>NC_141688.1:287075493-297075493 GCF_964263255.1 Lissotriton vulgaris | reverse complement strand
CTGTGGTGTGGACTCAGAGCCCTGTGAGAACAGTTAATATAACTGGAGGAAAATGTAGTGAAGTAAGGTGAGGTCCATTGACTAAAGCTGCCTGTGATCCCGGTTTTGCATATAAGGGAGGGGGTGGCTGTTAATGTTACTGTCTACGATGTTCAGGAGAGTGAAGCTGATTTCTGATGTAATTAAGTCTGATTTAAATGTGTGCTGCTTGGATCTAGAGGGGGTGACGGGGTCAGAAAGACTCACGCAGGGCCCTCCTTCTCAGCCTGCTACAAACGCAAATCTGGAATTTGGCCTTTTACGTGTTTCGGCGGAGCCGGGAAAGAGCCGTCAGGGAGGGTACTAAAGCTGGCCTCTGCTTTTAATTACGATGTTTAGGGGAGATAAGCTGTTACACGACTTAATGAATATATTTTAAAAGTTGTGCCTTGCGAAAATGAAGATCCACCATGCTCCGTGTTGTTTTTTTAGTTTTTAAGCAAAGCATTTCTTGTGACATTCAATTAAAAACAGTAACGGGTAAATACTTACGTTTTCGTATTTGATTAAACGCCAATATGATGAAAAGTCGGATCTCAAATAGAGATAATTATTAATGTACTAAATCCAAATTCATTGTTGATGGTGAAGGGGTTATTACAACGTTTTCAAATGGCCGAAATGTAAAACTATGATGGAAACTGAAACCGTCTGCTATTAAAACCGCATCTAAACGATTTTGAAATAGAGATTCATTTGTAAGCTGTACTACTTCGGCAAATGTACTGAAAGTGAGCACTAGAGGGCAGACGTGTCGATAATATGCAGAGTAAACATGATTGGAATATGGAGAATGAAAAATAACAAGCAATGTCCTGAGCAAATGGTGGGGGCCTGAAGCAGTGGAGTGGGAGAGGTGAGGGGGGAGTCACGGGGAGATTAAGGGACGGAAGGCAAGCGGCCGTGAAGTGCAGGCGGGGGGCAGGGAGCAGAGCCTTTGACGTGAAGTGAATAATTAGGGGAGGAGAACTGACTGGCTGATAGGCAGAAGGCTCAGGCAAGCTCGTGCACGAGTCGTGCACTTCCAAAAATCTGCTGGAGAGCCCTTGTCCTTAAGTACTGGTTTAGCTGCATTAGGGCTCTTTTTCCTATTCCTGTAGAATAGGAAAGGGGTGAGCCCTAAAAATGACATTCTTGCATTCCTGGGAGCTCTGAAATAGCTTTCCATTCACTCCTGAAGTCAGTGTGTGGGGTTCTTATACACTTTCAAACACAGTTGTGGCCACTGTTGGACCCTTTCACATCTGAGGATGCTCATGACAAAGCGCTCTAGTGCCAATTAATAAATAGCCTTGTCTTCCACAGTTTAATTTAGTAGTAGTAGCATGTGTAGAGGTGCACTAGTGGCAGTTAATAAATAGCCTCATCTCCCCCATCTAACTTGGCCAAACGAGAGAAATGCTTTATTGCTCCTCGTTTTTGCTTTTTCCATGTGTACTGCCTTGTGCAGCACACATGGGAAAATCAAAACGTTTTGGATTGTTTATGTCAAGAAGGTGACCCTTCCCGCACATAAACACTCCTTTAAAAATTACATATTTTGACTCCCATGTGTGCTGCATTAAGCACCACATATAGAAGTGACAATATAGCATTTCAGGATTGTTTATGTGCTCCTACACATAAACAATCCTCCCCTGCAAGCAGACACCATTGCACTATGGTGCAAGTGCCTGCATTAGTGCTACACTGCTTAGTGTAGCGTCAGTGCAGGGGGAAACACAAGCTGCACCATATTGTATAAATATTGTGCAGCCTTGCATTTCTGAGTGGCGGAGTGAGGCGTTAAGCTATGATGGCTAACGTCTCACTTCGACTCTTCTGATGTACATATACTCCTAAGTTCCTTCTCTCATATGGAGGTGGCCAACTGCTAATTGACTGTTGGTGCAGCTTCCACTGATATTAATTGATTTACTTTGATGCCTCAATAAACCCACTAAGCCTTATCTACAAGAAAGTGAATCAGAGCTGCATCGCAAGCTATTTGTTTGTGCCGTACTGAGTCACTTTCAAAGCACAGGGATGTGTCATTTTTACAATATATGTTGCAGCCCTGTGCTTTCCCCTGCGCTGGCCGCCATGCGCCAGGGCATGCACCCGTGCACCATGGTGCAAGGGTGTCAGTACTTTAGGGGAGATTGTTTTCCTGCTGGAAGGGGTATCTTCCTGCACAAAAACAATCATGAGAAGTGTTTTCCTCTGTCTATGTGTGCTGCAGAATGCAGCACGCATAGAAAGAGGAAAAAAGAGAAGAAATTAAAACATTTCTCCTGGTTGCGTCTCCTTATACAGATGTATGTCATTACATCGCATACTAATACCACGCATGTCATTACAACGCGGGTATTAGTACGCAATGTCAATGACATCGCATGCCATAACATCGCATACTTTTATCACGAGTATGCTTTTACCACTCATGCCATTACAACGCAAAGGCATGCGTGGTGAAGCTATACTTGTGGTAAAAGTATGCAAGGTAAGTAACATCCCTATCCCTACGCCTACACAACAGACTACTCCCACCCCTACACTGCCCTAATCCAAAAACACAGCCACACTACTACACTACCCACACTACTCCCACCCCTACACTACCCTAAACCCTAAAACACTACTACGCTACCCACACTACTCCCACCCCTACACTACCCTAAACCCTAAAACACTACTACGCTACCCACACTACTCCCACCCTTACACTACCCTACTCCCTAAAACACTACTACGCTACCCACACTACTCCCACCCTTACACTACCCTAAATCCTAAAACACTACTACACTACCCACACTACTCCCACCCTTACACTACCCTAAACCCTAAAACACAACTACACTACCCACAATACTCCTACCCCTACATTACCCTAAACCCTAAAACACTACTACGCTACCCACACTACTCCCACCCTTACACTACCCTAAACCCTAAAACACTACTATGCTACCCACACTACTCCCACCCCTACACTACCCTAAACCCTAAAACACTACTACGCTACCGACACTACTCCCACCCCTACAATACCCTAAACCCTAAAACACTACTACGCTACCCACACTACTCCCACCCTTACACTACCCTAAACCCTAAAGCACTACTACACTACCCACATTACTCCCACCCTTACACTACCCTAAACCCTAAAACACTACTACGCTACTCACACTACTCCCACCCCTACCTACACTACCCTAAACCGTAAAACACTACTACGCTACCCACACTACTCCCACCCCTACACTACCCTAAACCCTAATACACTACAATAAACAAACACTACAACACTACGCTACCCTAAAACCTAAATCACTACACTACATAAACACTATACTATCCTCCCCAATACACTACACTAAACAAACACTACAACACCACAACACACACTGAAACGTTTTTAAAAAACACACACACAACACAAACATTACCACACTACTCTTAACCTACCCTAAACCCTACAAAAGTAACCCCCACCCCATGCACAAACCCACTTACCTCTTTCCTATCCAGCGTCGCCGTCGGATCCTGCTTCCTCCTTCCTGATTGCTTCACATCGTTGTGAGGAAACAGCCTAAGTTTCCTCACAACGACGTGAATAGCCGCCCCCGCCGCCACCATTACACATTACATCGCATGCGTTGTAATAGCGCACACGATGTAATGGTATGCGTGGTATTAGCACGTGTTGTAACATCGCATGCGTTGTAACGCATGCGTTGTAAAAGCAACGCTTGGTAAAACCTGCGTTGTAATGGCTGTTCCCCCCTATACTAGGTTTACAAGAGGTTATAAATCTGGGAATGTGGCAGACGCCATGGGTGTTGTGAGGGATCACCAAGACATACACCCATGGCACTCCCCTTTCACACAAAGTGCTGCGTGAAAAAGGGCCGTATTTACAAGGACACGAAAAGCCATGCAGTGTTGCCTTATATGTCCTTGTAAATGTGAGGCAGCAAATGCGTTGCAGGTTTGTCACAAAAAGTGACACACTGGCGCCTCTATGCATTGACTGCTGGAGTACGAATGACCCCAAAAGTGCTGCTGACAAACTCTATGGTGGGACTGGGCTCAATTATTCAAAAAAGTAGCAAAATTCATTGATGTTTTACAATGATCAAATAATATGCAAATAATCATCACAGCAAATCTGCATTGTACATATTCATTAAGTATCATCAATACCTGAAAAAATGTTGCTGTTCAGTCGATGAACAAGTCACACTTCATCTATTTATTTGTGTTTTCCATTGATTACTTGCAGTAAAAGCCTAACAGCAGAGAAGCTGATAAGCCACAGCTCCCGAGAAGTTCCTGACTCCGGAAGTACATCTGTTCCACATGAAGAATGGGAGGATGATTAAAGTACTGCACTGGCTTCTCTCTGAATCTCAGTTTTGGTCGGACAGCTTCTCTCTCTTGTTGAACTTGTGTCATTTGTTCTGTTTCTTGTTGTAGCCAGAGAATGGTGTGGCCATATATATAAAGAGGCAGGTCACCAACAGTGGTTGTCAATTGTAAATCGAGAGTTTGCAACCTGGCTGACATCTGACCCCTAGTTTGTCACCGATACATCTGTTGGTGAATTACCCTGAGTGTGAAATATTGTGCTGATAAAAAGTGAAATAAATACATAAACAAAAGTCTTGACTCTTTTTGCAGATGATGTATCATAGAACCCGTATTATAGGAGTACAGTGGCGGTCCTGCCGAGTATCACGCATCTGGGGCCTCATTTATGAAAAGTGACGCATCGCTGCGTGAAAACAGCGATGCGTCACTTTTCACTGCGCACTCCTTGCGACACCAATGATGCGTCATATTTAATGTATGACGCATCATGTCGCAAGGACTTACAGATACGTCAGTATTTCTGACGCATCTGTAAGCGCAAAAGTGACGCATTGCTGGAGTGTGTCACAAAAGTGACGCAACTCCAGCAATGCGTCCTTTCACATGGGGAAAGCCCCATGTGAAAGGGCTTGCGTCAGTCTTACGCCTGCTGTGAGGCAGGCGCAAGATTTTGACGCAACCGCATCCTAAAAGTGACGCAGTGAAATCTCATAGATTTCACTGCGTCACTATTACGAGGCTTTTTGCGGGGGAACGCCCCCTTTGCATACATTATACCTGACGCAGGCATAATGTGGCGCAGGGGTTTAAAAAGTGACGCATCTACCTAGATGCGTCACTTTTTAAATATGGCGCAACAAGGCGCATGTTTTACGCCGCCGATGCGTCACAAAAAGTGACGCATCCGCAGCGCAAAACTGACGCAAGGCCTCATAAATGAGGCCCCTGGTGTTAGAATAACACATTACTGCAAATCTTGCCACATCACTGCAAGCCTCAAATAAATCACACATATGAAGTGAGCAACAGCGATCAATTGTTAAGTATTCTTTTAAAGTCTCCTGACTTCAGGGACTGTGCCCCGCCTCTTTATTCTGCGGCAAACATAGAGGGGAAAGCCTCTTGTGATTGTTTTTGTGTGGGGATGTTTCGCTTCCTGCACAAAAATAATCATCCCAGCAATGCAGGCACCCTTGCACCGTAGTGCACAGGTGCCTGTGTTGGCGTACGGCAGCCCATTGTGAACCTGCGCAGGGGAAAAGGACATGAATTTGCTGTATCTACTAGATACTTTGCTGTCCTGCCCTTCTCTTTTGCCGTAGGGCCGTGCAGGAGCAAGGCCTGCAGTGCTGCCCTACGGCAAAAAACCCATAAATGAGGCTTTGAGTGCACATTCAAAGGGACACCAGAGGCAATGAAACATGGGCTGCATGCAAGTAAACCAGGCGGGTCTGGAAGACATGAACAGCCAGTGGTCAGTTCCTGGAGCAGTGAGGCTCCAAAAATCATATCAGGCGCTCACGGCACAGCTGGACTGGTGGTAACTCAATGACCAGTGGGCCTCTAAATGGAAAATCCATTGTGGGGCAGCAAAAATAGAACCAAAATGCAGCAAATGGGATATAACACCAAGGGAATGCCTCCGCTCCCAAAGGACTTGAAAATAGGGAATTTATAAGGGCCGGTATTACTCCAAAGAATTTCTGGAAGGTAATGACGAGCGCCTGTAAGGAAGAACGCATTGACTGTATGCTCCTCTGAATATTGCACTGTCGCCTGATTTTAAAATCTTTTAGAATCTAATTAACCTGTTTTAATTTGCTCCTGTTGCGATTCTTGCACTTTCCTAAACTGCACAGCACAACTAGGCTCATTGTTAACTGTTGTACTATTCTCTAACCTGATTCGCACTTTACTTGCTGTTCTTGGTTTCTCTCGCCCTCCCAGGTCCACCCACGGGTGACATCCCTGTTGAGTGGAGGGAGATTAGGCTACTTCCGGTTTCGGCGAGGTTAGCGGTCTAGTGGCCACCTCCCTCCCAGATATAAACCGGATACCCTGCCTGATACGCAGGGGGCCCGCCGAAGGCATGCCAAAGGCAAGCCCATCTGCGCTCGGCCCTGACCCCTTGCAGTTTCTCTGGAAATATTATCTGTTATAGCCCCCAAACTCTGCACAGGATCAGAAGGGCTTTTGCATGTTATGAACAATGCTAACAGTCTCTCCCTCTATTCCCACTGTAATTTTAACTACCAGACACACAATAGAACTGTGGACTCTGTTATTACCCCTTCCTCCTTAAGGATGATCCTTTTTAATTGCAGATCAATCCACAGACACTCAACTGAGCTTGCTCTATTACAGGGGCGGCTGGTGACATTTGAAAGAGGTGAGGCATAAAATGACTGGCATCCTGCACTGCAGCGAGCGGGCGTAGCGAGCGAGCCTGAACAAACTAAGAGGGGTTTGGGGTAGCTTGTCCCCCCCGAGAATTTATTTTATAAAGGGTGGACAAATGGTGCATTTTGAAGCAAGTTTGAGAAAGCAGGAAGGTTAATAAAGCAATTGTGAAAGTGCAGTTATTACATTAATAAAGAGATGTCATAAAATAAAGATAGCTGCTTATTCAAGCTTTCTTTCACCCCATAGTACAGCAGGGTCTTGATACAAGACAGATAAGAGAAAAAGCAGTGTGGTCCTCGACCAGGAAGACACTCATATTTCATTGGTAAGAAGTCAAAAGATTGGTCAAATTGAAAACCTGAAATGCAATACTCAATCCAACAATTTGCTAGTACATCTGATCTATGTTCAACAAGCCATGTTTTACCCATGATTGGAATTGTGAATCACCAAATAAATTGAGCCACTGTATTCAAAAGCAGGGGGCCTCCTCAAAAATTATGCCCTTAAGAGAGTTCCCTCATCTCATGTCTTCTCTATTTTTCTCTGGAAGTTGAAAACTCATCACAGTCTACTGCACAAAATGGAACCCTTCTGCATATTCCAACACCAGAACTCATTCTTGGCCCTTTAGTTCGAAGCTATTCATACAAGGAATACAGAAAACATCTTTAAATAGAGTAGAAGGTATTCCGAAACAAGGAGTGCTGAAATGTTGCTTAAGATAAGATATAGACACTAAGTACTATGGCCAAGAGCACGTAATGTTCAGTCAACAATAGGCCTAGGAAAAAACTACAATTCTGAGAGCACCTACAGACAACATCCTTCACCAGAGACTATGTGTTCCCACTGATGTAGTGATATGTTAACAGTTGTAGCTAGACTTAATGCCTTCTAACTGATGTACAAGGTGAAGGATCTTGACTCTAGGTGCTCTCAGAATGGTTAGTATTTCCTAAGCCTTTTGTTGCCTCTTTCTTCCCCTCTCCTTTTGTCCTCTACACTTTCTCTATCTGTGCTTTTTTCCCTCACTTCCATTTTTCTTCAACTAGAGCTCAGTTCCTTTACTTTTTCTCTCCTGGCATCCTCTTTCTATGCTACTTTTCTTTATTTGTTTCTGACTTTCTCTTTATTTACATATGTGCTTCGTTTACTTTCTCTGTTGCTCTCATTCAGATGATTTCTTTTTCTGTCTTGCGTTCTTTTTTGCTCTTTTTCTTTCTTCCCTCCTTTCTTAAACAACAAAACAACAGTTAAAGAGAGGGTCCAAGGGATATATGGTTTAGAGACCCGCACCTGATTTAATCCCCAGCTACTGCTTAATTTATAACGCACAAAACACAGGGGGTCTACCAGCTAAATTCTAAAGCTGCACTGTCACCGAGTCCACAGGATCTCGTAGTGTACATATCATCTAAAGACAGCGTATTTCAGGAGAAAGAGAGAAAAAGGTGAACACTAAGTGCACAGGATAGACCGGCACATCATGGGTTATTCATACATGGCTGACTAATCCAAAGCAATTTGAAAAAGGTTTCCCATCAAATTGACTCAATGATCAGTCATATCATTTGGCCAAACCCGGGTGCATAATAGGCTGGTCCCCTGATCATTGGGACATCAAACACTGCACCATATTGCTGTTTTAGGATTTGGTCCACCAAAAATACACTAACCGTCCATGATGACTGATCTTTTGATGGTAAAGGTAACAAGTGCAACAGAAAAAATGAGTGACTTAAAATAGGATGGAATGTCCGCCTTCTAACAACTTTATTCTGGGGACAAGACACGCCTCCTAATTAAAAAACCAGAACAGTGCAAGAGAGACAGTAACAAATATCTGCCTAGAAATGGGCCAACATGTTTCTGCCTAACGGGTATTAAATCCCTTGGCATTCATCAGGGCCACTGCTCTTCTAATAGTTGTAGTGTGGCTCACTGGTTAGAGGCGGCAGACCCGAGAGCAGAGGACGGCCCGGGACCAGGGTTCGATTCCTGGCGCGGCAGGTTTCTGGACCAGGGTCAGCGGACTCGATAATTCTCTCGCCTCGGTGCCCACTTTGATCAGCGATCACACTCGGCAACTCTGGGCATTAGCTTGCCTCATCTTCACTAACGGCCCCACCAGACCGCCGGGGATGCCTGGTCTCACCCTGGAGATACCTATTAAGGGACCATCTCTCAGGGAAGCCAGGAAGGGTTTCGCAGCGGTCGAAGCGCCTTGGGACCCTCCGGGTAAGTAGTGCGCTATATAAATGCCTATACATACTCCTAGTAGTGAAACAGAACAATCACCACCATCACCAAAGGAATAATGTATAATAAAACTAGTTGAATACGGTACAACTTGTAACAACCATGGACATTACCCCTCCATATCACGTTTGCTACCGTGAATTCCTTACTGGTTGGGGAAAGGACCTCACCTCACCTGGAAAATGCTCAGGTATATAAGAGGCCCGCACTTTCCGTCGGTACCTCAAGCTACCTTCTGAGGCTTGGGCCTCCCCCAAGCCTCAGAAGGTAGCTTCCTTGGTACCTTCTTTGTTTTTGTTTCCCTCTTCCCTTCTCTTTCCCTTCCTTTTCTTTCACAACGTTCTCGTTTACACCCCCATCCTCCATCTATTTCTCTTTACCTTTTTCTTTCCTTCGCCCTTCTTTCCCACCATAGTCCATTTCTTGGCTTACTTCCTTGTGCATTTCTTCCACCCTACCTCCTTTATTTACCCATGTTCTCCCTCCAGTATATCTGTCACCGCTTCCCTCCTCCATTTTATCCCAACCCCACTTCTTCCCTTGTCCCGCTAATCTCCTTTTTGCTCTCCCCTTCTATTGTGTCCCCACCTTCTTCTTTACCTCTAGCTCTCCCCCTCTTGCCTTCTCGCTTTGCTTTCCCTCTCTTCAGCAGTTTTATTTTTCCAGGTTTGGGTTGTAATATCCCACGCAGTACAAATTTCCCATCACTAATGTAAGGCGCATTTGCACATCTAACCATTGCAGTCACTATCGTATCAGCTACTCTTGAACTTCTGATTCAAGGCGCCACTGTTCCGGGTGCCCTTCAGCATATCGGATCACAAAAAAAGAGGCAAAGAGATCATTTTCCTTTCTGACATTTTGTTTGTATATGTGCGCGTGCGTGAGATTTAGAGAAGTAATCACACGGGCAGACTCCTTGTTGATAATCTCCGGCTCGCGCATGTGTAAAAATTCAAGGAGGCTGAAGCAGAGATAAGGAATTGAGGGGCATATATCCAAGGGCCTTTTAGCCGCTTTAGCTGGACTTTTTCCCGCTAAATCTGCAAAACTTTCATCGCCAAATTACCAAGCTGTCGCTAACACCAGTTAGCGACAACTTGTAGGCGATAGCGAGCATTTTGGGGCCCGTTTTGCATGTCAGCGATAATTATCGCTAATGACATGCAAAGTGGGCGTGCCAAAATGTTAGCGACTGAAAACAGTCGCTAACATCGCTATCGCCTATTACCTACAAAGGCGAAGCGATGGAAATATTAGGGCTAAGCGCAAACATCTCCAAAAGCTAACGCCTGCAAATACCAGTTCGTACCCATGTTATCCAATGGGAGGTGGATAACATGGCTAAGAGCTGTTTCACGCTAATGCGTGAATATCGCTGTATTGCCAGCGATATTCACGCATTTCGCCTGATTTTTATTGCGTTTGAGATAAACCTTGCTAACAGCAAGTTATCTCAGCGATAAAAATCGGTGAAGCGCGGCGATAATAATTTTGTCGCTAACCCTACTTAGCGATAAATATCGCTGTTTGTAGGTAATATGCCCCTGAATTTTGAGAGGAAAAAAAAAAAATCCTAAAGTGTCCTATGAAACAGAAATAATTTTGCCTTAGGCAGGTGGGCCCACCGAAGATGACTTCCAAGTTCCTCTTCTTTCAGAGGAGGTGAATTTTGAAGAGCGCAGTTGAGTTTTGATTTCCTGTGAGGCAAAAATGATTAAATCTGATAAATCATCTGAAACTAATCTAAACACGGGCCTTCTAGAATATTCCTAACCAATCTCAAGAGGGCCTTTGCTATTTCTTCATCTGAAGCAAGGTGCAAGGTTTATCTCTTTTTAAGCTCGTTTTTAAATGCCCAACGTAGCTTATTAAGTGGTACACTTCTGTTTACTACGTGCAATAATGGCGAATAGTGGTGATCTAAAGCTGACATTTAAATTCCGCTTAGCACAGAGATGTGGATGATTTAAATGAATAACTAATAAGGAGATTTTAAAAGTTATTGCACCACAACGATTTCAGGATTGTTTTGTATATTTGAAAAGTAGAAATGTATTATTTGGACGTTGATATACATATATCTCAGTACTACATTGAGACACATTTGCAGGCACTGTAAGTTGAGTTAAGACTCATTCATTTTTAATTGCATTAATATAGCTCTTACTGACCTTGAACAGGTGTTGAAGTGCTTTACAGGACTGTCCTGCCAAATCCAGGAAGCTGCGTCACCATCTCAATTCATAACAATGGTACTGTCATGATCCAAGGCAAAGACACCTGTCTCTCTCTCTTTGACCACCTTTCCCCTAACTTTCCTAGCTAACTTTCCTTTTGCTTCCCTTATTCCTCCCTCTCCCCCTCTTCTCTAACCCCTCCTCCCCTCTCTTCTTACCCCGATTTCTCCACATGCCCATTGCATCCCTCTCCTTCCCCCCACTGAGCGAGCTATGCTGTGCTACCCCCTTTGCCCCCTTGGTAACCCTTTCAATCTCCACCCATCGGGCCCAGCTGAACCATTCCCTTTCTTCAACTTCCCCTTCTCCCAACCCCCCTCACTCTGCCAGATGCCCGTTCTCTCACAGCCACCTCAACTAACCAACAGGACCTCTCCAACCACCTCCCCTCTTGTCCCCCCAAACCTGCTACACTCCTATGACACTTCACAGTCCTCCCCTCTCCCTTTCCTCCACCGCCCTGATCCGCACCCATCTCCCCCTAAATATGTCCTTAATTCCTTTCCTTTGTGCAATGTCAACAAAGACAACTCTCCCTTCATGTCTGATACACCAACCCCTACTCTCAACCTCCACCTTTCCCCACCTATGAACCCTATACCCCAACTCTCCTCCTGTCCCCCACCTCTCCCTGCCTTCCACCACCAACTTCACCCCCTCCTTCTGCCATCAAGACACCCAACCTTCCGTGCTCTGCCCTACTCTCTCTTGAAAAAAAGCTATGCTCTCTTATCAACTCCATCTCCCAGCTTGTAGCTTCCATTTCCCTATTAAGCTCCAAGATTTCCACATTCCCATTCACCTCTACTCCTTTGGAAAACTCTCATCTTCCCACGAGATGCACCTTGCCCCCTCACCCTATCATAGCCAAGCATAACCTGTCGTCTGCAAACATCCTTCACTCACACAAGCCCTTGAATGCTACCCTTCTGCAACTTGCATCTCAGAGTAACCCAACTATCTACACTATTCCGACCATCTCTTCTGTCAGAACCAAGCATCCACCTAAACCGTCTTGTGCACCCCTGTATAAGCATAATATCCCTATCGCTATTCTTAGCCCTAGTGCCCCCGTCACCAAAACAGTCTCAACAGAGCTGCGATGTCTGCTCCACAACTGCAGATCTGCAATAGAACACAAACTCAAAATCTCTGATACCATCACCCATCACAATATTGACATGTTCTTCCTAACAGAGACGTGGTTCAATGATACCTCTCAGTCTTTGTTTGATCTCCTATTACCCACAGACTATTCTATTTTTAGGAATGACAGACCTATCAAAGTTGGGGGAGGTGCTGCAGTCAACTTTAGAAACTCCCTTCAACTTACGGCTTCTCCCTTCAGCGCCTTAGGCACTTTTGAATGTCTTTCTCTTGAGCTTCAACTTCACCACCTTTCACACCTTAGATTCCATGTCATTTAACGCCCACCTGGCAGCGGCCCTTCGTTTATGGAGGAACTCACTGAATTCATCAGCAACCAATACTTGCACAGTGACAATCAGACCTTCCTGGGTGACTTCAATCTCCACTGGGGTTTGCTTAAAGACTCTTCCATGAACTTGCTAGCCACCTTCCTCTCTACAAACGATCTTATCCAACACTGCACAGAATGAACACACTCTAAGGACTCAATCCTGGACCTTGTTATTTCTCAAGCAGGCATGCTTTCTATCGCTCCCCCTATTCACGTAGACTGGTCTGACCACCTCCTCATCCCATTCTTTGCTGTCACTTCCAAGGCTAGACCCGAACCCAGTGGTTGACAATCTCACCTCCCAATGCCTCTCAGTCCTTGCAGTCCAAATCAACAACGTCGCTCCTCTCCAAAGCAAAAAGAAAAGGCCCTTTCCCTCAGCACCTTGGTTCAACAAATCCCTCTTTGAAGAAAGGAAGCACCTAAGAATCCTGGAGAAACAATGGAGGCTAGCGCCCTCCACTGATAATTGTGGCCACGCTTCGTTCAGCAAGATCCAAGTACCATAAACACATCTTCCTTGGGAAGGCTGCACACTACAGAACCCTCCTTGACTCAGCCATAAATAGATTAAAAAAACGTTTTGATCTCATCAAGAATACTAACTGCCCTCCCCCAACCTCCAAGTTGGAGGATTCTACAACGAAAACTGCAGATTTCGCTGTATTCTTTGACGAAAAAGTGAAATCACTGGTGGATCAGGTCGCTCATTCTACCCCTCCAGAGGAGCGCAAATCACTAATCACTTGGCAGAACTACAACCCCATCTCTGTAGATGTCCTCCCCAAGTGCATCCTCGAAACAAAGCCTTCCAACCATTCTCTTGACCCCATCCCTAGTGCCATTGCCATTGACTTCTATACCCATTCTCTTTCCGATTGGACCACACCGGTCAACCTCTCCCTCTGTCAAGGCTCCCTTCCTGTTCCCTTCAAAACTGGTCAGGTCACCCCTCTGCTTAAAAAACCCACTGCTGATGCGAATGACCTCAACAACTTCCGCCCCATCACTATTCTACCCTTTCTTGCGAAGATCACAGAAAGATGTGTTGCGAAACAGCTCTCTCGTCATATCAAGGATAATGATCTTCTTGACAATTTTCAGTCCGGCTTCATCCAAAACTGCAGCACTGAAACAGCTCTTCTGCAATTGATTGATGACGCGCTGCGGATACTCGATTCGGGGGGGTCTTGTCTTCTTATTCTACTTGACCTTTCTGCAGCCTTTGACACTGTCAATCACAACACCCTCCTTAACACTCATCAACAGAGAATGGGCATGGAGGGCACTGTACTTAAATGGTTTGCTTCCTTCCTCTCTGATAGATCCCAAATGATCAAAATAGCGGACAATCTTTCATCTCCTTTGGCAGTGGGTCAAGGTGTTCCTCAATGCTCTATACTTGCACCCACATTGTTCAATCTCTAATTGGAACCACTGGGAAATCTCCTAAGTAATTCTGGGGTTCACTATCATCTCTACGCAGACGACACTCAAATCTACCTCAAGGTTGCCTCCACCCACGATCTCTCTGTCCTTAGCTCTACACTGGACTCCATTCAAAACTGGATGTCAACACATCAAATGATTCTGAATCCTTCCAAAACTGAATTCCTCCTCCTCTCATCTTCGCTTTCTCCTCCCCCGGTTCAATCATGGATGGACCAGATGAATCTACTGAACAATAAACCCATCATTGTCAACAGCGCGAAATCCCTTGGTGTCATACTTGACACTAAACCCAATCTACTCTCACACATTAATTAAATTGCAAATTCTGCTCGATGCCAACTGCACCTTAAAACCCTGGTCCAATCGCTGGTCCTCTCCAGACTGGAATACTGCAATTCTCTACTTACTGGCCTCCCCCAAAACCCACCTGTCCCCCCTTAAATCTGTTCTCCATTCATTTATGAGGTCAAAAGAACCGACCACATCACACCCATGTTATCCACCCTCCACTGGCATCCCATCGAGGCAAGATCCATCTACAAGACTGCCTGCATCACCCACAAAGCCCTGCACTACTCCTCTCCTCGCTACCTGGCGAATAAACTGAAACTCTCTGGAAGCTCTAGACCATCTCGAAATGCGGAAAAGCTACTGCTTGAAACTCCCACTTTAAAGAAGGAAAGATCAATGGCCCAATCCTTTTCAGGCAACGCAGTGAGAATCTGGAACTCACTTCCACCTCAGCTCCGGACAACCACCTCCTCACAGGCCTTCAAAAATGACCTCAAAGTTCCCCTCCTTCAAAGACACTTCCAAAGTTAATTCATGCCCTCTATTATCTGAAGGAAGACCTTTTTAGTTTAGAAAATTTCTATTCTCCATGACTATGGAAGTGCCTTCCCAGTGTGTTCTTGTGATCTGATAGACTGCCATTTATTGCAGTACTACCCTTTACCTGTGTTTGGTACTCTTTTGTAACATGCACACGTCACTTTTCTCTTGTAACACACTGTTTGCTACCTCTTGCTTTTTGTTTGCTTTCGATACTTGCACAAGTGCCACCATTGCCTATGTAACGTTTGTTCTTGTGTTTGAGTGTCCTCCATTTATTGCAGTATTATACCTCCACTTGTACTTTGTACGCTCTTGTAACCTGCACACATGTCACTTTTTTCCTCATGTAATGCACCGTTTGCTACCTCTTGTACTTTGTTCACTCACGATTGTCACTTTTGCCTCATGTAATGTACCTTTTGCTTTTGTAGTTTGTTCACTTGTAATGTTCTCATGTGTCAGTTCTGTTCCTATTGTGAAGCGCTCTGACACCTTTGGGTAAAGTCTACGCTATATAAAAACGCATAAATAAATAAATAAATAAAGAAAGAAATAAATAGGTCTGAGGCAAACACCGAGTGATGTCACAAATAGAAGACGAGGTCATACATACACACGCACACACACTCATCGACACAGGTGTGATTCTTTTACACACATATTTGTGATTGTTTTGTACACACACACACACATTCAGAGAGGTGGTTGAGTTTGGAGCCTGCGCCTTACAAGCCCCCTATCCCAGCCTGTGTCCTCATTGACCTTCTGTGTGATTAAGGTCTGAGGCTCACACAGTGATGTTACAGAAAATGAGATCACACACACACCTGTGATTGTTTTACACACACACACACACACACACACACACACACCCATACACGTGTTACCATCCTTGTGGGGACTATGTGTTTTCACCTGCCTTGTGGGGACTAACCCTTCCCAATGTTTTAAAAATATACCAATAACAGAAAAATGTTAAGAAAAAATTCATAATACAGGATCCTGCTTCAATTTTACAAATATGTTGTTATTTAGTCACGCGTACAGAACCATCATTGTGGGGACTTGGACATGTGTGACCATCCTTGTGGGGACCTACTCAATAATTCTCATTTCTGATTGAATACACTCATTATCTAATAGATAAATGCTATTTTTCAGTGCCATACATACACAACATGATACTTTAGTCAAATTTGAATAAGTCACTATGTCCTAGGTGCACCTAGAACAGAGATTTGTCTAATAATGCATTAAACAGTAGAAAATGATCTTATATATAACGTGCATGGACAGATTCACGGATGTTTAGCCTATTACTGAGTGCACACAAACATTAAGGAATATGAAAACAACACATAGTTAAATTAATTTAGAGGCTTAAGATTCTGCAATGGGGTCAGATGGCAAAACCAAGTTGCCATTTGACCACCTAGTTGTTTTTCATCAACCTCACCAATTGGCACCATCTACGTATGGCTGTGCATTAATAGTCCCCAAAGAGATGGCATGATATTAAAATAACATTCTAGAGCTGACAGAGTAAGTGTATGATGATGATAATTTTCAAGCCCCCACAGAGATATTGCATGATTAGATTGATGCCTAAGTCCCTACAGATATTGTGGTTTTGGTGTACGATGATAGTCATGCTGCAGTTCATGCAGAAATAACACTATTACAGTAATGCACACGTCCCACAGAGATAGTTTCTGATTATAGGAATGCCCAGGTCTCCACAGAGATAGTGTGGTATTATAGCCATGTTCAAGTCCCCACAGAGATAGTGTGTGATCATAGTAATGTTCAAGTCCCCACAGAGATAGTGTGTGATCATAGTAATGTTCAAGTCCCCACAGAGATAGTGTGTGATTATAGTAATGTTCAAGTCCCCACAGAGCTAGTGTGTGGACATAGTAATGTTCAAGGCCCCACTGAGATAGTGTGTGATAATAGTCATGTTCCAGTCCCCACTGAGATAGTGTGTTACTATAGGAATGCCCGGACCCCCACAGAGATAGTGTGTGATTATAACCATATTAAAGTCCCACATAGAGAGTATTATGATAGTGTTGTTCAAGTGTTATAGAGAAAGTGTACGATGAGTCATTCTGACATTCATTCAGAATTCGTATAGCGCTTAATTATAGTGACTCTCATGACCCCGTTGACAAAATGTGCGATTATATTCATGTTCAAGTCCCCTCAGAGATAGTGTGTGATTATTGTTATGTTACATCTCCGCAGAGATAGTATGTGATTACAGTCATGTTCAGGGCCCCACATAGAGAGTGTTATAACAATGATGCTGAGGTGCTTGCTGTTATAACAGTCATGCCGAGGCTCCTGCAGAGGTAGTATGTGATTATAATGATGCCTAGGTGCCTGCTCAGGTAGTGTGTAGTTACAGTCATGTTCAAGTGATGTTGAGATATGTTGTGATTATACTGAAGCTTAGGTCCCCAAAGCGATAGTGCATGATTAGGGAGGCCCACTAAGATGGTGATTATTGACCTATAGAGAAAGTGCGTGATGCATGTAAAGTTCCAGTCCCTCTAAAGACAGTCTGTTATGTTGATGTCCCTGAAGAGATAGTATGTGATGACAGTCATATTCAAGTCCCACAAACATCTGCTCTGGTTTACAAACAGACTTAATTTTTTTTTAAAGTCTAAACTGGGGTTAATGCTCCTGCTGCAGAAATCGTTTACCCAGCAAGTTCCAGGGCATAACGTCGGTTAGATATTCTGGTAGTGCATGCAGCTTGCTAGAGACCTGAGTGCAGTGTTGGCAGTGTTGTCACGGGTTTCGCTCATCAAAAAGTAGCATAGATGGTTACTGTGCCTCCTGCAAGGCATGGTGTAAAATGAAGGCCACAGATTTGTATTTTATTTAGAGTTACAGCTTTTGTTGCTGAAATCCAGTCGCGGGTGTCACGGGGGTGTGTCGTGGAGGGGCGATCGCGCGGCGGGGAGGGTCGGGGTGGGGGGGTAGTTTTAAGATAAAATAAAAATCCTAACTGATATGGTCCGACAGCCTCAATACGTTCTGGCACCTACAGGAACAGCCACATCACTTCTGGCAAGTGGCACTCCCCTCTCAGCCAATCCTGGCACTGCTGGCAGCACCAGGATTGACTGAGGGCATGGTTTCCCTCCGCCCGCCTGCCTATTAGGAGAGTGAGGTTTGAGCCTTTGCTCAACCCTCCCTCTCCTAATGGGCATGCGCCAGCCACAGCAGACACAAGTGCGCATGACTGGGCATGGGCGAAAAATTTGCTGACCTTGTGCACTTGTGCTGATGCCCCTGGTCCGACAATCATGTCAGTCAACATGACATTGGACCGCCCACCCCCTTCAGACTCTGAAGGGGGTGGGCGGTCCGACGTCATGCTGACTCACATGATTTTCAGTTCTCCCTCGGTGTCTATGATCTCAGAGACGCCGAGGGAGGAGCTGCCGGCGTGGGGGCAACGCCCCAATAAACGCACCGCCCCTGCCCAACGCCCCAATTGACGCACCGCCCATGCTCTATTATTGGAAGAGCTAAAACCGGACGCTCTTTTCTTAACCGAGACAAGGCTTCATAGCGAAGCGGATTCTGCTCTTGTTCAAACCCTCCCCCTGGGCTGATCGTAGGAATGGCAGTGTAGGCGGTCTAGCTATTATATTTAAAGCGACCTTCCGTTGTCGGACTACCATAGACTGAGCTTGGCCTTTTCTATTGAGTTTCCTCCGACAAACATCTTCTCTGGTTTACTAATCTATCGCCGCCTGGAGCCGTGGGGCAATTTAATTTCTTACCGGCCTCTCCACTACTGTTGCTAGCCTGGCACTAGCCCCATCAAGTTTTACCATGCTTGGGGATCGGAACATTCACCTTGATGATCCTGCCGATTCTTCGGGTAACGAGTTATCAATGAATCTCTTAGCGCTTCAGGTCGTTCAGAAAGGATTTACATCTACGCATATCAAAGGCTATCTTCTCGACCCTGTTTTCAGTAACCTGCATAAGCTTGTGGAAGGCACTCCAATTCCACTCCCTGGGACAGGAGGGTAGGTCTTGGAAATCCATGGACCTACCCTCCGCTTCAACACAATGCCAGTGTTGGAACGGAATTGGTCTAAGCTCCCTACTGACCAATGGACTTCAGTTCTTAAGGTTACTAGACCAGCCAGTTTCTCTAACCCTAATCTGCCCAATGATAACTTTAACCTCTGGATCATAAGCTCTCTTGACTCAGTCCTTCCCAAGAGACCTACCCAGAAGAAATGTGGATCAAAGACGGCGCCCGGGTTCTCACCTAAACTAAGAGAGTTAGAACAAGCATGCAGAAGGTTAGAGAGAAGGTGGAGGCAGAACTACTCAGAATCCAGGAAATCAGACTATAGAGAGGCAATCAGGCTATATAATTCAGAAATTAAAACTGCCCAAGTTACCTTTTATGAGGAGAAAATTAATCTAGCCACAAATTTACCTAAAGAGATCTTTCGGATTGCCAAAACTCCCTCTACCTTGCCCCAGAAACCACCAATCTCAGAGGGGGCACTTATTCGTTGTTACAACCTAGCGGAATCATTTCATAAAAAAATTCATAATATTTTTTCATCCTTCCCAGCTTCTTGGAAGGATCCTTGTGCTTCCCAGACTGTAGAACTGCTACCTGAATCTCAGCTCTCATTAGGCCAATTCCCTCTCTTGGACTCAGACTCACTTTACCTGATTATGCCCAAAGTGACCTCGGGCTCTCATACAGATTCTGCTCCCCCACAGCCTCTTACTCTGGCTGCCAACACCATTTGTCCCGTAATACTGGACATCTTAAACTTATCGATCTCTTCCGGTACGGTCCCTTTTGCCTGGAAATGTGCTCTGGTGAAGGCCCTTCTAAAGAAATCCAACCTTCACCAGTCCAACCTAACCAATTATCGTCCCATCTCCCTCCTTTTTTGGCTGAGTAAGCTGCTTGAGAAACATGTTAATACCACGCTGGTAGAGTATCTGGCGCCTAACAACCTTCTCCACTACTCCCAAATGGCTTTCGCCCTCAGCTAGGAACAGAGACTGCCGTTCTGGAAGTAACTGAGGAGGCGAGGAAGATACTGGACCAGGGAGGCATGGCAGCAATCATTCTTCTCGATCTTAGTGCCTCATTCAACACTGTCAATCATAACATCTTGACCTGTCGACTCAAGAATCTTGAAGTGACCGGCGCGGCTTAAACCTGGTTCCAGTCCTTTCTCAGCGACTATATTTGCAGGTGTTTGTAGGAGATATTGTGTCCAACCGGTTGCCGCTTACATGTGGGGTCCTTTGGCGGAGATCATCCATCCTTTCGGCATAAAAATCATCACCTATGCAGATGAAACGCAGCTCGTGGTGGCATTAAACCAGCCAGAGAGGACTTCTAGCTCGTTAGGTCCTTCCCTAGAGGCGGTGGCCGAGTGGATGGAACTCTCATGCCTTAAGCTCAATGGGGATAAGACCGAGCTTATGCTCCTCTGCAACTCACCCTCCTTCAACCCTGCCCTCCTCTGGCTGGACTGTATTGGCCCTGCTACAGACTCAGAAGTCCGCATCAAGAGTAGTGGTATGTGGCTTGAGTCTTCTCTTAACTTCAACTATCAGGCGACCAACCTCTCAGCTGTCTGCTACGGCCTGATGAGGATGCTGCCTAAGATTCTTCCGCGCCTCCCCTTCCAGATGAGAAGGATCTTGTTGCAAGCTCTTATTCTCTCTCGCCTGGGCTATGGGATTGCCCTCTTTTTGGGATCCCCTCATTTCACTATTCATAAGCTTCAGACAATCCAGAACTGTGCTGCTCGCTTGCTCCTCCTAATTCCTTACAGGCAATCTGCCAAACTTGCATTGAGCAGCCTTCATTGGCTCCCGATCACGACAAGGATACTATTTAAGGCCATGTGCCTGGCTCATAAGGCCTTCTGGAGGAAGGGCCCAATCATCACTCATCCCTTTATTACCCCTTACCATCCACCCAAAAAACTCTGCTCCAGCTCCTCGCATCTTGCAGTTTCTGCAAAAATACTTAGAAAAAGATGGGGTGGGCGCTCTTTTTCTTTCAACGCCTATAACCTCTGGAACACCCTTCCTTTAAATCTATGAAAGGAGCCAAACCTATTAGGGTTTCGAAACCTCCTGAAAACCTGCCTCTTCAAGGATCTGCTTTGAACTCACTGCCTTGTGTCCATCTGCGTCAGTCCTCAGCGATGGGAGGCCTCAGGGTAGCTATGCACTATATAAATATAAATTCATTCATTCATTCAATGGGTACACAGACAAAATATCGATTTTTAAATATCGATATGCAAAAATATCGAAGTTTAAATATCGATATACAAAAATATCGAAGGTAAGTAATATCGACAGTCTAAATATCGATATTGGTATGATATCAGTAATATCGAAGTTGTAAATATCGATGTTAATAATATCGAAATTAATAACTTTGATGTTACTAATATCAATTTTTAAATAAATTTAGTGTATATTATATTGTATTTATTATGTTTTATTATTTATTTTTAATGTTATTTTATTAAATATTGTCTTTTACTACTGGAGCGGGTTGTGGGTTTATAGGGGAATAGGGTGGGAAGTAATTTAATTATGTTAAATTAATTATTAATTATTAAGAATTATTAATTAATTAATTGAGAATTAATTTTAAATTATTTTTAATTAATTTATTAATTGATAAATATGTTATGTAGCGGGTTATGGGTTTATAGGGGAATAGGGTGGGAAGTAATTTAATAATAATTAATTAATTGATATATGTTTGTACATATTTTAATTAATAATTAATTGGTAATTAATTTCTATTAATTACTTAATTAATTATTATAATTTTTTCATATCTATAATGATTAATTAGTTGGTAATTAATTATTATTAATTATTTAATTAAATTAATTATAGTAATTTTTATATAGAATTTATTGTTATTCTTAATTAATTAATTGTGCAAAATAATATTAATTTTTAAATTAAATTAATTACAGGAAATGTGCTAATATATTTACTTTATTGTTATTGTTAATTAATAATTAATTGGTAATTAAATAATATTAATTAATTTTGGGTACAGGGGTATTTTTAGGGTTCAGGGTCAGTTTTCAGTTCATGGGTACAGGGGTATTTTTAGGGTTCAGGGTCAGTTTTCAGTTCATGGGTAAAGGGGTATTTTTAGGGTTCAGGGTCAGTTTTCAGTTCATGGGTACAGGGGTATTTTTAGGGTTCAGGGTCAGTTTTCAGTTCATGGGTAAAGGAGTATTTTTAGGGTTCAGGGTCAGTTTTCAGTTCATGGGTAAAGGGGTATTTTTAGGGTTCAGGGTCAGTTTTCAGTTTTTGGGTAAAGGGGTATTTTTAGGGTTCAGGGTCAGTTTTCAGTTTTTGGGTAAAGGGGTATTTTTAGGGTTCAGGGTCAGTTTTCAGTTTTTGGGTAAAGGGGTATTTTTAGGGTTCAGGGTCAGTTTTCAGTTTTTGGGTAAAGGGGTATTTTTAGGGTTCAGGGTCAGTTTTCAGTTCATGGGTAAAGGGGTATTTTTAGGGTTCAGGGTCAGTTTTCAGTTCATGGGTAAAGGGGTATTTTTAGGGTTCTGGGTCAGTTTTGGGTTTTTGGGGTACAGTCGTACAGGGTAAAAATTAAATAAATGTAAATTAAATCAATTAAATGAAATTACAAAATATAAAATGACATTAAATTATTAAGTTTTTAATTTATTTTAAATGTATATGTATTAGTTTTAATTTTTTAATTATGTTTTAATATTTTTATTTAATATTTGTAACATTATATGTATTTTATAATTATTTTAACATTATTATTAATACATTTAAAAAAACGATATTTTTTATTTCGATATTTTTGTACTACGATATTATTTTTTCGATATTTTTGTACTTACCTTGTTAGGGATAGGATTCCGATATTTTTGACTTCGATATTTTTGTCCCGATATTTTTGTATGTCGATATTTTTAATTTCGATATTTAGTCAGACATTCCATTCAATGACCAAGCCAGTCCCAATTGCTTTGAAAAAGTGCGCTATACTAGCAGTGTTGGGCACAATAAAAACGCGATTACCAAGCTCTCCAAAATTCTGTGGGGGGTTGGTGCTTTATAGCAATTGCATTTCACTGGATGTCATTGCAACCTGTAGTTTAAGGGTTTCTTGGGCAGATGTTAATGTAACACAGTGGTGGCTAGTGACATGTGTAAGTGGTAGGGCGAATGAAGAGCAACGGGTCTTGGGACTAACCGCTAACAGGAAGAACCTAATAGCTCTGCACTCACTCCCATCAAGTTAGTTGGAAACATTTACTTTTTTATTGAATAAATATACAAGGAAAACACTTAGTGATGTCAGTTTCATGTGTGCAGGGAAGGCCCTGGGGATGTGGGGCCACCATCTGGTTGGTGTCTTGCTTTCCTGTACATTAATTTATAGCCTCTTTGTCTGTGATGTAATTAGACCGTCTTCTCAGCCAACTCTTCTCTGCTGCCCCTTTCTCCCCTGGCACATCGTTGTTTGTTTCCAGAATGTATGAGCACCTCAGAGAGGCACCTGCACTGGCCGTGGCTCCAGTGTATAATTAGTCCATCATTGTGATGGGGCCTATTCATAATTCATTTTCACGAAGATGATAAACACTTGGGTGATTTCCTCCGGTGGCTGCAGTATTGTGCAGAACAGCACTTCTGGGGGTTGTATTGTTGCTAAGCTACATTTGGGAAGATAATTGCACCGACTGCTTCGACCATGGCTTGGAGCCAGTGATGGATCCTCAAACATGGAGAGCATGCGTGGGTATAGTGGGTGCCTCACCAAGCAATTGACATCTTTATAGCAGTGTCTTCAGAGAAGGAAGGCACTGTTCAAACCACTGAGCCTAACTCGGAAGTAAAGGGCCAATGAAACTTAACCAGTCCTCGAGCTGCCCTCATGCCATTTTCAGCATGAGAGTAACACCATGATTGTTCGGAGCAGGCAGACACAGTGCTCCTATTCAGACTACAAACCTGTGCCTGCAGTTTGCCCGGCTGTTATACAGCTATATTTGTGCAGGCTAAAGTGCGCATGTGGGCTGGTTGTCCCAAGACATCCAACCAATCCCACACATGCACTTTAGGCAGCATAAAAGGAGCATAAAAGTGATGGCGCCATGTGCCACAAAACATAGGTAGGTAGTAGCTTGCAAGCGCAGCCTGTATGAAGAGATCCCCACTGGCGCTGGTATGTAAGTCCAGAGGAGATCTATCAGGGGTGGAACACCGTGATGGTCGCAAGGTCTCCAGAGTGTTGTTATGCAGTCATGGTATCGAAGAAGTGGCTTTACCACCCACATCAACCCTGAGGCATGCAGGGTACAGTATTCCATAGCAGAATCACAGCATTCCGCAGTGTTGACTTGATATTTGCAAATGTTTTATGTACTTCTTGCACTACTATGATGAAGTCCGAGAAGAGGGAAATTGTGGAGCCCTGCCATTGTAATGGACCAGTTTCTCATGACAACCAAAGGGCCACGGCCTGATCACTGAAGTTAAGCATTCTTGCAATAATCTTCCTCGGGGTGCATTTAGGATTGGGGCGGGGCCTAATGAGTGGTGTGCCCACTCCACCACAAGCGTCTCTCAACAAGCAGATCTAAGTGTAATGTTAGTGGATTCTGCAATACCTATGATGTGTATGTTATTGTGCCTACCTTGTGCCTCCAAGTCTTCATTTATAATAGCCAGGGATTTCAGCAGTTTTTCCATTCTCTCCAAGCGATTTGTGGTCTGCACAGCCCCATCCTCTAGATCCGACACCTGCCCCTCCATGGCTTCCAGTCTTTTTTCTTGGTGCCAGGGCGGCAAATCTATGATCAATAGCACAAAAGCCTATGTTTGGCCATAATGACGTCCGTGCCCACCAGTTATTCTGTACTAGGAACTCCCATTGCCTCACCGTCTGACATGGGTGCATGTTTTGCATGTCAGTGCTGGCGTATATTGCAGAGCTATGAGTATGTCCCGTACTGGAACAGCTGGAGGTTGCGTATGTCAGTGTGGAGGTGCATTGGCAGAGCTATGTTTATGTCAGTGGTGAGGTGAATAGGCAGAGTTATGTGTATGTCCAGTACTGGAACAGTTGGAGGTTGTGTATGTCAGTGGTGAAGTGAATAGGCAGAGCTAAGTGCATGTCCAGTACTGTAACAGCTGGAAGTTGTGTATGTCGGTGTTATTTTTAATAGGCTGAGCTATGTGTATGTCCAGTACTGGAACAGCTGGTAGTTGTGTATGTCAGTGTTGATTTGAATAGGCAGAGCTATGTGCATGTCCAATACTGGACCAGCTGGAGGTTGTGTATGTCAGTGTTGATTTGAATAGGCAGAGCTATGTGTATTTCCAGTACTGGAACAGCTGGAGGTTGTGTGTCAGCGGTAAGTTTAATCGGCAGAGCTAAGTGCATGTCCAGTACTGGACCAGCTGGAAGTTGTGTATATCAGTGTTGTTTTGAATAGGCAGAGCTTTGTGTATGTCCAGTACTGGAACATCTGGAAGTTGTGTATGTCAGTGTTGATTTTATTAGGCAGAGCTGTGTGCATGTCCAGTACTGGAACAGCTGGAGGTTGTGTATGTCAGTGGTGAGGCGAATAGGCAGAGCTAAGTGCATGTCCAGTACAGGAACAGCTGGAGTTTGTGTATGTCAGTGTTGATTTGAATAGGCAGAGCTATGTGTATTTCCAGTACTGGAACAGCTGGAGGTTGTGTGTCAGTGGTAAGGTGAATCGGCAGGGCTAAGTGCATGTCCAGTACTGGACCAGCTGGAAGTTGTGTATATCAGTGTTGTTTTGAATAGGCAGAGCGTTGTGTATGTCCAGTACTGGAACATCTGGAAGTTGTGTATGTCAGTGTTGATTTTATTAGGCAGAGCAACAACAACAACAACAAGGGTAGCTTATAAAGCGCTTGGTTACGCAGAAGCGTGTCCCCGCGCTGCAACTGAAGAACTCTGTGCGAGGTTTGCAGACCAGTGATCAGTTATCTGGAGAACAGGTATGTTTTTAGATTCTTGCGGAAGCTGGATTCAGTTGAGTCAAGGTGGAGATGGAGAGGGAGGGAATTCCAGCTTTTTGCTGCCAGATAGCGGAAGGAGCGTCCGCCCATACGGGCCCTTTTGACTCTAGGAACCTGGAGTAGGGCCCCATATGAGGAGCGCAGATCGCGTGCTGGTGTATACCTTGTCACTAAGTTCTGGAGTGGGATAGGTGATTTTTTAGCCAGGATGCGGTGACAGGTACAGAGGGCTTTGAATTCCAATCTGCTTTTTACTGGCAGCCAGTGGAGGGTTTTGAGAGCAGCTTTGGTGTCTGATCGTTTAGGGATATTTAGGATGAGACGGGCTGCCGCGTTCTGTATTACCTGAAGGCGATTCATAGCTTTACAGGTGGTACCCAAGTAAAGTAGGTTGCCGTAGTCTAGGCGTGAGAGCTGTGTGCATGTGCAGTACTGGAACAGCTGGAGGTTGTGAATGTCAGTGTTGAGGTGCATTGGCAGAGCTATGTGTATGTCCAGTACTACAACAGCTGTAGGTTGTGTATGTCAGTGTGGAGGTGCATTGGCAGAGCTATGTTTATGTCCAGTACTGGAACAGCTGGAGGTTGTGTATGTCAGTGTTGAGGTGAATAGGCAGAGCTACGTGCATTTCCAGTACTGGAACAGCTAGAGGTTGTGTATGTCAGTGGTGATGTGAATAGGTAGAGCTAACTGCATGTCCATTACTTGAACAGCTGGAGGTTGTGTAAGTCAGCGTTGAGGTGCATTAGCAGAGCTACGTGTATGTCCAGTACTGGAACAGCTGGAGGTTGTGTATGTCAGTGTTGAGGTGCATTGGCAGAGCTATGTGTATGTCCAGTACTGGAACAGCTGGAGGTTGTGTATGTCAGTGGTGCACTGGCAGAGCTATGTGTATGTCCAGTACTGGAACAGCTGGAGGTTGTGCATGTCACTGTTAAGGTGCATTGGCAGAGCTATGTGTATGTCCAGTACCGGAACAGATGGAGGTTGTGTATGTCAATGTTGAGGTAAATAAGCAGAGCTACATGAGTCTGCTGGGTTGAGGATGAGGCTGGTGGCTGAGTTTTGAAAGGTCTGTGAGGTGTAACGTGCTATGCATGCAGGCTGGTAGGTTGAATATTCGGCTAGTGGCTGAGATTTGAAAGGTCTGTAAGGTGTAACGTCCTATGCATGCAGGCTGGTATCTTGAGGATGAGGCTGGTGGCCTGAGTTTTGAAAGGTCTGTGAGGTGTAACGTGCTATGCATGCAGGTTACACCTCACAGACCGTACAAAACTCAGCCACCAGCCTCATCCTCAACACATCAGCCTGCATGCATAGCACATTACACCTCACAGACCTTACAAAACGTAGCCACCAGTCTCATCCTCAACCTACCAGCCTGCATGACTAACACGTTACACCTCACAGACCTTTTAAAACTCAGCCACCAGCCTCATCCTCAAGCTACCAGCCTGCATGCAAAGCAAGTTACACCTCACAGACCTTTCAAAACTCAGCCACCAGTCTCATCCTCAACCGAGCAGCCTGTATGCATAGCACGTTACACCTCACAGACCTTACAAAACTCAGCCTCCAGCCTTATCCTCAACCCACCTGCCTGCATGGATAGCATGCTACACCTCAGAGACCTTACAAAACTCAGCCACTAGTCTCATCCTCAACCTACCAGCCTGCATGCCTAGCACTTTACACCTCACAGACCTTTTACAACTCAGCCATCAGCCTCATCCTCAAGCTTCCAGCCTGCATGCAAAGCATGTTACACCTCACAGACCTTTCAAAGCTCGGCCAAAGGACTAATCCTTATCCTGCAGCCTGCATGCATAGCACGTAACACCGCACAGACCTTACAAAACTCAGCCACCAGCCTCATCCACAAACCACTAGCCTGCATGCATAGCACGTTACAGCTCACAGATATTTCAAAACTCAGCCACCAGCCTCATCAACAAACCACCAGCCTGTATGCATAGCACGTTACACCTCACAGACCTTTCAAAACTCAGCCACCAGCCTCATCCTCAAGATACCAGCCTGCATGCATAGGACGTTACACCTTACAGACCTTTCAAATCTCAGCCACTAGCCGAATATTCAACCTACCAGCCTGCATGCATAGCACGTTACACCTCACAGACCTTACAAAACTCAGCCTCCAGCCCCCAGCCTCATCCTCAAGCTACCAGCCTGCATGCAAAGCACGTTACACCTCACAGACCTTTCAAAACTCAGCCACCAGCCTCATACTCAACCTACCAGCCTGAAAGCAGTGCACGTTACACCTCACAGACCATACAAACCTCACACACACACCTCTTCCTAAACCTACCAGCCTGCATGCATATCACATTAACCTCACAGACCTTACAAATCTCAGTGGCCAGCCTCCTCCTCAACCTACCAGCCTGCAGGCATAGCATGTTACAGCTCACAGACATTTCAAAACTCAGCCACCAGCCTCATCCACAAACCACCAGCCTGCATGCATAGCACGTTACACCTCACAGACCTTTCAAAACTCAGCCACCAGCCTCAAGATACCAGCCTGCATGCATAGGACGTTACACCTTACAGACCTTTCAAATCTCAGCCACTAGCCGAATATTCAACCTACCAGCCTGCATGCATAGCACGTTACACCTCACAGACCTTTCAAAACTCAGCCACCAGCCTCATCCTCAACCCAGCAGCCTGCATGCATAGCACCTTACACCTCACAGACCTTACAAAACTCAGCCTCCAGCCCCCAGCCTCATCCTCAACCTACCAGCCTCATCCACAATCCACCAGCCTGCATACATAGCACGTTACAGCTCACAGACATTTCAAAACTCAGCCTCCAGCCTCATCCACAAACCACCAGCCTGCATGCATAGCACGTTACCCCTCACAGACCTTTCAAAACTCAGCCACTCGCCTTATCCTCAAGCTACCAGCCTGCATGAATAGCACGTTACACCTTACAGACCTTAGAAAACTCAGCCACCAGCCTCATCCTCAACCCACCAGCCTGCATGCATAGCACGTTACACCTCACAGACCTTACACCAGTCTCATCCTAAACCCACCAGCCTGCATGCATAGCACGTTACACCTCACAGACCTTTTAAAACTCAACCATCAGCTTCATGCTCAAGCTACCAGCCTGCATGCAAAGCCCGTTACACCTCACAGACCTTTCAAAACTCAGCCACCAGCCTCATACTCAACCTACCAGCCTGCATACAGTGCAAGTTACACCTCACAGACCATACAAACCTCACCCACCCACCTCTTCCTAAACCTACCAGCCTGCATGCATATCACATTAACCTCATAGACCTTACAAATCTCAGTGGCCAGCCTCCTCCTCATCCTACCAGCCCGCAGTCATAGCATGTTACAGCTCACAGACATTTCAAAACTCAGCCACCAGCCTCATCCACAAACCACCAGCCTGCATGCATAGCATGTTACACCTCACAGACCTTTCAAAACTCAGCCACCAACCTCATCCTCGAACTACCAGCCTGCATGCATAGCACGTTACACCTCACAGACCTTTCAAAACTCAGCCACCAGCTGAATACTCAACCTAACAGTCTGCACGCATAGCAAGTTACACCTCACAGACCTTTCAAAACTCAGCCATCAGCCTCATCTTCAACCCAGCAGCCTGCATGCATAACACGTTACACCACACAGACCATACAAAACTCAGCCTCCAGCCTCATCCCCAACCTACCAACCGGCATGCATAGCAAGTTACACCTCAAAGACCTTACAAAACTCAGCCACCAGTCTCATCCTCAACCTACCAACCTGCATGCATAGCACATTAAGCTCACAAACCTTACAAATCTCAGCGGAAAGCCTCATCCTCAATGTAGGAGAGTAGGGTCTGCTATCCTATGGTCACCCCAATTTTTGCTTTTTGCTTCACTGGTTTTCGACTTACTGAGGCTGTGGGCCTGCTAATCAGACCCCCAGCCTGCTGTTCTCTCTCTAAATTTAAAATACATGTGCTATAGGTACATACCACAATTGGAAATGGACTCCTTGTCAGCCCCTGTACCATGCACTATAGGTGCTCAGGGCATAGGTGCCACCAAGGCCTACCAGGGGCTGAAGCATAGCTTTTGCCACCCCTGGCTGGTTCTTAAATTGACACAACTGGCTGATCACTCAGCTGGGGCAAGTGGGTGTAATCACCCCTTGCTTAGATATAGTATACCTATATCTAAACCTATATCTGGACACATATATAACCTGTGAGCCACTCCTATGGAAGGCCTCATCAATCCTAGAGGCAGAGTGCGTGGTTTTATGTGAGATGGAGCTCTGGCATGAGCTGAGCCTGTCTGCAGCTGTCGGGAACAACTCCCTAAGCTGATCCGGGATAATGCCATACCATATACTCTTAAGCACCTTATAATCCTCGCGGTTATATAGCAACTTTGGTTTGGCTTTATCAAAACATGTCGTGTAAGGTGTCATACGAATTGGAATACTACCCCCTCGCCAGTTCTGGTGACGGGGGTAGCATTCCACCCTTCTAGAGGGATAAGACATGTTACTTTACTGAAACGCGGTTGATTTAAAATGAGCCTCAGATCCACAAAATGGATGCCTCTGCCACAGACACGGGTCTGGCCTCCTGCTGCTGACCGAAACTCAGCATATGGTGGCCTGGACAAAGAGTTTCCTGTCGCAGGGCGGTGTCAAACCACCCCAGACAGGAGATAGTGGATTGTAGTAGGGAGGTTTCAAAGAAACCAGACACTGCCTGGGGAGCACAAGGCTGCCCCTTGCATAATCCGGCCAAACCGGTTCTGGGGCCTCCCAGCCCCTGTCCCAGCACGGCCTGGATCAAAGGAAAGGGGTGTAACCACCCCCTTCCTGGGTCCCACCCATAGGAGGGGACCTAGCAGGATGTCCAGCCCACCAGATTCGAATAAGAGTGGGAGCAGTGCCAATGCAACTCAGATCATCCTGAAGAAACATAAGAAACGAATTCTGGACCCTTCGACTTTCTACTCGACGTTAGAAGACTGAAGAATTTCCCTTGTGGTCAAGGAGTGACCACCCTGTGCAAACAGGCAACATCCAGCCCTCGCCCCTTGCTCTGTTGCAGTTCCCGCCGGGACTCGAGCGACAGAGATCGACAAGATCAAGCTTGCCTGCCTTCTCCCTGCCCGATCCACAGTCCCTGCAGAGCTGAGACCAGTGGAAGCGACCGGAAGCGTGGGGCACGCCATCTTGAAAAGGCCACGAGACGCTGACCGTGCAGCCCACGAGTGACCCTCGAAGCTGTACACCGGGGTTTGAGAAGCCCTAGCCCCGAGCTCCACTTGCACCAAAGCTCACCCCTCCACACTCGACGAGTGCTGCGTGGGGCCCTTCTGCTCGTGTTGGCTCGACGCGTTGGCCCGGTCCCTTGCCAGCTGGCTTGTGGCCCCTGTGCCCACGAAAACTTGAATACGACTTGCTTTTCTGGTTGCTCCAGATCTGCACCAGCTCCTGTGAAAAGGAGCCCCCACTCTGACCCTCCTGGTTCGAGTGATAAGCAATCTCCCGGTTCCGCGTGGATTGCTTTTGCCAAGTGCTGTTTGCTGCAATCTTGAAGCCGACGGTGCTGACGACGAGAGCCTACGTGGGACAGATCGTGACCTGCTTCTGGACGTCGCAGATGCCCCAGAGCCCACGTGACAGCGGAGAGAAGCCTATCGACAACCACCTGATTGCGCCCGACATTGCCTGGTTCCGTCCTGGTTCCACCCTGGTCACTGCTGAGTGACCCAGACTCTGTCCCCTCTGCTTTCAGGTACTTTGCTATTTCGATCCACCCTTGGATCGCACCGGACACTTCTGCTTCACATCGCCTGCAGCTGCAACAGCTTCAAGCACCAAGAGCCTGCGTGTCAAAACCCAACGCCACTTCGACCCTGTGCACCCACGGCCTGTGGGTGAGGTAACATTGCAACGCCGGTGTTCCCACACTGGTACACACCTCTAGGGTCTGTGTCTAAAGTTTTGTTCCTCTAGGTTCAGCGGAAGTATCTTTTAATTCACTTTAACTAACTTTTACGCACCGTTGACATTGCATTGGTGCGAGCCGCAATTTCCGTGCTGCACCCGTCTCCTGTGGGCTACTCCCGACTTCAGCATTGCTAGTCCTGACTGCTCCCAGCGAATCTCTAGGCCCTAGGCCTAACCACTGTTCGATTGGTATCTCTTATACCACTTTCTTAGTATATGCTTTGAGTGGCCACCGGCCCTTATCCAAAATTGTGCAACTTTGTATGTTATACTGTGCCTTTGATTTAACGCTTGTGCCCCTTTCCTCATAAAGAGTACTGGGGAGTAATTTAGAAATAAATATATATATTTTTATAATATATACTTGTGTGGTGTCCTTTCATTTGATTACAGGATTGTATGTGGTAAAACAGCTCGCTTAACACGACCTCTTAAGTTTAGCCTTTAAGGCTGCTTAGTCCATGCTACCACTAGGATAGCTTGTCTAACAAGGTTGACTTACAACCAGACATCTTTGGGGTTTGTTTGGACTGATACCAAGTGGTTCCAGAATTGGAAACACTACATATCAGGCCAACTTCTCACATTGGTGTGCAGCGGTGCAGATTTGAGCTTGCTGTTTGTTTTACCATTGCAATCTTTACATCAAATTGAAAGATCACATCAAGTACCTCTAGGTACATATAAATCAAAAGCTTAGCATATTAAGTTCTACTGAACTTAGTAGTTGTAGATTAAAGGGATTAGCACGCCCTGACTACAACTCACTAGCAAGGTACAGTAGGAAAACACTTAGTGTAGGTAAGTGCATCACTTACACCTCACTAGCAGTCATGTCTGATACAGGTGTAGCCTCAGGGTCTGCCCCTGTAGCAGTTGACCTTACCAAGGCAACTTCCAGATATGACAACCTTAGCCACAAAGACCTGAGTGCCTTGTGCACAGCCAGGGGGCTAAAAAAGGGCAGAGGCCCTACCATTCCTTCCCTAATAGCTATCCTAGAAAAGGATGACTTAGATAAGGTGAGTCAGGCTCCCTTAGAGACAGGTGAAGGGATAACCTCCCCTGAGAATGAGGATCTTCCAGAAGATGAAGAGGAGGAGGAAGAGGAAGAGGAAGGCTCAGATGTAGAAGAGCCTGAACATCAGGATCAGAGGGTGACCCAGGTACAGGTTGCCAGGCTTAACCAGGCCAACCTAGACCTACATGAGAATGGAGGGGGCCAGCACCTCCCCAGATCTCATAACTTAATTCTCCCAGGCAACAGGAGGGTGAGATCTCCATCAGGGGACTCTCATGTTTCTAGTGCCTCAAGAGAATCTCAAAGAGGGATGACTCCCTCCCAGAGGAAAGAGCATAGGGCCAGAATGAGGGCTGTCCAACTCCAGATAGAGAGGGAGGAGGTAGCCTTGGCTCAAGCTAAGCTTACCTTGGCTCAAGCTAAACTTACCTTGGCAAGGGAGCAGAAATTGAGTGGCTTAGATGCCACTGGTGGCAGCAAAGTTCCTAAAGAAAAAGACAGGGCCTATGACAATAGAAACCTGACAAAAATTGTGCCCCCCTACAAGGAAGGGGATGATATCCACAAATGGATGACTGCTCTTGAGAGGGCCTGCATGGTACAGCAGGTCCCTGAGGACCAGTGGGCAGCAATTTTATGGTACTCCTTTTCTGAGAAAGGGAGGGACAGGCTCCTCACTGTTAGACCTGAGGATGCCAAAAACTACTCTGTTCTGAAGAGTGCTCTTATTGAAGGGTTTGGCCTAACCACTGAGCAATACAGGTTGTTGTTCAGTGATACCCAAAAAGCACAGACTCAGGACTGGACTGATTTTGTAGATTGTGCCACTAAGGCTCTGGAGGGTTGGCTGCAGGGAAGTAAAGTTTCAGACTATACAGGATTGTACAATCTTATGATGAGAGAGCAGATCCTTAATAACTGTCAGAACCAGCTGTTGCATCAATACCTTGTTGACTCTGATTTGACCTCTCCCCAAGAATTGGGAAAGAAGGCAGACAAATGGGTCAGAACAAGGATTAAGCAGAAAAACCAGAACCAAGGTGACCAGAAGAAAACAGACCAGAAGGGTGGGAATCAGAAAGATAAAGAAAAGGACCAGAAGTCTTCAGGCCCCCAAACTAGCAATAAGGAGGGGGGTTCCCAAAATGGAAACAAGAAAAAGAAGAATGATGGCCCAAAGAAACCTTGGTGTAATACCTGCAAATTAGTTTCACACTGGGGCAGTGAATGCACTAAGAAAAATCCAGTCCCCACCACTGCAGCTCCTAAAGCACCTGCACCCCCTAGTACAGTTAGCAGTGGAGGTACACAGCCAAAGGGTTTAGTAGGGTTGACCCTGGGTACTGAGGTGGAATCTGGCCTAGTCAGAATCCCCACACAGGCAGTTCTCCTATATGATGTGGACTTATCTTTGACCACTGCAGTAAGCCCCAGTAACCTGGGCAAATATAGGCAGACTCCCTTAATCAATGAGAAACTGCCTCAGGCCTACAGGGACACTTGTGCCAGTGTCACTATGGTGACACCTGACTTTGTGGACCCTGGTCAGATTGTACTAGGTGAAAGTTACCTAGTGACCAATGCAAGCAACTCCACTACTTCACATAGTGTGGCTGTTGTGAACTTCTCCTGGGGAGGGGTAGATGGCCTAAAGAAAGTTGTTGTGAGTGCAGACCTCCCAGTAGACTGTCTGTTAGGCAATGATCCTGAAAGCTCAGTTTGGTCAGAAGTGGAGTACAGGACTCATGCAGAAATGCTAGGGATTTCAGCTCATGTCCTTGCAGTGACAAGGTCTCAGGCTAAGAAGTGCCTTCCTGAACCAGTGGTGGATCTTGAAACAATAGACCAACCACAACCCAAGAGAAGGAGCAAGAGGGTTAAGGCTGTGCCTTCCCACTTGCCCCAGGTTGAGGATCAAGTTTCACAGGAAACTGATTCTGCAGTCCAAGAGGAGACTGTCTCAGATGAGCTTGAACCTGAACAGGTTGAGTTTCTGGGGACAGGGGGACCCTCAAGGGCAGACCTGGGGCAGGCCCAATTAGATTGCCCTTCACTTGAACCCCTCAGACAGCAAGCTGCTGCTGAGGCTGCAGGGAATGCTCAAGGTACCCATAAAGTGTATTGGGATGAAGGACTCCTTTATTCAGAGGCTAGAGACCCCAAGCCTGGCACAACCAGGAGGTTGGTTATACCTTTGAAGTTTAGGGGCTTCCTTCTTACCTTGGCCCATGATATTCCCCTTGCAGGACACTTAGGCCAGAATAAGACTTGGGACAGGCTTGTTCCACACTTTCACTGGCCTCACATGTCAGAAAATGTCAAGGAGTTTTGTCGCTCCTGTGTCACTTGCCAAGCCAGTGGTAAGTCAGGTGGCACAACAAAGGCCCCCCTGATACCACTACCTGTGGTGGGGGTACCCTTTGAAAGAGTTGGAATAGACATTGTGGGTCCCATGGATCCTCCAACAGCATCTGGGCACAGATTTATACTGGTGGTAGTGGATCATGCCACCAGGTACCCAGAGGCAATTCCCCTGAGGACCACCACAGCTCCTGTGGTGGCAAAAGCCCTCATTGCAGTTTTCTCAAGAGTGGGCTTTCCAAAGGAGGTTCTTTCAGACAGAGGTACCAACTTTATGTCTGGATACTTGAAAGCAATGTGGAAAGAGTGTGGAGTAAACTATAAGTTTACCACACCATACCATCCACAGTGCAATGGGCTTGTTGAAAGGTTCAACAAGACCCTAAAGGGAATGATAAAAGGGTTACCAGAGAAGCTTAGGCGGAAATGGGACATCCTTTTACCCTGCTTGCTCTTTGCTTACAGAGAGGTCCCACAGAAGGGGGTTGGCTACAGCCCTTTTGAACTTTTGTTTGGCCACCCTGTAAGAGGCCCATTGAGTTTGGTGAAGGAAGGATGGGAGTTACCTCTCAAAAAGCCTAAGCTAGACATTGTGGACTATGTACTTGGTCTCCGCTCCAGGATGGCTGAATACATGGAGAGAGCATCCAAAAACCTTGAGGCCAGTCAAGAATTACAGAAAGCTTGGCATGACCAAAAGGCTGTTGTGGTTGAGTACCATCCAGGGCAAAAGGTGTGGGTGTTGGACCCAGTGGGGACAGCAGCTCTCCAGGACCAATGGACTGGACCCTACCCTATCATTGAAAAGAAGGGAGAAGTCACCTACTTGGTTGACTTTGGCACCCCTAGGAGCCCCCACAGGGTGCTCCATGTAAACAGATTGAAAGCATTTGTTGACAGGGAGGACATGAGTCTCCTCATGGCCACAGATGGGGAACAGGAGGAAGAGAGTGACCCTCTCCCAGACCTGCTTTCCCAGAACCCTGATGATGGTTCAGTTGATGGAGTAGCCTTGGCAGGCAGCCTCACTGAGCAGCAACAGGTGGACTGCAGACAGGTGTTGCAGGCCCACAGACATATGTTTTCACTCACACCCAGCCAGACTAACTGGTGCACCCATGAGGTGGACACTGGTGACAGTCTGCCTGTGAAGAATAAGATCTACAGGCAACCTGACCATGTCAGGGATTGTATAAAGGCTGAGGTGAAAAAGATGTTGGAGCTTGGAGTGATTGAGCCATCAGAGAGCCCATGGGCTAGCCCAGTGGTCCTTGTGCCAAAACCTCATACCAAAGATGGGAAGAGAGAAATGAGGTTTTGTGTGGACTACAGAGGTCTCAATGCTGTCACTAGGACAGATGCTCATCCCATTCCAAGAGCAGATGAGCTCATTGATAAATTGGCTTCTGCCAAGTTTCTGAGCACATTTGATTTGACAGCTGGCTACTGGCAAATCAGACTAGCTGAAGAGTCAAAAGCCAAAACAGCATTCTCTACCCCTAGTGGACATTATCAATTTGTGGTAATGCCCTTTGGTTTGAAGAATGCACCTGCCACCTTCCAAAGGTTGGTGAATCAAGTCCTTGCTGGGTTGGATGACTTTTGTGCAGCATATCTAGATGATATTGCTGTCTTTAGCTCCACCTGGGAGGATCACCTGATCCACCTGAAGAAGGTTCTGGAGGCCCTGCAAAAGGCAGGCCTGACTATCAAGGCTACTAAGTGCCAGATAGGGCAGAGCAAGGTTGTGTACTTGGGCCACCTAGTAGGTGGGGGTCAAGTTCAACCACTGGAGAGCAAGATCTAGACCATACAGGACTGGGCTCCTCCAACTACCCAGACACAAGTCAGAGCCTTCTTGGGCCTGGCTGGGTATTACAGAACATTTGTAAAGAACTATGGGTCCATTGTGACACCATTGAATGACTTGACATCCAAGAAGATGCCCAAAAAGGTTCAGTGGACAGTTAGCTGTCAAAAGGCATTTGATGACCTGAAGAAGGCCATGTGCTCTGCACCTATCCTGAAGAGTCCTGACTACTCCAAACAGTTCATTGTACAGACAGATGCTTCTGAGTTGGGGGTGGGAGCTGTGCTTTCACAACTTAATCAAGATGGTCAAGACCAGCCCATTGCTTTTATTAGCAGAAGGCTGACCCCGGGAGAAACGTTGGTCAGCTATTGAGAGGGAGGCCTTTGCTGTGGTTTGGGCCCTGAAGAAGTTGAGGCCATACTTGTTTGGTACTCACTTCCTAATTCAGACAGACCATAAGCCCCTCTTGTGGCTAAATCAGATGAAGGGTGAAAATCCCAAACTGCTCAGGTGGTCCATTTCCCTACAGGGGATGGACTTTACAGTGGAGCACCGCCCAGGGACTGACCATGGTAATGCAGATGGTCTCTCCAGGTACTTCCACTTAGAACATGAAGACTTATCTGGTCAAGGTTAAGTTTAATGTCCCTGCGTTTGGGGGGGGGGTTATGTAGGAGAGTAGGGTCTGCTATCCTATGGTCACCCCAATTTTTGCTTTTTGCTTCACTGGTTTTCGACTTACTGAGGCTGTGGGCCTGCTAATCAGACCCCCAGCCTGCTGTTCTCTCTCTAAATTTAAAATACATGTGCTATAGGTACATACCACAATTGGAAATGGACTCCTTGTCAGCCCCTGTACCATGCACTATAGGTGCTCAGGGCATAGGTGCCACCAAGGCCTACCAGGGGCTGAAGCATAGCTTTTGCCACCCCTGGCTGGTTCTTAAATTGACACAACTGGCTGATCACTCAGCTGGGGCAAGTGGGTGTAATCACCCCTTGCTTAGATATAGTATACCTATATCTAAACCTATATCTGGACACATATATAACCTGTGAGCCACTCCTATGGAAGGCCTCATCAATCCTAGAGGCAGAGTGCGTGGTTTTATGTGAGATGGAGCTCTGGCATGAGCTGAGCCTGTCTGCAGCTGTCGGGAACAACTCCCTAAGCTGATCCAGGATAATGCCATACCATATACTCTTAAGCGCCTTATAATCCTCGCGGTTATATAGCAACTTTGGTTTGGCTTTATCAAAACATGTCGTGTAAGGTGTCATACGAATTGGAATACTACCCCCTCGCCAGTTCTGGCGACGGGGGTAGCATTCCACCCTTCTAGAGGGATAAGACATGTTACTTTACTGAAACGCGGTTGATTTAAAATGAGCCTCAGATCCACAAAATGGATGCCTCTGCCACAGACACGGGTCTGGCCTCCTGCTGCTGACCGAAACTCAGCATATGGTGGCCTGGACAAAGAGTTTCCTGTCGCAGGGCGGTGTCAAACCACCCCAGACAGGAGATAGTGGATTGTAGTAGGGAGGTTTCAAAGAAACCAGACACTGCCTGGGGAGCACAAGGCTGCCCCTTGCATAATCCGACCAAACCGGTTCTGGGGCCTCCCAGCCCCTGTCCCAGCGCGACCTGGATCAAAGGAGAGGGGTGTAACCACCCCCTTCCTGGGTCACACCCATAGGAGGGGACCTAGCAGGATGTCCAGCCCACCAGATTCGAATAAGAGTGGGAGCAGTGCCAATGCAACTCAGATCATCCTGAAGAAACATAAGAAACGAATTCTGGACCCTTCGACTTTCTACTTGACGTTAGAAGACTGAAGAATATCCCTTGTGGTCAAGGAGTGACCACCCTGTGCAAACAGGCAACATCCAGCCCTCGCCCCTTGCTCTGTTGCAGTTCCCGCCGGGACTCGAGCAACAGAGATCGACGAGATCAAGCTTGCCTGCCTTCACCCTGCCCGATCCACAGTCCCTGCAGAGCTGAGACCAGTAGAGGCGACCGGAAGCGTGGGGCACGCCATCTTGAAAAGGCCACGAGACGCTGACCGTGCAGCCCACGAGTGACCCTCGAAGCTGTACACCGGGGTTTGAGAAGCCTTAGCCCCGAGCTCCACTTGCACCAAAGCTCACCCCTCCACACTCGACGAGTGCTGCGTGGGGCCCTTCTGCTCGTGTTGGCTTGACGCGTTGGCACGGTCCCTTGCCAGCTGGCTTGTGGCCCCTGTGCCGACGAAAACTTGAATACGACTTGCTTTTCTGGTTGCTCCAGATCTGCACCAGCTCCTGTGAAAAGGAGCCCCCACTCTGACCCTCCTGGTTCGATTGATAAGCAATCTCCCGGTTCCGCGTGGATTGCTTTTGCCAAGTGCTGTTTGCTGCAATCTTGAAGCCGACGTGCTGACGGCGAGAGCCTACGTGGGACAGATCGTGACCTGCTCCTGGACGTCGCAGATGCCCCAGAGCCCACGTGACAGCGGAGAGAAGCCTATCGACAACCACCTGATTGCACCCGACATTGCCTGGTTCCGTCCTGGTTCCACCCTGGTCACTGCTGAGTGACCCAGACTCTGTCCCCTCTGCTTTCAGGTACTTTGCTATTTCGATCCACCCTTGGATCGCACCGGACACTTCTGCTTCACATCGCCTGCAGCTGCAACAGCTTCAAGCACCAAGAGCCTGCGTGTCAAAACCCGACGCCACTTCGACCCTGTGCACCCACGGCCTGTGGGTGAGGTAACATTGCAACGCCGGTGTTCCCACACTGGTACACACCTCTAGGGTCTGTGTCTAAAGTTTTGTTCCTCTAGGTTCAGCGGAAGTATCTTTTAATTCACTTTAACTAACTTTTACGCACCATTGACATTGCATTGGTGCGAGCCGCACTTTCCGTGCTGCACCCGTCTCCTGTGGGCTACTCCCGACTTCAGCATTGCTAGTCCTGACTGCTCCCAGCGAATCTCTAGGCCCTAGGCCTAACCACTGTTCGATTGGTATCTCTTATACCACTTTCTTAGTATATGGTTTGAGTGGCCACCGGCCCTTATCCAAAATTGTGCAACTTTGTAGGTTATACTGTGCTTTTGATTTAACGCTTGTGCCCCTTTCCTCATAAAGAGTACTGGGGAGTAATTTAGAAATAAATACATATATTTTTATAATATATACTTGTGTGGTGTCCTTTCATTTGATTACAGGATTGTATGTGGTAAAACAGCTCGCTTAACACGACCTCTTAAGTTTAGCCTTTAAGGCTGCTTAGTCCATGCTACCACTAGGATAGCTTGTCTAACAAGGTTGACTTACAACCAGACATCTTTGGGGTTTGTTTGGACTGATACCAAGTGGTTCCAGAATTGGAAACACTACATATCAGGCCAACTTCTCACACTCAACCTACCAGCCTGCATGCATAGCACGTTACAGCTCACAGACCTTTTAAAACTCAGCCAGCAGCCTCATCCTCAAGATACCAGCCTGCATGCAAAGCACTTTACACCTCACAGGCCTTTCAAAACTCAGCCACCAGCCTCATACTCAACCTTTCAGCCTGCATGCAGAGCACGTTACACCCCACAGACCTTACAAAGCTCACCCACCAACCTCTTCCTAAACCTATCAGCCTATATGCATAGCACATTCACCTCACAGACCTTACAAATCTGTGCGGCCAGAATCCTCCTCAACATACCAGCCCACATGCATAGCACGTTACAGCTCACAGACATTTAAAAACGCAGCCACCAGCCTCATCCACAAACCTCCAGCCTGCATGCATAGCACGTTACACCTCACAGACCTTTCAAAACTCAGCCACCCGCCTCATCCTCAAGCTACCAGCCTGCATGCAGAGCACGTTACACCTTACAGACCTTACAAAACTCAGCCACCAGCCTCATCCTCAACCCGCCAGCCTGCATGCATAACACGTTACAAATCACAGACCTTACACCAGTCTCATCCTTAACCCACCAGCCTGCATGCATAGCACGTTACACCTCACACACCGTACACAACTCAGCCACCAGCCTCATCCTTAACCCACCAGCCTGCATTCAAAACACGTTACTTCTCACAGACCTTACACCAGTCTCATCCTCAACCCACCAGCCTGCGTGAATAGCATGTTACACCTCACAGACCTTACAAAACTCAGCCATCAGCCTCATCCTCAACCTAGCAGCCTGTATGCATAGCACGTTACACCTCATAGACCTTACAAAACTTAGCCTCCAGCCTCATCCTCAACCTACCAGCCTGCATAAATAGCGCGTTACACCTCACAGACCGTACAAAACTCAGCCACCAGCCTCATCCTCAACACACCAGCCTGCATCCATAGCACATTACTCCTCACAGACCTTACAAAACTCAGCCTCCAGTCTCATCCTCAACCTACCAGCCTGCATGCCTAGCAAGTTACACCTCACAGACCTTTTAAAACTCAGCCACCAGCCTAATCCTCAAGCTACCAGCCTGCATGCAAAGCAAGTTACACCTCACAGACCTTTCAAAACTCAGCCACCAGCCTCATCCTCAACACATCAGACTGCCAGCATAGCACGTTACACCTCACAGACCTTACAAAACTCAGCCTCCAGCCTCATCCTCAACACACTAGCCGGTATGCCTAGCACGTTACACCTCACAGACCTTACAAAACTCAGCCTCCAGCCTCATCCTCAACACACCAGCCTGCCAGCATAGCACAAAACACCTCACAGACCATTCAGAACTCAGCCATCAGCATCATCCTCAACCCACCAGCCTGCATGCATAGCACGTTACACCTCACAGAACTTTCAAAACGCAGCCACCAGTCTCATCCTCAACCCAGCAGCCTGTATGCATAGCACGTTACACCTCACAGGCCTTTCAAAACTCAGCCACCAGCCCCATCCTCAACCCAGCAGCCTGTGTTCATAGCACATTACACCACACAGACCTTTCAAAACTCAGCCACCAGCCTCATCCTCAAGCTACCAGCCTGCATGCAAAGCACGTTACACCTCACAGACCTTTCAAAACTCAGCCACCAGCCTCATCCTCAACCCACCTGCCAGGATGCATGGCACGTTACACCTTACAGTCCTTACACCATTCTCATCCTCAACCCACCAGCCTGCGTGCATAGCAAGTTACACCTCACAGACTTTACAAATCACAGCCATCCACCTCATCCTCAACCTACCAGCTTGCATGCCTAGCACGTTACAGCTCACAGACATTTCAAAACTCAGCCACCAGCCTCATCCACAAACCACCAGCCTGCATGCACAGCACGTTACACCTCACAGACCTTTTAAAAGACAACCACCAGCCTCATCCTCAAGCTACTAGCCTGCATGCAAAGCACGTTACACCTCACAGACCTTTCAAAGCTCAGCCACCAGCCTCATCCTCAACCTACCAGCCTGCATGCAGAGCACTTTACACCTCACAGACCTTACAAAACTCACCCACCTCTTCCTAAACCTACCAGCCTGCATGCATACCACATTAACCTCATAGACCTTACAAATCTCAGTGGCCAGCCTCCTCCTCAACATACCAGCTCGCAGGCATAGCACGTTACAGCTCACAGACATTTCAAAACTCAGCCACCAGCCTCATCCACAAACCACCAGCCTGCATGCATAGCACGTTACACTTCACAGACCTTTCAAAACTCAGCCACCAACTTCATCCTCGAACTACCAGCCTGCATGCATAGCAGGTTACAGCTCACAGACCTTTCAAAACTCAGCCACCAGCCTCATCCTTAACACAGCAGCCTGCATGCATAGCACGTTACACCTCACAGACCTTACAAAACTCAGCCACCAGTCTCATTCTCAACCTACCAACCTGCATGCATAGCACGTTAACCTCACAGACCTTACAAATCTCACCGGCAAGCCTCATCCTCAACCTACCAGCCTGCATGCCTGGTACATTACAGCTCACAGACATTTCAAAACTCAGCCATCAGCCTCATCCATAAACCACCAGCCTGCATGCATACCACGTTACACCTCACATGCCTTTTAAAACTCAGCCAGCAGCCTCATCCTCAAGCTACCAGTCTGCATGCAAAGCACGTTACACCTCACAGACCTTTCAAAACTCAGCCACCAGCCTCATACTCAACCTACCAGCCTGCATGCAGAGCACGTTACACCCCACAGACCTTACAAAGCTCACCCACCAACCTCTTCCTAAACCTACCAGCCTACATGCATAGCACATTAACCTCACAGACCCTACAAATCTCAGTGGCCAGCCTCCTCCTCAACCTACCAGCCTGCAGGCATACCACGTTACACCTCACAGACCTTTCAAAACTCAGCCAGCAGCCTCATCCTCAAGCTACCAGTCTGCATGCAAAGCATGTTACACCTCACAGACGTTTCAAAACTCAGCCACCAGCCTCATACTCAACCTACCAGCCTGCATGCAGAGCACGTTGCACCTCACAGACCTTACAAAACTCACCCACCTCTTCCAAAACCTACCAGCCTGCATGCATATCACATTAACCTCATAGACCTTACAAATCTCAGTGGCCAGCCTCCTCCTCAACCTACCAGCCCGCAGGCGTAGCACGTTACATCTCACAGACCTTTCAAAACTCAGCCACCAGCTGAATACTCAACCTACCAGCCTGCATGCATAGCACGTTACACCTCACAGACCTTTCAAAACTCAGCCACCAGCCTCATCCTCAACCCAGCAGCCTGCATGCATAGCACGTTACACCTCACAGACCTTTCAAAACTCAGCCACCAGCCTCATCCTCTAGCTACCACCCTGCATGGAGAGCAGGTTACACCTCACAGACCTTACAAAACTCACCACCAGCCTCATTCTCAACCCACCAGCCTGCATGCATAGCACGTTACACCTCACAGACCTTACACCAGTCTCATCCTCAACCCACCAGCCTGCGTGCATAGCACGTTACACCTCACATACCTTACAAAACTCAGCCACCAGCCTCATCCTCAACCTAGCAGCCAGTATGCATAGCACGTTACACCTTATAGACCTTACAAAACTCAGCCTCCAGCCTCATCCTCAACCAACCAGCCTGCATGCATAGCACGTTACACCTCACATACCTTACAAAACGCAGCCACCAGCCTCATCAACAACCTAGCAGCCAGTATGCATAGCACGTTACACCTCATAGACATTACAAAACTCAGCCACCAGCCTCATCCTCAACCTTGCAGCCTGTATGCATTGCACGTTACACCTCATTGACCTTACAAAACTCAGCCTTCAGCCTCATCCTCAACCTACCAGCCAGCATGCATAGCACGTTACACCTCACAGACCGTACAAAACTCAGCCACCAGCCTCATCCTCAACACACCAGCCTGCATGCATAGCACATTACACCTCACAGACCTTACAAAACGTAGCCACCAGTCTCATCCTCAACCTACCAGCCTGCATGACTAACACGTTACACCTCACAGACCTTTTAAAACTCAGCCACCAGCCTCATCCTCAAGCTACCAGCCTGCATGCAAAGCAAGTTACACCTCACAGACCTTTCAAAACTCAGCCACCAGTCTCATCCTCAACCCAGCAGCCTGTATGCATAGCACGTTACACCTCACAGACCTTACAAAACTCAGCCTCCAGCCTTATCCTCAACCCACCTGCCTGCATGGATAGCATGTTACACCTCAGAGACCTTACAAAACTCAGCCACTAGTCTCATCCTCAAACTACCACCCTGCATGGAGAGCAGGTTACACCTCACAGACCTTACAAAACTCACCACCAGCCTCATTCTCAACCCACCAGCCTGCATGCATAGCACGTTACACCTCACAGACCTTACACCAGTCTCATCCTCAACCCACCAGCCTGCGTGCATAGCACGTTACACCTCACATACCTTACAAAACTCAGCCACCAGCCTCATCCTCAACCTAGCAGCCAGTATGCATAGCACGTTACACCTTATAGACCTTACAAAACTCAGCCTTCAGCCTCATCCTCAACCAACCAGCCTGCATGCATAGCACGTTACACCTCACATACCTTACAAAACGCAGCCACCAGCCTCATCCTCAACCTAGCAGCCAGTATGCATAGCACGTTACACCTCATAGACATTACAAAACTCAGCCACCAGCCTCATCCTCAACCTTGCAGCCTGTATGCATTGCACGTTACACCTCATTGACCTTACAAAACTCAGCCTTCAGCCTCATCCTCAACCTACCAGCCAGCATGCATAGCACGTTACACCTCACAGAACGTACAAAACTCAGCCACCAGCCTCATCCTCAACACACCAGCCTGCATGCATAGCAAATTACACCTCACAGACCTTACAAAACGTAGCCACCAGTCTCATCCTCAACCTACCAGCCTGCATGACTAACACGTTACACTTCACAGACCTTTTAAAACTCAGCAACCAGCCTCATCCTCAAGCTACCAGCCTGCATGCAAAGCAAGTTACACCTCACCGACCTTTCAAAACTCAGCCACCAGTCTCATCCTCAACCCAGCAGCCTGTATGCATAGCACGTTACACCTCAGAGACCTTACAAAACTCAGCCACTAGTCTCATCCTCAACCTACCAGCCTGCATGCCTAGCACTTTAGACCTCACAGACCTTTTAAAACTCAGCCATCAGCCTCATCCTCAAGCTTCCAGCCTGCATGCAAAGCACGTTACACCTCACAGACCTTTCAAAGCTCGGCCAAAGGACTAATCCTTATCCTGCAGCCTGCATGCATAGCACGTAACACCTCACAGACCTTACAAAACTCAGCCAGCAGCCTCATCCACAAACCACTAGCTTGCATGCATAGCACGTTACAGCACACAGACATTTCAAAACTCAGCCACCAGCCTCATCAACAAACCACCAGCCTGTATGCATAGCACGTTACACCTCACAGACCTTTTAAAACTCAGCCACCAGACTCATCCTCAAACCACCAGCCTGCATGCAAAGCAAGTTACACCTCACAGACCTTTCAAAACTCAGCCACCAGCCTCATTCTCAAGATACCAGCCTGCATGCATAGGACGTTACACCTTACAGACCTTTCAAATCTCAGCCACTAGCCGAATATTCAACCTACCAGCCTGCATGCATAGCACGTTACACCTCACAGACCTTTCAAAACTCAGCCACCAGCCTCATCCTCAACCCAGCAGCCTGCATGCATAGCACCTTACACCTCACAGACCTTACAAAACTCAGCTTCCAGCCCCCAGCCTCATCCTCAACCTACCAGCCTCATCCACAATCCACCAGCCTGCATACATAGCACGTTACAGCTCACAGACATTTCAAAACTCATCCTCCAGCCTCATCCACAAACCACCAGCCTGCATGCATAGCACGTTACACCTCACAGACCTTTTAAAACTCAACCATCAGCTTCATCCTCAAGCTACCAGCCTGCATGCAAAGCACGTTACACCTCACAGACCTTTCAAAACTCAGCCACCAGCCTCATACTCAACCTACCAGCCTGCATGCAGTGCAAGTTACACCTCACAGACCATACAAACCTCACCCACCCACCTCTTCCTAAACCTACCAGCCTGCATGCATATCACATTAACCTCATAGACCTTACAAATCTCAGTGGCCAGCATCCTCCTCATCCTACCAGCCCGCAGTCATAGCATGTTACAGCTCACAGACATTTCAAAACTCAGCCACCAGCCTCATCCACAAACCACCAGCCTGCATGCATAGCACGTTACACCTCACAGACCTTTCAAAACTCAGCCACCAACCTCATCCTCGAACTACCAGCCTGCATGCATAGCACGTTACACCTCACAGACCTTTCAAAACTCAGCCATCAGCCTCATCTTCAACCCAGCAGCCTGCATGCATAACACGTTACACCACACAGACCATACAAAACTCAGCCTCCAGCCTCATCCCCAACCTACCAGCCGGCATGCATAGCACGTTACACCTCAAAGACCTTACAAAGCTCACCCACCAACCTCTTCCTAAACCTACCAGCCTATATGCATAGCACATTCACCTCACAGACCTTACAAATCTGTGCGGCCAGAATCCTCCTCAACATACCAGCCCGCATGCATAGCACGTTACAGCTCACAGACATTTAAAAACGCAGCCACCAGCCTCATCCACAAACCTCCAGCCTGCATGCATAGCACGTTACACCTCACAGACCTTTCAAAACTCAGCCACCCGCCTCATCCTCAAGCTACCAGCCTGCATGCAGAGCACGTTACACCTTACAGACCTTACAAAACTCAGCCACCAGCCTCATCCTCAACCCAGCAGCCTGTGTTCATAGCACATTACACCACACAGACCTTTCAAAACTCAGCCACCAGCCTCATCCTCAAGCTACCAGCCTGCATGCAAAGCACGTTACACCTCACAGACCTTTCAAAACTCAGCCACCAGCCTCATCCTCAACCCACCTGCCAGGATGCATGGCACGTTACACCTTACCGACCTTACACCATTCTCATCCTCAACCCACCAGCCTGCGTGCATAGCAATTTACACCTCACAGACTTTACAAATCACAGCCATCCACCTCATCCTCAACCTACCAGCTTGCATGCCTAGCACGTTACAGCTCACAGACATTTCAAAACTCAGCCACCAGCCTCATCCACAAACCACCAGCCTGCATGCACAGCACGTTACACCTCACAGACCTTTTAAAAGACAACCACCAGCCTCATCCTCAAGCTACCAGCCTGCATGCAAAGCACGTTACACCTCACAGACCTTTCAAAACTCAGCCACCAGCCTCATCCTCAAGCTACCAGCCTGCATGCAAAGCACGTTACACCTCACAGACCTTTCAAAACTCAGCCACCAGCCTCATCCTCAACCTAACAGCCTGCGTGCAGAGCACTTTACACCACAGAGACCTTACAAAACTCACCCACCTCTTCCTAAACCTACCAGCCTGCATGCATACCACATTAACCTCATAGACCTTACAAATCTCAGTGGCCAGCCTCCTCCTCAACATACCAGCTCGCAGGCATAGCACGTTACAGCTCACAGACATTTCAAAACTCAGCCACCAGCCTCATCCACAAACCACCAGCCTGCATGCATAGCACGTTACACTTCACAGACCTTTCAAAACTCAGCCACCAACCTCATCCTCGAACTACCAGCCTGCATGCATAGCAGGTTACAGCTCACAGACCTTTCAAAACTCAGCCACCAGCCTCATCCTTAACACAGCTGCCTGCATGCATAGCACGTTACACCTCACAGACCTTACAAAACTCAGCCACCAGTCTCATTCTCAACCTACCAATCTGTATGCATAGCACATTAACCTCACAGACCTTACAAATCTCACCGGCAAGCCTCATCCTCAACCTACCAGCCTGCATGCCTGGCACATTACAGCTCACAGACATTTCAAAACTCAGCCATCAGCCTCATCCACAAACCACCAGCCTGCATGCATACCACGTTACACCTCACATGCCTTTTAAAACTCAGCCAGCAGCCTCATCCTCAAGCTACCAGTCTGCATGCAAAGCACGTTACACCTCACAGACCTTTCAAAACTCAGCCACCAGCCTCATACTCAACCTACCAGCCTGCATGCAGAGCACGTTACACCCCACAGACCTTACAAAGCTCACCCACCAACCTCTTCCTAAACCTACCAGCCTACATGCATAGCACATTAACCTCACAGACCCTACAAATCTCAGTGGCCAGCCTCCTCCTCAACCTACCAGCCTGCAGGCATACCACGTTACACCTCACAGACCTTTCAAAACTCAGCCAGCAGCCTCATCCTCAAGCTACCAGCCTGCAAGCAAAGCATGCTAAACCTCACAGACGTTTCAAAACTCAGCCACCAGCCTCATACTCAACCTACCAGCCTGCATGCAGAGCACGTTGCACCTCACAGACCTTACAAAACTCACCCACCTCTTCCTAAACCTACCAGCCTGCATGCATAACACATTAACCTCATAGACCTTACAAATCTCAGTGGCCAGCCTCCTCCTCAACCTACCAGCCCGCAGGCGTAGCACGTTACAGCTTACAGACATTTCAAAACTCAGCCACCAGCCTCATCCACAAACCACCAGCCTGCATGCATAGCACGTTACACTTCCAAGACCTTTCAAAACTCAGCCACCAACCTCATCCTCGAACTACAAGCCTGCATGCATTGCACGTTACATCTCACAGACCTTTCAAAACTCAGCCACCAGCTGAATACTCAACCTACCAGCCTGCATGCATAGCACGTTACAACTCACAGACCTTTCAAAACTCAGCCACCAGCCTCATCCTCAACCCAGCAGCCTGCATGCATAGCACGTTACACCTCACAGACCTTTCAAAACTCAGCCACCAGCCTCATCCACAAACCTCCAGCCTGCATGCATAGCACGTTACACCTCACAGACCTTTCAAAACTCAGCCACCCGCCTCATCCTCAACCCACCTGCCAGGATGCATGGCACGTTACACCTTACAGACCTTACACCATTCTCATCCTCAACCCACCAGCCTGCGTGCATAGCAAGTTACACCTCACAGACTTTACAAATCACAGCCATCCACCTCATCCTCAACCTACCAGCTTGCATGCCTAGCACGTTACAGCTCACAGACATTTCAAAACTCAGCCACCAGCCTCATCCACAAACCACCAGCCTGCATGCACAGCACGTTACACCTCACAGACCTTTTAAAAGACAACCACCAGCCTCATCCTCAAGCTACCAGCCTGCATGCAAAGCACGTTACACCTCACAGACCTTTCAAAACTCAGCCACCAGCCTCATCCTCAAGCTACCAGCCTGCATGCAAAGCACGTTACACCTCACAGACCTTTCAAAACTCAGCCACCAGCCTCATCCTCAACCTAACAGCCTGCATGCAGAGCACTTTACACCTCACAGACCTTACAAAACTCACCCACCTCTTCCTAAACCTACCAGCCTGCATGCATACCACATTAACCTCATAGACCTTACAAATCTCAGTGGCCAGCCTCCTCCTCAACATACCAGCTCGCAGGCATAGCACGTTACAGCTCACAGACATTTCAAAACTCAGCCACCAGCCTCATCCACAAACCACCAGCCTGCATGCATAGCACGTTACACTTCACAGACCTTTCAAAACTCAGCCACCAACCTCATCCTCGAACTACCAGCCTGCATGCATAGCAGGTTACAGCTCACAGACCTTTCAAAACTCAGCCACCAGCCTCATCCTTAACACAGCAGCCTGCATGCATAGCACGTTACACCTCACAGACCTTACAAAACTCAGCCACCAGTCTCATTCTCAACCTACCAACCTGTATGCATAGCACATTAACCTCACAGACCTTACAAATCTCACCGGCAAGCCTCATCCTCAACCTACCAGCCTGCATGCCTGGCACATTACAGCTCACAGACATTTCAAAACTCAGCCATCAGCCTCATCCACAAACCACCAGCCTGCATGCATACCACGTTACACCTCACATGCCTTTTAAAACTCAGCCAGCAGCCTCATCCTCAAGCTACCAGTCTGCATGCAAAGCACGTTACACCTCACAGACCTTTCAAAACTCAGCCACCAGCCTCATACTCAACCTACCAGCCTGCATGCAGAGCACGTTACACCCCACAGACCTTACAAAGCTCACCCACCAACCTCTTCCTAAACCTACCAGCCTACATGCATAGCACATTAACCTCACAGACCCTACAAATCTCAGTGGCCAGCCTCCTCCTCAACCTACCAGCCTGCAGGCATACCACGTTACACCTCACAGACCTTTCAAAACTCAGCCAGCAGCCTCATCCTCAAGCTACCAGCCTGCAAGCAAAGCATGCTACACCTCACAGACGTTTCAAAACTCAGCCACCAGCCTCATACTCAACCTACCAGCCTGCATGCAGAGCACGTTGCACCTCACAGACCTTACAAAACTCACCCACCTCTTCCTAAACCTACCAGCCTGCATGCATAACACATTAACCTCATAGACCTTACAAATCTCAGTGGCCAGCCTCCTCCTCAACCTACCAGCCCGCAGGTGTAGCACGTTACAGCTTACAGACATTTCAAAACTCAGTCACCAGCCTCATCCACAAACCACCAGCCTGCATGCATAGCACGTTACACTTCCAAGACCTTTCAAAACTCAGCCACCAACCTCATCCTCGAACTACAAGCCTGCATGCATAGCACGTTACATCTCACAGACCTTTCAAAACTCAGCCACCAGCTGAATACTCAACCTACCAGCCTGCATGCATAGCACGTTACACCTCACAGACCTTTCAAAACTCAGCCACCAGCCTCATCCTCAACCCAGCAGCCTGCATGCATAGCACGTTACACCTCACAGACCTTTCAAAACTCAGCCACCAGCCTCATCCTCTAGCTACCACCCTGCATGGAGAGCAGGTTACACCTCACAGACCTTACAAAACTCACCACCAGCCTCATTCTCAACCCACCAGCCTGCATGCATAGCACGTTACACCTCACAGACCTTACACCAGTCTCATCCTCAACCCACCAGCCTGCGTGCATAGCACGTTACACCTCACATACCTTACAAAACTCAGCCTCCAGCCTCATCCTCAACCAACCAGCCTGCATGCATAGCACGTTACACCTCACATACCTTACAAAACGCAGCCACCAGCCTCATCCTCAACCTAGCAGCCAGTATGCATAGCACGTTACACCTCATAGACATTACAAAACTCAGCCACCAGCCTCATCCTCAACCTTGCAGCCTGTATGCATTGCACGTTACACCTCATTGACCTTACAAAACTCAGCCTTTAGCCTCATCCTCAACCTACCAGCCAGCATGCATAGCACGTTACACCTCACAGACCGTACAAAACTCAGCCACCAGCCTCATCCTCAACACACCAGCCTGCATGCATAGCACATTACACCTCACAGACCTTACAAAACGTAGCCACCAGTCTCATCCTCAACCTACCAGCCTGCATGACTAACACGTTACACCTCACAGACCTTTTAAAACTCAGCTACCAGCCTCATCCTCAAGCTACCAGCCTGCATGCAAAGCAAGTTACACCTCACAGACCTTTCAAAACTCAGCCACCAGTCTCATCCTCAACCCAGCAACCTGTATGCATAGCACGTTACACCTCACAGACCTTACAAAACTCAGCCTCCAGCCTTATCCTCAACCCACCTGCCTGCATGGATAGCATGTTACACCTCAGAGACCTTACAAAACTCAGCCACTAGTCTCATCCTCAACCTACCAGCCTGCATGCCGAGCACTTTAGACCTCACAGACCTTTTAAAACTCAGCCATCAGCCTCATCCTCAAGCTTCCAGCCTGCATGCAAAGCATGTTACACCTCACAGACCTTTCAAAGCTCGGCCAAAGGACTAATCCTTATCCTGCAGCCTGCATGCATAGCACGTAACACCTCACAGACCTTACAAAACTCAGCCAGCAGCCTCATCCACAAACCACTAGCTTGCATGCATAGCACGTTACAGCACACAGACATTTCAAAACTCAGCCACCAGCCTCATCAACAAACCACCAGCCTGTATGCATAGCACGTTACACCTCACAGACCTTTTAAAACTCAGCCACCAGACTCATCCTCAAACCACCAGCCTGCATGCGTAGCAAGTTACACCTCACAGACTTTCAAAACTCAGCCACCAGCCTCATCCTCAAGATACCAGCCTGCATGCATAGGACGTTACACCTTACAGACCGTTCAAATCTCAGCCACTAGCCGAATATTCAACCTACCAGCCTGCATGCAGAGCACGTTGCACCTCACAGACCTTACAAAACTCACCCACCTCTTCCTAAACCTACCAGCCTGCATGCATATCACATTAACCTCATAGACCTTACAAATCTCAGTGGCCAGCCTCCTCCTCAACCTACCAGCCCGCAGGCGTAGCACGTTACAGCTTACAGACATTTCAAAACTCAGCCACCAGCCTCATCCACAAACCACCAGCCTGCATGCATAGCACGTTACACTTCCAAGACCTTTCAAAACTCAGCCACCAACCTCATCCTCGAACTACAAGCCTGCATGCATAGCACGTTACATCTCACAGACCTTTCAAAACTCAGTCACCAGCTGAATACTCAAGCTACCAGCCTGCATGCATAGCACGTTACACCTCACAGACCTTTCAAAACTCAGCCACCAGCCTCATCCTCAACCCAGCAGCCTGCATGCATAGCACGTTACACCTCACAGACCTTTCAAAACTCAGCCACCAGCCTCATCCTCTAGCTACCACCCTGCATGGAGAGCAGGTTACACCTCACAGACCTTACAAAACTCACCACCATCCTCATTCTCAACCCATCAGCCTGCATGCATAGCACGTTACACCTCACAGACCTTACAAAACTCAGCCACCAGCCTCATCCTCAACCTAGCAGCCAGTATGCATAGCACGTTACACCTTATAGACCTTACAAAACTCAGCCTCCAGCCTCATCCTCAACCAACCAGCCTGCATGCATAGCACGTTACACCTCACATACCTTACAAAACGCAGCCACCAGCCTCATCCTCAACCTATCAGCCAGTATGCATAGCACGTTACACCTCATAGACATTACAAAACTCAGCCACCAGCCTCATCCTCAACCTTGCAGCCTGTATGCATTGCACGTTACACCTCATTGACCTTACAAAACTCAGCCTTCAGCCTCATCCTCAACCTACCAGCCAGCATGCATAGCACGTTACACCTCACAGACCGTACAAAACTCAGCCACCAGCCTCATCCTCAACACACCAGCCTGCATGCATAGCACATTACACCTCACAGACCTTACAAAACATAGCCACCAGTGTCATCCTCAACCTACCAGCCTGCATGCCTAGCACTTTAGACCTCACAGACCTTTTAAAACTCAGCCATCAGCCTCATCCTCAAGCTTCCAGCCTGCATGCAAAGCATGTTACACCTCACAGACCTTTCAAAGCTCGGCCAAAGGACTAATCCTTATCCTGCAGCCTGCATGCATAGCACGTAACACCTCACAGACCTTACAAAACTCAGCCAGCAGCCTCATCCACAAACCACTAGCTTGCATGCATAGCACGTTACAGCACACAGACATTTCAAACCTCAGCCACCAGCCTCATCAACAAACCACCAGCCTGTATGCATAGCACGTTACACCTCACAGACCTTTTAAAACTCAGCCACCAGACTCATCCTCAAACCACCAGCCTGCATGCATAGCAAGTTACACCTCACAGACCTTTCAAAACTCAGCCACCAGCCTCATCCTCAAGATACCAGCCTGCATGCATAGGACGTTACACCTTACAGACCTTTCAAATCTCAGCCACTAGCCGAATATTCAACCTACCAGCCTGCATGCATAGCACGTTACACCTCACAGACCTTTCAAAACTCAGCCACCAGCCTCATCCTAAACCCAGCAGCCTGCATGCATAGCACCTTACACCTCACAGACCTTACAAAACTCAGCCTCCAGCCCCCAGCCTCATCCTCAACCTACCAGCCTCATCCACAATCCACCAGCCTGCATACATAGCACGTTACAGCTCACAGACATTTCAAAACTCAGCCTCCAGCCTCATCCACAAACCACCAGCCTGCATGCATAGCACGTTACACCTCACAGACCTTTTAAAACTCAACCATCAGCTTCATCCTCAAGCTACCAGCCTGCCTGCAAAGCACGTTACACCTCACAGACCTTTCAAAACTCAGCCACCAGCCTCATACTCAACCTACCAGCCTGCATGCAGTGCAAGTTACACCTCACAGACCATACAAACCTCACCCACCCACCTCTTCCTAAACCTACCAGCCTGCATGCATATCACATTAACCTCATAGACCTTACAAATCTCAGTGGCCAGCCTCCTCCTCATCCTACCAGCCCGCAGTCATAGCATGTTACAGCTCACAGACATTTCAAAACTCAGCCACCAGCCTCATCCACAAACCACCAGCCTGCATGCATAGCACGTTACACCTCACAGACCTTTCAAAACTCAGCCACCAACCTCTTCCTCGAACTACCAGCCTGCATGCATAGCACGTTACACCTCACAGACCTTTCAAAACTCAGCCACCAGCTGAATACTCAACCTAACAGTCTGCATGCATAGCAAGTTACACCTCACAGACCTTTCAAAACTCAGCCATCAGCCTCATCTTCAACCCAGCAGCCTGCATGCATAACACGTTACACCACACAGACCATACAAAACTCAGCCTCCAGCCTCATCCCCAACCTACCAGCCGGCATGCATAGCACGTTACACCTCAAAGACCTTACAAAACTCAGCCACCAGTCTCATCCTCAACCTACTAACCTGCATGCATAGCACATTAAGCTCACAAACCTTACAAATCTCAGCGGAAAGCCTCATCCTCAACCTACCAGCCTGCATGCATAGCACGTTACAGCTCACAGACCTTTTAAAACTCAGCCAGCAGCCTCATCCTCAAGATACCAGCCTGCATGCAAAGCACTTTACACCTCACAGGCCTTTCAAAACTCAGCCACCAGCCTCATACTCAACCTTTCAGCCTGCATGCAGAGCACGTTACACCCCACAGACCTTACAAAGCTCACCCACCAACCTCTTCCTAAACCTACCAGCCTATATGCATAGCACATTCACCTCACAGACCTTACAAATCTGTGCGGCCAGAATCCTCCTCAACATACCAGCCCGCATGCATAGCACGTTACAGCTCACAGACATTTAAAAACGCAGCCACCAGCCTCATCCACAAACCTCCAGCCTGCATGCATAGCACGTTACACCTCACAGACCTTTCAAAACTCAGCCACCCGCCTCATCCTCAAGCTACCAGCCTGCATGCAGAGCACGTTACACCTTACAGACCTTACAAAACTCAGCCACCAGCCTCATCCTCAACCTACCAGCCTGCATGCATAACACGTTACAAATCACAGACCTTACACCAGTCTCATCCTTAACCCACCAGCCTGCATGCATAGCACGTTACACCTCACACACCGTACATAACTCAGCCACCAGCCTCATCCTTAACCCACCAGCCTGCATTCAAAACACGTTACATCTCACAGACCTTACACCAGTCTCATCCTCAACCCACCAGCCTGCGTGAATAGCATGTTACACCTCACAGACCTTACAAAACTCAGCCATCAGCCTCATCCTCAACCTAGCAGCCTGTATGCATAGCACGTTACACCTCATAGACCTTACAAAACTTAGCCTCCAGCCTCATCCTCAACCTACCAGCCTGCATAAATAGCGCGTTACACCTCACAGACCGTACAAAACTCAGCCACCAGCCTCATCCTCAACACACCAGCCTGCATGCATAGCACATTACTCCTCACAGACCTTACAAAACTCAGCCTCCAGTCTCATCCTCAACCTACCAGCCTGCATGCCTAGCAAGTTACACCTCACAGACCTTTTAAAACTCAGCCACCAGCCTAATCCTCAAGCTACCAGCCTGCATGCAAAGCAAGTTACACCTCACAGACCTTTCAAAACTCAGCCACCAGCCTCATCCTCAACACATCAGACTGCCAGCATAGCACGTTACACCTCACAGACCTTACAAAACTCAGCCTCCAGCCTCATCCTCAACACACCAGCCTGTATGCCTAGCACGTTACACCTCACAGACCTTACAAAACTCAGCCTCCGGCCTCATCCTCAACACACCAGCCTGCCAGCATAGCACGAAACCCCTCACAGACCATTCAGAACTCAGCCATCAGCATCATCCTCAACCCACCAGCCTGCATGCATAGCACGTTACACCTCACAGAACTTTCAAAACGCAGCCACCAGTCTCATCCTCAACCCAGCAGCCTGTATGCATAGCACGTTACACCTCACAGGCCTTTCAAAACTCAGCCACCAGCCTCATCCTCAACCCAGCAGCCTGTGTTCATAGCACATTACACCACACAGACCTTTCAAAACTCAGCCACCAGCCTCATCCTCAAGCTACCAGCCTGCATGCAAAGCACGTTACACCTCACAGACCTTTCAAAACTCAGCCACCAGCCTCATCCTCAACCCACCTGCCAGGATGCATGGCACGTTACACCTTACGGACCTTACACCATTCTCATCCTCAACCCACCAGCCTGCGTGCATAGCAAGTTACACCTCACAGACTTTACAAATCACAGCCATCCACCTCATCCTCAACCTACCAGCTTGCATGCCTAGCACGTTACAGCTCACAGACATTTCAAAACTCAGCCACCAGCCTCATCCACAAACCACCAGCCTGCATGCACAGCATGTTACACCTCACAGACCTTTTAAAAGACAACCACCAGCCTCATCCTCAAGCTACCAGCCTGCATGCAAAGCACGTTACACCTCACAGACCTTTCAAAGCTCAGCCACTAGCCTCATCCTCAACCTACCAGCCTGCATGCAGAGCACTTTACACCTCACAGACCTTACAAAACTCACCCACCTCTTCCTAAACCTACCAGCCTGCATGCATACCACATTAACCTCATAGACCTTACAAATCTCAGTGGCCAGCCTCCTCCTCAACATACCAGCTCGCAGGCATAGCACGTTACAGCTCACAGACATTTCAAAACTCAGCCACCAGCCTCATCCACAAACCACCAGCCTGCATGCATAGCACGTTACACTTCACAGACCTTTCAAAACTCAGCCACCAACCTCATCCTCGAACTACCAGCCTGCATGCATAGCAGGTTACAGCTCACAGACCTTTCAAAACTCAGCCACCAGCCTCATCCTTAACACAGCAGCCTGCATGCATAGCACGTTACACCTCACAGACCTTACAAAACTCAGCCACCAGTCTCATTCTCAACCTACCAACCTGCATGCATAGCACATTAACCTCACAGACCTTACAAATCTCACCGGCAAGCCTCATCCTCAACCTACCAGCCTGCATGCCTGGTACATTACAGCTCACAGACATTTCAAAACTCAGCCATCAGCCTCATCCACAAACCACCAGCCTGCATGCATACCACGTTACACCTCACATGCCTTTTAAAACTCAGCCAGCAGCCTCATCCTCAAGCTACCAGTCTGCATGCAAAGCACGTTACACCTCACAGACCTTTCAAAACTCAGCCACCAGCCTCATACTCAACCTACCAGCCTGCATGCAGAGCACGTTACACCCCACAGACCTTACAAAGCTCACCCACCAACCTCTTCCTAAACCTACCAGCCTACATGCATAGCACATTAACCTCACAGACCCTACAAATCTCAGTGGCCAGTCTCCTCCTCAACCTACCAGCCTGCAGGCATACCACGTTACACCTCACAGACCTTTCAAAACTCAGCCAGCAGCCTCATCCTCAAGCTACCAGCCTGCAAGCAAAGCATGTTACACCTCACAGACGTTTCAAAACTCAGCCACCAGCCTCATACTCAACCTACCAGCCTGCATGCAGAGCACGTTGCACCTCACAGACCTTACAAAACTCACCCACCTCTTCCTCTACCTACCAGCCTGCATGCATATCACATTAACCTCATAGACCTTACAAATCTCAGTGGCCAGCCTCCTCCTCAACCTACCAGCCCGCAGGCGTAGCACGTTACAGCTTACAGACATTTCAAAACTCAGCCACCAGCCTCATCCACAAACCACCGGCCTGCATGCATAGCACGTTACACTTCCAAGACCTTTCAAAACTCAGCCACCAACCTCATCCTCGAACTACAAGCCTGCATGCATAGCACGTTACATCTCACAGACCTTTCAAAACTCAGCCACCAGCTGAATACTCAACCTACCAGCCTGCATGCATAGCACGTTACACCTCACAGACCTTTCTAAACTCGCCACCAGCCTCATCCTCAACCCAGCAGCCTGCATGCATAGCACGTTACACCTCACAGACCTTTCAAAACTCAGCCACCAGCCTCATCCTCTAGCTACCACCCTGCATGGGGAGCAGGTTACACCTCACAGACCTTACAAAACTCACCACCAGCCTCATTCTCAACCCACCAGCCTGCATGCATAGCACGTTACACCTCACAGACCTTACACCAGTCTCATCCTCAACCCACCAGCCTGCGTGCATAGCACGTTACACCTCACATACCTTACAAAACGCAGACACCAGCCTCATCCTCAACCTAGCAGCCAGTATGCATAGCACGTTACACCTTATAGACCTTACAAAACTCAGTCTCCAGCCTCATCCTCAACCAACCAGCCTGCATGCATAGCACGTTACACCTCACATACCTTACAAAACGCAGCCACCAGCCTCATCCTCAACCTAGCAGCCAGTATGCATAGCACGTTACACCTCATAGACATTACAAAACTAAGCCACCAGCCTCATCCTCAACCTTGCAGCCTGTATGCATTGCACGTTACACCTCATTGACCTTACAAAACTCAGCCTTCAGCCTCATCCTCAACCTACCAGCCAGCATGCATAGCACGTTACACCTCACAGACCGTACAAAACTCAGCCACCAGCCTCATCCTCAACACACCAGCCTGCATGCATAGCACATTACACCTCACAGACCTTACAAAACGTAGCCACCAGTCTCATCCTCAACCTACCAGCCTGCATGACTAACACGTTACACCTCACAGACCTTTTAAAACTCAGCCACCAGCCTCATCCTCAAGCTACCAGCCTGCATGCAAAGCAAGTTACACCTCACAGACCTTTCAAAACTCAGCCACCAGTCTCATCCTCAACCCAGCAGCCTGTATGCATAGCACGTTACACCTCACAGACCTTATGTGAGAAGTCGGCCTGATATGTAGTGTTTCCAATTCTGGAACCACTTGGTATCAGTCCAAACAAACCCCAAAGATGTCTGGTTGTAAGTCAACCTTGTTAGACAAGCTATCCTAGTGGTAGCATGGACTAAGCAGCCTTAAAGGCTTAACTTAAGAGGTCGTGTTAAGCGAGCTGTTTTACCACAAACAATCCTGTAATCAAATGAAAGGACACCACACAAGTATATATTATAAAAATATATGTATTTATTTCTAAATTACTCCCCAGTACTCTTTATGAGGAAAGGGGCACAAGCGTTAAATCAAAAGCACAGTATAACATACAAAGTTGCACAATTTTGGATAAGGGCCGGTGGCCACTCAAACCATATACTAAGAAAGTGGTATAAGAGATACCAATCGAACAGTGGTTAGGCCTAGGGCCTAGAGATTTGCTGGGAGCAGTCAGGACTAGCAATGCTGAAGTCGGGAGTAGCCCACAGGAGACGGGTGCAGCACGGAAAGTGCGGCTCGCACCAATGCAATGTCAATGGTGCGTAAAAGTTAGATAAAGTGAATTAAAAGATACTTCCGCTGAACCTAGAAGAACAAAACTTTAGACACAGACCCTAGAGGTGTGTACCAGTGTGGGAACACCGGCGTTGCAATGTTACCTCACCCACAGGCCGTGGGTGCACAGGGTCGAAGTGGCGTCGGGTTTTGACACGCAGGCTCTTGGTGCTTGAAGCTGTTGCAGCTGCAGGCGATGTGAAGCAGAAGTGTCCGGTGCGATCCAAGGGTGGATCAAAGTAGAAAAGTACCTGAAAGCAGAGGGGACAGAGTCTGTGTCACTCAGCAGTGACCAGGGTGGAACCAGGACGGAACCAGGCAATGTCGGGCGCAATCAGGTGGTTGTTGATAGGCTTCTCTCCGCTGTCACGTGGGCTCTGGGGCATCTGCGACGTCCAGGAGCAGGTCACGATCTGTCCCACGTAGGCTCTCGCCGTCAGCACCGTTGGCTTCAAGATTGCAGCAAACAGCACTTGGCAAAAGCAATCCACGCGGAACCGGGAGATTGCTTATCACTCGAACCAGGAGGGTCAGAGTGGGGGCTCCTTTTCACAGGAGCTGGTGCAGATCTGGAGCAACCAGAAAAGCAAGTCGTATTTAAGTTTTCGTCGGCACAGGGGCCACAAGCCAGCTGGCAAGTGACCGGGCCAACGCGTTGAGCCAACACAAGCAGAAGGGCCCCACGCAGCACTCGTCGAGTGTGGAGGGGTGAGCTTTGGTGCAAGTGGAGCTCGGGGCTGGGGCTTCTCAAACCCCGGTGTACAGCTTCGAGGGTCACTCGTGGGCTGCACGGTCAGCGTCTCGTGGCCTTTTCAAGATGGCGTGCCCCACACTTCCGGTCGCCTCCACTGGTCTCAGCTCTGCAGGGACTGTGGATCGGGCAGGGAGAAGGCGGGCAAGCTTGATCTCGTCGATCTCTGTCGCTCGAGTTCCGGCGGGAACTGCAACAGAGCAAGGGTCGAGGGCTGGATGTTGCCTGTTTGCACAGGGTGGTCACTCCTTGACCACAAGGGAGATTCTTCAGTCTTCTAACGTCGAGTAGAAAGTCGAAGGGTCCAGAATTCGTTTCTTATGTTTCTTCAGGATGATCTGAGTTGCATTGGCACTGCTCCCACTCTTATTCGAATCTGGTGGGCTGGACATCCTGCTAGGTCCCCTCCTATGGGTGGGACCCAGGAAGGGGGTGGTTACACCCCTTTCCTTTGATCCAGGCCGCGCTGGGACAGGGGCTGGGAGGCCCCAGAACCGGTTTGGCCGGATTATGCAAGGGGCAGCCTTGTGCTCCCCAGGCAGTGTCTGGTTTCTTTGAAACCTCCCTATTACAATCCACTATCTCCTGTCTGGGGTGGTTTGACACCGCCCTGCGACAGGAAACTCTTTGTCCAGGCCACCATATGCTGAGTTTCGGTCAGCAGCAGGAGGCCAGACCCGTGTCTGTGGCAGAGGCATCCATTTTGTGGATCTGAGGCTCATTTTAAATCAACCGCGTTTCAGTAAAGTAACATGTCTTATCCCTCTAGAAGGGTGGAATGCTACCCCCGTCGCCAGAACTGGCGAGGGGGTAGTATTCCAATTCGTATGACACCTTACACGACATGTTTTGATAAAGCCAAACCAAAGTTGCTATATAACCGCGAGGATTATAAGGCGCTTAAGAGTATATGGTATGGCATTATCCCGGATCAGCTTAGGGAGTTGTTCCCGACAGCTGCAGACAGGCTCAGCTCATGCCAGAGCTCCATCTCACATAAAGCCACGCACTCTGCCTCTAGGATTGATGAGGCCTTCCATAGGAGTGGCTCACAGGTTATATATGTGTCCAGATATAGGTTTAGATATAGGTATACTATATCTAAGCAAGGGGTGATTACACCCACTTGCCCCAGCTGAGTGATCAGCCAGTTGTGTCAATTTAAGAACCAGCCAGGGGTGGCAAAAGCTATGCTTCAGCCCCTGGTAGGCCTTGGTGGCACCTATGCCCTGAGCACCTATAGTGCATGGTACAGGGGCTGACAAGGAGTCCATTTCCAATTGTGGTATGTACCTATAGCACATGTATTTTAAATTTAGAGAGAGAACAGCAGGCTGGGGGTCTGATTAGCAGGCCCACAGCCTCAGTAAGTCGAAAACCAGTGAAGCAAAAAGCAAAAATTGGGGTGACCATAGGATAGCAGACCCTACTCTCCTACATAACCCCCCCCCCCAAACGCAGGGACATTAAACTTAACCTTGACCAGATAAGTCTTCATGTTCTAAGTGGAAGTACCTGGAGAGACCATCTGCATTACCATGGTCAGTCCCTGGGCGGTGCTCCACTGTAAAGTCCATCCCCTGTAGGGAAATGGACCACCTGAGCAGTTTGGGATTTTCACCCTTCATCTGATTTAGCCACAAGAGGGGCTTATGGTCTGTCTGAATTAGGAAGTGAGTACCAAACAAGTATGGCCTCAACTTCTTCAGGGCCCAAACCACAGCAAATCCTCCCTCTCAATAGCTGACCAACGTTTCTCCCTGGGGGTCAGCCTTCTGCTAATAAAAGCAATGGGCTGGTCTTGACCATCTTGATTAAGTTGTGAAAGCACAGCTCCCACCCCCAACTCAGAAGCATCTGTCTGTACAATGAACTGTTTGGAGTAGTCAGGACTCTTCAGGATAGGTGCAGAGCACATGGCCTTCTTCAGGTCATCAAATGCCTTTTGACAGCTAACTGTCCACTGAACCTTTTTGGGCATCTTCTTGGATGTCAAGTCATTCAATGGTGTCACAATGGACCCATAGTTCTTTACAAATTTTCTGTAATACCCAGTCAGGCCCAAGAAGGCTCTGACTTGTGTCTGGGTAGTTGGAGGAGCCCAGTCCTGTATGGTCTGGATCTTGCTCTCCAGTGGTTGAACTTGACCCCCACCTACTAGGTGGCCCAAGTACACAACCTTGCTCTGCCCTATCTGGCACTTAGTAGCCTTGATAGTCAGGCCTGCCTTTTGCAGGGCCTCCAGAACCTTCTTCAGGTGGATCAGGTGATCCTCCCAGGTGGAGCTAAAGACAGCAATATCATCTAGATATGCTGCACAAAAGTCATCCAACCCAGCAAGGACTTGATTCACCAACCTTTGGAAGGTGGCAGGTGCATTCTTCAAACCAAAGGGCATTACCACAAATTGATAATGTCCACTAGGGGTAGAGAATGCTGTTTTGGCTTTTGACTCTTCAGCTAGTCTGATTTGCCAGTAGCCAGCTGTCAAATCAAATGTGCTCAGAAACTTGGCAGAAGCCAATTTATCAATGAGCTCATCTGCTCTTGGAATGGGATGAGCATCTGTCCTAGTGACAGCATTGAGACCTCTGTAGTCCACACAAAACCTCATTTCTCTCTTCCCATCTTTGGTATGAGGTTTTGGCACAAGGACCACTGGGCTAGCCCATGGGCTCTCTGATGGCTCAATCACTCCAAGCTCCAACATCTTTTGCACCTCAGCCTTTATACAATCCCTGACATGGTCAGGTTGCCTGTAGATCTTATTCTTCACAGGCAGACTGTCACCAGTGTCCACCTCATGGGTGCACCAATTAGTCTGGCTGGGTGTGAGAGAAAACATATGTCTGTGGGCCTGCAACACCTGTCTGCAGTCCACCTGTTGCTGCTCAGTGAGGCTGCCTGCCAAGGCTACTCCATCAACTTAACCATCATCAGGGTTCTGGGAAAGCAGGTCTGGGAGAGGGTCACTCTCTTCCTCCTGTTCCCCATCTGTGGCCATGAGGAGACTCATGTCCTCCCTGTCAACAAATGCTTTCAATCTGTTTACATGGAGCACCCTGTGGGGGCTCCTAGGGGTGCCAAAGTCAACCAAGTAGGTGACTTCTCCCTTCTTTTCAATGATAGGGTAGGGTCCAGTCCATTGGTCCTGGAGAGCTGCTGGCCCCACTGGGTCCAACACCCACACCTTCTGCCCTGGCTGGTACTCAACCAGAACAGCCTTTTGATCATGCCAAGCTTTCTGTAATTCTTGACTGGCCTCAAGGTTTTTGGATGCTCTCTCCATGTATTCAGCCATCCTGGAGCGGAGACCAAGTACATAGTCCACAATGTCTAGCTTAGGCTTTTTGAGAGGTAACTCCCATCCTTCCTTCACCAAACTCAATGGACCTCTTACAGGGTGGCCAAACAAAAGTTCAAAAGGGCTGTAGCCAACCCCCTTCTGTGGGACCTCTCTGTAAGCAAAGAGCAAGCAGGGTAAAAGGATGTCCCATTTCCGCCTAAGCTTCTCTGGTAACCCTTTTATCATTCCCTTTAGGGTCTTGTTGAACCTTTCAACAAGCCCATTGCACTGTGGATGGTAGGGTGTGGTAAACTTATAGTTTACTCCACACTCTTTCCACATTGCTTTCAAGTATCCAGACATAAAGTTGGTACCTCTGTCTGAAAGAACCTCCTTTGGAAAGCCCACTCTTGAGAAAACTGCAATGAGGGCTTTTGCCACCACAGGAGCTGTGGTGGTCCTCAGGGGAATTGCCTCTGGGTACCTGGTGGCATGATCCACTACCACCAGTATAAATCTGTGCCCAGATGCTGTTGGAGGATCAATGGGACCCACAATGTCTATTCCAACTCTTTCAAAGGGTACCCCCACCACAGGTAGTGGTATCAGGGGGGCCTTTGTTGTGCCACCTGACTTACCACTGGCTTGGCAAGTGACACAGGAGCGACAAAACTCCTTGACATTTTCTGACATGTGAGGCCAGTGAAAGTGTGCAACAAGCCTGTCCCAAGTCTTATTCTGGCCTAAGTGTCCTGCAAGGGGAATATCATGGGCCAAGGTAAGAAGGAAGCCCCTAAACTTCAAAGGTATAACCAACCTCCTGGTTGTGCCAGGCTTGGGGTCTCTAGCCTCTGAATAAAGGAGTCCTTCATCCCAATACACTTTATGGGTACCTTGAGCATTCCCTGCAGCCTCAGCAGCAGCTTGCTGTCTGAGGGGTTCAAGTGAAGGGCAATCTAATTGGGCCTGCCCCAGGTCTGCCCTTGAGGGTACCCCTGTCCCCAGAAACTCAACCTGTTCAGGTTCAAGCTCATCTGAGACAGTCTCCTCTTGGACTGCAGAATCAGTTTCCTGTGAAACTTGATCCTCAACCTGGGGCAAGTGGGAAGGCACAGCCTTAACCCTCTTGCTCCTTCTCTTGGGTTGTGGTTGGTCTATTGTTTCAAGATCCACCACTGGTTCAGGAAGGCACTTCTTAGCCTGAGACCTTGTCACTGCAAGGACATGAGCTGAAATCCCTAGCATTTCTGCATGAGTCCTGTACTCCACTTCTGACCAAACTGAGCTTTCAAGATCATTGCCTAACAGACAGTCTACTGGGAGGTCTGCACTTACAACAACTTTCTTTAGGCCATCTACCCCTCCCCAGGAGAAGTTCACAACAGCCACACTATGTGAAGTAGTGGAGTTGCTTGCATTGGTCACTAGGTAACTTTCACCTAGTACAATCTGACCAGGGTCCACAAAGTCAGGTGTCACCATAGTGACACTGGCACAAGTGTCCCTGTAGGCCTGAGCCAGTTTCTCATTGATTAAGGGAGTCTGCCTATATTTGCCCAGGTTACTGGGGCTTACTGCAGTGGTCAAAGATAAGTCCACATCATATAGGAGAACTGCCTGTGTGGGGATTCTGACTAGGCCAGATTCCACCTCAGTACCCAGGGTCAACCCTACCAAACCCTTTGGCTGTGTACCACCACTGCTAACTGTACAAGGGGGTGCAGGTGCTTTAGGAGCTGCAGTGGTGGGGACTGGATTTTTCTTAGTGCATTCACTGCCCCAGTGTGAAACTGATTTGCAGGTATTACACCAAGGTTTCTTTGGGCCATCATTCTTCTTTTTCTTGTTTCCATTTTGGGAACCCCCCTCCTTATTGCTAGTTTGGGGGCCTGAAGACTTCTGGTCCTTTTCTTTATCTTTCTGATTCCCACCCTTCTGGTCTGTTTTCTTCTGGTCACCTTGGTTCTGGTTTTTCTGCTTAATCCTTGTTCTGACCCATTTGTCTGCCTTCTTTCCCAATTCTTGGGGAGAGGTCAAATCAGAGTCAACAAGGTATTGATGCAACAGCTGGTTCTGACAGTTATTAAGGATCTGCTCTCTCATCATAAGATTGTACAATCCTGTATAGTCTGAAACTTTACTTCCCTGCAGCCAACCGTCCGGAGCCTTAGTGGCACAATCTACAAAATCAGTCCAGTCCTGAGTCTGTGCTTTTTGGGTATCTCTGAACAACAACCTGTATTGCTCAGTGGTTAGGCCAAACCCTTCAATAAGAGCACTCTTCAGAACAGAGTAGTTTTTGGCATCCTCAGGTCTAACAGTGAGGAGCCTGTCCCTCCCTTTCTCAGAAAAGGAGTACCATAAAATTGCTGCCCACTGGTCCTCAGGGACCTGCTGTACCATGCAGGCCCTCTCAAGAGCAGTCATCCATTTGTGGATATCATCCCCTTCCTTGTAGGGGGGCACAATTTTTGTCAGGTTTCTATTGTCATAGGCCCTGTCTTTTTCTTTAGGAACTTTGCTGCCACCAGTGGCATCTAAGCCACTCAATTTCTGCTCCCTTGCCAAGGTAAGTTTAGCTTGAGCCAAGGTAAGCTTAGCTTGAGCCAAGGCTACCTCCTCCCTCTCTATCTGGAGTTGGACAGCCCTCATTCTGGCCCTATGCTCTTTCCTCTGGGAGGGAGTCATCCCTCTTTGAGATTCTCTTGAGGCACTAGAAACATGAGAGTCCCCTGATGGAGATCTCACCCTCCTGTTGCCTGGGAGAATTAAGTTATGAGATCTGGGGAGGTGCTGGCCCCCTCCATTCTCATGTAGGTCTAGGTTGGCCTGGTTAAGCCTGGCAACCTGTACCTGGGTCACCCTCTGATCCTGATCTTCAGGCTCTTCTACATCTGAGCCTTCCTCTTCCTCTTCCTCCTCCTCTTCATCTTCTGGAAGATCCTCATTCTCAGGGGAGGTTATCCCTTCACCTGTCTCTAAGGGAGCCTGACTCACCTTATCTAAGTCATCCTTTTCTAGGATGGCTATTAGGGAAGGAATGGTAGGGCCTCTGCCCTTTTTTAGCCCCCTGGCTGTGCACAAGGCACTCAGGTCTTTGTGGCTAAGGTTGTCATATCTGGAAGTTGCCTTGGTAAGGTCAACTGCTACAGGGGCAGACCCTGAGGCTACACCTGTATCAGACATGACTGCTAGTGAGGTGAAAGTGATGCACTTACCTACACTAAGTGTTTTCCTACTGTACCTTGCTAGTGAGTTGTAGTCAGGGTGTGCTAATCCCTTTAATCTACAACTACTAAGTTCAGTAGAACTTAATATGCTTAGCTTTTGATTTATATGTACCTAGAGGTACTTGATGTGATCTTTCAATTTGATGTAAAGATTGCAATGGTAAAACAAACAGCAAGCTCAAATCCGCACCGCTGCACACCAATGTGAGAAGTTGGCCTGATATGTAGTGTTTCCAATTCTGGAACCACTTGGTATCAGTCCAAACAAACCCCAAAGATGTCTGGTTGTAAGTCAACCTTGTTAGACAAGCTATCCTAGTGGTAGCATGGACTAAGCAGCCTTAAAGGCTTAACTTAAGAGGTCGTGTTAAGCGAGCTGTTTTACCACATACAATCCTGTAATCAAATGAAAGGACACCACACAAGTATATATTATAAAAATATATGTATTTATTTCTAAATTACTCCCCAGTACTCTTTATGAGGAAAGGGGCACAAGCGTTAAATCAAAAGCACAGTATAACATACAAAGTTGCACAATTTTGGATAAGGGCCGGTGGCCACTCAAACCATATACTAAGAAAGTGGTATAAGAGATACCAATCGAACAGTGGTTAGGCCTAGGGCCTAGAGATTCGCTGGGAGCAGTCAGGACTAGCAATGCTGAAGTCGGGAGTAGCCCACAGGAGACGGGTGCAGCACGGAAAGTGCGGCTCGCACCAATGCAATGTCAATGGTGCGTAAAAGTTAGATAAAGTGAATTAAAAGATACTTCCGCTGAACCTAGAGGAACAAAACTTTAGACACAGACCCTAGAGGTGTGTACCAGTGTGGGAACACGGGCATTGCAATGTTACCTCACCCACAGGCCGTGGGTGCACAGGGTCGAAGTGGCGTCGGGTTTTGACACGCAGGCTCTTGGTGCTTGAAGCTGTTGCAGCTGCAGGCGATGTGAAGCAGAAGTGTCCGGTGCGATCCAAGGGTGGATCGAAGTAGAAAAGTACCTGAAAGCAGAGGGGACAGAGTCTGGGTCACTCAGCAGTGACCAGGGTGGAACCAGGACGGAACCAGGCAATGTCGGGCGCAATCAGGTGGTTGTCGATAGGCTTCTCTCCGCTGTCACGTGGGCTCTGGGGCATCTGTGACGTCCAGGAGCAGGTCACGATCTGTCCCACGTAGGCTCTCGCCGTCAGCACCGTCGGCTTCAAGATTGCAGCAAACAGCACTTGGCAAAAGCAATCCACGCGGAACCGGGAGATTGCTTATCACTCAAACCAGGAGGGTCAGAGTGGGGGCTCCTTTTCACAGGAGCTGGTGCAGATCTGGAGCAACCAGAAAAGCAAGTCGTATTCAAGTTTTTGTTGGCACAGGGGCCACAAGCCAGCTGGCAAGTGACCGGGCCAACGCGTCGAGCCAACACAAGCAGAAGGGCCCCACGCAGCACTCGTCGAGTGTGGAGGGGTGAGCTTTGGTGCAAGTGGAGCTCGGGGCTGGGGCTTCTCAAACCCCGGTGTACAGCTTCGAGGGTCACTCGTGGGCTGCACGGTCAGCGTCTCGTGGCCTTTTCAAGATGGCGTGCCCCACGCTTCTGGTCGCCTCCACTGGTCTCAGCTCTGCAGGGACTGTGGATCGGGCAGGGAGAAGGCGGGCAAGCTTGATCTCGTTGATCTCTGTCGCTCGAGTTCCGGCGGGAACTGCAACAGAGCAAGGGTCGAGGGCTGGATGTTGCCTGTTTGCACAGGGTGGTCACTCCTTGACCACAAGGGAGATTCTTCAGTCTTCTAACGTCGAGAAAAAAGTCGAAGGGTCCAGAATTCGTTTCTTATGTTTCTTCAGGATGATCTGAGTTGCATTGGCACTGCTCCCACTCTTATTCGAATCTGGTGGGCTGAACATCCTGCTAGGTCCCCTCCTATGGGTGGGACCCAGGAAGGGGGTGGTTACACCCCTTTCCTTTGATCCAGGCCGCACTGGGACAGGGGCTGGGAGGCCCCAGAACCGGTTTGGCCGGATTATGCAAGGGGCAGCCTTGTGCTCCCCAGGCAGTGTCTGGTTTCTTTGAAACCTCCCTACTACAATCCACTATCTCCTGTCTGGGGTGGTTTGACACCGCCCTGCGACAGGAAACTCTTTGTCCAGGCCACCATATGCTGAGTTTCGGTCAGCAGCAGGAGGCCAGACCCGTGTCTGTGGCAGAGGCATCCATTTTGTGGATCTGAGGCTCATTTTAAATCAACCGCGTTTCAGTAAAGTAACATGTCTTATCCCTCTAGAAGGGTGGAATGCTACCCCCGTCGCCAGAACTGGCGAGGGGGTAGTATTCCAATTCGTATGACACCTTACACGACATGTTTTGATAAAGCCAAACCAAAGTTGCTATATAACCGCAAGGATTATAAGGCGCTTAAGAGTATATGGTATGGCATTATCCCGGATCAGCTTAGGGAGTTGTTCCCGACAGCTGCAGACAGGCTCAGCTCATGCCAGAACTCCATCTCACATAAAGCCACGCACTCTGCCTCTAGGATTGATGAGGCCTTCCATAGGAGTGGCTCACAGGTTATATATGTGTCCAGATATAGGTTTAGATATAGGTATACTATATCTAAGCAAGGGGTGATTACACCCACTTGCCCCAGCTGAGTGATCAGCCAGTTGTGTCAATTTAAGAACCAGCCAGGGGTGGCAAAAGCTATGCTTCAGCCCCTGGTAGGCCTTGGTGGCACCTATGCCCTGAGCATCTATAGTGCATGGTACAGGGGCTGACAAGGAGTCCATTTCCAAATGTGGTATGTACCTATAGCACATGTATTATAAATTTAGAGAGAGAACAGCAGGCTGGGGGTCTGATTAGCAGGCCCACAGCCTCAGTAAGTCGAAAACCAGTGAAGCAAAAAAGCAAAAATTGGGGTGACCATAGGATAGCAGACCCTACTCTCCTACACCTTACAAAACTCAGCCTCCAGCCTTATCCTCAACCCACCTGCCTGCATGGATAGCATGTTACACCTCAGAGACCTTACAAAACTCAGCCACTAGTCTCATCCTCAACCTACCAGCCTGCATGCCTAGCACTTTAGACCTCACAGACCTTTTAAAACTCAGCCATCAGCCTCATCCTCAAGCTTCCAGCCTGCATGCAAAGCATGTTACACCTCACAGACCTTTCAAAGCTCGGCCAAAGGACTAATCCTTATCCTGCAGCCTGCATGCATAGCACGTAACACCTCACAGACCTTACAAAACTCAGCCAGCAGCCTCATCCACAAACCACTAGCTTGCATGCATAGCACGTTACAGCACACAGACATTTCAAAACTCAGCCACCAGCCTCATCAACAAACCTCCAGCCTGTATGCATAGCACGTTACACCTCACAGACCTTTTAAAACTCAGCCACCAGCCTCATCCTCAAGATACCAGCCTGCATGCATAGGACGTTACACCTTACAGACCTTTCAAATCTCAGCCACTAGCCGAATATTCAACCTACCAGCCTGCATGCAGAGCACGTTGCACCTCACAGACCTTACAAAACTCACCCACCTCTTCCTAAACCTACCAGCCTGCATGCATATCACATTAACCTCATAGACCTTACAAATCTCAGTGGCCAGCCTCCTCCTCAACCTACCAGCCCGCAGGCGTAGCACGATACAGCTTACAGACATTTCAAAACTCAGCCACCAGCCTCATCCACAAACCACCAGCCTGCATGCATAGCACGTTACACTTCCAAGACCTTTCAAAACTCAGCCACCAACCTCATCCTCGAACTACAAGCCTGCATGCATAGCACGTTACATCTCACAGACCTTTCAAAACTCAGCCACCAGCTGAATACTCAACCTACCAGCCTGCATGCATAGCACGTTACACCTCACAGACCTTTCAAAACTCAGCCACCAGCCTCATCCTCAACGCAGCAGCCTGCATGCATAGCACGTTACACCTCACAGACCTTTCAAAACTCAGCCACCAGCCTCATCCTCTAGCTACCACCCTGCATGGAGAGCAGGTTACACCTCACAGACCTTACAAAACTCACCACCAGCCTCATTCTCAACCCACCAGCCTGCATGCATAGCACGTTACACCTCACAGACCTTACAAAACTCAGCCACCAGCCTCATCCTCAACCTAGCAGCCAGTATGCATAGCACGTTACACCTTATAGACCTTACAAAACTCAGCCTCCAGCCTCATCCTCAACCAACCAGCCTGCATGCATAGCACGTTACACCTCACATACCTTACAAAACGCAGCCACCAGCCTCATCCTCAACCTATCAGCCAGTATGCATAGCACGTTACACCTCATAGACATTACAAAACTCAGCCACCAGCCTCATCCTCAACCTTGCAGCCTGTATGCATTGCACGTTACACCTCATTGACCTTACAAAACTCAGCCTTCAGCCTCATCCTCAACCTACCAGCCAGCATGCATAGCACGTTACACCTCACAGACCGTACAAAACTCAGCCACCAGCCTCATCCTCAACACACCAGCCTGCATGCATAGCACATTACACCTCACAGACCTTACAAAACGTAGCCACCAGTCTCATCCTCAACCTACCAGCCTGCATGACTAACACGTTACACCTCACAGACCTTTTAAAACTCAGCCACCAGCCTCATCCTCAAGCTACCAGCCTGCATGCAAAGCAAGTTATACCTCACAGACCTTTCAAAACTCAGCCACCAGTCTCATCCTCAACCCAGCAGCCTGTATGCATAGCACGTTACACCTCACAGACCTTACAAAACTCAGCCTCCAGCCTTATCCTCAACCCACCTGCCTGCATGGATAGCATGTTACACCTCAGAGACCTTAAAAAAGTCAGCCACTAGTCTCATCCTCAACCTACCAGCCTGCATGCCTAGCACTTTAGACCTCACAGACCTTTTAAAACTCAGCCATCAGCCTCATCCTCAAGCTTCCAGCCTGCATGCAAAGCATGTTACACCTCACAGAAATTTCAAAGCTCGGCCAAAGGACTAATCCTTATCCTGCAGCCTGCATGCATAGCACGTAACACCTCACAGACCTTACAAAACTCAGCCAGCAGCCTCATCCACAAACCACTAGCTTGCATGCATAGCACGTTACAGCAAACAGACATTTCAAAACTCAGCCACCAGCCTCATCAACAAACCACCAGCCTGTATGCATAGCACGTTACACCTCACAGACCTTTTAAAACTCAGCCACCAGACTCATCCTCAAACCACCAGCCTGCATGCATAGCAAGTTACACCTCACAGACCTTACAAAACTCACCCACCTCTTCCTAAACCTACCAGCCTGCATGCATATCACATTAACCTCATAGACCTTACAAATCTCAGAGGCCAGCCTCCTCCTCAACCTACCAGCCCGCAGGCGTAGCACGTTACAGCTTACAGACATTTCAAAACTCAGCCACCAGCCTCATCCACAAACCACCAGCCTGCATGCATAGCACGTTACACTTCCAAGACCTTTCAAAACTCAGCCACCAACCTCATCCTCGAACTACAAGCCTGCATGCATAGCACGTTACATCTCACAGACCTTTCAAAACTCAGCCACCAGCTGAATACTCAACCTACCAGCCTGCATGCATAGCACGTTACACCTCACAGACCTTTCAAAACATCGCCACCAGCCTTATCCTCAACCCAGCAGCCTGCATGCATAGCACGTTACACCTCACAGACCTTTCAAAACTCAGCCACCAGCCTCATCCTCTAGCTACCACCCTGCATGGAGAGCAGGTTACACCTCACAGACCTTACAAAACTCACCACCAGCCTCATTCTCAACCCACCAGCCTGCATGCATAGCACGTTACACCTCACAGACCTTACACCAGTCTCATCCTCAACCCACCAGCCTGCGTGCATAGCACGTTACACCTCACATACCTTACAAAACTCAGCCACCAGCCTCATCCTCAACCTAGCAGCCAGTATGCATAGCACGTTACACCTTATAGACCTTACAAAACTCAGCCTCCAGCCTCATCCTCAACCAACCAGCCTGCATGCATAGCACGTTACACCTCACATACCTTACAAAACGCAGCCACCAGCCTCATCCTCAACCTAGCAGCCAGTATGCATAGCACGTTACACCTCATAGACATTACAAAACTCAGCCACCAGCCTCATCCTCAACCTTGCAGCCTGTGTGCATTGCACGTTACACCTCATTGACCTTACAAAACTCAGCCTTCAGCCTCATTCTCAACCTACCAGCCAGCATGCATAGCACGTTACACCTCACAGACCGTACAAAACTCAGCCACCAGCCTCATCCTCAACACACCAGCCTGCATGCATAGCACATTACACCTCACAGACCTTACAAAACGTAGGCACCAGTCTCATCCTCAACCTACCAGCCTGCATGACTAACACGTTACACCTCACAGACCTTTTAAAACTCAGCCACCAGCCTCATCCTCAAGCTACCAGCCTGAATGCAAAGCAAGTTACACCTCACAGACCTTTCAAAACTCAGCCACCAGTCTCATCCTCAACCCAGCAGCCTGTATGCATAGCACCTTACACCTCAGAGACCTTACAAAACTCAGCCACTAGTCTCATCCTCAACCTACCAGCCTGCATGCCTAGCACTTTAGACCTCACAGACCTTTTAAAACTCAGCCATCAGCCTCATCCTCAAGCTTCCAGCCTGCATGCAAAGCATGTTACACCTCACAGACCTTTCAAAATTCGGCCAAAGGACTAATCCTTATCCTGCAGCCTGCATGCATAGCACGTACCACCTCACAGACCTTACAAAACTCAGCCTCCAGCCCCCAGCCTCATCCTCAACCTACCAGCCTCATCCACAATCCACCAGCCTGCATACATAGCACGTTACAGCTCACAGACATTTCAAAACTCAGCCTCCAGCCTCATCCACAAACCACCAGCCTGCATGCATAGCACGTTACACCTCACAGACCTTTTAAAACTCAACCATCAGCTTCATCCTCAAGCTACCAGCCTGCATGCAAAGCACGTTACACCTCACAGACCTTTCAAAACTCAGCCATCAGCCTCATACTCAACCTACCAGCCTGCATGCAGTGCAAGTTACACCTCACAGACCATACAAACCTCACCCACCCACCTCTTCCTAAACCTACCAGCCTGCATGCATATCACATTAACCTCATAGACCTTACAAATCTCAGTGGCCAGCCTCCTCCTCATCCTATCAGCCCGCAGTCATAGCATGTTACAGCTCACAGACATTTCAAAACTCAGCCACCAGCCTCATCCACAAACCACCAGCCTGCATGCATAGCACGTTACACCTCACAGACCTTTCAAAACTCAGCCACCAACCTCATCCTCGAACTACCAGCCTGCATGCATAGCACGTTACACCTCACAGACCTTTCAAAACTCAGCCACCAGCTGAATACTCAACCTAACAGTCTGCATGCATAGCAAGTTACACCTCACAGACCTTTCAAAACTCAGCCATCAGCCTCATCTTCAACCCAGCAGCCTGCATGCATAACACGTTACACCACACAGACCATACAAAACTCAGCCTCCAGCCTCATCCCCAACCTACCAGCCGGCATGCATAGCACGTTACACCTCAAAGACCTTACAAAACTCAGCCACCAGTCTCATCCTCAACCTACCAACCTGCATGCATAGCACATTAAGCTCACAAACCTTACAAATCTCAGCGGAAAGCCTCATCCTCAACCTACCAGCCTGCATGCATAGCACGTTACAGCTCACAGACCTTTTAAAACTCAGCCAGCAGCCTCATCCTCAAGATACCAGCCTGCATGCAAAGCACTGTACACCTCACAGGCCTTTCAAAACTCAGCCACCAGCCTCATACTCAACCTTTCAGCCTGCATGCAGAGCACGTTACACCCCACAGACCTTACAAAGCTCACCCACCAACCTCTTCCTAAACCTACCAGCCTATATGCATGCACATTCACCTCACAGACCTTACAAATCTGTGCGGCCAGAATCCTCCTCAACATACCAGCCCGCATGCATAGCACGTTACAGCTCACAGACATTTAAAAACGCAGCCACCAGCCTCATCCACAAACCTCCAGCCTGCATGCATAGCACGTTACACCTCACAGACCTTTCAAAACTCAGCCACCCGCCTCATCCTCAAGCTACCAGCCTGCATGCAGAGCACGTTACACCTTACAGACCTTACAAAACTCAGCCACCAGCCTCATCCTCAACCCACCAGCCTGCATGCATAACACGTTACAAATCACAGACCTTACACCAGTCTCATCCTTAACCCACCAGCCTGCATGCATAGCACGTTACACCTCACACACCGTACACAACTCAGCCACCAGCCTCATCCTTAACCCACCAGCCTGCATTCAAAACACGTTACATCTCACAGACCTTACACCAGTCTCATCCTCAACCCACCAGCCTGCGTGAATAGCATGTTACACCTCACAGACCTTACAAAACTCAGCCATCAGCCTCATCCTCAACCTAGCAGCCTGTATGCATAGCACGTTACACCTCATAGACCTTACAAAACTTAGCCTCCAGCCTCATCCTAATCCTACCAGCCTGCATAAATAGCGCGTTACACCTCACAGACCGTACAAAACTCAGCCACCAGCCTCATCCTCAACACACCAGCCTGCATGCATAGCACATTACTCCTCACAGACCTTACAAAACTCAGCCTCCAGTCTCATCCTCAACCTACCAGCCTGCATGCCTACCAAGTTACACCTCACAGACCTTTTAAAACTCAGCCACCAGCCTAATCCTCAAGCTACCAGCCTGCATGCAAAGCAAGTTACACCTCCCAGACCTTTCAAAACTCAGCCACCAGCCTCATCCTCAACACATCAGACTGCCAGCATAGCACGTTACACCTCACAGACCTTACAAAACTCAGCCTCCAGCCTCATCCTCAACACACCAGCCTGTATGCCTAGCACGTTACACCTCACAGACCTTACAAAACTCAGCCTCCAGCCTCATCCTCAACACACCAGCCTGCCAGCATAGCACGAAACACCTCACAGACCATTCAGAACTCAGCCATCAGCATCATCCTCAACCCACCAGCCTGCATGCATAGCACGTTACACCTCACAGAACTTTCAAAACGCAGCCACCAGTCTCATCCTCAACCCAGCAGCCTGTATGCATAGCACGTTACACCTCACAGGCCTTTCAAAACTCAGCCACCAGCCTCATCCTCAACCCAGCAGCCTGTGTTCATAGCACATTACACCACACAGACCTTTCAAAACTCAGCCACCAGCCTCATCCTCAAGCTACCAGCCTGCATGCAAAGCACGTTACACCTCACAGACCTTTCAAAACTCAGCCACCAGCCTCATCCTCATCCCACCTGCCAGGATGCATGGCACGTTACACCTTACAGACCTTACACCATTCTCATCCTCAACCCACCAGCCTGCGTGCATAGCAAGTTACACCTCACAGACTTTACAAATCACAGCCATCCACCTCATCCTCAACCTACCAGCTTGCATGCCTAGCACGTTACAGCTCACAGACATTTCAAAACTCAGCCACCAGCCTCATCCAGAAACCACCAGCCTGCATGCACAGCACGTTACACCTCACAGACCTTTTAAAAGACAACCACCAGCCTCATCCTCAAGCTACCAGCCTGCATGCAAAGCACGTTACACCTCACAGACCTTTCAAAACTCAGCCACCAGCCTCATCCTCAAGCTACCAGCCTGCATGCAAAGCACGTTACACCTCACAGACCTTTCAAAACTCAGCCACCAGCCTCATCCTCAACCTACCAGCCTGCATGCAGAGCACTTTACACCTCACAGACCTTACAAAACTCACCCACCTCTTCCTAAACCTACCAGCCTACATGCATACCACATTAACCTCATAGACCTTACAAATCTCAGTGGCCAGCCTCCTCCTCAACATACCAGCTCGCAGGCATAGCACGTTACAGCTCACAGACATTTCAAAACTCAGCCACCAGCCTCATCCACAAACCACCAGCCTGCATGCATAGCACGTTACACTTCACAGACCTTTCAAAACTCAGCCACCAACCTCATCCTCGAACTACCAGCCTGCATGCATAGCAGGTTACAGCTCACAGACCTTTCAAAACTCAGCCACCAGCCTCATCCTTAACACAGCAGCCTGCATGCATAGCACGTTACACCTCACAGACCTTACAAAACTCAGCCACCAGTCTCATTCTCAACCTACCAACCTGCATGCATAGCACATTAACCTCACAGACCTTACAAATCTCACCGGCAAGCCTCATCCTCAACCTACCAGCCTGCATGCCTGGCACATTACAGCTCACAGACATTTCAAAACTCAGCCATCAGCCTCATCCACAAACCACCAGCCTGCATGCATACCACGTTACACCTCACATGCCTTTTAAAACTCAGCCAGCAGCCTCATCCTCAAGCTACCAGTCTGCATGCAAAGCACGTTACACCTCACAGACCTTTCAAAACTCAGCCACCAGCCTCATACTCAACCTACCAGCCTGCATGCAGAGCACGTTACACCCCACAGACCTTACAAAGCTCACCCACCAACCTCTTCCTAAACCTACCAGCCTACATGCATAGCACATTAACCTCGCAGACCCTACAAATCTCAGTGGCCAGCCTCCTCCTCAACCTACCAGCCTGCAGGCATACCACGTTACACCTCACAGACCTTTCAAAACTCAGCCAGCAGCCTCATCCTCAAGCTACCAGCCTGCAAGCAGAGCATGTTACACCTCACAGACGGTTCAAAACTCAGCCACCAGCCTCATACTCAACCTACCAGCCTGCATGCAGAGCACGTTGCACCTCACAGACCTTACAAAACTCACCCACCTCTTCCTAATCCTACCAGCCTGCATGCATATCACATTAACCTCATAGACCTTACAAATCTCAGTGGCCAGCCTCCTCCTCAACCTACCAGCCCGCAGGCGTAGCACGTTAAAGCTTACAGACATTTCAAAACTCAGCCACCAGCCTCATCCACAAACCACCAGACTGCATGCATAGCACGTTACACTTCCAAGACCTTTCAAAACTCAGCCACCAACCTCATCCTCGAACTACAAGCCTGCATGCATAGCACGTTACATCTCACAGACCTTTCAAAACTCAGCCACCAGCTGAATACTCAACCTACCAGCCTGCATGCATAGCACGTTACACCTCACAGACCTTTCAAAACTCAGCCACCAGCCTCATCCTCAACTCAGCAGCCTGCATGCATAGCACGTTACACCTCGCAGACCTTACAAAACTCAGCCTCCAGCCAAATCCTCAACCTACCAGCCTGCATGCATAGCACGTTACACCTCACAGACCTAAAAAACTCAGCCACCAGTCTCATCCTCAACCTACCAACCTGCATGCATAGCACATTAACCTCACAGACCTTACAAATCTCAGCGGCAAGCCTCATCCTCAACCTACCAGTCTGCATGCATAGCACGTTACAGCTCACAGACAATTCAAAACTCAGCCACCAGCCTCATCCACAAACCACAAGCCTGCATGCATACCACGTTACACCTCACAGACCTTTTAAAACTCAGCCAGCAGCCTCATCCTAAAGCTACCAGCCTGCATGCAAAGCACGTTACACCTCACAGACCTTTCAAAACTCAGCCACCAGCCTCATACTCAACCTACCAGCCTGCATGCAGAGCATGTTACACCCCACAGACCTTACAAAGCTCACCCACCAACCTCCTCCTAAACCTACCAGCCTACATGCAAAGCACATTAACCTCACAGACCTTACAAATCTCAGCGGCCAGAATCCTCCTCAACATACCAGCCCGCATGCAAAGCACGTTACAGCTCCCAGACATTGAAAAACTCAGCCACTAGCCTCATCCACAAACCACCAGACTGCATGCACAGCACGTTACAACTCACAGACCTTTCAATACTCAGCCACCCGCCTCATCCTCTAGCTACCACCCTGCATGGAGAGCACGTTACACCTCACAGACCTTACAAAACTCACCACCAGCCTCATTCTCAACCCACCAGCCTGCATGCATAGCACGTTACACCTCACAGACCTTACACCAGTCTCATCCTCAACCCACCAGCCTGCGTGTATAGCACATTACACCTCACATACCTTACAAAACTCAGCCACCAGCCTCATCCTCAACCTAGCAGCCAGTATGCATAGCACGTTACACCTCATAGACCTTACAAAACTCAGCCTTCAGCCTCATCCTCAACCTACCAGCCTGCATGCATAGCACGTTACACCTCACACACCGTACAAAACTCAGCCACCAGCCTCATCCTCAACCCACCAGCCTGCATGCAAAGCACGTTACATCTCACAGACCTTACACCAGTCTCATCCTCAACCCACCAGCCTGCGTGCATAGCACGTTCGATCTCACAGACCTTTTAAAACTCAGCCACCAGCCTCATCCTCAAGCTACCAGCCTTCAAGCAAAGCAAGTTACACCTCACAGACCTTTCAAAACTCAGCCACCAGTCTTATCCTCAACCCAGCAGTCTGTATAAATAGCATGTTACACCTCACAGACCTTACAAAACTCAGCCTCCAGCCTCATCCTCAATACACCAGCCTGCCAGCATAGCACGGAACACCTCACAGACCTTTCAGAACTCAGCCATCAGCCTTATCCTCAACCTACCAGCCTGCATGCATAGCACGTTACACCTCACAGACCTTACAAAACTCAACCGCCAGCCTCATCCTCAACCCACCAACCTGCATGCCTAGTACGTTATAGCTCACCGACATTAAAAAACTCAGCCGGAAGCCTCATCCACAAACCACCAGCCTGCATGCATAGCACGTTACAGCTCACAGACATTTCAAATCAGTCACCAGCCTCATCCACAAACCACCAGCCTGCATGCATAGCACGTTACACCTCACAGACCTTTTAAAACTCAAACACCAGCCTCATCCTCAAGCTACCAGCCTGCATGCAAAGCACGTTACACCTCACAGACCTTTCAAAACTCAGCCACAAGCCTCATACTCAACCTACCAGCCTGCATGCAGAGCACGTTCCACCTCACAGACCTTGCAAAACTCAGCAGCGAGCCTCATCCTCAACCTACCAGCCTGCATGCATAGCACGTTACTGCTCACCGACATTAAAAAACTCAGCCAGGAGCCTCATCCACAAACCACCAGCCTGCATGCATAGCACGTTACAGCTCACAGACATTTCAACTCAGTCACTAGCCTCATCCACAAACCACCAGCCTGCATGCATAGCACGTTACACCTCGGAGACGTTTCAAAACTCAGCCACCAGCCTCATACTCAACCTACCAGCCTGCATGCAGAGAACGTTGCACCTCACAGACCTTACAAAACTCACCCACCTCTTCCTAAACCTACCAGCCTGCATGCATATCACATTAACCTCACAGACCTTACAAATCTCAGTGGCTAGCCTCCTCCTCAACCTACCAGCCCGCAGGCGTAGCACGTTACAGCTTACAGATATTTCAAAACTCAGCCACCAGCCTCATCCACAAACCACCAGCCTGCATGCATAGCACGTTACACTTCCAAGACCTTTCAAAACTCAGCCACTAACCTCATCCTCGAACTACAAGCATGCATGTATAGCACGTTACACCTCACAGACCTTTAAAAACTCAGCCACCAGCTGAATACTCAACCTACCAGCCTTCATGCATAGCACGTTACACCTCACAGACCTTTCAAAACTCAGCCACCAGCCTCATCCTCAACCCAGCAGCCTGCATGCATAGCACGTTACACCTCACAGACCTTACAAAACTCAGCCTCCAGCCTCATCCTCAACCTACCAGACTGCATGCATAACATGTTACACACTCACAGACCTTACAAAACTCAGCCACCAGTCTCATCCTCAACCTACCAACCTGCATGCATAGCACATTAACCTCACAGACCTTACAAATCTCAGCGGCAAGCCTCATCCTCAACCTACCAGCCTGCATGCATAGCACGTTACAGCTCACAGACAATTCAAAACTCAGCCACCAGCCTCATCCACAAACCACAAGCCTGCATGCATACCACGTTACACCTCACAGACCTTTTAAAACTCAGCCAGCAGCCTCATCCTCAAGCTTCCAGCCTGCATGCAAAGCACGTTACACCTCACAGACCTTTCAAAACTCAGCCACCAGCCTCATACTCAATCTACCAGCCTGCATGCAGAGCACGTAACATCCCACAGACCTTACAAAGCTCACCCACCAACCTCCTACTAAACCTACCAGCCTACATGCATAGAACATTAACCTCACAGACCTTACAAATCTCAGCGGCCAGAATCCTCCTCAACATACCAGCCCGCATGCATAGCACGTTACAGCTCCCAGACATTGAAAAACTCAGCCACTAGCCTCATCCACAAACCACCAGCCTGCATGCATAGCACGTTACACCTCACAGACCTTTCAAAACTCAGCCACCCGCCTCATCCTCTAGCTACTACCCTGCATGGAGAGCACGTTATACCTCACAGACCTTACAAAACGCACCACCAGCCTCATTCTCAACCCACCAGCCTGCATGCATAGCACGTTACACCTCAAAGACCTTACACCAGTCTCATCCTTAACCCACCAGCCTGCTTGCATAGCACGTTACACCTCACATACCTTACAAACTCAGCCACCAGCCTCATCCTCAACCTAGCAGCCAGTATGCATAGCACGTTACACCTCATAGACCTTACAAAACTCAGCCTCCAGCCTCATCCTCAACCTACCAGCCTGCATGCATAGCACGTTACACCTCATTGACCTTACAAAACTCAGCCTTCAGCCTCATCCTCAACCTACCAGCCAGCATGCATAGCACGTTACACCTCACAGACCGTACAAAACTCAGCCACCAGCCTCATCCTCAACACACCAGCCTGCATGCATAGCACATTACACCTCACAGACCTTACAAAACGTAGCCACCAGTCTCATCCTCAACCTACCAGCCTGCATGACTAACACGTTACACCTCACAGACCTTTTAAAACTCAGCCAGCAGCCTCATCCTCAAGCTACCAGCCTGCATGCAAAGCACTTTACAAGGCACAGAAATTTCAAAACTCAGCCACCAGCCTCATACTCAACCTTTAAGCCTGCATGCAGAGCACGTTACACCCCACAGACCTTACAAAGCTCACCCACCAACCTCTTCCTAAACCTACCAGCCTATATGCATAGCACATTCACCTTTACAGACCTTACAAATCTGAGCGGCCAGAATCCTCCTCAACATACCAGCCCGCATGCATAGCACGTTACAGCTCCCAGACATTGAAAAACTCAGCCACTAGCCTCATCCACAAACCACCAGCCTGCATGCATAGCACGTTACACCTCACAGACCTTTCAAAACTCAGCCACCCGCCTCATCCTCTAGCTACTACCCTGCATGGAGAGCACGTTATACCTCACAGACCTTACAAAACTCACCACCAGCCTCATTCTCAACCCACCAGCCTGCATGCATAGCACGTTACACCTCAAAGACCTTACACCAGTCTCATCCTTAACCCACCAGCCTGCTTGCATAGCACGTTACACCTCACATACCTTACAAACTCAGCCACCAGCCTCATCCTCAACCTAGCAGCCAGTATGCATAGCACGTTACACCTCATAGACCTTACAAAACTCAGCCTCCAGCCTCATCCTCAACCTACCAGCCTGCATGCATAGCACGTTATACCTCACAGACCTTACAAAACTCACCACCAGCCTCATTCTCAACCCACCAGCCTGCATGCATAGCACGTTACACCTCAAAGACCTTACACCAGTCTCATCCTTAACCCACCAGCCTGCTTGCATAGCACATTACACCTCACATACCTTACAAACTCAGCCACCAACCTCATCCTCAACCCACCAGCCTGCATGCAAAGCACGTTACATTCCACAGACCTTACACAAGTCTCATCCTCAACCCACCAGCCTGCGTGCATAGCATGTTACTCTTCACTGACCTTAAAAAACTCAGCCACCAGCCTCATCCTCAACCTACCAGCCCGCATGCATACAACGTAACAGCTCACAGACATTTCAAAACTCAGCCACCAGACTCATCCTCAAACCACCAGCCTGCATGCATAGCACGTTACACCTCACAGACCTTTCAAAACTCAGCCACCATCCTCATCCTCAAGATACCAGCCTGCATGCATAGGACGTTACACCTTACACACCTTTCAAATTTCAGCCACTAGCCGAATACTCAACCTACCAGCCTGCATGCATAGCACGTTACACCTCACAGACCTTTCAAAACTCAGCCACCAGCCTCATCCTCAACCCAGCAGCCTGCATGCATAGCACGTTACACCTCGCAGACCTTACAAATCTGAGCGGCAAGCCTCATCCTTAACCTACCAGGCTGCATGCATAGCACTTTACAGCTCACAGACATTTCAAAACTCAGCCACCAGCCTCATCCACAATCCACCAGCCTGCATGCATAGCATGTTACAGCTCACAGACATGTCAAAACTCAGCCACCTGCCTCATCCACAAACCACCAGCCTGCATGCATAGCATGTTACACCTCACAGACCTTATAAAACTCAACCACCAGCCTCATCCTCAAGCTACCAGCCTGCATGCAAAGCACGTTACACCTCACAGACCTTACAAAACTCACCCACCTCTTCCTAAACCTACCACCCTGCATGCATATCACATTAACCTCACAGACCTTACAAATCTCAGTGGCTAGCCTCCTCCTCAACCTACCAGCCCGCAGGCGTAGCACGTTACAGCTTACAGATATTTCAAAACGCAGCCACCAGCCTCATCCACAAACCACCAGCCTGCATGCATAGCACGTTACACTTCCAAGACCTTTCAAAACTCAGCCACCAGCCTCATCCTCAACCCAACAGCCTGTGTTCATAGCACATTACACCACACAGACCTTTCAAAACTCAGCCACCAGCCTCATCCTCAAGCTACCAGCCTGCATGCAAAGCACGTTACACCTCACAGACCTTTCAAAACTCAGCCACCAGCCTCATCCTCAACCCACCTGCCAGGATGCATGGCACGTTACACCTTACAGACCTTACACCATTCTCATCCTCAACCCACCAGCCTGCGTGCATAGCAAGTTACACCTCACAGACTTTACAAATCACAGCCATCCACCTCATCCTCAACCTACCAGCTTGCATGCCTAGCACGTTACAGCTCACAGACATTTCAAAACTCAGCCACCAGCCTCATCCACAAACCACCAGCCTGCATGCACAGCACGTTACACCTCACAGACCTTTTAAAAGACAACCACCAGCCTCATCCTCAAGCTACCAGCCTTCATGCAAAGCACGTTACACGTCACAGACCTTTCAAAACTCAGCCACCAGCCTCATCCTCAAGCTACCAGCCTGCATGCAAAGCACGTTACACCTCACAGACCTTTCAAAACTCAGCCACCAGCCTCATCCTCAACCTACCAGCCTGCATGCAGAGCACTTTACACCTCACAGACCTTACAAAACTCACCCACCTCTTCCTAAACCTACCAGCCTGCATGCATACCACATTAACCTCATAGACCTTACAAATCTCAGTGGCCAGCCTCCTCCTCAACATACCAGCTCGCAGGCATAGCACGTTACAGCTCACAGACATTTCAAAACTCAGCCACCAGCCTCATCCACAAACCACCAGCCTGCATGCATAGCACGTTACACTTCACAGACCTTTAAAAACTCAGCCACCAACCTCATCCTCGAACTACCAGCCTGCATGCATAACATGCTACACACTCACAGACCTTTCAAAACTCAGCCACCAGTCTCATCCTCAACCTACCAACCTGCATGCATAGCACATTAACCTCACAGACCTTATAAATCTCAGCGGCAAGCCTCATCCTCAACCTACCAGCCTGCATGCATAGCACGTTACAGCTCACAGACAATTCAAAACTCAGCCACCAGCCTCATCCACAAACCACAAGCCTGCATGCATACCACGTTACACCTCACAGACCTTTTAAAACTCAGCCAGCAGCCTCATCCTCAAGCTTCCAGCCTGCATGCAAAGCACGTTACACCTCACAGACCTTTCAAAACTCAGCCACCAGCCTCATACTCAATCTACCAGCCTGCATGCAGAGCACGTAACATCCCACAGACCTTACAAAGCTCTCCCACCAACCTCCTCCTAAACCTACCAGCCTACATGCATAGAACATTAACCTCACAGACCTTACAAATCTCAGCGGCCAGAATCCTCCTCAACATACCAGCCCGCATGCATAGCACGTTACAGCTCCCAGACATTGAAAAACTCAGCCACTAGCCTCATCCACAAACCACCAGCCTGCATGCATAGCACGTTACACCTCACAGACCTTTCAAAACTCAGCCACCCGCCTCATCCTCTAGCTACTACCCTGCATGGAGAGCACGTTACACCTCACAGACCTTACTAAACTCACCACCAGCCTCATTCTCAACCCACCAGCCTGCATGCATAGCACGTTACACCTCAAAGACCTTACACCAGTCTCATCCTTAACCCACCAGCCTGCTTGCATAGCACGTTACACCTCACATACCTTACAAACTCAGCCACCAGCCTCATCCTCAACCTAGCAGCCAGTATGCATAGCACGTTACACCTCATAGACCTTACAAAACTCAGCCTCCAGCCTCATCCTCAACCTACCAGCCTGCATGCATAGCACGTTACACCTCACACACCGTACAAAACTCAGCCAACAACCTCATCCTCAACCCACCAGCCTGCATGCAAAGCACGTTACATTCCACAGACCTTACACCAGTCTCATCCTCAACCCACCAGCCTGCGTGCATAGCATGTTACTCTTCACTGACCTTAAAAAACTCAGCCACCAGCCTCATCCTCAACCTACCAGCTGGCATGCATACAACGAAACAGCTCACAGACATTTCAAAACTCAGCCACCAGACTCATCCTCAAACCACCAGCCTGCATGCATAGCACGTTACACCTCACAGACCTTTCAAAACTCAGCCACCAGACTCATCCTCAAACCACCAGCCTGCATGCATAGGACGTTACACCTTACACACCTTTCAAATTTCAGCCACTAGCCGAATACTCAACCTACCAGCCTGCATGCATAGCACGTTACACCTCACAGACCTTTCAAAACTCAGCCACCAGCCTCATCCTCAACCCAGCAGCCTGCATGCATAGCACGTTACACCTCGCAGACCTTGCAAATCTGAGCGGCAAGCCTCATCCTTAACCTACCAGCCTGCATGCATAGCACTTTACAGCTCACAGACATTTCAAAACTCAGCCACCAGCCTCATCCACAATCCACCAGCCTGCATGCATAGCATGTTACTGCTCACAGACATGTCAAAATTCAGCCACCAGCCTCATCCACAAACCACCAGCCTCCATGCATAGCATGTTACACCTCACAGACCTTATAAAACTCAACCACCAGCCTCATCCTCAAGCTACCAGCCTGCATGCAAAGCACGTTACACCTCACAGACCTTTCAAAACTCAGCCACCAGCCTCTTCCTAAACCTACCAGCCTGCATGCATATCACATTAACCTCACAGACCTTACAAATCTCAGTGGCCAGCCTCCTCCTCAACCTACCAGCCCGCAGGCATATCACGTTACAGCTCACAGACATTTCAAAACTTAGTCACCAGCCTCATCCACAAACCACCAGCCTGCATGCATAGCACGTTACACCTCACAGACCTTTCAAAACTCAGCCACCAACCTCATCCTCGAACTACCAGCCTGAATGCATAGCACGTTACACCTCACAGACCTTTCAAAGCTCAGCCACCAGCTGAATACTCAACCTACCAGTCTGCATGCATAGCACGTTACACCTCACAGACCTTTCAAAACTCAGCAACCAGCATCATCCTCAACCCAGCAGCCTGCATGCATAGCACGTTACACCACACAGACCATACAAAACTCAGCCTCCAGCCTCATCCTCAACCTACCAGCCGGCATGCGTAGCACGTTACACCTCACAGACCTTACAAAACTCAGCCACCAGTCTCATCCTCAACCTACCAACCTGCATGCATAGCACATTAAGCTCACAGACCTTACAAATCTCAACGGAAAGCCTCATACTCAACAGACCAGCCTGCATGCATAGCACATTACAGCTCACAGACCTTTTAAAACTCAGCCAGCAGCCTCATCCTCAAGCTACCAGCCTGCATGCAAAGCACTTTACAAGGCACAGAAATTTCAAAACTCAGCCACCAGCCTCATACTCAACCTTTAAGCCTGCATGCAGAGCACGTTACACCCCACAGACCTTACAAAGCTCACCCGTCAACCTCTTCCTAAACCTACCAGCCTATATGCATAGCACATTCACCTTTACAGACCTTACACATCTGAGCGGCCAGAATCCTCCTCAACATACCAGCCCGCATGCATAGCACGTTACAGCTCACAGACATTTAAAAACTCAGCCACCAGCCTCATCCACAAACCACCAGCCTGCATGCATAGCACGTTACCCCTCACAGACCTTTCAAAACTCAGCCACTCGCCTTATCCTCAAGCTACCAGCCTGCATGAATAGCACGTTACACCTTACAGACCTTAGAAAACTCAGCCACCAGCCTCATCCTCAACCCACCAGCCTGCATGCATAGCACGTTACACCTCACAGACCTTACACCAGTCTCATCCTAAACCCACCAGCCTGCATGCATAGCACGTTATACCTCACATACCTTACAAAACTCAGCAACCAGCCTCATCCTCAACCTAGCAGCCTGTATGCATAGCACGTTACACCTCATAGACCTTACAAAACTCAGCCACCAGTCTCATCCTCAACCTACCAACCTGCATGCATAGCACATTAATCTCACAGACCTTACAAATCTCAGCGGCAAGCCTCATCCTCAACCTACCAGTCTGCATGCATAGCACGTTACAGCTCACAGACAATTCAAAACTCAGCCACCAGCCTCATCCACAAACCACAAGCCTGCATGCATACCACGTTACACCTCACAGACCTTTTAAAACTCAGCCAGCAGCCTTATCCTAAAGCTACCAGCCTGCATGCAAAGCACGTTACACCTCACAGACCTTTCAAAACTCAGCCACCAGCCTCATACTCAACCTACCAGCCTGCATGCAGAGCATGTTACACCCCACAGACCTTACAAAGCTCACCAACCAACCTCCTCCTAAACCTACCAGCCTACATGCATAGCACATTAACCTCACAGACCTTACAAATCTCAGCGGCCAGAATCCTCCTCAACATACCAGCCCGCATGCAAAGCACGTTACAGCTCCCAGACATTGAAAAACTAAGCCACTAGCCTCATCCACAAACCACCAGACTGCATGCACAGCACGTTACAACTCACAGACCTTTCAATACTCAGCCACCCGCCTCATCCTCTAGCTACCACCCTGCATGGAGAGCACGTTACACCTCACAGACCTTACAAAACTCACCACCAGCCTCATTCTCAACCCACCAGCCTGCATGCATAGCACGTTACACCTCACAGACCTTACACCAGTCTCATCCTCAACCCACCAGCCTGCGTGTATAGCACATTACACCTCACATACCTTACAAAACTCAGCCACCAGCCTCATCCTCAACCTAGCAGCCAATATGCATAGCACGTTACACCTCAAAGACCTTACAAAACTCAGCCTTCAGCCTCATCCTCAACCTACCAGCCTGCATGCATAGCTCTTTACACCTCACACACCGTACAAAACTCAGCCACCAGCCTCATCCTCAACCCACCAGCCTGCATGCAAAGCACGTTACATCTCACAGACCTTACACCAGTCTCATCCTCAACCCACCAGCCTGCGTGCATAGCACGTTATATCTCACAGACCTTTTAAAACTCAGCCACCAGCCTCATCCTCAAGCTACCAGCCTTCAAGCAAAGCAAGTTACACCTCACAGACCTTTCAAAACTCAGCCACCAGTCTTATCCTCAACCCAGCAGCCTGTATAAATAGCATGTTACACCTCACAGACCTTACAAAACTCAGCCTCCAGCCTCATCCTCAATGCACCAGCCTGCCAGCATAGCACGGTACACCTCACAGACCTTTCAGAACTCAGCCACCAGCCTTATCCTCAACCCACCAGCCTGCATGCATAGCACGTTACACCTCACAGACCTTACAAAACTCAACCGCCAGCCTCATCCTCAACCCACCAACCTGCATGCCTAGTACGTTACAGCTCACCGACATTAAAAAACTCAGCCGGAAGCCTCATCCACAAACCACCAGCCTGCATGCATAACACGTTACAGCTCACAGACATTTCAAATCAGTCACCAGCCTCATCCACAAACCACCAGCCTGCATGCATAGCACGTTACACCTGACAGACCTTTTAAAACTCAAACACCAGCCTCATCCTCAAGCTACCAGCCTGCATGCAAAGCACGTTACACCTCACAGACCTTTCAAAACTCAGCCACAAGCCTCATACTCAACCTACCAGCCTGCATGCAGAGCACGTTCCACCTCACAGACCTTACAAAACTCAGCGGCGAGCCTCATCCTCAACCTACCAGCCTGCATGCATAGCACGTTACTGCTCACGACATTAAAAAACTCAGCCAGGAGCCTCATCCACAAACCACCAGCCTGCATGCATAGCACGTTACAGCTCACAGACATTTCAACTCAGTCACCAGCCTCACCCACAAACCACCAGCCTGCATGCATAGCACGTTACACCTCGGAGACCTTTCAAAACTCAGCCACCAGCCTCATACTCAACCTACCAGCCTGCATGCAGAGCACGTTGCACCTCACAGACCTTACAAAACTCACCCACCTCTTCCTAAACCTACCAGCCTGCATGCATATCACATTAACCTCACAGACCTTACAAATCTCAGTGGCTAGCCTCCTCCTCAACCTACCAGCCCGCAGGCGTAGCACGTTACAGCTTACAGATATTTCAAAACTCAGCCACCAGCCTCATCCACAAACCACCAGCCTGCATGCATAGCACGTTACACTTCCAAGACCTTTCAAAACTCAGCCACCAACCTCATCCTCGAACTACAAGCCTGCATGCATAGCACGTTACACCTCACAGACCTTTAAAAACTCAGCCACCAGCTGAATACTCAACCTACCAGCCTTCATGCATAGCACGTTACACCTCACAGACCTTTCAAAACTCAGCCACCAGCCTCATCCTCAACCCAGCAGCCTGCATGCATAGCACGTTACACCTCACAGACCTTACAAAACTCAGCCTCCAGCCTCATCCTCAACCTACCAGCCTGCATGCATAACATGTTACACACTCACAGACCTTACAAAACTCAGCCACCAGTCTCATCCTCAACCTACCAACCTGCATGCATAGCACATTAACCTCACAGACCTTACAAATCTCAGCGGCAAGCCTCATCCTCAACCTACCAGCCTGCATGCATAGCACGTTACAGCTCACAGACAATTCAAAACTCAGCCACCAGCCTCATCCACAAACCACAAGCCTGCATGCATACCACGTTACACCTCACAGACCTTTTAAAACTCAGCCAGCAGCCTACTCCTCAAGCTTCCAGCCTGCATGCAAAGCACGTTACACCTCACAGACCTTTCAAAACTCAGCCACCAGCCTCATACTCAATCTACCAGCCTGCATGCAGAGCACGTAACATCCCACAGACCTTACAAAGCTCACCCACCAACCTCCTCCTAAACCTACCAGCCTACATGCATAGAACATTAACCTCACAGACCTTACAAATCTCAGCGGCCAGAATCCTCCTCAACATACCAGCCCGCATGCATAGCACGTTACAGCTCCCAGACTTTGAAAAACTCAGCCACTAGCCTCATCCACAAACCACCAGCCTGCATGCATAGCACGTTACACCTCACAGACCTTTCAAAACTCAGCCACCCGCCTCATCCTCTAGCTACTACCCTGCATGGAGAGCACGTTACACCTCACAGACCTTACAAAACTCACCACCAGCCTCATTCTCAACCCACCAGCCTGCATGCATAGCACGTTACACCTCAAAGACCTTACACCAGTCTCATCCTTAACCCACCAGCCTGCTTGCATAGCACGTTACACCTCACATACCTTACAAACTCAGCCACCAGCCTCATCCTCAACCTACCAGCCGGCATGCGTAGCACGTTACACCTCACAGACCTTACAAAACTCAGCCACCAGTCTCATCCTCAACCTACCAACCGGCATGCATAGCACATTAAGCTCACAGACCTTACAAATCTCAGTGGAAAGCCTCATACTCAACAGACCAGCCTGCATGCATAGCACATTACAGCTCACAGACCTTTTAAAACTCAGCCAGCAGCCTCATCCTCAAGCTACCAGCCTGCATGCAAAGCACTTTACAAGGCACAGAAATTTCAAAACTCACCCACCAACCTCTTCCTAAACCTACCAGCCTATATGCATAGCACATTCACCTTTACAGACCTTACAAATCTGAGCGGCCAGAATCCTCCTCAACATACCAGCCCGCATGCATAGCACGTTACAGCTCACAGACATTTAAAAACTCAGCCACCAGCCTCATCCACAAACCACCAGCCTGCATGCATAGCACGTTACCCCTCACAGACCTTTCAAAACTCAGCCACTCGCCTTATCCTCATGCTACCAGCCTGTATGAATAGCACGTTACACCTTACAGACCTTAGAAAACTCAGCCACCAGCCTCATCCTTAACCCACCAGCCTGCATGCAAAGCACGTTACATCTCAAAGACCTTACACCAGTCTCACCTCAACCCACCAGCCTGCGTGCATAGCATGTTACACCTCACAGACCTTACACCAGTCTCATCCTCAACCCACCAGCCTGCGTGTATAGCACATTACACCTCACATACCTTACAAAACTCAGCCACCAGGCTCATCCTCAACCTAGCAGCCAGTATGCATAGCACGTTACACCTCATAGACCTTACAAAACTCAGCCTTCAGCCTCATCCTCAACCTACCAGCCTGCATGCATAGCACGTTACACCTCACACACTGTACAAAACTCAGCCACCAGCCTCATCCTCAACCCACCAGCCTGCATGCAAAGCACGTTACATCTCACAGACCTTACACCAGTCTCATCCTCAACCCACCAGCCTGCGTGCATAGCACGTTATATCTCACAGACCTTTTAAAACTCAGCCACCAGCCTCATCCTCAAGCTACCAGCCTTCAAGCAAAGCAAGTTACACCTCACAGACCTTTCAAAACTCAGCCACCAGTCTTATCCTCAACCCAGCAGCCTGTATAAATAGCATGTTACACCTCACAGACCTTACAAAACTCAGCCTCCAGCCTCATCCTCAATACACCAGCCTGCCAGCATAGCACGGAACACCTCACAGACCTTTCAGAACTCAGCCATCAGCCTTATCCTCAACCCACCAGCCTGCATGCATAGCACGTTACACCTCACAGACCTTACAAAACTCAACCGCCAGCCTCATCCTCAACCCACCAACCTGCATGCCTAGTACGTTACAGCTCACCGACATTAAAAAACTCAGCCGGAAGCCTCATCCACAAACCACCAGCCTGCATGCATAGCACGTTACAGCTCACAGACATTTCAAATCAGTCACCAGCCTCATCCACAAACCACCAGCCTGCATGCATAGCACGTTACACCTCACAGACCTTTTAAAACTCAAACACCAGCCTCATCCTCAAGCTACCAGCCTGCATGCAAAGCACGTTACACCTCACAGACCTTTCAAAACTCAGCCACAAGCCTCATACTCAACCTACCAGCCTGCATGCAGAGCACGTTCAACCTCACAGACCTTGCAAATCTCAGCGGCGAGCCTCATCCTCAACCTACCAGCCTGCATGCATAGCACGTTACTGCTCACCGACATTAAAAAACTCAGCCAGGAGCCTCATCCACAAACCACCAGCCTGCATGCATAGCACGTTACAGCTCACAGACATTTCAACTCAGTCACCAGCCTCATCCACAAACCACCAGCCTGCATGCATAGCACGTTACACCTCAGAGACCTTTCAAAACTCAGCCACCAGCCTCATACTCAACCTACCAGCCTGCATGCAGAGCACGTTGCACCTCACAGACCTTACAAAACTCACCCACCTCTTCCTAAACCTACCAGCCTGCATGCATATCACATTAACCTCACAGACCTTACAAATCTCAGTGGCTAGCCTCCTCCTCAACCTACCAGCCCGCAGGCGTAGCACGTTACAGCTTACAGATATTTCAAAACTCAGCCACCAGCCTCATCCACAAACCACCAGCATGCATGCATAGCACGTTACACTTCCAAGACCTTTCAAAACTCAGCCACCAACCTCATCCTCGAACTACAAGCCCGCATGCATAGCACGTTACACCTCACAGACCTTTAAAAACTCAGCCACCAGCTGAATACTCAACCTACCAGCCTGCATGCATAGCACGTTACAGCTCACAGACAATTCAAAACTCAGCCACCAGCCTCATCCACAAACCACAAGCCTGCATGCATACCACGTTACACCTCACAGACCTTTTAAAACTCAGCCAGCAGCCTCATCCTCAAGCTTCCAGCCTGCATGCAAAGCACGTTACACCTCACAGACCTTTCAAAACTCAGCCACCAGCCTCATACTCAATCTACCAGCTTGCATGCAGAGCACGTAACATCCCACAGACCTTACAAAGCTCACCCACCAACCTCCTCCTAAACCTACCAGCCTACATGCATAGAACATTAACCTCACAGACCTTACAAATCTCAGCGGCCAGAATCCTCCTCAACATACCAGCCCGCATGCATAGCACGTTACAGCTCCCAGACATTGAAAAACTCAGCCACTAGCCTCATCCACAAACCACCAGCCTGCATGCATAGCACGTTACACCTCACAGACCTTTCAAAACTCAGCCACCCGCCTCATCCTCTAGCTACTACCCTGCATGGAGAGCACGTTACACCTCACAGACCTTACAAATCTCACCACCAGCCTCATTCTCAACCCACCAGCCTGCATGCATAGCACGTTACACCTCAAAGACCTTACACCAGTCTCATCCTTAACCCACCAGCCTGCTTGCATAGCACGTTACACCTCACATACCTTACAAACTCAGCCACCAGCCTCATCCTCAGCCTAGCAGCCAGTATGCATAGCACGTTACACCTCATAGACCTTACAAAACTCAGCCTCCAGCCTCATCCTCAACCTACCAGCCAGCATGCATAGCACGTTACACCTCACACACCGTACAAAACTCAGCCACCAACCTCATCCTCAACCCACCAGCCTGCATGCAAAGCACGTTACATTCCACAGACCTTACACCAGTCATCCTCAACCCACCAGCCTGCGTGCATAGCATGTTACTCTTCACTGACCTTAAAAAACTCAGCCACCAGCCTCATACTCAACCTACCAGCCCGCATGCATACAACGTAACAGCTCACAGACATTTCAAAACTCAGCCACCAGACTCATCCTCAAACCACCAGCCTGCATGCATAGCACGTTACACCTCACAGACCTTTCAAAACTCAGCCACCAGCCTCATCCTCAAGATACCAGCCTGCATGCATAGGACGTTACACCTTACACACCTTTCAAATTTCAGCCACTAGCCAAATACAAAACCTACCAGCCTGCATGCATAGCACGTTACACCTCACAGACCTTTCAAAACTCAGCCACCAGCCTCATCCTCAACCCAGCAGCCTGCATGCATAGCACGTTACACCTCGCAGACCTTACAAATCTGAGCGGCAAGCCTCATCCTTAACCTACCAGCCTGCATGCATAGCACTTTACAGCTCACAGACATTTCAAAACTCAGCCACCAGCCCCATCCACAATCCACCAGCCTGCATGCATAGCATGTTACAGCTCACAGACATGTCAAAACTCAGCCACCAGCCTCATCCACAAACCACCAGCCTGCATGCATAGCATGTTACACTTCACAGACCTTATAAAACTCAACCACCAGCCTCATCCTCAAGCTACCAGCCTGCATGCAAAGCACGTTACACCTCACAGACCTTTCAAAACTCAGCCTCCAGCCTCATCCTCAACCCAGCAGCCTGCATGCATAACATGTTACACACTCACAGACCTTACAAAACTCAGCCACCAGTCTCATCCTCAACCTACCAACCTGCATGCATAGCACATTAACCTCACAGACCTTACAAATCTCAGCGGCAAGCCTCATCCTCAACCTACCAGCCTGCATGCATAGCACGTTACAGCTCACAGACAATTCAAAACTCAGCCACCAGCCTCATCCACAAACCACAAGCCTGCATGCATACCACGTTACACCTCACAGACCTTTTAAAACTCAGCCAGCAGACTCATCCTCAAGCTTCCAGCCTGCATGCAAAGCACGTTACACCTCACAGACCTTTCAAAACTCAGCCACCAGCCTCATACTCAATCTACCAGCCTGCATGCAGAGCACGTAACATCCCACAGACCCTACAAAGCTCACCCACCAACCTCCTCCTAAACCTACATGCATAGAACATTAACCTCACAGACCTTACAAATCTCAGCGGCCAGAATCCTCCTCAACATACCAGCCCGCATGCATAGCACGTTACAGCTCCCGACATTGAAAAACTCAGCCACTAGCCTCATCCACAAACCACCAGCCTGCATGCATAGCACGTTACACCTCACAGACCTTTCAAAACTCAGCCACCCGCCTCATCCTCTAGCTACTACCCTGCATGGAGAGCACGTTACACCTCACAGACCTTACAAAACTCACCACCAGCCTCATTCTCAACCCAGCAGCCTGCATGCATAGCACGTTACACCTCAAAGACCTTACACCAGTCTCATCCTTAACCCACCAGCCTGCTTGCATAGCACGTTACACCTCACATACCTTACAAACTCAGCCACCAGCCTCATCCTCAACCTAGCAGCCAGTATGCATAGCACGTTACACCTCATAGACCTTACAAAACTCAGCCTCCAGCCTCATCCTCAACCTACCAGCCTGCATGCATAGCACGTTACACCTCACACGCCGTACAAAACTCAGCCACCAACCTCATCCTCAACCCACCAGCCTGCATGCAAAGCACGTTACATTCCACAGACCTTACACCAGTCTCATCCTCAACCCACCAGCCTGCGTGCATAGCATGTTACTCTTCACTGACCTTAAAAAACTCAGCCACCAGCCTCATCCTCAACCTACCAGCCCGCATGCATACAACGTAACAGCTCACAGACATTTCAAAACTCAGCCACCAGCCTCATCCTCAAGATACCAGCCTGCATGCATAGGACGTTACACCTTACACACCTTTCAAATTTCAGCCACTAGCCGAATACTCAACCTACCAGCCTGCATGCATAGCACGTTACACCTCACAGACCTTTCAAAACTCAGCCACCAGCCTCATCCTCAACCCAGCAGCCTGCATGCATAGCACGTTACACCTCGCAGACCTTACAAATCTGAGCGGCAAGCCTCATCCTTAACCTACCAGCCTGCATGCATAGCACTTTACAGCTCACAGACATTTCAAAACTCAGCCACCAGCCTCATCCACAAACCACCAGCCTGCATGCATAGCATGTTACACCTCACAGACCTTATAAAACTCAACCACCAGCCTCATCCTCAAGCTACCAGCCTGCATGCAAAGCACGTTACACCTCACAGACCTTTCAAAACTCAGCCACCAGCCTCTTCCTAAACCTACCAGCCTGCATGCATATCACATTAACCTCACAGACCTTACAAATCTCAGTGGCCAGCCTCCTCCTCAACCTACCAGCCAGCAGGCATATCACGTTACAGCTCACAGACATTTCAAAACTTAGTCACCAGCCTCATCCACAAACCACCAGCCTGCATGCATAGCACGTTACACCTCACAGACCTTTCAAAACTCAGCCACCAACCTCATCCTCGAACTACCAGCCTGAATGCATAGCACGTTACACCTCACAGACCTTTCAAAGCTCAGCCACCAGCTGAATACTCAACCTACCAGTCTGCATGCATAGCACGTTACACCACACAGACCATACAAAACTCAGCCTCCAGCCTCATCCTCAACCTACCAGCCGGCATTCGTAGCACATTAAGCTCACAGACCTTACAAATCTCAGCGGAAAGCCTCATACTCAACAGACCAGCCTGCATGCATAGCACATTACAGCTCACAGACCTTTTAAAACTCAGCCAGCAGCCTCATCCTCAAGCTACCAGCCTGCATGCAAAGCACTTTACAAGGCACAGAAATTTCAAAACTCAGCCACCAGCCTCATACTCAACCTTTAAGCCTGCATGCAGAGCACGTTACACCCCACAGACCTTACAAAGCTCACCCACCAACCTCTTCCTAAACCTACCAGCCTATATGCATAGCACATTCACCTTTACAGACCTTACACATCTGAGCGGCCAGAATCCTCCTCAACATACCAGCCCGCATGCAAAGCACGTTACAGCTCACAGACATTTAAAAACTCAGCCACCAGCCTCATCCACAAACCACCAGCCTGCATGCATAGCACGTTACCCCTCACAGACCTTTCAAAACTCAGCCACTCGCCTTATCCTCAAGCTACCAGCCTGCATGAATAGCATGTTACACCTTACAGACCTTAGAAAACTCAGCCACCAGCCTCATCCTCAACCCACCAGCCTGCATGCATAGCACGTTACACCTCACAGACCGTACACCAGTCTCATCCTAAACCCACCAGCCTGCATGCATAGCACGTTATACCTCACATACCTTACAAAACTCAGCAACCAGCCTCATCCTCAACCTAGCAGCCTGTATGCATAGCACGTTACACCTCATAGACCTTACAAAACTCAGCCTCCAGCCTCATCCTCAACCTACCAGCCTGCAGGCATAGCACGTTACACCTCACACACCCTACAAAACTCAGCCACCAGCCTCATCCTTAACCCACCAGCCTGCATGCAAAGCATGTTACATCTCACAGACCTTACACCAGTCTCACCTCAACCCACCAGCCTGCGTGCATAGCATGTTACACCTCACAGACCTTACAAAACTCAGCCATCAGCCTCATCCTCAACCTAGCAGCCTGTATGCATAGCACATTACACCTCATAGACCTTACAAAACTCAGCCTCCAGCCTCATCCTCAACCTACCAGCCTGCATGCATAGCACGTTACACCTCACAGACCGTACAAAACTCAGCCACCAGCCTCATCCTCAACACACCAGCCTGCATGCATAGCACATTACTCCTCACAGACCTTACAAAACTCAGCCTCCAGTCTCATCCTCAACCTACCAGCCTGCATGCCTAGAACGTTACACCTCACAGACCTTTTAAAACTCAGCCACCAGCCTCATCCTCAAGCTACCATCCTGCATGCAAAGCAAGTTACACCTCACAGACCTTTCAAAACTCAGCCACCAGCCTCATCCTCAACACATCAGCCTGCCAGCATAGCACGTTACACCTCACAGACCTTACAAAACTCAGACTCCAGCCTCATCCTCAACACACCAGCCTGTATGCATAGCACGTTACACCTCACAGACCTTACAAAACTCAGCCTCCAGCCTCATCCTCAACACACCAGCCTGCCAGCATAGCACGGAACACCTCACAGACCTTTCAGAACTTAGCTTTCAGCCTCATCCTCAACCCACCAGCCTGCATGCATAGCACGTTAAACCTCACAGACCTTTCAAAACTCAGCCACCAGCCTCATCCTCAACTCAGTAGCATGTATTCATAGCACGTTACACCTCACAGACCTTACAAAACTCAGCCACGAGCCTCATTTTCAACCCACCAGCCTGTATGCATGGCAAGTTACACCTCACAGACCTTACACCATTCTCATCCTCAACCCACCAGCCTGCGTGCATAGCACGTTACACCTCACAGACTTTACAAATCACAGCCATCCACCTCATCCTCAACCTACCAGCTTGCATGCCTAGCACGTTACTGCTCACAGACATTTCAAAACTCAGCCACCAGCCTCATCTACAAACCACTAGCCTGCATGCATAGCACGTTACACCTCACAGACCTTTTAAAACTCAACCACCAGCCTCATCCTCTAGCTACCAGCCTGCATGCAAAGCATGTTACACCTCACAGACCTTACAAAACCCACCTACCTCTTCCTAAACCTACCAGCCTGCATTCATATCACATTAACCTCATAGACCTTACAAATCTCAGTGGCCAGCCTCCTCCTCAACCTACCAACCCGCAGGCATAGCACGTTACAGCTCACAGACATTTCAAAACTCAGCCACCAGCCTCATCCACAAACCACCAGCCTGCATGCATATCATGTTACACTTCACAGACCTCTCAAAACTCAGCCACCAACCTCATCCTCGAACTACCAGCCTGCATGCCTAGCACGTTACACCTCACAGACCTTTCAAAACTCAGCCACCAGCTGAATACTCAACCTACCAGCCTGCATGCATAGCACGTTACACCTCACAGAACTTTCAAAACTCAGCCACCAGCCTCATCCTCAACCCAGCAGCCTGCATGCATAGCACGTTACACCTCACAGACCTTAAAAAACTCAGTGACCAGTCTCATCCTAAACCCACCAGCCTGCATGCATAGCACGTTATACCTCACATACCTTACAAAACTCAGCAACCAGCCTCATCCTCAACCTAGCAGCCTGTATGCATAGCACGTTACACCTCATAGACCTTACAAAACTCAGCCTCCAGCCTCATCCTCAACCTACCAGCCTGCAGGCATAGCACGTTACACCTCACACACCCTACAAAACTCAGCCACCAGCCTCATCCTTAACCCACCAGCCTGCATGCAAAGCACGTTACATCTCACAGACCTTACACCAGTCTCACCTCAACCCACCAGCCTGCGTGCATAGCATGTTACACCTCACAGACCTTACAAAACTCAGCTATCAGCCTCATCCTCAACCTAGCAGCCTGTATGCATAGCACATTACACCTCATAGACCTTACAAAACTCAGCCTCCAGCCTCATCCTCAACCTACCAGCCTGCATGCATAGCACGTTACACCTCACAGACCGTACAAAACTCAGCCACCAGCCTCATCCTCAACACACCAGCCTGCATGCATAGCACATTACTCCTCACAGACCTTACAAAACTCAGCCTCCAGTCTCATCCTCAACCTACCAGCCTGCATGCCTAGAACGTTACACCTCACAGACCTTTTAAAACTCAGCCACCAGCCTCATCCTTAAGCTACCATCCTGCATGCAAAGCAAGTTACACCTCACAGACCTTTCAAAACTCAGCCACCAGCCTCATCCTCAACACATCAGCCTGCCAGCATAGCACGTTACACCTCACAGACCTTACAAAACTCAGACTCCAGCCTCATCCTCAACACACCAGCCTGTATGCATAGCACGTTACACCTCACAGACCTTACAAAACTCAGCCTCCAGGATCATCCTCAACACACCAGCCTGCCAGCATAGCACGGAACACCTCACAGACCTTTCAGAACTTAGCTTTCAGCCTCATCCTCAACCCACCAGCCTGCATGCATAGCACGTTACACCTCACAGACCTTTCAAAACTCAGCCACCAGCCTCATCCTCAACTCAGTAGCATGTATTCATAGCAAGTTACACCTCACAGACCTTACAAAACTCAGCCACGAGCCTCATTTTCAACCCACCAGCCTGTATGCATGGCAAGTTACACCTCACAGACCTTACACCATTCTCATCCTCAACCCACCAGCCTGCGTGCATAGCACGTTACACCTCACAGACTTTACAAATCACAGCCATCCACCTCATCCTCAACCTACCAGCTTGCATGCCTAGCACGTTACTGCTCACAGACATTTCAAAACTCAGCCACCAGCCTCATCTACAAACCACCAGCCTGCATGCATAGCACGTTACACCTCACAGACCTTACAAAACTCACCCACCTCTTCCTAAACCTACCAGCCTGCATTCATATCACATTAACCTCATAGACCTTACAAATCTCAGTGGCCAGCCTCCTCCTCAACCTACCAACTCGCAGGCATAGCACGTTACAGCTCACAGACATTTCAAAACTCAGCCACCAGCCTCATCCACAAACCACCAGCCTGCATGCATATCATGTTACACTTCACAGACCTCTCAAAACTCAGCCACCAACCTCATCCTCGAACTACCAGCCTGCATGCCTAGCACGTTACACCTCACAGACCTTTCAAAACTCAGCCACCAGCTGAATACTCAACCTACCAGCCTGCAAGCATAGCACGTTACACCTCACAGAACTTTCAAAACTCAGCCACCAGCCTCATCCTCAACCCTGCAGCCTGCATGCATAGCACGTTACACCTCACAGACCTTAAAAAACTCAGTGACCAGTCTCATCCTCAACCTACCAACCTGCATGCATAGCACATTAACCTCACAGACCTTACAAATCTCAGCGGCAAGCCTCATCCTCAACCTACCAGCCTGCATGCATAGCACATTACAGCTCACAGACCTTTCAAAACTCAGCCACCAGCCCCATCCACAAACCACCAGTGTGAGAAGTTGGCCTGATATGTAGTGTTTCCAATTCTGGAACCACTGGGTATCAGTCCAAACAAACCCCAAAGATGTCAGGTTGTAAGTCAACCTTGTAGACAAGCTATCCTAGTGGTAGCATGGACTAAGCAGCCTTAAAGGCTTAACTTAAGAGGTCGTGTTAAGCGAGCTTGTTTTACCACATACAATCCTGTAATCAAATGAAAGGACACCACACAAGTATATATTGTAAAAATATATGTATTTATTTCTAAATTACTCCCCAGTACTCTTTATGAGGAAAGGGGCACAAGCGTTAAATCAAAAGCACTGTTAAACATATAAAGTTGGCACAATTATGGCTGAGGGCGGGGGGCCACTCAGACCATATACTAAAAAAATGGTATAAGTAACACTTATCGAGCAATGGTTAGGCCTAGGGCCTAGAGATTCGCTGGGAGCAGTCAGGACAAGCAATGAAGAAGTCGGGAGTAGCCCACAGGATACGGGTGCAGCACGGAAAGTGCGGCGCGCACCAATGTAAAGTCAATGGTGCGTAAAAGTTAGTTAAAGTGAATTAAATGATACTTCCGCTGAACCTAGAAACACAAAACTTCAGACACAGACCCTAGAGGTGTGTGCCAGTGTAAGGACACCGGCGTTGCAAAGTTACCTCACCCACAGGCCGTGGGTGCACAGGGTCGAAGTGGCGTCGGGTTCTGTCACGCAGGTTCTTGGTGCTTGGAGCTGTTGCAGCTGCAGGCGCTGTGAAGCAGAAGTGTCCGGTGCGATCCAAGGGTGGATCGAAGTAGAAAAGTACCTGAAAGCAGAGGGGACAGAGTCTGGGTCACTCAGCAGTGACCAGGGTGGAACCAGGACGGAACCAGGCAATGTCGGGCGCAATCAGGCGGTTGTCGATAGGCTTCTCTCCGCTGTCACGTGGGCTCTGGGGCATCTGCGATGTCCAGGAGCAGGTCACGATCTGTCCCACGTAGGCTCTCGCCGTCAGCACCGTCGGCTTGAAGATTGTAGCAAACAGCACTTGGCAAAAGCAATCCACGCGGAACCGGGAGATTGCTTATCACTCGAACCAGGAGGGTCAGAGTGGGTGCTCCTTTTCACAGGAGCTGGTGCAGATCTGGAGCAACCAGAAAAGCAAGTCGGTTTTCAAGTTTCGTCGGCACAGGGGCCACAAGCCAGCTGGCAAGTGACCGGGCCAACGCGTCGAGCACACACAGGCAGAAGGGCCCCACGCAGCACTCGTCGAGTGTGGAGGGGTGAGCTTTGGTGCAAGTGGAGCTCGGGGCTGGGGCTTCTCAAACCCCGGTGTACAGCTTCGAGGGTCACTCGTGGGCTGCACGGTCAGCGTCTCGTGGCCTTTTCAAGATGGCGTGCCCCACGCTTCCGGTCGCCTCCACGGGTCTCAGCTCTGCAGGGACTGTGGATCGGGCAGGTAGAAGGCAGGCAAGCTTGATCTCGTCGATCTCTGTCGCTCGAGTTCCGGCGGGAACTGCAACAAAGCAAGGGTCGAGGGCTGGATGGTGCCTGTTTGCACAGGGTGGTCACTCCTTGACCACAAGGGAGATTCTTCAGTCTTCTCACGTCGTGTAGAAAGTCGAAGGGTCCAGATTTCGTTTCTTATGTTTCTTCAGGATGATCTGAAGTCCGTTGGGACTGCTCCCCCTCTTATTCGAATCTAGGGGGTTGGACATCCTGCTAGGTCCCCTCCTATGGGTGGGACCCAGGAAGGGGGTGGTTACACCCCTCTCCTTTGATCCTGGCCGCGCTGGGACAGGGGCTGGGAGGCCCCAGAACCGGTTTGGCCGGATCCTGCAAGGGGCAGCCTTGTGCTCCCCAGGCAGTGTCTGGTTTCTTTGAAACCTCCCTACTCCAATCCACTATCTCCTGTCTGGGGTGGTTTGACACCGCCCTGTGACAGGAAACTCTTTGTCCAGGCCTCCTCTGCCGGGTTTCGGTCAGCAGCAGGAGGCCAGACCCGTGTCTGTGGCAGGGGCATCCATTTTGTGGATCTGAGGCTCATTTTAAATCAACCGCGTTTCAGCAAAGTAACATGTCTTCTCCCTCTAGAAGGGTGGAATGCTACCCCCGTCGCCAGAACTGGCGAGGGGGTAGTATTCCAATTCGTATGACACCTTACACGACATGTTTTGATAAAGCCAAACCAAAGTTGCTATATAACCGCGAGGATTATAAGGCGCTTAAGAGTATATGGTATGGCATTATCCCGGATCAGCTTAGGGAGTGGTTCCCGACAGCTGCAGATAGGCTCAGCTCATGCCAGAGCTCCATCTCACATAAAACCACGCACTCTGCCTCCAGGATTGATGAGGCCTTCCATAGGAGTGGCTCACAGGTTATATATGTGTCCGGATATAGGTTTAGATATAGGTATACTATATCTAAGCAAGGGGTGATTACACCCACTTGCCCCAGCTGAGTGATCAGCCAGTTGTGTCAATTTAAGAACCAGCCAGGGGTGGCAAAAGCTATGCTTCAGCCCCTGGTAGGCCTTGGTGGCACCTATGCCCTGAGCACCTATAGTGCATGGTACAGGGGCTGACAAGGAGTCCATTTCCAATTGTGGTATGTACCTATAGCACATGTATTATAAATTTAGAGAGAGAACAGCAGGCTGGGGGTCTGATTAGCAGGCCCACAGCCTCAGTAAGTCGAAAACCAGTGAAGCAAAAAAGCAAAAATTGGGGTGACCATAGGATAGCAGACCCTACTCTCCTACATAACCCCCCCCCAAACGCAGGGACATTAAACTTAACCTTGCCCAGATAAGTCTTCATGTTCTAAGTGGAAGTACCTGGAGAGACCATCTGCATTACCATGGTCAGTCCCTGGGCGGTGCTCCACTGTAAAGTCCATCCCCTGTAGGGAAATGGACCACCTGAGCAGTTTGGGATTTTCACCCTTCATCTGATTTAGCCACAAGAGGGGCTTATGGTCTGTCTGAATTAGGAAGTGAGTACCAAACAAGTATGGCCTCAACTTCTTCAGGGCCCAAACCACAGCAAAGGCCTCCCTCTCAATAGCTGACCAACGTTTCTCCCTGGGGGTCAGCCTTCTGCTAATAAAAGCAATGGGCTGGTCTTGACCATCTTGATTAAGTTGTGAAAGCACAGCTCCCACCCCCAACTCAGAAGCATCTGTCTGTACAATGAACTGTTTGGAGTAGTCAGGACTCTTCAGGATAGGTGCAGAGCACATGGCCTTCTTCAGGTCATCAAATGCCTTTTGACAGCTAACTGTCCACTGAACCTTTTTGGGCATCTTCTTGGATGTCAAGTCATTCAATGGTGTCACAATGGACCCATAGTTCTTTACAAATTTTCTGTAATACCCAGTCAGGCCCAAGAAGGCTCTGACTTGTGTCTGGGTAGTTGGAGGAGCCCAGTCCTGTATGGTCTGGATCTTGCTCTCCAGTGGTTGAACTTGACCCCCACCTACTAGGTGGCCCAAGTACACAACCTTGCTCTGCCCTATCTGGCACTTAGTAGCCTTGATAGTCAGGCCTGCCTTTTGCAGGGCCTCCAGAACCTTCTTCAGGTGGATCAGGTGATCCTCCCAGGTGGAGCTAAAGACAGCAATATCATCTAGATATGCTGCACAAAAGTCATCCAGCCCAGCAAGGACTTGGTTCACCAACCTTTGGAAAGTGGCAGGTGCATTCTTCAAGCCAAAGGGCATTACCACAAATTGATAATGTCCACTAGGGGTCGAAAATGCTGTTTTGGCTTTTGACTCCTCAGCTAGTCTGATTTGCCAGTAGCCAGCTGTCAAATCAAATGTGCTCAGAAACTTGGCAGAAGCCAATTTATCAATGAGCTCATCTGCTCTTGGAATGGGATGAGCATCTGTCCTAGTGACAGCATTGAGACCTCTGTAGTCCACACAAAACCTCATTTCTCTCTTCCCATCTTTGGTATGAGGTTTTGGCACAAGGACCACTGGGCTAGCCCATGGGCTCTCTGATGGCTCAATCACTCCAAGCTCCAACATCTTTTGTACCTCAGCCTTTATACAATCCCTGACATGGTCAGGTTGCCTGTAGATCTTATTCTTCACAGGCAGATTGTCACCAGTGTCCACCTCATGGGTGCACCAGTTAGTCTGACTGGGTGTGAGTGAAAACAATTGTCTGTGGGCCTGCAACACCTGTCTGCAGTCCACCTGTTGCTGCTCAGTGAGGCTGCCTGCCAAGGCTACTCCTTCAACTGAACCATCATCAGGGTTCTGGGAAAGCAGGTCTGGGAGAGGGTCACTCTCTTCCTCCTGTTCCCCATCTGTGGCCATGAGGAGACTCATGTCCTCCCTGTCAACAAATGCTTTCAATCTGTTCACATGGAGCACCCTGTGGGGGCTCCTAGGGGTACCAAAGTCAACCAAGTAGGTGACTTCTCCCTTCTTTTCAATGATAGGGTAGGGTCCAGTCCATTTGTCCTGGAGAGCTGCTGGCCCCACTGGGTCCAACACCCACACCTTCTGTCCTGGCTGGAACTCAACCATAACAGCCTTTTGGTCATGCCAGGCTTTCTGTAATTCCTGACTTGCCTCAAGGTTTTTGGATGCTCTCTCCATGTATTCAGCCATCCTGGAGCGGAGACCAAGTACATAGTCCACAATGTCTAGTTTAGGCTTTTTGAGAGGTAACTCCCATCCTTCCTTCACCAAACTCAATGGGCCTCTTACAGGGTGGCCAAACAAAAGTTCAAAAGGGCTGTAGCCAACCCCCTTCTGTGGGACCTCTCTGTAAGCAAAGAGCAAGCAGGGTAAAAGGATGTCCCATTTCCGCCTAAGCTTCTCTGGTAAACCTTTTATCATTCCCTTTAGGGTCTTGTTGAACCTTTCCACAAGCCCATTGCACTGTGGATGGTAGGGTGTGGTAAACTTATAGTTTACTCCACACTCTTTCCACATTGCTTTTAAGTATCCAGACATAAAGTTAGTACCTCTGTCTGAAAGAACCTCCTTTGGAAAGCCCACTCTTGAGAAAACTGCAATGAGGGCTTTTGCCACCACAGGAGCTGTGGTGGTCCTCAGGGGAATTGCCTCTGGGTACCTGGTGGCATGATCCACTACCACCAGTATAAATCTGTGCCCAGATGCTGTTTGAGGATCCATGGGACCCACAATGTCTATTCCAACTCTTTCAAAGGGTACCCCCACCACAGGTAGTGGTATCAGGGGGGCCTTTGTGGTGCCACCTGACTTACCACTGGCTTGGCAAGTGACACAGGAGCGACAAAACTCCTTGACATTTTCTGACATGTGAGGCCAGTGAAAGTGTGGAACAAGCCTGTCCCAAGTCTTATTCTGGCCTAAGTGTCCTGCAAGGGGAATATCATGGGCCAAGGTAAGAAGGAAGCCCCTAAACTTCAAAGGTATAACCAACCTCCTGGTGGTGCCAGGCTTGGGGTCTCTAGCCTCTGAATAAAGGAGCCCTTCATCCCAATACACCTTATGGGTACCTTGAGCATTCCCTGCAGCCTCAGCAGCAGCTTGCTGTCTGAGGGGTTCAAGTGAAGGGCAATCTAATTGGGCCTGCCCCAGGTCTGCCCTTGAGGGTCCCCCTGTCCCCAGAAACTCAACCTGTTCAGGTTCAAGCTCATCTGAGACAGTCTCCTCTTGGACTGCAGAATCAGTTTCCTGTGAAACTTGATCCTCAACCTGGGGCAAGTGGGAAGGCACAGCCTTAACCCTCTTGCTCCTCCTCTTGGGTTGTGGTTGGTCTATTGTTTCAAGATCCACCACTGGTTCAGGAAGGCACTTCTTAGCCTGAGACCTTGTCACTGCAAGGACATGAGCTGAAATCCCTAGCATTTCTGCATGAGTCCTGTACTCCACTTCTGACCAAACTGAGCTTTCAAGATCATTGCCTAACAGACAGTCTACTGGGAGGTCTGCACTCACAACAACTTTCTTTAGGCCATCTACCCCTCCCCAGGAGAAGTTCACAACAGCCACACTATGGGAAGTAGTGGAGTTGCTTGCATTGGTCACTAGGTAACTTTCACCTAGTACAATCTGTCCAGGGTCCACAAAGCCAGGTGTCACCATTGTGACACTGGCACAAGTGTCCCTGTAGGCCTGAGCCAGTTTCTCATTAATTAAGGGAGTCTGCCTATATTTGCCCAGATTACTGGGGCTTACTGCAGTGGGCAAAGATAAGTCCACATCATATAGGAGAACTGCCTGTGTGGGGATTCTGACTAGGCCAGATTCCACCTCAGTACCCAGGGTCAACCCTACTAAACCCTTTGGCTGTGTACCACCACTGCTGACTGTACTAGGGGGTGCAGTTGCTTTAGGAGCTGCAGTGGTGGGGACTGGATTTTTCTTAGTGCATTCACTGCCCCAGTGTGAAACTGATTTGCAGGTATTACACCAAGGTTTCTTTGGGCCATCATTCTTCTTTTTCTTGTTTCCATTTTGGGAACCCCCCTCCTTATTGCTAGTTTGGGGGCCTGAAGACTTCTGGTCCTTTTCTTTATCTTTCTGATTCCCACCCTTCTGGTCTGTTTTCTTCTGGTCACCTTGGTTCTGGTTTTTCTGCTTAATCCTTGTTCTGACCCATTTGTCTGCCTTCTTTCCCAATTCTTGGGGAGAGGTCAAATCAGAGTCAACAAGGTATTGATGCAACAGCTGGTTCTGACAGTTATTAAGGATCTGTTCTCTCATCATAAGATTGTACAATCCTGTATAGTCTGAAACTTTACTTCCCTGCAGCCAACCCTCCAGAGCCTTAGTGGCACAATCTACAAAATCAGTCCAGTCCTGAGTCTGTGCTTTTTGGGTGTCTCTGAACAACAACCTGTATTGCTCAGTGGTTAGGCCAAACCCTTCAATAAGAGCACTCTTCAGAACAGAGTAGTTTTTGGCATCCTCAGGTCTAACAGTGAGGAGCCTGTCCCTCCCTTTCTCAGAAAAGGAGTACCATAAAATTGCTGCCCACTGATCCTCAGGGACCTGCTGTACCATGCAGGCTCTCTCAAGAGCAGTCATCCATTTGTGGATATCATCCCCTTCCTTGTAGGGGGGCACAATTTTTGTCAGGTTTCTATTGTCATAGGCCCTGTCTTTTTCTTTAGGAATTTTGCTGCCACCAGTGGCATCTAAGCCACTTATTTTTTTCTCCCTTGCCAAGGTAAGTTTAGCTTGTTCCAAGGTAAGCTTAGCTTGAGCCAGGGCTACCTCTTCCCTCTCTATTTGGAGTTGGACAGCCCTCATCCTGGCCCTATGCTCTTTTCTCTGGGAGGAAGTCATTCCTCTTTGAGATTCTCTTGAGGCACTAGAAAGGTGAGAGTCCCCTGATAGAGATCTCTCCCTCCTATTACCTGGGAGAATTTGGTTATGAGATCTGGGGTGGTGCTGGCCCCCCCCATTCCCATGTAGGTCCAAGTTGGCCTGGTTAAGGCTGGCAACCTGTACCTGGTTTCCCCTCTGATCCTGATCTTCAGGCTCTTCTAAATCAGAGCCTTCCTCTTCCTCTTCCTCCTCTACTACATCATCTTCTGGAAGATCCTCATTCTCAGGGGAGTTTATCCCTTCACCTGATTCTAAGGGAGCCTGACTCACCTTATCTAGGTCATCCTTTTCTAGGAGAGCTATTAGGGAAGGAATGGTAGGGCCTCTGCCCTTTTTTAGCCCCCTGGCTGTGCACAAGGCACTCAGGTCTTTGTGGCTAAGGTTGTCATATCTGGATGTTGTCCCTATAGGATCAACTTCTACAGGAGCAGAACCTGAGGGTCTACCTGTATCAGACATGACTGCTAGTGAGGTGTAAGTGGTGCACTTACCTACACTAAGTGGTTTCCTACTGTACCTTGCTAGTGAGTTGTAGTCAGGGTGTGCTAATCCCTTTAATCTACAACTACTAAGTTCAGTAGAACTTAATATGCTAAGCTTTTGATTTATATGTACCTAGAGGTACTTGATGTGATCTTTCAATTTGATAAAGATTGCAATGGTAAAACAAACAGCAAGCTCAAATCCGCACCGCTGCACACCAATGTGAGAAGTTGGCCTGATATGTAGTGTTTCCAATTCTGGAACCACTGGGTATCAGTCCAAACAAACCCCAAAGATGTCAGGTTGTAAGTCAACCTTGTAGACAAGCTATCCTAGTGGTAGCATGGACTAAGCAGCCTTAAAGGCTTAACTTAAGAGGTCGTGTTAAGCGAGCTTGTTTTACCACATACAATCCTGTAATCAAATGAAAGGACACCACACAAGTATATATTGTAAAAATATATGTATTTATTTCTAAATTACTCCCCAGTACTCTTTATGAGGAAAGGGGCACAAGCGTTAAATCAAAAGCACTGTTAAACATATAAAGTTGGCACAATTATGGCTGAGGGCGGGGGGCCACTCAGACCATATACTAAAAAAATGGTATAAGTAACACTTATCGAGCAATGGTTAGGCCTAGGGCCTAGAGATTCGCTGGGAGCAGTCAGGACAAGCAATGAAGAAGTCGGGAGTAGCCCACAGGATACGGGTGCAGCACGGAAAGTGCGGCGCGCACCAATGTAAAGTCAATGGTGCGTAAAAGTTAGTTAAAGTGAATTAAATGATACTTCCGCTGAACCTAGAAACACAAAACTTCAGACACAGACCCTAGAGGTGTGTGCCAGTGTAAGGACACCGGCGTTGCAAAGTTACCTCACCCACAGGCCGTGGGTGCACAGGGTCGAAGTGGCGTCGGGTTCTGTCACGTAGGTTCTTGGTGCTTGGAGCTGTTGCAGCTGCAGGCGCTGTGAAGCAGAAGTGTCCGGTGCGATCCAAGGGTGGATCGAAGTAGAAAAGTACCTGAAAGCAGAGGGGACAGAGTCTGGGTCACTCAGCAGTGACCAGGGTGGAACCAGGACGGAACCAGGCAATGTCGGGCGCAATCAGGCGGTTGTCGATAGGCTTCTCTCCGCTGTCACGTGGGCTCTGGGGCATCTGCGATGTCCAGGAGCAGGTCACGATCTGTCCCACGTAGGCTCTCGCCGTCAGCACCGTCGGCTTGAAGATTGTAGCAAACAGCACTTGGCAAAAGCAATCCACGCGGAACCGGGAGATTGCTTATCACTCGAACCAGGAGGGTCAGAGTGGGTGCTCCTTTTCACAGGAGCTGGTGCAGATCTGGAGCAACCAGAAAAGCAAGTCGGTTTTCAAGTTTCGTCGGCACAGGGGCCACAAGCCAGCTGGCAAGTGACCGGGCCAACGCGTCGAGCACACACAGGCAGAAGGGCCCCACGCAGCACTCGTCGAGTGTGGAGGGGTGAGCTTTGGTGCAAGTGGAGCTCGGGGCTGGGGCTTCTCAAACCCCGGTGTACAGCTTCGAGGGTCACTCGTGGGCTGCACGGTCAGCGTCTCGTGGCCTTTTCAAGATGGCGTGCCCCACGCTTCCGGTCGCCTCCACGGGTCTCAGCTCTGCAGGGACTGTGGATCGGGCAGGTAGAAGGCAGGCAAGCTTGATCTCGTCGATCTCTGTCGCTCGAGTTCCGGCGGGAACTGCAACAAAGCAAGGGTCGAGGGCTGGATGGTGCCTGTTTGCACAGGGTGGTCACTCCTTGACCACAAGGGAGATTCTTCAGTCTTCTCACGTCGTGTAGAAAGTCGAAGGGTCCAGATTTCGTTTCTTATGTTTCTTCAGGATGATCTGAAGTCCGTTGGGACTGCTCCCCCTCTTATTCGAATCTAGGGGGTTGGACATCCTGCTAGGTCCCCTCCTATGGGTGGGACCCAGGAAGGGGGTGGTTACACCCCTCTCCTTTGATCCTGGCCGCGCTGGGACAGGGGCTGGGAGGCCCCAGAACCGGTTTGGCCGGATCCTGCAAGGGGCAGCCTTGTGCTCCCCAGGCAGTGTCTGGTTTCTTTGAAACCTCCCTACTCCAATCCACTATCTCCTGTCTGGGGTGGTTTGACACCGCCCTGTGACAGGAAACTCTTTGTCCAGGCCTCCTCTGCCGGGTTTCGGTCAGCAGCAGGAGGCCAGACCCGTGTCTGTGGCAGGGGCATCCATTTTGTGGATCTGAGGCTCATTTTAAATCAACCGCGTTTCAGCAAAGTAACATGTCTTCTCCCTCTAGAAGGGTGGAATGCTACCCCCGTCGCCAGAACTGGCGAGGGGGTAGTATTCCAATTCGTATGACACCTTACACGACATGTTTTGATAAAGCCAAACCAAAGTTGCTATATAACCGCGAGGATTATAAGGCGCTTAAGAGTATATGGTATGGCATTATCCCGGATCAGCTTAGGGAGTGGTTCCCGACAGCTGCAGATAGGCTCAGCTCATGCCAGAGCTCCATCTCACATAAAACCACGCACTCTGCCTCCAGGATTGATGAGGCCTTCCATAGGAGTGGCTCACAGGTTATATATGTGTCCGGATATAGGTTTAGATATAGGTATACTATATCTAAGCAAGGGGTGATTACACCCACTTGCCCCAGCTGAGTGATCAGCCAGTTGTGTCAATTTAAGAACCAGCCAGGGGTGGCAAAAGCTATGCTTCAGCCCCTGGTAGGCCTTGGTGGCACCTATGCCCTGAGCACCTATAGTGCATGGTACAGGGGCTGACAAGGAGTCCATTTCCAATTGTGGTATGTACCTATAGCACATGTATTATAAATTTAGAGAGAGAACAGCAGGCTGGGGGTCTGATTAGCAGGCCCACAGCCTCAGTAAGTCGAAAACCAGTGAAGCAAAAAAGCAAAAATTGGGGTGACCATAGGATAGCAGACCCTACTCTCCTACAACCAGCCTGCATGCATACCACGTTATACCTCACAGACCTTTTAAAACTCAGCCTGCAGCCTCATCCTTAAGCTACCAGCCTGCATGCAAAGCACGTTACACCTCACAGACCTTTCAAAACTCAGCCACCAGCCTCATACTCAACCTACCAGCCTGCTTGCATAGCACATTACACCTCACACACCTTACAAAACGCAGCCTCCAGTCTCATCCTCAACCTACCAGCCTGCATGCCTAGCTTGTTACACCTCACAGACCTTTTAAAACTCAGCCACAAGCCTCATCCTCAAGCTACCAGCCTGCATGCAAAGCAAGTTACACCTCACAGACCTTTCAAAACTCAACCACCAGTCTCATCCACAACCCAGCAGCCTGTATGCATAGCATGTTAAACCTCACGAACGAAGTTGAACTCTACGAATCAGTCCAAAGACATATTCAATATCGTAAATGAGCTCTGTGACGACAACTGGACTGCCCCTTCTATAGCACCCACGCAGGAACTATGTGACTCTATGAATGACTTCTTCCTTGAGAAAATAGCGACCATGAAACGGAGCATCACCATCACTCCTAATGCACCATCCATGGAAGATACATTCTATAATAAGTCTACTCTTGACGCCTTTCCTCCTATCAACACCAAAACACTGTCCGAATTGATGGTCAGGGTCAAATCAGGGTCTCCAGATGACAATTGCCCACCCTATATCATGAAGGCGGTAGCACAGGCTATTCCTCATAGCATCCTTCCGCTTTTAAATAAATCTCTGGAACAAGGGGCGGTGCCGAGCAACTTCAAGAAAGCGCTCCTAATCCCCTTGATCAAGAAACCCGGACTGGACCTCTTTGACCCCTCCAGCTACAGACCTATTTCTTTCCTGCCTTTTTTGTCAAAAATACTGGAGGCATATGTCTCGAGCTGCTTATCAAAGTTCATTGAGGGTACAGACTATCTAGAACCCAATCAGGCAGGATTTCGTCCCTGCCACTCCACAGAGACGGTGATTCTAGCAGTCCAGAACACCTTGTACTCCAACGCAGACAGGGACATTCACCAGGCACTCGTACTGCTGGACTTGTCGGCCGCGTTCGACACGATGGACCATGTTATCTTGGTCAACCGTGTCGAGCAGGCCGGCCTCAGGGGACCCGCCCTTGGCTGGTTGAGGTCCTTCATCTCAAACCGTTCCCAAGCAGTAAGACTGGGAACTTACACAGCCCCCAAGAGAATCTCTTTGTGTGGTGTGACTCAGGGCTCGTCCCTATCCCCGCTTCTTTTTAATTTGTATTTGCGCCCCCTGCTTTACTCTTTAAGAGATTACAAGGTTAACATTTTTAACTACGCCGATGACCTGCAATTGGTTTTTCCTCTGAACTCCCCTGAGGCAGTATCAGAATTCCAACAGGTCATGTGCCACATCCAGAGATGGATGAACCTAAATCACCTGAAGCTCAACCCAGGCAAGACAGAGTTGTCCTGCCTGGGAAAAGCGAAATCAGCTGGGGCCCACACTTCTGGCCTTCTGACCTGGGAGTCCCCCCGACCAAATCCAATACTGTTAAGAGCCTCGGGGTCACCCTCTGCAGCGATTAATCCCTCAAAGCTCAGATTGGAACGGTTGTATCTTCCAGCTTCTTCCAGCTACGGAAGATTAAGAAAATCTCCCATGTGCTGACTCATTCTGCCCTTATTCTAGCAGTGACTGCTCTAGTCTTATCTCGCCTCGACTATTCCAACAGTCTTTATCTGGGTCTTCCTGTGGGCCAATTGAAGAGGCTTCAATACGTTCAAAACCAGGCTGCTAGATTCATCCTTAATTTACCTAAATGGCACTCTATCAGATCTGGAATGGCCGAACTCCATTGGCTACCTATAGACCAAAGGGCCATTTTTAAAACGGGCTGCATTGTATTTAAGGCTTTACAAGGAAAAGGCCCGAAATTCATCACCAATATGCTGTGTAAACACAATCCGTCACGTAACCTCAGATCTGCACACAAAAATCTTCTGACTATCCCCTCAGTCAAGAGGAAACGCCAAGGGGGCAGCTCTTTCCAGTACTTGGCTGCATCCTTATGGAACTCCTTGCCTTCTTCTTTGAGACACAGTGACAATCTGCTTACATTCAGACATGCCTTTAAGACCCTGCTATTTAGACAGGCATACCCGTAGACTGGCTTTCTCTCTCTGGTCATTCTGTGTTGTGTTATGGTTTCCAAAAGTTCTAGTAGCGCCAAGAAGCCCATGGGCGTACGTGCGCTGTATAAATAAAAATTTAACATAACATTAACAGACCTTACAAAACTCAGCCTCCAGCCTCATCCTCAAGCTACCAGCCTGCATGCAAAGCACGTTACACCTCACATAACTTTCAAAACTAAGCCATCAGTCACATCCTGAACCCACCAGCTTGCCTGCATAGCAGGTTACACCTCACATACCTTACAAAACTCAGCCACCAGCCTCATCCTCAACCTAGCAGCCTGTATGCATAGCACGTTACACCTCATAGACCTTACAAAACTCAGCCTCCAGCCCCATCCTCAACCTACCAGCCTGCATGCATAGCACGTTACACCTCACACACCGTTCAAAACTCAGCCACCAGCCTCATCCTCAACCCACCAGCCTGCGTGCATAGCACGTTACACCTCACAGACCTTACAAAACTCAGCCACTAGCGTCATCCTCAACCCACCAGCCTGCATGCAAAGCACATTACATCTCACAGACCTTACACCAGTCTCATCCACAACCCACTAGCCTGCGTGCATAGCACGTTACACCTCACAGACCTTACAAAACTCAGCCACTAGCGTCATCCTCAACCTAGCAGCCTGTATGCATAGCGCGCTACACCTCATAGACCTTACAAAACTCAGCCTCCAGCCTCATCCTCAACCTACCAGCCTGCATGCAAAGCAAGTTACACCTCACAGACCGAACAAAACTCAGCCACCAGCCTCATCCTCAAAACACCAGCCTGCATGCATAGCACATTACACCTCACACACCTTACAAAACGCAGCCTCCAGTCTCATCCTCAACCTACCAGCCTGCATGCCTAGCATGTTACACCTCACAGACCTTTTAAAACTCAGCCACAAGCCTCATCCTCAAGCTACCAGCCTGCATTCAAAGCAAGTGACACCTCACAGACCTTTCAAAACTCAGCCACCAGTCTCATCCTCAACCCAGCAGCCTGTATGCATAGCATGTTAAACCTCACAGACCTTACAAAACTCAGCCTCCAGCCTCATCCTCAAGCTAACAGCCTGCATGCAAAGCACCTTACACCTCACAGAACTTTCAAAACTAAGCCACCAGTCTCATCCTCAACCCAGCAGCCTGTATGCATAGCATGTTAAACCTCACAGGCCTTACAAAACTCAGCCAGCAGCCTCATCCTCAAGCTACCAGCCTGCATGCAAAGCACGTTACACCTCACAGGCCTTTCAAAACTCAGCCACCAGCCTCATACTCAACCCACCAGCCTGCATGCAGAGCACGTTACACCTCACAGACCTTACAAAACTCACCCACCTCTTCCTAAACCTACCAGCCTGCATGCATATCACATTAACCTTATAGACCTTACAAATCTCAGTGGCCAGCCTCCTCCTCAACCTACCAGCCCGCAGGCATAGCACTTAACAGCTCACAGACATTTCAAAACTCAGCCACCAGCCTCATCCACAAACCAGCAGCCTGCATGCATAGCACGTTCATCTTCACAGACCTTTTAAAACTCAGCCACAAACCTCATCCTCGAACTACAAGCCTGCATGCATAGCACGTTACACCTCACAGACCTTTCAAAACTCAGCCACCAGCCTCATCCTCAACCCAGCAACCTGCATTCATAGCACGTTACACCTCACAGACCTTACAAAACTCAGAATCCAGGATCATCCTCAACCTACCATCCTGCATGCATAGCACGTTACACCTCACAGACCTTACAAAACCCAGCCACCAGTCTCATCCTCAACCTACCTACCTGCATGCATAGCACATTAACCTCACAGACCTTACAAATCTCAACGGCAAGCCTCATCCTGAACCTACCAGCCTGCATGCATAGCACGTTACAGCTCACAGACATTTCAAAACTCAGCCACCAGCCTCATCCACAAACCACAAGCCTGCATGCATACCATGTTACACCTCACAAGCCTTTTAAAACTCAGCCAGCAGCCTCATCCTCAAGCTACCAGCCTGCATGCAAAGCACGTTACACCTCACAGACCTTTCAAAACTCAGCCACCAGTCTCATACTCAACCCCACAGACCTTACAAAGCTCACCCACCAACCTCTTCCTAAACCTACCAGCCTACATGCATAGCCCGTTAACCTCACAGACCTTACAAATCTCAGCGGCCAGAATCCTCCTCAACATACCAGCCCGCATGCATAGCACGTTACAGCTCCCAGACACTGAAAAACTCAGCCACTGGCCTCATCCACAAACCACCAACCTGCATGCATAGCACGTTACACCTCACAGACCTTTCAAAACTCAGACACCCACCTCACCCTCTAGCTACCAGTCTGCATGGAGAGCACGTTACACCTCACAGACCTTACAAAACTCAGCCACCAGCTTTATCCTCAACCCACCAGCCTGCATGCATAGCATGTTACACCTCACAGACCTTACACCAGTCTCATCCTCAACCCACCAACCTGCGTGCATAGCACGTTACACCTCACATACCTTACAAAACTCAGCCACCAGCCTCATCCTCAACCTAGCAGCCTGTATGCATAGGACGTTACACCTCATAGACCTTACAAAACTCAGCCTCCAGCCTCATCCTCAACCTACCAGCCTGCATGCATAGCACGTTACACCTCACACACCGTACAAAACTCAGCCACCAGCCTCATCCTCAACCCACCAGCCTGCATGCAAAGCACATTACATCTCACAGACCTTACACCAGTCTCATCCACAACCCACCAGCCTGCGTGCATAGCACGTTACACCTCACAGACCTTACAAAACTCAGCCTCCAGCCTCATCCTCAACCTACCAGCCTGCATGCAAAGCAAATTACACCTCACAGACCATACAAAACTCAGCCACCAGTCTCCTCCTCAAAACACCAGCCTGCATGCATAGCACGGAACACATCACAGACCTTTCAGAACTCAGCTATCAGCCTTATCCTCAACCCACCAGCCTGCATGCATAGCACGTTACGCCTCACAGACCTTACAAAACTTAGCCACTAGTCTCATCCTCAACCTACCAGCCTGCATGCCTAGCACTCTACACCTCACAGACCTTTTAAAACTCAGCCACCAGCCTCATCCTCTAGCTACCAGCCTGCATGCAAAGCACGTAACACCTCACAGACCTTTCAAAACTCGGCCACCAGCCTCATCCTCAACCCAGCAGCCTGTATGCATAGCACGTTACACCTCATGGACCTTACAAAAACTCAGCCACCAGCCTCATCCTCAACCCACCAGCCTGTATGCATGGCACGTTACACCTCACAGACCGTACTCCATTCTCATCCTCAACCCATCAGCTTGCATGCCTAGCACGTTACACCTCACAGACCTTACAAAACTCAGCCACTAGCCTCTTCCTCAACCTACCAGCCTGCATACAGAGCACATTACAGCTCACAGACCTTACAAAACTCAGCCACCAGCCTCATCCTCAACCCACCATTCTGCATGCATAGCACGTTACACCTCATATACCTTACAAAACTCAGCCGCCAGCGTTTCCTCAACCTACCAGCCTGCATGCATAGCACGTTACACCTCATAGACCTTACAAAACTGAGTTGGCAGCCACCAGCCTCATCCTCAACCCACAAGCCTGTGTGCATAGCAGGTTACACCTCACAGACCGTACAAAACTCAGCCACCAGTCTCATCCTCAACGCACCAGCCTGCGTGCATAGCAGGTTACACCTCACAGACCATACAAAACTCAGCCACCAGCGCTTCCTCTACCTACCAGTCGGCATACATAGCATGTTACACTTCAGACCCATGCAGTCATGTGGGAAGGAAGGTGGTTAAGAGAAAATATTTATTCTCCCGAGAATAATGATGAACACTTTCAATAGCTCCCAGACAGCTACTGGCAAGCCCTTGCTCTTGCACCACTGGTGAAGCGGGGAAGTTTCCCATGCAGAATTTCCAAGGTTTTACCCCCTCTCTTGAAGATAAGCTAGGGCGCCAGCTTCTAATTCTGATATTTACCCAGCCTACCAGAAAATATCATGTATTTGCAGACATTAAGGTCTTCAGCAGTTGTCACAACATCTCTGCACCGCCCCATAAGATAGTGGTTCGGCACTCAATTCCAAAGTTGTTAAATGTATATAGTGAAACTTGACTCTATTGTACACAATGTTTAACTTCAAGAAATGTCATCATCAAGTCTCAATAAACAGATGTGAAGATTATTTCTTTTTTCAGTAAATCTTTATTCTACAAAGGTAGGTGACTAGCGCCTGCCCTATTACTCCTTTAAATCTTTTTTCTTAAAATCACATCGATCAAACAGTAGCCAACGCATTTCGTCCACCAAGAACTTCATCAGGGCTCAGTACACATGTTGTCATCATTTATACTTCTTAGTTCGATGCGTATTGAAGTTGGTTGTTTTATATAAAAGTTTAGAATGCAATTGCTCCAGCTGTTTGCCAGTGTGGCATCCGGTTCAAGTAAAGGACCAGGGAAATGAGGCAACCTTTTAGCATTGCATCCACGCTGTATTACAGATGCAGTAAAAGAGGCAAATACATAGTAATTGTGCACTGTGAGAAATCAGGACCTGTTTGCAGTTTCCCCGACTTTTGGACCCCATTTTGCCTACTAGGTGCTGGTTGTGTTACTTTGACAGCTCCATGGGCTCTGCTAACCAGACCCAGGGCCTCAGCTCTGATTAAAAGTATATTGTAATTCCATATAATTAGAATTGGCAATGAGAGACCCCTGTAAGTCCCTAGGATATAATACGGTAAGGGAGACTCAAACTACCTATAAGTCCCTAGTCACTAGGATATAATGGAGCAGGGATTTTAGAGGCCCAGTAGATTTCCTGCACTGGAGTGTGATTTCCTAATTGCGACAAATAGCACCTTGCAATTAGGAAATCGCTATTCAGAATGCACAGTAGTAGTTATATCAACAATTTGAGAATCAATATTTGTTTGGTGGGCTACTTGGGTCAACGTATTCTGCAACTTCATAAATTGTGAATTCTGTCAGAATTAGCGCCCATCATATTTTGTCATACCCTTATGACCTCACAGCGAAAAAGTGCTGCTCAATTGGAAACAGCAGAGTGTGCATGCTGGAGACTGTGGACAGTATCCAAACAATATCGACCTGTGTGTGTGGCATCCACCCATAAAGACATCAAATGTCAAGAAAGGACACAGAGAAGGAGGCTGGGGCCTGGAAACACAAAATAAAATATTCAAGACAGGAACTGGAAATAATGACAGAACAGTGTGACAAACCTTTTGGGAAATCATCCCTCACAGTGCCTTAATCACAAAAGAATTAAATATGGAAAGCAATACAGAAAAAATCATCTGTTGGTGTGATGTGAAGATCCATTAAAGGAAATAACAAAACGATGGCAAGATCTCAGATCATGGATGAACGAGAAGGTTGCAAACTGTCGATTCGAGGCTAGAGCTACTGGAGGAGGTCCGCCACTGCCCAAAACCAACTGAGATAGACGAACTGGTAAAAACTACTCTGAGATCAGAATCAGTCAATGGATTCAGTAAAATTGATGCACCTGACATTCCAGGAGCCTCTCCAGGGAAGTATAAGATAGCTTTGCTGCGTACAAACATATGTGTGGTTAGGCAGCATCAAAACACTTATACAATATATAACCTTTTTAATTCTTGTGTATATATGAATAAGGAATGGAATCCACAATATGGATTACATTAAAAAAAGCAAAGATTGTTCATAGTGTATCATGGTGGATGTAGTGAAAACACATTAACCCATTAGCTTGAGTACAACAAATTTATTAATCATAATTACATTTTCTAACATATCCAAGCTCATGGACGTGATGTGTCAGAAGGCCAATGGACTTGTGGAATCTCACGGACCAATTAATCTTCATAGCCAGGGCACAGCACTCTAAGCGGAATATATAAATGACAGAGTCACAGAGCACACACATTTAGTGCAAGAAGTGTGTGGAAGAGACACACAGCGTGTCACCCAGGAATCTGTAGGCAGGCTAAGACAAGTCCGGTCGATGTGGAGCTCACACACGCCAGATTGCCAACACACAATCCTAAAAAATTCTGGGAACTTCTCATAGTGACGAAAATGTGCAACTCTTTGGAGGTTTGAAGGTGTCGATGCTTAAGGTTCGGCACCTGGAATGAAAAGACAAACAAGAAGAAAATCATTACATTTGGTTTTCAAAAAATTCAACGTCCTCATGCTTGAACAGAGATTTCCATGTAGAAAAAGCTAGACATTTTATTTGTCATTTGTTATTTTTGGTGTGTTTAGGGTAACAACACACATGGTATACCTTTTATTTGATATTATTATAAGGCACACATATACCTTTTGTACCTTATCATTTACATTTTGTGTCATAGAGTAATGTTCCATTACTTTGCTTACATGAGTTGCCATATCTGAAAGTAAAGTGAGACTATGGTTTACCAACTACGAATCATTTGTATTATTATGCTAAAATGATTTGGTTCATTTATAACTTACCTTTCGTGAGGCGTCCGCGGCTTTGGGTTGTCCTTGAGTCATCATCTTGTTGAGGTGCTGATGGCTCTTTGCCCTCTTCATCAGACTCCCTGCAGATCCTCATAGTTTGCGATGGACATAGTTACACGAGGCCCACTTGGCTCTTTTTTTTAAGTTCAGCTCTCTTTTCCTTCCTATTTTGGGTCTTGTTGGTTGTGTTCATGTGGAAAGATTTGTTAAAATGCCAATACTTTTTTACTTTTTCGAAATCATCCTGTAGTTGCTGTTGGAGTTTGGATGAGGAATGTGTCCATTCAATATCATGCTCTTCTGAAGTTGTTAGATCACAGCTTTCAATGAGATTAGTATATGAAGGGGGTTGTGGCCCAGATACTAATGTTTTCATTCCTATGAAAGGGAGGGGAAACATTTCGTTTTTCGGTGGAAGTTGGGTGCAGTTTCATTTCATATCAAACTTTGTATTTCATTTGTCTCTTATGGTGTTCCTTTTTTAAATAAAAGGCTTAAGTTCTTCTTTCAATACATCATTGTGCGGCAGGTTTCCTTGATTTTGCGCTGCAGCTATATCCTCATATTCTTTTGTCTGTGTATATTTGCATTTTTGTGGTTGTGTTAGCAGAATTATTTGCCAAAGGCAATAAGTCCATTGTTGAGGTGGGTGATGAATCTTCCCCTAAAAGCCAGTGATTTTCATAGTGTCAATCATTTTTTTTTTTTGTGACACACTGGAGGCGTATTGTTAGAGAGTTAGAGAGTGACCAGGCTCCATGTGTAAAATTAGAATGCCCCACTTGGCAAATGTTGGCTTTTGTTTCGTAATGCAGTCAAACACATTCTTGTATTTTTTTAACATTGTTATGGTTTTTCTTCTTTCTCCTTTTAATGCAGAAAGAAATGCAATTATTTTATTGATTATTCAGAAAAAAAATTGGGACATTCTGGAGATACGTCAGGAGTTTGAAAATGTTGCCTTGTTCAAGTAATCATGTTGCCTCTAAAGTTGTATTGCAGTTCTAATGGAATAAATAAAGACTCAAGCTCTGGGTTACAGCTGGTGGACTTGCTGAAAGGGTGTTGACATTTCTCCTGTTTCACCTACTGGGTGTTCCTTGGCCTGAGTACTGGCACAGCTACCTTCCCTGTCATGTGCTGTCAGTGGGATAATCTTGCTGGTGGTTTGGGATACTCCCTATCTCAAAGAGCTCGGAGACATGTACAAGTCAGGTGCATCCATGTGTGAGAGATGAAGAGAGGGCTCTTCCCCAGATTTAGCTAGCGTTATATTTTGGACTGGTGAGGATTGAGGACAGTGCTGGCATAGTTTGTTGAGGTTTTATCATTATGTTAAATGACCCTGAACACGATGTGGACTGTCAGTTAGATATCTGCATCTACTCCGCTGGGTGAAATGGTGGATTGGCAAATGGTGGCTGCAGGGAATGGTGGAGCGAGGACAAAACTGAGAAAGTTCCAGTAGAGCTTCCATGGTCAGAGAGGACACAACAGGCGAGTTGAGGAGGCCAAGCAGTTTTAAACCCAGACAGCAAGGTAGCAGGGAGGGACAAGGAGATGGAGGGGTTCAGAGGGGAGTTATTCACACAGCTGCTGTCATTGGTCTCAGCGGACAGCGTCCACTCCAGAGTCGCAGAGACTCCCGGGGACATGGGAAGCCAGACAACTGGGCAGATCAAGAGGAAAGCAAAGCGTCTCACTATATATCTACACAAAGCGGCAGCGGAGGGGGCAAATTAACAGCTTTGACCTGGAATATAAATGGACTTGGGAACAAAACAAAGAGATGCATAGAGGTTCACAAGTGACATGAAGGGGCAATGTTACAAGAAACGCACCAGAAGGGAAACAACTGTGAGGCACTGAAAAGGGGGATTATAAAGTGTTGGCACATTTGGCACACACATCTGACTCAAAGGGAGTGGGACTGCTAATTAAGACGTCAACACTCATCATACGTGTGTTGAAGTGCAAGGGTGATAAGTTGAAGAGTCGGGATGCTAGGTCAGCATGCAAATCAACCTTTGATCCCTATACTTCCCACCTAAACTCCTTGCATAGACATTGAAGATGCCGGGAACACTCCCATTGGGCCTACCTGACTGGATACTAAATTTAGGCAAATTCAATCTGGTGGTGAGTGATGGGGAGGATAGATACCCACAATGACAGTGACGGGCAAGGGAGATTCCTTTGGTGGGATTCCTTTGGGCCAAAGGTCTATCTAACATCTAAACAACCAGCACGCCAGGGCATGACAAAAGACTTTCCACTCCAGAGCATGCAACAGTTCATCAAATATCGATCATTATATTGGGAAAATCACTACACTAGACTGATTGCAAACAGGATCTCAAATCACTCACAGATGTGGGCCAAGCTGCAGGACCCATACGTGGATAGAGACAGGGCCTGGACTCAATAAGTATGGTACCTCAAAGATGGAAGCATCACTCAGGAGTTGAGAAAAGGCACTGTGAAGAAAACGTGGGTACTGGAACCTCAGAGCTCAGAACATGGGAAGCCTACATGGTGGTCCTGAGGGGCTTCAAAAGTATGTAAATAAGAAAGTAGGCCATTACTGAAGATACAAGAGCAAGAGTAAGGAGACCAGGCTAATAATAAAGAGAGAACCACCACCTTGACCTCGCAGTACTGAATAAACAAGGTAGGCAATAGACAAAGGACGTTTCTGTATGGCTGAGCAAGAAAGAGATAGAAATTTGGTATAGGAAATACGGCGGGAGAAGGAGCCGCTCGTCAAGAGGCAAACACAAATAGTGGCTGAAATCGCAAGTTACTATCAAGCCCTATATCGGTCAATCATGAGCAAGTTACAAAGTGACACAGAAGGCTTCCTCAAGCATATAGGCCTCCTGGCCTCAATGCCAGAGGAAACAAATTAACTAGATGGAGACATAGTATAAAGTGAGACAGTTAGACCATCAAAGACATTCATCTAGGAAAGTTCCAGGGTGAACAAATTTCCAATAGAACTATATAAAAGTATGGCTTAGCGCCGCACAAGAGTCAGATGTTCCATGAAGCCAATTAAATAAGCTAGATACCCTATGACCAGTAGTTGACTATGGTAGTGGCAGTCCTGAAAGACAGGAAAACAGTAGATAGTTGTGCCTTTCTATAGGACTATATCACTGCTTAATACTAGCGAAAGTACTGGGCACTCGACTAAGGCAGTTCATCTTGAAACTGGTGTACCTGGACCAGTTGGGCTTCATGCCTTACTAGGCTAAACCTCAAACACCTACATGGCAACCTTACTAGATTCAGAGATCACCGAGTAGATTTAGCCATGCTATACCTTTATACCGCGAAAGTCTTCAACACTCTGTAAAGGACATACCCACATGAAGTGTTCGAAAGGGTGGGTCTGAGGTCAAGGTCTTCAACACTCCGAAGAGGACATATCTACCGGAAAGTGTTGGAAAGAGTGGGTGAGAGGTCAAGATCTTCAACACTCCAAAGAGGACATATCTACCGGAAGTGTTGGAAAGAGTGGGTGAGAGGTCATGGTCTTCAACACTACGGCAGAGACATACCAACCGCAAACGTTGGAAAGAGTGGGTCAGAGGTCAAGATTTTTGAAACTCTGGCGAGGACATACCTGACACGTCCGAAAGAGTGGGTCAAAGGTGAAGGTCTTCAACACTCTAGCGAGGACACACTTACCTGAAGCGTGGGAAAGAGTGGGTCAAAGGTCAAGGTCTTTGACACTCCGCGGAGGACATATCTACCTGACGCCTAGGAAAGAGTGGATCAAAGGTCAAGGTCTTCGACACTCCGGCGAGGACATACCTACCTGACGCGTGGGAAAGAGTGGGTCAAAGGTCAAGGTCTTCGACACTCCGGCGAGGACATACCTACATGATGGATGGGAAAGAGTGGGTCAAAGGTCAAGGTCTTCGACACTCCGGCGAGGACATACCTACCTGAAGTGTGGGAACGAGTTGGTCAAAGGTTAAGGTCTTTTACACTCCTGCGAGGACATACCTTCCGGAAGCGTGGGAAAGAGTGGGTCAGAGGTCAAGGTCTTAAACACTCCGACGAAGACATAGCTACCTGACACGTGGGAAAGAGGGGGTCAAAGGTCAAGTTCTTCAACACTCCAGAAAGGACATAACTACCTGATGCTTGGCAAAGAGGAGGTCAAGGACTTCAACACTCCGGCAATGTTATACCTACCTGAATCGAAGGAAAGTGGTGGTCAAAGGTCAAGGTCTTCAACACTTCGGCGAGGACAAACCTACCGGGAAGTTTTAAAAGAGGGGGTCAAAGGTCAAGGTCTTCAACACTCCGGGAGGACATACCTACCAGACAAGTGGGAAAAAGGGGGTCAAAGATCAAGGTCTTCAACACTCGGGAGAAGACATGCCTACCTGATGTGTGGGAAAGAGGGGGTTTAAAGGTCAAGGTATTTGGCACTCCAGCAAGTACATACCTACCTGACATGTGGGAAAGAGGGGGTCAAAGGTAAAGGTCTTCGACACTCCGACAAGGACATACCTACCAGACGCGTGGGAAAGAGGGGGTCAAAGATCAAGGTCTTCAACACTCGGGAGAAGATATGCTACCTGACGTGTGGGAAAGAGGGGATTTAAAGGTCAAGGTATTTGGCACTCCAGCAAGGACATACCTACCTGACATGTAGGAAAGAGAGGGTCAAAGGACAAAGTCCTTCACACTCCTGCATGGACATACCTACCAGACGCATAGGAAAGAGTGGGTCAAAGGCTTCGACACTCTGGCGAGGACATACCTACCTGATGTGTGAGAAAGAGGGGGTCAAAGTTTAAGGTCTTCGACACTCCTGCAAGGACATACCTACCTGATGCATGGGAAAGAGTGGGTCAAAGGGTTTGACACTCCGGAGAGGACATACCTACCTGACACGTGGGAAAGAGGCGGTAAAATGTCAAGGTCTTCAATGCTCCTGCATAGACACACCTACCTGACGCATGGGAAAGAGGGGGGTCAAAGGTCAAGTTCTACAATACTCCGGCAAGGACATACCTACCGGATGCATGGGAATGAGGGGGTCAAAGGTCAAGGTGTTCAACACTCCGGCGAGTACATACCTACCTGACGCATGGGAAAGAGGGGGTCAAAGGTCAAAGTCTTCGACACTCCGACAAGGACATACCTACCTGATGGGTGGGAAAGAGTGGGTCAAAGGTCAAAGTCGTCGACACTTGGGTGATGATATACCTACCTGACCCGTGAGAAAGTGTGGGTCAAAGGTCAAGGTCTTCAACCCTCTGGCTAGGACATACCTACCTGACGTGTGGGAAAGAGAGGGTCAAAGGTCAAGGTCTTTGACACTCCTGCAAGGACATAGCTACCTGACGCATGGGAAAGAGTGGGCCAAAGGCTTCGACACTCCGGCGAGGACATACCTACCTGATGCGTGGGAAAGAGTGGGTCAAAGTCTTCGACACTCGAGTGAGGATATACCTACCTGACCCGTGAGAAAGTGTGGGCCAAAGGTCAAGTTCTTCAACCCTCTGGGAGGACATACCTACCTGATGCATGGGAAAGAGAGGGTCAAAGGTCAAGGTCTTCAACACTCCTGCAAGGACATAGCTACCTGACGCATGGGAAAGAGTGGGTCAAAGGCTTCGACACTCCGGTGCGGACATACCTACCTGATGCGTTGGAAAGAGGGGGTCAGGGGTTAAGGTCTTCGACACTCCGGTGAATACATACCTACCTGAAGCGTGGAAAAGAGAGGGTTAAAGGTCAAGGTCTTCGACACTCCTGCAAGGACATACCTACCTGACGCATGGGAAAGAGTGGGTCAAAGTCTTCGACACTCCGGCAAGGACATACCTAACTGACGCATGGGAAATAGAGGGTCAAAGGTCAAGGTCTTTAACACTCCAGCGAGGACAAACCTACCTGACGCATGGGAAAGAGGGGGGTCAAAGGTCAAGATCAGCAATACTCCAGCAAGGACATACCTACTGGATGCATGGGAATGAGGGGGTCAAAGTTCAAGGTGTTCAACACTACGGCGAGTTCATACCTACCTGGCACGTGGGAAAGAGTGGGTCAAAGATCAAGGTCTTCTACACTCCGGTGAGGATATAACTACCTGACGCGTGGGAAAGAGGGGGTCAAAGGTCAAGGTCTTCAACACTCCGGCAAGGACATAGCTACCTGATGCTTGGGAAAGAGGGGGTCAAGGTGTTTAACACTCTGGCAAAGAAATACCTACCTGACTGGTGGGAAAGAGGGGGGCAAAGGTCAAGGTCTTCAAAACTCCGGCGAGTACCTACCTAGCTGACATGTGGGAAAGAGGGGGTCAAGGGTCAACGTCTAAAACACTCTGGCGAGGACATAGCTACCTGACGCTTGGGAAAGAGGGGTTCAAAGGTCAAGGTCTTCAAAACTCCAGCGATGACATAGCTAACTGACGCGTGGGAAAGAGGGGGGCAAAGGTAAAGGTCTTCAACACTCCGGCAAGGACATACCTACCTGACACGTGGAAAAGAGAGGGTCAAAGGTCAAGGTCTTCCACATTCCGGCAAGGACATACCTACCTGACGCATGTGAAAGAGGGGGTCAAAGGTCAAGGTCTTCCACACTCCGGCAAGGACATACCTACATGACTTGTGGGAAAGAGGACGTCAAAGGTCAAGGTCTTCCACACTCTGGAGAGGATATACCTACCTGACCCGTGGGAAAGAGGGGTCAAAGGTCAAGGTCTTCAAGACTCCCGCGAGGACATACCTACCTGAAGTGTGGGAAAGAGGGGGTCAAAGGTCAAGGTCTTCAACAGTCTGGCGAGGACATACCTACCAGAAAGTGTTGGTAAGAGGGGGTTAAACGTCAAGTCTTCGACACTCCGGCGAGGAAACACCTACCTGACGCGTGGGAAAGAGTGGGTCAAAGGTTAAGGTCTTTGACCCTCCGGCGAGGACATACCTACCTCACGCGTGGGAAAGATGGGGTCATAGGTCAAGGTCTTCGATACTCCGTAGAGGACATACCTACGTGACTAGTGGGAAAGAGTGTGTCAAAGGCCAAGGTCTTCAAAAGTCCCACAAGGACATACCTACCCGAAGAGTGGGAAAGAATGGGTCAAAGGTCAAGGTCTATGACACTCCAGCGAGGACATAGCTACCGAACACGTGGGAAAGAGGGAGTCAAAGGTCAAGGTCTTCGACACTCTGGTGAGGAAAGACCTACCTGACGTGTAGGAAAGAGGGGTCAAAGGTCAAGTTCTTCGATACTCTGGAGAGGACATACCTACATGACGTGTGGGAAAGAGTAGGTAAAAGGATCCGACACTCCCGCGAGGACATACCTACCTGACGCTTAGGAAAGAGCGAGTCAAAGGTCAAGGTCTTCGACACTCTGGCGAGGACATACCTCCCTGACGCGCGGGAAAGAGCGGGTAAAAGGTCATGGTCTTCAACACTCCAGAGAGGTCATACCTACCTGACGCATGGGAAAGAGGGGTCAAAGGTGAAGGTCTTCAACACTTCGGAGAGGATATGCCTACCTGACCTGTGGGAAAGAGGGGTCAAAGGTCAAGGTCTTCAACACTCCAGCAAGGACATACCTACCTGAAGCATGGGCAAGAGGGGGTCAAAGGTCAAGGTCTTCAACAGTTTGGCGAGGACATACCTACCAGAAAGTGTTGGAAAGAGGGGGTGAAAGGTCAAGTCTTCGACACTCCGGCGAGGAAACACCTACCTGACGCGTGGGAAGGGGTGGGTCAAAGGTCAAAATCTTCCACACTACGGCAAGGACATACCTACCTCACGCGTGGGAAAGAGGGGGTCATAGGTTATGGTCTTCTGCACTCCGGAGAGGATATACCTACCGACGCGTAGGAAAGAGGGTGTCAAAGGTCAATGTCTTCAACACTCCGGAGAGGACATACCTATTTGAATCGTGGGAAAGAGGGGGTTCAAGGTATTCAACACTCTGGCGAGGATATACATACCTGACGCGTGGGGAAAAAGGGGGTCAAAGGTCAAGGTCTTCGACACTCCGGATAGGGGTATACCTACCTGACGCATGGGAAAGAGCAGGTCAAGGTCTTCAACGGTCCGGAGAGGACATATCTACCTGACACGTGGGAAAGAGGGGGTAAAAGGTCAAGGTCTTAAACACTGCGGAGAGGATATACATACCTGACAAGTGGGAAAGAGAGGGTCAAAGGTCAAGGCAGTCTACACGCCAGCGAGGACATAGACAGAACCACCTCTCCTTCAGAAAACAGTTAAAAACCTGGCTTTTCGATAGGTAATGCACCGATCATTCCCTCAAGCGCCTTGAGACCCTCTGGGTGAGTAGTGCGCTTTACAAATTCCTGAACTTGAACTTGAACTTGAACTTGAAACTACCTGAAGTGTTGGAAAAAGTGGATCAGAGTTCAAGGTCTTTGACACTAAGGCGAGGACATACCTACCGGAAAGTGTTGGAAAGAGTGGTTCAAAGGTCAAGGTCTCCGACCCTCAGGCGAGGATTTACATACGTGATGAGTGGGAAAGAGGGGGTCAAAGGTCAAGTTCTTCGAAACCCTGCAAGGACATACCTACCTGACGCGTGGGAAAGAGTGGGTCAAAGGTCAATGTCTCCGTAAATCCGGTGAGGACATACCTACCTAACGCATGGCAAAGAGTGAGTCAAAGGCTTCGACACTCTGGCGAGGACATACCTACCTGACGCGTGGGAAAGAGCGAGTCAAAGGTCAAGGTCTTCGATACTCTGGCGAGGACACACCTACCTGACGCATGGGAAAGTGTGTGTCATGGTCTTCAACACTCCAGAGAGGATATACCTACCAGACGAGTGGGAAAGATGGGGTCAAAGGTCAAGGTCTTCAATACTCCAGAGAGGATATACATACCTGAGGCGTGAGAAAGAGGGGGTCAAAGGTCAAGGTCTTCAACACTCCGGTGAGGAGATACATACCTCACGCGTGGGAAAGAGGAGAACATAGGTGGAGGTTTGACACTCCAGAGAGGACATACCTACCTGATGCGTGGGAAAGAGGGGGTCAAAGGTCAAGGTCTTCGACACTCCAGCGATGACATACCTACCTGGCGCGTGGGAAAGTGTGGATCAAAGGCCAAGGTCTTCCATACTCCGGCGAGGACATATCAACCTGACGCGTGGGAAAGAGTGGATCAAAGGTCAAGGTCTCCGAAAGTCCGGTGAGGACATACTTACCTAACGCATGGGAAAGAATGAGTCAAAGGCTTCAACACTCTTGTGAGGACATACCTACCTGACGCGTGGGAAAGAGCGAGTCAAAGGTCAAGGTCTTCGACACTCCAGAGAGGACACACCTACCTGACGCATGGGAAAGAGTGTGTCATGGTCTTCAACACTCCGGAGAGGATATACCTACCAGACGAGTGGGACAGAGGGGGTCATAGGTAAAGGTGTTTGACACTTCAGAGAGGATACCTACCTGACGCGTGGGAAAGAGTGGGTCAAAGGTCAAGGTCTTTGACCCTCCGGTGAGGACATACATACCTCACGCGTTGGAAAGAGGAGGTCAAAGGTCAAGGTGTTTGACAGTCCAGAAAGGACATACCTACCTGACGTGTGGGAAAGAGGGGGTCAAAGGTCAAAGTGTTCGACACTCCCACGATTCCATACCTACCTGACGCGTGGGAAAGAGTGGATCAAAGACCAAGGTCTTCCATACTCTGACGAGGACATATCAACCTGACGCGTGGGAAAGAGTGTGTCAAAGGCCATGGTCTTCAAAAGTCTGGCGAGGACATACCTACCTGACGCTTGGGAGAGAGCGAGTCAAAGGTCAAGGTCTTCAGCACTCCAGAGAGGACATATCTACCAAGGTCTTCAACACTCCGGAGAGGACATACCTACCTGAAGTGTGGGAAAGAGGGGTCAAAGGTCAAGGTCTTCAACAGCCCGGAGAGGAAATACCTACCTGAAGTGTGGGAAAGAGGGGTCAAAGGTCAAGGTCTTCAACAGTCCGGCGAGGATATACCTACCTGAAGCGTGGAAAAGAGTGGGTCAAATGTCAAGGTCTTCGACCATCCGGCGAGGACATACATACCTGATGCGTGGGAAAGAGGGGGTCAAAGGTCAAGGTCTTCGACACTCCAGCGATGACATACCTACCTGACGCATGGGAAAGAGTAGATCAAAGGCCAAGGTCTTCCATACTCCGGTGAGGACATACCAACCTGACGCGTGGGAAAGCGTGTGTCAAAGGCCAAGGTCTTCAAAAGTCTGGCGAGGACATACCTACCTGACGCGAGAGAAGGAGGTGGTAAAAGGTCAAGGTCTTCAACATTCCTGAGAGGACATACTTACCTGAAGTGTGGGAAAGAGGGGTCAAAGGTCAAGGTCTTCAACAGTCCGGAGAGGACATACCTACCTGAAGCGTGGGAAGGAGGGGGTAAAAGGTCAATGTCTTCAACACTCCTGAGAGGACATACCTACCTGAAGTGTGGGAAAGAGGGGTCAAAGGTCAAGGTCTTCAACAGTCCGGAGAGGACATACCTACCTGAAGTGTGGGAAAGAGGGGTCACAGGTCAATGTCTTCAACACTCCGGCGACGACATACCTACCTGATGCATGTGAAAGAGGGGGTCAAAGGTCAAGGTCTTCAACTCTCCGGCGAGATTATACATACCTGACGTGTAGGAAAGAAGTGGTCAAAGGTCAAGGTCTTCAACACTCCGGTGAGGACATACTTAACGGAAAGTGTTGGAAAAAGTGGGTCAAGGTCGTCAACACTCTGGCTAGGACATACCTACCTGTTGCGTGGGAAAGAGGTGGTCAAAGGTCAAGGTCTTCGACACTCCGGCGAGGATTTACATACACGACGCGTGGGAAAGAGGGGGTCAAAGGTCAAGGTCTTCAACACTCCGGTAAGGACATACCTTACTGAAAGTGTTGGAAAAAGTGGGTCAAAAGTCAAGGTCATCGACACTCCGGCTAGGACATACCTACCTTACGCGTGGAAAAAAGCGAGTCAAGGTCTTCAACGCTCCACAGAGGACATATCTACCTGACGCGTGGGAAAGAGGGGGTAAAAGGTTAAGGTCTTCAACACTCCAGTGAGGACATACCTACCTGATGCGTAGGAACGACGGGGTCATTGTTCAAAGTCTTGAACTCTCCGGCGAGGACATACCTACCTGATGCGTGGGAAAGAGGGGTCAAAGGTCAAGTTCTTCAACACTCCGGCGAGGACATACCTACCGGAAATTGTTGGAAAAAGTGGGTCAAAGGTCCAGGTCTTCGACACGCCTGCGAGGACATACCTACCTGACGCATGGGAAAGAGTGGGTCAAAGGTCAAGGTCTCCGAAAGTCTGGAGAGGACACACCTACCTGACGCATGGGAAAGAGTGTGTCATGGTCTTCAACACTCCGGAGAGGATATACCTACCAGACGAGTGGGACAGAGGGGGTCATAGGTAAAGGTGTTTGACACTGCAGAGAGGATACCTACCTGACGCGTGGGAAAGAGTGGGTCAAAGGTCAAGGTCTTAGACCCTCTGGTGAGGACATACATACCTCACGCGTGGGAAAGAGGAGGTCATAGGTCAAGGTGTTTGATAGTCCAGAGAGGACATACCTACCTGACGTGTGGGAAAGAGGGGGTCAAAGGTCAAGGTGTTTGACACTACAGCGATGACATACCTACCTGACGCGTGGGAAAGAGTGGATCAAAGACCAAGGTCTTCCATACTCCGAAGAGGACATATCAACCTGACACGTGGGAAAGAGTGTGTCAAAGGCCATGGTCTTCAAAAGTCTGGCGGGGACATACCTACCGGAAGTGTGGGAAAGAGGGGTCAAAGGTCAAGGTCATCAACAGCCCGGAGAGGAAATACCTACCTGAAGTGTGGGAAAAAGGGGTCAAAGGTCAAGGTCTTCAACAGTCCGGCGAGGATATACCTACCTGAAGCGTGGAAAAGAGTGGGTCAAATGTCAAGGTCTTCGACCATCCGGTGAGGACATACATACCTGATGCGTTGGAAAGAGGGGGTCAAAGGTCAAGGTCTTCAAAACTCCAGCGATGACATACATACCTGACGCATGGGAAAGAGTGGATCAAAGGCCTAGGTCTTCCATACTCCGGTGAGGACATACCAACCTGACGCGTGGGAAAGCGTGTGTCAAAGGCCAAGGACTTCGAAAGTCTGGCGAGGACATACCTACCTGACGCGCGGGAAGGAGGGGGTAAAAGGTTAAGGTCTTCAACATTCCTGAGAGGACATACCTACCTGAAGTGTGGGAAAGAGGGGTCAAAGGTCAAGGTCTTCAACAGTCCGGAGAGGACATACCTACCTGAAGTGTGGGAAAGAGGGGTCAAAGGTCAATGTCTTCAACACTCCGGCGACGACATACCTACCTGATGCCTGTGAGAGAGGGGGTCAAAGGTCAAGGTCTTCAACTCTCCAGTGAGGACATACTTACCGGAAAGTGTTGGAAAAAGTGGGTCAAGGTCGTCAACACTCTTGCTAGGACATACCTACCTGTTGCGTGGGAAAGAGGTGGTCAAAGGTCAAGGTCTTCGACACTTCGGCGAGGATTTACATACATGACGCGTGGGAAAGAGGGGGTCAAAGGTCAAGGTCTTCAACACTCCAGTGAGGACATACCTTACTGAAAGTGTTGGAAAAAGTGGGTCAAAAGTCAAGGTCATCGACACTCCGGCTAGGACATACCTACCTTACGCGTGGAAAAGAGCGAGTCAAGGTCTTCAACGCTCCATAGAGGACATATCTACCTGACGCGTGGGAAAGAGAGTGTAAAAGGTTAAGGTCTTCAACACTCCGGCGAGGACATACCTACCTGATGCGTAGGAACGACGGGGTCAAAGGTCAAAGTCTTGAACATTCCAGCGACGACATACCTACCTGATGCGTGGGAAAGAGGGGGTCAAAGGTCAAGTTTTTCAACACTCCGGCGAGGACATACCTACCGGAAATTGTTGGGAAAAGTGGGTCAAAGGTCAAGGTCTTCGACACTCCTGCAAGGACATACCTACCAGGCGCATGGGAAAGAGTGGGTCAAAGGTCAAGGTCTCCGAAAGTTCGGTGAGGACATACCTACCTGGCGCATGGGAAAGAGTGGGTCAAAGGTCTTCGACCCTCCGGCGAGGACATGCACACCTCACGCATGGCAAAGAGTGGGTTTAAAGGCTACGACACACTGGCGAGGACATACCTACTTGATGCGTGGGAAAAAGTGGGTCAAAGCTCTTCGACCCTCCGGCGAGGACATACACACCTCATGCGTGGGAAAGAGGGGGTCATAGGTGAAGGTCTTTGACACTCCAGAGAGGACATACCTAAACCTGATGCGTGGGATAGAGGGGGTCAAAGGTCAAAGTCGTCGACACTCCAGCGGTGAGATACCCTGATGCGTGGGATAGAGTGGATCAAATGCCAAGGTCTTCAATACTCCGGCGAGAACATACCAACCTGACGCGTGGGACAGTGTCTGTCAAAGGTCTAGGTCTTTGAAAGTCCGGCAAGGACATACCTACCTATCGCTTGGGAGAGTGTGATTCAAAGGTCAAGGTCTTCAGCACTCTGGAGTGGACATACCTACCTGACGTGTGGGAGGGAGGGGGTAAAAGGTCAAGGTCTTCAACACTCCGGAGAGGACATATCTACCTGTCGCGTGGGAAAGAGGGGGTCAAAGGTCAAGCTCTTCAACACTTCGGCGAGGACATACCCACCTGATGCTTGGGAAAGAGGAGGTCAAAGGTCAAGGTCTTAACACTCCGGTGAGGACATACTTACCTGAAAGTGGTGAAAAATGTGGGTCAAAGGTCAAGGTCGTCGACACTCCGGCTAGGACGTACCTACCTGTTGCGTGGGAAAGAGTTGGTCAAAGGTCAATGTCTTCGACACTCCGGCGAAGACATACCTACAAGAAACTGTTGGAAAAAGTGGGTCACAGGTCAAGATCTTCGACACTCCAGTGAGGACATACCTACCTGATGCATGGGAAAGAGGGGTCAAAGTGCAAGGTCTTCAACACTCCGGCGAGGACATACCTACCTGACGAGTAGGAAAGAGGGGTCAAAGGTCAAGGTCTTTAACACTCCGGCGAGGACATACCTACCAGAAATTGTTGGAAAAAGATGGTCAAAGGTCAAGGTCTTCGACACTCCTGCAAGGACATACCAACCTGACGCGTGGGAAGGAGGGGGTAAAAGGTCAAGGTCTTCAACACTCCGGAGAGGACATACCTACCTGACACGTGAGAAAGAGGGGGTCAAAGGTCAAGGTCTTCAACACTCGGGCAAGGACATACCTACCTGATGCTTGGGAAGAGGGGGTCAAAGGTCAAGGTCTTCAACACTCCGGTGAGGACATACTTACCGGAAAGTGGTGAAAAAAGTGGGTCAAAGGTCAAGGTCGTCGACACTCCGGCTAGGACGTACCTACCTGTTGCGTGGGAAAGAGTTGGTCCAAGGTCAATGTCTTCAACACTCCGGCGAGGATATACATACGTGATGCGTGGGAAAGAGGGGGTCAAAGGTCAAGGTCTTTGACACTCCTGCGAGGACATACCTACCAGAAAGTGTTGGAAAAAGTGGGCCAAAAGTCAAGGTCGTCGACACTCCGGCTAGGACATACCTACCTTAAGCGTTGGAAATGCGGGTCAAGGTCTTCAATGCTCCGTAGAGGACATATCTACCTGACATGTGGAAAAGAGGGGGTAAAAGGTTAAGGTCTTCAACACTCCGGCGAGGACATACCTACCTGATGCATGGGAAAGAGGGGTCAAAGTGCAAGGTCTTCAACACTCCGGCGAGGACATACCTACCTGACGAGTAGGAAAGAGGGGGTCAAAGATCAAGGTCTTGAACACTCCGGCGAGGACATACCTACCTGATGCGTGGGAAAGAGGGGGTCAAAGGTCAAGATCTTCAACACTCCAGCGAGGACATACCTACAAGAAATTGTTGGAAAAAGTGGGTCACAGGTCAAGATCTTCGACACTCCAGCAAGGACATACCTACCAGATGCATGGGAAAGAGGGGTCAAAGTGCAAGGTCTTCAACACTCCGGCGAGGACATACCTACCTGACGAGTAGGAAAGAGGGGTCAAAGATCAAGGTCTTGAACACTCCGGCGAGGACATACCTACCTGATGCGTGGGCAAGAGGGGGTCAAAGGTCAAGGTCTTCAACACTCCAGCGAGGACATACCTACAAGAAATTGTTGGAAAAAGTGGGTCAAAGGTCAAGTCTTCGACACTCCTGCGAGGAAATACCTACCTGACACGTTGGAAAGAGTGGTTCAAAGGCTTCGACACTCTGGCGAGGTCATACCTACCTGACGCATGGAAAAGAGCGGGTCATGGTCTTCAACACTCCGGAGAGGATATACCTGCCTGACGTGTGGGAAAGATAGGGTCATAGGTCAAGGTCTCCAACACTCCGGTGAGCATATATATATCTGATGCATGGGAAAGAGTGGGTCAAAGGTAAAGGTCTTCAACACTCCGGAGAGGACATACCTACCAGAAGCGTGGGAAAGAGGGGTCAAAGGTCAAGGTCTTCAACAGTCCGGCAAGGACATACCTACCAGACGGGTGGGAAAGGGTGGGAAAGACGGGGTCAAAGGTCAAGGTCGTCGACACTCCGGCTAGGGCATACCTACCTGTTGCATGGGAAAGAGGTGGTCAATGGTCAAGATCTTCGTCACTCCAGCGAGGATATACATACGTGATGTGTGGGAAAGAGGGGGTCAAAGGTCAAGGTCTTCAACATTCTGGTGAGGACATACCTACCTGTTGCATGGGAAAGAGGTGGTCAAAGGTCAAGGTCTTCAACACTCTGGCGAGGATATACATACCAGACGCTTGGGAAAGAGAAGGTCAAAGGTCAAGGTCTTTTACACTCCGGTGAGGACATACTAACCGGAAAATGTTGGAAAAAGTGGTTCAAAGGTCAAGGTCGTCGACAGTCCGGCGAGGACATAGCTACCTTATGCGTGGGAAAGAGCGGGTTAAGGTCTTCAACGCACCGTAGAGGAGATATCTACCTGACGCGTGGGAAAGAGGGGGTAAAAGGTTATGGTCTTCAACACTTCGGCTCAGACATACCTACCTGATGCATGGGAAAGAGGGGTCAAAGTTCAAGGTCTTCAATACTCCGGCGAGGACATACTTACCTGATGCGTAGGGAAGAGGTCAAAGGTCAAGGTCTTCAACACTCCGGCGAGGACATACCTACCTGATGCGTGGGAAAGAGGGGGTCAAAGGTCAAGGTCTCCGAAAGTCCGATGAGGACATACCTACCTGACCCGTGGGATAGAGTGGGTCAATGGCTTCGACACTCTGGCAAGGACATACCTACCTGACGGGTGGGAAAGAGCGAGTGAAAGGTCAAGGTCTTCGACACTCTGGCGAGGACATACCTACCTGACACATGTGAAAGAGCGGGTCATGGTCTTTAACACTCCGGAGAGGATATACCTACCTGACGCGAGGGAAATATGGGGTCAAAGGTCAAGGTCTTCAACACTCAGGTGAGGACATACCTACCGGAAAGTGTTGGAAAAAAGTGTGTAAAAGGTCAAGGTCGTCGACACTCCTGCTAGGACATACCTACCTGACGAGTGGGAAAGAGGGGGTCAAAGGTCAAGGTCTTCGACACTCCGGCGAGGACATACCTCCCTGACGCGTGGGAAAGAGCGGGTGAAAGGTCAAGGTCTTTAACACTCCGGAGAGGACATACCTACCAGACGCGTGGGAAAGAGGGGTCAAGGGTCAAGGTCTTTAACAGGCCGGCGAGGACATACCTACCTTACACGTGGGAAAGAGGGGGTCAAAGTTCAAGGTCTCCAACACTCCGGCCAGGACAACCTACCTGACTCGTGGAAAAGATGGGGTCAAAGGTCAAGGTCTTCAACACTCTGGCAAGGATATACATACCGAACGTGTGGGAAAAAGGGGGTCAAAGGTCAAGGTCTTCAACACTCCGGTGAGGACATACTTACCGGAAAGTGTTGGAAAACGTGGTTCATAGGTCAAGGTCCTTGACACTCCGGCTAGGACATACTTACCTGTTGCGTGGGAAAGAGGTGGTCACAGGTCAAGATCTTCGACACTCCAGCCAGGTTATACATACGTGATGTGTGGGAAAGATGGGGTCAAAGGTCAAGGTCTTCAAAACTCCAGTGAGGACATACCTACCTGTTGCGTGGGAAAGAGGTGGTTGAAGGTCAAGGTCTTCAACACTCTGGCGAGGATATACATACCGGACGCGTGGGAAAAAGGGGGTCAAAGGTCAAGGTCTTCGACACTCCGGTGAGGACATACTTACCGGAAAGTGTTGGAAAAAGTTGTTCAAAGGTCAAGGTCGTCGACACTCCGGCTAGGACATACTTACCTGTTGCGTGGGAAAGAGGTGGTCACAGGTCAAGATCTTCGACACTCCAGCGAGGTTATACATACGTGATGTGTGGGAAAGAGGGGGTCAAAGGTCAAGGTCTTCAAAACTCCAGTGAGGACATACCTACCTGTTGCGTGGGAAAGAGGTGGTCGAAGGTCAAGGTCTTCAACACTCTGGCGAGGATATACATACCGGACGTGTGGGGAAAAAGGGGGTCAAAGATCAAGGTCTTCGACACTCTGGTGAGGACATACTTACCAGAAAGTGTTGGAAAAAGTGGTTCAAAGGTCAAGGTCGTCGACACTCCGGCTCAGACATACCTACCTTATGCGTGGGAAAGAGCGGGTTAAGGTCTTCAATGCACCGTAGAGGACATATTTACCTGACGCGTGGGAAAGAGGGGGTAAAAGGTTAAGGTCTTCAACACTCTGGCGAGGACATACTTACCTGATGCATGGGAAAGAGGGGTCAAAGTTCAAGGTCTTCAACACTCCGGCGAGGACATACCTACCAGACGCGTAGGAAAGAGGATGTCAAAGGTCAAGGTTTTTGAACACTCCAGCGAGGACATACCTACCAGATGCATGGGAAAGAGGGGGTCAAAGGTCAAGGTCTTGGACACTCCTGCGAGGACATACCTACCTGACGGGTGGGAAAGAGTGGGTCAAAGGTCAAGGTCCTCGAAAGTCTGGTGATTACATACCTACCTGATGCGTGGGAAAGAGTGGGTCAAAGGCTTCGACACTCTGGCGAGGACATACTTACCTGATGCGTGGGAAAGAGTGAGTCAAAAGTCTAGGTCTTCGACACTTCGGCGAGGACATACCTACCTGACACGTGGGAAAGAGCGGGTCATGGTCTTCAGCACTCCGGAGAGGATATACCTACCTGACACGAGGGAAAGAGCAGGTCAAGGTCTTCAATGCTCCGGAGAGGACATATCTACCTGACACGTGGGAAAGGGGGGATAAAAGGTCAAGTTCTTAAACACTACGGAGAGGACATACCTACCTGACAAGTGGGAAAGAGAGGTCAAAGGTCATGGTCTTCAACACTCCGGCGAGGACATACCTACCTGATGTGTGGGAAAGAGTGGGTCAAAGGTCAAGGTCTTCTACACTCCGGCGAGGACATAACTACTCGACGCGAGGGAAAGAGCAGGTCAAGGTCTTCAATGCTCCGGAGAGGACATATCTACCTGACACGTGGGAAAGGGGGGAAAAAAGGTCAAGTTCTTAAACACTACGGAGAGGACATACCTACCTGACGCGTGGTAAAGAGAGCTCAAAGGTCATGGTCCTCAACACTCCGGCGAGGACATACCTACCTGACGTGTGGGAAAGAGTGGGTCAAAGGTCAAGGTCTCCGAAAGTCCGGTGAGGACATACCTACCTGACGCGTGGGAAAGAGTGGGTCAAAGGCTTCGACACTCCGACAAGGACATACCTACCTGACGTGTGGAAAAGAGTAGGTCAAAGGTCAAGGTCTTCAACACTCTGGCGCGGTCATACCTACCTGACGTGTGGGAAAGAGGGGGTCAAAGGTCAAGGTCTTCAACACCCCGTTGAGGACATACGTACTGGAAAGTGTTGTAAAAGGTGGGTCAACGGTCAAGGTCTTCGACACTCCTGCGAGGACATACCTTCCTGACGCGTGAGAAAGTGTGGGTCAAAGGTCAAGGTCTTTAAATTTCCGTCGAGGACATACCTACCTCTAGAGTGGGAAAGAGGGGGTCAAAGGTCAAGGTCTTTTACACTCCGGAGATGACATATCTACCTGACAAGTGGGCAAGAGTGGGTCAAAGGCCAAGGTCTTCGGCACTCCGGCGAGGACATACCTACATGACGCATGGGTAAGTGTGTCAAAGGCCAAGGTCTTCATAAGTCTGGGGAGAACATACCTACCTGACGCATGGGAAAGAGGGGTTCAAAGGTCCAGGTCTATGACACTCCAGCGAGGACATAGTTACCTGAAGCATGATAAATAGGGGGTTAAAGGTCAAGGTCTTCAACACTCGGGAGAGGACATAGCTAACTGACGCATGGGAAAGAGGGAGTCAAAGGTCAAGGTCTTTGACACTCTGGCGAGGACATAGCTACCTTACGTGTCGGAAAGAGGGAGTTAAAGTTCAAGGTATTCGATACTCCGGCAAGGACATACCTACCCGAAGCTTAGGAAAGGGGGGGTGAAAGGTCAAGGTCTTCAACACTCCGGCGAGGAAATACCTACCTGACGCGTGAGAAAGAGGAGGTAAAAGGTAAAGGTCTTCAACACTCAGGAGAGGACATACCAACCGGACGCATCGGAAAGAGGGGATAAGGTCAAGGTCTTCAACACTCCGGCGAGGACATGCCTAACTGATGCGTGGGAAAAAGGGAGTCAAAGGTCATGGTCTTCAACACTCCGGCGAGGTCCTACCTCCCGTAAAGTGTTGGAAAGAGTAGGTCAAAGGTCAAGGTCTTCAACACTCCGGCGAGGACATACCTATCGGAAAATTTTGGAAAGAGTGGGTCAAGGGTCAAGGTCAACAACACTCTGGAGAGGACATACCTACCCGAGGAGTGGGAGAGAGGAGGTCAAAGGCCAAGGTCTTCGACACTCCGGCAAGGACATACCTACCTGACGATTTGGAAAGAGGGGGTCAAAGGCCACGGTCTTTGACACTCTAGCGAGGACTCACCTACCTAACACGTGGGAAAGAGGGGTTTCAAAGGTCAAGGTCTTCAACACTCTGGCGAGAACATAGCTACCCGACGCGTCGAAAAGAGGGGGTCAAATGTCAAGGTCTTAAACACTCCGGCGAGGACATACCTACCTGACGTGTGGAAAAGAAGGGGTCAAAGGTCAAGGTCTTCAACACTCCGGCAAGGACATACCTACCTGACGCGTAGGAAAGAGGGTGTCAAAGGTCAAAGTCTCCAACACTCCGGCAAGGACTTAGCTACCTGACGCATGGGATAGAGGGAGTCAAAGGTCAAGGTCCTCACCAATCCGGTAAAGACATATCTACCTGACGGATGGAAAAGAAGGGGTCAAGGTCTTCAACACTCCGGCGAGGACGTAGCTACCTGACACGTGGAAAAGAGGGTGTCAAAGGTCAAGGTCTTCAACACTCCAGCGAGGACATACCTACCTCACACATGGGAAAGAGAGGTCAAAGGTCAAGGTCTTCAACACTCCGGCGAGGACATACCTACTTGACGCGTGGGAAAGAGGGGCTCAAAGGTCAAGGTCTTCAACACTCCAGCGAGGACATATCTACCTGACATGTGGGAAAGAGGGGCTCAAAGGTCAAGGTCTTCAACACTCCGGCGAGGACATACCTATCGTAAAGTGTGGGAAAGAGTGGATCAAAGGTCAAGGTCTTCAACACTCCGACGAGGACATACTTTCCGGAAAGTATGGGAAAGAGGGGGTCAAAGGTCAAGGTCTTCAACATTCCGGCCACAACATACCTACTGGAAAGCATGGGAAAGATGGGGTCAAAGGTCAAGGTCTTCAACAATCTGGCGAGGACATACCTACCGGACTGGTGGGAAAGAGGGGGTCAAAGGTCAAGGTCCTCAGCACTACGGCCAGGACATAACTACCTGACGCGTGGGAAAGAGGGGTTCAAAGGTCAAGGTCTTCAACACTCCAGCGATGACATACCTACCTGACACGTGGGAAAGAGGGGCTCAAAGGACAAGGTCTTCAACACTCTGGCGAGGACATACCTACCGTAAAGTGTGGGAAAGAGGGGGTCAAAGGTGAAGGTCTTCAACACTCCGACGAGGACATGCTTTCCGGAAAGCGTGGGAAAGAGGGGGTCAAAGGTCAAGGTCTTCAAAATTCCGGCCACGACATACCTACTGGAAAGCATGGGAGAGAGGGGGTCAAAGGTCAAGGTCTTCAACAATCTAGCGAGGACATTCCTACCAGCCGGGTGGGAAAGAGGGGGTCAAAGGTCAAGGTCTTCAGCACTACGGCGAGGACATACCTACCTGACGCATGGGAAAAGAGGGTGTCAAAGGTCAAGGTCTTCAACATTCCGGCGAGGACATACCTACCAGGAAGTGTTGGAAAGAGGGGGTCAAGGTCTTCAACACTCCAGAGAGGACACACCTACCTTTTACGTGGGAAAGAGGGGGGTCAAAGGTCAAGGTCTTCAACACTCCGGAGACTACATATCTATCTGACGCTTGGGAAAGAGGGGGGTCAAAGGTCATGATCTTCTACACTCTGGCGAGGACATACCTACCTGACACTTGAGAAAGAGGGGGTCAAAGTTCAAGGACTACAACACTCCGGCATAGACATATCTACCTGATGTGTTGGAAAGAGGGGGTCAAAGGTCAAGGTCAACACTCCGGCAAGGACATACCTACCAGGAAGTGTTGAAAAGAAGGGGGTCAAAGGTCAAGGTCTTCAACACTCCGGAGAGGACATACTTACCTGACGCATGGGAAAGAGGGGGTCAATGGTCAAGGTCTTTAACATTACAGAGAGGACATACCTACCTGACACTTGGGGAAGAGGGGGTCAAAGTTCAAGGCCTTCAACATTCCGGAGAGGACATAGCTACTTGACGTGTTGGAAAGAGTGGGTAGAAGGTCAAGGTCGTGAGTGACTAATGAAATAGAGGCAGGGGTGACCTAGTGGCAAACAACGAAGATGACATACTTGCCATGAGCAAAGAGGTCAAGAACATACTGGGTTCCCTATCTAATAAGGGTGAAGAAATAAAGGCACTCTGGGAAAATAGAAAGATTTGGAAAACGGATCACGGTGAGATAATGTGCTGATCCGGAATGTTTCGGAACAGAGGAATGTGATGACATCATCCTGTACTATAAGTCTATTTTCCAAATTGTACTGAAAGAGGGCCCACCACACGAGATTCCCATAATCCAGGCACATCGATTAAGAGCACCACAGGAAGCACCTGGTGTCTGTCCCTGCAACATTATAGTTAAGCGCGGTCCTCCCACCTAAAGGACATTGTTCATGTGAGAAGTAAATGAATTAGATCTACTCATTTTTCGAGAATATACTCTTGACTTTTTCTAGGATGTTTCACATGTGGCCATGAACAAATGACGCATGCTATCCTTAGTGACTCCTGAGTTTTATAGCAGAGTAAGTCATATCCATGCAGTTCTCCTGAATGGGTACAGGAGGGTCGAAGAGTAGGGGACGGTCAGGGGAGTGTGGACAGAAATTGATGTTGGAAGTGTTTTGTATTCAGTTTGACTGATGGTCCACACTGTTTTATCCCATTCTATAAAAACAAAGAAAAAAAAGAAAGCTGGAGGCATAAATCCCAATGCTCCTGTATAATGGAGGGAAGGTGTAGACAGCCTTGCCAAACTCACGAGGGGAGTCAGTGACAGGTGGATTGTGCTACTGGATAGCTGGGAATACTATTCTGGATTGCAATGAGCCATTCCTAAAAGTAGATACAGTGATTCTGGGAATTAGGGGCTAACCAACAGCTTTGTATGGACCGAAGACAATGGCAGAACTAAAGTGTCATACCCAAGTCCATGATTCAATCACGGAAGAAGACCAGTAGATAATTGAATGGGAGAAGGCATTTGTGAATCAAACCCTGGTATGGCACAGTGTGGCACAGACTGAAGTGCAGAAAAAGTGCATAAAACGCAGAGATCTGAGTGATGAGACTAGACATGAATCCGAAAATTGGGAGCTTGTGCCGAGATGGGAGGCTGATGAACTGGAATTGACCTTTGGGAGGACTGCCAGATGGCTGAGACAGGTATTTTTCTAGTTACAGACACACCATGCAATGTCGACTCACATAGTGGTGGTACAATAGGTTGCAAAGGCGCCCCCGCTGAAAGACCACCCTGCTGTCAGAAACCCTTACCAAGAGACCATCTAACTTGCTTAGAGCTGCTCAACAATTACTGAAATGCCGTAGAGAAGCTAAAGAGGGGGGTGGGAGTAGGCACTAAGCACCCTTGAGAAAGTGTGAACTGGGCTAGCTTTTGCCTGGTCCAGTCGCTCTTTCTACATACATCCTACTAAACAAAATCTAGGCTGTGTAAGATGGGGGAAAATAGGGTCAGATCTCTGTGCCAGAGGATGCAGCTGATTGGGAACCTTTCTTCACGCCCAATGCTAACTGGCTACTGAAGGCTGCATGGGCGGGCCAGAGCTATGTCACTGGATCCCAGGCAAAACTGTCTCCCAGGCTAGAGGTACTCAACATTTGGAGAGATTGAACACACCCAACACAACACAAAACTCTCACCACCATGGGGCTGATAACAGCAAAAAGGAAGAAGTGAAGATCTGACATGCCTCAAAATTTGACCTGGTAAACAGACATGAATGGGTGTATGTTGGTGGAACAGCAGGTGGAACAGCAGGTCGATGAGTGGAGGGGCTGCCCCTATAAGTGGGAAAACATATGGGAGCAATGAAGAATGCACTGGGGACAATAGTGGTCTGGCCCTTGTGTGAGGCAAAAAAGGAAACCACTGACAGGATAGTGGAGAATGGAAATGACAATTGTGAGCTGCCAGAGCAAAAAGGTTTGGTCTGCTAATCTTGCTAGGTGCTTGAGGTACTCCTTCCCTCAAGAAGCTTGAGGACATGCACAAGCGAGGCCTATCCATGTGTAGGGGATGAGGAGAGGGCCCTTCCACAGATTTAGTAGCGCAATTTGATGGACTGATAGAGCGGGAGTAGAGCTGGGGTGTTTTGATGGAGATTTGTTGCACTATTTTTGTAGTTTTCTTGTATCTTATAAAAAAGGATGCATTGCAGTACCTGACGGATTGGAATGGATTTAGTTAGAGGAGGTCCCTGTCACTCTCTTTTCTGTTGATTTGGCTCTTACTCCCCATTATGGGGTCTTGTTGGTTGTGCTCATGATAAAAGTTAATGCGTTTCCCATCTCAACCAGTATTTCTTGATGGAGGTGGGTGGGGCTAAGGGTGATCCAATCTCACGCTCCTCTGAAAATGTTGGATCACAGCTCTCAACATGATTGGCATATGAATGTGATTGTTTCTTTAAATGTATGACTTGAATGTTGTTTTCAATTAATCATTGTTCTGCTAGTGTTCTTGACTTTCTGCTGCAGCAAAGTCCCCCTCTTTTTAGTTTTTTGCTTGTTGCCATTGTATTTTGCAGATTTGTTTGCCAAAGGCAATATATTCTTTGTTGAGGTGGGTGGTGAATCTACCACTACAAGCTCAGGCTTTTTAACACAGTTTGATTGTTTTTTTTTTTTTTGTCTCATGCTGTAGGCAATATCGGACAGTGAGTCATCGCAACACTTGTGAACATTGGTCTGCAGAGGGCTATGTTAGGTGAACCGTAGCTTGGTATCTCTATCCGCTTTGTTGCTGTTGCAAATTGTGTCACACCAATGTCTCTCAAATCATGCCCTTTGTGTAAGATGGTAGTGGTCTCAGAGAGTCTTCAAATTCCTTAATTCTCTCTGATTATGTCAATTTTGAATCGGCGCAATGCTGCAGTTTTACCAATTTAGAATGAATTTGGCTGACTGTGTGGGAGATTCAGTTTAAATGTGCCCAACACTGATTGTAATATTGACGGAACATTCCCAATGTGTTAAGCATTGGGGGTAGGGACATGCCCATGGCACTGGTTGGTCTTATCTTGCGGACAAATTATTAAGGAGTCTAGATTTTGAAGAATGTTCTGCCCTTAATGCAGTGGTTAGTTGCCTTTCAAACAATTAGATGTCCTCTGGAGGAACTCTAGCGAACTATAATGACAGAAGAAAAGTAAATACTGTAAGTTAACTTTATTTAGTCACATTAAGAAGAGTAAATACAACATTTAACAAGAGTAAATACAACAACTGCTCTGATTTAACTGTATAAGTTTCTCATGGTGTGGACTGACAGGTTCAGTTTTTTGCTCAAACATACACAATAATTCAGGGGTCCCCAAACCGGTCCTGGAGGGCCGGATCCATGCCAGATTTTTCAAAAAACTACATGTATCTCAATGGGGATATCCCAAAAATCTGGCATGGATCCGGCCCTCCAGGACCGGTTTGGGGACCCCTGCAATAATTCAAGCTCTAAGCCAAAGAAGAACACTGATCCAGTTATGGACCCTGCAATGTGCTGGCCTTTGACTTGCCAATAGTAGCTGTGTCCATCCCAGAGATTATATGCCAGAGGTGGCCACTTTCCCCAGGAAGGCAAATGTAGTCTCATTCTTTGTGTAGGGCGGGAGCCAGTGTAGGACAGGACTGGCCATGTCGGATTCATATCAGTGTGTCACATACGATCTTACATTCTTTTCAAGTTAACCTTGTGTATGACAATGTACCTTTAAACAGTAGAGCTATTTGTTTAACCAGTTAGGACCATATGTACAAAGCTTTTGTGAGATCGCAACGTCCCAAATCACAGAATAGGGTAGTTTGTGTCCTCCAAATAACATTTTTTAATGTACAAACACCCAATCTGAAATTCAGTAATCTATTACTGAATTGCAAATTGAGTGTGCGATTCGGTATTAGTAAGGGGCGTACTTAATGTGTACCACCTAATACCAAATCTCAGTGGTTTGGTGAATGTTTTACAACCGAAATGAGGTTGCAAAACATTCACATTTTTCTGTGTACTTCAAGTAGGTGGTAACTCATTTGCAAATGGAAAGGGGCCCCCTCGGGACCCCTTCCCCTGTGAGAATATTTGCAAAAACATTTTTTAAGAGCAGGCATCGATCCCACACACCACTGCCTACTCTTAAAAAATTTAAAGAAAGCTTTTTTTTTTCTTTTTGAAATAAATCCCATTTTCATACCTGTAATGGACACATGTAGCTGCATCAACTACATGAAAAGTCCCCAGTCTCGCTAAAATAAAATCGCATATCTCACATACAGAGCAATCTGACAACAGACAAATTGCATCATCTCTCTCACATCAATCAACAAATACAGTGTACTCTCATAAGTAAGAGTTTACTTTCCAACATCGAATAGCATTAAAATTCGTTGCACATTTACTCATAAGTTAACTTTGTAACTATTTGATAAAGTTCTAGCAAGTAGTGTAACATTAAAAAATCATCTTATATTAGAGCTTAATAAAATCTCCTATAACATCATATTGTTAATGTTATGTAAACATAACAGCCATTAAACTTCTATCTTATCTTATGCTGGGACAAAATCCTGATCAATAAAATCAACAAAACGTCTAACGATCAAATTAGTAAATTGAATCAGAAGAAACCAGCAACCTGCAATCTTGCGTTATGGAAAGCAGCAAGATACTGGTATCTTAAATCACGTACACAAATTGTGTTACTGCATATGCTGAATAGGTCACTGTCACTGTAAGAAATGCATCATTCACACTAAGACATCACCAAATATCTCTTAAGCTTCAAACTAGCAGTGCATGTGAGCTAATCTCATGACAACGAGGGAAGACTGGTGCAAGAAAGTTCACCTATTTCTAATCAATAATTAGACAGATTTTCTCTTAATATCTGTTGTAAATTTATAAATGACTGTTCACTACTCATATTAATTTAGTACGAATATTTAATATGTGTCTTAACCCGTTAGAGTTGAGGAACCTGCCACCCGCCAGACTTTTTATAGCCGTCAGTACCTTCTACTGTATGATGGGGTGAGTAAAAACTTTGGCTTACCTCCCTCCGCCCATGGTGAGGTTATGTCATCCATAAAATCGTCTTGATGGTCCTGGGGTAGTGTTATCACGTGGGTATATAATGTTTGGTTAAAACACTGAAATGCCTGTACTATCAAAGCATTCCCCATATGGGTTCTGCGTTGGCTATACACAGGGATCAAACCACCATTCTTGGTTGCACCCCTTTCAGTATCAGCAAGAGGGCACTCCCCCCTCCAAGAAGGTCCCAGCCCAGGTATGTTTCCCAAGGTAGGCCATTTCTCAAAATTCTGCAAACAGGAAATCATTTGGACAAGTGCGGAGGTACTGGGAGAGATATTGTATCATTGTTAAGCTACATTTAACGGTGAAGAGACAGAATATCGAGTACAAAATGTCGAGGTGCACAAATACCAAGTTTGAAATATCGTGGGTCAGAAATATCGACAGCAAGAATATAGAGGTTAGAAATATCGAATTTAAGTAAGTAATATCGATTTTACAAATACCAAAGTCTTCAATGTAGTTTGCAAAAATATAGTTGTTAAAAATATTGGTTTTTTTATTGTTATGTATTTTAGGGTAAATTTTATATTTATGTTGTGTATAAGAATTGTTTGTATTTTTTATATTTTTAGTAGGTATAAAAAAAATTATTTACATTTTGATATTTTACTTCTGTAGCGGGTTGTGGGTTTATAGGGGAATAAGGTGAGAGGTAATTTAATTATAATACATTAATTATTTTTTTTATATTAATTTTGCGCTTATAGTTCCATAGCGGGTTGTGGGTTTATAACGGAATCGGGTGGGAAGAAATGTAACTATATTAAATTTATTAATTTGTTTAATATGAATTTTGTGCTTTTAGTTCTGTAGCTGGGTTGTGGGTTTATGGAGGAATTGGGTGGGAAGTAATTTAGGGGCAGATGCATCATCCATTATTAGTCGCAAACACTGCGATTCGCAAAAAAGCAGCGTTTGCGACTAAAAAATTTGCAAATCGCATTGCAAAATTAAGGAATCACAAAATTTGTGATTCCTTAATTTTGTGCAAGCATTTAAGGAATCGCAAATTGCGATTCCTTAAATGTTATGTATCAAGCACCCAAGTTGTGCATTTCTCATTAAGAAATCACAAATTACCACCAACTTCAAGTTGGTGATAATTTGCGATTTCTTTCACAAATGTACTTTTTGGCATTTGCAAAGGTGCCATGTGGCGCACATACATGTCCTTAGGGCATTTATGTGCGCCATATGCGCACACAGGTTCATTTCAGGGGTGCATCAGGGTGTCCTTATGACACCCTTGCACCCTTAAAATTATTCTCAATTTGCGATTCTCAAATTGCGAATCGCAAATCTAGAATGGCTTCCCAATCATTCCTAATGGCCTCCAGGCCCATAGAAATGAATGGGAAGGTATTACTTAACCCCTTGGCTGCTGGGGTCATTCCCCTGCCGTGCTGGGAGAGGGGGGTGCGCACAGCGCCCCGGTGCCCATGATGAGCTCAGCTCGTCATGAGCCACGGTGGTCGTGTGCTCATGACGAGCTCAGCTCGTCATGACCACACCTGTTTCATTAGAACGCTCGCACAGCAGGGGAATTTGCCCAGCGTGCAAGTGTTCTAACTGTCATGACGAGCTCAGCTCGTCATAAACACACGAGAACCATGGCTCATGACGAGCTCAGCTCGTCATGAGCATGGGAGGGGTTAATTGCGATTTCGCAATTTGCTAATCGTAATTAAGGAATATTAAGAATTCGCAAAAGAATTGCAAATTTTTAAATACATCCCATTTTGCAATTCTCAAATAGCGATTCTCAAAAAATCGCTATTTGAGAATCGCAAACACGGATGTTGATACATCTGCCCCTTAATTGTTTTAAATGTATCGATTAATTTGCATTTATTAATATTTGTTTTATTGATGCTTTTTAGTGTGAAATGTGTACATTCATTTATTATGAATTAATTAATATTTTATTGTTAATATATTTTTTTATTTTTTTATACAGTGTTTTAGTCTGTTCCTTCATCTTACTTCAACCTCCCACCCCCAACTCTTTGTTATCCCCTTATTAGCTTTATATCACTCCACCCTCCCTCCTTTCTCCCCATCTCCTCCAACCTTTTGACCATCATGCTTCACCCTTTGTCCCAATTCCACGTCCCACTCCAACCCCGCTCTCTCCTCCCTACACCCCTCCCTCACCAAATATGCTCCCAACTCTTCGTCCATTCTCTACCCTCCCAATCTTTCTAAAAATGCTAAGAAAAATTTCAAACATGAATTACTTATCTGGCATCCCGAAACCCTAATTGTGGATAACTACCACAGCCTCACAATTCCTATAATTACCAACTACATTTTCTATTCTAAGGGACCCTCCAAATGGAAGAGCACCTCCCAGTTACTAAATCTAACAATATTCCTTACGGTTTCAAACTATCTACTACTCCCTCCCCTATTTTCCCCGGTGAAATTGACATCTCCATCTTCAAAACTGGAAATATCCTCATACAAGCCTCTGAACACCACCTCAACATCTCCGGGCATCATTTCAGCACTCTGTCCCACCAGTTGTCCTTACCTATTCCTCTTCCTTCTACTCACCAATCCCCAGACACGTCCCTGTGCTCCCCTGCCTCCAGGACGAATACCCTTCTTCCCCTAGACATCTCTAACCTCAAGGATATATCCTATTCTATGACTTTCTATGCAGCACCCAACTCTGAAAACCCCAAAAACATCTCAAACTCACTCACCATCCCCCAAACTCCCATGCTCTCCAATGATCTTTACCTTCTGACCCCGAGCACCACTGCTAACCCCTCTCCTTCCCCCCAAGCTCCCCTCCTAGCCCGTACCACCACACCCCTTCCTGCCTCTACTTCCCCCTCTCTGAAATTCCCCCCACCCCAACTCTGATGTGGCCTCTCTTCTCGCCCCTTACACCCTCTCTTATCATACTATCCCATCCCAAACCCCTACAACTATCCCATCCCTCTCCATGCCTGGCCTTCCCGCACACCGCCAGATCACCCTTCTCTCCCCCAGACCTTCCCCACAGCTTCAGCACCCCATTTACCACCCATAGCCTCTCACCCTTTCCCAACACCAGACATCCACCGACCAACTACAAACACAACTCCTCCACACCTCCTCCATTCCTCCTCCACTCCTCCAGCCCCAATTACCTCTTTAACTATCCCATCCTCCCCCACGTACCTCCCCCCCTGACTGCCGGAACTCCCCTCCCCCCACAGACCTCTCCCACTTCCATACCATCAGCACCGTTCTCACCCCGCCAGACCTCCCACCCTCTCCCAAACCCCAGAACACCTCCCCCGACCAACTCAGAAAGCTCCTCCCCCCTCCTGCCTCAACTACGTCCCACCTTACTCTTTTAACTGAGACACTTTGCAACATTGACTGCAATATTGCTTACTTGGTATCTGAAGTCGGTCGGCTTAGAGAGGATTTCAAAGACTTCAAATCCCTTAACTCCAAAACCCACCTCTTCTGGTCCGCTTGACCATACACTGGTCCTCAAAAACCCACTAATCCCAAACCTTGGAAAGCCACACCACTACACATCCGTACACATAGACCTCTTCGCACCTTAAGTGACCACTCTGCCACTGACCTATCTGACATCTGCAACTCCTACCCGACAATAACCTCACTTTAGGATACGGCCGTTCCTCACTCCAACATCCCTGTTATTATAGGGACCAGAAGAATCCCCTCTTCTCCCGGCTCCCCCAGAGCCCCTCCTCAACTTTCCGCCATCCACTCGTGCCCCCCCCCCCCCAAAACAACCCTAAGCCCCTGGTCTGCATGCTCGTGAACTGCTGTTCGGGGGTTCAACATGCGACCAAAATTTTGAAAACTAGGCATAGTGAAGATATAGACGTTGCCTTCCTCACGGAAACCTGGCTCAATGATCATTCAACACCCATTCTTTTTTTTGTATTTCTTTTTAAAAAAAACATTTTATTGTTATTGCGTTTTCCTACACATCCGTATGATCAATAAACAATAAACATCTCCATCTGCAGTTAAATTTTACATAGCATATCTCATGGCATACCCGACAAATATCTCACAGCATAGAAACTTACACTACTACAGGTGATACTACTCTCCTATCCCTCCCATAACCAATCAACACCCATTCTTGACTTACTCTCCCCTCCCCCCATGTACTCTATCATCAGAAAAGACAGACCAAAGAGAATAGCAGGTGGATTAGCAATAATCTTTAAAAGCGAACTCCAGCTCTCCCTAGTCAAAAACACAGACTTTGCAACATTTGAATACCTAGGAGCGTAACTTAAGATCCAAGACGCTCCCCCAATACATCTACACAACATCTATCACCCTCCGGGTGAACCTCTTCCCTTCACTGAGGAACTATCTGACCTTTCCTACTCAATCGTCACTTTCTAGCTCTAAAAATCTCTTCCTAGGAGACTCAAACCTTCACTGGAACGTGCACGAGGACCCTACTATCAAACTTCTCAATAACCTTTTTGAGATTAACGACCTCAAACAACTCTGCCATTCCCCAACCCACTCTAAAGGGGCTACTGTTGATGCCATCATTGCAAACAATGATTTGGCATCCCTATCCAACATTATCGCTGTCGATTGGCCTGACCACCACCTCATACCATTCATGATCTCCCCCTTAGCCCCGCCCCCCACCTAAAAACAACAAAACCAACATTTCTACCAGAAACCTTAATCTTATCCCCCCTGGTGTACTGGAGGCCAAACTCCAAGCTAAACTTAGTTGCACCCCTCCCTCTCTTAATGCAAATTTGCTCACTGAGCACTACAATAAAACTGTCTCCAAGGTTTTAGATCAACTGGCACAATCCAAACTAAAAACTCAAAAAAATATCCCTTCCAAATCATGGTTTAACTCAGTCCTCAACAATGAAAGACATGCTCTCAGACTGGCTGAAAGAACTTTGAGACAACACCCTTCCCCCTTCCATCTCGTCCACCTTCGAACCGCTAGATCTTCTTACAAGAAACACATTTTCTTTGAAAAGGCATCCTTCTTTCGTTCAAAACTCACCCATGCCAAAAATAGACCCAGAGAACTGTTCATCATTGTTAGAAACCAAACCTCCCCCGCCCCTTCCACTTGAAGGTCTCCTCCAACAAATGTGAAGAAATTTCTCACTTTTTCTCTGAAAAAATTGCCAAAATTGACCAATCTTTTAATTTAACTCAGATCTCTCCCAACCCCCAATATACCCTTGTTACTACTCCAATACCCTCGACAGCACCAACTTTCAATAACCCCTCCTGAAACCTACCCTGACAAAAGATAGCAAAAAAATAATGCCTCCCGCAGAATTTCCACTCTGTTTCTGAAAGTCTTTAACATCTTGTCCAAATTAAAACTGTCCTCTCACACAAAAGACCCCCTCCTGTCTACCCTTGTCCAAGACCTAAAGCACATCATTGTACCTTATTGGACCAAAATCATCAACTCCTCCTTTCCTCTGGTTGCATCCCTGTATACCTCCAACTCGGACAGGTCACACCCATTCCTAAAAACCCTAAGGCTGACCCCAAAGACCCTAATAACCTACGCCCCATTTTAAACCTCCCCATTCTTTCAAAAGCCCTTGAAAAATGTGCCCTTCTTCAATTGGATAAACGCATTGACAATTACAACCTACTCGACCCTCTGCAATCCGGTTTCCATAAAGGGGACAGCACTGAAACTGCATTGCTAAATATAGTTGATGACATCCACCACGCCCCTGGATAATGGTGAGACCTGCCTACTCATTCTCCTAGACCTCTCTTAGGCATTCAATACAATTAACCATTTAACCTTACTCAATACACTTAAACTTCGTTTCGGTCTTAACTGAACTGGTACACGTCCTATTTCCAACACAGAACCCAGCAAATCAAAATCCAACACTGCCTCTCCAGCCCTACTCCTGTCTCCCTTGGTGTCTCCCAAAGTTCTATCCTCTCTCCTGCTTACCCTCATACTTAAATATTCCGGTATTAACTATCACCTGTATGCCGACGATACCCAACTGTACTATAAAATGAAATCCCACTCAGATTACCGCACCTCAGCACTGCCCTGGCTAATATACAAACCTAGTTCCAATCAAATCATCTGAAACTCAACTCAAACAAAACTGAAATTATTCTTTTCTCTCCTAAAAATAACCCACTCCCCATCCAAACATGGATCTCTGACCTTAATGCCCTAAACTGTTCGCCCGCCTTGTCCAAATCAGTAAATCCCTTGGCATCACCATTGACAGTAAGTCCACCTTGCCCCCCTCAAATCTGTTCTCAACCTAGCGGCCAGGCTTACAACTGACTGCAAACGCTCTGACCACATCTAGTTTGCTCTTAAGACCCTTAAATGGCTTCCTATCGAAGGCAGATCCTCCAATAAAATAGCCTGTATTACATACTAAGCCCTTCATCAAAAGACCTTGCTTTACCTCTCAAACAAACTCAATAAAGCGGGCAGTACCCGACCGATGAGAAGCACCAACTCTCTCCTCCTCATTCCCCCTCTGTTGAAAAAGAAAGCTGTGTAATCTCGCTCCTTCTCTGGTAAGGCTCCCAGCATCAGGACTGCCCTCTCTAAAGAGCTACGACTCAACCCTTCATTCGCCAGTTTAAAAAAAATCTTAAAATGAACCTGCTCAACAAATATTGGGGTCCTTAATCCTTCCTTTATCATACCTGTTATACTACCCCCCCTTCTTGAAACCCCGTCTCCCCCCTCCCTTTACTCCTCCTGTGTTGACCCCACCTATTCACCCCCTTCCCTACCCTTCTTCACCTTTTCTTCCACCCTACCACCACTTTCCGAACACTTCCCTTCCCCCTTTCTCTCACTCGCACAACCCTTACTTATTCACAAAAAATGAGTCCACCTCCTTTATACTGTGTAATAATTTGTAATTACTTTCTTCACGTGTTGTAAATTGCTACTTCTTTGCATTTTTTTTTAAGTCAAGCTATGTTACTCAATCTGGTTCTCAAAGTCCGTCATGTCTGAATGCTTCTTTTGGACACCACTGTATTGTATTCCATGTCCTATTGTCATTCCAATGTAAAACGCTCTGATACCGCCGGGTGGAGCCAGCGCTATATAAAACCTTTTAAATAAATAAATAAAATAAATAATAGATTTCAATTACTTAATTATTAAATAATTATGCTAATTATGTCTTTTATTTTAGGTGTGTGTTGTGGTGTTTGTAGGTATAAATGGTGGGAAGGAATTTAATTGAAATGTATGAATTAATAATTGGTTGATAATTAAATTTAAATTATTTGTAAATTAATTATTGTAATTGACTACTTTTAGGTGTGTGTTGTGGTGTTTGTAGGTGGGAAGTAATTTGTTTTTAATTAATATACACTTGTTAATTATTGTTAATAGATTCATATTTTGGGTAATTTTAAAATATGTTGTGTTATATTTATTTTTAAAAGGGGTGAAGGGTGGGTATTAAATACATTTGACTAATTTAGTTATTAGTTGTTCATAATAATTGATTGTTTTTTTAAGATACTTTCTAAATATGCTTTATTATTTGATAGTTTAGTTTGTGTTGTGCAAATTATAGTGTTAAAGTGTGTGTAGTAGATTAATGTTTATAATTTTGTTATTAGTAAGAATTTGTTATTGTTTATTAATTATGTAAAATATGTAAATACAGTTATTTAAGAAATGTGAAGTGTTTTATTATTAGTATGATGTTATAGGTTAGGAAATTATATAAATACATTTATTTTGTCATTAATTGATTTTTTTTGTAAGTATTTTAAAATAAGTATATGTTGGTAAATGTATTTGTTATTTTTTTATATATAGTATTTGTAAGCTTTTGTTATATGTAATTATTATTGTTATATGTGTTCTTTTTATATGTTTAAAACATTAATTTAAAATATTGATTATTCATTTATATTATATTTTAGATTTTTTAATATATATATATTTTTAAGTGTTTCAGTGTGAATAGTAAGTTTTTTTTACTACGGTATCCAGCACTTTCCCTATTTGTTGCACTCATTGGAGAGGTAATAGTAATTTTTACCCCGCCACTATCCAACGCTTTCCCTACTGTTGCACTCTCTAGAGTGGGAATAGTAAAGTCAACCCATTCGCTATCCAACACCTTCCCTACTGATGCATTCACTGGAGTGGGAATAGTAATTTTTACCCCTCCGCTATCCAGCACTTTCCCTACTGTTGCACAACCTGGAATGGGAATAGTAATTTGTACCCCGACGCTATCCAGCGCTATCCCTACTGTTGCACTCACTGGAGAAGGAATAGTAATTTGTACCCCTCAGCTATCCAACACTTTCCTTACTGTTGCACTCTCTGGAGTGGGAATATTAAATTTGACCCCTCCGCTATCAAACACTTTCACTACTGTTGCCCTTACTGGAGTTGGAATAGTAGTTTTTACCTCTTTGCTATCCAGCACTTTCCCTACTGTTGCAGGCCCTGGAATGGGAATAGTAATTTGTACCCCTACGCTATCCAACACTTTCCCTACTGTTGCACACACTGGAGTGGGAATAGTAATTTTTACACCCCTCCGGTATCCAGCAATTTCCCTACTGTTGCATACTGGAGTGGGAATAGTACATTTTACCCATAGTAATTTTCACCCCTCCGCTTTCCAACACGTTCCCTACTGTTGCACCTACTGGAGTGGGAATATTAATGTTTACCCCTCCAAAATCCAGTTTGTTGCACATTCTGGAGATGAAATAGTATTTTTTACCCCTCCGCTATCCAGCACTTTCCCTACTGTTGTACTCACTGGAGTGGGAGTAGTAATTTTCACCCCTCCGCTATCCAGCAATTTCTCTGCTGTTGCACACTGGAATGGAATAGTAATTTTCACCCCTCCGCTTTCCAACACTTTCCTTACTGTTGCACTTACTGGAGTGGGAATATTAATGTTTATACCTCCACAATCCAGCATGTTACCTACTGTTGCATTCACTGGAGTGGGAATAGTAATTTATACCCCTCCGCAATCCATTTTGTTGCACATACTAGAGTGGGAATAGTATTTTTTACCTCTCCACTATCCAGCACTTTCCCCACTGATGTACTCACTGGAGTGGGAATAGTAGTTTTCACCCCTCCACTGTCCTGCACTTTATCTTATCTTATTGCATTCCCTGAAGTTGAATATTTTATTTTAAAGACTTTAAAATAGTTTAATTATAGTTTATAGTTTTATTAGATTCCATGGGTTTGGTATATATATATATATATATATATATATATATATATATATATATATATATATATATATATATATATATATATATATATATATATATAAAGTTTTTTCTGTATAAATACACATGTGTTATCCGGCAAGTTTATGATAAAAACTTTAAGAAGTAACGGGCAACTGCATAATTGTTTTCTATGTACAAAAGAAAGGTTGCTAACGAAAACATTTCATATATATACAGCTTGTGCAAAAAAGGAATACATTCCAAATTATGCAACCTAGCTCCTAAGTAATCACTGCATCAATGCAATATTCAATTTATGTACATTACGAGGGCCCGCCACATTTCTATTTAAAATATATACATGAATTCATATATATACATCTATCTACACAAGTTATGGTACATGCATTTGACAAAAATTACCATTATGAATTAAACCGGTAATACCATGCCAGATAAATGACTTGCTAAAGATGTCAAAACCATATATGCCCAGGACGTTGATTACTGACACTATAATCAACAGGTGAAAGTTAAAAAGCAATGCTAATCATATATATCTCTGATACAGTTAACTCACTTACGGAAGAGCTCATTCAGTGAAAAACAATTTCAAATTATAGGATACAGAATACAAGCATGCCATGGGCAGTAGGCAGTACAGGCCAGGGGGGTATTGGTGAGAGTATAGAGGGTATATGGAGCTATAGACATGTGTAAAAGTCCTCCGTGGAATTGAGCCCATTGGGGCTTTTACTGTCCATCTCCAGGATATACCTGGTCTCGAGAGCCCTCAAGATCCCTTCTCGATTCCCTCCCCTCCTGAGTGGACCAATGGCATCAATGGCATAATATCTCAGGAGTCCACTGTTGTTATTATGGAACTCCTTGAAATGCCTGGCCACCGGGTATGTGGCGTCACTCGTGTTGATTGCACGTATGTGCTGAAGCACCCTCTTGTGTACCTGCAATTTGGTACTACCAATATATTGCAGGCCACACGGGCACTCCAGCACATACACCACATACTCAGATCTACAGGTCAGTTGTTTGGTAATTTTGCGTGGCACTGTAGAAAATGTTGTTAGAAACTCGGTTTTGTTGAGTCCCTGCGAGCAGGCTTTACAGCTTGAGCATCTTGTACAACGGATGAATGGTCGGAGAATTTGCAGGGTTAGTACTCAAGGGAGAGGATCTAGGGCACCTCCTTGTAGGATGAAGCAAGAAATCAGTCCTCAAATATGTGTTGTGGGCAGCGGGGAACTATGAGTATGCCTCTGCTTCCCCCCGCAGCTTACACCATACATCAACTAAACCATCATGCTCAAGGATTTGTCTGCTATTGAGTTCTGAATTAAGAACTAGGTTAAAAGTTTTAACCCCCAAATAACTCTTATGTCACCATGTCTACAATAATGCTGCATAATGTCCTTGATAAACATTAGAAGTCGAAGTTAGGTGTGTAGGACTTTTTGACTGTGATGACAAAGTCACAAAGTAAGCCAGCTAGATAAATGAATATGACCAAGGAGTCTCAGTGAATAGAGGTAAATGAGAAAGGCAATGTTTGATGGATTAAGATTTTAACTTTAGCCATGTATGAGCTATAGGAAGCAAAGTAAATTGTGATTCCCCACTAATGCACAAAGTTAGCCCTGTCCTAAAGTATTAGGGGCATTGCTTGAAGAAAATTCACTTCTGCCCCGTGTCTTTCTTAATATGCGAGTATCAATATGCATTTTTAAAGTGACCAATTTCTTGTACATTACATGTCATACACCGAACTATATTTGCCACCCTTGAAAAAAAAAACTTAGCACACATTAATCAACCTGATGCAAATATCCATCAATAGTGGTGTAATGAAGGTCTAGTAGTTCCAGACAGTTCGCTACTCAGTGAATGCCGCAAACCAAAATTGCAAATGAAACCAAACTCCTTTCCTCCCACCTCCTGAACTGATAGCCCAACCATCAGTGACAACTGAAAAACTCAGCAACTCATTTCATGACAGCAAACTTGTGCTTAGCACAGGAGACTAGAACGTTAGAGCCAGCTACCGACACACAGCTCAGTGCAGCACAACTGTGATTTGAGAATAAACACTTGGAGCATATTTACAAGCCCCTTGCGCCACTGGAGAATCACTTTATTTATGCTCCGGTGGCGCACAGTGCAGGCCAATATCTGCAAGTTCCTGTAAAGCCGCTCTGCATGGCTTTGTAGATGATGTGAAAGGCCACACAGCACAAGTCGCTGCGTTGCCTCATGTTCCGGAAGGGAGGTGTTCCATGCAACAACATTGGATTTTGACACTGCCCCAAGATTGCCAACATAGCATGATTCTGGGGCAGTGACCAAAAAAAGATGCCTCCCCAGAGCAGACATAGTGAGAAGAAATGTTTACATTTCTCCTTCTTTTTTCCTCTTTCCATATGTGCTGCATTCTGCAGCACACATGGAAAGAGGATAACACCTCTTGTGATTGTTGTTATGCAGGAAGGTGTCCTTTGCTATACAAATATAATCATGCCAACAACACAGACACCTTGCACCATGGTGCAACGGTAACGGTGCCTGCGTTGGCGCACATCTGCAATTTATGATTTGGCACTGGCTGAAAGAATTGGAATGCACTATATCTTGTAAATGCAGTGCATTTCTGTCCTTTCAAACTGGCATAGGGCAGCGCAGCACAATGCGTTGCGTGCTGCCCCGTGCTAATTCTTTGTAAATACGGCTGTTGAATTTTGCAACAAATTACTAAGGCAGGGTGGAACATCAGGTTGTCATAGCTGTTATTGTGTGGACCTCCTACAGTTGTATAGATGAGACACGCTGCCCTCTATCATTGTCAGCACATCAGAGCTGAGTGACCACTCCAGAGGACGTCGTTTGTTAAGGAATAGTTTAGGTTAGGCGTGACTGGGGCCATTCCTGGTAGGAATGCAATCGCTAATCGGCCACCAGCAAAAAAACAGCCAAAACAAATAACTTCACTCCTGCAGTGGCTTCTGGAGAAATCAAGCAATCTCAGCAAAGGTGGTCAAACCCGAGAGAAGGCATTCCACACATGAAATGCACATATGTAACTGCAATAACTATATGAAAAGACCCCAGTCTCATAAAATTACATCTCATATCCTATATACAGTGGAATCTGCCAACAGAGGAATGTGCCAGACATTGTATCATCTCTCTAAAATCAGACAACAAATACGGTGGACTTTCACAAGTAAGAAATAACTTTCCAGCAACGATTACCATTAAAACACTTAGCGCATGTTCATAAAAGAAAACTTTCTAGCCATTTAAAAAAGTTCAGGCAAGTCGTGTAACATTAGAAAGTCATTTTATATCAGATTAAAATCTTCTGAAACATGCAATTTTCATTGAGGTAATCATAACAACCCACTTAACTTCTATCTCATCTTGTGCTGGGACATACTCCTGATCAATAAAATTGATGTAAAACTTACCAATCAAATTTGTCAAGTGATTCCGCAGAAACCATCAGCCTGCGACCTTGCTCCATGAAAATCAGCGAGACACTGGGGTCTTGAGTCACATCCACAGGTCGTGTTACTGCTTATGCTGAACAGGTGACAATGCAGAACGCATCATTCAAACTATGACATCGCCAAACGTCACGGAGCTTCAGGCTAGCAGGGCAGGGTCCCTAACGCCATGGCAACGAGGGAGCACTGGTACAGGAAAGTTCACCTGTTTCTAATGAATTTGTAGACAGATTTAGTTTTCCTATTTGTTGTCAATTTATGAATCACTGTCCACTACTACGTTCAATTTAGAATGTACCTCAAATAAATGCCTCTGGCACTTGTTAATATCAAATTAAAAATTATTTATTAAGAGGAAGACCAGTTGATAAAAACAAAGAGCTTCTAAGGGCCTCACTTACAAACTTTTGATGCAAGGCAGCACTGTTGGTCTTTCTGCTGCACTGACGTGCGTCAAAAAAAATGGCGGTATTGTGCCATATCTACAAGATACAGCACATTCCTGTCTTTCTGCCCTGCGGCAGTGCACAAACGGCAGCCGTGTGCCAACACAGACATCCTTGCGTCATGTTGCAAGGGTGTCTGCAATACGGGTATGTTTGTTTTTGTGCATGAACGGGAACCTTCCTGCAAAGAAACAATAATTCATGGCATTTTCCTTTTTCTATGTGTGCTGTAGAGTGCATCAAGCATAGAAAGAGGAAACAACTAGGAGGAGTAAAAATATTTCTCCTTGTGGCACCACTCCCACGCCTCCAATGGGGAGGTGTAGGGTTATGACGCAATCCCAGGTTTGCGATTCCTCGTAAACATGGAAATGCTTCAGATTCCATGGATGTTGCGTGGGAACACCCACGGCAACACCCACAGGAACTCAACTTTAACGCAGTGTCCTGCATGAAAGGGGCACACATTTACACAGCCATGAAAAGCCACGATCGGTGACTTTGCGAGGCCTTGTAAATATGCTGTGGCACTTTGTGTCACCGGAGAGTCAAAACAAGTGCCACTGGGGCGTCGTAAATGAGGCCCCAAATGTCTGGTAGGAATGCAATCGTTGACCGGCCACTAGCAAAAAAACTGCCAAAACAAATAACTACACACCTGCAGTAGATTCTGGTGAAAGCAATCAATCTCAGCAAAGGTGGTCAAACCCGAGAGAAGGCATTCCACACATGAAATGCACAAATGTAACTGCAATAACTATATGAAAAGACCCCAGTCTCATAAAATCACATCTCATATCCTATATACAGTGGAATCTGCCAACCGAGGAATGTGCCAGACATTGCACCATCTCTCTAAAATCAGACAACAAATACGGTGAACTTTCACAAGTAAGAAATTACTTTCCAGCAACGATTAGCATTAAAACACTTAGCGCATGTTCATAAAAGAAAACTTTCTAGCCATTTAGAAACGTTCAGGCAAGTCGTGTAACATTAGAAAGTCATTTTACATCAGATTAAAATATTCTGAAACAAGCAATTTTCATTTAGGTAATCATAACAGCCCACTTAACTTCTATCTCATCTTGTCCTGGGACATACTCCTGATCAATAAAATTGATGTAAAACTTACCAATCAAAAGTGATTCCGCAGAAACCATCAGCCTGCGACCTTGCTCCAAGAAAATCAGCGAGACACTGGGGTCTTGAGTCATATCCACAGGTCTTGTTACTGCTTATGCTGAACAGGTCACAATGCAGAACGCATCATTCACACTATGACATCGCCAAACGTCACAGAGCTTCAGGCTAGCAGGGCAGGGTCCCTAACGCCATGGCAACGAGGGAGCACTGGTACAGGAAAGTTCCCCTATTTCGATAAGAATTATTAGACAGATTTAGTTTTCCAATTTGTTGTCAATTTATGAATCACTGTCCACTACTACGTTCAATTTAGAATGTACCTCAAATAAATGCTTCTGGCCCTTGGTAATATCAAATTAAAAATTATTTAATAAAAGGAAGACCAGTTGATAAAAACAAAGAGCTTCTAAGGGCCTCACTTACAAACTTTTCATGCAAGGCAGCACTGCTGGCCTTTCTGCTGCACTGATGTGCATCAAAGGAAAATGGCGGGATTGTGCCATATCTACAAGATACAGCGCATTCCTGTCTTTCTCCCTTGCGGCAATGCACAAACAGGAGCCCGTGTGCCAACACAAACACCCTTGCGTCATGTTGCAAGGGTGCCTGCATTGCCGGTATGTTTGTTTTTGTGCATGAACGGAAACCTTCCTGCAAAGAAACAATAAATCATGGCATTTTCCTCTTTCTATGCGTGCTGCAGAATGCATCAAGCATAGATAGAGGAAACAACTAGGAGGAGTAAAATTATTTCTCCTTGTGGCACCACTCCCAGGCCTCCCATGGGGAAGTGTAGGTTTATAACGCAATCCCAGGTTACGATTCCTCGTAAATATGGAAATGCTTCAGATTCCATGGATGTTGCATGGGAACACCCACGGCAACACCCACAGGAACTCAACTTTAACGCAGTGTCCTGCATGTAAGGGGCACACATTTACACAGCCATGAAAAGCCACGATAGGTGACTTTGCAAGGCCTTGTAAATATGCTGTGGCAGTTTGTGTCACCTAGAGTCAAAAAAAGTGCCACTGGGGCATCGTAAATGAGGCCCCAAGTGTCTGGTAGGAATGTAATCGTTGACCGGCCACCAGCAAAAAAACAGCCAAAACAAATAACTTCACACTTGCAGTGGATTCTGTTGAAAGCAATCAATCTCAGCAAAGGTGGTCAAACCCGAGAGAAGGCATTCCACACATGAAATGCACATATGTAACTGCAATAACTATATGAAAAGACACCAGTCTCATAAAATTACATCTCATATCCTATATACAGTGGAATCTGCCAACAGAGGAATGTGCCAGACATTGCATCATCTCTCTAAAATCAGACAACAAATACGGTGGACTTTCACAAGTAAGAAATTACTTTCCAGCAACGATTAGCATTAAAACACTTAGCGCATGTTCATAAAAGAAAACTTTCTAGCCATTTAAAAAAGTTCAGGCAAGTAGTGTAACATTAGAAAGTCATTTGATATCAGATTAAAATCTTCTGAAAAATGCAATTTTCATTTAGGTAATGATAACAGCCAACTTAAGTTCTATCTCTTCTTGTCCTGGGACATACTCCTGATAAATAAAATTAATGTAAAACTTACCAATCAAATTTGTCAAGTGATTCCGCAGAAACCATCAGCCTGCGACCTTGCTCCATGAAAATCAGCGAGACACTGGGGTCTTGGGTCACATCCACAGGTCTTGTTACAGCTTATGCTGAACAGGTCACAATGCAGAATGCATCATTCACACTATGACATCGCCAAACGTCACATAGGTTCAGGCTAGCAGGGCAGGATCCCTAACGCCATGGCAACGAGGGAGCACTGGTACAGGAAAGTTCACCTATTTCTAATGAATTATTAGACAGATTTAGTTTTCCAATTTTTGTCAATTTATGAATCACTGTCCACTACTACGTTCAATTTAGAATGTACCTCAAATAAATGCTTCTGGCACATGTTAATATCAAATTAAAAATTATTTAATAAAAGGAAGACCAGTTGATAAAAACAAAGAGCTTCTAAGGGCCTCACTTAAACTTTTGATGCAATGCAGCACTGTTGGCCTTTCTGTTGCACTGACGTGCGTCAAAAGAAAATGGTGGAATTGTGCCATACCTACAAGATACAGCACATTCCTGTTTTTCTCCCCTGCGGCAGTGTACAAACAGCAGCCGTGTGCCAACACAGACACCCTTGCGTCATGTTACAAGGGTGTCTGCATTACGGGTATGTTTGTTTTTGTGCATGAACGGAAACCTTCCTGCAAAGAAACAATAATTCATGGCATTTTCCTCTTTCTATGCGTGCTGTAGAAAGCATCAAGCATAGAAAGAGGAAACAACTAGGAGGAGTAAAAGTATTTCTCCTTGTGGCACCACTCCCACGCCTCCAATGGGGAAGTGTAGGATTATGACGCAATCCCAGGTTTGCGATTCCTCATAAATATGGAAATGCTTCAGATTCCATGGATGTTGCGTGGGAACACCCACAGCAACACACATGGAACTCAACTTTAACGCAGTGTCCTGCATGAAAGGGGCATTCATTTACACAGCCATGAAAAGCCACGATCGGTGACTTTGCGAGGCCTTGTAAATATGCTGTGGCACTTTGTGTCACCGGAGAGTCAAAACAAGTGCCACTGGGGCGTCGTAAATGAGGCCACAAGTGTCTGGTAGGAATGCAATTGTTGACCGGCCTCCAGCAAAAAAACTGCCAAAACAAATAACTTCACCCCTGCAGTGGATTCTGGTGAAAGCAATCAATCTCAGCAAAGGTGGTCAAACCTGAGAGAAGGCATTCCACACATGAAATGCACATATGTAACTGCAATAACTATATGAAAAGACCCCAGTCTCATAAAATTACATCTCATATCCTATATACAGTGGAATCTGCCAACAGAGGAATGTGCCAGACATTGCATCATCTCTCTAAAATCAGACAACAAATACGGTTGACTTTCACAAGTAAAAAATTACTTTCCAGCAACGATTAGCATTAAAACACTTAGTGCATGTTCATAAAAGAAAACTTTCTAGCCATTTAAAAAAGTTCAGGCAAGTCGTGTAACATTGGAAAGTCATTTTATATCAGATTAAATCTTCTGAAACATGCAATTTTCATTTAGGTAATCATAACTGCCCACTTAACTTCTATCTCATCTTGTCCTGGGACATACTCCTGATCAATAAAATTGATGTAAAACTTACCAATAAAATTTGTCAAGTGATTCCGCAGAAACCATCAGCCTGCGACCTTGCTCCATGAAAATCAGCGAGACACTGGGGTCTTGGGTCACATCCACAGGTCTTGTTACTGCTTATGCTGAACAGGTCACAATGCAGAACGCATCATTCACACTATGACATCGCCAAACGTCACAGAGCTTCAGGCTAGCAGGGCAGGGTCCCTAACACCATGGCAACGAGGGAGCACTGGTACAGGAAAGTTCACCTATTTCGATAAGAATTATTAGACAGATTTAGTTTTCCAATTTGTTGTCAATTTGTGAATCACTGTCCACTACTACGTTCAATTTAGAATGTACCTCAAATAAATGCTTCTGGCACTTGGTAATAGCAAATTAAAAAATATTTAATTAAAGGAAGACCAGTTGATAAAAACAAAGAGCTTCTAAGGGCCTCACTTACAAACTTTTGATGCAAGGTAGCACTTTTGGCCTTTCTGTTGCACTGACGTGCGTCAAAAGAAAATGGTGGAATTGTGCCATACCTACAAGATACAGCACATTCCTGTTTTTCTCCCCTGCGGCAGTGTACAAACAGCAGCCGTGTGCCAACACAGACACCCTTGCGTCATGTTGCAAGGGTGTCTGCATTACGGGTATGTTTGTTTTTGTGCATGAACGGAAACCTTCCTGCAAAGAAACAATAATTCATGGCATTTTCCTCTTTCTATGCGTGCTGTAGAAAGCATCTAGCATAGAAAGAGGAAACAACTAGGAGGAGTAAAAGTATTTCTCCTTGTGGCACCACTCCCACGCCTCCAATGGGGAAGTGAAGCGTTATGACGCAATCCCAGGTTTGCGATTCCTCGTAAATATGGAAATTCTTCAGATTCCATGGATGTTGAGTTGGAACACCCACGGCAACACCCACAGGAACTCAACTTTAATGCAGTGTCCTGCATGAAAGGGGCACACATTTACACAGCCATGAAAAGCCACGATCGGTGACTTTGCAAGGCCTTGTAAATATGCTGTGGCACTTTTTGTCACCGGAGAGTCAAAAAAGTGCCACTGGGGCATTGTAAATGAGGCCCCATGTGTCTGGAGGGAATGCAATCGTTAACCGGCCACCAGCAAAAAAACAGCCAAAACAAATAATTTTACACTTGCAGTGGATTCTGTTGAAAGCAATCAATCTCAGCAAAGGTGGTCAAACCCGAGAGAAGGCATTCCACACATGAAATGCACATATGTAACTGCAATAACTATATGAAAAGACCCCAGTCTCATAAAATTACATCTCATATCCTATATACAGTGGAATCTGCCAACAGAGGAATGTGCCAGACATTGCATCATCTCTCTAAAATCAGACAACAAATACGGTGGACTTTCACAAGTAAGAAATTACTTTCCAGCAACGATTAGCATTAAAACACTTAGCGCATGTTCATAAAAGAAAACTTTCTAGCCATTTAAAAAAGTTCAGGCAAGTAGTGTAACATTAGAAAGTCATTTTATATCTGATTAAAATCTTCTGAAACATGCAATTTTCATTTAGGTAATGATAACAGCCCACTTAAGTTATATCTCCTCTTGTCCTGGGACATACTCCTGATCAATAAAATTGATGTAAAACTTACCAATCAAATTTGTCAAGTGATTCCGCAGAAACCATCAGCCTGCGACCTTGCTCCATGAAAATCAGCGAGACACTGGGGTCTTGAGTCACATCCACAGGTCTTGTTACAGCTTATGCTGAACAGGTCACAATGCAGAACGCATCATTCACACTATGACATCGCCAAACGTCACATAGGTTCAGGCTAGCAGGGCAGGATCCCTAACGCCATGGCAACGAGGGAGCACTGGTACAGGAAAGTTCACCTATTTCGATTAATATTATTAGACAGATTTAGTTTTCCAATTTGTTGTCAATTTATGAATCACTGTCCACTACTACGTTCAATTTAGAATGTACCTCAAATAAATGCTTCTGGCACATGTTAATATCAAATTAATAATTATTTAATAAAAGGAAGACCAGTTGATAAAAACAAAGAGCTTCTAAGGGCCTCACTTAAACTTTTGATGCAAGGCAGCGCTGTTGGCCTTTCTGTTGCACTGACGTGCGTCAAAAGAAAATGGCGGAATTGTGCCATATCTACAAGATACAGCACATTCCTGTCTTTCTCCCCTGCGGCAGTGTACAAACAGCAGCCGTGTGCCAACACAGACACCCTTGCGTCATGTTACAAGGGTGTCTGCATTACGGGTATGTTTGTTTTTGTGCATGAACGGAAACCTTCCTGCAAAGAAACAATAATTCATGGCATTTTCCTCTTTCTATGCGTGCTGTAGAATGCATCAAGCATAGAAAGAGGAAACAACTAGGAGGAGTAAAAGTATTTCTCCTTGTGGCACCACTCCCACGCCTCCAATGGGGAAGTGTAGGGTTATGACGCAATCCCCGGTTTGCGATTCCTCATAAATATGGAAATGCTTCAGATTCCATGGATGTTGCGTGGGAACACCCACCGCAACACCACAGGAACTCAACTTTAACGCAGTGTCCTGCATGAAAGGGGCACACATTTACACAGCCATGAAAAGCCACGATCGGTTACTTTGCGAGGCCTTGTAAATATGCTGTGGCACTTTGTGTCACCGGAGAGTCAAAACAAGTGCCACTGGGGCATCGTAAATGAGGCCACAAGTGTCTGGTAGGAATGCAATCGTTGACCGGCCTCCAGCAAAAAAACTGCCAAAACAAATAACTACACACCTGCAGTGGATTCTGGTGAAAGCAATCAATCTCAGCAAAGGTGGTCAAACCTGAGAGAAAGCATTCCACACATGAAATGCACATATGTAACTGCAATAACTATATGAAAAGACCCCAGTCTCATAAAATTACATCTCATATCCTATATACAGTGGAATCTGCCAACAGAGGAATGTGCCAGACATTGCATCATCTCTCTAAAATCAGACAAGAAATACGGTTCACTTTCACAAGTAAAAAATTACTTTCCAGCAACGATTAGCATTAAAACACTTAGTGAATGTTCATAAAAGAAAACTTTCTAGCCATTTAAAAAAGTTCAGGCAAGTCGTGTAACATTAGAAAGTCATTTTATATCAGATTAAATCTTCTGAAACATGCAATTTTCATTTAGGTAATCATAACTGCCCACTTAACTTCTATCTCATCTTGTCCTGGGACATACTCCTAATCAATAAAATTGATGTAAAACTTACCAATAAAATTTGTCAATGGATTCTGCAGAAACCATCAGCCTGCGACCTTGCTCCATGAAAATCAGCGAGACACTGGGGTCTTGGGTCACATCCACAGGTCTTGTTACTGCTTATGCTGAACAGGTCACAATGCATAACGCATCATTCACACTATGACATCGCCAAACGTCACAGAGCTTCAGGCTAGCAGGGCAGGGTCCCTAACACCATGGCAACGAGGGAGTACTGGTACAGGAAAGTTCACCTATTTTGATAAGAATTATTAGACAGATTTAGTTTTCCAATTTGTTGTCAATTTATGAATCACTGTCCACTACTTTGTTCAATTTAGAATGTACCTCAAATAAATGCTTCTGGCACTTGGTAATAGCAAATTAAAAAATATTTAATTAAAGGAAGACCAGTTGATAAAAACAAAGAGCTTCTAAGGGCCTCACTTACAAACTTTTGATGCAAGGCAGCACTGCTGGCCTTTCTGCTGCACTGACGTGCGTCAAAAGAAAATGGCGGGATTGTGCCATATCTACAAGATGCAGCACATTCCTGTCTTTCTCCCCTGCTGCACAAATAGCAGCCTTGTGCCAACACAGACACCCTTGCGTCATTGTTGCAAGGGTGTCTGCATTGCGGGTATGGTTTTTTTTGTTAATGAACGGAAACCTTCCTGCAAAGAAACAATAATTCATGGCATTTTCCTCTTTCTATGCGTGCTGTAGAATGCATCAAGCATAGAAAGAGGAAACAACTAGGAGGAGTAAAAGTATTTCTCCTTGTGGCACCACTCCCACGCCTCCAATGTGGAAGATTAGGGTTATGGCGCAATCCCAGGTTTTTGTTTATCGTAAAAGTGGAAATGCTTCAGATTCCATGGATGTTGCGTGGGAACACCCACGGCAACACCCACAGGAACTCAACTTTAACGCAGTGTCCTGCATGAAAGGGGCACACATTTACACAGCCATGAAAAGCTTCGATAGGTGACTTTGCGAGGCCTTGTAAATATGCTGTGGTACTTTGTGTCACCGGAGAGTCAAAAAAAGTGCCACTGGGGCATCGTAAATGAGGCCACAAGTGTCTGGTAGCCAAAACAAATAACTTCACACCTGCAGTGGATTCTGTTGAAAGCAATCAATCTCAGCAAAGGTGGTCAAACCCGAGAGAAGGCATTCCACACATGAAATGCACATATGTAACTGCAATAACTATATGAAAAGACCCCAGTCTCATAAAATTACATCTCATATCCTATATACAGTGGAATCTGCCAACAGAGTAATGTGCCAGACATTGCTTCATCTCTCTAAAGTCAGACAAGAAATACGGTTCACTTTCACAAGTAAGAAGTACTTTCCAGCAACGATTAGCATTAAAACACTTAGCGCATGTTCATAAAAGAAAACTTTCTAGCCATTTAAAGAAGTTCAGGCAAGTCGTGTAACATTATAAAGTAATTTTATATCAGATTAAAATCTTCTGAAACATGCAAGTTTCATTTAGGTAATGATAACAGCCCACTTAAGTTCTATGTCATCTTGTCCTGGGACATACTCCTGATCAATAAAATTGATGTAAAACTTACCAATCAAATTTGTCAAGTGATTCAGCAGAAACAATCAGCCTGCGACCTTGCTCCATGAAAATCAGCGAGACACTGGGGTCTTGGGTCACATTCACAGGTCTTGTTACTGCTTATGCTGAACAGGTCACAATGCATCATTCACACTATGACATCGCCAAATGTCACATAGGTTCAGGCTAGCAGGGCAGGATCCCTAATGCCATGGCAACGAGGGAGCAGTGGTACAGGGAAGTTCACCTATTTTGATAAGAGTTATTAGACAGATTTAGTTTTCCAATTTGTTGTCAATTTATGAATCACTGTTCTCTACTACGTTCAATTCAGAATGTACCTCAAATAAATGCTTCTGGCCCTTGGTAATATCAAATTAAAAATTATTTAATAAAAGGAAGACCAGTTGATAAAAACAAAGTATCAAGCAAAGTATTCCCACTACTCAACCCCCTCTTTTGTTTGCTGACACTTGTTACAATCCTGTCACTTTAGATTCCTACCCCCTCATAGATAATATCAAGCTACTCAAATTATTAACCAAAGTTAAAACTGGCTCCCCTGATGACATTTGCCCCCCTCACATCCTGAAAGAAGTGGGCACCAATCTTCCTGGATGCTTACTTTCTTTTTTGAATGGATCACTTGTACAGGGCAAAGTCCCATGCAACCTGAAAAAAGCTCTTCTCGTTCCCCTTATAAAAAAGGCAGGAGCTAACCCGCTAGATCCCATCAACTACAGACCCATATCGCTGTTGCCATACTGTGCCAAACTGCTGGAGTCACATGTCTGTGAAACTATCTCCAGCTTCCTGGAAAAATCTGAGTATCTGGCACCGAATCAAGCAGGGTTCCGTCCTTGCCATTCCACCGAGGCGGTTATCCTCTCGGTGTTAAATACTTTGAGGCGCAATGCAGATGCAGGAATCCATCAGGCGCTCGTGCTACTGGACCTCTCTGCTGCGTTCGACACGGTCGACCACACCATCTTGGTCGACCGTGTCGAGCAGGCAGGTCTCAGGGGCCCCGCATTGAGCTGGATCCGTTCTTTCATCTCGGGCCGCACACAATCGGTCAGACTAGGTTCATTTTCTGCTCCCACTATACCTACCACCTGCGGGGTGCCACAGGGTTCCTCATTATCTCCCCTCCTCTTTAATGTCTACCTTCGCCCTCTCTTGCACTCCCTGCGGAACGCTAATGTCACCATCTTTAACTACGCGGATGATTTGCAGCTCATCTTCCCTCTCAACACCATGGACTCAGTGGGCGAATTTCAAAGAACTATGTCCCACATACTGAGTTGGATGAGCTGCAATCATCTGAAGCTCAACCCGGGCAAGACTGAGCTGGTCCTGCCCGGACAGAGCCCACTTAGTTGGAATTCCAACTTCTGGCCCACCAACATGGGAGCGCCTCCTACTAAGTCCCCCGTGGTTAAAAGCCTAGGCATTCTCATCAGCGAGGATCTCTCGCTAAAAAGACAGGTTGGAGCGGTGGTATCTTCCAGCATCTTTCAATTGAAGAAAATAAGAAAAATTGCTCGTTTCTTTTCTTCAGCAGCGCTCACTCAGATCGTCCTCTCCTTGGTTCTGTCCAGGCTGGACTTCTCTAACAGCCTTTATCTTGGCCTCCAAATCAGTGAGCTTAAACGTCTCCAGCTTGTCCAGAACCAAGCCGCTAGGCTCCTCCTGAACATATCCAGGAGGCAATCAATCAGACCTGGCCTCAAGCAGCTACACTGGTTGCCTGTTGAGCAACGTGTGGCCTTCAAGGCTGGGTGCATTCTGTTCAGGTCCCTGAATGACTCTGGCCCTTCTTTTGTCAGAGATCTATTCAAAAAATACTGCCCCTCGCGTCACCTTCGATCCACCTATAAATCACTTCTGACTGTACCTTCATTCAAAAGGAAACGCCTCGGAGGCAGCTGCTTCGACCATCAAGCCGCTGCTCTTTGGAATTCTTTTCCTCTTCATATAAAGCAGAATGATAACATCCTCAGCTTTAGACGATCTCTGAAAACCTGGCTGTTTTCTCAAGCTCACTACTGACAGCACTACTCTGTTTCTTGACTGCCCTGCCTGGTTCTTCCTATAGCGCCATGAAGCCTTCGGGCGTACGAGCGCTCAATAAATCTCAACTAACATTAACATTAACATTAACAAAGAGCTTCTAAGGGCCTCACTTACAAACTTTTGATGCAAGGCAGCACTGTTGGCCTTTCTGCTGCACTGACGTGCGTCAAAAAAAATGGCGTGATTGTGCCATATCTACAAGATACAGCACATTCCTGTCTTTCTCCCCTGCGGCAGTGCACAAACAGCAGCCGTGTTCCAACACAAACACCCTTGCGTCATGTTGCAAGGGTGTCTGCATTACGGGTATGTTTGTTTTTGTGCATGAATGGAAACCTGCCTGCAAAGAAACAATAATTCATGGCATTTTCCTCTTTCTATGCGTGCTGTAGAAAGCATCAAGCATAGAAAGAGGAAACAACTAGGAGGAGTAAAAGTATTTCTCCTTGTGGCACCACTCCCACGCCTCCAATGGGGAAGTGAAGCGTTGTGACGCAATCCCAGGTTTGCGATTCCTCGTAAATATGGAAATGCTTCAGATTCCATGGATGTTGCATTGGAACACCCACGGCAACACCCACAGGAACTCAACCTTAACGCAGTTTCCTGCATGAAAGGGGCACACATTTACACAGCCATGAAAAGCCATGATCGGTGACTTTGCGAGGCCTTGTAATATGCTGTGGCACTTTTTGTCACCGGAGAGTCAAAAAAAGTGCCACTGGGGCGTTGTAAATGAGGCCCCAAGTGTCTGGTAGGAATGCAATCGTTGACCGGCCACCAGCAAAAAAACAGCCAAAACAAATAACTACACACCTGCAGTGGATTCTGGTGAAAGCAATCAATCTCAGCAAAGGTGGTCAAACCAGAGAGTAGGCATTCCACACATGAAATGCACATATGTAACTGCAATAACTATATGAAAAGACCCCAGTCTCATAACATTACATCTCATATCCTATATACAGTGGAATCTGCCAACAGAGGAATGTGCCAGACATTACATCATCTCTCTAAAATCAGACAACAAATACGGTTTCACTTTCAAAAGTAAGAAATTACTTTCCAGCAACGATTAGCATTAAAACACTTAGCGCATGTTCATAAAAGAAAACTTTCTAGCCATTTTAAAAAGTTCAGGCAAGTAGTGTAACATTAGAGAGTCATTTTATATCAGATTAAAATCTTCTGAAACTTGCAATTTTAATGTAGGTAATCATAACAGCCCATTTAACTTCTATCTCATCTTGTGCTGGGACATAATCCTGATCAATAAAATTGATGTAAAACTTACCAATCAAGTTTGTCAAGTGATTCCGCAGAAACCATCAGCCTGCGACCTTGCTCCATGAAAATCAGCGAGACACTGGGGTCTTGAGTCACATCCACAGGTCTTGTTACTGCTTATGCTGAACAGGTCACAATGCAGAACGCATCATTCACACTATGAAATCGGCGAACGTCACACAGCTTCAGGCTAGCAGGGCAGGGTCCCTAACGCCATGGCAACGAGGGAGCACTGGTACAGGATGTTCACCTATTTCTAATGAATTATTAGACATATTTACGGGCATATTACCAAGCATAAGCGATAATTATCGCTATGCTTGGTTAGCGGCAATAATTTTATCGCCGTGCTTCGCCGATTTTTATCGCTTAGGAGCCTTGCTATTATCAAGGTTTATCTCCTAAGTGATAAAAATCGGCCGAAATGCATGAATATTGCTGAAAAGTCAGCGATATTCATGCATTACCGAGCTTATGCTCTTAGCCATGTTATCCACCTACCATTGGATAACATGGCTAAGTACAACTCTGGGCAGGGGTTAGCTTTTGGAGATAATCGCGCTTAGCGCGAATATTTCCAAAAGTTGGTAATAGGAGATAGAGATGTTAGCGACTGTTTCCAGTCGCTAACATCTTGGCAAGCCCACTTTGCATGTCATTAGTGATAATTATCGCTGACATGCAAAGTGGGCCCCTAAATGCCCGCTATCACCTACAAGCTGCCGCTAACTGGTGTTAGCGACAGCTTGGTAATATGGCGATGAAATTATTGCCGCATTAGCTGGGAAAAAGTCCCGCTAATATGGCGATAATGGCCCTTGGTAATATGCCCCTTAGTTTTCCTATTTGTTGTCAATTTATGAATCACTGTCCACTACGACGTTCAATTTAGAATGTGTAATATCTTAATCAATATGTTCACATGTCTTCTTCTACTCCACCAGTGGAACTCTATTAATGTGGTTTCATTTAGAATGTTAGTACCTGATTCATCACAGTTGGACTAGGCTGAGCACCTATTTACAGTGCACAACATAGGCCTCTTCACGAGGTGTCTATTTACATTGCAGAATTCTTGACCTTTCCTAAGGTATGTTTGTTGGGTCTTCCCCTCATTTCATGCATTTCAATTTCAGTTCACATATTTAATTCCCTCACCATAGTGCACATTTTATCTTTCTTCAGATGTTCAGTGTGGGATTAGTTCAATTTTGTAACTGTGCACATGATTTTCCTCTATTCGAGGATACCCATGCATAAACGAAGTCTTACCCTTTATGGGTGTAGGGTCTCAGTCGCCGCTATGCATGGGTTATGTTATTCTGGGCGTTTTTATTCACAGTAATAGTTTCGTCTTTATCACTATAGCCCAGTTGTAATTTTCTTTTGTATTTCATTCTTCTTGTATGTGATAGAGAAGTTTGAGTGAGTTTACTCTTTTCCTTCTCTGTCAATTTGTTTTCTCCTGATCTGAGCTGTCCTTTTCTAGCTTACCTGGCCAGTGGGTGTGAGAAGAATTGCCATTGATGGTCTCTGTTTCTATTCTTTAACTTTTCTTTATTTTCTTGTTTAGAGAGGATGATGAGTAATATGTCTAATATTGAATCTACAATATGTTTAATTTTGTAACGTATATGTAGTATGTTTCCTCATCTACTCTTCCATTCTTCTCCTCATCATTCTTCTTTTATCTTTGACCTTTCCCTCTGGTTATTCAGCTGTCTTTGATTCTCTAGGGTACGTCTATTTCCTATTGTTCTTCACTCGCTTTGTTGTTCTGTGGTGCGTTAATTTCTTACTTAAGTTTCTTTCTTTGTGTTTCATTTTTAAGAAAGGAGGATATGTAATATCTTAATCAATATGTTCACATGTCTTCTTCTACTCCACTAGTGGAACTCTATTAATGTGATGTCATTTATAATGTTAGTACCTGATTCATCAGAGTTGGACAAGGGCTGAGCACCTAGCCAGGCGCTCCTGGTGGGGCTAATTGATATTGTACTTCCAACATGTAACTTGTAAAATAAAATCTACTAGAAAACTACTTACAGTCTGGACCAAGTTACTACAGAATGTACCTCAAATAAATGCCTCTGGCACTTGTTAATATCAAATTAAAAATTATTTAATAAAAGGAAGACCAGTTGATAAAAACAACAAGCTTCTAAGGGCCTCGCTTACAAACTTTTGATGCAAGGCAGCACTGTTGGCCTTTCTGCTGCACTGACGTGAGTCAAAAGAAAATGGCGAGATTGTGCCACATCTACAAGATACAGCACGTTCCTTTCTTTCTCCCCTGCGGCAGTGCACAAACAGCAGCCGTGTGCCAACAAAGACATCCTTGCGTCATGTTGCAAGGGTGCCTGTGATAGAGCGCGCAGGTCGCCCGACTCTTTATTTCACCAGATTTCATGCACTTGGGCCCATAACGTGATTATGACAGTATTTTTGTGAATCGGGCGAGTTTACAGGACACCATCAGTAATTCTGTGTTTTTCCTACCACTATTACCAGAATACCCGACTAACCACCTTGACACAGGTACCTATGTTTCCGACAGATCAGGAGCTATTAGTGGGTAGGTGATAAGACTAACAAAAATACATTATACATTTAATAACATTTGATACCTTTTGTAATAACGACAGACACCTTCCTAAAGTGGTTTAAGGACTTTATATAGTAAGTTTCAAAATCCAAATGCCATGAGAATAAAATTTATACAGATTAGAATATCAATAATCAGAATTATAGCTATAATGTAACTATGGATAAGCGCAAGTACCATTGAGTGCGAGAGAAAAACTACAGGTAAGGGTAACAGGTAACATGCTATTCAGTTTTCAGGCTTATACTAAGGCTGGTGAGTTAAAACATTTTAGACATTAGTTTGCAAAATTTCTACAAGTGATTCAAACTGATCTTAGTCTAACTGCTAATTTTAAGCATAAATGCAAAACACGAGTATCATTAGATCACACTAATTATGTAAACCGTTTCAATAATGTCCTACAGGTAAGGGGAAAAATGGAACATAACTAACAAACAATAGCATGTAGATTTTGGAAAAGGCAGAGGAAATAATACGGGCAAGAATGCTTTATTAAAAGGAGGGAAGAAAAGAAGATAGATAGACTTTCACTCACTATATATTTACCTAGGACAGGAATGAGGACTAACCCTGGCCACGGGTCAGTTTGGGAAAAGGCGAGGAAAAGGACCCTCAAGGACTTAGGATGCCAGTAGGCGAGCAGGTACAGCTCATGGACAGTCAGGACAGGTTACCCCTCAGGATTTGGATCAGGACTGGGCTCACCTAAGGTACGACCAACACCTGCAGCTTCGGATGCAACGCCTGCGCTACTCCCTCTCTGCACGGAATCCGCCAGTAACCCCGATTGGGTTCTCGAATCTCCCAGAAAAGTGCTTTGCCAGCACTTTAACTATTCCACCCCTTGGAGTTTGTGGAAATTACGGACAGAGTGCTCCGCAGCTCTCTGTATCAATCTCCTATAGAGTTCGTAGGGTCGGTGACAGGTCAGCTACTCGGACAAGTCGGACAATTTCTCTAGCTAAAACTAGGCTAGTTATACTAATTTCGGGTCCCTAGACCACCCACAAATGTTGCAAGTGACAGGATCCCCAACATTGGATTGGTCAGGAGAGGTGGTTAGGTCATTGTCACCACCTAAAATTCTGGGTCCCCACCATGAATATTTAATTTTCGTATCCACCCCTTACATTCCTGTTCCCATGGCATGTGGAAGGTGTAAAACAATAGGACACACATAAAGTATATACAATTGTAACATTTTTAGGTACAGCCGAAATCTTCTCCTGGTGCAAGGGTGACTTTCCCAGGCGCATCTCAGCTTCAGAAGCCAGCTGGCTTGGTTTTACTTCTGCGCAGTTCGGGTTTTCCCTCATCACGTGAATAGGGTGGATGGAGCAGGTCCCCACTCCCAGGCCCACAGATACGCGGTACATGAAAAGTAAGCGAAAACACATTAGAAACACAGAAAAAACGAATACACTGTACACCATGAATAGCTACACTGCACCCCTTATTTATAATATCTATAGCATTAGAGGTTACGCAGAAATAGACAGCTGGGCAAAAGCGGCAGTAGCAAGCGGAGAGCATGTTAAAGACAAAGCGGCCATATTAGCAGTAATGCGCATGAGCGAAAAATCCCTCCAAAACTGCGAGTGCGTCACATCACATGGGTATGACCGACACATGCGCAGACTAGATTTCTGCAAAGCAGCGATTCTGTAGTATGCAAGCCTCATTAGGATTAATAGACACATAGGCAAGCATCTCTGGGACAACCGCGTGTAGTGTGAAAGTGCAATATTAATCACAAAACATGTTGATTAATGACATTATAGATTAAACGAGGTTCTTGAATGTGAGCAAGTCGCTTTACGTGCGAATCCTTGCTCCATCAATCCCCTCTTTGATGATATTTACTATCATCACTATTAATGAAAACAGATGCCAACTTCTTTCAAATCTCATTCATCTCTATCTCTACAAATTTGTTGTTGATCCTCTTCTCAGCATCCTTATTTCGATGGAAACTTTTGGCCTTTTTATAGATTTTTGATTTCTCAGCTCTTCTAATTCAAGTTCATCTATATTACGTTTCACTCCTCTCTTATTCACGGTATATCTCTTTCGGCATTTTTGACATTTGCAGCAAATTATAATGATCAACACAACCAAACTTATTCCAGCTATTGGCATCAGTATTTTTCCCACAAGACTCCTACCTATGTTCGAAAACCAACTACCTACAGAAGAGAGACCAGTTAGTCTCTTCCAGGCACTATCAACCTCCAGTGGTTTGAGTTCTTTTTTCAAATTAGTTATGTTTCTCACATATATCTTTATTTCTACGCTCTTATCAGGAATGTAAGTGCAACAATGTTGCGCCTTCAGCATCCGCAGACTCCGCCCTCTTTTGCCAATAAGGTATCAAGAGCAAGTTGATTCTGTAAAACCATTGATCTGATCGCAACCATTTCAGTATTGACCAGCAGGAATCCAGCAGCAGTGTCAGTTGATAACCGATCCACTACTGTAGACAATTTGCAAATACGGTGAGTATTCAGAACCACTCCCACTCCAGGTATCAGTGCACTAAATATGTCACCTATAATTTCTCCTACACTTTCTCGCCTACTACGTATTAAACCATTAGTATTTTCATTGCTTCCAGCGGCGTTGTTCACATGATATATTTTCGGGAAGACAATGCCAAAATAGCATCTTCCATACCAGTGATCCGGCCATTTGAAATAAGCCTTGTTTCCACATATATAATAAATTCCAGGAAACACAGGTTCTGACCCATTTTTGAAACCCCAATCTCCAATTACCTTGTAATTATGTACGCATTCACTGGAACCGATGAATACATTGTTATAATAACTAGTCTTTTCTCTATGAAGACAGAGTTTCCCTTTCCGTTCGAAGTCCAGCAACAGTGCAGGATTAGCTTCACCATTTGAGGTGCTTTCCATGTTTTCAGCCCATTTAGGAGTTTTCTGTCTCTTATCATTTGCCTTTCTCTGGAAACTCTCCCTTCTCTTTTCTGCCATTTTCAGGAACATTTTCTCTTGTTCATGTAATGAACAAGTTAAATTATCTCTGCGTGCTTCAATTAAAGTCACCTATAGTCAGGAAGTATTCTCCCATATAACGAGTCACGTCACTTCTAACATGTACAATGTTCAGGTTTCCCCGAATGGGAAGTTCAGAAAAAATCACGTCAGTGTTTGAATAGTAGTACTGTAAGGTGCTTCTGTAAAATAAGCTTGCTAATATACTACAGGAAATTTCATAGGTCAGGGGTAGATGGTGATAGGTCACACCTTCAGCTACAGAAGTAGGTAGTTTCATGCAGACATAGCAATCTTCTATTTCCATAGCTTCTACATAGTGCACTAAAAGATTTGCAAAGACATTTAAATGGGTTCTGTTTTTGATTCTGTGAAAATGTAGTCCTTCCTCATCTGATGTATCTAAGTCAGGTCTAGTTTGTTTCATGCTAACTGTATTCTCACGTCTTTCTACACTTCGTGGTGATTCTTCGGTTTGTACAACTTCTGTGTCCGGCGTCACTGGTTTAGTAGGGTACAAGTTAGTATCTTTACTTATCATAAGAGGTATAAAGACTGTTAGTCCTATCCATACTACCAGTACTATTGCTACACTACATAAGCATATTTTACAGCATGTTTTACAACAGTTTCCTCTGGGTCTTCCATTCACATTTGAATCCGACATTTTTGGCTCACAAGAAGCTTTCCAACCCCTCTTTGTTTCTTTACACAAGAGGCTTACGTAGCTTCACTTTCAGGTTGGGTCTTCTTCTTCAGAACTCTGTTCAGCAATTGAATCTTGGTCGCTTTTGTCGCTTATTTCGGGATCATCAATTTCTTCCAACACTAAGTAAGTCCATTCAGGACTCCTATAATTTTTATTTTGTCTTTTTATTCGGGTACTTCGTCTGTTTGGCTGAGTTCCTGTTTTCTGTCTTTCACTGGCAGCCCTTTTTCGGTCTTCTAATTTCTCTTCTACTGTCTTTAATCTTAGTTTCAGTCTTTTTATGTATCTTGGTTCACTTTTCTTCTTGAGCTTTTAAGCTGTTACAGTAGTCTGGCTCTCCTCACGAGCCCTTTTATTTTCGTTCAGTTGTCGCACTGTTAATTCGACGGTATCTTTTTCCCTTCCTGTCTGACTAGTCCCAGGTCTTTCTTCAGTTTCTTCTACCTGGTTTCTAAGCTGGCCTCGTTCAGGTTTAATTTGAATTTGGCTTTGACTTGACTCTGTCTCCTGAACACGTTCGTCTATTTCTATCTGTTCCTGTTCATGCACTTCGAACCCTTGATTTTCTTCCACATGAACTTCAGCCCTAATTACTATCTGTCCCTTTTCAGTTTCTGGAGTCTTTGGAGGAGTGTCGATAACTTGGTCTGTCCCTACCTGACCCACTTCCTGATCAGGTCTGATGTGATTCTCGATAACTTGATTTTCTCCGTCTATTCCTGTCTCGTCCTCACTATCCCACTCTCTATCTAGGTAGGTATATTTTCTCGTTCTTATTGGATCAAGAATCAGATCATCTGCTGGGAACCATTCGTCTTGACTGGTGCTCGGTAGTTCGATATCAGCTAGTTCTGGACCCTCATCTGGAGACTCCTCAGCTGCACCACCTTCAGCTTCAGTCGCTTCTTCTCCGGTTACCCGCTCAGTATGGCTGGCATGGATCCACTTCGGCACGCCTGCACACTTTAATGCAGTTGTAGTAACAAGGATCACATGTCTCGGTTTTCCCCACGTTGGTCCAGTCTAACTGCTAATTTTAAGCATAAATGCAAAACACGAGTATCATTAGATCACACTAATTATGTAAACCGTTTCAATAATGTCCTACAGGTAAGGGGAAAAATGGAACATAACTAATAAACAATAGCATGTAGATTTTGGAAAAGGCAGAGGAAATAATACGGGCAAGAATGCTTTATTAAAAGGAGGGAAGAAAAGAAGATAGATAGACTTTCACTCACTATATATTTACCTAGGACAGGAATGAGGACTAACCCTGGCCACGGGTCAGTTTGGGAAAAGGAGAGGACAAGGACCCTCAAGGACTTAGGATGCCAGTAGGCGAGCAGGTACAGCTCATGGACAGTCAGGACAGGTTACCCCTCAGGATTTGGACCAGGACTGGGCTCACCTAAGGTACGACCAACACCTGCAGCTTCGGATGCAACGCCTGCGCTACTCCCTCTCTGCACGGAATCCGCCAGTAACCCCGATTGGGTTCTCGAATCTCCCAGCAAAGTGCTTTGCCAGCACTTTAACTATTCCACCCCTTGGAGTTTGTGGAAATTACGGACAGAGTTACGCAGAGTTCGTAGGGTCGGTGACAGGTCAGCTACTCGGACAAATCGGACAATTTCTCTAGCTAAAACTAGGCTAGTTATACTAATTTTGGGTCCCTAGACCACCCACAAATGTTGCAAGTGACAGGATCCCCAACATTGGATTGGTCAGGAGAGGTGGTTAGGTCATTGTCACCACCTAAAATTCTGGGTTCCCACCATGAATATTTAATTTTCGTATCCACCCCTTACATTCCTGTTCCCATGGCATGTGGAAGGTGTAAAACAATAGGACACGCATAAAGTATATACAATTGTAACATTTTTAGGTACAGCCGAAATCTTCTCCTGATGCAAGGGTGACTTTCCCAGGTGCATCTCAGCTTCAGAAACCAGCTGGCTTGGTTTTACTTCTGCGCAGTTCGGCTTTTCCCTCAACACGTGATTAGGGTGACATGGGTTTCAAAGATGGAGCAGCTCCCCACTCCCAGGCCCACAGATACGCGGTACATGAAAAGTAAGCGAAAACAAATTAGACACATAGGCAAGCATCTCTGGACACCCGCGTGTAGTGTGAAAGTGCAATATTAATGACAAAACATGTTGATTAATGACATTATAGATTAAACGAGGTTCTTGAATGTGAGCAAGTCGCTTTACGTGCGAATCCTTGCTCCAACACCTGCCTTGCGGTTATGTTTGTTTTTGTGCATGAACGGAAACCTTCCTGCAAACAAACAATAATTCATGGCATTTTCCTCTTTCTATGCGTGCTGCAGAATGCATCAAGCATAGAAAGAGGAAATAACTAGGAGGAGTAAAAGTATTTCTCCTTGTGGCGCCACTCCCACGCCTCCCATGGGGAAGTGTAGGTTTATGACGCAATCCCCGGTTTGCGATTCCTCGTAAATATGGAAATGTTTCAGATTCCATGGATGTTGCATGGGAACACCCACAGCAACATACATTGAACTCAACTTTAACGCAGTGTCCTGGCACACATTTACACAGCCATGAAAAGCCACGATTGGTGACTTTGCGAGGCCTTGTAAATATGCTGTGGCACTTTGTGTCACCGGAGAGTCAAAAAAGTGATGCTCCAGCGGTGCAAAAGTGCCACTGGGCCATCGTAAATGAGGCCTCAAGTGTCCAATCAATAAGGAAGATGTAATAATCACTTTTCATAAATAACACTGTACACCGCGGCTGTCATAGAGACACACCCAAGAAGAAGAAATCCTTACATTTGGAAGTGCTTCTTTTCATTCACAATTAAGCACATGCAGATTAATGCTTCATTCAATGAAGTTCCTGATATATTTTTTGTTAACTATTGTGCAGCTGCCTGGTAGAACCGCAAAAGCTTAGCTTCCTAATCTGGTGCTCATGTAAAGCACACTAATCCCCTTGGGCAAAGTTTGCACTATATATAAAAATTCGAAATAATAATAATTAAAAAAAGCATATTAGTGAGGAACTGAAAAATCTTCATTCTCAGGGGTCTTACTAATATCAATAAAGAACTTGGCACAGAGGCTGAAATATGAAAAGACATCTTTATTAAATTTAATACATGAGGCCACGTCACACAGAAACTGCAGCAACTGAATGAGGGAGTCTGAGGAATACAGAGAACAGAGGCCTTTTATATGTTTAGGGTTACATGACTCAGCACAAAAGTAAGGGGCAGTCCTAGCATTTGCAAGCATGTGATCCAGTGCTCCTACCAACATTCTGCATAAATGATGTCATCATCTACCACCATACTTACCAATCAATACCAGGCCCCTAAAAATAACAGAGCAGCTGAATCATGAGGCGAATGAATCTAATATGTTGTTTAAACTATCTACAATAAACAAGACCAGCTTGTCATTTTAAAAGTTTATTCAAACATATTCAAGAAAACTTAGGTTTTGGAAGTTAACTAAGCAAGTATTAGAAAAAGTCATAAAGAAAGTTTTATTCAGCATTTATAAGGAGAGCGTGTTTCAAGAAATATTAATCATTAACAGGAATAAGTGAAAAAGAGCATTTCCAAACCCTAACTAATTCTCTGTCTCTACCCTCATCGCCTGAAAACAAAGTCTTTTAAAAATCTCCTTTCCTTACGTGCGTTCGTCAGTCAGCAGAACACGACCCTCTGGAATCAAGAAGCGTAGGCCAAAGTCTGCTCCTTGAGCCAATTCTTATACCCTAAAGCTAAGGCTAAACTAACTAATTTCACATTCCAACAGCTGAATTCTGGCTCCCCATTGGCTGAACCACCTCACGCCACAGTAAATTGTGACATCTTTCACCTCGAGTCCGGGCTTTTACACAAAGCCATTGTTCATGCACAGAGTCCTGGCGGCACTTCTTTAGGCGGCTACATTTTGTAGCAAAGATTGTTCATGTAGTGCACATAAAATGCCACGACTCACATCCTGGCCTTGAGCCTGTCCGTTCTGAGCTTCTCGAGGCACATTGGCAAACCTCTCCACAGAGTTGCCTTTTGCAGTTCTTTTCAAAAACATTTCACAATAAAAGTTTATAGGCTTCTCATCTTTTTCAAAATAAGTTTTCACTCGTGGCTTTACATCAGTAGGCCTCTTTCCGAAAGCGTCAATTTTCTGCGCCACTTTTGCTTGCGTCACTGCGCCACCTTTAGCTTGCGTCACTGCGCCACTTTTAGCTTGCGTCACTTTTTCAGAAAACTATTATTTAAACAAACACAAAACATCAATTAATTAAAGCATTGACATTTGTTCTGTTACCCACCCCTTTTGCTAAATGTTAACCCATTAACTATGTTACCTAGCAAAAGCACATTTAAGCAGCATATATTACCTTTGATGTACCAATCCGATCTGGAACTGCATTTGTCACAGAAAAGACAAGACAAAAGCACATTTAAAAGGCACATGCTATTATTTTTGACAGCAGTAGTTAGTATATGACAAAGACAATAGACAACAATTATTGTATTATTTCTTTTGCATTTTGCACAAATGAACATAATGTTAATCCCATATGTTCATGTTGCACAGTTTATTCTAGGTTGATTTAATAACATACAGCAAACATATTAGTTTTATTAAACATTATGGAAGTCTGACTTCACAAGCCTGAACAAAATATTGTTCATTAACCCGCTCCATCAACTCCCTCATCTGGTGATTTTAAAATCACCAAACAAAATCCAAAATATTTACTTAAAATGTTATCTATTGAGCATGTTTCAGGCTTACTCAGGATTAGTATTTAAACTCTAATTTCATGTATATTCCAGCAACTCTCCTATTGAGTCCTACAAAATTCTTCTAATTCTATTTCCTTTTCCCTTACGTTATTCAGCTAAGTTGGATCCTTTCCATCTTTGAATCCCCAACCCCCAATGAATTTATAGGTATCTACATTTTGAATTGCACCAACAAAACTAATATCAATCTGAGTATTATAAAACAAAACAAAAAACAAAAATTAATTTTTGAAAAATATATAGTATATACCCCCTCTTTTTTTTAATTCCAAAACATGTTTTCTTCGACCTTGCGTCTTACATAAAAGTGTTTCCAGCTAACACAATTTCTTCGACCTTGTGTCACCTAACACTACACTACTTCAGCCTTATGCCAAAAATAAACCTCAACTCAAAGAAAGCTAAACCTAGTCATTGTCACCATTTTCTTGACTGCTACTGCTAACCTCAACTACTGGTGGAATCAAGATACAGGCACACTCCGAAGATTTGAACTTGTGATTTAGCTTCAATGATCATTTGCTCTTTCTGCTAATCACTTCAATTTTCTTTCCAACTTGTTCTTTTTTATCTGATTCACTCTCATGAATTTGCTCCTTCGATCTGTTTACCAACTTGAACTTCTAGTCTTCTTTTGGCCACACATCACATTTGCTCAAGAGTTTCTTCTTAGACTCTATTTCATTATATTCAACTTTCCAAGCCCTTCTTCTGAATTTTCTTATTTCAGACTCTTCATCATTTTGATCTGAATCTAGAATCACAATCTCTAGATCTTTTTCAGTCAATGTTTCATTCACATTGATATTATCATCCAGATGTCGACCACCTTCTCGATCTTCAAGATCTGGATCTTTACGTTCTTCTTCTGAGTTTGAATCAGTTGTAGTGTCATCATTATCTTCATCAGGGTTATCAGGTGCAGATACACGAAGGGTGTGATTTGCATGCACCCACCTTTTCAGACCCCTGCACTTTACAGCATTTGTTGTGACTGAAATCACTTGCCTTGCCTTCTGCCACCTGGGTACCAAACAGTTCTTCCTCCGTTGAACCTTTGTCCTGACCAAGTCTGCTGGCAATAGATCATGAGCTTGCTGCTTTCTTTTTGAAATCACATCTGTTCCCAGAGTAATTGAGTCATTTTTTCTTGTTGGAAAAGCTTCTACCCATTTTGAAAATAAACAAATGATGACTAGGACATATCTCAATTTGTTATGTTGGGGCATTTCAATGAAATTTATTTGAATACTTGTAAATGAACCACCCTCCCGGCCTATGGTTCCCAAACTCTTATTTGTCTTTTGACCTGGATTGTCTTTCTGACATGTCAGACATTTTTGACAAGGTGACTCCGCAACTAATCTGAATTCGAATTGTACCATGTTTCCCTGAACAGTTGAATCATTGTGTCTCTTTCTAAATGACCTGGACCATGGTACATCCGTGCCATGTCAGCAATCATGCAATTGGGCATAATAGGTCTGCCATCTTTGTAAATCCAAGTTTCATCTTCCTCTCGCTGTCTGCAACCTTCTTTGAGCCATGTGTTTTTCTCCTCATCATTTGCCTCATCTTGTAATTGTTTTAATTCTTGCCATGTCTGAATTACAAAGATTAATATGAGAATGCTTGAAACATGTTCATTACATTTTTCCCGAATAATTGCAACCCTCTCCTGAGCACAGAACTTAGCAATGGTACCTGTGTACGCATTGCCTTTTGAGATATAATCATTTTTCTCTCCATTTGCAGCATATTTTATCACTGTTATTTGGTCAAGAAGCTCAATTCCTTTGTTGAAGTCTGGCATGCCCTAGGCTTGCTCTAAGGCTTCAAGCTTAATTTCTGTCAGGACAATTGGGTCTTTTCCATCTGCTTTTGTCAATCTTTGCAATGGCCTCATAATTACTGAGAAACCACTAATCCATTGGCAACAGTATCCAACCATGCCCAGGAACATTTTTATCTGTGTTTGTGTCTTTGGGTATTCCATTGCCTGAATAATTTTATTTCTCTCATTAGTTACCTGTCTGGGAATTCTCTCTTGGAACCTGAAAGCAAAGATTCTTTGACTCTATGGGGGCATTGGGACGCAATACCACTCAGCATCATGTGGTATCTGACAAAGGATCTCTGCTGGTTTTAGCACAATAGGACAACAAGGAATAACTATCTTGTTAACCTTTCCCTGGTCTTGTACTATTCTGTACGTTTCATCTGGCTTTCTAATACCCATAATTGGTGAGTTACAAGGACTGTTCTCAATCTCGTTTAGGACACCCTGCTTAAGAAATTTTTCAATAACTGAAATGACTCCTTCAATTCTTTCTGGCTTCACCTTCTACTGTGGAACATTAGCAAATGAGTTTGCCTGCTTGTTTGTAATTTTAACTGGATCTGGTTTGTTTTCCTGCTCTCCACTGATTCCTGTATCTGTATTGTATTTCTGCTCATTAACATAATTTGGAAATGGTGGCGGGGGTATCTCATTCTGCTGAATTACCACCTGTCGCTGTATTTGTAGCTGTTCATTCAGTAGCTGTTGCTGCTGATTTATCTAATTCTGCATCTGTGGATTTTTACACTCTCTTACAAAAGCTAAATACGCTTTTTCCTTCTCCTTTTTCTTCGTTCATTTTGTTTTCTATTTATTCTCATTACCCCATTTTCTCAAAGCCCAAATTATATCTTTTATATGGGCAGGGGCATTCCTACCTGTATTGTTCAAGCCTTCAATGTCCTCATCATCCTGATATGTTTTTAATCTGTCTGTACTGATAGTACCATTTATTAATTTTTCTAAAACAACCTTTAATTTTGCAATATCCAGTAATTTGTACTCATCAGGCTGTGTCAGGTCAATCAGGTCAACAGGATTCCTCTGTGCCGTGCTGCTGACTTCACGCCAGGACGGGCGCTGCTTCTGAATCCTGACCTGCACCTTTGGAAAACTGCTTGCGGAACCCGCTACGCGGGTCCCGCTTCGCTTGGGGCTTCCTTCTTTGCCGTGGCTGCTGGGTGCTTGATTCCGGGTGCTGTGACCTGCAGGGCTGCGAGCGTGTTGTGGGCGCAGGACTTCAAGTCCCAGGAGCGCCCACAACTCCCAATTGCTGTCACCTGGGACTCTCTCCCTGCAGGCTCCTCCTCTTCCTCCCAAAACAGTATTTCATTAACTGGATATCCCCGCTGCGCGGGAGGGCGCCTGGAGAAGCCCGGGACAAGGGCGGGACCGTCTGTGGGCGTCAGGGGCCTAAGGAGGCCGGGCCATTACCCTGATATTTGTCCATCGGCGCATTTCATAGTAAGTGACATCTAACAATAGTGTATTTTGCTGGCGCATAACAGTGCAATGTCTGCCTCTACAAGTAGTGTCAGTCCGCCAACCCCACCGGTTGAGACTGGCCCATTGGCAATTGGTCCATTGGATAAATTCTTTTTCAATCGTTCATCCCAATCCATTGACAAAGAGATATCACTGGCTGAGAAGCGCGCTGAGCGCAGACTATCGATTGAACTACTTAAAAACATTACGGACAAGCATTCTACTCAAACATATCCCACCTTGGTAACAACATTATCCTCGGTAAATCTCCCAGTTGTAAATGAGCAATTTGAGGTACTCACAAATGCTGTGGATAAAGACAATGCTACTGAACTGATCTTATCCAGTGGGAGTGATATTAACCCTACGCTGCTTCGTGGTCCAGGTGCCCAGGCTGCCTTGGTTCAACCCATGCACGGATCTAAAAGGAAAAGGACTACCGTACCGAGAAAATGTAAATATGTTGTGAAACCCCCACAAAAGCATAGGAAGTTACATAAGACTATCTGTACTAGAGAGGTTGCCGTTGAGGCAAGTTGTAGCACAGAAAGTGTATTGAATGGGAATGTTGTTTTACTGGATAGCCCTGTCCCTGCTAAGAATATTGCTACTGAGTCAGGCCCCCCAACTGATGATAAGCTTCCATTGCTCACAAACCTGATCCCTGAGCTAGAAAAGCTGCTCAGATCAATTCTTTCCCCGATTGAGGATAGAATTGTTAAGCTCTCTGATCGCCTAGATCACTTTGAGCAGGCAACGCTAGACAATTTCTTTTCCACAAAATCATTGATTAAAACAAACACTAGGATGGACGTAAGTGTCAAGCACCAGGGCAATACCAACCATACAACCCAAGACAAGGGAAAGAGGCCACAAACTAACCCCCTATTACCATCCAAGTCAGGTAGTGTATCTGTAAGCAGAACTCCCAATCCTACAGAATTAGTACCTCTAGGCACTGCTCTAAATCCCCCTAATACTGTGAATCCAGTCCAGTCTGTGGTGCTCCAACCAACAATAATACCAGTTCCTCCTTCTGTAGTTGGGGCAGGGGTTAATGTATGTTCCACAGTGGGTAAAGCTAATGCACCTACCCAACCAACCAACAACCAGATGGTGTCAAACAAACCTGTAGTAGGGCTAGGGGTTAATGCAGGTTCCTTAGCGGGTAAAGATACAGCACTTACCCAACCTACTAACAACCAGCTGCTATTAAACAAACCTGTACCCCGTCCTGTTTTTACAGTTCCCAAACCGATCCCACCACCCCTGATAAAGCCACCACATAGGAAACCCCCAGTGAACCTTACTCCAGACTCTTTCCCCTACGTAGCCGTTCTCATAAATGTTCCACCTCTATCTGTAGGGCAGAGAGAAACCTTCCAGATGCTTAAAAATAAGATCATGCACTGGTTAAGAGAGAATCGTCCTCTCCCTGGAGACGTCGATGGGTTAATCTTAGGGGTTAGGAGAATAGATTGGATAGGGTACACAACTAAAAGTCTGGGTGGGGATTGTATTGTGGTGAACTTTCAAGATCCAAGGGTGGCTGGATGGATAATTAGACAGGGATGGGGTACAAGCAAGGGAGGTATTGGAATTGTCGATCTCACCTTTTTTTACCCCCGCCCATCCAGTGTATTAACTAGCCTGCTTAATGAACCCATAAATCATCCCACCCTACCTTTGCCAATTATTCCAACATCAGCTCCACCTCCACTGCTCCAAAACTATACTACATGTATGAATTATAACCCTCCTGTCGGATGGCAGGATCAGAGTTGGGGTCGTTGACAAACTGTGCACGATTCGTGCAGTAGTATCGGAGGGTGTATCAACGAATCTAAAGGGAGCTGTGATGATCATGATGATATTGCGGGTACAACCACAACTGTTGAGAAAACTGGAAATGGGAGTTTTACTGTGGCGGAAGGCGATGAGACAGCAAATATAAATGCTAGTGCTGGGGAATTATCCATACCAACAGCAAACGCCATCGGTTGTGTGAAGGTCGCCAATACTGCTGAAAACCCAATGGCTCTCCAACCATGTTCCAAAACTAGCAATTCCGGTGGGATCGAACTCAGCTCTGGTATGTTTTTATCCTGGAATATTGCCGGGTTGGGTAGTAAGCTAGTCTCCCAATCTTGGGTAGAATTTATCAATGGGTTCGATGTATGTTGTTTCCAAGAAACTTGGGCTTGTGACCCAGTCTTTCTCTGTGGCTATTTAAACTATTTTATACCAGCCACCAAAGGTGGAAGAGGTCGACCAACGGGAGGTCTTACTGTCTGGATAAAGCAGAACTTGGGCATCTCTATCAAAATGCTGGATTTGGGAATTAGCGATCTGCAACTGCTAAGAATCTCATCAGAAAAGGGGGTTTTAATGGACTTGTATAATGTTTATGCAAGAGGGAGTAACTCAGCTAATTCTTCCACTCTAGAGGCGCTGTCTGCTGCCTTAGAAACCAAGTCGCAAGATAGCAGGGTAATAGTAGCTGGGGATCTTAATATGAATTTTGAACCCCTTGATTGTACAAATGACCCCCTAGGGAAAGAGGAGGATAATCTTTGGGGAGTACCACCGTTAACTCTAAATCCCATCACAAGGTGGACAAAGGATATCCTGTTACTAAATGCTATTTGTATGGAGCACGGTTTAAGAGCCCTGAACGGGAGAACCCCAGGGGACAAAGAGGGTAGTTGTACTTTTGATAACGGCAACAGTAGGAGCATAATCGATTATGTAATATGTAGTCTCCAGCTGTGGCAGGGGGTTATTGATATGGCAATTAATCCTAGAATCGAAAGTGATCACAACCCCCTTTGTGTAACCCATAGGTGGTGGAATGTTGGACCTGAAAACTTGCATTTAAGGAATGACCAGATCCCAGTTATGACTAATGATGGACGTAGGCTAAAATGGCCAAGGGTACTGGCAAATGATGAAACAATGACCTACATTAACCTTGTGGTGGATAATGCAATTTCTGCCATGGAGGTGGTAGATTCCACAAATCCAGGGGCTAGGGACATCACTGATATCCATAATAAGCTATTTTCCCTCCTAAAACCATGTTTTTTGACTAAGACCAATAAAGGGAGGAAAAACCCGGATGTTGGTAGATGGTACAATTGCCAGTGTAGATCCGCACGATTGGAATTGGGCCAAGCCATTAGAAATAGGGACAATGTTGCCATTAGAGTGGCAAGGAAAGCGTATAAATTAGCCATTTCTCGGGCAAAGAGGAAATGGGATGAAGATCATTGGGCTGAGTTAAAAGGGGCTTCTAGTAGCAAGGATTCTAGGCTCTTTTGGAAAATCATGTAGTGGGGTAGAGGAGGTAGCCCCGCAAGACCCGATAACAACGTAGCCGAAGAAGCCTGGGTAGAGTACTTCAGACCACAATACGCTGAAGTCATGCAACCCGGGGTAGGGGAGGGCATACTGCCAGTCTTTGCAGCTGACAATTTGTTCACCCACAAAGAAGTTGAGAATGCTATTAGCTCGGTAAAATGCGGGGAGCACCAGGGTTAGACGGGATTCCCCCGGATATTTTCAAACATGATATGAGGAGGTGGGTGAAATATATTTTTCTGTTAGGAAATGCCTTAGCTAAGGGGGGGGTGGTTCCCGAGTTATGGAAAGGAGCAATTATTATCCCCATTTATAAAAAGGGAGATTGTTCACTCCCCGCCAACTACAGGCCCATAAGTTTGATAGCAACCGTGCAAAAAGTAATGGGGAGAATGGTTACAAATCAACTTATGGACTGGGTGGAGGACAATAACGCTCTCTCGCCATTCCAGGCAGGATTCAGGCGAGCGACCAGCACCATTGACCAGGTCTTCCGCTTTAATATACTGCGGTGGAAAACGGTCTTACTTGGTAGGGGCTGCCTGTGATAGAGCGCGCGGGTCACCCGGCTCACTTAGATTACCAAATTTTCCACGCACTGGGCCCTGGCGTGCATACGATGACAGTGTTTTGCAATGAACCGGGTGAAACCTCTGCCACGCTCTATGAGTAATGGAGTGGGTGACTCTTACACCACTTACTATTCATGTACCTGACTTACCACAGGCACATTACTCCTGACGGATCAGGAGCTAGCAGTGGACAGGTGATAAGGGTTTTCCTAAAAGGGAGAAAATTCTACTTCACACATTAAATACCTTTAATTCCACGTTAATGTATAATGACCACAGACACCTTGATGGTTTTAAGGGTTTTATATAGTAAAAGTTTAGGACGAAAATGCCATTACAAGTAGGCAAATGCAAAGCAATACATCAATGATAAGAATCAGAACCAGAATATAGCTATGGATTAAAGTGAGTATCATAGAGTAAAAGGGAACACTATAGGGCATGAATCACACTAAACATATTAACTAATATGGTTTAAACTAGGGCAAGGACGTGAGAAAGACCTAATATGTAGCTTAATACCTTTATACTAATTCCTAAACCTTATGCTATCTTTACTAACTTCACGGCAACCATACTAAGGGAAAGGGAAAAGTGGAACAATCTAGATAAACAGTCGGGTTTAACAATGTCCTATAGGAAGGGTAAAAGTGGAACATTTACTAATAATCAATTGCATAAAAATTACATTCAAAGGAGATATGGAGAATATCACAGGCAAGATTGCTTTAATTGGAAAAAGGAAAAGTTAAGGATATAGTATAGACAGACACCTATGTCAATATTTACCTAGGTGAGAATGAGGATTAACCCTGGTCACGGGTCAATCTGGGAAAGAACGGGACAAGGACCCTCAAGGATTCAGGAAATACCAGAAGGTGAGCAGGTACAGCTCATGGACAGTCAGGACAGGATACCCCTCAGGTCTGGGTCAGGACTGGGTTCACCAAGGCACGACCAACCCCTCACAGGTTCGGATGCAACGCCAGCGTTACCCCCTCTTCTGCACGGAATCCGCCAATAACCCCGATTGGGTTTTCGAATCTCCCAGCAAAATGCTTCGCTTAGCACTTAGGACTAATTTCCACCCCTTGGAGTTTGTGGAAAGTTTCAGGCAGAATGCTCCGCAGCACTCTGTATCAGGCACCTATAGAGTTCGTAGGGTCAGTGACAGGTCTGCTACTCGGACAAGTCGGACGATTTCTCTAAGCTAAGCTAGGCTATTTATACAATTTTAGGTCCCCAAGACCACCCATAAATGTTGCAAAATGACAAAGTCCCATCTTCTGATTGGTCAAGAGAGGTGGTTAGATCATAGGTACCACCTATACTTAACGTGACATTACCCTCCCCCCAACACCTGGGTTCCCAGGCCTACGTGTGGGAAAGTACAATAGTGAAGAAAAGGTTTGCAACATTGTTGCGCATTTCAGAACATAAATAGCACATCTTCAAGGGCAAAGGTGCGCCGGGAAAGGACAGTCCTCTTTTCAATGGCCAATCGGGTCAGGTTCCATTGCTGCACGTCCCAGATCTTTAGGTCACATGATGAGGGATACGTCAGCTTCAAAATGGAGTCCATCCCCTACTTCAAGGCCCTCATTTACGCGGTACATGAAAAGTAAGCGAAAACAAATTAATAACACAGAATAAAATGAATACACTGTACACCATGACCAACTACTCTTAATCCCTTATTTTATAATACTTATTGCATTAAGAGTTAGTGCAGAAAAGATGCATATACAAAAGCGGCTTAAGATAGCATGAAGCATGATTAGTGACAAGCGGCCATTTTAACACCACTGCGCATGAGCGAACTTTTCCCTCCAGATTGCGAGTGCGTCACATCACATGGGTATGACCGACGCACGCGCAAACTGGATTTCTGCAAAGCGGCCATTTTATTAATGTGCAAGCTTGATTATGATGAAAAACACATAGGCAAGCCTCCTAGGGACACCCGTGTGTTGGGGAAATACAAATAAAATGACAAACAATCGGAGTTAGTACAGTTATGATTCAGGCGAGGTTCATGAAGAGAGCAAGTCGCGTTACGTGCGAATCCTTGCTCCATCAATCCCCTCTTTGATGATATTTACTATCATCACTATACATGAAAACAGATGCCAACTTCATTCATCCAATTCATCCATCTCAATCTCGACGAACTTATTGTTGAGCTTTCTCTCCGCCTCTCTGTGTGTATGATTGTTCTTTATTTTCTTATATATCTGGTTTCTTAATTCTTCTAATTCTAATTCTTCAGCCTTTCGTTTTCCTCTTTTATTCACTATATATTTTCTGCATTTCTGGCATTTGCAACAGATAAATATGATCAAAACAATCAAACCTATTCCAGCTATTGGCATCAGTATTTTCCATATAAGATTTTTACCTAAATTAGAGAACCAACTACCTACAGAGGAGAGACCATCAGTCAGTCTCTTCCAGGCACTGTCAACCTCTAATGGTTTGAGTTCTTTTTCCAAATTAGTAATGTTTCTTATATATTTCTTAATTTCGACACTTTTATCAGGAATGTAAGTGCAACAATGTTGTGCCCTCAGCATCCTGCAGACTCCGCCCTCTTTTGCCAATAAGGTATCAAGAGCAAGGCGATTCTGTAAAACCATTGATCTGATCGCAACCATTTCAGTATTGATCATCAGAAATCCAGCAGCAGTGTCAGTTGATAACCGATCCACTACTGTAGATAATTTGCAGATTCTGTGAGTATTCAGAACTACCCCCATTCCAGGTATCAGTGCACTAAAAATATCACCTACAATTTCTCCTACACTTTCACGTTTTCTACGCACTAAGCCATTAGTAATCTCATTGCTTCCAGCTGCATTGTTCACATGGTATATTTTCGGAAAGACAATGCCAAAGTAGCAGCTTCCATACCAGTGATCCGGCAATTTGAAATAAGCCTTGTTTCCACATATATAATAAATTCCTGGAAACACAGGTGCTGACCCATTTTTGAAACCCCAACCTCCAATTACCTTGTAATTGTGTTCACACTCGCTGGAACCTTTGAATACATTGTTATAATAACTAGTCTTTTCTCTATGAATACAGAGTTTCCCTTTCCGTTCAAAATCCAGCAACAGAGCAGGAGTAACTTCGCTTTGTGAGGTGTTATCCATGTTTTCTGCCCATCTAGGGGTTCGGTTCTTTTCGTCATTTGCCTTTTTCTGAAACTTTTCCCTTCTCTTCTCTGCCATTTTCAAGAACATTTTCTCTTGTGCATGTAAGGAACACGTCAAGTTGTCTCTACGAGCTTCATTCAGATCTATGTCACCTATCGTCAGGAAGTATTCTCCCATGTAGCGAGTCACTCCACCAAGTGTATGTACAAGGTTCAGATTCCCTCTAATAGGAAGTTCTGAAAAGATAACGTCAGTGTTTGAGTAATAGTACTGTAAAGTGCTTCTATAGAACAAACTAGCTAGAATACTACAGGAGATTCCATAGGTCAAGGGTAAATGGTGGTATGTCACGCCTTCAGCTACTGAAGTAGGTAGCATCATGCAGACATAGCAATCTTCTATTTCCATAGCTTCTACATAGTGCACTAAAAGATTAGCGAAAACATTTAAGTGTGTCCTGTTCTTCATTTCGTGATAATGTAGTTCTCCCTCTTCTGTTGTTTCTAAGTCAGGTCGTGTATGTCTCAGCCTCATTGAATTGTCACGTCTTTCTACTCTTCGTGGTGTTTCTTCAGTGTTTACAACTTCTGCGTCTTGTGTCGTCAAGTCTGTAGGATATATATTAGGGTCTTTGCTTATCATAAAAGGTATAAACACTGTTAATCCTATCCATATCACTATCATTATTACTATATTACAGATGCATATTTTACAGCATGTTTTGCAACAGCTAAATCTGGATCTTCCAGTGACATTTGAATCAGACATTTTATCTTACAGGTGGCTTTTCAACCCCTCTTCGTTTCTTCTCAGCAGAGGTTTTATTTCGCTTCACCTCAAGGAGGGTCTTCGTCAGAACTCCGATTAGCAATGGACCCTTCGTCGCTTTTGCCACAGGCTTCGGGCTCATCAATTTCTTCCAACACCAGATAGGTCCACTCGGGGCTCCGATACAGTTTGTTCTGTTTCTTTACTCTGCCGCTCTTTCGGATGGACTTTCCTCGGGCTTCTTTCCTTTCACTTTCAGCCCTTTTTCGGTCTTTTAGTTTTTCATCGACTGTTTTTATTCTTATTCTCAGTCTTTTTACATATCGGGGTTCATCCTTCTTTTCGATCCTATTTGTAGTCGAGGAAACTTGCTCTTCCTCGTGAACTCTTTTGCCTTTTCTTCTTTGTCGCACTATTGCTTCAGCAGTGTCTTTTTCCCTTCCTGTCTGACTAGCTCCAGGTCTTTTATCTATTTCTTCTGCCTGGTCCCTAATCTGACCTAGTTCAGGTGTAGACTGTATTTGATCTTTGTTTGTGAGGGATTCATTGGACTCTTCTTCCTGAACATGTTCATCTATTGCTAACTGGCCTTCTTCATGCTCTTCGATCTCTTGATTTTCTTCCGCATGAACTTCCGCTTTGACTACTATCTGTCCCTTTCCAGCCTCCTCTGTCTGAGAAGGAGTGTCGATGACTTGATCTGTCCCTACTTGGCCTATTCCCTGATCAGATTTGATGATGGCTTTGATGATCTGACCTTCTCCTTCCTGTTCTGACTCACCTGCGCTGTCCCACTCACTACCTAGGTAAGAGTATTTTCTGGTTCTTATAGGATCAAGAACCAGGTCATCAGCAGGAAACCATTCAACTTCTTGACTTGTGCCTGGTAGTTCAATGTCAGCGGGATCCGGACCCTCTTCTGGAGTCTCCTCAGCTGGACTACCTTCGGCTTCAGTCGCGTTTTCTCCAGTCACCTTCTTCGTGTGACTTGCATGGATCCACTTTGGTACACCAGCACACTTCACAGCAGTTGTGGTGATAAGGATCACTTGTCGAGGCTTGCCCCACTTCGGTTTAAGGCAACTCTTCCGGGTATGTTTCTTCAGTACCACCCAGTCACCTGGTTTCAGCTTGTGTGCTGGGGTGGTAGGCCATTCGACAGCAGTCTCTCCAATCTGGTGAGAGATAGAACGCACTTGGTCACCCAACTGCCTGCAGTACTCTAGCACCATATCATCAGAAATACTTAGCAGTTTGTGTCCAGGTACCCATGCCTGTCGCATCATTCTTCCCATCAGTACTTCATGGGGGCTCAGGCCTGTCTTTCTGTTTGGAATACTTCTCAAGCTCATCAGCAGCATGGGCAAAGCCTCTATCCAATTCATTTTTGTAGAGTCACACAGTTTTGCCAGCCTGGACTTGAGAGTGCCGTTTATCTGCTCGACTATCCCAGAAGCCTCTGGATGATAGGCACAGTGCAGCCTTTGCTCCATTTTGAATGCTTTGCAGAGTTCTTTTAGGACTTCGTTTGAAAAATGTCCACCTTGGTCTGTTTCAATTGTCTCAGGAATTCCAAAGCGGGGGATCAGTTCCCTAAGTAACAATTTAGCTACAGTCAGGGCATCATTCTTCTTTGTTGGATAGGCCTCCACCCACCGGGAAAACAAGCAAACTATGACTAGGACATATTGGTATCCCTTGCACAGGGGTAGTTTTATGAAGTCTGCCTGCATCCTAATGAAGGGACCTTCTGCTCTCCCAATGGTACTTTGTTCCACTACTGTCTTTTTTCCTGCATTGAACTGTTGACACACTAAACACCTCTGGCAAAGTTTGTCTGCTGTGCTCCTGAATTTTGGACTGTAGAACAGCTTTTCAAACATTCGGCACATGGCATCCCTCCCAATGTGTAATGGTTCATGTATTATTCGTGCCATTGCGGTAACCAATCGTTCAGGTAGAACAGGCATACCAGTCTTGTGGACCACAACACCATCTCCTTCCCTTTGTCGACATTCATCCTGTCTCCACCTGTTCCTTTCTTCCCTGTCTGTTGTCTGTTGTAGTTCTCTCAATTCATCCCATGTTCCCAACCTTTCAAACAACATCAGTTGGCAGCTGCTTTCACCTCCCCATAATTTAATTAGGAGAGACATTTTATGTCGGGCGCAGTACTGGGCAATTTGGTCAGCATATCTGTTTCCGGCTGTCACCTCGTCATTTCCAGATCGGTGAGCCGCACATTTGACCACAGCCAATTCTTTGGGCAATTGGATGGCTTCCAGTAAGTTTTGTACTGGTTTCCCATTCCGGATAGGAGAACCTGAGGAAGTCATGAATTCTCTTTGCAACCAGAGCTGGCCGAAGTCATGAACAACCCCGTAACAGTACTGACTGTCAGTATAAACAGTTATTCTTTTGTTTTTCCCAATTTTACAAGCTCTTGTTAGAGCAATGAGCTCCGCTACTTGAGCAGATTTAACTTCGCAAAGATAGGAAGCTTCCAGGGTCTTTTCCAAAGTGACTACAGCATAGGCAGCACTCAAACCTCCATTCTCATGTCTCAAGCATGAACCATCCACAAACATTTTGAGGTCCTCATCAACCAAGGCCACTTCTCTGATATCAGGACGGGGTTTTGTGCTAAATTCAGTCAAGTCTATGCAGTTATGCTCAATTTCATCTCCTGCTTCTACATCAATGGGAAGGGGCAATAGAGTGGCAGGGTTTAAAATGTTGCATCGGGAAATTATTACATTTTCTGCACCAATGAGAATCCTCTCATACTTAGTCAGCCGACTAGGGGTGAGATACTGTGTCTTAGTTCGGGTGAGCAAGATCACAACTGAATGTGGAACAAATACAATGACAGGATGTCCCATCACAATGTTCTCACTCTGCTCTAGACTTGTACAGGTAGCAGCTACTGCTTTCAGGCATCCCGGTAATCCAGCAGCCACTGGATCTAGGGTGGCTGAAAAGTAGGCCACAGGACGTCTAATCAGACCATGTTCCTGGGTTAAGACCGAGAGCGCACAATTGTCCCTCGTGTCACAGAACAGTTCAAAGTTCTTAGTGTAGTCAGACATTCCTAAGGCTGGAGCTGTGCACAGACAATTTCGCAATTTTACCCAAGCAGTCATGCATTCATCATTCCAGCAAACTGGGTCTTCCGCTCCTTTCTTTGTCATGTTAATCAAGGGTTTAGCTATAGCCGCGAAACCCACGATCCACTGTCTGCAGTACCCAACAACTCCTAGGAACATTCTTACTTCTTTCTGGGTTACTGGTAGTGACATTTCTCGAATTATTTTAATTCTTTCGGTAGTGACTTTTCGGATCCCTTTCTCTATCTGGTGCCCCAGATATTTTACTGAGGTCTTGCAGAACTGTAGCTTGTCTGGTGAGACCTTATGTCCTCCCTTTCCTAGGTGATTCAGCAAGGCAATGGTATCAGTGACACAGTCGTCTTGACTTCTAGACGCTACTAGCAGGTCATCTATGTACTGCACCAGGACAGACTCTTTAGGCAGTACCAAAGATTCAAGGCATTTCTTTAAAATCTGGTTGAAAATCGATGGACTTTCGGTGTACCCCTGGGGGACACGATTCCAGACATAGACCTGGCTGTTAAATTCAAAACTGAAAAGGAATTTGCTTTCTGGATGCAATGGGATGGAAAAGAATGCATAGCACAGGTCAATGACAGTGAACCATTCCGCATCCCAAGGAATTTGATACAGTATTACTGCAGGGTTTGGTACTATGGGACAGCAAGGTACTACAATCTGGTTTACCTTGCGCAGGTCCTGCACTACCCTGTACTTTCCGCTAGGCTTCTTAATTCCAAGTATGGGCGAATTACAGGGACTGCTCATCACTTCCTGAATGATGTTTGCTTTGAGCAATCTGTTTAATTCCTTTGCGACTCCTTCTTTCACTTCTGCACTCATTTTATACTGTTTGGTATTTGGGTATACAGCATTTGCTTTTATAGCTATTTTTACTGGGTCTACATTTGCCATTAAGCCTACATCTTTTCCAGTAAAATCCCAAACTTCAGGTATTACGCTCGATTGGAGTTCTTCAGGTAGACTTTCAATGGACATGGGCTTAATATCTGTGTCGGGCCTCAGTAACATCAATTTATACAGGCCATCTTCATCTGGGGTCTGTATTTCCACACCATTTGGTGAGCAAAAGATGGTGCAACGCATTTTGCACAACAAATCTCGTCCTAATAGGTTTACAGGACTGGAATCACAGACCACAAATCTGTGCATTTCCTTGAAATTCCCTATGGAAATTTCCATAGGCTCAGTTACCGGAGTACTGATTATCTGATTTGAAACTCCCACTACTTGGATAGCATCTCCCGAGAGGGGTAGGTTAGGAACGTTCACTGTTCTCACAGTGGAACGGGTAGCACCAGTGTCCAACAGAAAGGTGACATCTGTCCCTTCAACCTTTCCTTCAATGTATGGTCCAGTCTGGTCTACCGGTAAGGAAGCGCCAAGCACGCACTCCTTGTCCTCCCCTCTCAGGCCCCGTCAGTATTGATCATCGCAGAGGAAAGTATCATTTAACAGGTACTGAGGAATGGGTGCATTTCTTTCATTCTCTCTTTCCCACACTTCGACCCTTTCATTCTCTTGACCCTGATTCCTATAATTCTGTCTAGGAGCGCGTGGCACTGGGGGTTGATTTACCTGCTGTTGGGTCTTTCGGATCCCCTCTTTCTGCACCTGTGGATTTAAACCATTTACGGGGGCATTACCAGCCTGCAAGTGCGGACATTTATCTCTCCAATGCCACATCTGACCACATCCGTGACAGGGGAATTTTTCCATAGCATCTTCTCTACTCATTTTTACCCGGGGCCTGCCTCCACCCCCAGTATTCGGATTTGTAGCATTATTACTGTTAGTCATTTTACTTAACTGTTTTTCTTGTTGTTCAGCTAACTTCACCTGAGCCCACATCACTTTCTCCTTTAGGGCTTTCTTTTTGTTCTCGATCTCATCTTCGCAGTATTTGGCATATTTGAGAACATCATCAATGGGTTTCCCTTGCCAACTGATTTTGTTATCTCTAATCCACTGGGATATTTCAGGTCTCAATCCCAACACGAATCGATAACTGAAATGGGTCATATCCTTCATGTCCACATTATCGATTCCACTGTAAGTTTTGAACACCTGTAGTAACCTTTCATAAAAGGAGTGGACTGATTCATCACGCTCTTGGGTAGTTCTATCTATACGGGTCCAATCAGTTTCTTTTGCAGGTACCTTTTTCTTTAGGTATTGTATGACTTGGTTATATTTTCTCATTACATCAGGTGAGGGAGCTCCAGTTACAGAGTCTCTCTCGTACTCCTCATTGGGCCAATCTATTTCAATTTTACATTCGGTCCATAGGTCGACAGGTACTACAATGTCGAAAAACCCATCCAGGTCTTTCAGGAGACATTTCTGAACCTTTATGAAGCGTTCAACCTGTCGGTACCATTCAACCGGCTTCTCCCTCAATTTAGGGAAGTCATTGGTAAATGATACTATATCTTGTCTGGACCAAGGGACATGGACATATTTTCCCCCTGGGGCTTCCCTCATGGGACATAATTTTTCTGGTTTGTCAACTTCTTGTAGAACGTACTCAGCAGTCCGTGGTCTCTCCTTGCTGTCCTCCTTTTTCTTTGCCCATCTGGCTTTCCACTTGTCTAGATCTCCCCATTTCTGTGCTAAGTTTATCAGTTCCTTAATCTGCGTTTTCTTCCCTGCGGTATTCAGGTTTTCTAGATCTTTGTCTGAAAATTCTACCCTGTAGGATTTCTGTAGTACCTTAGATCTGCTGATATCTATTCCCATAAATATTGCCGTTTCCATTAATTTGTCATAGTATGATTTTGCGTTCCGAGTAAGGTGTTTGCACTTGAACAACAACTCATCTTCCTCCCGGACATTCAATCGGTCTAAACTCACATTCCCTGCGCTCAGTTCCTCTAGCTCTATTCTTAGCTTATAAATATCTAATGGTTTCGGATGAGGGGTTCCCTTTTCTAATTCTCGGGTCCATCTTTCTATTTCCTCGGGAGTTACCACGGTCGCACTTTGAGTTCCTGATGAGGACTCTATTAGTACGTCTTTGTTCCTAGTCTGAGGTCCAGTTCGAGACATACTAGGTTCCTGTTCCCTATTAGGTAGATCCATCAAGGAAACCATGGACTCACATTCACTTGTTTGGTCATCAATAATGAGTGGTTCTTTTCTAGGCTGGGGCATCATCGGGGTTATGACTGGAGTTTTTGGAGTATTCATTCTGTCCCCATATAGAGGAAAAACTGGACCAATGGTTACTGGAATCGTCAGGGCTTCAGGATTTGGATTAATCTGAGCTATGGCATGTATGAGATCATTCCGCTGTCCTCTCAGGGCATCTCTTTCCTGCTCGTGTAATACTCGATTCATGGGGGGATCCTGTATCATTTGGGGTACTAGAGAAGGATATAGATTCGGAGCTGATGGAGTCGATAAAACTAGTCCCTCACCAAAGGGGTTGTAATTCGGGACCACGGGATCGGGTCTACCAAATCCCTCTCCTCCCGCTCCTCTCTGTTCTATCCCCGTAGAATCTGCTTCACTAGTACTTCTTCTTCCTGAAGGTCTCAATGGAGTAGTTGAGCTCTGAGATCTGGCTTCTTCATTATAAGGCGGGGGACCTTTCATAAATAAGTCCTCTAGAAATTCATCTTCTGATTCACCCAGGGGCATCAGGTGTCGGGTTTTCTCAGTACATTTCTTCCCTCCCACCATTTCATTAGCTCCGAACATGGGGAATAACCCTTCTACCATCATATTTTGCCTCCACTGTTTCAATTTCTGCTCCTTGGTTTCTTTTACCATTTTTGGATACCATCGGGTCACTCCCTTGTCCATTCGGGGTCTGTCTCGCTCTAGAGCCTCTATTTCCCATTCCTCTAAAGCTTCATACTGAGTTAATCTAGGTCTGGGATGTAATTCATTCATTCGGGTCCTCAGGTTAAATAGAATTCTCCCGTTAAAAGTACCATCAATGGGAAAGGCTAAAACTCCATCTTCCGCAGTGTACTTTACCCAGTTCTCTAACCATACACAGGTATGATACCCTTTCTCCAACATCATGAAAGATGCTGGAGTATTTGGTGGAGGAATGATCACGCCTTCCCTAGTTCGTACGGGTTTGTCAGTTTTGAAGAAATTCTTTATTTTGCTGACAAATGACATTTTTCTCTTTCCTCCGTACATGTTGTGAGGTCTGCCTTTGCTCATCAACTCTTTATGACACCCTAGATTTCGTGGATCAGGCAGAAAATCAGGGTACCACATACACCGCTCGTGACAATCTATAAGCTCGGTGCGAAAAATGTTTACTTCGTTTGTGCTTCCAATGCTAGCGCGACTCCAATTTCGCAACAACCAATCAGTGCAGAGGTTGCAAAAGTTCTTGACCAATGGGTGTGCGGCCTTTTCGCGAGACGCGTTCTCACGCTCAGGCACTCACCCCTCCCTTACAATTTCGGCTTCACTCAACACCCGCTGGTTTAACCAATCCCAGCGCGGCACGGAGTGACGTTAGAGCAGCCCTTCGACTGACTCCCTCCTTTACAAGGTAACGGAAACTTTGTATATTCTCTAAGATGCTAATATTAATTTTAGTCAACAACGTGTAACATTCGCCATTGTGTAGGAGTGTTCTAAAGAGATAGAAAGTTCTTCTTTTACTGCAAGTAAACCACTTCTGTCTACTTTTCACACACTTCGGATAGACTTCTCTTGCCTACCTTCACGCAAGCATTAGAAAACCTGCTTTTACCCAGTCTCATCCACTTTCCGGGATATATACTAAGCCTGGGGTTCGTCAGCGTTTCCCTTTGCTATCATACAAGCTCCGATGACTCTATTACTCCCTTAGTGTGACCCTTACTAGGTGATATCAGACCAAGGTTTCTATCAGCAGTCCCGTCACTGTCATTCATACAGTTTTCCGAAAAAGACCTAATTAGCGCTTCCAGTTCCACTTGAACCATGCACTAACCTTTCCTCCCTACAAATGACCTCAGAACGCGATGGATTCTACTCACCATCCGTTATACAATTCCCCGGGGATTTCAGACAACACTTAACAGTCACACACAATTGGTTAATAAAACATATAATATTTAGTAGCAATACATATATAAAATCATTTAAAAATAATTAAAACATTTTCGAAAAAAGAAAACAGTTGCGCAATAAAATATTAAGTAACATAATTAATATTAAAACAATTTTAGCAGCACATTTAATTTTCACGGTTTTATTTCCTAACTATCTTATCTACCTATCTTACTAGTCCTAACCATTCCTCTTGCTACCAGAAATTACTGATAGAGCGCGCGGGTCACCCGGCTCACTTAGATTACCAAATTTTCCACGCACTGGGCCCTGGCGTGCATACGATGACAGTGTTTTGCAATGAACCGGGTGAAACCTCTGCCACGCTCTATGAGTAATGGAGTGGGTGACTCTTACACCACTTACTATTCATGTACCTGACTTACCACAGGCACATTACTCCTGACGGATCAGGAGCTAGCAGTGGACAGGTGATAAGGGTTTTCCTAAAAGGGAGAAAATTCTACTTCACACATTAAATACCTTTAATTCCACGTTAATGTATAATGACCACAGACACCTTGATGGTTTTAAGGGTTTTATATAGTAAAAGTTTAGGACGAAAATGCCATTACAAGTAGGCAAATGCAAAGCAATACATTAATGATAAGAATCAGAACCAGAATATAGCTATGGATTAAAGTGAGTATCATAGAGTAAAAGGGAACACTATAGGGCATGAATCACACTAAACATATTAACTAATATGGTTTAAACTAGGGCAAGGACGTGAGAAAGACCTAATATGTAGCTTAATACCTTTATACTAATTCCTAAACCTTATGCTATCTTTACTAACTTCACGGCAACCATACTAAGGGAAAGGGAAAAGTGGAACAATCTAGATAAACAGTCGGGTTTAACAATGTCCTATAGGAAGGGTAAAAGTGGAACATTTACTAATAATCAATTGCATAAAAATTACATTCAAAGGAGATATGGAGAATATCACAGGCAAGATTGCTTTAATTGGAAAAAGGAAAAGTTAAGGATATAGTATAGACAGACACCTATGTCAATATTTACCTAGGTGAGAATGAGGATTAACCCTGGTCACGGGTCAATCTGGGAAAGAACGGGACAAGGACCCTCAAGGATTCAGGAAATACCAGAAGGTGAGCAGGTACAGCTCATGGACAGTCAGGACAGGATACCCCTCAGGTCTGGGTCAGGACTGGGTTCACCAAGGCACGACCAACCCCTCACAGGTTCGGATGCAACGCCAGCGTTACCCCCTCTTCTGCACGGAATCCGCCAATAACCCCGATTGGGTTTTCGAATCTCCCAGCAAAATGCTTCGCTTAGCACTTAGGACTAATTTCCACCCCTTGGAGTTTGTGGAAAGTTTCAGGCAGAATGCTCCGCAGCACTCTGTATCAGGCACCTATAGAGTTCGTAGGGTCAGTGACAGGTCTGCTACTCGGACAAGTCGGACGATTTCTCTAAGCTAAGCTAGGCTATTTATACAATTTTAGGTCCCCAAGACCACCCATAAATGTTGCAAAATGACAAAGTCCCATCTTCTGATTGGTCAAGAGAGGTGGTTAGATCATAGGTACCACCTATACTTCACGTGACATTACCCTCCCCCCAACACCTGGGTTCCCAGGCCTACGTGTGGGAAAGTACAATAGTGAAGAAAAGGTTTGCAACATTGTTGCGCATTTCAGAACATAAATAGCACATCTTCAAGGGCAAAGGTGCGCCGGGAAAGGACAGTCCTCTTTTCGAAGGCCAATCGGGTCAGGTTCCATTGCTGCACGTCCCAGATCTTTAGGTCACATGATGAGGGATACGTCAGCTTCAAAATGGAGTCCATCCCCTACTTCAAGGCCCTCATTTACGCGGTACATGAAAAGTAAGCGAAAACAAATTAATAACACAGAATAAAATGAATACACTGTACACCATGACCAACTACTCTTAATCCCTTATTTTATAATACTTATTGCATTAAGAGTTAGTGCAGAAAAGATGCATATACAAAAGCGGCTTAAGATAGCATGAAGCATGATTAGTGACAAGCGGCCATTTTAACACCACTGCGCATGAGCGAACTTTTCCCTCCAGATTGCGAGTGCGTCACATCACATGGGTATGACCGACGCATGCGCAGACTGGATTTCTGCAAAGCGGCCATTTTATTAATGTGCAAGCTTGATTATGATGAAAAACACATAGGCAAGCCTCCTAGGGACACCCGTGTGTTGGGGAAATACAAATAAAATGACAAACAATCGGAGTTAGTACAGTTATGATTCAGGCGAGGTTCATGAAGAGAGCAAGTCGCGTTACGTGCGAATCCTTGCTCCATCACCTGTACGTCGCATTTGTCGACCTACGGGCGGCGTTTGACTTGGTCCCCAGGTTCAAGTTATGGCTGGTCCTGCAAAAACTGGGGATCCCTGCTGAACTGCTCACCTTGATCATGCGTCTGCATGAATCTAACTTTGCAAGAGTACAGTGGGGTGGGAATGGCGAGTCAACTCCGGACTTCCCCGTGGAAAGGGGGGTCCGACAAGGCTGTGCCATGGCACCCTTACTATTCTCATTATTTATTAATGGGATTGTTGAGCGAATGTTGGAAGCTAGCGTAGATGCCCCATCGTTAGCGGACGTCAGGGTCCCGATCCTGATGTTCGCTGACGACACCCTGATCATGTCAAAAACCCCTGTGGGGCTACAACGTGCATTAAATATATTCGATGCTTTCTGCAAAGAGCACGGCCTAGAAGTAAATGTGGGGAAGACGAAACTAATGGCCTTCTCCCCACGCCGTAAAACTTATCCTAAGGTAACCCTGAATAATAGCAAGCTAGAGACTGTCAAAGAGTTTGTATATTTAGGGGTACAGATAGCAGAGGGCCCTGGTTGGTCACATCACTTGGAAAAAACGGCCCTAAAACATCAACAACTATCAGGAGCATTGCGGGGGGAACATCGAAAATCTAAGACGAAACCGATCAAACCTGTTCTTATGGTTTATGACGCCAAGGTCTTAGGCGCGACCTTATACGGTGCAGAGTTATGGGCCTGGGACAATCTCTCGACCTTACAGATATCTGAGAACAAGTTTCTCAGAGGGATTACAGGCCTCCCACAGAGTACCCCCCTATTGCCACTGTTTCTGGAGCTGGGTAGGCGTCCCATTAGTGATAGAGCGCGATTGCGCCCTGTCCTCTATTGGAGACGTCTATGGACAACCCCTGAGATTAGGCAATATGCTGAGGATTTCCTTTCGATAATCAAGGAAGATAACTTCCACAAGATAAAGTGGCTAAAAAACTTAAGGTCCATGTTATTTAACCTTGGGTTCTCCAACCTTTGGACCAATCCACTTGGGGAGGTCTTCCCTAGTAAGGAAGCCCTCAAATTACAATATTGGGACTGGGTGGGCAGTAATTTGTTGAGAGGTGTTAGGTCTGACTATATGGCGGGTCGCTTCCTGGAGACTAAAATCTATCCTATTTTAGAAAATTATTGGGATACTTTTACGGTCCCAATGGATAGGAAGCTAGTCTTTCAGGTTAGATCTGGTTCTATTCCCCTAAAAAGACTAACTGCAGGTTGGCAGAGGTCGACCAATACGTTATGCCCAGTATGCGAAACAGCTGAGGAAAGCCTAGGGCACTTTCTATTTGCCTGCAAAGCCTATTCTTCACCTAGGAAGGTATGGCTTACACCTGTATGTAAGAACCTCGGGACACGAGATAGTGCCGTGGCACTGAGAATTTTGTGCACTTCAACTCAGGAGTCGATAGTTATTGGGGTAGCCAAATATTTGGGGTGGGCCTGGGCAATCAGGCAGCGATTTCTGAGAGGGTCCAGTTAATCATGTTTTTAGATTTTTTTTATAAAATCCAAATTTATTGTGTCATATATGTAAATTTTTTATATAGGTATTGTATGAGCTTGCACAAATGTTTACACGAATTTGTATTTGTCAAATGATATGTTTTTATTTTGTCATGTTCAATTTTATGCTGTGCTTTTATGAGAATTTATCTTGAATAAAGCTTGTACAAATCAAAAAATCAACATCAGAGTCCTCATTAGCTGAAGCTAGAGTCATCACTCTCTCTTGCTGAGTTTGAATCATTACTAGCTCATGTTCATATACATTAGAATAAAGTTTTTCAACAAAATTTTGAATTGGGACTGCTAAAGCTTTGGAACTAGTTTCATCTTTTCTAAGCACTGGGAGAACAGGTCCAATTGTCACTGGAACTGTCATTGCTTCCATGTTTCTAGTTAACTGCTCAATTAAATCATTTGTAGAATTTACATGATCATCAATATTAATTCCAGAAGTACTAGGCATCTCATCATACCTTTCTGCTGTGACACATTGAGAAGGGGTCTGGGCTGGACTCTATTAATCTGAACTGGGACTCTTGGCGTTATATTAATCTGTTCTGGGGGTCTGCTTGAATTTTTGTCCTGATCTGTATTTACAACATTATTTCTACACTGATCAATAAACTCTACTCTGACAGGTTTAGAAATCAATTTTTCATCAAAAACTATTTCTTTTGGGCAAGGTGCCGTTCTTTCAAAATAAATGTCTTTTGTATCGTCATTATGCTTATTAGCTACTTCATTATTCTCCTCTCTATTCATTAATCTGCTCTCACATGTAGCAACAACCTTTTCAACATATTTAGAAAAACATTTTCTCTTTCTTTAGATAATAATTATCCATGTTTTTTTTAAAAATAATCCCCTTATTAAAATTTACCACAACAAATAAACAGAACTTCCTGCTTAAATTAATATATCTTTTAATTTACCTGCATTCACATTTTAATTGAGGCAGGAAAATGTGCTTTGCTAAAAGCAGCAATGAAAATACTTAAACTGGCAGAAGTGGAAACACCTGAAATTAACTGAGTAATTAAAAATGCTTATTCGCACACACACAAAAATATCAGCTGTGGTGAAAACTCAGTAATGTTTATTTATTTAATTTAATTACCCTACACGATCTCCTGTCAACCAGCTCTAAAACCAGTCTTCCTTGAACTTAATTTGAATGCTTTGCTGCTAACAGCTGATATTACCACTGTTCCCCCGCTCTTGTTACTTCTGTTGTGTTTGTCTTACCACTAATGCACATCGTCCCCAACAACCATGGACCAGTTCCTAGTCCTCCCTTTTCCCCCTTGGTGAGTGTTCTATAAACTATCTGCTGGCTCGAAATCAAGTTTTATGCCAGGGCACTCGCATTAAAGAGAAACAAAGCCAAAACACTCGGAGCACATCGGCTTAAAACAATGTGCTGTTAGCTCTAATACAGCACGCGATACTCGCCAGCTGCTTCAAAGCCGAAAAATGAATCAGCTGTGACACACGTTTTTTTTATAGGCTAAAAACGGGTACGTTTTATTTCCAATATTAAAAACACTAAAGTAATTAGCTGGCTTGCAGCTTTCAATAGCAAAAATACCCTACCCTTTCATGGAGGCAGCACCACCAGTTTTCCATAATGTGCTAGTGTCAGTTAATTCGGTTCTTTTCTGGCTTCGGCTCTGTAGGTAATTCGGTTCTTTTCTGGCTTCGGCTCTGAAGGTTCCAGAGGACCTAGCTATGCCCTTTTTTTTTAGGAAAATAGTCATTTCAAACCAACTTGTGTAGAGTTTCACTCGACATACTTAGGGGCTAGTGTTTGTGTGACATTTTGGACACAGTTTGTCAATGTTTCACCCAACGACAAGGCACTTCACACACTTACAAGGACGCCATAAAGACGACCAAGGTTTTTACTGCTTAATGATTTAGTGAACCTATTCAGGAGGGAGTGGATTGCATCGCTCTGTTAGGTTAGGTACTCGCACCAATAATTCAGGGCTACAGCATGCTCAATCAGAATCTCATGAAAGTCAAAATGGAATACATATATTAGAAATATTAATTTTCCAAGATTGCCCCTATAAAATTCATTGTGTGTGCTCCAAGCAACCACAGAGGCGCAGAACGCAAAACACAATATCAACGATTTGGAGAGGCAGGAGAGAATTTATTGAAAACAACAGACTAATATTGGTAATGCTTTGGTATGCCTGTCAAATTGGACACAACTAAATCAATAACATGACTGTAGCGGTAAAGAAAACCTAAAGCTGAGATACTTGTGAAATGTAAACAACTTGGCAGGCACACTCCAACCAATCACAGCGCGGCTTTCGCAATGCTCAGCCAATCACAGCGCGGCTGTTGCTGTGACGTATACTGCTGCTGCTGCAGTCTCTCTCCCTCGCGCTCAGCCCCTCCTTTACAAAATGCATGCAACGCTCCCCACTCACTTCCTTTTAAAACAACAACAGCGCGGCTGTGAGGAAAGTCAAGTCAATAAATTTATATAGCGCGCTACATACCCAAAGGGTCTCAAGGCGCTTGGAGAGGGGTGGGGAATTACTTGTCAAATATCCACGTTTTAAGTTGCTTTCTGAATGCTAGGTGGTTCTGAGTAAGGCGAAGGTGAGTGGGAAGTGAGTTCCAGGTTTTAGCTGCCAGGTAGGAGAAGGATCTACCTCCCATGGTGGTTTTGTTGATGCGAGGTACAGTGGCAAGGGCTTGGTTGGCGGATCGTAGCTGGCGGGTGGGGGTGTAGAAGGACAGTCTTGTGTTGAGGCATTCGGGTCCGATTTCGTAGAGCGCTTTGTGTGCGTGGGTTAGGAGCCGGAAAGTAATCCTTTTATTGACGGGGAGCCAGTGGAGGTTTTTCAGGTGTCCAGAGATGTGATCTTTACGCAGGATGTCTAGTATTAGCCTGGCTGAAGCGTTCTGGATGCGTTGGAGTTTTTTCTGGAGTTTTGCGGTGGTACCGGCGTAGAGGGTGTTTCCGTAGTCCAGACGGCTCGTGACCAGAGCGTGGGTGACTGTTTTTCTAGTTTCGGTGGGGATCCAACTAAATGTTTTTTTGAGCATGCGAAGAATGTTGAAGCAAGATGAAGAGACGGCGTTGACTTGTCTGTGCATCGAGAGTGAGGAATCCAGGATGACGCCCAGGTTCCGTGCGTGGTCCGTCGGGATGGGTGCTTTTCCAAGGGCCTCTGGCCACCAAGAGTCATCCTGGGCGGAGGGGGAGGTGCCTAGGATGAGGACTTCTGTTTTGTCTGAGTTCAGTTGCAGACGGCTGTGCTTCATCCATTCGGCTACTTCTTTCATTCCTTCATGCAGGTTGGTTTTGGCGATGTTAGGGTCTTTGGTGAGTGAGAGGATCAGTTGAGTGTCATCAGCGTAGGAGATGATGTTGAGGTTATGTTGGCGTGCGATGGCCGCGAGGGGGCTCATGTATACGTTGAAGAGGGTGGGGCTGAGTGAAGATCCTTGTGGTACGCCGCAGATGACTTCAGTGGCCTCTGACTTGAATGGTGGAAGGCGGACTCTCTGGGTTCTTCCGGTGAGGAACGAGGTGATCCATTCCAGTGCTCTTCCTTGGATTCCGATGTTTCTGAGGCGTTGTAAAAGGGTGCTATGACAGACCGTGACGAAGGCTGCGGAGAGGTCGAGGAGGATGAGGGCGACTGTGTCTCCATTGTCCAGTAGAGTTCGAATGTCGTCTGTTGCTGCGATGAGGGCGGTTTCAGTGCTGTGCTTGGCTCTGAAGCCGGACTGTGAGGAGTCGAGGGATTTGTTGGTTTCGAGGAATGTAGCGAGCTGGTTGTTGACCGCTTTCTCGATGACTTTGGCCGGGAATGGAAGGAGTGAGATAGGGCGGTAGTTTTTGAGTTCGGTGGGGTCAGCTGTGGGTTTCTTCAGAAGGACGCTGAGTTCGGCATGTTTCCAGCTTTCCGGGAAGGTTGCAGAGTTGAGGGAGCAGTTGATGACGTCTCGGAGGTGCGGTGCTATAATGGAGTCTGCTTTGTTAAAGATGTGGTGAGGGCATGGGTATGTGGGGGATCCTGAGTGGATGGAGTTCATCAGACGGGTGGTGTCCTCAGTGGAGATTGGCTTCCAGTCATTGAGGATGTTCAGGGGGGGTGGGGGTCCTGCAGGGGGTTGGGTGGGTTGGTCATCGGGTCGGTTGTCGAAGCTGTTGTGGATGTCGACAATTTTGTTGTGGAAGAATGAGGCTAGGGAGTCGCAGAGGGCTTGAGAGGGGGTGATGTCGTTGGAGTTGGCTGAGGGGTTGGTGAATTCTTTGACGATGTTGAATAATTCCTTGCTGTTGTGGGCGTTGTTATCTAGTCGGTCCTTGAAGGCGGTTTTCTTGGCATTCCGGATCAATCGGTGGTGTATGCGGGTGGCGTTTTTGAAGGCGTCCTTGGTGCTGGTGGTTGGGTCTTTTTTCCAGGCCTTCTCAAGGGAGCGACAGAGTTTCTTGGATTTCTTAAGATCATCGTTGAACCAGGAGGCCTTCTTGCTGCCTAGTTTGATTTGTCGTTTTTTCAGTGGTGCTAGGATGTCGGCGCTGTTGGATAACCATTGGGTAAGGTTGGTGGCTGCCTGGTCGGGGATTGAAGAGTGGGCTGGGGGGTTAAGAAGAAGCGATGAGGCGATCTGGTCGGTGGTGATTTTGTTCCAGTTCCTTTGCAGAGTGGGTTGGGGGTGGTTGTTGGATGTGGGCTTGTTGTAGGTAAAGTGAACGCAGCTGTGGTCAGTCCAAAGGAGAGCTGTGGAGTGGCTGAAGGAGACATGTTTGCTGGAGGTGAAGATAGGGTCGAGTGTGTGACCTGCGATGTGGGTGGGGGTAGTGACAAGTTGTTTAAGTCCGAGGTTGGCGAGGTTGTCTAAAAGAGTGGTGGTGTTGCGGTCGTTGTTATTTTCAAGGTGAAACCAAAGCGAGGTGCAGCATAATCCCACTAGGCACTGTGTGTTCTCCTTTAAGCACACTAGTTGTACTCATCTGGCCAAGTTCTATGTTCGAGTGTGCTCTCGCCATGCACTGGGGACTAGCTCATACAGACAGCTGATCCACCAGGACGTGTTCCCCAATATGAAACAAACTTATAATTAATTCAGCCAAACCACCTATTTCTTTTCAAAGCCAAATCACTACACAGGGACACTTGCAAAATATAAACAACTTGGCAGGCAGTGGTGATGCGCATCAGCCTATCACGCGCGACCACTCCAAAGCATTGAAACGCTTTCAGCGAATCACAGCAGGGCTTTGCTGTGACGCTTCGGACGCCTTAGCCAATCAGACCGCGGCGGCTATGACGTACACAGCCGCTGCAGCTCGAAGCTCTCCCCACACGCTTTCACTCACAAAACAGCCCCTCCCTTACAATTTTCGATCGGGACACTTTTAAATGTAATTTAAATAGCGCGCAATAAATTTAAATAGCGCGAAGCACTTTATAATGCTTTAAATAGCACGGACTTTACCCTGAAGGCTCCAAAACGCTTTACAATCTTTTTAACACAATTAGTGACTACACAAAACAAACCATTTGCCTGCTTCTCTAAAAAGGACAGTAGCTTTTCAGACACACAGATTGTCACGCATTCACTTGAAATAGACGCGCTACTTCTTCTGAATACTTTCTCTGCCACATTTACACATACATTTATACAAAGGAAATCCCTATTCATGCATACTTGTTTCTTCCTCAGGACTCTAACCTTAGAAGTAAACCTCTTTCGCCAGTAAGAAGACGACGCTCATCTCTTCCTTAGGACTCTAACCTTAGAAAAGAAACAACGCTTACCCTTCACACAAGCTCAGATATGCCCTTTACTCTTTTCACAGAGAGTTTTAAAACAGGCACCAAGTCCCTATACTCAATGCCACGATTTCATAGACAATCCTCACTATCATACATACAATTTACTCAACACACCTAGAACCCTAAACTTGTGTTGTATGTCCAAAACACAGTGATATGCGGCGATATCACCTTCTGAAGCAGAACAAATGAACTGTGTAACCTGATAACAGCGTCCTGATAACAGCGTCACACTACTCTTGCCATGGCAAACCAGGAATTTTTCTCACTGCTGAAAAAAACCCTTACAACTACATATAACAATCTGACAAAATCAAAAACTCAACATATGTTAAACATTGTTCCTATGACTTATACTGACATGTATGTAACATGCATATGTATGTAAAAAACAACATATAACCATACGAATGCTACCATAAATTGATCCAGCGCTCCTACCAAAATTCTGCATAAATGATGTCATCATCTACCACCATACTTACCAATCAATACCAGGCCCATAAAAATAACAGAGCAGCTGAATCATGAGGCGAATGAATCTAATATGTTGTTTAAACTATCTACAATAAACAAGAACAGCTTGTCATTTTAAAAGTTTATTCAAACATATTCAAGAAAACTTGAGTTTTGGAACTTTATTAAGCAAGCATTAGAAAAAGTCATAAAGAAAGTTTTATTCAGCATTTATAAAGAGAGCTTGTTTCAAGAAATATTAATCATTAACAGGAATAAGTGAAAAAGAGCATTTCCAAACCCTAACTAATTCTCTGTCTCTACCCTCATTGCCTGAAAACAAAGTCTTTTAAAAATCTCCTTTCCTTACATGCGTTCGTCAGTCAGCAGAACAGGACACTCTGGAATCAAGAAGCGTAGGCCAAAGTCTGCTCCTTGAGCCAATTCTTATACCCTAAAACTAAGGCTAAACTAACTAATTTCACATTCCAACAGCTGAATTCTGGCTCCCCATTGGCTGAACCACCTCACACCACAATAAATTGTGACATCTTTCACCTCGAGTCCGGGCTTTTACACAAAGCTATTGTTCATGCACAGAGTCCTGGCGGCACTTCCTTAGGCTGCTACATTTTGTAGCAAAGATTGATCATGTAGTTTACAAAAAATGCCATGACTCACACCCTGGCATTGAGCCTGTCCATTCTGAGCTTCTCGAGGCACATTAGCAAACCTCTCCACAGAGTCGCCTTTTGCAGTTCTTTTCAAAAACTTTTCGCAATAAAAGTTTATAGGCTTCTCATCTTTTTAAAATAAGTTTTCACTCGTGGCTTTACATCAGTAGGCCTCTTTTGGAAAGGGGCGACCACTCGGTCCCCCCGAACGTATGGTTGGGTGCCCCGATCCTCCCAGGAAACCATTTTGGGCGGGGGGGGCGTGTCTCGGCTGGTATGCCCGAAGCGGCGTAGCCGGTGCGCGCCTTGTCCCGCCCAAGAGGGGTTGTCCTAGACACCTACACCGATGGCCACGCCCAGTAGGCGTACCGGAGGAGGGTACATGCCCTCCCGCAGAAGAATAAATAGAGCGGGAATCCGAAGAAGCGTCCTCTTGTTCCTGTGCTCTGAAGGCTGCACCCACTGGTTGCTCGTGAGCCCTCGACGGAACAAGCAGCAATTTTGAGAACTCATAATTCTTGTGTTTCTCTTTCAGTTCCTCAAAGGCGAAGAGTCCAGGACCTCGTTGATCTTCTAGGAGCCGATAATCAAAACCATGGCTGGCAAGAAAGCAGGAAAGGGTTCCGAGACGGATAAGGTGCTACGCCTGTTGGTGAACCGTATGGCTTGCATGGAGTGGAAACTCGGACAAGTCCCAACGATCGGTCGAGGTTTGGCGGACGTCAAAAAACAACTGGCTGTGCTGAGCAATCCTGGTAACCCGAAGAAGGTAATAGGCCCGGCCTTGCCGGGAATCATCCCCGAGGGTGGAGGGAAGTGGGTCAGGAAGAGGGCGGTTTCAGGGGAGGTTCCGGTCCCAGAGGTACCCCTGGCCACCCCTGTCACACTGGCAGACAACCCGGTGCCAATCCCAGACGCGGGTCAACCGATCCCTGTAGTGATTACCCCCGCTACCGATGAAGATATGCCTCCTGAATTGGCCACCCAGTTGGCCGCATGGCTCAATAAAAAGGCAGGGGGTGCCAAGGCGCCCGGAGACACGGCCGAAGAGGCCAAACTACTAATCCAGCAATTGCGGCAGTCGCGAGATGCTGCGAAGGCGAATCTTCCTCTTGTTTCCCCACAGGTGACACCGGTAGGACCTGCAGTTGGTCTCGAGAAAACGGCGGGAACAACGACCGAACCGGGTAAGCTCGCTTTGCCAATGGCGGGGAACGGCTCATTACCCTCAAGGCGGGAGAGGGTGGCACAGCATATCCCTATGGCCACAAAAGAGTTAATATGGGGAGACAAGTATGTCAATATGTTTTCATTATTAACTGACCATCGCGAGATGGAATATGCTAAAACCCAGAAAGATTTGTGGCACCCGAGCATGTGGCGCGCCAAGATGGCGGAATTCAGGGTGGATGAAACGATAACGAATTGGGCGAAGGCCTTTGCGATCTTTACTGCAGTCATGGGGGAACGTAAACCCGAGGTGTTAACTGAACTGTCTTGCTATCAAACTCGTATTATGGATTTTTATGCAATGTATGAGGGAGAGGAATGGAAAGGTCATGAATATGATGCCTCTCTGACATGGGACTGCCTCGACTCGGTCTCATGGCACAAGCAGCTCCTGCCGGGGGCGGCAGGTACATCCTCGCCGGGCGGGAGTGGGTCGGGGGTCTTCCGCCAAAAGCCCGCAGTGCCCTTTCGAACAGGCGCCGGTGGCGATCACCAGCCGAAAACCGGCGGGAATGGCGGAAAGCGGGGGGTCTGTTGGGGCTTCAATCGAGGCCACTGTAAAACAGACCGCAAGGAACATGTAGGTTCAAGTATGTGTGTGCGGGCTGTAGAAATTCCTCACACCCAGAGAGTTCATGTAGATGAAAAAATAACGGGGCGGTAGAAAAGGGAGGGTTCAAGCAGGAGTAAGGTAGAACGTTGTGACCAATTGCCTACGCCCGTTGATCTCATGGCTAAAACTCCTTGGTTAAACAAATACCCTGATCATGTCTCCGCTGGGGTGTTGAGGAAGGGATTCTTGTACGGCTTCCACATCCCGGCGGGGGATTTTCGAGGGGACTCCTTTTGTAAGAACCAGCTATCGGCGCAACATAATCCAAGTGTGGTAGAGAGAAAAATTGCAAAAGAAGTCAGCTTAGGGTAAGAGGCAGGGCCTTTTCATCGCCAGCCGGTGGCGGAGTTCATCTGTTCCCCGGTTAGGGGTTGCCCCGAAGAAAGACCCAGGGGAGTTTAGACTTATTCATAACCTGTCTGCTCCAAGGGGTTCCTCGGTGAACGAGGCCATTGACCCGGAAGTTTGTTCAGTGCGGTACGCATCGTTCGATGATGCCGTGGCCATGTTAAATCGCCTGGGCCCCGGGGCGCTGATGGCGAAATCAGATATCGAATCGGCGTTCCGGTTGCTCCCGGTACACCCACAGGATCAGCGCTTGCTAGGTTTTGCATTCCAAGGGAGTTATTACATGGATTAATGCATGCCTATGGGTTGCTCCATTTCTTGTGCCTATTTTGAAATGTTCAGTTGTTTTTTAGAATGGGCATTCACCGAGGCCACAGGGCATAGGCATGTTATGCATTATCTCGATGACTTCCTGTTTTTGGGAGCAGCCGGCGATACGAAATGTGCGCAGGCACTGCACGACTTCTGCATCCTCATGAGGGAGTTTGGAGTCCCATTGGCACCAGGTAAGACAGTTGGACCATCTACTTCACTGGAGTTTCTGGGAATTGAGCTCGATTCTGTGGAGGGATGTTTGCGTTTGCCGATGGGAAAGGTGGCCAAGTTTAGGGCTTCCTTGAAGCTATGCCTTGGTAAGGAGAAAGTGACCCTGCACCAGTTGCAGCAAACAGTGGGTCAGCTTAACTTTGCCTTGAGAGTGATACCAATGGCCCGCCCCTTCTCACGCTCTATTGCGCAAGCTATGGTTGGTCTCAAAGAAGGACACCATCGTACGAGACTGTCTGCAGAGGTTCGCCAGGATATGCGCATTTGGTTGGCATTTCTGGTGGACTTCAACGGTCGAGTAGTGTGGAACAAGCCGCCAGCGTCTTCAGATGAGCTAGGTCTGTGGACTGATTCGGCGGGGAGCGTGGGATTTGGCGCCATTTTTGGTAATCGATGGTCGGCGCAAACATGGCCGGCGTGGTGGCACTCCAGCGGTCTCACAAGTAACATTGGGTTCCTTGAGCTATTCCCCATTTTGTTTGCTCTGATGGCATGGCCAGACGATTTCAAAGATCGCTCAGTGGTGTTTTGGTCTGATAATATGACTGTTGTCGAATGCATTAACCAACAGGCAGCACGCTGCAAATGGATCTTGAGATTGTTGAAAGAAGTTGTGCTGCTTTGCATGAGACTGAATGTACAGTTCAGGGCGAAACATGTGCCGGGTGTACTGAATCATGCGGCTGATGCACTCTCTCGTTCACATATGCAGGCGTTCAGGGGTTATCTACCTACAGCGAACCTAGTGGCGGCACCATTCCCCGAAGCACTTTGGCTAATCGGTGCCCCGAATTACAAGACCTCGTGGCAGCAAGCTTAGCCCCCAGGACAAGGAAGGCATACGAAGGATCGTTTCATTCCTATTGCACATTTTTGGGTCCGACAGGGAATCAGAGCTGGGGTCAGGAGGAATCCTTCCTGGGGTTCCTGGTAGCACTGCACAGGGAAGGCCGATCAGCGGCAACGGACAATAGGCATAGAGCGGCCATTTCATTCATGGCGCAGGCGCAGGGCATAAAAGACCCAACAGGTTCCTTTTTTGGTGAAAAAAGCCCTTCGCGGCTGGCAGCGCCTCGAGGGTCGCAAGCAAGATGAAAGGCACCCGATTGGCTTAGATAGGTTGTCCCTACTCGTGGCGCAACTAGATGGGACATGCTCCTCCCAATTCGAAGCAGTTCTGTTCCGGCAGCTTTGGCATTAGCGTTCCATGGGGCTATGCGGGTGAGCGAACTGGTCGCAAGGAATAAGAAAGACGTTCAGGGAGGCTTGTGCAGGGATCACGTCCGAATTAGGGGTGATTCGATGGTGGTCACGATAGCCAGGTCCAAGACCGACCAAGGGGCCATGGGAAATAGTGTTGTTGTGCAGTGCGCTCGAGGGTCCCCCACGTGCCCGATAATGTGTATAGAGGAATACTTGGCACTAAGGGCGGATACATGGGGGGGGAGTTTGCTGAGGCAGGAGGATGGCACCCCACTGACGAGGTTTCAGTTCCAGAGGGTGCTAGCACTGACAATCGCTGCGGCGGGCATGGACCCGTGCGATTTTGGGACCCACTCCTTTAGGAGAGGGGCTGCTACTGAGGCTACAGCCAGGGGTCAGAGTACGGACGAAGTGAAACAGTTGGGGCGATGGTCCTCGAATTGCTTCAAAAGGTATGTGCGATTGCACATGTTGTAAGGATCAATTGACATGCACTCACGCTTTTTGTTTTAATTACAGTTTCGCGAGCCTGTCACGCGGGGCGGAATTTGCAGTGGACCCAGTACCAGGAGACCAGCGGTCATGGATCACCGTCTAGAGAGAGAGTGGTATGGGTCGTGGGCCACTCATACGTGAGGGACGTATTCAAAGCAGGTGACGCGACTCACGCAGCTGGGGAATACGGGTACAGAGTGGCCTTCCATGGGAAGGGCGGGCTCTGTATTGACCAATTCGAGTCATTCGTTGAGGGTCTCTTAGGGCGGCAAAGGTCACCGCCATCTGTAGTCATAGTACACCTGGGGGGCAATGACATGGTGACACTGGGTAGACGAGTGTTGTTTGAACAAGTTTTGGCTGCTGTTAGCTGGTTGTCGAAAAGAATCCCGGGGTGCACGATTGCCTGGTCCCACATGATTCCCAGGAAGGTATGGCGGGGGGGCCTTTCGGTGTCAGCACTGAACCATTCGGTGAAGAGGGTAAACAATAAAATTGGTAGATTGTTTCGCTCTGCGCAGTGGCATAGCATTCCTCATGGGTGTATTCGGGTGCTCACATGTATCTGAATGATGGGGTTCACCTGTCCCGGGAGGGGAATGATTTACTCATAGGAGACTTCATAGAATGGCTAAGGGGTTTGAGGAAGCATGACCTTTAGGAGGAGTTGGGGGGGCCGGATAGTGGGTCAACTATCCGGCCTGTGGTGGTAAGGTCATGATCGGTGAGCAGTAATTTCAAGGTCCCTAGAGGGGGGCGCCACCCAGAATGGATGGGAGCTCCCGGGGGAGGCGGCCATTGGCCCCTCCCACGGGGAGGCGGCACCCACTAAGGATGGGTCGCCTAAGGGGAGACGGCCATAGGCCCCTCCCAGGGGAGGAGGTGGCTATATGCCCCTCCTACTAATTTCCCGGGGGCCGGATCTGACACCGGTTAAGACCTTGCTGTTGGCCCTTAATGCTAGGATGTACAATTTTAATTTAGAATGTATGCATTTGCAGGATGTTAGACTCGGCTAGGAAACCTTTGTATTAGAGCTCTGTTAAGGTTAGCCAAAGAACATGTCTTCATCAAAATGTAATAAATGTAAAATTGTACATGATTATGAAACTTTTATTTAATGTTTTAAATTTTGTTTCATATTTTAATAAATACGGCCGGGAGGGTGACTCCCTCCCGCCTTCCAAAAGTTCAAGTCGTATTTATTTTTTGGTCGGGCGGTAAAATCATGATCGGTGAGCAGTAATTTCAAGGTCCCTAGAGGGGGGCGCCACCCAGAATGGATGGGAGCGCCCGGGGGAGGCGGCCATTGGCCCCTCCCAGGGGAGGAGGCGGCTATATGCCCCTCCTACTAATTTCCCGGGGGCCGGATATCCGCGACAGCGGATAGAGAGTGTGGGGATGGGGGGGAGTCCACGCTGTCCTTCCTACAGATACCTCACACGGGAACTCAGACGACCTTTAAGATGGCGTCGAGTGGAAAGGGGGCCCCCACCACGACAAGGGAAATTACAGTTGGCAATGAGGGTACAGTCCTCTGCGCATGCGCCACTCACACCGTGAGGGCGAGAGTTTTGGTAGTAGGGATCTGACACCGGTTAAGACCTTGCCGTTGGCCCTTAATGCTAGGATGTACAATTTTAATTTAGAATGTATGCATTTGCAGGATGTTAGACTCGGCTAGGAAACCTTTGTATTAGAGATCTGTTAAGTTTAGCCAAAGAACATGTCTTCATCGAAATGTAATAAATGTAAAATTGTACATGATTATGAAACTTTTATTTAATGTTTTAAATTTTGTTTCATATTTTAATAAATACGGCCGAGAGGGTGACTCCCTTCCACCTTCCAAAAGTTCAAGCCTGCGTCCGACTTCCCATCCTTGGGGATTGTGTTGGGAGGGGGTGACGGGCACCCCGGCCATATAGAAAGTGTCAATTTTCTGCGCCACTTTTGCTTGTGTCACTGCGCCACTTTTAGCTTGCGTCACTGCGCCACTTTTAGCTTGCGTCACTTTTTCAGAAAACTGTTATTTAAGCAAGCACAAAACATCAATTAATTAAAGAATTGACATTTGTTCTGTTACCCACCCCCTTTGCTAAATGTTAACCCATTAACTATGTTACCTAGCAAAAGCACATTTAAGCAGCATATATTGCCTTTGCTGTACCAATCCGATCTGGAACTGCATTTGTCACAGAAAAGACAAGACAAAAGCACATTTAAAAGGCACATGCTATTATTTTTGACAGCAGCAGTTAGTATATGACAAAGACAATAGACAACAATTATTGTATTATTTCTTTTGCATTTTGCACAAATAAGCATAATGTTAATCCCATATGTTCATGTTGCACAGTTTATTCTAGGTTGATTTAATAACATACAGCAAGCATATTAGTTTTATTAAAACATTATGGAAGTCTGACTTCACAAGCCTGAACAAAATATTGTTCATTAACCCGCTCCATCACATGCAAAAAGCCCAACATTCCTTCTTACACAAGCCGGACAAACCTATAATAAAAGACCACAACCCATATCGTAAACAGGTCATAAAAAAGAAGGAACAGAAACAGATGAGAGGTAGGATAAGGGGTGTGTATGTGCATACCAAACTTTACAATCTCCTGTGCTCTGATCCTTAATCTTGATCAGCTATTGGGCAAGGAACTGGTCTAACAAGGTCAGCTTCAGGCAACAGGGTCAGTTCACTCAGGTCATTTAAAAGTCAGCTAAAGTCATCAGCCTATGTGAGGGCAACCACAAGATGGCTGCCATGCACAAAATAGAACCCAAGGGTTCAGAATTCACGGAACCTCAGACCCTCCTTTTGGCCTTACATAGGCAATAAACTAAACTCGTGTCAATCTTAATCCAGATTTATATTCATCAGATCATCAAGATGTTGCTGGAGCATAATCCTATTACTTAGCAACTCTCTCGGGACAGGTCTCCTTACACATGTAGTAGCACAAAGGCCACATATGGCAGGACCAAATAGGGAATACCTCTATCTGTAGTATGTGGCATAAGACCACACACCCAACAATTAGTGATGTTCACTACTAACTGGTGTTGATGTAGAAGCTGTACAAAGGAATTATTAGTAAACTCGGACCTCCTAACCTGTTCATGTTCAGGTAAAATATGGAAAGAATGCAAAGGAGTAATAGTAGGAAGAGACATAGGTTGGGAGGTAGGTACAGATGTCAATTGAGTAGAAAAAAACAATCCCACCAATAAAAGACAACGTCATGTTTAAAAAAACACTAGAAAACACGTTATTAAGAACATATAGACAACAGGAGAAAGTAGTGACCCCTATTACAAACGAAAATATAATTTTTCACAACCCTAAGCAAAAAGCAAATCCTAAAATTATAAATAAAATTATCTAGTGACATTTTTAGGGCTCCTATGCATTTTAATAATTTATTATGTGTTCAGGTGATACAGTGATGACCATCATCAATGCTCTGATGTGAAAAGGGGATACTCTTCCACAGAGAATGGACTTTATTCTGCTTTTACTAAACAGAATACTACTTTAAAACAATGCCAGCCAAACAATAAGTATCAGTCTCCTAACACCTAGTCTATGCACTCGCACGGAAACCATTTGTATACCCAACTATGCCCAGAGTCCGTTCAAAAGCCTCTCTGGCAGGCTTCTATTGTCCATTAAATCTTCTTTTGTTGTTTTCTTCCGCATGGGCCTCTTCATTCAGGCCTTTCATGTTCCGATGGAGTGCCCTCTTGGCAAACACTCATAGCTCATTCAAAAGTGTCAATGTCTCAAGGCAGTGCACCAATATCTCTCCTCTGCGGCAGGCACTACAGGTAGTGTGCTCTCCATTGATCAAGGGCACATATCATTTTATGCTGATCCGGGCCTACATTCTCAGGCTCCAACACTCATTACTCAGTGTCAGAGAACGCTCAGGCTGCTCTTTCATGGGCACCAGAATGTAGTGCCTTTTGCCAATCTTCGATCCGCCGGTTCACTGTACTTCCATTGGAGCAAAGGAAAGGGGGGTGCGTGGCCAAAACTCAGGCCAAGGGGCTCAAAGGACTGCACACTGTCAGAGGTTACCTGCACATGACAGGCGCTCTTTTTCACTGAAATTCTGGTTCTGTGACGTCCAATGCTGTCTGATGGAGCAAGTGTGATTTTTTAAACAGTTCATTGTATAACAAGGGGACTGCAAACAGGTGGCCCGCGATCTTCAAAGGAGTGGCCACACGCCACGGGACAATTCTGGTCTAGAATACACTGTTATTTTCAAAAAGCAATACAAATATAAAGGCAGTAGGCAAAACAGTGCCTCTAGGCTTTTCGATTGGGTTTCTGTGTGAGAGCATATCCTCCATCATCTAAGGGTAGATAGCGACATGATTAAGTCTAAAGAAAATTCTTAAAAAAACAGTCTGGTCATACAAAAGGGGATTATACATAATATGGGGGTTTCTTGTACATTACTGCAGTCTGGAAGTGTGAACCTCAACAATACACTAATAATAATAAAAGCTGACTGGTGAAAGGAATACGGAAAAGAGAAATGGGACTAGGACACAGCTAAAATCCCCAATAACTAGGTACAATGCGACATCGGTCAGGGGAGAAGCGCAAAAGAAAAATCTATAGGAAGAACAAGAAATTACTTGGGTGATAGTCAAGCATGGGACACAATACCAAGAGTATGAGTGATACACAAAAAATCCCAATAGTTCAAAAATGTAGCTCTACCGCTGGCCGCTACACCATATACGGTAAACTCAGCTAATGTTCCAGTTCCTTCTTCAGGGAAAAAATGAAACCTGGTTTCCTTTATGGGACAAAGCCATACACTACTTAGGAAGCAGAACAAAACTGATTAATGTAATATAGAAATTAGGTCACCATGTACAAGAGTCACAGATCTATAATTTTATCCTTACGTCCAATCAGGATACAAAAATGTAGGGCTGCCTGTTCCTCGAAGGGAAGGGGCAGTAATTGACTGTGACACACTTTGATCCTGTATATCTTTTTCATTTTAATTGAATACGATTCATAGCCAAATTGACATACACTGGTGAAGTGTTGTCTGTTGTGCACAGTATGAAAATATCATTATCTGTGAAATTTAGCAAATCAACCCAACTGTTGTGCAGCGATACACATCGTCATGTATATCCCTTCACAACACAGATAAACTTGTAATAGTATCAAAAGCAGCAACATAAAACAAACATGCATAACGCACATGTCAAGCCATCAGATATACTTGCTGTATATCAAGCACAAAAAGAATAGACAAAACAAAACCATATGTGAATGACAGATATACTTGCTATATATCAAGCACAAAAAGCATAGACAAAACAATAACATATGTGAATGAGGGGTGACACACAACACCATTTCATGTGCTTTATGTTACTGTGAACCTGTAGCCAAAAACCCATTATTTGGGCCTGCTTAATTTGTCAGGTTAAAAATCCTTACCCTCCTTTTGACAGTAGATCACCAGGCAGTGGATATCTGCTGTCAAATACAACTTTCTAATATACAGGACCACCAAGAACAATTAATGATAGGACCAAATACACAAACTTAAAAAACACATGAACATTTCTTTCCAAAGGAGTTATGCAAAAACACATCTCCTTTCAACCAACCAAACTCACGTGTCTTGTCTTCTTTAAATCACCCAGAACAATCCATGAATGATCTGTAGGCAGAAGCAAAAAAAAAAATGCACAACACACAAAAGAGAGACATTTCTCATAACAAACGAATATCAATTATAACTTTTAATCAGAGGACAAAACATGATACACATTAACAAACACAAAAATAAATTTCCATTACTTAACTGTTACCATCTTGTCAGTCAGCTTGCAACCTTAGTTTTGCCTGCGGAGCATTTAACATGATGTTGGGACTTTCAAAGAAACCTTTTTTATATTTCCCTTTGGAATTAAGTTCTTTAATGTTATTGACGTTCTTATGGAGAAGCCAGAAACCCCACCTTTTAGAGGCTTGTTTAGCAAGGTCTTTCTGCATTCCACAGAGACAAGGCCCTAATTTAAAAGGTCACAAATGTCAACATGAGAGCCTCCTTCCATTGTTTACAGGAAAACTAAAGATAGCATCTCAGCACAACTTGAGCCTCTGCAGCTTTTCTAGCCCCTAGTTTCTGTTCACTGTGAGGCTGACAAAGTCAAAAAGCCTTCCTAATTCCTCTTAACCTGTAATAATTCACTCTATTTTAAAAAATAATTTCTCCTTTTTAGGCGCTAAAAAAATTACCTCTGTCCCCAGATTATTAAACAACATTTACTGTAAATAATTCACAGAACCTAATAACACACATACCAGTTTTTAGAACAAATGCTTGTTGCACTACATGTATGCATTTACTGAAGCCTAATAGATAAATGGCAAGAATGTTGTTTTAAATGGTCTAATTTTCCACAAATTCAACTTTGATATTGTAGTGTAGTTCCTATTTTCCCGATAGGCCCTGCGCATTGGAATTACATAAACAGTAGTATCGACGTAGAAGTGCGGATCTTCCAGGCCTCTACTGACTATGCTAAACTTAATTGGGTTTGTTACCAACTAGCTCAGAGGTCACTGGAAACTTTCTTGACTGAATAGGAAGTGATCAGCTTCCCTGGTACAGACAAGAAGGGATTCGGTTTTCCAACAACCGTGCAACATGACAACTTTGCTCCTCAGATAAGAGTCAATCTCTAGAGTCGTGTGAACAATAGACAGTTATTTTACTCAGTCAGTTGTTGTGCAGATTACTTTCACAATATGTAGAGAATAGAGAGACGGGCATTTCAATAAAGGGTAACATTTATTGAACAGTCTTTCTTCTCGTACAAGAGAAATGAATTGCCACAATTGCAAGACTTGTTATTATAAAAAGTACGTACAGTAAGATGAGTATTGCGAAATAATATTGTAAAAGCATTGATATGGTTTCTTAGCCATACAATGGTTTAAAATGAATAAAACATATATACATTCATATATACATTAGGCTAAAATACTCAACTGGTGCTTCTAACTACGCCTACCCCAGTGTACCTGACCTAAGCCTAGTACTTGGGAGGGGAATAAGTAAGTAGCTTTAAGTTAAGTTGGTTTTGCCAAGGTTTGCTTCAAGAATTCTCTCTAAGGGTTTAGTCAACACCATACCTCTGGAATAGAATGCTGGAGGTCTGGTATCTCCTTCAGGGAACTCGATATCCCAGTCACTCGCAAGAGTAGGCTGGAAACGCTGGAGCTGGATTTCTCGGCAAAAGAAAAGACAGCGTCTCTATCAGCGCGTTGAGGAGGAGGAGGGGCAGCGTCCGCGGGCACCTTGCATCTGCTGGGCTCTTGCAGGGGATGGCTGTTCAGCTCCTGAGTTCACCACATCATCGTTCGCTCGTTAGCAGCGATAGCAGTAGGGATAGCAGCGATGGTATCATCAGCAACGAGACAGCGTTAGCTTCAGCATAACAGCAGCATTTGCTTAATGCAATGGTGGTAATATTTATACCTGAAAGGTGCCTGGTTTGACGTAAGTTTTTGGACATAAGACGTCAATAAAGATGTCACTAGGAAGTGATCATCTATCAGTGCTCATTAGAGTTCTAATACTAATCAAAACATAGCAGGCGGGGCTTTCCCAGGTTGCTGAGTTTTTATCTTGTTGAAGAACTCGGAGTGTTAATCTAGGAATCTTAGATAGTAACTTCTGCTATGTCATTGCACTAATGAGCTGCAAAGGAAGTTGCAGAGGAAGCGTTTCTGAAATGTGGCTCTGTTCGTGTGAGGCCAGAGACGAGTTTCGGAATATTGTATTTGATCGGTTATGCCAATATAGGGAATAAATGGATTTATAGCCGTATAGGGGCATAAGGTCACAATATAGATCAGGGTCCTAGATTAGAACGCGACACCCACTCCACGAATTTATGTCCATAAAATTACTAAAACTAGAGCAATAAGATGCATGTGTAACATTGCTCACCCCAAAATACATATATGCATTTGAAATAGGCGTATTTGTAATACGTGAAAACATAGGTACTGTACGTTTTTTAAGCATAGAAATCATTCAGATTATAGCATATGCAATCAATGAACGATTTTGCAAAAAGAATTACACATGAAATATCTCTGAATACAGAAAAGAAGGGCGAGATAATTTCATCACATATAAATGCATTGCAGTAAAATGTGCTAGAGGCTGGTGTAAAGTTATAATGTCTCTAGATGTATATGAAAATGGAAGTTGAAGCTTCTGTTCTCTATGAATAGGTCTACTTTAAGCAAAGAATTTTTCGTGCCAAAAAAAGGTGAATATCTGTTAAAAAGTGTTCAATTCAAAAGAATTCTTGTAGAACGGGGGAGTAGAGTTCCAACGCTTTTAGCAGTTTTTGATGTTCAAAACTGAAGGCCGAATTCAGAGTTCATGGGAACGCTGTGTGTCGGAATGCTTCTCTAAAGTTATTGTTTCTGTTCGGGTAAGAACATCATATCAGACAGGCTCTCAAAGAATTGGTCTACAAAATCAGGTGACAGTTCGACCAAATTCGATAGTGCTGTAACTTGGCAGGTGTGAGAATGATTGCTGTCATCAAAGTCTGGATCAGCAATGCTCACAGAAGGTCGTACCTGGGTGATGTTGCTTTTGTCACTCGCTCCACTGTTACCACCTAGTCGTAGTACAGGTGTCTCAACGAATGCCGTCATCAGGACTGGTAGCCGCTGGGGAAAACACAATGCGTGAGCCGTTATCGGACTGAGCAAAGTATCGATATCCATTGGTACTGCTGATGGAAGTGCAAGACAGATGTCCAACACGCACTCATCTCCGCATAGCATACATCAAAGTACAGGTAAGATGCAGGATTGCCATATCAGTCTGAATGAAAGGAACCAGGTCATGTTTAGATCTCTCAGCCTGGCCAATCCAAGGACTCTAGTTATTCTGTCCCGGTAGCGCACTGCTAGGATTGTTTCTTCCATTCCCATAGGAGTCATGTCTGAGCTGTGGCTTGCCATATCGGAGCAGGAGGGTCAAAAATAAAATCCCTGCTACAAGTCCCAAAAATAGGGGTATGCTGCCAAAGAATGAATGGACAAAATTGGGAACGAATCCCAGAATTGCTTGAAATGGTGTTAGCAGTCCCGTAAAAATCATCTTAAATATGCCTGGGATGCCTGTGGCACTAGACATGTTAAGGAGTTGGCTAAGCATTTCTACGAAATGCACGGGGCAATTTGTTGATGAAAGGTCATGAACCTCCGTAGCTGTCCTTGCAACTAGTGATGGAGCAAGGATTCTCACGTAAAGCGACTTGCTCTGATTCAAGAACCTCGCCTAACTTGTAATCATATTAATTCAACCTGTTCGTCATGCATTTGGCATTTTCCCCAACACGGGGGTGTCCCTAGGAGGCTTGCCTACGTGTTTTTTTCATATTAACAAAGCTTGCACTACTGAATGGCCGCTTTGCAGAAAATCCAGTCTGTTGTTTTCTATATTCCTATGCCTGGGAATGTGAACTCCAAGGGGCGGGTATGAAAAATTATATATTCATGATGAGAACACTGAATTATAGGTGGTGACAATGACAAAGTCACCTCTCCTGACCAATCATAATGTGGGAATTTGTCACTTGCAACATTTGTGGGTGGTCTAGGGGTCCCAAAACAGTATAACTAGCTTAGTGTAGCTCAGAGAAATTGTCCGACTTGTCCGAGTAGCAGACCTGTCACTGACCCTACGAACTCTATAGGTGATTGATACAGAGGGCTGCGGAGCACTCTGTCCATACTTTCCACAAAACTCCAAGGGGTGAAAATAGTCTTAAGTGCTGGCGAAGAACTTTGCTGGGAAAATTCGAAAACCCAATCGGGGTTCTTGGCGGATTACTTGCAGAGAGGGGGTAACGCAGGCGTTGCATCCGAAGCTGCAGGGGTTGGTCGTGCCCTTTGGTGAGCCCTGTCCTGACCCAAATCCTGAGGGGTATCCTGTCCTGATTGTCCGTGAGCTGTATCTGCTCACCTTCTGGTATTCCTGAATCCTTGAGGGTCCTGTCCCCGATCTTGTCTCAACTGACCCGTGGCCAGGGTTAGTCTTCATTCTCGTTCTAGGTAAATATCCTCCGTGGATGTCTGTCTGACTACGCTCTTACCTTTCCTTTCTTAATAAAGCATTCTTGCCTGTGATATTGCTCTATCACCTTTAAAGTGATTTATATGCAACTGGTTATTAGTAATGTTCCACTTCTTTCCCTACCTTTAGGATATTATTGAAACTGTCATATTGTGTAGTGTGTTCCATTCTTCCCCTTTCCTTTAGTATGGTTGCAGTGAACCTAGTAAAGAATAGTTCAGTCAAGCCTAGTTTAAGTGCACATGTTAGGTTCTTTCTCACGTCCCTTACCCTAGTTAAACTGGTTTGAATAAGCTTGCTCCCCAATACTCATTCCCCGTAGTGTTCCCAGTTACTCTAATGGTACTTGCCCTAATCCATAGTTACATTGTGGCATTGATACTAATTATTGATGTGCTGATTTGTATTTGCCTCATTATATTGGCATATTCATTCTGAAATTTCTTTATATAAACTTTAAAACCCGTCAGGTGTCTGTGGTCATTTTACAGTATAAAGTGTGGATAAATGTACTAAGGGGGTCATTAGGATTGCGTTTTTTCCGCATCCTCAGGGCCGGCGGAAGCCACCGCCGGCCCCGAGGATGCGGAAAAACCGCAGCGGACTGACCAAGGACCCACTGCCACATTAGGATGGCTGGTGGGTCCTGGTTTCCGTCCGCAGCTTTTCCGCCGCGGCCGGCTTACAACCGCGGCGGAAAAGCTCTGATATGGTGACGGTGTCTCTCAGACACCGTCCGCCATATCAGGATGGGATTTTAAAAGTGCTTTTCCGCTGCGGGTTTTCCGCCGTGGAAAAGCATACGGATCTTCACCTAGGGGGCCCGTTGGGCTCCCTAGGTGAAGGGGGGGTTGGGGGTGCACATGGGGGGTACCTATGGTACCCCCCTGCATTTGCATGCAGAAAGCGGCAGGCACCGCGCGGTGCCTGCCTCTTTCTGCATGCAAATGCAATGCGTGCATTTTTAACATTGCCGCGGGTGCAGCTTGAAGCTGCACCCGCGGCAATGTTAAAAATAGAGGATGTGACCGCCAGGGTGGCGGTCACATCCTAATCGCACAGGAGGGGACTCCGCAGCCCATGCGGACGTCCCCTCCTCCTCAATGATCGCGGACGGATGCAAGTCCGTCCCCGATCATAATCGGCCACTAAGTGTATAAGAGTTCTACTTCTTTAGGAATCTTGTCACCTGTCCACTGCTAGCTCCTGAATCCATTAGGAGTAATGTGCCTGTGGTAAGTCAGGTACATGAATAGTAAGTGGTGAGTGAAATTCACCCCCCTGAATTACTCATAGTAGCGTGCGAAGGAGTTCACCCGGTTCATGCAAAACACTGTCGTGGTATGCACGCCAGGGCCCAGTGCGTGGAAATCTGGTAAACTAGTGACCCAGGTGACCTGCGCGCTCTATCAGTAATTTTCTGGTAGCAGAGCTATGGTTAGGACTAGTTAAGATAGGTAGGCAAGATAGTTAATAAACAAACCGTGAAAATAAATGTGCTGCTGTTCTATTGATTGCATTGATTCAAATATTGCGCAAAATGTTTTAAAGGATTTATATGTATATGTAAATGATTTCTTTTTTTTTTTGCATTGCTGCTATAAGTATTATATGTGATATTTACCAAAAATTGTTTGTAAGTGTTCAGTGTAGTCCGAATCCCCGGGGAAGTATATAGCTAACGGTGAGCAGAATCTGGTTAGCTGATGAGGTCACTTGTCGTGAGTTATTAGTGCATGGTTAGGAGAAAACCGAAAGCACTAATTAGGATCTTTTTGCATCTGAATAAATGATAGCTACGAGTCCTTTTGTATAAAACTTCCATTGTGATATCACCTAGTAAGGGTCACATGCGGAAGGAGTAATAGGGTCTCCGAGGCTTGATTGGTAAGCAAAGTAGTCCGCTGGTGAAAGTCTGACTTAGTATATATCCCAGAAAGAAGTGAATGAGTCAGAGGAGTAGCAGGTTCTATATTGCTCGTGTGGGAGGTTAGACAGAGAAGTCTATCCGGAGTGAATGAAAAGTAGACAGAAGTGGTTTACTTGTAGTGAGAGAAAAATTTTCTATCTATTTAGAACACTCAGACACAGTGGCGAACGTTGTGTGTTATTAACTAAAATTTGCACTCGCACTTTAGGAAAAATTCAAAGTTTCCGTTACCTTGTGAAGGAGGGAGTCGGTCGGAAGACTGCTCTGACGTCACTCCGTGCCGCGCTGGTATTGGTCGAGACAGCGGGTGTGTAGCGAAGCTGAAATTGTAAGGGAGGGGTGAGTGCCGGAGCGTGAGACCTCGTCTCGCGAAAGGCCGCGCACCCATTGGCTGAAGATTTTTACAAGCCTGGTTTTGATTGGCTGCCGCGAAATAAAAGTTGCGATAGCATTGGAAGCACAAAAGTAGACAAAATTAATCAACAAGAGCTTGAAGATAGTTTGGAGGTGTGTATGTGGTATCCCGAATTTATACCTAATCCACAGCATTTAGGCTTCCATAAAGAGCAGATTCTACGAGGTAGACCAAACAAAATGTACGGAGTTAAAAGAAAATTGTCCCTTGCTGACAAAATTAAAAATTACTTTAAGAAAGACCAGCCCATTAGAACAAGGGAAGGTGTGATCATTCCTCCGCCAGATACTCCTGCCTCATTCATGATGTTTGATAAAGGGTATCATACTTGCGTGTGGTTAGAGAACTGGGCAAAGTATACTGCCGATGATGGAGTCTTAGCCTTTCCCATAAATGGTTCCTTTAATGGCAGAATTCTGTTCAACTTAAGAACCAGAATGAATGAATTACATCCCCGACCCAGATTAACTCAATACGAAGCGTTAGAAGAATGGGAAATCGAAGCCTCAGAACGAGACAGGCCAAGAATGGATAAGGGGTTGAGTAGGTGGTATCCCAAAATGCATAAAGAGTCTAAAGAGCAGAAAATGAAACAATGGAGGCAGAATATGATGGTTGAAGGGTTATTTCCCATGATGGGAGTACTTGAACAAAAGAAAGGAAAATGTACAAAGAAAACCCGCCACTTAATGGCTATGGGAGACTCGGAAGATGAACATCTAGAATACTTGTTGATGAAAAACCCACCTCCCTATGTAGCAGAGTCAGAGCCTTTGAGTTCACCAAACCCGTTTTCTAAATATCCTAGATGTAGGAGGGATAGTGAGACAGATGGAACGGGTACGGATAGTAAGACCAGTGATGGGGATGGGTTTTGCAGACCTCGTTCTACCGTCCCGAATTACCGTCCTTTTGGAGAAGACCCACCTCGGTTGGTTACTCCGACAGCCCCGAACATTTACCCTACCTTGGTACCCCAAGTATTGCATGACAATTCTGCAGAAAAGGCTTTGAGAGAGCGAGAGAAGGAAGCCCTGGCCAGACAGCGAGATGATTTAATTCGGACCATAGCTCAGATACATCCTCATCCAGATTCACTGACTATCCCAGTAACTATCGGTCCAGCTATTCCTCTTTACGGGGATAGATTGGCCAGTCCTCAAACTCCTGTTATAACCCAGATGGTCCCAAACTCCAGTGTCCCACCCCCGAGAAGAGAGCCACTCATAGATGATGATCAAGAAAGTGAATGTGAGTCGGTGGTCTTGATGGATCTGCCTGTAGGGGAACCTGGAACCAGTGTACCAAGGACAAGAAATCAGAGTAGAGCAAAAGAGGTTGTGATTGAAAGCACATCTGGGGTCAGAAGTGCCACGGTAGTAACTCCAGAAGAATTGGACAGATGGACAAAGGAGTTAGAGAAAGAGACCACCCCCCAACCAAAACCCTTAGAAATTTACAGGCTGAGGATAGAAATTGAAGAACTATTGGCCGGAAATATAGGATTAGACAGGTTAAACTCCTTTAATGAAGAAGAGCTACTGTTCATCAGCAAGAACCTTACCCGAAACACTAGATTACTACATGAGAGATTAATGGACACAGCTGCTGACATGGGAATCGATGTCAGTCGTTCCAAAGTCCTCCAGAAACCCTATAGAGCGGATTTTTCAGACAAAGACTTAGAGAGCTTGAATGTAGTAGGGAAACAAATCCAGATAAAGGAATTACTGAAACTCCTACAGAAATGGGGGGATGTAGAAAAATGGAAAACCCGGTGGGCAAAGAAAAAGGAAGACAGTAAGGCCAAATCCCAAACTTCAGAATTCGTGCTCAAAGAAGTGGGTCCCGCAGAAAAATTGTGTCCCATGAGAGAGGTCCCTGGGGGAAAATACGTCCATGTTCATTGGTCCTGACAAGATATTGTGTCATTTACAAATGACTTTCCAAAATTGCGGGAGAAGCCAGTTGACTGGTACAGACAGGTCGAACGCTTCATAAAGGTTCAGAAATGTCTCCTGAAAGACCTGGATGGGTTCTTTGACATTGTAGTACCTGTAGATTTGTGGACCGAGTGCAAAATTGAAATTGATTGGCCAAATGACGAATATGCGAGAGATCCCAAAACCGGAGCTCCCTCACCTGAAGTAATGAGGAAGTACGAGCAAGTCATACAATACCTAAAGAAAAAAGTGCCCGCAAAGGAAACTGATTGGACCCGGATAGATAGAACTACCCAAGAGCGCGATGAAACCGTCCACTCCTTTCATGAAAGGTTGCTGCACGTGTTCAAAACTTACAGTGGAGTCGATAATGTGGACATGAAAGACATGACCCATTTCAGTTACAGATTCGTGCTAGGATTAAGGCCCGAAATATCCCAATGGATTCGAGATAATAAAATCAGTTGGCAGGGAAAGCCCATAGATGATGTTCTTAAGTACGCCAAGTACTGCGAGGATGAGATAGAAAACAAGAAGAAAGCCCTCAAGGAGAAGGTTATGTGGGCACAAGTAAAATTGGCTGAACAGCAAGAAAAACAGTTAAGCAAATTGAATTCTAATAATAATGTCCAAAATACCAATGCTGGGGGAGGGGGGAAGCCCCGGGTAAAAATGAGTCGGGAAGAGGCTATGAAGAAGTTCCCCTGCCACGGGTGCGGTCAGATAGGGCATTGGAGAGACGAGTGTCCACACCTACAGGCCGGTAATGCCCCTGTAACTGGTTTAAATCCACAAGTGCAGAAAGAGGGGACACGAAAGAACCAGCAACAGGTAAAGCTACCTCCAATACCTCGCGCTCCTAGACAGAATTATAAGAATCAGGGTCAGCAGAATGAAAGGGCTGAGATATGGGAAGGAGAGAATGAAAGAAATGCAACCATTCCACAGTATTTGTTAAATGATTCCTTTCTCTGTGATGATCAAGATTGACGGGGCCTGAGGGGGGAGGACAAGGAGTGCGTACTTGGCGCCTCCTTACCGGTAGACCAGACTGGACCATACATTGAAGGAAAGGTTGAGGGAAAAGACGTCACCTTTCTATTGGACACTGGTGCTACCCGTTCCACTGTGAGAACAGTGGATGTTCCTAACCTACCCCTCTCGGGAGAAGCAATCCAAGTTGTGGGTGTCTCCAATCAGATAATCAGTACTCCAGTAACTGAACCTATGGAAATTTCCATAGGAAATTTCAAAGAAATGCACAGATTTGTGGTCTGTGACTCCAGTCCTATGAACCTATTAGGTCGTGATTTGCTGTGCAAAATGAACTGTACTATCTTTTGCACACCAAAAGGTGTCGAAATTCAGACCCTAGATGAAGATGGCCTGTACAAATTGATGTTAGTCAGGCCGGACACCGAAATTAGACCCCTGTCCATTGAAGACCTTCCTGAAGAATTACAGTCAATAGTGGTACCTGAAGTATGGGATTTCACAGGAAGAGATGTGGGCTTAATGGCAAATGTGGACCCAGTTAAAATAGCAATAAAGACAAATGCCATATACCCCAGAACAAGACAGTACAAAATGAGTGCAGAAGTAAAGGCGGGAGTCGCAATTGAAATAAACAGGTTGCTGGAAGCAGACATCATACAGGAAGTAATGAGCAGTCCCTGTAATTCGCCCATAATTGGAATTAAAAAGCCTAGCGGAAAGTACCGGGTAGTGCAGGACCTGCGCAAGGTAAACCAGATTGTTGTACCTTGCTGTCCCATTGTGCCAAACCCCGCAGTGATACTGTATCAGATTCCTTGGGATGCGGAATGGTTCACTGTCATTGACCTGTGCCATGCATTCTTTTCCATCCCATTGCACCAGAAAGCAAGTTCCTTTTTAGTTTTGAATTTGACAGTCACGTCTATGTCTGGAATCGTGTCTCCCAAGGGTACACTGAAAGTACATCGATTTTCAACCAGATCCTGAAGAAATGGCTTGGATCTTTGGTACTGCCGAGAGAGTCCGTTTTGGTACAGTACATAGACGACCTTTTAGTGGCGTCTAAAACCCAAACTGACTGTGTCACGGACACCATTGCCTTGCTGAATCACCTAGGAAAGGGAGGACATAAAGTATCACCAGACAAATTACAGTTCTGTAGGAACTCAGTCAAATATCTGGGGCACCAGATAGAAAAAGGGATCCGAAAAGTCACTACAGAAAGAATCAAGATAATTCAAACAATGGACCTACCCCGGACTCAGAAAAAAGAGAGAATGTTCCTGGGAGTTGTGGGGTACTGCAGGCAATGGATTGTAGGATTCGCAGCTCTAGCCAAACCCTTGATAAAAATGACCAGGAAGGGAGTGGAGGACCCAGTCAGTTGGGACAGTGAAAGCATGTCCGCTTGGGTAAAATTGCGAAATTGTCTGTGTTCAGCTCCTGCATTAGGAATGCCTGATTATACCAAGAACTTCGAACTGTTCTGTAACACAAGAGACAATTGTGCACTCTCAGTCCTGACACAGGAGCATGGGCTGGTCAGGCGTCCCGTGGCCTATTTTTCGGCCACACTGGATCCAGTGGCTGCTGGATTACCCGGGTGCCTGAAGGCAGTAGCTGCTACTTGCGTCAGTCTAGAACAGACTGAGAATATTGTCATGGGACATCCTGTCACTGTATATGTTCCACATTCTGTTGTAATCCTACTGACAAGAACTAAGACTCAGTATCTCACACCTAGTCGGCTGACTAAATATGAGAGAATTTTAATTGGTGCTGAAAATTAATCATTTCCCGGTGCAATGTCTTAAACCCTGCAACCCTGTTACCTGTTCCTCTGGATGTAGAAGCAGAGGATGAAATGGAACATAACTGCATTGATTTAACAGAATTCAGCACTAAGCCACGTCCTGATATCAGAGAAATAGCCTTACTTGATGGGGATCGTACAATCTTTGTGGATGGCTCATGTTTAAGACATGAGGATGGAGGTCTGAGTGCTGCCTATGCTGTAGTCACATTGACGACCACCCTGGAAGCATCTTACCTATGCGAAGTGAAATCTGCACAAGTAGCAGAACTCATCGCGTTGACAAGAGCTTGTAAGAGGGGTAAAAACAAAAGAATAACTGTATATACCGACAGCCAGTACTGTTATGGGGTTGTTCATGACTTCGGCCAACTATGGTTACAAAGAGAATTCATGACTTCCTCAGGTACCCCTATCAGAAATGGAAAGGTGGTACAGAACTTACTGGAAGCGATTCAATTGCCCAAAGAATTGGCTGTGGTCAAGTGCGCGGCTCACAAATCTGGAAATGATGATGTGACAGCCGGAAATCGATACGCTGACCAAATTGCCCAGTTTTGTGCCCAACACAAAATGTCCCTCCAAATTGGATTATGGGGTGGTGGAAACAGCTGCCAACTGATGTTGTTTGAGAATGTATCTACATGGGAGGAATTGAGGGACTTACAACAGGCAACAGACAGGGAAGAAAAGTGCAGATGGAGGGCGCACGAATGCCGAATCCGGAATGATGGTGTGGTGGTTGACCCCTATGGTGTGCCTGTACTGCCAGATAGCCTGGTAGACCCAATGGTCAGAATGATACATGAACCAACACATATGTGAAGGGATGCAATGTGTCGTGTGTTTGACAAGGTGTTCTATAATTCAAAGTTCAGGAACCAAGCGGAAAGACTTTACCAGAGGTGCCTAGTATGCCAGCAATTCAACGCAGGAAAGAGGACTGTAGTAGAACAAAGTACAATTGGAAAGGCAGTAGGTCCCTTTGTCAGGATGCAGGCAGACTTTATCCAGTTGCCCATGTGCAAAGGATACAGGTACGTCCTAGTAATAGTTTGCCTATTTTCTAGATGGGTCGAAGCCTACCCAGCAAAGAAAAATGATGCCATAACTGTAGCCAAACTATTACTCAGGGAATTGATACCTAGATTCGGAATCCCTGAGACTATTGAAACAGACCAAGGTGGGCACTTTGCCAACGACGTCCTAAAGGAACTCTGTAGAGCATTTAAAATGGAGCAAAGGCTGCACTGTGCCTATCATCCAGAGGCTTCTGGAATAGTTGAGCAGATAAATGGTACGATCAAGTCCAGACTGGCGAAGATGTGTGATTCCACCAAAATGAACTGGATAGAAGCTTTGCCCCTTGTGCTGATGAGTTTGAGAAGTATCCCAAACCGAAAAACAGGCCTGAGCCCCCATGAAGTGCTAATGGGGAGAGTGATGCGACAGGCATGGGTACCTGGACACAAACTGCTAAGTATTTCTGATGATTTGATACTAGAATACTGCAAGCAGCTGGGTGACCAAGTGCGTTCTATCTCTCACCAGATTGGGGAGACAGCTGACGACTGGCCCAAGACTCCAGCACATAAACTGAAACCAGGTGATTGGGTGGTGTTAAAGAAACACACCCGGACGAGTTGCCTTGGACCAAAGTGGGGAAAGCCAAGACAAGTGATCCTTGTCACCACAACTGCTGTAAAGTGTGCTGGTGTACCGAAGTGGATCCATGCCAGCCACACGAAGCGGGTAACCGGAGAAAACGCGACTGAAGGTGAAGGTAGTCCAGCTGAGGAGACTCCCGAAGAGGGTCCGGATCTCGCTGACATCGAACTGCCGAGTACAAGTCAAGACGTTGATAGGTTCCCTGCCGACGACCAGGTTCTTGATCCAATACGAACCAGAAAATATTCCTACCTAGATAGTGAGTGGGATAGTGCAGGAGAGACAGAACTAGTGGACGAAGGTCAGGTCATCGAGACTCACATCAAACCTGATCAGGAAATAGGCCAAGTAGGGACAGATCAAGCCATTGACACTCCTCCTGAAACTCCAGAATCTGGAAAGGGTCAGATAGTGGTTAAAGTTGAAGTTCATGCGGAAGAAAATCAAGGGTTCGAAGTGCATGAACAGGACCAGATAGATATAGACGAACGTGTTCAGGAAGCAGAAACCAGATCACCTGAAAGTAAAGAACAAATACAAATTCAACCTGAACAAGGCCAGGTTAGGAACCAGGCAGAAGAAATAGATGAAAGACCTGGAATTAGTCAGACAGGAAGGGAAATAGACACTGCCAAGACCAAAGAACAAACACGAAGTGAAATTAAGAGAGTTCACGAGGAAGGTCAAGTGTCCTCAACCACTGAAAGTCACAAGAGTAAGGGTGAACCCCGATATATCAAAAGATTGAGACTGCGAATAAAGACAGTTGAAGAAAAACTAAAAGACCGAAAAAGGGCTGAAAGTGAAAGGAAAGCAGCCCGAGGCAAGTCTCTCAGAAAAAGCGACAGAGTAAAGAAACAGAACAGGCTGTATCGAAGCCCTGAATGGACATACTTGGTGTTGGAAGAAATTGATGAGCCCAATCACAGTGGAAAAAGTGAAGAAGAGTCCATTGCTGATCAGAGTTCTGACGAAGACCCTCCTTGAGACAAACCCGAGTGAGCCTTTGGTGTAAAGAAACAAGGAGGGGTTGCAAAAGCCACCTGTAAGCTATAATGTCTGATTCAAATGTCAATGGAAGATCCAGATTTAGGTGTGGCAAAACCTGCTGTAAAATATGCTTATGTAGTGTAGCTATGTTAATAGTGATGTGGATAGGACTGACCGTCTTTATACCTTTTATGATAAGTAAAGATCCTAACTTGTCGCCTACCGTACCTGAGACATTAGACACAGAAATTGTACAGACTGAAGAGACACCACGAAGTTTAGAAAAACGTGACAATACAGTTAGCCTGAGACACACACGACCTAAAATAGAAGCATCAGATGAGGGTGGACTACATTTCCATAAAATGAGAAACAGGACACATTTAAATGTTTTTGCTAACCTTTTAGTGCACTATGTAGAAGCTATGGAAATAGAAGATTGTTATGTCTGCATGAAGCTACCCACTTCTGTAGCTGAAGGTGTGACATATCACCATTTACCCTTAACCTATGGAATTTCCTGTAGTATATTAGCAAGCTTGTTTTATAGAAGCACTTTACAGTACTATTATTCAAATGCTGACGTAATCTTTTCTGAACTTCCTATTAGAGGACACTTGAACCTGGTACATGTCAGAAGCGAGGTAACCCGTTATATGGGAGAATATTTCCTGACTATAGGTGACATAGACTTAAATGAAGCACGACAAGCTAATCTGACCTGTTCCTTGCAAGAGCAGGAAAAGATGTTTATAAAAATGGCAGACAGAAGGAGGGAAAAGTTTCAGAAAAAGGCAAATGACGAAAAGGATAGAGTCCCTAGGTGGGCAGAACATATGGACAACACCTCGCAAGGCGAAGCTAATCCTGCTTTGTTGCTGGATTTTGAACGGAAAGGGAAACTTTGTCTCCATAGGGAAAGGACGGAGTATTATACCAATGTATTCATCGGTGCAAGTGAGTGTGAACATAATTATATGGTAATTGGAGGTTGGGGTTTCAAAAATGGGTCAGAACCTGTGTTTCCCGGAATTTATTATATATGTGGGAACAAGGCTTATTTCAAATTGCCGGATCACTGGTATGGAAGCTGCTACTTTGGCATTGTCTTCCCAAAAATATACCATGCGAATAATGCTGCTGGAAGCAATGAAGAGACTAATGGCTTAGCGCATAGCAAACGTGAAAGTGTAGGAGAAATTATAGGTGATGTTTTTAGTACACTGATACCTGGAATGGGGGTAGTTCTGAATACTCACAGAATCTGCAAATTGTCTACAGTAGTGGATCGGTTATCAACTGACACTGCTGCTGGATTCCTGCTGGTCAATACTGAAATGGTTGCGATCAGATCAATGGTTTTACAGAATCGCCTTGCTGTTGACACCTTATTGGCAAAAGAGGGCGGAGTCTGCAGGATGCTGAAGGCGCAACATTGTTGCACCTACATACCTGACAAAAGTATCAAACTTAAGAGATATGTAAAGAACATAACTAATTTGGAAAAAGAACTCAAACCATTAGAGGTTGACAGTGCCTGGACGAGACTGACTGGAGGTCTCTCCTCTATAGGTAGTTGGTTTTCTAACTTAGGTAAAAATCTTCTATGGAAAATACTGATGCCAATAGCTGGAATAGGCGTAGTTGTACTGATCATATTCATCTGCTGTAAATGTCAAAAATGCAAAAAGTACACTGTGAATAAGAGAGGAGTGAAGAGAAATATTGATGAGCTAGAATTGGAAGAATTGAGAAACCAGATTTATAAAAAAGCCAAGAATCACCACTCTCATAGAGAAGCAGAAAGAAAACTCAACAATAAGTCTGTTGAAATTGAAATGGATGATATGGAAGAATGAAGTTGGCATATGTTTCCTTTATAGTGATGATAGTAAATATCATCAAAGAGGGGATTGATGGAGCAAGGATTCGCACGTAAGGCGACGTGCTCTGATTCAAGAACCTCGCCTAACTTGTAATCATATTAATTCAACCTGTTCGTCATGCATTTGGCATTTTCCCCAACACGCGGGTGTCCCTAGGAGGCTTGCCTACGTGTTGTTTTCATATTAACAAAGCTTGCACTACTGAATGGCCGCTTTGCAGAAAATCCAGTCTGCGCATGCATCGGTCATACCCATGTGATGTGACGCACTCGCATTTTGGAGGGATATTGTTGCACATGCGCATTGTTGCAAACATGGCCGCTTGTCTCTAACCATGCTCTCTGCTTGCCACTGCTGCTTCTGCATATCTGTCTTTTTGCACTAAACCTTAATGCCATAGATATTATAAAGTAAAGGGGTGCAGTGAAGCTTTTAATGGTGTACAGTGAAATCATTTTTTACGTGTGAATCTAATTTGTTTTCGCTTACTTTTCATGTACCACGTATCTATGGGCCGGGGAACGGGGAGCCGATTCATATTGAAGCTCTTCTAAACCCCGTCACATGACATGGGAAAAACCCCACTGCGCAGAAGCTGAAACAAGCCAGCTGGCTCCTGAAGCACGATGCGCCTGGGAACCCACCTAGAAGATGCTGCAGTCTACCTTGACTGTGCAACATTGTATCTATATACTGTACACTCTCATTGTTTTCTATATTCCTATGCCTGGGAACGTGAACTCCAAGGGGCGGGTACGAAAAATTATATATTCATGATGAGAACACTGAATTATAGGTGGTGACAATGACAAAGTCACCTCTCCTGACCAATCATAATGTGGGAATTTGTCACTTGCAACATTTGTGGGTGGTCTAGGGGTCCCAAAACAGTATAACTACCTTAGTGTAGCTCAGAGAAATTGTCCGACTTGTCCGAGTAGCAGACCTGTCACTGACCCTACGAACTCTATAGGTGATTGATACGAAGGGCTGCGGAGCACTCTGTCCATACTTTCCACAAAACTCCAAGGGGTGGAAATAGTCTTAAGTGCTGGCAAAGCACTTTGCTGGTGAAATTCGAAAACCCAATCGGGGTTCTTGGCGGATTACTTTCAGAGAGGGGGTAACGCAGGCGTTGCATCCGAAGCTGCAGGGGTTGGTCGTGCCCTTTGGTGAGCCCTGTCCTGACCCAAATCCTGAGGGGTATACTGTCCTGATTGTCACTGGTGTTAAACCCCGAGAAGTACTTGAATTTCTCAAAGAATGTTTTAGAACTGCTTTTAGGTGGTGTAGCACAATGTTCCCATTGGTTATACTTAAAAACATTTCTAGGCTGTGCAGATTTATGCAAATAATGATCGCCATAATGTGTGAAACAGAACATCTGTTCATAACTAGACTAACCTTTTAAATAATCATGTTCTGTGAATCTAGCTGACATTACTAAATCAGACATCATGTTATTAATACTGTGAAAGTCCCAATCATCAGAGAATGTACTAGGTTTTACAAAGTCACTTAAGGAAACCTTGAGTTGATGAGGATACTTCAGCATCTCGACCGGACCATAGATCTCATAGTCAGTTTTCTCCCATACTACCCCACCGGGTATTGGAATGGCTGTGACATTTACTGTTGACAGTTCTCTTTTCTTCACGTGGGATGATCTGTATGGTTTGAGGAATAAGTTGATGTTCTGACTAGCTGTGTCCATTGTACTGTAATTTCCCTCAATGAATTTTCCCAAACAAAGTACCATGATGAGCCAAAGCAGGAGGAAAAATACACCTAGACCGAACCAGAACTCTAACCATGGGGAAATAAGGTAGATTTCCTTCAGTTGATGAAAGAGTTCCGTTGCTTTTTCTTTAAAAGTCTTTTTTGTTTCTGGTATCACTTCGGGGTCACTTTGATCCTCGGAAAAGTTATCGAAGTCGATGAAATAACCAGAGGCAGTTCTGTCAATTATTGGAATTGTTCTTTCAATTTGTCTTTCGGTAGCACATTCTGATGCCACATCATTGTAGACTGGTGTTTCTTGACGAACTGTTTCAATCTGTGTCTCAAGAGGCACGAGTTCCATGGCATTATTGCCTAGTCCCTCTCTGTGCACTGCAGGCTGATCTAATGTGATTAGACTTTCAGTTTGAACCTCTTGGATTGTTGCAAGTTTGGGTATTCTGTTGTTTCTTGGGAGGCCACTGGGCCTACTGTTGATTATAGGCCACATGCTTCTGTTCTCCTTTTTACCAGCAAGGGGCGGTAGAGATCAGGTCAATGACCGACGCATGCGCAGACTGAATGGCATCAAAGCAGCCGATTCGTTAGTGCAAGCTTCGTTAATATGGAAAAGACATACGAGCAAGCATCCTGGGGACACCCGCGTGTATGGGAAAACGTATAATAAATGACAAACAATGATTTTAGTAGTATTATACATTGGGCGAGGTTCTTGCACTGGGCAAGGCGCTTTACGTGCGAATCCTTGCTCCATCAATAGTGCTACTGATCTTGTTCCGTTGATAGCTAAGACAGGTACTGCTTTTCTGTAAGAAGGCCCAAATTCCTTCTTCACCGCTATTTTTTCTCTGACTAGATCCCCAATCTTTGGAATCCAGACAGGCCTTGCTGGGGCTGTTGTTGGTGGTGCCTCGTCAGTGGTAGCTGGCTGTTGCTTTAACTTTATGTTGCTTAAGGATTTTCTTGTTTCATTCAAGTCCTGTAAAACAGCCAAACGATCTTTGATGTCAAAGTCTGTTTTCTTATCTTGTACCACTGATACCTGACTATCTAAATCCTGAACTCGCATTCTAGTTCCGAACAATAGTTCGTATGGGCTGAAACCTTTTAGAGAATTTCTTGGCAAATTATTAAGACTGATCTGGACACTTATTAAATGTTTGACCCTCCCAGCACCCGAACCTAATACCTTCGCTGTTATAGATTGCTTTATGTCCCGGTTTTTTCTTGCTACCACACTGTTTTCTTGAGGGTGTGCCGGACAAGAATACCGCAACCCAACTCCCATGCTGGCCATGGCCTCCTTATAAGCTCGAGAGCTGAAAGCAGGGCCCTGGTCAGAATGGAACATGGCAATTGCGTATGTGCCGATAAAGACTCGCAGATCTTTTATAACCGTTCTGGCGTCAGCCGAGCGCTGCAGGCCACATTTTTTAAGTGGATTTAGCCTTAATGATGTACAATGGGACGCGTTTCTCTTTTTTGATAGCGTGGATAGATTGCCTAATGCTTTCTATTAGGGCTTCTGACACTACACTGGCCGGTTCTTCACTGCGATCTCTGTTGCAGTCTTCACAGTTTTTTGCAAACTCATGAATACCTTCACTCATTTCCGGCCACCAGTACTCTGATTCTAATTCTCTCAGAGTGTCCCTGATTGTTTGGTGTCTCAGACCCAACCCCATATCTGCTTCCTGTGTGAGGAAGCCCCTCCGGTCCCTGTTTAGAATTACCCTATCCCCAACTCCAGGGATTCGAGCAAAAGGAACGGAGTTTGCATCGTTTACGTATGCATAATTGAGTGGATAGTTCACGGGTAAAGCTGCACAGTCGCTTTTTACGGTCGTTTTTACTGCCAACATGGTTTCCCCGTCTATGTATTTTTCTGCACGCTTTTTTGTGGCTACGGAAGCCGGTTTAGTTGCTTACGCTGTGGCTGTTTTAGCCAATGAATTCCCTGCAACGTGAACGCCATCACGTTCAAGACTCTGTGCGTGTATCACGTGAGTCTTTTGTAGTTCTTTCTCTAAAAGAGCTACCTGATTCCAGAGCAATTTATGCTTTATTGTGGCACCTGTGTCATCTTTGTAATCGTTTTCAATCCAGCTCTGCAGTTTATTGTTGTAGGAGTTGGCGCAAAAATGAGAATCACACACGATTAGTGTCGGGAATTCACGTTCTGCATTTTCGAGCGCCATCTTTAAAGATCTGATTTCAGCTCTCTGAGCCGAACAGCACTTTACTGATTCAGTTTTTGTTATTTTCGGTCTGAATTTACCGCTCAGCCAGCGACCTTTAACAATCGCGTAGGCTGCATCGTAGGATTTGCTCTCTACGTTAAAATGCTGTACAAATCAATCTGTATAGATTATACAGGCGTACTGTGGGAGAGGCAGAAGTTCGATTGGCGGAGGATATTCTTCTTCATATTCTAAATCATTCAGTTCTTCGAATTGCGGGGCGAAATAGTATTTCACATCTTCCGCTCCTAGAGAATCTACATACTGTATCCATTTCGGATCCAGTGACACTGTAGGCAGGTTTACTGGGCTGAATAGCGCCTCGAAGGCGGATTCCGCTGTGAGGATATTAATCCTTTTGCCGTGTGCTAGTTCTCATTCATTTGGTAATGCAATTTCTTTTGCTTTCACAGTTCTTTCTGTGGGACTGAATGTTTTTTCTGCTTGTGTGTACAAGTGAGATTTAATTGAAATTAGTACCTTTTCTCCCTCATTAGAGGTCAGGTACGTGAATCCGCATCTTCCTGGGATGACTCAGATTACAAGATTGCATGTGTTGTCATGTGTATCTAATTTTGTTTTTGCTAACATGTCTGTTTGCAGTGATCTCAAAGTTTCTGTGTGTTTTTGAGTCCAGGTGATTTGTTTAAAATCAGGTTTAATTAGTTCGTAGAGAGGTTTAACCCTCTCTGCGTAATTTAGAATGTAAGTTCTACCGAAATTCAGAAAGCCTAGAATCAATTGTAAATTCTTCAGCATTTTTGGAGCTTGGAGCACAGCGCACTTCTCTAAGAAGTTGTCCGCTAGGCTTTTTCCTTCACTTGATAATTCGTATCCTAAAAATAATACAGTCAGATGGGCAATTCGGGACTTTTTAAAGTTGAATTTGTAACCCTCTGCTGCGAACCCAAGTATAATGGTGTTCACTCTTTTCAATTGAGTCTCCAAGTCGTCGTTTGTGAGATAGATATCATCTACGTAAGACAATGCCTCATCATCATATATTTGTAGTAACTCAGTTACTCTAGCTGAGAATAGTCCTGGGCTATTCTTGAACCCCTGTGGGAGTCTACAGAAATTTTTCTGAGATCCCATTATTGAGAAAGTGGTCAAGTATCTGCTTTCCGGTGCAATGTTTTGACAAAAGAAACCATTAGATATGTCTAATGTCGTTTTATATTTTTTCCTAACTATGTTGTTCATTAGTGCAGCACTATGCGAATTTTGTACTGCAAATGTTTTGTAACATGCATTAAGGTGTCTGTAGTCCAAAACTAGACGATATGAATTGTCTGGTTTGGAGACAGGAAACAAAGGATTGTTCATTTGAGAGGTGCATGTTTCAATCACCCCCTGGTATTCAAGTTGATCTAATATCTCCCTGACTTGTTTTTTAGCTTCTTGCTTAATGGGATACTGCCTTTGTGCAGTCGGTTCACTTTTTAACTGGATTTTGTAGGGAGGAGAGTCCTCATCCCATCCTACATGATTTTTATATAATGCCGGTGCCTGGGATACTGCCCATTTCCTTGCATAAGTATATTTTTTGTGAATCGGAATGTGATTCGAAAGGCAGGCATAATCATTTCTTCGCCACAGGGGCATTCCTAACAAACTCTGGGGGCCAATCTTTTTCAGCTAACAGAATATCATAGCCTCTTGAGAATTTATCCCAAAATAGACCCTTTATTTTCCTAGTCTTATCACCCTCTATACGAAGTGTTATTTCGTATATCTTATGGGGCTTGCTAAGTCTGGTGTCGGCAGTTTCAACCTGGATGTATTCATTCGTGTCCACTGTCTCCAGATGACTCATAAAGATCTTGCGGGCTATACTGATTTCTGCTGCACTGTCTAACCTTGTCTGTGCCCACTCCCCGTTTTTCAACTGTGTCCTCAGTATTCTCGGCATGTTCGATTACTCTAATACTGGCTACCTTCTTTTTCGGAAATTGAGATTTTTTACTCTGAGCAGGTTCCTTGTCTTTGGACTTGGTGTGCTCTCCTGGGTCTGACCGTCCTCTTCTTTCTGATTTCTGCAAAAAAGATCGAGAGGGACGTGTATCAATACTTTGATATCTATCAGATTTTTTCAAATTATCCCTATTTCTGAGGTTATATCTTTTCTCAGAGGGCTCCCTCTGGGGAGACTGGTGTTCTCGAGTCGGAGTTCTTTCACTCCGTCGAGGAGACCTTCCTCTGGACTGGAAAACTTTTTCCTTGGGAGTGGATTGTTTATTTCCATCCCAGCTCTTTTTAGGAGTGTTTGAATTACTTTTAATAAATAATTTTACTAACTCTCTATATGCTTTTGTTAATTCTCTTATGTTAACTAAGAGTTCTTCTTTTGACATTTTTTCAATGTCCGGATGTGGTGTGTAGCTGGCTAGAACCGGCCACGTTGCTCCTCGTCTACCTAGTAGACCGAGCCTGGTAATATGATCATTATGTTTTAGGGCGCCTTTAAACCAAAGTAAGTGTTCTTGGTATTTTAATGGGATTTCAGTCTCCTCGAAAGGAGCGTACTCTTCCGGTGGATCCTCTACTGTATAGTAGTGGAACTCGTGTGTTGCGTTTGCCGCTGGAAATTTTATCCATGAGTAGAATACCTCTGTCTGCCGATATTCGAAGACGACTGTGCCACCTTGTGTGGTCAGTCCATTTTCTATAAGTTTTAATGTTATAGATTTTCTTAAATGTGCCGGGATGATTATTGCACCCGGTTCAGTAGTCCCGTCGGGACACAGCTGAGTCGCATCTGCTGCGGCATCAGTTCCGTTGTTTTCTTCTGACATTCTATAAATGCAGCTTTTGCAGAGCAGGTCTCCAAGGAGACAAAGATTAGGTGCACAATATTTTGGAACACTGTATCCTTCAACGTTGAATAAACCAGAGCTTTACATAGGAATCTCTTCCTACTAAGGTCGGGCGGATTTTAACCTTTCACCCACTCCAGACGTCTATTGGAGTATTTACGGGAGAAAGGGGTCTGTGTGAAATATGCATGACTGAGTTACTCTAACGTCTTGCGTTAGTTTATCGCCTTACCAAACGTTGGGCGCCATGTAGTGTAGTTCCTATTTTCCCAATAGGCCCTGCGCTTTGGAATAACATAAACAGTAGTATCAACGTAGAAGTGCGGATCTTCCAGGCCTCTACTGACTATGCTAAACTTAATTTGGTTTGTTACCAACTAGCTCAGAGGTCACTGGAAACTTTCTTGACTGAATAGGAAGTGATCAGCTTCCCTGGTACAGACAAGAAGGGGTTCAGTTTTCCAACAACCGTGCAACATGGCAACTTTGCTCCTCAGATAAGAGTCAATCTCTAGAGTTGTGTGAACAATAGACAGTTATTTTACTCAGTCAGTTGTTGTACAGATTACTTTCACAATATGTAGAGAATAGAGAGACGGGCGTTTTCAATAAAGGGTAACATTTATTGAACAGTCTTTCTTCTCATACAAGAGAAATGAATTGCCACAATTGCAAGACTTGTTATTATAAAAAGTACGTACAGTAAGATGAGTATTGCGAAATAATACTGTAAAAGCATTGATATGGTTTCTTAGCCATACAATGGTTTAAAATGAATAAAACATATAGACATTCATATGTATATTAGGCTAAAATATTCAACTGGTGCTTCTAACTATGCCTACCCCAGTGTACCTGACCTAAGCCTAATACTTGGGAGGGGAGTAAGTAAGTAGCTTTAAGTTAAGTTGGTTTTGCCAAGGTTTGCTTCAAGAATTCTCTCTAAGGGTTTAGTAAACACCATACCTCTGGAATAGAATGCTGGAGGTCTGGTATCTCCTTCAGGGAACTCGATATCCCAGTCACTCGCAAGAGTAGGCTGGAAACGCTGGAGCTGGATTTCTCTGCAAGAGAAAAGACAGTGTCTCTCTCAGCGCGTCGAGGAGGAGGAGGGGCAGCGTCCGCGGGCAGCTTGCATCTGCTGGGCTCTTGCAGGGGACGGCTGTTCAGCTCCTGTGTTCACCACACCATCGTTCGCTCGTTAGCAGCGATAGCAGTAGCGATAGTAGCGATGGTATCATCAGCAACGAGACAGCGTTAGCTTCAGCATAACAGCAGCATTTGCTTAAGGCAACGTTGGTAATATTTATACCTGAAAGGTGCCTGGTTTGACGTAAGTTTTTGGACATAAGACGTCAATGAAGATGTCACTAGGAAGTGATCGTCTATCAGTGCTCATTAGAGGTCTATTACTAATCAAAACATAGCAAGCGGGGCTTTCCCAGGTTGCTGAGTTTTTATCTTGTTGAAGAACTCGGAGTGTTAATCTAGGAATCTTAGATAGTAACTTCAGCTATGTCATTGCACTAATGAGCTGCAAAGGAAGTTGCAGAGGAAGCGATTCTGAAATGTGGCTCTGTTCTTGTGAGGCCAGAGACGAGTTTCTGAGTATTGTATTTGATCGGTTATGTCAATATAGGGAATAAATGGATTTATAGCCGTATAGGGGCATAATGTCACAGTATCAATGAGGGTCCTAGATTAGAACGCGACAATATTAGAGGCACTTAAAAATAAATATCCTATACTTGTTTTACATATTAATCATCCTCAGAATGTTCTTTACAAACTGCAGAGATTGGACATTAGACATATCTCATGTGAATCCTTAGAAAAATGAGTTTTGTACACCTGCGCTAAGTGAAATTGCATATGCTAATGTTCTCATTATGCAGTGTAACACAACTTAAATTAAATGATAATGCTAGGAGGTCACAGTATGAGCATTAAGCTTCATGAATAGTAAAAAACGAATTTTGTAGCACTTATTTTTAATAATCATTTTTCAAAATGTATTAATTATTTTTAATAAACCCAAACATTTTTGATAATTCCACATATAAAAGCGAGCTGCATCCCTTGCCTATCATTTTAGACGCATTCATTTATAAGCCTAAGCACAGAAGCCTAACTTATAACATAAAAAATCGCCGATAATTTCAATCTGGGCATGCAGGCCATAGGGAATTGGATGGCATCCAACTGCCTCAAATTGAACTCGGATAAGTCCGAGGTGGTCATCTTTGGAAGCTTAACCCCAGAATGGTCCTCTCGCTGGTGGCCACAGTCTATGGGTCCTCCCCCCACACCTGTCAGCAAAGTGAGGAATCCAGGTGTCATGTTTGACGATCGTCTCACGTTTTTCCCCCATGCAAATCAGATTGCCTCCTCTGCTTTTTTTAAGCTACGAATCATTAAAAAAATTCTCCCCTTCCTTCCTGTCTCTGCTGGTAAAACCCTGATCACGTCCTTGGTCCTGTCCACCTTGGACTATTGTAATGCCCTATTTCTGAATTCCCAAGAAAAAGTTCTCAATAAGCTGCAAACCATCCAAAATGCGGCTGCCAGACTGCTGGGTGATATCCCCAAGTTTCAATCAGTCTCAGGGACCATCAGAGAACTTCACTGGCTTTCCATCAGGAACAGATCTAAATTCAAAGCTTTGTGTATTGTTTATAAGGCGTTGCATAACCAAGGACCAGCCTTTCTTATGCAACAACTTGTCCCCTATCGGCCCACCAGATCCCTGAGGTCTGCTGACCTCCTCCAGCTGGAAATACCCCGTACCAAACTGGTTTCATGGGGCGACAGAAGATTTCTCGTTTCAGCACCCAAGCTCTGGAATACTTTGCCACTATCTATAAAGAGCAGCCCCTCTCTGTGGTCTTTCCGAAAGCATCTTAAAACGTGGCTATTTGATCAATAATTACATCCTTCTCTAAGGCAGATTTAGCAAATACTCAGCGCCAAGATGCCCATGGGCCTTTGCTGCGCTTAACAAGTGTTTAAATAAATAAATAAATAAATGGCAAAATGTTTGCGCCACTTTTTATCTTTTTTTTTAAAAGGACAATTTTGAATTAGCAACAGACCCAAGAATATGCTTACAAAATTTTGCTTAATAGATTGAAAACATAAAAAACCACAAACACACATTTGAGCTCATTTCAGACATAAACAGAAAGGGGTCAAAACACTCAGGATACACAATACAGAGCGCTTTAGCCATGAATTTCGTGAATAGCGCCATCGCTATTCACTTACAGAAGTTGCACTAATGGGAAAACCACATAGACATTTAAACACACATTTGACCCACAAATCAATACTCAGAACAAAAACAAAGAACAGCCCACAGACTGTACTTGAACCTAACCATTTGCAAATACTAGTTGTAAGTCATATTTACAAGAAACGCTTCTCAATAGTGTTCCAAAAGTCTGCAAAAACAGCCCAACAGACCGATGTATGTCCAAGAAGCAAAAATACACTCAATTCACTAGCTTTGGCTATCAGAACACATAACAAAATCGTTCTGCATATCTTCATTCATAAAACTGCGCAGAACTAAGGATCCTTGTTTTGTATTATGTCATATTTTAATTCCCTGGGGATACAAAATCACCAAGGAAGAAATATGTTTTTAAATCTAACCTTTTTAGATATTCCCTTTAGGGGAAGCCGGCTAATTTCCTTACACCATACTATGGTACCTTCCAAAAAAAGCAACACATTTTCCATGTGAGCTTTAAAAACAGGCATGCCAAAAATACGGCGGAATACGCAAGTATTATAATCAAAGTAGTGCTTAAGGTACTTTTCGTATGTGCACCATTCTTAAGGACCAAATGGAGAAAATTCTCCTCATTACCTGTCAACACAAATTGCAATTTGCATATCCAAACCTATACAAACCAAAAGTTGGCCAACACAAATTCCAAAGTTCCAAAGCTACATTTCCAAATTTTCTAAGATCAGGCATCTTATAGCTCACTAATCTAGCTTCAAACTTCAAGGGGTTATCTCTACCAATACACTCGCAAATATACGAGCCTCTCTGCTATGGTAATTGCAATGACCAAACCAAAAACCAAGAAACCAACCCCTCGGCTTTGCTAATTGCGATAACCAAATCAAAGACCCAAAGAACCAAAGGACTGGGAGCGACACACTGATACTTAACTCTTACTTTTACTAATCAAAAGGTTATCCAAATTCTAACTGTCAGGTTCTACATGACCTAACGGTCTTTTTAGAATACTCACGCCAAAAAAAAGGTTCTCAGTCAAGGGTGACATCATGTGGAGGATCAAAATCAGGAAGATCAGAAATATACTGGGCTGCAGAAACAAAGATTCTCCAGAATCCCTGTGCACAGAGTACCTTCTTAGTATAATCCTGTTCTGTCCTCCTCAGTAGATTTCAGTCCCCTGACAAGATCATTCCCACAGAAAGTCACTTCTCTGATGAGCCCCACGTGGGGCGCCATTTGAGGAACTGAAAAATCTTCATTCTCAGGGGTCTTACTAATATCAATAAAGAACTTGGCACAGAAGCTGAAATATGAAAAGACATCTTTATTAAATTTAATAAATGAGGCCACGTCACACAGAAACCGCAGCAACTGAATGAGGTAGTCTGAGGAATACAGAGAACAGAGGCATTTTATATGTTTAGGGTTACATGACTCAGCACAAAAGTAAGGGGCAGTCCTAGCTTTTGCAAGCATGCAAAAAGCCCAACATTCCTTCTTACACAAGCCAGACAAACCCATAATAAAAAGACCACAACCCATATCGTAAACAGGTCATAAAAAAGAAGGAACAGAAACAGTTGAGACGTAGGATAAGGGGTGTGTATGTGCATACCAAACTTTACAAAATCCTGTGCTCTGATCCTTAATCTTGATCAGCCAGTGGGCAAGGAACTGGTCTAACAAGGTCAGCTTCAGGCAACAGGGTCAGTTCACTCAGGTCATTCAAAAGTCAACTAAAGTCATCGGCCCATGTGAGGGCAACCACAAGATGGCTGCCATGCACAAAATGGAACCCAAGGGTTTAAGAATTCACGAAACCTCATTAGGATTTTATCCTAAGCAGGAAAAGCCAATTTCAATGACTCAGTTGAAGCCAGTGGTGAGCGGTTGCACTCATTCCCACTCTGAACAAGCAGAACAGGCATCAGTACCCTTGACATTGGCACATAAGACTCCCAGCAAAGGCACCTGTGCCACCTAGTTTCAATTAAGCATGGGCAAATTTTGCGAATCTGGCGTTCGCGAATTTGAGAACTCGCAATCCGCAAAATCCGTGAATTCTCGCGAATTTGCGGATTTTTTTTGTGTTCGCAAGGGTTTCTGCCAGTTCGCGAGGGTTTGGTACCAGTTCGCAATTGTGAACTTACTTGTCGGCTCGCAACGGTCGCGACTATGTTGTTTCTACGTCTGGTTTATCATCACAGGTTGCCAGCACCCTCTGTTTCACCACTGCCACCCTCTGTTTCACCCATGCCACCCTCTGGTACATCAATGCCACCCTCTGGTTCATCATCACTCTAGATTATGGGAGGGAAAAGCAAGCACACCTGCCCTGCTTAAACTGACATGAATTAATTTGGGGTTGGTTTATTAATGTGTCACTGTTTTAAAATTCCAGGTCTGGCACCTGCTTCCTTATCAGTATTTTGCTTTCTGTTGCAGTGCAATTTTCTTTTTCCAGGACCTTTGTGGCCTACTTTTAGCTATTCTATGAGCCTGCTGTGAGGGTCAGAGCAGGGTCATACAATTAGCAACTGAATCTGGAGGGGCCCCAGTCAGGAAGCACTACAGGGAATGGATACCAATGATGAGTTTGAACTCTTTCACCTGCTGAGTGCTTTCAGTTTTGCAAAACTCGTTTTTCTGCTATTTCACGGGATTCGCGGGGCGCAAACCTGCACGAGATCGGATTCGGAAGCCGCAAATTTGTGCGAATATGCGATTTGTTTTTTTACGGCGTGTTAGATCGCAAGGTTTTGTGCGTTTTAGCGAGCCACTTGTAGCGCAAAGCGCCAAGTTACCCTCGCGGTCGTTCAAGGGCGTGGCCATCTTGTTTGCATGACGTATTTCCGTTTCCGGGCACGAAGTGTAATCTCGCAAAGTGTGCGGCTCGCTAGTACAATTTTGCGGGTGTTTGCGAGGAAAATCTTGCGCGAACTTACCCGCGCGGTCGTGAACGGGCGCGGCCATCATGATTCTCATTCATTGCTATGGTTCTGGGCATGCTTTTTGTATCCTCTCTGTATCTCTGCCATCCTTTGCTTGTTTGAAGTTTTTTTTGATCTATTTTACTTATTATCTATCTCTCTATTTTTTTTGCTCTATATTTTTGTGTTTTCTGCTACATTTGGTTAATTTTAAACTACTTTTTTCAACTCTTTACTTTTCTTCTCTTCCCTATTCTATTTTCTTTATTATTTAGCTTCCTTTCTGCCCAGACCATGGTGAAGGGAGCTGGGAAGCATCCCGAGAAGGGGAAGGGTCCCGCACCCCATGGCCGGCTCCCGTGCGGGCGTTTGAGGGGGGAGCAGGTCATACCCCGGGAGATCTTCAGCCCGGAGGAGGTGGCCGCACTAATTTTTTATGTTCAGCGCCACCTCCCCAGGACCATCATGGCAGGCGGCAAGATCGCTAGCGGGTACGGGATCTGGGAGCGCCGAAAGCGGTGGGAGAAGGTGTGCCGGGCCATGTACCACCACTCTCGGGTCCGGCGCACCTACAACCAGGCCACCCACCGCTGGACGGATGTCCTGGACTGTGAACGCGATCTGCTCAACCTGCTTGGCCTTGAGATCCCCGGGCTTAGTGAGTAGTAGTAGCTATTTCTTTACTACTCTGTTTTCTCCTTCTCTGTGTGTTATTATATTTCAAATGTTTGTTTTTTACCAAGAGCAATAATGCTGCTCATTACATTGTAGGTAAATTATATTTCAAAATCTTCTGTGCATTTCAGGTGCACTGCTCTCCTTCTCAGTAGTGTTGCTACTATGCTTATTTGTTTTCGATTTTGTGTTCATTTCATTGGCCTGTGGAATTATGTATGAGTGTAGTTTAAAGAACTGCGTAATGCTAGACACCAAGGTTCAGATTTTTAATTACCGGTGCTTCCCTGCAAAGTAGCAGGGATGCGCCAGTAATTGTGCGCAATGCCACCATTACCCATGGTGCGCCGTATTTACAATGTGGCGCACCAAGGGCCCAAAATGTCACCAAAGCGTTACGCATCTGTGCCGTAAAGGCGGCGCATTGCTAGAGTTGCGTCGCAACGATGGCGCAGCTCCATCAATGCTCTGGGGTGCCCTATCTCCCCAATGCTGCGTCAAGCCGTATGTCTGCTTCAAGCAGGCGCAGGGTTTGAGTCACGCATCATTGTCGTTAAAGTGAGTGATTGAAATCTTGTAGATTTCCCTCAGCCACTTTTAGGATGCGTTCCTGCGCAGGAACGCCCTCCCTTGCGCCGGAACGCCCCCTGATGGCGCAGGGCTTTACAACGTGATGCATCTCCCATATGCGCCACGTTGTTAATATACGCAGCACCATTGCGCCTCTTTTGTTCTGCCGCTGCGTCACAAAAGTCACGCAACAATGGAGCAAAAGTGCCGCAAGGGGCTTCTAAATCAGCCCCTACAGACTCAAGTCTAGTCCTTCCTTTGTACACATGACGATAAGAAGAAATAGTGGTGGCGGATTGATAGTTTAAGTATTTTAATGACTGGTTAATGTAGTAGGAAACTTTAGTGTTGTCGCTGATCTGCAATCACGATGGACTTTGTCTGTCACTTCGCGTGCTGCGGACTGCTGCCTGCCAATCCTAGGCAAACCTTTTTAATACTTTGTTTAGTGAGTTACATAAGAAGTTTCCAATTCGACGGTCCGCAATCAAGCAATACTAATAACGTAGTAGACCACATGGGATCGGTCAATATATCCCGTGGAATAGTTGTCTATTTGCTATTTCGCCAAAATATGTTGTTATTGTTCTTTTGAAATGTTTGATTTGGTTGACAAATATCATCCATGTTTTCTGGTCTTTCTTTCTTTCATGTTGTACATCAGCTCCCCCAGGGGCAAGAGGACACAGGAGGAGGAGGAGGGTGCTGTTCAGGATGCAGGCCAGGATCGGGCAGGCGAGGGCTCCTTTGCTGGCCCCAGTAAGTTTTAATTTTAATATAGAGTACTTATTTTTTCCTAGTGTTCCTCATTCGATTTTTTTTAAATTGTCTTTGATCTTCTTGTAGACTGGATCTAAATTCTTATCCTGCCTCAACTATGACTCCCTGTGGTATTACTAGATTATTCTTATTAGTCTGTCTGTGTAGCTAACTAAGATTGCACATTTGGCAATTCCATTGGACTCCCATTCTAGGCAGCAATAGCTCTATGCACTGAGAGCAGTCCTCTGGGATTGTCCATAATGTCTTTTCAAGTCTTCTAAATGTTTATGCTTTGACAATTGCCAACAATAAAAAGGTGAATGACCACCAAGAAAGAATAAGATATTACTTTACCTTTGGTTTGGATAGTAGGACAATCCATTCTACTACTGTTGCAGGGACAAATCTGCACAAACAGAACTATGGACACTAAATAATGCATTGCTTAGCTTATCAATTATAATAGGTGCTGTTAGACTTTCCACATTCCTCAGTGATAACAGACTTTGTAGTTGAACCCCCAATCTCCTTACTGACTAGATAGTGTGGCAGAGTCATTTAGCTCCCAAAGTCACCGATGATTGATCCCCAATGATGTCAGAGGCACGGACTCATGCTTGCAAAAATTCCAAAACCTTTAGCTTATCCACTCTAGTCTGGAGGACCAAAACTACAGAGTCTATTTAAGTTTAAAAGCTTTATTAAAAGTAAACACATTTATTAAAATCAAGTTTGTCATAAAAGTAAATGTTTAACTGAAAATGGAAAAGTGCTTAGTGCTGACGATTAATTGGACACATTTCTTGCGGTCGAGCCGAGCTCCCACCTGGTTTGAACTTGATCCTGCTTGTGTTCTTAGAAGTCAAGCTTCTGTCTGTTAGGAGAAAAAGTGGTGCGTGTTAAAAATAAAATGCAAGCATTCATCAGTTTTGCCAAAAAGTACAGCAAGACAACAGCCTTCCCTGGAAAAAGGGACATTTTTACTTTAGAGTAGACAGTCACAAATTATTACAATGTATTCTGTTTTTTTCACATTTCTTTCTTCCTCCTAGACCAAATATTATATAGTAGTGAGTTGTGTATTCTAGCATTCTCAAATGTATTTTGGAGGTGGAACATCTGGAGGCGGGGCCAGCGCGGAGGTGGTGGTATTGGACGAGGGGAACAACTCTGGGGAGGAAGCGGTGCAAGTGCCGGACATGCCTGTGAGGGATAACACGGTGGTGGCGGGCAGAGGTAAGCTATATATTCCTTACTTATTGAGATTGAAGACTGCAGAGTGTGCTTTCTGCACGGGTGTATTATAAATCAACCAGGTAGTAGCCTCCTCTAAATGTACTTCGACTTAGCTGTGAAGTTTTTGGCGAGAAGAATCCCAATCAGATCTGAGATAAACTTGATGGATGGGATGAACGAAAAGCGAAAGAAGGGTGTAAGTAAGTGTGGAAGGACGAGAAATATAATGATGACTGGCAAAGAAGAATGATATGGGCCCTGTCTTGGCACAAACTACCCCATCTTTGACCAATAATGCCAACATAGACGCCCAACTCCTCAACGAGTGGATCGGAAAGATGGTCTCCTCCATTGCTCTGGCTTCACGAGCATTATCAAAGAGAGACTCCCCCTCAGCGCCCTGGTTCTCGCAGGACCTAAGGAAAGAGAAAACAGCTTGCAAAAAGCTGGAAAGGCTTTGGACAGCAAACTACGGCCTGGAAGAAAGAACGATATATAAGGAAGCCTCCAAAAAACTGCGGAAAGCCATTAGGAAAAGTAAAAAACAATTCTATGCGGACTCTATTTTTCAGGCAGAGCAGTCTGGCAAACAGATTTTCAAAGTGGTACAGTTGTTTTTTAAACCCAAGTGCATTGAGAGGGAGATTTCACCGACAGCTACTCTTTGCGAGCAAATTTCCGAGTTCTTTGACCAAAAGATCAAAAAGTTGTATGAATCTTTTGGACCAGAAATAAATACGCTGAAACAGGACCTCGCGATTAAAGACGAGCCTAGCGAGACCTTCACCCAGTTTATGATTATTCCACCGAGCGAGGCAAGAGAAGAACTTATTCGATGCAAATCCGGATCCCCAGACGACCCATGCCAAGCAAAATTATGGAGCTCTATTGCTGAGTTTGTAGCGCCTACACTTCAACACATCTGGAACTCATCCATTACCTCGGGTATTTTCCCAGATGTCTGGAAACATGCCACTTTCCTCCCACTACAGAAAAAGCCTAATGGGGATCCAGAAGACCTTAGTAATCTCCGCCCTATATCACTCTTAGCTGCCCCCGGGAAAATGCTAGAGAAAATCATACAGCGCCAACTAAGCAAATTTGTAGAAGTAAACAAGGTACTACATGAGACACAGTCAGGCTTCCGACCCGGCTTCAGCACGGAAACAGCGCTTATTGAGGTAGCTGAATCAGTAAAGTGGTCGATGGATGCAGGTAACTCAGCAATGCTGGTACTCCTGGATCTGTCGGTCGCCTTCGACGCGGTGGACCACGCCAGACTACTCAGTCGGCTGGCCGAGATAGGCATCCAGGACAAGGCGCTGGGATGGATTCACTCCTATCTGTCCCAGAGAACGCAAAAGGTGGCACTAGGGACGATTTCTTCAGCCCCCAAGGCCCTCTGTTGTGGAGTTCCGCAAGGGTCGGCCCTCAGCCCCCTTTTGTTCAACATCTACCTTGCGCCTCTCTTTACGTTGATTGCCAACTGGGGTGTCAAGGCAATTTCTTATGCCGACGACACCCAGTTGGTATTTCCGTACTCAGAGATGACGCAGGAGTCCTTTTCGAACTTCAAAGGCTGTCTCCAAGACATTGCCCATTGGATGAACACAAATAAATTAAAATTAAACGCCAATAAGACCGAAGTGATCTTCTTTGGCAGAGGCCCCACCCCGCCTCAGAACTTTGGTGGCCAACGGAGATGGGCCCAGCCCCCTCACCCAGCTGCTCAGCAAAAAACCTTGGAGTTAGATGGGACGATAGCATGTCCTTCACCTCCCACATCCAACAAGTCGCCGGTTGTTGCTTGAGCAAACTGAGAAACCTCCGAAAAATCCTGGGACTCCTCCCGGAAAACTGCCGGAAAACGGTTATTCACACCACTGTTACATCTCGGCTGGACTACGCCAATGGACTCTACCTTGGCCAACCTAAATACCTGACGCAAAAACTCTAGGTAGTTCAAAATGCGGCTGCGAGACTGTTACTGCGAATTCCTCTCAAGCAGTCAGTCTCTTCGCATCTTCGCTCTCTGCACTGGCTGCCATATGCCAGCAGAATAAAATTTAAAGCACTTACGCTAGCCTTCAGATCTCTGCATGGCTCCTGCCCAGAGTATTTGAAAAACCGCCTCCCAAGATACGCCCAAACACGTGCACTTCGGTCCAACTGCCGTGTTCAGCTGGCTGTCCCACGTTCGAAAAAGGCTCGACTAGACGGTCGGCCTTTCTCAGCAAACGTCAACTCTCTTTGGAACACTTTACCTCAAGAAATTCAGCAGGCTCCTTCTGAACCTTGCTTTAAGAAGCTGCTGAAAATGTGGCTCTTCACCCAACCCCGCTAGCTTCCTTTTTTCTGCCTCTATTCAACTATGTTCATCTAGCGCCGGGACACCTTCAAGCGAGGTAGCTGTTCGCGCTCTATAAAATGCAGTATTATTAATATTATTATTATTATTTACTTGGTCCCCGAGGTGGCTGGGAAGGAAAGAATATGGTATGGTGCATGGCTGGGTGAATGATGAAGCAAGGAAGGGTGGAAGGAGAACAGCCTGGGTGGGTGAAACAGAAACTGTATGTGTGCATATACTTTGAATGGATGGATGCCTGGATCATGGTACTATCTGACTCTTAGATAGCATATGTGTATCTAGAGAGAGTAGACGGTCACTGGATGAACTAAGTGTTACTTTGAAGAGCATGTAACACTGCACCCGCACGTCCGTTCCAGTGTAGGAAAGGCAAGGAAAAGAAGTTGTAATTTTGTCCAAATACTACCATGAATAGCAGCAGTAGTTTGTATTGCAACTGCAAGCACAGCATATATCCGGTTATTACGGTGGACACTCCCTACCTCTCTTAATAACTTTAGTTTAGTAGTAGTACGTCATTCATGTGTGGGTGTATCACTGTTCACTCAATAATAAGCAAAGCACCTAAAGTCATCCCATATGTCATCAAATACATCCCATGTGAAGTGATAGATAATCAGATTATTTAGATTCTTCATTTTCCTTTTCTAGTACTCATTTGCACTGTAGGGTGAAAGCTAAATGAATTAAGCAGTAGCCCTTTTAACAGAGTATTCTCAGTGACACCCGTAATAGAAAAGTAAGAGCTTCACCACCTGCATGTTCTGGACTGGTACAATAACACAAGTCTGTCTCACTCATCATGGTGTGCGTCTGTTTTTCTCGGGTGCAAGTTCACTGCGCTGACATTATGCCGGTTTGCATAAGATAACGTACCAATTTTCCTAAACAAGAGAGAAGAAGAAGAAGAAGACTGGTGTGCTGTCATAGTCAACTGTAATGGAAGTCCATAGCGCTCGTACAATTTGTTCCTTAAACTCTCACTAATGTTAGAGCAAGGATGAAGAAGTCGGAGGTTACATAGATACTGTCCTCAATAGTTATGTACTGTGCTTTCAATTTGCTACTTGTATTGTGACACAACTTTCTGCTCAATCATTTTGTGTTAATCTTAAGGAACATTGGTTACAGACTATGTATTTCTTTCTTCATATAGTTGCTCCTTCCAAATCAAACAGACCATCAAGGAGGAGGGAGCTGGCTCAAATGGCCCGGCAACGGAGGCTGGATGCCACTGTCGCCGAATATCGGCGGCTGGTGGCCCTGGAGGAGGAGGACACACAGTCTACCGGTACAACAACAACATCCACTGGGACAGCTGCATCCTCCTCCGTGCCCCCACGGGCTGCCAGCTAGCGCAGTGCTCCAGCGGTACGGAGCCGGGCTACCAAAGCCAACCGCCACCGCCGAGCAGTAAAGACAGCAGCTGCCCCCCACAGGATTTGCAAGGCACGCCAGCGCCGCTTATGCCTCAGAGTGTCCTACCGGGAGCAGGAGGTCCTAACCTATAAGAACTTGGTGGAGGGCCTCCGCTTCGACCATGCCACCCTCCGCAAGGAGCATGATGCCCTGGCCGCTAAAGTCAACAGCACCCTGCCGTAGTGTCCCTTACCCCTTTTTTAGAGACTTTTGGGGGTGGGATTTGGGAGTTGGGTTGTTTTGGGACTTTTGAAGGACAATCGTTAGGGTTAGGGAGGGTCTTGCAGGAGATTATTTTGTTAGGGCTACAAAAATATACTTTTTGAAACTTTATCTGACCATACCTGTTTTTTACTGCTTTTGAGTCTGGTGGGTGGGGGTTTAACAGTAAGTTTGTTTTCCTGAATAGTCCTAGGACTTTAGTAGTACTACTGTCAATCTCTCGTCTCTCCTAATACTCCAATATACTACCTCCAACCAAACGCTTATCTTACCTGTAATTTGTGTTTGAAAGTAGGGCTAGGCCCAGGGCTGGCTCCACGGGAAATGGCGATTAAGGTTGGCAATCCTGGGCGGATGAAATGTCCTTTTCATTACAGTGGTACTAGTGGTGTGAGACAGTGGCAGTTGCATGCCTATGGAAAAAAAGAAAATGAAACCTGGTTTGTCCTTACTGCAGCATTACAACGGTACGATAGAGAATATAGCAGGTGACAGTACACTAGAACAGTGCCACAATGTAGCCTAACAAATGGTAAAGTATTGAAAGTATAACTTGTACTTGTGTTGGATTTCTTTGACATTGGCTACTACTACAAGAAATAGTACTGAAGCTGAGTAAGTCTAGAATATATCCTCGGATTCCTTCACCAGCCTGTTGCTATGACCTTACCCTCCCCAGCAAGTGTGTGGAATTATTGATGTCATTTAGTCACACATCAAGCAAAACCACACAGCCCGGGGGAAGAGGGATAGGGTTTGGAAAATGGATGGGAATGGGGGTTTCCTTTTGGGTAGGTTTTGTTGAGAGAAGAAAAAAACAGCACAGCATGGACAAACAATAATTGAAGACAAAGACATCTTTTGGTACAAAGCTAACCATAAATCTTTTAACTGACACAAAGGAAGTGCATGCACTACTGCATGCATTGTTACTGAAAAGTAAGTAGTACTAGAATGCGACAGTACAGGGCTGCAGCGTTTTCACTTGCCTATCTCTGCACTCGGAGAAACACTTCTTACATTAAATTAGGTTTAAAAAATAGCCGAAGTAAAACTTATAGAATGGCTGTAGAGATTAATTTAGAAGCAGAGAGAGATCCAAGAAATGCACTCACACTCATAAAAGAAAACAATGGATACTGTATCTGTATGTTGTTGTAGTTGTCCTGTTGAATTTGGTAAGTAAGTTGCATGCAGCAAACAATTCCTCTTATTAGCGGCACTCCTCCATTCCAGCTGACGCTTCGTCCATCAATGTTGGTGACCAGAAGACACCCTGTCCACTGCCTGCCTGGCGGATGCTGAATTGCGGCTCGCTAATGTGAAGCCTGACTCCATCCTTTTTTCTCCATTGCACAGACTGAAACCCGGCCTGTAATTATTGAATGAAAAACAGGAAGTGATATATTACAACACCACTGATAAATAAATATAAGTTATGTACGCTGTGTAGTGCAAAAAGTCGCACTTTGATTTTCCTAATAGACAGTACAAAATTTTGGAAAGTGCGTACTATGTCTGAGTCACCTTTTGAACGATAAATAAGTCTGGGCAAATTAATTTAGCGGATCTTTCCCCCTCAAGCTAGGTGTACTGTAAACTGTGTTTTAGAACAAAATTAGACCTTCCCAGCAGTGCTCCCACCCAGACCCTTACTAAAGCCAGTCGCAAAAATGTAGAAGACCCCCAATCAGATTTCAAAAAACGAGGCCTAGCAGAAAATTGGTGACAAAACGTACTTTGAAAGTAAAAGTAGGCCCAAATACCCCCTTACCCACCGTGGATTGTATTCAAACCACTTGCAAGCAAGCAAAAGTATCCACATTGCTCCAAGCCTCGAAAACCCCCCCACCCAAACACATGCCATAGAAATACTGCTAACCCTAACAAGCCCTATGTTAAGAATAGTGGCAAAGGCTTTCTTTAACTATGTAAAATCCCTTCTTTCCCACCATGGATTTTCTTCAAATGACTTGCAACCAAAATTACACATTCTCACGAGTGCTCTAAGACCCCAGAACTCAGTTGCAAAAATCTAGAACACCCCGAAACACATGCAATCCTGCTACTAGGGCTAACCCTAATAAACCCTAAGTTACAAAAAGTGCCAAAAGGCTTTTCCTTATGGATTTTGTCCAAACCACTTCTATCGGGTATTAGACCTTCCCAGGAATGCCCCAAGACCTGCAAACCCACCCGCCAAAAAGCACAACACCCCCAAACAGCCAAAAAGGAATTTCTCATACTTACAATATTTCTCGGCCTTCGGTCCAAACGCGCTGTGCAGCTAGGTCATAACTCCCGTTTTCCACCACGGATTTCCTGAAAAGCAAATGCAATCAAGATTAGACTGTCCCAGCAGTGCTCCCAGACCCCAAAACTCACCCACAAACACCCGGAACCCCCCCAAAGAGCACCTGAAAGGCAAGCAAGTCAGCAAAAACGCAAAAAAAATTCTGCCTCTGATTTAGTCCAAACCACTTTTTTCCGGTATTAGAGCTTCCCAGCAATGGCCCCAGAGCCGTCAACCCAGGAGAAAACTAGTAGAAGACCCCCAAACAGCCAAAAAGCAAAAGTACAAAAATGTGGACTTAGTCATTTTCTTGCCAATTTCCAAAATCACTCCGCGCGTGCTCTGCAGCTAGGCCCTAACTCCCCTCTGCCACCATGGATTTGCTTCAAACTTCTTGCAAACTAAAGTATCCATAGCCAGCAGCCCTCCCAGACCCCGAAACCCACCCACAAACACCAGGAAACCCCCGAAACAGGCCCCCGAAAACGCTACATTGAGCAAAATGTCAGAAATAGCCCAAAAAAATTCTGCATGGATTTTGTCCAAACCACTTCTATCCGGTATTAGACCTTGCCAGGAATGCCCCAAGACCCGCCAACCCACCCGCAAAAAAGCACAACACCCCCAAACAGCCAAAAAGGAAAATCTCATACTTACAATATTTCTCGGCCTTCGGTCCAAACGCGCTGTGCAGCTAGGTCATAACTCCCGTTTTCCACCACGGATTTCCTGAAAAGCAAATGCAATCAAGATTAGACTGTCCCAGCAGTGCTCCCGGACCCCAAAACTCACCCACAAACAGCCGGAACCCCCCCAAAGAGCACCTCAAAGGCAAATAAGTCGGCAAAAACACAAAACAAATTCCACCTCGAGTTGGTCCAAACCACTTTTATCCGGTATTAGAGCTTCCCAGCAATGGCCCCAGAGCCGTCAACCCAGGAGAAAACTAGTAGAAGACCCCCAAACAGCCAAAAAGCAAAAGTACAAAAATGTGGACATTCATTTTCTTGCCAATTTCCAAAATCACTCCGCGCGCTCTGCAGCTAGTCCCTAACTCCCCTCTGCCACCATGGATTTGCTGCAAACCTCTTGCAAACTAAAGTATCCAAAGCCAGCAATGCTCCCAGACCCCGAAACCCACCCACAAACACCAGGAAGCCCCCCAAACAGGCCCCCGAAAATGCTACATTGAGCAAAATGTCGGAAATAGCAAAAAACAATGCTGCATGGATTTTGTCCAAACCACTTCTATCCGGTATTAGACCTTCCCAGGAATGCCCGAAGACCCGCCAACCCACCCGCAAAAAATCACAACACCCCCAAACAGCTAAAAAGGAAAATCTCATACTTACAATATTTCTCGGCCTTCGGTCCAAACGCGCTGTGCAGCTAGGTCATAACTCCCGTTTTCCACCACGGATTTCCTGAAAAGCAAATGCAATCAACATTACACTGTCCCGCAGTGCTCCCAGACCCCAAAACTCACCCACAAACAGCCGGAACCCCCCCAAAGAGCACCTCGAATGCAAGCAAGTCAGCAAAAACGCAAAAAATGTTCCGCCTTCGATTTGGTCCAAACCACTTTTATCCGGTATTAGAGCTTCCCAGCAATGGCCCCAGAGCCGTCAACCCAGGAGAAAATTAGTAGAAGACCCCCAAACAGCCAAAAAGCAAAAGTACAAGAATGTGGACCTAGTCATTTTCTTGCCAATTTCCATAATCACTCTGCGCGCGCTCTGCAGCTAGGCCCTAACTCCCCTCTGCCACCATGGATTTGCTTCAAACCTCTTGCAAACTAAAGTATCCATAGCCAGCAGCCCTCCCAGACCCCGAAACCCACCCACAAACACCAGGAAACCCCCGAAACAGGCCCCCGAAAACGCTACATTGAGCAAAATGTCAGAAATAGCCCAAAAAAATTCTGCATGGATTTTGTCCAAACCACTTCTATCGGGTATTAGACCTTCCCAGGAATGCCCCAAGACCCGCCAACCCACCCGCAAAAAAGCACAACACCCCCCCAAACAGCCAAAAAGGAAAATCTCATACTTACAATATTTCTCGGCCTTCGGTCTAAACGCGCTGTGCAGCTAGGTCATAACTCCCGTTTTCCACCACGGATTTCCTGAAAAGCAAATGCAATCAAGATTAGACTGTCCCAGCAGTGCTCCCGGACCCCAAAACTCACCCACAAACAGCCGGAACCCCCCCAAAGAGCACCTCAAAGGCAAATAAGTCGGCAAAAACACAAAACAAATTCCACCTCGATTTGGTCCAAACCACTTTTATCCGGTATTAGAGCTTCCCAGCAATGGCCCCAGAGCCGTCAACCCAGGAGAAAACTAGTAGAAGACCCCCAAACAGCCAAAAAGCAAAAGTACAAAAATGTGGACATTCATTTTCTTGCCAATTTCCAAAATCACTCCGCGCGCTCTGCAGCTAGTCCCTAACTCCCCTCTGCCACCATGGATTTGCTGCAAACCTCTTGCAAACTAAAGTATCCATAGCCAGCAATGCTCCCAGACCCCGAAACCCACCCACAAACACCAGGAAGCCCCCAAACAGGCCCCCGAAAATGCTACATTGAGCAAAATGTCAGAAATAGCAAAAAACAATGCTGCATGGATTTTGTCCAAACCACTTCTATCCGGTATTAGACCTTCCCAGGAATGCCCGAAGACCCGCCAACCCACCCGCAAAAAATCACAACACCCCCAAACAGCTAAAAAGGAAAATCTCATACTTACAATATTTCTCGGCCTTCGGTCCAAACGCGCTGTGCAGCTAGGTCATAACTCCCGTTTTCCACCACGGATTTCCTGAAAAGCAAATGCAATCAAGATTACACTGTCCGCAGTGCTCCCAGACCCCAAAACTCACCCACAAACAGCCGGAACCCCCCCAAAGAGCACCTCGAATGCAAGCAAGTCAGCAAAAACGCAAAAAATGTTCCGCCTTCGATTTGGTCCAAACCACTTTTATCCGGTATTAGAGCTTCCCAGCAATGGCCCCAGAGCCGTCAACCCAGGAGAAAACTAGTAGAAGACCCCCAAACAGCCAAAAAGCAAAAGCACAAGAATGTGGACCTAGTCATTTTCTTGCCAATTTCCATAATCACTCTGCGCGCGCTCTGCAGCTAGGCCCTAACTCCCCTCTGCCACCATGGATTTGCTTCAAATCTCTTGCAAACTAAAGTATCCATAGCCAGCAGTGCTCCCAGACCCCAAAACCCACCCACAAACACCAGGAAGCCCCCCAAACAGGCCCCCAAAAACACTACATTGAGCAAAATGTCAGAAATAGCAAAAACAAATTCTGCATGGATTTTGTCTAAACCACTTCTATCCGGTATTAGACCTTCCCAGGAATGCCCCAAGACCCGTCAACCCACCCGCAAAAAAGCACAACACCCCCAAACAGCCAAAAAGGAAAATCTCATACTTACAATATTTCTCGGCCTTCGGTCCAAACGCGCTGTGCAGCTAGGTCATAACTCCCGTTTTCCACCACGGATTTCCTGAAAAGCAAATGCAATCAAGATTAGACTGTCCCAGCGGTGCTGCCAGACCCCAAAACTCACCCACAAACAGCCGGAACCCCCCCAAAAAGCACCTCAAAGGCAAGCAAGTCAGCAAAAACGCAAAAGAATTTCCGCCTCCGATTTGGTCCAAACCACTTTTATCCGGTATTAGAGCTTCCCAGCGATGGCCCCAGAGCCGTCAACTCACCCGCAAAGAAGTAGAACACCTCCACAAGTGCTGAGTCTTTCTTCATTGGGCGTAATCCAGCTCTCTGCTTTGAGGGAAATAGGAGTCTGGAGGAGGAGGATAGAGGAGCATGTTCTTCTGAACTTGTGAACCTGAGGAATGCAGACTGCGGCACCTTCAAATCAATAAGCAAACAAGTGAAGACAGTTCTGCTGATGGGCTTGTTTTTGTAATTAGGTGATTAAAGTTTGAATTATATTAACTGTGCACAACAAAGAAAGGCAGACACACATGAATAAAAGTGAATAAGGACGAAAAAGAATGTTATTGATTCATTGTCTCATTTTCAGGGCTCGGTGTCAGGGAATAAGAATAAGGCTTCGTCATCATACTCTGCGAATTCAGGCAGGGTGAGCTCAGTGTCACCTAACAGAGAAGAAATTCCCTCATCTACGTTGCTGTCTACCTCGTCTTCATCCGGCATGCTTTCTCGTACTTTGTAATCTGGTGGTATGAGGTGCTGATTCATCTTGATCATTGTTAACCTCTCCACATTTTTGGGCGAGAGGCGGCTCAGTTTGGGAGTTACAATGCCACCAGCAGCACTGAAAACACGTTCAGAAGACACGCTTGCGAGTGGGCAAGACAAGTAGTTTAAAGCCAGGTTGGAGAGCTGTGGCCACAATTCTTTTTTCCCATGCCAATACGCCAATGGGTCAGCATTAACATAGACCTCTGTTGAGTCATTCAGATAGTCCTCCTGCACCATCGACTCAAGGTCCTCCAAGGTTCCTCCACTTTGCTTAGCTTTTGCTGTGACCTTTTGAGAACTAAACCAAAGCCGAGTTAGCCAATCCTCTTCAGCATCCAGTGTTCTTCTGCAAAGATGCCCCAATCACCTCCAGCACATCTTCATGTAGTGCTGGAACCGCAACTCTGGCAAAATAGAACCGGCTAGGAACCTTCCATTTAGGGCAGAGCGCTGCCACTAATTCTAGAAAACCAGCCCCTTCTACAAAAGAAAAAGGGAGAAGGTCCAGAGCTAGCATATTAGCCAGCTTAGTGTTATACAGACGCGTCAGTGGGTGGTTGCGTTCATATGGCGCTTCTGTAAACAACATGTTTCTAATGTTGCCCTGGACCAAGCATTTACGGGATGATGATGATTTCTTCGACCCAGTTACGCTCGCTGATGAACTTTTTCGCATTGGTGTCTCACTCTCTCCCACACTCTTAGTGTGGCTCACATGGGGTGTGCTGCTGACAGGGGTACTGGGTGTAAGTGAAGTGTTTGACACGTCTTCTTCCTCCTCGTCATCATCAGATGAAACATCAACGTTTTCTTGACGTACAATTCGGGCTTCCTTGATCGCCTGTACGTGGGCAAACCATTGGACAGCGTGCTGTCTCTTAAGATGACCTCTCTGGCCTCCGGTACCATAGTTGGTACCAAACTTACCACGACTAACTGCAAGCTTACAAATGCTACAAATGGCGAAGTTTTCCCTTTTTGGGCAGACAGTAAAACAGTAAAGAAGTCCCAAGCTGGGGACTTGAATTGTACGTGGGGGCCGGAGGAGGCGGCGATACTGGTGGTGGTGGTCATGCTGCTAATGCCAGATGAAGTGGAGGATGTGGATTGCCGAACTTTAGTACGTTGTGCACTTTCATCACCACTAATTGAGGTCGAGGTGGATGGAGGTCCCTTCTGGCGAGGAAGTAATATGGAAGCGGTACGTGTTGGTGTACTAGTTAACTCCAATGATTGTTGTGTTTCCATTGCCTCCTCATCGACATCATCATCACGCTCAGCTGCTTCTCGGGCTAGGGTCAAAATGTCTGTTTGCTGCATGCCCGCTGGGGCTGCAGTGACCTTTATGATGACTGAGTCATCGTCGTGAGAGCCTTCATCAGCATCAGTATCAGCCACTTCTTGTTGAGCCTCATCACACTCCATAACTATGAGACTTTGGACGACCTTCCTTTTACGCTTAAGTACCTTTGGCATGGTGTGCCTCACTCTCAGGCGGCAGTGGTGCTGGTTCCCAATTGTGATGCGTATCATCAGAAGGAGGTGGGCTTGAAGAAGATGTAGACACCAACCTTGATCTTTTCCTTGCTAGGGATGTGGAAGACAATGAATGATCATCAGGAGGAGTGGCTTCCTCAAATGATACCTCGGCTTGATTGTCGATTTCCTGATGTGCCCCTACTTCGGGAGGAACAACTATTGTGGGCACTTGTGACCCTCCATGCACCTCTGCTTGCGCATCTCCTTGCGCTGCCTCTCCTTCCACATGTACTTGGGCTTGCACTTGCACATGTGGTTGTTGTTGCGGCTGTGGTTGTTCAACACTCGTCAGATGAGTTACAACAACCTGTGTTGATTCAGGGACATTGCTGCTACTTTCTTGCAATGAGCCAACATCACTGGTCGATGGTGATTGAACAACTAGACTAAGTGCCTCTGCAGCACTCAAGGGCTTGGACTTAAGTTGGCCTGGTGGTGGTGGTGGCACTGAGCCCAATAGAGCGGGGGTGCTGCTCCCAGCTTGGTCCCCAGCAGATCCCGCTGCTGCTGCAGGCGTACTTTTTTTTTTACTCACAAAAAATGTGGCGGGCGGCACACTAGTCTCCTTGGTAACTTGCTTCTTCTGCTCCTTACTGGCAACTTTCTTGCTAGAGGAGCTACGGGGAACTTTTTTTGGGGCCATCTTCTTTAGAGCAGGTCAGAACAGCAGGCCGCAGTTGCATGAGTTGCAGAGTTGTCTGTGGCCAGACGTGACGTCGCATGACGTTATGCTGCACACACACACCGCTGCAGGACTTCTCCCTGGCACTGGTGGTTCTCTTGAGTCTTGTGCACCTAAAAGCAATGGAAGACAGAGGAACATCAGTTCAGTTATACACCCCCAAAAAATCGAAAAACACAGAAAAATCAGCACAATCCCATGCATCCAGGCCCTCCATGATGTTTAAATTCAAGACACCCCACAGAAAGACTAGGACCATGCACCACTCACTACCCCTGGTGAAAAGGCCACAACAACAGCCCAAAAAAACAAAAATCACAGAAAAATCGGCACAATCCCAAGCCATCCAGGCCCTCCATGATGTTTAAATTCAAGACACCCCACAGAAAGACTAGGCCCATGCAACACTCACTGGGCATAAAGGTTGAAAGCTAGGCAAAATGGTTGCAGACCTAAGAACACTGCCTGCATTCAAAATGGCCCCCTGCCTCCCAGCACATGGCCAGGGCTTGCCTGTAGCAGCACTCAAAATGGCCCCCACCCACATGGCCTGTCCCCATGAACACCCCAAAAATCGAAAAACACAGAAACAATCAGCACAATCCCATGCCATCCATGCCCTCAATGATGTTTAAATTGAAGACACCCCACAGAGGCTATGCACCACTCACTACCCCTGGTGAAAAGGCCACAACAACAGCCCAAAAAAATGAAAATCACAGAAAAATCAGCACAATCCCAAGCCATCTAGGCCCTCCATGATGTTTAAATTCAAGACACCCCACAGTAAGACTAAGCCCATGCAACACTCACTACCCCTGGGCATAAAGGTTGAAAGCTAGGCAAAATGGTTGCAGACCTAAGAACACTGCCTGCATTCAAAATGGCCCCCTGCCTCCCAGCACATGGCCAGGGTTGCCTGTAGCAGCACTCAAAATGGCTCCCACCCACATGGCCTGTCCCCATGAACACCCCAAAAAATCAAAAAACACAGAAAAATCAGCACAATCCCATGCCATCCATGCCCTCCATCAGGTTTAAATTCAAGACACCCCACAGAAAGACTAGGCCCATGCACCACTCACTACCCCTGGTGAAAAGGCCACAACAACAGCCCAAAAAAATGAAAATCACAGAAAAATCAGCACAATCCCAAGCCATCCAGGCCCTCCATGATGTTTAAATTCAAGACACCCCACAGAAAGACTCAGTCCACCCACCACTGAGTACCCCTGGGCAAAAGGCCCCAACAACAGCCCAAAAATCGAAAATTCCAAAATTGTAGTTGCAGCAACTGTAATGCCCCAAACAAACTTACTTGTGAAATTTCTAATCCAAAAGTGATCCAGCAGCATCCACAAAAAGTAATCCTTCCAGGTGAAGAATCCGAATAAAAGTGACCAGCACATGAAGAAAGCACTGGGAGGAGCCTACTGGACAGGAACAGGAAGTTGGAGACTGTGGGGCACTTCCTTTGTCCTCCCCACCCCAAAAATGGACTCCTTGCAAAATAAAGTGCAGGCAAATGTCAACCTGAGGAGTTATTCTGATAAAAAGCATCATTTACAGAAGGTGTGTGCTGCTTGCTGGTGGAATTCTTGTGCAGAATTGCAAATTTTGTATTTTCGCGAGTGCGAGATTGTTGCTGCCCGCCGCATGTACGAGTTCGCAATTGCGAACTCCAGCGATACCTGATCACGGCGTACTCGCGTTGACAAACTCTCGCTGTGCAAGGTGGCGGGCGCGATGACGTAATCGCGGTCGCCAAACTCCGCGGGATCTCGCAGCAAGATCCAAAATGGCACAGCACTCGCAAAATATCGAGAAAAACAACTCGGCAAACGCTGAATGACGGTAAGTGAACGCGCGCGCCTCAAAATTGTATCACCAAGAAAAGAAAATCCGCTGCGTGCAAATTTGAGAATTTTCGGTAAATTCGCGAGCGTTTGCGGATTGCAAATTTACCTAAAATCCGCAAAATCAGCGAGCGGAACGGATTTTCCGCCCATGCTTAGTTTCAATCAGTGATCTTGATGAAGTCCCCGACAGACAGTGGGGCTTTGTCGGATTACATACTTTTAATGGAGCAAGGATTGAAGGAAACAAAACGTGCTCAAAGAAATCCCTCATTAACATTATTACTTATTAGAAATAGTAAAGAAAACAAAATTAATATACACGCACAACATTTACATATGGGGAAAAGAGCTTTATGCATGCTTAAATAATGAAAACAGAATGCAATGAGACTAAACCCGGCTTTAAACTGGAAAATGCTTTTGTGCATGTGTAAATTAGAACTACGTAGATAGTAACGTGACTAACCTGTTTTGAGAGGGAAAACTCTCACGCCTGCGCAGAAATTACTAACCTTAGGTCTTGAGGCACCGTGTGCCTGGCATATGCTAGCCTGTATCTAAAAAGAGCTCTCGCTGCTAATGTTTTTGCTTAATGAAGTAGAAAATATCATGGGATAGAGTAGAAGTGGGTGGCAAGCAGTGAAAATCACTTATTTGAAAAATTTAACATCTGTTTATGATTCCTTTATTAATAGTGTACGTTTGGGCCTCATGTGGCATACAAGAGAAAAGATAACTACAAAAATGGAGGTGAGCTAGACATGCGATGTGACACGCTGACCGAGTCACTGACAGGCTGCCAAGAGCCAAGGACATCTGCTGTGTGAAAGCTCTTCTCGATGTGGAACTGTATTGAAATGTATTTTAAATTGTCACATGAAATACAGGTAAAAGGAAGTGAGACAGAATATTAAATGAGCTGAAGGGGATGGGTTTGGTAGACAAAAGAGTTTATTATAGCCGTATAGCCCATGTAGAGGGCTATACCGGCTATTAAAGGCCCTCTCCAGCGTTAAAGGCGAGGGCCTTTAACAAGGGAGAGGGACTTTAATAGCCGGTATAGCCACCTATGAAGGGCTTTAAGGTTATTAGAACATTCTGCCACTAGAGGGCAGAATGTTCTAACAAAAAAGAACAAACCCTTATGGGAGCATGAGGGGATAGGAATGCCCTCAGGTTCCCTGAAGCCTTTGTTCTGAACCAGAGCTGCGAACAAAGAAACATTGGAATGTTGGAACTCCAGGCTTATACCAGCCATTATAAGCCCGGAGCAATCCATTGTTTTCAATGGCGCTCCCAACATTCCAATGTTCTAATAAGAGATTAAACATGTCAGCTCCCCTCTCTCTGTCCAATCAGGGTTCGTATTTCATCAAGACTTGTAACTTTTGAGGGTGGGACATGCAGAAATGAAGACTATAACTAGAGTGACTTAAATGTTAAGAGTTGTCATACATGTAAGCGAGGCAAGGCTAACATGAGTGCAAGAGAGAGAGAGGCAAGAACTACTGCTGCTGAGGAAAGAGAACAGACTGGGAAGATTCACCACTAAAAGACATTCGATTAGATCGCAGATTCTGGAAGAATATCGAGGAGGGAGAGAGTGTAAGTGAGAGATGCGCCCCGGTGCGTCGGGTCTGTAGAGAAGTTTACTAAGTATTTACCCTGTCCTGAATTTGTCCTACAGCCTTAGATTAGTTAGACAGAGAAAAAAAATATATCAGATGCAATACTGTATCTCCTGTGAGTTAACTAATCAAGATCAAAGTTAATTACAAAACTTGACTCGCAGCGAAACAGTCAGGAAACTTGAATGTCAAATCAAATCAAATAAGCTTTATTCGATTTATCAATAAATCATTAAAGCATACAAATACAATTTATACAGATAATTTAGGAACAGTTTTCATGAAAAAAGTTGCAAAAAAGAAGATAAAACATTTCTCCAAAAGTTAAAATCTACGGCAGTCATATGGATGAAGGGCCTCGATTTACACTAATCAGTCAAATATTAGCATGTATTAGTTAACTCATTGAGTTTCTAAATTTCAGCACTGACATTAAAAAGCGAGAAACAGCAAATATGACATCCACGTCTTCTAAAAGCAATAATTTTAAATATGCAGGTTTGCATGTTCTTATCCCCCAGCGTTTAAGTAAGGGTAGAAGAAATAATTTCCTCGGGCTGGTATATAGATTACAAAAGAACATGATGTGTATGTTACTTTGTGTTGAGTGGTCGTCGCATGGACATATTAATTTCAATGAGGCCCAGTCATTCTGTTTCGGCAAAGTGACCAAGCGGAAGAAAATCCCTAGGCGCAGCCTAGTTAAAAGCATGCGAGCATAGGGTGCTTTTTCAATCCCAAGATAAAATTGTAGGCCTTCGCTAGGGGTAATTTGCTGATAGCTCAGGGTTGTGTCTTTAAGTTTATCAGTGTCCCATCTAACACTTTCTAAGTGTATGGATAATAGTTTTTTGAGGGCCGGTCTAGTCAAGGTTTGCAGGGTCTCTGGTTCATCGTAAAATTCAGAGTGTCCGATGTTAGAAAACATCGTTTGTACGTATCGCAGCCACTTGACTTTTGCTACACCGTCCAAGGCCATGCAGTCTTTTATGAGGTTTCTATTCAATTTGCACTCCTCTGTGGTCCAAATCTTATGCCAGAGCAAACAGGGTGATATTTTTATGATGTCGCTAAGGTATTTAACGCCGGTCTCAATGTGAGTCATAAAAGTCGACGTGGTTTTTGACACACCTAGTAAGTAACAAATGAAAATGTTCTCGCAAGTTTGTAATGAGGCCACGTTCTCGAAACCCCAGAGACCTGCGCCATATGTGACCGTAGCTATACACTTTGCCCGGTAGATCTGTAACATTTCTTGAATGGGTTTACCGCCAATTTTGGCTGCGAAGGTTCTTAAAGCACCTATGGCACGGGTGAAGGCGAGTTTCCTAGCTGACACTGCGTGTTTCCTCCTTCCCCACCTGTCAAACACAATGCCCAAATAGCAAAAAGTGTCTTTAGTGGCAATCTTTTGCTGATCTAAGTATATTGAGCATGATGGTCTGTTGTTCTTTTGGGAGCAGGGCATGGAGAAAGTTTTAGAGATGTTCACCTTTAAATTTCTTTTGCCCATGTAGGATGAAAATTCATTTACTGCTCTCTGCAAACCTACTTTTGTCCTAGACATGATTGCCGTGTCATCGGCATATAAAAGAATGGGTACAGGCCTGCCATTAACAGCCGGATAATCGCTTGACAGAGTTATTAAGCTCTCAGCGATAGAGTTTATGTAAAATGTGAAGAGCAAGGGCGCAAGTATGCAGCCTTGCCTCACCCCTGTGTTTATGGCGAATTTTTGTGAACATTGCCCCTGGGTCCCAAATCTTATTCTGGCCCCTGCTTCTCTATATAGTTCTTTAATAAATGTGAGGATAGTTGAGTCCACCCCGATGTCTTCCAGTGTCGACCAGAGCAGCGCGTGGTCCACGCAATCGAATGAGGAGCTGAGGTCGACAAAGGTAACAAAAAGATCCCCTTTTTTGGCCTGCGTGTATTTAGAGACTAATAGGGACAAGTTTAGGCTTTGCTCCAATGTCCCTAGTCCCTTTCGGAACCCATATTGGAACTCCGAGATAACCTTCTTCTCTTCTTCCCAGTGTTGTATCCTCTTAAGGACAATCCTGTCAGCAACTTTCATGAGTCCGTCCAATAGCGAAATTGGACGGTAGCAAGCAGGGTCGTCCCTATTCCCTTTTTTAAATATGGGAACTACGATTACGTCCGACCAGGTGGTAATAAAGCCGCATTTATTTCCCATATTTAATACATTGGTTAACATGGAAACCCAGAAGTCCGGTTCTGATTTATATAGATCCACTGGGGTGTGGTTGGGGCCGGGGGCTTTACCTAAAGGACTTTCTCTAAGGGCATCTTCCACTTCTAATGTGGTAAAGGCCAGTTTAATAGGGTAAGGAGGTGCTGGAGAGACAGTTAGGTGGTTATCCTGAGTTATGCTATCTGTGGGTGAAGTCACCTTGCATGGGTTCGGGGCATTACCCTGTGTGTTGTTGGAGTAAAGATTACTATAATGTTCTACCCAGAGCTCAGCCGTTATGGCCACTTCTACAGAATTATCTCTATTTTTTGAGTTATAAACCGATCTTATGACTTTCCAGAAGGCATTGCTGTCCTTGTTCATGGCGGCTTCCCCCAAAGCTTCCCAGGCCTCCTGCTTCAATGTCGCCCTCCGCTGTTTAATAGCCAGCTTATAATCGTGTCTCGCTTGACGAATTTGAACCCTATCTTTTGGGTCGGCAGACAGAGCTTTCTTTAGGATTTTCAGTGTAGATGTGCATCTAGAGTCAAACCACCCACGAGTATGCCTCCCATTGTCTTTGCAGCTCCTAGTCAGTGCATTTTTTATATGGCGCTGAATGTTAGAAAAAGCAACCATGATGCTCTTTGGGTCAGTATCTTCCTCTAAGCAAGCAAGTATGTCCGTGGAGCAAGAGGATAGCAAGTTTTGAAAGAAGGATGTTGGGTTCATTTTCTCCCATTTAATTACATACCCATTGGTCTTAGTTAGGGAAACCTCAAATGGGTATAGAGCTCTACTAGGTTGGACAACAATCCAGAGCACACTTTGTGTATCCAATCAGGTATCAAACTTCAAACGGTCAAATGATTAAAGTGATGGGATAGATCATACACGCATAAGTCTTTCACAATGTATTTTATTGTTCAACAGTGTTCTTTCTTCAGAATCACTGTGTATGTCACTCTAGCCTACACGTGTTTCATCACAGCATGTGGCTGTGAATCTTCAGGGCTAAAAGAAAAATAAATAAAAATAAACAGAAAAGAAACAATCCAAATCAACATGTAATATGTGTGGAGGGTGGGGACACCAGTGAAGTGGAAACCAAAAAAGATGGGGGTGGGAAAAGGAGTCGCAAAGTGACTTTAGGTGAGAAAACTCACAGGTAGTTTTAAACATCGGGTCTATGCAATTGGCGCGTGAAATAGGTTGTGTGTAGTGACATACGGCCGCTGTACTTTATACAATGTAAGAGATTCCTAAGTTAATCATAAGCATATAACTTGTGGCGTGCGGTGACTTTACATGGTTAAGTATTGACCCATAAGGTGGTCCAAGTTTTAATAAATCAATCGTAATATACTATCCCAAGCCTCAAAAATGAAAACAGTTGCATTAGGTAACGTTACGACAATAGCTTCTAAATTTCAAAACATTAATCAGACGAGAATACATTAGGCATACGAGTGTGTAGAATTGCGAGGAATAAATCTGAATATAACGCTGTTTAACTAATCCAAAAATCGTACCCTCTTATCTTGGCATAACAAACTCTAGTTCATGGATGGGACAAGTGTCCATAGATACATAAATGTAAACAACTAGAGATCAAGAAATTACGTCTATCCCTAATCAGGAATCTATAAGTATTTAGACTAAACATGTTAATCATCCGAACTTACTCTCCGTTTAAAAAAAAGGGCACATTTGCGTATTTAATTCTGTCATAACTCAAGAATCAAAATGTTATACATCCAGTCATAATCTCTGGTAAAAGCTGGTTTAAAGCGTATTAGTTATCACCACGTATGCCGCCACGCCTAAATGCTACTCCTCATTATTCTAAAATCCACGTAAATGCTTCATGACAAAGTAAACCTGAGTTGAAATATTCACTTATACTTAGGTTAAAACATCACTACAACAGAACCCCACCGATCAAATGCAGTTGTGGATGTTCTAACTTAGTTAGGATTGTTTCTTTTCTGTTTATTTTTATTTATTTTTCTTTTAGCCCTGAAGATTCACAGCCACATGCTGTGATGAAACACGTGTAGGCTAGAGTGACATACACAGTGATTCTGAAGAAAGAACACTGTTGAACAATAAAATACATTGTGAAAGACTTATGCGTGTATGATCTATCCCATCACTTTAATCATTTGACCGTTTGAAGTTTGATACCTGATTGGATACACAAAGTGTGCTCTGGATTGTTGTCCATTTACATTAGAGAGAGGTCTCTGAACTTCTTCTCTTACAGAGGTTAAGGTTTTCCTCTGCCAAGAAGCACCTAATTTTATATCGCGAGCCTTTAATACTTACCGTGACAAGCTGAGCGCCATTTTTCCTGAATACTTAAAAACCTGTTCCCTGACAGCTCTACTAGGTTCCTTTACTTTGCCCTCCATGAGATTTACCCCGAAGGTGAGGGGATAGTGATCGCTCATGGGGTCATCCCCAGTTTCCCAGAAGGTTATAAAGTCAGGATAGGTGGGTGATATCAAGGCAAAATCGATTGTGGATTTACAACCTCTTCCATTATACGTTGGGGCAAAGGGAACAGGGGGGGGAGCATGCCTGGTTGACAAAAGTGAGGTCAAAGGTAAATATAACATTGTTAAGAAGGGACCCCATATTGGTGTGAGAGAAGTGCAGAGGACCGTCCTCCCCGTGATCCGAAAGGCCGCACAAACCTAACTCGGAAGACGGACAGACGGAACAATTGAAATCACCCACCCACAACACTATGTGATCCCCCGAACCTTGATCTCTCAGTTTATGAATGTGATGGATCATAATATTCAAGTTTGATTCCACTTCACTAATTGGCAAATTATTATAAAAATTCACAAGAATCACCTTTTGCGAAGTGCCCCATTTGAGTAGTATGATTTGGAAGTACTGATTGGATTGGATGTCGCAGACTTTTACATCCCCTACGTTCGAGATATATATACACAAGCCCCCCTTGTTGCGACCCTGGGCTGATGGCACAGCTGGGGAATTGAAGGTTCGGTAACCCAACATGTGCGCTTCCTCTATAAGCCAGGTTTCTTGTAGGCATAGGATGCCATACTTCTGCACAATCTCTAACCAAGGTTTGTGGGTGATCTTACTACCGAGGCCTGCTACATTCCAAGAAAGGAGAGAGTGCATTGGGTTTTTTGTTTCCTGTGGGTGATGCCCTACATTCCCCGCTGTGCCTGTCCGAACTTGCGAGGGTGCAAGGTCTGCCTGTAGATTGGCCTGTGCGGTAAGGGCGGGCTGTTCCGGGGGGTTAAAGTCAATCCCAATGTGGCTTGGAACTTGGGGTATGGGCATTAGTTTTTCACTTGGGACAGTCTCCATTAGGGGAATTTGGGCATTGGTAAGGATTGGAGCGACACTGATTCCCAGTCAATCCACCTGATCCAGGCACTCAAACCTGTTCATAGTGGGCGCTCCTTCCCACCAGTTGTTAATGGGTTGCCAGCCATCCCCATGTCCTTTCCATCTACGATTGTGGGCTATTGACCAAGCCCCAGGAGGCTCAACAGTCTGTTTTGGAGGATAGAAAAAAGTGAGGGGTCTGGTGACAATAGATTGGTCGGTATCCTGTGAGTCCCATATAGTGATGTGTTGGGCTGTGTGGGGGTCTGCAAATGAAACCACTATGCAGTCTCCAGGTATGGATTTATAGGTACGACCCACCCATGGCACTCTCCTAACCATTAGAACCCTAGTCCTGACAGTATTGGGAAGCTGTCTATTGATGTTGAGCCAGTGAATCACCTTATTCTTTAAGGACCACTGGGTCTCCATGGAATGCGGGTCAAGTGGTGGTACACCAGCCAGTATAACGACATAGGGCCCGGCGTCTGGAGGGAGATCAATGTAGCCCCCACGAAAGTTCTGGCGACCATGGTACTGGTTGATTATGTGCGCAGTAGAGGGGATATTAGTCTTATTGGGCTTGTGAGCCGCCTTAGGGATAGGGTTGGGTAAGGTCTGGTTCTTGGGGCCTTTTGCCACTGGTGTTGGGAGTTTTGGTATTAGGGGAAAGGGAACGTTTGACTTAGATCGGGGTTTGGGTATTGGGGTCGGTTTTGGTGGGGGTAAGGGCAAGACCGGGGGCAGCATTTCAGGGGCAAGGGAACTAACGTTAGTTTCTGGAGCCGGGTGAATACCATCGTCATCATCCTGAGGAGTACCCTCAGCAATATGAGGATAAGTTGCTTCCAGTTGTTTTAGGCTAAGGGTGGCCAGGGAGACTAAGGTCTTATCCATCTCGAGAAGATTGTTCTCGATACGTGAGAGTCTGAGTTCCAAAGGTGAAAGTAATTGTTTTAATGTGACCCAGACAGTCTTGAGGAAATCTTCGTCGTCATCCCCCTTATCTCTATCCCTCCCTGTCTCACTTTGCCCTCCCTCTTTGGATTTCTCACCGTGTATGGGGAGAGGCCCTTGAATAGGGTCAAGGACCACGTTAGGATTACTATGTTCCCTGTCCCCCCCTATTAGGTGGTTATCCAAGTTTGGCGCTTGTATGGTCTCCCCCGTAGTGGGTAGTGTTCGCCTATTGTTGAAGAACTGCAACCTTGCAATTTTTGCTTTTTTGCGGGCATAAGCAGATCTTGCATTGTTTTTCTTTTTTAAAGTTGGGCCATCTTTGTTTTTAATTTTATTTTTTGCTACAGGGGGAGAAAGGTCAGGGGGGTCAGGACTGTCCGGCAAGGTAATGGCAGTTCCAGGTCCAGTGGGCGCGATTCCCTCGAAAGTTTTAGGGGGCACAATAGTTAAAATGGGTATAGACTCTACAGGAAGGGAAAGAGGTGGGGGAGCATGGTGAACGTCGGCATGAATTATGAGTGGGGGAGGGCAGGAGGCATGTTGTGGAGATGCAGCAGACGCGATTTTCCCTAGGGAGGATTTTTTAGAATTGGCAAAGGTCTGAGAAAGCCTACGTGCCGCATCAAGCTCGAGTGACACCCTCTTCTGCATTTTGGAAATTTCAGCATCAATTGCTAAATTAGTCTTCACAAGGAAATCATCCAGTGTCCCGCTGGGCTTACTCAGCCCCATAGCAGTTTTACGAAGGAGAGCGCCCCTCTGCGAAGCGGGACCCGCGCAGCGGGTTCCGCGAGGCGTTGGTGGAGAGGCAAGGAATCCACGGGCAATCCAAACAGCAAGGCAGGTTTGTCAAGGTGTCCCACGAAGTGCAGGGCAAGCCGGTATTTGATCACCCGGTCGTTGGGGGCGGGGCGGGGAGGGAGAGCAGCCCAGGTGGAACGGGCGGGGTTACTGGGACTCCTGGGAAATGTAGTCCCAGCCCTCTTGCTCGCAGCCCTCAGCCCCTGTCTTACCCCAGCAGCAGCTAACAGCCCACGAAGGAGAGCGCCCCTCTGCGAAGCGGGACCCACGCAGCGGGTTCCGCGAGGCGTTGGTGGAGAGGCAAGGAATCCACAGGCAATCCAAACAGCAAGGCAGATTTGTCAAGGTGTCCCACGAAGTGCAGGGCAAGCCGGTATTTGATCACCCGGTCGTTGGGGGCGGGGCGGGGAGGGAGAGCAGCCCAGGTGGAACGGGTGGGGTTACTGGGACTCCTGGGAAATGTAGTCCCAGCCCTCTTGCTCGCAGCCCTCAGCCCCTGTCTTACCCCAGCAGCAGCTAACAGCCCACGAAGGAGAGCGCCCCTCTGCGAAGCGGGACCCGCGCAGCGGGTTCCGCGAGGCGTTGGTGGAGAGGCAAGGAATCCACGGGCAATCCAAACAGCAAGGCAGGTTTGTCAAGGTGTCCCCAAACTTGAATGTGTATATGGGCCCATTGAATTTTTCATTTGTTTGTGATGTGTTTGTCCCTGGCCTTTCGCTGGATCAGTATTTCTGGTAGCAGAGAGATGGTTATTATTGATTAGTTTGGTGATTATTGAATATTGATTTCTGAATAATAACTATATGTTTAATACCAAGAGTTAGTGTTGTGTTCTATGTTGTCAGGAAGTACAAGTACAGAGATACCTGGGAATCCTGGGAACGGATTTTAGAAGAGTGTGGTAAGGACATCACACTGCAGAAGGTTAGTCGTCTGTTGTCATAACATCTTAAAGCTATGCAGTGCTGTAGGTGCTATATTAGGTTCTATATTGTATAAAAGCAGAGTGTGAGTGACATCAGAGGGCCCGCCTGTGAAACTTTGGCCTTACCCAAAGGAGGTGTATCCCTAGAGGAGTAACAGGTCCTCCCCCAGCATAAGTGTAGGATAAACAGTTTTTTTACTCGTAGTGAAAGGAAGAATTTTCTCTTTGAAGCGAGTGAAGGAACGATCTTTGGTTTAGAGAAGCAGAAAGAGTAGCACTGTTTTTACGTTGTTACTAACAGAAACCTATAATGAAAAGTTAGAAAATATTGTCCTATTACCTTGTGAAGGGGTTTGTCAGGAACAGGAGTCATACTGATGTCACAGAGAGACACGCTGGTATTGGTTGAAACAGCGGTTTGGGAAAAGTCCAGACTGTAAATGGAGAGTCAGTAGTAGGAGCAATACTGACGTAACAAAGAGCTGTTCTGGTATTGGTCAGAAGAGTGGATGTGTTGTAAGCTTTGATTAGACAATAAACAAGAACTGTGCTAGTATTGGTTGTGGGAAAAGAAACAAAGTGAGACATGATTGGACTGTTGGTGTGACTCACATTAGCATAGGACGAGTGTTAGCTAACAGGCTTTGTGAAAACACAGAAGAGCTTTTTGGATTTTAGAATGAAGTTAATTAATGAGATCAAGAATTTCTTTAGCAAGGACAAGCACATAGTAACTACCCCAGATAACACTTGCTGAAATCCACATACCTTATTAATCAAAGTCTTTGACCTGGTCTCCCCTTTCCTGTTCTAGGAGCACCTCTTGGGGGACTGAACATCGCCCATTTTGTTTTGGGTGGATTAATAGACCCCCCAAAGTGTCTTGTTTGACAAAGGTCACCCTGTGACATTACTTGCCAAAATTATTTTGAATTCTTACCTTTCAGGACAACAAGTCAGGCCACTGGCTCTTCTCCCATTGCCCTTTATACGATTGAAATCAAAAGTTAGCTGTTATATTAACCGTTCCTCTTCCGTGTATATTGTTTTGATAAAGTATGCCACAACATCAATGACTTATTTTTAAAATTTCTGTTCTGCCTTTTCATTTGAATTATTCACATTTAAAGATGCCACTCTTTCATGAGCTTGTGCTGCACTTTAAGTTACTGTTTTTAAACATTGTTTCTGCTCCTTCACACTCAGTTTCAATTAATGCAAATGACATGGTTTTTCTATAATCCAAGATGCTTGCATCTTCTACACATCTTGCGCTGGTTTTATTAAAGTTGTTTATAGGATACACACTTTCACATTCACATGCCAGTCATGACGTTTTGTTTGTTTATTTATACACAAGCGTGTTATCCTTGCGCTGTATTTTTTCAAACCCACAATGCGTCCTTAGGCTGCTCCAGCTCGAGCTCTAACACGTGCTCCACTGCCCGTGTTTTGTTTACATTTAAACAGTAATGGACTACGCGCTCCTCCTTCAATCTTTTCTATGAAATAATCTGGCAGTTTACTTCGACGAAATTACATCATTTGCGCAATTGACAATGTTAACATATTTTCCGGCAAGTTTCCTCACTTGCCTTCTATTTCTTTGAAACGCTCCAAAACAAATTAACAATGTCTCTGCTCCTTCGCGCTGGGTATTAAATTATGTGAAATACTTCTACAGATAACATTAACATTTCTCCACAATCCAAGATGCTTGCATGTCTTACCCTTTCAACGCTGATTAAATATAAAAAAATGTTTTTTTTGTTCTTTAATGTTAAATACACTACTTTCTCCTTTATGAATTCCTTTTACACGACTTTCTGCTGTGTTAGTCTTATGACCAAATAAGATAAATCTGTTTTACTTTAAAATCCAGTAGTTGTATACACAGGATGCAGAAGCACAACGACAATAATATTAATTTCTCTTACCCTGTAACAGGTTACCTTAGAAGATCAATTTTCCTCACTTTTTTATGAATTTCACAATCTCATCAATTGCTACTTGTTCTCTTCTATTTCCTTGAATAAGTAGTTGATTTTAAACAAGTTGGGTTCCTCTTTCCCTAAATCTTTCAATGAGTTAGGTTCTTCTTCCATTTTGTTCAGGATAATCTATCTTCCTTATTAAATCCCATCCTCGTCGCCAAATCTGGTATGATAAATAAACCAAGTAGATCTGGTAATATTTCCAAGTGGATTTATTCTTCAAAGGAAGACCTGAACATCTTCATGCCAGACACAGCTGGACCAACTGCTCACTGATGCCACAGGCATGACATCATCTTAGAACCATCTAAGGCATCATAAGAAAGCAACATTCTAATGAGTGAAAGATGTAAGTAATGATAAAGTGATGAACCACATAAAATATAAATATAACATTAGCATGTCTCATTCTAGCAGGCCCTATCATGCCACAGATGTTTCCATGCAGTAGCACCCCAGTCTCATTCTAGCAGGCCCTATCATGCCACAGATGTTTCCATGCAGTAGCACCCCAGTTCATCCTTGTGTATTTTGTGAAATGAACGAAATATTAAAATATGGGGATCATGTAGAAAATGATCACAATCAAGTAATGTATAATTTTTTCAAAAAGTGAAATTTCTGAGATCAAGTCTCTCTGTACTATAGTATCCCACCTAATTCTCCAATTTGCTACCTAATTCTCCTTTTCTAATTCCCTTTTGCCACCTAATTTTGCTTTTCTAATTCCTATTTGTCACTTAATTGTCCTATTCTAATTCCCATTCACCATCTAATTCTCCTATCCCACCTCCCAACTGCCACCTAATTCTCTTATTCTAACTCCCAATCGCCACCTAATTCTTTTATTCTAATGCCTTCTGCCATGCACATCTCTTGGGCTGTGGTCACATCATGTGCCCAGTGACCCTGTCACTCTAACCAGATCATCGCGGCCTTCAGACCTGCGGGTTCAGCCATGGTCAGCATGAACTGGACACAGCTCTTGGAGTGTGGGTAGTGCCTAAGCCCAGCCAGTCTTGTAGAGGTGGGCCTCAGCCAGGCCTACCAGTACTAGGGGGTCGCCCTTCTCTGCACGCAAGTCCTCAGACAAGCAAATAGAAGTTGGCATGGAAACTGAAAGGTCAAAAGAGATATTTATTAAACCTCATCAGGTGGAACTACATTCACACAATACCCTTCGGTAGTGTATGTAGTAGCACAAGGAGTAGAAGAACCATGGGTATTTTATACCCACACAGAAGCTCAAAAGAAGGCGGTTCAAGCACACATAGGAGAGTTACATACATAGATGGTCATACAGAAATGCACAGTCAACAGTAAGGGAGGAGCTGGCAGTGGAACTTCCGGTAGAAACAACCTGACAGTTACAGACTAAAACATATGTATGGACAACTACAGATTCCTCTGCGCATGTGCAGAGTAGCAGAGTCTAAGTATAGCCAGTCCTTTGAGCAAAGCACAGGGGTAAACAACAGTGAAGAAGGAAACAGCACGTGGTGAGCACATGGCAGACAAAATGGCTGCTGCAAACAAAATGGCTTCAGCTAAATGCTAACAGTGATCGCTGCCAATTTTCAACAGACGACCCTTTTAGCATTAGCTGAAGACATTTATGATCTAGGATAGTCCATGTATACATCTTGTATACCAATTCACATCATATTGTCAAATTCTTTTTCTAGTATACACTGGGCATTCATTTCTGCAACATTACGTTTAGCAGGTGTACAGGCAGTAATACAGGTGGAGCAAAGCATTGGACCACATTGTATACATAGGCAACATGTCAACAGAACAGCAAATACTACAAATAACACTGTTAGGACTTTCCAGCCCCAGGTAACAAGTAGTGTCCAAAATCAGCTGGCAAAAGTCCATGTGCCAGTATCAGGATGGATCGCAGCAGCAATTTTGTGTAGTTTAGAGATCGCATCAAAAACTGAAGGGGAATGGTCCGCTATGTAAATACAACAGTTACTTCCGATGATGCGATATGCAAGACCACGATCAGCCAAGACTACATATAGGACCGTACGATTTTGGAGTGCTACAATCCTCGCAATTTGCAGTTCATCTGTAATGTTCCCAAGTGCCATGGCTGTCTGGTTGGTAATAGCTTCCACAACACAAGTAAACTGATTTTCCTGCTGCTAAGAGCAGCACTAACAAAGAAGAACAGTCCCAAATTGAAATCGACATATTGCTGTAATGCAGTGTCAGCCTGGTCCACCTCATCAGTCTCCTATTGTTCTCTTATATCTGTTCTTAGAGATATCACTAAACAGTCGATAGTCCTTATGATATGATGCAGGTGCCAGAAACACAAGAGGTAACAAAAAGGACACACAGCATACTCCAGACCATCCAACAGGTAGATGGTAGTATCCCTTGTTACCGCAGACAAAGTAGGTGTTATGCGAAGACATGAAACTGCTGTTGTTGGCACCTTCAATGGTCAAAACTTGAGCGCATTCAATTCTTCCAACTGGGATTCTCCCAACACTGCTTATACACAAGTTTGCTCGGCCTCTAGTGACGGATATTACAAATGGTCCTTTACCCTTAGTAGTTCGCATATTTGGGAAAACATAAGGTGTAGAAACATTTCCTGGTCAGTACTCCTCCCACTCACATTTAGTTCCTTTAGCCTGTGGATTGCCATCTTCATCTGGGTAACACACTTTATTGAGATAATAATTTATTCTCCCTACAGCCATACTAGTAATATTAGTATTTTGAGAAGCAATTAGAAGTGCAAATCAGGCTTGACAAGAACCTTTATGGGAAAAGGGAAAGAGGAATGAAAGGTGTTCCTCCCTTTTTCTGGTGAGCAGGTATCATCCCACACACCCAACAGTCAATGGTTTTCGTATCATTGTGAGTGTGGTGTAACATCTGGATGAACATGTTGTTCAGATAAGATTGTCTATGCTTCTGCTCATGATATGGGAGAGTAAAATAATGGTGTTCAACTGGTACTGGGGTAGTGGAAGTCAGCAGTTTTCGAGGAGGAGCTACTTCCTCTACAACCCAAGTTATCACTGCCATAGCAACCACAGTGACAACAAATCCAGCAATGCATATAGTCTTCTAATTGCGCATTTTCACAGTAGTCGATGTTTTCCCCACAGACATGGTCGTTTTGTAGCTAAAATAATCATTGGAGCTCTAAAGTCCTGGGCAGCCATTGGTTTCTTCACTGAGGGTCAAGACGTGTGTCACTATGTAAGACTGATCCCCCCTTGCCACATCAGCTCCCTTTCACTAACCCAGGACGGTAGCTCAACCAGTCTTTTTCAACAATGAAGGTTCTTTCCAGGATCTCAGTTGGTATTGGGATACATCAGGGATCGTGTGGTCCGAGAAGGCTTTCTCAGGTTCATAAGGTTATATGGCTGGCCTCTCTCCGTATCCAGGATATCTCGATGGTCGATCAGGGCAGCAGGTTCCACCAGGGTAGACAGCACTTTTTTGCAAAGGGTGGAATGCACCCAGTTCCTCCTGTTCGTCACTCGAACCGTAGTTCTCGTCGCATGGACTACCTGTTCTGGGTCGTGCCACCTAGGCTCCAAGCTACTCGACCTCTAGAAGGATCGGACCATTACATAGTCCTTAAGCTGAAGTCCATGGCCTTCACCTGCAGACCTATCAGGAAGAGCTTCTCGAACTGGTTGATGAACAGAAATCAAACTGTCAGTCAACTGTGATAAGTAGTCACTCTTCAATGCACATGGTACATCATGATTGGGACGTGGCTTAGGAATTCCCTAAATATTCATAGGCCTTCCAAATATCACCTCATATGGTGTAAGACCAGATCGTGAGTGGGGCACTGATCTAATGGACAACAGTGCTAAGGGTAGTGCATCAGGCCATTTAAAGGATGTGGAAGCCTGAATCTTAGCCAGTTTCAACTTGAGTGTAGCGTTATACCTTTCCACTAGCCCTGCTGATTGTGGATGGAAAGCAGCATGCAACTTCTGCTTGATCCCTAATCCTTTCAGGACGTACTCGACAACTTGCCCAATAAAATGGGGTCCGTTATCACTCCACAAACGTTTACAAACACCAAATCTAGGGAAGAATTCCTTTAAAAGCACCTTTGCAGTAGTGAGAGCTCTATTGTCTCTCGTTGGGTATGCCTGTATCCACTTACTGAAGGCACATACCACTACTAAAATGTACTTTAGATTATTACAGTGCTCAAGCTGTATGTAATCCATTTGCAAAACTTCAAAAGGTGCGGTTGGTGTAGAAAACCCTCCTGTAGGAGTCTGTGTCCCTTTACCAGGATTATACTGGAGACAAATCATCTCTGCACCATCTTTTTAGCTGTGCTGGCAATTTCTGGATGCTCCCAAACTTGCATGAGCAATTTCGTTATCGAGGAGGCTCCAACATGTGCTGGCCCATGTGCCATATGAACCATAGGTTGTAAATAGGCTGTAGGTAATCTCCATTTGGTCATCTCTTTATTCTTCCAACAGCCCTCATCATCCAAGGTTTCCTCCTTCGACCATTGCTCAATTTCCTCTGCAGAAGCAGATCTCTGCATGTCTAGCACTTCCTGTCTGGTATCATGCCAGCATTCAGCTTGTGACTTCACTACATACATAGACGTGGTGCTTCGCTGCATTGCAGTTTCACGAGCTGTGTGATCTGCAAAAGCATTATCTTGTCCTATCTTATCAGTTACTTCCTTGTGTGCACTACAATTAACAATTGCTATTTTCTTCGGGTATGTCAAGGCAGTCAAAAGGTTGTGTACTAATTCTCCATGCATTATTTGCATCCCCTGGGATGTACGAAAGCCTCTCTCCTTCCAGAGTAGTCTAAAATCATGGGCCACTTCGAAAGCATAGTGGCTATCTGTATAAATGTTCACAGACAAGTCAGCACTAAGTTCACACGCTTGTATCAAAGCTATTAGGTCAGCTGCCTGAGCTGACTTCTGTGGCATACGAGCTGTCTCAACTACCGTCTGAAGTGTTGAAATTGTATATGCAGCTGATGTTGTGCCATCTGGTAACTTCAAACAGGACCCATCAAACCACAGTTCCTCATCAACGCTTGAGAGGGGTGTGTCTTGTAAATCAACACAACCCTTTGTCTATTCCAACGTAGCAAATATACAATCATGAGACTCCTGTGGCTGAGACTGAGTCGCTGGGTACGGCAACAAAGTAGCGGGATTCAAAGTTGAGCATCTTTTCAAAGTGATATGAGGGGCCAAGAGTGTCAATTCATATCTGTCAAACAAGCACTAGTTAAATGCTGCATTTTAGTTTGGTTCAGAAGGGTGTCAACTGCATGGGGTACTAACACCAACAGTCTGTGTGACAAGACTATCCCTTCACTCTGACGTATAGACACATCTGCTGCTGCAATAGAGCGGAAGCACCCAGGCAATACACGGGCAACTGGTTCAAGAACAGCTGGAAATTATGGACAAGGACGCTGCTTATCACTGTGTGTCTGTACTAACACTGAAAGTGCGCAACCATCTCTCTTGTGTACATAGAGTGTAAAAGCCTTAGTGTAATCCGGAGTGCCTAATACTGGTAAAGAACAAAGGGCTTGTTGTAACTGTTGGAAAGCATTCTGGCATTCAGTCGTCCATGAAAGGGGCATTGGAGTATCTTTAGTCAAAAGAGCCAACAGGGCTTTAACAATGTATGAAAAGCCTAATATCCATTGCCTACAAAGAGAAGTAAGACCAATGAATGCAGGGACATCTTTCTGAGTACGGGGCACTGGTGTGTCTAAAATAGCTTGAATGCGATCTGGTGTGAGTGCATGTCCCTACTTAGACCGACCGTGACCTAATGAAACCCTCGGTCTACAATACTGCAATTTATTCCATGAAACTTTGCAATGATGCGATTCAAGGAATGAAAGCAGAGACAATGTGCCTTTCTGCACACTGTTCAGGCGTATCAGCTCCCAACAAGATGTCATTGACATATTGTATGAGAGCCACCCCTGTGGGTAAAGGGAACAAATCAAGCTGTCTTTTCAATGCTTGGCTGTAAATACTAGGACTCTCTTTGTACCTCTGAGGAACTCTACAGAATCTATAGGATTGAATATTCAAAGTGAAGCCGAACAAATATCGGCTGTCAGGATGAATAGGAATTGAAAAGAAAGCACTTTTCAAATCGATCACAGTGAAGGTAGTCGCTGTGGGGTACCCATGGTAAGGAGTGTCGCAATATCAGAGACTACTGGGTATTGTGGCACTGTGATCTTGTTAACTTCTCGTAAATCAATAATAAACCTGTAGATTTTTGTATCAGTGTCTTTCTTCAGAATAGGCAAAATAGGGCTATTGCAAATATTGTATGGGACTTCTTCCACAACCCCCACTTCAATTAAATCATGAGCAATACGTACAAGTGCCTCTTCACCTATTCGAGAAATGTTGTATTGAGGCAATCGTGGCAATGAAGCTCCCTCCTTGACACTAATTGCACTGGTGGAATAACCATTTCCCCTACATCAGTATACGAAGTGGCCCACAAAGTACCAGGGAGTGAAGCCAATGCAATATCCTCTCTAATAAGACAGGACTTCTCAATAATTGGATAGTTATCATTTAAAATACCACGCACACCTTCTGGGGAACAACATATTGTTCTTCTAAAATACTTGAGCATATCAAGACCCACAATATTGGCCGGTGTGTTAGGGAAAGCAAAAATGGACCTGGAGCAGTGACTTTATCAACATGGAATGCAAGTGGTTGTGACAGTGGGCTAAGGGAAGGCGTCCCATTGAAACCTATCGATGTAATGGTTAAGCCAGACAGGGGAGCCCTTGGAACCAATTGTTTAGACAAGGTGCTACGAGTAGCTCCTGTATCAACCAGAAACCGATCAGTAGAACCCAGAACATGTGCTTGGACATAGGGACCCTTCTGATCTACTGGGACTTTGACTGATTCCTTACCCTATCCTAGGCATTCCTATGCATAAACGGAGCCTTGCAAATCCGAATCCAAATAGTCAGATATTTGATATTGATTACGCCTATCAAACGTATTTGAAGAATTCGGAGGACGCCCAACAGTCTCAAATCGAGCACGATCATCCATACCTCCCCTATGTCCTGGGTTTCCTGGGCGGCCTCTCATTTGTCCCTGACAATGCTGATACTGTGAAGGACGCCAATGAGGACACTCATAAGCCCAATGTCCAGTCTCCCTGCAATAAGTGCACTGATCAGCAGACAAAGTAGCTTGGGAAAAGGAGGGTACACCAGGGCGATACATTGCACATCCGCCTCGACCACTATTTTCATAGGAGGGACCATAAACCTGAGCAATCATAACCTTTGTTTTCAGCGCCTTATTTTTCTTATCCTCATTTCCCTTAGCCTCTAATTCCTGTCGTTCATAATACTGACAATTAAAAATGATAGGAGTGAGGCAAACTGGTAACCTCAAGTTTAATGTTTAAACTGACAATTTGAACTCCTTGGGTGCTTTTGGGGTATCTCCCTCTGGCCGGTGGGGAGTGAATTCACAATGTGTATAGCACTGAGTAAAGGTACTTAGTGTCCCCCAGTTGCACTCCCTTGAGGGGAACCACTGGGCCTTAAATAAATTCTACAAATGCATTTCTCTGTTTTTTCAAAAGTAATCCGGATTTATTAATCCTTATGATTGATCTTCATGATACATCTCATAGATGAATTAACAAATTCAAACATATTTCCAATTTCCGCATACTGTTGGTCTATCCCTTCTTTAGTCCCTAAAGTCGTGGAATGCCTCCTCAAAACGTGTAAAGAAATCAGAAACCGATTGATCTGCCTTTTGCTTGCAGGATGCTAATACAGTCCAATCTATCTTTTTAGGAGGAATGAGAGTTTTCAATGTAACTACTATAGCCTTTGGAAGATCTAAAATCGCTTGGTGTGGTTTCTGCGCAGGTTCCCTTTCCGTAGCAATCCTTTCTAGCTCCTTCCAAACATCCCCAAAAGTTGCACGGTCAACAAATGGTCATCCACATATCAGGGGGTAAAATAAGCCCAAAAACATGTCAATAAGGTCATGGTAGAAGAACTAATAGCTCCTTAAACTTCCTCGTAAAAAGCGGCCAGATTTTTGTGAGGGTCTGGCAAAGCAGCTTTAAGAGCCATGACATCTGCTCTACTCCATGGAGTATAAACCCAAATAAAAAAAATAACCCTTCGCATCAGTGGAATCTTTTTCATCACTTGTCCCCGCACCCTTAGGAGGAACATACAAAGGAGCGGCTTCCTGCATGGGTTTCACATGAACCACATCATTCTTATCTGTCGGTGAAACATCAGACTGCAACATGATAGTTTGAACTGTTTGTCCAGCTGCGGCAGCTGCCTTTCTCTCCTCTCGCAAATGGAGTGCATCAGTTCGCAATTTAACCATGCCTATAATCAAGTCAGCCACCTGAGAGAGGAAAAAGACCATCACGCAAGTGCTTACAATTGTTTGCAATATCAGCAGGCTCTAACTCTGTGGAATGCTTTCTAAACCGTTCAATTACTTCTATGGTGAACGTTTCTACAAAATATAGCTGTTCCTTATCCTGCCATTGTTGTACCTCAGCTATAAGATCTGAAGCAGAATTGTTATCACAGGCGTCTTTACGAGCAGCGGATCTAAGAGCAGCTGCACGATCAACAGTCAACATAGAGCAAGTCTCTCGCAGAGAATCTGATCCTGACTTATCCTGATCCAAAAGAGAAGCATTGTCATCAGAATCAACTTCAGGGGCAGAGGGAAAAGTAAATGGAGGAGGGAGCGATCTAACAAAATTGAATCATCCTGTGGTTTATTAAGGAGAGGATAGAGGGGGCGTCGGACGGAGTATTGGCCATTTACCTGTAAATGATGCTCCCTATCCTCCCTTTCTTGTATTTCTTGCATTTCTTTATTTTTAAGTTCCAACGCTTTCGCATGAATACTTTTGCTTTGTTCCTTTTCTATCAAAGCTTGCTCCCTTCTCACTCTTTCACGCGCTTCTTTCTCCCACATTCGTACACAGTCAAACATGTCTTCTCTACTTCTGTGCTTAAACATACATTGCTCCACATACTGAATCTTTTTAAGATGAAATGACCCATGTAAAGACCATCGCAACTCAGGATCCTTGCTAGTATATTTATTCCATAACGTACTGTACATTATAGAAGAAATACCATCTTTAATATACATGTCCCTATTAGGCGTCTCCTCAGGGGAGCCAACTGATTCCTCTCAATACTCACTTTGGTACCATCTCAGAAGTAACACATTCTACGAAGTGTGCTTGAAACAGGCATGCCCAAGTATATTGTAAGATATACAATACTATATAGCAGTGGCACTTAACACAAAATGTGCAGTTACATATAATTCACAGGTTAGAGAAAAATCTTCGCATTACCTGCCTATATAATTTGCAATTCATATATATATATATATATATATATATATATACTCCCATATATTCACATATGTTGACCAACTTTCCGTTTATCACTTTTCTCTCTTTTTTATCACTTTAAATTCACACTTTTCGCAGCTGGCGCATTTCTCTCACTTTCTCACAACCGACCTTACCAATAATAGGGCTCCAGATTCCAACTGCCAAGTTCTAAATCGACCAAAAGTGTCTCTGCACGGCGTACACAAGAACAGATCTCAGTCGAGGACCGGCACCACCGGAGGGTCAGATCAGAAAGAGAGGAAAAACGCTGTGGTTGCCATGACGCAGGTCTCCTCAGGCATCGATCATCCGCAGCGAGATTCTAATCCTCCATTTCGACCACTCCTTCGGGCATCCAAGTCGCCGATGAGACCCACTGGATGGGCGCCAATCGGTAGAGGTGGGCCTCATCCAGGCGGACCAGTGCTAGGGGTTCGCCCTTCTCTGCACGCAAGTCCTCAGACAAGTAAATAGAAGTTGGCACGAAACAGAATGGTCAAAAGATATATTTAATAAACCTCATGAGTTGGAACTACATTCACACAACACCCTTTGGTAGTGTATGAAGTAGCACAAGGAGTAGAAGAACCATGGGTCTTTTATACCCACACAGAAGCTCAAAAGAAGGTGTTACAAGCACGTATATGAGAGTTACATACATAGATGGTCATACAGAAATGCATAGTCCACAGTAAGGGAGGAGCTAGCAGTTGCTGACTCCGGTAGAAACAACCTGACAGTTACAGACCAAAAAGTATGTATAGACAACTACAGATTCCTCTGAGCATGTGAAGAGTAGCAGAGTCTAAGTATTGCAAGTCCTTTGAGAAGAGCACAAGGGCAAACGACAGTGAAGAAGGAAACAGCACGTGGTGAACACATGGTAGACAAAATGGCAGCTGGAAACAAAATGGCTTCAGCTAAATGCTAACATTGATTGCTGCCAATTTTCCACAGACGACCCTTTTAGCATTAGCTGAAGACATTTATGATCTAGGATAGTCCATGCATACATCTTGTATATCAATTTGCATCATATTATCAACTTCTTTTTCTAGTATACACTGGGCATTCATTTGTGCAACATTACGTTTAGCAGGTGTACAGGCAGTAATACAGGTGGAGCAAAGCATTGGACCACATTGTATACATAGGCAACATGTCAACAGAACAGCAAATACTATAAATAACACTGTTAGGACTTTCCAGCCCCAGGTAACACGTAGTGTCCAAAGCCAGCTGGCAAAAGTCCATGTGCCAGTATACGGATGGATCTCAGCAGCAATTTTGTGTAGTTTAGAGATCATATCAAAAACTGAAGGGGAAGGTCCGGTATGTAAATACAACAGCTACGTCCGATGATGTGTAATGCAACACCTCGATCAGCCAAGACTACATCTAGGACCATACGATTTTGGAGCGCCACAATCCTCGCAATTTGTAGTTCCTCTGTAATGTGGTAACAGCTTCCTCAACACAAGTCAACCGTCTGATTTTCCTGCTGCGTAGAGCAGCACCAACAAAGAAGAACTTCCCTCGGCCTTCACCTGTCTGTAGCAGGCTCGGGCCATGCCTTGCGCCCCAGACAACAAGGTAATGACCTTTGAGGCTCCCTCACAACTCTGCTCCTCTGGACAGAGCTTCATGAACCCATTGTAGGCTCAGGTCGATGTGGGTGATGCAAACTTTAAGAAACATCTGTCTCGCTTCTTTAAACGGCACCGAAGATGCTCAAGGTTCACAGGGTCTCGCCTGTGATGCAAACTTGGTGACTCCAGCCATGTGTGTTACATGAAAGTCCCACAGCAAGTGCCTCTGTGTGTTCTGCTCCAGGAGGCCGGGGTCCCCCAACCGGGCAAGGGGGCCCTCATTCCTGGAACGCCCATCAGATGTACCCATAATGGACTGACAGGGCAGCTCCAGCCCCCCCAGCCATAAACCTGGCCCCCACTCATGCATCCACCCAGGATGCCCTGTGGTGTATGAGGGAACTGAACCCTCACTAGGTATGACACAGAGTGTGTGGGGGCTGTTTGCCATCCGATTACATGGTGCACTCAGCACACGTGGGGCGGGTTGGGCTGAGTCAGTTGGATGTTCAGCCCAGAAGGGCTGGCACGGTTAGGCACCTGCAGTGCCAGGGGCGATGCCTGGGATCGCCCAGGACCAGGAGAGACCTTGGTTTGAAGAGCTCTCTCTGGTCTCCTGAGGCCACATGAGCGTTCGGAGCCTCTTGGGAGGGAGCATGCTGTTTTATACCGAGGCCAGGTGTAAGGATGTGAGGGTCTGGGATGCAGGCGAGGACGCTCTTTGGGGCAGGAGGATGAGGACACCCGGTTTTATGCCGAGGCCAGGTGTAAGCATGCGGGGGTCCGGGATGCAGGTGAGGGCCCCCTTCGGGGCAGGAGGAGGAGGACATGCGGTTTTATACTGAGACCAGGTGTAAGGATGCGGAGTCCGGGATGCAGCTGATGGCGCCCTTCGGGCAGGAGGAGCAGGACATGCGGTTTTATACCGAGGCCAGGTGTAAGGATCCTGGGATCCAGGATGCAGGTGAGGGCGCCCTTTGGGGCAGGAGGAGGACACACGGTTTTATACCGAGACCAAGTGTAAGGGTGCGGGGTCTGGGATGCAGGTGAAGGTGCCCTTTGGGGCAGGAGGAGGAGGAGGACACATTTTATATCGAGGCCAGGTGTAAGGATGCCTGGGTCTGGGATGCAGGTGAGGGCGCCCTTCGGGGCAGGAGGAGGAGGACACATGGTTTTATATCGAGGCCAGGTGTAAGGATGCGGGGTTCCAGGATGCAGGTGAGGGCGCCCTTTGGGGCAGGAGGAGGACACAGGGTTTTATACTGAGACCAAGTGTAAGGATGCGGGGTCTGAGATGCAGGTGAAGGTGCCCTTCGGGACAGGAGGAGGAGGACATGTGGTTTTAAACCGAGGCCAGGTGTAAGGATGCGGGGGTCCGGGATGCAGGTGAGGGCGCCCTTCGGGCAGGAGGAGGACACGCATTTTATATCGAGGCCAGGTGTTAGGAGGCAGGGTCCGGGATGCAGGTAAGGGCGTCCTCTGGGGCAGGATGAGGAGGACACGCGGTTTTATAACCAATACCAGGTGTAAGGATGCGGGGTCCGGGATGCAGGCGATGGCGCCCTTCGGGGCAGGAGGAGCAGGACACACGGTTTTATACCGAGGCCAAGTGTAAGGATGCTGGGGTCCGGGATGCAGGTGAGGGCGCCCTTTGGGGCAGGAGGAGGACACACGGTTTTATACCGAGACCAAGTGTAAGGATGCGGGGTCTGGGATGCAGGTGAAGGTGCCCTTTGGGGCAGGAGGAGGAAAACACACATTTTATATCGAGGCCAGGTGTAAGGATGCCTGGGTCTGGGATGCAGGTGAGGGCAGGAGGAGGAGGACACGTGGTTTTATATCGAAGCCAGGTGTAAGGATGCGGGGTTCCAGGATGCAGGTGAGGGCGCCCTTCGGGCAGGAGGAGGAGGACACTCAGTTTTATACCGAGGCCAGGTGTAAGGATGCTGGGGTCCGGGATGCAGGTGAGGGGGCCCTTCAGGGCAGGAGGAGGAGGAGGTGCGGTTTTAAACTGAGGCCAGGTGTAAGGATGCTGGGGTCCGGGATGCAGGTGAGGGCGCCCTTCAGGCACGAGGAGGACACGCATTTTATATTGAGGCCAGGTGTAAGGATGCGGGGTCCGGGATTCAGGTAAGGGCGTCCTTCGGGGCAGGAGGAGGAGGACACACGGTTTTATACCGATACCAGGTGTAAGGATGCTGGGGTCCAGCATGCAGGTGAGGGTGCCCTTCGGGGCAGGAGGAGGACACGCGGTTTTAAACCGAGGCCAGGTGAAAGGATGCTGGGGTCCGGGATGCAGGTGAGGGCGATATCTTTATTTCTCCTTTCTACATAGAGGAAAATGCCTGTCAGGGTTGTTTTTGTGCAAGATGGTGTCCCTTGCTGCACAAAAACAATCACGCCAACAACACAGACACCCGTGCAGCAATATGGCACCAGGGTACCTGCACTGTAACTACGCAGACAAAGTGGCCATATAATGAATGGTAAATATGTCACATTCATGCCCTTTCACACAGTGCAATGAGGTGGCTTGATGCGTTGCGAGAAAAAATAATAAAACTGCTCCATAGTTCCATCTTTCTAAAGTCAGTTCCTTGGTTTACAGGTCCCTGCTTGCAGCAGGGTCTGAGAGAGATAATAAACAGAAACCAGGTGTCAAAGAAAGTGTCTCTCACAAAAACAGGAGCCAAGGGGGAAATAGAGACAGGCCGCCCCCCACTCAAAAGTCTCTATTACAATAATGGCCCGCTCCTCATTAGCTCAAAGGCTGAACAAGTGGAAAAAAGGTTTTTTCTTGTGGTAGAGAAATTATTTAGCTTCTATCCACAGTTTTACACAAAGTTGTGATGTTCAATCTGGCAATCTTCCAATATGAATTTCTCCACTGATCTAAGACGCCCCTCGAACTTTACACCGTTGAACCATCAAGTGAGCCCCGAAATAACAGTTTTTGAACAGAAAGTTCTGCAGGACATCATGGACCTAGAGAAACAACAACACCCCAACAAACCAAGCAATATGTCAAAAATGGACTGGTTGGCGGTTAAATCACTGCAAAGCAATGACCTTATCACCATTAAACCGGCCGATAAAGGCGGGGCAGTGGTGGTAATGAATACCTCCGACTATGAGGCCGAGTGTAGCAGACTCCTGGGAGTCAAGGAACATTACCAACCTCTGGCTAGAGACCCTACACCAGACTTGCAAAAGATGATACACACAATGGTGACGGAAGCTCGAGAAAAGAAATGGATCACAGCAAAAGAGGCGGATTTCTTGATCAATCCATCCCCTACAATACCAGCATTCTATATTGTGCCTAAAATTCATAAGCCACAACGCCCACCACCTGGCAGGCCAATTGTTTCGGGCATAAACTCGGTACTTGAGCCGCTCTCCCAATTTGCTGATTTCTTTTTGCGTGAATGCGTGGTCACTCAACCTTCATACGTGCAAGACACCACAGACATCTTGAGACATCTTCAATCGGTTACATACAACCCTGAGGAAAACCTAATGGTGACAATCGACATCGAGTCCCTCTACACCAGCATACCCCAGGAGGCGACGCTGGTGGCAGCAGCCCGCTCCCTGGGGGAGCTGGAATGGTTTTATGACACAGCACAAACCTTAGTCTTGCAGTGTATTGAACTAGCATTGACCCGCAACTTCTTCACATACAAAGACCAATTGTTCCTGCAGACCTCAGGGACTTCAATGGGGGCAACTTTTGCCCCCAGCTTGGCATGTATCTATGTCGGTCAATTTGAAGCCAATAACATCTACCATGTCACCAATCTCTTCCAGGGGAACATTGTCCTCTGGAAGAGATACATAGATGACATCCTGTGTATCTGGAGGGGTACATCTGAAGAGTTGGATAACTTTCTAACATGGCTGAACACACTGGATGGTTGCCTCAGGTTCACCTGGAATATAGATCGATATAAAGCCACCTATCTGGACTTGGACATTAATGCCATAGACAACAAGCTTGCTACATCTGTACACCAAAAACCCACAGATAAAAATTCGCTATTGCATTACAAATCTTTCCACCCCAGGGCCTTGAGGGATAATCTCCCAGTGGGACAATTCATGAGATATCGGAGGAATTGTACCACCACCAACTGTTACAGGGAACAATCTGAAGAACTGGCCGAAAAACTGATTGCCAGAGCATACCCGCGTAGAACGATAACTCAGGCCAAAAAACGAGCACTAAATACACCCAGAGAAGCTCTTCTCGAGCGACAACCGAGAATGACCACAGACTGTATCCCAGTGATCACCACTTATGGACCCCACTCCACCAAAATCCGCCAAATAATGAGAAAGCATTGGCATATACTTAGTACCAACTCTATGCAGATGCCACCACCCAGGTTCGCCTTCAAGCGATCCTCCAGCCTAAAGGACCGGCTGGTCCACACAAGACCACAAGTCAGGCAGCCAAACTCTAATCTTCCTTCAGGTCACTACCCGTGCGGGGAATGCACCGTTTGTCCGCTGACAGCGAAAACAACCTCCATCACCAGGACTAACGGAAGAACGTGGCATCTAAACAGCTTTAGTAACTGTAACACGTGTAACGTGATATACAGACTAACCTGTCCATGTGGCCTATATTATATAGGGTTAACCACCAGAAAAATCAAGGTGAGAATCCAAGAACATCTCAGTACCCTAAAGGCAGCAAAACTCTCAACCAAACTAGTACAACACTTTACCAGTTTGAAACACAAACCTAGAGATCTGCGCTGGACTGTGTTGGAAAGAGTACATGGAGATGTACACAATATGAACAACAGACTTGTGAAGAAAGAGGCACGTTGGATCTATGAGGAGCTAACAGCTGACCAAGGCCTTAATGATATCATTGAATGGAACAAGGTCATAGCGACCTAGAGTACGTCCCCATAGCAACACACTGGATAACACCAAGAGATGTGGCCCCCCATCTAGCATAAACAGTGCAAGATACACTGGGTCCATTAAAAACCTGTATACCACCATATTGCATAACATATATGAGGGATACATTAACAACATCGGTATAGTAGTAACCCACCATATATGGGATCCTCAGGACTCCTTGGAGGAACACCAATTTTAATGAGAATGTTTGCACAAGCGAGTCCCACTCCAACATAGCCAAGGCTGTATCTAAAAGTTTTTTCCCCCGTTTTTTAAATACAAAAAACGGATGGCTTATATCAAAGAACATTGATGTAAAACATAACGTGAGGGTATAGTATACTACCTCGTTTTAAATCAGGCATAACGAGCATAGTACACTGCAATCCAACAGAGACATTGCCCCCAACACGATATTTGCCCATTCCAAGATGGCGCCCAGAGTACACACATGACGTATCACGTCACGTCAACCCACGTGACCCGGAAACGGGCTAGGTAAACAGCCGACCGGCACCGCCTCAATACACGAGGGGTGAGCCAGAGACCACACCAGCACACCTATGCGGTAAGGAGTTTCGTTAGCCGGATTAACGGGAACGGGGGCAGGAACTGCATGGATAAAGGGCTCGCACTGCGCCTCGAGCGCTCGTGAATAAACAGACACGAGCCTAATGAGGCATAGCACATTTTATAATTCCTTGCCTTGCTCTCTCATAACAGATACCGACCATCTGGCGGTTCAAAGCGTCCCAGTACGTAGACAGGGAACAACACTCGTGAAGCGGTCTTTCACGGGGGCCGGGTAGGCTCATCACGGCAGGCCACCTGGTAAATTGATACAGCTGAAAATTGTCATATGCCAGTGAGCACCGGGCTCGGTGTTTTATTGCTGAGACTTTTAATATTTGTGTGTGTCTGTCTGTTGTGTCCCACCATGAACTACAGGTACAATAAGGGAAGACTTGTGAAAGGTGCATGCTAAACGCTGACCCACCAACTAAACCCTGAAGAAATCACTTAAAACATAGTGATGAAACATGTCGGTTGACTTTTAATCAGAGTGAACTAACAGCACAGAATAAAACTGTAAGTTGCTAGTTAGTTCGACTCTTTTTAGCGTGGTATTGTGTTGTTTTTTCACGTAATTGGGCACAAGAATATCACACTGGGTTTCTAGCACTCACAACACCACATGGTTGTTGGACCTATATGCACTTTCTTTATGTTGATTTTTCTCCCAATTTTCTTTGAAAGGTTGACAGTAGTCGATGATGAGAAGTGAGGAATCAGGCGAGTACCAGTCTGATACAATCCTCTCCTTGGTGTTGCTTCCGTGAGACACTGTCAACCTCCCCTCCCCCTTTTTTCACGCTTGGATGGGAGGACACACATGTAGTAAGGTGGTGACACGCACATACACACACACATGCTGGCAACATTGCCAGATTGAACATCACAACTTTGTGTAAAACTGTGGATAGAAGCTAAATAATTTCTCTACCACAAGAAAAAACCTTTTTTCCACTTGTTCAGCCTTTGAGCTAATGAGGAGCGGGCCATTATTGTAATAGAGTCAAAGAAAGTGTACCAGTTACAAAGACATTCCTCTAGTGTGGCCACGATTATGAGCGCCCCAGAAAAATTCCTGTTATTTCCACATAGCAGAATTATCATATTGAGGGTCCCATTCCCAATGATGACAGGTGTGTGGTGGTACATTTAAGTTTTTGGAAATCGCATGTGGTTTTCCCTCCTGCTGCAGCTGCTTTCAGTGGCGAAACCCTCTGTGTGAAAAACAAAACTAGTAGGTCTGGTGGGTGTTGTCATGCACAGGTGGGGACACACTACTCTTCACGCCTTTGATGAGTGCTTGTGATGAGCCTGGAGGCTGCTGCCGCCTGTGGCACCTGCCGTGCGGGTTGAAGCAAGCCTGGACGCACCCAGGAGCAGCAGGAGACGTCAGAGTTTTAAGAGCTCCTGTGGTAGCAGGAGGCCGGATAATATTCTGGGGGAAACTCTTCTCTTCTATAAAGATGGATTTGTAATACCCTTTTCCATTTTGAAAGGTTGTCTGCATGTGTGAGTTCACGCCGTCGCACTGTTTATCCTCTGCAAACGGTCGCTGTGGGTGTGTCTGACAGGTATTTTGGTTGTAGGGATTAGTGCCAATATCGGCAACATTCACCCGTTCTCATACAGCAACATTCATAAGTAAACCGCACGACACCTTCTTAGATCTGAGACAAAATCCTAAACTGACTACTTTTGGTATTCACAAAAGGCATTTAGTTGTAGTAAAGTTAGGACTCCTAACTTTACTACTACTAAATGCCTTGGTGAATACCAAAAGTAGTAAGTTTAGGATTGTGTCTCTAATTAGTTCTGTGAATTGGGCCCAATGAGTATTAAAGCTTTAGTTGAGTATCATTGTAAAGCCAAACCCGGGGTTTGGTGTGTAGCAGAGTAGGATCCGCTCCTTATAGTAACCCACACTTTTTGCTGATGTTTCACAGTTTTTCAACTGTAGTCTGGCTGAGATCCTGCTATCCAGGACCCCATCCTAGCTGCTTTCTCTCTGAAAATGATTGCATGTACTATAGGTACACTCCAGATTGGATTATGGGGTGCATTTATTAGTCCCTAGTATGTGCTATCCTATGTACCCAGGGAATAGGTACCCCAGAGGCCTCTCAGCAGCTGCAGCATGCATTATATCACCCCTGAGAGACCACTCAAAATGAGACTGCTACAGCAGCCTGTGTAAGGTGGTGCATGCACCTCTTACTTAGATATAGGTTCCCTATATCTACCTTATATCATTGCACATATAAACCTATCAGTCACCCCCTATGGCAGGCCTTATCAATCCTGAAGGTAGGGTGCTGGGTTTTGTGCGATGAGCAGGACCCCTCTTCAGCCTTCGGAATCTATTATCCGGGGTTGTTCTGTGATGCAGTCAGACCATATACCCTGTCATTATAACCCTAAATAAATAAATGTAAATGCTAACTTTGGAAGGACTGCATGGAAAAATGTTGTGTTTAGTGTCAAACACCTTGGAATCATACCTCCCTGCCAGTCCTGGCGGGAGAGGTATGATTCCTCCCTCCTAGAGGGAGAAACAGGACTACACCGGTACACCCGGTACTAGCTTTACAGAACCCGGGCATCACAAACTGGATGCTGCAGCCACAGACACAAGTCTGGTCTTCTGCTGCTGGACGAAACTCTGGCAGGGGAGGCCTGGACAATAGGTTTCCTGTCACAGGGAGGTGTAAGCACCTCCCGGACAGGCTTTAGTCTATTGGAGCGGGGTGGGTGCACTCCAAGAGTGCTTTGATGTCTGCACTGGGGGTATATTTGGTGTCCCTGTGCATAGCCCAGCTAAAACCGGTTGCAGGGGCTCCCAGCCTCTGCTCTGGCGAGAAACTGGACAAAGGGAATGGGTGTAGCCACCCCTCTTTCCTGTCCCTACCATAGGTGGGTCCCCAGACTTTGTCCCACGCCTTCCTTGGGTATAAAGTAGGAACCCCTGACTACAGGACTTTAGATTTATCTGGACGAAACTCTGATACATAATCCTGGAACTTCGATAATCTACAAGGCGCTAGATAACTGAAGAACCTCCCTTGGAGTAAAGGAGTTACTCCCCTGCTTGGCAGGCACCAAAGATGCATCTGATCGGTTTGCATCTCCGAAGCTCATGAGGACTCCAAAGAACTTTTCAACACAGGAGGTGGGTTCCTGTGGTCTCTGAGGTCAATCTGTGTACTCAGCAAGTCTGAGGCCTGTATTCCTCGTGGAGACCGTGCAACCCGAACCCCTGAACACTTCGATCATTTGCAGAAGCATCAGCTTTCTGGTGACCCCTGTAGCTGAGCTTTGGGTTACTTGTAGCCCTGACCCCAAGCAGCAATTCCACTAAAGATTGCCAGCCTACACTCCACAAGTGTTCAGTAAGCCGGCCCTTTGTATTTTCTCTCGAGGTCCCTTCGTGATCCCTGGTCCGTCGACCTGTGGGTCCTTGAGAAGGCAACTTTAACTTTCCTTGGGCTTCCCTGGTTGCTCCAGATGTGACCTGACTCTCCATTGCTAGGGGAGTCCCCAGGACCTTGCAGGTCCCCACCGAAGCATCTTTTCTCTTCCTGCATAGGTTGCTGTTGCCAAGGCTTGTTGTATTCAATCTGAGCACCTAAGCCTCAGCACTCAACATCCTTGATGGAACAGCTCGAATCCAGCTCCTGGTCACCGTTGACGCCTCCTGGTCCTCGTGGCAGCACAGTCAAGCTTCACCTCTTCGCACCTAAAGCACCCGACATCGGTGGGCATTCGTCTATCATGCCCCTGGTCACTGGCTAGTGACCCAGACTCTGTCCCCTCTGCTTTCAGGTTCTTCACATCATCAGTCCAGGCTTAGGTCACCCCGGACACTTCACCTCTTCCCGGCAGCAGCACTTTGCTGCACATCACCATTGAAATCAACGACGATTCCCGACACCATTTGACACCTATGTACCCAGCCTCCTTGGGTGAGGTAAATAGAGTACTCTGGTGCTCCCTTGGGTGTTGGCCCTAGAACCCCTTAAGTCTAAAGGGGTTTGCTCAAAGTCCTCTCCTAAGTGTCCTTTAACTATAAATTTCCATACACGGCTTTCCCCATAGAAACTAACAGAGCTCGCGGCTGTGTTCTCACACTGCACACGTCTCCCGTGGGTCCCGTGTCACTACTTTGGGTGGTTCCTTAGGGTCCCAGCGATTCAACATGCTCTAGGCCTTGTGTCTAGTCAAGTTGTGGTTCTTATATCACTGGAGAAGTGTGGCTCAATGGTTAGAGCGGCAGACCCTGATGGAGAGGTCTAGCCCGGGACCAGGGTTCAATTCCCCGCCAGGGCAGGTCTTGGGCTCAAAAATCCCACTTACCTGTTAATTCTCGCCTCGGTGCCTATTCCAATCATGGAGTCCCACTTTGCAACTCTGGGCAATAGCTTGCTTAATCTCCACAACGGCCCCCGCAACACTAAGGATGCCTGGCCTCCACCTTGGGGGTGCCCAGGAGTGGACGCCTCACAGGGAAAGCCAGGATGGGTTCCACAGCGGTATTCGTACAAGCGCCTTGAGACCCTTGTGGGTGAGTAGTGCGCTATACAAGTATCAATTTACAATTTCTTAATATAAGGTTTGGTCTCCCCATTGTATATTGTGGTATTTACTGATGTTTTAGTGTGTTTATATTGTGTATCTTGTTCTCTAATCTCATAAAGAGGTTAGTAGAGAGTGTTTAGTAATAAATACACATATTTTATATATATGTATATGTATGTATATTACCTATTGGCGGTCGCCAGTAGGTAGTTATAGTTAGGATCGTTTTCCATAGGAAATCTGCAACATTCTATTGGGAATAACTTTGGCGTTCATGGACGGAATTGGCTGAATTTCTCGAAGAAAATGGCCAGCTCCGCTCCACTCGTTCCCTGAAAGTTTGGGGGGGATGCGTCAATGGGGGCCGAGATAAAAGGGGGGTCCCAAAACGTGTTTTCCCCATGTTAATTTTAATAGGGCGGTTGGACTCACTTTTAGCCCGAACAGCTGAATGGATTTCTACCAAACTTGGCAAAATTGTAGGGACTGGTAGCCCGATGTGCCTTTCCTATGTCTCAAGATATGTGCTCCAGTGGATTTTGAGTAATTTAGGTTCAAAAAAATATATATATCTATATGTGCGCCCCGGGGCGCAAGCGGAAGGCTGATTGGCTCTCGGGTGTCTATCAACATTCCAAACAGTCCGGAACGGCCGCCATCTTGTGTCTCGGTAGGATCGAGACACAAGAGGAGGCAAAAATGAAGCGGAAATGACCAAATGGGGGCAGGGTAGACCCCCCTGACCTCCTAGGTTTGATGTGGGGCCCATAAAAGGGCCCCGCGGGGGGGAAATTTTTTTTTTTTTTAGATTTTCGCGGGGGAGCGCCCGGTACGCGCACAGGGGAGCGTACCAGGGAGCGTACCATGGGGAAAACCCAGTGAAACTGTAAAATTATAATTTAAGGTGCTTAGAGGTAGGGTAGCTCTGAATAGAGTTGTTGTGTTGTGTGGGTGATTTAAGTACCAACATGTAGGTACCAATGCAGAGTCTTAAATTCAGTGTACACCGTCTCCTCTGTAGATATCTTGCATGTTGTTACAGAAGTAAATGAGGTATATGGAATCCATACCATAGTCTGTCAGGAAAGCAGCAACAGATCCTTTAAGCACTCCGTGAGAAGGCCTAGGGGATCATGGGTAGTCTACCCTGCTCCCATATGATGTTTTCAAGTATTACATTTTACTCTCTCCTGAATCTACACAAAATTGGCGGTGATAAGGTGCATTAGAGACTGACAGTGAGAGAAAGGAGGCAGGAGATGAAAAAGAGATGTCAAATACACATTGGAGATAATATAGTGGGAGAAAGGAAGTAACTATGAGCAAACTTACTACGTAACACAAAAAAGTTGCACAGTATACAATAAGTCTTTCTTTATATTATAATCATTTTGGTACTACTTCATGAATTACATATAAAAATGAATAATGTCTCAAACAATTTTTAATGATTCAATATTAATTTATTGTTCAGAATTTTCATAATTTAATAGAACTTCCAACATCTGATTATCTGGAATCTCCTCAAAATTTTGATTGCATGATTCAATGATTTCTATACAGTCAATTATTTCTTGGTCCAGAGACTCATCCATGAAATCCAAGTCAAGAAGATCTTCTTCAAGAATGTCCTCATCCATCATTTCAAAAGAAATATTAATGGTCTCTTCTTTACCTTCCACTTTCTTGCTGTAAATTGCATAAAAAATAACTATATCAGTAGAGTTAGGGCACTGTTGGGTTTAAGTTCAGACAGGTACTTCTGAGTTTTTAACAGTGAAGGTATCTTTGGGCAGTGTATGGTATCAGGCAGGAAGTAGAAATATAAAAAAGTGCATGTGATGAAGCCTAAGTAAATTCATAATTATACCAGAGAAGCCTAACTCAACCCATAACTATAACAGAGAAGCCTATCTCAATCTATAACTATAACAGAGGGACAGTAAATAACTAACAGAAAACGTTTTTCCAAATTAACTTAAAGTGCACAACTTACAAATTAACAACTTACTTTTCAGAAAGCAGTTGAAGTTTTGAGAGAAAATCCTTTATAAATGTACCTCAGGTAGTACTAGTCAAAATGGCCGTGTTTCCCTCTCATTTTTCTTATATATTCATGTACATAACATTTTAATTGGTTGTAAATTCTAACACTTTTATATGTGTTTTTGTCATGTAATTTACCTCAGGATATTTAGACAGGGCTACAGCCCAAATGGCTCAATGGAATTCCACCAAATTTGGGAAAATGGTAGGGACTGGTATGTAGTAGGGCCTATTCTATATTTGGTGAAAGTCTCTCCAGTGGTTTTTATGTAAATTAACTTCCAGCGACAGCGCTACGGGAGTCCGCAATCTTGTGTTTTGGTAGAATTGAGACACAAGATGGAGGACAAACAACGTTTGGAATAGGTAAAAGGGGGCACAGTAGACAACCCTTGACCCCCTTGGTTTTCTGAGGGGGGCTTAGGAGGCCCACATAGGCCAAAAAGAAAAAAAAATAAACTTTTTTGCGGGGGAGCGCCTGGTACACGCACCGGGGAGCGTACCGGGGAGCGTACTATGGTGAAAAATAGTGAAAAAAGTTAGAGTAAAATAATCATTTTGAGTGATCAAAGGTAGGGTAGCCCTAAAAAGAGCTTTTGGGTTCTGTGGCTGATTTATGTACCTACAAGTAGGTTCCAATGCACAGTCTTAAATTCAGGAGGAATATTCTATTCCCCTCATCTGAGATATCTTGCATGTTGTAACGCAAGTTACTGTTGTATATTGAACCCATTCCATAGTCTTTCATGTAAGCAGAAACAGATTTATTCACATGTTTCCGTGCTTTCTTAAATTGTGGACACAATTGGTTGGACCACTTCCATTTCTGTCTTTGGCATATATTGGAATATACCAAGGCAGTTTGTGGAAAAAGTGCCATCAATTGCCCAAAGGTGTCCTTTAAAAGCATTCCCAGACCTACCCCAGTCAAAGTGCCTAGGTAATTTCCACCACAGTGCACAATTATGAGTTCAGGGTGTGGCAGATGCAAAAATGTTTTCACCAATGGTATCAATTGGTGATATTTCAATACTCTCTGGCCAATCCACTTGATGTCCACATTTGGTAAATCAAGTTTATGAAAATTTCTGATAGCTGTGTACCTTTGAGCCCAGTGGATGTAGCTGCTCCCCAGGACAGGCCTCACCTCATCTGCACCTCTGGTCAGGTCTCACCTCATATGCATCCTGTTACCATCTATTATACCCAATACATTGAGGCCTGTCCAGGGGGCGCGGAGGAGGTGAGGCTTGCCCAAGGGTCAGAGGAGGTGAGTCCTGTCCATTGCACTATTGGACAGGCCTCACCTCATCTGCACAATCTGCTTCCTAATCTGAGGAAACACAGGTGACATGATTGTGAAATGTGCTAATATATTTTTTTAATCATGCAGATACTATCTAATCCTTGTCAATAATGTGAAACCAATTCATGTGCCCGAAATCTTTTTTTAAATAACATTTAAAAAACAGAGCACAGGTCATATTTACAAGCATTTCATTACAGTACTGAAACCTCACTCATTTACAAAATACAATTCCTTTTTGCACTAACATTTCTTTACCAAGAATTATCAAAAATGTAGTAGTCTCTCTTATATTCTCTTCCTGACTTACTCTATTTTTGTCCCCTTCTAACACCCTCTCTCTGACTTATTCCTTTTTACATCCTGACTCTGTGTTACACTCTCTTACACTCTCTCTTTGACTTACTTTCTCTTACACCCGGTGTGTGATTTATTTCCTCTCTCTCTTTTTTACAGCAATTTCTAAGTAATACTCTCTCTAACATCCTCTTCCTGATTTACTCCGTCTTACAACCTTTCTCTTTGTAACATTCTCTCCCTGACTTACTCCCTATTACACCTTTTGTCTGTTTTACACCCTCTCTCCCTCTTTCTGACTTTTTTATTCTCTTCCTCTCTTCCTGTTACACCCTCTGTCTGACTTACTCCTTATACATCCTCTCTCTGATTTACTTCCTCTTACACCCTCTCTCAAACTTACTCTCTCTCTCTCCCTTTTACAGGCTCTCTCTGTTTTAGTCTCTTTTACATCCTCTCCCCTTCTAACACCCTCTCTCTGTCTTACATCCTCTTACACACTCTCTCTGTCTCACACCCTGTTACACCCTTTTTCTGACTTACTCCCTTTCTTTGACTTACTCCATCTCCCTATTACATCCTTTCTCTGTCTTACAACATATTATACACTCTCTCTGTCTTACTCAATCTCTATGTTTTACTCCCTCTACCTGTTTATTTGTCTGACTCTCTCTGTCTCTTTGTATTACTCCCTCTAGCTCTTTTTCTCTGTCTTACTCCTAGTTACATAGTTGCTGTGGTATAAACTTAGATATGTTGTAAACTAGTAGTTATAGCGTTTGCTTATTGTCATTGCTTTGTTGTTTGGTAATAGTGGTCTATAATGTGTTACTTTTTTCTTTACCACAGATTGAAATCAAGATTTTAATAGTACGGAAATATGCCCTCAAGGCAGAGGAGAAGGAAAGATGCCAACCGGAAAAAATAAAAAACAGCAATGGAATTAAAGCACTCCCCTACAACAAATACTTCAAAAAAGACTAAAAAAGCTCCTGGTAAGACAACTAAGTCTTTTTTTCAGAACATATGTAGATAAAAAAAAAATGTTAATGGGAATGTGAATGTACAGAAGGAGAGAGCAAATTTGAAAAGGAAGGAGAGGCCCCCAAAAAATGTTACTACTGAAGCAGGAGAGAACAGTATGTATAGGAATAGAAGGCAAAACCAATTTAGGGACATTCGTAGACAAATGTTTTGCAATAGAGTCGTTTTAAATTTGTTAAAAATTTTTAAGAAAGGTAAACAGAGAGCTGCTTCTTACAAGAAAAAGAAAACTGTAGAGAAGATTGTTGATCAGGCTTTTGAAGTTAAGAAAAAATTATTTATTTTAGTAATCAATAGAATTAGGATACTTAACAAGGCAATTATTGTTTTCAAATCGAACAGTAGATGGAAAAGAATAATTAATCAGACTAATTTTTGTGAAGTTTTTTTCTGGAGAATGGATGCATAGTTCAAGTTGTGAGACATTTTTTAATGAGGAGAGTTACTTCCAGGAGAATGTTTTGGTGCATGCAGTTGACTCCAGTGGTCGAGCATATGAGGTGAAAGATGGTTGTCCGATGGAAAAAGAGAAACTTGTGTCTAGAGATGCAGAAGAGGTGTTAGCTGATGAAGTTTTAGGGAGACGTACTAAGGGTCCAGTGTACATTTGGAAGTGTAGTAGTATTTGTAGTGTGCGACAGGATTCAATCGATTTGCTTTGTAATTTCTTACGTACATATAGTAAGAAAAGTCTAAAACAGAAAATGAAGATGTTGCAAGACTTAGATCCTTGCAGAGTGAGAGAAAACACAGGTTTGCATGGGCATTCACTGGCTTGTCTTTCTAGAAAAGTATGTCAGAGTTGTTTTCATCATTTTAGGATGTTAGCAGTGCATCATAATAAAATGAGGAAATTAGTGAGAAGGTTGTATTATGCAAAAAGTCCAGCACTTAAGCTTAGACAGTTAAACAGTGTTCTTTTGCATGGATCTCAATTAGATGTGAAGAACATTTGTGAAGAAATTGAGTTTTGTTATTTTGGTGAAAAAGAGGACAGTGTAGAAATTGACACAATAATAGAAGGTAATGTGGAAGACAATGTACAGATTTCAAGTACAGAAAAGTTTGACCAGGAAATTACCAAGTTTAAGGTAAAAGCAAGTGAAAGGCCTAATTTTACTTGTGTGTGTTGTCGACGGACTCATTTTAAGATTCAGACTAGGTTAGTTAATTTATATGCAAAAAGTGAAATGGAAAACAATAGTGAATGGAAGGATTTTGCAACTTATTTGTTGGTGGAGAATTCTTTTGATCTGAGTGCTGATCAGCGTATTTGTAATTATTGTTTTAAAAAATTTAATGAAAACAGAATGCCTGCTAGAGCTGTTCATAATGATTTTGAGTTGGTAGACATTCCTTCTGAATTGATGGATTTAAATACCTATGAATCTATTTTGATTCAATGTGTCCATCCTTTTCAGGCTATTGTTCGCATGGAGCATAAGATAGGGAAATTGCCTCCTTCAGATTTACAGAGAGGATTAAAGGGAAGAGTTGTTTATTTGCCTCTAGATTTCAAGAAAAATATTGATACAATTGGTGTAGAAAAAGTGGAAGAGGAACCTCTGGTTATTCTAGTTAATGGGGTTCCGACAAAGAGTAAGAAAATCTTGCAAGATTTAGTGGATGTTAGGAAAGTCAAAAAGGCAACGTTGTATTTGGTCAAAGACAATGAGTACTACAAACATGTATGTGTGGGAGCGCAGGAAACAGCTACAGAAGAAGACAGTGATTGTTCAGTCGGCCAAATTGAAAAAGTTGATGTGTCTAGAAGTGATGAAATATGTGACCATTATACTGTTCATCCTTTGTATTCCAAAGAAGTAATGGGGAATGCAATTGACTTGTTTCAAATGAAAGCAGCAAAAGGAAGTCCCCTTAGTGTATGGGAAGAAAGTTTGGAAGCTCGTTGTTTTCCACAGTTATGTCCAACAGGTCGAGGTGGACGATATGACGATCGACCAGTTCAAATTCCTGCAGCTGAATACCGGACTTTAAGATTATATGATGTAGATCCAAGGTTTTGTCAATGCATTCCGTATTTGTTTCATCTACTGTATGAAAGTGACTTGTCTGGGCTTTGTTATGCAGTGAACCATATGCTGAAAAGTGGAACACATCTGCAAAATGTTTCGGCGAAGGACTTTATGGAGAAAGTCAATCTGCAAGACAGTATTTTGGAATCTCAGCTAATCAATATCATGGCATGTCAACGTGGTACAAACGAGTATTGGTTCCGTCGTCATGGGGAATTGAAATGTATGCTAAGAAACTTAGGAACTCCTACATGGTTCCTCACTCTTAGCTGTGCTGAGTATGCATTGGACGACTTACTTCAATTTCTACGAGAGGCAAATGGAAACATACAAAATATAGAATTCAAAACACCTGGAGAACTGTGTTCTTTGGATCCAGTGAATGTATGCAGATATTTCAATCATAGATTTGAAGCTATGATGTCTTTTATTACCAACAAAAAAAATCATCCCCTTGGAGAGGTTTTGGATTTCTTTTGGAGAAAGGAGTATCAAGCGAGAGGTGCTCCTCACATACATATGTTGTTATGGATTAAAGATGCATCCAAATTTGGAACTGATTCGGATGGCACAGTGATGAGTTTCGTTGAAGAATATTCAACATGTGCTGTTCCGAAAACTACAGTTTAAGGCAACAAGTTTTACGCTTTTAATCCCATCGTTGTGGAAAGTACTGTCGTCGAAAATTCAGAAACAAGGACAAGTTCTACACAAAATGTTGTTTCGGGTTTCCACCACCAGTGATTTCTAAAGGAATAGTAAATAATTTGATGTCTTCTCTGCGACATACTGTGACGAGGAAATCATCCAAAAATACAAACAATTTAAAAAGAAACGAAGAGTCCAAGTACATCAACGAATACAACCCAGTGATTTTGTACATGTGGAATGCTTACACGGATATTCAGTTTGTTGCTGACAACTCTATTGCTGTGGCTCGATATGTGACGTCTTACATCACAAAAAAAGAAAAGACATAACTGAAGGAAATGTGGGAGGACATTTCACATGAAAAGAGTATAAGTAAAAAATTATACAGTTTCAGTCTGAAGATGTTGTTGCATCGAGAAATTGGAGAATATGAATGTTCTGATCGGATAACATCAGCAAGTCTCTATGCCAAATCTAGAACAATCATTTGGGTGAGTCTAGGTCTTGCTGCAACACGAAACCGAGTTTTGAAATCTGTACAAGAAATTGAGTATTTGGCGGAGAAAGAACCAAACAGTACAGATATTTTGAAGACAAACATGTTGGATACATACTATCCAAATAGAAGTAGTCATCTTGAGAACACTTGTTTGTATGAAGTTCTGCAAAACTATAGTTATAAGAGGAACATCACAGAAGATATCAATAATGGAATATATGCTGTCATTGGGTGTGAAGGATGTCTAGTGAAGCAGAGAAAAGGCCATTTGATTAATCATCGAAAATTGAGTTGCGAATCTCCACACAAAAGGGAATTTTACTAATTAGCTCTTTTGCAACTCTTTAAGCCATGGCGTACAGAAGAGGAACTTCTTGGAGATTTTCTCTGTTACGAAGATTGTTTTAATGCAACCAAGGATACCATAGAATGTCCTGTTTTTCCAAATTATCTGCAAATGTTGAACGAAGAAATAGAGCAAGAAGCCACAATTGCTGCATAGATTGCTAGAGACAATTCCCAAGACAGTCAGAGTTCTACTTCATTGAGTCAGGATCCAATAGGAGGACCAATTATCCAAAATGAAACTGCCACTGCCATGGATGAGGTGGAAAGAGCTATGGAACAAGCTCAAGAGGATGTAGTTAACTTAGAAGATTTGGTGAAACAACTAAACATTGAGCAGAAACAGATATATGACTAAGTCACAGAACAGATTGAACATGGATTCAGTCATGAGAAAAAAAGAGTGCTCATGTACATCATTTAAGCCTGTCCGACTGTACGTGAGTGGAGAAGCGGGAACTGGAAAAAGTTTTCTAATTAAAGCAATTGCAACTTATCTGCAGAAAAGGACTGAAACACCGCTGTCTTGTGTTGTAACCGCTCCAATTGGGCTGGCAGCACATAACATTAAAGGGATTACTTTACATTGTTTACTGATGCTACCAGTTGAGCAAGATAATACATTGCAATACCACAAGCTATCTGGAGATGCTTGTTCTGAAGTTTCCAGAGTCTTGAAGAAAATGAAACTTCTTATCATTGGTGAAGTAAGCATGGTCTCAAATCTAATGCTTGCTTTTGTGCATTTGAGAATGCAAGAAATTCTTAGAACAGAGTATGTTTTGTTATTTGGAGGGAAACACATTATTTTTTTGGGAGATCTACTGCAGTTGACTCCAGTGAAAGGACAACCAGTGTTTAAAATGCTCACGCATGAAGATACCAGGAAGAGCTTAGGAAGCATTGGAAACGTGAATATATGGTTAAATTTCCAATATGCAGTACTGCTTCAAAATATGCGACAGGCAAAGGATGAAGATTATACATATATTCTACAAGATGTAAGAATTGGAAAAGTAAGTGAGCATGGGAAAGGAGCTTTACATGCACGATTAATTTCAAATTTGTATCCAAATAAAAACATTTTCCCAGAGAATATTTTTAAGAAAATTACTGAGAACAAATCTGGGATATGTTTGATGCCAACTCTGCAAGAATGGTCCATCTTCAACAACAAAATGTTAAAGTTAAAAAATGAAGAAATTGTGAAACTGGAAGCTATAGATAAAATAGAGCATATGGGAGCAACAATTATTTTGTCAGAAAATTTGAAATCAAAATTGGATTCATTAGAGAAGAGTATATCTAAAACTCCTGGTTTTGAAAAGACTCTGAATGTGTGTTTAAATTGCCATATCATTTTGAGAAGGTATTTAAATGTTGAAAGAGGTATGGTAAATGGAGCAATGGGTCATGTTGTTGATTTTGTGAATTACAGAAATAGAGATGGAATTGAATTTTTAAAAATTAAATTTGATGGCATTGAGCAACTACAACAAATCAGTCGTTGTTCTGCTACATTTTTGCTTGTAAAAGACTTATATGTTTGCAGAAAACAGTTTCCTGTTTGTTTGGCATATGCGGTGACAATTGATAAATCTCAAGGTTTATGTGTAGATAGTGCTTTGGTGGACATTAGAAGTTCTGTGTTTAAAGAGGGTATGGCATATGTGGCATTATCACGAGTCAGAACTTTATCAAGATTGTACTTGATTGAGTGTGATGAGACAAAGATTTGTGCAGATCTAGATTGTGTTAAAGAATACAATAGGTTAAGAAGAGAGTATGCTCCACATTTGCCTCAATATCCTCTGTTTGAAAAACATGTGGTAGGCCGAAAAAGAAGAAATGAGAATAATTGCAGTGAGGTAGTAGCAAAAAGACAAAAAGTAGATGAAACTGTAATTGTAAGCAGAAAGAAAAAGGATTCTGTTGAAGATGTTGTTGGATTTCAGTTTGAAAACAGTTCTGGTGTCAACTGCTATGCTAATGTAGTGGTTAATGTTTTTTTTCTTCAAACTTTACAAGAGCAGATTGTTGAAAATCTGGATCAAAGATTCTGCTGTTTATTGAATTCTGTGTTTGAGAAATGTAGCAGTGATAGAGCAAAAATAGAAAGTGTTTCAGAAATTCGAAATCTTTTAGACATATGTTCTGGTCAAAAACAGTTTTCACAGAATATTCAGCAGGATTGCCAGGAATTTTTAATGTATATGTTCGGTGTATTGGAAGATGAAGGTGTAGATGTAGAAAATCTTTTTAGCCTTTCTTATCAATGGCAGCATGACTGCGACAATTGTAGTTTATCAAGTAGTACTAGAATAGACAGTGAAAGATTTATATATTTGACTTTACCAGACTGCAAATCAATGTCTATTAATAATCTAGTTAAACCAGCTGATCAAAATATGGTGTGTACCCAATGTAAGTGTGCACTGCTGTCCACATTATTTATACAAACTTATGGTCAGTATGTCATTTTAATGTTCCAACGATGTAGACCTGATCGAACTAAATTGACAACTTCTATTAAAAATGTTGTGGCTTCTCAGTTATCAATTTCAGGAAGAACCTTTACAACTGTAGCTATTATTTATCATGACGGTCCTTCAACAACATCAGGGCATTATACAGATTATTTAAAATGTCGAAAAGGCTGTACTTACTGTAATGATACTCATTTGACTTTCAAACAATGTTTACCTTTTCACTTAATTAATTCTTACCTAGTGTTTTTAGAACTGAAATTTAAGTAAATGTAATTGGCCTATGAAGACGGGAGCAGTTAATAAAAGTCAGTCTGCTGTTCAAAATTATATTGTGAGTAAAAGTGATCAAGATAAAATAAAAATTCTAGTTGTCATATAGGTACTGTAAGTGGATCTCATAGTAAGTGATATCAGTATTATAGGAAAGGTTGAACATGAGTGAGCCAGAGATGGAAATATGAATATTTGAACATTGTGAAAATGTTGTATGAGCTTTTCTTTCAGAATGTCGGGAAAACTGTAATTTCAGAGTTTGTTTTGAGTAATTTGAAAACATACTGATACATCTGACACTATTTGGCCTTAAGGAAAGGTGAAGGAATGAGCAAAGAGTCATGACTGAACATAAGGAGGAAATGAAAACATTAAAACATATTTCAGATGTTCTTGGAGCTTTTCTTATAGAAAGTCGATGAAATTGAAGTTTTGAACAGCAGAGTATTTTCCAACGAAAAGGACCTTCATGATGTACTATTTGGCTTAAAGGAAAAATAAGTGAATCAAAGATTAGTGTACATATGTGATTTTTAAGTTTATTTGGTTTTTTTTCCCGCTGTCATATGATGAATAGTTTGAACTCACTGTTTTTAGTGAAATTCAATATATTCTGAGAACAGCAAAAATAAACTATCTAACATGTTGTACAAGTTATTCTATAGTTTGTATTGTGTAATTTATTTTGTATTCCCATTGTCTCACACTCACTTTCCTTTTCTACCCTCTTTCAGCTCTCTTTACTCACTCACACTGCCTAACTCTCACTCTATTTCACCCCCGTTCCTTTACCCCAATTCTTTCACAACCCCTCATTAACATTTCAACTGTCTGCATCCCCTCTCTCCCTTGCACCACTTTTCAGCTTTCAGTCTCTCTGCTTTACTTTCCTTTTCCGTCTTTTCCTCTTTTGCTCTTTTAGTAATTCCTCTTTACTCACTCACCTCTTTTGTCACGCTCTGTCACTATAACTCATCTACTCTCCCTCACTTATCTTTCTTTGCTCCTTTCTTTTGTCCTCTTCTCTCTGTTTTTTGTTCACTACCTCTATGTCCTCAGTCCCTCACTCTCCTTGTGTTATGCTCACTTGTGTTTATCTACCTTCTATCATTTCTCTTACAACAACTTCACTGCTCCTCTCTCATCGTTCTTCACCCCAGTTCTTTTACTCCGGTTCCATTACTACCCCTCATTTCCTATCTTTCAGTGTCCTTCTCTTTACTTTCATCACTGAATCACATTCTCTCAGTACCACTGCTTTGGTCCTCTTCCCCTCTCTTTCTTTTGCTCCTTACTCATTTTCCTTTCCTCACTCATTGTACTCCACTTCACTCAGTCCTTCCCTTAGTCCCTCTGTCTACTAACTTCCTCACTTCCTTTCCCTCAATCCTTCTATATTATCCTCACTCCCTTCATCCCTTCACTCTGTGACTCCCCTTCACTCACTCTCAGTCATCTTCCATTCCTCATTCTTGTAAATGCATCCTCAATCAGACTCCTTTCCCTCTCACTCATTCCCCTTTTACTTACTCCTCTTTCCTGATTTAGTTTTGCTAACTCACATTCTCTTACTTACCTTCAGTTCATTTCTCTCTTCTTCTCTTCCTCTCTGTCACTGAATGTATCTGCCTTACTCTTAGTAATTTGCTCTCCTTCTATTTCTTTTTCCCTCTTTTTGTCCTTCTACATTACTTTATTTCCCTTTTTGTGTCCTTCACTCTTACTTTATTTCTTAGTACACATTTATGGTTTTTAACCTCTTGACCTGTCTCTTCTATTTTAAAATATATATTTTACTAATTATAACTTATTTTTTCTTCTCTCTTTCACAGATACAAAGTGTAGTAAAAACATGTAATTAAGTTTACATTAATTATATGGTAGGTGTGACTAAAAAATGTAGTTTGTCATCACCCTTTGGTAGGTGTGACTAAAAAAATGTAGTTTGTCATCACCAATTGCTTTAACCTCACTACTATTTTCTCACTCTACCTCACCCCCGTTTCCTTACGCTGCTTCCCTCACTTATTCTTATCCTCCATGTTTACTCCTCTTTCCCTTACTCTCCTACCACACTCAACTTCTTTCAGTCCCCCTGCTTTTACTTCCCTTACCCTCTGTTCCCTTTCTTCGCTCCCTCACTCATTCCCTTTCCGTTATTCACTTACTCAACTCCTCCTCTCAGTCCCTCTGTGCTCACAGTTCCTCACTCCCATTCCCTCACTCCGTTTCTTTTACCCTCACTGTCTCTGTCCCCTCACTCTATCACTACTCTTTCGTCATGCTCACTCCCTATAACTCACCCACACTCCCTCACGTACCTTTCTTTGCGGCTTCACTCAGTCCCTTTCTGTCACTCCTTCCTTTACTCTTTCTGTCCTTTCTCTCTGTCACTACCCATGTCTTATCCTTATTCACTTTTATCCAGCCTCTTTCACCCCTCTTTACTTATACTCACTGCTCTTTTCTCACCCTCCCTCACTGCTGTTCCTTTACTCCGGTTCCATCACTACCCCTCATTCCCCATCCTTTACTCTCCTTCACTTTACTTTAACACCCACTCACATTCTCCCAGTATCTCTGCTTTAGTCTTCTTCCTCTCTCGTCCCTTCTTTCGCTCCCTTATTCATTTTCCTTTTCTCACTTACACTCTCTTACACTTTCTCTCTGTCTTACTATCTATTACACAGTCCCTCTGTGTTACTCTCTCTAGCTCTCTTTCTCTTAACAGCACTCTCTCTGTCCCCTTCCCTCATGCTCACTCCTTCATTCTTTTTTTTCTTTTTTTTTGGGTGCGCGCCCCCAGTGTGCGTTCCCTGGAGAAAAAAGAATGACAGAGTTTTTTTTTTAAATGTAGCATTTTTTTATAAATTGGAGGTAGTTCTAAAAAGAACTGTTTTTTTATTCTTTTTGTTGATTTATATTTTTTTATTGTTTTTTTTAAAATGTTTTTTGGTAATTTTTATGGGGACAAACAAAAAACAGGAAATTGTAAACGGCTCAACTGGAGCAAAAAAAACAGGAAAAAATAAGGTTTCTTTTTGCAGTTGTGGTTGTCTCCAGCATGGTTGATCCTTTTGATACTTTGCTCTCCATAGCAAATTGTAGTCCCGCAAAATTTACGAAGTATTTTATAATCTCCGAACTGGGGTTGGATATTTGGGACCATCTCCCTTATCTCTGGACCCGATGGAGTGGGTTGTTTTCTTTTGGAGGTGCTGGGAGAAGATTGGGGAGGGTTTCTTGTCAGTTCTCTGACTTCTGCCGCTGCATGGTTGTTTTGGTGCTTGCGTTGCATATGGCGAATCATTGTATTGTTGCCAAAATTAATACTTTTTTGCAGGGTTCCCCCTGGAAAGTACAGTGCCACACATGAGACATGTGACTTTTGGAGCATTTACTTTCTTTTGTCCCCTTGGGATTTTAAAAAACTCCCACACAAAGTGCTCCTTGGGTTTATAGGCGGTATTATCTTCAGGCAGGAACTGCCTCTCCTCCTCCTCCTCCTCCTCCTCCTCTTCTTCTTCACCACCACTGTGGTGTTGTGGTGGTCCTTGTGGTGGTGGTTGAGAAGCTCCTGCTGCTGCTGCTACTGTAGCCATATCTCACTTACTACAAACAGGTCTGCAAATAGGTCTTCCTCAGTCAAAGTACAAAGTGAGAATGGGGAAAAAAAGTGGGGGCTTTCATCATTTGAGAAAAAAACTGTTCTGAACCAATGAAAAGTATTATTTTCAGGTCACATGACCCGACGCGCTTACGCTACGCGCCCCGGGGCGCGCCCCAGGCCGCTTTCGTAGGCCGTTCGTATGCGCTCGGGCGCTTACGGGTGCGCTTACGCCGTGCGTAAGCATGAGTGATGTCACTGACCATGTCATGAGTGATGTTATATGTGACATCATCAGCAGTGCATTGCAGGCGCGCAAGTTATAGTGAGTCCAACTAACTATAATGTGGGAATTTCAATGGTTTTATGTCAGTAAAATTTCCAGCTAACTATAACTGGTGTCAAACCTATGGTTTTTTCAGTGAATATATATATATTTATATATATATAATATACACCTTGTGTGGTTCTCCTTTCATTTGGTCATTCAAGGGATTATAGACTGGTAAAACAAGCTCCTTTACATTCCTCCCAGACTTAGCCTGAAGGCTGCTCTCCACAGCTACCACTAGGATAGCTTTTAATAATAATAATAATAATAATAATAATAGTTCATTTGTAGAGAGCCTGGAAATCCCAAAAGGTGTGTCCCAGAGCTAGAAGCATATCAGCAAGAGGAGACTCCTAGGCTAAAGTTTATACAACCAGGTTTTCATTCCTCTGCAGAAGGTAGGTTCAGATTTCTCTGCGTGTAGCCATAGAGGAAGTGTATTCCAGTTCTTGGCCGCTAGGTATCCAAAGGACCGAGCACCTATCCTGGCTTTTCTTTTCTTATCCTGGGGACCTTGAGCAGGTACGCTCCTGTTGATCTTAGCTGGCGGCTGGGATTGTATAGAGTGAAAAAATCATGCAGGAAGCTGAGGCCTTTCCCTTGTAGGCTCTTATGACAGAAACACATGGCTTTAAAGAGGACCCTCTTCTCGATAGGCAGCCAGTGTAGAGAGTCCACAGCTTTTGTTGTGGAAGAACGACTAGGAAGATTGAGAACAAGGCTTGCAGCTGCTTTTTGGATGCGTTGGAGGCGCACCATGCAGGCTTTTGGTACTCATAGATAGGGGACATTTTTGTAGTCAAGTTGTGAGGTCACCAGAGTGTGGACTATGGTTTTCCTAGCAGATATAGGGAGGAAATCAAGTTTTTTTCAGCATCTCCAAGGTGCTGAAACATCTCCTTGCCACTCTCCTGGTTTGGGATTCAAAAGAGAGCTTGGGGTTGAGCCATATTCCCAAGTTTTTGACCTCTGCTTTGGGCTCAGGGATAGGCCCTAGTGTTTGAGGCCACCAGACTGTGTCCCAGATGGAAGGTGATTTCCCAATAATCATGACCTCCGTCTGCTACCATTCAATTTAAGGCAGTTGTTGAACATCCAGGAAGCCACGTCATTGAGACAGGAGGAGAATTGTAGTGCAGATTCGCCAGAATCTTGTGCCAGGGTCACGACAAGCTGAGTGTCATCCGCGTACGACACCATGGAGATCTTGTAGCAGTTCATGATCCTTGCCAGGGGTCCAAGGTATAGATTGAGATGGGTGGGACTCAGAACAGATCAATTTGGAAACCCTTTGCAAAGTGGTAGGGTTTTGGAGCGGTGGCGGTTTTGTACAATTTGAAAACTGTGATCTTCCAGGAAACACAGCATCCACTGTAGTGCTACCCCCTTCATACCGCACAATTCAAGTGTTGGATGAGGAGCTTGTGGGATACCGTGTCGAAGGCGGCACTCAGGTCTATCAGAACCAAGGTCACAGTCTGACTGGCATCCACTTTTCTCCGTAGGGTCTCTGATGCAAAAAGGAGAGCGGATTTGGTCGAGAAAGATGCTCTAAAGTCAGACTGCATTGGATGATGGAGGTTGTGGGGATATGTCCCACCAATTGCTTATTCACAACCTTTTCAGTGAGTTTAGAGATGTAGGGGAGCAGGGAGATGGGACGTAGGTTCTCCAGTAGCTTGGGGTTTGACTGAGGGCTTCTTTTTTAAGCGGTATAACAATCGCATGTTTCCATGCAATTGGAACCTCCCCAAATTTGAAGCATGTGTCTATTAGTTCATGCATTTTGGGCATTATAAGTTCAACGCCCTCCTTTAATCTGTTTGGTGCCGCTGGGTCATTGGGAGAGCCCGATTTGATTTATAGAGCCATTTCCTTGAGCACCAGTGCGGGTGGTGTTAGGAACTCGCGCAAGGGTGTAAAGCCGATCTCATTAGATTCCTTATTAGGATCACTGATGCAGTTGCGAGCTTCCTCAGGGAAGGAGTTGTATATAGTAGATACTTTTTGAAGAAAGTAGTCTGCAATAACGTTGCACTGCTCATCAGAGCTACTAGGTGTCCAGAGTGTTCTCTCTAGGGACGAGAGTTCTTTCAGTATGGTGTACAGTTCCTTAGAGGAATTCTCTGCCATGTTGATTCTTTCTTTATAGTACATGGAGCGCCTCTTTTTGAGGAGGAAATGGGATTTGTTCTGCTTTTTATCTTCTTTCGAGTCTTTGGAGAAAGCTATCCTCCAAGTTCGTTCTAGGCGCTTAAATTCTTGTTTGGCTATTCTGAGCTCATCGTTGAACCAGGGTGCAGATTTAGGCCCGCGCCTAGGGGGCTTGGTGGTCCAGAGAGCTGCTTTATCAAGTGCCTCTGTTATCCACTAATTTATTGACGTGTTCGCTAGATTGACATCATTGTCCAGCAGAGGTGGGTTTTTTTAAGCGCATTAGAAAAACTCTCATGGTTGAACTCGAACCAGTTTCTGTGTGAACGGGTTGGATCAATGTTTTTTACTAGGGGTTGTTTGGGTGGAGGCATACAAAATTCGATGAGGTCATGATCGGACCACGGAACAGGACTAGGTTGAACCACCGTCATCCCTGAATGATTAGAGAAAATAGGGTCTTGCAGGTGGCCTGCACGGTGTGTTGGTAGCAGGGATTTAAGTTTGAGCTGTATACTGGCAAGTTCTCTGCATAGATATGGTGCCTCCGTTTTGAGGTGGTCTTCCATGTGGAGATTAAAATCTCCCAAGACTATTAGACTGTTATATTTAAGAGTCAGCAAGGTCGATAGATCTGTCAGATTGGCTATGAAGTCATTGAGTGACTCAGGCGGGCGATTAAGAGACCATGTGTTGTGGTCTCATTACCTCTTCTTAGGCTAAACAAAGCTGCCTCAGGGATACCAATTTCAGCTTTTTCGAGCGTAAAATTGAGGGATAGGTGGAAAATTGTAGCTTTTCCACCTCCGCGTTTTTTTGTGCGGTATTGTCTGACCATACAGTAGTTGTTAGGGAATGCCTCAAGTATATTGGGGTCAGAGTCTTCACTGAGCCAGGTTTCTGTGAGGAACATGGCCTCAGGTTGGTGGTCAGTGAGGTAATCGTGAATTTCTGTTTTATGTTTAACCAGAAATCTGCAGTTTATAAGGGTAAGTTTTATCTGGGCTTGCTTGGGTGCAGTATTACATGGGTTGAAACTGAAACTGAAAGGGCAGCTGGAACAGCGTGTGGTCCCTACCCCTGCCTGTAATTAATAGAAGAAGGGTTCAGCCGGTTGTTTATCCAGAGACCGTAGGACACTGCTTGAATAACGCAGGTGCCGGGCCGGTTCAGAACGGGCATAAAGGTTGGCCCCATGCCCTGAACGGTCGCAGATGTGCGCAGACAGGCTTGCCTTTGGCAAGCCTTCGGTGCGCCAGCGGCGCGTTTGCTTACACATGCCACTTAAGTAATCTGGCAGTGTCAGCTAATCACGCAGGCCAGGAGAGTCAAGGGGAGGATTCACATCCCTTCGCTCAATCGGTATTCACCGTGGCGGACTGGGAATCGTAAAAGCACAACAGGTAAGGATACAGAGAGTAAAAAGTTAAGAGCCTAGGCGAGCGAAGCAGAAGTGGTTTTTAAAAGCACACAGAGTGCAACTAGTTAAAAAGAAAGCAAAAAGCACAGTTGTCTTAAACCTATCTTCAGTAAGGATTGTTTGGACTGGTGCAAGGTGCCCACTAGAACTAGTGGACAGCATATGCCAGGCCAACTCCTCACATGCTGGTTGTATTTTAAGCACGCCAAGCCGCCCGAAAGAGAAATGAAACTCAACTACATTCAACCTGCCTTAGACCGAACACTTTTTTATAACATTCAGGCTGGGAACCATACTAATCAATAAATGTATATACAGCTGGGAATCCCACCAACTCACTTTCGCTGCCTGTGAGTTCTGCAACCAAGAAATACAGAATGTTGTACACGATTACCCCAAGTGCGACAGTCCGAGGAAGAGCTGGCTGACACGCCTATGCATTCAGCTGGGGGTGAGACACCACCGGGAGGCCCAAGAGGAGCTGGTGGACACCCTATGCATTTAGCTGGGGGTGAGACCCCAATGACAGGAACCGGAGGAGCTGTCTGACACCCCTATGCATTCAGCTTGGGGTGAGATACCACCGGCAGGCCCAGGAAGAGCCGGTGGACACCCTATGCATTCAGCTCGGGGGGAAACATGACAGACAGGCCCAGGAGAAGCTGGCAGACACCCCAATGCATTTAGCTGGGGGTGAGACCCCAATGACAGGCCCCAGAGGAGCTGACTAACACCCCTATGCTTTCAGCTGGGGATGAGACACCACCGACAGGCCTAAGAGGAGCTGTCTGACACCAGTATGCATTTAAATAGGGGTGAGACACAATAGGGAGGCCCAGGGGGAACTGGCGGATACCCCTATGCATTTAGCTGGGGTTAGAAACCACCGGGAGGCCCAGGGGGAGATGGTAGATACCCCTATGCATTCAGCTGGGGTTGAGACACCACCAGCAGACCCAGGAGGAGCTGGCAGGCACTCCTATGCATTCAGCGGGTGTGAGACCCCACCGGGAGGCCCAGGAGGAGCTGGCCCATACCCCTATGCATTCAGCTGTGGGTGAGACACCACCGGGAGGCCCAGGAGGAGCTGGCTGACACACTTATGCATTTAGCTGGGGGTGAGACACTACCGTGAGGCCCAGGAGAAGCTGCCTGACACCCCTGTGCATTTAGTTGGAGGTGAGACACCATGGGGAGGCCCAGGAGGAGTTGGTTGACACCCCTATGCTTTCAATTGGGGGTGAGACCCCACCAGGAGTTTCCAGGAGAAGCAGGATGACAACGTATGCTTTCAGCTGGGGGTGAGACACCACCGAGGCCCAGGAGGAGCTGGTGGACACCACTATGCATTCAGTGGGGGGTGAGACACCACAAGCAGGCCCAGGAGGAGCTGGGTGGCACCCCTATGCATTCTGGTGCGGGTGAGACTCCACCGACAGGCCTTAGAGGAGCTGGCTGACACCCCATGCATTCACCTGGGGGTGAGACACCACCGGGAGGCCCAGGAGGAGTTGGCGGACACCCCTATGCATTCACCTGGGGTCGAGACACCACCGAGAGTCCCACGAGGAGCTCGCGGACCCCCCTGTTCTTTCAGCTGGGGTTGAGACACCACATTGAGGCCCAGGAGAAGCTTGGTGACACCCGTATGCATTCAGCTGGGGGTGAGACACCACCGGGAGGCCCAGGAGGAGCTGGCTGACACCAGTATCCATTTAGCTGGGGGTGAGACACTACCGTGAGGCCCAGGAGGAGCTGCCTGACACCCCTGTGTATTTAGTTGGAGGTGAGACACCATGGGGAGGCCCAGAAGGAGCTGGTTGACACCCCTACAGCTCCCAGCAGGCCAAGGGAGGTGGTGACGCTCCAGCACGTGCCCGGAGGCGCCATAAATACACCGAGCGCCGAGCGCTCTTGGGGGACACATCGCGGAGCCTGACGCCGCCGTGAGGGAAATGGCTCCAGGTCACCGCAGCCGCTTGCCACTCACCGCCCACCATCAACCGCACGCTGTAGTCCTGGCCAGTGGACTACAGCTCCCAGCAGGCCAAAGGAGGTGGTGACGCTACAGCACGCTCACGGAGGCGCCATAAATGTAAATGTAAATGTATTGCGATTTATATAGCGCACGTATCACCCGAAGGCATCAAGGCGCTTGCCTTGGGAACCCATCCTGGTATTCCCCTATGAGATAACCCCAGCAGGGTATCCACAAGGTGAAAGCCAGGCATCCCGCCGCGAGGGGCTGTAGTGGAGATTAAGCAAGCTATTGCCCAGAGTCGCAGAGTGTGAACCCGTGAGTCGAGTTGGCACCGGAACGAGAATTATCGAGTCAGTGGAATTTTTGAACCCAAGACCCGCCGAGGCGGGGAATTGAACCCTGGTCCAGGACCGATCTCAGCTTCCAGGTCTGCCGCCTCTAACCCCTGAGCCACACTTCTCCACACCGAACGCCTCCCGCCACGCAGGACGCGCACGGGCGGCGCCGGGCTAATCCTGGGCAAAGGGCGGGCCGTCTGTGGCCGTCCGGGGACGATGAGGGACGGGACAGGCCAACCCCCTAAGATCCTACTATGGGTAAGCGCAAACAACTATGTAATGGGGGTCAAGAAAGTAACAAAGCCAAGATACCACGCAAAGCAGACACTATAATTTCTTATCTGACCTCCGCGGTGGGCGTGATTTCAAAGGAAATTGTGAACGCAGAAAAAGAACTCGGCTTAACTACGTTAGCAACTGAAGAAGGGGGTGTTGTCCCGGAGGGGGCGTTTCAAGAGTCTGTAGCTGCACAACCGCTTATACCTCTTGATTCCAAACAGGGCCCTAGTACTGTGTTGCTGGGCATAGAGGACCAAATACATGGCGAACAGACCCCCTCATTACTCCAGGAGAATACCCTGATTACATCTTCCAAACCATGTAAGAGGGATAATCCTTCGAAGAAATGTAATAAAAAGACTAAGCACATCGACATTTTAACTGAGACTTTGGAGGATGAACTGATTAATAGACTGAGCAACAAAATTGAAAGGCTCATTAATCTACATCTAGAACCAGTATTGACTAAAATTGCGAAGGATATCGTTGACGTTTTAAATACGTGTGTAGCAGACCTCTTAAAGAAATGTAAAGCTCTAGATTCTGCCACCCAAGAATATCGCAACCTCTCAAGTAGATATGGGAATCTCCTGCAAAGTGCTACCCCAAGGGAACAACAAGGGCTAACTCAAAAACCTGCAGCAAATAGTGGGAAAACAGGGCTGCTCCATGAGAGATCAATTGGAAATCAGCACCAGGGAGGTAGTATACAAGCTAGCCAGGGCAGCTCTATATTGGCAGACACCAGATATCCCACAAATGAACTAGATGAACAGCCGTGTAACTGTAATGTTCATTTGCCACCTCAAGCTGCTCCTTTAGTGGCTGTGCTGACAGGGGTTTCCCCATTGAAAAAAAATGAGTATGAAAGCACCATAGACCTAATGGAGCGAACCAAACTTTGGTGTAAAAATTATGTAGTGGGGATGTGGACATAGCTGCCAGTATAAATATGGTCAGAAGAGTAAGATGTGTAGGCTCAAATAGATAAACACTTAAAGGGGACTATGTGATGATTAACTTTAAAGACTATCACATAGCGGAACGTCTGTTTTGGGACAGTTCTAATTTGTCATCCCCAGGCATCAGGCCGTTACCCCTCGGCTACTTTTACCCACCACCTCAAAATAGGGTATGCCCCCCCCCTGTCCCAGTGGTGAGGGCACATAACATACCACAAGCTGTGACTAGCCTTGGCCTTAGGGGCCTACAACCTGTAAGAGAGGGAAGGGCTGGGAAAAATGCATGCCTCCCACCTGTGACAGCTAGAGGGCATGTGAACAACGTTTCGGTTCCAGCTGTTGTACCTGCCCTAGTTGTAGCTACACAGGTCTCACCAATAGGATTGCTAACACTCATGAAGGGGGGTCCACAGCCTGTGCCAGAAGAAGGGAATGTATTAGGGGCTGCAAGTACAACTAATGAGAACCTAAATCCCTTGGAATCCACACTGACAAATCGTTTTTTCCACTCTCAGGAATGAATGAAAACAACTGACTAAATACCCACCAAGAAAAGGGGGTTGTTGAGGCGGCACTATCATTACCCTGTCGTATGTTGAGTTGGAATATAGCTGGCATAGGGCTAAAATGGGAGATTCGATATGGACGGCATATCTAAAATCATTTGATATCATATCCCTCAGAGAGACCTGGGACCTTCAAAACTGTTTTTCCCTGGATGGGTACAGTCACTTTTTCATTCCAGCTAGAAAAAGTGCTGCTGGGAGGGCGAAAGGAGGTCTGATTAGCTTATTTTCCCTAGAGATAAAGGGTTCTCTTATACAACTCGAAACAGGAGGGATTAATAGTCTAGTTGTAGAACTATCAGTATCTGGCATAAAAAAGTACTTTTTATCAATGTCTACAATTCCATGGAAGTGGATAATAATTTAGACTCACTCGAGCAATTTCTTTTTAACTATAGTTTAAAGCGATATTCCTTTGAAATTTTCTTGATGGGAGACCTAAACATCCACCCATGTGATAATCAGTGTGGGAGTGGGGATTATGAAGGCCCCCCGTTCTCCGCACTATCTCACTTTGACCCCGTTCTCCGCACTATCTCACTTTGAACACACAAGGCAGGGAGAGGAATTAGAACTCTTTCTGGCGAATTGGAATTTATATGAGTCAGGATGTGTGGAGGCCGAAAATAGGATCCCAACATTTAAGGGCAAAGACAAAGGTACAATCATCGAATATGTATTTTTAACATCGTCTGTGTTGTCTCAAGTTTTTAGATACCTTACAGAGGTCTTGGTTTTTAGTGACCATAATCCCGTGATAATTGAATTAATCCCAGGGGGTTCCCTTACTTTCAGACATACATCTCATAGAGTGGTGAGAGAGGTCATCCTAAAAGATCAGGGGAGAAAATTGAAATGGGCAAAAGTGGTTCCAGAGACTTTTTTGTCAGAACTCTTACCTAGTATAGAGCAGGAGATTAACACTTGCCTAGATGTTGATTCTGGGAGCTCTGACATCATAAGTGATTTTAATAGCATCTGTGTACAAGTCAATGAAAACTTACAAATTAAAGGAAAGCGTAAACAGCAGACTGGTAGGAGATGTTCAATAAAAAATGTTCTCAGTCCCACGCTGCTCTCCTGAAAGCCTTAAAGACAACCCCCAGAGACAGGGGGCTTATTGCCACCTGTAGAGCAACCTATAAACAAGTACTATCAGAAAGAAAAAAGGAGCTGCAGGAGGAAGCATGGTCTAAACTCCTCTCGATAGAAGTATTGAAAGATAGTGGGAAATTTTGGGCCACAGTAAACCAGCCACTGTTTTCAAATGATGATAACTCCCCTTTGGATTGTAACATCGTAGATGAGGCATGGATAGCCCATTTTGAAAATATCTATAGTCTTCCAGGAAATGGTCAATTCCCCGACATAAGTTGTCTGGTAGTGCCCTCTCTCCTTTAATTTTTGAGGTTTATGAAGTTGAAAGGGCCCTATAAGAAATGTCTAAAAATAAGGCCCCTGGACCAGACGGGGTGCCAGCGGATTTGTTTAGAACATCTCCGAATTTATGGTCAAACATTTTAACTCATGTTTTTAATTCTATTGACCCAGATAATTTACCAGCCTCATGGGCCACTTCAGTCATTATACCAGTCTTTAAAAAGGGTGCTAGGCTGGACCCCGCCTGCTATAGACCCATTTCTTTTATTGACTCCTCGGTAAAAATATTGGTCTGGGTGGTATTGCACAGATTGACTGAGTGGCTGGAAGAGAGGGGGGTTCTGTCAAACGCCCAATATGGATTCAGATAAAAGCGGAGTACCACCGACCAGTGTCTAAACCTCCATCTTTTAATTAGCAAGTATAGGGTGGCCAAGGAGGGCTCACTTTATATGGGGTTTATGGACCTCTACTCAGCGTTTGAATTCGTCAACAGGACAAAGCTCTGGAATATACTTTTAGACATGGGAATTGATGCTCCTTTGGTGCATTTTTTAGTTGTTCTCCATTCCGATCTCTCGGCAAAAATCTGGGTTAATTCTCAGGGATGATGCACAAGACACTTTAGGTCAGATAGGGGGGTCAGACAGGGGTGCATTATGGCTCCCCTGTTGTTTATATTATATATAAACGCCCTTGAGTCTCACCTTGGTGAGGTCGCCCCGGACATTCCGCGTATAGGGGAACTGGCAATACCAGTTCTCCTATACGCGGATGATGCTGTCCTCTTGGCACGTACCGGGGTAGGCCTTCAGAAGCTGTTGGATGCTTTTGGAAGTTTTAGGCAGAGTCTGGACTTAAAAATAAATGCAAAAAAATCTCAAGTCCTGATTGCTGGGAGGGCTAATCGGAACACTAGAATTAAGACTTTTTTTGGTAGCGGGGAAGAGGTCTGTAGGGTCCCTACTTTCCCCTATTTGATCTTTGTATTTGATGAAAAGGGAACCTGGCACCCACAAAATAATAGCCGTAGTGTGGTGTTTGCAAGGACCATTTCAGGACTTACAGGGTTCACAAAAAAACTGGGGGCTAGACCTGTAGAAGCAATTTTAATGGTATACAAAGCCAAATGCCTGACAGTGGCAACATATGGTTGTGAAATTTGGGGCTACACAGCTCAGAGTAAAATCCAGCTAATTGAGAATACATTTCTGAGAGGGGTCCTCTCTGTCCCCCAGTCGACCCCTACTTTCTCTACCCATACTGAATTGGGAGTCAGATATGTTACTGACCAGATCAAAACTGCTCCATTGATATATTGGTTAAAGATCTGGTTAAATGAGGACATTTCACTAAACCATACTATATTAAAAAACTGTCTTGCGCTGGACAAAGCCAATAGAATCCCATGGTTGGCATATATAAAATCTGGTTTTCAAAAAATTGGGCCTGCGGCCCTTTTCTCCTCACCCGAAACTATAACTAAAAAGGACATCGCACTGACAAAAACTGCTATGTTGGACCTGTTATCACTAGAGCGAGAGGAGATCGAACTAGTGAAACCAATGGCAAGAGCCAACTATGCTTTGGTTAGTTGTGTAGGCCCTGAACCCAATCTGATTGCAGTGAATATCCCAGTGATCGGTACCTCCTGATCAGATTTCGCTTTAACCTGATACACTATTCCTTGGGATCCTTTCGTACTTGGTGCTCCCCAGACCAGGCAGACCCTTGCAAATGCGATAATTTTCTACCCAGGATACATTACACTTTTTTATGTTCTGCGACTTTTTTCAGGAATGTAGCAGGAAGTTTATATTCCCAATATTGAGAGAGGTTGGATTTACACAAGTGAGGCCAGCACTTGTGTATTTACAGCAATTAAATTCACCTCGAATAACGTTCCATGTCTCAAATTTTCTGGTTGCAGCTATTCGTATTAGGAAAAAGTACAACATCTCAGCATAAACTCTAAGTGTTCCTGAGTAGAATATCCTAATCCCACTAGATAAACTGCCTATAGGTTCATGCACTATCATACGGCAGTCTTTTTTAACAGTTTGAGCTGGGGGGTGAGACACCACTGAGAGGCCCAGGAGCATCTGGCTGACACTCCTGTGCATTCAGAGGGGGGTGAGACCCCACATACAGGACCCGGGAGCAGCTGCCTGACACCCCAATGCATTCAGCTGGGGGTGAGACACCACCAGGAGGCCCAGGAGGAGGGTGAGACATCAATGGGAGGCCCAGGAGGAGCTGGCTGACACCCCTATGCATCCACCTGGGGGTGAGGCACCAATGGGAGGCCCAGGAGGAGCTGGCTGAAACCCCAAGGCTTTCGAAGAGGTGGTTGGGTGCATGTGAGTCTACAGTCCTACATGCCACAAACAGATCCTCACGGGGTAATATTTCCATTTGTGGCATATGTACATGTAGATACATATGCTATGCATAGACTGAAATGCAGTGCTCCCTTAACGTGGTGGCTAGCCTGAGGCTGTTTTAGAAGATTGAAAAACTGTACATACAACAGCCTAGCCACCTCTAGCTTGTTGGAGAGCTCAAAGCATCCACACAAGAGTGCTTTGATGTCTGCACTGGGGGTATATTTGGTGTCCCTGTGCATAGCCCAGCTCAAACCGGTTGCAGGGGCTCCCAGCATCTGCTCTGGCGAGAAACTGGACAAAGGGAATGGGTGTAGCCACCCCTCTTTCCTGACCCTACCATAGGTGGGTCCCCTGAGTTTGTCCCACCCCTTCCTTGGGTATAAAGTAGGAACCCCTGACTAAATGGACTTTGGATTTATCTGGACGAAACTCTGATACATAATCTTGGAACTTCGAAAATCTACAAGGAGCTAGATAACTGAAGAACCTCACTAGGAATAAAGGAGTTACTCCCCTGCTTGGCAGGCACCAAAGATGCCTCCGACCGGTTTGCATCTTCGAAGCTCATGAGGACTCCAAAGAACTTTTCAATACAGGAGGTGGGTTCCTGTGGTCTCTGAGGTCAATCTGTGTGCTCAGCAAGTCTGAGGCCTGTATCCCTCGTGGAGACCGTGCAACCCGAACCCCTGAACACTTCGATCATTTGCAGAAGCATGAGCTTTGGGTTACTTGTAGACCTGACCCCAAGCAGCAATTCCACTAAAGATTGCCAGCATACACTCCACAAGTGTTAAGTAAGCCGGCCCTTTGTATTTTCTCTCGAGGTCCCTTCGTGATCCCTGGTCCGTCGACCTGTGGGTCCCAGAGAAGGCAACTTTAACTTTCCTTGGGCTTCCCTGGTTGCTCCAGACGTGCCCTGACTCTCCATTGCTAGGGGAGTCCCCAGGACCATGCAGGTCCCCACCGAAGCATCTTTTCTCTTCCTGCATAGGTTGCTGTTGCCAAGGCTTGTTGTGTTCAATCTGAGCACCGAAGCCGCAGCACTCTACATCCTTCATGGAACAGCTCAAATCCAGCTCCTGGTCATCGTTGACGCCTCCTGTCAAGCTTCACCTCTTCTCACCTGAAGCACCCGGCATCGGTGGGCATTCGTCTATCATGCCCCTAGTCACTGGCTAGTGACCCAGACTCGGTCCCCTCTGCTTTCAGGTTCTTCACATCCTCAATCCAGGCTTAGGTCACCCCGGGCACTTCACCTCTTCCCGGCAGCAACACTTTGCTGCACATAACCATTGAAATCAACGACGATTCCCGACACCATTTGACACCTATGCACCCAGCTTCCTTGGGTGAGGTAAATAGAGTACTCTGGTGCTCCCTTGGGTGTTGGCCCTAGAACACCTTAAATCTAAAGGGGTTTGCTCAAAGTCCTCTCCTAAGTGTCCTTTAACTTTAAATTTCCAACCGCGACTTTCCCCATAGAAACTAACAGAGCTCGCGGCTGTGTTCTCACACTGCACACGTCTCCCGTGGGTCCCGTGTCACTACCTTGGGTGGTTCCTTAGGGTCCCAGCGATTTAACATGCTTTAGGCTTTATGTCTAGTCAAGTCGTGGTTCTTATACCACTTTCTTAATATAAGGTTTGGTCTCCCCCTGGGGCCCATTGTATATTGTGGTATTTACTGATGTTTTAGTGTGTTGGTATTGTGTATCTTGTTCTCTAATCTCATAAAGAGGTTAGTAGAGAGTGTTTATTAATAAATACACATATTTTATATATATGTATATGTATGTATGTAGTGAACAAGGCGGGAACGCCGAAACGCATCTAAGCAGAAACTGATCAAGAATAAACGTTTGGGAATGATTGGGGAAAACATGGCGGCCGCTTGCTAATGCGGACCGCACGTCCCGACAGAGGCTCCTGCCTGGAGGTCAGAAAAGCGCTTTAGAGCCTCCAAGAGGCGGACGATCCTACCTGAGTGGGAGGCCATGCATGCCGGAGGGAGGTGAGCCGTTTGCGGAGGATCCCCATCCCGGGCACACGTGAAGCACCCGCCGCCCGGTCTCGGTGCTCGTGGCTGTTGTTTGGAGCCCGGCTCGGCAGGGAAGCAGAGTTGATTCTGGGCGCTCGGCGAGTGCTTGATGCCGCCCCTGCTGGATCGAGCTGAGCCGACTGAGGTTTCCCTGGCGCTCGGTCTCTGTGCCTGCGGCTACTGACTGGGACCGAACGAACTCTGAGCGCACCTGCGAGTGCTCGGCTCGGCACCACCCCGCCCATCTGTAGCCACTGGGAGTGCCTCGGGGGAGCTGTGTTTCTGCCTTTCTGGTTTCTTCTTCGTCTTTCGTGAACTGGCGCTGGCTGCAGGAGGAAAATCATCCTCGGCAGCTATCTGTAGCATTGAGGAGTGGTCTAACGGCCGATGTGCTGGGGGCACTTTTCTTCTCCTGCTCCCTCTCGCTGGAGCGAGGCAGCCGTGGAGCTGCGAAGGAGCAGGAGGGCAGTTCTTTACACGAAAGGTGCAGCTTTAACTTCAGCCACAACTACAGTAACAAGGTCTGGTAAGCGGGACTACTTGGTAGAGGGGGATGTGGTAGAGCTGCAGACGGGGGCTAATAATCTACCCCCCTGCTTTGGCAGTGCCTCAGAAAATAAAACTGAACCGGCAGGAGAATACTCTTTTAATAACTGGGCGCCAAACACAGAAGCACAGCATCAAACGACAAGTCATGAGGGACTCCCGATAAGAGCCTTTTCTCCTGATTCCAACAATATTGTTAAGAATAGACTACAAGCCCTCTCCAACGCAGTCGCACGTCAGAATATCAGGAAAATTCCATCTAAACAGAAGAAGGTAACCGGTGAGAAGAAAGGCTCAACTAGCGACAACCTGGGGAAGCGGAAGGCAAAGGGGAAGGGGAAGGGCAGGCAAAAGGATCTTGACCTCGAGGAGTGTGAAAATAGTTTGCAGCTGGACTTAAACTCAGTGAAAGTTTTCGAAAAAGAAGCTGGTCTTGAGACAGAGTCAGAAACAGAAATAGGGTCTGAAGTAGATGCACTACAAATATCAGGCAATAAGACCCTGGGGGCCAAGGGGAGGATTGCGTCCAAACGTACTAATAAAACAATAGCAGAGAAGGAGATACCCCAGTCTGAAGACAGCTTTAAAAAACCCAGGGGTACAAGAGTTACACCCTCTTTGAAATCTTATTTTAAGGTCCTACCCCAGATTCTAAACCTTAACCAGGAACAACTGCCCCGGCCTGTAGCATCAGAAATGTCTATCATAACAAAAAATTCTGTCTCATCAGTCATATCTAGTACGGGGCTCTTGATAGAGACCAATAAAAAGGCAGAAACTTCAGATCAGGGCGAAGATCAGGGCAATGATGATGACGGAAAGCTGAATGGTATCAAGACGCCAGAGACACTGCCCTTGAACGCAAACTCAGCAGGTGGAGAAAAGACGGACAAACAAAGCAACCCGGCCCAAAATCTAGGCGAGGGGAAGGAGGGTAGTGATGACAGCGATGATACAATACAGCGCATACTTCTCAATATGAGCAAGGAAATTAAATCTGGCTTTGAAGAGTCAAAAGCTTGCTTTGCGGAATCTAAGCAAAACCAATCGGAAATCCGGGTCATGTGTGAAAATTTGGAATCCAAAGTAGATGGACTTTCTGAAAGGACAGGATGCCTAGAGACAACGGTAGAGGGCCTCAAAGCAAGATTAGATCATGCTGAAAAGAAAATGGTGACTATGAGAAGGGAGGGAGAAGCAGTAAAGGATAGAGTAGAGTCCTTAGAGAATTATTCAAGAAGGAACAACCTCAGGATTTTAAAAGTCCCGGAAGGAAAAGAGGGGAGTGATCTTAAAAAATACGTGGTGACCTTGCTTAAGAACTCGCTGAAATTAGAGATGTCAGAAGCAGACTTGGAGACTGACATACAAAGAGTTCATCGAGATCCGTTTCGCTTAAATCCAAGTAGACCTAAACCTAGGAAGATTCTAGTAAACTTCTTGACATACACAAACAAGGAAACGATTCTAACCTTAGCACTCAAGGCTAAAACCCTGCAGGCCTCAGATTTTTCCTTTGAAGTAAGATCTGATCTATCTAAAACTACTTTGGATAGACAGTGGGAGCTAGGCCAACGTATAGAAAAATTCAGAGCCTTGGGAGCTACTGCGCAGATGCGATTCCCTGCCTTCTTAAAAATCATGTTTAACAACAAAATGTATAATATCAAGACACCTCTTGAGGCAGACGAATTGTTAGTCTCCATCAGCGAATTTTCCCACACACCTAGATAAATAAGATATTCACATAAATAAATAAATAGCAATGGGGTCCCCCGCACCAAAAGGAAAAATAAGGAAAAAAAAAAAAAAATAATAATTATTAAAAAAAAAATCCAGATATGAAAAAAAAAAAAAAAATAAAAAACATATATACATAAATAAAATAAATATGTGTATATATATATATATATATGTGTGTATAGGTGTGTGGGTATATGGATATGTGTGTGTGTGTATCTATCAATATACACACATAGAAAGAGTACTCATATCAGCCAAATGAAAATAAAAAGGGGAGGCACTCAGATTAGTACACAACTTTATAAAATAAAAAAAAATAAAAAATAAAAAATGAAAACAAATAATAATAAAAAAAAAATAATAAAGGGGAAGTGTCTTCCTCCTTTCGCTTTTGTATATCTTCCAATATGATCAAAGGATCGATTGACTGATACCCTTGATAATTGGGGCTCCAGGCAGGAGTATGTCGGGGGCGAAAAGCTGGCCAGCCATCAGGCCAGAGTAAGTAGGGAGGGGTTTTCCAGGGGAGGGAGGGGGGAGGTAGTGGGGAAAAAAGCACAAAAAAGTCCTCAAGACCAAAACTTCAAAAAACGGATATCTATCGATTCCAGGGTATATAGGGAATATAGTATAAGAATGGTCAAGATCCAAACCAATGAAGGAGAGATACTAGAAGGTCGAGCAAAGAGAAAACCAAAAACTATTAAAGGGGGAATGAGTAAAGAGAGGCAAAGGAACGCTAGAGAGAAATGAGAGACATTGATTTCCTCTCCTGGAACGTAAACGGTCTGCGCGTACGAGGGAGAAGACATATAATCATGCAGTACCTCAGAGATTCGCCCGCGCAGATTATAATGATCCAGGAGACACACTTAAATAAAAAAGAAATTTCAGATATTTTAAATAAATTAAGATGGGTCGATAAATTTGTTACCACGGATCACAACGCTAGCATCCGTGGGTTAGCTATTATCTTTAAAAAAGGCGCTAAAGCCCAGATTGAAGATTTCAAGGCAGATCCAAACGGGAGATGGATAATAGCCAATGTCCAGCTAGATCTTAGGAGATTTACCCTAGTAGTGTACTATGGACCTAACCAAGATGACCCCACTTATATAAACACTATACAAAACCATCTGATAAACATCACTAATCCTATAATATGGTCGGGTGATTTTAATTTGATATTAGATCCTAAGTTAGATAAATCCCACAGTTCTAGGGCAATAAGTCATAACAAATCTAGAGAAACATTATTGCACTGTATGTCTAATTTGGGAGTTGAAGACTTCTGGAGACAGAGAGCTGGGAAAACATTGGGGTTCTCTTATCATAACCATAAGTATAGGCATAAATCCCGAATTGATTATGCCTTATTTAGCTTCTCTCTAAAAGATTTGATAAGGAATATCACATATCTACCATCGCACTTATCAGATCACTCTGCTATCATTTTCTCGCTAACAGTAGACCGCGAACACAGCTTTGCCTCATGGTCCTTCGACCGTACTCTCTTATTAGAGGAACTGGAAAGGGTTTATCTTACATCCGAGACCACTGCCTTCTTAGAGTTGAATTTAGACTCGGCCCCATTGGTTAGTGTGTGGGAGACGTGGAAAGCATATATAAGGGGATGCATTACTAATAGGGCTTCTTACAGGAAAAAGAAGTATAGAGAGGAATTAAGGTCGATAGAGCAAGATCTGACAAAACTGGATTTAATAGATCAAGTACCTTACACCAACTCAGATAAGAAAAAAGAGCTAAAGGACAAATTAGACACATTATTACAGGAGAGAATTAATAAACGTTGGCAGGCTAGTAAACTCTCCCACTTTGAATACGGTGAGTCAGCAGGAAAGATATTAGCCTGGAAAATAAAAGCTGAACAGGTTAGGAAACACATAAAAGAAATTAGAGTGGGTGGAGAATTAAATACCAGAAAAACTGATATAGCGATTGGTGAAGCCTTTAGCACCTTCTTTCAAAAAATTTATACTGATGAAATAATTGATAATACTGATAACATCGAGGAAAGAAATAATTGGCTGGAAAAGTTAGATCTTCCCGAGCTAAAAGAGCAACAGAGCGAGAATCTAGACAGGGAGATAACCCAGGGGGAAGTTGAAAATACCATTAAGAAGTTAAAACAGGGAAAAGCCACAGGACCGGATGGGATTCCGGGTGAAGTATATCGGGTCCTTAACTCCACACTTACCCCGATAATGACAAATCTATTTAATGATATATTATTAAAAGGAGAGACACCACCTAGATCCTGGGGAGAAGCAAATATTGCCTTAATCCTAAAACCAGATAAAGATCCAACAGACTGTGGTTCATATCGTCCAATCTCGCTCCTAAACAACGACTATAAGATCTTTTCGTCAATTTTGGCCGCTCGTTTAGGTAGCGAGATTGGAGGTATCATACATCAGGACCAAAAGGGGTTTATAAGAGGCCGACAACTTGCCGACTTAACATACGATCTAGTTGGAGCCATAGACATTGCCTCAACATTTGCTTTACCTCTTGCAATTATGACTCTCGATGCAACAAAAGCATTCGATAGAGTAAACTGGTCCTACTTACATGCCGCTATGGCAAAGTTTAAAATAGGACCTAAATTCCGTAGAACGATAGGCCTATTGTACAAAAACCCTAAGGCAAGTTTGATAATAAACGGAACATGCACAAATCCCTTCCAAATTTCAAGAGGAACGAGACAGGGGTGCCCACTTTCCCCCCTACTATTTAACATTTATCTGGAACCTTTTGCTCACTCCATACGAGAAAATCCTAATATCCCTCCCTTTTCATTCTCAGGGTGGGAAAAGAAAGTCGGGATGTATGCTGATGACATTCTTATTTACACTACAGACCCGACACGGGCCTTCCCTAGGGTAATCCATAGCGCAGAGGAATTTGGGAAACACTCAGGCTATGAAATTAACGCAGGGAAGACGGAGATAATGGCTTGGAACATCGACAATATTCAGCTTCCCTTAAAATCTTCAATGCGCTACCTGGGTTTAAGAATCACCAAAGATCCTAACGTGTTGGCTCAGAACAATCTAGACCGCGTTTCACACGAAGCGAAAATATTAATGAAGTCCTGGTCATTTTTACCTCTCACCATCTATGGAAGGACTAGCTTAGTAAAAATGTCTATCCTCCCGAAATACACTTTTCTCTTCAATACAATTCCTTTATTATTTGACACGAACAAATTAAAAACATCCCAACAAAACATAAATTCATTTGTTTGGTGTTACAAATCATCCAGGTTGGCGTGGAAGAAACTGAGAAGGAGAAGGGAAAAAGGAGGCCTTGCTCTGCCAGATCTGGAATACTATGCGTGGGGCTTTCATCTGACCCATTCCAGGATGCTATTAAAGTCCCCATTAGACAACTCTAACGGTTACTTGTTCAAAGCCATGCTATTGGGTTCAGACCTTCCATCGGACGGATTTCTATTTAAATTCGGGCATCAGAGGTTCTTTAAAAAAGTTAGATTGAAGACACTATACTGCTCCATAAAAGAATGGTCTCAAATTAAATCGAAGGCGGGGATAGCATATTTCTCTGACTATGCACCGATATGGGACTTTCCTGGGCTTTCATCGAATTCCATACAGACAATAAAAACAGTCCTACAAGAAGCAGGAATTACAAGATGGGGAGAATTAGTAGAAGATGGCTCTCTTATTGATTGGGAAATATTCTCAGACAAGGCAACCTCACCATTAGCTTGGTTTGTCTATAGTCAGCTTTTAAGCTGGCTTCGTTTTCAAACAACTAAAAATACCAAATTTGGAGGAGACAGTTTATTAGAGAAGAATCTAATGGAAAAATCACACAAGGGAAAGGAGGTTGCTGCACATTATTGGAGTATCTTGGAAGAAAAAGAGGATGAGCTTAATCTTTCGACAAAGCTATGGGGTGGAGAGGGTGAACCCCAAGCAGAAGGGAAATGGATTGAGTCCTTTACGCTTCTTTATAAGATTATAAAACCAGCCTGGCTGAGGCGCAATCAATTGTTTACATTACATCGGGCATACTATTCCCCCAAAAGGCTTTCTAAGTTTCAACCGGGGAAATGCTGCAGTAAATGTTCCCTGCCAGCTGCCTCAGATCTACATATGTTCTGGGAATGCCCGAATGTTACTATTTTCTGGCAGGAAGTAAAGACATCGCTGGATTCAATCCTCAAAATCTCTGTCCCCCTCTCATGGTCCTTGGTAATATTTGGACTGAGTGACAATATCAAAGGATTAGAAAGAGAGTTCCTATACTACGCCATATTATTAGCTAGAAGACAAATATGCAAAAATTGGGTCAACATCAACCCACCAACCCATGCAGAGTGGTTGTCTTCACTTTACATCACATCAAAAACAGATTTGGCCAGAACATGTAGCCCCCGTACTGTGAGATTTTGGAACTTCTTAATTGAGTGGAGTCGGAACAGTTAGGACCCCGGGGTGTTTTTTTTTTTTTTTTTTTTTCCCCGGGTCCAATGATTAAGCCTCTGTCTCCATGTCCAACGGGAGGCGCCCCATGCCATAGTTAAATTGGACGATCAGCCCATTTTGGGTGGATATTGGAGCTAGATCGTGTGGGGCTATATTTCTCAGCTTTGACACCAGACCGCCTTCCAGGGAAAATTGACGGTACCTTAAAAAGGCTACTGGGTCCCGCGGAGGAAGGCCCCTGGATCGATTAAGTGGCAAATGAGGACAAAAAAAAAAAAAAAAAAGAATAAACGTTTGGATTAAGATTCAAGGAGTCCGCGCCGTCTTTTATCGTGAAGCATGGTATGAAAGAATATATATATATATATATTTTTTTTTTTTTATATATACACCTTGTGTGGTTCTCCTTTCTTTTGGTCATTCAAAGTATTATAGACTGGTAAAACAAGCTCCTTTACATTCCTCCCAGACTTAGCCTGAAGGCTGCTCTCCACAGCTACCACTAGGATAGCTTTTAATAATAATAATAATAATAATAATAATAGTTCATTTGTAGAGAGCCTGGAAATCCCAAAAGGTGTGTCCCAGAGCTAGAAGCATATCAGCAAGAGGAGACTCCTAGGCTAAAGTTTATACAACCAGGTTTTCATTCCTCTGCAGAAGGTAGGTTCAGATTTCTCTGCGTGTAGCCATAGAGGAAGTGTATTCCAGTTCTTGGCCGCTAGGTATCCAAAGGATCGAGCACCTATCCTGGCTTTTCTTTTCTTATCCTGGGGACCTTGAGCAGGTATGCTCCTGTTGATCTTAGCTGGCGGCTGGGATTGTATAGAGTGAAAAAATCATGCAGGAAGCTGAGGCCTTTCCCTTGTAGGCTCTTATGACAGAAACACAGGGCTTTAAAGAGGACTCTCTTCTCGATAGGCAGCCAGTGTAGAGAGTCCACAGCTTTTGTTGTGGAAGAACGACTAGGAAGATTGAGAACAAGGCTTGCAGCTGCTTTTTGGATGCGTTGGAGGCGCACCATGCAGGCTTTTGGTACCCCTAGATAGAGGACATTCCTGTAGTCAAGTTGTGAGGTCACCAGAGTGTGGACTACGGTTTTCCTAGCAGATATAGGGAGGGAATCAAGTTTTTTTCCAGAATCTTCAAGGTGCTGAAACATCTCCTTGCCACTCTCCTGGTTTGGTATTCAAAAGAGAGCTTGGGGTTGAGCCATATTCCCAAGTTTTTGACCTCTGCTTTGGGCTCAGGGATAGGCCCTAGTGTTTGAGGCCACCAGACTGTGTCCCAGTGGAAGGTGATTTCCCAATAATCATGACCTCCGTCTGCTACCATTCAATTTAAGGCAGTTGTTGAACATCCAGGAAGCCACGTCATTGAGACAGGAGCAGAATTGTAGTGCAGATTCGCCAGAAGCTTGTGCCAGGGTCACGACAAGCTGAGTGTCGTCAGCATACGACACCATGGAGATCTTGTAGCAGTTCATGATCCTTGCCAGGGGTCCAAGGTATAGATTGAAATGGGTGGGACTCAGAACAGATCAATGTGGGACCCCTTTGCAAAGTGGTAGGGTTTTGGAGCGGTGGAGGTTTTGTACAATTTGAAAACTGTGATCTTCCAGGAAGGACCGCATCCACTGTAGCGCTATCCCCTTTGGATGATGGAGGTTGTGGGGATATCTCCCACAATTGTGTGGAATTCTAGTTTGTGAGCTAAACATTATCTGCACCCACTTGTCACCCACGTACAACGTGCATGATCACCATTTTAGGCATCATGGTCTCCCTGTCCACGATCGATCGCCAGCGCACCCCTCTGACCCAGCAAGCATCCTCCGCGCACCCTGGCTCCCCCTCCCTCCCCTCATGAACATAACCCTTCTGCATGACCCTGTCCTTGGGAGTCACGCCAGCGCCTGACCAACACCTCCTCTCCTCCGATGAATGCCCCTCTGTTGATCAACCTTCCCTCCGCACTGGATTGTCCACGAGGCATGAATACCACTCCTTTGATGACCCCTCACCCCGTGTCCGGCTGTCCACACAGGTCCGAGGCCATCGCCTAAACCGGGAGATATCATTTACTGCCCCTTATTGTATGAGGTCGCTCTCCTTCAAAGGACCCTCTATTGATCCAAGGCCTCCCCACCCCCTGAGATATGATCAGGCGCACACATCCTAAGACTCGGCAGAACACCCAGCTGCGTGATGACCCCCCTCCTCTTATCAGTAGGTTGAGGGCCTCTATTGTGAAGGTATATGGGGGTGGGATTGACACGAGGATTGCGGGGATGTCTTTTTCCGGGCTTCACAATGTTCTGATTATAATTAAGAAAGGTCACATGCCATAAACCAGTGTATAAGAGGCCAGGCCTCCGAGAGGCTGTTAGAGCACCTCGAGACGATACCTTGTTGTCTGATCTGATGTGTTCTGCTCCGTCGGAATAAACTTCTGTTTCCTGCCTTCTGGTCTCCGGCGCCTGCCTCATTGCTTGGTAATTTGAATGGTACAAGGGCGGTTAGCGCCGGGCAAATCTTGAGAAAGGTCCTAGCCCTACCTTTTTCCACAATTGGCGTCCCAAAGCGTGGGGCCCATCAGCGACACGTGGATCCAGTGGGAGAGGTCCCGATGACAGAGTGAACGACTGCAACGATCGGGAAGAGCTCGTGTCCGATAGACCCTCGTCTGACAGCCGATCATCCGACCTTCACTAGTTCTGAACAGACCTCTCTCGAGTGATCTACGGTCCTGACTGGGAACCATCAGGAGTGCCACGAACATCACGAAGAAGAGAGGACGATCGGGCGCTGGATTCAGAGGACAGGAAACCGTCCATGCGGTCCAGGTAAGGTCATGTAAACACGACAAATTGGGAAAAATATTGTTTTGTTCGGATAATACTAGTATTACGCTTTGTTAAAACCCTCTGGAGATTCACTGTCTGCAAACGGGGAAAAACAAACAGGCTCTCTCTTTGCAAGCAGTGAAGGATAGGTAACGCAGACTTTTGTCCCCGTTGTAATCCGTCGTGCCTATCTTCCTCCCCCACTGTTTCCCGAACTGTCGTTCGTGGATTATTGTCTGGAGATTCTTTGTCTGCAAACAGGGAAGAACAAGGTCTCTCTTTGCAGGTAGAGAAAGAGTGGGTAACGATAACTTTTCGTGCCCACTTATTCTCCCCACTGGATTGTTTGATTGGCCGATTATTCGGTATTGGTTCTTTTGAGGTATTCACGGCCTCCAAACAACGTAGAATAGAAATATTCTGTCTAGTCTTTGTCCGCCGTGATAAGATAGGTAGTGCAGACTTTTGTCCCCGTTGTAATCCGTCATGCCTGTCTTCTCCCCACTGGTTGGTAGCCTGTTTAGCCCGGACCGCTTATTAGAGATGAACCATCCAGCTCCACTGGAGGGCACCCCTAATAAGGACATGTTCACTAAGTATGGACTAGTCGCTATAGCTTACACTAAACTATGGCATAAATATACGAAAAAGAACCCTGAAAGTCAGTGGCCACTGATAGGTTCCTTTGACGAAAATAAAATAAAAACATTAGAAATAGCACTCCAGAAGAATAAGACCACGCCCACTATGCTCGACAGTATCGGCATGTGGCGCAAAGAAACGGAACAACGAAAGAAAAGAGAAGAAGCAAAAATAGGGAAAGAATTACGAAAGGCAGCCCACCTAGCCGCAAAGCAACTAGAAGAAGGAATAAAAGAAAGAAAAGATACTATGCGAAACCAAGAATCAGGGTCGACAGGCCAATGTCCTGTTAGGACCCCCTCTGCGCTCTACCCTGAATTGCCCTCCAAACAACGGGCGAACGATGAGTTACTGCTAGGTCCCCCAATCATCTACATGCCCCCTCCATATGCCCCCTGCCGACAAAGCTTTCACGCTCCGAGTGCGAGCGAAAGCGATCTCAGTGCTAGTGCACCAGCCCTCACGGCCTTTGCACCAGCCACATTAACAACCTCATCAGACGACCCCGAGTGTAGCAAACAATCACCAGCCAGACTAAATAGGTTGAGCAAAGATGAGCGGGATGGGATCGACAAAATAGCCAAGACATTAGTAGAACGAAGGGAGAGCGAAGATTATATAATGAGCGTATATAATTCACATGCCGACAGCCACAGACGGCATTTCATCTTGCGATTCAGCTACTACACCCTGAACGCGTATGAAGATAGGTATCAAAGTAAGGGTCCCGCTAAACTAACAACACTGTATAGGAAAATTGATGTTGGAGATGGGACTGAACGTGAGGCGACGGAGCTCTTCATGCAGATGCTTGAGGTCTTCCGCCACCTCAAGGAACAGAAACCAGAAGCCAAGGCTACAGTCCCTGAAACGACCTCGGTAGAAGTAGCCAATACTATGATGCCTATCAGGGAAGCAGCCCCTTACTGGATCCCACCACGGGGCCAGGGAACGAGCGATGATATTAATAATGAAAATGCAAAGGTTGTGTACAATTGGGTTTACCAACCATGGGACCGACAAGATATCCTAACCTTTAAGCAAACCCTGCCCGATTTAAGAAAGAACCCGACAGCATTTTATACCGAATTAGGCACAGCCTTGGGTTCGACGATAATGACTTTAGCGGACATTGACTTGTTCTTCGGGTTATGCCTGCCAGCTGACGTGTGGAAGCAAATCCGGAAGGCTGACCACGCGGATCTGTTTGGACATACCTGGGACCAACTCGGTAAATTAGATAGACAACGAGAACCTGGGAGGAAACCAGTGAAAGACATACTAGAACTCCCAGACAAAATAGTTCAGAAATTAAAGACACTGATCCCAGAAAGAAAGGTAGACTGGTCGATAGTCACGGCCTGTCGACAGAAACCGCAGGAAGATGTGTCAGAATACTTCTCCCGATTCGAGACAGTGTTCTCCGACTACAGTGGCCAAGACATGACCACCGCAACCGGACAGCACCTGTTTGTACAAAATTACGTAAAGGGTCTAACACAAGAGGTCTCCCAAAAGCTGCAGACAAGTGAGAGTAGTTGGGGGGCCTCCAAACCTGCAGCTATCCTTCAGATGGCTCAGTATTACGAGCACCAAAAGAATGAGAATGATAGGGCATCCGAGAAAAAGAAGAAAGATTTAAAGGAAAGGGTAATGATAGCCCAGATACAAGGTATAACGATAGGACGGGAACATCAAAGAGGGAACTACCAACCAGCCGCCCCTAGAGATCTACCTCCTAAAGATCACACTCCCACACCCCACCCTGGACGTAGAGACATTAGCAACGACCAATGTGCCTTCTGCAAAGGGTTCGGCCATTGGAAATACCAGTGTCCGGTTATGCTAGAGATGAATAGAAATAGGGACTCCAGGGATATGGCGAGTGGCCCAAGAAATGGGGTACAAGGACGAGGGCACGCCAACGGCACCAACAATGACAGATCAGGGAAACTGAACACATTTGACCGTCCCCGGCAGAACCAATATCAGCTGTCCGAAGGTGAACATGCCCCCGACTTTGCATAGGACCGCCAGGGGCCAGGGAGGGATCCAGTCGAGCTCTGTGTTGACCAGCAAGGTCCTTATGTCACTGCTAAGGTCCTGGGTACAGAGTCTCCATTCTTGGTAGACACTGGGGCGACACGTAGTGTGTTATCAAAACGACTGATTCCAAGGGCACCCTTGTCTGGCTCACACATAACGTCGATAGGTTTCGATGGAACGCCCTCCACTAACCCCCTGTCCGTACCTATTTCCTTTGATCTAGAAAACAACACCACTGACGCGACATTCTTGCTTTCCTCCAACTCCCCTGACGCCATTATGGGCATTGACTTACTGAAACATTTTCGAGCTACCATTAGGTGTTCCCCAGATGAAATACGAGTCATCCTATATGACAACCCAGACATGCCCAGATCCCGTCCCCCACGACACATGTGCCCCATAACTGACGCTGACATGTCCTTGCTTGACACCCTGCCCCCGTACCTATGGGCCAAAAACGACTCTGATGTGGGGCGAATGATGATTGATCCTATCCACATAACTGTACGACAGGACGCTATGCTCCTGAAACTCCCGCAATATCGGATATCCCCAGAGGGTGAGAAGGCACTGGTAGCGATCATTCAGTCTCTGGTAGATGCAGGAGTGGTTGAAGAAGTGGTTAGCAACGTCTGCAACAGCCCAATCCTACCTATTGTTAAGAAGCAAGGTGAAGGAGATGAGAAAGCGTACCGCTTCATCATCGACTTACGAGAGATTAACAAAGTGGTTGTACCCCAATATCCTGTAGTCTCTGATATCACCACCATTCTGACCCTTATCCCGTCCACTGCCACCACCTTCACTGTTATCGACCTTAAGAACGCGTTTTTCTCTATCCCCATCCATCCAGACAGCCGTTATCTCTTTGGCTTCACTTTAAAATCCCGCTTGTACCGATTTTGTAGAGCTCCCCAGGGGTACACTGAAAGTCCCAGCATTTACAGCCAGGCCCTCAAAAGACAGCTGGATGCCTTCCAGCTACCAGAGGGAGTGGTGTTGATCCAATATGTCGATGATATCCTTTTGGCGGCCGACACCACCCCGCTTGCAACGACAGCCACCGTCCAACTCCTACACTTTCTTGCAGAAAATGGCCATAAAGTCTCCAAAAAGAAGTTACAGTTCTGCCAGCCACAAGTGACTTACCTAGGCCATCTTCTGTCCAAAGAAGGGAGGAAACTTACCCCTGACCGAATCCAAACCATCCTAGACACCCCCATCCCAAAAACACAAAAACAGGTCCGCTCTTTGGTTGGCCTAACCTCTTTTTGCAGACAGTGGTTACCTAATTACAGCCTCATTGTGAAACCATTACTTGCCCTGCTGACCAAAGATGTCCCCTCCCCGCTTCCTTGGACCACTGAGTGTCAAGCCTCCTTTAAGGAATTACGGGATGCACTCTGCTCGGCACCTGTCCTCGGAACGCCGGATTACTCCAAACCCTTCTCCCTCTTCACCCACGAAAGGGAGGGATGTGCATTGTCTGTCCTGACTCAATCGATTGGTCCTAAGCAGCGCCCTTGTGCCTACTTCTCCGCCACTCTTGATCCTGTAGCCAGAGCTTTACCTGCCTGCCTTCGAGCAGTAGCTGCCGCTGCTGTCTCTATCCGTCAGAGCGAGGGAATCGTACTTTCCAACTCCCTCACTGTATTAGTGCCCCATGCAGTTGACACCCTTTTGAACCAGACAAAGACCCAACACCTGACTAGCGCACGACTGACAGGGTACGAGTTGACTCTGCTTGCACCCCACATCACACTAAAAAGATGCACGACTCTGAATCCTGCCACATTGTTACCCCTGCCTGAAAACGACCCCGACGTTCCTCCCATACACGACTGTGTGACCCTCACAGACGAACAGACTAGGAGTAGGGTTGACCTCCGAGACACTGCTTTTCCTGACCCCGATGGAGAGCTATGGGTAGACGGCTCATGCATCAAACTCCCAGATGGCACCACTTCAGCTGCCTATGCAGTAACGACAGCCCGAACAGTAGTTGAGACAGCCTGCATCACACAACGATCTGCCCAGGCAGCAGAGCTGATAGCCCTCACCCGAGCATGCATCATAGCCGCAGGGACCACCGCGAACGTATATACGGACAGCCAGTATGCCTTCGGAGTGGTCCACCATTTTGGGCTCCTGTGGAGGGAGAGGGGATTCCTGACGTCCCACGGCACCCCTATCCTCCACGGAGATTTAGTGTCCGCTCTGATTGAGGCAGTTCTCCTCCCCAAACGATTAGCGGTGATCAAATGTCAGGCACACAAAAGAGTGACAGACTTAGTCGGACAAGGGAATGCATTAGCCGACATCACTGCACGAACCACAGCTGAAAATAGGACGGTGACACGCATATATGTGACCAGGTCACAAGCAGAAAAATGGAGTGACACAAGGGAAATGATCAGAGACATACAGTCGGCCAGCACCCCTCACGAACTAGCTAAGTGGGCAAGGGTGGGTTTGAAGGACGAAGAGGGTTGCTGGCGAACGAAGGATGCAAACAAGTGGTTGCTGCCCGACTCATATCTGATCCCCATACTGACAATGGCACATTCCCCCGCACACATAGGATCTGCACCCATGATCGAACTCATTTCCAAAGTCTGGCACAATGACAAAATCCCCGACTCAGCCAGACGTCTAGTTCAGCAGTGCCTTATCTGTCTGCAACATAACCCCGGGAAAGGAACTGTAGTACCCCGGGGAGGGTTTGGGACCGCCAATCACCCCTTTGAGGTCCTTCAGATGGACTACATCCAACTAGAGAGATGCCAAAACCTGAAGTATGTACTAGTCATCGTATGTGCCTTCAGCAAATGGATGGAGGCCTATCCAACCCGTGACAACACTGCCATGACTACTGCCAAAGTACTACTGAAGGAATTCTTCCCTCGCTATGGCCTTTGTCGAATTTTATGGAGCGACAATGGCCCCCACTTCATAGCTGAGGTTATCCAACTAATCCTAAAGGGGTTGGGGGTGAAGCAAAGGTTTCATGCGGTCTTCCACCCCCAATCCGCCGGTCTAGTGGAACGCCATAATGCCACACCGAAGCTGAAACTGGCAAAAATAGTGGCCACCACTGGACTTAACTGGCCGGATGCCCTCCCACTGGCCTTGTTATCGATGCGCTCCACTCCCACCAAGCACCATTTGACCCCCTACGAGGTCGTGTTTGGGCGACCGATGAATCTCTGGACTGCTCCCAAACCGACCTCCATTCATGACGTCCCAGACGTCCTGCTATCTGATTATTTGTGCAAGTTAACCAAAACGTTGTCTGTCATTCATCAACAGGTGCAGCAAGCCATCCCCGATGCTTCCAGGGGCCCCGGCCATGACATCCAACCGGGAGATTTCGTGTTGATACGAAATTTCCAGCGAACCAAGAGTCTGGAACCTCGGTGGACGGGCCCCTGGCAAGTGCTGATCACCACCCGAACGGCGCTCCGAGTGGAGGGGAAGAAGCACTGGCTGCACGCGCATCATTGCCGGAAGGTCTCTGCAAACCTAACCACGACAGAAAACGTCAGCGCCCAAGAAGAGCTCCTGAGCAAAGACCGACCGATATTGGACTGTTATCCCGATACTGAGGCACTCGAACTTGCAAAATTCTCTGATCCCACTGTGCCATCCAGAGAAGGGTATTTCCTGCGTCGAAAGGAGGGAGTTTCGGCTAAGTAGGCCACGGACTATGTTAAAATCTCAGAACAGTGACCTAAACACAATCAAGGGTTACCGGGAGAGAAGCTAAACGAAGTCTGTGGTTATGCCCACTACCGAGCCCCCTTGAAGGTGATGGAAGCGCCAGATAAGAAGATGATGGAAGCGCCAGATAAGAAGATGATGGAAGTAACAGGAAATACCCAGTATAGAAATCCAAAGACTGACAACCTGCACAAATCAAGGACAATCGCACTCTTCATTGTCTTCCTCTTCTGCCTCCTCCTCATGACCTCCTTCTGGATTCTGGAGGAAAGCACACCGGCTCATGAGGCATTGCTACCTACTGCACCACCGACACCCCTGAAAGAGCATCACCTAATCTCTCTGTCGCCTCAGCTCCGAGAAAGGCGCAGGGAATTTTGGAACAATTCCTTCGTGCAACTGTTGCACCAACACAACCTTGCTGCAAATGCTACGAACTGCTGGATCTGCGGGCTGCTCCCGCATGCTACAGGACACTCCATCCCCTTCATCCCTTCTCCTTTCTCAGTTCACGGCTCCTGCCTCGCCTGGCTGATCCTCATGCAAGAGAGCCACAAGGACAACGCCACCTCCAGCCGGACAGTGTCGCACTTCTACTCTGGGTTCTGGCTGAACAAAACCGAAAAGACCTCTGTTGCTCTGTGTCCTGCACTCACGGGCGCCACCTTCCTTAAAGACATTCCTGCCAAAGAACGAGTCGAAGTACAGGTGCTCCACAATCCAGCCAGGACCACCTTCTCTCATCTGCAAAAACAAACTACCGCTACTCTGACTGTGGCCCTGTCTGTTATCAATGTCACGGGTCTTGTGTGTCTCGAAGGCCATGGAACGCAGCTGGTGGGTCACAGTGCCTGCCGAATCACCAGAACATTGGACTCAGTTGACCCACCTTCCTTTGTTGCTTCTCCGAATATGTACTTTGTGTGTGGCACCAAAGCTTACACCTGGCTCCCGAGAGGTTGGAAGGGCGCATGCTACATTGCCTTCGTTCTTCCACCCACATATGTAGCCCCTGCCAACCATCACCGACAGAGGCGTGCAGATGACATTGGACAAGCCGACTCCACCGGAGCACAGTTCCTAGATGCAGCAAAGGGACTTGTTCCTCTGTGGGGCCCAATGGCAAACAGCCGCGCTATCCGACACCTGACCCAGGCAGTAGAAACAACGATCAACATCACGGCTGGCATCCTCGCCAACAACACTGCGGAGCTTCAGGCGGTCCGCCTTGTGACCCTTCAAAATCGCCTTGTCCTGGATGTGGTCCTAGCCGACCGAGGAGGAGCATGCCGCATCATCGGATCTAGCTGCTGCACCTACGTGCCAGACAACTCGCCTTCAGTCTACAAAGCTATTGAACACCTCCACAGACTCTCCTCGGAGGTTCACCAGGAGCAGGAAGGATGGTCGCTTGGGAGCTGGTTTTGGGACACTTTGAGGAACTGGGGTTGGAGGTTGTTTTCCTTCGTGCTGATACCTGTTGTGATCTTATGTGGGTGTTGCTTAGGTATCCAATGTCTACCATCTTTGTGCGGCCTTGTTTCCAACTGTATGTGCCCAAAGACTTTGGACTTCCGAAATGAGCACATGAGTCCCCTCTATGAAGTAGAAATACGTGGCCTTATGGGGATAAATCCAAACTGACAAGTTGGCGAGATATGTTAAAAGGGAGGACTGTGGAATTCTAGTTTGTGAGCTAAACATTATCTGCGCCCACTTGTCACCCACGTACAACGTGCTTGATCACCATTTTAGGCATCATGGTCTCCCTGTCCACGATCGATCGCCAGCGCACCCCTCTGACCCAGCAAGCATCCTCCGCGCACCCTGGCTCCCCCTCCCTCCCCTCATGAACATAACCCTTCTGCATGACCCTGTCCTTGGGAGTCACGCCAGCGCCTGACCAACACCTCCTCTCCTCCGATGAATGCCCCTCTGTTGATCAACCTTCCCTCCGCACTGGATTGTCCACGAGGCATGAATACCACTCCTTTGATGACCCCTCACCCCGTGTCCGGCTGTCCACACAGGTCCGAGGCCATCGCCTAAACCGGGAGATATCATTTACTGCCCCTTATTGTATGAGGTCGCTCTCCTTCAAAGGACCCTCTATTGATCCAAGGCCTCCCCACCCCCTGAGATATGATCAGGCGCACACATCCTAAGACTCGGCAGAACACCCAGCTGCGTGATGACCCCCCTCCTCTTATCAGTAGGTTGAGGGCCTCTATTGTGAAGGTATATGGGGGTGGGATTGACACGAGGATTGCGGGGATGTCTTTTTCCAGGCTTCACAATGTTCTGATTATAATTAAGAAAGGTCACATGCCATAAACCAGTGTATAAGAGGCCAGGCCTCCGAGAGGCTGTTAGAGCACCTCGAGACGATACCTTGTTGTCTGATCTGATGTGTTCTGCTCCGTCGGAATAAACTTCTGTTTCCTGCCTTCTGGTCTCCGGCGCCTGCCTCATTGCTTGGTAATTTGAATGGTACAAGGGCGGTTAGCGCCGGGCAAATCTTGAGAAAGGTCCTAGCCCTACCTTTTTCCACAATTGCTTGTTCACAACCATTTCAGTGAGTTTAGAGATGTAGGGGAGCAGGGAGATGGGATGTAGGTTCTCCAGTAGCTTGGCGTTTGACTGAGGGCTTTTTTTTTAAAGAGGTATAATAATCGCATGTTTCCATGCAATCGGAACTTCCCCACATTTGAAGGATGTGTCTATTAGTTCATGCATTTTGGCCATTATAAGTTCAATGCCCTCCTTTAATCTGTTTGGTGCCGCTGGGTCATCGGGAGAGCCCGATTTGATTTACAGAGCCATTTCCTTGAGCACCAGTGCGGGTGGTGTTAGGAACTCGCGCAAGGGTGTAAAGCCGATCTCATTAGATTCCTTATTAGGATCACTGATGCAGTTGCGAGCTTCCTCAGGGAAGCAGTTGTTTATAGTGGATTTTTTTTAAGAAAGTAGTCTGCAATAACGTTGCACTGCTCTTCAGAGCTACTAGGTGTCCTGAGTGTTCTCTCTAGGGACGAGAGTTCTTTCAGTGTGGCGTACAGGTCCTTAGAGGAATTCTCTGCCATGTTGATTCATTCTTTATAGTACATAGAGATCTTCTTTTTGAGGACGGAATGGGATTTGTTCTGCTTTTTATCTTCTTTCGAGTCTTTGGAGAATGCTATCCTCCAAGTTCGTTCTAGGCGCTTACATTCTTGTTTGGCTATTCTGAGCTCATCGTTGAACCAGGGTGCAGATTTAGACCCGCGCCTAGGGGGCTTTGTGGTCCAGGGAGCTGCTTTATCAAGTGCCTCTGTTATCAACTAATTTATTGATGTGTTCGCTAGATTGACATCATTGTCCAGCAGAGGTGCTTTTTTTTAAGCGCATTAGAAAAACTTTCATGGTTGAACTTGAACCAGTTTCTGTGTGAACGGGTCGGATCAATGTTTTTCACTAGGGGTTGTTTGGGTGGAGGTATACAAAATTCGATGAGGTGATGATCGGACCACGGAACAGGGCTAGGTTGTTCCACCGTCATCCCTGAATGATTGGAGAAAATAGGGTCTAGCAGGTGGCCTGCACGGTGTGTTGGTAGCAGGGATTTAAGTTCGAGCTGTATGCTGGCAAGTTCTTTGCATTGAAATTGTGCCTCCGTTTTGAGGTGGTCTTCCATGTGGAGATTAAAATCTCCCAAGACTATTAGACTGTTATATTTAGGAGCCAGATAGGTCGATAGATCTGTCAGACTGTCTATGAAGTCATTGAGTGGCTCAGGCGGGCGATTAACAGACCATGTATCGTGGTCTCATTACCGCTTCTTAGGCAAAACAAAGCTGCCTCAGAGATACCAATTTGAGCTTTTTCGAGCGTACAATTGAGGGATAGGTGGAAATTATAACTTTTCCACCTTCGCGTTTTTTTGGGCGGTCTTGTCTGAGCATACAGTAGTTGTTAGGGAATGCCTCAAGTATATTGGGGTCTGATCTTCACTGAGCCAGGTTTCTGTGAGGAACATGGCCTCAGGTTGGTGGTCAGTGAAGTTATCGTGAATTTCTGTTTTATGTTTAACCAGGGATCTGCAGTTTATAAAGGTACGTTTTATCAGGGCTTGCTGGGTGCAGTATTACAAGGGTTGAAACTGAAACTGAAAGGGCAGCTGGAACAGCGTGTGGTCCCCACCCCTGCATGTAATTAATGGAAGCAGGGTTCAGCCGGTGGTTTATCCAGAGACCGTAGGACGCTGCTTGAATAACGCAGGTGCTGGGCCAGTTCAGAACGGGCATAAAGGTTGGCCCCAGGCCCAGAACGGTCACAGATGGACGCAGACGGCTTGCCTTTGGCAAGCATTCGGCGCGCCAGCGGCGCGTTTGCTTATGATGGAGCAAGGATTCGCACGTAAAGCGACTTGCTCTTAATCAAGAACCTCGCCTAACTTGTAACCATATTAATTCAACCTGTCCGTCATTTATTTAGCATTTTCCCCAACATGCGGGTGTCCCCAGGAGGCTTGCCTGTGTGTCTTTTCATCCTAACAATGCTTGCACTACGGAAATGGCTGCTTCGCAGAAATCCAGTCTGCGCATGCGTCGGTCATACCCATGTGATGTGACGCACTCGCATTTTGGAGGGATCTTGTGCACATGCGCATTACTGCAAACATGGCCGCTTGTCTCTAACCATGCTCTCTGCTTGCCACTGCTGCTTCTGCCTATCTGCCTTTTTGCACTAAACCTTAATGCTATAGATATTATAAAGTAAGGGGTGCAATGAAACTTTTAATGGTGTACAGAGTAATCAATTTTTACGTGTGATTCTAATTTGTTTTCGCTTACTTTTCATGTACCACGTACCAATGGGCCGGGGGGACGGGGAGCTGAGCCATATTGAGGCCCTTCTAATCCCCGCCACGTGACATGGGAAAAACCCCACTGCGCAGAAGCTGAAACAAGCCAGCTGGCTCCTGAAGCACGATGCGCCTGGGAACCCACCACGAAGATGCTGCAGTCTACCTTGACCGCGCTACACTGTTGCTATATACTGTGCACTTTCATTGTCTTCTATATTCCTATGCCTGGGAACGTGAACCCAAGGGGCGGGTATGCAAAATTGAATAATAATGATGTGAACACTAAATTATAGGTGGTAACCATGACCTAACCACCTCTCCTGACCAATCATAATGTGAGAACTTGTCACTTGCAACATTTGTGGGTGGTCTAGGGGTCCCAAAACCGTATAATTAGGCTAGTTTAGCTTAGAGAAATTGTCCGACTTGTCCGAGTAGCAGACCTATCACTGACCCTACGAACTCTATAGGTGATTGATACAGAGAGCTGCGGAGCACTCTGTCCACACTTTCCACAAACTCCAAGGGGTGGAAATAGTCTTAAGTGCTGGCGAAGCACTTTTGCTGGGGAAATTCGAAAACTCAATCGGGGTTACTGGCGGATTACTTGCAGAGAGGGGGTAACGCAGGCGTTGCATCCGAAGCTGCAGGGGTTGGTCGTGCCCTTTGGTGAGCCCAGTCCTGACCCACACCTGAGGGGTATCCTGTCCTGACTGTCCGTGAGCTGTACCTGCCCATCCTCTGGTATTCCTGAGTCCTTGAGGGTTCTGTCCCTGTTCTTGTCCCAACTGACCCGTGGCCAGGGTTAGTCATCTTCCTCGTTCTAGGTAAATATCCTTAGTGGGTGTCTGTCTGACTATACTCTTACTTTTCTTTTTCCTTAATAAAGCACTCTTGCCAGAGATATTACTCTATCAGCTTTAAAGTGATTTATATGCAATTGTTTATTAGTGATGTTCCACTTCTCTCCCTACCTGTAGGATTATTAAATTGTCATATTATTTTAGCATGTTCCATTCTTTCCCTTTCCTTTTAGTATGGTTGCAGTGAACTAAGTAAGAATAGCATAAGAAGCCTAGTTTAAGTGCACATGTTAGGTCCTTCTCACGTCCCTTTGTCCTAGTTAAACTTGTTTGAATCACTTGTTCTTCAATACTCATACCCCGTAGTGTTCCCAATTACTCTAATGGTACTTGCCCTAATCCATAGTTACATTGTGGCATTGATACTAATTATTGATGTATTGATTTGTATTTGCCTAATTATTTTGGCATATTCATTCTGAAATTACTTTATAAACTTTAAAAACCCATCAGGTGTCTGTGGTCATTTTGCAGTATAAAGTGTGGAAAAAAGGTACTAAGTGCATAAGAATTCTACTCTTTTTTTTGGGATCTTGTCACCTGTCCACTGCTAGCTCCTGAATCCATCTGGAGTAATGTGCCTGTGGTAAGTCAGGTACATGAATAGTAAGTGGTGTGAGAGTCACCCCCCCCCCCGAATTACTCATAGTAGCGTGCAAAGGATTTCACCCGGTTCATGCAAACCACTGTCGTCATATGCACGCCTGGGCCCAGTGCGCGGAAATTTGGTAAAACTAGTGACCCGGGTGAACTGCGCGCTCTATCAGTAATTTTCTGGTAGCAGAGTTATGGTTAGGACTAGTTAAGATAGGTAGACAGGATAGTTGATAAACAAACCGTGAAAATAAAATGTGCTGCTGAAATTTCTATGCTGCTATATTGATTGCATTAATTCAAATATTGCGCAATTGTTTAAAGGATTTATATGTATATGTAAATGATTTTTTCATTGCTGCTATAAGTGTTATATGTAATATTAACAAAAATTTGATTGTAAAGTGTTCAGTGTAGTCCGAATCCCCGGGGAAGTATATAGCTAACGGTGAGCAGAATCCGGTTAGCTGGTAAGGTCACTTGTCGTGAGTCATTAGTGCAGGGTTAGGAATACCTGGAAGCACTAATTAGGATCTTTTTGTATCTGAATAAATGAAAGCTACGAGTCCTTTTATAAAACTTCCATTGTGATATCACCTAGTAAGGGTCGCATACGGAAGGAGTAATAGGGTCTCTGAGGCTTGAATGGTAACTAAAATAGTCCGCTGGTGAAAGCCTGACTTAGTATATATCCCAGAAAGAAGTGGATGAGTCAGAGGAGTAGCAGGTTCTATATTACTCGTGTGGGAGGTTAGGCAGAGAAGTCTATCCGGAGTGAATGAAAAGTAGACAGAAGTGGTTTACTTGTAGTGAAAGAAAAATTTTCTATCTGTTTAGAACACTCCGACACAGTGGCAAACGTTGTGTGTTGTTGACTAAAATTTGCACTCGTACTTTAGGAAAAGTTAAAAGTTTCCGTTACCTTGTGAAGGATGGAGTCGGTCGGAAGACTGCTCTGACGTCACTCCGTGCCGCGCTGGTATTGGTAGAGACGGCGGGGGTGTAGGGAATCTGAAATTGTAAGGGAGGGGTGAGTGCCGGAGCGTGAGACCTCGTCTCACGAAAAGGCCGCGCACCCATTGGACAAGGATTTTTGTAGTCACAGTATTGATTGGTCACTGCGAAATAGAAGTCGCGTTAGCATTGGAAGCATAAAGGTAAACAAAATTAATCAACAGGAGCTTGAGAGAGGTCTGGAAAGGTGTATGTGGTATCCTGAGTTCTTACCTAATCCACAAAACTTAGGCTTCTATAAGGAACAGATTCTACAAGGTAGACCGCGCATAATGTATGGAGTAAAAAGAAAAATGTCTTTTTCCAATAAAATAAAGAATTTTTTTAAAACGGACAAGCCCATAAGAACGAGGGAGGGTGTGATCATCCCTCCACCAAATACTCCTGCCTCCTTCATGATGTTTGAAAAAGGGTATCATACCTGTGTATGGTTAGAAAACTGGGCGAAGTATACTGCAGATGACGGAGTCCTAGCATTCCCTATTGATGGTACGTTTAATGGCAGGATCCTGTTTAACTTGAGGACGCGCATGAACGAATTACATCCCAGACCCAGATTAACCCAGTACGAAGCCCTAGAAGAATGGGAAATTGAGGCTCTAGAAAGAGATAGACCCCGGATGGACAAGGGAGTAAGCAAATGGTATCCGAGAGTCCATAGAGAAACCAAAGAGCAGAAAATGAAACAGTGGAGGCAGAATATGATGGTTGAAGGGTTATTTCCCATGATGGGAGTACTTGAACAAAAGAAAGGAAAATGTACAGAGAAAACCCGCCACTTAATGGCTATGGGAGACTCGGAAGATGAACATCTAGAAGACTTGTTGATGAAGAACCCACCTCCCTATGTAGCAGAGTCAGAGCCTTTGAGTTCACCAAACCCGTTTTCTAAATATCCTAGATGTAGGAGGAATAGTGAGACAGATGGAACGGGTACGGATAGTAAGACCAGTGATGGGGATGGATTTTGCAGACCTCGTTCTACAGTCCCAAATTACCGTCCTTTCGGAGAAGACCCCCCTCGGTTGGTTACTCCGACAGCCCCGAATATTTACCCTACCTTGGTACCCCAAGTATTGCATGACAATTCTGCCGAAAAGGCTTTGAGAGAGCGAGAGAAGGAAGCCCTGGTGAGACAGCGAGATGATTTAATTCGGACCATAGCTCAGATACATCCTCATCCAGATTCACTGACTATCCCAGTAACTATCGGTCCAGCTATTCCTCTTTACGGGGATAGATTGGCCAGTCCTCAAACTCCTGCTATAACCCCGATGGTCCCAAACGCCAGTGTCCCAACCCCGAGAAGAGAGCCACTCATGGATGATGATCAAGAAAGTGAATGTGAGTCGGTGTTCTTGATGGATCTGCCTGTAGGGGAACCTGGACCCAGTGTACCAAGGACAAGAAATCAGAGTAGGGCAAAGGAGGTCGTGATTGAAAGCACATCTGGGGTCAGAAGTGCCACGGTAGTTACTCCAGAAGAATTGGACAGATGGACAAAGGAGTTAGAGAAAGAGGCCACCCCCCAACCAAAACCCTTAGAAATTTATAGGCTAAGGATAGAAATTGAAGAACTATTGGCCGGAAATGTAGGATTAGACAGGTTATACTCCTTTAATGAAGAGGAGTTACTGTTCATCAGCAAGAACCTTACCCGAAACACTAGATTACTACATGAAGGATTAATGGACACCGCTGCTGACATGGGAATCGATGCTAGTAAATCCAAAATCCTTCAGAAACCCTACAGAGCGGATTTTTCAGACAAAGACTTAGAGAGCTTGAATGTAGTAGGGAAACAAATCCAGATAAAAGAATTACTGAAACTCCTACAGAAATGGGGGGATGTAGAAAAATGGAAAACCAGATGGGCAAAGAAAAAGGAAGACAGTAGGGCAAAATCCCAAACTTCAGAATTCGTGCTCAAAGAAGTAGGTCCCGCAGAAAAACTGTGTCCCATGAGAGAGGTCCCTGGGGGAAAATACGTCCATGTCCCTTGGTCCCGACAAGACATTGTGTCATTTACAAATGACTTTCCAAAATTGCGAGAGAAGCCAGTTGACTGGTACAGACAGGTCGAACGCTTCATAAAGGTTCAGAAATGTCTCCTGAAAGACCTGGATGGGTTTTTCGACATTGTAGTACCTGTAGATTTATGGACCGAATGCAAAATTGAAATTGATTGGCCCAATGACGAATATCCGAGAGACCCCAGAACCGGGGCTCCCTCACCCGAGGTAATGAGGAAGTGTGATCAAGTCATACAATACCTCAAGAAAAAGGTGCCCGCAAAGGAAACCGATTGGACCCGGATAGATAGAACTACCCAAGAGCGCGATGAAACCGTCCACTCCTTTTATGAAAGATTGCTGCAAGTGTTCAAAACTTACAGTGGAATCGATAATGTGGACATGAAGGACATGACCCATTTCAGTTACAGATTTGTGCTGGGATTAAGGCCCGAAATATCCCAATGGATTCGAGATAATAAAATCAGTTGGCAGGGAAAGCCCATAGATGATGTCCTCAAGTACGCCAAGTACTGCGAGGATGAGATAGAAAACAAGAAGAAAGCCCTCAAGGAGAAAGTTATGTGGGCACAAGTGTAGTTGGCTGAACAGCAAGAAAAGCAGTTAAGTAAAATGAATTCTAATAATAATGCCCAGAATCCCAACGCTGGGGGAGGAGGGAAGCCCCGAGTAAAAATGAGTCGAGAGGAGGCTATGAAGAAATTCCCCTGCCACGGGTGCGGTCAGATAGGGCATTGGAGAGACGAGTGTCCACACCTACAGGCCGGTAATGCTCCTGTAAATGGTTTAAATCCACAGGTGCAGAAAGAGGGGACAAGAAAGAACCAGCAACAGGTAAAGCTACCTCCAGTGCCTCGCGCTCCTAGACAGAATAATAAGAATCAGGGTCAGCAGAATGAAAGGGCGGAAATATGGGAAGGAGAGAATGAGAGAAATGCAGCAATTCCACAATATTTGTTGAATGATTCCTTCCTCTGTGATGATCAAGATTGACGGGGCCTGAGGGGGGAGGACAAGGAGTGCGTACTTGGCGCCTCCTTACCGGTAGACCAGACTGGACCATACATTGAAGGAAAGGTTGAGGGAAAAGACGTCACCTTTCTATTGGACACTGGTGCTACCCGTTCTACAGTGAGAACAGTGGATGTTCCTAACCTACCCCTCTCGGGAGAAGCAATCCAAGTAGTGGGTGTCTCCAATCAGATAATCAGTACTCCAGTAACTGAACCAATGGAAATTTCCATAGGGAATTTCAAAGAAATGCACAGATTTGTGGTCTGTGATTCCAGTCCCGTGAACCTGTTAGGACGCGATTTGTTGTGCAAAATGAACTGCACCATCTTTTGCACACCAAAGGGGGTCCAAATTCAGACCCCAGATGAAGATGGCCTGTACAAATTGATGTTGGTAAGACCTGACACCGAAATTAAACCCCTGTCCGTTGAAGACTTACCTGAAGAGCTGCAATTAAGAGTGGTACCCGAAGTATGGGATTTCACAGGAAAAGATGTAGGCTTAATGGCAAATGTAGATCCAGTTAAAATAGCAATAAAAACAAATGCTGTATACCCCAGAACAAGACAGTACAAAATGAGTGCAGAAGTGAAGGCGGGAGTTGCAATGAAGATAAACAGGTTGCTTGAAGCAGACATCATACAGGAAGTAATGAGCAGTCCCTGTAATTCGCCCATAATTGGAATTAAAAAGCCTAGTGGAAAGTACCGGGTAGTGCAGGACCTGCGCAAGGTAAACCAGATTGTTGTACCTTGCTGTCCCATTGTGCCTAACCCCGCAGTGATACTGTATCAGATTCCTTGGAATGCAGAATGGTTCACTGTCATTGACCTGTGCCATGCCTTCTTTTCCATCCCATTGCATCCAGAAAGCAAATTCCTTTTTAGTTTTGAATTTGACAGCCACGTCTATGTCTGGAATCGTGTCCCCCAAGGGTACACTGAAAGTCCATCGATTTTCAACCAGATCCTAAAGAAATGCCTTGAATCTCTAGTACTGCCAAGAGAGTCCGTTTTGGTGCAGTACATAGACGACCTTTTAGTGGCATCTAAAACTCAAACTGACTGTGTCACGGACACCATTGCCTTGCTGAATCACCTAGGAAAGGGAGGACATAAAGTATCACCAGACAAATTACAGTTCTGTAGAAACTCAGTAAAATATCTGGGGCACCAGATAGAGAAAGGGATCCGAAAAGTTACTACAGAGAGGATCAAGATAATTCAAACAATGGACCTACCCCGAACTCAGAAAGAAGTAAGAATGTTCCTAGGAGTTGTGGGGCACTGCAGGCAATGGATTGTAGGATTCGCAGCTCTAGCCAAACCTTTGATTAAAATGACCAAGAAAGGAGTAGAGGACCCAGTCAGTTGGGACAGTGAAAGCATGTCCGCTTGGGTAAAATTGCGAAATGTCAATGTACCGCTCCTGCATTAGGTATGCCGGATTATTCCAAGAACTTTGAACTGTTCTGTGACACAAGGGAAAATTGTGCACTCTCAGTCCTGACCCAGGAGCATGGGCTGGTCAGGCGTCCCGTGGCCTATTTTTCGGCCACACTAGATCCAGTGGCGGCTGGATTACCCGGATGCCTGAAGGCAGTAGCTGCTACTTGTGTCAGTCTAGAACAGAGTGAGAATATTGTCATGGGACATCCTGTCACTGTATATGTTCCTCATTCTGTTGTAATTTTACTGACGAGAACCAAGACGCAGTATCTCACACCTAGTCGGCTGACTAAGTATGAGAGAATTTTGATTGGTGCTGAGAATGTAATAATTTCCCGGTGCAATGTCTTAAACCCTGCAACACTGTTACCTGTTCCTCTGGATGTAGAAGCCGAGGATAAAATGGAGCATAATTGCATCGATTTAACAGAATTCAGCACTAAGCCACGTCCTGACATCAGAGAAATAGCTTTACTTGATGGGGATCTTACAATATTTGTGGATGGCTCGTGTTTAAGACATGAGAATGGAGGTCTGAGTGCTGCCTATGCTGTAGTCACATTGACGACCACCCTGGAAGCATCTTACCTATGCGAAGTGAAATCTGCACAAGTAGCAGAACTCATCGCGTTGACCAGAGCATGTAAGAGGGGTAAAAACAAAAGAATAACTGTATATACCGACAGCCATGACTTCGGCCAACTGTGGTTACAAAGAGAATTCATGACTTCCTCAGGTACCCCTATCAGAAATGGAAAGGTGGTGCAAAACCTACTGGAAGCTATTCAATTGCCCAAAGAATTGGCTGTGGTCAAATGTGCGGCTCACAGATCCGGAAATGATGATGTGACAGCCGGAAACAGATACGCTGACCAAATCGCCCAGTTTTGTGCCCGACACCAAATGTCCCTCCAAATTGGGTTATGGGGTGGTGGAAACAGCTGCCAACTGATGTTGTTTGAGAATGTGTCAACATGGGAGGAATTGAGAGACTTGCAACAGGCAACAGACAGGGAAGAAAAAGGCAGATGGAGGGCGAACGAATGCAGAATAAGGAATGATGGTGTGGTGGTAAATTCAACTGGGGTGCCTGTACTGCCCGACAGCCTGGTAGATCCCATGGTCAGAATGATACATGAACCAACACATATGGGAAGGGACGCAATGTGTCGTGTGTTCGACAAGGTGTTCTATAATTCAAAATTCAGGAACCAAGCGGAAAGGCTTTGCCAGAGGTGCCTAGTGTGTCAGCAATTCAATGCAGGAAAGAGGACTGTAGTAGAACAGAGTACCATTGGAAAGGCAGTGGGTCCCTTTGTCAGGATGCAGGCGGACTTTATAACTATGCCCAGGTGCAAGGGATATAGATATGTCCTGGTCATAGTTTGTCTGTTTTCCAGGTGGGTGGAGGCCTACCCAGCAAAGAAAAATGATGCCTTGACAGTAGCCAAACTGTTACTCAGGGAGTTGATACCTAGGTATGGAATTCCTGAGACGATTGAAACAGACCAAGGTGGGCATTTTGCCAACGATGTCCTAGACGAACTCTGTACAGCATTTAAGATGGAGCAAAGGCTGCACTGTGCATACCGTCCAGAGGCTTCTGGAATAGTTGAACAGATAAATGGCACAATAAAGTCCATATTGGCGAAAATGTGTGATTCCACCAAAATGAACTGGATAGAAGCTTTGCCCCTTGTGCTGATGAGTTTGAGAAGTATTCCAAACCGAAAGACAGGCCTGAGCCCCCATGAAGTGCTAATGGGGAGAGTGATGCGACAGGCATGGGTACCTGGACACAAACTGCTAAGTATTTCTGATGATTTGGTACTAGAATACTGCAAGCAGCTGGGTGACCAAGTGCGTTCTATCTCTCACCAGATTGGAGAGACAGCTGACGACTGGCCCAAGACTCCAGCACATAAACTGCAACCAGGTGATTGGGTGGTGTTAAAGAAACACACCCGGAAGAGTTGCCTTGGACCAAAGTGGGGAAAGCCAAGACAAGTGATCCTTGTCACCACAACTGCTGTAAAGTGTGCTGGTGTACCGAAGTGGATCCATGCCAGCCACACGAAGCGGGTAACTGGAGAAAACGCGACTGAAGCTGAAGGTAGTCCAGCTGAGGAGACTCCCGAAGAGGGTCCGGATCTCGCTGACATCGAACTGCCGAGCACAAGTCAAGACGTTGATTGGTTCCCTGCCGATGACCAGGTTCTTGATCCAATACGAACCAGAAAATATTCTTACCTAGACAGTGAGTGGGATAGTGCAGGTGAGACAGAACTAGAGGACGAAGGTCAGGTCATCGAGACTCACATCATACCTGATCAGGAAATAGGCCAAGTAGGGACAGATCAAGTCGCTGACACTCCTCCTGAAACTCCAGAATCTGGAAAGGGTCAGATAGTGATTAAAGCTGAGGTTCATGCGGAAGAAAATCAAGGGATCGAAGTGCATGAACAGGAACAGATAGAAATAGACGAACGTGTTCAGGAAACAGAAACAAAATCACCTGAAAATAAAGAACAAATACAAATTCGACCTGAACCAGGCCAGCTTAGGGACCAGGCAGAAGAAATAGATGAAAGACCTGGAACTAGTCAGACAGGAAGGGAAATAGACACTGGCAAGACCAAAGTGCCACAAAGAAGTGAAGTCAAAAGAGTGCACGAGGAAGGCCAAGTTTCCTCGACCACCGAAAGCCACAGAAGCAAGGGTGAACCCCGATACGTTAAAAGACTGAGACTCCGAATAAAAACAGTTGAAGAAAAACTAAAAGACCGAAAAAGGGCTGAAAGTGAAAGGAAAGCAGCCCGAGGAAAGTCTCTCAGAAAAAGCGACAGAGTAAAGAAACAAAACAGGCTGTATCGAAGCCCTGAATGGACATACTTGGTGTTGGAAGAAATTGATGAGCCCAATCACAGTGGCAAAAGTGACGAAGAGTCCATTGCTGATCAGAGTTCTGACGAAGACCCTCCTTGAGACAAACCCGAGTGAGCCTTTGGTGTAAAGAAACAAAGAGGGGTCGAAAAAGAACCACCTGTAAGCTATAATGTCTGATTCAGATGTCAATGGAAGATCCAGATTTAGGTGTTGCCAAACCTGCTGTAAAATATGCTTATGTAGTATAGTTATGTTGATAGTGATATGGATAGGACTAACAGTCTTTATTCCTTTTATGATAAGTAAAGATCCTAACCTGTCCCCAACTGAACCTGAGACGCTAGACACCGACGTTGTACAGACTGAAGAAACACCACGAAGTTTAGAAAAGCGTGACAATGCAGTTAGTCTGAGACACACACGACCTAAATTAGAAACATCAGATGAGGGTGGACTACATTTCCACAAATTACGAAACAGGACACATTTGAATGTTTTTGCTAACCTTTTAGTGCACTATGTAGAAGCTATGGAAATAGAAGATTGTTATGTCTGCATGAAGCTACCCACTTCAGTAGCTGAAGGTGTGACATATCACCATTTACACCTGACCTACGGAATTTCCTGTAGTATATTAGCAAGCTTGTTTTATAGAAGCACTTTACAGTACTACTATTCAAATGCTGACGTAATCTTTTCTGAACTTCCTATTAGAGGACACCTAAACCTTGTACATGTTAGAAGCGAGGTAACCCGTTATATGGGAGAATATTTCCTGACTATAGGTGACATAGACTTAAATGAAGCAAGACAAGCTAATCTGACCTGCTCTTTGCAAGAGCAGGAAAAGATGTTTATAAAAATGGCAGACAGAAGGAGGGAAAAATTTCAGAAAAAGGCAAATGACGAAAAGGATAGAGTCCCTAGGTGGGCAGAACATATGGACAACACCTCGCAAGGCGAAGCTAGTCCTGCTTTGTTTCTGGATTTTGAACGGAAAGGGAAGCTTTGTCTCCATAGAGAAAGGACAGAATATTATAACAATGTATTCATCGGTTCCAGCGAGTGTGAACATAATTACAAGGTAATTGGAGGTTAGGGTTTCAAAAATGGGTCAGAACCTGTGTTTCCCGGAATTTATTATGTATGTGGGAACAAGGCTTATTTCAAATTGCCGGATCACTGGTATGGAAGCTGCTACTTTGGCATTGTTTTCCCGAAAATATACCATGTGAATAATGCTGCTGGAAGCAATGAAGAGACTAATGGCTTAGAGCGTAGCAAACGTGAAAGTGTAGGGGAAATTATAGGTGATATTTTTAGTGCACTGATACCTGGAATGGGGGTAGTTCTGAATACTCACAGAATCTGCAAATTGTCTACAGTAGTGGATCGGTTATCAACTGACACTGCTGCTGGATTCCTGCTGGTCAATACTGAAATGGTTGCGATCAGATCTATGGTTTTACAGAATCGCCTTGCTCTTGACACCTTATTGGCAAAAGAGGGCGGAGTCTGTAGAATGCTGAAGGCGCAACATTGTTGCACCTACATACCTGACAAAAGTATCGAACTTAAGAAATATGTAAAGAACATAACTAATTTGGAAAAGGAACTCAAACCATTGGAGGTTGACAGTGCCTGGACGAGACTGACTGGAGGTCTCTCCTCTATAGGTAGTTGGTTTTCTAACTTAGGTAGAAATCTTCTATGGAAAATACTGATGCCAATAGCTGGAATAGGTGTGATTGCACTGATCATATTCATTTTCTGCAAATGTCAAAAATGCAAAAAGTACACTGTGAATAAGAGAGGAGTGAAGAGAAATATTGATGAGTTAGAATTAGAAGAATTGAGGAATAAAATCTATAAAAAGGCTAAGAATCACCACTCTCATAGAGAAGCTGAAAGAAAACTCAACAATAAATTTGTTGAGATAGAGATGAATGATATGGAAGAATGAAGTTGGCATCTGTTTCCTTTATAGTGATGATAGTAAATATCATCAAAGAGGGGATTGATGGAGCAAGGATTCGCACGTAAAGCGACTTGCTCTTAATCAAGAACCTCGCCTAACTTGTAATCATATTAATTCAACCTGTCCGTCATTTATTTAGCATTTTCCCCAACATGCGGGTGTCCCCAGGAGGCTTGCCTGTGTGTCTTTTCATCCTAACAATGCTTGCACTACGGAAATGGCTGCTTCGCAGAAATCCAGTCTGCGCATGCGTCGGTCATACCCATGTGATGTGACGCACTCGCATTTTGGAGGGATCTTGTGCACATGCGCATTACTGCAAACATGGCCGCTTGTCTCTAACCATGCTCTCTGCTTGCCACTGCTGCTTCTGCCTATCTGCCTTTTTGCACTAAACCTTAATGCTATAGATATTATAAAGTAAGGGGTGCAATGAAACTTTTAATGGTGTACAGAGTAATCAATTTTTACGTGTGATTCTAATTTGTTTTCGCTTACTTTTCATGTACCACGTACCAATGGGCCGGGGGGACGGGGAGCTGAGCCATATTGAGGCCCTTCTAAACCCCGCCATGTGACATGGGAAAAACCCCACTGCGCAGAAGCTGAAACAAGCCAGCTGGCTCCTGAAGCACGATGCGCCTGGGAACCCACCACGAAGATGCTGCAGTCTACCTTGACCGCGCTACACTGTTGCTATATACTGTGCTCTTTCATTGTCTTCTATATTCCTATGCCTGGGAACGTGAACCCAAGGGGCGGGTATGCAAAATTGAATAATAATGATGTGAACACTGAATTATAGGTGGTAACCATGACCTAACCACCTCTCCTGACCAATCATAATGTGGGAACCTGTCACTTGCAACATTTGTGGGTGGTCTAGGGGTCCCAAAATCGTATAATTAGGCTAGTTTAGCTTACAGAAATTGTCCGACTTGTCCGAGTAGCAGACCTGTCACTGACCCTACGAACTCTATAGGTGATTGATACAGAGAGCTGCGGAGCACTCTGTCCACACTTTCCACAAACTCCAAGGGGTGGAAATAGTCTTAAGTGCTGGCGAAGCACTTTGCTGGGGAAATTCGAAAACCCAATCGGGGTTACTGGCGGATTACTTGCAGAGAGGGGGTAACGCAGGCGTTGCATCCGAAGCTGCAGGGGTTGGTCGTGCGGCACTCGTGCCCTTTGGTGAGCCCAGTCCTGATCCAAACCTGAGGGGTATCCTGTCCTGACTGTCCGTGAGCTGTACCTGCCCATCCTCTGGTATTCCTGAGTCCTTGAGGGTTCTGTCCCTGTTCTTGTCCCAACTGACCCGTGGCCAGGGTTTGTCATCTTCCTCGTTCTAGGTAAATATCCTTAGTGGGTGTCTGTCTGACTATACTCTTACTTTTCTTTTTCCTTAATAAAGCACTCTTGCCAGAGATATTACTCTATCAGCTTTAAAGTGATTTATATGCAATTGTTTATTAGTGATGTTCCACTTCTCTCCCTACCTGTAGGATTATTAAATTGTCATATTATTTTTGCATGTTCCATTCTTTCCCTTTCCTTTAGTATGGTTGCAGTGAACTTAGTAAGAATAGCATAAGAAACCTAGTTTACGTGCACATGTTAGGTCCTTCTCACGTCCCTTTGCCCTAGTTAAACTTGTTTGAATCACTTGTTCTTCAATACTCATACCCCGTAGTGTTCCCAATTACTCTAATGGTACTTGCCCTAATCCATAGTTACATTGTGGCATTGATACTAATTATTGATGTATTGATTTGTATTTGCCTAATTATTTTGGCATATTCATTCTGAAATTACTTTATAAACTTTAAAAACCCATCAGGTGTCTGTGGTCATTTTGCAGTATAAAGTGTGGAAAAAGGTACTAAGTGCATAAGAATTCTACTCTTTTTTTTGGGATCTTGTCACCTGTCCACTGCTAGCTCCTGAATCCATCAGGAGTAATGTGCCTGTGGTAAGTCAGGTACATGAATAGTAAGTGGTGTGAGAGTCACCCCCCCCGAATTACTCATAGTAGCGTGCAAAGGATTTCACCCGGTTCATGCAAAACACTGTCGTCATATGCACGCCTGGGCCCAGTGCGTGGAAATTTGGTAAAACTAGTGACCCGGGTGACCTGCGCGCTCTATCACTTACACATGCCACTTAAGTAATCTGGCAGTGTCAGCTAATCACACAGCTAATCCGCGGCGGACTGGGAATCGTGAAAGCACAACAGGTAAGGATACAGAGAGTAAAAAGTTAAAAGAGCCTAGGCGAGCGTAGCAGCAGTAGTTTTTAAAAGCACACGGAGTGCAACTAGTTAAAAAGAAAGCAAAAAGCACAGTTGTCTTAAACCTATCATCAGTAAGGATTGTTTGGACTGGTGCAAGGTGCCCACTAGAACTAGTGGACAGCATATGCCAGGCCAACTCCTCACATGGTGGTTGCATTTTAAGCACGCAAAGCCGCCCGAAAGAGAAATGAACCTCAACCACATTCCACCTGCCTTAGATCGCACACTTTTTTATAACATTCAGGCTGGGAACCCTACTAATCAATAAATGTATATACAGCTGGGAACCCCACCAACTCACTTTCGCTGCCTGTGAGTTCTGCAACCAAGAAATACAGAATGTTGTACACGATTACCCCAAGTGCGACAGTCCCAGGAAGAACTGGCTGACACGCCTATGCATTCAGCTGGGGGTGAGACACCACCGGGTGGCCCAAGAGGAGCTGGCGGACACCCTATGCATTTACCTGGGGTGAGACCCCAATGACAGGACCTGGAGGAGCTGTCTGACACCCCTGTGCATTCAGCTTGGTGTGAGATACCACCAACAGGCCCAGGAAGAGCTGGTGGACACCCTATGCATTCAGCTGGGGGTGAAACATGACAGACAGGCCCAGGAGAAGCTGGCGGACACCCCAATACATTTAGCTGGGGGTGAGACACCACTGACAGGCCCAAGAGGAGCTGGCTGACACCAGTATGCATTTAAATAGGGGTGAGACACCATCAGGAGGCCCAGGGGGAGCTGGCGGATACCCTATGGAATCAGCGGGGGGTGAAACATGACAGAAAAAGGCCCCGGAGGAGCTGACTGAGACCCCATAGGGAGGCCCAGGGGGAGCTGGCGGATACCCTTATGCATTTAGCTGGGGTGAGACACCACCGGGAGGCCAAGGGGGAGCTGGCGGATACCCCTATGCATTCATCTTGGAGTGAGACACCACCATGAGGCCCAGGAGGAGCTGGCAGACACCCCTATACATTCAGCTGGGCGTGAGACCCCACCGGAAGGCCCAAGAGTAGCTGGCTGATACCCCTATGCATTAAGCTGGGGGTGAGACACCAATGAGAGGCCCAGGATGAGCTGGCGGACACCCCTATGCATTTAGCTGGGGGTGAGACACCACCAGGAGGCCCAGGAGGAGCTGGCGGACACCCCTATGCATTCAGCTGGGGGTGAGACACCACCAGGAGGTCCTGGAGGAGCTGGCTGACACCCCATGCATTCACCTGGGGGTGAGACACCACCGGGAGGCCCAGGAGGAGCTGGCAGACACCCCTATGCATTCCCCTGGGGGCGAGACACCACCGGGAGGCCCAGGAGGAGCTCGCGGACACCCCTTGGCATTCAGCTGGGGTTGAGACACCACCAGGAGGCCCAGGAGGAGCTTGTTGACACCCCTATGCATTCAGCTGGGTGTGAGACACCACCGGGAGGTCCAGGATGAACTGGCTGACACCAGTATGCATTTAGCGGGGGGTGAGACACTACCGTGAGGCCCAGGAGGAGCTGCCTGCCAGCCCTGTGCATTTAGTTGGAGGTGAGACACCATGGGGAGGTCCAGTAGGAGCTGGTTGACCCCCTATGCTTTCAACTGGGGGTGAGACACCACTGGCAGGCCCAGGAGGAGGTGGCTGGCACCCATATGCATTCCGCTGCGGGTGAGATCCCACCAACAGACCTTAGAGGAGCTGGCTGACACCCCATGCATTCAGCTGGGGGTGAGACACCACTGGGAGGCCCAGGAGCATCTGGCTGACACTCCTGTGCATTCAGAGGGGGGTGAGACCCCATGTACAGGACCCGGGAGCAGCTGGCTGACACCCCAATGCATTCAGCTGGGGGTGAGACACCACCAGGAAGCCCAGGAGGAGGGTGAGACATCAATGGGAGGCCCAGGAGGAGCTGGCTGACACCCCTATGCATCCACCTGGGGGTGAGACACCAATGGGAGGCCTAGGAGGAGCTGGCTGAAACCCCAAGGCTTTCGGAGAGGTGGGTGGGCGCATGTGAGTCTACAGTCCTACATGCCACAAACAGATCCTCACGGGGTAACATTTTCATTTGTGGCATGTGTACATGTAGATACATACGCTATTCATAGACTGAAATGCAGTGCTCCCTTAACGTGGTGGCTAGCTTGAGGCTGTTTTAGAAGATTGAAAAACTGTACATACAACAGCCTAGCCACCTCTAGCTTGTTGGAGAGCTTAAAACATCCACACAGTAATATTTAGTAAAACTGTAGGATGAAAACACCATGGAAGCTCTTTTTTATGTTTGAGCGGGGTATGGGAGGGACAGGCAAAGAACCTTTGGCTTTGGCATTATGGGTCTGTATATATTTGACCAACCAGAGAGCTATAGTGTGGGGTTTGGAGAAAGAGACAAGTTGCGTCTTATGGAAGGGCTTAGTCCTGTCAATGTAATACATAAGCGCTCTTTTGACATCTAATGTTATGTTATGTTATGTTAAGATGAACTTGTCAAGCGCACTTACACCATAGGTCTCTTGGCGCTGTTCCTACACTCACAGCTGCAGGGATACAGTTTAATCAGTTTGTCCAAAAAGCCAGGTTTTTAAGGCCTTTCTGAATCCCAAGAGACTGCCGCAGTTCCTGACTGAGAGTGGGAATGAGTTCCAGAGCCAGGGGGCCAAATAGGTGAAGCTACGACCACCTAAACGTTTTAATTTTATTGATAGAATAGACAAAAGATAAAGATGGGCGGAATGAAGATTGTGTGTGGGGAAGTGTCTCCTGATTAAGCTATTAAGACATTTAGGGCTAGTGCAATGCAAGACCTTAAAAATTATACATCCCGACTTGAACGCAGAACGTTGTGCCATAGGTAGAGAGTGTAGGGTGCGCAATAACATCCTGGCAGACTGCCATCTCGGCTGCTTGTAAATCAGTCTCGCCGCCTGATTCTGAATTATTTGTAGGCAATTAACCAAGCCTAAGGGGAGGCCGGTGTACAGAGAGCTGGAAAAATCCAGGCGTGAGAGCACCAGCGCAATCACCACCTGGATCAAGGCTTGATGAGACAACAGGTAAGCGATCTTTCTTATTTTACTTAATTGGAACAGAGAAGAAGAGACCACAGTGCCCACAGGACCCCTCAAGGAGAGATCAGAATCTATTGTCACTCCAAGACTTTTCACTGATGGGGACGGAACAGGAGGGGGGCCTAGTTTGCCCGGCCAGAAGTGAGGTCCCCAACTAATAAGACTCTTCCCAGGCAGCACCAATTCTATTTTCCCGGGGTTAAGCTTCAGTTGGTTCTGATACATCCAACCTTGAATATGCAGCATTGTAGCTTGAAATTCAGCAGCTACATTTTGGGAATCCAGCTTGAAGAACAACTGGAGGTCATCAGCATAATTAAATACTGTTGCATTCCAGGCATTGAGTGAGGGAATCAAGGGACGGGTATACAGATAGAACTGCAATGGGGACAAAGATGATCCCTGAGGAACTCCACATGAGGTAGTGAATCCAATGTGTGAATCCAATGTGTGAAGATCTTGTTCTGATATGGACTCTGGATGTGGGAAGAACACTGGGAGTTCTATAGTTTGATTAAGTTGGAAACTAGAGACCACCTTAGGAAGGAATTTGGGGTTTGTCCTGAGGACTACTCGATTGTGGTGCACTTGGAAAAAGGGTTCTTCCAGAGTAAAAGCCTGAAATTCACTGCCACGCCCAAGGGAAGTGATGGCGACCAAGAAAGCCTCCTTCCAGGAATGAACTTGTAAGGTGCAGGAGTGAAGTGGCTCAAAAGGAGGACCAACAAGTCTTGTTAGAAGGATACGGAGGTTCCACAAGGGGGCTGGTGGCACTCTTGGTGGGATAATCCTTTTAGGTTCCCCCCATAAAAGCTTTGATTACAAACTCTCAAAAGGGAAGTGTGTTCGCCATTTTGAAAGCCAAATTAAGCCTAAGTGAATTGTAAGCAAGGCCTGATTTCTGTAAGTGGAGCAGATAACACAATATCCTGGACTGTGTCCTGGAAAAGGTAAATACGTCAAGGAAGACCGTACCGCACAAATCTTCTCCATTTGGCTGCATAGCAGGCTCTTGCTGTGGATCTGCATGCTACCTTAAGGACGGTCATATATTCTGAAGGCAGAATGAGGTACCCACACTCTAGGACTTCAGGAGCTTAATCGCAAAATTGAGCTGTTTGGGGTTGGAATGCTAGAGTGTGACCTGATTCTGTGATAGAAGATCTGGCCTGAAGGGCAGCTTCTCAAGGGGCACTAAAGATAGTTTGAGGACAGCGGTGAATCTGGGCTGTCTGGCACAGGATGGGGCTACTAAGATGAGAGTGAGGGGCTTTTGCTGAAGCTTCTGAACCATGAATGCAAGAAGTGGGTGAGGCGGAAAATCATAGACAAATATCCTTGACAAGTTCATCCATGGTGCGTTGCCCGAGGACTGTGGGAATCTGGAGGAGGCATTTGGGCATTTTGCTTTTTCTGCGGTGGCAAAGAGGTCTATGCGAGTGGGAACCCCCAACAAAGGAAGTACAGAAGAAGGTCTTGGGGGGAGAGTTCTTACTCATGGAATTGTTTCTGCATCCCGCTCAGCAGGTTTGCTTACCGTTTGTCCACTCCTGGTATGTATTCCATGGGTAGATGGACTCTGGTGTATTTCCCACTGCCAAATGCCATGGGCTGGAGCAGATAACTGTAGGGAGTGAGAGCTTCCCTGTTTCTGTAAGTTACACATGACAGTTGTGTTGTGTGTCCTAACATTATCTTGTGTCAAATTCGAGGGATTCAGGGCTAGCTGGATGTCTAACAATTCCTGATAGTTGATGTGGACACTCGGTTTATTGGGTGTCCACACGCCTTGGGTGGTCATCTCCTATAAATGCACCCCTCTCACCCCCAGGCCCCCCAACCAGTGAGAGAGGCATGTGTTGTGATGGTCATTTGTGGCATGGTGTCCAAAAAAGAACGGCTAATAACAGATTGTTCACATTCCACGAGGGCAGAAGGCGATGAGTACAGCCCCAGATCAACTCTAGGTCTTCACAATGACCCTCCGCTTGAGACCACTGTGCTGCCAGGCACTCCTGCATCAGACGCATGTGTGACCTGGCTTGTGGGACTAAAGCAATGCAGGAGGCAACATGCCAAAGAGGCGCACAATCTTTCTGACTGTTTCCTGACAATCTGGCTAAAAAAGAGGGAACTGGGCTTGGAACACTTTGACCCTTGCAGGGCTGAGGTCTGCTTTTCCCATGTCAGAGTTGAGCGTGCCCCACGAGGAAGGACTGGAGATGAGATTTCATGGTATTGATGGTAAAGCCTAGGCTGCATAAGAGACGTATGGTTGTGTGGCTGTGCACTTGGCATTGCTGTTGCACTGCACTATTGATCAGCAAATCGACTGAGTAAAGGGACACATGGACGCCAACCCTTCTGATGTGAGAGGCTACCATTGCAATTCACTTTGTAAACACCATGGGAGCTGTGGTCACTCGAAAGGGCAGCACTGTGTACTAATAATGTTGACCAATTACCACAAGGCGGAGGAACCGGAGAAGTGCAGGTTGAATGAGGATGTGGAAGTAGGCGTCCGTCAGGTCGTGGGTGGTCAAGAAGTCACCTAGCTGTAGTAGAGGAAAGCCATCCTGGAGCGCTACCATGTGGAATTGTTCAGACAGGATTTACTTGTTGAGGGTCTTGAGGTCAAGAATGGCCCATAGTGTCCTGTCCTTTCGAATGAGGACGTATAAGGAATGTCTCCCTTTGGCGCCTTGTTGTGGCAGCACACGTTCTATGGACCCTTGCTGAGTAGTGTGTGCATCTCCTCTTGACGTAGACGCTGATGTTCAAGGGAGTCTGTCTCTGCCCTGCGGAGGGGGTTGTTTGGTGGTGTGAGCAAGAGTTCTACACTGTACCCCTCTGCTATGATGCCAAGAACCCACTGGTCCGATGTGATGTTCATCCAGCCGGACAGAAACCCTTTCAGTCTTCCCCTGACCGGTATTAAATAGTTGGAGGAGGGTAGTAAAGTCACTGTTTTGCAGAGGCTGCACTTTTGCCCCTGCCTCCCCTGTAATAACCCTGAAAGGGTGGCTGTTGCCTAGGAAAGGAAGTGGATGCTTCAGGGCTAGCGGTTTTCACCTCTCCATGGTATTTTGTGTACGAAAGGAGCAACGGGCAGATGGGGTCAGTAAGGCCCCCATGGCCTTAGCCATCTCAATGCCCTTTAAATTTTATGCAAAATCTTGTCAATTTGCAGGCCAAAAAGGTGTTCCCAGTCAAAAGGCAAGTTGACCAGTTGTTACGGCACTTCTGGCCTAAAGCCCAAAAAACGCAGCCAGCTGCGTCGGCGGAGGACACTGGTGTTTACACCACGAGCAACAGTGTCTGCTGCAACTAGAGTGCATTGAATGTTAGTGTTTGATATCATTGTACCCTCTGCAACCAATTCCTGAACCCTCTTTTTATACTGGTTCGGGAGGAGATGAAACAACCCCTCCATTTCATACCAGTGGGCCAATCATACTGGGGGAACAAACCTACACAATGGGCGATAGGAGAAGAAGAAGGGGCAGTGAAGTGTTCCTACTGTGTCCATCTTCTTACTCACCCAGTCGGGGGTGGGGTGCATCCAACGCTCCCTTTGAGCTTTGTAAATAACCAGGGAGTCAGCTGGCATTTGGTCCCTTAGGTAGGGAGGGTCGTAAGGAGGCGACTTTTACCGGCTCCTTAAAGATATCAGGAGCAGGCTTAAACATGCCTCAAATATTGCATTGACCTCCGAGTGGAGAAGAATTTCTCCATGAGGGAGTCGTCCTCCTGTGGTTGTTTGTGCAACTCAACCTTGTGTAATGGGTCCGCCCTTCGCGATATCTCTTGGTATGAGGTGGTGTCATCCGGCGGGGAAGGCTTGGCCGGATAGAGGTCCAGCTCAGCATCATCAGGGGCTCAACACCAGAATGGTCCCACCAGTCATTATGGGGTCGCGAGTTATATAGAGTATCATTTGTGCATTGAGAGACATAGGGCTGTGACCCCCAAACCCAGAAGGATAGGAATCTTCAGGTGAATCTGGCAAAGAGTCCCCTGGCAGCAGTGGGGAGAGGGGCATGGTGGAGAGAGAGGTAAAGGAAGAGAAGGAAGAGGTAGGTGAGGCAATGGCGGTGAAGGACAGGCATCTTTGTCATGGTGCCTGGCCTTCTCAGGCCCGGCTCCACAGACGGACTCAAGGCTTCCTCCAAAGTTCATTTCATCTTGGAAGGAATAGGGTCCTTTGCCTCCAGAGGAGTCTGGGCTACAACCCGTCGATCTCTGGAAGGATGTGGATTAGGCGTGGGCGGAAAATCCGTTCCGCTCGCGGATTTTGCGGATTTTCGGGAAATCCGCAATCCGCGAGATTTGCGAATTTCCCGCAAAATCCGCAAATCCGCGAGCAGCGGATTTTGCTCGCACTGCTCGCACTGTTCGCGTGAGTTCGCGACCCGCGAATAAGTGCAAAATTGCAGAAATACGATCTTGGCAAAACTGAAAGTAACTACTTACCAGGTTCAAAAGTTCAGGCACATCATTAGTAGCCATTTCCTGTAGTGCTTCCTGAGGGGCCCCTCCAGAGTTCAGTTGCCAGTTGAAACTATTATGTGACCCTGCTCTGAACCTCAGAATAGTTACACATATGCCACAAAGGTCCTGAATTACAGCTAAGGGAGACAAGCAGGAGCCAGGCTGGAAGTTAAAATCCATTAATCAGCCCCTAATTCATTATTGTCAGTTGGGGCAGGGCAGGTGTTGTAACTAATTTTGCAACAATGAAAGCACTTAGCAAGTGCAAAAGATCACTAATCAGGGCGCACTAAGGAAGCAGGTGCCAGCTAAAAAAATATTCTGTGACACATTAATCAGCCCCAAATTAATTCAGGTCACTTGAGGCAGGGAAGGTGTGCTTTGCTTTGCCGAAAATAATGTACACTGGACAACCAGAGGGTGTAGTGATGAAACAGAGGGTGGCATGGGTGGGCCAGAGGGTGGCATGAGTAGTCAGAGAGTGGCAGTGGTGACAGAGAGTGGCAGTGATGAAGAAGAGTGTCCCAAACAGGCTGGACACGTAGAAACAACAAGTTCGCAAAACTTGCGACCCGACAGGTAAGTTCGCAAATTGCGAAATTGTAAAAACCCTCGCGAACTGGCAGAAACACGGGCGAACACAAAAAAAAAAAAAATCCGCAAATTCGCGGGAATTCGCGGATTTTGCGGATTGCGAATCCGCAAATCCGCAAAATTCGCGGATTGCCAATCCGCAAAATCCGCTCATGCTTAATGTGGATGCGCTGCTCTCTACCATCGAGCTCCTCTTGGAGGCAATGGAGGATGAGTTGATCTTGACCCTCAGAAGAAGCGGCGGAAGCTGCCCTGGGTGGCAGGTTGTTTTATGCAGAGGATGCCTGTGGGCATGCCGGCACCAAGCCGCTTCAGATCTGAGGGCCTTGACACGGAGGCAGGCTTTGTAAGTGTCTTTAAGGCCAGAGCCGAGAGGAGCTCGAGGTTGAAGGAGGTGGCTTCAAGGAGGTCTTCGAGGGTGGGAGGGCATCAGGCTGACTCAGTGTTCCGCCAGTGGTTGACCAGAGGCCTCATGACAGGCCTGCAAACTCGCTCAACTCCCCTCGAGGGGGGTGCTCGGCTTCTGAGTGATGTTGAGGGATGGGAGGCGGGATGCCTGTACTCACAGCAGCCATCTCTGGTGCTGTGCAGGTTGAGGCTTGTTGTAAAGTAGAGGTGGTTATGCAGAAATGATGGTACGCAGGTCCGGGTGATATCCAAATTAGATTCATTCCAAGTTTTCCAGCATCAACACGTGTAGTTAAGTTCCTATTTTCCCAATAGGCCCTGCGCATTGGAATAACATAAACAGTAGTATGGACGTAGAAGTGCGGATCTTCCAGATCTCCACTGACTATGCTAAACTTAATTTGGTTTGTTACCAACTAGCTCAGAGGTCACTGGAAACTTTCTTGACTGAATAAGAAGTGATCAGCTTCCCTGGTACAGACAAGAAGGGATTCAGTTTTCCAACAACCGCATAAACATGACAACTTTGCTCCTTAGAATAAGAGTCAATCTCTAGAGTCGTGTGAAACAATAGACCGTTATTTTACTCAGTCAGTTTTGTGCAGATTACTTTCACCAAAATGCAGAGAATAGAGAGAAGGGCCTTTTCAATAAAAAGGAATTATTTATTGAACAGTCTTTCTTCTCATACAAGAGAAATGAAATGCCACAATTGCAAGACTTGTCATTATAAAAAGTGCGTACAGTAAAATGAGGATTGCGAAATAATACTGTAAAAGCATTGATATGGTTTCTAAGCCATACAATGGTTTAAAATGAATAAAACATATATACATTCATATATACATTAGGCTAACGTACTCAACTGGTGCTTCTAACTACGCCTACCCCAGTGTACCTGACCTAAGCCTAATACTTGGGAGGGGAGTAAGTAAGTAGCTTTAGTTAAGTTGGTTTTGCCAAGGTTTGCTTCAAGAATTCTCTCTAAGGGTTTAGTCAACACCATACCTCTGGAATAGAATGTTGGAGGTCTGGTATCTCCTTCCAGGGACTCGATATCCCAGTCACTCGCAAGAGTAGGCTGGAAACGCCGGAGCTGGATTTCTCAGCAGGAGAAAAGACAGCGTCTCTCTCAGCGCGTCGAGGAAGAGGAGGGGCAGCGTCTGCGGGCAGCTTGCATCTGCTGGGCTCTGAAGGGGACAGCTGTTCTGCTCCTATGTGCACCACACCATTGTTCGCTGATGCCGTTGAGGCAGCAGTAGTTTCAGTGTCAGCGAGGCAGCGATAGTATCGAGGCAGCGTTTGCTTAAGGCAATGTTGGTAATATTTATACCTGAAAGGTGCCTGGTTTGACGTAAGTTTTTGGACATAAGACGTCAATAAAGATGTCACTAGGAAGTGATCGTCTCTCAGTGCTCATTAGAGTTCTATTACTAATCAAAACATAGCAAGTGGGGCTTTCCCAGGTTGCTGAGTTTTATCTTGTTGAAGAACTAGGAGTGTAATTTAGGAATCTTAGATAGTGGCTTCTGCTGTGTCATTTGCAATAATGAGCTGCAAAGGAAGCTGCAGAGGAAGTGATTCTGAAATGTGGCTCTGATCGTGTGAGGCCAGAGACGAGTTTCTGAATATTGCATTTGATCGGTTATGCCAATATAGGGGTACAAAGGGATTATAGCCGTATAGGGGCATAAGGTCACAGTATTGTTCACGGTCCTAGATTAGAACGCGACACCCACTCCACGAATTTATGTCCATCAATTTACTAAAACTATAGCAAAAGATGCATGTGTAACATTACCCACCTCAAAATACACATTTGCATTTGAAATGGCGTATTCGTAATACGTGGTCATTTTGGTACTGTATGTCTTTAAGCATAGAAATCATTCAAAATTATAGCTTATGTAATCAATGAACGATTTTGCGAAACAATTACACATGAAATATCTCTTAATACAGAAAAGAAGGGCAAGATAATTTCATCACATATAAAAGCATTTGCTATAACATGTGCTAGAGGCTGGTGTAAAGTTATTATGTCTCTAGATGTATCTAAAAATAGATGTAGAAGCTTCTGTTCTTTATGAATAGGTCTACTTTAAGCAAAGAATTTTCGTGCCAGAAAAAGATAAATATTTTTTAAAAGTGTTCAATTCAAAAACGTTTTTTTTATTTTTTCTTGATGAACGGGGGAATAGAGTTCCAACGCTTTTCAGCAGTTTTTGTTGATCAAAACTGAAGGCCGAATTCAGAGTTCATGGGAACGCTGTGTGTCGGAATGCTTTATTAAAATTATTGTTTCTGTTCGGGTGAGAACATCATATCAGACAGGCTCTCAAAGAATTGGTCTACAAGATCAGGTGACAGTTCGACCAAGTTCGATAGTGCTGTAACTTGGCAGGTGTGAGAATGATTGCTATCATCAAAGTCTGGATCAGCAATGCTCACAGAAGGTCGTACCTGGGTGATGCTGCTTTTGTTTCTCGCTCCACTGTCACCACCTAGTCGTAGCACAGGAGTCTCAACGAATGCTGTCATCAGGATTGGTAGCCCCTGGGGAAAACACAATGCGTGAGCCGTTATCGGACTTAGCAAAGTATCGATATCCATTGGTACTGCTGATGGAAGTGCAAGACAGATGTCCAACACGCACTCATCTCCGCATAGCATACATCAAAGCACAGGTAAGATGCAGGTCTGCCATATCGGTCTGAATGAAAGAAACCAGGTCATGTTTAGATCTCTCAGCCTGGCCAATCCAAGGACTCTAGTTAATCTGTCCCGTTAGCATATTGCTAGGATTGTTTCTTCCATCCTGGTAGGAGTCATGTCTGAGTTTTGGCTTGCCATATCAGAGCAGGAGGGTCAAAAATAAAATGCCTGCTACAAGTCCCAAAAATAGGGGTATGCCGCCAAAGACTGAATGGACAAAATTAGGAATGATTGCCAGAATTGCTTGAAATGGTGTTAGCAGTCCCTTAAAAATCGTCTTAAATATGCCTGGAATGCCTATGGCACTAGACATGTTAAGAATTTGGCTAAGCATTTCTGTGAAATGCACGGGGCAATTTGTTGATAAAAGGTCATGAATCTCTGTAGCTGTCCTTTTAAATAGGAGATCATATGTCTCTTTTGATGACGTGATGGGCACTGTTGTCTGTAAAAGCACAGACTTCATTCTGCTTAAAGTATCAATTCTGTTTAGAAGAGAAATTCAGACGAGGCCATAAGGGAGTCTCGGAGTCTCCAGGGCCATTTGGAAACAATGCTTGCATACAGCATTTGACCATGGATGTTACGCTTACGAGATAGGCTTTTCCTGGCAAAAGGCCACAACATCTGTGATCCGTTCTTAGAATGTAACTCCCGTTTGCGAGTTGCATAAAGAAAGGCTCTATCTGCGTTGCAGGTGTGACATGCTGGTGGCATGAAAGGTTGTTAGAATTACCTTCACAGGCTCCGTGTAAATTAATACCCTGGCACAAAAGTATACCGCTTAGTGAACGTTTACAGTTTTCACCACTAAGAAATACATTTTTGTTGCTGTCACTATAGCATGAATGTGTGTATGGTAATTTCCATGTTGACTTAATGTATCCTTTACCCAATCGTTCATACTGGCCAGTAGGTATGTATTCAAGGCATTTTTTAAATTGGAAAGTTGTTATCGGAATTGTGATAATCCCGTGTATTATCCATTCAATGACAGCACTTTCTGACATTGTCAAAGGTAATCTCTCAAGTTTTTCGATGCTCAGGATTGTATATTCTGCTCCTTTCTGTGCCAAGCTGATTTGTTTATCAGTAAGGTTAAAGATGGAAAACAATGACGTTGTGTTGATTAAACGCCAAGGCACATAGCCTGAAAGAAGATTTTGCAGCGTCCAGCCTAACTGTACAATAGAACGCAATTCTGACTGGCCATGCTGTAACATTAGCAAGTCTTTGTCTATTATATCTATGGCAGATGATACAATATAGTCCAACGAATATATTCTGGAGGACAGAGTCATTAACCCTTTGTCCACTACAGAAAGTGATTTTTCCAAATTAATACAATCAATTTCTCATATTTTTTCAGCTGTTTCAATTTGTGTTATTTTCCAAGCCTCGTTGTAAGCTGCATATATACTGGTCGCTATGAAACGCTTTTGACGCTGTTTGAGTGGTCTCAGAATAAAATCGCGCAAATCAGCACCATCTTTAAGTGTTGCTTAATTTCAGCCAGTGTGGATGATTCTAGCCATTCAAGGCACAGCTTCCCTACACTGTTTGTTGTTACTATCCCTGGATGTTGTCTCTGGGAGTATCTAGGGTCTTGTCTGGACATTGTTAACCCCTGTGTTTTGTTCAGGAATCTATCTTGACAGTTGTTTGTGTCAGTAAGCCAGATTAACCGCTTTTTCCAATTAGGATGTGTTCTGTTTAAATGTAAAATTTTAGATACGTCTATCTCAATATCTGTTGTTGCATTCTCAGGTATTGGCTTTGGAATAGACGGTTTGTTAAGGTCTTTAATCTTAGCTAGGCCAAGACAGGATGTTTGTTGAATTGTTTCATTTAAAAACATTATTTGTTCTGGGATCATGCAGGCTCGAAATAGTGCTTCTAGGCCCTGTACCTGCCACTCTTTTGTACCCCAGATGGTTTTTGTTTCAATGTTACTTTTCCAATAATCAAAACCAAATGTCATCATTTTTTCATAAAATGCTTCTGAATATATCATTTTAGTATTTGTCAGCATTGTTTTCAATCCTGTTTTATCTAACAGTTTGTAATAAAACGTTTCTGCATCATTGGTGTTAAATCCTGAGAAGTACTGAAATTTCTCATAGAATGTTTTAGAACTGCTTTTAGGTGGTGTAGCACAATGTTCCCATTGGTTATACTTAAAAACATTTCTAGGCTGTGCAGATTTATGCAAGTAATGATTACCATAGTGTGTGTAGCAGAACATCTGTTCATAACTAGATGAACCTTGTAAATAATCATGATCTGTAAATCTAGCTGACATTACTAAATCAGACATCATATTATTAATACTTTCAAAGTCCCAATCATCAGAGAATGTACTAGGTTTTACAAAGTCACTTAAGGAAACCTTGAATTGATGAGGATACTTCAGGATTTCGACCGGACCATAGATTTCATAGTCAGTTTTCTCCCATACTACCCCACCGGGTATTGGAATGGCTGTGACATTTACTGTTGAAAGTTCTCTTTTCTTCACGTGGGATAATCTGTGTGATTTGAGGACTAAGTTGATGTTCTGACTTGCTGTGTCCATTGTATTGTAATAAACTTTCCGAAAATGAAAACTAAAATTAGGCATAGTAGGAGTATGAATACCCCTGAAATAATCCAATGCTCAATCAATGGTGCATCCAGATATACTTCTTTGATTTGTTGAAAGAGTTCTGTTGCTTTTTCTTTAAAAGTCTTTTTTATTTCTGGCATCACTTCGGGGTTGCTTTGATCCTCAGAAAAGTTATCGAAGTTGATGAAGTAGCCAGAGGCAGTTCTGTCAATTGTTGGAATTGTTCTTTCAATTTGTCTTTCGGTAGCACATTCTGATGCTACATCATTGTAGACTGGTGTTTCTTGACGAACTGTTTCAATCTGTGTCTCAAGAGGCACGAGTTCCATGGCATTATTGCGTAGTCCCTCTTCGTGCACTGCTGGCTGATCGAATGTGATTAGTCTTTCAGTTTGAACCTCTTGGATTGTTGCAAGTTTGGGTATTCTATTGTTTCTCAGGAGTCCACTGGGCCTACTGTTGATTATAGGCCACATGCTTGTGGTTTTACCAGGTCGATTGATACAACTCTGTTCTCCTTTTTACCAGCAAGGGGCGGTAGTACAACTGATCTTGTTCCGTTGATTGCCAAGACAGGTACTGCTTTTCTGTAAGAAGGCCCAAATTCCTTCTTCACCGCTATTTTTTCTCTGACTAGATCCCCAATCTTTGGAATCCAGACAGGCCTTGCTGGGGCTGGTCGTGCCTCGTCAGTGGTCGTTGGCTGTTGCTTTAACTTTATGTTGCTTAAGGATTTTCTTGTTTCATTCATGTCCTGTAAATCAGCCAAACGATCTTTGATGTCAAAGTCTGTTTTCTTATCTTCTACCACTGATACCTGACTACCTAAGTCCTGAATTCGCATTCTAGTTCCGAACAATAGTTCGTATGGGCTGAAACCTTTTAGAGAATTTCTTGTCAAATTGTTAAGACTTAACTGGACACTTATTAAATGTTTGACCCATCCAGCACCCGAACCTAATACCTTCGCTGTTATAGATTGCTTTATGTCCCGGATTTTTCTTTCTACCACACTGTTCCCTTCGGGGTGTGACGGACAAGAATACCGCAAGCCAACTCCCATGCTGGCCATGGCATCCTTATAAGCTCGAGAGATGAAAGCAGGACCCTGGTCAGAATGGAACATGGCAATTGCGTATGTGTCGATAAAGACTCGCAGATCTTTTATAACCGTTCTGGCGTCAGCCGAGCGCTGGGGCCACATTTTTTTTTAAGTGTGTTTTGCCTTAATGAATAATAGGATGCTGGATGACTCTAATTGGTAGCCGGGCAACAGACTGGACCAGTTCACTACTGCGATCCCTGTCACAGTCGGGACAGTTCTTTACATATATTTGATGTTGCACACTCATTCCCGGCCACCAGTATACTGATTGTAATTCAGTCAGAGATTCCTTGATCTTTTTGTGCCTAGGATCCAATCCCATGTGTGCGTCTGCTATTAAAAATATTCTCCTGTTCGCGTTTGGAATTACCCTATCCCCCACTCCAGGGATTCAAGCAAAATCAATTACGTATGCATAATTGAGTGGATAGTTCACGGGCAGTGCTGCACAGTCGCCTTTTACGGACGTTTTTACTGCCAGCATAGTTTCCCCGTCTATGTATTTTTCTGAACGCTTTTTTGTGGGTACGGAAGCCGGTTTAGTTGCTTCCGTTGTGGCTGTATTAGCCAATGAATTCCCTGCAACGTGAACGCCATCACGTTGATGACTCAGAGTGTGTATCATGTGAGTCTTTTGTAGTTCTTTCTGTAAAAGAGCTACCTGTTTCCAGAGCATTTTATGCTTCATTGTGGCACCTGTGTCATCTTTGTAATCATTTTCAATCCAGCTCTGCAACTTATTATTGTAAGAGTTGACGCATAAATTATAATCGCACACGATTAATGTCGGGAATTCACGTTCTGCATTTTCAAGCGCCATCTTTAAAGATCTGATTTCAGCTCTCTATGCGAACAGTACTTCACTGATTCAGTTTTTGTTATTTTCGGTCTGAATTTACCGCTCAGCCAGCGACCTTTAACAATCGCGTATGCTGCATCGTAGGATTTGTTCTCTACGTTGAAATGCTGTACAAATCTATGTTGAAATGCTGTACAAATCTATCTGTATAGATTATACAGGCGTACTGTGGGAGAGGCAGAAGTTCGATTGGCAGAGGATATTCTTCTTCATAAGTTAAATTATGCAGTTTATTCAAGAGCGGGCCGTGATAGAATTTCAAGTCTTCCGCAGCAAGAGAATCTACACACTGTATCCATTTCGGATCTAGTGACACTGTAGGCAGGTTTACTGGGCTGAATAGCACCTCGAAGGCGGATTCCGCTGAAACAACAGTGATCCTCATGCCTTTTGCTAGTTCTCTTTCTTTAGCTATAGCTGCTTGCACTGCTTTCACAGTATTTTCTGTGAGACTGAATGTTTTTTCTGCTTGTGTGTACAAGTGAGATTTGTAAGCTATTGGTACCGTTTCTCCCTCATTAGAGGTCAGGTATGTGAATCCGCATCTTCCTGGGATGACTTTGATTACAAGATTGCGTGTGTTGTCACGTGTATCTAATTTTGTTTTTGCTAACATGTCTGTTTGCAGTGATCTCAAAATTTCTGTGTGTTTTTGAGTCCAGTTGATTTGTTTAAAAATCAGGTTTAATTAGTTCGTAGAGAGGTTTAACCCTCTCTGCGTAATTTAGAATGTAAGTTCTACCGAAATTCAGAAAACCTAGAATCGATTGTAAATTCTTCAGCGTTTTTGGAGCTTGGAGTACAGCGCACTTCTCTAAGAAGTTGTCCGCTAGGCTTTTTCCTTCAGTTGATAATTCGTATCCTAAGAATAGTACTGTCAGATGGGCAATTCGGGACTTTTTAAAGTTGAATTTGTAACCCTCTGCTGCGAACCCTAGTATAATGGTGTTCACTCTTTTCAAGTGAGTCTCCAAGTTGTCGTCTGTGAGATAGATATCATCTACGTAAGATAATGCCTCATCATCATACATTTGTAGTAACTCTGTTACTCTGGCTGAGAATAGTGCTGGGCTGTTCTTGAATCCCTGTGGGAGCCTACAGAAATTTTCTGAGACCCCATTACTGAGAAAGCGTATCTGCTTTCTGGTGCAATGTTTTGACAAAAGAAACCATTAGATATGTCTAATGTCGTTTTATAGTTTTTCCTAACTATGTTATTCATTAGTGCAGCACTATGCGAATTTTGTACTGCAAATGTTTTGCAACATGCATTAAGGTGTCTGTAGTCCAAAACTAGACAATATGAATTGTCTGGTTTGGAGACAGGAAACAAAGGATTGTTCATTTGAGAGGTGCATGTTTCAATCACCCCCTGGTATTCAAGTTGATCTAAAATCTCCCTGACTTGTTTTTTAGCTTCTTGCTTAATGGGATACTGCCTTTGGGCAGTCGGTTGACTTTTTAACTGAATTTTGTGAGGAGGAGAGTCCTCATCCCATCCTACATGATTTTTATATAGTGCTGGTGCCTGGGCTACTGCCCATTTCCTTGCATAAGTATATTTTTTGTGAATTGGAATGTGATTCGAGAAGGCAGGCATAATCATTTCTTCGCCATGAGGGCACTCCCTGACAAACTCTGGGGGCCAATCTTTTTCAGCTAACAGAATATCATAGCCTTTTGAGAGTTTATCCCAAAATAGACCCCTTATTTTCCTAGTCTTATCACCCTCTATACGCAATGTTATTTCGTATATCTTATGGGGCTCGCTAAGTCTGGTGTCGGCAGTTTCAACCTGAATGTATTCATTTGTGTCCACTGTCTCCAGATGACTCATCAGGATCTTGCGGGCTATACTGATTTCTGCTGCACTGTCTACGCATTGTCTGTGCCCACTCCCCGTTTTTCAACTGTGTCCTCAGTATTCTCGGCATGGTTGATTACTCTAATACTGGCTACCTTCTTTTTTTGGAAATTGAGATTTTTTACTTTGAGCAGGTTCCTTGTCTTTGGACTTGGTGTGCTCTCCTGGGTCTGACCGTCCTCTTCTTTCCGATTTCTGCGAAAAAGATCGAGAGGGACGTGTATCAATACTTTGATATCTATCAGGCTTCTTCAAATTATCCCTATTTCTAAGGTTATATCTTTTCTCAGAGGGCTCCCTCTGGGGAGACTGGTGTTCTCGAGTCGGAGTTCTTTCTCTCTGTCGAGGAGACCTTCCTCTGGATTGGAAAACTTTTTCTTTGGGAGTGGATTGTTTATTTCCATCCCAGCTCTTTTTAGGAGTATTTGAATTATTTTTAATAAATCATTTTTCAGGATTTTTGAGCAGTTGGGGTTTTACTGGTTTTCCACCCAAGCTGTCTCTACCTAGTTCTTCGTAGCATTTTTCTATGATTCTGGCAAGCTCAATTGGTTGATCTGTTACATCTGTTTCCTTCAACTTCTGGCGGATCGCCACAGATGCTGCTTCTCCTTTAATATTGGCTAGTAATATAGCTGAGACCTGCTTGAAGTCTTTCAGTAATTTCATACCAAGAGTTAAAGCAGGTTCTGGACCGTATTCATTCTGAATCTGTTTTAGCACTTCTGGTATTACCGCCATTGACAGAACACCATGTGTTTTTGTGTAAATGGAAGCAAAGACTGTACCCCAAGTGTCACAGTCCTCCACGTGTGGTGCGACTCCCATAGGAAGGCAGATGGTCAGGATCCTATGTTTCTCTATAGGGGTAGTATTCGGAAATACTGCCTCTATTTGAGTGATTTTCTGCGCTAACCAGAAAGGAATTTGTTCCCGTTTTATGGGTGTTTTACCAAGACATGACTGTATGTTCTGTGGTGTAATTTTATTAGTGTTCCCCTGATGAGGGGTCAGCTCTGGTGTATTAACAGCTGTTTGGATTGTAGCAGTCCGCATTACATCTTGGACTAATTGCCTATGTATCTTAATTAATGTTTTTAGCTGTACTAACAGCTCTTCTTTTGACATTTTTCAATGTCCGGATGTGGTGTGTAGCTGGCTAGAACCGGCCACGTTGCTCCTGGTCTACCTAGTGGACCGAGCCTGGTAATATGATTATTGTGTTTTATGGCGCCTTTAAACCAGAGCAGGTGCTCTTGGCATTTTAATGGGATTTCAATCTCCTCGAAAGGAGCGTACTCTTCCGGTGGATCCCCTATTTTGTAATAGTGGAACTCGTGTGTTGCAGCGTTTGCTGCTGGAAATTTTATCCAAGAATAGAATACCTCTGTCCGCCGATATTCGTGTGCCTCTATCACGAAGACGACTGTGCCACCTTGTGTGGTCAGTCCATTTTCTATAAGTTTTGAAGTTATAGATTTTCTTAAATGTGCTGGGATGATTATTGCACCCGGTTCAGTAGTACCGGCGTCCTGTTGATTTGCATCTACTGCAGTTGCAACTGTCCCGTTTTCTCCTGGCATTTTATAAATGCAAGGTTTGCAGAGCAGGTCTCCAAGGAGACAAAGATTAGGTGCACAATATTTTGGAACCCTGTATCCTTCAACGTTAAATAAACCAGAGCTTTACATAGGAATCTCTTCCTACTAAGGTCGGGCGGATTTTAACCTTTCACCCACTCCAGACGTCTATTGGAGTATTTACGGGAGAAAGGGGTCTGTGTGAAAAATGCACGACTGAGTTACTCTAACGTCTTGCGTTAGTTTATCGCCTTACCAAACGTTTGGGTGCCATGTAGTGTAGTTCCTATTTTCCCAATAGGCCCTGCGCATTGGAATAACATAAACAGTAGTATGGACGTAGAAGTGCGGATCTTCCAGGTCTCCACTGACTATGCTAAACTTAATTGGGTTTGTTACCAACTAGCTCAGAGGTCACTGGAAACTTTCTTGACTGAATTGGAAGTGATCAGCTTCCCTGGTACAGACAAGAAGGGATTCAGTTTTCCAACAACCGCATAAACATGACAACTTTGCTCCTTAGAATAAGAGTCAATCTCTAGAGTCGTGTGAAACAATAGACCGTTATTTTACTCAGTCAGTTTTGTGCAGATTACTTTCACCAAAATGCAGAGAATAGAGAGACGGGCGTTTTCAATAAAAAGGTATTATTTATTGAACAGTCTTTCTTCTCATACAAGAGAAATGAAATGCCACAATTGCAAGACTTGTCATTATAAAAAGTGCATACAGTAAAATGAGGATTGCGAAATAATACTGTAAAAAGCATTGATATGGTTTCTTAGCCATACAATGGTTTAAAATGAATAAAACATATATACATTCATATATACATTAGGCTAACGTACTCAACTGGTGCTTCTAACTATGCCTACCCCAGTGTACCTGACCTAAGCCTAATACTTGGGAGGGGAGTAAGTAAGTAGCTTTAGTTAAGTTGGTTTTGCCAAGGTTTGCTTCAAGAAATCTCTCTAAGGGTTTAGTCAACACCATACCTCTGGAATAGAATGTTGGAGGTCTGGTATGCTCTTCCAGGGACTCGATATCCCAGTCACTCGCAAGAGTAGGCTGGAAACGCCGGAGCTGGATTTCTCGGCAGGAGAAAAGACAGCGTCTCTCTCAGCGCGTCGAGGAAGAGGAGTGGCAGCGTCAGCGGGCAGCTTGCATCTGCTGGGCTCTGAAGGGGACAGCTGTTCTGCTCCTATGTGCACCACACCATTGTTCGCTGATGCCGTTGAGGCAGCGGTAGCTTCAGTGTCAGCGAGGCAGCGATAGTATCGAGGCAGCGTTTGCTTAAGGCAATGTTGGTAATATTTATACCTGAAAGGTGCCTGGTTTGACGTAAGTTTTTGGACATAAGACGTCAATAAAGATGTCACTAGGAAGTGATCGTCTCTCAGTGCTCATTAGAGTTCTATTACTAATCAAAACATAGCAAGTGGGGCTTTCCCAGGTTGCTGAGTTTTATCTTGTTGAAGAACTCGGAGTGTAATCTAGGAATCTTAGATAGTGGCTTCTGCTGTTTCATTTGCACTAATGAGCTGCAAAGGAAGCTGCAGAGGAAGTGATTCTGAAATGTGGCTCTGATCGTGTGAGGCCAGAGACGAGTTTGTGAATATTGCATTTGATCGGTGTTGCCAATATAGAGGTACAAAGGGATTATAGCCGTAAAGGGGCATAAGGTCACAGTATTGATCAGGGTCCTAGATTAGAACGCGACACACGGGAGTGCAACCGGCTCTTCAATAATCCAATAGCTCAATGAATACAATAACAGCTGTAGCATAAACTGCAAGAACATCCTCGAGAGATGCATCTTCAAACATAAACATGTTTGAAGATACACTCACCGCAAGGATGCAGGAGGTGGAACGTGAAAACATACAGAATGCCATTACATCAGAATAACATCATGAACACGATGAAATAGAAGAAAGACTATACCTTACATCAGTCTGCTTCTGCGTCGGAGCCAGAGGTGATCTCAACCGCAAACACTTGAGCCTCTGCTCTGCAAGCCCCTGGCTGCTGCTCGCCCTTGGTTTCCTGGTCTCCGAACAAGTCCAGAGTATCTATTATCTGCTCAGTGCTGCGTCATCAAAGGCCATGCGACTATCTTGATGGTAAGGGAGGGTATCTTTTTTCCAGAGGATGAACTTTGCCGAAAAGAAGGCTTCTGGTGGTCTGAGGAGGGACAGATAATGGAGGTTTCAGGTGTTTTACTTGATACTGCAGTCAGTAGTGGGTGGAATGGAGCTCTTTCCATCACAGCCACATTCTCAGGGTACAAGGAAATGATGGGGCCTCATATGGAGCAACGAAGGTGTTCGATCAGAGAGCCAAAGAACAAGTGTATGCAGTGCTGGGAATCAACAAGTAAATGCAAGGTATTTCTCCCAGCGAGTAAGGCGCATACATGCAGGCCTGCAGACACCATGCAGCATTGAACTGGTGCACAAAGGGAAACATCTGACCCCGGTGGCAGAGAAAACAATAATAATCTAACAATGGAGCCGACACCAATAAGTGGAGTCACTACTCCGGGTGACTAGAAAACCTTCTTCATAGAAAAACACATCCGACCCCAACACCAGATGGCAGGAGTATACACAGCATGTGTATCTACAGCTACACATGCCAAAAATGGAATATGTTACTTACCCTGTAGGACAAGTTACTAATGCTTATCTGGTAGAGGCATAATCTAGCCGCAGATTCCTTACCTTTGAACTTTCAGGCATCAGGCTGGATCGGGAAAATGTTACTTAGAAGTACCCCTGCGCGCCTGTAGGTGGCATAAGTCGACTTCGCGTGACATCCTGTTCGTCGCCATGTCTGCATTGTCAGTATATCCAACGCACTGACGTCATGACTTTTCATGGCTTTCCCTGCCAGAAGCACGGACCAATGAAGTGACGGACCATGGTGTGTTAAAAAAGAAACTAGGGCCCTGAAGGGGAACAGCCCTGACACTAAAAGACAATTACGCAGCGCGGGGAGGATGGGAGGGTCAGTAAGAAATCTGTGGCTACATCATGTCTCTACCAAATAAGGCGTTTTTGAACGTAAGTAAATTGTACATCTGATAGAGACATCTTGCTGCAGATTCCTTACCTTGGAGCAGACACACAAGCAATACCTTCCCCGCAGGTGGGACTGCGGAAAAGCTTGAAACCATGAAATCCTGTAAAACAGAGAGGCCAAACAGGCCCTCCCTGCGAACCTGAAAATCCAGGCAATATTGTGTGGTGAACGTGCGCAGAGATGCCCACATGGACGCTTGGCAGATATCAGAAATAGAAACATGACTCTGTAGGGTTGTGGTGGCTGCTTTAGTCCTGGTGGAATGGGCCCTAAGGCCTTCGGGAGGCTGCTTTTGTGCCAAGACATTACACATTTTGATGCAGAGGATAACCCAGCATGATATGGTCCTCTTTTGGACAGCACACCCCTTCTTGGATCCCAAATATCCTAAAAAGAGTTGGTCATCCACCCAGAACTCTTTTGCGCGATCAAGGTAGAACGATAACGCTCTTTTTGTGTGGAGATGCTCCTCTTCTTTGGAAGGATGCAGAGGTGCATAGAAAGTGTGTAGAGTAACGGACTGTCCCAGAGGTAGTGAGTTACAGCCTTGGGCAAAAAGGCTGCTCTAGTTCTCAGTAACACTTTGTCTGGGAAGACGGTCAGATAAGGAGGCTGTGCTGACGGTGCCTGTAGTTCACTCACCCTCCTGGCAGAGGTAATTGTGACCAAAAAGGCTCTTTTGAAAGTGAGCAACCGTGGAGGACAGTTGTGAAGCAGCTCAAACTGTGAGCAAATAAAAAAAGTAAGGTCCAAATTAGAGTCCCACTGTGGCATAGGAAAAGAAGAAGGGGGAAACAAGTGGGTTAACCCTCCAAAAATCTTTGCACCAGAGGGGACATAAATAGTGAAAGCTGATCTGGCAGTCGAAGAAAAGCCGAAAGGGGTGAAAGGTAGCCCTTTAAAGTACCCAAAGCAAAGCCCTGCTGGGCCAAGGACAGTATAAACAGGAGAATATCCACCAGAGAACCAAATAAGGGGTCAATAGACTGTTCTGTACAACATTAACAAAACTTCTTCCATCGGCTGCCATGTACCAATTTTGTGGAGACGCCTGGCTGCCAGAATAACTTCGCAGACTTCAGGAGAAAGGTCAAAATCTGTCAACTATCGCCGCTCAATTTCCATGCTAGGAGGCGGATGGAGGACCCTCCTCTGCTTCTGCGACAGAGTATCCTCCTGAAGGGGCAGCCTGATCGGTGGATCGATGCTCATCTCCAGAGGCTTGGGATACCAAACTCTCAAAGCCCAATCCGAAGCCACAAGAATGATTTGTGCCCAGTTGCTCTTGAGCACTTTGGGCAGTAGTGGTATGGGCGGAAAGGCGTACAGTAGGCCTGAGTTCCACTCGCGATTAAAAGCGTTGCAGAGCGTAAGCTGCCTTGGAAACTCCAACACGCAAAACTGCTGACATTGCGAGTTCTCTTTGTAGGCAAACAGTTCTAACCAAGGCTCTCCCTACCGCTGAAAGAGACCTTGTGCCAACTCCGGATGGAGACGGCACTCATAACCCACAAGGCACCTTCAACTGAGTTAGTCTGCTCTGGCGTTCAGGGAACCAGCTAGATATTGCACCACCAGGGAAATGCCTCTTGAAAGAGAATCAACGACCCCACTCTGCCTTGTTTATTGCGGTACCACATGGAGGTAGTGTCTATGAACACCTGAACTAGCCTTCCGTTGATGAATGTTAAAAAAGGCTTTCTGTGCCAGTCAGATCGCACGAAGCTCCAATAGGTTGGTATGGAGCATGGCTTCTGCCGAAAACCATAGTCCTCTGATCCCCCTCCGCCTGGGACGACACTTGGTGGCCACCGGCCCTGGGAACCGCACCGAAACCAACGGACCACGCACGTAACTTGGGCTTCATCCTGGACTCCTCTCTCTCGATGACCAGACAAGTCAACGCCGTCTCATCCTCATGCTTCAACATCCTACGAATGCTCAACAAAATCTTCCGTTGGATCCCCACTGAAACAAGAAAGACGGTCACCCATGCACTGGTCACTAGCCGACTAGACTACGGAAACACCCTTTACGCTGGAACCACAGGCAAACTACAGAAAAAACTCCAACGCATCCAAAACGCCTCAGCCAGACTCATCCTAGACATCCCCCGCCAAGCTCACATTTTCGGTCACCTGAAAGACCTTCACTGTGTCCCCGTCAACAAGAGAATCACGTTCCGTCTCCTCACCCACGCACACAAAGCCCTCTGCGACCTAGGACCCGAATACCTCAACACGCGCCTGCCCTTCTACACCCCCCCCGCCAACTTTGTTCGTCCAATCAGGCCCTAGCCACAATTCCACGCATCCAGAGATCCACCATGGGAGGACGATCCTTCTCCTACTTAGCAGCCAAGACCTGGAATTCCCTCCCCACCCACCTCCGCCTCACACAGAACCACCTCTCCTTCAGAAAACAACTTAAAACTTGGATATTTGATAAGTAAGCTCCCCCCCTCCCTCAAGCGCTTTGAGGCCCTCTGGGTGAGTAGTGCGCTATACACATTTAAACTTGAACTTGAACTTGATCTGTGTGGGGAAGGGAGAGGGGTCTGCCTCTGACCCAATCGTGGTTTGTCAGCCACCACTGCAGGTCTTTCGCAGTGCCCTCCGATGTCTGAACCAGGTCGGTGAGATTTCATTGATGCTGTGCCCATTGGCACTTCAGGTCCCACTGCAGAGCCCACATGTGCCATAGTGCATGGTCTACCAGCAGGATGCAGGAAGCCATGAGACCCATCAGTCTCAGAGTCATTCTCACCGAAATCCAGGATAGAGAGGATGGAACATCGGTATCTTAGCCTGAATATCCTGGACTCGCCGTTTAGGAGGATAGGCCCACAACTGTACCGTGTCCAGAACCATCCCAATAAAACAGAGTGTCTGAGAAGGAGTCAGGTGTGACTTCGGCACGTTGATAGTGAACCCCACCGAATGCAGGAGGTTTGCCGTAGTCTGGAGGTGGGAGACGACTGCTTGGGATGAGCCCACCTTCAACAACCAGTCGCCAAGATAGGGGAAGACTGGAACCCCCGATCTTTACAGACGGGCTGCAACCACTGCCATCACCTATGTGTACACTCAAGCGGCACTGGAGCGGCCGAAGCGGAGCACCGCAACTGAAAGTGCTCATGGCCCACCGTAAACTTCAGGAAGTGATGATGGGTGGGCGGAGATATGAAAATAGGCATCCTGTAAGGCCAGCGCTACCATCGGGTCTCCCAGGTCCAAGGCAGACAGGACTGAGCTAAGGTGAGCATCTTGAGTTTCCCATTTTTGAGGAAGTAGTTGAGGGCTTTGAGTTAGAGGATAGGATGAAGGACTGTGTCCTTCTTTGGAACCAGAAAATGGCAGTAACAACAACCACAGCCAATTTCGTGCCTGGGAACCCTCTCTATAGCTCCCTTGGCCAAGAGTATTTTGACTTCCTCACGGAGTAAAGCAAGCTGATTCTCCATCAGCCGATCGGACACTGGAGGCATAGATGGAGTGGTAATCTCAAAGGGGAGGGAGTAGCCATGTTGGACTATTTGCATCACTCACCTGTCCAAGGTGATGTTTAGCCAGTGGTGGAGATGATGGCGGATTCTGCCACCAACTGGTCATGAATAACGCTGGGGGAATCGGACTAGGAATGTTTTGTGGTGGAGGCAATCATGGCTTGGCTCGACTTCTGGCCTCCACACCCACGGAGTTGGGGTGAACCTCTTCACCAGCCCCGCAGAGGCTGCTGAACTTGCGGGCCCTCTGGCCGGACCAGGGTAGGTAGCCCCTTCCATAGCCATGAAAGGAGCGGGGTGTTATGGGAAAACCCAGGGACTTGGCCGTAGCCCACGAGTCTTTGAAATACTCAAGGGCGGCATCTGCTTTGTCTCCGTAGAAATGGGAGCCAAAAAAGGGCATGTCCATAAGGTTAGCTTGAGCATCCCCCGAAAAAACAAACTACCTCAGACAGGCATGGCGATGTATGGCCACCATTGTGGAAAATACTCTGCCCAGCGAGTCCGTCATGTCCAACCCACTTCGGATGGTGAACTTTGCTGCATCTCTCCCGTCTGAAATGGCTTGGGAGAGTAGGATCCAGCCCTCCTCCGAGACCTTGGGCAGCACCTGCACAACCGTGTCCCATATCGAATGGGGTTAACGGCCCAAATGGCATGAGGTGTTCACCAACCGCAATGCTAGACTGGTGGAAGAAAACATTTTCTTTCCAAAGCTTTTTGGTTTCTTTGATTCCCTATCTAGCAGTGCGGAAGGAAACACTTTATGGGAAGTAGAAGTTTGAACCGCCAAGCTTGGTTGGGTGGGGTGGGTGGTGAGGAAAATTTGGTCACCCGATTCAGGGGATGGTGGTGGTGGTGGGCAATCGTCCTATTCACGGGGTTCTGAACTGGAGAAACCAGGCTGCAGGACCTCTGTCAAGACGTTAGCCCTGACTGCCAACGTAGGAAGCTAAAGGTCCAATACCTCTGCAGCCCTACGCAAGACCATAGCAAATGATTCCCCTACTCCATACCCAGGTTAGGTGGAGACAGCATGCCAGAATATGGGGAGGTATCCAGACTACTGGCATCACCCAGTTCCTTGTACCAGTCCATGTCTTGTGGTTGCGGGATTTCTAAGGGATCCTGCTCCCCTCCCAATCCTCCTAATCCATTCCTAACCCTTTAGAATTGGGCAGGGTGAATGGCATGGAGGCGTACGGCTCGTCGGCCTCTGAGGACGCCTGACCGGCTCCATGTCGTTGGGAATGAGGATTGGGGAGGCACTGAGACGAGACGCAGAGGACATCGGCGGCGCCGTTCCGGACCCGGAAACAGGTCCAGTTGGAAGCCATGGCTGGAGCAAAAGGTGCTGAACCTACGGGGACTCCTCCATCAGGGTCAGGCCGCCTAAATATTGAGCACATGGCATCATAAAACTGCTTGAGCTGGGCGTAGGCTGCTACTGGTCACGGAAAGGCAGGGAAGCGCAGAGATGACCCAGGCACCCGCTCCGTAAAGCAGGGCCTCAAATACCGATGGTCCTCTGCCTCGTTGCTGGACCGGTGGGGAAAGGTTGAAGCATGCTTTGACTTTGTGTGATTTTGTGGTGCCTCTTACCTTACTTTGATGAAAGGGACTTCGATTCAACGGCGTGATGCTAGGACCTTCCTCTTGACTGGCAAGGCGATCTCTGTGGTGTCATACACTAGGTCGTGATAAGCTTTAGGGACTGCTCCCTCAAAGTGACAGGCGCCGCACTACTTGAACCCAGAGGTCTTCTTACTAGACATCCTAACACACCAAAGGAGTAAAAAAAATGTCCCAAAAAGTCTGTCAAAAAATGACAGGGGATTAGCTCTCTTCGACAGGTCTGTGCTGGCTGGCGCAGAAAGTATGGATATTAGCGGGTCGGAGTGGCGGTTATGTTGACGACGCAGACGTCACAACGACAAACACGATACAGATGATGTCACGCGGAGTCTGCTGATGCCACCTACCTGTGCTCAGGGGTACTGCTGAGAAAAATCTTCTAGATCCAGCCTGACGCCTGGAAGTTCAAAGGTAAGTGTAATGGCCGGATTTTCCGCTTAGGTGGAATCAGCCCCTAGGGGCCCCTCTAACCCAGCCAGAACGTAATCACCTCCCTCCTTAGAACGTATTTACAATGGGTATGGATACATATACGTACAGGTCGTACCTAAGGATGGGGAAATAGCAATAAACATGCATAGGTTTTCTACCATATCTTATTCACATCGATTAGTCTCGCGGCCACTCAGACCCAGACTGATCTACTCTAGGGCAGATATGACACACAATCCGGCGTGTCTACACACGGGCCTGCAGAACCCAATGCTCTCTTTTACACACGGTCCACAATCCGGCGAGCCTCCACGCTGGTATTCCCCCCCAGTGCTCTCACTTACACACGGTTCACAATCCGGCGAACCTCTACGCTGGTATCCTCCCCAGCGCTCTCATTAACGCCGTATATCAACGACGACCACTTTCCTATGGACACCTATGGGAACAATTTCTCATTTATCTACTTAGGATAAAACTATGATAATGAAAGTTAGTACAGTTTTCCAAATAATAAGATGTACCCTCTGTTCCTGGCATCAAAGGTCCACTCGCTCCCTATTTGTTTGATCACTACTTACCTGATCGGGATTTCACATCCGTTCATGCAAACAATTCTCAACTAGAAGCGTTATTTACCATGATTGAACAAGAATACAAGGCACATGTCAGTTCACTAAGAACTAGGATATTTATTGACAATAAACATACAACACAATACTATGCAACGTAGTTTCTGCAAAGGAAAGGTAAAGATTAGAATGCGCGCTCATTAAAAGAAAGGGCGGAGGTCACCTTGTTAATATGAAGTCGGGACTCTGCAGTCATCTAGGTTCCCTTCTCGTCTCTGTGTCTTGGCACGTCTCGAAGTCACACCCCAGCCGCCACAAGTACACGTCTGCACCGCTAGGCTCAATCTTTTCTGCTTCCCTCCAAGTCGCTGGAACCTTGCTGGTTATTAGCTACCGTATCTCCCTCTCTCTCTGTCTCAGTGCGCTCCGCGCTATTTCTCCTTCAGTCTTTCTCAGAGAGTCTCGGTCTTAAATCTTTCTCGGACTTCAAAGATGGTGACTGTCCGCCGTGGAAATAATTAATGGCAGAGATGCTAACGGCTAGCTGCCGCCTACGAACTAACTCCCTAACTGTCTAACACCTTCGCTAATATCAAAGCCTGTTCCTTCATGGAAAGCTACGGCCAGTAGCCTGCCGCCCACCAAATTCTTGTACCTCCCCGTACCAAGGACACGTTCCCAGCCGGCCGGCCTGAAGTTGTGTCTTCGGAGTGGAGAAAAATACATTCCTTCGATAAGGGCCAGCCTGAGCCGGTTCTCTCCAAGCGAACAACAGCTTGAAACTAAAACATTACACTTGACGTAGAAGGCCTCTCGAGCTACCAGGCAGAGGGCAAGATGGAGTCTGTCCCGTTTAAGGCCTACAGGGCCCAAAATACGCATAACTCCATGGAAAATATCCTAACACGCTAGCAAAAGGATGGATCATGACTAATACCTATATATTTATCCCCTAGCTTGAATTCATAAGCTCTACTCTAAGGAAAGGGGTACAAAATACCCTACTGTGTTTCATGAAGGGGTCCTACTTATAGTCCTAATCCCTATACTATAAGGCTGATAGACTGGAGTCACTCTACATCATTCTCCCTCTCAAAGGGCCAGAAAAAGTCAGCCATTACATTACACCCCTTGACTCCAGTCTATTAACTATATTCTATATGGAACTAACATCAGAAGAAGAATAATAAGAAACAAAATTAACTGATCTATGTCTATTGCCAAGTCTACAAAACTGGAATAGGGAAGGAATGCACTGAATAAAGCAACAGATAGCTATTAAAATACAAATGGCAACAATAATCCCCCCTAAAATCTGTCGTAAAGAATGCAAGTCAGGTAACCAATTAAAGAGCCAGTCGAACCAGCCTGATCAATATGCTGTCTAATCTCTGCAGTCAAGTCGTGGAGTTTGTCAATATGGACTTGGATTGATTTAGAATGATCGGACAAATTAAAACAGCATAGGCCCTCAAAATCAGAACACTCATGTCCATGTTTCAACAAAAGGTAATCGATCGCTGCGCGATTCTGCAAAATAGCTCGACGTTCACCCTGGGCATCTAATAACAGGTCAGATAATACAGTAGAAGTCTGATTAATGGATTTAACCATCCAGCAGGCCATCTTGCCGATTGTTTTGGCGTTATAAACGGCCAATGCTGGGACACCAATAATAGAAAAAGCTAAACCAAGGTATTCCAATTTAGAGTAGAGGTGAACAGAGGAATGACAATCTTCATGTAATGACATAGAGTCTCACACCATACGGGAATGGGAACCAGGATGTGAGGAAAACATTAACAAACTTAATCTAGTAATAGCACATGGACCTCCAGAAATATTAGCAGGAATATAGGGCCAAGATGAGTTTCCACATGAAAACAACCACCCAGAAGGCAGTAACATTGAACGATAATAACTAGGGGCAACTAATAAACGTTTACATGTCATATTATTTTTCACAGAAACACATGAATTCGGAAGTCTCTTTAAACACAGCAATCATTGATGAGCTGAAAAAGAAGTGGCAGCCTGAAGTTTTAATTTAAGGCATTCGGTGATAGCCTTGGGATCACATGTTAAAATAAAACATAAGTCAACTTGCGTGATATTGTAGGTTGTGATTTGGGAATGAATAGGGGAATCGGAATCTGAAAGAATAGTACATAAGGGACAAAATTCATGGGCCGCGAAATCGCCTAGAATAATATTGGGTCGGGCACTTGAAATATTAAAAATATGTCGCAAAGTTTCAGTAGATGCTGGGACAGCAACCAAACAGGTCGCTAAAATGTCAGTCACAGGCCTCATGGGAGTGAGGCAGAAATGTGGAGAGTTAGTCACTCTCTTTGCGAGTGTTATCCAGAAGTTGGCTGATGAATCCCACGCAGCAAAGGAACGCGGAACTCGGGTTCTCCAATCAACCGAAGTCGGTGGGTTCTCTCCTCTCCCGGCGTAGCAGGCCAAAAGGAGTCCAACGCCGACACATCCTGCAGCAGCAGTCCAGAGAATGATCTGAAAGAATACAAACACAGGCCTTAATCATTCTCGTAAGTAACATTTATCAGCTGGGACAGCTTCCCAGCTATCTTTCCCTGGCCTCATCACCAGAACGGTGTTGTCATGACCGGTCGCAATAATATCAGCCTGTTCAGGGGGATGTTTAGGCGATTGCACCCATATTTTAGCTCCAGGAAGATCAGATGATCCGAAGCCTTTTTGTCCTCGCACAGTTAGCAACGTTGGGGCAGGGCCTTTCTTAATCTCACCACTGAAGACAGGCATAATCAGTAACTGGGCAACACGGTCAGACTTTTTGATCAATAGGTCAGTCTCACTGCTATTAAGCAAGAGAACTTTAATCTCTCCCTGATAATCACTGTCAATTACTCCTCCGAGTACTTGAATACCTTTCAGGGCAAGGCCTGATCTGGGGGCAATTAATCCAAAACTACCGGCAGGTATACAGACACCAACGCCAGTTTCAACAATGATTCGATCTCTTCCTTTCAAGTTTGCATCATTTAAAGCATGCAGGTCTAAGCCTGCAGAACCTGGGGTCGCTCTACATGGAGCCAAAGCTCCGGGGGTAATCTCCCAATACATGACAGTGTTGGACATGGAATTAGGCTTTACATCAACATTTGGAGGAAACAAACGCATCAAAGGGGATTCAGCATGTAACAAAGGGCGATTATTCAAAATCAACAATGCCTGAAACAAAAAGTCTCTCCAATTTTTATAATGTTCATCCGTCAATTTACGCAATTGTTCCTTTAGCACACCATTCATTCTCTCAATCAGTCCCGAAGCCTGTGGATAATATGGAATGTGAAACACCCATTCGATGTTATTTTCCACACAGAATTCCTGTACCAATCTTCCACGAAAATGGGATGCGTTATCAGATTGAATTTGAAATGGAACACCATAGTACAAAATAAGCAACTCCAAGGTCTTAATGGTATTCACTTGGGTAGCGTGCTTGCAAGGGAAAGCGACCAAAAGGCCACTGTAAGTATCAACAACTGTACAAACATACTGGCAATTTTTGCTCATTGGGAGCGGGCCAATATAATCAATCTGCCAAATTTGAGCGGGCAATTTTCCTCGATGTAACTGGCCTCGAACAATATGAGGCACTTGTTTCTTTCTAGAATGCTGGCAAATGGGACAATGCAGAATGACATCTTTAATCAAAGAAAAAGGAATATAAATTCCTCGATCGGCAGCCCACCTGCTAGTGGCTTTCTCTCCAAAATGTCCCACTTTCTGGTGGGCCCATTTCGCCAATCCCGCCAAATCAGAATCTTGCATGTCCACCACTGCCTCAGCAATTTTAGATTTCTCATCTGCAATGTTATGAAAGAATTTGTCAAGGGAGTCTATCGGAGTGTGAGCATCCACGTGAAAGATTGTCACAGTACTCTGTGGGAGTAACTCCCAAATTTCTTGCCATAGTTCTTTTCTCCACAGTTCTTTTGAATGCAATTCCCAATTATGAGAATGCCATGTTGGTAACCATACCGCCAGTCCATTAGCAGTGGACCAGGAATCAGTGAAAATATGACATGTGCCAGGTAATTCCTGTTTCAAAACTTGGTAAACTGCATATAGTTCAGCATATTGAGTACTCTTACCATCACCAGTTGTACTCAATAATTTCTGCGTGATTGGGTTGTATGATACTGCTTTCCAATGTCGTTTCTCACCAATGAACCTCGCTGAACCATCTGTAAACCACACATGTTTTCTATCCTCCGCGGACAGATGATCAAATGATTTACCCCACTTGACAGGAGATTCCTGTACTACAGGTAAGGAACAATCACTTCCAGTCTCGTTCGAGTGCGCCTGCACCACTCGCTCATGCAACACTGCCACACCTTTCGGACCCACACGTGCCCTGTCCTGAATGTACCATTTCCATGTAATCACACTCGCCTCTTGAGCATGTCCAATCCGATGGGATTTTGGCGAACTCAAAACCCACTGCATAATAGGAATCTCAGGTCTCAAAATCACAGCACGACCTAGGGTCAATTGCTCGGTATCCACCAGAGCCCAGTAACATGCAAGTAATTGTTCTTCAAAAGGTGTATAACGCTCACCAGCCTCAGGTAACTTTTTAGTCCAAAAACCTAATGGTACTTTTTGTCTGCCCTGCTTTTGCCATAGACTCCAATTTGCATACGGACCTTCCACAGACACATTCAAATCCACATCACCTTCGCCCACCGGCCACAAATCCAAGGCGTACTGAATTGCTTCTTTCGCCAAATTAAAAGCATTCTGTTGTGGTTCACCCCATTCAAATGCATTCTTTTTACGAGTGACTCGATATAACGGAGCCAAAATCTGACTCAAATGGGGAATATGCTGACGCCAAAAGCCAAACAAACCAATGAAACTCTGAGCCTCTTTCCTATTCCTTGGAACTGCAAAATCTAGGATTTTTTCGCTTCACCTGTGGGATCACTTCTCTGTGACCTTCATGCCAATTAATTCCTAAAAATTTTACATTTTGGGATGGGCCTTGTAATTTATCAGGATTAATTTCCCAACCTTTTGCTCGCAAACAATCAAGGATCTGATCTAAATGGGACTGTACCTGATCTTGCGTCTCACCTTGAATCAAAATGTCATCAATGTAATGACACACCTGTATTTGTGGATCCACGGGCACCTCAGACAAATGCTCCGCCACCAGCCGGTGACAGATCGTGGGACTATGTACATAACCTTGAGGAAGACTCCGAAACGTCATTTGACGTCCATTCCATGTAAAACTGAATTGTTCCTGACACTCGGGGGCAATTGGAATCGAAAAGAAAGCGTTAGCAATATCAATGGACGCATACCATGTACCTGGATGCTTCTGAATTCTCTGAATCAAAGTGACAATGTCTGGTACTGCAACAGCCAACCGAGGTGTGTGTTTGTTCAATTCTCGATAATCAACAGTCATGCGCCAAGAATTATCACTTTTGCGCACGGGCCAGACGGGGTTATTCCAAGCAGACGTGACCGGAGTTATAACTCCCGCGTCAACCAAATCCTGAATTGTAGCACTAATTTCTTCATGACCACCTGGAATACAATATTGTTTCTGAGAAACCACTTTCGTGGCTTGAGGGATTTTAATGGGAGGCATCCGTAAACGGCCAACCCGTACGGGTCTGGTCGAAATGGAATGTTTAGTTCCAAATTGATAACAACCATCATCCAAATACAAAGTCATTCCTTTTAGAATATCAATTCCAATTATATACTCCAAAAGTGGTAAAACTAACACAGAATACTCTCTACGAGGAATCCTACCAATTTTTATTTCAAGTGTAGTTTGTACTGGGGGGTTTCTTTTCCACCTAAACCAGTAATTGTGAAAAATTGTCCTTTAAATTTCTTTGATTTTCCATGAATTAAAGTGGCCTCCGCTCCTGTATCTACTAGTGCTCGGGCCCTTTGGATATTACGATGTTTCCAAAAAATCTCAATATCTACATAGGGTCTGTTGTCTCTGTGAGCCCACTTGTGTACTGGAGCTTGACCTATTTCCTAGTCATTTTTCCTGCGTTCTGTCAACCAAGACAAATCAGGATAAATGCTCTCCGTTTTCTTGGGTATCAAAATGTCTTGTTTATAACCATCTCCATTACGAAATGGATTTTTGTCATTTTCAGAGTACTGTGAATTACGATCAGAAAGCCTGTGACGATCCTCCCTTCTTCTCATCTCAGGGGAATAATTTCTCTCATCTCTATTTCGGTTGGATACATGATCATCTCTCCACCTTTCTTTTTCCCCCTCTCTCCCTCTCTCATAGTCACGATGAGGGGACACATCACGTTCATAACGCCGATCATCACGGCGATCAGAATCCACACGCCGTCTCTCATCACCACTGTCATCAGAACCACGATCATACTCATTCTTCCGCACACGACGGGCACCCTCCTTCCGATCCAAACCACGCTTACGAAAAATGTCCCATAAGCGATTATTAGGCTCACCGTCAATGTCCTCCCTTTTCACACCATCAGCTATAAGTGCAAGAAACATGTCACGTCTAGAGAACTTATAGTCTCCAGCAGTACGACCCTCACGTCGAGATTGTCTCTCAGGTTTAAAACACTCACCCAACTCACCAAGCTAACGAACAGATTCAAGCACTGCAGACAAAGGATTGCCAGTTTGATTAATCAACAAAGTCATCATAACCTGCTTGTAAGCAACAGGCGAAGAACGGATAATGCGATTACGCACAGAAGATGTTAAAAGACCATCCAACAATCTGTCAGAAGTACTGAGAAAAATCGCAGTTTTCATCACCTCCTCTTTCAAACGTTGTGACGCATCGCGCAAAGTGTACCACGGCTTGTCATTGACAGGCCAATCAGATTCAGTAGGATATTTATGATTACAGCCGTCAGACGCAAGCTGGAGCAAAGTAATCTGGCCAGCACCATTATAGTTCCGAAAATGATCTTGTATAGTAGAATCAGAACTCAAAGAGCAAAATCGTAAGCAATCAACAGCATCAAGCATAATTCCGGCAGCGCCCAGTTCATAAAGGCGCACCATCCACGTAAGCAGGGCCTCACCGGGCCGTTGACGAAATCGTTGTAAAATGTCACTAACCTCCTGTTGAGTAAAATCCTCAATACAATCCAAAGCAATACCAGCTGGATTACCAGGGGCTTGTTGTAATTTGCGACGAAACACAGGATGAGCAGAAACCTCAGGAAGAGCTTCCGAAGAAGCCCGTATCTTAGATTTAGAAGAACAATCGGGGCAAGATACATCACCTGAATGGGAAGAGCGACCACGGTCGCCGGGAACAAAATTATCGGTACAAGAAGCAGATTTACAGTCACGTCCGGAGCGGGAAGATTCGCGCTTATCACCCTCCTCAGCCGAGGAGTCCGAAGCATTCGAATCCCAGATATTACCATCCCACTCGTCAGGGTTCCAATCCATTCCGGCCTTCGCTACGACCAGACGCACTTTCCGTGTGGACCCACGACCACGACGATGTTTATACTTATATCTTGCAATGCGAACCGCAGCCCTTTCGGCTATGGTTTGATAAGTCTCAAGTTTGTCGGCAAGCAATTTATTCTGACAGCGCAAAAGAGTATGCGCATTCTGTAATTCAACACGCTGTCCTTCCATATCCGTAAACTGCTTTCGCAACTGAACAAACCTCTCATGAAGAATTCTGTATGCATTGAGCACAATCCAACCTCTGCGTCCTAAAATAGGAAGCTCATCACCCTTCACTACTGGCGCTTTCTGCAAGCATGAAACCACATCAGCAGGCTCCGCCTGCTCCAAACAGGAAGACCAATTTTCACTCAAACCAGTACAATCGGCCCACTCACGGGCCAAGGCCTCGTAAGGCGTAGACTCCCAGCCGGGAATCTGAATAGGCAATTTGAAAACAGATGTCGATTTTTTCGCAAACATGTCGACACACAAAAATTATATACACAGTTATACACAAAATTCTATACGTACGAGCCGAGCGCAAACCAACAAGATCAAAACAACACAGCGCACACAGGCTTCGTAAACAGTTCGTGACGCCAGATGTAATGGCCGGATTTTCCGCTTAGGTGGAATCAGCCCCTAGGGGCCCCTCTAACCCAGCCAGAACGTAATCATCTCCCTCCTTAGAACGTATTTACAATGGGTATGGATACATATATGTACAGGTCGTACCTAAGGATGGGGAAATAGCAATAAACATGCATGGATCCGGCCCTCCAGGACCGGTATGGAGACCCCTGGTATCAAAGAACTGACCAGATGGATCCAAAGAGTGTAGTGTAGTTCCTATTTTCCCTATAGGCCCTGCGCATTGGAATAACATAAACAGCAGTTTAGACGTAGAAGTGCGGTCTTCCAGGTCTCTACTGACTATGCTAAACTAAATTGGGTTTGTTACCAACTAGCTCAGAGGTCACTGGAAACTTTCTTGACTGAATAGGAAGTGATCAGCTTCCCTGGCACAGACAAGAAGGGATTCAGTTTTCCAACAACCGCATAAACATGACAACTTTGCTCCTTAGAATAAGAGTCAATCTGTAGAGTCGTGTGAAACAATAGACAGTTATTTTACTCAGTCAGTTGTGCAGATTACTTTCACCAAGATGCAGAGAATAGAGAGACGGGCGTTTTCAATAAAAGGTATTATTTATTGAACAGTCTTTCTTCTCATGCAAGAGAAATGAATTGCCACAATTGCAAGACTTGTTATTATAAAAAGTGCGTACAGTAAAAGGAGGATTACGAAATAATACTGTAAAAGCATTGATATGGTTTCTTAGCCATACAATGGTTAAAATGAATAAAATATATACATTCATATATACATTTAGCTAAGGTACTCAACTGGTGCTTCTAACTACGCCTACCCCAATGTACCTGACCTAAGCCTAATACTTGGGAGGGAGTAAGTAAGTAGCAGTTTAAGTTAAGTTGGTTTTGCCAAGGTTTGCTTCAAGAATTCTCTCTAAAGGTTTAGTCAACACCATACCTCAGGAATAGAATGTTGGAGGTCTTGTATCTCCTTTCAGGACTCGATATCCCAGTCACCCGCAAGGGTAGGCTGGAAACGTCGGAGCTGGGTTTTCTCGGCAAGAGAAAAGACAGCGTCTTTCTCAGCGCGTCAAGGAGGAGGAGGGGCAGCGTCCGTGGGCTGCTTGCATCTGCTGGGCTCTGCAAGGGACAGCTGTTCTGCTCCTGTATTCACCACACCATCGTTGTCGTCGCGCCTGCTTAAGGCAATGTTGGTAATATTTATACCTGAAAGGTGCCTTGTTTGACATAAGTTTTTGGACATAAGACGTCAATAAAGATGTCACTAGGAAGTGATCGTCCTTTCAGTGCTCATTAGAGTTCTATTACTAATCAAAGCATAGCAAGCGGGGTTTTCCCAGGTTGCTGGGTTTTATCTTGTTGAAGAACTCGGAGTGTAATCTAGGAATCTAAGATAGTGGCTTCTGCTGTGTCATGTACTGTAATGAGCTGCAGAGGCGAGTTTCTGAAATATGGCTGAAATATGGCTCTGATCGTTTATGCCATTATAGGGGTATGAATGGATTATAGCCGTATAGGGGCATAAGGTCACAGTATTGATCGGAGTCCTAGATTAGAACACGACTCCCACTCCACGAATTTATGTCTATCAAATTACTAAAAACTAAAGCAATAAGATGCATGTGTAACATTACCCACCCCAAAATACATATTTGCATTTGAAATGGCGAATTTGAAAATACATGAAAATATAGGTACTGTACGTCTTTAAGCATAGAAATCATTCAAAAAATTATAGCATATGTAATCAGTGAACGATTTTGCGAAAAAAATTTACACATGAAATATCGCTTTATACAGAAAAGAAGGGCGAGAATATTTCATCACATAAAAATGCAATTGCTGTAACATGTGCTAAAGGCTGATGTAAAGTTATTATGTCTCTAGATCTACCTAAAAATAGAAGTTCTGTTCTTTATGAATAGTTCTACTTTAAGCAAAAGTTTTCGTGCCAGAAAAAAGGTAAATATTTTGAAAAAATGTTAAAACTAAAAAAAAAACTTTTCATGGTGAACGGGGGAATAGAATTCCAACGCTTTTCAATAGTTTTTGTTGATCAAAACTGAAGGCCGAATTCAGAGTTCATGGGAACGCTGTGTGTCGGAATGCTTTTCAAAAATTATTCTTTCTGTTCAGGGGAGAACATCATATCAGACAGGCTCTCAAAGAATTGGTCTACAAATTCAGGTGACAGTTCGACCAAGTTCGATAATGCTGTAACTTGGCAGGTGTGAGAATGATTGCTATCCTCGGTGTTTGGATCAGCAATGCTCAAAGAAGGTCATACCTGGGTGATGTTGCTTTTATTTCTCGCTCCACTGTCACCACCTATTCGTAGCACAGGAGTCTCAACGAATGCCGTCATCAGGATTGGTAACCGCTGGGGACAACACAATGCGTGAGCCGTTACAGGGCTTAGCAAAGTATCGATATCCATTGGTACTGCTGATGGAAGTGCAAGACAGGTGTCCAACACGCATTCATCTCCGCATAGCATACATCGAAGCACAGGTAAGATGTAGGTCTGCCATATAGGTCTGAATGAAAGAAACCAGGTCATGTTCAGATCTCTCAGCCTGGCCAATCCAAGGACTCTAGTTATGCGGTCCCGGTAGCGTATTGCTAGGATCGTTTCTTCCATCCCTACCGGAGTCATGTCTGTGTTTTGGCTTGCCATATCGGAGCAGGAGGGTCAAAAATAAAATGCCTGCTACAAGTCCCAAAATCAGGGGTATGCCGCCAAAGACTGAATGGACAAAATTAGGAATGATTCCTAGGATTGCTTTGAATGGTGTTAACAGTCCCGAAAAAATGGTCTTAAATACGCCTGGAATGCCTATGGCATTTGACATATTTAGAATTTGGCTAAGCATTTTTGTGAAATGCACGGGGCAATTTGTTGATAAAAGGTCATGAATCTCCGATGCTGTCCTTGCAACTTGGAGATCATACGTCTCTTTTGATGACGTGATGGGCACTGTTGTCTGCAAAAGCACAGACTTCATTCTGCTTAAAGTATCAATTCGTATAGAAGAGACATTCAAACGAGGCCATATGGGAGTCTCGGAGTCTCCAGGGCCGTTTGGAAACAATGCTTGCATACAACATTTGACCATGGAAGTTACTTGTATGAGATATGCTTTCCCTGGCAAAAGGCCACAACAGCTGTGATCCGTTATTAGAATGTAACTCCCATTAGAGAGCTGCTCAAAGAAAGGCTCTATCTGCGTTGCAGGTGTGACATGTTGGTGGCATGAAAGGTTGTTTGAATTTCCTTCACAGGCCCCGTGTAAATTAATACCTTGGCACAAAAGTATACCGCTTAGTGAATGTTTGCAGTTTTCACCTCTAAGAAATACATTTTTGTTGCTGTCACTATAGCATGTGTGTGTATATGGTAATTTCCATGCTGCCTTAATGTACCCTTTACCCAAACGTTCATACTGGCCAGTTGGTATGTATTCAAGGCAATTTTTAAATCGGAAAGTTGTTATCGGAATTGTGATAATCCAGTGTATTATCCATTCAATGACAGGACTTTCTGACATTGTCAATGGTAATCTCTCAAGTATTTCGATGCTCAGGATTGTATAGTCTGCTCCTTTCTGTGCCAAGCTGATTTGTTTATCAGTAAGGTTAAAGATGGAAAACAATGACGTTGTGTTGATTAAACGCCATGGCACATAGCCTGAATGAAGATTTTGCAGCGTCCAGCCTTACTGTACAATAGAACGCAATTGTGACTGGCCATTCTGTAACATTAGCAAGTCTTTGTCTATTATTTCTATGGCAGATGATACAATACTGTCCAGTGAATATATTCTGGAGGACAGAGTCATTAACCAATTATCCACAACAGAAAGTGATTTTTCCAAATGAATACGATCAATTTCTCGTATTTTTTCAGCTGTTTCAATTTGTGTTACTTTCCAAGCCTCGTTGTAAGCCGCATATATACTGGTCGCTATGAAATGTTTTTGACGCTGTTTGCGTGGTCCCAGAATGAAATCGCGTAAATCAGTACCATCTTTAAGTAAAGATAAGTGTTGCTTAATTTCTGCCAGTGTGGATGATTCTAGCCATTCAAGGCACAGCTTCCCTACACTGTATGTTGTTACTATCCCTGGATGTTGTCTCTGGGAGTATCTAGGGTCTGGTCTGGTCATTGTTAACCCCTGTGTTTTGTTCAGGAATCTATCTTGACAGTTATTCGTGTCAGTAGGCCAGATTAACCACTTTTTCCAATCAGGATGTGTTCTGTTTAGATGTAAAATTTTTGATACGTCTATTTCAATATCTGCATTTGCATTATCAGGTATTGGCTTTGGAATAGACGGTTTGTTAAGGTCTTTAATCTTAGCTAGGCCAAGACAGGTTGTTTGGTGAATTGTGTCATTTAAGAACATTATTTGTTCTGGGATCATGCAGGCTCGAAATAATGCTTCTAGGCCTTGTACCTGCCAATCTTTTGTACCCCAGATGGTTTTTGTTTCAATGTTATTTTTCCAAAAATCAAAACCAAATGTCATCATTTTTTCATAAAATGCTACAGAATATATCAATTTAGTATATGTCAGCATTGTTTTCAACCCTGTTTTATCCAACAGTTTATAATAAAATGTTTCTGCATCACTACTGTTAAACCCTGAGAAGTACTGGAATTTCTCATAGAATGTTTTCGAACTACTTTTAGGTGGAGTAGCACAATGTTCCCATTGGTTATATTTAAAAACATTTCTAGGTTGTGCAGATTTATGTAAATAATGGTCTCCGTAATGTGAGAAGCAGTACATCTGTTCATAATTAGACGAACCTTGTAATTAATCATGTTCAGTAAATCTTGCTGACAACACTAAATCAGTCATCATATTAATAATACTTTCAAAATCCCAATCATCAGAAAATGTACTCGGTTTTACAAAGTCACTTCAGAAAACCTTGAACTGGTGAGGATATTTCAGGATTTCGACCGGGCCATATACTTCACAGTCAGTTTTGTCCCATACTCCCCCCCCGGGTATTGGAATGGCTGTGACATTTACTGTTGATAGTTCTCTTTTCTTCACGTGGGATGATCTGTGTGGTTTGAGGACTAAGTTGATGTTCTGACTTGCTGTGTCCATTGAACTGTATTTTCCCTCAATGAATTTTCCCAAACAAAGTACCATGATGAGCCAAAGCAGGAGGAAAAATACACCTAGTCCAAACCAGAACTCTAACCATGGAGAAATAAGGTAAATTTCCTTGAGTTGATGAAAGAGTTCAGTTGCTTTTTCTTTAAAAGTCTTTGTTTCTGGCGTCACTTCAGGGTCTCTTTGATCTTCAGAAAAGTTATCAAAGTTAATGAAGTAGCCAGAGGCAGTTCTGTCAATTGTTGGAATTGTTTTTTCAATTTGTCTTTCAGTAGCACATTCTGATGCCACATCATTGTAGACTGGTGTTTCTTGATGAACTGATTTAATCTGTGTTTCAAGTGGCACGAGTTCCATGGCATTATAGCATAGTCCCTCTCTGTGCACTGCAGGTTTATCAAATGTGATTAGTCTTTCAGTTTGAACCTCTTGGATTGTTGCAAATTTGGGTATTCTGTTGTTTCTCGGGAGTCCACTGGGCCTACTGTTGATTATAGGCCACATGCTTGTGGTTTTACCAGGTCGATTGATACAACTCTGTTCTCCTTTTTACCAGCAAGGGGCGGTAGTACTACTGATCTTGTTCCGTTGATTGCCAAGACAGGTACAGCTTTTCTGTAAGAAGGTCCAAATTCCTTCTTCACCGCTATTTTTTCTCTGACTAGATCCCCAATCTTTGGAATCCAGACAGGTCTTGCTGGGGCTGGTGGTGCCTCTTCAGTGGTAGTTGGCTGTGCTTTAACTTTATGTTGCTTAAGGATTTTCTTGTTTCATTCAAGTCCTGTAAAACAGCCAAACGATCTTTGATGTCAAAGGCTTTATTCTTATCTTCTACCACTGATACCTGACTATCTAAGTCCTGAATGTGCATTCTAGTTCCAAACAATAGTTCGTATGGGCTGAAACCTTTTAGAGAATTTCTTGGCAAATTGTTTAGACTAAGTTGGACACTCATTAAATGTTTGACCCACCCATCACCCGAACCTAATACCTTCGCTGTTATAGATTGCTTTATGTCCCGGTTTTTTCTTTCCACTACACTGTTCCCTTCGGGGTGTGATGGACAAGAGTATCGCAACCCAACGCCCATACTGGCCATGGCCTCCTTATAAGCTCGAGAGCTGAAAGCAGGACCCTGGTCAGAATGGAACATGGCAATTGCGTATGTGCCGATAAAGACTCGAAGATCTTTTATAACAGTTTTGGTGTCAGCCGAGCGCTGGGGCCACATTTTTTAAGTGTATAGTCTTAAATAACATACATTGGGACGCATTTCTCTTTTTTGATTATGCGTATAGAGCGCCTTATGCTTTCTATTAGGGTTCCTGACACTATGCTGGCCGGTTCTCCACTGCAATCTCTGTTGCAGTCTTCACAATTTTTTGCTAAATAATGAATATCTACACTCATTCCTGGCCACCAGTACTCTGATTGTAATTCTTTCAGAGAGTCCCTGATTTTTTGGTGTCTCAGACCCAACCCCATATGTGCTTCCTGTATGAGGAAACTTCTCCTGTTCATGTTTGGAATTACCCTATCCCCCACTCCAGGGATTCAAGCAAAAGGAACGGAGTTTGCATCAATTACGTATGCATAATTGAGTGGATAGTTCACAGGTAGTGCTGCACAGTCGCCTTTTAAGGACGTTTTTACTGCCAGCATGGTTTCCCCGTCCATGTATTTTTCTGAAAGCTTTTTTGTGGCTACGGAAGCCGGTTTAGTTGCTTCCGCTGTGGCTGTATTAGCCAATGAATTCCCTGCAACGTGAACGCCATCACGTTGATGACTCAGAGTTTGTATCACGTGAGTCTTTTGTAGTTCTTTCTGTAAAAGAACTACCTGTTTCCAAAGCATTTTATGCTTGATTGTGGCACCTGTGTCATCTTTGTAATCATTTTGAATCCAGCTCTGCAACTTATTATTGTAAGAGTTGACGCAAAAATGCGAATCGCACACGATTAGTGTCGGGAATTCACGTTCGGCATTTTCAAGCGCCATCTTTAAAGATCTGATTTCAGCTCGCTGAGCCGAACAGTTTCTCACTGATTCAGTTTTTGTTATTTTCGGTCTGAATTTACCACACAGCCAGCGACCTTTAACAATCGCGCAGGCTGTATCATTGGATTTGTTTTCTACATTGTAGTGCTGTACAAATCTGTCTGTATAGATTATACAGGAGTATTGTTGGAGAGGCATAATTTGGATTGGCAGAGGATATTCTTGTTCATATTTTAAATCATTCCGTTTTTCGAATTGCGGAGCAAAATAGTATTTCACGTCGTCCGCAGCAAGAGAATTTTCCCACTGTATCCATTTCGGATCCAGTGACACTGTAGGCAGGTTTACTGGGCTGAATAGCGCCTCGAAGGCGGATTCCGCTGTGAGGATATTGATCCTTTTGCCGTGGGCTAGTTCTCGTTCATTAGTTATTGCAGTTAGTACTGCTTTCACAGTATTTTCTGTGAGACTGAATGTTTTTCTGCTTGTGTGTACAAGTGAGATTTGTAAGCTATTGGTACCTTTTCTCCCTCATTAGAGGTCAGGTACGTGAATCCGCATCTTCCTGGGATGACTCGGATTACAAGGTTGCGTGTATTGTCACATGTATCTAATTCTGTTTTTGCTAACATGTCTGTTTGCAGTGATCTCAAAATTTCCGTGTGTTTTTGAGTCCAGTTGATTGGTTTAAAATCAGGTTTAATTAGTTCGTAGAGAGGTTTAACCCTCTCCGCATAATTTAGAATGTAAGTTCTACCGATATTCAGGAAGCCTAAAATTGATTGTAAGTTCTTCAGCGTTTTTGGAGCTTAGAGTACAGCGCACTTCTCAAAGAAGTTGTCCGCCAGGCTTTTTCCTTCACTTGATAATTCGTATCCTAAAAACAATACTGTCAGATGGGCAATTCGAGACTTTTTAAAGTTGAATTTGTAACCCTCTGCAGCAAACCCAAGTATTATGGTGTTCACTCTTTTCAAGTGAGTCTCCAAGTCGTCGTCTGTGAGATAGATGTCATCTACATAAGATAATGCCTCATCATCATACACTTGTAGTAACTCTATTACTCTGACTGAGAATAGTCCTGGGCTGTTCTTGAGACCCCATTACTGAGAAAGCGGTCAAGTATCAGGTTTCTGGTGCAATGTTTTGACAAAAGAAACCATTAGATATGTCTAATGTCGTTTTATATTTTTTACGAACTATGTTATTCATTAGTGCAGCACTATGCGAATTTTGTACTGCAAATGTTTTGCAACATGGGTTTAGGTGTCTGTAGTCCAAGACTAGACGATATGAATCGTCCGGTTTGGAGACAGGAAACAAAGGATTGTTCATTTGAGAGGTGCATGTTTCAATCACCCCCTGGTATTCAAGTTGATCTAAAATCTCCCTGACTTGTTTTTTAGCTTCTTGCTTAATTGGATACTGCCTTTGTGCAGTTGGTTGACTTTTTAACTGGATTTTGTGAGGAGGAGAGTCCTCATCCCATCCTACATGGTTTTTATATAGTGCTGGTGCCTGAGCTACTGCCCATTTCCTTGCATATATATATTTAGTGTGAATCTGAATGTGATTCGAGAAGGCAGCCATAATCATTTCTTCGCCACGAGGGCACTCCCTGACAAACTCTGGGGCCAATCTTTTTCAGCTAACAGGATGTCATAGTCTTTTGAGAGTTTATCCCAAAACAGACCCCTTATTTTCCTAGTCTTATCTCACTCTATACGCAGTGTTATTTTGTATATCTTATGAGGTTCGCTAACTCTGGTGTCGGCAGTTTCTACTTGAATGTATTCATTCGTGTCCACTGTCTCCAGATGACTCATCAGGATCTTCCGAGCTATGCTGATTTCTGCTGCACTGTCTAGCATTGTCTGTGCCCGCTCCCTGTTTTTCAACTGTGTCCTCAGTATTCTCTGCATGTTCGATTACTCTAATACTGGCTACCTTCTTTCTTGGAAATTGTGATTTTTTACTTTGAGCAGGTTCCTTGTCTTTGGACTTGGTGTGCTCTCCTGGGTCTGACCGTCCTCTTCTTTCCGATTTCTGCGAAAAAGATCAAGAGGGACGTGTATCAATACTTTGATATCTATCAGGCTTCTTCAAATTATCCCTAATTCTAAGGTTATATCTTTTCTCAGAGGGCTCCCTCTGGGGAGACTGGTGTTCTCGAGGCGGAGTTCTTTCCCTCCGTCGAGGAGACCTTCCTCTGGACTGGAAAACTTTTTCCTTGGGAGTGGATTGTTTATTTCCATCCCAGTTCTTTTTGGAGTGTTTGAATTATTTTTAATAAATAATTTTTCAGGATTTTCGAGTAGTTGGGGTTTTACTGGTTTCCCACCCAAGCTGTCTCTACCTAATTCTTCATAACATTTTTCTATAATTCTGGCAAGCTCAATTGGTTGATCTGTTATATCTGTTTCCTTCAACTTCTGGCGGATCGCCACAGATGCTGCTTCTCCTTTTATATTGGCTAGTAATATAGCCGAGACCTGTTTGAAGTCTTTCAGTAATTTCATACCAAGAGTTAAAGCAGGTTCTGGACAGTATTCATTCTGAATCTGTTTTAGCACATCTGGTATTACCGCCATTGATGGAACACCATGCGTTTTTGTGTAAATGGAAGCAAAGACTGTACCCCAAGTGTCACAGTCCTCCACTTGTGGTGCGACCCCCATTGGAAGGTAGATGGTCAGGATTCTGTGTTTCTCAATAGGGGTAGTATTCGGAAATACTGCCTCTAAATAAGTAATTTTCTGCGCTAACCAGAAAGGAATTTGTTCCCGTTTTATGGGTGTTTTACCAAGACATGATTGTATGTTCTGTGGTGTAATTTTATTTGTGTTCCCCTGATGAGGGGTCAGCTGTGGAACATTAACAGCTGTTTGGACTGTTGCAGTCCTCATTACATATTGGACTAATTGTCTATGTATTTTAATTAATGTTTTTAGCTGTGCTAACAGCTCTTCTTTTGACATTTTTGCAATGTCCGGATGTGGTGTGTAGCTGGCTAGAACCGGCCACGTTGCTCCTGGTCTACCTAGTGGACCGAGCCTCGTACTATGATCATTATGTTTTAGGGCGCCTTTAAACCAAAGCAGGTGCTCTTGGTATTTTAATGGGATTTCAATCTCCTCGAAAGGAGTGTACTCTTCTGGTGGTTCCCCTATTTTGTAATAGTGGAACTCGTTTGTTGCAGCGTTTGCCGCTGGAAATTTTATCCATGAATAGAATACCTCTGTCTGCCGATATTCGTGTGCCTCTATCACGAAGACGACTGTGCCACCTTGTGTGGTCAGCCCGTTTTTTATAAGTTTTAACGTTATAGTTTTTCTTAAATGTACCGGAATGATCATTGCATCCGGTGGGTAAATTCCTGTTTCGTCGGAAGCCTGCTGGGTCGCATTTACTGCGGCTCCAGTGGTTCCGTTCTCTTCTACTGACATTTGTATAAATGAAAGTTTTTTGCAGAGCAGGTCTCCAAGGAGACAAAGATTAGGTGCACAATATTTTGGAACACTGTATTCTTCAACGTTGAATAAACCAAAGTTTTACATAGGAATCTCTTCCTACTAAGTTCGGGCGGATTTTAACCTTTCACCCACTCCAGACGTCTATTGGAGTATTTACGGGAGAAAGGGTCTGTGTGAAAAATGCACGACTGAGTTACTCTAACGTCTTGCGTTAGTTTTATCGCCTTACCAAACGTTGGGCGCCATGTAGTGTAGTTCCTATTTTCCCTATAGGCCCTGCGCATTGGAATAACATAAACAGCAGTTTAGACGTAGAAGTGCGGTCTTCCAGGTCTCTACTGACTATGCTAAACTTAATTGGGTTTGTTACCAACTAGCTTAGAGGTCACTGGAAACTTTCTTGACTGAATAGGAAGTGATCAGCTACCCTCGCACAGACAAGAAGGGATTCCGTTTTCCAACAACCGCATAAACATGACAACTTTGCTCCTTAGATGAAGAGTCAATCTCTAGAGTCGTGTGAAACAATAGACAGTTATTTTACTCAGTCAGTTGTGCAGATTACTTTCACCAAGATGCAGAGAATAGAGAGACGGGCGTTTTCAATAAAAGGTATTATTATTGAACAGACTTTCTTCTCATGCATGAGAAATGAATTGCCACAATTGCAAGACTTGTTATTATAAAAAGTGCGTACAGTAAAAGGAGGATTACGAAATAATACTGTAAAAGCATTGATATGGTTTCTTAGCCATACAATGGTTAAAATGAATAAAATATATACTTTCATATATACATTTAGCTAACGTACTCAACTGGTGCTTCTAACTACGCCTACCCCAGTGTACCTTACCTAAGCCTAATACTTGGGAGGGAGTAAGTAAGTAGCAGTTTAAGTTAAGTTGGTTTTGCCAAGGTTTGCTTCAAGAATTTTCTCTTAGGGTTTAGTCAAGACCATACCTCTGGAATAGAATGTTAGAGGTCTTGTATCTCCTTTCAGGACTCGATATCCCAGTCACCCGCAAGGGTAGGCTGGAAACGCCAGAGCTGGATTTTCTCGGCAAGAGAAAAGACAGCGTCTTTCTCAGCGCGTCAAGGAGGAGGAGGGGCAGCGTCCGTGGGCTGCTTGCATCTGCTGGGCTCTGGAAGGGACAGCTGTTCTGCTCCTGTATTCACCACACCATCGTTGTCGTCGCGCCTGCTTAAGGCAACGTTGGTAATATTTATACCTGAAAGGTGCCTTGTTTGACGTAAGTTTTTGGACATAAGACGTCAATAAAGATGTCACTAGGAAGTGATCGTCCTTTCAGTGCTCATTAGAGTTCTATTACTAATCAAAACATAGCAAGCGTGGTTTTCCCAGGTTGCTGGGTTTTATCTTGTTGAAGAACTCGGTGTGTTATCTAGGAATCTAAGATAGTGGCTTCTGCTGTGTCATGTACTGTAATGAGCTGCAGAGGCGAGTTTCTGAAATATGGCTGAAATATGGCTCTGATCGTTTATGCCATTATAGGGGTATGAATGGATTATAGCCGTATAGGGGCATAAGGTCACAGTATTGATCGGGGTCCTAGATTAGAACACGACAAGAGAACCTGAGTGATCAGATCAAAGTACCCTCACATACCCAGTAGGGTGTCATGTTTTATCATTGGACTGCAATGCCTACGGGCCTGGGGGTACTTTGGTGGATATCTTGATTTAAAAAAGCCGTTTGAGGAGCCCATGTGAGGGGGTGATATGAGGTGGTGATGAGGTGATATAAAAGAGTCCTAAGTGAATCAGGAGAACATACTTGAAGTAGTGCTCCCATGACACGTTAAAAACAAGGAAGGTATCTGAGGTGGTAATGTACCTTAATAGCTATGGAATGAGTGAGGTCGGATCAACCTGTTTCATGCTGCGACTGCCAGGAGGGTCAATCAGCATTTCATCAGGAATAGAATGGTGCCTACCCTATATAGTATGAAAGTGGGGTCCACAACTGAGTATCTGATACCCACTCAAACAGTACATACTGCACCTGCTGCGATGCAGAGAGGCAGATTCCACCTAAAAAAGAAAGAAGGGATAATGAGGGAGTAGCTATTAATCAAATTTACAAGCTGACTGTATCGTTTGAGGTCCAGAATGAACGTGGTGCTGCCCAGTTGGTGCAATGTGAGTTATTTAAGGAGTAATATTCCCATACACTATCAAATGCAACGAAATTGTCCTGTACTACAACCCCTTCTATGGCCAACTTAGTGTTAGGGAACAATGATGGAAATCCAGGTAAAGGATGTGTAAACGTACCCAGTAATCAAGGAAGAAACACCCCTTAGGTGGGGCAGAGGTCCGCGACTAGCTGCAGATAAAGAAAATCTAGTACAAACAAAGAAGTACCAGTAGGTATAAAGAAAAGTGTGCCCAATGGAAATCATTAAAACAGCTTAGGTATTGGAGTATATATTTAACAGTACATCACAACACATTGATTAACTCAGGTGGTCCTTGCGGTGCATTGGCCCGAGACCTACCTTCCTCTGCTGACCTGTAGGTAAGGAATGAATGGGTCAGCATGTTTGAAAGGAAGCCTCTAATGCGCATCCGGTGTGGCTAATTAGTGCCCAGGGCAGCTGAAGGTATTCAGGATGGTCGAGCGGGCGATGGAAATGGTGAGGTATAATTAAAGCTTCATCAAAATAGCTGGTACAAGACGTATGTTAGTGTATTGGCTCCCTGGTAGGAGCGAGGAACCTGTGAGTTGGGAGGCATCGACTGACCTTACATCAGGGCATCACGTCCGTCAAAGACGGTCAAAGTGTTGTCATACCGATACACTGGCAGCCGTATTGGAGTGTAGGTGAATACCTTCACACCCCGGCCAGACAGTCCTCACTATGTGTGTCATGCATAAAACCAAGGCAGAAAACACATTTTAATGGTGGGCCTCTGTCCCAGATTTGTTAATATGGCAAATTCAACCTAACCCAGGGGCTGGTCAGGGTGTGTTCAAGCCGGTAAGCTGGTGGCTGTAGTGTCCTGCTGGACACTTCTAGTCTTTGTGTAAGCGCAGCTCACACTGTACACCCACCCACCACCGGCGTCACGAGTCAAGTGACCCGGTCAATAAAGGAGGCCGAGTGCACCTGCTCGTGGCCCATTAACCAACCCACTATTCTGGCGTCTGCGTCCACTTCATTCACCTAATGCGGGCCTAGGGCCCAACAGTACTAGTTCCCGCGTGTGCAGCCACTGCTTGCCTGTGGAGAAAAGGGGGAGAGAGCTGCCCGCGCAGGGGGCAGCTCCCGTACTGAGGCGTGACGCGCCTAAAAGTCTGCGGCAAGGACGGAGCCCCGCGGCATGACCTGAGGTGACCGGGAGCCGACCCCGCACCTTAGGAGCCAGCAGTGAAGTGTCCTGGGAGGAAGTGCAGACCGACCGGAACCCACCCGAGTCGGCCGCAATTGACCCCCACCGTGAGGTGACCAACGCGGAGCCAACCCGCGTGGAAGGAAAGGCCCGCCGGCTGAAGGTGAGAGGCCACAAGGGAGTAACCCCCACCAGAAGAAAGCAGAGCGGAGCCCACCCACAACAGCTGCGACGACCCGTCCGGCCGGCGGTGAGCCTGGTGAAGAGAGGGGCCGTGGCATGCATCTGCCAATAACTCATCAAGCGTAGCCGAGCCTCTCCCGCCCCGCGCAACGTGGGGACAGAGCGGCTACTGCGGGCAGGGAGAGCGAAACCTGAGCCCGAAGGTAAAGTGCCCAAAAAAGTGACGGAGTGTCCCGCGATTGCCTCCGCGCAGCGTGTATGCAGATCAAACTGCTGGAAGGGGCAGAGAACCTGAATGTACAGTTCGCAGCAGGCGGCCGCTGACGAGGCGAAGACACACACACCTTGAGGGCAGAAAGTAGAAATCAGCCGCCCGCAGCTGATCGGAGCAGCACCAGCCGCCCTCCTGTGCAGCCCGAGAGTGATGAAGTCTGCTGTGAGGGGCGGGAAACCGCCTAGTGAACGGCTGGTCGGCACAGCATGTCCCAGAGCACTGCACATGCATTATACCCTCCTGCCCGGGCCAAACAACAAAAGAAAGTGACGACTCACTCACCGGCTGCAGCGTGGAGCAGCCGTCAGATCAGGGAACAAGAGACTCCGCGCGATCCTGCAGAGAGGGGAGGGGGCTCTGGATCTCCACAGTGCTGGCATCACACACTTCGATGGATTTGGGCCCAGATCTTTGGACTGGGGTGAATGTGTGACATTGATCCACATTCTGTCCATCACCTGTTTTGTTTGCAATTACCGCCATAAGTGTGCTGGGGATGCTCAGACATGGGTCCCAGGCACTCCACACCACTGGAGTCAAGCTAGCCGGGCTGATGAGAGGTGTTACCTCGAAACCGGTCCGGTCCTCAGATGCTTGATTCCGTTCTGGGAAGGACATGGCTTTTGTAGTTCGGACTGGACTGTTCCAATGGGGCACAGGGTCAGAGCTGATTTGCATATCGCCATTGTCTAACCCAGGGTGGTGTGGAGTGCAAAATACGATGGATTTGGGCCCAGATCTTTGGACTGGGGTGAATGTGTGACATTGATCCACATTCTGTCCATCACCTGTTTTGTTTGCAATTACCGCCATAAGTGTGCTGGGGATGCTCAGACATGGGTCCCAGGCACTCCACACCACTGGAGTCAAGCTAGCCGGGCTGATGAGAGGTGTTACCTCGAAACCGGTCCGGTCCTCGGATGCTTGATTCCGTTCTGGGAAGGACATGGCTTTTGTAGTTCGGGCGGGACTGTTCCCATGGGGCACAGGGTCAGAGCTGATTTGCATATTGCCATTGTCTAACCCAAGGTGGTGTGGAGTGCAAAAAAACGATGGATTTGGGCCCAGATCTTTGGACTGGGGTGAATGTGTGACATTGATCCACATTCTGTCCATCACCTGTTTTGTTTGCAATTACCGCCATAAGTGTGCTGGGGATGCTCAGACGTGGGTCCCAGGCACTCCACACCACTGGAGTTAAGCTAGCCGGGCTGATGAGAGGTGTTACCTCGAAACCGGTCCGGTCCTCGGATGCTTGATTCCGTTCTGGGAAGGACATGGCTTTTGTAGTTCGGACTGGACTGTTCCCATGGGGCACAGGGTCAGAGCTGATTTGCATATCGCCATTGTCTAACCCAGGGTGGTGTGGAGTGCAAAAAAACGATGGATTTGGGCCCAGATCTTTGGACTGGGGTGAATGTGTGACATTGATCCACATTCTGTCCATCACCTGTTTTGTTTGCAATCACACACTTCACAGCACAGTGAAAGCAAGACTGGTGCTCGACCCAAAGAGCATCGGTGACCGCAGCCTGCAGCGTGGAGAAGCTGCCGAGGCTACAGGGCTCTCGACGGTAGAACAGGAGGAGTGCACACTAAGGACTGCACGAGATGGCATGAGCTAAGGGGCAACAAGGACAGTGCCAACAATTCAATAATGCCGCTCTAGAACAGTGCCTACGCTTATCAAAGTGGGTGAGGAATGTGCAGAAGTGAAGGGAACAGACCTCCCCCCCATATGTGTCACTGCAAACTTGTACAGAAGGCAAGCTGCCAAGGTGTGAGCAAAGGGATTTCTAGCAGCATCACAGGCCAGTCAGTTTGTGCAACAACCAAGGGCAGTGACACAGAAAAGGCAAAACTGGGACACAGTGAGAACTGCCAAGCACAAAGGCGAATGCACAAGAGACTTACCATGCTGGAAGTGGTGCCAAACCACTGCAAATGGACAGCGCAGGAGCCGCCAGAAGCTCAAGGGACGCGCCAGGAGTGCAGCAACTCCACACAGCATTGGTTCCCAAACTTTTGACTCCTGAGGACCCCCATTGAGTCACCACTGGAAGTCGGGGACCCCTAAGCAATTTGTATGAGTTAAATTTCAAATATTAAAACAGTAATTAAAAAAACACGTGAGCACACAAAACAAATACTCAAAGTACTAAGGATTTTAGGGCCAGATGTACGGCCATTTCATTTAGCGCCTCGCAATTGGCGACACATTGCGAGTGGCTAATTGCGAGTCGCTAAATGAAATGTACAACAGTGTGTTTAATTGCGAGCCTCATTAATATTAATGAGCCTCTCTCAATTTGCGAGCCCATTGGGAATGCCAGCCCTCCCAGGGATGGTGGCCTGCTAGGCTCAGCAGACCACCATGTCTGGGACTGCTTTTAAATAAACCAGTTTTCTTATCAAAAATGCAGCTTGTTTTCCATGCATGTAAAAGACAATGAAACGTTTTAGGTTCATTTTTTAAGGGCAGGCAGTGGTCCCTGGAACCACTGCCTGCACTTAAAAAATAATTTTGCATTCATTTGGGAAGGGGGTCTCTGGGGACCTCTTCCCATTTGCGAATGCATTACCATCTACTTGAAGTAGGTGGTAATTGTGAGTGTTTTACGTCCGCAATTGCAGTTGCAAAAAATGTGTACATGGTTTTGAGACTCGCTGTTTGGAAGGGAATGTCCCTTCCAAATAGCAAGTTGCAAAACCTATTTAGCGAGTCGCAAAAGAAAATTGGAACTCGCAAAATAGGCTATGTACATGGCCCAATAGGTTTTTGCATGCTCAAGCAGGTTTGCGAATCCATTTACGCATATAAAAACGGGTCGTACATCTGGCCCTTAGTATTTTATATTGAAGGAATAGCCCCTCTGTCACATGTATTTCATTTGTTTTATAGCATCTCTCATACCATTGTAGGATGTCAGAGCACTTTACATCACACATATATAGAGACAATGAATCATGCATGTAAATCAGTGTATAGAAAAAGTTACAACAGGGAAAGGGGACTACAAGGTGTAGTATTCACATGTCATTCATACTGGTAGGCATTTTTAAATAGTGCTTGGTCTGGAAAAGCACAAACTCAGGATTCAGAACATAACACAGTGGCTAGCACTGACTTTAGCATTAACAATGTATTTCCACCCAAATAAACCTTTTTAGCAACATCAGGATAATGAATGACTGGGAAAAAAACATAAGTTACTAACTGGTACCATGTAGTTTGCAAGCAGCTCTTTGATCGTTTATAGGTCCCTCTGCTAGATTACGATTGTCACTTGTGAAGTGCATAGTAACAAAATATTCTCTGTGACAAAAGCTGAAACCACAGATCTATGCACATAAAATACTGCTTTTTAAAATGCAGGTTACCCTTTCTTTGCAGTAGGCACATTAACCCTCTGTGCTACATTAGTTAAGTCAGAGCTGCCACTGAAAAAACTCATCTCTCTCCAGCAGTTACATAAATCACTAGCATTATCCTGACACTTTTATTGTTGCTTGAAAGCTGCTAATTATACAAGAAACTTTTCTGTGTTTTTAAAACTGCTTCCTGCGGACCCCCTGTGAATGTGTCACGGACCCCTGGGGGTCCGCGGACCCCAGTTTGGGAAACACTGCCACACAGGATACTCATGAGAACGCGCAACAAGTGCGCCCAAGAGCAGCAAACAAAGAGAGCAGCCATCAGCGCGCGAAAGGGAGTGACCAGAAGAAGGTCGACGGAGCAGTGACACAACCCTCCAAAAGCACATAAGAAAACACTCCAGAAGCACTTAAACCACGCCGGAAGAAAGTACAGCGATGCCTGGTGGCCACAGGCCATCGCTACGGCAGGATCGCGAAGACACAAGCACCACCACACGAACCGACGGTGATTCCGAAACTCGGCAACAGGAAAGTGAAAAGGTGCATGACGCAAATGCGCAGCTGTGCAGATGACAGAAGCCCAAAACAGCAACTTATAGAAGCGACCGAAGAGCGCATCCAGAAGCCGACCACCCAGTCTGGTCGCCAGGGAGAAGAAGCCGACCACCCAGTCTGGTCGCAAGAGAAAAGAAGCCAACCATTACAGTCTGGTCGTAAGGAAGGTAAAGCCGACCACCCAGTCTGGTCGCAAGGAAGATAAAGCCAGATGATCGCCCATGAAGAAAAGAAGGATCCAACCCGCAAGATGGTCGCCTACAATGAGAGACCTGGCAGGAGGTCTGATCAGGGGGAAGTAAAAGTCCTTGGAGCAGATGTCTGGAAGAGGACACAAAAGGGATCCATGAGAAGGACCAGTAGAAGACGGTTGCGACACCCATCAAGAACCAGAAGTAAAACAGTCTAAGGAAGAAGGTTGCAGCGACCGGTCCAGTCACAGAGTGGAAAGAAGACAGTGTCCTAGAGCCAGGACAAGACCAGAGGGAAACGGGTTGAGTGTACGCCGCTCGGAGAAGCCTGGTCAGGAAGAGAAGAGCAGCAAGATGACTGGACCGCGTCGTGAGGAAGAAAAGATGAAAGGAATCGAAGGGCATGGTGCCACCAGAAACAACAACGTCCAGGAAGATGTGAAGAGGTGTGGCAAGCCAACATACACCAAAAGAGAAAGTGACATGTGCCGCAATATCGAGTACAAGGACATACATGTCCTGGGGAACATCGGTAGCACTAGGAGAAGAACAGGCATCTACTTACAAGTCCTCTGACAACCTGTCGACTGCAGGAATGAACAGGCTGGACCATTGGCAACACCTACCTTTGGGATAGATCGGAAGTCTGGATGGAGAGAGCGCTCAGATGTCCAGCAGAAGGAGAACTGACCACTCCACACCAGCCCGTGGATATCCAAGGGACAAAGGCCTCAGGGACACCGGTGGCAGAGGGTCCCGACAAGAGAGATGGATCCACCGCCGTCTATCCTGCACGTCCCAGGAAGAAGAGGAACTTGTGCGCAAAGGCAGGAGTCAACAACCACCCTCCAGGTCGAGCTACGGACTTTGAGGTAGTACTCTCATCATCTCCTCCATTCACACACAGACTGTGGAGTTGGAGCAACGCTGCGGAGAACACCCGGCCCAGTGGAAACCTGATGAAGAGAGCCTCTGGGATATCTCGTGGCAGGGGAACACCCGTGAGAGGGGTGTCCTAGTGAGAAGGATGTCTTTCAACTACTCCCTCCTTTGCAAAGAGAAGCCACGCTGCCTACACTAAAGAAACCAAGACTGAGTGGTAGAAAACAACATCCGTCAAATCTACCATCTTGTCATCTGTTTGTGCCATCACAAGAGCGAGGCTGAAAGTCCAGAAGGGCACATCCACGGAGCACCAGGACGTAGTGCCCATGTGAACCAGTAATTCCAGCTGCAAGTTTCCACCTGCAGTATCCCCCTCTGACCCCTGTCCTGCCAGAGTGTTTGCGCGTCTTGCAGACACAGTTGGCAATGAGGTAACACATATCATCAACCGCTCTTTCCTCACTGCTACTGTTCCGGCCTGCTGGAAGCAAGCCAAATTGCTCCCACTCCTAAAACAAAATGGTTTAGATCCCGCTGTCCCCGTTAACTTCCGGCCCATATCACTGTTGCCGGCTCTAGCAAAAATATGCGAAAAGGTCGCTTTCACACAGCTGGACAAATTTGTAGAAAATTCCCAGGCACTACATCCAGCGCAATCAGGCTTCAGAGCAGCCTTCAGTACGGAGACGGCGCTGGTGGAAATATCTGAGGCCATCCGGGAGTGCCTGGACGGAGGTGGCAGAGCGGCTCTTGACTGGCTAACGTCTTTTCTAGACAATAGATCTCAGCAAGTCTGGATGCCACCCTTTGCCTCCTCTCCCAAGAAACTTGCAACTGGTGTACCTCAGGGCTCTACCCTTAGCCCCCTGCTTTTTAATATATATCTGACCCTGCTCATCTATCTCGCCGAACAGCTGGGAGCAAAAATAATGGCCTACGCCGACGACACTCAACTTCTGTTCACATGGCCTAAAAACAACCTGGATACATCTGGAGTCCAATCCTGCCTATCATCTGTCTTTCACTGGCTTGCCCTCGCCCAACTAAAATGCAACGAAAGCAAATCCGAAATCCTGCTATATGGCTCCTTTCCAGACAACTTTGGCGACTCTCTTTGGCCTGCCGATCTACCATGCCCCAAATCCATCGGAGGCCCGGCAAAAAACCTTGGAGTCTGGTTTAACAATGAACTCAGATTTAAGGATCACTTAAAAAAACTCACGGGGATCTGCTTCTCCACACTTAAAACATTACGCAGGTTCTTCCCGCTCCTCCTGAGAGAGGCCAAGGAGACTGTCATTCGCGCCCTCATACTATCCAGATTGGATTACGCGAACCAGCCTTCTTGATCCACCGTCTACAAGTTATTCAAAATGCCGCCGTACGGCTCTTGTTTAACATTGCAAAAAGTTCAAGTGTTCGTCAACCTCTCCGCACCCTTCACTGGCTCCCAGTTGCTCACAGGATTACATTTAACCCCTTCCATGCTGGTGACGAACCCAAGCCGTCATGCACTATGGTGCTCGTGTGCTGATGACGGCTGGGGTTCGTCACGGCCCGCCCCTGTTCGTCCGGCGGCCGCACACGGGGGAAATCGTGGCCGCACGGAAGGGGTTAAAATCCTTGTCCTCGCATATCGAGCTGTCCGTCAAACCGGCCCAGTCTATTTGAGGAAAAGATTTTCCTTATATGTTCCCAACCGTCCTCTCAGATCAACTAATCTGTGCCAAATGACTGTACCAAAGTTTAAATATAGCAGGCTTGGTGGCCAATCCATCTCTGTCAGAGCTGCGAGAGCCTGGAACACCCTTCCTCTTCATCTGAGAACAGCCCCATCCATCAATGTGTTTAAGAAGGGACTGAAGACCCACCTCTTTAACATCACTGCATAGGGTATCACTCCTTTCTTTTCACTGGAATCACTCTGCTCTGCTTCTCACCCACCTCGCGCCAGGATACTATTTTCTTAGTAACAGAGCGCGCTACAAAAGTCTCTATAATAATAATAACCTGAGTCATCCATCAAGCAGCTGAAGAGACTTTTGTAAAAGTTGTGACAATGGTATATTTTGTGTTTATTTTCTCCCTCAGGTTCGGACTTGGTTCATTTAATTTTTATTAAAGTTTGGGAGGAATGTAGTGTCCTGCTGGACACGTTCTAGTCTTTGTGTAAGCGCAGCCCACACTTTAGACCCACCCACCACTGGCGTCACGAGTCAGGTGACCCAGTCAATAAAGGAGGCCGAGCGCACATGCTCGTGGCCCATTAACCAACCCACTATCCTGGTGTCTGCATCCACTTCATTCACCTAATGCGGGCCTAGGGCTCAACATTACAGCGGCCATATTGGAATGAAGGTGAATCCCTACCGGTTCTGGCTTTAGGGCAGTGCTACTGGTGCAGCAGCACAGGGCGTTGACCTGTGGAGGGTGCCGACCTGTGGAGGGCGCGCTGACCTCAGGGGGGCACTGTGCTTAGCAGCAATAACCTATGATTTGAAAGATATGGGGCACTTTTGCCTGGTGGTAGGGAGAGAATCTGAGGAGGCGGGTATGGGGCTTGGAGGTGCCCAAAAGGATTTCTGTACTGGGCGCCACCAGCGCTAAAGCCGGCCCTGATCCCTACACACCCCGGCCGGACAGTCCCCACCATTTGTGTCATTCATACAACCATTGCAAAAAAACACATTTCTTAAGGGTGAGTTATTAATAAGGGAATAATTCATCCTAACCCAGGGGTGGGTTGAAGACTGTAGACTATAATGATCCCAGTGGTTTTTAACGAGGTTGACAACCTATCCCTAAATGTCCGTCATCATTAGTTAGATTAACAGGGCACCCAGGGACCTTTCAATAAAAGGTACCGAACACGGGCCTTCTTCAGAGGCCTGGTAGTCATGTGTAATATAAGGTAGTTGGCATAGGCAGAAAATCAGATAAATGCAATTTTGTGAATTGCAGTTTGTGGAGTTTTTCTGAATCCAAGTCGGAGTATCATCAAATGGATTTCTTTTGAGGATCCAGTCAGTTGGCAGACGCCACAAGAGCCACACGGAAAGTCGCTAGATACTAGAGACAAGTCCCAGAGAGTTATCTGTCCCTGTTTGGGCTTTGCCCAAGCTCTTGTATCTACCAAAAGGTCACGCAAGTTGGGAGTGCGCTTGAAGGCGAAGCACAGTGTGGGGATATCCCCACCCTGTCCTGGTTGAAGGTTGCGCCAGTCTTGCATATGATTTTCTTGATCCGATTTGAGTTGGGCATGAATGTAGTGACGCATGTAATCACATCTTCTTCCTGTTTGGTCCTGGGTTCCAATAAGGCTTCTCTGTGTTTTTTTTTTCTCTCTTATGAGCCTCTTTAGTACCAACGGCAGGTAGTTACAATCTTTTAAATTCTCGCTCAATGCTATAGCTTGATTTTCGTAATCTCTGATGTCACTACAATTGCAATGCAGGCATAAGAACTGCCCACAGGGACGGCTATCACAAAGAGCTTTGGAGAGGTGACTGTCAGAGTAGTAAATTATTACAGTCCGGCTTCTTTTTGAAAGAAGTGGTAGCGAGATGTCCATTGCTAGCTGTGATGAGGAGATTAGGAATGTATTTTTGCTGTCCGAAATCTTCCTGGTAAATCTTAGAAACGGATTGAGGGAATTAATTCACGTGTAGAAGATTTTACATGTGGTGAGATCACCGCTGCAGAAGATGATGATGCCATCTACGTAGCGTTGCGATGATGTTGGCACAAAATGATTATTGTCAGTAGAGATATGAAGGCCTTCAAAGTCTGCCATGTAAAGGCAAGCCAAACTTAGGGTGAAGGTACTATCCGTCGATGTCCCCGGTTTCGAATGGAATTTCTGGTCCTAAAATTGGAAGAAATTCTCTCTCAAAGCTATAGTCGTGCATTCGATTGTAAAGCTCACTGGTGTTGGGTATGTCCATGTTTCAGTCAAAAGGCAGGCCTACACTACTGCAATGGATGCCGTCTGTGGAAAATGTGTGTATAACGCTTCAGCGTCAACGGTCATCAGGCGGTTGATATTGTCTATGTTGTTCCTTTCTGCAATGAAGCTCAGGACATCTCTAGTGTATTTCAGGAAAGACAGAATTTTCTTCAACACTGGTTTAGCAAAAAAAAAGATCGCATTTGCAGGGGGGTTGTAGAAGGGATCCAAAACCCGAAACTTTTGGTGTACCCGGAGGTGACGACACTCCTTTGTGTATCTTGGGCATAACGTAAATGTATGGTATCTTAGGGGTGGTGTTCACAAGGAATTTTGCCTCGTTCCGAGACATCCAACCTTGAGATCCAGCGGAATTTAGAAGGGTTTTTATTCTAGACAGGAGAGTCGCTGTAGGGTCCATGGCGATCTGGCGATAGAATCTCTTGTTGGCAAATTGACGGAGACACTCATGATTGTAGCCCGCAGTGTCGAGGATCACGATGGCTCCACCCTGGTCTGCTGGCTTTATTCTGAAGGAATCATCTTTGGACAAAGTCCTTACTGACGTCTTTTCCTGGGACATCATATTGTGGAAGAGCCTTCAGTCATCCAATCAGCCCACCTCTTTGAGAACCGCTTGTTCAAAGGTGAGGATTCACCCCCTCCCATTGGTGGGGGTGAATCTTGAGGGAGCACGTAGACCCGAATCATCAGTTTCAAGTGGAGTCATGTCCTGAAAGTAAACTCCAAGGGGCAGATTTATGAGGCAGTTGCGCCTCTTTGTGCCGCAATTGCGTCACTTTATTTGACGCAACTGCGGTGCAAACAATGCGCCCTATTTACAACGTGACGCATCTAGGAGATGCGTCACGTTGTAAAGCACTGCGCCATAAGGAGGCATTCCTGCGCAGGGGGGGCGTTCCTGCGCAGGAACACCTCCTGAAAGTGGCTGAGTGAAATCTATGAGATTTCACTCAGTCACTTTCAGGGCAATGCTGCGACAAAACTCTGCGCCTGCTTGAAGCAGGCGTAGGTCTTGATGCAGCATTGTGCACATGGTGAACCCCCGAGCCTTGCTGGAGCTGCGTCACGCTTGCGACGCAACTCCAGCAATGCGCCACATTTCCGGCACAGATGCGTCACGCATCTGTGCCGTTTTTGCACCATGGTGCGCCGCATTATAAATGCGGCGCACCATGGGTGGCGGAGCTGTGGCGCACTGTGGCGCATGTTAACCGGTGCATCCCTGGGGATGCGCCAGTTAACATAAATCTGCCCCTAAGTCTGAGATTTCTGAAAAAACATGTAATTCTCAAGTCAAGCTGAAAAACATTGTCCTCACGTTGTGTGGGTACCAAGCCAAATTCTTTAGTAAGTACATTATTTCCAGAGGGTTTTGTGGGTTTTGTCTCGCTCATTTGTTTCCCCCTCTTCTTTTACCTCTGCCCCCACCCAAACCTCTGCCTAAAAAAGGGGGTGGGTGACGTTTTGTTGTTAAAAAGGATGTGGTGGTTGTTGGGATACCTAGAAGTGGGGATACCATAGCAGTTGAGGCCCTGGATATTGGCCAATGGGGTAACCATACATTGTTGGTGGTATGCCTCCTATGCTATTGTGGCACCCCCAATTGTCCCCACCAGATCAGCTAATAAAGGGTCCCTGTTTGCGATGGTGGAGTATGGACCCATCGTCTGTGGAACCATTCTATCCTGGGGTTGATAATCCTCCCCAATGTAAGAGTATACCTTTGCCTTTTCAAAGTTTTTGATGTCCTTTTGGAGTTTTCTTATTTTTTGTTGCATTAGGTAACCTTTGTGTTTCTCCATTTTAGAATGAATCTCCGCTAGGCGTGCTTTAAAGCTAGAGATGTTGATCTTCGCCTTTAGAGTGTTTTCTGCTATGGTGACCCTGATAATTAGGGCACCTGAGAGGCGCTTGGCCGTGTTAACTGTAACGCGTGCATTTCAGGCATTATGGGACCATTCGCATCAAAACCCTATGTCTTCCAGGAAGATGCTGGGAGCTATGGTGACAAGTGAGACATTGAGTGCAATGTTGGCTCTAAAGTATTCTGTCACGATTGTCCTGTAAAGGGAAAACTTCACCTGCTGTTTTTTCAAAGCTGCCACTGAGTTCCAACCCTCACTGCAACTGCTAGCAGTGCTGCTGCCATCGCCCCTAATGAGGGCGCTCATAGAATTTCACCTATAATGGCATCATAATAGCTGAGCCCTTGGGTGTCCATGTTGGAAAAGTGTGTGTATCGCGTATGTCAGCACAGCAACGGTGAGCAAAAAATGAAAAAGAGAGAATGTTGGGGACCTCAACAAAGGTTACCCTTGACTCAAACTAGAGAGTTTAGTAGTAGGTTCCTAGTACAAAGGGGGAAGTGGCGGGGAGAAAAGAGAAAGGGGGTTCTTTAAAGTCTTTCTTAAATAACAAAATTAAAATAATGCAATTACTATGCTATAAGTAAACGTATAATGTAACCGTAAAGGTCGCAGGCGTCCTGGGAAGAGGGAGGGTGGATATGAATCTGCAACACTACGTGCCACATGCCACAAACAGATGCTGTTTGAGACCATATAGGTCTCACCAGTCAACAGGCAAAAAGTGAGGGTTACCATGTATAAAATGGCTACTTACCTACATAACCTCCCCCAAACAAAAGAGGATGAAAACAACCTTCCCTAGAGAGTCGTCTTCTTCCAAGTGGAAGAACCTGGAAAGGCCATCTGCATTGGCATGGTCAGTCGCTGGTCTGTGTTCCACTGTAAACTCTATTCCCTGTAGGGAGATAGACCACCTTAACAGTTTGGAGTTTTCACCTTTCATTTGCATTGGGCATCTGAGAGGCCTGTGATCAGTCGGAAGGAAGTGAGAGCCAAACTAGAATAGCCCCAGCTTTTTCAGGAACCAAACCACAGCAAACGCTTCCCTCTCAATAGCACTCCAACACTGCTCTCTGGGAAGAAACCTCCAGCTAATGCGAGCAACGTGTTGGTCATGGCCATCTTCATTGGTTTGGGATAGGACCACTCCTATCCCATGTGCAGAGGCATCAGTCTGCACAATGAACTGCTTTGTATAACCTGGAGCTTTTAAAATGGATGCTCAGCACATTGTTCCTTAAGCGTGTCAAAAGCGTTTTGACAGCTCACTGTTCAGTGAACGTTCTTTGGCATCTTCTTTTTAGAGGTAAGTGCTTTGAGGGGTGGCACAATAGTACCATACCCCCTTACAAACCTCATGTAATACCCAGTCAAGTCAAGGAATGCCATGGGGGGCGGGGGGGGCGTAGTGGGCAAAAGAACGATGCATTTAAGCCAGATCTTTTGACTGGGGGAGAACGTTTACATTGTCAGCATTTCGTCCATCATTTGTTTGCTGTTACACTTTTCGCCATAAGTGGGATGGGTCTGGCCAGATGTGGGTCTCTTGCTCACTATGCCACTGGATTCAAGCTAGCCTGGCTGAAGAAGGGTGACATACCCTGAAACCGGTCACAGGATGCTTGTTTCCAGTCCAGGAAAGACCTGGCCTGGCAGCTCAGTCAGGGTTGTTCCCATGAGGCACAGGGTCAAGAATGATTTGCATATGGCTGGGTCCAAACTGGGGTGGCCTAGTGGGAAAAAGAATGATGGATTTAACCCAGATCATTTGACTGGGGGAGAATGTTTGCATTGCCAGTATTCTGTCCATCATTTGTTTGCTGTAACACTCATTATCTCCGGGGAAGACAGGTCTTCTCCCTGAGGAGAGAGGAACTTGTCTGGTTTCTGTGTAGACACTGGTTTCTAAATCTTCTTGCAAGGTTGGGCCCTAATCTCAGTCTCAAACTCTTCTTTTTCAACCTATACTCTACACTGTGCTCGTTTTTACACACTCATTTAGTAATACCCAGATTAGCTGCTGGGTCTTTCTTTCGACCTCAGCCCATGCTGAGGACTCCAGATCATTGTAAAGGAATAGCAGAGGATACCACCACCTTATTTTGTCCTGTAACCCCTCCCCATGCTAAGGATAACTTAGCCATGGAATGTACCTCAGCCTCATTATCAGCATTGACCATGTAGGTCTCACCAGCCAAGTATTGTTCTGAGGACTCCAGTTACTCAGTCACCATGGTGACAATGGCACCAGTGTCTCTCAGTGCTTCAACTCTAACCCCATTGGTATGTGGCTTTGGTCTGTACTTCTCCGGGATACTGGACCAGAGAGCCAGGGCAGCTACTTCCGCTCCACCCTCTGATACTAGAGCTGCCTCAAGGAGCTCTCTGACAGGATCAGGGCTCTCCTGTGAACACCTTGGTTGTAATACCTTAATTCGTATACCTACAACCCCACTTTGCACATTTTTAACAATACCAGCCGAGGACGTAATAAATTATTTTTTCCTACGTGCCAGGTATTTTTTAATTTTCTCACTTTTTTCACCTCACTTCACTCACTTAGTAAACACACCCCCTCAAATAGTTCACTACTTAGTGCTCCTGCGTAGCCGTGAGTCGTAGCACGCCGCATCCCGTAGAGGGGTGCGAAGGCCCCGATGATGAAGCATGACACCAAGGGGCCTGTTGGTGTGTGAGGGGCATTTAAACAACACTGTGTGTTCCCCATCACTTTAGGGACCACCACCACTCCCTGAGTGGATTCCATTTTGTTTGTTCGCATTACCAAGGGAGACCGAATCCACTGACTCTCTCTCTCCCCCCTCTGGTTATATCGTACTCTCCTGTGAACTATCTGGAGACTTGCCACTGCATTTACTGCAAGGTGCTCTAGAGGCATTCTTTTTGATGGGGCAGCTAAGGTCTCCAGTTCGGTGTTCAAGAGCTTTACAATCATGACATCAAGCCTTCTTGGGGTCCTAGTTCTTACCCTTGTACTCACCCTTGAACTGTGTAGAGTTGCAGGGCACACCCCCAGAACAGATTTTTGGGGCCTTTTAAAGACTCTTTGCTTTGCTCTTTGCTTTTGTCTAGGTTTTGCTCACCAATGTCCCTTTTGGGGGGGCTTAGCAACCCGTTTCTTTTGGTCACCCCCACCAGTGGTAGTTTTGGTCATGCTGGTTTTGACTCAGTTGTCTGCCTTCTTCCCAAACTCTTGAGGAGAAAGTTGACCTAGGTCTACCGGGTACTTATGTAACTTCTCCTGAACACATTTACTTAACAGATGCTCTTTCATAATTAAATTATAAAGTTCGTCATATTAAAGCACATTGTTACCTTTCTACCAGACACCTTGTGTTTTCACTGAAAAGTCTACAATATCTACCCATGGCTGACACTGGGTTTTGCGAGTCTCCCTGCACCTGATCCTGTGTTCCTCAATGGTGAGTCCAAAGCCCTCAATCAGGGTATCCTTCGTGATGTCATAGGTCTCAGCATCTATCTCATTCAGTGTCAGGAGCGTATCAATACACTTTCATGAGAACAGTTCCCAAAGAAGAGTGCCCCAATAGTTCTTGTTCAGCATTTTCATTGTACAAGCCCTCTCAAAGGCTGTAAACCATTTGGCGATATCACCTCCCTCTGAGTATTTTGGGACAACCCCTTTGGGGTTTTTAGGGTCGAAAGCTTCATCCATATTTATAATTTTGCTGCCACCAGAGATAGGTCTCAATTCTTTTTTTCAATAGCCAGGAGATTAGTCTCGAACACTGTCCTCCTCGCTAGTTTCTTAAGATCTGCATCTTCCGTGCATCTATCAGGACACTACTAGGATCGCTCCCAGTGGAGTTGCTGTCTGAGGGGTTAGTGGTGGAGTCAGTCTCACCGTCATCTACCCCTCGCTCCTCTTCATCTTCCCTATAGGGGTAACCCTTACTTGCCAGGCCTTGTAGTTCTCTGCCAGCAACTGCTGCAGATGGGATTTTGTGGGTCTAGTTCCCATAGCATGTGTGCATGCCTTACAGAGCTCCTTAAGTTGGGAAAACCTACGGCTCTTATAGGGTGCCAGGTTGAGCTGCTGGGACGGCCTGGTTCAGACATGGCTTTAAAGTAGTTGGGAAACTTTTTAAAACTTACGGAAATAATACTAAGCACTTACTAAACGGCCTAACTGCTTTACTACTTTTTAAAATTCTAAACAGTTTTGCAGAGGAACTTAAGCAAGGCCCTAAGAACTACTATTTTAAAATAATTTAGAAAAAAAACTTGAAATCAAAAATATTTTTAACTAAAGCCAATTTAGGATTTCTTAGTGGAATCAATTATTAACCAAGTGGTACAGTAAAGGCCAAGGCTTGTATGCCACCGCTGCCCAACCAATATAGGAAGCTGGCTCTTTATGTGCTATATCAATAATCTGATTTATAGTGAAAACAGTATAGGGGTTCCTTCATAAGTGGACAAGGGCTTTCTCTAGCAATCTCAAGGTCTATTAAGGGCAGCGTGGTCGAGTAACCATAGGTTTGACCAAGAGGAGTGCAAGACATTTGCAAATACACAGAATGATCAATACATGACAACACGACTGCAGGAGATCCACCTCAATTTATATAAATAGCAAGTATCTTCAGATATATTTAGGCATCACAGAAAAACTGTTCAGGTAAGTATGTTCTCAAATATGAATTCTTTTCAGTTCAAAAAGTAGACAGTGCAATTATTGAGCTCTACAATGTTATCCTATTGAGGGAAGAACAGGGGAGCTCAGTCCTCACAATACTCGGCGACATGGTGACACCTTTGGTCCTTCTCCAGGAACGAGTGCAGAGGTGTCCATGAGCAACAAGTTTTTCCTTACAGGTGCAGTAGTGTTAGAGGGGGGGCCTGACCGCTGAGGCTACAGACTACGTTGGTAGGTCCATGAGGTGTGAAACCACAATGGACTTGGGTAATGGAGGGATGGGGGATCTGGACACTGTTGGGCCACTTCAACTTTTGTTTGGAGCGACGGGTGCAGTGGTGGCTTCAAGTGGTGGGTTTTGGCGGTTCCAGAGGTCTCACAGTCCTTTCTTTTGCCATTGCTGCGAGATGCAGGGAGCAGTTTCACTGTCTCACGGGAGGTCTTGGTTCTTTATCGAAGACAGGCAGTCCTTCAAAGTTTCTGGAGTTAACTGCTACAGGACAAGTTGACTTTGGCGCAGTTTTCCACGAGGGATGCAGACAGGCTGGCAGGGTTGGTACCAGCACAGCTGCTACTTCTCTCCTCTCTGCTTTTGTGGCTCTTTGGTGTCCTCTCTCTTTTTAGATCATCAAGATCGGTTTCTCTGGTGCCAAGGACTTCCATAAATACTGAATTCAGGGAAGTGTAGGGTAGTAGCCAATGGACTACTGTTCCTCGTAAAGTGGGCATAACTCTGTCCCAGAATTCCTAAGCATGCCATCACAAAGATGGTTACTTCTGAAAAATCGTGTCCACCTCACAGTAGATCACCTTCAAGAATGTTCACACCTGTCCAGGTGCCACGGGTGTTCTTGACAAAGGGGGACAGCTTCCTTTTGTGAGACGGGGGCCAGTCTTGTATTCCAAAGGGACAGCTCTTAGGAGCTTGCTGGCTTTGGGAGGCCAATCAGCAGGTCATGCTGAGGGAGGGGGTGTTACTCCCTCTTCTAAAAAGGCCTTTGTCCTGGTTGTGAGAAGTTGGCCTGATATATGATGTTTTCAATTCTGGAACCACCTTGTATCAGTCCAAACAATCCCTTATGGTGTCTGGTTGTAAGTCAACCTTATTAGACAAGCTATCTTAAGGGTTAGCATAGACTAAGCAGCCTTAAAGGCTTAACTCAAGAGGTCGTGTTAAGCGAGCTGTTTTACCAATCACAGTCCTGTAATATCAAATGAAAGGACACCACACAAGTATATATTATAAAAATATATGTATTTATTTCTAAATTAATCCCCAGTACTCTTTATGAGCAAAGGGGCACAAGCGTTAAATCAAAAGCACAGTATAACATACAAAGTTGCACAATTATGGATGAGGGCGGGTGGCCACTCAAACCATATATTAAAAAAGTGGTATAAGAGATACCAATCGAACAGTGGTTAGGACAAGGGCCTAGGGAATCGCTGGGAGCAGTCTAGACTAGCAATGCTGAAGTCGGGAAAAGCCCGCGGGATTCGGTGCAGCACGTAAAGTGTGGCTTGCACCAATGCAAAGTCAATGGTGCGTGAAAGTTACACAAAGTTAGTTTAGGGATACTTCCGCTGAACCTAGAGGAAACAAACTTTAGACACAGGCTCTAGAGGTGTGTACCAGTGTGGGAACACCGGCGTTGCAATGTTACCTCACCCACAGAAAGCGGGTGCATAGGGTCGAAGTGGCGTCGGGTTTTGACACGCAGGTTCTTGGTGCTTGGAGCTGAAGATGCTGCAGGCGATGTGAAGGAGAAGTGTCCGGTGGGATCCAAGGGTGGATCAGAGTTGTAAAGTACCTGAAAGCAGAGGGGACAATGTTCAAAGTCACTGACCAGTGACCACCGTGGAACCAGATTGGATCCAGGCAAAGTCGGGTGCAAACAGGTGATGAGGTGTTGCTTCTCTCTGCAGCCACGTGGACACGAAGAGGTCAAGGACGTCCAGGAGTCGGTCACAAACTGTCCCACAAAAGCTTTAGCTGATGGCGGTATCAGCAACTTGATTGAAGCAAACAAGCCTTGGCTAATGCAAGCCACGCAGAAAGTAAAAAAGGCTTATTACTCAGACCAGCAAGATCAGAGCGGGTGCTCCTTTCTACAGGAGCGAGGGCAAGTCTAGAGCAACCAGACCCGCAGTGTAAATTGTAGGTTTTGTCACCAAGATGGCCGCTGACCACGTGGCAAGCGGCCGGAATGGCGCGTCAAGTGGCACAAAGCAAAAGGGCCCCACGCAGATCGTGGAGATGCTGAAGGGCTGATCTTTACTGCAAATACTGCTCGGTTGTGTGGCTTCCTAAACCCGAAAGCACAGAGTCGAGGGTGCCCCGGGTGCTGCGCAGTCAGCGTCTTGGGGGTCTTCCAAGATGTCCGGTCCCACGTCTCTCGGTGCCTCCACGGGTCCCTTCTTTGCAGGGACTTTGGATCGGGCTGTGTGAAGTCTGGTAGGCTGGGTCTTGTCAGGCTTTGCACTCCGGCTCCGGCGGGAGGCGGCGGCAAAGCAGACGTTGAATTGCTGGATGGAGCCTGTGTTCACAGGGTGGCCCCTCCTAGGCCACAAGGGAGATGCTCTTCAGTCTTCCGTTCATCAGCATGTCGAAGTCCAGTCGTCTTCTTAGTTTAAAGGTGATTTCAGGATAATCTGAGTTGCATTGGCACTGCTCCCACTCTTATTCGAATCTGGTGGGCTGATCTCCTGCTAGGTCCCTCCCTATGGGTGGGTATCAGGAAGGGGGGCGGTTACACCCCCTTTCCTTTGTCCAGGTCACACTGGAGCTGGGGCTGGTGTGCCCCAGAACCGGTTTGACCGGATTATGCAAGGGGAAGCCTTGTGCTCCCCAAGCACTGTCTGGTTTCTTTCAAACCTCCCTGCTACAATCCACTATCTCCTGTCTGGGGTGGTGTGACACCTCCCTGCGACAGGAAAGCCTTTGTCCAGGCCTCCTCTGCTGAGTTTCGGTCAGCAGCAGGAGGTCAGACATGTGTCTGTGGCAGAAGCATCCATTTTGTGGATCTGAGGCTCTTTTAAAAATCAACCGCGTTTTAGCAAAAGTAACATGTCGTCCCCTCTAGAGGGGTGGAATGCTATCCCCGTCGACAGGACTGTCGATGGGATAGTATTCCAAATCGTATGACACCTTACACAACATGTTTTGATAAAGCCAAACTAAAGTTAACATATAACCGCGAGGATTATAATGCACTTAAGAGTATATGGTTTGGCATCATCCCGGTACAGCTAAGGGAATTGGTCCCGACAGCTGCACACAGGCTCAGCGCACTCTGCCTTCAGGATTGTCAAGGCCTGCCATAGGAGTGACTCACAGGTTTATATGTGTCCAGATAGGTTTCGATATAGGCATACTATATCTAAGCAAGGGGTGATTACACCACCTTGCCCCAGCTGAGTGATCAGCCAGTTGTGTCAATTTTAGATAGCCAGCCAGGGGCGGCAAAAGATATGCTGCAGCCCCTGGTAGGCCTTGGATGCACCTATGCCCTGGGCACCTATAGTGCTCTGTACAGGGGCTGATAAGGTGACCCAAGCTAATCTAGTTATGCACCTAGGGTACATGGAATCCATTTTACAGAGAGAGCAGATAGCCTGTGGCCCTGATTAGCAGGGAACCAGGCCAACTAAGTCGAAAACCAGATAAACACAAGGCAAAACATCTGGGGTAACCATAGTCAGGTAGCCACCTTCATACACAACCCCCCCAAACGAAAGGAGATAAAGCTATCCTTGTCCAGGTAAGCCTTTATTGCCTGAGTGGCCATATAAGGAAGTACCTGCACTAGCATGGGTACCCCCTGTCTCATGGTCCACTAAGCAGTCCCTCTCCCTTGGGGTATTAGAGGGTCTCCACCACAGGGAATCACTACCTTGGGTGTGTTTAAGCAAAGTTAAAGGCTGGTTTGGATATGGAGTATTGAAGTAAGGCTCCACTAATTTGGGGCTCAGCTTCCTCCAATTATCTTCCACCATGTGTGCCTTTCTTTCTTCAACTGAGTTGCACTGTGCTCTCAGGGTCAGCCTCAGGCTACCTAAAGCTGGAGGCTGGGTCCCTCTGTTTGGCTTGCTGGAGGGACAGTTCAGGTTTGGGCCCTTTGGGTCCCGGGTTTGGCTGTGCCCAACAGAATCCATCTGTGGGAGGTCCCTAACTACTTTTAAGGGGGCTCCCTCAGGAGTTTTTAAAGTTTTCCCTTACTAGGGCTACTAGTTTTGGTGCCCCTAATCTGTTGATGGGGGTGCTTTATTTGACAGGGGGCCCTCTGGGTCTCACTGTCCTTCTTGTCCTCTGCAGCCCTGGGCTGACTAAGGCAAGGTAGAGAGGGGCAGGTTACCTGCTCCAGACTGGGTCCCACCTGAGAAGGGTCCACTGCCATCAGAGGCTCTGTCAGGCCAGGCCCAACAACCTCTGGGGCAGTTTCTTCATCAGGGGTAAGATCAGTTCCCCGAGGAGGCTGATCCTGTCCTAATGTCTGGTAAGGGGAAGATTTCTCTTCCTCCTCCATGCTCTCAGTTTGGGTGGAGTGATCCATCATTTCAGGCTTCACAACAACCGTATCTGTTTGAGTTTGGGCTGTGGCCATCACAGCCCCACCAACCTTTTCAGGAGGAGACTCAGTTTGGGTTTCTGCTGTTATCATAACAGCTTTGCTATTCTGTTTTGGAAGAGCTTCTGTTAAAGATGGGGCAGAGAGTTGCTCAGCCCTACCAACCTTTTCAGGAAGGATATCTTGGGTTGGGGCTATAGCCAGTACAGCCCCACTAACCTTTCCGTTGGAGTTTACCATTCTAGAATGGATTTCCTGTTCAACCTCAGCCCAGGCTGAGATTTCTAAATCATTACCCAGTATACAGTCTACAGGCAAGTTTGGTGACACTGCCACTCTCTTTGGGCCAGTGACACCTCCCCAGCTGAGACTTACTACTGCCATGGGATGATTTGTTTGTATTCCATCAATGTTTGTTACCTGGTATGTGGCACCAGGTGAACGTTGCTTAGAGGGGACTATACAGTCAGCCACCATGGTGATAATAATAATAATAATAATATTGAGTTTTGTATAGCGCGAACAGCTACCTCGCGAGGAGGTGTCCCGGCGCTGAAAAGAAACCGCAGCAGCAGAGATGAATGCCGGGAGAGGTACTAGGCTTTCTGCGCAAAGAGCCAGGTCTTTAGGAGTTTCCTAAAGATGGCTTCTGACGAGGCAAATTGGATGGCAGAGGGGAGGGAGTTCCAGAGCTTCGCAGTGCCTAACGAGAATGATCTACCTCCGAGTCTCACCCTTCTCGCTCATGGTATAGCCAGTAGGATCTGCGAGTTCGAGCGCAGGTGTCTCTCTTGATGGTAGCGGGGGAGTCTGAGTCTGAGATAATTGGGACAGTTCCCTTTTTGTGCTCTGTACGCTAGGGTGAGCGCTTTGAATTTTACTCTGCTCGCCACTGGGAGCCAGTGCAGCTCGTGAAGATGCGGAGAGATATGATGTTTAAAAGGCATGTGTTTTATCAATCTCGCAACCGCATTCTGCACGCTCTGCAGGCGTTGTGTCAGATATTTCGGGAGGCCAATATAGAGGCCGTTTGAGTAATCCAGTCTGGATGTGACTGTCGCATGGACCACCGATTTATGACAATCAGTTGGTAAAAGAGAGAGGAATTTGCGGAGGTTGCGGAGTTTATAGTGGCAGCTAGAAGTGACTTGTTGTATGTGAGAGGAGAAGGAAAGCGTCTCGTCCCACCATACACCCAAATTATTTGCCTTGATGCCAGGGGTGGGAGCAGGACACATTTCGGTGGGCCACCAGAGGTCAGGGGAGGGTGGAGTACTTTTCCCAAAGAATAGAACCTCGGTTTTGCTAGCATTCAATTTTAGCTTGTTAGTGTTCATCCATCTGTCTACGTCACTAAGCCTTTTATTTTGCTAAACGCTGCTTCTGACATCTCAACGTATGGGAAGACTAGTTGCGTATCATCCGCATACGAAATCGCCTTGACCCCCCATTTGGCGATTAAGGTAAAAAGTGGGGCCAGATAAACATTGAAAAGTAGCGGGCTGAGGGCGGACCCTTGCGGGACGCCACACCACAGCCGTTTGGGTTCAGAGGAAAAAGCGCCCAGAGCTACTTTCTGAGAGCGGTTCGTCAGATAGGAGTGCAACCAGCTCAGTGCCTTGTCCTCTAAGCCAATATCCTTCAATCTGAGCAGCATTCTACCGTGATCCACAGTATCGAAGGCGGCAGATAGATCCAGGAGCACCAGCATGGCCGATGCTCCTGAATCCAGCGACCACCTGATTGACTCAGCCACCTCAATGAGGGCAGTTTCAGTGCTGAAGCCGGCCCTAAAACCAGACTGTGTTTCGTGTAGTATGCCTCTTTTTTCTATAAAACTATTGAGTTGGCGTTGGATAAGTTTTTCAAGCATTTTTCCCGGGGCTGCTAGTAGGGAGATGGGGCGGAGATTGCTCAGATCATCGGGGACGCCATTGGGTTTTTTTTTCAATGGGAGAAGAGTGGCATGTTTCCAGCAGTCGGGGAACGTGCCAGTCTCGATGGACATGTTCCAGATGTGTAGGAGTGGCCCCACCGTAGCATCCGACATCATTTTCCACAGTTTGGGGGGGCAGGGATCATCAGGAGCACCTGATTTGCATTTGAGTAGTTATTTCAGTGCATCCTCGTGAGTGATTGGGAGGAACCGATGCTAGCCCCTGTGTCTCTAAAGGCTTCAACTTTCAAACCATTGATGATGGGTTCTTGTCTATATTTGCTCAAGGTATTTGGGCAATCAGAGAAGTTGGCAAACGCCATGCCAATCTCATAAACAAGATTATTTGGGGATGGGGACCTGGATAGGCAAGGGTCCACCTGGGCTCCAAAAGTAAACCCACCCAAATTCCTGGGTGTGCTCCCACTTCCTGGGGGATTACTGCTGACAGTAACAGGAGGTGTTGGAGCTGGCTTTGGAGGTATATTCTCTTCATTGCCATTCTTGGTACAACAGCTGTCTGTTTTGTAATGCCCAACCTGTTTACAGGCATGACAATAAGGCTTTTTCTCAGTTGATGAAGTGTCTTGGGACCCACCCCCATTCTTGGAGTTTTGGGGCCCTGGGAAAGTCTTTTCCTTACTTTTATCCCCACCCTTTTCTTGAGGCTTGGTAGACTCCTTGTTCTGGTTATTGTCCTGATTCTTAGGCCTAATCCTGGTCCTGACCCATTTATCTGCCCTCTTTCCCAATTCTTGGGGAGAGGTCAAATCTGAGTCCACCAGGTGCTGGTGTAAGAGCTGGTTCTGACAATTACTTAGGATCTGCTCCCTCATAATCAAATTAATACAATCCTGTGAAGTCATGTACTTTGCTGCCATGTAGCCAACCCTCCAGAGCCTTAGTTGCACAATCAACAAAATCAGTCCAGTCCTGTGTCTGTGTCTTCTGGGTGTCTCTGAACTTCAACCTGTACTGTTCAGTGGTTAAGCCAAACCCATCTATTAAAGCACTCTTCAGGAATGTGTAGTTTTTAGCATCCTCATGTCTGACAGTGAGGAGCTTATCTCTCCTTTTCTCTGAAAAGGAGTACCATAAGATTGCTGCCCACTGTTCCTCAGGAACCTGCTGTACCATGCAGGCTCTCTCAAGAGCAGTTATCCACTTGTGGATGTCATCCCCTTCTGTGTAGGGGGCACAATCTTTGTCAGGTTTCTAGTATTATAGGATCTGTCTTTCTCTTTAGGAATATTGCTGCCACCAGTGGCATCTAAGCCACACATTTTCTGTTCCCTTGCTAAAGCAAGTTTAGCTTGGACCAGGGCTAACTCATCCCTCTCTATCTGGAGTTCTACAGCCCTCATCCTGGCCTTATGCTCTCTTCTCTGGGGGGACGTCATTCCCCTTTGAGAGGTTCTTCAGACACTAGAAATGTGAGAATCCACTGAGGGAGATCTCACCCTTCTATTGCCTGGAACAGTTCTGCTTTGTACTCTGGGGAGGTGCTGGCCCTCTCCATTTCCAAGTAGGTTCAAGTTGGTTTGGCTAAGCCTCCCCACATGTACCTGGATATCCCCTTGATCCTGATCTACAGGCTCATCTACCTCTGAGCCCTCTCCCTCCTCTCCTGGAGTTATCTCATTCTCAGGGGGGTTCACTCCATCTCCTAAAGCTAAGGAAGCTGCCTTGGCTGTTTCTAAGTCATCCTGTTCCAGGATGGCTATCAGGGAAGGAATGGTAGGGGCTCTGCCCCTTTTTAGCCCCCTTGCAGTGCACAAGGCACCCAAGTCTTTGTGGCTATGTTTGTCATAGCTGGAAGTTGCCTTGGTAAGGTCAACTGTCACAGGGCTAGATCCAGAGGCTCCACCTGCGTCAGACATGACTGCTAGTGAGGTGCAAGTGATGCACTTACCTACACTAAGTGTTTTCCTACTGTACCTTGCTAGTGAGTTGTAGTCAGGGTGTGCTAATCCCTTTAATCTACAACTACTAAGTTCAGTAGAACTTAATATGCTAAGCTTTTGATTTATATGTACCTAAGGTACTTGATGTGGTCTTTCAATTTGATAAAAAGATTGCAATGGTAAAACAACAGCAAGCTCAAATCCGCACCGCTGCGCACCAATGTGAGTAGTTGGCCTGATATATGATGTTTCCAATTCTGGAACCACCTTGTATCAGTCCAAACAATCAATATGGTGTCTGGTTGTAAGTCAACATTATTAGACAAGCTATCTTAAGGGTAGCATAGACTAAGCAGCCTTAAAGGCTTAACTCAAGAGGTCGTGTTAAGCGAGCTGTTTTACCAATCACAGTCCTGTAATATCAAATGAAAGGACACCACACAAGTATATATTATAAAAATATATGTATTTATTTCTACATATTTCCCAGTACTCTTTATGAGCAAAGGGGCACAAGCGTTAAATCAAAAGCACAGTATAACATACAAAGTTGCACAATTATGGATGAGGGCGGGTGGCCACTCAAACCATATATTAAAAAAGTGGTATAAGAGATACCAATTAAACAGTGGTTAGGCCTAGGGCCTAGGGAATCGCTGGGAGCAGTCTGGACTAGCAATGCTGAAGTCGGGAAAAGCCCGTGGGATTTGGGTGCAGCACGTAAAGTGCGGCTTGCACCAATGCAAAGTCAATGGTGCGTAAAAGTTACACAAAGTTAGTTTAAGGATACTTCCGCTGAACCTAGAGGAACCAAACTTTAGACACAGACCCTAGAGGTGTGTACCAGTGTGGGAACACCGGCGTTGCAATGTTACCTCACCCACAGGAAGCAGGTGCATAGGGTCGAAGTGGCGTCGGGTTTTAACACGCAGGTTCTTGGTGCTCGGAGCTGAAGATGCTGCAGGTGATGTGAAGGAGAAGTGTCCGGTGGGATCCAAAGGTGGATCAGAGTCGTAAAGTACCTGAAAGCAGAGGGGACAATGTTCAAAGTCACTGACCAGTGACCACCGTGGAACCAGATTGGATCCAGGCAAAGTCGGGTGCAAACAGGTGATGAGGTGTTGCTTCTTTCTGCAGCCACGTGGACACGAAGAGGTCAAGGACGTCCAAGAGTCAGTCACAAACTGTCCCACAAAAGCTTTAGCTGATGGCTGTGTCGGCAACATGATTGAAGCAAACAAGCCTTGGCTAATGCAAGCCATGCAGAAAGTGAAAAAGGCTTATTACTCGGACCAGCAAGGTCAGAGCGGGTGCTCCATTCTACAGGAGCAAGGGCACGTCTGGAGCAACCAGACCCGCAGTGTAAATTGTAGGTTTTGTCGCCAAGATGGCCGCTGACCACGTGGCAAGGGGCCGGGATGGCCCGTCAAGTGGCACAAAGCAAAAGGGCCCCACGCAGATCGTGGAGATGCTGGAGGGCTGATCTTTGGTGCAAATATAGCTTGGTTGTGGGGATTCCTAAACCCTAAAGCACAAAGTCGAGGGTGCCTCGGGTGCTGCGCAGTCAGCGTTTTGGGGGTCTTCCAAGATGTATGGTCCCACGTCTCTCGGTGCCGCCACGGGTCCCTTCTTTGCAGGGACTGTGGATCAGGCTGTGAGAAGTCTATGAGGCTGGGTCTTGTCAGGCTCTGCACTCGGGCTCCGGTGGCGGCAAAGCAGACATCGAATTGCTGGATGGTGCCTGTGTTCACAGGGTGGCCCCTCCTAGGCCACAAGGGAGATGCTCTTCAGTCTTCTGTTCATCAGAATGTCGAAGTCCAGTCATCTTCTTAGTTTAAAGGTGATTTCAGGATGATCTGCTGTGCTAGGGCACTGCTCCCACTCTTATTCCAATCTGAGGGGTGGATCTCCTGCTAGGTCCCTCCCTATGGGTGGGACCAGGAAGGGGGCGGTTACACCCCCTTTCCTTTGTCCAGGTCACACTGGAGCTGGTGTGCCCCAGAACCGGTTTGACCAGATTATGCAAGGGGAAGCCTTGTGCTCCCCAGGCACTGTCTGGTTTCTTTCAAACCTCCCTGCTACAATCCACTATCTCCTGTCTGGGGTGGTGTGACACCTCCCTGCGACAGGAAAGCCTTTGTCCAGGCCTCCTCTGCTGAGTTTTGGTCAGCAGCAGGAGGTCAGACATGTGTCTGTGGCAGAAGCATCCATTTTGTGGATCTGAGGCTCTTTTAAAAAGCAACCGCGTTTTAGCAAAAGTAACATGTCGTCCCCTCTAGAAGGGTGGAATGCTATCCCCGTCGACAGGACTGTCGAGGGGATAGTATTCTAAATCGTATGACACCTTACACGACATGTTTTGATAAAGCCAAACCAAAGTTAACATATAACCACGAGGATTATAATGCACTTAAGAGTATATGGTTTGGCATTATCCCGGAACAGCTAAGGGAATTGGTCCCGACAGCTGCAGACAGGCTCAACTCATGCTAGAGCACCATCTCACATTAAACCATGCGCTCTGCCTTCAGGATTGTCAAGGCCTGCCATAGGAGTGACTCACAGGTTTATTTGTGTCCAGATAGGTTTAGATATAGGCATACTATATCTAAGCAAGGGGTGATTACACCACCACCTTGCCCCAGCTGAGTGATCAGCCAGTTGTGCCAATTTTAGATAGCCAGCCAGGGGTGGCAAAAGATAGGCTGCAGCCCCTGGTAGGCCTTGGATGCACCTATGCCCTGGGCACCTATAGTGCTCTGTACAGGGGCTGAGAAGGTGACCCAAGCCAATCTAGTTATGCACCTAGGGTACATGGAATCCATTTTACAGAGAGAGCAGATAGTCTGGGGCCCTGAATAGCAGGGAACCAGGCCAACTAAGTCGAAAACCAGCTAAACACAAGGCAAAGAATCTGGGGTAACCATAGTCAGGTAGCCACCTTCCTACACAGGTTCTCCTGAGAGCAGAGATGCACTCTGTTGCATGTATTGGTTGATCCATCACTGGAATTAATGTAGGTTGATCAATATGAGATGTTTAATACCAAACATCTCTATTTTTAGTGAAGACACTTTTGTAGCTGGGGGACTTGTTTTCACGAGTGTCCAGCACGTTTTAAAATGGCTTCCCTATCCACTTGCACTAGCAGTAATGGGACTGATCAGCACAGGGGCATATCTGCTCATGCAAGTATGCCCTCACATGGCACACAGGGATGTGTGACATGTTTTCACTTTTGTCTGCACCGAGACATGCTGCCTACAATGGCAGCCTTGCATGTGCTCAGTGAAGTTGGTACAATCTGTGGTTCTGCCCTTAGGGACCCTCTTTAGTACCTCAGGCCCTAGGCACCAGGGATACAATTTACTACAGGCTAACAGAGAGTGTTAAAGGTTTTGCCAATTGGGGAAATAATTGTACAGTTTTGTGAAAGAGCTCTGGCACCGGGGATCTGGTTTGCAGAGCACTTCCAGTCAAAATCACATCAGTTACCAAGCAAAAAAGTGGGGGTGACCATGTCAGAAAGGCTACTTTCCTACACCCCACTTTTGGAAGTACGGCAAGAGGTCTTGTAGATGGAGTTCTCATTCGTGGATTTGTGGCTACATACTTCTGAGCAGTACTGCAGGAAGATGCTCCTCCAAAAGGGGAGTGTTGAGATGTAGGGCCCCACTCCATAAGGTCTGAAAGAGGTGTGAAAGTTGTGAAGACCGTACCACCCCTGTTTTTGAGGATAAGACATGGCGGTCAAATTGTCCGCGCGGACTAGGATAACCATGTGAGATAGGCGAGGAAGTAAAGCTTTCACTGGTTAGTAAATCGCTTGAAGTTCTAGGTAGTTGATGTGTAAAGAGTGATGTCTAGCATCCCAAAGACCTTGTACAGTGATGCCTTGTAGGTGAGGACCCAATCCCATCTGTGATGCTTCTGTGGTGAGTGATGTGGGGAACAGGGTCCAGAAAAGGCCACCCTTTCAACTAGTTGTTGGCGTTTCACCCTTGCAGAGGACAGTCCATCAACACCAGATCCTCCAACTGACCCTGTGACTGAGACCACTCGCGAGCTAGACATTGCTGAAGGGGACGCTTATGCAGCCTTGCATAGGGAACTATGGCAATGCAGGATACTATCACTCCTAGTAGATGCATCAATAGGTTTACGGCAATTGTGTCGTTTGATTGGAACTGGGGCAATATTGCCTGAAAGTTCTGAGTTCAAGCGGGGTTGGAGTAAGCTAATCCTAATAGTGTGCTCAGGATTGCTCTCAAGTAATGTTGGATTTGTAGGGGTATGAGGTGAGACTTAGGACCCTTGATAGTAAATGCACAGTTGCAAAGCAGATTTATTGTCACATACCTGGGTTGTTGGCACTGCTGATATTGTACTGGCTTTGATAAGCCAATCGTCTAAATGTACGAGTTACTTATCTTTGGTAACAATGTATCTGTTAGAGCAGTTTCTAGCCGCAGATTCCTTCACGTAGAATTATCCCCAGGTGTGAGACTGGATCCGGAAAACTCTATACCACAGCATTCCTGCGTGCCGCGGTAGGGGGGCATCACGCGACTCCACACAGGCGTCTTCAGCGACGTCAGCGAGGTCACATAAGCCCCACCCTGGCGCGCCTACGTCAGTTTTCTTCTGAGAACTTTTCACACCACATCGCGGAGTCATTAGACAAAACGGTGGAAGTATGGAAACAGTGTGCAAAAGAGCAAAAAACATGGAGAAAAAAAAGGAATGGTGATGAACAACACCATAAGGAACAGTGTCAACACTGCAATACCCAAAGGCAGGGAAAGAAGAAAGAACAGAGCAGAGCCCTGAGCAGCCACCCTGCCAGTATGTAGACAGTTCATCTCCCCGCGGAGACAAGGAACATATGCAAAATGTCATGACAACATGTAGCAGGACTACAACCCCCATCAAGAAAGAAGGAAGCCAGTACCAAGACAAACAGAAACAACAACCCTCCAGCAACCCCAGCACAGAAGGCAATCACCCCCCAAGGAAAAAGGGCAAAGTCATGGCCCGATGACCCCAACCCAGAGGTCAGCAGAGGGGGCCAGGACCCTTAGTAACACGGGGAAGGGAAGAGAGTGAAGGCAAGCCCCCCAAATCCTGGGGCAACCAGAGCAGAGGGGCACAGGAGTACCCGTAAACCCATCCTCCAACCCAAAGAGGAGGAAGTAACAAGCGACAAGACGGAACAGCCTACCAAAGAGTGAAAGAATGCACTCATAGAAGACATAACCACCCACCGGGAGGAGAGTGCTGAAGACCAACCCAAGGGTCCTCGCAGAACGGAGAGGAAGGGCGAGCGTGAAGGACTCTGCAGCTAGAATCGTCTCTACTAGATACATAGTTACCAAAGGTAAGTAACTCATACATCTGATAGAGACTACTAGCCGCAGATTCCTTCACGTAGAATAGATAACCTAGCAATAGCCATGGGGAAGGAGGATCTGCGAAAGGACCCCACCAGCCTGGACATCACAGAGGTTCCAACAGGGACCATAGCAACGGAAGAGGCAAGGAACCCAGTCCCTCCCAAGCAAGAGGTACCCCTACAAGCAGAACCCCAGCGACCCCAAGAAGGATGTAGGATGAAGAAAGAAGACGGAAGAAGCCCATACACTCACAACAGAGGAACCAAGGGCAAGGACAGAGAGGCAGAAGAACCCCACTCCCCTACAAGACAACAGAGCTTTCATCCAATGCCAGGACAAGGAAGCAAAAGAAGAAAAGCCTAGAGGGCCCAAGGAAATGAGGGAAAGGAAGGTGAGCCCACCCTAGACAGAAGGCAACAGACCAGACAGAGCAGCGCCGACATTAATAAGCCACCAGAAGCAATAAGAACAGCCCGGGGCCATAGGAAGACCGGGCAGGCAACGCCTGACAAGGGAGAAACACAGAATCATCCCAGCCCTCAGGACAGGAGCAGGAAGGTGAGGATATACCCGGACACACCACTACGAGCGGTCCGCGCACACATCCTAAAGAAGCAATAGCAACATAAATAAACACCATGGAGAACAGGGGCCCGAAGGCGACCAGAACTCCCTAGCAGAGTGCAAGCTATATAACAGCTACCACTACTCCACATAGGGTAAGTTAAGTCCCAAGACATGGGAGCCCCCTTTGGAAGAAACTTCCGCAGCAAAAGAAAAAAATAAGAGCCACAGGGGGAAAAAAACAGCGGAAAGCTTGTCAAGTAGCCCAAAAGAAAACAGAAGACCTAATCTGAGGGCCAAGTTCATACAGACAACTCCAGCAAAAAACACAAGGTCAACAAAGGGGCCGTCCAGCAGCCAACAACGCCACAGTCCCAGCAAGGAGGACTCGATTGGCCATAAAACACACCACACAGCAAGGGAAACAGGCTCAAAAGAAGGTCCAGAACCAGCTTAACTCAGCAGTCACTGAGGAAGGGAAGGAGGAGGAGGATGAGGAGGATAAGGCGGAGGAGGGGGAGGAGGAGGATGGAGCCATGCCAAGAACCTTTGGATGGTGGAGTCTGCAGGGGCATGGAATAACAGGGTATCATCGAATGGAAGATCAATCAGCTGCTCCCGAACATTTTCAGGGAACACGCCGTCCCGAAGCCAAGTATGGCGATGGAGGGCGACTGAGGAAGCAATGTCCCATCCCAGCACCTCCGAGATGTCCAGAGCGGAGCGGAGAATAAACGCTGCTAGTTCCCGGCCATCCAAAGCATGATGTCGTAAGTCCACCTGAACAGTCTCTTGTGAAGCTGCGGATCCTAAGGACTCAGCCAAATCCCACAAACAAGAGGTGGCCCCAGCCAATACACACAAGGTGTTCAGGGTTCGCAGGGCATGCGGTGGTCGAGGCGAACATGTTGCGCCCCCAAGAGTCCAGCCAGAAAGCCTCCTGGGACAGCGGAGTCAACAGTGGCGGCAGGGAGGGAAAAGCAGTCAGCAAAAGTGGACTAGAGGCAGAGGGGTGGAGGGAAAGCCACGCAAGGTCACGCGGCGCCAGCAGATGCCGGTGCAGAAGGTGTTGAGGCACCGGATCCCCTGAGGCGGGGCGCCTCCAAGCCCCCATCAGGGAAGAGAGGAGCAAACCCTCAAAGGGATACAGGAAGTACCCTATGCACACATAAGAAATTAATAATGAGTTATGTAACAATGAGTATACAGTGTAAAAAGAAACAAAGCAACAGAATATTTGGGGATCTCCTGTGGGAGAGTTGTCCGATGAAATCCTTTATTGTTTAAGACAACCAGCCGACAAATGTTTCATCACTTATGCGAATCCTTAGGGCTAAACGTGGCTATGTAAAACCGGGAGGTCGCTCTGCCGGTGATACTTCTGACCCAGCGGGGCCCGTGACCTTGGTTGTGTGTCTCAGGGAAATGAAGTCCACACCGTGTGTCCAGGAGTGGGTATTCCCTATAAAGAATCCCAGTAATCCGCGTTAACGACGCGCTGAAGAACCGTGAAATTCGTGCGATTCTACAGATAGTGTAAAGACGTGTAGTGCCCAGGAGTCGTGTGCAAACTCGATATAAATTACTGATTGTCTCCGAATTATCTGATGAACGTGAGTGCAGTGAAACCGCGTACTCCCGGGTCGCCGTTTTCCTGTATAGTAAACTAAGGCAGCCGTCCCCGCAGCCAGCGTGGCAGGCAAAGGCCACATCTTGAAGTCAGAAGGAACCGAAGAGTGGGGGACCTGTTGCTCCTCCGGCGAGCACCTTGCCTCGGGAATGGCGGGGAGCCGCCCTTCCATGGCGCCCGTGAAAAAGCCACGATCCGGCGGCCTGTCTCTGGGGAGGATGACACCAGTAGGCACCCAACCTCCGGAGAAGAGGAAGCGTCCGTAGACAAATCTGCGACTCGAGGCCTGTATGGAGCCGCAGAGTCCACAGCCTGAGGCAGGACATCAACGCCATCCAGCGGCGAAGGAGACGCCGGATAAGGCTCCTCCAAGCCACACCACACCGGGGACCGGAGTGGGGCTGGATCCGTAAGTAGCCGAAGGGCGGCGCCAGAATGGTACCGACTCGACCTTCGCCGAGGTAGCCGCCTGCATGGGGGACGAGAGTGACCCGGGGAGTGACACCAAGCCCTCTGCCAGGCTCAGCCCAGAATGTGACAGAGGGGGCCCGGCGACCCATGCGGCGCTGCCAGGGTTGATTCAACCTACGACCAGGCAGCCGCCTGCGTGGAGGGGCAAGAGGGGCCAGGAGGATGAGGGTTCCCCATCCAGCCTCGATCCAGAGCAGGACGAGGAGGGTCCACCGACCCCTGTGAAGCCACCTAGTCCAGCAGGCTCCGTGGTGGCGTCAGCTCAGCCGTGGACAAGGCCACCGCCTGTCCAGAGGGCCGAGCGGGGCTCGGGGATGTGACCTGAGCCCTGGTGTCCTCCGGCGACACCACAAGGACTCCCGCTGGAGTTCGCGGCGAGGCAGAGGTGCCGTGGTCCAAAGGTGGGACCCCCGAAGGGCCGCACCACAACAGCACCACATCCTCCAAGCCTGGAGTCGAACCAGGCGGCGCTGGGGCCGTAGCCGACGGCGATGTCGCAGAGTGCCCCGCGCAATGCAAGGCCTCTGCTGACGCCCCAGGAGGGGAATGAGGAGGAGACGCCAGCGAGGCATTCAAAGCCGCCGCATATGTCTCCATCTGGACTCTCAACGCTCTTCACTAGAAAACGGTGGCTAGGGCGACGACAAGCGGGGTCGCTTTACCCACGGGGAGCCGACTCACCCGGCAGGCCGAACACCAGCCCCTGGGGACAAACTGCAACACTTACCTACCGGGGAGCGGTGCTCTCGCGACATCGGAGAGGAATGAGGACGCAGACGATGGCCGTATCTGAAATCGTCTGCCGAGGCTGATCGAGGGGATGAAGCCGACCTTGAGAGACGCGCCAAGAGTAGTTTCATCCGGCGATCCCGCCGCGACTTCTGCTTCAACTGTTGGCATGCCTCATAATCAGTGGTGCCATGATCTTGCCCTAAACACCACATACAAATGAGGTGAGGGTCCGTTGCCGACATAAGACGTCCACTTGACGTGCAAGTCTTGAAGCCCGAAAGCATTCTAACACTGTTCCACAAAAAATATGACAATGTGGAAAGAAAAAAGGGGTCCCAAACGAAGACCGGATCCGCATTGCACGGGGAAAAGAAAAAACTGATGTAGCCGCACCGGGCTCATGTGACCTCGCTGATGTCATGTACATGGATGACGCCGGGGCGGATTCATGTGAGGCTGCTGAAAAGTCTAAAAACAATCCCTGGAAAAGGTGATTCACTCACTCACACTCCCTATTCTGAGTAATTTTTATATAATCACTGGTCATAAACTACTTTATACCGTTCACAGACTTTTTATTAAAAACATACATTAAAGGAAAATTCATTACACATTACAATTTATAATACATGTAAAATCAAAGACATATCATTTTGTGCACGAAATAAAAAGCAACATTAAAAAGTATTCATTAATATATACAGATAAAGCAGAGAAAGAAACAATTTTTTTACAGATGCTAAAGTGTCAACCTATTCATAACAAATGAAACAACATACTAATCTAGGGCAAGAGATGTTTCCTATGAACACAAACAGAAACCCCTTATGTAAGCAAAGTACCTATATCTGTTACTGATTGTAAGATTCAAATGCCCTGTTTACATATTTCATATATATCCTCTATAGCAGTATGCCTGGTATTAGGAATTTCCTGGGCTTGAATTCTAAAAAACAAGAAATGCGTCGACGCGTTTCGGTGTATCGCCCTTGGATGTTGGCACACCTTCTTCAGGACAGTTCAAGATCGTTTGGGGTTTAAGGTATATTATCCTTCCTGTGTATAGAAAAGGATTAATCAGTACATTGGAATTGTTGTATTTTAATATAATGGACGTTTCCTTACTTATAGATGAGTACACTTCCTAAGACTAGGATTCTGTTTGTACATTGTGTACCCATTTCTATCAAACATTGTAAACCTATGTACATACGACATTACATTCCATTTTATATCATCACTCCAATGGTGATAGACTTGCCTCTAGTGTTCGTTTTTAGCTCTTATGTTACAACCTCCGTTATAACCTAGTTTATGACCAGTTCTTTTACGAATGCACTCAGTCACACCACTCACACCGAAATTACTAACCTTAGCGAGAAGGACTCATATTCATAATATAGAGTCGTTCCCACGTAGTACTGGATATTAAACTTGATCTTCTCTTTAAAGAGTAAAATCTGATGGTAAAATACACATAGTATAGTGTTATCACTATAGGAATTCTAAATATTCCTCTGGATATATATATCATACTCTATTTGCATTTCTAACTCTAGGGATGTAAACTCTTTATTACTGTGAAAGATGTTAACTTGCCCTTGTTTCTCAATGGAACGTTGTCTAGTATAGTTGGCACAGGATAAGGCCTTCTGGATAATCCGGCTTGAAGCTGTTGCCTTATGTGATGCTGCGCCTCCCCGGCACATGGGGATGCTGTGGCAAAATGTTTTCCGGATCCAGTCTCACGCCTGGGGATAATTCTATGTGAAGGAATCTGTGGCTAGTAGTCTATTAGATATATGTGGACATTTTTTCTTCATAGTTGTGCAGCGACTACCGCTAAGCATCTTGTGAACACTCAAGGTGCAGTAGTTACACCCTGTGGAAGAACTCTGAATTGATAGTGTTTTCCTGCTACCACAAATCGAGTATTTGCAGGGAGCAGTGTGTATTAGTATGTGGAAGTAGGCGTCCTTTAGGTCTAAATTTGCCATAAAGTTGCCATGTTGAAGAAGAAGAATGACATCCTGTAAGGTGACCATATGGAAGTGTTCTGATAGGAAGTATTTGTTTAAATGCCTGAGATCCAAGATTGGTCTCAGGGATCTGTCTTTTTTGGTTATTAGTAAGTATAGAGTATACTCCGGAGCCTTGATGGTGACAGGAAATAGCTTCTGTAGCCCCTTTGAGAAGGGCTTTGACTTCCTGTTTTATAAGCATCTGATGTTCCTGAGGAAACCTGCGAGTAGGAGGAGTTATGTTGGGCAGAGTGGTAATGAGTTTCAGGCAATAGTCCTGTTGGATAATGGCTAGTACCCATTTGTCTGTGGTGATGATATTCCAGATTAGGTGAAAACAACTGTAGTCTGCCCCTCATAGGTGTTGCGCAGTCAGGGAAGAAAGATGGGGTAGTCACTGTTTTGCAGTGGAGTTGCCCGGCGAGCGGGGCACCCCTGCCCCTACCTTTGGTATTTCCTTTCAAGCAACCTCTAGAGTAACACTTGATGTATGAGGTCTGGGGTTGCTTCTGTTGGTAGGTGGATGCCTCTGTGGAAGTGAACTTATATGACCCCGTTTAGCCCGGGCAGCGAAAGGAGCCCCTGGGAGTATTGTACTGTGTTTTAATTGCATTTATATAGCCCTTACTATACTTGACGAGGCGATAAAGAGCTTTTTCGGTGAGTAGCACGCTAATCCGGGACCCATAGATGATTAGTGTTGAATTAGAATAGAGAAACATGCAAGTACATTTTAAGTAGTGGATAGATCAGTCAGTTATTTGGATTTGGAATGATAGCAGAAGGATAGAGGAGGAAAAAGGTTTGTATTTATATAGCACTTGTTACCCCTGATGGGGTGTTGAAGCAGGCTATTCAGGAAGCCCATAAAGGATTAGTGGTGAATTAATATGGTGAAATAGGAAAGTAATTTCAGAGGTGGATATTGGTCAATTATTTGGAGTGAGAAGGATAGCGGAGGGATAAAAGGGGAAGAAAGGTTTGCATTCATATAGCACTTGTTACCCCTGATGGATGTTGAAGCGTTTTTCCGGCGAGTAGCACGCCATTCCGGAACCCATAGGATTAGTGTTGAAAATTAGTATAGTAAAATATGAAGTAATTTGAGCAGTGGATATGTTATTCAGTTATTTGGGTAGAGAAGGGTAGGTGGCGGGATAGTGAAGGGAAAGAGGCTTGTATTTATATAGCGCTTGCTACCCCAGATGGGGTTTTGAAGCACAAGTAGCACACTACTCTGGAACCCATCAGGATTAGTGTTGAATTAGTATGGTGAAACATGAAAGTAATTTTAGTGGTGAATAGGTGAGCCAGTTATTTGGATTAAGAAGGATTGGGGAGGTGTAGCAAAGAGGAAAGAGTTTAGAAAGTTTTGTTTTGGGGGATCGATATAGAAAAAGATGTCAGATGATGCAAGGAGGGATAGAATAGGAGAGAGTCTAGAAAGGGTTATTTTGGGGATCATAGTAGTGGTATGGGATTTGGGATAAATGAGAGAGTGGATGTGGAGGATATATTGATAGATGTATAGGGTGAGATATAGGGTAGTGCATTGGAAAGAGTAGTAGCAAGAAGTTTGAGATGAGTCAGAAGGTTGGGCTACAAGATATATTGAGCGAAGTTTAGGCTGAGAAATAGGGAAGTGCATTGGAAATGCTAAATTAGAAGAAAGTGATAAATATATAGATCCATAAGTACATTGAAAGTATATAGCTGCATAAAGGAGGTATGTATATTGGGCAGCATTTCTAGTCCTAGTCCCGACCAGTCTCAAACAAGCTCAAACAGGCAACTGCCCTTGTCCTCTCCGCCCTTAACAGCCTCAAACAGGCAACTGCCCTTGTCCTCTCCACCCTTAACAGGCTCAAACAGCCAATTGCCCTTGTCCTCTCCGCCCTTAGCCTATGCCCTAACCCTGGCCTTTTATAGCCCTAGTAATCAGGTGACCCCATCAGCCAATGGGAACCCTAGCCTAAACACTATCCAATCACAACACTAGCCCTAAGAATCTAGAACCAATAGGAGACCATGACTTTACAGCCAATTTTAGCCCTAGTCCAAGCACCAAATCAGTTCAAAAAACCCTGATCTCTACATCAAATAGAGGCCCTAGCCATAACAGTAGCCCCAACCCAAGTCCAAGTCCAAGCAACCAATGGCACAGGAAGCCCTAGTCCCTACTTCCAATAGAACGCCTAACCCTACTCTTAGTCCCACAACTAGTCCATCAACCAATCACTCCAGAAGCTCTAATCACTACTTCCAATTAAAGGCCTAACCCTAGCCCTAGTCCCACCCTAGTCCCAACAACCAATAACATAGAACATCCTAGTCCCTACTTCGATTAGAAATCCTAACCCTAGCCCTAGCCACAGTTTAAACAGCTCACAGAAGCACCCTCTGATGTAGAATATCCCTGTTGCTGGGGAAGGGGGAGGGGAGGCAGGGAGGCTGGTTTCACTGGCTTGTGAACACAAAATGGTGGCTGGGGTGCACTGTTTTAACTTTTAGGTCTTAGCACAGAGCACATGAGACATTTGGAGGAAAAACTGATTAATCACCAGGAATGAGAGGGAAAAACGACAGAGTTTGGACTGCAAATCATTTAATTCAACATGTTAAATGAAAGCAATCATGGGCTGGAAAAAACACAAGTTTAAAACACAAAACAGGTGATAAAATATGAAATCACAGCAGGTTAAAACTACAACTTTAAACTGTAACAACCACAGGCAAACACAGTAATCACAGAAAGGGAAAATCGTTTTTTAAAAAACTTTTGTTTTGGGGAAGAGACAGCACAAATCCAAGGTAGAAACTACCTGTGGACCAAAAAGGTGTTCTTTAACGAAGGACATGATTAAAACCTCCTTTTGGACCTCCTGTTTAAACCTAGAACACCTGAATTCCTCTAGCTGCAGTATCTGCAGCATCAAGGGCAAAGAAAATTAAAGTTTTAGTTACTGTTGTCACAATTTGCTGACTTTTTCTTATACTCCTCGGGGAGCTGCTGGAGCAGTTCCTCCATCTTGTCCCAATGTGCTCTGTCATATCTGGCCAAAAGAGCTTGAGAATTGGCGATGCATTAATAATTAGCAGCCTGCGCTGCAACCCTCTTTCCTGCTATGTCTATGTGCTTACTTTCCTTTTCTACGGGAAGGGTATCCCCAGTAGCTTATGATTTGGCCTTTTTACGTGCAGTAGGGGTGACAATATAGTCTGGTGGTATTCGACTCTGAATAAATACAGGAGATGATGGTGTTGCCTACCCTAGGGGTGATAATTCTGGCCCTGATAGGGTACTTAAAGATCTCATTTAGGGATCTCATCATGCCAGATAACATTGGCAGATAGTGTATCCCTTTGACTAGAAGTTAAAATGTTGAAGAGGAAATCCTCCAAGGATTGCCTATGGAGCTGTACGTTGTGGAAAGCTGCTGCTCTCGCAATTACTTCCTGATAGAAGGTTGCATCCTCAGGAGGGGGGGAAGGACGAGGTGGATACAGGACAGGGTCATTTGGTGTAGTGAGATCCTTGTCACATATATTTATCCCAGGAATCAGGCTCTCCTTATGGTTCCCCTTAAGCCACCAGTGTCGGAGTGTGGTGATCCTTGAGGGGCATGTCTTGTATTCTGCTCTAGTTATGGCAGATAAGGAGACTGAGGAGGGGATGGTTATGTTATGTTATGTTATCCGGATTTATAGAGCGCACAGATGCCCCAGCAAAGGGGCGTCCTGGCGCTTAACAGAACAGAAAAACCGGACAAAAACGATAACAGAACCAAACACAGCAGCACTAAGGAGCTGGGGGAAAAAGGAAAGTTTTTACAGCCTTCCTGAATGAAAGAAGCCCATCAATAGCACGTATGTGGGCAGGAAGGGAATTCCATAGCTTGGCAGCAAGAACTCTAAAAGAGCGGCCGCCGATCCTGGATCTCTTAAAACGCGGCACTATGGCTAAGTGAAGAGCAGAAGACCTCAGAGAACGTGCTGGAACGTAAGGGGAAATGAGATGCTCCAGGATCTGAGGGGAGGAGTGTTTAAGGATTTTGAACGACAGACAAAGAGATTTAAACATAATTCTCTGAGCAACAGGGAGCCAGTGGAGCTTGTGAATGGTTTTTCTGGCTGAACAGAATCTGGGTAAGCCGACCAGAGCCATGGCGTCAGCGTTCTGGGCGCGTTGGACACGGGAAAGTTCAGCCTGATTAGCTCCAAGAAGAAGAGAGCTGGCATAGTATAACTTAGACAGAACCATGGCTTGGACAATGAGTTGTCTAGTAGGAGCATCGAAGAATTTAAAAATGGATCTGAGCTGACGCAAAGTCCCAAAACACGAAGCAGCAACCTTTTTGGTATGAGTAGAGAAGCTCAGTTGGGAATCGAACCAAACCCCTAGATTTTTTACCTCAGTGACGGAGATAGGGGTAGGACCAAGCTCGTGCGGCCACCAATTATCGCCCCATGGTTGGGTTTGTTTCCCGACAATGAGCACCTCGGTTTTCTTGGCGTTCAATTGGAGGAAATTGTCAGTCATCCAGCGAGCCACAGATACAAGTCCTTCACGGAACTTAGCAGCCTCGAGATCGGAAGCCCCACTTATGGCAACCGCCAGCTGTGTGTCGTCTGCGTAGGACACCATAGACAGGTTCCCACGCATGGCGACAGCAGCTAGCGGCTGCACATAGAGGTTGAATAAAGTGGGACTAAGAGCCGATCCCTGCGGGACTCCCTGGGCAATCGCAAGAGGTTTAGATTGAAAAGGAGGAGTGGTAACCTTGAAGGTACGATCAGATAGAAAAGATCGGAACCACTCAAGTGCCAAATTGTCCACCCCAGCCTCAACGAGAAGTTGGAGTAAAATGTCATGGGAGACAGTATCGAACGCGGCACTGAGATCAAGAAGAACCAGTGCCGCTGTATTACCAGAATCAACCAACATGCGAAGATGTTCAGCCATATAGAGAAGCGCAGTCTCGGTGCTATGACCGGGCCTGAAGCCATTCTGCGAGGGATCTAAAATATTCGCGGAATGGAGATGATTAGCTAAGATGGTATTAACATGGGCCTCGGTCAATTTATCTGCCCACGAGAGGAGAGAAATGGGACGATAATTCTCAGATTTTTGAGGGTCCAGAGCAGGGTTTTTTTAAAATAGGAATCACCTTGAGGTTCCGTGACAATTTGAACCCGTGTTTTCAATATTGTCGTAAATACATAATTTTGGTATCAGTGAACCGCAAATGATCCATTTAGCATATCCTGGTGTTTTCGCTATGCTACGAGCAAGAGTACTCCTGTTACAAACACATTTCTGATCTACCCATGGCATCCATCTTAGATTACGGCAGCCATTTTGTATTTCTTACCCTCACATAGTCAATGGACACGCAATGACCTCTGATTACTTCATTTCAATTAAGGACACGTAAGCTTTAGCCGGCAATTCACCTTGCTAGTGACACGTGCACCTTAGGACAGAACACGCCATGGCTGCATGACTCGACAGAAGCTGCCTCCTCTGCCTGAGGCCAGTCCTGCTATACTGGTTCTCGTGTTCGTTGGCCTGATCATGATTAGGTGGCCGAAGCTGGTAGCCTTGCCCATTTACGACCCACAAACATCTCTTATCCTGCTTTTCTATCTTCTGCACCTGGCTCTGCTCCTTTCCTTCTGGGCCTTTATTAGGGGGAGGTAACGAAATTTACGATGAGGCGGTCCGGCTCTTGAATGAAAAGTTGACATGGGATTATGATGGAACAGTGGGAACCCCTCGTTCGTAATGTTTTGACATCAGATATTGTTGACGATTCCTGTGCAACGCCAAATATTTATTGTTTAGGACGCAAAGGTTTAGGAATGTACTAACATGTAAAGAATTTGCCTGAAACCTAATATTTAGTATATAAGGAGCAACCCTCTTTGTACAAATCGAACAGGCTCCTAGATACTGCCCGTGTGTAGTTTCTGTGACTTCTGTGTCCCTGCAGTAATAAACCTTTGGTCTTTGACGCCACCATCGAGAAGCCCGTGTTTCTGTTTATTTGTGCACCGAGACAGGTAGAACTCCGGGGTCTTCGGGTGTTATCCCTGACACCTCTGGACGGAACCAAAAAGTCCAGAACTCCAATTGGCGCCCAACGTGGGGCGATGTCATTCGGTACCGGTCCAAAAGCCTGAAGAGTTCGAGAAGCTTCGTGTGAAGATTCCTGAGGGAGGCGCCCCACTTCATCGATCCCGGCATATCGCAAAAGTGGCCCGAAGTTCTCTTCCACGAGGGTTCCCGTTCGGACGGCTGCAGTGGTCCGTTGCCTTGACCGTCGCCCTGTCTTGGACCCGAGGTGCAGTCCTTAGTACGGCGAGACGTAGACGGGTTTCTCCTTGGTGACGTCTTCAGTGCCTCAGTTAAGTATTAAGTGGTTGCTAGTTGGTTACTTCGTAAGGGTTGCTTCTGTTTGGATAATCCTTTTAGTTCTTGGTTTGGTTTGGTTTCGTAAGATTATCACTGGTTGTTCTGGTTACGATAATCTTTTGGTTTAGTTTGGGTATCGATACATTTGTTCGCTTTGGTAGGCCTAAGTTCTTGGTTCAAGTGCACATTTTTGTTTGTGTTTTGTCTGTTCTGTGTTCCGGATTATAAAATGGTAAGTCGGAAAAATTGTATGTTGTCGTGTTTTGGTTGCAACAGTGATTCCCGGTTGGAGTACTCATGTCTGGTTCCTCCGATTGGAACTCCTCTTTATGATCTGTATTGTAAGTTTGGTGTGGGTCCAATATCTTATAATGAGGTATGGATCCGATATACCGAGAAAGACGGTGTCCTTAGTTGGCCACTGCATGGTAGTTTTGAACCCGAAGTCCTTGATAATTTGGAAGTGAAATTGTTTAAGAAGAAAGCCCGGCCGGCAATGTTTGATTCTTTCCGTTATTGGCGAAAAGAATCTAAACAAAGAGAAATTAAAAAGTTAAAGAAAGAACAGAAAGAGCAAGAGTTGACTTTAGAACAGTCTGCTAAGCAGCTGCAACTCAATGAATCTGAGAAAGCAATGGAGGTGGCTGTTAGAGAGCGTAATCTAGCGATAGACAAGTGCTACCCTGCCTTGCCATCGAGTACAGCTAAGACAGTAGAGGACCCCGAAAATGATCCTCTGTTGTCTTATTTGTTAAGGTCACCCCCACCGTATGCACAGGGTGCTACGGCTCCACCTTTACCGAATGTTCAATTGCCGGTTGCTGGACAACCTGGTATTCCTGCTCCTGCTCCCCTGAATCAAGCTCCTGTACCTCCTGTGGTCAATGTTAATGTTCCTTCGGCACCCCCTCTTCCAGGGTTGCCGGCTTCTTTACCTATACCTGCATCACTTACGCCTGTTGTTTCACAAGCTACTTTGCCTGATACTCCTACTGTTCCTGTTTTATCTGTTCCAACTGCTACGTTATTTACTGCCTCTGCTAGTATTATGACTCCACTTTCTGTTCGTCGGAGAATCACTGATTCTGTCTCTAATATTCTGTCTCCCTTCTATAAAACTTTAATTAAGACTCCTGCCTCTGACTCTATTCAGAGACGTAGTCAGCTTCCCAGTACTGAAGAACGGGGAATATTAGATTCCACCGCTCTTAGATGGATTTCAAAAAGTAGAAGATATAGTACTAGAGATGTATTAGATACATTTATGCAATGGAATGAACCGACACAACGATATGTGTTCGACGAAATGTGCTCCCTTTTGCGTGAGGAATTAGAGGAGGATGACTCCGAATCAAATTCAGAAGAATTAATTAATATTCAGAAAGAGTTTGCTGCTGGTATGATAGTTGGTCAAAATATAAAAGAGGCGATGGAACTGATTTTAAGCTATAGGAATGATCCATCCCTTCGTTCACCAAGGGAGTTAGAGAAACGTAGTACGAAGCAGAATCGCCAATATCCAATGAGGGAGGTTCCTCCCATTTGGCGCGAAGCTGTGCAAGCAGATGCGAATCTTGGTATTGCTGCTGCTCCGGCCCAATTCCAGAGAGTGTGGATACACATTACGTGGAAGCGAGCCGAAGTGTTAGCAGTGAAACAGGCCTTGCCTGATCCACGTAAGAATCCCGCCGGATACTACAAAGAGTTAGCGCAGACAGTTGAAGCTTGTGTGATGAATTTAGCGGACATTGACATGTTATTTGGAAATGTAGTTCCGCAACCAATTTGGGCTAAAATTCGTAAAGAGAATCATCCAGTTGCCTTAGGTGGTGATTGGGCAGGTATAATTGCAGCGGATGGTCAACAAATAGGTGGTTCTAAACCCGAACCTCTAATTGCTAATTTACCAGGTAGAATAATTAACTTAATGAAGACTCTGATGCCAGCATTGCGCGTTAACTGGGACAAGTTGTCCGCATGCAGGCAGAAGAAAGACGAAAGTGTCTCCGACTTTTTCACAAGGTTCGAAGAGACTTTTGTAGATCACAGTGGTCAGGATATGAGCACGGAAGGAGGACAGAGACTGTTTGTCGATAAATTTGTACACAATCTATTACCAGAGCTTAGTAATAAATTGAAAGATTCCGAGAGTGCGTGGGCTGTCTCTACAACTGCGCAAATACTTGCAACTGCACAGTATTATGAAAATAGGGATAAAGAAGAGAAGGAAAAGTCAGATAAGAAGACGAAAGACTTAAAAACTAAAGTTCTTTTGCAGCAAGCATATCCGCCTCGCACGAATCAGACTAATACACAGCAAGGGTCATATCAAAGGACAGATTATAGTTCGCCGAGGCCACAATATCAGTGGAATCAGTGTGCGTACTGTAAGAAAGAAGGTCATTATAAGAATGACTGTCCAGTCTTAGCGCAAAATAATGCTGCAGCAGCTCAAAGAGGTCGTGGTGGTTCTATGCAAAATTCTAGAGGTCGAGGACGAGGTGCTATGCCTCCACAAACGAATGATCTCCCTTCTAATCATTTTGATCAGCGGAATGGACAGTCTGCCCAACAATATAGATCTCAACAGTATCATGTTGAAGACTATTGTGAGGTTGATGAGATATTTCAACAAACTGAGTACTAGGACAGCCATGGACAAAGAGAGGGAGTAGTATCAGTTCCAGTGGATCAGAGTGGGCCTTATGTCGCAGTAGCAACATCAGGTGTAGTCGAACCGTTTCTGTTGGATACTGGTGCAGCAAAAAGTTCTATCATTCATGCGAAACTCCCTGGCGCACCTTTGTCTGGCTTAACAAATGTTTCTGTAGGTTTTTCAGGCGCCCCTGTTTACAACCCAGTATCTGGTCCTTTGTCTATTTCTGTTGGACCGCGTCAATTGAAAGCACCCCTGATTTTGACGACAGGTTGTAATGAAAATCTGCTTGGTTTAGACTTGTTAAAACGCCTATATGCGACATTGTACTGTTCTCCTTCAGGAGTACAGCTTACATTGGGTAAAAGAATAACCTCTCCGATGTACTTGTCAATGGATGCACTCCCGCCAGAGCTGCGTTCACTCCCTGATACTCTTTGGGCGACTGGTCCTAACGATGTAGGCCTTTTGGAAATACCACCATATGTAGTCACTTTGAAAGCAAATGTTAAATTTCCACGAATTCCACAATACAAGATTTCTAGTGAAGGTGAACGTGCACTTTTGTTGATTGTGCAAGACTTGATTAAGATAGGCGTGGTTGAAGAAACTAGAGGAAATGTCTGTAACAGTCCCGTATTGCCAATTTTGAAACGTACTGATCCTTCAAAACCTCCAGTGTATAGGTTTGTAATCGATCTTAGAGAGGTTAATAAAATTGTGGTTCCGCAGTTTCCTGTGGTTACAGACATTACTGCATTGTTAACGTTGATTCCTGCTACAGCGACATGGTTTTCAGTTATCGACTTGAAGAATGCCTTTTTCAGCATTCCGATAGCCGAAGAAAGCAGAGATATTTTCGGCTTCTCTCTAGGAGGTCGAAGCTTCAGGTTTAAATGTGCTCCACAAGGCTATTGTGAGAGTCCGTCCATTTACAGTCAGGCATTAAAAAGTCAGTTAGATTACTTTGTACTTCCTCCTGGTTCTGCCCTAGTGCAATATGTCGATGATCTTCTAGTGGCTGCCGATGACAAAGAAATTTGCAAAGAAGCTACAATTTCCTTATTGCATCATTTGTCTAGTTTGAACCATAAGGTGTCACCTTCGAAAATGCAATACTGTTGCCAAGAAGTGACCTACCTAGGTCATCTCTTGTCAAAGGAGGGAAGGAAGTTGACCCCAGAGAGAATAAAAGCAATTACGCAAATGAATGTTCCCAGCACACAGAGAGAAGTACGTGCCTTTTTAGGTATTACCTCATACTGTAGGCAGTGGATCCCAAATTTTTCTCTTTTGGCAAAACCATTGGTAGCTTTGACTGGGAAAAATGTTCCGAGTCCGGTGCCATGGTCTGCTGAATGTCAGGAGAGTTTTTCTGAGTTACGAAATGCACTATGTTCAGCTCCTGTATTGGGTACACCCGATTACAGTAAGCCATTCACGCTCTATGTTCACGAGAGAGAAGGTTGCGCGTTGAGTGTTCTGACACAGAGATTTGGTGATAAACAACGTCCTTGTGCGTATTTTTCATCAACATTAGATCCGGTAGCGAGAGCGTTGCCTAGTTGTTTGAGAGCTACAGCGGCAGCTGCTGCTTCCATTCGACAATCTGCTGGTTTGGTGATGAACAACATGCTGGTGGTTATGGTTCCTCATGCTGTGGATACACTCATGAACAGAACCAAGACGCAACACTTCACCAGTGCTAGATTATCTGGCTATGAGCTGACATTACTAGCGAGTCATATTCAGATCAAAAGATGCAATGTATTGAATCCAGCAACATTGTTGCTGACTAGTCAGGAGTTGAGTGATTCTGAGCCACATGATTGCTGTTTCAGAACCGAGGAAGAGACAAAAGGACGAATTGATTTAAAAGACACTCCGTTGTCAGATCCAGATGGCACGTTGTATGTTGATGGGTCATGTTTTAAATTGGAGAATGGTGATGTGACTGCTGCTTACGCAGTAACGACTTTAAATACGATTGTGGAGACTGCGAGAGTGAGTCAGAATTCTGCCCAAGCTGCGGAATTAATTGCACTAACGAGAGCGCGTTTTTTAGCTAAGGGAAAGAGAGTGAATGTGTTCACAGATAGTCAGTACGCGTTCGGCGTGGCCCATAGTTTTGGCCGTTTGTGGAAAGAGAGAGGTTTCATTACGTCCCATGGGACTAAGATTCAACATGGTCAGCTAGTTAATGACTTGTTGGAATCTCTAACCTTGCCGACTGAAGTTGCGATTGTGAAGTGCAGTGCTCATAAAGCAATCACAGATGATGTTGGTCGTGGGAATGCCTTTGCTGATGAGATCGCTAAACAGACAGCTAGAAAGATGATGAGTAGAATGTATGTTGCTACGTCTGCAAGATGGATTTCTGAGTCTGGAATGTGTGAGGACACAGTGGAAAGTGTGAAAGAAATTCAGAAAGAGGCGACTGAGGAGGAAAAGTTTACATGGAAAGAAAGCACGGGTAAATTGGACTCAAGTGGGTGTTGGATTGATCTGTCGGAACAACAGCGTTGGATGCTGCCTGATGCGTATGTGCTTGCAGTAGTAACGATGGCGCATGGAGCAGCGCACATCAGTTCTAAAGGGATTTGTAAGATGTTGGCTCCAGTCTGGAAGAATGATGGGATCAGTAAGTGTGCAGAGAGAGTGGTAAGAAATTGTATGGTATGCCTGATGCATAATCCTGGAAAGGGAATCCCCACACCCGCTGGCCACTTCGCTCCTCCTTCTTGCCCCTTTGAAGTGATTCAGTTAGACTTCATTCACATGGATCGTTGCAACAATCTAAAGTACGTCCTAGTGGTAGTCTGTGCTTTTTCCAGATGGGTCGAAGCATATCCACTGAAGGACAATACTGCCTTGTCCACTGCCAAAATCCTTCTCAAAGAATACTTCCCCAGGTATGGCATGCCACGGATTGTATGGTCAGATAATGGAAGTGAGTTTGTAGGGAAAGTTATGCAGAGTGTGTGTGCCGGTTTAGGGATCAAACAGAAGTTCCACAGTGCAAATCATCCCCAGTCTGCTGGTTTAGTTGAGGGTTACAATGGCACCCTCAAACTAAAACTTGCTAAGATACAAGCATCCACGGGTTTGTCCTGGCCAGATGCACTACCTTTGGCTCTGTTATCCACAAGAGCGACTGTGCATTCTAGAGTAGGGCTAGTCCATACGAAATAGTATTTGGTCGTCCGGCCAATGTTTGGGGAGTACCTAGACCGAAGGAATTTAAACAGTTGGAATACCTAATGTTAATTGATTACCTTTTCGACTTGACTGCTAAATTGAGTCTTATTCACCAACAGGTTTTCGATGCATTGCCAAAGCCACCGGAGAGTCCAGGTCATCAGCTGAAACCAGGCGACCAAGTAGTCATCCGTAATTTTGCCCGGACGAAGAACCTCCAACCCAGATTCGTTGGCCCCTTCCAGGTGTTATTGGCGACGAGAAATGCTATTCGTGTGGCTGGACGGAAAAACTGGATTCATGCAACACACGTCAAGCGTGTGCCTCTGCCACTTCCTTATGATGATTGTGTAAAGAAAGGAATCGGTGCCTCTGAATCTGAACAAATTCCCAGGTTTATCCCTTTCAGCAATGCAGAACTAATCACTGGTACTTCGAACTTTGACTCCCCTTCTGAAACTGCTCCTTTGAATTCTGAACATTTGCCCTCTGCATCGAAAGAAACTTTGCCATCTGCGAACTTGAACATTGCAACCCCTGCTGAAAATACACTGTTTCCAGATCAAACAGCTCCTGCAAAATTGAGATACAATTTACGATCACGAAATATGGACAAATAAAGCAGGAAACTGCCTATTTTACACATTTAAATTTTGATATATTGCCTCCAGCCAGGAAGTTTGCTCATACTTTGTATTTCTTTGTTGTTTTAAAATTGCCTTGCCGTCTGGGTAGCCGTAGGGTCGTGGCTGTGTGCCTAGTTGAATCTGCGGGGGTCAGACACTAGGTCGATCTTTCTGTTAGTTCTGGGAACTCCCAGGGCTGATAGAGGCATTTTTATCTACGTACACATCATCAGTGGTCGCGAGCGGATTGTAGAAGATGGAGCTTCCTGAGCTGCAACGAGAAAATGTAATTTATGTTCGCAGAAATAGACTTTACAAAATTCTTCACAGCAAGTGCTTTCTAATGCAATGTGCAGTTACGTTTTTGATTGTTTTAATAATGTTGGTGGGTGGAATCGTCTTCGGTGTGCATTTAATTTTTACACCGGTAACAACTACTGTACCTCCCCTTGATCCTGTTTCTTCTACTGTTTCTTCTGTGCATTCTTTTCACTCGTTTCCTGAACACGAACAAGCTCGACGCTCAGAATTCATTAATAACACATTTGTACAGCTCTTGCATCAACACCAACTGGTAGTTAACACTACAGACTGCTGGGTGTGTGGCTTGATACCCCACACTATGGATAAAGGCATTCCCTATCTAGTCTTGCCTTTTAGCTATAATGGATCGTTTCAGGCCTTTCAGACCATTTTTGCTTATGCCCTTGAGACCTATCCTCCGCGTCCACCGCGTTCCACTAAATACAACTCTGCCAACAAAGCTTTAGCCCAGGGAATTATTGATATGATTAAAGACGTCAATAATACTCCGTCTTACCCTAGAGATGAATTACGGGTATATTTGAGTTGGAATTCTACAGAGTATCGCCTTAGTTTGGGAGAAAGCAAGCGTAAAAGCTCCACTCCAGTCTGGGTCGTACCTCACCCAGGTCAAGTCTGTTTGCAAGGAAATGGGAGAAATCCGAGAGCTCGGCTAGGGAAGAGTGAGTGCGTTGAGACTTACGTATTTCCGTCTAACTCTTCCCCTGCCTTTCTTACTGCTAGGGGTACCTACTTCATCTGTCAAGACAGAGCGTATACATGGTTGCCTGCTAACTTTTCAGGTTCATGTTATATTGCCCGACTGTTGCCTCCAACGTACACTGTTTCTTCAGATTATCACAAGACCAGAGTAGCAAGAGGTGTCTTCAGCGAGGAAGATACCGCTGGTCAGGAAGCAGGAGACTTCTTCAAAGGTTTCCTTCTGTTCTGGGGGCCTATGGCCAATAGTAGAAATCTACGTCAGCTAACACGGGTAGTTGAATCTACTATTACGGAAACTGCTGGTGCCCTTAGTAACTTAACAGCTGAGCTTCAGGCGGATCGTCTCATGACGTTGCAGAACCGTATGGTTCTAGACGTAATACTTGCAGATCGAGGTGGGGTATGTAGAATGATCCAATCGAGCTGCTGTGTTTTTATTCCCAATAATGCTCCAACTGTCTATGAGGCGATCTCTAAGCTACACAAGATTTCCGACTCTATACACGTAGACAAGGGAAACTGGTCCCTAATGGAGTGGTTTTGGACTCTGCTATCAGCGTGGGGATGGAAGGTTCTGATGGTCATTGGTGTCATCCTAGTATTCTTGTTCTCGTGCTGCCTTATTATCCATTGTGGTCCCGCTTTGTGTAGTCTCTGTGCTGCAACCTGTTTCAGAAAACCACCTGCGTTTGGAGAAAAGGCGCGAAAAAGGATGATGATACAGCAACATGTCATAGACTGAGTAATTGCCTATGTAAGGGCAAAAGGAGGGTCTGAGGTTCCGTGACAATTTGAACCCGTGTTTTCAATATTGTCGTAAATACATAATTTTGGTATCAGTGAACCGCAAATGATCCATTTAGCATATCCTGGTGTTTTCGCTATGCTACGAGCAAGAGTACTCCTGTTACAAACACATTTCTGATCTACCCATGGCATCCATCTTAGATTACGGCAGCCATTTTGTATTTCTTGCCCTCACATAGTCAATGGACACGCAATGACCTCTGATTACTTCATTTCAATTAAGGACACGTAAGCTTTAGCCGGCAATTCACCTTGCTAGTGACACGTGCACCTTAGGACAGAACACGCCATGGCTGCATGACTCGACAGAAGCTGCCTCCTCTGCCTGAGGCCAGTCCTGCTATACTGGTTCTCGTGTTCGTTGGCCTGATCATGATTAGGTGGCCGAAGCTGGTAGCCTTGCCCATTTACGACCCACAAACATCTCTTATCCTGCTTTTCTATCTTCTGCACCTGGCTCTGCTCCTTTCCTTCTGGGCCTTTATTAGGGGGAGGTAACGAAATTTACGATGAGGCGGTCCGGCTCTTGAATGAAAAGTTGACATGGGATTATGATGGAACAGTGGGAACCCCTCGTTCGTAATGTTTTGACATCAGATATTGTTGACGATTCCTGTGCAACGCCAAATATTTATTGTTTAGGACGCAAAGGTTTAGGAATGTACTAACATGTAAAGAATTTGCCTGAAGCCTAATATTTAGTATATAAGGAGCAACCCTCTTTGTACAAATCGAACAGGCTCCTAGATACTGCCCGTGTGTAGTTTCTGTGACTTCTGTGTCCCTGCAGTAATAAACCTTTGGTCTTTGACGCCACCATCGAGAAGCCCGTGTTTCTGTTTATTTGTGCACCGAGACAGGTAGAACTCCGGGGTCTTCGGGTGTTATCCCTGACACCTCTGGACAGAACCAAAAAGTCCAGAACTCCAACCTGGGCCTGTTTCCAGGCACTAGGGACAGAGCCTGAAGACAGGGACAAATTAATAAGCTTACATAACAGGGGAAGACAGAGGGAGGCAGAATCTCTAAATTGAGCGGGTCGTAGCGGATCCTTAGGAGAACCCGACTTCACTCTTGCTACAAGTTTATTAAAATCCTCCGTAGAGAGCTCTGGGAGGTACGATAGAGAAAAAGTAGTTTTTGAAGTAACTATCGTATTCTGCTGAGACCCTGTGGAGCTAGGGAAGGCCCAATAGATACCTTCCACCTTACTAATAAAAAAAGCAGCTAAATCCTCACAATGGGAGGGAGAACAGATCTCAGCGGCTGATTTTCTGCAGGTAGTGAGCTCTTTAAGTGCCTTAAAGATGAGTTTAACAGGGTTGGTGCTAGCACTGAACTCACGAGAAAAGTAAGTGGCCCGAGCCCTACAGATAGCTCTATGGTACTTCTTGATGGTGGCGAGGTACAGAGTTTTCCTTTCTGGTTGGTGTGACTTGCGCCAGGCTCTTTCGGCTTGTTTGCAGGTTTTTTTTAAGAGCCGAAGCGAGTCATCATACCAAGGACTAGAATCAGTACGCCGCTGTTTACTCTATAGGGATCAGCTTGTCCAAAGCTTTAGTCAGCCAGTTACAGTAAAGATCATAACCTGGCTCAATGTCAGTAAAAGGGCCCAAGGGAGCAGCTCCCAGAAGCTGATGAAAATCGCTCAGTTTCAGTTTTTTCCAAGGGCGTCTAAGAATGGTAGAAGTAGGGGCAGTTGGAGGTGGATCAATAAGCGTGAGATGACATTCAATAAGATGGTGGGCCTTGGAGACAGGACCTTAACCGATGCAAAGTTAGTAAAAAAAGGTTCCAAAATATGACCACCAACATGAGTATTATGTTCAACTAATTGAAATAGTTGGAGAGCCTCCAGATCGGCACGAGTGCTACTGGCCGCCGATGGACAAGGAGAATCAAAGTGGAGATTAAGATCCCCAATTATGCTGAAATTAGCAGCTTTCAGGCCTAGAGAGCTAACTACATCAGGGAGAGCGGCCCTAAAAGCAGCATCCGGACCTGGGGGCCAGTAAATGAGTAGACCAGAGAAGGTGAAGTGCGGATTAACAGAGACAGAGAAATAGGCACTTTCACATCCCGCAATATCCATGGCCTTCCACGTGCATGAATAGCTGGATTTAATAGCCGCTGCAATGCCACCACCTCTAGAGTTACGGTTAAGGGTGTAAACAGTGTACTCCGGAGGGAGTAATAAGTTAATAACCGCCGAAGCATCATTATGGAGCCATGTTTCCGACATGAAGAAGATATCATGAGTCTCATCTAAGAGATCCCGGATATTCAGATGATGCTTCACAAGAGATCTGACGCTGAGATGGTAAACCTTAAAAAAGGTAGATTCTGGCACCAGGGAAGAGCTAGTATTGTTTAATGCTCTTAGGGGAGTTGAGCAATGAGTAGAGATCGGAGTAGGGGAAGGGAGAGAGAAGGCACACCCGGGGCAACAGAAAGGGCCACACAAAGGATGTAAAGAGGCATCAGAGCAAGAAGAAAGAATCGGGCGGAGATAGAGCAAATCTGCTCTGGAATACATACTTACAAGAGGGTAGGCACAGGACGCAGCCAAGCAGGGGTGGAGAGCCCTGCCCTAACACTTCTTCAGCGCAGACGGGCAGGACTCGGGCACGACTCAGGCGCAGTGAAGGCGCGGACCGCTGCGCGTCACCACTGCGCGCTAGAGGGAAGGGTTTAAGAAGGGCGGGCGGAGGAGGGCCGCAAGACTAGAGCACTCGGTCCGGCACCTCTAGAACGGCACGTCCTCACCCAAAATGGCACCCAAAAAGCGAGCAGCAAGCTAGGAGCCCACAGACCCGGACCCGCTAAGCAGCAGTGAGAGTAACTATTATGGTGCAGGTAGGGGCCAGGAAACCCTATTAAAATCAGGGGTAAACTAAAATAAAAATAACCAAGATAGCAAAAGCGGCAGTTTTTAAAAAGCACAATAGCGCTGTAGAGCAGAGCGTTGCAGCGTGAAGGTCCCAAGCACACTGATGTCCAGCAGGTGTTCTGGCTTGCCCAGAGATGACCAGCCTTAAGAAGGGCGGGCGGAGGAGGGCCGCAAGACTAGAGCGCTCGGTCCGGCGCCTCTAGAACGGCGCGTCCTCTCCGTGTTACGACCGGCAGGTAAAATTGGGGGCGGGGTGGCCATCATCTCCAATAAGAAACATCAACTTAGACAACTCCCCTCCTTAGATATTCCTAATGTGGAGAATATTGTTGCCAAATTGGATACTGTCAATGGGACACTTGTGGTGGTTTTACTATACCGCCCGCCCCAAACTATGGTTATGTTCCCTGCTATTCTTGCGGAGCAACTGGCCATGTTAGCCACCAATAATTCAAAACTACTCCTGGTCGGGGATTTAAATCTCTGGTTTGATAACATCCTACTAGATCCCCAAGCAGCTGAGACTAGGGACCTTCTGAGTGATCTGAATTTAATACAATATATAGATACTCAGACCCATCAAAAGGGCCACAGTCTCGATCAACTTTGGTCATTGAATCTAGCTATTGATTTTATTGATATTAAACCTTGTAGCTGGTCTGATCATTTTACTATTAGTTTCTCATTTTGTGTTGTGAAAGCTCTTCAATTCAAGCTGAAGGCTACCAGTCTGACTCGGAAATGGTCCTCGCTGGACATGTCAGCTTTTTTAAATTTGTTAAAGTCTACTCTGCCAGAGCAGAGCTCAGATGTGGAGATAGCCGATTGCAGGCTTCAAGATTGGCTAAACTCGGCCATTAATGTTTGTGTTCCCCTCACTCGCTTTGATAACTCACGCGGCGCGGACGCGCATAAGTGGTTCACGCCGGAGTTGAGGAAACTAAAACTTGAAGTGAGGCAGCAAGAAAGAACATGGCGTTCCAATTATTGTCCTCAAGCAAGGATCGCATACTGTTCTACTCGTAAAGCCTACCAAAAAACGTTGCATACTCACAAAACTGCTTATTTCTCTTCTAAAATACTTAACGCGACCAATAAGTCGAAAGAAATTTTCAGGATTGTGACTGAGTTGTGCAATGATGAAAGAACTTCTCCCCCGGTTGTCCCCTCACAATTGCTCTGCAACTCGCTGAATGACTATTTTAATGATAAAATAGTGTTGATTAAGGACACTCTATCCAAGCTTCCAGTTTGTGCCCCGATAGACGACACCTTTTTAAACCCTCTTACTTTGCATTCCTTCCCCTTAATCACTCACCAAACCCTTCAAGATTTGCTCACTAGAGTTAAATCAGGATCTCCTCAGGATGCCTGCCCTCCCCAAGTAATGAGAGAAATTGGTCGGGCACTCCCAAGTAGCCTGATTCCACTGCTCAACAACTCCCTCACGTCAGGGAATGTTCCTAATAGTTTTAAACAGGCCTTATTGATTCCTTTGAAAAAGAAACCTGGCATTGACTCCTCAGACCTTTCTAATTATAGACCAATATCGTTACTGCCTTACTTATCCAAAATATTGGAGGCGCATGTAACCAACTGCCTATCAAGTTTTGTGGAAGCCTCTGGGTATTTACAACCCAACCAGGCAGGTTTCCGGCCTGGTCACTCTACTGAGGCAGTGATATTGGCCGTTCAGAATACTTTAAGGTCTAATGCAGACAGGGACTTGCACCAGGCTTTGGTGTTATTGGACCTGTCTGCGGCGTTCGACACGGTTGACTATACCATCTTGGTCAACCGTGTCGAACAGGCCGGTCTTCGGGACTCGGCCTTGGCCTGGCTCAAGTCCTTTATTTCTGGACGTACCCAATCGGTTCGACTAGGCTCTTTCACAGCCCCTAAAAAAATTTCCTTTTGTGGGGTTCCTCAAGGATCCTCCTTGTCCCCTTTATTATTTAATTTGTATATGCGGCCTCTGTTGTTCTCTCTACGAGAGTTTAAGGTTGATGTATATAATTATGCAGACGACCTGCAGCTGGTCTTTGTGCTAAACTCTCACAATGCTGCCGAGGAATTTCGAGCAACCATGTCTTTTATCCAGAGGTGGATGTCTCTAAACCACCTTAAGTTAAATCCGGGAAAAACGGAGCTCATTCTATCTGGGAAGAGTGAGATCAGTTGGAGTCCTAGTTTTTGGCCGTCGGACATGGGCTCGCCCCCAAAAAAATCCAGTACAGTAAAAAGTTTGGGAGTGACTCTTAGTGAGGACCTTACCTTGGCAAGTCAAGTCGGAACTGTGGTCTCCTCGGGGTTTTTTCAACTGAGGAAGATCAAGAAAATAGCACATCTTCTTACAGGTCTGGCCTTAATTCAGACAGTTAGTGCTCTAGTCCTGTCCCACATTGATTTCTCAAATGGCCTCTATCTGGGGGCACCTATTGGCCAACTTAAAAGATTGGAATACTTGCAAAATCAAGCTGCGAGACTTATTTGCAAAGTCCCTAAAAGGGGAATCAATTAGACACGGACTAGAGACCCTGCACTGGCTGCCTGTGGAACAGAGAGCCACATTCAAGGTGGGCTGCATTGTGTTTAAGGCTCTGGAGGGTAAGGGTCCCATGTTCCTTAGATTACTACTGCGCAAATATATACCTTCGCGCAGTTTGAGATCAATCCACAAAGACCTACTTGAGGTCCCCCGTTTCAAAAAGAAACGTCAGGGAGGCAGCAGTTTTCAATTTTTAGCCGCCTCATTGTGGAATTCCCTCCCTTTGACTCTGCGACATAGCAAGGACCTCCTTGCTTTTAGGAAGGCATTTAAAACTTTTCTTTTTTCCCAGGCTTATTGTAAACAGTGATTGTATTTCTTTTATGTATTGTTATGTTTGACTCTCTCACCAGCGCCAAGAAGCCCCTGGGCGTATGCGCGCTTAACAAATAATAAATAACATAACATAACATAACATAACAAAATGGCGCCCAAAAAGTGAGCAGCAAGCTAGGAGCCCACAGACCCGGACCCGCTAAGCAGTGGTGAGAGTAACTATTATGGTGCAGGTAGGGGCCAGGAAACCCTATTAAAATCAGGGGTAAACTAAAATAAAAATAACCAAGATAGCAAAAGCGGCAGTTTTTAAAAAGCGCAATAGCGCTGTAGAGCAGAGCGTTGCAGCGTGAAGGTCCCAAGCACACTGATGTCCAGCAGGTGTTCTGGCTTGCCCAGAGATGACCAGCCTTAAGAAGGGCAGGCGGAGGAGGGCCGCAAGACTAGAGCGCTCGGTCCGACGCCTCTAGAACGGCGCGTCCTCACCCAAAATGGCGCCCAAAAAGCGAGCAGCAAGCTAGGAGCCCACAGACCCGGACCAGCTAAGCAGCGGTTAGAGTAACTATTATGGTGCAGGTAGGGGCCAGGAAACCCCATTAAAATCAGTGGTAAACTAAAATAAAAATAACCAAGATAGCAAAAGCGGCAGTTATGGTGGTGAAGATGTTGGAGGGGGAGGTGGTGTAGGAAGTGGTTGACAAGAAGGGCTCGTAGACTGGGCCCTCATTTATGAGGCTCTGCGTCACTTTTACGCCGCCGGTGCGTCACTTTTTGTGACGCACCAGCGGCGTAAAAAATGTGTCTTGTTGCGACATATTTACAAAGTGACGCATCTAGGTAGATGCGTCACTTTGTAAACCCCGGCGCCACATTATACCTGCATCAGGTATAATATATGCAAGGGGGGCGTATTGACGCAAGGAAGGGTCGTAGAAGTGACGCAGTGAAATCTATGAGATTTCACTGCGCCACTTTTAGGATGCCGTTGTGTCAAAATCTTGCACCTGCCTCACAGCAGGCGTAAGACTGACGCAGGCCCTTTCACATGGGGCTTTCCCCATGTGAAAGGACGCATTGCTGGAGTTGAGTCACTTTTGTGACACACTCCAGCAATGCGTCACTTTTGCGCCATACAGATACATCAGAAATACTGACGTATCTGTAAGTCCTTGCGACATGATGCGTCATATTTAATGTAAGACGCATCAGGAATGTCGCAAGGAGTGCGCACTGAGAAGTGACGCATCGCTGCTTTCACGCAGCGGTGCGTCACTTTTCATAAATGAGGCCCCTAGTCTTTTGTTTTCTTTTTGAGAGGAAGGTGAACATCTGATACATCCTTAAAAGTACATTTCCTTTTTAAGGTGGTGCAGAGGAAGGTGAAGCAATAATGCAACCAGTACCGGCTTGGATTTGGGTTTTCCTAGAGCGAATGTCCATCTTTTCTAGGATAGGTTCGATAGGAGACGTGGAAGCTGATGATGGTTTCGGTACTGAGGCGGTCGGCTTGGTCAGTACGGAGAGAAATGGGGTCAGCGGCCGAATCAGACTTGAAGGTCGGGTCGATACGAAGCATGTTCTCGGTCTGAAGAGGTCGAGGCCGAAGGCTTTGCCTTGATAGTAAACGTCAGCAGAGGGCCCGAGGGCGGGGTGTCTGAAGCAGCTTTTCAGATCCAACCATGGCAGATGGCAGAGGCGGTCCGGCGGCCGCTAATACCACAATGCTTGGATTGGCTTGGATAGAGAAGCAAGGGCTGGGGTCACAGTTCTGACGCGCTCGATATTGACTCCTCTTGGGCATGTTCTTGTAAAGATGCGGAGGAGGCAAAATTGGGTTTTAAAGTATGGATTTATTTAGCTCAATCCAAGGACCCACCAGAGCACAGAGCAAAGCGTCTAAATCAGATAAGCTCCAACCACTTCTCTGATTTAGAACACCAAACATAAAACATTCTCAATTACATGGGCAACACTCTACAATGACATATTAAAGCTCTACTACAGAAAGAGAAGAAGGATATACCACATGTATCCTTTTTACAGAAAACAAAAAAAGGAAAACAAAAGAACAAAGAAAGGTAAAACAAAAGAAAGAAAATCAATCCAAAACACAGTCATCAAATTTCTTAGGCAACTTAACAAATCTTTTAGCGGTAACATGAGAATCTAGAACAGGTGAACTAGAATCAGCCTCATCAACAAGTACATGTGAATCCAAAACTGGATCAGGACAAGGACTAGAAGACGAATCACATGAATCCTCAGGTGATGGATTGAGGGACGAATCACATGAGTCATCAAACCAGACATCATCCTCACCATCTCCCTCTTTATCAAAAAAAAATTCTTGGCCAGGTTTCAGAACAACCACAGAACTTTTACACCACCACCCTCTACCCTTGAGGAAAACAGAGGAATCAGAAACTCGTTCCACCAGGAATGGCTTACTGAACTTTGACAAACCCTTAGGAGTATGAGAGGGATTAACAATTCTGATCCAATCTCCAATATTTACAACTTTGCTCTTACAATGATGAAACTTGTCATGATAAGATTTGCCAGACAACCGTGCAGAGGTGATATTATCCCTAGCTTTAGAGACAGAAGACTCAAAATTCCCAGACACACAGCTCTTGTTTGCAAAATGAGGTAAAAACAAAGATTTAGCTTGTCTGCCTCTCATAAGACAAAAAGGAGAGACTCCTGTACAGGTATTGGGAGTAATGTGATAACTCCAAATGTTGTCTTTTAAAAAGTCAAAAACATCCAAATCACTCTCCAATGCAGCTTGGATCCCTTCCTTAAAAAACTTGTTGGCCCTCTCAACCTGACCATTAGAACGTGGACTATAAAGAGGAGCCCTCTTAGTAGACACACCAAACTTTTTTAAAAACGCTCCCATTTTACTAGAGGCGAATTGAACACCATTGTCAGACCTAATGAAGGTAGGTGCCCCTTCATTTCTAAAGACATTGTCCAGAAAACCAATGACAGCATCAGTACTGGGATGCTCCACAAAAGAATAATGTAGCCACTTGGAAAAATCATCAACAAGGACAATGAGAAATCTGTTCTCCCTGCCAAGACAATCGTAAGGTCCGGAAAAGTCAATAGAGAGGCTTTCCCATGGACCAGTAGGAGCTTCACAAACAGACAGAGGTTCAGTGGACACCTTCCAATGTTTGTCAGACCTGACACAAACGGCACAGTTGTTGATAAACCTCTCAACAAAGGAATCCAGCCCAGGCCACCAATAGTGACACTTAAGTATCCTTTTAGTACCAGAGATACCAGGATGAACAAAATGAGCCAACCTGACAATCTTCTCTCTAAGGCTACCAGGTGGAACAAATAAATCATTCCTCAACAGAATATCATTTTCAATGGATAACTCACTTGCTACCTGCGCAAAACTCCTCAAAGAAGACTCAATATTCTTAACAGAAGGCCAACCACTAACCACATAAGATTTGACCTTAGCTAAAACATTGTCCTTAGAAGCATGATCATTCCATTCACACGTATCAATACCGGAATTGCTAGATTCCACAGCATCCACAGCAGCTACAACACACTCATGCAGATCAGTGACTTCATCATGAGTATCACCAAGTGGAGGCAACCTGGACAAACAGTCAGCAGCAAAATTCTTCCCACCAGGAATGTGTTGAATCTCAAAATTAAACTCCTGCAGTCTTGCAATCAACCGAACCAACCTAGAGGAAGCGCTACCACTCCTGACCCCATCCATCATATAGACTAACGGTTTATGGTCAGTCACCAAAACAAAGGGCCTACCCCACAAAAAATTCTTCAATTTCTCCACAGCCCACACACAGGCAAGAGCCTCCTTTTCGATTGTGCTATAATGCACCTCAGCACCTCTAACAGCCCTTGAAATAAAAGAGATGACACTCTCCTTGCCATTAACCATCTGGGTGAAAACAGCTCCTAAACCAATAGCGCTGGCATCCACAGTAACAAAAGATTTCCCCTCAGGATCAAAAGTTTTGAGACCCGGGGCATTGGCAATAAGCTTGATGACACCATGAAAAGCAGAATCATGAACATCAGTCCAAACGAATCTAGCCCCTTTCTTAAGCAATTGCCTGAGAGGCTCAACAACCAAAGCATAACCTTTAACAAATTTGGCGTAGTACTCTCCTAGCCCGAGAAAGGATCGTAAAGCATCCTTGTCCAGAGGCTTACTGGCATTCTCAAGACTACTGATGATATCCTTTTTAGGAAAGATCCCTTCTTGAGTGATTTTATGACCCAAATAGTCAATTTCTTTAACAAGAAATTTACATTTCTCTTTACTCACAGTCATGCCTTTGCTGCTAAGAATTCTCAAGACTATTTCTAAAGTGACATTGTGTTCATCAATAGACTTAGCAAAAATTAAAATGTCGTCTTGAAAAGACTGTACCCCCTTCACGCCACGAAACAAATTTTCAATTAATTTCTGGAAAACGCTGGCCGCTGACGCCAGGCCAAAAGGCATTCTCAGGAATCTAAATAATCCAAACGGAGTTATGAACGCCGTCAAATCTTTAGACTCCTGATCCAGAGTGACTTGATGGTACGCAGCCTTTAAATCGATAATAGAAAAAATGTTGGCTCCATTTACAGCAGCCACATTTCCTGTATTCCGGGCAAAGGGTATGTTTCTACTACAATATTTTTATTGAGAGATCGAAGATCAACACAGAGCCTAATCTCTTGGTTCTTTTTAAGGGCAATAACAATAGCCGAAACCCATTCGGAGCTATCAGTAGGTTCAATGATCCCCTGGGAACAGAGACCATCCAAATGCAAATTGAGCTTGTCTCTCACCCCCAATGGTACCATGCGAACCTTGTGTTGCACAGGTAAGGCTCCTTTTTTAAGTTTGATCCTGTGTGAAAAGCCTTTGACCTCCCCCACAACATCCTCAAAGACATTCTTATACTTATTGAGAATAGGAGAAATAGGATAATCCAAAGAAATACTGTGTACAGGCATTTCCCTCAACTGAATAGGATGATCAGATCCAGGACATAGATTAACGCCAAGTTTACCCAGGTCATACCAACCAACAATGTTCTGCCCATCAATTGCGACATAAATTTTGGTAAAAATGACACAAGACTCAAATTTTAATGAGTCTTCAAAAAAGCCTAGCATTTTGATCTTAAACTTACCAAAAGCTTTAGGATTAATATCAGATTTGGCCAGTTTAACATCCTTCCATCTCTCATAAAAGAAAATATCAGATAAAATGGTCACAGGCGAGCCGGAATCAGCCATAGCTTCAAAGGCAATCTTCCCAACCTGAACTATCCCTAAAGGAGCCTTGAAGGGAAGAGAAACACTATTTATGTAACTGTCAAAGGAATCATCATAAATGGTAATGACTAAATTCTCCAAATCATCATGAACAGAAGAAACACTGGAAACAGAGGTATCAGATTTACCACCCTTCCTTTGAATCCTACAAGAAGATGCAAGATGACCAATCTTACCGCACTTGGTACATTTCCTCTTGAGAGCAGGACAATCTGGAGAATTCGCCAAGTGTGCCTTTGAGCCACACCTAAAACAGCTTAAAACTCTACCAGGCTGAAAATTACTTTTACTGCGCATTTGAAGAGCACAAATCGGGGCATCATTAGTACTCTTGTTTTCATTGGCAGAAATGACTTTAGAAGACTCAATAGATCTCTCAATCCCCTTGGCCAAATCAATTACTTCAGCCAGGGTGGGGTTGCGACAGGCTAAGAGTCGTTCTTGAACTTTTTTAGCTGCGCAATTAAAAACAAATTGATCCCTTAAAGCAGTATCAACATAGGCACCAAATTCACAATTAGCAGCTAGCACTCTTAGAGCTGCCATATAATCCTCTACAGATTCATCTGCAAGCTGTTTTCTCTTATGAAAGGAATGCCTTTCAATCATGACGTTAGGCTCATCTTCGAATTGTTTTTCCAATCTAGCAACAGCTTCGACAAAAACGTTCCATCCATCACCACCTTCAAGTGGAGGTGCAATGGGCATAAGGTTCTTGAAGATCTCAATGGCAGCTGTTCCCAAATAACTGAAAATGATGGCCTTCTTCCTCTCCGCTGAGAATTTAGTACCATCAATAGCAACTAAATAATTTTCAAAAGTATCAAACCATTTTTTCCAGCTAAGTTTGGGTTTGCCAGGTATTTGTAGAAATATGGAAGGTTGATTGCAGATTTGAGATGCTGCCATTTTAAACAGTAATACAAACAAATAAGTTAAATTGCTATAATATGTGTGCAAATCACAGTAGAGATAAAATAGTAAAATGCACTTTCAGCAAAAGTAAAGTGTGCACATCACTGTAGTAAAGAAAAGATAAAATGCACTAGCTAATAACAGAAGTAAAAGAACTCTTTTCATTTAAAAAAATGTGCAAATTACAGAAGTAAAAACTGCAACCTGATTTAAATATTGTGTGCAAATCACAGAAGTAAAGACTGTAACCAGCACAAGTGAACACGACAGAAGAAAATTAAGAATTGCCAGTTTACCACACCTGCGCTGTCATCAAGAGCACTAAATGAAATATCGGCATGAAATAAGCATGCGCAAACCACTGAATTCGCCAGCAGAAATCTTCAACAAGTTGAAATAAAAGTGAGCGAATCACTGAATTCGCCAGAAGAAATCATGAAGTAGTCGCTTAACAGCGTCGCGAAGAAAGCGTTGCTGTGCTGTGAAGCAGCGTCACGAAGAGAACGATGCTGCGCTGTGAAGCCGAACTCAGAAAACAGCTGACAAGTTAAAATGGCGGGTTTTAAAGTATGGATTTATTTAGCTCAATCCAAGGACCCACCAGAGCACAGAGCAAAGCGTCTAAATCAGATAAGCTCCAACCGCTTCTCTGATTTAGAACACCAAACATAAACCATTCTCAATTACATGGGCAACACTCTACAATGACATATTAAAGCTCTACTACAGAAAGAGAAGAAGGATATACCACAGTTCTTTCGAATAGGTCACAAGTGTAGTCTGCGTTCTTGCTCGACGTTTCCAGCCAACGCCCCCTTCGAGCCTGATGTTTTCTTGGACCTAAAGGACTGGCACACACTGCAGGGGGCTTCCTTGTGGTCGGCGATGGGCACAGGTTGCACCGAGGTGTTGGTCGGTGCGCTGGAATTTCTCTTGGCAATGCGGAAAGAATCTAAAAGGTGTGCGTTTCATCACTAGCATTACATTTTCGGATACAGCTGTTATGATGGTGACTGTAGACCCAATAGGGGGTGTCCCAGAGGGCAATTGGAGGAATGAATTCAAAAGAACATAGATGGTGAAAGCACGAAGGATAAACAATACAGCAGCAGGCAGGAAGAAACTGAATGATCTAACAGAATCAAATCACGGAGCGAGGGAGCACACACGTCCGAATGCGGAAAAAAACGGATTAATAATAGAGTTGAAGCCTTATTGTCCAGTACTGCTATGCTGAAAGCCCTTTTCAATCCTTGTAAATAGAAGAGTTGTACTTTTAACAGTTATTTTACACTGAATGCACTTTAGTATCTTACGGTTTGACTTTTATGGCTGTTTTGAGCCATAAAAAAGGACACTGACTTCCTCCTGGGTGGCGGTTTACTGGTGGTGCTTTCTGTCAGCCTTTCCGTTTTCAAACCCTGAAACCAGCATTGCAGCCTGGGACTCCTCAGCCATGCTGCTGCGTTTGTGACGTTTGGAGCCTGATGGCAAAGAACCAACAGGAGGTGGAGCCCGTGTCCTGGTGAATTGAAGAACAAGACTGGGCTCCTCACAAGTCAAGGGCCTGAAAACGACCGTTCAAACATCCGGGCACAACAGTAGATGATAGGAGTATGCAGAGATTGTATCTACAACCACACATGCTACAAATGTTCTAGGCATATAAATAACATCCATCAAAACCAGACAACTTCAGATGGAGACAATGAAAAAAACCTGTTACGTTACACTACCAAGAAGTAGGGGTTGTTCACAAATTATTGGTAAAAGGTGCAATCCGTAACAGATGGCTTGTACCACATCCTCTCCTATGAGCATTAGATGCTCCAGGACACTCCAGAGTATTAGCGCGCGTTATAAAACTGCTTTCTTAGCTTTTTTTTTTAAAGCAGACTTGTATAATCTGTTAATTTTCTGTAGGTGACGTTTGTCTTGTTTGGCATTTGTTTTGAGCCAGGTACTTTGCAACTTTCTAATTTATTGTTTTATGTCTTTTATTTTTATGTTTCTCCAAGGCGCTTTTTTTCTTTTGTTCCGTTGTGTGGTTTTGAGTGGTGTCAGGATGTCAAAAGCTTCCTGTAGCCACTCATATAGATTTTGAACAGAATTTATGCTTTCCAGATTTGTACTGGATGTTAGTTGTGTTTCCAAGTGTTCCAAATTGAGTTTATTCCACGGCCGATAGGTGGATGGATGTAAGGTAGTTTTAAGTGAGTCGCCTACAACCCTGGAGAAGGGTCTCCGAAAGCTGCAGAGAGGCACTACTCATGCAGGGGCTTGTGTCGGAAACCTTCGTCATTTACAACGGAGAGCTGCAAATAAGTACTGCTGCCAGGAAGGTGAAGAGTGCCTAGTGGAATCCAAGCCTGGATTCGAGGTGAGAGGAACCTGAAAGCACAAGGGACAGAATCTGGGTCATTTCAGGTGATCAGGGGTTCGGTAGTCGAATGCCAACCGATGTCGGGTGCTTCAGGTGCAAAGGAGGGTTGCTTTACTCTGCAGCCTCGGGGACCAGGGGATGTCGAGGACAACCAGGATGCGGAGGTGAACGGTCTCACAAAGGATGTCTAGTGCTGAGGGGTCGATGTCCGGCTGGAGCACCAACAAGCCTTGACAAGTGCAACCCACGGAGTCAGAGGAAACAGGTTACAGAGTGGACCAGCAAGGTCCAGGGGACTCTCTAAGCAATGGAGATGGAGAGTCAGGGCACGTCTGGAGCAACCATGTAAGCCTAAGAACAAAAAAGGTGACCCTCGCCAGGACCCACATGCCAACGGACTAGGGACTGCGAGGAGACCTCAAGCAAGTTTTCAAAGTACCAGCCCACAGGACATTCATGGAGTGGAGGCCTGAAATCTTCAGTGCAAATACTGCTCCGGGTCAGGAATTCACGGATTCCAATGCACAAGCTTAGGAATCATCACTAAGCATTTGCACCTGCAAATGTACACGATGCACAGGGGTTCGTGTTGCAAGGTTCCCACGAGGGATACTGATCTCAGAAGAGCAGAGAGGGCAAATCTATCTCAGGGACTTTCGGGAACCCACATCCTGTGTTGCTGAAAATCTTTGGAGTCCTCAGGAGCTTGGGAGACTGGGTCAGATGCGTTTAGGTGCCTGCTTTTGCATTTGAGGAACTTCTATACTCCAAGGTAGATTCTTCAGTCATCCAGAGTCGTGCAGGGAATCGAAGTACTTGGTTTCTTCTTAGCAGAATCTTGTCCAGGTAAAGTCTAAAGTCCTGTAGTCAGGTAACCCACTTTATTCCCATGGGAAGCGGTTAGAAAGATTCTGTGGACCCTCCTAGGGGAGGGGCAGCAAAGAGGGGTGGGTGCACCTATGTCCTTTGTCCGGTTTTATGCCAGAGCCGGAGTCAATGGCTCCCAAAACTGGTTAGAGCTGGACTATGCATAGGGACACCGAATGTGCCCCCAGTGCAGACTTTCTGGCACTCAGAGAGTGCACCCACCCAGCCCCAATGTACTAAATCCTGTCTGGGAGGTGGTTACACCTCCCTGTGACAGGATGCCAATCGTCATGCCTTCCTCTGCTTGAGCTTGGCTCAGCAGCAGGAGGGCAGACCCGTGTCTGTGGCTGGCAGCATCCATTTTGGGCTGCCCAGGTCGAAAAAGCTGGTACCGAGTAAACCGGTGACCTACAGTAGTGGTTCTAGAAGGGTGGAATCATACCTCCCACACCAGTTACTGATGTGGAGGTATGATTCCAAGGTGTTCGACACCAAACACAACATGTTTCTAAGCAGCCGTTTTAAAGTTACCATTTACTGTGAGGTTATAATGCACTTAAACATATGGTAATTGTAATTGCATTTATATAGCGCTTACTACCCCTGACGAGGCGTCGCAGCGCTTTTTCGGCGAGTAGCACGCTATTCTGGGACCCGTAGAGGATTAGTGTTGAATTAGTACAGTGAAACATGCAAGTACATTTTAAGTGGTGGATAGGTTAGTCAGTGATTTGAATTTTTAATGATAGCAGAAGGATAGAGGAGGACAAAGGTTTGTATTATATAGCGCATGTTGATGCACGCTATTCAGGAGGCCTCCACAGGATTAGTGGTGAATTAATATGGTGAAATATGAAATAATTTCAGTGGTGGATATTAGTCAGTTACTTGGAGTGAGAAGCATAGCGGAGGGATAAAAGTGAAAGAAAGATTAGCATTCATATAGCACTTGTTGAAGCGCTTTTCTGGCGTGTAGTATGCCACTCCGGAACCCATAAAGGATTACTGTTGAAAATTAGTATAGTAAAAAAATATGAAGTAATTTGAGTAGGTGATATGTTATTCAGTTATTTGGGTAGTATATTAGTATAGTTTAATATGGAATTTGAGAAGTGAACATGTTAGTCCGTTAATTTGAAGCCTCTCACATGAACCCAGCACCCTGCCTTCAGGGTTGATAAGGCCTACCATAGGGGTGACTGATAGTTATTTAAGTGTAGTGAATTAGATAGATATAGTGAACCTATATCTCAGTAGGTGATGCAAGCACCATCTTACACAGTCTGCTGTAGCAGGACTGTCGTGTCATTTTGAATGTCCTCTCATAGGTGGTACAATACATGCTGCAGCCCATGGAAGGCCTCTGGGGTACCTATGCCCTGGATACATGGTGTACCATATACTAGGAACAGATAAGGGTGCCCCAGTATCCAATCTGGAGTGTACCTAAAGTACATACATTGAAATTTAAGGGAGAAAGTAGATGGACTGAGGTCCTGGATAGCAGGATCCCAGTCAGACTATGCCAAAAACAGTGCTACATCAAAAAGAAGCAGATCCTACTTTCCTACACATGTCATTATCACATGCAGCATTCCATTCTGATTCGGCTACAGTACTACAATACTTGTTTACCATATTTGTACTAGCAACAACACACTCACTGCCAAACATTTCCTCCACGCATTCTACTGTCTGTCCCTTAATGGGGAGTCTGGACAAACAATCTGCTGTGGTATTGGTGCTACCAGGTATGTACATCACCTTGAAACTGCACTCTTATCATTTTGATAGGATCCCGATACATCTTGAAGAAGCTGATGAGGTGCCCTTATCACCAAACAAATACAACAAGGGCTTGTGATCAGTTGCACAAGGTGAAAAGTGTGCCCCACACATAGGTCCTACATTTCTCTATAGCCCACGCACAGGCAAGGTCCTCTCTTTCAATTTTACTATACTTTCTTTCTGTGGATGATTGACCTCTAGAAGCAAACGCCTCTGTAGCTTCAGTACCAGCCACACTTTGAAACAAAACTATGCCCAAACCTATGCTAATGGCTTCTACTGTTATAGTGCATTCATCACCGCTGTCATAATTTTTTAACAGACTGTGTTGAATATATGGGACTCTGTATCACTGCCCAAGGTATCAAACCTAAGGAGGATCTTGTTAGAGTTCTAGGGGCCAGATGTAGGTAAATAGTATTTTGGTTGGGCCATCTTCCCTCGACGTTACCCTACGCTGCACGGATTTTCCGTGAGGGATTTTTTATCTTGAAGGCCACTGAGAACCGTCGCCTCCTATTTAATTGAAGTGGCAAGGACATCGAGACTGTTTGAGAGAACTGGCGATTCTGTGACAGATCTGAAACTTTTGAAATAGCATTTACCGATTCTAAAATACTGAATTTTACCGATTCGGTATTTTAGAATCGGTAAATGCTATGTAGCAAAAAATTCTGTAAAAAATTTACCGAATCACTATTTACCGATTCGGTAATTACCATTTATTCCCATGGGCCTGGAGGCCCATAGGAATGAATGGCAATTACCGAATCGGTAAATACCGATTCGGTAAAATGGGGGACATATTCAAGTGTGCCAGGGTGTCACTTTGACACCCTGTTGCACCCCTGAATCGTGCTTGTGTGCAGATGTGGCATACATACATGCCCTAAGGGCATGTATGTCTGCCACATGGCACAGTTAAAAATGCACTGATTTGCATTTTCAAAGGTATTCCTTATTTACCACCAATTAATAGTTGGAGGTAAATAACGAACCCTGAAATGGGAAAAGTACTCATTTGAGTGCTCCCTACATTGCAAATTCGGTATTTTACAGATTCCGTATTTGAAGGAATTGGTAATTCACCGATTCCATAAAATACCGAATCGGTAAATTACCGAATTTTCAATTTAGGCCGCCTACATCCCAAATGCCCAATACCGGTCGGTAATGGCCAAAATTCGGTAATTTCGTCCGTTACCAACCGGTATTGGGCCACCTACATCTGGCCCTTAGAGACATGCCTGCTCCTAGTAATAAAGATGACTTAAGATCATTCCTGGGGCCGCCAAGCATTTACTACTCTAGGATTGTTTGCCTGTATGCTACTTTTATGAAGCCCCTTAAGAGGATAATGTGTAAAAAAGGAGAAATTTGAATGGAGTACCACAGAAAGTTTTTCTTGACATTAAAATTCTTTTGAATGCCTGGGTCTTTGTTTAAGATTTTGTATAAGGTTTAGCGGGTGGATTGGCGCGTTGTATGTTTCGCCATCAGCCATTGCAACAAACCTCCTTTTGCTCATCAGCTGATGTTTAGCCGAGAAAATATCGAAATAACTGGGGAGACACTGGGGTGGAAAGAGGTAGTAGATAAGCCGCTGGAGTCTTTTAATGTATCAGTGATGCTTTGGGTGGAAGGTAGTTGAATAAGGCACTGAAGGGTGGGACACAAAACCGTTCCAGTCCAGGGAGCTTCTCCAGGGGTGGGGAGTGGCCTATATCGGGTATGGGAGACAGCTTCGATGTTAGCTCCGTCCTGGTCTCGGACCCCGACCAAAACTTGTAGCTGGCTGAGGGTGGATGGAACTACACACAATCATAGCATAACTACTGCCACTCCCTGACGGTCTGAACTTGATTGATAGAGCCACTAAACCAATAGCGTAGCTTTTGCGATACGTTTGACGGGGGTCACATAGATTTCAAGGGATGTCTTGATACAATGGAATACGGAAGCTGGAGTGAAGGAGGCCTACTGGGTTTTGTAGGCCAAGGAGTTATCAGGTGATAGGCAGATAAAAGCAACATGGTTAGTGCTGATTAATTCCGCTGGTGGAGCGGCTGTATTTCTTAGTAATTCCACGGAGTAACAGGGAGTTACTAAATTCCTCCAATTCGGCAGAAGAATAAAAAATTCCACCCACCGCTGCCCACAAATTATTACATGGAACCGCACAACTTTTCATAAGAAAATCACAAACAACAAAGAAAGTTCCGCTCCAGATTGGGGCACCGCCCCAAACTCCCAGCATACAAGTAAAAAAACATCTTTCTGTTCAAGCAGCCAAACTATGGAATTAATTCAAAATACAATTTAGAGAAAGTCATCTTATCTTCAAAAGATTACTCACGAGCTAGATCTTCCTTACATGATCACCATAGTTAAAATTCAAATGTACAGCAACAGTGGCGTAGGAAGGGGGGTGCGATGGGGGCGAGCCGCCCCGGGTTTTATCACTGATTGGGCTGACAAAATGACAAAAATATGTGCTTTACATACATATTTTGCCATTTTGTCAAGCCAGGGGTGACCCGAAATTTTCTGCATCGGGTACCACTTGACCTCGCTACGCCACTGTACAGCAATAGCATGTACAAGACACCAATTATGCATATACCTGTGTTTGTAAACATGTATACTTTGATTATATGTTTGCCTTCAGACCTGTATATTTCCTTGTACAAATAAATATATTACTTATGAATAAAATATATATACTTATATTTATGCTTAACAAATGTACAAAGTATATATTACTTTTGTTAAAATATATGCACACCTCATATTTATGGTTAAAATGTATATACATCTTTACATCCATAACATAGGTATTTGACTACATCCTTATGGATCTCTACTATAATCATTCATATCACAACATATCAACATGATTATACAGAAAATGTGTAAATGTTAACTAATCAATACAGTTATTACTTAAAAAATCATTAGTGCACAAATCAAAATAATGAAGTAATAAAAACAAATAATTCTAAATAATTAATGGACATTACAACCAGAAATAAAATGGGTAAGTATCTCTCTAGTGATTTGTTATACTTACTAGAAGGATGAAAAATAAATAAATAATTTCAATAAATAAAATATTATATACATAAATATAGGTATTTCTTTATCTTATATCAATATATCCATATATAAGTAAATCAATATATCAATAACAAATAAGAATAAGAGTAGTACGAGTATATGCTCATAACACATATCTGATACAATGTGTAAATATAATTATAACAGTTGTATCTATAAGTCCTTCACTATTGAAATATCTGGGGACAATTACAAATTAACAAAAACATAATAATAAATAAAATAATAAGCCTTAATTTACAGCAAAACTGGAAAAGCTTGAGTTTGTAAGTATTTATCCATACATGAACATATAGGACTTCCTATATCCTGATTATTTGCCATATGCATATCATGTTTAAATCTCTAAGTATGTATACCTCCTAGGTGTGGTTATCTGTCTAAATATTTAGATATTTTACTCCCACTGCTGAGACAAAAAATCCACCTAAACTCCTAAAACTGCATCAAAACATTTCCCTATGACTCATCATATTCCTCTTCCGAAATATCCCTCTCAGACTTAACCCAAACTCCTCCCTCCTTTATCCATATTTTATTCTCATCATCCAACTAACAAGTTGCCTCACTCGTTCATTTTACTAATATGAACTCCCATGTAATCCTTTCAAAAACTTCCATCCTCAATCCAGCCTTTCTCCCATTGGCTCAGCTAACAAACCAGGGGGCAGATTTACGAGCTCCTTGCACCACTTCTGCACCGCCGTTGCGGCCCTACGGAAAACCATGCGCCACGTTGTGCCCTATTTACAATGTGACGCATCTAGGGAAATGCGTTACATTGTAAAGCCCTGCGCCACATGAAACCTGCCTCAGGTGTCATGTGGGCGTTCCGGCGTGGGGGGTGGGGGGATTCTGGCTCAGTAAAGCCTTGGTAGCATGCCTGAGTGAAATCTACAAGATTCCACTCAGTCACTTTTCCAACGCCACTGTGTCATAACCTTGCGCCTGCTTGAAGCAGGCGGAAGGCGAGATGCACCACGGTATGTATGGGCAAGCCACGAGCATTGCTGGAGTTGCGTCGCGCTTGCGACACGACTCCAGCAATGCGCCACCCTTCCGATGGGAGATGTGTCACGCATCTGTTTATCCTTGCGCCGCATAGTAAATGCGGCGGATCTGTGGTGGTGCAAGGGTAAACTTGCGTGACGCATCTTACCTGGCGCATCCCTGCCGATTTGCAGGGATGCACCAGTCGTCATAAATCTGCCCCCCACAGTCTACCCCTCCCACCACTTGCAATAAAAATGTATGTTTCCTCTACTAATCTACCACTATTCAATTTTTTGGTTCTGTAGTAGCGTGCTACTCGCCAAAACTGCTTCAAGGCCTCGTCAGTGATAGTAACTGCTATATAAATACAATTACAGTTACAACATTTGTCTGCTGCCCAATTGTCATGATATGAAATATTGTTGTCTGCTTCTCATGATACTCGGCTGTCCTGCTCTGAAGCTACTTCTTTGATGCCTCCTAGTCTGAAGGAAAGCCACATGATTTCACAATCGCACAAGTAAACAAGCTCATGACCTAACTGACATACCTTGAGCTGACTATGAATTAACCTAGTTTGTAGATGGCTCTTGTTTCACAATGGAAGCTGGTGCTTTGGTTGCTGGGTGTGGTGTTTCCACTGTATGTTTTGTTGTGTACAGTCAGAACCATTGCCCTGATAAGGGCTTGCATCCAAGCCAAAGGGAAGAGTGTCACTCGGACAAAGCATTGGGAGGGACAGGTGACTTTGGGTTCTGTGACTGCAGAGGAGATTCCTGGGAACAGCAGGCACCCCCTCTCCCCACCCCCCACCCTATTCAACATGGACAGTACATTAAAAACCTTCAAGGCGCCCTGCAATTGCTTGAAGTAATAGCTGTAACTTGAGCAGCTTCTCGGTGCTCTCATGATGATGTTTGGAAAGGAATGCTTTTGCTGATTCTGCTGTAAAAACGCTGATTTGTCTAAAACTGCCGAGGTTGCCTTGCATGTTGTAATAACTGACTTATTTCCTGTACCAATGCTAGAGACGTATCTGAATTACAGAAGCAAGCAAGAGTGAAAAAACAAGCTGAGTGGAAGCAGAAATGTAAAGGAGTCCCTGAGGGGGTGGAGAGTCTGTTGTGTGCGAGTTCATGGAAACCCTTTTCCTCGAACTACATTGTCATCGTTACAATGCAATGGGAACTTTTTGTTGAATTCTGGATTGAACATTGGTTTGTTTCTTTTAACAAAACCTTTTGGAGGAATGTCTTTTTTTTCTCGAAAAAGGCTATTTTGAGTTCCAGCTAACTATTCTCTACTATGTGAGGCAGCAGTTCAGATGTTGATCTTTCTTCAGATTAACTGTCATTCTAACTGGAGGGCAGCAGAGGGCGCAGCACCACCAGACTTCGGTCATACCAAAGGCAAAGTTAACCGTTTGCTGGCACAAATCTGCTGTACACTGTTCATATCAGTGTATTGCTGGCGAAGATGTTTCCAAACAATCCAGAAAGCACAAGGAAATAAATTAAAAGCTGCTCTATATTCTCCACAACATTGAAACATACAGCAAACATGATTTTCTTTTAGCCCAACATTTTGATAGAAACTGCACATTTAAACCGTTCAAATGGACTCTTACCTGGTATTAAAACACAACAGAATCTCTGGAAACAAAACACAATCTGTGTTAAGCAGCCATCTCGTCTTATGTTCTCCATGTGAAAAGTTGAAACCCTCTGGGCCTCATTTATGAAAAGTGACGCATCGCTGCGTGAAAACAGTGCTGCGTCACTTTTCATTGCGCCCTCCTTGCGACATGCTGGATAAGTCATATTTACAGTATTACGCATCATGTCGCAAGGAGTTACGGTGTCTGTAGGCGCAAAAATGCGAATTTCTGGACGTACCTCCATCAATGGGTAATTTCACATGGGTAAGTCCCATTTCATATGTACCTGCGTCAGTCTTAGGCCTGCTGTGAGGCTGGCATAAGATATTGACGCATTGAAATCTCATAAATTTCAATGCGTCACTTCTACGAGGCTTACTTGTGCCAAAATGCCTCCCCACCCCTGCATACATTATACCTGGAGCGGGTATAATGTGGCGCAGGTGTTTACAAAGTGACACATCTACCTAGAAGCGTCACTTTGTAAATATGACGCAACATGACGCATTTTTTACCCTGCTGGTGCGTCACAAAAAGTGACGCACCACAGGGCAAAAGTGACGCAAGTGCTCATAAATAAGCCCCTCTGTTTTTTCCTCAGGGAAGCGCGATCCTTCAGCAATGACACCCAAACAGACAAACATCATTGCCATGCAGCAGCTGTCTCCTAAAACGAGGGGTGCTGGTGTGAACTTTAACCTTAGTGCAAGTTTCACTATAAATTGTTCTAGAGTTCTATTTCCTGACACATTTTAACAACAATCGAAATATAAGTATATTGCGTTGAAGTGTTGTAGGTAAGACCTTCTGAGCGTAGATGGAAATCTGACATCTGATCTGTATGCCGGACAATTGATTTGAATGCCACTTTAATATCCTTCTACGCTCAGAACGTCTTATTTACAACACTTCAAACCAATTTACTTATATTTCAGTCGCCTCAGACTGACAAATGCCCTGAAGAAGTCCTATGTTATAGGACAAAACGCGTTGGCTGTTGGTTTCTAAGACAGAAAAAATAAAGAAGAATTTTGCATTCTGTGCTTGATTGAGCAATGATTCGACTTGTTCATCTCATAGTGGTGCAGCTCTGATTTAGTTTGTAGATGCATATATGTGTGTCTCTAAACATGTATACTTTGATTATATAGTTGTATTCAGATCTGTATATCTCCTTGTACTAATGAATAAATGAATTATTAATAAAATGTATCTATTTAAATTTATGTTTAAGAAATGTACAAAGTAGATATTACTTTAAAAAAATATATACACTCCTCATATTTATATTTAAAATGTATATAAATCTTTACATACATAACATATGTATTTGACTACATGCCTATGGATCTCTATTATAATCACTAATATTACAACATATAAACATGATTATACAGAAAGTATATGTAAATGTTAACTATTCAATACACTTATTACTTAAAAAATCACAAGTATGCCAATTTTAAAATAATCAAAAAATAAAAACAAATAGTTCTAAATAATTAACGGGAATAACAACAAAAAAAATATGGGTTTTTATCTCTCTATAGATTTGTTATAATTACTAGAGGAATGAAAAAAAATATATATATATTTTAAAAAACTCTTAAATAAATAGAAATATTATATACATAAATATAGATATATTTTCATCATATATCAATGTATCTATGTATAAGTAATTCAATATATCAAAAACAAATAAGACTATGACGAGTGTATGCTTATAATATATATCTAACACAATGTTTAAATATGATTATAACAATTCTATCTATAAGTGTGTCAGTATTGAAATATCGAGGGACAAATACAAATTAACAAAAGCAATAATAAGTAAAATAATCAACCTTAATTTACAACAAAGCCAGAAAAGCTTGAGTTTGTAAATATTTATCCCTACATGAACATATAGGACTTTCTATTTCCTGATTATTTTCCATATGCATATCATGTTAAAATATCTATGTATGTATACCTCCAAGGGTTATGTTTCTACATATTTATATATTTTTCTCCCATTGTACATAAGAAAAAAAGCCACCTAATCTCCCGAAACCACCTCAAACTATTACCCTATGTCTCATCATTTTCCTCTTCTAAAATATCATTCTCTCACACTTAACCCAAACTCCTTCCTCCTTTATCCATCCTTTAGAATAATTATCCAACTAACAAGTTGCCTCACTCATCCCAAACTTCTTTTACTAGTATGAACTCCAAAGTAATCCTTTATAAACTCTTCCATCCTCAATCCATCCTTTCTCCTATTGGCCAAGCTAACAGACCCACAGTCTACCGCTCCCACCACTCGCAATAACAATGTATGTTTCATCTGCTAAACCACCACTATTCCATTTTTGGGTTATGTAGCAGCGTGCTACTCACCAAATATCGCTTCAAGACGTCTACAGGGACAGTATCTGCTATATAACTACAATTACAATTGTAACATTTGTCTACTACCAGTTGTCATGGTATGAAATCTTGTTGACTGCTTCTCATATTACCCACCTGTCCCACACTGAAGCTACTTCTTTGGTGCCTCCTAGTCAGAAGGAAAACCACATGATTTTACAATCGCACAAGTTAGTAAGCTATTGGCCTAACTGACATACCTTGAACAGACTGAGAATTAAAGTAGTTTGTAGATAGTTTTTGTTCCAGAATTGAAGCTGGTGATTTGGTTGCTGGGTATGCTGGGCCCGATTCACAGTACTAACTTAAGACAAAATCCTAAACTTACTACCATTTTGGTATATACAGAAGACACTTACTCATTTTGGTATTCACAGAAGGCACTTACTCATCAATGACGAAGTGCCTTCTGTGAATACTAAAATGAGTAAGATACTCAAAATGAGTAAATTACTCGAAATTAGTAAGTGCCTTCTGTGAATACGAAAATGAGTAAGTGCCTTTTGTGAATACCAAAATGGTAGTAAGTTTAGAATTTTGTCTTAAGTTAGTACTGTGAATCGTGCCCGCTGTTTCCACTGTATGTTTTGTTGTGCAGAGCTGTAACCTGCCCACAGTCAGAATCATTGCCCCGGTAAGGGCTTGCATCCAAGCCAAAGGGAAGAGTGTCACTCTGTACTCAGACTCGGACAAAGCATTGGGAGGGACAGATGACTTTGTGCTTCTGTGACTGCAGAAGAGATTCCTGGGATCAGCAGGCACCCCCCTGCCCCCCACTCCTCCCCTCCTATTCAACATGGACAGTACATTCAAAGCCTTTTAGGCGCCCTGCAATTGCTTGAAGTAATAGCTGTAACTTGAGCAGCTTCTCGGTGCTCTCATGATGATGTTTGGAAAGGAATGCTTTTGCTGATTCTGCTGTAAAAACGCTGATTTGTCTAAAACTGCCGAGGTTGCCTTGCATGTTGTAATAACTGACTTATTTCCTGTACCAATGCTAAAGACGTATCTGAATTACAGAAGCAAGCAAGAGTGAAAAAACAAGCTGAGTGGAAGCAGAAATGTAAAGGAGTCCCTGAGGGGGTGGAGAGTCTGTTGTGTGCGAGTTCATGGAAACCCTTTTCCTCGAACTACATTGTCATCGTTACAATGCAATGGGAACTTTTTGTTGAATTCTGGATTGAACATTGGTTTGTTTCTTTTAACAAAACCTTTTGGAGGAATGTCTTTTTTTTCTCGAAAAAGGCTATTTTGAGTCCCAGCTAACTATTCTCTACTATGTGAGGCAGCAGTTCAGATGTTGATCTTTCTTCAGATTAACTGTCATTCTAACTGGAGGGCAGCAGAGGGCGCAGCACCACCAGACTTCGGTCATACCAAAGGCAAAGTTAACCGTTTGCTGGCACAAATCTGCTGTACACTGTTCATATCAGTGTATTGCTGGCGAAGATGTTTCCAAACAATCCAGAAAGCACAAGGAAATAAATTAAAAGCTGCTCTATATTCTCCACAACATTGAAACATACAGCAAACATGATTTTCTTTTAGCCCAACATTTTGATAGAAACTGCACATTTAAACCGTTCAAATGGACTCTTACCTGGTATTAAAACACAACAGAATCTCTGGAAACAAAACACAATCTGTGTTAAGCAGCCATCTCGTCTTATGTTCTCCATGTGAAAAGTTGAAACCCTCTGGGCCTCATTTATGAAAAGTGACGCATCGCTGCGTGAAAACAGTGCTGCGTCACTTTTCATTGCGCCCTCCTTGCGACATGCTGGATAAGTCATATTTACAGTATTACGCATCATGTCGCAAGGAGTTACGGTGTCTGTAGGCGCAAAAATGCGAATTTCTGGACGTACCTCCATCAATGGGTAATTTCACATGGGTAAGTCCCATTTCATATGTACCTGCGTCAGTCTTAGGCCTGCTGTGAGGCTGGCATAAGATATTGACGCATTGAAATCTCATAAATTTCAATGCGTCACTTCTACGAGGCTTACTTGTGCCAAAATGCCTCCCCACCCCTGCATACATTATACCTGGAGCGGGTATAATGTGGCGCAGGTGTTTACAAAGTGACACATCTACCTAGAAGCGTCACTTTGTAAATATGACGCAACATGACGCATTTTTTACCCTGCTGGTGCGTCACAAAAAGTGACGCACCACAGGGCAAAAGTGACGCAAGTGCTCATAAATAAGCCCCTCTGTTTTTTCCTCAGGGAAGCGCGATCCTTCAGCAATGACACCCAAACAGACAAACATCATTGCCATGCAGCAGCTGTCTCCTAAAACGAGGGGTGCTGGTGTGAACTTTAACCTTAGTGCAAGTTTCACTATAAATTGTTCCAGAGTTCTATTTCCTGACACATTTTAACAACAATCGAAATATAAGTATATTGCGTTGAAGTGTTGTAGGTAAGACCTTCTGAGCGTAGATGGAAATCTGACATCTGATCTGTATGCCGGACAATTGATTTGAATGCCACTTTAATATCCTTCTACGCTCAGAACGTCTTATTTACAACACTTCAAACCAATTTACTTATATTTCAGTCGCCTCAGACTGACAAATGCCCTGAAGAAGTCCTATGTTATAGGACAAAACGCGTTGGCTGTTGGTTTCTAAGACAGAAAAAATAAAGAAGAATTTTGCATTCTGTGCTTGATTGAGCAATGATTCGACTTGTTCATCTCATAGTGGTGCAGCTCTGATTTAGTTTGTAGATGCATATATGTGTGTCTCTAAACATGTATACTTTGATTATATAGTTGTATTCAGATCTGTATATCTCCTTGTACTAATGAATAAATGAATTATTAATAAAATGTATCTACTTATATTTATGTTTAAGAAATGTACAAAGTAGATATTACTTTAAAAAAATATATACACTCCTCATATTTATATTTAAAATGTATATAAATCTTTACATACATAACATATGTATTTGACTACATGCCTATGGATCTCTATTATAATCACTAATATTACAACATATAAACATGATTATACAGAAAGTATATGTAAATGTTAACTATTCAATACACTTATTACTTAAAAAATCACAAGTATGCCAATTTTAAAATAATCAAAAAATAAAAACAAATAGTTCTAAATAATTAACGGGAATAACAACAAAAAAAATATGGGTTTGTATCTCTCTATAGATTTGTTATAATTACTAGAGGAAAGAAAATATATATATATATATTTTAAAAAACTCTTAAATAAATAGAAATATTATATACATAAATATAGATATATTTTCATCATATATCAATGTATCTATGTATAAGTAATTCAATATATCAAAAACAAATAAGACTATGACGAGTGTATGCTTATAATATATATCTAACACAATGTTTAAATATGATTATAACAATTCTATCTATAAGTGTGTCAGTATTGAAATATCGAGGGACAAATACAAATTAACAAAAGCAATAATAAGTAAAATAATCAACCTTAATTTACAACAAAGCCAGAAAAGCTTGAGTTTGTAAATATTTATCCCTACATGAACATATAGGACTTTCTATTTCCTGATTATTTTCCATATGCATATCATGTTAAAATATCTATGTATGTATACCTCCAAGGGTTATGTTTCTACATATTTATATATTTTTCTCCCATTGTACATAAGAAAAAAAGCCACCTAATCTCCCGAAACCACCTCAAACTATTACCCTATGTCTCATCATTTTCCTCTTCTAAAATATCATTCTCTCACACTTAACCCAAACTCCTTCCTCCTTTATCCATCCTTTAGAATAATTATCCAACTAACAAGTTGCCTCACTCATCCCAAACTTCTTTTACTAGTATGAACTCCAAAGTAATCCTTTATAAACTCTTCCATCCTCAATCCATCCTTTCTCCTATTGGCCAAGCTAACAGACCCACAGTCTACCGCTCCCACCACTCGCAATAACAATGTATGTTTCATCTGCTAAACCACCACTATTCCATTTTTGGGTTATGTAGCAGCGTGCTACTCACCAAATATCGCTTCAAGACGTCTACAGGGACAGTATCTGCTATATAACTACAATTACAATTGTAACATTTGTCTGCTACCAGTTGTCATGGTATGAAATCTTGTTGACTGCTTCTCATATTACCCACCTGTCCCACACTGAAGCTACTTCTTTGGTGCCTCCTAGTCAGAAGGAAAACCACATGATTTTACAATCGCACAAGTTAGTAAGCTATTGGCCTAACTGACATACCTTGAACAGACTGAGAATTAAAGTAGTTTGTAGATAGTTTTTGTTCCAGAATTGAAGCTGGTGATTTGGTTGCTGGGTATGCTGGGCCCGATTCACAGTACTAACTTAAGACAAAATCCTAAACTTACTACCATTTTGGTATATACAGAAGACACTTACTCATTTTGGTATTCACAGAAGGCACTTACTCATCAATGACGAAGTGCCTTCTGTGAATACTAAAATGAGTAAGATACTCAAAATGAGTAAATTACTCGAAATTAGTAAGTGCCTTCTGTGAATACGAAAATGAGTAAGTGCCTTTTGTGAATACCAAAATGGTAGTAAGTTTAGAATTTTGTCTTAAGTTAGTACTGTGAATCGTGCCCGCTGTTTCCACTGTATGTTTTGTTGTGCAGAGCTGTAACCTGCCCACAGTCAGAATCATTGCCCCGGTAAGGGCTTGCATCCAAGCCAAAGGGAAGAGTGTCACTCTGTACTCAGACTCGGACAAAGCATTGGGAGGGACAGATGACTTTGTGCTTCTGTGACTGCAGAAGAGATTCCTGGGATCAGCAGGCACCCCCCTGCCCCCCACTCCTCCCCTCCTATTCAACATGGACAGTACATTCAAAGCCTTTTAGGCGCCCTGCAATTGCTTGAAGTAATAGCTGTAACTTGAGCAGCTTCTCGGTGCTCTCATGATGATGTTTGGAAAGGAATGCTTTTGCTGATTCTGCTGTAAAAACGCTGATTTGTCTAAAACTGCCGAGGTTGCCTTGCATGTTGTAATAACTGACTTATTTCCAGTATCAATGCTAAAGACGTATCTCAATTACAGAAGCAAGCTCATCAGAGTTAAAAAAAACAAGCTGGGTGGAAACAGAAATGTAAAGGAGTCCCTGAGGGGGTGGAGAGTCTGTTGTGTGCGAGTTCATGGAAACCCTTTTCCTCGAACTACATTGTCAACGTTACAATTCAATGGAAACTTTTTGTTCAATTCTGGATTGAGCATTGGTTGGTTTGTTTTAACAAAACTTTTTGAGGAACGTCTTTTTTTCTCGAAGAAGGCTATTTTGAGTCCCAGCTAACTATTCTCTACTATGTGAGGCAGCAGTTTAGATGTTGATCTTTCTTCAGATTAACTGTCATTCTAACTGGAAGGCAGCAGAGGGCGCAGCACCACCAGACTTCTGCTAGCTCCATCGTTCATACCAGAGGCAAAGTCAATCGTTTGCTGGCACAAATCTGCTGTACACTGTTCATATCAGTGTTTTGCTGGAGAAGATGTTTCCAAACAATCCAGAAAACACAAGGAAATAAATGAAAAGCTATTCGTTACTCTCCACAACATTGAAACATACTGCAAACATGATTTTCTTCGAGCCCAGCATTTTGTTTGAAACTGCACATTTAACCGTTCAAATGGACTCTTACCTGGTATTAACCCATCCCCTGCTGATGGCGGAACCTCTCCGTCATCAGACGCGGTGGCGCTGTGCAGATGACGGAGCGGTTCCGTCATGGCCCGCCCGACGCTCCTGCGTGGTGCGAATTCCGCACCTGTGCTGAGCGTTCTATTGAGCGGGCGGGGACATGACGGAAGCGCTCCGTCATAAGCACAGCGCAACCGACGCTGATGACGGAGCGGTTCCGTCACCAGCATGCGCCCGCCGCATTTCCGCCCGCCCCAGAATCTAATGGAAACAAAAACACAATCTGTGTTAAGCAGCCACCCTTTCTTATGTTCTCCATGTGAAAAGTGGTACACAGTCAAAATATCGAGTTACATATGTCGACTAGCATTGATATCGAGTTTTTAACATCGAAGGTAAGAAATGTCGATGTAGTAAATATCGTTAATAAAAACATCGATTTGTATGTATTGTAAATAATATCGAATTAAGTAATGTCGAGATCAGAAATATCGATATATATAATATCGAAAAGACAAAATATCGATATGTAAAAATATATGTGTTTAACATTTTTTAAATTAGAAATGTTAAATATTTTTGCAATAATAGTTAATAATAATATAAAAGATTTTAATAATGTATTATATATTTTAGGAGCTGGATGTTGGGTTTATAGGGGATAAGGGTGGGGAGTGTATTAAAAATATACATTGAAAATGTAATATTTAAAAAAAAAATTAAATAGAAATCAGAATTATAAATAAAATTTAGAAATATGAAAATGAATTTAGAAAATAGAAATTATTAAAATCTTTTTGGAGTGGGATGTTGGGTTTATAGGAGATAAGGGTGGGGAGTGTTTTTAAATTATACATACAGAAATTAATAATTTGTAAAAAAATAAATAGAAATAGGAATTAGAAATTAAAATTTACAATTTGGAAATTGAATTTAGAATTTAGAAGTTATTTTACATTTTTAGGAGCGGGATGTTGGGTTTATAGGGGATAAGGGTGGGGAGTGTTTGAAAAATATACATTTAAAAATTAATATTTTGTAAAAAAATTAAATGGAAATAGAAATTATAAATTTAAATTTAGAATTCGGAAATTGAATTTAGAATTTAGAAATTATTTTACATTTCTAGGAGCGGGATGTTGGGTTTATAGGGGATAAGGGTGGGAAGTGTTTTAAAAATATAGGGCCCGATTCACAGAATGAACTTAAGATTCAATCCTAAACTTACTACTGTTTTGGTATTCACAGATTGCACTTACTACTTTTGGTATTCACTGAATAAACTTACTACTTTTGGCATTCACAGAATGCACTTACAACTTTTGGTATTCACAGAATGAACTTACTCATTTCGGTATTCACAGAAGTTAGGACTACAAACTTTAGGACTCCTAAATGCCTTCTGTGAATACCGAAAGCCTTAAAATTAGAATTTTTCTCAATTTAGTAGTAGTAAAGTTAGGACTCCTAACTTTACTACTACTAAATTGAGAAAAATCCTAATTTTAAGACTTTTGGTATTCACAGAAGGCATTTAGGCGTCCTAGAGTTAGTAGTCCTAACTTTACTACTACTAAATTGAGAAAAATCGTAATTTTAGGACTTTCAGTATTCACAGAAGGCATTTAGGAGTCCTAAAGTTAGGAGTCCTAACTTTACTACTACTAAACTGAGAAAAATCCTAATTTTAAGACTTTCGGTATTCACAAAAGGCATTTAGGAGTCCTAAAGTTAGGAGTCCTAACTTCTGAAATACCGAAATGAGTCAGTTCATTCTGTGAATACCAAAAGTAGTAAGTGCATTCTGTGAATGCAAAAAGTAGTAAGTTCATTCTGTGAATACCAAAAGTAGTAAGTGCAATCTGTGAATACCAAAACAGTAGTAAGTTTAGGGTTGAGTCTTAAGTTCATTCTGTGAATCGGGCCCATACATAGAAAATGTAATATATAGTAAAAAATTTAAATAGAAATAGGAATTAGAAATTAAAATTTCTAAATAGGAAATTGACAGTTTGAATTTAAAAATTATTTTAAATTTTTAGGAGCGGGATGTAAGGTTTATAGGGGATAAGGGTGGGGAGTGTTTAAAAAATATATATATAAAAATTAATTTTTGGAAATATAAAATATTTGAATTAGGAATTGGAAATTTAAATTTAGAAATAGGAATTTGAAATTTGAAATTTGAAATTAAATTACATTTTTAACAGTGGGATGTTGAGTTAAATGGGATAAGGGTGGGGAGTGTCCACCACCTACCCTAATTAAATGTAAAATGGAGTTGGAATAGTAAATTAAATAAGTTCAGTGTCCAGCATCTACCCTAATTAAAAGTAGATTGGAGTTGGAATAGTAAATTAAATAGGTTCAGTGTCCAGCACCTACCCTAATTAAATGTAAAATGGAGTTGGAATAGTAAATTAAATAAGTTCAGTGTCCAGCACCTACCCAAATTAAATGTAGATTGGAGTTGGAATAGTAAATAAAATAGGTTTAGTGTCCAGCACCTACCCCAATTAAATGTAGATTGGAGAGGGAATAGTAAATCAAATAGGTTCAGTGTCCAGCACCTAAACCAATTAAATGCAGATTGGAGTGGGAATAGTACATTAAATAGGTTCCGTGTCCAGCACCTACCCCAATTAAATGTAGATTGGAGTGGGAATAGTAAATTAAATAGTTGCAGTGTCCAGCACCTACCCTAATTAAATGTAGATTGGAGTTGGAATAGTAAATTAAATAGGTTCAGTGTCCAGCACCTACTCCAATTCAATGTAGATTGGAGTGGGATTAGTAAATTAAATAGGTTCAGTGTACATCACCTACTCCAATTAAATGTAGATTGGAGTGGGAATAGTAAATTAAAAAGGTTCAGTGTCCAGCACCTAACACATTTAAATGCAGATTGGAGTGGGAATAGTAAATTAAATAAGTTCAGTGTCCAGCACCTACCCTAATTAAAAGTAGATTGGAGTTGGAATAGTAAATTAAATAGGTTCAGTGTCCAGCACTTACTCCAATTAAATGTAGATTGCAGTGGGAATAGTAAATTAAATAGGTTCAGTGTCCAGCACCTATCCCAATTAAATGTAAAATGGAGTTGGAATAGTAACTAAAATAAGTTGAGTGTCCAGCACCTACCCTAATTAAAAGTAAATTGGAGTTGGAATAGTAAATTAAATAGGTTCAGTGTCCAGCACCTACCCCAATTAAAAGTAGATTGGATTTGGAATAGTAAATTAAATAGGTTCAGTGTCCAGCACCTATCCCAATTTAATGTAGATTGGAGTGGGAATAGTAAATTAAATAGGTTCATTGTCCAGCACCTACCCTAATTAAATATAGATTGGAGTTGGAATAGTAAATTATATAGGTTCAGTGTTCACCACCTACCCTAATTAAATGTAGATTAGAGTTGGAATAGTAAATTAAATAGGTTCAGTGTCCAGCAACTACTATAATTAAAAGTAAAATGGAGTTGGAATAGTAAATTAAATTGTTTCAGTGTCCAGCACCTACCCTAATTAAATGTAAAATGGAGTTGGAATAGTAACTAAAATAAGTTGAGTGTCCAGCACCTACCCTAATTAAAAGTAAATTGGAGTTGGAATAGTAAATTAAATAGGTTCAGTGTCCAGCACCTACTCTAATTAAATGTAAATTGGAGTGGGAATGGTAAAGTAAAGGTAGCTGGCAGCAGTGGAGGTTTCTTCGTGACGACGCTCTGAATGAGAGACTTATCATGGTCCCTGTACAGGCCATAACATAACGTACCAACCTTCAAGCAGCAAGACTTCTGAACTTACAAAGAACATTACCTTAGACATTGATCGCGAGATCGGACTCCTCTTTATATTCCATGTACAAGTTGGGTTAAGTGACCAGGATTGGAAGGATCGCTTCCCCTTGGAATATTTCATTCGGACCTATATTGATTATGTGACTCTTGACCTTATCCATACCTACACTGGGAGACAAGACTGGTGTTAAATTAACATCCCTTCATAACATCTTTTTGCCTTGAAAATGTCTCTATGAGACGAAACACGTGTCGGCGGGGGGAGCTGGAAATATTTTTAATGTGCATGAAATAAAGAATTTGAAGTCTAACATCTTGTTTGGATCCGTATTTTGGAAATCTACTATCTACAAATGAACTTTACACTTACTATAATTGAAGCATAATTGCTAATGAAGAATTTGGTTTATTGGTCTTAGAACTTGTGAATGAAAATAATAGTTGTTTGAAATACCAAATAATCTTGAGAGTGCTTGATAGACCTGTTTTTTCCTTAGTAAACTAAATAGGTTCAGTGTCCAGCACCTACCCCAATTAAATGTAGATAGGAGTGGGAATAGTAAATTAAATAGGTTCAGTGTCCAGCACCTACCCTAATTAAATGTAGATTGGAGTTGGAATAGTAAATTATGTAGGTTCAGTGTTGACCACCTACCCTAATTAAATGTAGATTGGAGTTGGAATAGTAAATTAAATAGGTTCAGTGTCCAGCACCTACTATAATTAAAAGTAAAATGGAGTTGGAATAGTAAATTAAATAGGTTGAGTGTCCAGCACCTACCCTATTTAAATGTAGATTGGAGTTGGAATAGTAAATTAAATAGGTTCAGTGTCCAGCACCTACCCTAATTAAATGTAAAATGGAGTTGGAATAGTAATTAAAATAAGTTGAGTGTCCAGCACCAATCCTAATAAATGTAGATTGGAGTTGGAATAGTAAATTAAATAGTTTCAGTGTCCAGCACCTACTCTAATTAAATGTAGATTGGAGTCGGAATAGTAAATTAAATAGGTTCAGTGTCCAGCACCTACCCCAATTAAATGTAGATTGGAGTTGGAATAGTAAATTAAATAGGTTCGGTGTACAGCACCTACCTCAATTAAATGCAGATTGGAGTTGGAATAGTACATTGAATAGATTAAGTGTTTAGTATTAACTTAAATGGTATTTAGATTGGAGTTGGATTAGTAAATGTATTATGTTCAGTGTCCAGCATCTACCTAAATAAAATTTAGATTTATGTGTGAATAGTAAATTGATAAAAATAGTTTAGTATATATGTTAACATTTTTTATATCTATATATATCAAGTTTAAAATAATTCATTTTTATATATTGGTAGTCATGATTTTCTAATAGGTAGTAGACCAAAATTACACAGTTTTAAAAAAAATCTTTATTTGTTCATACAGTACATAAAGGAAATAATACATGCTTCATAAATGAATGTATACAATTTAAACAAATAAATAGAAGTAAATTGACAAATATTTTTTTATATTTTGGATAGTTTTCCAGTAAAGTTCATTTTAGGTATATGTAAATAATATAGTGAATGACAAAACATTGAACAATAAAATATATAGAGTATATAAATTTTAAGAGAAATACAAATAAATCAAAAATGTTATTAAATGACATTGTAATACATTTTAAACATATAAATGTGCAGTTTAATATATGTTATATATATTGATATGTTTTCAAATATCAACATAGATATTATTTATTGCTAATATCATACAATATATGTTTTTATAACATTTTTTAATTATAATATCAGTTACATATATTTAATTTATTAATATTAATGTTATAATGTTAATATTAATAAATTAAAAACAGTAACATTTTAAAATAAATACAGAAAAATGATTTTTTTAACACAATATGTTTTCATTAATATAACATTAAATAATAAACAATAATAATAAGTGATGTTATTATAAAAAATGTATTAGTAGAACAATATTGTTATAGAAAAAACAAAAATACATTGCATAAATGTAGAAAATTAATGTATACAGTTTTACAAAATTTCTACTAGTAAAATAAATTTAATGGACATTTATTTCACTATTTCTTTGGTAATACTATCATTTGGGTCTTTTATTTTGTAACCGCTCTTAGTCTTTTTGGGTCATTTTAGAAGATTCAAGCTCACGGTTGGAAGCTACTTCACGTCTGAGAAGGTAAGAGTGCTATTCGTTATATTTTAACTATTTTAAGTAAGTTTTGAAGGTAGTAGTTTGTTATTTAGGATTTGTGGACTAATATATTAGGATTTACTTTGTGTGTAGTTGGTTATGTACGTTTTTCCGTTTTCTTTGCGTTTTCACTGTTTACGGCCTTGGAGTTATTGTGTTTGTGGCTGTTTATTTAGTTTTGGTTTAAAATATGTATTTTATGGTCAATTTTAATGTATTATTCAAAGTTTTATGTTGGTGGGAATGTTTATTTTTCTATTCTAGGTTTTTGGAAAGAGCCTTTTCTGTTTCCGAGCTGTTACGTTTTTTTTTTAAAAAGAAGTGTGTTTCAGTTGTTTTAACTGATATGTATTTTACACTTCTTTTGTTTTTCGGGTTTCCTAGAGCGTTTATTTAAATTTTGTACCGTTTTCGGGTTTTTGATGGATTCAGAATTATCTAATTATTTGGATGTTGGATGTATTTTGCACAGTTGTATTTTTGCATTTTATTGGGCCAATTCTTTTTTTTATGCTGTGGATTTATAACTACATGGATTGTTATGGATCATTGGATTTGCTAATTACGTTGCTGTGAAAGGTAAGTGATTTTATATTATTAATTTTGTGGGTTGGGAAATGTTCTATTTTTAAACTGTTTTTGTTTAGTTAGATATTTATTTTGTCTACATATTTAAAAATATTTACATTTATTAGACAAAATAAATATGTTATATTTTGTGAAGGAGATGTGTTTGGTTATATTTAAGGCATTTTTTTGCTGTTGCAAATTTTATAGGGTGAGTATTTTCAGTTCAGTGATTTGGCTATCATTTTTAAGTATTCTAGTCCTCTTGTTGTAGGGTAAAGTTGTACTTGTTGTAAATATTGGTACATTTGGGCAGTTTGTCTTGATAGTTTGTGCTTTAATTGTAAGACAGATTGCTCCATTCTTAATTCTACAAAACTTTGTTCTTTTTGGATTGCTGTTAGGAGTTTGTGTAGTGTAGGAGTTGTTCGGCCAGTTGAAGATAGAAAGGCATTATGCCAACCCTCCACTGCGTTGTTTGTCTTGGCTTCTTGGTTTAGGGTTGGTAGATATACATTCCACCAAGATATTAGGAATTTAGGTTGGCGTCTGTGGCCTGACCTGTGTAGTCTCCCCACCAAGGTGTCCACAAAAGAATCCAAAAGTGGAGCCAATTTTTGTTCATTTTGTGTATAGAAAGAACTTTCTATTAAAAGGTTATAGTGTTCAGCCACATCGGTGATTGGCACCTATGCTAGGGCTATGAGGTGTTTTATTTGGTATACAAATGTAATATTGGTTGCATATTCAACACTAAGGGGTCGATTAGGATCGCGGACGGAAACGTGTTCCGTCTGCCAAGGAAGGTGGCAAGATACTCCGGACCGGTCCACGGATAAACCGCAATAGCGATTAGGATAATATTTGAACGAAACTCCGATTGCGGCGGACGGAACACACCAAACTCCGTCCGCAGCGGTCGGAGTGCACCTGAGACCGCCGCAAGCGGACAGAACCGATGAAACACCGGCCTCCGCGTACGCACATGACCGCGTGAACAGCCACATCTCCCGCTATACCTGCGGAGGCTCCGTGTCTGCGATTAGGATAACTCCGCAAGTACCCCGGTAGGCACCGCAATCCACGTCCGCTGCGGTAACAATGCAACGAGAAACCGTGCATCACAGCGGAAGGCCAACACGAACAACATCCCTACCGTCAAACCAATGACAAACAGTGCGACGGAAGTAAATAGCAAACACAGGAAACAGAACTACCACCCACCTGAAACATCAAAACCAATCACAAGATACAATGACCCACCCCCTAGTACCAAATAATGCACACTAGTCAACACACCCACCTAGCACCTGACTGCCAATAACCATTGAGACAGGACCAAGACACAGACTATAAAAGTACTCCCACCCACTACCGAAATCCTTTGCATCACAGCATAGCTGCTAGCAAGAGGCCCAAGAGTACCTACAACACACACCTATAGAAGACACACAACCACCACCCAAACACACCCACAACACAAACACCCACCACACCATTCCTACACACCACACACCTGCACCTCCCAACTCACTCAAACCCACACCCTGAGCACCACACACCATGGCACCCAAAAAGAACCCCAAATTCACGGACACAGAGTTAAAGGTAATGGTGGATGAAATCATCCGTGTAGAACCCCACTTCTTCGGGGCCCTAGTCCAGCAGACCACCGTGGCCAGAAAAAATCACATGTGGGACAGGATAGTTACTAGGGTGAATGTGTCAGGGACTGTGCCGAGGACCAAGCAGGAGATACAGAGGCGGTGGCATGACCTTAAAACCAGGGTGAAAGCAATTTGTGCCAAAAACCATCTCCGGGCACATCACACTGGCGGCGGAACCCCCCCGGAGCCCTTACCCTACACCGAATGGGAGGAAAAGGTGCTAGGCATACTGCACCCAGAGACCCTTGAAGGAATTGAGGAAGGAGAAGAGGCTGGTAAGTACAAACCAAGCACCACAAGCACAACGACATGGTGTGCCTCACACAACTCAGAAGACACATCTCCCAGGCCCCAACCCATGCATGCAGTCCACATACTCACCAACGTGTAAACCACTCCAACATGCCCCCATGTCCATAGGGAGGGCGGTGGTGGTGGGTGGGTTGTGTGAGAGGATGGCACTACAACTCCCAACAGGCCCCCATGGCACAGGGAGGGCGGTGGTCGTGGGTGGGGTGTGTGAGAGGTCACTAGTACAACTCCCAACAGGCCCCCATGTCCACAGAGAGGGCGTGGTGGTGGGTGGGGTGTGTGAGAGGTCACTAGTACAACTCCCAACAGGCCCCCATGTCCACAGGGAGGGCGGTGGTGGTGGGTGGGGTGTGTGAGAGGTCACCAGTACAACTCCCAACAGGCCCCCATGTCCACAGGGAGGGCGGTGGCGGTGGGTGGGGTGTGTGAGAGGATGGCACTACAAATCCCAACAGGCCCCCATGTCCACAGGGAGGGTGGTGGTCGTGGGTGGGGTGTGTGAGAGGTCACTAGTACAACTCCCAACAGACCCCATGTCCACAGGGAGGGTGGTGGTGGTGGGTGGGGTGTGTGAGAGGATGGCACTACAACTCCCAACAGGCCCCCATGTCCACAGGGAGGGCGGTGGTGGTGGGTGGGGTGTGTGAGAGGATGGCACTACAACTTCCAACAGGCCCCCATGTCCACAGGGAGGGCGGTGGTGGTGGGTGGGGTGTGTGAGAGGTCACTAGTACAACTCCCAACAGGCCCCCATGTCCACAGGGAGGGCGGTGGTGGTGGGTGGGGTGTGTGAGTGGTCACCAGTACAACTCCCAACAGGCCCCCATGTCCATAGGGAGGGCGGTGGTGGTGTGTGGGGTGTGTGAGAGGTCACCAGTACAACTCCCAACAGGCCTCCATGTCCACAGGGAGGGCGGTGGTGGTGGGTGGGGTGTGTGCGACTGGACACTGAAATGTCATCAATTTGAAAAGAACACGTAATGTCCACAGTACTGATCTGCACAATCTTTTCCCCCAGGTGATCTTAACCTCACTGGTGGAACCACCATCCGGCCTCAAGACTCGCCTCACACAGGACTCTCTGGGGATGATGCCACAGCCAGCTCCGGTGCGGAGGATGGTGCGGGCCCAAGCAGGCTGCCAGGGCCATCTGGCTCCCAGGAGATTCCAGCCCCGACTACTACCGCCTGTGCAATTCCTGCTACACCGGCCACAGTGACCTGCACAGCCACCACCACCACCACCTCCACCACCATCAGTACCACCACTCCTGCCTCTGCCACCCTGCCTAACCCACCGCACAACGCAGGGCCTGCGCCATCCCAGCCACGCAGGGAGAGTGGGCGTCAAAAGAGAGAGCCGAGACCACATCAGCCAGGTAGGAGTTCTACGCAACGTCGTGCAGAGGAAGGACACCCACCCCATCCCGTGGCACAGTCACTGGAAGCCCTAGCCAGGGTCCAGGCTAACTACGAGCGTGGCCAGGCACAGGCAGATCGTGCCCACCAGGACTCAATGGAGAACACCAACATGTTGCGGCCATTGACAGCCGGCTTGGACAAATTGTTGACATCATGGCCCAGCAGACAACCATGTGGAGGGAATGGATAGCCCGCAACACCCCCACCCCCACTCCCCCTCAACCAACGCCACGGGCAGCAACACCAGCGCCACCTGCACCCCTGGCGACGGATGGGGCACCTGAGCAACCTGCCCCCCCAGCTGACTCCGTCCCACCTCCAAGACGGAGGGGCCGTCCGAGGCTGGAAGTAGGGGAGAGCAGTGGGGATGCTCCTTCCACACGCCCCAAGAGGGGCCGTCAATGACTGAGACACTGCCAGAGCCAGCCATTCACCCAGCAAACTATCCAGTCCCATATAGCCAATCATTGGCACAGGTCTGCTGGACTAGCCAAACACCACCCAATGTGGTGTCAGCACGGACATTTCATCTGCCATTACCTTCAACTCACACTCCCCCACCCCACACTCATTTGTAAATATACACCAGCACCAATGCACAATCTGTAAATAAATACCACTTACTCACTCAATGATGTGTTGCCTCCATGTTTATTCACATGATTGTATCAGAAACAGACGTTACCAGGTTCAGGGATCCAAGTCATACATAATCATGCCGCAGCGGGAGTGACCTAGGGAAAAACAGAGACATCAAAGACACGTCAGGGAACAGAATCACACCAATCACAATACACTGCAGTGCAACATTCCACAAACCACACTCATCACAAAATGATTGGATGAGAGGACACACATCATGGAGACTTGCATGTCCAAATAAATAAACACACACACATGCAAACATCACATAGCAGAACACACAGATGATGCAGACCACAACCACACAACACCAGCAAACATACACAAGGCATACACAACCAGCACAAGAGGTGCTCACTCACATTCAAGGGAAGTAGCGATCAATGAGCTGGCGCATCTGGTCCACACCTTCCTCCTCACCACTATCCTCATCAGTCGACATGGGTGGGTTGGGAGGGTGAGGAACTTGTTGTTCATCAGGGTCCAAGAGCAGTTCTATGTTATTGCGCACAGCCAGGTTGTGGAGCATGCAGCAGGCAATCACGATCCTGCATACTTTGCCTGGTGAGTAAGGCAGGGCCCCTCCGGTCTTATCCAGGCACCGAAACCTAGACTTCAGCAGTCCAAAAGTACGTTCAACCACACTCGAGGTGTCCTTCCATGGGCATCATTGTATCGCATCTCACCCGCTGTAGTTGGATTACGTATGGGACTCAGCAGCCAAGGCCTGTTTGGGTAAGCCGAGTCGCCTATGTTGGGGGAAGAGAGAGACAGGATTATCACTACCAGAATTGGTGGGCACACCATGCCACACAGATATCACTCCTGTCACCACAGCATACTCACCAACCAGCCACGCTTGTGCTGGATTCAGATTTACCATCAGTTGGGGGACAATGCTGCTCCGCATGATGTGGGAGTCATGTGCAGAGCATGGAAATCTTGCACACACATGGGATATGATGTTGTCGGCCTGGCACACCACCTGCACGTTGAGGGAATGGAAGCGCTTCCGATTCCTATACACCTGCTCACGTGCCCGTGGTGGAATGAGAGTGATATGTGTGCCATCAATGGAACCCACTACGTGTATCTGACCCAGTGCATAGAAGTCTGCTTTGACCGCTGCCAACTCTGCCGGCTGTGGGAAATGTATGTAGTCATCCTTGTACAGCATCATGGCTTTCAGAACATCCCGAAGTACCATGCTGAACATGGACTGTGACATCCCCCCGGCATGTCCAACTGTGTACTGAAAGGTGCCTGTTGCAAAAAAGTGTAGTGCCGCCATCACCTTTGCTGTGGGTGTAATGGAACCTGGATAGGTTCTTCGTGGCTGCAGGTGAGGAGACAATTGGTCTACAAGCTCCATCAACCAACGTCAAACCAGCCGGAATTTCCTGATCACCTCCTCATCAACCATATCCTCCAGCACAGTGTATGGGCGATGGACATTTGGAGCCCTCCTGTGTGGGAGTAGATGGAATGGAAGTCAATTCACAAACAACGCATGGCTGTGCAACTCACTCACATGTCAACGAACTCTACCAACAAGTAAAATGTAGTGGATAATTGTCATATGTGTGACATCTCTGATTATCACTACAACATGGAGTGCCGTAGCAACAATGTGCAGCCACTAGCAACATGATGTGTCTCAACATGTGCAATGCAACTAAGTTTCAGGTCACCATTACTGCCAACAAGACATGTGTCATGACCCAAATGTGTAGAAGCCACATCACAGACACACATGCAAGTGCATGCACACAAACAATAAAGATACACACACACCATCTCATCATGCACCAATGGCAACACCAATAATGGTGGGCATACACAACAGGCAACACACATACACTGAATACATGTGTACCCCCACCATAGTTATCACCTCACATAAACCACACACTGACAACAGAATCAGAATGTGGCGATACATCTGGGATGTACTGTGTAGATGTGAAGAACTAGAAACGTGTGTAGGGAAATACCCGCCGTCAACACGTCGACATGCACATGTGTTGCACATTGTTTGCACACCGATGGGCATAGTATGGACACACATGGAATAGAGAATGACATATGAAGTCACGCAATCACGCACACAACTGTCATAACGCAACTGCAGACAATACAACACGGTGCATCGTCTGAAAATATACAATCATTGGCGCCGCCATGGCGGTGCATTGCTTCCGCTGTTTACGAATGGGCATACGCGGGCCGCGTTCCCTCTTCCCATTGGCTGCATGTGCACGGACCGTCACGGTCACACATCGGCAAACGCATGTGTTAGCCTCCGGGACAGATGCTTCAATTGCAACAATGTTCAATCACTGGCGCCACCATGGCGGGGCACGTATTCGGCGGGGGAGGTGTAGGCCAACACATCCATTAGCTGATGTCAATGGACATGGCAGTTCATGACCCCCCTTACAGTCACATTGCATCATCCACCGTACACCGGCCGGCCCAGCCCGGCCCAGGACCGGCGTGCCGGCCATGTCAATGCGCTGTGCCAGGCCCCGTCCACTACTGCCGTGCCAGGCCCAGCCCAGGACCGGCGTGCCGGCCATGTCAACCACCGCCATTTCAGGCCCCGTCCACTACCGCCATGCAGGCCATGTCAACGTTGGTGGTTGACATGGCCGGCACCCCGGTCCTGGGCCGGGCCTGGCACGGCGGTAGTGGACGGGGCCTGGCACGGCGGGGGTTGACATGGCCGGCACGCCGGTCCTGGGCCGGGCCTGGCACGGCGGTAGTGAACGGGGCCTGGCACGGCGGGGGTTGACATGGCCGGCACGCCGGTCCTGGGCCGGGCCTGGCATGGCGGTAGTGAACGGGGCCTGGCACGGCGGTGGTTGACATGGCCGGCACGCCGGTCCTGGGCCGGGCTGGGCCGGCCGGTGTACGATGCAATGTGACTGTAAGGGGGGTCATGAACTGCCATGTCCATTGACATCAGCTAAAGGATGTGTTGGCCTGCACCTCCCCCGCCGAATACGTGCCCCGCCATGTTGGCGCCAGTGATTGAACATTGTTGAAAGTGAAGCATCCGTCCCGGAAGCTTGTACATGCGGGTGCCGATGTGTGACCGTGACGGTCTGTGCACATCGGAAGTGGGAACAAGGCCCGCGTATGCCCAATCGAAAGTAGCGGATGCAGTGCACCGCAACACCAGGGCCAGTCATTGGCCCTTTTCCAAACACGCATCCAGGGATGACCAATGGCTGGCGATGTATGCCACTGACATGGCCTCAGGGCCCTATATATGTGTGATTTGCAAAAGCACACATTCAACGATGACCACCGACTGCTGCCTGTGACCATCACCTCGACCTGCTGCTGTTGAGATGACCACCGACTGCTGCCTGTGACCATCACCTCGACCTGCTGCTGCTGAGCTGACCACCGACTGCTGCCTGTGACCATCACCTCGACCTGCTGCTGCTGAGCTGACCACCGACTGCTGCCTGTGACCATCACCTCGACCTGCTGCTGCTGAGCTGACCACCGACTGCTGCCTGTGACCATCACCTCGACCTGCTGCTGCTGAGCTGACCACCGACTGCTGCCTGTGACCATCACCTCGACCTGCTGCTGCTGAGCTGACCACTGACAGCTGCTCTAGTGCCATACTCCGTGAACTTTCCATGTCGAGAGTCAAAGAGCTCCGGTCTCGTCCCTTCACCGCCGCGGAGCTGGATGTCCTCGTGGACGGCGTGCTCCGCAACTTCGGACGGCTGTAAGGCGCCCCCGGACAGGTGGTAAGTGCAGTGGGGGACATGTTGGTGTGCATGAGGTGGTCAATTACTCCTGGCCTCTGTAATCTTGGTGGTGTGCTGTGGGCCCAACACATTTGTCGGAATGTGCATGGCTGCTGAGAGATACGTGTTGCCCCTATCTGTGTGACTGGCCAACTGTCCACTGACTTGCACCCTTTTGTCTCCCATCATGGTAGGTCAAGCTGCACCTTCGCATGGACGTGTGGAGGAGCATTGCACGTGATATACAGGCAGTGGGGGTGTCCAATAGACGACATACACACTGCCATAAACGCTGGGACGACATTTCCGGGCTGAGCAAGAATGTAGCGGAAGTGACACTAGGGATGATTCCAAGAACGCCACATCTGGCCCGACGCTCAATGACCCCTCTCATGCACCGTATCATTGCTGTGATGCATCCTGACCTGTCCGACCGGCTGCGTGTGGATCAACAGCAAAGTAGCGGTAAGCATACTGTCTGTGTATGTTGCTTGGGAGTGCAATGCATGTATTGTTGCCCAGACACATTAGTGACTTCCGTGTAGCCTATGTATCGTTGCAATGGCATGTTGGTGCCATTGGCGGAGTCAAATGTCACTTCCAGGTCCGGCATGTTGACACGCCACTCGCTAAGCAGTTGAGTGTTGATGCACATGCTGTAGTGGTCCGTCGCCCCATGGCAAGACATGTGTGCAGATGTACGTGCTCCTGCCCTGTCCGCATGCTGTACATGTTTCACGGCCAACACCGCTTATTTCATGTGAGGATGACTGGTAGGGGTGGGCCGTGTGCAGGTTGGGGGCTAGATCTACTTTGTCAGCAATGGCATTATGGATTCCTTGTCCTACTGTACGTGAGTGTGCCCATGACTTACACCTCTTTTCTGTGCATTTCAGCTTTGGCAGAGGGCACTCAGCCACAGACGGCGGAGATGATTGGAGGCAATGCATCCGGATCAGACTTCGAGCACATGCAGACTGACACAGAAGAGGGCAGCGCTGGAGAGGGGGACATGACCGTCCATGAGGACTCGCATGTGGAGACAACATCGTCCTCATCTTCCGACAGTGTTGGTGAGTCTGCACTGTTGTCACAGACTGGGAGTGGCCAATCAACACCTTCGGTCGGGACACAGCACACAGGGCACACACTGCCGCCAACTGCACCATGTACTGTTCGTGCAGGAGTAGGGGGAGCAGAGTGGCGTTCGGTGTAGGCACCGCTGCCCCAGCCTCGGTGAGCCAAAATGCACTTTGTGCTGAGGCTGTTGATCTGCTGCAACAGCTGTGTGTGGGGCAGACCAATATGATAAATGCATTCCAAGACCACAATAGGAAGTTGGGGCAGGTGGTGGCATTCATGGAAGGGATGCATGGCGATCTTGCTGGTCTACACAGGACAGTTCATTCATTGGCTAGCAGTGTATCGTCTGCTATTGTACAGTCGCATGGACTGGGTGCTACTTCTGTTTCCCCATCTACAACACTGGATGTCTCAGGGGGGAGTGAATATTCTGACCAGGACTCAAATACAGGTTATTGCACTAGAAGCAGCGTCAGCCAGCACGTGAGGGCACGGAGGGCTCAGACACTATCCCCTAGGTCAGCAAAATCTGTTCACAAAGACAACCTCAGATACACTGGAGTACACACACGGGATCCACAAGTGGTGTTGGGGGAAATGCCTTCACATGCTACACAGGCATCCCACACAAAAGGTACTCCCAAGGCAAGGGTTACTCCCAGTTCCATTGACACTACCTAGGACAAGGACAGTCAGAAGACAAAGGCACCTCTGGAGAGCAGGGACACTCCCAAAGACAGGGACACTAGTAAGGAAGGGGCCACTCCCAAGGGCAGGGGCAAGGTCAGTCAAAAGACAAAGGCACCTCATAAGAGCAGGGACACTCCCAAGGACAGGGACACTAGGAAGGAAGGTGCCACTCCCAAGGGCAGGGACACTAGTAAGGAAGGAGCCACTCCCAAGGGCAGGGACAAGATCAGTCAAAAGACAAAAGCACCTCATGAGAGCAGGGACACTCCCAAGGACAGGGACACTAATACGGAAAGAGCCACTCCCAAGGGCAGGGACACTAGTAAGGAAGGATCCACTCCCAAGGGCAGGGACACTAGTAAGGAAGGAGCCACTCCCAAGGGCAGGGACACTAGTAAGGAAGGAGCCACCCCCAAGGGCAGGGACACTAGTAAGGAAGGAGCCACTCCCAAGGGCAGGGACACTACTAAGGAAGGAGCCACTCCCAAGGGCAGGGACACTAGTAAAGAAGGAGCCACTCCCAAGGGCAGGGACACTACTAAGGAAGGAGCCACTCCCAAGGGCAGGGACACTAGTAAGGAAGGAGCCACTCCCAAGGGCAGGGTCACTAGTAAGGAAGGAGCCACCCCCAAGGGCAGGGACACTAGAAAGGAAGGTGCCACTCCCAAGGGCAGGGACACTACTAAGGAAGGAGCTACTCCCAAGGGCAGGGACACTAGTAAGGAAGGAGCCACTCCCAAAGGCAGGGACACTAGTAAGGAAGGAGCCACTCCCAAGGGCAGGGTCACTAGTAAGGAAGGAGCCACTCCCAAGGGCAGGGACACTAGTAAGGAAGGAGCCAATCCCAAGGGCAGGGACACTACTAAGGAAGGAGCCACTCCCAAGGGCAGGGACACTAGTAAGGAAGGAGCCACTCCCAAGGGCAGGGACACTAGTAAGGAAGGAGCCACTCCCAAGGGCAGGGTCACTAGTAAGGAAGGTGCCACTCCCAAGGGCAGGGACACTAGTAAGGAAGGAGCCACTCCCAAGGGCAGGGACACTAGTAAGGAAGGAGCCACTTCAGAGGGCAGGGACAAGGTCAGTCAAAAGACAAAGGCACCTGAGAAGAGCAGGGACACTCCCAAGGGCAGGGACACACATAGGGAGAAGGTGTGTTCTGGAGACAGGTACACCACAGATGACAAGCCTGTGCGGCCAGGAACAGGGCACCATCCAGGGAACAGGGAAAGTCCAGAGACAACATTCCTCCTACGGAATAAGAACATCCAAGGGACAAGGCTTCTCCCATGGACACTGGCGCTATCAAGGACAGGCATACATCACCCCTTGCTGCACTGAGGCTGATGTTGTTGAGGGAACGGAATACAGATGTCTCCGCGGTGGAGTCACCCCTTAGCTCCACTCCCATCGGGGCCCGTCAGGAGCAGAGGAAGGTGGGCCCTGCTGTAGCATCCCCCACGACACATGTTGCAGAGGCCAGAAGGCAGCCACACAGCAAACGACAAGCAGGCTCCAGCACGTCCCCAGAGAGCATACCCCCGGCAGCAGATGCACCACCCATGGTGGGTGATATTTCATTTCCGTCCGAACCACTTGCCAGTCCTGTCCTGTCCAGGGTGCACTCACATATCCCCAAGAGACGTAGACACACACCATTGACACATGCCCACCCCGATGTCGGTCAAGTGCAACTATCCCCAGCTCCCAGAGCCACCCTGCCTCCTGGCCCATACGGCCCTGTGGCTCATCATTTCAGTGGTCCCAGTGGCGCAGCTGCAGTTGACTCGCATGTGTCAGATAGTGGCACTGTGTCTGTTGTTTGCTGTCATGCATCATGTAGTAGCACTGTATCAGTTATGCCCTCTCCTGTTTCTGGTGCTGGCAGTGTGTCTGGGTCTATGGCCCATGTGTCAGTCACTCGCGCTGTGGCTGTGTCTCACACTCCTGTATCAGGTGCTGACAGTGTATCTGGGTCTGTGGCGCATGTGTCAGTCACTCAAGCTGTGGCTGTGTCTCACACTCCTGTATCAGGTGCTGGCAGTGTATCTGGGTCTGTGGCGCATGTGTCAGTCACTCGAGCTGTGGCTGTGTCTCACACTCCTGTATCAGGTGCTGGCAGTGTATGTGGGTCTGCGGCGCATGTGTCAGTCACCCGAGCTGTGGCTGTGTCTCACACTCCTGTATCAGGTGCTGGCAGTGTATCTGGGTCTGTGGCGCATGTGTCAGTCACTCGAGCTGTGACTGTGTGTCACACTCCTGTATCAGGTGCTGGCAGCGTGTCTGGGTCTGTGGCTCACGTGTCAGTCACTGCATCTGTGGCTGTGTGTCACACTCCTGTTTCTGGTGCTGGCAGTGTGTCTGGGTCTGTGGCCCATGTGTTAGTCACTCGAGCTGAGGCTGTGTCTCACACTCCAGTTTCTGGTGCTGGCAGTCTGTCCGATGCAGGTACTTCACGCAATCCACCTGATAGTGTGATGTGAGGTGCTGTTCACTTCACTCACATGTTTTTACACGGTGTGTACATTGTCCATTGTGAACAGACTTCCACTGTTGTGGTCCTTGGGACGGGTTGCTTGGAATATGTACTTGTGCTGCCTCTGATGTACCTGCTCTGGTGTCGACTATGCCCTGCTGCTGTTGTGATACTGCAGTCTGCCCTCTCATGTGCTGCCTCTGATGTACCTGTTCAGTGCAATGGACTGTTGATGCACTTAGCCCCTCTCATGTACTGCCTCTGATGTACCTGCTCTGGTGTCGACAATGCCCTGTTGCTGTTGTGATACTGCAGTCTGCCCTCTCATGTGCTGCCTCTGATGTACCTGTTCAGTGCAATGGACTGTTGATGCACTTAGCCCCTGTCATGTGCTGCCTCTGATGTACCTGTTCAGTGCAATGGACTGTTGATGCACTTAGCCCCTCTCATGTACTGCCTCTGATGTACCCGCTCTGGTGTCTACAATGCCCTGTTGCTGTTCTGATACTGCAGTCTGCCCTCTCATGTGCTGCCTCTGATGTACCTGCTCTGGTGTCCACTATGCCCTGTTGCTGTTCTGATACTGCAGTCTGCCCTCTCATGTGCTGCCTCTGATGTACCTGTTCAGTGCAATTGACTGTTGATGCACTTAGCCCCTCTCATGTACTGCCTCTGATGTACCTGCTCTGGTGTCGACAAGGCCCTGTTGCTGTTCTGATACTGCAGTCTGCCCTCTCATGTGCTGCCTCTAATGTACCTGTTCAGTGCAATGGACTGTTGATGCACTTAGCCCTTCTCATGTACTGCCTCTGATGTACCTGCTCTGGTGTCGACAATGCCCTGTTGCTTTTGTGATACTGCAGTCTGCCCTCTCATGTGCTGCCTCTGATGTACCTGTTCAGTGCAATGGACTGTTGATGCACTTAGCCCCTCTCATGTGCTGCCTCTGATGTACCTGTTCAGTGCAATGGACTGTTGATGCACTTAGCCCCTCTCATGTACTGCCTCTGATGTACCTGCTCTGGTGTCGACAATGCCCTGTTGCTGTTTTGATACTGCAGTCTGCCCTCTCATGTGCTGCCTCTGATGTACTTGCTCTGGTGTCCACTATGCCCTGTTGCTGTTCTGATACTGCAGTCTGCCCTCTCATGTGCTGCCTCTGATGTACCTGTTCAGTGCAATGGACTGTTGATGCACTTAGCCCCTCTAATGTACTGCCTCTGATGTACCTACTCTGGTGTCGACAAGGCCCTGTTGCTGTTCTGATACTGCAGTCTGCCCTCTCATGTGCTGCCTCTGATGTACCTGCTCTGGTGCCGACAATGCCCTGTTGCTGTTCTGATACTGCAGTCGGCCCTCTCATGTGCTGCCTCTGATGTACCTGCTCTGGTGTCGACAATACCCTGTTGCTGTTCTGATACTGCAGTCTGCCCTCTCATGTGCTGCCTCTGATGTACCTGCTCTGGTGTCCACTATGCCCTGTTGCTGTTCTGATACTGCAGTCTGCCCTCTCATGTGCTGCCTCTGATGTACCTGTTCAGTGCAATGGACTGTTGATGCACTTAGCCCCTCTCATGTAATGCCTCTTATGTACCTGCTCTGGTGTCGACAATTCCCTGTTGCTGTCGTGATACTGCAGTCTGCCCTCTCATGTGCTGCCTCTGATGTACCTGTTCAGTGCAATAGACTGTTGATGCACTTAGCCCCTCTCATGTACTGCCTCTGATGTACCAGCTCTGGTGTCGACAATGCCCTGTTGCTGTTCTGATACTGCAGTCCTCCCTCTCATGTGCTGCCTCTGATGTACCTGCTCAGGTGTCCACTATGCCCTGTTGCTGTTCTGATACTGCAGTCTGCCCTCTCATGTACTGCCTCTGATGTACCTGCTCTGGTGTCGACAATGCCCTGTTGCTGTTGTGATACTGCAGTCTGCCCTCTCATGTGCTGCCTCTGATGGACCTGTTCAGTGCAATGGACTGTTGATGCACTTAGCCCCTGTCATGTACTGCCTCTGATGTACCTGCTCTGGTGTCGACAATGCCCTGTTGCTGTTCTGATACTGCAGTCTGCCCTCTCATGTACTGCCTCTGATGTACGTGCTCTGGTGCAATGGACTGTTGATGCACTTAGCCCCTCTCATGTACTGCCTCTGATGTACCTGGTGTCGACAATGCCCTGTTGCTGTTGTGATACTGCAGTCTGCCCTCTCATGTGCTGCCTCTGATGTACCTGTTTAGTGCAATGGACTGTTGATGCACTTAGCACCTCTCATGTGCTGCCTCTGATGTACCTGTTCAGTGCAATGGACTGTTGATGCACTTAGCCCCTCTCATGTGCTGCCTCTGATGTACCTGTTCAGTGCAATGGACTGTTGATGCACTTAGCCCCTCTCATGTACTGCCTCTGATGTACCTGCTCTGGTGTCGACTATGCCCTGTTGCTGTTGTGATACTGCAGTCTGCCCTCTCATGTGCTGCCTCTGATGTACCTGTTCAGTGCAATGGACTGTGGATGCACTTAGCCCCTCTCATGTACTGCCTCTGATGTACCTGCTCTGGTGTCGACAATGCCCTGTTGCTGTTCTGATACTGCAGTCTGCCCTCTCATGTGCTGCCTCTGATGTACCTGCTCTGGTGTCCACTATGCCCTGTTGCAGTTCTGATACTGCAGTCTGCCCTCTCATGTACTGCCTCTGATGTACCTGCTCTGGTGTCGACAATGCCCTGTTGCTGTTGTGATACTGCAGTCTGCCCTCTCATGTGCTGCCTCTGTTGTACCTGTTCAGTGCAATGGACTGTTGATGCACTTAGCCCCTCTCATGTGCTGCCTCTGATGTACCTGTTCAGTGCAATGGACTGTTGATGCACTTAGCCCCTCTCATGTGCTGCCTCTGATGTACCTGCTTTGATGCCCACAATGCCCTGTTGATGTTGTGATACTGCAGTGTGCCCTCTCATGTGCTGCCTCTGATGTACCTGCTCTGATGCCCACAATGCCCTGTTGCTGTTGTGATACTGCAGTCTGCCCTCTCATGTGCTGCCACTGATGTACCAGCTGTGGTGGCCACAATGCCCATGCTCAAGCATACACTGTGATTATACCCCAATTATGTGTAATAAAGAAAGTCGATCATGTGTCGTGCTTTGTCGGAGTCATTACTGTGTGTGTGATACAGGTGTGTATTTGTATTTGCTTCAAATCAGTGGGTTCAGATACATGACACTCCCCCTCCCAACGTCACGACCCTTGCAGGTACTCCCCTCCAGACAGCGAATGGTTTGTAGCGTACCTGCATCTTCCTCGATAGTGGACCAAGACTAGGACGTGGTGGATCACGAAGAGTATCGGGTAAGCGTGTAGTGCTGGGTCCATATCGGCGAGCAGCTCGTGGGGGGTATGTTCGCTGTGGGCCATCCGCAGTGTTCAGGCAGGTTGTTTTCCCGCAGCGCTTTTATGTGTATTTTCCGCCATCTTGATTTGGGGGACGGTCCTAGACGTCAGTCCGTACGGCGGAGTCTCTGGATTGGTTACGTCCGCCGCGTGGTCGGGTGTAGTTGGGCGACGGAGCGTGCTCTTTCATCGCGGATGGAATTTGGACAATCTTTCCTATCCTGATATGGCGGACGGAGTGACCGCGACAGGCGGACGCAGAAAAGGCATGTTCCGCATACTCCAGGGCTGCGGAGGCACTTCCGTCCGCCATCCTAATGAGCCCCTATGAGTTGATTTTTGCAAATGTATCCAAAGACATTGGTTAAAGTGGAAGTAACATCCTTGTATGGATGTGTGCGGATATGTTTTAAGGATGGAATTTATCATTGCTTGTTCAAAGTCTATTATAATTTTTAGGGGAAAGAAGTCTGTTGTTCCTTCTTTTATTTTGTTTAATATTTCAGTGTATGTAGAAGTTTGTTTGTTTGGTAACAAACAATAGATGAATGGTATGCAAGTATTATGGAATTGCCCATGTATAGTATATAATTGATAGAATGGTTTAGGGCATATGGTAAAAGTGCCATCCATCATCCATGTTTGGCTTTCTTTTAATTTTTTTAGGTTGTTGTTTGTAGCAAATATTATTATCCTTTTATCTTTGTTGTTGTTATCGTAGAAGATAAAAGGTTCATCATTATGAGTTATGGTAAGCTCAGGTGGAATTATGACCTCTTCAAAAGTTTTAGGTGTTGGTATTGTTGGTCTACTGGAATTTTTGGTCCTAGCTATGGTTCTTTTTATAGCAGCTATTGTTGTTAACTGACCTCTTGCCTCTCTAGGTACTCTAGGTAGTAATTCCTTTAGTATTACACTTGTTGGTAGGTCAGAGGTGCTGCTTAGTTCCTTAATATTTTCAAGAGTAGATCTAACTTCTATTTCTGAGATATTAGGTGGATGGTTATGTTCAGTGGTATTAATTACACTTGTTTCTCTGGTTGTTGTGCGGCCATAGCTTTTGTTAGAGTAATACTTAGTACATTTCCAGTTTACTTTAAGGTCTTTTTGTTTTTCCTGAGTATAAGTATACCCCATATAGCATAACAAATATTTTCCTTTCTGAGATTTTACAAATCTTGCTTCTTCTGCCATTGTTGGTTTCTTAAATCTAGAAAGGGTGTATTAAATAATATTAGAAACAGTATTTTTATTACAAGAGTAATTAATTATGTATGTAACATTTTTAGGTACTTACCAATTGTAAAGTTGTAGAATTTCAAAGTAGATGTATTTGTTGCTTGATGCTTTTATTGTTTTTAGTGGTCTGTGGAAAGAAAATTAAGCATATTTTAGTGAATGTTTATATATGTATTTTGGTAACACATTTTGTAGGGTACCATATTTTATTATTAAAAGGTTTTGTACATTTAATCTGAAATAGATATCAGTTTAAAAAAATTCACTTTTTAGTTTTGAATGAAGTCAAGTACTAACATTGTGAGATTTAAAAAAACAAATAATAGTACATGTGCATGTCTTCTATGCTTACCAAGTTTTAATTTTTAGTTTTTGAACGTAGATCCTTTGTTGATATGTTGCTGCTTTTCTTTTTTAAGGTATCTGTTGAAATAAATAATGGTATGATTAATAATTTGTTTCGTATTTATAATACAAGTAGGTTTTTTTAAAACAAGCATTTCACATTTTCTGTATTTAAAACATGTGTTTATTTAAAAAAATTATTTAGAAAGTTAAGTAGGAGTTTCTTAGATTGTTATAACATTTTAGCTATTTCTTTAGCATTTCCTTAGTGTTTAAAGAGGACATTTAATAGACTTACTTTTTAAGTTGGTTGTTTTAGTTTTGTAGAAATTGTTCATCTGTTTCTTAAAGTTGAATCTGTTTTGGAAATATGTAGAGATAGATAGAAAAGCAGTTTTAAAGTTTTGATGATGAACAGTAGGTTGCATTTAATGTAACATTTTATTCAGAAACATAAGATTACTTACTTTTTGGTGATAAGCTGTATATTTTCTGCTGGTTTTAGAGTATTAATTTCACCTCTTTATATAGGGTATGTTTAATTAGTGTTTGTTTGTGATTGGTTAGATACTTTGAAAAGTGTTTCTATTGGTTAGTTTGAATTTTTTTAAGTTAATTAATCAAGTTGGCTGTATGTTAAATGTTTACCCAGAGAATTAGTGTATTAGTAAGTATTTTCAAAATATTTTAATAACATAGTATAGCTTTTAAAAATGTATAATATTGAATTAAATATGTGTATATATTAAATGTGTTTGTATCAATTGTTTTTATAATTATTTTAGAGAGATATATTTATTTAATAGTGTTTAGAATGTATATACATAGTTATATGGGTTTTATTTAAATTGTTTTAATGTGTAGTGTGTTTAGAAAAATTGTTAGAATAATTTTGAGCTGTCGATATTTAGATATTGTCGATATTTTTGCTGTCTATATTTTAGTAATCGATGTTTTTGTAATGTGATATATATAATAAGGACTGTCAATATTATTTGTTTTGATATAAGTGTTATCGAAATTTGTGCTGTCAATGTTTTTGTATATCGATATAGTTAGATCGATGTTTTAGTAATTTTATACATAAATATAGGGTGTCGATGTATTTGTAATCTATATTTAAGACACAATATTTGTGGGCCGAATTTTGTTAAATCGATAATTTGTCAGTGATTCGTGAAAAGTTGAAACCCTGTGGGTCTCATTTATGAAAAGTGACGCATCGCTGCATGATTACAGTGATGCGTCACTTTTCATTGCGCCCTCCTTGCGACATGCTGGATACGTCAAATTTACAGTATTACGCATCATGTCGCAAGGAGTTACGGTATCTGTAGACGCAAAAATGCGAATTGCTAGACGTACCTCCATCAAAGGGTAATTACAAATCAATCAACAGCATTTTTAAAGCGCGCTACTCACCGTTAGGGTCAAAAGGCGCTGAGGGGGGGTCGCCACTGCTCGAACAGCCAGGTCTTGAGTTTTCTGCCGAAGGAGAGATGGTCCAGGGTCAGCCGTATGTGAGTGGGGAGGGAGTTCCATGTCTTGGCTGCCAGGTAGGAGAAGGATCTTCCTCCGACGGTTGATTTGCGGATTCGTGGGATGGAGGCGCGGGCGAGGCTGGGGTATCGGAGCTGACGGGTGGGTGTGTAGAATGTGAGGCGGTTGTTGAGGTACTTCGGGCCTGTGTTGTGGAGAGCCTTGTGTGCGTGGGTGAGGAGTCTGAACATGATCCTCTTGTTGACAGGGAGTCAGTGCAGGTCTTTCAGGTGAGCAGAGATGTGGCTGTGGCGAGGGATGTCCAGGATGAGTCATGCTGAGGCGTTCTGAATGCACTGGAGTCTTTTCTGGAGATTGGCTGTGGTTCCAGCGTAGAGGGTGTTCCCATAGTCCAGACGGCTGGTGACGAGGGCCTGGGTGACCGTCTTCCTGGTTTCTTTTGGGTCCATCGGAAGATCTTTCAGAGCATGCGCAGGGTGTTGAAGCAGGATGACGAGACGGCGTTGACTTGCTTGGTCATCGTGAGGGAGGAGTCCAGGATGAAGCCCAGGTTGCGTGTGTGGTCCGTTGGCTTGGGTGCGGTGCCCAGGGCAGGGGGCCACCAGGAGTCGTCCCAGGTGGAGGGAGATGGTCCGAGGATGAGGACTTCCATCTTGTCTGAGTTCAGTTTCAGACGGCTGATCTTCATCCATTCCGCGACGTCTTTCATTCCTTCCTGGAGGTTGGTTTTGGCGGTGGCGGGATCGTTGGTGAGGGAGAGGATCAGCTGGGTGTCGTCGGCGTATGAGATGATGTTGAGGTTGTGTTGGCGTGCGATGGCTGCGAGAGGGCTCATGTAGATGTTAAAGAGGGTGGGGCTGAGTGAGGAACCTTGTGGAACGCCACAGATGACTTTGGTGGACGCGGATCGGAACGGGGGGAGGTGGACTCTCTGGGTTCTTCGGTCGAGGAACGAGGTGATCCATTCCAGGGCTGCTCCTTGGATTCTGGTGTTGCTGAGGCACTGTATCAGGGTGCGGGATGACCTCCGGTCTATGGATCACTTTTGATGCCAATCCTGACCGGAGCGACCCCACCGAACTCCCCGCGCAAGAATAGACTGCCAAGCGACACTCCCATCGATTCATCCCGGAACCGGTGGCTGCCCTGCTGCCCTGTGCCCTTGAGAGCGTCTACGGGACCATGACAGAGCCAGACAGCCACGAGAGGAGGTACGCCTTTGACACCCGCCCTTCCCGGGCCAACGCCTGCCCCCTCACCCCGCTGACTAATCTGTCTGCACTTACCGGTGCCGGGGGGTTTGATGTGGTGCCTGGTGCGGCGTGGACAGGCTCACGGGCCTGAGGGTACAGCGTGAAGCTCCGATACGAATTAGGTACCAGGATCCGTAGCGGAGTGACGCAGAATCTCGCAGCAGAATCGCGAGAGAGGCCCGGAGCGGAAAGGCCGTTGCCCCCACTCCGGTCCTAGACGCGATGTTCAACCGGGGCTGCCTGCCTCCAAGATGGCGGCCCGCCGCAATAACTAAAGGCGAACAAGTGGATCCCTGACTTGTAGTGCTCCATTTGGGCCCCCGCCGCGATACGAAATATACAGTATCCAATCTTCAGGGGCACCATACTCTGTCACCCCCGCCCCCCACCAGCTCAAGCTCTTTCCAACCCTGCCTAGGGCTGCCTGGCCCTAACATGGCCACCACCTCGGACATCCCTTAAACCTAAAGATGGCGTATAAGGAGATCACCCACTTCAATGACTCCATTTGGGACCCCGCTGCACTAGCCTGACACCGTAACCAGAGGAGAAAATCGCTGATCTACAGGGGCACCACACTCTGCCTCCCAAGCAAGCCCCAGTTCTCTCCAACCTTGCCTAGGGCTGCCTGGCCCCAATATGGCCGCCAACTCGGACATCTCTTGAACTTGTAAAGGAGAACAAGGTATCTTCTATCTTTAATTCTAACTACTCCATTTGGGCCCCTGCTGCTCTAGCCCGACACCACAACCAGAAGAGTCAAACGCCGTTCCTTAGGGGCACCTTCCCCTGCACCCCATGCAAGCTCCAGTTTTTTCTGCCCCTGCCTAGGGCTGCCTGGCCCCAATATGGCCACCACCTCGGACATCTCATAACCGTGTACTAGGCGATTAAGGAGACTCCCAACTTTAAATACTTCATTTGGGTCCCCGCGGTGCTAACCCGACGCCACGACCAGAGGAGACTAACGGCGATCTTCAGGGACTCCATACTCGACCCATCACGCAGCTCCAGTTCTCGCAGACCCTGCCTAGGGCTGCCTGGCCACTTTTGGCCGCCACCTCGGTCATCTCACAATCTCGCTAAACAAAACCTCTCCGACCAATTTCAAGAGTCTTCCCAAGGAAGGCGCAATGATGGCCGCAGGCTGTACTCCGCCCTTCCGTTCTTACAACTAAGCCCTCCCTCCTCCGTCAAGGCCGGTCACCTCAGTCACCGAACGGCCTCACTCCCCCCCTAGTTCTATTACGATGCCGCCATCCATGCGTATAGACACGCATCCCTCCCTGGCACTTAACCACTTGTCTCCGCTTGCCCGGAACACCTACGCCATTACTTTCCCACGCAGTCTCTCCTTCAAAGCAAAAAAAAGCTTTAAACAAAATTTAATTAGACAAAACCCCGAAACACTAATTGTGGACACCTACAACTGCTCAGCGAGAGGGCTGAGAAAAACGGACTTCATTTTCCACACCACCAGGCCAGATGGATGGGTCTCCACCTTTAACTCACTCCTCCCTGTCTCCCAAACCACCTTCACAGAACACAACCGGAAACTAACTTCCTTCCCCCCTGAACCAACAGTCCCTGACCGGAGACATCTCCATCACCATCTTTGTGAATGGCACCATTCTAATTCAGGCGAAAGATGAAAACCTAGAGTTCTTCGACTCCCTCTTCCCCGCTCTTAAAACGACCACAGCTCTCCACCCTCAACAGCCGCACTCCCCCACCCCTAATGACTCCCGTCAAACTCCTAACCCGAAGAGTTTGCCTCCACCACCTCAACTTCCCCTTCCCCCGTGCTTAATCATGTCTCCAGACATTCGGACCCCCAGCCCCACCCCACTCTACCCCCCACCCCCTGCCCCCCCTTCACCCAAACTCCCAGAAGATGACCACCCCCACCTACCCACCCGACTCCTTTCCCTCTAGCCCGCGTCTCCCAAAGCACTCCAGGCTCTCAGTCTCCTCAACATAGAGATCCCAGACCACCCATCAACACTGAGCCACAGCCCCCTGCGCGAACCCACACTCCTCTAGCTCTCACCGCCCCCCTTAGTGAAGACATCCTCCACCTCCTTTTCCCTCGCCCTCCCGATCTCAAAACTCGACTCGGATCCTCCCACCCCGACTATCCTCCCGAATAATAACTTACCCCATAGCCTCTCTCCCTCTCTTGTCCTCCCACAATCGAACTCTAACTCGGAACCGGTCCTCCCAACCCCTATTATCCCCCCATCAAAGTCCTACCCCACTGCCCCTCCCTCTCTAGGCCCAGCGTCACCCACCCCCTCTCCCCCCCAGCACCCAAACTAACGCAACGCCTGGACCTTTTAGAACCCCAGATCGCTACTCTGATTTTTGGCCTGAAGGAAACCCTATCCTCCCTAGAGAAACTCCTGCCACCCGCCCATTACGTCGCACCACCCCTCCTCCAGCCGCCTCCCATTAGGATTGACTCTCTGCCTCCAGTCGGGTCCAGGCCCCCCCCAGGCTCCCGACCTCCTCCCACCAAACCCAGGACAGAGCCACGAGTTGACAGTCCTAGAAGAATTGTTCCCTCCCTTTCGCCCCAAGAAGTGAGTTCCCTCGTCGCCTCCTACGAATCCCCTTCTACGCAGCTAGCCCTACCTCAACCCCAATACCATTCACCCTTCGCCTCAATTCAAGTCATCACTGGAGTGGGGAGAGATCCCCCCCCCCGAAAAGCTGCCAGACCACCATACTATCTCTCCTCCTTACCCAGAGCTACTTCTGTCAATCCAAAATCGAATGCTGACCGCCCGATTAACTGTATGCTCATCAACTGCCGCTCCGCCGTCAAACATGCAACGGAAATTGCCGAAACCATTCTCTCGCATGACCTGGATGTAGCCTTCATCACTGAAACTTGGCTTAACACTCTATCCCTTCCCATCATGGACAAGCTAGTGCCGCACGGTTTCGCAATTATCCACAAAGACAGGCCCGTACACAAAGGGGCGGAATAGCTATTATCCACAAAAATGACCACTCCATCACTGAATCTCCCTCCGTCATATATAACTCCTTTGAATGCCTTTCGGTCAACCTCAATTCGCCTAACCACTGTCCACTTCAATGCCTTCTCCTCTACCATCCTCTGGGCAACTCCTCCGAATTTGGGACTCAGCTGACGAATCTGATCACGCAAACCACTCTGGATAGCGACTTCAGAATAAAAAAGAAATTTAAAGAAAAGAAGCTCACTCTAGCCCCAACTTGGGCCAAGATCATCAACAGCTCTCTGAGCGAGGGCTCCATCACTGACTGCCTTAAAATAGGTCAAGTCACGCCACTCCTAAAAAAACCCGGCCTGGACCAAAAGGACATGAATAACTTCAGACCAGTTTCGAACCGTCCACTCTTATCGAAAATTCTGGAAAAATGTGTGCTGTCTCAGTTTTCCCAGCACCTAGAAATCACGAATCTTCTCGACCCACACCAATCAGGGTTTAGAAAAGGCTGCAGTACAGAAACCGCAATCCTAAATGTCCTGGATGATCTTCACATGTCGCTCGACTCCAACCAATGTAGCCTTCTCATCCTCTTAGACCTTTCGGCTGCATTTGACGCAGTGGATCATGCCCTGCTACTCAATGTTCTCCAGGAGAGAGCAGGTCTGGAAAAGACGGTCCTAAAATGGTTCTCTTCCTTTCTCAACAACCGCACTCAAAGAATCAAAATTAAAAGCTGCAAATCGGACCCCCTCCCCATCACTAAAGGAGTGCCTAAAGGGTCAGTACTCTCACCTCAACTTTTTAACATCTACATGGAGCCCCTCAATTATATTCTAAGGAAGTCCAACATCCCCTTCCACCTCTACGCGGACGACACACAACTCTACCTGGAAACCACTTCGATCGCAGACATCCATAGACTGAACTGCACACTGATTGAAGTTCCACATTGGCTCTCATCCAACAACCTCAAACTCAATGAAGGAAAAACTGAAGTGCTCCTCATCTCGAACAAAGATGAAAGCCCCCAAATACTAGAATGGCTCAAAGCCTTAAACGCCCTGAATGTTCCTCTTGTTCCTACAAAGTCCGTAAAATCCCTATGGATCACTCTTGACCCTAAACTGGACATGAAAGAACACATCGCAAAAACTGCCAAAAGTGCTTTCTTGAACCTGAAACTCCTCTACAAACTGAAACCCTTCCTCCCCACGAAAGACCTGAAACAGGCCACTCAGGCTCTGGTACTCTCCAGAATTGACTATGGCATTGCTACTCTGACTAGATCAGCCAAATCACACTTGGGTCCTCTGACCTCTACCCTTAACGCCGCAACCAGAATAGTCACGGGAAGTAGGAAATACGATCACATCTCCCCGGCTCTTAAGGACCTGAAGTGGCTCCCTATTGACCAACGAGCCAGCTTCCGCACAGCCTGCCTCACTCACAAAGCCCTGCATACAGGCAAACCAGAATATCTGGCCAACAAGTTCAAAAAGGCCGGTCAATCAAGGAACCTAAGAAGATCCAATACGCTCCTACTATTCCTCTGAAATCCCAGAAACACAAAACATCCAGCAAATCCTTTGCGGGCAATGCTTCCAAGATATGGAACGCCATCCCCCCACATATCAGAACGACCGTCTCCTTCCCGAAATTCAAGATGTTACTCAAAGCCCTCTTCCTTGAGTGCTCTGGATAGTATTATGATCTCCACCTTTGACTGTGAAAGCCCATTTTCTCTGCGTTCCCAGAGCCGGATTACTTGCTTTTGACTCTGCCCTGTTTTGTGCTCCTGTTTCTATTGTAAAGACTTTCTCTTCACCCATGTGCTCCCTACCCTGTTCTCCTTCCGCACTGTCTTTCTGATGCCTATTTGTACGTGTTGTGAAGCGCTCTGATACCTTCGGGTTCAGCTAGCGCTATACAAAACTTTAATAAATAAAATAAATACGGTGTTGAAGGCTGCTGAGATGCTCAGGAGGATGAGGGCCGCAGTTTTCCCGTTGTCGAGCAGCGACCTGATGTCGTCGGTGGCTGCGATGAGGGCGGTCTCTGTGCTATAGTTTGCTCGGAACCCGGACTGTGAGGGGTCGAGGGATCCGTTGGTCTTGAGGAAGGCGGAGAGTTGTCTGTTGACGGTCTTCTCGATGACTTTAACTGGGAAGGGGAGGAGCGAGATGGGGCGGAAGTTCTTCAGGTCCGTGGGGTCCGCGGTGGGTTTCTTCAGGAGGGCGCTCAACTTGCCGTGTTTCCAGCTCGACGGGAAGGTGGCGGATGCGAAGGAGCTGTTGATGATGTTCCAGAGTTGGGGTGTGATGATGGAGTTGGCTTTGTTGAAGATGTGGTGTGGGCAGTGGTCGGTAGGGGAGCCGGAGTGGATGATGTTCATCAGGCGGGTGGTGTCTACGATGCTGATCGGGGTCCACGTGCAGAGGGTTGTGGTGGGGGGTGCTGGTGCGGTGGTGGGGTCCATGGTCAGCGCGCCGAAGCTGTTGTGTATGTTGGCGATCTTGCGGTGGAAGAATGAGGCGAGTGAGTCGCAGAGGTCTTGCGAGGGTGTGATGTCATTGTTTCAGGCGCTGGGGTTGGAGAGCTCTTTAACGATGCTGAAGAGTTCCTTGCTGTTGTGAGTGTTGTTGCAAGGCAAGTCCCATTTCATATGTACCTGCGTCAGTCTTACGCATGCTGTGAGGGGGGCATAAGATATTAACGCATTCAAATCTCATAGATTTCACTGCGTCACTGCTACGAGGCTGACTTGTGCCAAAATGCCTCCTCACAACTGCATACATTATACCTGGTGCAGGTATAATGTGGCACAAAGTGACACATATACCTAGAAGTGTCACTTTGTAAATATGATGCAATATGACACATTTTTTACCCTGCTAGTTCATCACAAAAAGTGACGCACCACAGCGCAAAAGTGACGTAAGTGCTCATAAATAAGCCCCTCTGTTTTTTCCCCAGGGAAGCGAGCTCCTTCAGCACTGACACCCAAACAGACAAACACCATTCCCATGCAGCAGCTGTCTCCTAAAACAAGGGGTGCTGGTGTGAACTTTAACCTTGGTGCCAGTTTAACTATAAATTGTTCCAGAGTTCTATTTCTTGACACATTTTAACAACTATCGAAATATAAGTATAATGGGTTGAAGTGTTGTAGGTAAGACGTTCTGAGCGTAGATGGAAGCTGACATCTGATCTGTATGCCGGACAATTGATTTGAATGCCACTTTAATATCCTTCTACGCCCAGAACGTCTTATTTACAACACTTCAAACTAATCTACTTATATTTCAGTCGCCTCAGACTGACAAATGTCCTGAAGAAGTCCTATGTTATAGACAAAACGCGTTGGCTGTTGCTTTCTAAGACAGAAAGAATAAAGAAGAAGAATTTCTCATTCTGTGCTTGAATGAGCAATGATTCGACTTGTTCATCTCATAGTGGTGCAGCTCTGATTTAGTTTGTAGATGCATATATGTGTGTCTCTAAACATCTATACTTTGATTGTATAGTTGTATTCAGATCTGCATATCTCCTTGTACTAATGAATACATTAATTTTTAATAAAATGTATATACTTATATTACTTATATTAAAGCGACGGCAGGCAACTCCATTCTGCGAGCCGATAGCAACCATCCTAAGAGGCTGATACAAAGCATCCCGTATGGGGAACTGCTCAGGATGAAAAGAAACAGCAGCAGAGAGAAGGACTTTGAAACAGCTGCAGCAGGTTGCATAGAAAGGTTCAGCAGAAGAGGATATGATCCAGTGTCTCTGGATAAAACCTTGAAGAAAGTGAGGAAAATCAAAAGAGAAGATCTCTTAAAGCCAAAAGCACCCAATGAACAATCTAAAAATGAAGGGAAATTACGCCTAATCACACCATACACCAGTGACTCTATGGGATTAAGGAAGATCTTGCAAAAAAACTGGCATATTCTAGGAACTGATCCCATATTGAAAGACGATATCCCAACTAAGCCCCTGATCACGTACCGTAAGGCAAGGTCATTGAGAGACTCTTTGGTGAGAAGCCATTTCAAGAATGCAACTCCAAGAACAGGCAAAATTGCACAGCTGGGAGGGTTTTTCCCCTGAGGGAAATGTAAGGCCTGCACGGGATGCAAGAGAGTGCGGAAATATGACCTCTCGGGAGCAGGTATCACCAAATCAATCAAGAAATTCCTAACCTGCAGTACGAACTTTGCAGTCTATTGCCTAATCTGTCCATGTGGATTAAAATATATCGGAAGTACGATCCACCAACTCAAAATCAGGGTACTTGAGCATCAAAGGGCAATAGAAAAAGCTGACCCTGCATACCCAGTTGCGAGACATTTTGATCTGGTGCACCAACGGGACAGGACCAAATTACAGTACTTTGGCTTAGACTTTGTACCTGAAAACCCAAGAGGAGGTGACAGGTTAAAAACATTGAGACGCCTGGAATCAAGGTACATAATAGACCTTATGACCAAAGTACCAAGGGGGCTGAATCATGGGGAGGAATTGGCGGTACATCTGGGAAAATAACTAATGAGAGAGCCAATACGAAATCTGACATATTTCCCATGAACTCATGTACAAGAGACCTTTACATTGCAGAAGTTTGAAGTTTGGTTGTTATAAACTGATCCTATGATGGGTGAAGGGCGAACTGGGACACTGTATATATTGTGCACTGGAGTAGACTGGAATATAGGACTTGCCAATACATGGCGTGATGGACTTTGGAAACTTGGGTTAGCGGGGCTTTATTCTAGAGCACCCCACATTCTCCCCGGATGTGCATACACGGGGTACCATGCCGACCCACGGCAAGATTGAATCTGTTTCCACTCATGGGGTAATATGCACCTAACTGCGAACTGTATTGACATGTTCCAAGATGGCGCGACCCTAAAACTTAGGTTGTCCGTCTACCATGTTTATGATTGTTTTGCCGCTATATCCCAGGCGAGTCTCCACAATGTAATTGACACTGAGGAAGGCGTAATGCTGAAACGCGTCTGTTAACATCTGTGAATAAACTTATGGTGTGAGCACTGCTAAATCTTTTGGTTCCACGAGTGCGGTTCTTTGGAAGATACGATTTCTGAAGCCGAGCAGAGTGTTAATGCGGGTACCCATTACCGCAAACCGCACCCGCCCGCGAGTGCCCTGACTTTCCAGTGGGACAGGGAGCGTGATACTTATATTTATGTTTAACAAATGTACAAAGTAGATATTACTTTAAAAAAATGTATACACTCCTTATATTTATATTTAAAATGTATATACATCTTTACATACATAACATAGGTATCTAATTACATGCCTATGGATCTCTATTATAATCACTCATATTACAACATATAAACATGATTATACAGAAAGTATTTGTAAATGTTAACTATTCAATACACTTATTACTTAAAAAATCACAAGGATGCCAATTTCAAAATAATCAAAAAATAAAAACAAATAGTTCTAAATAATTAACGGGAATAACAACCAAAGAAATATGGGTTTGTATCTCTCTATAGATTTGTTATACTTACTAGAGGAATTAAAAAAATATATATATATTTAAAAAAAATCTAAAAAAAATAAAAATATTATATACATAAATATAGATATATTTTCATCATATATCAATGTATCCATTTATAAGTAATTCAATATATCACTAACAAATAAGAATATGACGAGTGTATGCTTATAATATATATTTAGTACAATGTTTAAATATGATTATAGCAATTGTATCTATAAGTGCGTCACTATTGCAATAATGAGGGACAAATACAAAATAACAAAAACATAATAATAAATAAAATAATAAACCATAATTTACAGCAAAACCAGAAAAGCTTGAGTTTGTAAATATTTATCCCTACATGAACATTTAGGACTTTCTATTTCCTGATTATTTTCCATATGCATATCATGTTAAAATATCTATGTATGTATACCTCCTAAGGGTTATGTTTCTACATATTTATATATTTTCCTCCCATTGTAGATAAGAAAAAAAGCCACCTAATCTCCCAAAACCGCCTCAAACTATTACCCTATGTCTCATCATATTCCTCTTCCAAAATATCATTCTCTCACACTTAACCCAAACTCCTTCCTCCTTTATCCATCCTTCAGAATATTTATCCAACTAACACGTGACGTTGCCTCACATATCCCAAACTTCTTTTACTAATATGAACTCCAAAGTAATCCTTTATAAACTCTTCCATCCTCAATCCATCCTTTCTCCTATTGGCCAAGCTAACAGACCCACAGTCTACCGCTCCCACCACTCGCAATAACAATTTATGTTTCATCTGCTAAACCACCACTATTCCATTTTTGTGTTACGTAGCAGCGTGCTACTCACCAAATATCGCTTCAAGACGTCTACAGGGACAGTATCTGCTATATAACTACAATTACAATTGTAACATTTGTCTACTGCCCAATTGTCATGGTATGAAATCGTATTGACTGGTTCTCATATTACCCACCTGTCCCACACTGAAGCTACTTCTTTGATGCCTCCTAGTCAGAAGGAAAACCACATGATTTTACAATCGCACAAGTTAGTAAGCTATTGGCCTAACTGACATACCTTGAACAGACTGAGAATTAAAGTAGTTTGTAGATGGTTTTTGTTCCAGAATTGAAGCTGGTGATTTGGTTGCTGGCTATGCTGGGCCCGATTCACAGTACTAACTTAAGACAAAATCCTAAACTTACTACCATTTTGGTATATACAGAAGACACTTACTCATTTTGGTATTCACAGAAGGCACTTACTCATCAATGAGTAAGTGCCTTCTGTGAATACTAAAATGAGTAAGATACTCAAAATGAGTAAATTACTCGAAATTAGTAAGTGCCTTCTGTGAATACGAAAATGAGTAAGTGCCTTTTGTGAATACCAAAATGGTAGTAAGTTTAGAATTTTGTCTTAAGTTTGTACTGTGAATCGTGCCCGCTGTTTCCACTGTATGTTTTGTTGTGCAGAGCTGTAACCTGCCCACAGTCAGAATCATTGCCCCGGTAAGGGCTTGCATCCAAGCCAAAGGGAAGAGTGTCACTCTGTACAGATGACTTTGTGCTTCTGTGACTGCAGAAGAGATTCCTGGGATCAGCAGGCACCCCCCCTGCCCCCCACTCCTCCCCTCCTATTCAACATGGACAGTACATTCAAAGCCTTTTAGGCGCCCTGCAATTGCTTGAAGTAATAGCTGTAACTTGAGCAGCTTCTCGGTGCTCTCATGATGATGTTTGGAAAGGAATGCTTTTGCTGATTCTGCTGTAAAAACGCTGATTTGTCTAAAACTGCCGAGGTTGCCTTGCATGTTGTAATAACTGACTTATTTCCAGTATCAATGCTAAAGACGTATCTCAATTACAGAAGCAAGCTCATCAGAGTTAAAAAAAACAAGCTGGGTGGAAACAGAAATGTAAAGGAGTCCCTGAGGGGGTGGAGAGTCTGTTGTGTGCGAGTTCATGGAAACCCATTTCCTCGAACTACATTGTCATCGTTACAATTCAATGGAAACTTTTTGTTCAATTCTGGATTGAGCATTGGTTGGTTTGTTTTAACAAAACTTTTTGAGGAACGTCTTTTTTTTCTCGAAAAAGGCTATTTTGAGTCCCAGCTAACTATTCTCTACTATGTGAGGCAGCAGTTTAGATGTTGATCTTTCTTCAGATTAACTGTCATTCTAACTGGAAGGCAGCAGAGGGCGCAGCACCACCTGACTTCTGCTAGCTCCATCGTTCATACCAGAGGTAAAGTCAATCGTTTGCTGGCACAAATCTGCTGTACACTGTTCATATCAGTGTTTTGCTGGAGAAGATGTTTCCAAACAATCCAGAAAACACAAGGAAATAAATGAAAAGCTATTCGTTACTCTCCACAACATTGAAACATACTGCAAACATGATTTTCTTCGAGCCCAGCATTTTGTTTGAAACTGCACATTTAACCGTTCAAATGGACTCTTACCTGGTCTTAACCCATCCCCTGCTGATGGCGGAACCTCTCCGTCATCAGACACGGTGGCGCTGTGCAGATGACGGAGCGGTTCCGTCATGGCCTGCCCGACGCTCCTGCGTGGTGCGAATTCCGCACCTGCGCTGAGCGTTCTATTGAGCGGGCGGGGCCATGACGGAAGCGCTCCGTCATAAGCACAGCACAACCGACGCTGGTGACGGAGCGGTTCCGTCACCAGCATGCGCCCGCCGCATTTCCGCCCGCCCCAGAATCTAATGGAAACAAAAACACAATCTGTGTTAAACAGCCACCCTTTCTTATGTTCTCCATGTGAAAAGTGGTACACAGTCAAAATATCGAGTTACGTATGTCATATAGCATTGATATCGAGTTTTTAACATCGAAGGTAAGAAATGTCGATGTAGTAAATATCGTTAATAAAAACATCGATTGTAAATAATATCGAATTAAGTAATGTCGAGATCAGAAATATCGATATATATAATATCGAAAAGACAAAATATCGATATGTAAAAATATATGTGTTTAACATTTTTTAAAATAGAAATGTTAAATATTTTTGCAATAATAGTTAATAATAATATAAAAGATTTTAATAATGTATTATATATTTTAGGAGCTGGATGTTGGGTTTATAGGGGATAAGGGTGGGGAGTGTATTAAAAATATACATTGAAAATGTAATATTTTTAAAAAAAATTAAATAGAAATCAGAATTATAAATAAAATTTAGAAATATGAAAATGAATTTAGAAAATAGAAATTATTAAAATCTTTTTGGAGTGGGATGTTGGGTTTATAGGAGATAAGGGTGGGGAGTGTTTTTAAATTATACATACAAAAATTAATAATTTGTAAAAAAATAAATAGAAATAGGAATTAGAAATTAAAATTTAGAATTTGGAAATTGAATTTAGAATTTAGAAGTTATTTTACATTTTTAGGAGCGGGATGTTGGGTTTATAGGGGATAAGGGTGGGGAGTGTTTGAAAAATATACATTTAAAAATTAATATTTTGTAAAAAAATTAAATGGAAATAGAAATTATAAATTTAAATTTAGAATTCAGAAATTAAATTTAGAATTTAGAAATTATTTTACATTTCTAGGAGCGGGATGTTGGGTTTATAGGGGATAAGGGTGGGAAGTGTTTTAAAAATATAGGGCCCGATTCACAGAATGAACTTAAGATTCAATCCTAAACTTACTACTGTTTTGGTATTCACAGATTGCACTTACTACTTTTGGTATTCACTGAATAAACTTACTACTTTTGGCATTCACAGAATGCACTTACAACTTTTGGTATTCACAGAATGAACTTACTCATTTCGGTATTCACAGAAGTTAGGACTACAAACTTTAGGACTCCTAAATGCCTTCTGTAAATACCGAAATTTCGTAGTAGTAAAGTTAGGACTTCTAACTTTACTACTACTAAATTGAGAAAAATCCTAATTTTAAGACTTTTGGTATTCACAGAAGGCATTTAGGCGTCCTAGAGTTAGTAGTCCTAACTTTACTACTACTAAATTGAGAAAAATCGTAATTTTAGGACTTTCAGTATTCACAGAAGGCATTTAGGAGTCCTAAAGTTAGGAGTCCTAACTTTACTACTACTAAACTGAGAAAAATCCTAATTTTAAGACTTTCGGTATTCACAGAAGGCATTTAGGAGTCCTAAAGTTAGGAGTCCTAACTTCTGAAATACCGAAATGAGCCAGTTCATTCTGTGAATACCAAAAGTAGTAAGTGCATTCTGTGAATGCAAAAAGTAGTAAGTTCATTCTGTGAATACCAAAAGTAGTAAGTGCAATCTGTGAATACCAAAACAGTAGTAAGTTTAGGGTTGAGTCTTAAGTTCATTCTGTGAATCGGGCCCATACATAGAAAATGTAATATATAGTAAAAATTTTAAATAGAAATAGGAATTAGAAATTAAAATTTCTAAATAGGAAATTGACAATTTGAATTTAAAAATTATTTTAAATTTTTAGGAGCGGGATGTAAGGTTTATAGGGGATAAGGGTGATGAGTGTTTAAAAAATATATATATAAAAATTTATTTTTGGAAATATAAAATATTTGAATTAGGAATTGGAAATTTAAATTTAGAAATAGGAATTTGAAATTTGAAATTTGAAATTAAATTACATTTTTAACAGTGGGATGTTGGGTTAAATGGGATAAGGGTGGGGAGTGTCCACCACCTACCCTAATTAAATGTAAAATGGAGTTGGAATAGTAAATTAAATAAGTTCAGTGTCCAGCATCTACCCTAATTAAAAGTAGATTGGAGTTGGAATAGTAAATTAAATAGGTTCCGTGTCCAGCACCTACCCTAATTAAATGTAAAATGGAGTTGGAATAGTAAATTAAATAAGTTCAGTGTCCAGCACCTACCCAAATTAAATGTAGATTGGAGTTGGAATAGTAAATAAAATAGGTTCAGTGTCCAGCACCTACCCCAATTAAATGTAGATTGGAGAGGGAATAGTAAATCAAATAGGTTCAGTGTCCAGCACCTAAACCAATTAAATGCAGATTGGAGTGGGAATAGTAAATTAAATAGGTTCCGTGTCCAGCACCTACCCCAATTAAATGTAGATTGGAGTGGGAATAGTAAATTAAATAGTTGCAGTGTCCAGCACCTACCCTAATTAAATGTAGATTGGAGTTGGAATAGTAAATTAAATAGGTTCAGTGTCCAGCACCTACTCCAATTCAATGTAGATTGGAGTGGGAATAGTAAATTAAATAGGTTCAGTGTACATCACCTACTCCAATTAAATGTAGATTGGAGTGGGAATAGTAAATTAAATAGGTTCAGTGTCCAGCACCTAACACATTTAAATGCAGATTGGAGTGGGAATAGTAAATTAAATAAGTTCAGTGTCCAGCACCTACCCTAATTAAAAGTAGATTGGAGTTGGAATAGTAAATTAAATAGGTTCAGTGTCCAGCACTTACTCCAATTAAATGTAGATTGCAGTGGGAATAGTAAATTAAATAGGTTCAGTGTCCAGCACCTATCCTAATTAAATGTAAAATGGAGTTGGAATAGTAACTAAATAAGTTGAGTGTCCAGCACCTAACCTAATTAAAAGTAAATTGGAGTTGGAATAGTAAATTAAATAGGTTCAGTGTCCAGCACCTACCCCAATTAAAAGTAGATTGGATTTGGAATAGTAAATTAAATAGGTTCAGTGTCCAGCACCTATCCCAATTTAATGTAGATTGAAGTGGGAATAGTAAATTAAATAGGTTCAGTGTCTAACCCACTAACTGCCAGTCTCCCTTCCTCTGCTCATCAGTAGGCTCTGGTTATCCTAGCGCTTGGACGCCTCCGGGCAACAAATCGCGCTCTATAAATTTGCAAGTTTACACGTTTACAAGTGTCCAGCACCTACCCCAATTAAATGTAGATTGGAGTGGGAATGGTAAATTAAATAGGTTCATTGTCCAGCACCTACCCTAATTAAATATAGATTGGAGTTGGGATGGTAAATTATATAGGTTCAGTGTTCACCACCTACCCTAATTAAATATAGATTAGAGTTGGAATAGTAAATTAAATAGGTTCAGTGTCCAGCAACTACTATAATTAAAAGTGAAATGGAGTTGGAATAGTAAATTAAATTGTTTCAGTGTCCAGCACCTACCCTAATTAAATGTAAAATGGAGTTGGAATAGTAACTAAAATAAGTTGAGTGTCCAGCACCTACCCTAATTAAAAGTAAATTGGAGTAGGAATAGTAAATTAAATAGGTTCAGTGTCCAGCACCTACTCTAATTAAATGTAAATTGGAGTGGGAATAGTAAAGTAAAGGTAGCTGGCAGCAGTGGAGGTTTCTTCGTGACGACGCTCTGAATGAGAGACTTATCATGGTCCCTGTAGAGACCATAACATAACGTACCAATCTTCAAGCAGCAAGACTTCTGAACTTACAAAGAACATTACCTTAGACATTGATCGCGAGATTGGACTCCTCTTTATATTCCATGTACAAGTTGGGTTAAGTGACCAGGATTGGAAGGATCGCTTCCCCTTGGAATATTTCATTCGGACCTATATTGATTATGTGACTCTTGACCTTATCCATACCTACACTGGGAGACAAGACTCGTGTTAAATTAACATCCCTCCATAACATCTTTTTGCCTTGAAAAAGTCTCTATGAGACGAAACACGTGTCGGCGGGGGGAGCTGGAAATAATTTTAATGTGCATGAAATAAAGAATTTGAAGTCTAACATCTTGTTTGGATCCGTATTTTGGAAATCTACTATCTACAAATGAACTTTACACTTACTATAATTGAAGCATAATTGCTAATGAAGAATTTGGTTTATTGGTCTTAGAACTTGTGAATGAAAATAATAGTTATTTGAAATACCAAATAATCTTGAGAGTGCTTGATAGACCTGTTTTTTCCTCAGTAAATTAAATAGGTTCAGTGTCCAGCACCTACCCCAATTAAATGTAGATAGGAGTGGGAATAGTAAATTAAATAGGTTCAGTGTCCAGCACCTACCCTAATTAAATGTAGATTGGAGTTGGAATAGTAAATTATGTAGGTTCAGTGTTGACCACCTACCCTAATTAAATGTAGATTGGAGTTGGAATAGTAAATTAAATAGGTTCAGTGTCCAGCACCTACTATAATTAAAAGTAAAATGGAGTTGGAATAGTAAATTAAATAGGTTGAGTGTCCAGCACCTACCCTATTTAAATGTAGATTGGAGTTGGAATAGTAAATTAAATAGGTTCAGTGTCCAGCACCTACCCTAATTAAATGTAAAATGGAGTTGGAATAGTAATTAAAATAAGTTGAGTGTCCAGCACCAATCCTAATTAAATGTAGATTGGAGTTGGAATAGTAAATTAAATAGTTTCAGTGTCCAGCACCTACTCTAATTAAATGTAGATTGGAGTGGGAATAGTAAATTAAATAGGTTCAGTGTCCAGCACCTACCCCAATTAAATGTAGATTGGAGTTGGAATAGTAAATTAAATAGGTTCGGTGTACAGCACCTACCTCAATTAAATGCAGATTGGAGTTGGAATAGTACATTGAATAGATTAAGTGTTTAGTATGAACTTAAATGGTATTTAGATTGGAGTTGGATTAGTAAATGTATTATGTTCAGTGTCCAGCATCTACCTAAATAAAATTTAGATTTATGTGTGAATAGTAAATTGATAAAAATAGTTTAGTATATATGTTAACATTTTTTATATCTATATATATCAAGTTTAAAATAATTCATTTTTATATATTGGTAGTCATGATTTTGTAATAGGTAGTAGACCAAAATTACACAGTTTTAAAAAAAATCTTTATTTGTTCATACAGTACATAAAGCAAATAATACATGCTTCATAAATGAATGTATACAATTTAAACAAATAAATAGAAGTAAATTGACAAATATTTTTTTATATTTTGGATAGTTTTCCAGTAAAGTTCATTTTAGGTATATGTAAATAATATAGTGAATGACAAAACATTGAAGAATAAAATATATAGAGTATATACATTTTAAGAGAAATACAAATAAATCAAAAATGTTATTAAATGACATTGTAATACATTTTAAACATATAAATGTGCAGTTCAATATATGTTATATATATTGATATGTTTTCAAATATCAACATAGATATTATTTATTGCTAATATCATACAATATATGTTTTTATAACATTTTTTAATTATAATATCAGTTACATATATTTAATTTATTAATATTAATGTTATAATGTTAATATTAATAAATTAAAAACAGTAACATTTTAAAATAAATACAGAAAAATGATTTTTTTAACACAATATGTTTTCATTATTATAACATTAAATAATAAACAATAATAATAAGTGATGTTATTATAAAAAATGTATTAGTAGAACAATATTATTATAGAAAAAACAAAAATACATTGCATAAATGTAGAAAATTAATGTATACAGTTTTACTAAATTTCTACTAGTAAAATAAATTTAATGGACATTTATTTCACTATTTCTTTGGTAATACTATCATTTGGGGCTTTTATTTTGTAACCGCTCTTAGTCTTTTTGGGTCATTTTAGAAGATTCAAGCTCACGGTTGGAAGCTACTTCACGTCTGAGAAGGTAAGAGTGCTATTCGTTATATTTTAACTATTTTAAGTAAGTTTTGAAGGTAGTAGTTTGTTATTTAGGATTTGTGGACTAATATATTAGGATTTACTTTGTGTGTAGTTGGTTATGTACGTTTTTCCGTTTTCTTTGCGTTTTCTCTGTTTACGGCCTTGGAGTTATTGTGTTTGTGGCTGTTTATTTAGTTTTGGTTTAAAATATGTATTTTATGGTCAATTTTAATGTATTATTCAAAGTTTTATGTTGGTGGGAATGTTTATTTTTCTATTCTAGGTTTTTGGAAAGAGCCTTTTCTGTTTCCGAGCTGTTACGTTTTTTTTTTAAAAAGAAGTGTGTTTCAGTTGTTTTAACTGATATGTATTTTACACTTCTTTTATTTTTCGGGTTTCCTAGAGCGTTTATTTACATTTTGTACCATTTTCGGGTTTTTGATGGATTCAGAATTTTCAAATTATTTGGATGTTGGATGTATTTTGCACAGTTGTATTTTTGCATTTTATTGGGCCAATTCTTTTTTTTTATGCTGTGGATTTATAACTACATGGATTGTTATGGATCATTGGATTTTCTAATTACGTTGCTGTGAAAGGTAAGTGATTTTATATTATTAATTTTTTGGGTTGGGAAATGTTCTATTTTTAAACTGTTTTTGTTTAGTTAGATATTTATTTTGTCTACATATTTAAAAATATTTAAATTTATTAGACAAAATAAATATGTTATATTTTGTGAAGGAGATGTGTTTGGTTATATTTAAGGCATTTTTTTGCTGTTGCAAATTTTATAGGGTGAGTATTTTCAGTTCAGTGATTTGGCTATTATTTTTAAGTATTCTAGTCCTCTTGTTGTAGGGTAAAGTTGTACTTGTTGTAAATATTGGTACATTTGGGCAGTTTGTCTTGATAGTTTGGGCTTTAATTGTAAGACAGATTGCTCCATTCTTAATTCTACAAAACTTTGTTCTTTTTGGATTGCTGTTAGGAGTTTGTGTAGTGTAGGAGTTGTTCGGCCAGTTGAAGATAGAAAGGCATTATGCCAACCCTCCACTGCATTGTTTGTCTTGGCTTCTTGGTTTAGGGTTGGTAGATATACATTCCACCAAGATATTAGGAATTTAGGTTGGCGTCTGTGGCCTGACCTGTGTAGTCTCCCCACCCAGGTGTCCACGAAAGAATCCAAAAGTGGAGCAAATTTTTGTTCATTTTGTGTATAGAAAGAACTTTCTATTAAAAGGTTATAGTGTTCAGCCACATCGGTGATTGGCACCTATGCTAGGGCTATGAGGTGTTTTATTTGGTATACAAATGTAATATTGGTTGCATATTCAACACTAAGGGGTCGATTAGGATCGCGGACGGAAACGTGTTCCGTCTGCCAAGGAAGGTGGCAAGATACTCCGGACCGGTCCACGGATAAACCGCAATAGCGATTAGGATAATATTTGAACGAAACTCCGATTGCGGCGGACGGAACACACCAAACTCCGTCCGCGGCGGTCGGAGTACACCTGAGACCGCTGCAAGCGGACAGAACCGATGAAACACCGGCCTCCGCGTACGCACATGACCGCGTGAACAGCCACATCTCCCGCTATACCTGCGGAGGCTCCGTGTCTGCGATTAGGATAACTCCGCAAGTACCCCGGTAGGCACCGCAATCCACGTCCGCTGCGGTAACAATGCAACGAGAAACCGTGCATCACAGCGGAAGGCCAACACGAACAACATCCCTACCGTCAAACCAATGACAAACAGTGCGACGGAAGTAAATAGCAAACACAGGAAACAGAACTACCACCCACCTGAAACATCAAAACCAATCACAAGACACAATGACCCACCCCCAAGTACCAAATAATGCACACTAGTCAACACACCCACCTAGCACCTGACTGCCAATAACCATTGAGACAGGACCAAGACACAGACTATAAAAGTACTCCCACCCACTACCGAAATCCTTTGCATCACAGCATAGCTGCTAGCAAGAGGCCCAAGAGTACCTACAACACACACCTATAGAAGACACACAACCACCACCCAAACACACCCACAACACAAACACCCACCACCCCATTCCTACACACCACACACCTGCACCTCCTAACTCACTCAAACCCACACCCTGAGCACCACACACCATGGCACCCAAAAAAGAACCCCAAATTCACGGACACAGAGTTAAAGGTAATGGTGGATGAAATCATCCGTGTAGAACCCCACTTCTTCGGGGCCCTAGTCCAGCAGACCACCGTGGCCAGAAAAAATCACATGTGGGACAGGATAGTTACTAGGGTGAATGTGTCAGGGACTGTGCCGAGGACCAAGCAGGAGATACAGAGGCGGTGGCATGACCTTAAAACCAGGGTGAAAGCAATTTGTGGCAAAAACCATCTCCGGGCACATCACACTGGCGGCGGAACCCCCCCGGAGCCCTTACCCTACACCGAATGGGAGGAAAAGGTGCTGGGCATACTGCACCCAGAGACCCTTGAAGGAATTGAGGAAGGAGAAGAGGCTGGTAAGTACAAACCAAGCACCACGAGCACAACGACATGGTGTGCCTCACACAACTCAGAAGACACATCTCCCAGGCCCCAACCCATGCATGCAGTCCACATACTCACCAACGTGTAAACCACTCCAACATGCCCCATGTCCATAGGGAGGGCGGTGGTGGTGGGTGGGTTGTGTGAGAGGATGGCACTACAACTCCCAACAGGCCCCCATGGCACAGGGAGGGCGGTGGTCGTGGGTGGGGTGTGTGAGAGGTCACTAGTACAACTCCCAACAGGCCCCCATGTCCACAGAGAGGGCGTGGTGGTGGGTGGGGTGTGTGAGAGGTCACTAGTACAACTCCCAACAGGCCCCCATGTCCACAGGGAGGGCGGTGGTGGTGGGTGGGGTGTGTGAGAGGTCACCAGTACAACTCCCAACAGGCCCCCATGTCCACAGGGAGGGCGGTGGTGGTGGGTGGGGTGTGTGAGAGGATGGCACTACAAATCCCAACAGGCCCCCATGTCCACAGGGAGGGTGGTGGTCGTGGGTGGGGTGTGTGAGAGGTCACTAGTACAACTCCCAACAGACCCCATGTCCACAGGGAGGGTGGTGGTGGTGGGTGGGGTGTGTGAGAGGATGGCACTACAACTCCCAACAGGCCCCCATGTCCACAGGGAGGGCGGTGGTGGTGGGTGGGGTGTGTGAGAGGATGGCACTACAACTCCCAACAGGCCCCCATGTCCACAGGGAGGGCGGTGGTGGTGGGTGGGGTGTGTGAGAGGTCACTAGTACAACTCCCAACAGGCCCCCATGTCCACAGGGAGGGCGGTGGTGGTGGGTGGGGTGTGTGAGTGGTCACCAGTACAACTCCCAACAGGCCCCCATGTCCATAGGGAGGGCGGTGGTGGTGTGTGGGGTGTGTGAGAGGTCACCAGTACAACTCCCAACAGGCCCCCATGTCCACAGGGAGGGCGGTGGTGGTGGGTGGGCTGTGTGCGACTGGACACTGAAATGTCATCAATTTGAAAAGAACACGTAATGTCCACAGTACTGATCTGCACAATCTTTTCCCCCAGGTGATCTTAATCTCACTGGTGGAACCACCATCCGGCCTCAAGACTCGCCTCACACAGGACTCTCTGGGGATGATGCCAGAGCCAGCTCCGGTGCGGAGGATGGTGCGGGCCCAAGCAGGCTGCCAGGGCCATCTGGCTCCCAGGAGATTCCAGCCCCAACTACTACCGCCTGTGCAATTCCTGCTACACCGGCCACAGTGACCTACACAGCCACCACCACCACCACCTCCACCACCATCAGTACCACCACTCCTGTCTCTGCCACCCTGCCTAACCCACCGCACAACGCAGGGCCTGCGCCATCCCAGCCACGCAGGGAGAGTGGGCGTGTCAAGAGAGAGACGAGACCACATCAGCCAGGCAGGAGTTCTACGCAACGTCGTGCAGAGGAAGGACACCCACCCCATCCCGTGGCACAGTCACTGGAAGCCCTAGCCAGGGTCCCGGCTAACTACGAGCGTGGCCAGGCACAGGCAGATCGTGCCCACCAGGACTCAATGGAGTACACCAACATGTTGCGGCCATTGACAGCCGGCTTGGACAAATTGTTGACATCATGGCCCAGCAGACAACCATGTGGAGGGAATGGATAGCCCGCAACACCCCCACCCCCACCCCCCCTCAACCAACGCCACGGGCAGCAACACCACCGCCACCTGCGCCACTGGCGACGGATGTGGCACCTGTGAGGTTCCGTGACGATTGTAAGTGGTGTTTTCGACTCGCACGAATATGGTCGAGTCTGGTATCTATGAACCGCAAATGACGAGTTTAGTGGGTGTACGCAGTTTCGTTGTGCTAACCTAAACCGATCGTCTGTTTCGTGGGTTTATCCATCTGTACCCACGGGTTCCATCTTAGATACGGCATCCATTTTGTTTCTTGCCCTCAAGTAGCCAGCGAACGGACGTTGTCCGCTTTGCGACCCTGGAATTCCCAAGACATTTGCGGAAGACACATTTCCTTTGAAAGTGTCTTTATGATGAGGGGGATGATACTGTAAGGCAGATGGCCCCGCTCGAGGCTCATCTTGCCGTGCCGGTCTATTGTCTCAGCCGTGCATCTCATTAGGCACGTCCCTTTGATGCCTGTAGCTCGTGTTTCCCGGTACCTTCCCTTTTACACCCTTTTTCGATCTCCCCACTGTTTCCATCTTCCTCTGCACCTGTCTTTGTTCCCTCTTCGATCTGTTTATTGCTGATTGGAGTGTACTAATGGTGGGAAGATGGGCTTTTACAGTTGGGAACCGCCAAATGTTTCCGCACTTATGTTCCGGACCCTGAATACATCAAAGCGACCCCTCTCGGGGATAATTATGGGAACCAAGTTTTAAACCTTTGTGCACCATGTAAGCCTATGGGAGGAATATGTATAAAAAGGAGCGATCCACAGTAGCAAATCGAAGCAGATCCCGCGAACATACTTGTTGTGAACTTCTCGTGACTTCTGTGTTCCCTGCAGTAAATAAACCTCGAATCTTTGACGCCGAAGGAAGTGTCCCGTGTCTCTGTCACTCGTACGCCGGAACAGGTTACCCACGAAGGTTTCAGGTGTTGTCCCCTGGCACCGCTGGGTCTTAAATAACCCAGTCCTTCAGTTGGCGCCCAAAGTGGGGCTGCATCAGTGGTACCGGTCCAAGCCCGACGATCGTGAGGAACTTCGTGTGAAATCTCCGAGGGAAGGTGCACCCCGCTTCATCGATCCTGTTGTCGAAATAAGTGGCCCGCCGACTTTTTCCCGCGAAGATTCCCGCCTCCTGACGGCTGCGACGGACTGCTGCCCTGACTGTAGACCTGTTTTGGCGCCTGGCGTAGACCTTGGTATAGCGAGACGATTGACGGGCCTTCCTGGTGACGCCATCGATCTTTGAGTTAAGTATTTGTGGGTCTCTCCCAGAGTTCTTAGTTGTGGTTGCTTAGTTGTTGCATGGTTCCATTGCATTTGTGGTTCTTGGTACTTCGTTGTGATATTTGACGACTGCAGCCGCCAAAGACCGAGGGTTTTTGCTCTTTGCTGGGACTTGGTAAATCCCGTAACCCTTGAAGTTTGTGAAACTCGGCTGGTGTGCAAGATGCCTGGTCGCTGTACTCTGTTTAGTTGTTTCAGACGTTGTGGTACGGATTCCCGACTGGAGGACTCTTGTCCGATACCTCCGGTTGGAACTCCCACTTATGAGCTCTATAGTAAACATGGACTAGGTCCGATTACTTTTAATGAATATTGGATTCGTTACACCAAAAAAGATGGTGTCCTTAGTTGTCCACCTCATGGTAGTTTTGAGACCCCGATTTTAGATAACCTAGAAGCTAAATTGTTTAAGAAAAAGTCAAGGCCGGCCATGTTTGATGCCTTTCGGTTGTGGCGTAAAGAAGCCAGACAGAAAGAGATCAGACAGACTAAACGTAATCAGAGAGATGGTGTTGCTACCATTGTAAAGAAAGCTGAGCAGTTCCAGCGTGATAAGGAGGATAAGGAAAAGGAAGTATTTGATAGGCTACAGCGCATGTCTATAGATAAATGCTATCCCGCTTTGCCTACGGAGCCGGATAAAAAGGAAGAATTAATTGAGGATCCCTTAATGTCCTATCTTATGAAATCGCCACCTCCGTATGTGCAGGGTACCACGGCTCCTGTGGTACCTCCGGTACTTCCTCCTATTCTTCCTCCCCAACCTGTTCCTCAACCTGTACCTGTCCTCCCGATTGTTCCTGCTCCTTTGCCTACTGCTGTTCCTACTGCTCCTCCGCTTGTACTTCCACATACTCCTGCTCCCGCTACTGCTCCTGTTCTACTTACTCCTGTTGCTTCGTCTGTTTCTACTCCTTCTCTTGTTACTACTCTATCTTATACTTCTCCAATTACTGGACGTCGCACCCCTTCAATGGCTGCAAATTTTGCTACTTCTCTTGGACCTATTCTTGAGTCCGCTGATTCGGACGGTCCACAAAGACGTAGTCAGCTCCCCGGTAATAGGGAACGTGCTGCGCTGTATAATATGGCGATGGCATGGATGCTGCACCCCTATAGAAATCCTCCGCGTTCGGTATTGAATACGTTCAATCAATTCAATGTACCGACACAGAGGTATGTTTTTGAAGAAATGTGCAAGGCTTTGCGCGATCAAATTTCGGCAGATGCATCGGAAGATGTGTTAGCTGCTTTGACCAACTTACAGCTTCAGTTTTCGAGCGGAATGGTAGTGGGTACAAATGTTCGACGTGCCATCGAGCAATTATTGGCCCTCCGTCCCTCTCCGATACCTCAAGCCTTGTTCGTTGAGGACGTTGAAAGACAGTTCGATGCGTCTGGTCAGTTTCTCATGCGAGAGGTTCCGCCAGTGTACATACCCGGTGATGCTACTCAAGCTCCGCCGATCCTGCCACACTTCCAGAGAGTATGGATTCATCTCCCGTGGAAACGATCGGAAGTGTTGCAGGTGAAGCAATCCTTGCCTGACCCTCGTAAAAATCCTGCAGGGTACTATAAAGAATTATCGCAGCTTGTAGACGCTACAATAATGACTCTTGCCGATATCGATATGCTGTTTGGCAATGTCGTACCGCAGCCGGTATGGGCTAAGATTTATCAGGAAAATCATCCAAATGAATTAGGTGGTGATTGGGCTGCCCTTGTAGCGGCGGATGGGTTGCAAACTGGTGGTGCTAAACCCGAACAGCTTATTACCGATCTCCCTCAGAGAATAATTACCCTAATGAAAACGCTTATGCCTGCTATGAGGGTGAATTGGGACAAACTGTCCGCTTGCAAACAAAAGAAGGATGAGAGTGTCTCGGATTTCTTTACGAGATTCGAGGAGGCTTTCATCGACCACAGCGGTCAAGATATGGGTACTGAAGGTGGTCAGAGGTTGTTTGTGGACAAATTTGTTTCAAATTTATTGCCTGACTTGAGCAACAAATTAAGAAACTCAGAAAGTGCGTGGGCTGTTTCTACTTCCGCTCAGATATTGGCTACGGCTCAATATTATGAGAATAGGGAGAAAGAAGAGAACGACCGCGCGGATAAAAAGACGAAAGAACTCAAAACTAAAGTGTTGTTGCAGCAGGCTTATCCTCCGCGTTCGACTCAGAATGATTCGCAGCGGAATCGATCGCAGCCACAGTCAAATAGGTCGCAATCGCGAAATGACTCCTCCTCCCAAAGATCTTCATTAGGGTACAATCAGTGTGCCTATTGTAGACAGGAGGGTCATTTAAAATTCAACTGTCCTGTTCTAAATGATCGTAATAGTGGTAACTCCTCTAGAGGAGGTCGTGGTGGTTCTCAGCAGACATCACGTGGTAGGGGTCGTGGTGCTCAAAATGATCGTTCAGATAACTCATCAAATTCCAATAATTGTTTTGATCAACGTGGATCCTCGCAAGGACGATCTGCGCAGTACAATGTAGACGATTATTACGTCGATCAGGGAACCGACGACAGTAATTACTAGGACAGCCATAGACAAGGGGAGGGAGTGGTATCAGTTCCGGTTGATCAGAGAGGGCCTTACGTCGCAGTTGCTACATCGGGCGTCGTTGAGCCTTTTCTGTTGGACACTGGTGCAGCGAAAAGTTCTATAATGCATTCGAAACTCCCTGGCGCACCTTTGTCTGGCTTGACAAATGTTTCCGTTGGATTCTCTGGCGCCCCCGTTAGCAATCCAGTTTCACGCCCTTTGCCCCTGATAATAGGGCCTCGCGAGCTTCAAGCTCCTTTGATTTTGACTACTGGCTGTGGTGAAAATCTTTTGGGCCTGGATTTGCTAAAACGTTTGTATGCGACTTTGTATTGTTCTCCTGCGGGAGTAAAGCTTACTTTGGGTGAGAGGGTTGTCTCTCCTATGTACTTGTCTCTCGATAAGCTTCCACCGGAATTGAGTTCTCTTCCTGCATCTTTGTGGGCAACAGGTCCCAATGATGTGGGCCTGCTCGACATCTCCCCTTATGTTGTTCAGCTGAAATCTAATGTGCGATTGCCACGTATTCCCCAGTATCGTATCTCTCTTGATGGTGAACGAGCGTTGTTGGCAATCATCTATGATCTGATCGAGAAAGACGTTATTGAGGAGACTCGGGGAAACGTGTGCAACAGTCCTGTGTTGCCTATTCTGAAACGAACTGATCCTTCGAAACCGCCTGTCTATCGTTTTGTTATCGATTTCAGGGAGGTAAATAAAATTGTGATTCCTCAGTTCCCTGTTGTGCCCAACATCACGGCGCTACTGACTCTGATTCCAGCATCGGCATCTTGGTTTTCGGTGATCGATCTGAAGAATGCGTTCTTCAGTATCCCGATTGCTGAGGAGAGCAGAGACCTTTTCGGTTTCTCCCTTGGTGGACGTAGCTTCCGGTTTAAGCGGGCTCCCCAGGGCTATTGTGAAAGTCCATCGATATACAGTCAAGCCTTAAACGGCCAGCTAGATGCGTTTATGTTGCCGGCTGGTGCGGCCTTAATCCAATATGTCGATGACTTATTGGTGGCTGCAGATACTCAGGACATTTGCAAAATTGCTACGGTGTCGTTGCTGCAACATCTCTGTGACTTACATCACAAGGTGTCACCTTCTAAACTCCAATATTGTTGTCAAGAAGTAACCTATCTAGGTCACTTATTGTCAAAGGAGGGAAGGCGGTTGACCCCAGAAAGAATTGCAGCAATTGCCCGGATGACTGTGCCAACAACCCAAAGAGATGTGCGTGCCTTTCTAGGTATCACGTCATATTGCAGGCAATGGATTCCAAATTTTTCATTGCTAGCGAAACCATTGGTGGCTCTTACGTGCAAGGATGTTTCAACTCCTTTACCATGGACGGAAGAATGTCAGAAGAGTTTTTCTGAATTGCGTGACTCATTGTGTTCGGCTCCTGTGTTAGGTACCCCTGACTACAGTAAGCCGTTTACATTATATGTTCACGAGAGGGAAGGTTGTGCTTTGAGTGTCTTAACGCAACCTTTTGGTGGTAAGCAACGTCCATGTGCATATTTTTCCTCGACCTTGGACCCGGTAGCTAGGGCATTGCCGAGTTGCTTGAGAGCAACAGCGGCAGCTGCGGTGTCCATCCGACAATCAGCAGGATTGGTCATGGATAATATGCTTACGGTGATGGTTCCGCATGCAGTTGACACTCTTTTGAATCGTACGAAAACTCAGCACTTGACGAGTGCAAGATTGTCTGGGTACGAATTGACGCTTTTGGCAAGTCATATTCAGATAAAACGTTGTAATGTCCTAAACCCGGCGACTTTATTGCCAATCAGTACAGAGTCAGATGAAATACCAGCTCATGACTGTTATTTAAGGACTGAGGAGGAAACAAAAGGTCGCGTGGACCTTAAAAACACTCCTTTGGATGATCCCGATGGGACTTTGTATGTGGATGGTTCATGTTTTAAATTGAACTCTGCCCAGGCTGCAGAACTGATTGCTCTCACTAGAGCGTGTGTGTTAGCGAAAGGGAAACGTGTGAATGTGTTTACCGACAGCCAATATGCATTTGGCGTCGCCCATAGCTTTGGACGATTGTGGAGAGAGAGAGGGTTTATGACGTCGCATGGTACGAAGATTCAGCATGGCCAGCTTGGGAATGATCTTTTGGATGCACTTACGTTGCCTAAGCAGGTAGCGATTGTTAAATGTAGTGCGCATCGTAAGGTGACGGATGATGTCGGTCGTGGTAATGCGTTTGCGGATGAGACTGCTAAGGAGACTGCCCGGAACCTTAGCACTCGAATGTATGTGGCGAGTTCGGTTAGGTGGCCTACAGAAACGAGCATGTGTGAGGATACTATCGAGAGTGTGAAAGCGATACAGAATGAGGCCACTGAGACTGAAAAGACGAAGTGGAAAGAAAGTACGGGAAAGTTGGATGCGAATGGTTGTTGGGTTGACTTGTCGGAACATAAGAGATGGATGTTGCCAGATGCGTATGTGCTAGCTGTTGTGACAATGGCACATGGGTTAGCACATATTAGCGTGAAAGGTATTTGTAAGTTGTTGTCCCCTGTGTGGAAGAATGATGGTATCACGAAATGTGCTGAACGGTTGGTTAAGAATTGTATGGTATGTATGTTGTACAACCCTGGTAAGGGAACCCCAACACCTCCTGGCCATTTTGCTCCCCCGTCATGTCCTTTTGAGGTGATTCAATTAGACTTCATCCATATGGAGAGATGCAATAACCTGAAATACGTTTTAGTTGTGGTTTGCGCGTTCTCCCGATGGATTGAAGCCTACCCTCTCAAAGACAACACTGCCCTGTCGACTGTGAAAATCCTGCTGAAGGAATACTTTCCTCGGTATGGAATGCCTCGGATTGTATGGTCTGATAACGGAAGTGAGTTTGTGGGGAGTGTGATGAAGAGTGTGTGTAAGGGCCTAGGAATTAATCAAAAATTCCATAGCGCCAATCATCCCCAGTCAGCTGGTTTGGTTGAAGGGTATAATGGCACCCTTAAACTAAAGCTGGCGAAGATTCAGGCTACGACTGGTCTTTCGTGGCCTGACGCTTTACCCTTAGCTTATTGTCAACAAGGGCGACAGTACACTCCCGAGTAGGGCTTAGCCCCTATGAAATAGTGTTCGGTCGTCCTGCGAATGTTTGGGGGGTCCCTAGACCGGGTGTGTTTTCTAGTCTTGAGTACCCAATGTTGATTGACTATCTTCATGATCTGACTGCTAAACTGAGGTTAATTCACCAACAGGTTTACGAAGCACTGCCGACGCAGACGGAGGGTCCAGGCCACCAGCTCCAACCCGGAGACTGGGTGGTTACCCGCAACTTTGCTGCAAGAAGAATTTGGAACCCCGCTTCACTGGACCCTTCCAGGTCCTCCTTGCCACGAGAACTGCCGTCCGTTTGGAAGGTCGAAAAAATTGGGTGCATGCCACTCATACAAAGAAGGTTCCTATACCTTTACCGGCAGACTTGTGGGTGAGGAAGGGCATTGCTTCAGCTGAAACCGAAGGATTGCCGGCTTTTGTACCTTTTAGCGACGCACAACCTGTCGGAGAATCCTCAGTGCAGCAGAAAGACATTGTTGAACATTTGTCACCAAAAGACTCAAGACCAGAACATTCGACTGATCAGCAGAACTCTGTTCCCTCATCGGATCCTTTGTTTGATGAACAGACACGTCCTGGGAAAACCCGATACTTTTTGCGATCCAGCACTAAGGACTAATAAAGAAATTTCGTTTTGTCCCTTGACAATTGCATTATCCCGTTTGCTACGATTAGTCTGAACACCCGTATTATTGTGATTGTTTTTGTATATATTGAGTTTCGTTCCGCATGTGTTTTTGCTTTCACAGCTGAGAGACTTTTTGTACATACATTGTGAATAAAGGCCATAGGGCCGCGCGTGTACTTCCTTCTGGTTAGTAGGTCTTAACGCTAGGTTAAAGACTGTCGGTTCCTGGGAACTCCTAGGGATTGACTACTGCTACACAGAACGAAGTGCGTCAAGAAGCATTGCGGACGGTCATAGGGGATGGCCTTTTCAAAGCTGATGGACTTGGAAGAAGCTCAAGCGCAAAGATTCAAATTGCAACAACTTATTCGTACCAAATGTTTTATGTTTCAAGTGTTCGTATTGCTTTTGACTGTTTCTGCACTATTGGCGGGTGGGGTGTATTACATGATGTTGTACTTCTTACCTTCTACCATACCTACTCCTACTTCTGACCCTAAGCTTACCTCCACTGCATCCCCTCATTCCTTCCATATCTTACCCGAACACGAACAGGTTAGACGTGCAGAATTCCGAAATAATTCCTTTATCCAGCTCCTTCATCAGCACCAGTTAGTGGTTAATACTACTAATTGTTGGGTGTGTGGGCTAATGCCACATACCACTGATAAGGGAATTCCATATCTGGTCCTACCTTATAGTTCTCAGGGTTCAGCTCGAGCATTCCAAACAATGTTTCGGAGCGCACTAGATTCTTACCCCAGTCGAGAGCCACGTTCTCCCTACTCTGGTCCTGGCTCGTATCATAAGCCTTTGTCTATAGCGATAGAAGATTTGGATAGAGATATCTATGAGCCGTCGCTCATCCCAGAGGAAGAGGTACAAGCCTATAGGGTCCTGAGTAAGGTCGAGTATAGTGCGCTCACGAGTGAAAAACAGCTTTGAAGCTCGCCTCCGATATGGGTCGTACCCCACATTGGTAATTTCTGTCTAATGGGTCGTGGCCGAAGATCGAAAGCTCGTCTTGGAGAGAGTGCTTGCTCCGAGAATTACATTCTGCCGATGGTCTCGTCCCCTGTGTTTCTGGCTGCCAAGGGTACATACTTTGTCTGCCATGATCGTGCGTATCCATGGTTGCCCTCCGACTTTGTGGGCTCATGTTTTATTGCAAATTTGTTGCCTCCGACGTTCACTGTAGATGCAGACTATCACAAGACTAGAGTTGTGAGGGGCGTAATTAGCAAAGAGGACACTGCCGGTCAAGAGGCAGGAGACTTTTTCAAGGGTTTCCTCCCGTTTTGGGGGCCTATGGTTAATAGTAGGAACCTGAGACAATTGACTCGAGTGGTGGAATCGACAGCCAATATTACTGCCAGTGCCCTTGGTAATATCACCACAGAACTTCAGGCGGATAGGCTTATGACGTTACAAAACCGTATGGTTTTAGACGTGATCTTAGCAGATCGAGGTGGGGTATGTAAGGTGATCCATTCAAGCTGCTGCATTTTCATTCCAGATAATGCTCCGACCGTCTATCAAGCCATCTCAAAGTTGCATAAGATCTCTGAGTCCATACACGTGGACGTAGGGGATTGGACGCTGCTTGGGTGGTTTTGGGGCCTGATGTCGACTTGGGGTTGGAAGATTCTGATGATCATCGGAGTTGTTGTGGCGTTCCTGTTCACGTGTTGCCTTTGTGTGCAGTGTGGTCCTGCCTTATGTGGCCTCTGTGCTACGACGTGTATAAGACAACCGCCTGTTGCCAAAGGAGCTCGGTTGGACAGAGCGATGTTACAGCAACATCTAGATGGTCTGATGAATATCGAATATGATTCTGACTAGTGCTTGCCTACATGAGGGCAAAAGGAGCGTCTGAGGTTCCGTGACGATTGTAAGTGGTGTTTTCGACTCGCACGAATATGGTCGAGTCTGGTATCTATGAACCGCAAATGACGAGTTTAGTGGGTGTACGCAGTTTCGTTGTGCTAACCTAAACCGATCGTCTGTTTCGTGGGTTTATCCATCTGTACCCACGGGTTCCATCTTAGATACGGCATCCATTTTGTTTCTTGCCCTCAAGTAGCCAGCAAACGGACGTTGTCCGCTTCGCGACCCTGGGATTCCCAAGACATTTGCGGAAGACACATTTCCTTTGAAAGTGTCTTTATGATGAGGGGGATGATACTGTAAGGCAGATGGCCCCGCTCGAGGCTCATCTTGCCGTGCCGGTCTATTGTCTCAGCCGTGCATCTCATTAGGCACGTCCCTTTGATGCCTGTAGCTCGTGTTTCCCGGTACCTTCCCTTTTACACCCTTTTTCGATCTCCCCACTGTTTCCATCTTCCTCTGCACCTGTCTTTGTTCCCTCTTCGATCTGTTTATTGCTGATTGGAATGTACTAATGGTGGGAAGATGGGCTTTTACAGTTGGGAACCGCCAAATGTTTCCGCACTTATGTTCCGGACCCTGAATACATCAAAGCGACCCCTCTCGGGGATAATTATGGGAACCAAGTTGTAAACCTTTGTGCACTATGTAAGCCTATGGGAGAAATATGTATAAAAAGGAGCGATCCACAGTAGCAAATCGAAGCAGATCCCGCGAACATACTTGTTGTGTACTTCTCGTGACTTCTGTGTTCCCTGCAGTAAATAAACCTCGAATCTTTGACGCCGAAGGAAGTGTCCCGTGTCTCTGTCACTCGTACGCCGGAACAGGTTACCCACGAAGGTTTCAGGTGTTGTCCCCTGGCACCGCTGGGTCTTAAATAACCCAGTCCTTCACCTGAGCAACCTGCCCCCCCAGCTGACTCCGTCCCACCTCCAAGACTGAGGGTCCGTCCGAGGCTGGAAGTAGGGGAGAGCAGTGGGGATGCTCCTTCCACACGACCCAAGAGGGGCCGTCAATGACTGAGACACTGCCAGAGCCAGCCATTCACCCAGCAAACTATCCAGTCCCATATAGCCAATCATTGGCACAGGACTGCTGGACTAGCCAAACACCACCCAATGTGGTGTCAGCACGGACATTTCATCTGCCATTACCTTCAACTCACACTCCCCCACCCCACACTCATTTGTAAATATACACCAGCACCAATGCACAATCTGTAAATAAATACCACTTACTCACTCAATGATGTGTTGCCTCCATGTTTATTCACATGATTGTATCAGAAACAGACGTTACCAGGTTCAGGGATCCAAGTCGTACATAATCATGCCGCAGCGGGAGTGACCTAGGGAAAAACAGAGACATCAAAGACACGTCAGGGAACAGAATCACACCAATCACAATACACTGCAGTGCAACATTCCACAAACCACACTCATCACAAAATGATTGGATGAGAGGACACACATCATGGAGACTTGCATGTCCAAATAAATAAACACACACACATGCAAACATCACATAGCAGAACACACAGATGATGCAGACCACAACCACACAACACCAGCAAACATACACAAGGCATACACAACCAGCACAAGAGGTGCTCACTCACATTCAAGGGAAGTAGCGATCAATGAGTTGGCGCCTCTGGTCCACACCTTCCTCCTCACCACTATCCTCATCAGTCGACATGGGTGGGTTGGGAGGGCGAGGAACTTGTTGTTCATCAGGGTCCAAGAGCAGTTCTATGTTATTGCGCACAGCCAGGTTGTGGAGCATGCAGCAGGCAATCACGATCCTGCATACTTTGCCTGATGAGTAAGGCAGGGCCCCTCCGGTCTTATCCAGGCACCGAAACCTAGACTTCAGCAGTCCTAAAGTACGTTCAACCACACTCGAGGTGTCCTTCCATGGGCATCATTGTATCGCATCTCACCCGCTGTAGTTGGATTACGTATGGGACTCAGCAGCCAAGGCCTGTTTGGGTAAGCCGAGTCGCCTATGTTGGGGGAATAGAGAGACAGGATTATCACTACCAGAATTGGTGGGCACACCATGCCACACAGATATCACTCCTGTCACCACAGCATACTCACCAACCAGCCACGCTTGTGCTGGATTCAGATTTACCATCAGTTGGGGGACAATGCTGCTCCGCATGAAGTGGGAGTCATGTGCAGAGCATGGAAATCTTGCACACACATGGGATATGATGTTGTCGGCCTGGCACACCACCTGCACGTTGAGGGAATGGAAGTGCTTCCGATTCCTATACACCTGCTCACGTGCCCGTGGTGGAATGAGAGTGATATGTGTGCCATCAATGGAACCCACTACGTGTGGTATCTGACCCAGTGCATAGAAGTCTGCTTTGACCGCTGCCAACTCTGCCAGCTGTGGGAACTGTATGTAGTCATCCTTGTACAGCATCATGGCTTTCAGAACATCCCGAAGTACCATGCTGAACATGGACTGTGACATCCCCCCGGCATGTCCAACTGTGTACTGAAAGGTGCCTGTTGCAAAAAAGTGTAGTGCCGCCATCACCTTTGCTGTGGGTGTAATGGAACCTGGATAGGTTCTTCGTGGCTGCAGGTGAGGAGACAATTGGTCTACAAGCTCCATCAATCGACGTCAAACCAGCCGGAATTTCCTGATCACCTCCTCATCAACCATATCCTCCAGCACAGTGTATGGGCGATGGACATTTGGAGCCCTCCTGTGTGGGAGTAGATGGAATGGAAGTCAATTCACAAACAATGCATGGCTGTGCAACTCACTCACATGTCAACAAACTCTACCAACAAGTAAAATGTAGTGGATAATTGTCATATGTGTGACATCTCTGATTATCACTACAACATGGAGTGCCGTAGCAACAATGTGCAGCCACTAGCAACATGATGTGTCTCAACATGTGCAATGCAACTAAGTTTCAGGTCACCATTACTGCCAACAAGACATGTGTCATGACCCAAATGTGTAGAAGCCACATCACAGACACACATGCAAGTGCATGCACACAAACAATAAAGATACACACACACCATCTCATCATGCACCAATGGCAACACCAATAATGGTGGGCATACACAACAGGCAACACACATACACTGAATACATGTGTACCCCCACCATAGTTATTACCTCACATAAACCACACACTGACAACAGAATCAGAATGTGGCGATACATCTGGGATGTACTGTGTAGATGTGAAGAACTAGAAACGTGTGTAGGGAAATACCCGCCGTCAACACGTCGACATGCACATGTGTTGCACATTGTTTGCACACCGATGGGCATAGTATGGACACACATGGAATAGAGAATGACATATGAAGTCACGCAATCACGCACACAACTGTCATAACGCAACTGCAGACAATACAACACGGTGCATCGTCTGAAAATATACAATCATTGGCGCCGCCATGGCGGTGCATTGCTTCCGCTGTTTACGAATGGGCATACGCGGGCCGCGTTCCCTCTTCCCATTGGCTGCATGTGCACGGACCGTCACGGTCACACATCGGCAAACGCATGTGTTAGCCTCCGGGACAGATGCTTCAATTGCAACAATGTTCAATCACTGGCGCCACCATGGCGGGGCACGTATTCGGCGGGGGAGGTGTAGACCAACACATCCATTAGCTGATGTCAATGGACATGGCAGTTCATGACCCCCCTTACAGTCACATTGCATCATCCACCGTACACCGGCCGGCCCAGCCCGGCCCAGGACCGGCGTGCCGGCCATGTCAATGCGCTGTGCCAGGCCCAGCCCAGGACCGGCGTGCCGGCCATGTCAACCACCGCCATTTCAGGCCCCGTCCACTACCGCCATGCAGGCCATGTCAACGTTGGTGGTTGACATGGCCGGCACCCCGGTCCTGGGCCGGGCCTGGCACGGCGGTAGTGGACGGGGCCTGGCACGGCGGGGGTTGACATGGCCGGCACGCCGGTCCTGGGCCGGGCCTGGCACGGCGGTAGTGAACGGGGCCTGGCACGGCGGGGGTTGACATGGCCGGCACGCCGGTCCTGGGCCGGGCCTGGCATGGCGGTAGTGAACGGGGCCTGGCACGGCGGTGGTTGACATGGCCGGCACGCCGGTCCTGGGCCGGGCTGGGCCGGCCGGTGTACGATGCAATGTGACTGTAAGGGGGGTCATGAACTGCCAGCTGGTAGAATTACTCAACTGTAAATCTGGCTCCCCCAAGGACCCTTTGCCAGCCAAACAATATAAAAAACTGGCACCCCTGCTCAACCCATTCCTTAACCATATCTGGAACGAATCCCTGAGAACGGGCATTTTTCCCGCAAAATGGAAGCATGCGTCCCTAGTCCTTATCCTTAAGAAACCTGATCTTGACCCAGATAACCCTAGTAACTACAGGCCCATCTCTCTCCTGCCCGCCCCAGCTAAGATCCTGGAAAAACTGGTGCACGCCCAGCTTGCCAACTATATTGAATCCCATGGGCTCCTGCATGACTCTCAGCACGGCTTTCGATCGGGCCACAGCACGGAGTCGGCCCTTGTTGAAATGGCTGACTCGGTGAGATGGACGCTGGATCGAGGGTCGAGGGCGGTGTTAGTGCTGCTGGATCTCTCAGCAGCATTTGACACCGTCTCTCATAAGATCCTGCTGAGAAGGCTGGGAGACCTGGGTATTGGCGGTACAGTGTTGAGATGGCTCTCTTCCTACCTGGGTGACCGTACTCAGCAGGTATACACCCCTCCCTACACCTCCACCGCTAGACCACTTAAATGGGGAGTTCCACAGGGCTCCTCCCTGAGCCCGCTCTTGTTCAATGTTTACTTCTCCCCCTTGGCTAAACTGATTGCGCAAACTGGGATTAAATCCACCTCCTACGCTGACGACATTCAGTTACTCTTCACCTTTGATACCCCCACTGCCTCTGCCTTCGACCCATTGAAAAACTGTCTAAGAGACATCTCTAGCTGGATGGACTACAATTCCCTCCGACTCAACGCGGGAAAGACAGAGATTCTGTTTTTTAACTCATCATCCCCTCTTGACTCTAATTTATGGTGGCCGGATGATCTCAGCCATGCCCCCACGCCTAAAGACTCGGTGAGAAACCTGGGAGTGCGCTGGGATAATCATCTCAGTTTCAACGCCCAGGTTCAAACAGTAGCAGCATCCTGTTTTGCTAAGATCAAGACAATTAGACGGCTCATCAACTACCTGCCGATGGACTGCCGTAAGACTGTGGTACAAGCCCTGATAATATCTCACCTGGACTACGCCAACGCACTATATCTTGGCATCACAGCAGGCCTATGCCACAAGTTACAGACTGTCCAGAATGCTGCTGCTCGGCTGGTGGAGAGAATTCCTGCCAGACATCACATCTCCCCACACCTCCGTAAACTCCACTGGCTCCCCATTTCCAAGAGATGTATTTTTAAGGCCATGACCCTGGCTTTCCGGGCCTCCAAGGGCAAAGGCTCGGCACATCTGAAAAGCACTCTGAGACCGTATGTCAACACCAGGACATTACGCTCAAATTCCCTACTTCTGCTGGAAACCCCTAGATTTAAACGTACTCGCGCCAGAGGGAAAACATTCGAGGTCTGTGCCACTCGGTGTTGGAATAACCTCCCGGTTGCATTACGAGCCTGTCAATCCGAATTAGCATTCCGAAAGTCCCTGAAAACACATCTCTTCCCCATATAATGCCCCATTGGTGCCTAGCCTCTAAGTTCCATGATTTATCAGCGCCGGGACGCCCCGTTGGGGCAGCTGTTGCGCTTTACAAAATACACAAATAAATAAATAAATGTCCATTGACATCAGCTAAAGGATGTGTTGGCCTGCACCTCCCCCGCCGAATACGTGCCCCGCCATGTTGGCGCCAGTGATTGAACATTGTTGAAAGTGAAGCATCCGTCCCGGAAGCTTGCACATGCGGGTGCCGATGTGTGACGGTCTGTGCACATGGGAAGTGGGAACAAGGCCCGCGTATGCCCAATCGAAAGTAGCGGATGCAGTGCACCACAACACCAGGGCCAGTCATTGGCCCTTTTCCAAACACGCATCCAGGGATGACCAATGGCTGACGATGTATGCCACTGACATGGCCTCAGGGCCCTATATATGTGTGATTTGCAAAAGCACACATTCAACGATGACCACCGACTGCTGCCTGTGACCATCACCTCGACCTGCTGCTGTTGAAATGACCACCGACTGCTGCCTGTGACCATCACCTCGACCTGCTGCTGTTGAGCTGATCACCGACTGCTGCCTGTGACCATCACCTCGACCTGCTGCTGCTGAGCTGACCACCGACTGCTGCCTGTGACCATCACCTCGACCTGCTGCTGCTGAGCTGACCACCGACTGCTGCCTGTGACCATCACCTCGACCTGCTGCTGCTGAGCTGACCACCGACTGCTGCCTGTGACCATCACCTCGACCTGCTGCTGCTGAGCTGACCACCGACAGCTGCTCTAGTGCCATACTCCGTGAACTTTCCATGTCGAGAGTCAAAGAGCTCCGGTCTCGTCCCTTCACCGCCACGGAGCTGGATGTCCTCGTGGACGGTGTGCTCCGCAACTTCGGACGGCTGTAAGGTGACCCCGGACAGGTGGTAAGTGCAGTGGGGGACATGTTGGTGTGCATGAGGTGGTCAATTACTCCTGGCCTCTGTAATCTTCGTGGTGTGCTGTGGGCCCAACACATTTGTCGGAATGTGCATGGCTGCTGAGAGATACGTGTTGCCCCTATCTGTGTGACTGGCCAACTGTCCACTGACTTGCACCCTTTTGTCTCCCATCATGGTAGGTCAAGCTGCACCTTCGCAAGGACGTGTGGAGGAGCATTGCACGTGATATACGGGCAGTGGGGGTGTCCAATAGACGACATACACACTGCCACAAACGCTGGGACGACATTTCCAGGCTGAGCAAGAATGTAGCGGAAGTGACACTAGGGATGATTCCAAGAACGCCACGTCTGGCCCGACGCTCAATGACCCCTCTCATGCACCGTATCATTGCTGTGATGCATCCTGACCTGTCCGACCGGCTGCGTGTGGATCAACAGCAAAGTAGCGGTAAGCATACTGTCTGTGTATGTTGCTTGGGAGTGCAATGCATGTATTGTTGCCCAGACACATTAGTGACTTCCGTGTAGCCTATGTATCGTTGCAATGGCATGTTGGTGCCATTGGCGGAGTCAAATGTCACTTCCAGGTCCGGCATGTAGACACGCCACTCGCTAAGCAGTTGAGTGTTGATGCACATGCTGTAGTGGTCCGTCGCCCCATGGCAAGACATGTGTGCAGATGTACGTGCTCCTGCCCTGTCCGCATGCTGTACATGTTTCACGGCCAACACCGCTTATTTCATGTGAGGATGACTGGTAGGGGTGGGCCGTGTGCAGGTTGGGGGCTAGATCTACTTTGTCAGCAATGGCATTATGGATTCCTTGTCCTACTGTACGTGAGTGTGCCCATGACTTACACCTCTTTTCTATGCATTTCAGCTTTGGCAGAGGGCACTCAGCCACAGACGGCGGAGATGATTGGAGGCAATGCATCCGGATCAGACTTCGAGCACATGCAGACTGACACAGAAGAGGGCAGCGCTGGAGAGGGGGACAGGACCGTCCCTGAGGACTCGCATGTGGAGACAACATCGTCCTCATCTTCCGACAGTGTTGGTGAGTCTGCACTGTTGTCACAGACTGGGAGTGGCCAATCAACACCTTCGGTCGGGACACAGCACACAGGGCACACACTGCCGCCAACTGCACCATGTACTGTTCGTGCAGGAGTAGGGGGAGCAGAGTGGCGTTCGGTGTAGGCACCGCTGCCCCAGCCTCGGTGAGCCAAAATACACTTTGTGCTGAGGCTGTTGATCTGCTGCAACAGCTGTGTGTGGGGCAGACCAATATGATAAATGCATTCCAAGACCACAATAGGAAGTTGGGGCAGGTGGTGGCATTCATGGAAGGGATGCATGGCGATCTTGCTGGTCTACACAGGACAGTTAATTCATTGGCTAGCAGTGTATCGTCTGCTATTGTACAGTCGCATGGACTGGGTGCTACTTCTGTTTCCCCATCTACAACACTGGATGTCTCAGGGGGGAGTGAATATTCTGACCAGGACTCAAATACAGGTTATTGCACTAGAAGCAGCGTCAGCCAGCACGTGAGGGCACGGAGGGCTCAGACACTATCCCCTAGGTCAGCAAAATCTGTTCACAAAGACAACCTCAGATACACTGGAGTACACACACGGGACCCACAAGTGGTGTTGGGGGAAATGCCTTCACATGCTACACAGGCATCCCACACAAAAGGTACTCCCAAGGCAAGGGTTACTCCCAGTTCCATGGACACTACCCAGGACAAGGACAGTCAGAAGACAAAGGCACCTCTGGAGAGCAGGGACACTCCCAAGGACAGAGACACTAGTAAGGAAGGGGCCACTCCCAAGGGCAGGGGCAAGGTCAGTCAAAAGACAAAGGCACCTCATAAGAGCAGGGACACTCCCAAGGACAGGGACACTAGGAAGGAAGGTGCCACTCCCAAGGGCCCGGACACTAGTAAGGAAGGAGCCACTCCCAAGGGCAGGGACAAGGTCAGTCAAAAGACAAAAGCACCTCATGAGAGCAGGGACACTCCCAAGGACAGGGACACTAATACGGAAAGAGCCACTCCCAAGGGCAGGGACACTAGTAAGGAAGGAGCCACTCCCAAGGGCAGGGACACTAGTAAGGAAGGAGCCACTCCCAAGGGCAGGGACACTAGTAAGGAAGGAGCCACTCCCAAGGGCAGGGACACTATTAAGGAAGGAGCCACTCCCAAGGACAGGGACACTAGTAAAGAAGGAGCCACTCCCAAGGGCAGGGACACTACTAAGGAAGGAGCCACTCCCAAGGGCAGGGTCACTAGTAAGGAAGGAGCCACTCCCAAGGGCAGGGACACTAGAAGGGAAGGTGCCACTCCCAAGGGCAGGGACACTACTAAGGAAGGAGCCACTCCCAAGGGCAGGGACACTAGTAAGGAAGGAGCCACTCCCAAAGGCAGGGACACTAGTAAGGAAGGAGCCACTCCCAAGGGCAGGGTCACTAGTAAGGAAGGAGCCACTCCCAAGGGCAGGGACACTAGTAAGGAAGGAGCCACTCCCAAGGGCAGGGACACTACTAAGGAAGGAGCCACTCCCAAGGGCAGGGACACTAGTAAGGAAGGAGCCACTCCCAAGGGCAGGGACACTAGTAAGGAAGGAGCCACTCCCAAGGGCAGGGTCACTAGTAAGGAAGGAGCCACTCCCAAGGGCAGGGACACTAGTAAGGAAGGAGCCACTCCCAAGGGCAGGGACACTACTAAGGAAGGAGCCACTCCCAAGGGCAGGGACACTAGTAAGGAAGGAGCCACTCCCAAGGGCAGGGACACTAGTAAGGAAGGAGCCACTCCCAAGGGCAGGGTCACTAGTAAGGAAGGTGCCACTCCCAAGGGCAGGGACACTAGTAAGGAAGGAGCCACTCCCAAGGGCAGGGACACTAGTAAGGAAGGAGCCACTTCAGAGGGCAGGGACAAGGTCAGTCAAAAGACAAAGGCACCTAAGAAGAGCAGGGACACTCCCAAGGGCAGGGACACACATAGGGAGAAGGTGTGTTCTGGAGACAGGTACACCACAGATGACAAGCCTGCGGCCAGGAACAGGGCACCATCCAGGGAACAGGGAAAGTCCAGAGACAACATTCCTCCTACGGAATAAGAACATCCAAGGGACAAGGTTTCTCCCATGGACACTGGCGCTATCAAGGACAGGCATACATCACCCCTTGCTGCACTGAGGCTGATGTTGTTGAGGGAACGGAATACAGATGTCTCCGCGGTGGAGTCACCCCTTAGCTCCACTCCCATCGGGGCCCGTCAGGAGCAGAGGAAGGTGGGCCCTGCTGTAGTATCCCCCACGACACATGTTGCAGAGGCCAGAAGGCAGCCACACAGCAAACGACAAGCAGGCTCCAGCACGTCCCCAGAGAGCATACCCCCGGCAGCAGATGCACCACCCATGGTGGGTGATATTTCATTTCCGTCCGAACCACTTGCCAGTCCTGTCCTGTCCAGGGTGCACTCACATATCCCCAAGAGACGTAGACACACACCATTGACACATGCCCACCCCGATGTCGGTCAAGTGCAACTATCCCCAGCTCCCAGAGCCACCCTGCCTCCTGGCCCATACAGCCCAGTGGCTCATCATTTCAGTGGTCCCAGTGGCGCAGCTGCAGTTGACTCGCATGTGTCAGATAGTGGCACTGTGTCTGTTGTTTGCTGTCATGCATCATGTAGTAGCACTGTATCAGTTATGCCCTCTCCTGTTTCTGGTGCTGGCAGTGTGTCTGGGTCTATGGCCCATGTGTCAGTCACTCGCGCTGTGGCTGTGTCTCACACTCCTGTATCAGGTGCTGGCAGTGTATCTGGGTCTGTGGCGCATGTGTCAGTCACTCAAGCTGTGGCTGTGTCTTACACTCCTGTATCAGGTGCTGGCAGTGTATCTGGGTCTGTGGCGCATGTGTCAGTCACTCGAGCTGTGGCTGTGTCTCACACTCCTGTATCAGGTGCTGGCAGTGTATCTGGGTCTGTGGCGCATGTGTCAGTCACCCGAGCTGTGGCTGTGTCTCACACTCCTGTATCAAGAGCTGGCAGTGTATCTGGGTCTGTGGCGCATGTGTCAGTCACTCGAGCTGTGGCTGTGTGTCACACTCCTGTATCAGGTGCTGGCAGTGTGTCTGGGTCTGTGGCTCACGTGTCAGTCACTGCATCTGTGGCTGTGTGTCACACTCCTGTTTCTGGTGCTGGCAGTGTGTCTGGGTCTGTGGCCCATGTGTCAGTCACTCGAGCTGAGGCTGTGTCGCACACTCAAGTTTCTGGTGCTGGCAATCTGTCCGATGCAGGTACTTCACGCAATCCACCTGATAGTGTGATGTGAGGTGCTGTTCACTTCACTCACATGTTTTTACACGGTGTGTACATTGTCCATTGTGAACAGACTTCCACTGTTGTGGTCCTTGGGACGGGTTGCTTGGAATATGTACTTGTGCTGCCTCTGATGTACCTGCTCTGGTGTCGACTATGCCCTGCTGCTGTTGTGATACTGCAGTCTGCCCTCTCATGTGCTGCCTCTGATGTACCTGTTCAGTGCAATGGACTGTTGACGCACTTAGCCCCTCTCATGCACTGCCTCTGATGTACCTGCTCTGGTGTCGACAATGCCCTGTTGCTGTTGTGATACTGCAGTCTGCCCTCTCATGTGCTGCCTCTGATGTACCTGTTCAGTGCAATGGACTGTTGATGCACTTAGCCCCTGTCATGTGCTGCCTCTGATGTACCTGTTCAGTGCAATGGACTGTTGATGCACTTAGCCCCTCTCATGTACTGCCTCTGATGTACCTGCTCTGGTGTCTACAATGCCCTGTTGCTGTTCTGATACTGCAGTCTGCCCTCTCATGTGCTGCCTCTGATGTACCTGCTCTGGTGTCCACTATGCCCTGTTGCTGTTCTGATACTGCAGTCTGCCCTCTCATGTGCTGCCTCTGATGTACCTGTTCAGTGCAATGGACTGTTGATGCACTTAGCCCCTCTCATGTGCTGCCTCTGATGTACCTGTTCAGTGCAATTGACTGTTGATGCACTTAGCCCCTCTCATGTACTGCCTCTGATGTACCTGCTCTGGTGTCGACAAGGCCCTGTTGCTGTTCTGATACTGCAGTCTGCCCTCTCATGTGCTGCCTCTAATGTACCTGTTCAGTGCAATGGACTGTTGATGCACTTAGCCCCTCGCATGTACTGCCTCTGATGTACCTGCTCTGGTGTCGACAATGCCCTGTTGCTTTTGTGATACTGCAGTCTGCCCTCTCATGTGCAGCCTCTGATGTACCTGTTCAGTGCAATGGACTGTTGATGCACTTAGCCCCTCTCATGTGCTGCCTCTGATGTACCTGTTCAGTGCAATGGACTGTTGATGAACTTAGCCCCTCTCATGTACTGCCTCTGATGTACCTGCTCTGGTGTCCACTATGCCCTGTTGCTGTTCTGATACTGCAGTCTGCCCTCTCATGTGCTGCCTCTGATGTACTTGCTCTGGTGTCCACTATGCCCTGTTGCTGTTCTGATACTGCAGTCTGCCCTCTCATGTGCTGCCTCTGATGTACCTGTTCAGTGCAATGGACTGTTGATGCACTTAGCCCCTCTAATGTACTGCCTCTGATGTACCTACTCTGGTGTCGACAAGGGCCTGTTGCTGTTCTGATACTGCAGTCTGCCCTCTCATGTGCTGCCTCTGATGTACCTGCTCTGGTGCCGACAATGCCCTGTTGCTGTTCTGATACTGCAGTCTGCCCTCTCATGTGCTGCCTCTGATGTACCTGCTCTGGTGTCGACAATACCCTGTTGCTGTTCTGATACTGCAGTCTGCCCTCTCATGTGCTGCCTCTGATGTACCTGCTCTGGTGTCCACTATGCCCTGTTGCTGTTCTGATACTGCAGTCTACCCTCTCATGTGCTGCCTCTGATGTACCTGTTCAGTGCAATGGACTGTTGATGCACTTAGCCCCTCTCATGTAATGCCTCTGATGTACCTGCTCTGGTGTCGACAATTCCCTGTTGCTGTTGTGATACTGCAGTCTGCCCTCTCATGTGCTGCCTCTGATGTACCTGTTCAGTGCAATGGACTGTAGATGCACTTAGCCCCTCTCATGTGCTGCCTCTGATGTACCTGTTCAGTGCAATGGACTGTTGATGAACTTAGCCCCTCTCATGTACTGCCTCTGATGTACCAGCTCTGGTGTCGACAATGCCCTGTTGCTGTTCTGATACTGCAGTCTGCCCTCTCATGTGCTGCCTCTGATGTACCTGCTCAGGTGTCCACTATGCCCTGTTGCTGTTCTGATACAGCAGTCTGCCCTCTCATGTACTGCCTCTGATGTACCTGCTCTGGTGTCGACAATGCCCTGTTGCTGTTGTGATACTGCAGTCTGCCCTCTCATGTGCTGCCTCTGATGGACCTGTTCAGTGCAATGGACTGTTGATGCACTTAGCCCCTCTCATGTACTGCCTCTGATGTACCTGCTCTGGTGTCGACAATGCCCTGTTGCTGTTCTGATACTGCAGTCTGCCCTCTCATGTACTGCCTCTGATTTACCTGCTCTGGTGCAATGGACTGTTGATGCACTTAGCCCCTCTCATGTACTGCCTCTGATGTACCTGGTGTCGACAATGCCCTGTTGCTGTTGTGATACTGCAGTCTGCCCTCTCATGTGCTGCCTCTGATGTACCTGTTTAGTGCAATGGACTGTTGATGCACTTAGCACCTCTCATGTGCTGCCTCTGATGTACCTGTTCAGTGCAATGGACTGTTGATGCACTTAGCCCCTCTCATGTGCTGCCTCTGATGTACCTGTTCAGTGCAATGGACTGTTGATGCACTTAGCCCCTCTCATGTACTGCCTCTGATGTACCTGCTCTGGTGTCGACTATGCCCTGTTGCTGTTGTGATACTGCAGTCTGCCCTCTCATGTGCTGCCTCTGATGTACCTGTTCAGTGCAATGGACTGTTGATGCACTTAGCCCCTCTCATGTACTGCCTCTGATGTACCTGCTCTGGTGTCGACAATGCCCTGTTGCTGTTCTGATACTGCAGTCTGCCCTCTCATGTGCTGCCTCTGATGTACCTGCTCTGGTGTCGACAATGCCCTGTTGCTGTTGTGATACTGCAGTCTGCCCTCTCATGTGCTGCCTCTGATGTACCTGTTCAGTGCAATGGACTGTTGATGCACTTAGCCCCTCTCATGTGCTGCCTCTGATGTACCTGCTCTGATGCCCACAATGCCCTGTTGATGTTGTGATACTGCAGTGTGCCCTCTCATGTGCTGCCTCTGATGTACCTGCTCTGATGCCCACAATGCCCTGTTGCTGTTGTGATACTGCAGTCTGCCATCTCATGTGCTGCCACTGATGTACCAGCTGTGGTGGCCACAATGCCCATGCTCAAGCATACACTGTGATTATACCCCAATTATGTGTAATAAAGAAAGTCAATCATGTGTCGTGCTTTGTCGGAGTCATTACTGCGTGTGTGATACAGGTGTGTATTTGTATTTGCTTCAAATCAGTGGGTTCAGATACATGACACTCCCCCTCCCAACGTCACGACCCTTGCAGGTACTCCCCTCCAGACAGCGAATGGTTTGTAGCGTACCTGCGTCTTCCTCGATAGTGGACCAAGACTAGGACGTGGTGGATCACGAAGAGTATCGGGTAAGCGTGTAGTGCTGGGTCCATATCGGCGAGCAGCTCGTGGGGGGTATGTTCGCTGTGGGGCATCCGCAGTGTTCAGGCAGGTTGTTTTTCCGCAGCGCTTTTATGTGTATTTTCCGCCATCTTGATTTGGGGGACGGTCCTAGACGTCAGTCCGTACGGCGGAGTCTCTGGATTGGGTACGTCCGCCGCGTGGTCGGGTGTAGTTGGGCGACGGAGCGTGCTCTTTCATCGCGGATGGAATTTGGACAATCTTTCCTATCCTGATATGGCGGACGGAGTGACCGCGACAGGCGGACGCAGAAAAGGCATGCTCCGCATACTCCAGGGCTGCGGAGGCACTTCCGTCCGCCATCCTAATGAGCCCCTATGAGTTGATTTTTGCAAATGTATCCAAAGACATTGGTTAAAGTGGAAGTAACATCCTTGTATGGATGTGTGCGGATATGTTTTAAGGATGGAATTTATCATTGCTTGTTCAAAGTCTATTATAATTTTTAGGGGAAAGAAGTCTGTTGTTCCTTCTTTTATTTTGTTTAATATTTCAGTGTATGTAGAAGTTTGTTTGTTTGGTAACAAACAATAGATGAATGGTATGCAAGTATTATGGAATTGCCCATGTATAGTATATAATTGATAGAATGGTTTAGGGCATATGGTAAAAGTGCCATCCATCATCCATGTTTGGCTTTCTTTTAATTTTTTTAGGTTGTTGTTTGTAGCAAATATTATTATCCTTTTATCTTTGTTGTTGTTATCGTAGAAGATAAAAGGTTCATCATTATGAGTTATGGTAAGCTCAGGTGGAATTATGACCTCTTCAAAAGTTTTAGGTGTTGGTATTGTTGGTCTACTGGATTTTTTGGTCCTAGCTATGGTTCTTTTTATAGCAGCTATTGTTGTTAACTGACCTCTTGCCTCTCTAGGTACTCTAGGTAGTAATTCCTTTAGTATTACACTTGTTGGTAGGTCAGAGGTGCTGCTTAGTTCCTTAATATTTTCAAGAGTAGATCTAACTTCTATTTCTGAGATATTAGGTGGATGGTTATGTTCAGTGGTATTAATTACACTTGTTTCTCTGGTTGTTGTGCGGCCATAGCTTTTGTTAGAGTAATACTTAGTACATTTCCAGTTTACTTTAAGGTCTTTTTGTTTTTCCTGAGTATAAGTATACCCCATATAGCATAACAAATATTTTCCTTTCTGAGATTTTACAAATCTTGCTTCTTCTGCCATTGTTGGTTTCTTAAATCTAGAAAGGGTGTATTAAATAATATTAGAAACAGTATTTTTATTACAAGAGTAATTAATTATGTATGTAACATTTTTAGGTACTTACCAATTGTAAAGTTGTAGAATTTCAAAGTAGATGTATTTGTTGCTTGATGCTTTTATTGTTTTTAGTGGTCTGTGGAAAGAAAATTAAGCATATTTTAGTGAATGTTTATATATGTATTTTGGTAACACATTTTGTAGGGTACCATATTTTATTATTAAAAGGTTTTGTACATTTAATCTGAAATAGATATCAGTTTAAAAAAATTCACTTTTTAGTTTTGAATGCAGTCAAGTACTAACATTGTGAGATTTAAAAAAACAAATAATAGTACATGTGCATGTCTTCTATGCTTACCAAGTTTTAATTTTTAGTTTTTGAACGTAGATCCTTTGTTGATATGTTGCTGCTTTTCTTTTTTAAGGTATCTGTTGAAATAAATAATGGTATGATTAATAATTTGTTTAGTATTTATAATACAAGTAGGTTTTTTTAAAACAAGCATTTCACATTTTCTGTATTTAAAACATGTGTTTATTTAAAAAAAATATTTAGAAAGTTAAGTAGGAGTTTCTTAGATTGTTATAACATTTTAGCTATTTCTTTAGCATTTCCTTAGTGTTTAAAGAGGACATTTTTTTTTTTTTTTTTTTAAACTCTTTATTCGTGACTGTTACAGGATGCCTTACATTTCTGTACATTTTCTTATCATAACATACATCAGTCTTTTCCGTTTTCAAACCCAGAAACTTGTGGGAGCAGTGCATTTCAGTTTCAAATTGCTTATCAGAGCATCCCCAGGATGATTCCCATATGTACTCCGTACCCTCCAGAATCGTGTCCGTCATAAGTAGCATACCCCAACTGTCCCTTCCTCCCCAACCGCCCACCCACCCCCTGTCTCCTGGTCGTTCTCACTCGTACACTCCACATCCCGGGTCAAGGTGGCACTATGTATGTCTGAAGTGGTAAAAGCCGTAGGTCTGGTCTAGCCCCTGTGAGTCACATTGGTGCCCTTTAAGCCTCGTCCCCCTCCCGCCACCTTTGCGAGTTCATCCCACCGGGCCTCCCGAGCAGTCCAGGTCTATCTCCTCCAGGTCTATCATCATTAAGTCCCATTCCTGAGCTATAGGATATTTGCGCAGGCCCTTGCTCTCCTCGTCTCGCAGCGCCGCGGATTCTGCCTTGCCCCATTTCAGCAAGTCGCTGCGCCACGTTTCTATCTGCGGGGCCCTGGGTGACTTCCATCTCATGGTGAGCACCCTGATCGCCAGCACCAGTGCCAGGTCCGTAAATCTCAGCTGTGCCTTGCATGTCTTGGGCCGCTTTCTGTTCCCCAGCAGGCATGGTAACGCTCCCTCAGGGATTCGGAGTGTTGTTATGGAGTGTAGTGTATGTTTGATCGTTCCCCAGTAAGAGTGTAGCTTCGGGCATGTCCATAGCATGTGGAGAATATGTGCCTCATCCTGGTAACATCTCGGGCAGCAGTGTGCGGTGGCAGGGAACATCCGATGCAGCCTCTGGGGTGTAAGGTAAGCTCTGTGGAGAACCATGGCCTGTATGAACTGAAACTTAACATTCCTAGACACCCGTCTATGATGGCCTAAAATAATTTTCCACTCCCCGTCTGTTATGTTTTCCCCTGAGTCTGCAGTCCAGGACTCCCTGAGTGTAGCAATCGGTGAAGGTACATGTTCCCTGATGCCAGTGTATAGCCATTTCACTAGGTGTCCCCCCGCTCCCATGTAGTGTAAGAGATGCACTAATTCATGCTGTTCCGGTTTCGTCCTTTGCGGGGCCCAAGCCCGTCTGACATAGTGCGCAACCGAGGCGTGTAGTAGGTAGAAGCGTGAAGGTGCTCCCGTGGCCTGCACAAATGAATCATGGTCCAGCAAGGTGTCATCGCCGAACAGGTCTCCCACCCTGTCCACTCCAGTCTCCGCCCAGGGTCGCAATCTGCACCATGTTAAGGTCCCCTGCGGTGTCGGGAGTCCCAGTAGTGGTATATTGTCTGCATATGGGGGGGTCCCATTCGAGTACGACAGCGCTTTCTTCCAGCAGGTCAAGGCCACGTGCAGGAGGGGGTGGCAGTCCCCAGGAATTCTAGCATTGGGCAAGAGGAGGGAGTGCAGGTCTCCCCGCGCCAGTTTGTCCTCCGTGTAAGCGATCTCATGCAAGTCCCTGCCCCCCACCCATCGGGTCAGCCATTGGAGTTGGCTGGCATAGTAGTAACTGCGCAGGTCCGGCACTCCCAGTCCGCCCTGCCTAGTATTCAGTTGCAGTTTTTTAAGGCTGATCCGCCTCCTCCCCGAGCCCCAGATGAGGGTGACCAATAATGTATTCAGTGAGGTAAATATCTGACGCGGCAGCAGAACCGGTAGGTTCACAAAATAATACAGAATGCGGGGAAGTAGGACCATCTTCGAGACCACCACTCGTCCCATTACCGATAGGGGCAATGACGTCCAGAAGCCCACGCTACCTCGTATGCCAGTAATGGCCTTACGGATATTACCGTCAATCTGGGCCTCCGGGTCTCGGTAGACCTGTATTCCGAGATACTTGAACGTGGTCGGTGCCACTTGTATGTCGTAGGTCCCGAACTGTATGAGGGGAGGTCGTTGGCCATCTCGAAAAAAGAAGCCCAGGGACTTCCCTGGATTTATAGCCAGCCCAGATATGTCCTCAAATCGCCTGAAGATATCCGCCAGAGACGAGTGGTCTCCTCGCAGGTTTCGGAGGAACACCAGGATGTCGTCGGCATATATTGAAGTCATGTGGTCGGTGCCCCCCACCGGTATGCCATCCTCCGCAGCTCTATTGCGAAGCGCAATAGCCAGGGGCTCCAGCGTCAACACAAACAGTAGTGGCGACAATGGGCAGCCCTGGCGGGTGCCCCTGTGGACTCCATAACTGTCCGAAGTGTGCCTTCCTGTGCGCGCCCTGGCCGTCGGGCCCGTGTATAATAAACGGATCCATTTGATCAGGGCTTCCGGGAAACCAAAGCGATGTAAGACTTCGAACATGAAATTCCACGTCAAAGAGTCAAACGCCTGACGGAGGTCTAGGGCTATGCAGCCCGCGTGTGGCAGATTGTGGGGTGTAGTTGTCATGAGGGCGTGGAGTCGCCTCGAGTTTTGGGAGGTACTCCTCTCTGGGAGGAAGCCACATTGATCGGTATGGATCAGGCCAGGGAGGTGATGTTGGATCCTCAAGGCAATCGCTTTACTGAGAATCTTATACTCCGTGGAGAGCATAGAAAGGGGCCTGTAGTTACCTACATCCTGAGGGTCCCTACCGGGTTTTGGGATTGAAATCACCAAGGCCTGCATGGTGGTAGCCGGGAGATGGCCAGCCTCGTACGCAGTGAGGTATATTTTCTCCAGGACAGGGGCCAACACATCAGTATATGATTGATAAAACTCCCCTGGTAGGCCATCCATACCCGGGGTTTTGCCCCGGTTAAGTGAGTGGATCGCTACCTTTATTTCCTGCTGTGTTATAGGCCCGGCTAGAGCCGCCTGGACTCCCGGGGCCAGCACTGGGAGCGTCAAGTCATCCAGGAATTACGTCATTTCGTCCCTGTCCTCTACAGAGGGGGGAGCATAGAGGGTCTCCAGGTGTGTCTTAAACACAGTATTAATACCCATTTGAGTGTGTATCAGATCACCTGCCGCGTTCCGGATAGACGTTATTGTAGGGCTCTCAGGGGCATCCCGGACCAGCCGGGCGAGCAAAGCACCGGACCTATCTGCCTCTGACTGTTGCCGTTTCAAATAGGCTCCGTAGTCCATCACCCTCAGGGTCTCTAGTAGTTCAGCATGTTCGATATTACACTGCTGTAGATCCGGTCGGCGGTCAGGGTCCTGCCCCGCCGCATTTTCCAGGTCACTTAACCGCGTCTCTACCTCACACAGTTTACTATGGATCTCCTGTCTGGCTCCCACCAGGCGGCCTATAGCAGCCCCCCGAATTACGGTTTTCATTGCGTCCCACACCACTAAGTTCGAGGACGCAGAGCCCCAGTTTGTATCGAAGTAGCCAGTTAAGGCCTCAGCTATATATGAGTGAAACGGGCCATCCGCAAGCAACGCAGGGTTAAGCCTCCAGGTAGGGACAGGCGAGGGTATTCAACCCCAGTGTAAGTCGAGCGTCAACGGCCGGTGGTCCGAGAACGTTTTAGCCAGATAATCTGCTGCGTCGCATCTGGCCGCGAGAGAGCTGGTGCATACAAATCTGTCTAGTCTGGTGTGCAGGTTGTGTACAGGGGAGTAGCATGAATATTCTTTATGTGTCGGGTGCAATATGCGCCAGGTGTCAACCAATCCCCAGCCCCGAAGCCATGTCCCAAACAATTCAGATAGTTTATGTGTTCCCGCCGCCTGAAGGGGGGGTGTGACCTATCAAGGGTCACATCTAAGATCATGTTCCAGTCGCCTCCCAGGATCCAGGGGACGTCCGCCCAGTCCGCTAGAGCCCGGCCCACCTTAGCTAAGAACTTATCTTGGTCGAAATTCGGGGCGTAGATGCTGCCCAGCACTACCACTTCTCCGTCTAGGGTACCTCTCACTAGTACGTAGCGTCCTTGGTCGTCAGTCCGCCTCTCCAGTTCCACAAAAGGAGTACCATGACGTACCCAGATCGTGGCCCCTCTGGAGAATGCAGAGTACGTGGTAGAGAACACAGTGCCTCTCCATTTCTTCCGCAGCAGGAGTGCTTCAGAGTGTGTCAAGTGTGACTCCTGTAGGAACACTATATGTGCCTATTTTCGTATAAGATGAATCTTTAGGGTAGTAGAAAAATGTGCAGTTTTCCTTCAAGCTGTATATTTTCTGCTGGTTTTAGAGTATTAATTTCACCTCTTTATATAGGGTATGTTTAATTAGTGTTTGGTTGTGATTGGTTAGATACCTTGAAAAGTGTTTCTATTGGTTAGTTTGAATTTTTTTAAGTTAATTAATCAAGTTGGCTGTATGTTAAATGTTTACCCAGAGAATTAGTGTATTAGTAAGTATTTTCAAAATATTTTAATAACATAGTATAGCTTTTAAAAATGTATAATATTGAATTAAATATGTGTATATATTAAATGTGTTTGTATCAAGTGTTTTTATAATTATTTTAGAGAGATATATTTATTTAATAGTGTTTAGAATGTATATACATAGTTATATGGGTTTTATTTAAATTGTTTTAATGTGTAGTGTGTTTAAAAAAATTGTTAGAATAATTTTGAGCTGTCGATATTTAGATATTGTCAATATTTTTGCTGTCTATATTTTAGTAATCGATGTTTTTGTAATGTGATATATATAATAAGGACTGTCGATATTATTTGTTTTATTTGTTATCGAAATTTGTGCTGTCAATGTTTTTGTATATCGATATAGTTAGATCGATGTTTTAGTAATTTTATACATAAATATAGGGTGTCGATGTATTTGTAATCTATATTTAAGACACAATATTTGTGTAGGCCGAATTTTGTTAAATCGATAATTTGTCAGTGATTCGTGAAAAGTTGAAACCCTGTGGGTCTCATTTATGAAAAGTGACGCATCGCTGCATGATTACAGTGATGCGTCACTTTTCATTGCGCCCTCCTTGCGACATGCTGGATACGTCAAATTTACAGTATTACGCATCATGTCGCAAGGAGTTACGGTATCTGTAGATGCAAAAATGCGAATTGCTAGACGTACCTCCATCAAAGGGTAATTACAAATCAATCAACAGCATTTTTAAAGCGCGCTACTCACCGTTAGGGTCTCAAGGCGCTGAGGGGGGGGGGGGGATCGCCACTGCTCGAACAGCCAGGTCTTGAGTTTTCTGCCGAAGGAGAGATGGTCCAGGGTCAGCCGTATGTGAGTGGGGAGGGAGTTCCATGTCTTGGCTGCCAGGTAGGAGAAGGATCTTCCTCCGACGGTTGATTTGCGGATTCGTGGGATGGAGGCGAGGGCGAGGCTGGGGTATCGAAGCTGAGTGGGTGGGTGGGTGTGTAGAATGTGAGGCGGTTGTTGAGGTACTTCGGGCCTGTGTTGTGGAGAGCCTTGTGTGCGTGGGTGAGGAGTCTGAACATGATCCTCTTGTTGACGGGGAGCCAGTGCAGGTCTTTCAGGTGAGCAGAGATGTGGCTGTGGCGAGGGATGTCCAGGATGAGTCATGCTGAGGCGTTCTGAATGCACCGGAGTCTTTTCTGGAGATTGGCTGTGGTTCCAGCGTAGAGGGTGTTCCCATAGTCCAGACGGCTGGTGACGAGGGCCTGGGTGACCGTCGACTGGTTTCTTTGGGGTCCATCGGAAGATCTTTCAGAGCATGCGCAGGGTGTTGAAGCAGGATGACGAGACGGCGTTGACTTGCTTGGTCATCGTGAGGGAGAAGTCCAGGATGAAGCCCAGGTTGCGTGTGTGGTCCGTTGGCTTGGGTGCGGTGCCCAGGGCAGGGGGCCACCAGGAGTCGTCCCAGGTGGAGGGAGATGGTCCGAGGATGAGGACTTCCATCTTGTCTGAGTTCAGTTTCAGACGGCTGATCTTCATCCATTCCGCGACGTCTTTCATTCCTTCCTGGAGGTTGGTTTTGGCGGTGGCGGGATCGTTGGTGAGGGAGAGGATCAGCTGGGTGTCGTCGGCGTATGAGATGATGTTGAGGTTGTGTTGGCGTGCGATGGCTGCGAGAGGGCTCATGTAGATGTTAAAGAGGGTGGGGCTGAGTGAGGAACCTTGTGGAACGCCACAGATGACTTCGGTGGACGCGGATCGGAACGGGGGGAGGTGGACTCTCTGGGTTCTTCGGTCGAGGAACGAGGTGATCCATTCCAGGGCTGCTCCTTGGATTCCGGTGTTGCAGAGGCACTGTATCAGGGTGCGGGATGACCTCCGGTCTATGGATCACTTTTGATGCCAATCCTGACCGGAGCGACCCCACCGAACTCCCGGCGCAAGAATAGACTGCCAAGCGACACTCCCATCGATTCATCCCGGAACCGGTGGCTGCCCTGCTGCCCTGTGCCCTTGAGAGCGTCTACGGGACCATGACAGAGCGAGACAGCCACGAGAGGAGGTACGCCTTTGACACCCGCCCTTCCCGGGCCAACGCCAGTGCTCTCGCCTGCCCCCTCACCCCGCTGACTAATCTGTCTGCACTTACCGGTGCCGGGGGTTCGATGTGGTGCCTGGTGCGGCGTGGACAGGCTCACGGGCCTGAGGGTACAGCGTGAAGCTCCGATACGAATTAGGTACCAGGATCCGTAGCGGAGTGACGCCGAATCTCGCAGCAGAATCGCGAGAGAGGCCCGGAGCGGAAAGGCCGTTGCCCCCACTCCGGTCCTAGACGAGATGTTCAACCGGGGCTGCCTGCCTCCAAGATGGCGGCCCGCCGCAATAACTAAAGGCGAACAAGTGGATCCCTGACTTGTAGTGCTTCATTTGGGCCCCCGCCGCGATACGAAATATACAGTATCCAATCTTCAGGGGCACCATACTCTGTCACCCCCGCCCCCCACCAGCTCAAGCTCTTTCCAACCCTGCCTAGGGCTGCCTGGCCCTAACATGGCCACCACCTCGGACATCCCTTAAACCTAAAGATGGCGTATAAGGAGATCAGCCACTTCAATGACTCCATTTGGGACCCCGATGCACTAGCCTGACACCGTAACCAGAGGAGAAAATCGCTGATCTACAGGGGCACCACACTCTGCCTCCCAAGCAAGCCCCAGTTCTCTCCAACCTTGCCTAGGGCTGCCTGGCCCCAACATGGCCGCCAACTCGGACATCTCTTGAACTTGTAAAGGAGAACAAGGTATCTTCTATCTTTAATTCTAACTACTCCATTTGGGCCCCTGCTGCTCTAGCCCGACACCACAACCAGAAGAGTCAAACGCCGTTCCTTAGGGGCACCTTCCCCTGCACCCCATGCAAGCTCCAGTTTTTTCTGCCCCTGCCTAGGGCTGCCTGGCCCCAATATGGCCACCACCTCGGACATCTCATAACCGTGTACTAGGCGATTAAGGAGACTCCCAACTTTAAATACTTCATTTGGGTCCCCGCGGCGCTAACCCGACGCCACGACCAGAGGAGACTAACGGCGATCTTCAGGGACTCCATACTCGACCCATCACGCAGCTCCAGTTCTCGCAGACCCTGCCTAGGGCTGCCTGGCCACTTTTGGCAGCCACCTCGGTCATCTCACAATCTCGCTAAACAAAACCTCTCCGACCAATTTCAAGAGTCTTCCCAAGGAAGGCGCAATGATGGCCGCAGGCTGTACTCCGCCCTTCCGTTCTTACAACTAAGCCCTCCCTCCTCCGTCAAGGCCGGTCACCTCAGTCACCGAACGGCCTCACTCCCCCCCTAGTTCTATTACGATGCCGCCATCCATGCGTATAGACACGCATCCCTCCCTGGCACTTAACCACTTGTCTCCGCTTGCCCGGAACACCTACGCCATTACTTTCCCACGCAGTCTCTCCTTCAAAGCAAAAAAAAGCTTTAAACAAAATTTAATTAGACAACACCCCGAAACACTAATTGTGGACACCTACCACTGCTCAGCGAGAGGGCTGAGAAAAACGGACTTCATTTTCCACACCACCAGGCCAGATGGATGGGTCTCCACCTTTAACTCACTCCTCCCTGTCTCCAAAACCACCTTCACAGAACACAACCGGAAACTAACTTCCTTCCCCCCTGAACCAACAGTCCCTGACCGGAGACATCTCCATCACCATCTTTGTGAATGGCACCATTCTAATTCAGGCGAAAGATGAAAACCTAGAGTTCTTCGACTCCCTCTTCCCCGCTCTTAAAACGACCACAGCTCTCCACCCTCAACAGCCGCACTCCCCCACCCCTAATGACTCCCGTCAAACTCCTAACCCGAAGAGTTTGCCTCCACCACCTCAACTTCCCCTTCCCCCGCGCTTAATCATGTCTCCAGCCATTCGCCCCCCAGCCCCACCCCACTCTACCCCCCACCCCCTGCCCCCCTTCACCCAAACTCCCAGAAGATGACCACCCCCACCTACCCATCCGACTCCTTTCCCTCTAGCCCGCGTCTCCCAAATCACTCCAGGCTCTCAGTCTCCTTAACATAGAGATCCCAGACCACCCATCAACACTGAGCCACAGCCCCCTGCGCGCACCCACACTCCTCTAGCTCTCATCGCCCCCCTTAGTGAAGACATCCTCCACCTCCTTTTCCCTCGCCCTCCCGATCTCTCGACTCGGATCCTCCCACCCCGACTATCCTTCCGAATAATAACTTACCCCATAGCCTCTCTCCCTCTCTTGTCCACCCACAATCGAACTCTAACTCGGAACCGGTCCTCCCAACCCCTACTATCCCCCCATCAAAGTCATACCCCACTGCCCCTCCCTCTCTAGGCCCAGCGTCACCCACCCCCTCTCCCCCCCAGCACCCAAACTAACGCAACGCCTGGACCTTTTAGAAGCCCAGATCGCTACTCTGATTTTTGGCCTGAAGGAAACCCTATCCTCCCTAGAGAAACTCCTGCCACCCGCCCATTACGTCGCACCACCCCTCCTCCAGCCGCCTCCCATTAGGATTGACTCTCTGCCTCCAGTCGGGTCCAGGCCCCCCCCAGGCTCCCGACCTCCTCCCACCAAACCCAGGACAGAGCCACGAGTTGACAGTCCTAGAAGAATTGTTCCCTCCCTTTCGCCCCAAGAAGTGAGTTCCCTCGTCGCCTCCTACGAATCCCCTTCTACGCAGCTAGCCCTACCTCAACCCCAATACCATTCACCCTTGGCCTCAATTCAAGTCATCACTGGAGTGGGGAGAGATCCCCCCCCCCCCGAAAAGCTGCCAGACCACCATACTATCTCTCCTCCTTACCCAGAGCTACTTCTGTCAATCCAAAATCGAATGCTGACCGCCCGATTAACTGTATGCTCATCAACTGCCGCTCCGCCTTCAAACATGCAACGGAAATTGCCGAAACCTTTCTCTCGCATGACCTGGATGTAGCCTTCATCACTGAAACTTGGCTTAACACTCTATCCCTTCCCATCATGGACAAGCTAGTGCCGCACGGTTTCGCAATTATTCACAAAGACAGGCCCGTACACAAAGGGGGCGGAATAGCTATTATCCACAAAAATGACCACTCCATCACTGAATCTCCCTCCGTCATATATAACTCCTTTGAATGCCTTTCGGTCAACCTCAATTCGCCTAACCACTGTCCACTTCAATGCCTTCTCCTCTACCATCCTCTGGGCAACTCCTCCGAATTTGGTGCTCAGCTGACGAATCTGATCACGCAAACCACTCTGGATAGCGACTTCAGAATAAAAAAGAAATTTAAAGAAAAGAAGCTCACTCTAGCCCCAACTTGGGCCAAGAGCATCAACAGCTCTCTGAGCGAGGGCTCCATCCCTGACTGCCTTAAAATAGGTCAAGTCACGCCACTCCTAAAAAAACCAGGCCTGGACCCCAAGGACATGAATAACTTCAGACCAGTTTCGAACCTTCCACTCTTATCGAAAATTCTGGAAAAATGTGTGCTGTCTCAGTTTTCCCAGCACCTAGAAATCACGAATCTTCTCGACCCACACCAATCAGGGTTTAGAAAAGGCTGCAGTACAGAAACCGCAATCCTAAATGTCCTGGATGATCTTCACATGTCGCTCGACTCCAACTAATGTAGCCTTCTCATCCTCTTAGACCTTTCGGCTGCATTTGACGCAGTGGATCATGCCCTGCTACTCAATGTTCTCCAGGAGAGAGCAGGTCTGGAAAAGACGGTCCTAAAATGGTTCTCTTCCTTTCTCAACAACCGCACTCAAAGAATCAAAATTAAAAGCTGCAAATCGGACCCCCTCCCCATCACTAGAGGAGTGCCTAAAGGGTCAGTACTCTCACCTCAACTTTTTAACATCTTCATGGAGCCCCTCAATTATATTCTAAGGAAGTCCAACATCCCCTTCCACCTCTACGCGGACGACACACAACTCTACCTGGAAACCACTTCGATCGCAGACATCCATAGACTGAACTGCACACTGATTGAAGTTCCACATTGGCTCTCATCCAACAACCTCAAACTCAATGAAGGAAAAACTGAAGTGCTCCTCATCTCGAACAAAGATGAAAGCCCCCAAATACTAGAATGGCTCAAAGCCTTAAACGCCCTGAATGTTCCTCTTGTTCCTACAAAGTCCGTAAAATCCCTATGGATCACTCTTGACCCTAAACTGGACATGAAAGAACACATCGCAAAAACTGCCAAAAGTGCTTTCTTGAACCTGAAACTCCTCTACAAACTGAAACCCTTCCTCCCCACGAAAGACCTGAAACAGGCCACTCAGGCTCTGGTACTCTCCAGAATTGACTATGGCATTGCTACTCTGACTAGATCAGCCAAATCACACTTGGGTCCTCTGACCTCTACCCTTAACGCCGCAACCAGAATAGTCACGGGAAGTAGGAAATACGATCACATCTCCCCGGCTCTTAAGGACCTGAAGTGGCTCCCTATTGACCAATGAGCCAGCTTCCGCACAGCCTGCCTCACTCACAAAGCCCTGCATACAGGCAACCCAGAATATCTGGCCAACAAGTTCAAAAAGGCCGGTCAGTCAAGGAACCTCAGAAGATCCAATACGCTCCTACTCATTCCTCTGAAATCCTAGAAACACAAAACATCCAGCAAATCCTTTGCGGGCAATGCTTCCAAGATATGGAACGCCATCCCCCCACATATCAGAACGACCGTCTCCTTCCCGAAATTCAAGATGTTACTCAAAGCCCTCTTCCTTGAGCGCTCTGGATAGTATTATGATCTCCACGTTTGACTGTGAAAGCCCATTTTCTCTGCGTTCCCAGAGCCGGATTACTTGCTTTTGACTCTGCCCTGTTTTGTGCTCCTGTTTCTATTGTAAAGACTTTCTCTTCACCCATGTGCTCCCTACCCTGTTCTCCTTCCGCACTGTCTTTCTGATGCCTATTTGTACGTGTTGTGAAGCGCTCTGATACCTTCGGGTTCAGCTAGCGCTATACAAAACTTTAATAAATAAAATAAATATGGTGTTGAAGGCTGCTGAGATGCTCAGGAGGATGAGGGCCGCAGTTTTCCCGTTGTCGAGCAGCGACCTGATGTCGTCGGTGGCTGCGATGAGGGCGGTCTCTGTGCTATAGTTTGCTCGGAACCCGGACTGTGAGGGGTCGAGGGATCCGTTGGTCTTGAGGAAGGCGGAGAGTTGTCTGTTGACGGTCTTCTCGATGACTTTAACTGGGAAGGGGAGGAGCGAGATGGGGCGGAAGTTCTTCAGGTCCGTGGGGTCCGTGGGGTCCGCGGTGGGTTTCTTCAGGAGGGCGCTCAACTTGCCGTGTTTCCAGCTCTCCGGGAAGGTGGCGGATGCGAAGGAGCTGTTGATGATGTTCCGGAGTTGGGGTGTGATGATGGAGTTGGCTTTGTTGAAGATGTGGTGTGGGCAGTGGTCGGTAGGGGAGCGGGAGTGGATGGTGTTCATCAGGCGGGTGGTGTCTTCGATGCTGATCGGGGTCCACGTGCAGAGGGTTGTGGTGGGGGGTGCTGGTGCGGTGGTGGGGTCCATGGTCAGCGCGCCGAAGCTGTTGTGTATGTTGGCGATCTTGCGGTGGAAGAATGAGGCGAGTGAGTCGCAGAGGTCTTGCGAGGGTGTGATGTCATTGTTTCAGGCGCTGGGGTTGGAGAGCTCTTTAACGATGCTGAAGAGTTCCTTGCTGTTGTGAGTGTTGTTGCAAGGCAAGTCCCATTTCATATGTACCTGCGTCAGTCTTACGCATGCTGTGAGGGGGGCATAAGATATTAACGCATTCAAATCTCATAGATTTCACTGGGTCACTGCTACGAGGCTGACTTGTGCCAAAATGCCTCCCCACAACTGCATACATTATACCTGGTGCAGGTATAATGTGGCACAAAGTGACACATATACCTAGAAGTGTCACTTTGTAAATATGATGCAATATGACACATTTTTTACCCTGCTAGTTCATCACAAAAAGTGACGCACCACAGCGCAAAAGTGACGCAAGTGCTCATAAATAATCTAACCCAAATACCCAGGATCAAGAAAGCTCGCTCCGGAGGCCGGCGTTTTTCCTATCACGCGTCCAAGTTGTGGAACGCCCTCCCCCTCTGTTTTTTCCCCAGGGAAGCGAGCTCCTTCAGCACTGACACCCAAACAGACAAACACCATTCCCATGCAGCAGCTGTCTCCTAAAACAAGGGGTGCTGGTGTGAACTTTAACCTTGGTGCCAGTTTAACTATAAATTGTTCCAGAGTTCTATTTCTTGACACATTTTAACAACTATCGAAATATAAGTATATTGGGTTGAAGTGTTGTAGGTAAGACGTTCTGAGCGTAGATGGAAGCTGACATCTGATCTGTATGCCGGACAATTGATTTGAATGCCACTTTAATATCCTTCTACGCCCAGAACGTCTTATTTACAACACTTCAAACCAATCTACTTATATTTCAGTCGCCTCAGACTGACAAATGTCCTGAAGAAGTCCTATGTTATAGACAAAACGCGTTGGCTGTTGCTTTCTAAGACAGAAAAAATAAAGAAGAAGAATTTCTCATTCTGTGCTTGATTGAGCAATGATTCGACTTGTTCATCTCATAGTGGTGCAGCTCTGATTTAGTTTGTAGATGCATATATGTGTGTCTCTAAACATCTATACTTTGATTGTATAGTTGTATTCAGATCTGTATATCTCCTTGTACTAATGAATAAATTAATTTTTAATAAAATGTATATACTTATATTTATGTTTAACAAATGTACAAAGTAGACATTACTTTAAAAAAATATATACACTCCTTATATTTATATTTAAAATGTATATACATCTTTACATACATAACATAGGTATCTAACTACATGCCTATGGATCTCTATTATAATCACTCATATTACAACATATAAACATGATTATACAGAAAGTATTTGTAAATGTTAACTATTCAATACACTTATTACTTAAAAAATCACAAGGATGCCAATTTCAAAATAATCAAAAAATAAAAACAAATAGTTCTAAATAATTAACGGGAATAACAACCAAAGAAATATGGGTTTGTATCTCTCTATAGATTTGTTATACTTACTAGAGGAATTAAAAAAATATATATATATTTAAAAAAAATCTAAAAAAAATAAAAAATATTATATACATAAATATAGATATATTTTCATCATATATCAATGTATCCATTTATAAGTAATTCAATATATCACTAACAAATAAGAATATGACGAGTGTATGCTTATAATATATATTTAGTACAATGTTTAAATATGATTATAGCAATTGTATCTATAAGTGCGTCACTATTGAAATATTGAGGGACAAATACAAAATAACAAAAACATAATAATAAATAAAATAATAAACCATAATTTACAGCAAAACCAGAAAAGCTTGAGTTTGTAAATATTTATCCCTACATGAACATTTAGGGCTTTCTATTTCCTGATTATTTTCCATAGGCATATCATGTTAAAATATCTATGCATGTATACCTCCTAAGGGTTATGTTTCTACATATTTATATATTTTCCTCCCATTGTAGATAAGAAAAAAAGCCACCTAATCTCCCAAAACCGCCTCAAACTATTACCCTATGTCTCATCATATTCCTCTTTCAAAATATCATTCTCTCACACTTAACCCAAACTCCTTCCTCCTTTATCCATCCTTCAGAATATTTATCCAACTAACACGTGACGTTGCCTCACACATCCCAAACTTCTTTTACTAATATGAACTCCAAAGTAATCCTTTATAAACTCTTCCATCCTCAATCCATCCTTTCTCCTATTGGCCAAGCTAACAGACCCACAGTCTACCGCTCCCACCACTCGCAATAACAATTTATGTTTCATCTGCTAAACCACCACTATTCCATTTTTGTGTTACGTAGCAGCGTGCTACTCACCAAATATTGCTTCAAGACGTCTACAGGGACAGTATCTGCTATATAACTACAATTACAATTGTAACATTTGTCTACTGCCCAATTGTCATGGTATGAAATCGTGTTGACTGGTTCTCATATTACCCACCTGTCCCACACTGAAGCTACTTCTTTGATGCCTCCTAGTCAGAAGGAAAACCACATGATTTTACAATCGCACAAGTTAGTAAGCTATTGGCCTAACTGACATACCTTGAACAGACTGAGAATTAAAGTAGTTTGTAGATGGTTTTTGTTCCAGAATTGAAGCTGGTGATTTGGTTGCTGGCTATGCTGGGCCCGATTCACAGTACTAACTTAAGACAAAATCCTAAACTTACTACCATTTTGGTATATACAGAAGACACTTACTCATTTTGGTATTCACAGAAGGCACTTACTCATCAATGAGTAAGTGCCTTCTGTGAATACTAAAATGAGTAAGATACTCAAAATGAGTAAATTACTCGAAATTAGTAAGTGCCTTCTGTGAATACGAAAATGAGTAAGTGCCTTTTGTGAATACCAAAATGGTAGTAAGTTTAGAATTTTGTCTTAAGTTAGTACTGTGAATCGTGCCCGCTGTTTCCACTGTATGTTTTGTTGTGCAGAGCTGTAACCTGCCCACAGTCAGAATCATTGCCCCGGTAAGGGCTTGCATCCAAGCCAAAGGGAAGAGTGTCACTCTGTACTCAGACTCGGACAAAGCATTGGGAGGGACAGATGACTTTGTGCTTCTGTGACTGCAGAAGAGATTCCTGGGATCAGCAGGCACCCCCTTCCCCCCCACTCCTCCCCTCCTATTCAACATGGACAGTACATTCAAAGTCTTTTAGGCGCCCTGCAATTGCTTGAAGTAATAGCTGTAACTTGAGCAGCTTCTCGGTGCTCTCATGATGATGTTTGGAAAGGAATGCTTTTGCTGATTCTGCTGTAAAAACGCTGATTTGTCTAAAACTGCCGAGGTTGCCTTGCATGTTGTAATAACTGACTTATTTCCAGTACCAATGCTAAAGACGTATCTCAATTACAGAAGCAAGCAAGAGTGAAAAAACAAGCTGGGTGGAAGCAGAAATGTAAAGGAGTCCCTGAGGGTCTCAAGGCGCTTGGGGGAGGGGGTGTTCGTTACTTATCAAATAACCATGTTTTGAGTTGTTTTCCGAAGGAGAGGTGGTTCTGTGTGAGGCGGAGGTGGGTGGGGAGAGAATTCCAGGTTTTGGCTGCTAAGTAGGAGAAAGATCTTCCTCCTATGGTGGATCTTTGGATGCGTGGAATTGCGGCGAGGGCTTGATTGGACGATCGAAGTTGGCGTGTGGGAGTGTAAAAGGTCAGGCGCGTGTTGAGGTATTTAGGTCCTAGGTCGTAGAGGGCTTTGTGTGCGTGGGTGAGGAGACGGAACGTTATTCTCTTGTTGACGGGGAGCCAGTGGAGGTCTCTCAGGTGACTGGATATGTGATTGTGGCGGGGGATGTCTAGAATGAGTCTGGCGGAGGCGTTCTGAATGCGTTGGAGTTTTTTCTGTAATTTGGCTGTGGTTCCGGCGTAGAGGGTGTTTCCGTAGTCCACTCGGCTAGTGACAAGTGCTTGGGTGACCGTCTTTCTTGTTTCGGTGGGGATCCAGCGGAAGATCTTTTTGAGCATACGTAGGATGTTAAAGCATGATGATGAGATGGCGTTGACTTGTCTGGTCATCTAGAGGGAGGAGTCCAGGATGAAGCCCAGGTTGCGTGCGTGGTCCGTTAGTTTGGGTGCGCTGCCCAAGGCCGGAGGCCACCATGAGTCGTCCCAAGCGGAGGGGGATGATCCTAGGATGAGGACTTCCGTCTTGCCTGAGTTCAGTTTTAGAGTTCTTCATCCACTCGGCTACGTCTTTCATTCCTTCGTGTAGGTTGGTTTTGGCGGTGTTTGGGTCTTTGGTGAGGGAGAGGATCAGCTGGGTGTCATCGGCATAGGAGATGATGTTGAGGTTGTGTTGGCGCGCGATGGATGCGAGGGGACTCATGTAGACGTTGAAGAGGGTGGGGCTGAGCGATGATCCTTGTGGTACGCCGCAGATGACTACGGTGGCCTCTGATCTGAAAGGGGGGAGGCGGACCCTCTGGGTTCTTCCGGCGAGGAACAAGATGATCCAGTACAATGCTTTTCCTTGTATCCCAACGTTGCTGAGGCGTTGTATAAGGGTGCTATGACAGACTGTGTCGAACGCTGCAGAGAGGTCCAGTAGGATGAGGGCAGCTGTTTCTCCGTTGTCAAGTAGTGTTCGAATGTCATCTGTGGCTGCGATGAGGGCGGTCTCGGTGCTATGTTTGGCTCGGAAACTGGACTGTGAAGGGTCGAGGGAGCCGTTGGACTCGAGGAAGGCGGCGAGCTGACTGTTGACGGTTTTCTCGATTACTTTGGCAGGGAATGGGAGGAGCGAAATGGGGCAGTAGTTCTTAAGTTCAGTGGGGTCTGCTGTGGGTTTCTTCAGGAGGGCGCTGAGTTCGGCATGTTTCCAGTTTTCCGGGAAGGTAGCGGTGTTGAGGGAGCAGTTGATGATATCCCGAAGATGGGGTGCGATGATGGAGTCGGCTTTGTTGAAGATGTGGTGGGGACATGGGTCAGTTGGTGATCCGGAGTGGATGGAGTTCATCAAGCGGATGGTGTCTTCAGTGCTGATTGGGTTCCAGGCGCAAAGGATGGTGGTGGGGGGCTTCGGTTCGCAGGTAAGGGGGGTGGACTGGTCACCGAAGCGGTTATGTATGTCAGCGTTTTTGCTGTGGAAGAAGGAGGCTAGAGAGTCGCAGAGGTCTTGAGAGGGAGTGATGTCGTTGGTGCTGGCGCTGGGATTGGTAAACTCTTTGACGATGTTGAAGAGTTCCTTGCTGTTGTGGGCGTTGTTGTTGAGTCGATCCTTAAAAGTTGATTTCTTGGTGGATCTGATCAGCTGGTGGTGTTTGCGGGTGGCGTTCTTGAGGGCGGTCATGTTGTCTGTGGTTGGGTTTTTTCGCCAGGCCTTCTCGAGGGTGCGGCAGTTCTTTTTGGAGTTCTTAAGGTTGTCATTGAACCTTGGGGCTTTTTTGCTACCTGGCTTGTTTTGATGGTTTTTCAAGGGTGCTAATTCGTCAGCGCTGTGGGTGATCCATTGTGTGAGGTGGATGGCTGCTTGATTTGGGTCTGATGATTTGGTAGGAGGGTTTTGGTAGAGCGTAGTGGTGAGCTGGTCGGTGGTAATTTTGTTCCAGGTTCTACGGGGAATTTGTTGTGGCTGGTGGTGGGTCGTGGTCTTTCGGTAGTTGAAGTGGACGCAGCTGTGGTCCTTCCAATGGAGTCCTGTGGTGTGATTGAAGGAGATGTGCTTGCTGGAGGAGAAGATTGGGTCGAGCGTGTGTCCGGCGTAGTGGGTGGGGCTGTTTACTAGTTGTTTGAGTTAGAGATTGGCGAGGTTGTCCAGAAGGGAGATGGTGTTGCTGTTGTTGTTCTTCTCCAGGTGGAAGTTGAGGTCTCCTAGTAGAATGTAGTCCTCGGAGGGAAGGGCGTGTGGGCTGATGAAGTCTGGGATGTCTTCGCTGAATTGTGTGCGGGGTCCGGCTGGTCTATAGATGAGGGTGCCTCTGAGTGTGGTCTTAGGGTCGGTGTGAATCTGGAAGTGAAGGTGTTCGGCGGTTGTGAGGTTGTCATCGGAACTGGTCGTGATGCGGATGGTGTTCTTAAGGACGATGGCGATGCCTCCTCCTGTTTGGTTGATTCGGTCCTTTCGGATGATGGCTATGGCGATGTCGGGAGCTGATGATGCGTTCATCCAGGTTTCTGTAAGAAATGCGACATCCGGCGATGTGGTGTCTAGTAGGTTCCATAGTTCAGTGGCGTGTTTGTGGACCGAGCGGGTGTTGAGCAGGATGCACTTCAGGTGGTTAGTGTCGGAGCTCAGTTTGGCGTTTGTGGGTTTAGTGTGGGTCCTGATGCAGTCTAACTTGCAGGAGTGGCAGGTGAAGGGTCCATGGGTGTGTCCTGGGGCGGCTTTATGGCAGTCTGGGAGATGTCCTGTGTTGAGTGCAGAGAGGGTTGCGGCGTCGTACGTTATGCGGGTGGAGTGGATTTTGCAGGGAACAGGGGGTCTGGCGCTGGGCGCGGGACGGTCGCGGACAGGCGTAGACGGGCTTACCTTTGGCACACCTTCGGCGCGCATAGGGAGCGTCCGCTGCGCGTGAACGCTGTGCGTATGTTGCTCTGACATAAGTGGATAGTGGAGGGGGGCGGAGCAAGGGAGGAGCAGCTGGGAGGCGGGAGCGGGGTGGAGAGCCGGGCTAGGAGGCACAACAACAACAAAATGGCAGGAAAAACAAAAGCGAAACCGGACGAGATTGGGGCACAATCAGGCAAGAGTGGTCTTTAAATTGAAGGAAAGCAATATCGCTATGATATGGACAGTGGCACCGGCACAATCAGGTACAAATACTTTAACAAGCAATGCGAGCAATATCGCTATGATATAAGTAATGGTAAAATCAGGCACAAATGCTTTAACAAGCAATGCGAGCAATATCGCTATGATATAAGTAATGGCACAATCAGGCACAATTAATAGTTGGTAGCAATGAGCAATATAGCGCTACGATACCGGGTTCAGCAGGGAGCGTGACGAGCGACCGCTTCTGCACGAGTCAGGACGGTCACAGCGCTTGGCCTAATGGGTTGATCCTTAGCTTTCAGTGGGAAGGAGGAGCATCTGGGAGGCGGGAGCGGGGTGGAGAGACGGGCTAGGAGGCATAACAACAAAAAAATGGCAGCAAAAACAAAAGCAAAACCGGATGAGATTGGGGCACAATCAGGCAAGAGTGGTCTTTAAATTGAAGGAAAGCAATATCGCTATGATATGGGCAGTGGCACCGGCACAATCAGGCACACAATCCAGAACAAACAGCGCTCTCCACAGCCGCCATCTTAGGAAGGGCGGTCGGCGCTCTAGCGTTGTGGGCGATTTAGGCCCCCACACTACAAATAGAGCGAGCTGACAGCCAGATTCAGTAACAGAATTGTCCACTCCTGAGGCGGAAGCCGGGAGCCAAGGTCTTCTTTTTAAAAATTGTATCTTGATTTGCTGTGTGTAATTTTAACCTGTTTGACTTGATTGGACCCCTACGCTCTCCCTGAACGCTGTGTGATCGAGACACAGTCTATACCCACCCTAACGCTGTGTGAGTAAGACACAGTTGCATCGTCCTAAAAGCTTACCGACACCTCCTTGCAACCCCCGTCCCCGCACACTCCACTGGTGGCCGATTTAGGGTCTCCTGGACCGCGTAGTAGGCAGAACAAACAGCGCTCTCCACAGCCGCCATCTTAGGAAGGGCGGTCGGCGCTCTAGCGTTGCGGCCAATTTAGGCCCCCACACTACAAAATGACCCCTCCCCGACGGACGCGCAGCGGACGAGCGCAGCGGGCGCGTCGTTGGCGCGCCGGAGGTGCGCCAGAGGTAAGCCCGTCTGCGCCCGTCCGCGCCAGACCGAGCCAGGAGCCAGGCACTAGGGAGCAGTCGAGGCTTTCATACTCCAGAGAATCCTTATACCATCTCAATCAGCCTCTCCTACCTCTATGCTCTCAATCACTTAGAGCCGAGTCCCATCGCACTTACTGTCCCCATTGTCCATTCAAACTCACCCCCTCTATAAACAAGCACAACCCCCAGACGATCATAAACATGGCCCTGATCAACTGCAGGTCTCTGCCCAAACACGCCCACGAAATACACTTACTCATTGGGGAGCACCATCTAGAGATCCTGCTTCTTGAAGAAACATTGCTTGCCCCAGACTCAGACGCTGACATCGTGCAGGCACTGCCCCAAGGCTTCTTTATACAACATTTGAACCGTCCAAAGGGTAGGGGAGGAGGAATAGCCGTCATCTTAAAAGAATCCTTCTCATGCAGATTTCTCGACAGCCCTTTGACGGACTGTGAAAACACGCACTTCACTATCCAAATTTCCCCCATAACTCCCTTTCAGGAGTTCTCATCTACCGTCCACCAGGAGCCATGGGGCAGTTCCATAATTCACTTTTGGAATGCTCCGTGGCCATGGCTAGCACCCGGCCCAATTTCCTAATTTTAGGAGACCTCAATGTCTATTTCGACAATAGCAAAGATGACACTGCCACAGAACTGATCCAAGACCTTGCAGCTCACCAACTCCACTTACAAAACAATCTTCCCACGTACAATCTTGGGCACTTGCTTGATCCCATATTTTGCAATTTTCCCGACCTCATGGTGGGAACACCAATCCCAGTGCCCTGGACCGACCACCTGCTTATCCCTTTCAGCTGGCGGATCCAGACCACTTCTCCTTCCATCCAAGCACCGGGCAGACTCTCCCGCCCTTGGGCCAAACTCGACCTCGACAAATGGAAACATGCACTAGAGCATACCAGGCCACAGCTTGAAAGTAACCCTCATTCTGCGGACGCGCAGTTCACGTTCTGGATTGAAAACTCCCTAGATACCACTCTTCCCAAAAAAACGTATCTGAAACCTAGGAAAAAAGCCACCTCCCCATGGTTTACACACGAGGTCCGCCTCCTAAAGAAAAACTGCAAGAGAGCGGAAAGAGTATGGAGGAAAGACTTCGATCCCAACAGCAACAGTGACTATAAACGGGCTATTCTCAACTACAAAAAAGCCCTCAAAACTGCTCAAACAGCCTTCTTTAATGAAAAAATTAGTAAGGCATCCTGCTCGTCCAGAGAAACGTTCCAAATCGTGAAAAAACTTTTTAAAACCCCAGAACCATCCTGCACGTATAATCTCTCGGACAATCACTGTAATGAGTTAGCCACGTTTTTTGACCAAAAAATACAAAACATCCTCCAACATCTCCCCCCTCTTCCCCCTGCGGACCCCCCACTTATCCACTCATGGCAGGCCCAGAACCCGAACACAGAACTTGATATGTTCTCTCCCATCTGTGAGGAAACCCTAAGGCCCATCCTTCAATTCCTCAAAAGCGGGTCCCCGCATGATCCAGCACCAGTCAGACACCTTAAACAAGTCGCTCCTACCATTCTTGCACCAATGGTGAACCTGATAAACTCCTCTATAGAAAGCGGAACGGTTCCGCCGAGCTGGAAGAAGGCGGTAGTCAAAGCCTTAATCAAAAAACCCAACCTCGACCCCAGTAATATGGCCAACTTCAGGCCCATTTCCCACCTCCCTTGCGTTAGCAAGATGGCTGAAAAGTTCATCAACAGTCAACTATCAAACTACCTGGAAACCAACGAATTGTTAAAACCGTCACAGACAGGATTCCGCCCGGGCCAGGGCACGGAAACAGCGATGGTAGCGGTTGTTGAAGAGGCCAGGAAGATCATTGACGCAGGAGGAGCAGTGGCAGTGATCCTTCTGGACCTCAGCGCGGCATTCGACACCGTTAACCACAGCATCTTGGCTCAGCGGCTCAGAGACCTTGGTATCTCAGGGCCGGCCCTGTCGTGGCTAAAATCCTACCTCCACAACCGCTCTTTCCAGGTGGCGGAGGGAGACTTAATTTCCAGGGAGACCCCTATATGTTGCGGAGTGCCTCAGGGCTCGTCATTGAGCCCGACGCTCTTTAACGTATATATGTCGCCCCTGGAAAAGATTGTCATCCCGTACGGTATCAAACTCCTGACCTACGCGGATGACACCCAGCTGGTTGTCTCCCTCAGCCGGCAAGACAATCTCACCATCGATCTGTACTCCTGCCTGGGGGACATAGTCAGCTGGATGAACTCATCCCACCTAAAACTCAACGGCGACAAAACGGAGATAATGGTGATGGGCAACCAGTCCCATTTCTGCCCGGAGTCTCTGTGGCCCCCATGCATGGGCCCTCCCCCAACCCCCAAAGCGGAAATCAAAAGCTTGGGGATTTGGCTCAATCACAACCTCACCCTAAACACCCAGGCAAGAAAATTGGCTGGAACCTGCCTTGGTCTACTACGCACTCTCCGCAAGATCCTCCCCCTGCTCCCTTTTCAGTCAAGAAAGCTTCTCTTACAGGGTCTTATCCTGTCCAGACTGGACTACGGAAACGCCCTATATCTCGGCGCACCAAAGAAAGTTACAGCCAGGCTACAAGTTGTGCAAAACGCTGCTGCTCGGATTCTTACTGACACCAAGAACCGTTGTTCAGCTAAACCAGCGATTAGAGCATTACATTGGTTGCCCGTGGTGCAAAGGGTGCAATTCAAGGCCCTGTGCCTAACCCACAAAATCCTTCATGGAAAAGCCCCGCCAATCCTTAAGGACCTTGTTGTCCCGCATACCACGTCTAGAACTCTCCGATCCTCTAATGCTCATCTAACCCAAATACCCAGGATCAAGAAAGCTCGCTCCGGAGGCCGGCGTTTTTCCTATCACGCGTCCAAGTTGTGGAACGCCCTCCCCCTCTGTTTTTTCCCCAGGGAAGCGTGCTCCTTCAGCACTGACACCCAAACAGACAAACACCATTCCCATGCAGCAGCTGTCTCCTAAAACGAGGGGGGCTGGTGTGAACTTTAGCCTTGGTGCCAGTTTAACTATAAATTGTTCCATAGTTCTATTTCTTGACACATTTTAACAACTATTGCTTTGTTGTTTAACATTCAATAAATCACTCATGACACTGTTCTGTCTGCACTGTAGTTTTGATTAAATTGTGTGATTAAATTGTGTTTCTGGTTTTGATTTAAATGCATTTCCATGTAAATGTTTCACTGCAGCAACCCATTGGTATGTGCCCTTCTGTTACTTTATTGACCAAGGTTATTGCCAGTCCTGTGTCACTTGTTTCTCATTTAATGCTGAAAATATTACCTTCAACTTCATCGCCGACTTCATCGCTTCATCGCTCTCCTCACCATAGACTCCAACAACTAAATTTTCCTCGGCGACTCACATTTCATCTTGATCAGCCAACAATGACATTAACACTACCAACCTACTCAGCAGCAAGAACAACATCGGACTCACCCAACTCATCGAAAACCCCCACGCACACTGCGGGACACACAATAAATTACATCTTCACCACCATGGACCGCATCAGCTGTAAGCACCCACGGAAGTCACCTGGTCCGACCACTCCATCATTCACTTCAACATCACCAGCTTATGGACCTCTCCCAGGCTGCTGAACTTTCCCCACCACAACTGGAGCAAAGTCTCAATGGACATATGGATCAACGCCCTCACCACCACCTATTTCTTCCAAAAACCTAGCTCAGAACATCAGAAACTTCAACAATTGGAATACCAACTGCACTAACAGCGTCGCTCTTGGCAACAACACCCACAGAAGGTCCACCAAGCAAGCTAGCTGGTTGACTGAAAACCTCAGAACCACTAAACAACACTGGAAACAACTGGAGCCACTGGAAAAGTGATGGCGCACCAGCAAGGACACGACTGACAAGACCGCCTTCCAGACAGCCCTCAATCTCTAACACAAACAATTGAGAGAATTGAAGAAAAAGGCCTTTGCCGCAAGGATCAAATAAAGCTCCAAAAACAGAAGAAAACTCTTCAATATTGTCAAAGAATTCCCAAACTCCTTAGCTCCTAAGCTGCAACAAACAAAATTATCCCATCAGAAGAAAAAGATCGTCAACATCTACAGGACTAACCCCAGCCCACTACCACCTCAGTCATGCAACTAACCGAATTGAGCCCGTTTGCCCTGCAGGACATCGCCTCCATCATGTACTCGGCCCAATCAGTGGCCCTAACCGACCCTTGACCTCACAATATCTTCAACCTAGTCGCAGCCAGAATCAGCACCTACTCACCACCTTGTTCAGCACCTCAATTGCCACGGCGACCTCCCTGGGATCTGAAAATAAGCCAAAGTCAACACCCTGCTAAAGAAACTATTGGCAGACCCCAGCGAACTAAACTACTACTGACCGTTTTCCCTGCTCCTGTTTCTGGTCAAAGTATTAGAAAAAGCCATCAAACAAAATCTCCCCTTAAATCTAAAACAGAATCTCCTACTCATCTCTATCCAATCCTGAATCTGCAGCAACTACACCACCAAGACAGCCCTCATTGCTGCTACCGATGGCCGAGGAAAGACTGTGGCTCTCATCCTCCTAGACCTCTCGGCAGCCTTCAATATGGTTTCCCACCACACACTAATCACAAGGCTGCACAACAGAGGCATCCAAGGAGCCGCTCTTAGATGGATCTCCTCTTTACTCATTGGGAGAACACAAAAAGTCTGCCTTCACCTGCAAAAACCAAAGGACATCATCTGTGGAGTACCCAAAGGATCCTCGCTCAGCCCCACCCTCTTTAGCACCTACATGACACCTCTAGCCAGCAGCGCCAAAACCCACGGACTCAGCATTATATTCTACCCCGACAACACACAACTCATCCTCTCCCTCTTCAAAGACATTACCAAGACCAACTTCCACAACTGCATGACAGATGTCGCCAATTGGATGTACGACAACTGCCTAAAGCTCAATTCGGACAAGACAGAGGTACTGATTTTTGGAAACAAAAGCTCCCCATGGGACGCATCCTGGTGGCCCTCAGAATTTGGACCTACTCCTGCCCCCACTGACCACACTACAAACCTAGGCATCATTCTGGGCAACAAGTAACCATGACAACACAGGTCAACTCCATGTCCTCCTCCTGCTACTTCATACTCCACATGCTATGTAAGATATTCAAATGGCTACCCCAAAGCTATAGACACTCTATCACCCAGGCCCTCATCTCCAGCCGACTGGACTATGGCCCTGCTGTCCACCAGGCATCAAAGCTCACCTACGATGACTATAAACCATACAGAACACCTCTGCCAGACTCGTCCTGAATGTCCCTAAATGAACATCAGGAAACTCCACTGGCTCCATGTACAGAAAAGATGACAGTTCAAATTTCTGACCCGTAAGCAATTGAGGACCCGCATACTTGTATCACCGCCTGAACTCCCATCAGCCCACCAGGCAGCTCTGCTCTGCGACCATTTCTCTAACCCTCACCCCCCACATCCGAGATAGCAGATGTGGAGGTCGCTCCTTCTCCTACCTAGCAGCAGAGACATGGAACGAGCCACCCTTTCATCTATGGACCTTTCCACCTCTATCAGATGAAAGCTGGACCGTGCCAGCACTTGGATAGCCTCACAGGTGACAAGAAGTGCTCTACAAATCTACAAATTGATTTATTGGTTGAAAAAGACATAAATGCGATCCCTGCTGCTCACCCTCCGCCTTGGGGCCCCTTCATGCATATCGAAGTAGATTGCCTACAATTACTTAAATACACAAATGTTTTGTTTTGTGGTATGAGTGGTTTGTTTGTTCTCAGGATATATGGAAGCACACGCCTACGCCCACTTGCAAGCTGTCACTGTCAATTGGTTGCCGCTAAGGGACTTTATCTGTAGGTTCATAGTGCCAAGCCAGATCACTAGTGATGAAGGGACACACTTTCTCTCTGCAGTTGGACAGTGAGTCTGCAAAGCACTAGAAACAGATCAGCATGCTATTGTGGCTATCAGCTAAAATCAGTAGGGAAAATAGAAAGGAGTGAAGTAACGCTGAAGACAGTGGCGAAACAAAACTTGAGCGGGCCCCCCTGAAAAATACATGGAGGCCCCCCGTGGCACAGCCCATAACCTATCACTTTGCCCCACTTTGGATGGAATGACAGATGGGTTGGTGGACGGTGGTAGGATGAATGGATGGATGTGGGTGGATGGATGGATGGATGTGTGGCTGTGGATAGATGGATGGATGAGCAGACGGAGGTACGGATTGATGGATGGATGTAGATGGATAGGTGGAGGGATAGATGGATAGGTGGAGGGATGGGTGGATAGGTGGATGATAGATGGGTGCGTGGTGGCTGGGCGGACGAATAGATGGATTAATGAACGAATGTGTGTGTGGCTAGGGATAGACGGATGGATATGTGGCTGGGGATGGTTGGATCGGTGGATTGAGGTACCGATGGATGGATGGATGAAAGGATGGGTGTGTGGCTGGGGATGAATGGCTGGGCTGATGGATGTATGGATGAAAGGATAGGTGTGTGACTGGGGATGGTTGCATGGGCGAACGGATGGATGGGTGGGTGGGTGAATGGACGGACGGATGGGTGTGTGGCTGGGGGGATGGGCGGACAGACAGATGGATAGATGGATGGATAATAGATGTGTGTGTGGATAGGGATGGACGGATGAATATGTGGCTGGGGATGGATGGATGGACGGATGGATGGACAGAGTTACGTCTGGATGGATGACAGGATGGATGTATGGCCGAGAATGGATGGCTGAATGGATGGATGGACGGACAGACGGATTGATGGATGCAGCAGCGGGTGATGCAGTTAAGCTCGGAGGGTGGGTGAAGTTGACTGATGTTGGAATAGGATTTATTTATTTTACTCTATTCTATCGTCTGTAGATCCCCCCTTCGGCGGTTAACTGCACCAGCCGCTGCTGGATGGATGAATGGATAGTTGAATGGATGGATGGATGGATCGGTGAATGGAATGATGGGTGTGTGGCTGAGGATGGTGGATGATTGGTTGGGTAGATGGTTGGTTGGATGGATGGATATTTGGGTGAGTGGAATGGGTGGACTGGATTTGAAGGTTAGAATGCACATGACGTAGTAGGCAGTGGGAGGTGACAAGACACTAGGGCCAGCTGGGGGTCTGATTTCAGAAGTAGGCATGCGGCACAGGTGGCTGGGAGGCAAAGAGGCACCAGTCACAGACCCTCCTCTCCCCAGGCCTGTAAGGGGTGCCACAGTAAGCATACCCCTCCTTAAGCTTCTCTCTAGAGTCTTGACACTCTAAAGGGACCACAGGCCTTTGCCAGACTGTCCCCGACTCATCAGTGAGTGGGGGCCCTGTCACCCAGATTCGGCCTGTGAGTCTCTGTCCCTAAAGGCCTCTCCACAGCCACTCTCCAGCACTCCTGTGAGCCGCCATTGTTCAGGTGAACAGCCCCCAGTGCCGGCAGTCAATGCCCCAATGTTTACAATCAGCCTCGCCCAGTCCCCGGGCACCTGACCCTACCTCGTAAACACACTTGTTTGCTGTGCCAGCACTCTAGTGCTCCTTGTTAGCCCTCCCCAGAGAGCCCTTTAGGAACCCTCAAACCACCTGCTATTCGTCAAGCACGCCCCTGACCTCGAATGTACCCAGGCCCAGTTCTAGCGGAAGGGCCAGTGGGCCAGGCCCACCCAAGGTAGCCCCATGGCCCTCCTAAAGCCGATTTGCAAGCAATAACACATTGTTTGTTCTTTTTCTTTATTATTTCTTTGGGCCAGAGGCCTCGCTTTCTCACCCTTATTGTTTAATAAACTTGATATGCACCAATGCCATGGGCTGCTAGAAGTGCCTGTAGACAGGAGTGAAGTCAGTGAGGATGGCTGTTATCAATGAGCACATGTGAAAAGGAGGAAAGCCTGTAACACCCCTACTAGATAGAAGAGACACAAACGCTCTCATCACACAGTATTTAAGAGATACTACAGGGCCACAGTAATCTGATAGTATTTTGCCATCCCATGATAAGTAATAGAAAATGTGGAATTAGTATTTATATCTTAGTGTGCTTTTGTGCTATTCTTAAAGTGCAGCACTATATACTGCAAATACCACATCCTTTGACTTTTCTGAAGTGAAGACTTTTGACAAGTTTCACTAATACAACACAGATACAGCATTGACTGGGGCAGTGCAAGTTCTTATTAAACGGAAAAAAAACTGGCGGCTGTCCTGTGGCAGCACTGCCTACTTTTAATATCCAGCCGTACTCGCTGATGGCTGAGTCTAATATAATTACACCTCAATTATGGCACAAACACCACACATTGTGGCGAGCAACAGTGACTGAGTATTCGTTTTATTCTCTTTCTTTGTCATTTGAATAGATACAAATAGAATATAGCACTGCTGTAGCCACTCAGATCATAAAGAGATGAGATACTCCTGTGGGCTGATGCACTTGCTTCAAAGATGTTCCTATAATCTGTGACTTAGCAAATTAAAATCTTGTCAGCCTTTCATTAATTATACAGGAGTGGGACAACCTGTATGCCCTTACATCAGTATAAATATTCTGAGCTTCTCAGTGTCTCTGATCTGGGTAAAGACAGATATTTAAGCTTCAAATAAATCTGGTCTTTTGGGGCATATCAAAAGCTAGAACACATAACGCACTAATGTTGACGATTAACTAGCAGCTGGGATGGTGTCTTTTCAACAAAAGTCCTGAAAAACCCAGGTCAACAGTTTTCATACCTGTGGCTCTCTAGGGCAGGGAAGTTTATCAACAATTATAGAATTTTGATGAGGAAATGGGGATGAGGTGCAGAGATGAGAAATGGAGGAGGGTGATTAGAGGAGAACGTGAGGATAAAAAAGAGGAAGGTAAGAAAAAAGGATAAAACAAAAGAATGGTAAAGAAAGAGATAGGTGAAACAACAGTATCCGAGTGAGTAGAAGTCAAGAGAACACATTTAACAGATGTTGATTAGAGAAGAGTATGAGGGTGATGAGTGTTAAACTAGAGAAGGTGATGAAGATTGTGTTTGAGTTGGATGAAGGAAGATGAAAGAGGACTCTGGGAAAGCAGAATATAGGAGCAGGAGAATGATGAGCAAATTGGGTGATGCAAGTAGACTGATGATTGGTAGGCATGTACTGGGAGAGGGTGATAAGATGGGAGTAGTAAGAGAGGAGTGTCAAATGGTGAAGGTGGAAGACGAGTCTGGTGAAAGATAAAAATTATGAGAAAGGAAGGTGATCAGAGAGAAGGGTGGTGAGCAAATGATACGGTGGGTGGAATGGAGTGCTAAAAGGAGAGTGGTAGAACACAAGGAAGAGGGCGGTAATGGGAATAGGAGGTACTAGTAGGAGAAAGTAGGAAAACAGGAAAGAGGAGGGGATAAGCTAATCACAGTTTAGAAGAGACAGTTCAGTTTTGAAGCATTCATATAAGATGTATGTTTTCTTGGGTTTCACCTAGAATGAATTCTGCTCAGGGAGCTGACAGTCAAATATTGTTTGAGAAAGTAGGCACCAAATTGAAGGACCACTTGTCATTCTCAGAAGTTGTAATCCTTGCACAGTGGGAAGATACTAACATGGAGGATCTTGTACCTCACAGTTTGTTGATGTAGCGTACCACCGAAATGTTGTCCAACCTCAGAAGGATGCAACATGAGACCTTTTTGGACGAGAGTGTCTTGATGGCGAAAGAGCTGGCGAGCAACTCTAGACAATTGATATGGAGCTCTAGCTTCTGAAGAGACCATCGTCCTCCTGTGGAAATATTTCCGCAACGCACTCCCGAGCCCCAATGGCTGGCATCGGACTCTATGACTACTAGAGTTCCACACATCTACGTGGCTGAGCCACCATTGAAGCTCTTGACGAACCTCTGATGACAGAGGAACCAAGTCCGTGTATTAGAGGCCCTTCTACAGATGTTGAATTTTCAACCCCTGAAGAGCTCGATAATGGAGGGGCCCCGGGAAAATCGCCTGTATCGACGATGCCAGGAGACCCACTATCCTGGCTATAGTTCTCAATGAGACTACCTGTTTGGACAGCAGAGAGCGAAGCTCTTTATGCATGTTGCGCAGTTTGGAACGGGGAAGCCTCAATTGAGCTGACTGTGAGTCGATGATAAACCTCAGAAATTCTACCTGTTGTACCGGGCACAACACGGATTGTTAATCAGAAATACGAGGTTCTGCAGCGTAGCAATGGTCGTGCGCAGATGCTATGCCGCCATTTTCGGTGTTTGCGCTTTTATCAGGAGATCGTCTAGATATACTGTCATGCGAATCCCCTGCTGCCTGAGGTAGGCCACCACTGGTTTCAACACCTTGGTGAAACACCATGGAGCAGAAGAAAGACTGAAAGGAAGGACCAAATATTCGTACCACCGATCTCTCCACAGGAACTGCAGAAACCTCAGATGAGGAGGGAAGATCGGAACAGATAGATAGGCGTCCTTCAGGTCCAACCGGACCATACAGTCTCCTTGTTTCAGAAGATCCGTTAAGAGATGGATGCTTTCCGTCTTGAAATGCTTGTAAACCATATAGTGATTGAAATCCTTCAAATTGAGTACCAACCTGTAAACACCGCCCTTCTTCTGAACCAGAAAAATATTGCTGCAGAAACCTTGAGGACCCTCGTCGCAACGTGCTATCGCATGTTTCTGCAGCAATTCTCTGATTTGTGAATCTATAAAATCACATTCTATTCGGGAAAAAGACAGCTGTCTGGGTGGTTGGTATTGATAGGGAACCTGAAAGAAATCGAGATGAAAACCCTGAACAGTTTCTAACACCCAAGCGTCCTGAGACAATTGAACCCAATTGTGAAAGAAGTGCAGAGTACGACTCCCCCAGAGGAAGGGAGGAGGTATATGGAGCGCTCACCTGAAGATTCTGCTGCTTGGAAACCACCACGGTAGTTTCCTCTGTGGAAGCATAGTTTGTTGAAACGCTGCCTGGTCGGATAAAACGTTCCCCCTCAGGTGGAATCCCAATCACCTCTGCCTCGATCAACTCTCTGGGGGCCATCGAATGACTGGCGGACAAACGAGCGTCCCCGGCCTCTTCCCGCCCTGTTAAAAACACCAGCTTGAAATGCTCTCTTTATTCCTGACTGGGCTTTATCAAGGGTTGTGAAGGTACCCACATACTTGGCTACGTCCTTCACAAAACGCTCACCGAACAGGTTGCCGTCCGCTAGTGGACCAGGCTCAGCCACTGCTAACTCAGTGAGGTTGGAGTACATACTCATAAGGACAGACTTGCGTCGGTCCATGGAAATTGCACAATTAGCATTGCCCAAGAGGCATATCGCCAACCTGCCAGAACATGCAGATCCATTGCGGCACCCGTCTCCTGCGCCTCCAAGGCCAACTATAAGAGCTTTGCTAGGGGTCCCACAACGTCGAGGAGTTTATCCTGACACCCCCTCCAGGCACGGTCAATGCCCTTTTTTGGATCTTTCGCGAAATTTTTCAAGAAAGTCAGCATACTAGAGTCAATATCGGGAGTTTCTGCGACCTTATCTGAGATGTCCGGTCTAGGGCAATCAGACCGAAGCCTATATCTCACCTCCTTATCGAAACTTTTACGGAGGTTGTCATGTAGATAGGCGGCAACCTCAGGTGCTGGAAGCCAATCAGACGACCTCAGCTGCACAATGTCAGCCGGGTTGAAGGTAAAGGGAGTGGACACAGGAGCAGCAGGCTCTACATTCTTGGACTTCCTACTCTTCTTTCTCGGGGGAGATTCGTCAGGGGTGCCAGTGGACGTAGTGTTCGATTCGGTGTCAGTGTCAGTATCCTTGGACTTCTGATGTTCATGAGCAGGCAAAGAGGACAAGGAATAGGAGTGAGGCCAAACTTGAGATTGTGGATCAGAAGAGGGAGCCCCGTCCTTGCTAGGGGCTGCAGGTTTAGAAAGACCATGGCGCTTGGCAAACATTTCCAATTGTTTACATAACCCTTGACCCTGTTTGCAGGGCTGGTCGCTCCACACACCGCGCGGCTCCTCCACCCCCCCTTACCCCCCCCCCCGTGGGTGCCCAGGACTCCTGCCCCCTCCGCTGCTGCCGTGAGCCTTCAGCTGCTGCCTCGCTCCAGAGCGGCGCTGATCGCCCCAGTGCTCGTGTCTTCCACACTTTTGCCAGCTGAGTGCCTATCTGCCAGTATCTGTTTGTTTTTTGTTTAGCTACCAGTATTTTTTGCCGGTATCTGTGTGTTTTTTGTTTAGTTACCAGTATTTTGCTGATTCCGTGTTCCTCGTGACTGTTTCCCGCCGCCTTTTCCCCCCGCTCCCCGCCGCTGCTCTCCTGCGGCCCGCCCCCTTTTCTCTTCTGTAACCCCCCTCTACCGCCCATTGGCCACCCCGCTCCCGCCTCCCAGCTCCTCCTCCCTCCCACTTGGCCATTTATGGAGGTTGCCGCACGGTGGTGATCTGTGACCCTTGACCCTGCAGGGCCGGTCGCTACACATACCGTGTGGCTCCCAACCCCTCCCCCCCCCGTGGGTGCCCAGGACTCCTGCCCCCTCCGCTGCTGCAGTGAGCCCTCAGCTGCTGCCTCGCTCCTGAGTGGCGCTGATCGCCCAGTGCTCGTGTCTCCTGCACTTTTGCCAGCTGAGTGCCTGTATGCCAGTATCTGTTTGTTTTTTGTTTAGTTACCAGTATTTTTTGCCAGTATCTGTGTGTTTTTTGTTTAGTTACCAGTATTTTGCCGATTCCGTGTTCTCCGTGACTGTTTCCCGCCGCCTTTCCCCCCGCTCCCCGCCGCTGCTCTCCTGCGGCCCGCCCCTTTTCTCTTCTGTACCCCTCCCTCTACCGCCCATTGGCCACCCCGCTCCCGCCTCCCAGCTGCTCCTCCTTCCCACTTGGCCATTTATGGAGGCCACGCATGGTGGTGAGCTGTGACCCTTGACCCTGCAGGGCCGGTCACCACACATACCGTGCGGCTCCCACCGTAGGTGCCCAGGGCTCCTGCCCCTTCCGCTGCTGCAGTGAGCCCTCAGCTGCTGCCTCGCTCCTGTACGGCGCTGATCGCCCCAGTGCTCGTGTCTCCCGCACTTTTGCCAACTGAGTGCCTGTCTGCAGTATCTGTGTGTTTTTTGTTTAGTTACCAGTATTTTTTGCCAGTTTCTGTGAGCTTTTGCTTTAGTTACCAGTATTTTGCTGATTCCATGTTCCCCGTGACTGTTTCCCGCTGCCTTTCCCCCCTGCTCCCTGCCGCTGTTCGCCTGTGGCCCGCCCCCTTTTCTCTTCTGTACCCCGCCCTCTACCGCCCATTGGCCACCCCGCTCCTGCCTCCCAGCTGCTCCTCCCACTTCGCCATTTATGGAGGTCGCCGCGCGGAAGCGCAGCGGACGCACGCAGCGGGCGCGCCTCTGGCACGCCAAAGGCAAGCACGTCTGAGCCCGTCCGTGCCTGGACCGCGGCCAGCGGCAGAACCCCTGGACACCGCGCCCCCCGATACGCCAGACTACACTACGACTCCAACACCCTCCACGCACTCAACACCGGACGAGCCCACCCTGAACCCAAGGACCCTTCACCTGCTGCAACTGCCGCTACACCAGCATCCAGCCCACCAAAACACCAGCAATAGAACCCAACCACCTCCGCTGCATTCTCCTCAACACCTGTTCCACTCGCAAGCACGCCATCAAACTATGGGACCTCCTAGACTCCACCGCCCCGACGTCGCTTTCCTGATGGATACCTGGCTGAACGCCACCTCGGCACCAGACATTGCCATAGACATCCCACAGTGCTGCAAGATCTCCCGCAAAGACCGCGACAACGGAGTAGGAGGGGGAATCGCGATCATCCACAAAGACTCCATCAGAATCTCAACTAACACCGACGATACCCACGCCACCGCCGAGCACATGCACTTCCAGATTCACACCGACCCCAACACCACCCTCAGAGGTACACTCATCTACAGACCTCCCAGACCCCGACCACAGCTCAGCGACACCATCACCGACCTCATCAGCACCCACGTCCCCACCTCCACGGACTACATTCTCTTTGGGGACATGAACTTCCACCTCGGAACAACAACAACGCCAACTCCTCCGCCCTGATCGACAACCTTGCCAACCTCGGACTCAAATAACTTGTGACGACTCCCACCCACGCCGCCAGACACAAACTGGACCCCATCTTCTCCGCAAGCCCCCACATCTCCTTCAACCGCACTACCGAACCCCACTGGACCGACCACAGATGCGTCCACTTCACCTTCAGGAAACCCACCACACACCACCGCACCCAACAGCTGCCGCGCCGCTGTTGGGGCAAGGTCACTGAGTACCAACTGACGACCACCCTCGCCCAGAGACCACCCACCGACCCCACCGACCCAGACACCACTGCAACCAACCTCACACAGTGGATCAACGACTGCGCCAACACCCTCGCCCCTCTAAAGACCTTCACAACCAACCACACCAACAAGAAAGCCGGATGGTTCACCGAAGACCTCTGGACCTCCAAGCACACCTGCCGGAAGCTGGAGAAGAAATGGCTCCATAACCGAATACCAGACAGCCACACAGCCCTCAAGAGCGCCACTCGCAGACACCTCCAACTCATCACAGGAGCGCCAAGAGGACCGCCTTCAAGGACCAACTGGGCAACAACGCTGTAACGGGGTGAGGTCGGAAGGCTTACCCCGGGGGAATGGTGGTGTCCGTGCCCCGCTGACCCTGATCCTCCTCCTTCGTTACAGACTGACCCATGGAGGAACGATCAGTTCAACCGCAGCGTGGATGGCGATCACAGTGGCCCCTTTAACTGGTTGTTCGATTCTGAGAAGGAGGATCCGCCCCCTGTGGACGTCAGCACCACCGGAATGGTCAAAGGCCAGGATGTGATGTATGGAGGGTGTGTTTACACCCAGGAGGAGCGGAAGGAGGAAGACGAGACGGCAGCAAGCGGAGAGAAGGACGGAAACGAGGAGGAAAAGACCCCGGAGGAACATTGAGGAGGCGAGGTGGAGCCGGTGAAAGGAGGAGAGCCAGGAGGCCAACGACCCCGTGATCCGCCGTGCCACACTCCCGAGGGAGGAGTGTGGCTGTCACAGGTACGGCGGCGTTGGGCAGCCTGGGTGGGGAGCCGGAGTGCTCACGTGTAAAGTAGTGTAAAAAGCCCTTGTTTGTTTCCTCCCCTTCGTGTCTCCGATCCCCCCTTCCACTACCCGTTTCCTTCCCTGTACCTCACCTCCTATCCCGACCTTCGTTCACCGTTGCACCAAGTCGTATGAGCACTGTACACTAGGGCTGTCCTCACTACCCCGGTCCCTGAAGGTGCATAACCTGAGAAGAGCATACAGTAACGGCATCCCTCTCTCTTTGGTCTCTTCCATGTAACGGAGCTGGTCGGAGTCCCGCTAAGAGCTTCCCCAAAGACCATCAAGAAGCTGTAGAAACATCAACCACGGATCCCAGCACTTTCCCCCGAGACCGCCTGACCCATAGGAGGAGAAAGACATTTGTATATAAAAGCACTTTGAAAATAAAACCCTCTTTGCCTGCAACACCTGGTGTCAAGGTCGTCCCTGTACCCCCGCCTACACTGGTGTCAGAAGTGGGATCCTCCCCAACGGAACCGGCCATGGCAATGGACCAGGTGATTCAAACCCTGATCGACGGGCAACAAAAGCTGGAATGGGCCATTGGTCAACAGATCAACACAGCAGACGCCGATAGGGAGCTGTTTCGTACAACAATAACCCAGCAGATGGACAGCATTCAAAAGACCGTACAGGCCCCAGGCGCTGCAACAACGGCTGATAGAAGACCCATAGGGCCACACCCCTCAGGAGTGGCATTACAGAAATACGTGGCGGGGGAAGACCCCGATGCTTTTCTCCTCAATTTTGAACGGGCCGCTAGAGCTTGTGGGTGGATAGAGGAGAAATGGCCCTTCTTCTTGGCCCCGTTACTGACAGGAGAGGCCCAAACAGCCTATCAGGTAGCCAACCATTCTGGCACCGCTTCCTACTATGAAGTCAAAGAGGTGATACTGGACCACTTAGGAATGGACGCAGAGGCCTACAGGCTCCGGTTTAGAAAAGAAAAGGGAAACACCGGGGAAAACCCAAAGACACTGTACCTGAGGATCAAGATGGCGGCTGAAAAATGGCTGAGACCAGGTAGCAGAAGTAAGGAAGAAGTTATGACCAGTATCATCTTGGAACAATTCATGGAGGCCTTACCCTATGGCACCCAGAGGTGGTTGCGACAGCATCCAGGGCTGACCGCCGCTCAGGTTATCGAGATGGCGGCCAACTATACCAGGGCCGCCCCCGGTCATTCCCTTGGGATATGGACAAAGGCGGTAAGACCAGCGCCCCACCACCAAAACAGGACAGAAGAAAGACAATCCCCGAGCCCCTCAAACCTCGGCCCTACCGGCTGGAACCCCCCTTGAAATGGCCTCAATGCTTCGAATGTGGGGAATGGGGGCATATAGCACGGATGTGCCCCCACAGAAAACCAACGGAAGAGCCCATGGAGGTCGGCTACATACCAAGAGCCGTGATGTACACAGCAGAAATGGGACCCTCGTTTTACGTAAGAGTCCTAGTGAATCAGAAACCAGTGAAAGCCCTGTTGGATTCGGGTTGTAGACAATCTGTCATCCAAGAGCGATTGTTGCACCCAGCTCAAATAGGCCATGAAGAAATAGTACACATCAGGTGTGTGCACGGGGACGTAAAACCCTACCCCTTGGCCCGCATCACCTTGCACCCGAAGGGTAGGGAGCCCTGCTCGGTAAAAGTAGGGGTGGTGGGTTCTTTGCCTGAAGAGTTAATCATAGGAGTGGATAATCCAGACTTCCTGTCTATGTTCAAAAGAGAACTGGGAGACAGACCGGCAGGGGCTTACCTATCGATAGAACCCTGGGCCTTGGATAGGGGTTCAAGTTTGCCCAGGCCAACGATCCCTCACTCATGAACGCGTGGGAGGCGGCTCACGTGGCACAGAACAACCAGACAACAGCATACCCCCGATTCAGGATAGAAAAAGACCTACTTTATAGGGAAGGGAAGGCGGGTGAACCAAGCCAATTAGTGGTACCCAAAGACTGCAGGGAAAAGATTCTGTTCTATGCTCACACGCACTTAACAGCTGGGCATAGCGGGACCGAGAAAACAACCCAAAATATATTGTGTCTGTTCTACTAGCCAGGCATATACAAAGAAGCGGAATCCTACTGCAGACAATGTGAGGCGTGCCAAAAAAAGAACCTTACTAAACCCCCTGCCGTTCCCCTACAACCATTACCCGTCATAGGCAACCCCTGGGAAAGGGTAGGGATGGATCTCGTTGGTCCTTTGCCACGCACTGCCAGAGGACACACATATGCATTGGTAGTGGTTGACTACAACACAAGGTTCCCGGAAGCCTTCGCCATCAGTGCGCCTACCACCAAGAATGTGGCTGATAAATTGGTGGAGCTATTCTCGAGGGTGGGGTTTCCGAGGGAGATCCTCACCGATCAAGGGACCCCATTCGTGTCCCGGATGATGCAAGAAGTATGCAAGTTACTGGACCTACGCCACATCCGCACCTTTGCCTACCATCCCCAAACAGATGGCCTCGTAGAGAGGTATAATAGGACCCTGAAAACAACGTTAAAAAAACTGTTGAATACAGAAGCCAAGGATTGGGATAGGGTGTTGCCCTTGGCCCTCTATGTCGTAAGAGCCCAAGTCCAGAGTAGTTTGGGGTTTTCGCCGTTCGAGCTCCTGTACGGTAGACAGCCTAGATCCCTGCTGGAAATCACCAGGGAAGCATGGGAGGGTGAAGAGGCCGCAGAACAGAGAACCCTACTAGAATACACCCAGCAGTTGAGGTCTCGCCTGGGCAAGCTGCGAGACCTCGCCTATTCCAACCTGGAAAAAGCACAAAAAAGCCAAAGACATCAATACGATAAAGGAAAGAAATGGAGGTCACTAGAGAAAGGAGATTGGGCGTTGGTACTCCTACCATCTTCCACCCAAAAGTTCAGGAGCGAGTGGAAGGGGCCGTACAAGGTAGTAGAAACCATAGGCCGCACAACATACAGGTTGCGACTGTCCCCATCTAGGAGACAAACGTTCCATATCAATCTCCTGAAAAAGTGGCTAGGACCCCCCCCCAGCTCTGCCAATCTAGCCCTTCCGTCAAGCACACAACTGTCGACCTTGGAACAACTTCCGGTCAATCCGGAGATAAACGACAAAGAAAGACAGGAACTGATGAAAGTCCTACGCCCCTTTTCCCCATTGTTCTCAGATACCCCTGGATGCACCCATATGGCGGAGCATCAAATACACACCAAAGAGGGACAGATCATCAAACAAAGGGCCTATCGTATTCCTGCGGCCAAAAGGGCCGACGTAAGAAAGGAGGTGCAAGACATGCTTAGACTAGGGGTGATTCGGCCTTCGAGAAGTAACTGGGCATCTCCCATAGTCATGGTGCCAAAACCCGACGAGTCAACCCGTTTTTGCATGAACTTCAGGGCGTTGAACGCGATCTCCTCTTTTGACGCGTTTCCCATCCCAAGGGTGGATGAGCTCATAGAGCGAATAGGGGAAGCCCGCTGTGAGAAGGTGGCCTGATATGCAGTGCTCACTATTCTAGTGAACACTAAGGATCAGTCCAGCAACCCTTATTGATGATTGGTTGTAAGTCAACCTTATAGACCAGCTATCCTAGTAGCGTGGATACGAGCAGTCTAAGGCTAAAGACTCGAGAGGGCGTGTTAAGCCAGCTGTTTACCACACATATACCCCTTGAATACCAAGTGAAAGGACACCACACAAGTGTTATGAAAATAAACAGATATTTATTAAGAATCACAACAGCCCTGTACTCTTTATGAGGACAGGGTACTAAGCACAAACCAAAACTCTTACGAAAATACTTAAGTTAGCACAGTATATACAAATGCCCGAGGGGCACGGAAAACCATATACTCTGAAAGTGTAATGCGAAATTACTAGCAGGTAAGTACAGTACTAATAGGCTTTGGAATCACTAGGACTTGACTATAGAACCTTCAGATTACTTACAGGAGGCCTAGGGGACTCGGGTGCAGTGTGTGCACTCTCACGCGAGATGCGGGACAAAGTCTATGGTAGCTAGAATTTGCAAAGTTAGTGTTCTCGGGCGAACCCGACCTGGTAGGGAGAAAACGAAAGTGGATCCTGACCCTTGGATACTGAGGCTATGCTGGAGCACCGAAATGCCGAAGTTACCTAGCCCAGGGGCTGCAGCTGCATAGGACTCAAAGGACGTCGGGAATCCTCGTAGACGGACCAGGAGCCTGGAAGAAAGAAGTTGCTGGCAGGCGACCAGTGAAGAAAGTTCGGTGGATCCAAGCCTGGATCGATGGAAGATGACACCTGAAAGCAGAGGGGACCAAGTTCGAGACTACTAGCCAGTAGTCAGTGGGCACCAGGAGGGCACCGGATGGTAGCCACCTCGACTAGGTGAGTGGGTGACGCTGTGCTCGAAGATCTCACGGACCAGGAGGCGTTGTCGGCGACCAGGAAGGAGGAGCGAGCTGTCCCACGAAGATTGAAGCTGTCGGCGTCGCTGGACCCAGGATTGGGCAACAAAGCCTTGGCAAATTCAAGCCCACGCGGTGGACCTAAAATGGCGTCTGAAGTGGACCAGGAGGGTCCGGGGTGCTTCTCTGTTGCAAGGAAGCAAGGGCCAGTCTGGAGCAACCAGACCAGCAGCAGTGATGTCGTCGGGCGTAGTGTAGAAGGCCACAAGCCAGCCGGCTAGTAGCCACACAGCGCGGTGAGCACGCAAAAGCAGAAGGGCCCCACGCAGATCGTGGAGATGCTGGAGGGCTGATCTTCGGTGCTGGAGCTGCTCAGGGTTGGGGCTTCTCGGACCCCAAAGCACTCACCAGTGGAAGACTTGGTGGGCTTGTTACAAAGAAGTCGTGCAGTCTTGGCGATCCTCGGTCCCTCGAGGTCTCGTCGCACTCACGGTTCTCAGCTTTGCTGTAGAGGTGAGTAGAGGTCAGAGGTGCCAGGGAAGCCGGGTCTCGTCGAGCTGGGTCGTCGGATTCGTGATGAAGGACTTGCAGCAGACCGCAGTGTTCTTTAGGATGGTGCCTGCGGATGCAGGGTGACTACTCCTTAGCCACAAGGGAGAATCTTGATGAAGAAATCTTGAAGTCCTTTCGCAGAAAGTCGTGTCTTGATTCCAAAGATGATCTAATTTGAACAGGGGGCCCGCTCCCATCTTTATACTAAAAAAGGGGGCTGACCCGGTGACTAGGTCCTGCCTATGGGTGGGACCAAGAGGGGGGTGGTTACACCCCTCTCCCCTGCCGGACTTCCCCAGGCCAGGGGCTGGTGTGCCCCTGGAACTGGTTCTGACTGACCTATGCGTAGTGAGCACCGGGGTGCCACTCAGCAGTCACCTTCCTGAAAAGCCCTGCCTACCCAGGATACACAAAACCATGTCTGGGATGGTGCTAGCACCGCCCCGGACAGGAAACCCTTTGTCCAAGCCTCCCTCGCTGGAAGGACTCCCAGCAGCAGGAGGTCAGACTCGTGTCTGTGGTGGCAGCATCCATTTTGTGGAGCTGAGGCTTTAGTTAACTTTAACCGGGGTTCACAGTTACATACATGTCGTGTCCCTCTAGAAGGGTGGAATGCTAACCCCGTCGCCAGAATTGGCGAGGGGTTAGTATTCCAATTCGTATGACACCTTACTCGACATGTTTTGATAAAGCAATACCAAAGTTAGCATTTAACCGCGAGGATTATAATGCACTTAAGAGTATATGGTATGCAATATCATGGAACAGCTATTAGGACTTGGTTCCGCAAGCTGCAGACAGGCTCAGCTCATGCCAGAGCACCATCTCACACGATTCCAAGCACTCTGCCTTCAGGATTGTCAAGGCCTGCCATAGGAGTGACTGATAGGAATCTGTGTGTCCATTTTAGGGTTAGGTATAGGTATACTACACCTACAGCAAAGGGTGATTACACGACTTTGCCCCAGCTGTCATGCAGCCAGTTGTGTCAAATTTAGGAGGCCAGCCAGGGGTGGCATAATACATGCTGCAGCCCCTGGCAGCCCTGGGTACACCTATGCCCTGAGTTACAGGGTCTGATAAGGTGGCCCAGTATCAATTGGTAAATGCACCTAGGGTACATGTTGTAATTTAGAAAGAGAACAGCCAGGCTGTGGGTCTGATTGGCAGGCCCACAGCCAGAGAAAGTCGCAAACCAGTGAAACAAAAGCAAAAAATCTGGGTGATCATAGGATTGCAGACCCTACTGTCCTACATGACCCCCCCCCCCAAACTTTGGGACAATAAGCTAACCTTGACCAGGTGAGTCTTGTTGTTCTAAGTGGAAATATCTGGAGAGCCCATCGGCATTGCCATGATCAGTACCAGGTCTATGTTCCACTGTAAAGTCCATCCCTTGTAGGGAAATGGACCACCTAAGCAGTTTGGGGTTTTCACCCTTCATCTGATTTAGCCACAAGAGGGGCTTATGGTCGGTCTGAATCTTGAAGTGAGTGCCAAACAAGTATGGCCTCAACTTCTTCAGGGCCCAAACCACAGCAAAGGCCTCCCTCTCAATAGCTGACCAATTCTTCTCTCTGGGGGTCAGCCTTCTGCTTATAAAAGCAATGGGCTGGTCTTGACCATCAAAATTCAGTTGAGATAGAACAGCTCCCACACCCAACTCAGAAGCATCTGTTTTGACAATGAATGGTTTGGAGTAGTCTGGACTCTTAAGGATAGGTGCTGTGCACATGGCCTGCTTTAGGTCATCGAATGCTTTTTGACAGCCTGCTGTCCACTGAACCTTTTTTGGCATTTTCTTACTTGCCAGTACATTTAATGGTGTCACAATTGAACCATAGTTCCTGACAAACTTTCTGTAGTATCCAGTCAGGCCCAAGAAAGCTCGAACCTGAGTCTGGGTGGTTGGAGGAGCCCAGTCCCTGATTGACTGTATTTTGCTCTCCAGTGGCTGAACCTGGCCTCCACCTACAAGGTGGCCCAGGTATACAACCTGTGTCTGCCCTATCTGGCACTTGGTGGCCTTGATAGTGAGGCCTGCTGCTTGCAGAGCCTCTAACACTTTCCTCAGGTGGACCAGGTGATCCTCCCAGGTGGAGCTAAAGACAGCAATATCATCTAGATATGCTGCACAGAAGTCATCCAGCCCAGTGAGGACTTGATTCACCAACCTTTGGAAGGTGGCAGGTGCATTTTTCAGACCAAAGGGCATTACCACAAATTGATAATGCCCACCAGGGGTTGAAAATGCTGTCTTGGGCTTGGCATCCTCAGCTAACCTGATTTGCCAATACCCAGCTGTTAAGTCAAATGTGCTTAAGTAGTTGGCAGAAGCCAATCTATCTATAAGCTCATCTGCCCTTGGTATTGGGTGGGCATCAGTCTTAGTGACTGCATTGAGACCCCTGTAGTCTACGCAAAACCTCATCTCTCTCTTACCATCTTGGGTGTGAGGTTTTGGCACTAGAACTACTGTACTAGCCCAAGGGCTATCTGAGGGTTCAATGACTCCCAACTCCAACATTTTCTGCACTTCAGTTTTTATGCAGTCTCTAACATGATCAGGCTCCTGTAGATTTTACTCTTAACTGGCAGGCTGTCACCAGTGTCAACCTCATGGGTACACCAATTGGTCTGACTGGGTGTCAGAGAAAACATATGTCTGAAAGACTGAAGAACCTGTTTACAGTCTTTCTGTTGATGCTCAGAGAGGCTGCCACAAAAGACAACACCATCTACTGACCCATCATCAGGATTCTGAGTGAGCAGGTCTGGGAGAGGGTCACTCTCTTCCTCCTGTCCCTCATCTATGGTCATGAGCAAGCTCATGTCCTTCCTGTCGACATATGCTTTGAGCCTGTTGACATGAAGCACCCTGTGGGGGCTCCTGGGAGTTCCAAGGTCCACCAGGTAGGTGACCTCTCCCTTTTGCTCAAGAATTGTGTGGGGCCCAGACCATTTGTCTTTGAGTGCTGCTGGGGCCACAGGCTCCAACACCCACACCTTCTGTCCAGGCTGATAAACAGTCAGGACAGCCTTTTGGTCATGCCAAGCTTTTTGGAGTTCTTGACTGGCCTTAAGGTTTTCAGATGCCTTCTCCATATACTCAGCCATCCTGGAGCGGAGACCAAGTACATAGTCCACTATGCTGGTTGCAGGCTTTTTGAGAGGTCTCTCCCATCCTTCCTTCACCAAACACAGGGGGCCTCTCACAGGATGCCCATACAAAAGTTCAAAAGGGCTGTAGCCAACCCCCTTTTGTGGGACCTCTCTGTAAGCAAACAGAAGGCAGGGAATCAGGACATCCCATCTACGCCTGAGCTTTTCAGGTAGTCCATGAATCATCCCTTTTAGGGTCCTGTTGAACCTTTCAACAAGCCCATTGCATTGTGGATGATAGGGTGTAGTGAACTTGTAGTTGACACCACATTTCTTTCACATAGCAGTTAAGTAGCTTGACATGAAGTTTGCACCTCTGTCAGAGACAACCTCCTTAGGGAAGCCCACTCTGGAGAACACTCCAACTAGGGCCCTTGCCACCACAGGTGCTGTGGTGGTCCTAAGTGGAATAGCTTCAGGATACCTGGTGGCATGATCCACTACCACCAGTATAAACTTGTGCCCTGATGCTGTCTGGGGTTCCATTGGACCAACAATGTCAATCCCCACTCTTTCAAAGGGCACCCCCCCCCCCAGGCATTGGTATAAGGGGGGCCTTTGTTGTGCCACCTGACTTACCACTGGCTTGGCAAGTGACACAGGAGCAACAAAACTCCTTGGTATCCTCATTCATGTGAGGCCAGTGAAAGTGTGAGACAAGCCTGTCCCAAGTCTTTGTCTGGCCTAAGTGACCTGCTAAGGGAATCTCATGGGCCAAGGTAAGTAGGAAACCTCTCTGAGACAAGGGTACAACCAGCCTCCTGGTCATGCCAGGCTTGGGGTCTCTTGACTCAGTGTACAGGAGTCCATCTTCCCAGTATACCTTGTGGGTACCGGTGGCGTTCCCAGCAGCCTCAGCAGCAGCCTGCTGTCTGAGGGGTTCAAGAGAAGGGCAGTCTAACTGGTCCTTCCCCAGGTCTTCCCTTGAGGGTCCCCCTGAACCCAAGAATTCAACTTGATCAAGTTCAAACTCTCTGGGCTCAGTTTCCCTCAATTCCTGTAGGTCAGCCTCCTCTGAGACTTGATCCTCAACCTGGGGCAAGGGGGAAGGCACAGCCTTAACCCTACTGCTCTTCTTCTTGGGAGGTGTCTGGTCCATTGTTCCAGGATCCAGCACCTGTTCAGTGGGGCATTTCCTGACCTGTGACCTGGTCACAGCAAACACATGTGCTGGCAAGCCTAACATTTCCATGTGAGTCCTCTGCTCCACTTCTGACCATTGTGATGACTCCAAATCATTGCCCAACAAACAATCCACTGGGAGGTCTGAACTAACTACAACCTTCTTTTGGCCAGTTACCCCTCCCCAGGAGAAAGCTACAATTGCCATACTGTGATTGGTAGTGACATTGCTTGCATTGGTCACCAGGAATTCTGTACCTGGCATGATCTGTCCAGGGTCCACAAAGTTAGGTGTCACCATTGTGACACTGGCACAAGTGTCCCTATAGGCCTGAGCCATTTTTCCATTTATGAAAGGTGTCTGTCTGTATTTGCCCAAAGTATTGGGACTTATGTCAGGGGACATATCCATATCCCCTGTACTGACAAGGACAGCCTGAGTGAGTGTACCAACTAAGTTGTCACACCCCTCAGAACCCAGGGTTAACCCTACTAAACCCTTGGGAGGTGCACTACCACTGCTGACTGTACTAGGGGGCACAGGTGCCTTAGGGGCTGCAGTGGCAGGAGTCTGCCCTCCTCCTTTCTTGGTGCACTCACTAAACCAGTGAGTTTTACTTTTGCAGTATTGGCACCACCTTTTAGATTGGCCTTCTTGGTTTTTCTTCTTCTGGGGAGCCTGACCCCCACCCTCTTTGGGTTGTTGGGGACCTGTCGAAGACTTCTGGTCATTTTGTTCCCCCTTAGAATCTTTATCCTTCTGGTCTGCTTTCTTCTGACCACCTTGATTCTGGCCCTGGTTCTGTTTAACTCTTGTTCTAACCCATCTGTCTGCCTTCTTTCCCAATTCTTGGGGAGAGGTCAGATCTGAGTCAACAAGATGCTGATGCAACAACTGGTTCTGACAATTGTTTAAAATTTGTTCTCTCATCATCAAATTGTACAATCCTTTATAATCAGTAACCCAGCAACCAGCCCTCAAAAGACTTAGTGGCACAATCTACAAAGTCAGACCAATCTTGAGACTGAGTTTTCTGGGTATCCCTGAACAGCACTCTGTACTGCTCAGTGGTTAGGCCAAACCCTTCAACCAGTGTACTTTTCAAGACTTGGTAATTGTTAGCATCCTCCACTCTTGTAGTGAGGAGCTTATCTCTACCTTTGCCTTCAAAGGAGAGCCACAAGATAGCTGCCCACTGACTCTGGGGAACACCCTGCACAGTGCAGGCCCTCTCCAGAGCAGTAATCCATTTGTGGATGTCATCCCCTTGTTTAAAGGGGGGCACTATCTTACCTAGGTGTTTTGTATCAAAACTCCTTTCCCTATTACTAGGTACAATGCTGCCACCAGTGGGGACTACCCCACTTAACTGTTGCTCTCTAGCAAAGGCAAGCCTCTCTTTGGCCAGGGCAAGTTCTTCCCTTTCAATCCTCAGATTGGCTGCCCTTTCTTTAGCTTCATACACTCTCCTCTGAGGGGAAGTCATCCCTCTTTGAGAAGAGTTGTGAGAGCCATTGGTTTGAAGGGATCTGCCAGAGCCTCTTGACAGAGGTCTGGCTCGTCCATTCCCAATGTTAAGCTGACCTGATAGTGGCCCCAGGGGTCCCCCAGTACCACTGTCATGTTTGCTTAAGTTGAACCTGGTTAGTCTGCTGACTTCTACCTGTCCCTTGTCTGCCTCATCCCCAGAGGGATCCTCATCCTCATCCTCCTCCCCATCTTCATTCTCAGTGGAGAGGTGGATTAGGTCAGGGTCTCCTCTGGTTCCCTCAAGGGGAGGCATGCCTCCATCTGGATTAGAAGGGCTAAGAAGTTTCTCAGCCTTTCTGGCATCATAAGTCTCCAGGAGACCAATCAGAAAGGAGGTGGTGGGGTTAGCCCCTTGCTTAATCTTCCTAGAGGTACACACTTGTCGTACCTCATGGAAGCTAAGCACAGTATATCTTGAAGGTATGACCTGTGGAGGGTCAACTGACACAAGGGGAGACTCAGAGTTTCCTCCTTTGTCCGACATACTGTTTCTAGTGTGGTGTAAGTGATGCACCTACCTACACTATGTGTTTACCTACTGATCCCTTGCTAAGAGTTGCAGCCAAGGTGTGCTAAGCCTTGAGGAGCTGCAACAGCTGGTTCAGTAGAACTCAGAGTATTCTAAGCTAAGTTATATGTACTAACAGTACTTATGTGATCTTTCAACAAGATATTCTTAGGATACGTGTGGTAAAACAACAGCAAGCTCAAATCCCAACCGCTGCTCACCAATGTGAGAAGGTGGCCTGATATGCAGTGCTCACTATTCTAGTGAACACTATGTATCAGTCCAGCAACCCTTATTGATGATTGGTTGTAAGTCAACCTTATAGACCAGCTATCCTAGTAGCGTGGATACGAGCAGTCTAAGGCTAAAGACTCGAGAGGGCGTGTTAAGCCAGCTGTTTACCACACATATACCCCTTGAATACCAAGTGAAAGGACACCACACAAGTGTTATGAAAATAAACAGATATTTATTAAGAATCACAACAGCCCTGTACTCTTTATGAGGACAGGGTACTAAGCACAAACCAAAACTCTTACGAAAATACTTAAGTTAGCACCGTATATACAAATGCCCGAGGGGCACGGAAAACCATATACTCTGAAAGTGGAATGCGAAATTACTAGCAGGTAAGTACAGTACTAATAGGCTTTGGAATCGCTAGGACTTGACTATAGAACCTTCAGATTACTTACAGGAGGCCTAGGGGACTCGGGTGCAGTGTGTGCACTCTCACGCGAGATGCGGGACAAAGTCTATGGTAGCTAGAATTTGCAAAGTTAGTGTTCTCGGGCGAACCCGACCTGGTAGGGAGAAAACGAAAGTGGATCCTGACCCTTGGATACTGAGGCTATGCTGGAGCACCGAAATGCCGAAGTTACCTAGCCCAGGGGCTGCAGCTGCATAGGACTCAAAGGACGTCGGGAATCCTCGTAGACGGACCAGGAGCCTGGAAGAAAGAAGTTGCTGGCAGGCGACCAGTGAAGAAAGTTCGGTGGATCCAAGCCTGGATCGATGGAAGATGACACCTGAAAGCAGAGGGGACCAAGTTCGAGACTACTAGCCAGTAGTCAGTGGGCACCAGGAGGGCACCGGATGGTAGCCACCTCGACTAGGTGAGTGGGTGACGCTGTGCTCGAAGATCTCACGGACCAGGAGGCGTTGTCGGCGACCAGGAAGGAGGAGCGAGCTGTCCCACGAAGATTGAAGCTGTCGGCGTCGCTGGACCCAGGATTGGGCAACAAAGCCTTGGCAAATTCAAGCCCACGCGGTGGACCTAAAATGGCGTCTGAAGTGGACCAGGAGGGTCCGGGGTGCTTCTCTGTTGCAAGGAAGCAAGGGCCAGTCTGGAGCAACCAGACCAGCAGCAGTGATGTCGTCGGGCGTCGTGTAGAAGGCCACAAGCCAGCCGGCTAGTAGCCACACAGCGCGGTGAGCACGCAAAAGCAGAAGGGCCCCACGCAGATCGTGGAGATGCTGGAGGGCTGATCTTCGGTGCTGGAGCTGCTCAGGGTTGGGGCTTCTCGGACCCCAAAGCACTCACCAGTGGAAGACTCGGTGGGCTTGTTACAAAGAAGTCGTGCAGTCTTGGCGATCGTCGGTCCCTCGAGGTCTCGTCGCACTCACGGTTCTCAGCTTTGCTGTAGAGGTGAGTAGAGGTCAGAGGTGCCAGGGAAGCCGGGTCTCGTCGAGCTGGGTCGTCGGATTCGTGATGAAGGACTTGCAGCAGACCGCAGTGTTCTTTAGGATGGTGCCTGCGGATGCAGGGTGACTACTCCTTAGCCACAAGGGAGAATCTTGATGAAGAAATCTTGAAGTCCTTTCGCAGAAAGTCGTGTCTTGATTCCAAAGATGATCTAATTTGAACAGGGGGCCCGCTCCCATCTTTATACTAAAAAAGGGGGCTGACCCGGTGACTAGGTCCTGCCTATGGGTGGGACCAGGAGGGGGGTGGTTACACCCCTCTCCCCTGCCGGACTACCCCAGGCCAGGGGCTGGTGTGCCCCTGGAACTGGTTCTGACTGGCCTATGCGTAGTGAGCACCGGGGTGCCACTCAGCAGTCACCTTCCTGAAAAGCCCTGCCTACCCAGGATACACAAAACCATGTCTGGGATGGTGCTAGCACCGCCCCGGACAGGAAACCCTTTGTCCAAGCCTCCCTCGCTGGAAGGACTCCCAGCAGCAGGAGGTCAGACTCGTGTCTGTGGTGGCAGCATCCATTTTGTGGAGCTGAGGCTTTAGTTAACTTTAACCGGGGTTCACAGTTACATACATGTCGTGTCCCTCTAGAAGGGTGGAATGCTAACCCCGTCGCCAGAATTGGCGAGGGGTTAGTATTCCAATTCGTATGACACCTTACTCGACATGTTTTGATAAAGCAATACCAAAGTTAGCATTTAACCGCGAGGATTATAATGCACTTAAGAGTATATGGTATGCGATATCATGGAACAGCTATTAGGACTTGGTTCCGCAAGCTGCAGACAGGCTCAGCTCATGCCAGAGCACCATCTCACACGATTCCAAGCACTCTGCCTTCAGGATTGTCAAGGCCTGCCATAGGAGTGACTGATAGGAATCTGTGTGTCCATTTTAGGGTTAGGTATAGGTATACTACACCTACAGCAAAGGGTGATTACACGACTTTGCCCCAGCTGTCATGCAGCCAGTTGTGTCAAATTTAGGAGGCCAGCCAGGGGTGGCATAATACATGCTGCTGCCCCTGGCAGCCCTGGGTACACCTATGCCCTGAGTTACAGGGTCTGATAAGGTGGCCCAGTATCAATGGTAAATGCACCTAGGGTACATGTTGTAATTTAGAAAGAGAACAGCCAGGCTGTGGGTCTGATTGGCAGGCCCACAGCCAGAGAAAGTCGTAAACCAGTGAAACAAAAGCAAAAAATCTGGGTGATCATAGGATTGCAGACCCTACTCTCCTACATGACCCCCCCCCCCCAAACTTTGGGACAATAAGCTAACCTTGACCAGGTGAGTCTTCTTGTTCTAAGTGGAAATATCTGGAGAGCCCATCGGCATTGCCATGATCAGTACCAGGTCTATGTTCCACTGTAAAGTCCATCCCTTGTAGGGAAATGGACCACCTAAGCAGTTTGGGGTTTTCACCCTTCATCTGATTTAGCCACAAGAGGGGCTTATGGTCGGTCTGAATCTTGAAGTGAGTGCCAAACAAGTATGGCCTCAACTTCTTCAGGGCCCAAACCACAGCAAAGGCCTCCCTCTCAATAGCTGACCAATTCTTCTCTCTGGGGGTCAGCCTTCTGCTTATAAAAGCAATGGGCTGGTCTTGACCATCAAAATTCAGTTGAGATAGAACAGCTCCCACACCCAACTCAGAAGCATCTGTTTGGACAATGAATGGTTTGGAGTAGTCTGGACTCTTAAGGATAGGTGCTGTGCACATGGCCTGCTTTAGGTCATCGAATGCTTTTTGACAGCCTGCTGTCCACTGAACCTTTTTTGGCATTTTCTTACTTGTCAGTTCATTTAATGGTGTCACAATTGAACCATAGTTCCTGACAAACTTTCTGTAGTATCCAGTCAGGCCCAAGAAAGCTCGAACCTGAGTCTGGGTGGTTGGAGGAGCCCAGTCCCTGATTGACTGTATTTTGCTCTCCAGTGGCTGAACCTGGCCTCCACCTACAAGGTGGCCCAGGTATACAACCTGTGTCTGCCCTATCTGGCACTTGGTGGCCTTGATAGTGAGGCCTGCTGCTTGCAGAGCCTCTAACACTTTCCTCAGGTGGACCAGGTGATCCTCCCAGGTGGAGCTAAAGACAGCAATATCATCTAGATATGCTGCACAGAAGTCATCCAGCCCAGTGAGGACTTGATTCACCAACCTTTGGAAGGTGGCAGGTGCATTTTTCAGACCAAAGGGCATTACCACAAATTGATAATGCCCACCAGGGGTTGAAAATGCTGTCTTGGGCTTGGCATCCTCAGCTAACCTGATTTGCCAATACCCAGCTGTTAAGTCAAATGTGCTTAAGTAGTTGGCAGAAGCCAATCTATCTATAAGCTCATCTGCCCTTGGTATTGGGTGGGCATCAGTCTTAGTGACTGCATTGAGACCCCTGTAGTCTACGCAAAACCTCATCTCTCTCTTACCATCTTGGGTGTGAGGTTTTGGCACTAGAACTACTGGACTAGCCCAAGGGCTATCTGAGGGTTCAATGACTCCCAACTCCAACATTTTCTGCACTTCAGTTTTTATGCAGTCTCTAACATGATCAGGCTGCCTGTAGATTTTACTCTTAACTGGCAGGCTGTCACCAGTGTCAACCTCATGGGTACACCAATTGGTCTGACTGGGTGTCAGAGAAAACATATGTCTGAAAGACTGAAGAACCTGTTTACAGTCTTTCTGTTGATGCTCAGAGAGGCTGCCACAAAAGACAACACCATCTACTGACCCATCATCAGGATTCTGAGTGAGCAGGTCTGGGAGAGGGTCACTCTCTTCCTCCTGTTCCTCATCTATGGCCATGAGCAAGCTCATGTCCTTCCTGTCGACATATGCTTTGAGCCTGTTGACATGAAGCACCCTGTGGGGGCTCCTGGGAGTTCCAAGGTCCACCGGGTAGGTGACCTCTCCCTTTTGCTCAAGAATTGTGTGGGGCCCAGACCATTTGTCTTTGAGTGCTGCTGGGGCCACAGGCTCCAACACCCACACCTTCTGTCCAGGCTGATAAACAGTCAGGACAGCCTTTTGGTCATGCCAAGCTTTTTGGAGTTCTTGACTGGCCTTAAGGTTTTCAGATGCCTTCTCCATATACTCAGCCATCCTGGAGCGGAGACCAAGTACATAGTCCACTATGCTGGTTGCAGGCTTTTTGAGAGGTCTCTCCCATCCTTCCTTCACCAAACACAGGGGGCCTCTCACAGGATGCCCATACAAAAGTTCAAAAGGGCTGTAGCCAACCCCCTTTTGTGGGACCTCTCTGTAAGCAAACAGAAGGCAGGGAATCAGGACATCCCATCTACGCCTGAGCTTTTCAGGTAGTCCATGAATCATCCCTTTTAGGGTCCTGTTGAACCTTTCAACAAGCCCATTGCATTGTGGATGATAGGGTGTAGTGAACTTGTAGTTGACACCACATTCCTTCCACATAGCAGTTAAGTAGCTTGACATGAAGTTTGCACCTCTGTCAGAGACAACCTCCTTAGGGAAGCCCACTCTGGAGAACACTCCAACTAGGGCCCTTGCCACCACAGGTGCTGTGGTGGTCCTAAGTGGAATAGCTTCAGGATACCTGGTGGCATGATCCACTACCACCAGTATAAACTTGTGCCCTGATGCTGTCTGGGGTTCCATTGGACCAACAATGTCAATCCCCACTCTTTCAAAGGGCACCCCCACCACAGGCATTGGTATAAGGGGGGCCTTTGTTGTGCCACCTGACTTACCACTGGCTTGGCAAGTGACACAGGAGCAACAAAACTCCTTGGTATCCTCATTCATGTGAGGCCAGTGAAAGTGTGAGACAAGCCTGTCCCAAGTCTTTGTCTGGCCTAAGTGACCTGCTAAGGGAATCTCATGGGCCAAGGTAAGTAGGAAACCTCTCTGAGACAAGGGTACAACCAGCCTCCTGGTCATGCCAGGCTTGGGGTCTCTTGACTCAGTGTACAGGAGTCCATCTTCCCAGTATACCTTGTGGGTACCGGTGGCGTTCCCAGCAGCCTCAGCAGCAGCCTGCTGTCTGAGGGGTTCAAGAGAAGGGCAGTCTAACTGGTCCTTCCCCAGGTCTTCCCTTGAGGGTCCCCCTGAACCCAAGAATTCAACTTGATCAAGTTCAAACTCTCTGGGCTCAGTTTCCCTCAATTCCTGTAGGTCAGCCTCCTCTGAGACTTGATCCTCAACCTGGGGCAAGGGGGAAGGCACAGCCTTAACCCTACTGCTCTTCTTCTTGGGAGGTGTCTGGTCCATTGTTCCAGGATCCAGCACCTGTTCAGTGGGGCATTTCCTGACCTGTGACCTGGTCACAGCAAACACATGTGCTGGCAAGCCTAACATTTCCATGTGAGTCCTCTGCTCCACTTCTGACCATTGTGATGACTCCAAATCATTGCCCAACAAACAATCCACTGGGAGGTCTGAACTAACTACAACCTTCTTTTGGCCAGTTACCCCTCCCCAGGAGAAAGCTACAATTGCCATACTGTGATTGGTAGTGACATTGCTGCATTGGTCACCAGGAATTCTGTACCTGGCATGATCTGTCCAGGGTCCACAAAGTTAGGTGTCACCATTGTGACACTGGCACAAGTGTCCCTATAGGCCTGAGCCATTTTTCCATTTATGAAAGGTGTCTGTCTGTATTTGCCCAAAGTATTGGGACTTATGTCAGGGGACATATCCATATCCCCTGTACTGACAAGGACAGCCTGAGTGAGTGTACCAACTAAGTTGTCACACCCCTCAGAACCCAGGGTTAACCCTACTAAACCCTTGGGAGGTGCACTACCACTGCTGACTGTACTAGGGGGCACAGGTGCCTTATGGGCTGCAGTGGCAGGAGTCTGCCCTCCTCCTTTCTTGGTGCACTCACTAAACCAGTGAGTTTTACTTTTGCAGTATTGGCACCACCTTTTAGATTGGCCTTCTTGGTTTTTCTTCTTCTGGGGAGCCTGACCCCCACCCTCTTTGGGTTGTTGGGGACCTGTCGAAGACTTCTGGTCATTTTGTTCCCCCTTAGAATCTTTACCCTTCTGGTCTGCTTTCTTCTGACCACCTTGATTCTGGCCCTGGTTCTGTTTAACTCTTGTTCTAACCCATCTGTCTGCCTTCTTTCCCAATTCTTGGGGAGAGGTCAGATCTGAGTCAACAAGATGCTGATGCAACAACTGGTTCTGACAATTGTTTAAAATTTGTTCTCTCATCATCAAATTGTACAATCCTTTATAATCAGTAACCTTACTGCCCAGCAACCAGCCCTCAAAAGCCTTAGTGGCACAATCTACAAAGTCAGACCAATCTTGAGACTGAGTTTTCTGGGTATCCCTGAACAGCACTCTGTACTGCTCAGTGGTTAGGCCAAACCCTTCAACCAGTGTACTTTTCAAGACTTGGTAATTGTTAGCATCCTCCACTCTTGTAGTGAGGAGCTTATCTCTACCTTTGCCTTCAAAGGAGAGCCACAAGATTGCTGCCCACTGACTCTGGGGAACACCCTGCACAGTGCAGGCCCTCTCCAGAGCAGTAATCCATTTGTGGATGTCATCCCCTTGTTTAAAGGGGGGCACTATCTTACCTAGGTGTTTTGTATCAAAACTCCTTTCCCTATTACTAGGTACAATGCTGCCACCAGTGGGGACTACCCCACTTAACTGTTGCTCTCTAGCAAAGGCAAGCCTCTCTTTGGCCAGGGCAAGTTCTTCCCTTTCAATCCTCAGATTGGCTGCCCTTTCTTTAGCTTCATACACTCTCCTCTGAGGGGAAGTCATCCCTCTTTGAGAAGAGTTGTGAGAGCCATTGGTTTGAAGGGATCTGCCAGAGCCTCTTGACAGAGATCTGGCTCGTCCATTCCCAATGTTAAGCTGACCTGATAGTGGCCCCAGGGGTCCCCCAGTACCACTGTCATGTTTGCTTAAGTTGAACCTGGTTAGTCTGCTGACTTCTACCTGTCCCTTGTCTGCCTCATCCCCAGAGGGATCCTCATCCTCATCCTCCTCCCCATCTTCATTCTCAGTGGAGAGGTGGATTAGGTCAGGGTCTCCTCTGGTTCCCTCAAGGGGAGGCATGCCTCCATCTGGATTAGAAGGGCTAAGAAGTTTGTCAGCCTTTCTGGCATCATAAGTCTCCAGGAGACCAATCAGAAAGGAGGTGGTGGGGTTAGCCCCTTGCTTAATCTTCCTAGAGGTACACACTTGTCGTACCTCATGGAAGCTAAGCACAGTATATCTTGAAGGTATGACCTGTGGAGGGTCAACTGACACAAGGGGAGACTCAGAGTTTCCTCCTTTGTCCGACATACTGTTTCTAGTGTGGTGTAAGTGATGCACCTACCTACACTATGTGTTTACCTACTGATCCCTTGCTAAGAGTTGCAGCCAAGGTGTGCTAAGCCTTGAGGAGCTGCAACAGCTGGTTCAGTAGTGCTCAGAGTATTCTAAGCTAAGTTATATGTACTAACAGTACTTATGTGATCTTTCAACAAGATATTCTTAGGATACGTGTGGTAAAACAACAGCAAGCTCAAATCCCAACCGCTGCTCACCAATGTGAGAAGGTGGCCTGATATGCAGTGCTCACTATTCTAGTGAACACTATGTATCAGTCCAGCAACCCTTATTGATGATTGGTTGTAAGTCAACCTTATAGACCAGCTATCCTAGTAGCGTGGATACGAGCAGTCTAAGGCTAAAGACTCGAGAGGGCGTGTTAAGCCAGCTGTTTACCACACATATACCCCTTGAATACCAAGTGAAAGGACACCACACAAGTGTTATGAAAATAAACAGATATTTATTAAGAATCACAACAGCCCTGTACTCTTTATGAGGACAGGGTACTAAGCACAAACCAAAACTCTTACGAAAATACTTAAGTTAGCACCGTATATACAAATGCCCGAGGGGCACGGAAAACCATATACTCTGAAAGTGGAATGCGAAATTACTAGCAGGTAAGTACAGTACTAGTAGGCTTTGGAATTGCTAGGACTTGACTATAGAACCTTCAGATTACTTACAGGAGGCCTAGGGGACTCGGGTGCAGTGTGTGCACTCTCACGCGAGATGCGGGACAAAGTCTATGGTAGCCAGAATTTGCAAATTTAGTGTTCTCGGGCGAACCCGACCTGGTAGGGAGAAAACGAAAGTGGATCCTGACCCTTGGATACTGAGGCTATGCTGGAGCACCGAAATGCCGAAGTTACCTAGCCCAGGGGCTGCAGCTGCATAGGACTCAAAGGACGTCGGGAATCCTCGTAGACGGACCAGGAGCCTGGAAGAAAGAAGTTGCTGGCAGGCGACCAGTGAAGAAAGTTCGGTGGATCCAAGCCTGGATCGATGGAAGATGACACCTGAAAGCAGAGGGGACCAAGTTCGAGACTACTAGCCAGTAGTCAGTGGGCACCAGGAGGGCACCGGATGGTAGCCACCTCGACTAGGTGAGTGGGTGACGCTGTGCTCGAAGATCTCACGGACCAGGAGGCGTTGTCGGCGACCAGGAAGGAGGAGCGAGCTGTCCCACGAAGATTGAAGCTGTCGGCGTCGCTGGACCCAGGATTGGGCAACAAAGCCTTGGCAAATTCAAGCCCACGCGGTGGACCTAAAATGGCGTCTGAAGTGGACCAGGAGGGTCCGGGGTGCTTCTCTGTTGCAAGGAAGCAAGGGCCAGTCTGGAGCAACCAGACCAGCAGCAGTGATGTCGTCGGGCGTCGTGTAGAAGGCCACAAGCCAGCCGGCTAGTAGCCACACAGCGCGGTGAGCACGCAAAAGCAGAAGGGCCCCACGCAGATCGTGGAGATGCTGGAGGGCTGATCTTCGGTGCTGGAGCTGCTCAGGGTTGGGCTTCTCGGACCCCAAAGCACTCACCAGTGGAAGACTCGGTGGGCTTGTTACAAAGAAGTCGTGCAGTCTTGGCGATCGTCGGTCCCTCGAGGTCTCGTCGCACTCACGGTTCTCAGCTTTGCTGTAGAGGTGAGTAGAGGTCAGAGGTGCCAGGGAAGCCGGGTCTCGTCGAGCTGGGTCGTCGGATTCGTGATGAAGGACTTGCAGCAGACCGCAGTGTTCTTTAGGATGGTGCCTGCGGATGCAGGGTGACTACTCCTTAGCCACAAGGGAGAATCTTGATGAAGAAATCTTGAAGTCCTTTCGCAGAAAGTCGTGTCTTGATTCCAAAGATGATCTAATTTGAACAGGGGGCCCGCTCCCATCTTTATACTAAAAAAGGGGGCTGACCCGGTGACTAGGTCCTGCCTATGGGTGGGACCAGGAGGGGGGTGGTTACACCCCTCTCCCCTGCCGGACTTCCCCAGGCCAGGGGCTGGTGTGCCCCTGGAACTGGTTCTGACTGGCCTATGCGTAGTGAGCACCGGGGTGCCACTCAGCAGTCACCTTCCTGAAAAGCCCTGCCTACCCAGGATACACAAAACCATGTCTGGGATGGTGCTAGCACCGCCCCGGACAGGAAACCCTTTGTCCAAGCCTCCCTCGCTGGAAGGACTCCCAGCAGCAGGAGGTCAGACTCGTGTCTGTGGTGGCAGCATCCATTTTGTGGAGCTGAGGCTTTAGTTAACTTTAACCGGGGTTCACAGTTACATACATGTCGTGTCCCTCTAGAAGGGTGGAATGCTAACCCCGTCGCCAGAATTGGCGAGGGGTTAGTATTCCAATTCGTATGACACCTTACTCGACATGTTTTGATAAAGCAATACCAAAGTTAGCATTTAACCGCGAGGATTATAATGCACTTAAGAGTATATGGTATGCGATATCATGGAACAGCTATTAGGACTTGGTTCCGCAAGCTGCAGACAGGCTCAGCTCATGCCAGAGCACCATCTCACACGATTCCAAGCACTCTGCCTTCAGGATTGTCAAGGCCTGCCATAGGAGTGACTGATAGGAATCTGTGTGTCCATTTTAGGGTTAGGTATAGGTATACTACACCTACAGCAAAGGGTGATTACACGACTTTGCCCCAGCTGTCATGCAGCCAGTTGTGTCAAATTTAGGAGGCCAGCCAGGGGTGGCATAATACATGCTGCAGCCCCTGGCAGCCCTGGGTACACCTATGCCCTGAGTTACAGGGTCTGATAAGGTGGCCCAGTATCAATTGGTAAATGCACCTAGGGTACATGTTGTAATTTAGAAAGAGAACAGCCAGGCTGTGGGTCTGATTGGCAGGCCCACAGCCAGAGAAAGTCGTAAACCAGTGAAACAAAAGCAAAAAATCTGGGTGATCATAGGATTGCAGACCCTACTCTCCTACACCCGCTACATCACGACTTTCGACCTGACCACAGGGTATTGGCAGGTGCCTCTGCGGGAGGCGGATAGGCACAAAACGGCTTTCGCAACTGAGGACGGGCTGTTTGAGTTCAACGTGCTACCTTTTGGGCTCCATGGAGCCCCGGCCACTTTCCAGAGGTTGATGAACACCGTGTTGGCTCCCCATACCAAGTACAGCTCGGTATACTTGGACGACATAGTCGTCTTTAGTCCAACATGGGAGACACACCTGGGCCACGTTGCCAGAGTCCTTCGTGCTCTGCAAACGGCCGGCCTACATGTGAACGCTCGGAAATCCAGAGCTGCCTATTCCAAGGTGAAGTACCTGGGGTTTATGCTGGGGGACGGAGTAATAGCCCCTCAGAAGGAGAAGATAAAAGCCATCACCAAAACGCCGTTCCCTACGACCAAGCGAGAATTAAGGGCCTTCTTGGGCCTTATCGGCTATTACAGGATCAAGAACTTTGCTGCCCTCTCAACCCCCTTGACGGACCTCCTGCAAAAGCAGGTTCGGAATACCCTGCCATGCCCTCCCTCGGAAGAGGCAAGTACGGCTTTTCAGGCCCTGAAAGCGGCCGTCACATCAAGCCCCGTGTTGATTTCTCCTGACTTTGAGAAACCCTTCACCCTAGCAACAGACGCATTTGACACTAGCATAGGTGCGGTGTTGTCTCAGGAAGGTTCCGACGGACTCGAACACCCCATCCTGTACGTGAGGGAACAGAAGTATCCTACGGTGGAGAAGGAATGCCTGGCGATACGATGGGCAGTGGACAAGCTCAGGTATTACCTGGAGGGTAAAGCCTTCACACTCTATTCTGATCATGCCCCCTTGCAGTGGATGCACAGAAACCTATCCCATAACGCAAGGATCCTGAGGTGGTTTTTATTTCTCCAACCATTTGCCTTCACAGTAAAACATAGGAAAGGGTGCGATAATGGCAACGCAGACTTCCTGTCCAGAATGCCCATTCTCCCCGAGTGGGCGAATCCAGGGGGGGAGGAGTGTAACGGGGTGAGGTCGGAAGGCTTACCCCGGGGGGATGGTGGTGTCCGTGCCCCGCTGACCCTGATCCTCCTCCTTCGTTACAGACTGACCCATGGAGGAACGATCAGTTCAACCGCAGCGTGGATGGCGATCACAGCGGCCCCTTTAACTGGGCGTTCGATTCCGAGAAGGAGGATCCGCCCCCTGTGGACGTCAGCACCACCGGAATGGTCAAAGGCCAGGATGTGATGTATGGAGGGTGTGTTTACACCCCGGAGGAGCGGAAGGAGGAAGACGAGACAGCAGCAAGCGGAGAGAAGGATGCAAACGAGGAGGAAAAGACCCCGGAGGAACATCGAGGAGGCGAGGTGGAGCCGGTGAAAGGAGGAGAGCCAGGAGGCCAACGACCCCGTGATCCTCCGTGCCACACTCCCGAGGGAGGAGTGTGACTGTCACAGGTACGGCGGCGTTGGGCAGCCTGGGTGGGGAGCCGGAGTGCTCACGTGTAAAGTAGTGTAAAAAGCCCTTGTTTGTTTCCTCCCCTTCGTGTCTCCGACCCCCCCCCTTCCACTACCCGTTTCCTTCCCTGTACCTCACCTCCTATCCCGACCTTCGTTCACCGTTGCACCAAGTCGTATGAGCACTGTACACTAGGGCTGTCCTCACTACCCCGGTCCCTGAAGGTGCATAACCTGAGAAGAGCATACAGTAACGGCATCCCTCTCTCTTTGGTCTCTTCCATGTAACGGAGCTGGTCGGAGTCCCGCTAAGAGCTTCCCCAAAGACCATCAAGAAGCTGTAGAAACATCAACCACGGATCCCAGCGCTTTCCCCCGAGACCGCCTGACCCAGAGGAGGAGAAAGACATTTGTATATAAAAGCACTTTGAAAATAAAACCCTCTTTGCCTGCAACACCTGGTGTCAAGGTCGTCCCTGTACCCCCGCCTACAAACGCACACAACACCAAAGAGCTCTTCAGCATCGTGAAAGAACTCTCCAACCCCAGCTCCAACAACAACGACGACCCACCATCACAATACCTGTGCGACTCCCTGGCCACCTTCTTTCACCGCAGCATCACCGACATCCACGAAAGCTTCAACTCTAACCCCCCGCACCCACCACTGAGTCCACCGCCCCTGCGAATACCACCCGCACCAACCGCCTGACCACCTGGTCCAGCATCAGCGACGAAGACACCATCAAAACCATGAACTCCATCCACTCCGGATCCCCATCGGACCCCTACCCTCACTTTGTCTTCAACAAGGCCAGCACTAGCATCGCGCCCCACCTCCGGAAAACCATCAACTGCTCCTTCAAGACAGCCACCTACCCAGAAATTTGGAAGCATGCCGAGATCAACGCCCTTCTGAAGAAACCCAAGGCGGACACCAAGGACCTCAAGAACTTCCGGCCCATCTCCCTTCTTCCATTCCCGGCGAAAGTAACAGAGAAGATCGTCAACAAACAGCTAACCCGCTACCTTGAAGACAACAGTATCCTGGACCCATCCCAAACCGGCTTTCGCAGCAACCACAGCACCGAGACTGCCCTCATCGCCGCCACTGACGACATCAGGACCCTGATGGACAAAGGAGAGACAGTAGCCCTCATCCTCCTGGACCTATCAGCAGCCTTTGACACAGTCTGCCACCGCACCCTATCAACACGCCTCCAGGACGCCGGCATACATGAGAAGGCCCTGGCCTGGACCGCATCCTTCCTCTCAGGAAGAACCCAGAGCGTCCGCCTCCCACCCTTTCACTCAAAAACCACCGAGATCATCTGCGGCGTTCCACAAGGTTCCTCCCTCACTCCAACTCTGTTTAATATCTACATGGCTCCTTTCACCCACGTTGCATGACAACATAACCTCAACAACATCTCCTATGCCGACGACACCCAGCTGATTATATCCCTCACCGAAGACCCCCACACCGCCAAAGCTAACCTCCACAGAAGAATGAGGGCCGTAGCCGACTGGATGAAGGAGAGCAGACTGAAGCTGAACTCAGACAAGATGGAGGTCCTCATCCTCGGACCCGCCCCATCGGCCTGGGACGACTCCTGGTGGCCCACTTTACTAGGCACAGCCCCGGAACCCACAGACCATGCACGCAACCTGGGTGTCATCCTCGACTCCAACCTCTCCATGACCAGGCAAGTCAACGCCGTCTCCGCGTCTTGCTTCAACACCCTCCAAATGCTCCGCAGAATCTTCAAATGAATCCCTATCAGCACGAGAAAGACCGTCATCCAGGCCCTCGTCATCAGCCGACTCGACTACGGGAACGCCCTCTACTTAGGAACTACTAAGAAGCTCCAGAACGCTAACGAGTCCAGAACGCCTCAGCTCGACTGATCCTCGACGTCCCCCGTCGCAGCTACATCACACCCCCACCTCAGAGGCCTGCACTGGCTCCCCGTCACCAAGAGGATCACCTTAAAGCTCCTCATCCACGCACACAAAGCACTCCACAACACCGGACCTACCTACCTCAACAACCGACTCAGCTTCCACACCACCTCCCGAAGCCTCCGCTTAGCCAACCTCCCCCTCGCCACAGTACCTCGCATCCGGAAAACCACAGCCGGCGGAAGATCTTCTCCTACCTCGCCGCCAAGACCTGGAACACCCTCCCAACCAACCTACGACAGACTCAGGACCTACTGGTCTTCAGAAGACTTCTCAAGACCTGGGTCTTCGATCAGTAGCGACCCCCTCCCCCCACCCCCCCAGCGCCTTGAGCCCCTAACGGGTATGTAGCGCACTTTAGAAATGTAATGATTGATTGATTGATTGATTGAATTGTTTAGTGATAGGCTTTAACACAGTAGCCAGCGCTAGCTGTACAGTTCCCGTAACTGTCTTCTTCAGGGCCTTGTTGACAGAATCCTGGACCGAGGCATCCAGGACAATAAACAATATTATCCTCAATGGAAGCACTAGGCACTTCTTCCTGATAAACAGCATCATCCTCCTCATAGGTAACCCAATCCTCCATAGTGGTGCCAAATTTATAAATGGACCTGTTCATGAGGTTAGCAAAAGTATATGGAGAGGAGTAAGGGGGGAGCCAACCCACAGCACAGTCTAATCACCGGTACCTAGCTCCTCAGCAGTGCTGTAGAAGAGTTCTTGGGGCGTAGATGGGGCAAATGCAGACCATAAGTACACAGGAGGTGTGCTCTCTCCAGACCCTGAAAGTTATTTTAGCCAGAGAGTCGTAGGAGTCCTGCTTTACAACAATCCTAGCTAGAATGGGGAAAAAAACGACCTAAAAAGTGCTAAAACGGGCAGTAGGGACGTGTGTAGACCAATCCTACCAAAACCAGCCCAATTGGGCTACGCACGTCGAAACCTAGTGATGTGAAAGTGAAACTAGCTGCCCCAGCACTTTCGGACGATTAGGGAGGTCTCTGTGCTCAATATCACTATAACAAGCCCGCCAAAGGCGGGGCGGTACCGGTGAGTGTTTTAAATTTAATCTAGGCAAGGTTACAAAGCAAATACCCGCAACTTGGGCAGACCGGTGTTAATGTACCGGAGTTCGGGAGTCAGCGCGCACCTCCCAGGAAGCGGGGGAAGTGCTGACTGCTAACGCTCGCGCTCGACAGAGCGCGCTGAAATCACACCTCTGTCTCCGTAGAGACTACCAGGCTGGCACACCCCCAAAGGCAGCGGGGTAGTGCGGCTGCAAGACCCAAGGCAAATCAAGGCAACAGCCTAAAAGGCAACAGCATGAAAACACAATGCGTACACGCGTATTAGAATGCGCTAAAACGGTGTATTAAAACAAACATTAGCATCACAGTATAATAATAAGTACAAATATCAAGGCAAGCAAAGGCACTTAGCTGACTGTGTGAGCAGCATAGAAAGAGGACGATAACCGGTATCACCTGGCTCTTATGGGCAATTGCAGGAAGTGATGTGGTGTTTGCATCATGGGAAATGTAGTTTTGTTTACATATACAAGAAATGGCTGCTGTCTGTGGCATTAAAATGAAAGAGTAGCATAATACGAAGCCTCCGGTCCTGTGATAGAATCGAAGGAAGACAGATCCACTGGTATGGCCCATAACAAGTCTTGCTTCTCACAAACACTGAGGTCAAATACCGAGGTCTGGCGACTTTTATCCATTCCGCCCACTGCAAATGAGTTGGCCTGCTTAAGGGCAATGGTGCTACCACAGTTGATCCAAGGTCAGGGACGGTCTCTGAGCTACAGACTCATCATCCGTTGGAAGGCCAGAGCATTTGGACCCAAACGCTCTGCCTGCCTTCGCGTCTCAGGGTGGTGCCTTAGCTGCCGCTACTCATGACTGTCTCTGCTCCAAGGAAGTAGCCTTCTTTTCCCAGGTCTAGGGTCCCACTGTTGGTCTAGCATACTCATTTCGTTGGCTATTAGTAGAATGTATTCTTGAGAAGGAATGGGGACTTATTCCTAAATCGAACTGTGCCAAAGCTCACCGCTCAGCCTAAAAGACAGCACTTGTGTATTGCTGCTAGATAAATACAGGCAGACAATTAACTTTTCCACAGGCTGGATCTATACCAGTCAATATAGAAGACAGTGCCCCTTTGAAAGTAGTGCTGAACAGTTTTAGTGACTCTTACCTGCATCTTCATCATCTTGGACAGTGACAGCCAGGATGTGCTGGAATGTCCCCCTTTTTTCCGTCCTTGAGAACTTTAACAACCCTTTAAATCATAATATGCCAGATGTAACTCACCTTGCACTGGCTGAATGAGGTTTTATTTGTACCTCTACAAGAACAAACACATCCAGTATCTTCGTTAGACATAGTAGTTGTGATTCAATTCAACTTAGAGACCATTCCTTGAGTATCCTCTTCCCCATGGACTGTTGGTCTCCAAACCACAAACACAAGATGGTCATGCTTATTTCATTTGCGGGTGATGAGCCTACCCTTGATTCCATTTGGACTGGATGGGAACTAGTTAGCCAAAGGTACATTGTGCCTGCCATAAGACACTTTGATGATCATCAACCCTGTTCTACGAGAAATTACGAAGTTTGGGGCAATAGCCGAAGTACAAATGAACTGGGGTAAGTCTGCAGTTTTTCCGCTTACCGATCATACATTAGCACTCCCATTAGATTACCCGTTAAAGGGGGAGCTGGATGAGCTTAAGTACTTGGGAATCCACGTCACCAGAGATAAGGAGGCTTCGATGAGAACGAACTATGGACAGGCTATGGACAAGGTGACAGATAATGTCGCTAAATGGCCTTAGGTGCCCCTCTTGATGGCTGGGAGGATATCCCTGATCAAAATGGTTATATTGCCCAAATTTCTGTATTTATTTATAAACATCCCTTACCATCCGGGTGCTTTCTTCTTTAAAACACTAAACACGCAACTGGTGCCGTTAATATGGGGGGGGGGGGGAAGCAAGCGCAGTTGAAGCTAACCATGCTTAAGTTGCCGTATCGATATGGCGGATTTGACATGCCTGATTTTGAGCAATATTATTATAGTGCGCAGGCGCACTTTGCCGTCTACTGGTTTCACCCGCCCCCGTACATGCCCCACCTCGCAGTGGAAGATGGCTACATGGCCCCAGCCCTGACTTCGGGGTATGTATTTACTCCATACAAGGAAAGGGGAGGGGATCCCTCCATGGTAGATTGCACTGTCAAGGCATGGCAATGCCTGGTGAAGGCTGAGGGAATTCAATTGATGTACTCCCCTAGGATACACCTACGATGCTTTCCCTTACTGCCCATCACCGAGGACAAGATATGCCAAAATGTATTAACTAAACTACAATATGGAATTTGGGGAGACTTGTACATTGAGGGCGTATTCCGCACAACAGACCAATTCTTTGGGGACTATCCACACACATTTATGGACCTTTACATTTACACCAGGCTCAAGCAGAGTGTACGGGCCCTGACCCCAGACTTTCCACAGGAGCTAGCAACATTTGTCTCTCTCCATTCCATGCTACAAACAGACGCCCCTACACACGTTATATCTTTGTTATATGCTAGAGTCCGCACCTCCTCATTCTCTAGTGAGGGCCAGAAGGGAGTGGGATTTTGATGTATCCCTTACTGATGAACAATGGGAAATGGCTTGTCTTCAGACTGCGGCGTTTTCTGGCAGTAGTAAACTGCGTTTGCTACACTTTAAGCCTTTGCATCGGCTGTATCATACCCCGGCGAGGTTACATAGGCTTCAGCTCAGGGGTGATGATAGATGCATCCGTTGTGGCCGTGGCCCGGCTGACTTCATGCATTTAGCGTGGGATTGCCCTCAGGTAACTACATACTGGGGGGAGGTCTTTGCGGGACTAACTAAAATGCTGGGCGTTCCCATTGAGCCCACTCCCATTAGGGCTTTACTGGGCCTGGTCGCTGTGATAAAAACGCCCCACCGTAAATTCCTGGTAATGGGCATACTCCTGGCCTGCCGACAGATTGCCTGCAGATGGGGCAGGGGAAGAGCGCCCAAATTTAAGGTGTGGGTACATGAGATGTCTATGCAGAACAGTTGCTGTTAAAGTCCCGACCCCGGGATTTCTTGGGACCCCTGATGTCCTATCTCATAGGCCAGAATTCGGAGGCTGAAAATGTTGAAACGGCGGGTGTGGCTGGGTCAGAGGCGTGAATCAGGTGTGAGAATGATTTGGGACAGCAGCTATGTTGTACTTTGCAGAGTAATGAGGTTACATACGGGGGGCATTTGAGGGGAGTCTTTTGACTTGCACTGAACATCTACCTCCATCCCAGGGACGCTGGCCCGCTTAGCAAGAGTAATTTGGAACATTGACTCTTGGACTCATTGGCAGACATTTTGGTCGTACATGGCACTCTCATTGTTGTTGCTTTTGGGAGATTTAGGGGGAGAGTTTGGGGGGAGGGCGAAGCGGGGAGGGACGGGTGGAAGTTTGTTAATATTATTGTGTGCCTGAGCTTGAATCTCTTCTTACGCATTACCATGTATCCCATTGTCTAATTACATCTCATGTACTGAATGACAATGTGTATTATTCTATTTATCGGTATCAGCTGTAAGATAAAGACATAAATAACGTTTTTTTAAATAGTATTAATTATTTACAAAAAATTCAAAGCCATTGTCATTTGTAATATCAATACATCTAGGTCACGTAAATACAACACATATTGCATTACAAATGCTATAGGTGTCACATTTGCGAAAGTTATAACTATTGGCATTGTAAATGACATAGCTATACATTTCGCTATTTTCAAAACCAAAACATAAATAAAAAATGTATCATTTACAATACCAATAGCTCAAACTTTCCTAATGCGAGACCTATTGCATTGCAATTGTTTGTTTTGTTTGAAAATGCTAGTGCCAGTGTCTACTACTAGCACCACAACCACTGCATCTTCTCCATTGTCTTGGGAAACCATGCAGCTATTGCTGTGCCGAACTTATTCATCATTATTCACAGGTAAGATTAGTTTGCTGGGAGGTATATTGGAGTAGGAGGAGCGAATGGTAGTACTAGTAGGACAAATATAACTCATTGAGGGGTACCTCATCTATCTGTTTGCATGTTACAAAATTGGCAGATTATTTAAATCAAACACTGGCTGCTGCCCTGTATCTGCTAGTAAACCTTGTGATGTACATTAATTCGTGAAACAGTAACCCCACCAAAAAACATTAACATTGTATGTGTAAGTATAAATAAATAACATTTATTTTCATAAAAATAGCCTATCCCACACCTCACCCACCCCTCTCCCTAACCCCAACCAATGTCCAAGTCCAATGAATGTCCAAGAGAAACCCCAACACCCAATTCCCATCCACCAACAAAAGTATTAAAAAAGGGGCAAGTCAACAGGGTCCATCTATAATCGGATGGCTTTAAGGTGTTTGTACACCAGTATTTTGACGCGCTCCTCTAATTGGTCCTCCAGCTGTGTCATCCGGAGGAGAAGTTGTTGGCGAAATGCCTGCACCTACATTTGCATCCATGTGGGGGGGCGGCAGATGTTGACAAATTGCAACAGTGGGCGGCTGCCTGACCGTGGCGCTGTACTTATGCAGGTGGGGCCTGGCTGGGGCCCGGGGCATTGGAAGCGGCAGCAGCTGCTGCCACCGCCTCCTCCTCCTCCTCGGCCTGAGCCACCAGCCGGTGGTATTCCTCCAGAATGGCCTGCAGTTTCAGTTGCCGGGCCCTGGCTGCTAACTCCTTCCGTCATGGTTTTTGGGAAGGAGGAACTATAAAGAAAGAAACAGAATTGTAACCGAAACTCTTAGCAAAACAGTAACACGAAATGAATTCAACACATAGTGGCACAGTAGCACTAGCAAGCGCAGTACATAACATTTGTGCTAACTTTAAGTATCTATCCTCCTGCTTCCCCGGCCTCTAACATTTGATGGAGTTTTTTTCCGGCATTATACTTGCCCTAGTATTATGAATGGACTCCAGTACACAGAAGAACACCAGTCTTTTTCGTATTTCTAGTTTACATAAATTAGATAACCTTGTTGTAGGCTGTAGCTGACAAGTCAGCTAAGCTTGCGTCCAAGACCAACATACGAGGATATGCAGATGCATGTTACTTTTAACTAAGCTGCAGGTGGGGAAGCTTGTATATTTTTCGATTACGGGTGGCACTGGCCATACTCTCTCTGTTACATGAATGGCAATTGCTCAATTTCACTTTCACTGTGCCCTGGAGTCTGGCGACTACAAAAAGGCAGATTAATAATATTATAATATACTTATGATCCAATGATCATTACTTATATGGAACGACATGTCAGTCCAGTAGCGGTCAGAGGTGGGAGTGCTGGTGGACGGTGACGTGGAGAGGGGCAGGGTGGGGGGAAGCAAACTATGGATTGTGGTACTGGTAAGTAAACATATAAATAAAAATCAGAAACAAAATAACAGATAGGAAGTGGTCCTTGGATTCAGAGGAAGGCGCTTCATAATATATATGATGTGCTTGCAAACTACTGAGTCATCAACTGTATTCTGAAATGAAATTCTACTTCTATATAATATATGATGACCCTCTGCTTTGCTACTCTGGTGCAGTTTCTTTTACATTATCTTCAAAGTAAGACTCTGCATCCAGTGACAGTCTCCACCTATGATGAATACAATCCATCCGGGGGGCATCCATCCATTAAAAGTAAATGTCTATCATTCTTTATTAGGCATCGCTTAACAAACCTTAGCTGGTTTCACTTTCACCAACAGCCACCCATGCGTCCACTCCTTCCTTCCTTGCCTTGGCTTTGGGTTTGACACAAACACTGCTGATGATTCTTGCTATCCACTATCCACCCAAATTCCGTTGATTTCGTTGATTTCGCCTAAACGTACGTGAGGACGCGGGACGCCGGCTTAGCAAGCTTTGGAGGACAGAAACCCATGTTGAGTTGCCCAAATTGAAGGGTATCAGGAGTCACGCTGTGTCCCTACCAAATTGTAAACTAATTAAGACTGTACCGCGTTCCAGGCATACACTTTTTAAGATTTCGTCTTTCAGCCATAGTGCTGGACGTACTTTGGAAGTTGGATTTTACCGCAGCAACTATATTTTTATATCAGCGAACTATAGGATAATTCGCAGGCCGAATATCCCAAGAAAAGGATAAGGAGGACATATACCCCTTATGACGCACTGACTTAAATATTTTATCCCTGAGAACTATTGGGAAACAGTTATACATATACCCTGATGAAGGCGGTCATACTTTGTTCATACCGCCGAAACGCGTCGATGCTCAAGGAGTGAATGTGGATCACAAAATTAAGGAAAATTCGAAATAATTTTGTTGTTTGAATTTAGTCCTTTTTCCTGTAGCTTCTTTTTTATTGGAATGTTTTTATTTATTATTGTTACGTCCTGTGTTTGTTTCCCAATTTTTAATCAACATAATGTATGTCAATAAATTGTACTAATGTTTTGATCCTATTATAGTGTTTTCACGTTTTTGAATTTTCCATTTTTCATTGCTTCTTTGTTATGCTTATGTACTAGTGAGTCTATTGTTTGTAAGTACCTTTGTATTATTGTTCACTTGCCCAAAGGGAATTTTCTTTTTTGGCTGGATGAAGAAAACCAGGGCGGCCACCCCCACCTCCCCGAAAAGTTGTCGGGCCTGCACCCCTGCAGGGCTTATTCTGCTGCAAGGCAGCCGGCTCTTGGGCGCAGGCGCCTTGCCCTTGGAGCCGGTAATACTGCCCTTGGTCATGGTTCTGGGGTGGAGGCAGAAAATAAAAGAAGGAAAAGGGAAAGTTAGGGGGAAGAAGTAGGATTTTGAATAAAGAAGTAAAATAAAACAGTAGAAAAGTAACAAAAACACAGTGAAAGTAGAAATAAATCACAAAATATAAACTTAGGGACAGAGAGACAGAGATGATAAATAAAAAAAGTGAAAAAAACAGTGAAAATAAGTAAAGATTGCAAAGATTAAAGCTGGATAGAAAATTAGCATAGAGTGAAAAACAAGATGGCCGCGCCTCTCGCGACCACGTGGGTAAGTTTGCGTGATATTTCTCACTAACGCGCACTTGTTGTCGCGAACAAGTAGATAGCGTTCCCGAACATGACATGCACAACGTGAACATGATATATGCGGGCCGGAACAGGAAATAAGGCAACGCGAGCGGGCGGGACAGTTGAAAAAACAAGATGGCCGAGGCCATAGCCCACCGCATGGGTACGTTCGTGAGCTACGATCCCCCGAGCACGCAGACACCGCCCAAACAGGCACAACGCGCTCCCGAGCAAGAAAAACGCTTCGCAAATGGGTCCGACAAACTACTACGCACGCTTGCAAAGCTACGCAAAGCTAGCGTAGTGTGAGAACATCTTCACGTAGCTTCAAGTAGTACGACTACGAGTAGTACGCCCACCCCTAGTTTTAACACACTACTTATGTATTCTTTTAACAAGGGCAAAACCAAACAGGGTGCCAATTGGGCTCAATATACACCATCTCAGTTATAACTTCTATTAGTTCATGGTAGATGCTTGCGTAAAACACTTGTTTGGAAAAACAAGTTTGTTTTGTTGTAAAGAATGTAATTTAATGCAATAAGGTGTTTGTGTCTCTATGTTATACAATGGTTTGTGGCAAATTGTTGTTCTAACCAATGAAAAATACCTTTTTGATAACTTTGAAAAAAACGATTGAAAAAATGATATTAAAAAAACTGAAAAAATAAAATATATGGTCATACACAGTGGTTTGTGTGATCATGATGTGAGATGGTGAATTGAGATCAGTATTATAACGTCTGTAGTTTTTTGACTCCCTCATTGGTTGACATTACATCAGCCAATGAGAGAAGGCAGCAGTCCCTACCCTCCATGAACCCTGAGACTTCCCTCCAGGAAAGCTGCAGTGAAGGTAAGTTTTGCTTTTTGTTGTTTGGTGCTTGTATGCGTACAGTTATGAATGAATGTATGTATTTATGCATATTTGACTGAGTGAGGGCTGTGAATGAGTGTGTGTGTGTGTGTGCACGTGTGTGAATGTATGGTAGTGAGTGTGTGTGTATTTGTGCATGTGTGGCCCTGCGAACTACCCTGCTAAAATGATTGCTTGCATCGTCCGACGAGTCTCCTCCAGGTGCTTATAACGGGCCTCAATTGAGGTCTTTATTTTATTTTTTTATATAGCGCTAGTTAGACCAGGGGCGGCTCTGGGCTCATGGTGGCCCTGGGCAGGGAGCATAGGTAGGGGGCCCCGGAAGAGGGGGTCTGGGCGTGGCGGAGCGCGGAGGCCAGTGAAGAGGGGGGGCTCAGGGTGTTTGGAAGTGGAACAGAGCCGGAGGCCGCCAAATCCCTGCCAGGGACCGCCACGCAAATATATATCCATCCTCAGAGGATTAATATATTAAGGATATATATTGGCGTGGTGGCCCCTGGGGTTTGGTGGCCCTGTGCAGGTGCACAGCTTGCACATGCCTAAGGCCGGCCCTGGTTAGACCCGGGGTATCAGAGCGCTTTACACACACAAAGGAAAAAGAGTTGCATTACATAGCAGGACACAAGGATGCATGAAGATACAAGCAAAACATTATAATTAGGCATTCAGTGAAGGGGAGGGAGGAGCTCAGGAGGTTGAAACAGTCAAATAACCACCTATTGTTGGAGTTTCAGGTCCCTTTTGAAGCAGAAGCTAGACCCGGGTGTATCAGAGCGCTTTACATGCACAACGGCAAAAAAGTTGCATTACATAGCAGGACATGCGGATGCATAAAGATACAAGCAAAACATTATAATTATTAATTAGGCATTCAGTGAGTGGGAGGGAGGAAGCTCAGGAGGTTGATGAGATAGTCAGAAACCCACCTATCCTTGATGGTCAGGTGAGAGGGGAGTCCGCTAGGTTATTGAAGACTAGGTTAGTTGACTCGGTTGGTAAAGTATTTCTTGAGGAGGAGTTTTGAAGCAGGAGAAGGAAGGATTGCATCTGAGTACTACAGGGAGTGTGTTCCACATCCTGGGGTACGCTACCAGAGATGGATAGGGACTGAGTGGTTTTCTTTTTCAATTTCAGAGGGATGAGAAGAAGTGAGTTGGAGCTTCTCAGGTTTCTGGATCTTTCCACTTTTACCAGTTTGCTGCTTAGGTAGTTGGGGGAATGTGAGTGAAGGGTCTTGTGTGTTATGCCGGCCAATTTGTAGATGCATCTACCTTCAATGGGAAGCCAGTTGAGGGAGTGGAGGGTTGGTGGGATAGCTCTAAAGGGAGTGCGAGTTTCTCACAATGCTTGTCACTGACTCAAAAATGTGTTCAGAATGCATAGTCATCCAATCCTTGGCCTCTCTGCAGAGCGCACAGAAGAAAGGTCAGAATCATGATTATGTGCAAATGTGTGTGGAAGAGGTACACAGTTGTCAAACTATTGACAAGGCCAAGGTAAAGAAAATGCAGTTCACCTCTTTACACCACATCTTTAAGTACAGAGGCCTGCCCCACTTCTAGAGACCCCACTTGTTTAACCCCATTAAAGCCTGGTTGGGTTGATGGATGGATTGAGAAACAGATGAGTGGTTAGAGTGAATGGATGAAGGCCCACTGATAACAACTAAGGGGCATATCTACAAGGACGGCGATAAATAGACTCAAGCGCGCTTAGTGCTTTTCTATTTATCGCCGTCTATCGCTTGATTATATCGCCCTCTTAGCGCGTTATTTACAACGCATTTCCCCAGGGCGATATAATTACCAGCAATAGCGGGGAGATCACCGTTTTGCAGGGAACATCGCTGGTTTTTCAGTGATGTTCCCTGCAAAACGGCGATAACCTTGCTGATACGACCCACATGGTCGTATCAGCACAATCCACCCCATAATAGGTATGCCTAAGTCTGCATTTAAGCAGTTGTTAGTTTCCGGCGAAAACCGGTTTTCGCTCAAAACTAACGTCTGCTAAAATGCGTTGGCAGCCTTGTAAATATCACAATGTGCGCATCAGCGATATTTACAAGGTTGGACTGCCCAGTGACGCCCACTTTGCATCTCATTAGAGATGCAAAGGGAGGCGTCGGGTAAATGGGTGCTAACATGCGCTAATGCATGGTAGCACCCTCTTGTTAATAGGGCAATGTTTTTTCTCTGCTTTATCGGCTTTAAAAGCCAAAAAAGCGGAGATAAAGCCCTTGTAAATATGCCCCAAATGGGTGAATGAATGGATAGAGCAGTGTGTAGATTATGAACTGATTGGCTGCCCAGGTGGATGAATAGAGGTATTAAAAACCGACGAGTGGGGAAAGAGATCAGTGTATAGATGGTTGGTCAGATGGATGTGTTGAGGGGGGCTGCCCGCCTCCAGGCGCATGCTGGAGTGTGTTGAGGGGAGCTGCCCGCCTCCAGGCGCTGGCTGGGAGTTCTTTCAGCTGTTGTTCCATGCCCCTGTGCACGGTTCAGAAGAGAAGCCACCGGCCCAGGTGAGAGAGGGGGGCGAGGAGCCCATGAATCTAGAGCATCCACAGCAGCCCCGGCTCTGACGTCAGGAGCTGCTCTGCCTTCATCCCTCGAGAGTGAGCGCCTCCGTCAGTGAGCGCTGCTCCTCGGCGCGCGCACGGATGCCCATCGCTGCCCCCCGGAGCCGCGCGCCCAGACTGGCATGACCCGCCCACCGATCCCTGGCAGAGCCCCCTACCCTGGCCCCAGGCTCCCCTTCAACACCAGCAGGTGCCCGCTTCCAAGATGCTGCCGCTGCCAGTCCTCGCCCTGGGTGCCACCCTGGGCACCGGCGCCGCCCTGCTCGCCCTCTGTGGCATCCTCTTCGTGTGTCACTGCATGCGGGTGAGGAAGGGGCTTCCGGACCCTGGCCAGGAGGAGGCGTCAGAGAGCACCCGGGCCAGCGTGCTGCAGCCGAGCCAGCAGGTGAGCCCCACATGCCCACTGAGGGGTTTGGAGGGATGGGGGTGGGGGGCAATGTTCCCATACTTTCAGGGATGGGGGGCTCCCGAGATGGGGGGCAGACATCTGTCAGACATCTTTCTGCAAAAGGTATTTTAATGACTGGCTTTAGGGACGGAGGGGCTTCCGGAAAGGATCTGAGACATGTATCAGACACCTGTCTGTCAATGGGACTCTAAGGACCACATTCGGGGATGGGGGGGGGGGGGGGGGGGGAGGGTGTCAGACATCTGTCTGATATCTGTCTGTCAATGGGATTCTAATGACTGCCTTTAGGGACGATGGGGCTTCCGAGAAGTATGTGCGACATCTGTCTGTAAATGGGATTCTAATGAACACCTTCAGGGTTCGCAGCGTTGAAACTTCAGCTCTGCCAGTGCACCTCCACCCTGACCTCAGCACTACCATCATTCACAGCATTGAACCCTCAGCTCTGCCAGTGCACCTCCACCCTGACCTCAGCACTGCCATCATCTGCAGCATTGAAACCACAGCTCTGCCAGTGCACCTCGACCCTGACCTCAGCACTGCCATCATCTGCAGCATTGAAACCACAGCTCTGCCAGTACACCTTCACCCTTACCTCAGCAACACCATCATTCACAGTGCTGAAATTACAGCTCTGTCAGTGCACCTCCACCCTGACCCCAGCATTGTCATCATTTGCAGTTTTGAAACCGCAGCTTTGCCAGTGCACCTCGACCCTGACTTCAGCACTTCCATCATTCGCAGCATTGAAACCAAGGCTCTGCCAGTGCACCTCGACCCTGACTTCAGCACTTCCATCATTCGCAGCGTTGAAACCTCAGCTCAGTCAGTGCACCTCCACCCTGACCTCAGCACTAGCATCATTCGCATCGTTGAAACTACAGCTCTGCCAGTGCACCTCCACCCTGACCCCAGCACTGTCATCATTTGCAGCGTTGAAACCTCAGCTCTGCCAGTGCACCTCCACCCTGCCCTCAAGACTGCCATCATTCACAGCGTTGAAACCTCAGCTCTGCCAGTGCACCGCCACCCTAACCTCAGCACTGACATCATTTGCAATGTTGAAACCACAGCTCTGCCAGTGCACCGCCACCCTAACCTCAGCACTGACATCATTTGCAATGTTGAAACCACAGCTCTGCCACTGCACCTCCACTGTGACCTCTGCACTGCCATAATTCGCAGCGTTGAAAACACAGCTCTGCCAGTGCACCTCCTCCCTGACCTCAGCACAGCCATCCTTCGCAGTGTTTAAACCACAGCTCTGCCCGTGCACCTCGACCCTGACCTCAGCACTGCCATCCTTCACAGTGTTTGAACCACAGCTCTGCCAGTGCACCTTCACTGAGACCTTCAGCACTGCCATCTTTCGCATTGTATACACCACAGCTCTGCCAGTGCACCCCCACCCTGTCCTCAGCACTGCCATCTTTCACAGCATTGAAACCACAGCTCTGCCCGTGCACCTCCACCCTGTCCTCAGCGCTGCCATCATACGCAGCATTAAAACGACATCTCTGCCAGGGCACCTCGACCCTGACCTCAGCACTGTCATCATTCGCAGCGTTGACACCACAGCTCTGCCAGTGTAGCTCTGCCCTGACCTCAGCACTGCAATCATTTGCGGCGTTGAAACCACAGCTCTGCCAGTGCACCTCTGCCCTGACCTCAACACTGCCATCATTCGCAGAGTTGAAACCACAGCTCCGCCAGTGCACCTCCACTGTGACCATCAGCACTGCCATCATTCGCAGCGTTGACACCACAGCTCTGCCAGTGCACCTCTGCGCTGACCTTCAGCACTGCCATCGTTCGCATTGTAGACACCACAGCTCTGCCAGTGCACCTCCACCCTGACCTCAGCACTGCCATCATTCGCAGCGTTGAAACCACAGCTCTGCCAGTGCACCTCCACCCTGACCTTAGCACTGCCATCATTCGCAGCGTTGAATCCACAGCTCTGGCAGTGCACCTCCACCCTGACCTTCAGCACTGCCATTATTCGCAGCGCTGGGAGCCAGAAACTATATCTCTGACAGCGCGCCTCAGGCCAGACTGGCTGCCTCCTGAGCTGTTGCAGACACACCCACAGCTCTCTCGATGCACCTCAGTCTAGGTCTTCAACTGTCTGTTAGGATAGCAATCACTCAAATATACTCCACAAACCGAATACTTTGCTGCAGCATCCCGTATTCTCACACCACTGAACCCCCTTCAGCACCTGAGCCCTGCACACAGCTCTGCTAATGCACCTCAGTCCTTCCCTACAGCACCCCGGACTGATGGAGCAGCGAGGTCCACAGACAGACCTGCCGGTGGCAGCTGGCCCGCCCTTTCAGCAGGGGGCCCTTCCGCATGACTTGGGCCCAGCATGCAGAAGCTCAGCCAATGTACCTCAATCTAACCACCGCAGCTGGCGTGGCCTATTGCAGGGCAGACAGTTCTAGTCGCCCATCGTGCTCTTTTAGATCATGCCTGCTGTGACTGAACTGCCCTCATTCCCTGCCCCGGCATCATTAGCAGGGACGAGACTCCGCCCTTTCCACCTGGCTCCGCCTCCTGCGGAGTCCACCGAGGAGGCCTAAGAATAGCCCAGTTATGTTCCGAGAAAATCCCTGCCAATGTTTGTCTTCTGTCTAATCAAAAGATGTTTGCAAGCTTGAGTGATGCTCAGCAGAGGCAGCAGCCCTTGGCAGCCATACAGGTGATCTTGCCCTGCAGCTGCCCTGCTGCACCTGTGTGAGTTTGTCAGTGAAGCCTCTCTCAATATATCCTCTACCTCCACTCTCTGACTCATCCCAAAGCACATCTCCAAAATAACCCTGTCCAGACTCCTGACTCCTCTATCCACTCCTTGGCGCGCCTGTAGTGCTAAGATCCCCCAAACAAGCCTTTCGACATGAATTCTTCCGACATGTATTCCTTCTTTGACTCATCCAAGACTTCACTTCAATTCATGGCCTCCCTAATCCATTTCTTGAGATTCTCCTCTTCTCAGTCTCCCCTCTACTCATCACAAACCTCCTCCTACTCCTATGATCTCCCAATAAACACTTTCTAGACTCTTCTCTCCTCTAACCCTCCATTCTTCTTTTAAATCCAACTGACAGGCCCAGGTGTCCACTGCTCCACTTAATTCATATTTCCCTTTATAAATTCACCACTAATCCTGTTTGGGTTCCCCCAGAACACTGAGCCTTCTCTTCAGGGGTAAACGCTATATAAATACAATTATAATTTATTTTCACACCAGGAAACCCTCGAGTTCTTATCCTGTATGTGTCTGTGCTCCATAGGCATAAGGGAGGGAGCAGTGCAGGTTCTAAAGGGCTAGCGCACAGGGTCAAGTGGGTGGTGAGCAGTGCAGGGTCACAGGGAGAGAGCAGCAGAGGGCCTGCAGGGAGACGCAGTGCATGGTGGGAGATCAAGTTTAAAGCAAGCAGTACGACCAATGTCCTAGCAAGAGTGCCATGGAGCCTGGCGTTCAATGCCCCCTCCCTGCCTGAGTAGGAAATACCGCATTATCTGCAATGCAATAGGCCCCTCGTACAGTGAGTTCTGGTGCCACTGCACCCTATGTGCGCATTAGTGCTTGCTGTCAGAACAAGTGGTGCAGTGTAACAGAGGTGCAGGGTTCTGTCACTCACAGAACAGTAGCAGTGTCTCTCTTTCATAAAACAGTGTTGCAAGTTTCCCTTCCTTCTCAAAAGAGGCACCTATTGAATCACAACAAAAGTACAACTTCCCTTCCTTGACCAAAGAAGCACAGCGTGGCAGTAGTGCTGCAATGCTCCCCACCCCACAGACCCAGCAGACCTGGGACACTATGTGATAGCCTTATTGGGAGATTCAAGGTAGATGGGACACTTGGGATGTGACAATCTCTTGACATCAGGATAAAGCTGGGCACAAACTACAGCGCCACACATATGGGCCAAGGTTGAAAGTAAAGGGGCCAAATGGAGTCTAGACAGGTAGGAGCGGTGCCCTACAGGAGAGGGGAAACATCCTTTACAACAAAACTTTTTCCACGCAGTACCTTTACAACTCAGGAATTACAACGCAAGTCGTTACAACGACTTGCGCTGGAGGGCGCTGTGGGATAGGGAATAGTTTAATTAACTATCCAAAACCTTCCCTACTATCCACGAGGACTGGAGTTGGAATAGTAAATTAAACTATTCACTATCCAGCGCCCCCAACGGAAGTCGTTGTAACGACTTGCGTTGTAAAACCTATGTTGTAAAGGCATGCGTGGAAAAAGCATGCGTTGTAACAACACACATCCATAGGAGAGTGTCTACCTTACATGTCCATGTACCCATCACTCGATAGAGATTCCCATTGTGTAACAAGCATTTCCAAACATGTTGTTGTGTGTGCATCATCCATAACATCCACATGCATTCTACTAATGCACCTCAGTCTTGACTGTCAACAACTAACGCAACCCACCAGTGCTCCACAGTGCTGACCACTGGGGTCCTGCAGTCTCAGAGGAAGAGGTCCACCCATCACTCATGACTTTTTCAACCTTCTGTTATTCTAGCCATGGGGCTCTGCTCAATGTTTCGTAGTACAATGACATGCTATTCCATCACTGGGACCCAAACACGGCGCCACCTGTGTACTTCATTCCATCTTAGCAGCATTTCCTTGTGGTCCAGACCTGATGCTGTTCTACCAGTGCATCTCTTTCCTCACCCATCTCTTGACTGACAACACCAACAATGAGACTAGCACTCGGTCTCTTCCTGTATGGTGCCCAGCTGTGGTCCAGGGTCTTCGGTTCTCTTTCCATAGTTCATCTCCAGGTGTTCTTTGGCCTGCGTCTCCACCATGTGTCTTCTAGAATCCAGTGGAGAGCTGTTCTTGTGATGGAATCTTGTACTCCCCTAATGGTATGTCCTATACATTTCCATCTTTTTCTCATATTGATGGTCCCATGCTCTCCTGCTTGCATCTGGTGAGCAGCTTCTGGTTGGAGATGGTAATTGATCCAGCGCTCTGATTGAAAAACTGTCTCATAAACGCTACCTATCACCTCAATACTCACCATTAAACATAAAACACATATTCAGGCCCATAACACCAATGAGACAATTTCTGAGCAACTGAATCAGGTGATTTGATTAATAAATCTATTCACAAAATATTTACATTATTATATACAAGTGCAGTTTATCTTTCTTTAGCATGTTATTAAACATATTGTCACGCATAAATCAAATCACTAAAGGCGATTGGATCAACTGATGGAAACTAGACCATGAATAAACAAGACCACCTTGTCTTTTCAAATCTAATTTTATTATCTTTATTTTTCATAGGAAAAAGCATTTACGTTTAGAATCTTTATTTTATTTTGCATAGGAAGAAAGCAGCATTTAATAGAGAAATGAAATTAAGATTGACATTTCGTAGCAAGCTCAGAAACATGAATTATTAGCAAAATAACAGTTTTCCATTCCCTAAATCTATTTCCCTGACTATTTCTCACTTCGCCTGAAAAGGAAAAAATCATTTAAAGTCTGCTGTCCTTACATGCACCAAAGGTCCATCAGCATGTCTCAACACTCAGGAATCGGAAAGTAAGAGTTTTTTTCTTGCGCATTGTGTCAGACTTTATACCTTTCTTTCTAGCTAAACTTTCTACATTTTACATTCTTTCATGAAAATACGTGCTTCTCATTGGCTGTCCTGTGTCAGTCCACGATAAAGTTATTAGGTCATATCCAACTCTTGACCAAGTCCAGGCTTTACATAAGCCCTATTGTCTTTAATTCAGCTTCCTCAAGAAAGTAACTTTCCTCGAGTTTTGTACATTTCACTTCCTAACCTTGGCAAGCATATCCAGTTCCTGTCCTTGGGACATCTTTCCATGAGCACATTCAACGCGACCAAAAAGCTGCTTTTTAATTCACGATGACAATGCAGCAAAATCTTCTCGGCTGCGCTTGTGTGAAAAGTTCACTCTGAACAAACTTTTGCGTCTGCAGCTCTGCCAGACATATTTTCTGAACCATTCTTTTAGGCCTCACTTTGGAAACTATTATTAAACAAACACAAGACATCAATTAATTAAAGAATTGAGACCCATTCTGTTACCCTCTCCCTTAACTAATTAATCCTGTTAATTAGCAGAAGCACACATAGGCAGCATCATAATTACTTCTCCTTTTCGTACAGCAGGAACTCCAGGGCTTTTATCACGAAAGACATGACATAAGCACATAAAATAGGCACATGCCAATAATTTTACTGCCGCGTTTAATACTGACAAAGACAATAGACAAGGTTAGTTTATTATTTTCTTTTGCGTTTGCAACATAAAGCATATTCGTTTATCCCGCGTGTAATGATAAATGCATTCTTTAACTAAGTTGATTAATAATTTCACCACAAGCTTTTAATTTGGTTACTTTGTTATTGAGAGATTAATTTCACAAGTTTGAACAACATTTTATTCTTCACCTTGCTCCATCAGTTCACGGCCAGAAAATGAGTGAGATTCTTCTCAGGTTATCAATGTGAAAGGCTGATAGTTTAGTGATGTCGCATTTTGTCATCTGCCAGCATTCTGATCCATACAGGAGCGTGGACAGAACGCAACATTGGTAAAGCCTAATATTGGTGCTGGTGCTGTACTGAGATGACCTTCGCACATTGTTCAGCATCCTGAAGACAATCCTGGCCTTGTTCAGTCTGCTATCAATGTCACTGCCTGCCTCGCCGGCATGCCTGATAGGACTGCGTAGCTAGGTTAGCTCTTCTTGGCCACGTCCTCTTCATCCACCTAGACTGGTGAAGGGTTTGGTATGTTGAGTGGCAATGCAACTGATTTCTTCACATTCATTTGTAAGCCCAACTTGCTGCACATAGATTTTGAGGTGAGGCGTCCTTTCTTGCATATTTTGGTGTGTTTGAGAGAGCAGGGCTAGGGCATCCGCATTGTCAGTGTCCTCAAGTGTACAGAGAGACCTATCTGATGCCTCTGGCTTGATTTCCGGTTGTGTGTTGCTTTACTCAGTCGATGACGAGGTTTAAAAGCAATGCTGACATCACACATCCCTTTCTCACAAAGGTTTAGACTTTGAAGCTGTACTCATTGTTTCCCACCGTGCAGGTATTTGTTATCTATTTATTTAATTAATTTCAAAAGTTTTATATAGCGCTGGCTAGACCCGGAGGTATCAGAGCGCTTTACATGAGGACGAGCATTGTTTCAGAGCATAGTGACAAGTTACACAGTTTCAGAGCATAGTTGCAAGTTGCTGGAGCGTAGTTGCATGTGTTAAAAACATATATGTAAGGGGAAAAGCAGGCAAAGGGAGAGATTCAGGGGAGAGGGGATAGGAGCAGGGGAGGTAGACAAAGAATGAAAGAGGGAAAGAGGTGGGGGAGGCTGAAAGAAACACAACCGGGAGAAAGGGAAAAACAGTGTCCAACATCCGGTGAAAATTGTCATAGAAATTCCTGATGAGGAGAAGCTTTGCCGCGGCATGCGATAGGCTGTCAGTATACGCCATAGCATGTCACGGTGGATACAGTCAAAGACTTTCTCAAAATCAATAAAGTTGATGTATAGCTACCTATGCTGCTGCATGCATTGCTCTGGGATGATGTGTGGAGTAAAGATCTGATCAACACACCCTCTACCTTTGCAGAACCCAGCCCTTTCTTTCCTCGACTGCTTGGCCCTGGTATCAGAGATGCATTGCATAATGATTTTCGCCAAGATTTTCCTCGGGATTGACAGAAGGTGATGCTTCACCAGTTAATTAAAGTTCCCTTCTTTGTAATATTGATTATGATGCCTGTGTTCCAGACATCTGAAATCGATGTCAACAGTGCTTGGAGGATCTTGGCTGGTGTTTCACAGGCTGCCTTGAACATTTCAGCCTTGGCCAGAAGCTTTTCTGTTCTTGAGAGAGGAGATGGCAGTGACAATCCCTACCCCTGTTCTCTTCTATTGGAGGTCTCTTCTGCTTGGCTGGCAATGCTTTCCACATGCCCCACATGTCTACTCTTGTCATTCTTTTGACTGCTCTGTTTGCTTCTGTGTACTGTTGTTGGGCCATCTTGTGCAGCCTCTCAGATGTGGCCTCCATGAGTTTCTTTTTTGCTGTCCTCATGTCTTCCATAGCTTGCCCTGTGTCTTGTCTTATCCATTCGTTCCTCTTCCTTGTCTTGCACGGTTCACTGCTCTACACATATATTGAAGAGACCTGTTCCCAGTTCTTGTTGATTGTGCCTGCAGCGGCTCTGGCTGATCTACCATTTCTATCAGGAGTTGAAACCTGTTTTTGATTGTAAGACAAATGCCTCCTTGGGCTTGGGGCCCACTGAAGGGCTTGGGCGTTCTGCATCCTGATGTTTCCTGTTCTTTTTTGAGCTGCTACTGAAGGGTGATGACTGCTGTGCCCGCTCCCTTCCTCACTCTCAGGCCTTGCAGTGTGCGCCTCCAGGTGCTGCTTAGCATTCTTCTGGCTTCTGTCTCTGCCATTGGGGGTGCACCAAGTTGGTTTGTGAATATCAAAGTGGGGGAAGAAAATCACTCCTATGACCAGATCATTTGTGCGCAATACTGAAGTGGAAACATATATCTAGGAGCTTTTTGCACTCAATTGTCTTCTATGTGTGTCACAATAAATGTGATTTATATTTCAACAGTTAAGCATTTAAACTATATAGGTTTTTGTTAACCATGCTATAAACAATTTGACATGGCATGTTTATGACAGAAAAGCACCTAAGTCTTGACCAAGGGCATTTTGGTGATTCCCGCACTGAGGCTCACATACTCTCTACCAATGCACCTCAGCCCTGACATCCAATACCTGCTGAAATCCCAGTGGTGGGACCTTCATGCATTCTACCAATGCACCTCAGGGGGGGCCTCCAGGACAGCGCGCAGCTCCCAGTGTTGAGACCTTCATGCATTCTACCAATGCACATCATTCTTGGCCTCCACGACCGCGTGCAGCTCCCAGTGGGCGGGGCCTTCATGCATTCTACCAATGCGCCTCAAGCTTGGCCTCCAGGACCGCGTGCAGCTCCCAGTGGGCCGGACCTTCATGCATTCTACCAATGCGCCTCAGTATTGGCCTCCAGGACCGCGTGCAGCTCCCAGTGGGCCGGACCTTCATGCATTCTACCAATGCGCCTCAGTCTTGGCCTCTATGACCGTGTGCAGCTCCCAGTGGGGTAACCTTCATGCATTTTACCAATGCACCACAGTCTTGACCTCCAAGACCGCGTGCAGCTCCCAGTGTTGAGACCTTCATGCATTCTACCAATGCGCCTCATTCTTGGCCTCCAGTACTGCGTGCAGCTCCCAGTGGTGGGACCTTCATGCATTCTACCAATGCACCTCAGATGGGGCCTCCAGGACTGCATGCAGCTCCCAGTGTTGAGACCTTCATGCATTCTACCAATGTGCCTCAAGCTTGGCCTCCAGGACGGCGTGCAGCTCCCAGTGGCGGGACCTTCATGCAGTCTACCAATGCACCTCAGCCTTGGCCTCCAGGACTGCGTGCAGCTCCCAGTGGCGGGACCTTCATGCATTCTACCAATGCACCTCAGGGGGGGCCTCCAGGACCGCATGCAGCTCCCAGTGTTGAGACCTTCATGCATTCTACCAATGTGCCTCAAGCTTGGCCTCCAGGACCGCGTGCAGCTCCCAGTGGGCCGGACCTTCATGCATTCTACCAATGCACCTCAGTCTTCACCTCCAGGACAGCGTGCAGCTCCCAGTGGTGGGACCTTCATGCATTCTACCAATGCGCCTCAGTATTGGCCTCCAGGACTGCGTGCTGCTCCCAATGGCGGGACCTTCATGCATTCTACCAATGCACCTCAGTCTTCACCTCCAGGACAGCGTGCAGCTCCCAGTGGTGGGACCTTCATGCATTCTACCAATGCGCCTCAGTATTGGCCTCCAGGACCGCGTGTAGTTCCCAGTGGGCGGAACCTTCATGCATTCTACCAATGCGCCTCAGTCTTGGCCTCTATGACCGTGTGCAGCTCCCAGTGGGGGAACCTTCATGCATTTTACCAATGCACAACAGTCTTGACCTCCAAGACCGCGTGCAGCTCCCAGTGGCCGGACCTTCATGCATTCTACCAATGCGCCTCATTCTTGGCCTCCAGTACTGCGTGCAGCTCCCAGTGGTGGGACCTTCATGCATTCTACCAATGCGCCTCAGTCTTAGCCGCGTGCAGCTCCCAGTGGCGGGGCTTTCATGCATTGTACCAATGCACCTCAGTCTTGGCCTCCAGGACCGCGTTCAGCTACCAGTGGTGAGACCTTCATGCATTCTACCAATGCGCCTCATTCTTGGCCTCCAGTACTGCGTGCAGCTCCCAGTGGTGGGACCTTCATGCATTCTACCAATGCGCCTCAGTCTTAGCCGCGTGCAGCTCCCAGTGGCGGGACCTTCTTGCATTCTACCAATGCGCCTCAGTCTTGACCTCCAGGACCGCGGGCAGCTCCCAGTGGGCCGGACCTTCATGCATTCTACCAATGCGCCTCATTCTTGGCCTCCAGTACTGCGTGCAGCTCCCAGTGGTGGGACCTTCATGCATTCTACCAATGCGCCTCATTCTTGGCCTCCAGTACTGCGTGCAGCTCCCAGTGGTGGGACCTTCATGCATTCTACCAATGCGCCTCAGTCTTAGCCGCGTGCAGCTCCCAGTGGCGGTACCTTCTTGCATTCTACCAATGCGCCTCAGTCTTGACCTCCAGGACCGTGTGCAGATCCCAGTGGTGGGACCTTCATGCATTCTACCAATGCACCTCATTCTTGGCCTCAAGGACTGCGTGCAGCTCCCAGTGGCGGGACCTTCATGCATTCTACCAATGAGCATCAGTCTTGACCTCTAGGGCCGCGTGCAGCTCCCAGTGGCGGGACCTTCATGCATACTACCAATGCGCCTCAGTCGTGGCCTCCATGACCGTGTGCAGCTCCCAGTGGGGGAACCTTCATGCATTTTACCAATGCACCTCAGTCTTGACCTCCAAGTCCGCGTGCAGCTCCCAGTGGTGGGACCTTCATGCATTCTACAAATGCTGCTCAGTCTTGGCCTCCAGGGCCGCGTGCAGCTCCCAGTGGCGGGACCTACATGCATTCTACCAATGTGCCTCAGTCTTGGCCTCCAGGACTGCGTGCAGCTCCCGTTGGTGGGACCTTCATGCATTCTACCAATGCGCCTCAGTCTTAGCCGCGTGCAGCTCCCACTGGTGGAACTTTCATGCATTGTACCAATGCACCCCAGTCTTGGCCTCCAGGACCGCGTGCAGGCACAAGTGGCGGGACCTTCATGCATTCTCCCAATGCACCTCAGGCGTGGCCTCTAGGGCTGCATGCAGCTCCCAGTGGCGGCACCTGATTGTATTCTCCCAATGATCCTCAGTCTTGCCCTCCAGGACCGCGTGCAGCTCCCAGTGGGCGGGACCTTCTTGCATCCTACCAATGCACCTCAGGCATGGCCTCCAGGGCCGCATGCAGCTCCCAGTGTTGAGACCTTCGCATTCTACCAATGCGCCTCAGGCTTGGCCTCCAGGACCGCGTGCAGCTCCCAGTGGTGTGACCTTCATGCATTCTACCAATGCGCCTCATTCTTGGGCTCCAGGACCGCGTGCAGCTCCCAGTGGTGTGACCTTCATGCATTCTACCAATGCACCTCAGTCTTGACCTCCAGGACGGGTGCAGCTCCAAGTGGGCGGGACCTTCTTGTATCCTACCAATGCACCTCAGGCGTGGCCTCTAGGGCCGCATGCAGCTCCCAGTGGCGGCACCTGATTGTATTCTCCCAATGATCCTCAGTCTTGCCCTCCAGGACCGCGTGCAGTTCCCAGTGGGCGGAACCTTCATGCATTCTACCAATGAGCCTCAGTCTTGACCTCCAGGACCGCGTGCAGCTCCAAGTGGGCGGGACCTTCTTGCATTCTACCAATGCACCTCAGTCGTGGCCTTCAGGACCGCGTGCAGTTCCCAGTGGGCGGAACCTTCATGCATTCTCCCAATGATCCTCAGTCTTGCCCTCCAGGACCGCGTGCAGTTCCCAGTGGGCGGAACCTTCATGCATTCTACCAATGCACCTCAGTCTTGCCCTCCAGGACCGCGTGCAGCTCCCAGTGGGCGGAACCTTCATGCATTCTACCAATGCACCTCAGTCTTGGCCTTCAGGACCGTGTGCAGCTCCCAGTGGCGGGACCTTCGTGCACTTTACCAGTGCACCCCTGCTCTGACCCGTACAGTCCCTGCTCTTTCGGCAGGGAGACCTGAGGTGCATTGTCTGTGCTCTTTCGCAGCACAGACAATGCACCTCAGACATTACCTGTAACATCCCTAGTTAATGGCATGGTTGTGACCATCAGAGTCGAAATAAAAATGTGCAGTGGACGAGTGCGCTTAGACCTGCCATGGAAGAGAAAATGGGGTCAGGAGGAGGGAGGGGCAGGACTGTTGCGCATTCTCTCCTCGCATTTGTGCGGCTGTTTTTCAGCTGTCAGCAGCGCAGGAGTGTTGTGGGAGCAATTAGTAGTCTGTGCCAGATCCCTGCACAACCTTATGTAAGAGCAGCTGAGAGAAGCTGCTGCTGCGCATTGTTGTGTCTCACATCCAGAGCTGTGCAGACTGCGCATTCAAGGCGGGGGTGGTTACAAGGGGACGTGTGGAGAAGTGTGGCTCACCGGTTAGAGGCGGCAGACCCAGAAGCAGAGGTCGGCCCGGGACCAGGGTTCAATTCCCGATGCGGCAGGGTACGGAACCAATGTCAGCGGGCTCGATAAATCTCGCCTCGGTGCCTCTCTAACCATGGGTCTCACGCTGCAACTCTGGGCAATAGCTTGCTTAATCTCCACAACGGCCTCGCTGCCGGGGACGCCTGGCTTCACCTTGGGGATGCCCAATAGGGACCATCTCACAGGGAAAGCCAGGACGGGTTTCCCAGCGGCACACAGCGCCAAGAAACCCTGGGGTGAACGTGCGCTCTACAATTTCATACTAACATAACGTGTGCCAGCAGGATGGACTCAATTCCCTTCTGTCTCCCTCTTGAGACCACCACCCACCGGAGACCCTCTGGGGTCTGTTACAGGTCCAGTGGTGTGTGTCATTAATCAAGCATAGCGCACTCCAGAAACTACACCTCCTCTTGGTGCTTAGTAAAAGTTGTCATAGTTGCTCAGTTTAGTGGTACTTATTTGATCACCCTGAGAAGGATGAACATCTCCCTCAGTACAGCCAGGACTTGAACGTGTGATCTGCTGGCCGTACCTGTGCATCGTCACCCCACTGAGCTGTTCTGTCTTCTCTATTGAATAATTTGTTTGAGTGACAATAAAGCAAGCAGATATAATCATTGCCACACCTTGACAATGCTTGCAGGTCTGGCTTATAAATGAAAGTGCCTTGTCAGTCTTTAATGGGTTTAGATACTCAATGCGTCATCATGCAGGCGCTCTGTCACTGATCCCTGCATTCATGCATGCATTCAGCCCCCCTCTGACTTATTCTTCCATTCACCCACTTACTTAACCACAACAAAACAAACATACAAACTCAGCGATATATGCATGGTAAATGATAGAATGGGCCTATGGCATCTGAGATAGCTTCCCAGTGAACCAATAGGGGCCTCTGACCTTTATTGTTAGTTTGTCACCATAACCAACCCAGGCCTACCGTACTGAACATGCGCTTTCCTGTATGGTAACCAGCAGACATTCAGCCCTATAACTTTAAATATAAGCAAAATTAAATTTGGCAAAACAACATGCTATCTCTCCGCAGAGGGCCTGACAAGGGTTATCACAGTGTGAATCATCTATCCCCACGGTTCGCAGAGGGGTTTACCGACACTAAAACCCTTACCCACATAGATCAACTGCGAGATTCCATGTAACAAAATACATATTTGTAGGTTTTAATGCAAAGTAATAGCAATCCACCCTTAAAGGCCTACTCAATTTAACATCTGCTTCTCACAATGAATGCACCAGGCCTAGTGACTTTGTCATGACTGTTCATAATAAACTCCTCAGGCCTACCACCTTGATCAAGTGCTTGCCACTATAACCAACATAGTCCTCAGAATGCAAACTGTGCAATACAAGCAGTCTTCAGTGGAAGTAGAGAACGTCTGGCCAATCAAATGCAGCATTGACAGTAATTAGCATGTGGGTGGAGCCAAGGCCCCTCAATCAGAAGCACTTTTAAATCCTCTTTTTCTGTTCGGCACATAGGAGGATCTGGGACAGTTGCACCGCCAAGTCAGACTTAAAAATACACTTCAAATAAAATGACATTACTTATTCAAAAGAAGTAGAATATATTAAACATAATATTAGCGTAGGTCTGTCCTTGAAAGGTGCCAGATGGATGAAAGAGTGCACTCTGTACTCTGTAATCAGATTTCAGGTATGCTGATCGCGATCTTAGACTAGGACATGGAAACAGCCACCATGATTGACTCTACTTGCTGTCCACTCAATCGACAATATTCAGCACTTATCTTACGCTCATTCCAGCTTTCAAAAGCCTGTTGGACTGGTGAAGGTCCAGTTCTGATAACAGCTGTAATTACTTTCAGTGATTGTTGATCTGTCTTGCAGATGGCAAGTTTTAGACGGATGTATGACGTTAGCACGCATACTTTTACCACGCATACCATTACCACGCAATTTTTACAACGCAGGACCCTTTACAACGCATTACACTACAACGCAGATACTATTACAACGCATACCATTACAACGTAAGTATAGGTAAGTATATAATATTTTAAAATAATGTAACTAATAATTATTTAAATATTTTAATTAATTATATTAATTTTTATTTAAGAATTTGTAAATATATATGTTAAAAATACCCCTATACCCCAAAACCCAAACCTAGCCCTGAACCCTAAAAATACCCCTGTACCCCATAACCCAAACCCAGCCCTGAAGCCTAAAAATACCCCTGTACCCCCAAACCCAAACCCAGCCCTGAACCCTAAAAATACCTCTGTACCCCATACCCCAAACCCAGCCCTGAACCCTAAAAATACCCCTGTACCCCAAAACCCAAACCGAGCCCTGAACCCTAAAAATACCCCTGTACCCCATAACCCAAACCCAGCCCTGAACCCTAAAAATACCCCTGTACCCCAAAACCCAAACCCAGCCCTGAACCCTAAAAATACCCCTGTACCCCATAACCCAAACATAGCCCTGAACCCTAAAAATACCCCTGTACCCCATAACCCAAACCTAGCCCTGAACCCTAAAAATACCCCTGTACCCCATAACCCAAACCTAGCCCTAAACCCTAAAATACCCCTGTACCCCATAACCCAATACCCCTAATAAATGTTTTAAAAAAAAGATAAACTTACCTATACTTACGTTGTAATGGTATGCGTTGTAATAGTATCTTCGTTGTAGTGTAATGCGTTGTAAATACATGCGTTGTAAATACACTTGCGTTGTAATAGTTTCGTTGTAACAGTATTTCGTGGTAAAAGTTGCGTGGTAACGGTTGTATACCGTTTTAGACCTAGGTCATCATACGTTTTGGAGTCATTCTATGTTGCTAATAGGGCCCTGCAGTCTCTTTCTTGGCTCCATTGAGGCAATCACTGAGGCACGCATTTTATCCTCCTCTGAATTCCTACTTTTGGGGTTTACCACTGTTGCAGGGATTCTGCACAAACATAGAACTATGCGCAGGATTATGGAACCTCGATGTATAGGGACGGAGTCATTCTACTACCTTAGTAACCACGAACCTGGACTAACTAGCTATAGTGTCTCCTCACTCACAGAGAAACAAATGATTAGACACCCCGGAAACACAACACTCCCAGATCTCTCAAGATTCGCGGTAACAAGACACACCCTTTTGATCACTCTCTTGCACTTGCCCACAATAAGATCTGACAGAGACACAAAACTGTTTAAAATATTTATTTTAACTAACATGCCCTAACATGCAGTATACATGCCACAACAAGCAGGAAATAGTATAGTACAAATATATTCAGCATAGCAGCTAGTTCATATATCATGAAGGGAGATGTCACCATAAAAAGACAATGGAGAAAAGACTATAGTGCCTAACCTTCCTCCCCTTGCTAATTAGAAATATTATTATATAATAGAAGATCTCTGGGCTTTGTCCGCAGACCCCATACCTTAGCCTATAGATGGTAGATCTACATCATAGGTGCTGTCTCGTTCGTCCCCCTGGAAAGGTCCCTCTTCAAGTGTGTGTCGCCTATTTGTGTACCCCACTAAAAATGCAAGTACTCTGTCCAAACAACAGCTGCATCAGTATGTTTTGTCTGAGGGCTAAGGTCAGGCCAGAACAAAATATCAAGGGGCCTTGTTGGTCGACCTTGCACATAATGTTCGGTCAATCAATCAATCAATCAATCAATGATATCATTTGTAAAGCGCACTACTTACCCATGGGAGTCTCAAGGTGCTGGGGTGGGGAATGCTGCTACTGCTCAAAATGCCAGGTCTTGAGGTGTTTTCTGAAAGTCAGCGGTTCTTGGGTCTGCCGTAGGTGGATGGGGAGAGTGTTCCAGGTCTTGGCGGCGAGGTGGGAGAACGATCTGCGGAGGTAACTCTTCAGAAGCGGGGGACTGTGGTGAGGGCGAGGTCGGCAGAGCAGAGCTAGCGGGTGGGGGTGTAGAAGCTGAGTCGTCTGTTGAGGTACGTTGGTCTGGTGTTGTGGAGTGCTTTGTGTGCGTGGGTGAGGAGCTTGAAGGTTATCCTCTTGTTGACCGGGAGCCAGTGCAGCTCTCTCAGGTGGGGTGGGATTTGGCTGCAGCGGGGGATGTCGAGGATCAGGCATGCAGAGGTATTCTGGATGCGTTGAGGAGTTTGGCCGAGGCTCCTGCGTAGAGGGCATTTCCGTAGTCCAATCTGCTGCTGATGAGGGCCTGGGTGGCCGTTCTTCGCGGTTCTGCAGCAAAACCTTCTGAGCATGCATAGGATGTTGAAGCAGGAGGAGTAGATGGCTTTGACCTGTTTAATCATGGAGAGCGTGGAGTCGAGGATGACCCCTAGGTTGCATGTGTGGTCGGAGGGTGTTGGAGCGGTTCCCTGTGCTGTCGGCCACCACGAGTCGTCCCAGGCCGAAGGGGTGGATCCGAGGATGAGGACCTAATTATTGTCCGAGTTCAGCTTCAGTCGGCTGTTCCTCATCCATTCAGCGACAGCCTTCATTTCTTCGTGAAGGTTGGTTTTGGCAGTGTGGGGGTCCTTGGTGAGGGAGAGGATCAGCTGGGTGTCATCGGCGTAGTAGATGATGTTGAAGCTGTGCCGACAGGTGAAATGGGCGAGCGGTGCCATGTAGATGTTAAACAGAGTTGGGCTGAGGGATTAGCCCTGGGGTACACCGCAGATGATCTCGGTGGCTTTGCAGCGGAAGGGGGGGAAGGTGGACGCTTTGTGATCTGCCGGAGAGGAAGGAGGTGGTCCAGTGCAGGGCCTTCTCTTGGATCCCGGCGTTGTGGAGGCGTGTTCGTACTGTGTGGTGGCAGACCGTGTCAAAGGCGGCTGACAGGTGCAGGAGAATGAGGGCCGCCATTTCTCTGTTGTTCAGCAGGGACTTGATGTCATCGATGGTGGCGATGAGGGCAGTCTCGGTGCTGTGGTGTCTGCGGAACCCAGACTTGGAAGGGTCCAGGATGTTGTTCTCCTCAAGGTAGAGGGTCAGTTGTTGCCGGGAACGGGAGCCGGGAGATGGGCCGGAAGTTCTTGAGTTCCTTGGGGTCCCCCTTGGGTTTCTTGAGTAAGGCGTTGATCTCAGCATGTTTCCAGCTCACCGGGAAGGTTGTTGTCTCGAAGGAGGTGTTGATGACTTTCCGGAGATGGGGTGCGTTGGATGTGCTGGCTTTTTGCAGAAGATGTGGTGTGGGCATGGGTCTGACGGAGATCCGGAGTAGTTGGTGTTCATGATCTTGAAGGTGTCGTCATTGTTGATGTTGGTCCAAGAGAGCAGGCGGTTGGTGCGGATGGTGGTCATAGAGGCGGAGGTCTCAGTTGTTGTTGGAGCAGTCGTGGCATTGAAGCTGTCGTGGATGCAGGGACTTGATGTCATCGATGGTGGCGATGAGGGCAGTCTTGATGCTGTGGTTGCTGCGGAACCCAGACTTGGAAGGGTCCAGGATGTTGTTCTCCTCAAGGTAGTGGGTCACTTGTTGCCGGGAACGGGAGCAGGGAGATGTGCCGGAGGTTCTTAAGGTCCTTGGGGTCTGGCGAAGGTGGGACGTCGTTGGTGTTGGAGCTGGGGTTGGAGAGTTCCTTCACGATGTTGAAGAGCTCTTTGCTGCTGTGCGCGTTCTTGTCTAGGCAGTCTTTGAAGGAGGCCCTTTTGACGGATCTGATGAGGTGATGATGTCTGCGGGTGGCGTTCTTGTGGGCTGCGTGGCTGTCCAGTGTTCGTTCACGGAGCCAGATCTTCTGCAGCTTTCGGCAGGTTTGCTTGGGGGCCCGGTGGTCTTCAGTGAACCAGCTGGCTTTCTTGTTGGTGTGACTGTTGAAGGGTTTCTTGATCGGGGAGAGGGTGTTGGTGCAGTCGTTGATCCACTGTCTGAGGTAGAGGGCGGCGGTGGTGGGGTCGGTGGGGTTGGCAGATGAGCTCTGGGCGAGGGTGGTGGTCAGCTGGTCTTCGGTGACTTTGCTCCAGCAGCGGCGAGGCATCTGTTGGGTGCGATGGTGCATGGTGGGTTTCTTGAAGGTGAAGTGGATGCAGCGATGGTCGGTCCAGTGGAGTTCGGTGGTGTGGTTGAAGGAGACGTTGGGGCTTGCAGAGAAGATGGAGTCAAGCGTGTGACCGGCGGAGTTAGTGAGTGTTGTGACGAGTTGTCTGAGTCCGAAGTTGGCTAGGTTGTCGATCAGGGTGGTGGAGTTGGTGTCGTTGTTGTTCTCGAGGTGGAAGTTCAGGTCCCCCAGGAAGAGATAGTCCGTGGAGGCGAGGGCGTATGTGCTGACGAAGTCGGCGATGGAGTCGCTGAACTGTGGTCGGGGTCTGGGGGGTCTGTAGATAAGGGTTCCTCTGAGGGTGGTGTTGGGGTCGGTGTGGACCTGGAAGTGCAGGTGTTCGGCGTTGCTGAGGGTGTCACCTGTGTTGATCAAGACTCTGAGAGTGCTCCTGTGGACGATGGCAATTCCTCCTCCTGTTCCGTTGGTGTGGTCCCTGCGGGTGATCTTGTAGCCTTCCGGGACGGCTATGGCTATGTCGGGTGCCGAGGCAGGGTTCAGTCAGGTCTCCGTCAGGCAGGCGATATCTGAGGAGGTTAGTGGAGTAGGTCCCAGAGTTCAACGGCGTGTTTGCGGGCGGAGTGGGTGTTGAGAAGAATGCATCTGAGGTGGTTGGGTTCTTTCCTGGTCGGCAGCATGGTGGAGCAGATGCTTGAGAAGCTGCAGTTCCGGCAGGTGAAAGCTCCGTGGATGCGCTTCGGGCGGCCAGGAAGCAGGTGTGTGATTGTCTGGTGTTGAGTGCATGGCGGGTTCTGGCATTGTAGCGGTGTCGCGCATTGTGGCGTTCATGGGGTCATGGGGTCCTGGTGCTGGGTGGGTTCCTGCGGCGGTCGGGCGCAGACGGGCTTGCCTTAGGCGTGACCACTGCGTGGCGTCCATATGAGGGAGGAGAAGTTGGGAGGCGGGAGCGGGGCGGCAAATGTTATTGCAGGAGGGCGGGGTCACAGGGATGCAGCGGCAGGAAAAAAGGGGCTGGGGCCATGGAAGAACTGGGCACAGGAAGGAAAAACAAGTTTAGGCAAGAAAACAAGTACAGGAACAGAGGAATAAAAACAAGCCTGGGCAAGAAAGCAAGTACAGGTACAGGGGAATAAAAACAAGTCTGGGCAAGAAAGCACGTTAGGCACAGGGGAATAAAATCAAGTCTGGGCAAGAAAGCAAGTTAGGCACCGGGGAATAAAAACAAGTCTGGGCAAGAAAGCAAGTTAGGCACAGGGGAAAAAAAACAAGTATGGGCAAGAAAGCAAGTAAGGCCCTGGGAAATAAAAACAAGTGTGGACAAGAAAGCAAGTACAGGCACAGAGGAATAAAAACAAGTCAGGGCAAGAAAGCAAGTACAGCCATAGGGGAATAAATCAAGTCTGGGCAAGAAAGCAAGTACAGGCACAGGGGAATAAAAATAAGTCTGGGCAAGAAAGCAAGTTAGGCACAGGGGAAAAATATAAGATTAGGCAAAAACAATGCAGCCAGAGCCGTGCAGCAGCGTGAGGAGCGACCTGCCTGTGAGCAGGGTCAGAGGTAAAAATCCCAGGAGCAAGCAGAGAATTAACACAGCGATGAGCTCTCATGCGAAAGCAGTCATTCAAGTTATTGCAAAAATAAAGGCGCGTAGTAACGTGCGCAAAGAAGCAGACAAGCTGCAACGTGCTCATGCTAACTTAGTGAAAAACGCTAGTGTCCCTACGGGCCACGTGACACCACCCCAGAGTAGCTCATGTCTCTAGACTTAAACCCACCTCTGAGAAATATATACCTCCACACCCTTTCATTATACTGCATAGGTAGGTAGATCACTAGTGAACCAATAGATCAATGATGAAACCCATTATGCAAATGATTTTGCCTCGCCACTGCATTCACAAATCCTACCCTTTACCCAATCCTATGGTTTGAATCAGTGCAAAGCTGCAGATGCCCATGGCCTCCTTCCTTATGAGGCGTTCTATCCTAATTAGATTATATTTCTGTCCAATCCCCATACTGATGCCCCATAAACTAATATTGATCAATATTAGAGCACAACCCATAATAAATAGCTGAGCGCCAATCCTCCTTGACTCCTGTTAAACTGCACTAGCTTTGATAATAATCATAAACCATTAGCTCCGCCAAGCAAGTGAGGGGCTGGGCTACTGTCCAAGTAGGCGGGCTTAGCGTGGGTAGTTGGTGTAGCATCACACCTTTCCAGCTGTCGAGCACTATTCCGTATTCCATTTCAACTGTAGTCTTACCACCACGGGTTTGCACACCTCTTAAGAGTAATGCTAGGCCAGCCACCTCAGGCTGCGATTGAGGCAGCTGTATTCTGAGGTCCTCAAGTATCAATTATCTCTCCTTTGTTGACAGCGATGGCGGTCCTAGGTCCTGATCACCAGTTATGTGAGAAACCAGGATTTTTTGCAGTGTCCCACTACTTGTTGCCCTATTTTGACTACTAGATGCAGATATTCTGACTCTGATTTTAACCAGGCCCGGGTCTGTGATTTGATTGAAAGTACATGGTAATTAGATGTAATTACAAATGGTACTGACAAGCTACTTGTAAGTCCCTAGTATATGGTAGGGCGTGTAGGTTTAGAGGCACAGTAGATTTAATGTATTTAAGTGTGCTCTACTGTGATGCCTGCTGTCATTTTAAAAGCCGGAGCTTCCTTGCAAGCTGGCTTTAAAGGTAAGTTATATGCAAATTCAACTTTGGAACTAAAGGTAATTGCAAAGTCACAAATTACCTTCCTTTTACCAATAAGTTACCCCTAAGGTCTCCCTAGGTGCACCAGAGGTAGTGTGCCTTTTAACAAAAAGAAGGGACATTATAAAAGATGTGTAGAAAACTAGCTCCATAGGATAACATTGGAACAATTTATTTAAGTTAAATATTGACAGTTGCGAGCTAGAAATGTAATTCAAAGACTCAAACTAACATTTATGATAAATCCAACTACTTTACTGTCAGCCAAAATCCAGCCTTCCAGATGCTTTCTCCTGATTGGCCCACTTCTGCCAGGATGAGCCAAGCTGTATTCATGAGGTTTGGAGTGGCCTGCTAGAGAGACAACGCATTTCCTATGGAAGGAGAGCTGTAGCTGCCGAGACAAAAGGCAGGATGAGGGTGGAGTGGCAAAACTGGTCTCTAAAAGAAGACTGACACTTCAGGACAGCACAGGCTCACCCCCACATACTTCATTCCCAGTCACACAGGAGCTCCTGTAAGAATATTAGTGAAGGAGCTGGAAGGGGAGTGTTTGAGAATCTTAGCCACACCAGCGGGTTGGCTTATCCAGATCGAACACCTCCAGGAGAAAGTTTCTCCATTTTGGTAGAATAGTGCTTTTTGGGAGAAGGTTATGCCACACTTTGGAGGAAGTGGTCATACCTGAGGGTGGCACCCTGCAACCCATTGTTGAGGGGTGCCCCCCCCCCCTCGCTTGACGCCCAGGAACATTGAATAAGTATGGGAAAGCTGCATGGCAAATCAGATGTGCTGCCTGAAACAACAAGGAGAAGGACTGCCCATGCTGGAATCCTGATCTGCACCCAAAGGAATGCACTCTGAAGGACAGCATCTGATGTAAAATCTAGTAGTGCATTCCTTAGGACTTTGCCTGGCTCCACAAGGATTAAGCCGTGGACTCCCTAAAAGCTACAGCTCAACAGAGCCCACCTGTACCATCCCCACAAGAAATCCCAATCGTGGAGTGCGTAAAGTGAACTTTTAAGGATTTGGCCAGCTGCATTGTGGGAATTGTAGTCCCAACATCCCAAGAACCATCTCAGAGCTTCCAATCCTTGCATTGGTATTTTGGACACTTTCAAACCACAAGAGGAACTTCAGGAAGACGTTCAAGAAGTTTGGAGCAACTATTGTAAAAAGCTGTGTAAGTTGACCAGGTACATTGTGGGAGTTGTAGTCCCAGACCCCAAGAGGCAAAATAACGCATCTGAATCCTTGGCTGGTGTTGTGGACCACTATTCTGAATCAAAAAACAGTTCTGGAATTAACTGTAAAAGTATTACATCGCGGGTGGCCTGAACTCTGGGCTTTGCTCTGGTCCAGCGCTTCCTTTTTTAACCCTTTAAGCGCTATTTGCTTCTAAGTGCTAGTTTTACTTTTAATCTTTAACAAATCATAATTCAGCTACCCTACATTGGCTTTTTGTCATTTGGGAATTTGTTTGTAAAAGCATACCCTATTTTTATAACTTAGTGTTGGCTTTTGGTGTGTATTGTGTCTTACTTACTTAATGTAATGGTATTTTTAAATGCTTTACACACCTGCCTCCTAAGTGAAGCCTGCCTGCTCATTGCCAGCTACCATGGGCATAATTTATTGAGACCTTGACTGAACCTTTTATTGTGTCCTTATTACTGGTGGTAGGTCCCTACTTATTGCTACTTTCCAGTACAGGGTGAGTACCCATACACAGTAAACACCAAGGGGGGGTTACTTAGCAGGTGTAGTAAGTATCCCCTACTGTGAGTTTGAGCATGGAAATGAGGAATAATGTGCAGAATAGGGGCAGATTTACAAGAAACTGGCGCATCCGTAGATGCAGGTTTTCCTGCGCCAGCCTGCAATACCCTTGTGCCACTATGGATGCGCTGTATTTATAATACAGTAGGGTGAAGATACCTTCAAGGGATTTTGATAGACACAGAAATTTTGAAATCACTTAAAGAATGAAATCATGTGGGCTTAGTGATTTGAACTCACTAATGTTGGTTATACAACAACAAAAATGACATGTGTTCAAAACTGTCACTTATTAGTAATCAAAGGAGGGAGAGAGCAAAAAGAGGTTGAAAAACGGGTGTATATAGACAAAAAGTATTTAATCTTTTTTCAAATCAAGTTAAAAAGTTGGGTACAAGATAAACAGCAATGATGTAGAAGGGTAAATACATTAATCTACACAGCCCTTACTACATCAATTGCTCAAGCTTCTCTACCTATCACAAAATTGATTGAGTATTCAATCGTAGATAAAGCCACAGTCGACATTTTGGTCTCTGTTCTTTCATGTAGGAGACCATCCTCAGGACATGGATTTCATATCTTGAGTACCCTAAAAGATGATAACAGATTAAAAATTAAAATACTGTTTCAACCCAATAAAAGTATGATCTAATTGATATATATAACACCCAAAGAGCTCTCAACTCCTCAAAATAAAACGATATTTGAAAATACCTTTTAGTGGAAATACAATCATAATAGTGGCAAAATGCCAGATTCAATGCATGTTGTAAGCTTTTGAATTACAACTATTATTTACATCATGAATGACATTTAGAAGATAGAGTCTGTAAATCAAATTAAACAAAGAGTATCGTATTTGAGGAGTGCCTCAATCTCATGTAATACACATCCTAGACAATGTCAATTCTGTGTTGTTCATATCGCTTCCGTCATCATCTATATTGTCAACAAGATATACATTTTACCCCAGGAGAACCTTCGGGCTAACAGTCAATATTTTCGTTCTGTGCTTATTTAAACAGTGATCTGTAAGAATTAGGTCAGAGATATATTTCTCAACTTGTTTATACATGATAGATGAGTCAAAGGAATGCTGGCATAGAAACTACCCTAATTTTTAACATATTTTTATACTTCATTCATGTAAGTGCCCGGATCAGAAATTCAATTGCCTAGCGCTGCTACCAGTTCAGGGATAAATGTGTTGCAGCGAAGTATCCTGTGTTTGGACAATGAAACAGAACAAGATTTTGGTTACATTACATATCCATATATTAAATTGGATTTTTATGTAACTGCATCCTTGCTTTTTACCTTATGGGAGCCATCAGGTGTCCCTGGTAGGTGGAATTATTTGCACCGTAGAGATTAAAAGTTGCCGTGACGGAGCCTGTATTCATAAATAATATAAAGGTTGTGGTGAGCTGATAGTATCCAACATACGTCTATGCATTTCCCAACTTTACGCATAAGGTTTTGCCGTTTGTCTACTCATTTGCTCATATATTTTGTTTTGAGACTGAATAAGTGACGTTTCGCTGAACACTCTATATTGTTTGTATTGCTGATAGACAAAAATTAATTGGTCACTACTGGTGGACAGATTATTGGTGGACAAATTATTGATGTCATTATATATATAACTGATATTGTAGCTTCCGTAGTAAAAGCCTGCAATGTCAAGGGTCATGTCATTGCAGGCTTTTACTACGGAAGCTACAATATCAGTTAGCAGTAGGATGTCAATATATAGAATGTTGTGTATTGGCGTTTCCTAGTGCATTGTGAACAATGTAGCATAACACATAACACATTCAAAAGCACCGGTACAGCCAGATGAGAAGTGTAGGGCATATTATCAAGGGGGTTTATCTCCGCTTTTTTGGCTTTAAAACCCAAGAAAGCGGAGAGAAAATGATCTCCCTATTACCTAGCTGTCGCTAACACCAGTTAGCATCAGCTAGTAGGAGATAGCGACCATCTTGGGCCCCACTTTGCATGTCAGTGATATTTATCCCTAATGACATGCAAAGTGGGCATGCCAAGATGTTAGCGACTGGAAACAGTCGCTAACATCGCTATCTCCTATTACCAACTTTTGGAGATGTTCGCGCTAAGCGCGAATATCTCCAAAAGCTAACACCTGCCCCTGAGCAGTTCTTAGCTATGTTATGCAATGGTAGGTGGATAACATGGCTAAGAGCATTAGCTCGGTAATGCATGACTATCTCTGACTTTTCAGCGATATTCATGCATTTCGGACGATTTTTATCGCTTAGGAGATAAACCTTGATAATAGCAAGGTTCCTAAGCGATAAAAATATTGCCGCTAAGCCAACATAGCAATAATTATCGCTAGTTGTTGGTAATATGCCCCTGTGTTCTTTAATGAAACTGGAATCCTTATAGCTCTGAATCAGCCGCAGCCTTTCACTCACCATTCACCAAGAAAAAACAACTCATCAGACACGTAGGAGCAGTAAGTCATGCATGCCTGATTGATAGTACAATAAAAAGAAGCACTTGAGGCTCGAACCCTGGTTAGGTAGCGCTGGTTAGCGTGCAAGCGCACTTGAGGCGTCGATAGAAGGCTCGAACCCTGGTTAGGAAAAGGCCGTTTCTGTAGGCAGCATGCTTTCTTCGTTGTAATTGCATGCAATGTTAACGGCATCGCGATGTCAAGGGTCATGCGATGTAAAAGTGCGATAGCACCGCAGTGTATTGAAATCACTGTGATGGGTGTTTCCCATCCCTGCACCGATATCCCGAGCACATGAAGGCATGTATGTATGTGGAGGGTTTACATGTTACACACAATATTCTTGTCCGGATGAACTGGAATGAGGGTGTCTTTAGGCTACCATTTCTCAAATCCCTCCTCCTCGTGGGAACATGATGGCGGTGGGTTTACTTTCTCAGACAGTGGAAGTGTATTGCGGCCATTCCAGACACTAGAGGGAGGGAACCTGGATACTGAAGTGTGGAAAGAGGAGGCAGGCTGCCTTTAGAAATGCAATGAGGTCCTTGTGCTGTAGACAGTTGTTTAGTCGTCTCCCTGAATACTGTAGTTTGATAGCTGGTGGAGGTGAAGGGTGGGATTGCAGTTCCTTTTGTCAGAGAGTTAAGGATATTTTAGCGTGTCTGCAGCCTTTTATCTCTCTTTAGGATCATTATAAGGCATGGCTGGGGCAGCCAGGTACAGAAGGCACCTGCTGTGGATGCTCCAGCCTGGAGGTGACTCCACTGTGAGTAGCATCACTTTACGCAAAGTCTGAGAAGGACTCATGAAAGACGAACCAACTCAAGATGATTCTGGAAATGCTAACATAGAATACACATCCCCTGTCCACTGTGCCTGGATAAGCTGGGAGCTGTTGACCCACTTGTTGTTCCAGTTCCAAGTCCTCCTCAACCAAGAAGGGGGTGCTCCACAGAGTACCCAGAGGGCTACTGCATAACCAGTGTGGATGGTTGCCTGACAGCCAATCTCCCAGAGATGAGGGGCGATCACCTGTACGCTCACCTGGAAGAAGAACTGTTCCTTTTCCTGGAAGCCCGGAGGATCCTGGCTCCGGAAGAAGGAAGGAGCGAGTCGACTATAGGAGGAGTGGACTACCATGGTGGGCAAGAATGGTGACCCGGGTGCTATGGCTCTGTCGGACAGAGACTCGTGGAAGAATGAATGGCATGTCCTCTATGCTCATAGTCACCCATCACCATGACACCGAAGATTTATACTACTGTGGAACTGTACCTGAGCAAAACACACCATCAGCTGTGCTGTCTTCACCGTGGCACCTGCTTCACGCTATGCCTGGGTGGTCTAGGCGGCTAAAGCAAAGACTATTACCAAGAACCAGCTCTTGCCAAGTGTACCATTAGAAACGTTGCCATCTCAGCAAAGACTCTTGTACCAGAGTGTGCTCAAGCAGTCTGTGCCATTGAAGAAGAGACCCAAGTTAGCATGTGGTATGTGCCCTAAGTATGTCTGAACAGGCTTGTACAGTGGCAAACCTCATGGCACTTTCCAGTTGTGTGCCTGTGCAGAGTATGTGTGAAGAAGGAGCTTCTGCCTTGAGGTACTTGTTAGAGTGTGCATGAGCGACCACGTGGCACTGACCTGACCTGATCATAACTTAGCCACTGGTGTTGCAGCACCTTGAAGCTACTCAACTTCTGTCCGTGGACCTGTGCCCAAAAGCAGACTGCATCGCTGCAAAGACCACTTCTGATGGGACTTACCTCAGTCCCTGGGGAGGCCACACCCAACTGGTGGGCCAATCCTATGTAGATGGTTGAGTACCCAATAGTGGGTCACCACCTGGAGATAACCCCGCCATCTCTGCCTCCTGACACTGCACGCATGTGTGCCAACGAGGGACACGGTCACATCAAATCTCTGTGGCTGGCAAGTTTCAACCCATTCAATCAATCAATCAACCATAGGCATTTATATTGTGCACTACTTACCCGGAGGGTCTCAAGGCGCTTGGGGGGGGGGGGTCCGCTACTGCTCGAACAGCCAGGTCTTGAGCTTCTTCCTGAAGGAGAGGTGGTCTTGGGTCAGGCGTAGGTCGGTCGGGAGGGAGTTCCAAGACTTGGCGGCCAGGTGGGAGAAGGACCTTCCTCCTGTTGTCGCTCTGCGGATGCGGGGGACGGCGGCAAGGGCGTGACTGGTCGAGCGGAGGTGGCGTTTGGGAGCGTAGAAGTTGAGGCGGCTGTTGAGGTAGGTCGGGCCTTGGTTGTGTAGGGCTTTGTGTGCGTGGGTGAGGAGCCGGAAGGTGATTCTTTTGTTGATCGGGAGCCAGTGCAGGTCTCTCAGGTGTCTGGGGACGTCGAGGATGAGTCTCGCCGAGGCGTTCTGGATCCGCTGGAGTCTCTTCTGGAGCTTGGCGGTGGTTCCGGCGTAGAGGGCGTTGCCGTAGTCCAGTCGGCTGGTGACGAGGGCCTGGGTGACCGTCTTCCGGGTCTCGGTGGGGATCCAGCGGAAGATCATATGTACCCTGCATGCGCAGGATGTTGAAACAGGACGAGGAGACGGTGTTGACTTGTCTGGTCATGGAGATGGAGGAGTCCAGGATGAAGCCCAGGTTGCGTGCATGGTCTGTCGGTTTGGGTGCGTTGCCCAGGGCAGGGGGCCACCAGGAGTCGTCCCAGGCGGAGGGTGAGGAGCCCAGGATGAGGGCTTCCGTCTTGTCTGTGTTCAGTTTCAGGCGGCTGGTCGTCATCCACTCGGCCACGTCTTTCATCCCTTCGTGTAGGTTGGCTCTGGCGGTGGCGGGGTCGTTGGTCAGGGAGAGGATCAGCTGGGTGTCATCGGCGTAGGAGATGATGTTTAGGTTGTGTTGGCGTGCGATGGCTGCAAGGGGGCTCATGTAAACAATGAAGAGGGTGGGGCTGAGCGAGGATCCCTGAGGGACGCCGCAGATGACTTCCGTGGCTTCTGATCTGAATGCGGGCAGACGGACTCTCTGTGTCCTTCCGGCGAGGAAGGAGATGATCCATTTCAGTGCTTTCTCCTCGATTCCGACGTTGCTGAAGCGCTGCACTAGGGTGCGGTGGCAGACAGTGTTGAATGCCGCAGAGAGGTCCAGGAGGATGAGGGCCACTGTTTCTCCGTTGTCCAGCAGGGTTCGGATGTCGTCGGTGGCAGCGATGAGGGCGGTCTCGGTGCTGTGGTTGGCCCGGAAGCCTGACTGAGATGGGTCGAGGGATCCAGTCGTCTCGAGGAAGGCTGCCAGTTGCTTGTTGACGGTCTTCTCGATGACTTTGGCTGGAAACGGGAGGAGCGAGATGGGGCGGTAGTTCTTGAGTTCGGTGGGGTCCGCCGTTGGCTTCTTTAGTAGAGCGCTGAGTTCGGCGTGCTTCCAGCTCTCAGGGAAGGTGGCGGTGTCGAAGGAGGTGTTGATAATGTCCCGCAGGTGGGGTGCGATGACAGCGTCGGTCTTGTTGAAGACGTGGTGAGGGCAGGGTTCGGTTGGAGATCCGGAGTGGATTGAGTTCATCGTGCGGATGGTGTCTTCGAGGTTGATTGGTGTCCAGGCGTTGAGGGTGGTGGTGGGGGGCGTTGGTGTGGTCGTGGGGAGCGTTGTTTGTGTGCTGAAGCTGTTGTGTATGTCAGCGATCTTGTTGTAGAAGTAGGAAGCGAGGGAGTTGCAGAGGTCTTGCAATGGGGTGATGTCGTTGGTTCCGGCGTTGGGGTTGGAGAGCTCTCTCACGATGCCCATCCATAGCACAGCCAAGAAACGAGCAGTGTGAAGCCTACCATGAAGCCTACAGGTTAAATGAACACAAAACAAAGTTAATGCCATGCTATAGGGTTCCCACATCCCACACGTGATCAAAGTAGAAGGAAATAAAGTTAAAAATAGAAGACTGTCCCAGTCGTGGTGCTCGGGCAAGAGATCCGTCTTAGAGTAAGGTCCCAGCATAGTGAGTTTAAGGAAGAAATGGTACCGAAGCACACAAACAAGTCCTAACAGTTCTCGTGCACAATGATATGTCAACAGAAACAGAAAGTTTTTCTCTTATAAATATGCTTGGCTTTTATTCTGCTCTATATCGTCGTATAACATAAATACATCTACAAAAAGGCAGCCAACACGTGTTTCGTCTACAAGACTTTTTCAAGGCTGAAACAAGTGTACACTAAAAGGGTCACATCAGTCTGAGTTAAGATGACAACATAGATATCAAATGTAACCCTTGTAGGGTTACACTACAGTTTAGAAGCCGTAGGAAGAGAGCTGGCCTGTGACCGAAGAAGAAGAGATGATACATGTATGAGATGATGATTCTCCCATTACCATAGTGTGAAAGGTGCAGATAGTGCGATAAGATGTCTGTGTTTATGAAGTGGAGGCCGAGCCAAGACTTGCACCCTAACGAATGAGGGATTGGGAGACACCATTTGTGATTTAGTGAAGCTGAAGTGCATTCACTCTACCCGTGTGATATGTAACTGTTTGACGCTATAACTTCCTATGTCCATGTAGAACATAGTTCAATGTAAAGTTAAAGTATCTGCGGGGAAAATTACATATATATGTATACCAATGGTAATTAATAGAGGGATGGGTGAGAATGAGCAGCTATGCTCAATAGTCATGTTACGAGTTTAGAGTCAGACGACAGACCCAAGTGACACAAAAGCAGCCGCGGCCCGTGCAGGTAAGAGCGGTGGGGCGGCGCCTGCACACTAAGGGCCTCATTTTGAGGCTATGCGTCACTTTTACGCCGCCGGTGCGTCACTTTTTGTGACGCACCAGTGGCTTAAAAATGCGCCTTGTAGCGCCATGTTTACAAAGTGAGGCATCTAGGTAGATGCGTCACTTTGTAAACACCTGCGCCACATTATACCTGCACCAGGTATAATGTATGCAAGGGGGGTGTATTGACACAAGAAAGGGTTGTAGAAGTGACGCCATGAAATCTATAAGATTTCACTGCGCCACTTATCAAATGCAAATGTGTCAATATCTTACACCTGCCTCACAGCAGACGTAAGACTGACGCAGGCCCTTTCACATGGGGCTTGCCCCATGTGAAAGGACGCATTGCTGAAGTTGCGTCAAATTGTGAGACACTCCAGCAATGCGTCACTTTTGCGCTTACAGATACGTCAGAAAAACGAACGTATCTGGAACTCCTTGCAAAATGATGCGTCATACTGTAAATATGACGCATCATTGGTATCGCAAGGAGGGCGCAATGATAAGTGATGCATTGCTGTTTTCATGCAGCGATGCGTCACTTTTCATAAATGATGCCCTAAGTGTACGGTATTGTCCAAATCCAAACACCAAGTCCTCACCAGTGCCATAGGACTGCGACGCATACAGTAAATCCTTTTCAGGTACTCAGGTAGCCTATGTTCAATGCCACCCAATGCCCAGTGGGCAAACGTTTGAGCATCAGGGGCCCTCTTTGTCACCAGGTGAGATGTCTGAAAAATTATAAAAACAGAAATATGACCATGTTGCTGCACAGTAACTTTAATCATACCTTAATACAAGGTACCCACAGATTTACATCCCAAACTGTACTGGAAGACAAATAATGCCTAAAACTAACAATAACTACAGTAATGCCTGTCCTCATGCACTTTGCGTGCATTAGTGCTGTTAATACCTACCAGGTGAGGGGCGGGCACTGCACCTGTGCTGAAGCCTACACTGGGGTACCTTTACATTAAGGGAAGGTGGGAGAGGGCAGAGGGGAGGCATCCTCATCGATGGGGCGTAACCCTGCATCAGAGACTCTGAGTACTTGATTTTGTGTAGTGTCAAGTTTTGCTATGTATTAAAATACTCTTCCGTTCACAAAAAACAACTGGACTACACAATCAGTTATTAATAACATTCAAAAACAAATATATCCTGAGCTGAAATCCGTACAAGTAAATGTCCTTATTAAATCAGAACGAAGTAGACCTTATTCTTTTCATTTTTCATTTAATCTTCAGTATTCCAAACTTGGTTCTAGCCAACACGCCGGTTTTTCCCATAAGAGAACATCGTTATCGATACAGATTGACTACAGATGATTTTGTGACTGGAATTATTTATGGAGAGGCCACAATTTACCTCATGAACACTTTTTGCTTTTACAAATACACTGACTTTGGGAATTTTCCATTGCGATTTACTACTTGCTCGCTTTCTGTTAGTGAAAAGTTCTAATTCTTGGCAGCCCTGACGAAGTCTATGGTTGACACCAAGAAAGACGAAACACGTGTTGGCTAGGACCAAGTTTGGAATACTGAAGATTAAATGAAGAATGAAAAGAATAAGGTCTACTTCGTTCTGATTTAATAAGGACATTTACTTGTACGGATTTAAGCTCAGGATATATTTGTTTTTTGTTTAGAAGGTAGAGATCTTTTTCCTACTGGTTGGTCAATGGTGGATGACCGTTACCTCATCCTTTGAGCTACCTTTTTTGGAGCGCTATTTACTATTCTTCAACTCGGCGCAATTTTTACCCAGTCATCCGGTCATTTTCATATTGATTAATAATATTCAGTCAAGTCAGTCAAAAAGCTTTTATTATCGGTAAATAACCATAAAAAGACATATTTACACATTTACAGATAAAAATAAGAGTATTTACAAGTACTATAAAATCCTGAAACGATAATGAGTTCATACAGAGGTTAAAATGAAAAAATGCAAACATGAGTAACTCAAAATACAGTACTTAATATTCCATATTTGCAAAGTGCAAACGCATTACCCCGTGAAGGGTTTCAAGGCGCTAGGGGGCGTCGGGATGATACATAAGCTATTGTCCAGAGTCCCATGATGCTGAGCTGAGCTGCCGCCGGGGATCGAACTATGAGCCTCACACGCCGGAGTCAGCTGCTCTGGCCGCTGCAGCACACCTCAGTTGGGTATCTATTGCGCCTGTTGTAGCCCCACACTCACCTCCCTGAGAAGCGTGTTCACTGCTCACCATCCCTAGCACAGAGACTCAACTGCTTGAGGGTTGAATTTGGCCCAGTTTGCAGAACCACAGTAGGATGGACATCAATACATCAGAAGCAAACATCCCCGGCCCCCCCTGTTCTTGGCCCAATTAGCACTTCTTGCCCGCCAATCGCCCTGAACAGGGTTGAACAGTTTCTCTCTTTTTCGGAGCCCCCTTTTCACGTTCTTGAATGGTGACTGCACTGCTAGAAATGGATGGGTATTTTCAGGGCCTGAGCACCAGCCCCTCCTTCATTTGTTTTCAGTTTTATGGCATGTAAGCATGCCCTTTAAGGGGGAAATTGCAGCCATTTCAGTGGCTATGTAATACTTTTAATGGGAGAGTACCAGCACTTGTCAGCAGGTTTGCATGAGACAGTAGCAGCACATTCAGCAGCTGCTCGATTCTCTTCATGGGAGAGGACCAGCACTTTACAACAGGGTTGAGAGTGCACTTCCACTTTTTAGCAAGTACATCATGCTTTTACTTGGAAAGTACCAGCTCTGACTCTAGTCCTGTTAATCAGCGGTACAAAGGGGAGAATCTTTCTTGGGGTTTTCACAAAGGCGGAGCAGGATGTCCACATCTGAATCTCAGTGTCGATGGAAAGGTTTTGGTCAAGCTAGAAAAGTAGAGACCAGATGTAAGTGGCTTTGGGTTTGCGATGTTCTAATATAGATTCGCTATTAGGAAATCACAAACAGCTATGTACAACAGTGTATTTTACACTGTTTGCGATTCCCAATAGGTCGCAATTGACCTAACACATCAAAGGCGAGATGTACAACCTTTTTTAGCAGTCGCAAATAGAAAATCAGGCTGTTTGCAATAGCTAAAAACGTTTGCAGCATGTACAAACGCTAATTTGCAAGACAGTAACCTATTACTCACTTGCAAAATAGGGTTTGTGAGCCGGTATGAGGAAGGGGCATACCAAGGGCTCCCTTCCTAATAGCGAATTGCGATTGTTTTGCGTCCGCAAATGCGGGACAGCAGACTACCATGTCTGTGTTTGCTTTTAAGTAAAGCAATAGGTATTTTTTTTTAATGCAGCATGCTTTCCTTAAAGAAAAATGGGATGCGTTTCAAAAAGAAAAATGTAGAGTTTTCTTTTGATTTTTTTATGAGTAGTCAGTGGTCCGTGGCGCCACCGCCTGCTCTTAAAAAATATTTTCTCATACATTCACAAACCCCTTCCTATTTGCAAATGGATTACCACCAACTTGAAGTTGATGGTAAAATGTGATTGTTTTGCAACCGTATTTCGGTCACCAAACATTCACTCATACCACTGCAAGTCGCTATTGGGAAGTGACGTCTTTAAAGCGCCCCTTCCCAATACAAAACCGCGAACCCGTTTTGCGATTCGGTAATAGGCTACTGAATTGCAAAATAAGTTTTGGTACACAGTAAAAGGCTTTTTTCCAGTCACAAACGGTCTGATTCTATGAATCTGGCCATTTGTGAGCTGAAAAAAAGATTTGCACATCTGACCCTTGGTCTTTCACTGTCCCAGCAGGAGAATTAAAAAGAGAGTAGCTGCACTCCTCAGTGGGGGTTGCATACTTTTAATTGGCGAGTGCTGGCCCTACTTGGGTAAACAGGTACTCTCGGATAGTGAGTACCAGCACTTCTGTATTTCCATTTCAAGCACTGCCGTCCACACCTCTATGAAGCCAAAGGTTTGGGAAGGCGCAGGCTGACGGCAGCTTTTCTGAAATGATGAAATACAAGGTTGTTTCAACAGTTTTGGCTGGCTGCCTCTGAGCTTTCAGAAGTGGTGCTTGTGCATAGACCAATCAGGATGTCTAAGAGGCCAGAAGCACTGATTGCCCATCACGTGGTGGGCGCTCGGACCATTTCACAGCAGTCTGCAGTGGGATGCTGGCCACTTTTTCTATCAATCTTTCTGAGCCCAGGAGATAATCTGAAAACAGAGTTTGTTTGGTTATCTGATTCCATAAAACAAAAGCAAATGATTGTTACCTGCACATACAGTCAGTGTCAGGACACCTTCTCAGTATTGGAGCGCCTTATAAATTGATGTTGCATTACATGGGGACCGTGACCTCATTTCCCATAATGAAAATGCAATGAAGAAATAAGAAGTTGTTTTTGAAAACTGTTTGGCTTTGAAGTAGAATACACATCATTTTCTGCCAAGCCAACATCTCCCAGATAGTCTCGAAAATTGGCTGCTAAAATTGCCTCTTTCATTATTAACTGGCTGTCTAGAAGAGTAAACAAAGTTCTTTCCTTCGTGGCGGCTGGATTTCAATCTTGCTTTACTGGACCGATGGAGTCTTGGGCAGGGCTGCAGAAGCCATTACTTTCAACAGCGACTCCCGGAAGCCCCCCATGGACATGGAAGGCCCATCCTGATAAGAGAGCAAGGAACAGTCCATTGCCCTCTATCTGGGGCCAACCTGGCATGAGGTCTGTCCCTGAGCCCCAGCATGAAGGGCCAACTAGGCAGAGGTCCCTCTCTACTAACAATGAGCATTTCTTACCACACAGTGAACAACAGCACAAGCACCAGTCCACACCAGCCTGACTGTCCTACCTGAGTCTTAAAAGCTGCCTGAGAGATGCCCAGCTGAGCATGACGCAAAAGATGAACCAGGGATCACTGCCGTGGAGTGACCCATTTTGAAATGCCAGCTCCCCTGCTTCTGGAGACCCATATACTCAGCCAAAGGGAACCCTCACCAAGACAATAGGGACCCTGCCGGACAAAAATATTAATGCGAGTGGCAGATTTTTAGAAAATCCTTAGCGTTCTTAATCGCAAGGTACCATGGTTCCAGGACAACCCTAGGTCTCTGGGACAAACAATAATGGCGATTTGCTACTTCTAGTGGGCCTCATTGTGCCGCACACATAGAAGAAGTGAATAGCCGTTATTTATTGATTGTTCCTGTGCAGGAAGGGACACCGTCCTGCACAAAAACAATCACTCATGGCGTTTAGCTCTTTCTATGGGGCACACAGAGAAAAAGCACAAACGAGGAGAAAAAAAAAGGATTTCTACTCATTTTGCCACTTTTTAACCCCTTCGCTGCGGCGGCAATTCCGCCGCAGTGCTAGGGGGGAGAGGGGGCCAAGCGGCGCTCACATGCTCGTGACGGAACCGCTCCATCACGAGCCTCGGTTGAGCTGTGCTCATGACGGAGGCGGTTCCGTCATGGCCCCGCCCGCTCAATAGAACGCGCCGCACAGGCGAAAAAGCAGCGCCGCGCAGGCGCGCCGAGCGGGCCATGGCGGAAGCGCTCCGTCATGAGCACAGCTCAACCGAGGCTCGTGATGGAGCGGTTCCGTCACGAGCATGGAAGCGGTTCATTTTTATATTTATTTATTTATTTTCGAGTGTTTTATAAAGCGCGCACATGACCCATGTGTATCAGAGTGCTATACATAGGGTTGAAAGAGCAAGATGAAAAGTATTGACGTATAATCAGAGTAAGAGAGTCACAATGGGGTGTTGCAACAATTACCACAATTATACAACAGTCGTTCCATTAATATTCCATTAGTCTTCATTGTTGTATCCACTCCATGGTGGGTATCTCTAACGCCCACTCTTGCATGCCATTGGTTATTGGTAGCACCTTAGCTCCACACATCTTTGTAAATCTGGGGCAGTGTCAAAGAGCAATGGGTATTGTGGTGGAATACCCACAGCAACACCTATTGCACCCCCTCTCATGCAGTTATCTGCGTGAAAGGGTACCATATTTAAAAAGGCGCCATTAAGTCATACAACGTGGCTTAACACTGCTTTGTAAATATGGTCCAGGTCATTGCGCCACCGGAAAGTCGGTAAAAGTGACATTCCGGTGGCACCAATCCTTGTAAATATGCCCCCATGTTACTAGAGTAACATTGCCTCCTGTAACTTTCTGGCAGTTGACATGTGTGGCTCTGTTATGTTATAGTAAAGCTATGTTGGGTCATCTCTCATGTACCCTATAGTCTAGAGACCACTGGCTTTCAAAGGAGACCCCAATTTTTCATATTCTGCTATTTCTTTGTGTAAAATATAGATATATTATTGCGAAAGGAATACCTGCCATGACATGTTTATTGATTTTACTAACCTGGTTTATGAGTACTTCCTGCTTTCTGTGTTTCTTGCATTCTTTTTGTTTCTATGGAGAGAGAGATTCTGTATTTCATTTTTGATGTGGTTTCTGACTCTGTGATCTCTGGGGGCTCACAGAGCAGCCCTTGAAACCTGGGACTGGTTTCCTGTGTGGTTCCCAGGACCGTGGCTGGTGGTGAGTGGTAACACATGCAGGTTGGCCTAGTAATACTTACTGGTCTGGTTGCTAGTGTAGCCATGACTCTGTTCTTGACTCTAGGGAGGGCAGCCCCATGACCAATCATTCCTCAGTTTTAGTGAACAAGGCTTCTGCTCCAATGGTACTGGGAACTGCGGGGCATATTATCAAGGGGGTTTATCTCCGCTTTTTTGGCTTTAAAAGCCAAGAAAGCGGAGATAAAATTCTCTCCCTATTACCTAGCTGTCGCTAACACCAGTTAGCGACAGCTAGTAGGAGATAGCAACCATCTTGGCCCCCGCTTTGCATGTCAGTGATATTTATCTCTAATGACATGCAAAGTGGGTGTGCCAAGATGTTAGCGACTGGAAACAGTCGCTAACATCGCTATCTCCTATTACCAACTTATGGAGATATTCGCGTAAAGCGCGAATATCTCCAAAAGCTAACACCTGCCCTAAGCAGTTATTAGCCATGTTATCCAATGGGAGGTGGATAACATGGCTAAGAGCATTAGCTCGGTAATGCATGAATATCGCTGACTTTTCAGCGATATTCATGCATTGCGGCCGATTTTTATCGCATTTGCGATAAACCTTGGTAATACCAAGGTTTATCTGCGATAAAAATCGCCGCAGCTCAGCAGTAAATTTTTGTCTTTAACCAAGCAATAGCACGAGGACCACAGGTAGTCATGTTAAAAGGAATTCTACTTCGGGTGGTCCCTTACGTTTCTGGTACCCAGCAGAGGAAGATAAATTTACAGAGCGCCCACCAGGGGACGCGCGACATGCCTCATCACTGAAAGACAATCACCGGTAATGCAAATATGTCTGGCTTTCATGTACCTCCAAATGTTGTTTGTCATAAGCCTGCCGTACTGGCCTTACCAATGCCTGGAAAAAATAGCAAAAATATTATTTTCTGTCATGAATCAATATAGGAGAACAAAGGACGGAACGTGACATATAGCATAGTTTTATTTTAGTTTTTCGATTTAAAATTCATCCCACTTCAATCTATCCCCTTCCAATCCCAAACAATGTATCCCACTCTAATCTGCCCCACTCCAATTCGAAACAATCTTCCTCATTTCAATCCAAAAAATCTGCCCTACTCCAATCCAAAACAATCCGCCCCACTCAAATTTGCCCCAATTCACCCCACTCTAATCCAATCAAATCCACCCCACCTCAGCCCAATCCAATCCACCCCACTCTAATCCAATCCACCCCACAGCAGTCCAATTTACCCCAATCTAGCCAAATTCAATATACTCTACTCCAATCCACCCTCAATCCAATCCACCTCATTCCAATCTACCGAGATCGAAGAGCCAGGTCTTGAGGTCCTTACTGAACTGGATCAACAACTCAGATTGCTTGCGGTAAAGGGTAAGGGCATTCCAGGTCTTGGCGGTGAGGTAGGCAAAGGATTGTCCTCTGGTTCTGGTCTTGTGGATCCGTGGGACGGAGGCCAGGGTGAGATGGGTGGAGTGGAGTTGGGTCTGGCGGGTATGTGGAAAGTGAGGCAATGGTTGAGATATTCTGGTCCTGCTTCAGGGAGGGTCTTCTTGGCGTGACTGAGGAGCTGGCAGGTGATGCTCTTGTTGATAGGGAGCCAGTGGAGTTGTCAGAGGTGATGTGTCATGTGGCTGTAGCGGGGGATGTCGAGGACCAGTCTGGACGAGGCGCTTTGGGCATTCTGTAGCTTTCTGAGCTGTTACTGAGTGATGCCCATGTAGAGTGCGTTTCCGTAGTCACGTCTGCTGGTGATAAGTGGTGGGTGACCGTGTTTCTGGATTCTGTGGGAAGCTGTCTGAATGTCTTTCGGAGCAGGCGGAGCATGTGGAAACTGGATGAGGATACCGCGTTGATTTGGCGGTTCATTGAGAGCAAAGAGCTCAGTATGATGCTGAGGTTGTGTGCGTGGTCCGTAGGGGTGGGAGGGGTTCCTAGTGCAGCCGGCCACCAGTGGTCATCCCAGGCTGAGGGCGTTGGTCACAGGATGAGTACTTCGGTCTTGTCTGTGTCCGAGCACCGTTGCTCTGATGCTTCTCATGTGCCGAGCTGGAGTAGGGAAAGCGCATGCTCAGGAAACAGGTCAGAGAAGACTGGCTGGAGCGGTGCTCCCACCTCTGTCGGGTGCTACCTGCAGTGCATGTAAACCGAGAGTCCTGCTGCTCACCTTGCCTGGAGCCAGTATCTCCCAATACCAGAACTGGTTTTCAAGCATCCAATAAAGCTGTTTTTTTCTGCAAACATTGCAGTTTAGGCATTGCATGCGGGCACTGCGACCACAGAGTCGACAAAGCCCACCTTTAAGATGAAAAATCCAATCCCTCCCGCGGAGAAAGAAGTCCTCCAGATTTCTGGAGGTTGATTTGGAGGCTTTGATTAAACAAACAGTAGGAAGGAGCCAGCTGCAAGATGGTCAGATCAGACTCTGATGATGAACAGGATGTTGCGTCCAGGGTGCCGCTTGCAAGAGGCTTTAACTTGTGCTTTAAATGGAAACATAGAAGTTCAGGTACTCACTGTCTAGATCTTTGCTCCATGAGAAGTGCTGGTACTCTCCCATTAAATGTATTTAAACAGTGTTAAAAAGTGCTTGTACTCTCCCTTTCAAATGAAAGAAGTGCTGGGCTCTCCCAGCCCATTTAAAGCACTGGTTTGAAACTAAATTAATTAGAGACGTGTTGGGTGTTGAATAAATCCAGGAAGATCAGGACGCGTTGTATGCACAGCACAGTTCTCCCCTCCTGATAAATCACCAATCCATGATGCGATCAAGAATATCCTTTTTAAAGAGTAGAACCATGTGGACAAATCGTCTATACTTCATCTTTTTTAATGAAAGGTATGAGATTGATGATTGATATCTTTGAGGAACAGTTCTCTCAAGTTCCCAACAAGAACACAATTCTTTTCTCAGTCACTTCTACTTCTTCACCAGCGTCAGAGGATGAGAGGCTTCTGGGTGTGCTAGAGGGGAAGGTAGAGGGGTCACTATGAGGGTGTTTACCACAGAACTCCTCCTTGAGAACAAACACACATGCAACCAAGTTCTCTAGAAAGATCTCCGAGGGCTTTATGATTGCGTTCAGCAAGGCGCTGGTCACGTTCCAGCTAATATGGATCTCTTAGCTCAGCTGATATGGGATACTTCATTTGAAAATCTGTGGTCAGCTGCATTCTTCAGTGGTCCAAGGAGGAGGTTGCTCTGGATGAGACTTTGAAAGATCGATGTCGTACAGATGGCTCTGATTAAAAGCGGCGACTTACAAGGGCTAAGTTAGTCAAAGAAGAACTTAATGAAATGATGCAGAAAGCCGCTGATGAGAAAAAGATTCTGTAACTGTTTAAATACTTTTATGAAAGTGGGTGGACGGTCAAGGACTTTTTTCCACAATGGTCAGAAATCATTCATGGTGCCTGGGTCTGGTCAGCAATAAACAAATGATGTCTTCAGAAGTTCCAGGACAAACCCCCAGCAGCACGGTACAAATGTACCCCGTTACAGGGAGACCCTACTAAAAGGGAGTCAACGTTGAACATAAGTCAGGTCCTCATTGTCAAAGGAAGCGGTGATTCAAGTACCGGGGAGCCATCAGGATCAAGGGTTCTATCTAATACGATTTCTTGCGCCAAAACTACATTTATCATTCCAATCAGACCTCGATCCCAAGGACCTGAACACGATTCTGCTTCAAGAGACCTTAAGGGTGGTCAACCTCCAGCCCATTATGAACTTTCTGTCAATGTTGGACCTACAGGACGTCAACTCCATGTTCCTATCCACCCAGACAGCAGGAAGTAGTTGAGGTTTGTAGTACAGGGCATACACTGCCAATTCCAAGTCCTTCCCTTTGGCCTCTGAAGAAAAACCAAAGGAAATGATGGACGGAGCGTTGACAATACAAGCACTCACCGCCAGTCAACTGATTTGGGTTTAATCCATCACCGTTCTTTAGCCCACTCTGCCACCCCAGTTCAGACATGGCCATATGCACATCACCCATTGTGTTCACAAATCACCAGTGGGGACGGTTTTGCAATTAAAAGGGATCTCTTTCTTTCCCTATCATGATGGTTGGCTTTCGGCTGCTTCCTCCCTCTTCAGTGGAGCAGGTTGGGATGTGAGCGCAGTCTGCAGTTTTCTCTGTAACTTGAGCCTGACCCTCAACCTGACAATTCCTGTCTGATCCCGGCTCAGCGAGTCACATTCACAGATGCAGATGTCGACACAGAAGTGGGAATGGGCCTTTCTGCCTCAGAAGAGAGTCCTGGCCCTTCAGTTTAATCTGTAGGCCCTCCTGGGACAACAGTTCACCCTAGCTCGGTATTTGATGAGAGTTCAAAGGTGTATGGCTGCTGTATCTATAGTGATCCCCTTGTCTCGGTTTAACTTAAAGCCATTACCCATTCGCCTTTAGCCATTGGTCATTCAACTGTTGAGTCACTGGGACCGGGCGACTCTGGACCTTGAGATCACGGTTCCGGTTACTTCCCAGAGAGTGGCAGACCATCAGCGGTGGTTCTCAGAGACCAACTTAGGGAGGTGAGTTCCTCCAAGCTTGTTGGCAACCGATGCAAGCTTGTGGGGGGAGGGAGGCGGATTCCGGCATCAATAAAGTGTCACTGGCCCCTGAGCGAGAGTGACGTCTCTTCCAACGGAAGGGAACCAGCAGCACTCTATTAAGGGCTTCAGGCCTGCTCAGTTAAAGGTATAGATGCTTAGTACAGAAAATTAGGTAACAAGATCATACTTAAACCGTGAAGGGAGAACAAGGAGCTGGAGGTCTTGACCTAGCAAGAATGATATTCTCTTGGCCAGAACTGCATCTGCTGCTGGTGAGAGTGGCGTGTTTCCCAAGGACATAACCTTTTCAGGCCAACGCTCTGAGTCTCTGCCTTTTAACATAACTCGGACTCACTTCCAACAGATATCACTCGTTCAGTCTGCCTCTTAACATCTCCAGAGGATGCAACGCTTGCCTGGTTTGCACGGACACATGGTGCCATCAGGCCTATGCAGTGGGTGCACTGTCCATCCCATGGCCTCACTAGCTACTTCCCCAGCCCCGCCCCCTCCCAAAGGTACTACAGAAGGTTGCTGGGGAGGAATTGATGCTCATGTTGATTTCTCCATTTAGTGCAGACGCGCTTGGTTGCTGCTTATCACGCAGATGGTGCTCAGAGGTCCTTTCACTCTTCCTCCCAATCGTCCTGTTCAGTTTCAGGAGTGACCAGTTTCAGTTCTCAATGCCTGGTCTTGAGAGCTTGGACGTGGCAAAGAGGCGGATTAGAGCCCCTGGGTTGTTCACAGCAGGCTGTCTTTGGCATACAAGGTTAAAGAGACCCTACACTTGGGGTTTCTTTCCCATCATGGAGTGCAGAGAGGGCAGATGCTGCAGACTCTACAGATGCTGCTCAGATCCTGCTCAGGTGTTGGGAAAACCTCCAGACTCCATAGATCCTGTCCACGTGTTGGGAGAACCTCCATACTCCATAGATCCTGTCCAGGTGTTGGGAGAACCTCCAGACTCTATAGATCCTGCCCAGGTGTTTGGAAAACCTCCAGACTCCATAGATCCTGTCCCGGTGTTGGGAGAACCTCCAGACTCTATAGATCCTGTCCACGTGTTGGGAGAACCTTCAGACTCTATAGATCCTGTCCACGTGTTGGGAGATCCTCCAGACTCTATAGATCCTGTCCACGTGTTGGGAGAACCTCCAGACTCTATAGATCCTGTCCAGGTGTTGGGAGAACCTCCAGACTCTACAGATACTGTCCAGGTGTTGGGAGAAGATCCAGACTCTACAGATCCTGCCCAGGTGTTGGGAAAACCTCCATACTCTACAGATCCAGCCTAGGTGTTGGGAGAACCTCCAGACTCCATAGATCCTGTCCAGGTGTTGGGAGAAGATCCAGACTCTACAGATACTGTCCAGGTGTTGGGAGAACATCCAGACTCTACAGATCCTGTCCAGGTGTTCGGGAAACCTCCAGACTCTACAGATCCTGTCCAGGTGTTGGGAGAACCTCCAGACTCTACAGATCCTGTCCAGGTGTTGGGAGAACCTCCAGACTCTACAGATACTGTCCAGGTGTTGGGAGAAGATCCAGACTCTACAGATACTGTCCAGGTGTTGGGAGAACATCCAGACTCTACAGATCCTGTCCAGGTGTTCGGGAAACCTCCAGACTCTACAGATCCTGTCCAGGTGTTGGGAGAACCGCCATACTCTATAGATCCTGTCCAGGTGTTGGGAGAACCTCCAGACTCTACAGATACTGTCCAAGTGTTGGGAAAACCTCCAGACTCTACAGATCCTGTCCAGGCGTTGGGAGAACCACCAGACTCTATAGATCCTGTCCAGGTGTAGGGGGAACCTCCAGACTCTACAGATAGTGTCCAGGTGTTAGGAGAACCTACAGACTCTACAGATCCTGTCCAGGTGCTGGGAGAACCTCCAGACTCCATAGATCCTGTCCAGGTGTTAAGAGACCCTCCATACTCTACAGACCCTGTCCAGGTGTTGGGAGAATCTCCAGACTCTACAGATCCTGTCCAGGTATTGGGAGAACCTACAGACTCTACAGGTCCTGTCCAAGTGTTGGAAGAACCTCCAGACTCTATAGATCCTATCCAGGTGTTGGGATAACCTCCAGACTCTACAGATCCTGTCCAGGTGTTGGAAGAACCTCCAGACTCTACAGATCCTGTCCAGGTGTTTCTGAGAACCTCCAGACTCTACAGATCCTGTCAAGGTGTTGGGAGAAACTGCAGACTCTACAGATCCTGTCCAGGTGGTGGGAGAACCTCCAGACTCTATAGATTCTGTCCAGGTGTTGGGAGAACCTCCAGACACTACAGATCCTGTCCAGGTGTTGGGGGAACCTCCATACTCTACAGATAGTGTCCAGGTGTTGGGAGAACCTCCAGACTCTATAGATCCTGTCCAGGTGTTGGGAGAACCTCCAGACTCTACAGATCCTGTCCAGGTGTTGGGAGAACCTCCAGCCTCTACAGATCCTGTCCAGGTGTTGGGAGAACCTCCAGACTCTATAGATCCTGTCCAGGAGTTGGGAGAACCTCCAGACTCTACAGATCCTGTCCAGGTGTTGGGAGAACCTACAGACTCTATATATCCTGTCCAGGTGTTGGAAGAACCTCCAGACTCTACAGATCCTGTCCAGGTGTTTCTGAGAACCTACAGACTCTACGGATCCTGTCCAAGTGTTGGGAGAACCTCCAGACTCTATAGATCCTGCCCAGGTGTTGGGAGAACCTCCAGACTCTACAGATCCTGTCCAGGTGTTTCTGAGAACCTCCAGACTCTACAGATACTGTCCAGGTGTTGGGAGAACCTCCAGACTCTATAGATCCTGTCCAGGTGTTGGGAGAACCTCCAGACTCTATAGATCCTGTCCAGTAGTTGGCAGAACCTCCAGACTCTACAGATACTGTCCAGGTGTTGGGAGAACCTCCAGACTCTACAGATCCTGTCCAGGTGTTGGGAGAACCTCCAGACTCTACAGATGCTGTCCAGGTGTTGGGAAAACCTCCAGACTCTACAGATCCTGCCCAGATGTTGAGAGAACCTCCAGACTCTGTAGATCCTGTCCAGGTGTTGAGAGAACCTCCAGACTCACTCTATAGATCCTGTCCAGGTGTTGGGAGAACCTACAGACTCTATAGATCCGGTCCAGGTGATGGGAGAACCTCCAGACTCTACAAATGCTGTCCAGGTGTTGGGAGAACCTCCAGACTCTATAGATCCTGTCCAGGTGTTGAGAGAACCTCCAGACTCTATAGATCTTGTCCAGGTGTTGGGAGAACCTCCAGACTCTATAGATCCTGTCCAGGTGTTGGGAGAACCTCCAGACTCTACAGATGCTGTCCAGGTGTTGGGAGAACCTCCAGACTCCATAGATCCTGTCCAGGTTTTGAGAGAACCTCCAGACTCTATAGATCCTGTCCAGGTGTTGAGAGAACCTCCAGACTCTATAGATCCTGTCCTGGTGTTGAGAGAACCTCCAGACTCTACAGGTACCCTCCAGGTGTTGGGAGAACCTCCAGACTCTACAGATACTGTCCAGGTGTTGGGAGAACCTCCAGACTCTATAGATCCTGTCCAGGTGTTGAGAGAACCTCCAGACTCTATAGATCCTGTCCTGGTGTTGAGAGAACCTCCAGACTCTACAGATACTGTCCAGGTGTTGGGAGAACCTACATACTCTACAGATCCTGTCCAAGTGTTGGGAGAACCTCCATACTCTACAGATACTGTCCAGGTGTTGGGAATATAAGGGGGACAGGCTTCTCAAGACTCTTGCTCCAGCAACGTCATCTGCTCAGTGGGGCTGTGAGAGCACCAAGGGTTCATAATGACAAGTTTCCCAAGTGTTTCGCCCTTGTTGCTCGTATCTTTAAGAGTCTTAGGCTCAAGGGATCATCCCTTCAGAAGCAGGTGCCGCTTTGGGATTGAGCGATAGTGTTGAAAGGCTTGCAGGATTTGCCCGTTGAGCCACTGGTGGGGGAGTTGTCCGCATTCTTACTGTCCTACCCTTAGCTGAGATTTTTCCCTGACAGAGTGGTTTTGAGACCAGACCCGAAGTCTATCCTGAAGGTCAATTTTGGAAATATATAATCGTATTAGATCAATACTTTTACCTGTTTTCAGTTCAAATTCCACGTATGTCGAGAGAACAATACACTTTGGAGCATCAGATTCTTTGTTTATGTCATTTTGGGCAGCTAACAAAGGTAAAAAAGTGTCCCCTCCTATGTTAAGTAGATGGGTGATGGAAGCATTGCACAAGCACAGAGATCAGCAAACGAAGAACCCCGCAGTGAGCGCAAGGCTGATGGATAAAGTTGGCGGAAGCCTCATGGCCAGAAGCTGGGTTGCCTCCTTGTCCGAAACATGCAGTGAGACCACGTGGTCATCTCGACACACTTTTGTTGATGATTACATGTTGGCTCTATCTCAGTCTGGGAAGACCATTTGGTTTCAGAAGTGTTAAGGGCCGCAATTCAGTAATTGTTGCATGCTAAAATAAAGGTATTTCTATGCGCATCTTCCTTGTTGTTGGTGCAAATTATATTCACTTCGTATACCCTGAGACATGTCAGGACTGGGACGAGGAAGACTATGATTCAGGGTAATGAAGATTACCAGTAAATAATGATTTTATTTCACAGGGCTTTAGCACCAAAACATTCTAAGATTCAAAGCAGACATTTAGCTTACTTGTTCAAACACTGCCCCTTTTGAGAGTACCAGTAACCTTCGTTTTCAATGTCATTTCCACTCATTCATAAAGGCCACTCCTCAATACCTGGAAAATATGCATGTGATTTACATGAATAAAATAAATGAGAACATTGGAACGTTGAAAGCTCCACTGAAAACAATGGCATAGCTTTGGGCTTATAATGGCTGGTATAAGCCCGGAGCTCCAACTTTCCAATGATTCTTTTTGACTGTGAACAAAGGCTTCAGGGAGCTTGAGGGGGTGCTCCCTGAAACCTTTGTTTAATTTGTTAGAACATTCTGCCCTCTAGTGGCAGAATGTTCTAAGGGCTAAACCGGCTATTTAAGTCCGGCTGCCTTGTTAAAGTCCCTCGCCTTCGGCTCGGCCCTTTAATGCTGCAGCGAGCCTTTAATAGCTGGTATAGTCCACTACGGCGCCTATAAGGCAATATTAAGCTTTCCATTTCGAATGATATTTACTTTATTATTGCAGCGCTCAGGTACTCAGGAGGCCTCTTCAGGGCACCAATAAAAATAAAACAAGAAGAAAAAATCTTTCTGTACCCTGCAGGTGTTTTTTATATTAAAATATGGAAACAAATGTATATTGGAATGCATATATTATAGACATTGTTAAGATTTTACCCCAACATTGACTCTACTGGAGGATGTGATATGGTTGTGGCCCCCCTTCTTTTGATGAAGTGACACTGACGCCCATTGCTTGTCCTCATTTTTCCCCTCTCCTACTTTTCTTAGGATTTGGGCCCTGCTCTCAGCGCTCACGGGGTGGCATGTGTCGGCATCCAGCTCTGGTTGGTTTTCGCAGCACAAAATTAATAACTGCGTTGCTTATTTATTGCTGAGGATTCAGGGCCAGTTCTTGGTCGTCGTGTTTATTGGGGACCATCCTGCTTGTGAGTAAAGGCATCCCCATGAAACTGCTCATATCAGCTGGGTCCCACCAATAGGGCGGTGAACCTGGCTCCTGTGGTTTGTAATTAAGCACAAACCTTAGTTATAAAGCAACGCAGTTCGACACAAGAGCGAGTAGAGGATGCAAGAGGGCACCTGGCGTAGGGCAGGTCTCCTCGCCCACAGTCTAACTGCTCTGCGTGGGGGCTCTTGATCGGCAGGTGCTGTTGTATGCAGATCTGCCCCTTCGGTTCATTGTGCTTGTTGAGGAGGGGTAGTACCTGCGCGTCTTCGTTGGAACAGAGCTCCTGAGCCTTGGTGCGGAACAGAAGATCTGCCCTCTCACCATCAGACCTCAGACTAAGGGTCTGATTACGAGTTTGGTGGTGCAGCAGCGGACCGCCAATGCCGATGACCCGCACTGCCAAACCCGTAGGCGCACCACCTACCGGATTACGGGTGTTCTCTTGTCTGGCAAGCTATTTTTTGGAAGTCCCAAAGTGGTGCCTCTGAAAATGGGCACTGCAATGCGAACGCCAAAAACAGTTCCTGCACGGCATGGACTGAGGAGCCCGTGCCATGCAGGTACTGCGGTACAGGCCTGTAGGGGGGGCATGTAGTGCCCCCCTGCATGCATCCCAATGCACATGGGCAGCCTTTGTTTCGGGACGTTCAGCCTTTTTCATGGATTAATGAGTGACTTCCATGACACCGCTGCGGCACTGAAACTTGTAATATGCTTGGCGGTGCCACAGCGGCTCCATCGCCATATTGCTGCGCTCTGACTGCAGCACAGGTCTCTGGCGGTTGTGGCAGTGCAATGGCAGCATGGTTGTAATTGGGCAGTACGACCGCCGGTGCAGGGGTGGCTGGCCCGTCACCGTCGTGCCCCCGCGCGTCTGGAGGCTCTTGGACCACCGGACCGGTAATTAGGCTCGATGAAGTGTGAAAAGGAGAAGAAAGGTGGTCAGCAGCTTTCCACCTATGCCCAAGGATCTGAAACAACATCCGGTTATCCATCAGCATCCCTCAGCTCTGCATCAATTTAAGGAAGAATGGAAGACTCCCCTCCTTAAAGAGCATACCTCAGAATGCATTAACCATCCACCATGGTGTGATGCCATTGGCAAAGGTGTGATGTCACTGCTGTGGGTGTGATGTCACTGCTGCTGGTGCAATGTCGCTGTTGTGGGTGTGATGTCACTGCTGCTGGTGCAATGTCGCTGTTGTGGGTGTGATGTTGCTTATGCGAGAGTGATGTCATTACTGAGCGGCTTAGGTCACTGCTGTGGGTGTGATGTCACTACACGTAATGTACTGTCAATGCTGTGGATATGATGTCACAGCTGCGGGTGTTCTAGCACTGTAACAGATATGATGCCACTGTTGCAGGTATGATGGCGCTCCTTTGAGTGTGATGCCACTGCTGTGGGGTGATGTCACTGCTGTGGGGTGATGTCATACACAAGGATGGGATATGGCTGCTTCTGGTGTGATGCAGCTGTTTCATGTGTGACGTCACTGCTGCAGGAACAGCCTGCTTCTAAGTGAGGTACCAGACCGTGGCAGAAATGTAGGATTTCTATTGATTCGAATATATTTTGTAGGGACATAGAAGTCACGTGAGATTGTGTCAGTTGCTCTCGGCTCAGCTACATGTCCATCCGCAGGTGTCCTCTCACCCCTTGTCTACAGTGACCACATCCGGCGCAGAGACAGCCCTGCACAGAAATATGTTCTTTGCCTCCTTAAGATGCATCTGGTGGAGCAGATGGAATCTCAGAGAAAGGATACAGATTTTATGCAAATGGCCTCATTAAATCCGCGCTTGCTGGGGAGGGGGGGGCGACAGAGCGGAAGATGAACAACGTGTAGAGAAGGCAGAATATAAAGGTCGCCAGAATTAAACCGGTACCCACATAACGATGACCTTCTGTGTATTGCACCACCGGAAGCGCAGGGAAAGGTCGAGCTGACCTCGATGAGCCGTGACCTCTCAAACGCGTCAGCTGACCTTGAGTCACTCCTACAGCTGCCCCAAGGGATGGGTGGAAGTCACCCCCCCCCCCGCTTTGAGATTTGATATCTGCGTCTCGCAGCCACTTGGTCGTTCTTACTCTCAGGCAGAGGGGGTATACCCTTCCCATAATTCCAGGGGCTGACTAAGCTACTCATTACTCGCAGCTATTTTTCCTTGTTAGTGATGCTTCATTGCTGTATTTTCACTTTACAATGTGCAAAAAAGGCAGATTGTTCAGGAAACGGTGTCAGATACGCCAACAACTGGATGCGGCCTGAGGCCATGTCACCAGAATAGCCCCAGGACCGTTGTTGTTTATATTTCAGGAAACGGCCCGTTGCATGATGGGAGCTGTAGTTCTATACTTACAATAGGAGTATCCAGAGGACTGTGTGACTGAATGTGCTCCACGTGCCATGGCACCGCTGAGAACCCTGGGAGTTCTCCGGCTCCTTTCCGCGTGTGACCGACGCAGGACTCAGTAGTTCGGCTAGTGTGTGATGGGACCCAGTGGACAAAATCATACGGAGGAGTAAGAGTTCCATGGCTGTTACGGGGGGAGGGGGGTTCCTTCCTGGACAACAACAATCCTGCCGACAACACAGGAACCACATGGTGCAAGGGTCCGGGCATTGGCGCTAGCCTACCAAGACGGTGCCAGCGCAGGGGGAAAGGACAGGAATCCACCATATTGGATACATTTCTGATAGTGACTGACAGTTAGGGCCCAAAGTGCCTAGCCAGTCACTGTGATTCTTCAAATAGGCAGCATGGTAATTGACCTCAGATTGTAGGCCACTGTTGTCGTCACACTACACGGCCCGTGTGAGCACGAGTGCACTGCATCGTGCTAGATAAGGTAGGGCCGGAGTGCCAACCCCAGTCCTCTAATAGAGCCATGACAGGGCACTTGGTACACCATTACTGCTGTCAAGTCTGGCTGCATGTCTTAATCAGAGGGATCAGACATCGAAAGTGCCACCTTTCTCAGTGGCAGAAGGTGGCGCTGCACACCTTCTCATTGGGCTAAGCACAATGCCCCCAGGGCCCATTAAAGGCTTGTGCATGCCTCAGTACATTGGATGTCTCTAGAATGTAATACCAGGGTGCACGACATCTCATTACTTGGGTCCCAGTTCTGGAAGCATGTAGGAAAGTGCCTCTTTTAGACATGGTTAGCCCCCACTCTTAGCCCGGAAAATAATGCAACATTGCCTGGAAGTGCACAGGGTCACTGCCAACCAGGCCCCTTGTGCCAGAAGCTCTTTACCTAAACTGTACTATTTGTTTCCCAATTCGCACAACTTCAGTACTCCTTGTAAGTCCCTATTAAATGGTACCCCTCGTACATAGGGCATTGGCAGTGACAAGGAACCCCAAGGGTAGAAGCATGAATTGTGCGTCCCTAGGGTGGCCTCACCAAGGCCCTGCACGCGGCCATTACAGACTGCATGCCTTGATGCAACCGAACACTCAATATGGCACACATTCCTGTGTGACATGCTCACAGGCACTGCATGGGATACAGGTAAGGCACCCCTTTAGCAGGCCAAATAGTCCTAAGGCATGGTGCACTATATGTCCCGTGAGGACAGATCTGCATGAGCAGACATGCCCCTGCAACATCCATGTTGATTCTTGGATATTGTGAGTGAGCAGGGAAGCCATGAGGAGTACATGGGCTAGACACTTGTCATCACGAGTTCCCCAGCTCCCTGATGGCTTCACTGTATTAAGGAAAGTTTGAGACCAAACATCTCATCTTAATAAACCTGCACTGATTCCAGTGTCAGATTTATTAACAAATACACACAGAGGACCCCTTAGAGGAACGTTAGTGTGCTCACCGACTGGTCATAGCTAGCCTGTCACCATCAGACAGGGTTCTAATCTCCTGGGGTGAGCGCAAGTGCCCTCATAGGCCAAGAACAAATGCCTGTCATGGGCAGAAGTGTTCACAGCCTCCCCCCACACCCGGTTCTGGAAAAACATCAGTGGCAGGAAGTTTCAAAGGCCTTGCTGCGTGTGTGATGCAGTCCCAGCCTCTCCTGATAGCAGGATCTGCCCCCCCCCCCTACTGTCCTCAACCCTTCTGGAGAGAAGACAGATGGGAAAACTAAGAAAGAGTAAGAGGCGTACCCTCCTCAGCCAACTCCTGCTGGAGGTGAGAGGAAGTACATTTTTCAGTGCCCACATCTTGAAGATGGTGGGACTTCTCCAATCAGGGCTAGGGCTATGCCCCTCACCCACAGGGGGTCAGCATAACAGAGGGTGGTAGACACCCCAGTTAAAGGGCGCATTGGCCACTACCTGTCACTCCCTTGTAACACCCCTAAATTTACTATTTAGGTGGCACCGAGGCCCTGAAACTAGATTCCACAGACACAAGAAGAAGACAAATGTAGAAACGCTGTGGGACCGTGAACTGCAGACCTTGTGGTGCACTTTTAGGCATGAACTCCTGCCTGTCACCATAGAACTTGGCAATCACCAACCTTCAGCTCGTCTCATCACTGAGGGTCATCAGCACATCACAAATTACAAAAGAACTCACTTGAGATAGAGGTGCTATCTTCCTGCAGCCACACGCATCAAAAAGATGCAACATGCAGGCCAGTGTCATCCAGGTCCCCAGCCCAACTGATGTTTCTGAGTACCAGCAAGAGGTACACCTGCTCTGGAGGGTCAGCTTAGCCTACACACCATGTCTTGTGGCTCCAGGATCCACCAGAGTGGAAAGGGATGAATACACAGGGCACTGGACCCCAGCTGCAAAAAACTACAAAGCTGAGGCCAAGGGGACTCCGACTTCATAGTAAGCCAGAACCCGATGAGGGACACCAGAACTCTGGAGACCCACCCCAGTAGTGGGCCAGCAGCCTCAGAATCGTTGCTCCAAGGTGCCAGTCCATGAACGTGAGGTTCATTTTTGTGTTCCTTTGCCCAGCTACAAAGCTTCACTTCACCCAGCCCGCCCAGCTGGAGCATCTTCAAATCAGCTGTGCTCCAGAGGCCACAGACCCCTTGCGACCTCAACTCTCTCTTGAGAGTCTACAGACTTGCCTGCAAGTCCCCCTTTGCATTGCTTTTACAGGTGGCCTCCTATCTTCGTAGCGTGCCAGCTACAATGTCCATTTGCTCCTGGTGAAATTCGGGCAGCTCCAGAGAACTTGGCCTTGGCACTTTGGACCTTGGCACCGAACTTTGCGATTTCTGCAAGGGTAACCACACAACAAATGTTTTACATTGTTTTTTCCACTTGCCTTTTTCCTTCCTTCCATAGGAAATGCATTGTGCGTAATTGTGTACCTGCACATATTGTATTTACTGTGATTTCTCATACTGAAAAAAATATTTACCTTGTACCCGAAGTTCTTGGTCTAAATATTTTATATAAAAAGAAGTACTATTTTTCTAACTTGGACTTGACTTCATTCATTGAGAGTGTTTGACATTAACTGCCTTGGTGTGTACAACAAATGCTTAACACTCCCCTCTGATAAGCCTTACTGCTCACCCATGCTACCACAAAATAGGGAGTTAGTATTATCTACTTTTGCCTCTATAAACAAATAAGGGTTTCTTCGACCTCCCTGCACAAAATACCCCATTGTGTACACTATATAGAGAGGAGGGTTTCCTACAATGCAGGATAGGTATATTGGAGAAGCTCTACAGGGCTCTCGTCACGAGTTCCCTGTTAAGTCACTGAGAGAGAAAGGGGCTGAAATCAACATTACTGACCAATATCTCCCTATTAGGTAATGGGGATCACAAGTTGAACCCCACAGAATGGAGAATAGCTTGTGTTAGACTTGGCATCTTTGGTGGGATTTCCCCTGACTTCTGTGTTTTTGATGCTGTGCTGGATTTTGTTTATGCTGTCTTAGATGCTTTGGGCACTTTGCCACTGCTGATCAGTGTCAAAGTGCAAGTGCTCCCTGTGTAAGTTGTTGTTACAATTAGTTCTCCGTGATTGACATATTCGATTTACTGGTAAGTCCCAAGTAAAGTGCACTGAGTGCGCCAGGGCTTGTACATGAAATGCTAGTAGTGGGCTTGCAACACTGATTGTGCCACTCTCATAAGTAGCCCTGAAAAGGTATTTCAGACATGCCACTGCAGTGTTTGTGCGCAGTTTAACTGCCATGCCGACCTGGCAAGTGCACCCACTTGCCAGGCCCTAACCTTCTCTTTTCTTACATGTGAGTTACCCTAAGGTAGGCACAAGGTACCCCTGTGGGCAGGGTGCAGTGTAAGGGAAAGGTAGGACAAGCCCTGGTGTGTGGGGCATGTCCTGATAGTGAAATACTGCCATTATCTTTATTCACTATTGAAAGGCTATCTGCCCCATAGGATAGAATGGGAGTTTATTCATAACATCTTATAAATATAACTTCACATTTGGACAAGATCGAAAGATGAAGTTTTGTAAGCCAGAACTCAGAATATAAAAATGCATCTTTTAGTAAAGATGTATTTTATATTGTGTGTTTGAAAATACCACTTTCAGAAAGTGGGTATTTTCTTGCTAAGCCATCCTGTGTGCCTCTGCTGGTTTGTGGATTGACTGTCTGGCTTTAGAGTGACAGGGGCAGGGGATGTGTATTCTCTCAGACAGCCACTGGTGCGGGGTGGTTTGATATGTGTTCTACCTTTCCTGAATGAGTCAGGGCTGGGCTGAATAGACCTGGGCTGCATTTAGTGTAGGGGGAGGAGATTTCTTTCACACCTGAATGGGCCTGGTCTGCCTGGGACATTTCTGTCTCCGCCTCCTGCCAGGCAGCTACATCAGAGAGGACAGAACTGGTTTTGGCTGGGAAAAGAGCTTCTCTGCCACCAGAGAACAAAGAAATTTGTGTTATAAAAAGTGGGACCCAGGCCCCTGAACTTTAGACTACTTCTGGTATCAAGAGGAACCTTTGCCAAGGAGAAGAGCTGTGAGGAGGAGTACTCCCCTTTTGTTGTGTGCTGTGTGGGGTTGGCCTGCAGTTCCTGTTTCTGCCATGGAAAGAACAAAGACTGGAACTTTGCTTTGAACCTGCTTGAAGAAGATCTCCAATGGCCTGTGTGTGCTGGCCTCCTGTTCTGAAGTCTCAGGGATACAAAGTCTTCACTCCCAGCTCCCCTGAACACTGTTGCCGAGAGTTCTGACCTGCCACAAGGTGCCTTTTCCAGTCCTGGGCCTCTGGAGATTGTGCCTGGTGCTGGGAGCTGGAGGAAACCCCAAGAACAATGAAAATCGATGCATCGCTCTTCTTGAGGCTGTTTTTCCAATGCAGCACCGCTGTGCCAGAAGAATCTCCATGCATCGCCACGCCGCTGCCAAAACTGATGCAGCACCTGTCACCGATGCAAGAACTGACGCATTAAGGGATAGCAGCTTCAGAAACTGACACAACGCCGCTCAGCATCGATCACCGACGCATACAGATTTCCACACATTGTATCTGTGCGGCATACAGATTTCCACACATTGTATCTGTGCGGCAAGTTTTCATGACGAATCACCCGCAGACCAGAACTATCTCGGAATCGATGCATCACTTCCCCCTACAGCAGGGATTCGGCACATCACTTCTCCTGCGTGCAGCAGAACTGTTGCATCTCCTCCCCATGGTCTCAGTAACTGTTGCATCTCATTGTTCTTTGACGCGTCGGTTGTTTGGCAATGTGAATTTTGTCGCAACTGCAGGTACTTTGACAAAAATCACGCATCCATCGTTTTCTATGGACCCAGTTGTTTGAAACCTTTTTAAAGTCATATTCCTATTACATGTATGTTGGATTTTTGTTGTTTTGGTCTTGTTGAGTTGAGGTAAAGATACTTTATTTTTCTAAACTGGTGTGGTATCCATTTGTCATGTTATCACTGTAATACTGTGTGTATTGAGAACAAATACTTTACACATTGCATTTCACATTGCCTTTGGGATAAGTCTGTCTGCTCATGCCAAGCTACCCAGGGGGCGAGCAGGGGTTATCTAAAGTGTGCATCCACCTTACCTTGACTACAAGCAAGGGTCCCTATTTGAACAAAGGTACCTACCTTTGTCAACTAGAGACCCCCATTTCTAACAACCTGCCACACCCAGAATTCCTGGGCCCTTTTATGCAGCTTTTCCCTTATTCCTGGCAGCTGTTCAGTGTCTCTGGGATGGGGAAAGTGACTGAGGCTTTGCAGGCTCTTCTTGCTGCTGAAGGAGTGGGTGAGGTCGAACCAACCGATATCTCTGTTCACTGCCAGCCCTGGATTCTCAGTAGTTTTACCAGATACATTTCTTCACCTGGTAAAACTGGGCTTAGTGTTTCTGTTCACAGTACTCCGGGCTTTGGAAACACTGGGACTTGCTAGGGCGATATGTCCTTCATTCCATAGTTTAAAGCGCCAGCCAGCTTGTAATGAGGACAGTGGCGGCTCCTCCACTATGGCAGAGGAGCGTCGCCTCACTGTTTTCTCACAGTGCAAGAAGCAAAAACATGAAATGGTAATAACTTTTAGATATTACCATTTTATGTTTCTTTTGCAGGGGGTGGGTGCTAGGTGCTACTCTGCTGTGCTTACAGAGCAGGGCAGGGGAGGAGTGGTTTTCCAACTCCTGAGTGTGCAATGACTCTTTGGTCGGCTCTCTCAGGCTGCCCAAACCAGTCATGCGCACTATCCCCTTCTCCATGAGGGCTGCATTGGAGTCTGTATGGAGAACATGCCCACCTCTCCTGACCCTGGCTGAGCACCGTGTCACTCTGTGTGGAATCCCGAGCTCCCTGCTGGGTAGTGGGAGACAGGTCAGACCTAAGCATTCGACTAGCTACATGATGGTGCAAGAGTGAGGTGACCTGAATGCAAAGGGGCCCACACAATAGAGGATTCTTTTAATGGGCATTTGTAAAACCAAGGGAGTAGCCCTCATTTTGCAGCAAAGCTCTTAATGAACCAAGCACACAAAGCAAGTTATCACAACCCTTCCCAGAAGAGCTCTTGAGTCTCTTAATTCCAAGCATCTATCCATTCATCCTTCCATCTATTTGCTGATATCCAAAATTTCAGAGTTATATTCTATCATTCTTTTAATCTATCATTCAGTCTTTCACCATTCCATCCATCCACCCACCCATCCATATCCAAACCTATGCATCAATCTCTAATCCTGATAAACAAACCATCTATCTATCTATCTATCTATCTATCTATCTATCTATCTATCTATCTATCTATCTATCTATCTATCTATCTATCTATCTATCTATCTATCTATCTATCTATCTATCTATCTATCTATCTACCTATCTATCCATCTATCTATCTATCTATCTATCTATCTATCTATCTATCTATCTATCTATCTATCTATCTATCTATCTATCTATCTATCTATCTATCTATCTATCTATCCATACACCATTTTAATCACCCATCCATCCTTTCTGTCATCTATTTATCCATTCATCCATCAAGCCATCCATACACACTCTCGTTCCATCCATCCATCCTTGCACTTCACCAATCCATTCATCCATCCACCCAGTCTTTCAATCACCCATCCCTTCACTCACTCTTTGACCAAACCACTCATCCATCCATCAATTTACTCATTCATCCCCTCACTCATCCATCCACACTTTCTCTCATCCGTCCATCCACCCACCCTCCCTTTTACTCAGCCTTTCTTTTACTTGTCCATCTATCTAGCCTTTAATCCTTCCAATCACGCTCCTTTTCACTCGTCCATCCATCCATTCGTTCATCCATCCTTTCTTGTATCTATCCATCATTTCACTCATCCAAAGATCCTTTCATGCAACCATCCACCCATTCACTCCATCCATCCATGTGTCCCTCCTTCCTTTCACTAATCCCATCCATCAATCCATCCAACCTCCCTTTCACTCAGCCATCCATCCTTCCACTTATCCATCCATCATTTCTCTCATCATCCATCCCCCTCCCTTTCACTCATCCATCTAATATTTCACTCACCCCTCCATCCTTTCATCCATCCATCCACTCTTTCACTAATTGATCAATTTTTCCTGTCATTTATCCTTTCATCCATCCTTTAAGTTATTCAGCCATCCTAGGTACTTATCAGCCATCTTTCACCCACCCATCCACCCAACCTTTCACTCACACATCCATTCTTGCACTCACCTGCTCCCCTTTGCCTGCCAAGTTGCAGACAGAAGAGACTCATCAAGAACTCCACCCCACAGTAGCTTCAAAGGTTGTGGGTTCACGACATCCCAGCGTCAATAATTCTATTCATCCTTCCATCTAACTATTCATTCATCCACCCATCATGTTGCTCGTCCATCCATCCACCCTTTCATTCCATCCATCTATGCACCCTTTCACTCCACCTATTAACCATCCATCTATCCACTCACACTTTCACGAATCCATCCACTCTGTCTCGTCATCATTCCACACTTTCATTCATCCATCCATGCTGTCATAATCCACACTCCCTATCATTCATTCATCAATTTTTTCACCTATCCATCCATCCACACTTTTATCATCCATCCGCACCTCTCACTCATCCATTCATTCTTTCACTTTTCTATCCTTACATCCATCTTTGCACTCATTGCACTGCACATACTGCCACAACATACTGCCACAACATTCTTAATGGCAATGGCCCCAAATATCTGATCTCAATGGTGAAACCCTACTTAACCTCATGCAATTGGAGATCCGCAAGGGCCTACCTAGTGAGACTACCCCGGGTGCAGAGGGCCAGGTTAGAGGCCCGCTCTTTTAGCCACTTGGCTGCTAATATTTGGAGTTCTCCCCCAGCACACCTGAGAGCAGAACTAGCTGAAAAGACCTTCTGAATAGGACTTAAAACCTGGCTGTTCAAGTCGGCCTAGACTGTCACATGGTGAGTGTCCCCTACGCCTTCTGTATTTCTGCTAGCCCGTCTTTAGATGGTACGGTAGGTCTTATCGTTGGGTGTAACCATGCGCTTTATAAAATGCCTTATTATTATTATTATTCCTTCATCCATCCAACCACCCTTTCACTCACCAGCCACCCTTTCACTCAAACACCTATCCATCAGTTCTTTAACTCACTCAACCAAACAACCACCCACCCTTTCACGTTACTAAGAGCCTTTGTCCGCCGAGCTGCAGACAGTAGGGGCCTATCAAGAACGCCGCCCCGCTTTTTCTGCTAAAGCGGGGTGTTCACAACGCACCAGGTGAAACAGAAGGGTGTCTTGAGATCCCTGCCAGACGTGGATCCTAAAGTATGGATGTGATGGAAAGGTGCTGTGCAGTGTGGAGTCTTGGACATGGAGGGGAAAGCCAGCGGCTAGGCAGGACAGCGGAATACCCTGGTGAAGGAGAGCGGCTTTGGAGGGCAGTGTCCACAAAATGGTGAACTGCGGCAGTGGAGTAACACAGGCCCTTACAGCCCCCGCGGTGCACTGGGGACCTCAGCACAGTACTCTGGCCTGACAGCTCCTGGTTAAATCCAGAGTGGGGGCCCCTCCATGTACCTTGCAGGGGGTCCCCTCAAGTTTCATTATGCCACTTAACTGCGGTTGAGCTTTATTTGGAACTCACTGCAGCCTTATTTGTGCATGTGTGGTGTGGGTGCCTTTTGTGGCTACCTTTCTGCCAAGCAGCAGGAGTTTGTGTTCCTTGGAGGTTTGAAATATCCTTTGTTGGCAGACGACTGTAGAGGACATCTCTATGGTCAGTATAGAGCTGACTACACCGAGCACTAAAGAGTTGTGAGAGCAGGACTCCACGTAGATGGTGAAAAGCATGAGGACTACAGGAGTAAAGGACAGTTCACAGTCAAAGAGCAAACCCAAGTGGTATGTTTCCCCACTGATTGCGGGTTGGTTACAATTGAGTCAGCCAAAGCAGAGGTGGGTGATGGGTCTACCAGTCCCAGGAGCCGCATCTCTCATGTCTCATTCTTGAGACATAACCCATTCCTGTGCACGCACGCCAGGAGGTCTTTTAGGCAATTTCCTACTTAGGGGCTTATTTATGAGAGGCTTGCGCCGCCGGAGCATCACTTTCTATCGTGCTCCAGCGGCCCCTTCCTGCCTGCAATGGAGGCACCCTTCCACCATGGAGCAAAGGTGCCCACAGTGGCGCTAGGCAGGAAATTGTGTGCCAGTGCAGGGGGAACGGAAAGGAATGCGCCATATTTCATAAATACAGTGTATTCTTGCCCTTTCACATTGGCGTAGGGCAGAAAACTTGTGGCGCTGACCTAGGCCAATTCCTCATAAATGAGTCATTCATTTTATGACACCTGCTCCCTACTCCCTCTTAACAGTGATGACAAGAGTGCAAGCCAGTTGGGCCATGTCCCGCATACAAGTGCTCGCTTGTGTGCTAGCAAGTGGGGCCATGTTCCACATACAAACGAAGATCAGTGTGCACACCAGGGGGCATCCAGATATACGAAAAACAGTCAGAGACACCATAACAAAACCACTACCAAAAGGGGATTGGCGTATAGGCCGGTGAATGTTGGGACTCAATTCACTGCCTTGGCCATGACCACAAATGCCCCTAAGGGTCCATCACCATGGGTATTTGTGGCAGGGCTCCTACAAGTGATCTCTGACAAGAGGGGGGTCGGGTGCTTTTTATTACTGGAACTGGGACTCTATTTATTAAATTCAATGCGTGTTATTTTTATCTTTTGTTCTTTGCAAAGGTTTCTTTTTAAATCATGCAATAACGTTTTTTTTGGTGTGGAAGAAGTATTTGCGGACAAGGTTAAGCGAGACAGCCATACTGTCTGGCACCCTGTGGCTGATGAAGGAGGCTTTAGACAAGTAGTGACCATCTTAACTAGCTGGGAATAACTGATTAGGAATCGTGTATAAGTCTTTAGTCCCTACTTTGTCCGTGCTTGTATTAGGCATATAAGCAAGCAGTTAATGGTCATTGTCCGATGCACAGGAACGGCAGAGTTAAATCAAGACCTTAGTCCAGTGTGTTGAGTACTTCTTCTCTGATGTTGAGGGCACAGTGTTTCCGTTTATAGCTGTGGGGAGAGCCTGGACCAGAAGCCAAGTGGTCCATCATTGACTGCAGGTGTGGGGTGAGTTGGAATGCAGGTGTGGGGTGAGTTGGTATGCAGGTGTGGGGTGAGTTGGTATGCAGGTGTGGGGTGAGTTGGAATGCAGGTGTGGGGTGAGTTGGAATGCAGGTGTGGGGTGAGTTGGAATGCAGGTGTGGGGTGAGTTGGAATGCAGGTGTGGGGTGAGTTGGTATGCAGGTGTGGGGTGAGTTGGTATGCAGGTGTGGGGTGAGTTGGTATGCAGGTGTGGGGTGAGTTGGAATGCAGGTGTGGGGTGAGTTGGAATGCAGGTGTGGGGTGAGTTGGAATGCAGGTGTGGGGTGAGTTGGAATGCAGGTGTGGGGTGAGTTGGTATGCAGGTGTGGGGTGAGTTGGTATGCAGGTGTGGGGTGAGTTGGAATGCAGGTGTGGGGTGAGTTGGAATGCAGGTGTGGGGTGAGTTGGTATGCAGGTGTGGGGTGAGTTGGAATGCAGGTGTGGGGTGAGTTGGAATGCAGGTGTGGGGTGAGTTGGAATGCAGGTGTGGGGTGAGTTGGTATGCAGGTGTGGGGTGAGTTGGTATGCAGGTGTGGGGTGAGTTGGAATGCAGGTGTGGGGTGAGTTGGAATGCAGGTGTGGGGTGAGTTGGTATGCAGGTGTGGGGTGAGTTGGAATGCAGGTGTGGGGTGAGTTGGAATGCAGGTGTGGGGTGAGTTGGAATGCAGGTGTGGGGTGAGTTGGAATGCAGGTGTGGGGTGAGTTGGAATGCAGGTGTGGGGTGAGTTGGAATGCAGGTGTGGGGTGAGTTGGTATGCAGGTGTGGGGTGAGTTGGTATGCAGGTGTGGGGTGAGTTGGTATGCAGGTGTGGGGTGAGTTGGAATGCAGGTGTGGGGTGAGTTGGAATGCAGGTGTGGGGTGAGTTGGAATGCAGGTGTGGGGTGAGTTGGAATGCAGGTGTGGGGTGAGTTGGAATGCAGGTGTGGGGTGAGTTGGTATGCAGGTGTGGGGTGAGTTGGTATGCAGGTGTGGGGTGAGTTGGAATGCAGGTGTGGGGTGAGTTGGTATGCAGGTGTGGGGTGAGTTGGTATGCAGGTGTGGGGTGAGTTGGAATGCAGGTGTGGGGTGAGTTGGAATGCAGGTGTGGGGTGAGTTGGAATGCAGGTGTGGGGTGAGTTGGAATGCAGGTGTGGGGTGAGTTGGAATGCAGGTGTGGGGTGAGTTGGTATGCAGGTGTGGGGTGAGTTGGAATGCAGGTGTGGGGTGAGTTGGAATGCAGGTGTGGGGTGAGTTGGAATGCAGGTGTGGGGTGAGTTGGTATGCAGGTGTGGGGTGAGTTGGTATGCAGGTGTGGGGTGAGTTGGAATGCAGGTGTGGGGTGAGTTGGAATGCAGGTGTGGGGTGAGTTGGAATGCAGGTGTGGGGTGAGTTGGAATGCAGGTGTGGGGTGAGTTGGAATGCAGGTGTGGGGTGAGTTGGAATGCAGGTGTGGGGTGAGTTGGTATGCAGGTGTGGGGTGAGTTGGAATGCAGGTGTGGGGTGAGTTGGTATGCAGGTGTGGGGTGAGTTGGAATGCAGGTGTGGGGTGAGTTGGAATGCAGGTGTGGGGTGAGTTGGTATGCAGGTGTGGGGTGAGTTGGTATGCAGGTGTGGGGTGAGTTGGAATGCAGGTGTGGGGTGAGTTGGTATGCACGTGTGGGGTGAGTTGGAATGCAGGTGTGGGGTGAGTTGGTATGCAGGTGTGGGGTGAGTTGGAATGCAGGTGTGGGGTGAGTTGGAATGCAGGTGTGGGGTGAGTTGGTATGCAGGTGTGGGGTGAGTTGGTATGCAGGTGTGGGGTGAGTTGGAATGCAGGTGTGGGGTGAGTTGGTATGCAGGTGTGGGGTGAGTTGGAATGCAGGTGTGGGGTGAGTTGGTATGCAGGTGTGGGGTAAGTTGGTATGCAGGTGTGGGGTGAGTTGGAATGCAGGTGTGGGGTGAGTTGGTATGCAGGTGTGGGGTGAGTTGGAATGCAGGTGTGGGGTGAGTTGGTATGCAGGTTTGGGGTGAGTTGGAATGCAGGTGTGGGGTGAGTTGGTATGCAGGTGTGGGGTGAGTTGGTATGCAGGTGTGGGGTGAGTTGGAATGCAGGTGTGGGGTGAGTTGGTATGCAGGTGTGGGGTGAGTTGGAATGCAGGTGTGGGGTGAGTTGGTATGCAGGTGTGGGGTGAGTTGGTATGCAGGTTTGGGGTGAGTTGGTATGCAGGTGTGGGGTGAGTTGGGCAGTTACCAACATGTATAGTGCCTTTACAAAGCGCAGTGGGTAGAGAATGATCCATAGCTGAACACTCTGTCGTGATCTGTATTTTATGTTTTTTAAATAGAGTTTTCAGCATTGCCCGTTTGAGTGAAGTGAAGGGCCATATTAGTAAACAGCGAAGTATTGATGATGTTGGAACATTTACAACTTTAATAGCTCAGATGACAGTTTGGGTGAGTGCCATGTTGAAGAAGAAAGAGCTCATAGCAATGCCCTGGAATTATTCAGGTGAGAAACCCAGCGGCGTTGATTGTCGCACCCGGGATGAGACTACAGATGAGATGTCCGCTTTCACTGAATCAAAGCCGAGAAGGTGTGAGATCTTTGGGCTTGGACCGAGGTTACCAGTTCCTTGAAGACTTGAACCAGGTCTGGGGTGGAGACAGATGCCCCCTCCCTGTAGGTTTTCAGGTGGGCTGTGTGGGTACTGATGCCAATGGACTTAAACATCGAGATTGGAGCCACGTGGTCACCTGGGACTGGGATATAGCCAGGTGTTCCTCCAGGGCAGTAGACCTTTGTGTCAACAGATGGAGTTAATCCTTGCACCCGCTGTAATTTTAGCTTTTATTATGTTTTGTTCTTGGTAATCTGATAGGGGCTAGAGGCTATTGAGTGATGTCATGGTGAAGCTCTTAAGGGATGCCAGAATGTTATTGGAGGAGGAGGACGTTCCCACGAGAATTTGGGTGAAGAGGTCAGGGTTGACTTTCCTAATTTCTTCTCATAAGGTTTGGTTGAAGTATAAGAGCTTGCTTGTGCTGGAGACCATCCTCTTTGATACTTTGTTCCCCCTCTCTCTCTCTCTCTCTCTCTCTCTCTCTTCTTTCCACCTCCAGTTTAGTATTGAGCAGACGACGGAGCCCATCCAGCCCAAAGCCCTGCTGAAATTCCCCAATATCTATAGCCCAAAGCTGCCGATGACCTTACCAGAACTAATCAATTGCGCTGATATTAGGAAGAATCCAGCGCCTGAGACTCCGGTTCCAGCAGATGAGGACATCAATAATGGGAAAGCCGGAAAGACCCAAGGAACGGGAGGGACGTGTGATCCACCATCGAACAGTATGTGACCTCTGAACCTTTCCAACAATTAGCTCAAGCCACAAGACTTGGCTGTACCCTAGTTTTTTTTCTAACTTTATCTTTGCTGGCATTATGTTACATTTGACAGTGACAGACACATGTGGGGCAATGAGATGTTTCTTAGCCCAACTCCAGTGGCATGAGATGGTAATAATGCAAGGTGGCATTGCTCAGTTGTAACCCTCAAGTGGGCCCATGCTCGCGGAGATGCTGTCGGATCATGGGCCAGCTGCGCAGGCCCCATCCTGCTTCAGTAGGGGAAGTGCATGTATAATGGACAGCAGTCCCAGTTGAACCCCAAGCTTCTAGTGGGGTAACTGATAACTGAAAGGGGGGGCACCGGTGGGGAGAAAAAGGGAGGAAGAGTGGGGGACTACCAATAGGGGACAGAAAGAGGAGTATTGAGAAAGTAGGAAAAGGCCTTTAGGGACCACAGGGAATGCAGCACACTCGGAAGAGCAGACATGCATGCTTTATTAGGTCTCGCCTGGCGAAAGCAGCGCATGCAGTGGTGAGATCCAGTACTTGTGTATGACCACACTATGCAGTGGAGAAGTGTGGCTCACCGATTAGAGCGGCAGACCCTGAGGCAGAGGTCTGGCCCGGGACCAGGGTTCAATTCCTGACGCGGCAGGGTCTTGTGCTCAATGTCCAGGGACTCGATAATTCTCGCCTAGGTGCCTACTCTAATCATGGGCCCGACTCTGCAACTCTGGGCAATAGCTTGCTTAATCTCCACAATGGCCCTGAAAGTGCAAGGATGCCTGGCTTCACCTTGGGGGTGCCCAGTAAGGGGCATCTCACAGGGAAAGCCAGAAAGGGTTCCACAGCGGTATACAGCGCCAAGATACCTTGTAGGTGATAGTGCGCTTTACAAGTATACACACATTTACATTTACAGTATTTAAGTGAAGATCTTTAAAAAACCAGTAATTTAGAACAAAAACTGATTTTGGAAATGCTTACATTTGGACTAAACTGCTTTTAATTTATTTTTAATGTGTCTGAATTGTTCTGTCTCTGATTTGCGAAGTTTCTTTTTGTGACCCAAAACTAGGGATCCTGTGGAGCATAACTGCTAACCAGACTCCCCTTAAAGTAGTTGATCCTAGGATACAGTGTAGGGCCAAGGGGCTACCAGCTGCCAATAGAATTTGAAGAGCAGCACTGACTAGTTCCCTTTTGGTCTGGGCAGAGTCAGCTCCGGGGAATGAAGGGGAGGCGGACCCCTCCAACAACCTCTGGGGGGAGCAAGATGACTGCTGACAACTACTTCTAGCACCAGGTCCAGGCATTCAGCTCACGGGGAGGGGAGGCTCCCCCAGAGAGAACCCAGAGATGCCCCTCAGAGAAACAGAGCTGGAGACTCAACTAGATAACATAGCTGCAAAGAAGGAGAAAGCAGATCCAGCTATGAAGAAGTGGGCAAGGTACGGGAACAAGGATGGCGGCAGTGAAGAAGAGGAAGATGGTGAGATGTCCAGGGACGGTGGGTTTGATACCAGACTACCGAAGGAGATAGTTTCCAAGTACCAATAGGGGATGACATTGATACATGGCTGACAGCATTTGATAGGACCATTAGGCTAAGGAGGGTTAGCTCCAAATAATGGGGTTCACTCCTGTGGGGGTTAATCCCAGTTGCTGGGAGGGATGGGCTTCTGACCATAGAAGGGGATGACGCTGAATCTTACGGCACATGAAGAAATGTCTGATCATGAAGTTTGATCTCATCTTAGAGCAGTACAGGATGAAGTTCAGGGACACCCAGAAAGTAAACCCACAGTCCTGGGTGGAATTTGACGACATCTCGGTAAATGCACTAGAGGGCTGGACACAGGGTAACAAGGAAAGTACCTATGGGGGGCTGTATAATGTATTCATGAAAGAGCACATCTTGACTAATGGTATCTCAGAAAGGTTATGCCAGTCTCTAGGCAACACCAAGCTGTCTGGTCCCAGGGAACAGGAGGAGACAGCGGATGAGTGGGTAAGAACCAGGGTTTCCACAAAATACCAGGGGGGTGTTTAGAAGAAAGAGGACAGGTCCCCTCCAAAGGGAAAGCCCTGGGAAACTAAGATAAAAAGGAAAAATTCCTCAAACAATCCACAAATACCTGGACGGGCGGTGAGGTTTCTAAGCCAATCCACTTTCACGATGAGAAGGTATCAGGGTAAGTCGTTTGACCCTTAAAAGGTGGGGAAGTGTTATTATTGTAATCAGTTAGGACACAAAAGAGGAGATGCGGTCTGAACCAAGAAGCCCCTCACTTGTGAGCAGTCCAGGGGATTGTCAGAGTAGCTGTGGGGGTGGAAGATGACCTCTTCCTTGAGGTATTTAAATGCCTTCCTCCTCTTTTCCATACCACACAGTTTCAAATACATCTTTCTAATTCGAACTTTGAACTATCTGGGTAAATGCTCTTGGCTGCTTTTAATATATCTTCAGACATTTAGCCACAAGCTTTCACAAGTGAATACAAAGTGACCATTTAAAGTGCCGTGAGCCCTGAAAGCAGTAAACCTTGGATCCTACCACTGTGTGATCCTGGGAAAATATTGCATTTCTGCTTGCGTCCTTTTCCTAAATATTGCTTATGAGAGCGCCTTGAAATACGTGAGCTAGGGGTGTGCGCTGTGCAAGCACCTCACTTGTTGGATTTAATTGGCGCTAATGTTCCCTACAATAAGAATCTACGCATCCCACTTGCATCTTAAATCGCACGTGGCATTGTCATGAGGCAGGAATATTTATAAATTCAGGAATTAAAACTATCACTTGTAATAAATCCCTTTCCATTTAGTATTATAATCTGAAGGAGAAACGCTTCAGTGCGTCACAGAAATATTGTTTTGACCATTGAAGAGACTTCATCATATTTTCACTCGATGTTGGTTGCAATTACATGCCAAATATTGTCAGGGCTCGGCTTGTTCGCGTCCACTCTGGCTCTTAGAGCCAAGGGCCGGCTGTGGCTCGGCTCTGGCTCGGCTCGCTCACCTCTCTCCAGCTGGGGCCGGTGCAGCTCGAGGAGGCCGACGGAGATGAGAGGTGGCTATGAAGAGGAACACCCACTGGCCAGATGTGTATTCAGTCACTCACAGCGACGTCACGTCACAGATGCGCGGCTGAGAGGAGGCAGTTACACCCCTGCCAGGGGACCCCGAGATGGACCCTCCAAAAACAATTCTTGTTATTGATTAAACGACGGGTTTACACAATTTTGCAAAATACTCCCTTTAAAGACATCCAGTTTACGAGCAGTTCTGAGGTGAAACGTCATGATGTACTGTAGTGTTCCGGGGTCTGGCATCTACCAGGGACCCCTGCTCCCCTCAATCAGTAAGACAGGCGCGTGCTGGGGCCCCGGGACGATCAGTGCATCGGGTGCAGTGGCACCGGGGACTGAGCGGCCCACTGCACCCACCTTATAGCTCTTTTTTTGCCACCAAAGTGATGGGGGGCGTGGGGGCACACGAGGCTGCAGCTTGTTTGGGGCCGGGTGGTGGGTCTCCCTGGCCTCATGTGGTCAGTCTGTCTCTAGGCGCGGGGGTCTTGGTTTTAGGTAGACCTGTTTCTCCGTCTTTCTTCTGCTGCTTCATTCCCCTCCGTCCCTCCGCAGTTGGGAACGGAATACAAATAGCCCCGACTCCCCCCCATACGCCCCCACCCTCTGCTCGTGCAGAGCTCCGGCTCGGTGCTCCTCGCCCCCATATCTCGTTTCCGCCGTCCAGGAAATCTATTTTTATCCGCGGTGCTGAGCAGCCGGCTGGGCCTGGCACAGCGCCCAGAGCCGAGCCCACATCCTCGGAGCGCAGACAGCGCCGCGGCTCGTCTCACCGGGCCCGGGGGCCAGGACGTGACCCACCCGGGACCGCCAGAGCATACATTACAAGATAACAAGGTTAAGTATGGATGCGGGCTTTTTATAGCCGCACACATCCATCACTGGCCGCCCGCAGATCTGTTTATAACTCGGGGCCGAGGGCTCGCAGGCCTCGGGTGATGACATTCGAGCCATCACAGGCGCAAATCAGCTTTCAGCTGAGATGATAACACCTTTTGAGCATTAAAAGAGAGCAGTAAACAATCCGTAGCCTGGAGGGAGTCCACATACCTTCATCTTTCTTTGCAGGAAATTGCTGTGAGTGGCAGCTGACAGCAGCCCCAGATGTTATGTTCTTATTTTTGGTTTTGTCTCGTTGGACCTTGAGGGGGTCTCCCCTTCTCCGGGATGCTATGACTGTTACACCTTGTTCTGTCTTCGACTACCTGTTTCCTGAAAATTTGCAAAGCGCTCTGACGCCTGCAAGGGTCATGTTCAATCAATCAATCAATCAATCAATCAATCAAGGCATTTATATAGCGCACTACTCACCCGGGAGGGTCTCAAGGCGCTGGGGGAGGGGGTATGTCACTGCTCCAACAGCCAGGTCTTGAGCTGCTTCCTTAAGGAGAGATGGTCTTGGGTTTGCAGAAGGTGGGTGGGGAGGGAGTTCCAAGTCTTGGCTGCCAGGTAGGAGAAGGATCTTCCTCCGGCGGTGGCTCTGCGGATTCGGGGTACGGTGGCGAGGGCTTGGCTGGTCGATCGTAGCTGGCGGGTGGGCGTGTAGAAGGTCATGCGGTCGTTGAGGTACTTGGGTCCCAGGTCGTGGAGAGCCTTGTGTGCGTGGGTGAGGAGTCTGAACGTGATCCTCTTGCTGACGGGGAGCCAGTGCAGGTCTCTCAGGTGTCTGGTGATGTGGCTGTGTCGGGGGATGTCCAGGATGAGTCGTGCAGAGGCATTCTGGATGCGCTGGAGTCTTTTTTGAAGTTTGGCTGTGGTTCCGGCGTAGAGGGTGTTCCCGTAATCCAGTCGGCTGGTGACGAGTGCCTGGGTAACGGTCTTCCTGGTTTCAGTGGGGATCCATCTGAAGATCTTGCGGAGCATGCGCAGGGTGTTGAAGCACGAAGATGAGACGGCGTTGACTTGTATGGTCATCGACAGGGAGGAGTCCAGGATGAAGCCCAGGTTGCGTGCGTGGTCTGCTGGCTTGGGAGCGGTGCCCAGGGCCGGGGGCCACCAGGAGTCGTCCCAGGCGGAGGGTGATGATCCCTGGATGAGGACTTCCGTCTTGTCTGAGTTCAGTTTAAGGCGGCTGTTCCTCATCCAGTCGGCGACGTCTTTCATCCCTTCGTGCAGGTTGGCTCTGGCGGAGGTGGGGTCGTTGGTGAGGGAGAGGATCAGCTGGGTGTCGTCGGCGTAGGAGATGATGTTGAGGTTGTGTTGGCGTGCGATGGCTGCGAGGGGGCTCATGTAGACGTTGAAGAGGGTTGGGCTGAGTGATGATCCTTGTGGTACGCCGCAAATGACTTCGGTGGCCTTGGATCAGAACGGGGGAAGACGGACTCTCTGGGTTCTTCCTGCGAGGAACGAGATGATCCACTCCAGAGCTTTCTCTCGGATTCCGATGTTGCGCTATATAAAACTTTAGAAATAAGTTAAACTCTTCACCAGCCCGCCTACATGTGAATGCATTACCTACTCTATGTCACATATGTCTGCTACACTTGCTTTGCATGTTACATGCTATTACTAAACTCTCTTTCTCTGTCCATGTTACTGTTACAGGTCCTTAATATGGTACAACTACTCCCCTTACATGTGATAAGATACCCTGAATTCTGTCTCACCTTACATGCCATGGCAACACTCATATTACATCATGGCAACAGGACCCCCCGCCCCACAACATACCAAATAACACACAAGACACCAGTGTTATGTTGGGAAAAAACTTGCTACACGTTTATTACATACAACATTATGTAAAAATGATGGGTTATCTTACGGGCGATCCAAGGGCAGGCCGCATTCTCGCCACCTGCCCGCCTGATGAGCTAAGCAGCACCGCGGCGAACCACCTGTGTGCTGTCCCTTATGGTAATTCTTGTACTCACGCCCCTAGTGGGACGGAGCGCAGTTAGCAAGCCCCCGGTTGCACACGCCCACAACCGCCCGAAGGACTACTGGGGCGCCGACACGAGTTCCCGGGCCTCCCCTGAGGTCCAGGTCTTAGGCTCTGGCACCCCTATGTGCCTGCTGAGGTGCAGTGCTGCACCTCTCTGCTTCCGGATCGCCCTGTAACTCCGCCTGCAACGAAAAAGATATACATTATAAAGTTCAACCAATCCCCCCCCAGCTGACACACAGGGTAAGAGGTAGGGAGGGAAAAGAGTGTCCTGGTAGCGTCTAGAGGCGTCTGGGTTGGCAAAGAGGCATCTAAGATGGCGAGGGGAACTTAAATACCCCTCACCCTGCCTACCGCCCCGGACGCACGTCACTGGCCCTGCCCCCTTCCTGCCGGGACTCCTCCTGCCCCAAGAGGAGTGAGTGTCCAAGCCAAGAAGGAGGGCAGGGGGGGGAGGCCCTCTGTAACTACGGTGCCGCCCTCTAGATAGCCACCGGGTGGCCTCAGGCAGCCGCATAGTTACATCATGGCAACAGGACCCCCCTGCCCCACAACATACCAACCAACCCGCAAATAACACACAAGACACCAGTGTTATGTTGGGAAAAAACTTGCTGCAGGTTTATTACATACAACATTTTGTAATCATGATGGGTTATCTTACGGGTAATCCAAGGGCAGGCCGCATTCTCGCCACCTGCCCGCCTGATGAGCCAAGCAGCACCGTGGCGAACCACCTGTGTGCTGTCCCATATGGTAATTCTTGTACTCACGCCCCTAGTGGGACGGAGCGCAGTTAGGCAAGCCCCCGGTTGCACAGGCCCACAACTGCCCGAAGGACTACTGGGGCGCCGACACGGGTTCCCGGACCTCCCCTGAGGTCCAGGTCTTGGGCTCTGGCACCCCTATGTGCCTGCTGAGGTACAGTGCTGCACCTCTCTGCTTCTGGATCGCCCTGTAACTCTGCCACAGCCCAGCCGGCGGCATCGGTCGCCGCCCGGGCCCCCCACCACCTAGCTTCCTACACTACCTGCAGCCTTTGCCCTGCAGTGCTTCCTGTAAGTCCAATAGAAACAAGTCCATACCGACTGGAGAAAGGTGGACACCATCAGGTTCAAAGTAACCTTTTATCTTGTCCTGAATCATTTCATGCCTGATGAAACCAATGCCCCTCTGTAAAGTGAATTTACGCATGTCACTGTTTATTCTCCTCCTTGACTTCTCTATTGCTTCACCTGACTTAGCGCCCTGCCATACCCTGCGTGGTACCAATTCGGACCATCACACTTCATAACTTCCCAGCAGTCTGCAAACTTCTCCAAGGTCCACTTTCATTTTTTGCAAAAGCGCTGACGTTCCCAGGTTGATGATGTCATTGCCCCCCAGGTGGATGACCAGATGATGGGGAGGTGCCCCCCTCGCAGCTAGAGAGTCCTTGACCCTAGGCAAAAGGCCGTTCCAGCGCATGCCCGGGAAATCCAGCCACACGCATTTCGTGTTGGAGAAACCGTGCATCCAGTTCCTGATCGCCGCCCATCGACCTAACCTTGCGACGGTTGAATGCCCCAAAACCCACACTCTCGAACCTGTCAAAACAAAGGACACAATTCGCTTTCTGTTCTTTTATGGACACATATGGTAAAACACAGCAAACACTGCACACGAATATAATACTTAGATAATCACTGCAAACTTGTCATCAATCCGTACCTCATGGGCGGATGTAACGCTTATAACAAAGGGATTCCCAGCGCCCAACCTTTCTTATGCTTGCTGGTGACATGCCAGCGCAGGAAGCCGCAGTGGCCGCCCCTATACGAAAAGAATGGCTAGAGAACTTCTTTCCCTTATTCGCACAACCAGCTCTGGAGAGACATGCCAACATAATTTTGTCCATTTGGTACCTGGCGAGCGGGCTAAAATCCGCATGCATGAGGAGGTAACCCGCCACTGTTGGTCGAAGAGCGAGGTAGGCACGGACCGCTGAGACTGGACAACCTAGTTGGTCCCCTAGTGGAGCCAGCACAATGACAACCCCTTTCCTTGCCTGTTCCGTCTTTGACTTCCTGAGCGTGATAGTCAGATTCGTGTCTACACTGACGTCATCCAGGCCCAGAGCATCCCCTGAATTGTCACTCTTGGATCGTGCCACCAGCTCGCTACTATGAAAAGCTCCGAAGAAGGCTAGGCAGAAAGCTGCCGCAAACAAAGAGGATTCAAACTGAGAATGTGCCACGGCTTGTAACGCAACCAGCATGGACTGCAGAGTGCAACAATCAATGGGGGCTCTATTGTCTGGTATCCTCGGTTCGTCCCTCGGCCATCCCTTGAGGGCTGCTCTGATGACAAAGGACTGGGCTGGATCCCTCATACCCTTCAACTTGGCATCATTGCTAACGGCGGCCAAATTGCCACAAACCCAAGAGTGAGAATTGCCCTGCTTCTTTGCCCAGACAATGAAAGCCTGCACTCTGTCTTCAAGCGGTAATCCTGTCAAGCCCATGTCTATGACTGCCTCGTGGAAATTCGCCAGGTGCCTCCCATAACGCTTCCTAGTACCTGGCGCCAATAATCTCTCCCCCATTGCTCTCAGTTCCTGCTCCACTCCAAGATGCGCCAGAGTGCCGGTGGAAAGGGGGTCATCTCCTCTCTCGCTCGCGGGCAGGCCACCCGGAAACGGTCTCACTGGAAACGAGAAAGAGCATCAGCTGCAACGTTAATGACCCCCGGAATGTGTCGCGCCCTGAACTCAATGTTGCAGCTCAGGCTCCTTCTGGCTAACTCCCTCAGCAGGCAGAGGACCAACGGGCAACTGGCTGTTTGTCCGTTGATAGCTTGGACAACCGCCATGTTGTCCGACCAAAAGAGGACCTTTCTGTCAGACAGGGGCCCGGGCCAGAGATGAAGAGCAATGAAAACTGGAAAGAGCTCTAACACTGTGATGTTGGCAGTGATGCCACGCTTGCGTCAGACGTTGGGCCATTCCTGTGCACACCATTGTTCGCCCAGAATTGCACCAAAGCCCTCCCTGCCTGAAGCATCAGTAAACATGCTGAGTTCTGGACTATCAGCCCAAGGAGCCCTCCAGATGACCGTGCCATTGAAGTCCTCCAAAAACTCCTCCCACATTTTGAAATCCTGTTTCAAGCCTGCTGACAATTTCACGAAGTGGTGGCGTTTGACTACTTTGGCTGTTGACCTAGCTAATCGCCTAGCAAAAACACGGCCTGCAGGAATGACCCGTGCCGCGAAATTGAGTTTGCCAAGGAGGCTCTGGATGACCGCTAGCGGTGCCTTGTCCCTCCCCAGCAGATCGCGGATGTCCCGTTGCAGGTCCTGCACCTTCCCGGCAGGGAGTCTTCACACCCCGTTAACCGTGTCTAGCTCAATGCCCAGAAACGTGAGAACCTGTGCTGGGCCCTCGGTCTTGCCTGGAGCCAAAGGCACCCCCCAGGTGTCTCACCAGATCCATGAAGCATGAAAGCCCATCGCTGCATTCCTCAGTACCTTCCCTCCCAATGAATAAGAAATCATCAAGGTAGTGAGTCACCGCCCTGACCTCATATTTCACCGAGTGTGACCACTGCAAGAAGGGGCTGAATGCCTCGAAGAAGGCGCATGAGACTGAACAGCCCATGGGCATGCACTTGTCAAAGAAATACTGGCCTCCCCACTTGAACCCCAGCAGGTGCTGGCTCTCAGGGTGAACAGGCAAGAGTCTGAATGCTGCCTCAATGTCGGCCTTTGCCAACCACGCCTCCCTCCCTGCTCTCCTAATGGTGTCAATGGCTACATCTAGTGAACAGTAGAAGACAGAGCATGCCCCCTCCGCCAACCAAGATGACAGAGTCCCCCTCTGGGAAGGATAGGTGATGGATGAGCCTGAACGCACCCTGCTCTCTTTTAGGTACCACTCACAAGCGAGATACCATGAAATCCGGGAGGGAGGAAGGTGGAACGGCCCTGCGACCCTCCCCAAAGCCAATTCCTTTCGGATCTTCTCACACACTACCTCGGGGAGGTCCCTAGATGATTTCAAATTGTCAGCATCCCTGCTGACCCTCGGCCCAAGGTAAGGGATTTTGAAACCTTCTAAAAAAAACTTTAGCCAATGTTGCCCTGTCTTTCACATTGAGATATACCCTCAGGAGAGGCAGGAGGTTGGGTATAACAATTGGGGAAGGCCTTTCGACTGGAGGGGACAAGCAGATGGAGTAGCCGCCGCTTTAAGTTGAAACAAAGGATCATGTGGAGGTGCAGGAGACGGGTCGGGTGTCAATGGAAGCTGGACTGTAAAGGAGATGTCGGGGGAGTTACTTTTCTTGTCTCTGCTGGCCCCCAGCTGAATCCCGCTTGTCGCATGACGAGGCAGGATGGGCGCCGCTGCACTTGCCACATGTGTGAGAGAATCTACAAGCCTTGCCTCATGTACAGTTCCCAGAATTGAACAACCTGCAGGTTCCAAAAAAGCCTCTTTTGCCCCCCCTGTTGGAGCCACCTCCACCTCGCCCCCCGAAAGGACTGTTTGAACTGACCTTTTTTCTCCTGGCTCTGGCCCTTCCCTGCCTCAAATTTCTTATCACTGGAGCTGGCTTTAGCTGTGACTTCCGCCTTACCCTTGCCCTTGTGCTACATCCAGAGCCTAACCTCCATTTGATCCTAGTCTAATTCGGGACACACAGCCATCTTTTTCCTAAATTCGCAGTCGTACCTGTACCAACCCATGCCCCTGCTCGTTTCCGCCTCATTTGTGATGGCACTTGCGTACTGAAACAGGCCCTGCGCTTCCTCGGGAAAACGCTCTGTGATAACTGCGGCTAAGATAGAGAAAGCCTGCCTCCAGGTCTTGATGCATTTCTCAGGCCATGCATGATAGCGTACCTTCTTCTCCTCCTCTTTAGCCCCCATCTTCTGATGTCCACCCCTTCGGCCCCGAGCATGAGAAGGGAGAAAATATCAATAAACTCCCTATGCCAAATGCCTTCCTTTGCCGTCTGGGGCACCTGCCAAGCCAAAGAGCACTTCCCTGAAAGCATGGGAGCCATGGACATTTGTGGCGCTGATGACACGCCGGGTGATGCGCTTGAAACAGGAGTGGACGTGCAGGTGGCGGGGGGAGTGTCTGGACGGAGGGGGCAGGAGGAGGCAGTACTGTGGTAAGAGGCGCTGGCGCTACGCTTTGCTGCTCGCCAGGGGCAGGGGGGGCGGTAGGACTGCTTGCTGGGGAACCGCTGCGCTGCTTGTGCCGGTTCCTCCCTGTGAATTTTGGCTGCCCCACACTAGTGTAAAAGTTGCCTCTGCTGTGGCCAAAGGAGCAGGTGCTGGTGCCCCTATTACGCCCCCGAAACCATTTTTTCACCGCCTGCTGGCTGACCAGCTGTCTTTAGTCCTGCTATAATCTCAGCCATAAAGTCTGTGAGGGTGTTGGTGAGCTTACCCAACTCGTCATGTGTAGCAAAGTTCGCAGGTGGGGCAACCGCTGCCCGGGGAGGGGACGCCCTGACCACGGTGGGAGGGGATGCGGTTGCATGGACTATCACATTCCTGGCTTACTCTGTTGTGCGGCTTTTGGCTGTAGCCGGTTCCGCAGGAAAGTCTTTGCATGTGGGCTGCTTCAATCTCTTGGACCTCGTAGGCCCAGTGTCCTCTGTTATCTCAGGTTCCGCCGCTGGTGGGGACATGACAACACCGGAATCCCTGGGACTGTTGGCACTTAACAGTTCGCTGGTCCAAGCCACCCCACCCCTTTGGCCTTTATCAGGTCCATGAGTGCCTTCATTTGTGCATCGTGGGAACTTCCCGGTTAAGAATCGTCAACTTGGGACATCTGGGTGAAAAGTGGGGGGGATCCCTGGCTATCCATTTCGTCACTTCAAGTTCGGATCCTGAAAAAGAAAGGCTCCGTGAGAGTAATGCAGGGATAGCGATGTGTGGCCTAGGGCAAAGACTACCCCTCGCTGCTGACACAAGCCACAGGCCTTCCCCCCCGGCCCATGTATCACACCCATTCCTCCCTTCTCCTGCCGTCTTGGGCTAACCCCGTGAGCAATGATACATACCTCTGAAAATGTATCTCACTAAAATGCTGTGCGGATGCGTTTGCAAATGTATTCGGGTACGACGTGAGTCTGAAAGGAAAACGGATCCATGAGTACAACCTTGAGACCTGGTGTGCCACTGTGTAATCAGCCATAGCCTGCTAGGTGCACCCTATACAATCAGTTTCATATGGTGGGTAACTGGGTGCAACCTGAGGGCCCCTTTCCAAACAACAACCTTGGCCCAACTTCCCCAGCATTGCCTGAACCTTGTTAAGCACTGTATGTCCCTGCACGCCCAGCACGTCCTTCTAAACCTGAAACAGAGGAGACCATAAGCACACACAACCAATTACCATGCTAACATTTACATTGCATATCCTATATAGACTGGCCCCTTCCACCCTGCCGGTTGGCGCCCCGCTCACTTCATTGACTTCCCCCGTAACTGACGATTGTTTCCGAAGCCTTATGGAATGCCGTAGCACGAGGGAACAGCAGCGACCGTCCGCGAAAGCGCGCAACTTTCCCTGATGCCTGGTGGCACAGGGTATCATTCTAAGGCACTAACCTGGAATGCCGTGAACATGGCACTGACAAGATTTGCGAGGCGACGGGGGGGAGGAGGCGCTCATTGCGCTCCCCACAAGCCAGCACCCCTCGACTCCTGTCCCCCAACCAACACCCCGTGCCGAGCACACCGCGAGCTCGGGATGTGAGGCAGCCACTCCCCCAAATGAGAGGCAGCCGGGGCCATGGGGGCTAGCAAAGTGCGGGCCACTGAGGAAGAGGAGGTCAGTGAGCAAAGCATGCTCCGCCGGGGGACCCTCAGCGGGTCGAGCCCCGTTCAGGGCGACAGTGCAATTTCGGTCCTGGGATGCCCGCCCACACTCGATGACCGTACAAAGGGCCCGTAACACAGATGCATAGGCGCCCCCGGCACGGAGCCGGTCCCGCGCGCGGTCACGTAACTGTTGCGGTTGGGAAAGGGGGAAGTTGGGGGTGAAGGTGCATAGTGCATCAAGCGCTGGACCATACGCCCCCCCCCTCGCAATGCGGTGAGCAGCATAAAAGCGGGAGCAAAAGGGGGGGGAACAGCACATCAAGCCAGTCCGAGGCGCGAGGCCCGCAGCAGCCCGCCGGCACTCCAGGAACTAGGCGACCGCTCCTCGCGGATGCCGGGCCCGTGGCAGATGCGCTGTCCCCCAACAACCAGCAATTGCGGCGCAGAAATTCGACATTGCCTCGACCCCATCGGCCTCCCATTCACCGCGTACATCATCACCGCCTTGCCCCCCCTCGTCACGAAGAGCAATGGCGAACATAGGCACCAATGGCAGCCCCCATGTTGGCATCCGCCATTTTCAAGCTTTGCCGGTGCTGGCTCTGATTACCGCCCCAGACGCACGTCACTGGTCCTGCCCCCATTCCTGCCGGGACTCCTCCTGGTAAAGGAGGAGTGAGTGGCCCAGCCAAGAAGGAGGGCGGGGGGGGCCCTCTGTAACTACGGTGCCGCCCTCTTGATGGCCACCGGGTGGCCTCGGGCAGCCGCAGTCCATGTTCCACGTTACTGCTACTTGTCCCTTACATGCCACCGTCCCAGGTTACCCCCTGTGTAGCAAGGCACTGGCAGTCTCTTTAGGTCTGGGGTAAGCCCACTAAAATGATCTGTATGATAGACACTACAGGGCAACAGGACCCCCCCACCCCACACTTAGCATGCATCCCGCAAATAACACACTAGACACCAGTGTTAGATTGGGAAGAAACTGCTGCAGGTTTATTTATTACATACAACGTTATGTAATCATAGTGGGTTATCTTACGGGCAATCCAAGGGCAGGCTGCATTCTCGCCACCTGCCCGCCTGATGAGCCAGGCAGCACCGGGGCGAACCACCATGTGCTGCCCCTTATGGTAAACATAATACTCACGCCCCTTGCGGGCGTACTAGGCAAACCCCCGGTTGCACAGGCCCACAACCGCCCGAAGGACTAGTGGGGCGCCGACACGTGTTCCCGGAACCTCCCCTGAGGCCCCAGGTCTTAGGCTCTGGCACCCCTATGTGCCCGCTGAGGTCCAGTGCTGAACTTCTCTGCTTCCGGATTGCCCTGTAACTCCGCCACAGCCCGGCCGGTGGCAACCGTCGCCGGCCCGGCCCCCCACTACTTAGCCTCCTTCCTACCTGAACCCTTTGTACATATATCTTATAATTAACCTTTCACAGTTAGCAGTGTCACTACTAAGGTATCTAGCATAGTAAAATTTTTTACTATCGTAGCTTTACTTGCTTACTCGCAGCCATCAAACCTTAGCGTCCACAAATTGCACAGCCTTTAGACCACGCTCGTCCAAAACTAGTGGATAATTAGTGCATAGAGCGCAACCCTACTCGAAGGGAGAAGCTGTTGGAAGTTCTGTTTTACAGGGAATGCACTTTAAGGAATCTGCAATAAAACATGTAGGGAAAGCTACAGGGCATGCTGACCCAGCTATCCCATAGAAAATGTCAGGTCAGCGACATCAGAAATGTGCCTCCGCCCTGACCTTTCCATCCCTCTGATAATATGGGGTTACGGTTAAAAACGAGGAAAATACCATGCTATCAGAAAGAAATTCAAATGTGCAGCACATAGAAGAATTTTGGTTGTAGGACTGCTGCCGGTCTTATAGTAGGCGACATTGCATCTTACTTCTAGTCTATAGGAAAATAGGGCTCCCACTTGCACTCTGTTCACCTGGCGATTCTAGCCTTCTGCCATACCATTGCGTAGAGAACAAGCGTGCCCAACACAAATGTTTAATAGTGAACGCAGCTTCCACTAGCTGGGGAGCCTGTACACCCCAGGTTGAATTTACCTGAGACTTATCCCAGGGAGCCTGCCAGATCCCCCCTGTGGGTCCCGGCAGCAGAAGCTCGTCCAGGCACGTTAGCTGCCATTTGCCGGCCTTTCCAACTATCAAGGATGCGAAGGACAAGTTAAACAACGCAGTGCGTGATTCCCGGAGTACTGGGATGTTGCTATACTCAATATACTTTTGTATCCTAGCTGCCTCGCAGGATGTCATGGATACAAGTGCCCACCACTGTGCAAGCCCATGCAGACCAGCTGCAGTACAGTCAGGGGGGAGATATCAAAGCCCAGGAAAGGGTGCAACTGAGACAGGCCACACTGCCTACTAACATAAAGGGTACAGGCCGCCGATACTGCCCCCACACGACAGAGGTCAGATTAGGTGTACGGCCCGAGCACTTAGTCACCCCACCTGGAAGAAGAAGTAGGGTGTGGCACAAACAAGGTTCTATGCCTTAAAGACACTTCCCAAAACTACAGGCCCTCTCTCATCTTAAGAGGATCTAAATGATGGAAAAGATCTCCTTTACTAAGAAAGGGGCCTCCCATTGTTAACCCAAGGAAAGAGTCTGCCAGGTACAGAGAATACTCTCTCTCTACCAACAAGCATGCGTCACTAACTCTAAGTCACAGTGGACAAGAGCTTGAGTGCCTACAGCGCCTACTGCATAAGAAAGGTGAAGGCGTGGGCCTACAAACTGACCAACAAGATTTCCCCAAAAAGAGACACTTCCACTTATACTACATGCCCTTTCCCATATTTGGTGGCGGACCTACACTTCTAGTAATTCTACTTGCCTAGAGTGTGGAAGTGTCTTCCCAGTGCAATTGTGTTGAGAACAGTCCGACAACTGTCAAGTGATCTTCTACCAGGTAATAACTCGTAGTGACATGCACTTATACTAACCTCTTGTAACCACTATGTGCTACAAAGCAACGATTGGTTACCAGACAAGCACCAGTGATACTAACGCCTGCATAACCATTCGTTCCTGGGTAGGCCTGTCTACCAGCAGGGAGGGTTGGGACCACCATGTGGCCCGGGGCCCCTCGGAGAAGTGGCCCACATTCCCGGCCAACAACACGTAATAAACAGCCACAGGCTGTTCTCACTGGGCTCATCAATATCATTTGTTCGGTACCTTTCTGATGTTAATGCTCATAGGTGCAGACACAGGAAAAGGCCAAAGCGCTGCTTATGGCTGGGGAAGTGAGGAGAGAAAAGTGGCTGAACGCCGTGGATGCACAAGTGGAGCCTGCCAGGACATGTGCTTGGGGAAAAATAGCAACTTGTATGCAAAGACTACTCTTAGACAAGTAAAAGTGAGCATGCCCCATCACACAGTACGCTAAGCTATATCCCGCTATCCCTGCGATACTCCCTGGTGCAGCCTGGCCCAGGTAGCTATTCTGTATGAACTCAGTTCTATAGGGTATTAGCTTAACTGTGCTGTCATGGCGAAGGATTGACTGAATGGAAGTCCGTCTTAGGCTGTGCTAAAATTAGGATAATTAAGCAAATTCTAGGTCTTACCCTTTGCTAATAGAGGGGCGGGGGAAGCCCTCTATGTCTAGGGGGCCGCCCTCCTGATGGCCACTGCGTGGCCTCGGGCAGCCGCATATCCCTACTTACGGAGGCTTTGGCACCTCTCTTCATCCATTGGTCTGTTGCTGTGTCACTCCAGTCTCGCTTCCGCCCACGTCAGCATGCCGCTTGGGGCAATGGGTCAGCCCAATTTGCCCACTGGCTGACTTCACTTTCAGCCCCTCCTTCTGTTCTTTAACTAGTAGTGCATCCACACAACAGTGAGTGGCGTTCAGCGCCAGTGTTTATGTTGTGCCAGAGCAGTGTGTGACCCTGCAGAAAGCACCAGGTGGGATGACCTCGTCACTGCTGTGAATCCGCGCTCTTTACCAGGGGCGGCTCTAGGCTCATGGCGGCCCTGGGCAGGGAGCGTAGGTAGGGGGCCCCGGAAGAGGGGGTCCGGGCGGGGCGGAGCACAGAGTCCAGTGAAGGGGGGTGTCAGGGTGTTTGGAAGTGGAACAGAGCCGGAGGCCCCTGGGGTTTGGTGGCCCTGTGCAGGTGCACAGCTTGCACATGCCGCCCCTATCTTCACACTTTGAGGCCAATGTGTGACCTAGTGAAGGGCGCGTGTGAAGAAGCCTGCACCTTTGTTAGCTCCTGCATCCTAGCTCGACAAAAAGTTATCTCACTATCGCTGCACCATTATGTCAACCAAGGCCCATATGTCCTAAGATATGATGCATTAGGCAGGCCCTGTTCCAGGATGGGCCCAAGGTGCGTTCGGGTGGGCACTGCGGGCTGAAGGCACTGTAGCCAGTGTGAAGAGGGGGCAAGAATGGCTCCAAGTTCATGTTTAAAAAGTATCACTTTTAATAAGTTACTTGTCTGTGCAGCGCTGTAATGCTAAATATGAATGTCAAAGCATTTGCACTTTAAAGAAATGCACTTTTAGAATTTTGAAGAGACTTTATAATATTGTGCATAATGTTTGTCGTATGATTAAGAAACACTTTAAGGGATTGGCTCGTGCGCATTCTCTAAGAACCCAGACAGACCGTTGGCTCGGCTCCTCCTGGCTCACCAACTGCAGCTTGTCTCAGTCACGAGCTAGGGTTGCCTCCAGACTTTACCAGCATAGCCAGTATTTTAATGTCTCTGCCAGTGCAAAAATAGGGAAAATCAGCTAAAGCCGGTGTTTTTCTCTTTATCAGTACATATTTAAAATTGCAGGTATAAATAGAAAAGCAATGCACTTTAAAAAAGATGTTCTAGAGGTTCCTTGACCACTGACTGAGAATTAAAGTAAACAAAGTGAAAAATACATCACAACAATCAATATTGTGCATCCTCTCCAGCATCTTCCGCTCCGACTAGATGGACCAAAAGTCACGTTTGGGTGAGTCGGGCCCACCTGGCCCCCCTGCTAGAGCCGGGCCTGTGATCCAGTGCAACGCAGCGACACCCAGCTGAGCTGTGTCAAATGGAGAGGGCAGGGATGCACCTTATTTACTAACATATGGAACATGCCTGTGCTCTCTCTGCCCTGGTGCACTAGTGGCTGTTCTTTGCTGCCAGGAGCCGCTTCCAACACAAAAAGCAACCATCTAAGGCACTTTCCACTTTCTGTGTGTGCTACAAAATGCAGCACACGTAGAAAGAGGAAGAACCAATGAGAAATAAATACATTTCTCCTCATTACGCCTCACCTGGGTTTGCTAGCGTTCTGGACCAGGGTCAGCCGACTCGATAATTCTCTCGCCTCGGTGCCCACTCTGATCATTCTCTCGCCTCGGTGCCCATTCTGATCAGCGATCACACTCGGCAACTCTGAGCATTAGCTTGCCTCATCTTCACTAACGGCCCCACCTGACCGCCAGGGATGCCTGGTCTCACCCTGGAGATACCCATTAAGGGACCATCTCTCAGGGAAGCCAGGAAGGGTTTTGCAGCGGTCGAAGCGCCTTGGGACCCTACGGGTAAGTAGTGCGCTATATAAATGCCTATACATTTACACATTTACAGTTAATCTGGCCACGCGTCAAAATCCATGGGACGCCTTCTCAGCCCAGAGTGACGCGAGGCCGAGACTTGCGCTTCCTTGCGTTACTCCAGACTTCGCGTGCCAAGCAGAGCCACGCACGGCGTCCCTGCACGCCATAGTAAAACCATCTGAAGAGCTAGTGCTGCCATGCGTGACGCAAGAGCAATGCAAGCCCTTAGTAAACCTGGGCCCAAGTGCCTTATCATTTACATCTAAAGTAAACATTGCCACCTTACTCTCCCTGGGCATTGCCTTGATCGAGCACGCTCGACACGTGTGAATTGTACCCCGTGCCCTCCAGTACCTTATGCTTTGAGCCCGGCCTTGATTGCGTCCGGGGGGGCTTGCGCCCCGGCAAAGTCTCAATGCTCTATGGCTGCCGCTTATAGGAGACGCAAGAAAGCACCTGTATTTATGTGGGTGTACCAGGATAGAGGGGGAGACATTTGTCACTTAGAGAATTTGTAACAACTCTTTATGCACCTTAATACCACAGGGTGGATCCTGGTGACACGGGTTTGCATTTGCCTTTGTAGATCTCCACAAGGACATCCACAGGACTGAGAGCCTGGACCCTGAGCAGAGGACCAGCAGGAGCCCGGTCCCCAAACTACACTTTTCGCTAGTCTATGACCGTGAGAAAGCAGAGGTCACTGTGGCCAGTCTGGAAGGTAAGAATTTTCAATGAGGTGATTACATGAATATGGGAATATATTCAGCACTACAAGCAGTTAATGCTTTTTATCCTTGGCCTATCACTACAGGCTGTATATTAAAATATCAATGTCGAAAACATTAACAATGCTTTTGATAGGGTAGGCTGGTTCTCCTCACCCTACACCCTGTTTATTAAACTCCCAGCCCCTCCGTTTTACACTCTTCTACCTCAGGTACCTTTCTGTTCTCCTTGTCTTGCTTTATTGATTGGCTTCTTGCCTTTGTATGTATGTATGTATGTATGTATGTATGTATGTATGTATGTATGTATGTATGTATGTATGTATGGCATCTATAGACCATGGACCTATAGATTGAGCAATGCACAGCCTTAGGAGAAGGTAGGTAAAAAGCAAGACAAGGGGACTACATAGGATAAGAGAGTTCTCGAGAGGTTAAGTGAGGAGTGGGGTAGTCAGAGGTGAAATTGGGTTCGATGAGATGCTGTGAGAAGCAAGAGTACACCTCCTCCAGCTGCTATGATCTCCAAATAAACACTTTCTAGACCCTTCCTTCTTCTATCCCTCCGCTATCCTTTTCAATCCAACTAACAGACTCACATGCCCATCGCTTAAATTAAACTCATATTTCCCTATACTAATTCACCACTAATCCTGTTTGGGTTCTAGAGTAGCGTGCTACTCCCTGAAAGCACCTTGATGCCTTATAAGGGGTACCAAGACCTAAATAAATGCAAAACACTTCCTCATCTGTCCCTTCCACTGTCCTTTTCAACCCACATAACAGACTCAAATGTCCACCCGCAAATACATTTCTAATTTCCCTATACTCTAACTCACCACTAATTCATTTTGGGTTCCGGAGTAGCGTGCTACTAGCTGAAAAGCACCCGGCACCTCGTCAGGAGTACTAAGCACTATATAAATGCAATTACAATTGTCAGTTCTGGTCGGGGATGAAATTCCTGATTTTTGATAAGGCAGGAGAAGGCATGCTTTCTGATGTTCAATCACCTTGTTGCATCGCTTGGTTTTTAGTCTGGCCATTGTGCTTGTCTAGGAGCTTTGCGCAGTTGCAGAATGTCTCGAAAGTAATTCGGCCGACTGAGGGAGTCAGTAGAGTTCTCTCAGAGTGTATGTGATCCTTTCAAACTTAACGAGACCCAAAATAAGGCAGGCTGCTGCATAGATGCCAACTGCAACGAGACATAACGCAACACAGCACAAGGAACTATGTTGTGTTACTTTCTTTACAAAGCCACGCAAGGCGGTGGAAATAGCTTCTTGCTTGGCTCTGTAAATCCCATTTTGGGACTTGTGTTGCCTTGCAACGACTTGTATCATGCAAACACAACACAAGTCCTTAGTAAATCTGACCTTTGGTCTCTCTCGCTGGACATTGCCCTGTACTGAATGTAATGTTCTGTGCTACAATGAACCAATTTGGACATTGCCTCCTATGAACAGGCACATGGCATGTCAGCATGAATGCCCTTCGAGGGCCGTATAAATGTGTGTGTACATGTGTATGTGCTATTTGGTAATGCTTGCTTGACCTCCACATTTTAAGGGCCCTTCTTGATGCTCTAGTGATTTCTGGGATGCCAGTCTGTCTGATCTACTGTGAATATCATACTAACATACCCAATGCCACCCGTCTCAATATAGACCTTCTGATGTAACGCGCTGTCTCTTTTCACTCAGCAGTCAATGGAATACTGGAAGGCAACGAAGAGGCGCTCTGCGACTGCTATGTCCTTGGTAGCCTGGCCACCAGCACTGGCAAGATTGTGGCCCAGACGGGACTCGTGAACAAGAAGAGCCATGTCGTCTGGGAGAGCACACTACTGTTCCCTCTGGTAGAGCCAGAAAAGCCAGAGGCAATGCTGACTTTAACCCTCAGGAACTGTGACAAATTCTCCAGGCACAACACTGCTGGAGAGATCAGGCTGAGCTTGGCCAACGTGGAGGCCGCGGAGCGTCCTGACCACTGGGTGGATCTGAAACCTCCTGGAAAGGTACTTGCCATGGGCAGGAAGCTTCCATCTTTATTTATTTTATTTATTTATAAAGTTTTATATGGCGTGAACATGATCCCGAGGGATATCCGAGCGCTTTAAAATATGTGGGGAAAGGAAGTTAACAGTTGCAGTACATGTGTCAAATAGGAATACAGACAGAATCACATTTCAAAATAGAACTCACAGGACAAGAACGGTTACAAGTACAAGGGGTCAGCAAAATAATAAGAAAATAATTGGTACATAGCGAGATGGGTGGGGGGGAGCAAGTGCATCGAGAGAGAGGAAAGAAAAAAAAAGAAATATCATCCAGCGCAGGGCTTAAAGGTGTAAGTCCAACGCATTAGAGCAGGCGATCCATCAACCTATTAACCCCTTGGCAGCGGGGGTAATTCCCCCACGGTGCGGGGGCGGGGGGTGAGGGGAGGGTCTGTAGCCCAGCTGTGCTCATGACGAGCTCAGCTCGACACAGACCCGCCCACTCATTAATTCTCCCGCGGGTAATTAGCCGGCCGTGGGCGGGCAGCAGTCGTTATGACAAACTCAGCTCATCATCATGAGCACAGCTCCACTGTGACTCATGACAAGCTCAGCTCGTCATGAGCATGGAGGGGTAAGAACTTGTTCATAAGGAATCTTTTTACTTCCAATTTGAAGGCAACCTTGGAGGAGATTCTATGTATTTCCTCTGTTTACAGATCAAACATGGTCACCTTAACATGTCTAGCAGGGTGACTTAGCCATTCATCTTAAGAAGCCCTGATGGGCTCTCACACAGATCCAGTGGCCCTTTCTCTTACAGTGGCTTCATGAGGGGCCCCAGAGCAGACCCTCCCTCTCAGCGACCCCGCCTGCGTGAGATGAGGTGACTCCGAGAGAGGCTGCTACGAGAGGCCTGGGGCTGCAGAATCTAAGCACACTTCTGTGAACCCGGAAGTGCATGAAGTTTGTTGTTTCGTACCAAGGTTCAGTTTGTGTGAGAAGAGCCAGTACAAGGCAGCGAGAAAAGCATTTAAAGGGGGTGTTCAGGCCTGCTGCAGCTGGGTTCAGAAGGAAGGATTCCGAAACTATGCCTCCAAGTAACACTGAAATGCATACACTTATCCATCTGTAGAGCTAAATCTCAGGTCCTGATTCATAAACCAAGGTTGTGGGGATATTTACACCGGCAGATGGAACTTCATATAACTGAAAATGTACAACGAGAGCAGGGATTCCACAGCACTGCATTCAGGGGCAGTGGGAGTAACAGGAATGTTCACAGGGGAAAGGCTGCTGAGAGTTGGGAAGGAACAGAAACCTCAGGAGCCAATGTTTACTGATGTGTCATGCAAAGCAGTGAAGTATCCAAATTTGCTTTAGCAATGGCCCTTATGGCAACGCAGACCTAAATCTATTAAGATTACCCTACTGCTTCTTCATTTACTTAGATGGGGCTCTATCTAGAGGTGTGGCGTAGGGACCAGAGTGGCTGACTCCCGAGCTCAGCGCTCACGGTTTGATCAGCAGATGCAGCTCAGCACCATGTGACTCTGGGCAAATGCTCATTTAATCTCCCCGACGGCCCTCAGCACCTTTAGACTCTTAGGGGTGAGTAGTTCGCACTTTACAAATACCATATTTGGATTTTGGATAACTAGCTGCGTTGCACTAGCAAGAGCCTTGTATATGGCACAGATGTGAGTGTTCATAGGATTTTTACTGGAAAGTATACCACTCCGGTAGGAATTCCTATGCATAGACACACTCAGAAGGATCCATGCATTAGGTGATTATTATGCACTACAGCTGACATGCGTTTTTGGGAGAAATGAATACACTTCCCCTAGTCTGCGGCTTCTTCAAGATGGTGGAAGGTGTGTCACAATACTAAGGGGACAGAAAGGTCGTGGGGAAACCCAATATACCCTTGGAGGCTTGGGCAGAGTTAACACTATCAAGTAAGGTTGCCTACAAGGGATTTTGTTAGAATGAAAAACTCCTATTTTGACAATTACACCGATTCAATACCATTGAGTTCTGTGAACTTCTATGTATTTATCATAGATTTAAGCATTAATGCACAAGAAATTTAATCAAGCGACAACAAAAAAGCAAGGTGGACAGCGGGTTTCTTATGATTTTTAGGGAGTAGCCGGAAATTTTTAAATGGTCCCCACTATGTACTAAAGCATAGAAGAGTTCCCTTGTCTCTTCAACCCAAGCATCTATCCAAACATTCTTTCACTCTTCCATTCACCTGCTGATATCCACTATTTCACATTAACATTCTGTTATCCATTTATTTTTTCATCCATCATTCAATCTTTCTCTCTTCCATCATGCCATCAATCCATCAATCCATCTATCCACTCTGCCATCCACCAGTCTGTCTTTCCATCCATCCACCCTGCCCTCCACCCGACTATCCATGCACCCACTCATCCAGCAACTCTTCCATCCACCCACCCATCCATTGAGCCATCCATCCACTTTGCCAAATACATTCTTCCACTCATCCATCCATTTCCCTGCCATCTATCCATCCATTTTACCATCTGTCCAGTTTTCCATCCTTCCATCCAGTTTGCCACCTTTCCCTCCATCCATATCATACATCCATCCATCTAATCATACACCTATCCATTCACTTACTCATCCACCTATCCCTATACTTTGCCATTATTTCACCTACCTATCCATTTATTCTGACATGTAAAAGTCTATCCATCTATCCATTTATTCATCCTTTCACTCACTCATCCATCTGCCCACGTATTCCTACATCCACTCTTCCATCCATCCTTTCACAAATTCTTCCATTCAATATTCCTTCCATCTTTACCTCTGGTATTTACCCATCTTTCATTCTTCTCTGCTCCTTCTTGCTTTTTTATTGACACTGTATTCCTTCATAGTTTTAATTATCAGCGTTTGTCTGTAGAGGTGCAGGCAGAAGAGGCCTATAATGAATTCTGCCCCCACTGTAGCGTCTAGGGTGGGGGGCTCACACCTCCCTTGATTTAAATTGAGATTCCCCTGAGAGCTAGAATAACAATTAAGAAACCATTCTTCTCTTTCAGGGCATCTCCATTGATAATCAAAAACACTGAATAAGGTAGCTAACACATTCCTACAAATGGAAGAGAAAAGGATGGACCAGAGATGGTCCTAAGTGTAAAAGATCCTGAGGGAAGCCTGCCCTTCTTGAGCATCTGTTCTAGCATCCGAGTCCAAAGAATAGTGTCTCGAAAAAGTGTGAACAGATTTCCATGTAGCTGCCTTACAGATATCTGCAACAGGATTATTCTTCATTAAAGTAGCCGTTGATGCCTTCCCTCTGGTAGAATGGGCCTTTGGTTTGCCAGACAGAGTTTTATTTGCCTTTTAGTAGCATATTAGGATGCAATAAACTACCCACCTGGATATAGACTGTTTGGATGTGGCCAAACGTATTCGGACTAGATCATAATTTACAAACAATTGATTGATCTTACATTTATATTTTATTTTATCTAGATAACATTTTAAGACCCTTCTCACATCCAAAGTGTGGAGAGAACTTTCTGCTGAAGTTGAAAGAAAGTAGGCAAAGAAATGTTTTGATTAATATGAAAATCCAAAACAATTTTGGCCAAGAATTTTAGATAAAATATTGTATATGGTTTATGAGAACATAAAGCATGTATCTCACTAACTCTACATGCTGATGTAATGGCAACTTGGAATGCAGTTTAAAAAAAAAGTGTTCTAATGGAGGAAAAGCGTAGAAAAATATGTTGGACCAGTCAATTCCTATGGCGTTCCCCATTGTCCCTGATTGAAAAAACCTCAATTCGAAGTTTGGGCATTTTTTGTTTTCTGCAGTTGTGAGTAGATCTATGTGAGTATAGCCCCAGGTGCAGAAGATGTCATGAACAATGATGTTGTTTAGCACACACTAGTGATTCTTTTGAAGAATCCTGCTAAGGGAGTGTGCTTGTGTATTCTGGATGCTCGGTAGATGGGCTTCAGTAATCCTCAGGTTTCTGGCCAGCAACCAATTCCATATTGTTTGTGCGTCCAGTGATAAGGCTCTGGTCTTTGTTCCCCCTTGCTTGTTCAGATAGCAGATCCTTGTTGTGTTGTCTATCTGAACAAAGAGGGATTCTACCTTGAAGGATGGTAGGGAAGACTTTAGGGCCAAATGGACAGCTCGTAGTTCTAGAAGATTGAAATGGTAAGTCATTTCCTTTGTGGACTATGTTCCCTGAGTTTGAAGGTGATCCATGTGTCCTCACCAATCTACAAGAGAGGCATTGGTCACTATTGTTTTAGAGGGAACATCCTGGTGAAAAGGCATCCCTTGATGGAGATTTTTCGGTTGACACCACCGTTTGAGGGATTGCCTCACTTTGAACATGTGATATAGTCTTCCCAGTCTCCCCACATGGAGAAGTGTGGCTCAATGGTTAGAGCGGCAGACCCTGATGCAGAGGTCTGGCCCGGACCAGGGTTTAATTTCCCGCCTCGGCGGGTCTTGGGCTCAATCTCCCTGGACCTGATAATTCTCGCCTTGGTGCCTAGTCTAATCATGGGTCCCACTCTGTGACTCTGGGCAATAGCTTGCCTAATCTCCACAATGGCCCCAACAGTGCTGGGAGGCCTGGCTTCACCTTGGGGGTGACCAGGAGTGGGTAATTCACAGGGAAAGGCCAGGAAGGGTTCCACAGCGGTATGTGTACAGCGCCTTATAAGCACTACATTTACATTTTTTTTTTAGTTGCCTGAGTATTGACTCCAATGGGCCTCGAGACACTCGTCTAAAGGTCTTATGTGAAGATGGGCATTTGGCATTAGAAATATACAAGATGCCATTGAGCCTAGAATGGATGACACTTTCCTCACCGTTGGATGAGAACATTCATGAGAGACTGAAATTTCAGACGTATGGATAAGTCTCTTCCCCGAAGGAAACACTTCTGCTTTTATGGTGTCGATAGTTGCTCCTAGATAATGAAGAGACTGAACTGGTGATGAGGTTGATTTCTGGTGATTGATATGAAGACCTAGCTGATTGAGAGTAAAGACAGTGGTTTGATACTGGTGTTGTGCTTGTTGTTGTGTTGACGCCTCGATGTGCCAGTCGTCTAGATATGGATAAACACATATTTTGAGTTTTCTGAAATGTCCAGCCACCACTACCATGCACTTTGAAAATATTCTGGGGTATGGTTTAAGGCCAAAAGGAAGTACTTTGTACTGGCAGTGATCATGTCCTACTGCAAATCTTAAGAATTGGCAGTGCTTTCTGGAGATTGGGATGTGAAAGTATGCATCCTGGAGATCCATGGAACAGAGCCAGTCTACTTAATTAATCTGAGGATTAATTTGGTGTAATGTTAGCATCCTGAATTTGTTTCTCTGTATTCACTTGTTTGTGACTTTTAAATCTAGTATGGGTTGGAATTCCTTTTTCTGGCTTTTCTTTTTCACAACGAAATAATGGGAATAAATCAATGTTCCTCGTTGATGGAGCGGAATGGGCTCCACCGCGTGCTTCTGCAGAAGAATGTTCACTTCTGATCTGAACTTCTGTAGATGTTGATTGGCTGATTTTGATGGAATATTTGGTCTGACTGGTGAATAAAAGACAATAACTAGACTGCACACTATTTAGTGCCCAGGCGTCGTTTGTGATAGATTTCCACCCTCTTGGAAATACTCCCCCCACTGGAGTGGGTAACGGAAGAAGGGGAGGCAGAGGCTCATTGTTTGGAGCCTGCGGGAGCCTGCTTCAGCTCGTGAATGGACACCTCTTGCCTTCCGTAGGGACCTTTGATGATATTTTAAAGTCCTTTGTTGCTGCTGTCGGTGGTGTCCTAGAAACCACTGAGGGGTTTGACCCCTCGGTGGATAACAACATGTCTTGGAAGGGTGTTTTCTCTGTTCATTACTTTTTTCTAGACCAACTGAACCTATGATGCGGCTGGCGAAGCGAGGGCTCCACGGGTCATCATGTGATGGAACCTATGATGCGGCTGGTGTAGCGAGGGCTCCACGGGTCATCATGTGATGGAACCTATGATGCAGCTGGTGTAGCGAGGGCTCCACGGGTCATCATGTGATGGACCCTATGATGCAGCTGGTGTAGCGAGGGCTCCACGGGTCATCATGTGATGGAAGCTATGATGCAGCTGGTGTAGCGAGGGCTCCACGGGTCATCATGTGATGGAACCTATGATGCGGCTGGTGTAGCGAGGGCTCCACGGGTCATCATGGAAGGAACCTATGATGCGGCTGGCGAAGCGAGGGCTCCACGGGTCATCATGTGATGGAACCTATGATGCGGCTGGTGTAGCGAGGGCTCCACGGGTCATCATGTGATGGAACCTATGATGCAGCTGGTGTAGCGTGGGCTCCACAGGTCATCGTGTGATGGAACCTATAATGCGGCTGGTGTAGCGAGGGCTCCATGGGTCATCATGGAAGGAACCTATGATGTGGCTGGCGAAGCGAGGGCGCCACAGGCCATCATGGAAGGAACCTATGATGCAGTTGGTGTAGCGAGGGCTCCACGGGTCATCATGAAAGGAACCTATGATGCGGCTGGTGTAGCGTGGGCTCCACGGGTCATCATGTGATGGAACCTATGTGGAAAAAGGTAGGGCTGATGACCTTTTTCAGAGTTGCCCGGCGTTAACCGCCTCTATACCCACTCAAGTTACCAAACAAAGAGGCAGGCGCTGGAGACTGGAAGGCAGGAAACAGAAGTTTTATTCCGACGGAGCAGAACACGTCAAATCAGACAACAGGGTATCTTCTCGAGGTGCTCTAACCGCATCTCCGAGGCCTGGCCTCTTATACACAAGTTTATTGCTTTATTACGTTAAACACATCTCTGTCACTACTTTGATGTAAGGAAAGACATCCTCGGAATCCCTGCTTCAGGCCCGTTCCCACACACATTTACAGTTGAAGTCCCCACCCCGGTCACAACAGGTGATGATTATCGCGCAGCTGGACATTCCGCCGATTCACGGAATGTATGTGGTCGATCGGATCTCATGGGTTAGGGGCTTTGATCAACTCATGGATCCTTTGATGGGGGAAGCTTCCTACTGTACAGGAAGGGGGGCAATAACAGTATCCGCAGGGCCAGGTGGCGGCCTGGGAACGAGTAAGACAAACGGGCACAAAGAAAAGGGGGTTTTATCAAAGGATCCGGGACCATGAAAGGAATGGAGGGAGGTGTCGCGCTGGGAACAGGATGGGGTTCCGAGGCAGAGCTGCGCGGAAGAGGGGTTTATGACCCAAGGCATGTGAGAGCGGGGGCTGTCAGCGTGCGGGGGATGCTTTGCGAGGTCAGGAGAGAGAGAGAGAGAGACGCGCTGGCTATCAACGATGGGCAGAGAGGCCATGGTACTCAAAATGGCTGCCGCTTACGCGCACGAATGGGCTCGAAAAGGGACAAGATGGCGCCGATAATGTTGATGCTGCAGCCTAAGTTTTAACAGTCCTCCCTTTTCAACATATCTAGCCAGCTTGCCTACTCGATATCGATCTTCATTAAATTCCTAACCTCGGCATCACACAATGCTCCCATGCGTTCATTTCCAAAGTCCACAGTCTTAGGGCAAATACAATTTGTACATAATGAACACAGAGGTGGCAGGCATTGAATTCCTAAGCATAGACCGCATATTACAACTACAGGAATCAGGATAATGGTAAACAGTCTCCAGCCCCAGTTCTTAACAGTACTCCAGAACCACCCACCAAGTGACCATTCTTCCTGCTCCTGGTGGACTTCTGAAGAGAGTCTGTGGAGATGTTCGATGGCTTTATACACTGAGGGTGAATAGTCCGGTATATATGTACAGCAGCTGGACCCAATAATGCGGCATGCTCCACCACGGTCCGCAAGAACCACATCTAGGACAAGGCGGTTCTGGAGAGCCACCAAGCGGACTGCTTGAAGCTCGGCGGTGTTGTTAGCAAGGATACCAGCTGTGATGTTCATTGTTGTCTCAACTGCCTGAGTCAGATGTCGGATGGCACGGCTGTTTGCCATCGGGCCCCAGAGCGGAACAAGTCCCTGCATAGCATCGAGGAACTGTGCTCCTGTTGAGTCGGCTTGTTCAATGTCCTTGGCTCGTTTCTGTCTATGGTGATTCGCTGGAGCCACATAAGTCGGAGGAAGGATGAAGGAGATGAAACAAGTGCCCCCCCAGCCTTTGGGGAGCCAGGTGTAAGCCTTTGTGCCGCAAACGAAGTACATGTTTGGAGACGATAAGAAGGAAGGTGGATCGGTGGAGTCCAAAGTTCTGGTAAAACGGCAAGCACTGCGGCCTACCAACTGTGTCCCAAGCCCTTCTATGCACATGTGGCATGTGACGTTGATGACAGATAGAGCCACAGTCAGGGTGGCAGCCGTTCGTTTCCATAGGTAGGAGAAGGTGGGTCTGGTTGGATTGTTGAACACCTGCATTTCAATTCGTTCTTTAGCAGGGATGTCCATGTGGATAGAGTCGTTGGAGGTCTGCGGGCAGAAGTGAGTCTTGGTTTTGTTTCGCCAGACCTCGTGGAAGAAATGCGTTATGGTTTTGCTGGAGGTGGCATTGTCCTTATAGCTTTCTTGCAGGAGGATCAGCCAAGCAAGGCAGGAGCCGTGAATTGAGAAGGGTGAAGGGATGAAAGGTATTGAATGTCCAGTGGCATGGGGTAGCAACCCACAGATCCAGCAGTTGGTGGCATTGGTGGCAAGATTGTGCTGGTGCAGCAGCTGTACAAAGGAGTTATTCCAAAACTCCTTTCGTCTCTCTCTGAGTTGAGGAGAGAGCGAAATCAGATGGTGTTCCTTCATGGTGGTAGGCTGAGCAGTGGTCAGGAATGTTTCATGAGCAGGTGCATTCTCTTCCACAATCCAGAGTGTGGTCATGAGGAGAAAGCAGAAAAGGATTGCGATGAAAAGTGCAATTGTCTTTGAGCTGTGGAGTCTGTCTGTTCTTGGGTTTCTGTAGTGGGTATTTCCAGTTGCTTCCATCATCTTTTTATTTGGCGCTTCCATCATTTTCTTATCTGGCGCTTCCATCATTAAGGTGCTCGGTAGCGGGCAGAACCACAGACTTCGTTTAGCTTCTCTCCGGGTGACCCTTGGTGGTGGTTAGGTCACCGTTCTGAGATTTAACTTAGTCCGTGGTCTACTTAGCCGAAGCTCCCTCCTTTCGACGCAGGAAATACCCTTCTCTGGATGGCACAGTGGGATCAGAGAATTTTGCAAGTTCAAGTGCCTCGGTATCAGGATAGCAGTTCAGTGATGGTCGGTCCTTGTTCAGGAGCTCTTCTTGGTTGTCGATGCTTTCTGTTGTGGCCAAGGTCGAGGAGACCTTTTTGAAGTGGTGCGTGTGCAGCCAGTGCCGTTTCCCCTCCACTCGAAGAGCCGTCCGGGTGGTGATCAGTACTTGCCAGGGGCCCGTCCACCGGGGTTCCAAACTCTTCGCCTGCTGAAAATTTCGGATTAGTACATAATCCCCCGGTTGGATGTCGTGGCCGGACCCCTGGAAGCATCGGGGATGGCCTGCTACACCTGCTGATGAATGACAGACAGAGTTTCAGTCAATTTATACAGATAATCAGACATTAGGACGTCTGGGACGTCATGAATGGAAGTCGGTTTTGGTGCAGACCAGACGCTCATGGGTCGGCCGAAAACGACCTCGTAAGGTGTTAAGTGGTGTTTGGTGGGGGTGGAACGCATCGATAGCAATGCCAGGGGGAGAGCGTCTGGCCATTTCAGTCCTGTGGTAGCTACTATCATGGGCAATTTTAGTTTTAATGTGGCATTGTGTCGTTCGAAAAGTCCGGCAGACTGGGGGTGGAAGACTGCGTGGAACTTCTGCTTGATACCCAGCCCCTTTAAGATGAGCTGGATGACTTCGGCTATGAAGTGGGGGCCATTGTCGCTCCATAAAATTCGTCAAAGGCCTTAGCGAGGGAAGAATTCCTTTAACAGTACTTTTGCAGTGGCCATAGCAGTGTTGTCACGGGTTGGGTATGCCTCCACCCACTTGCTAAATGCACATACCACAACAAGTACATATTTCAGGCCTTGACATCTGTCTAGCTGGATGTAGTCCATCTGCAGGACTTCAAACGGGTGATTTGGGACCCCAAACCCTCCCCGGGGTACTACAGTTCCTTTCCCGGGGTTGTGTTGTAGGCATATCAAGCATTGTTGGACCAGACATTAGGCGGAGTCTGTGATTTTTTCATTGTGCCAAACTCTGGAGACAAGTTCAATCATGGGGGCTGATCCTATGTGAGCAGGGGAGTGTGCCATAGTCAGTATGGGAATCAGGTATGAGTCAGGTAGCAACCATTTGTTTGTGTCTTTTTTCCGCCAGCAGCCTTCGTCGTCTTTTAATCCCACCCGTGCCCATTCAGTCAATTTGTGTTGTGTGCTAGCCATTTGAATGTCTCTAATAGTGTCCCTAGCGTCGGTCCATTTTTCTGCTTGTGACCTGGTCACATACATACGTGTTGTTGTCCTATTTTCAGCTGTCGTTCGAGCAGTGATGTCGGCTAGTGCATTTCCCTGTCCAATAATGTCTGTCACTCTCTTGTCTGCCTGGCATTTGATGACCGCAAGTCTTTTGGGGAGAAGGACAGCTTCGATCAAGGCGGAGACTAGATCTCCATGTAAGATGGGGGTGCCGTGTGAGGTCAAGAATTCCCTTTCCCTCCAAAGGAGCCCAAAATGGTGAACCACCCCGAAGGCGTACTGGCTGTCAGTGTAAATGTTCGCCGTCGTTCCTGCTGCTAGGATGCAGGCTCGTGGCAGGGCAATCAGTTCCGCTGCCTGAGCAGATCGTTGCATGATGCGGGCTGTCTCGACTACAGTTCGAGCCGTGGTGACTGCATAGGCAGCTGAAGTGGTGCCATTGGGGAGTTTGATGCAAGAGCCGCCACCCACAGCTCTCCGTCGGGGTCAGGAAAAGCCGTGTCTCTGAGGTCAATTCTACTTCTAGTCTGTTCGTCCGTGAGGGTCACACAGTCATGCACAGGGGGCGCATCGGGATCATTCTCTGGTAGGGGTAACAGAGTTGCTGGGTTCAGGGTGGTGCATCTTTTCAGGGTGATATGGGGTGCAAGCAGAGTCAGTTCGTATCCAGTCAGTCGTGCACTCGTCAGGTGTTGGGTCTTGGTCTGGTTCAGGAGGGTGTCAACTGCATGGGGTACTAGTACCGTGAGGGAATTCGAGAGTACGATCCCCTCACTCTGTCGGATAGAGATAGCAGCGGCAGCTACAGCTCGAAGGCAGGCAGGTAAGGCTCTGGCTACAGGGTCAAGAGTGGCAGAGAAGTAAGCGCACGGTCGTTGCTTTGGGCCAATGGACTGGGTCAGGACAGATAAAGCGCACCCCTCCCTTTCGTGAGTGTAAAGGGAGAAAGGCTTAGTGTAATCAGGGGTACCTAGGACAGGGGCCGAACAAAGGGCATCTCGTAATTCCGTAAAGGAGGATTGGCATTCAGTAGTCCAAGGGAGGGGGGAAGGGACATCTTTGGCTAGCAGAGAAAGCAACGGTTTTACAATGAGACTGAAGTTTGGTAACCACTGTCGATAGAAGGAGGTGAGGCCTATTAGGGAGCGAACCTGTTTCTGAGTCTTAGGGACAGGGGTGTCGAGAATGGTTTGGATCCGGTCGGGGGTGAGTTTCCTTCCGTCTTTGGACAGGAGGTGGCCTAAGTAAGTGACCTGGGGTTGGCAGAATTGCAACTTCTTTTTGGAAACCTTGTGGCCATTTTCCGCAAGGAAGTGCAGGAGTTGAATGGTGGCTGTGACTGCTAGTGGAGTGGTGTCAGCTGCCAAAAGGATGTCATCGACGTATTGTACTAACACCACTCCATCGGGTAACTGGACTTGATCCAGCTGTCTCTTGAGGGCCTGGCTGTAGATGCTGGGGCTTTCCGTGTAGCCTTGGGGTGCTCGGCAGAACCTATATGAGGGGGCTTTTAGGGTGAAGCCGAAGAGATATCGGCTGTCTGGGTGGATGGGGATAGAGAAAAATGCATTTTTGAGGTCAATGACAGTGAAGGTGGTGGCAGTAGAAGGGATCAAAGTCAGGATGGTGGTGATGTCTGAGACCACGGGGTACTGGGGTACAACCACTTTGTTGATCTCTCGAAGGTCAATGATAAAGCGGTATGCCTTCTCATCTCCCTCTCCTTGTTTCTTGATGATGGGCAAGATAGGGCTGTTGCAAACGTTGCTAACCACTTCCTCTACCACTCCTGCGTCTATCAGTGACTGAATAATCTTTACCAATGCCTTCTCGCCCTCGGGCGATATCCGATATTGTGGAAGTTTTGGGAGTATCGCGTCCGGTCGGACAGTAATGTGCACTGGGTCAATCATCATGCGCCCTACGTCCGAATCTGTCTTGGCCCACAGATACGGAGGCAGAGTGTCAAGCAGGGATGTGTCAGTGTCAGTGATAGAAAACATGCGTCGGGAAGGGCAATGTCTAAGCAGAACGGGGTTGTCGTACAGGAAAACTCGAACTCCGTCTTGAGAACATCTAATGGTCGCTCGGAAGTGTTTCAGTAAGTCAAGTCCCATAATGGCGTCAGGGCTATTGGAGGAAAGCAAAAACGTGGTGTCAGTGGTGTTGTTTTCTAAGTCGAAGAGGATCGGAGCGGACAAAGGGTTAGTGGAGGGCGTTCCATCGAAACCTGTCGATGTTATAAGTGAGCCAGACAAGGGTGCCCTTGGAATCAGTCGTTTAGATAACGCACTACGTGTTGCGCCAGTGTCTACCAGAAATGGAGACTTTGTACCCAGGACCTTAGCAGTGACATAAGGGCCTTGCTGGTCAACATAGAGCTCGACTGGATCCCTCCCTTGCCCTTGGCAGTCCTATGCAAAGTCGTGGGCGTCATCGTAGTCAGATTGCTGGCACTGGTTCTGTCTGGCTCGATCAAATGTATTTGGTCTGCTTAATCTATCGTTAGTCGTATCATTTGCGGGCCCTCGTTGCTGTCCCCTATTTCTCGGTCCGCTTGCTATGTCCTTGGGGTCCTTATTTCTGATTATTTCCAAAAGAACCGGGCATTGGGATTTCCAATGGCTGGATCCTTTACAGAAATCACACTGGTCCTCTCTAATGTCTGTACGTCCAATGTGGGGAGTCGAAGTGCGGTCTTTGGGAGGTGCGGTCCTAGGGACATTCGTCTGATAGTTTCCCTTGTATTGGTCTCGTCCTATAGTCACCCCTTGCAGTTGTGCAATCATCACCCTCTCTTTCAAGTCTTTCTTCTTTTTCTCTGTTGCTCTATCGTTTTCATTTTTCTGATGTTCGTAATATTGGGCCATCTGGAGGATAGCCACAGGTTTGGAGGCTGCCCAACTACTCTCGCTGGCCTGCAGTTTCTGGGAGACCTCTGGTGACAAACCCTTAAGATAATTCTGGACAAACAGATGGTGTCCGGTTGCAGTGGTCATGTCCTGGCCGCTGTAATCGGAGAACACCGTTTCAAACCGGGAGAAGTAGTCCGATACATCCTCCTGGGGTTTCTGACGACAGGCCGTTACTATCGACCAGTCCACTTTCTTTTCTGGAATCAGGGTTTTTAATTTCTGTACGATTTTATCTGGGAGGTCTAAAATGGATTTCAAAGGCTTCTGTCCAGGTTCTCGTTGTCTATCAATGCCATCGAGTTGTGACCAGGTATGTCCAACTAGCTCAGGGTGGTCGACTTTCCGGATTTGCTTCCACACATCAGCTGGTAGACATAACCCGAAAAACAAGTCGATGTCAGCCAGGGTCATAATGGTTGAACCAAGGGCTGTACCTAATTCAGTATAGAAGGCAGTGGGGTTTTTACGTAGATCAGGCAGAGATTTCCGGAACGTCAGGATATCTTGCCGATCCCATGGCTGGTAGACCCAGTTGTACACTACCCTCCCTCTTGCATCTTTGTGATTGACATCATCGTTAGTTCCTTCACCTCATGGAGGAACCCAGTAAGGGGCAGCCTCTCGTATCGGCATCATGGCGTTAGATCGCTCAGTTTGTGGTTCGGTTGCTACGGATGTCGTGGGTTTAGCTTCCGATTCTTGTTCAGTGAGGTGGCGGAAAACTTCAAGCGTACGCGTAAGGAGGTCTGTCACATCACACTCACCCTCATCCCCGATATCGACCTTCCTGTACAGAGTCGTTAGGCTCTTGGGACCTTTGTCTCGATATCGGTCCTCGTATGCGTTCAAGACATGATAACACAGTTGTACGGTAAAATGTCGTCTGTGACTCCCTGCATACGAGTTGAACATATCCGTGATGTACTCTTCACCTTCCTTTCTTTCTACCAATGTCCTCGCTATCTTGTTAATCCCTGCTCGCTCATCCTTGCTTAATCTGTTTGTTCTTGCGGAACCAGCCTTTTGGGTCTCAGGGTCGCCTAACGTTGTCGTTTGTGTAGTATCTAATACAAGGAGTTCGGCCGGCACGGAGGCCATGGGGGCCGAAGCTGTGGCGCTACTCTCATTTGTGCCTGGGGGTAGTGGGTGCTGTGCTAAGGGTTGGGAAGGGGCGTATGGAGGGGGCATATAGATGATCGGAGGACCTAACAAAAGATCATCGTTGGCTCGTTGTTTCAGGGGCAATTCAGGATAGAGCGTAGAGGGCGTTCTAACCGGACACTGGTTTGATGTTTCTACCTCTGGTTTCTGTTTGGCTTCCTCTCTTTCCTTAATCTCTTCTTCTAGTTTCTTAGCAGCTAGGTGGGCTGCCTTTCGCAGCTCTTTTCCCAACCTACTCTCATTTCTCTTTTTACGCTGTTCGGTTTCTTTGCGCCACATGCCAAGACTATCAAGCATAGTGGGCGTTGTCTTGTGTTTCCCAAGGGCTGTTTCTAACGCGCTTATTTTATCTTCATCAAAGGACCCTATCAGTGGCCACTGACTTTCTCGATCCTTTTTCGTATATTTATGCCACAGCTTGCTATATGCTATAGCGGTCAATCCATGCTTCATGAACATGTCCTTATTAGGGGTGCCCTCCAGTGGAGCCGGATGGTTCATCTCTAATAAGCGGTCCGGGCTAAACAGGCTACCAATCAGTGGGGAGAAGACAGGCATGACGGATTACAATAGGGACAAAAGTCTGCACTACCTATCTTATCACTGCGTGCAAAGACTAGACAGAATATTTCTATTCTTCGTTGTTTGCAGGCGGTGAATACCTCAAAAGAACCAATATCGAACAGTCAATGTTCGGTCAATCAAACAATCAATGGGGAGAATAAGTAGGCACGACGGGTTACAACGGGGACAAAAGTCTGCGTTACCTACCCTTTCACTACCTGCAAAGAGAGAACCTGTTCTTTCCTGTTTGCAGACAGAGAATCTCCAGAAAACAATCCGCGAACAATAGTTCGGGTTCAAACAATCAATCAGTGGGGGAGAAAAGATAGGCACGACGGATTACAATGGGGACAAAAGTCTGCGTTACCTATCCTTCACTGCTTGCAAAGAGAGAGCCTGTTGTTTCTCCGTTTGCAGACAGTGAATCTCCAAACAAATCAATCAAAAGAGTAATACTAGTATTTTCCAAACAATCAAAACAATCACTTCGCAATTCGTCGTGTTTACACGACCTTACCCGGACCGCATGGACAATTTCTTGTCTTCCGAATCCAGCGCCCGATCGTCCTCTATTCTTCGTGATCCTCGCGGCACTCCTGATGGTTCCCAGTCAGGACCGTAGATCACTCGAGAGAGGTCTGTTCGGAACCAGTGAAGTTCGGATGATCGGCTGTCAGACGTGGGTCTATCGGACAGGAGCTCTCCCGATCGTTGCAGTCGTTCACTCTGTCGTCGGGACCTCTCCCACTGGATCCATGAGTCGCTGATGGGCCCCACGTTTGGGACGCCAATTGTGGAAAAAGGTAGGGCTGATGACCTTTTTCAGAGTTGCCCGGCGTTAACCGCCTCTATACCCACTCAAGTTACCAAACAAAGAGGCAGGCGCTGGAGACTGGAAGGCAGGAAACAGAAGTTTTATTCCGACGGAGCAGAACACGTCAAATCAGACAACAGGGTATCTTCTCGAGGTGCTCTAACCGCATCTCCGAGGCCTGGCCTCTTATACACAAGTTTATTGCTTTATTACGTTAAACACATCTCTGTCACTACTTTGATGTAAGGAAAGACATCCTCGGAATCCCCGCTTCAGGCCCGTTCCCACACACATTTACAGTTGAAGTCCCCACCCCGGTCACAACAGGTGATGATTATCGCGCAGCTGGACATTCCGCCGATTCACGGAATGTATGTGGTCGATCGGATCTCATGGGGTGGGGGCTTTGATCAACTCATGGATCCTTTGATGGGGGAAGCTTCCTACTGTACAGGAGGGGGGGCAATAACAGTATCCGCAGGGCCAGGTGGCGGCCTGGGAACGAGTAAGACAAACGGGCACAAAGAAAAGGGGGTTTTATCAAAGGATCCGGGACCATGAAAGGAATGGAGGGAGGTGTCGCGCTGGGAACAGGATGGGGTTCCGAGGCAGAGCTGCGCTGAAGAGGGGTTTATGACCCAAGGCATGTGAGAGCGGGGGCTGTCAGCGTGCGGGGGATGCTTTGCGAGGTCAGGAGAGAGAGAGAGAGAGAGACGCGCTGGCTATCAACGATGGGCAGAGAGGCCATGGTACTCAAAATGGCTGCCGCTTACGCGCACGAATGGGCTCGAAAAGGGGCAAGATGGCGCTGATAATGTTGATGCTGCAGCCTAAGTTTTAACACCTATGATGCAGCTGGTGTAGCGAGGGCTCCACGGGTCACCATGGAAGGAACCTATGATGTGGCTGGCGAAGCGAGGGCGCCACAGGCCATCATGGAAGGAACCTATGATGCAGCTGGCGTAGTGAGGGCGCCACAGGCCATCATGGATGGAACCTATGATGCGGCTGGTGTAGTGTGGGCGCCATAGGTCATCATGGAAGGAATCTATGATGCGGCTGGTGTAGCGAGGGCGCCGCGGGTCATCATGGAAGGTACCTATGATGCAGCTGGTGTGGCGAGGGTGTCATGGGTCATCATGGATGGAACCTATGATGCAGCTGGTGTAGCGAGGGCGCCACGGGGTCATCATGGAAGGAACCTATGATGCAACTGGCGAAGTGAGGGTGCCACATGCCATCATGGAAGGTACCTATGATGCAGCTGGTGTAGTGAGGGCGCCACAGGCCATCATGGAAGGAACCTATGATGCAGCTGGTGTAGCGAGGGCGCCACGGGTCATCATGGAAGGAACCTATGATGCAGCTGGCGTAGCGAGGGCGCCATAGGTCATCATGAAAGGAACCTATGATGCAGCTGGCGTAGCGTGGGTGCCACAGGTCATCATGTGAAGGAACCTATGATGCAGCTGGTGTAGCGAGGGCGCCGTGGGTCATCATGTGAAGGAACCTATGATGCAGCTGGTGTAGCGAGGGCGCCACGGGTCATCATGTGATGGAACCTATGATGCGGCTGGTGTAGCGAGGGCACCACGGTCATCATGGAAGGAACCTATGATGCAGCTGGTGCAGGGAGGCCTCCATGGGTCATCATGTGATGGAACCTATGATGCGGCTGGTGTAGCGAGGGTGCCACGGGTCATCAAGTGATGGAACCTATGATGCAGCTGGTGTAGTGAGGGCACCATGGGTCTTCATGTGATGGAACCTATGATGCAGCTGGTTTAGCGAGGGCACCGCGGGTCATCATGGAAGGAACCTATGATGCGGCTGGTGTAGCGAGGGCGCCACTAGTCATCATGGAAGGAACCTATGATGCAGCTGGCGAAGCGAGGGCGCCACAGGCCATCATGGTAGGAACCTATGATGCAGCTGGTTTAGCGAGGGCACCGCGGGTCATCATGTGTGTAGGAACCTATGAGCAGCTGGTATAGCGTGGGTGCCACGAGTCATCATGTGAAGGAACCTATGATGCGGCTGGTGTAGCGAGGGCGCCACAGGTCATCATGGAAGGAACCTATGATACAGCTGGTGTAGCGAGGGCGCCACGGGTCATCATGTGATGGAACCTATGATGCGGCTGGTGTAGCGTGGGTGCCACGGGTCATCATGTGAAGGAGCCTATGATGCAGCTGGCGTAGCGAGGGCCTCATGGGGCATCATGGATGGAACCTATGATGCAGTTGGTGTAGCGAGGGCCACGGGTCATCATGTGAAGGAACCTATGATGCGGCTGGTGTAGCGAGGGCGCCACGGGTCATCATGGAAGGAACCTATGATGCGGCTGGTGTAGCGAGGACGCCACGGGTCATCATGTGATGGAACCTATGATGCGGCTGGCAAAGCGAGGGCTCCACGGGTCATCATGGAAGGAACCTATGATGCGGCTGGTGTAGCGAGGGCACCATAGGTCATCATGGAAGGAACCTATGATACAGCTGGTGTAGCGAGGGCGCAATGGGTCATCATGTTATGGAACCTATGATGCGGCTGGTGTAGCGTGGGTGCCACGGGTCATCATGTGAAGGAACCTATGATGCAGCTGGCGTAGCGAGGGCGCCACGGGTCATCATGGAAGGAACCTATGATGCAGCTGGCGTAGCGAGGGCGCCGCGGGTCATCATGTGAAGAAACCTATGATGCAGCTGGCGTAGCAAGGGCACAACGGGTCATCATGGAAGGAACCTATGATGAAGCTGGTGTAGCGAGGGCGCCACGGGTCATCATGTAAAGGAACCTATGATGCGGCTGATGTAGCGAGGGCGCCATGTGTCATCATGGAAGAACCTATGATGTGGCTGATGTAGCGAGGGCGCCACGGGTCATCATGGAAGGAACCTATGATGCAGCTGGCGTAGCGAGGGCGCCATATATCATCATGGGAGGAACCTATGATGCAGCTGGTGTAGCGAGGGCGCCATGGGTCTTCATGTGATGGAACCTATGATGCAGCTGGAGTAGCGATGGCGCCACGGGTCATCATGGAAGGAACCTATGATGCGGCTGGTGTAGCGAGGGCGCAATGGGTCATCATGTTATGGAACCTATGATGCGGCTGGTGTAGCGTGGGTGCCACGGGTCATCATGTGAAGGAACCTATGATGCAGCTGGCGTAGCGAGGGCGCCACGGGTCATCATGGAAGGAACCTATGATGCAGCTGGCGTAGCGAGGGCGCCGCGGGTCATCATGTGAAGGAACCTATGATGCAGCTGGCGTAGCGAGGGCACAACGGGTCATCATGGAAGGAACCTATGATGCAGCTGGTGTAGCGAGGGCGCCACGGGTCATCATGTAAAGGAACCTATGATGCGGCTGATGTAGCGAGGGCGCCATGTGTCATCATGGAAGAACCTATGATGCGGCTGATGTAGCGAGGGCGCCACGGGTCATCATGGAAGGAACCTATGATGCAGCTGGCGTAGCGAGGGCGCCATATATCATCATGGGAGGAACCTATGATGCAGCTGGCGTAGCGAGGGCGCCATGGGTCTTCATGTGATGGAACCTATTGTAGAAAAAGGTAGGGCTAGGACCTTTCTCAAGATTTGCCCGGCGCTAACCGCCCTTGTACCATTCAAGTTTACCAAGCAATGAGGCAGGCGCCGGAGACCAGAAGGCAGGAAACAGAAGTTTTATTCCGACGGAGCAGAACACATCAGATCAGACAACAAGGTATCATCTCGAGGTGCTCTAACAGCCTCTCGGAGGCCTGGCCTCTTATACACTGGTTTATGGCATGTGACCTTCCTTTAATACAATCAGATCTTTGTAAGGCAAGAAAAAGACATCCCCGTAATCCTAGTGTCAATCCCACCCCCATATACCTTCACAATAGAGGTCCTCAACCTGCTGATAAGAGGAGGGGGCCATCACGCAGCTGAGTGTTCCGTCGAGTCTTGGGATGTGTGCGCCTGATCATATCACAGGGGGGTGGGGAGGCCTGGATCAATAGAGGGTCCTTTGAAGGAGAGCGACCTCATACAATAAAGGGCAGTAAATGATATCTCCCGGCTTAGGCAATGGCCTCGGACCTGTGTGGACAGTCGGACACGGGGTGAGGGGCCATCAATGGAGTGGTATTCATGCTGCGTGGACAATCCAGCGCAGGAGGGAGGTTTATCAACAGAGGGGCATTCATGGGAGGAGAGGAGGTGTTGGTCAGGCGCTGGCGTGACTCCCAAGGACAGGGTCATGCAGAAGGGTCATGCTCATAAGGAGGAGGAGGGAGGGGGAGCCAGGGTGTGCGGAGGATGCTTGCTGGGTCAGAGGGACGTGCTGGCGATCGATCGTGGACAGGGAGACCATGATATCTAAAATGGCTGCCGTGCACGTAGTACATAGGTGACAAGCTGGCGCAGATAATGTTCAGATCGCAAATTAAAATTCCACAGTCCTCCCTTTTAACATGTCTCGCCAACTTGTCAGTTTGGATTTATCCCCATAAGGCCACGTATTTCTACTTCATAGAGGGGACTCATGTGCTCATTTCGGAAGTCCAAAGTCTTTGGGCACATACAGTTAGAAACAAGGCCGCACAAAGGTGGCAGACATTGGATACCTAAACAACACCCACATAAGATCACAACAGGTATCAGCACGAAGGAAAACAACCTCCAACCCCAATTCTTCAAAGTGTCCCAAAACCAGTTCCCAAGCGACCATCCTTCTTGTTCTTGGTGAACCTCTGAGGAAAGTCTGTGGAGGTGTTCAATGGCTTTGTAGACTGAAGGCGAGTTGTCAGGCACGTATGTGCAGCAGCTGGATCCGATGATGCGGCATGCTCCTCCTCGGTCGGCTAGGACCACGTCTAGGACAAGTCTATTTTGAAGGGTCACAAGGCGGACCGCCTGAAGTTCCGCAGTGTTGTTGGCGAGGATACCGGCAGTGATGTTGATCGTTGTTTCTACTGCCTGGGTCAGGTGCCGGATAGCACGGCTGTTTGCCATTGGGCCCCACAGAGGAACAAGTCCCTTTGCTGCATCTAGGAACTGTGCTCCGGTGGAGTCGGCTTGTCCAAGGTCGTCTACACGCCTCTGCCGGTGATGGTTGGCAGGGGCTACATATGTGGGTGGGAGAACGAAGGCAATGTAACAGGTACCCTTCCAACCCTTCGGGAGCCAGGTGTAAGCCTTGGTGCCACACACAAAGTACATGTTTGGAGAAGCAACAAAGGAAGGGGGGTCAGCTGAGTCCAATGTTCTGGTGATTCGGCAGGCGCTGTGACCCACCAGTTGCGTTCCCTGGCCTTCTAGGCATACAAGGCCGGTGACATTGATGACAGACAGGGCCACAGTCAGAGTGGCGGTAGTTTGTTTTTGCAGATGAGAGAAGGTGGTTCTGGCTGGATTGTGGAGCACCTGTACTTCGACTCGTTCCTTGGCTGGAATGTCTTTGAGGAAGGTGGCGCCGGCGAGCGCAGGACACAGGGCAGTAGGAGTCTTTCCTGTTTTGTTCAGCCAGAACCCAGAGTAGAAGTGTGACACTGTCCGGCTGGAGGTGGCGTTGTCCTTGTGGCTCTCTTGCATGAGGATCAGCCAGGCGAGGCAAGAACCGTGAACTGAGAAGGGTGAAGGGATGAAGGGAATAGAGTGTCCAGTGGCATGCGGGAGCAACCCGCAGATCCAACAGTTCGTAGCATTCGCAGCAAGGTTGTGTTGGTGCAACAGTTGCACGAAGGAATTGTTCCAGAATTCCCTGCGCCTTTCTCGGAGCTGAGGCGACAGAGAGATTAGGTGATGCTCCTTCAGGGGGGTCGGCTGTGCAGTAGGTAGCAATGCCTCATGAGCCGGTGTGCTTTCCTCCAGAATCCAGAAGGAGGTCATGAGGAGGAGGCAGAAGAGGAAGACAATGAAGAGTGCGATTGTCTTTGATTTGTGCAAGTTGTCAGTCTTTGGATTTCTATACTGGGTATTTCCTGTTGCTTCCATCATCTTCTTATCTGGCGCTTCCATCATCTTCTTATCTGGCGCTTCCATCATCTTCAAGGGAGCTCGGTAGCGGGCAGAACCACAGACTTCGTTTAGCTTCTCTCCCGGCAACCCTTGATTGTGTTTAGGTCACCGTTCTGAGATTTAACTTAGTCCGTGGCCTACTTAGCCGAAACTCCCTCCTTTCGACGCAGGAAATACCCTTCTCTGGACGGCACAGTGGGATCGGAGAATTTTGCAAGTTCGAGTGCCTCAGTATCGGGATAACAGTCCAATATCGGTCGGTCTTTGCTCAGGAGCTCTTCTTGGGTGCTGACGTTTTCTGTCGTGGCCAGGTTTGCAGAGACCTTCCGACAATGATGCGCGTGCAGCCAGTGCTTCTTCCCCTCCACTCGGAGTGCCGTTCGGGTGGTGATCAGCACTTGCCAGGGGCCCGTCCACCGAGGTTCCAGACTCTTGGTTCGCTGGAAATTTCGTATCAGCACGAAATCTCCCGGTTGGATGTCATGGCCGGGGCCCCTGGAAGCATCGGGGATGGCTTGCTGCACCTGTTGATGAATGACAGACAACGTTTTGGTTAACTTGCACAAATAATCAGATAGTAGGACGTCTGGGACGTCATGAATGGAGGTCGGTTTGGGAGCAGTCCAGAGGTTCATCGGTCGCCCAAACACGACCTCGTAGGGGGTCAAATGGTGCTTGGTGGGGGTGGAGCGCATCGATAACAAGGCCAGTGGGAGGGCATCCGGCCAGTTAAGTCCAGTGGTGGCCACTATTTTTGCCAGTTTCAGCTTCAGTGTGGCATTATGGCGTTCCACTAGACCGGCGGATTGGGGGTGGAAGACCGCATGAAACCGTTGCTTCACCCCCAACCCCTTTAGTATTAGTTGGATAACCTCAGCTATGAAGTGGGGGCCATTGTCGCTCCATAAAATTCGGCAAAGGCCATAGCGAGGGAAGAATTCCTTCAGTAGTACTTTGGCAGTAGTCATGGCAGTGTTGTCACGGGTTGGATAGGCCTCTACCCATTTACTGAAGGCACATACAATGACTAGTACATACTTCATGTTTTGGCATCTCTCTAGTTGGATGTAATCCATCTGAAGGACCTCAAAGGGGTGATTGGGGGTCCCAAACCCTCCCCGGGGCACTACAGTTCCTTTCCCGGGGTTGTGTTGCAGGCAGATAAGGCACTGCTGAACTAGGCGTCTGGCTGAGTCAGGGATTTTGTCATTGTGCCAGACTTTGGAAATGAGTTCGATCATGGGTGCAGATCCTATGTGTGCGGGGGAATGTGCCATCGTCAGTATGGGAATCAGATATGAGTCGGGCAGCAACCATTTGTTCGCATCCTTTGTTCGCCAGCAACCCTCTTCATCCTTCAAACCCACCCTTGCCCACTTAGTCAATTCGTGAGGGGTGCTGGCCGACTGTATGTCTCTGATCATTTCCCTCGTGTCACTCCATTTTTCTGCTTGTGACCTGGTCACATATATGCGTGTCACCGTCCTATTCTCAGCTGTGGTTCGTGCAGTGATGTCGGCTAATGCATTCCCTTGTCCGACTAAGTCTGTCACCCTTTTGTGTGCCTGACATTTGATCACCGCTAATCGTTTGGGGAGGAGAACTGCCTCAATCAGAGCGGAGACTAAATCTCCGTGGAGGATTGGGGTACCGTGGGACGTCAGGAATCCCCTCTCCCTCCACAGGAGCCCAAAATGGTGGACCACCCCGAAGGCATACTGGCTGTCCGTATATACGTTCGTGGTGGTCCCTGCGGCTATGATGCATGCTCGGGTGAGGGCTATCAGCTCTGCTGCCTGGGCAGATCGTTGTGTGATGCAGGCTGTCTCAACTACTGTTCGGGCTGTCGTGACTGCATAGGCAGCTGAAGTGGTGCCATCTGGGAGTTTGATGCATGAGCCGTCTACCCATAGCTCTCCATCGGGGTCAGTGAAAGCAGTGTCTCGGAGGTCAACCCTACTCCTAGTCTGTTCGTCTGTGAGGGTCACACAGTCGTGTATGGGAGGGACGTCGGGGTCGTTTTCAGGCAGGGGTAACAATGTGGCAGGATTCAGAGTCGTGCATCTTTTTAGTGTAATGTGGGGTGCAAGCAGAGTCAACTCGTACCCTGTCAGTCGTGCGCTAGTCAGGTGTTGGGTCTTTGTCTGGTTCAAAAGGGTGTCAACTGCATGGGGCACTAATACAGTGAGGGAGTTGGAAAGTACGATTCCCTCGCTCTGACGGATAGAGACAGCAGCGGCAGCTACTGCTCGAAGGCAGGCAGGTAAGGCTCTGGCTACAGGATCAAGAGTGGCGGAGAAGTAGGCACATGGGCGCTGCTTAGGGCCAATCAATTGAGTCAGGACAGACAATGCGCATCCCTCCCTTTCGTGGGTGAAGAGGGAGAAGGATTTGGAGTAATCCGGCGTTCCGAGGACAGGTGCCGAGCAGAGTGCATCCCGTAATTCCTTAAAGGAGGCTTGACACTCAGTGGTCCAAGGAAGCGGGGAGGGGACGTCTTTGGTCAGTAGGGCGAGTAATGGTTTCACAATGAGGCTATAATTAGGCAACCACTGTCTGCAAAAAGAGGTTAGGCCAACCAAAGAGCGGACCTGTTTTTGTGTTTTTGGGATGGGGGTGTCTAGGATGGTTTGGATTCGGTCAGGGGTAAGTTTCCTCCCTTCTTTGGACAGAAGATGGCCTAGGTAAGTCACTTGTGGCTGGCAGAACTGTAACTTCTTTTTGGAGACTTTATGGCCATTTTCTGCAAGGAAGTGTAGGAGTTGGACGGTGGCTGTCGTTGCAAGCGGGGTGGTGTCGGCCGCCAAAAGGATATCATCGACATATTGGATCAACACCACTCCCTCTGGTAGCTGGAAGGCATCCAGCTGTCTTTTGAGGGCCTGGCTGTAAATGCTGGGACTTTCAGTGTACCCCTGGGGAGCTCTACAAAATCGGTACGAGCGGGACTTTAAAGTGAAGCCGAAGAGATAACGGCTGTCTGGATGGATGGGGATAGAGAAAAACGCGTTCTTAAGGTCGATAACAGTGAAGGTGGTGGCGGTGGACGGGATGAGGGTCAAAATAGTGGTGATATCAGAGACTACGGGATATTGGGGTATAACCACTTTGTTAATCTCTCGTAAGTCGATGATGAAGCGGTACGCTTTCTCATCTCCTTCACCTTGCTTCTTAACAATAGGTAGGATTGGGCTGTTGCAGACGTTGCTAACCACCTCTTCAACCACTCCTGCATCTACCAGAGACTGAATGATCGCTACCAGTGCCTTCTCACCCTCTGGGGATATCCGATATTGCGGGAGTTTCGGGAGCATAGCGTCCTGTTGTACAGTTATGTGGATAGGATCAATCATCATTCGCCCCACATCAGAGTCGTTTTTGGCCCACAAGTACGGGGGCAGGTCGTCAAGCAAGGACATGTCAGCGTCAGTTATGGGGCACATGTGTCGTGGGGGACGGGATCTGGGCATGTCTGGGTTGTCGTACAGGATGACTCGTATTCCATCTGGGGAACACCTAATGGTAGCCCGAAAATGCTTCAGTAAGTCAATGCCCATAATGGCGTCAGGGGAGTTGGAGGAGAGTAGGAATGTCACGTCAGCAGTGTTGTTTTCTAGGTCAAAGGTAATAGGTACGGACAGGGGGTTAGTGGAGGGCGTCCCATCGAAACCTATCGACGTTATATGTGAGCCAGACAAGGGTGCCCTTGGAATCAGTCGTTTTGATAACACACTACGTGTCGCCCCAGTGTCTACCAAGAATGGAGACTCTGTACCCAAGACCTTAGCGGTGACATAAGGACCTTGCTGGTCAACACAGAGCTCGACTGGATCCCTCCCTTGCCCCTGGCAGTCCTATGCAAAATCGGGGGCATTTTCACCTTCGGATAGCTGATATTGGTTCTGTCGGGGACGGTCAAATGTGTTCAGTCTTCCTGATCTGTCATTGTTGGTGTCGTTGGAGTTCCCTCGTCCCTGTACTCTATTCCTCGGACCACCTGCCACATCCCTGGAATCCCTATTTCTATTCATCTCTAGCAGAACCGGACACTGGGTTTTCCAATGGCCGAACCCTTTGCAGAAGGCGCATTGGTCATTGCTAATGTCTCTCCGTCCAGTGTGGGATGTTGGGGTGTGATCTTTAGGAGGTAGATCTCTGGGGGTGTTTGATTGGTAGTTCCCCCTTTGATGTTCCCGTCCTAGCGCTATACCCTGTATCTGGGCTATCATTACCCTTTCCTTTAAATCTTTCTTCTTTTTCTCGGACGCCCTATCATTCTCATTCTTTTGGTGCTCGTAATACTGAGCCATCTGAAGGATAGCTGCAGGTTTGGAGGCCCCCCAACTACTCTCACTCGTCTGCAGTTTTTGGGAGACTTCTTGTGTTAGTCCCTTTACATAATTTTGCACAAACAGGTGCTGTCCGGTTGCGGTGGTCATGTCTTGGCCACTGTAGTCGGAGAACACTGTCTCAAATCGGGAGAAGTATTCTGACACATCTTCCTGGGGTTTCTGTCGACAGGCCGTGACTATCGACCAGTCTACTTTTCTTTCCGGGACCAGTGTTTTTAATTTCTGAACTATTTTATCTGGGAGTTCCAGTATGTCCTTCACTGGTTTACTCCCCGGCTCTCGCTGTCTATCTAGTTTACCGAGTTGGTCCCAGGTATGTCCAAACAGATCCGTGTGGTCAGCCTTCCGGATTTGCTTCCACACGTCAGCCGGCAGACATAGCCCAAAAAACAAGTCAATATCTGCTAAAGTCATTATTGTCGAACCCAAGGCTGTGCCTAATTCGGTATAAAATGCTGTCGGGTTCTTTCTTAAGTCGGGCAGGGTTTGCTTAAAGGTTAGGATATCTTGTCGGTCCCATGGTTGGTAAACCCAATTGTACACAACCCTTCCCTTTGCATTTTCGTTATTAATATCATCGTTCGTTCCCTGGCCCCGTGGCGGGATCCAGTAAGGAGCCGCTTCTCTGATAGGCATCATAGTATTGGCTACTTCTGCCGAGGTTGTTTCAGGGACCGTAACCTTGGCTTCTGGTTTCTGTTCTGTGAGGTGGCGGAAGACATCAAGCATTTGCATGAAGAGCTCCGTCGCCTCACGTTCAGTCCCATCTCCAACATCAATTTTCCTATACAGTGTTGTTAGTTTAGCGGGTCCCTTACTCTGATACCTATCTTCATACGCGTTCAGGGTATAGTAGCTAAATCGCAAGATGAAATGCCGTCTGTGGCTGTCAGCATGTGAATTATATACGCTCATTGTGTAATCTTCGCTCTCCCTTCGTTCTACTAATGTCTTTGCTATTTTGTCGATCCCATCCCGCTCATCTTTGCTCAACCTATTTAGTCTGGCTGGTGATTGTTTGCTAGGCTCGGGGTCGTCTGATGAGGTTGTTAATGTGGCTGGTGCAAAGGCCGTAAGGGCTGGTGCACTAGCACTGAGATCGCTTTCGCTCACACTCGGAGCGTGAAAGCTTTGTCGGCAGGGGGCATATGGAGGGGGCATGTAGATGATTGGGGGACCTAGTAGTAACTCATCGTTCGTCCGTTGTTTGGAGGGCAATTCAGGGTAGAGCGCAGAGGGGGTCCTAACAGGACATTGGCCTGTCGACCCTGATTCTTGGTTTTGCATAGTATCTTTTCTTTCTTTTATTTCTTCTTCTAGTTGCTTCGCGGCTAGGTGGGCTGCCTTTCGTAATTCTTTCCCTATTTTTGCTTCTTCTCTTTTCTTTCGTTGTTCCGTTTCTTTGCGCCACATGCCGATACTGTCGAGCATAGTGGGCGTAGTTTTATTCTTCTGGAGCGCTATTTCTAATGTTTTTATTTTATTTTCGTCAAAGGAACCTATCAGTGGCCACTGACTTTCAGGGTTCTTTTTCGTATATTTATGCCATAGTTTAGTGTAAGCTATAGCGACTAGTCCATACTTAGTGAACATGTCCTTATTAGGGGTGCCCTCCAGTGGAGCTGGATGGTTCATCTCTAATAAGCGGTCCGGGCTAAACAGGCTACCAACCAGTGGGGAGAAGACAGGCATGACGGATTACAACGGGGACAAAAGTCTGCACTACCTGTCTTATCACGGCGGACAAAGACTAGACAGAATATTTCTATTCTACGTTATTTGGAGGCCGTGAATACCTCAAAAGAACCAATACCGAATAATCGGCCAATCAAACAATCCAGTGGGGAGAATAAGTGGGCACGAAAAATTATCGTTACCCACTCTTTCTCTACCTGCAAAGAGAGGCCTTGTTCTTCCCTGTTTGCAGACAAAGAATCTCCAGACAATAATCCACGAACGACAGTTCGGGAAACAGTGGGGGAGGAAGATAGGCACGACGGATTACAATGGGGACAAAAGTCTGCGTTACCTATCCTTCACTGCTTGCAAAGAGAGAGCCTGTTTGTTTTTCCCCGTTTGCAGACAGTGAATCTCCAGAGGGTTTCAACAAAGCGTAATACTAGTATTATCCAAACAAAAACAATTTTCCTCAATTCGTCGTGTTTACACGACCTTACCCGGACCGCATGGACGGTTTCCTGTCCTCCGGATCCAGCGCCCGATCGTCCTCTCTCCTTCGTGTTGTTCGCGGCACTCCTGATGGTTCCCAGTCAGGACCGTAGATCACTCAAGAGAGGTCTGTTCAGAACTAGTGAAGGTCGGATGATCGGCTGTCAGACGAGGGTCTATCGGACACGAGCTCTTCCCGATCGTTGCAGTCGTTCACTCTGTCATCGGGACCTCTCCCACTGGATCCACGTGTCGCTGATGGCCCCACGTTGGGCGCCAATTGTAGAAAAAGGTAGGGCTAGGACCTTTCTCAAGATTTGCCCGGCGCTAACCGCCCTTGTACCATTCAAGTTTACCAAGCAATGAGGCAGGCGCTGGAGACCAGAAGGCAGGAAACAGAAGTTTTATTCCGACGGAGCAGAACACATCAGATCAGACAAGAAGGTATCATCTCGAGGTGCTCTAACAGCCTCTCGGAGGCCTGGCCTCTTATACACTGGTTTATGGCATGTGACCTTCCTTTAATACAATCAGATCTTTGTAAGGCAAGAAAAAGACATCCCCGTAATCCTAGTGTCAATCCCACCCCCATATACCTTCACAATAGAGGTCCTCAACCTGCTGATAAGAGGAGGGGGCCATCACGCAGCTGAGTGTTCCGTCGAGTCTTGGGATGTGTGCGCCTGATCATATCACAGGGGGGTGGGGAGGCCTGGATCAATAGAGGGTCCTTTGAAGGAGAGCGACCTCATACAATAAAGGGCAGTAAATGATATCTCCCGGCTTAGGCAATGGCCTCGGACCTGTGTGGACAGTCGGACACGGAGTGAGGGGCCATCAATGGAGTGGTATTCATGCTGCGTGGACAATCCAGCGCAGGAGGGAGGTTTATCAACAGAGGGGCATTCATGGGAGGAGAGGAGGTGTTGGTCAGGCGCTGGCGTGACTCCCAAGGACAGGGTCATGCAGAAGGGTCATGCTCATAAGGAGGAGGAGGGAGGGGGAGCCAGGGTGTGCGGAGGATGCTTGCTGGGTCAGAGGGACGTGCTGGCGATCGATCGTGGACAGGGAGACCATGATATCTAAAATGGCTGCCGTGCACGTAGTACATAGGTGACAAGCTGGCGCAGATAATGTTCAGATCGCAAATTAAAATTCCACACTATGATGCAGCTGGAGTAGCGATGGCGCCACGGGTCATCATGGAAGGAACCTATGATGCGGCTGGTGTAGCGAGGACGCCACGGGTCATCATGTGATGGAACCTATGATGCGGCTGGCGAAGCGAGGGCTCCACGGGTCATCATGAAAGGAACCTATGATGCGGCTGGTGTAGCGAGGGCACCATAGGTCATCATGGAAGGAACCTATGATACAGCTGGTGTAGCGAGGGCGCAGTGGGTCATCATGTTATGGAACCTATGATGCGGCTGGTGTAGCGTGGGTGCCACGGGTCATCATGTGAAGGAACCTATGATGCAGCTGGCGTAGCGAGGGCGCCACGGGTCATCATGGAAGGAACCTATGATGCAGCTGGCGTAGCGAGGGCGCCGCGGGTCATCATGTGAAGGAACCTATGATGCAGCTGGCGTAGCGAGGGCGCCATATATCATCATGGGAGGAACCTATGATGCAGCTGGCGTAGCGAGGGCGCCATGGGTCTTCATGTGATGGAACCTATGATGCGGCTGATGTAGCGAGGGCGCCATGTGTCATCATGGAAGAACCTATGATGCGGCTGATGTAGCGAGGGCGCCACGGGTCATCATGGAAGGAACCTATGATGCAGCTGGCGTAGCGAGGGCGCCATATATCATCATGGGAGGAACCTATGATGCAGCTGGCGTAGCGAGGGCGCCATGGGTCTTCATGTGATGGAACCTATGATGCAGCTGGAGTAGCGATGGCGCCACGGGTCATCATGGAAGGAACCTATGATGCGGCTGGTGTAGCGAGGACGCCACGGGTCATCATGTGAAGTAACCTATGATTCAGCTGGCGTAGCGAGGGCGCCACGGGTCATCATGGAAGGAACCTATGATGCAGCTGGCGTAGCGAGGACGCCACGGGTCATCATGGAAGGAACCTATGATGCAGCTGGCGTAGCGAGGGCGCAGTGGGTCATCATGTTATGGTACCTATGATGCGGCTGGTGTAGCGTGGGTGCCATGGGTCATCATGTGAAGGAACCTATGATGCAGCTGGCGTAGCTAGGGCGCCGCGGGTCATCATGTGAAGGAACCTATGATGCAGCTGGCGTAGCGAGGGCACAACGGGTCATCATGGAAGGAACCTATGATGCAGCTGGTGTAGCGAGGGCGCCGCGGGTCATCATGTGAAGGAACCTATGATGCAGCTGGCGTAGCGAGGGCGCCACGGGTCATCATGTAAAGGAACCTATGATGCGGCTGATGTAGCGAGGGCGCCATGTGTCATCATGGAAGAACCTATGATGCGGCTGATGTAGCGAGGGCGCCACGGGTCATCATGGAAGGAACCTATGATGCAGCTGGCGTAGCGAGGGCGCCATATATCATCATGGGAGGAACCTATGATGCAGCTGGCGTAGCGAGGGCGCCATGGGTCTTCATGTGATGGAACCTATGATGCAGCTGGAGTAGCGATGGCGCCACGGGTCATCATGGAAGGAACCTATGATGCGGCTGGTGTAGCGAGGACGCCGCGGGTCATCATGTGAAGGAACCTATGATGCGGCTGGTGTAGCGAGGGCGCCACGGGTCATCATGTGAAGGAACCTATGATGCAGCTGGCGTAGCGAGGGCGCCATGGGTCTTCATGTGATGGAATCTATGATGCAGCTGGCGTAGCGAGGGCGCCACGGGTCATCATGGAAGGAACCTATGATGCAGCTGGAGTAGCGATGGCGCCACGGGTCATCATGGAAGGAACCTATGATGCGGCTGGTGTAGCGAGGACGCCACGGGTCATCATGTGAAGGAACCTATGATGCGGCTGGCGTAGCGAGGGCGCCACGGGTCATCATGGAAAGAACCTATGATGCAGCTGGCGTAGCGAGGGCGCCACGGGTCATCATGGAAGGAACCTATGATGCAGCTGGCGTAGCGAGGGCACAACGGGTCATCATGGAAGAACCTATGATGCGGCTGGCGTAGCGAGGGCGCCACGGGTCATCATGTGAAGGAACTTATGATGCGGCTGGCGTAGCGATGGCGCCACGGGTCATCATGGAAGGAACCTATGATGCGGCTGGTGTAGCGAGGACGCCACGGGTCATCATGTGAAGGAACCTATGATGCGGCTGGCGTAGCGAGGGCGCCACGGGTCATCATGGAAAGAACCTATGATGCAGCTGGCGTAGCGAGGGCGCCACGGTTCATCATGGAAGGAACCTATGATGCAGCTGGCGTAGCGAGGGCACAACGGGTCATCATGGAAGAACCTATGATGCGGCTGGCGTAGCGAGGGCGCCACGGGTCATCATGTGAAGGAACCTATGATGCGGCTGGCGTAGCGATGGCGCCACGGGTCATCATGGAAGGAACCTATGATGCGGCTGGTGTAGCGAGGACGCCACGGGTCATCATGTGAAGGAACCTATGATGCGGCTGGCGTAGCGAGGGCGCCATGGGTCATCATGGAAGAACCTATGATGCGGCTGGCGTAGCGAGGGCACAACGGGTCATCATGTGAAGGAACATATGATGCGGCTGGTGTAGCGAGGGCGCCACGGGTCATCATGGAAGGAACCTATGATGCAGCTGGCGTAGCGAGGGCACAACGGGTCATCATGGAAGAACCTATGATGCGGCTGGCGTAGCGAGGGCGCCACGGGTCATCATGTGAAGGAACCTATGATGCGGCTGGCGTAGCGATGGCGCCACGGGTCATCATGGAAGGAACCTATGATGCGGCTGGTGTAGCGAGGACGCCACGGGTCATCATGTGAAGGAACCTATGATGCGGCTGGCGTAGCGAGGGCGCCATGGGTCATCATGGAAGAACCTATGATGCGGCTGGCGTAGCGAGGGCACAACGGGTCATCATGTGAAGGAACATATGATGCGGCTGGTGTAGCGAGGGCGCCATATGTCGTCATGGAAGCAACCCGTGCTTAATTTGTAACAAAATGAGTGCCAGGCCCTCGTCAGGAGGCCACTGCGGCTGGCACCCCTCATTGCCCCACTCATTACCCCACTCATTGCCCCACTCATTGCCCCCCTCATTGCCCCACTCATTGCACCCCTCATTGCCCCACTCATTGCCCCCCTCATTGCCCCACTCATTGCCCCCCTCATTGCCCCACTCATTGCCCCACTCATTGCACCCCTCATTGCCCCACTCATTGCCCCCCTCATTGCCCCACTCATTGCCCCACTCATTGCACCCCTCATTGCCCCACTCATTGCCCCACTCATTGCCCCACTCATTGCACCCCTCATTGCCCCACTCATTGCCCCCCTCATTGCCCCACTCATTGCCCCACTCATTGCCCCACTCATTGCACCCCTCATTGCCCCACTCATTGCCCCACTCATTGCCCCACTCATTGCACCCCTCATTGCCCCACTCATTGCCCCCCTCATTGCCCCACTCATTGCCCCCCTCATTGCCCCCCTCATTGCCCCCCTCATTGCCCCCGCCAGCGCTGTCTTCTTGTCCATATTTCCGATGCTGCATTCATATCAAGGAGCAAAGCTGTTTCAGTTCCACATTCTAAAACTGGAGAAAACGGCACTGGTTCCCTACCCTACTACGAATAAACACTGCAAAAATAAAAGTGAATTCCGTTGTGTTTTTTCCGTTTGTGCAAATATCTTCATGCAATCTACATTGGAGCCAACTTCGTTGGCCCAGTGTTTACACACGCAGCAACTTGTACCTGTTCCCTTTTGCACGAGGACACATTTGATGTGTCCATATTGGGCAATTTGGACGATGAATTGGGCCTGGCACTGAGTGGAAGGCAGCAGCCCCAGCCTGTGGCATTTGCACCAAAAACGTTTTTTAAAAATATACCGCTGCTGCGGTTTGACGCGCCAAGAGGCGCCCCCGCGCCGCCGTAAGGCGCTGTGTCCCACGCTCGCTTCCTTCCCCAGGCAGCCGCCGTTGTCGCCTCGTGTGATTCACGCTTCCTCCTTTCTTCGAAGCCATCAGTTTTCAGCTGCGTGAATCTCGTTTCTAGCCCACTCAGGCTGGCAGCGAGTGACGGACTGACTGACGTGCGGCGGGTGACGGCTCACTGCCTGGAGAATGTGCAATGTGCCCCATCCCCTGCCAACCTGCGCACGGACTGCTGCCCCACAGACCGGTGGCATCAATGCATAGGTTCAGAAGTGAGGTGAAAGGTGAGGCGGGGGTCGGGGTAACACTGAGCCTGTGGGTACTGTAAACCTTGTGGAAGCTGCAAAGCCTGTGGTTACTGCAGAGCCTGTGGGTACTGTAGAGCCTGTGGGTACTGCAGAGCCTGTGGGTACTGCAGAGCCTGTGGGTACTGTAAACCCTGTGGGTACAGCAGAGCCTGTGGGTACTGTAAACCCTGTGGGTACTGCAGAGCCTGTGGGTGCTGCAGAGCCTGTGGGTACTGCGGAGCCTGTGGGTGCTGCAGAGCCTGTGGGTACTGTAAACCCTGTGGGTACTGCAGAGCCTGTGGGTACTGCAGAGACTGTGGGTACTGTAAACCCTGTGGGTACTGTAAACCCTGTGGGTACTGCAGAGCCTGTGGGTTCTGCAGAGCCTGTGGGTACTGCGGAGCCTGTGGGTGCCGCAGAGCCTATGGGTACTGTAAACCCTGTGGGTACTGCAGAGCCTGTGGGTGCTGCAGAGCCTGTGGGTACTGTAGAGCCTGTGGGTGCTGCACAGCCTGTGGATACTGTAAACCCCGTGGGTGCTGCAGAGCCTGTGGGTACTGTAGAGCCTGTGGGTATTGTAAACCCTGTGGGTACAGCAGAGCCTGTGGGTACTGTAAACCCTGTGGGTACTGCAGAGCCTGTGGGTACTGCAGAGACTGTGGGTACTGTAAACCCTGTGGGTACTGCAGAGCCAGTGGGTACTGTAGGAGCCTGTGGGTACTGCTGAGCCTGTGGGTGCTGCAGAGCCTGTGGGTACTGTAAACCCTGTGGGTACTTCAGAGCCTGTGGGTACTGTAAACCCTGTGGGTACTGTCAACCCTGTGGGTACTGCAGAGCCTGTGGGTACTGCAGAGCCTGTGGGTACTGCAGAGCCTGTGGGTACTGTAAACCCAGTGGGTGCTGCAGAGCCTGTGGGTACTGTAAACCCTGTGGGTACTGCAGAGCCTGTGGGTACTGCAGAGCCTGTGGGTACTGTAAACCCAGTGGGTGCTGCAGAGCCTGTGGGTACTGTAAACCCTGTGGGTACTGCAGAGCCTGTGGGTGCTGCAGAGCCTGTTGGTACTGCTGAGCCTGTGGGTGCTGCAGAGCCTGTGGGTACTGTAAACCCTGTGGGTACTTCAGAGCCTGTGGGTACTGTAAACCCTGTGGGTACTGTAAACCCTGTGGTTACTGCAGAGCCTGTGGGTACTGCAGAGCCTGTGGGTACTGTAAACCCTGTGGGTGCTGCAGAGCCTGTTGGTACTGTAAACCCTGTGGGTACTGCAGAGCCTGTGGGCACTGCAGCGACTGTTGGTACTGTAAACCCTGTAGGCACTGTAAACCCTGTGGGTACTGCAGAGCCTGTGGGTGCTGCAGAGCCTGTGGGTGCTGCAGAGACTGTGGGTACTGTAAACCCTGTGGGTACAGCAGAGCCTGTGGGTACTGTAGAGCCTGTGGGTGCTGCAGAGCCTGTGGGTTCTGCAGAGCCTGTGGGTGCTGCAGAGCCCGTGAGTGCTGCAGAGCCTGTGGGTACTGTAAACCCTGTGGGTACTGCAGAGCCTGTGGGCACTGCGGAGGCTGTGGGTGCTGCAGAGCCTGTGGGTGCTGCAGAGCCTGTGGGTACTGTAAACCCTGTGGGTAGTGCAGAGCCTGTGGGTACTGTAAACCCTGTGGGTACAGCAGAGCCTGTGGGTACTGTAAACCCTGTGGGTACTGCAGAGCCTGTGGGTGCTGCAGAGCCTGTGGGTACTGCGGAGCCTGTGGGTGCTGCAGAGCCTGTGGGTACTGTAAACCCTGTGGGTACTGCAGAGCCTGTGGGTACTGCAGAGACTGTGGGTACTGTAAACCCTGTGGGTACTGTAAACCCTGTGGGTACTGCAGAGCCTGTGGGTTCTGCAGAGCCTGTGGGTACTGCGGAGCCTGTGGGTGCCGCAGAGCCTATGGGTACTGTAATCCCTGTGGGTACTGCAGAGCCTGTGGGTGCTGCAGAGCCTGTGGGTACTGTAGAGCCTGTGGGTGCTGCACAGCCTGTGGATACTGTAAACCCCGTGGGTGCTGCAGAGCCTGTGGGTACTGTAGAGCCTGTGGGTATTGTAAACCCTGTGGGTACAGCAGAGCCTGTGGGTACTGTAAACCCTGTGGGTACTGCAGAGCCTGTGGGTACTGCAGAGACTGTGGGTACTGTAAACCCTGTGGGTACTGCAGAGCCAGTGGGTACTGTAGGAGCCTGTGGGTACTGCTGAGCCTGTGGGTGCTGCAGAGCCTGTGGGTACTGTAAACCCTGTGGGTACTTCAGAGCCTGTGGGTACTGTAAACCCTGTGGGTACTGTCAACCCTGTGGGTACTGCAGAGCCTGTGGGTACTGCAGAGCCTGTGGGTACTGCAGAGCCTGTGGGTACTGTAAACCCAGTGGGTGCTGCAGAGCCTGTGGGTACTGTAAACCCTGTGGGTACTGCAGAGCCTGTGGGTACTGCAGAGCCTGTGGGTACTGTAAACCCAGTGGGTGCTGCAGAGCCTGTGGGTACTGTAAACCCTGTGGGTACTGCAGAGCCTGTGGGTGCTGCAGAGCCTGTTGGTACTGCTGAGCCTGTGGGTGCTGCAGAGCCTGTGGGTACTGTAAACCCTGTGGGTACTTCAGAGCCTGTGGGTACTGTAAACCCTGTGGGTACTGTAAACCCTGTGGTTACTGCAGAGCCTGTGGGTACTGCAGAGCCTGTGGGTACTGTAAACCCTGTGGGTGCTGCAGAGCCTGTTGGTACTGTAAACCCTGTGGGTACTGCAGAGCCTGTGGGCACTGCAGCGACTGTTGGTACTGTAAACCCTGTAGGCACTGTAAACCCTGTGGGTACTGCAGAGCCTGTGGGTGCTGCAGAGCCTGTGGGTGCTGCAGAGACTGTGGGTACTGTAAACCCTGTGGGTACAGCAGAGCCTGTGGATACTGTAGAGCCTGTGGGTGCTGCAGAGCCTGTGGGTTCTGCAGAGCCTGTGGGTGCTGCAGAGCCCGTGAGTGCTGCAGAGCCTGTGGGTACTGTAAACCCTGTGGGTACTGCAGAGCCTGTGGGCACTGCGGAGGCTGTGGGTGCTGCAGAGCCTGTGGGTGCTGCAGAGCCTGTGGGTACTGTAAACCCTGTGGGTAGTGCAGAGCCTGTGGGTGCCGCAGAGCCTGTGGGTACTGTAAACCCTGTGGGTACAGAGCCTGTGGGTACTGTAGAGCCTGTGGGTGCTGCAGAGCCTGTGGATACTGTAAACCCTGTGGGTACAGCAGAGCCTGTGGGTACTGTAAACCATGTGGGTACTGCAGAGCCTGTGGGTACAGCAGAGCCTGTGGGTCCTGCAAAGCCTGTGGGTGCTGCAGAGCCTGTGGGTGCTGCAGAGCCTGTGGTTACTGTAAACCCTGTGGTTGCTGCAGAGCCTGTGGGTGCTGCAGAGCCTGTGGGTACTGTAGAGCCTGTGGGTACAGCAGAGCCTGTGGGTACAGCAGAGACTGTGGGTACTGTAAACCCTGTGGGTACAGCAGAGCCTGTGGGTACTGTAGAGCCTGTGGGTGCTGCAGAGCCTGTGGGTGCTGCAGAGCCTGTGGGTTCTGCAGAGCCTGTGGGTGCTGCAGAGCCCGTGAGTGCTGCAGAGCCTGTTGGTACTGTAAACCCTGTGGTTACTGCAGAGCCTGTGGGCACTACGGAGGCTGTGGGTGCGGCAGAGCCTGTGGGTGCTGCAGAGCCTGTGGGGACTGTAAACCCTGCGGGTACTGCAAAGTCTGTGGGTGCTGCAGAGCCTGTGGGTGCTGCAGAGCCTATGGGTACTGCAGAGCCTATGGGTGCTGCAGAGCCTGTGGGTACTGTAAACCCTGTGGGTATAGAGCCTGTGGGTACTGTAGAGCCTGTGGGTGCTGCAGAGCCTGTGGATACTGTAAACCCTGTGGGTACAGCAGAGCCTGTGGGTACTGCAAAGCCTGTGGGTGCTGCAGAGCCTGTGGGTGCTGCAGAGCCTGTGGCTACTGTAAACCCTGTGGGTGCTGCAGAGCCTGTGGGTGCAGCAGAGCCTGTGGGTACTGTAGAGCCTGTGGGTGCTGCAGAGCCTGTGGGCACTGAAAACCATGTGGGTACTGCAGAGCCTTTGGTTACTGCTGAGCCTGTGGGTGCTGCAAAGCGTGTGGTACTGCAGAGACTGTGGGTACTGTAAACCCTGTGGGTACTGTAAACCCTGTGGGTACTGCAGAGCCTGTGGGTACTGTAAACCCTGTGGGTACTGCAGAGCCTGTGGGTGCTGCAGAGCCTGTGCGTACTGTAAACCCTGTGGGTACTGCAGAGCCTGTGGGTACTGCGGAGCCTGTGGGTGCTGCAGAGCCTGTGGGTACTGTAAACCCTGTGGGTACTGCAGAGCCTGTGGGTACTGCAGAGACTGTGGGTACTGTAAACCCTGTGGGTACTGCAGAGCCTGTGGGTGCTGCAGAGCCTGTGGGCACTGAAAACCCTGTGGGTACTGCAGAGCCTGTGGGTTCTGCAGAGCCTGTGGGTGCTGCAGAGCCTGTGCGTACTGTAAACCCTGTGGGTACTGCAGAGCCTTTGGTTACTGCTGAGCCTGTGGGTGCTGCAGAGCCTGTGGGTACTGTAAACCCTGTGGGTACTGCAGAGCCTGTGGGTACTGCAGAGACTGTGGGTACTGTAAACCCTGTGGGTACTGCAGAGCCTGTGTGTGCTGCAGAGCCTGTGGACACTGAAAACCATGTGGGTACTGCAGAGCCTTTGGTTACTGCTGAACCTGTGGGTGCTGCAGAGCCTGTGGGTGCTGCAGAGCCTGTGGGTGCTGCAGAGCCTGTGGGTACTGTAAACCCTGTGGGTACTGCAGAGCCTGTGGGTACTGCAGAGACTGTGGGTACTGTAAACCCTGTGGGTACTGCAGAGCCTGTGGGTACTGCAGAGACTGTGGGTACTGTAAACCCTGTGGGTACTGCAGAGCCTGTGGGTGCTGCAGAGCCTTTGGTTACTGCTGAGCCTGTGGGTGCTGCAAAGCCTGTGGGTGCTGCAAAGCGTGTGGTACTGCAGAGACTGTGGGTACTGTAAACCCTGTGGGTACTATAAACCCTGTGGGTACTGCAGAGCCTGTGGGTACTGCAAAGCCTGTGGGTGCTGCAGAGCCTGTGGGTGCTGCAGAGCCTGTGGTTACTGTAAACCCTGTGGGTGCTGCAGAGCCTGTGGGTGCTGCAGAGCCTGTGGGTACTGTAGAGCCTGTGGGTGCTGCAGAGCCTGTGGGCACTGCAAAGCCTGTGGGTGCTGCAGAGCCTGTGGGTGCTGCAGAGCCTGTGGTTACTGTAAACCCTGTGGGTGCTGCAGAGCCTGTGGGTGCTGCAGAGCCTGTGGGTACTGCAAAGCCTGTGGGTGCTGCAGAGCCTGTGGGTGCTGCAGAGCCTGTGGTTACTGTAAACCCTGTGGGTACTGCAGAGCCTGTGGGTGCTGCAGAGCCTGTGGGCACTGAAAACCATGTGGGTACTGCAGAGCCTGTGGGTGCTGCAGAGCCTTTGGTTACTGCTGAGCCTGTGGGTGCTGCAGAGACTGTGGGTACTGTAAACCCTGTGGGTACTGTAAACCCTGTGGGTACTATAAACCCTGTGGGTACTGCAGAGCCTGTGGGTACTGCAAAGCCTGTGGGTGCTGCAGAGCCTGTGGGTGCTGCAGAGCCTGTGGTTACTGTAAACCCTGTGGGTGCTGCAGAGCCTGTGGGTGCTGCAGAGCCTGTGGGTACTGTAGAGCCTGTGGGTGCTGCAGAGCCTGTGGGCACTGCAAAGCCTGTGGGTGCTGCAGAGCCTGTGGGTGCTGCAGAGCCTGTGGTTACTGTAAACCCTGTGGGTGCTGCAGAGCCTGTGGGTGCTGCAGAGCCTGTGGGTACTGCAAAGCCTGTGGGTGCTGCAGAGCCTGTGGGTGCTGCAGAGCCTGTGGTTACTGTAAACCCTGTGGGTGCTGCAGAGCCTGTGGGTGCTGCAGAGCCTGTGGTTACTGTAAACCCTGTGGGTACTGCAGAGCCTTTGGTTACTGCTGAGCCTGTGGGTGCTGCAAAGCGTGTGGTACTGCAGAGACTGTGGGTACTGTAAACCCTGTGGGTACTGTAAACCCTGTGGGTACTGCCGAGCCTGTGGGTACTGTAAACCCTGTGGGTACTGCAGAGCCTGTGGGTGCTGCAGAGCCTGTGCGTACTGTAAACCCTGTGGGTACTGCAGAGCCTGTGGGTACTGCGGAGCCTGTGGGTGCTGCAGAGCCTGTGGGCACTGTAAACCCTGTGGGTACTGCAGAGCCTGTGGGTACTGCAGAGACTGTGGGTACTGTAAACCCTGTGGGTACTGTAAACCCTGTGGGTACTGCAGAGCCTGTGGGTTCTGCAGAGCCTGTGGGTGCTGCAGAGCCTGTGCGTACTGTAAACCCTGTGGGTACTGCAGAGCCTGTGGGTACTGCGGAGCCTGTGGGTGCTGCAGAGCCTGTGGGTACTGTAAACCCTGTGGGTACTGCAGAGACTGTGGGTACTGTAAACCCTGTGGGTACTGCAGAGCCTGTGGGTGCTGCAGAGCCTGTGGGCACTGAAAACCATGTGGGTACTGCAGAGCCTGTGGGTGCTGCAGAGCCTTTGGTTACTGCTGAGCCTGTGGGTGCTGCAGAGCCTGTGGGTACTGCTGAGCCTGTGGGTGCTGCAGAGCTTGTGGGGACTGTAAACCCTGTGGGTACTGCAAAGTCTGTGGGTGCTGCAGAGCCTGTGGGTGCTGCAGAGCCTGTGGGTGCTGCAGAGCCTGTGGGTGCTGCAGAGCCTGTGGGTACTGTAGAGCCTGTGGGGGGCCCTAGACCAACTACAAGCTGGCAGAAACAGGCGAGAGAGCGCTTCAACTTTATCTTCAAATCATTCTTTTATAAATTAATGTGCAAACGGTTTTATATTTTTCCTTTGATTTTAATGATTTTTAGAATCCGACAATAAAGATTTCATTAATTCAGCTTAACTTTCCAGCTGGGCCCGGCACGGCCAATGGGCCGTCAGCGGCTCCCTTCACAAGGCTGTGAGCACTTGTGTCTGAAGGGACCACAAGTGAATACCGGGCACCCCTCGTGGCAAACTCAGACAGACTCTCATCAGAGGAGACAAAGACACGACCTGTCACTCCTCAAAGACACGCGACCTGTCACTCCTCAAAGACATGCGACCTGTCCCTTCAACAAAGACACATGGGTCCACAAAGACACGCGACCTGTCACTCCGCAAAGACACGCGACCTGTCACTCCACAGAGACACAAGGAGTCACAAAGACACACAACCTGTCCCTTCAACAAAGACACATGGGTCCACAGAGACACGCGACCTGTCACTCCGCAAAGACACGCGACCTGTCACTCATCAAAGACACGCGACCTGTCACTCACCAAAGACACGCGACCTGTCACTCACCAAAGACACGCGACCTGTCACTCCACAGAGACACGCGACCTGTCACTCATCAAAGACACGCGACCTGTCACTCCACAGAGACACGCGACCTGTCACTCCACAGAGATACGCGACTTGTCACTCATCAAAGACACGCGACCTGTCACTCCACAGAGACACGCGACCTGTCACTCATCAAAGACACGCGACCTGTCACTCCACAGAGACACGCGACCTGTCACTCCACAGAGACACGCGACTTGTCACTTCACAAAGACACGCGACTTGTCACTTCACAAAGACACCCGACCTGTCACTCCACAGAGACCCGCGACCTGTCACTCATCAAAGACACGCGACCTGTCACTCCACAGAGACACGCGACCTGTCACTCCGCAGAGACACGCGACTTGTTGCTTCACAAAGACACGCGACTTGTCACTTCACAGAGACCCGCGACCTGTCACTCCACAGAGACCCGCGACCTGTCACTCCACAGAGACACGCGACTTGTCACTCCACAGAGACACGCGACCTGTCACTCCACAGAGACACGCGACCTGTCCCTTCACAAGTTGTTTAGAGACAAACCAATGTTTTGTAGCAGTTTTTGTCCCTCTCAAGCGCTGTCTTCAGGACGTGTAGGTCTTTGCATGCGTCTATTCGCCTCGGGTGCATCTGTCGGTGTGATTGAACCTCAATGAAAGAATTATTACTACCTTAGAATGATGACAGGAACAGGCTGCCCGGTTCTAAACGCATGCTTTGCCAGTTACGTGCAGCTCTTTCATGCAAGTGCATAACCCACTGAGCTGTAATAGCAGAATTGTAACATATGACCTACAGGTAACACAAGGATCTCCGCAACAAAAGACATAACCCACTGAGCTATAATGTAAACATACAGACATGAGCCTGCAGTAATCTCCACACCAAGCACTATGACCCTCTGCGGTATCTGTAGATGCTTCGAGCTTGCCACCCTGCAATACACACGTGGCACCCCAGCTGCATCCGCCACCAGAGCCCGGTGCTGCCAGATAGGCCCAGAGATGTGTCTCCAGGTCCTGGGTTCAATGAGGTCCAACTTCAGCAGCTGGAGAAGGAGCTGTGAGAGGAGTCCCTGACCAGCCCCCTGTTTGTGTCCACCTTGGGTCCCCAGCACAGCTTCAAGATACAGACGCCTCTAAACAAACAAGCATTTACAATGCAATAGGTCTCGCATTTGTTGGAGTTGGAGAAATTGGCACTGTAAATGACAATTTTTTTTATTTGTGTTTTTTTTTTGCAGTGAAGCAATTCTTTAAAGAAAGAAAATGCACACTATACCATATTATATGCTTTTATAGCAACTGTACACTAAAGCAATGGCTATGTTAACGTAAAGAGTGTGAAATTATGAAAACAAATACAAAGCAGATCTAAATCAAAACATAAATAAAAGGAATTGGCATTTATAGTGGCAATAGCTCAAACGAGCTAAACCTATTGCATTGCAAATGCTTGTTTTTTCAACTATGGGAATTACAGGAAATTAAAGAGTAGGACTTTTTAATTAAAAAGTTGTTAAGAAAAATACAATTTACTCTTCATCGCCAAATTTGCTTGTAGAGCCCCAAGAGATCCAGTGGAGCGGATCTGCCACAAGGTACAATAAAACATGCATCTGCAATGCAATTGGTCTCCCATTAGTGAAAGTTGGAGCTAATGGTGCTCTAAATAATAACGTCTTTTGTTTATCGAGTGGCTGTATGTAGTGTAGAGTTTAATTATATGGATTGATTTAACCTGTTAGTTGTGGAATTGTGCGGGGTAGAATAGTGTGTGTGTATTTGTGTAGTGGAATTATGTGGATAGTAATTATGTGGTTTTAAATTAACTGGAATTATGTAGAATGGGATTGAGTGTTATGAAGCGTAAATATGTGTATTAGTCTTGTCCTGTGGCGTGGTATGTAGTGGAATTTAATTATGTGGTGAGCTGTTGAATTGTGTGACATGTTGAATTTTGAGGTGTGGACTGGTTGCATTTGTTGTGTAAGTGTGTTGATTTGAATTATGTGGTTTGTTGTTGAATTATGTGGTGCAGAATTGAAATGTGTGGAGCTGAACTGTGTGGCGTGGAACTGTGTGGTGTTTTGAGCCGGTGGTCTACGGTGCTCAGCATCAGCACTGAATTGTCAACATGGCACTTTTGACAGTCTGCCACATGGTGGCGCTCCTCATCTAATTTAGAGATGAGCAGAACAACGGTTGTTTATGAATGCAACATACATTTAAACAAGCACTGGCGTTGCCAATAGGTCTCGCATTAGGAAAGTGTGAGCTATTGGTATTGTAAATGACCATTATTTTTTTAATATGTGTTGGCATTGAAAATATATAAATTAATAGCATTGTTATTTACAAAGCCAATAGCTTACACTTTCCTAATGCGAGTCGTATTGGCTATGGGAATGCTTGTTGTTAGCCAGCAAGGACAGTGCTGTTGTGGTGCTGAGTGATGCTGTTATGGTGCTGAGTGGTGTGGTGGTGTCCCTGAGTGGTGTGGTGGTGTCCCTGAGTGGTGTGGTGGTGTCCCTGAGTGATGTGGTGGTGTCCCTGATTGATTTTGTGGTGTACATCAGTGATGTGGTGGTGTCCCTGAGTGCTGTGTTGGTGTCCCTAAGGGCTGTGGTGGTGTCCCTGAGTGCCGTGTTGGTGTCCCTGAGGGCTGTGGTAGTGTCCCTGAGGGCTGTGGTGGTGTCCCTCAGTGCTGTGGTGGTGTCCCTGAGTGGTGTGGATGTTTATACAAGTGCATTTAAGTTGTGGCAGGTAAAAAACAATGCATTTTCATGCGTCATCAATTTAAAGGATGAGGTGAACATTGTGATAGGCCATGGGCGGACCCAAAACATGAATGAAAACCGATTGAGCCAATGCCTGAAGGGGACTGTCGGAAACAAGACAATGGCTGAAGGGGGCTGACCAAAAGCCTCTTACTGTATGTATGCAAGTGTGGTGTGGTGTAGTGTAATGTGCCAACATAAGGTTTTGCTAAACAGCTAAAGCAGTCTATATTGAGGCCTAAAACCCCCGAACAGAAAATGAAGTTCTATTACAGGTCTCTGCACTGCAGGACTCTCCCATGAGCCCTCCTCCCTGTGCTCACCGCACATACTACTACAAAAAGAAAATTAAAAGTTGAAACCTGCAAAACGAAAGTAACGCTGCCCAAGTAAAAAACAAGCTATCCCAGCCTGCTATGCGCTTTTAATGGTGCTGTACCGTATTGCTATGATGTGAAAATAATGCATTTAAACGATGCAGTATTTTCGTTTACACTCTGCAAAGGATCTTCGAAGTGCGCAGTCCAGAGTGGGGGCAGAGACGCAGACATACGAGAGAGCGCAATACGGAGGAACAGGAGAGAAGCACACAAGGGAGACATCAGGCAAGCACATGCACTCTCGTGGACTTCTTAGTCAAAAATAAAGACAAGTACGGGAAATGCAAGCGGCGGGGTGGGGGTGGGTTGGGTTCACAAGGGAGAGAACAACACGAGTGGTGGGGGAAAACCACGAGGGAGACAGCAACACAGGAAGAAGTCCATGCTGTGCTGGGGGAGGGGGGAGGGCCATTAGGAACAGGAACAGATGGCCATGAAAGTGTATGGGCCAAATGCCAGCAACACAGGAAGAAGTACACGAAGGAGGCAGCAACACAGGGAGTGGGCAAAATTCAGACATGGCAGACAGCAACAGTCAAGAGAACATCACAGCGTAGGGGAGAGAAGCATTTGGTTGTGAAGGAGAGAATGGGGGCAGAGACGCAGACATACGAGAGAGCGCAATACGGAGGAACAGGAGAGATGCACACAAGGGAGAAATCAGGCAAGCACATGCACTCTCGTGGACTTCTTAGTCAAAAATAAAAACAAGTACGGGAAATGCAAGCGGCGGGGGGGTGGGTTGGGTTCACAAGGGAGAGAGCAACACGAGTGGTGGGGGAAAAGCACGAGGGAGACAGCAACACAAGAAGAAGTACACGCTGTGCTGGGGGAGGGCCATTAGGAACAGGAACAGATGGCCATGAAAGTGTATGGGCCAAATGCGCGTGCCTGTACGTGCACTCGAAGAAAACGCCACGGAAAAAAGCGGTGGTTTGACTATCCGATGGAGCACATGAATTCTCCCCCATTTCCCATTGCTTCATTGTTTTGTTTCAAATATTTACGCACAAACAAGAACCACAAAACAAGAACAAGTCGGGTTGGGGCGGGAGAGTGAGAGAGTGGGAGGGAAGAGCTGGAAAAGCCCAGGCTCGGCAGTGCAGCATGGTTGTGATTGCGTGGAGAGAGAGGGGAGGTGCTGATGTGGGAGGGGGAGGCTGTGATTGCGTGGAGAGAGAGGGGAGGTGCTGGTGTGGGAGGGGGGAGGTGCTGGTGTGGGAGGGGGAGGCTGTGATTGCGTGGAAAGAGAGGGGAGGTGCTGGTGTGGGAGGGGGGAGGTGCTGGTGTGGGAGGGGGAGGCTGTGATTGCGTGGAGAGAAAGGGGAGGTGCTGGTGTGGGAGGGGGGAGTTGCTGGTGTGGGAGGAGTGCTGCTAGGGGAGGAGAAGCCTGATGCCGGATGGGGGCGGGAGAGGCTGGGCTTGCATGCGATGCGCGTGCATGTACACGGGCACTGCATGAAAACCGCGGGGCTGAAAGCCCTTTGGTTTGAAGATGTTTTCGCCACATGAATTCTCGCTACGCTCGATGCGCTTGCGCACATCGATAGGTCGCGAGACCTAAAAATACTAATACCTGCTTCACCAGCCATTCCTGTAGCTTTGAGGGTGTGGCATAATCTCCTCTGTCACATTTGCAGACAAGAGAGATGGTAAGTAGTTGTTTAGGCTCCAGTAACAGGACACAATGCATCGAAAAGACCATGCCACACAGATGGGGCACACGCGTCGACAGAGGATACTGCTGCAGCAATGCACGGTGAGGGCTTGAAAGCACCAGTATCAGGACTCACCACACCCAGATGAAAGATGCAGCTGATGCAATGCAGAGAACTGAGGACGATGCAACAGCTGGACAGCGCGTGACACGTCGAGCCAGAGTGAGATGAAGCAGACAGACGAAGACGGGAGGCAAGGATCGTTCCCAAACTGCATTTAATAAACACCTCAGTGCCTAAGACTCCATCAAATGTTTCTAGTCAGCAGGCATGCACAATCCACTGCCTCTCTTGCCGTTCCTCAACAACAGAGGGCGCAGTTATTTACCTTTGTTCAAGCCCTGCCATAAGAACATGTATCCATTGAACAGGAGCCTCGTAATGTGCGACTCTGCAGTGCTGCACATTAAACAAATGGCAGCGCAGAGACACGTCCAAATGCGTCCAACTAAAAGAAGTCCATCCATGTCAGCAGATGCCAGGGGACAGGGTTGGGGATGGCCGCTGTGGAAGCGCGGCTATCTCCCCAGCATGGTTAGGTGCCCATTTGTAAAATCAAATCAAAATTATCTTTATTTCGATTGTTTAGAAGCAATCATAAAAGTACACATAAAAAATACATTGATTACATTATTGAAATACATAATTATAGTACAGAAATTCATCAATCAATTCAAGGGATTGAGGCTCAGAAATAAAAGTTTAAAATTAAAAGTGTTTTTACAGTGCATTTAAATGTCCATACTTTTCCTAGTGCGCATCACAACTTTTAAATATAATGTTATTATTGCTACACATAGGTGGTTGTCAAGACATTGAATATTAAGCATCGCCAAACGACACTGTCGATGTCCTAATTCTCTTAATAATGGGAGCAATAAATTTTTCCTAGTTGCATCATAACATTTACAAAACAGGAGGACATGGATAGTACTCTGAGGTGAAATATAATCACAGAGGCAAAGAGGTAGATCATGCGTCTAATTATTAATCATAGGAAAACTAACCAGTCTGTGGAAAATACCAAATCTAAAGCGTGAAAGTAAAAAACGCTCATATTTATTTGATACATAGATTAAATAGGGCTGAATATTAAAAGTCGTTAAAACCATTTGATGCTGCAAGACAGAAGGTTTTAAGACCTCCGCTGCAATTCTATGTGAGTCCAGAAAAGCTAGACCCTCCCTCTTCAACTCTTTCCGTGAGATAGCTGAGATACTAGTAGGGTTCAAGAAATAATCTTCTCTCCCAATATCCTTTAAAAAGTTACAAACATAGTTCACCCATGGTATTTTTGTAGCTCCCTCTAGTATTAAATGTCTGTCAGAACATCCCTATTTGAGTGCGTTGCATCATGTGTCCAGAGCCTGTGCCACAATAGTACAGGCTCTAGTTTAATTAGCTCTAATATATAAGAGAGACCCAGTTCTGAGTGACAATTGTAGTTAGAAGAGCTTTTGGGAAGCGCCAAGATATATTTTAAAAATGAGTTTTCAGCCATCTGAATAGGTGCGGGATTTGCAGATCCCCAGACCCCACTACCATAGGAAAAGCCAGCCACACATTTAGCTTTATACATTTTAATTAGTTAAACAGGTGGTCTGGTCCCTAGTTTATTTGAAAAGATTTTAAGGGCAGCAGTCGAGCGTATCAGCTCAAGTTGTTTTGCAGACACAGCTTGGCTCCACGTCTCATTTTGAGCGAAGAGTATCCCAAGATAGGAGAACTGCTTGGCAAAATCGAGTTTCTGTCCTGCTATAAAAATAGGCCTCTTGGGTTTGCTTTGCCTACCACAGTACATAGTGAAAGTTTTTGTTGTATGACTTTCAGGCCCAGCACATTCATAAAACGGGAAAAACTATCAACCACACGTTGTAGGCCCACTTGAGTACGTGACATAAGTACAGCATAGTCAGCGTACAATAGTGCTGGTATTGGGCGGCCACCTACATAAGGGGATCCGAGCTATCATTGCACAGAACTTCTTCCAATCCATTTATATACAAGTTAAAAGGGAAAGGGGCCAGGACACAGCCCTGCCTGACCCCACTCCTGATTGGAATTTTATCTGTGCGTTCTCTCTTTAGGCCAAAGCAAACGCGGGCTGAGGCGTCGCTATAGAAACGCTTAAGATTATACATAATATTAGATTCAACCCCTAGTTGTTCTAGTAGTAACCACAGCTTAGAGTGGATCACACAATCAAAGGCGGCCGAGAGATCAACGAAGGCCAAAAACAGGTTACCCTGTTTTACCCTCGTATACTTCCCGACCAACATTAAAAGGTTCAAACCCTGCTCTACTGTCCCCAGGCCGGAACGGAAGCCATACTGGAGATCAGACAGGATAGACTTTTCCTCTGCCCATTCCAAGAGGCGGTCCAAAATAACTCTCCCTGCTATTTTTGTAAAGGAATCCAGAAGGGAAATAGGCCTGTAACAGGTCGGGTCATGTCTATTCCCCTTCTTATAGATCAGAACTATTACAGATTCCACCCAGGTGGGCAGGAAATCAGCAACACAGCTGGCATTGAGCACCTGGACCAAACGGAAGAAGTTAATTGGGCAGGGGAACACTTAGTTGACACACAAAATGATTGAACACCCGAAAAGAAAGTGACTAATGATGTGCAAACAACGCGAGAGGGCTAAAAGAGGAATATTTGAATAAGATTAAAGTAACAAAGTTATCAAACAAAAACAGGAATTTGCAGGGCTTACAGCAGCTGTTGTGTAAATACCTCACTGGGTGGCAGTAAACGATATTATTACTGGAAAAACTTCCAAGATTCAGCTTCACAAATGCCAATTGTGCACATCTGTTCACATCATATGACGTCAGTCCGTTTTTCATTGCTTCACTTACTGGATGGTTTTTATATGCTCTGCTCTCCTCGATATTGTTGTTCAGTTAGTGTGGTTCATTTTCCACGTGAGGGCAACGGTCTGAGCGGTCAGAATGTTTTAGATTTTTTTTTACTGTCACTAAGCAAATGCGGCGCTCAATAGGTCACGAGTACAAGTCCTGACGGAGCTGTCTTAGCATTCAATCGATCTGAGGTTGATAAACGGAGCACCTGTAATCTGGCCAATAGAACACCTGCTTTTTATAATGCTTAGAAACAGTGGACACGTTTAGGGAACAAAGGAGCATATTACCAACAACTAGCGATAATTATCGCTATGTTGGCTTAGCGGCGATAATATTATCGTAGAGCTCCGCCGATTTTTATCGCAGATAAACCTTGCTATTATCAAGGTTTATCTCAAAAGCGATAAAAATCGGCCGAAATGCATGAATATCGCTGAAAAGTCAGCGATATTCATGCATTACCGAGCTAATGCTCTTAGCCATGTTATCCACCTACCATTGGATAACATGGCTAAGAACTGCTCTGGGCAGGCGTTAGCTTTTGGAGATATTCGCGCTTAGCGCAAATATTTCCAAAAGTAGGTAATAGGAGATAGCGATGTTAGCGACTGTTTCCAGTCCACTTTGCATGTCATTAGCGATAATTATCGCTGACATGCAAAGTGGGCCCCAAGATGATCGCTATCTCCTACTAGCTGTCATTAACTGGTGTTAGCGACAGCTAGGTAATAGGGCGATAAAATTATCGCCGCTTTAGCGGGAAAAATTCCCGCTAAAGCGGCGATAAGGCCCTTGGTAATATGCCCCACAGAGCTGAGGTAATGTTTTGTTTGTTGACACAACAGGTGGGAACCTTGGTGATAGGGCAGCGAACATTAGTATCTTTCTTACAGTGGGTTCATAATTGCAGGTGTCATGTGATAGGTCATTCACTAAAATACACGCATGCTTGTTAGTGAATGTTCGAGCGAACAACGGTATGATCTAGTGAATACATATTTTAGTGTAAGTTTGCATCTAAAAAAAAAAACAAGATGTGAGCGGTTGTTTTTTGATTTAGTTGCTCGCCGTGAAATGGATCCAAAAAAAAAATTGCAGCGAATGATGCACCCGCGTGCGCCACTGTCAGCATCTGTCTTCATCTTTGGTGGCCGTGTCTGGCCGTCATAATTGAAGACATATGGGCTTTGGTGCGCGTAACAGACAACAATAGGTCATAGGCGGAGCTACGCGACTGCCTATGGCCTATTGCGTGTTTTGTTATAGAACAGCACGCATGCAAAGCCCAATCAAAATGGACCTTGAACTGCACAAGCTATGTGGAATTTCAAGGTCCATTTTTGAAACCCTAGTAAAAGGGCTATTCGCTCGCTTCGCTTGCGAGCCCTAAAAACCAAAAGAGAAGCCAGAGGGAATGTCTGGAGGCGGGTCCAATCTGATCAGGGCAAAGGAAGGAGGGCCAGGATCACACGCGTGACTAGAACCCCCAGGGAGCCGGGACCAAGAAGATCAGGAGCGCAGCCAAGCCAGAACCATGAGAGAGAAGAGGGAATGGAGGACTAAGAGAACCAAAAGAACCAGGGCCCAGGGGAGAAGGACCTGGGCCAGGGTCAGAACAACAAAGGCCAGGAGGACTGGGACAGTTTGACTAGTTCCAGGAGGAACAGGAACAGGAAGATACGGACTAAAGAGAGTATGACCATGATCCGGCAACCAGGAGTTTTGGCACCAGGAGGAGCAAAAGCAGGACCAGGTCTGGGAGAGGCCGGAACATGAACAGTACCTGGAATAGGGAGCACCATGAATAATAGGACCAGACCTGATGGACCAAAACCAGGAAGATCAAGAAAGGGGACCAAGGGGAACAGGAGAATGAGGAACGGGGGATCATGAGGACTGAGGACAGAGGTGGCCAGCACAGGAGGGACCAGGAAAGTCAGTGGCAAGTGACCAGAGCAGGATCAGAACTGAGGAGACCTGTAGGATAAGGACAGCAATGACCAGGAAGACCAGGACTTGGATATTCAGGAACTACAAGAGTAGTTCAGGAACAGAAGGAGAAGGACCAGGAAGCTGAGGAGGAGGACCAGGAAGCTGAGGAGGAGGACCAGAAGAAGCGTGACAGGGATGAGTACCAGGAGACGCATCAGAAGGAGGAGGACCAGGAGGTTGAGGAGGAGAACAAGGAGGCTGAGGAGGAGGCCCAGAAGGCCGAGGAGGAAAAGAAGAAGCGTGACAGGGATGAATACCAGGAGACGTATCAGAAGGAGGAGGACCAGGAGGCTGAGGAGGAGGACCAGGAGGCTGAGGAGGAGGACCAGAAGAAGCGTGATGGGGATGAGTATCAGGAGACTCATTAGAAGGAGGAGGACCAGGAGGCTGAGGAGGAGGACTAGAAGAAGCGTGACATGGATGAGTACCAGGAGACGCATCAGAAGGAGGAGGACCAGGAGGCTGAGGAGGAGAACCAGAAGAAGAGTGATGGGGATGAGTATCAGGAGACTCATTAGAAGGAGGAGGACTAGGTGGCTGAGGAGGAGGAGCAGGAGGCTGAGGAGGAGGAGCAGGAGGCTGAGGACGACCAAAAGAAGCGGGACAGGGATGAGTACCAGGAGACGCATCAGAAGGAGGAGGACCAGGAGGCTGAGGAGGTGGACCAGGAGAAGCGTGATGGGGATGAGTACCAGGAAACTCATTAGAAGGAGGAGGACCAGGAGGTTGAGGATGAGGACCAGGAGGCTGAGTAGGAGGACCAGGAGGCTAAGGAGGAGGACCAGAAGAAGCGTGATGGGGATGAGTACCAGGAGATGCATCAGAAGGAGGTGGACCAGGAGGCTGATGAGGAGGAGCAGAAGGCTGAGGAGGAGGAGCAGGAGGCTGAGGAGGAGGACCAGGAGGCTGAGGAGGAGGACCATAAGAAGTGTGACGGGGATGAGTACCAGGAGACACATCAGAAGGAGGAGGACCAGGAGGCTGAGGAGGAGGACCAGGAGGCTGTGGAGGAGGACCAGGAGGATGAGGAGGAAGGCCAGGAGGCTGAGCAGTAGGACCAGAAGAAGCAGGACAGGAATGAGTACCAGGAGAAGCATCAGAAGGAGGAGGAGCCTCAAGATGCAGACAAGGAGTACGAGCAGGTGGCTTTGGACCAAGCGGAGGAGGAATAGGTGGAGGGGGTGGGCGACAAGGACCAGAAGGATGTCGCGCCCAAAAGGACCATCACAAGGAGGGAGAAGATTTGAACTAGAGGAAAAATATCAAACCGTAGAAGAGGACTGGTCCATTGACTCTCTAGTGACCCCCGCGTTTTTTACTCTACTTCATGCTCTCTAAGGGCTTTGGGTATCCTAAAACGCAGTCGTTTGTGAGTAATTAAAGGACAACAGTTTTACTACTAAATATCTATTGTTTGACAATTTCTTTGGCCTCAAATGTTGTATTAAATAATGCAGAGAACTTTATTAGTTCGCTCCTCACGACTCCACCCCTCAGGACTCCACCACCTTTCTGCTCTCCACAGTTTACCAATATCAAGAGCCCTATGGCTTGGCTGCTGCTTCCCATTACATTCAAACATGCGCTGGGGCTAAGCTGCTTTTATTCTTGCACACAACCCTAAGAATATATTGATGGGATTTGAGATAATTGACTCGGGGTCAATAATTAAAAACGACGTAGTCAAACTCCAAAATCTGTCTTTAAAAAGGCGTGTGCAACAGAAATACATATTCTTGTTATGAAAAACCTGAGAAGGCAGATTTAGTGGTCAAGGCACTTAGGTTGTAAACTAGAAGACATTTTGAGAGTTTGCACTTCAAAGTGGCACACAATTTACGTGATATTCAATTCAACCTGATCCATTTCACCCAGGTTTAAGTCAAATCACGTTTAAATTTACACCAGTCGCGACTAAAGACTCCAGAGTAGGGCAGCAGCTCTGGGGCAGGCTATGGGCTATTAATCACCTTCTCCACTGACTCAAGAAACTGCCCAGCTCTTCCTGGGAAGGTCACTGAAGAACCTGGCCATGCCAACCCACTGGCATCGACCCTGGATGGCCCATGGAAGAGAATACTGCGTACGGATGACTGAACTCTGCGACAAAATCAAAGAGCCAGGTTTCTCCGGGAGGCTCACCTTTTTGATGTGCGACAAGCCTTGTGGCGAGGAATTCAGGCAACTAATGTCCACAAAGGCAAGCCTGTGTGGAGGAGGACTGGCATACAAACAAACAATGCAATAGCCTCGACATCCAGCACAGTTGAGGTGGAGTTAATCACATGGCTGTTCAAGACAAGACTGTGGGTTATAATGATGGATAAGAGGCAATTCACCCCTATACTTCGCTACTCCGCACAACATAGGTGTCTGGGTAAAACTTTGGAAACATGGAGTATTACTGAGGGAAGTTTGTGTATTATTCCTGATTCCTCCAGTTGGGACCCTCAGAGCACAGCTCAGAATCTCATGGTATTTTCCTCCACTGTCGAAGGTATGGATGCCCCCGGTATGGACACTCCGGTGCTGAGACACATGGAGATGGAGGCCATGATACACAAAAGGCAGAGTAAACTAACCTGTAGGATTGCTTCTAGGTTAGGTGCAACACTCCCACCATACTAGCGAAATGTCTACATTCACAAATACTGATCCATACCCCAATATACAAATTAATGAAAAAAGTAACCCCCGCATCAACCACAGATATAACAGTTACTTGGCATAGCTTCATAATTACTCTAGGCACGTACCATATGAAGCGTATTGTACTTTTCAATTAACGCTTTCACAATTCCCAATCACATGTACAACCCACACTCCATAAGTTCAATCTTGAGACAGGAAATCATTTCTTGAATTAATCTTTAAGTTTTACTAATGCCAAAGAAGGGCAGAAAACCTCATATCAAAGAAAATATTTAATTCACATCTTAAAATCAATAACAGATTTGACGAAATCGTATATGACTAACATCACAGTAACATACCCAAGAACACGATATATATATATATATATATATATATATATATATATATATATATATATATATATATATATATATATAACATGTACAACATATAAAACATACATTTATCCAATTGTTTCATATAGATATGTTCTTAGCATGGGGCATCTGATGTCCCTGGGAGGTGGGGGTTTACAATTATAATTATACACATGTAGAGGGATGGAGAGACTCAAAATAAACCCCAAAGCAACCCGTACAACAAACCAAATATGATTGTTTTGAAAATACTGCCCTCACTCACACACCGTAGTGTGTGACATGCTTCATCATCGGGTCTGCTTACAATACGCCCAGGTGTAGCCACAATCTGGACGAAGCATAGAGGAGGGGGTTTTGAACATAAAAGACCACAGGACACAATACAAAACCAAACAAAATATATACATGAACAAAAGTAGTGATCAGCGAATGTCATCCTGTGACTGGAACTGAAGTGCAACACGTGCAGTTAATAAGGAATTGTTAAAACTGGTTTGAGGATACCAAACAGAACTTTATTGACAGATTCCGCAACCAGGATTAAAAGAAAAGAAAGGATGGGTAGTGTTTCCAAGAGAAAATAAAGTTCTCAAAACAACCCTCCTCATACCGCTGTTGTCAACATGTTTCGACCGACTTACTTATTTATGAGGGTACGATGTATTTACAAACCCATGGTACTTCCATGGGGAGTGTCTTTGCCCCCAGCCTGGCAGGATTGTATGTGGGGGCATTTGAACAACTTACCATCTTTGACACCACGGGCCCGGTGAAAGTACAGAAATAAATAAAACCACATACCTTTCACTCGGAGATGCGGCGAGCACAAGGTAAGTGGTTTTATTTATTTACTTTGTGAGCCATATAAATGTCGATAACAACACAACCTTTTGTACAATCATATAATGGATCTCAATAATACAAGTAAGAAAGAATATGTTCTGAGTTTTCCATCCCACAACCTTTCCTTATTAAAGCAAATGTTGCATACATCTCCAACTCCTCTTACACAGGGTCAGGCTTGCTTCCTGCAATATGGGGTGGTATTCAACATGTCCCTGTGTTTCTTTGGACTGCAGGGCCTGCCCTTGGGGAGGCTGCCACGGGCGGTGGCTAGGAGACGGGTTCTAATTTTCTAATTTCTAGGTTTGGTAGAGCGCAACAGCTACCCCAGCAATGGGGTGTCCCGGCGCTAGGAGACAAACTAAGTCCTACAGAGCGGGAAGGGGAGGATAAGGGCCCTAAAGAGCGGGGAAGAGGTGGGTAGATTAAGTGCTCACTGATGCCAGGGTGACAGGGGTCCTGGGCTCTCTCCAGTGCTTAATATGTGAAATAATAATGTCTGGGTCCAAAGTTTATCTCAGAAGCTCGCCCCTGGTGCTGCCAAAGGTTCTCTAGTATTGATTCGACCTCTTGGCTCTTTCATTCACTGCAACACACTTCCTGTTTCTCCATCTCACTTGTGCTGGTTCTTTTTCATCCCTGCTTTCCCCATTTGTCACTGTTTTCCTCTCTTTTTCTTCTTCTTCCTTCCTTCCATTTCATTTTTTTCTCTCTTGGTATGGTTCATAGTCTTATGATGAAAAATAAGTCCCGGTCCCTAAAAACGAGTGCTGGTGGGCCCGACCTGCAACCATCGGCTCTAGACCAAGAGGAGAGGAGTTTGGGTTTGAGTCTTGGCAACGACGCTGAACATCCTGTGATTCTGGGAAAATCACTAAATCTTCCTGTGCCTAACAAGAATAAATGTGTCCTCTTGTGACGCAACTGGCGCTATGTAAAGCGCTGTATAAAACTCTGTAAAACAAAAAAGTTAAGCACCGGCTCCCTCTCAGGCCGGGCTAGTGTATCCTCAAATATGAGTTACAGTTACTTACTCCCGAAGGCACTCGCCCTAATTAAGCTGACTTGATAAACCAGAGCTCAGTCGGGCCCTTGAAGTGCTGTGCCACAATTAGAGGCGCTGTGAACTGTGCAGCAAATTGTGGATTTGCGTCAGAAGCAACCTCCTGAGAGGAATACCCTGCAAAGACAGCGAACGGCGGATATTAAATAATGCAGCGAGGAAGGCTGCTGAGAACTGGGGCAGGCACTCCTCGAAGCTGCTGTGTTTCGGCTGCCTCTCAATAATGAATTCACATTTACAGTCTACTGCTCTGGGAGGGAGGCTGGAGCTAGATGTTGAGAAAATTCAGCATGGCTACCTGCTGTTCCCAAGCATGGCAATAAGTACCACACTCCTTTACGAGATAAAGTACCCCGTGCTGTACATTATAAGGATATTACAAGTCACAGAAGAGTTCCGTGATCACATAGCTCAAAGGTCTGAGACCAAAGGCCCAGTTTTCAAATTCAAATTCAAATTCCTTTATTCGGTACTTAAAAAGATACCATTAAAGTGCATAGTTAATACATACATACAATTTATATAAAAACAGTTAAAAAATTATTAAAAATTTCATATATATCTACAAAAAGGTACAGTTTGTCATTTTCAGGTAATGGGGGTTTCAGTCTGCGTTCAAGTGGAGTCTACAGATATTTCCCTCATGTTCCTCAATTTTATAGCAGATTTAATAAAGCTAATAACACTTAACAAAGTATGAGGATCTGGTGCCTTTTGCAAAAATAAAATGGCATCTTTGGTGTGCTTAAATTTTCGGTTTTTCAAGATCCTTACTAAAAACTTCTTTCTAGGTTCTGAAAAGCGGGGGCATAATAAAACAAAGTGAAGGGTGTCCTGCGGAGACCTAGAGTCGCAGCCGCAGGAGCCCTTCGCCTCTACCGTAGATGTGTAACCAGCAGGACTTGCCAATAAATGATGTAATAAATTCAAACGAAACCTGGTCATGTAAAATCTTTGCTGCGCATTGTACAGTACAGCCAAATATGGTTCCATTTTAAAATTTGTGGTTACCACTGGTCCATGAGCCGCTACCGAGGGTTTTTTGTTTTCAGTGAGCGCCCTCCTATCAGTTGACCATGCTTCAAATGAATTTTTAAGCAATGTTTTGTTCTGTGTGGTCAGCTGCTCTGGGTCAGTGAACATGTTTTTGCAGCCAATGCGGACCAGGGTATCCCTAACGTATTTTAACCACGTGATTTGTTCCCATTTGTCCCGGTTTAGACAGTCCATAATTATCTGTCTACTAAAGCTGGCTTCTGGGTTTGTCCATATCCTGATCCAGGCCATAAGAGGTTGAATCTTGATTTTATCCTCGATATAGGGTTCTCCCAGTTCCAGATGGGTTATATGTGCCGGGGTACTCTGACGGACCTTAAGTAGTCTTTTGAAAAATGTATTTTCCTCCGTTTGTTTTTGTTGTATGTGATTAATTTTGCAGCCCCACACTTCTGCTCCATATAACACTTTCGCGCAGGATACAGCTTTGTATAAGTTTAGTATCTGTTCCGGTGACCACCTACCAAGCCTCCTTCCATATGCCATTATAGCACCCGTAGAGGCCACCAATTTGGATGCATGCTTTTCGGCCAGATTTTTAAATTCTAGTTTCTCGTCGAAGAGGACGCCAAGGTAGGAAAATGTCTTAACTACTCCCATCTTATGACTACCTATACTGTACGAGAAGTTATTTTTTGCATTCCGGCCTGTGGTCATGATGAAAGATTTATCCAGGTTGGCTGAAAGGTCCAAAGAATTCATAAAATTTACGAACCCATTAATAAGTTTTTGGAGTCCCAGTGGCGTTCGGGCTAGCAACACAGCGTCGTTCGCATAAAGGAGGACTGGTACTGAGCGCTGGCCGATCTTAGGGCAGTCCACTTCTAGTTCCATGAGGCTTTTGTCCAGATTGTTTATGTATAAAGAAAATAAAAACGGCGCTAAAATGCAGCCCTGCCGCACTCCACTTGTGCAAGGGAACGGTTCAGTCTTCATCCCTTCGTTGCTGTAACGGACTGTGGCCGTGGTCTCCCAGTGCAGAGCCTTTAAAATGTCTACTATTTCATAATCCACCCCCATCAAGATCATCAGGGCCCATAATTTCTGTCTATTTACACGATCGAAGGCAGCTGAGAGATCCATAAAACCCATATATATGGTTTCTTTGGCTGCAATGGTATATTTAGCGGTAAGTAAATATAGATTTAGGCATTGGTCTGTTGTGGATCTCCCTTCCCTGAATCCATACTGTACATCAGTTAAAATGTGATGATCCTCTGCCCAAACTTGCAGACGATTTAAAATGGCATGTCCCATGATTTTTGCCGTAACGTCTATCAATGAAATGGGACGATAACATTGGGGGTCGTCCCGACTGCCTTGTTTATAGATGGGGACAATGGTTGCAGAGGACCATGTTCGGGGCAGTCCTGTCACAACTGCCTCGTTCAATACCCTGGTAAGGACGGGAGCCCACAACTCTATATTGCTCAGGTAGAGGTCAGGGGGAATGCCATCGGGACCAGGGGCTTTATTCTTGGAAAGCCCTTGAATGGCTGATTTTATTTCTTTTAGTGTGAACGATAAACATGTGGTTGTTGGTGGTTTTGACCCTTTTTCTTGCAGTGTGGCCCCCATATGGTTGTAAAGACCACAGAAATGATTCCGCCATTGTTCAGGAAGTATGGTATTTATTATGTCCGGCCCTCTCGGGTCTTTAAAGCAAGGTTCATTAATAATTTTCCAGAAAGCCGACATATCTCTACGCTCTGCCGCTTCCCTTAAATCCTCCCATGCTCGATATTGTAGAGAGTTTTTACGAGTTTTCAGGGCTTTTTTATAAATAGCTCTCTTCCCCGCGATCTTGGCTTTGTCTTTCGGTTGTTCCGTAAGGCTTTTTTTTAGCTCTTTTAGTGCCTTGGTGCAGTCATGGTCAAACCAGCGTGGCATTAACGGCTGTTTAGGTCCTGTTCGTGGTGAGGTTTTCAATAGATTGTTTATAAGTTTGGCAATTTCTTCAAATGCACTTACTACAGTTGGGCCTGTCACATTTTCATCTAGACAAATCTTTAAATGTGCTTGTCCCTTCCTCACTAGATCCCGATAGAATTTGTCCCCATCTATCTTTGCCCATTTGAGCCTTCTCCCCTGTGCGGTTACCTGTTCCAGGGCTTCCGGTGCACCCACTCTTAGGCTGAGATTCATGCATGTAATGTTCAACTTCAGTGGATTATGGTCGCTGAAGGGACTCAAAATAATGTCACAATTTGTAATCCATTTTTTGAGAGTTGCGGACACCAAAATGAAGTCTATATAGGAGTGACAACCTCTTCCTTTAAATGTTGGATTGGGTTCCTTCTTGTTATCTATCTTAATCAGGTCCATTGTGGGCACTAGATCATACCTCTTGGTGAAGTTTTCCATCTCCTTTCCTTCAACAGTGTGGGCAAAATGAGGCCCCTTTTCCTCCGTGCACCTTGACCAATCCTTGTTTATGGGTCTTAGTTTTTCACAAAGGTGACAATTGAAGACCCCTACTAGAATCGTGTATGGTACACCCTTAGCAGGATTAGATGAAGATAGATTTTTAAGGTATTCATCCAATTCTTTCAGAGCTTTATTTTTATTCTGTGAGCCCACCGAGTTATACCAGTTTATCAGGGTGATTTTTAGTCCTTTATGTGAAAAGCCGATTGCTTGTATGTTTCTAGAGGCACATTTTAGATCTGACCAGCGCCCCTGGATGTGAAGGGCCACATATATGAGTAGTCCACCCATAGCTCTCCCAGATGATGCATTTGTTGCAGGGACTCCAAAACTTTTAAACCCGTCTAGTGGAAATTGACTGTGGTCAACAGTCCAGGTTTCCTGTAGACAGATGATGTGGAAATTGGTTATGAACTCTCTCCACTCCTTCACGTTATATTTGGATGCAATCCCCGCTATGTTCCATGATAGGATTTTTATGCCTTTATCAACCTCCTCTTTTTGGTTGCTGGCTATCATGGAGTTGCTGACTGGAATCTCTCCCAATGTCACTGTGGAGCCCATTTCATTTGGGGCAGAATCTTCCCCATACACGGTCAACTGACCGGGATTTGTATAGTCATTACTCTTCCCTAGTGGGTGTTCATCCATATATACGATAGGTACACTACCTAGGTCTGTTGTAATGGTGGAGGGCAGGTAGGCTGGTTTTTGCCTGCTTTCCATGGGACTAACATTCCCTATGCTTGAGTTAAGTTCCCTTTTTTGTTGGAGTCAATCGACATCTTCCAGAGTGGAGAATCTATTCCAATGTGCATGCATTTGAGCTATTGGGTCGTAGAACGATGGTGCGTGCCAAGGTGCCTGCCAGTTTGCCTGCCAGTTTTCTACCCTATGATGCTGCATGGGGGGTGGGGCCATATTTACTTGTGCCCTGTTTGTATACGTGTATGGGATTCCATGATTACCATACAAGGGATAGAAATATGATAGGGGTAGGAGAAATATGTTGGTTTGTAAAGACATCGAGGGGGAATTGCATATATGGGTAACTGCCGAAGTATCTCTAAAGTTAATTGCAATTACATCCCCTGCTATTGTTTTTGCGCCCTTTCCAATCCACTGGCCCCTTCTAACAGATAGAATTTCTCCAGACATATGTAGGGGCAAAGGTTTATTGGACCTCAGCCATTGAATGCATTTATTCCTTAAGTCCCCTTCCTGTTCTCTTTTTCCCTCCTTTAGGGGGGGGACGCCTGTTAAGACCACTACGTATGGTAGTGCTTCTGGTGGTAAATTGATCGCGTGGAACCGCCCTCCCGTTGTTTCTCTGGGAGTGCCCAAAGGGTTGTTAGTTTTGGGTTGGATGATATTACCAACGTTATCTTGCCTCTGACTTACTTTAGCTACTGATGTGGTACTTTTCCCCTGATTTTTATCTTCCTGTGGCGCTATACTCTTTGTGTTAGTCGTTGGGCAGGGATTTGTTTTAGCCGGCATATCATTTTGTGGGACTGTATTATTTATTGATTTGCCAGTATTTGAGGAAATGGATGATGTACCCCTGCTTATGTTCTCTTTAGCCCCCACTCCCATTTTATTAGCATTATCTGAGGCTATGGATGATATTTGGGGTGCCTGCCTGGTTGGTCCTGCCACCTTGTTGTTTATGACGGATGTTAGCCTGTCCAGTTTGGCCATTAGGGGTTTAAGCTGAGTCCGAATGGACTCTTCTAATTCTGCCTTGAGGTCTGCCACCATATTTGCCACCCAACAGGGGATGCCAAATGTGGAGCTGGCCATCGGAGTTGTCAAGTTATGATTGGCCTTAGAGTTCTCTTTACTCTTATTTTTGTTATAAGGTTTGCTAGCACTCTTTTTCCTAGACTTTTGAGCAGGCTTCCCTGCATTGCTCAATTGTGTTGTTACTGTGGGTGACTGCTCTACATTTATAGAATCTGTTGCTCTGCGCACATTTTTCGGAATATTTGGGGTTGGTTGGGCACAGGGAAGATCAACATACGAGGAGGTTAGGGAAAGACTAGCGTCTGGGATATCTATTAAAGATATCAACTGACCCTCCTCTGTGTTGTGAACAGCTACAGTGGGTGGGAGCGAAAGTCGCCTTTCCGTGTTCTCGATGGCTGTGGCCACTACCCCAATTGTTTGTTGCAGCATTTTGTCAATCGCTGTTAAAGTTGGTAGTGGCTGCGACTGCGAGTTATCACCTTTCTGTCTGGTGTTAGATCTTAGGGTGGGCATTTTGCTTATTTTAGACAGTTTGGAGCCTCTCCTCATATTTAACTTGACTGCCTCTTTATGCTATACGTCTAGTTATGATTTTTGATATTAGGGCTGGGGAGGATAAAGTATAGACAACCGTTCCAAAGCCTCCCAAAAGGACCCGACTGTACCTTGTAAGTGTCGTATTTTTACAGTCCCGCAGATGTTAATAACGTGGCCCAGCCCAGCCTTGTCTGGCCTTGGGGCTTCGCCCGGCGCTCCAGCGACACGGGTGGGGCTCGTCGAATTTAAGCGCCTGCAGCGCGCTCTCGGGTCCCGCCTCCTCTTCCTGGTTGCAGGGCAGCTGGGAAGGGTAGTTCACTAACCCTCTCGGTCTGCTGAAAGACCGGTGCGGTACACCCACAGGGGCTCCACCTCCAGCGGCGACACAGCAACGCTCTCGTGGTCCTTGGCAATGAGGTACACAAGTTTACTCCTCTGGTCAGTCCCCCGCTCTGCCGGTGGGGCTCGTCGAATTTAAGCGCCTGCAGCGCGCTCTCGGGTCCCGCCTCCTCTTCCTGGTTGCAGGGCAGCTGGGAAGGGTAGTTCACTAACCCTCTCGGTCTGCTGAAAGACCGGCGCGGTACACCCACAGGGGCTGCGCCTCCAGCGGCGACACAGCAACGCTCTCGTGGTCCTTGGCAATCAGGTACACAAGTTTACTCCTCTGGTCAGTCACCCGCTCTGCCGGTGGGGCTCGTCGAATTTAAGCGCCTGCAGCGCGCTCTCGGGTCCCGCCTCCTCTTCCTGGTTGCAGGGCAGCTGGGAAGGGTAGTTCACTAACCCTCTCGGTCTGCTGAAAGACCGGCGCGGTACACCCACAGGGGCTCCGCCTCCAGTGGCGACACAGCAACGCTCTCGTGGTCCTTGGCAATCAGGTACACAAGTTTACTCCTCTGGTCAGTCCCCCTAGTCATGCAGCCTCCCTCGGTCTACTCCCCGGGCTCTTACTTTGCAACCGCCCCTATCGGCGGCCGCGCTTGTGACTCGCCTGACTTGCCTGACTGCAACTTGAAGGCCCCCCTCTCACAGGGGCAGAAGTTCGGCGCGCCAGGTTCTGAACCAGTTCTGTGGGTGACGTGGACTGTTTGATTTGTGGTGTAGATTTAGTTCGTAATGTCCTGTGGGTGCCGGGGTCATGTGCCGAGACGCCTTTCTGCAGCCTCTCTTGAAGGTCACCCAGGGGCTCAGGGGCTCAGAGCGGGGGCAGGTACTCAGGGCTTGGAGCTCGGAGTTTGGCTCGGGCTCTGGCACGGCTCAGTTTGTGCACTCGCCCACCAGCCGACTCTGTTTACACCGTGTGAGCCGTGTGCATCGTGCCTGTCGACCGCCCCCTGCTCTCCAACTCACCGGGATAGTCCAGGTCAGCCCGAGCAGTCCCGGCTTGTAGCTGTCGGCTGTTCTCTCCCGCTCCGCGGCTCCGCAACTTTTCCCTGCGGTGGAAGTAAAAGTCTCTGATCTCCGGGAAACAGGCCGGGAAACAGACCTGCAACAGACCTGCAACTTGCAGCTGGCGGCTTGCGGCGGCGTTTTTCTTACAGCGCTAGGCTCAATTAGAGGCGCTGTGAACTGTGCAGCAAATTGTGGATTTGCGTCAGAAGCAACCTCCTGAGAGGAATACCCTGCAAAGACAGCGAACGGCGGATATTAAATAATGCAGTGAGGAAGGCTGCTGAGAACTGGGGCAGGCACTCCTCGAAGCTGCTGTGTTTCGGCTGCCTCTCAATAATGAATTCACATTTACAGTCTACTGCTCTGGGGGGAGGCTGGAGCTGGATGTTGAGAAAATTCAGCATGGCTTCCTGCTGCTCCCAAGCATGGCAATAAGTACCACACTCCTTTACGAGATAAAGTACCCCCTGCTGTACATTATAAGGATATTACAAGTCACAGAAGAGTTCCGTGATCACATAGCTCAAAGGTCTGAGACCAAAGGCCCAGTTCCTTTTTTAGGTAGTGGAACCCATTGGGAGGAACAGCATTTTGCATGTGTGCATCTTGCTACACAACAGTTTACTTCAGTGGCACGGCAGGTGGGCCCGTTTTCGCATTCATTTCTGCATTCCTTACATGCTTTTCATGTTTTTTGCAAATGTCATCTTTTACTTCTTTTGGGAAATGTCAACACAACTTCGATAACAGCTTTTTACTATTTATTACTTTTAATACTTATTTAATATGATTGCAAAACATTTTTTATTAATTACAGGCTACCCAAATGCAGACCAGTGCTTTGCCAGTGCCTTTTTAATGTGCAGCTTTAATTATGTTCTGTGACCTGCCTTTCACCCTGACTGCTGTTTCAGCAGGCATTGCGATGTCAAAATTCAGCTGTAAATTGCGCGGTTAACCTAGTCATCACGAAAATTGCCTGTAATAAGAAATTAGAGACGTGCTTTCGCTCAGGGATTGCACATTTCCATGTATTATAAAGTAAAAATGATAATTTATTGTTTAGTTAGAGGTTTCACCAAAACTGTTACATAGAATATTGTTCTATACAGGTTTACAAAGCCGAGAGTTTAAGATTTTTAAAGCGCATACTCACCCTGAGAAAAGCACTTCAGTGTCTTCTCAGGGCTAGTAAGTGCTGAATGTAAAAAAAAAAATTTTTTAAATGCAATTACAATCCATGGGCATTACCTCATATATTGAGGTGGACCTTTTTAGATCACCGGGGGGTGTAGTTATATGTAGGGTGCACTCAAGGGGGCCAGGTTCACAAGAATTGTGGTGAGATCAGGGTCACATAATCATGAATATAAATGGACTATCAATTGGAAAAAATTGCAGGAAGAAATTGAGTGCCATGACTTATTTACTTTTTTCTTGCTTATTGTCAATTTTATGACTGGACAATATAGTTAATTTTAAATGCTAAATCTCTAATCCTGCTCACACTGCCTCCTCTGCTCGCTGCCACCTCTACTCTTCAGTAGTGAGTGGTCATTTTTGAAAACGACAGGGCATAGAACATACCTAGAATTCCAGTCAATCAATCAATAAAGGAGTTTAAAGTGCGCTACTCACCCATGAGGGTATGAAGGCGCTGATGGGAGGGGAGGAGGGGAAAAGCAGCTCTGGTCAGTTGAAGAGTTGTACTTTATGGTAGAGGTTCTTCCTGAAGATTTGCATGGTGGGGGGCGCGTCTGATGTCAATCAGAAGCTCGTACCAGGTCTTGGCCGAGATGTAGGAGAAGGATCTTCCACTAGTTCTTGCTCTGCGGATGCACAGTGCCTCAGCAAGGTCGGTGGATCAGAGGTTCCTCTAAGGTAGGTGAAAGGAGATTCTATTGTTGAGATATTGGGGTCCGGTGTTGTGGAGGCATTTATAGGTGTGGTGAGTATCTTAAAAGTTACTCTCTTCTCGAGTGGGAGTCAGTGGAGGTTTCACAGGTATTGGGTGATGTGTTTATGTTGAGGGATGCCAAGGAGTCTGGCTGCAAAGTAAGTTAAAAGTCTTCTAGAAGGGTTTGGGTAGTGTCCCACAAGAAATCTTTTTGTATAAAAAGGGGCTTCAAATAGTGCATTTTAATGTATATATTTCACATAAATTTGCTAAGCAGCAATAGGATTTGAAAGTGCATTCCAGGACGTACCCTTAGTGTGTGAGGGCCTAATCATTGCTAGGGATTTCACTCAAATTATGAATTACCTCCAGGTGGACCAAAAAGTATTTTGTGGGATTTCCTTATGAAAAGAATTAAATATAATATGTCAGTGCCAGAAGTTTGCCATGGATGCACACATAGGTGATTAAAAAGCATGAAATATGTGACTCCTAAGCAGGAAGTAGTACAAACTCCGCAGCTAGATTAGTTCTAGGTCTTCGCCAACGAACTAGGGTGTCAGATCCGCATCGAAAACCTCGCCTTTGTCATAATGTAATGTATAGTGATAAGAAAGATAACTACAAGAGAATATGCTTTCCAGACACCTCTGTCAAAAATGTGATGTCTTCCTCACAATTTCTGCTTGCCATCCCCAATTTTCAGAAGCCCAGAAACTGGGGACAGAGGCTTTCAGTACTCACATGGAAAGCATGGAACAAAATCCCGCTACACTTCTGCTCTCAACCTGACTTGAGGCTCTTTACAAAAGAGCTCAAAACATATTTGTTAAATCTCAAAAGGTACTTTCCTCTGCAGTCTCTAAGAGCCTCATCTCCAAAGATTTTGGTGTAGGGCAGAGCTGCAAACCTTCCTGCTGAGCAGCCCAACGGCAAAAGAAAAGGGAAGGTGTGCATCGTATCTATCAGATATAGCACACTCTTGTCCTTCTTCCCTGTGCTGGCGCTCGATTGGCTGCCTTGCGCCAACACAGTCACCCTTGAATCAAGGTGCAAGGGTGACTGCGTTCTAAGGATGATTGTTTTTGTGCAGGAAGGGGAGTTTTGTGCCAAAAAAACAAACAACAGAGGCTTTTTCCTCTTTTTATGTGTGCTGCTGAATGCAGAACACTTAGAAAGAGGGAGAAACAAAGTAATTTCTCTCCGTTACGTTTCCTCTGGGGAGGTGTAGTTTTTTGACGCATTCCCAAGTTTACAGCTTGTTGTAAATCTAGCGATGTGTCAAATGGCACGGGTGTTACATGGGAACACCCACTGTAACTACCATGGCACTCCTCCCCATCGCAGTGTGACAACACAGCAACTTGCGCTGCCTTGCCTCACTCGATATCTACAAGGCCATGTAAAGCACGCAGGGTGGCTTTACATGGCCTTGTAGATATAGCTATGCCCTGTCCACCACCGGAACGTCACCAGAAGTGACGCTCCGGCGACGCACAGGCTTGTAAATTCCTTCCTTCCTTCCTTCCTTCCTTCCTTCCTTCCTTCCTTCCTTCCTTCCTTCCTTCCTTCCTTCCTTCCTTCCTTCCTTCCTTCCTTCCTTCCTTCCTTCCTTCCTTCCTTCCTTCCTTCCTTCCTTCCTTCCTTCCTTCCTTCCTTCCTTCCTTCCTTCCTTCCTTCCTTCCTTCCTTCCTATCTACAGGATAATCCTAGCAAAATGTAACAACTCCTACTCTCAGAATAGGTCTTAGAAATGTTCGATACATATGTCAAAGTTTGTTTTGATTGACAGGACTTTCTGAATACATCTCTGTATTCCCAGTACCCAGCCAAACAAATCATTAATAAGCAATAGGTTTTGGAAAGAAATAAGAGTTCTTTGTAGCAAGGTTCTGGACGCATCGATGTATCTCAATTGCTTAGCACAGATACCATGGGCCAATACCATAACCCAACAAGACAAAAGCAAGAAAGGAAGTCTTTTATTGTGCATCGCAGGGGCCAAATAACTGAAACACTGCTCCTAGAGGACACCAGCTTTGCTACAGTGACCAGAAAACATCAATGGCACAAGATATGTATCGCGAAAGGTTTACATTTGCGGTCTCTATGGAACAGTGTTGTCCCTTTGCTCTGGAGAAAGCAAAGGGGGGAAAGAGAGATTAACAGAGAGAGTGTAAGAGAGAAAAACAGAACAAAATTAGAGGAAGAGAGAAGAGGAAGCAGGAAAGAGATAAAGAAATAAAATAATGACAGAAATACAGAAAAAGGCAAGAGAAAGAAAGAAGTAGCAACCAATAGGAAAAGAGAGAACAAATAAAGGTGAGAAAGAAAGGTGAAAGCCAGAAAGTGGAGGAAAATATAAAAAATTAAAGATCAAAGGAGAGAAGTATTGAGAGAAAGAAAGGCGAATACATTTTTTTTATCAAAAAAGTAGAGAAAAAGAGGAGAAATAAAGAGGATGAAGGAGGAGAAGGAATCAAAATGTAAGAAAAAACATAGAAGGGGAAAATGGAGGAAAAGGCAAAAGTAAGGTTTCTTCTGACACACTACTTTAAAGAGTAATGTACAGAAGTAGCTTGGATGATTTAATAATCAATCAATCAATCAATCATAGCATTTGTAAAGTGCACTACATACCCGTTAGGGTCTCAAGGCGCTAGGGGGAGTGCTGCTACTGTTCGAAGAGCCAGATCTTGAGGAGACTCCTGAAAGTTAGAAGGTCTTCGGTCTGCCGTAGGTGGATGGGGAGGGTGTTCCACGTCTTGGCGGCGTGGTGGGAGAATGATCTGCCACTGGCGGTCACTCTTCGGATGAGGGGGGCGGTGGCGAGGGCGTGGTCTGCAGAGCGGAGCTGGCGGGCAGGGGTGTAGAGGCTGAGTCGTATGTTGAGGAACGCTGGTCCGGTGTCGTGGAGTGCCTTGGGTGCGTGGGTGAGGAGCTTGAAGGTTATCCACTTGTTGATGGGGAGCCAGTGCCGGTCTTTCAGGTGGGGTGTGATGTGGCTGCGGCGGGGGATGTCGAGGATCAGGCGTGAGGAGGCATTCTGGATGCGTTGGTGTCGTTTCAGGAGTTTGGCCGGGGTCCTGTGTAGAGTGTATTGCAGTAGTCCAGTCTGCTGCTGACGAGGGCCTGGGTGACCGTCCTTCTAGTTTTGGTGGGGATCCACTTGAAGATCCTGCGAAGCATGCGGAGGGTGTTGAAGCAGGAGGTGATGGCGTTGAGCTGCTTTGTCATGGAGAGTGTGGAGTCGAAGATGACCCCTAGGTTTCGTGCATGGTTAGTGGGTGTAGGGGGTTCTCCTAGTGCCGTCGGCCACCAGGAGTCGTCCCAGGCCGAGGGGGTGGAGCCGAGGATGAGGACCTCCGTCTTGTCATAGTTCAGCTTCAGTCGGCTCTTCCTTATCCAGTCGGCGATGGCCTTCATTCCTTCGTGGAGTTTGGTTTTGGCGGTGTGGGGGTCCTTGGTGAGCGAGAGGATCAGCTGGGTGTCGTCGGCATAGGAGATGATGTTTAGGTCGTGCTGATGGGGCGACGTGGATGAGTGGTGCCATGTAGACGTTGAACAACGTTGGGCTGAGAGATGAGCCTTAGGGTACGCCGCAGATGATCTTGGTGGCTTCGGAGCGGAAGGGGGGGGAGGCGGATGCTCTGGGTTCTCCCGGAGAGGAAGGAAGTGGTCCAGTCCAGAGCCTTCTCTTGGATTCCGGCGTCGTGGAGGCGTGCTCTTAGTGTGTGGTGGCAGACTGTGTCGAAAGCGGCTGACAGGTGCAGGAGGATGAGGGCCGTGGTTTCTCCGTTGTCGAGCATGTTCCTAATGTCGTCGGTGGCAGCGATTAGGGCAGTTTCGGTGCTGTGGTTGCTGTGGAACCATGACTGGGATGGGTCCAGGATGTTGTTTTCTTCGAGGAAGCTGGTCAGTTGTTTATTGACGGTCTTTTTGATGACCTTCGCCGGGAACGGGAGCAGGGAGATGGGTCGGAAGTTCTTGAGGTCCTTGGGGTCCGTCTTGGGTTTCTTTAGTAAGGCGTTGATCTCTATGTGCTTCCAGCTCTCCGGGAAGGTCGCTGTCTCAAAGAAGATGTTGATGGTTTTCTGGAGGTGGGGTGCGATGGTGCTGCTGGCTTTGTTGTAGATGTGGTGTGGGCGGGGGTCTTCCGTGGAACCGGAGTGGACTCTGTTCATGATCTTGATGGTGTCGTTGATGTTGGTCCAGGTGCGGAGGCGGTTGGTGCGGGTGGTGGTCGTGGGAGCGGGGGTGTGGGCTGTTGCCAGGGTGGTGACGGTATCGAAGGTGTTGTGGGTGTCTGTGATCTTGCGAAGGAAGAAGGTGGCCAGCGAGTCGCACAGGTCTTGTGACACCGGGATGTCGTTGGTGTTGGAGCACGGGGTGGAGAGTTCCTTCACGATGCTGAAGAGCTCTTTGCTGTTGTGTGCATTGTTGTCTAGGTGGTCTTTAAAGGCGGTCCTTTTGGCAGATCTGATGAGTTGGTGGTGTCGTCGGGTGGCGTTCCTGGGGGTCTTCGGTGGACCAGCTGGCTCTCTTGCTGGTGTGGGTATTCTGGGGTTTCTTGAACGGGGCGAGGGTGTTGGCACAGTCGTTGATCCATTGTCTGAGGCTGCGTGCTGCCGCATCTGGGTCGGTTGGGTCTGTGGGTGAGTTCTGTGCGAGGGCGGCTGTTAGCTGGTACTCTGTGATCTTGCCCCAGCTGCGGCGAGGCATCTGCTGGGTGCGGTGTTGTGTGGTGGGTTTCCGGAAGGTGAAGTGGATGCAGCGTTGGTCGGTCCAGTGGAGTTCGGTGGTGCGGTCGAAGAAGACAAGGGTGCTTGCTGAGAAGTAGGGGTCAAGCGTGTGGCCTGCGGAGTGTGTGGGTGCTGTGACGAGTTATCTGAGTCTGAGGTTGCCAAGGTTGTCAATCAGGGTGGAGGAGTTGGCGTCATTGTTGTTCCCGAGGTGGAAGTTCAGGTCCCCGTGGAGGATGTAGTCCATGGTGGTGAGGGCGTGTGTGCTAACGAGGTCGGTGACGGAGTAGCAGAACTGCGGTTGGGGTCCTGGGGTGTCTGTAGATGAGGGTGCCACTGAAGGTGGTGTTGGGGTCGGTGTGGATCTGGAAGTGCAGGTGTTTGGCGGTGCTGAGTGTGTCGTCTGCGAGTGTTCGTGTGGAAGATGGCAATTCCTCCTCCTATTCCGTTGGTGCGGTCCTTGCTGGTGATCTTGTAGCCTTCCGGGATGGCTATGGCGATGTCAGGTGTCGAGGAGGGTGTCTGCCAGGTCTCAGTCAGGAAGGCGAAGTCTGGGGCATTGGTGTCGAATAGGTCCCAGAGTTTGACGACGTGTTTGTGGGCAGAGCGGGTGTTGAGCAGTATACATCTGAGGAAGTTGGATTCCATGTTGGATGGGTTGGCGGGCCGGATGCTGGTGAAGCTGCAGTTCCGGCAGGAGAAGGGTCCTTAGGTACGTTTCGGGGCGGCCAGGCAGTAGGAGCGAGATCGTTCGGCGTGGAGAGTGCTGGAGTCATAGCAGAGGAGGGTGTCGTGGTGAGTGCGGGGTCCAGAGTTCCTGGTGCTGGGAGCGGTCCAGGCGCGGACGGGCGCAGACAGGTTTGCCTGAGGCGCGCCGTTGGCGCGCCTGCGGCACGGCCGCGCATGGTCCGGCATATATGGGGAGGTGAGATGGAGGACCAGCTGGGAGGCGGGAGGCAGGAGCAGCGAATGGGCAGTGGTCAGTCAGGGGGGGCGGGGCTGTAGGGGAAACAGCGACCGGGGAGACAAGTGGCACAGAAGGCAAAAAAATGGGGCACAAGGAGGGGGAAAACAGTGGCACAGAAGACAAAAAACGGGACACAAAGAGGGGGAAAACAGTGGCACAGAAGGCAAAAAAACGGGGCACAAGGAGGGGGAAAACAGTGGTACAGAAGGCAAAAAACGGGGCACAAGGAGGGGGAAAACAGTGGTACAGAAGGCAAAAAATGGGGCACAAGGAAGGGGAGAGCAGTGGCACAGAAGGCAGAACATGGGGCAGAAAGAGGAGGAAAACAGTGACACCAAAGGCAAAAAACGGGGCATAAGGAGGGGGGAAAAAGTGGCACAGAAGGCAAAACACGGGGCACAAAGAGGGGGACAACAGTGGCACAGAAGACAAAAAACGGGGCACAAAGAGGGGGAAAACAGTGGCACAGAAGGCAAAAAATGCACAAGGAGTGGGAAAACAGTGGCACAACAGTGGCACAGAAGGCAAAAAAACGGGGCACCAAGACGGAAGAAGCACACTTACGAGCGAGACCTCAGCAGCGGCAGGGGCACACAGGCAGAGCTGTGCAGAGGGGGAGCGACCTACCAGGAGGGTCAGGGGTCTCTCAGTGTCATCAGTGATGCCATCAATAATGTAATTTGAGATGTCATCAGTGATGTCTTAGAACATGTCATGAGTGATGAAATATGTGAGGTCATAAGTAGTGCATGGCAGGAGCACAAGTTATAGTTAGTGCTGCTAAATATAACTGATGAATTTCTGTGTTTTTTTAGGTTAAAAATTATGTTGGTACTGACATTCACCTAACTATAAATTGACTTTAAGCTTTGTCTTTTTGAGTGAATTTTTAAAGTTTTTTAAAAAATGTAAATCAAAATATAATAACAATTCCGAACGATAACGTCACTTTAACCTCTGTTTTTTTCTGTAAATTTCTAGGTTTTATTTTTAACGTAAAGTGGCTTTTTGTTACTATACTAAAAGCCAAAACCCTTCCACGCATGGCCAAAGGCTGTGTGTGGTGGGAGGATGGCCATGTGGCCGACGCTCCCTGCAGGTAGCCCACGCCTCGCAGGCTGGAATAGCGAACGGTGGCATTTAAAAAATGTTTTCACAGGGAGGGGGACTGCATGGCCCGCCCCCCAAGCCTTATTACACCCCAGGAACTCCATTTCCGGAGCCAAATTTGAAGGGGAGGTGGGGTGTGCAGCCCCACTCCCAGAGCCATATTAGGCACTGGGGACCCCTTCCTACAGAGCTGAATTCGAAGGGGAGGGGGCATGCAGCCCCCCTCCCAGCCTTATTAGGCCTTGGGGACCTCATTCCTCAGGGCCAAATTCTATAATCAAGGGTATCCACCACCAACAAGAATGCGCTTGCACTGGTCAAGTTCAGTATTTTAAGGTTTATTTCACAAGGCTATTGCCACTGACAGCACTCCCCACAGCAATAGCCTTGTGAAATAAACCTTAAAATATTGAACAGGGTGAGTGCAAGAGCATTCTTGGTGGTGGTGGTGGATTGTTCTCGGGGAAAGTCCGTCCCCGCAGCATGCACCAGCTGTGCAAAGCGTGCCCTCCTGCTCGGACGACTTTGGTGAGGAAATATATATATGTTTGTGTGTGCTTATGTTACTAAATAAGAATGCTATCCTGATTGTGTGAGGGTTGATACGGCTGCTGCCTCTTCCTATTTCCTCATCAAAGTCCGTACTCAAAACCTCCACAAGGGTTCGAGAGGGTCAAGAGAGCCATAATAGAAGTCATGACTGGAAGGTCAATATGGCCGCCATCTCTCCAGACTGCATTAGAGTTCATGGCTTGCTGGAAATAAGCGTTCATCGTTGGAAGCCTGCCACGTAGCGCTGTCTCCGCACTCAAGCAGCCTCAATCCAAGCAGCCCTGGATTTACATGATGACAGCCAGCCTTTCCTTTCCTCAAAGGATATTGGAGTATCGTTCCCATAAGCTCAACCCACAATAAGTGGCAAACATTATCTCCAGCCCCACTTCCTGATGGGCTGAACCACCCACAATATTGTCCCATTCAGAAGAAACTCGTCCTCCGACATTAATGTGGGCGGCGTGAAGAATTTATATCCCCACCCTGATCTGGAGCAACACCCTCAGTCAAGAATTACTGGTGAGGAACTGATGCCTGGCTTCAGGAACTTGCATTTCCGGGGTTGGAGAATTGGGTTTCACTCTTTCTTTGAGTGCCAAGGACTTATGGAAATATTGTTACTGATGTTTGTGACTCTTGTTAGTTTGGTTAGGACCTCTTGAATGATATTCCAGAATACCTCTGCAGCACGACATCCTATTTCTGGTTTCAAAACATGCCAACCCAGCCAATTGCAGACTCAACTTACACTTAGTCCTGCTTGCCCTTTGTCTTTCTAGTCAGGCTGACACCAAATTCGATGGAGGCAATGACTTAATGACTTGATGTCTTAGGTTGGAAGGAAAACTTTCCACCTGGTCTCTGTATTCAACCCATGGTCCAATTCGGTCGGTCTTAATATTCGACTTTTAACCTGTCTAGTATGACCAGATAACTGCAGTTGTCACTTTGTGCTGTTTTGGCAGTATTTGTAGTTCAAACTTGAAAAAAAATTCCAGTTCTACTATTTTGATTTTTGTTTTACTGGTCTCATTTTATTTATTTGAGTTTTACTCTATTTTTCTAAATTGATTTGGGATCTTTCTTCTGTTGTGTTTTGAGTTTTATACTGTTTGAGTTCTGCATAGATACTATCAATATTGCTTCTAGGTTAAGCCTGACTGCTTTATGCCAGAAGAGAGTTAAACACAGGATTATTTAGTCTATTCTGTGGTTCACCCTGGCAAAGATTGTGATTATCCTTTTTTTTCAAATCTTTTTTTATTACAGTTGCTCATTACATACCAACAAGGTAAACTGCAGGTAGCAGTTGCAGAGATAATCACATAGTATTATCGGCATTAGATCAATTTTCGATGTTGCAGTACAATCAGACGTTTCATTTGTAATCGATGATTTAAGTGGCAAGCAGCAGATGTACATATCATTTACATTTCAATACATCAATTATAAGAACCAACACCTTTCATGAGGTTATCCTCACCCAAGGATGGGTTTAGTGCCCGATAGGGTTGCCATGGGTTCCAGATTTTTCCCCATTTGATGATGCCTCCCCTACTGCGATATACTCCTACCTCCGTCCCTCTGCCACCAGTCTAAGTCTTTCTTCCAGTCGGCCACCGATGGTGGGGTCGCGATCCCCATCCCCGCCCAATGTTTCTTTTGGTTTCTCCCTCTGGTACTGCCAAGCATACTCGAGCATGTCTGGTCCAGTCTTCCTCCCCTTGCATCATAAGCGGGACCTCAACCAAGAGTTCTTGTGATATGATAGCGGTTACTTCCTTCCAATATCTGAGACTAAGTAGACATTCCCAGACGATATGAAAAAAGTAGCCCTCTTGCCCACATTCCCTCATGCACATTGGCCTCCTGGTCTTCCTATTTTGTGCAATAAACTGCTAGAATAATATGTTCTATGGAGAATCTTCTACTGTATTAGTCTAAATTGTGGCCGGATCGCTGTTTCTCGGGGTCCCTGAAGGGCTTCAAATTCTTGTTTTAGGGATTCAAAGGAAATGAAGGCTCCATTTCCCCACACATCGCCTAAATGTTCAATGCCTATTTTTGCCCATTTTGAGAAACCAGTCAAGTTCGAGACTTTTGTCAACCTGTCGTATGTCAGAGAGGAGTCATGGCTGTGAATGTGTCTTGGCTTCTTACGTAGGCCTCGGCTTTCATCCAGCACTTGACCACAGTGGCTGTATTAATAGGAAGGGTGTTTTTCTTCTTACGATTATATAGTATGGCTTTGTAGATATTACCCGGCATTGCCGTTCTATCGACCCTATAGGCAGGTTCATCCCAGTCAGAGTACACCCACCATTGATGACCAGCATCTGTGAGGATCAATAGTACAATATTATGTTTGGAACTGCTAGGCCCCCCGTCATAGATTCCTCTCTGAAGTTTCTTTAAGGTGATCTGCGGGGCACCCCTGATCCATAACAATTTACGGAGCTTTTGATCTATTTGGTTACAGAAGATCGGGTGGACAGGGTAGGGTGTGTTTTGCAACACATACCGGAATCTTGGGAGGGACATCACCTTATACAGGGCAGCCCTTCCCATTAAAGTCAGAGGAGAGCTAGCCAAGATTGTGAATATTCTTGAAGTAGGTTCTCTCCCCCTTCGACAAACTATCCACGTTTTTGATTAATCCTATTAATAAATGTAGTTTGCCAGCATATTAACTGCAGTGATCCGGAACTACACTACTTTCACAAACATAGTACTAACATCAACGTTCTCTTGAACTCTGGTGTGTCCAACAGTACAAAAGAAATGGCTGTGTCTCACAAATTGCAGCCGACCACCTCAACAGCAAGAATAAAATCCCACATATCACGTAATAGAACCAAAAGGCGCTGTCCACTATACTGCCCTTCAAGTGAACCTGGGAAATCAAACCCATCAACAAAATTGGGCCCACAACATAACCAGTAGTTTTCAAATTGTAAATCTTGAGCTAGGTTCATTGGTGGCATTGGATTTTAATATGCCTTGCGTGGTTTCAAAAAGAGGGCATGGAAGGTGCCACAAGACTATGTCCTGGCAAAAATGGACACAAAGCTGCCAAAAGTGGGCAAAAACAAAACAACCAAACAAATCCTTTTCTACAGTGGGAAAAAGAGCATCAGTATCTTTACTTGTGAACATACACACATAGCAGAAAAGTAAACCACAAACGCAAAATAACAGCCACAGTGGGAACCTTCTTTGTCAACCCCACAATTAAACCCCAAACCTTACAGCTTGCTGCCTCATTATGTGACAAATAACAACCCCGGGCAAATTAGACATCCATGTAGTTTGGTCACTACCCAATTCAGAGATGGAGAGTCTTAACTTAAATCTGTTCTTCTATTGCAGGATGGAGCGGAGACCAACAGTGACACCAGCCCTGGTGGAGAGGTTCTACTGTCCATCAGCTACCTGCCGGCAGCGAGTCGTCTCATTGTGGTCCTCATCAAAGCGAGGGATCTTCCTTCCAGTAGGCTCGATGATCTCCTTAGCAAAGGCAAGTTTGGACTTTTGTCCCTGGGTGGCCCTCTTGATTTGAGATATGGTGGGCTCTGAAACTCCTCACTTCCACAAGACATATGAAAAGGAACAAATTGACCACTTTTATTATAGTGCATGTGAAACACTGCAGGAAATACACATACTAGGCCATAAGACGGGGGAAGGTGAGGGAGCCCATAAGATCTACTCCAGGGATATCCAACCTTGATCCGGTTGGACCTGATTGATGACCTACTTGTGGGATACACAGTATGTACATGTAGACTGACTGCATGTACATTTATCTCATGGACCTAAAAATCTGACATTGACCGGGCACTTTACACCAATGCTGAGCTCTCCTGATCCAAGTTTAATCCACCATTGTATCTTCATGTAGATGTATCAGTTGCATCCACATTGGTCATTGTTTGCTGAGGGTTGGATTACTTTGGAGAAACAGTGGAATCCATGGTATAGAAGTATCGATGCGGACATTCCTGGGAATGGAATGGGCTTGTGTTCCTGTCGAACTACTGTTCAATAGGAAAGAAAAGGCTATTGGGGTACTGCCTTTCTTAAATTTTCATGTGCTGGAATGTGAACAGCGCTGGGCTATATGCAGGTCCTAGAGTTGCACTCACCCACTCTTCCCAACTGGGTGAAGGCAGATGGAGTAGTGTACAGTGCCTTGACTGACAGTTGTTTCTCCCTGTCTCCTGATGTAGACATGTCTGTGAAGGTGACCTTGCGGCACTTGGCTCTGAAGGTGAAGAAGAAGCAGACGAAGCGCGTCAAGCAGAGGATCAGTCCGGTATGGAACGAGATGATCATGTTCGAGGTACCGCAGGAGCTCCTGGGTTCCTCCAGCGTGGAGCTGGAGATGCTGTGCCAGCACACTCCGGGTGGGCCCTACCATGTGCTGGGCCGCTGTCACCTAGGACTGCAGTCCGTGGGCACAGAAAGGAACCACTGGCAGGAAATGCTGAACAACCCCAGGAGACAAATCGCCATGTGGCATCAGCTTCACCAGTAGCTACAGTAAGGGCAGATGGAGCCCTACCCAAGCGAGCTCTAGGATCACCTCGAAGCCAACATAGAGACTGCCCCATAACGAGAATAACAAATTAAACGTACCTGCTCACTCATTAGTAACATGGGGTAACAACAGTGCTCATGGACACAGCTGTAAGTAAGTGCTCATGGCAAAACAAGCTAAACGCAGTATTATACAATGGCGTGAGTGGGAAATGCACTTCTCAAAGACCACCTGGGCACCCCCATCCCGTAGGATCTCCTTACCACCATATGAGGGCTCCTTGGGTTCAAGGGTTATTGTGAAATACTAACTCATGGTTGCTGCAGTAGGCCCATGACATGCATCCAAAATCATTTTTGACTGGGTAAAGTGCACATACACCTCCCTGAGCTGGGACGGCCCGAGTGGCGTCTGCATCATACGTTCATAAAAGCCTCTTTCCCAACGGTATTCAAGGTTAAAGGAGAATTGCTGGGTTAATAATAGCACTTACCCTACTATATATGTATTTGCAAACTGAGCGATTAACCCTGCCTAGGACTAAGTTAGTAAAATGTATTAACTAAAGGATCCTATGGGGCAGGGAGTGGGTGCGTAGTAAAGGAGCGTAGAACATTTGTGCCACTTATGGTACGGCTGAGTATCTATATGCACTTAAGAGTTACAAGTATCTGATATGACATAAGTGTGGGGAGAAGTTGGATCTATTAGCATGAATGGCCATGGAAAGTGTACATTACTAGTCTCTTTAACTTAACCTTCACTACCTTACTCATGACCACCAGGAGCCTCCCAGGAGGCAACAAGGAGCAGAGGTTTGAAAGGCAACCCTTGGCAGGGTTCTTATAAGAGCACTGCCTTGTGTCTAATGAAGGGTACTCAGGCCTTGCAGGTAATAATGGTGCCTAATCCCAAACTAATGAGGGATGTAAAAGACCAGGGGGACAACGCATCTTCTTCAAATCATGTCCTGCTCCAGCACATTTCTATAGCACTTTAGACTGATATGTAGTCGCTCTCAGAGCACAGAAGGATGACACGCACCGTGCATCAGTAACGCAGAAGCAATAATACTGGGACACAAACTATCACACGAGAAAGGAATGGAAACCAGTGAGTCTCTGCACACTAGGAGCTCTAAAAGTAAAGGAATAATTGGACGAATCGTCCTCTAGCTAGAAGACTAGATCTGATTAAGACCCAGCATAGACGCGAATAGGCCTTGCTCGAAGCCCATCCCTTTAGCTATTCAACTAGATCCAAGTAAGGCCAAACATGGAAGAGAAAGGACCTAGCTGGAGGCATCCCCTCTTCCTTAGAACCAGGTTGTGTACGGTAATCTCAGAAGCCCCCTCCGCTTGTGCCCGCCAGAGGGCTCAGAGGCAGAGGAGCAGTACTCAACGGTAAAGTACACAAACACCTAGTGTTAAAGATTTGCACTCACACTCAAGGCGAAAACCGCTGAATAGGAGAGAGATCACGACTGACGGATATACCCTCAACGCAGCCAAATAAACAAATGACTATCTCATGCCAGTATCTAGAGCTTCCACCGTGAGCTGACAGGCAAGGACGCACTCACACAATCAGTGGCAACTGAGCACAAGCGGACAGCCGCAGACTCCTAGGCTAACTGAGCTCAGTGTTGTCTAAGGCAGTGGCCAAGAAGCAATACCCATGCAGTTGCGATCTGAGTGCGCAGTCACAGCCTGAAAGCGCAGTTGCGTTCCGAGAGCGCAGTAGCGGTCCAGGGAAGGCCGCAAGTGGCAGAGCTATAGTGTCAATGGAGTTTGACAGGACATAGACGACAAAACGCGGAGTTGGCCAATGACTGTACTGGAGTACAACATCTCCTTAGACATTGCATCAGTATTAGCCGGAGTTTTTTTTTTGTTTAAAGCACATAATTCAATTCCTAATTTGGGATCACAAATATACTAGGGGCTGACAAAGTTGTAATGTTTCAGGTCATGGCATTGCAGGTATCAAGTCAGGTGGGGTTAGGGAAGCATATGTTTCGAAGTGACGGTTAACAATGTTATACAAACTACGACTACGATTGGCCATCTTTGTAACAGAAATTCTAATGTCTTGACTATAAAAGTAGTAATAAAATACTCTGAAATAAAAAAATAAAAAAAACAGGCAAGGTATTGGTATGAAGGATTCCAGTGCAAGACTACTTTAGAAATGACTTAGCTAGAGCGATATATCAGGCGAGGTGGCTTGCTACTTTTCCCTTCACATCAGTAGAAGACTTCAAAAGGCAAGCCCTGTGTTAAAGCACATACAGCCCCATCAGGTCACAAATGGTGGATACAAGCACAACCCAAACACTGGTCTCTGGCCACATTTCTCAGGTCTTTGCCGCTCTGCAAGTGTCCACAATGGTGGCGTAAGCCAATGATCGAGCCGTACAGGCGTAAGGGATATACGTGCGTGTTGGCGGAGAGTCCGCCAATGAAGAATTTAACACTATCACCAATAATTGGAGGGTTTCCTGTAACAGTCCACCTCTAAATCAGGCATTGAGCAATTTATGAGAAACAGAACATCACAAATGAACATAATACCAAGTCATTCATTACATATTACCAAGTACTGGCAGGCACAAATGCAGGGAGAGAAGACCAGTGTCACATGGCTGGGATCCTCAGTCTATCATTGCAGAGTTCTCATCACTCCTGGGCCCAGACGTCCAGCGACCACTTCCTTCTCTCTAGATACCAAGCGAGGGCCCTCGGTGACCCATGGACCACCAGTCTTGTCTCTCCATGTCGTCTCTGTCTCATTCCTCTGTTGGTAACAGATGCTGGGCTGCAGCATCATTGGTCCTTAAGACAGTACAGCTAGAGCACCTCCTAGCAAATCTAAAGAAGATTTACAGCGCTGCAGTAAAGTGACCTAATGCTATAGAAAATTGACAAAGACCAGTCATGAAAATCACAATTATTGTCAAAGTTCTACTTGGCGCAGGCAGGAAGAGACAGTCATTGGTGTTTTCTTTTGGGGTTAAATAACTCATATTGCAGATCACGCGAGTCAAGCCAGTGCACCTTGCATTAAAATCCAGACGTTCTCTCATGCGTCTGGGTCTACGGCTCATGCGATATATACCCCGGGGAGAAGGATCCAGATCTGGGCTACTGGGCTGGGAGAGCTAGACGGACTGCATCTCAAGAAGAATTGCTGGATCCAACGGAAGGCTGTGGCCTTCAGCCTCAAGGGAGGATCGAAAAATGCAGATTGTTGTCCAATGTCCTCATGACAGATGATAGGCTGGTACAGCAGCTGCTGCTGGGTCCCCAATACCCATCTTATAGGTGTTGTGATACACTGTTTGCATCATTGCATGAACTTGGAAGTAATGATCAATGTTTTATTAACCAAACTCTGAACTGCTATCTCTGCCAGAGGATTTCATAACAACTAACTTCTGAGTTGGGGTGGTCAATGCAGACATATTTATCCTCACCATTCGAGGCCTCATCTCCTCTAGGGATCCTGTCGATATTTCCAGCTGACATTGACCTTGTTTGTATTGTGACAATCGAACACTCATTAGCACAAAGAAGCGCAGTATTAATGTGACGTGTTAGCATATCTAGGTCTGTGTTGATGAGAAAATCCTTCAGAACAATAAATAAAATCCAACTGTACCTGGTTATGCTTTGTTCATGTCTATATGGTGTTACTTCTATTCCTCATCCCTATTTTTTGGTTTCGACCTACATCATTGCTTCAGCAATGCTTGTTTGTGTCGAGATTATAGCGAGGCTTTCAAAAGTCTACCCAAAATGCTGCGGGTTCGGTACAGTTCATGTGAGCCAGGCACGTGCACAAAACACCACAAGCCTGGGCATCAGACTTCGAAAGGGATCCGCTCCCCTGCCCCGGCATCAGACTTCAAAGGTATGTGCTCCCCCATCCCCGCCACAGCAATGCCGAGAGCTTCATCACACTCTCCTTACGAGTCTTCCTTCTCCCACAAGTGACCCTACTTGCACCCTCTCGGATCCATCTCCATTCTTTTCTGCTTTTCCCTGTTTCCGCCACACACTCAACTCCTTTGTATCTCCTTTCTGGCCTCTTTCCTACTTAACTTTTCATCCTTTCTCCTTTAATCCCATTTCCACCTTCTCACAACCCCTTCGAGCACTGTAATCTTATTTTTCCCCTAGCCAAACTACTCTAAAATAACCTTCAGCTACTATCCCTGAGTCGCTACAATAGGGTTGCAATGAAGGATCCTTTCTAGCACAGTAACAATTTCAGGGATGGGCACATATTTGCATGCTCAGATGGTGCCCCAGAGAACAGAGCTATGATTATGCTAGGATTCCTTTTAGTGGGCATGGGTAAGAGACAACGTGAATGGACCTGCTCTGGGTTCAAGCAATAGGAGGAGATGGAGCAATAAGCTAGGAAGAACAGGCTTTTCCCGTGTGTCTGCAAAAGAGATGTTGCGGCAATCTCACAAAACTTGCATGGTAAAGACTCGTGCTAACGAGGGGCTTGAAGGAGCCCTGGCACCTCAGTGGTATAACACAAGGAGAAGCAGGGCCGGCTTCAGGGCGGTGCAACCGGTGCACCTGCCCCTGGCGCTGACCTCGAGGGGCGCTGTGCCTGGAAATCTTACAAATAACTTACAAGTTTAAAAACATCTGCTGCAGAGCTCCCTGTGTGTCCAGCAGTTTTTAGGCAGCAATAAAAATTTCCAGATAACTCTGGTGATCAAGGTTCCTGCTGCAGAGAGACAGGACTTTTGTCCAGTGGCAGTTATGACTCAACGTAGTGCAGAGGGCCAGAGCCAACCTTCACGAAGGGATGAAAGACGTAGCCGAGTGGATGAAAGACGTAGCCGCCTGAAACTGAACTCAGACAAGACGGAAGTCCTCATCCTGGGCTCCTTGCCCTCCGCCTGGGACGACTCCTGGTGGCCCCCCGCCCTGGGCATCGCACCCAAACCGACAGACCACGCACGCAACCTAGGCTTCATCCTGGACTCCTCCCTCTCCATGACCAGACAAGTCAACGCCGTCTCCTCGTCGTGCTTCAACATCCTGCGCATGCTACCGAAGATCTTCCGGTGGATCCCCACCGAGACCAGGAAGACGGTCACCCAGGCCCTCGTCACCAGCCGACTGGACTACGGCAACGCCCTCTACGCCGGAACCACCGCCAAGCTCCAGAAGAGACTCCAGCGGATCCAGAACACCTCAGCCAGACTCATCCTCGACATCCCACGACACAGCCACATCACCGGACATCTGAGAGACCTGCATTGGCTCCCCGTCAACAAAAGAATCACCTTCCGGCTCCTCACCCACGCACACAAAGCGCTACACGATCAAGGCCCGAGCTACCTCAACAACCGCATCAACTTCTACGCTCCCAAACGCCATCTCCGATCAGCCAGTCACGCCCTCGCCGCCGTACCCCACATCCGAAGAACGACAACAGGAGGAAGGTCCTTCTCCTACCTGGCCGCCAAGACCTGGAACTCCCTCCCGACCGACCTGCACCTGACCCAAGACCACCTCTCCTTCAGGAAGAAGCTCAAGACCTGGCTGTTCGAGCAGTAGCAGCACCCCCCATCCCCTAAGCGCCTTGAGACCCTCCGGGTAAGTAGTGCACTCTATAAATGGCCGTGATTGATTGATTGAATATGCCTGCTGCAAAGTACATGCACCATACCGATCACAGGACTGTATTTTATGTGAAAAATTCAGTGGGATTTTGATTTTTCTCACGAAGATCATTTTGTTATTTGCAGCTCATAAGTTGCAATCCTAATGTTGTACACTGACGTATGAACTGTCATGAAAGAGCCGAATGCAAACTCCAAGGTCTAGGTTAGAACATTTTTCAGTCTTTCATAATGTTGCTAAAATGGTTTGTTTGGGTAGAAATACATTCTTATTATTATTATTGGCTCAGTCAGGCCAGCATAACTTATGAAACAGGAAACAAGCATTAAGTGTTCTGAATACCGATTTTTTTCAGCGATTTACTGGGAGGCTGGAAGACCATAGTTGCACCTGAACTCTTTGCACTTGGACTCGGGTATGCAATGCGGAAATCTCAACCCTATGGAAATACAGCCTCTGATGCATGGCAAGGGAGCACGCGCAAAGCAGGATTCTGGACAGGCAGAAGAAACCAGTGAGAAGCATGTTGAAGTCCAGGGCCTCAGTTACTGACCACAGGCATGATCAAAACAGGATTGAGCCACCTAGCCTGTGTAGATAGACAACCTATAAGAAACATCTTCAAGAAGCCTTAGGTGAAAACACCAGAATTTGACCAAAGATCCAGTTTGAGAGGTAGAGTGAGCACAGAATCCCCCAAATCTTGGCTGAGGGATATTGGATAGAGAAGGAACCAAGGGAGCCTCCTATGGTTCAAGACCAAAGGTCTACCCGTTGGCGAGATGAGCTGGGTCTGCGTCTAGGGTACGTTTGAGATAATTATACAAGTATGTCGGTTGTGTGTGTTCCCCGATTCGTGATCCAGAATTGCCAAGTGGATTCTATGAAGGCAGCGAAACCCGTTGTTGGGTTGGGAGAGAAAACAAGCCAAGACAATAAAATAAAAGTATCCCTCATTAATGATTTAGATACTAAAAGTGGCCCTTATTTGCAAATTAAGGCAATTTTGAACTTGTAAAGGCATGCTCTATAAGTATTTTCCAAGGTATAGAAGAAGTCATGGATATGAACTTGATGCAGGCAGTGTTTGATTATCAGGGAAATCAACACTAAAAATGCCCAGCCGATGATAACACAGGCCTACAAATAGCAAGAAAACCAGCCCACACTAAGACATGTCAAACTGGCCCATCAGGCATTACCTGATTACCCTGTAGGCCTGTCCGACCCTGGCGGGACAATTCAGGCTGGATGAGAGCAGAATAAAACACCAGGAGTAGGGATTCCAATTATTAAAAAAATGTCTATATATATTTTATAAACATTGTCTTTCTGAGTCAGGCCTGAACTACTATTCAAGTACAGGAGTTGGGGTGCATGTGTGTGGAGGGGAAGGAGCCCTTTGAAAACAAATATACCTATATGGGGTTCAGAAAGATTACAGCTGTTTGGAGCATTGTCAACTAATCCACAGAAGTGTTAACTTGCTCCAGCTCTGTTGAATTCAGGTGAAACGCAAATGCAACATGGAGAGGAAAGGCTGACTGGTATGAACGCTTCTGGGTGTCTGTGTTGGAGAACGCAGGCTGTACTCGAGCTACGAAACTGTGCGCCTCATTTATGGTACTTGCTGCGCTGCCCTGCACTAAACTGAAAGGGCCGGAATGCACAGTATTTAACCAATATGGTACATTTCTCCTTTCACCAACGTAGGCATCCTTGCACCATGGTGCAAGTGGCATCTGTTGCATGCAGGATTGTTTTTGTGCAGAAAGGGGCACCTTCCTGCACAAAACAATCCTGCAAGGCGTTTTCAACTTCGTACTTGTACTGCAGAATGCAGCACACATGGAAAGAAGAAAAAACGAAGAGAAATTAACATATTTCTCCTCGTTGCGCCTCACCGGTGGAGGCGTACGAATTTGACGCTTCCCAAGTTTACATCACTTTGTAAAACTGGGGCAGATTCAAATTCCACGGGTGCTGCATGGGAAAAGCACCGGCAATGCCCATGGAACGCCTGCCGGGCGCAGAGTAAGGTGACTCGTCGATTTGTGCAGCATCACCTTACTCGTGATTAATAAGGCCAGACAAAGCTACACAGGGCGGCTCTGCGTGGCTTCATGACTCCTAATGGAGCCCTGGGCAACGCATGGACCAGTTAACGAGGCGCAAAAGTGACGCAGGGCTGTCCTCACAAATAAGCTCCCGCGTCACTTAAATCTGTAGAAAAACATAGCCCAGCAAGGCGGATCATAACTTACAAAGATGCATAGAGAGGAGGAAGGTGGCGTGGTCCTAGAACTGGGGTGCCGGTGTGCTGCAGCACCCCCATAAATGTGGTGAGTTTTGCTAGCAAATGATGAATAATTGGGCCTTGCAAATATTCTTTTTCTAGCAGCATTTGTTTTGTTTTCAAAGACAGAGTGTGGCATATCTCCTATGCCTTAGGTGAGGTGATTTTATTGGCTATCACCGCAGTATGAGTATTGTTCAAGCACCACTGGAAAGGTGTTGCATTTCACTTGACCACAATGCACTCATCGGGGGACAAGCGCCATCTCTTCAATAAATTACAGACAGATGACTACTGCATCCCGTTTCACAGGTAACTACAGGATATGCTCCTAATCCTGCGCCTTGGAGCAATGCAGCACTTCCACTGATTGCGATAGGAGGTTGAGGCACGGTTCCAAAAGAGAGTAATGTGGGGGCAAATAGAGGCTGCAAAACCGGTACTGACAGGTTGAGGCTTAGAAGCCATGGACGTCCTCCTTCCTGAACTGGTTTTATGGCTGCAAAACAAGCCCATCAAGCTTGAGATACACCAGCTGTTGGCAAGTGTGAAGGATGAAAACCACAAGATATCAAAGAACCACGGCCCAGATTTACAAAGAGTTTGCATTGCCCTTGCTACACGCAAGATGATGCAAGCTCTTTAGTGGGATTTACTAAGCCATGCAAAACCACTTTGTGAGGCTCTCAATGGTTTTGTAACTCCAGAGTAACACAACGCAGCGTAAATCGTTGCATTACTCTGAGTTGGGAAGGTATTCCATGGTTAGAGCATGGGCGTTCCCATTGCTCAACTCATGGAAACTGATGCAATCCTAGATATACTATGGTTAGTAAACATGGGATTGTGTTAAAATGGTATGCCTTCCCAAGAGAGGCGTAATAAGGAGAAATATCTTTAATATCTTTATTCCTCCTAGTTATTTCCTCTTTCTACGTGTGCTGCATTCTTCAGTTGTCCCTTCCTGCACAAACGCAATCCTGCCTGTAATACAGGCACCCTTGCATCATGGCACAAGGAAGCCTGCATTGGCGCCAGGCAGCACTCAGTGTCCCAGCGCAGGGAGAGAACAGGAATGCGTAATTTTTAAGTAGATAAGGCACGTTTGTGCTCTCTTCTGGTCATGCAAGACAGCGCAGCAAGTTGTCTTGATGCCTTCCGCTGTGTGACTTTTTGATAAATTTGCCCGCAGATGGGCAATAAGTGCCTCTCATCAGAGTAACTTGCCAGACTCTTGGATCACTCGAAAGCATGAGGATGGTTTGGGGCATTGCCCACATGTTCCTAACTGCCCCTTGCAGGATTCATCTTTGCCATTTAAAAAGCTGTAGATTCTTCTCTTTTTTATTGGCACTACTTTATATTTATTGATGTATCCATGCATAGATTTATGATGTTATTAGGGATGGCACTACGATGACGCCTTATAGATACATCTGAGTGATTTGTTTCAGATACTTTTTTATGGCAAATGATAATCGCCTCAAGAGGTGCAAGCGGGCTCTGCCCCGTAGACCCCATGGCCAGGTCTGTCCTGGAAACATAGCGTTCACCTATAAATGCAGAGCTAGACAAGCGCAAGGGATCATTTATGACAGTCGATAGGGGATTCTGAAGCAACCCAATGCTGTGATCCTGTGATACAAATCTTAACAAACAAGAAGGGCATTCGAGGAAATGTGAGATGGTTATTTGTTATTGACATCAAGGAAGGGAAGGACAAGTAACACCCTATGAAGTGAGTACAAGATGACTTGGTAGGTGAGAAATGAGGAGTTGAGGCAATATCACCATAGCTACTGGAGACTAAAAATTGCATTCAGGCGACCAGAATCACATCAAGGGTCTGAGAAGCAGACGGTCAAGTGGTCAGTGGAGTAGAATCAGTTAAGATATAAGAGTCTATTTCGTTAGGGAGAAGTCGGACATGGATCTGCAGTGTTTCTCCTGTACGTGTCCGCTAACAACCCTCTAGAAGAATTTGTTACGTCAAGAAGCTACATGAAGTAAATATCATGAGTTAAAGGTGCCCTATCAAAGGCTCTTACCTTCTGAAGTAGGAGTTGTAGAAGCCAAACTGGCTGTCCCAACATTAACATGTTACAGTGGCATGCACTTTGGAAAGTAGCACCAAAGTCTGGAATATCTTAAACATAATAGGACCCAAAAAATTGAGGTTAGTGCAAATATATTAGATTCAATAGTCTTAGCTCAACGTCTACGCAGGCATTATCAAGTTACATACATGTTGCGTCAAGTTAAGTAAACCTATACTGATCTTGTCAATATGTTAGTCCTCAGTATTTTGGCCACTATACTGTAAAACAATAAACCCTACTTGATATTCGTTAACTCTGCGGCAAAAAAAATGCTGCGATTGGTCTCAGGACTCCTTCTTGTAGCTGGATCTTCAAGCAGGTAAACCATGGACTTGAGCTTAAGAGTTGGAGTTTACAAAGCACTGAGGTTTGGAGCACTGTGAGCAGAAGGGAGAGCACAAGGGCTTGAACTGCATGGCTAAAGTCCATTTCTGGGTGGAATTGTTTCACTTCCTCATGAGAGGGCTGCCACCAGGAGGTGACTTTGAAAGAGCTGGGGGTGCTGGTGAGGTGTGTAAAAGAGGAATTTAAAGGATGACCATATGGGGAAGCAGCACAGAGGGTAAGGTGTCAGAGTAGAAGCTGGCTCTTGATGTTGTTGATGTGCTGCTCAAATACCTGTATTTTTCCACTGAGTAAGAGGTTGCTGGCACTGCCTTTGTCTGTGGAGTTTGGACTGAAAGCTTTAGCAGGAGACCCTGCAGTGCTTGATTGTCTTAAACTGTGTTCTGCTTCTGTTCTCGGCTTCATAAGTGGTGCTGATACAATACCTGGCTTTGGCTTATGTGATTATCTGTCTACGTCACCGTAGAGTGATGTGGTTGGGGTACAGTTTTTCATCTACTTTGTTTTCTGTCTGCTGATGGAACATTTGTTGTGAGCAATGACTTTGAAGTACCAGGTGCTGAAGGATTCTGCTTGTCCTGACATCTTTTAGTTGGCGCATGGGTGGTCACACAGTTTTCCAGAAATTAGTTGAAATCGTTTAGAAGTGTGTTGATAACATATATGGAAATGACGGGGCAAGCGATGAGTATGAGTTAATGGAGAGGTGTGGCGCAGCAGCCAGAGTGGGTGACTCAAGAGCACGGGACTTGCGTTTCGATCCCAGGCACTGGCGGCAGCACAGCTCAACATCGTGTGACTGGGCAATAGGTCATATAGTCTCCACAATGGCCCCCAGCGCTTGGATACCCTTAGGGGTGATAGTCACACGTAACAAATCTGGAATTATTATGAGTTTTAGGTTGTCAATGGAGAAGTCGTGGAAGAATCTGAAGGTGTTGTTCTCTTTTGGGTTAACGTAAATGTTTTGGTTGGATACTTAGCAAGGTGATGGTGAGGTGTTTGGCCCGGTCTTTGAATATGGGAAGTTTACATTGTAGCGTTCTAATCTAGGACCCTGATCGATACTGTGACCTTATGCCCCTATACGGCTATAATCCCCTTATACCCCTGTATTGGCATAACCGATCAAATGCAATATTCAGAAACTCGTCTCTGGCCTCACACGAACAGAGCCACATTTCAGAATCGCTTCCTATGCCACTTCCTTTGCAGCTAATCAGTGCAATGACATAGCAGAAGTTACTATCTAAGATTCCTAGATTAACACTCCGAGTTCTTCAACAAGATAAAAACTCAGCAACCTGGGAAAGCCCCGCTTGCTATGTTTTGATTAGTAATAGAACTCTAATGAGCACTGATAGACGATCACTTCCTAGTGACATCTTTATTGACGTCTTATGTCTAAAAACTTACGTCAAACAAGGCACCTTTCCGGTATAAATATTACCAACGTTGCCTTAAGAAAACGCTGTCTCGCTGCTGAAGTTGCTGCTATTATACTGATGATACCATAGCTGCTATCGCTACTGCTATCGCTGCTAACGAGCGAACGATGGTGTCGTGAACTTAGGAGCTGAACAGCCGTCCCCCTGCAAGAGCCCAGCAGATGCAAGCTGCCCGCGGACGCTGCCCCTCCTCCTCCTCCTCCTCGACGCGCTGAGAGAGACGCTGTCTTTTCTCCTGCAGAGAAATCCAGCTCCGGCGTTTCCAGGCTACCCTTGCGGGTGACTGGGATATCGACCCCCTGAAGGAGATACCAGACCTCCATCATTCTATTCCAGAGGTATGGTGTTGACTAAACCCTTAGAGAGAATTCTTGAAGCAAACCTTGGCAAAACCAACTTAACTTAAAGCTACTTACTTACTCCCCTCCCAAGTATTAGGCTTAGGTCAGGTACACTGGGGTAGGCGTAGTTAGAAGCACCAGTTGAGTATTTTAGCCTAATGTATATATGAATGTATATATGTTTTATTCATTTTAAACCATTGTATGGCTAAGAAACCATATCAATGCTTTTACAGTATTATTTCGCAATACTCATCTTACTGTACGTACTTTTTATAATAACAAGTCTTGCAATTGTGCAATTCATTTCTCTTGTACGAGAAGAAAGACTGTTCAATAAATGTTACCCTTTATTGAAAACGCCCGTCTTTCTATTCTCTACATATTGTGAAAGTAAACTGCACAACCACTGACTGAGTAAAATAACTGTCTATTGTTTCACACGACCCTAGAGATTGACTCTTATCTGAGGAGCAAAGTTGTCATGTTGCACGGTTGTTGGAAAACTGAATCCCTTCTTGTCTGTACCAGGGAAGCTGATCACTTCCTATTCAGTCAAGAAAGTTTCCAGTGACCTATGAGCTAGTTGGTAACAAACCCAATTAAGTTTAGCATAGTCAGTAGAGGCCTGGAAGATCCATACTTCTACGTCGATACTACTGTTTATGTTATTCCAATGCGCAGGGCCTATTGGGAAAATAGGAACTACACTACATGGCACCCAACGTTTGGTAAGGCAATAAACTAACGCAAGACGTTAGAGTAACCCAGTCGTACATTTTTCACACAGACCCCTTTCTCCCGTAAATACTCCAATAGACGTCTGGAGTGGGTGAAAGGTTAAAATCCGCCCGAACTCAGAAGGAAGAGATTCCTATGTAAAGCTCTGGTTTATTCAACGTTGAAGGATACAATGTTCCAAAATATTGTGCACCTAATCTTTGTCTCCTTGGAGACCTACTCTGCAAAAACCTTCCTGACAATAAAATGTCAGACAGTGAAGAAGAAAGGGAAGCAGCTAGATTGGCAACCCTACTAATAGTGGAAGACACGAGTCTCCTACAGACTGAACCGGATGCAATAATTATCCCGGTCAATTTAAGAAAATCTATAACTTTAAAACTTATAGAAAACGGACTGACACCACAAGGTGGTACAGTGATTTTCGTGATAGAGGCTACAAAATAGAGAAACCACCGGATGAGTACGCTCCTTTCAAGGAGACTGAAATCCCACTAAAATACCAAGAACATTTACTTTGGTTTAAAGGCGCCCTAAAACATAATGATCATATTACCAGGCTCGGTCCACTAGGTAGACCAGGAGCAACGTGGCCGGTTCTAGCCAGCTACACCCCACATCCGGACATTGAAAAAATGTCAAAAGAAGAGCTGTTAGTACAGCTAAAAACATTAATTGAAAAACATAGGCAATTAGTGCAATATGTAATGCGGACTGCAACAGTCCAACCAGCTGTTAATGTACCACAGCTGACCCCTCATCAGGGGAACACTAATAAAATTACACCACAGAACATACAGTCATGTCTTGGTAAAACACCCGTAAAACGGGAACAAATTCCGTTCTGGTTAGCGCAGAAAATCACTCAAATAGAGGCAGTATTTCCGGATACTACCCCTATCGAGAAACACAGAATCTTGACAATCTGCCTTCCTATGGGAATCGCACCACACGTGGAGGACTGTGACACTTGGGGTACAGTCTTTGCTTCCATTTACACAAAAACACATGGTGTTCTGTCTATGGCTGTAATACCAGAGGTGCTAAGAAAGATTCAAAATGAATACGGTCCAGAACCTGCTTTAACTCTCGGTATGAAATTACTGAAAGACTTCAAGCAGGTCTCGGCTATATTATTAGCCAACATAAAAGGAGAAGCAACATCTGTGGCGGTCCGCCAGAAGTTGAGGGAAACAGATCTAACAGATCAACCTATTGAGCTTGCCAGAATCATAGAAAAATGCTATGAAGAATTAGGTAGAGACAGCTTGGGTGGGAAGCCAGTAAAGCCCCAACTGCTCGAAAATCCTGAAAAATTATTTATTAAAAATAATCCAAACACTCCTAAAAAGAGTTGGGATGGAAATAAACAATCCACTCCCAAGGAAAAAGTTTTCCAGTCCAGAGGAAGGTCTCCTCGACGGAGGGAAAGAACTCCGACTCGAGAACACCAGTCTCCCCAGAGGGAGCCCTCTGAAAAAAGATATAACCTTAGAAATAGGGATAATTTGAAAAAACCTGATAGATATCAAAGTATTGATACACGTCCCTCTCGATCTTTTTCGCAGAAACCGGAAAGAAGAGAACGGTCAGACCCAGGAGAGCACACCAAGTCCAAAGACAAGGAACCTGCTCAGTGTAAAAAATCTCAATTTCAAAAAAAGAAGGTAGCCAGTATTAGAGTAATCAACCATGCCGAGAATACTGAGGACACAGTTGAAAAACGGGGAGTGGGCACAGACAATGTTAGACAGTGCAGCAGAAATCAGTATAGCCCGCAAGATCTTGATGAGTCATCTGGGGTCAGTGGACACGAATGAATACATTCAGGTTGAAACTGCCGACACCAGACTTAGCGAGCCCCATAAGATATACGAAATAACATTACGTATAGAGGGTGATAAGACTAGGAAAATAAAGGGTCTATTTTGGGATTAACTCTCAAAAGGCTATGATATTCTGTTAGCTGAAAAAGATTGGCCCCCAGAGTTTGTCAGGGAGTGCCCTCGTGGCAAAGAAATGATTATGCCCGAGTTCTCGAATCACATTCCGATTCACAAAAAATATACTTATGCTAGGAAATGGGCAGTAGCCCAGGCACCGGCATTATATAAAAATCATGTAGGATGGGATGAGGACTCACCTCCTCACAAAATCCAGTTAAAAAATGAACCAACTGCCCAAAGGCAGTATCCCATTAAGCAAGAAGCTAAAAAACAAGTCAGGGAGATCTTAGATCAACTTGAATACCAGGGGGTGATTGAAACATGCACCTCTTAAATGAACAATCCTTTGTTTCCTGTCTCCAAGCCAGACAATTCATATCGTCTAGTTTTGGACTACAGACACCTTAATGCATGTTGCAAAACATTTGCAGTACAAAATTCGCATAGTGCTGCACTAATGAACAACATAGTTAGGAAAAAATATAAAACAACATTAGACATATCTAATGGTTTCTTTTGTCAAAACATTGCACCAGAAAGCAGGTACTTGACCGCTTTCTCCGTAATGGGGTCTAAGAAAAATTTCTGTAGGCTCCCACAGGGGTTCAAGAACAGCTCAGGACTATTCTCAGCTAGAGTAACAGAGTTACTACAAATATATGATGATGAGGCATTATCTTACGTAGATGATATCTATCTCACAGACGACGACTTGGATACTCACTTGAAAAGAGTGAACACCATTATACTTGGATTCGCAGCAGAGGGTTACAAATTCAACTTTAAAAAGTCTCGAATTGCCCATCTGGCAGTATTATTTTTTGGATACGAATTATCAAGTGAAGGGAAAAGCATAGCGGACAACTTCTTAGAGAAGTGCGCTGTACTCCAAGCTCCAAAAACGCGGAAGAATTTACAATCCATACTAGGTTTTCTGAATTTCGGAAGAACTTACATTCTAAATTACGCAGAGAGGGTTAAACCTCTCTACGAACTAATCAAACCTGATTTTAAACAAATTAATTGGACTCAAAAACACACAGAAATTTTGAGATCACTGCAAACAGACATGTGAGCAAAAACAAAATTAGATACACGTGACAACATACGCGATCTTGTAATCCGAGTCATCCCAGGAAGATGCGGATTCACGTACCTGACCTCTAATGAGGGAGAAAAGGTACCAATAGCTTACAAATCACATTTGTACACAAAGGCTGAAATAAAATTCAGTTCAACGGAGAAAATTCTAACTGCGGTTCAGACTGCTGTAGCAAAAGAAAGGCCTCTAGCACAAGGTAAACGAACAATAATCGTTACACCCATACCAGCTTTAGAAGTGGTAACTAAAGCAAGCATTCCTAATGCTAAAGCTTTGCATCCGAGATGGATTCAGTGGGTTAATTCTCTTGCTGCAACAGACGTAGTTTACGGATTTGATCCTAACTTAAAGACACAGGAATTTTTACAGTATGAATATGAATGTCCTCTGCCAATTGAAATCCTGCCTCTCGAAGAATACAGAAGTATTATATATACTGACGGATCAGCACAACCCGCAGTTGGGGGCAAACAAGTGTAGAAAATGAGCCCGCATTTCTATCGATGCCCAGGCTGCTGGCGCAAGACGCCTCTTAGTTCCCATTCTGAATAGCTATCAAATAAAGAGACGGGCGCTGGAGGCAGGAATCAAGAACAGAGTTTAATTCTCATGAGGAGAGCCAGTCATTTCAGACACGAAACAAGGTGTCATCGGGAGGTGCTCTAACAAGTGAGCTGAGACTATGGCTTTTATATCTTACAAAACACTTGAGAGTACAATCAGGACAGTATGACGCAAAGGAAAAGACATCCCTATAATCCTCGTGTCAATCCTACCCCACATGTGTTCACAATAGGGACCCTTGACCTGCTGATAAGAGGAGAGGGCAATCACGCAGCTGAGTGTTCCGTCAACTGTTTAGAATGTGTGCGCCTGATCATAGCCCAGGGGGTGGGGTGGCCAGGATCAATAGTGGGTCCCTTGAAGAGGAGTGACTTCATACAATAAAGGGCCGTAAATGATATCTCCTGGCTTAGGCGATGGCCTCGGACATTTGTGGTCAGTCGGACTCGGGGAAGGGGTCATCAAAGGAGTGGTATTCATGCCGCGTGGACAATCGAGCGTGGAGGGAAGGCTTGTCAACAGAGGGGCATTCATGGAGGGAAAGGAGGTGTTGGTCAGGCGCGGCCGTGACTCCCAAGGACAGGGTCTTGCAGAGGAGGAAGGTTTATGACTTGTCCATGTGAGGGAGAAGGAGGGGGTCAGGGTGCGCGCAGGGTCAGAGTCGCACAGAGAGAGAGAGAGAGGTCTTATGACCCGTATATGAGAGAACAGGGGCAGTCAGATACAGCTGGGGGCTATGTCAGCTGAGGCGAAGGATGCTTCTTCAAGAGGGAGATGGGGGGGGCGGGGCGCCTGGGTCAAGCAGGAGGGTTGCCTTTCATAGCAGGGTCGCGCAGAGTACTGGGTTTCATGATCTATGCATGTGAGAGTGGGAGGGGGGTGCTCAAATGCGCGCAGGAGGGAAGCCAGTGATTCTAATGAGTGGGCAAGAGGCCAAGGTGCCTAAAATGGCTGTCATGTACATATGGGCACGAGCTTTTACTGGCGGAGTGATACGGTCAATATTTCAGGGTATACGTGGTGCCTACAGGGAGGGGGACGGGAGAGGGCAAATGAACGCTGCTTATGTACATCAATTTTCTATTTTCCACAGTCGCCCCTTTTTACATAACAGAGTTCATTTTTCTAATTGATGGGGGTATATATAAACAACAAAGTTCATTTTCCTATCCTACCTTGTTAAGGGGCGTACATATAAACATGTGGTTGATGAAATGGCATTTGTCAATACTAACATATTGCATAAAAATCATGAACAGTTGATGTGATGGGCAGAAGGCAGTACATAGGTGCAAACGCACTACATAGCATAAATGCTTCTGACTTTCAAAAACGAATACGACCAATTAACATTTTGACCAAGTAGTTGAGGGAGGAATTCAGTTCAATACGCAAGATCTCTTCGTCACAGTGTCTTTTTATCAGTGAGCCATCACTGGTAGGCTCTAGTCTGTGTCCTTTCGTTGGCGCTGTTGAGCACCGGCGGTGGAGCTATAGGTCCAGCTCGGTTCTATCCTTACGAGTTGCAGGGTGCGGTCAGTCCTCTGCTGTTAGACCACAGTCCTGTTCCCTAACCAATCCTTTGAGTGGCGCCTTAAGCTTGGCACCTATATTTCCGTGGCGTAACCTCATTTCCATCTAGATGCTGTTCTTCCTTTCAGCAGAGAGTCGCATGGAAAAGAGGGTGTGTTGTTTCGATAGTCGATGGGAGTGAGAGGGCGGAGTGGGGGCAGATTTCCCGGGACACACCAAAGGGACCAAGGGAGCAATGGATAACAAGCAAGCAGGCCCATCAATCGGGCTTGAAAAAAGGGGGGACGGAGGCTCCAGGCACACGTGGGTTGGCGGACAGAGAGCTTCAGGACAGCCCTTCATCCTTTCTTTTACCGCCTTTGAGAGTGCTGCCTCATCCCGTTTCTTGTTGTGCTGTGGCTCCACCTTTGGTCGAGGTCGCATGTGTCTCATGATCTGCAGCCACGCTGTGCGTCACGTCCGGCCCTTCTCCTCCGGTGATTGAGTATCTTTAAATGGGTAAAAACAAGTTTTAGAGAACTGGCAGGAGAAGAGATTTTTACATTTGAATTCCACCCGCAATCCTAGCACCTGGCGTTATGCTCATTGGTCATAGTCAGAAGTCTGTTACCATGAAGTAAGTAGGTGGGTGTTTCTACTGCGTCCGCACCAAGTCCAATCGGCGTTCGTTCATGACATATATGGACAGAGGTCAGACTCCTGTCACTTGCGTATTTCATCAAAAACCCTAAGATTGACAATATTCAGGGGAGACTCGTCCTTCTAACCCCAGCCTGAACAGTCTTACATTTCCCTTTAGAGCTGGCTAACTCTTTCGAACAGAGCGGGGTGCAATCATTGAAAGACAGGGTCAAACAGGTTTTTCTCGAAGGGCGGCAGTTACTCATGGTCATCGTATATATATCGGGGACAGCAGCCGGGGTCAATCAAGTGGGGCGGGGACGCTTCGGGCATTCGCGCTTGGGTGCAAAGGGGTGGGGCAATCTGGGCATTGGGGGTCAATCTGGACCTTGGCGCTTGTCTCTAACAATAAAAAATTGGGATGCCATTGACATATAGTCCCCCTTATAGAAGGGCCAGATTAGGGGATATCAGTCGTCTTACCTGTCCTCTCTTTCTTAGCCAATTCAAGTTCATTCATTTTGTAGAAAGGAGAGGTAGTAATATGGCGAGATACAATCATTTTAGTTTTGGTCAATTTCGCTGAACACCTTCGCGTTCAATAAGTATCCAATCAGACTGGTGCCGACGGGGCACAATATTACCATACAAAAAGGATGGGACAGGGGGACTCTCGTAGGGAGTAAGAGTCGTCCGCAACCTAAACGAACCATTCGGTACACGTATGACATGTAGAGAGAGAGGGAGAGAGAGAGAGAGAGAGAGAGAGAGAGAGAGAGAGAGAGAGAGAGAGAGAGAGAGACGTGTACGAAAATAGGTCATTTAGTGTGCTCACAACACAGAACGACAGAGGTCGGGTAACACGCAGATACAGACAGAGGGAAGACATAAATCCGTACATTACACACACACAAACTCAGACAGGGAAGACGGCACATGCATTACACATATATAAGACATTCACGACAAGACGGGAAACAACAGGTGGCCAACAAAATCCATATTATATCCTACGTATCTTTTACTATCCTATTTATCTATGTGCTTAGCTCCTTCTACCCTTCCCTCCTTTTCCTTCTCGCTTGTTATGTCTGCGAGCGTTCCCAATTGCCAATACTTACACCTCAGTTGGTCGGTCAGAAATTAACCTGGTCGTGCTATTTACCCATGGTTGGATCTTAAACCATTTTTCAGTTCCTTCCTTTGGTGGGAAGTTCTCCAGGCTGAGGCAACGGCAAGTATTGATCGGGAGAACAGTCGGACAGCTTGGCTACATCTATAAGAGTGTGAAAAAGGGGGCAGTGCATTTTGAACACCAGCAACACTTCTAACTTCCCAGACGGGTGATGCCGTGGTAACCCTTACCCGTATATTTTTCTTTGTCCTTTCCCTACCTAGTCAAACGTCCAGTTACATTATTTAACGCGTCATTTCTAGTCAATTTTTCGTCATTCAGTACCTGTCCAGTTTCTATGTCAGTCCATCCTCCCAGTTGCTATGTTCTAAGGAGGAACAGTCATGTTTAAGTCTATGTCTTTTCATTCAGTACCTGTCCAGTTTCTATGTCAGTCCATCCTCCCAGTTGCTATGTTCTAAGGAGGAACAGTCATGTTTAAGTCTATGTCTTTTTAAAACTTATCGTTATGAGGACTATGCACATATTCCCTCCTTCCCTTTTCGTCGGTGGTTCGATCGTCGCTCTCCCACACTTCAGCCGACGTTCTGACGTGACCTGCAGAAGGGAGGAAAAAGAAGGGGTGGGGAGGCAGCATTCAAAGTACATCAGCATGCAGTAGTCCGAAAATGTTTTTACCTACCACATACTCGACCCATCCCCACGTACTGCATTTCTTTACCATCTCGGCGTTTAAGCCCAGAGGGACCAGTAATGTCAGATAGATAATCATTGACGATCTGCGTATCTACATGAGTTACTCGGTCGCAACCCTCTTTGTCGGGTGCGAGGGTGACGGTCAGGTGGCATTTCTGTGGTGTCGTTTTAAGGGTGTCTAAAACACTTTTCTGGCTGCCTGTGATACATAATGTAGCTGCTAAATATCTGATCCTTTTGATCTACATCTTTCATCATACTTATTCTTCACTCACAGTAGTAAGACATCCAAAACTCATTAATGCAACTGCTACAACCATGCTTTCCTTTTCAAAATACTTTTAATAAAAAGTGTCGAGGTACAAATACAGGCCTACAATCCCGTGGACCAGCCACGGAGCAGATTGGAACTGTACATAGGAAGAAAAGAAGTTGATGGCAGTTCATTGCATAAAGTGCGGCAGTGCAATAAAATCGTATCGAACTTTACCACAGAGCAAGCATAATGCATGTCGAGTATTCAGTCAAAAATAAATTAATTCATTATCCAGATGCTCGTTCTCTGTCTAAATTACACCAATTCATTGTTCCCATTCTCAATCAGTACCCACCCTAAATCAGTTCATTTTCAAAACACATGATCAATATCTGTATTGCTTTCTTCTCTAAGCACATAATCACTATCCATCTTATCGACTTTCATTGTCCAAAAATACATACATATCTTAGAGCATCAATATTCGAGCAATCCGGGTGAACAGGGAGTTCAAAAGTTCCGTTTTCGTGTGTCGGCGCCATTTTGGGCGAGGTCAGGCAGGTTCCGGTATAGTCAGAATGTCTCCAATGACTCATGGTTGGACCAGAACCTTCCGTTGGCAGTTTCAAAAAGTTTTTCGCAATGTGGTAACAGCCTAACAAATGGACCATCAGTCAAAGAGTGGGGAGGGCAACAAGTTTCCTATCGGGTCATTCTGGAGTTCCACCGGAACTGAACAAGTCTGTACTTTGGCTGTGTTTTAGCCATTTCCAAACTGAGGCTGGCGCCGGCAGGAGTGTCGATGTCGCGGGTCCCAATGAGGGGGGACGGGGGCATCCATGCAGAGGGGTCGGGGCCCCCCCGGCTCTTATAGAATCTTCAAGGTCGAGGAGAGACGGTATGGAGCGTGTGCCCGCCCCGGGCAAAAGACCGCTTTTCGATGTGGACCCTCTTTAAGTAAGAGCGTTGGGGTGTCGCTGGAAGCCTCCACCTGGAGGGAGGTGGGGGAGGCTCGTTCGCGCCACCTCCCCCTTCCAGCGACCCCTCGCCGATCCTCGGCTCCGCCGTTTCGATATTGGCCGTGCCGGCTATTGAAGATGGGGGGGGGGTGGTCGGTGGCTGAAGCAAGACAGCCCCCCCCCCTCTCTTGACATGTGGCGGGACTACCTGTAACTTCCAGGCGTGGACATGTGGTGGGACTACCTTCAACTCTCCAGGAATTTGAAATGTGGCGGGACTACCTGTAACTATCCAGGCGTCGGCATGTGGCGGGACTACTTGCACTTGTCCAGGCGTTGACATGTGGCGGGACTACTTGCAAGCGCCGCCGCTCTTGTTTGTGGCTTCGGCCTTCTTCGTGGGCCGGTCCAGGCGAGAGACAGAGGGGGGGGTGGTCGGTGGCTGAGGCAAGACAGCCCCCCCCCCGTAGCCTGCAGGGCAGCAGTAGAGGAGAGAAGAAAAAGGGTCATTACGATTCTTTGGGCCGTCCGCCCAACAGCCTTTCCTTCTGACCGCGGCCAGGCGAGCCCCGCATGCCTCGAGGCCTCGCCTTCCGGATGGGCGTAACCGCGGACCTGTTGCACTTCGGGAGCTTCCGGAATGGGGGTAGGTACCTATTTATTTGTATCTATTTCATGTGACCGTTATTTGGGCGTGGCGGGCAATGAGGCAGACATGTTTAGGGCAGGAATAGGCAACGGAACCTAGTTACCTCGTGTCAAGCTTGTCTTCCCTTGCCATTTTTATGTTTCTTATTACGGGTTATTGTAACAGTTCTTATTTTATTTTTAGCGAAGTTGATAACTCCTCAGTGGCCTACTGATTTCGCTCAACTCCTTTTCTTGTATTTTTATGCCATAACCTATTATAAGCTATAGCGACTAGTCCACACTTTAATGAACAGGTCCTTATTAGGTGTGCCCTCCAGTGGAGCTGGATGGTTCGACTCTAATAAGCGGTCCGGGCTAAACAGGCTACCAACCAATGGGGAGAAGATAGGCATGACGGATTACAACGGGGACAAAAGTCTGCATTACCTATCTTATCACGGCGGGCAAAGACTAGGCAGAATATTTCTATTCTCCGTTGTTTGGCGGCGGTGAATACCTCAAACACACCAATACCGAATAATCGGCCAATCAAACAATCCAGTGGGGAGAATAAGTGGGCACGAAAAGTTATCGTTGCCCACTCTTTCTCTACCTGCAAAGCGAGACCTTGTTCTTCCCCGTTTGCAGACAAAGAATCTCCAGACAATAATCCACGAACGACAGTTCGGGAAACAGTGGGGGAGGAAGATAGGCACGACGGATTACAATGGGGACAAAAGTCTGCGTTATCTATCCTTCACTGCTTGCAAAGAGAGAGCCTGTTGTTTTCTCTGTTTGCAGACAGCGAATCTCCAGAGGGTTTCAATAAAGCGTAATACTAGTATTATCCAAAACAATCATTTCACAATTTGTCGCATTTACGCGACCTTACCCGGACCGGACCGTGTGGGCAGTTCTTCGCCTTCCTCCTTCCAGCGCCCGATCGTTCTCTTACTCCATGATTTTATCGCAGCAGTCCTGTGGGATTCCAGTCAGGACAGTAGGTCACTCAAGAGAGGTCCGTTCAGAATAGGTGAAGTTCATTCAATCGGCAGCCCGACGAGGGCCCTCTCAAGGCAGGTATACTCCGATCATTTTAGATGTTCACCTCATCGTCTGGATCTCTCTTACTGGACCGTATGTCACTGATGGACCCCGCGTTGGGACGCCAATTGTAGAAAATGAGCCCGCATTTCTATCGATGCCCAGGCTGCTGGCGCAAGACGCCTCTTAGTTCCCATTCTGAATAGCTATCAAATAAAGAGACGGGCGCTGGAGGCAGGAATCAAGAACAGAGTTTAATTCTCATGAGGAGAGCCAGTCATTTCAGACACGAAACAAGGTGTCATCGGGAGGTGCTCTAACAAGTGAGCTGAGACTATGGCTTTTATATCTTACAAAACACTTGAGAGTACAATCAGGACAGTATGACGCAAAGGAAAAGACATCCCTATAATCCTCGTGTCAATCCTACCCCACATGTGTTCACAATAGAGACCCTTGACCTGCTGATAAGAGGAGAGGGCAATCACGCAGCTGAGTGTTTCGTCAACTGTTTAGAATGTGTGCGCCTGATCATAGCCCAGGGGGTGGGGTGGCCAGGATCAATAGTGGGTCCCTTGAAGAGGAGTGACTTCATACAATAAAGGGCCGTAAATGATATCTCCTGGCTTAGGCGATGGCCTCGGACATGTGTGGTCAGTCGGACTCGGGGGAAGGTGTCATCAAAGGAGTGGTATTCATGCCGCGTGGACAATCGAGCGCGGAGGGAAGGCTTGTCAACAGAGGGGCATTCATGGAGGGAAAGGAGGTGTTGGTCAGGCGCGTCCGTGACTCCTAAGGACAGGGTCTTGCAGAGGAGGAAGGTTTATGACTTGTCCATGTGAGGGAGAAGGAGGGGGTCAGGGTGCGCGCAGGGTCAGAGTCGCACAGAGAGAGAGAGAGAGGTCTTATGACCCGTATATGAGAGAACAGGGGCAGTCAGATACAGCTGGGGCCTATGTCAGCTGAGGCGAAGGATGCTTCTTCAAGAGGGAGATGGGGGGGGGGGGCGGGGCGCCTGGGTCAAGCAGGAGGGTTGCCTTTCATAGCAGGGTCGCGCAGAGTACTGGGTTTCATGGTCTATGCATGTGAGAGTGGGAGGGGGGTGCTCAAATGCGCGCAGGAGGGAAGCCAGTGATTCTAATGAGTGGGCAAGAGGCCAAGGTGCCTAAAATGGCTGTCATGTACATATGGGCACAAGCTTTTACTGGCGGAGTGATACGGTCAATATTTCAGGGTATACGTGGTGCCTACAGGGAGGGGGACGGGAGAGGGCAAATGAACGCTGCTTATGTACATCAATTTTCTATTTTCCACACAAGCTTATAGTGCTGCGTGCGCGATTGTTAAAGGTCGTTGGCACAAAGGAAAATTTAGACCAATAGTCACTAAAACACAATCTCTAGGAGATTGCTCAGCTCAACGAGCTGAATTGGTAGCATTTAAGATGGCGCTAGAAAATACCGATCGGAATTCCCCACACTAATAGTGTGCGATTCTTATTATTGCGTACAATCTTATGATGAATAATTGCAGAATTGGGTGGAAAATGGTTTCAAAGATGCTAAAGGTGGCACAATAAAGCACAAAATGCTTTGGGAACAGGTAGTTCTTTTACAGAAAGAACTACAAAAGACTCACGTGATACACACTCTGAGTCATCAACGTGATGGCGTTCACGTTGCAGGGAATTCATTGGCTGATGAAGCCGCGAAGGCAGCTGTGCAAACGGCTTCCGTAGCTGCGATTACTCGGTCACAAACAAAAATAGACAGCGACATTTTACAAGCTGTCAGTGCGTCAGTAAAAGATGATAAGAAAACACTCCCAAAAGGCTTTCCAGAAAAGTACTTCTATTGAATAGTACGAATAATGTTCCTTTTGCTCGAATCCCTGGAGTGGGGGATAGGGTAATTCCAAACATGGAACACAGGTTAGGACTAATCAAAGCGGCACACGAAGGGCTTGCTTCTGCACACGCTGGCGTTTCCGCAACAGTATCACTATTAAAACAGAGATATTGGTGGCCTCGCATGAGAATACAAACTAAAAAGTATGTATTGGAATGCGAAATATGACAAAGGATAAAAGTATCAACAGTAAAACGACCAGCGCAGACACCCCTTCTCATCTCGGATAAACCATTTGCTTGTGTTTACCTGGACCACTGTGGTTCCCTACAAAGGGACGGCAATTATAAATATATCATGGTAGCAGTGGATTCCTGTACGAGGTTCATATGGATGTGGCCCCAGCGCTCGGCTGACGCCTGAACGGTTATAAAAGATCTGCGAGTCTTTATCGGCACATACGCAATTGCCATGTTCCATTCTGACCAGGGTCCTGCTTTCAGCTCTCGAGCTTATAAGGAGGCCATGGACAGCATGGGAGTTGGGTTGCGGTATTCTTGTCCGTCACACCCCGAAGGGAATAGTGTGGTAGAAAGAAAAAACCGGGACATAAAGCGATCTATAACAGCGAAGGTATTAGGTTCGGGTGCTGGGTGGGTCAAACATTTAATAAGTGTCCGGATCAGTCTTAACAATTTGCCAAGAAATTCTCTAAAAGGTTTCAGCTCATACGAACTATTGTTCGGAACTAGAATAAGAATTCAGGACTTAGATAGTCAAGTATCAGTGGTACAAGATAAGAAAACAGACTTTGACATCAAAGATCGTTGGGCTGTTTTACAGGACTTGAATGAAACAAGAAAATCCTTAAGCAACATAAAGTTAAAGCAACAGCCAGCTACCACTGACGAGGCACCACAAGCAACAGCCCCAGCAAGGCCTGTCTGGATTCCAAAGATTTGGGATCTAGTCAGAGAAAAAATAGCGGTGAAGAAGGAATTTGGGCCTTCTTACAGAAAAGCAGTACCTGTCTTGGCAGTCACCGGAACAAGATCAGTTGTGCTACCGCGCCTTGCTGGTAAAAAGGAGAACAGAGTCGTGTCTATCGACCTGGTAAAACCACAAACATGTGGCCTATAATCAACAGTAGGCCCAGTGGACTCCCAAGAAACAACAGAATACCCAAACTTGCAACAATCCAAGAGGTTCAAACTGAAAGACTAATCACATTCGATCAGCCTGCAGTGCACAGAGAAGGACTATGCAATAATGCCATGGAACTCGTGCCTCTTGAGACACAGATTGAAACAGTTCGTCAAGAAACACCAGTCTACAATAATGTGGCATCAAAAAGTGCTACCGAAAGACAGATTGAAAGAACAATCCCAACAATTGACAGAACTGCCTCTGGTTATTTCATCGACTTCAACAACTTTTCCGAGGACCCAAGCAACCCCGAAGTGATGCCAGAAACAAAAAAGACTTTTAAAGAAAAAGCAACGGAACTCTTTCAACAAGTCAAAGAAGTATATCTGGATGCACCATTGATTGAGAATTGGATTATTTTGGGGGTATTTATACTCCTACTATGCCTAATTTTAGTTTTAATTTTAGGAAAGTTTATTACAATTGAATGGACACAGCAAGTCAGAACATCAACTTAGTCCTCAAACCACACAGATCATCACACGTGAAGAAAAGAGAACTGTCAACAGTAAATGTCACAGCCATTCCAATACCCGGTGGGGTAGTATGGGAGAAAACTGACTATGATAACTATGGTCCGGTCGAGATCCTGAAGTATCCTCATCAACTGAAGGTTTCCTTAAGTGACTTTGTAAAACCTAGTACATTCTCTGATAATTGGGACTCTGACAGTATTAATAATATGATGTCTGATTTAGTAATGTCAGCTAGATTCACAGAACGTGATTAAAAAAAAGCAGTTCTAAAACATTCTTTGAGAAATTCAAGTACTTCTCAGGGTTTAACACCAGTGATGCAGAAACGTATAAAGCAGGATTGAAAACAATGCTGACAAACGCTAAATTGATATATTCAGAAGCATTTTATGAAAAAAGGATGACATTTGTTTTTGATTATTGGAAAAATAACATTGAAACAAAAACCATTTAGGGTACGAAAGATTGGCAGGTACAAGGCCTAGAAGCATTATTCAGAACCTGCATGATACCAGAACAAATGATGTTTTTAAATGACACAATTCATCAAACATCCTGTCTTGGCCTAGCTAAGATCAAAGACCTTAACAAACCGTCTATTCCAAAGCCAATACCTGAGAATGCAACAACAGATATTGAGATAGACGTAACAAAAATTTTACATTTTAACAGAACACATCCTGATTGGAAAAAGTGGTTAATCTGGCCTACTGACACAAACAACTGTCAAGATAGATTCCTGAATAAAACACAGGGGTTAAAAATGACCAGACAAGACCCTAGATACTCCCAGAGACAACATCCAGGGATAGTAACAACATACAGTGTAGGGAAACTCTGCCTCGAATGGCTAGGATCATCCACACTGACTGAAATTAAGCAACACTTGTCTTTACTTAAAGATGGTGCTGATTTGCGCGATTTTATTATGGGACCACGCAAACAGCGTCAAAAGCGTTTCATAGCGGCCAGCATCTATGCTGCATACAACGAGGCTTGGAAAGTCACACAAATTGAAACAGCTGCAAAAATACGAGAAATTGATCGTATTAATTTGGAAAAATCACTTTCTGTAGTGGACAATGGGTTAATGACTCTGTCCTCCAGAATATATTCGTTGGACAATATTGTATCCTCTGCCTTTGATATAATAGACAGAGACTTGCTAACGTTAAAGCATGGCCAGTCGCAATTACGTTCTATTGTACAATTAGGCTGGACGCTGCAAAATCTTCGTTCAGGCTATGTGCCTTGGTGTTTAATCAACACAACGTCATTGTTTTCCATTTTTAACCTTACTGATAAACAAATCAGCTTGGCACAAAAAGGAGCAGACTATACAATCCTGAGCATCGAAAAACTTGAGAGATTACCATTGACAATGTCAGAAAGTCCTGTCATTGAATGGATAATACACGGAATTATCACAATTCCGATAACAACTTTCCGGTTTAAAAAGTGCCTTGAATACATACCTACTGGCCAGTATGAACGATTAGGTAAAGGTTATGTTATGTCAGCATGGAAATTACCATACACACATTCATGCTATAGTGACAGCGACAAAAATGTATTTCTTAGTGGTGAAAACTGTAAACGTTCACTAAGCGGTATACTTTTGTGCCAGGGTATTAATTTACACGGAGCCTGTGAAGGTAGTTCTAACAACCTTTCATGCCACCAGCTTGTCACACCTGCAACGCAGATAGAGCCTTTCTTTATGCAACTCGCAAATGGGAGTTACATTCTAAGAACGGATCACAGATGTTGTGGCCTTTTGCCAGGAAAAGCGTATCTCGTAAGCATAACTTCCATGGTCAAATGCTGTATGCAAGCATTGTTCCCGAGCGGCCCTGGAGACATAGAGACTCCCATCTGGCCTCGTCTGCATTTCTCTTCTATACGAATTAATACTTTAAGCAAAATGAAGTCTGTGTTTTTGCAGACAACAGTGTCCATCACGTCATCAAAAGAGACGTATGATCTCCTAGTTGCAAGGACAGCTACGGAGGTTCATGACCTTTTATCAACAAATTGCACCATGCATTTCGTAGAAATGTTGAGCCAACTCCTTAACATGTCTAGTGCCACAGGCATCCCAGGCATATTTAAGACAATTTTTACGGGACTGCTAACACCATTTCAAGCAATTCTGGGAATCGTTCCAGATTTTGTCCACTCTGTTTTTGGCGGCATACCCCTATTTTTGGGACTTGTAGCAGGGATTTTATTTTTGACCCTCCTGCTCCGATATGGCAAGCCCCAGCTCAGACATGACTCCTATGGGAATGGAAGAAACAATCCTAGCAGTGCGCTACCGGGACAGAATAACTAGAGTCCTTGGATTGGCCAGGCTGAGAGATCTAAAGATGACCTGGTTCCTTTCATTCAGACCGATATGGCAAAACTGCATCTTACCTGTACTTCGATGTATGCTATGCGGAGATGAGTGTGTGTTGGACACCTGTCTTGCACTTCCATCAGCAGTACCAATGGATATCGATACTTTGCTAAGTCCGATAACGGCTCACGCATTGTGTTGTCCCCAGCGGCTACCAATCCTGATTACGGCATTCGTTGAGACTCCAGTGCTACGACTAGGTGGTAACAGTGGAGCAAGTGACAAAAGCAACATCACCCAGGTACGACCTTCTGTGAGCATTGCTGATCCAGCCTTTGATGACAGCAATCATTCTCACACCTGCCAAGTTACAGCACTATCAAATTTGGTCGAACTGTCACCTGGTTTTGTAGACCAATTCTTTGAGAGCCTGTCTGATATGATGTTCTCACCCGAACAGAAATAATAACTTTAGAGAAGCATTCCGACACACAGCGTTCCCATGAACTCTGAATTCGGCCTTCAGTTTTGAACAACAAAAACTGCTAAAAGCGTTGGAACTCTATTTTCCCCGTTCAAGCAATAATTCTTTTGAATTGAACACTTTTTAATATTCACCCTTTTTCTTGCACGAAAAATTATTTGCTTAAAGTAGAACTATTCATAGAGAACAGAAGCTTCTGCTTCTATTTTTAGATACATCTAGAGACATAATAATTTTACACCAGCCTCTAGCACATTTTACTGCAAAGCATTTATATGTGATGAAATTATCTCGCCCTTCCTTTCTGTATTCAGAGATTTTTCATGTGTAATTCTTTTTGCAAAATCGTTCATTGATTTCATATGCTATAATTTTTTAATGATTTCTTTGCTTCAAAAAAGTACAGTACCTATATTTTCACGTATTACAAATACGCCTATTTCAAATGCATATATGTATTTTGGGGTGGTCAATGTTACACATGCATCTTATTGCTCTAGTTTTAGTAATTTGATGGACATGAATTCGTGGAGTGGGTGTAGCGTTCTAATCTAGGACCCTGATCGATACTGTGACCTTATGCCCCTATAGGGCTATAATCCCCTTATGCCCCTATATTGGCATAACCGATCAAATGCAATATTCAGAAACTCGTCTCTGGCCTCACACGAACAGAGCCACATTTCAGAATCGCTTCCTATGCCACTTCCTTTGCAGCTAATTAGTGCAATGACATAGCAGAAGTTACTATCTAAGATTCCTAGATTAACACTCCGAGTTCTTCAACAAGATAAAAACTCAGCAACCTGGGAAAGCCCCGCTTGCTATGTTTTGATTAGTAATAGAACTCTAATGAGCACTGATAGACGATCACTTCCTAGTGACATCTTTATTGACGTCTTATGCCCAAAAACTTACGTCAAACAAGGCACCTTTCAGGTATAAATATTAACAACGTTGCCTTAAGAAAACGCTGTCTCGCTGCTGCTGTTGCTGCTGTTATGCTGATGATACCATAGCTGCTATCGCTACTGCTATTGCTGCTAACGAGCGAACGATGGTGTGGTGAACTTAGGAGCTGAACAGTCGTCCCCCTGCAAGAGCCCAGCAGATGCAAGCTGCCCGCGGACGCTGCCCCTCCTCCTCCTCCTCGACGCGCTGAGAGAGACGCTGTCTTTTCTCCTGCAGAGAAATCCAGCTCCGGCGTTTCCAGGCTACCCTTGCGGGTGACTGGGATATCGACCCCCTGAAGGAGATACCAGACCTCCATCATTCTATTCCAGAGGTATGGTGTTGACTAAACCCTTAGAGAGAATTCTTGAAGCAAACCTTGGCAAAACCAACTTAACTTAAAGCTACTTACTTACTCCCCTCCCAAGTATTAGGCTTAGGTCAGGTACACTGGGGTAGGCGTAGTTAGAAGCACCAGTTGAGTATTTTAGCCTAATGTATATATGAATGTATATATGTTTTATTCATTTTAAACCATTGTATGGCTAAGAAACCATATCAATGCTTTTACAGTATTATTTCGCAATACTCATCTTACTGTACGTACTTTTTATAATAACAAGTCTTGCAATTGTGGCAATTTATTTCTCTTGTACGAGAAGAAAGACTGTTCAATAAATGTTACCCTTTATTGAAAACGCCCAACTCTCTATTCTCTACATATTGTGAAAGTAAACTGCACAACCACTGACTGAGTAAAATAACTGTCTATTGTTTCACACGACCCTAGAGATTGACTCTTATCTGAGGAGCAAAGTTGTCATGTTGCACGGTTGTTGGAAAACTGAATCCCTTCTTGTCTGTACCAGGGAAGCTGATCACTTCCTATTCAGTCAAGTAAGTTTCCAGTGACCTCCGAGCTAGTTGGTAACAAACCCAATTAAGTTTAGCATAGTCAGTAGAGGCCTGGAAGATCCGCGCTTCTACGTCGATACTACTGTTTATGTTATTCCAATGCGCAGGGCCTATTGGGAAAATAGGAACTACACTACAACATGAGTGGTCGGTGATGTTGAGAAGATGAGACTGAGGATTTCTCCTTTGAAGTGTACTGGATGGTGAGATGCTGTACCATGTTGCGTGTGTGGATGACGTTGTGAAGGGTGTCTCTTGTTTATTGATGAGTTGCCTAGGTGGTAGAAGTCACCTCGGAGGCTGGTATAGGAGTGTCAGCTTGATGTGGGGGTGTGGAGGGCATCAATTAACTCCTTATTCTGCCTAGGAAGCCGTTGGATGAGATGCAGTTTGGCAGATGTAAGATGTGCAAGGGTAGGAGAACTGGATCTGAGGTGTGCGGAGCACTACAGAGCCTTCATGCATGAGTTAGAGTGCGTGTTCGGTAGTTTGTGGGTTTATGGTGGTTAGTGGGATGTGTACTATGGTGGGCCTATTTGTTGCGAGGATGCATCTTTTTTTGTGGTGTAGGTGTGTGTGTAGGACTGTGGAGATGGTTAGTGACGTGAAACTGGGCTAAGTACATGATAAGATTTTAGCATGGTAGGTGCCTGTTTTTGGAGTAGTGGAGGAGGTTTTTTAAGCCTAGACCCTTGGGTGTGGATGCTGGGAGGTTCAATGCCTTAAGGAGTCAACTAAAGGGGGGGGAGAGGACAAGAGGTTTTCGGTGGGTACTAGCAACGTCACTACCTATGGAACAGGAGGCTGGGAAATGCAGTGGTGGACCAAGATAAAGGCTGAGACAACACTCGGAAATAGTGGATATGGTTCAATAGTGACTCGTGGGTATCTGTGTGCGCTATCAATTAATATAACATAACAATAGTCAAAGATATTTCATTTATTTTCTATGGTAGGGTACAGAACTAATTTCCCCATTCAAATTCTCTTTTTTTGATTCTGGCACTTTACCAATGCACATAGTATGTTATGTTCACTTCATTTATGAGCATAGATACACAGAAGGCTCTTGGTGCTATAGAGTCAAAATTCATAATTTGGACTTAAACTTAGAAAAGAGCCTGAAACAGAGAGGGCAATTAAACAACTTTCCTAAAAGAGGTAAGGTAAGATTCAAATGGAATTCCAGATCCTAGGTGCACCAAATGTAAATGTAAATGTAAATGTAAATACTCTTTCCCAATAAGAGGCGAGCTGTGTTTTTTAGTAGATGGCCCTGCTACACGGGGAGCCTTTTTCCTGCACATAACGGCTATCTGTCCTGCAGTCACTAGGGCAGAACAATCGTCACTGGGACCCAGAGTTCATCATACAGACAGATCGTAGAGTCAGGGGGTTACTACAATGGGGCCAGCAAAGTCAAAAGAAACCCAACATTTCCCCTTACTGTAAATAGAGCAGAGAAAACACAGACTTGATGGGGTGGTATGATCACAGGTTTATGGGAGGCCTCCTCCTCTGCAAATATTTAAATAATGCCCTAAATCTTTTTGCAGCGCAAAAAAACAAGTTAAAATGCAGGACTTCAACATACAGTGGATTTTTAATACTCTCGCATTGTAACCCCTTCGCTGCTAGGCCTTTTCCCCTACTTGTGCTAAGCCTTTTTTGGGCTGTCAGGACTTGTTTGCGCTTAGGCCCCTGTAACGTTTTGTCCACATAAAGTATCCACGTCAAATAGGAGTCTTTTTCTTTTAACATCATGAGGATTCTAAAAGGTACTCAGGGTTTGTGGATTCCCCAGGAAGGGACCGAGCAATTACCCTAAACGCAGTTAACTTTTTTTTTTTTTTTTTTTTTTAGTTAAAAGTGGTGGGGGGGGGGAGGGTAGTGCTGCAGAAGAAAGTGTCAGTTTTTTTTCTTGAAAATGGTATCAACAAATGGTTTGTGGTGCTAAAATCACCATTCTTCCCTGCTTTCAGGAACAGCCAGACTTTTGTCAGAAAACCAACATTTTCTACACAGTTGTGACTTTTTACTGGGATATGGCCTATTTCTCCTATTGTATGTGCTTTCAACCTCCTTCCAGTTAGTGGTAGAATTGGGTGTGAAAGCAATAATAGATCCCCGAAAGCAATACATTTCTGAAAAATAGTAAGAATTCTTGATTGAGCAAGGGGTCCGTTGTGTACACCCTTCAAGGTTCTCCTATAGAAACAACAGTTGAAATACAAAATATTGAAATTGAGTTGATAAATCAGCCATTTGTGGCATCATTTCCACCTGTAACTTCTTCTAAGTATGGCAGATGTTTTAAAGCACTATAGCAATACACCGCTTTGTCAGCTGGACCCTTCTGGTTGTGGTGATATATAAGACTTGTAGGTTCACCGAGAACCCGAGGTAATCAGAGCCATTAATTGAGCTGCGCCTTGCAATGATTTGTCATTGTGTACCGGGTATATAGCAATTCATTTGGTACAACAGAGTGAAATATAGGTTTCAAGGACACCTATGTATTTGCAAAATATGAACAAAATATAGAGTTTACAAGCATTAGTTATTTGCACATCTCTGAAATTGTGGGTACCCATACTAGCATGTGAATTAGAGGACGTTATTCAAAATTACTTCTTTTTCGCACATTTTCTTACATTTGGAAGGCAGAAATGCATATATGTTCAATAGTAATAACACTTCCCCCAAGTTTCCCAATAAAAATGGTACACTTCCAAACACACTGCCAGCAAAAAGTAAGCCAAAGGTCAGCACAAGCAGACCGTCAGCCAAACTCCAGTTCACACACACAAACTCTCCCTGGTTTCTAGAGTTTTCTTGCCCCCGCTTGGGGGCAGGTGAGACCAAAAATATCACTGAAACAGCCAAATGGTTGCCTAAATAAAGGGCAGTGACCCTTGCCTATAGGGCTTATCCCTGACATGCCCATAAACATATCTTTGGTGCCTAGTGGGCTTTCTGCTACTACCCTCCCCCCACGGGGCAGATATTTATTTATTTGTAATTTGTAAAGCACATGGTTACACTAGCAAGTGTGTCCCCGCGCTGAAATTGCTACAGTTGTTTCCGATACAAGGCTATTGTCCCAATATTCCTTCAGGGAGAGAGGGGGCAGAAAAACTGTCAATTTTTTGGGGGGAGTGGGGGCTTCTAACCCTATGTATAAAAAAGACAACATAGTACCTGCTGCCTAGTGGGCTTTCTGCCCTTTGGATGGGCAGATTAGGGGCTATTGACCCCATCTACCTCATGGAGGGGCGGCAGAAAGACTGTCATTTTTTGTCTTTTTGGGGTGGGGGCATTTGCATGCCCATTCTGGCAGGCCCCACCCGTACATATAATAAAAAACATAATCCCTGGTGCATAGTGGGTTTTCTGCCCGCCCCGAGGGGGTGGGTGGGGGAGGGGGTCAGATAGGGGACTATTGCCGCCATCTGCCGCCCGGAGGACAAGGGGGGCAGAAAGACTGTCAATTAATTTTTTTAGAGTGGGGGCATTGGCATGCTCATTCTAGGCAGCCAACACCCTTATGTATAAAAATGCGTAATCACTGGGGCATAGTGGGTTTATTGCCCCTCCAGGGGGCAGATCTGCCTCCTGGAGGGCTGAAATACTATGGCATTTCTTTTTGGGGGGTGGGGGTAATGGCATGCCCATTTTGGGCAGCCTCCACCTTTATATACATAAATGAATTTAATCCTTGGTATCTAGTGTGCTTTCTGCTCCCCCCCCAACCCGAGAGGACAGATCGGAGGCTATTCCCCATTTGCCCCCCGGGGGGATGGGGTGGGAAGGGAGAAAAGCTTAATTTTAGGCCAAAAGGTGGGGTGGGAGCAAAAGCCTGCCCTGGAGTCTAGTAGTGGATCACTGCTTGGGGATCGCCCTCCTGTGGCAATCCCCAAGCAGGGATCCACTAGGGATTATCCCCTTTCTAATGATATCTCTCCAGTCTGCCTACGTCTTAGGGGGCTAAGATAGCCCCACAAGCACGTACGCAGTGAAGCTGAAACAAGCAGTTTATTACAGTTTCGCTTTCAGTGAAATGACGTCAGCACGCCTGCGCGCTGATCATCATTTTACTGAAACAATCAGAATAGCCTCAGGAGCTGGGGTAGCTCTTCCCCAGCTCCCGAGACTGTTTTGGTTGTAAGGAAATTCCTCTGGTTTATGCACAATAAGGAATTTTCACTGCCATGTGGTCAGACACCCGGGAGCCATCCCACGCACATGAGGACTGATGCGTCGGATGGCTCCGGCGCATCAGACGCACTCAATGGGTTAAAATGGCTTCCATGAGACTCTCCGTTTCTAAAATGGCTGCTATTATTACCCAGTGCAAATGTCTTTGACTATGGTAATCTGTAGAGGGTTTATGCCTAAAAGTGCATGCAAATACACAATGCTAAATGGAATTATATCTGCTATCAGGTTATGTAAAGAAACATTAGTAACAGCAGTGTCTAGATGATATGAATACCAGAGCAATATTGGTTGCATGTACAAATCAAATTAACCATACCAGCAAGTCTACCAATTGTCTGTGGTATGCAAATAAAACTCATATATGACAACACTCATCCTCAGTGGGCTCATTTTAATAAGTAAATAAGTAATTTAGTATCAATGGGTGGCAGGCAGTGGCATTTCAGAAGATAAAGGAAGCATTTATTTTGGTCCCTTGCCGTGTCAACCAGATTGTGCCAAGCAATTCATTGAACAAACTGTTGCTTAAGATATTGCTGTGGGAATAGTGTTCTATTAACATCAGGAACATAGATGGTTCCGTGTAGTAGCATGCTTTTATCAATCCTATAAATAGAACAATTGTTTAAAACATCTCCTGGTGATTAAAGATGCATCACATTGATAGACATTTATTTCTCAAGTTTTTATGACCATAGACCACACACTTTGTCGACAAAGCACTTTACATTGAAGAAGGTGTATAAGATAACAGAGTGTGGGTATCCAATAAAAACAGCAAGCATAGTAGCTCAAAAGTAAGTGCAGACCAAATGAATATATACGTTCACATCTTAACATCCATCCTACCAGGGAATTAACAGCACTAAGGTAACAGTTAATAAGTGAATATTATCGCCTCTGGTTTTCATTGTATTAGTTCACCAAATAGGTAGCTCCTACAAAATGTCAGTAAACCTATTGTTCGGGTGGGTAAAAGGGAGCTCAGGTTGGATAATACTGTCCTGTTAGTGCACCATCTAGTATGATCTCTTTCATGCATTTCTCATAAGACTTTGCAGTTCGGAGTATCCTGTTAGGGTGCCAGGAAGAGTGTTGTGGAGTGAGGACCCAGGATCCACTTAGGAGAAATCTAGCCCAGACACACACAGCGTGCGCCCCTTATGCATTTTCCAGAGTTTCCCCAAGACATTCGCCACCTTCAGTTTCTAAAATGATCCCAGATGTGTACACCACCTCGAATTTCTAGGGTACCACTGTCACCAATGCCAGGGGTCCATCTCGGGGGCAGGTTGAGTGTAGCACAAACCTTGAGCTTGCAGTTGGCTCTCCAGAAGGTAAAGGCTGAGGAAGAGGAGAAGGCCAGAGAATGTGATAGGGAAAAGCTAAGAATAAGAATAACTCACTGGAAATAAGAGGAGAGGAGTTAGGAAACACGGGAGCAATAGTCCCAGAAACAGAAATTGCGAGAAAGGGAAGAGAGAGGGAGGGACGAGACTGAGGGAGGAGAAACCGATGGAAAAGGAAAGAACTGGAGAGGGAAAGGATAACCCTTGAGCGAGAAAAAGGTAGGATAGCAACAATGACAAATCCATATGGGATAAGAGACTCTACATTCAATTCAGGCCAGGTTATGACCAAGTTTCTAAGAGATCTTGAGCATATGTATGTGGAAGGTCAGGATATCTTGGACTGGTATGTGAAATCTGAGGCCCATTGTAATTCACTGGCCTTGAACGAGGTGCCTAAGGCAGCTGACTTACCAGGCTGCATGCCATTGGAAAGGACAACCATCATTGGGAGGATGCCTATGGCAGACCATATGGCCAGAGTATAAGAAGGAGGTTCTTATTTTGGGCTGAAGCCAGATCAGTACCTTCAGAGATCCTGGGACTGCCAAAGAGCGTATGGTGTTCCGTTTGATACTTGGATTCCTTGTGTATTGTGTGATTAGAATGAATGGCTGAGAGGGATGAAGGCCAAAGACTTTCAGCCCGTTAACCAGTTGATGGTGGGACAGCAACTTAAGATGGAGTGCTCCACCCCACTTAGGCAATGCATGTCTGATTTGAGAGAGAAGGATTTAGAAACGTTTGCAGTGTTGGCTGGCAAAGGGTGAGAGAACAGGGTTACACAAATACCCCAGGACTTGAGGAGGGCCCAAGCGGAATAACATTGGTGTGATGGGGAAGGGGCATGATGGGATGGGGGAACAGGTAAGTTCTTCTAAGTCCAAGGTGGTGACTTGCTACAAGTGCCACCAGGTCGGACACTTCAAGAGGGATTGTCAGGCGAAAGACCGTGACCCCGCAGCACTCGCGATAGCAAGCATGTAACACAGTGGTGACAGACCCAAGAGAGTACAGGTGCGCACAACTTAGTAACTATAGTGATCTGGGAGAGGGACCAAGATGCTTTGATGCACATTCATCCTAACACGATGGGGTTTGTGCAGGAAGTTAGTATCTAAGGAAGGAAAATTCCTGCCCTGAGGAATGCTGAAGCCCTCTACACTTTGGTTGGGAGGTAGTACCTTAAGCTTGAGAAGATGTTCTCTGGTACCAAGGATACAAGTTTGAGACTGACTCAACGGCATGGCGGCCATGGTTGATGTCAGGGTAAGGGAAAACAAGGTGCTGGATATCTCGTGGGCAATGATATGACTGTCCCAGGCTTGGTGCTAGGACAGGAAGCCTTTATGGCTTGAGCCACGTCAGCTGTGCTGACCAGAGCACAGACTGCACAACAGTCTCAGAGTGGGAATGGGAACATTCCTGATGTGTAGGGAACAAGGCAAGGTAGTTTGCAAGACAGGGCAGACTCCAGGATGGCAGTGGCTATGGAGGTTATCGCTTCTGCTCCAACGCTAGAGGCGGATGAGGCATCTTAAGTGGACCAGGTGCTGGAGTCTGGGTCGCTTCCAGAGCTGCAGGGTTTGATAGCTGCTCGAGGGTCTACCAGGGAAGATTTCTGTAAGGCACTGGACGAGTGCCCTACACTTGTGGGATTTTGAAAGGAAGCCCAGAAACAAGTCAGCAAAGGAGCAGTCGGGATACACTATGTTTCCTGGGAGGATGGCGTACTTATAGTGAGCTGGGAAATCCTGAGCCAGGAACTAGCAGGAGGCTAGTATTTCCATTAGTGCACAGAAATGTCCTGTTGTCACTGGCCCATGAAGTGCCCCTGGCAGGATATATGGACATTGGAAAAATCACGGTTAGGCTGGACTCGCTGTTCTACTAGCCAAGGATGCAGAGAGGTTCTGTAGAACCAATACCAATTGGGAGATGAGTGGTAAGACAGGAGTAAGGACAAAGGTAACGCTAGTACCTCTGCCAGTTGTAGATGTTTCATTGGGGTAGATAGGAATAGACACAATTGGTCCATTTGATCCACCCCCACAGTCAGGGAATAAGAATATCTTGGTTGTGATGGATCATGCCACCAGGTACACAGAATCTGTACCTCCGGCGAGCATGACTATGTGGGTGGTAGCAGGAGCTCTCCTGGGGATCTTTACTAGGGACGAATTTCTAAGAACAGTAATATTTGACAGGAAAGCAATTTCGTCTCCATATACCAATTCTCCACTGCTTACCACCCACAAACCAATGGTTTGATGAAGCAGTTTAACACAACACTGAAGAGCATGATGTGAACTCTGCTGAAGTACCTAAGGAGTTAGTTGGACCTTCTCCTGCCATGTCTCTTGTTTGCCCTTTGAACTTCTGTATGGATACTCGGAGCAGGGTCCACTCACTTTGGTCAGAGGAGGCGGGAAGGAAACTCGAGAGTCTCCACAGAAGGATGCGGTGGGCTGTCTGATTGGTCTAAGCAAGTTGATGACCCAATACAGAAGTCAGGCAAAGAAAAACGTTCAGGGTAGCCAAGCACTTATCATGGATTGAGCAGTGTTATCTCATCTAGATGACAAGGGTAGAGAGCGCCTGGAAAGGGATGCCGACTGGGTATAAGGAAGGTCGGCAGGTGTTTATGCTAAAACCGTTTGATCGAGGGCTTTGGAAGACAAGTGCTGTGTGCATATTAAGCAGTCCAGAAGCTGTCTGATGTAAACTTCTTGGTAAACACAGGTGACAAACAAATCTAAGAGAGTGTTCCAAAGTGAACAAGATGAAGCCTTAACTCCATACAAACTACACAGTGAATGCGATGGCAGAAGTAGTAGAGGAAAACAGTGCACCTCTTGCTGACTTGCTGCATAGTGACACGAGAGATGGCACTGTAGAAGGAGTTCACCTAGTCCCTGAGTTAATGCCTGGGCAGCAGAGAGTGTAAAGAGGTATTGGGACAGTTTGCTAACCTCTTCTCGCTGACTCCTGGGATGACAGTTTAAGGTTGACAAATGCTCCTACCACTTTTTGGCACCTGGTGATCCATGTTCTAGCACGACTTAAGGAGTTCTATGTTGCCTACCTGGAAGATATTGCCGTGATCAGCAAAAAGTGGCAGGACCACAGGAGACCCCTATAACAGGTGAGGTGAAAATTAGCTTCTAGTTGACTAAGTGTTAGGTGGGGCAGTCCCCTGTAGTACCTTGGGCATGAGGTGGGGAATAAGAAGATTTGCCCGCTGGGTGCCAAGATTCAGTCAGTGAAGGACTGGATTCAGTCAGTGATGAAGGGCCATTTTGTGATTCACTAATTATTATAGGAACTTTGCTCCAAACTAGGGAAGTAGTTGCCTGTTTCGCTGCTTTGACCTCCAGGAAGCATTTGAGGTACTGAATGCACTATACACTGCACCTGTACTGAAAGCATCTGACTACAGCCAGCCCCTTCGTAAGACAGTCAGATGCTGCTGAGATGGAAGGAGCAGTGTTATCTTATCTTGGTGACAAGGGGAAAGAGCATCCGGTAGCCATTGTTAATACGAGGTTACTACCCAGATAGCAGAACCATATACCAGCAGCTATTTTGAAAGAGTGCTTACTCAATGTGTGTGCCTTGCGTATGTTCCGTCCTTATTTGTTTGGCACAAAGTTGTTGAAATGGTCTATTTCCTTGCAAGGGTTAGACTTTCTAGTGGAGTGCAGAGCCAGACTGTGCCACAGGAATGCTGATTGACTTTCTGATCAATTTTACCAATTTGACCACCCAACCTCTCCAGGTTATGAGTTGGTTCGGATGTTCTGGTCGGGGAATCTGTTGGGTTGGGAATGCCCCATAATTGGTAATGGACGTGTATTTCCGCCCTAGACCTGTCTAACGGATTATGGTCTCTTTGGACCAGGAGCTGCGCCCAAAGTGCTACAATCAAAGTAGTGAAAGGCTATTGCCTTTGCCAGGATCTGAGTCGCACGGATGCGTGGTGGCAGCATACCGTATAGTAATTGGTAGAAGTCAACAAGCCTTTTTACCTGCATCACTGAAGTGAAGCCTAATGGCTCACTCATTTAAAGTTCCGTTGTGGTGTGATCAATGCATCCTTGGCCTACATTAGATTAGTATGTAGTGCTGCGCAGTGCGTGTGCGTGTGAAACACATGGGCTGGGTATATGTGTGCCTGTGAAAGGTACTTTACTTTAAGGATGCAGTGCTGCGCAGTAAGTGGGTGTTGTATGAATGTAGAGGGTGTATTCATACCTGTGAATTTCACAATCATGGACAATGTAGTGCACTGCAGTGAGTGTAGGCTATATGTTGGCTGTCTAGTTTTAGGATTAAACCTATAATAACTGATAAAACCCCACCGAAAGGGAAATAGCCCTCCCCAGTTTAAACATAAACACTAAGAAAAACCTGAACAACACAAACTAAATGCAACTCAAAGAAAGGAAAAGAAGAGTGAAAGAGTCATTTTTATTTCTTCCTGGAGGGGCCAATACAATGTAACTTTGTTATATTAGGTAGCAGTAAGAAAGACTGAGCTAACATCATTCTGCCTGAGCTTGGTTGTTTAGGGATGTCACTAAAATATTGTTTCTTCTTCCTTTTTTCAGTTTTGTGGTCTTTGGTCTAAAGATACAGGGGTTAGAAGCATGTTTTAGGTTTTGTTTAATTATTTTATAAATTGTAAAAAAATCAGGAAATATAAAAATCATTTACATTCTTTTGGCTACGTTTGAGTCTTTCACTGATAAGGAAAATTTTGATTTCATAAGAATTATTCCCAATATGTACCATCACATTTACCCACAGAGAATGGGTAAAAACCCTTGATACATCAGCCCCCTTTTCTAGTGAGTCAGTATTGATAGTAGGTGATTTACCAAACACCCCAGGTTTTAAACATTCATTGCAAGGTATAGTGACAGGTATATGTGAAAAGAGTGCAGTCAAACAGCATCTGGGATACTAGTGAAAGCATGACACCAGACTTTTGGAAAACATGGAACGCAGTGTCGCTTGGAATGCTGCTTCAAAAAGATCTTACCAAGTTCAACAAAGATTGGAGTGATTTTGTTTGTAGTTTCAGTGATTCAGCTACATGTAGGAAAAAGTTGTGTGACCTGTCAAAATTAATACCTGACCTGAAGTGCTTCTCAGTAAGAGATCCTTGCTACTTTTTAGAGAGTACGCTGAAAGCATCTTTACAGTCTACAGAGTTAATCAAAAATGCTGTTGCCTTTTTTGTCCATTCTGGTGCACGGTTTTGTTATGCGCAGAAACTGAAATGCAAATATTTCTAATTTTGTTCTTTGTGTGGCATCAAAGAAAGTCATCTCAACTGTGTCACTTAGCTGGTGGTTCTCAGTCCTAGAGACCATGAATGCTGTATTATCCATGTGGCAACAGTTCACAGAAACTTTGCTGAGTGATGATGCCAAAGGTAAGAAATGTGAAGATCTTTGGTCACATATTGATAGTAATTTGGAAAAAGTACACTCTACTGCATTCTTAGATTTTTACAGGAAAGCATGACTGCTGTAGTGGACATTATGAAAAACTAGAGCCTGAAAACACCCTCGTCTACCAAGTATTCAGCATAATTGGTGTAGATGTGAAACATTTCCTTGAGACTAGTCTGGGCAAAACTTTTTGTGACTTTGGCACTGCAACATTTTCCATGTTAGAATGCTTGCCACTTGGTAAGCAAAGAAATGTTGAGAAGCAATTCAGGAACATTTATTTTACAATGTATGAGAAATAGCCCTTCACCAACCATTGCATTTGAAGTCAATGAAGCCACACTTTGGTACTCTGCACAAGTTATAGATACCTTCCGTAAAGGGACATTTTCTCAAGAGTTTCAAAAGTGCCACCTCATTTTTGACCGCTTCAGTATCTCTGAAGGCGTATGCGCCCAGTTCAACGCTTGTGTTGCAGAACCTGTCACAGAGAATCACAATCTTCAGGTGCACCAGTATTGGCATGGAAAGCAATGTCAGTGGCCAGAATTAGCAAATTTTATACTGGCTATTTTGGCGTTGCCTGTTCCAAGTGCCAATGATGAGAGGGCCTTTTCAGAGATAAAAGTTTACATGGGAAGGAAAGAGCGAGTGTGCAAGATCAAAGCCTGACTGGAGAAGTATTGTATGGTGTACTACAGTAAGTTTGATTAGTAAAAATGTATTTGGACCTCATTTACAATGTACGTACACTGTCTGTATACCATGCACTATCTGGACAGAAAGCAAGCGATAATAAAAGCAAAAAGTTCCATAAATACCGGGAAAACACTGTTTCTGTTTTTATTGGCGCGAAAATGTGTAACCACTGATAACCACTGTTTTTATGGTATTGAAATCACTTGAAAACACTGAAAAAACCCCACCAGAATTTACCAAAAATCGAAATTGAAAACATGAAAGCCTAGTTATATGCATGTGCTGGGTGAATATGTGCCTATGCATGGTATAATATATGAAATATTCTGGGTTCCATTTTGAGAGCTCCAGAGCTAACTGGAGAAAAATGAGTAGGTAGAGGAATCCCATAGACATATTTGTGGATCACCACATTCCTATGAGCTTGGTGGGAAACACTGGAGGAAGGGAGACCAAGGCTCGTCAATATTCTTAAAAGGGTGCTCTTTGGTTTAGAGGGATAACTGAAAACCGGTCTGGACACATCTCAGGAAGGCCATGGGATTGAGAAGGGAATCAAAAACGGGAGGATAAAAACGGAAAACCTGGGTCCGCCCCGTGGTATACCTCGGACCTCCGACTACTCCGTAAAAACTGTAAAAGAGCCGAACGGCTTTGGAGGAAAGACTGGCAGCACACCAGCAAGGAAGCATACCATAATACAGTCAGACTTTACAAAGATGCCATCAGGCACGCCAAAGCTTCCCACTATGACACGAGGATTACAGAATCTTCCAATTCAGCCAGGGAATCCTTCCTAATTGTAAAGGAGCTGCTCAAAGTACCTAACGCCCCGTCCTCCAGTGTCCCCGCGGTGGACCGAAGTAATGACCTAGCCACCTACTTCAACGACAAAATCGCCCGTATTCTAGCCTCCCTCCCCTCTCCTGGGTCCACCAGCCATTTGGACAATCCTCCACCTCCCAGCCAGACCGAAAGTAATCCCCGCCCTCAACTTGCGACATTCAGGCCAGTAACATGCGCGGAGGTTGAGCGAACCATGACCAAGATGAGAAGCGGATCACCTCTGGATGCGGCTCCCATCAGATTCCTCAAAACCGTGGCCCCTGTCATCGTTCCCACGGACACGGAGCTCATTAATAGCTCACTTGCCCAGGGATCTGTCCCTGCCGGCTGGAAGAGCGCGGTGGTAAAAGCACTCCTTAAGAAACCCCAGCTCGATCCAGCAGACATGGGAAACTATCGACCAATATCACTCCTTCCGGCAATCAGCAAGTTAGCTGAGAAACTGGTTAACGGACAATTGTCCCAGTTCTTTGAAACAAACAACATCCTACGGGAATCCCAAACTGGATTCCGCCCGGGTCATGGCACAGATACTGCCCTCCTCGCCGTCATCGAGGGGGCAAGGCGCATACTGGATTCAGGAGGGTCAGTGGCAGTGATCCTCCTGGATCTCAGCGTAGCCTTCGACACAGTCAACCATCGTGTCCTTCTCCATCGACTCGCGGCAGCAGGGATCACCGGGACAGCACTCAGCTGGATAGAATCCTTCCTCACAGGACGCACGTTCCAGGTATGGGACGGCAACTTCCACTCATCCACCCTCCCCCTCACAAGCGGGGTCCCTCAGGGATCTTCCCTGAGCCCGACGCTTTTTAACGCATATATGGCTCCTCTGGAAGACGTGGTGACACCATTTGACACAAAAATGATAAGCTACGCTGATGACACTCAACTGGTCGTTTCCCTATCCCAACTAGTCGACCACCCAGAGAACCTGGCGAACTGTCTCACACAAATACACAGCTAGATGAGTGATTCATCACTAAAATTAAATGGGTCTAAGACTGAAGTGATGCTCCTGGGAAAACAATGGGCAACCATCCCCCCAACAGTCTGGCCTGACGTGTTCGGAGAAATCCCCTCCCCGAAGCGCGAAATCAAAACCCTTGGAGTATGGCTCGAAGCTGAGCTCACCATGAAGACGCAAGCGGCCAAAACTGTGGGCACCTGTTTTGGGCTCATGCGCACTACCCGTAAGATTCTCCCCTTACTTCCACCTGCTTCCAGGAAACTCCTTATCCAGGGACTAGAATTGTCCCGTCTAGACTATAGCAATATGGTCTACCTGGGTGCCCCAGAGGCCACTCTGACGAGACTACAGCGGACACAGAACGCTGCGGCCCGTCTGCTCATGAACCTTCCTTCGAGAGTGTCAGCAAAACCAGCCCTCAAGGCCCTGCACTGGCTCCCTTTGCGCCAAAGGGTGGAATTCAAAGCCATGTGCACGACACACAAACTAATCAACGGATCTGGCCCTGCTATCCTCAGTAGCTTGGTCACCCCCTACAAAGCATCCAGATCCCTCCGTTCGGATATTGAGCACTTAGCCAACATCCCCAAATTCAAAAGGACACGCACTGGAGGTCGACGATTCTCGGTTCAAGCGGCCGTGAGATGGAACTCCCTCCCACGCACCCTCAGACTGGAAGCCAGCTACCTGGTTTTTCGCAAAAAACTGAAAACACACCTATTCCCGAAATAATTGTTCCTCCTCCCTTCCCTCTCCTTATTGGATAACAATTTCCTTACAGCGCGGGGATGCCCTTGGGTCACCAGGCGCTATACAAATCGCTAAATAGATAAATAAATAAATAAATAAAAAGAGTAAGACTGAGGCCCTGAGGTGATCTTTTAATACACATTACTGTGATATCCAGTTGTTAACCCTTAGTCCCTCGCACTGCCTGTTTTGTGGGGCTATCACATTTGGAGTTGCTCCTGCTGTGACAGACTGCTTTCTAGAAGAGGAGAGGGCTCTTAAAAAGGAAGCAGGACTCCAGCACAAACATCAAAGACTCAGATCCTAAATAAACAACTAGAAATGGAGTAGAAGGGGAGTTTGAAGTCCCCAAGATTGTCAGCTCTCAAGCAGCCAGTAGGGTGTGCGAGGAGGTGTAGCTGTGAAAGACTTCTGCCTGTGACAAGGACTGGAGGCCAAGGCCTTCCAGCCTGCTAGCTGGATCAGGATACATTACCAGGTAACACTTTCCCATGGAGCACCAGTATTTGCCTACTTACCAAGACCAGACCATGTGAGGAAGATGAGAGCGCTAGAGGGAGGGAGGTCCAGTGGGAGATACGAGCAGTTGGATCTCTGAAGCGAGGTGTGAGGTGATGGCTTCTGCACTGATCGGTTGGTTGTCTGTGGGCAGAGGAAAGTTGGTGGCCCCTTATGCCAGTTGGGGCCACTATGAAGATTACTGCTGTGACAATTAAGCAGTTGCCTGTATTAGGAGGGACGTCAGTGACGTACCCCCTCCCCCCATGTCAGGTGAGCCATTGTAAAGATTACTGTTGTAATGATCAGGTCATGGCCCATTTGCATTGTGAAATCAAAGGCCCCATAGGGCCAAATGGGCCCGCTGTGAAGATTACTGCTGTGCTGATTGCTACTTAGCACATGTGTGAAGTGAGGACAGAGCCTCCGTCAGCCAGGTAGGGCCAACAGGAAAAGGGCAATGAGGGTTGTCTGGTCGAGACCCTTGTCAAGAGTAACAGGCCACTTCGGTAACGCCTCCAGACCCACGCCTCGACTGAGGATCTACACCAGGAGCGCTGAATTCCCCAACACATCTGTGGAGAAGATCCAAGGAAACTTACCGGAATCAGAGGCGCTCTGAGGACACCCCTCTGCTGTCCCAGCAGGACCACATGGGAGGAACTTGAGGACACTCGACCACTGCCCATGCAGGGGTGCATGTGCGGTACTCACCGGAGACAGCAACTGCAGCTTAATATCCCGCGTGGGCGCATGCTCGGGGCTTCAGTCGTGTGGGTTCAGCTGTTGCGGGTAGGACTGATTAACCGCGCAGGGGGCCTCTATGGAACTTGCCTGCCATATAGTGCTTCTGTGATGGAACACTGCACTGGAAAAGTTATATGCCTGTGTGAAGGATAAACTTGCAGACACATGTATAGACATGTTGCAGCAGCAGAAATACCCATTTTAACAAATACAATCAAAATGTTTTCCATTCTTACTATTTTACGGGAGAAAATGAAATAAAAATGAAAACTGTGTCTGCCTTTGACAGGCATGTATATTTACGAAGGGAGTGCAGCTGAAGGGAGACCTCCACAATAGCTACCCAGCAATGCATGTGATCTAAAATTCAAGGGAATCAGTCTGACCCGGGTGTTGTGGTAGATGCCAATTCTGATACGTGTGCTGAGGTCAGGCACTGAAATAAAGGATTCCCTCTTGTAACCATCACGTGTCTCTTCTTCACGGAGATCATCCTGTTGGTCTTCCTTACACATCTGATTCCTATTGCACCTCTAGTTCTGTGGTGAGGGCTAGTGTGCATACCTGCCTTTGTCTCTTCTCTGCCAATTTCTTCTTCAGGGCTTCAAAATGTCCAAGGCCAACTAGGGTAATTCTGCAAGAGTGGCATTATTGGAGGTTTATGGCTTCTGTCACCTTGCATTGGTTAGATAATGTGTTGGCCTACTTCTATCATGTTGCCGTCAAGATATAAAATTATGTTGTATTTTACACCATGCATGTCTGATAATTTCCCCACTGTTGACGATGACATGGAGGCCTTCCCCAGTTTGCAGGAACTATCAGCGACTTTTGATCAATTTACTTGATTTTATCTTGCAATTTCAAGGTTGTGAGGTAGCTGTGTTCTAACACACAATGAGCAAGAAAGAAGGTTGATCAGACTTAACTTTGTGTTTGTTTGCTTTTTGGACAGCTCTATGCCAGGGTACTTGAAGGAGGGTTATTTACCCCAAGGTCTTTTTTTTTGCTTTTGATAATTTCGGTGCCAACTGCCCTTCAAGACCCAAAGTCCTTTCCTGGGAGTAAAGTTCTGGAGAGACCATCTTCATTGGTATATTCTAAGGTTTTTGCCTTCTCTTCTTTGGTCTAGGAGGACTACCTTGACTAGAACAGAAATTGAGGGCAAACATTATGGTGCCATATTTTCAAAGATCTCTTTGAATTTTCAATAAGCCTTGCGTTGACCTTTATGGTTTATTGGCAAAAAATGTTTACAGATTGTTAAAAACCAATAACCAAAAAAAAACAATTAAAGATATTGTTAGACAAACTATCTAAGACAGCCTTTAAAACAAAAACACATTGAGACAGCTGTTATGCTGAAGCATTGTTGTTTTCGTGTAGTGTCCCTTACATTCTTCCTAGTGCCGGGCCCAGTGACAGAATAAACATGAGTTTAGGTGCTTTGGGCATGTAGTTGACCACATACAGGAGTCTCATTACACACAACCCCAGAGAGGATGTTGGTTTTCTCTCACTTTTACCAGAATGCCTTGACATTAATTCCATAGTGAATGAATATGAGGGAAGGTTGCATGCTTGAGCGAATAAGTGCATGGAAGGATGATAATTGATAAGCCTAAGTGGACGAAGTGTGCAGGGGCAGCGCCGCATGCCGGTGCATGCGGCGCTGCCCCTGCACACTTCGTGGAAGGAAAGTCATTGTATGGATTGGAAAGGAGAATAAATGCATTGATGGTTATAATATTTTTCTTTCACCTGTTAGAGACATCAACAGGGACTGGTTCAAAGAAAAGTGTCTTGTACGAAAAAGGGGATTAGATTTCAAAGCACCAGACACAAATACCCATCAATGTCAGTCGTTAATGAAAGGGGACACCACAATCTAGACCATACATAAATGTGCAGTCTTCTCCTTGGCATCTCTGCTGTAAAAAGAACCTGAGCCGAAACGTGTTCAGCGATTGCTCGCCTCTCTTCGCCTGGAGAAAGTAATGCAGCAAGTACATCTGGGTATCATAACTACAAACATCTGCACAGACTGATGGATGGACAATCCCTCCTATAGCTGGGTGATGAACACAAATCCGCTGGTGCTGTTTAGGTTTTACTTCCCTATGAAAGGGAACTCCCAAGAGCAATATAGAAACAGGAAACCAAAGGATAAAGTGACGGACACATTTAAAAAAAAAGGCAGAAAAGGAAAATCTAGGTTTTAAACAATGTTGCAGCTTAAAGATGCAACTGATTTGTGCGTCTACTGGCCTGGTTACAGTGTCTCTGAACAAGTGCACAGACTGAGTCTATCCAGAGCCTGCTGACAAGAATGGACAGGTAATACAGATCAGAAATGAAAAACCAGCACAACTCCCCTAGGAAATGATTCCAAAAAAGGTGTCGCCCCCAAACACGATTTAGGTTCGGAAAAATCTAAGCCTCAATCAATCAATCAATCAATCATAACACTTGTATAGCGCGCTACTCACCTGGAAGGGTCTCAAGGCGCTTGGGGGAAGTGGTCCGCTACTGCTTGAACAGCCAGGTCTTGAGTTGTCTCCTGAAGGCGAGGTGGTCCTGGGTCAGCCGAAGGTGGATGGGGAAAGAGTTCCATGTCTTGGCCGCCAGGTAGCAGAAGGATCAGCCTCCGACGGTGGCTCTTCGGATGCGTGGTACGGTGGCGAGGGCGAGGCTGGTAGACCGTAGCTGGCGGGTGGGCGTGTAGAAGGACAGGCGGTCATTGAGGTACTTGGGGCCCAGGTCGTGGAGAGACTTGTGTGCGTGGATGAGGAGCCTGTACGTGATCCTCTTGTTGACGGGGAGCCAGTGCAGGTCCTTCCGGTGGCCGGAGATGTGGCTGCGTCGGGGGATGTCCAGGATGAGTCGGGCGTAGGCGTTCTGGATGCATTGGAGTCTTTTCTGTAGCTTGGCTGTGGTTCCGGCGTAGAGGGTGTTTCCTTAGTCTAGTCGGCTGGTGACGAGGGCCTGGGTGACCGTCTTCCTGGTTTCGGTCGGGATCCATCGGAAGATCTTGCGAAGCATGCGAAGGGTGTGAAAGCATGATGAGGAGACAGTGCCTCAAAAAATGTCACCTTCCTATGAATCCCCATGATCAATAACCAGGTTGCTTTTTAGTGTTCCTAAACATATGTAACCAGTGTATCGATCTAGAACTAAGAGAAAGGAGCAACGTCTCCTATAAAGTGGTATCAACTGTTGTATCGAGAGGGTGGGAGGTGAAAGCGTCGGGATGATGTGTTCATTAAAAGCTGCTGTTACTTCAGAGCGTGTTCATGAGAGCCTGTTCACTGATGGAGGAGAGGGTCACCCTTATCACGGTAGGAAAGGGCAAACACGCACAACCCCCTTGAAAATAAGCCAAAAAACGCCTCCTTCCCAATCACAACGGAAGGCTTTGAATGAAAGAATAATTCTTGCAGTAACTTGAAAGCATTAAGGCGATCATATTTTTGTTGCAGATACGTGATGAGCGCGTGTACTTTTCAAATGTTCAATGATGCTTCGTGCAGCCCAATGGAGGAGATTGGTGACACTCAAACAATCATTTAAAATACCAAAAGACTCCTGTGGCCTGAGTGAAGATGCAGAGGGCAATGTCTGAAGGTATTGGCTGAAGTGTCCTGAGCCAAACAAGTCAATGGCTGAAGGACGCTGACTCAAGCTCTCTTCCTGAATGTATCAAATATAGTATGTTCGCCATGAATGGCAGAAGCGACACTACTCCTCAACCTAAACAAGCATTGGCATAGCCAATAGGTCTCGCCTTTGGGACGTTATAAGTTATGTTATGTTGTGGGTGGTTTTGTAGCATGCTCAATTACTCTGGAGTATCCTGGCGCGAAGAACGAGATGTGGAGAGGCAGATAATACAGATAGTAGGGAGAGATTTAAAGCGTCATTTTAAAGAGATGGGTCTTGAGTACATTACAAAAAAAAGAATTCTGATTGGCATGAAGAGCCAGAGGTCAAGTATTCCAGGCAACCGCTGCTGCTTTCACGGCAATAGTGTCCACCAAGACGGGTTCGTTTAAAACGTGGCACAATCAGCCGATATTGAGTGGCATATCGGAGGGGACAGGTGGGAAGATACAGAGAAAAGCGTTTCCTCAGCTAAAGTGGGCCCTGATCGTTGATGGCTCTGTGGGCAAAAGTGAGGGTCTTAAATATAATCCGTTGTGTAACTGGAAGCCAGTGCAGACTGCGGAGATGGTGGCGGACACTGGTCTTCCTTGAGATGTTAAAAAAAGTCTGGCCGCCGCATTTTGTATTATCTGAAGGCGGTTAGTCAGGTATGCCAATGAACATGTCATTAGCGTAGTCAAGGCGAGAGAGAATGAGGGCTCTCATCACTGTTTCTCTGGCCGTTCTGTGAAGCAGAGGAAAACATTTGCGGAGAGCCTTAAAAGTACCAAAGCAGCCGCAGGTAAGTTTCTTAATATGCTCCTCACATTTTAAATCTTCCCCGAACCACACCCCCAGATTTTTAGCCGGATTGCCGAAGGAGCTGAGAGGTGGAACCTCCAAAGGGATTCTCTGAAATTTGGCGGGGAACTGCCCATAGAGTAAAATGTTAGATTTGTCTTCGTTGCACTTTAGCTGGGAAAATGCAAGCCAATTGAAGACTGAAGAGAGACAGGTCCGGGCAGATGAAGTGTCCAGATCAGTGGCCGACCAAGTAAACAACAGCTGCTTGTCATCGATTAGGCTATAATTTTAGCACCCAGTTGTTCGGCCAGGAAAATCAGAGGGGTCAAATAGATATTAAATAATAATGGACTTAAAGTAGACCCCTGAGGCACCCTGGTGGAAAAAAGCTTGGCCGAGGATGAGAAGGGGCAGCCATACCTGCTGAGTCTGGTTGTGTACAAATGAAGTCAGCCACTTTAAGGCTGAACCAGTAACGCCAATGGATGACAGCCGGGTGAGAAGAAGCTGATGAGGAACCGTGTCGAAAGCGGCAGAGAGGTCTAACAATATCAGAGCCGCTCTGCCGCCCGCGTCCAGACACTCCCTAATGGCCTCAGTCATTTCCACCAGTGCAGATTCCGTGCTGTAAGCAGCACGGAACCCAGATTGAGCAGGGTGAAGTGCATGAGAAGTTTCAACAAAAGCATTCAGTTGGCGAAATGCGATCTTCTCGCAAACCTTGGCCACTACTGGCAGCAGGGAGATGGGCCGATAATTAGCTGGAGCTGCCGGATCCGAACCTGATTTCTTCAGCAGTGGCAGAAGTTTAGCCTGCTTCCAGCAATCGGAGACTGTCGCTGTCCTAAAGTAGAGACTAATGATTTCAGTGACCTCATGGTAGAGCACCTCCAACATCCCTCCAAGAACACGCGCGGGACAGGGGTCAGTAGGTGATCCAGATTTCATTGATTTTAAAACTGCTAGGGTATCGGCTTCAGATGGTGGGGAAATTTCCCTGAAGACGTGAATAGTGGAGGAGGAAGGTGCGGAGTGTGCCAAGGCTGAAAAAGTCTGACTGATACAGGCGGTGCGCAAACTAGCCTGGATCCCTGCTATTTTATCTTCAAAAAATGAGGACAAATCCTCGCACCAATGCGCAGAGGATGGCACTATTGGTTGCTCGGCGCAGGGGGGAAGAAAGCGGTTAACAATAGCAAAAGTTTCCCTACTGCTATTATTTGCCCTAGTGATCCTACCCGCATAGTATTCGCTCTTAGCCGTCCTAATGCTAACATAGTAATCCCTCTGAGCTTCCCGTAAGACCCCCTTAGTAGTAGGGCAGTAGGTAAGTCGCCAGCCTCTTTCCAGTTTTTTACAGCCGAGCTTCAGCTCTCTTAGGGCATGCGAGAACCGGGGCTTAGAGGGCACAGAGCGTTGTTTGGAACTAGCGCTCCGTTTAGCGGAGGTCTCGACCCCAAGCTAATCCAGGTATTAAAGCGCTGCACAGCAGTGGTCTACTCAGAACCGGACGCCGGACGACCCTGATGTAGAGCATTGGACAGAGCAGGAAGATTAATCTTCTGATGGCAAGTATTAGGCATAATGTTGGAAGGGTTTTCTAAGGGCCAGGAGAACCTGATCAGCATATGATCGGACCAGGTAAGTGTTTCAGGATCAGATAACGTTAAGGCATAGTTGGAGAACACCACGTTCAGAATGTGACCCCCCGAATATGTGGGCAGTGTAACCCATTGAGTTAGCTGGGCTAGGCTTAGAGACTCCAACAGGTTTTTGGAGTCTAGCAGCTCACCCACATCCACGTGGATATTGAAGTCGCCCAAAAGAATAAATCTAGGGAACCCCAAGGCCCGGGGCACAATCGCGTCCACCAACGCCTTGACGAACGGTCCAGTGGGGTCGGGGGACGATAAACCAGCGTGCCTCCCAGTGTGAAATGAGGTGAGAGAAAAGTGAAGAACTTCCCCATCGCCTAACTCATCGGAGGAGTCGCTGTGAAAGGACCAAATGTCTTTAAATACAATAGCAGACCCCCATCTCCCCGTTGCTCGATCAGCCCTGATAATTTAAAAACCTCTTGAGATGGCGAGCTCTATGACGGGGGCACTGGAGTTATTTAGCCATGTTTCTGTAATAAATAAAATATCGAGGTGGACTTCAGACAGAAGTTCAAAAATGTCAGCAGCATGTTTGCCCATTGAGCGCGCATTTATGAGAGCTGCAGAAATTGTTTGTTGATTGTTAGTGGCTTGAGTGGAAGCAGCCGGGATTTGAGGAGAGCCAAAGTCACAAGAAGGGCAAAAGCTAGGGACGCAATCCCATGGCAATGTGTCACTGCATTCTGCAGTCTGAAGTGCAAATGGCTCCTTCCGAGAATACTTTATTAAATCCGCCGTCAATGTAGTTAAAATTCGAGCAGCATGTCCAGCGCTAGGCGCTCCCAGGGGGGGGGGGCAGACGGGCGCAGACGGGCATACCTTTGGTTTACCTTCGGCGCGCCAGCGGCGCGCCCGCTGCGCGGTCGGAAGGGCATGTTCAATTTATGGTTGCACCTCCTTCCCCCAGCTAGAACGCTGCCACTGGTCCAGCCGGGGTCTAGGACTACACTCAAGATGGCCAGGTATGCGTTTAACACACAGTAAAGATTAGCAGATGCAATAAGCTAAAAACATAAACGTGAGCGCCTCTGCGCAAGACTCGGGCACAGAAATGTTAAAAATACAATGTTAAAAGTTTTTAAGCATAAATAGAGCCTCTGCACATCGAAGGGGTCCGAGTAGGAGCTGCCACTACCTACCCTAGCCGCAAGTGTCTCAGTCTGGCGCTCGATTTATGGTTGCACCTCCCTACCCCAGCTAGAACGCTGCCACTGGTCCAGCAGGGGTATGGAACTACACTCAAGATGGCCGCCCGCCCTCCACTCAATCGGCACAATAGCCACGATGGATCGGGGCAGGAAAGGCACACCTCAGCACCCCGAAATAGAAGATCAGGTAGGCGTTTAACACACAGTAAAGATTAGCAGATGCAATAAGGTAAAAATAAACGTGAGTCCCTCTGCGCAAGACTTAGGCACAGAAATGTTAAAAATACAATGTTAAAAGTTTTTAAGCATACATAGAGCCTCTGCGCATCAAACGGGCCCGAGTAGGAGCTGCCACCACCTACCCTAGCTGCTAAGTGTTTAGCCATGCAACACTTGATGTTGTTGCACCAAGGATATTGTGCTGGATAACTAAACACTTATAAGTTCCCAAAGGCGAGACCTATTGACTATGCCAATGCTGGTTTCTCTAGAAGCTCTCAAGGACATTTTGCTCCTTAAATCTATCCAGCCGCGGGACAAGGCTCTATACAACTGAGGGCTCGTGTTGCTGATAAGGGAAGTGCCTTCGGACCCACTTCCTGCATGTTTTGGTTTTACAAAGCATTCATGTGAGCAACCAGCCTGTGACCAAGTTAAGAGCCAATAAACAGATGGTCATTCGAGCAGAAAGTTTGACTATTGCAAGTAAAAAGAAAATGAAGAAAAATAAACCCTCAATCGCTTGACAAGAAGCCTCTCAAGAGGTGTTGCTTTTCTGAAAAAAATAACATCACTGAATTTGGAGGTAGAACATTTTTCCACTTAAGCGACCTGATGATTCAGCAATGAGAATGGCTTGTGAACAGGAAACTGGCGTGCTGTATTTCATTCTCTCTGAATTGGGTGTCATTCACCCCAACTCATCTGCGTGCTTTGCACGTTTTCCACGAAATACATGCATATGGAAACACAATCTCCCGCGTACCTGGATACGCACGTTAGTTGCTGCATTTACCCACGCAGCTTCTAATTAATCCTGTTCAACTTAATCGTTGTGACTGGAAACCGCCTTCAGCCCCCGGCTAACTAGGTTAGTGTTTCTTCTGAAAGACGTGGTGACATTGCTGGTCACTTTCTGTTGTCAACACATGGGCCCTTTGAGCCAACTCAGCATTCTCTTCGACAGTGTACATGCAATCTTGTTAATAGATAACACAGACCAGCATTTACTTTAAAAGCTATTAGGCACGAACAGCACTAAATGGCGACCAAAATTATGATGAAGGGGATGATGTGGCAGCGGGTGTGAGCGGGGGCTTGGGGGGGTGGGAGGAGGGGGGTTAGGGGGTAGTGGAGGCCAGCAGAGTGACGCGATCTGTGGTGAGGGAGGGAATTGAAGTGCGGAGAGAGGAACGCAAGGCTTATGAGCCTTGACAGAAACCCACATGGCGGTAAGCTTGAGGCCAGGAAAAGCCTGTGGTGGCACTTTCAAAAGCCACTCACTAAATTTCTCGCAGAGCAGCACATGCGCTGGCTCAGCGAGACCTAAAAAGGGGACAGATGCGCCCAGCGTTTGTTTTTTATAACAGATCCCTGTTGAAAAATGATTGGTAACAAAACTAAGGGAATAAGATAACTCTCAGCATTATACGTGGACCTTCATCAAAACACCACATCCAACTTATTCACAGGCACCAAAACACTGGCCTTGAGAGATGGGCATCAGAGAGCCAGGGCAATTGTAGGCCTGCCCAGAAGATGCTCGGCCAGAGCCACCATAAAGAGGCTCCATTGGCTGCCCATGGAAGCTCGCATCCAGTTTAAGGCTCTTACCATCGCATGTAAAAACCTTGGAACTGATGGCCCCGAACTACTCCGAGCGCTGCTAACACCTTATACCCCCCAACGCAATCTTCGCTCCACGGGCCAACACCTTGTAGTGGTCCCCCGCACGAGGTTCTGTCGTATCGGAGGTCGCTCCTTCAGATTAAGGGGAGCAAAATTATGGAACTCCTTGCCCCTCCACATCCGTGGCCTTACCAATCTGTCCGCCTTTTGCAAAGCAGTAAAAACGCCCCTCTTTTCTCTTTGGTAGTCCCCCCCCCCCCCCCCCTCCTCATTGCTTATGCTTGGTTCTTAGCGCCGGGACGCCCCGTTGCTGGGGCAGCTGTCGCGCTCAACAAAACTGATAACATAACATAACATATGATGCTGAAGGAGCAAAACTTAGACTCTCACCTATAACACAAAAAAGTAAATCACCAAGCATTGGCAGTGTCAAGCTACTGACAATGAGCACTTCTTAGAAGAAGAAGAAAAGGACAGACCAATATAGCCTCCCAGCTGTTCAGATGCTCCAAGCCAACATGGCCCCCAGAGAGTAATCCCCATGAGCCTGCTGCTAGGACTTACAGCACCGCCATAGATGGCTGGGTTTTTGGTTCATCGTGCGCCGCTTCAAGCCAGATAAGCCACCACACTGTTTAAACTGAAATGTTTTTATTAACAATCATCCAATACAGGGGATAAAAGGACATACTTTTTTGTTTTTCCATGTACATACTAACGTATATCAAAATAGCTTTATTTGTATCCAGTGTAATATGCCTTTTTCACACAGGAACTTTAAAGCAGAGTCTGCAAAGTAATAATATAAAACATGGAGTAAAAGTGTGGTATAAACCGTGAGTACGCATCGGAGAGGTGGCTGTGCAATCTATGCCAAGCACAGCTGCCCCACATTCTCCAAACAAGGAGGGACAAATGACTTTTACTGGAGGGCTAAGGTGTGTTAGGGTGGTAAGGAGTGTTACAGCTGAAGTCTTACCAGTGGCGTTATCCCGCCTCCACTGCCCACCATTTTCAGACCAGTCAGTAACCCTCTTAGTGTTTTCCAAGCATCCCTCGAGCGGAACTGCTGTGTCCCAGAAGAGTGACTGAGTCCTTATGAGCTAAGTCTGCAAACCAGGGCGGATGTTTTAGCCCACTTCCGGGCTCTGCCATCCCATGCTTATAGCTATATTTGTGGCACATTGATTAAAAAATCACAAAAGTACCATATTTTGTGTGGTTAACAGACAGGACGCTATACGTAAACAAGCCTACAGTTCTGGCAAAGGGATAAACCTCAAAATTGAGAACTAGCGATGGTTCCTGATTTAAGTACATTCTGCTTTTCCTCTGAAGAGCTGTGCATGTCCGTAGTCCTGACAGTAAAGGTGCTGCAGTTTGCAAATGGTATTACTTGAAGGACCACTAGAAGCACTAATGCTGAGACACCTGCAGGGAAAGAGGAAGGACTGAACTGGGGCAAAGTAGGCCATCTCCAGGGTGACAAGCTAAGTGGAGCTCAAAATAAATCTTACGATTGAAAAAAAACATCCAGTGACAATGATTTCTTGCTTGATTAGGGTCCCAGCTGCTGAGAGCCTGTCAAGGGCCGCCCCGGGGACTGAGGTGCACTGGCAGAGCCTAGCACGCTGCCAGCATATGAGAGAATGGGGGCTGCCGCCAGGACTAAGGGGGCCTTGGCAAAGCTGTATGAGGTGGAACCAGAGGACCTTCAGGAGTATTGTAAAGAAATACATCAAAAGGGCAGTTTGGGGTGCATGTGTTGGAAGAGCAGGGGTAGCAGCACCTCAAGTAGTCTGAGCAGTGTGATTCATACTACTGGTTTTTAAGAGACTGAACAGGTGGGGTAGGAGGTACAGCATGTGTGCTGTAGGAAGCGGGCAGTTTAAAGCACTTGGTAGGCAGGGTATACGTATCTGACCCAAAGGAGTGCACCAACAGAGCCACAACAAGACATGAAAACATGATGGAATTCAAACTGCAGCCAGTCAGGTGATGCAAGGATTGGTGGTACATGGGATATCCTCGCCTTCTAGGAAGTGATGGAAGCTGGGGAAGGTGAGCAGCAGATAAGGTGAATGGAGCCAATGATGCAGGAATGAGTGAGATCCCATTGAAACGCAGAAGAGCAGAGGTGGGAAGCCGGAAAGCCCGTGAGGGTGGCAGGGGAGAGCCACTGAAGTGCGTCCAGTGAGGGCAGTGATGCTAATGAGCTCATGAGAACTCATGAGAACAGTGCTGTGGCAGTGATGCAGATGAGAAGAGAGGTGGTGAACGAGGGACAGCCCATTGATGTGTGTGAGAAGAGTGGTGGGGAAAGGTGCAATCCCCTTGACGTGTATGAGAAGAGTGGTGGTGAATGAGTTACAGCACATTGATGTGTATGAGATGAGTGGTGGTGATTGAGCGCCAGCCCATTGATCTGTGTGAGAAGAGTGGTGGGGAAAGGTGCAATCCCCTTGACGTGTATGAGAAGAGTGGTGGTGAATGAGTTACAGCACAGTCCCCCTTGATGCAGCAAGGATGGCGGCCCTTATTCTATTGGATGTTATTGCAGCATTTGGAAAGGTGCCCCATCGGGTACTACTCGGGAGACTGAAGTGTGGTGTGTCTCAGGCACAGCTTTGAACTAATTTGGCTCGTTTCTGAAAGATCACTCTTTTCATGTACTATTTAACCCATCTACATCATCAGTGAGTTAATTTGGTATGGGGTACCACAAGGTTCTTCTTTGAAACCCACACTTATCAATTTCCATATGTGCAGATAAAGTGGAAGCTTTTGGCTTCTCTATAATCTCTAGTGGACAATACACAAATCAGATTTACGTCTGATGAGAAAAAAGGCTCATACAAATTGAAGCACTGTCTTCAATCACTGGCAAAATTGATGGACGCTAACTGCCTTAAAATGAAGGGTAATAAAACAAAAAATATGGTGGTAGGTAATCAGCACATTTTATCTGGGCCATAATGGAGGCCGGCAGAATTAGGTCCAGTCCAGGTTCCAACATCCATAGTGAAAATCCTGGGCATTTAACTGGATTAACACGTTACCTTTGACCAGCAGATTCACAAGGTGAGAGCCTCTTGTTCTGGTTTTCTCAGATGCTTGAGGACAGTTTTCTGGTCTCTGCAGTATGAGACCCAGAAAACAGTTAGACAGGTTGATATTTCTCGTCTGGACTATGGAAATGTGTTATACTTGAGAGTAAATTAAGGCCTTGTTCAACATCTTCAGATCATCCAGAATGTGGCAGCCCGCCTCCTGGAAATTTGCCCACATTTATATCCTACTCAGAGACCTTCACTGGTTTTTTGTGGATAAATGTATTCAGATCAAGGACTTCTACATGGTCGATAGAGCTTTGATGGGCGGCGGCCCAGTTTATCTTTGCTGCCTGACCTTGTGATATACTCCTGTGAGATGCCTGTGGTCATCGAATTGGTGCCTGCCGCTTGTTCTAAGAGTTAAACGAGCCAAGGCAGGCAGGATCTGATGTATTTATTTGGCTATAAAAGTGTGGAATTCTCTTCTTGCCCAGCTGCAGGCCGCCTCCAGAGAGAGCAACTTCTGCAAAGTCCATAACACTTCGCTTTTTCAGAAACAGGGTATTAACCTAGTTTATGGAGGGCTTTGAGATAAGGCACCCCTTGTCTACTATTTTGTAGCACTTGGAAACCTGGTTGGGTAGCCATGCACTTTATAAATGCCACATTCAATTCAATTGGTATAAAAATAGTGATGGGGAGTGAAGAGAAGCCCACCGAGAAACATAACAGTCATGAGGAATGAGTTAGAGACAACTGAAATGGACAAATACAGTGATGGTAGAATGAATGGTATCCCCAAGTGCACAGGACAGCTATGTAGGGATGAATTAAATCTGACAAGGTGTGATGGAAAATGAGTGAGGTTTACTTAAAGTGGACATGTGAACAACAGATATGATGAGTGAAATACCAGAATTATTCTTAGGCACTGGTAATTATTCAGCAGCCCATTCCCGTCCATCCCTTTTTATCCACCCTGCCACCTCAGACGGGAATCAGCCTTGGCCCTGCTCCATTAGGAACAATCAAGCCTGAATTGCCAGGCATGGATGGGCTGAAATGCTGCTCAAGCGGTCACTAGTGGCTGAGATTAATTCAAGCATTCTTTCCATCAATTTATTGTTTGCTGATGAGGACATGTGTAAATCAGTGAGACATCCCTGATGTTTATAATGACAATTATTGGGAAATGAGTGAGGTTCAGCTGAAGTGTCTGATGAGAATGATGCTGGAATGAGTGACAGCCCACTAAGGCATCTGTTGGAAGCAACTGAGATTCCACTAGTCTGTATAAGGAGAATGGCATGGAAATGACTAAGGTGCCTTTGAAGTGCATGAGGACATGAGGGTGAGGGTAATACAGAGCAGTCAATAAGAGGACTTTGCTGAGCCAGGGGAGCAAGTGTGACTGCTGAAGTATACGTGACCCAGGGCAGCAAGGGTGACAAGTGTATGTGGTATAAGGCAGTACGAATTCGCTGAGGTATATGCTGAAGTAAATCAGACTGAGGGCAGTCAAGGAGTGGATTCCACTGAAGCGTATGTGAACCTGGGCAGCAAGTGAGACTCTGCTGATGTGTATGTGACCCAGGGCAGCAAGTGAGACACTGCTAAAGTGTATGTGAGCCAGGGCAGCAGGTGAGACACAGCTAAAGTGTATGTGAGCCAGGGCAGCAGGTGAGACACAGTTGTAGTGTATGTGCACCAGGGAAGCAGTGTCAGTGTATGTGAACCAGGGCAGCAAGTGAGGCTCTGCTGAAGTGTACATGACCTAGCGCAACAAGTGTACACCACTGAAGTGTAAGTAACCCAGGGCACCAAGTGTAACACCACTGAAGCGTAAGTGACTTAGGGCATCAAGTGAGACTCTGCTGAAGTGTACGTGACCCAAGGCAGCAAGTGTAATACGCTGAAGTGTATGTAATCTAAGGCAGTACGACTTCGCTGCGGTATGCTAAAGGAAACCTAACTGAGGGCAGTCAAGGAGTGGACTCCACTGAAGTGTATGTGACCAAATACAGAATCTCTGCAGAAGTGAATGTGACCCAGGGCAACAAGTGTAATACCACTGAAGCATACATGAACCAGGGCAGCAAGTGAGACTCTGCTGAAGTGTAAGTGCACAAGGGCACCACATGTAACAGCGCTGTAGTGTAAGTGACCCAGGGCACCAAGTGTAACACCGCTGAAGAGTACGTGACCCAGGGCAGCAGGTGTGACACAGCTGAGGTGTAAGTGCCCAAGGGCACAAAGTGTAACACCTCTGAAGTGTAAGTGATCCAGGGCACCAAGTGTAACAGCGCTGAAGTGTAAGTGACCCAGGGCACCAAGTGTAACACCGCTGAAGTGTAAGTGACCCAGGGCACCAAGTGTAACACCACTGAAGCGTAAGTGACTTAGGGCACATAGTGAGACTTTGCTGAATTGTACGTGACCAAGGGCAACAAGTGTAACACGCTGAAGTATACGTGACCTAGGGCACCAAGTGTAACACCGCTGAAGTGTAAGTGACCCAGGGCACCAAGTGTAACACCGCTGAAGTGTACGTGACCCAGGGCAGCAAGTGTGACACAGCTGAAGTGTAGGTGGCCCAGGCCACCAAGTGTTACACCAATGAAGTGTAAGTGACCCAGGGCAACAAGTATATTACCACTGAAGCGTAAGTGACTTAGGGCACCTAGTGAGACTCTGTTGAAGTGCATGTGACCAAGGGCAATAAGTGTAACACTGCTGAAGTGTATGTAATCTAAGGCAGTAGGACTTCGCTGAGGTATGTCCTAAAGGAAACCTAACTGAGGGCAGTCAATGAGTGTATGTGAGCAAATGCAGAATCTCTGCAGAAGTGGATGTGACCCATGGCAACAAGTGTGACACTGGTGAAGTGTACGTGAACCAGGGAAGCAAGTGAGACTCTGCTGAAGTGTAAGTGACCAAGGGCACCAAATGTAACACCGCTGAAGTGTAAGTAACCCAGGGCACCAAGTGTAACACCGCTGAAGTGTACGTGACCCAGGGCAGCAAGTATGACACAGCTGAAGTGTAAGTGACCCAGGGCACCAAGTGTAACACCACTGAAGTGTACATGACCGAGGGCAGCAAGTGTGACACAGCTGAAGTGTAGGTGACCCAGGGCACCAAGTGTAACACCAATGAAGTGTAAGTGACCCAGGGCAACAAGAATAATACCACTGAAGCGTAAGTGACTTAGGCACCTAGTGAGACTCTGCTGAAGTGTACGTGACCAAGGGCAATAAGTGTAACACTGCTGAAGTGTATGTAATCTAAGGCAGTACGACTTCGCTGAGGTATATGCTAAAGGAAACCTAACTGAGGGCAGTCAAGGAGTGTATGTGACCAAATGCAGAATCTCTGCAGAAGTGGATGTGACCCATGGCAACAAGTGTGACACTGGTGAAGTGTACGTGAACGAGGGAAGCTAGTGAGACTCTGCTGAAGTGTAAGTAACCCAGGGCACCAAGTGTCACACCACTGAAGTGTAAGTGACCAGGGGCACCAAGTGTAACACCACTGAAGTGTACGTGACCCAGGGCAGCAAGTGTGACGCTGGTGAAATGTAAGTGATCCAAGGCAGCCCAGTGTGACGCTGCTGTTGTGTGTGACCCTTGGCAGCAGATGAGACTCTGCTGTAGTGTATGTGACCCAGGGCAGCAAGTGAGACTCTGAAGAAGTGTATGTGACTCAAGGCGGTTAAAGTTAGACGTAGATGAAGTAAACATCATCCATGGCAGTGAGTGAGACTCAGTTAAGTGTAAATAAACCATGGCAGTTAGTGGGACTATGCTGAGCAATACGTAACCAAATGTAGCGAGAGATATTCTATCAAGGTGTACATAACCAAATACAGTTAGAGTTGCACTCCGCCAAACTACAAGTGAGACTTGGCTGTAGTGTATGTGATCCAAGACAGCAAGTGAGACTGCTGAAGTATACATGACCCAAAGAAGAGAGACACTGCTGTAGAAAGGACCCAAAGAAGAGAGACACTGCTGTAGACATGACCCAAAGAAGAGAGACCTTGCTGAAGTGTACATGACCCAAAGAAGTGAGACACTGCTGTAGACATGACCAAAAGAAGAGACGCTGCTGTAGACATGACCAAAAGAAGTGAGACACTGCTGTAGACATGACCAAAAGAAGAGACGCTGCTGTAGACATGACCAAAAGAAGTGAGACACTGCTGTAGACATGACAAAAAGAAGTGAGACACTGCTGTAGACATGAAGCAAAGAAGTGAGACACTGCTGTAGACATGACCCAAAGAAGAGAGACACTGCTGTAGACATGACGCAAAGAAGTGAGACCTTGCTGAAGTATACATGACCCAAAGAAGTGAGACACTGCTGTAGACATGACCCAAAGAGGTGACACCCTGCTGAAGTGTACATGACCCAAAGAAGTGAGTCACTGCTGTAGACATGACGCAAAGAAGTGAGACCTTGCTGAAGTATACATGACCCAAAGAAGTGAGACACTGCTGTAGACATGACCCAAAGAGGTGACACCCTGCTGAAGTGTACATGACCCAAAGAAGTGACACCCTGCTGAAGTGTACATGACCCAAAGAAGTGAGACACTGCTGTAGACATGATCCAAAGAAGTGAGACCCTGATGAAGTGTACATAACCCAAGGAAGTGACACCCTGCTGAAGTGTACATGACCCAAAGAAGTGAGACCCTTCTGAAGCGCACATGACCCAAAGAAGTGAGATTCTGCTGAAGTGTACATGACCCAAGGAAGTGACACCCTGCTGAAGTGTACATGACCCAAAGAAGTGAGTCACTGCTGTAGACATGACCCAGAGAAGTGACACCCTGCTGAAGTGTACATGACCCAAAGAAGTGAGTCACTGCTGTAGACATGACCCAAAGAAGTGACACCCTGATAAAGTGTACATGACCCAAAGAAGTGAGACCCTTCTGACGCGCACATGACCCAAAGAAGTGACACCCTGCTGAAGTGTACATGACCCAGAGAAGTGAGACCCTGCTGAAGTGTACATGACCCAAAGAAGTGAGACCCTGTTGTAGTGTACATGACCCAAAGAAGTGAGACTCTGCTGAAGTGTACATGACCCAAAGTGAAACCCTTCTGAAGCGCATATGACCCAAAGAAGTGACACCCTGCTGAAGTGTACATGACCCAGAGAAGTGAGACCCTGCTGAAGTGTGCATGACCCACAGAAGTGACACCCTGCTGAAGTGTACATGACCCAAAAAGTGGGACTCCTCTGAAGTGTCCATAACCTTGTTCAGTGAGAGAGACTCAGTGGTATAGCTGAGGATAGGGGGGCAGTAAGCCAGACTTGGCTTGGTCATAAGTGAGGTAACACAGCGAGTTAGACTCCCATGAAGTGCATGGCAGTACATGATTTGGGTAAGCTCAAACATGTATTACCACCCTGCACCCATACAGAACTATTTCATGAGAGTCCTGACACTGCATATTGACTATTCTGCAGATAATATTCCAACATTCATTTCAGGTCTAGGTCCACCTCAAGGTTTTTTTTCAACAACAAACAGTCTCACCTTTCTGTCATTCATTGGGGTACACCTCAGAAGGTCTCAGTCGTATGAGAGAAAAGAGAAGACCTGCAGCTGCTCACAGAGCAAGGTCAGAATGGAGATGCTAGTCAGTGGCACCTTAATGACAAGAGCCTACGAGGTGTTGGTAGCAGAGCAGAAGGGTGTTCTAGGACCTACCGATAATCTCAATAAAGAGAGGACGGTTGCTCGTTCGTTCCCATGAAGGAGCCCCTTTTATCTATCCCAGCTTCCTACAGGTCTCTGGAACCAAAGATGGGACAAGTGGTAGAATCGGGTGCATCCTACACCTTTTAAGTACCCCAAGCACACCCACAGCCCTAAACAGTCAATATGTTCACTCACTAGCAATTTAAAAGGTTGAAACTCTGGAGGAAGTTGTGCATCAAGAAAAGTTATCCAGAAAAGTGGGAACCAACCAACGCCTTTTCAAAACGAGCTGCAGTGTCAATGGCAGAGCACCCAACAGACACAGATCGAAAATACTTGTGCCTGGAAAGCAAGTATCAGCTGAGATACAACTCCAAACCCATGAAGGTGTCGGAGAAGCTACTCCGCTGCTATCTGGCATGTGGGTCCCTGGGAGGATCTGGCGAACCACTCTGGTGAGGACCACACCGGAACTGATTCCGCATGGGATCAGTTTCACTGTCAAGGACACAATGTGACTGAGGAACAGGAAACAGGCCAACTTCATTACGAAACAAATGCATTTACTCTTGGGGCACCCCCAGCATTCCTCATTCCAAATTGTACATTTAGAGACTTTAAGCGATGGGCTTCCAAGATTGCTACATGAAAGCCAGACCAGGCTAGACTTCCAGGATAAATGACTAGCTAAATAATTTCCATGTAGATTCATTATAAAAAATGTATCTCATGTAGATATACATAAATCCGGACAGCTGTGTGGACAAATGTTGAACAAACCTGGGCTGTCAGGCAGTGTTGCGGTCATTCAAAGAGCTTAACATCTTGTGCAGAATTGCTCTAGGACACTGCAAGGTTGAGCAAGTTTCTTGGTTACAAAAAGTGCATTCTCAAACTTTGTCTAGCACCAGCAGCATCAGGTTGATATGGTAAATGATCAAGGTTTTGGGAATCAGGAATAATTAATACAAAGTTCTGGCTTATCAGAAGAGAAGTACAGCACCAAGTTTCTAGACTAGTGAGTCAACCACCTAGTGCTCACATGGCACCTGTCCCGAAGATAATCTTAAAAAGCCTGAACGAACAATGAGCAGATTAAAGAGTGTCAGAGGTAAAACGCCAGATGCTCTGTTCTCGAAATTCTGGATAAATTCAAGACAGCAAGGGTGACAGAGAGTTACTATACAGCCTCCTATGTAACTTACCATATCACGTGCAAGTCCCTGCACACGCACACAGCCCCCCCTAAATCTCGTGCCCCTTCCAAAATTAGAGCACCATCAAGATTTTTCTAGCAGACTTGGAGCTAGGTAGGTCTAGAAGTTCAAAACGCTCTCTTCTTTCATCTGGGGAAGTATATATCTGGAGAGCACGGCTACCTGCAGCCAGCCGGGCACCTTCGAACACAATCATCGATAACTATAATGTACAAGAATAAATAAACAATGTAAAATAGTTTTAACAGCAACAGACTCCAATAGTTTTTAGGAATCATAAAATTGGCTTCTGAACAACTCCTGCTTATCGTGCCCCTTCAAATAGGCAACATGTACCTTCAAGTCATAGTCCCTTCCCTCATCAACCAGTCAGTAACAATATAACTACAGAAAAAGTTCTGTCAGATCTAGCTTATTCTATCCAAGCCCTGCCAAGTGCAGTGATAGTAACACAAGTAGGAAGACGATTTGAGTCATTGAGATGTCCTCCTTGTGCGGGGGTCCGGGTGAAATCACAGTTTAGCAGTGAACGTTTGACATCTACTATAAAAATCTAAAGGGAATATAGAATATCTGATTAAGCAGAAAACAAAATAGTAACATGTGCACATGGTTTTCGTTCTTTTTAACAAGTCAAACAACTTTCCTAGCATTCGGCTGGTAACAGAGCGAGTGAAGCAGGGGTTCTACAGGGTGATCTTAAAACAAAACCCCTGCAAGGTAGGACATGAAGCTCCGGGGACAAAGGATAAAACTGGCCCAGACTCAGGACCCGGTTGAGGTATGTCCTACTATGGCTCTGCCATTAGAAAGGAAGCATTGCAGATAGGCTCCTGCTCATTTGAAAATGGCCATTCCCCTGCTTATGAGGAAGAGGAAGAAAGCTAGTGGTGAGGTTTAGGGGTAAAGTCCATTTTCAAATGAAGTAAAGCCATTTTTATTTCCTAAAAAAGGCATCCTAAATCCCACAGCGCTTCCACCGAACCCAACAACAAAATTATTCTCAACTTTCAGATGCAATTTTCATAATATATATATATATAATATATATTCATATAATATATCAAAGCTTAATAGTATAGAAAAAATGTTCTACAGCTTTTGTAAGTGTAGACGTTCTTCCACCGTCTACATATCTGGATAAAATTCTGAGCTGATGTCCAGGCTGTGAAGGACTGGCTTGTGGTCTATGGACGACATGCGCGTCAGCATCTCAGCAGACAGTGAATAACTGCTACCTGATTTCTCCTCGAACCAGCTATCTAGTGCTCTCTTCGCATCAAAACTGGCAATGGGAGGTCCATTGACAGCAATCATCAAAAAGTCGCTAAGCTGCTCCAACGTCAGCCGGGACCTGTTGTTTTTGCGTACCCTCTGAAGGGCGTTACGCCCTTTTTCACAGCAAGCTGTTGATGTGGGAAGGACTTTGAGGAGCTGCACGATCTTATTTAAGAGTGTAAATCTCTGTTGGTATTTACAGATGTGACTAACCAAGTCTTTAAAGCCGTTCTTGGTGTAATAATCCCCCTTAAGTTCTCGCCACTCCATCAACAAACATCCCCTGGAGTCAGATCCGTCTCTACAGGATTCTCTTAAGAATGTTGGAATGGTCTCAAGGTGTTCAAAGATCTGGATCATGTCCTCTTCACCATAGTTCATTAGCTCATCTGTGTTTCTAGGCCAAGCCGACAAATCGAAGATCTGGCAGGCTTTGACAAATGTCCGACTATGAGAATCAAAACGTTGGGCCAAGGTCACCTGAGTCTTCTGGCAGATCTTTTCGCGGATGGACTGGAACTTGGCTTCAGCCACCCGTAAATTTTTCAAGGCAATGCCATTAAAGCTTTCTCGAAAGTTCTCTTCAAATTCTTGAAGGTATTCACCAGGGAAGTCAGCCAACCTGCTGATCTCCTGGATTGCCTCCTCGACCTTTTCATCCACCTGGGACACAAGGAGGTATTCACCTTGGAAGACGTAGGCCAGACGTGACAGCACAGCAATCACATCCAGTAGAAAGTAAATGAGCTTAATTGACTGATAATCCATGAGGAACTGTAGAAGAGCTAGAGCAATGGCGGAAGCGTCAGCCCTGTGAGTTTGCACACTGACGTCTTTGAGGTGGGCCACTACTTCAGGGTAGTCTTTGATCAAAGCATTGAGGACGTTCTGCTCACCAATGATCCATTTGACAGCTCGAATGTCCCCCAGAAACTCGGTCTCCTCACAAAGGGTAGCAGCAGTGAGTTTTAGCTCGCACATGAGCCTTGGTGAGTAACGGTAAAAGCTTAGTAACTGTTTTAAGTTGTTCTCAAGTTCCTCCAGACATGGTAGCTCTTTTCCACTGATTGCATCCAAAATTTCCAGATGAGGCCGGTGTACCATGATGGGCAAGCAGAGCAACCAAGGCAACGTTTTGCGGATGGCCATGTACATGTTTGCTCTCAGCCCGGCAGTGATGTTTGCACCATCTACGCCCAGGCCGACAGTTGGCTTCTCATCCTGAAGTCTAATTCCCAGAGCTGAAAATGCTCTGTCGATTCCTTGGAGGTAACTATCCGTTGTTGGCAATCCAAGCTCTTGAAGGGACAGGAACTCAGTGGCTGGTGGTCCATCGCTGCTAGTATACTGCACGTACACTGCCACGGTGTCTGTATACAAGTCTTCGCTTTGCCCATCCAGTATGATGCTGAGGAAAGGGGACTGCCGGATGCGTTCTACCAAATCTTCTCGCAGAGCTCTGGCAATATGATGAATCAAAATCTGGCAGTCCCCTTCGTTCATATACTGATCTGCCACCCGGAGTTCACACTTCCTCAGAAGATCTGCTAGGGGCCTGAAATCATAGCAGGGCCTGCCTTCCAGAGCCAGGTGATAGGCTGTGTTAAAGAGCAGGGTCATGTTACGGCATAACTCCTCCGTCTTTTCTGGATGCATTCGGAGCTTGTAGAGCTGCAGACACTTCTTGTGCAAGTTGCTCTGGCTGTGCAGCTTGATAGTGTGTATCTTGAACTGTTTGGAGCCAATAATAAATGCAGAGGTCCGAGAGGACTGGACGGTGTATTGGCGGCATACATGGCACCACATTTCATTTAAAGTCGAGGAGTATCGCAGAAACCAAAACTTCTTCAGCCACTCCTGCTTGAACCGCCGAATCCTTCTGCCGGATGCCGCCGACATTTTCGAAGGCTCGTCTGACGCAGCCAGCATCTCATTGGAGACAGATTCATCTGCAGAGTCCGCCTCCAGGTCATCATCATCCATCATGGTGGCAATAAGGGTCGTGCCCTCAGATGCTGCAAAAAAGGAAAAGAAGATGAGATGCAGAATAGAAGATCCATATTTAATAGTAAGCTCAAACAATACCCTTTCACCCCAACAAGAGCCAATCAAGCAATATTCAAATACTGAACTACCATCTGCAGTAGCAAAGCTTCCTAGTTCTCTGCTGTGACAATGCTGGAGCCGCCGGAGTCAGCAATGATCAAACGGAGGACAAGCCTCTGATTCCCATTTCTTTCAACTTTCCATTTCTGAAAATGCACCCATGAGATCAGAGGATATTTATGACTGTGTTGACTGCACTGCTAGAGTTCAGTACAGTGGAGCAGGGATCTATACACGTTACCTTTAAATCACAAAGATGCATTCAGTTCAAAAGAATTGCTCAAAGTCTGTGTGTGCATCAAAGTACAAGCGGTGCTTGGCCTCATATTTTGCTGCAGATATGAGCAAACGGAGGATCTGTAGGCAAGACTGCTTAAAAGATGAAGAGTGCACCACACAATGTACTTCAAACGTGCTGAGGTTTGAATCGAGGGCTTACCAGTTAAAACAAAATTAATTCATTGCATGTTTGTTTATTTGATAGTTGTATATAGCGCTAGCAAGACCCGGGGTTTGAGAGTGCTTTACAAGACAAAGTACAGATAAGGGTTAAAGGTTGACAATTTAACCACATGGCTGCTGGGCGTTTCCCCCCCCCCCTGGGCTGGAAAATGCCATTTTAGTGGCACCATGACGAGCTCAGCTCGTCATCAGCACACGACACCCGTGGGTGATGACGAGCTGAGCTCGTCATCAGCATCAAAAGGGTTAAATAATCAGAAGTAGTAAAAACAGTGTAACATAATAAATGTATCCCAAAGAGTAACAAATAATGCACCATTGTTCATACAAGTCACTTACATGATGAAAATGGACAAGAGGCAACTTAGGGTGCAGAGGAAAAATTTCACAGGCACAGGATTAAAACTATCGAATACAATTTCAGTACATTATGGCTAGCGTGTGGAAAATTCGATCAATGCTTCCCTTACATCGATAGGTTGCCTGACTGGCATTACGAAGAGAAATATTAAGAATAAGAACTGGGGTGAACCCCTGCTACGGAATATATGCGGTGAAAGGCTTTATGATAAACAAAGGAAAATGCACATGCACTTGGGGCACTTCATGTGACATTTTACATATATTAATGGACTGTCAGATGCTTTTAGATATTCAAATGCAGTTCTTACGACTGATTTTTATGAAGTATGATATAAAAGATAGGGCCCAGGAAGTAACCCTTGTAACAGAATTGAGCCATTTCGATATAGCCGTTGCTATTCATGCAAAGGGTTAAAGTATTTGTTAATGGTTTTAGAAATGAAATGTGATACTATTGGATGCATTCGGTTATAGGCGAAGCTGAAAGAGAAGCTGAATGTAGAATGTGATTTTTGATGTTTTTTAATGATGTGAGATTTTAGATGTATTTTTAATGCATTGTGAAAATATTGGAGGATCTATCGTTCAAATAAACGTGAATAAACTTGAAGTCATTAGTGATAGATTGAAAGCAGACCTGGATTAGGCTAACACATTGAATGATCCTGTTGCTGCAGCAAGCTCAGGGGGCGAGTTGTAGTCATTGTTCAGCAGCAGAGTTTTGAGATTGAAACAAGCACAGGAAGGATGCACCGGGGGTCTCCGAGATGGGAGCTCCAAATCGATGGAGCGTTACCGGAGAAAGAGCGTTCCTGGGACTTTCGGAAGAATGAGAAGGAGTGAATGGAAGCTTCAAAGAGCCCTTGTTTTGTCCACTCTCAGTAGTTTCTTTTCTAAATATCTAGGGTTTGTAGTGTAGTCCATTTAATCAGGCACATCAAGTCTGATTCAGTGCACATTTAAATAGACCCCCCCTACAGCCAGATTCATGAAGCAAAATTGCAATCGCAATAGCTGCGAATCAACAATTGCGATCGCAATTTGAAGAAATGGAATTCATGATAGTGAAAAGTTCAATATTGCGAATTCGCTAAAGAAAAATTACGAGTTCGCAAAGTAATTCGCAGAATCCTGGAAGAAGCCCTTTAGGGAATCAGAAATTGCAAGAAACCATGGATTCTGCGAATTATTTTGCGAAATCGCTAAATATTCGCGATCGCTATTCAAGAGAAGTCGCAAAATGCGAAAAACCCGAAAATCGCTATTAGCGACGCACAATTTAAGGAAAACCCAAACCAGGTGGTAACCATTAAGGAAAAAAAAAAAACTTTAACAAACTACCCACAGGTGCAGGCCTGACCAAACATACTTAAGGATACGCAGCTGGAGCATGAGGACTCTCACAATGTCAGGACTCTACATGGTGGTCAGGCGGCGAAGGCTTCAGCGAGCAGCACGGAACAGACGCAGGATACAGGAGCGAATTTTTCACCAGTGGATCACCCTACTGGGCCAAACTGCGGAGCAAATCTACTCCAAGTACCGCCTGAATGGGGCAATGATCACTAAGCTGATCCGGGACCTAGACCCCCTGATGCAGCACCCAACAAGGAGGACAAATGAAGTGCCCACCCATGTACAGGTCTTGTGCAGCCTGCACCTCCTGGCCTCCGGAAGCTTCCCGGGGATAGGTGCATATGCAGGGGGGATCTCCCAGAGCACCATGTCCCGCTGTCTAAGGAGTTTCCTGGAGGCAATGCTGACCCGGCTAAACCATTACATCACATTCCCAACCACCCAACAGGACTTGAATCAAACCAAGCTGGATTTCTACAACATTGCACAATTCCCCCATGTAATTGGATGCATAGACTGTACCCACATCCACATCTGCCCACCTGCACAAACAGAATACATGTACCGGAACCGCAAGTCCTACGAATCCCTGAATATCCAGATGGTGTGCAACCCTAAGACAATCATCACGGACATAGTGGCACAATACCCGGGGAGCACACATGACTCATTCATATTCCGGCACAGCGGCATGCACACACAACTGGTCAGGGGAGACTTTGGCGAAGGACACCTTCTAGGTAAGTACACATACCACTAAATGGTACATTGTCACCATGTTGCTGCGCATAACAGGCACTCACCCTCTGCTCCTTTCATTCAGGTGACAGCGTCTCCGGTCTCCGTGAGTACCTCCTCACCCCATACCTCAACCCTGCCACACCACAGCAACAGCGTTACATTGCTGCACACATCCGCACTAGAAATAGCATTGAGAGGACATTTGGCCTTTTGAAGAGCTGCCGCCGCATACTGCACAAGACTGGTGGGGCCCTCAAATACGAACCTGAGGTCTGCTGCCGCATCGTGGCCGTGTGTGCAATACTCCACAACATTGCTACCAAGCGCAGGATACCAGTAGAGATATCTGGCAGTGAGTCGGAAGGGGACAACCGCCCACCTGCACATGCGCTTCATGCACGTGGGAAAAATCCAGCTGAAGGACACAGAAGCCGCAACCAAATCACAAACTGTTTCTAGTGCACCCACTCCCCTCACCCAACACTTCACTCATGCATGACAATTGAAATAATGACATAAGTCTGTTATTGAATAAATATTATTGTTGTTTTCACAATAATATTGCATTATTTTCAAAAGATACATTTGAGGTGTATTGCGTCATACATCTCCTGATTTCTTACATGGCATGCTTTTCTCATCAGCATGTCCCAGCATTATGAGCAAAAATGTCATTAGCGCCTCCGGCCCGAAGCTCCGAGTCGCCTCTCAACCTCTTCCTCCGGATTCGACCGTGATGCCGCAGTGGGCCTGCTGCTGCGGCAGTGAACTCTAACCGGTGGCAAAGAAAGGCTGCGGTGGCTAGATGTTCCCTCACTAGCGTCATCCCCTCCTGCCTGGCCCTGTCCAGTTGCCTGCAGAGCCTGAACTGCAGTGGTTGCCTGCTCAAGTAGCTGTGCCACGTACTGGCAGCATTGGACCATCTGGATTTGCATGGCCAATGATCTTCGGGACAGCTGGGATGTTGCGTTGCCAATTGTATAATTGGAGCGCGTGTACGCAGAGAGGCGTGTTAGGAGCTGGCGGTGGCGGCGCCGGTTGAAGTCCCGCTGGGTCAGCATGGCCTCAGTGTTTGCCTCCACTGCTGTAGTCATTCGCTCCATCCGGTCGGACAGCTGGCCAACATTCCTGGCTGTATTGTGCAGCTGCAGATGTATTGCTGCAAGGTGTCGTGACTGTTGTTGGTGGACGCGCAGCATGCGGCGCTCTATTGAAAGACCCGGCACAAGCACAGTCACCCCCCTCCTGCCGGCACGTGGTGTTGTTTGGCGCCGCTCCCTGACCTGACCGCTGGACTGGGTGGGCACAGTAGGTGTGCGTTGTGTTGGTGGTCTGGCGGCTGCTGGTGTTGCCGATGCCACTGGCATGGGTCTCACAGTTGGCGATTGTGGTGCGCCTGTTGTCGCTGGCGTTGCAGGTGGTGGTAAGGCTGCTGGCGCTGGTGCTCGCCCTGATGGACCTGTTTGTGTGGATGGATGTGCGTCACCCTCAGAATCCTCACGATTCTCGTCAATTTGCAGCCCCTCACTGTCGCTGCTGGTATCTTCAGCGCCACCTGTGATGTAAAGTTGACGTTGATTAATAACATGTATCTTGCACATGGAAGGTTGCTACATGCATGCAGGCTAGCATTCCCTGATTGGCTGTTGGATTGACTCTATTAGGACATATCTGGCTGTATGGGGCTGAATATAAATTGTGGTCAGACTACATGTCCCAGAATGCAATAGGGATTTTCTGGTGTTCATGGACTGCATGACTGGGGTTTCTAATGGGTAGCTCTAGGGACATGGCCATTGTTAGGGGACAGGGTCGCAATCGCATGGCACTTACCTTGGCTTTCTTGGGTGGGTCGGGAGGAGTCCAGCCGGGTTACCCCCACGCATGCCTCAGGTTGCATGGTGTCCTCAACGAGGTCCTCCAATGGGGTGTTGGGAGGGACTGTTGGCTCTCCCCCTCCTGTTGCAACACGCTTACCCAGCCTCTCGGCGATCCTCTCCTTGGCACGACCTCGGAGGTCGTACCATCCCTTCTTGAGATCGTTGATTGATCGCTGTGTGACTCCAACTGAATTGACTTTTGCGTGGATGCGCAACCAAATTCGCTGTTTGTCGGCCTCTGGCATCCTCCTGGAGTCCTTCCCGAACAGTCTGTCATGATCTCTACTGACTCCCTCAAACAGATGTTCCAGCTCCTGTTTGGAGAATTTAATTTTTCGCTTTCTCCCTGTGGAACTGGTCCCTGCTGCTTCCTGTGACATTGCTGCAGTGGAGTGTATCCTGATTCAAAGCTGGAGGTGGTTTAGAGAGGAGCTTTGGGCAGTGCTGCTTCCAAATCAGCCTCCGTATTCAGAATGAGGGAGGGAACTGCCTGCTTCCTGGTTGTGATGTCATTACTGTGCTCGAAATGCGACTTCCCGTTTTTACGATCTCATTATTAGCGAGATTGCAATTTGCGATTTCGCCAATAGCGAGATCGCAATTGCAACACGGAAATTGTCCGATTTAGCGATTATTCTGCGATTTAGGGAAAATCGCAATCGTTTTTTTCGGCCAAATGCGAATTGCTATTTTTTAATCGCAGAATTTCATGAATCCCATTATGCCAATTCTAAATTGCGATTCGGTATTTATCGCAATTTAGAATTCGCAGAAAATGGGTATCATGAATCGGTGGGTTAGTCTGCAGGCTGTCTGATGCGTTGAGACAAGGTGGTGCCCAGGGTGTCCACTTGCCTCTTTACACGTTTATTTTCTTTTCCAGTGTTCAATCTCTTTAACTTGGTTTCTTCTAGACACATAATTATTGATGTGATGCTGTAGACATGTAGACACATTTATGGATGTGACATTGAGCTATTTAAAAGCTGAAGATTAAAAACATACAGGACCTTTGCACCACCTTGTGGCAGAAGTTGGATCAGTGAATGAAGAAATTGATGTGATCTGATACTGCAGAGCTCCCTGGGAGACTGCACAACTCCTCCATAAAGTCCTCATCACTTTTTTTTGCAGCAGCATTTCATGAAACTGTTCCAAGCGCTCCTGACTGACTGACTGAAATGTTTATAAAGCGCTCGAATGCCGCGGCGTCTTGGCGCTATAGTACAGAAGAGCAGATGGAAGCAAGTTAGGGCAGGGTATAACGCCAGGTTTTTAAAGCCTTCCTGAAACTGAGTTTAGACGTTTGTGCACGAAGCGTGGGGGGCAGCGAGTTCCATAATTTCGCTGCTTGATAGGAAAACGATTTCCCCCCCCATCGAACTCTTGATTTTTGGCTGACATACTAGGTCCAGCTTGGCTGACCTCAGAGCGCGTGAGGGTACGTAGCGGGGCAGGAGTTTAGCGAGGTCATCAGGTCCCTTCCCATGTAAGGACCTGTGGACCAGGCAGAGAGCCTTAAACTGTATTCTACGTCTGACTGGGAGCCAGTGAAGCTCCCGTATAACTTTGGACGTTGGGTGTCGCTTTGGGAGGTTCAGCAGGACCCTAGCAGCGGCGTTCTGAATTGCCTGCAGTTTTGTCAGTTGTTTTTCTCCTGGTCCCAGGTAGAGTGAATTACAGTAGTCTACTCGGGACATTACAAGGGCTCCCATTACTGCCTTTTTTAACGTGGATGGGATGTAAGGCAAGATTTTTCTGAGCACCTTGATATTAAAAAAGCAGGCCAACGTCACTTGGTTGATTTGTGCCCTGCAGGATAAATCTTTATCCAGCAGAAAACCAAGATTCCTAACCTTGTGTACTGGGGTGGGACAGGACCCTGCCTCTGGTGGCCACCAGAGGTCACTCCAGACGGATGGTGTATGACCGAACTCTATAACTTCGGTCTTCTCCGTGTTTAATTTAAGGAAATTGTGGCTCATCCAGTTTTTTACCCCTACGAGGCAGTTCCTGAAGCACTACGCTGTAGCCTCAATTGATTGGGAAATTGACACTATAATTTGTGTGTCGTCAGCGTAGGACACTAAACGCAGGCCATGGGATCTAATCAGGGTAGCCAGAGTAACATATAAATTAAACAACGTGGGCGAGAGTACCGAGCCCTGAGGAACCCCTCCCGGAAGAGAAGATTCCTCTGATTGCAGGCCATTCCAATGCACTTGTTGAATGCGGGTGCCTAAGTAGGATGTTACAAGGGCCAAAGCAGGGACGGTAAAACCTAGGGTTGCTAGTCTTTTTAACAGGACGGAATGGTTTACAGTGTCGAAGGCCGCTGTAAGGTCTAATAAGATCAGGGCCGTTCGGCCACCCTCATCCATGGTCTTACGTAATTCTTCCGTAGCCATGATGAGAGAGGTGTCTGTAGAGTGAGAGGGTCTAAATCCGTGCTGTGATGGGTCTAACAACTTATTTTCGTCCACATATCTCATTATATCCTGATTCATGGCCTTTTCCAGAATTTTGGCTGGTAGGGGCAAACAGGATATGGGACGGTAGTGCTTAGGTTCAGAAGGGTCAAGAGTATCCTTCTTGAGGATGGGCAGAATGCAGGCTTTCTCCCAACTGCTAGGAAATTCACCTAGGTGGATGATCTTATTTAACAGAGGTGTCAAGACAGCTTTAATGGTCGCTGGAACCATATGTAGTACATAGGGAGGACAGGGATCTAAGGGGGACACAGACTTCATCTGTGTGAGTAGCTCACAGACTTGCTTCTCCTTTAACGGAGAAAAGCTAGAATAGCAGGAAGCAGTTGAGGTGGTGTTCTCAATACTCATAGTGGTTGTGTCTACTGCTAAAGTGTTAAGATTGTCATACACATTGTCATACACTGTCTCCTCAAGGAAAGAAGAAACCGCTGCTCACACCCTTAACACCATCTCATGCAAGAACATCGGCAACGAGGCCAAAGCCTTACTGGCTCACCCGTCCCTGCAAGTGGGGCCGCCACTATTGGCACCAGGAGAGAAGCCACAAAAATGATGGAACGTATTGAACACGAAACAGGGCAGCTGCCACTACAATTAGCCCACAATCTGCTAAACTATGTGGCATCAAACAGAAGTCCTGCGAGCACGCTGATCAGGTGTTGAGCTCCGGAGGCTTAACAGGAGCATAAGAGGAGGGAAACCCATCACACGTATTTGTGGTTCTACTGCTCAAAACAAACATATCCAGATACAATGCCCTGCCTTACTGATTTATTTACATTCTCCCTCCAGATTTTCCACTACATTTCTATTCAAGGTAGAAACTACATCCCCAGTAAAAATCCTCCACAATATGATTTTTAGACCCCTGCGTTGGGACATCCCTTAGACTGACCCTGGTAAAGACTTGACTGATGCCTGATTTGTATTAAAAGGATACCGCCTTTATTTTTCCGCAGCTGCTGGTTTTGCTGGACACAGATCAGAACTCTGTGCTAGCACTGAGAGGTGTATAGAAATTACAAGTGACATTTTGTAAGTCAACTCTTAGAACCCACGGCATATAATAATAATATTCCACTTGTATAGCACCTGGTTACACCGGCCGGCGTGTCCCCGCGCAGGAAAACCATCTCCCGGAAGGGGCCAAGGCAAGGAGCTAAGCAGCAAGAAGTTGTGCACAGCACTCAAAGCTTTTTTCCGGAAAATGTTTTCCGAATGCTCTGCTCGATTAGCGAGTTCCATTGTGGCTGATTGGACTGTAGGAACCTTGACCCGATGGCTCCGGTTGATCTAAGATGGCGGCCGGATGATGAGGACTGAGAGGATTGAGATCGCTGGGGCCTTTACACTGCGAGCTCTGATGACAATAGCACGGGGTTTAAAGAGTACTCTTTTGCCAATGTAAAGTGTCGAGGGATTCCATAGAGGAAGCTTTCTAGGCAGAGTGAGCACCAACCGGGCAGCCGCATTCCGGATGCGCTGCATCGTGTAAGGTACAAAATACACCGTAATCCAGACGAGGGCATAAACCTACGTTTTTCTAGCCAATAAAGGGAGAATATCCAAGGTTTTTCTTAGCATTTACATTTACCCAATTACAAATAAGATACGTTTTGTGACTGGTGTCTAGAAGGCGTTCCTTTTCTGGCTTCGAATGATGGTAAGCTATGGTTAGCCTGGGGCAGCATCTTCATTGTCCCCAAAAATTAAATACAGTCTTAAATCTCTGTATTTCGAATAGCGTCAGTTTATGGTTTGATGTCTGGACCCTGACACACCTTTCCTGAAACACAGGCTTATTATTTCTATTTCTCGGCTTAGAATAATTGCTTTCTTAGACTGAGAAGGAGGCCCACTGCTGTATGCAAAAATGCTTGGGGAATCGGTTCTTCTGCAGGCTGGATAGCCTGTTTAAGACTCTCCTGTGGGCGGGTAAACGAAGCAGGGTGGCGCTTGACACCCTAAACAGGGACTTGGAGGAGAGGGATGGGCGGAACCAGATATACACATGTACTACTGTGCTGCACACTGGCAGCTTGATGGCTTGAGGAGACAGATAACTGGGAGAAGCGGCTCCTGGGGTCAGGGAGCGGAGAGGACCCCCTGCCCCAGTTCTTGATGTGAGGGGGGAGAGGGAGGGGGGTTCAGCACCTCAGTCCGTACTTAATCGCGCATACAGACCAGTTTTTACAGGATGCCAAACTGGAGAGTGAGCTGAGGGAGCTCTGGACGGATTTCCCGGCGGCTCCTCGACTCTCCGGGGTCTTTACTGGTCTCATAGGGTGGTGGGAAGGGCGTCATCTAATCACTCACTCTTACAGAGCCTCTAGGAATGATATGCAACAGCGACAGTTTCCTGTGTGTGGTGCTTGGAGAGAGATTTAGGAATACCCCTCTCGGATTCGGATTTAGAGACTGTCAGGCCTTGGTCGCACCATGTCCTGTAACAACAGGTTTAAACTACTGCACTTTTATTTTCTGTACTGTAGACATATCACTCTGTATAGTCTCAACAAGATAGACCCTGCCAGGGGAGCTGCTTGTGCACGCTGTGAGGAAGTTCTGCCACTTTCTTGCATTTAGCATGAGACTGGACGAGGTTCCAGGCTTATAAAGCACAAACTATATATAGTTAGTGATAGATTCCTTACCTTAGAATATCCCTAGGCGTCAGACTGGATCCGGAAAGTTTTGCTTAGTAGTACACTTGCGCGTCAGTAGGCGGCGTCCTGCGGTTCCGCATCCATCACTGGCGTCATCAGCGCCGAGATAACGTCAAGGAGAGTCCTTAGGCGCCACCCATGCGCGCCGACGTCAGTTCTGTACACGACTTTCCACGCCAGGAACGCAGAGCCATGCAAGATACTGACCATTGGTGCATAAAACTAGGGCCCTAAAAGGGGATGACCTTAACCCTGGTAATCAGATTGCAGAACAGGAGGATGGGCCGGGCGGTAAGGAATCTATCACTAACTAATGTCTCCTACAGATATATTGTTACACAAGTAGTAACTTGTGCATCTGAAAGAGACACGTTAGTTATAGATTCCTTACCTTAAAATAGATACCCCATCAATACCTACCCCGTGGTGGATCAGCAAACAAGATTACACCAGAAAGTCACAGAGAAAAGAACGGCCAAAGAAGCCGCCTCTCCGGACTGGACGGTCAAGGCAGAAATGCTTGGTAACCGTGTGCAGTGAGGCCCACGTAGCTGCCTGACAAGTGTCCTGCAAGGGAACGCCGTGTCCCAAGGCAGCAGTGGCTGCAGTTGCCCTGGTCGAATGGGCACGCAGCCCCACAGGAGGCTCCTTCTTGGCCAAGGAGGAAAATGCTTTAATGCACAGAACGACCCACCGGGAAATGGTCCGTTTGTGCACAGCCCAACCTTTTTTGGCGCCCATGTAGCCAACAAAGAGCTGATCATCCACCCGGAACTGTTGTGTGCGCTGCAGATAGAAAGCAAGCACACGTTTTGGGTCCAGACGGTGGAGCCTCTCCTCTTCCCTGGAAGGATGCGGAAAGAAGGTGGGCAAAGCGATGGTCTGCCCGATGTGTAAGGGGGTGACAACCTTTGACAAGAAAGAAGGATGGGTCCTTGAAACCACCTTGTCCGAATGAAAAGAAAGGAAAGGAGGTTTAGAAGAAAAAGCCTGGAGCTAACTCACTCTTCTGGCAGAGGTGATAGCTACCAGGAACGCCGTCTTTAGAGTAAGAAGATGTAAACGACAGTTATGAAGGGGCTCAAAAGGAGCGCACATCAGAAAAGCCAAGAAGATTTAAGTCCCATTGAGGCATTATGAAAGGCACGGGAGGAAACTTGTGTGTAATGCCTTTGAGGAAATGGTTAACAACCGGGGACTAAAAAAGAGAAGGCTGATCAAGGAAGCCTAAGGAAGGTGGAAATTGCAGAAAGATAACCTTTGATAGTGCCCAGAGCAGAGCCCTGCTTGGCCAAAGATAGAAAAAACAGAAGAACCTCAGAAAGAGAAGCAGAAAGGGGATCCACACTTTGCTGTGCACCATGCCACAAATTTGTTCCGTCGGCAGCCGTATACCGTTTTAGTGGAGGGACGCCTGGCTGCCAGAATGACATTACAGACTTCAGGAGGAAGGTCGAAAGCTGTCAACTGTCGCCGCTCAATCTCCACGCATGGAGGTGGAGACTGGGCAGGTTCGGGTGGAAGACCGTCCCCTGTTGCTGAGACTCCCGAAGAGGCAGACGGATCGGGGGATCGATGCTCAAACGGACTAGCTCAGGATACCATTCTCTTCGAGCCCAGTCCGGAGCCACACGAATGACTTGGACCCAGTCGTGCCTGATCTTCTTCAGCACTCTGGGCAGAAGTGGTATAGGCAGAAAGGCGTACAACAGACCACAGCTCCACTCAAGACTAAAAGCGCCTCAGAGTGAGTGCCGCCTTGGAAATTCCACCAAGCAGAACTGATGACCTTGCGCATGCTCTTCAGTGGCAAATAGATCTAACCAAGGCTCTCTCCACTGCTGAAAGAGACCTTGCGCCACGTCCGAATTCAGACGCCATTTGTGATCCATCAAGAACCGGCAGCTGAGTTCATCCGCCCTGGCGTTCAGAGTACCTGCCAGGTGTTGAACCACCAAGGTAATGCCTTGATGTTCCAGCCATGTCCAGATGCGCAGGGCTTCCTGACATAGGTTCCAGGACCCCACCCGCCTTGTTTGTTGCAATACCACACGGCGGTGGTGATGACCGTGAACACCTTCACTACACTTCCCCGGACAGAGGGAAGGAAAAGCCTTCAGTGCAAGTCGGATCGCCCGTAGCTCCGGAAGGTTGATATGGAACCGGGACTCAGCCGAAAATCAGAGGCCTCTGATCTCTGCCTCTCCCAGGTGGCCTCCCCATCCCAGGAGGGACGCATCCGTCACTACTGTGTGCTCCGGTTGGGGAAGGGAGAGGGATCTGCCACTGACCCAATCGTGATACGTGAGCCACCACTGCAAGTGTTGTGCAGTGCCCTCCGAGATCTGGACATGATCGGACAGGTTGCCCTGATGCTGTGCCCACTGGAACGTCAGGTCCCACTGCAAAGCCCGCATATGCCATCTGGCATGTTGCACTAGCAGGATGCAGGAGGCCATCAGGCCCAGGAGCCGGAAGGTCATCCTGACTGAAACCCGGGATAGAGGCTGAAAGATCGGAATCATAGCCTGAATATCCCAGACTCGCTGCTCGGGGGGATAGACCCAAAACTGCGTTGAATCCAGAAACGCTCCGATGAAGGGGAGCTTCTGAGAGGGACTCAGGTGCGACTACGGCACATAGATGGAGAAACCCTGCAAATGCAGGAGGTCGGCCGTAGTCTAAAGATGGTTGACGACTGCCTGGGGCGAGCCCGCCTCCAACAACCAGTCGTCTAGGTAGGCGAACACTGATACCCCTGACCTGCGCAGATAAGCTGCGACCACCGCCATCACTTTCGTGAACACCCGAGGGGCGCTGGTAAGCCGAAGGGGAGCACGATAAACTGAAAATGCTCTTGGCCTACCGTGAACTGCAGGTAACGCCGGTGGGCTGGCAGGATGGGGATGTGAAAATATGCGTCCTGCAAGTCCAACGCTACCATCCAGTCTCCAGGGTTGTGGGCAGCCAAGACCTGAGCCAGGGTCAGCATCTTGAACTTCTCCTTCCGTAGGAAGCAATTGACTTACCGGAGGTCCAAGATAGGACGCAGACCCCCTTTGTCCTTCTTGGGGACCAGAAAGTAGTGGGAATAATAACCACTCCCTACTTCTGGCCCAGAAACGCACTTGATGGTCCCCTTGGCCAGGAGGGCTGTGACTTCTTGCCAGAGAAGAACCAAATGATCTCCTGACATGCGGTGGCACTGAGCTGGCATGGCTGGAGGGGAGGACTGAAAGGGAAGGGAGTAACTTTGGCAGATTATCTGCAGCACCCACTTGTCTGATGTAATCTCGCGCCAACGGGGGAGGTGGTGGTGGATCCTGCCATCCACTGGCGTGGGGTGTTCCCTGAAGCTCGGATTAGGAAGGCTTGGAGGTGGGAACAGCGGGGGTAGAGGTGGAATGACCCGCACGTTGGTTCCCAGACCCGCCCTTGTGGAGGCCGCAGCGAGGTTGGTTCTGCACAGACTTGTTGGAGGGGCGTACCTGGCTGCCCCTGCCCTGGCCATGAAAGGAACTAAACCCAGGAGTGGCAGGGTTCTTCGCAGAAAGACCCAAGGACTTGGCCGTGGCCCGTGAGTCCTTCAAGCACTCCAGTGCACTGACGGCCTTATCGCCAAAGAGGCAGGAGCAATCAAAGGGCATGTCCATCAGCAAGCCCTGGACATCAGGTGAGAACTCGGTCGAACGCAACCAGGCGTGGCACCGCAATGCCACAGTGGTGGAAATTGCTCTGCCCAATGGATCAGCGGTGTCCAAACCACACCTGATGGCAGACTTAGCCGCATCCTTACCCTCAGCAATAGATTGGGAAAGGACAGCCTGGACCTCCTCAGAACACTGAGGCAAAACCTGAGCAACGGAATCCCTCACTGCGTGGGAGTAACGGCCGAACAAGCAGGCGGTTTTAACTGACTGCAGCCCTAAGGTGGCTGAGGAGAACAACCTCTTACCAAATTGTTCCAGCCTTTTAGAGTCCTAATCCGGCAGAGCCATGGGAAAGGCACTCTGCGATGTCGAGGCCTGAATGACCAGGGTCTCAGGTGTAAGGTGAGTGGTCAGGAAGGCAGGATCACCAGGCGCGGGCCGGAGCCGCTTCCCACTGCGGATCCCAGGGTGGAACCAAATGGTCCTGGAACCGGGGCAGGGTTGAAATAAACGGCACCCAGTGCGGGGCCGAGGGTGGAGGAGAGGGCGGCGCCAGGGCTGGCAACGCCGCACCTCGTGGCGCCAAGACCGGAGCCAGCAGCGCAGGATTCTGTGGTGCCAGGACTGGCGCCAGTGGCGGAGCCGCCGGGCCAACAGGATCTGGACACGGAACCGCGGGGCCCGAAGGTGCGCCGGCGGGAGTCCGAGACCTGGAAAGGCAGTCCATAGCAGGAGGGAACTCTTGCATCTGTTCGGGAGTCGCCGACGGAACCGGGTATGGCGGGTAGGCCGCGGGACACCCAGGCTCCAGAGGAGCTGCAGGGTCGAGGCCCCTGTCCCCCTCGTCCGCCTTCATGGAGCGACGGGCGGACATCTGAGAGCGAACACGCTTCTTCGATTCCTTTTTATGGCAACGCTTACCGGAATCCGAAGGTGAAGACTTGAAATCCGAGGAGCGACGGCTTAGGTCCCACGAGCGGTCCCAGGAACGGCACCTAGACCCAGAGCGGCAACGTGACGAATGCTGGACCTCCTGCAACTTCTGTCGCGACTCCCACAAGGCCTTCGGGTCATGGCATGACAGTCACGGCAGTCCCAGGAGTCGTGATCAGTCCGCCACAGACATATTTCGGCGACAGGCCCCACAAGACTTAAAGCCGGGCATCCCTACATGCTCCAGGAGAAAAAGTGGGGAGACAAACATCTCAAAATAGCGGTCAAAAAGTGACCAAAGTTCGTGCTCAATCCAGATCTGCGCTTACTGACACGGAAAAATAAAGAACTGACGTCAGCGTGCATGTGTGGAGCCTAAGCACTCTCCGTGATGGATGCAGAGCCTCAGGATGCCACCTACTGACGCGCAAAGGTACTGCTAAGCAAAACTTTCCGGATCCAGTCTGACGCCTGGGGATATTCTAAGGTAAGGAATCTATCATTAACGTGTCTCTTTCAGATTAGTGCCACATGTACTAATGGCCACCAGGATCATGGTTCCATTGGCACCGCTCGCCTGTCTCCTGGGAGTGGTAGTGTGCCCCAAGGAACGCAAGGTCCCTTATAAACTAGCCCAGCTGGCTTTGTTTCTGGAAAAGAGACAGGTGGCCATTGGGTGGGTGGGGGTGAAGGCCCAGTGTTGACACACTGGCTGCGGAATCCGTTGGAGTGGGGGAGTTACAGAGAAACAAAACATGAGACTATCGCGCAATGGCGAGAGGGCGTCTGAGGCTATAATACTATGTGCCCAGTTGCTGGGTATGTTTCAGGATGACGATGATCCGTCCTCTCAGGATGACTCTGATGTGGCGGATTGATGGAGAATTGAGTGACTGCATTTGTTATTTCCCAGGTGACCAAGCGGGTATTGATGCTCCATTGTATCACGACCTGCTCGCTGTCTTGGTTTTTTGTATAGTTGCCTCGAAGTATCTTCGGACAAATTAAAAATTTCACGTGTGGATCTTATGTATTGCTTGATTATATGCATCTCTGCTATATATCAGAAACTAGATTTTGTAAAGCACTATCAGCATGCACTGTATGTTTTGTTGTTTGCTTAAAATAAATAACATACTGTCTTAAAACAAAGTAATGCCTGGTGGAAAATCTACTGACAGCAGGCCACAAATTATTCCTGAAGGCAAAAGGCAGGAGGGATAGGTAAAAAAATAATATCTGTCTGGCTAACAGGGGTGAATGAACCCTGTTGTGGGACTCTTCCGAGAAAAGATCTGCGCAGGCTTCCTAACTAGCTAAGCTGGAGGAACTGGGAATGGGTTCATACTTCTGGAGGACATTTTTCTTTGGAAAGACCTCTTTCAGTCTATATATGGAAATGTAATCCAACAATGCAAACAAGGAATGTGTTTTAGGTGAGAAATAATGTTAATGTGGCCAAATTATCTGTTTTAGTGGTAGTGAATTTAACTTAAAAGATCCTGTACACCACACTGTAATGCCAGCATTAGAGTAATGGAAAGAGTCAACATTCAAAGGATTCCTGTGAAGGAAATCGTTCAATTCTCCTGCTGGAAAGAGTAAGGATCCTTACTTCTTACCGACATTGTTCTGAACTAGGCTCCAGGCAGAGCAGCCTCTGCCTTCAGGAATTTTTGTGTGCCTATGGAGCTGAGCATGTGCAGAGTCCTGTGTATACCCAGAGGAAGCTGTAATCCTGTAGTGAATGTTCAAATTCCTTTACCGGCAGGTCTCCTGCAGAGGACTATAAGCAACTGGCATTAACAACTATACTAGCTCCGTGTTAAGGAACACATCAGAAATCAGCAGCATTTACCACTGTAGCAACACTTGAGAGAATGAATGAGTTAAAAAAAAAAACTTTTTTCCAAATAGTTTTGCTAGATGTCTGTGGTTTACTGTTGAGTCCTATAAACATTTGGAGGGTTCGAGCTCAGTAAGATGCAGTGATAATATGGTGATTATAGACATCTCTGATTGACTCAGGCTCCTGTCAATGTGCTTGAGTTCCAAGGAGCACGCAGATCCCACAAGGAGCTTGACGAACAAGTTACTTACCTTCAGTAACACATTTTCTGGTAGGGACATAGTCTAGCTGCAGATTCCTTAAGTTTTTAGTTCTTCCAAGGAGTAGACTGGATCCGGAAATTTTTAAGCAGCAGCTCTGCGAGCCAAGGGACGGCGGCGTATGACACTGATTATGGTTGTGATGTCAGTGGAGTCATAAGTCTCCTCCGGCGCACGAATATCAGTTTCTTCTCTGAAACCTTCTGTGTCACAACGCGAAGCCACTATAGAAAATGGCTGTTGAAAAAGTGAGCCAAAAAAGATCAATGTATCTTTGAAACAATAACTAGAAAACAAAAATGAAGGGTACAACAATACTAATGCAAGATCTACAAGGTAGAATCCTTACACCCAACAAAGGAGGTCCCTAAGGAAAGATCAAATAGTTCGACAAAGCACAAAGCTACTTGAAACACTGACCACTGGTGTATAAACCAGGGTAGTAAAAGGAAATATCTCTTACACTACAAATCATTTGCAGAGTGGGAAATATGGGTAGGGCATTCAGGAATCTGCAGGTAGACCATGTCTCTACCACATAATGTATTACCGAAGGTAAGTAACTTGTTCATCTGACAGAGACATCTAGCCGCAGATTCATTAAATTCTGAATTAAATATCATAGCTATACCCACCCGAAGGAGGGTCTGTGAACTAACCCTACAAAGGTACTCCGAGAGAACAAGATGGTTAAAATTAACAATAGACTAGGCACACATAGGAATTAGATGAAAAAGAGCAAGAGCTTCATATAAAAATGGTGACAAGGACACTAGCAATGTAAGTAAAAACAGCCCTACAGGCACGGGAAAAAAAACCATGCCCCAAGGGCAGCTGATTAACACGGGTAAAATGAGCATATGGACTAGAAGAGTCAAAGACAGTAACGAATACCCTGTAAATACAGTCCCCTACACAAGTATGGAAGTATTCAAAAGGACATGTCCTAAGAAATTCTGAAAAAACTAGATCCATAACTTGTTCACATTAGAGATTAGATAAATAAACGCATTCATCGTACAGACCAATCCAAGAACAAAAATTGAGGCCAATCAAAGTCTATCCTTGAAGAAAACATCATTAAATAAAAAGACTACTACAAGGGTTCCACAATGCATAGAACCCGTAGAGATGGAATTATCCAGATCTGTATCTGCCATATATAATTAACAAACAATGCCCATATATATAATGAATATGGATCTATATATGTACGTAGAGTATGAGCTAAGTAGATTTGTGCATTGTTTGTTCATTATATATGGCAGATTCAGATCTGGATAATTGAATATATATATATATATATATATATATATATATATATATATATATATATATATATATATATATATATATATATATATATATCCATAGGAAAATCGCAACATTCTATTCCCAATAACTTTGGCGCCGATTGACGAATCTTTGCACAATTTACAAAACTTATGGCCTGCTCCGGTCCTCTCCTATCTTGAAAGTTTTGGGCTGATTTGTCAGGGGTGGGGGGGGCGGGGGGGGGGGGGGGGGGGTTATAGGGGATAGGCCAAGAAAAGTCCCAAAACTTGTTTTCCCCAAGTAATTTCATATTGGAAACTTTACACATGGCTACAGCCTGAACTGCTGAACGGAATTACACCAAATTTGGCAAAAAAGTAGCCCTTGGTACAGAAAGAGCCTTTTTATTAAATGGTGTAAATCCGTTCAGTAGTGGCTGAGAACATCAAAATTAAAAAAATATATATATATCTAAAGACACGCAGCATCCGCACACCCTCCCGATCATGAGCTTCATGCTAATTGGCTGTCAATACTCCAAATCAGGAAGGCAGCCATCTTGTGCCTCGGTAGAACCGAGCACAAGAAATCAGGAAAACAACAAAAAAAGAAAAGGGGGCAGGGTAGAAACATCCTGATCCTCTAGGCCTGATCAGGGGGTCCCCCAGGTGGGCCAAGTCCCCGGGGCAATGTTTAGATTGTTATGGGGGGCCCAAACGGTCCCCCCAGCCCCGGGGTCCGCCACACCCGGGGATTTTCAAAAGTATTTGCGGGGTTGCTCAGGGCCCCCACACAGCCCGGGGCTTGTTTATTAAATGGGTGGGGGGCTCAAAGGCCCCGGGAACCGCCACCCCCCAGGGTTTTTATAAAATATAAAATATTGGCGGTGCACATGGCCCCCCGCAGCCCCGGGGACCGCCACACCTGGGGCTTGTTTAAAAAAAAAAAAAATAACCACCCATTTAAATTGGGGGGTCCGTGATGGCCCACAAAGCCCCAGGAACCACCACACCCGGGGGCTTTGCAAATGTTGGGAGGGGGGCCCCCCTCCTGGAGCCTGTGATGGCCCTGGGGACCGCCACCCCCCAGGGCCGGCTTCTGCAGTGTCCCGGGTGGTGTGTGTTTGTGTATGTATGTATGTATATATATATATATATATATATATATATATATATATATATATATATATCTCTCCTCCACTCCTTGCCTCGGAAGTAGTCACCGCCGCCAAACCAACGGGTGTCTCGTCTGTTCAAAAGACCTCCGCTGCCGGGTCTTTTCCCATAAAGCCACAACGAGTAGAGAAACCACACGCTGACGAGACCGTATACCAGACAAATTAAAGTTTTATTTGTCAAAACCCTGGACGCGTTTCGCCTGACCAGCAGGCTTGATCACCTAAGGTACACTGTGAACAGATACCATTTAAAGTGCAAAACAGGTTGAGAGGTCACGTGACAGAAACAGGAAGTTTAAGGAAAGAAATGGAAAAAAGACTTAGAGTTCATTCCATCACGTAAGTAAATAATTGAAAATCATAGCGGAGCTCAACTTAATTAATAAATTCATCGGCAACAATGACAAGTGTGCAAACATTATAATACACAGTCACAATTAAATACAGTTCAACTGATTTAACCGCAATACTATACATAGTACGATAAATTGCGCCCTAGTGGGCTTATTGTCATTGGCAAATTTAAGGCCGTTTTTTTGTGTCATGTTGTTAAGCAGACCGCAAGGAATACCGCCCAAGTGGGCAAATAAGGCAAACTGGTTTCACACGTGACCCCCACTTAAATTTGTGACACCCTTAAAAATGTGCAAGTTAAGATAAAACCTCTTTCGTTTGTGGGAGCGGGGATCTAGGGCCGACCACCAACTCCTGTTGAACAAATATGCTTGTACAGCAGCCTTTAAGCCTAACTTCAGGTCCAGACTAAAACAATGTGTCTAGACGTCTTAATCTAAAGGTGTGTTTTTAAATCCTCTTCTAGGTTGAGACCTCTGGGGGCCTTGGCATTGAGTTCCAGTATATACCTGGACTCAAGCCGTCTCAACTTCTGCAAGCGGTCCCCGCCCCTACTGCTGACAGGGACAGAGTCAACAACAAAGTAACAGAGCCCTGTTACATCTTGATTATGGAATGTCTCAAAATGCCGGGCTACCGGGTAGGCAGGATCGGCATGTTTGATGGCTCTCATGTGTTGCAGAATGCGTACATGTACTGGATGAATTGTGCTGCCCACGTACCTCAGGCCACACGGGCACTGGAGCACGTAGACAGCATAATCCGTCTTACAACTAAAAAAAACCCTGATGGTTTTAAGTCTTTTAGAAATTCCAGTTTGGTATGTGCGGGTATTAACTCCTGCAGTGCAGGCTTTGCATTTAGAGCATTTGATAAAGCCAGGTTTCCTTTTTAACCACTCAAACCCTTTCTTCTGATGGTGGACGACAGCAGGCAGAACATTCGAAACCAACATTTGTTTGAACGATCTGGCTTTTCTGTAGGTAATTTCAGGTCTCCTCTGTACAAACTGCTCAAGTACTGGATCATTGGCTATAAGGTGCCAATGCTTATTAATGATCCCCCTTACTGCTCTCTGTTGCTTATTATACGCAGTAATCATTCTGATGTTACTTTTGGGGCGTTTGGCTACCTGATCTTTTGAGGGGTTTTTTAAAAGAATTTCTTCCCTACTTCTCACTTTGGCCTTCTGTGTAAAATGCTAACAATCCTGATTAAATATGCTGAATCCGACAGGCAAAAAATGTTGGTAGAGATCGATCAAATCATGGAAGTTCTAAATAAAGACACAGACCAAGAACTTGTCACCAAGTACACAAACGAGATGAAAGACCGTTTAAAGAAATTGGAGACATCCATTAAAGAACGTAAAAGCCAAAAGTTCCTCAGAGACAAATTGGATTATGAAAGGGGGCAAATTTACACCTTCGCCAAAAAATTCGATACCATACGCAAACAGAAAATGAACCCTCCACATGGTAAAGCAAGCCAATCCGATGCAGGCAGTGTGGTCAGCTCGGATTTAGAAACTGACCCGGAGGAAGGCGCAAGTGGAGGAGCGGGTCCTGCAACAACTGTCCCCACTGTAATAGACGAGCTAGTTTTTTTAGAGGAGGACCGGCGCTTCAATCTGAGACCGAGGCGCCATGTAGCCTACACAACAAAACCAAGAGGAAGAGGCAGAGGAACCGGCGGCGGAAAGGGAGGAGAAAACGCCAACAAAAAAGCAAAATGATTGCTGCTGAAATATCACAGGGAGAAGTCAGAGACTCAACCATCATTAACTTAACTAAACTAACCCTGTCACCCAAAGAGGAACAAGTGCTAAAATTGGGCTTATCCTTCTGTCCGCCATCTGAATTCAGCTATGTAGATACTCGCATAGACACCTACAAATTGGTGAGAAACTTAAAACTGAAAAAAATCTTTGCTCTCAACAAGTTCAAGGAACCTCAAACGGGTAGGGAATCAAAAACTGTTGTTACCGGTATCGACAATTTGCTAGTCTCTGATATGGATCTTATGATGGAACTCCATGATATTGACAACACTGATGATGAAACGACGACTTCTAGGGCTCTAGAAATCATTGATGAAACTCGAGAAGACACAGAAGATGTGTTCAGCCGAGCTCTGGATTTGGCTAAAGAACAGAATGTGGATATTTCCAAGACTGTGAGCACTGACTTCAGAACTAAATCAAAATTCACCCCCCTCAATGTGAGAGACTCTGTGGACATTTTTCATGAGTTGGTGGTCAATGACCTTAAAAACCTAGAGAAGTGCACAAGTGTGCAGAATAAAACATTTAGCAAGCAAGAAAAGGAGTATTTTGCCTTAGTGAATAAGTTGAAGTCTAACAGCAGCTGCATTGTTCGTGATGCAGATAAAGGGGGCAATGTTGTCCTATGGGACAGGAGTCAGTATTTGTGTGAGAGCTATAAGCAACTAAACAACAGAAACAATTATGTTAAAACCATGGATAAAGTTATGCATGACAGCTTTGCTAAATATAATATTCAACTGCTTGAATGGTTCAAACTTAACTTAATTTCTAAAGAAGAGTTGCAATTTCTGAAAGTGAGTAACCCAGTAACACCGGTGTTCTACTTAATACCCAAGGTGCACAAGTGTGCGGTCAACCCCCCAGGGAGACCTATAATCTCTGCAATTGGGGGGGGCCCGGAAAGCACCTCTAAGTTCATTGACTCTTTTCTCTGCCCCCTAGTCAAGCAACTCCCATCCTATGTCCAAGACTCAGGAGATTTCTTGCGTAAGATCTATGGCCTGCCTTGGGAAGAAGATTATCTTCTCATGACAATAGACGTCACCACACTCTACACCAGTATTAGACATGAAGACGGCCTGAGGGCCGTGAGACATGCACTACGAGCCAGACCGATCAACCTCTGGCTACACTCACAAATGCTGGTGGAGATGGCATCTGTTTGTCTCAACAACAACTTTTTCCTTTTCGAGTCCACTCTCTACAAACAGATATGTGGGACCGCGATGGGCACCTGCTTCGCCCCCAGCTATGCTAATTTGCATATGGGCTGGTGGGAGGAGCAGGTGATCCGGGCGGAGTTCCACACTGAATGGGGCGAAAACATATTGCAGTGGAGTCGGTATATAGACGACCTATTTGTAATATGGAAGGGTTCAGAAGCCAGTGCTAGGAATTTCGTGGACAAGATCCAGGCCAACAATCTGAACTTAAAATTCACTTGTGAAATCAGTTCAACATCTTTAAATTTCCTTGATTTAACCATTTTTGTGAAGGATGGCCAACTACATTCCCAATTGTTCAGAAAACCATCAGCAGGGAATACACTGCTTCACGCAAACAGTTTCCATCCTGACAGCCTCATCAGGAGCATCCCGTATGGGGAAAGTTTGCGGGTGATACGTAACTGCAGTGACCCCGAAGGCCAAATACGAGAGCTCGCCACCCTTGAGAAAAGATTCAAGGCCAGGGGATACTCTCAATCAAACATCTCTAGTGCAAAACAGAAGGCCAAAGTGAGAAGTAGGGAAGAAATTCTTTTAAAAAACCCCTCCAAAGATCAGGTAGCCAAACGCCCCAAAAGTAACATCAGAATGATTACTGCGTATAATAAGCAACATAGAGCAGTAAGGGGGATCATTAATAAGCATTGGCACCTTATAGCCAATGATCCAGTACTTGAGCAGTTTGTACAGAGGAGACCTGAAATTACCTACAGAAAAGCCAGATCGTTCAAACAAATGTTGGTTTCGAATGTTCTGCCTGCTGTCGTCCACCATCAGAAGAAAGTGTTTGAGTGGTTAAAAAGGAAACCTGGCTTTATCAAATGCTCTAAATGCAAAGCCTGCACTGCAGGAGTTAATACCCGCACATACCAAACTGGAATTTCTAAAAGACTTAAAACCATCAGGGTTTTTTTTAGTTGTAAGACGGATTATGCTGTCTACGTGCTCCAGTGCCCGTGTGGCCTGAGGTACGTGGGCAGCACAATTCATCCAGTACATGTACGCATTCTGCAACACATGAGAGCCATCAAACATGCCGATCCTGCCTACCCGGTAGCCCGGCATTTTGAGACATTCCATAATCAAGATGTAACAGGGCTCTGTTACTTTGTTGTTGACTCTGTCCCTGTCAGCAGTAGGGGCGGGGACCGCTTGCAGAAGTTGAGACGGCTTGAGTCCAGGTATATACTGGAACTCAATGCCAAGGCCCCCGGAGGTCTCAACCTAGAAGAGGATTTAAAAACACACCTTTAGATTAAGACGTCTAGACACATTGTTTTAGTCTGGACCTGAAGTTAGGCTTAAAGGCTGCTGTACAAGCATATTTGTTCAACAGGAGTTGGTGGTCGGCCCTAGATCCCCGCTCCCACAAACGAAAGAGGTTTTATCTTAACTTGCACATTTTTAAGGGTGTCACAAATTTAAGTGGGGGTCACGTGTGAAACCAGTTTGCCTTATTTGCCCACTTGAGCGGTATTCCTTGCGGTCTGCTTAACAACATGACACAAAAAAACGGCCTTAAATTTGCCAATGACAATAAGCCCACTAGGGCGCAATTTATCGTACTATGTATAGTATTGCGGTTAAATCAGTTGAACTGTATTTAATTGTGACTGTGTATTATAATGTTTGCACACTTGTCATTGTTGCCGATGAATTTATTAATTAAGTTGAGCTCCGCTATGATTTTCAATTATTTACTTACGTGATGGAATGAACTATAAGTCTTTTTTGCATTTCTTTCCTTAAACTTCCTGTTTCTGTCACGTGACCTCTCAACCTGTTTTGCACTTTAAATGGTATCTATTCACAGTGTACCTTAGGTGATCAAGCCTGCTGGTCAGGCGAAACGCGTCCAGGGTTTTGACAAATAAAACTTTAATTTGTCTGGTACACGGTCTCGTCAGCGTGTGGTTTCTCTACTCGTTGTGGATATATATATATATATATATATATATATATATATATATATATATATATATATATATATATATGTATGTATATATGCTCCAAGTTACCCACAGGTAAGGAATGCACTCATCCAGTAGCCCTTATTTCAGCGGGTAAAGGACATCACTGCATCCCAGTCTGCAGTTTCTCATGTCTCGATTGAAAGCCTGACGCGTTTCTGAGCCTACGCTCGTCTTCAGAGGCTCGACTTGAGTTGACGCCCCAACACTCCCACTCGCACTGCTTTGTGGGACTTATAGTCCGTGTTTCTTCCCTGTATGGGTGCGTGTTCTGCCATTTCACAGCCCTGGATGGGCCCCGGGATGCAGATGTCCACTGATCCCTCGGCAGCATCTTCACAGTAGGCTCGGCGACTTCCGGCCCATGACCCCCTGTGGCTTTTTTAGCGGGGGGGGGGGCATACCTTCGCGGCTGGGCTGCCGCGTGTAAATGAAAGCTCCAAGTTACCCACAGGTAAGGAATGCACTCATCCAGCAGCCCTTATTTCAGCGGCTAAAGGACACCACTGCATCCCAGTCTGCAGCTTCTCATGTCTCGATTGAAAGCCTGACGTGTTTCTGAGCCTACGCTCGTCTTCAGAGGCTCGACTTGAGTTGACGCCCCGACACTCCCACTCGCACTGCTTTGTGGGACTTATAGTCCGTGTCTCTTCCCTGTATGGGTGCGTGTTCTGCCATTTCACAGCCCTAGATGGGCCCCGGGATGCAGATGTCCATTGATCCCTCGGCTGCTGCTTCACAGTAGGCTTGGCGACTTCTGGCCCATGACCCCCTGTGGTTTTTTGAGCGGGGGTGCATACCTTCGCGGCTGGGCTGCCGCGTGTAAATGAAAGCTCCAAGTTACCCACAGGTAAGGAATGCACTCATCCAGCAGCCCTTATTTTAGCGGGTAAAGGACATCACTGCATCCCAGTCTGCAGCTTCTCATGTCTCGATTGAAAGCCTGACGAGTTTCTGAGCCGACGCTCGTCTTCAGAGGCTCGACTTGAGTTGACGCCCCGACACTCCCACTCACACCGCTTTGTGGGACTTCTAGTCCGGGTCTCTTCCTTGTATGGGTGCGTGTTCTGCCATTTCACAGCCCTGGATGGGCCCCGGGATGCAGATGTCCATTGATCCCTCGGCTGCTGCTACACAGTAGGCTCGGCGACTTCCGGCCCATGACCCCCTGTGGTTTTTTGAGCGGGGGGGTGCATACCTTCGTGGCTGGGCTGCCGCGTGTAAATGAAAGCTCCAAGTTACCCACAGGTAAGGAATGCACTCATCCAGTAGCCCTTATTTCAGTGGGTAAAGGACATCACTGCATCCCAGTCTGCAGCTTCTCACCAACTGAACATTAGCGCGACGTGAGGCACTACAAGTCCCATAAGTCCCATCTAGGGCGTGCATCTAAGCAAGAATGGGTGTGGTGCCTCAAGCTCTCCTTCATAACTGCCAAAGCCTCTAAAGAGAAGTGGGGACACTTCGAAACGCGTCAGGCATCCAGGGCAGTTTGAACAGTCAAAGGATATTGTTGTGCTGGAGGCGTGCTTACCATTCAAGGCTGCTTGTGTGCAGCTAAGGTCCGGGTGCTCCTTTGTACGTTGGGTACTTCGGAGATGGAATATTTACGCGGCGGCCCATGCCGCGGAAGGAGCAGCACCCTGAAAGAATCGGGGGTCATGCAGTCTTGACTACAGGCCGAGAACATGGGACAGCAGTGTATGGATTCTGTACGCATTCCACACAGCGAGGCCCATCTGTGGGCTTGAAAAGTTACGAATTGAACATTAGCGCGACGTGAGGCACTACAAGTCCCATAAGTCCCATCTAGGGCGTGCAGCTAAGCAAGCAGGGGTGCGGTGCCACAAGCGCTCCTTCATAACTGCCAAAGCCTCTGAAGAGAAGTGGGTACACTTCGAAACGCGTCAGGCATCCAGGGCAGTTTGAACAGTCAAAGGATATCGTTGTGCTGGAGGCGTGCTTACCATTCAAGGCTCCTTGTGTGCTGCTGAGGTCCGGGTGCTCCTTTGTACGTTGGGTACTTCGGAGCTGGAAAAAATATATATATATATATTTATATATATATATACATATATATATATATATATATATACATATATATATATAAGGAAGTTGTGTGGAAACCAAACTATCTGTTTCTAGTCATGGATATTACATCACTATACACCTCTATAAATCATGTTGATGGTATTAATGCAATTGAATACTTTTTATCTTCAAGAGACATTAAGTACTATGCACATAGCAAAATGCTTATCAGCATGATTGATTTATGCCTTAAGAACAACTTTTTTCTTTTTAATAATGAAATCTACCAACAACTGCGGGGTGTTGCCATGGGTGCGTGCTTCTCCCCCAGCTACGCGTGTTTACACGTGGGCTGGTGGGAGAGGCACGTCCTGGGTGGGATCCGCAGTTGTTTGGATAAGGATGAAATTGGCATTGTAAAAATGTGGCGTTTCATTGATGATGTCTTTATAATTTGGCAGGGGTGTAGAACATCAGCAGAAGAGTTTGTCAGTAACATCAATAATAACTCTTTGAACCTAGAATTCTGCGCTGACATCAGCAATGTAAAAGTTAATTTTTTAGATGTAGAGGTGTACATAAGGAACAGTGAGATCATGACTAGAATGTATAGAAAAACCACGGCGGGAAACTCAATTTTACATGCGCAGAGCAACCACCCACACCATCTTATTAAGAGCATCCCCTATGGGGAGTTTTTAAGAATCAGGCGCATATGTAACAATGAAATTGATCTTATGATTTGCTTAAATGGGTCTTACCAAAGATATTTGCGTAGAGGTTACAATACTCTTAACCTCACTGACTCTCTGAAAAGGGCTTTGTCAACTACATTATGGGCCACGATAGAAGAGCCTCCTTTAGTCATTCCTGAGGAGGAAGTTTCTGTGTCAGAGAAAACTTCTATTCGCCTAATCACCACTTTTAATAACCAACACAAAAAGATGAGGCAAATCATTAAATCTAATTGGCCCATCTTAAAAACAGACATTGTGGTGGGCCCTATGTTAGAAGATATGCCTAACATTACTTTTCGAAGAGCACCCTCTATGAGGGATGCTCTGGTTAAAACTAGCCCTGAAACCATTGTTAAACCTAACTGGTATTCTAACAAAGCAGGCTTTCGAAAATGTAGTTCATGCCGGGCTTGTAAATTCGGTGTGAACACCAGCGAGTTTGTTGAGGGTCTTACCAATGCTGTAATTCCGATTAAGAACACATATACCTGCAAAACAGACCATGCGGTCTATGTTTTAAAATGCACGTGCGATTTGCATTATGTAGGTAGCACGAAACTGCAAGTATTTAATCGAATTTTACAGCACTTACGTGCCATTGTAAATTCTGACCCAAATTACCCAGTGGCACGGCATTTCAAGCTGGTTCATAATAACAACCTCAATGACCTGCAATACTTTGTTATTGATTCAGTTCCCCCAAATAAAAGGGGTGGTGACAGAGAGAAAAGGCTCAGGCAATTAGAAAGCCAATATATTCTGAGGCTTAACAGCAAGATCCCTAATGGCCTGAACATGGGAGAAGACCTGAAAAACTTTTTGTAAATTTACCATATGCATGATCTCTTATAATGGATTTTTTACTATTTATGGTTTTAATCTATTTATTCATGATGTGGTTGGCTCATTAAGATTTGCTCAAACTATTTAATCAAACATGTAATCCGACTGTGTTATTATGAGATTTGGTTTCCAACCATCAATGCTGACTTTGATATTGAGATCAATCGTTTACATTTCCTCCTAAAAACAGCATAATTTATGCATTGCCGATTTTTGCACTTTTTTGTCACTATGCACTTTATCAACACTAGTTTTCTGCTCCAGGGCACCCCTGGCTATATAATGTTTGTTCCTGAATATTGTGATTCAGCACATTGCACTTTTTCCTCACACTTTTTGAATTTAGTAGTGGTTTTTAGATCAGTATACTGTAAAAACAACGGACCCTATGGGCATTGATTTTATTGTCATTCAGTTACTATATGCACTTTAATTTTGCGACAAACCATTAGGGCACTTGCCCTCTATACGATGAACAAAGTGTAGATGTTCAACAAGGTTGATAATGTATTGTTGCAGATATATGCATTTGTGCATGGAGTTTTATTACATTTAAACTTTAAATGTTGTTTTTTACAATATGAATGACACTTCTTCCATGTTTATTTATGTGGGAGGAGCTCCGTTTGTAAACCAGTATATAACCACCTATGTCTCTGGGTCTTGTCATGTGATCAAGTCCGGGTTTCCCGGACGAAACGCGTCATGCTGCCATCCCCATTGATGGAATAAAAGCACACTATCTCTTTTGAATCCTTGGTCGTGTGGTCTGTACCTGGCTGTGTCCGTCTGGTTTCCTCGGCGCTTCAGGATTGTGGATCTTGATATATATATATATATATATATACACACACACACACACACACACACATATATTACCTACTGACGGTCGCCAGTAGGTATATATAGTTAGGATTTTTTCTCTATGGGATTTTTGAAAATTCTATGTCTAATAACTTTGGCGTTTATGGACGGAATTGGCTGAAATTTTCAGGAAAATGGAACATTTTGTTTCTGAGCAGCCCCTGACAATTTGGGGGGGTTTCATCAAGGGGGGGCCGAGAAAAAAGGGGGGTCCCAAAACGCATTTTTCCCATGTTAATTTCCATAGGGCGGTTGGCCTCACTTTTAGCTCGAACGGCTGAATGGATTTGCACGAAACTTAGCAAAATTGTAGGGACTGTTAGCCCGATGTGCCTTTGCTAGGTCTCAATATATGTGCTCCAGTGGATATTGAGTAATTTAGGTTCAAAAAAAGATATATATCTGGGCGGAGCCTAACCACACATCTGATCTGATTGGCTGTCAGCACTTCATCCAAGAAGTGTTGGCAGCCATCTTGGGACCAATATACATGATAGCACCTCATTAAAAAGCATTGTAGTTAATAGAAGGTTTTAGGACTTTAGTTACATTATAAATCATTTGTTGATGGTACCATACTCGTTTTAGGAATTGTGGTGGGTTCTAAGGTGATTTTACCATGTGAAAAAATCTTCTGCTGTGATATCATGAATATTGTTTGAAAGAAAACTAATATCTCATGATTTTCCCACAGTGGTTTGGAAGGGGATCTATAAGCTAAACTGAAAGCATATTTTCTGTAAATTCACATTATCTTTCTCAGTCATGTGAAAATGAAGTCTGACATTCTCAGTAAAACATGTACATCCAACAAGGACAGAGACTGTCAGTTGATTCCTTTGTGTTCTACTGCAGCCTCCTAGAGTGTTCTAAAGAACAACTAGAGCGCTAACAGTCCTACTTATTACAAAGGTATGGCACACCTGAAGCCATCTTGATTGGAATAAAGTGGTAACTCTTAAAACATTTAATTTAAAAAGAAACAACATGAGGGGGTATATTTTGCCATAGAAAGTATGATTAGTGCTGCAGAATGAAAAATTAGGGCACATTTTGAGTGACTTCTCAAATCCTTTTCTATTTCATTAAAACATTCTGACATGCAGTCTCCGAAAATGGCCACCAGAGACAAAAGAGCTCAAATGTAGCCCAAATATCACCCAGATGTAGCCCAAGTATAGCCCAGTGACAGAATGTCCCAGAGTGTTCTAAAGAACAACTAGAGCGCTAACAGTCCTACTTATTACAAAGGTATAGCACACCTGGAGCCATCGTGATGGGAATAAAGTGGTAACTCTTAAAACATTTAATTTAAAAAGGAACAAAATGAGGGGGTATATTATGCAATAGAAGGTATTATTAGTGCTGCAGAAAGAAAAATTAGGGCACATTTTGAGTGACTTTTCAAATCCTCTTCTACTTCATTAAAAAATTCTGACATGCAGTCTCCCAAAATGGCCACCAGAGACAAAAGAGCCCAAATGTAGCCCAAATATCACCCAGATGTAGCCCAAGTATAGCCCAATGACAGAATGTCCCAGAGTGTTCTAAAGAACAACTAGAGCGCTAACAGTCCTACTTATTACAAAGGTATGGCACACCTGAAGCCATCTTGATTGGAATAAAGTGGTAACTCTTAAAACATTTAATTTAAAAAGGAACAAAATCAGGGGGTATATTTTGCCATATGAATTATGATTAGTGCTGCAGAAAGAAAAATTAGGCCACATTTTGAGTGACTTCTCAAACCCTCTTCAATTTCATTAAAAAATTCTGACATACAGTCTCCCAAGATGGCCACCAGAGACAAAAGAGCCTAAATGTAGCCCAAATATCACCCAGATGTACCCCAAGTATAGCCCAATGACAGAATGTCCCAGAGTGTTCTAAAGAACAACTAGAGCGCTAACAGTCTTACTTATGACAAAAGTATGGCACACCAGAAGCCATCTTGATTGGAATGAAGTGGTAAGTCTGAAAACACTCAATTTAAAAAGGAACAACATGAGGGGGTTAATTTTGCCATAGAAAGTATGATTAGTGCTTCAGAAAGAAAAATTAGGGATCATTTTGAGTGACTTCTCAAATCCTGTTCTATTTCATTAAAAAAATTGTGACATGCAGACTGAAACATGCACTTTGAATACCAGCAGCAGACGTCCCTAGTGAGCAGTAGCTTTACTACAGTGATCTAATGTGCAACTAGAGTGCTAACATTCAGAATTTATGGCAAATGTGTGACACATCTGAATGCCTTCTTGATGGAACCAAAGTAAACAAGCATTGAAAATGCAATAGATCTCGCCCTCGTTTAAGTTAAAGCCATTCTGTTTGTAATGAGGTGGCTTTTTAGCTTTGCTTTTATTAGTGTTTTTTCAACTTTCATGTAAATAACATGCATCTGTATGCATATAAGTATATGTATGCATGCATTTATGTTTGTATTTATATAGATATACAGATGATATATGTTTATATATGTATGTATATATATATATATATATATATATTCACTGAAAAAACCATAGGCTATAGACCATATATAGTTAGGAATTAGCATTTACAAAACCTTGAAAATTCACTGAAAAAACCATAGGTTATAGACCATATATAGTTAGGAATTAGCATTTACAAAACCTTGAAAATTCACTGAAAAAACCATAGGTTATAGACCATATATAGTTAGGAATTCGCATTTACAAAACCTTATTTTACTCACACAAAACCATTGAAATTCCATATATAGTTAGTTGCACTAACTATATATCGCGCACCCGCAATCCACTGCTGATGATGTCACATATTACATCATTCATGACATGGTCAGTGACATCACTGATGACATCTCAAATGACATCACTGATGACAACATCCAGTGACTGTATGTTTCTGTAAAGTTAAAATATGTCTTACATATTGAAGAATGAGTGGATGTATAAGTGTCTGGATGAAGGATTTAGTAGGTGCATGACTGACTGTATGAGTGAGTGATTAAATGTGTCTCACTGAGTGCATGGGTTAGTGACTAAACTGTCTTAATTTGTGCATCATTATGTCTGTTGTTCTGTAAACTGTTGCATGTGTTGATAAGTAGCTATATGAGTAACTATATGGGTTATTGATTGGTTGCCCAAGTATTTGTATGGGAGACTGAGTGTGTGTGTGTGGGTGGCTGGGAGGTGTATGACTCTGTGCATAGATGTGTGAGCAGTTGATTCACTAGATGTATGGTTTCAAAAGTGCATGTGGAAACAGCTGTATGGGCGGTTGACTGTGTGCATGAGTGTATTGGTGAGTGAATGGATATCTCAGTGCTACATGTCAAAGTAAGTACATATGTAAAACACAGTACATGTGAGAGTTGACATATATAAATAACTGTGCATAAGAGCCAGTGAATGTGTGAGTGGCTGTATGGATCATTGTGAACTTGTATCAGGGATTGTATAAGAGAGTAAATATGTGTTAGTATATGTTTGAATAAGTAAAGTTTGTATAACTGTATAGTTGAGGAAATGGAGGTGTGATTGATTCTTTGCATGACTGACTAGGTGTGTGAGTAACTCCATGGATGAGTGACAGTCTGTGAGTGTCTGTTTACACTGATTGTATCTAAGGTTATATTAGAGTCTGAAGAGGTTCATCGTATTATCACATGAATGATATCATCAGTGATGTGATCAGTAATGTCAAATGAGATGTCATCAGTGATGTCATCAGTGATGTCATTTGAGATGTCATCAGTGATGTCATTTGAGATGTCATCAGTGATGTCATCAGTGATGTCACTGACCATGTCATGAATGATGTAATATGTGACATCATCAGCAGTGGATTGCGGGTGCGCGATATATAGTTAGTGCAACTAACTATATATGGAATTTCAATGGTTTTGTGTGAGTAAAATAAGGTTTTGTAAATGCAAATTCCTAACTATATATGGTCTATAACCTATGTTGTTTTCAGTGAATATATATATATATATGGTTTTAGGGGTGTTATAGTTAGCTGGACATTTCACTCGTACAATGAAATTCCTCTGTTATAGTTAGTTGTACTTACTATAACTCGAGCACCCGCGAACCACTGCTGAGGATGGCACATATTACATTATTTATGACATTGTCATTGACATCACTGATATCTCAAATGACATCACTAATGACATCATCCAGTAAATGTGGTTTGGTTCGATATTTAAATACGTATTATATATAGCAATCTGCATTGTAGACTGAGTGGATGTATAAGTGTCTGGATGGAGGATTAGTAGCACTTGATTGACTGTCTAAGTCAGTGGTTCCCAAACTTTTGACTCCTGAGGACCCCCATTGCATCACCACTGGAAGCTGGGGATCCCCAAGCAATTTGTATAAGTTACATTTCAAATATTGAAACAGTAATTCGAAAAAAATACACATGTGTGCACACAAAACAAATACTCAAAGTAGTAAGGTTTTTGGTGCCAGATATACAAGCATTTTATTTAGCGCCTAACAATTGACGACACATTGAGAGTGTCAAATTGCAAGTCACTAAATAAAATGTACAACAGTGTGTTTAACCCTGTTTGGGATTCCCAATGGGGTTGCAAATTGCGAGGTTCATTAATATTAATGAGCCTCTCCCAATTTGTGAGCCCATTGGGAATGCCGCCCTCTTAGGTATGGTGGCCTGCTGAGCTCTGCAGGCCACCATGTCTGGGACAGCTTTTAAATCAAGCAGTTTAAAAAAAAATGCAGCCTGTTTACCATGCATTTAAATAAAAAGAAAATGAAACGTTGTCGTTTCATTTTGTAAGGGCAGGCAGAGGTCCCTACGACCACGGCCTGCCCTTAAAAAATAATTTTGCATGCTTTTGCAAAGGGGAAGGGGTCCTCCGGGGGACCCCTTCCTATTTGCGAATGCATTACCATCTACTTAAAGTAGGTGGTAATTACGAGTGTTTTGCGACCGCAATACATTTGTACATGGTTTTGAGACTCGCTATTTGGAAGGGAATGCCCCTGCCAAATAGCAAGTTGCAAAACCTATTTAGCGAGTCGCAAACAAATTGTGACTCGCGAAATAAGCATTGTACACGGCCCAATAGGTTTTTGCAAGCGTAAATGGGTTCGCAAACCCGTTCGCGCAAATAAAAACGAATCGTACATCTGGCCCTTAGAATTTTATATTGAATAGCCCCTCTGTCACGTGTATTTCATTTGTTTTGTAGCATCTTTTATACCATTGTAGGATGTCAGAGCACTTTACATCACACACATATAGAGACATTGAATCATACATTTAAATCAGTGTATATAAAATGTAACATAAGGTAAAGGGGACTACAAGGTTCACATGTCATTCATACTGGCAGACATTTTTAAAGAGTGCTTGGTCTGGAAAAGCACAAACTCAGGATACAGAACATAACACAGTGGCTAGCACTGACTTTAACATTAAAAATGTATTTCCACCCAAATAAATCTTTTTAGCAGCATCAGGATAATGAATAACTGGGGAAAAACATAAGTTACTAACTGGTACCTTGCAGTTTGCAAGCAGCTCTTTGATGACCGTTTATAGGTCCATCTGCTACATTACGATTATCACTTATGAAGTGCACAGTAACGAAAGAATCTCTGTGACAAAAGCAGTAACCACGAACCTATGCACACAAAATACTGCTTTTTAAAATGCATGTTACATATTCTTTGCAGTAGGCAAATTAACCCTCTGTGCTACATTAGTTAAGTCAAAGCTGCCACTGAACAAAAATCTCCTCACACTCCAGTAGGTACATTAATCACTGGCATTATCTTGACACTTTTATTGTTGCTGGAAAGCTGGTAATTATACAAAAAGCTTTTCTGTGCTTTTAAAACTGTTGCCTACGGACCCCCTGGGAATGTGTCACGGACCCCTGGGGGTCCGCGGACCACAGTTTGGGAAACACTGGTCTAAGTGACTAATGGAAAGGGGCGACCATTCGGTCCCCCCGAACGTATGGTGGAGTACCACGATCCCCCCGGGAAGCCATCTTGGGCGGGAGGCGTGTCTCGGCTGGTATGCCCGAAGCGGCGTAGCCGGGGCGCGCCTTTTTCCCGCCCTAGAGTGGGCTGGCCTAGACACCAACGCGGCCGGCCACGCCCTCGGAGGCAGGCGGGGGCGGGTTTACGCCCACCCTGAAGACGGATGTTACGACTGTTACGACTATTTATTATGCGCACAGATACTCCAGCCAAGGAGCAGAAGCCAAGAAAGCATCCTCTTGTTCCTGTGCTCTGAAGCTGCACCTCCCCGCTGCACGTGAGCTCGAGACGGAACGAAGAGCCAATTTTGAGCGTTGTAATCCTTCTTTTTGTCTTACAGATATCCCGTCTAAGAATGCCCAAGAAGGTCGGAAAGCGGGTCGGTACCGATGAGATGCTCCGTATGCTCATGAAGGAGATAGCCGATCTGAAGAGAAAGGTTGAGGCCAAGGACGGGGAGGGAGGACCGAAACGGCCTTTACCGGGAACAATTCCCGGTGGAAAGAGCAAGAGGCCTAGAAGGGGAGCACTTGGGGGGGAGACCCCGGTTCCCGAAGCGCCACGAGAAGAATCAACCCCGGCGCCAAAGGAAGGGAACCCAATCCCTGTAGTGGTCACCCCTACGAACAGGGAGGATATGCCCCCCGAGTTAGCGGCGCAATTGGCAGCGTGGTTGGGAAACGATAGCGAGGGCGCCACGGCTGACGACGCCCGGGCAGTGATGAGACAACTGCGGGAATCGAGGGAGGCTGCGAAAGCTCCATCTCCTGTTCCCCCGCAGGTCCCAGCGGTTGGAAGTACAGCAGGCCCAAGTTCGGTGACAAGCGTGGGGTCTACTTCAGGTAAGCGGCCATTGCCGATTGCGGGGGGGGGACTCTGCACCTTCTCGAAAGGAGAAGATTGCCCAGCACGTCCCACTAGAAATCAAGGAGTTGATTTGGGCGGACAAATATGTAAACATGTTTTCATTGCTTACCGACCATTACGAGATCGAGCATGTAAAGAGTCAAAAGGAGCTCATGCATCCGAGTGTTTGGCGCGCTAAAATGGCCGCCTTTAAGGTTGACGAGACCATTGGTACTTGGGGCAGAGCGTGGGGAATTTTTACTTCCATCATGGGGGAACGCAGACCTGAGTTGTTGACCGAGTTACCCATCTATCAGTCACGTATTATGGAATATTCTGTGGCATATGGGGGCAATCAGTGGTTCTGCTATGATAATCTGTTTAGAAAAGCTAAGGAACACAACCCGTTGTTGTCCTGGGACTGTTACGACTCTGTGTCTTGGCAAAAAATGGAGAGTACAGGGATGTTGAAGGTGCCATTAGTAGGGAGTAACGGGGGGGAATCCTCCCGCCAAAACTCTGGGACGCCCTTTCGGACAGGTTCAGGTAACGAGTCCCACACGAAGCCGAGTGGCAACACAGGTAAAAGGGGGATATGTTGGAATTTTAACAGGGGCAAATGTACCAGGCCCCAGGGGTCATGCAAATTCAGACATGAGTGTGGGGGATGCGGGCAGCCATCCCATCCTGAGTCCATGTGCAGAGCCAAAACGGGTGATAACGGTGGTAAGGGAGGCGCCAAACAGGTCTAATATAGTCCGAGGGGCGCCTTTACCGACCCCGATTGATACCATGGCAATGATTCCTTGGCTCAGCGAATACCCAGATTATGCTTCCGCTGGGGTGTTGCGGAACGGGTTTTCATATGGTTTCCGCATCCCAGTGGGGGATTTTCAGGGGGTACCGGACTGTAAGAATCAAATGTCGGTCTTACAGCACACGGCGGTGGTTCAGGTAAAGATTAGGAAAGAGGTGACTCGAGGTCGTGTCGCCGGTCCATTCGATTTTCCGCCAGTTGCTGATTTTGTGTGTTCTCCTCTAGGGGTGGTTCCCAAGAAGGACCCGGGGGAGTTTCGGCTGATACACAATTTGTCAGCCCCACATGGTCTTTCCGTAAATGATGCGATAGATCCGGAAGTATGTTCGGTGCGGTACGCATCTTTCGATGAGGCCGTCGCCATGTTGAATCGCCTGGGGCCCGGGACGCTGATGGCCAAATCGGACATCGAGTCAGCGTTCCGGTTGCTCCCGGTACACCCAGACGATCAGCGTCTCCTTGGTTTCCAGTTTCAGGGTCGCTATTACATGGATAAATGTATGCCAATGGGATGCTCGATTTCATGTGCCTATTTCGAGAAATTCAGTTGTTTTCTGCAGTGGGTATTCACGAGGAAGACAGGTTTTCAACATGTTATGCACTATCTCGATGACTTTCTGTTTCTGGGGGCAGCCGGGGATTCTGAGTGTGGACAGGCCTTACATGAATTTTGTGTCCTAATGAATCAATTTGGTGTGCCATTGGCGCCAGGTAAGACTGTCGGTCCCTCGACCCTGATCGAGTTTCTGGGGATCGAGCTCGACTCAGTGGAAGGTTGTTTTCGTTTACCTAAAGAAAAGGTGTTAAAATTCAGGTTATCCCTTGAGACATGTATTCGTGCAACGAAAGTGAACTTGCATCAATTACAACAGGTGGTGGGTCAGTTGAATTTTGCCCTAAGAGTAATGCCGATGGCGCGCCCCTTTTCCCGCTCGATTGCACAGTCCATGGTCGGCTTGAAGGAAGGACATCATCGTACGAGACTCTCGGCAGAGGTTCGCCAGGACATGCGCATTTGGATTGCATTCCTGGCGGATTTCAATGGTCGAATTGTCTGGAATAAACCAGCAGTGTCTTCCGAGGAGTTGGGACTATGGACAGACTCGGCGGGGAGTGTGGGTTTTGGCGCCATATTGGGTACACAATGGTCGGCTCAAAAATGGCCGTCATGGTGGCACGAGTGCGGGTTGACGAGTAACATTGCTTTTCTCGAACTGTTCCCTATTCTGGTGGCCTTGAAAACATGGCCAGAAGGGTTTAGGGGTCACTCTGTGGTTTTCTGGTCTGATAACATGACCGTGGTTGAGTGTATCAATAGTCAGGCAGCACGTTGCAAATTGATTCTGAGACTACTCAAGGAAATTGTGTTGTTGTGCATGCAACTAAATGTACTGTTTAGGGCACGGCACGTGCCGGGGGTGATGAACCAAGCGGCTGATGCGCTCTCTCGTTTCCGTATGCAGGCCTTCTGGGGTTTTCTGCCCACAGCGGACCCGGTGGCGGCACCCTTTCCCGAAGCTCTCTGGTCTCTCGGTGCCCCGAACTACAAGACCTCGTGGGAGAAAGTTTAGCACCCAGGACGAGGAAGGCATATGAAGGGGCGTTCCGTTCCTATTGGGCCTTTTTGGGTACTGCCGGGAGGGGGCTTTGGGGTCTGGAAGAGTCTGTAGTAAGATTCCTGCTCTCTTTACGTCACGCAGGCAAGTCAGTGGCTACGGCCCAGAGGCATCGGGCCGCCATTTCCTTCATGGCAAGGGCTCATGGGATCCAGGACCCGACAGCGTCTTTCGTTGTGCAGAAAGCGCTACGTGGGTGGCAACGCCTTGAGGGTCGCAGAGTAGACGATAGGCACCCGATAGGTTTGGATAGGTTGGCCCTGTTATTATCCGTGCTACCGGTAACATGTTCATCCCAGTACGAAGCAGTGTTGTTCCGAGCCGCATTTGCATTAGCATTCCATGGGGCTATGCGGGTAAGCGAATTAGTGGCAAAGAACAAGCAGGATACGATGGGGGGACTGTGCCGGGAACACATTCAGGTCAGAGAGGAGACAATGACGGTCTCGTTTGTAAAGTCCAAATCCGATCAGGATGCAATCGGGGACTGTGTAATCATACAGAGGATCCCCGGGTCTGCCATGTGCCCTGTTGGGTGCGTAGAAGCATATCTAGCGCAGAGGGTGGCAGCATGGGGGGGGACCTTGTTAAGACACGCGGACGCCACCCCACTGACGAGGTTTCAGTTTCGGCGGGTGCTTGCGATGTCGATTTCGGCCGCGGGCTTGAACCCTGGCGATTTTGGGACCCATTCCTTTCGGATAGGGGCTGCTACGGAAGCTACAGCCAGGGGTCTGAATGTTGATCAAATAAAACGTGTGGGGCGTTGGTCCTCGAACTGTTATAAGAGGTATGTACGGTTGCACATGTTGTGAAGCTGTAACGATGTACTCACGCTTCTTGTTTTTGTTTGGTTTTCAGTTGCGCAAGCCTACGAGGCGGGGCGGACTGTCCAGTCGACCCGACACCGGGGGGCCAGCGGTCAGACATTACCGGCTGTGAAAAAGGAGGTGTGGGTCGTGGGCCACTCATACGTGAGGCGTGCCGCGGACGTATTCAAAGCAGGTGACATGATTCACGTGGCTGGGGAATACGGGTACAGTATGTCCTTCTACGGAAAGGGCGGTCTCTGTATTGACCAGTTTCAAGCATTTTTCGAGGGTTTGTAAGGGCGGACAAGGTCACCGCCGTCTGTAATCATAGTACATCTTGGGGGCAATGATTTGGTGACAACTGGTAGACGACTTCTTCTTGAGGCGATGCTTTCCACGGTAAGTTGGTTGGCAAGAAGAGTTCCAGGGTGCACAATTGCATGGTCCCATATGATCCCACGGAGAGTGTGGCGGGGGGCTATTTCTGTTTCTGCGCTGAATCATTCAGTAAGGAAAATTAATAATAAAATGAGTAGATTGTTTCGTTCAAGTACGCTGCATTCTGTTTCGCATGGTTGTATTAAAGGGGACAGTATGTATTTGGGGGACGGTGTTCATTTGTCCCGCGTGGGGAACGAGTTACTCATAGGAGACTTCTTAGCCTGGTTGAAGGGTTTGCAGCATGACCTTTAGGTAGGAGTGTTTTGTGGGGGGTCCGGATAGCCGGTCAACTATCCGGCCTGTGGCGGTAAGGTCATGATCGGTGAGCAGTAATTGGAAGATCCCTATGAGGGGGCATCACCCATTACGGATGGGAGCGCGTGGGGGAGGTGGCCAATTGGCCCCTCAACGGGGAGGCGGTCCTGTCTAAGGAGAGGCCGCCGGAAGGAAAGGAAAGGTGGTCAAGGCCCTTCCTGGATAGGAGGGGCTACGGCCCCTCCTGGAGAATTTCCCGGGGCCAGGACATCTGCGACGGCAGATGGGTAAGTTGTGTGGGGTGCGGGAGGGGGTTTATGCTACCTTTTAGACACCTCACACGAGTCCTCGAACGACCGTTAAATGGCGTCGAGTCTATTGGGGCCCCCGTCAAGTACAAAGGGAAATTGGTAGATGCACTTGAGGTACGCCTCGGTGCGGTCGCTCCTCTCACAAGTGAGGGGGGTATGTCTGGTTTAGGGATCTGACACCGGTTACGACCTTGCCGTTGGCCCTTAACGTTAGGATGTACAATTTCAAGTCAAATGTTTTGTAGGATGTTAGTTCGGCTAGGAGAACCTCTGTATTAGAGATCTGTTAAGGTTAGCCAAACATCGTAATGTGGAAATGAAATTGTACATAATATGAAACTGTTATTTTAATGTTTTAATTTTGTTTCATATTTTAATAAATACGGCCGGGAAGGGTTTACTCCCTTCCCGCCTTCCAAAGATTCAAGAACTGTTTCCGGTTTCCCAATTCTTGGGGATTGTATTGAGAGGGGGTGGCGGGTATCTCGGCCATATGGAAAGGGGCGACCATTCGGTCCCCCCGAACGTATGGTGGAGTACCACAATCCCCCCGGGAAGCCATCTTGGGCGGGAGGCGTGTCTCGGCTGGTATGCCCGAAGCGGCGTAGCCGGGGCGCGCTTTTTTCCCGCCCTAGAGTGGGCTGGCCTAGACACCAACGCGGCCGGCCACGCCCTCGGAGGCAGGCGGGGGCGGGTTTACGCCCACCCTGAAGACGGATAAAAGGAGCAGAAGCCAAGAAAGCATCCTCTTGTTCCTGTGCTCTGAAGCTGCACCTCCCCGCTGCACGTGAGCTCGAGACGGAACGAAGAGCCAATTTTGACCCACCCACCAGCCCCTGAGGACAGCTAGTTGTGTTGAGTAAAGATTTGAGCTGGTAACTCTGTTTCTTGCAGGTTGTAATGATCGTCGTGAAATTTTGAATATGCAATAAAGATTGGTTATTTTCAGTTTGTTTTGCAAATAAAGTAATGTTGCACTAATGTCGATCAGTATTCATGCTTGTAATAAGTCATGTTCGTTTCATTTTTTAGTAAATTAGATAGAATTGTCGTATTTATTTTGGTCGGGCGGTAAGGTCATGATCGGTGAGCAGTAATTGGAAGATCCCTATGAGGGGGCGTCACCCATTACGGATGGGAGCGCGTGGGGGAGGTGGCCAATTGGCCCCTCAACGGGGAGGCGGTCCTGTCTAAGGAGAGGCCGCCGGAAGGAAAGGAAAGGTGGTCAAGGCCCCTTCCTGGATAGGAGGGGCTACGGCCCCTCCTGGAGAATTTCCCGGGGCCAGGACATCTGCGACGGCAGATGGGTAAGTTGTGTGGGGTGCGGGAGGGGGTTTACGCTACCTTTTAGACACCTCACACGAGTCCTCGAACGACCGTTAAATGGCGTCGAGTCTATTGGGGCCCCCGTCAAGTACAAAGGGAAATTGGTAGATGCACTTGAGGTACGCCTCGGTGCGGTCGCTCCTCTCACAAGTGAGGGGGGTATGTCTGGTTTAGGGATCTGACACCGGTTACGACCTTGCCGTTGGCCCTTAACGTTAGGATGTACAATTTCAAGTCAAATGTTTTGTAGGATGTTAGTTCGGCTAGGAGAACCTCTGTATTAGAGATCTGTTAAGGTTAGCCAAACATCGTAATGTGGAAATGAAATTGTACATAATATGAAACTGTTATTTTAATGTTTTAATTTTGTTTCATATTTTAATAAATACGGCCGGGAAGGGTTTACTCCCTTCCCGCCTTCCAAAGATTCAAGAACTGTTTCCGGTTTCCCAATTCTTGGGGATTGTGTTGAGAGGGGGTGGCGGGTATCTCGGCCATATTTAAAGTGTCTCACTAAATATATGTGATAGTGATTAAACTGTGAGAATATCTGTATCTCTCTCTCTCTCTTGTTGTGTAAACTACTACATAAGTTGGTTACTAGCTATGTGAAAGTCTAAATTAGTTATTAATTAGTTAAGTGAGTATTTGTATGGGCTAGTGAATGTGTGTGTGGTTGGGTGGGAGGTGTTTGACTGTCCAAAGATGTGTGAAAAGCTGATTTAGTAGGTATAGGAGGTTAAGACTGTATGTGGAAACAGTTGTTTGGGTGAGTGAATCTCTTTATGGGTGTGGTGATGAGTAAATATATTTCTCAATGATACATGTCCAACAAAGTAGAAATATAAATGGCAATGTATGTGACAGTTGTTGTATGTAAATAAGTATACATAAGACTCAGTGATTGTATGAGTGACCGTATTGAAAACTGTATGCTTGTAATAGTGATTTTAACACACTAAGTATGAGTTACTATCTATAGGAATAAATAAAGTGGCGTTTGTGTAAGTGTGTAGCTTAGTAAATGTAAGTATGATCAATTGTATGGATAAGTGAGTAGGATGACTGCATAAGTGAATAGGATGTGTGCTGGTGTGTAATGTCGATGTAGGTGTATACGTATATTTAATAGTGTTCTATTGATCTTTGCTAGCATGTATGAGTGAATCTATAGGTAAGTGTTTAGATGTGTGTGTAGATGTAGGAATCACTGAGTGGGTTTTTAGAAACTTGTATTGGTGTGTCATTGGTTTCAAATATGGTACTCCATATTTTATATTGAGTGTTGAAAGGTTATACTAGTGTATGATGAGATGTATCAGATTGTCACGTGGATCATGTCATCAGTTATGAAGTCAGTGATGTCATAAGTGATGTCACTGACCATGTCATGAATGATGTAATATGTGACATCATCATCAGTGGATTGCGGGCGCGCGAGTTAGCGTTAGTACAACTAACTATAACGGAGGAATTTCAATGGTTTTGTACGAGTGAAATGTCCAGCTAACTATAACACCCCTAAAACCTATGGTTTTTTCAGTGAATTTCTAAGGTTTTTAAATGCTAATTCCTAAGTATAACATGTCGGAAACCTATGGTTTCTTCAGTGAATTTCAAACGTTTTGTAAACGACAATTTTTAAATGTATTAATTGTTATATTTATTTTTTTGATACTGATTTACAAATTTTTTTTAAACCATTTATTTTTACATATTTTATTTTTTTAATTACATTATAATTACATTTTACATCACATTACCTGGTGGACTACTTGGTCCCCAAGGTCCCTTAGGATTGAAGGGGAATTTTTTCCTCAACTTAAAACGCGCCACAGGGCGTGTTTGCACACATCACCTCAGGCCCTGTCCCCTACTTTCACCACTGTGTAAACGCGCCCTGTGGCCGTTCTAAATTGAGAGATTAAGTCCCCTTCAATCTTAAGGGTCCCTAGGGTCAAAATAGTACACCAATAAGTGCCACAGAGATGCGTTAAAGAGAGGTGTAAAAAGGAGCACGGCCTCTAAACACTAGTCTGCAACGCAGCTCCCTGGGGCATACTGGAGATACCTGTTGGGCTATTTGGTCCCCTCAGTATTGAAAGAGAATTAATTCCCGAACTTAAAACGAGCCACAGGGCGCTTTTGCACAGTGGTGAAGGAAGGGGGTGTGGCCTGAGGTGACATGTCTACAAACACGCCCTGTGGCGCTTTTTAAGTTGGAGAATTAATTTCTCCTCAATCCAGTGGGTCCCTGGGGGCCAACTAGACCACCGTGTACCTCCATTATGCGCCAGGGGGCTGCATTGCACAGAGGTGTTCAGAGGCCAAACTGGGGTGCAACTAGCCCACCAGCTACCTCCAGTAAGCACCACAGAGCTGCGCTGCAGAGAGATGTAAAAAGGGGCGTGGCCTAGGAACACCTCTCTGCAACGCAGCCCTCTGGCGCATCTTGGAGGTTCCTGGTGGGCTAGTTTGCCCCCAGGGACCTCCACTATTCGAGGGGAATTCGTTCCCCCTCTGCAAATGCGCCAGGGGACGCGTTTGCAGAGTGCTGCAAGAAGGGAGCATGGCCTCCGGCATGAAGCCGGTCTTTTCTTCCTTTTTTTTGTAAGAAGGGGGGCTGTGTAGCCCCCTTCTTTTCCTCAAATTAATTTTTTTAAATCTCAAATTCGGGAGGGGGCCACGTGGCCCCCCTCCCGAGGCCATATTCACCCCGGGGACCCCATCCCCTGGGGCATGGCCATTTTTTTTGTGTGGAGGTGGGCTGCATGGCCCCCCTCCTCTTGCCATTTATGGCCCCTTTCTCTTTTTTAAATAATTTTAATAATAAAAAAGTTATTTATAATTTAGTAGGGGGCGGCGTGCCCTTCTTCCCGGGCCACTTCTGGCCCCCGGGGACCCAATCCTCAGGGGCCTGGCCATTGTTTTTTTTTTTTTTAAATGTTGGCCCTTGTGGCCCCCCTGCTCAGGCCTATTATGGGCCCGGGATCCCATCCGGGGCCAGCCTGCCTCTTTGTTTTTTTTATTATTTGGGGAAGGGGGCCGCGTGGAAAATAGGTCCTAACTATAACTACCTACTGGTGACCGCCAGTGGGTAATATATATATATATATATATTCACTGAAAAAACCATAGGTTATAGACCATATATAGTTAGGAATTCGCATTTACAAAACCTTATTTTACTCACACAAAACCATTGAAATTCCATATATAGTTAGTTGCACTAACTATATATCGCGCACCCGCAATCCACTGCTGATGATGTCACATATTACATCATTCATGACATGGTCAGTGACATCACTGATGACATCACTGATGACATCTCAAATGACATCACTGATGACATCTCAAATGACATCACTGATGACATCACTGATGACATCTCATTTGACATTACTGATCACATCACTGATGATATCATTCATGTGATAATACGATGAACCTCTTCAGACTCTAATATAACCTTAGATACAATCAGTGTAAACAGACACTCACAGACTGTCACTCATCCATGGAGTTACTCACACACCTAGTCAGTCATGCAAAGAATCAATCACACCTCCATTTCCTCAACTATACAGTTATACAAACTTTACTTATTCAAACATATACTAACACATATTTACTCTCTTATACAATCCCTGATACAAGTTCACAATGATCCATACAGCCACTCACACATTCACTGGCTCTTATGCACAGCTATTTATATATGTCAACTCTCACATGTACTGTGTTTTACATATGTACTTACTTTGACATGTAGCACTGAGATATCCATTCACTCACCAATACACTCATGCACACAGTCAACCGCCCATACAGCTGTTTCCACATGCACTTTTGAAACCATACATCTAGTGAATCAACTGCTCACACATCTATGCACAGAGTCATACACCTCCCAGCCACCCACACACACACTCAGTCTCCCATACAAATACTTGGGCAACCAATCAATAACCCATATAGTTACTGATATAGCTACTTATCAACACATGCAACAGTTTACAGAACAACAGACATAATGATGCTCAAATTAAGACAGTTTAGTCACTAACCCATGCACTCAGTGAGACACATTTAATCACTCACTCATACAGTCAGTCATGCACCTACTAAATCCTTCATCCAGACACTTATACATCCACTCATTCTTCAATATGTAAGACATATTTTAACTTTACAGAAACATACAGTCACTGGATGTTGTCATCAGTGATGTCATCAGTGATGTCATTTGAGATGTCATCAGTGATGTCATTAGTGATGTCACTGACCATGTCATGAATGATGTAATATGTGACATCATCAGCAGTGGATTGCGGGTGCGCGATATATAGTTAGTGCAACTAACTATATATGGAATTTCAATGGTTTTGTGTGAGTAAAATAAGGTTTTGTAAATGCGAATTCCTAACTATATATGGTCTATAACCTATAGTTTTTTCAGTGAATTTTCAAGGGTTTGTAAATGCTAATTCCTAACTATATATGGTCTGTAACCTATGTTTTTTTCAGTGAATTTTCAAGGTTTTGTAAATGCTAATTCCTAACTATATATGGTCTATAGCCTATGGTTTTTTCAGTGAATATATATATTTACATACATATATAAACATATATCATCTGTATATCTATATAAATACAAACATAAATGCATGCATACATATACTTATATGCATACAGATGCATGTTATTTACATGAAAGTTGAAAAAACACTAATAAAAGCAAAGCTAAAAAGCCACCTCATTACAAACAGAATGGCTTTAACTTAAACGAGGGCGAGATCTATTGCATTTTCAATGCTTGTTTACTTTGGTTCCATCAAGAAGGCATTCAGATGTGTCACACATTTGCCATACATTCTGAATGTTAGCACTCTAGTTGCACATTAGATCACTGTAGTAAAGCTACTGCTCACCAGGGACGTCTGCTGCTGGTATTCAAAGTGCATGTTTCAGTCTGCATGTCACAATTTTTTTAATGAAATAGAAGAGGATTTGAGAAGTCACTCAAAATGATCCCTAATTTTTCTTTCTGAAGCACTAATCATACTTTCTATGGCAAAATTAACCCCCTCATGTTGTTCCTTTTTAAATTGAGTGTTTTCAGACTTACCACTTCATTCCAATCAAGATGGCTTCTGGTGTGCCATACTTTTGTCATAAGTAAGACTGTTAGCGCTCTAGTTGTTCTTTAGAACACTCTGGGACATTCTGTCATTGGGCTATACTTGGGGTACATCTGGGTGATATTTGGGCTACATTTAGGCTCTTTTGTCTCTGGTGGCCATCTTGGGAGACTGTATGTCAGAATTTTTTAATGAAATTGAAGAGGGTTTGAGAAGTCACTCAAAATGTGCCCTAATTTTTCTTTCTGCAGCACTAATCATAATTCATATGGCAAAATATACCCCCTCATTTTGTTCCTTTTTAAATTAAATGTTTTAAGAGTTACCACTTTATTCCAATCAAGATGGCTTCAGGTGTGCCATACCTTTGTAATAAGTAGGACTGTTAGCGCTCTAGTTGTTCTTTAGAACACTCTGGGACATTCTGTCATTGGGCTATACTTGGGCTACATCTGGGTGGTATTTGGGCTACATTTGGGCTCTTTTGTCTCTGGTGGCCATTTTGGTAGACTGCATGTCAGAATTTTTTAATGAAATAGAAGAGGATTTGAAAAGTCACTCAAAATGTGCCCTAATTTTTCTTTCTGCAGCACTAATAATACCTTCTATTGCATAATATACCCCCTCATTTTGTTCCTTTTTAAATTAAATGTTTTAAGAGTTACCACTTTATTCCCATCACGATGGCTCCAGGTGTGCTATACCTTTGTAATAAGTAGGACTGTTAGCGCTCTAGTTGTTCTTTAGAACACTCTGGGACATACTGTCATTGGGCTATACTTGGGCTACATCTGGGTGATATTTGGGCTACATTTGGGCTCTTTTGTCTCTGGTGGCCATTTTGGGAGGCTACATGTCAGAATGTTTTAATGAAATAGAAAAGGATTTGAGAAGTCACTCAAAATGTGCCCTAATTTTTCATTCTGCAGCACTAATCATACTTTCTATGGCAAAATATACCCCCTCATGTTGTTTCTTTTTAAATTAAATGTTTTAAGAGTTACCACTTTATTCCAATCAAGATGGCTTCAGGTGTGCCATACCTTTGTAATAAGTAGGACTGTTAGCGCTCTAGTTGTTCTTTAGAACACTCTGGGACATTCTGTCATTGGGCTATACTTGGGCTACATCTGGGTGATATTTGGGCTACATTTGGGCTCTTTTGTCTCTGGTGGCCATTTTGGGAGACTGCATGTCAGAATGTTTTAATGAAATAGAAAAGGATTTGAGAAGTCACTCAAAATGTGCCCTAATTTTTCATTCTGCAGCACTAATCATACTTTCTATGGCAAAATATACCCCCTCATGTTGATTCTTTTTAAATTAAATGTTTTAAGAGTTACCACTTTATTCCAATCAAGATGGCTTCAGGTGTGCCATATCTTTGTAATAAGTAGGACTGTTAGCGCTCTAGTTGTTCTTTAGAACACTCTAGGAGGCTGCAGTAGAACACAAAGGAATCAACTGACAGTCTCTGTCCTTGTTGGATGTACATGTTTTACTGAGAATGTCAGACTTCATTTTCACATGACTGAGAAAGATAATGTGAATTTACAGAAAATATGCTTTCAGTTTAGCTTATAGATCCCCTTCCAAACCACTGTGGGAAAGTCATGAGATATTAGTTTTCTTTCAAACAATATTCATGATATCACAGCAGAAGGTTTTTTCACATGGTAAAATCACCTTAGAACCCACCACAATTCCTAAAAGGAGTATGGTACCATCAACAAATGATTTATAATGTAACTAAAGTCCTAAAACCCTCTATTAACTACAATGCTTTTTAATGAGGTGCTATCATGTATATTGGTCCCAAGATGGCTGCCAACACTTCTTGGATGAAGTGCTGACAGCCAATCAGATCAGATGTGTGGTTAGGCTCCGCCCAGATATATATCTTTTTTTGAACCTAAATTACTCAAAATCCACCGGAGCACATATATTGAGACCTAGCAAAGGCACATCGGGCTAACAGTCCCTACAATTTTGCCAAGTTTCGTGCAAATCCATTCAGCCGTTCGAGCTAAAAGTGAGGCCAACCGCCCTATGGAAATTAACATGGGAAAAATGCGTTTTGGGACCCCCCTTTTTTCTCGGCCCCCCCTTGATGAAACCCCCCCAAATTGTCAGGGGCTGCTCAGAAACAAAATGTTCCATTTTCCTGAAAATTTCAGCCAATTCCGTCCACAAACGCCAAAGTTATTAGACATAGAATTTTCAAAAATCCCATAGAGAAAAAATCCTAACTATATATACCTACTGGCGACCGCCAGTAGGATATATATATATATATATATATATATATATATATATATATATATATATATATATATATATATATATATATATATATATATATATATATATATATATATATATATATATATATATATATATATATATATATATATTCACTGAAAAAACCATAGGTTTCAGCCCATATATAGTTAGGAATTAGCATTTAAAAAACCTTTAAAATTCACTCAAACAACTATAAGTTTTAGGGGTGTTCTAGTTAGCTGGACATTTCACTCATACAAAACCATTGAAATTGCTCCTATATAGTTAGTTGTACTAACTATATTTCGCGCACCCGCAATCCACTGCTGATGAAGTCACATATTACATCATTCATGACATGGTCAGTGACATCATTGATGACATCTCAAATGACATCACTGATGACATCACTGATGACATCATCCAGTGAATGTGGTTTGCTTCGTTATTTAAATATGCATTATATATATAGCAATTTGCATTGAAGAATGAGTGGATATATAAAAATAAATATTTGGATGGAGGATTTAGTAGCAGTGTAATTGACTGTTTACTTGACCAATTGAGGCGGAAGCCGGAAGTCTTGTTAGCTTAAAAAACTCGAAAAATCACTGCTTTTAAAATTGTATCCTGTGTTTTTAAACCACTTGGCACCCACTCCTTAGCGCTCACCTGGTAACCCTAATCAGCCGATCTAAGCGCTGTCAGGGGCAGGAAACGCTTGCTCGCCGCCATCACTCGCTTCGAGGAGCCACGGGACACGCCCACTCCTGTTGGCCACGCCCACCCCTCGCCAGTACAAAAAGCGCGCCCTGATTCCTAGTGCCGCATTGTACCTGATCCTCCTGAGGCGGAAGCCGGGAGTCTTGTTAGCTTAAAAAACTCGAAAAATCACTGCTTTTAAAATTGTATCCTGTGTTTTTAAACCACTTGGCACCCACTCCTTAGCGCTCACCTGGTAACCCTAATCAGCCGATCTAAGCGCTGTCAGGGGCAGGAAACGCTTGCTCGCCGCCATCACTCGCCTCGAGGAGCCACGGGACACGCCCACTCCTGTTGGCCACGCCCACCCCTCGCCAGTACAAAAAGCGCGCCCTGATTCCTAGTGCCGCATTGTACCTGATCCTCCTGAGGCGGAAGCCGGGAGTCTTGTTAGCTTAAAAAACTCGAAAAATCATTGCTTTTAAAATTGTATCCTGTGTTTTTAAACCACTTGGCACCCACTCCTTAGCGCTCACCTGGTAACCCTAATCAGCCGATCTAAGCGCTGTCAGGGGCAGGAAACGCTTGCTCGCCGCCATCACTCGCCTCGAGGAGCCACGGGACACGCCCACTCCTGTTGGCCACGCCCACCCCTCCAACGCCCATAAACCTCCCCATAAAACATGTGTCAGCACAGGGAGCGCAGCGGACGGGCGCAGCCGGCCCTAGGCCCAGCCACTCTGCCCTTTTCGGCCCGTAACGACCGGACCTACACCCGTGAGGACTTATTAGCCTTAAACCCCAACAAACAACCCTCCTGCTCGCGCATCCTGAATGGAGATACCCAATTCTCCGGATGCAACATCTGCGACCCCGCCGAACAGAACCCGGCACCCAAGGGCTTGCACCTAGGCCTACTTAACTGCAGGTCGCTCGTGAAACACTCACACGAAGTGAACCTCTTAATCACAAACAATGCCTTAGACATTCTGTTTCTAACAGAAACCTGGCTCACCCCCAGCAGTGGCCCCGACACCGTTCTAGCACTCCCCCCCGGGTACGCCATGTGCTCACTGAACAGACCAGAGGGAAGGGGAGGTGGACTAGCCATAATTCTTAAAGACAGCCTCACCTGTAGAACATCTGACGGCAACATCAAGGGATACGAAAGCTGCCACTATACGATACAAATCTCCCCAGTTACCTCGCTGTCAGGAACGCTGGTATACCGTCCGCCAGGCAATCTAGGAGACTTTCCGAACAAAATTACTGACCAGACCTCCATTAAATGTACGTCCACCACTAACTACCTACTACTAGGAGACTTGAATGTACATTTCTTGGACCCGGATGACAAGCAGGCCAGTGAACTACTCCAGGATCTCACCTTAATGGGCCTTGACCTTAAAAACCCACAGGCCACTCATGAAAGAGGGCAACTGCTTGATCCCATCTTCTCCAACATCCCCAACCTGAAAACGCTTGACCATATCCCCCTTCCCTGGACGGACCACTTTTTGGTCCCCCTAGTATGGGACATCATCACTCCGCCCCCTCCACCTCCCAAAATCAGAACGTATACCAGACGATGGCAGAAACTGGAACCAGACGTTTGGGCAGCCAAACTCAGGGAAAACGTTCCCTACCCCCCCCCCCATGACACTCTGGCAGGGGATAAAGAATTCAACACCTGGGTTACCCAATCGCTCGACGCCATTATGCCTAAAACCCACTCTCTGAAACACACCAAGAGAGTTAACCCCTCACCCTGGTATACCCCGGAACTCAACCTTCTGCGTAAGGCCTGCAAAAGGAATAAACGCATCTGGAGGAAGGAAAAAACCGAGGAACAAAAAGAATCATTCCGTACCTCTGTAAAATCTTACAAAAAAGAGCACCGCAACACCAAAATCAGCTTCTACGAGAACAGAATTAAAAACGCCGCCTGCTCGGCCCACGAAACCTATTCTGTTCTTAAAGAACTCCTCCATGCCCCTGACCCCCCACTTAAACCCCTCGATCCCAAAGAAGCTGAAACCAAATGTAACAACTTAGCCACCTTCTTTGACGAGAAGATTCAAAAAATTCTTCTTACTATACCCCCCCCGATCAGGCCCACACAGAGCAGGATCTCACCATCACCACCACTACTCCTCCCCTGCTGTCTGCACGCCCCCAACCCTCCCTGGACGCCTTCAGCCCTGTAACAACGGAAGAGGTAGGAGCAACTCTGGCCTCAATTAAAAGTGGCTCCCCCCTCGACCCTGCTCCCCTCCGCTTCCTAAAAAAAGTATCGAGCACCATCATCCCTCCCCTCACGGCCCTGATCAACTCCTCTCTTTCGGAGGGCATAGTCCCCCCCAGCTGGAAAGCGGCGGCAGTCAAAGGTCTTCTAAAAAAACCCTCCTTAGACCCGCAGGACTTCTCCAACTATAGGCCCATCTCCCTTCTCCCTGGAAACAGCAAGATCGCAGAGAAGCTGTTGAACAAGCAATTATCGCTTTACCTAGAGAGCAACAACCTCTTAGGGGTCTCCCAGACAGGGTTCCGTCCAGGTCAGGGCACGGACATCGCTCTCCTGGCAGCAGTGGAGAAGGCCAGAAGCATTCTGGACACAGGAGGATCAGTGGCAGTGATCCTCCTGGACCTCAGTGCGGCCTTCGACACTGTAGACCATTCCACCCTAATCCACCGACTGGGAGAAATCGGACTAAAAGGTACGGCCTTGAAGTGGCTAGAATCCTTCTTATCAGGACGTTCCTTCCAGGTGCAGGAAAATGACAGCCACTCACCTACTATACCCCTCCGGTGCGGAGTACCGCAGGGCTCATCCTTGAGCCCTACGTTATTTAACGTGTACATGGCCCCACTGGAGAAGAGGGTCAGCTCGTTCGGCGTGTCAATTATTAACTACGCCGACGACACACAGTTGGTCGTAACCCTTTCACACCCCCACCACGCCCCATCTGATCTCCACAGCTGCCTTTCCGAAGTCCACCGATGGATGAATCTCTCCTCGCTGAAGCTGAACGGGTCCAAGACTGAGATACTCTTGATGGGCCACAAGGGGCCCTCTCTGCCACTTCACCTTTGGCCCAGCTGCCTAGGTGACCCTCCCGCACCCAAGGAAGAGGTCAAGAGCCTTGGTGTGTGGATCGAGAAGGACATGAGCTTTAAAACCCAGGCAAAAAGAACGGCAGGGACATGTTTTGGGCTACTCAGAGCCTGCAGGAAGATCTTCCCCCTGCTCCCCGAAACCGCAAGGAGGCTCCTCATTCAGGGTCTAATCCTGGCAAGATTGGACTACTGTAATGCCATCTACCTAGGAGCACCTGAAGCCACCATGAACACGCTGCAAAAAGTCCAAAACGCCACCGCCCGCCTACTCACGGGCACACCAGGAAGATCCTCCGCCAGGCCAGCTCTTAAGTCCCTCCACTGGCTTCCAGTTAGAGAAAGGGTTGTCTTCAAGGCCCTCTGCTTGGCCCATAAAACCCTCAACAATAACGGCCCCCCTCTTCACAAAGAATTCCTAATCCCCTACAAGGCGGAGAGAGATCTCCGGTCTAGTGCAGAAAATCTTATCGCAGTTCCCAGAGTCAAAAAAGCCAAGACCGGCGGCCGACGCTTCTCGGTTCACACGGCCAAACATTGGAACCATCTACCACGAAGACTTAGGACAGAACCGAACTACCTCCAGTTCAGAAAAACCCTAAAGACCCTCCTTTTCCCTCAAACATAATTTCATCATACGGCAGAAACCCTTTGAGAAACAGGTCAGCGCTGGGATGCTCTTTGAGTTACTACGCGCTTTACAAAACCATTAAATAAACAAATAAATAAATAGTGTCTCACTAAATATAGTGGATAGTGACTAAACTGTTTGAATATATGTATCACTTTGTCAGTTGTTGTGTAAACTGATTCTCCAGTTGGTTACTAGCTATGTGAAAGTCTATATTAGTTATTGATTAGTTAACTGAGTATTTGTATGTGAGAGTGAATGTGTGTGCGGTTCGGTGGGGGGGGGGGGGGGTGTGACTGCCCAAAGATGTGTGAATAGTTGATTCACTAGATATATGAAGTTAAAACTACATGTTCTAACAGTTGTTTGGGTGAGTGAATATCTTTATGGGTGTGGTGATGAGCAAATATATTTCTCAATGGTACATGTCCAACAAACTAGAAAAATAAAAGGCAGTGTATGTGTCAGTTGTTGTATATAAATAAGTATACATAAGACTCAATTATTGTGTGAGTGGAGTGACTGTATGGATAACTTTATACTTGTAATAATGATTTTATAATTCACTAAGTATGACTTACTATCTAAATGAATAGATGAAGTTGTGTTTTTATAAGTGTGTAGCTAAGTAAATATGTAAGTATTGTTTGCATAAGTGAGTAGGATGACTTCATATGTGAATAGGATGTGTGCTGGTGTGTAAAGTCGATTTAGGTGTATAAGTATTTTTGATAGTGTTCTATTGTTCATTGACAGCATGTATGAGTGAATCTACAGGTAAGTGATTAGTTGTGTGCATACATCTATGAATCACTGAGTGGGTTTTTAGATACTTGTATTGCTGTAACAATGGATTCAAATATGATACTCTGTATTTTACAAAGAGTGATGAAAGATTTTACCAGTGTATGAAAAGGTGTATGTGATTGTCACGTGGATGATGTCATCAGTGATGTCATCAGTGATGTCATTTGAGATGTCATCAGTGATGTCACTGACCATGTCATGAGTGATGTAATATGTGACATCATCAGCAGTGGATTGCGGGTGCGCGAAATATAGTTAGTACAACTAACTATATAGGAGCAATTTCAATGGTTTTGTATGAGTGAAATGTCCAGCTTACTATAACACCCCTAAAACTTATAGTTTTTTGAGTGAATTTTAAAGGTTTTTTAAATGCTCATTCCTAACTATATAGGGCCTGAAACCTATGGTTTTTTCAGTGAATTTCAAAGGTTTTTTAAATGCTAATTCCTAACTATATAAGGCCTGAAACCTATGGTTTTTTCAGTGAATTTGCAAGGTTTTTAAATGCTAATTCCTAACTATATAAGGCCTGAAACCTATGTTTTTTTCAGTGAATTTCAAAGTTTTTTTTAATGCTAATTCCTAACTATATAAGACCTGAAAGCCCACCAGGTATCTCCAGTATGCGCCAGGGGACTGCTTTGCAGAGAGGTGTAATGAAGCCACGCCACTTGTAACACCTCTCTGCAACGCAGCCCCCTGGCGCGTTTGCAGAGGGGGAACTAATTCCCCTTGCATACTGGGGGTCTCTGGGGGCTAACTAGCCCACCAGGAGCCTCCAGTATGTGCCAGGGGGCTGCATTGCAGAGAGGTGTAATGAGGCCACACCCTTTTTTTACACCTCTCTGCAACGCAGCCCCCGTGCATGTTTGAAGAGGGGGTACTAATTCCCCTTGCATACTGGGGGTCCCTGGGGGCCAACTAGCCCACCTGGAACCTCCAGTATGCACCAGGGGGCTGCATTGCACAGAGGTGTAATGAGGCTATGCCCCTTTTTACACCTCTCTGCAACGCAGGCCACTGACGCGTTTGCAGAGGGGGGACTAATTCCCCTTCATACTGGGGGTCCCTGGGTCATATCTGCCCAAACGCCGATATTCCGAACGATTGAAAATGGCTTTTCTTGAGAAACATTTGGATTTGGAGTATCATGTCCTATACTTTGGAATTTTTTAAAGACTGACTTTGAGGATGCTATAAATTACTCAAGTCTGCCCGAATTGTGTGGGTAAAATTGATACCTAGTCACTTTGAATAAGAATGTACTTACGTCTCGTCTAACATTTGGAAGAAATATCTAGTTTTATGACAACAGGATACCGACATAACTTGAAGGAAATAAGAACGCCCTGAAGAAGTTCTGTTGTACAGAACGAAACGCGTTGGCTGGCTGTGGTACATAAACTTAAGGAAAATGAAAGCATTTGAATATACACCAAGATTCAGAGCTTCAATAAGGACTCTAAGTGATATGATTTGATTGGACTTTTTGTGCAAGTGGTGCTGTGCCAAACTTTGGAATATTCTCCACTACTCTCTGCTACTTACTCTCTACTACTCCACTACTCTCTAATATTCACTCTCTACTACTCATTCTCTACTACTCTACTACTCACTCCCTACTACTCACTCGCTACTACTCACTATCTACTACTATCTACTACTCACTCTCTACTACTCACTCTCTACTACTCACTCTCTACTACTCACTCTCTACTACTCACTCTCTACTACTCACTCTCTACTATTCACTCTCTACTACTCACTCTCTACTATTCACTCTCTACTATTCACTCTACGATTCACTCTACGATTCACTCTACGATTCACTCTCTACTATTCACTCTACGATTCACTCTACTACTCTCTACTACTCACTCTGTTACTCTCTCTACTGCTCTCTACTACTCTTTAATACTAACTCTCTACTCTCTATTACTCACTCTCTACTCTCTACCTCTCTACCTCGCTCTACTTCTCACTCTACTAGTCTCTACCTCTATCTCTCTACCTCTCTACACGCACACATATACACATATATATGCATTTATATATATGTATGTGTACATATATATATACATACATATATAAACATATATATTCTGCATATCTATATAAATATATAAATACAAATATAAATGCATGCATACATATACATATATGCATACATATGCATGTTTTTTACATGAAAGTTTTAAAAACACTAATAAAAGCAAAGCTAAAAAGCCACCTCATTACAAACAGAATGGCTTTAACATAATCGAGGGCAAGATCTATTGCATTTTCAATGCTTGTTTACTTTGGTTCCATCAAGAAAGCATTCAGATGTGTCACACATTTGCAATGAATTCTGAATGTTAGCACTCTAGTTGCTTATTAGATCACTGTAGTAAAGCTACTGCTCACCAGGGAAGTCTGCTGCAGGTGTTCAAAGTGCATGTTTCAGTCTGCATGTCAGAATTTTTTCAATGAAATAGAAGAGGATTTGAGAAGTCTCACAAAATGTGCCCTTATTTTTTCTTTCTGAAGCACTAATCATACTTTCAATGGCAAAATGAGCCCCCTCATTTTGTTCCTTTTTAAATTAAATGTTTTCAGACTTACCACTTCATTCCAATCAAGATGGCTTCTGGTGTGCCATACTTTTGTCATAAGTAAGACTGTTAGCGCTCTGGTTGTTCTTTAGAACACTCTGGGACATTCTATCATTGGGCTACACTTGGGCTACATCTGTGTGATATTTGGGCTCTTTTGTCTCTGGTGGCCATCTTGGGAGACTGCATGTCAGAATTTGTTAATGAAATAGAAGAGGATTTGAGAAGTCACTCAAAATGTGCCCTAATTTTTTTTCTGCAGCACTAATCATACTTTGTATGGCAAAATATACCCTCTCATTTTGTTCCTTTTTAAATTAAATGTTTTACGAGTTACCACTTTATTCCAATCAAGATGGCTTCAGGTGTGCTATACCTTTGTAATAAGTAGACTGTTAGCGCTCTAGTTGTTCTTTAGAACACTCGGGGACATTCTGTCATTGGGCTATGATTGGGCTACATCTGGGTGATATTTGGGCTACATTTGGGCTCTTTTGCCTCTGGTGGCCATCTTGGGAGACTGTATGTCAGAATTTTTTTAATGAAATAGAAGAGGATTTGAGAAGTCACTCAAAATGTGCCCTCATTTTTCTTTATGAAGCACTAATCATACTTTCTATGGCAAAATGAACCCCCTCATTTCGTTCCTTTTTAAATTAAATGTTTTCAGACTTACCACTTCATTCCAATCAAGATGGCTTCTGGTGTGCCATACTTTTGTCATAAGTAAGACTGTTAGCGCTCTAGTTGTTCTTTAGAACACTCTGGGACATTCTGTCATTAGGCAATACTTGGGCTATATCTGGGTGATATTTGGGCTACATTTGGACTCTTTCGTCTCTGGTGGCCATCTTGGGAGACTGCATGTCAGAATTTTTTAATGAAATAGAAGAGGATTTGAGAAGTCACTCAAAATGTGCCCAATTTTTTTTTCTGCAGCACTAATCATACTTTCTATGGCAAAATATACCCCCTCATTTTGTTCCTTTTTAAATAAAATGTTTTCAGACTTACCACTTTATTCCAATCAAGATGGCTTCAGGTGTGCCATACCTTTGTAATAAGTAGGACTGTTAGCACTCTAGTTGTTCTTTAGAACACTCTAGGAGGCTGCAGTAGAACACAAAGGAATCAACTGACAGTCTCTGTCCTTGTTGTATGTACATGTTTTACTGAGAATGTCAGATTTCATTCTCACATGACTGAGAAAGATAATGTAAATTTACAGAAAATATGCTTTCAGTTTAGCTTATAGGTCCCCTTCCATACCACTGTGGGAAAAGCATGAGATAATAGTTTTCTTTAAAAAATGATTCATGATATCCCAGCAGAAAGCTTTTTCACATGGTAAAATCACCTTAGAACACACCACAATTCCTAAAATGAGTATGGTACGGTCAACAAATGATTTATAATGTAACTATTAACTACATGGCTTTTTAATGAGGTGCTATCATGTATATTGGTCCCAAGATGGCTGCCAACACTTCTTCGATGTAGTGCTGACAGCCAATCCGATCTCACGATGAGATATGTGGTTAGGCTCCGCCCAGATATATATGTGTTTTTGAAGTTAATTTTCATAAAAACCACTGGAGCAATTTTCACCAAATATGGAAAAGGCACTTCTGCGTACCAGTCCCTACAATTTTGCAAAGTTTGGTGTAATTCCATTCAGCGGTTCGGGCTGTAGCCTTGTCTATTCTTCCTATGGAAATTAACATGGGGAAATCACGTTTTGGGACCCCCTTTTTTCTCGGCCCCCGCATGACGAATCCCCCCAAAACTTCCAGGGAAGAAGCGGAGCGGAGCTGGCCTAAATTTTGGAAAATTACACGCAAATTCCTTAACCGGCGCCAAAGTTATTCCCAAGAGAATGTTGCGGATTTCCTATAGTGCTAGGTCCTAACTATATATACCTACTGGCTATCGACTGGCGATAGCCAGTAGGTATATATAGTTAGGACCTAGCACTATAGGAAATCCGCAACATTCTCTTGGGAATAACTTTGGCGCCGGTTAAGGAATTTGCGTGTAATTTTCCAAAATTTAGGCCAGCTCCGCTCCGCTTCTTCCCTGGAAGTTTTGGGGGGATTCGTCATGCGGGGGCCGAGAAAAAAGGGGGCCGAGAAAAAAGGGGGTCTAAGGGGGTATATATATATATGTATATATATATATATATATATATATATATATATATATATATATATATATATATATAGAGAGAGAGAGAGAGAGAGAGAGAAAGAGACAGAGAGATATCGCTAGACCTATATCTACAGGATTTGACATACAGTCACAGATAAAACTACAGTGAAGAGTGAAGCGAATGCATCTCATAGTAAGATTTGCAAAAAATATAATACATATCCTTCCTAATTGTATATAGCAAAGCTATATATAAATATGCATAAAACAGATACATTACACCTGTGTGAACGCCATATACCAGTATAGATAAAATACAACTGAAAAACAACCCATGATGCCTACACAGCAGGAATGTGGAATTCCTATAGCCAAAACCCAGGACATATTGTTTGGAGTCAAGGGCTACAAATTTCCATGTGTATTTTGTCCTTGGGACAAGTAGGGCCAGCATCCTGCAGCATAAACCCTTTGGCTACCAGTTGTAGTACCACATTATGGATCACAGAAGGGCACTGTCTGCAGTTAAGGTCATATTTTTGTCCATATTGTAATGCTGTTCAAACTTGTATTTAAGGTTCATTAATTGAAGGCCTTTATTATTAGGGTGAGTGCTCTAAGTAAATGTTGTAAGCTCTGACTGCATACTGACAGTGGTTCCAGTATAAAAATATGTACACAGATTTTCAAAGTTTAGCAATATGAGGCTATGTATGATGCTTCCTGAATGCTCTCTGATTTGATGCAAATATTTGCATAAGCTTGAAAGCAAGATTGATGATTCTTTGCTTTCAAAATAAAATGTTGGTAAAAACATGAAAGCCGAAAAAATACATTTAGCTAAACTACTGTAAAATTCCAGGTACCATTTCTTTGTAGCATCATTTAATACCATGTATTGATGCATGCTAGTATTTCCCAAAAATATTCATAATGGAAAAACAGTGTAACCAGTTTCAAAAATAATCAAGCCAGTAGGTCTGAAATTGGTGGTCAGGTTTTTTTTTAGTTTTGTCAATGTGTGACTTGTTTTGGCATGGTTTTTGTAAAACCTTATTGGTGTGGGAGCTGCCGGGCCCTCGCCATTATAACAAACATTGGCACAAGCAAATTGTCTTTGGTCTCAAACAGCACACAGTGCCACAGTAGTTACTGGCACTTAACAAAACTACTTTGTGTGCCGATATGCTCCTTGTTAAATAACAGAATGCGGTCACTCACAGTGAAGCCAGCCGATACAGAGAGAGAGACAGAATTTTAATAAACCCAAAAGGTCATGGTCAACGCCAGACCAAATTAGGGGCCCAAGTATTTAAAGAAAGTCTCAAAAGTGAATTGCACCCATGGTATATGTCCTTGCATTTAGTGCAACTATACGGCTTGCATGAATTCCCTAGACTTTACAGAAGTAGGGCAAGAAATAGTACTTATAAAAAATATTTGTGAACTGTATTTTAGCATGAGCAAATATGCATGCGTATATTTGTTCATGCGAAAATCTGAGTGCTTGCAAGTTCACTTTCCCTCCAACTCTCCCAACTCTGGAAGAAGGTTTACGTCTGCCATTGTCAGAAGTAAATTTCCAACATTTCTCAGTATGGGAAAAGATTAGAGAAGAGTCATTGGAAACCCTTAAAACATGAATGTTAGTAGGCTTGCTCAGACTCAAAAGAGCATTCTAAACCTGGAACTATTGCTTACCACTACCTTCAGCCCCAGATGTAGATCTGCAGAAATGTGACAACATAGAGGGATTGCAAGTATTCAAACACTACTATGGTGTGAGTCCTAGCATAATCAGAGAGTCTACAACATGGCACTAAAGGAACAAGTGGATTGTGTTACAGAACAATTAGATTTATGAAGCAACCTGCCCCATGGACAAGTAGATATTTTATTAAATTCCACACCCCTGGCTACACAACAGAAAATCAATTAAATTCAATTCAATTCAACAGAAAATCGAAATAGAACAAAAGAAAGAAAGACTTAGAATTAAGATAATTCGAACTGCTTGAAAGTATCCTGAGCGATTGCTACGATCATCAGCCGAAAAGAAAACACAGGATAATGAAACCTTGCCAACATCAGACAGTTACGACTACACTTGGTCCAATAGGTCAAAATTAAGTACAACCTAACCCATGGAAATCTCAAAAAGAGCTATCCAGTTGGACAGAACTGTAAAATGTAAATCAGACAAGGGCTCATATATATCTATAGATTTGAACCCTAAAAAGACTAAGTCACAAAAAGAGTAATTGTTGATTAGAGAAAGAAAATGTCTCAAGGAGATAAGAGGACATCCAACCTCCCGACAGGAAAAGTATAACTGCACATTCCTATCAAAGTATATGGAAAGAAAAACTCAGGATCTTTTTAAGGAATAGAAGAACCATAGAGGCGCACATTCTCTTTAAGAAAAGAAGAAATCCTTTCAGAAAATGATGGACATGGCTGTAAAAACTAACCCCTAGAGTTAAAATATTTTAACACAATATTCCAAATAATATTCAAAGCAGTGATTGTGGAACAACCATGTCCAAGAAAATCCATAAATGGAGGTATGCGTTAGTAGTCTAATCATTCACAAGAATACAAATAGAGCAGCCGAACCAGCCATATGTAACACCTGCAAGAAAGAGAAATACATATCAAGGGACAAAACCCCATGCGCAGGCAAGGAACTCACAACGTGGTAAAGTTGGCATTACCCCCTCATAGGTTATCATAACCTTTGCAAAAATCACCTAACGCAAAAGCAATCCGTGCAGCCCCTGAATTCAGAGCAAAGTGCACCTCATCAAAACCAGCGAAAAGGACGGTAATCACATGAAGAACTGATCAAACAAGAATGTCCTAGTAGAAATCTTTGTCAAATCGGACCCAAAATTGCACTGAAGTGGACATTCAGAGTAGGTGTTCAAACTAAGCATACTTTTTGTATAAAAGGTCTCCCATAGGGCATAAGCTAGATTTCCCTATAAGAGATACTGGAAATCAAAAGTAATGTATACAAGCCTACCACACTGCTACGAAAGAAGCATAAAGCATAAGTAAACTTATTAGCTGGAAGAAAAATCACAACCAAATGATCTCTTGAGCATAAAGTTCATCATCAGAGAAAAAAAGTATTAAAACAATAATATATGCTAACCGCGGAATACCAGATCAGTTGTCGCCAACAGGTGGAATTTATACCACCATGGCACTGCCATAGCATGGCCAGCCATGTAAGAACCAGAAGATTAATATCCCCCATACAACCCAAGTATAGGGAACAAATCAAATCTATCTACATATATAAAAACGAAAGTATGTCTGTTTGTCCTTTATGCATTACTACACCATTCATCCGATCAGCATGAAACTTTGGGGAGTTGTTGAGTACACTCTCGCGAAGGTTTCTGGCAACAACAAAAAAATAATAATACAAATTTTTTGAAAAAAAATTGTTAAAAGTTGTTGAGTACATTCCCGCGAAAGTTTATGGCGAAAAAAAAAAAAGAAAAAGAAAAATTTGTAAAATATCGGCCCACTGTCCCCCCAGGGCCATCATAATATTTCCAATAATGAACGTTTACAGTTTCCGGTGCGACACGCTTTTGCAATGACCATCAACAAAGCACAAGGACAATCGCTGCAAGTGTGTTGACTAGATTTGGAGAATCCGTGCTTCTCACATGGACAACTGTATGTGGCCAGCTCACGCGTCAGAAAACCTTCTGATTTATTCGTCTACGCACCAGACGGAAAAACTAAAAATAACGTTTATCCACAAGCACTCGAATAAATAAACAGAATTATCCCTTTCCGCCGCAGTGCTAAGGGGTGGGGGGAGGGGTGGGCCGCGCGGCGCTCCGACGCTGGTGACGGAACCGCTCCATCACGCCCCTCGGGTGAGCTGTGCTTGTGACGGAACGGTTCAGTCACGGCCCCGCCTGCTCAATAGACCACGCCGCGCAGGCGCGGCGAGCGGGCCGGACGGAACCGTTCCGTCACCAGCACAGCCCACACGAGGGGCGTGACGGAGCGGTTCCGTCACCAGCGTGGGAGGGGCTAAAACAACACTTTGAAATGTTTTCCATATTAAAATGAATACGTTTCAATAAAAATGACAATGTAAATTGAATGTTATCATAACAAGTTTCCTTAAATTTCCTTTCTTCTGAGATCTCAGCAACGCGCGACGGGTAAGCTAGTAAGTATCTAAATAGAGAAAGAGAATTTAGGACTCTGTCTCACTTCTTCTATCATGGAAATGCCGTAAAGCTGAGTTGGCGTTGGCACCAAAAAGATGGGTGCCATCAAAAGGCATATCGACCAAAGCAGTTTGAACAGCCTCTGAAAAAGCAGAGGTCCTTAACCAGGCAAGGCATTGTGGTGCCACAGAAGATGCCGCCATGGCCTGACCTACTGAATCAGTAGTATTCACGTCACATCTAATAATCAGCTTAGCTGCCTGTTGGCCACCCCAATCAGCTGTTCAAGATTAGACTGGAGGTCATCTTAAGTGATGGGAACATAGTCTGCAAGGATTCCCACAAAGCATGAGAAAAACGCCCAAGAAACAAAGACGTGTTAGTGGACCTTACAGCAGGACTAGTTGAGTAAAAATATGTTTGCCATACGAACCTTGTCTCCTAGAATCGTTATACGATGAAACAGTAGATAGAAAATCCATGTTCTGTGAGGCTGAAGCAGCCTGTACTACAAAACTAAGAGATGTAGGATTAGGATGCTTGAGGAGACTAGCAGAGATCTCCAGGAGCAGGCAAGTGCCTGCGAGATATAGCATGATCCACCGAGGCCCCCGTATTAGATTTAGCCTAAGTGCCCAACAATATGTCGTACAGGGCCTCACTATATGGGAGAACCGGCTCCACCCCTGTCTGACCTTGATCAAGAACATCAATCAGGGGCTCAGTGGACTTCACCTTAGAAAGAGATAAATGCAAAACCATTGCCAATCTCCACAATATATCTGGAAAAGAGGAACTTGCTCCAGTAGCACGACTAGGAGGAGATAGTAGTCCTGAGGCGGGAAGACTCCAGCCCACAAGCTTCACCTAGTGCAGAAAGCCAATTCTCCTCTACAAGAGGTGAAATATTGTCAGCAATAGGCTGTAATAGCCCAGACTCCTACATAATACCTCTTTCAGAAGTCCCACCATGAGCGGAAAGTTGAAAATCAGCATTCCTTTCAGTTGGGTCCATTGACTTTGCACCTGACGCCGATCGTCACCGAGAAGGTGACGCCTTGACGCCGAGAGGAGGACGACAGATGTCCACTATATGTATAAAAGCACAAGTTACTACTTGTGTAACGATATATCTGTAAGAGACATTAGTGATAGATTCCTTACCTTAGAATATCCCCAGGAGTCAGACTGAATCCGAAAATTTTGCGTAGCAATACCCCTGCGCGCCGGCAGGCGTCGTCTGCGGCTCCGCGACCATTGTAGGCGTCGTTAGCGCTGGAATGACGTCGTCAGAGTACCTAGACGCCGCCCATGCGCGCTGACGTCAGTTCTGATACACAGCTTTTCCGTGCCAGATACGCAGAGCCATGATAGAACCAACACTGGTGCCATGAAACTAGGGCCCTGAAAGAGGGTGACCTTAACCCTAGATATCGGTTCGCAGAACGGAGAGGATAGGTGGGTCGGTAAGGAATCTATCACCCCTTGTAGTCCGTATGGCAGGAACAGCACAGGCCTCTGTGACACTTCAAAGCTGCTGCCTAGGAAGCAAAGGCTGCACAAAGAGCTCAAATGCTGCAGCTCCTTGAAGCCAAGATGCCTAGAGACAGGACAAGGTGTAGCTTAGAAGAAACAGGCTATTTGTGGTGGTCTTTGAGGGCCCCGCCCATGGCCTAGTGCACACCGGTTGCAGCAGCCCCTTGAGGCCTGTGGTGCTCTCGGACGCCAGTTGCTGCCTACTAAGCTCAGGCCATATAGCTCATTGAAACCCCTGCTACCTAGAGAGTTACAGGCCGCCACATCCTATTGGAGCACAGGGAGCTCGGGCTTCTACCAAGCCCTGGAAGGTAGTCCTCCCCAACTCTACCACTCCCCCCACGGCCCTGTGAATAAATGCAGGCTGCAGCAGCACTTTGAAGGCGGCACTGCCTGCCTTCAGAACACAAGGCACTCGCTGCAGCGCCTTGAAGTCCCGACTACCCAAAGAGAACAGGCCCCGTGGCTCTTCAAATCTTGTGTGGCTCTACATTACAGACTCAGACCTGTCCATTCCACCGTGAGCACAATAACTCTCTACACCCCAAATTAACAGGGGTTTCCCAGTTCCTCGGTGACAACGGAGGGGTACAATACAGACGTGACATATGGGAGGAAAATAAAAATCAGCGTGGGCCGAATGTTGTGGGAAAAGAAAGAAAGAAGTGGGGTGCAGAAGAGAACATGTGAGTTGGAAACAAAAAAACAAGGAGAACACAAAGACATTTGCTTTGAAAGATTCAGGAAGTGGTTGGGTAAAAAATTAATTTAAAAAAATGTGAGAGTGGAGGACAGAATGAGATGTGAAAGTAGAAAGGACCACGCGTGGGAGGAGAATGGTGTGGAAATCAGAGGTCAAGCTATAACCCAAAAATAGGTAAAGCTTGCCCTGGGGAGAATAACCTACACAAATAAACATTTGTGGGCAAAAGGAGCTTGTTTTTGAAACCGAGATATCCGAAGTCGGGGTGAGAGGCACTCTTGTGTCTGCCATACAGACTTTGTTGAACTAGAATTTATAGCGATGTGTGATCTTGGGAAATGACACCTTCTCCCCTATCCGTCAGGTCCCACTTAAGTTTAAAAAAAATAAAAAAAATAGAAGTGGGAGCGATTAGTAGAAAGCTACATGTATGTGCAGGCTAAAAGTATCTGAAATAAATAGAAACCTAAGCATCTAAGGAGAGAAGGAGGGAGGCAGGGAGTGTGCGCAGGGAAGAGAGGCACGATTGCGCTGTGAAACTGGAAAAGCGTGGGAATAGAAGCATGCCGGTGAAAGTGAAAAGAGGATTGTGATACGCAGCGAGTGGCCAGATTACTGTTGGAATCAGCAGTGAATCACCTTGTGGGGCAGAGTGAAACCTCTGCGATAGAAGAAGGTAGCTTGTGAGGGGGGGCGATTTTTGGGGGCAGAAATAAGTGGAGACGATGGAGGAAGAAGGAATGTGTTGTTAAAAGTAAACTTCGTCAACAAGAGAATCACCTTCAAACTCCTCACCCACGCACACAAAGCACTACACAAGACCGGACCAACATACCTCAACATCAGACTCCGCTTCCGCTTCCCCTACCCGCAACCTCCGCTCTGCGGCCACAGTTCCTCGTATCCGGAAAACCACCGCCGGTGGCAGATCCTTCTCCGACCTCGCCGCCAAGACCTAGAACGCTTTCCATACCAGCCTACGACGGACCCAGGACCTGCTGGCCTTTAGAAGACTTCTCAAGACCTGGCTCTTCGATCAGGTGGGATAAATTAAGCTGACTAGTTCTGCCTGAACAAATCCATCACAACGTCAATCCTGTGGTCTTCCTAGCACATCACACCTAGTATCACGTGAGCAAGACAACAGATGATGTAACAGAGATACGCACTTGTATTCTCCTACAATTTTATGGAGTAAAATGTGAAACCCAAATTATACCAGAAGAAATTTGCAATTCTAAATCAGGGCATACGCCACTGAACAACAGCAGCTGGGACGTCTGCATTTCTTTGGAAACATCCATCATTGCATAAAGAAAACAAGAATTATTTCATCTTACATGACTTACCGGGGGGGTCATGCAGCTCCTGAAGCTCAGGGGTTGAAGGTGGAGGTTCAGCAGTTTCGGGTGTCTTACCAGACCTCAAGAGGTCGAGTTCTGCTTGAAGTTCCCTGATCTTCTTCTTCAGCCGTATACAGTTGGGACAGAAGGAAGTTGTGGGGGTGTCATTGCAGTCTCTGGATGGAGTTATACCCTCAGTCAGGATCTCAGTTTTCACTTGGATATCATCATCTTCATCTTCAGGGTGACTATGCTCTCTAGCAGCCCCAAATGGGAGGCAGTTAAGAGGGACTTTCGGCTCTGCCTCCCCGCACTTGTTCCTGAGTTTGGGGGCACTTAGTCGCGTTACCATTCCATATCTGTCACTGACATCCTCGGACTGGTATTTGGGTGTCTTGGAAGAGAGGGGGCTGCTTGTGGCAAACGGGCCATCGCCCATTTTCGCTGACTCCAGAGAGGCTTCCAGAACATCTTTAAAGATGAGGTCTATCTTCTTTCTCTTGGCCTGAGGGTGAGCCTCCCCGTCCTCACTGCCCCGTTTACAGAAGCTCTTGCCTTGCTTTAAGGTGGCCAGCTGGAAAGGTTCTCTTGCTTCCTCTTGGCTCCCCAAACATTTGTTAGGCTTTTCCCTCAGTGATTTTCTATGTCCTGGAACAGAAAATTTGAGGGGGATTATCAAGGGAAACTCGGCAATGCTTCTCAAATTAAAAGCCAAGAAATACAGATAGACCTCACCTAGAAAACATTCTGGGAGCCATCACTGGCAACCTGTATCATGAGACACTAGAGTTGAGCTGTTCTAGAGCAGGAGTGACCTCAAAAAGGGAGGGCACATCGATGCGCACAGCATGGAAAAGAGGCTGTGCTCCTGCCCCAGCTTACCCCGGTAACTAGCTAGAACACTTATTGTGTCCCACTTCATATTACATTATAAAGGTCAATTATCTTCAGACTAACACAACAGCCCACTGCCGTGTAGTTCCTACATATCTATATAGGATCTGCGTGTTTAGACAACATACCCAGAGGGACTGGTGTCCAGACACCCCCAAAGGATATGTTCGCCTGTAGACCAGCCAGCTCACAGTCCCACTATAAAACCCACAACCTCACCAAGGAGCCAATAGTTTCTGGTCAACTATCAAACATGACAACTCTGACCCCTCAGGGATCGTGGAAACAATACAGGACTTTTCTCTCAGTCACTCGTGCGATACACAGAATAAACAGTGGGGATGTTTTCAATAAGTATGTATTAAACCAGTATCATTCTTGTATAAAATACGCGTGCTGCAATAACCATTAGACAGAAACAGATATATACGATTATAAGCACCAACAGAGTAAATAAAAGGCAGAATGCTACCATGGTGCTAAAACAGTGAATATATGCTGGCATATAGATACATAGCAATAATCAAAAGTACTCCAATGATGCAAACCCTAACTAGATATACCTAAGTGTACCTACCATGTAAGTAGGAGTATAGCCAAGAATCCCCCTAGGAAAGAGCCAACCCCATTACCTGCTGGGAGAGGACAAAGAACCCTGGCTTGGTCTCGCGCTGGACACCCAGAAAGAGATGTCAGACCACTGCGAGCTGCAGTGTCTGCGTGCAGGGACTTCAGAGTCTTGTCTCAGCATGGAAGCTTCTCCTCTGGTTTGCCCAGCAAAGATGTGGTACTTATATACACGAAAGGTACCCTTAGGGGTTCTAACTAGATGCGTCATGGTACTGTGGGCCTGTCAACCAAGGATGATGATAGTGGTGACTTTTGTACAGAGTTATGTAGAAGATGGTAATCCTGCAGTGAAACTAAGAATCCTCTTGCATAATAAAGGAGGCTAGTTTTCTAAGAAAATCACCTAATATTTATTAGGGACCTAAGTAGGTAAAAGGTCAGCGTCAGAGCTGTCATGTAGAGCAAGGTAGGACATATTTAGGTAAAAGGTTGTACAACTATCTATGTCTATATTGGGGTACACATTGGGGCTCATAACACCATTGTCTGTAATTTAATATTTCTTCTCAAATTCCATGTTAAGAGCCCTTCACAACAATAAAAAGCATATTACTCGAGCCATGCACCGAGAACAGAACTTTGTTGCAACTAGGCAAGCTGAAACAATCTGTATAGGCATTTATATAGCGCACTACTTACCCGGAGGGTCCCAAGGCGCTTCGACCGCTGCGAAACCCTTCCTGGCTTCCCTGGGAGATGGTCCCTTAATGGGTATCTCCAGGGTGAGACTAGGCATCCCCGGCGGTCTGGTGGGGCCGTTAGTGAGGATGAGGCAAGCTAATGCCCAGAGTTGCCGAGTGTGATCGCTGATCAGAGTGGGCACCGAGGCGAGAGAATTATCGAGTCCGCTGACCCTGGTCCAGAAACCTGCCGCGCCGGGAATCGAACCCTGGTCCCGGGCCGTCCTCTGCTCTTGGGTCTGCCGCCTCTAACCAGTGAGCCACACTACCTCACTTGCTCACAGACTGAGTTTGAACTTAAGAGGTCATGGTATTCATACGTAAAACAGTAAAAAAATACAAATCATGCACATCTAAAAAATGGCCATTATTCTCCAGATAAGAATGCACATTCTATAAAGATCTTGTGTAGCTTACAATAATGCCACTGGACTCCTGCTGCACGATGGAGTGCCGGATACATCTACTCACCTCCTCAAGAGTCTTGCTTCCTGAATTTTAAAGATGTAGATCTGTGAAGCAGCATATGTTCCGTGTGTTTCTCCAGGGCTTGGAGACAATGAACCTTGGTGAGCCAGTATTCGATGGCTGCCACCAGTCTAATGCCCAGATGCATACCCCAAGTGAAGTGCCCTACAATGCCTAGCAGCCAGATGTACAACAATAACAAAGCAACCCCGCCCCCCTTGACTCCAGCAATTCTTGCTACAACATGTTACTTTGGCAAGGCCTTGGTATAACCAATAAAGACCGTATAATTAATGCACGCTATGAGCTGTGAATGCACAAAAATATTCAATGATGAAAACAGAAATGATTGCATTAATGTTTAGGAGACAAAACCGAAATGAGGGGCTATTGTAAATGCGTGTCCCTTACAAAGGCATTTCCACCTCAATGGGTCTGCAAGAGTTCTGCAGTTATACGAGGGGCAGATACAACATCTGAGCAGTGGGACAGATGACATTTATGCCAGATGTTGAGCTGCCGCCCCCTTCTATCTCAGGCCACAGACCATTTCAAAGCAGCTTCTGGTATTGAAACCAAGTAAACATCTGCAACAACAGTGTTCAGCTTGAAGTGCTTCTAGAGTAGTAAACTGTTCATTATACTGCCACCTAGTGGATGAGCCTGAGAAAACAGGTTCTTTTAGGTGCTCAACGCAGACCAGGTCAGAGGGAGTCATTACCACAAAGCTCTCTACCAGGAGATTATTTATTTATTTATTTATTTATTTTAAAGGTTTTATATAGCGCTGGCTAGACCCGCAGGTATCAGAGCGCTTTACATGAGCATCAGATCATAGTTACACGTTACATCGTTACAAAGGTTACACAGTTATTAGAGCATGGCAACATAGTTACTTGTAAGGTCGAGATAAAACAAAAGTAGAGAAGATTGGGGAGAGGATGTAGCCTTACGGCAAGAGTGGTCAACCTCGAAGCTGGGGAACCGGGTTAGAGTCTCGGCAACAACGCTCAACATCCAGTGATTCTGGGGAATTCACTTAATCTCCCTGTGCCCAACAAAAATGAATGTGTCTTTGTAAGATCCTTGAAGTAGCAGAAAGGATCACGCAGAGTAAAGTAGGTTGAGGAGTATACGTCCAGGTTTATTTCTCAGCAAGAAGAAACCCATCCACGTCCCCAGCCAGTCAAAGGTAACAGCTCATTTAACATTTGAATCAACACCTTCTATAACCTGGGGAACCAACACCCAGTATGGAATTTTAGGTAACCATGGCATCATGACAGAAGAAGGATATGCCTAAGATGCCACACACCCTTCCCCGTTAACACAGTGAAAAAAGAATGGAATGACTGGAGAGAAGGGGAGAGGAGAGAAGTGAGGAAGTGAAAAGGGACATAGCAAATGAGCACAAAAGAAGTTTTAACAATAAAGAGCATATCTTATGATACCTAGTCCTTTAACTAACTCGGCCTTTTGACAATCCTAGAGGACGAGCGTGAGGTAACAAAAGAAGCAGCACCAGCATTTTCACTAACAGGAGCACCATCAGTAGACACAGGCCCTTTGTACACTGCAACTCTGTTCAAATTCCAATTTCTTTTATTTTTTTTTGAAAACCTTTATTTAACATTTGCACTCATATACAAACCCGGGCCTACAACCCCCAGGGCTGGCCGCTAAGCAGTTCAGTACAATATCACAATCAGTTCCAAAGCAATTATCCCTGGGGAGCATAGTAACTCAGATTATCAAGCACAGCGGTTGCGAGTGCAGTTCAATGCGACAACAGGATAGGAGGTTTTCATTTTTCAATATAAAATAGAAAGGATCAGGTATCATACAGTGTCTCGGACCACAAAAACGGGGGCGAGCAGAAAAACGATATGTCTATTCCAAGTTCGCTACCATGAATCAACGGCGTTTAGACATGCAACATCAGGATAAACAGCACATTATTAATATCCACACCGACATTATTGTCCGCCCCCCAGCACCAAGGCCCCGGAGAGGTCAAGGCACAGGTGTAGAGATAAGAATGTAAAGAAAGCCGAACCCACCAAACTAACCCGGAAAAGAAAGGAAAGAAAGGCTAGAGAAGAGAAGAAGAAAAAGAGGCCATAGAACAAAGATAAAAAACGAAACACCCATCCCCACGCCCCCCCCACCCTGCACCCCTGCAAATGACTACGGCCACCCCCCACGCAGCGTGCCTGTCGCCCAGCAACCAGAGCCCGAAATATAGAAGAAAGGGAAAGAAAAGAAAGGAAAAGAAACCCCACTCGAGAGGGAAATCGGAGGAGGGCATAATACTACGGACTCCCGGTCTCCTCCCCCCAACATAGCCAACCCTGCCCCGGAATCCGTTAGAGCAATAAATCAATCCCGTCAACCATAGTTCCATCACGAGAAACCCCGACAAGAATCTCAACCCTGGCCCCTTCGATTAAATGTACAGAGATCGGTAATTAAGGGAAGACCTTTACGCACAATGTCACATATGTCGGTAGAACAGTAGCGCATAGATGTAGGTTGCTGGCACCACTGTCGCCCCTCCCCATCTCCGAGGCCGAGCTTCGTCCCATCCGCCATCTTGAGAGACCAGTGGAGGAGGGGAATCGACACAGTCCAATACAGCATACAGTACAAAGTAGAAGATCCCGTAGTGGGGACATGTAATCGTTCCGAAGGTTGCAGAATCAAAGGTTCCAACGGTTCAGTTGGGTGCCCAGGCACATTCCAGTCCGATAAATCCATCACAATAGGGGCAAACACAGTTTCCACCGTCGGGTCTAAATACACCTCCGAAGCATCCATTGCAAAGTGAGCTGGCCGCCGGGTCACAAGCATCAAGTCAGGGTCCGGTCTCGAGCCTGTGACTTCATCCATCTCAGACAACAAGTCGTGAGTTCGGGATTCGATAGTACCCCGAAGCGCCATAAGTGCCTCCAGCACCGCCAACAAAGACGGGCCAGGTCGAACCTGCTCCGTTAAACTTATTCTGTCCTCAGGCATGGTGGTCCCCCCGGAGAGGCGCCTTCTCCGGGGCAAGGTTAGGCGGAGCAGGAATAAGCTGGGAGAGAACGGCGGACAGTGAGCAGTGGTACCGGGGGGATCGGCGATGTGAGTGCCGGATCCCCGGTCAGGGACCCTCACAATACAGAACCGTGCGTCACTCGTCGCCTCACACGCTACAGGGCACCAGGCAGCTGATGGCAGCAGAACAATGGAGAAAAAAAAGTTTAAGTGAACCAGAGACCGGGCCCAACCGCATTCAGCAGCCCGTTGTTGTTCATCTCGACCCGGCAGGGCCAGCACTAGAGATCCCGGCTTCCCAGGTGGGTAAGGCCTCAGAACGTTCTTCGACGTATCTTCGCTCCACGACGGCGGAAAAGCTCCGGAGTTACACCACTGTAGTGTGGGACGGATCACCCACACGGATCCGGTTCAGGTGAGCAGGATTATCGACAGGATAGTGAATCGTCGGACGGAGGTCAGCGGAGCCGGGAGACTATGCGGCCATCTTGGTTGGTGTTGTGTCAAATTCCAATTTCAGTGATCCTGGGTCCTAACAGCGTTTTTGAAAACCTTAGTGACACATATGGGTTTAGAAAACTTAACCTTGGAACCTGGTGGCTTGATAACAACCAAATCACCCACCTTCACCACAGTGCCCTTAGTGGATTTTTGGGATTCAAAGTACAACTTCCTAGACAAGCACTTGGCTTCTTCCCTCATGCGACAGTCAGGAGAGACACTCTTAGACGGAGACACAGAGACTGACTCCTCTAGATTCCTCACCCAAGAGGGTTCAACAATGGTACACAGGGATCTACCTTTGAAGAGAACAAAAGGTGACTTACCAGTCATACTGTGCGGGGTCACCCTATAGGTCTCGACTTTTTTAAGACCCTCCTCCTTCCAATTGAGGCCAGAGCTTTTGGCCCAAGAGCTGGTTTCCTTTAGCACCCGATTGAACCTTTCCACTGTTCCTTTGGTTTCTGGGAATTAAAGGGAGCGAATATATGACGTTATTCCGCGGGATAATATCCCGCATACCATTAGTCTGCATTTTTTATAACGCAAGAGCAATACAACGAAATACCATGATCTCGCAAACATTTACTCCCCATATGCCTTTACCACGCATGCCATCACAACGCAAAGGCATGCGTAGTGAAGGCATATACTTTGTAAAAGTACATTATATATATATATATATATATATAATGTACTTTTACAAAGTATATGTATATATATATATATACATGTATATATATATATATATATATACACACATACAAATATGTTTCACTTAATTTAACAATAAACGTTTTTTTCATTTAAATTGAATTATTTATAATTATATTTGTTTACATATATACATTTAATACATATATATATATATTTTTTTAAATACCCTATAAACCCTAAAAAAAATATCCAACCCTGGTCCCTTTAAATACCCCTGCACCCCAAAATCATAACCCACCCTTACTCCTTACAATACCCCAGCACCCTTAAACAATAACCCATCCTGACCCTAAAAATACACCCTGTACCCCAAAACCCAATCCTACCCCTGAACCCTAAAAATACCCCTGTACTCCAAAACCCAAGCCTACCCCTGAACACTAAAATACCCCTGTACCCCAAAACCCAAGCCTAGCCCTGAACCCTAAAAATACCCCTGTACCCCAAAACCCAAACATAGCCCTGCACCCTAAAAATACCCCTGTGCCCCAAACCTAGCCCTGAACCCTAAAAATACCCCTGTACCCCAAATTCCAAACTTAGCCCTGAACCCTAAAATACCCCTGTATCCCAAAACCCAAACCTATCCATGAACCCTAAAAATACCCCAGTACCCCAAAACCAAAAACTATCCCTGGTCCCTTAAAACAACCCTGTACCCCAAAAACCAAACCTATCCCTGAACCCTAAAAATACCCCTGTACCCCAAACCCCAAACCTAGCCCTGAACCCTAAATATACCCCTGTGCCCCAAAACCCAAACCTATAGCTGAACCCTAAAAATACCCTTGTACCCCAAAACCCAAACCTATCCCAGAACCCTAAAAATACCCCTGTACCCCAAAACCCAAACCTAGCCCTGAACCCTAAAAATACCCCTGTACCCCAAAACCCAAACCTTTCCCTAAACCCTAAAATACCCCTGTACCCCAAACCCCAAACCTTTCCCTGAACCCTAAAAATACCCCTGTACCCCATAAACATATACCCCAACACACCCTTAAAATACTCTTGAACCCCTAAAACATATACCCCAACACCCCAAACTAAAACCATATACTTACCTTACACTTAAATATTAAAAGCATATGCTTTAACCATTCATGCTTTTACAACGAATTTCGTTGTAAAAGCATGCGTGGTAAAAGCATATAAGATAAAATAGCATGCGTTTTAAAATTTTGTGGACTGATGGTACTTTCGTTATAATGGTATGCGGACTGAAGGTATGCGGAATGAAAGTTGCGGTATGAAAGTGTTGAACCAAAGGGAGCATCTCTTGTGCCTGACGCCATGATCTTACAAAAAACCCTCCCTCTCTTGTGAGACCAACTGCACTCCATTATCAGTGAGGATGGCTTCGGGATACCCCTCCTTAGCCATGAGAGTCTCCAGAAACCTTATTACATTCACATTCTCTATGCTAGAGGGGAAGTGAATCTCTGGCTACCTAGAAAATAAATCTATGAGCACCAAGATGAAGACCTGTCGACCATCGGAATGAATTGGCCCAAGTATATCTAAGGCCACTTCCTTCCAGGATCCACAGAGAAGTTCCCTGATCATCATGGGCTGCACCCCAACCAACTTAGAATTTTTACTTGTCGCACACACCATGCAGTCCCTTATGACTCTTTCAACATGTATCCATGCCTGGCCACCAATAAGAGGAGCGGAGCCTCCCTTTAGGTTTAGACATTCCAGAACTGGACTTGTGAGCCAAATCAATTAAAACTTTTTTAGCTTCTTGATGGCCTAGAACACTGCCAAAGCCTCATGTTTAATGACGGAGTATCGCAACTCGGCCTCCTTGAGCCCTCGAGAAACAAACATTATAGTTTTCATGCCCCCTTCACCTTCCTGTTGAAGGACGACCCCTAAACCTTTGAGACTGGCATCAGTCATAAAGATGGGTGTCGTAGATGGGGCAAAACTTTTAAGCTTGGGAGTATCACTAAGTTTTCTTTTAAGAGAGACAAACTCCTGCTCACAATCCTCATTCCATTTGAATTCCACAGCTTTCCTTAAGAGCCCCCTCATGCTGGCACTAAGCTTAGCAAAATTTCCAATAAACTTATAATAATATTCGACCATCCCAAAGAATTTCAAAAAGTTCCTCCCTACAAATGGGAACACACATACGGACAATGCTATACACCAGATTGGACTTTGGCAAAATTCCCTCACCGGAAACAGTAGGTCCTAAGTAGTGGACAGTAGAGGTACCAAACTGACATTTCTCGGATTTAATGGTGAGGATTGCTTCTTCAAGTCTACCCAAAACAACATTAAGACGCTCTTCATGTTCTTTATAATCTTTGCCAAACACCAGAATGTCATCCTGGTCGACATAGACCCCTTCACAGTCTTTGAGTATCTTTTCCATGGCTTGTTGAAAGACAGATGCTGCAGACACAATGCCAAACAGCATCCTCATGAGTCTGAATGTGCCAAACGTAGGTATGAAGGCCGTGTAGTCCCTTGCAGTTTCAGCCAGTTCAATCTGGTGATAGGTCGAGGCCAAGTCAATAGTGCTGAATACCTTGGCTCCATATCACAAGAACAACAGTTCTGAGATATTCTGGAGTAGATAACGATCAACTATAACACATTTGTTTAGATGTCTCGAGTCCATACACAAGCTGAGGAATCCATTGGCCTTACGAGCTGCAACCACCGGAGCCAACAAATCAGTCCCTTGAACCTCTTCAATTATCTCACCTTGTTTGAGCTTGTCTAATTCTCTCTTCATTTCTTCCCTTACGGCCAAGGGTGCACTTCTCACCTTGCAGGTAGAGGGTTGTAAATCAAGCCGCAGACGTATTTCAAGTTTGACGCCTTTGAGACAACCAAGTTCATCCCAAACACATTAGGGAAACTCTGCTTGATCCGAGTTTTGATACTACCATCATAGTTTTCCTGAACAGTATTGACTTCCTCTTTAGCTTGATGGGGAACGTGCTACTCAGGTCAAGCTTGACACCCAAGTCCCCTTGTTGGAACCAGCTGATTATGCAGTCCCCTTTCTCCGACATATAAATCTTGCCAGAGGCGTAACGTTCCTGGTACTCAATGAGAACAATGAAGTAACCATGTAGGGGTATAGGCTCCCCAACATAGGCTAAGGGATGTACATCAGATTTGAGTAGTGAAGTCTTGTGAGCCAGTTTGTTTTGGTAAAACACTGGAGATCATGGTGATCTTAGCACCCGAGTAAAAATGAACTTTGGTGGGTTCACTGTCCACCTGAATGGTATCAATGGGCAAGATTTATGTTGTACACCAGAATACACTTGGACCACAATCTGACCACAGACAAAATCTTCCTCAGGATTCTCTGCCTCTACACACTTGACCTTAGAGGTGATCATCTTGGTTTTGCAAACTATAGCAAGATGCCCCTTCTTTTTGCATTTAGAACAAATTATATTCAAGGCAGGACATTTCCTATAATTTGCCAAGTGGCCAATGTTATCGCACCTATAACATTTTAGAACAAAAGGTAAACTTTTACTTTCACCCACACTTTCAGGTTTAGGTATGGTTTTTGCCTCTTACTTGACAACTTGAACTGCTGCCTACTTGTCCCTTTGTATGGTGTCTACACACATTAACGATTGTTCGACCCTTTTTGCTACTTGGATTACCTCATCTAAGAAGGGCTCATCCCACAACCAAAGTCCGCTCGGATCATTTCTATGTTGCAACCCAACATGAATTGGTCTTGGATCCTTTCATCCAACAGTTCCGCAGACTTACAGGATGAAGCAAGCTTTCTAAGTTGAGTGATGTATCCTTCAACAGTCTTGCCTTCATTTTTAAACCTTGAAATCTTTCTAATATGGTGCTAACTTAAGGTAATTAGTGCTTGTCAAGCTTCTTCATGCAGATTTCAAACTCATTTAGGTCTCTTGCTTCTACATCACTGAGTTCAGGAAGATCAAAAACGTCTTGCCCTTCTGAACCTAAGCAGTGAAGCAGGAGGGAAGATATGTGCCCGCACTCAAACTTACCCCACATACTCTTGCATAACGCTCCATTTCTGTCATTTAATGGGAGGATCCCCAGGTGACATTAGAAAGAAGGGAGGGTCAGTTACATTCTACATGCTTAACTTTAAAACAAACTTGAAAACTCAAAAAGAGAAAGCTGGTTTAAAATTGCCACAGAGAAATTACAATGTAAAAGGTAAAGTTCCGAACTTTACAAGTCTCAAAGGAGCATTGTGATACACTGGTCTTGATCAATGTGCTTGTGTGCGTGTCACAGATGTGGCACGCAGGTTAGTGGTATAACCGATTGAACCCTCCTCCAAACGTATTAAGCAACTATGTGCGTGTCACAGAAGTGGCACGCAGAGTAGGAGTAATTAAAACGTGTGTGTGTGCGCGTCACTGATGTGGCACGCAGAAGAGAGGTAGAATCGCTTGGACTCTCCTCCAAACGCAATTGGCAAATGTGTGTGTGTCACAGATGTGGCACACAGGGTAGAGGTATAGCCGACTGAGCTCTCCTCAAAAAGTATTAAGCAAATGTGTGCGTGTCACAGAAGTGGAACCCAGAGGAGAGGTCATTAAAACATATGTGTCACAGACGTGGCACACAGTATTGAAGCAGAGAGCAAAGCGGTAGAAAAACAAAGATGGAGTCCGCGTAAGGTCACAACGTGAATAGCGTGGCCCCCGCAGGCTATAAATGTGCGTTCTAGATTTGACGAGATACGCCCAGAAGATGCAAGCAATGGGGTCGGCTGGTTTGCAACAAAGGAAGAGCTCAGTGGAGACCTAAGGCACAAACACAGAAGGCAGAGTTCAAAAGCACTCCAAAGGCTTCTGAGGCTCGCGATGAACACGCGAGGTAAAGAGCGTTTTTTAGGTCTCGGCTACAAGCGAGCGAAGCTCGCTCTCGCCAGAGATCTATAGTTAGCGGCTCAGCTTCCGAGGAGGACAGCACTGGCCGCGCGCAAGGCGATTTGCGCCGGCCACACGCGCGGGAACGTGCTCGCAGTGGCCAGGTGCTGTCCTCCTCGGAAGCTGAGCTGCTAGCTATACCTCCCGCTGCTTGCGCATGCGCCGTGCCCCATAGAAGGTTTCGGGTTTACGCATGCGCTGTGCCCCTTCCTGCAGGACCGGCCGCGGCAGACCTGGGGCTGCGGCCGTCCACGGAGCGCGCGAAGACGATGTAAGTGTTTGTTTTCTTTCTTCGGCTCCTCCTCTTGTATATCTATGTTCTAGTACTCGGTGGGTACAATTGACTTCTCCTCTTGAAAACATATGGCCCTCTTTTAGCTATCATTCCATACCGAAGCAGTCAGAGTTATTCCTAATTTAGAGGCGGGTGGTGGGGAGAAATCCTGCTGTTTCTGAAGAGGCCAGCATCCACTGGAGAAATTCCATCCACATTAGGGATAGTATTGTTCAGACAATTCCTACAGGGGATTCTGTTCCTAGTTTAGCACTTACTCTTTACACCACTAACTCAGAGTCTTAGATCAGTGGCCTAACTCTCTAAATATTGGACAAGTACTGTATGCACAGAAGCCCTTTTAACCAGGCCCTCACCGACGAGTCTTTCAAAACCTTACTCCTAAGGCGTTTGTATTTGCTTTCTGGTAGCTGGTGGAGACGCTTAGAGCTGTCACTGTATTGAGGAGGGCAGCGGGCTTCAACTTACATGTTGATCCCGCTATGTTTTGACTGCCTACACATCCCCGTGGGCCTTCACAAAAACTGCAGCTCAGGCATTCATTAGCTTTCAATTGTGGTTTGTGGGTTTGGCTTGTGATTATCTTCTTCGGTGTACATAACAATAATTAAAATGTCTAGGAAACATGAATGCGTGCCAGCTGCTTTCCCCCTCAGAAGCAGGATCTTTCTGCATGGCAGAGTACATAAGCAGCTGCAGTAAAGCAAAGTGCTTCATTGAGACTGCAGCAAACTTGTGGAATCGTACTAAGCGTGTGTTATAGTGAGAGCCCCATTCGTCATATCTGTTTCATCTGATGCATACACTTTGTGGGATCATTGTGATTATTATCACTTAGCCCGCTAGGGGCTGGATTTCAAAGGGTGACTGCAAGGTAGCCATTTTTGGGGTGTTTGACCTGATTGGAGCATTCCACATAGTATAGGATTTTCCACACTGCTCAACAACTATAATGGCTTACAGATGCACAGACCTTTTATTGTTTCCCTTAATCCAACAAGGCTGCAGTCAAACATTACATTCTGGCCTTGAAACAAATATATATACCACTGATCTAGTCCCTAGGTGTCCCTGGGGGTTCACTTCGGTCGTTGCCATCAGCAGCAGTGGATCCTCTTGACTGCTGTGTCAGCGGGTCGATGCTTGGAGGTGACCCGGTTCTCCATCGCGGTCGGAGCCGGGTCATTGTTTGCACAGGTCATGGGCTGCCGCCGGGACCTCTCTGCACACTTGCATACACTCATGCCTCAGTTGTATGCTCCGTCACTGGAGGTTGAGAGGTCTGCACAATTGGTATGGGCGACATACATAAGACCTTATCTGAACTCCGGGCAGATGAACATACTGGGGGCAGTGGTGCTGGGGCATTGAGAAGAGACTTTAAGGGTGCTGGGGAAGAGAAAGGGGCGAGCGAGTTATGTTTCTGTGTGGCATGTTGTGTCAGTAAGAGAAGATCGGACAAAAGCGCGTTGGTGCTGCTTGTTGACAGTGACAAGTCAGGTAAAATGCAGCTGAAGCGGAGTTATCGACAGTGCAGCTGGTGTAGTAGCACAGGGCCCTGTTGGGCTTTCTACGGATCCATTGAACTCCATTTTTGACTGTATTTTCAGTTCAGCCAAAATAAAGGCGATGGGGCATTTCCTGTACCAGGGCCCATAGCACCCTTGAGAAAGGGTACAGTGAACTCTGGGGTATTAAGAAGGCAGATAATAAAATGGTTAGCAGGCTCTAGGAGTGCTGAGAATGAGATCTGACAAGGTCATGATAACTGGGGTCAAGGAGAAGGGACTGGGGGTGAGCAAAGAATACCGATGCACATGACGAGGGACCCGAATCACAAGGCGAATAGGTGAGTAAGAATGGGCCAGGAGGCTATGAGGGAAGGTGTGAGTGATCAGGGGCTAAGGTACAGCGAGAAGGGATTGGTCAATTTGGACTGGGTTAACATACCTGCCAGCTCACACGGTGCCACAGTGTGATATGTGCTCCCATCACAGGGTCTCCAGACGAGAAGGCAATATCACATGGTGGCAGGAAAACCGAGATGATCGGCACTGAAAATAGTGGTCAAGTCAAGTCTTGTGTGTGTGTGTGGCTCTGTGTGTGTAGCTCTGTCTATGTGTGAAACTGTGTGTGAATGTGTGCCTCTGTGTAGGTATGTAACTCTGTGTAAATAGCTTTTTTTGTAGGCGACTATGTGTAAGTGCCAATGTCTGTGTGAGGGTGGCTCTGTGTAAGTGGCTCTATGTGTGTGTAGGTGACTGTGAACAACTCTATCTAGGTGGCTCTGTATGTGTGTGTGGCTATGTATGTGTACATTCAATAGATTATGCATATGCAAAAGATTAAGCTTTTAGCATTGTAAATGACAATGCCATTTATTTAACGATTAAGCAATTGCAAATTAAAAAGACAATGCTATTTATTTATGATTTAGAAAAAAACTTTAAAAACAATAAACAATACCAATAGCTCTACCTTTAATAATGCCGAGACCATTGCATTGTAAATGCTTGTTTCCTTATGAATTTAAAAGATGACAGTGGATCAAAAGTTCACGCGGCCAGCAGAACCAAACAATAACATTTTAGAAAAGTGAATTCATGAAACGCCCCACACACTGGCACATTGAAGTTCGATAGGTGAACTGGCAGAGAAGCAATAGAAATGCAGAGCCGATTACCCCACAATCCTTCAAGTCAGAGATACACTCAAGAGCAACCCAGGTCCCAGGGGGAGCAGCCCAGGTCGACCTTCTAACACTTGGAGGGGACACAAAAGGGTGACTAGCGCGGCGATAGCGCCCAGTCCCGTAAACATGCAATGTTAATGAGAGGGTCAGGAGCAACGCAGGAATGTACTGCCGAAGCAGGGTCCCAACGAAAGTTCAAATGTGGGGCAAAGACAAAGTACCTGAGGTAGGAGTGTCCATTCAATACCTGTAGGAAGCTAAGATTTGGAGATGCAGTTGAGGCTTGTTGGGTTCTTCTTGCCTTGCAGCTGCTGACTATGCCAGTGTAAGATCCTTGAAGTAGCAGAAATGTTCACGCTAAGTAAAGTAGTTTGAGGAGTATAAGCCCAGGTTTATTTTTCAGCAAGAAAAAATCCATCCAGGTCCCCAGCCAGTCACAAGTATTAGCTCACTTAAAAATGGAATCAACGCATTCTATAACCTGGGAAACCAACACCCACTATGGAATCTTAGGTAACCATGGCATCACGACATTAGAAGAAGGGTAGGCCTAAGATGCCGCAGTCCTTCTGTAACAAAACTGGTGCTATGTAAGGCGCTCTTTTACTCAATGTTTCGGGTCTAGCTCGTGCTGTATAAAATTCTAAAAAATAAAAATAAAATAACACGCACTTGTGCTAATATTACCGCTGGGTATTACTGGAGTATTGCAGCAGAAATGCCAGCAAAACGAGGGGCAAACAAAGCAGAGTGCATTATCCATGTACCTCTTTTTTCGGGATGAAACTAAACATGAGCTGTAATAACTAGGGTATTGCTGTATATTTTAGAAACCGATCGTGAAAAGGTGCACTGATACCAGACCTTGAACCCGGTTCACTAACACCCCACTAGTGAAACGTTCTAATTGAGAAGAGCGGTACCAGAAGAGCGCCTCCTGCCGTTCAAAAGCAGATCGGCCCGGTACAAAGGCAGTGTGTAAGATTCACACTGTATATCTTCGAGATAACTTCCTAAAATAGTTGGAGTTTAAAAATACATAAACAGTAGGATATAAACTTTACAAGTATCTGAGTGGGAAGCAAACTTGTAAACGTCAGCAAAAAATGCAAAATGCACAACTTTGCCAACTTCACCCAGATTCTGAAGCAAAGTGGTTCCAAACAAGTAATATCTGCGACATACTGTTAATCCCATGAAAATATGTATGGTCCATAAAGCGTGTAGATAATTAATTGCCATATTTAAAAATACAGTAGACATCATCTTTGAGGAACGTTACAAATTGTGATTTAAATAGTATATTTTTAAGCGTTTGTAAAATGAAAGTTTAGATTATTCATGCTGAAAACAGGCATGTTTGTATTATCACTTCAGCTTTTACGGCCTAGCTGGTATTTTGAATGTGCCCTTTTCCATTCATGGGGAGACTGCACAGGTTTACAGGGCCTGCTGTGACATGGGGCTCTCAGGCTGTACCGGATATAAGCACTGTGTGTCAATAAGACAACAGAGGAAGAGGAGAGAGGCTGGACCCTGGGGAAGAGGGTGACGGGGGATTGAGAGTGAAGCTGGATAGTTAAAGTAGTGGTTACTAACTGCTGATAACTGCTGAGAAAGATATCTCTAAAACAAGCACTGGCAAAGCCAATAGGTTTTGCCTATGAGAGACCTATTTGCGTGGTCAATTGTTTTTTAACCCCTTGCGTGCTTCGGACAGCCCCCAGCCGTCCGAACCCCACACACTCATTAAAACACCCGCACAGCAAGAAAATTCACGCAGCGCGGAAGGGGTTAAAGAATTTGCACAGCAGTGCAAGCAGCTGGACTACATGACTCAAACTAAATAAGAACAAAGAACTATGGCGTGGCCAGTAATGACCGCATCATAAAGCTTTTTTGTTTACTTCAAGTCATGTTCTACAGCAGCCCGGGCTGGTGTGCAACATCTTTAGAAACATTAGCAGAGCGAAACAACTTTTTTAAAGGGGTTGTGGTGTTACGGACACAACTGCTGCCTGTCAACCTGGGGAACCACTTCATGTCCCGGGTCTTGGCACAACATCCTGAAATTATGGGCAAATCACAAAATGCCTGTGCCTAAAAAATAAAAATGAATATTTACTTGTGCAAAGTAAATGGTGCTCACGTAAATTACTACAATACTTTTGGATCAAGTTTGAGCTATATAAATCTTCCAAAAATAACATTTTTTTTAAAAGCAACAAGAGAGCGGAGGGTAGGAAGGAGTAGTTTCTGTCCTGTGACTCCAGTTCTGTAGTAGGGGTATCTCTGTTATAGTCATAATCTAGTGAATAGTCCCGCCCATGTGCGTGGACCCCGGCAATCAAAAATAATCTTTTAAGTTGTCAAATCATGCAGAAACTGCAAAGACACTTCAGAGAGAATTTAAAGACAAATAATGCTGCCTATATCCACAGGCTACACTGTCCAGTACTTCAACTAGAAATTCCACCAAACAACACCACACACAACACAGCCTGCCCAGTTTCTACCATAGAGAAACTTGCCTCTACCAGTAAAAGACTCTGGAATGATAGAGAGGAAGGCATGGACAGACAAGCCCCATAGGCTGCCATTATGTGGCTTAAATAGGATACTGTGCCTTTAAGAGAACTCTCCAGAACTTTCTCCCAGTATCCCAGAATGCAAAGCAGGTCCCTTTAACTTTCAGTTCTTTTTGAAGGCGTAGCAGGCCAGACCTGAAGCATTCCTTACATGAATAATTATCTCCACCGGGGAGGAGGGCGGGCGCTTATGACTATAACAGAGATACCCCTACTACAGAACTGGAGTTACAGGACAGAAACTACTCCTTCTGTAGTAGGGGATCTCTGTGTATAGTCATAATCTAGTGAATAGAATAGCAAGCCCATCCCCACACCAAAGCGGCGGTGGAGAAAAGAAATTAATACCACTATTGTGCGAACAAATTCCGCAGCGAAGCCTGCCCAACCTGAGCATCTGCCCTGGCATCAGTGTCCAGACAGTAATGCTTAGCAAAGGTATGAACCGACTTCCAAGTGGCCGCCTTGCAGATCTCTGCAATTGGAACATTACGGAGTAAAGCTGTCGTGGTGGAATGAGCCTTAGGTTTACCCCCTAAGGTCTTATTAGCTTTTTGGTAACACAACTGTATGCAGGACACAATCCACCTAGAGATGGACTGCTTAGAGGTAGCAAGACCTGTCCTGACCGATCATAATTGACAAATAATTGGTCAGACCCACGAATATCTTTGGTTTTATCCAGATAAAATTTCAACACCCTCCTAACATCCAGGGAATGTAGAGACCTTTCCGCTGGAGATGAAGGATTCTGAAAAAACGTAGGCAACGTTATGGTCTGGTTAACATGAAAATCAGAAATAACCTTGGGAAGAAATTTAGGGTGAGTACGCATAACAACCTTAGCAGCATGAAATACAGTTTAAGGTTCTTGACAACACAACGCCTGAATTTCACTCACCCTGCGGGCCAATGTAATGTCCACGAGGAACGCCGCCTTCCAGGACAGGTGCTGCAATGAAGACTTATGAATAGGTTCAAAAGGCTCCTTCATCAATCTGGACAGCACCACATTCAATTCCCATGAAGGCGAAGGAAGCCTGACAGGAGGAGGGAACACTTTCTTCAAGCCTTCCAAAAAGTCTTTGATCACAGGGATCTGGAAGAAGGAAGTCTGTGAAGGGCATTTCCTGTAGGCAGTCAATGCAACAAGATGAACCTTAATGGAATGAACATTAAGGCCAGACTGCGCCAAATGTAGAAGGTAAGGAAGGATGACGTCTTCTTTGCATGTCGTTGGGTCATAGTTCTTAGACTGGTACCAGATACAGAACCTCTTCCACTTGTAAGCATAGGTAGTCCGACTGGAAGGTCTTTTCGACTCCTTCAGTATGTCCATGCAATCCTCGGGCAGATTTAGATGGCCATATTGCACTATTTCAGGAGCCATGCCGCCAAACTCAAAGACGAGAGGTTGGGGTGCAACATCTGCCCCCCGAACTTCGTGAGAAGGTCCGGCCTGCACGGCAGCCAAATGTGAGGAAGGAGAGACCGGTGAAGCAGGTCCGTGAACCACTGTCTGGGCCATTCCGGGGCAATGAGTATCATCCAAGCCCTGGAACGGGCCAGCTTGATGAGTACCGCCGGAATCAGGGGAATGGGTGGAAAAGCGTACAGAAAGCTGTTCGACCAGTTTATCCATAACGCATTCCCCAGCGTCCCCTGCTGGTAGTACCTGGAGGCGAAGTCTCGGCATTTGCTGTTTTCGGCGGTGGCGAACAGATCTACGTCTGGAGTTCCCCACCTTGCGAAGACTTCTCCTAGTACTTCGTCCTTTATGACCCATTCGTGGTTTTCCTGAATCAGTCTGCTGAGTGCGTCCTCCTGAACATTCTACACACATGGCAGATGGGTAGCCCTTATAGTTAGTCCTCTGGCCAGAAGCCAGTGCCAGATCGCCTGCGCCTCCTGCAACAGAGTGCGTGATCTCGAACCCCCCTGCTTGGTGAGGTAATACATTGTGGTTGTATTGTCCGTCTTTACAAGCAGAGAGTTGGTCTGAAAGGACGGAAGAAAGGCCTTCAGTGCCAAGTGAACAGCTCTGAGTTCCAGGAAATTGATGTGATACGTGGCCTCCATCGGGGACCACGTTCCTTGAATCTGTAGGTTTCCGGCTCCCCAGCCGTGGAGAGAAGCATCCGTCTTCGACAGTCTGCGTGGGAATGTCCTTGTGGAAGGGAACCCCTCTGAGGAGATTCTCCGCTGAACACCACCACTTCAGACACTGAAGAGCATGCAGAGACAGCCGTATCTTGTCGCCCCAAGATCCTTTCTTCTGATTCCACTGGTCTTCCAAGCACTCCTGCAGCGGTCTCATGTGCAGCCGTGCGTGTGGCGTCAGGAAGATAAAAGAGGCCATCGATCTCAGTAGAGAAGACACCGTCTTAACTGTTGTAGATGGAGTGGTCATAAGAGCCTGAGTCTTCCCAAGGAGTGATAATCGTCGCTCTTCCGAAGGAGACACGCTTGCTGACAGCGTATTGATGGAGGCCCCCAAGTACTGTATGCATTGGACCGGAGTCGGGACAGACTTGGACATGTTGATGTGCAACCCCAGCTTGTTCAAGAGAACGCACGTCTTCTGGAAGTGTGCTCGAGCTTCCGAGAAGGAGGATGCCTTGATCAACCAATAGTCCAGGTACGGGTAGACAAACATCTTGTTCTTCCTCAGGTGTGCTGCTACCACCGCCATGCACTTCGAGAATGTTTTCGGCGCAGACTTTAGTCCGAATGGGAGTACTGTGTATTGATAATGATTGGCGCTGACTTGGAAACACAGGAACTTCCTGTGTTTGTGTGCAATGGGCACATGGAAGTACGCATCCTGTAGGTCTATAGCACATAGCCAGTCTCCCTGTTGCAACTGAGGATAAATCTGATGCAACAACAGCATGCAAAACTTTTCCCTGCGAATCCATCTGTTTGCCTGTCGCAAGTCTAGAATGGGCCTGAACTCGTTCTTGTCCATCTTGCAAACCAGGAAGAACCGGGAGTACAGACCTCTTCCTCTCTGAGGCAGACGTACGTCTTCTAGCGCCCTTTTCCTTAACAGGATATCTGCCTCCGCCTGGAGCTCGCGCAGCTGAAACTGCAAGCTGACCAGTGGAATTGCAGGAGGCGGGCTGTTGAACCGAAAACTGTATCCATTGCAAACAATATTCAGCACCCACTTGTCCTGAGTAATTTTTCTCCACTCCGGGGGAAGTAAGCGCTCAGGGCCTAGACCCGGCCGGGCCTTTGGTCGCTGGTGCCGACTGTTGGCCTCCTCTGCCCTTCGGGCATTTCTGGAACGGCTTACGGAACTGTTCTTGTTGCTGCGACTGTCCCTAAGCTTGGCCACGTCCTCTACCCTGCCCACCGAACCGCCGTTGGAACGGACGGTACGATTTCTTCGCTTCTTTGGGCTTCACTACACCCACAGCCGTGAGTGTTTCGGCCTCCGCCTTCATGCGGGCCATTTCGTCATCCGCATGTTTCCCAAATAGGATTCCGCCAGAGAATGGAAGATTGGCCACCCTTTGCTGCGCATCTGGTTTCAGTGACGTAAGGCGGAGCCAGGCGTGTCGTCGCTGATTAATCCCATGGCAAAAGCCATGTGCCGCCAAGAGGGATGAATCTGCTGCAGCGCTGATAATTTGATTCGCTACCAGCATCCCTTCGTTTAGCACTTCCTGGAAATCTTCCCGCTTCTCGCGAGGCAAGTGTTCCGCAAACTGCTGGAGGGAGTCCCAGAGGGCGCGGTCGTAGCGTCCCAACAAAGCCGTGGCACTTGCAGACTTCATAGAGGTCGCCGATGTTCCACATACTTTCCTCCCAGTTGAATCCATCCATCTAGACTCTTTGTCCGGGGGGACTGTGGATGACGGGGTGGTGGCATGCTGCTTGCGGGCCGCCGTCACAATCACAGAATCCGGAGGAGGTTCCATCCTTAGAAAAGCCGGGTCCGAGTCAGGAGCCCGGTATTTTTTCTGCAATCTCGATGGGGCCACCTTAGTCACCGCAGGGATGAGGAAAAGGTCCATGGCCGGTTCCTCCAGGCCCGGCACCAGAGGTAGTAGTGGACGAGACATGTGTTTCTGGTGCAGTGTCTCGAAAATGACTGATGTCTTAGGCGTGGGCACCGTCAAGGATATGCCCAATTTGGCAGCGCCTCTCAGTAGGACATCATGAAACGCAACCAGGTCATCAACCGGAGACACCCTTGTGTCCGGCGATCCAGACAAAGTCGGAGAGTAGTCCCTGGTCCCTGAGGACCTTGTGCGAGAGCGAGATCTGTGCCTCCTATGGCGATGTCTCGACCGCGTGGACGACCTGTTGCACGATCGCTCCTTCCTCCTGGAGCGAGAGCGTGACCTCCTGGTACGTGGACGCTCCGCAGGTTTCCGTGGGGGTGTCTTCCGTGGACCATCCTGGGGCCTTGGTCTAGGAGTCCCCTTAGGTGGTGTACGAAGAGGAGGTAGTGACTCCGACCTTGGCGGAGGAACAGGAGGAATCTCCGACCGAGGGGCGGGCCCAAGCGGTGGAAGCGGTGGTAGTGGTCGTCCTGAGGGTGGAAGTGGTGGAAGCGGAGGGTTGGTGGGAGGATCCTCCTTAGTTACAGGAGGAGGGGGCGACTTAGGCAGAGGTGGTGTATATACCACTGAGTACACCGAGCCCGGTGACTTCTTCGGGGGAGGGGACTGTGACCCAGCCCCTCCAGTAGGCGATCGCTTTCTCCTGCGCCCTCCACTAGATCCAGCCTGACTTCTGGCGCCAGAACTCCTTCTGCGCCGTTTAGGAGAGTTGGAACGACTCCTAGACGCCGATCTCTTCCTTCTCGTCGCTGAGCGTCGCTTTTCCGGCGTCGAATGTCGCCTCCGCGACTCTGGCGTCGAACGCCGCCTCCGCGACGTGGACCTCTTCTTCCTCGACGCCGAACGCCGCCTCCGCGACGTCGACCGTTCCAGTCTCGACGACGAGCGTCGACTCCTCCTTCTCGAGGTTCTCGACGTCGAGGATCCCCTCGACGCCGATCGTCCTCTCGACGGTGACCAGCGGTGTCACCTCGACAGCGAGCGCTGACGCCTGTAGCTCCTTCTTCGACGCCGATAGCTCGACGCTGACGTCGGCGATGAAGATGCAGTCGACGGTGGTCTCGACGGCGGCCTATCCAGGCCCTTCGACGTCGAATCCTCACACCGTCTCGACCCGGAGCCCCGGGGAGATGGGGAAGGATTAGTTACTTACCTGTAATCCTAGTTCTCATCCAGGGGTATACTCATCAAAGTCATAATCTATGAATAATCCCCGCCCATGTGCGTGATCCCGGAGCATATAGAAAATACATATAAATATATATGTATATATATATATGTGAAAACATATTTGCAGCCTAAAAACATTTCCTAACTGGCCAAATTTGCAGCAAAATTACATACATACAGTAGTATTCTTACAAAACCTAAGGAAGAAAGAGAGCAGAAAACATTTGTATATAACAATGCTTTATTGCCATAGGAAAAACCTGTAATTGCAGGCATTTGCCAGTAGGCTGCAGTAGAGTATAAAGCAAACAAAGAAAACTGACACCTTGCCTTTAAGGCATTAGAGTAGGGGTACTGTACCTTTAAGACCTGCAGGCAATCCCCTGCTCCCATGGTGCACCACAGGTGACAGTTGGGTCAGTTCTTTTTGGAGGTGCATAACACCTGAGGAGATCCACAATAAAACATCTCATAACTTTGTAACTCTGCTCGTCCGGGGAGGAGGGCGGGATCTTATGACTTTGATGAGTATACCCCTGGATGAGAACTAGGATTACAGGTAAGTAACTAATCCTTCTCATCCAGGGGATACTCATCAATAGTCATAATCTATGAATAGATTAGCAAGCTCATACCCAAAGTCTCGCGGACGAGCAAGAAGTATAAAAACTTCACAGAACGACTAAGACATATATCGCAAATACATCGTATGCAAACAAGTTCCTCAAAGAGGCCTGCCCTACTCTGGCATCGGCCTGAGTATCTGAGTCCAGGCAATAATGACGGGTAAAGGTATGAACAGACCGCCAAGTTGCCGCTTTACAAATTTCAGAAATAGGAACATTATGAAGGAGAGCTGTAGTGGAAGCTTTCCCTCTGGTAGAATGTGCATGTGGTTTACCCTGTAAGTTCTTGTTAGCTAGTTGGTAGGCTAAGGTTATACAGGAGACAATCCAGCGAGAAATGGACCTTTTAGAAGCTGACAGGCCAGTATTAGTACTGCCATAATTAACAAAAAGCCGGTCAGACTTTCTCAGAGCCAGGGTTTTTGACAAGTAGAACTTCAGGAACCTCCGGAGATCCAGAGAGTGTAATGACCTCTCCGGGGGTGTGGAAGGATTAGGAAAAAAGGTAGGTAAGGTAATAGACTGGTTGATATGAAAGTCTGAAACTACCTTAGGCAGGAAACTTGGGTGCGTCCTTAAGATCACCCTATTGGCATGAAAAACTGTGTAAGGTTCCTTGCAACACAAGGCCTGGATTTTACTGACCCTACGGGCAGAGGTAATCGCCACTAAAAAGGCAGCTTTCCAGGTCAAGTGCTGCAAAGAGGCCTTATGTATAGGCTCGAAAGGAGCGCTCATCAGCTTAGTCAGTACAATATTAAGCTCCCAGGGAGGGGAGGGGGACCTCACCGGTGGGAAGACTTTTTTTAGACCTTCTAGGAAATCTTTAACTACAGGCATAAGGAAGAAAGATGTCTGATTAGGAGACTTCCTATATGCTATGATTGCAGCTAAATAAACCTTGATGGAGGGGTATTTCATGCCTGATCTCGCTAAATGCAATAGATATGGAAGAATCACCTGCTCTTGGCCATGTACCGGGTCAAGAGAGTGCTCATGACACCATAAGAAGAACCTCTTCCACTTGAAAGCGTAGGACTACCTAGTGGAGGGTCGCTTCGATTCTTTAAGAATAGTCATGCAGTCTGCTGGGAGGTCTAAATGTCCATACTGGATGACCTCAGGAGCCATGCCGTCAAGCGAAGGGAAGGAAGGTTGGGGTGCAACACCTTCCCCTGGTCTTTGGTCAACAAGTCTGGACGGCATGGTAGGCGCCGGTGAGGAACCTCCGACATCTGAAGAAGATTGGGGTACCACTACTGGCGTGGCCACTCTGGTGCTATCAGGATCATTCTGGTGTTGGTCCTGTAGAACTTCTGGATCACCGCCGGGATCAGAGGCAGGGGAGGAAAGGCATAGAGTAACGTCTGCGACCAGTTGATCAAAAGGCCATTCCCCAGTGATCCCTGTTGAGGGAACCTGGATGCGAAGACGGGGCATTTTGTATTGGCCGCGTCTGCGAACAGGTCTACGTCCGGTACGCCCCAACATCGAAAAACCTCTTGAGCCACTTCCTCGTTGAGCACCCAATCGTGCGCGTCTACGAAGATTCTGCTGAGGCAGTCTGCTTGGACGTTTTGAATTCCTGGTAGATGAACTGCCACGATGGACAGGCCTCTTGCTTGGAGCCAGTGCCAGATAGCTTGTGCTTCCAGAGACAAGACTCTTGACCTCGTGCCTCCCTGCTTGTTCAGATAGAACATAGTTGTCGTGTTGTCCGTCTGAACCTGGAGGTGGTTGGTGCGCAGAGCAGGATAAAGAGACTTGAGAGCAAGATGAACTGCTCGAAGCTCCAGGAAGTTGATATGGTAGCCTTGCTCTACCTCGGACCAAAGGCCTTGAACTTGGAGTTGGTCCATGTTAGCACCCCAGCCTTGAAGGGAGGCATCCGTGACAATTGACTGAGATGGAGGAGGACGATGGAATGGCACTCCTCGGAGAAGATTGGATCGTTTCAACCACCATCTGATCGAGTCCCTGGCTTCTTGAGGAAGCAAGACCCGGTCTTCCCACTGATCCGATCTCTGAGACCACTGATCTTCGAGGGCTTGTTGTAGAGGTCTCATGTGAAGGCGAGCATTGGGCACAATGTAAATGCATGAAGCCATCTATCCCAGAAGAGAGGACACTTGTCTGGCTGTGGGGGCCTGATTGTCCAGAAGAAGGCGACCCTTCAGGAGCATAGATGACAACCTCTCTTCCGAAGGACACACGCTTGCCTGAAGTGAGTCCAGAGAAGCACCCAGGTAGTGGATCCGCTGGGAAGGGTTGAGAACTGATTTCTTCAGATTGACGTGAAGACCCAACGACTCCATCAGTTTGAGGCAGAACGACAGATTGTTCTGAAGCAGCGACGGGGTGGAGCTCTTCAACAGCCAATCGTCTAGATATGGATAGACGAAGATCTTTCTTTTGCGGAGAAAAGCAGCCACCACCGCCATGCACTTGGAGAATGTCCGAGGTGCAGATTTCAGGCCAAACGGCAGCACTCGATATTGGTAGTGACGACGTCCAATCTGAAACCTTAGAAACTTCCGATGCTTGATTGACACTGGAATGTGGAAGTAGGCGTCCTGCAAGTCGATGGCACACATCCAGTCTCCCTGATGAAGATGTGGGAAGATCTGGTGCAGGGCGAGCATACGGAACTTTTCTTTTCGTATGAATTTATTTAGCCTTCGAAGATCTAGAATGGGCCTGTATTCTTTGACAGTTCCTCGTTTTTGAACCAGGAAATATCGGGAGTACACTCCTTGATTTTTGTGAGTTGAGGGAACCTCCTCTATGGCCATTTTCTCTAGAAGGACGGAGACTTCGTCTTGTAGCAATTGACTCTTGTAAAGTGGAAGATGTTGCGATTGGGGGAGAACCTGCGGAGGAGGAGATTTGAACCTCAGCAAGTAACCATGCTGCACAATATTCAGCACCCATCTGTCTTTTGTTATGGATTCCCACTCTGTCAGAGGATGAGAAACACTCCCTCCCACCGGAGTGGTGAACAGACGTGGAGGAAGCAATGGCTCAGGGCTTAGGAGGCTGCTTTGAGGAGGGCTGCTGTCTGTTATTGCCACCTCTTCCTCTGCCAGGACGACGCTGCTGGAACTGCGTCTTCTGCTGAGACTGGGATTGCCACTGAGGGGTTTGAACCCTCTGTTGGAAGGACTTCCTGTCTCCTTGGCGAAAGTGTTTCTTGAACTCCTTGCGCTTTTCTAATCCCACAGCTTTGACAGTGTCCATTTCTGCCTTCATTTTGGACATTTCGTCGTCCGTGTGTGGACCAAACAGCGATTTTCCATTGAAGGGCAAATTCAAAATCTTCTGGGCGTCTGGTTTGAGCCCTGTCAGGCGGAGCCAGGCCGAACGCCGGGAACAAATACCACTTGAATAGCCATGAGCCGCAAGGTCAGAGGCATCCACTGCGGCGCTAATAACTTGATTGGCTACAAGGCCTCCCTCCTGTAAAGTCTCCAGAAAATCTTGGCGATCTTCCTTGGGGAGCTTGTCTGTAAAGCGAGTCAGGGAGTCCCAAAGGCACCTGTCGTACCTTCCAAGCAAGGCAGAGGCGCTAGCCACCTTCATAAAGGAAGAAGAGGTGTTGCATACCTTCCTACCAAAAGAGTCCATAAGTTTACTATCTTTTTCAGGTGGTACTGAGGAAGAAGTAGAGCCTGCATGGGACTTCATGGCAGCCGCCACAATGATGGAATCCGCAGGAGGATCCGATCTGAGGAACAAGGGATCATCTGCAGGGGCCTTGTACTTTTTGGCTATCCGAGATGGAACAGATCCCACCACTGCTGGTGTGAGGAAAGTAGCCATAGCTGGTTCTAGGAGGCCGGGGACCAAAGGAAGTAGAGGCCTGGGCGCTGTACGATGACGGAGGGTATCAAAAATCACAGAAGTGGGAACCACTGGAGTGTGCAGCGTGATATTCAGCTTTTTTGCTCCCCTGACCAGTACATCGGAGAAAGTCGCGAGGTCATCAATTGGATAGACTCGGGAAGAAGGCGTAGAGGAGTAGGTCGGAGAATAATCTCGGTAAGACGACCTAGACGAGGACGACCTTGTGGAAGATCTTGTACGCCGCCTCTTATGGGACCTGTCATGATTCCTGCTGTGACTGTCCCTGGACCTAGAGCAATGTCTTGATGGAGACCTCGGTCTTGGCCGGATTGGAGATCTTGGTCTGACAGGTGTCCTTTGCTGCACTGGAGAACGTGATCTGACTCGAGATCTCGGCCTGGGTGAAATCCTGGGACTCCGAGGAGATCTAGCTGGTTTGGCTGGAGTCTTTGCCTTAGACGGGGAATATGTACGGGAGTAATCCGAGCCCGGACTACTCTGTCCAGATACAGCCCCTTGAGGATGTTGAGAAATCAAGCTGCCCGCAGATCTGGGCGAAGATTCTGGGGAGACCTGCACGATGTTCAAGCCAGGAGATGATGATTTTCCTTCTTAAGTCTTAGAACCAGGGGACTCCACCTCTGCCGTCACTTTATCCCTCGATGGCGAAATCCTCGACGTCGAAGACGTCTGGGTGACTGGTGGCGTCGAGCGGTGTCTTGATGCTCTCGACGGTGATCGATCACGTCGTGAAAGGCTCGACTGAGAACCTTGACGTCGATCCGGAGACTTCGACGCCGATCTCCCTCGACGTCGATCAGGTGGAAATACCTCATGACGTTGTCTCGACGATGATCTTCCTCGACGTCGCGTCGACGGCGACCTTTCCTGGCATCGCCTCGGCATCGACCTCCTTGACGTCGAAGGATGGGATCTGACAGTCCCTCTCGACGGCGGCCCGCTAGCCAGCGGCGACCTAGATGCCGTCCTAGCTCTCGACGCCTATCCCTTCTGGGGCGGCGGAGAGTGTCTCGACGTCGACGGAAGCCACGACATCGACGGAGACTTAGATGTAGTAGCAGCCATGGACTTCGAGCCCGAAACATGGCGCCTCGACGCAGACTTACTTGACTGCGGCGGAGATCTTCGACGTCGTGAAGATGATCTGGGCCTTTTCGACGGCGACCTCGACGGAGTTCTTCGACCTTCATTCCTCTTTCTGGGGACAGGAGAAGTGGAATGACGCCGTTTTTGGCCGTGCTTGCTTGTAGGAGGAGATCTAGGGGCTGTGGAAGCAGCCACCTCGTGACTTTTGTCCATCTCCTGCATGGCATGAAGTCGAATCTTCTCCCTGTCGCGAAGAGTCCGACTTTTAAATTTTTTACAGTGATGGCACTGATCAGGAATGTGTGAAGATGGAAGGCACACAATACACACAGAATGTGGGTCAGTCAGAGCCATCTTTTTGTCACAAGAAGGACATTTCCGGAACAGAGCAGGCATTCTGACAGGAAATTCTTGTGGGTTACCACAGAAAAATAAATCAGAAGCCTTATTTATTCAAAAAATGTCGAAATATAAGAGAAAATTCTCTCAAAAAACAATTTCAGTTGAAAACTGAAGAGCTCAAGCTCCAGGATCCTCACAGAAGGAGCCGGAAAAAAGAACTGACCCAACTGTCACCTGTGGTGCACCATGGGAGCAGGGGATTGCCTGCAGGTCTTAAAGGCACAGCACCCCTACTCTAATGCCTTAAAGGCAAGGTGTCAGTTTTCTTTGTTTGCTTTATACTCTACTGCAGCCTACTGGCAAATGCCTGCAATTACAGGTTTTTCCTATGGCAATAAAGCATTGTTGTATACAAATGTTTTCTGCTCTCTTTCTTCCTTAGGTTTTGGAAGAGTACTACTGTATGTATGTAATTTTGCGGCAAATTTTGCCAGTTGGGAAATGTTTTTAGGCTGCAAATATGTTTTCACATATATATACATATATATTTATATGTATTTTCTATATGCTCCGGGATCCCGCACATGGGGGGGGATTATTCATAGATTATGACTATTGATGAGTATCCCCTGGATGAGAACACACCGTCGTCATCCCTCTCGACGTCGTCGTCGATGCAATCGACGCCGACGGAGACGGGGACCGTTTGCTGGTCTTCCTCCCCCTGGGGAGCCCCCCAGAGGTCTCAGCAGAGGCAGAGTGAACCTTCCCAGCCTGCTCAGACCCACCTGCAGCCTGCAGTCGTCTCTCTTCAAGGCCTTGAAGCCTAATCTTCAGCCTGTCCCTCAGGGTCCTTGCTGAAAGTTGCTGGCAGATGTCACAGTCTTCAGGGACATGTGCTTCAGGAAGACAGACAATGCAGACGTTGTGTGGATCACTCTTGGCATTCTTCCTTCCACATGCTGGGCATTTGTCGAAAAGACCAGGCATTTTAGAGCCCTAAAAAGCCTGAACAAACACACAGGAGAGTAGAGAAGCACCAAGGAATATAAACTCAAACACTTTTATCCAAAAAAGTGACAAAAAATCCAATAAACCCTTGAAAAAAGGGAGAGCTCAATGCAAGGGTCCTGTTAGCAGGAGCCGGAAAAAAGAACTGGAAGTAAAAGGGACCTGCTGTGCATTCTGGGATACTGGGAGAAAGTTCTGGAAAGTCCTCTTAAAGGCACAGTATCCTATTTAAGCCACATAATGGCAGCCTATGGGGCTTGTCTGTCCATGCCTTCCTCTCTATCATTCAAGAGTCTTTTACTGGTAGAGGCAAGTTTCTCTATGGTAGAAACTCGGCAGGCTGTGTTGTGTGTGGTGTTGTTTGGTGGAATTTCTAGTTGAAGTACTGGACAGTGTAGCCTGTGGATATAGGCTGATTATTTGTCATTTGTCTTTAAATTCTCTCTTAAGTGTCTTTGCAGTTTCTGCATGATTTGACAACTTAAGAGATTATTTTTGATTGCCGGGGTCCACGCACATGGGCGGGACTATTCACTAGATTATGACTATACACAGAGATCCCCTACTACAGAAACAATGGCGGCTTTATGAGTGGGTTAAAAAGAATGATGAAGATAACGAAAAGTAAATACAAAAAATAAAAAGAGTACCTTAAGAAGCCTGTGGCTGTTGGAAGGACATGGGCCATGGGAAGCAGTACCTGGTCTGTGCTCCACACTGGGACGAGGAGGAGGCACCCACTAATAGAGCAAGGAAACAAGAGTGGCGTGGGACCCAACCAATGGTAAGTAATGGGTGGGCTCCATGCCCTTTTTAAGTTCTTTTAGCTTTCACTGTCAGCGCATGAGTTCTGGGTGAAATCTTATATAGGAAAAACAAGAATTTAAAGAGACAGCTTCACAGATAAACGAAAATCAAAACCAGTTACTTCTAAGCAGTAATTTTTGTGACTTAAGAGAAGTTTACATTGCAGGTTAAAGTAAGGCATTTACAAGTGTTTTTGTGAAAAGAAGCTAACATGATGAATGCATACCCCGCTTTAAAGCTGCAGGTTAGGGAAGCGCTGCTCATTTACAATAAAAAAAAGAGGTGAAGCACTAAGAGGGAATGGAAGAAGGTCACGTTTATTTTGATTTGAACTTCATTACTGAAGTAACTGGGCTATAATTCAGCATACTGAGTATGCTATGAGCATCAGCATGTATTTGACTGAATTCTTGAATTATGAAAGAAAAAAGGAGCATTTTATGTGCACAACAAACAAACATGATTCTTCTTCAGAATAAAGCTGCATCTAAAATCGCATTCCTAACCCATTTTAACTTACGAGGTAAAAAGGCGTTCAAGCCTTCATTTCCAAAAGCACAATTTTTTACTGCTAACAAATTGAATGAACTTTAAGTTGAAATTGCAAAAACGTAATTTACCAGTTATCTATTTAAGTATTGTAGCTATTAATCTAGTATAACTATAGATGTTGTGACTAAATTAGATATCCTGTGATTTCAGCTGATAGAAATGTTTAGTATCCTTGTGAAGGTATGAATATTTATTATAATAATTTGACCTTGTTCTTTATACAGTGCTTCAAACTGCTTGTCTGCCATTTTTAAGCATTGTAAAACACAGATTTTACTATTACCTGCTCATTGTTGTCAATTTACCTTCATTCAGGAGGATGGACGCCTGAGTTGGCCATGCAGGGATTGAAACATTTGACCTGCTGATCACAGCTTTGTTCCAGCAGAGACCAACTTATAGAATTACCTTTCAAAATGCATGATTTATTTAACTACCTTGGCTGGCTTTGTTGAAGTTTCTATCATTAATGCTCAGTGTGCTTTACTACCACCATATTATTGTACAGCCTCGCAGTACATATTGCACGAGTAGGGAATCCATATTGGTCATCCAACACGCATGAATATTCCCCAAGCTGATGGAGGCGCTCATGTAAATACATAAATTCATACTGTTGTTGGGGTCTTTCGTGTTGAATTCATAGCATCTGTACATTTAGTCTTATCTCTATCGGGAGAACTCAGATTGACTGGCACTCGCACATATCCAGGCAGTAGGGTCCCTTCTTCTGTCTACGCATGCAGTGCTGAGTTTTACAAGAAAAGGGGACAGTCCTAGGTAAGGAAGTAGAATGTAGAGTCCTAGAAGTCACCTCAGTGACTTGGATTCAGAAACAGGCCAGAGAGAGAGAGAGAGAGAGAGAGAGAAAGGAGCTACAAGAGCATGTAGAAAACCCTGAGAGACCGCCTAACAATGTCACTTAGAAGTTTCCATTACCATAGAGGCCGCAGCCTGGTGGAAAACCCTCACTCTTATGTAGCAAAGGGAGCCTTTCTACCCTACAGTCATGTTGTCCTAATACGCCTTCCTTGACATGAGTATTGCTTGCCATCCAAAACTTGTAAGCAGAAAGAGTCTCAACACTGCAAGCACAATTTCTGCTATATATGGCCTCAGTGAATGCCTCAACCACTGTGGAGTCTGGCAGCCACCATCAGATTTTAGAAACAGTCCTGATGTCTTTAAGAAGTAACGAGAAGACAGATTTACCGGTCAATGTATATGCTATCCTAAAAGAACTCTTAAAATATACAGATGCTGGTTTCCTGCTCTCATCCCCATTTAGTACTGGGTGTCTGGCTTACTTCTGTTCTAACCAATAGGTGAAGCCTCTGTCTTTCTATTGTGGTCAAAAATAGGAATATGGAGGCAGAGCAGGAAGGGGTAGAAACAAAGACTTTGATTTATCTGTGAAAACATGCATTAAGCTGTCAAACATGTTAAACCGGATTTATATCCCTCACAGCAGATATGCTGCGCATATTCCAGGCCTGTTCCATGGAACAGGAATGACTGGTGTGCTTCGGTGTCCTACCAATAGTTCTGCAATGTTTCAGCGACTTCAAGCAACAGAGGCTGGATAAAAGAGGCAGCAACTGGGCACGGAGGAGGAAGTGGGCTAACTGACTGAGCAGAGTGAAACCCAAAGCAGTTTGAGCGAAGGCTGGTTTACCTCTAGTTAGGTTCCTGTCGATGGTCTCCTGGGATATGCTGTGAAGCAGCTTGATGTAGTCCTCGCTGTACCAGACACGAAGCCTCTCCTCGGGCTGGATATCCCGGCATGCGCGGAAGTAAATCTTCTCGCTGTGCTGGAAGGCCTTGAGGTTCTGCTCGCTCTCGTCCCGGGATATGATCACGTACCTGAGGAAGAGCGTGGGAAAGAATTAAGCAAAAAAATGATTATCAAAAAAAAAAAAAAAAAACATTAGCTGTATATATTATGTTACTCACTTTTTTAATCCTTAAAAATGTAAAAATACAATACATAAGTTTGACGTGCTCATTTAAAAAAAGTAACAATCTGAAACATTAGCTGTATGGTATTATACAATACTGTTGCATCTGATAAAATTCACATTATATTATTATTTTTTATTAGAAACTACAATACTAACATAATATATACAGGTAATGTTTTTTACTGTAATAAAATGTTGAATATATTTTTGCTAGCATGCGTTTTAAAAAGGTACCATTTAAATAAACAACAATTGTGCATTTTTAAAATGCAAGCTAACAAAAATCTCACTTCCAATAAAAATAAATGGAAATGTATGCTGAGCTGCAATCTTTCTCTTTATAATTGCATTAAGGGTGCAGTACCTCTTGTGGCTAACAGAGTTCCTTTTACAACTCCACAGGGATACCTAGTAAAAGCCCGTGGTAATGCACCCTTTCCTTCCTTCGTGGAATATCTTTTAGTACTATGTTACGGTTGGGATATTTTTTAACTCAAAAAATAAAATAACAAACATTAGCATTTGCATCACCAATAGCTCAAAGTTTCACTAATACAAAATCTATTGCATTGCAAATGCTTGATTAGTAAGCTGATCTTTGCAGTCAAGATCGGACGGTGTTCAGCAGCGCCTGGCAGGTAACAACATAATTCTTTTTACATTATATATATATATCGGTGGGTGCGTTTATTTTAAGGATCCTTTTAGGGGGCGTATCAGCTTTATTTAACATGTCCCAATTTTGGGTCGAGCCTAGCGTTGCAGCGCATTTGCTGCTCGCTCTGCGAGGCTTGCTGTAGTAGGGTTATATGTAGAAAAGGTGTGGAAGCCCCGCCCATATTTTCCTTTGCCTGGCGTCATCGTCCATCGTAAATGCTGGCTTCCGATTGATAATGAGGTTTCTTTGTCCCTCCTTGTTACCGCCCCGTCTCCTTTTGTGACAGCCCATCGTGACTGGACCTTTTGCCCTGTACGTACTGTATTGCTTGTATTCACCCTTAGGAAGATTTCTTTGCTTAATTAATGTAAACACTGCGCACTCGCGTTCCACACTCTGCTGACTGTGCTTTTCATCTCCTTCCGGGCGCCGCGCTGAAGGTTTCAGCAAGGCGTTTACTTTTAGATTTTCATTAGCGTCGACGGCTGCACGTGCCCAACTTGCAAACTTTCTTCTACATTATTTATTTCTATTTTTGGCAGCGCGGCATGCTTTAACTATAGCGGCCGCACGGCTTCCTTTTCCTCGGAGTAGCAGCCAATACAAAATACGCTTAAGCATGGCAGCTAACACTTCCACCATCTCTAGATTTATAAAGTTCCCAAGCGCCCCTAGCTGGACGAGGCCATGCGCAGACGCATTGGCAGAAATATCCGTCCTACTAGTGCGTATTTCTCACACTGAGCACCTAAATACTCCCGGCATTGCACTACCCGGTTGCCCCGTATGAAAATTGCAATACCACCTGGCAGTAATCCTGGCGAGGCATTTATTTCGGCAGAGCTGCAGTTTACAGGCGAAAGGTCACTAAATGGCTATATTGTTTCCTCATCGCCATTGTACTTGGTCTTGCACCTGGTTACTCTCTGAAAAACAAAACACCACATATAGCGCGTCTCACTAGAAGGGCTGCGGACAACAAAGTCTGCGCTCCCTCCATGACCCAAGGACTTGTCTGCTCTTGAGGGTTCCCCGGTGCCTCTCCTTATGGAAACGAAGCCTGTGGGAGAGAGGGCTTTTGGGTGTGGAGTGTGGTATCACCGGGCATGAGGCAGGTGCAGCCTTTCTTTTGTTTTGCACGCTGCGGCGCGCTCCTTAAAGCTCTTTTGCTATCCTACCTTTGCATTAAGAGCCCTCTCCCCACTCATCGGAAGCGTAACCTTCCCCATAAGGCGACAACGCCTCTTCAATACTCCCTCCTCCCATAGCATCTGCGGCTCTACCCTACCTCCTCCCTCCGCTCCTGGGGGTCTTCCCGCTACGCCATGACACAAATGTGCTGCCTGCACTTTGTAAGTGCTGCAACCCGCGGGTGCCAGCAGGCCAGTAAAAGTCACACCCACCTCAACAGGTCCCGCCAGCGTCAAATTCATGTATTAAGTATGTGTAATAATAGAGGTGCTCTTGTTATTTGGCACCCTATGATGACCCTCAACTACCACCATTTTAACTGACTTCAGTGTGCTATTTTACCCTAGCCTGGATATATGAGACGGTCCTGCATATGCCTGCTTCTCTTCTGTCTTGTAATCTTGTCCTCTTTTAGTGAGAGCGGTCACAGAGTAGAACAGTACATTTATATTATAAGTGCTTACTATTGGCTTTGACCTGATTTTGCCTTGCTTGTTAATTAGGAGTGCTTACTATTGGCTTTGAAATGGCCTCACGTCATCTGGTTTTCCGACTTTGACATGGTCTCATGTCATCTTGCTTTCAGACTTTCCCTTGCTTGTTAATTAGGAGTGCTTACTATTGGCTTGGACATGGCCTCATGTACGACTGCCTTGCTCCTGCCTACACAGCAGTGCTTGCGATTCATATTCAAGGTCTTTCTGCTCCTCACTTATTTTTCGCACCTCACTGACCAGAGTGAACTAGATATTGTCTGTAGAATGTGCAAATCTGCCTCGATATCAAAATACAAGGGCTTGGCCTTGACGGAGACTGGTGCAACTGGCTGAGTTTTTTCCATGAGAAAGGGAGCGGAGTTTTCTAGAAGCTTCGTCCTACGTTTAGTAATGATATTTTAGCTGTGAGCCGACAGGGGCCAGGTGGGAAGTTCACCACAGAATAGACGTATTGCTGTGGAGGTGAGAGAACTTGGGTCCTGATTAAAACGTCTACCTGGGCTGTTTGACGGACTTCCTACAGCTTGAGCGGGCATGCAAATTCAATCGGTGTAGAGTTCCTAATCACTCTTTCTATTGAATATATTTTCTATTCTTTGCTATCTGTATATTCTGCATTCTATTTCAATTGTTCATTTAATCATTCATTTGATATTTTGGGAATCTGCATTTACTGATATATTTGGCTTACCTTTTTGAACATTGCATTAATCAACAGTTTTCTTTGAGTCTGCCATGACAGATATATTCGGCCTGCCTTTTTAAAATGTTGCATTAATACATTTGTGTATTTTATCTTAAAAAGCACCTGAATTTGTCTTATTGCCTCCGGAGTGAGAGTGCTGTGCAAACGTGTATTATTTAGAGGTGCAGTGGTGTTATTTGCCTCCATAGTGGGTGCGCAGGGGTTGGGTGTGGCTTATTGGTGAGAAGTCACATTCATTACAGTATGTTCATCTTATTAAATGTATTTCCTCTATTTACATTGCCTTCATTTTGCATCTGTTTTATTGTTTTCACTATTTACGAATGTTGTCGATTGAATGCGTGTGTGTATTGTGTTTAATATGTGGGTTTAATTAGTTGCATTTCTGTGTAGTGTGTGTTTTTGTGTGTGCTTGTGCATGTCTGATGCTCATTGGTTTTCGTGTGTGCGAGTTTGTTGCTCATTGATTACAATGTGTGAGAGACTTTGTGTGCACATGTGTTTGTGGTGAGCCTCACGCTCGTTTCTTTTTGTTCTCTTTTGAATTATGTGAAATAAGGTACCCATTGGAGAAGGAAGGGCCATTCATATTCTGGGGACGCACCCGGAAAATGACTGATTCAGAGAATAGTTCTTGTGTAAGGGAGGAATTTCCAGGTGGGTGGACAAATTAATCTTAAATCAAGCCAAGTTGTTCTATAGCAAGTCAGTTTATCCGTCGGTATTAAACACAGAGGATAAGTCGAGGCACGCACACAACTCAAATGTGCATGGATATTTGGGAAGACAGGATGTTTGCCATGCTGGGCATGCCCTTGCTTTTCACTGCTCTTGGGTTAGTTACCATGTTAACAATCCTAGGGCCATTTACAGTAGCCTGCTTTAAATAAAGACACTTGCATTATCATGGAATTAAAATATACAGTTAAATGTTTGCAATAAAGCATCGTTCTTCTAAAATATCATTATTCTTGTTCAAGAATATACTGGCTATATGTATAAAAACAAAGTTCAGAGGATCTGGTAAATTTTAAGCAGAATACTACCTGATGTGTTATGCTTTCGATAAACAAATATTACTACATGCCCTTATCCACAAAATTACCACCAGAAGACTGTTGCTTCTATTTTATACTGTAACTGAATTTGGTGCATTTCATTGTGTGAGGCTACCCTTTCTGTTGCTAGTCAGTTGATTTCTAAAAGTAGGGTTTGATGTAAATTTGTGGCAACAAACAATGTAACTGCTGCTAGCGTCTGGTTCAAAGAAAGAAAATAATAATTAACACTGCTTCACAGCCACTGGACTAAACACAGTGAAGGTCAGCCCTGCTGCATTGCTGGGGTCGGAGGTACAGGGAATCGACTGTTGCTAAGAGTTCTCGAGTTTGCGGTATACCTTTTCACGATTACTCAAACATTTATCCAAAAGACTACACTAACCTGCTGAACGGAGGATGCACTTTTCACTCCCTGGAAAAAGTGGTATACATTTCTTTCCAGTGGCAATTCTGGTGCTTATATGGATACATTTTGAAGCCGGCCTTCTTAATACAGTTAAAGAACAGGACAACCTTGTATGGGTCTCAGAAACATTCTTGGCTCAGCAATGTAGAGAAAGGACTCGGAAAATGCTCTTCCTGAGTTGTAGGACTCTCCCACTGGTACCCCTATGAAATCTCATTTATACATAGGCAAAAGCATGGTTGGAAGACCTAATGGGCGTTCAGAAGAACATCAGATCATAATGTTTCCTGGAGAACTGAGCGGTGTCTGATTGATGGTCCAAGGAAACACATACTTAGTTCGGTTAGGTCTCTTACCATTGGCATTGCTATCATGCCCGTAGCAGGGCAATCCTTCATATGAGACGATGGTTTTATCAACATTCCCCACGCTGCATTATTCTTCTGTTACCACACTGCTTAGTAAGGAATATGGTGGACAGGATGTTAGATCCAGCATCCTCCTATACTGGGCCGAGGTACACCAGTGGGATGATGAGCAACATCCCAGGCAAACCGGGGCACAATCTGCAAATACGATCAAGCATCCTCCTATAATGGGCCATGGTACAGCAGTGGGATGATGAGCAGCATCCCAACATCTCAGGCAAACCGGGGCACAATCTGCAAATACGATCCAGCATCCTCCTATACTGGGCCTGGTACACTAGTGGGATGATGAGCAGTATCCCAACATCCCAGGCAAACCTGGGCACAATCTGCAAATACCTTTAAAAATGTGTTATTTAAGTAAAAATGATGTCACGATGATACTGTACAGTACTTGTAAATATGTAGAGAAGTGAACCGCTTCTTGAAACATTCAATTTACACACCTTCTGTCTATCTCATTTATATAGTGTTTTTATTACTTTTGGTAGGAGTTGTTGTTCCATAAATGTAGTTTTATATTTTGGTAGATCTTACTATGTAATGGCTTTCATGAACTTCAGTTACCTTAATACGAACATTCACAAAGATATTCATATCCTTGGGCTGATTGTATACTGGTCATAATGGTCTCCTATAGTATGCTACACTTTGTTACCCTTACACAACCCGTAAAGACTGTTTTATGGAGTCCTTACCTCTGAAGACATACACGCCTAACACCTCCTTCCATTAGTTGTAGACTTTAGAGTTACACTTGTCCTTTTGATCAGTCTAGGATGCACTCACTATCCTTGCAGTGAGTTGCTTTTCTAACTTGTTTTTTTACTGAGAAGTTGACAAAGCAGCGCATGACCATTGTGTTGAAAATGCCGCACGAAGACCAGTGCATGTAAATTTGCCACTTTTCCCACAACATCATGTGCTTTAGGGGTTTTGTTTCAAACAGCCCTCATCGCATCAACAGACGACATTCGTACTCTACTGGACAATGGAGACACAGTCGCCCTCATCCTCCTCGAACTCTCCGCAGCCTTCGACACAGTCTGCCACAGCACCCTTCTACAGCGCCTCAAAACCATCGGAATCCAAGGAAAAGCACTGGAATGGATCACCTCGTTCCTCTCCGGAAGAACCCAGAGAGTCCGCCTTCCACCATTCAAGTCAGAGGCTACTGAAGTCATCTGCGGAGTACCTCAAGGGTCCTCACTCAGTCCCACCCTCTTCAACGTTTACATGAGCCCCCTCGCAGCCATCGCACGCCAACATAACCTCAACATCATCTCCTACGCCGACGACACTCAACTGATCCTATCACTCACCAGAGACCCTAACACGGCCAAAACCAACCTACACGAAGGAATGAAAGAAGTAGCCGAATGGATGAAGCACAGCCGTCTGAAACTGAACTCAGACAAAACAGAAGTCCTCATCCTAGGTACCTCCCCCTCCGCCTGGGACGACTCTTGGTGGCCAGAGGCCCTTGGAAAAGCACCCACCCCGACGGACCACGCACGGAACCTGGGCATCATCCTGGATTCCTCACTCTCGATGAACAGACAAGTCAACGCCGTTTCTTCATCTTGCTTCAACATTCTTCGCATGCTCAAAAAAACAATTTGCTGGATCCCTACCGAAACTAGAAAAACAGTCACCCACGCTCTGATCACGAGCCGACTGGACTACGGAAACACCCTCTACGCCGGCACCACCGCAAAACTCCAGAAGAAACTACAACGCATCCAGAACGCCTCAGCCAGGCTCATATTAGACATCCCGCGTAAAGAACACATCTCTGATCACCTGAAAAACCTCCACTGGCTCCCCGTCAATAAGAGGATCCCTTTCCGGCTCCTAACCCACGCACACAAATCGGACCCGAATGCCTCAACACACGACTATCCTTCTACACCCCCTCACGCCAGCTACGATCCTCCAAGCAAGCCCTTGCTACTGTACCTCGCATCAACAAAACCACCATGGGAGGTAGATCCTTCTCCTACCTAGCAGCTAAAACTTGGAACTCACTTCCCACTCACCTTCGCCTTACTCAGAACCACCTAGCATTCAGAAAGCAACTCAAAACGTGGATATTCGACAAATAACTCCCCACCCTTCTTCAAGCGCCTTGAGACCCTCTGGGTATGTAGCGCGCTATACAAATCTTTTGACTTGACTTGGCTCCTGTGTATCTGAAGTACTTAAATAACGTCCAGCACAGTTCTCAGTAAACCACATGAGACAATATCCCTTGGGCTGGATAGGAACATGTTTGTGTGAAAAAGCTCAAAGGGGAGTGCTGTAGCAGTGTGGATTGTGCTTGTGTAGACATGAGGGTTAGACTCTACAAGTTTCCAAATATTACATATATTTCAAGTGCTTAATGTGTAATAGAAGAGGTGCCTGGCCCATCCTCATGAGACAGGCAGCTTGCACCACCCATTGCTCCTGCCAGCGCTGCTAATGACAGTACCAACACAACTACTAACCATCACACTCTTATTAGTGTGACAATTCAGAATACTCCAGGCCCCCATAGCAATTAAAATTGCTTGGGCAGCAGGTATTAGTCCTCTTAAATTTGTGTTTAATGAATGAACAACTATTATGTTATGTGATCATCTTTAATTTAGACAAACAGTGCTACCATGTGGCAGGTTGTCATTTAGTAATGGTGCGGATCACCGGAAACCACAGGCTCAAATTAAGCACTGGTATGGGGACTTTTTCACACACTCGATTCAGTGATTGCCGTTCTTCTAGTAGTCACTAGCCTTTCTAGGTAAAACATGAATAGGTGTTGAGAGCACGTACGGTTGATGCCACGTAGCTCCTTGTCATCAAGACATTGTTTCTAGGGCTGGCCTTTCATTTGATAGCCTAGTGAGTTCTGGGAAATATTGTTAAAGGAATGATTCCACTGTAACAAATTGGACTGAAACATCAGTGAACTAAGATTTGTTCCAGAAAAGCCCTGGACTAAAAACCTGTCTCAATGGCCTGCAGCGAGGTGGCAGCTATCGGCATTGTATAGTACAGTGCCTTTTATTAATTTGTTTTGAAAATCTGCACGCAGTGCGTAAACACTTATAGTCTTGTCTTACGAGAAGCAAGGCTGGCAGTAAAAGAGGCGCAGTTATTGCCAGCCTTACTTCTCATAAGCAACGACTATAAGCACAAAGTGCGTGTTTACGCACCGCTTGCATGTTTTCAAAACAGATATATAAAAGGAATGGTCATTTACAATGCCAATAGCTCAAACTCTCACAAATGCGAGACCTATTGCATTGAAAATGCTGGTTTTCCTTGCACGTAGGCACCACTAAGAGTTTATTTTTCACACAGCTGTCCGCCCTTTGGATAATGTTTCAAAACGGAGATACACACCACAGACAACAAGTTAACTACTCACTTTATATTAAACTAACACCAGACCCTGAAGGTTCAAGAATGACCAGCTCATTTTGAATCCACACGTGCACTCTAAGATACTGACATAACCCATGGCCAGCTAATCTTCACAGGGGTGGCCTCTGCACAAACCACACATTGGTAGGCTTTGAAATATTTTTCTGTTCATTAGCTAATATTTCAAATACTAAATTACTAATATAACTTGTAGAATTCTTCATTTGCTGCTCTCTTGGTACTATTGAAGACTGTCACCCTAAGGAGTTTTGATTTTCTGAACTGAAGGGGACTTGGTTCTGCTCTCAAGATGGGGCTCATTCTGTTCCAGAGTCCAGGGCCCCAGGCACCCCTTGATCTGCCTCCATGTTTCAGGGGTTTGAAGGTTCAATGTTGGATAACATGCAAGTAAACCCATCATAGGTTCCCTGTGGGGATAGAGAAGGCATCCATAGACTGGAGGCAGGCAGGCATTCACGTGTTCCAACTGACCTAGTCAATGGTATAGTGAATCGAGACTTTTCTTGAATTTTGTAGTTTCGGATTCTTCCAAATTCACGCTTTTGGTTTCTGAGTCAGTTTGAGGTGCTATCACGGATTATTACATTTTCAGCTTCTATATTCTTGCATGCACTGTGGAATAAACAGACCAGGCATTCTTGTCCATTAATCTGGATGCATGAAATCATCAATATAAAAGATGTTGCAATTAGCATTCCAAGCTCATAGTTTGACACATGCACCATGTGATATTGCAGTAAGAGTAGCCCCTACTTGTACATCGCCGCATGTGCTGCAAGGCAGCGCAAATACGACACCCCTACGGCACATTGGTGATGTATTTTGGGGTGCTGCATGTTTGCATTGACCGTTCTCACACTCTGCTCATGCATGGAAGGCGAGTTCATTCTGTGATCTTGGGCACTGCGTTTAACTGACTGTGCTGCTAGATATTTATACCATGGTTTATAATTCAACTACGTTTTCAATTATTCATTGTGCACAAGGCTCAGTTTATTATGTTTCAGAGTAGGTGTGGGCTTTGTTTTTCCATCAAGTCATATTTTCCTTCTTGAAATCACACATGGCCAGTTCTGCACTCTGCTCACCAATTTTACTGCCCCAAGCACTGTTGGCGGCTAATCACATCTCTATTCCTGCCCTACAAGTTATTGGATATCAACCACGTGTGGCTCATTCCTTAGCGGCATGTACCACAAAACACTCTAGTTCATCCGTCCACAGCTCACTAGAGCTGCCTCCATGCTCTACAAAAGTACAATCCTCCCTGAGCACTAGCCGTAAATATCAATAGTAGTGGAAGTAAGTTTCAAAATGTTAAGATATTAGAAAATAGATACAACCAAAACCAACACCTGTGTCTCAGAGCATATCAAAAATAATAACTCGTATTTCAACAGTCAAAAATAGGAGTACAATCCAAGGTATAGTCCATCCAGTTTGTTCGTATCACAATGATCCAACATGTCTTGTATTTATTACAAATTATAATGGTCCAAGAAAGAAAGTAAATTCTTCTTCTTTGCACATAGACGCAGCCAACACGTGTTTCGTCATGCACTATTCCGTGCCAATAGACTTTGTCAGGGCTGCAAGCCAAAACAACAATCGTATATACATCACTAATGTACATTCTCATGCAAATATTAACAAAATAATTCAAACAGTATTCCTATTCAAATGTAAATACAATTAGATAAGATCTATATGAACAAACGGATGGAAAAATAGTTACAGAAAAACACCACGAAAGGTATCCAGATAGTAACGTCTGAAAAACACAGCAAGTCACCGAGTAACAAAGATCACCATAGTGCACAACTCCACCAAGAGAAAGAAGATTATAAAATCTGTGCTAGATCACCTTGAGGGTTATATTTCAAAAAGTTGCCAATATCAAGAATATTCGAGATCTCCAAATGTTAAGAACTGTAAATAAGATACAGTAATTACTAGGTGCTCCTCTAGTTAATCTGTACTAAATACAGTACATATTTAGTAACACTTTGGCTGCTAGGGGTTTCCCCCCCCAGTGCTGGACTCACAGAGTTGCCTTTATTCATGACTAGCTTAGCTCGTCATAAGCACAGCTCAACCGTGCCTCATGACGAGCTGCGCTCGTCACGAGCAGCGAAGGGGTTAAAGTACTTATTCTAATACATGGACCCTAGGCATGTTAAATATGTAGTTAATAATATTATTAAACATCATATTAATCTTAGTTACTTATTTAAGAAAAATAAATTTCAAAACATAATGGCGCCTAACTAGATCTAAGTATATCGTTATTAATCATAAAGACTTTATTCAGTATAAGTTAGACATAATAAGTATAACTTATAAATTGTGCTATTAAGGTTCTATGAATATCAAACACTGCTCACAATGTTAATTTTATAATTCAATTTGAGCCAGAGGTATTCATACTCAATTGAAACTATATGTCAATCCTGAATAGACATGGTATTTAAATAAAGTTAGGTATTCAATGAAGCTATCGACATGAGCATTATTGACAATGCTCGTATGTAAAGTCTCACCTCAAATTTCGAGCTGCTGAGCAAATCACATGTAAGTGACTTACAAAGTTATAAGTCACAAGTTAGTCAGAGTTCATAAAAATAGCAGTTCAATCTCCTCGGTTACTAATTTAAAATATCATAAAAGAGTAACAGGAACCACCCGCCCCTATCGTAGCGAAAGTCACTAACTAAATATAGAGTTAACAAAACTCGAGTAACCAGGAGTAGTCTCACCTTGTATTAATGGGGACAAATAATCACGAGTACGTGACCTGTAAGAATAAAGTATAAATTAATGTACTAATCTAAAGTAAACTAGTCCAGTCACTGTCATTCCGATACGCTAAAACTCCTCACCTCATCCGATGTATCCTGATCAAATGGTCGCGTACTACACGGGCGCCATTGTTGTGTAGTATTTGAAGTCTAGTTTAACGCGCGCCATCTTGACAGAGTAAAAATGAAGGTTTTTACTCTAAAGACTTTCTTTAAAGTAAATCCAGAATATGTTGCAAAAACGAGATAATCCGAAAGAAATATATAATTCCAAAAACTGGGAAGTGGTTTATTATCCTTAATTTTGAAGAGTTTAACGTGTTCACTATAAGTCCGTTTTTGAGTGCTAGTAATTTCATAACGGTATTATAACTACTGAATTCGATCTCTGGTAAATTTCATCAGTGTTTAGACTCGTTGGCTATTAACCACATTAAAGTCAATATAATATATCTAGTCTTTTAAACTCTTTCTTGTATCAAAAAGTTGCAAAAAAAATGTTTTAAAAAAAAAATGAATTACCTAGCCTCGAACCTCCGACTCCCCACTCCAAAAACCAATGAACTAGTTCTGAGCCACTGTGGCAGAATACAATTACCATATTCTCACTAAGGTTAAGTTGCCTGTAATGCATTCAGATCCATGTAACAGAGTAAGTTAAAGTCAAATTGGAAAAGATCAGGAAGAGAAAATCCAGAGATTCAGGAGGAAAAAAGTAAAAAGTAATCTCATTTCCAGATAGAACAGATATTGATCTTCAGTTCCAATAATACTCACAATAGACTTGTCTAGTTAGACAAGGTAACATTTTAGGATACATTATCATAATGAGCAATTCATAATAACAAAATATTAGTACAGAAAGAGTCATCTGATTTAAGTAAAATAATCTGCTATAGTACATTGATCATGATGTCACAGGTCTAGTATTACAAGAGCATAGTCAAACTAAATTACAATCCAGTAGTTGACTCAAAAAATATATACACCTGAAACATGGCAAGTATTCTATTGACCCAGAAAATATTGCAGATCAGAATCCAAATTAAGGCCCTGTTCAACGGCCCTCAATTTCATAATCCACATACATTCTCTACGTCTTAATTGTAATGCCCTGTTACCACCTCTCCTGTCTAGTTTAACACAGTCTATGCCATGATAACTGAATTCATGAGCACGTGGATCTTCATGGTTCTGTATCTAATGGGCTGCTATCGGATATCTTGTATCATCATTCTTAAGATCTCGGAAGTGCTCAACCATCCAATCCTTCAATCTACGAATGGTGCTGCCTACATAAATTTTTCTGCACGTGCATACAATTACATATACGACAATGTTGTGTCACAGTTAATAAAGGTATTAATTTTGTAAGTACCCGTATTATTGTAGTTGAATTTTTTAATTTTCCTCACAGCCCATCTACATGAGCTGCATTTGCCGCAACAATAAAATCATTTCAATTGGTTACATAACCAGTTAGTGTTAGTAGTTTCCTTCGGGTAACTGGGACTTGCTATATTGGATAGAGTAGTACCTTTCCTAAAGGTGATACTCGGTTTCACATTCAGAAATGGGGTGATATCTCCAGGGCTCCTCATTTAATGCCTATAGTTGGAAAGCAGCACATATAATTTATGATTACCCTCACCAAAATTAGTAACTAGTCTGACCGTCTCTTGTTTATCTCCTATTCTTTGGAGTTTAGTTCTGTTCCTGAGGGTCTCTTCTCTCTTCCAGTTCCTTGCCTTCGATATGGCTTTATTAATGACCCCCTCGGGCTTTAAATCTACATGCCATATCGTCAAGATTCATATCAAAGTCTTGTTGTTCCGAGCAGTTTCTACGCGCCCTCAACATTTCCCCATACGGGATGGCATTAATTTGGCTTCTAGGGGGACAACTACTTGCATGTAACAATGCATTACAGCTCGTCTTTTTAAGATACATTCTGCTACAGAGTTTGAACATCTTGTATTTTTGGATGTAGAACTGTCTGTGGAGAAGGGCAAACTCTGTAGCAGAATGTATCGTAAAAACACCAGCTGTAATGCATTGTTACATGTAAGTAGTTGTCACTCTAGAAGCCAAATTAAGGCCATCCCTTTGTCGTAATTTGACAATGGCCGGGTTAGCGCTTAGCTTTGCTACACGATATTTCCCTTAACTTGGCCATATTAGAAAACGCCATTTTGTATGTTACGGCGGCCATTTTAGGGAATGAGCTGCCTCGTGGTCAGCATGCCCTTTAGTCCGTTGTCCGTACCACTGACCACTCGACTTTGCCCAGCAACAGGCTATTTTTAGTAACGGTCAAGCCTGTGCATGCGCAGTTTCAACTGACCAGTCACCCCTTAGGAATGTTCCGCCAAACTGACCAGTGGAGTTGTAACCCCTCCCATGAGTTGGCTGTGCTCCAAAAATGACCATATATGTACATAAAGCTCTGTAACGTTGTACCGCCTACCTTTTATTACCTGTAAAATTGTATAAAAGACGGAATCACACCAACGTTCGGTGTGATACTTCTTGCATTGCCGAAGGGTGCTGTAGGAATGTACCACCACCCCATGGGGTCTTAATAAACTTGTCTTTTGTACTTTTCAGTTTCCGTGCCAACAGTTCTTTGGTGTAAGTGGGTATTTCCGTGGAGCATGTAGGCCTTGGGAACCCGATACCACAAATTGGCGACCACGAAGGGACTCATCGGTGACTCGGATGCCCGAAGGAGAGGTCGTGACGAAGGATTGGAAACTCGCCATGGACGCGTACGCTGCCACTGAGTGACCCGAGTCTTGGCACCCACGGTGTTTTCTTCCTTTCCTTCTGATCTGACCTTCCAGGTGGCGCCGGTCTCCGATTGAGTTCTTGATCGTCTGCGTTGCTGGATAGTGCCTGTTTGGCTGATTCGATTAAAGACCTTGGCAGTTGGAACCTGGATATTTGAAATTGGGTAAGACTTGTGATCGGTAAGGTAGTCTACGGACGCTTACTGAAGTTCTATGATTTGTGATCGGTAAGGTAGTCTCCGGACGCTTACTGAAGTTCTATGATTGTGTCTATGATTTGAGTTAGCTAACATTTTTGACTTTGTGAACTTTGAATTATATGTGTAGTGCACTTCACATAGGCAGGCATGTAGAGATGTTTCTCTAATTTTGTTTTGTACTCTGAGCGGCACATTTGTGTGAAGTACTGTAAGTGCCATTTATATGGTATCACGCTTTCGTGATACTTTTTGAACATGCCTGTTTTCAGCACACTCCGAGGGATGTGCTGTCTTGGAAATGGTACCACAATTAGGTTAGCGGAATCACAGCCGGCTCCCCCAGAAGGAACGCCAAATCGTGAGATGTACGTAAAATTCGGCCTTCCCCCTATACTGTACAGCAAATTATGGCATAAATATACCAGAACCGATCCAGAGTTGCACTGGCCACTACATGGGTCGTTTGATTTACGAAAGGTTCAGTTTGTGGAACAATGTTTGTTTCAGCGTAGGTCTAGACAGGATATGTTTGATTGTGTACGAATGTGGGAGAAAGCGGTGCGTGAACGTATGAAGCGGGAAGTTGCTTTGGCGGATAAAGAACAGCGCAAGGCTGCTCGAGATAAGGCTTTACAGCTTGAGGAAAAGGAGGCCCAGGAAAAGAAAGAGAGGGAGGAACGGGAACGTAATTTGCAAACGACCGGTCAATTTCCTATTCGTCGTCCGCTTTATCCTGTCCTTACTAATGAAATTGATGATTTTTCGTTATTAGATCGATCACCGCCTCCGTACGTTCTCCCTACGGCTCCGACTGCAGATTCTGATGGCGAAGGACAGGATAAGTCGGAAAAAGGGGATAAGTCCAGTGTCAGGTTATCCGCGGAGAAAGCTGCGGACTTGCGTAGTTGGGCCCGTAAATTGAATTTAAATTATGTAACTGTGACCGACGTTGTTGCTGAGAGGAGTAAATGGACAGAACGAGAATTGATGTGTTTTTTGCATACTCTTGCTGATGAAGTTGTTGCTACATTTCGTAAATATTCAGAGACTTTAGAACCTAAGGCTGTGTCGGTTCATCGTGAGAATCTGGATAAAGGTTTATTTGTTCTTGCAGATGTCGATGCATTTTTCAAATAACTGATCACGCTACAGGATGAGGCGTCCAAGCTGCGGGAAGAAAAGAAAAAGGAGTCTGCGCCGGGGTCACAAGAGCAGATTAAGGAGTGTTCTCTCCGGGGTTCAGATAAGAATTCTAAAGTGCATGTTATGCCTATGCGTGAAGCCGCACCTTTGTATGTTCCACCAAAGGGAGAGGGTACAGATGACGATAAAACATCGAAGGATGCAAAGGGGTATTTTATATATAATTGGGTGTATACGCCTTGGAATAGGTCAGATGTTATGGCATTAAAGAATTCATTACCTGACCTCCGTAAAAATCCAGCCGTATTCTATGAAGGGGTGGAGGGGGCCATTTCCTCTTGTGTTATGACTTTTGTTGATATAGATCTCTTCTTTGGGTTAATTCTTCCGCCTGATATGTGGAGGTTGATTCGTAAAACTAATGATGAAACAGTGCTTGGGGGAACTTGGAAAGAAATAAACCAAGCTGATTTAGACAGGGAACCTGCATGTAAACCATGTGATTTGATTTTAGGACTCCCAGCGGCTATCTTAACTAAACTGAAAATGCTTGTTCCTTCTAAAAAGATCGATTGGACCATGTTAGCTTCGTGCAAACAAAAGTTAGATGAAACGGTATCAGATTTCTTTACACGCTTCGAAGAGGCGTTTCATGATTACAGTGGTCAATCATTAACAGATGATACGGGCAGGCATTTGTTTGTAGATAAGTATGTAGCTAACATCCTGCCGGAGATTGCAAAACGATTAAAGGCGAGTGAAAGTTCCTAGGCCACGGCGACCCCTGCGTCTTTGTTAACCATGGCTCAGTATTATGAGCGGCAGGAATTAGAGGCTAAAGAAAGTGTTGATAAGAAAGCAAAGGAATTGAAAACGAAGGTGATGTTGGCACAGGTTCGTGGAACGCAATCTAGAGGGAATGATAGAGGTAGACGAGGAGGAGGTAATGCGTCGTATGGTCGTACGGATATAGCGGAGGATCAATGTGCCTATTGTAAAGAGTTTGGGCATTGGGCTGACGATTGTCCGGTACTTCGTGAGCAACGTAGTCAGCGTGGTCGAGGAGGTGGAAGGTCGAGGAACAGTTATTCAGTAGCGAGGGGTGGCGGAGGTGATCGTGGCAGGTTTGAAGAGAGGGGCCGTGGCCAGGATGAACGTAATACCTTTGATAGACGAAACCAGTATCAGATATCGGAGGGTGAGAATATGGAGCATCAGGATTATGTGCATGCATAGGACTGCGTAGGATGGGGTACGGAATCAGTTGAAGTGCCAGTAGATCAGAGAGGTCCATATGTAACAGCAGGCATTCTGGGTTTTACTGATCAGTTTGTAGTCGACACAGGAGCTACTCGTAGCGCTTTGTCCAAAAACTTGGTTCCGAGGGCTCCCCTGTCTGGCGACACAATAACATGTATAGGGTTTGATGGCACACCCTCTCCTAGCCCATTATCAAAACCTCTTGCACTTTGTATTGATAAATTTTTCAGTTTTGGTCAATTTTTGTTGTCACCTCATACCCCAGATAACATTCTGGGCATTGATTTGCTCAAATATTTTCGAGCAACAATACGCTGCGCTCCCGAGGGAGTGCGAGTTATTTTGAACGACAATTATCCAGATTCAGACAGATTTTGCACTATACAAGAAATTGAAGCATTAGCCTCTCTCCCGCACACGTTATGGGCGACCTCAGATACGGATGTGGGACAGTTGCTTATTCCACCTATTCGAATCACTGTAAAGGAGGGAGTACTTTTGCCACGTGTACCACAGTATAAGATTTCCAGGGAAGGTGAAATTGCCCCGACGCATATTGTTCAAAATTTGATTATTGCAGGAGTAGTGGAGGAGGTTCCTTACAATGTTTGCAACAGCCCTATTCTTCCGATTCTTAAGAAAGACACTGACAACAAGGTCTATCGATTTATTATTGATTTAAGAGAAATTAACAAAATTGTCATTCCCCAATATCCGGTGGTGTCCGACATCACAACATTGCTCACATTGGTTCCCCCAACGGCGACGACCTTTAGTGTCATTGACCTCAAAAATGCGTTCTTTTCCATCCCCATCCATCCTGATAGCAGATATTTGTTTGGCTTTACGTTAAATAATAAATCGTATAGATTTTGTCGTGTTCCTCAAGGTTACACTGAGAGTCCAAGTATCTACAGCCAGGCTTTAAAAAGACAGCTTGATTCTTTTGAATTGCAATCTGGAGTTGCTCTTATCCAATATGTTGACGACCTTTTATTGGCAGCAGACACTTATGCACAATGTGAGGAGAGTACGCTTGCCTTGCTTTCCTTTTTGGCTCAGAACAAGCATAAGGTTTCAAAGAAAAAACTTCAATACTGTAGACCCAAGGTGACCTACCTCGGTCATCTTTTGTCTAAGGAGGGGCATGCATTAACATCAGATCGAATTCAGGCGATTTTAGATACACCAGTCCCCCGCACTCAGAGAGATGTACGTGCCTTTATAGGATTAACGTCCTTTTGTAGACAGTGGATCATGGGGTTTTCGCACATTATAAAACCTTTGTTAGCGTTACTGTCCAAAACTACACCAATGCCCCTTGAATGGACAGATGAATGTCAGAATGCGTTTGAACAATTGAGACAAGCCCTTTGCTCTGCACCCGTTCTAGGCACACCAGATTATACAAAGATTTTCACATTGTACGTGCACGAGAAAGATGGGTGTGCGTTATCAGTGTTAGTGCAAGCACACGGGGATAAACAAAGGCCATGCGCGTATTTTTCAGCCATTCTTGATCCTGTAGCACAAGGGTTACCTGGGTGTTTCCGAGCAGTTGCAGCAACAGCAGTAGCTATACGGCAGAGTGAGGGAATAGTTTTATCGCACAAATTGATGGTGTTAGTTCCCCACGCAGTAGATGCCCTGTTAAATCAAACAAAGACGCAGTACCTTACGAGTGCACGCCTAACAGGATATGAGCTTACACTCCTGGCGCCACATATCACACTGAAACGATGCGCTACCCTGAACCCTGCCACTTTATTGCCCTATCCGGTTGAGGAGGGTCAGAAAGAAAAACATCACGATTGTGTTTTCCTGACCGAGGAACAGACAAAGGGGCGTGTCAACTTACAGGATAAGCCACTTCCAGATGTGGATGGGGAACACTGGGTTGATGGATCGTGTTTAAGGCTGCCAGATGGTACGACTTCCGCAGCATATGCGATCACGACACTTAAGACAGTGGTAGAAACAGCTAGAATACCACAGAAATCGGCTCAAGCAGCAGAGCTGATAGCCTTGACAAGAGCCTGCGAACTGAGTGCTGGCCTATGTGTGAACATATACACAGACAGCCGGTACGCCTTCGGAGTAGCGCATGATTTCGGGCTACTCTGGAGAGAACGTGGGTTTTTGACTTCTCATGGAGTACACATTATGCACGGAGAACTAGTGCGTGATCTCCTAAACGCGTTGCTTTGTCCAAAGAAAGTAGCGATAATTAAATGCAGTGCCCATAAAAAGATCACTGACAAAGTGGGTCAAGGAAATGCTTTTGCAGACAGCATAGCAAGACGAACAGCTATGTCCCGAACTGACTCCCCCATGTATGTAACAAAATCACAGGCTGAGCGATGGTATGATGCTAGAGCGGAGATACTAGATATCCAAAAATCAGCGACTGAATCGGAACTTGCGGCATGGGCAGCAGAAGGGGTACTAGATGATGAGGGTTGTTGGAGAAGCAAGGACATGGAGAGGTGGAAATTGCCTGCAGCTTACTTGCAGGCGATGGTTCAGATGACACATGGATTAGCGCATGTGGGAGCTCTTGCAATCACTCGATTGTTAACACGAGTTTGGGAGCATCCTGAGATTGCCAATACTGCCAAGAGAGTAGTGCAGACCTGTCTGATATGTTTACAGCACAATCCTGCGAAAGGGACGCATACTCCGAAAGGAGGGTTCGTTCCACCTTCTGCACCATTCGAGGTACTCCAAATGGATTACATCCAGCTTGAGCGCTGCAATAACCTTAAGTATGTTTTAGTGGTGGTGTGTGCCTTTAGCAAATGGGTTGAGGCCTTCCCCACGAAAGATAATACAGCTTTGACAACAGCTAAGGTGTTGCTCAAGGAGTACTTCCCTCGATTTGGAGTTTGCAAATTTTTGTGGAGCGATAATGGGCCTCATTTCGTTGGGAAAATTGTGGAGTATGTACTGAAGGGGTTGGGTATTCAGCAGAAGTTTCATGCTGTGTTCCACCCTCAGTCAGCAGGTCTTGTCGAGCGGTACAATGCTACGTTGAAGTTGAAACTGGCTAAGATTGTGGCGTCCACATCATTGAAGTGGCCGGATGCCTTGCCGCTAGCATTACTCTCTCTTAGATCAGTGCCCCACTCTCGAACAGGCCTCACACCGTATGAAGTGGTGTTTGGAAGGCCTATGAACATATGGGGAGTGCCTAAGCCGCAATTGATACATGATGTGCCTTGCATAATGATGAACGATTATTTGGCACGATTAACAAATGATTTGCTTTCTATTCATCAACAGGTTCGAGAAGCGCTCCCTGACAATTCTACTGGAGAGGCTCACAATCTTCGTCCTGGTGATTTTGTAATGGTGAAATCGTTTGAGAGGGCGAATAGCTTGGAACCGAGGTGGCGTGGCCCCGAGCAAGTCCTCCTGGCAACTCGAACAGCTGTGCGAGTGACCAACAGAAAGCGGTGGGTGCACTCAACTCACTGCTGCCGTGTCTCTCCGGATCTGGTGAATCCTACTGTGCTAACCGACTACAAGGAGATTCTGGATAAAGAAAAGAGCCCAGCTGTGACATCGGCCGAAGTCGAGGGAGCCTTCCCGGACCACACTGTTTCTGGACGACAGCGTTACGATCTGCGGCCACGATAAGAAGACGATTTTTGTTTTTCGAGACTGGTTGGTTACCGCTCTGGGGTTTGTGAAACGGAAGCCGGGAATCTCAAGGGGGGGGATCAGTTCTGCCAAGAGTAGCGACACCCGTCTTGACCCCGGAGAAGAAAACAACGGCTACCTCGGAGCTCAGCACCGTATTTTTTCTTTTTTAGGTATTCACATTTGAGACATTGTGAACTCTTTGAACTATGGCGTCTTCTGCATCACGAGACAAAAGAATACTTGGTGCCATCTTGTTCGTATTGACAATTGTGGTGATAGCAGTAATAGCTTGGGTAGTAGAACTTGTGGTGCCTGTACGTGAACATTTGCTGCCGACTACCCCGGCCCCATCTGAACATTTTCACTTCACCTTGCCCTACCATGAAGAACGGCACCGACAGACTTACTTGAACAATAGCTTCATTCAGATTCTGCATCATACGCACAATATGACGAACACTTCAAATTGTTGGGTGTGTGGGATGTTGCCAGGGCATCAGAAGAAAGGGGGCACTCCACTCATCCCACTCCCATTTTCGTACAATGGTTCCTGCAATGCCTGGTACACTCTTCTATTCACTTTACGATGGCAAACGAAAGGGGGGGTGCTTTTCCGTTTGAACAAAGTTGTTACCATGACCGGGATGGGTATCCACGAGCTGAGGGTACTCGATTTGAATGGGAAGAGTATAGCCCCGATAATGTGCCTGCGCCCCGTGTTTACAGTAATCAAAGGAACATTAATATGTCCAGTTCACATGTTATTAATGTTATCACTACCAAGGCAGATCTCTGTATTCGTAATAAAGGTACAATCCCGGTGGGGAAAAGTGAATGGTACACTACACTTACATTTGACAGTCCGAATGGCATATCATTTGTGGCATCTCGAAATACTTACTTTGTCTGTGGCAATAAAGGCTTTCATCAGCTCCCTTTAGGATGGTTAGGCACATGTTATGTATCTTTTGTATTGCCCCCTGTATTCATTGCCCCGCCAATGTACCATAATGATTATGTACTATACCATGATTTTATACTAAATCGTGTTAAACGTGCTGTGGTCTTGGATGATATTGACCAGACCGATACTGCTTTACAACAGTATGTAGACTTCAATTTGGGACTGTTTTCCTTTGTGGGGGCTGCCTTGAATAGTCGGAAAATACGACGGCTGACTCGTGTTGTTGAGGCTGTAGCCAATGATACTGCTATTGCATTGGGGAACATAACAGAAGAACTTCAGATTTCTAGAATTGTTACGCTCCAAAATCGTATGGTTCTAGATGTGGTTCTAGCTGACCGTGGGGGGGCATGTAGAATCATCGGAAGTAGCTGTTGTGTTTACGTGCCTGATAATTCGCCTTCTGTTTATGATGCCATTTCAAAGCTCCACAAAATAGCTGCTGAAATACACCCGGACAATGGCACTTGGACTCTTTCACGGTGGTTCTGGTCAATGCTTACTGCTTGGGGTTGGAAACTGCTGACGATTCTATGTATCATTGTTGGGATACTGTTCTTTGTATGTTTATGTATACAATGTGGCCCTGCCTTATGTTCCATGTGTTTATCAGCTTGTATCCCATCCAGACGAGCTCTTGCCCGAAATGAAATAATGCTTCATAAAGAAGTTGCTCAAATAATGTTAATTGATATCAAAGATGAGTATCCCGACTACGTTCACTATGAGGTAGCTTCAGCTAAACGCTAAAAGGGTCGTCTGTCGTAATTTGACAATGGCCGGGTTAGCGCTTAGCTTTGCTACACGATATTTCCCTTAACTTGGCCATATTAGAAAACGCCATTTTGTATGTTACGAGGGCCATTTTAGGGAATGAGCTGCCTCGTGGTCAGCATGCCCTTTAGTCCGTTGTCCGTACCACTGACCACTCGACTTTGCCCAGCAACAGGCTATTTTTAGTAACGGTCAAGCCTGTGCATGCGCAGTTTCAACTGACCAGTCACCCCTTAGGAATGTTCCGCCAAACTGACCAGTGGAGTTGTAACCCCTCCCATGAGTTGGCTGTGCTCCAAAAATGACCATATATGTACATAAAGCTCTGTAACGTTGTACCGCCTACCTTTTATTACCTGTAAAATTGTATAAAAGACGGAATCACACCAACGTTCGGTGTGATACTTCTTGCATTGCCGAAGGGTGCTGTAGGAATGTACCACCACCCCATGGGGTCTTAATAAACTTGTCTTTTGTACTTTTCAGTTTCCGTGCCAACAGTTCTTTGGTGTAAGTGGGTATTTCCGTGGAGCATGTAGGCCTTGGGAACCCGATACCACACCTTATGGGGAAATGTTGAGGGGACGTAGAAACTGCTCGGAACAACGAGACTTTGATATGAATCTTGACGATATGGCATGTAGATTTAAAGCCCGAGGGTATCATGAGGGGGTCATTAATAAAGCCATGTTTGCTCCCTTGCACTTTTCTCTTCAGAAAACGATTGATTTATAAATTGTTTTTTAGACACTGTAATATATTTTAATTGGTGCGTTTTTAGACCCCTGCCATCCCCTTAGGCGAGACTACTTCGCCGAGGCTTGAACACTTCCCCCACAGCGCCGCTGTATTCAGGCGCAGGGAAGCTTTGGACATAAATTTCGCCGCCATCTTAGATTGGGAAGGCTGGCCGGAGAGCTCTGCGCCCCTCCCGCCCTCCCAGGGTATTTAATGGGCGTATCCCAACTTTGCCAGTAATTGCTTGTTGTTCCCTCTGAGGCGGAAGCCGGAGGTCTGTGTTTGCTCCCTTGCACTTTTCTCTTCAGAAAACGATTGATTTATACATTGTTTTTTAGACACTGTAATATATTTTAATTGGTGCGTTTTTAGACCACTGCCATCCCCTTAGGCGAGACTACTTCGCCGAGGCTTGAACACTTCCCCCACAGCGCCGCTGTATTCAGGCGCAGGGAAGCTTTGGACATAAATTTCGCCGCCATCTTAGATTGGGAAGGCTGGCCGGAGAACTCTGCGCCCCTCCCGCCCTCCCAGGGTATTTAATGGGCGTATCCCAACTTTGCCAGTAATTGCTTGTTGTTCCCTCTGAGGCGGAAGCCGGAGGTCTGTGTTGCTCCCTTGCACTTTTCTCTTCAGAAAACGATTGATTTATAAATTGTTTTTTAGACACTGTAATATATTTTAATTGGTGCGTTTTTAGACCCCTGCCATCCCCTTAGGCGAGACTACTTCGCCGAGGCTTGAACACTTCCCCCACAGCGCCGCTGTATTCAGGCGCAGGGAAGCTTTGGACATAAATTTCGCCGCCATCTTAGATTGGGAAGGCTGGCCGGAGAGCTCTGCGCCCCTCCCGCCGTCCCAGGGTATTTAATGGGCGTATCCCAACTTTGCCAGTAATTGCTTGTTGTTCCCTCTGAGGCGGAAGCCGTAGGTCTGTGTTTGCTCCCTTGCACTTTTCTCTTCAGAAAACGATTGATTTATAAATTGTTTTTTAGACACTGTAATATATTTTAATTGGTGCGTTTTTAGACCCCTGCCATCCCCTTAGGCGAGACTACTTCGCCGAGGCTTGAACACTTCCCCCACAGCGCCGCTTTATTCAGGCGCAGGGAAGCTTTGGACATAAATTTCGCCGCCATCTTAGATTGGGAAGGCTGGCCGGAGAGCTCTGCGCCCCTCCCACCCTCCTCCCGCCCCGCCCAAATCATGTATAAAAATAACAGTACCGCCCGTCCGCGCCGGGACCGGGCCTAGGGCCACAACCCCTGGCCCTCCTCTCTCATATAACCGGAGCACACTGCTGGAGATTGGTCCCTCCCACGCCCCTCTCTGTACCAAATACGATCTCTCCACAATGTCACCGGAGATACAAATACAATGCCAACATTGTAACACTACACTCGCGTTCGCGAACCCAACCAGCCTAGCTCAAAACTTAGGATCTGAGAAAGACACTCACGTGACTATGGCGCTTATCAATGCGCGTTCCCTGAGCAAGCACTGCCAGGAAATAGCCGATCTCATCAACGATTTCAACTTAGATGTTCTCTACATTACAGAGACCTGGTCTGATGAGGCATCTGCCCCAGACTATGTTACGGCAGTTCCCTCAGGCTTCAGTGCCTATCGGCAGGACAGGCCCAAAGGGAAAGGTGGTGGGCTAGCCATTATAGCGCGAGACCATTTGGAAGTCCGCTCCTCGCCTATACCCACTACATCATGCGAAGCTATGCATTTTAATATAAAGCTGTCCCCGACTTACAACTTCAAGGGAGTGCTCCTTTATAGACCCCCTGGGAACAGATCTGCGTTCCTTGATAACCTTAGTAACATCACTGAGTCTATAGTTACAGAAGAGTCTACTACAATTATGGGCGATTTCAACTTCTATCTGGAGCAAAGCAGCGATAAGGACACTATTTCCCTCACATCCGACCTAGAAATAATGGGCCTCAGTCAACTGGTTACGACTTCCACCCATCAAGCAGGTCATACGCTAGATGGAATCTTTTCAAATGTGGAAGGTCTGTGCATAGCCTCAGTTCTCCCCATGACATGGACTGACCACTCAGTCATTCTTAGCAGCCTCACTATCAAAGGCTCGCCAAGAAAAAAGGCTGCTCACACGAACAGTGGCACCTTTAAAGCATGGAAGGACATCAACTCCAATGACCTTACGATGCTGTTAAACAATACCATCCCGGATCTATCCACTGACCCCAATACCGCCACCAACCAATTTCAGAAATGGCTGGCCGAAGCCACCACTCAGTTGGCACCTACCAAATCTCTGTCAAAGAACAGAAATTTGCCTAAAGCTCAGTGGTATACAAAAGAACTAAAAATTAAAAAACAACTAACTAGGAACAGAGAACGGCACTGGCGAAGAACTTATGACAGCGAAAATAAGGAAAAATATAAACAAGCTCTTGCTTCTTATAAAGCTATGATAGTAGCAGCAAAAAAACACTATTTCACCACCAATATAGAGACCGCAAAAAATTCTAGCAGACAGCTATATAACATTGCTAAAACCCTCTCTGGAAACACCCCGGATCTTAACCCCCCCCCATCGCAAGCACTATGTGATGCCTTATCTAAGTTCTTTTTCATGAAGGTCAATGACATCTACCAAGCTTTTAACTCCGACCCCGCCAGCAGTCCTGCTACTTCCTCAATGATCACACTGAAAAACACCATGACCAATTTTAAACCCCTCACTACGGATCAAATTAAGGGCATTGTAAAATCGATCAAAGCCGGGTCAGCTCTGGATCCCTGCCCAACCTCGGTGATTGCAACCGTACCAGACACAGTCATCCCCATCATCACACATGTCTGTAACACTATACTGACATCTGGAATTTACCCTGATTCATTAAAAAACACGCTGATTAAACCCCTGCTAAAAAAGCCTGGTCTAGATAAAGGTGAACTAAAAAACTATCGCCCTATCGCGAGCCTCCCTTTCCTAGCAAAAGTCACCGAAAAGGCCATGAACCAGCAACTCTCGGAATTCATTGAGAGTCACAACCTGCTGGATGATACACAGTTCGGTTTCCGTAAACACCATGGAACGGAAACCGCTCTCATCAAGGCAGCTGATGACATAAGAGTCATCCGTGATCAGGGAGGAACAGCACTGCTCGTCCTTCTTGATCTCTCAGCGGCCTTCGACACGGTCGACCATAAGATCTTGGTCGACCGTGTCGAAAGGATGGGCATTCAGCTTACTGCCAGGGATCTTCTTGCCTCTTTTCTGGCCAACAGAACCCAGGCGGTCACCTTGGGTCTTTTCCAATCAGTGGATCTGTCGTTGCCGTGTGGGGTCCCCCAAGGCTCATCCCTCAGTCCGACACTATTTAATATATATGTGTCGGACCTTGCTAGTGTCATCAAAGCACACGGGATGAGCCTCACCTCATACGCTGACGACACCCAGCTGGTTCTGGCCATAAAGGGCGATGGAAAGGAGGTGGCAGAAAGATTCCAAAGGGGGATGATTGCTATCGGTGAGTGGATGGCAAGAAATTGCCTGAAACTCAACTCCGATAAAACTGAGGTGGTCATCTTTGGCAACCTTCTGCCAGCCTGGTCGGCAGCTTGGTGGCCATCGGCTCTTGGTGTCCCTCCTACCCCCACCGTCAAGGTCAGAAACCTAGGAGTGACATTTGATGACCAGCTCAGTTTCATGGCCCATGTAAATAAGGTGGCAGCTAACGCCCATTTTAAGCTCAAAATAATAAAAAAGATCATCCCTTATTTACCAGATTCAGCAGCCAAGACATTAGTCACCTCCCTGGTCCTGACATCGTTGGATTACTGCAATGGTCTATTGCTCAATGCACAAAGCAGAGTCACGAAAAAGCTACAGACTGTGCAGAATGCAGCAGCACGCGTGCTATCCAAAAAACCCAATTTGCTCCCTTCTAGGACACCCTGAAAGGTTACCACTGGCTAACCATCCAAAATAGGGTTAAATTCAAATCACTATGTATAGTCTATAAGACCCTGCAGGATCAAGGACCGCGCTTCCTCAAAAAGCTACTAATTCCTTATAATCCGTCCAGAACACTTCGCTCTTCCTCGCTCAACCAACTTGTGGTTCAACGAAGCAGAACAGTCTCTTGGGGTGACCGCCGCTTTTCTATCGCAGCCCCTAAAATCTGGAACTCCCTACCGAACCACATAAAAACAAGTTCCACACTCCTCCAGTTCAGAAAGAAATTGAAGACGTGGTTATTCAACCAGTAAATCCAGCCACCAACCTTCTGATCAGGGATGGACAGCATTGCATACCAGCGCCGAGACGCCTACGGGTAATTGCACGCGCTCTACAAATGCCATTAAATAAATAAATAAATATCGTAGGCAAGGAAATGGAAGAGAGAAGAGACCCTCAGGAACAGAGCTAAACTCCAAAGAATAGGAGATAAACAAGAGACGGTCAGACTGGTTACTAATTTTGGTGAGGGTAATCATAAATTATATGGGCTGCTTTCCAAATATTGGCATTTGTTGAGCAGCGATAGGGATATCACCCCATTTCTGAATGAGAAACCGAGTATCACCTTTAGGAAAGGTACTACTTGATCCAATATAGTAAGTCCCAGTTACCCGAAGGAAACCACTATCACTAACTGGTTAAGTAACCAATTGAGAGGATTTTATTGTTGCGGCAAATGCAGCTCATGTAGATGGGCTGTGAGAAAAATTAAAGAACTCAACTACAATAATACGGGTACTTACAAGATTAATAACTTTATTAAATGCGACACGACCTTTGTTGTATATGTAATTGTATGCACATGCAGAAAAATGTATGTAGGCAGCACCAGTCGTAGATTGAAGGATCGGATGGTTGAGCACTTCCGAGCTCTTAAGAATGGTGATACAAGATATCCGATAACAGCCCATTTGATACAGAACCATGAAGATCAACGTGCTCATGAATTCAGTTATCATGGCATAGACTGTGTTGAACTAGACAGGAGAGGTGGTAACAGGACATTACAATTAAGACGTAGAGAATGTTTGTGGATTATGAAATTGAGGGCCATTGAACAGGGCCTTAATTTGGATTCTGAGCTGCAATATTTTCTGGGTCAATAGAATACTTGCCATGTTTCAGGTGTATATATTTGTTGAGTCAACTACTGGATTATAATTAAGTTTGACTATGCTCTTGTAATACTAGACCTGTGACATCATGATAAATGTACTATAGCAGATTATTTTACTTAAATCAGATGACTCTTTCTGTAACTATTAATTTTGTATTATGAATTACTCATTATGATGATGTATCCTAAAATGTTACCTTGTCTAACTAGACACGTCTATTTTGAGTATTATTGGAACTGAAGATCTGTAATATCTGTTCTATCTGAAAATGAGATTACTTTTTACTTTTTTCCTCCTGAATCTCTGGATTTTCTCTTCCTGATCTTTTCCAATTTGACTTTAATTTACTCTCCTTCATGGATCTGAATGCATTAGAGGCAACTTAACCTTAGTGAGAATATGGTAATTGTATTAGGCCACTGTGGCTCATAACTAGTTCATTGGTTTTTGGAGTGGGGAGTCGGAGGTTCGAGGCTAGGTAATGCAATTAAAAAAAATTCCATTATTTTTGCGACTTTTTGATACAAGAAAGAGTTTAAAAGACTAGATATATGATATTGACTTTAATGTGGTTAATAGCCAACCGAGTCTAAACACTGATGACATTTACTAGAGATCGAATTCGGTAGTTATAATACCGTTATGAAATTACTAGCACTCAAAAATGGACTTATAGTGAATATGTTAAACTCTTCAAAAATTATGGATAATAAACCACTACCCAGTCTTCGGAATTATATATTTCTTTCGGATTAATATCCTTTTTGCCACATATTCTGGATTTACTTTGAAGAAAGTCTTTAGAGTAAAAACCTTCATTTTTACTCTTTCAAGATGGCGGCTGTTAAACTATACTTCAAATACTACCCAACAATGGCGCCCGTGTAGTACGCGACCATTTGATCAGGATACATGGATGCATCGGATGAGGTGAGGCGTTTTAGGGTATCAGAATGACCGTGATTGAACTAGTTTACTTAAGATTAGTACATTAATTTATTCTTTATTCTTACAGGTCACGTACCGTGATTATTTGTCCCCATTAATACAAAGGTGAGACTACTCCTGGTTACTCGAGTTTTGTTAACACTATATTTAGTTAGTGACTCTCGCTACGATAGGGGCTGGTGGTTCCTGTTACTCTGTTATGATATTTTAAATTAGTAATCAAGGTGATTGAACTGCTATTTTTATGAACTCGGCACTAACTTGTGACTTATAACTTTATAGGTCACTTACATGTGATTTGCTCAACAGCTCGAAATTAGAGGTGAGACTTTACATACGAGCGTTGTCAATAATGCTCATGTCGATAGCTTCATTGAATACCTAACTTTATTTAAATAACATGTCTTTTCAGGATTGGCATATAGTTACAATTGCGCATGAATACCTCTGGCTCAAATTGAATTATAAAATTAACACGGTGAGCAGTGTTTGATATTAATAGAATCTTCATAACACAATTCATAGGTTATACTTATTATGTCTAACTTACACCGAATAAAGTCTTTATGATTAAGAACGATATACTTAGATCTAGTTAGGGGCCATTATTTTTTTTAATTTATTTTTCTTAAATAAGCAACTATGATTAACATGTGGTTTAATAATATTATTAACTACAGCTTTAACATGGCTAGGGTCCATGTATTAGAATGAGTACTTTAATAAATATTTACTGCATTTAGTACAGATTCACTAGAAGAGCACCTAGTAATTACTTTATCTTGTAACAGTTCTTAACATTTGGAGATCTCGAATAATCTTGATATTGGCAACTTTTTGAAATATAACCCTCAAGGTGATCTAGCACAGATTTTATAATCTTCTTTCTCTTGGAGTTGTGCACTATGGTGATCTTTGTGACTCTGTGTCTTGCTGTGTTTTTCAGACGTTACTATCTGGATACCTTTCGTGGTGTTTTTCTGTAACAATTTTTCCATCTGTTTGTTCATATAGATTTTGTTATCTAATTGTATTTAAATTTGAATAGGAATAATGTTTGAATTATTTTGTTATTATTCGCATGAGAATGTACATTAGTGATGTATATACGATTGTTGTTTTGGCTTGCAGTCATGACGAAGTCCATTAGCACGGAATAGTGCATGACGAAACACGTGTTGGCTGCGTCTATGTGCAAAGATTAAGAATTGACTTTCTTTCTTGGACCATTATAATTTGTAATAAATACAAGTTAAAGACTTTTTGGATCGTTGTGATACGAACGAACTGAATGGACTATACCTTGGATTGTACTCCTATTTTTGACTGTTGAAATACGAGTTATTATTTTTGATATGCTCGGAGACAGACAGATGTTGGTTTTGGTTGTATCTATTTTCTAATAACTTAACATTTTGAAACTTACTTCCACTACTATTGATATTTACGGCTAGTGCTCAGGAAGGATTGTACTTATATAGCTTTAGTACCCACTAGGTGGGTCTTTGTGGGGTTGTTTGGTAATCGACCTCTCTCCTATCTCTTAGAAGCACACATTATACTTTAAAATAGAGATACGTTTCACCCACACTTAGGGGGTCATTAGGATCGCGGACGGACTTGAGTCCGTCCGCGACCCCAGAGTATGAGGGAACGTCCGCAGGGGCTGCGGCGTTCCCTTTGAGCATATTAGAATGTGACCGCCAGGGTGGCATCACATCCTCAATCTTTAACATTGCGGCGGGTGCAGCTTCAAGCTGCACCTGCCGCAATGTTAAAAATGCATACACAGCATTTGCGTGCACAAAGCAGCAGGCACCGTGCGGTGCCTGCTGCATTGTGCACGCAAATGCAGGGGGGTACCATAGGTACCCCCCATGTGCACCCTCCACCACCCCTTCCCCCGAAGTGAAGGTCCGTATGCTTTTCCACGGCGGAAAAGCCGCTGAGGAAAAGCATAGAATTGCAGACATCCTAATATGCCTGGCGGTGTCTGACAGACACCGCCAGACATGTTAGTGCTTTTCCGCCACGGTCGGAAGGCGACTGCGACGGAAAAGCTGCGGACAGAAAATCAGACCCACCTGCCATCCTAATTTGGCGGTGGGTCTGTGGAGGCTCCGCAGCGGTTTTCCCGCATCCGCCGGGCCGGCGGTGGCTTCCGCCGGCCCGGAGGATGCGGGAAATCCGCAATCATAATTAGCCCCTTAGTGTTGAGCGCCTGACCTATACCTGGTTACCAGAAGTCTATGCTGTTACATGCTCTAAAACCGCACTAGAGTTGCCTCTAGGATCTACAACCCTGCACAGCTACCACTTATGGCTACTTCTACACTGATGCAAGTACTGCAAAATATGGCAGCGCACTAGAGTTGCATCCACGCTCTACAACCCTGCACAGCAGCCACCTATGGTTACTTCGACACTGATGCAAGTACTGCAAAATATGGCAGTGCACTAGAATTGCATCCACACTCTACAACCCAGCGCAGCTGCTACCTATGGCTAGTTGTATTCTCATGCAAGTACTGGGATAGATGGCAGAGCTGCTCTTTCAATTTTCATCCATCCACTACTAGGTGCTGCAGGTCCTGCATTCGTAGTTCCTTATATTGGCATACATACACAGTAAGATAATGCAGATCTCATAGGTCCATGTATTTTCCTTGTGCACTGCAGGGTACTGTGGTCCACTCATTTATAATTCTATGTTTATGCAAGTACTGTACTGACAGAGGCCGCATTGTACCTCAGGGCTGGGAGTACAATCAGGCGTAGAGTACAAACGCGTAAGGCTAAGACTGCAGGTGTACGGCTCCTCCATGTTGTTAGGAGTGCAGATACATGGAGGGGATCTTCAGTGCATGTGGTAAGAGCAGCTCTTGTGTGCAGGTGCAGAGAGCGGATCCAGAGTGCAGGTGCAGAGAGTGGATCCTGTGTGCAGAGAGCAGATTCAGAGTTCAGGTGCAGAGAGTGGATCCAGAGTGCAGGTGCAGGTGCAGAGCGCAGAACCGGAGTGCAGGTGTAGAGCGTGAGTGCAGGTACAGAGAGGGGCTCCAGAGTCCAGAGTGCAGGTGCAGAATCTTGAGTGCAGGGATAGGATGCTGATTGAAGGTAAAAGCACCTCCTGTGTGTATGTGCAGAGAGCCGATCCAGACAGCAGGTGCAGAGAGCGGATCCAGAGAGCAGGTGCACGGAGGGGATTCCTAGTGCAGATGGTAAGAGCAGCTCCTGAGTGCAGGGAGTGGATCCAGAGTGCAGGTGCAGACAGCAGATCCTGCCTGAGTGCAGGTGCAGACAGCAGATCCTGAGTGCAGCTGCAGGGAGCGGATCAAGAGTTCAGGTGCAGATCTTGAGTGCTGGTGTATAGAACACATCCCTGCTCTGTGAACACTGATCTGTGGGAGAAGGTCCCCAGGTCTGGGAGTGCCGTCATGCAATTCAAACCATTAGACTATGATCTAGCATGCTCGCCATAAGGACAGACCATGAGGTATACAGGGAACACCCCCAGTGGTTGAAGTGGAGGTGTATAGATTAGATACTTAGTACAGAGTGCGGGTGTAAACTGTAGTCAATGCTAGGCGCCCAAGCGCCTAGTGCAAACCAGAGGCCAGGTAGTCGAACAGGACTGGTATACAGAATATGAAACAAAACAGAGGGAGTGGAGATATTGTGGATTCAGTGTCCGCGACCGTCATACGTATAAACAAAAAGAATCCATAGTAAAGTATTTACTATGGTCCCTACAGGGGTTGGGAGCACAGTGTTCTTTAAATTCCCCTCACACACCAAAAGGACCCTTAGTGTCATGCTTCATCATAGGGGTCTTTGCATCACTCTACGGAATACAGCGTGCTATTAACCTGCGACTACGCGGGAGCACTGTTGTAAACTCTGTGTGGTGCATGAGGGTATTTGGGTAATATGTGAGTGGTGGGGTCAGAAGTGAAATAACGTGTGAGTGTTTAATTAAAAAATACCTGGTATGTGAGAGCTGAGATTTTTTTTATTCTGTCTCCATGCTGGTACTGTTAAAATGGATGTGGCTATGGTAATATTGCATTTTATGTACAATACCTCATTTGTGCGTCAACATGTTTCAAAGCTAGGCTTCTTCTTCTGGACGGGGTGCACAGATCCCCACCTTACTCACGTCAGGAAGAAGGTAAATTACCTAGACTCAATGTATTCACATGTAAGTAATACGGTGCCGCGGACAGGATGTTTGTGAGTACAGAATCCTCTAAACTTGTTGCTCAATGAGCACCGGATCCCTCCGATTATCGGGCTCATGGTATTTTTCTACAACAGGTAAAAAGTCCTCATTGCAGGTACTTCATGATAAATATTAAGTGAATAGGCACATTTAGTGTATTAAATATATAATTCTCATGAGAGTCCATTAGAAACATAATCAAATGTATTTGTGATCCTAGTTCTGCAACCAGAGTCCGCGGGCCAGAAGGCATGCAGATGCGGTCGGACTGCCCAAAGATGGCATGCATGGCTTCGTAAAATTCATGAAGCTGGGCAGGGGTAGCTCCCTGTCCCGGGATGGCCGGAGTCGATCCTGAAAACTCCGCACGTGGAGCCGCGGGAGAGGCACTACCCTCACCCTTCGTCGCGTCGGCCGACGGACGAGGGGAAGTTGAAGAGAGACGATGATTCTACGACTTCTTTTGGTTCTGCAACTTACCTGACCCGAGTGCGAAGACTTCGTAGAGGAGTGATGGTGATGACCCTGCGATCGGTCCCTCTAGCTCCCAGGCGACCGGGACCTTGAGTGACACGGAGCAGACTGCCGGGCTCTCTCAATACAGAGAGAGTCAATAGTCATGTCCTGCTAACTATCATCTCCTAGTCTTGCTCAGTGTGGGTGTTAAATGTTTTTCTAAAGTATGCATGAACTTGAAAAATGGATCAACAAAAACGTGGCTATAAAGTAGGTTTTTACGGTGGCTGTGGTATATAGGGCAGTGTATAAACGTTATCCATTCTGATACTGGACACTTCCCATACAACAGGCCATCTGCTCTAAGTGCAGTTGTCAACTTTACATCAGCTTCAACAGCGGCAAACTGTGGGTCAGATTACCAGGTTGGGGCATACCAAAGGCACTGCTGAGAACCCTTATTGGTCTCTGTTCATGAATGTGGATAAAAAAAAGGCCGACCCAGAAACCTTGACCTGATTCCGAAGTGTGACCACCAACGCAATATTTACCAATAGGGGTCTGAATGAATCAGAGATGTGTTCGGGCCACTTTAATGTTTATTCTGTATGTTGGGTTGACATGCTGTAATGCTAAATAACGTGTTTCCTCTTAAATTTAGTGGTTAGCAATAAGCAACTTATATTGTAATCTTAGATTAACCATCAATTTGCCACAAAGAGCACTGAATTAATACAAACAATTGTCTTAAAGAAAACATAATAACAGTAAGTTTTTGGCATAATATCAATAAAAAATGGATATTGACACCTGTGAAATACCAAACCTAACAGGTTAACGTCTATAAATACTTATTTATTTATTTATTTATATTCCACATTTGTTAAGCGCACTATTACCAAACGGTGTCCTGCCTTTGGATAGATGAACAAGGAAGTGCAAAATCACAAACAGCAATGCTTAAACCAGCACAAGTCCTAAATGCCTCTTTCCTTCCACTACGTACCAAGATATCCGAGGCAAACTTTTGTTTGTATCCTCTGAGGCGGAAGCCGGAGGACTGTGACCACAATCTATTTTAAAAATTGTTATTCTTTGTTCTTTTGTGTGATTTTAAAACCTGGGAGCTCACCTGTTTGAAGCGCTAACCACTCGCGCTGACACAGCCCTCCTCGACCACCCCTGACACAGCGACCCCACGCTGACACAGGGAAACGGCCAAGGCGGTAGCCACGCCCACTGCGAGGCCACGCCCACTTTCAACCAATACAAATACGCTGAAACAAGCGGTTCATTACTTTTGTTTGTATCCTCTGAGGCGGAAGCCGGAGGACTGTGACCACAATCTATTTTAAAAATTGTTATTCTTTGCTCTTTTGTGTGATTTTAAAACCTGGGAGCTCACCTGTTTGAAGCGCTAACCACTCGCGCTGACACAGCCCTCCTCGACCTCCCCTGACACAGCGACCCCGCGCTGACACAGGGAAACGGCCAAGGCGGTAGCCACGCCCACTGCGAGGCCACGCCCACTTTCAACCAATACAAATACGCTGAGAACAAGTGGTTCATTACTTTTGTTTGTATCCTCTGAGGCGGAAGCCGGAGGACTGTGACCACAATCTATTTTAAAAATTGTTATTCTTTGCTCTTTTGTGTGATTTTAAAACCTGGGAGCTCACCTGTTTGAAGCGCTAACCACTCGCGCTGACACAGCCCTCCTCGACCACCCCTGACACAGCGACCCCGCGCTGACACAGGGAAACGCCCAAGGCGGTAGCCACGTCCACTGCGAGGCCACGCCCACTTTCAACCAATACAAATACGCTGAGAACAAGCGGTTCATTACTTTTGTTTGTATCCTCTGAGGCGGAAGCCGGAGGACTGTGACCACAATCTATTTTAAAAATTGTTATTCTTTGCTCTTTTGTGTGATTTTAAAACCTGGGAGCTCACCTGTTTGAAGCGCTAACCACTCGCGCTGACACAGCCCTCCTCGACCACCCCTGACATGGCGACCCCGCGCTGACACAGGGAAACGCCCAAGGCGGTAGCCACGCCCACTGCGAGGCCACGCCCACTTTCAACCAATACAAATGTGCCGGCCATACCAGCGCAGCGGACGAGCGCAGCGGGAGCGCCGTTTGCGCGCCGAAGGCGCGCCTAAGGCAAGCCCGTCTGCGCCCGTCCGCGCACGACCGGGCCCAGGGCCAGAACCCCTGCCGAACACAGATGACCCAAAGGTAAGCTACTCACGCCGAGGGCTACTAAGTCTCAGACCCCCAGCTTCCTCCTGTGACTATATCCATGATCTAAATGGACCTTTCATTCGCTGCCCCCTTTGCAAGATAGTCCAGCTCAAACTTTCCATAAAACCTCACAAACCCGCCTCCCTCAAACTCGCATCACTAAACTGTCGCTCGCTCCCTAAACATGCGCTACAGATCAACCATCTTATAGAGGACCTGGAGATAGACATCCTCTTCCTCACGGAAACTTGGCTCTCCCCACATTCGCAATCAGATATGGCACTAGCAACCCCACCGGGCTTCCTCATCCAGTCCCTACCCCGCCCCTTGGGCAGAGGTGGTGGTGTCGCCATCATTTACCGGGACTACCTTCACTGTAAAACCAGTGATGCGCAGTTCCCCGACTCTGAAAGCCTTCAGTTTACTATTAAACTAGACCCGACCAACTCACTGACAGGAGTCCTTGTGTACCGCCCCCCCCGGCCCTCCAGGCCCTTTCGCTAGTTCCCTCCTGGACACTGTAACAACTCAGGCCACTCCCTATCAAATTTCATGATAGTAGGTGACCTGAACATTCATCTCGATGACCCGGCAGATCCGGTAGCTACCGACCTGATCTCCGATCTGGCGGCACTTGACATCCGCCTTCTTAATTCCGGAGCGACCCACATCAAGGGTCACCTACTGGACCCAGTGTTCACCAGCTCCCCTTCGATACAAGTGAACGAGGCCCTTCCCATTCCCTGGACAGATCACTTCCTAGTCTCCTTCCGACTACCAGGAACATTTAGGCAACCACAAAAACCGCCTACCTACATCAGGGACAGGACCTGGTCCAGACTCCCCACCGAAGAATGGGCCAGAATCCTAAAAACAACCACCCCTGCATACGCTGAAGACCCGGCTGTCGCCGACAAAAAATTTAGAGAGTGGATCACCACCTCCCTGAACACAGTGCTCCCACTTAGAACTAGGGAGGACAAAAACGGTAAACCCGGTTCTGCCCCGTGGTACACCTCGGACCTCCGACTACTTCGCAAAAACTGCAAAAAAGCCGAACGGCTTTGGAGAAAAGACTGGCAGCACGCCAGCAAGGAAGCATACCATAACACAGTCAAACTCTATAAAGAGGCCATCAGGCACGCCAAAGCTTCCCACTATGACGCGCGGATAAAAGAATCCTCCAATTCTGCCAGGGAATCCTTCTTAATTGTAAAGGAGCTGCTCAAAGTACCTAATACCCCTCCCTCCATCACCCCCCGGGTCGACCGAAGTAATGAACTAGCCTCCTATTTTAATGACAAAATCTCCCGCATCCTGGCCTCCCTCCCACCGCCCGGCCCCCCCAGCCACTCGGCCAGCCATGCATCCCCCCGCCACACCGAAAGCAATTTATGCCCCATACTTGCGACATTCCGGCCAGTAACCTGCACAGAGGTAGAACGAACCCTGACTAAAATGAAAAGCGGATCTCCTCTGGACCCGGCACCCATCAGATTCCTTAAAACCGTGGCCCCTGTCATCGTCCCCACGGTCACGGAGCTCATCAACAGCTCGCTTGCTAAGGGATCTGTCCCTGACAGCTGGAAAAGTGCGGTGGTGAAGGCACTTTAAAAAAAAACCCAGCTTGACCCAGCGGACATGTCAAACTATCGACCAATATCACTACTCCCCGGAATCAGCAAGGTAGCCGAGAAATTGGTCAACGAACAATTATCTCAGTTCTTTGAAACTAACAACGTACTACGGCAATCCCAGACGGGATTCCGCCCGGGTCATGGCACAGACACCGCCCTTCTTGCCGTTATCGAGGAGGTAAGGCGCATCCTGGATTCAGGAGGGTCAGTGGCAGTGATCCTCCTGGATCTCAGCGCAGCCTTCGACACAGTCAATCACCGTGTCCTTCTCCATCGACTCGCGGCAGCAGGGCTCACCGGGACAGCACTCAGCTGGATTGAATCCTTCCTCACTGGGCGCACGTTCCAGGTATGGGACAACAACCACCACTCGTCCACTCTCCCCCTCACAAGCGGGGTCCCTCAGGGTTCTTCCCTGAGCCCAACGCTTTTTAATGCATATATGGCCCCCCTTGAGGACGTGGTGATACCATTTGACATAAAAATGGTAAGCTACGCTGATGACACTCAACTGGTCGTCTCCTTATCCCAACTAGTCGACCACCCAGAGAACCTGACCAACTGCCTCACAGAAATCCACAGCTGGATGAGTGACTCATCATTAAAATTAAATGGGTCAAAGACGGAAGTGATGCTCCTGGGGAAACAATGGACGACCATCCCTACAGCACTCTGGCCCGACGTATTCGGAGAAATCCCCCCCCGAAGCGTGAAATCAAGACCCTCGGCGTATGGCTCGAACCAGAGCTTTCTATGAAGACGCAAGCAGCCAAAACCTCGGGCACCTGTTTCGGGCTCATGCGCACGACCCGCAAGATTCTCCCCTTACTGCCACCTGCTTCCAGGAAATTGCTTATCCAGGGACTAGTACTGTCTCGCCTGGATTATAGCAACATGGTCTACCTGGGAGCCCCTGAGGCCACCCTGACGAAACTGCAGCGGACACAGAACGCTGCAGCACGTCTGCTCACCAACCTTCCCCCTAGAGTGTCCGCCAGACCTGCCCTCAAGGCTCTGCACTGGCTCCCTGTGCGCCAAAGGGTGCATTTCAAAGCCATGTGCACGACACACAAGCTGATCAATGGATCTGGTCCCGCGATCCTCAGCAGCATGATCACTCCCTACAAAGCACCCAGATCCTTACGATCCGAGAATGAGCACCTGGCCAACATCCCCAGATTCAAAAAGACACGCACAGGAGGACGACGCTTCTCCGTCCAAGCAGCCACTGGATGGAACGCCCTACCACGCTCCCTCAGACTTGAACCCAACTACCTGGCATTTCGCAAAAAGTTGAAAACACACCTATTCCCTAATTAAACGTCTCTCCTCCCTTCCTCTCCCTCAACTGGATTACAACTACTATAGCGCGGGGATGCCCTTGGGTCACCAGGCGCTTTACAAATCGTTATTAAATTAAAAATTAAATTAAATTCTTTAATACCAATCATCTGGGTCATATCCGGGAAATTAATGCCTACTTTAAGTTTTGGGCTGGTGGCCTTTCACAGGAAACTTTCCAAATGGGTGGATATACCATGAGCCAGGTCAAGAGCTCCTCCAGTTCAACTTCCACAAACAAACTCATAACCTAAACCCTTTACGTTTAAATCTGTGTCAATCTTAAGCGGAAGTATTACGATTGCTTGGAGACAACAAGACTTCCGCTAGATGTGTAAACCCCTGAGAAGCAAACTTGGCTGATGATGGCTGATAGCCAGAAACCAGTCCTAGGATGCTTGATTCCAGTCCTGGGAAGACATGGCTTGGCAGTTCGGGCTGGACTGTTGCCATGATGCACAGGGTCAAGGCTGATTTGCATATGGCCATGTCTGAACTGGGGTGGTGTGGTGAGCAAAAAAACGATGGATTTAGGCTCAGAGTCCCGTGCTCTCCACACCACTGGAGTCAAGCTATCCTGGCTGATGATGGCTGATAGCCAGAAACCGGTCCTAGGATGCTCGATTCCGGTCCAGGGAAGACATGGCTTGGCAGTTCGGGCTGGATTGTTCCCATGAGACACGGGGTTAAGGCTAATTTGAATATGGCCATGTCTAAACTGGGGTGGTGTGGAGAGCAAAAAACGATGGATTTAGGTCAATATCTCTGTACTGGTGTGAATGTATGGCTTTGTTCTGCATTCTGTCCATCAACTGTTGTTTTTGCATTTGGATGAGCCATGAGCCAGGTCAAGAGCTCCTCCAATTCAATTTTCCCAAACAATCTCATAACCTAAACCCTGTAGGTTTCAATCTGTGTCAATCTTAGGCTGAAGTATTACTATTGCTTGGAGACAAAAAGACTTCCACTAGATGTGTGAACCCCTGACATGCAAACTTGGCGTCAACCCATGTCAACTTCAATTTTAACAACAGTTGGGCAAAATTGCTACCCCCGACACAAGGTAAAACCTAATTTTTGAAACAAGAAATGCTTTATTCTATAATGAAGATTGAGCTGAACTAGAGACGGGGAAGCACCTGTGGATGAACTTCAGCACACAGAACAATGCACCACAAAAATGTTTTAATCTTCCTTCCAGACTCTAAAGGTGTATACTAATGAAGAAATAGGTTTCTTGTTGCCAAATTGGGGAATTTGCCATCTTTGACTACACATGAACAGTCTCCTCTGCTTCTCCGGTGATGCAACCCTCGTTTATACTTTGTGCTTCTGCCATGATCTGGGAGGACCAGGAAGGGATTCATCATAATCTGATTTTTTATTTGAACATTGGGACATCCAAAGGTGTGCAGTAATATCCTGCCTGTGCTCAGTTGACCCCTCCCAATTAATTGATTTTAATTTCATTTTTATCATGGACATCGGTATTAGCATGCTTTTACGATGTTGGATGTTAACCTTTTACCAGAACACGTTGGACATTTAAAATTGTTGTAATGTATCACGATTCAGAAACAAAGCTAGTTCTTCCTCACAGTCCCTTCCCATGGCAAGTAATGACAGTCAGCTGGGATTGGTGGAGTTAATGAAGTGGGGGGAGGTGGCAGGAGGACATAATGGAACTGGGGACTTGGTGGCTGGCACACATGAGAATTTACCACAACTGGTACTGTGGATGTGAAACAGAGCATAAGTGTTACAGAGGTTAGAGAAACTAGCCAACAGTGGGATGGGAACTGGACATTCCTATTGATGGTCCAATAGATGCATTTTTGTCATTTGTGGAATGTAGACAAAATACATGCATCACGGTGAAGCCCAGCAAGTTATGTGCATTACTGAAGCATTTTATAAACTATGCGAATATATGCAGAAGTACTGTGGCATTGTGGAAAGTGGATAACTGTGAACTCTAGTACTGTGGTGATTGTACATAGAAGTAAAGTGCTGTGGAGATATGTGGGGAGATCAGCACTTTGTTTCAGCTTATTATCCTTGAGCTGAAAGTGGGGTGTGGCAACGGATCATTGGGGGAGTTTGGTGGATGGGTGGTTCAGGATGTATTTAACACTAAAGAACAATAGCCCATGAGGCCATTTAGTTTCAGAAACCTAGCATCCAACCACCATCCAATGTTGGTCGGTAGGTTACTAGAGGCTGGTTTTGGTTTTGTCAGTTGGTGACGTGTAGGTATGGTGGTGTGCTGTTAGTTTAGCACAGGTGGTATGTCCAGTTTGTTCTTGGTACCCCTATTCTGACCCCGGTGATCCCTTACCGCCTGTCTGCCATCTTCACAAAAGTATAGATGCAGTGTTTTAACTACCCACTGTGTGTTCCAGTTTCAGTGCAGTATACGTCTGTTACCCCCCTTGAGCACTTATTTTTTTGTGTCACCCTACGTTTCTTCCTCACTGTGGTTCTTACACATACCCCGCACCATTAGCCTTCACAATGCCCAGCCAGTGACTCCCTGTGTGGGAAGGGCCTGAACATATCATGCCATGTATCGATTTCTAATGAGGAGCTGTAGTTTAAAGACACAGCCATCTTTAGACAGCTAGCTTCTCATGGGTGTAGCAGCAGAGTGTAGAGAACTGTGCACACTGCTTTCACTGCGGGGGAAGACAATTGTAACAGATTCGTTTCAGAGAGCAAATCAGCTCGGCCCCTATGCAGGTGGGGCCCTGAATTTGAGAAGGATGACAGCTACAAATGTCAGCAACTGTTGTGTCTCGATGCTTCTAGTTTGCCACGTTTTGATGGCAACCGTGGGGAACCACAGGGTTTCTGGTCGTTGGTCAACAAAGAAAACATCAAAGTCAAACAATAAAGAAAACACATTCCATCTGTCTGGGAGTGCACCAACACCAGAAGCGGTTTCTTCACTTGGACAAGGCAGGTTTCAAAGAAAGTGCTACGTCAGACCATGTACCACTGGGGCAGTAACACTGAATGTTTCCAGCATTCATAAAAAGCAGGCGAGTCCAACCACAACCACACAATATTGTTTTCTGAGCTGTCCTTTTGCATGAATAGCCTTGACATCAGCTGTTCAAGATCCATGGCACACCCAAACGCGCGCTCTAGAGGATAGCATCAGTGGTCGCCACGCGACCTTCAAGCATCCTAAGCATGTCCCATACAACATCAGATTGTTTTTTTTAAACGGTTGTGCTACACACTGTGAAAGATACAACAGCATATCCTACTGTATTAAATGACAACCACACACCAAAGTCAGAGGTGAGAAAAAGTCAAGAGAGCAGGAGTTCCCAAAGTCTTGAATACTTTATTGCGATATTAACAAAAATACTTTTAGCTAAATAACACTGATCCAGTTTATAGAAGAAGCTCAAAAACATAGTTAAATGGTTTCTCAGAACACGATTTATACATAGAAGTACAGCTCTTAATGAGAGAGCAGACGTGGCTGCAAGCAGACTAAAGATCCCACTCACAGCAATGATTGAGGTTTTAATCCCAAAGCTCTCATTTGGAGTACATATATTGTTTTGCAGCAGGGAAGAATGTTAAATAATTTGCTTTTGTTACGGGTAGAGAACAGAGGTAGCAAAGAGTTGAGCATGTCACGGACACTCGAGATCTGCTCAGAGCTTTTGAGTGTAAATTTCAAGTTCCCAAAGGAGGAGCACCATGGGTGAACCCCAGAGGGAATTCCGAAGGGTCAGAAGGTCCAGCAGCAAAGCTCATCTCTGGCATGCATTACCACAGAGACTGTGTCAGTCAAAGGTCAGACAGGGGGCTTTGGATTGTCTTTTACAGTGCAACACAACCATAACAGTGTCACCTCTCCTGTACAAAAATAATGCTGTTCAGAAAAGATGAATCTAGCTTGTAAAGAAATATAAAGCTTTGGTGACTAAGCTCACAGCACACTGCTTGTGAGAGTCACAGGAAAGTCAAGTTAAGGCTAGACGAATTTAGAAAGTGAACAAAGCAGGGAGGTGGTCCTTGGTCTTGGGCCATGGTGGAACAAGCCTGCCTGCTGCTCTACAGAAAAATACCAAAAAGACTCATCAGGGTGGTGTTCTGAGCACATATTAAACAATACTATTTCTAGCCTGATCAGTTATTACTCACGGCTAGTCTACATCTATGCTCCCAGAATACGTCCCCGCGCCCTACCTTTACGCTTTGGGAAGGTTAACATGGCTCTCCATCTTGTTCTCTACATCTAGTGAAGTCGCTTCGGAGGACAAGGTAGACTCTTAGAGATGAACTATAGGGCCAGGTGAAGAGCTTAGGATCAGCTTGTAGGGGACCCTACGGAAAGCCTTCCTACCAATGGCCTATGTTCGAATGAATGTTCACACGTCTTTAGCCTACAGTCTCAATCACAAAGGCCTGGAACATGGAAAAGGCTATTAACCTAATCGAGAAGTGCTAATGCGCTTCTCTTAAGTCCCAGTGTAAACATCTTGGCTTGTACCATGTTATCTTCTGTGTCCAAGTTCAATCCAAAGGTTAATCCCAAGGGTTAACAGTGCACAGGCAAAGAGGAATATTTAGCGACTCTGCTGTAAGAACTCTGTAATATCTGAAAGTCGTCACATCTTAGCAAATGATGGTTACCAAATGTAATACAAAAAAACATGGAAGATGTTCCAGTCATTACATAAACAATACTTTATTATACAAAACCCACTGTTGTCCCTAAAGCCCTGCGATAGTGAACATCAGCACTTGTGAAAGCTGAGACAAGGCATACATTGAAACAAGGGAACTAGACATGATCGAAGGAGGGCAATAGACATACTTGTACACGCCATGCTATCTGCTTCCAGAAATGCGTGGGTCCTTGAATAGGCACTGCCAGGTTTCTGATCAGTGACACCAAGATGTCAGCATTCGTGGAATGCCAAGGGTATGTATGTAGCCTTTGACTGTACCAACAACCCTACACTTGCAGCACTAGTAATTAAGGCCCATAATATGCGCCCGTGGTATGAACGCTGTGAAGCTTTACGGCTTGTGTGTTCCATCTTTGGCTTCTCCATTCAGGATCTACTGTGCACCTGCACTACTTGCATTGCAGCACCCAACTACAGGAATCACAGGGTTGTGGTGGTAGCACTGGCAAAAGGTAAATAAACAGGCAGGCTATAGGTACATCGTGGCTTTTCTCTGTGGTCAAAATGTATAGGAGTGGAACATAATATGAGGGACACTTTGCTACAGACGTACTGCCTACAGTATGGCGGCTTCTTTGATTGTGTACTGGAAATCCACACCAGTGGGCACTCAGATCTATTAAGTTAGTGGCTGTTGGCCACAACATGCACCATGAAGCCTGTCATGGCTGCGGCAATCGCTGATGATGTCACCTCCTTCTTACATGTCAAAGGGAAACTAAAAAGAGAGGATTTATGTTTTCCCTCAAATGAAAAGTGGAGAAAGGCATCTTACAGCGATTAAACGGCATTACAAGTTTCTGGGACGTTCAACTTCCAAACGTGGTCTACTGGGGTCCTGTTCTGCAGCCCAATGCAGAACATTTGCTGATTGCGCCTGCTGCATCATTGCTTACGAGAATGCATGCCCAGCTCAGCTCCCATTTACAAAGCAATAAACAAAAAAATCCAATATATCCACAGAAAAGGCAGGCTAACTGCATTTTCTAGACTAAAATCATAGCCTTCTCCACTACGGCAGAATTTATATTTGTTGCACAAATGTTACAAAATAGATTAACCTCTTCTTCTGCGTGGTGTGCATTACTAGTTTTAAAGTGACATCCACCCCTTGCATTTGTGTGCTTTGATAGGAGGAATACAGCTGGGTGACACTGCATAGCCTGTCAGAACTGCAGCAGCCTTGGAATGTTGGCTTTCCCATCAGACAGGACATACACATATACAATTCAAGGAAATCTCACCAGCCTTGGACTTGGCAGATGTCTAAGACCTATGAAGAGGCGATCACCCAGAGCGGGGAAGCCTGTTGACACACTAGGTTTCTGGGCATTGAAATCACCCCACGAACTGGGGCAGGTCACAGTTGCAGTCTGTATGTAGATGTTACTCAAAAAGGCGTTGTATTGCTGTGACCAAGGAAGAGGAGGAGCAGAAGAGAACAAAAGACCCCAGAGAGACGCCTCGACAGTTATTTTGAGTTTCTTTCCCATACAGTTTTAGACCTCTTCACTGTAGCAAGATATTTCAGTTGTAAACAAGACCTTTTGTCAGTTGGGGGCCGGGGATGGGGGTGGTAGGGGTACCGGTTATTGCTGCAAATGACACCAAGGCCAGTGGACCAAATGTAATCGGTTATACCCAAAGTATCGCACATCTCTATCCACAGAAACAATGCACAGCTTTATATCTTCACTGTGCTTAGGTTATCACAAGTGTTCGGCCTATGCTCAGAAGGCCCCCTCTGAGCCATAATATTCACAGAGCCTCCTACACAAGCGCAGGCCAAGGACGGGTCACAGCACCGGGACATTGGCAGAGGAGAACATTCTACCATTGTGTAGAAGGAATTCTCTTTACAGCAGCTGTGGCAACCTATTACACCAATCCACGTAACACCTACTTAAAGGAAGGAGGTCTCATTACAACCTGGAGCAGGTCATGGGCCCTTCTGCAATAGCACAAACAAGTAGTTGCACATTGTGAGAAGTTGGCATCAGCCCTAGAGGAGAAAATCTCGCGCCTCAGAAGACCGAACCACAATTGTGCAAGGTGGGTATGCCAACTACACATGCTAAACTTCAACATCTTGATCTGTGACTGAGTAAGGATCCCAAAATAATGTGTAATGAAGGGGATCTGCATAGTTGCTTCACCGCCCATTGTTTTAAGTGTGCCCGTCTACAACCTAAAATCAGAAGAAGAATCTACAACCTAAATAGAAGCTTCTGAGTAGTGTTCTTTCAGTGTTCCATTTTCAGCCCTCCCCCACATTCGTCTTACCCGTCTCTTACCCGCTCTTCACCTGGCACCGATACAAATGCGAAGTGTGGTAACAGCAGTTCCATCATAAGGGATCGCCTGACTTCACCATGGGAATCCTTGCTTCCATATCATGCGAGTGCTCAATATGAGCACACCAGTAAGATCTGCTCTGCGTTGCATGCATTCACTGCAAGGCTGCCTTCTTGAGCGTGAAGACCATGTTTAACCGGTTTAGGACTGCAAGGTTAGTTAGTGGATTTGTGCGATGCTCATGTAGGTGGCAGCCATTTTTCCAAGCAAAGAGTGACCTGTAATCCCTCTATGTCAAAACAGGAGAAAACAGGGGGTTCCTACAGCTTCTGAAGGGTTAGGAGTGCAACCTTTCTTGTTCCTAAAACAGCTCATTAAGCAAGGCAAGGTTGGCAGGTATGTGAAGTGATTCCAGTAGGAATTACAAACCTCTGAAAGTAGCATTGCTCTCTATGCACCATTCGTTTCATCCTCAACACATGCTCCCACCACCAACCCATACTCCTGGCAACTTTATTATAAAAGGAGATGTTGCTGCACAATCCCAAGCATCCAAAATGAAGACTTCACCATGCCTACAATCCCAAGATAGTAATATTGCACTGGAATAACAAAATGTGTCAAATAATTCAATCTATACATTGATTGTATCTGCACTGGAAGACAATGTTCTGTTTCAGGTGCTTTACAGCAGCCATTTCAAGCCATGCACAACTAAAAGCAGTGCTTTCTTTTTCTTGACCTAGTGCTCCGTTTGGGAGCCTGCGGTAAGAGCCTTTGGTTTGATGCCGGGGTAGTTGCAGGTAGGTCCGTGGAGCAGAGATGCTGCAGGGGAAGGGCTTGGGGTGTATGTGGTCCTGCAACCGGATTGAACATCTGCACCCCATCCCTGATCTCTTTCAGAGTCTGGCACATCTGGCTCACCTGCCCAGTCAGGCCAGCCATCTGCTGGCCAATGACACGCATGCTCTCTGCCATGTCCTTGTGCACTACCACCAACTCATGGCAGAACTGCCTGAAAAGGTCGGTTTGCTGGAGATGAGAGTTTAAGAGATGTCGGTCGAAGCTGGAGACGGGTGGGCTGTGGGAACGAGGCCTGGTGGGTATGCTGGAAGGAAGGCTGTGGTGGGCTGGCTGATGGGGAGCATGTCTTTGCCCAGTAAACTCTGAATGGTCTGATGAAGAGGATGACCGTAGAAGAGGCGGTTCAGTGATCCCGTCCACTGCATTAGTGTTCTTTGGGAATGGCGGCAAATGAGGGAGTGTTCGGGAGGGTCCCGGATTTTCATCCTCGTCTTCATCATCTTCCTCTTCGGCTTGAAACAGAAGAAGAAACCATAATTAACAGCAAGCTTTACATTCACAAAACAATATGTATAGGTTAAGAACGTCAGGGTAATAGCCCCTCTCAAATGTAAACTACTAGCTCAGCCTATCTACGCTTCCTTACTAGCTCCTTTCAAGCCCAACACCCACAAGAAGCATATTAGCACTGCTACAACTGGCATGCAAGGATGTGTGTCTTTAAGCACTGCTACAGCTGGCATGCAATGATATGCTAGCACTGAAATGCCAATGAGGCAACTAAAACCGGAAATAAGACTGGCAGTATTTGGGTGCCCTACCAGCTCCCTCCATCACTGCTGACTTCAGCAGTATTACATAGTAGTACCTTAAAACACAGAATTTTACAAATTCACTACTTCAGCAGATTCAAGCGGTACAAGTAAAAGGCACTGGCCTTTGTAAATGAAGAGCCCTGGTGGGCGTGCAATCATAGGGCTAATAATAAATTAGACAAAAAGCCAAAGCACTCAGGACAGAGGATAAGAAGCAGCTTAAAATATTTTTTTCTAATTTCATTATAAGTCGCGTGCATGCGTCTTGACTGGTGGTTGTAGACCTAGTGATGAGGAGCGTGGGACTATATTACGATGGCCAAGTCAGTGAGGTCACACTGCACTGAAAAGTAGGCACGGACGGCAAATAGTTCACTCTAGGGTAGGAGATGCTACTCCTCACTTGCTTTTGGTACCACAGACCTTATGCCTGCTGCACCTGATCTCAGAGGTCAAGAAATCAGTGGCAGAAGAGAAAGTGGCGAGGGTTTCAGTAGCCCATGTTTACTATCTGAAATTTCCTCTCCTTGCCTGCGTTGTGCTGAGCCTCAAAAGGACTCTCTGAATCGGGAGTCTAGCTTAAGTGGCAGGGGGAGAACTCTGGTCACAATTCAGATCATGGGGCATATGTACATGCTACTCTAAACATCAGCTGAATGGAATCATATGCTACAACTTCTTTCTCCCCAATTAACAACTATGGTGTAGGTTTAAAAACGTGATCTATTTAAGGAACAGACCAACACAGAATAAGAAACTGTCGATCTCATTATATAACTGACAGGTACATAATAAAGGGGTGAACTTGCATAGATTCAGCTTAACAAAAATGGGAATATTTAAGGTTTAGTTGATTTTATTTTATAATTTGATGGGGTTTGCCTGTTCCCACATAACAAATGTCTGACTAGGCGATTGTGCAAACTGCATTTAGAATCAATTGACTCTCTGGTACTTGCAGAGGAATGTACTGTGAATGTTTCAAATGACTAAAATGGCTTGATTATAGGGAGCAGAACTGTAGCATCAGCAGCTGACCGATGCGTCGAAGCAGAGTCAAATAAAACAAGTAGCTGATTTATAACATCTTATAATTCAGTCTACCTTAAATTGGCCCCCTGTTAGAGCTCAAAATATTATTCTAAAAATGTGTTCGGGTTTAGGCACCAGCTAGAATGGCTACAATAGAATCTATTTGTAGACTGCACAGCTACCTCTGAGGAGGCGCCCCGGCGCTAGCGGAAAGGATCACCCAGACAAAGACAGCAGAGGAGAGGCTATTGGATACATGTACAGGAATCAAATGGATAATGTTACTTACCCAGTAAGCATCTGTTCTTGGCATGTGTAGATTCACATGCTTTGCATACTCCTGCCATCGAGTGTTGGATCCGAATGTTTGCAAGTTTTTTTCCTCGAATAAGCCTTTCGGCGATAGTGCGAATGGGCATAGACTCCATTGTTAGAGTGCTTTCCAGCAGAGGGTGAGAATGGAGCGAGTAAGTGTACAATAGAGATGTCCATGCGTATGTATGTAAACAGAGAACTGCAACAACTACATGAAACTGGGGAGGTGGGTGGGCGGAAGAAAATCTACAGCTCTACGTGCCAAGAACAGATGCTTACTGGGTAAGTAACGTTATCGTTTTGAGGCATGTGAGCTGTAGATCACATGCTTTGCCTAGACTATGCAGCAGTAAACTCCCAAAGCAGTGGCTAACCTGCAGCTGTTGTAGTTGTCTAAAAGAGTGTTTTAAGGATTGCAGGGCCTACATTAGCTTGTTGCCACGCTAACACATCTACACAATAGTGTTTAATGAATGTGTGCGGTGTTGCTGCCTTAGAGAGGTCAGCTAGGGGAACATTCCCTAAGAAAACCATAGTAGCCCCTATTTTGCATGTGGAATGCGGTCTAGGGGGTATTAGCAGTTATTTTTGCTTTCATATAACATGTCTGGATGCAGTTTACAATCCATCTTGAAATTCTCAATTTAGATATTGGATTGTCTTTGTGCGGTGGAGAAAAAGCAGCTAAGAGTTGCTTTGTTTTGCAAAATTATTTGTTCTTTCCACATAATATAGTGGAGCTCTTCTAACAACATCAAGTGTGTGTAGAGCTCATTCTGCTACAGAATCAGGTTGAGGAAAGAACACAGGTAACTCAACCAATTGATTGATATGAAAAGCAGAAACTACTTTAGGGACAAATTTAGGATTGGTTCAAAGAACCGCTCTGTCTTTGTGAAGCTGAAAGAAGGGCTCTTGTACAATTAGTGCCAGGAGTTCACCAACTCTCCTTGGTGAAGTTATTGCTCTAAGGAAAGCAACTTTCCTTGAGAGGAATTGTAATTGACATCTATGCATTGGTTCAAATGGTGGACCCATTAGCCTTGTGAGGACTATGTTTAAGTTCCATACTGGTGCAGGTGGGACTCTTGGTAGTATCACTCTTTTTAATCTTCCATAAAGTCTTTAAGTGTTGTTTATTTTGTAAGTATGGAGCTACTGCTGCTAGATGTAAGCAAATGGATGTGTAGGCTAGTCCAGATTGCTGTAAATGTAATAGATAACAGATGATGTTCTGCACAGAAACATCACAAGAATTGATATTGTTACAATAGATAACAAACTGTTTCTGTTTTGCTGCATAACATGCCCTAGTAGTATGCTTTCTAGGCTCTTTTTGGATAGTCATACAGTCTGGTGGTAATTGTAAATAACCAAACTATGACTTCAAGAAACAGATTGCCAGGTTGAGTTCTTTGGGATTTGGATGCCTGATTTCTCCATGGCTCTGAGTGAGGAGACTAAAGGTGAAATGCAGCTTTTGGTGTGGAACTACTGATAGCTCCAGAAGGGTGGTGAACCAGAATTGACGTGCCTATGTGGGAGCTATGAGAATCAGTGTGAGGGATGCTTGCCTGAGCTTCCAAACCACAAGTGGAATGAGTGGGAGAGGCAGAAAAGCGTAAGAAAATATCCCTAACCAGTTCATCCATAGGGCATTGCCTTTGGAGAGCTGGTGTGGGAACTTGGAGGGAAAGCTAGGGCATTTTGCATTTTGTGCCGTGGCGAACGGGTCTATGTGGGGAAAAACCCATTCCTGAAAGTAGGGAAGGAAAACATGAGGATGAATTTCCCACTCGCGGATTTGCTGCTTCTGTCTGCTGAGAAGATCTGCATTCGGATTGTTTACTCCTGGAAGATGCTCTGCCAGGAGATAAATCTTGTGGTGTATAGCCCATTTCCAAATGTCTTGTGCTAAGCGTGACAGTTGGAGAGTGTGTCCCCCTCTGTTTTTGTATATAGTACATAGCCGTCATGTTGTCCATGAGAACTAAGACAGCTTTGCCTACGAGGTGTATTTGAAAGGCTCAGAGCCCTAGAAACACTGCTGGTAGTTCTAGGTGATTTATATGGAGACTTCTGTGCTCTAGACTCCACAATCCTTGGATTGTGTGATTATGCAAATGAGCACCCCAACCAGTGAGCGATGGGTCTGCTGTTAGCACGGTCTGTGAAACAGGGTTGATGAAGGGACGGCCTTTGTATATATTTTGTGGGTTCCACCACTGCAGAGAGCAATGGGTGAAGCCATATACCAACACTAGATCAGTCAATTGATCCTGCGACTGGTTCCACTGACTTCCTAAGCATTCTTGAAGGGGACGTATATGAAGTCTTGCATGGGGAACAATCACAATACAAGACACCATCATTCCTAGCAGTTGCATGAAGACTCTTGCAGGTAATGATTGGTTGGGCTGAAACTGAGTGAGAAAAGACTGAATACTGAGAATTCTGTATGCACTGGGAGAAGCTAGAGCTCTTTTCTGTGGTGGCTTAAGTCTGTGTGTTGGAAGGCGGCAGATGGCACTTCAACGTATTCACTGTAAACCCCAATTTGTATAGTCAGTAAATTGTGGCTTGAGTGTGTATTAGGCATTTCTGGTATGTGCTGGCTTTGATGAGCGATTATAGGTAAGGGGAAAACCCGTTACAAATTTGGGGACCTGTGTAGCATACGATATAGAAACACAGTGGTCCTCAAACCAAAGATTCACAATATCTTAATTAATCACAGGTTCTTAATTTCATGTGAAAACAACTAAATTTGAAAAGAAAAAGAGATGTGCAAGAGAGTAAACTTCATATATATCAACTTTTTATTTTCACAAATGGTTTTTTTCTTAAAAATTATCTTTTCTACATTCAGTGGTTGCTGCGATAGTGAGTAAGGGAAATAGAGAACGTGCAAGAAAAAGTAGTGCTAGAATTTAAATAAGTGAGGAAAAAATATTTCCGACAGTGAAGGGTAGAGAGCAAAATTAGAATTATTTTGTTATGATTGATCTTAAAGTATCAATCTAATTGTCCTGTCCCAAAACGCTATTTTACATGGTCTATTTACAATTTAAGATACAATCACAGATTGTATTCATCTGTGGCACGCAATAGTAGTACGAATGGGGGGCAAAAAAAGGGGTCCAGGCTCTTGAAATGTTGTCGACGTTTCGACTCGACTTGTGGCATGTAAGGTGTTTTTGGCCTTGCCTGCGAGTCTTCCTCAGGACGAGAAGGGTAGGGGGCAGGGCTGTGGTAGGGGGCTACCAACCCCTGGTACAAAGTACTGTGATCCGCTCTCAGTGATGTGCGGGTAGATGCCTAAGTTCTGGGCTCATGAATATATATATATATAAGGGCGGAGGCCCATCCAGGGTCAGTCCGCTGTAGTCAATTAATTGACATGGGTTCTGATACTCTTGGCGTATCCGAGGCAAAGTCGAGAGTATCAGAACCTATGTCAATTAATTGACTACAGCGGACTGACCCTGGATGGGCCTCCGCCCTTCTATATATATTCATGAGCTCAGAACTTAGGCATCTACCCGCACATCACTGAGAGCGGATCACAGTACTTTGTACCAGGGGTTGGTTGCCCCCTACCACAGCCCCGCCCCCTACCCTTCTCGTCCTGAGGAAGACTCGCAGGCAAGGCCAAAAACACCTTACGTGCCACAAGTCGAGTCGAAACGTCGACAACATTTCAAGAGCCTGGACCCCTTTTTTTGCCCCCCATTTGTACTACTATTGCGTGCCACAGATGAATACAATCTGTGATTGTATCTTAAATTGTAAATAGACCATGTAAAATAGCGTTTTGGGACAGGACAATTAGATTGATACTTTAAGATCAATCATAACAAAACAATTCTAATTTTGCTCTCTACCCTTCACTGTCGGAAATATTTTTTCCTCACTTATTTCTATTCTAGCACTACTTTTTCTTGCACGTTCTCTATTTCCCTTACTCACTATCGCAGCACCCACTGAATGTAGAAAAGATAATTTTTAAGAAAAAAACCATTTGTGAAATAAAAAGTCGATATATATGAACTTTACTCTCTTGCACATCTCTTTTTCTTTTCAAATTTAGTTGTTTTCACATGAAATTAAGAATCTGTGATTAATTCAGGCTTTGATGAGCCAGTCATCCAGGTATGGGAAGACGTGGATGTGCGGTCTTCTCAGATGAGCTGAGACTACTGCCAGGCATTTGCTAAATACTCTGGAAGCAGTGGTGACTCCAAACTGTAGTACTTTGAACTGATAATGTTGACCCGCTATCACAAATCTGAGATATTTGCGATTAAGGGGTGTATTGGAATGTGTAATATATACTTCTTTAAATCTAAAGTAGATATAAAGTTTCCCTGCTGTAGAAGTGGGAGCACTTGTTGAAGTGTCACCATGTGGAAATGTTCTGACAGTATGTAGTGGTTTAGTTCTCGGAGATCCAGAATAGGTCTTAAGGAGCAATTCCTGTTTGGGAATTAGAAAATACAGGGAGTACACTCCTGACCCTTGATATTGTAACAGTACAGGCTCTATGGCTCTTTTTTCATCAAAAGAGACTGGGTTGCCTGTTTGAGCAGGTGTAAATGTCTGGTGGCATTTTGTGAGAACGAGGTGGAATGTCTGGAGGATTGGTGGCGAACTCTATGGAATAGCCATGTTGGATAATTCCTTGCACCCATTTGTCTGTAGTTATGGATTAGCAAATGGGGAGGCATTGTAGAAGATGTCCCCTGACAGGTGTTACATGATGGGGGGGTAGGGGGAGGATAGATAAGTCACTGCTCGTTAGGTGAGGGGGAATTACATGGTGTGAAACCCTTGCCCCTACCTTTGCCATTGTTACCTCTGTATCCTCTTGCAGTGGCAGATTGATTGTTGCCTTTGTACGAGGCAGCATTAATGTCTGAGGATGTGGTCTTGGACCCCCCACGGTAAAAGGAGCCACAAAAGGAGCCACGATTTAGCTACCTCTGTGTCTTTTTTCATTTTCTCCAAAGCCCGATCTATTTCGGGCCAGAAGAGATACTTTTTGTCAAATGGGGTGTTTAAGATGCTGGACTTCAGGTTTAAAACCGGAAATCCTTAACCAGGCGTGACTCCTGAGTAACACACTAGTGTTAATCTCCCGAGCTGTGGTGTTAGCAGCATCTAAACCACATCCAATAGAGGAATTAGAGATAAGAGATGGTTTTTTTCTTAAAAATTATCTTTTCTACATTCAGTGGTTGCTGCGATAGTGAGTAAGGGAAATAGAGAACGTGCAAGAAAAAGTAGTGCTAGAATTTAAATAAGTGAGGAAAAAATATTTCCGACAGTGAAGGGTAGAGAGCAAAATTAGAATTATTTTGTTATGATTGATCTTAAAGTATCAATCTAATTGTCCTGTCCCAAAACGCTATTTTACATGGTCTATTTACAATTTAAGATACAATCACAGATTGTATTCATCTGTGGCACGCAATAGTAGTACGAATGGGGGGCAAAAAAAGGGGTCCAGGCTCTTGAAATGTTGTCGACGTTTCGACTCGACTTGTGGCATGTAAGGTGTTTTTGGCCTTGCCTGCGAGTCTTCCTCAGGACGAGAAGGGTAGGGGGCAGGGCTGTGGTAGGGGGCTACCAACCCCTGGTACAAAGTACTGTGATCCGCTCTCAGTGATGTGCGGGTAGATGCCTAAGTTCTGGGCTCATGAATATATATATATATAAGGGCGGAGGCCCATCCAGGGTCAGTCCGCTGTAGTCAATTAATTGACATGGGTTCTGATACTCTTGGCGTATCCGAGGCAAAGTCGAGAGTATCAGAACCTATGTCAATTAATTGACTACAGCGGACTGACCCTGGATGGGCCTCCGCCCTTCTATATATATTCATGAGCTCAGAACTTAGGCATCTACCCGCACATCACTGAGAGCGGATCACAGTACTTTGTACCAGGGGTTGGTTGCCCCCTACCACAGCCCCGCCCCCTACCCTTCTCGTCCTGAGGAAGACTCGCAGGCAAGGCCAAAAACACCTTACGTGCCACAAGTCGAGTCGAAACGTCGACAACATTTCAAGAGCCTGGACCCCTTTTTTTGCCCCCCATTTGTACTACTATTGCGTGCCACAGATGAATACAATCTGTGATTGTATCTTAAATTGTAAATAGACCATGTAAAATAGCTTTCCTTCTTGTACTAAATCTTGTGCTTTAGGTTTGTGCTCATCTTTGAGACATTGGAGCAATTGCTTAATTTCGCCCCAGTGCGCTCCATCATACCTGGCTAATAGGGCCTGGGTGTTGGCAATGCACCAATGATTCACTGCCTAGGCGGCTACTCACTTAGCAGAAGCGTCTTATAATTTTGACTCTTTGTCTGGAGGGGGGTGGGGCAACCCCTGAGGTTTGTGAATTGGCCTCTTTACGGGCATTAGCATCAACCAGTGAGCCTAGTGGTAACTGCCCCTTAATAGACCTGGATCCGATGGACCAGGCTTTTTTGTCTATTCCTGGAGTGAGAATACAAGCACAAACAGGGTCTTTGACTATATCACCGGCATGTCTCCTCATGCCTTTGAGCATAGGGAGAGTCTGACTGGATCTATGTGTACTACGAGTTTCAAACAAGAAATCGTCTTCTAGGGATTCTTTGTGTAGTTGTACCCTGTGATATTCTGCAGCTGTAGCAAGTAATTCTAAATACCCTACATTGTCGTGAGCAGGGGAAGGCTTTGCAGGGTAAAGGTCTGGGTCATTGTCAGTTGGTAAATCAGTATTATAGTCGCTACAGAGATCTACTTGTAAATGAGTATTTCCATTATCTCCATCATCATCATCATAATCATCATCCTCAGGCTGTGGCCGTGAAGAGTTGGTTGGTGTAATAAGTAAATGTTCAAATGCTGGAGAAGGTGGTGAATGTGTAGGGGAATGGGTTTGTACCAACATTTTTCCTCTTTAAAGGAATCATATAATGTATGTCCTCTGACTCCGGTTTGCACTTCTGAGGCAGTTTAGTAAGATGTCCTGTATCAGATTAATGTAAAGTTCCTTTTGTTATGGATCAGATTTGGGAGGTGGGATGTCAAAAATGGGATCCTGCAGCTTTAAAGGATCATTTTTTTGTTTCGCCGCCAAGGATTTCGGTGTCGGGGTGGAGTGACTTTTTGGCATGGAAGGTTTGGGTCCGTAGCCATTTTTTATTTCTGCGCCAAGGGTTTGGGATCTAAGCGGAAGGCTTTACGATGTATTTCAGTTCCGAGCATCTTCTCTGTGTCGACCGTGGCCTAAAGCGGAGGTGGAACCGAAGCCTTTTGTTTGGTCTGAATTGAATTTCAGGGCAAGGGGTGTTCGGTACTCACTGAAGTTTACCTTCGGTATATCGTCTTTCATCTAGGAGTTGGATTCCGGAATAGATACAGGTTCTACCTGCTCTTCTTCGGCCCCTTGTGCATAGAATTCTTCTTGCTCAGATCCTTCACTGAAGAGGTCCGGCATTTATTCGATGTTTTGGCTTTGCATTTCACGACATCGAGCCAGATGATCGCAGAGCGTTTTCTTTGATCAAAACGATCTGCACGCCTCACAGTCCTGTTTGTTGTGCTTCGGTGATAAGCACAAGCTGCACACTTCGTGCGCGTGGGTACTTAGCATGGCACCGAGGATAGAATTTAAATGGCATCTGTTCCATCGAATGCGAGGTGGACCGACACGTTATTGCCCAACACCCTTCCACGAGTGTTCCGATTGAAATAAAAAATGTCTTCAACCAAGTCAAGTCAAGTCAAGTCAAATAATTTATATATCGCGCTACATACCCAGAGGGTCTCAAGGCGCTTGAGGAAGGGTGGGAATTTACTTGCCGAATATCCAAGTTTTAAGTTGCTTTCTGAATGCTAGGTGGTTCTGAGTGAGGCGAAGGTGAGTGGGAAGTGAGTTCCAGGTTTTAGCTGCCAGGTAGGAGAAGGATCTTCCTCCCATGGTGGTTTTGTTGATGCGAGGTACAGCAGCAAGGGCTTGGTTGGAGGAGCGTAGCTGGCGGGAAGGGGTGTAGAAGGAAAGTCGTGTGTTGAGGCATTCGGGTCCAAGTTCGTAGAGAGCTTTGTGTGCGTGGGTTAGGAGGCGGAATGTTATCCTCTTATTGACGGAGAGCCAGTGGAGGTTTTTCAGGTGACTAGAAATGTGGTCTTTACGTGGGATGTCTAGTATGAGTCTGGCTGATGCGTTCTGGATGCGTTGGAGTTTTTTCTGTAGTTTTGCGGTGGTACCTGCGTATAGGGTGTTGCCGTAGTCTATGCGGCTCGTGACCAGTGCGTGGGTGACCGTTTTTCTAGTTTCGGTGGGGATCCAGCGAAATGTTTTTTTGAGCATGCGAAGAATGTTGAAGCAAGATGATGAAACGGCGTTGACTTGTCTGTTCATCGAGAGTGTGGAGTCTAGGATGACGCCCATATTCCGTGCGTGGTCCGTCGGGATGGGTGCTTTTCCAAGGGCCTCTGGCCACCAAGAGTCATCCCAGGCGGAGGGGAGGTACCTAAGATAAGGGACTTCTGTTTTGTCTGAGTTCAGTTTCAGACGGCTGTGCTTCATCCACTCGGATACTTCTTTCATTCCTTCATGTAGGTTGGTTTTGGCGGTGTTCGGGTCTTTGGTGAGTGAGAGGATCAGTTGAGTGTCATCAGCGTAGGAGATGATGTTGAGGTTGTGTTGGCGTGCGATGGTCGCGAGTGGGCTCATGTATACGTTGAAGAGGGTGAGGCTGAGTGAGGATCCTTGTGGCACGCCGCAAATGACTTCAGTGGCCTCTGACTTGAATGGTGGGAGGCGGACTCTCTGGGTTCTTCCGGTGAGGAACGAGGTGATCCATTCCAGTGCTTTTCCTTGGATTCCGATGTTTCTGAGGCGCTGTAGAAGGGTGCTATGGCAGACTGTGTCGAAGGCTGCGGAGAGGTCGAGGAGGATGAGGGCGACTGTGTCTCCATTGTCCAGTAGAGTTCGAATGTCGTCTGTTGCTGCGATGAGTGCGGTCTCAGTGCTGTGTTTGGCTCGGAAGCCGGACTGTGAGGAGTCGAGGGATTTGTTTGTTTCGAGGAAGGCGGCGAGCTGGTTGTTGACAGCTTTCTCAATGACTTTGGCCGGGAATGGTAGGAGCGAGATGGGGCGGTAGTTTTTGAGTTCGGTGGGGTCAGCTGTGGGTTTGTTCAGGTGGGCGCTGAGTTCGGCGTGTTTCCAGCTTTCCGGGAAGGTGGCGGAGTTGAGGGAGCGGTTGATGACGTCTCGGAGGTGTGGTGCTATGATGGAGTCTGCTTTGTTGAAGATTTGGTGAGGGCATGGGTCTGTGTGGGATCCTGAGTGAATGGAGTTCATCAGGCGGATGGTGTCCTCAGTGGAGATAGGGTTCCAGTTATTAAGGATGTTCAAGGGGGGTGAGGGTATGATAGAAGGTTGGGAGGGTTGGTCTCCGGGTTGGTTGTCGAAGCTGTTGTGGATGTCTGCGATTTTGTTGTGGAAGAACGAAGCTAGGGAGTCGCAAATGGTTTGAGAGGGAGTGATGTTGTTGGAGTTGGCTGAGGGGTTGGTAAATTCTTTGACGATGTTGAATAATTCCTTGCTGTTGTGGGCGTTGTTGTCTAGTCGTTCTTTAAGTGCAGCTTTCTTGGCAGTCCGGATCAGTTGGTGGTGTGTGCGGGTGGCGTTTTTGAAGGCGTCCTTGGTGCTGGTGTTTGGGTCTTTTTTCCAGGCCTTCTTAAGGGAGCGACAGAGTTTCTTGGATTTCTTAAAATAATCGTTGAACCAGGAAGCGTTTTTGCAGTTTGGTTTGATTTGACGTTTTTTCAAAGGTGCTAGGTTGTCGGCGCTGTTGGTTAGCCATTGAGTGAGGTTAATGGCTGCTTGGTTGGGGTTCGAAGAGTGGGCAGGGGGGTTTTGAAGAAGCGATGAGGAGATCTGGTCGATGGTGATTTTGTTCCAGTTTCTTCGCAGAGTGGGTTGAGGATGGTTGTGGGATGTGGTCTTTTTGTAGACAAAGTGAACGCCGCTGTGATCCGTCCAATGGAGAGCTGTGGTGTGGCTGAAGGAGATATGTTTGCTTGATGTGAAGATGGGGTCGAGTGTGTGACCTGCGTAGTGAGTGGGGGTGTTAACAAGTTGGTTGAGTCCAAGGTTGGCGAGATTGTCCAGAAGGGTGGTGGCGTTGTTGTCGTAGCTCTTTTCCAGGTGAAAATTGAGGTCTCCCAGTAGAATGCAGTCCTCGGAGGGGAGAGCGTGTGGGGTGATAAAGTCAGTGATGTCATCACTGAATTGTGCACGGGGTCCCGGTGGCCTGTAGAGGAGAGTGCCTCTGAGTGTGGTCTTGGGGTCGGTGTGGATCTGGAAGTGAAGGTGCTCGGCGCAAGCGAGGTTGACGTCTGAGCTGGTTGAGATGCGGATGGAATTCTTATGGACAATGGCGATGCCTCCTCCTGTTTGCTTGGTGCGGTCCTTACGGATGATCTTGTAGCCTTCTGGGATGGCAATGGTGATGTCTGGGGCTGAGGAGGCGTTCATCCATGTTTCTGTTAGGAAGGCGACGCCCGGAGAGATGGTGTCTAGAAAATTCCAAAGGTCGATGGCGTGTCTGTGGACCGAGCGGGTGTTGAGCAGGATACATTTTAGGTGGTTGGTGTCAGATCTCTGTTTGGTGTTCGTGGATTTGGAGTTGGTCTTGGTGTTGTTGTACTTGCAGGAGTTGCATGTGAAGGGTCCATGGGTGTGTCCAGGAGCGGCTTGGGCGCAGTTGGGGAGTCGGCCGGGATTTAAGGCTAAGAGGGTGGAGGCGTCATATGTAATGCGGGAGGGGTGAGTGGTGCGGGGGCCAGGAGGTCTGGCGCTGGGCGCGGGCTTGGCGCGGACGGGCGTAGACGGGCTTACCTTTGGCGCACCTTCGGCGTGGACGCTGCGCGTTGGGACATCTGTCATAAATGGATAGTGGAGGGGGGCGGAGCGTGGGCGGGTCAGCTGGAGGCGGGATCTGGGAGGAGGCACGGAGGTAAACAAAGTCTTAAACAAAGTCTTAAAATGGCAGCCCTGTCCCTGCAACGAGACTGGGGCACAGCCAATGTATAACACAGTCACAAACACTCGCAAAACACTTCTCTTTACCCTACACAGCAAAGTCTACAGTGCGCAGCAATAATCAATTAAATTACGTCAGGCAAATTAATTCTGGCGCCGAGTGCGCAGCTACTGTATTCAAATGGATTTCTAAAGTGGGCAAAAGCGATACCAAGCGCTGCGAGCGATCTCTTTTCGTGCAGGTAGGCAGTGGCGCGATGTACCTTCAGAGAGGCTCAGGCTGCGGGGAGCACAAGCGTCCGTAGGGAGGCAGAGGGCGAGGTGAGCGACCGTGCAGGAAAGCGTCCACACAATACAATACACGGAGAAGTGTGATATGCATACGAAACAATACCAATGCGGGTAGAGTTAATTGCTCACCGAGGGGAACCGGAAGAACGGTTTCGAACCAGAGCACAGCAATACAAGTCCGAACCCGATGGCGGAAAAAAATCATCTAACAATGGAGTCAATGCCCATGCACACTATCACCGAAAGGAGGAGTCACCTTACTGTGTGACTGGAAAGACTTCCTTGAAGAAGAAAAAACTTGCAAACATCGGACCCTACACTAGATGGCAGGATTATTCAAAGCATGTGATCTACAGCTCACATGCCTCACAAAAAAGGGGTTTTCAAAGACTTTCAAAAAGCAGCTTCAGACGGGCTGCTTCTCAGATCAAGAGCATTCTACAGCTTAGTTGCATCTTCAGGCCTTGTGAATACGGAGGCGATTTGAAAAAGTTTGAGATTGTTGGATCTCAATGATCTCTCCTGGACATACGGTTTGTGACGGTGCCTAAAGGTAAAGAGGGCCCTTGTGGTTATAGGACCTAAAGGTCAGGTTAAGTGCTTTCAACTGGATCTTCTGGTTGAGAGGAAACCAGAGAATATGCTTAGTGGTAAGAACGAGCAGAGATGAATTTTAATGCATTTAGGCCCTGATTTAGCGTGTGGCGACCTCACTGCGCGGACGCTGTGAGCGCTCTACAAATTTAGAGATGTCTACTGTCCCAAAGGGCATCTATTAACATTGGCATGTCAGGGGGTCAGGTGGTGGAGGGGGTTTAGGTATATCAAGGTGTATTGTCACATATAAATGAATCCAGCCGCATAATTTGAAGCACAGCAATGCAAAACTAATTTGACTAGGCATTCAAAAAGGTATTGGCTCATGCCAGGACTAGAAGTTTGCCAAACAACAGGTACTGATAACCATTTCCCCACTGTTTACTTAATAGTTCTCTACTCAAGAAGTAAAAACTGGACAAAATGCAATGCACTTAATAATCATATCTTTAGATTTGCAGAAAGTATCCACATCCTGTTTATGACAACTTTTGATTTTAACACAAGCTAGCCAATTCTTGGTGTGTTAAATGGAAGATCATTGAAAGAAGCGTGTTTGTAAGCAATTATTTAAACTGCAAAAGTCCGAGCTATAGAACCCGTTGCAGCAACCTGGACCATTTGTTAGGCGAGGCAGCAAATCAACCCTCCCCTCAAGAGGCTATATTCTCAATTTAGGAACAATACGGAAAATTTCTGGTGATCAACAGGACAGTGTGTGCGCCAAAGGTAAGCCCGTCTGCGCACGTCCGCGCCTGGACCGCACCCAGTGCCAGGACCCCTGGCCCCCGCAGACCCCAGCCCACCCGCCGGACGTACGACGCCGCCACCCTCAACGCACTCAACGCCGGCCGAATCCCAGGATGCTACCGAGCCACCCCGAGACGCACCCACGGACCCTTCTGCTGCAACTCCTGCAAGTTCACCTGCATCCGGACCTGCACTACTCCAACCAAGACCAAGACGAGCAACAGCAGCCACCTGAAATGCATCCTGCTCAACACCTGCTCCATCCACAGACACGCCGTCGAGCTCTGGAACCTGCTCGACACAACTTCACCAGACGTCTCCTTCCTCACGGAAACCTGGATGAACGCCTCTTCAGCGCCCGACATCGCCATCGCCATCCCAGACGGCTACAAGATCATCCGCAGGGACCACATCAACCACACCGGAGGAGGCATCGCCATCATCCACAGGAACACCATCCGCATCACGACCAACACCGATGAAACCCTCGTCCCCGCCGAGCACCTGCACTTCCAGGTCCACATCAACCCCAATACCACCCTCAGAGGCACCCTCATCTACAGACCCCCGGGACCACGCACACAATTCAGCGAAGACATCGCCGACTTCATCAGCCCGCACGCCCTCCTCTCCGCTGACTACATCCTCCTCGGGGACCTCAACTTCCACCTGGAGAACAACAACGACCGCAACACATCCACCCTGCTGGACAACCTCGCAAACCTCGGACTCAAGCAGCTGGTCACCACCCAAACCCACTACGCCGGTCACACACTCGACCCCGTCTTCTCATCCAGCAAGGACATCGCCTTCAGCCACGCCACCGGACTCCACTGGACGGACCACAGCTGCGTCCACTTCAGCTTCAGAAGGACCACGATCCACCACCACCAGCAACAGGTTGCACGCAGAAGCTGGAACAAGATCACAGGCGACCAGCTTGCGACCTCCCTGAGCATGAACCCTCCCACCAGCGCAACGAACCCAAGCCAGGCGGCCACCAACTTCGAGAAGTGGATCAGCAACTGCGCAGACGACCTCGCCCCTCTGAAGACCCCGCCTAGCAGACCCGGTAGCAAGAAAGCCCCATGGTTCACCGACGAACTCAAGAGCTCCAAGAAGAACTGCCGAGCCCTCGAGAGAACCTTGAACAGAGACTCAACAGCGGACAACATGACTGCCCTCAAGCTCGCCACCCGAAAACACCACCAACTCATCCACGCCACCAAGAAAACCGCATTCAAGGAACGACTGGACAACAACGCACACAACAGCAAGGAACTCTTCAACATCGTCAAAGAGCTCTCCAACCCCAACGCCGGAAACAATGACATCACCCCTTCGCAAGACCTCTGCAATTCCCTCGCCTCCTACTTCCACAACAAGATCGCGGACATACACAACAGCTTCAGCACTCAATCGACGCACGCCACGACCGAACCACCGCCCCCCACCACCACCCTCCGCGCCTGGACCCCGATCAGCACCGAAGACACCGTCCGCACGATGAACTCCATCCACTCCGGATCTCCTACCGACCCCTGCCCTCACCAAGTCTTCAACAAGGCCGACGCTGTCATCGCACCCCACCTGCGGGACATCATCAACACCTCCTTCGACACTGCTACCTTCCCGGAGAGCTGGAAGCACGCCGAACTCAGCGCTCTACTAAAGAAGCCATCAGCCGACCCCACCGACCTCAAGAACTACCGCCCCATCTCGCTGCTCCCGTTTCCTGCAAAAGTCATCAAGAAGACCGTCAACAAGCAGCTGGCCGCCTTCCTCAAGACGAACGGATCCCTCGACCTCTCGCAGTCTGGCTTCCGGGCCAACCACAGCACCGAGACCGCCCTGATCGCAGCCACCGATGACATCCGAGCTCTGCTTGACAACGGAGAAACTGCGGCCCTCATCCTCCTAGACCTCGCCGCGGCCTTCGACACTGTCTGCCACCGTACACTAGTGCAGCGACTCAGCAACGTCGGAATCCAGGAGAAGGCACTGGGGTGGATCATCTCCTTCCTCGCCGGAAGGACACAGAGTCCGCCTCCCCCCGTTCAGATCTGAAGCCACCGAAGTCATCTGCGGCGTTCCTCAAGGCTCCTCGCTCAGCCCAACCCTCTTCAACATCTACATGAGCCCCATCGCAGACATCGCACGCCAGCACAACCTCAACATCATCTCCTACGCCGACGACACCCAGCTGGTTCTCTCCCTCACCAACGACACCGCCAGAGCCAACCTTCACGAAGGGATGAAAGAGGTAGCCGAATGGATGAAGAACAGCCGCCTGAAACTGAACTCGGACAAGACGGAAGTCCTCATCCTGGGATCCTCACCCTCCGCCTGGGACGACTCCTGGTGGCCCCCCGCCCTAGGCAGCGCACCCAAACCAACAGACCACGCAGGCAACCTGGGCTTCATCCTGGACTCCTCCCTCTCCATGCCCAGACAAGTCAACGCCGTCTCCTCGTCGTGCTTCAACATCCTGCGCATGCTACGTAAGATCTTCCGGTGGATCCCCCCCGAGACCAGGAAGACGGTCACCCAGGCCCTCGTCACCAGCCGTCTGGACTACGGCAACTCCCTCTACGCCGGAACCACCGCCAAACTCCAGAAGAGACTCCAGCGGATCCAGAACGCCTCAGCACGACTCATCCTGGACATCCCCCGTCGCAGCCACATCTCCGGACACCTGAGAGACCTGCACTGGCTCCCGGTCAACAAGAGAATCACCTCCCGACTCCTCACCCACGCACACAAAGCCCTACACAACCAAGGCCCAGGATACCTCAACAGCCGCCTCAACATCTACACTCCCTAACGCCAGCTTCGATCGACCGGCCACGCCCTCGCCGCCGTCCCCCGCATCCAAAGAGCCACCACAGGGGGACGGTCCTTCTCCTACCTCGCCGCCAAGACATGGAACTCCTTCTCGACCCACCTCCGCCTGACCCAGGACCACCTCGCCTTCAGGAAGCAACTCAAGACCTGGCTGTTCGAGCAGTAGCGGACCCCCCTCCCCTAGCACCTTGAGACCCTCTGGGTGAGTAGTGCGCTATATAAATGCTTTGATTGATTGATTTGTTTATTGAGGTTTAGCTTGGGTTCCTTGTTTGCTGTACTAGAGTCTATTTTGTAAATGGTCTGAGCAGTCTTTAATGGACACAAGGATGCTGAAGGCAGCTAGTGGAGCTCTTTCAGGACAATGTGTGCAAGATTTCCGTGCTTCTGCCAGGACTCTGTCAAATGGGTTTGGAATGGCCTGGGGATATTTATTCAATTGTTGCAAGGCCACAAGTATTGAGATGTATTCAGGTATCTAGTATTCAAGACTATGGTGCCATACAGAAACGTTTGAAGACTGCTGAAAAAGATGAAGTTGGTATCAGACCTGTCAGACTGATTGCATTTATACAGAGTTGGGCAATATATTATGATACGGCGGACTGAATTTTGGCCACTCCCAATTATGCTAAAAAAGTGTGTTGACTCAAGCTAACGGGGAGCACATTCAAACAGCTAGAGCCAGGGACTCAGAAGGATCTTCCTCTTCTAAATTTAACCTATAGCATGGTCTTTCCACAACAAAAAACATTAAACTTTATAGCGCTCCAAATTATATCCATGAATCTACATGATCAAGCAAGCAGCCATGTCGTGAAGGCACATGACACAGCTCAGGTTAAAATGTATCCTATCTTTGACTGGCAACAAATATAAGGGTCTCCCTTTTTAAAGGACAGGAACCAGGCAAACTGCTGCATTCTCCGCCCTCGCAACAATTTGCGCAGCAGGCATGAACTGTACATGTGTTGTAGTAAACTAGATTGACATTCACAGCTTTAGCCAGCACTTTTGCCCTATAATTGGTCGAAAGATAGGCTTCCTTGTGTTCATTTGTAGGCAGCAGCTGCAAACCACTCTGCTGCCATGAAAATAAAGAAACAAGTTAGCCTTAAAAACAATACCCACGTTCTTTTCCTTTGTCGATCTACTAATGCGCCTGGCAAAAAGAGCTGCAGGTGGAAGTATTGTCAGGTCAGATCTCACTGCTGACTTCAAGATAATGAGCTATGTCTTGGTGCTTTTAAGGTGGAGGCTGTTATGGCTCAATCAATATCTGATCTCTTCAAAAAACCCTTTGAGGGCTCAGAGTGGAACATAGGTCCCTGTGGAACCTGCCCACAAATGCAGTACTGATGCAACATCCTAATATTTTCACTTTTGGTGTTTGGTTTTGGTGTGGTTCCCTAAAAATGAGAATACAATGTTTGATTAAGTTTTCTTCAAACTTGTATCAGTTCTGCTTTTTAGCTGATCCGGCTCAGCCTGTTAGTACTTTATTTGATATGCTCCCTCCATCACCCTCAGGATCCTGTTACAGCAGGTTCAGATGTAGAATACAACTACCCCTCTAGGCTTTGAGTTCTTAGACAAGAGCGGACTACACGAACATTCTGCTTGCTTTAGAAGATGGAGCTAAAGACAGGTCACCAAGAAGCATTGGCAGTGTTTGGATCCCTCCCCTCAGTATTTGAATACTCCCTCAGGTCTTCGATCTATACACTTGAGAGCAGGTGGTGATGCTGATGAGCGCGTGGCAGACCAATAGAGAAAGAAGGAGCCCAATAGACTGAGACCCATGGGCTGTCAATGTACAACACTGAGGCTCCTCCATGCCTCATGGGTTACACTGGAAGCAGCTGGAGGATTTCAAGGTTTCCCACATCTAACCACAGTGTATAGAATACTGATCTTGCCTTCACATGTAAGAATCGCCACAGAAGGAGTGCATTAGGGGCATCTAACAAGAGAGGCATATGCCTTTTATTTACAAGGGAATGGTAGATAATCAAAAAAGTGGCCTGAGAGGCTGAAACATGGCACATCTAACACAGAAGTCATCAACAGACTCGATTACGCGTGTTTTTCAGGATATGGGTACAGAGTACACAACAGAAGTTTCAGTAGTGAAGCCTTCCAAGTAAATGAAGATTCTCTGTAGTAAGATACATTTTATGGTTTAACACAGTCTCTAAAACCATGACGGGCAAGAAAACTATATGAAGGAATAAATTAATCCTCCTATGCAAGTACCTTGCACGAAAAGATCTAAGTAAATTATCTACTATGTGATCTTCCGACCGCCTAACTCATGCCACACACGTCAGGATAAACTGGTTACATCGATTCCATAATGTGCCAATGCGTTATTAAAATGTATCTACCAGTAGTAATAAAAGCTGCTAATACCAACTCCTCCTGCTGTTCTTGACATTTAGGGTAATAAAGAGCATGACCAAGCTTGAAAATAATGACCAATAAAACGTTCGGCAGTCTAGACACAGCACGATTCCCGAATCAGTAAGGCAGTCGGGTCCAGCTGCAGTAATAACACAGATGTCCTGAACAGAGTTCTGTCCGGTGAGCTCAAACATAAACGTGAAAACTAGCAAGAGACAGTTCAATGTAAAAACTCCTCTACCTGTATATACTGGTTAGATTAGTAAAGTGCAGAATAAAATCTAATAACCAAAAAGACATCTAAAAATATGAACTCAGCATGCTATCTGGGCCTACAAGGCACGCAGGTTGGGATGAGAACAGCACTGGCCCCACCCGTACAAAACTGTGCTCTTTTTCCAGAACTGATGTTACATCATTTGATGTAAAACAATACCGCATTCCTCCCAGGCCACTCATGCATCAGCAGATGGTCCATTTATTACCTAGCTGGACGGCTACTGCCCAGGACCTTTTAGTTTGACCATCAGATCTTGCAGCCTTCCACGCTGCATACATATAGGATGCTACTGCCCCAAAGATTTCCTTTTTGTCCGTTCTGTAACAATGTTAATATAGCTGTAAAGTTTACATTTTAAGAACAGGCCTCAAAGGTAAAAGCTACAGATTTTCAATGAAAGCGCATAATCCTTTCTGGACCTCCTTAACGGCTGTAACGGGAAACATCCTTTACCCCGCAGTCTTTACATCCACCAGCCTTTACATCGATGTTAGTACAGCGCATGCGTCGTTACCACACGTTACTTTGGCACGCAAGTTGTACAAGGACTTCCTGTAGGGGCGCGTTGTTGGAGTGGTGTTGGATTTTTTAGTCCAGCACCTTCCCTACTGGTGCGTACAGTGAACTTTGAATAGTTATTTATACTATTCCAAAGTCCAGAGCTCCCCAAATCAAGCTGTTGTAAAGACTTGCATGCTAAATGAACGTGTGGTAACGTTGCATGCTGAATACTGACCGCGTTGTAAAGGCATACAGGATAAATGCCTGCAGGGTTCAGTCATACAACCCGCGGTGACACATATCGGGTCTACTTCCAGAGACATTGCACCATATTTTGATAAAGGACCGCACCTGTAGAGTTCATAACCTGAAAATGAGGAGCAAAGCCCTTTTCGTTGGTGGAAATATTACGTCCAAAAATGGTTCCTTTTGCAAAGTCATCCTGGTGCCATGGGCACATCCATTTTAGCTGACTGGTACTGGTGTAACTGACTGACTGTCCCTGGGCTCTCCCTAACCAGGCCCAGGGCCAGTGCTATGCTGAAAACACAATTTGAATATAGTGAATACACCTACATACACTAGGGTACACTATGGGTTAGGGTACTCCTATGAATGGCATGACCTCCCCTACTAGGCCCTAGTAAATATTAGGGCAGGGGGATTGAAACTACATTTCAGTCCCTAGTATATAATAGGGCATGGCAGTTTAGAGGCCAGACACTCTTTCTGCACTTGCATGTGTGCACTGCTGGAGCATAAGGTTAGTTTAAAAGCAGCCCGTTTTGCTGGACTGCTTTTAACATGTACATTGTGCCCAAAGTCGATTTTGGTGTTTGGGGTACTTATAAATTGATAGCCTACGCTATTTTAGCATATTAGGTACACCCATGGTCTCACCTAGGTGTCCCAGGAGTGGAGGTCAGGCACTTATGAGAAGGACCCTTATAAAAGATGTTATATGCCTTGGGGATAGTGAAACAGCACATTTCACGCCCCACAATGTAGTAAAGTGATTCCCAAAATCGACTTTTGTGCAAGAAGCACTGTGGAGTGAGGAGCTGCAAAATCATTACATATTCAGAAGCCCTAAAGTCTCCCAATGTTGTGGGAGGGGGGCAGTAGATATAGGCAGGGTCCTTTACAAAAATATGTTCCCCACTGCAGATCCCCAGCCACATAGGCTAACATGGCAAGGAGTTATTAATTAATAACACAGAAAATATCTTTCAATTACTTATTAGAATTACATTAAAAAAATCCAACAATATGCTGTTGAATTTATCATGAAATGTACAGAAAAGAAGTTGTATGACTTTCCTCTCTGACTGAGTTTGACCAGAAGCTGGTCAAAACCCAAGCCGGCAATCCCTCACCAAATCCAGCCTGGTGAAAAGCATGGAGGGCTCCGTAAAAGTTTGTAAGTCCGAAGTTAGAAAAGGTGACCAGGACCAACTGCAAGATTCAAGCCATCCACCTTCAACCGTGACCTGGCTTGTATCTATGGTTCGTCCAATTGGAAAGCACCGGAGGTCTGACTTCCATAGGTTTGACCGAGAGCTTGTCGCAAGGCAAGCCAACAAACCCTCATCGAACCCGGACTAGTGGGAAGCTTTGAGGGACCCCTGGAGAAAAATCTCCAGAAACGTTTCTAAGTCAGAAGGGAAGATAAAAACTTTGACCAAGGTTTACTGAGAGAGGCTCCATTGTGATCCAATGTCCCAATAGGTTTCTATGAGCTATATAGAGCCAAATCTTTAAAAAATCATCTCTTTAGTTACCTACAATGGATGTTTTTTTTAGTTTTGGTGTCATTTCAAAGATGAAAATATTTTCTACTTTTATAAATTGGTGATGGAACTTGAATTGTGTTTTGTGTCAATTATTTACTGAATTGGTGTTTTTGAATGTTTTACAGACTGCTCTCTGAAGTTAAGTAAAAGACACACAGTGCTCTCCTTGCCACTGGAGTCAAGCTAGCCTGGCTGATGAGGGGTGAAACACCGAAACCGGTCCAAGGATGCTTCTTTCCAGTCCAGGGAGGACCTGGCTTGGAAGTTCAGGCAGAACTGAACCCATGGGGAACAGGGTCAAGACTGATTTGCATATGGCTGGGTCTAAAGTTGAATGGCACGGGGAGCAAAAAAATCAAAGGATTTAGGCCCAGATCTTTGTACTGGGGCGAATGTATAACATCATCTGTTCTTTCTGAAGTAAAGCTTGCCTGATCGCCACCAATCTCCCGATGGTTGAACATGGGAATAATTTTCTGAGACCTATTCTGAGCCCTAGATTGTATTAATGGCCTTATTGCCAGTGGCGGAAATATATTTGCCACTACTTCTAATCCACTTTCCAACATTTGCCAAGAAGGCACTGGTTTTAGTTCCAAATAATTTATCATCAGGAGGATGCTTTCCCTCGCCTCTTCCTTCTGCTCATTTGTGTCAAGTATTTTTGTTTTACCATTTGTAAGGTGGCATTGCTCATCTGGTCAGGATTGTTCCATTGCTCTATGCAGTCAATAATCGCAAGAATATTCTCTACAATGTATTTTTGGCTTTTACAAAAGTCCTGCAAACCCTACTGATATACGTCATGAGCTGGGCTGGACCAAACTCAAACCCAGTATATAACATTGCAAAAACTATGCTCCAGTTTTACCATCCCCCAACTCAGCTTTATACAGGCATCAAAACTCCTGGGTCTAAACATGGTATATGCCGGAAAAAAAACATTTCCACATTTTTGTAGGACCTGCAAATTTGTATATCCCCAAGAGCCTTTTGTTTCAATTTCCAAAGTTGATTGCAAATCTTTACATTGTGTCAGCCTGTTGACTCAGTTGTTTTTGAGTTGGCCAGCTCCATTGGAGAGATTAGCCATCAATGCTTATACGCAGGTAGTCGTAGGTTTTCACTTGTTTAACTCCTTTACTGTAGATCGTAAATGTCAAAATTAGCTTACTTTTAATAATCATAAATTAAGTTTTCTTCGTGTTGGTTGTTTACTTCCTTTTCCTACAAAATAGCTTTCCAGAAGACTTCCCATTGACTTTTCTGTATGGGTGAATATCACCACAACATCTGCGATTAACAGAATCTGGGTATGCTCGGCCACCAATCTGGGAACAAGGCCAAGATAATTTTATTTTTAGATATCTTTTTATTGAAACGTAAACATTGACAGTCGGCCAAGCAATATACACTGACATGGGATCGATTCAAATGGAGAATACATTTCGACGTCATAGGCAGCTGGGACACACACCCAGTACACAGATGGGTTTCAAGGAGACAGAGGTTCATCCTCCAAGGGGACCACAGGAGCCGCACATATATCTCCCCGGTAGACATTCCACTTAGACCATACAGAGGACCACATCTTAGGACATCCCTGTGCCACATAAACCGTTTTCCTCCCTAAACATACACCAATCTAAGTTATTTTTCAAGGTATCCAGGGTCGGAGGCATCCCCGCACCACCCCATCCCCACCCACCACACATCCAGGCGATATCACGTTTGACCACCATTGCAAAGGCCAATTATTGAGGAACTTCCCTATTTAGTTTATATAAATGTTGAATAGTGCTATAGCGTGTGGTGAGAGAGATGTCCTTTCAGGTCACCTTCATGGCTTTGTGTGAGGTAGGTTAAAGGGTCAGCTCTGCCAAACTAGAGCTGTTGCTTTTATAATTTTGTGAAGTCTTCGTGCTGGAGTTCGACCCCAAGGAAACTCCTCAAAAGCCAGTATTGACTGCCAAGTTGTCACCCCTCTTTTTTTAAATCATTTTTTAAAATGTATTGCTATCATCAAAACAATCGCGATTGTACACAGCGTGTCGCCTACAACCCTGACCGGGCCAGCCGCATATATATGCAAGATGTGTCAAAAGCAGTGTGTACACAGCAAGTCGCTTACAACCCCTTTGGGCCAGCTGCAGCTTCAGATGTCAAGGGCTATCAACAAATACATCTGCATACATAAGGCACACAGAGCATAGCACATGTATATCAATGCCACTGAGAAGATTTGCACAGCATTAAGTAGAAGCCCGGTCTTCCTCCTGTAACTATATTAAACTGGCCTGGGAATTCGCTTTTATTTCCATATATTACTCTGGAGTTGTTACTGTGATGCGCAGCCTTTAGTAGACTAAGGAGCTTGCTAGAGAGGACCTGTTCCATCAAGATACTCCAGAGAGCTAACCGGTCAACACAGTGAATGCAGTCATTAGGTGTATAAAGACCAAGAAGAGGGGAGAGTTTTTCAGAGCCATGTAGGTCATACATGTTACATACTACCTCGTGACCTTATCTATATTACTTTGCCCTTTATGAAAGCCGGCCTGTAGATGAGATATGATTTAGTTGTCTTCCATCCAGGTGTATAGTTGGGACAATAGCAGTTTCGCCAAAATGTTACCTATACCACCGAAAAAAAGAGATTGGACAGTAGTAAGTAGGATAAACTCTCCTACCTTTCTTGTATATAGGGACTATTAAGGAAGACTGCCATGATTCTGGGACCAATCCTTTGCCATGATAGTACTGTATAATGATGTTAAGGGTCCAAGCCATACATCTTGATTATTCTTCAACAGATCAACTGGAACTTTTTCTGGGCCTGGAGCTCTACCAGATTTTTTGGCTTTGGATGGCCTCAGCTACTTCCATCTGTGAGAAGACAGCTTGGTTGTCTTGATATTGAAACTGACAGTTGTTAACCAGGACATGCCTCTTTGACTCTTCCAACACGCCCTTCTCCAAGGTGACAACTTAAGTGGGCTTTTGATAAAACGAGGCAAAATGCTCAATCCATCTTCCAGGACCTACGTCTACTTCAACATTCTTAGCCGGGCTTCAAAGAGTGCAAATTCGGTTCTACAATCTTCAAAAGACTTCATGGCGTCTCCCACAAAAAGGTCTCATAAGGTCAAGTCAGTCCCCGCCGCTCCAATAACGGAATGAGGGTGCCGGTGGGGAGGGTGAAGGGGGGGGGGGGGGGGGGGGGGGGGAGGGGGAGTCAGGGTTGCACCCGATTGGTGCGGTAGGGGACAGGAATGCGGTGAGCCCCCTCTTCAGGGCTATTCTAGCCCAGATATCCAAAACCGTCATGGTTGGTGTAGCTACAAATGAGCTGCACAGGCAGGCTCGTTTTGGCAGTCAAGCAAGGTTCCACAGGGGCCGGCATGCCACTGCGCGGTACATGTGAAAGCAATGCTTTTCACTTTCGTGCACTGCCCACTTAGAGATGAATCTCAAATGTGCAGCCCAGTAATATCCCAGAAGGATTGGGCACGCCAAGCCCCCTTTAAAGCGCGGTCGCATCAGGAGTGCAGGGGCTGTGTAAGATGGTTTCCCATTTCATATAAAGGCACACAAGTCCCTCTAAAGGTGCTATATACCCTCCTGTGGGATTGACGTGGGTGGTGTCTGGAATATATACAGAACCTTGGGCAGGATGTACATTTTAATAGCGTTAACACGTCCTAGCCAGATGTAGAAAAGTTTCTATCCCGGACGGTCTGCCAGAATAGAACGACGAAGGGAGGACCAATTGGCATAGGACCATGAGGCAAGTGTGGGGATGATATGGAGACAAAGGTACTTGATGGAATTCGACGACCACTGAAAGGGGATCGAGTTCTGCAACTCTGACCTCTGAGGCCGGAATGCTGAGGTGGAGGACGGATAACTTGGTCATGTTGATCTTTAAGCCAGATATAGCCTCAAAGGCCTGCAAGCTTGTTACAACACTAGGGTGCGATATTTTGGGGCTGAGTCAGGGTGAGAAGGAGGTCATCAGCGAACAGATCGATTTTATACATCTGCCCGCCAAAGGTTATGTCTTTCTTTTCTTTCAGCAATTGCTTGTTTTCTTCTTCAGTCTGTCCCTGGCGCCGGGAAACCCATTGCGGGTAGCTGTGCGCAATACAAGTTCAATAAATAATAATAATAATAATAATGTCTATAATCTCATCTGAATGACGCACCCGGATGGCGTAGCGTTCTTTTGCTAGCGCGAACAGGGGCAAAAGTGGGCATCCATGCCGCATGCCTCAGCACAGAGATATCAAACTTGTGGCCTGCCCGTTCACTCGAATGTAAGCTGTCAGAGCTACGTAGGAGGCCTTGACTTGGGAGATGAATTCCTGCCCATGGCCTATTTTATGCACTACTGCTTGGAGGTATGATCAATCTACCCTGTCAAATGCCTTTTCAGAGTCAAGCAAGAGAATGCATGCCGGGATGTCTAGTCGGTGCTTCTTTTCTACCAAGTGGGCGATACGCCGAACATTACCTGCCGCCTGTCCCTGGTGAATACAACCCACCTGGTTGGGGTTAATAAGGACAGGGTGAGACGGGTCGAGGCGGGAAGTTAATATTTTTGTGAAAAGCTTGGCGTCCGTGTTGAGAAGGGCTATTGGGCAGTACGAGAAGCATTGTGCTGGGTTCTTGCCCGCTTTAAGTATAATAAAGATCTCAGCCACTGGCATTGTGGGGATGAGGCCTGTGTCCTGGGAGAAGGAGTTAGACGCAAGAGTTGATCTACCAGTTGGGGAAGAAATAGGTGGTAAAAGGGCGCAGTAAGCCGGTCTGGTCTGGGGGTTTACCAAAGGGGAGGTCCCAAACAGCAGCGCGCAGCTCTTCTGCCGTGATAGGGCTGTCCAGGAGAGTAACAGGGTGTGGGGATAAAGGTTCCTGATTGCATTCAGTGAGGTAAGAGTGAAGCCTCGTCGGGGAAGAATCTTCTCGGGAATACAGTTGCTGGTAATAGTTCAGGAAGGCCTCTAGCTTGTCCCTCACTGCAGTTGCAATCCTGAGCTCCATATTAGAATTTTAGCAATTTTGCGCAGGTGAAGCAGCTTACGGGCTAAGAGCATGCCCACTTTATCACAACGCTCGTAGTATCTCTGTTGTAAGGACAGAAGGGTACGCGCTGCTTTGCCTGTGCGTAGGGTGCACAACTGACCTCGTAGTAAGGCCAGTTGCCTTTTGGTTCTTCGAGATGGGGTCGCCTTGTCCAAGCACTCCAGTTTCTTAATCTTGGCTAGTAAGTTTAGACTCCACCAATCTCACCTACCGCGCGATGGTAGTTATTGTGCCCAATAGTTGCTTTAAACCCATCCCAAAGTGTGTGTAGGGAGATCTCAGGTAGTGCATTAAGTTGGAAATAATCAGTAATTCCCTTGTGTATTTCCTCTACATCAACAGGATTGTGCAGGAGATGTGGGGGTAAGCGCCAGCACGGGAGGGGCTCAGGGTGGGCCACCCCTACATCACTAGTGAGTTCTAGGTGGACATGGTCTGAGATAGAGATATTTGACGGTTCTGTTGTGCGCAGATGGCGTAGGATTGAGGGGGTGACAAAAGCATAATCTATGCAAGATTAGGAAGCATGCACATGTGAGCATGAGTAATCCCTCACGTCAGGGTGTTTATAGCTCCACACAACAGTCAGCCCACTGTCCTCAATGTCACTCTTTAGACTTCCAGACATAGACCCAGTGTTCTGGAATGTTGCGCTGCTTATGTCTAAGGAGCGGTCCCAAACCAGATTGAAATCCCCCCAAACTATGTCTCCCTCTACCTTATTCAGGGAGTTTAAGCCTCGCACGTTTAGTGAGAGCAGCTTGTCGAAGGGTGTGCTTGGGGGGTTTGTGTGCGTGGACTGGCAGGTAGATGGGAGTGCACAGTCTGTCGGGAGGGGAAGGCTATGCCTGCTCCCGGATTTCCCGGTCATCGCTGTGGCATGCCTGTGTGCATTTGCCGAGCCTGGCTGTAGTCCTGCGCCAAGCCCATCTTGGGGCTTGGTGGTAACTACGAAACCTGACACCATTCCGCTCCCATTCGCCTACAGTAGCAAACACCCCATCGCCTCGGTCTTGTGTTGCACAGAGAGCGACCTGCAAAAAAAAAAAAATATATACATGACTAAACAGATAACGGTAGCGGACCAACAGGGTTCAGCTAGAACCTCTTCATCTTGCGGAGATCGGCACCGAGATGCTCCAATCCCGCTGGAGGAGTCACCCTCTAGAAGAGAAAGTCAGTGGGGGCAAACATCAGGAGCGCAGGTGGACAATGGGTTTCGATCATCGTGGCTCCCCACCATCCCCGAGATCCATCATCTACAATGGCAGATAGAGAGGATGGGCATGTGGCAGCAGTTTCTTTTCCTTGTATGCGTGGCCACATCTAGCTCGCTTCGCGGTCAAATAGAGCCAGCGGTAGGAGGGGAAAGAGGCTCCTCTAAAGAGGTTAAGTAGGTGTCTAATATTATCTTTCTTTATGTCTTGTGAGGATGATTCTGCCTGCCGTCTAGCTGGTTGTCGCTGAGGGTCCATGTGGGTTTAAGATCACGACCTGAGGGGCCTGTGGGTGGTGGGAGGGGTCATCCTCCTTCTGAGATTCGTCAGAAAGTCCCAGCTGTGTTTTGGCCTCTGTCAGTAAGCGTAGTGTGTGGAACTTATCTTCCCATTGGAACAGGAGAGCAAAAGGATAGCCCCACTGATGTCAGTAATGGGTTTGAAGTTGCGGCGTTGGAGAAGAGTGGTCATATCACCAGAGGCATATGGTCCGTCCCTCCCCGGCGTTACCCCAGCCGCGAAGGCCTGTGTCAGCGGGGCGCAACACTGTGGCACACTCCTCTGGCAAAACACCATCGCTGGGCTGGCCTTGTGCAGTCTCTGTTTGGGTGGGGCGTTTGAGGCCTCCGTAGGTAAGCCAACTAGTGAGGGCCCCTCCGTTTCTGATTCTCAGTCTAAGGACTCAGATGTGTGGGGGTAGTGTGCTCCCTGAGTGTTGTAGCCGGTCTCAGTGAGTTTTTGGGTAGGACAAACTGGCACCCTCGACACTGGTTGTCTGCGCTCCTGGCTAGTTCTAGCGCTATGGTGAAGTGGGTGCGATTACCCCTGGCAGGGTTCACAAGCTAGGGCTGTGTCGTCTGTTGGGAACTAGAGGCTGCAAGTTAGATGGCCTGACCAGGGTTCGATGTTTAATTCCTCCTGACAGGGGTCCCCTCTGTCGACTCCATCCTTAAGGCGCACATTTCCAGGAATCCCCATTTACTTCTAAGCACCAGTCCCAGCCCTACTGTCCTGCCTCCTGTTACAGGACCTCAGACAGAAACCAGCATGTGAGAGTGTTCCCGCCGCTTCCCTAGAGTCACGGTGCTCCACCCACAGCACGCTATTTGCAGGCCCAATGTAGCTCTTCCGGGCCTCACTTCCAGCATCACTCCGCTGTGGCCTGTAGTCTCTTGCTGCCCCCACCATGTGGTCACGATCTCTACGCAGTAGGGGACCCATGATCCAGGGTCCGAAACTTTCCATCGGTGCCTTTGCTGGTTGACAGGTTTAAATGTTAGAGTCCCTGGTCTCGCCTAACATGCACTCGCTCCACCTCTGTGGCTTGTGCCTACCAGAGCTGCAGCCCAGTGCTTACCAGCAGTATGTTCGCAAGGGTCCAAGCTGATGGGAGACGAGGCAAGTTCCTCTCCTGCGACTGGAGTGATGGCCCCACCCAGCAGCAGAACGAGCCAGGCCTCTGTGTTGTTGCAGGCCAGAGCTGCTTCCAGTCCCACTGCTTCACTGGGTAGGACTCCTTCTGGGCAGTTCCCACAGATGGTGGTGTGGCAGTTCCTGTGGGGAGGCAGTCAGCTGTCCCCTGCCGCCTCCGCCAGCAAGTCTCCGGACCTCTGGATCTCTTGGACATCCCCAGGTTAGACGGGTAATGCTCGGCTGGGGGACCTATCCCAGAGAAATGCTGTGGGGCAGCGGGCCCAGCGGCCTTCGCGGCATAGGGCGGCCCCAGGGAGTCTGCAGCGACTGCTGAGGCTAACCCCTCCCGGTTACAGAAGCGGAAACTACCCAGGAACTTGCACAGGGGCTCTTACACTTTGTCACCTCCTTCGGGTCTCTGGTCACTTCTGTGTTGCAGCAACATTCGACCGGTCTCGTCCAGTGCCGGGTGGTGTTGGAAGCCCCCGGGGCCGAGGTTGGCTGTGCCTCAGCAGTAATCAGCTGCTCGACGGACCTCGGGGAGCACGTCTCACTCCATTACCCCCTTGGTCGCAAGACCCTAGAGTATGGTTGTAAGAAGACGGCCTGGCATATGCTGTCCACTAGTTCTAGTGGGCACTTTGCACCAGTCCAAACAACCCTTATTGATGATAGGTTTAAGACAACCTTTATTGAAAGCTATCCTAGTGGTAGCTATGGAGAGCAACCTTCAGGCTAAGTCTTGAAGGACTGTAAACCAGCTTGGTTTACCAGATTATAACCTCTAGAATGTCTAAATGAAAGGAGAACCACACAAGGTATATATATAAAATATATGTATTTATTACTAAACACTCTCTAGTAATCTCTTTATGAGATTACAAAGTAAAGTACACACTTTAAATGCAATAGAACTTCAGTAAATAGCACAATATACACTGGGCCCCCGGGAGGAACCAAACCATATATTAAGAAAGTAGTATAAGAACCACAACTTGCCTAGACACAAGGCCTAGAGCATGTAGAATCGCTGGGACCTCAAGGAACCACCAAAGGTAGTGACACAGGGGACCCATGGGGGACGCGTGCAGTGTGACAACATAGGCCACGAGCGCCGTTAGCTTCTATGGGAAAAGTCGCGGTTGGAATTTTAAAGTTAAAGGACACTTAGGAGAGAACTTTGAGCAAACCCCTTTCGACTTAAGGGGTTCTAGGGTCATCACCCACAGGAGCACGGGAGTACTCTAGTTACCTCACCCAGGGAACCCGGATGCATACGTGTCAAATGGTGTCAGGAATCTTCGTTGATTTCAATGGCGATCTGCTGCAAAGTGCTACTGCCCTGGAGAAGAAAGGTGTCTGGTGTGATCCTAGCCTGGATCGAAGATGTGAAGAACCTGAAAGTGAGGAAAGCAGAGGGGACAGAGTCAGGGTCACTTGCCAGTGACCAGGGGCTCGGTAGACGATGTTGGGTGATTCAGGTGTGAAGAGGTGAAGCTTGACTATGCAGCCACGAGGACCAGGAGGAGTCTACAATGGCCAGGAGCTGGATTCGAGCTGTCCCACGAAGGATGTCGAGTGCTGCGGCGTTGGTGCTCGGATTGAAGACAACAAGCGTTGGCAACAGCAACCCACGCAGAAAGAGAAAAGATGCTTCGGTGTGGACCAGCAAGGTCCAGGGGACTCCCCAAGCGATGAAGACTCAGGGCACGTCTGGAGCAACCAGGGAAGCCCAAGTTAAAGTTGCCTTCTCAGGGACCCACTAGTCGACGGACAAGGGATCGCGAAGGTACCTCGAGAGAAAATACAAAGGGCCAGCTCACGGAACACTCGTGGAGTGTAGGCCGGCAATCTTCGGAGGAATTGCTGTTCGGGGTCTGGGATACAAGTAACCCAATGCACAGCCTCCAGGATTGTCTATAAGCCAATGCACTAGCAAATGGGCACGGTGTCCAGAGCATCCGGTTCCTTTTTTTTTTTTGTCCTCATATATGCCACCAGAATATGTATGCTCTAGATGGAAACAGTATCATAGCAGACTGAGATTTCCCAGAGGTAGGCTGCTTTCCTTATCCTACTCCTCCAGGCCTATTTTAGGCACCCTAGGCCTGGTGGAGGACAGGACCGACACAACCTCTGGCATAATCACAGGACCGCTCACCTATTTATCCAGACCATCAATTTAGACCAGACATTCTCAGTGTTCTTGATACGGCCAACCTGATCCATTTTACACACTTCCATTATATACTTCAAGCATACTGCAAATCTGGGGGGAGATGCTGACTTCCACTCCATGCAAATTTGTCTCCTTGCGATAGCTATTATGTAAAAAATAAACTGAGTGTCCAAGCTCTTGATATTATAGTCTTTCAATAAACCAAGGAAGACAAGTCTGCGAGAACACATGATAGTTATTGAGAGTACATCTCCCAAGAAATCCATTATCGCTTCCGGTTCCACAGTACCCACGAGGGCTACAGGTCTCAGCTTTGCTAGGGACTCGGGTCGGCCTCTGGGAAGTCTGGAAAGTCACCTCCTGTGTTGCAAATACTTCGGAGTCCGGCGGGAGCTTCGGAGATGCAAACCGGTCAGTTGAGTCTTTGGTGCCTGCCACACAGGGGAGTAACTCCTTTACTCCAAGGGAGATCCTTCAGTCATCTAGCGCCTTGTAGATCGTCGTAGTTCCAGGATTTAGTATCAGAGTTTCGTCCAGGTGTAATCTAAAGTCCTGTTGCCAGGGGTTCTTATCTTATACACAAGGAAGGGGTAGGACAAACTCTGGGGATCCAACTATGGGAAGGTTTGGAAAGTGGGGTGGCTACACCCATTTCCTTTGTCCAGTTTCGCGCCAGAGCAGGGGCTGGTAGCCCCTGCAACCGGTTTGAACTGGGCTATGCATAGGGACACCAAATGTGCCCCCAGTGCTGACTTCAAGCACTCTTGGAGTGCGCCCACCCAGCCTCAATACACTAAAGCCTGTCTGGGAGGTGGTGACACCTGCCTGTGACAGGAAACCTATTGACCAGGCACCACTGCCGGAGTTTTGTCCAGCAGCAGGAAACCAGACTTGTGTCTGTGGCATCTATTTTGTGATGCCAGGGTTCTTTCAAGCTGGTACCGGGTGTACTGGTGTAGACATGTCTCTCCCTGTAGAAGGGTGAAATCATACCCCCGCCGCCAAGACTGGCAGAGGGGTATGATTCCAAAGTGTTTGACACCAAACACAACATGTTTCCTTGCAGCCATTCCAAAGTTAGTATTTACAGCAAGGTTATAATGCACTTAAGAGTATATGGTCTGGCTTCTCCACCGAACAACCCCGAAGAATAGATTCCTCATGCATGGGTACCCTCTCACACAAAACCCAGCACCCTGCCTTCAGGATTGATAAGGCCTGCCATAGGGGTGACTGATGGTTTAGATGTGTAGTGATATAAGGTAGATATAGGGAACCTATATTAAGAAAGGGGTGCATACACCACCTTACACAGTCTGCTGTAGCAGACAAGTTGGGGAAACATGGCGGCAGTCGGCCGACTGCTGCAGTGCTCCGCTCCGTCTCCCACTCTCGAGTGCCTGAAAATTAGTCTTGTTGAGCTCGCTAGCATGAGTGGTTTTGTATAATGCCATTATGCGAGTGTAATTTTGGACGTTTTGGTTCGCTTACCATGCCACTGTGAACCGAGGGTGCTGCAGGTAACCAAGTCTACACAGCCGCAGCCGCAGCCCGATGTGCATTGAAGAGGACGTGCACTGCGGAGCCGAGGAGGGCGTGTACCACAGAGCCGGGGAAGCGAGCAACGAGACCGAGACCGGCATCAGCATCAGCAGTGGTAAACGCCCCTCGTGCAAGCAGCCCACACCTGAGCTGCTGCACTGGAGGCAGGCCGCCCTGGAGCTCCGTAGGAACAGGCGGATACGGAGCCTCCACGGAGACTCTCATTCAATCAGCGCAAGCCGTGGCAGTAAGGAAGTGTTCACTTTCGGCGCATTACCGTGCCTTTCTTCAGCTGTTTCCTCCCCCTGGCAGCCCGCAGGAGCCTCACTCGTGGGCGAGGAAGTAGCCAGCAGAGGCTACAGTAGTACTAAAGAGGTAAAAGACTACTGTGGCGAGCGGCAGCCAGGAATCACTAACCTACCCCCTGGTCACATGAATGCCGCAGAACCAGACAAGAAACGAAAAGGTAAAGCGCAGCGAAGGGCTTGGTGGGTGTCAGTACCTCACGTAAAAAGAGGGGTAAAGGCGCGCTGCAAACTACAGGGGAGAAATTTGGAAAGGAGGTGCTTGTGCCTATAGAGAGCCCCCAAAACTCTTCTGATCCGAAAACTTCATCATACCTCTCTACTGAAGTCAAAGCAAAGAGGGGAAGAAAGCGCGGAAAGGCAAAACCTCTTCCTACCTCTATTCCTAAAATTACCCCATCTCTGCGCTCTTATTTCAAGGTTATCCCTCAAGTACTGGGAATTGGTAAAGAACATCAGCAGAGGGGTAGCTCCATCATTGAGTTCAATCCAGGGTCTGGGGACATGACGACATTTGATCGTGATTTAGTCTCAGCCACAACACCGGTTAACCCTATAGATAGCCAGGTCCAACAAGTAATTCTTGGCTCCGCTCTCTCACCGCAGTCTGTAGAAAACCTGTGTATGGAGGGGGGCGGAGATCCATCCAAAAATCAAGCAGGTCCAGTCATGGAAGATACCGCTTTGAGAGTAGAGGAAGTTACTCTCCCCTCTCTTTCAGAAGATAGCTGTAATGATCCTCCCAGTAAAACTATCTCAGACAACATAGAAGACAACTTTGAAGTTGGAATATTTTCTGAACCCTTTTTGACATCCAACTCCGCCTCACACTCTGCTGACGACAATCTTGCCCCCAGCCTGGAAGTAAATGGTGACTTAGGTCCCAATTCAGCACCTATCTCAGTCGCCTCGCTACAACAGATGTTCGCAGCGCTATCAGCTGAGATAAAGCAAGGTTTTGTTGAGTCAGCCTCAAATCAAAGAGAAATAAGGAACTTTTGTGAGTCTCTTGATGAAAGAATAGGCAGCCTGTCGGTGAGAACTCAAGGCTTGGAAGAAACAGTGGGACAAATCTCCATGCGAGCTGAGGGCACCCAGGAGTCTGCTGTAGCAGACCTGTGGTGTCATTTTGGAAGGCTGCCCTGGGGTGACAATACATGCTGCAGCCCCTGGGTAGGCCTCTGTGTTACCTATGCCATGGGTATATAGGATACCATATACTAGGGGCTTATAAGGGTACCCCAGTAACCAAACTGTAGTGTACGTAAAGTACAGGGAATCATTTTAGAGAGGAAGCAGCTAGGCTGGGGTCCTGGAAAGCATTGCCCCAGCCACACTAAAGTCGGAAAACAGTGAGACATCAGCAAAAAGTGGGGCCAACCATAAGAAGCAGATCCTACTCTCCCACAATGGTGGGGAGGGTGGGGGTGCGTGGTAGCAGGATGGGACAGAGGTTGGGTTGGGAGGGTTAGAGAGGGGGATGATACCCAAGTGGATGGGGAGGGGGGAATTTACACAAAATAGAGATATAAAGGCAGGATTAAAAACTGTTGTGATAACGGTTTTTGCTTTAAATAGTAAGAATGACTAATCTGCGGATTGCAACAATATATATTTACGTTTAAAAAGACCTAGTGAAAAGCGGATAGCATCTGCCTGCAGGAAACACATATTGAGGGATCTAGAAAAAAGGTTTTGGATTCATTGGGATATCACGTGGTATGTTGTACTTCAAAGGGGGCAGGAACGGGGGGTAATTCTGGCACGGAAAAGGAGGTACTCCTTCCCTCGTGTCCAATTAGATAAGTATGGCGGTTGGGTGGTTTACGATCTGTTCCCTAGAACGGTCAGTTCTTGATGACCCAGCACTATTCAACTGGCTAAACTTTGAGTTTAACTTATAGCCCCTTCCTCTAAATGTGTGTGGGGATTTAATATCAATCTAAACAATGATATGCGGGATTTGGGGCCAAAGCAGTATAAAGGTCATATACCCAAGGTATTTAAGTCCTTATTGGACCTAAAATTAGCTCTTGGCCGAATACATATTTGGGCGGAAAAATATCCTGCTGATTCAGGCTTCACATACTTTTCGGCCCCACATTTAAGTCATGGAAGGTTGGATTTCTCGCTCATTTCCCAAGAACTTTTACAGGCGAGAGGCATTGAGAAATATCCCATAGTCATGTTAGATCAGAATCCATTGGTTTTGGAGTTTCTCCTCAAAAAAGTGCTGGTGAACGCCGACGTGAGTCCTTTGAACGGGCCCTTCTTTTGAATGAGGAATGCATTCCTGTTTTTATGACGGAAAATGTGGGTAGTGCATCGGGTGGGATGGTATGAGATGCCTTCAAGGCTGGGTTCTGAGGAGAGACTTCCCAGTATAGCTGGGACCGTGAAAAGAAAAAAAAAAGAATTACTTTATTTACCAGAACTGTATAAAGGGCTGGTAGTGGCAGAGACAAAATTGTTAGATGCGATGGCAAGGGGTAACAAAATTCAGATGGTACAAATAAGGTTGAATGCGGCAAAAGCAGCAATAGTGAGTATTTTGAGAAAGAAAGCCGCAGATAAATTTCTGGTGCAGAAATAAATTCTATAAATATAGTGAGAGGGTGGGCCACCTCTTGGCAGTGTAGATCAGACAGTAAACAACACAGTCTCATATAAAGGAAATTAGGGACCATTTACTTGAAATGGTGACTGAGCATTCTGGAATTAGAGCTGCCTTTCAGAAATTATCAGGAGCTAAATTCTGAAGATTTGGGTAATACGTTTGAGGAAATGAATGGGTATCTGAATTTAGTCACTTTAGGCAAAATCGACACAGAAGATCTGGAATACCTGGATCAAACAATGGTAGAAGGAATCACCTATGCAATTTCTGCCTTACCTTATGGTAAAACAGTTGGCACTGACCTTATCCCAGGAGAATTTTAAAGGATACACCAGTCTTAAAAAATACCTGCTTGAGCTTTTCTCGAAAGTAGAAGAAGGAGAAGAACCACCTGGGTACTGGGCCTAGCGAATATTAGAATAGTTCCTAAGGGAAGCCCCCTTCAAACTTAGGTTCATATCGGCCAGTCACCCTGATGTAAAACGTAAATTGATACTTGTATAGCGCACTACTCACCCGCAAGGGTCTCAAGGCGCTTGTACTAATACCGCTGTGGAACCCGTCCTGGCTTTCCCTGTGAGGCGTCCACTCCTGGGCACCCCCAGGGTGAAGGCCAGGCATCCTTAGCGTTGTGGGGGCCGTTGTGGAGATTAAGCAAGCTATTGCCAGAGTTGCAGAGTGGTACTCTATGATCAGAATAGGCACCGAGGCGAGAATGATTAGGTCCGTGGAATTTTGAGCCCAAGACCCGCCGAAGCGGGGAATGGAACCCTGGTCCCGGGCTAGACCTCTGCATCAGGGTCTGCCGCTCTAACCATTGAGCCACACTTCTCCATCTATTCCAAAATGTTGGCGACAAGGCTGCCCGGGATAATAAGCAAAAACTTATCTCCATGGCAGCATGGGTTTATTCCAGGTCGGGGAACTACAGATCATGTAAGGCGGGTTATCACACTTTTTGAAGCATCCTCAATAAGGGGAGATCCTTTGGCGCTAATACTTCTGGATGCAGAAAAAGCATTCGATATGGTCTTCTGGCCCCATCTTGCTAGGATCTCATTGATGGGGAGGACAGTCTGATTCAATCATGATACAAAGAGGGACAAGACAGGTATGCCTTTGTTCTCCCCTGCTTTTTGCCCTGCATATTGACAACATTTTTGGCCAAAACAGATGATTTAGCAACTGTTACCCCGGCCTGGGAACCTCATTAGGGGAAATCGACTAAGAATCTCACCAATCTGGCAAATTACCGGGTTATCTTTTAAATCAGGATAAAACCCAAATTGTAAAGAATGTAAAGATGGAATGGAGGATAGGCTAGTTGTGCCAGGGGCTATATTTCTCGGGGTTAATATTACATCTGACGTTGCCAAAATCGTGGGGATGAATTTAGAGCCATTAATTAAGAAAACTAGAGGGAAATTGGCTAGAATAATCTACAATTGTTGATAGGAAGAACTAGCGTGGTCAAAATGGCCTTTCTCACCAAAACACATTTTTTTTAGAGCTATTCCTCTGGCAGTTAGGAATCCTTGGTTTCATATAATTGAAGGTCTAATTTCAAGATTTCTATTGGTGTGTACTAGGTCTAGAAGGGCGTTCAAATACTGGACTCTCCCTTGTGAGCATAGGGGGTTAGCAGTACCTAACATCAGACCTTATTATTGGCCCACCGCTCTGCAACAGATGTCTACCATGCTAGGAAAAAAAGCGGAGGCTAGATCAGACTGTCCCACTTCAGACAAACTCTTGATTGGCAACGAGGTTTATGGGGTTCTCTGGCGGCGGCTAGAATATGGGTATTACATTATAGTTTGATTTAAGACACTCCGTTGTTCCTTTAAAATCTGGGCTTTGATTCAGAAGAAATTAGGCAAGGGGAGCGTCAACTTTTATACCCTGCTCCATACAACTCCAATGCCCCTGCAATCTTTACAGACTCTCTTGTGACTCAATAGGAAAAGGGTGGCCCTAACAAGTTGGGGATTTTTTTCCAGGAGGGGGATATAGTCACATTGAGAATCTACGGCTTACGTTCAATTTAGGACATAATGAATTTTTTTTTCATCTTCTAGTTCATGACTTCCTCTGGAACAAAGTAGGTGGACAGGAAGGGTTCCTTCAGAGTTAAATCAGGAAAAAAGGTCTTGGCAACTAATGCTCCTATCAGGATACTTTATAAGTTACGTAACGAGGCAATGCCAGACCATATGGACAAGCAAGAAACGTGGTGGCAAGAGAAGGTTTGCGTAGTAAAAGATACATTCCTCAATTCCTGGCACTTAGCTCAGACTACATTAATTTCCACAAACTTGCAAGTGCAGCTTTTTAAAACTTGCTATAAACTATATTATAATCCGAAAAAAATGGCATAATGTGGGGGAGATTAAAAATTGTGCATTGTCCTCGTCGCCATTTATATAGTGCAGATTTGGCTCATATGTTTACAAGCGGTCCATCTCAAGGGGGATTGATAGGGAAATAATGGATTTTTGGAGGGTAGACTAGGATTAGTAATACAACTAAAATCACAACCTATTTTACTTGGGGTCGATAACGAGGCAGTTCCTCACCAGGCACAGGTGTGTGTGTTTATTGCAATGGCGGTTTTACGACTGTCTGGCGATGGTGTGGCTGGATCACTCTCCATCGTCTGCTCAGCAATGGTTAGCCCGACTCGTGGCCATGTATCATACTGAGATGGCAATATACGTACGGAAAGGCAAGGGTGCAAGGAAAAGGGGGCTTCAGGTGTGGGCTCCTATTTCGGGTTGGATCACTAGAGAAGCAGCTGGATAGGGGCGCTATTTTATAAGACTTCTGTAGTGGTGTTTTTTCTTTGGTACAACTTGATTTATTATAGAATAACATTGTCTTTTGTATAATTAGATGAACTCAATGTTTCTTTTTTACCATTAACACGATCATTACCAATATAGGACAAGACCGGTAATTATAGTGTTAATGGTGATGTTGGAAGGTAAATGGCTGAAGAAAGTGTACAAGGGGATATAGGCAAGCTATGATAGTTGGGGTAAGGAGGGGCTGATGACCAGGGCTCTGGGGCTAGGCAAATAGTAGATTCCATGGTATTAGTAAAATGCAATCCCCATGCCCACCCAGTCTATTCTGGTCACCACGTCTTGAGAGGTCTTTGGATATGCCTCCTAATATTGCCCCTCTGGATGTACCAACTGGCAGATCTTTGGAGAGTCCTTGACATGTAAATCCTTCTTCTCCAATGAGCGATTCAGTGGTGGATAATCCTTAAGAAAGCACACCAGAGTTTTCAATACTGAATTTGCTCACAATAGTGCAGACTACGTTCCAGAGCATGCTGAAGTCTTTGGTTTTGCTCAAGTTGAGGCAGGCAAAGCAGATTTCTGTTTTAGAGAGTATAAAGGCTGTATTTGATGCAAGTCCCAAAGTATCAAAAGTCTAAAGTAGAACTTAGGTAAATACTTCTTTAGAGGATGATTAAAAGAAGGTGGTTACTAACCGGATTCAAAAAAGATCATCTAACTGGGGCAGTGTGTATATACCTTGGCAGCCTAGTAGGATATCCTGTATAGGTGAACTTTATGGGGAAAAATAAGAAATTAATCTATTCATACGCTTCGCACCTTAGACTTCAAACAAGGGCAAAGATTAATTACTGTAAAGCTATATTAAGGAGAAGGAAGAATCAAAAACCTATATAGGAAAACATCTATCTACTGTGTGTAACCCCGGACCTCTGGTCTAGGATCCACTCTCTCCCCAGCAGCTCAGCGGTCCCAGACGCCACCGATGACCCAGTCTCACCTCCTCCTGGGCGGTGTTCGAGGCCACTGCTGCCCAGGTCCGTGATTGTGCCTCTTCTGCGGCCAGGTTCAGGTTCTGCCTCTTGTATTTAGGATTGTATTTACTGCGTCTGCTGCGCTTGTGCCGGATTCTGTTTTGCTCGGTCTTATTATTTTAGCCGGTTTCATTTCAATTAGATTGTTTTTCTTTCTGCACCATTTTCTCCCGCTGCTAAAGCCCCTGCGGCCCCTCCCCTTTGCCAGTTGCCGCTCCTGCCTTCCAGCTACTCGCCCCTCCCCCATCCCTATTTAATGGAGGCCGCTAAGGGGGAGAGCAAGCGGAATCTCTGACCTCCGGTCTAGGATCCGCTCTCTCCCCAGCAGCTCTGCGGTCCCAGACGCCGCCGCTGGCCCGTTTCACCTCCTCCTGGGAGGTGCACGAGCCCGCTGCTGCCCATTTCAGTTTCTGTCTCTTGTATTTAGAATTGTATTTACTGTGTTTGCTGCACTTAAGCCTGATTCTGTTTTGCTCCGTCTTGTTATTTTTGCCCATTTCATTTTGACTGTTTTACTTTCTGCCCCATTTTCTCCCGCCGCTGATGCCCCTGCGACCCCTCCCCCCTGCAGGTTCCCACCACCCAGCTGCTCGTCCTTACCTCTTCCCTATTTAATGGCGGTCACTGCATGGTCGCACAGTGGCAACGCGCAGCGAAGGCGCATCAAAGGCAAGTCCATCTACGTCCGTCTGCGACCAGCGCCAGGGACCATGCATCACCGACCATCCACCGCTATGACTGCCCTCCTCTCACTCAACCCCAGAAGAAACAACAACTGCCAGCAGTCCACGCCAAACACAACCCACCGCCAGTTCTCCTGCTGCCACACCTTCACCACCACCCCCGTCGCCGCCAACACCGCTGACACCCTGCGGTCCATCCTCCTCAACGTGCACTCCATGTACAGACACACCGTAGAGATCTGGAATCTCCTTAAAGCCATCTCACCAGATGTTGCCTTCTTTACAGAAATCTGGACAAACCCCTCCTCCGCCCCCGACATTGCCATCCCGGACGGATACAAAATCCAGAGGAAGGACCGCCCCAACCACTCGGGAGGACGACTCGCTATCGCACACGAGAACTCCCTCCGCCGCTCCACCTTCAGTGACACCTTCTCCGCCGCCGAACACCTGCGCTTCCAGGTCCAGACCAGTCCCAACACCACACTCCGCTGCACCCTTGCTGACAGACCCCCTAGCCCGCGAGTCCTCTTTGCCTTCACCATCCCTGACCTCATCGCACCTCACGCCATCGCCTCCATTGACAACATACTCATCGGAGACCTGAACTTCCACCTCGACAACCCCAGCGACCAAAACTCCACCACCCTCCTGGACAACCTCGCCAACATCGGACTGAAACAACTCGTCGCCACGTCCACCCACCAGGCAGGAAACCTCCAACCCCATCTTCGCAGGAGGAAACAGAATCTATTTCAGCCTCACCACGCAACCCCCATGGACCGATCACCACTGCATACACTTCCTCATTAACAAACCCAAGCCGCCCAACCCCGCTCCACGCCTTCCGCTAAGGAACTGTGCAGAGTCACTGAGGAGCAGCTCAACTCCACCCTCAACCACGCTAACCCTACTGCTACAGCAGACACCGACCTCGCAGCCAGGGAACTTCACACCTGATCTCCAGTTGCGTAGACAAGCTCGCCCGCTACACAACTCCGACAGACGGCACCACAGTAAAGCCACCTGGTTCACCACTGACCTCCAAGAAGCCAGACGCATCTGCAGACGCCTCTAGAAGAACTGGAGAAACAACAAGATGCCCGAAAACCACACTACCTACAAGAACGCCATGATGGACTACCACCAATGCATCAGAACCACCAGAAAAACCTTCATCAGCAAAAAAATCCTCACCTACGCCAGCGAATCCAAGGACCTCTTCAGCATCATCGAGGAATTCACCAAGCCCCCCAGCGAAATCATGGACATCACCCCCTCTCAGGACCTCTGCGACAAGCTCGGATCTTACTTCCATCTGAAAATCGAGAAAATCTAAGACAATTTCAATGACCAAACATCTGACTCTGCAACAACAGCGCACCAACCAGCCCATCATCTCCTCCTGGACACTGGTCACGACCAAAGAGACAGTTGCGACCATGAAAGGCATTCACTTAGGAGCCCCCACAGACCTCTGCCCACTGCACATCTACCACAGAGTCAGCACCGCCATCGCATCATCAACGCCACCTACAAGACCAGTACCTTCCCCCGACTGGAACGAGTAGATGTCAGACCTCTGCTCAAGAAACCCTCAGCAGATCCCGCGGACCTCAAGACCTACCGATTTACAAAAGGGGGTGGTGATGAACAGAGTGTCTGAATTGAGCAGACCACTCTTACCCAGTCCAAAGATCAGGGCTTGATCCATCACCGTTATTTATCTCACTGCCCCATCCCAGCTCAGAACCTGGCTATATGCAAATCAGTCTGTCCCTGGCCCAGTGCATCATGGGAACAGGGCAGACTAAACTACCAAGCCAATTCTTTACCAGAAAGGAGACAAGCTACCGGGGACCGGTTTCTGGCATTTCAGCCTCTTCGGCCCGGCTTGCTTGAATCCTGATGGAGCAGTGAGAAAGGGACTCATGTCTGAGTATACCCTGCCACACCTATAGTGGCCAAAATCGATTTACAAAAGGGGGTGGTGATGAACAGAGTGTCTGAATTGAGCAGACCACTCTTACCCAGTCCAAAGATCAGGGCTTGATCCATCACCGTTATTTATCTCACTGCCCCATCCCAGCTCAGAACCTGGCTATATGCAAATCAGTCTGTCCCTGGCCCAGTGCATCATGGGAACAGGGCAGACTAAACTACCAAGCCAATTCTTTACCAGAAAGGAGACAAGCTACCGGGGACCGGTTTCTGGCATTTCAGCCTCTTCGGCCCGGCTTGCTTGAATCCTGATGGAGCAGTGAGAAAGGGACTCATGTCTGAGTATACCCTGCCACACCTATAGTGGCCAAAATCGATTTACAAAAGGGGGTGGTGATGAACAGAGTGTCTGAATTGAGCAGACCACTCTTACCCAGTCCAAAGATCAGGGCTTGATCCATCACCGTTATTTATCTCACTGCCCCATCCCAGCTCAGAACCTGGCTATATGCAAATCAGTCTGTCCCTGGCCCAGTGCATCATGGGAACAGGGCAGACTAAACTACCAAGCCAATTCTTTACCAGAAAGGAGACAAGCTACCAGGGACCGGTTTCTGGCATTTCAGCCTCTTCGGCCCGGCTTGCTTGAATCCTGATGGAGCAGTGAGAAAGGGACTCATGTCTGAGTATACCCTGCCACACCTATAGTGGCCAAAATCGATTTACAAAAGGGGGTGGTGATGAACAGAGTGTCTGAATTGAGCAGACCACTCTTACCCAGTCCAAAGATCAGGGCTTGATCCATCACCGTTATTTATCTCACTGCCCCATCCCAGCTCAGAACCTGGCTATATGCAAATCAGTCTGTCCCTGGCCCAGTGCATCATGGGAACAGGGCAGACTAAACTACCAAGCCAATTCTTTACCAGAAAGGAGACAAGCTACCGGGGACCGGTTTCTGGCATTTCAGCCTCTTCGGCCCGGCTTGCTTGAATCCTGATGGAGCAGTGAGAAAGGGACTCATGTCTGAGTATACCCTGCCACACCTATAGTGGCCAAAATCGATTTACAAAAGGGGGTGGTGATGAACAGAGTGTCTGAATTGAGCAGACCACTCTTACCCAGTCCAAAGATCAGGGCTTGATCCATCACCGTTATTTATCTCACTGCCCCATCCCAGCTCAGAACCTGGCTATATGCAAATCAGTCTGTCCCTGGCCCAGTGCATCATGGGAACAGGGCAGACTAAACTACCAAGCCAATTCTTTACCAGAAAGGAGACAAGCTACCGGGGACCGGTTTCTGGCATTTCAGCCTCTTCGGCCCGGCTTGCTTGAATCCTGATGGAGCAGTGAGAAAGGGACTCATGTCTGAGTATACCCTGCCACACCTATAGTGGCCAAAATCGATTTACAAAAGGGGGTGGTGATGAACAGAGTGTCTGAATTGAGCAGACCACTCTTACCCAGTCCAAAGATCAGGGCTTGATCCATCACCGTTATTTATCTCACTGCCCCATCCCAGCTCAGAACCTGGCTATGTGCAAATCAGTCTGTCCCTGGCCCAGTGCATCATGGGAACAGGGCAGACTAAACTACCAAGCCAATTCTTTACCAGAAAGGAGACAAGCTACCGGGGACCGGTTTCTGGCATTTCAGCCTCTTCGGCCCGGCTTGCTTGAATCCTGATGGAGCAGTGAGAAAGGGACTCATGTCTGAGTATACCCTGCCACACCTATAGTGGCCAAAATCGATTTACAAAAGGGGGTGGTGATGAACAGAGTGTCTGAATTGAGCAGACCACTCTTACCCAGTCCAAAGATCAGGGCTTGATCCATCACCGTTATTTATCTCACTGCCCCATCCCAGCTCAGAACCTGGCTATATGCAAATCAGTCTGTCCCTGGCCCAGTGCATCATGGGAACAGGGCAGACTAAACTACCAAGCCAATTCTTTACCAGAAAGGAGACAAGCTACCGGGGACCGGTTTCTGGCATTTCAGCCTCTTCGGCCCGGCTTGCTTGAATCCTGATGGAGCAGTGAGAAAGGGACTCATGTCTGAGTATACCCTGCCACACCTATAGTGGCCAAAATCGATTTACAAAAGGGGGTGGTGATGAACAGAGTGTCTGAATTGAGCAGACCACTCTTACCCAGTCCAAAGATCAGGGCTTGATCCATCACCGTTATTTATCTCACTGCCCCATCCCAGCTCAGAACCTGGCTATATGCAAATCAGTCTGTCCCTGGCCCAGTGCATCATGGGAACAGGGCAGACTAAACTACCAAGCCAATTCTTTACCAGAAAGGAGACAAGCTACCGGGGACCGGTTTCTGGCATTTCAGCCTCTTCGGCCCGGCTTGCTTGAATCCTGATGGAGCAGTGAGAAAGGGACTCATGTCTGAGTATACCCTGCCACACCTATAGTGGCCAAAATCGATTTACAAAAGGGGGTGGTGATGAACAGAGTGTCTGAATTGAGCAGACCACTCTTACCCAGTCCAAAGATCAGGGCTTGATCCATCACCGTTATTTATCTCACTGCCCCATCCCAGCTCAGAACCTGGCTATATGCAAATCAGTCTGTCCCTGGCCCAGTGCATCATGGGAACAGGGCAGACTAAACTACCAAGCCAATTCTTTACCAGAAAGGAGACAAGCTACCGGGGACCGGTTTCTGGCATTTCAGCCTCTTCGGCCCGGCTTGCTTGAATCCTGATGGAGCAGTGAGAAAGGGACTCATGTCTGAGTATACCCTGCCACACCTATAGTGGCCAAAATCGATTTACAAAAGGGGGTGGTGATGAACAGAGTGTCTGAATTGAGCAGACCACTCTTACCCAGTCCAAAGATCAGGGCTTGATCCATCACCGTTATTTATCTCACTGCCCCATCCCAGCTCAGAACCTGGCTATATGCAAATCAGTCTGTCCCTGGCCCAGTGCATCATGGGAACAGGGCAGACTAAACTACCAAGCCAATTCTTTACCAGAAAGGAGACAAGCTACCGGGGACCGGTTTCCGGCATTTCAGCCTCTTCGGCCCGGCTTGCTTGAATCCTGATGGAGCAGTGAGAAAGGGACTCATGTCTGAGTATACCCTGCCACACCTATAGTGGCCAAAATCGATTTACAAAAGGGGGTGGTGATGAACAGAGTGTCTGAATTGAGCAGACCACTCTTACCCAGTCCAAAGATCAGGGCTTGATCCATCACCGTTATTTATCTCACTGCCCCATCCCAGCTCAGAACCTGGCTATATGCAAATCAGTCTGTCCCTGGCCCAGTGCATCATGGGAACAGGGCAGACTAAACTACCAAGCCAATTCTTTACCCGAAAGGAGACAAGCTACCGGGGACCGGTTTCTGGCATTTCAGCCTCTTCGGCCCGGCTTGCTTGAATCCTGATGGAGCAGTGAGAAAGGGACTCATGTCTGAGTATACCCTGCCACACCTATAGTGGCCAAAATCGATTTACAAAAGGGGGTGGTGATGAACAGAGTGTCTGAATTGAGCAGACCACTCTTACCCAGTCCAAAGATCAGGGCTTGATCCATCACCGTTATTCATCTCACTGCCCCATCCCAGCTCAGAACCTGGCTATATGCAAATCAGTCTGTCCCTGGCCCAGTGCATCATGGGAACAGGGCAGACTAAACTACCAAGCCAATTCTTTACCAGAAAGGAGACAAGCTACCGGGGACCGGTTTCTGGCATTTCAGCCTCTTCGGCCCGGCTTGCTTGAATCCTGATGGAGCAGTGAGAAAGGGACTCATGTCTGAGTATACCCTGCCACACCTATAGTGGCCAAAATCGATTTACAAAAGGGGGTGGTGATGAACAGAGTGTCTGAATTGAGCAGACCACTCTTACCCAGTCCAAAGATCAGGGCTTGATCCATCACCGTTATTTATCTCACTGCCCCATCCCAGCTCAGAACCTGGCTATATGCAAATCAGTCTGTCCCTGGCCCAGTGCATCATGGGAACAGGGCAGACTAAACTACCAAGCCAATTCTTTACCCGAAAGGAGACAAGCTACCGGGGACCGGTTTCTGGCATTTCAGCCTCTTCGGCCCGGCTTGCTTGAATCCTGATGGAGCAGTGAGAAAGGGACTCATGTCTGAGTATACCCTGCCACACCTATAGTGGCCAAAATCGATTTACAAAAGGGGGTGGTGATGAACAGAGTGTCTGAATTGAGCAGACCACTCTTACCCAGTCCAAAGATCAGGGCTTGATCCATCACCGTTATTTATCTCACTGCCCCATCCCAGCTCAGAACCTGGCTATATGCAAATCAGTCTGTCCCTGGCCCAGTGCATCATGGGAACAGGGCAGACTAAACTACCAAGCCAATTCTTTACCAGAAAGGAGACAAGCTACCGGGGACCGGTTTCTGGCATTTCAGCCTCTTCGGCCCGGCTTGCTTGAATCCTGATGGAGCAGTGAGAAAGGGACTCATGTCTGAGTATACCCTGCCACACCTATAGTGGCCAAAATCGATTTACAAAAGGGGGTGGTGATGAACAGCTCAGAACCTGGCTATATGCAAATCAGTCTGTCCCTGGCCCAGTGCATCATGGGAACAGGGCAGACTAAACTACCAAGCCAATTCTTTACCAGAAAGGAGACTAATTTGCATACAGCCAGGTTCTGAAACTGGGATGGTGCAGCGAGCTAAAATACGGTGTTGGACCTAGCCCTGATCTCTTGACTGGGTGAGAGCTTTCTGCTTAATTCAGAGACTCTGTCCCTCACCACCCCTTGTTGTAAATATTTTTGTCCACCCTAAGCGTGGAAGGGTATTCTCAGATGTGAGACCCTTGCTCATTGCACCATCAGGATTCAAGCAAACCGGGCCGAAGACGGCGGTAATGCCAGAAACCGGTCCCCGGGAGCTTGTTTCCTTCCCAGTGTAAGAATTGGCTTTTGTAGTTTGGTTTGCCCTGTTCCCATCATGCACTGGGACAGGAACAGACTAATTTGCATACAGCCAGGTTCTGAAACTGGGATGGTGCAGTGAGCTAAAATACGGTGTTGGACCTAGCCCTGATCTCTTGACTGGGTGAGAGCTTTCTGCTTAATTCAGAGACTCTGTCCCTCACCACCCCTTGTTGTAAATATTTTTGTCCACCCTAAGCGTGGAAGGGTATTCTCAGATGTGAGACCCTTGCTCATTGCACCATCAGGATTCAAGCAAACCGGGCCGAAGACGGCTGTAATGCCAGAAACCGGTCCCCGGGAGCTTGTTTCCTTCCCAGTGTAAGAATTGGCTTTTGTAGTTTGGTTTGCCCTGTTCCCATCATGCACTGGGACAGGAACAGACTAATTTGCATACAGCCAGGTTCTGAAACTGGGATGGTGCAGTGAGCTAAAATACGGTGTTGGACCTAGCCCTGATCTCTTGACTGGGTGAGAGCTTTCTGCTTAATTCAGAGACTCTGTCCCTCACCACCCCTTGTTGTAAATATTTTTGTCCACCCTAAGCGTGGAAGGGTATTCTCAGATGTGAGACCCTTGCTCATTGCACCATCAGGATTCAAGCAAACCGGGCCGAAGACGGCTGTAATGCCAGAAACCGGTCCCCGGGAGCTTGTTTCCTTCCCAGTGTAAGAATTGGCTTTTGTAGTTTGGTTTGCCCTGTTCCCATCATGCACTGGGACAGGAACAGACTAATTTGCATACAGCCAGGTTCTGAAACTGGGATGGTGCAGTGAGCTAAAATACGGTGTTGGACCTAGCCCTGATCTCTTGACTGGGTGAGAGCTTTCTGCTTAATTCAGAGACTCTGTCCCTCACCACCCCTTGTTGTAAATATTTTTGTCCACCCTAAGCGTGGAAGGGTATTCTCAGATGTGAGACCCTTGCTCATTGCACCATCAGGATTCAAGCAAACCGGGCCGAAGACGGCTGTAATGCCAGAAACCGGTCCCCGGGAGCTTGTTTCCTTCCCAGTGTAAGAATTGGCTTTTGTAGTTTGGTTTGCCCTGTTCCCATCATGCACTGGGACAGGAACAGACTAATTTGCATACAGCCAGGTTCTGAAACTGGGATGGTGCAGTGAGCTAAAATACGGTGTTGGACCTAGCCCTGATCTCTTGACTGGGTGAGAGCTTTCTGCTTAATTCAGAGACTCTGTCCCTCACCACCCCTTGTTGTAAATATTTTTGTCCACCCTAAGCGTGGAAGGGTATTCTCAGATGTGAGACCCTTGCTCATTGCACCATCAGGATTCAAGCAAACCGGGCCGAAGACGGCTGTAATGCCAGAAACCGGTCCCCGGGAGCTTGTTTCCTTCCCAGTGTAAGAATTGGCTTTTGTAGTTTGGTTTGCCCTGTTCCCATCATGCACTGGGACAGGAACAGACTAATTTGCATACAGCCAGGTTCTGAAACTGGGATGGTGCAGTGAGCTAAAATACGGTGTTGGACCTAGCCCTGATCTCTGGACTGGGTGAGAGCTTTCTGCTTAATTCAGAGACTCTGTCCCTCACCACCCCTTGTTGTAAATATTTTTGTCCACCCTAAGCGTGGAAGGGTATTCTCAGATGTGAGACCCTTGCTCATTGCACCATCAGGATTCAAGCAAACCGGGCCGAAGACGGCTGTAATGCCAGAAACCGGTCCCCGGGAGCTTGTTTCCTTCCCAGTGTAAGAATTGGCTTTTGTAGTTTGGTTTGCCCTGTTCCCATCATGCACTGGGACAGGAACAGACTAATTTGCATACAGCCAGGTTCTGAAACTGGGATGGTGCAGTGAGCTAAAATACGGTGTTGGACCTAGCCCTGATCTCTTGACTGGGTGAGAGCTTTCTGCTTAATTTAGAGACTCTGTCCCTCACCACCCCTTGTTGTAAATATTTTTGTCCACCCTAAGCGTGGAAGGGTATTCTCAGATGTGAGACCCTTGCTCATTGCACCATCAGGATTCAAGCAAACCGGGCCGAAGACGGCTGTAATGCCAGAAACCGGTCCCCGGGAGCTTGTTTCCTTCCCAGTGTAAGAATTGGCTTTTGTAGTTTGGTTTGCCCTGTTCCCATCATGCACTGGGACAGGAACAGACTAATTTGCATACAGCCAGGTTCTGAAACTGGGATGGTGCAGTGAGCTAAAATACGGTGTTGGACCTAGCCCTGATCTCTTGACTGGGTGAGAGCTTTCTGCTTAATTCAGAGACTCTGTCCCTCACCACCCCTTGTTGTAAATATTTTTGTCCACCCTAAGCGTGGAAGGGTATTCTCAGATGTGAGACCCTTGCTCATTGCACCATCAGGATTCAAGCAAACCGGGCCGAAGACGGCTGTAATGCCAGAAACCGGTCCCCGGGAGCTTGTTTCCTTCCCAGTGTAAGAATTGGCTTTTGTAGTTTGGTTTGCCCTGTTCCCATCATGCACTGGGACAGGAACAGACTAATTTGCATACAGCCAGGTTCTGAAACTGGGATGGTGCAGTGAGCTAAAATACGGTGTTGGACCTAGCCCTGATCTCTTGACTGGGTGAGAGCTTTCTGCTTAATTCAGAGACTCTGTCCCTCACCACCCCTTGTTGTAAATATTTTTGTCCACCCTAAGCGTGGAAGGGTATTCTCAGATGTGAGACCCTTGCTCATTGCACCATCAGGATTCAAGCAAACCGGGCCGAAGACGGCTGTAATGCCAGAAACCGGTCCCCGGGAGCTTGTTTCCTTCCCAGTGTAAGAATTGGCTTTTGTAGTTTGGTTTGCCCTGTTCCCATCATGCACTGGGACAGGAACAGACTAATTTGCATACAGCCAGGTTCTGAAACTGGGATGGTGCAGTGAGCTAAAATACGGTGTTGGACCTAGCCCTGATCTCTTGACTGGGTGAGAGCTTTCTGCTTAATTCAGAGACTCTGTCCCTCACCACCCCTTGTTGTAAATATTTTTGTCCACCCTAAGCGTGGAAGGGTATTCTCAGATGTGAGACCCTTGCTCATTGCACCATCAGGATTCAAGCAAATCGGGCCGAAGACGGCTGTAATGCCAGAAACCGGTCCCCGGGAGCTTGTTTCCTTCCCAGTGTAAGAATTGGCTTTTGTAGTTTGGTTTGCCCTGTTCCCATCATGCACTGGGACAGGAACAGACTAATTTGCATACAGCCAGGTTCTGAAACTGGGATGGTGCAGTGAGCTAAAATACGGTGTTGGACCTAGCCCTGATCTCTTGACTGGGTGAGAGCTTTCTGCTTAATTCAGAGACTCTGTCCCTCACCACCCCTTGTTGTAAATATTTTTGTCCACCCTAAGCGTGGAAGGGTATTCTCAGATGTGAGACCCTTGCTCATTGCACCATCAGGATTCAAGCAAACCGGGCCGAAGACGGCTGTAATGCCAGAAACCGGTCCCCGGGAGCTTGTTTCCTTCCCAGTGTAAGAATTGGCTTTTGTAGTTTGGTTTGCCCTGTTCCCATCATGCACTGGGACAGGAACAGACTAATTTGCATACAGCCAGGTTCTGAAACTGGGATGGTGCAGTGAGCTAAAATACGGTGTTGGACCTAGCCCTGATCTCTTGACTGGGTGAGAGCTTTCTGCTTAATTCAGAGACTCTGTCCCTCACCACCCCTTGTTGTAAATATTTTTGTCCACCCTAAGCGTGGAAGGGTATTCTCAGATGTGAGACCCTTGCTCATTGCACCATCAGGATTCAAGCAAACCGGGCCGAAGACGGCTGTAATGCCAGAAACCGGTCCCCGGGAGCTTGTTTCCTTCCCAGTGTAAGAATTGGCTTTTGTAGTTTGGTTTGCCCTGTTCCCATCATGCACTGGGACAGGAACAGACTAATTTGCATACAGCCAGGTTCTGAAACTGGGATGGTGCAGTGAGCTAAAATACGGTGTTGGACCTAGCCCTGATCTCTTGACTGGGTGAGAGCTTTCTGCTTAATTCAGAGACTCTGTCCCTCACCACCCCTTGTTGTAAATATCTTTGTCCACCCTAAGCGTGGAAGGGTATTCTCAGATGTGAGACCCTTGCTCATTGCACCATCAGGATTCAAGCAAACCGGGCCGAAGACGGCTGTAATGCCAGAAACCGGTCCCCGGGAGCTTGTTTCCTTCCCAGTGTAAGAATTGGCTTTTGTAGTTTGGTTTGCCCTGTTCCCATCATGCACTGGGACAGGAACAGACTAATTTGCATACAGCCAGGTTCTGAAACTGGGATGGTGCAGTGAGCTAAAATACGGTGTTGGACCTAGCCCTGATCTCTTGACTGGGTGAGAGCTTTCTGCTTAATTCAGAGACTCTGTCCCTCACCACCCCTTGTTGTAAATATTTTTGTCCACCCTAAGCGTGGAAGGGTATTCTCAGATGTGAGACCCTTGCTCATTGCACCATCAGGATTCAAGCAAACCGGGCCGAAGACGGCTGTAATGCCAGAAACCGGTCCCCGGGAGCTTGTTTCCTTCCCAGTGTAAGAATTGGCTTTTGTAGTTTGGTTTGCCCTGTTCCCATCATGCACTGGGACAGGAACAGACTAATTTGCATACAGCCAGGTTCTGAAACTGGGATGGTGCAGTGAGCTAAAATACGGTGTTGGACCTAGCCCTGATCTCTTGACTGGGTGAGAGCTTTCTGCTTAATTCAGAGACTCTGTCCCTCACCACCCCTTGTTGTAAATACTCAAGACCTACCGGCCCATCTCTCTCCTCCCCTTCACTGCAAAGTAGCTGAGAAGACAGTCAAAGCACAGCAAAAAAGGTTCATAGAAGACAACTCCATCCTCGACCCCTCCCTATGTGGATTCCGCTGCAACCACAGCATCGAGACCGCCCTACTCGTCGCCATATATTACATCCACACCCTCCCCGACCAAGGCCACACCGCAGCCCTGATCCTGCTCGACCTGTCAGCAGCATTCAACACCGTCTCCCACCGCACACTCGCCGCCAGACTACGGGACACCAGCATATAAGGAACCGCCCTCAACTGGATCCGCTTGTTCTTCACTGGCAGAAGCCAAAGAATCAGACTGTAATCCTTCCTCTCCAAACCCAGGGAATCATCGCTCAGCCCAACCCTCTTAAACATCTACATGGCCCCCCTCGCCGCCGTCGTCAGACAGCACGACCACAGCATAGTTTCCTACGCCGACACCCAGTTCATCCTCTCACCAAGGACCCCACCACCACCAGACAACTTCCAGGAAGGAATGCAGGGCGTTGCATCCTGTATGCGCAACAGCTGACTGAAGCTCAACTCAGAGAAGACAGAAGTTTTGATACTCTGAACCACCCAGTCAGCATGGAACAACATCTGGTGGCCCACTGCCATTGGCAGCCCTCTGACCCCACGGACCACGCCAGAAACCTCAGTATTGTACTCAACCCCTCCCTCTCCATGAACAATCAGGTCAATGCCGTCGCTTCCAGCTGCTTCAACACCCTGCGCATCCTCCGAAAGACCTTCAATGGATCCCTCGAGTCAAGAAAGACAGTCACCCACGCATACCAAACAGCAGACTGGACTACGGAAATGCCCGCTACTCTGGCATCAACAAGTCCCTACTCCGCAGGCTCCAGACAATACATAACACCGCATCTAGACTCGTCCTCAGCATACCCAGACACGAGCACATCAGACACCACCTACAAAACCTCCACATGCCCCTGTCGAGTAGAGAGTCACTTTCAAGCTACTCACCCACACATACAAATGCCTCCACAACAGAGAAGTCCAATACCTCAACAAAAGAATCGCCTTCCACTTACCCACAAGAAACCTCCACTCCGCCAACCTTGACTCGCCGAAACCCTCCCTGAACACCTTCAGGAAGGATCTCAAGTCCTGGCTTTTTGTATGATCGGAAGCGCCTTGCTTTTTGTATGATTGGAAGCGCCTTAAGACCCTCAGGGGCGAGTAGTGTGCTTACAATTCCCCTGATAGATTGACAATTATGGCAGGGGCGTTGGCCTCTGCGTATCATGAAAATGAACTGGAAATTTGGCTGGTAAAACTGCCCGATAATCCTGGCCCAAAGGCCTTTATGGCAATCTATTGCATGCAGGCTGGACATGGTCCTTAAAGTTGAGAGAACGCAGTCCCTCTAAAGCACTCGGAATAAGATACTTAAGTGTATTAAAGTACGAGTTACTTACCTTCGGTAATGATGTATCTAGTAGAGACGTTGTCTAGCCGCAGATTCCTTAACTTAGAATATCCCCAGGCGCGAGACTGGATCCGGAATTTTTTTGCTGCAGCACCTCTGCGCGCCGGGGGACGGCTCAACACGACCCCACTCTGACGTCGTCCACGTCGTGACGTCAGCGAGGTCATATAAGTCCCTCCCGGTGCGCTGACGTCCGTTTTCTTCGGAGAAACTTTTCCGCTGCACAACGCGGAGCCACCTACAAAAAACCTTTGAAAGTATGGGAACAGTGTGCGAAGATGAAACATCAGTGAAATAAAAAAGGAGGATGGTGCAAAACACCATCGTAAAAGATAGAATCAGACACTGCCTACGTATAAGTGAAAAAGCTGTGAGAAAGAACCTAGCAAGGCGAAGCGAAAACCCTTCCCCAAGTGCAACAAGGGAAGAATATCTCAACAGACAGAAATAGACTTATTACCATGTAGAACTGTGCCTTCCACCAAGAACAAAGAACAGAAAGAACAGTCCACTGTAGGAAGGTATGAAAAGACTGGCACTTCCCCTATAGTGAAGGAGGTCTGAAATCGAGCTCAACAGATGCCCAAAGAAGATGACAATAGAGGAGACAAGAGCCCAGAGTCAATAGAGAAGGCGGGAGGGAAGGCAGCAGGAGAAGAAAAGAAAAAAAAAGAGGAATCTCCTGATGAAGGCGAATGAAAGGGCACCACTTTACAGGTAAGAAACCCCTTGGAGGGAGCTAGCCGCATATGGCAATTCTCAAAGGGGCGCAACAATGTGAGCACCTGTGAGAGTAAAAACCAATGGCAACTGAAGAGGCCAGCGGAGAACACCACTACACAAGGTCCTGACAGAACGGGGAGGCTGGGTGGGCGTTAAGGAATCTGCGGCTAGACTACGTCTCTACCAGATACATTATTATCGAAGGTAAGTAACTTGTACATCTGATAGAGATATATAGCTGCAGATTCCTTAACTTAGAATAGATACCACAGCCATACCCCAAAAGAAAGGTGAGTCTGCGACAGAACAGAAAGCACCAACCATCTGATCCAGCAACAGAGTGACGGATAAAGGGGGAAAGCTGTGGCAGAACAGCCCAACAGCAACCCCAGCAACTCGAAGAGCAGAAAGTAACAGGATAGAAGATATCCGAAAAACATGCCAGAATGGCGGCACACCATACCTGTATAACATGACAGGTAGATCGGCATGAACCCTATACCAGAGCAAGGAAAGAGGGGAAGAAGGATCACTCTCCGCTAAATGGCGCATGATGAGTGCATGGATTTGAAGAGATGCAACCAGAGCCTAACAGACTAGCCTATAGAAGGAAGCCGAAGGAGACGGTCTCAAGAGCCCAAAGGCAAAAGCCAGAACCTGAGCAATGCGTTGGGAATAGTCAGCAGGACAAGAAGCACGCTAAGTGCACACCTAACCCCAAACAGGGTAATGAGGGGCAATAGCATCAATCCCCAACCCACTGAAGCAGGTAGAATATACAGCCGGCAAACGGCCACAGAGATTTAAAACAGGCTTACACAGGAACAGAAGCGTGCCAACCGGGCAGCATGAAGCCAAAGTGAGTAACAACCCACAATATAGACTTGCAGACAGTAATCAATGACCACTGCCATCAGAAGAACTGTCCCACAGGCGAAGCTTTAACAAGAGTAGGTGGGAATTTGGAAAAAAGGCATATCTGAAGGAAGAGGCCAAAGACACCAAGTTATCGAATGGTGGGAAGAGTCTCAGAATTCAAGACCAACACTCCAGAAAGACACGTACAGCGTCGAGCACCATACAGGAAGCATATGTCAATTTGGGATATCACTCCAGTAAGCGGAAGCAAAGAAGAACCTACGGGCAACTTGCAACAACTCAGAAAAGCTCCCCCACACATGGAGATATTAGTCAAGACCTCGCAGCCTCAACAAGAGTGGCGGCGTAGAAAGAGGATACCAAGGCAACCGGCATGTAGACATAAATGTATAAACATACAATTATGTAGAGACAGAACTAGCCAGGAGCATGAACATGTATATACCGGACCATACCTTTAATAGTAAGGGCAGGTACAAGCTGTGTTTGAAGAGGAGACCATGAAACCCCCAAAGGAAGTAGATGATCGCAGTAACAAACCGAACCCGTGAACTGAGTTCCGAGCCGTAATGACATTACCGGGCTGAGCCACCGGCTGAATACCACAGTCAGAGGACACAGCAACCTATGGAACACGGCCACAGAGGGCCAACAGGTAGCTGAAAGCAAAACGCATCCAAGGAATGTCAATAAAAGGGTAAGCACTTTTGACCACAGAAAAAGAAGACGTAAGGCTCACTGTCCATGTTAAACACAGAGCACATCTAAAGGATGCGAAATGAAAAAGTACCACAGAACACAGGCCAAAAAGGATCTAAGTGGGAGGACGAAAGCCCACCAGGAGCCGGTAAACCGCCGACTCGGCTTGAGCATCAAAGAGCAAAACCCCATCAAAGGGTAAGTCAAACAGACGCTCCCCGATATTTTTAGGGAAGACGCTATCTTGCAACCAAGCGTGACGCCTTAAGGTAACAGAATTCGCCATGGCTCGGCTCAAAGAATCGGCAGTATCTAAGGCTGAACGGATTGTGAATTCAGCAAGGTCGCAGCCATACCGGATGAGGTGAAGGAGATCAACGCGAGCACCTTCAGAGGTGGCAGGAAGCAAAGCCTCTACAGAGTCCTACAGGGCAGAGGTAGCCCGAGCAGAAACACACACTGTATTTAAGGACCATAGGGCAGCACTAGTGGATGCAAAGACGTTCTTATCCCATGACTCAAGCAACCTGGACTCCCGAGACGGAGGAAGTGTTAGAGGGGGCAGAGAAGGAAAGGCAGTCTGCAACACAAACCCCTGCGCATCAGGGTGCACAAAATGACATCATGTGGAGCTGGACGGTGTAAAACTGAACGAGTCACCGGGTCACTTGAAGCAAGTCGGACCCAGGACTCAAGAGGGCATCATAAGGGAAGCTTCGAAAGGCAAAAACGGCTCCACATTGCCATACCCACGTGGAGGACCTCAAGCAAGGGGTCGACAGACAAAGGGGTAGAGGGGGTTTGCATATTTAAAATTCGGGTGGCTAATGAGACCACTCTCAAAAAGCCGCACCATCCTCAGTAGCCCTTCGCGGAGGGGACAACAGCTCATCAGTGGGGGAGGGTTGTAGGCTGACCCTCCCAAGACACTGATGGTGCGCTCAATGCTCCACGGAGGGAAGCCCCATGGAAGAATGAGGATCCGGACGGGGCTCCTGGGAAGGCGAACAGCCTGCCTGATCGGGGAGCTCCTGAGGAGGCTCCACAAATTCCAAGGGGGGCACAGGTAACACTAGCACGGTTGACGCCAGGCGGGAGGGCAGAGCCGAACTCTCTCCAGAGGCCTCTATAGAAGAGTCCAGAAACCAGCCAGCATTGAGTCGGCGGCGACACTATGATAAGCTCCCCTTCTGAAGGAGAGGGTGCCGGGCCAGGCGAGGTAACCTTCCGGCGTCGGGTCCACCTCATCTAGAACAGGCTCAGAGTCCGGAGAAAGGAGCGGAGGCGGAGCCGAGGAGGCAAGCTTCCGCCACCGGAACGGCACCAACCCCGGCTCCGGACAGGAGGCTGCCTGCCTGGACGGCTGAGGCGTGCTCAAGTCAGAGCTATCAGCACCGGCAACCACCTGCGGCACCACTGGGAGCACTGCGGGGCTATGCGGCGCAGCAGAGGCGCCGTGGGTCATAGAGGGGGGACCCAGCTGGGCAGCACCTAAACGACTCCATGTGGACCGTATAGGGGCACCCAACCAGGCCGCGCCCTAACTACACCACATCTGCGACGTTCCTGGGAGGCAAAGGCTCAATTGGCGCAGGGGGCGAACCCAGCGGCGAGTCTGTCGGCGACCCCACAAGAAGCGGAGGTTCCAAGGACGCCCCAGGAATGGGCAAGGACCCAAGGGAGGCCTGCAAAGCCGTAGCATAGGCCTCCTTTTGGGCCCGAGTCGCCACCACACCCGGAAAGGGCAGATAGATGGGGGACGACCGTCGGGAGTGCACATCCGGAATGTTCCGGGAACCAGTGCCCCTGACAACAGAAGAAAGTGAGGTCAAAGACCTGGTCGACAAGCGCCTAGACTTACCTTGTGCAGAACGACAGCCCCGGACCCCAGAGGGAGATAGACAGCGGAACCGTACAGTATCGGGACCTGTAGTCGACGACTAGGTCAGGGGGCGAAACGACTCAGACCGGGACAGCCGTGCCGAAAGAAGCTTCATACGGTGCTCCCGCCGAGACTTCGGTTTCAGACGTTGGCAGGCTTCACAGTCCATGGAGTCATGGTGCTCACCCAGACACCACATACAAATAGGATGGGGGTCCATCGCGGATATTTGCCGTGAACAGGAATTACAAGATTTAAAGCCCAAAGGCATTGCACACTGTTCCCGACACGAAGCGTCGAAAATTAGGCCTGAAAACAGGCCAGAGGAGCTCACTCCGGATCCGCGTTGCACGGGGAAATGAAGGAAACTGAAGTCAGCGCGCCAGGGGCGACTAATATGACCTCGCTGACGTCACGAACATGGACGACGTCAGGGCGGGGTCGCGTGGTGCAGTTCCCCGGCCCGCAGAGGTGCTGCTGCAATTTTTTTTCGGATCTAGTCTCACGCCTGGGGATATTCTAAGTTAAGGAATCTGCGGCTAGATGCCTCTATCAGATAGTAAAAAATAATGCTAGAGGAAAGAAACTTAGGCAAAAGTGACCAGTCCAGGTGCAAGTATATAAATACCCTCTTTTTTAAAGTTACAAATAAAAGGGAAGCCTAATGAAAAAAATCACCTCTTATACGCAAAAAGTAACTGGCAGTTTTCAAAAGGGGTTTGTCTGGGGACATAGGGCCATATGTATCTAGCCTTTTTTCCCCGTTTGCAAAACGGCAGATTCTCAGAATCGGCCTGTTCGCAAATTGGAAAAAGCCTTTTGGGATTTATAACACCAAAAGGCCATTACAAAATAGAGAATTGCAAAATTTGCGATTTTCTATTTTGTGAATGCAATTAAGGAATTGAAAATTGTGATTCCTTAAATGCAATTCTGGAAGCACCAGCAATTTGCTGTTTGGCCTTAAGGAATTGCAAATTACCACCAACTTCAAGTTGGTGGTTATTTGTGATTTTCTTTTTTAAAGCACTTTTTTGATTTTATTACAGCGTCATATGTCGCTCATACACAGCCTTAGGGCATGTATGTTCGCAAAATGTGCACACATGCATATTTCAGGGGTGCAACAGGGTGTGCTTTTGGCACCCTTGTAACCTTGAAATGCATTCTCAATTTGCGATTCTCTAATTGGTAATCCCAAATTGAGAATATCTTCCCATTCATTCCTATGGGCCTCCTAGCCCATAGGAATGAATGGGAAGGTATTCCCTAATTGTGAATCTCAATTTGATTATCGCAAATAAGAAATATGGAGGATTCACAAAATGTTTTGTAAATCCTACATAAATTGCATTTTGCGATTCTCTAAAACTCATAATTTGAGAATCGCAAAAGTCTTTTTGATACATATGGCCCTGAGGTCTGATAACCACCTAAAAGCTATCAAGAGAAGTGACAAGAGTTGACTTTTTTCCCCCTAACATAGTAGTTGTAAAACTTGCTGAGAAAAGTGTTGCTCTAATTGGCCATGTGGTAATGTTATGCGAAGACACTGGTCAAACAGTGATACAATTAGTTTTCAATTTCCACACAAAAAATAAATCCAAAGTCAAGTAATCATGGGGAGGGGGTCTTGCCAAACCCAACATTCTGCTGCCTTACTTGGTCCGGTCGCGTCTGGTATTACGCTCTCATTATTCATCAGTATGAGGAGGCCAATCAAAGCGCATAACAATTACCATTACTAATGACAAAGTGGAGAGAATTCCCACCCAAGAGCAAAAGGCAATGTGTAGGAAAGTGCCCCTTTTGCATGGTTACTCCCCACTTTTGGCCTGACATCTGATGCAACCTAATTTGATGTGTTCTCAGTCCCTGCCAATCATATTCCCAGGGCCTGTGGTCTTTCCCAAGTCTGTATTTGTTTTTGTACCCACATTTGGCACATCTCTGGCCACAGCTAATCCCATGTAAGTGGTGATGTGTACCAAGGGCACTGTGGCCTGGGAAGGATTGTGAGGGCTGCAGCACCTATTGTGCCACCCTTAAAGGCCTTGTACCTTAACCACCATTGCAGGCAGTGTGTTTTGGTGCAGAGAAAAGCAAAGAGTCGACATGGCACACATTGTGACATTTCTGCAACCCACTGCCTGAGGCCTAGGTAAGCCACACCTCTAGCAGGGTGCACTAGCCCTCACAATGGCATGAGCCCTGTACCCCTACAGTGTCTAAGTCCATTCTTAGACATTGTAAGTGTAGTAAAGACAAAGAGAATATGGTATGGGAGTTGGTCATTAAGAACTCCACAGCTCCATAATGGCTTTACTAAAAACTTGGACGTTTGGTAGCAAACTATTCAGGACATTAAACTCACACTGATGCCAGTGTGGGATTTAATGTAAAATGCACTCAGGGGGCATCTTGGAGATTCCCCCTATAAATCGACCAGCTCAGGTAAAATTTGTTCTAACCCCCAAAACTCCCACTCATAAGTCGTGTACTTACCTGAGAAACTGGTAACACTTTTCTCCCATAGGAAACCATGGTAGGAGATATAGGCCAGATAGTTGACCTTTTTTTGTGGTTGCAAAGGGAAATCGGCCTGTTTGCGACCGCAAAATTGGTCGGTGCAATGTACAAACCCTATTCTGAGTCGGTAACCTATTACCGACTCACAAAGTAGAGTTTGAAACTCTCTACAAGAAAGAGGCGTGCCAAGGGTGTCCCTGCCTAATAAAAAAAAGGTGGTAAGCTACTCTCAAACTGCCTACTCTTAAAAAATTAAACAGAAACAGAAATGTTAATTTTCTTTTTTAAATGCAGCCCGTTTTCTTTCTGCGTTATTTAAAAAGCAGTCACAGACATGGTGGTCTTGTGACCCCAGTAGGCCACCATCCCTGTAAGTGCTGGGCATGCCCAACAGGGTTGCAAATTGTGACCTGTCTCATGAATATTAATGAGGCAGGTCATTTGCGACCCCATTAGAAATCGTAAACAGAGTCTGAAACACTGTTGTACATTCCATTTTGCAAGTTTTGATGAATCTGATGTTTGTATGGAGAAAAGAGAATTAAACAGCAAATGTATAGAAAGTCCATGTATTGCGAGTTTCTAAAGTGTGGTATCTAGGCATACCAACCCTAGTACTCCAAGTAATCCAAAAGTAACTAAAGAGTAATCTGGAAGTAACTACTGTGTAACTTGCTGTTTCCACAAGCATATACAAACCTGTAATGATTGCAACTCCAGTTACAACTGCATTTCATTGAACAGTCTTGCTTTTCAAAGTACATTTTACTTACCTGTGCCGTGTTCTGCTTGGTTCTAAAATGAAACATACATACACCTTTTTTATACTTACCTAATTGGCCTGGGTTTTGTCTCTGAGAGTGTAATCAGTCCTTGAATTTGAATACAATAAATGCTTATCACACCCTCTGGATAAGCCCAACTGCTTGTCCACACTACCACAAAGATCTGTTAGTGCTGACCTAACTTAGCCTCTATTATACCTCTGGGGAACCTTGTACTCTGTATGTACTATACCAAAAGGAGGTATAGTGTGCACAGAGACCCCTCACCCACCAGGGTTGTGCATATTTTGTGTCCTTATTATATGATTCACTAGGAGTGGTACACACGGGGCTGGACCCGTGGAGTCCTGATGAAGAGCTAATAGGGGAAAAGCTCGAAACATGTTGACAAAAAACATTCCTGAAACAACCAAACTCATAAAGGTCAGTGTTCTTCTCAGTAACCATCCCTGATTTTTAACTGAAAGAGTGGCCAACTAGTTAAGCATTTAAGTTTTCTTTCCATTGCCAGTCCACATCACTGCACTACAGATAGTCTACAATAAAAAGTGCTCCTACGTAATTCGCAAGTTACAGCACGCCTAAATCGGTAGAGGATTTAGAGGAACCCCAATGATAAAGAAGGTCACCTAGGGCCAACCCTGGTGGGTGAGGGATCTCTAGAGAAAAAGTCTTTTTTCTAAACTCTCGTTGTATCCTATCCAATTCCCTAAGGGCAGGTTTTCTTCAAAATACTCACTCTTTGTCTCTCTACTGTGAGGAGGATAAACCTAGCCTTTACCTCTGCCTCCCTCTTGACTTTGGTAACTAGTATATACAGAGCCAGTATCCTACACAACGTAATAGGCTAAGTGGAGGAGACTGTGTAGACTACTGATTCAGTGGAGGGATTTTCATGGTAAACTAGGTGTCTGGGCATCCCACAACCCTGGAAGTCATGGTCTGGAATGTACATGGATTCAGGTGAAATAATCTACTGTGTTGAGCTCATATTTTGATGCAATTTTCTGTGTTAATGTTGCAAGAGACCTGGTTGTGGGCGAGCCCTTTGATTGATGGGTTTGTTGCTGTTATCAAGTGTCCTAACCCTCCAGTATCCTCTGAGCCATGGAAGAGTTGTCGATTCTAGTATCAGTTCTTACTGGTAAACAAGCTATAAAACTAGAACCAGCAGGTACCTGATCACAACCTTGTACAATCTTGCTTACAAATGTAGTTGGTGCAGATGAACTGTTGGTATTTGTAAATATTTATATCCTGCCTAACTTCAGTGCATTTGAGATTGAATTAGTTATGTTGAAACACAATTTGTCATCAATTTATTGTAGCAGGAAACTTTAACTCAAAAATCCTTCTTAGTACCTTCGATGAGTGCGAACACCATGTATTATGTTATGGCATTTTATCCATCTCATGCCTTGTGAAGGGACCTTCTACAAAAGGTACGCTACTGGTTTTAGTTGTTGCTCAATATAATCAGGTTAATCTTAATGGGTACTTTCCAAATGATAGTCCTGCAGGACCAATCATTAGCCATGCTGGGATCAGAAGTGCCTTTGATTATATTTCTACCTCTGCAGAGCACGTTGGAGTTGTGCGCTCTTAAGGTTAGGGATATGGGATTGATTGACCATTTTGCAAAAGAAAGGAGTATCAAAATAGATCCCTTTCCTAGTAAAGAGCAGGTGGCTGGAGTTTCCAGTGCTTTATAGCAAGAAAATAAGGGTATCTATCGCTGAGCACTAATTGTGCAAATTGGTAGAATTGAGACCCATCAAGCTGCAGTAGACGGAAATTGAATCAAGTGGTATGAGTATATAAAAATAGTGTCCAGGCTCTCCCTGAATACCATTCACTGAAAAGAGCTGTAGTGAAAATGCAAACAAGGTTATACAATGGAGAGTACCGCTCCCTTCAACAAGCAGCTAATGAAGCAAATCAACGGATTTCCCACGGGCTAGATGGCAAGTTCCAGCAGGATTGGAGGTCCCTAAAAAGAACCTACTGTGTAGTTTGTTCCCAAAAAAGTATGGCATTTTATGAGAACAATTGGAGCAAAATGCAGGATGTGATGGCAAAGGGAAACACTAGCTCATTTTGGAGCTTGGTGAATAGCGTCCATCAAACCTCCCAGTCAAAATTAGAAACTCAACATTTATTATGGAGTTTTATAAGATAGCTGATAATAATGTGAAAGGGTCGCACATCTGGCCCTTTTGTTGTTGATCAGTTGGAATGGTCAAATCTTCACCATATTCAGAAGACGGTTATCATAGCAGAAATAACTGACAATATGAAGTCACCTTGGCCAGGTGGCCTGGATGGGTTACTAGCAGTTCTCTATAAGGCAAATGTATTATGGCGGGCCAAAGTTCTAAGCCCCTTTTGAAATGGGTGATAAGAAATGGTGTAATATCAAATTCCTGGTGAGGGGCTATAATTAAACCTATCTATACGAAAGTAGCCTATGATGGCTTTGCAAACTATCAGCTGATTTTCCTACCCAAGATTTATACCTAAACACTAGTGATTGTCCTTAAGGCCTGGGCCTTTGGCAGTGGGCATATCCCGAAAAAACAAGGGGGATTTCAGGCCGGTTATTCCACAGTTGATCACTGTTTTTCTCTCGGAGGTGCAGCATGGACGGCAGTTGGCTCAGGAGGGAAACTATGTTGCTGTTTTGTGGATTTCAGGACGACTTTCGATATAATTATTCAAGGGTTTGTTTATTGTACTTATTTATTTTAAAGGTTTTATAAAGCGCTGGCTGGACCCAAGGGCATCAGAGTGCTTTACAGGATTAGGTAATACAGAATTTCAGTATAACATTTATACATATAAGTCATAAAACAAGGCACGCAATGTTCGATTTAAACGAGGTAAAAATTAACAAGGATAACATAAGTCTAACAACATATCGGAGATAATAGGCGTAGAAGAAAGCAAAGGTTAGTTATTGGATGGGGAGGGAGAGAAAGTGTAGGGCTACTAAGGAGGGTGAGAGGTAGAAAGCGGAAGAAAGTTATCTATGCTAAGAAAAGGGGGGAGAAGTGGTCGTAAATGAAAGTTTGGTGGGTGGGAGGAGAGGGGGTGAGACCAAAGAAGAGGGGATCTATTCAGTCAGGGCAGGGCAGTGGTAAGAAAAAGTAAACAGTGATAATGTATTAGGGACCCCAGTATTTGCTGACAAGGAGCCGTTTGAGGTCTTTTTTGAAGCTGGGGTAGGAGTGGTTGCAACAACGTTCTTTAGGGAGAGCATTCCATATGGCAGGCGCGTTTCAAGCCAAAGAGCGAGACTGTGTAGATTTCTTTTTTAATAAGGGTGGGATTAGGATGAGAGCGTTAGTGCTCCTCATAGTTCTAGCACAGCCCGATTTGTGGAGTTTATCAGAAAGGTAAGATGGGGTGTTTTAATGGAGGGCTTTGTGCGTGATGCAAGCAGTCTTGTAAGTGGATCTGCCTTCAATAGGAAGCCATTTAAGGTCTTTGAGGACGGGGGAGATGTGATCAAACCGTTTACAGTCAGTAATAAGCCTGGCAGCAAGGGTGAGAATGGATTTGATAGGGGCTAGGTGGACTTGAGTTCCAGAGAGTGGCATTACCGTATTCAAGTCTAGATAGGACCAAATATTGTACCACTGATAGTCATTGGCAGGAAAAAAGGGTTTGATTTTTTTAAGATGGTGGATAACAAGAGAGCACCATTGGCCGAATTTTTTATATGGGGAGTAAGACTGAGGTTCTGGTCGATGCTGATGCCAAGGGATTTGACTGAGTTAGAGATGGAGATAGAGCAATTAAGAGCATTGATGTAAGAAATCCAATGCAGAATAAGGAGAGAGGTCTTTTTAGGAGATAATAGAATGATTTCTGGTTTTTTAGGGTTAAGTGTTAGGTGGTTGTGATGGAACCAGAATTGAATCTTAGTCAAGGCATCGTTAAGGTGCAAGACATTGGCATGGGATTTGATCTAATAGTAAATTTGGGTGTCATCAGCATGAAGGTAGTAGCTGATTTTCGCTAGCTAAACAATAAGGGTTAGGGTAGAAGTTCAATAGAGTGGAGGAGAGAATAGAGCCCTGGAGAACCCCCAGGGAGACCGGCAGAGGTTTGGAATGGCAGTTGCTGACTTTAATGTGTTGGGTTCTATGACGGAAAAAGGAGGTGAACCATTTGAGAACAGCGCCATTGAGGCCAAAACGGTCTTTTAGATTGTTAAGGCTGCATGGTTGACGGTATCAAAAGATGAAGAGAGGTCAAGAAGAATGAGAAGGGAAGATTCACCCTTGTCTAGAGAATGGTCATCAACGATGTTGAGCATAGCTGTTTCAGTGCTGCAACCCTTTCGAAAGCCTGATTGTAAAGCGTCCAGGAGGTTGAATCAGTCGATGTGTTTGTCCAACTGGAACAGGGTGCATTTGGATAGGAAAGGAAGGTTAGAAATAGGGCATTGATTATTTAAGGTATTGGGGTCAGCTGTGGCGATTTTGATGGTGGGGGTAATTTATCCTAGTTGGGAGGCAGGGACACTTCCGGTGGCTAGCGAGGAGTTGACAATAGTGGTCCAACATGGAGCGATGATGTGTTTTAGGTCCTGAACTAGATAGGCTGGGAGGGGATCTCAGGTATGAGAGGAAGGTTTAAGCTTGGAGATGATGTTGAAGACATCCCGTTCCAAAACTGAACAAAACTTATTCCAGGATGCATTGTTTTTAGTTGGGAGTGATCTAGTCAGGCTCATAAGGGGTGTCAAAGGGGGGGAGTTGGGAAGAGTCCGGGGGAAGGAATGGGAGGGTGGAGACTTAGAGGGAATATAAAGGAAGGGTGGTTGGCTAGAAGGGAGGGGCGTTCAAATGAAGGATTGATAAATCTTATTTATTTTTCCTAGAAGAAGTTAGCAATTTCTTCACATCTCTCGCCCGTAGCCATAAGTTTGGTGGGGGGGCGGGGGGGGGGGGGGGGGAGGAGGGCTGAGGCAGTTTGGCTTTTGACAAGACTAAATAATTCCTTAGGTCGGTTTCTTGCCCGGTCAAGCTGTGAACGGAAGAAGGAAGTCTTTTCATTAAATATGTGTTTTTGGAAGTTGGCTCTTGCAGCTCTGAGGATAAGATTTGAGGGGAAAGGATGTTGCCTCCAAGTGTGTTCAGTCTGCCTAAGAGCGCGTCTTTCACTGTTGAGGTCCCTATTGAACCAGGATTTGGAGGGGTTACGTTTCTGCTGTTTTAATTTGGCAGGAGCAATTTGGTCAAAGACGTCAACGATAGATTTGTTGTAATGTTCTGTAAGGCCACTAGCACTTAGGAAGGAGTAAGGCTTAGGTGAGCTTTAATTTTTTTCTCCAGTACGCCTGGAGGAATAAGGTGGAGATTTCTAGTCAGCTTCTTTTGGTTGGAGGTATTTGTGTATGGCGGAGGTACAAAGCTGTGGATCGTAACGAGGACGAGGTGGTGGTCGGACCAGTCAATGGGGATGATGGGGGAGAGAGAAGCCAGTTCCTTGCTAGTGATGAGAGCATCAAGAGTGGCAACTTTGGTGTGTGTTGGAGAATGGCAGAGCTGTTTCAAGTTATTGATATCAAGTCAGTCATTGATGAGATTAACCGAAGGATCGTCATTTTTGTTCCAGGGGAGGTAAAATCTCAGCGAAAAAGGTTTCTAGATTTAGAAATCGAAGGAGTAAGAAAATCAGACAATTCTTCCACAAAGGAACGAGGGTCCCCATGGGGGTGGTAAATGGTATGTAGGCAAATAGAGGGTGATCCCTGCACTATAAGATCAGCACCAAGGTATTCAAAGTAATAAGGTCAGAGTGCTGGACAGGTAGGAGTTGAAGTTCTTCTTTATAGATTATGGCGAGTCCTCCTCCGATTTTATCAAGTCTGTCTTTTCTGAGGGTTCTTGTTGGAAAAACTGTCAGGCTGGGGCGTTGCCCAAAATCTCTTGACAATGATACAGCGACTGCCAGAGAATAATTAGGTACATGTTGATATGAGTGGCTTAGGCTAGGGGTCCCTAACCTTTTCTTTAAGAGCTACCTATGTTCACTGAATATAGTCCCGAGCTACTAATAATGTTAGCGCTGTAATATTGACAACGCCATACAAGATTATATTGGTGGCTTGGCCATTCAAGACTATTAGCAGTGACCACATCAATGCATCAGGCAGGGTTACCAGCAGTAATGTAAAAAAGACTATCAATTTGTAATGGCTCTATATGGGTAATACACAACAGCCGTAGTGTAGTGCCCCCCTGACACCATTGTAATAATAACCCTTCTCCCAACGCCACTTGATTTAGCACTCAAATATGAGCTTTAAAAATAAAACCAAATCTGGATTTATGAAGTGGATGAGCACCAGCTGAAAAAACGTATGTTTATTTTTAGCCAACTACGTGGTAGGAATTATTTAATTGGAAATTCAGTTGACATTCAACAACTTTTCTTCAAACATTAACTTAATACTTTTGAAAATACTCGCATTTTTTTGTTAAATACATGTTTTTCAATTTATAAAACGGATTTGTTAGTTCAATCAAGCAAAATCTTCTCATTTATTAAGCTGGGATGCATACTGGACAGCTACTTACTTATAGATGCAGAGCTACCAGTAGCTCATGAGCTACTTGTTGGAGAAGTCGGACTTAGGCTCTCTAACTGTTATATGTATACCTTTATAAAAGGAACAAATGTTTCTAATTTGTATTATTAAAGTTACCGTAATGTGTATATTTCTATAAGATACATCTAGTAGAAATACATTTTATTTTATTTACTACTAAGAAGTAGACAGGTCAAGGGTAGCTTCAAGATTACAAGCACGCGCAGGAGGGGAGATGAAGGGAGAAGACCGGAACAGATGGGGCAAGGATGAGTTTTACTAACAGGAAGTTAGTGCAAAAAGTTGGAAAGCAGAATAAGAGTCAGAAAGACTTTGTAAGTACTGGGCGGAAGGGAATGGTAAAACCCCCAGAGAATCTCTGTGGAAAAGGAAGGGTGAAGATGACAGAAGAAAGAAGTGGAAGAGAATGGGTGCAAGGGATAAACAGGGATACCATTAAACAACTAGCATAGATGTTGAAGAATAGGTAGATGTTGAAGAATACTCGATCTTTAACATCAGGAGGAGAGAAAGATCAAGCAAAAAAAGGATAGATGATAAGAGAGGCCCAGACCTCTGGGTAAATATGAAAACATCTGTAGAAATATCTATGTTAAATTCCTGCAGGGAAAAAGGTACCATTTGCAGGGAAAACCACAAAAATGTGTAAAAGTGTTTAAAACAGCATTCCTTCAATGTATTTACAACATGCTGAAATGTTAAAGAAATCACATTTAAATAAACGGTCTATGCTGCATTGTGTGTATCTTTTCTCATCCCTCTTTTGAGCATCCTGGTGTCAAGATCTCCACTCATCTCACCCAAAGACAACCATCATCAGCCACTCTGCGTCTTTATGCCAGGAACAGAGCACCTTAAAACTTGACAGTTGTCAACACTCCAGGTCTGGGCTATAATAGCTGAAAATCGTTTGCCACATTCATTCATAGTGATTGAAAAAGAACCTCAAAGGGTGACAGGAGAGGTGATTTGCCTACAAAATTAAAGGAGTGAGTAAACACCCTGTACTCGCACCAGCAACTGAAATGATTTTCACTTAAAATAAATTTGTGCTTTGGTCAGGCCAAACAGTTTTGGCAAGACTCAGTGGATTGGAGTCAAATCCTGTTTAAAAGAAGACAGATTTTTCAAAATAACTAGAAACAAATCCAAAAGAACTCTACAAAGGTTAGATAGCTCTGTATCCAATTATTCCTTAACAAGGTTTACAAAACATTAGCTAGCAGTTGGACTTTAAACCAGTCAACGACAAGCGAATCCAAAAATCAGGAATAACATTTAAACAAGTTACTTATAATTTGTGTAGGGTTGTTTAAAAGACATGGTATATAAAGGTATATAAAGGTAAACGTTCTAAAACAAACATTTTTAATTGTTGAATTTAGTAAAGGTTTGGTACTCTTAAAAATGGAATTAGTGTTTAGAATCCGTTTAGTGTCCAATTGTTAGAAGGGTCAATTTTGTGCTTGATTTACAAAAGGGAATTGACAAATCGTTTCCATGGAATTATAAAAAGCTTATTAAATATGGTTATAAATATTTATTTTTTTAACAACCGAATGTTAAATATGAGCGTATAAAATATATTAATTATTTTTGTAACGTTCTCCTATATTTAAACATAGAAACAGATATTAGCTAAAGAAATTGGGAGTTATAAAGCACCAAAACTGGTAAAGTATTTTAACAAGATAGTTAAACAAACACATTTAAAACAAGCTGGTGACTTATACTAAAAGACCTAAACTGGACCTTAAAAATATCTAAAAAGTATACAAGAATAATACAAAATGTGTTAATCATAATTCCTTAAAAAATCTATTTTTTAGTTTAGTTACTGATTCTTTTAATTTAAAAAGACAAAAATATATTTATATTCTTTAAGCACCCAAAGTTATTGACTTAAAACAAAGGAATAACTTAATAAAAACGAATTATAGCCCAACCAAATTATTTAGGACTAGTTAGGGTAGATAGACACGTATGACCGTCTATTTGATTTCTGTAGTTAGGTAAGATATGAATAAACTGGGACTTAAGACTCTAATTGGGAGTAGTTTGAGAGAAAGCATCGAGGCAATAGGTAACAAGAACTACAGATAAACTGAAAGGTCACTGGGAGCATAATAGCATAAACCTGCTAAAAGACAACTGACAATAACATTCACAATGTTTTAAGAAAAAAAAATGCAGGAGATTTCCGTAGCTGAACTGCCAATAAGTGTGAATCACATCCAATATGCATACTATAAAAATCTTTGCCTAACTGCCTGGTGTTCATGTATGTTGCTTGAATTTGGCTACTTCATTGTGCTACTAAGAGCATTCCCGGCGCGAGATTCTAGAGTTGTGTAAGTAGGGTAGGTAAAGACAAGTGCCTAGATGTTAAAAAGGCAAGTTTTTAAAGCTTTACGGAAGTTGATGTAATTGGTCTCGTTACGTACTGAAAAAGGCTGGGCGTTCCATAGCAAGGGCCCTTGGTAGGAAAAAGATTTACCGCCCATACGGGAGAGCTTAATTTTGGGGATGACAAACTTTTTTAGTGTTGAAGAATGGAGAGATCGAGATGGATGATATGAGCGAACAAGCGAGTGAAGATATTTAGGGACTTTGCCAGTATTGATTTTATGCATAAAACAGAGTGCTTTAAATTTATTTCAGTTTTCGACCTTAAGCCAATGAATGTCCCGAAGATATTGGGTAGTAGAAGTAGTTCTGGGGATTTTGCATAGCAGTTTGGCCGCTGAGTTTTGAATTACCTGTAATTTGCGAGTGGTTGCTTTATTTGAGCCCAATAAAGAACATTACATAGTCAATCCTTGAGGTGATCAAGGCATTGACTACGGTTTTCTTTGTTGGCTCAGGCAACATCCAGCCGACCATTTTAGAATGGCGAAGCACGTGGTTGAGGTTTTTTCAGCTTGCTTGTGCATATTAAGAGAGTCATCAATGATGATACCCAGGTTACGCGCCTGTGAGACTGGGACAGGGAGAGAGCCCATTTCACAAGGCCAGTGTTGAGGGCCCCACAAGCTTTTGTTCTTGCAGAGAATAATGACTTCTGTTTTTTCTCCATTTAATTTGAGAAAGTTGTCCTGCATCCAACCTGCTATTTTAGTAAGACCTTCTTTGAGTGTGGAGGGAGTATCAGCATTCTCAGATGAAAGGGAGAAAATCAACTGAGAGTCATCAGCGTATGAATACATTGATAGGCCAGATTCTTCCACCACCTTGGCTAGGGCGCTCATATACAAATTAAACAATAGAGGACTAAGTCTAGAACCCTGTGGTACACCATGTTCAAAGACATGTGTGTCTGAGCATGCTGTATGAGAGAAAACTTGAAAAGTAAGTTTAGTCAAAAAATTAAGTGCAGAGCCACGGATACCTAGGGATCGAAGCGTGTTAATTAATACAGTATGTGATACCGAATCAAAAGCGGCACTTAAGTCCAACAATATAAGGGTTGCAGTCTCTCCCTTGTCCAGTAGGCCACGTATGTTTTCAGTGATTCCTAATAAAGTGGTTTCTGTCGAGAAGCCAGCTCTGAAACCTGATTGACAGGGAGGTAATAAGTCTTGGGTAGTTATGAATTCTATTAAAGTTTGGTGAACGTGTTTTTCTAGAATTTTGGAAAATATAGGTAGCAGGGAAATGGGCCGAAAGTTTGAAGGCTGATTAGGATCAGTTCCAGCCTTTTTTAACAATGGGTGGATCATTGCATGCTTCCAGTCGGCTGGGACAGTATCTTCCTGTAGGGAGGTGTTGAGAAGATCCGTAATAATGCCCAATGACTTTGAGCCAAGCTTTTTGAGTATGGTGCAGGGTAGGCGGTCTTTTGGAGACCCAGATTTAATAGTATTGAGCAGTTTAGTTAGAATCTCAGTGTTTAGTCTGGGCCAGCTGTCCAGAATACTTCTAGGATTCTGAAGGGCATCTATATCAGAGTTGTTAATGTAATTGTGAGTAGAAGGACACAGTAACATTGCAGCAGAATGAGAACTACTATTCTGGGCTGCTGTAATTCCTTGGTAGATTTTGTCCACTTTTTGTGTGAAAAAGGTGGCCAATGTTTCACATTGTAATTTATTTAGGTCTGGTGGCGTGGCTAAAGTTTTAGATCCCCCAAGTTCTTTCACCATCTTAAATAGGGTTTTGGAGGGATTTACAGCCTCCGAGATGGTGGAGCACACGTGCCCCGCTCGTGCCTTATTACAGAGGGTAGGATATTTGTTTAATTTTCTTTAACTTTTTTCGCCTCCGGTGAATAGTTTTTTCTCCATCTGCGTTCAAAAGTTGTGCATTCAGATTTTTCTTTTTTTAATAGTTCTGTAAACCAAGGGGCGGGGGGTCGTAGGCTCTTACGTTTTAATTTGGACAGAGGAAGGCAAGTGTCAATTGCAGTCAAAAGCCAGTTCTGTACTGCTGTAGATAGTAAATGTACAGATTGCTTTGAACAAGGGAGGTGTAAGTCTAAGATGGTATTCAAAATTTCCATGTCTAACTTTTTCCAATTTCATATTAGCATGGGTTGATCAGAGGGGAATTTAGACTCATGTAGGGCTACTTGAAGCGAGAATCTAATCATATAGTGATCAGACCAACAGAGTGGCAGGGCGAGGAAAACACAAACACCAACCTAAATGGTTTATATTCCCATCACCTCGGGAGGTTGGGCACTTCCTGGCGCCTCCTCTCTTACTTACTTCTTGAGAGACTCTACTATTGGGCTAGTATGGGTAGCCAACTACTCTTCTGACACCAAAATAGCTATCAGTCTAATAACTGGGTTGACTTAGTTATATGTTAATAGAAAAGATACAATCGCCATGTTTTAAGATTCAAAATTCTTTAAAAAAAAAAAAAGAAATCTAACGTGCTAGACACCTAATACAAGCTATGCTGCAAAGTTAAACGACTTCCTCAAATCCCTAGACTTAAGGCCAATTCAATATTGGTTTGAACATGAGGGACAAATGTTTCTAAGCCGGCACGAGGTGAAGATTATAAGGTTAACAGATCTTTTTCAAGGGCAATCACTTAAAGCCTGTCCATCAGCAGTAATGTGAATTTGGAGTGCATACAAATTGAGTTTTTTGTAAATATCTGCAGCTCCAGCATTTTTAAAGTCAGAAACTGAGTTGCATAGGTATTTGTCAACATTGTTTCTTAAACTTGGTCTTCAGATCCACTCATACCTGCATCTAAGATTTTCAGAATGGTTTCTCAAAGCTAAATCTGTATATTTATGGCACCGGGCCTCTACATGGTCTGAATGGTTATCTAAGCAAGTTAAGCAGAGCAGGCTGTCATTGTACTCTTGAAGTCTCAAACCATTACTATCCGTATTCATTCCAAGGCTAAAGTCTATTGGTCTTTCTTCCCTTTTTCTTAGACTCCTCAAAAATGAGTTCATTGGAGCAACTGAACCGAGGTATGCCCAAGATGTCACACTAAATACTGGTACTTTACAACTTTTGTAGGATTACTGGGATAGAATTATTAGTGGCTTATTACAATTTTGCATATGACGAGACACAAGTGTTTAGTTTATTAGAGTTGCTCCATGATGGCATTGGTCCACAGTAGGCGTGACTGGCTCGGATGAGATTGCATTTGATAAATGAGTTAATCCAAGGATTGGAATTTAACATTTGTGATAATTGCGGTCTATTCCGAGTTCACCCCTGCAAATAGAGCATAACTTGCACATTTTTGTGCTCACTGAACTAAAGGTCAGGTGTACGACCGTTTTTTGCAGTCACAAACGTACAATCCGACCGTTTGCTACCGCAAAAAAGAGTCCTGGCATGTACAAACACTATTAGGAAGGGGCGGCTCTTCCTAATAGGGAGTCACAATGGAAAGTACCATTGTTTTGCGAGTGAAAAACACTCGTAGTTTACCACATACTTCAAGTAGATGGTAAGCCACCCGCAAACCGGAAGGACCCCTTCCTCTTTGTGAATGGATGCGAAAATATTTTTTAAGAGCAGGCAGTGGTCCTAAGGACCAGGTCTGCCTTTAAAAAATTAAACAAACGTGTCATTTTTCTTTTTTAAATGCATCCACTGTTCCTGTAAGGAAAACGAGCTGCATTTGTTTTTTTTTTAAACTGCTTTATTTAAAAAGCAGGTACAGACAAATTGCACCTACAACATGAATAGTAATGAGGCATGCAATTTGTGACCCCCATTAGGAATGGCAAACAGTGTCTGAGACACTGTTGCAAATTCCAATTTGGCCCTGAAATCCATATTTCCTAGTTTTTTGGGGGCTTTTGTCCCTGTTGAAATCTCTGGGGGTTTGACCAGCCAAATGGACCTGGGGAAAATTGCGGCAGTGCAGTGTTAGGAACCTAACTCGGATCTCATAGGTCATTCCAGAAAGGACTCAAGACCTGGCTCTTTGAATGAACTGATCATCATGCAGCAGTTCGCAACTTCAATGCCTCGAGACCTTCATGGGTATTTGCCGTGCTTTATAAATACGTCATTGATTGATCTGTTATCTTTTATGCTATGTCCCTTGCAAGTATTCGGAGTTTGTTTTTAAAATTGAGTAACCTAGCACCCACTTTTATAGAGTTGTGGAATGATTTTAATGAAGCTTATGAGTTGGAACATAAAATAGCTATCATATGAGGTAGTTTAACTATACTTAGTTACTGCTTGAAAAACAAAATCCACTCCCCAAATGTATAATTTGGCTAAATGTATTATGTAAACATCCTCTCCGTGTTTTCCTTCTCTCTCTCTCTCTCGAACCTCTTAGTTTCTGTATTTGCTCTGAGTTATTTTTTTACATTTGGTTTTCATGCTAATGATTACAATCAACTGATAAGCTCTAGATTCATTTTTGTAGCTTAAATAAACATGTAGAGTAGACACGTTATGCTGCTCTGTGTTTATATGGGTTTTTCATAATAAACATGCAGGATATGTGCTTTGCCTCATGAGACAAGAGCCCCTTGATCAAACTTTCCGTGCTTTTACGGTCTTGATACTGGTTCTTGTCCATGCCCCACCCTAACACATACCTCCTCCTTTCTCCATACCTGAACACTAAAACTGTTCCCCTGGGAAGGATGAGGAACAGAAGAGTCCTACTGCCTAGCTTGAGACTGCTACTGGTGGAATTCCTACCTCTTTCAAAAGAAAGACCGAAACAGGAAATCATTTTCCCTATGCTCCACCCTTTCCCCTCTGCCTCATCTACTCTCTGTGCACAATATAACGAAACCTAGCACAAAACAAGTGTTTGCCCAAGAACATTAAACACAACACTATTAACAGTATAGGTGATAAGGAGTCATACTTACAGCTTGACGATGGACTTTCACCACCGCCCAGGCCTGCTCTCCGGAAGCGGTGTGCCTGCCGTGCATGAAGCGTGGACTCTATGGCTCTCTCGCGTGCTGTCAATACAATTGGCGGTGGGCATCTGCCTCCTGGGCTGGCCAGGGACCGCTGCATGAAGGCCAGCTTGTCTCTGGTTCGCCTCTTCATATCATCCCACCGATGCTTAATGTCCTTCACAGACCTGGGCACCTGGCTTGCAGAGGTGATCCTCTTGGCTATGCCTTCCCAGATCTTGTCCCTGTCACCTTGAGAAAGGCGCACTGTCTCCCTCGCAAAAAGCATGGCTTCGTTCCGGGTCACCTCGGTGACCAGGATATCCAACTCTTCCTTGGAGAACTTGGGTTTCCGCTTTCTTTCACTCAAGGCTGCCATGTTCCTTAGGGGTCAATCCCACAAAGCATAAATGGGTAAAATACAAATCCCTGCATCTCTCTTCTCCAGCCCACATTATTTGTGCCACACACTGCCCAGGCCAATGTCACCCTCCCGATCCATTCCTCAATCAACGCAGTTCACATCTTTCAGTTAGGACAAAAATTATGCAGCTGTCCAGTCTTTAACCCAGATGACAATCAACCACACACACACAAACACATAAAACATCTAAGATCCTGTACAATGTCTAATGTGGATGTATTGTGGGTTGTGTGAGATGTGCAACCCATATGCATGTTTTTTGAGCTTATGGATAAAGAATGGCAGAATGGTTTGGAGTGCTCAGAGATAATTTGGTAGTGTGAGTTTTAGGGAGCGGGTGTGTGTGGTTCTAATGTCAAGTGCACATTGACAGAGGGAGAAGAAACAGGACATGATGTTTTATTGATGCTTACTTTGAAAGAGAATTCTCTCACGAGTAAGAAAACGATGCACTCCTTCCCTCCAAAATTAAAACCACAAATGGTAAAAGAGATCCATGTTCAACTTGTCTATGGAGAAAACTGGTGGTCTTATTTCGCAATCTAATAATCATTCCTATTCATACATGGTTTAAAACACCTCTGTGTTAAGTGCCCTGGACACTCGACCTGGATAGGTATTCGTGCTGTATGTAACTCATGAATAAATACAGTAAGTGAAGCACATATAAATGAATCACACCGCAGAAGAGAAATTCTACATATTATTGAGATTTGCTTTGCTTCATGCAGATCAAACAAATTCATTTTGTAGATCATATTACTTTTGCCCAGTTTCATCGCCTAAAACATTTAACCCTGGAGTTGGTAGGAACAGTAATTTGATCATCTTTTCTTCAGAAAAAGTGAAGGAGTCGAAAAATCTTTCGTACTTGTATACTTTTTCAAGGTTTTTATCTAAATTTTCTGCTGCTTAAGTCAATAAGACAGGGTTTCTTTTTATTATATTCGGGTTCTCTGTAGGTTATAAAATATAAACCTGAAAACACTAATTACTACAAGTTTAAACCAAACAGTGAAGCTGAAGAAGGAAAATATAACCTGTGCAAGTCTAAAAATTAGGTCTTGAAAAGCTGTGAAGTAGTTACTTTTTAAAAAACAATCTAGATGGCGAATGTTAAATAATTATTACCCAATGTGCAGAACTGAACTCGATATATTTCGCTTTATTGCTATTCTGAATAACCACTGAAATGCTGAGACACCTATCTGGTACCCTGGGTATGAGGGTCCACAGAACAGCTGTACTACCTCGGTTGTGTTTCAACCAACAGTTAAAATCAACAGTCAAAAAGTTCTGTATTTTACTAATAGCCACTGCACCATGGCGCGGGAAGTCCGGCAACTCTTTACTCAAGCATCGGTCGCTCTCTGCAGTAGACATAGAAATGGGAACACTAGGCAACCCTGCTCACAGAAACAGAGATTAGATTAATTTAATTACTCAAACATAGAAGACCATAAAACAGCACCTTTGCAACCCTACCACACAATGTCTAACACCAGCAAGCAGACCCTCACATATGAGGCTTGTTACATACATACACACACACACCATACACCTTGCACACATACACCCATCCCACGACTAGCAGCAAGTATTCGTTTACAACACAAACTTAGCAAACAGTAAGAAACCATGGATGCAGCTGCCATCCTGTGAATGACTTGCTTTCCTCATCCTCTCTACTCTAGAACTACCTCTACCCATAAAAATAACCAGTGGCCTTACGTAATTTGTGACTATTATGGAAATTTCGTGAGACACACAAGAGGTTTTGGCTATTGTCACTTGCTATGAAGCACTCTGAGGCTACCGATGAAGATGCAACTTCCAGCCCATCAACCTGTTCAGCTCCAAAACCTTTGTACAACCAGGTGCACATACAGAGGGTGTGCAATGTGGGTACAGTTCTAAAAGAATGTATGGCGACTGGTAAAACAGTAAAAAAAAAAAAGAAAAAAATATTTTAAACTGAACTTTATTCGGTTTGACACATAATAGCCTTTTAGCCCACTGCCTTCGGCTATACTGGTTGATTAAGGCCCTGAAACCGAGTTTTAGGCCCGAGCTACAGGTGAGTCTATCAGAACACTCCACCCACTGAGTGTAGAATGCTCTAGTTTTATTTTTTTATTTTTTAGAAAGTCAGGCCCTTTACCCATAAATTATCTATGCATCTTGTAGCGATTTCAGAAAACTATGTTACTCTACTGGAAGCTACCTAATTTTGCGATGTTGGTGGAGGCATCAGCGAACTTTTTCAGGGTGAGTTATGAAACTTTCAGGGTTATTGTATTCTGAATTACTGCATACATTGAATTCCCTTATTTGAAGCCCAAGATTAGTAGAATTTGGGGTGGGATTGAATGTCACTTTAGCCATAATTATTTTGTGGATGAAAGAAAGATACACTGCCAACATCTCTTTTCATAAGGAATTTGCTGCAACAATGCAGAGCCATTTGATTCATCAACCGAGTGAGACAATTCACTTAATGTCGCACTGATGTGTTTCGAAATCATTTATAAACTAGGGATTCAATTTAGAGACTGTGCTGAAGATCAATGAGAAGGAGATGACAACAATACGCGGCTGTAAGTGCATCGGATACACTTGAAGAGAATGCGAAAGAGGGAAGGGAGACCTGCTAGGAGTTTTATGGTGGAATACGGTGTTTTTATTTTATGTAGGCTGGGAGATGGAGTTTTAGTCGCATAGGCCTGTCAATAGTGGTCTGCAGTTTTACCAATGAGTTTTTTAATGTAAGATGCTGCGAGTCCTTCATCTACATCCTGAATCCCACTCAGAATCACCGGCACCTTCATTTCAAAAGAGAAAAGCGCAAGGTAGGAGGCAAAATGTAAGAAAGTAAACATTCTAAATTTAATAGGATCTCCGCAATTGGCAATTAATTAGATTTTTTCTCCTTTTCTTTAATAAATAATGTTTTTGCAGGAATTCTGCTGAAATGCACCTTAACACAATCCATAATCGTAATGATAACTTTGTCAGTTGCTCCTTACAGTTTGTAGAGTTACGTACCTTAATCATGATATACAATCTACAAAACCTCGCAAGAACCTCACACATATCAGTAACCCAAAACCCCCTCCCCGTGAGCTTATTCCTAGCCCTATCCACCATCCTAACCAATCTTGAACACTTACCTTAAGCCTAAACCTAATCATGGCCCTTACCCTCATCCTAAACTTAACCTAAGAAATTCACTGACTTTTACTGACACAATCCTAATTTAATGGGCTTCACAATTACACATTTGTTCGGAGTAGGTGCTTCGTTTTAAACGGTGTTTTCCTAACTTTCAAAATCTTGGTACTTTTTGACTATTTCATCTGTACTTTTTACTTCATGTCCTTTCCCAGTATATGTGTAGAGACCGTAAAAGCAAATATCAGGTAAAGAGCAGAAAGTAACCTGTTCCGATAAGGAATTCACATCTGGCCTAATCTGCCAGGAAATTCCAGGGATCTAAATTCGCACTCCTGCCCTGATAAGAGGCTCAACAAGGCACCCTGCCTTCTCCAAATCACATGCTCTCCACAATAAGAGGAAGCAGATCTAAATGTTGTGAAAAGTTCTAGAAGTGATTAAATTCCACAAAGTACACATTGCTCGTTCATTTACTTGCACCCCATGTTGAACTTTTCGCCACACAAAAAAAACACGGGGAATTGGGAAAGCGAGCAAGCTAGCTCATTTAAACATCATTTAGACTCTAGTGCCATTGAAGCTGGTGAGAGAGATGTTCTATAGATCTCACCAGAACATGTGTAAGATAAGCAGGAGTAAAAGAGGTATTAGAGGACAAGATTAGCAAACTTTGCAAAAATCAAAATGTTTAGATCTCCTTTCCGTCTAGAGGTTTCAATATATCTAGGTAGAACAAGCATTGGCATAGCCAATTGGTCTCGCCTTTAGGGCCTTATAAGTGTTGGGTTATCCAGCACAATATCCTTGGTGCAACAACATCAACTGTTGCATGGCTAAACACTTATAAGGTCCCAAAGCCGAAGCCTATTGCCTTTGCCAGTGCTTGGTTTTTAAAGACGTTTATTTGTGAGTATGAGGTTACTTGGATCTGGTATAAGGAGAAATAGTGTTTGTTAGCATTACTGAAGTTTCTAGGACGGAAAAACATCCAGACACACACATGAATAAAAAAACATGGAGCTACGCTCAACCAGTTTGCCAGGTGTGTTCCATGTTTGCCTGGTGTCTGCCATTGTTGCCAGATGTCTGCCAGGTTCTCCCAATCGCCACAGAGTAATCAATCCCCAGGGCACAGGTGAAAGCGCTCAGTAAATCGCAAATCAAACGTTAGCAGGGGTACACCTGTAGCCAGGAAGCACAGCCTGCAGAGGACACATATGGCCCCGAAATATAGAACCGAATACAATAGGAGCACAGCAGAGGACATAAAGAGATGCCAACCTGGTCCGAACAGAGGCCTTCTAAAACTGGGAGACTGCAAGGGCAATGGCATGGAGCAGTGATCACAGACCAACTGAATGCTTCTAAGAAGACACCACAGGAAGAGTAAAGTGGTCAGTCAACTGACCATGGAATCAAAGGAGATCTAGCAGCAGATATCAAAGAAAGACTGAGGAGCTCTGAATGGATTAACGCTGAAGGACTCAGAAGACAGACACTGCAAGGCTCTGAATGAACAAAAACCTAAGGGCTTTGAATGGATATGCGTTTAAGTCCTCTGAATAAAGTAACTGCGCATGAACCAGAAAAATACGTGAGGGCTCAAAGCCCCGACCAGTGGGCCATGAAAAGGCTCTGTAAAGGCCACTGAGAACAGGCCAGAAAAACGCATTATAGCTCATGAAAGAAACAGGAGTGACAGAAGGGTTTTGAGAAGCGACTAGAGAAACAGAAGCACTCAGTGGTGAAATTACCCGGGACGTAAGTGAGAAGTGCACATGAACCTTTGTCGACTTCAGAGCCTACAACGGTGTATTGCGGAAAAGCAGATCTACACTAAAAAAGAACCCTTGCTCCACAGCAAAGCAGCTCTTTAAATTGAAGATGGGACAGTACAATTATTCTAGGAGATTAACACATTAAAACAGATCCTTCCACTTTAAATGGAAAAAGAAAAATACTAGTCAAAGAAATAGAACAAGGAACACTACAACTGTTTTGGAAGGTTAACACGTTACAATATACGCTCAGTAAAACTAAGCAAAACACTGTAGGGCAGAGAGTAGAGTCTAGAAAAGAATGTAACATACCAGAGAGACCAGGGAAACAATAAAGAGCAGGCCAGAACATGGTGAATGTGAGAATGCCAGGTAGTCTGCCTTGGGAAGTGCAGTGACTCCTCTGGATACCAGTGGCACATCCAACTTGAACTATGTTTTCACCACTTCTGTACTCAATGAAGAGACCGCTTTAAGCTCTCTAGTGCTAATTTAACCCTCTAAATCTTTCAAAACTATTTATCTTTTTGGGTCACTTTTTCGTTAATGAGCAGCATATTTGGATGCTCACATTAGCAGTCTCCTCCTCCTCCTCCTCCAGAACAGGTCTCCCACATAAGCCCTACAGGATCAGGCACAAACACAGATTCCTGGCATCACTTCGAGGAACAGTTTTTAAAGTCAGTGGGTCTGATAATCCTGTCAGCAAAGCAGTAATTCATTAGTCAGCAAGTCCTCCCTTATGAAATTAATAAATAATAGATCTTTTCAGGAGAAGAGCTAGGTTAAAGCTCAATCCCAGAGAGCCCAGAAGAGCGTAAAATGAAGGGAACAGAAGAGCTGGAGAAAGAAAGTGAGGCAGGAAATGGGAGAAGAGTGACTAAGTAGGTGGCGGGAGAAACAGAGTACAATAGAGTGAGAGCTAAAAAGAGTGCAACAAAGATTGGAAGTGTGTGAAAGAAGAAGTGCATATGAGACAGAAATATCACGAGAGTGGATGTTAAGAAGGCAGAAAATACAGGAATTACAGAGAGCTCCAAGAGGAAGAGATGGCGGTAAAACAAGAGAGCCAGAGAAATGGGGATAGACAGAGTGAGTCACAGAGAAAAGAGACGGAGAGGGCGGAGCGAGTGAGTGGCCAGGACGCATGGGCGAGGAGAGAGAGGGAGATGAGGTAGGGAGCAGGAGATGAGCCCGTGAGTGGTGCGCATGCTTGGGAGAGCAGCCTTCACTTTTCAAGCACAGTACTTGTGCTTCTGGCGCACCACTGCTCGCTCCAGCAGGGTGGATGTCGCCACAAGCACGAGTGCAGTGCTTGAGAAGTGAAGACCGATGGCTAAAGTCCCTCCTAGGGCAGCACATGCACGCTACCTAGGCGAGACCTAAAAAACACTGAAACTTGAAATGCTATCAGACCCTTTATGTATACAAAATAGAATTTTAATGCTCATCTTTGGGGGAGGCAAAAAGCTGTTAAGGATGGGTATTCTCTACTGAAGTCACAAACAGCTGAGCAGTATCTTGAAAATGACTGACTCTTCGACCCTGGCTCCCCTTAAGATCTCTAGTGATGATCTTATGTCCATAAGGTATTGATGTACTGAGATCAAAGCCAGGCACTCATGAAGTTGGGTCTCTGAAACAAAAATAATCCCAAGTTGTGCATAATTCAGCGATAAAGATCAGGAAGGATAGCACAATAAGCTGTCTGCAAGACATGTTCTCCCTATTTGGTGATGAATATATGACATACGGTATGGTCATCGTCTTTTATTATTCCCTGGGGGAACAAAGCAGTATGTAAACCTCCCTATGATATTTGTATAGAAACAACACCCCTTACCCGTTTCGTGGGCCTTGCTTGTTCTTGCCAGGAATTCTCTGCGCCTTGTCCTGCTGAAGTGCCCTGCAGTCCTCCGTTGGCCCACAGCTCTTGCCTGAAGCTTCTGCCCCCGTACACGTCGCGGACCGCCGCCTGCCAAACTACAACACCCAGAAGGCTGTGCGGCGCGGTCTCGCGATCGGAGGGGGCGGGCCTATAAACTCTACGGCGGGCTGACACCCTTCCCTGTTTCGTGGGCCTTGCTTGTTATTGCCAGGAATTCCCTGCGCCTTGTCCTGCTGAAGTGCCCTGCAGTCCTCCGTTGGCCCACAGCTCTTGTCTGAAGCTCCTGCCCCCGTATGCGTCGCGGACCGCCGCCTGCCAAACTACAACACCCAGAAGGCAGTGCGGCGCGGTCTCGCGAGAGGAGCAGGCCTATAAACTCTAAGGGGGGCTCCCGCGGGACGTGCGCGGGCTCGCCCGGGCCAAGGGCGGGCCCGGCCTTGCCCGTCATAGCCTGGCATAGACTGGACTGGGCCACCCCTCTGACACTTGGTCATTTGCAGTTTTAGTGGTAAGCTGGAACACTTTATTGCCTGATCTTGACGTGAGCCTAGTATTGTTTTATTTTCGCGAGACTCAATAGGCGTTGATTAAACCATGAGTAAACGGAAGGGGCCAGCTGCCACTTTAGACGCTTTCATCATTAGGGCTGAATCTTTATTAAATCACGAGATCCAAATTGCAGAAAGGTGATTATCGCTTGAACCAATGCAAACCCAACTGAACTCACCTAGGTTCTCATGTACCCCACACCTTTTTCCATTGGTAGCTATTGAGGCGGGCAGAGAGGAGGGGGAGACGGCCAATTGCTGTTGTTTCACCACCGCCAGGGCTAAACGATACAACCGACCAACCAAGCCCGACATTAGAAGCAGGATTAAGGAAGCAAAACACAAGACTGGGAACAAAAGGGAGTTGACAAATGTGTAAAAAAAAAGTCATTCCTGTGACAAGGAAAACCAGGACTACGGTGGCAGGGGATAATTACAAGTAGCTAAGCCCAAAGTTAACATTGAGTTGCCAAAGGTACTTGTAAAGAGTGTATGTACCCAAACGGAAAACAATGATGATCTTAAGCATTTTGATTTAAGTAGTTATTATGGGGACCTTGAGCGAATTTTTAAAAAAATCTCTTGATTCCACTAAGAAGGCCATGCTATTAGAGCTTGGGGCTCTTATTAGTGCGTATTTAAAACCGGAGGTAGAGAAGTTGGGACAATTGCAAAATTTTATAGAGACATGGGTAAATGGCAGTAAGCCAAACAGTGATGGTGCTCCAAAGCCAGAGACACGCAGAGTATATGGAGACTCACTTCTATCTATAGCTAAGGATGATAACAGGCAAACATTGGCTGGGACAGAATATAGCTCAAGGAGTAGCGCACCTAGAAATAGTATTAGACCAAATCCCAACCAAATAGGGGCTGACATGATGATAACAACTGAGGACGGAGTGAGTAATGTACCACAACGGAATGAGGAGGGTCACCCATATCGAGACACATCCCATGTTAGATTAGGAAACCGATCTGATAAACCAGTACTGCACAGCCCGAAAGGTACAGATTTAATCCCCAAAAATGACATACTAGACTTACCTTCTGACTCCTGCCCATACGTAATACTCTTAGCAGGGGTACCGGCACTCAAGAGGAATCAGAATGAGAATTGGGTGAATTTGAGAAACAAGACGGTAGACTGGCTAGTAAAGTACAGGCAATTTAACCCTGCTAGAGCAGTTGACATTTTAATGGTACGGAGGGTGAGTTGGGTGGGAGGAACTAGGAAGAACATCAGGGGTGACTGTGTGACGACCGCCAATGGTTAGGGCAATTTTGTCAAGCAAAGTAGTAATTGCTGCTGGGTCACAATTGTCAGTGTCCTGCCATTGGGGTATTTTTATCGGCCAATGGCAAGAGGAAATGCTATTGGTGCTGACCCTATAGTCCAACTTTCTAATGGTTTCGACGTACTGTCTTCCCTAGACGACCAGGATTGACTTCCACAGTCTTCATATTGTGGGCTGGATGATCTTATACTGGCTAGCAAATGGATCTCTTGGTTAGGGAAAAAATTACTATAGGGTCACGGATAGTGGAGGCCCCTGAGGTTGAGCCACAAAGGGAGCTGATGAATGAAGAAGCCTTTATAGAAATAACCAAGAGTATCCAGAAATTGCTGGAGGTAGATGGAGGGGGGCACAAACACTGTAGTAGGATATAACATAAGTACAAGTATGGGGACCAATGGAGGAACACCTGCTCAGTCCAGGGACTCTACTTTACCTTCAAACCTATGCCTTACATCATGGAATATTGCAGGCCTGAAGAGGAAAATTGCTAACTTAGCTTGGAACGAATACATAGAGGCTAGCAATATTACGCTTTTCCAGGAGACCTGGTTATTAGAAACACCCAACAAAGTAGGTTTTAAAACATAGCGTGGAGGCCAGCCCATCAGCCCATCAGTGAGAGGATACGGGTCACTCTGGAAATTGGATACGGGTCACTCTGGAAATTAATATTGTTCCATTCAAAATACCGTCTCGAGATATACTGGGACTAAAATTAGTTGCAAAAACTGGGAGGTCATATTGTTATTTAATATCTACAACAGACCAGGCCCCGCTCATTGTGAATCAGAGTAATAAGTCAGCTGGAGTCCCTTCTAGATACACTGGGCCACAGACCAAACATTATAATTGGAGGTGACTTCAATTGCAATTTCGAGCCTGTGTCATGATTTGGTAACTTGACTGAGGATGAAGATATGGCATTTAATATTCCAGTTACAGAAAGTGAGAAGGTGGTAAAGTGCACAGTTGCTGTGAGTCAATAATTAAGAATGAAAATGGATTACAGTCTGAGAGCATGTAACGGGCGCTTGCCATCAGATAGGCCGAATGCATACACTTTTGGCAGAGGCAAATCCCGAACAAACATAGATTATATACTGGTGACGCTCAGACTTTGGAGCCATTTGGTTGACCTAGTAATCGACTCTAGGACAGAGTGATCATCGACCCCTGAGGCTGATGATACTTTTGGATGTTTTCCTTCCCGGCCAAACGGGTGTTAAGGAAACTGGCATATTGGAAGATGGCATCATTTTAAAAAATAATAACCGAGTTGTCAAATGGCCCTATATATTAGGGAACATCAAAGCAATCACCAGTATTTATTCCACCTTTGTAGACAACACAACTCCATTTGTAGAACAAGTAACTGGCTTAATTAAGATGACGGACCTACATGGTTGGCTGGTAAATGCCATGGGTCCAGTGTTCAGCAAATACCCAACGTGAGAAAAGGTGGGCCATCAGAGGGTTAACGGTGACAATTCCCTAATACAATAAGAACTGTCGAGATGCTAAGACTGACTTACTGCAGGCAATTAAAAGTGGAGATATAGATATAATGAGGACAAAGAGATACAATTACCAATAGTCCTTAGTAGACGCAAAGAGATTGTGGGATGAAGAGGTCTGGTCAGGCTTAATTAGCGCGGTCAAAGCTAAGGACCAGGCCGGGTTTTGGAACTTCTAGCCTAATCTCTACTCCGAAACTGATGGTGCCACCTTTGTGGTAACAGAAGAGATGATGAATACCGCCAAGGCAGCTAAATTATGTTTCACTCTTATGAAAACCTTATTAGTTTTGGAGTACGTCAAATCTGGTAAGGCTCTCGGGCCGGATAAAATACCGGGCGACCTTTTAAAACACGATATGAGCATATGTGGACCCTATATTAACTGTCTCTGTAATGAGATAGCCGACTTTGAACCAATACCTAACACATGGAAGGGTGCGGAAATAGTGCCAATTTTTAACAAGCATTTGCAATGCAATAGGTCTCGCAGCATTAAAGTTTGAGTTACTGGCATTGTAAATGCCAATGCTTTGAATTAATTATTTTTTTAAATTTGCAATTGTTATATAAACATTGTTTGTGAGTGGTTAGCTGTTGCTTATGCTAAGCTAAATTGGCAGCAATATAGAGTGCTAGTCTTGCTTGTTATAAGCATGCTGATTTAAAGCGCTCTGATACCGGTGGGTAAAGTTTGCGCTATATAAAAGTGAAAACAAATAAATAAAAACCAGCCTACCTGTACCACGTCCGTTCTTATGACAGAAGCATGCACAAATGCACACACAAGGAAGCAGGGACGTGCACACATGAAACAATGGAAGAGCAGAGGTACGCATAAACGCGGGGCACGGGGAGGCAGAGGGATGCACACAAGAGAAGCTGAGAGGTGCAAGTGGGGATGGGGAGGCACATGGATGCACACAGCACGAACAGGGAGTGTACAGGTGCACAGAGGAATGCATAGGAAGGCGCAGAGGTGCACAGAGCGGGAGGCAAAGAGGAGTGCACACAAGCGAGGCTAAGAGGTGCAACACGAGGGGCAGATTCTTGCACATAGAGGTGAGGACACAGGGGTGTAAGGGTGGACACTGGAGGGCATAGGGAGGCTCAGAGATGCGTACAACACAAGGAGTCAAAGCGTGCCTGTAGTAGAAGCTCACTGGTCAGAGGGTAATCCTAGGGGCTGTTGCCAAAGACATTTGCGTGATTACATTTGACATTAAAAATGCTCTCCCCTGCTGCATCGTGGAGCTCTTTTAAGGATGGACCTTCTCAGTTATCCAAGGGGGAAGAAGGCTCTTTGGATCACTGTGCCAACCACAGGGGAGATGCTTAGGTCACTACTAAGGTGTGGCAGCAGTGGGGGGAAGGAAGACGTGAGGTTCATATTCAAGAGCATAGTAGTTAACTTGTGCTGGTGGGGTTGGCTGGCCCCACCAGCACTCATTTGAGGGAAACAGGACTCTTTGGAGCTCTCCAGCGGGCGGGAAACCACTGAAAAGCTTCATTGGTAGGCTGGTGTGTAGCCTTCATAGTTCTTCCAGGCGCACTTAAGACATGTTGCGCTGGTGGTGATACATAATAATTGCAGTGGTGTAACGCGGAACACCGTACCCAAGGGGTGAACAAAGAAGTGGAATGGTGGACTTTCAATGACTCAGATTCCCTTCCTCCTTCCCCGCAGGACGAGCAGGACCCTTGGCAAACGGCATCAGAAAGAAATCTGCACGGCGCCTTTAACTGGATGTATGATCCCAAGGAAGCCCCATCCCACCGTGAAGTCAGCTTCGGGGCATTGGTTAAGAACATGGAAGTCCCACACTTGGCGTGTGACAATACCGGAGAGGAGGCATGGAGATCGGGAGAGGACGCGGAGAAGAGTTGGAGTTTGCCAGTTGGAGACGACGAACCAGGAGGAGAAGCAGACGAGCCGGGAGGAGAAGTAGACGATCCAGGAGGCCAACGGACCCGTGCTGCGCCGTGCCACACTCCCGAAGGAGGAGTGTGGCTAAGACAGGTACGGGACAAGTTTGCGAGTTGGGTGGAAAGGAGGAGTACAGTACAGTACCCTCTTCTAGAGCTTCCCCTGTATCCCGTTCCCCTTGTCTACCCCCTCACCTTTTTCCCCATCACGATTCACAGCAGCGGTAAAGCATCACGAGTTGCGGTGTCCCTTCACTACCCCGGTTCCCCACGGTATAACAGTAGTGCGAGGACAACCTTTTAAACGGTCCTTATTTGTGTTTCCCTATCCGGTCACCACGAGAGAGGCTTCACACTCCTTCCAGCAACCCGAGGACCCTGGACAAGGGCGAAAAACGATCCGTAAGGGACGTATACAAATAGAGGCACCAGGGATCCAGCAGAATTTGCCAAAGAGAGACTGACATTTCGTCGGAAGAAATTGTATATGAAAATAAAACCCGCTTTACCTAAACAACGTTCCCAGCCTATTACGGACTCCCCTTTACAAGTGGATAGGTTGTCTAGCCTGGATAAGCAGAAATGGATCAGCAGAAATGAATCAGCAGTAATGGAAAGAGACTGCCAGGTATGAACCAAGACTGCAGATCCTGTACGTGACAGACGGGGAGCAGAGCGGTTATACTCAACAGTACAGTCGAGCAAGAGCCAGTCTGTGTGTGTTTCCATTTACATGGGTCATTTTATAGTTGCACATATGAAAACATGTGTCTGTCCAGGTCGTACAAGGACTCTAAGCTCACATAAAGGGTCTTTGGAGCTACATGTCCTGATCCTGAAAGGATCGCCAGGGTCTAGGTCAAAACGTGCTTGCAAATGTAGCAGGAGCTCAGGGAAATAAGCACACTTCCTCCTTATGCAGGCCTTACATAATTTTAAGAAGTTCAATCTCTGATTTTAGCACCAAAATAAGTGAAACCATTTGGCGAAGGACCTTTCTTAAAGGAGGGTGCAAAAAACAACCTGAGGAAGTACTGTCAAAACACCAATTGATACAAAACGGGAAGGGGACATATGGAATTGTGAGAATGAGGCCACCAGGCATAAAAATGCGAGACAGGTTGCATTGAAAATGCTTGTTTTTTTTGGCGGTTTTATAAAGTGCAAACTCAACCGGAAGGTATTGGAGCGCTTTACATGACCCCTTCTGTGTGCGCACTAGGACCTGCAACCCCTGTAGTCTCTATCCAGGACTCTATAGTTCTGCTCTTCCTGCGTATGCCCATCAAAAGAGTGGGTAATTTGCTAGTCCCCGCTGCTCATGCTGCAAAATTTATTTAGATATTCTGAAGCAAACACGCTGTATATAATTGCGAAGCAGCTAATATGATTAATACTACTAGATGGCGCCAGGTCTGTTCCCATTCCTTGAAGGACTATTTTTGAAACAAAGAAAAGCAAACCTTTTCTGGGGCTCACAAAGTTTTCTGACATGCTCCACTGTGCCCAGTATGGCGGACTCTGTGTCACTGGTTCATGTAATTCAAAGTCGTTATGTAAGGCAACTGGCTCTTTTGTAAAGCGCTCCGACACCTTCGGGTAATGTTTGCGCTATATAAAATCGCATTAAATAAAATAAACGGTGGCGGTGTGTGATGAGAGCCGACATCGTCTGGCACACGGTGGCAATGTGCTAGTTGTAAAGTCTGCTGTATATATTGAAAAAACAACTGTTTTCAACATGCACTTGAGTAGCGAAACCAAAACTTACCAGCCGCGCGTCGTGAGCCGTCTACATTAGAAGCTCACGCACGTGACCCAATCCGAAGGCGCGCGTCTGAATCTGCCTCTGCCATTGACAATGCTGCGCCCGTGGCCAGCTCTTGTCTCCACTCGTTGTCGGCTGAGCCGAAAGCAATAGTCCTCGCGGCGAGAGCACGCTTTCACCAGGGCGAGACCTAAAAAGGGTGACCGGCTCGATCCGGCAAATTACCGCCCCATTAGGTTAACGATATACCACAGAAGACAGTTCAAAGACATTTTATTAAGGTTAACAGCATGGATTGAGGAGGTTGACCTACTCTCAAAGTATCAAGCTGGATTCAGGAAAAAGATTAGCACTATAGATCAAGTCTTTAGGTTGATGTGCATCTCCTGGAAATATATAAATTTAAGGAAAGGTAGTCTATACATTGCATTTGTAGACTTAAAAGCAGCGTTCGATTTTGTACCCAGGAACTTGTTATGGGCATGCTTGAAGGACCTGGGGGTGCCAATCGAACTGCTTGTACAAATAATTAGGCTACATGAGGGAAACTATGCTAAGGTGAGATGGGGACCGGGGGGGTGAGCTCACCAAAGAAATATTGGTGAGCCGGGGGGTACGCCAAGGATGCGTACTTGTGCCCACCCTCTTTAGTCTTTATGTAAATGATATCCCTCAATATCTGGAAGGCTAGAAAAATGATTCACCTAGGTTGGGTGGCAAAGTAATACCTGCATTACTCTTCGCAGATGATACTATCTTAATTTCGCAAACCCCAAGTGTACTTCAAAACCTGATGAATTCCTTCCAGTTGTATTGTACTGACAATGGCCTTCAGATACATTCCAGTAAGACAAAATATATGTCTATTAATCCACACAGATCATTTTTAAAAAACCTAGAGCTAAATCACCAAAAAATAGAGAATGTAAATAATTTTAACTATCTTGGTATCGCATTGGACACAAAATTGTCTTGGAAGAACCAGCTTAATAAAAATAAAGTAATCTTGCTTCAAAACTGTACTCCTATTACCAACCAACACGGGGGGACTACTTCTAAGGCTGTAACGCCTGCCATTGAACTTTTTAAATTTAAAGCACAGGCAGCTGCCTTGTACGGAGCGGAGATATGGTGCCCCCAATGTCAACGAAACTTCGAAATTGGAGAAAACAAGTTTGTTCGGAAATTGCTTGCTCTTCCAGTCAGGACCCCGCGGACCCCAGTAATAATGGATTCAAATCTGAAACGTACCGATAACTATGCTGCATTACGCCCCCTCCTATTTTGGGTAAGAATTTGGTCTACATCCGAGCTCCTACATTATAAAAAGGGCCTACAAGAGATAATGACCATTGGATCCTTTAAAGCTATACCTTGGTTTCAACATCTATCATCTTAGTTTGAGAAAATAGGGTTATCACATTATTGGGAGGAGCCTATGGAATTAACCTTGGCATGTAGCAAGATAGTAAAGATAGTCTTTTGGGCTTTTGTTAATGGCAAACTGCTACATGATTCTAACCAAGGCTCGTTAACATCTTTATTTATTATGTTCGAAGATACAGCCCGCTTTGAACCATTTTTAGATGAGGTGTGTCCACAAATTGTGAAATCCTGAAACCTGAAATATAGATATGGGGTATTACAAACAAACAAAAACAAATCCAATCTTATACGATACCCCAAGGAAAAAATGGGTTAAACCTATCTGCAATAACTTGAACATTAGGCACTGTAGAGAGGCGGCGCATATAATGAGGATCGATACAACACCACTCGTGGTTTTTTGTGTAGCTAAATTTTTGTTCAGTGTGAAGATTATTAGAGATAAAATAGGGTTGAAATTGTGACAGTGGATTTAATAGCTTTGCACATCATGAATTTATTCCTGCACCCGCACTTTAAAATTGAAAGTATTGTCTATTGAACCCTCTCCAATGCTGTAATCAAATAATGGTGGCGATGTTAGATATTTAGTATATTAAATTGTAAATAGGATGAGGCTGTGCGCTTACACTAGCCCGTTTACATAAAAAGTCATAGTTGGGGAACTTACACAATAAGAAGCCAAACCCTGATGATCCTGCAAATCGCAAGATGGAATACAACAAAATTGCCAATTAAACAGTCTCTATGCCACGAAATTTTAGAATGCTCTAGTTAAAGTACAACTGTTGCAGCGTCCATGTAATTTCATAGGAACTTCAAGACCCATCTTCTAAAGATGCATCTACAATGCCTCTTGGCTAGATTCCACTATACTGGTAATCCTATCCGTTAATAAAATCCTTTTTCAAGTTTGTGCAATGCTTAACAATCAAACAGATTGAGTCAATTCCTCAAATCTAGATACAAATCCAAACAATGGATCAATAATACAGTCCACAAAATAACAACATTGACTTTTAGTAACAACTGATAGGATTTCTGGGATCAATGATTTTTTGCAGTCTAGTCTTACTGAAACTAAAAATTAGAGACCCATAAGAGGATCCAACTGACTGATTATGGATATAGGCACGGCAGTCTTGCAGGCTGCTTATATAAGCTTTGTTCAACAGCAACTGTAAGGTGTGGGCTTTTCGCACAGGAAAATCCTAGTCCCAAGTGATTTACATGAAGGCGTGCCCAGTCTTGCTTCTACTGTGACCGCCTTGGAATTTGTTACAGCTACCTTCTGGCTGTATAAACGATTGCCTCGGTATAACTGCAGTATTTTAATTCATCTCAATTCCATATTCTTCCAAATTATGAGAATCTGGTCAGGGTTTTGGCCATCTTGAACCAACGTTTCATACCACTGAGTTAGATGGAACTTGATATCTTTCGGGTTGAATCCGACATCTTACTTAGATTATATTTTTGCTAGAATGTTCCTCAGAACCTGCAGAAATCACTTTTGAATGTATATTTTCAGCAACTGGTTTGTTTGCAATATTCGAAATGGTGCACAGAGTTCACCTATGTGCGCCCAAAAGGTTTAGAAATCAGCTGCTCAAATAACCAGAGGGAAATTATGCCCACAGATACTATAAAAAAAATGTGGCAACGTTTAACTCCAAGGCATACGACCTGGACCTAGTCCTACCAAATATATTCCCAGGCAAGGAGTAACTTCTATGGAAGCTCAGGGTATTTGAGTCCCAGTTTTCTATTCCTACATCTTCTTAGTATCATTTTGTACTAGGTTGGCATCACAGCTTAATGCATCTAGAATGAAGGAAGACATTGTAAGGCAACCAAATAATGCAAGCAAAATGTGATGCCTTGTGCCTGAAAATGTGGTTTTGTTATCTCCCCCGCTACGCCCTGTGAGAAGGTACAGGAGAAGATACAAACTTCTTAGGGGCAGGTTGTTCTGGTGAGTTGTGTCTACTCGGTCCTCCTTTCAAGATCCCTGAAACACATCACTAAGCTTTGCTGCTATGGCAACGCAACACACAAAATACCATGGCATCTGGAGCTAAAATCAATATTCAGCACAAGAGCTAAATCATCTGGATAGACTGGGTAGATGACTGGTGGAGTTAGTCTGGTAAATGGGGACAGAACCATTTCTAGACCTAAATCCTTCACTCATGCCAGAGATACCTATTTGGGGAGAGTTTTCAAAGAGTAAAATCGTTTTCCGCTTTTGAAAACAGAGCGACCAAATTAATTTGGCTAGAATACTGGGCCCAAAGCATGTCTGGAAAGAGTCATGTTTTCACAGGTGATGCACTAAATCTGGGTTAAACTACTGGGAGGCAGTGTGAGGCACCTGCCTGTTTACTTCTAAGACTATGGATAGGCATTGCAAAATAGAGAAAGAAAGTAATTTTATAAACCTCTTTAATCTGGCAACTTCATTAACAGCTTTTGAGTAGTGAGAAAAGAACAGAAAAAGGGAGCTGGCGTCTAGAAAGTTTCCCAAATAAGTTCAATATTCACCTCTCCCATAAACGGTTCTCTGTAGGCTATGAGCTTGGCTTACACTAAGGCCAACTGAGCTTTCAGTCCATTCGAGGTTAGCAAAGAAGCTACATTAAATAGGTTACCAGCGACCTGTTTTCTGGTAGAAGTGTGACAAAGTTTAATAAAATATAGGTATTCATTATAATTATTATTGAATACCCCCAAGTTCTTAAAACTGGTCCAAGGAAGTAACGGTATGTCATAGGAACCTAAAATGTCTGAGACAACTATATAAAGGCCATGGATTGCACATGGGAACTTAAAAGATGAACAACTACAAAGGGAAAAAAAATTGCTAATGTTGAATCCCTACCAGGGACAGTCTTCAGCGTGACAAGCACCACCAGTGACTTGGGCTGCAGTCCGCAGAGTGTATACGCCACCTAGTTTAGTAGGTCGTGGCTTAGCTACACTTGTGATGTCAGCCAAGGAGCTGGGTGTCATCCTAAAAGCAGTTGATACCCTCCAGCACAGAGTCAAAGCTACGAGGTGCTGTAAATTGCACAAATATCAGGACACAGAGGTCGAGGGAGAAAATACTGTCCTAGTTAAAAGAGAACCCACTTACTGTGTCAAACCAGTCTGAATCACTGATTGCGCGATGAATGATTCATATTACATTGCACCTACCCAGTTCCCCCGATTACAGGCATATTATACCTCTGTGCTACACACATAGTCAAACTAACTCTCTCCACAGAATGTGGATTCTCAGAGGTTAACTGTATAGTGAATCGTCCTCCTGTCTTGCCATCAAATTTCCGACCATTTAAAGATGCAGCCTGCAGATTATTAAACAAACCTTGCCGAAGCAATAAGTGAATTATGAAATGCAGAATCAAGAGGGGATACATGGGCAACATTCATAACTAGGTGGTCAATCAGAATGATCAGGGCTCACTTTTTCAGTTGCACAGTGGGAGGGTTCACCCTTTCCATCATAAATCCACAGACAGGCAGAGGCGCATAGGATGCAAAACTTGGAACCATTTCAGTTTTTGATGAAAAGGGACACTGATGCGAGGTCAGCTAAGATGTACACCAATAGTTCTCCTGTGAAGACAGCTCCATCATCATCGGAGGTTCAACCCTATATGTCATCCATAAATCCTACCAAAGGACTTCTTTGACTGCAGACATTATCTCATTGTAATAGAATCAACCTGACTGAAATACCCCTGGCCCAGGTGGAATCCATACCCAAGCAAATAACCAGAAGTACAACAAGAGCAGAGGACAACCGGCGAAGGACCTCACCTCATCCAGTTGGCTTGGCCCTCTTCTGTGCCATTGATCGACTTGTAGCGATTGTTCTGATCAACTATCTGCAAACAATCAATGGTTTGAGGGAGATGGTCAGTGACAGTTTTACCAAAGGAGTATTATTTGCTATGGATTATTGCTATTTACATTAGATTATAATGGCATTGGTTTAGACATACACAGTCATGCTTGTTTCAGAGTATTTGTACTACCAGTATAGCGCCTACCCCTTGTAGGGTGCTACAAAGGTGGGAGAAGGATGGGTACCAGGATGATCTGCCCTTCAAAAAGTAGTTCCAGTGCCGGCTAAGATCCATGTACAAGTACATTATCTAGTGTCAGTAGCCCTTTGCATTTCCTCCCAGCACATAACACGTTAGTAAAGGTCACTGCACATCACTACATTGTTAGTCGTCATAATAATAGCTTAAAGTTAAAGAAGTGAAAACAAAAGGATGCTACTGATGAGGTTATGATGAAGTTCACACTCGCTAACATTACACTTTGATGGTATCATTCACCTTGTACGACAAACACTCACAGCATACTTAAGGTCAGAGGCGAAACTAGAATAAAAAAGGCCATTACAGATTACCAGAATGTAAAACTCAGCAGGCCCTATAACAGTTTAAATGCTTGTAACTTGTATTTTAGTTCATTGTAGTCATATAAAAATCGACAGAATTCCAGATTTGGTTCACGTATCCTCAGAAATTGTTCACAGGCCAGTCTCAAGGATCCTATGATATTTTATTGAGTGGAGGAGGCGGTCGTACAAGGCCTCTCACAGTAATAGACCTGGGCATTAATATTCTTTCCAATTCACCAGTACGGGTCCCGAATCTTTGGTGCAGATTGTGCAGGTTCTCATCTTCTTGCACTTGGAGCCACTGGTCCCTTTTTTCACTAATTTAAAGTGACCAGCAATTAGCTCAATGTTAAAATTCAGTACTACAAATCTATCCCCCCCATCCATACTATAAGAAACTGCTTTGAAAAATAAATTTTTTTTAGGAACACACACAAAGAAGTGTGTAGGGTGAGGTCCCAGGACAACCTACACATTAACTTTCAGAATTATGCCAGAAAGGAATCATTTAAACTGAACAATCCTATAATATCACCTCAGAACATCAATTAAAACGTAATTTAAATGACATTTTATAATAAAATAGGTCTATAATCTACAAGTTTTGTAGAAGGCAGGGGCTATTCTTGAGGGTCAGTGAAAAAACCTGAAACCATGCCAAATCTGCAAATCTTAAAAGAAATTGACGTAAGAGATAAATAATGTATTTGAAATGTATTTACAACTCAAGTAACATGTCCATTATTGCAGAATTTGAGGTATGGGAAAGAACTGTACACAAGTAATGTATTTATTTTCAATAAAATGTCTGTACTGTCTGGGTGAAGGTTGAAGGAGATTAACAGAGAGTCAATGCATCACCTTTCGTGCAGCTCTTGCAGGGTTTCGGCTGGAAGCTTCACAGACCGACCTTCAGGTTGGCAATATTGTTGCTCCTAGTAAAGGCTCTGCACCCTTCATCAAGGATGCTGCTCCAGTGAAAAGCATTCCATCTCTCTTCAATTAGAAGGGCGCCAGACGGACTGACACATAGTTGAAGTAGCACCAATATTTTGTTGGAGGAGCAACCCAAAAACTCAAACAACTATTTTACATTCTTCTAAGTAACTCACTGCTTGGGGTCAATCAGTAAGGCCAAAAGGGGAAATGAGATCTAAAGTCACTGTCAGTTAACATTTCTATAAGGTTGTAAATGAGCCACACAGAGCATTACGACGTGATATATACGGCTATGTAGATTCTTTCGGATTCCAGTAATTGAGTGTGTTACAATTCAGTAACAAATGCCTTCTTGTAGCTATGAGTCGCACTGGCTTCTTCTGACTAAACCGATTTGTTAAATTATAAGAACCTATCCCCAAATACTTGCAAAGCTCTAGCTGTTTATTTTAAATTAATTGAACAGATTGAGAATTGAGAATTCCTAATTGCACTTTTAGTAGCTAATTAGTCAAACAAACAAGTTATCTTTGTTAACTACAATTCCGATGGATGCTATCCCTGCAGATTCCCCACCTCTAGAATTACCTCCCGGCACCGGACTGGATCTGAAAACTTGAAAAGCCCTCTTGAACCTACAGGTGGTGTCTCAGCTGCATCCCATCATCTGGATACATTCTGACATGGCATCATTAAGTACTAGCAGGTGCCATCCTAGCGCAGTGACCTCAGTTCACCGTTCTTTTGTCCACATTCTGGGTGATGAAGACGAGTCTGACAACATGAACACAAACTGCAGTGTACCAAAAATAACTTTAGACCTTTTAGCAGTCGAATGACAACTCCTCAAAACAGGTAAGTGGGCCAGATCTGTGAGAACCTGCAGGCAGATAGACTAGCTACCAAAAAGATCATTACCAAAGTCCCGTGAATCTCCAGAAGCTCAAGCAGGTTGATATGAGATCATCGTCAGTAGGAGACCAGAGGCTATGATCAGCAGTGCATCGAGATGACTGTCCCAACTAAGGGAGGAGGCATCAGCCGCCTCCATGGTCCCTACCAGTAGAGGACAGTAGGACTTACCTCACATCAGGTGGCCCATCACCAACCAAGACAGCAGGTCTCATGCCACCTGTACGAAACCTGAATTATATCCTTGAGGATTTTCCAGTGAGAGGACAACAAAAAAACACCACTGAGTGACACAGGATACTATCAGGCCCAAAGGAAGGAGGAACTGCCAGGGCTAGAAGCAAATCAATCAATCAATCACGTCATTTGTATAGCGCACTACTCACCCGGGAGGGTCTCAAGGCGCTGGGGGAGGGTAAAGTTACAGCTCGAACAGCCAGGTCTTGAGCTGCTTCCTGAAGGCGAGATGGACTTGGGTTCGCCGAAGGTGGGTGGGGAGGGAGTTCCACGTCTTGGCTGCCAGGTAGGAAAAGGATCTTCCTCCGGTGGTGGCTCTGCGGATGCGTGGTACGGTGGCGAGTGCGTGGCCGGTCGATCGTAGCTGGCGGGTGGGCGTGTAGAAGGTTATGCCGTCGTTGAGGTACTTGGGGCCCAGGTCGTGGAGAGCCTTGTGTGCCTGGGTGAGGAGTCTGAAAGTGATTCTCTTGCTGACGGGGAGCCAGTGCAGGTCTCTCAGGTGTCCGGTGATGTGGCTGTGTCGGGGGTTGTCGAGGATGAGTCGGGCGTAGGCGTTCTGGATGCGTTGGAGTCTTTTTTGAAGTTTCGCTGTGGATCCGGCGTAGAGGGTGTTCCCGTAGTCCAGCTCCCTCCTGCAACATAAGGATCATTGTCCGAATTTCCTGCTCCACATAATGAAGAAGAGATCCTGGGAGGGTGGCAGATGGCACTTTGGGAGGCTGATAGAAAACCACAGGTGACAGAGCAGGACCGGGAGTTGTAGATACAGATAGTTTAATATTAGCTATTGCAAAACATCTTTCAGCAGCCAGTCGTCAAGGTAAGATAGCACATTTTTGGAGGCCCAGAATCTGTGTTAACACTGATATCACCGAGGTAAAGTCTCAATGTGCTGATGTTAACAAAATAGTAGGACCAGAAAGTGAACATGGGGAGAGCCCACCATAAAACACAGGTACTGCCTGTGCAACCATAGGATTAGTATTAGCAAATAAGTGTCCTGCGATTCGAGGGACAAAATACAATTTTCCAGCCTCAAAGCCACGAGGACTTGCACAAGGGCCAGTATCTTGAAAAACGTTTTACGGAAGAACACATTAAATGCTATCAAAAAAGGGTCTCTTTTTGAAAACAAGAAAATAGCAGAAGTTGAGTCAGTGCTATATTTTGAGCTTTGGAATTAGAGAAGGATTTGTTTCACCGCCTTCTGACCTTGGAAAATAAATTCCGGAGAATGGTCACAAAGGTGTCTGGGAACTGGAAGAGTAGAGGGAAAGGATGCAGTTATGGCATCTCTAAAACATTCAACGAAGACATCCCTGACATACTGATGAAAAACAACTTTGCATGAAAGCATGTGTGAGGAGAGCAACTCTCCATTGGTGTCAAAGTGAGTGGGGAAAAAAGGAACAGATTTGCCAGATGTGGTGCCTAATAAGAAGTGTAACTTTATACGCAGGTACAATCTTGGACCCTGAAAAAGAGCTTGTACTAATAGTTCCAACCAACATCTATACCCACGAATTCCAAAGGATGACAATTTCTACTGGGACTTTATTACTGCCGCTTGGGCCTAAACTTGGCCAGACACCCCCTTGTCACCATCTCGATGGTTCAATGGTAGGTCTTTTTCTGATCATTAAAAACTTCCAAACTTCAAAGACAATAATCCTGTACTCCTCGAGGACCTTGTGACAGACTTCGACATAGCTTGAGCCCTCTAGAGCATCTTTATGAAAGAGAGACACATGAAGAAAGCCTGTGTGCAGAAAGTTATGATGTTTAAATCTGCGTTTCCATTGCAAGGAGGGCTTCCTACTAATCTGCTGCACATCTGCCCCAGCAGCCAAGTCAACAGAAGACTCTGAGTCAGAAGATTTTAGTTTTCCTGTACTTTTTGCAAATGCTCTTTGAATGAGCTATGGAGCGTGAAGTAGTGTGGCTCACTGGTTAGAGGCGGCAGACCCGAGAGCAGAGGACGGCCCGGGACCAGGGTTCGATTCCCGGCGCGGCAGGTTTCTGGACCAGGGTCAGCGGACTCGATAATTCTCTCGCCTCGGTGCCCACTCTGATCAGCGATCACACTCGGCAACTCTGGGCATCAGCTTGCCTCATCTTCACTAACGGCCCCACCAGACCGCCGGGGATGCCTGGTCTCACCCTGGAGATACCCATTAAGGGACCATCTCTCAGGGAAGCCAGGAAGGGTTTCGCAGCGGTCGAAGCGCCTTGGGACCCTACGGGTAAGTAGTGCGCTATATAAATGCCAATACATTTACATTTACATTTACATTTACAGCGTGGAAGCAGCTTGCAAACCAAGAGCCTTTGACCTCTAGGCACCATTTAATATTTACACATGGAGACCTCATAACTTCCTGCTGTTTTCTCTCATGAAAAACTATCAAACCCCAAGCTGTGAGTTCCTTTACAGTAGGTAATCATGCAGTGGCATCCAATACAGAACAGAAACGTCCTTCGACCTTAAGAATGTCATAGTCCGATATAAACTAGTTTGGGATTAGATTTAACATACAGGTGAAGATCCATATGTAATGAGCACTTTATACTGTATGTCCAACGAGTCTCATACCCAGTCTGTCAAGTGACTAGTAGGCCGGAATTCCCGACGCTGTTGGTAGCGGTCGCTCCCCACGCTCCCTGCTCTGTCTGGTATCGTTGTGCTGCGCTCCTTACCCAGATGTGCTGCTTCTCAAATGCTGGCCCCTGTCCTCATAACGCTGTAGCGCGATTAGCATTGCATACATTAGAACTGAATTTCTGCGCGGTTTGCCGACTTTAGCACTGTACTTTAATGTGACACTGTTGTAACGCTATTTGTGTCATATTGCTTCACTTGATTAGGAAATCGTTCATTGTAGTGCTTTTGCACACATTGTCTCATTATTTCATTTGTCTTTGTACCTGTGTGTACTTTCGTTTTCGCTGCCATTTTATTGTTGTTGTGCCTGGAAGCCCGTCCTCTACAGCCCGCCCCGCCTCCCAGCTGAGCCTCCCTCCCACTGACTGCATAGCCCGCTCCCGTACTCAGAAGCGCTGTGACCGTCCCGACGCTGTTGGTAGCGGTCGCTCCCCACGCTCCCTGCTCTGTCTGGTATCGTTGTGCTGCGCTCCTTACCCAGACGTGCTGCTTCTCAAATCTGCTGGCCCCTGTCCTCATAACGCTGTAGCACGATTAGCATTGCATACATTAGAACTGAATTTCTGCGCGGTTTGCCGACTTTAGCACTGTACTTTAATGTGAAACTGTTGTAACGCTATTTGTGCCATATTGCTTCACTTGATTAGGAAATCGTTCATTGTAGCGCTTTTGCACACATTGTCTCATTATTTCATTTGTCTTTTTGCCTGTGTGTACTTTCGTTTTCGCTGCCATTTTGTTGTTGTTGTAAGCCCGTCCTCTACAGCCCGCCCCACCTCCCAGCTGAGCCTCCCTCGCCCCTCCCCCTCCACTATCCACTTATGACAGATGCTATTGCACGCAGCGTTCACGCGCAGCGGTCGCGCCCCATGCGCGCCGAAGGTGCGCCAAAGGTAAGCCCGTCTACGCCCGTCCGCGCCTGGACCGCGCCCAGCGCCAGACCCCCTGGCCCCCGCAAAAGCCATTCAACCCGCATTACTTATGCCGCCGCTACTCTCCTTGCCCTCAACCCCGGCCGCAAGCCACAAAGCTGCGTAGCTACCCCAGGATACACCCACGGTCCTTTCTCCTGCCACTCATGCAAGTTCGCCTGCATCAGGACCCATGCCAAATCCTCCCCCCCAAACACTGCTCTGATTCTAACCACCTGAAATGCATCCTGCTGAACACCCGCTCGGTCCACAAACATGCCACTGAACTCTGGGACCTACTCGACACTACATCACCGGACGTCGCCTTCCTTACAGAAACCTGGATGAACGCCTCATCAGCACCCGACATCGCCAAAGCCATCTCGGACACCTTCAAGATCATCCGAAAGGACCTCATCAACCAAACAGGAGGAGGCATCGCCATCGTTCATAAAAACACCATCCGCATCACGACCAGTTCCGACGATAACCTCGCTACCGCCGAACACCTTCACTTCCAGATCCACACTGACCCCAGAACCACACTTAGAGGCACCCTCATCTACAGACCACCAGGATCCCGCACTCAATTCAACGAAGACATCACCGACTTCATCAGCCCACATGCCCTCACCTCCGAGAATTACATTCTACTGGGAGACCTCAACTTCCACCTGGAAATCAAAAATGACAACAATACCACCACCCTTCTGGACAACCTGGCCAATCTCGGACTTAAACAACTTGTTGACACACCCACCCACTTAGCCGGACACACGCTCGATCCTATTTTCACCTTTCATCCTAGGCCAATAAAAATGTGGGACTAGCCTTGCAAAGGTCTTGTCCTGGCCCAGGTGTCCAGCTAAGGGTATCTCATGCGCCAGTTCCATCAAAAAGGCCCGGTAGCACTGGGGGACCACTAAGGCCCTTGAAGATCCATGCACGGGAACCCTTGGTTTACTGTACAGGAGGCCATCCTCCCAATACACGTGGTAGTTGCCGATCTCCTTATTCAATGCTTGGGCTTCGGCCTGTCGCCGCATGCCTTCAAGCGTGGAGCACTCCTTCTGTGCCCGACAGAAATGCTCCGGGTAGGACCTCCTTCCACATGCCACTCGGCAAGGGTCGGCAAGTCCCCCACGGGAACGACATCCACCTCCACGGACTCCGGGGTTACCTCCGCGGGCTCCCCATCCATCACACGGGGTGTGTCCTCCACAACACTCTCCTCTGGAACGACAGTGGGTTGGGCCGTTGTTTCAGGCTCCAACCCGAGTTGAGCTTCTTGTGGGCAGCCATGGACCGCGTGACTACGCAAGTCCACCCTGGTAATCCCAGCATCTCAGTGTGGGCCTTAAACTCCACTTCCTTCCAGGCGGTATGTTCGAGGTCATTACTGAGCAGACAGTCCACAGGCAAGGCAGGGCTGATCGCAACTCTCAGCGGGCCTGAGACTCCTCCCCATTCAAAGGGAACTTGAGCCACAGGATAGTAGCTCATACTGCCGTCAGCCAACACAGCCGGATGGTACACATCAGGAACAACCTGCTCAGGGGACACAAGCCGCCTCACTACAGTGGTCATGCTGGCTCCTGTGTCCCTCAGAGCGCCCACCTCCTCCCCATTGACCTTCACCCTCTGCTGGTACTTAGCAGTATTCAATGGTAAGGGCGTCACTGGGACCATCTCTCTATCCCCGAGTGAAACCAGGGTCAGGCCTGTCCACTCCCCTTCCCTATCTAGGGGCAGCTCCAACCCAAGCGCTACACTAGCCACCCCGGGACTCTTGCCACCAGTGAGGGCTGGGGGTCGTTTGCGACACTGGGCATCTCCCTTGTAGTGTCCGACCTCTCCGCATTCTTAGCACCGGACCACTTTTGGCTGCTGACTCTTGTCAGGGTAAGTGGGTTTTGGGGAATTCCTCTGAGGTGGGGTACCTACTCCTCTCCCAAACTGTCTAGTTTGTGGGCCTTGTGAGAACTCCGGTCTTTTATCTCCACCCTCTTTCTTCTGAGGGGCGCCCTGTCCGCCTTTTGGTCCATCTCCCGAGGGGCCCTTGTGTGACACCCGGGTGCTAACACAAGTATCCGCCTCCTACGCAAGCTCACAGGGATCAGTAAGCTTGAGGTCCACCAAATGTTGGCGCAACTCCGGAAAAGACTTATCCAAGAGGTGCTCTCTCAAAAAAAGGTTAGAGACCCTCAAAATCACGCACCTCGCTGCCACGCACCCAACCATCCAGAGCCTTACGGGCATATTATAAAAAATCCACCCAATTCTGCGTGGACAGCTTATGGCTGCCACGGAACCTCTGGTGATACCTTTCAGGGTTGAGGCCAAAATGTTTGATAAGCGCCTCCTTCATGGGGGTGTACCTAAACTGGTCTGCCTTTTCCAAATACAGGAGGGTGTCCCTGACGTCAGGAGGTATATACCGGTACAAACCACCTCCCCAATGTTTCTCGGGCACCCCATGGGCAGTCAAGACCACTTCATACGCCTCCAACCACCTGGCAATGTCATCCCCCTTGTTGTAGCTCGCTATCACCTCTTTAGGTAACCAGAATCTGGGCTCCTGCTGAGCCTCTGGTACTCTGCCACCATTAGGACTCCCTGGCGCACCCAACTGTAATGCTCTCAGCTCCATTTCTTTGAGCTTCCTTTCCTCCATAGCAAACTGCTTATCTTCTCTCTCTATCTCCCTTTCGTGCTCTAGCTTGGCAAGCTCCCACCTTAATCGCCTCTCCTCCTTCCTGTCCTCATACTCCTGCGACTATACACTCCCCCTAGATACACTACTCCCTGCCCCAGAACGTCTTCCTGGCAATACATTGTCTGACATATCAATGTTGAGTAGGCCTGGGTCTACCTGAGTGTCTGCCTCCCCATGTGTGACCTGTTCCCCATCCTCTTCCTCCTCTTCTGGGTGGGCCCTTACCCATGCCCTCAAGGCAGCACGGAGCTCCTCTTTAACAGCTCTCGTCCCCACAGGCACCCCCATCCCCTGATAAAACTCTCTTAACTGCACTGCCGTGTACCTATCAAGGTCAGCCAGCTGGAACTCCATTCTGTCAGGTGAGGACCTAGATATCCTGGAAGAAAAATTCTAGGACGTGGGCAACAATACTGGTTCAACACACTTTGTTGCAGGCTAGACAGTGGTGAGCAATTGGGTTTGCTCGTAGCACGATAGGTGTCCAATTAATTGCAGCACACCCTGTCCCACTGGAGAGTGTTAAGTAGCTACAGGTCCTGGATCCCACTGCTCGCCAGCAATGTAAGAACTGGGACCACCAGCTCTCAAGGGGGTAGCATGGCTCGAGCAGGAAGGCAGCCAGGGGCTTGCGTGTAAAGCAGCTACTTAACACACTCATCCAATGAAACACACAGTGGCGCAATAATGGAGACCACACCAGTAGTTGTATTTGATAGAAATCAAGATCTTTTATATAGGCTTTCAAATAGAGCGATGCTTTATTAATTCATTAGCATTTCAGATAAGCATTTCATTAAGACATTTCATGAGTCATGTTCAGGTTGCATTTCCTATGAATGGGTGAACATTTCATTAAAATAATAACCAAATCATCTAGAAGGAAACACTAACTAACCCCGCCTGTCGCATCAGACTCTTTGACAGGCAAAGGGATAATTGTATAAACCTGGAGGATCCTACAAGAAGCGACTATAGTAATGCGTTTAAGTAACACATCAAACCTCTCATGGACGCTTTTCCTAGAAGGTGATAAAACATATGGGCAAGTACTTATCAGTCTAACAAGGAACTCCAAAGAACACAGCCTCTAGTCATTAGTGACAAGCCTTTCCTCTTGTGAATACAGGTCGGCTTGCGACCTAGATCAGATCATCAGAATACTATGGAAGCCCACCTCTGCAAGAAAATTCAGTACAGTGAAGTGACTCTCCCTCGCATTAACAAGCTGGTAATCTGGTGCACGATGTATAATTCAGGCTTGTAAATATGGCACAGTTTGAACATATCAGGCTGGTAAATATGGTACACTTTGATACATTGAGGAACGTGTCTGACACTCCAGTCTCCAAGTACTCGAGGCACATTAGGGGGGTTAACGGAGCCCAGTCACAGTTTTCCCCGGGGGAGGGGTGACCTCGGGCCTCAACCGGCCTACCGCCCTCCTCCCCGGGGGTTACCTGGTGTACTTAGGCCCTCCGGGGCCCTTGCGGAGTCGCTGGCAGAGGGGAGGGGTGTTCGTCCCTCCCAGGACCTCCCTTGGCCCGGCGCGTTGCAGTTGTGGCTTCTAGGCACCGGCACCGGGGTCGGGGCGAGGCCAACGTGCGGAGCTGAAAGGAGGGGGCACTCAGGCTCCACGGCCCCCTCCGCGATATTTCCGGGCCGTCTCAGGCCCACCGGCAAGGCTCTGGGGCCGGGGCCGCTGCAGATCAGGGCCGGGTTACAAAAGGGGGTGGTGATGAACAGAGTGTCTGAATTGAGCAGACCACTCTTACCCAGTCCAAAGATCAGGGCTTGATCCATCACCGTTATTTATCTCACTGCCCCATCCCAGCTCAGAACCTGGCTATATGCAAATCAGTCTGTCCCTGGCCCAGTGCATCATGGGAACAGGGCAGACTAAACTACCAAGCCAATTCTTTACCAGAAAGGATTCAAGCAAACCGGGCCGAAGACGGCTGTAATGCCAGAAACCGGTCCCCGGGAGCTTGTTTCCTTCCCAGTGTAAGAATTGGCTTTTGTAGTTTGGTTTGCCCTGTTCCCATCATGCACTGGGACAGGAACAGACTCATTTGCATACAGCCAGGTTCTGAAACTGGGATGGTGCAGTGAGCTAAAAAACGGTGTTGGATCTAGCCCTGATCTCTTGACTGGGTGAGAGCTTTCTGCTTAATTCAGAGACTCTGTCCCTCACCACCCCTTGTTGCAGATCAGGGCCGGGGCAGCTCTAACCAACCGCGTGGCCCGCCTGCCTGAACCAATGGCAGCGCGGCACCCGGGGGCAGGGCGGAGGAGCTCCCCGGTCACGTGACAGGGGACAGCTTGGCTTTGGGCCTACCGCGGCCCAGCGTGTGGAGAACGGCGGCCCTCTCCTCACACACGGGGGCCGCCGAGGGGGGTAATTGAAGCTGGGGCGGATCACCACGTGCCGTCAGGGCAGCCACACTTCAGAGGCGTCGCGTAGGCGGCACGAACGCCGCGATGGTCACCGGACCTCGTCGAGTGCCTCGGACGGCACAGCAGCTCTGGGCTGCGGCGGTGAGTGGGAGTCAATAGCGCCTCGGGGCGACAGTGTCCCGGCACCACAGCGCTCACTCGTGGGGTTAAACCAGTCAGCTCAGGAGAGCGCGTGGGGGCGATTGCAGGCAGGATGAGTTCTGAGGTGAAAAGCGCCTCAGGGTCACAGCGCTGTACCCACAGGAGCACAGTTAGCTCGGGGCAGGCAGGATGATGGAAAGCGCTGGTCAGGGGGGAGCAGAATATAGCGTTTCTCCTCCAGTTCAGCAGGGACAACAGAGCAGTTAAGACAGTGGAGGAGTCAAGTGGGGCCAGAGTGGCCCACTGCTGGCAGGGGGGTGCGCAGGGCAGCACAGTCCAGGACCTGGTTGATTCCTCCAGCAGTTTCTGGTCAAATGGAAGCAGACTTCTTGGCGCTTAGATGGTTCTGCGCCTTTAGATGCTGGTTACTTGAAGTTGAAGAGGGGGGGGGGTTTGAGTTGAAGGCTTGAAGAGCTTTTCCTCAGACACTGCAGATGGACCCTGGGGTTCCCTACCACTGGGCCAGATCAGGGGGGCTAGCTTAGGACACCTCACCCAGCTTAAGAGGCAGCACCTAAATCCTGTCACTCCCAGTAGCATAGGTTCCTATCTAGGCCCTCCCACCTAAACTCCTGCGTGGGTTCCCCAGGTCAGTGATGCCCCAACTGACTAGAAAATTTCCCTCCCTTTTCTTATATAGTGTCAGTTGGCAGTTGGCAGTGGCAGTTGGCGCCTCCCCTATTCTGGAAGGTTCCAAGAGCTTCCCTCATTCTAGCTATGGGCAGGCTGGCAGGCTGGTATGGCAACATTGTTTAAGGGTTCCAGCCAGCTCCTGGCTACTAGAGTGCACCTATACAGACCACGCTGCAGTAGCAGGGGTCAGTGGCAGCCATGTTGGGGGAAGAGAGCACCTGCACCCTGGCATTGATTAGCAATGGGAAGGGGCCCAGAGTCCTAAAGCCAACAAAAAGTAGGTGGGAAAAATGAGGCAAGGGCAAAAAATCACAGGGAAAGACCACCCTAGGGCTAACAGGTCTAACAGTAAGTATTTAAAATAATCATGAGATGGGAGTTTAAATTTAAGTTGAAGTTCAGAAAAGGTAGTTATACAATTGTCTGACCATAAATCACTCAGATGACAAATGCCATTATGATTCCACCTTTTCATCACAGGATCTCTAAATATAGGGGGGAAACAGTGTTGTGAATTTAAAGGAGTATATCTTACAAGTTTTGGAATCCCAACCAGTTTTTTTTTATAATTCTCCATGTTTTATATGCAGCAGTTATGATCTTAAATTTAGTTTTTTTTTTAGTAACTTGGTTCTATTATTTTTTTTAAATAGCCGCTAACTTCGGTACCTAATACAAGTTCATATATCGATGGGGAATGTGCTTGTAAAATTGGAGCTTTGTTGCCCACGATCAAAGGGGATATAAATTGTAATACGGCTGCTAGAAAATAAAATAAAAAGTGTGGAACGGCCCATCCTCCTCTATCCTTTGGTAAGATCATTTTTTTATGAGCTCTCCGAATGCACTTGTATCCCCATAAGAATCTTCCTGACATTTTTTCAAGTTGCTTGAAAAAATCTAACGGAAATTCAAGTGGGACTGTTCTAAATAAATATATACATTTTGGTAGAATCAACATTTTTAGCACATTGTTCCTACCATGCAATGATAAATGTAAATGATCTATTCGTTCTAGGGTTGAGTTTGCTTTTTTTAAAATTGGAGTATAATTGAGATTAGGAATATTCGAAATTGGGGTAGTTAATTTGCTTCCCAGATAAGTTGCTTCAGAAACTACATTAATACGGGGCGGAGGATTTTGACCAACAAAAAGTATTTGTGTTTTAGATAAATTTAGTTTGTATCCTGAAAAGGAACCAAAAATTGCCGCTAGTTCTTCAATCTTGAACAAGGCCTTTTCAATATCTCTAGTAACTACCACCACATAATCTGCATAGGCAAGAGCTCGATAGCTAACTCCCGCCAGCTCAACCGGAATTATATCCTCATCATGGTTTAATTGATTGAGAAAAATATCAATGTAGATGGCGAAGAGGAGAGGGGAGGATGGGCATCCCTGGCGTGTTCCTCGTTGGATAGGGAATAGAGCAGATTTAGTAGCCCCAATTTTTACACATGACATCGGATTTTTATACAGATCCTTCAACGCAGGTATTATACCGGAGCCGAAGCCCTTTATAGAAAGTAAATCCCAAAGATAGGGCCAGGCCACCCTATCGAATGCTTTTTCGGCATCCAATAGGGTGATCCAGATTGATGTATTAGTACCTTCTGCCCAGTCCATCATGGCAATAATTCTGCGAATATGATCTGCTGTATCTCTGTTTGGGATAAACCTGTGCTGCCATCGGGACACAATTGTGGATATTATTTTTGACAGTCGTGAGGCAAGTATTTTAGAATATACCTTACTATCGGTGTTTATTGATGATATTGGTCTATATGATGCAGGGTTTAGTGGATCCTTATCCTTTTTAAGAAATGTCATTATTACCGATTGGGCCCAGGAGGCCGGTGGAAGACCTCTCTGTGCCTCATGAAAGTTAATAAGCATATCTTGCTTTATAATGTTCCTGAAAATCTTACAAAATTCCAATGGGATGCCATCGGGTCCCATTGCTTTCCCTGTTGCTAATGAAGTTATTGCTTTTTCAATTTCTTCCCATGTAATTTCTACTTCTAAAGCTAATTTTTGATCATTAGAAAGAGATGGTAAAAAGTTTAACCTACCGAAGTTCATACAGAGTTCTGAAGTATAAGAATCATCATCATATTGGTATAGTTTAAGATAGAATTGACAAAAGACTTCCAAGATTGATTCAGGTTTATTGTGTGTCTGCCCTGTTCCGTCCGGTATTGAGTTTATGATCTTAAACACTTCTTTTTGCCTAGTTCTCTTTGCGAGAATTTTCCCTGAATTTTCAGCCATCTCATACATTTGAAACCTAAAAGTTGCCATCTGTTCCGCCAATTTAGACGCAAAGGATTCATATAGCCGTGCTTTATAAATAGCTAGATTTGTTTCAATGTCAGATGTTGGCTGTGCTTGGGCAATTGCGGTTACGAATTTCTTCTCCCAGAATAAAACATTTTTGTACCCTAGATCTACTTTTTGCCGGATAATTTTTTGTTTCTTAATAACATAAGATAGTGATTCTCCTCGAATCCCTGCTTTGAATGCGTCCCAGACATTCTGAGCGGAAGCCGTTCCTCTATTAATATCAAAGAATTCTTTTATCCATTTTGCCATCATCTCTAAATAATCAGAATCGGCAATATTGGATTATGATCCGAAATTATGCGTGGGTATAACTCAAATCTGGTATCAAAAAGTAATGCCTTCTTGATGAAAAAGTAGTCTAAGCGTACAAATTTCTTGTGAGGAAAGGAGAAGAATGTAAACCCAGGTGATGATAAAAAATTTTCATGAGCTACATCAGATAGACCATAATCCATTATCAAGGAGCGAAGAGCTTTGAATGATTTTTTTTTTACACCTTGATAGAAAAAAGTATCACGTATATTCAAATTAGGGTCTATATGAATCTTTAAGTCTCCACATTATATTAAAAATGGTGACCAGTCTGCTAATTCTAGATTAAAAAAATTCAAGATGCTTGAATCATCTATATTTGGGGCATATACTGAACAGACAGTCCAAACTTTATTACTAATTCTAAACTCAGCAATTGCCCATCTATCATATTGATCCGCCTTACTCCAAATCATAATCCCCAAGCCTCTCCTAACTAAAATTGCCACTCCTTTTGTCGTTGTACCTTGAGATGTACATACCACTAGATTCAAGCCCAAATCTTTATACAACTATCTATCATTCCACGTGATATGTGATTCTTGAATACATAGGATATCAACTTTCATAGTCTGAATGATTTGTGCAGCAATCCCCCTTTTTTTTATTATTTAAACCACAGATATTCCATGAACATATTCGTAGTTTCTCCATTTAAGGGATTATTATATACATTAGAATTTTTGTTTTTTTCCCCCAGTGAAGCAATATATATGAAGTCCAGTTGGGAAACATATAAGTCAGTACACTCCAAAAATGAATATTATATCTCAAAATATAATGAATGTTGAGAGAACAAATGAAGAAAAGAAAGAAATTCAACATAGTCAAAGTAAAGAATTTACTGATTTTGTTTGCAACCCCACTTCCCCACCCTACCCTCCCTGAGCGGAATTCCATTTATTCTACAAATTGTGCATAGGAGGTCATGTAACAGTTGGGTAATAACTCATGTTTTTGAAAAAAGTGCATCAGTCACTGAAACTCACCAGCCAAGAGTAGAATCCTGCTGACTTGTCTTGAGGAGATAACTGGCCCTCGTAAGGGCCAAACACATGACCTTTGGGAATGGCTTCGTTCACACACCGCACATCGCAATCACCACTGGGTTCCTTCACTACCTCTAGCCCAGCTGGCACAGTCATGGCTGCTCGATTTGGCATTCCGAAAGGCACCGGTGTGTCTGACACTAACGTGGGAGGTCCATGATTTGGGCACTCATCCACAAAGTATTCCTGGCACGACTCACAGTCTGAAAGAAGTCAACAGGGCAAGAAAGAAACATGGTATCACTTCACATGCAGATGAAGCCCAGCTTTAATGTAATTAGATTGAAACCCCGCTCTTGCATGTGCACAAATGCATTTGTCAATAATCAAGAGAGAATGGATCACTTGTACCTTGTGTAACCAGGGTCAGGTATGGAGGATGTCTTAAAAACCCTCATTCACGTACATACGTGGTCGGGCGGTATATCTTGGTTATCCACCTAGTTTATAAACGTGACAGCATCATCATTTGTTTTTTTTGAGTATCCTATCCTCCACCCGGAGGTAGACCAACTGGTAGTATAGTAGTGATCAGTGATAAAAAGTGGTTAAGAGAGGTGAGTTAAAATTACCAACTTCTCCAACTGAACAAAGTTTTTTTCTACTTTGAAGAAGTGGCAAAATAAAACCAAGGTGATGCGTACGAAGAAAAAGTTACTGATCTAACGCACTTGTTTGTCCATGTCAGTGGCCGACATGTTTCAGCCCCATATTTGCCCAACCGGGTCGGGGGGCTTTCTTCAGGACTGTGTTTATGCGAGGTTGCTAAATTGGCAGCTTAGGACGGTAGGTCATTGACTTACCACTCTTCAATAGTTATCAGTTATTGCTACCTATAACTTAAATTCCCTATTTCGGGCATTGTCGGGGGACCGGTGGGCTTATTAACCTGCTGACGGCGTTATTTTTATGCAACTTGTGTTCGCTCTGGAAACGTGCCCAAGGGTGACTCGATAACTATTGAAGAGTGGTAAGTCAATGACCTACCTTCCTAGGCTGCTAGTTTAGCAACTTCATATAAGCACAGGTCCTGAAGAAAGCATCCCAATCCGGTTGGGCATATATGGGGCTGAAACATGACCACCACTCACATGGAAAAACAAGTGTGTTAGATAAGTAACTTTTTCTACATAGGAATCACCTTGATTTTATTTTGCCACTTCTCCAACTGAATAACGTTTTTCCTAGTTTGAAGAAGTTGGTAATTTTAACTCTCCTCACTTAACCACTTTTTATCACTGATCACTACTGTACTACCAGTTGGTCTACCTCCTGGTGGAGGACAGCATACTCAAAAAAAACAACGATGTTGCAGTCACGTTGATAAACTAGGGGGATAACCAAGATATACGGCCCGACCAACTATGTATGTGAATGAGGGTTTTTAAGACGGCCACCATACCTTTCCTTGGTTACACAGGTACAAGTGATCTCAGTTCTTTCTACCCTTTTGATTTAACACAAATGCATTTGAACATAAAGCTATATTAAACGCTCAATGTAGATCACAAAAATAATCAGCATGAAAAATTGTTAAAATGCACTCAATCTCACAAGCAAGAACCCTTGTCCCTGCCTCCCCTCCATATGCCAGGAAATGAGTTCTCCAACAGGTAAGAAGCGAGTCTGGTTGGTTTTTTGTCTATATTTCGAGATAGAATCGTCAATTATTGCTAACACAGGAGTTACACAATGTGTTGGATATAGTTATATTTGTATACCTTGTTTTAGAGTAGCTGAGGTAGTTTAAAATATGGAGCTGTCATTTTGAGTCTAGTGTCATTATTACGTAGAATGTGTCCTATTGTACTGCAAACTGTGTCCCTGGATGGGACAGAGAACTGACATACTCAGAGCTGTGAAAGTAAAGATCAACTATACTAACCCAACAATCCTCAGTACAAGCCACCATCGAGCACTGCCCAGGTCCTGCCAATCTGCAAGCAGATGCTTCTGATCGCACATTCTTGTCTAGGCTTGTAACAATGGGACAAGGATAGTGTCCTACACAAATGCTAGGCAGGGTACAATTACCTAATAAATATGTCTGACGAACCCAGTAATCTGACTATGATCACACAAACTCTGCAAGGAATTGGCAGCTTCTCACATACAGAAGGGCCCGGGGTTTATTGGTAAGCTCTCCACCCTTTCTGCCTATTCTCTAGAGTTCTTTTGCTTGGGGATTCACTAGGACTATTTTAATTATTTTAATTTTAATTACTTTTGTTATTCAAAATTTCAAGTCTCTATGCCTATTTCTCATGAATCTCACTTTCTTTAACCAAACAAACTAATGTCACTTCCAAGTGTGAGGGAAAGTGATGTTTCGGACCCAAACATTTTTGGGAGATAACCAACAAGCACTTAATTTTCCACACAGCGCACCCTGGCCTCGGTCGATTTGGTCTTCACTTACACCAGAAATCCACTTGTTGGAAGTTCTTGGTTGTGACTGCGTCCGGCTTTCCCTGCAAAGGTTTGGGCTCGAGCACCCTGGACCGTGGATCTGTCGCTTCAGAGCTAAGGGGAAGATGAGAGAGAAGAGCAGCGTCACCCTGGGGACTTAAAACAAAGGGACATACACATGGCATTGGTACGGGACGGTGAAGCCAACATCAAGGTGCCTGGGCAACCATTCAGAAAGGCAATGTTCTCCAAGTCAAACTGCTCCTGTGACAATGGCTGTCTCCACACCCTGGACCTTGCCAAGGAGGCAACTAGCGATAAAACATTACAGAAAAGGGGGCATTATTGTAAAACAAAACAGTGTCAAAAAATTACTTGTTTACGTGAAATAAATACATTCTTATATTCATAAAACATTTGACAGACTGAGTTTGCTAACAATGTAGATCTAATGTATTCAGCGAGATAAGGGATTTCATTTGTAAAACCTGAATATAACCTGGCTGTGACTCCACTGCAAACACAAGCATATGAGATGAAAAATGTGTTTGATTGACAAAAGGGGAAATCGCTCTGTTCCAATGCTGGAAACTAATTTAGACTCCCCTTGCCACCAATAAAATCCATGGGTAACCTGACATTCTTGGGCGGAGCCAAGTTATAAAAGTGGCCTTTGGATCACACCTTAGAGGTAGGAAACAAAAGCTGTGGTGAAGTCAAATGGAAAAGAGAGGGACTGCCTAAGCTGCATCATACTAGGTATAATGTCATACACTTAAGACCAAAATATGAGACCCAGAAAAGAATGGAAGGTGAGGTCTTAAAGTTCACCCAACTGTATGGCGACAGCTAGTGAAATTCTTTGATGGAGACGGGTAGCAGCAGGAAAGGGCAGCTGTAATATCAATGTTACAACGTACAGGATGCTCACAGAAATAAACAATTTCATTTTCTCTCCTTATGCCACTTCACTGTTGATTTTACCCAAAGAAGCCTCTTTCTTTCATATCATTCCCAGTTGACCCAGGTGTGCACCAACGGTACATGTTGCTGTTTTAACACAACTATAGAAACCCAGATGTGTGCATGTGATATGTAGGACATTTGCACAGCATGAAGCTAACTAAAGGCAGCAGTGTTGTACAGGGTTAAAAACAAGCATCGAGTAAGAACAATGAGTAGAGAGGTAGCAGAATTGAGTACTGTTACTGAATCATGATGCTTTTAAGATGTGCCTCTTCAATGAGTTCCTAAATAAGAGCAGCGTTGGGTGGTACCCATGGACACCGGAATGTTGCTCCAGATTCTGGGTGCATAGATGGAAAATGCCTGTTGCCTTGGATTTTTTTACTTATCTACTGTCATCAGAAACAAAAGAATACATTAGACAGTTCTTCCTATGCCTACTAAGGCAAAAGACAGAGCTCCACAAGACCCCAGTGCTTCACAACAATACATTCCACTCCACACACGTACTAGTGCTCCCAGATGCCATGGAAAGCTCTATACTGGACTCTGCTCCCTTACCTGGCACATCACATTACCATAGACATTTAGAAAGCTTTGGGGTGCTTTCTTACCAAAATAATCTTCATTAAGTAACTGCAACACAGCACATAAAACAGTCCACCGCACCCTCACAATAGTATCAGGGGCATACAGTTTAGCCACCTACCAATACAACCCGAAAAACAAGAAGTCGCTGGCTAAAGAATAACCATCATAATCTGCAGACGGGAGAAATCGCTATGTCGTATGGCTCACTCACCTAAACCCAAAGAATAGGGCCACTACTTAGCAATACAAAGAAGACAACGCAAAGTTATCAGTCTAACTATGGTAGGCTGCATGGACACACTAGAGGAAGGTGAGGCCGGATGGGCAAAATAATGCATAGGAGGCTTATCTGTTTTGTGTATGGTGGCTTTTATTGAGAAATTTAAAGTCGTATATGAATTAATCTATTAGAATATTAAAGCCAGACGTAATGAGAAGGTTTCGAGATAGCGATTTCTAAGTTATGGCTATAGCGATTTCTAAGTTCTGACTATGCTACTCGAGAAGTGTACCAGGAGTCGTTTCTGTTTTAAAGGTTGGAGGGTCTAGCAGCCATGCTGCAATGTTTAGAGATGGGCTACAACTTCCTGAAGGATGGAGTTTGTCTGCCAGGCAACTGAGAGTGAATGTGTGAAGAGTGCTTGTAGATACAAGCAATCTTGTATCACCACGGCTTCAATGGGAAACCAGCGGAGAAAGACCAGCATAGGTCTGAAGGGGGTGAGATTGATTTTGAGGCGACCAGTCAAGAGAGTTACAACAGTCTATTTGGGAGAGCAGCAACGTATGAGCGAGGGATGTAGTGGCGGATTACCTAGAGAAGACCCCGCTGATAGCAGAAATGTCTGACCATGGTGATTGGTTTGAGACTGCAAGTTGAACTTCTTTTCCTAGGATGACTCCTAGAAAAATGCTACTGTCAATGATGGTGGCCCTACTGTTGAAAATGTTGTGAATCCATCAAAGATTGCATTGGAAGTGTTAATGGAAAAGAAAAGATAGGGAGTAATTCAGTCTTGAAAAGATTTAGTTTTAGGTGATGAAGTCATCCTGGTTCGAAAAGTTTAGGGTGATGCAGAGGTGCGAGATGTTGTTTGGTGAGGAGACCTCTAGATATAGTTGTGCATCATCAGCTTATTGAGGATACAAAATCCCTGGTTTCTTAAGGAGGACTCCAAGTGGATTAATATACAGGTTGATTAGAGTTGGGGCAAGGATAGACCCTTGAGGGGTCCTCTTGTTTATTCCCCAGAGGTGTTGAGAAGTACATTTTTATCCTCTGCGATGTGCCGAAGAGGAAAGATTTGAATCACTTAAGGACCATGAAATCAATGCCCATTCGATTTTTAAGCAGGTCTTGGAGAGTGTGTCAAAGGCTGATGAGTCGAGAAGGATCAGGAGGCAGAATTTGCATTAGTCTAGGAATTGAAGTGCATCATCGATCACTAGTAGTACAGCTGTTTCTGTGCTGTAGCCCTGATTAAAACAGGACTGGTATCCATCTAGGAGGTGTTCATTTATGATGTGTTGGGTGACCTGCTCAGCTACACACCTTTCAATGATCTTTGTTAGGAATGCAGGTTGGAGATCAGGCAATAGTTGTTCAGGTATCTGCAGAGGGGATTTTAAGTAGAGGGAGGACGTCTCCAGTTTTGAGGCAGTCAGGTTATGTTCCTTGACTGAAGGAGAGATTCACCAATTGTGTTCAGTAGATGATCATATGAGGACAAAGGTCTTTAGCAATGTTACCCGAGGTTTAGTCAACAAACAGGCTTTCAGTTTTTTTAGGGTTTTCTTTTATTTTGAGGATTTCTGGTTTATGACCGGATATGTTTCCGGACTTGTGAGGAGTGGTTTAAAACTTCACGTTCAAAGTTGCCATGAGTGTGATGGAGAGGGATTTTCACCAGTTCACTAATGCAGACTTCACACTAGCTGTGCCCTCAGGATAAGGGACTTTATTCCGCCACTGCTGTAATGAGTTCAGTGCAGGGACAATTCCAGGATTTTTATGACTTCAGGTAGAATGGGAAAGCGCAAGTCCCTTATAATTTGCATACAGTATGACATCACAGAAAATGGCATCATGGGAAGTTCCATGAACTAACTATTAATTATCTGGAATTGTAGAAACTACTTTGGAAGAAGCAACTTTCAAATGTGGGAATCAGTTCAACAATAAAAACATAATTAACACTAAAAAGTACATAAAATGTAAAGTTCTATAAAGTGTAAGCACATTGTATTTGTCTCAACTTACACCTTTAATAAAATGTTTACCAACTGTTTCTAGATTAGTGCATTCTTATGTGTGCATGTGGGATCAATACACAGCACAAACCTAGCCTAAAGGTAGCATAGAGCTGCACTGGGTTAAGCCAAAACACAGTCAACATGAGATGGGGGGGATAGCTGGTTTTTGAACTATTATTGCATTATGATGTAGTAGTCTGCTAAGAGTTGATAATTCAGCTGTTTCCTAAATTGAAGTAGAGTTGGGACTTTCACGGTGGGGCGATGTGATCATCTTTCTTAAGGCCCTGAGGTGTGCTGCAGCATGTAGCAAGCCATTAAGTGGAGCTTGTGGGAATTGAAATTCCAAAATGGCTTCCCAGATACTCAGGGCAAGAGTGGCACAGAAAGATTTTCAGTAAGAAAAATAGGACATCAAACAAAACAAGGGTAATAGCTTGATTTCTTTTGAAGGCATCACTCAAGTTACTGTAAAATACCAGAAACAGAGTAGTCTATTGTAATTGCACGCTACTCCGGTACCCATAAAGGATTAGTGGAGAATAAGTATAGTGAAATATGAAAGTAATTTGAGTGGTGGATATGTTAGTCTGTTATTCCCATTTACATAGTGCTAGCTACCCCTGATGATGTGTTGAAGCATTTTTTTTTGGGTGAGTAGCAAGCTACTCTGGAACCCATATAGGTATATTGGTGAATTAGTATAGGGAAATATGCATTTAATATGAGTGGTGGACATGTTAGTCTGTTATTTGGATTGGAAAGGATAGTGGAGGGATGGAAGAGGGACGGATTGAAAAAATATATATATATTTTTGAGCTCCTAGCAGTAGCAGCCGGATTGGGATGAGTAAAAGGGACTTGGAGTAGGAAGAGTCAGAGGGAAGGGTTTAGAAAGGTTTGTTTGAGAGATCTGAATAGTAAAGAGGCATGCGATGGTGCAAGGAGGAGTAGAGACGGAAGAGTCTAGAAAGGGTTATTTTGGGGATTATGGTAGTTGTATGAGGTTTGAGCTGAATGAGAGAGTAGGTAGAGGATATAATGAGGCGGTATAGGGTGAGAAATCGGGTAGTGCATTGGGTATGCTGAATTAGAACAAAAGTAATAAATATATAAATGAAATGAAATGAAATGAAAATTGATTTGTAGAGCGCATGGCTGCCCTAGAGCGTCCCAGCGCTAAAAGAAACACAAAGCTACCAACAGCGTGCACCAAAAAGTCAGACGTCAAGAGGGAATAAGTGGGTTTTCAGGGCTTTCCGAAATTTCCCCAGACTAGGTTCCTTCTGAATCGCAACTGGGAGGGCATTCCACAGCTGACCGGCATTAACGGAAAACCGGCGGCCACCAGACCGTGCCCTCTTTGATCTCGGGATTGTCACCAGATTGCCATGGTCGGACCGAAGGGAGCGCAACGACTTGTAAGGGTGGATCAAGTCCCTCAGGATAGGGGGGCCGACGCCCTGAAGTGATCTGAACACAATGCAGAGGGACTTGAACTTCACTCTTGCTCGGATCGGCAGCCAGTGAAGGGCCTTAAGGGCAGGTTTGGCAGAAGATCTTTTTGCCGATCCGATGAGCAGCCTGGCAGCCGCATTCTGGACTCTTTGGAGCGTATTGAGGGTTGACTCTGGGGCCGCCAGGAATAGGGCGTTGATATAATCTAGCCTAGATAGAATAAGCCCCTGCACCAGACGTTTCCTGGAGTTGGGCGGGAGTAGCGGAAGAATTTTCTGCGCTGATCGAAGCAGGCCATAACAGGTCCCCGCAACCCTGTGCTCCCATTGACAGCTCCGGCTCGAACCAGACCCCCAGGCTTTTTATTGCATCCTTGGGGAGGGGAGGGGCACCCAGACAGGGGGGGCCACATGGTTTTTGGGAGAGAGGTAACCGAGTTGCCCAGGAGCATCAGCTCCGTCTTGGTGCCATTGAGTTTTAGTCGGGAGCCTGACATCCAGGACATAATGCCTGATAAACAGGAGGCAAACTTTTCACCATGACTTTCTGAGAGAGACAGCGAGACGACCAGTTGTGTGTCGTCTGCGTAGGTCACTATTTTCACCCCGAAGGGTGAAACCACCTCCTACAGTGGGGCCATGTAAACGTTAAAAAGCGTAGGGCTCAAAGATGAGCCCTGCGGGACTCCACACTGAAGGTGGATAGGCTCAGATTTAGTGTTGCCTTCGCAGACCTGATAGACCCGCCCGCTCAGATATGAGGTGAGCCACTTGAGAGCCACGTCCCTCACTCCAATCTCGGCCAGACATTGAATCAGGATACGATGGTCCACAGCATCGAATGCAGCGCTTAGATCTAGGAGGACCACAGCCGCGGATCCTCCTGAATCTAAGATGCATCTGGCCTCCTCCACCATGGCGATTAGGGCCGAGTCAGTTCCCTGCCCGGGACGAAAGCCCGTTTGAGACCATCGCAGCAGGTCATTGGACTCAAGGTAAAGTGATAGCTGCCGGTTGACGCATTTCTCAGCGATCTTGCTGAGGCCCGGCAGTAAAGAGATGGGACGAAAGTTTGACAGGTCCGCGGGATCGAGGCCTGGTTTTTTTAATAGCGCCTTTACCATCGCCTGCTTCCAGCTAGGTGGTATTACGCCCTGGTTGAAAGAGGCATTTAGCAGGGCCGTTGCGAGGGGGGCAATGGTGTCAGTAAACCGCTTGAGGACATGGATAGGCATGGGATCAAGGGGAGAGCCGCTCTTAAGGGCGGACAGCTTGGCACAGAAATCTCCCTCGAGATAGGTGTGAAGCTGTCCAACACTACCCTGTCTGGAGCGGTGTCTGGCTCAACTTTATCCAGTCTGGGGGCACTCTGGGGAAGACTGGCTAAAATGTTACGAATCTTGGTGTCAAAGTAATGGGCCAGTTGGTTACATTTGTCTTTGCTCCCATCTTGTGATACAGGCGGAGTGGGGACTTTAAGCAGCTCCTTGACAATCTTATACGTCTCCCTCAAGGAATTAGAAGAGGTTTTTATTCTTTCCTCGAGGAAGGCAGCTTTAGTCAGATTGCGAGCTGCCTTATGGGATCTCATAGCTTCGTGGTAATCTGATCTGGTGTTAGACGCCCAGTTCTTACGCCATTCTCGCTCGAGTTTTTTGCACTTTTTCCTCATCATCCTCAGTTCAGGAGTGTACCAGGAGGACTTAAGGCCACCGTTCTTTTTGTTCACCATTTTCCTGGGCAGAACGGCATCTAAGGCAGACCATATCCAGCTATGGAGGTTAATATCGGCCTCCAGAGGATCGACTTCAGGTATGGGGACCGTATGTTCAAGTGCTGTGGTTAGGTCCTTCATTGACAGTTGAGACCATAGCCTTTGAGGGGTACGTGAGGACGTTGCGGGGGGAGGTCTAGGTTCTATGGTGTGGTTAAGCTCGAAAGGGATCAGGAAATGGTCTATATATATATATATAGATACATTAGTACATAGTAGGTAGTATAGGTAGTTTAAAGATGCATTTAATAAACTCAGGCTTTCAAGTGCTGTTGTACTTTAAATCATTTTGTTGTTGTAATTTAATAGTGAAACAATTGTAGATAAATAGTTATGATTAAAGATGTACTTATTTATGCTGTCACTTATATACATGTTAAAAACAGAATAATAGAACTATCAGTAAAATTTACATTTATGAAGCAGAACTAACGAATATCTATTTTTAAAAACATAATATACACATTTATACAAAGCAATATACATATATAGGTACATATCTAAAGTCCAAATAAATGCTTATGTACAGAGAGATATGCTGTAAAATTCTGTTTGCGTATGGCGGTTATGTGGGGAAAAGTCAATTCTTGTCTGAAGATAAGGTGGTTATCCGTGGATCTTATGTTTGGGGGTGGGGGGGATAGAGTTCCATAGTTTGGCTGTTTGCACAGAGGATACGTCACCCATGTTTTTTTTCTTGTAGGTTGGGATTTTAAGGCGAGGTGCCACTCTAGAGCAGTGGTTCCGTTGTTGAATGTGTTTGGTGATTTTATTCCTGATAAAATACAATGAGTACAATAATAGGCGAAAAGGGTTCAAAGGTTTGTGCACGAGCCAGGGCTACAAGAACCTCTGTAGCCTAAAAGGTCTAATACTAATTATCAGTATAAAAAAGTTGCTCCAGAGGTCTGTAACAAGGTCTGAAATTAATTATAGTCATTCTATTAGTCACATTTTAAGGTCTCGCCTAGCGACGCATTGCATGCGCTGTCGCCTTGGCGAGACCTATTGTTGTCGGTTTGGTGGGCGAAGGGGGATAGGACATGTGCACGCGCATGTCTAACAGCTTAGCTAAGACACAGCAGATGTGCGCGTACAGCTTAAACAAGATGTGTATGCGTATGGCTCTGCTCGGTTGCTTCCTCTCTCCGCCCGCAGAACAAAAATTATGCACACGCTCTGCTAATGATTGCTGTCCCCCGCAGGTCCTAAAAGAAGCCTTCCTTGCATGTCCAGGCCCCCCCCTAGCACTGCTCAACAACTCTCTTGCTAATGGGGAAGTCCCATCGTCCTTCAAGCGTGCTGCTGTCTTGCCTATCTTAAAGAAACTTAATGCAGATCCTACCACACTTAGTAACTACAGGCCCATCTCCCTCCTCCCATACCTTGGAAAGATCTTAGAGACCTACGTTACCCGCTGTTTGAGCTCTTTTATAGAAAAATCCTCCTTTCTAGATCCTCAACAAGCGGGTTTTAGACCCCTCCACTCCACCGAGGCGGTTATAGTAGCAGTCATGGACACCCTCAGGAAAGGTGCGGACAAAAACATCCCTCAAGCCCTTGTCCTATTAGATCTCTCGGCGGCTTTCGACACGGTCGATCATACCATCTTGATCGACCGTGTCCATAACGCCGGCATTCAGGGACTGGCCCTTGACTGGCTCAGATCTTTCCTTCACCAGCGCTCACAATCTGTTCACCTCTCCTCTTTCTCTGCCTCTTACACTTTCCTTACCTGTGGTGTCCCTCAGGGTTCTGCACTATCCCCTTTACTTTTTAATTTGTATCTCCAACAACTTTTAGCTTCCCTCCGAAATTCCCCGGTCACAATTTATAATTACGCAGACGATCTTCAACTAATCTTCCCCATCGACTCACACCCTTCCTCCCGCATTGACTTTCAGTCCACCATGCTGACCATCGCTGAGTGGATGTTTCACAGCCATTTAAAGCTGAATCCTACCAAAACTGAGCTCATCCTGGTAGGAGGTCCTAACCACCCATGGAATGCCACTTTCTGGCCCACATCGTTGGGGACAGCACCCACTCCTGTGAGCACAGTCAAAAGTCTGGGAGTGACTATTTCCAAAGATCTCTCTATGAGACCGCACATCAACGCGGTCACCTCCGCCTGTTTTTTCCACCTGAGGCGGATCCGCAAGATCAGCAGGTTTCTTACCAAAGAGGCCTTGACCCAAGTGGTCATCGCGTTCATCACCTCCAGGCTCGACTATGCCAACATTCTCTATGCAGGCATCCCTGCATGTCACCTCCATCGACTCCAGCTGGTGCAAAATCAGGCTGCGCGCCTGATTTTCCGCCAGCCCAAACATCAACACGTTACCCCCCTCCTCCGCACTCTCCACTGGCTTCCAGTTTCTAAACGCTGCATTTTCAAACTTGCATGCACTACCTTCAAGGCACTCTTGGACTCAGCCCCCTTGTTCATTTCTTCAGCCTTGTCCCGCCACATTCCCTCTAGAGTTCTTCGTTCAGCATCACTAAACCTGCTCGAAGTCCCCCGTTTCAAAAGGAAAAAACATGGAGGCCTGAGTTTTTCTGTTTTGGCCCCCTCCACCTGGAACTCCCTACCTCCTTCCCTACGGCTTTGCCCAAAGTACGACTGCTTTCGCAGATCTTTAAAAACCTTGCTCTTTCAAGCTGCCTATGACTAAACCCTGGATTACCGTTTCACGTCAATGAGCGCCAAGAAACCGATGGTGATAGTGCGCGTTATAAATAATTTTTAAAGTAAAGTAAAAGTCTGCTCCCTCTCTCTGCAAGCAGGACAAAACATATGCACGCGCTCTGCTAAAGCATATGCACGTGCTCTGCCTACCTCTACTTCCTCACAAAGATCTCCTCGGCACTTTAAGTCTTATTTGATTACAAACCCCACCCTTCTTTCAGAGCACTAGACAGAGCTGCAATAGAGCCTAAGAACCAGGTCAGCAGAGCTTCTCTAGAGCCAGAGAACCAGGTCAGCAGAGCTGCTGTACAGCCAGAGAACCAGGTCAGCAGAGCTGCTTTAGAGCCAGAGAACCAGGTCAGCAGAGCTGCTGTAGAGCCAGAGAACCAGGTCAGCTGAGCTGCTGGAGAACCAGAGAACCAGGTCAGCTGAGCTGCTGTAGAGCCAGAGAACCAGGTCAGCAGAGCCGTTGTAGAGCCAGAGAACCAGGCCAGCAGAGCCATTGTAGAGCCAGAGAACCAGGCCAGCAGAGCCGTTGTAGAGCCAGAGAACCAGGTCAGCAAAGCTGCTTTAGAAACAGAGAAACAGGACATTGGGGCTTATTTACAAGCCCCTTGAGCCGCCGCTGCGTCACTTTTTCCCCACACAAAAAGTGTAGCACCGGCGGTGCAAGGGACTTGTAAATAAGCCCCATTGCGCCAATTTGAACGCAATAAATCAGTTACGTAACCTTCACACCAAGGAAAAGGAAATTTTTTGCCCTTTCCACAGTTACTGGTAACTCAAGTCTCCTACCTGAGGTCTACTACAGTTATTGTAATTTAAAACTTCAGGTATCAAAATGCAAAGTTGTGTGAGCTATTAGCCTCACACTGGCTGAACAACTGCCTCCTACCATAGGACTGTTACGAGGGTCTACAAATCTAAGATTGTATTTTGGGAAGTAGATGATGCACCTCATGCCTGCAACATAAAACAGCGAAATGTAAAAACAAGGGAAACCCTACTCACAGCGGAACCAGGGCAGTACGTTTATATAGAAAAACAATGGTTCCTATGGCATACGATTTTGTATAACTTAATATTTATAACAGGCTCAATGGCAATGAAAACATTGGAAGGAGGGTGGCAAAAGAAAGAGAGACACACACTTGTACCATGAAGGATATTTCCTTATATTTAAGAATTGATAATGAAAAATACATGTAAATAACTTGCGACATACAAATATTACACAAAGTGCAGTGTATCTCAAGTGAATATTAAGTGAACCAAGAAAGTGTATAACAAAGTGAACTATACAGGTTTCAGCTGTGAATATTTACAAAAAACAGGAAACTAGACTCTAAACCAATTATATCAACAAATGATTAGCCAGCTGCTATAAAATTATAGAAACTGTGTTGGTCTGATTTGTTTCCTAGGGCGTCGACGGCGTTTCGACCATTAGAATAAAGGTCTCATCAGGACTGGGCAGTGAGGGACATCTTGCACCAGGGTGTAAATAGCCCAAGCGTGTGAAAGTAAACTGAATTTACTTACAGTGAACCCGGCCGGGCACACTGTAGGCACAGTTGGTAGCGTGTCTTTATTTTGTTTAGTTTTAGATATTCGCGGTCAATGCCGTTCCACCGCCAAGTTTCACAGGTGTGCTTGGCGCTTTCAAATCGTGCTGCTCGATGGCTGGCTCCGATCAAACCTCTACTAAATCGTGCTGCTCGATGGCTGGCTCCGATCAAACCTCTACTAGAGGTTTGATCGGAGCCAGCCATCGAGCAGCACGATTTGAAAGCGCCAAGCACACCTGTGAAACTTGGCGGTGGAACGGCATTGACCGCGAATATCTAAAACTAAACAAAATAAAGACACGCTACCAACTGTGCCTACAGTGTGCCCAGCCGGGTTCACTGTAAGTAAATTCAGTTTACTTTCACACGCTTGGGCTATTTACACCCTGGTGCAAGATGTCCCTCACTGCCCAGTCCTGATGAGACCTTTATTCTAATGGTCGAAACGCCGTCGACGCCCTAGGAAACAAATCAGACCAACACAGTTTCTATAATTTTATAGCAGCTGGCTAATCATTTGTTGATATAATTGGTTTAGAGTCTAGTTTCCTGTTTTTTGTAAATATTCACAGCTGAAACCTGTATAGTTCACTTTGTTATACACTTTCTTGGTTCACTTAATATTCACTTGGGATACACTGCACTTTGTGTAATATTTGTATGTCGCAAGTTATTTACATGTATTTTTCATTATCAATTCTTAAATATAAGGAAATATCCTTCATGGTACAAGTGTGCGTCTCTCTTTCTTTTGCCACCCTCCTTCCAATGTTTTCATTGCCATTGAGCCTGTTATAAATATTAAGTTATACAAAATCGTATGCCATAGGAACCATTGTTTTTCTATATAAATGCAACATAAAACAAGCATTTGCAATGCTCTAGGGCTGGCATTACTAAAAGTTTGAGCTTTTGGCTTGGCAAATGATAATGTTTGTTAAAAAATATTCCAGCAGTAACATAAGTAATGAAATAAAATCCACGTAGACCACCAGTACCACCACCACCAACACCACCAGTACCACCACCACCAGTACCAATACCACCACTACCGCCACCGCTACAACCACCACAAGTACCATAACCACCACTACAATTATTACTGTTACTACTCTGTGCTGATAGTAATAATAATAGTGCTAGTTATGGTACTGGTGGAAATTACTATTATAAATTACAATACCTATTAATTTTTCAAAAGGCATTGCCATTTACAATACCAATAGTTCTAAAACTCGCAGTTGCGAGACCTATTGCATTGTAAATGCTTGTTCTACTTCTCACTGAAACTCCCCAAGTACAATAGGGGATGCCCAAAAAAAGGCTCTGCATTTCACGGAACCAGTGGACGCGATCTGCACGTCACTGTGGAGGTCCTCCAAGGCTCAGTCTAGTCTGGCGTTGCTTACGTTTCTGTTGAGAAAGGACATAACCAGGATGAACCAAGACTGATTTGGACAAGACTGGCTTATGACGATAGTGATATAGTGAATTAAAAAATAAACTGGAATTAATCCATGCGTTGACCAGCAAAGCAAAAGAGCAAACATCTCCACAGATCTTACTGAAGTATAAATTATTTCAACAAAAAATCCTTAGTTTTCCAACGGATTACAATCTCTCAAATCGGGGCTGCGCAGAGTATAAAAACAAATGTGTAGACACTATAATATAAATAAATCAATAGCTGCCACCTCTAAATGTAAAACAGGGAAGCCAAGAAAATGTACTTCTCTGATTGGAGCTCCAAAGCTTTGACCCTATCCAAAGAACTGCTCTTTATTGTATCGTAGCTACAATATGGATTTGTTACTTACCTGTAATCCTAGTTCTCATCCAGTGGTCATAATCTATGAATAATCCCCGCCCATGCGCGGGATCCCGGAGCATGTATATATATATATATATATATATATATATATATATATATATATATACATATTCACAGAAAAAACCATAGGTTATAGACCATATATAGTTAGGAATTTGCATTTACAAAACCTTGAAAATTCACTGAAGAAACCATAGGTTATAGACCATATATAGTTAGGGATTAGCATTTAAAAAACCTTATTTTATTTGCACAAAACAATTGAAATTCCATATATAGTTAGTTGCACTAACTATATATCGCGGACCCGCAATCCACTGCTAATGATGTCACATATTACATCATTCATGACATGGTCAGTGACATCACTGATGACATCACTGATGACATCTCAAATGACATCACTGATGACATCACTGATGACATCTCAAATGACATCACTGATGACATCACTGACATCTCATTTGACATTACTGATTACATCACTGATGATATCATTTATGTGATAATACATCTTCAGACTCTAATATAACCTTTGATACACTCAGTGTAAACAGGCACTCACAGACTGTCACACATCCATGGAGTTACTCACACACCTATTCAGTCATGCAAAGAATCAATCACATCTCCATTTCCTTAACTATACAGTTATACACACCTTACTTATTCAAACATATACTAACACATATTTACTCTCTTATACAATCCTTGATACAAGTTCACAATGATTCATACAGCCACTCTCACATTCACTGACTCTTATGTTCAGTTATTTATATATGTCAACTCTCACATGGAGTGTGTTTTACATATGTACTTACTTTGACATGTAGAACTGAGATATCCATTCACTCACCAATATACTCATGCACACAGTCAACTGTCCATACAGCTGTTTCTATATGCACTTTTGAACCCATACACCTAGGGAATCAACCGCTCACACATCTATGCACAGAGTTATACACCTCCCAGCCACCCACACACACACTCAGTCTCCCATACAAATACTTGGGCAACCATTCAATAACCCATATAGTTACTGATATAGCTACTGATTTAAACATGCAGCAGTTTACAGAAGAACATAAATATTGATTGCCAAATTAAGACACTTTAATCACTAACCCATGCACTCAGTGAGACACATTTAATCATTCTCTCATACAGTCAGTCATGCACCTACTAAATCCTTCATCCAGACACTTATACATCCACTCATTCTTCAATATGTAAGACATATTTTAACTTTACAGAAACATACAGTCACTGGGTGTTGTCATCAGTGATGTCATCAGTGATGTCATTTGAGATGTCATCAGTGATGTCATCAGTGATGTCACTGACCATGTCATGAATGATGTAATATGTGACATCATTAGCAGTGGATTGCGGGTCCGCGATATATAGTTAGTGCAACTAACTATATATGGAATTTCAATGGTTTTGTGCAAATAAAATAAGGTTTTTTAAATGCTAATCCCTAACTATATATGGTCTATAACCTATGGTTTTTTCAGTGAATTTTCAAGGTTTTGTAAATGCAAATTCCTAACTATATATGGTCTATAACCTATGGTTTTTTCTGTGAATTTCATTGGTTTTTTAAAAGCTAATATCTATAGCTGTAAAATATATTCTTTATTAAGTGACGTATCACGTAGCCCGTGAGACGCCTCATGATGCATCGCATAACCGTGACGTATCGTCTCTGCAGCGCAAACCAAACCCAAAACGTAAGCGCGCCAGAACACGCTTAAAGATATATATATATTTTTTTATCCTTAATTAGACAAAATCCACACGTGCACATATCACAAACGTTCAAAAAACACAATATGTCGGACTCCCGTTACGCTGCCGGTTAGCTGCCCGGTTAACGTACCAGGAAGCACCTTTTTTTTCACCCCCCAGGGAACTTTAATAGCCCCCTCATCAATCCTAGGGGTTCAGGAGGGGTCTGCCTTACCCCTTTCATTCATTTACACCTTTTTTTTTCCACCTCTTGTCTCTCGATCCCACAGAGAGACAAGATGGCAGCCGCTCCAGACTGTTTACAATGATAACAGCCAATCAGCTTCTCCTCAGACTCCCGTTACACTGCCGATTAGCTTCCCGGTAGCTGCCCGGTTAGCTGCCCAGTTCGCGTACCAAGACGTGTCTCTACGGCGAAAAAATCGGATTTTTTTTTTTTTTTTTGGCCCCACGTGGCTTTATAATATCCCCCTCATCAATCCTAGGGGGTCAGAAGGGGTCTACCTTGCCCTCTTTCCTTCATTTCCCCCTTTGTTTTGGCCTCCTCTTGTCTCTCGATCCTACCGAGAGACAAGATGGCGGCCGCTCCGGACTGTTTACAATATTGACAGCCAATCAGCTACTCCTCAGACTCCCGTTACACTGCCGGTTAGCTTCCCGGTTAGCTGCCCGGTTAGCTGCCCGGTTCGCGTACCAAGACGCGTCTCTACGGCGAAAAAATCGGAATTTTTTTTTTTTTTTTTGGGTTACACTGCCGGTTAGCTTCCCGGTTAGCTGCCCGGTTAGCTGCCCGGTTCGCGAACCAAGACGCGTCTCTACGGCGAAAAAATCGGAATTTTTTTTTTTTTTTTTTTGGGTTACACTGACGGTTAGCTTCCCGGTTAGCTGCCCGGTTAGCTGCCCGGTTCGCGAACCAAGACGCGTCTCTACGGCGAAAAAAATCGGATTTTTTTTTTTTTTTTTTGGGCCCGGCGTGGCTCTATAATATCCCCCTCATCAATCCTAGGGGGTCAGAAGGGGTCTACCTTGCCCCCTTTCCTTCATTTCCCCCTTTGTTTTGGCCTCCTCTTGTCTCTCGATCCTACCGAGAGACAAGATGGCGGCCGCTCCGGACTGTTTAGAATGTTGACAGACACCGGAGAGCCAATCAGCTTCGCTTCGCAAAGTTCCGATACGCGAAAAGTTCGCGAACCGGAGCGCTGCCCGGAGCGCTGTTACAGATATATATCTTGTTTTAAACGTTAATTTCTCAAAATCCACTGAAGCACATATATTGAGACCTAGCAAAGGCACATCGGGCTAACAGTCCCTACAATTTTGCCAAGTTTCGTGCAAATCCATTCAGCCGTTCGAGCTAAAAGTGAGTCCAACCGCCCTATGGAAAACTCAATGCAAAAAACGCGTTTTGGGACCCCCCTTTTTTCTCAGCCCCCCCTTGACGAAACCCCACCAAATTTTCAGGGGCTGCTCAGAAACAAAATGTGCCATTTTCCTGACAATTTCAGCCGATTCCGTCCACAAACGCCAAAGTTATTAGGCATAGAATTTTCAAAAGTTCCATAGAGAAAAAATCCTAACTATATATACCTACTGGCTATCGCCAGTAGGTAATATATATATATATATATATATATGTATATGTATGTATATATGTATATATATATATATATATATATATATATATATATGTCATGAATGAGGTCACTGAGCATGTCATGAGTGATGTAATATGTGACGTCATCAGCAGTGCATTGCAGGCGCGCAAGTTATAGTGAGTCCAACTAACTATAACGTGGGAATTTCAATGGTTTTATGTCAGTAAAATTTCCAGCTAACTATAACTGGTGTGAAACCTATGGTTTTTTCAGTGTATTTAATAGGTTTTGTAAATGCTAATTCCTAACTATAACTGGTGTGAAACCTTTGGTTTTTTTCATTGAATTTCAAAGGTTTTTTAATAGCAAATTTCTATAGCTATGAAATGTAATGTTTTTTATAATGAATCCTATAATGTATATTTATGTAATACTATTTTTTTTATGTATATTGTTCATTGTTTTTTTTTTTGCCCTGGAGCGCTCCCGGTGCGCGTCCCGGTGAGCGCACCGGAAAGCGCAGTCTTGCGGCGCGCCTTAGGGCGTGTACCGGTGAACGTCCCGTTAGCGCTTTTGCCGCGAACGAAAACATCATTGTGACGTATCGCGTAGCCGCGTCTGCGTGGTACGCACGGCGTAAACGCACCCTGAAGCACTCGAGCGCATATGATCGCGCAACGTAAGCATCCGACGCGCTTACGCGACGCGCCCCTGGACGCGCCCCGGGGCGCGCCCGGAGGCGTGTAGTGTAAGCGTGTCGGGTCATGTGACCTAAAAATAACACTTTTTATTGGTGCAGGACAGTTTTGGTTTCCAAATGATGAAAGCCCTGGTCATGTGACTTGAACTTAACACTTTTCATTGGTTCAGGACAGTTTTTTTTCCTAATGATGAAAGCCCCCACCTTTTTTCCTCATTCTCACTTTGTACTTTGAGTGAAGAAGACCTGTTGAAAGACCTCTCTGTACTTTTTTGGACTGAAAAATAGCTTCAGTAGCAGCAGCAGCAGGAGCATCTCAGCCACCACCACCACCAAGAGGACCACCACAACAACACAGTGGTGGAGATGAAGAAGAGGAAGAGGAGGAGGAGGAGGAGGAGGGGAGGAGGACATTCGTGCCAGAAGACAATACCCCATATAGGCCAAAGCAGCACATTGTATGGGAGCTTTTTACCATCCCAAGTGGCCTCAAAAAGGTGAATGCGCCAAAGGTGACTTGCCTAATCTGTGTTACTGAACTTTCAAGGGGGAACCCTAACAAGAATTACTAATTTGGCAATAACACCATGTTTCGCCACATGCAGCGCAGGCATCCCAACAACTATGCTGCGGCAGAGGTCCGTGAACTGGCCACAAACCCTCCCGAATTTTCACCCAGCACCTCCAAAAGAAAGCAACCCACTCCATCGGAACCAGAGACAAGGGAGATGGTCCCAAACATACAACCCCAGTTTGGGCAATACAAGATCACTTGTATATTTTGTGGTTAGACCATCACCTATGGTGTGCAAATCATAAAGCTCATCAACTGTGCTGGTGACAACCACAATTGCCCCAAAAAACAATTTTTCCCTGATTTTTTTTTTGCTCCCCATAAAAATAACAAAAAATATATAAAATTGTTCATAAAAGCCAAAAAAAAGTACAAAATGTTCAAAAAAACATTTTAAAAAATATAAAACAACAAAAAGAAGAAAAAAAATCAGTTCTTTTTAGAACTACCTCCAATTTATAAAAAAAGGCTAAATTTTTTAAAAACTCTGTCATTCTTTTTCCCCCATGGTACGCTCCCCGGTACGCTCCCCGGTGCGCGTACCGGGCGCTCCACCGCGCAAATCGAAAAAAAATATATTTTTTGGGCCCCGCTGGGCCCTTTTATGGCCCCCACATCAAACCTAGGGGGTCACGGGGGGGGTCTACTCTGCCCCCTTTTGGTCATTTCCCCCTTTGTTTTTGCCACCTCTTGTGTCTCGATGCTACCGAGACACAAGATGGCGGCCGCTCCGGACTGTTTGGAATGTTGACAGACACCCGCGAGCCAATCAGGTTTCCGCGCGCGAACTCGCGTAGCGCGCTGGTTAGCACCCCGGTGCGCGTACCGGGGCGCGCTTATAGATATATATATTTTTTTAACCTAAATTACTCAAGCACATATCTTGAGACATAGCAAAGGCACATCGGGCTACCAGTCCCTACAATTTTGCCAAGTTTGGTGGAAATCCATTCAGCCGTTCGGGCTAAAAGTGAGGTTGACCGCCCTATGGAAATTAACATGGGGAAAACGCGTTTTGGGACCCCCCTTTTTTCTTTGCACCCGCTTGACGAATCCCCCCAAACTTTCAGGGAAGGGCCGGAGCGCCGCAAGGCAAATTTGAGGAAATTTTCAGGCAGATTTCTCAACCGGCGCCAAAGTTATTCACAATAGAATGTTGCGATTTCCCTATTCAAAATAATCCTAACTATAACTACCTACTGGCGACCGCCACACATATATACATGCAGCCTAAAATATTCCCAAAATGGCAAATATGTTGAAATTACATAGTTTTGCATAGTAGAGGCTGTAATCTCCCAACCCCTAAGGAAGGAAGAGAGCAGTAAACATTTGTCATACAACAATGCTTTATTTCCATAGAAAAACCTGTAATTGCAGGCATTTGCCAGTAGGCTGCAGTAGAGTATCAAGAAACCAAGAAAAAATGACACCTTGCCTTTAAGGCATTAGAGTAGGGGTACCGTGCCTTTAAGATCTGAAGGCGACCCCCTGCTCCCATGATGCACCACAGGTGGCAATTAGGTCAGTTCTCTTTGGAGGTGCATAAAGACCCGAGTAAATCCGTAAGGAACATATCATAACTTTGCCATAATGCTCGTCCGGGAAGGTGGATGGTTTCCCTTATGACTTTGATGAGTATACCCCTGGATGAGAACTAGTATTACAGGTAAGTAACTAATCCTTCTCATCCAGGGGATACTCATCAATAGTCAATCTATGAATAGATTAGCAACCCCATATCCAAAGTCCCGCGGAAGAGCAATCAAGTATACAGCAAAAACATGAATCAGCATCATATTTATAATGCAGTTATGCAAACAAATTCCTCAAATAGGTCTGTCCCACTTGGGCATCGGCTTGTGCATCTGAATCAAGGCAATAATGGCGGGTAAAAGTATGTACTGAACGCCATGTAGCCGCCTTACAAATCTCAGAGATTGGAATGTTACGAAGGAGAGCTGTAGTAGAAGCTTTCCCTCTGGTAGAGTGTGCATGAGATTTGTCCTGTAAAGCTTTAATAGCTAATTGGTAAGACAGCGGTATACAGGAGACGATCCATCGTGAAATAGATCTTTTTCAAGCTGACAGACCGGTATTAGTTTACCCATAATTAACAAAGAGCCAGTCAGACTTCCTAAGTGGAAGAGTTTTAGCCAGGTAAAACTTCAGAATCCCCTGGAGATCTAGAGAGATCTCTAGGCGAGTGGTTGGTTGAGGAAAAAAGGTAGGCAGAGTGATGGTCTGATTGATATGGGCAGGAAGCCCGGATGTGTCCTCAGCACCACCCGATTGGCATGAAATACTGTGTAAGGTTCCTTGCAACATTACACTCGCTCACCCTATGGGCAGAGGTGATGACTACCAAAAAGGCAGCTTTCCAGGTCAAGTGAGCAAAGAAGCCTTATGGATAGGCTCGAAGGGAGCACCCATCAATTTGTTAAGTACAATGTTAAGCTCCCAGGGAGGAGAGGGGGACTTCACTGGTGGAAACACCTTCTTAAGCCCCTCTAAGAAATCTTTGACCACAGGCATGAGGAAGAATGAGGTCTGAGAAGGAGACTTCCTATAGAATGTGATTGCCGCTAAGTGAACCCTGATGGAGGGGTACTTAAGGCCAGACCTTGCCAAATGTAATAAGTAGGGTAGAATCACCTGCTACTGACCGTGGATAGGATCAAGAGAGTTGTCTGGACACCAAATGTAAAATCTCTTCCACTTTAAAACATAAGACTTTCTAATGGAGGGCCTCTTTGCCTCCTTAAGAATGTTCATGCAATAGCTGAAAGGTCTAGGTGACCATATTGGATGACCTTAGGAGCCATGCCGTCAATCGAAGGGAAGGAAGGTTGGGGTGAAACACCCTCCCCTCGTCCTTGGTCAGCAAGTCTGGGGGGCTGGGCAGTCTCCGGTGAGGGACCTCCGACCACTGTCTGCGATGGAGGCAACTGATGAAATGGAACTCCATTGCAGAAGATGAGAATGTTTCACCACCATCTGATGGAGTCTCTGGCAACTTGGTGGAGAGAAATACGATCTTCCCAGTGTCCTGATCTCTGAGACCATTGGTCCTAGAGATCCTGCTGCAGAGGCCTCATGTGAAGGCGTGCATTGGGCACGATGTAGATTCACAAGGCCATCGATCCCAATAGAGACGACACTTGCCAGACTGTGGGACAATGAGTGTCTAGCAGGGTGCGATACTTCAGAAGCTTGGATGACAACCTCGACTCCGAAGGACACACGCTTGCCTCTGCGGAGTCCAAGGAGGCGCTCAGTTAGTGTATTCGTTGGGTGGGATTGAGTACTGACTTCTTGTAGTTGACCTGCAACCCCAAGGAATGCATAAGATTGAGATAGCACGATAGACGGCTCTGAAGCAGAACAGGTGAGGAGCTTTTTAGGAGCCAGTCGTCTAGATAGGGATAGAAGAAGATCTTCCGCCTGCAGAGGAAGGCAGCCACCACTACCATGCACTTGGAGAATGTCAGTGGGGCAGATTTGAGGCCGAACGGCAGCACTCGATACTGGTAGTGGTGACGGTCTATCCGAAACCTGACAAATTTCCAATGCTTTACTGAGACAGGTATATAAAAGTATGCATTCCACAGGTCGATGGCACACATCCAGTCTCCCTGGTGAAGACGTGGAAAGATCTGGTGCAGGGCTAGCATACAACTTTTTCTTTTTTGATATATCTGTTCAGCAGACGTATGTCGAGGATAGGTCTGTACTCCTTGGCTACTCCTCGTTTTTGGACTAGAAAGTAGCGGGATTATACTCCTCGATTTCTACGCATGGGAGGGACCTCTTCTATGGCCTTTTTCTTGAGAAGGTTAGAAACCTTGTCCTTGAACAGCTGACTTTGACGTCGAGGAAGGTGCTTGAGTTGAGGGGACACTTGCGGAGGAGGGGACTCGAACCTCAGCAAGTAACCAATCAATCAATCAATCACGGCATTTGTAAAGCGCTACTCACCCGGGAGGGTCTCAAGGCGCTGGGGGAGAGCGGTAAGTTACTGCTCGAACAGCCAGGTCTTGAGCTGCTTCCTGAAGGAGAGATGGTCTTGGGTTCGCCGTAGATGGGTGGGGAGGGAGTTCCAAGTCTTGGCTGCCAGGTAGGAAAAGGATCTTCCTCCGGCGGTGGTTCTGCGGATGCGTGGTACGGTGGCCAGGGCGTGGCTTGTCGATCGTAGCTGGCGGGTGGGCGTGTAGAAGGTCAGGCGGTCGTTGAGGTACTTGGGGCCCAAGTTGTGGAGAGCCTTGTGTGCGTGGGTGAGGAGTCTGAATGTGATTCTCTTGCTGACGGGGAGCCAGTGCAGGTCTCTCAGGTGTCCGGTGATGTGGCTGTGTCGGGAGGTGTCCGGTGATGTGGCTGTGTCGGGGGATGTCCAGGATGAGTCGCGCGGAGGCGTTCTGGATGCGTTGGAGTCTTTTTTGAAGTTTGGCTGTGGTCCCGGCGTAGAGGGTGTTCCCGTAGTCCAGTCGGCTGGTGACGAATGCCTGGGTGGCGGTCTTCCTGGTTTCAGTGGGGATTCATCTGAAGATCTTGCGGAGCATGCGCAGGGTGTTGAAGCATGAGGATGAGACGGCGTTGACTTGTCTGGTCATCAACAGGGAGGAGTCCAGGATGAAGCCTAGGTTGCGTGCGTGGTCCGTTGGTTTGGGAGCGGTGCCCAGGACCGAGGGCCACCAGGAGTCATCCCAGACAGAGGGTGATGATCCCAGGATGAGGACTTCCGTCTTGTCTGAGTTCAGTTTAAGGCGGCTGTTCTTCATCCAGTCGGCGACGTCTTTCATCCCTTCGTGTAGGTTGGCTCTGGCGGTGGTGGGGTCGTTGGTGAGGGAGAGGATCAGCTGGGTGTCGTCGGCGTAGGAGATGCTGCACAATATTCACCCATTTGTCCTTTGTTATGGACTTCCACTCTTCCAGGTGGCAAACTACACTCCCTCCCACTGGAGTGGCGAACAGTCGAGGAGGAAGCAACGACTCAAGGTTTGGGAGGCTGCTTGGAGGTGGACTGTTTGTTGTTATTTCCTCTGCCTCTACCAGGGCGTCTCTGCTGGAACGGAGATCTTTGCTGTGTTTGGAAGGACCACTGAGGGGTTTGAACTCTCTGTTGGTATGACCGCTTGTCGCTTTGACGGAAGCGATTTTTGAACTCCTTGCTCTTTTCCAAACCCACAGCTTTAACAGTGTCCATCTCAGCCTTCATCTTAGTCATCTCGTCGTCAGCGTGAGACCCAAACAGAGATGAGTCATTAAAAGAAAGGTTTAGTATCTTCATTTGGCATCAGGCTTGAGGCCTGTGAGGCGTAGCCAAGCCAAGCGTTGTGAGCAGACTCCATGGGAGTAACCATGAGCTGCGAGGTCGGAAGCATCCACTGCTGCACCAATTACTTGGTTGGCTAGGATCCCTCCCTCCTGTAGGATCTCAGTGAAATCCTGCCGGTCTTCTTTGGGAAGCTTCTCAGTGAAATGAGTGCGAGAGTCCCAGAGAGATCCATCGTATCTTCCGAGAAGGGCAGAGGCGCTGGCAACCTTCATGAATGACTCCTAAGTGTTGCACATCTTCCTCCCATACGAGTCCATCTGCTTACTATCCTTTTCCGGGGGTTCCGAGGATGAGGTGGAAGTAGCATGGGATTTCATGGCTGCTGCCACGATGACTAAATCAGCTGGTGGATCAGTCCTGAGGATCAAGGGGTCCTCCGCTGGAGCCTTGTACTTCTTAGCGATTCTGGAGGGTACAGAACCCACAGGAGTAAGAAAGGTGGCCATTGCTGGTTTCAGGAATCCGGGTAGCAGAGGTCTGGGGGCTGTCCGGTGGTGCAGGGTATCAAAGATGATTGATATGGGAACCACCAGGGTATGCAAAGAAATGTTAAGTTTATTTGCCCCCCTACCCTCAACAGTAAAAGTAGAGATGTCATCTATAGGTGAAACCCGTGAAGGCGGTGTGGAGAAGAAGGTCAGAGAATAGTCCCGGACCGTAGATCTCGTAGACGAAGACCATGTAGGAGATCTTGTGTGCCTTCTCTTATGGGGCCTGTCGCGATGACTGCTGTGCCGGCCCCTGGATCTAGACCGATGTCTAGAAGGCGATCTTGGCCTAGAGGGTGATCTTGGCCTGGGAGGTGTTCTTGGCCTGGCAGAAGATCTTGGCCTGGCAGGAGATCTTGGCCTCCGAGGAGGAGACTACGATGGTCTGGCTGGAGTGCTTGTCCTTAGACCAGATGGCGAGTACGTGCCGAAGTAATCCGAGCCCAGACTACTGCGACCGCCAGATACAGCACCTTGTGGATGCCGAGGCGGCAAACTGCGGGCTTTCCCCTCCGCAGATTTGGGGGAGACTTCTGGAGAGATCTCTACGATATGTAGCCCCGGAGACGATGAGCGGTCCCCTGATGATACGCTGGTCCCAGGATCCGATCGCCTCGGTGACTCCGCAATGCCTGTGACCTCGTCTCTCGACGTCGACGATGTCTGAGTGACCATTGGCGTTGATCGAGGTCTCGACGTCGGACGTCCACGGTGTCGAGTGGTGGGATCTCGACCATCCTCTCGACGGCAGCACGCCAGCCGGCCGCGATGTGTTAGCTACCAGTCCTCTTGACGCTGACCCCCTCGAGGGTGGCGGAGAGTGTCTCGATGTCGACTTGGCCTTGTCAGGAGCCACAGACTTCGAGCCCGAAGTGTGGTGCCTCGACGCCGACTTACTTGGATGCAGCAGAGACTCTCGACGTCGCGATGGTGTTTCCGAAGAGTGTCTGGGCCTCTGCAACTTCGACTTCAACTGTGAATCTCTTCTCCCCTTCCTCTTCCTGGGGTCAGGAGAAGTGGAACCTCGCCATTTTTGGCCTTGCTTGCTGGAAGACGATGTCCTGGGGCCTCCATGGCCGCCCACCTGATTGCTCTTGTCCTTTTCCAGCATAGCATGGAGTTTTATACGTTCTATGTCCCATCAGGTCTGCCTAGCAAACTTCTGACAATAGTGGCACTGGTCAGGATTGTGTGTACATGGAAGGCACACAATACACACCGAGTGTGGATCTGTCACTGCCATTTTCTTGTCACAGGAAGGACACTTTCTGAATAAAGCTGGCATTCTGACTGAAAAAATTCAGTGGATCTCCACAAAAACAGTAGCAGAAGCCTTACTAAATCAGAAAATGTCGAATTTACTGAAAAAACTCAACAGTTTTTTGTCCAAAAACTGAATAGCTCAAGCTCCAGGATCCTCAGAGAAGGAGCACGAAAAAAACTGACCTGTGGTGCATCATGGGAGCAGGGGATCGCCTTCAGGTCTTAAAGGCACGGTACCAATCTACTCTAATGCCTTAAAGGCAAGGTGTCAGTTTTTCTTTGTTTCTTGATACTCTACTGCAGCCTACTGGCAAATGCATGCAATTACAGGTTTTTCTATGGCAATAAAGCATTGCTGTATGACAAATGTTTACTGCTCTCTTTATTCCTTAGGGGTTGGGAGAGTATAGCAGCTACAATGCAAACCTATGTAATTTCAGCATCTTTGAAAATATTTTAAGCTGTGTATATATATATATATATATATATATATATATATATATATATATAACAATCCACGATCCTGAAGCGCCGAAACCAGCAAACGGACACAGCCAGGTACAGACCACAAACCAAGGATTTTAGAAAAAAATGATGTGCTTTATTCCATTAATGGGGATGGCGGCATGACGCGTTTCGTCCGGGAAACCCGGACTTGATCACATGACAAGACCCAGAGACATAGGTGGTTAAATACTGGTAGACAAACGAGACTCCTCCCACAAAATAATAGACATAAAGGAAATATTCTTCAATATGTAAAGCGGACAATCCAAATGCAATGTACAGTGCAATTTAGTGCATGAATGCAACAATATTATATTCACTATACAATTCTAACAATATAAAATTGAATCTGTTAAAGACATAAAGGGCAAGTGCCCAATGGACGACCACAGTATTAAAATATATATTGTAACTGAACAATATAAACCAGTGTCAGTGGGACATGTTATTTAACCAGTAAATTGATGTCAAAACCACAAATAGAATTATAGTGCAAAATAGAAAAGTGCAGGGTGCATAATCCCAGAAATTGGGAGCGAACATGGTATATCCAGGTAAAAACCTGGGCAGAATAAGAAATTTAGTGATAAAGTGCAAAGTGCCAAAAAGTGCAAAAATGCGGCAGTGCATATGTCTAAATAGGGGGGAGAAAAAGGCAATCACACCTTATTAGATCCATAGCAGCAAGAAATCGGGCATACCTAAATTTCATAGTAATACAGCTGGATTATAGGTAAAAAATGTGGAAATCAAAATTATCAATTAATTGATTGTCAGAGTAAACAATGTAAATCTTCATAGACCATCCTCAACATGAATAAATAGATTAAAACCATATAAATAGGTATAAAATCCATTATAAACAAGTCATGCATATGATGGAATAAAATATTTACAAAAAGTTGTTAAGATCTTCTCCCATGTTCAGGCCATTAGGGATCTTACTATTTAACCTCAAAATGTATTGACTTTCCAACTGTCTAAGCCTCTTCTCTCTGTCTCCACCCCTTTTGTTAGGGGGGACAGCATCAATAACAAAGTATTGCAGGTCATTAAGATTGTTATTGTGTACCAGCTTGAAATGGCGTGCCACTGGATAATTAGGGTCAGAATTGACAATGGCACGGAGATGCTGTAAGATTCGATTGTATACCTGCAACTTAGTGCTGCCGACATATTGTAACTCGCACGTACATTTGAGAACATAGACCGCATGGTCAGTTTTACAAGTATACACATTCTTAATGGGAATCACAGCATCCGTTAGACCCTCAACAAATTCACTGGTGTTCACACCAAATTTGCATGCCCGGCATGAACTACACTTACGGAAACCTGTTTTGTTAGAGAACCAATTAGATTTGATAATGGTTTCAGGGCTAGTTTTAACCAGAGCATCCCTCATGGAGGGTGCTCGTCGGAAAGTAATATTGGGCATGTCTCCCAACAAAGGGCCCACCACAATGTCTGTTTTTAAGATGGGCCAGTTAGATTTAATAATTTGCCTCATCTTTTTGTGTTGATTGTTAAAGGTGGTGATTAGGCGAATGGAAGACTTTTCAGTTGTATCAACAACCTCTTCTGAAGTAACTAAAGCAGGTTGTTCTACCATTGCAACTGTTTGAGTAGATAAAGCCCTTTTAAGAGAGTTAGTGAGGTTAGTGACATCATAGCCTCTTCGTAAAAATCTCTGGTAAGATCCATTCAAACAATTCATGAGGTCAATCTCATTGTTACATATGCGTCTAATTCTTAAAAACTCCCCATAAGGGATGCTTTTAATAAGATGATGTGGATGGTTACTCTGGGCATTTAAAATTGAATTTCCAGCTGTGGACTTTCTGTACATCCTAGTCATGATCTCGTTATTTTTAATGTAGACCTCCACATCTAAGAAGTTGACACATTGCTAATGTTGGCACAGAATGCAAACCTATGTAATTTCAGCATCTTTGGAAATATTTTAGGCAGTCATATATATATATATATATATATATATATATATATATATATATATATATACATACATACATACATACACTCCGGGATCCCGCACATGGGCGGGGATTATTCATAGATTAGGACTATTGAGGAGTATCCCCTGGATGAGAGCCATCAGTTTCACTGTTCCATTTTGCCATCAACTAAACCCAGGTCATATGTTAGGTCCAACAAGGGGGGCGCTAGAGGGCGCACTGCGGAATGGCCGCACTGTCGTGAGGCTCCCGCTGCCCGGAGCTATTATCCGACCAGGTATCCTGATTACCATCTCTGCGCCCTGAACTGACCCCATGGATCGGTTGGGATATCGACTGTCCACCCGTGGTCCAACTCCTGAGTCATTCGAAGGTTGCTGGCCGAAGTTACGAGGATCCCAAGTTTCTCCGACTCGCGCTTTGGAAGTCTGATGCCCTCTTGCCCGGCATCACTGCTCATGCCAGTCCGGGGCTCTGCACGTGGGGTGTAGGCTAGCTCCGCCCTTCTCCGCCAGGCCCGTTTGCTGTTCGGGCCGGACGCTTGGCTCATCCTTGTTGTCGGACCTATCTCTCGGATATCCCATCTGCCTGCCCAGATATCATTGCTTACGGAGGCGCAACGGATCTTCTTTTTGGATTCTGAGGGTTTTGTCCCTTGGGCTGGTAGCGACGACGGCCATTTCTCGTCGTTGGGAGTGGCGGGGCGTGTTGGCCTGCTCGTGCCCCCACGATTCGAGCTGCTTTCTACCTGGCCGGGTCCCTTGTCCGACCTCTATCCTGACTCCTATTTGCATCGGTCCCCCGCTGCACCACCGCTATGGGGAAGCCTAACACTAAACAGTCCAAATTGTCCTTTGACTCTGGAGGGGCTAGGCGTGGGACGCGTTTGCTCCAGGAAGCTGGGACTTCGCGGCCCCCCCCCCCCGAATGTCGCTGAGAGTGTCCCGCACCCACCACCACCGGACTTTGCCCAAATGATGCAGGAGATGAGGCAGGGGTTCGCCACTATAGTGGACAAAGTGGACAAAATATCGTCGCGCATGGATGCGGTCGTCCAGAAATTGGACGTGCATGAGGAGCGCTTGACGGCGGCGGAACAGCGCATTTCGGACCATGATGACACGGCGGCCACCCATACCACCCAACTGGCGAGAATGGACAACATCTTGCGTGTCATTGCTGCTAAAAACGAAGAGTTGGAAGCGAGGAGTAGGCGCAACAACGTGCGAATTGTAGGTGTCCCGGAATCCACGAATGTGGGCAAAATGGAGACTTATGTGGAGAGGCTATTGATGGGCGCCATTGGGACGGAAGTCTTCTCGTCCCAGTTCATCGTTGAGAGAGCGCATCGGACGTTGGGGCCTCGCCCGGCCCCTGGGGCTGCACCGCGTCCCATCATTGCGCGCCTTTTGAATTATCGTGATAGGGACGCTGCTCTTCAGGCGGCCCGCACTAACAGGGCTCTATCCTTCGAAGGGGTGTCTTTTACCATGTACCCCGACTTTACGCCAATGGTGCAGGACCAGCGTCGGAAGTTCTTGGGGGTGAAAAGGAAGCTTCGGGACCTTCAAGTGGACTACGCCTTGCTTTATCCGGCCAAACTTAGAGTGACGCATCAGGCTAAACAACATTTCTTCACCAACCCACAGCATGCTAAGGACTTTGCGAAGCGCCTCCAGCGCGAGCGAGCTGCTGCGGATCGGGGTGACGATCGAGATCCGGAGGGTGAACAGTCGGCGGCTGAGGAGGAGGTCGCCTGATACTGGTGACTTTGGACTTTGTCTATCTTCTGCCTGGTTTTCTGGAGTACTGTGGACATGTATCTTTTGTATTGAGGACTGCTGCCTTCCTTCTCCGTATTTACGGCCTAGTTATCGTCCGTTGTTGGGTTGGTTGCTGATGCGTAGGTCATTTCTGTATTGTGTTGAATGAGTGCGTTCTTGTTATTTATTTTTGTGGGGTCGGTGTGACACCGCAGGATGGTGATATTTGGTGTTGCGCTCTGGGCACCCACCCCCCCGCGCTGTGCCTGGGGCCGCCTGATACTTGTTGGTGCGGACACTGGCGTGGCGTGAGGGAGTGGCGTCGTGCACCTCTGGAAAGTTCCCCGGAGGGTGTGCCCCATGGTTACCTTTGTTTTGGATTCTAGTCCTCTGTTGGTTGAATGGTTGTGAGTTGGGGGACGGGGTGGGGGGGTATGCGTGGCCTGATGGTTGGGGTGGTGTCAGGTGGGTGGATGGGGTGGGAATGAAGCTGTCCATGTCGGGACTTCTGGTTCGCTATCTGAACCGCTGCTGCTGTTTGAGTGCACGGAAATGTTGTGGCGCCCGCTATCCAGGCTGCTCCACTTTTCTATCCGGCGGGATTGGCCCTGGGGTCCGTGCTCCCGTCCATTTTGGGCCCGAGTGCAGCGGCCGCCATTTTGGGCTGCCACGTGACGGGGCGCACTCTGCTAGCGTAGCATGTGTGCGAGTTGTGGGCCGCGCGTTATGTCCTGAGTGCTTGCTGCATGGATGGATTGGTTGGGGGGGAGTTGTTGTGGTTTTGTTTGGATGGTTTGGAGATGACTGGGAAATGTGTGGAGTGTATGTGGGGGTCTGTCCGTGCCCTGAGGCGTGGACCTATCGCTGGCTGTTACTGGTAGTTGGATGCCATGTATTTGTCTGTTGGGTCTTATGGGGCCCTGAATCTGTGTGATGTCGACTGCTGTTGTAGACCACATCTCGATTTTGTCCTGGAATGTACGGGGCCTTAATGATGCCAGGAAGTGTCGTAGTGTGATCCAGTATCTGGACAGGCATGCTATTCATGTTGCTTTTCTCCAAGAGACGCATCTGCGCCCCGCTCCCTCCCCCACTTTTGGTGGGAGGTGGGCTGCGGCCAGGGGGTTTGCTTCCTATTCTTCTTATGCTCGTGGGGTTGTCATCCTTGTAAAAAGATCGCTTGCGTTTCAGGAACTTGGATCTGTGGGGGACCCTGAGGGGCGCTATGTGCTGCTGTGGGGACGACTTGGGCAGAACACTGTACTGTTTGTTAATTGCTATGCTCCTAATGTCGATACGCCAATCTTCTTTGTCACCCTGTGGGGTCATGTACTTGCTGTGGATGCTACTCACATTGTGTGGGGGGGTGACTTTAATCTTGCATTTCAGGCCCAGTTGGACAGATCGGAGGGCAGTCCTCAGTACAATGTACAAGCTAGAGAAGTGTTGCGGGGGATAGTGGAAGAGGCTGGGATGGTTGATAGCTGGAGGTACACCCACCCTGCCACCAAGGAGGGCACTCATTACACCACACATGCTCGCTCATGGGCGCGACTGGACTATGTGTTCCTCTCTAGAGGGTTGATGGCTGGCCTACGGGAGGCTACACATCTGGCTCGGACGTATTCTGATCACTGTCCGGTGAAGGTTGTTTTATCCGTCCCCGGGCTGCATAGGCCGCGCCCCCCTTGGCGTTTGTTTCCGACTGCTTTGCTTGACCCAGTGTTCAAGGAGGAACTCGGTGTGGAGGTGGAGGCGTTCTTCCCTAGAAACAAGGGCTCTGTGGACAGCATTGAGGTCATTTGGGAGGCATTCAAGGTTACGATCCGGGGTGTCACTATTTCTAAAAGTTGTGGAGTACTCCGTCTGATTGTTCGGGCCCTCGAGAGCTTGGAGGCTGATTTGCGAGACTTGGAGCGCAGGATGCAGGTTGACTCGGACCCTGCGCTTCTGGCACAGTTCCGCGCTAAACTTTCCGAGTATGAGGAGGAGGCTGCTCGAGAGGCTAAGCATAGGGGGAAATATTGGACGTCGAGGCGATACTGCGAGGGGGAGCGACCCGGTAAGGTCCTCGCTGCCCTTACTAGGCATCCTAGGCATGGGTCGGACGTGTTGGAATTGGTGTCTCCGGACGGCACTCGCTGTCGAGACACTTCGGAGATTCAGCGCACTTTTATTGATCACTATGCACACCTTTACACGACACAGCAGACGGGAGAGACTCGCTACGGCGGCTTCCTCGATGAGTTGGCGCTTTGTTGGTTATCGGATGGTCATCGTGAGTTCTTAGGCAGGCCCCTAGAGGTGGAGGAGGTCCGGAATGCCATCATGTCTCTCTCTAATGGGAAGGCCGCCGGGCTGGATGGCCTTCCTGCTGAATTTTATAAGTGTTATGTGGACACCATGGCCCCTGTGCTCCGTGAGGTGTTTGAGGAGTCTCTGGAGGAGGGACGTCTACCGGGCTCCATGCGGGAGGTCGCCATCACGTCGCTGCTCAAGCCGGGTAAGGATCCGTTGGATGTGGGCTCCTACAGGCCCCTCTCATTGCTTAACTGCGATGTTAAAATTCTTGCGAAGGTCCTGGCGGTGAGACTAGCCGAACTCATGCCCGTTATCGTTTTGCCTGACCAGTCGGGATTTGTGCCCGGCCGTGCTACATCTCACAATCTTCGCACTTTGTTTTCGCTTGTGTCGACCATTGATCCCACTGTCCCGGTTGCCGCCATCTTTCTTGATGCCACCAAGGCGTTTGACTCTGTTGAGTGGGGCTACCTTATTGATGTTCTTTGTCGGATGGGTTTCCCCAGGATTTTCATCTCTTGGGTTAAGCTTTTATATACTGATCCGATGGCGAGGGTAGTAGTGAATGGAGTGCTATCCCCCTCGTTCCCTCTCACGAGAGGGACCAGACAGGGTTGCCCCCTCTCACCCCTCTTGTTTGCTATCGCCATTGAGCCGCTGGCCTGCAGGATTCGTCAGTTTCATCAGCAGAGCGCCTTTAATTGTCTTCAGCGACAGGTCGGCATTTCTTTATACGCCGACGATGTCACACTCTATGTTAAGGACCCTGAGAACAACCTTAACTCGCTCCTGCGGGAGCTGGTCGCTTTTGGAGGTGTTTCAGGGGTTCACATCAACTGGCGGAAATCTCAATTTTTCCCCCTCACTGCTGCGGTGGCCAGGTTTCCCCTTGACTACCCTCTGGAGTGGTGTGACTCGGAGTTGCGATACCTTGGTGTTGTCATATCCTTGAATAGGGAAGACGTGGTTCGGCTTAACTATGGTGTGGCCATTACTAAATTGGCGGATGATGTCACCAGGTGGATGTCTTTGCCTCTTTCCATGGCCGGTAGGGCGTCTCTTATCAAGATGGTAGTTCTGCCCCGCTTTCTTTATCTCTTTCAAAACCTCCCATATCATCCTGGAGCTTATTTCTTTCGGAGACTTCGCTCCGAGCTCCTGCGGTTGTTCTGGGGGGGCAAGCAGCCACGGGTGGCCTGGGCCACCCTAACGTTGCCTTATGCTGATGGCGGTTTCGACGTCCCTGATTTTGAACTTTATTATCTCAGCGCTCAGGCGCATTATGCTTATCACTGGATGCGCCCCACGCCGTTCATGCCCCAGATCGCTACTGAGCATTGGGTCGCCCACCCGCTCCCACTTGAAGGGATGGTTTTGGGCAAGGTGTCAGATGTGGATACTCCTCGCACGACGGTAACGTGCACGGTGGATGCTTGGAGGCGAGTGGCTCATTTGCTAGGCGTTTCCTTTCTCTACTCGCCAGCCTTGCCTCTGTCGTATCATCCGGATTTGTCGCTGTTGTTGGAAACGGGGTTTCAGCGAATGTGCAAGCGGCTGGGTGTCCTCACGTGGGGCGACTTGTTTCATGACGGTGCCTTCCGTACGCAGGCTCATTTCTTCGGTGCGGCTGCTTGCTCCCCTCTAGACCTGTTCTACTTTGTCCGCCTGCGGCAGGGCATGCGTGCTCTGCTACCAGACTACCCTTCGGAGCCTGGGGTTACCCTCCCCCTCCACGTGCTGCTGGTTTCAGATGGGCGACACCTGGTGTCGAAATTATACGGGGCTATTCGCCGACAGCGATCGGTCCCGGCCAATCGGGTGCGCGAGCAGTGGGTTGCTGAATTGGGTGCTCCTATTACAGACGAGCAGTGGAAATATTGCTGCGGGCTCACGGCCAATGTTTCTTCTAGTTGTCGCCTTAAAATCATCCATTACAAGTTTGTTCAGAGGTTCTACTACACTCCGGCAAGGAAACTACGGTTCCATTTAGCGGAGGATGACAGGTGTGCTAGGTGTCGGGCGGAAGGCGCTGACTTTTTGCATTTGGCTTGGAGCTGTGCGGGGGTATTGGATTATTGGACTCGGGTGCATGAAGCTCTGCAGGTTATGGCGGAGGGTGGGGTGGCGTTAGACCCCTTGGTGATGTTACTTGGCTTCTCTAAGGACGTACCTGCCCATCACCGTAGATTTGTTGATGTGGCCCTGCTGCTGGCTAGGCGTAGGGTTGCTTGCTGCTGGGGTCGTGGTAGGGTGCCGCGCTTTCAGGACTGGGTGACTGACCTCATATTCTGTCAGGATCAATATAATATCTATTCTGACTTGATGCCTGTTCGATGCAGACCAAAGGACTTTTGGAGTCCGCTCCAAGTGTATCTCCTAACCAGGGCTGTGCAGGACTCTGACCCTGAACCTGGGGACCGAGAGGGGATAGGTTGATGACAACATAATAGGCTGGGATTTTACACAACGCCTACTTTTCTTCCGGTATCGGGAGAGGGGCTGACTGTCTCCTTTTCCTGTGCACTATTGGGGGGGTGTAGTCTCCCTTGCGACTGGTGTATTACTGGTAATTCGGAGTGTATCCCGGTGCAGCACCTTTATTTCCTGTGTTCCTCCTATTTGAGTCCCCCCTGTCTCATGTGCTCTCAGCTTCGGTATTGTGTTCACACTGCATTGTCTTATTGGCTCGCCTGCCCATGCTGGATCATTGTATTCTAGCCATTACTGTACATTTCGCTATTGCTCCCTGTATTGACTTATGCCCTGCCCTGTACTTCCTTGTATCTCATTGACTTTTCTTTTTTTTTTTTATTTATTTTTACTATCTTTCTTGGCTCTAACGTACCACTGTAATGGCCATATGTGACTGTCTGGTTTGTATGTACAATTCCCTTGAACCTGGTTGTCTCCAAATAAAGGTTTAAAAAAAAAATATATATATATATGTTAGGTCCAACAATATATGCATTATCAATTTCAAATAATCGCTTGTAGAAAAATATTGTAGATTGTCTTTAAGCAGAACATAAATGCTTAGTTACTTCTTCATGTAAACAAAGCAGGTTTCCTTTGAATGGACAGGGTTGTGTGCAATCTGAAAGTAACACCAGTTTGAGGCCCAGGGGAGTGGGTGGCTCCCCTGAAGCCCACATCAAGGTCCTTGTCCCTTCGGGTCACAGTGTAGGGGGCCTCACTTTCCTGTGTCCACAGCCATAGTCTAGGGCTGCGAGGACCAGAGGACGGTAGTCCCATCCCCTGGGCCACAAAACAATGGGAGAGGCCCCTGCTACTCTGGGTCTCACAGCCATACTCTAGCTCTGCAAGATACTAGAGAGGAGACCTCCCTTCCCAGGGCCTTGCAGATTGACCCACCACTATGAGGCCAGAGTAGTGTGAACAATTTTACACTAATCATTACCAGAGCACATAGTGCCTGTGGTGACTCATTGCTAGTGTGGAGTCCTCAGAAAATGTTTGTTGGAGCGTAGGGGGACTGAGTCGCCAGTGCATTTCAGGGGTTTCATTCTGAATCGCTCTTGTTAAAATGAGGCCGTCCAAAAAGATAACTCGTCTTGACCATGGCGCTACCCACATCTCCCAATAGGACTTTTGCTCAGCCCCCCCCATGGCTTCTGGGATGGCTTTCCCTCCACTGCTGACCCAGTTAATAGGGTCTTCCCCCTCAAAACACAGGGACATTAGCTACAAGGAGTGTACCCTGAATATTAGTTACCGCCAATGTGTCAAGTCTTGCCTCTGGTGTGCAGTCAGTGGCTTGGGAGCATTTCCCTCATCCTTTAGATATCATGGCTGCAACGAAAGTTAAGCCAGTCAGAGCCTCCGCCATCAAAGATATGCTGTAGACCTCAGGGCAGAGCGGAATCAGAGCCAGGAGACTATGAAGGAGACTTCCCAGCGGCACTACATCATTGCTGGATGCAGACCTGCAGGCACCTGCAACTAAGTTGGACATTCAAGCACTAACTGCAGCATTTGAAAAAGATATGACAGTTTGGCATCACAACATCGTCAGGGTGATTCTGAACCTTCACCATTCGGTTCAGTAAGTCGAGAACCACATGGATTCAACAGAAATTACATAGTTACCACCGCCCATGACAAAGCGCATCTAGCACTGAGATTCTTGCTGGAGTGGCACCACAAACACCTGAAGGACAAAGTAGAGGACCTGGAAAATCGTTCGAGAAGAAATAATATCACAGTGAGAGGAGCTCTGCGGGACAACGCCATGCCTGACTTGGAGGATTACATAAAAGCACTCTGTTTCCACAGCCTCCCAACTCCCCCACCCCAGCCTATTCGGCTGGACAGCACACATAGGGTGCTCTCATTCTTTCAGCAGCAGAACAACTTAAAGACGTGCTCCCTAGAGTCCATTACTTCAAAGACAAAGAAGCCATCTCTCTGTAGTCCACATACAGGAACTATTCATGGTCAGGGACTCTACCCTAACGATTTATCAGGATGCGTCGCTGTCCTCCCTGGCATGATGCAAGGGGTTTCCCCGGGTAACCACATATAATCTGTAGCGGAAATAGATCATGCAGATGGAGGTTTCCCTTTCTCTTCACCTTCAAAGGTAAGCAAACTGAAATATGGGAGGTGGCAGAAGCGTTGCCTATTCTGGCCATCGTGGATACATCAGAGCCCCTGGCAGTGGGACAGGTGCATGGGGGGGGGGGGGGGGGAGGAGGGCCCGACTGAAACTTGGTAACGAACCAATACTAACTGGGCATGCAAAGCGTGCCAAATGCAGTCGCAGCGGCTTGAAAGGGAAGAATGAACAGCCACAAACGACAAGGACTAAGAGATACCTGTCAGAAAGGTCCCATAAATGGTGCAAAGTTCTTACGGTGCAACCTGGCATCCCATGGAGGTTGGGGGCTCAGGTTTCCCACGCCCACATTTAAATGTAAATTCAGACTCCTGCTTCAATATACTCCCCAGAAGATTACAGGACACAGTCTACTGTCAGTGAAATTCGACCCCAGGTTTCCATAAGCATGTGGGGCACAATAATTACTGTCCAGAGTATGCCCTACCAGATAATTTTCGGCCCGCCATCCATGTAATTGGTGATTATAATATGATTTTGTTTAAGTACGTTTTCTTTCAGCTAGCTTTTGTTTAGTTCTTTTTGATGGTTCTAACGGCTTATACCATCTCTATATCAATCACACGCTTATATTAAATGGTCATCTCACCATTCAAGTCCGATGTACACAGGGCCTGATAGTGCCTACTTGAAGGAAAACACATGGAGCCAAACCGGAGCACTAGCTCTTTGAGAGACGCACCCCAGGTTGTCACAACCTCAATCACGCTAGTTATGTTAATTGTCCAGGGACTTAATGCTTCAATTGAGCGGAGAGCGTGGTTACAATGGGTCGAAACAAAATAGCCATGGCCATCCGTCAAGAAACCCATCTAATCGTCAGTGACATACCTCTGCAGCGTTCTTTTTGGTTCCCAACCCAATTCCATGCACCCACTACTACCAAAACAAAGGGCATGGCTATAAATTCTAGAAGGGGGCTGACTTCTGAGTTGGTCTCCGGGCATACTGACCAGGATGGGCAATGGTAAGGTAAGGTAAATTTATTATGCATGGATTGACCCCTTAGCCGCGGCTTCGCAGCAGTGCGATGGTTCCGCAAAATGGGCAGGCCGCGTCGGCCATTGCACGTTCGCAGCACCAGCGAGGTAGTGCTCGCGACTGCCAACGGCAGCAGGGAAGGGGTAAATTAAAAACGTTGCATTCAGAACATTAAAGGTAAATTTCTAAAATATTGCATTAAAAACCCAATTTAAGATAAAATACAAGGTTAAAAATGCTTTGGTTTTGAGTTTATAAGACATAAAATTGTTACAACTGTGTTAGCACTGCAGGGGCAGACATGAATGCCTGTATTAGGTCAATTATTGAAACTTTCTTGGTTATCCAGTGGTGTGGTCCAGTTCAACATCTATGACTCTCTGTAATACGTCTTGCAGCAGGTTTTTTCAGTCTCATTGCTGTCAGATCGAAGAATTTTGTAAGGCAGCAGTTTTGCTGCACTAAGGTTAGGCTAAAGCACAGCATCACTGCCTGCCTGCAGGACCTCACACAATGCTGGATAAATATTGGTTTTAACAGTGCCTTCCGAATTTCCTCCAGCTTCTTGCATATGCATATGATGTGGATCAGAGTCTCAGTGTCTTTCGCACACAGATCGCAGATCTGATCGCTCCCTCTTCCTTCCCACGGTGGCAATAGCGGGCTGATCGGACAGACTCCCAACCGAAGCCTTAGGAAATTTTCTTTGATCACAAGCTTAGATCCGACCTTGAGGTAGGGCTGAGATTTAAGAACTTTGACATTGTTAAGCACGACCGAACCATGAGCTCGCTTGGATACTGCTTTCTTATCCTCTATGACCGATAGGAGTCTTGTCGTTTTTGTGTCTAATTTTTTGGAAAACCAAGTGGCCCATTGGGGTGGTCCAGGCCTCTGTCAGGCCTCGGTCAGACCAAGAGCCTGCAAGGATTTCTAAAGGTAGTCATTAGCTGGCAACTTTCCAGTATGGGTCAGCTGATGCTAGAGCTAGATAGTTCAGGGACCCTGTGTCAGCAGCTCTGATTTTGTGCCAGCTCTTTAAAAAGGCGCCCTGCCTTTCTACTTCCTGTTTTTGAAGACCGAATTCCAGTCTTATTTGAGCAGGTGAAACAAGTTTGGGGAGTTGGAAAATCGCATAATGGGAGGTTGCAATTATGCAGTCGAGGATAGCAGCATCTCTTCTTGTCGTGGATTTTCTCCCATAGGTGACTGTTGGTTGTAGTCACGCTCGCAGGATTTTTAAAAAGGGGTCGAGTGTTTAGTTCGGAAGCAGTTTCTTCAGAGGTTTTAATGCCAAGCAGGTCATTACTCCCTTCCTTTTTAAGGATTCTAGCTGTGGCTTAAAAGAATTGTTTTTGTCAAAAAGCACGCCCAAGTATTTATAGGTTGTTACTTCCAGACATTTCCCGTCCAGGTACCAGCAAGGATTTGACTTCTTGTGGTGGTTTACCCCCATAACTTTAGATTTTTTGAAATGTACTTCTAAGGCGTTCCGGTGTGAAAAATGTTGGGTGGCATCTAGATGGTGCTGGAGACCTATCGGAGTTCTACTGATCAGCACTAGGTCGTCAGCATAAAGTAGGTTTGTCAGTGTCATGCCACCCAGCTTTGGGGCATGTGAGGAGCAAGCATCCAGTTCTGCCGGCAGGTCTGCCAGGAAGAGGCTAAAAAGCAATGGGGAGAGGACGCATACTGGCTTTAATCCCTTTGTGGTCATGATTATGTTTGAGACATGCTTTCCAGTGCCTAGTTTAATTCTTATCCATGTGTCGGTATGCAGCTGTATGAGTAGGTCTAGGAGGAGTGGAGGTATCCCCCATTCCTTCAGCTTTTGCCAGAGCCTGGATCGGTCAACATGGTCGAAGGCTGCTGAGTAATCTATAAAGCAAAGGTATAGGGAATATTTGCCTTGCTTTGCTGCATCCATGACCATGGTTAAGGCCATAATATTGGTTATGGTTCCTTGCCCTTAAGGGAAACCGGTTTGTGTTATTGGTATTATGTTGTTTCTTATGAACCAGACAACAAAGTCTTTGAGTACAATCCCTGCATAGTATTTTGCCTCAGTGTCTATCAAGGCTATCAGGCGATAGTTTGGATCAGATCTTGCTCCTTGCCTAAATATAGGACTGATGATTGAGCCTCTCCATGACTCTGGGATTGCTGTAGTTCTTAATGCCTGTCCTATTACTGGGACTAGTGCATTGCTCCCGAAGTCAAAGTCCTGTTTGTATAACAACGAAGGTATGCAGTTTGGGCCCAGTGCCCCTGCCAGTCTGCCTCTAGATATTTGCTTGCTTATTACTTCGACTAGAGTTTCTTTTTGCAGGTCTCCTGTACAAGATGGGCGGTTGTGACTTGAGGGGAGAGCTGTCTCTAGCCACGGTGGATTACACGGTTCGATGCCCACATCACTTAGGCGGTTGTAATTTCTTTCCACCCCAATTAGGTTTGTTGTGACAACGTTAATCGGTAAAGCCAGGGGGACTGCTGTTTCGGGTTCATGATCGTTGAAGTGTTTAAATAGTCTGTCCAGGTGCCTCCAGTGATATTGGAGTTGATCCCATGATGGTTGGAATGCTGCAATTAGTTTACTGATTGCCAGAATTTGGCACTGTTTTTCAGGTTAGCATCTTGTATAAGTTTCGCCCAAAGATCAATGTCCTTTGTTCTTTTTTTCTCCCATCTCTTTCGTTTTAATGAGGTCTTTAGCTCACTGAATGTTCGTTGCAGTCTCAAATTGTTGGGAGATTTGCGTTGTTGATTTAGAGTGCGATTTATAGTTTGCTCTAGTTTTTTTAGTGATCGGGCTATTTTGTGCGTCGATAGTTACAGCTGCCACTTTCTGTCGTTTTGATTCGTTGCTATGCGAGTATTTGTCTCCTAGAGTTTTGACAAATATTTCCCAGCTTTCTGTTGGTTGTGTTGAATTGACTTGACCTTGGTTATATAAAGCTTTGGCTCCTGCTGCTACTTCATCTATATTGTTGGAGTTGCACCTTATTCTTTTTAGGTTAGATGTTTCCTCCAGCAAGATGGAATTGCGGATTTCAAGGGTTTGGCTTGGTCTTATTTGAAGACTATTTTTGTGGGAGGTGGTCACTGAATGCGTTGCTACCGATCTTGAAGGTGGCTATTTTGTTAAACAAACTCAGAGTTGTGAAGGTGAAGTCTCTATGTGATGATATGGTGGTTGAGTGGTACGTGGCTACTGGTGGGCTGCCGTCCTTGAACCGTCCGTTCAAGGCGCTCATGTTTAGGTATTCCAGGCCCCTAAGTTAGTTCTTTGCAATCCTAGAAGGCTTGGAGGAGTATACCCTAAGAGGTGCATGTTGAAGTCGCCAGCCAGAATTATGAGGTCTGTTGATTCTTCTTCAATTACGCTCTGCAACTCCAATAGCAGCTCCTTCGCTGCCTTTGATTTTTGTTTTGGGTCCACGTAAATGTTTATTATTATAATGTCCTGTTTGGACTGATTAAGCTTGAGTGTTAACTTTGTGGCTAGGATGCCGCTTGGTGGTGTCAAATGTATGGTAACAGGGAGTAGCTCACCTATTTTGGGTATTGAGGCAAGAAGTTGTAAGCCCCCTGAGCAGCGGCCAAAGGCAGATACCTTTGTCGCAGGGAGTAAGTAGGAGGTGTAGCCTTGCAGGTCAAAGGGCTCATTTTCCCAGGTCTCTTGAAGCAGGATTATGTCAAAGGAGGTCAGGTATTTTATGAACTCTTGGTCTTGCTTTTTGGAGGCTAGGCCATTGATGTTCCATGCACATACCACAATTCCGTCGCGTTCTATTTGTGAAATCATTGCTGTGTCTAACGCCTGTCATTTTGGACATGCCGGTGTTATTTGCCGATGTATCCCAATCCAATTGTTAAGCGTTGAAGGGGACAACAAGTCTGGGAGGCCGTGGGTAGATTGTCAGATTTGCCTCAGTTGTTGTGCCTGGTGCTCTGCTTGTTGCTCCTTTCAAGACTGAGTAAAGTCGTCTGGAGTGAGTCGTTTACTTCTGCTTTAAGAAAAGGAGTTGGGAATAAGGGTTTTGGGATAGATTCCAGGCCTATCCCCCAGTTTAAAAGGCTGTCTCTTTCCCGAACGATACTACCTGCAACCTCGGTGGTTCGCCATTTTGTTCTAGTGGCTTCTGTTCAGTGACTGTTTGTTGACAGAAATTCTACTGATAATAAGTCAGTGGTTTGGATGGTTGCCAAGGTTGTGGTGAAATGTAAGAGCCGTAGAATATTCCCTCTATTCAGTGTGTCCACACGGTCTCTGGATTTACATTAAGGGTGAAATATTATTGTGTCTGTCCCTTCGGCCTTAGTTATGGCCTGGTCTTGTGTGTTATTGCTATGAACGAGAGGGTCTTGGTTTTTAGATGGTCTGCTTGTATTGATGTTTACACTATTAAGAAGGAACCCTTGATCAGGAAGATTTGCTGTGAATGTTTCAGAGTTGTGACTGTGATGAGAATTTTTCATGTGAACAGGTGAATTCCTGTCAGTGGAGTGTGCTTTGACGACTTTCTCGTGGGTATGACTTGATGATTGTTGGCAGTGGGTGGGATTTAGGGCAGACTGGGGAGCCTGCTTTTGGCATTGCATTCAGTCTACCCTTCCTTTGAGGGGAAATAACAATTTTATGTGGACTTCCTACCAAAATTAGCACAAAGTGCTAAAGCTAGATCATAATAGGAGGGGGCTTCAACTGCATCCTTAATCCCAAACTGGATAGGTCCTCCATCTGCCAAACATACCCAAAGGATCCCCATTCCTCCCCCGGGGCATAGAGGACCTACATCTAGAGGATGTGAGAAGGGAACAACAACACAGCAAATACAACTACACTTTCTACTCTAATAGATCACACACTCACATGGAATACTTCCTTAACTCTTGGGAGTTAAGACCGCAAATAGTCAACACCGGCAGACTCCTAATGTAACCAATGCATCAATCTGGATTTTTTGGGACATGGTGACCCAGAACGCGCAGACCCGTAACTCATGGATAATTAACAAAATATCCCTGAGGGATCCAATCGTGAAACACTGAATACAAGACACTCTAACCAACCATTTTCAGGGGAACGATAACAACGAAGTAAGTTGTAGTGCGCTCTAGGACACTGTGAAGGCTGTAATCGGGGAGAATTAATATCTCACACCATAACACTTGAGCTGCTACAGAAAACAGGAACTATAGGATAAGTTAAGAACCTTAGAAAGCAAAATATGTAGGACAATTTCCCTCACGCTTTCAAAGCTCTACACAGATTGAGAAGGGAGATGGAGCAGCTATTAATGCTGCAAAGAAATTACTACACATCAAGCTATCCTACTATGAAAAGGGTTACATGCTACTCGCTTATACACTCAGACCAGCCCGCAAAAACTCACATCTATAAAATTGTGGGCACACAAGCCGTCCCACACTACGACACCAAAAACATCCTTCGATGTTTTACTGCTTATTACAAATCACTGTTCACAGCTAAACAGCTACTGCTAGCTGCATACTAAGCAGTCTTCCAAACCCTGCTAACGGAGGCTTATTGATTCCCGCTAGAAGATGAGATGTTTGCCAAAGAGATCCAAACAGCCATACGCAACCCACAAATCCTCACTGAGCAGCTTTAATTACATTCTGAAACAAGAAACAGTCACTGACACGAATCCCATTTAACACTATTGTAGAAAGAAAGGCTGGTGGCACTGAAGACCCTTACCTAATTCTGGAAACAACCTCCCACCCTACTGAGATCTGTTTGATGGGAAAAAGTAAGGTCAATCTATGTGCTTGAGAGGCTAACAAAGTTGCTGCACGATTGGATGGATACTTTTGAAGCCATTTGGCTTCACTAATGTCGACAGACTATTGGCAACTGACCCCCGTCAGGTAATGAAGCTCAAAATGAGAGGACGCCATGGGTGGAGTCCCTCCTAGCCAGTGTAAGGGATGGAGAACTGGTGTACAGGTGTGTATACCAATCAGTCACAATTCTAGGCCAGAACCACAAGAAACAACTGTCTCTGGTAGTAAAACATGGGTCGATGCATACAGGGGCCCCTTACCACTGCTGGTCATACTCCTGCTCTCGCTGCGGCGAGCACACCTCTGTCTTGATGGCCACACTGTCCTCCATCGAAGAAGGAGGATGAGAAGAAAGAGGTTCTTTGGCATCTTCATTCATGGTGCTCTACGAGACATAAAACACAAAAACCTCATCATTGACAATTTCAACCAGAAAACAAAATCTTTGGCAATGGGAAAGGTATTTCTTTTCAAGTGAGACAAAAACCCCATACACTGCGGTCTACTTACCGGGTAGGCTAACCTGATCTACGCTTCTTATTAAAATCCCTTTGATGGCTGCATGAATGCATTTTAATATTTCTAACTGGTCATCCTATTTATTAGATTGGACACTACTAACTTCAACAACTGTGACCAGTATTACCTTTGCTTCCATGCTTTTTAAAAGCATCACACTTCCATAAATAAAGCAATTTATAAACTGCACACACTCCACATAAACAAGAGCATAAGATTTATAAGTTAGGGGTCAATGGGAAAGGATGGACTTCAGAACCCTCAATTACAGATAGCATAAGATGAGAGTGCAGTGCCCGGATGAATAGGAACTAAAGACATTTAATTTAATAATATATGGACACCTTCTAATTTTAATGGGTCTTATAAACAGTAGGAAAAATACAGATTGAGTTATAAAAAAAAAACAGATTACATATTTGAGAGAAAAGAGAATCCCCAAAAGATCGAACACCAGGTAGAGGGTACAGTGCATAACAAAACATACTGTGCTTTGGATAATATGGTATTCAGTCCCCTTTCTACCACACCAACATACACGCAGGTGAGACACGGTTGCCATCAAGTACATTCTAGTAACACTAAGTATGCAGTTCCTCATGGCGGATAAAAACGAGAGGTGGAGGAAGGGGATCCTCCTTGTCGGAACTGGAGTCCTTACAAACCCAGCAAGCTAGGTGTTATGCTACATCATATTGACCTGCTTCTCGTCGGTTCGGCGCTGCAATACCCGACGGGCACTCGTAAAGGGGCTCTTTAGCTCCACGCCTCACACTGATCCACGCCTTACACTGATCCACGCCTCACACTGCTGCACGCCTCACACTGCTGCACGCCTCACACTGCTGCACGCCTCACACTGATGCACGACTCACACTGCTGCACGACTCACACTGCTGCACGCCTCACACTGCACGGCACCACTTTACTGGCACTCCCTCCTCCCGGGACTGCGCCAAATCCACGCCTTCCCCCAGTTTACGAAATCACTAAAAACATGGCTTTTCTCTCAGGCCTACACCTAGTCCCCTCCTTCCGCCTCTGTCAATACTCCTCTGCCTTAGCGCCAAGAAACCGCTGGTGAACGTGCGCTCAACAAATAATTTTAACATATCATCACTAATAGAAACAGGGTCAGAGTAAACAAACTGTGTGTGAGAAGGAGAGAGACAATTTTTAGCAACTTGCAAAGTGACAAGAGTTTTGCGTAATGCTAGCGAGTGATAAAGAATGTGCTGGGGAGGTATCATAATACCTTGTTCTTTCATGATGATATTTTATCTATTGATGACTGTGTAGAGGAGCACGACATTTTGAAAAGGGTGTTGGGCAGAATAAAGTAAACGGGTTTCTCTGTGGCAAAAAAAAAAACAGATACGTTTTATATCAGGATTCTGCCGTAAATTATTTAGGTCAGGTGATCTCAGATGAGGCGATCGGGATGGTAGTGGTATAAAAGGATAAAGAAAAAGTTTGTTTATTTTGGGGCTAAAGGTTTGTGATGAACTTACCTAACTAAGATGGTTGAGGAATGGATTGAAAAGAGTTGTCCTATTATTTGAGAGACATAACTAGAAAAGGCTTTTCTGGTGATAAAAAGGGAGATCAGTAAAGACACTCCCAAGCCACAATACACAAGATGTAAGTCAGTGGGTAGGGTTTAGGTAAGTTTTGCCCAAATTGTGGATGATAAGGAGATAGTGCAGTGATTGCTGTTGCTTCTATGGCATTTAGAAGTGTTGAGCAAAACCAAAATACAATTTGTGATTGAGAGGTGAGTGTTTGGTTGCTGCTGGAACAATGTTCATCTCAAATTATTTTTGTGGGTTATTCTATTCAAGTTTGGGGAATGATCAGTAACCCTTGGTCCAATTCTTTATTTGTAAAGGTTCAAAAAATGTCAACACCTAGGATTCAGGTTGGCTAACTTGAATTTTGAAATGTGATAGCTGCCTTGGTTGAAAAACAAGCCGACAAACTGTTCTCCATCCCTAGAGGCTGATAAGTTTGTAGGTTCTGCAAATTTCCAGAAATAATTTCCAGTGTTATCAGCTTCTGTAGAAGCCATAAATAACCTAAAATATGGTAAAACCGTGCAGAAAGTTATGGGAAGCAGAGGACAATGAAAGAAAAGCATCCTTAGAGGGTTGCCAGGGGTGTCTTTGTGTAATGAGATTTTTAAGTGGTTTTGACAGATAGGAGTTTAGCTTTCTATTGTGGAAGACAAATTGAGTTGATGTGAAACTGTGATTACCCTGACATTTTGAGAGGCAAATTGATCGGTGTGGGCCATCATGGGTAACATGGGAGCAGGAAGTTATATGGTAGCGAACGATGGATCAGTAAATGGAAGAAGCTGGTTCAAAATTGAATGTAGAATGCAGATAGCAAAAAAGCTAAAATGGCCCAAAGAGTCTCTTTTGAGAATATGTCAGAGAAACTATGACGCAAACCTGGTCAGGATATTTTGGGATCTTTTGAAGTATTATCTGAGGGTCAGCAGTTTATCCCTAACATGGTGGACTATACTTATAAATGGGTGTGCTATAGGAAGCTGCGATTGGTAATGGAAAGTTTTATGCAGAAAGCAGTGCTAGAGCAACATACGCCAGTGTTGCTCAGAGGTGTTGGGAGAGATGTGTGACTTTTTGAGAAGTAGAGGAGTTGTTCATCGGAATACGGTCAAATTACATTCTCGAAAGGATTAATAATGTTGGCAAGGATGGTGTACAGATGGCATTTGTGGGGAAGGCTGGAGGAAGAGTGTTTAGAGCATTTGAGCCCATAGAATGTTACCCGATACCGAATTATTCCAAGTGTTGCTCCGGAGTAAACACAGAGTGATTTTCTCCAAGAGAGAGAGCACAGAGTGCGCTAATATAAAAGTTACTATAAACAGAGTAATACTGTTAATCAGTAAGCGTTGCAAAGTGGGTAGTGAGTTTGTGTCGCGAAATCCTTCAAGGATGCGAATGGGTTTAATCTTTTGAGCCTGTGAGGTTTGTCGGTCAAGGGGCACTTTGTGAACTTGGAGCAAGGTTGGTAGGTTGGGAAGTAAGTTGGAGAATGAGGTTGAAGTTCTGGTGCACTGTTTATGCAGGCCACCACAAATGAGTTTGAAAGAACAGACATTGTTGCTCTAGGAAGGTGTGCTGACCTGCAGGGTAGTACGATTCTGAGATATTATCAGTGTGGTGATTACACCCAACTACTAAGACTACGATTTTAATAGTTTTCTTGTGCGTTAGTCAAGTTTTTCCATTCTAGCATGTCTATCTGTTCTAAATATTGGATTTTGTTTTCAAAATCAAGGAGGGGCGATGTCATTCTATACTTATTTTTTGTGTAGGTTTAGCAGATGCGTCATTAGTAGAATGTTGCTTATGTAATGGGGAATTTTATGACTAGAATCAGAGGCTTTTGGTGGCTGCTGCATTGGCTATTTAGCAGTGATAATCCTCTTTACGAATAACACAACACCTATAACAGAATTTCTTCTTAAGCTAAGGTGACTGATGTTAGTGTATTTATTGTTTTAGTATGTGCCCAACACTTTGAAAACATTTTATATTAAATACTGTAAAATAAATGATTAATAATACACTTGACCCATAGGGCACAGGTCACCTTAAGCAAGATCTTTGTTGCAGGGCTTGTACCTCCATCAAACCTCCTAGATGATAATTTAGAAGTCAGATCAAACTGGTAAGAGTGTTGTCCAATTAGCCAATAATTATTGCAATTCTTTAAGTGTTTTCAAGTTTATTTTTATTTATGCAATGGAACTCCGAAGAGGTCCACATAAAATCTCAAGATTTCACACATGCAACGGGACAAAATTAAAAATGTATACACAGAATAAGAATGCAACCCCCCTTCAATATTTCCAACAATTATAAGAAATATCCTAGGTTCTAACCCTTTCATTTAAAAACAGCAGCATGTTGCAATCAAGAGTACTTACAGTGGCGTTTGTTTCATCAGTACAAAATAAGCAGTTTATTTATACATAATGAAGTGCAAACAATCTCATCAATAGATCAGTCATAGAAAATAGCCAAGGTTCTAAGGCTTTCATTTAAAACAAATTCCCTTAAGCAGTCCAATATTTTACGTAAAGTACTTAAGTGTCTTTCATGCCATCAATGCAAAATGTGCAAAACTTATCAGACAATGTATTTTATATACAATAAAGTAACAAAGTTTGAATGTCTCAGTACATAAGAAAGCAAAATGTCCACTTAAAAACATTAACAACCTTTACAGCATACCAACTAATACATCATTAATATAACTTTAGAAAACACTTTAAAAGTTACAAATTCTTACAGAATATTTCCATTTGAGGGTACATTAAGTGACTGTAATACAGTTGAGGCTGAAAGAATGAACAATTGCAAACATATTGGCTTCAACCAATTCTGCCGACATATTAGAAGAGCAGGGCAAATTGGACGAGGTTGAGATCTTCAAGGCCAGTTTGAAGAACAGTAAGTAGTATTAATACATGAACCCATTTATTGGATCCGATATCTTTTCTACTAAAATACTTTTGAGTTCACATAACGTCTCAAAACATTTATCACAAGAAATAATTTAACTCATCATGGGATCAAATGGACTTCATAGTCTTTTATCATCATATTATTTCATTCTGTTAACTAAAATAAACCCCATAACCATAGTGCTGAACGTTAGTGACACAATTGCATAAAACGGGGATAAACACTATACATTCAATACTCTTATTTAACCATCAGGGTCTTGTACTAGATTGTCCTAAACTTGTAAAGACTTGTTAGAAATGGAGTCTCTGTTATTTTTAGTCTTGACTGAAAGTAACTGAACCCTGATGCCTATCTGGAATCCATGCAATATGATGGTTCTATTAGTTGGGGTAACCAATATCCATAATCAGCCATTAATATATTTGAAGACGCACTGCATTTCAACCACACGTGACAAAAACATAAAATGTTGGAGTCTTTATTGGCATTAGAATCCTTGGTGTACCTGGTTGCCTACAATATACCAGTTGAAATCACAAATTAGTGGAATATAAAGGATTTGAAATTTTTCAAATATTGTTTTTAATTAGAGCTTAGCTGACTAGTGCTCAGAGTTCATTATCAATCGATTTCCTTTCGACGTTGTTCATTCAGTGCCAGGACTGAAGACCGGCACCCAAAGAACCAGAACCATAATAGGATGAGAAGGGGAATGGAAAATCTAAGCATATCTCTGGGGGAAAAATATAAAACAAAAAGTCACAGCAGGAAAGTAGCAACTATCAGAATTCCTGGAAACCGGAGACACGCACAGCTTTCCTAATGTATTAGTAGAAGTATCTGTGAATTGCAAAAAGGAGTCATTCTGCACCAGTTTAAAGGAGTACTTCTAGACGTGAAGATTTGCTAATGTGATTGTGAATCAGTCAGAGATATATATATATATATATATATATATATATATATATATATATATATATATATATATATATATATATAAAGGTTCACATTGCCAGAAGCTTTAGGATGCACTCTCCATTTGTTCAAATAAGGCTGCAGCGTTCTCCGCCAACCACAGGTAAAGTATGATGCCTGACGCGTTTCGAACAAAGTAGTTCTTCCTCATAGGCAGATTAGACTTTTTTAAATCAGGAGGCAAAGACCGCTGCTTGACATATAACCCATCACTTTATTGGCCCCCAGGTGGAGCCTTGTAGAACTTTCGCTTTGCATGTTGGGATCAGCAGTCCGTGCATATAAACCTTGAAGATCATCAGCTTCTAAAAAGTCAATCAAAATGTACATAATTACAATAATGCCATTAGTGGGCCATCCGTGCAAGGCAGATGACGCTGCAAATCATCTAGCGCCAACAAAATGGATCCAAAACAGCCCCAACATCAAGGGCCGTCGGCCGCATTATCGGCGGTTGGTGCAATCCCCGCGGTTTTTCCTAGGCGGCCGCTCCCCTCACGCTCCCTGACCAAGCAATCTGCCTGCAATTCTAGCTTCTGGACGCATTTGCCTGACTTCTTGGTATCGTACACACTCGAACCGCGCTGCTAACTTCATTTTTGTCATAGCGCTTGTTTGTATTAGATTCTAAGCTTTGCGCGTGTGTGAAAGCAGCTTGTGGACCTTGCACTTGATTGGCTGTGCTTTGGGAATATCGCGCCAGACTGTTTTCCATGTAATAAATATTGCGTTTGTTAAAGCAACAGCCGTGCCTCACGCTTAATTGCTTATCTCTTGGGGACATCGCGCTTGACTGCAATTATCCTCGAGACGTGGCGCATTGGCTGTAGCATAGCGCCGAACCTCGTGCTGTTACCTGCGGTTGTGCCCAGCTTTATTTCATTTGATTGTGGCTGCTGCTGCCATCTGCATTGTGCATTTTTTTGTGTTCTGCCTCATTAATCAGTGGAATAGAAACTTGTAGGAGCCGAGCTCTGTTTCACTTTCCTTTCTCCATTTTGGATCCTGGTTTGTTGTGTGTTCCCTTGGCCCGCCCACCCTCCCCGCTGACGCCTCCCAGCTGACCCTCCCACGCTCCACCATCCATTAAATGCCAGATGCTCCAACGCGCAGCGTCCACGCGCTACGGCCGCGCCGAAGGTGCGCCAAAGGTAAGCCCGTCTACGCCCGTCCGCGCCTGGACCGCGCCCAGCGCCATACCCCCTGGTCCTCGTAATGCCCACCCCTTCCGCATTACTTACGATGCCACCACCCTCCTAGCCCTTAACCCCGGCCGTTCCCCCAACTGCGTCCTAGCCACCCCTGGGCACACACATGGACCCTTCTCCTGCTACTCCTGCAAATTCGACGGCACTAAGAACAACTCCTCATCTACGAACACACAACAGATATCCGACCCCAACCACCTACAATGCATCCTGCTCAACACCCGCTCGGTCCACAGGCACGCCATTGACCTCTGGAATCTACTAGACACCATCCCTCCGGACGTCGCCTTCCTAACAGAAACATGGATGAATGCCTCCTCAGCCCCAGACATCACCATTGCCATCCCGGAAGGATATAAGATCATTCGCAAGGACCGTACCGGCCACACAGGAGGAGGCATCGCTATCGTCCATAAGAAATCCATCCGCATCTCAACAAGCTCAGACGTCAATCTCACCAACACTGAACACCTTCACTTCCAGATCCACATCGACCCCAAGACCACACTCAGAGGCACCCTCCTCTACAGGCCACCTGGTCCCCGCGCACAATTCAGTGAAGACATCACGGACTTCATCACTCCACACGCGCTCCCCTCCGAGGATTACATCCTTTTGGGAGACCTCAACTTTCACCTTGAGAAGAACAACGACCGCAACACCACCACCCTCTTGGACAACCTCGCCAACCTCGGACTTAAACAACTTGTCACTACCCCCACCCACATCGCAGGTCACACACTCGACCCTATCTTCACCTCCAGCAAACATGTCTCCTTCAACAACACCACAGCTCTCCTTTGGACTGACCACAGCTGCATTCACTTTACCTACAACAAGCCCACATCCAACAACCACCTACATCCCACCCTGCAAAGAAACTGGAACAAAATCACCTTCGACCAGATCTCCTCATCGCTTCTTCTAAACCCCCCAGCCCACTCCTCAAACCCCGACCAAGCAGCCACCAACCTCTCCCAATGGTTATCCAACAGCGCCGACACCCTAGCACCTCTGAAAAAACGACAATTCAAACTAGGCAGTAAGAAGGCCTCCTGGTTCAACGATGATCTTAAGAAATCCAAGAAACTCTGTCGCTCCCTTGAGAAGGCCTGGAAAAAAGACCCAACAACCAGCACCAAGGACGCCTTCAAAAACGCCACCCGCATACACCACCAACTGATCCGGACTGCCAAGAAGGCCGAATTCAAAGACCGACTAGATAACAACGCCCACAACAGCAAGGAATTATTCAACATCGTCAAGGAATTTACCAACCCCGCAGCCAACTCCAATGACATCTCAAGCCCTCTGCGACTCCCTAGCCTCATTCTTCCACAACAAAATTGCAGACATCCACAACAGCTTCGACAACCGACCCGAAGACCAACCCACCCAACCCCCTGCCGGACCCCCACCCCCCTTGAACATCCTCAATGACTGGAAGCCAATCTCTACTGAGGACACCATCCGTCTGATGAACTCTATCCACTCAGGATCCCCCACAGACCCATGCCCTCACCACATCTTTAACAAAGCAGACTCCATTATAGCACCGCACCTCCGAGACGTCATCAACTGCTCCCTCAACTCCGCAACCTACCCGGAAAGCTGGAAACATGCCGAACTCAGCGCCCTCCTGAAGAAACCCACAGCTGATCCCACTGAACTTAAAAACTACCGCCCTATCTCACTCCTCCCATTCCCGGCCAAAGTCATCGAGAAAGCGATCAACAACCAACTCGCCGCCTTCCTCGAAACCAACAAATCCCTCGACTCCTCACAATCCGGCTTCCGAGCCAAGCACAGCACTGAAACCGCCCTCATCGCAGCAACAGACGACATTCGATCTCTACTGGATAATGGAGACACAGTCGCCCTCATCCTCCTCGACCTCTCCGCAGCCTTCGACACGGTCTGTCATAGCACCCTTTTACATCGCCTCAGAGACGTCGGAATCCAGGGAAGGGCACTGGAGTGGATCACCTCGTTCCTCACCGGAAGAACGCAGAGAGTCCGCCTTCCACCATTCAAGTCAGAGGCCACTAAAGTCATCTGCGGAGTACCACAAGGTTCTTCACTCAGCCCCACCCTCTTCAACGTATACATGAGCCCCCTCGCGGCCATTGCACGCCAACACAACCTCAACATTATCTCCTACGCCGATGACACTCAACTGATCCTATCTCTCACCAGAGACCCTAACACTGCCAAAACCAACCTGCATGAAGGAATGAAAAAAGTAGCCGAATGGATGAAGCACAGCCGTCTGAAACTGAACTCAGACAAAACAGAAGTCCTCATACTAGGCACCTCCCCCTCCGCCTGGGATGACTCTTGGTGGCCAGAGGCCCTTGGAAAAGCACCCATCCTGACGGACCACGCACGGAACCTGGGCGTCATCCTGGATTCATCACTCTCGATGAACAGACAAGTCAACGCCGTTTCTTCATCTTGCTTCAACATTCTGCGCATGCTCAAAAAAACATTTCGTTGGATCCCCACCAAAACTAGAAAAACAGTCACCCACGCTCTGGTCACGAGCCGACTGGATTACGGAAACACCCTCTACGCCGGTACCACCGCAAAACTCCAGAAAAAACTCCAACGCATCCAGAACGCTTCAGCCAGACTCATATTAGACATCCCGCGTAAAGAACACATCTCTGGTCACCTGAAAAACCTCCACTGGCTCCCCGTCAATAAAAGGATCACTTTCCGGCTCCTAACCGACGCACACAAAGCACTCTACGAAATCGGACCCGAATGCCTCAACACACGACTGTCCTTCTACACCCCCTCCCGCCAGCTACGATCCTCCAACCAAGCCCTTGCCACTGTACCTCGCATCAACAAATCCACCATGGGAGGTAGATCCTTCTCCTACCTGGCAGCTAAAACCTGGAACTCACTTCCCACTCACCTTCGCCTTACTCAGAACCACCTAGCATTCAGAAAGCAACTTAAAACGTGGATATTTGACAAGTAATTCCCCACCCTTCTTCAAGCGCCTTGAGACCCTCCGGGTATGTAGCGCGCTATATAAATTTATTGACTTGACTTGACTTCACATTGCCAGAAGCTTTAGGATGCACTCTCCATTTGTTCAAATAAGGCTGCAGCGTTCTCCGCCAACCACAGGTAAAGTATGATGCCTGACGCGTTTCGAACAAAGTACAAGGCTCCACCTGGGGGCCAATAAAGTGATGGGTTATATGTCAAGCAGCGGTCTTTGCCTCCTGATTTAAAAAAGTCTAATCTGCCTATGAGGAAGAACTACTTTGTTCGAAACGCGTCAGGCATTATACTTTACCTGTGGTTGGCAGAGAACGCTGCAGCCTTATTTGAACAAATAGAGAGTGCATCCTAAAGCTTCTGGCAATGTGAACCCTTATGTATTACGCGGTTGCCAAAACCGCGGGGATTGCACCAACCGCCGAAACTGCGGCCGACGGCCCTTGATGTTGGGGCTGTTTTGGATCCATTTTGTTGGCGCTAGATGATTTGCAGCGTCATCTGCCTTGCACGGATGGCCCACTAATGGCATTATTGTAACTATGTACATTTTGATTGACTTTTTAGAAGCTGATGATCTTCAAGGTTTACATGCACGGACTGCTGATCCCAACATGCAAAGCAAAAGTTCTACAAGGCTCCACCTGGGGGCCAATAAAGTGATGGGTTATATGTCAAGCAGCGGTCTTTGCCTCCTGATTTAAAAAAAGTCTAATCTGCCTATGAAGAAGAACTACTTTGTTCGAAACGCGTCAGGCATTATACTTTACCTGTGGTTGGCTGAGAACGCTGCAGCCTTATTTGAACAAATGGAGAGTGCATCCTAAATCTTCTGGCAATGTGAACCCATATATATATATATATATATATATATATATATATATATATATATACACACACATTTATATATATATATATATATATATATATATATATTGTTTTACTTCGCTCGATACCACACTCGCAGCATCCACAGTCAAATTCAGACTGTCCACAAACGAATAAGACAGACCCAAGGTAAGGTGCAGTGGTTTTAATCCATTTCAACAAATAGAACCCAGCAAGCCCGCATGACGCGTTTCGCCTCTAGCCAGAGGCTTGATCAATATATATATATATATTAGTTTTACATAGAGCTCCGGCGCCATGGTGTATTATTGTGATTTACAATAAACTAGAGAGGATACAGCTTAGAAGAGAACAACGGCAATAAAGAACACTGACAATTACATAATTTGCTGCAATAGCATTGTCAGAAGTCGTGTTCAGTGGGAGCCATGAACGCTCATGTGATGTGAAGATGCAAGTTTTAGTTGCTTCCTGCATTACAGGAAATTGGGTGTTGTTCGTAGTGCCAGTAGCCCGTGCAGCACCTAAGAAGGATTAGTTTAAACAATGCTTCAAAGTACCAAGTGTTTCCGCCAAGAAGGGACAACAATGTGGAGTGGGTTTGAGACATAAAGGGGTAGGTTTAGATGGAGGGCTTTATACTAAAGGCAACCAATTTTGAAATCATAGAATGGTCGAGATGACGTTCAATTTTAGGAAATATGACAGCAGTTGAGCCGCTTACTGCAGTACAACCATTACATAGGGCTAGTGAAGACTGAAAGACACCAGTTCAGATGTCTTTGCCAAACAAGAGCTTATTCAGCAATTTTCAACTGTGCAAGTGACAAAGTGATTTAGTTGGGGACTAGAGGTGGGAAATAGCCACTTAAGTCTGTGTGGGTTGACTGACAATGTAGGATTGAGTATAATCCTCACAATTTTACAGATGTTGGGAGAAAAATTGCAAAGTCATCAACAGGGTTGTGTTGCATTTATTCACCCACTGGAGGGAGAAAAGGAAATGCCACTAAGTGTGAGATTGGGAGTGTGAATGCCATGATTGGATTATGTTTTAATGTACAGTGGTGAATTATCTGCTAACTGTGGGATGGACACATGCCTTTGAACATAAAGCTCGGGGGGCAACAGAGAAACTTAAAGTGGGGGAGAGGGGCCAAGGTAACCAAAAAGACATTTAACACGGGCCATGTTGTTCCACCGCCGACGTAGAACAAACACTATAAGATAATCAACCCCTCTGCATTCCACGCTACAAATTGTTGCGAGAAGTGTTCACACAAAGGCATTCACTACTACCATATTTGCAATATTAACAAAACTAATAAAATGCAAAATTCTTGGCCTAATAATCAGCCATAATACTTCTAATGAAGATATATCTTTTTGTCATGCCTTTCCATAGGGCTACAAAGCCGACCGCAATTAATGAATTCCTAACAGGGAACACCTCTGTTTTTTTCCTCAGTTCCCTGGAGCCAGTTAACAACTGCGTGTCACTTTGCAGTTTCACTGCACCAGCATCATCAAGCCAACATGCCAGTTCTTGTGTAATCACATACACTAATTGGCCCAATAATAGCAAGGGGATGCATGTGCGAAGTACATTTCAAAAGCCTTCTCATGCCCATCAGACATTGAAAATGATATAGTTGCCACTGGTAGGCTGGCTTATGAAAACTGATTAACTTATATGTGGTATAAAAATGGCTCAATAGTTACACTGCTTCACTTTCGTGCACTCAACTCATTACTAATGCCTGTGTGAAAGGAGTTTAGAGACCTCATTAATGTTTGGTGCCCATTTTCAGGAGAGATAAGAGGTCGGCGGTTTAAATTCAGACCATGCTTTAGTATGAAGGCCTGGAATACTGATATAGCAAGATCATCTACATAAGCCTTACACTAGTGAGAAACTTTGCGAATGATTAAAAAGAAAGAAAGTAGTCCGATAAGGATTCTTAGAAGAATTGCCTAGGCATAAAAAAAGAAATGTTATACCTGGTGGATCACACACATTAATAACCTTGTAAATTCAGAGTCGACCCTCCACGCCCAACTAACACTTTAAAACCAGCTTGACAGCCCGAACTACTGAAACACTTTTTTTTTTACTTCTAAAGATCTTTAGATCTGGAATGAATAAACCTAGGTTTCTAAAAACATCCCTAAACTGGGGGATGTGGTCAACATCCTCTCACTGTTCATCCTCCAACATGGAGTCCAAAACATCAAGACTAGCAACAGCTACAGTTTCTTATTAAAGGACAACATGCAGCTCGTGGAGCAGACATGGAATGCGAGCCCCTTCTGAATCTGAAGCCAGTGTGCCTATTCATGGTGGAAATCTTAAGTTGTAGGCGGACGACAGCGATATTGGCAACCTCATTGGTTGATTTTGCAATGCTCTTTGACACAATAGTGTGATTATGAAATCCACTGTTCACATTTGGAAACTAGGCATTCGAGTTGGTGTGCCAGTCTGTCTTCATTCATGTCCAATGAACAGAACTCGACCAGTAAACACCATTAGTTTTCCAATTAACAGGTAAAAGGAAACGCATAACAATAATGCAAAAAAAGTTTTTGAAAAATTGTTTGAAACACTACATTTTAAAAATAATTCTAAAAATTATAGTTCATCATCATCTAATTTACCCAGCATCTGTAAACAACCTAAAACATATTCTTATCTACTTACAAAGGGAAAGACGTGAAGAACGTTAATAAAGCTAAAAAACAAAGCAAGGGAAATTCAAGCAATCTAATGCTAACCCACTCACAATCCCTGCATGGTATCCAATTTAGGCTTAATTCGAGAACACCCCACCTCCCCATCACCTCAAGCTGATGGGTTTGAAGGTAGCTGTATTAAGAAACCGTTATAAAGAAGGGTATACCCAAAATCACTGGGACCTGGGTGTAGAGCAGTATCAGGAGTTGCGGTCCCAGTATAATTGCATTAAAAATGGTATCAAAAGTCCTAACACAGAGAAATTAATTAGTGCTAAAGTGTTGTTTAATCAAACAAAGCACCCGATGGATATAACCAATTTACAGAAAACATTCAGAATAAAAAATGTTGGTATGCCCAACTGGGTGAGGGGAAGGGAGGAGGGTGACTTAAGTGACGCAGTGAGGCACGTGACAATAGTCAAAAGCATCACAATCAAATTGTTAGGCATGTTACTCAATGCCACATATTCACGGTAAAGTTCATAGCAGATAATTTACAATCATTTACATAGCCATGTAAAAAAGAGGAATACAGTACAAAGTGCACTGTCGGTGATACTGGCATCAATGACGTGTCGGCGTTTCGACCCCTGAAACCATGTATGTTGGGTCTAGTTCTTACTGACAGGGTCTTCCTCAGGACAACCGTGACGTGAGGGCAGAAGGGCACCTAAAGATAAAGTTAGGAGTTTGTCAGGTTCGATACTTTAATTCAAGGACGAGAGCAGAAGTGGGTAAAAATCACTATTTTTACCGTATCGGATAGGAGAAAAAGCCTAGTAGGTACAATGTCGATGGGGCTCCAATGGCTCCGATACGCGTTTGTGAGAGTGATGAACTCTCACCTACGCTAATAAATACTTAGCTCAGACGGGGTAGTGTGGCACAGAGCAGCGAGGCTTTACTAGAGGAACATGTGTTAAGCGTTTCAGAGGACCAACATGGACAACAATATAAACAACATGGACATGGATAATAATGGATAATAAACACTACTGACATGATTATAACCAGAGTTATGGATTTAAAAAGGAAAAATAAATAAGTGCATTTAACTCTTGCAAAACTTTAAAGTTGTGGCCAGTTGAATTTTATCTGGTTCATAGGGCCCAGGTGCAGAATGGTGCTGTCTGTCCCTGGTGTTGAAACGGGGGAGCCACAGATGCTAGTTCGGCTGCTTGGACTGCGCTGATGTGATGCGAAAGCTCGACAACTGGGCCACCGGGTTGAAGGTGATGCAGAGTTCCCTCGAGATACAGCATTGAGTAAAGAAGTGGTAGCCCGGCAGGTCACCAACAAGCCTTGGTGATAGCAAACACAGCTTGCTTTGAATTAGACATCCTGGAGTCCGTGGGGAAATAGTAGCTGCCTGCAACTTGCCGGAGATCAGGACTACGTTTCCCACAATACATAAGAACATTTACTTTTGGGTGATGACCAGTGACTCTTTGGTTCTTGGAGTGAGATATGCCTGCCGGCTGCAGTGGACTAGTACCTCCAGTCCAAGTGAGTTCTGGAGATGCCTTTGCTCATAGAAAGGTTCCTCTTTCCTTTGCAGCCAATTCTGGTGCAGGGCGAGTCATGGCTTAGCAATTTGTAGGGTGGGTGCCACAGGTGTAGATTTGCAACTTCAGGACCTGCACAAAGCAACCACAAGTCTCTTTTTTGTCCTTGGTCACAATTCAAGCAGATCTGAGGTTCTGGTGCCAAAGGAGCCCCTTAAATCCTAGATTTACGGGCGTGCGGGTGCTGGTTGCCAATAGACTACTAGCCCGCATGGCTAATTCGCCCCAGAGTTGACAGCGTCCTGTGGAGAGTGGCATCTTTTCTACCCAGAAGTCTCTATTCTGCCACTTAAAAAATAGCAGAAAGCATCTTTGGCTGTACAGTAGGAGTGTGGCCAGCCTTTTGGGGGTGTACGCCTCAGTCATATGGTTCTTACGAATTAAGTAGTACTGTGTAGCTGGACAAATCAAATGACAAAATATGGGACTGAGTCCACACGTATCAGAGTATGTTGGCCGAGTTCCTAGCTAGTTCACAGTGCCTCGTCAGAATCCATTCTCAGATCATCAAGAATTGCCCAATGAAATTGTGGAAACAGATGTACCCTAACATTGTTTACTTTGAATGCCCAAGGGAAACACAAGAACGATAGGAATTGATCTTTCAAATGTTTATTGAAATAATTGTATTCATGAGCTGCAATAGTTAGTAAGATTAAACAAAGCATTATAACCAGCATTACAACCTCGGTGAAAAAGATAAACAGTTCAACCATTATAAGATTACTGTGTGATTTTGATTATATTGATGGTCCGATTTAAGACTACCTACACTATTGAGAGCGTAGTGGGAGTACCATCTGCCAGATCCCTTGAGACAACCCAACCTCCCACACCTCTGTATGATGTGTCCGGAAGCCAATTTGGGTTAGAGCAGGCTATCGTCCTTTGAATGATGAAGGTAAGAGTCAGCAAGGCTGCATCTCCATCACAGTATACACTTTCAAGAACAGCCCCAGCAAGAGTGCTCCTCTGCTGCATTTGGCTCAGAGACAGTTCTAATCACACTGTGTCAAAGGTGCAGAGTTGAGGCAATGGTTAGCCTTGAGCCATAGAGCGGTCTCCAACAGCACACACAACCAAATGCAAGTGCATCGCGTTAAAGGTTCTTAGCCTTGGACAGTGTTTGAGTAAACAGGTTTTTTTTAGGTTTCCCCCAAGTTTTTTGGCTTATATTAGACTACAATCTGCTGGTTTTCTACTTTGATAGTGCACTGAGGCCTGCTGACCACACCTCAGTGACAGTGTTCTGTCCTGTTCAAAATTGAATGTTTCATTGGGTGTCCCCAATGGCATGTGCTGACTTACTTATAGGATCCCAATATATGATGCTCAGGGCATGTAAGCCTGGTTGTCAACACAAGAGCTGAAGCACTGGTTGTGCCACTCGGTGTGTGACAAAGTGAAAACATGGCTTGGCTGCCATTGCAGATTGAAGAGGCTGTGCACACACAACTTGAAGACTAACACTAATGTCATAGTGCACAAAATATATATATGTTCAAACAAGTGTTGATATCTACAAATTTATCCGCAAGACATTAAAAAAGTATTTTGAAATAAAGAACTGCAAAAAAAGTGCAGAATCTTCGAAAACAACTGAAAAGGAGGCAGTTTCTAATCTTCTAACCTCGGATATTCCCACTCTTGTAACTATCGGCAGTCTAATCAACACTGACCAGGAGGAATCTATTGGATCTACACAGGACGTGGTTGCTGAATTGGGCGGCAGTGTAACAGGCAGAGTGGAATCCCCTTTTAAACCAAAGTCCACCTTTGTTCCTATTATGCCGCATGATGCGATAGATATCTACCAGGATACCGTCATTAATGAAATCAAGAAACTTCGCCGAACCATCAAAAAACGTAAAACCGGCAAACTTAAAGTTCAAACAATATCAGGACTTGATGAAAGAAATTCCAGAAACACAACGAGGTGATTATAAAGCAATCAGACAAGGGGGGCAATATAGTTATGTGGCCCAGAGCAGACTATATGTTGGAGGCAATCAAACACCTAAACGATGTTCAGTGTTACGCCAAATCCAATACACAAGAACTGTCAGCACTGAATGCCTTGTGTTTGAAACTACTCTTCAAATGGAAAAGAGCCAACTTAATCACTAATGATGAATTCAAATATCTGCTAACTGAATTTCCAATAACCCCAGTAATGTGTTTCATACCTAAAATACATAAGAGATTTGTACCTGTACCAGGAAGACCAATAATCAATGCAAGAGTAGTAATTCTGGAGAAAATCTCTGAATATGTGGACTTCCATCTGCAAGACTTGGTAGTTGCCCTGCCTTCATACATTAAGGACACTACCCATTTTCTTGAAAAACTTGAAGAAATAACTTGGTCATCTGAATATCTTCTGGTCCCACTTGATGCAAGTGCTTTATATACTAGTATAAACCATACAGATGGTATTAATGCTATACAATTCTTTTTAGAAAGTAGACCGATTGAATTTTTTCAGCATGGAAAAATGATTTTTGAAATCATCACACTATGTCTTTACAACAACTACTTTCTATTCAACAAAGATGTTTACCATCAGATCAGGGGAGTAGCCATGGGGACCCGCTTCTCCCCCAGCTACTCGTGTTTACACATGGGATAGTGGGAGGAGCAGGTCCTCCGAATACAATATAAGAAAATCTGGGAAGATCTGGGTTGATGCGTTTCATAGATGATATATTCTTCATTGGAAGGGACCTGAGGATTTAGTCAGAGATTTTATCCAATAACTGAACACAAACAACCTGAATCTGCAGTTTACTGCAGAAGACAACACAAAATCTATTGACTTCTTAGACGTTCACGTATGCATTGGGGAAGCAGGTATTGACCCTACATTACATAGAAAGAGTACTGCCGGAAAGTCCACGCGTCAAGTTTTCACCCCACCCACTTATAAGTAGTATTCCATACGGGGAATTCTTAAGGCTACGTAGAATCTGTATCACTGATCATTCCTTTGAAGAATGTATGAAGGAAAGCAAGCACAGGTTTTTAGCCAGGGGTTACAGTGATCAAGTCATCAATACAGCCTTATCCAAAGTCAGATGCAAATCCAGAAGTGATTTATTTGTCTTGTCCAGACGACAGGTTTTAAAAGAAAAGGAAACACCGTTCTTGAGAATTCAGATAACACCCCTATGAGATTCATAACAATGTATAGTAGTAAACATAAGAAGATCAGGACTGTTATAAATAAACACTGGCCAATAACAAGCTGATACGATATTGAGTCCGTTTTTCCGATTCCCCCCCCCCCAGCACAGACATTTAGAAAATCAAAGTCCATGTACAATGCCTTAGTCAAGTCCAGTCCTGAATTGACAAACCCAGTCAGACACTCTAGCACTATGTGGTTAGCACCCCGTAACGGCTTTATCAAGTGTAATACATGCAGAGCGTGCAAATTTGGTATAAACACAACAGAGTACACTACCGTTTTTGGTGCACCCATTAACCATATCAAGGATAGATAAACATGCCGCACGGAGTTGGCGGTCTACGTTTTGAGTTGCACATGCAACTTACAATATTTGGGCAGCACCAAATTCCAGGTGCATGTACGCATTTTGCAGCATCTGAGATCGATTGTCAATTCGGATATGAGCTATCCAGTGGCCAGACATTTTAAGGCAGTTGTACACACAAGAAGGGGTGGAGAGAATCAAAAAAACACAACAAATAATACCACAAAACAGAAAAAAAATCATCCGTTTTGGAAAACTTCCCTCACTCACACATCGAAGTGTGTGACATGCTTCATCATCGGGTCTGCTTACAAACGCCCTGGTGTAGCCACACTCAGGATGGAGCATAAGGGAAGGGGAAAAAAACAAAAAACCACAAGACAATACAAGAACAAACACTACATACGACCTCACCACACTGCCTGCTCCCATGGCGCCGCTCAGACGCCAGGAGGGGTGTTTTGAGAACTTAAATCTTCTTCATCAAACACTACCCATCCTTTTTCTTTTAATCCTGGATGCGGAACCCACTAATAAAGGCTCGAAGGGTATCCTCACACCAGTTTTAGAGCACTATTCCGTTATCTGCGCGTTGTCAAATCACTAGTCCTAGTCACAAGGTGACACTCACTGATCAATCACTATTTATGTTGTGTTTGTTCTTGTATTGTGTCTTGTGTTTTTTTATTTTTTCCCCTTCCCTTATGCTCAGTCCTGAGTGCGGCTATTCCGCCGCTGCGCTAAAGGGGCGGGGCGGCCGCGCGGCCGCCGCATGCTGGTGACAGAGCGGTTGAGCTGTGCTGGTGACGGAGCGGTTCCGTCATGACCCGCCCCGCTCATTAAGACTGCCGCGCAGGCGCGGCGGCCGGGCCATGACGGAACCGCTCCGTCATCAGCACAGCTCAACTGTAGCTGATGACGGAGCGGTTCCGTCATCAGCAGGGGAGGGGTTAACATACCTGTATCCCCATTCTGTCTAGAGATTACTCACTTCAAGGGTCTCCTACTTCATGTTTGCCTCAAGGTGCCCAGAGAACGTTACTTTATGAATAGAATCCCTCTAATTTCTATAACAAGTTTTTTCGATTTTTTATGATCTCTTTGAATTCGGAGTGCTCTTAATTTCTGCATTTAAGTTTTATACCAATGACCACTCCAACTGAACAGTAACTACGACCTCAGTTATATTATCTCTATGTCTAAAATTGGTCTCTGATATATATTGGTGTCATCAACCTGCTTTTTAATCTTCCCATCAACTCCCAAGAAACCTGGATTTTTAAGACTATTCAGATTCAGTATTCGTTTTTAATAATCACAAGATACAAAATTGTGATTATTTTGCTATTTATTTTCAAGCACTTTATTCACTTTGAACGGTTCTTTTAGAAGTACTTTGAAATACACCTCTCTATGAAGTTCACAAATAGACAAATGACCAACAAAGTAACAAAAATGGCAATAAACTAATGGGGACGAGTAAGACAAAGGAAACTGACGAATGAATCCAAGTTTTCGGTGATTTGTTGATTAAGATATGTATATACTATATCCATAAGTATGTATTTTTTAACAAATTGATTGATTGTTTGAAAAAATGTGCGTATCTGAAATTTTGCTTTATGGCTCCTTCCCAGACAACTTCGGCAACTATCTCTGGCCAGCCGACTTACCTTGCCCCAAATCCATCGGAGGCCCTGCTAAAAATCTCGGAGTCTGGTTTAACAATGACCTCAAATTCGAGGATCATATAAAAAGACTTACCGGGATCTGCTTTTCTACACTTAAAACTTTACGCAGGTTCTTTCCACTTCTCCCGAGAGCGGCCAAAGAGACCGTCATCCGTGCCCTTATATTATCCAGATTGGATTACGCAAACGGCCTCTTTTGCGGCCTTCCTGCTTATCTGATCCATCGCCTCCAAGTTATACAAAATGCCGCTGTACGGCTTTTGTTTAATATTCCAAAGAGTTCAAGTGTCCGTCAACCTCTCCGTGCCCTGCATTGGCTCCCGGTTGCCCACAGGATTCTATTTAAAATCCTGGTCCTTGCCTTTCGAGCTGTTCATCAAGCTGGTCCTGTCTACCTGAGGAAAAGATTCTCCCTATATGTTCCCAACCGCCCCCCTCAGATCAGCTAATCTGCACCAAATGAATGTTCCAAAATTCAAATACAGCAGGCTTGGCGGCCAATCCATCTCAGTCAGAGCGGCGAGAGCATGGAACACCCTTCCGCAGCAGCTAAGAACAGCTCCTTCCATTACTCTGTTCAAGAAAGGACTGAAGACCTACCTTTTTAACATCACTGTATAGGGTCCCCCTCTACCCTGCCTCTCACCCCCTTTCGCGCCAGGATACTATTTTCTTAGTAACAGAGCGCGTTATAAAAGCCTATAATAATAATAATAATAATAATAATTATCTATATGTTTACAACCACCACGAGGCACTTTGCACTTTAGTTGGATCTAACAATATTTATTCTGATATATACACAGGGATTTATCCAGTTATTTTTCAGAAAACAAAAATACATTGTGTATGCCGTTTCAAAAAAAGAATAATATGTCGTCTTTTGGAACAGGAATTGGTTTTAGATTCAAAAGTACTTCTTCTATTTTCACTTAATCACGTGACGCAATGTTTGGTGAAAAAAATTTGTTCAAAAGCTCTGGGAGACGAGAATCATCATGTGATCAAGCCCTCTAGTAGGGCGAAACGCGTCATGCCACCATGCCGAAGAGTCTGCTCTTTTGCGTAATAAATTAAATCATGCACCTAATTTGTGTCCGTGTCCTATCGGTGTTTCCAGTGTGGAGCTAGCTGTGGGAATACTGGTATATATATTATATTATATATATGATGTGAGCAAGGTCACAGGGTGACCGAAACGTTATGGAATTATGGTATGGGTAAATAAATATCGCAAGACAAAAAGAGTTTGTGCTGTGTTTTGGGACCGTCACGCACAAGGAGGGCAAGGGCAATTTCGCAAATTAATATATTTTTTTTTATTATTTATAAAGTTTAATTTTGCGTGAACCAGATTCCGAAGGATATCAGAGCGCTTTACATGAGGATCAATTGAATCACGTATTACATTCAAGCATTGCAAGACAGTGTGGAATGGACCTATATAACATATTTATGATGCTCATGTTATGAATAGAATCTGTTTCTTTGCCAAATCAATGTATTCCTTCAACAAGAAGTTTAGTAACACAACAGATAACAAGGAGGAAAAAGCAAAGGAAGGTCTTATAATGCCTCAGATGCAGTCCTCTCGGTGCTTGTGATATAGGAGCTCTATTAAGAGGAATTACAGTAACTAACAATACAGACGTTGCGACATCTAAGGTGTAATTTATTTTGGTTATCAGTGTAAGGATCTATTTAGAAAAAGAAGAAAGGTGTTTAACCCCTCCCCTGCTGGTGACGGAACCACTCTGTCATCAGCCGCGGTCGCGCTGTGCTGGTGACGGTGCGGTTCCTTCACCGCCCGCTCGGCACGCCTGCGCGGTGCGGATTCTGCGCCTGCGCTGAGCGGGCGGGGCGTGACGGAACCGCTCCGTCATGAGCACAGCGCGACCGCAGCTGGTGACGGAGCGGTTCTGTCACCAGCATGGGCGCGCAGCGCGGCCCCCCGCCCCCTTAGCACTGCGGCGGAATAGTCGCAGCAGTGAAGGGGTTAAAAGGACATCGGTAGACACAGTGAAACCTTCCAGCCACTCCAGGCTTTTTATGAGATGTTCTATTACATTTTGATGACTGAACAACATTTTCTAATGGGAACCTGGGGAAATTACAATTTAAAACCGATTTCAAAGCACAAAAAAATTCACAAAGGGAATGGGAATTAGCAAGAAAGACTGAAAACTCCTAGTACGGCAAAGCGACAAGACACAAACATCAATCCACTTGCAACCCTGGTCCAGAAGAGATAACGTAGATTGGAAGAATAAACTGTTGCAGTTTCCCTCTTGGTTCTCTTCTACAACTGCGCGTTGGACCAGGAAAAACGTATCATAAAAAAGTGCCTAGGTCAAATTATTGATAAAATATGTTAATAACATTTCTTAAAATCCCTGAAATTATCCTAAAACATTATTCTAAAAATATGTTTTTATATATGTATAAAAAACTACATAAATATGAATTCATGTTTTATAAGAATTTATGGAGCTCTTAGTTATTGTTAAGACCCATAGGAGTCTTGCTGTCCAATTCCAATATAGTCTGCGACTCTAGCTGTCACAGCATTCGTTCCCGGTTACCTCCTCTACGCTGTTTTGGGATGACTTTGATCACATAGTATTTCAGGCTGTTCAGGTAATTCTTGTGTGCAGTCTTAAAATGTCGGGCTACCGGATATGTTGCATCGCTATTAACAATAGCTCTAAAAAGCTGTACAACCTCCATCCTACAATGCAACCCATCTCGGCCACGGCCATTGATAGGTTTGTTAGCACGTATCACGCCACACTATAAGTTGATTGGCAACAAAACATGATTAATAACGAATGTCTGTTCTTTTTATGTTATGTGTGTGTTTGTTTGTCTGTCTTTTACCTCCTCGCAATAGAGGTAAATCCCCTAGCCTTTTGGTTTGTATTTGAAAACGCACCAATTTTTACACATAGTGCAACTTTTTAACTTTCACTGTCTACGGCAGGGTAGGCCTTAGCGCGCCTATACCTGTTGAGGTAACACTCGCTTACTGGTCCTGACGAAAGCCCTGTAAACTCATACACTTAAAGGGCAGAAACATGTTGACCTTCCCCTAACAGGGAAACACCAGTATTTCTTTTGGATAGTTTCCCTGCACATAGTTCTTAATTTTAATATGTCAAGTTGACCAGCGAATAAATGATTTTTTGGGACAACCTCTGACATTGTTAACCACATCCTTTTTTTCACTCTTCACTCTCACAAAACCTGCTCCGCAGTCTCCTGGCGTCGTAGCACACTGGGGAGGTACTCGATCTCCCTAGTGGACCCGATGAAGAAGCATGTCACCACTAGGGTGAGTGAGGGTTTCCTGAAAAAATTACGAATTTTTTCATGAAAGTTGGTCCAGCCTTTTGACCAACTACAGCTGGCCGCATATTTGTACGTGCTATCTCCACTAATTTAACGCCATACTGACGGACACTCTTCCTTTGTTGATATATCTACTGATTGGAGACTAAGAGTGCCCTTGAACCCTGTCTCTCCCTTTGTTGACTGAATTCTAACATACACCTACAACTTGGTGCTACCTACGTATCTCAATCCACATATATACAGCATATACAGTCCGGCAGTTGTAGTTGTCAGGTCACTCCTCACGCCGCTCGACCCCTCTGGGTCCAGAGTGCTGCAGAGTGTTCGCCGCTGGTGTGCCCCAGGTTCTGCATTCCTTTTTAATTCATCACTATACAATTGTTGTTGCTTCTTGTGCTGTATTATTGCTGCTGTTACTGTGCATTCTTAGGCGCTCCTTGTGCGCCCCTGCCCTCTGTGCCCCCCCTCCCCGCTTCCCGCCGCAGCTCCCCCGCGGCCCGCCCCCTTTTGCCTTTTTGTCTCCCTGCCCGCCCATTGGCCGCTCCGCTCCCGCCTCCCAGCTGCCCCTCCCTCCCACTTCTCCTCTTATGGAGGCTGCGCAGCAGACGCTCGCCGCTGGCATGCCTAAGGCAAGCCCATCTGCGCCCGTCCGCGCCTGGATCGCGCCCAGCGCCAGAACCCCTGGACCCCGCGTCCCCCACAACGCCAGACTGTACTACGACTCCAGCACCCTCCACGTACTCAACACCGAACGAGACCACCCCTGCTACCGGGCCACACCAAAGCGCACCCAAGGGCCCTTCGCCTGCCGGAACTGCAAATTCATCAGCATCTAGCACACCAAACCACCAGCCAGAGAACCGAACCACCTCCGCTGCATCCTCCTCAAAACTCGCTCCGCTCGCAAAATCGCCATCGAACTCTGGGATCTCCTAGACTCTACCGCCTGATGTCTCCTTCCTGACGGAGACCTGGCTGACTGCCACCTCAGCACCAGACATCGCCATAGCCATCTTACAGGGCTACAGGATCTCCTGCAGAGACCGCACAAACGGGATAGGATGGGCGAATTGCCATCATCCAGAAAGACACCATCAGAATCTCGACCAACACCGACGACACCCTCACCTCCGCCGAGCATAGGCACTTCCAGAACCACACTGACCCCAACACCACCCTCAGAGGAACATTTATCAACAGACCTCCCGGACCTCGACCACAGTTCAGCGACACAATCGCCGACCTCGTCCGCACCCACGCCCTCACCTCCACGGACTACATCCTCCTTGGGGACCTGAACTTCCACCTCGAGAACAACAATCACGAAAACTCCACCACCCTGATCGACAATCTCGCCAACCTCTGACTCATACAGCTCGTGACAGCACCCATCCATGCCGCCGGTCACACACTAGACCCAATCTTCTCCACCAGCCCCCACGTCTCCTTCAACCACACCACCGAACCCCACTGGACTGACCACAGATGCGTCCACTTCACAATCAGGAAACCCACCACACAACACAACAGCTACCACGCTGCTGCTGGGGCAAGATCAACAAGGACCAACTGACTACCACCCTCGCCCTGAGACCACCAGCCCACCCCACCGACCCAGACACCGCCGCAACCAACCTCAAATAGTGGATCAACGACTGCGCTGACACCCTCGCCCATCTCAAAACCTCCAGAACCAACCACACCAACAACAAAGCTGCCTGGTTCACCGAAGACCTCCGGATCTACAAGCGCACCTGTTGGAAGCGGGAGAAGAAATCGCTCCACGACCAAACACCAGACAGCCACACAGCCCACAAGAGTGCCACACCAACTCATCAGGTTCGCCAAAAGGACCACCTTCAAGGACCACTTAGACAACAACGCACACAACACCAAAGAGCTCTTCAGCATCGTGAAAGAACTCTCCAACCCCAGCTCCAACACCAACAACATCCCACCATCACAAGACCTGTGCGACTCCCTGGCCGCTTTCTTCCACCGAAAGAACACCGATATCCACGATACCTTCAACTCAGACACCCCGCACCCACCACAGAGTCCACCACCCCTGCGACCACCAGCCGCCTAACCGCCTGGTCCGACGTCAGAGACGAAGACACCATCAAAATCATGAACTCCATCCACTCCGGATCCCCATCTGACCCCTGCCCTCACCAAGTCTTCAACAAAGCCAGCACAGCTTTCACGCCCCACCTCCGAAAAACAATCAACAGTTCCTTCGAGAAAGGCAACTTTCCCGGAAAGCTGGAAGCATACCGAGATCAACGCCCTTCTGAAAAAACCCTAGGCGGACCCCAAGGACCTCAAGAACTTCCGGCCCATCTCCCTGCTCCCGTTCCCGGCAAAAGTAACAGAGAAGATAGTCAACAAACAACTAACCCGCTACCTCGAAGACAACAACAGCCTGGACCCATCTCAATCCGGCTTTCGCAGCAACCACAGCACTGAGACCACCCTCATCGCCGCAACTGATGACATCAGGATTCTGATGGACAAAGGAGAAACAGCCACCCTCATCCTCCTGGACCTATCGGCAGCCTTTGACACAGTCTGCCACCGCACCCTATCAGCACGTCTCCATGACACCGGAATTCAAGAGAAGATCCTGGCCTGGACCACTTTTTTCCTCTCCGGCAGAACCCAGAACGTCCGCCTCCCACCCTTCTGCTCGAATTCCACAGAGATCATCTGCAGCATCCCACAGGGATCCTCCCTCAGCCCAACACTGTTCAATATCTACATGGCACCGCTCGCCCACGTCGCACGACAACATAACCTCAACATCATCTCCTACGCCGACAACACCCAGCTGATCATATCCCTCACCGAAGACCCCCACACCACCAAAGCCAACCTCCACAGAGGAATGAAGGCCATAGCTGACTGGATGATGGACAGCAGACTGAAGCTGAACTCAACCAAGATGGATGTCCTCATTCTCGGACCAACCCCATTAGCCTGGGACAACTCTTGGTGGCCCACATCGCTAGGCACAGCCCCGGAACCCACAGACGACCAAAGCAACCCGGGGGTCATCCTCGACGCCACCCTATCCATGAACAGGCAAGTCAACGAAGTCTCTGCGTCCTGCTTCAACACCCTCCGCATGCTCCGCAGGATCTTCAAATGGATCACACCCGACACGAGAAAAACCGTCACCTATGGCCCTATCACCAGCAGACTCGACTATGGGAACACCCTCTACTCAGGAACAACAGCCAAGCTCCTGAAACCACAGTGCCCCGTAACCGGAAAACCACAGCTGGCGGCAGATCCTTCTCCTACCTCGCCAAGAACTGGAACGACCTCCCCACCAGCCTACAACGGACTCAGGACCTGCTGGCCTTTAGAAAACTCCTCAAGATCTGGCTCTTTGATCAGTAGCAGCCCCCCCCCCCCCCCTTCCCCCCAGCACCTTGAGACCCTCACGGGTAAGTAGCGCGCTTTATAAATGCAGTGATTGATTGATTGAGTAATAGCTATCTGTTTTTGCATGGAGTTGTGTAGTGGGTGAGGTTAAATTTAAATTTAAATTTACGTGTTTATATAGCGCTAGAATCACTCCCGGGGGAGTATCTCCGCGCTTCGACCGCTGCGAAACCCTTCCTGGCTTCCCTGAGAGATGGTCCCTTAATGGGTATCACGAGGGTGAGACCAGGCATCCCCGGTGGTCTGGTGGGGCCGTTAGTGAAGATGAGGCAAGCTAATGCCCAGAGTTGCCGAGTGTGATCGCTGATCAGAGTGGGCACCGAGGCGAGAGAATTATCGAGTCCGCTGACCCTGGTCCAGAAACCTGCCGCGCCGGGAATCGAACCCTGGTCCCGGGCCGTCCTCTGCTCTCGGGTCTGCCGCCTCTAACCAGTGAGCCACATTACCTCACGGTTAATCCCAAATTTACACGGCCGACATGAAGAGCACTTAAAAAAACCTGATTTAGGTTTTAACCATGTACTTTCTTTGCTCATTTCAAGACTACTCTTAACTAGTTGTGTCCTCATGGAGGGTGCTCTTCTGAATGTGACAGAAGGTAATCTTTCCAGTCTCAAACAGGGATTTTCTAGATCTAGTATTGATCTTATTCCGAGCTTCTGTAAGAGATCTAGCATCGTAGCCCCTCTTACGGAATCTGCAAGACATCTCGTGACTTTTGTCTCTGTGCTACATTTTCTCTTCAGCCGGACAAATTCTCCATATGGTATGCTTTTAATAAGGTGTTTGGGGTGTGCACTCTTGACGTGCAGTATCGACTTGCCCGCCATCTGTTTTCTATGTAGTGTGGTTTCCAACTTCATATCACTCACAAACACTTTTACATCCAGGAATTCTATATCACTTGTGCGGATATTGGATCTGAATTTAAGGTTAACGTTATTGATTTTGATTGCCTGAATGAAGCTCTATGCACTTTTCTTATCCCCCCTCCAGACAATAAAAACAATCTATAAACCGGAGCCAATGTAAAATATGCTCGTCATGTGCCTGGTTGTGTACGTTTTTGAGGACCTGTTCCTCCCACCATTCAGCATGTAAACATGCATACCTTGGCGAGAAACCGGCCCACATAGCTACTCCGCGTTTCTGCCTGTACAGATCTTTTCCAAACATAAAATAGTTATTAAAAAGACACCATTTGATTAGCTCTGAGATCATAAAATTATGCTGGTAATATATCGTAGGTCGCATTTTCAAAAAGAATTTGACTGCATTGAGTTCTACAGTGTATTCTATACTTGTATAGAAGGATTCAATGTCAAGTGTTATCAATAACAATCCTTCAGTCGTGTTATTTCTTTTGATTTAGTGAGGAAATCCCCTGTGTCTTTTATGTAACTCTGGAGTTTTTGGACATAGTCTTGTAAAAAGTATTCCACATATTGGCTGTCGTTTTCACTTATGCTGTTTATTGCGGATAGGATTGGTCTTCCAGGTATCGGTTTCGTTTTCTTGTGGATCTTAAGTACAAAATAGATTGCAGGCATGGTAGGGTGTTCTTTATGCATAAAATTGAATTCATAATTTAATATCATCCCTACTCTTTTCCATTAAAAATGTTCTTTCTTGAGAGTTTCCTTGGCTTTGTTGTATTCTTTGATATGTATTTTTTCATAGCAGTCTTTATCTCCCAACTGTCTTGCTGCTTCCTTAATGTAATCCTTTTTGGGCAAACTAACCGTATTGCCTCCCTTAATGTGATCTACTAATAACTATCTCATTATTGTTCGAGACATGTCATTAAATTCCAGTATTGTACATCATTGAAATTTTTCTTGGGTTGGCTTTGTAGTGTCTTACGGTGAAGTGTTTTTAAGTCTTCTATGACCCTCTCATGAAAGATGTCCATAGCATCTTTTGGCATCATTGGGAAAAATGCAGATTTCGGTTTATATAGACTGCTCCCTGCTCCGATTTGTCTAATGTTTGACTCTCTTAGTTGGTCTTGCGTGGAAGCTTGAAAATCTGTATCAGTTTCTTCGCCCAATTCTTGCAATGCTTAAAGCATTGGTACATCTGAGACTTGCAAATTTTCACTTGTTCGTATGGTCGTGGATGGTTCTATGTTTGCTGGATCCTTACCATCCTTGATTGTAAAATATTTTCGTAGCTTTAATTTCCGGATACATTTATATAGTTCTACCCAAGTGTGACCATAATTAAAGCTGCTTTCAGGGCAGAATGATAGGTCTAATTTGAGCAGTTGTATTTCCGCATTGGTTAAAGGGATGATAGGATTACTATTGTATTGTCTAGTTCCCCTTCTTTTTGCGCCATTGTTGTTTTTTGGGTCTTACATTTCCTGACTTTGCGCCAGATTATTCTCCTTCGGTTCCTGCGCTTTCTAGTGTCTCCTTTTGTACTCGTGGCCGTAACGTTTGACGGCGGTCTAGGGATAAACATTCCAGTTCTTTCTCTAGAGTTAGGCTCTAGAGTTAGGTTGCCTTTTTCTCCTTCCCCTAATGGCCTTGTAGCACTTATTTTCGGTCTCTGGTTCACTGTAGACAGAGCTCAGATATGAAGTTGAAGCCATGTTGCTACCTGTTTCCATCAATGGTAGTTGTGACATCACTGGTTTGTTTATCCTTATTCAATCTCATTCTCTTTATAATGTCGTATTTCTTTGAAAATTAAAAAATATATATATATATATATATATATCTCCTCTGAGGTAGGCCTACGAAGCCCTAAGGCAAGGAGCTGTATATTGTTAAGGTAGTCATATATTTTCGATATGTCTGTACAGCAAAACACTAGTGTGTTGGTGTTTGCTGGGGGCAGTTACAAGGTAATTGCAGGGTTAACAGTTGGCATTCCAATATGTCTAACACCCGACATTGGCTACCTAACCATGAAAGGTATCAAATTGAAGGAGACATGAAATGTGAATAAACTGTGCATTCGACAATTATGTCAGATTTTATGCTGGCCCTTTTGTAAAAGTTGCAATTTTTAAGTCAGGTGGTGCAGTGACTTTGAAGAGGCACAGGGATTGAGCCAGGTTTCTGCGGTCTGGGGAGACGTGTGAACGACTCCCAGGCCAGAAACAAAGGCGGTTGTCATGCTGTAAGTGTGACCCCTATCCCAAGGGATGGGCTGCAAAGGGTCATAGCCCAAAAGACAGGCATCAAAGGTGGTGCAGCCTTTGAAAGGCTGCTGCAACAACACTCCCACAAAGGAAGCCTATTGTTTCCCCTAGACAATGTAGAGCCAGGGCCAAGTAAGGAAAAAACGGTTTCAGAACCAGTTTTCTGTGTGCGTGCAGCCCATGGTAGCCACATCCTTGGAAGTGGGCTACCAAAGTCCTTACACTCGAGGAAGACTTCAGCTATGTTGTTTGTGGCCTGGAAGAGGCACTCTGGGAAAGTCAGCAGCACCACCAGAACCGTGGCAGCAGATAAGAGGGGACCTACTAGTCACTGGATAGTGAACACGTTGTCTCCGCTTTACTGAGTTATAATGGGCACCCCTGACAGCCGAGAAGTTGGTACTCGCTGGACTTGGAAGTAGGATGAGACGACAACCACTAAGAACCTGTTCGAAGCGCACAAAGAGGCTACAACGCTAGAGCGACAGCACCTGCTGACTTTGGGTTAGTGGACTTTGGACCCTGTTCTGTGTACCTGGCTTGGGGAAAAGTTGATTCCCACTCCGAAGCATTGATTCCAAGGGTCAGTTTCCTGACCTCCCAGACCGGCACGGAGGATATTGAAGTTGAAAGAGCCAAAGTCGGATACCTGGTAGCAACCACAGACGTTTTGCCACTATCGGACTCCGGGCACCCCTAAAGGACAATTCGGAAATAGCCAAAAGATGCTGCAGTGTCTGCTAGAACCTTGAGTGCTGGTTATGACCAGATTCATTACCCGAGGTGGACACCAGCCTCCACCAAGGATTTGCACAATGACCGCTGTGTTGCAAAAGCTGTTCGGTACTGTTAAATGCTTTACACACTGTTCCTTTGCTAAGCCTTGCTGCTCTGTGCCATAGCTACAAAAGGGTTGAGCTGAAGGCTATGTAAAGAACTCTCACTGGACCCAAGATGTTATCTATGAGTGTACTCCACGATCAGGCCCTACAGCCATAGCTTATAGTACAACCAGATCCTCACACAGAGTGTACAGGAAACCGATAAGAATGGTTACGAAGAATGCTCTTCATGCAGAATTACTTCTAATGACATTATTGTGGAACAGCAAAGCATGTAAAAAGGCACCATTAGCAAAATATGTCGGGTTAAAACTTGTAGCTAAAATAGAGACTCTAGTTGAAACTTATAATAACTCCCAACTACATAATTTTCTTAATTTTCCCACCTGCCTGGGTTGCAAATGTGCCTGGGGCAGGGGGTTGGCTTTTTACTACTCTGGGAGGAAGTGTGGTTGCAAATTTGAGGCGGTGAAGGCTTTGAAGTATACTGCCTTGAAGTGCTGCATCACTAACCATCCTGTCCGGGAGAGAGGTGAAACCTCCCGCGCAGGCAGGCCCTTCTCTCTGACTCAATGGAGTGTCCATACCTCTTGGCAGGGTGTCAGATTCCTGTCTTGGCACCGGCAGACATAGGCTGTCAGCTTTGGCACAGGAAATGCTGGGGCAACCCTGTAAGGTAGCCACCTGGGTGCATGTCACATTAAATCCAATTTTAGATAAAGGAAGCGTTTGATACTTCTTTTTTGTACACAAATTTTATTGAACTTTTCCACTTATTGCAATCATCAATGCAGACATTGTGATATGCAGGAATAAGAAACATTTCTCCTTGCCATCTCACAATCATCAATACAGACACTATTACATTTAGGTCTTATGAATGGTCGCAAATATGAATGGTCGCAAATTCCCATTGGTCCTTTCTGTTGACAGACCTCAGGTCTTTGTGCCACTGTTGTTGCAGTGCTTGTTTCTGGCAATGTTCTTCACTTCACTGTTATTTGCCAGCCAGCCAGCCACCCTTTTCAGCCCTCGCTGAGGAATAGGTACAAGCCTGTTGGGTCTGTTTATCCGCCTCTTGCAAGAAATCAATACAAAAACTCAAAAAAACTCTTGTTGATACTAAACATGACACTTATCAGTGAGGCCTAAATGGAGCTGGCAACCTTTAGGGTGCCCAGGTGCCAGCCCATGTTATCCTATGGCTCCCTGAACACTTATAGTATCCCTTATAGAAAGGGGCTCCTATATGGACATATAAGCTTGTACTTATATGTGTCCACACCTTTCAGTTAATGCACCCTGCCTCCTGGGTTTAGAAAGCCTACCTTAGGGGTGACTGACATATATTAAAGATAGTGCTGTAACCTTGTCACTCATGGTAAGGGCAGAGTCGAGCTTCAGCAGTTTGCACCACTCCTGCCGTCATCTCTTTCCTAGGGTCACTCAGGATGGCACAATCCATGCGGCACAATCAGTGCTAAAGACCTTGCTGACCCCGTTAATTCCTATTGGTACCACATGCCAGGAACTTATAATGGGGTTACAGTCCTTGCTAATTGGAGTTCCCAATTCACATGCATCATAGTTTAGTAGGAGAGCCCTGGCACCTGGTTGGTAGGCTCCAGTGCACTTTCAGAACCAAAAAACACCAGCATTGGTGATAAACGTGTGTGGGTGACTATGCAAAAAGGGCACTTTCCTACATGATTCTCCCACCACCCCCAAACGAAGGGCGATGAGCAACTAACCTCCACTAAACCTGGAATGGCCATCTGCATTGGCATGGTCCCTCCCAGGTCTGTGTGCCACACTGTAAAGTACTACAGGGTATTTATCTTTCACACCACTTCAATCTGGGGTACACTCCTCTCATCTGCATCTGAGAGGACTGTGGTTGGTGTGTACCTTGAAGTGAGTCCCAAATAAGTATGGTCTCAGCTTCTTTAGGGGGCAAACCACAGCAAAGGCTTTCCACTCAATGACACTCCAACACTGCCTTCTAGGGAGAAGTCACCTGCTAACAACTGGTTGATCCTAAAACTTGCATTTTGTTTGTGTCAACACTACCCCAATCCCATGTGCCAAAGTGTCGGTTTAAACAATAAACTCGTCTACATAGGCTGGTGCTTTCTGGACAGGTGCTGGGCACAAAGTCTCTTTCAGGGTGTGAAAGGCTTTTTGGCATCCCGTGGTCTAGGTGACCTTCTAAGGCTGCTTTTTGGTGGGGAGCTCAGTGAGAGGGGCAACAATAGTACCATACCCATTCACAAACCTCCTATAGTACCCAGTCAAGGAAAGCCCTGACTCAGGTCTGAGTTTTGGGATGCTCGTAATACAGGATAGTGTGGATTTTAATCTGTAGACATTGCACTTAGCCTCCACCCACAATGTGGCCCAAGTAAATAACTGAACTCTGCCCTATCAGGCACTTACTGGTCTTGATAGGCCTGCTTGCTGCAGGGTCTGTAGTATCACCCTAAGGTAGACCAGATGATACTCACAGCTGGAGCTAAATATAGCAATATTGTCCAGATATGCTGCACTAAAGGTGTTCAGTCCTGAAAGAACTCTATACACCAACCTTTGGAAAGTGTCAGGTGCATTTCTCAATCCAGAAGGCATCACTTTAAACTGAAAGTGGCTTTCAGCAGTAGAAAAGGCTGATCTCTCCACTGCTCCATGGGTGAGCCCAATCTGACAATATCCTGATGACAAAATAAAGGTACCAAGAATTTGTCAGCACCCAACTGGTCTACTATCTCATCTGCTCTTAGAATGGGGTGTGCATCCGTTTTAGTGACTGCAGTTAGACCTCTGTAATGCACACAGAACCCAGTCTCTGGTTTGCCTCCCTTGGAGTGAAGTTTAGGGACCAGTACCACTGGGAAAGCAAGAGACTGTCAGCAGGTGCTATTACCACGAGCTCTAACATCTTGCTGACTTCAACTTTGATGCAGCCATCGACTTGATCAGTCTACAAATGTTATCAAGAGGCAAGCGGTCACCTGTGTCCACATCATGAATACATCATGTTCTCTGACCAGTGTCAAGGAAGCTAGCTCAGCAAACTGGTATAGGACTTACCTGCAATAAGCTTGCTGCTGGCCAGTTAGAGTCTGACAAGACCCCACCCTCTATTGAATCACCTTTTGGGTTATTTGACTTTAGGTCAGGGCTCACTTTCCTCCTCTTGACCTCTATCAGTGACTATGGTCATGTCAGCCCTGCCTTGGTGTGGCTTTAAGAGACTTACATGGCGTACTCTGTAAGAACATCCTAGGAGTGCCTAAGCCGACCAGGTATGAGACTTCCCATTTCTTTTCCAAGATGGGATAGGGCCCAGTCAACTTGCCCTGGGAGCCACAGACTCCAACTCCCAATTGTCCTGGTTGGTACACAACCAGAGCGGACTGTTGGTCAAACCAGAGCTTGGCGGGCCTCCAGATTCTTATTCTCCTAAGAGCACGAACAATTTAGAGGTGACTCAAGAGCTCAGTGATAACCTGGAACACCATTTTCGGTCTAAAATGCTGACCATCTATGCAGAATTTGATCAACAAATGAGGAAGCATATAACCCCGCAAGACAAGATGTCCATGAGAATCAAGACAGTCAGTGAAGAGGAGTCAGTAAGCAAACTCATGCTGTCCTCTATCGCACTTTTCAGAAAAACAGACTGAGAAGTATGCAACCATATAGAGAAAATTCAGCTACTTGACCTTTATCAATCCGGTTTCAGAGCAGGACATAGTACCGAAACTCCTCTTACTCACATTATGGATGACGCTTTGAAATCCCTAGATCAAAATGTCCCTAGTCTTCGGATACTTCTGGACCAGTCTTCTGATCCTTCTGGACCGGTCTTCTGCATTAAATACCATCAAACATGAGTACTTGGTTAATCTACTTCAACTTAGGATGGGTCTCTCTGGGCCGGTCCTAAAGTGGGGTGCCTCTTTCTTACATAACCGCACTCAAAGGATTAAACTCAACCATCTAGTACTACGGTCAGGATTGGAGTTCTGCAAGGGTCTGCACTCTCGTCCACACTCTTTAACCTCTATATGGAGCCTCTCACAGTCATTCTGAACAATTCTCAAATTCATTACCACATGTACATGGACGATACACCACTGTACCTGAAGTTCTCCTCTATGGAGGACATTATAATGTTAAATGAGGCTCTCTCGAAACCTAACAATGACAAGCCCAGAACCATCTTTTGTTGAATACCCCGAAAAACGTAATTCCTGCCGATTGCCCCACACAACCACTCTGCACCGATCCACGAATGGCTAAAACAACTCACAGCCCTTAACTGCACCCCTCACGTGGTTGATTCCGCTAAGTCATTGGGCATTACCTTGGACAAATACCTTAATATGCAAACTCTCATCAGCACCACAATTAGGGGTGTCAAATTGCATCTTAATGCAATTAAGAAACTCAAGCCTTTCCTTCCGCCAGAAGACTTGCAGCCTGCAGTACAATCCCTGGTGATATCACGACTGGAATATGGCCTGATCTGTTCAAATGTGAGTATTTTAGGTTTCTTCTTCATTTTTTTATTCGTCAGGACTTTTTTTATTTGCAGGACTTCCTAAAGGGAGCTTGGCCCCTCTCAGAGCCACACTCAATGAATCGGCCAGGCTCGTCACAGGCTCCAAAAAACACGGTCGCATCACACCTGACCTTTTGCAGCTTAACTGGTTGTCTATTGAAGCCAGGAACAGTTTCAAAATAGCTTGCCTCACACATAAAGCCCTGCATTTCAACACTCCGGCCTATCTGGCGAACAAGCTTGTGCTTTCTGGATCCGGTCAGAAGTGAAGAATTACTTCCACACTACTCTTGAAACCTCCTAAATTCAAAAAGAAAAGTACGTAGAAACGTGCTTTCACTGGCCTTGCACCTAGAATTTGGAAAGCTCTTCCTACGGAGAGGAGAACCAATCCCTCCACTGCCTATTTCAAGGAACAGGCCAAATGGCTTTTGCATAGTGGACATTAATTGCATCTTAATGTACTATTTCTCTAGTCCCCTTGTTGACAGCTTTGACATTTTTCCCAACGTATCTTTCGCTGCGTATTTTTGATTGGTTGTTAAACTGTTATTTTACTCTAGAGCCCTTTCAGAACTAAAATTGAAGCCTACTTTGTGGACCGATTACAGATTTGCCATTTACTCTACTATGCTGTGACGAGCCACTATATGATTGTTTCACTGAATGTTACGGGAAATATTTTGCACAATATGAGAAACTGAAATAGTAGGGCCTTCTACCCGGTATCTGACTTTGATTGTTTACTCCTTGTTGTTTTACAATGTTGACCTCAACTGTTCTGAGTTTGTGCATGCTTCTGCCTCTGTGTACAGCGCTCTGATACCCACAAGGGTCATGTTTGCGCTGTATAAAACTTTTCAAATAAATAAGTCAGGGTCTCCTCTTGAACAATGCTCGCCTACAACTATTCATCTATTGTCTAGCATAATGATGTGCCTTTGGCCTTCATTATGAACAGAGCCTTCTACGGGAAGTAGCAGTTGGGTCGCTTTAAAAAAAATAATAATAATCTGGATTCTAAAGACTAGAAAAAAACTCTGTCCTATATCCTTCCTTTTAATTCCCCAAAAAATCCTTAAGAAACATCTGAATGGCCAGCTGATGATATTCACAGAGGACCACAAACCGTTGAATCCCTTACAATTCACTTTTTGTAGTGGCCATTTTACTGAAACTGCCCTGGTCTTGGCAGTTGATAGCATTCGAGTCCTGGTAGATGCGGGTCAGGCTGTGTCAACGATCCTGTTGGCTCCGTCCACAGTGCTTCATAACATCTTCCCAGTGTTAGTTACTCCAATCTAGCACGGCTAGGTTTTAAAGAGACTGCGTTCAATTTGCTGAGCTCATTTATAAGAGACTGTACAACAAGAGTAACTTGGTCAGCTTAAATAAAATTCCTTTGCTCTCCAATATGTACCTCAGGAATCCTTGTTAAGCGCCACATTGTTTAATCAATATGTTTCCCCTCTAGCGAAGCTGATTCGTCCTTTTCGTCTACAGACCCTTTCCTTTGCAGAAGACATGCAGATTATTGTATCCATTACAGATGATGAACATGCCGGGGCTGTCAACTTCAACAACTGCATTAAGGCAATTTTCATTCGGATGATGGGTAATTTACCTGTAATTGAATGCAGACAAAACGGGGTTATCATCTTTGGTGTAAGCCTTCGGTTTTCAACAGCAATTGGTGCCCAGATGCAAGGAGTACCCGGCCCCTACGTCGAGAAATCTTCGTGTCATAGTGGACCAACATCTCTCCTTTGATCTACAGGTGAACCAAATGGTATTAATCTGCTTTAATATTATGATACTTAAAAAAGATTTTCCTTGCATCCCTTTAACAGCACGAAAATCAGGGCTTCTGGCCTTGATCTCCTGGAGAATCAATTCCTGTAATGACCTGGACTTAAACATCAATAAATACTCTCTCAACAGGGGAGACTCAGCAAACTCCAAAAAGTACCCCAATGGTTTATTGATTAGCATTGGAGTGGGGGAGAAAGTAGTTATGCAGAGGCTGTCTTAGTTTCCCTGGGTGGGGTGGATATTGAAGCCCTGGATGTCTTACATCCAAGCATGGACAAGTACAGACAAAGGGCAAAGATCAATGGTACTGAGGTAGAGGCTCTGAAGGATACAGGTGCCAGTGTCCCTATGGTGCCAGTTAGACTAGTTATCCACACCAAATGATACCCGGGCTAGTCACCAGGTAACCAATGCTGACAATGAGACTAAGCTGCATCCAATGGCATTGGTAAGCTTAGAATGGGGAGGGGTTACTGGCCCAAAGAAGGTGGATGTGTCCCCTGCCATTCCAATGGAGTGTCTGTTGGAAAATGATCTGGAAACTTCTGCTTAGGCAGTAGTGGAAAGGAAGGCTCTCTTAACCCTTTAGCTGCGGCCTAAGGGGGAGGGAGGGCCGCGCAGCGCTCCCGTACTCGTGACGGAACCGCTCCATCACGAGCCTCGGGTGGGCTGTGCTTTTGACGGAACGGTTCCGTCACGGCCCCGCTCCCGCCTAATAAAACGCTCAGCATAGGTGCGGCGAGCGGGCCGTGACGGAACCGTTCCGTCACCAGCACAGCCCACCCGAGGCTCGTGACGGAACGGTTCCGTCACAAGCATGCAAGGGGTTAATTCCACATCCAGCGGTTTGGGACTCCCTTTGTGAGGATCCCCTTTACCCTCAAACTGCATCTGGGAGTAGGTTTCTAGCTGTACTTGACCATGCTACTAGGTACCCAGAGGCAATTCCTCTCAAGTCTGTCACGGTCTCTACAGTGGCAAAGGGACCAATTTCATGTCTGCATACCTACAAGCTATGTGGAATGAATATTTTGTGAGCTATACGTTCACTGCCTACTATCACCCTCAGGCAAATGGTTTAGTTGAGAGATTCAACAAAACCATGAAAGGCATGATAATGGTCCTCCCTGAAAAACTCAGGAGATGATGGGATATCCCGATAGTTTGTCTCTTGTTTCCATACAGCGAGGGGCCTCAGAAGGGGGTTGGCGTCAGCCCCTTTGAACTTCTGTTTGGCCATCCTGTAAGTGTCCCTTAAGTTTGGTTATAGAAGGCTGGGAGAAACCCCTCAAGGAGCCAAACATTGAGGGACTTACAAGGGGGGGTTTAAAGTCCTTGCCAATCAGGGTTACCGGTTCACAGGCACCATGATTTCAGGAGAGAGAACTGGGGCCTGTTAAGCAGGCTCCATTGCACTGAGAGTCAAAAACCATCGGCATTGGAGAAGAAAGTGTGGGGTAACTAAAGAAAAAGGGCACTTTCCTACAACCAGAAAAACAAAGAAGTGGTATCAGGTGTACTAAAGAGACTGTTTCTCCTAGCACAGGTTTTTTTCATCAGCAGTCATTTGTTTGCATATTTGTTAGAGTGAGCTTTCCTTCCTCTTCTTGGGTCTGTCTCTCGCCCAGGTGTATGGATGCATTATAGCATGAATACACTGCACGCTTTTTAAGGTGCAACTTTTTTCTTTTCGTTTAGGAACTATCAGAGTGCATGTGTTTTCCAGTCGTCTCCTTTGTGTGCTTCTCTTCCCCTTTCTGCATTGCACTTTCGCCTGTGTACTTTTCTGCCAGACTTTCCATGATGCAGTTGCTCTTTGTGCTCCCTTACCTGCGTTGCTTTCTTTCCCAAATGCTTCTAACACCAGCCACCATCCAGCTCTAAATGCTCTCTCTCTCTTCCTTGTCTGTTTGCTTATTTCCCCCACCAATCACAGTGGTCCCCCAGCACCCCTTGTGTTGTTTACCACCATCCGTACCTTCAACGTTGCTTTAGGACCCCTGCGTTGTTTCAGCTCCTATCAGCTTTGACCTAAAGTTGCTACCACACCCCCTATCGGCTTTCTATAAAAAAAATAGCAAAAAAAAAGACTGCATCATTTTGTAGTCACCTATTTTCAAGTATACACTAAACATAAACCCAACCATTCTCCGTTACTACTTCACCCGGAGAATATTCTTACTCTGACCCTTGACCTGCCACAGTGGAGCTACCTTGAACAGTGTGCCGAGTCCATGACTCTTACAGGCTTTGCTACCGGATAATATCCAGTTCATATCTGCAATATACACAAGAGGCACATCCATATAACGTGACATAAGGTTACTGAGAGACAGTAGGAGAATGCTTTCATACCAGGCCCTCCGTACAGCGTAGGTTAGTCACGGTAACTATCCTTAGGCAGGTTTAACAATTCATACATTAAAGTTCTTGTACAACATAATTCCCTATAGTGAGAAGTGCAACACTGTATATACGTCAGCAAATTGCCTTAGTCTTCTTATGGTCATTGATGAATTCTTCTTACAGTATGACCTGAAAGTCCTTGGAACTGAATGAAACTAATAATATGTTCAATATATACACAACAGAACAATCACGATTGCAGCTGTAACAGCATTTGCACTGTACATTGCACCACAGCCAACACACGTTTTGTACTGTTGGTAGGTATTTTCAAGGCAAAAGGCTTTTAGGAACTGTCAGTCGAGATAGTCTTGCTGGTACATTAAAGACTATTTGGTCTGTCAATGTTTTTATTGTTCCTTTTATAACTAAATTGGTGAATAAGCACAGAGACTGCTTTAATAGCAGCAAACAATATCCGTTCCATCCTCAACGAGACTGAAGCCCTGATACTTATCGACCTCTCAGCGGCTTTCGACACAATCTCCCACCACTCCCTCATCACAAGACTTCACCACATCGGGATCCGAAGAAACGCCCCCAAGTGGATCACCTCCCTACCTACAGGACACACTCAGGAAATCTGTATACCGCCTTTCGCCTCCGTACCCAAGAGCATCATCTGCAGGAGTTTCAACGCCTACATGACTCCACTGGCCAACGTTTCCTGCACCCATGGACTCAACAACACCCAACTAATCCGATCTCTCACAGAAGATACCACCACAACCAGAGTCCCCTTCCAGAATGCCATGACCAACATCGCCGACTGGATGAGATCCAACATTCTGAAGATGAACATAGACAAGACAGAAGTGCTCATCTTCAAGAACACCTCTCCATGGAATGACACATGGTGGGACTACTGCGCTCAAACCCTCAACCACCCCTAGCAACCGTTCCCACAAGGACCAGGTCAACGCAGTAGCCTACTCCTGCTTCCACACCCTCTGAAAGATTTTCAGCTGAATCCCAGTCAACACCAGTGACTCAAGCCCAATCAGCTGAGTGGACTACAGAAATGCACTATACGCCGAAACAACTTCCCATCTCCTCAAACAACTACAGATTATAGAGAACCCTGAAGCCAGATTCATCCTCAACCTGCCCAAACAGCGAAGCATTACCCCCACACCGCAGAAACCTCCACAGGCTCCCTACCAGAAGAAATGCCAGTTTAAGCTGCTGATCCACGCCTAGAAGGCCCTCCACTTTTAGCAAAACGATAACTCGGACACCATTGATCACAGTGAATTTTTCACAGAAGTCCCTTTTATTGACTATGTACTTATTTAATTATTTTTGCTTTTTATGGCTTTCACATTCAAGTATTCCTTTCACCTTATACATACCATGATTTTCAATTTTCTGAAAAGGTTTTCCATTAATACAAAACACAACTGCTTTACAGTATTTTCATATTTCAATACCAATGTTACAACACACATAAATACATGCAAACAATTTAACAAAACATGGAGATTATACTGTCACTTCATCGTTTCTCAAAAAAGAAAGAAATGTACTGCTTTTCTTAATTGGAAAGTATATTGGCCCAATTTAATCCCTACAGGTTTTTTTGGCGTCATACTAATGTCTGATGTGTCAAGACCATGTAAACTCTTAGTCCTGTACACCAGTCTCTTTCTTATGGTCCTTTATATGTGATCTGAAAAGAATGTTACAATCTATATGGAGATAGATTTATTTAGTTCAGACTTCTCCAGCTGGAACTGAACAGCAACTTCTTCTTAAATAAATCTTTCTAGACCACTGGGTTGTGCCGACGCGCTTCAACCTTGTAGGTGTGGGACCAGCACACTTTTTTATATCAAGGTCTTCATCAATGCTGTTTTGGATTGTTGTAGGACATTTTTTGTTCGTCTTTGTAGCTGAAGAGGGATGCTTTTTGCTTGCTACCCTGACTCCTATGTTTTTTTGGGGGAGAGAGAGAGAGGCCTTGTGGTCAGCTTTTTTTCGAGGTTGTTTCAGATCTTTCTTTTCTTTTACTGTGGGTATTCTTGAATCTCTCAGGCATTTTTTAGCGCAGCCAGGTTCGCATTCTCCTCGGGGATCGAGCCTAACGGGCAGGCTGTCGCATGGTCTCATTCTTAGAAGGCCCTCCACAACGCCAGACCCTCCTACATCAACCATCACCTGACTTTCCACCAGCCAACCCGACTACTCTGATCCACCGCCCTGACACATGTCCCCCACATCCGGCGGAGCTGCAGCGGAGGTCACTCCTTTTACCACACCATCAAGTCCTGAAACGAAGTCTCGTTCTACCACCGAACCTCCACTTCACTCCATGACTTCAGACAGGGTCTGTAGACCAGACTCTTCAACTAAAGGCACCTGGATACCCACCAAGGGTGATAAGTCGTGCTTTACAATACTGATTAACTGATAATGTATAATGTGGGAACATTATTGATTATAAGAACCTTACTTCTTCAGGAAAACAAGGGGGATGAGGGCACATACTAGTAATTACAAACAGAGACTGCCACATTCTGGTTTAGGTATCTGTGATTATGGCTGTCACAGATCAATCTGGCATCTTGGAACAAGAAACTGCTGGCTTACCCTCCAGTAACAAGTGTTACGTCTTCGCTGGACTGATAGCAAAAGTAAGAACAAACGTACATTAAGAAGGAAGATGTGACCTGCCGTCTTTGGAACCTGGGCACCCAGATCCAAACCCCGGTCTAGGTGCTTGACACAACAGCATGGGATTACTACCCCCAATACCGATCACTCAGCGTCTATGCTCAGCTGAGAGTGGCCAGAGTAGTGGAGGAGGGAGGAGGGAGGAGGGAAGTTTCGTGGATGAAAAGCTTCAAAGTCAATTTAAAAGTGCCACAAACAAAAATAAGATACGCCACTTCTTCAATCAAGCAGAGTACAATTTATACGCTAAAAGAAGCTTGAGTAAAGTTAGTGCAGAGGACCTCTCGGCTTCCGCCTCAGGAGGGTGAAAATGCTCGGCTTAATCCACCCTACGTGAAGTTAAGAGATACAAAGGTGTCACACCCCCGTCCTGTTTGCATTTGAGAAGCAGCTCGTCAGTCTGCCTGTCTTGGGTTTGATTGATGTACTGGCTCGAGATTAGTTGCACAGTTGAAGCTCCAAAGATAAATGTTTGCCCCTCTGTCAATCATATCAAAAAAAGGCCGGCAACGTGTTCTTTGTACTTTGGAGTGCAGAAGTGATTTAAAGCGCATAGAAGGTGTGTACCGCGCACTAGAGAAGATGCTCGAAACAGGATCATCTCATCACCACAAAACCTAGCTCCGTTATTCAAGGTGTTTGAAAATTAGCATTCGTGCAGCGCCTCACACTACGGGCGTCACTCCGCCACAAACCTAGCTCTGTTATTCATGGTGTTTGTACATTAGCATTCATATAGCGCTTCAAACAACTGGCGTGGCTCCGCAACAAAACCTACCTCTGGTATTCAGGTGTGTTTTTTAACACCTTCGCAGCGTCGAACGTTCAGCGCCCAGTGCTGAACGTTCGGAGAACGAATGCTGGCCCGTCGGCCAACGGTCGTGTGCAGCACTGGCAAGGTAGTGCTCGCGACGACCGTTGGCCGACGGCAGCACTTAAAGGATTAATGTAGGATTTGTACAGCTCTTCACACTACAGGCGTGGCATTGGAGCACTGTACTGTAAGAGGCTCTCGGGTTCTGTATGTGCTTTGGTGTGCCGACTTTGGAACGCAATGAGTGTTGTGTGCTACGGTTGATGTTGCTGCCGTTGTATCAATGCAGGAGTGCTGCGCTTAGACACGAGCATGGCCATACAACTTGTGCCTCCCGAGGCGGACCGCCCCCTCACCACCCCTTTCTACTCCACTGTGCAGAGCAACGTGCTTTAGTAAATGTTCGAAAATGCTCACATTACTACAATTTCATTCGCTCTGCATAGCGTCGGATCATCTTAATGATTGGCTCCCATGAGTGTTCATCCAGGAGTTCATGCTGCACCGGTTTGTTTCTGGTTGTGGAACTCACTTGGACCCTAGCGGAAAAATCTTTTTCCTTTGTGAATCAAACTTTTCAAAGGCGGGTTTAGAATGCGACCAGCGAAGACTGTTACTAAGCGAGCGGCAGAAGCCGGCTTTAGGCATGAACGGCTTCTGGACAGTTTACATCAGATGCAAAAAAAAAAAAAATATTCCACCATGTGCAGCTCGCATATGTCTTCAATTATCTCTGCCGTGACGGCCGAGATAATTGAAAATATATGGCCTTCTGGTGCGCGTAACAGACACCAATAGGCCATAGGTGGAGCTACGCGACCGCCTATGGCCTATTGAATGTTCTGTTTCTAAAGCACACGCACGCCAACAGGAATGCACCTAGGAATTAACACGCACGAGCAGCGTGGAATTCCTAGGTACATTTCGAAAAGCCCTGAGAAAAGGACTCTGGACTACTCCCACACTGCTGACGCAGTGTAGGCTAGGCCCGAGCCCTAAAAAAATAAATGGGTGCAGATTTCACTGTGCGCGCCCATTCACGCTCCATTACTGATAACACTCACAGTACTTGCGGCGCTAACTAAAACAAACCTTTACTCATTTGTGAGCCAAGACTGTTGTCAGAGGGGTCTGGCCTAAAAAGGGGGGCGCAGCTTTCACAAGCGCGGAATTAACTCGGCGCCACATTCACGCTCCATTACTGCTAACAGTCAGAGTACTTATTTTGGCACTATCTGACAGGGTCGTCTCCAAAAAAGAAAGTGCGCCGCAGTACTCTCTTTGCCACGTTCTGACACGGCCGTCTCCAAACACCAAGGTGCACTCATTCACAGCACTTGCCATTCATGTGGCATTAGTGATATATATATTGCGGCGCTAATTTACAACTAGGCAGCATTACTGATATATAGTGTGGCGCTAATTTCAAAGTTAAACAAACCTTTACTCAGTTGTGGGCCTCCCGGACAACGTCGGGACGGGCTGCTAGTATTACATATTTGATTTGGATAACATTCTTGACCACAACTGTATATTACGATTGTGTTGTTGCGGTCATAGGGTCTTGTGTTTGAATTACAAATGTTTTTAATGAATGTTTTTTGTTTACACACTGTATGTTTTTAATAGTATCCTTCAAGGAAATTTATGAAGGACCTTTTTAGGTCGAGGACCATAGGCTGCGCTTGCGCAGTTCGGTCTGAAGAATTAATGTTTTTTAGTTAGGGGGCTTGAACCCGTCCCTCTTCTCCATTGGCTGGCCTCGTAAATGCTGGCCAGCCATTGAAGGAGAGGGGCATCACTCCCTTTAAGCCCCGTCTTTTTCAGATTCGGGGGCGTGTTTTTTGCATTCTCTCTCACAGTGACGTCATCCGTCACTCAACAAAAAACACGCCCCGATTCCGAAAATGTCGGAGCTTTGCAGCAGCCATTTCTGCCTGACCGCGTCCGGCCCTTGCATCCATCCGCTTGCTTCGTTGGCCATTCTCCCCAGAAGAACTTTAAGCTCCAAGATAACTTCATTTTAAGTTAAATTTGAATAGTCGTTTTCAAACTTATGCGACCTACAGGCATTTTTTCCACTGGTTGAATCACAATTAGGTTTCGCACAGTGTCACAAATGAAACATGGAATGTCACACAAACAATGGCAAAGTCGCACATAAGCAATCTGAAACATGGCAACTATGAGATTACGTGTTTTTTTGAAAAAGGACAAGATAGAAGGTTCTTCAACTTGCGCACAAATGTCTAATATTTAAGTAAAAACAAATCTCAATGTTGCTACTAGGGACAATAGTGACGTCTATCCAGCATCATAAACAATGTAGTAAACTACACATGAAACATTTGTAAGCAATATATCCCGAGCAGTTGCAATCCGCGTTAGGAAAAGCAATAAAGAAGAAAAAGTCTTTCAGTATCAATCTTCTTCTTTTAATGTTCTCAAAATGATATTTCTTCAGATCTTTAGCCTTTAGCCAACACGTGTTTCGGCTACAGCAGTTTATGCTGATAGACTTCGTCAGGGCTGTCTGTTTGTTAGAGCTAGATCTATATTTCTGATTAGATTTCTCCCATAGACAATTTCAATATCACTCGTAAAATCTTAAAAGGACTATCCAGTCCAATGAAGTAGCAGAAAGAAATTAAGTTGAATCTGTATCTCACGAGTACGCCGCGCCCGGAATACTCGTGAGATACAGATTCAACTGCACACAGTTGTGGGAATTGACCAACCCAGACGTGGGTTTGCGATTCAAGAACATTAATTTCTTTCTGCTACTTCATTGGACTGGATAGTCCTTTTAAGATTTTACGAGTGATATTGAAATTGTCTATGGGAGAAATCTAATCAGAAATACAGATCTAGCTCTAACAAACAGACAGCCCTGACGAAGTCTATCAGCATAAACTGCTGTAGCCGAAACACGTGTTGGCTAAAGGCTAAAGATCTGAAGAAATATCATTTTGAGAACATTAAAAGAAGAAGATTGATACTGAAAGACTTTTTCTTCTTTATTGCTTTTCCTAACGCGGATTGCAACTGCTCGGGATATATTGCTTACATATGAGATTACGTGATTTGCCTACAATCACAAGACGCTGTGCCGAAACCAAGACGTAAGTCTGGTTTCCCCAGTTCCAAAATCGGCAGCTTTGATCGTACCGCCACATCCTCTCCAGAAAGCTGCATGAGTATTAAAACACAACAATCACGGCCCACATGGACCCTTAAAACTCCGGACCCTGGTGCCACTGCACCTAGCTACGCCCCAGTGGTGAGGCCGCCAAGCTATGTAACATAACAATCTGTCACGTCAGAAAGCTGCTCATAGTTTAAGAATCAAAGCACATCTGCGCGCCGATATGCTGCACGGGGAGGCGTCCTGATCAGAACGCCAGTGTTTTCTGCCTTGATTACTTTGTGCAGCTATATGCAGATATTATCACGAAGGTTCGGAGAGGCGTTTCGAAGCCAGCGCTGAATGGGAGCGAGGGCCGAGGAGCTATCCTAGCATGAGACATCTGCAGTTAATCAGCAGACGTTCCCAGAGCCTGCCGCTGCGTCTGCTGCCTTAAATCTCACTCATTTGACGGCTCTCCCCAGTGTAATGCAGCGGCCGCGTATTAGATCCCTGCAGACGCTGAAAGGTGAAGGCAAGAAAAGCTTTGACCTTTTGTCAGGGGGATGACAGGACAAAATGGTCCGCTATAAACAACAGTTTGAGCCGGGTAATTTGATGCATCGAGTTTCCTAAACTTCTCCAGATGCCGAACTCGGCTTGGGATGAGAGATAAGGGCAGGGCATTTATTCAGTGAATGGAGCGCGGCCTTGTGTAGCCAAGGAAAGGGAGCCATCTCTTTGCAAATGCGGGGCATAATCTACTCTCGAACCTGCTGTTTCCTTCCCGTTCCCAAGGCAGGCCTGGCCTATAGGGCACTCTGGGAGGGCTGGACTGATAGATCAGTGTGTGGCTGTTTGGCAGCGTGCTTTACGGTCTGGTAGGTCCGTTTTCACTCTCGACTTCCATGATATTACCACAAACCTTGCTTGTAGCAAGCACCGATATATAAAGCCTCCTTGCCTTGTAAAACACCTATATATGTCTTCACTATTTAAAAACTACCCAAGTTAAATATTGCCTCGATTTTTAAATGTGGGCCCCTTTTTTAAGCAATCTGATTTGCTAATGGTGGTGTGTGGGGAAGGGGGGCACTTTTAATCTGATGCCCAACTTTTCTGTCCCAGTCCAACTTGCCCGTTCCCCCAACTGTTCTGAGCTGTCAACATTAGATTGTAACATATCTGCATCACCTTGAGAATTGACAGAATTAGAAATGCTAAGTCAGTGCAGGTATAACATCAAATCACCATTACTCCTTCCCTGAAAACAATGCCAAACAGCATCAGAAAGGGAGGTTATTACAATCTGCAAGACAGTCACACACATTTTAAGAATAATAATGTTTGCCTTAAGTGGCTAAAGATATGCCTAGATGTGGGTCCCATGCGCCCTTTGCCACTGGATTTAAACTAGCCTCGCTGATGACAGGGTGATACCTCGAAACTGGTCCCAAGATGCTAGTTTCTAATCGAGGGAGGACCTTGCCTGGCAGTTAGGGGTGTTGCAAAAAACACAGTTGATGGACAGATTGCAGAACAATGTCTTACATTCACCCTAGTACAAAGATCGGGCCTAAATCCATCGTTTTTTTGTACTCCACACCACCCTAGGTCAGACAATGGCTATATGCAAATCAGCCTTGACCCTGTGCCTCATGGGAACAGTCCAGCCCGAACTACCAAGCCATGTCTTTCCTAGATCAGAATCAAGCATCCAAGGACAGGTTTCTGGCTATCAGCCTTCGTCAGCCTGGATAGCTTGACTCCAGTGATGTGGAGAGCCTGGGACTCACGTCTGAGCATACCCAGCCCACTCGGGGTGAAAATTGCAAAAAACACAGTTGATGGACAGATTGCAGAACAATGTCTTCCATTCACGGCAGTACAAAGATCTGGGCCTAAATCCATCGTTTTATTGCACTCCACACCATCCTAAGGCTACATGCAAATCAGCCTTGACCCTGTGCCTCATGGGAACAGTCCTGCAAACAATGCCAAACAGCATCAGAAAACAGGGAGGTTATTACAATCTGGAAGACAGTCACACACATTTTAAGATTAATAATGTTTGCCCTAAGTGGCTAAAGATATGCCTAGATGTGGGTCCCATGCGCCCTTTGCCACTGGATTTAAACTAGCCTCGCTCATGACGGGGTGATACCCCGAAACTGGTCCCAAGATGCTAGTTTCTGATCTATGGAGGACCTTGCCTGGCAGTTAGGGGTGGACTGTTGAGTCAAGACTGATTTTCATATGACTAGGTCCAAACTTGTGTGGCATAGTGAGCAAAAGAACAGTGGGTTAAACCCAGATCTCTTGACTTGCTCCCCTGCCCCCGGTCTGTGCTTTCTCCCCTGCCCCCGGTCTGTGCTTGCTGCCCTGTCCCCTCGCTGTGCTTGCTCTCCTGCCCCCTGGCTGTGCTTGCTCTCCTGCCCCCTGGCTGTGCTTGCTCTCCTGCCCCCTACCCCCTTGTTGCTTGTGCTTGCTCTCCTGCCCCTGCCCCCTCGTTGCTTGTGCGTGCTTCTCCTGCCCCTCGTTCTCGTTGCTTACTCTCCTGCCCCTCCCCCCTGTGTGTGGGTGCTAATGCAATAGGTCTCGCACATGCAAACGATTAAGCTATTGGCAATGTAAACGACAATGCCATTTATTTAGGATTTTTTTTTTAAATGTCATGAGCAATGCCAATAGCTCTACCTTTAATAATGCCGAGACCAATGCATTGTAAATGCTTGTTAATATCTGTGCAGAAGCAAATACATTTTTTGTATTTTTCATAAAATAAATATATACTAGCACTAGTTTTCGGCTTGGTCTTAGATTTATGCCACAGTAGGTGAAACCTTAGAGGGGCATCTGAATGAGGGAAGAATGAATGTTCAATTCTGATAAAGATGTGAGATTTAGCTGTTGTGAATATATATCTGTAAACGTAAGTCATGGGGAACTCTTCTTGCTTTACTTAGACAAGGCTCAGCCCCCAGGGCCCGAGTAAGCCACCTCTCTCTTTTGTCTAACATAGTCTCAGCCCCGCCTACAGTACGTTCAGTACTGAAGTATGTTCACTAATGCTCTCTAGCTCACAATGCATTGCCATCTAACTCCAATGCAGAACCTTCAGCGTTGCCTGTACCTCGTGATACAGGGATTTAAGTACAGATTCCCACTTTGCAGGACCACCTGCACCTTTGCAGAGCCTTCAGTACTGATAGCCTCTATGCAGCACCCCCCGCCCCTTCACCTTTGTGGCGCATTCAGTAATGACACCTGTAGGCAAAACTGCTTCTGTAGGACCTTCAGTTTTGATAGCCCCCTATGCAGGATACCCTTAATCCTTTGCAGGGCCCTCACTATTGTCACACGTTATGCAGAGGCCCAGCACCTTTACCAGACTTTAAGTACTAGCATCCTCTATGCAGGACCTTCACTACTCCACTATGCCTTTGCAGAAATTGCTGTACGGACTCTCCTTATGCTAGACCTTCTCCGCTTTTGCAGGACCCACATCCACCTCTGCAATCATTTTAGTACTGACACCCCTATGCAAGACCTACAGTACAGAACCCTCTATGCGGGACTCCCTCAACGTTGGAAGAACATTCAGCACTAACACCCCCTTTGCAGAACCTCCTACGCTTTTGCAGGACCTTCAGTACTGTACCCCCGTGCAAGAACCCCGCCTACCTCAGCAAGCCTTTCAATGCCGACAGCCCGCTATGGAGAGTCAGATTTTATCAGGTAGAACTATATTTAGGGCTTACTTGCCCCTTCTGTGTTGCTAACAAACAGGTGTTCGGTTCACTCACAAAGTGATGCCTTTAAATCTTTTTTTGTTCATCTTGTCATATTTCTTCTGTATTTAGAGACAGATATGAAAAAAAAGAGTTTACATCTACAGTTACTTTTTTTTCTCTCAGAGTGCAAAGATAAAGGATTTTGTAAAGTGAACTGTGACAAAAGTGCTGGACAAAACGTGTGAAATGAAAGGCGGTAGGATGTCATGTTTTATTCTAACACAAATTTAAATTGCTAAAAAGTGAACTGTAAAAACTGTTAAAAACAAATTTCAGTAGTCATGAAAGCCCTTATGTTTTGGAATTATGTGTGATGACAAAAAATCTTTTAAAAGGATAAAAAGAAATCAGAAAACATTACTTTGTGAGGTGCAAATGATAATTACGTTTGCTGACCCCCTATTTCCACTGATTATTGGTTATACATTATATAGTTTTAGAAGTTAAACTTCTATCTGTTAATGGCCGTGCACTACCTCCTCATGCTTTACTAATATATGTATTGAATGTGAGTTTTTAAAGACGCACTGAAAAACATTACTGCTCCTGCCCTGATGGTAATGTTATTAGTGATCTAAGAGGCAAGTATCATGTGAACGCTATATGTGGTCTCGATTCTTATTATGAACGAGTAAACGTTTGGTCATTGAATAGTATTTCTTTTACAGTACAAATGGAGAAGTTACATATTTGAAAGTGCACTCATGTGATAATGAAGAAAAAAGGCAACTCTGTAGAATAAAATATTTGCCTAGAATCACAAAATTTCAGACCAGTTCACTTTGTCAGGTACATTACAGTTAGGAGTAGATTATTCAAGTTACTAGACCTTTAAGTCTAGTATCGTTTATGATTTTAAAAGGCCTGGTGAAGGACCTTCAATATTAGCATCCCCTACACAGGACCCCTGCACATTTACAGGACGTTCAGTACTAACACCTTCTTATAGGAACTTCAACCCGGCCACCCTGTGCAGGACCACTCAACCTCTACAGGACTCTCAGTACTGCCACACCTGTGCAGGTCCCTCAGTACTGACACCCCTGTGCAGGCCCCTCAGTACTGCCACACCGGTGCAGGCCCCTCAGTACTGCCACACCGGTGCAGGCCCCTCAGTACTGCCACACCGGTGCAGGCCCCTTAAGTGCTGACAACCCCGTGCAGGCCCCTTCAGTGCTGACAACCCCGTGCAGGCCCCGTCAGTGCTGACAACCCCGTGCAGGCCCCTTCAGTGCTGACAACCCCGTGCAGGCCCCTTCAGTGCTGACAGCCCCTTCAGTGCTGACAACCCCGTGCAGGCCCCGTCAGTGCTGACAACCCCGTGCAGGCCCCTTCAGTGCTGACAACCCCGTGCAGGCCCCTTCAGTGCTGACAACCCCGTGCAGGCCCCTTCAGTGCTGACAACCCCGTGCAGGCCCCTTCAGTGCTGACAACCCTGTGCAGGCCCCTTCAGTGCTGACAACCCTGTGCAGGCCCCTTCAGTGCTGACACTCCCGTGCATGACCCTTCAGTGCTGACACCCCCGTGCAGGACCCTCAGTGCTGACACCCCCGTGCAGGACCCTTCAGTGCTGACACTCCCGTGCAGGACCCTTCAGTGCTGACACCCCCGTGCAGGACCCTTCAGTGCTGGCACCCACCGTGCAGGACCCTTCAGTGCTGACACCCCCGTGCAGGACCCTCAGTACTGACACCCCCGTGCAGGACCCTCAGTACTGACACCCCCGTGCAGGACCCTCAGTACTGACACCCCCGTGCAGGACCCTCAGTACTGACACCCCCGTGCAGGACCCCTCAGTACTGACACCCCCGTGCAGGACCCCTCAGTACTGACACCCATGTGCAGGACCCTCAGTACTGACACCCATGTGCAGGACCCTCAGTACTGACACCCATGCGCAGGACCCTCAGTGCTGAGACCCATGCGCAGGACCCTCAGTGCTGAGACCCATGCGCAGGACCCTCAGTGCTGAGACCCATGCGCAGGACCCTCAGTGCCGACACCCCTGAGCAGGACCCTCAGTACTGACACCCATGCGCAGGACCCTCAGTGCTAAGACCCATGCGCAGGACCCTCAGTGCTGACACCCCTGAGCAGGACCTCTCCACATCTCCAGGACCCTCAGTACTAACACCCCTGAGCAATACCGCAGGACCCTCAGTACTGACACCCATGCGCAGGACCCTCAGTGCTGAGACCCATGCGCAGGACCCTCAGTGCTGACACCCCTGAGCAGGACCTCTCCACATCTCCAGGACCCTCAGTACTAACACCCCTGAGCAATACCTCTCCACATCTCCAGGAACATCAGTACTGGTCGACACCCCTGTGCACGACCCTCAGTACTGCCGCACCTGTGCAGGTTCCCCAGTACTACACCCCTGTGCAGGACCCCTCAGTACTGACACCCATGTGCAGGGCCCTCAGTACTGACACCCATGTGCAGGACCCTCAGTACTGACACCCATGCGCAGGACCCTCAGTACTGACACCCATGCGCAGGACCCTCAGTGCTGACACCCATGCGCAGGACCCTCAGTGCTGAGACCCATGCGCAGGACCCTCAGTGCTGACACCCCTGAGCAGGACCTCTCCACATCTCCAGGACCCTCAGTACGGACACCCCTGAGCAATACCTCTCCACATCTTCAGGCCCCTCAGTACTGACACCCCTGTGCAGGACCCTCAGTACTGCCGCACCTGTGCAGGTTCCCCAGTACTACACCCCTGTGCAAGACCCTCAGTACTGACACCCCTGCGCAGGACCCTCAGTACTGACACCCCTGCGCAGTACCCTCAGTACTGACACCCCTGTGCAGGACCCTCAGTACTGACACCCCTGTGCAGGACCCTCAGTACTGACACCCATGTGCAGGACCCTCAGTACTGACACCCATGTGCAGGACCCTCAGTACTGACACCCATGTGCAGGACCCTCAGTACTGACACCCATGTGCAGGACCCTCAGTACTGACACCCATGACACCCATGCGCAGGACCCTCAGTGCTGAGACCCATGCGCAGGACCCTCAGTGCTGAGACCCATGCGCAGGACCCTCAGTGCTGAGACCCATGCGCAGGACCCTCAGTGCTGAGACCCCTGCGCAGGACCTCTCCACATCTCCAGGACCCTCAGTACTGACACCCCTGAGCAATACCTCTCCACATCTCCAGGAACATCAGTACTGACATCCCTGTGCAGGACCCTCAGTACTGCCGCACCTGTGCAGGTTCCCCAGTACTGCTGCACCTGTGCAGGTTCCTCAGTACTGACACCCCTGTGCAGGACCCTCAGTACTGACACCCCTGTGCAGGACCCTCAGTACTGACACCCCCGTGCAGGACCCTCAGTACTGACACCCCCGTGCAGGACCCTCAGTACTGGCACCCCTGCGCAGGACTCTCAGTACTGGCACCCCTGCGCAGGACCTCTCCAGATCTTCAGGACCCTCAGTACTGACACCCCTGCGCAGGATCCTCAGTACTGACACCCCTGTGCAGGACCTCTTCACATCTCCAGGCCCCTCAGCACTGACACCCCTGTGCAGGACCCTCAGTACTTCCACACCTGTGCAGGTCCTTCTGTACTGACACCCCTGTGCAGGACCATCAGTACTGACACCCCTGTGGAGGCCCCTCAGTACTGACACCCCTGTGGAGGCCCCTCAGTACTGACACCCCTGCACAGGTCCCTCAGTACTGACAGCCCTGCGCAGGACCCTCAGTACTGACAGCCCTGTGCAGGACCCTCAGTACTGACAGCCCTGTGCAGGACCCTCAGTACTGACACCCCCGTGCAGGACCCTCAGTACTGACACCCCTGTGCAGGACCCCTCAGTACTGACACCCCTGTGCAGGACCCCTCAGTACTGACACCCATGTGCAGGACCCCTCAGTACTGACACCCATGTGCAGGACCCCTCAGTACTGACACCCATGTGCAGGACCCCTCAGTACTGACACCCATGTGCAGGACCCTCAGTACTGACACCCATGTGCAGGACCCTCAGTACTGACACCCATGTGCAGGACCCTCAGTACTGACACCCATGCGCAGGACCCTCAGTGCTGAGACCCATGTGCAGGACCCTCAGTGCTGACACCCCTGAGCAGGACCTCTCCACATCTCCAGGACCCTCAGTACGGACACCCCTGAGCAATACCTCTCCACATCTCCAGGATCATCAGTACTGACACCCCTGTGCAGGACCCTCAGTACTGCCGCACCTGTGCAGGTTCCCCAGTACTACACCCCTGTGCAGGACCCCTCAGTACTGACACCCATGTGCAGGACCCTCAGTACTGACACCCATGCGCAGGACCCTCAGTACTGACACCCATGCGCAGGACCCTCAGTGCTGAGACCCATGCGCAGGACCCTCAGTGCTGACACCCCTGAGCAGGACATCTCCAGGACCCTCAGTACGGACACCCCTGAGCAATACCTCTCCACATCTCCAGGAACATCAGTACTGACACCCCTGTGCAGGACCCTCAGTACTGACACCCCTGCGCAGGACCCTCAGTACTGACACCCCTGCGCAGGACCCTCAGTACTGACACCCCTGCGCAGGACCCTCAGTACTGACACCCCTGTGCAGGACCCTCAGTACTGACACCCCTGTGCAGGACCCTCAGTACTGACACCCCTGTGCAGGACCCTCAGTACTGACACCCCTGTGCAGGACCCTCAGTACTGACACAGCTGTGCAGGACCCTCAGTACTGACACCCATGTGCAGGACCCTCAGTACTGACACCCATGCGCAGGACCCTCAGTGCTGAGACCCATGCGCAGGACCCTCAGTGCTGAGACCCATGCGCAGGACCCTCAGTGCTGGGACCCATGCGCAGGACCCTCAGTGCTGAGACCCATGCGCAGGACCCTCAGTGCTGGGACCCATGCGCAGGACCCTCAGTGCTGAGACCCCTGCGCAGGACCTCTCCACATCTCCAGGACCCTCAGTACTGACACCCCTGAGCAATACCTCTCCACATCTCCAGGAACATCAGTACTGACATCCCTGTGCAGGACCCTCAGTACTGCCGCACTTGTGCAGGTTCCCCAGTACTGCCGCACCTGTGCAGGTTCCTCAGTACTGACACCCCTGTGCAGGACCCTCAGTACTGACACCCCTGTGCAGGACCCTCAGTACTGACACCCCTGTGCAGGACCCTCAGTACTGGCACCCCTGCGCAGGACTCTCAGTACTGGCACCCCTGCGCAGGACCTCTCCAGATCTTCAGGACCCTCAGTACTGACACCCCTGCGCAGGATCCTCGGTACTGACACCCCTGTGCAGGACCTCTTCACATCTGCAGGCCCCTCAGCACTGACACCCCTGTGCAGGACCCTCAGTACTTCCACACCTGTGCAGGTCCTTCTGTACTGACACCCCTGTGCAGGACCATCAGTACTGACACCCCTGTGCAGGACCATCAGTACTGACACCCCTGCACAGGTCCCTCAGTACTGACAGCCCTGCGCAGGACCCTCAGTACTGACAGCCCTGCGCAGGACCCTCAGTACTGACAGCCCTGCGCAGGACCCTCAGTACTGACAGCCCTGCGCAGGACCCTCAGTACTGACAGCCCTGTGCAGGACCCTCAGTACTGACACCCCTGTGAAGGACCCTCAGTACTGACACCCCTGTGAAGGACCCTCAGTACTGACACCCCTGTGCAGGACCCTCAGTACTGACACCCCTGTGCAGAACCCTCAGTACTGACACCCCTGTGCAGGACCTCTCCACATCTCCAGGACCCTCAGTACTGACAGCCCTGCGCAGGACTCTCAGTACTGACACCCCTGTGCAGGACCCTCAGTACTGACACCCCTGTGCAGGACCCTCAGTACTGACACCCCTGTGCAGGACCCTCAGTACTGACACCCCTGTGCAGGACCCTTCAGTACTGACACCCCTGTGCAGGACCCTTCAGTACAGACACCCCGTGCAGGCCCCTTCAGTGCTGACAACCCCGTGCAGGCCCCTTCAGTGCTGACAACCCCGTGCAGGCCCCTTCAGTGCTGACAACCCCCCTTCAGTGCTGACAACCCCGTGCAGGCCCCTTCAGTGCTGACAACCCCGTGCAGGCCCCTTCAGTGCCGACAACCCCGTGCAGGCCCCTTCAGTGCCGACACCCCCGTGCAGGCCCCTTCAGTGCCGACACCCCCGTGCAGGCCCCTTCAGTGCCGACACCCCCGTGCAGGCCCCTTCAGTGCCGACACCCCCGTGCAGGCCCCTTCAGTGCCGACACCCCCGTGCAGGCCCCTTCAGTGCCGACACCCCCGTGCAGGCCCCTTCAGTGCCGACACCCCCGTGCAGGCCCCTTCAGTGCCGACACCCCCGTGCAGGCCCCTTCAGTGCCGACACCCCCGTGCAGGCCCCTTCAGTGCCGACACCCCCGTGCAGGCCCCTTCAGTGCCGACACCCCCGTGCAGGCCCCTTCAGTGCCGACACCCCCGTGCAGGCCCCTTCAGTGCCCACACCCCCGTGCAGGCCCCTTTAGTGCCGACACCCCCGTGCAGGCCCCTTCAGTGCTGACACCCCCGTGCATGCCCCTTCAGTGCTGACACCCCCGTGCAGGACAATCAGTACTGACACCCCCGTGCAGGACAATCAGTACTGACACCCCAGTGCAGGCCCCTTCAGTGCTGACAACCCCGTGCATGACCCTTCAGTGCTGACACCCCCGTGCAGGACCCTCAGTACTGACACCCCCGTGCAGGACCCTCAGTACTGACACCCCCGTGCAGGACCCTCAGTACTGACACCCCCGTGCAGGACCCTCAGTACTGACACCCCCGTGCAGGACCCCTCAGTACTGACACCCCCGTGCAGGACCCCTCAGTACTGACACCCCCGTGCAGGACCCCTCAGTACTGACACCCCTGTGCAGGACCCCTCAGTACTGACACCCCTGTGCAGGACCCCTCAGTACTGACACCCCTGTGCAGGACCCCTCAGTACTGACACCCCCGTGGAGGACCCTTCAGTACTGACACCCCCGTGGAGGACCCTTCAGTACTGACACCCCCGTGGAGGACCCTTCAGTACTGACACCCGCGTGGAGGACCCTCAGTACTGGCACCCCCGTGGAGGACCCTCAGTACTGACACCCCCGTGGAGGACCCTTCAGTACTGACAACCCGTGGAGGACCCTTCAGTACTGACACCCGCGTGGAGGACCCTCAGTACTGACACCCCCGTGCTGGATCCTCAGTACTGACACCCCTGTGCAGGACCCCTCAGTACTGACACCCCTGTGCAGGACCCTTCAGTACTGACACCCCCGTGGAGGACCCTTCAGTACTGACACCCCCGTGGAGGACCCTTCAGTACTGACACCCCCGTGGAGGACCCTTCAGTGCTGACACCCCCATGGAGGACCCTCAGTACTGACACCCCCGTGCAGGACCCTAAGTACTGCCGCACCTGTGCAGGATCCCCAGTACTGACACACCTGTGAAGGACCCTCAGTACTGACACCCCTGCGCAGGACCCTCAGTACTGACAACCCTGCGCAGGACCCTCAGTACTGACAACCCTGCGCAGGACCCTCAGTACTGACACCCCTGCGCAGGACCTCTCCAGATCCCCAGGACCCTCAGTACTGACACCCCTGCGCAGGATCCTCAGTACTGACACCCCTGTGCAGGACCTCTTCACATCTCCAGGCCCCTCAGCACTGACACCCCTGTGCAGGACCCTCAGTACTTCCACACCTGTGCAGGTCCTTCTGTACTGACAGCCCTGTGCAGGACCCTCAGTACTGACAGCCCTGTGCAGGACCCTCAGTACTGACAGCCCTGTGCAGGACCTCTCCACATCTCCAGGACCCTCAGTACTGACAGCCCTGCACAGGACCCTCAGTACTGACAGCCCTGCGCAGGACCCTCGGTACTGACAGCCCTGCGCAGGACCTCGCCACATCTCCAGGCCCCTCAGTACCGACACCCCCGTACAGGACCCTCAGTACTGACACCCCTGTGCAGGACCCTCAGTACTGATACCCCTGTGCAGGACCCTCAGTACTGACACCCCTGTGCAGGACCCTCAGTACTGACACCCCTGTGCAGGACCCTCAGTACTGACACCCCTGTGCAGGACCCTCAGTACTGACACCCATGCGCAGGACCCTCAGTACTGACACCCATGCGCAGGACCCTCAGTGCTGACACCCCTGCGCAGGACCTCTCCACATCTCCAGGACCCTCAGTACTGACACCCCTGAGCAATACCTCTCCACATCTCCAGGAACATCAGTACTGACACCCCTGTGCAGGACCCTCAGTACTTCCACACCTGTGCAGGTCCTTCTGTACTGACACCCCTGTGCAGGACCCTCAGTACTGACACCCCTGCGCAGGACCCTCAGTACTGACACCCCTGTGGAGGACCCTCAGTACTGACACCCCTGTGGAGGACCCTCAGTACATCTCCAGGCCCCTCAGTACTGACACCCCTGTGCAGGACCCTTCAGTACTGACACCTGTGCAGGACCCTTCAGTACTGACACCCCTGTGCAGGACCCTTCAGTACTGATACCCCTGTGCAGGACCCTTCAGTACTGACACCCCTGTGCAGGACCCTTCAGTACTGACACCCCTGTGCAGGACCCTCAGTACTGACACAGCTGTGCAGGACCCTCAGTACTGACACAGCTGTGCAGGACCCTCAGTACTGACACAGCTGTGAAGGACCCTCAGTACTGACACAGCTGTGAAGGACCCTCAGTACTGACACCCATGTGCAGGACCCTCAGTACTGACACCCATGTGCAGGACCCTCAGTACTGACACCCATGCGCAGGACCCTCAGTGCTGAGACCCATGCACAGGACCCTCAGTGCTGAGACCCATGCGCAGGACCCTCAGTGCTGAGACCCCTATGCAGGACCCTTCAGTGCTGAGACCCCTATGCAGGACCCTTCAGTACTGACACCCCTATGCAGGACCCTTCAGTACTGACAGCCCTGCGCAGGACCCTTCAGTACTGACAGCCCTGCGCAGGACCCTCAGTACTGACACCCTTGTATAGGACATTCAGTACTAACACCCCTGTGCAGGACCTCTCCACATCTCCAGGACCCTCAGTACTGACAGCCCTGCACAGGACCCTCAGTACTGACAGCCCTGCACAGGACCCTCAGTACTGACACCCCGGTGCAGGACCCTCAGTACTGACACCCCGGTGCAGGACCCTCAGTACTGACACCCCTGTGCAGGACCTTGCCACATTTCCAGGCCCCTCAGTACTGACAACCCTGTGCAGGACCCTTCAGTACTGACAGCCCTGTGCAGGACCCTTCAGTACTGACAGCCCTGTGCAGGACCCTTCAGTACTGACAGCCCTGTGCAGGACTCTCAATACCGACACCCCTGTGCAGGACCCTCAGTACTGACACCCCAGTACAGGAACTTGCCACATTTCCAGGCCCCTCAGTACTGACACCCCAGTGCAGGACCCTTCAGTACTGACACCCCTGTGCAGGACCCTCAGTACTGACACCCCTGTGCAGGACCCTTCAGTGCGGACACCCCTGTGCAGGACCCTCCAGTGCTGACACCCCTGTGCAGGACCCTCCAGTACTGACACCCCTGTGCAGGACCCTCCAGTACTGACACCCCTGTGCAGGACCCTCCAGTACTGACACCCCTGTGCAGGACCCTCCAGTACTGACACCCCTGTGCAGGACCCTCCAGTACTGACATCCCTGTGCAGGACCTTTAGTACTGACATCCCTGTGCAGGACCCTTCAGTACAGACACCCCTGTGCAGGACCCTTCAGTACTGACACCCCTGTGCAGGACCCTTCAGTACTGACACCCCTGTGCAGGACCCTTCAGTACCGACACCCCTGTGCAGGATCCTTTAGTACTGACACCCCTGTGCAGGACCCTCAGTACTGACAACCCTGTGCAGGACCCTCAGTACAGACAACCCTGTGCAGGACCCTCAGTACTGACACCCCTGTGCAGGACCCTCAGTACTGACCCCCTGTGCAGGACCCTCAGTACTGACACCCCTGTGCAGGACCCTCAGTACTGACAACCCTGTGCAGGACCCTCAGTACTGACACCCCTGTGCAGGACCCTCAGTACTGACACCCCTGTGCAGGACCCTCAGTACTGATACCCCTGTGCAGGACCCTTCAGTACACTTTAGCGCCTTGAGTAACGCTCCAACCACCTCCAGCTCTGCACCCCGCCAGGTGCGGAGGCATCCTGGGTGTGGCCGCCTCTGTCCCTATGGGGACTGCAAGTGACCCCTTTTCACCCCGAGCTCCTGCCCCCCTCCTGTCATCCCATCTGTTGCCACCTGGACACTCACCTTCCTCCGGGCGAGGGCCGTTCCCCGCTGCGGGCGCAGAGCGCGGGGGTGGGGTCTGTACCCCGGCCTCCCCCGCTCCCCTCCTCCGGGGCCGGGGTACGGGCCGCGGGCCCTCAGCTCCGCCGGCCCGAGCTCTGTCCAACGCCAGCCCCGGACTCCATCTTACAGGAAGTGACATGAAGGGGGGGGGTGAGGGGGGGCCGCCGGAGTCCCTCCTCCACCGGGCAGACAGCTGACTGCGGGGGCGGGCGAGGGCTCCGCCCCGGGCTACCCTACGAGAGGGGCCTCGCGGGGGCAGAGGGGTTCATCACCCACACCACACTCGTCCCTCCGCGACCACCGTCAACTGACACCGGCTTCACATCTTTAACCCTTCAATCCCCAGCACTCGGGGAGGCTTCACTTCCGGGTTACGCCCCCTCCTTGACAGGCGAGCGGCGCGCGCTTCTTACGAGATATCACACGTATCCAACCTATGACGTCTGTCCGTGCGCACGCTCCAGCACAGCGCCCCTGCCTCCGCAGCGCCCCCTGTTGCGGAGGCCCCTGGCTGGCCTGGTGCCTGCTGCGGAGGCCCCAGCCCGGAAGTTACGTAACGTGCCTGTGATGTCACATTCTCAGCTGCTGTTCCGTGACGTCACAGTAATGGTTCTGCTCTCTCGCAGTGCCCCTTCTAGGGTGGCACATTATTTCTGTCTCTATGCTCCGACGTTTATCCCACGATGTCGCGATTATAACTGTGCTATTGCAATACCCCTTGTATGATGTCGCAGCGCCTGGTAATGTGCTGCCTGATTCTCTCTCGCGATAATACCTGCATTGTTAGTCCTGTTGCAGGAGTTGTTGTGATGTCAAAGGACGTAGTACTTTATTGCTGCTTTGTCCTCTGCAGTGTCACAGTAATAGCTGTGCTGCTGCACTTCTGAGATGTTACAGGCCCATTGCTGAGCTGCTGAATTACCTGTTGGGACGTGACAGTAATAGATGTGATGCTGCAGTATGCTCTCTATGATGTCACATCATTTCTGTGATTGTGCAGAGCCTTTTGCAGTGCTGCTTAATGGACTGCTGGGATGTCACAGTAAATAGCTGTGATGTTGCAGTACACCTTTTAATCTATGTTGTCACATCACTTCTGTGATAGATATACAAATGGAATGGCGCACCCAGGACAATTGTACTCCACAACAGTTTTCAGATTGTATTCCAAATTATTTTATTCTTCCTGTGATTCATATGATCATTTTCCAAACAAAGCAACATCCATCCGACGCGTTTCAGTCAAAAGAATTTTTGAACTTCACCAGGGCTGTAAACCACACTTAAACAACATAAAGACAAAATCATATATAAAACACATTAAAAGCACAAACAATATCTCATTATATGACAAGACAGAGACATAAAGAGAACAGCACATCTCTCAATGTAAGGTAGAAAAGCAATCTAATATAATGCAGTTTTAAATTGTATGGTCCAAAATTAAAAAACATGAAGAACACAAAACAACACGAAAATCACTTATTGACTATACCATATGGTACAAACACTTAACAGGACCTGAGCAATCAACATTGTACAATTTTTTTATACATACCATTATTTAATAAATTCATATCAAATGAGAACAGATGGTCTAAATAAAATATAGCGTAGCCTACCATCCAATGGTCTATAATGTCCCATATAAAAATATTATATAATCGCAATCTACTAGAAAAGGGGAACTTGTGTCTATTTATTATTTTTTGTTTTTTATTTTGTTTATTATTTTTATATATATTCATAAATGCTGCAAGGAAGAAAACTTTGTCAAATGAGTTAAGAACACCCTGGAATTGTGAAACAAATAAAGCCTTGAACAATTTCTTATGTCTGTTTATAGGACAAAGTAATGCTAATATGAGATTTTAAACGTATTAACTTTTCTTTGTGCTTTTTTTAAAACTTGTTTTGCACACCATGTGAGTGCATGTCTTCGTTTTCAGAACGTGCCAACCACTCCCCTGTCGCCCAGATGGTGGTCTTTATGATTCTTTGGCAAGTTCCTCTACCATGGTGGCTGCATTAAAAGTATAAAAGCCAATGAAAATATTGTTGTTGTAGTTTCAAGATGCCTGTCACGTTGCATACTGCAGCGTGCATTGTGTCTTTCGGTCATGCCAAAGCAGTAGCAGTCAAGAAAGTATAGTAAGCATTTTTTGCACTGCTGCTTAACACATTGGCAAAGATGAGCATGTTGTTTCTGGGATTTGGCAAACAACACCGATTGCCTATGCCAATGGTTGTTCAATGCTTGGACTCCTAACCATGGTCTTTACCTACTTTAGTCTCCTTCTCAAAGGTGGATGATGTTATGTTATGTTATGTTCAGGAATATTTATATAGCGCCTATCACCGCCGGTCTCTATATGGAGCTGATCAGCCACATGAGTGCCGTTACCTATGCTCCCAAACAATTTAAAAAACTCATTAGTGGCCTTTATCAACTGGATGTTCCACAATTCCTTAAGGCTGACTTCTGATAAAACAGGTTGTAATCCCTGACAGCCTTAAGATGTTCTTCTCCTAAATACCGTGTGTTCGCCCCTCCGGTTTGGTAGGATTCGTTTTTGTTAGCTTTAGTACTCTATACACTTTACCACTGCTAACCAGTACTAAAGTGGTGGTGCTCACTTCTTTATACACAGTAACGTTGGTTTCTATCCAATTGTCACTTTTAATTTACTAATAAGTCCCTAGTAAACAGGTACTACTTGTACTCAAGGCATATAAATTAAATACTGCTAGTGAGCCGGCAATACGTATTGTGCCACACACTTAAGTGACCCTTATAACACATTTCAGCCTGTGTGAAGTTTTAAACTGCGATTTCAACTGGCCAAATAAACATTTTGCCAGCCCTAAATGATCCTAGTTAATATATATGTAACTCTAGTGTAGGTCTTAACCGGCCCATACAGCAGGGTGCATTGTATTTAAAAAGTTGGACATGCACTTTTAACTTTTCCATGTCATGGTATTTGTCATTCAGTCAGTCAAAATAACTTTATTTGGTTTAACAAAACCATAAAAGTACATGAAACATTGTTTGCATACATCAATCAATAAAAACAAAATACATCCATATCCACAAGATAAAATCAGTTTAAAAAAAACCTTAAGTCATACTTAAAGTGAATCATCTTCCACATTTAAAAACTGAAGGGGGCATAATATTCATTTTGGGGAGATATAATAACCATTTGAATCAGTCATCCCTAAAACCGTACCTTCGTTAACAGCCCCAACATTATTACTTTACAGAGAACAGTCACAATATAAAATACCACCACATTTATGTCCAAATAAATGTGCTTCAAGTAGGCATATTCTGCAAATAAATAAACATAATAAAAACATAGTAATATAACCAAAAACACTGAGGCATGATGAAGTGAATTGTATATAAAGCCGACTTTTCTGTAGTATATAAGACGATCAGGTCAATCAATCACTCAATCAATCAGGGTTTTGTAAACCGTGCTATTCACCCCATAGGGTCTCAAGGCATTGAGGGGTTAGGGAGATCGGGGAGTCGGGTGCGGCTCCGTTGGGGTCATTCAAAGAGCCAGGTCTTGATGTCCTTCCGGAATTGGTCCAGTGTCGTGCTTCGCTGGAGGTGGAGGAGGAGCTCGTTCCATGTCTTGGCTGCACCTGCTCTGTTCATGTAGAAGCACGGACGGTGGCCAGGAAGAGGTCGGCTGATCGTAGGTTTCTCGCGGGTGAGTGGAAGGAGAGGCGGTTGTTGAGGTATTTGGGTCCGATGTTGTTGAGGGCCTTGTATGCATGCGTGAGCAGCTTGTAAGTTAACGTTCTTTCTACGGGCAGTCATTGGAGGCTATGTTATGTTGTGTTAATTAGGCTTTTAAAGCTCACTATTACCCGAGGGTGTCCTGGCGCTGAGCACTGTCCCTCTGGAGTCCCTCTGCAACCTGGCTTATTCAGTGAACAACCACGTTTTCAGCTCCTTCCTAAATGACAGGAGGTCCGTGGCGTTACTAAGATGAATTGGAAGCTTGTTCCAGGCATTTGTGGCACCTACAATGACACTCCTGACACCCCAATTGACTTTCTTAACCCTTGGAACAATCACTCTCTTTGCTTCCATGGAACACAACATTCTCCCAGAAACATACCATTGAAGGGGGTTTCTTAGGTTTACCGGGCCACTGCCCGTCAGGGACTTAAAAACTGTACATAATGCTTTGAATTGGGCCTGTTGTGTTATCGGGAGCCAATGCAGAAGTCGCAGGCCATTTCTGACAGAGGTGCAACTAGGTGTGCCAGTTAGCAGCCTTGCAGCTGCATTCTGCACCATCTGGAGTCTGTTGAGATGTTTCTTTTGAATGTTCAGGTAGAGGCTGTTACAATAATCCAGACGGGACAGAATGAGGGCTGAAACAGCTATCCTGAAACTTTCCTCTGACAGGAAGCATTTGATTTTCCTCAAAGTTCTGAGGATGAAGAAACTTGTCAAAACCACCCCACTAACCTGGTCCCCAAATGTTAGTGAGTTATCCACGATCACCCCCAGATTCTTGCCTTTCCACATAGGGGATGGGGGAGTGCCCATTACATTTAGCCACCAATCCGGCGACCAGAGGTTAGGGTTGTTCCCAAACGTAATCACCTCTGTTTTGCCTGCATTAAGCTTCAGACAATTGGCAGACATCCAACCACTTACTGCATTCATGCAGTCGTGGCATCTTGCAGCTGTTTCAGCTTCTTTACCCCACTGAAGGGATAGCACGATTTGTGTGTCGTCCGCATAAGATGTCAATTGCAGCCCAAAGGATCATATGAGGGCTGCCAGCGGGCTCACATATATGTTAAACAGCGTTGGACAGAGGGATGAACCCTGTGGCACCAGACAGGGAAGAGAAAACGACTCTGACCTGTCTCTCTCCAGATCCACTGTCTGTAATCTGTCAGCCAGGAATGATTTCAATACATTCCAGGCCTTGCCCTGGACCTCGGCCTTCGACAAACGGCCCATCAACACCTCATGATGGACCGTGTCGCAGGCTGCTGACAGATCCAACAAGATCAGAATGGCGGAATCTCCCTCATCCACCGCCTCCTGCACCTCCTCAGTTGCTTTAATCAGCGCTAGCTCTGTGCTATGTCCCGCTCAGAACCCAGAAGATTGTTGTTATGAAGAAATGAACTGAGTTGCACATTGATAGATTTCTCCATTATTTTCGCAGGTAATGGAAGTCGGGAGATGATTCTGTAGCTGTTTGGATCACTGGGATCTAGATTTCTTTTTTTAATCAGTGGCAAAACAGAAGCTATTTTCCTTGCTGTTGGATAATGACCTGAATCCAGTATGAGATTTAGCAGAGGCGTCAGGGTGGTGGCAATGACCTCTGGAGAGTTTTTAAATAGAGCTGCCGGGCAAGGGTCGAGCAGGAATCCGGAGCTGCACCCTGTAGGAGAGTAGGGTCTGCTATCCTATGGTCACCCCAAATTTTTGCTTTTTACTTCACTGGTTTATGACTTAATGTGGCTGTGGGCCTGCTAATTAGACCCACAGCCTGCTGTTCTCTCTCTAAATTACTGCCAATGCACTCTAGTTGCATTACGAATTGGAACTGGCTCACCTTATTGGCTCCTGTAACAGTGTACCCTAGGTACCCAGGGCATAGGTGTTTCCAAGGCCTACCAGGGGCTGCAGCATGTATTGTGCCACCCCTGGCCTGGCCTCCATATTTGACACAACTGGCTGATCACTCAGCTGGGGTAAGGTGGTGTAATCACCTCTTGCTTGGATATAGTATCCCTATATCTAACCTTAACTGGACACATGTTTTCCTATAAGCCATTCCTATGGAAGGCCCCTGCAATCCTGAAGGCAGAGTTCGTGGTTTAATGTGAGATGGCGCTCTAGCATGAGCTGAGCCTGTCTGCAGATGTCGGGACCAATTCCCTTAGCTGTTCCGGGATAATGCCAAACCATATACTATTAAGTGCATTATAATCCTCGCGGTTATATGTCAACTTTGGTTTGGCTTTATCAAAACATGTCGTGTAAGGTGTCATACAAATTGGAATACTACCCCCTCGCCAGTCCTGGCGACGGGGGTAGCATTCCACCCCTCTAGAGGGGACGACATGTTACTTTTGCTAAAACGCAGTTGATTTTTAAAAGAGCCTCAGATCCACAAAATGGATGCTTCTGCCACAGACACATGTCTGACCTCCTGCTGCTGACCGAAACTCAGCAGAGGAGGCCTGGACAAAGGCTTTCCTGTCGCAGGGAGGTGTCACACCACCCCAGACAGGAGATAGTGGATTGTAGCAGGGAGGTTTGAAAGAAACCAGACAGTGCCTGGGGAGCACAAGGCTTCCCCTTGCATAATCCGGTCAAACCGGTTCTGGGGCTCACCAGCCCCAGCTCCAGTGTGACCTGGACAAAGGAAAGGGGGTGTAACCGCCCCCCTTCCTGGTCCCACCCATAGGGAGGGACCTAGCAGGAGATCCACCCCTCAGATTCGAATAAAAGTGGGAGCAGTGACAATGCAACTCAGATCATCTTGAAATCACCTTTAAACTAAGAAGACGACTGGACTTCGACATTCTGATGAACAGAAGACTGAAGAGCATCTCCCTTGTGGCCTAGTGTTCTGACCGACTTTTTCAGCCCTCCTTTGAGGGAGGATGATTGGATATGACTCTAGTCTATTATCATTCTAGTGCAGGGATTAGAACCACAGACAGGGCCTATTCATCAGGACAGTAATGCACTTTCGTACCCTTTTCCTTAGATCAGGGCTTATAAACTTACGTTAGGGGATAGATTCATTAGTATTAGTGATAATCCGTCCTTTTGCAAGAGTGTTAGTATACCTTCTATGGAGTTATGCTTATTTCGGGCCTTGTAGGCCTCAAACGGGAGAGACTCCATCTTGCTTTCTGCCCCGGCAGCTCGAGATGCTTCTAGGTCAAGTGTAATGTTTTAGTTTTGAAGTGTTGTTCGCTTGGAGAGAACCGGCTCAGGCTGGCCCTTATCGAAAGACTGTATTTTTCTCCACTCCGAAGACACAACATCAGAACGGCCGACTGAGAACGTGTCCTTGGTACGGGGAGGTACAAGAATTTGGTGGGCGGCAGGTTACTGGCCGTAACTTTCCATGAAAGGACAAGCTTCCATATTAGCTAAAGCATGAGGCAGCTAGTCAGTCAGTCTGTAAGCGGCAGCTAGCCGTTAGCATCAATGCCATTAATTATTTCCAGGCAGACAGTCGCCATTTTGAAGTCCGAGAAAGATCATGAAGCTGATACTCTCTTAGAAAGATTGAAGAGGGGAGAGAAATAGCGCAGAACGGCGAGAGAGAGAGAGAGAGACAACAGCTAATAAAAGGAAGGTTTCAGTGACTTGGAGGAAAGCAGAGAAGACATAGCATAGCGGTGCAGACGTGTACTCGTGACTGCTGAGGTGTGATTCTAAGATGAGCCAAGGCACAGAGGAGAAGGGAACCTAGATGACTGCCGAACCCCGAATTCGTGTTCATAAGGTGACGTCTGTCCATAACCTATAGTGCGCACATTCTAACCTTTCACTTTTCTTTGCAGGATATATGTTATAGTATAGTATTGTGTTTTTATGATTATTGTAATAAAATAGCCCAGTTCTTAGTGAACCAACATGTGCCTCGTATTCTTGTTCAATCAGGGTAACCTGTTCTTCTAGTCAGGCATTGTTTTCATGAACGGATGTAATTCCCGGTCAGGTAAGAGGTGACTGAGCAATGAGGGAGAGAGGGACCCCTTGATGTGTAGAATACAGGATACATGCTTTAATTTGGCAAGTTATGGTAATTCCTGTTATTGTAGTATCATATCCCGAGTAGCCAATGAGAGATTCCTTCCAAAGGTATTCATAGGAGAGTAATCGTCGTTGGTAAGCGGCGTTAATGAGAACACTAGGTGGGAGACTGGTGCTTAGATCCGCCGGATTGCGGATCGGGCTGTGAGTTAGAGAACACTGGGGGGGAGACCAGTGCTTAAGTCCGCCGGATTGTGGACCGGGCTGTGAGGAAGAGAGCACTAGGACTGTAGACTAGTGTGCAGGCACGCAGGATTGCGACTTGCCGAGTGAACACTGATTGTGGTCAGTGTGTAATGGTAACTAATCAGAACTGCCCTAGGGTAGACTAGTCTGGGCCTAAGTTGCTGTGAGACTAAGTGGTATGAGTGGGATATTGTAGAAAACCTATGCATGTATATTGCTATTTCCCCATCCTTAGGTACAAGACATATATATATATATATATATATATATATATATATATATATATATATATATATATATATATATATATATATATATACATATACCTATTGTAAATACGTTCTAAGGAGGGAGGTGATTACGTTCTGACTGGGTTGGAGGTGCTCTGAGGAGCTGATCCCATCTGGTTCGAGAATCCGGTCGTTACACCTAGGAGGGGCCACCCTGTGAACACAGGCACCACCCAGCACCTCGACGACTGCTTTGCCGCCGCCTCCCGCCAGAGCCCGAGTGCAGAGCCTGACAAGACCCAGCTTCCCAGACTTCTCACAGCCCGATCCACAGTCCCTGCAAAGAAGGGACCCGTGGAGGCACCGAGAGACGTGGGAGCAGACATCTTGGAAGACCCCCGAGACACTAACTGCGCAGCACCCGAGGCACCCTCAACTCTGTGCTTTGGGGTTTGAGAAGCCCCACAACCAAGCAGCATTTGCACCAAAGATAAGCCCTCCAGCATCTCCACGATCTGTGTGGGGCCCTTTTGTTTTGTGCCACTCGACTCGCAATCCCGGCCACTTGCCACGTGGTCAGCGGCCATCTTGGCAAAGAAACCTACAATTTATACTGTGGGTCTGGTTGCTCCAGACCTGCCCTCGCTCCTGTAGAAAGGAGTACCCGCTCTGACCTTGCTGGTCCGAGTAATAAGCCTTTTTCACTTTCTGCGTGGCTTGCATTAGCCAAGGCTTGCTTGCTTCAATCAAGTTGCCGACACCACCATCAGCTAGAACCTTTGCGGGACAGCTCGTGATCGACTCCTGGACGTCCTTGACCTCTTCGTGTGCACATGGCTGCAGAGAGAAGCAACACCTCATCACCTGTTTGCACCCGACTTTGCCTGGTTCCAATCTGGCTCCACGGTGGTCACTGGTCAGTGACTTTGAACATTGTCCCCTCTGCTTTCAGGTCTTCACCACTTCAGATCCACCCGTGGATCACACCGGACACTTCTGCTTCCCATCGCCTGCAGCATCTCCAGCTCCAAGCACCAAGAGCCTGCGTGTCAAAACCCGACGCCACTTCGACCCTCTGCACCCACTTCCTGTGGGTGAGGTAACATTGCAACGCCGGTGTCCCTACACTGGTACACACCTCTAGGGTCTGTGTCTTAAGTTTTGTTCCTCTAGGTTCAGCGGAAGTATCTTTAAACTAACTTTGTGTAACTTTTACGCACCATTGACATTGCATTGGTGCAAGCCGCACTTTACGTGCTGCACCCGAATTCTGCGGGCTTCTCCCGACTTTAGCATTGCTAGTCCTGAATGCACTCAGCGATTCTCTAGGCCCTAGGCCTAACCACTGTTCGATTGGTATCCCTTATACCACTTTTTTAATATATGGTTTGAGTGGCCACCCGCCCTCATCCATAATTGTGCAACTTTCACATGTTATACTGTGCTTTTGATTTAACGCTTGTGCCCCTTTGCTCATAAAGAGTACTGGGGATTATTTTAGAAATAAACACATATATTTTTATAATATATACTTGTGTGGTGTCCTTTCATGTGGTATTACAGGATTGTATGTGGTAAAATAGCTCGCTTAACACAACCTCTTAAGTTAAGCCTTTAAGGCTGCTTAGTCCATGCTACCCCTAGGATAGCTTGTCTACAAGGTTGACTTACAACCAGACACCATAAGGGATTGTTTGGACTGATACACGGTGGTTCCAGAATTGGAAACACCACATATCAGGCCAACTTCTCCCAGGTGGTTATCGGCAATTTATAATGTGCAGATTGGACCCAAAGGCATCAGAGTGTTGCAGTATTGTATCAAAGCTGCACGCGTTTGATGTTGAGTTATCATAGCGCAGCAAATGCTGAGGGTCGAATGGCGATGCAGACGTGACTGGTGTTGCCTGGGCACACTTCGATTAATACCTCCTCTCTGTTGGCAGTGCACAGCCATCTTCAGGATGCTTGGGGGCTCCGGCGCGTTTTAACACTGCACTTTGGAAGGTTTGAGGTCAGGAGTGCTTACTCGTTCCCTACAGCACATGCAGTAGTATTATCAGTTGCTCTTGGTAGAAACTTATTTGGGGGCCCCTGTTTGGAACAGCTTTTAATTTGATACAGTCCAGCTCTTCCATGCCCACTTTGGGAAGAGTTACTGACTGTGCACGGGCATACTCTTCCAATTTCTAAAATGTCTTTCCATTCAATATTCAGGGATGGTGATGTGTTTGCAATACGGTAACTCAGCAGCAGCTCGCTAATAGTAATGAAAATAATAGGTGACTCTACCAACTAGCATATAGGAGGTTCTGTTTTGATCTAAAAGAATTCTTTAAGTGATGTTGTAAGGGTGGAACACATGGCCCAAACGGTGCATGGTAAAGCTTTGTTTGGAGGCATACTGGGCTCGGTAATCTGAACACTGTGGGTCAGTAGTGCGACCATTGGTGTTAGTTTCGCTCTCACAGGGTGAGAAGAATAAAAAGAGACTTGTACATGGTTGGTGTCAATTTGATAAGGGACTGGGTTCTTTGCAGGTACAGGTGCCACCGCTCCAGATCCGTTGTGTTTTCAGTATACTACTACACCAAAGCCATTTGGGGCTGTTCGCCTGGTTGGTGCCCTGTGCGCAAGAGGGACAGATTCAGGCCTCCTGTCCCCTGGTAGGGGAGGGCAGTGCTCTCTCTAGGTGCAGCTGCTGCTTGGGGGGCCTTTGGGGTGCAGCTTGAGGATGGCACCATCAGTCAGTGAGTGGTGTGCTCAGTCTGAGGCGAACCGGAATGAGCCGGTTTCCCCCACAGCGCAAGGTGTGTACATTGCGCATGCTCCCATCTTCTCTACTTACGGTGCCATGCTGTTCAGCCTGACTGTGTATATTTGTGATACTCTGCTCCATCTGAGCTATGTCAGTCTCATGCCATACCAGGCACTTTGACTCCCAAAGTATCGTATATATGTTACTGTCTCACACGTGCACACTCCAAGATCGGGAATATCTCACAAAAGCAGCCTTAACATTGGTCTTCTTAGAGATTCTTGTTGGTCAAATGGGCGTTATTACTGATATCGGGTCTCCTTCCTCTTCATTGTTTGATTGCTAGCAATAAAGTGTCATTCATAGTCTTTTAAATTCACTCATAGTGCACTGAAATGATGGAAATGTCACACATAGCAGTTGAATCCTTGGCAGCCGTGGATGGGGGCAGCTAGTTCTCGGTTGACTATGCAAGAAAGCTATAAGGCTGGCTTATTTATCTTATGCAACTAAGCAGCATTGACTAAGCCAACAGAGGGGCTTGTTGTAGGTGTAGTGCTCCTTTTGTAGTAAATATGGGGAGAAAATGACATAGCGGCGAAATACCAGGCGATATTCAGCACATTGCCTCAGCAAGCTTGGGCCTGTATAAGCCACACATATACCTCCTATATTCTGGCCCACGCTGAGACATTTACATAAGTTGTATCACATCATCGCCAGTTTCTTATACTCGGGCCCAGTGGCACTATGGTGATGCGTTATCAATTTGCACAGAATTTTGGACCTCCTCCAGTCTGACCCCACTAGGACCTTTCAGCTCTGCCTCCACTTCGGGTCTGGATGATACAATAAAGCTTCTAACTTGTTTAATCTCATTGGACACATGTTGGCACGTTAATGGCCATGTATGCGATTGGTTTGGCTGGTTTTACTTGAAGGGTCCGGAAGTGGGCAGGCAAATTCAACAGTCAAAAATTCAACATTGGTTGACACGCAGTGGAGGGCCCTTGGCTAAGTGCACTGTTAAGCTTTTACCTAGACAGTATTTATTTAGTGGTTATTCAGGTACTAAAGTAGGGATTCCTTTTGTAGTATTCGCATGCCGGGAAGTACGTAGTGAGGAAGTAATAGTTCCCCTAGTTGCTCAACATGTATATACATTTGTATAGGGTGCTTGTTAAAAGCTTACTAGGGTCTAACGAGTGCCAGGCAAACGGGGACGACTTGTACAAGAGATAAACATGAGTATTTACTCAACACAGTGTTAGAAGGGATGTTGCCTAAGCAGAACTCAAACCGGCCTTATACGCATGATAGAGAAGCTTTCGGCCAGGCAGTGGGTTTGTCCAATTAATGTAATATGTTAAGGGTTGCAAGCATGCACCAAGAGATGGATCCTCGAGATCATCCAAGACAGACAAAAAGACCCGCCCTATTGCCAGGCATTTGCAGAAGCTGACAGCTAACTTGTGGGGTGCGGTGCAATAAGCTGACGGGAACATGGGTTCAGAGCATAATTTGGCTACAATGATTGAAGAAGGATTGTTTTGGCGTTCCTACTGCTCAAGAATGGGCAAGTATTTGATCATGTTGTTCCCCCCTCTTACACGGCAGGTACACAAGGACACCTGTGTGTATGTCACATATCCCATGGCAGGTTAGTCACCAAAAGGGGGGAATGGCCATTGACATGCCTTGCCAGGACAGGGATAGCCACTCACACTAACTGGCGACCCAGGGATGAATTGAAAAGAACTGTGAAATTGTCTGGTCGATGCGGCCAAGTAATGCACCCTAGAAGAAGACCACAAGGTGCAAATTGGCAACCAGTTGAGGAGAGGTGAACTTTATTGGTCTGAATTCACCCCCGGCTCCAAAGGGATAGAGCTCGATCGGGGAGACACGGGAGCCTGCGCACAGGAGGGTCATCTGCGCGATGCGTACATTCATTGAGCAGAGATTTGGCATTATTAGACATGAGGGCTACAAGCCAAATTCACAGGGTGTTTTTAGGACGATGGGGTACATCTGTACAGTATAAACATGTATGTACCTGTTTCTTGCTGGATAGGGGAGAGGCCCTAGAAATAGCAAGTAGGAAATAGTAAGGAGGAATGCCGGCCTTGGTGGGGGGCTCTGGCTGTGACGGTCGCCACACCCAGGGCTATGGCAGAGTTACAGGGTGATCCAGAGCCGTAAAGGTACTCAGGGGTAGCCTCTCCAGGAGTACAAAATGTGCTGAGGCCTACTATCCCCAGGAAGTCTGTGCAGTGGACCCTGGGGTGCGACAGCTCCCCGTCTGTCCTACGGGCGGTTGGAAACCTGTACAACCGGGGGTCGCTTGAACGCTCCGCCCCTCGTAGGGGGGGTGTGAGTAAGAGGGTGGACCGATGGTTCACCGGTGGGAGGGGCTATCCCCTCACCATAACCGCTAACCACCGATTGGCTGAGGCCATGATGCAAGTTGACCTCTTAGGTGGTAAGCTGCGTGGGGCGCCTTGCCTTTGGATCGCCTGTAACATAACCCACCATATTGGCATATTTTGTATACTAATAAACCTGCATACATTTTTCCCATTAAAAAGTTGTCTTGTATGCTTATTTATGTACATGCATGTTGCTGCGGGAGGGCCAGTGAGTGTGGCCGATATTGACACTATGCCGGCTGACGGACACGTCCTCGCATGGGACCCTCATAAGAGGGCGGCCCCTTTTGTGCCACAGGGTTCAATGGTCCCCCGACTGGTGGCCTCCTGATTTGGGCCCAGTTCCTGAGCCCAAAGCAACAATCAAGAACTTAGGAGTCAGATTGGAGCCGGAGTTGACCATGAAGCAAAATGTTAACACTACTGTAGGATCTTGCTTTCATGTGATTGGTCTCCTCCGTAAAATTTTTACCTTTCTCCCTGACTCTTATAGAAAGACCTTAGTTCAGGCGCTGATCATAAGCCGCCTTGATTATTGTAACGGCCTTCTGGCAGGTGCAAATGAGGAGGTTTTGGATCGCTTACAGGTGGTGCAAAATACAGCAGCTAGGTTGGTGCTGAATGCACCCCCTAGATCCCCCTCAAAATCACTACTTCATAAACTTCACTGGTTACCAATACGCTTACGAGTGAAGTTTAAGACCTGCTGCATCATCCACAAGGGCCTCAATCAATTAGGACCAGAGTATCTTGCCAACAAATTTGTCCCCTATGTCCCTACCCGGGCCCTTAGATTCAGTGACCAGTTGCTACTGAGTGTTCCAAAGATAACCAAATCAAGGCTAGGTGGCAGGGCTCTGTCCGTAGTAGGCCCCAGTCTTTGGAACTCACTCCCGCTCTCATTGAGACAATGCCATAACCACCTCCAATTCAGGAAATATTTAAAAACTTTTCTGTTTAACTTATTTTAATTAGCATCTGTTGGTCTATAGGAGCTTTCACTGTACTTTTAATTTCATTGCTTCTATTATCAGTTCCTACCGGTTGTCATCAGCGCGGAGATACCCCTACGGGAGTTTATTCACAGCGCTTTACAAACACGCAAATAAATAAATAAATAAGATGGCACTCTGGACAGCCTAGTGTCCGATGACCCCTTTGGGGTACCGTGTGTCACTTCCGGTTGAGGTGGGGGAAGGTGAGAGGTATATGTGCCTCCCCGCCCACCTGGCGGCCTCTTTGTCCCCCTCCCTGATGCCGTTTCCCTCCCTACCGCTTACCCTGCATCTCAGGGTGGGGGGGAAGGTTCTTCTATTCCTCTTTATTTGTGTTGCAGGTGGCGTTACAGGGCGATCCAGAGGTGGAAAGGTACTCAGGATACCCTCTCCAGGAGCACAAAGGGTGCTGAGGCCTACTATCCACAGGAAGACTGTGCGGTGGACCCTGGGGTGTGACGGTGCCCCGTCTGTCCTACGGGAGGTTGGAAACCTGTACAACCTGGGGTCGCTTGAACGCTCCACCCCTCTGCTTCAGTAAGAGGGTGGACCGATGGTTCACCGGAAGTGGGAGGGGCCATCCCCTCACCACAACCGCTAAGCACCGATTGGCTAAGGCCACGATACAAGGTGGCTCATCAGGTGGTAGGCGCGAGGGGCGGCTTGCCTTTGGATCGCCTGTAAGATAACCTGCCATCTTGGTATATTTTGTATGCTAATAAACCTGCAGCAATGTTTTCCACTAAAAAGTTGTCTTGTCTGATTTTCTATGTACATGTATGTTGCTGCGGGAGGGCTGGTGAGTGTGGCCGATATTGGCATTAAGTCTCTTCCTTTAGTAAAGCTCTACTTTCATACAAAGTTTGGTATAATCTGTTCGTTTGTATCGAGGAGCAAAGGATCCTATGGGAATGCACATGGAAATGCTACTTTGCACCCTCTCCCCCTTTCTTTTTGCCTCCTCATAAAAGATCAGCACAAAATGTGCCATGAGCAACTCAATGTGAATATACATTGTTTTTTAGGTTTCATACAGATTTCTAACCAACACCAAAGTTTAGTTTTTTTGAAAAGTTTTTTTTATTGCAGAAAGTATAGAGAATACAATCGGGTAAGTCTACCCACAGGCACTGATAGATGAGAAATAACCAAAATGCTCATACAGGATAATACACAGCCAGGTAGCCCACAGCCCGGAGGCCAGGCGGCGTAGAGTCGGAAAGTGCCAAAAATATAAAAGCATAAATGTTTGTATTATATAAATGTGGATCACTAGTATCCGCTGTTTTTCCCCCTCGTCTTTTGTTGACCCCATCTCTTATCTTCCTTTATATTTCTTTTTTGATAAAACTACATTCTAACATGTAACAACAAAACAATTCCCCCCCATACTTGGCATCGCTAGTAAAACTCGTGTAAATAGTTCGGTTACCTCCTTATGACCCGTTTGGGTACAGACATCACAGTCAGAAGCAAATCTCCGGGAATCAAGGCAAATCACATAAAAGTACAATAGGGAACATTTGTACGCGTCCAATAGGGCACTACCCCAAAACAGGTCCCTCCTCCCTGCCTCCTGCTACATTCTCCTCGGATCCAGACTCCTCAGGGGTAAACAGTTCAGCACTGGTGGCATTCGAGTCATCGCTGGGCAACCCCTCAGCACACATCACCCTCCATGCTAATAAGTCCTCCTGGAGCCTTTCATCTCGGCGTGTGCGCTGCATGTGTGTTACCTCAGTCAAGGACCATTCCCTAACATCCTGAAGCCACAGGGATATCTCAGGGGCCTTCTGCCCCATCCAAGTGATAGCCACACGCCGCCTCGCCAACACCAGCCGCAACTGCAACAACTTATAGGATAAATTCCTCTTTTTGGGCTTTGGGACCAGGGCCAAGAGACAATTAAGCGGAGTCAGGGCAATCCGGAGGCCCGCGACACGGCCAATGCGCTCCACCACCTCCGTCCACCAACACCAAAGTTATCAACAAAACAATAAGCAAGGAAAAGCCAGTAGTTCTAGCGATTGGCGTCAGCCTTTTGGCTTTGTCAGCACTTGCTTTGTTTTGTCATGGGCTTTGCAAACTATACTGCTGAGGAAGCACCAAGGCCCACATCAATCTAAAACAATATTGACAAAAAAACACACATTGCTGTAGTAGTTCCAGGCATTTAGTTTAAGTACTTCAGGGGATATGTACAGTGAAGTGGCGGAGCATGTCGTTAACCTCCTTGGCTTAACGATACGCTCCAACACTTATGAAACTCAAGGCTGCAGCATATTTACAAAAATGTTGTACAGCCTTGTATTTCCCCATGAGATGGCGCTAAGTTTAACAACTTGGCACCAACGCACGCACCCTTGCACCAGAGTGCAAGGGTGTCTGTGTGCAGGGGAGGATTGGTTATTTGTAGGAGGGTGTCCTCTCCTGCACATAAACAATCCTGAAATGCCATTTTGTCACTTTCATGCGTGCTGCTTCATGCAGCCCACATGAAATTTGCAAAATGGCTTTTTTTTTAAGAGGTCTGTTTAGGGACAGGAAGGGACACCTTCCTACACATAAACAAACCATGGAATTTTGCATTTTCCATGTGTGCTGCACAAGGCAGCACACATGGAAGAAGCAAAAACAAGGAGAAATAATGCATTCCTCCTCATTTCGCCAACTTAAGACCCGGATTTTCCTGGACTTTATTTTGGCGCTGCCTCCTACTTACGCCACCCTAGTACACAGGGGGCAGCGTCAAATACCCTGGGTGTAACGGTGGAACGCCCGCCACAGCACCCACTTCACGCCCTGTGAAAGAGTGCCTTATATATAAGGCAGTGTTAAGCTATGTTAAGCGGCGTAACGTTGCCTTGTACATAAGGCGCAGCCCCTATCACCACCGCAACGTCCGTGAACGTAATGTTGTGGTGGGGATAGGGGTTTGTACATGTGCCCCTCTGTGTGTTGACAGGCTCCTTGTGAAATGGAACATAACTGTCACTCATAATGACGTTAGCCAATAGCTGAAGTAGGCGGAACCATTGCCCCAAGATTTGTGATGTGACTGGTGGAAAAAACATGAATGATACAATAATAGACTAATGGATGAAGAGTGTTGGCTCAAAGTAATAACATCAGACCTAAAAATACTGTTTCAATGGAATATCTGCCCTAACCATATCTGCAGCGAATGGATAGGTATGCCATAGCTCCTGCCAGACACCTAAGGTCATTCAATCAATCAATCAATCAATTAAGGGTTGGTAAAGTGAAACTACTCACCCATGAGGTTATCAAGGCACTGGGGGAGGTGGGGCGCACATCTGTCTAAGTGCTGGGGTCATTAGAACAGCCAGGTCTTGAGGTCCTTCCTAAACTGGGGTAGCGTAGAAGAAAGTCTGAGGTGGAGCGGTAGGGTGTCCTAGGTCGTGACAGCGAGGAAGGAGAAGGACTTTCCTCCGGTTCTGGTCAAGCAGATCCGTGGGACTGTGGCCAGGGCGATCGGTGAGAGGTCAGTCTCCCAGCTCCGCTGCACACTAATTACCTTCCTGCTGGAGCTCTCTACCACTGCAGCTTGAGCATGAAACCAAAATCAGATTTTCTTTCAACAGCTGAACACCCACCTCTTCACCTAAAGGTCTGCACAGGCTGTAACACAGGGCTTGGCCCTCTAGTAGTTTTTCTGCTCTTCAGAGAGTAGCTTCAGTTTCGAAATAATTCAGTAACAGCCAGTTTCCTCCCATGCATGCTTCGATTTTGGAGAGATAGGAGAGGACAGTGGCATAATAGAAGACATGGGAACTTCGGCCCAAGTCTATTATGCTGACGGACATTTAATTAAACAGCACTGCAGTTGTAGGTAGCACAAACTCTGTTGGTACAGTGGGGGGTGGGAAGGGGTGGGTTTTGCAATGACTGCTGGGGAAAACACCGGTGTCCAGAGTGTGTTGGTGTTTGGCATGCAGTGAAATGTTGGCAAATCATAGGGAAGTGGTGTGGCGCAGCGGCCATGGCAGCTGACTTGAAGGACCGGGTTTTAGAACCCAGCGGCGTCAGGGAAAACGCCCGATGCCTTCGAGTTCCCCTGTCTTGGCAAACAGAGACATGGGACACTTCTTGATGACGTCAAAGACCAAAATTTATTGGCTGCAACCAGAAACAGAGGTCTACGAAGCACAACACGGGTGGTTCGCTAGAGACTGCACAAATTCAATGAGCGGAGCATGGTCTTTTATGCCAAAAATCAAGCCTCAGGCAACATTCCAAATTAGCATCGGATACATACAAACTGACCAATCGCAGAGTGACATTTCAAACATATCGCATGACGACAATCCCACTTTCCGTTGTCCTGCCCACCAGAAATGACCAAGCACATTCCCATATTCTTGTTCAATCAGGCCGGACAAACCCATCATAAAACCCTCAACCCAAATCAGTGATTATGTCGTAAAGGAAGGAGCAGAAGCAGATTGGAAGCAAGATAGAAAGGTGGGTGCAGTGTACTGTAAACGCTGGCATGTCCTGCTCTTTGATCTGTATCTGACCAGCTGCTTAACAAGGAACTGGCTCAGCGAGGTCAGCCTCGGACAAGGGAGTCAGTTCGGCCAGGTTATTCAGAAGTCAGCTAAGGTGTACGTGTCTCAAGGACTTGTTCGGCCGCAGTCATCGGCCTATGTGAGGCAACCACACAAAATGGCTGCCGCATACAAAATGGAACCCGAAGGTTCAAACTAAATCCCTAAATACGTAGTGTTCTCATTGATCGATTAATGCAAAAACACTCGTACACACTACACTCGTGATTTGCGGTCTACTGACACCAAAATCGTCTATTTCCGACAATATTTATTGAACAGGTTCGGAACCACCGAACCTCACCCATAAACTACGGAACTACAGACCCTCCTTTTGCCCTTACATAGGCAACAGACCCAAACCCATGTCAATCTGAATCTGGATCTATATTCATCAGATCATCGATATTTTATTGTAGCATCATCCTATTACTTAGTACCTCTTTCCGGACAGGTCTCCTTGCACACGAAGTAGCACAAAGGCCACAAATAGCAGGAGCACACTGTACACAGAGGCAGAACATAAAAAGGATTGCTAAGACCATCCCAATGACCATCAGAATTTTCCAACCCCAAGTGGATATCAATCCCCATAACCATCCCATCAACGACCAATGTCCTTTATCCAAATGAACAGAATCGGAGATCTTATGTAGCTTGGAAATGGCCTGGAAGACTGACGGAGCGTTGTCTGGAATGAAAATGCAGCAGCTCGATTGAATCAGTTTACATACTCCACCTCGATCTGCTAGTATGACATCAAGGGCAACTCTATTTTGAAGTGTCATAAGTCTATCCGACTGGAGCTCAGCAGTCAAGTTACTAAGGGCACCAGCAGTTTCGACTATGGTGGACTCAACCACTCTCGTCAACTGGCAAATATTCCTGCTGTTAGCCATTGGTCCCCAGAACTGCAGAAAACCCTTAAAGAAATCTCCCAACTCTTGCCCTGCAGTGTCTTCTTGACTAAAGACACCTTTAGCAACTCTCGTCTTATGGTAATCTGCCGCAGCTGTAAAAGTGGGAGGAAACAGGAAAGAAACAAAACATGTGCCCGAAAAATCAGGGGGCAACCATGTAAATGCTTTGTCATAACAAACAAAGTAGGTACCCTTAGCGGCTAGAAATGCTGGAGAAGACTGAGACGTAAATACGTAAGTATCAGTACAAACGCTCTTCCCTAGCTGAGCTTGGTGTATTCTTGCCATTACCCTGCAGACAATAGCAACCCTGATGGGGCACTATTCAAATCGGTGGAGAACTCTTCACTCGCTGGTTTACACTCAGACTAACTCCATATCCAGTAATATTCCAACCACTATAGGGTTGTCTTTCATCTGTCGGAATAGTTTCAACAGCATTAGTCCCTTTAACCATGTCGACTATGCCTCTTGCTACAGCACTATTCTTCGGATTGTCTTTCGGTGAACGTAGGGGATAAACACTATGGGCATAAATGAACATCGTTCAGTAAGCCCAAATCGAACCATTCAAACTAAAAGGCAAAACCAAGTACGGAATACCCTTATCAGTCGTATGGAGCATTAGACCACAAATCCAACAGTTTGTGGTGTTCATCACTAACTGGTGTTGGTGCAAAAGTTGAATAAAGGAATTGTTGGCAAATTCCATAACTACCTCATGTTCAGGCAAAGGATGAAAAAATGAGAAGAAATAGTGGGTGTAGGTGTAGGTTGCACAGTGGGAATAAACGTCACTTTGAAAGAGAATGTCACATAACCAATTAAAAATATCATTAAACTCAATAGCAAAAATAACCACGGTATTAAAAAACTTTTCTTTTATATCAGTTTGCATAGCCTCTTTTTAAAAACCATTGTCCTTGCAGGTCTCTCCAACTCGTAGAAATCCATCCTAACTAAATAAGCTGCTCGCGATGGTAGGGTGTTCTATGCTAAGGAATGCCTCTGCCAACCCAGGGCAACTCCCTTAGGCCAACCAGAACCTTCGACCTAGTGTCTCAGGCTTGCACTCCAAAGACTTGGCACCGCGACCCTACAGCTGAACCTGGATGGCGGTTCGAAAAACAAAAATGAGTAGATCCTCGGTGGAGAGTTAACCTGCAAACAGAAAAATCATAAAAACTTTTATTTGTGCTTTATTTGTCCCACGACTCTTGGTCGCTAATTATAGCGGTTCTTTCCAGGAAATGTTTGGTCCTTAAACAACAAATCAGGCTCAGTAGTGTTCAATCGATTCAAAGGAGGCACAGCTTCTTGTAAAAGATCGTCACTTTCCTTCTCAGTGTTCGTACCAATCAGACGGGCATCGCTGAATGGCAAAAATCGTGGAACAGTTTCTGTTTCAGAGTCTGGAAGTCCTTCCTGGACCCACTGATCATACGGTAAGGGCAATCGTGCTCGCTTACAGTTTACACCGTGGATCCAGTTTTTCTTGCATTGCACTCGAACTGCAGAACGTGTAGACAGGAGCACTTGATAGAGTCCTGTCCAGCGGGGCTGATCGTTCTTGCTCCGCTGAAAATTCTTGATGAAGATCCAACTGTCACGTTCAATTGCATGGCCTGGATCCTCAGAAGCTTGTGGCAGGCTATCATGCACCTGTTGGTGTAAAACACGCAATTTAGTCGTCAGTTCGCGCAAGTAATCAAGCAACACAGGGTACTCAATTTCACTGAATCTAGTTGGCCTTGGCACACCCCAAATATTCACTGGGCGACCAAAGACCACCTCGTATGGACTCAGACCCATTCTCGAATGCACAGTCATTCTTGTGGACAAAAGCTCTAAAGGCAAAGTATCTGGCCACTGTAAACCAGTACTCGCTTTGATTTTAGCTAATTTTAGCTTTAAAGTGCCATTATAGCACTCAACTAAACCAGCTGATTGGGGGTGATTTGCAGCGTGGAATTTCTGCTGGATTCCTAGTCCCTCACACACTCTCTTCATGACTTGACCCACAAATTCACTCCCATTGTCACTCCAGATAATTCTTGGCATTCCAAATCTAGGGAAAAACTACTTTATCAGGACTTTCGCTGTGGACAAGGCAGTATTGTCCTTAAGAGGATAAGCTTCTACCCATCTAGAAAACGAGCAAACAACCGCTAAAACATATTTCAAGTTGTTGCATCTCTCCATGTGGATAAAATCTAGCTGCAAAGCCACGAACAGGTACGTCAAGTCAAGTCAAGTCAATTCGATTTATATAGCGCGCTACATACCCAGAGGGTCTCAAGGCGCTTGAGGAAGGGTGGGGAATTACTTGTCAAATATCCAAGTTTTAAGTTGCTTTCTGAATGCTAGGTGGTTCTGAGTGAGACGAAGGTGAGTGGGGAGTGAGTTCCAGGTTTTAGCTGCCAGGTAGGAGAAGGATCTACCTCCCATGGTGGTTTTATTGATGCGAGGTACGGTAGCAAGGGCTTGGTTGGAGGATCGAAGCTGGCGGGGGGGGGGTGTAGAAGGAAAGTCGTGTGTTGAGGCAGTCAGGTCCAAGTTCGTAAAGTGCTTTGTGTGCGTGGGTTAGGAGGCGGAAAGTAATCCTCTTATTGACGGGGAGCCAGTGGAGTTTTTTCAGGTGGCTGGAGATGTGGTCTTTACGCGGGATGTCTAGTATGAGTCTGGCTGATGCGTTCTGGATGCGGTGTATTTTTTTTTATGGGAGTTTTGCGGTGGTACCGGCGTATAGGGTGTTTCCGTAGTCCAGGCGGCTTGTAACCAGTGCATGGGTGACCGTTTTTCTGGTTTCGGTGGGGATCCAGCGAAATATTTTTTTGAGCATGCGAAGAATGTTGAAGCAAGATGATGAGACGGCGCTGACCTGTCTGGTCATCGAGAGTGAGGAGTCTAGGATGACGCCCAGGTTCGTGCGTGGTCCGTCGGGATGGGTGCTTTTCCAAGGGCCTCTGGCCACCAAGAGTCATCCCAGGCGGAGGGGGAGGTTCCTAAGATAAGGACTTCTGTTTTGTCTGAGTTCAGTTTCAGACGGCTATGCTTCATCCACTCGGCTACTTCTTTCATTCCTTCATGTAGGTTGGTTTTGGCGGTGTTAGGGTCTTGAGTGAGTGAGAGGATCAGTTGGGTGTCATCAGCGTAGGAGATGATGTTGAGGTTGTGTTGGCGTGCGATGGCTGCGAGGGGGCTCATGTATACTTTGAAGAGGGTGGGGCTGAGTGAGGATCCTTGTGGTACGCCGCAGATGACTTCAGTGGCCTCTGACTTGAATGGTGGGAGGCGGACTCTCTGGGTTCTTCCAGTGAGGAACGAGGTGATCCATTCCAGTGCTTTTCCTTGGATTCCGATGTTTCTGAGGCGCTGTAGAAAGGTGCTATGGCAGACTGTGTCGAAGGCTGCGGAGAGGTCGAGGAGGATGAGGGCGACTGTGTCTCCATTGTCCAGTAGAGTTCGAATGTCGTCTGTTGCTGCGATGAGGGCGGTCTCCGTGCTGTGTTTGGCTCGGAAGCCGGACTGTGAGGAGTCGAGGGATTTGTTGGTTTCGAGGAAGGCGGCGAGCTGATTGTTGACAGCTTTCTCGATGACTTTGGCTGGGAATGGAAGGAGCGAGATGGGGCGGTAGTTTTTGAGTTCGGTGGGGTCAGCTGTGGGTTTTTTCAGAAGGGCGCTGAGTTCGGCGTGTTTCCAGCTTTCCGGGAAGGTGGCGGAGTTGAGGGAGCAGTTGATGACGTCTCGGAGGTGTGGTGCTATGATGGAATCTGCTTTGTTGAAGATGTGGTGAGGGCATGGGTCTGTGGGGGATCCTGAGTGGATGGAGTTCATCAAGCGGATGGTGTCCTCAGTGGAGATTGGGTTCCAGTTGTTAAGGATGTTCAAGGGGGGTGCAGGTGCGGCAGAAGGTTGAGTGGGTTGGTCTCCGGATTGGTTGTCGAAGCTGTTGTGGATGTCTGCGATTTTGTTTTGGAAGAACGAAGCTAGGGAGTCGCAGAGCGTTTGAGATGGGGGATTATATCGTTGGAGTTGGCTGAGGGGTTGGTAAACTCTTTGACGATGTTGAATAATTCCTTGCTGTTGTGGGCTTTGTTGTCTAGTCGGTCTTTGAATGCGGCTTTCTTTGCAGTCCGGATCAGTTGGTGGTGTATGCGGGTGGCGTTTTTGAAGGCGTCCTTGGTGCTGTTGTTAGGGTCTTTTTTCCAGGCCTTCTCGAGGGAACGACAGAGTTTCTTCGATTTCTTAAGATCATCGTTGAACCAGGAGGCGTTTTTGCTGCCTAGTTTGATTTGACGTTTTTTCAACGGTGCTAGGAGGTCGGCGCTGTTGGATAGCCATTGGGTGAAGTTAATGGCTGCTTGGTCGGAGTTTGAGGAGTGGACAAGGGGGTTTTGAAGCAGCGATGAGGAGATCTGGTCGATGGTGATTTTGTTTCAGTTTCTTCGTAGAGTAGGTTGAGGATGGTTGTGAGTTGTAGTCTTATTGTAGGTGAAGTGAACGCAGCTGTGGTCCGTCCAATGTAGAGTTGTGGTGTGACTGAAGGAGACATGTTTGCTGGAGGTGAAGATAGGGTCGAGTGTGTGACCTGCGATGTGGGTGGGGGTAGTGACAAGTTGTTTGAGTCCGAGGTTGGCGAGATTGTCCAGAAGGGTGGTGGCGTTGCTGTCATTGCTATTTTCCAGGTAAAAGTTGAGGTCTCCCAGTAGAATGTATTCCTCGGAGGGGGGGGCATGTGGGGTGATAAAGTCAGTGATGTCGTCGCTGAATTGTGCACGGGATCCTGGAGGTCGGTAGAGGAGGGTGCCTCTGAGTGTAGTCTTGGGATCGGTGTGGATCTGGAAGTGAAGGTGTTTGGCGCTGGTAAGGTTGACGTCTGAGCTTGTTGAGATGCGGATGGAGTTCTTATGGATGATAGCGATGCCTCCTCCTGTTTGGTCGGTGCGGTCCTTACGGATGATTTTGTATCCTTCTGGGATGGCAATGGTGATGTCTGGGGCTGAGGAGGCGTTCATCCAAGTTTCTGTTAGGAAGGCGACGTCGGGAGAAGTGGTGTCTAGCAGGTTCCAGAGGTCAATGGCGTGTCTGTGGATAGAGCGGGTGTTGAGCAGGATGCATTTTAGGTGGTTGGTGTCAGATCTCTGTTTGGTGTTCGTGGATGAGAAGTTGTTCTTGGTGCCGTCAAACTTGCAGGAGTTGCAGGAGAAGGGTCCATGGGTGAGTCCAGGAGCGGCTTGGGCGCAGTTGGGGAGACGGCCGGGGTTTAGGGCTATGAGGGTGGAGGCGTCGTATGTAATGCGGGAGGGCTGGGCATTGCGTGGACCAAGGGGTCTGGCACTGGGTGCGGTCCAGGCGCGGACGGGCGTAGACAGGCTTACCTTTGGCGCACCTTCGGTGCGACCGCTGCGCGTGAACGCTGCGCGAGAATGCATCTGTCATATATGGTCGGAGGAGGGGCGAGGGAGGGGCGAGGGAGGGCCAGCAGGGAGGCGGGGCGGGCTGTGGGGATCAGGCTCTGAGGCACCAACAACAAACAACAACACGCGTAAGATGGCGGCAGCGTAGGGAGAAACGCAAATGGAGGTAGGCTGGGGCTCAGGTGACTGACTGTGCTAGCGGTAGGGTCGCGCTATGTCAATTGGCGTTAGAAAGTCGAGCGCCGTACAAACAATGCCCTCAAAGCTTTCCTAATGTGCAACAGTGAGCGCCGTGTCAGCAGTCCCCCAGAGGCTTTAATAATGTCCCAAAATGAGTAAATATCCCTCGCGCTGCAGCGTTAACCAAAGTAGTGGGTTAAATTATTTTCAATGGCAAAGGCAAAACACACAGCAATGCGGCTTTGAGCAACGATACCAGGTAGGAGCAGGCAGCAGGGTAAAGGGAGCGACCGCTTCTGAGCTCTTCAGGACGGTCACGGCGCGAGCGGGGTCAGGGCAGGCAGTATAGTTTGTGGGAGGGAGGGCCAGCAGGGAGGCGGGCGGGCTGTGGGGGTCAGGCTCTGAGGCACCAACAACAAACAACAACACGCTTAAGATGGCGGCAGCGTAGGGAGAAACGCAAATGGAGGTAGGCTGGGGCTCAGGTGACTGACTGTGCTAGCGGTAGGGTCGCGCTATGTCAATTAGCGTTAGAAAGTCGAGCGCCGTACAAACAATGCCCTCAAAACTTTCCTAATGTGCAACAGTGAGCGCCGTGTCAGCAGTCCCCCAGAGGCTTTAGAAATTTCCCAAAATGAGTAAATATCCCTCGCGCTGCAGCGTTAACCAAAGTAGTGGGTTAAATATATTTCTTTTTTTTTTTTCACTTTTTTTTATTGGTAAATTCAATTCACAAAACATGTGTACAAAACAAAATCAATATAGATTGATACGATATGCATGGAATACAATATGAATACAAACATATGTTAAAGTAGATAAACAAAATTCTACCTCAAGGAGAAATAAAGAAAGGAAAGAAAAAAAAAAAAATAAGAAAAATATAACGATAATGAAAAAAAAAACAGAAAAGGAAAAAGAAAAAAGAAAAAAGGGAATATAGTATCAGAATCAGAATGCATCAAATGTCCTGCATGTGGTTTCCCCTTTCCATATTATACCACCTGGTAATAGGTTCCCATATCTGTTTTCCTATTGCTCTCATTTTCCTGCCTCTAGTGGCATATATTGCAGTTTCTTGTTTATAGATAGCTATAAAGCGACTAAGCCACATATTAAAGGCACGGCATATCCCAGAAAAAGTACCGCCTGTTCTTCACTGTTGTGTTTCAAAGAGTCATCATGACCTAGTAGGAGCAATGTTATAGAATCATTTATTCGGTGCCCAAAGATTTGGGTCCAATATTCCAATATCATAGCTTTGATTGTTGCCAGTGTAGGGCATTCAGCAAACATATGCAGGAGATTTGCAAGTGGTTGTTTACATCTAGGACAATTATCATCAATCCTGAGCCCCCAAGCAAATAATTTAGCTGGCGTATAGTATAGATTATAAATGATTCTGTAATATTGAGCCTGTAAGTTAGAGGCTATAAAATATTTTATTAAGAGGGTTAATGAGAGATCTATATCTACATTGGGATTAACTAATTTTAAGGCCCAAGATTGTTCCGTGCGCTCTAAATCATCAGGGGTATTAGCCAAGAGTAACTGATATAGGACCCCAATTCTTGTAGATTTTTTCCCTATAAGATCGAATAGTGGAATGTTATCTAGTAGAATTTTTGGTTTAGTATTATAGATACTAGCTGATATTTGATAAAATTTTAGAAAATCACTCGCGGGGATATTATATCTTACTTGAAAAGACTCAAAAGATAGTGGGAGATTATTACCAAAAAAATCACCGATTGTTTTAATGCCTAGGAGCTCCCACCTCTGGAATCTACTGTCGTTAGGGATGTTGGGAAAAATTTTGCATTGCCATAATGGTGTATATTTCGTATATATAGGAATACCTAGATGTTTACAGATAACTTTCCATACTGCACGAGCATCTAGAACAGTCTTTAATTAAATTTTTTTATAATATGATGGTTCTACCTGCCTTAAAAGTAGTGCCTTATGTTTTTCGCCTAAACTAAGCTCATATATAGATGGTATATATGGAGTTATAGAGGTTGGAACTCCAAGTTTAGCAGTCAAAAGAGGTACTAATGATGCCCAAAAATATCTTAAATTTGGTAAAGCTAAGCCACCTCTACTTTGAGGGAGTGCTAGCAGGAGAAGGGCCCGCCTTATTTTTCCGTAGCTCCACATAAACTTTGCAATGAAGGAATCTATAGTCTTTATAAAGTGTTCCCCAGGGAGTAGAGGGATTGCTCTGAAAAAGTATAAAACCCGAGGAAATATGTTCATTTTAACATAATTGGCCCTACCTATAATAGAAAGATGTAAACTATCTACCCTTCTAAGATCACTTTTAATTTTATCAATGAGGGGAGAATAATTTATTTTGCTAATCTTACTTATCTCCGCCGAGAGAACTACTCCTAGATAAGTAGCCTGTTCAACCCTAAGTGTGCTTTCATATTGGGTATTATTAGTGGCTAATACCATGGTTTTATCTCTATTCATAGAGTACCCTGAATACTTCCCAAAAGCTTGAGTAATTGTCTCAATTTCAGAGACTGCTTCAGACGGCTTGGTGGTTATTACGGCAATGTCGTCAGCATATGCCATAACTTTGGTAGAGAAGGACCCAGTAATAACTGGTTGGATAGCTGGTGAAGTTAATAATTTTTGAATAAGGGGATCGATATAAAGTGCGAATAAGACCGGGGAACATGGGCAACCCTGCCTTGTACCTCTCTGGACCGTAATACCCTCCGACTCATTACCAGCTATAGAAATTTTAGCCGTGGGGTTGATGTAAATGGCTTTGATGGCATTAATAAAGTTGTTACCAAAATTTTTACTTTCCAAGATATTCCAGAGAAACTGCCATGATACTCGATCGAATGCCTTTTCGGCATCGAGGAGGATCATCGACATCTCGCCCCCCGTGGCGCCCATGATGTCAAATAGGGTTATGGCTCTACGAGTATGGTCTGTAGTGCCTTTGCCGGGGATAAAGCCGTGTTGCCACGGGGATACAAGTCGTTCGATGACCCCGCTCAGTCGATTGGCAAGTATTTTGGCATATAGTTTTGAGTCGGAGTTAATCAAGGATATAGGCCTATATGAGGAAGGCAGATAAGGTGGTTTACCCTTTTTATGAAAAATTATTATATTTGTTTGCTTCCATGACTCAGGAGGAATTGAGTGGTATTGCACTCCAAGAAACAAATCGAACAGGAAAGGAGTTATCTGATTACCAAGGATTTTATATAGATCCAATGGTATTTTATCCGGTCCTGCCGCTTTGCCATTGGCCATCTCGGCTAATGCAATCTCCACTTCAGTGATCGTAATCTCTCTGTCCAAGTAAATCTTATTTTCTTCATTGATTATGTTGTGTAAAGTCTGATCTGGGAGCCAGTTATTTAAGAATGTTGTTATTTCGTTGTTAGAGTATGATATGTCACTACCATAAAGTTTTTGGTAATACTTTTGAAATATTTTAACAATGTCTTTGGGAGTTGTATACACATTGCCCTCAAATTCTATCTTCTTAATACTACTTAGTGATTGTTTTTGTCGAGTACGTAATGCTAGCTGCTTCCCCACATTTTCCCCTGATTCATATACTCTATCCTTATTAGCCTGATAGATTTCCGCAGCTTTTTGAATTAGCGTACTATTAATCTCATTTTTTAGAATCATTATTTTATTTAAGATTTTCCCAGGATCTAAGGTAGGATCGACTTGCCCTCTTCGAGACTGATTTAACTGGGAGGCATGGAGGGCCTCGAGATTGGAAAGTTCTTGCATCATTTGTATGTTAGACTGCTTTTCTATCTTTCGTTTATTAGCTACAAATGAGATAGTCTCTCCCCTCAATGCTGCTTTAAAACAATCCCAAACTATTATACGGGGTGCACTGAACTGATTACACTCAAAAAAGGACTGGGTCCATGATTTAATATACGTTATGTATTCCTGATTAACCAATAACCTCCTATCAAAAGTCCATTGTGTTATTGGTTTAACTAAATTAGCCGTATCAAAGGTAAAGGTCAGTGCATTGTGGTCAGATAAAGTTTTCGGGGATTTAGTGATTTCTATGATATCCTTCTCCTCTATAGTTGACATAATATAATCGATTCTAACGTATTTGTTATGGGGGAAGGAGAAATATGTAAAACCATCGACATTTGGCCCCTGGAGTAGACCCCAGACGTCAACCAAATTATGACTTTTCATCATCTGATCCAGTGCTCTGTATACCTTTGGTTTACGCCCTTTATAATTTGGAGATAGATAGTTCCCAGAGGACAGCCCTGTGTCGATATTAAAATCTCCGCAGAAAACCAGAGAGCCAGACCAAGAGGCCAATTCGATTTCGAGCTCCCGAAAAATAGCAGGGTCATCTAAATTTGGGCCAGAAATTGCACAAATAGTAATACCCAGCTGAAGCTGAATTATGACCCATCTACCATGTTTATCGGCTAATTTACGAATTGGGAGACCTATTATAGGTTTGGCTAGAATGGCTACCCCTCTAGTTTTGGATGTTTGGGATGTAGCTGCCATTAGATTATAACCAGGTAGTTTAAGTAGATCTCTGTCAGAATATGCTATATGTGTCTCTTGGAGACATAATACATCAACTGGATTTTGTCGTGTTAATTGAAATAGCTGGGCCCTTTTATCTTTATGGTTGAGGCCTGCCACGTTCCACGTGCATAGGCTTATTCTCCCCATTTATTAACTTGAAAAACTAACCCAGTTTTAATATGTTGGAGCTTAAAACCTCCATTCTCCTTAAGGTACATAATACAGTTTTGTTTTCCACCGCTTTTTCTCCTTGTACAACGTAATCTGTGACCGAATTTGCCAATTTTTTAATTTTTTTCCCCCTTAAGACCCCCTCCCCAAGGCCTTCCCCAAGGCCTTCCCCACCCGCCTCCCCCCGCACACCACCCTTTGAGGCATGTAGACTCTAGCTAGAGTCTATATGATGGAGAGACACCCCTGACCCGTGCCTTATTATTATTTCTTTGTACATCTAATAACACATGTGCAGGCTAGCAGAAAGGTATAAAAACAGGAGACAGGTAAAGCTGAAATGGAGTAATCATACTAGGACCCCTTGGTGCCCAGTGAGCCAGACAAAAGAACCCATAAATGCTAACAGAAAATTCATTGTAGTGATAATAAACTAAACAGCATATACTTAGTCCCATTCTAAGCGGTTATCAAAAAAGATAGGAGTTGGTATTAAGCTTAGGATTTTGAAATATGCTTATACCTTCTGTATCGTAAATCAAAACCCACCATCCGGGGGTTATACAGTAATCATAATAAACATTGCATTTAGAATTCTTAGGAAGAAAAACTATTAATTAAAAAATTTAGGTCAGGCTATCTAAAAAAGCCTTTGCTTTGATTTCGGAAGAAAAAAATTTAACCTGACCATTATACAGCACTTTGAGTGTGGCTGGGTTATTCAAGTAAACCTTAGCTTTTTTGTCCAAAAAGGGTTTAATTAGCTGACGGAGTCGCCATCTCCGCTCCACAGTTGTGTGGCAGAAATCCGGCCTGACAAAATATGAAATGTCACCTCGGGACCGATGGGCCTCAGGTCTAGCTTTCTCTGCAATGGCTTGACGTAACAAAAAATTGCCAAAATAGACCAGAATTGCCCTAGGATATTTGCTTTGCGAATTGATAGCCCGTAATGTAGCGGGGGTTCTGTGAACACGCTGAACTTCCAGTTCCCAGTTCCATGAGGATAGCTCAGGGAAAGTGTCTTTAAAGAGTTGGATCACAAAGACGCGTATGTTATCTCCTTCTCTTTTCTCAGGAACTCCCAGTATTCGGAGATTGTTGCGACGCATACGATTTTCCATCTGCTCAAGCTTCCATCTTACATCAGTCAGCTCAGCGTCATGGGCATCAACCTGCTCTTTCACCACTGTTGCTTCAGCCTCAATAACCACAATTCGATCTTCCATATCAGTCATTCTTGCATTAGAAGCTGCCACTGTTTTTGAAAGCTTACGTACCACCCCTTGTACCTTTTGTAGAGCTTGCTGAGCTTTCCGACCGTCCTTAGAAGTTTGTTCTCTATGGGATGCGATTGCCTGCAGCACCGTGTCCATTACCGCAGTTAAGGTAGTATCTTGCTCCTTCGAGGAAGAGGCCCCCTGAGAGCTGGAGGCTGTTGCGGGGGTACATTCCCGGTGAGGGCCTACTGGGCAATGATGGCTTCTCTTTTTTTTAATCACTGTGTGTCTTCCGGCTGTAGCTTCCCCCAATAGTTCATCCACATCACTATCCTGAGTGCTGGTACTGGAGCCTGTGTGCAGGTCGGATAAAGGGTCTAAATCAGAATCTAAGTCATGGTGCCAGCCTTGATCCTCGCGACCTTCGGAGATAGTATAGAATTCAAGAGGTTCCAAATCTGTATCAGAAGCGATTCCGGCTCCATCAGTATAGTCTGGCATAGGCAATGTTAACTCTTCGTCATTTTCTTTTCCAACTGATGCAGAAGCGCCTTGAGTCTGAGCAAGTGTTTGTGCTGGAAAAGGTGATGTCAGTTTGCCCTCCTCGTTAGCCAGATTTGGTAGTACCGAGTGCCTTTCAAGCTGTGGATGAGTGGGCATATTTGTTGCGCAGCATGTACCAATTGTGGGGGCAGCTGTATTTGGAGTGAGTACTGGAGGCTCAGCTGTTATTGAGCCTCGTGCTTGAATCAATACATCTGTCCCCACTGTAGTTTCTGGTGCTTGTAGTTGTGACTGCGCCGATATTGCTGTAGTCTTTTCTACTACCACTGCCTCTGCAGTGTAACTCCCTGGCCCTTCCGTTGTATCTGTTGGACATTGCGGCGGTAATAGCGGGTCAGCTGTAGCTACGGCAGTAACTAGTGGTGTAAAACTTACTGTGGGGCTTGCTCCAGTGGATAGCTCAGTCAAGGATGCCGCTGCTGCTGCCACCGACGAATCCGTGTTGGGGAGCGCCGCCGGGGTTACTGGCGGCGCTGCAATCAGCGTCCCGCTTGTTGCGTGTTGCATGGAGGGGGAGGGAGCAGCTCCGGCCGGCGTCTTCCGAAGCAGGTCTACAACGGAGGGACCTGGACCCGGAGTGTTGATGTTTTTTGCCGCTTTCAGCTGCTTTGGATGGAGCTGGAGCTGGACCTGTCCCCCATCTGATCCGGCTGCTTCATCTGTCAGCGAGCCAGCACGTCTTGCAGCTAATTTTTGATCGCGGAGCGCTTGCTTGGCTGCCCGGGTTTTCGAGGCGGCTGTCACTGCTGCAGCATTTTTCGGAGCCATCGATGTCTTCACTTGAAGGTAGTCGTTACCAAGTGCACTTCTCGACTGATCATGGAGCTGAATGAAGAGCCTTAATACCGTAAGGCCAAGTGCTGATGCGATGTAGTGGAGTCGTGAGCGTGACTGCACAGGTAAAAATGCCGAGTCTCCAGACGCTTTAAAGCAGGCGCCACTCATTATTCATTCTTTTTAACTCTTGTAGTGTAAGAATTATTTGCTAATGTCATCCCTCGCTGCATCTGTTAACATCGCTTTTCACGGTGTCTCCGTGGGTGTTGCAAGGTCCTAACCCTTCTCCTAGCCCATTATTCGGCTCGGCACAGGAGAGTGTCTCACAGCGGACTAGTGAGCCGTCGCCATCTTGCCTCCGGGTTAAATTATTTTTAATGGCAAAGGCAAAACACACAGCAATGGGGCTTTGAGCAACGATACCAGGTAGGAGCAGGCAGCAGGGTAAAGGGAGCGACCGCTTCTGAGCTCTTCAGGACGTAGGAGGAGCAAAATGACCAGCTGGTGTTGGAGTTCCTTTACCGGGATTGTACATCAAACACACCATACAGTTCTTAACCAAGTTCTCTGCACATTTCGGAATTCCCGCATTCTGCTAAACCGGAGCCAACAACTTACAAATCCCTTTCACGCTGATATGTGCCATGCCATGAGCCATTGTAACAATCGGAAGCACATACGCGTCAGGCAACAACCATCTCTGATGCTCGGACAAATCAGTCCAACACCCATTCGAGTCCAACCTACCCTTACTTTCTCTCCATTCATTCAACTCTTTCTCTGTAGCTTCAGCTTGGATGGATCTCACACTCTCAATCGTATCTTCACACATACTCTTCTCTGGAACCCATCTCGCCGGACCCGCAACATACATTCGACTCATTACATTTCTCGCAGTTTCTTTTCCGACTTCATCCGCAAATGCATTTCCGCGTGTAGTGTAGTTCCTAGTTTCCCACTAGGCCCTGCGCATTGAAATAACATAAACAGTAGTATCGACGTGGAACTGCTTATATTCCAGGCCTCCACTGACTATGCTAAACTTAATTGGGTGTGTTACCAAATAGCTCAGAGGTCACTGGAAACTTTCTTCTCTGCATAGGAAGTGATCAGCTTCCTTGGCACAGACAAGAAGGGATTCAGTTTTCCAACAACCGTGCAACATGACAACTTTGCTCCTCAGATCAAGAGTCAATCTCTAGGGTCGTGTGAAACAATAGACATGTATTTCACTCAGTCAGTCTAGTGCAGTTTACTTTCACAAGATGTAGAGAATAGAGAGACGGGTGTTTGTCAATAAAGGGTTAACATTTATTGCACAGTCTTTCTTCTCGTACAAGAGAAATGTATTACCACAATTGCAAAGCTTGTTATGATAAAAAGGTCGTACAGTAAGATAAGTATTGCGAAATAATACTGTAAAATCATTGATATGGTTTCTTAGCCATACAATGGTTAAAAGTAATAAAACATATATACAGTCATATATACAATAGGCTAAAATACTCAACTGGTGCTTCTAACTAAGCCTACCCCAGTGTGCCTGACCTAAGCCTAACACGTGAAAGGGGAGTAAGTAAGTAGCTTTAAGTTAAGTTGGTTTTGCCAAGGTTTGTTTCAAGAATTCTCATTTAAGGGTTTAGTCAGCACCATACCTCTGAATAGAATGATGGAGGATTGGTATCTCCTTCAGGGGAAGCTCGATATCCCTGTCACCCGCGAGGGTAAACCGGAAGCGCCGGAGCTGGATTTCTCTGCACGAGAAAGGCAGCGGCTCTTCTTCAGCGCGTCGAGAGGAGGAGGCGGGGGACAGCGTCCGCGGGCAGCTGGATCTGCTGGGCTCTTCGCAGAGGGACGTCTGTTCGGCTCCTAAGCCTACTGCACCATCGTTCGCGCTTTAGCAGCGATAATGGTATCAGTAGCTTCACCACCACAGGGACAGCAGGCTGCAGCGACAGAGTGCTACAGTGCTCGGCAACAGCAGCGGTATGCACAACAGGGTGCACAACAGCTCTTGACCACAATTGCTTAAGGCAACGTTGGTAGTATTTATACCTGACAGGTGCCGGGTTTGACGCAAGTTTGCTGGACATAAGACGTCAATTAAAGATATCACTAGGAAGTGATAGCTATCAGTTTCTCATTAGAGTTCTATTACTAATCAAAACATAGCAAGGGGGATTTCCCAGTTTGCTGAGTTTTTATCTTGTTGAAGAACTCGGAGTGTTAATCAAGGAATATCAGATAGTGACTTCTGCTCTGTCATTGCACTAATTGGTCGCAAAGGAAGTGGCAGAGAGAGATATCCTTGAACGTGGCTCTGTTCGTGTGAGGTCAGAGATGACTTTCTGAATATCGCACTTGAACGGTTATGCCAATATAGGGAATAAAATGGATTTATAGCCGAATAGGGGCATAAGGTCACAGTATCGATCAGGACCCTAGATAAACACGCAACACCCACTCCACGGGTTAATGTCCATCAAAATTACTAAAACTAAAGCAATTAGATGTATGTATAACATTGCCCACCCCAAAATACATAAATGCATTCGAAATAGGCGTACTTGTAATACATGAATTTTAGGTGCTGTACGTTATTTAAAGCATAGAAATCATTCAAAAAGTATTGCATATGAAATCAATGAACGATCATGCATGAAAATTACACATGAAGTATCTCTGACAGAAGAAGGGCGAGATAAATCATCACATATAAATGCATTTGCAAAATGTGTGCTAGAGGCTAATGTAAGTTGTTATGTCTCTAGGTGTGTGTAAAAAATCAAAGTATGAACTTCGGTTCTTTAAGAATAGATTTTACCTCAAGCAAAGATTTGTTTGTGCCAAAAAAAGTCAATATCCAATCCAAAGAGAATTAATGCTTGAACGGGGAAACAGAGTTCCAACGCTGCTAGCAGTTTTTGTTGACTAGAAGTGAAGGCCGAATTCAGAGTTTCATGGGAACGCTGTGTGTCGGAAAGCTTCTCAAAGTTATTGTTTCTTTATAGGTGGGAACATCATATCAGACAAGCTCGCAAAGAATTGGTCTACAAATTCAGGTGACAGTTCAACCAAATTTGATATCGCTGTAACTTGGCAGGTGTGAGAATGATTGCTGTCTTCGTAGTCAGGAGCAGCAATGCTCACAGAGGGTTGTACCTGGATGATGTTGCTTTTGTCACTTGCTCCACTGTTACCACTTGGTTGTAGCACAGGAGTCTCCACAAATGCCGTCAACAGGATTGGTAGCCGCTGGGGACAACACAATGCGTGAGCCGTTATTGGACTGAGCAAAGTATCGACGTCCATTGGTACTGCTGATGGAAGTGAAAGACAGATGTCCAACACGCATTCATCGCCGCAAAGCATACATCGTAGCACAGGTAAAATGCAATTTTGCCATACAGGTCTGAATGAAAGGAACCAGGTCATGTTTAGATCTCTCAGCCTGGCCAATCCGAGGACGTTAGTTATCCTGTCCCGGTAGCGCATTGCTAGGATTGTCTCTTCCATTCCCATGGGAGCTATGTCTGAGCTGAGGCTTGCCATAACGAAGTAGGAGGGTCAAGAATAAAATCCCTGCTACAAGTCCCAAAAATAATGGTATGCCGCCAAAAACAGAGTGCACAAAATTAGGAACGATTCCCAAAATTGCTTGAAAAGGCGTTAGCAGTCCCGTAAAGACTGTCTTGAATATGCCTGGGACGCTTGTGGCACTAGACATGTTAAGGAGTTGGCTTAGCATTTGTACGAAATGCACGGGGCAATTTGTTGATAAAAGGTCATGAACTTCAGTAGCTGTCCTTGCAACTAGAAGATCATACGTCTCTTTTGATGACGTTATAGGCACTGTTGTCTGTAAAAGTACAGATTTAACTTTGCTTAAAGTATCAATTCGTATAGAATAGAGATTCAGACGAGGCCAGATGGGAGTCACTGAGTCTGCAGCCCCACTCGGAAACAATGCTTGCATACAGCATTTGACCATGGATGTTACTTCTACTAGATAACTTTTCCCTGGCACGAGGCCACAACATCTGTGATCCGTTCTAAGAATGTAACTCCAGTTTGCGAGTTGCATAAAGAAGGGCTCTATCTGAGTTGCAGGTGTGACTAGCTGGTGGCATGAAAGGTTGTTAGAATTTCCATCACATGCTCCGTGTAAATTAATACCCTGACACAAAAGTATACCGCTTAGTGAATGTTTACAGTTATTACCACTAAGAAATACATTTTTGTCGCTGTCACTACAGCAAGAATGAGTGTATAGTAATTTCCATTCAGATTTTACATATCCTTTACCCAATTGTTCATACTGGCCAGCAGGTATGTACTCAAGGCACTTTTTAAACCGGAAAGTTGTTATCGGAATTGTGATAATTCCGTGTATTATCCATTCAATGACAGGACTCTCTGACATTGTCAATGGTAATCTCTCGAGTTTTTCGATGCTCAGGATTGTATAGTCTGCTCCTTTCTGTGCCAAACTGATCTGTTTATCAGTAAGGTTAAAACTGGAAAATAATGACTTTGTGTTGATTAAACGCCAAGGCACATAGCCTGAACGAAGATTTTGCAGCGTCCAGCCTAATTCTATAATAGAGCGTAATTGAGACTGGCCATGTTGTAACATAAGCAAATCTCTGTCTATCACATCAAAGGCAGAGGATACAATATGGTCCAACGAATATATTCTGGAAGACAGAGTCATTAACCCATTGTCTACTACAGAAAGTGATTTTTCCAAATTAATACGATCAATTTCTCGTATTTGTTCAGCAGTTTCAATTTGCTTTACTTTCCAAGCCTCGTTGTAAGCAGCATAGATACTGGTCGCTATGAAACGCTTTTGACGCTGTTTGCGTGGTCCAAGAATGAAATCGCGCAAATCAGCACCATCTTTTAGCAAAGATAAGTGTTGCTTAATTTCAGCCAGTGTGGACGAAGTTAGCCATTCGAGGCAGAGTTTCCCTACACTGTATGTTGTTATAATCCCTGGATGTTGTCTCTGGGAATATCTCGAGTCTAATCTGGTCATTTTCAAACCCTGTGTTTTATTCAGGAATCTATCTTGACAGCTATTTGTGTCTGTAGGCCAGATTAACCACTTTTTCCAATCAGGATGTGTTCTGTTCAAATTTAAAATTTGTGTTACGTCTAACTCAATATCTGCAGTTGCATTTTCAGGTATTGGCTTTGGTATAGACGGTGTTTTAAGGTCTTTATTCTTAGCTAGGCCAAGACAAGATGTTTGGTGTATTGTGTCATTTAAAAATAACATTTGTTCTGGTATCATGCAGGTTCTAAACAGTGCTTCAATGCCTTGCACCTGCCAATCTTTTGTACCCCAGATTGTTTTCGTTTCAATATTATTTTTCCAATAATCAAAACCAAATGTCATCATTTTGTCATAAAATGCTTCTGAATATATCAATTTAGAATTTGTCAGCATTGTTTTCATTCCTGTTTTATCTAACAGTTTGTAATAAAACGTTTCTGCATTACTGGTGTTAAACCCTGAGAAGTATTTGAATTTCTCAAAAAATGCTTTAGAACTGCTTTTAGGTGGTGTAGAACAATGTTCCCATTGATTATACATAAAAACATTTCTAGGCTGTGCAGATTTATGCAAGTAATGATCCCCATAGTGGGTGTAACAGAATAACTGCTCATAACTAGATGAACCTTGTAAATAATCATGATCTGTGAATCTAGCTGACATTACTAAATCAGACATCATGTCATTAATACTGTTAAAGTCCCAATCATCAGAGAATGTACTTGGTGTCACAAAGTCACTTAAGGAAACCTTTAGTTGATGAGGATACTTCAGGATTTCGACCGGACCATAGATCTCATAGTCTGTTTTCTCCCATACAACCCCACCAGGTATTGGAATTGCTGTGACATTTACTGTTGACAGTTCTCTTTTCTTCACGTGAGATGATCTGTGTGGTTTCAGGACTAGGTTGATGTTCTGACTTGCTGTGTCCATTGTAATATATTTTCCCTCAATTAATTTTCCCAAACACAGTACCATGATGAGCCAAAGCAGGAGGAAAAATACACCTAGACCGAACCAGAACTCTAGCCAAGGGGAAACAAGGTAGATTTTCTTCAATTGATGAAAGAGTTCCGTTGCTTTTTCTTTAAAAGTCTTTTTTGTTCATGGCATCACTTCGGGGTCGTTTTGATCTTCAGAGAAGTTGTCGAAGTTGATGAAATAACCAGAGGCAGTTCTGTCAATTGATGGGATTGTTCTTTCAATCTGTCTTTCGGTAGCACTTTCTGATGCCACATTATTGTAGATTGGTGTTTCTTGACGAACTGTTTCAATCTGTGTCTCAAGAGGCACGAGTTCCATGGCATTATTGCATAGTCCTTCATTGTGCACTGCAGGCTGATCGAATGTGATTAGTCTTTCAGTTTGAACCTCTTGAATTGTTGCAAGTTTGGGTATTCTGTTGTTTCTTGGGAGTCCACTGGGCCTACTGTTGATTATAGGCCACATGCTTGTGGTTTTACCAGATCGATGGACACGACTCTGTTCTCCTTTTTACCAGCAAGGGGCGGTAGCACAACTGATCTTGTTCCGGTGACTGCTAAGACAGGTACTGCTTTTCTGTAAGAAGGCCCAAATTCCTTCTTAACCGCGATCTTTTCTCTGACTAGATCCCCAATCTTTGGAATCCAGACAGGCCTTGCTGGGGCTGTTGCTGGTGGTGCCTCGTCAGTGGTAGGTGGCTGTTGCTTTAACTTTGTGTTGCTTAAGGATTTTCTTGTTTCGTTCAGTTCCTGTAAAACAGCCAAACGATCCTTTACATCAAAGTGCGTTGTTTCTTCTTGTACCACTGACATCTGACTATCGAGGTCCTGAACTCGCATTCTAATTCCGAACAATAGTTCGTATGGGCTGAAACCTTTTAGAGAATTTCTTGGCATGTTGTTAAGACTAGTCTGGACACTTATTAAATGCTTGACCCACCCAGCGCCTGAACCTAATACCTTCGCTGTTATAGATTGCTTTATGTCCCGGTTTTTTCTTTCTACCACACTGTTCCCTTCGGGGTGCGACGGACAAGAATACTGCAACCCAATTCCCATGCTGGCCATGGCCTCCTTATAGGCTCGAGAGCTGAAAGCAGGACCCTGGTCAGAATGGAACGTGGTAATTGCGTATGTGCCGATAAAGACTCGCAAATCTTTTATAACCGTTCTAGCGTCAGCCGAGCGCTGGAGGCCTCATTTTTTAAGTGCTTTTCGTCTTAATGGTGTACACTGGGACGCGCTTCTCTTCTTTGATTGCGCAGATAGACCGCCTTATGCTGTCTAGCAGGGATCCTGAAACTACACTGGCCTGTTCATTACTGTGATCTCTGTTGCAGTTTTCACAATTTTGAGCAAAACATTGAATATCTATACTCATTCCTGGCCACCAGTACTCTGATTGTAATTCTTTCAGAGAGGCTTTGATTGTTTGGTGTCTCAGACCCAATCCCATGTGTGCTTCCAGTAAGAGGAAGCCCCTCCTGCTCCTGTTTGGAATTACTCTGTCCCCCACTCCAGGGATTCGAGCAAAAGTAACGGAGTTTGCATCGATTATGTATGCATAATTGAGTGGATAGTTTACGGGTAGTGCTGCACAGTCGCCTTTTACGGTCGTTTTTACTGCCAGCATAGTTTCCCCGTCTATGTATTTATCTGTACGCTTTTTTGTGGCTACGGAAGCCGGTTTAGTTGCTTCCGCTGTGGCTGTATTAGCCAATGAATTCCCTGCAACGTGAACGCCATCACGTTGAAGACTCTGTGCGTGAATCACGTGAGTCTTTTGTAGTTCTTTACTTAAAAGAGCTACCTCGTTCCAGAGCAATTTATGCTTTATTGTGGCACCTGTGTCATCTTTGTAGTCGTTCTCAATCCAACTCTGCAGCTTGTTATTGTAAGAGTTGACGCAAAAATGAGAATCGCACACTATAAGTGTCGGGAATTCGCGTTCTGCATTTTCGAGCGCCATCTTCAAAGATCTAATTTCAGTTCTCTGAACCGAACAGTTTCTTACAGATTCAGTTTTTGTTACTTTCGGTCTGATTTTACCGCACAGCCAACGACATTTAATGATCGCACACGCTGCATTGTAGGATTTTCTCTCTACGTTGAAATGCTGTACAGAGCTATCTGTATAGATTATACAGGCATATTGTGGGAGAGGCAGAATTTCGATTGGCAGAGGATATTCTTCTTCATATTCTAAATCATTCAGTTCTTCGTATTGTGGGGCGAAATAGTATTTCACGTCTTCCGTTCCTAGAGAATCTATGCACTGTACCCATTTCGGATCCAGTGACACTGTAGGCAGGTTTACTGGGCTGAATAGCGCTTCGAAGGCGGATTCCGCTGTGAGGATGTTAATCCTTTTGCCGTGTGCTAGTTCTCGTTCATTTGCTAATGCGATTTTCACTGCGTTCACAGATCTTTCTGTGTGACTGAATGTTTTTTCTGCTTGTGTGTACAAGTGAGACTTAATTGAAATTGGTACCTTTTCTCCCTCATTAGAGGTTAGGTATGTAAATCTGCATCTTCCTGGGATGACTCGGATTACAAGATCACGTGTGTTGTCACGTGTGTCTAATTTTGTTTTTGCTAACATGTCTGTTTGCAGTGATCTCAAAATTTCTGTGTGTTTTTGAGTCCAATTGATTTGTTTAAAATCAGGTTTAATTAGTTCGTAGAGAGGTTTAACCCTCTCTGCGTAATTTAGAATGTAAGTTCTTCCGAAATTCAGAAAACCTAGAATGGATTGTAAATTCTTCAGCGTTTTTGGAGCTTGGAGTACAGCGCACTTCTCTAAGAAGTTGTCCGCTAGGCTTTTCCCTTCACTTGATAATTCGTACCCTAAGAATAGTACTGTCAGATGGGCAATTCGAGACTTTTTAAAGTTGAATTTGTAACCCTCTGCTGCGAACCCAAGTATAATGGTGTTCACTCTTTTCAAGTGAGTATCCAAGTCGTCGTCTGTGAGATAGATATCATCTACGTAAGATAATGCCTCATCATCATAGATTTGTAGTAACTCTGTTACCCTAGCTGAGAATAGTCCTGGGCTGTTCTTGAACCCCTGTGGGAGTCGACAGAATTTTTTCTGTGACCCAAATGCGGAGAAAGCGGTCAAATATCTGCTTTCTGGTGTAATGTTTTGACAAAAGAAACCATTAGATATGTCTAATGTTGTTTTATATTTTTTCCTAACTATATTATTCATTAGGGCTGCACTATGCGAGTTTTGTACTGCAAATGTTTTACAACATGTATTAAGATGTCTGTAGTCCAAAACTAGACGATATGAATTGTCTGGCTTGGAGACAGGAAACAAAGGATTGTTCATTTGAGAGGTGCATGTTTCAATCACCCCCTGGTACTCAAGTTGATCTAAGATCTCCCTGACCTGTTTTTTAGCTTCTTGCTTTATGGGATACTGCCGTTGGGCAGTTGGTTCACTTTTTAGTTGGATTTTGTGAGGAGGAGAGTCCTCATCCCATCCTACATGATTTTTATACAATGCAGGTGCCTGGGCTACTGCCCATTTTCTTGCATATGTATATTTTTTATGAATCGGAATGTGATTCGAGAAGGCAGGCATAATTACTTCTTCGCCACGAGGGCACTCCCTGACAAACTCCGGGGGCCAATCTTTTTCAGCTAACAGAATATCATAGCCTTTTGAGAGCTTATCCCAAAATAGACCCTTAATTTTCCTAGTCTTATCACCCTCCATACGCAATGTTATTTTGTATATTTTATGGGGCTCGCTAAGTCTGGTGTCGGCAGTTTCAACCTGAATGTATTCATTCGTGTCCACTGTCTCCAGATGACTCATCAAGATCTTGCGCGCTATACTGATTTCTGCTGCACTGTCCAACATTGTCAATGCCCACTCCCCGTTTTTCAACTGTGTCCTCAGTATTCTCGGCATGGTTGATTACTCTAATACTGGCTACCTTCTTTTTCTGAAATTGAGATTTCTTATTTTGAGCAGGTTCCTTGTCTTTGGACTTGGTGTGCTCTCCTGGGTCTGACCGTCCTCTTCTTTCCGAATTCTGTGGAGAAGATCGAGCGGGACGTGTATCAATACTTTGATATCTATCAGGTTTTTTCAGATTATCCCTATTTCTAAGGTTATATCTTTTCTCAGAGGGCTTCCTCTGGGGAGACTGGCGTTCTCGAGTCGGAGTTCTTTCCCTCCGTCGAGGAGACCTTCCTCTGGACTGGAAAACTTTTTCCTTGGGAGTGGATTGTTTATTTCCATCCCAGCTCTTTTTAGGAGTGTTTAAATTATTTTTAATAAATAATTTTTCAGGACTTTCGAGCAGTTGGGGTTTTACTGGTTTCCCACCCAAGCTGTCTCTACCTAATTCTTCATAGCATTTTTCTATGATTTTTTCAAGTTCAACAGGATCTTTTATATCTGTTTCCCTCACCTTCTGGCGAATCGCCACAGATGCTGCTTCTCCTTTTATGTTGGCTAATAATATAGCCGAGACCTGCTTGAAGTCTTTCAGTAATTTCATACCTAGATTTAAAGCGGGCTCTGGACCAAATTCATTTTGAATCTGTTTTAGCACTTCTGGTATTACCGCCATAGACGGAACACCGTGTGTTTTTGTGTAAATGGAAGCAAAGACCGTACCCCAAGTGTCACAGTCCTCCACGTGTGGTGCGATTCCCGTAGGAAGGCAGATGGTCAAGATTCTGTGTTTCTCAATAGGGGTAGTATCAGGAAATACTGCCTCTATTTGAGTGATTTTCTGTGCTAACCAGAAAGGAATTTGTTCCCGTTTTACGGGTGTTTTACCAAGACATGAGTGTATGTTCTGTGGTGTTATTTTATTTGTGTTCCCCTGGTGAGGGGTCAGCTGGTGTGAATTAACAGCTGGCTGGACTGTTGCAGTCCGCATTACATATTGGACTAATTGCCTATGTATTTTTATTAGTGTTTTGAGCTGTGCTAACAGCTCTTCCTTAGACATTCTTGCAATGTCAGGATGTGGTGTGTAGCTGGCTAGAACCGGCCACGTGGCTCCTGGTCTACCTAGAGGACCGAGCCTAGTTATGTGATCATTGTGTTTTAGGGCGCCATTAAACCAGAGCAGGTGCTCTTGAAATTTAAGTGGAATTTCAATCTCCTCGAAAGGAGCGTACTCTTCCGGAGGTTCCTCTATTTTATAATAGTGAAACTCTTTTGTTCTAGCGTTTGCCGCTGGAAAGTTTATCCATGAATAGAATACCTCTGTCTGCCGATACTCGTGAGCCTCTATCACGAAAATTACTGTACCACCTTGAGGTGTCAGTCCGTTTTCTATAAGTTTTAAAGTTATAGATTTTCTTAAGTGGACCGGGATGATTATAGCATCCGGGTCTGCTTGTAGGAGACTCGAGTCCTCCTCTATTAGTATGGATGCCAGCCTAGCTGCTTCCCTTTCTTCTTCACTGTCTGACATTTTAAAAATGCAGGCTTTGCAGAGTAGGTCTCCAAGGAGACAAAGATTAGGTGCACAATATTTTGGAACACTGTATCCTTCAACGTTGAATAAACCAGAGCTTTACATAGGAATCTCTTCCTACTAAGGTCGGGCGGATTTTAACCTTTCACCCACTCCAGACGTCTATTGGAGTATTTACGGGAGTAAGGGGTCTGTGTGAAATATGCACGACTGAGTTACTCTACTGTCTTGCGTTAGTTTATCGCCTTACCAAACGTTTGGGCGCCATGTAGTGTAGTTCCTAGTTTCCCACTAGGCCCTGCGCATTGGAATAACATAAACAGTAGTATCGACGTGGAACTGCTTATATTCCAGGCCTCCACTGACTATGCTAAACTTAATTGGGTGTGTTACCAACTAGCTCAGAGGTCACTGGAAACTTTCTTCTCTGCATAGGAAGTGATCAGCTTCCTTGGCACAGACAAGAAGGGATTCAGTTTTCCAACAACCGTGCAACATGACAACTTTGCTCCTCAGATCAAGAGTCAATCTCTAGGGTCGTGTGAAACAATAGACATGTATTTCACTCAGTCAGTCTAGTGCAGTTTACTTTCACGAGATGTAGAGAATAGAGAGACGGGCGTTTGTCAATAAAGGGTTAACATTTATTGCACAGTCTTTCTTCTCGTACAAGAGAAATGTATTATCACAATTGCAAAGCTTGTTATGATAAAAAGTACGTACAGTAAGATAAGTATTGCGAAATAATACTGAAAATCATTGATATGGTTTCTTAGCCATACAATGGTTAAAAGTAATAAAACATATATACAGTCATATATACAATAGGCTAAAATACTCAACTGGTGCTTCTAACTAAGCCTACCCCAGTGTGCCTGACCTAAGCCTAACACGTGAAAGGGGAGTAAGTAAGTAGCTTTAAGTTAAGTTGGTTTTGCCAAGGTTTGTTTCAAGAATTCTCATTTAAGGGTTTAGTCAGCACCATACCTCTGAATAGAATGATGGAGGATTGGTATCTCCTTCAGGGGAAGCTCGATATCCCTGTCACCCGCGAGGGTAAACCGGAAGCGCCGGAGCTGGATTTCTCTGCACGAGAAAGGCAGCGGCTCTTCTTCAGCGCGTCGAGAGGAGGAGGCGGGGGACAGCGTCCGCAGGCAGCTGGATCTGCTGGGCTCTTCGCAGAGGGACGTCTGTTCGGCTCCTAAGCCTACTGCACCATCGTTCGCGCTTTAGCAGCGATAATGGTATCAGTAGCTTCACCACCACAGGGACAGCAGGCTGCAGCGACAGAGTGCTACAGTGCTCGGCAACAGCAGCGGTATGCACAACAGGGTGCACAACAGCTCTTGACCACAATTGCTTAAGGCAACGTTGGTAGTATTTATACCTGACAGGTGCCGGGTTTGACGCAAGTTTGCTGGACATAAGACGTCAATTAAAGATATCACTAGGAAGTGATAGCTATCAGTTGCTCATTAGAGTTCTATTACTAATCAAAACATAGCAAGGGGGATTTCCCAGTTTGCTGAGTTTTTATCTTGTTGAAGAACTCGGAGTGTTAATCTAGGAATATCAGATAGTGACTTCTGCTCTGTCATTGCACTAATTGGTCGCAAAGGAAGTGGCAGAGAGAGATATCCTTGAACGTGGCTCTGTTCGTGTGAGGTCAGAGATGACTTTCTGAATATCGCACTTGAACGGTTATGCCAATATAGGGAATAAAATGGATTTATAGCCGAATAGGGGCATAAGGTCACAGTATCGATCAGGACCCTAGATAAACACGCAACAATCATCCGTAACTTTCTTATGGGCACTTCATTTCACAATCGCTACTTGCAATGGCAAAGTAAGAGATTCAAGAAGTTCATTCACCAAGTGCCCATGCTGAATCTTCGTTCCATGCGAAAACCCACGTTCACGCCACAAACGTCCAAAGCTATGAGCCACACCGAATGCATACTGGCTGTCAGTATACACATTCACTCATTTTCCTTTTGCCAAAACACCTGCTCTCATTAATGCAATCAACTCTGCTGCTTGCACTGAATTGTGTGGGATACGTGCAGCTTCAACAATCGTATGCAAAGTCGTAACAGTATATGCCGCAGTCGTATCACCATTCGGCAACTTAAAGCACGAACCATCAACCCACAAAGTACCATCACACTCAGGAAGAGGAGTATCTCTTAAGTCTACTCTCCCTTTCGTTTCTTCTTCAGTTCTCAAAAAACAATCATGTTGTTCTTCAATATCTGTCTCAACTGAAATTGGCAACAACGTGGCTGGATTCAACGTGTTGCATCGTTTAATGTGCACATGACTCGCTAACAACGTCAACTCGTAACCCGACAACCGAGCACTAGTTAAATGCTGTGTCTTGGTACGGTTCAACAAGGTATCCACTGCATGTGGAACCATTACCACTAACGTATTGTCCATCACCAAAACAGCAGACTGTCGAATGGAAACAGCCGCTGCTGCTGTTGCTCTCAAGCAACTCGGCAACGCTCTAGCTACCGGATCTAAAGTTGACAAAATGTAAGCACATGGGCGTTGCTTATCATCAAACTGTTGAGTCAACACTGACAATGCACATCCCTCTCTCTCGCGAACATACAATGTGAAAGGCTTACTGTAGTCAGGAGTACCCAACACAGGAGCCGAACACAACGCACTGCGTAATTCGGAAAAGCTCTTTTGACATTTGTCAGTCCAAGGAATAGGATTTGGAGTATCCTTAACAGTGAGGGCTATCAAAGGTTTCGCTAGCAAAGAAAAATTAGGGATCCACTGTCTACAGTATGACGTAATACCCAAAAATGCACGTACTTCTCTCTGTGTCGTAGGGACACTCATTTTCGCAATCGCTTGAATTCTTTCTGGGGTCAGTTTCTTTCCCTCCTTCGATAAGGGGTGACCTAAGTAGGTTACTTCTTGTCGACAATATTGCAACTTGGAGAGAGAAACTTTGTGATGAAAATCAGACAAGTGGCGTAACAGTGCCAAAGTGGCTTCTCTACAAATCTCCTAAGTATCAGCGGCAACTAGCAAGTCATCAACATATTGAATAAGGGCTGCACCATCAGGTAAAACCAACAGATCAATTTTTATTTTCAAAGCTTGACTACAGATCGATGGACTCTCGCAATAGCCTTGAGGAGCGTGCTTAAAGCGGAAACTTCGTCCTCCTAAAGAGAATCCAAATACATCCCTACATGGCAATCAGGATACTGAAGAAAACATTCTTTAAGTCAATCACCGAAAACAACGTGGCTGTAGCCGGAATCAGAGTCAACAAAGCGGTGATATCAGGCACAACAGGAAATTGTGGAACAACAATCGTGTTCACTTCGTGAAGATCGATAACAAACCTATATACAGGAGGCTGTGAAGAATCAGTTCTCTTCAAAACAGGCAGAACGGGGCTATTGCACACATTACCTCTCGTTTCCTCAATTACACCCTTTTCGATCAAATCATAAATAATCGCTAAAAGTGTACGCTCACCATCACTCGAAATACGGTACTGTGGAATGCGCGGCAACTTAGCATTCGCCTTCAGTGTTACAACATATGGAAGAATTTCCAGTAGGCCCACAACGTTCGGACCAGTAGCCCACAATGACTCAGGTAAAGAAGACAATTCAGATGGAAGTCTGTCTTTCGACAGGTACATCGGAGAGATCACTCTCTCACCCAAAGTAAGATGAACTCCTGACGGAGAGCAATACAGCGTCGCATACAATCTCTTCAATAAATCTAATCCCAACAAATTCTCATTACTACCGGTATTCAAAAGAAGGGGTGCTTTGAACTTACGAGGTCCAACAGAAAGAGACAATGGAGCAGAAATTGGATTTCTAACCAGGGCGCCAGAAAAACCTACAGAAACATTATCAAAGCCAGACAAAGGTGCGCCAGGGAGTTTAGAGTGAATAATAGAACTCTTTGTAGCACCAGTGTCTAGCAGAAAATGTTCTGACACACCTGATGCTATTACTTCTACATAAGGTCCACTCTGATCTACTGGATTTGAAACAACTCCCTCTCTTTGTCCATGGCTGTCCTAACAATCATTACCATTCGCTTTGTCACCTTCAACATAGTAATCATCTACATAGTACTGTGCTGTCCTACCAGACGAACCTTGCTGTTGATCAAAACTATTCATCGAGTTCTGTTGAGGTAAAGAACGCACGTTCTGTCCGCGACCTCTACCTCTAGGCGCCTGTTGAGCACCTCGACCTCGTACACCAGAAGCACCACTAATGCGCTGTAACAAAACCGGACAACTATTCTTAAAATGACCCTCTTCTTTGCAATACGCACACTGATTAGGCCCATACGGAAAACGCTGTTGAGAAGACTCATTCCTTTGCAAGTTTCTCGAATATTGCTGAGGTTGCTAATAATCGCGCTGACTATTAGTACGGGGTGGATAAGCTTGTTGTAGAAGAACTTTAGTCTTCAATTCCTTAGTCTTCTTATCCGCTTTCTCTAACTCATCTTTGCTCCTATTTTCATAGTACTGGGCCGTAGCTAAAATCTGCGCTGACGTGGAAACAGCCCAAGCACTCTCTGAATCCTTCAACTTAGTGCACAACTCAGGAAGCAGATTATGCACAAATTTATCAACGAACAATCTCTGGCCACCCTCAGTAGCCATATCCTGACTACTATGATCTACAAAGGTCTCTTCAAACTGCGTGAAAAAGTCGGACACCTTCTCGTCTTTCTTCTGCTTACATGCAGACAACTTGTCCCAATTGACACTCACTTCGGGCATCAAAATCTTCATATAGTTAATTATCATACCAGGAAGTTCAGTAATGAGATCTTCAGGCTTAGCACCTCCAACTTGTCTATCATTCGCAGCAACAATATTAACCCATGTATCACCCAATTCATTATCATGATCCGTATGTCGAATCGTACTCCAGATAGGCTGTGGGACAACATTACCAAACAACATGTCTATGTCCGCTAAATTCATATTGCACGAACTCACAGTTTGAGTGAGCTCTTTATAGTATCCTGCCGGATTTTTGCGCGGATCAGGTAAAGACTGCTTAATCGCCAAAACTTCAACACGCTTCCAAGGAACATGTACCCATACTCGGTGGAAGTGCGCAGCAACATTTCCATCAGTAGGTCTACAAACTGGAGGAACCTCACGCATCGGATATTGGCACGCTTTTCCCCTAACTGACGAATCAGGTTCAAACAATCGCTCCGAAGGGGTGTCATTACGAAACGACAACAACGTCGCGATTGCTCTCTCAATGTCATGCAAACTCACAATGGTCCCTTTCGCAAACTCGGAATGCACTCAATACAACTCTTCAGGAGCTTTACCTACTTCGCCAATCCATTGTTCATGGAGGAACACACACATCATTTCAAAGACGTACCGTTGCTTTGGTGCTTTCCATTGACAGAAAACATCCATAATACCCTCAAGATCATACTGAGAGGTATACTTAACCCATCTACGCACCATGTGATCCAAAAACTGTACACTCATCTGTATCAGGCAACTGACTACGTGATTGTCTACACTCATTAAAAGGAGACATACCCAATTGTCCCAACAAAAGAGACAGAAAACCAGAAAAAGCAGCAGTCATTTGCTGTCGAGTAGAAGAAGAAGATGGAAGAATAAGAGCAGATGGAACAATAGTAGAAGAATCCAAAGTCGGAACTGAAGGAGCATTATACGTAGGCGTAGGAGTAGCAGACAAAGGGGGAGGCAAAGTTGGCGGCCCCAGAGGAGGCTGCGCCAAAGGAACAGTAGACAACGGAAGAGGAGCTGGCTGTGGAGGAACTACAGGTGGCACAACACCTGGATGTTGCACAGCCACAACTGGTGGCGGTGGTGCCGTAGCACTCTGTGCATAAGGGGGTGGCGAACTCAATAGATGCTACATTAAAGGATCTTTTGCAAGATCTTTCTTCTCTTCCTGTTCTTTAGGCGGCAAAACTGGGTAGCATCTATCTACCGCTAACTTCTTAACTCTAAGCATCTGCCCGCTCTCTTGCTCTTCCTCATTATCCCTAAACGCAATAGCAGCTTGTACCATTGACATACCTCGTTCTCGTTTATTCTTTTTCGCTAATTTAATTTCTTTCTTTTTGGCTTCCTTGCGCCATATGCGGAAAGAGTCAAACATTGCCAGCCGGGCTTTCTTCTTAAACAATTTCACTTCGAGATTATCTAAAATCTCAGCTTCAAAACTACCATAACTGGGCCACTGTAGGACACCGTCTTGCCTCGTATACTTTACCCAGATCTCATTGTAGCTAATAGGGCCCACACCATGCTTCACGTATAATTCATATGTAGGAGTGCCAATTGGAGGAACCGGACATCCTCTAACCGGGAATCCTTAGAACAACCACAACCAAATATCTTTCCAATACTGCTAAGATCAGGCATCTTGCTCACTAGTCTAGCTTCAAACAACAAGGGAAATCTCAAAACGATAGTCTCGCGAATACACGAGTCCCTTGGCTTTGGGGCCTGCAGGTACCAAATTAAAGCGATCCACTAAAGGGATACCAAAACCAACTAAGGACTGGGAGACGCTCCACTCATACTTAACTGAAATGTCAATGGCGTCACCAGAAGACCCGTCAATCGTCTTGCTCTACAAATCGTCTAAGGCTCCAAGACAGGGCGACAGTCAGGGCAGCAGTCCTTCGTAGCCGTCGGAAAGCGGGGAACCTCGCAGCAAAGACTTTCGGACCACGACGACATACAGGGGTCGATGAAGTGGTTGGCCTTCCTTCAGAATTTTCACACAAAGCTCTCCACGATCTTTGGGCTTGGACCGGTACCGCTGAAGTCGCCCCATGTTGGGCGCAAACTGAAGGACCGGGTTTTAGAACCCAGCGGCGTCAGGGAAAACACCCGATGCCTTCGAGTTCCCCTGTCTTGGCAAACAGAGACACGGGACACTTCTTGATGACGTCAAAGACCAAAATTTATTGGCTGCAACCAGGAATAGAGATCTACGAAGCACAACACGGGTGGTTCTCTAGAGACTGCACAAATTCAATGAGCAGAGCATGGTCTTTTATGCAAAAATCAAGCCTCAGGCAACATTCCAAATTAGCATCGGATACATACAAACTGACCAATCGCAGAGTGACATTTCAAACATATCGCATGACGACAATCCCACTTTCCGCTGTCCAGCCCACCAGAAATGACCAAGCACATTCCAATAATCTTGTTCAATCAGGCCGGACAAACCCATCATATACTCCTCAACCCAAATCAGTGATTATGTCGTAACGGAAGGAGCAGAAGCAGATTGGAAGCAAGATAGAAAGGTGGGTGCAGTGTACTGTAAACGCTGGCATGTCCTGCTCTTTGATCTGTATCTGACCAGCTGCTTAACAAGGAACTGGCTCAGCGAGTTCAGCCTCGGGTAAGGGAGTCAGTTCGGCCAGGTCATTCAGAAGTCAGCTAAGGTGTACGTGTCTCAAGGACTCGTTCGGCCGCAGTCATCGGCCTATGTGAGGGCAACCACACAAAATGGCTGCCGCACACAAAATGGGACCCGAAGGTTCAAACGAAATCCCTAAATACTTAGTGTTTTCATTGATCGATTAATGCAAAAACACTCGTACACACTACACTCGTGATTTGCGGTCTGCTGACACCAAACTCGTCTATTTCCGACGATCTTTATTGAACGGGTTCGGAACCACCGAACCTCATCCACAAACTACGGAACTACAGACATCAGTACACGGGGGCTCAATGTGAGAAGTCAGCCTGGCATATGATGTCCACTAGTTCTAGTGACACCTTGCACCAGTCTAATCGACCCTTATTGATGGTGGTTGTAAAGTTAACCTCATAGAAAGCTATCCTAGTGGTAGCATGAACCAGCAGTCTTCAGGCTAAGACTTCAGTAGGCGAGTTAAGCAAGTTGTTTTACCATATATAATCACTTGCATACCAAATGAAAGGACACCACACAAGGTATATATCAAATATATATGTATTTAATCTAAACACAACCCCTCTTCACTCTTTATGAGGTCAGAGGTAAATATACAATACAAGTCACAGAGTTAATATATGATAATTTGCACAGTATACGTTATGCCGTAGGGGCCTCACAAACCATATACTAAGAAAGTGGTATAAGTACCACGTGAGAGTTAGAAAGCAGGCCTAGGGCCTGTGGAATCGCTAGGGCTACACTAAACAACCAAAGGTTAGGAAGTAGGAGACCCACGGGATGCGTGCAGTGTCTAAACACAGGTGCGGGTTACTATTAACTTTCTATGGAGTTCGTAAAAGTTACAAAGTTACAATTTAAGGACACTTCCGGATGGACTAGGATGGAACCCTTTTACACTAGGACACTTCGAGAGTCAAGACCCACTGGAGCACCGGAGTACTCGTGTTACCTCATCCAGGGAAGCAGAGTGCATAGGTGTCTTTTCGTGTTGGATTTCGCCGTTTTCTATGGCGAGCTGCAAAGAAGTGCTCCAGGCGACCAGAGGAAAAGTGTCTGGGTGGATCCAAGGGTGGATCGGAGGTGAGAAGAAACTGAAAGCAGCGGGGACAGAGTCTGGGTCACTAGCCAGTGACCAGTAAGGGACCAGGAAGGAACCAGGCGATGTTGGGTGCGTTAAGGTGAAGAAGGTGAGTTTCTCTCTTCAGCCACGAGGTCCAGGAGGCATTGGCGATGACCAGGAGCTGGATTTGAGCTGTCCCATGATGGATCTAGATGACTGCCTCATTGGTATCCGGATTGGAACAAACAAGCTTTGGCAACTGCAAGATTGGCTCTGTTGCAGACTAGCAAGGTTTGTGGTGCTTCTCCTTTTTAGGAAAGCTGAAGCAAGCCTTTGAGCAACCAGGATCGCAAGATAGATTCAAGATTGCATCTTTAGGAGGCTCACTAGCCAATAGACAGGGAACCAAGAAGACACGTCAAGCACAAATGTAAAGGCCGGGCCCACGGGACACAATCGCGGAGTGTGGGGGCCTGAGCTTTGGTTCAAATGGTGCTCGGGGCTGGGGCTTCTAATACCAGGAATGCACAACTTACTGAGGCTTACTTGTCTTCTTTACCCAGGTAAAGAAGACAATTCAGATGGAAGTCTGTCTTTCGACAGGTACATCGGAGAGATCACTCTCTCACCCAAAGTAAGATGAACTCCTGACGGTGAGCAATACAGATTCGCATACAATCTCTTCAATAAATCTAATCCCAACAAATTCTCATTACTACCGGTAGTCAAAAGAAGGGGTGCTTTGAACTTACAAGGTCCAACAGAAAGAGACAATGGAGCAGAAATTGGATTTCTAACCAGGGCGCCAGAAAAACCTACAGAAACATTATCAAAGCCAGACAAAACTGCGCCAGGGAGTTTAGAGTGAATAATAGAACTCTTTGTAGCACCAGTGTCTAGCAGAAAATGTTCTGACACACCTGATGCTATTACTTCTACATAAGGTCCACTCTGATCTACTGGATTTGAAACAACTCCCTCTCTTTGTCCATGGCTGTCCTAACAATCATTACCATTCGCTATGTCACCTTCAACATAGTAATCATCTCATAGTACTGTGCTGTCCTACCAGACGAACCTTGCTGTTGATCAAAACTATTCATCGAGTTCTGTTGAGGTAAAGAACGCACGTTCTGTCCCCGACCTCTACCTACAGGCGCCTGTTGAGCACCTCGACCTCGTACACCAGAAGCACCACTAATGCGCTGCAACAAAACCGGACAACTATTCTTAAAATGACCCTCTTCTTTGCAATACGCACACTGATTAGGCCCATACGGAAAACGCTGTTGAGAAGACTCATTCCTTTGCAAGTTTCTCGAATATTGCTGAGGTTGCTAATAATCGCGCTGACTATTAGTACGGGGTGGATAAGCTTGTTGTAGAAGAATTTTAGTCTTCAATTCCTTAGTCTTCTTATCCGCTTTCTCTAACTCATCTTTGCTCCTATTTTCATAGTACTGGGCCGTAGCTAAAATCTGCGCTGACGTGGAAACAGCCCAAGCACTCTCGGAATCCTTCAACTTAGTGCACAACTCAGGAAGCAGATTATGCACAAATTTATCAACGAACAATCTCTGGCCACCCTCACAAGCCATATCCTGACTACTATGATCTACAAAGGTCTCTTCAAACTGCGTGAAAAAGTCGGACACCTTCTCGTCTTTCTTCTGCTTACATGCAGACAACTTGTCCCAATTGACACTCACTTCGGGCATCAAAATCTTCATATAGTTAATTATCATACCAGGAAGTTCAGTAATGAGATCTTCAGGCTTAGCACCTCCAACTTGTCTATCATTCGCAGCAACGATATTAACCCATGTATCACCCAATTCATTATCATGATCCGTATGTCGAATCGTACTCCATATAGGCTGTGGGACAACATTACCAAACAACATGTCTATGTCCGCTAAATTCATATTGCACGAACTCACAGTTTGAGTGAGCTCTTTATAGTATCCTGCCGGATTTTTGCGCGGATCAGGTAAAGACTGCTTAATCGCCAAAACTTCAACACGCTTCCAAGGAACATGTACCCATACTCGGTGGAAGTGCGCAGCAACATTTCCATCAGTAGGTCTCCAAACTGGAGGAACCTCACGCATCGGATATTGGCACGCTTTTCTCCTAACTGACGAATCAGGTTCAAACAATCGCTCCGAAGGGGTGTCATTACGAAATGACAACAACGTCGCGATTGCTCTCTCAATGTCATGCAAACTCACAATGGTCCCTTTCGCAATCTCGGAATGCACTCAATACAACTCTTCAGGAGCTTTACCTACTTCGCCAATCCATTGTTCATGGAGGAACACACACATCATTTCAAAGACGTACCGTTGCTTTGGTGCTTTCCATTGACAGAAAACATCCATAATACCCTCAAGATCATACTGAGAGGTATACGTAACCCATCTACGCACCATGTGATCCAAAAACTGTACACTCATCTGTATCAGGCAACTGACTACGTGATTGTCTACACTCAATAACAGGAGACATACCCAATTGTCCCAACAAAGGAGACAGAAAACCAGAAAAAGCAGCAGTCATTCGCTGTCGAGTAGAAGGAGAAGATGGAAGAATAAGAGCAGATGGAACAATAGTAGAAGAATCCAAAGTCGGAACTGAAGGAGCATTATACGTAGGCGTAGGAGTAGCAGACAAAGGGGGAGGCAAAGTTGGCGGCCCCAGAGGAGGCTGCGCCAAAGGAACAGTAGCCAACGGAAGAGGAGCTGGCTGTGGAGGAACTACAGGTGGCACAACAACTGGATGTTGCACAGCCACAACTGGTGGCGGTGGTGCCGTAGCACTCTGTGCATAAGGGGGTGGCGAACTCAATAGATGCTACATTAAAGGATCTTTTGCAAGATCTTTCTTCTCTTCCTGTTCTTTAGGCGGCAAAACTGGGTAGCATCTATCTACCGCTAACTTCTTAACTCTAAGCATCTGCCCGCTCTCTTGCTCTTCCTCATTATCCCTAAACGCAATAGCAGCTTGTACCATTGACATACCTCGTTCTCGTTTATTCTTTTTCGCTAATTTAATTTCTTTCTGTTTGGCTTCCTTGCGCCATATGCGGAAAGAGTCAAACATTGCCAGCCGGGCTTTCTTCTTAAACAATTTCACTTCGAGATTATCTAAAATCTCAGCTTCAAAACTACCATAACGGGGCCACTGTAGGACACCGTCTTTCCTCATATACTTTACCCAGATCTCATTGTAGCTAATAGGGCCCACACCATGCTTCACGTATAATTCATATGTAGGAGTGGCAATTGGAGGAACCGGACATCCTCTAACCGGGAATCCTTAGAACAACCACAACCAAATATCTTTCCAAGTCTGCTAAGATCAGGCATCTTGCTCACTAGTCTAGCTTCAAACAACAAGGGAAATCTCGAAACGATAGCCTCACGAATACACGTGTTCCTTGGCTTTGGGGCCTGCAGGTACCAAATCAAAGCGATCCACTAAAGGGATACCAAAACAAACTAAGGACTGGGAGACGCTCCACTCATACTTAACTGAAATGTCAATGGCGTCACCAGAAGACCCGTCAATCGTCTTGCTCTACAAATCGTCTAAGGCTCCAAGACAGGGCGACAGTCAGGACAGCAGTCCTTCGTAGCCGTCGGAAAGCGGGGAACCTCGCAGCAAAGACTTTCGGACCACGACGACATACAGGGGTCGATGAAGTGGTTGGCCTTCCTTCAGAATTTTCACACGAAGCTCTCCACGATCTTTGGGCTTGGACCGGTACCGCTGAAGTCGCCCCATGTTGGGCGCAAACTGAAGGACCGGGTTTTAGAACCCAGCGGCGTCAGGGAAAACACCCGATGCCTTCGAGTTCCCCTGTCTTGGCAAACAGAGACACAGGACACTTCTTGATGACGTCAAAGACCAAAATTTATTGGCTGCAACCAGGAATAGAGATCTACGAAGCACAACACGGGTGGTTCTCTAGAGACTGCACAAATTCAATGAGCGGAGCATGGTCTTTTATGCAAAAATCAAGCCTCAGGCAACATTCCAAATTAGCATCGGATACATACAAACTGACCAATCGCAGAGTGACATTTCAAACATATCGCATGACGACAATCCCACTTTCCGCTGTCCAGCCCACCAGAAATGACCAAGCACATTCCAATAATCTTGTTCAATCAGGCCGGACAAACCCATCATAAACTCCTCAACCCAAATCAGTGATTATGTCATAAAGGAAGGAGCAGAAGCAGATTGGAAGCAAGATAGAAAGGTGGGTGCAGTGTACTGTAAACGCTGGCATGTCCTGCTCTTTGATCTGTATCTGACCAGCTGCTTAACAAGGAACTGGCTCAGCGAGTTCAGCCTCGGGTAAGGGAGTCAGTTCGGCCAGGTCATTCAGAAGTCAGCTAAGGTGTACGTGTCTCAAGGACTCGTTCGGCCGCAGTCATCGGCCTATGTGAGGGCAACCACACAAAATGGCTGCCGCACACATAATGGGACCCGAAGGTTCAAACGAAATCCCTAAATACTTAGTGTTTTCATTGATCGATTAATGCAAAAACACTCGTACACACTACACTCGTGATTTGCGGTCTGCTGACACCAAACTTGTCTATTTCCGACGATCTTTATTGAACGGGTTCGGAACCACCGAACCTCATCCACAAACTACGGAACTACAGACATCAGAACACGGGGGCTCAATGTGAGAAGTCAGCCTGGCATATGATGTCCACTAGTTCTAGTGGCACCTTGCACCAGTCTAATCGACCCTTATTGATGGTGGTTGTAAAGTTAACCTCATAGAAAGCTATCCTAGTGGTAGCATGAACCAGCAGTCTTCAGGCTAAGACTTCAGTAGGCGAGTTAAGCAAGTTGTTTTACCATATATAATCACTTGCATACCAAATAAAAGGACACCACACAAGGTATATATCAAATATATATGTATTTAATCTAAACACAACCCCTCTTCACTCTTTATGAGGTCAGAGGTAAATATACAATACAAGTCACAGAGTTAATATATGATAATTTGCACAGTATACGTTATGCCCTAGGGGCCTCACAAACCATATACTAAGAAAGTGGTATAAGTGTCACGTGAGAGTTAGAAAGCAGGCCTAGGGCCTGTGGAATCGCTAGGGCTACACTAAACAACCAAATGTTAGGAAGTAGGAGACCCACGGGATGCGTGCAGTGTCTAAACACAGGTGCGGGTTACTATTAACTTTCTATGGAGTTCGTAAAAGTTACAAAGTTACAATTTAAGGACACTTCCGGATGGACTAGGATGGAACCCTTTTACACTAGGACACTTCGAGAGTCAAGACCCACTGGAGCACCGGAGTACTCGTGTTACCTCACCCAGGGAAGCAGAGTGCATTGGTGTCGTTTCGTGTTGGATTTCGCCGTTTTCTATGGCGAGCTGCAAAGAAGTGCTGCAGGCGACCAGAGGAAAAGTGTCTGGGTGGATCCAAGGGTGGATCGGAGATGTGAAGAAACTGAAAGCAGCGGGGACAGAGTCTGGGTCACTAGCCAGTGACCAGTAAGGGACCAGGAAGGAACCAGGCGATGTTGGGTGCGTTAAGGTGAAGAAGGTGAGTTTCTCTCTTCAGCCACGAGGTCCAGGAGGCATTGGCGATGACCAGGAGCTGGATTTGAGCTGTCCCATGATGGATCTAGATGACTGCCTCATTGGTATCCAGATTGGAACAAACAAGCTTTGGCAACTGCAAGATTGGCTCTGTTGCAGACTAGCAAGGTTTGTGGTGCTTCTCCTTTTTAGGAAAGCTGAAGCAAGCCTTTGAGCAACCAGGATCGCAAGATAGATTCAAGATTGCATCTTTAGGAGGCTCACTAGCCAATGGGCAAGGAACCAAGAAGACACGTCAAGCACAAATGTAAAGGCCGGGCCCACGGGACACAATCGCAGAGTGTGGGGGCCTGAGCTTTGGTTCAAATGGTGCTCGGGGCTGGGGCTTCTAATACCAGGAATGCACAACTTACTGAGGCTTCAGGAAAGGAGTGCAGGTAGCAAAATGCAGGATGTCCAAGATGTCTGGTCCCACGTCTCTTGTATCCGCCACAGGTCTCAGCTTTGCTGTAGTTGTGGGTTGGGATCAGAGAAGTCTGAAAGTCTAGTTTTTGAGTCGCAGAGTCTTTGGGTTCCGACAGGAGCCTTGAAACTGCAGACCGGCAAAGTCGCTGTTGGTGCCTGTTTGCACAGGGTGGTCACTCCTTGACCACAAGGGAGATGTCTTCCATCTTCCAGTCAGAATGGAATGTCGAAGGTCCAAAATATGTCTTACAAAGATTCGTCCAGGATAATCTAAAGTCCTGGGGACCCAGCTCCTATACTTATCCTAAGGATGGGGGCTGGATTACCTGACTAGGTTCCTCCTATGGGTGGACCTGAAAAGGGGGTTGTTACACACCTTTCCCTTTGTCCAGTTTCGTACCAGAGCTGGGGCTTGAGTGCCACAGCAACTGGTTTGAACCGGGCTATGCATGAAACACCTTGTGTGCCCCAGGCAGTGTCTAGATGCATTAACTGAATGCAGCCCTCCCTGCCCCAATACACAAAACCCCTGTTTGGGGAGGTGCTGGCACCTCCCTGGACAGGAAACCTATTGTCCAGGACGCCCTTGCTGGAGTTTCCCCCAGCAACAGGAGGTCAGACTCGTCTCTGTGGCAGCAGCATCCATTTTGTGATGCTGAGGCTCCGTTTAACTTTAACCAGTGTTAAAAGTTAGGCTGCAAACGTCAACATTATCGGCGCCATCTTGCTCTTTCTCGAGCCCAATCGTGCGCGTAAGCGGCAGCCATTTTAAGCACCATGGCCTCCCTGCCCTCGCTGATAACCAGCACGTCTCTCTCTCTCTCCTAACCTCGCAGGCATCCCTCGCACGCTGACAACCCCCTCCCGCTCCCATATGCCTCAGGTCATAAACCCCCCCTTCAGCGCAGCTCTACCTCGGAATCCCATCCTGTTCCCAGCGCGACACCTCCCTTCATCCCTTTCATGGTCCCAAGTCCTTTGATACAAATCCCTTTTCCTGTGTGTGCCCGTTTGTCTCCCTTGTTCCCAGGCCGCCACCTGGCCCTGCGGATACTGCTTATCACACCCCCGTACAGTAGGAAGCTTCCCCCTATCAAAGGACCCTCGGGTCGTTCGAACACCCTTCACCCCATGAGATCCGATCAACTCCACACATTCCGTGAATCGGCGGAATGTCCAGCTGCGCGATGATCATCACCTGTTGTGACCAGGGTGGGGATTTCAACTGTAAACGTGTGGGATCAAGCGGGGATTCCTAGGATGCCTTTCCGAACATCAAAGTATTGACAGATATGTGTTTCATGTAATAAAGCAATAAACCTGTGTATAAGAGGCCAGGTCTCAGAGATGCGGTTAGAGCACCTCGTGACGATACTTGCTGTCCGAATTGATGTGTTCTCCTCCGGAGAGAATAAACCCTCGTTTCCTGCCTTTCAGTCTCCAGCGCCTGCTTCTTCATTAGTTAATATTTTGTGGGTAATAGAGGCGACACCGCCGGGCAACACAAAAGGGTCTTTGGTCACTGGTTGTCTACGTACCCTTTTACAATTGGCGTCCCAAGCGTGTGGCCCATCAGCGACTCGTGGATCCAGTGGGAGAGGTCCTGACGACAGAGTGAACGACTGCAACGATCGGGAGGTACCCTGTCCAATAGACCCTCGTCTGACAGCCGATCATCCGAACTTCACTGGTTCTGAACAGACCTCTCTCGAGTGATCTACGGTCCTGACTGGGAACCATCAGGAGTGCCGCGAGGATTACGAAGAAAAGAGGACGATCGGGCGCTGGATTCGGAAGACAAGAAACTGTCCATGCGGTCCGGGTAAGGTCGTGTAGACACGACGAATTAAGAAATTGTTTGATTGATTGAAAAAATACTAGTATTACTCTTTGTTAATTTATTTGGAGATTCGCTGTCTGCGAACGGAGAAACGAACAGGCTCTCCCTTTACAAACAGTGAAGGATAGGTAACGCATCCGTCGTGCCTATCTTTCTCCCCCACTGACCAATTGCCCCTCCCCATTGATTAACTGTTACGGATCGTTTTTCTGGAGATTCTCTGTCTGCAAACAGGAAAGAATAGGTTCCCTCTTTGCAGATAGTGAAAGGGTAGGTAACGCAGACCTTTGCGGGCCTACTTATTCTCCCCATTGACCATTTTATTGACCAAATATTAACTGCCCGATATTGATTCATGAGGTATTCACTGCCTGCAAACAACGTAGAATAGAAATATTCTGTCTAAGCTTTGCACGCGGTGATAAGATAGGTAGTGCTGACTATTATCCCCATTGTGATCCATCATGCCTGTCTTCTCCCCACTGATTGGTAGCCTGTTTAGCCCGGACCGCTTATTAGAGATGAACCATCCGGCTCCACTGGAAGGCACCCCTAATAAGGACATGTTCATGAAGCATGGATTGATCGCTATAGCCTATAGCAAGCTGTGGCATAAATATACGAAAAAGGATCGAGAAAGTCAGTGGCCACTGATAGGATCCTTCGATGATGACAAAATAAACGCACTAGAAACAGCCCTTGGTAAAAACAAGACGACACCCACTATGCTTGATAGTTTCGGCATGTGGCGCAAAGAAACTGAACAACGTAAAAAGAGAACTGAGAGTAGGTTGGGAAAGGAGCTGCGGAAAGCAGCCCACCTAGCGGCTCAGAAACTAGAAGAAGAGATAAAAGAAAGAGAGGAAGCCAAACTGAAACTAGAAATAGAAACGTCAAGCCAGTGTCCGGTTAGAACATCCTCCACGCTCTACCCTGAATTACCCTCGAAACAACGAGCCAACGATGATCTGCTGCTAGGTCCTCCGATCATCTACATGCCCCCTCCATATGCCCCTTCCCAACCCTTAGCACAGCACCCACCACCCCCAGGTACCAGCGAGAGTAGCGCCACAGCTTCGGCCCCCATGGCCTCTGTGCCGGCCGAACCCCTTGCATTAGATACTACGCAAACGACAACGTTAGGCGACCCCGAGGCCCGAAGGGTTGGTTCTGCAAGAACAAGCAGACTAAGCAAAGATGAGCGAGCAGGGGTTGATAAGATAGCAAGGACACTGGTAGAAAGGAGGGAAGATGAAGAGTACATCACAGATGTGTTTAACTCGTATACAGGGAGTCACAGACGACACTTTACTGTACAACTGTGTTACCATGTCTTGAACGCATACGAGGACCGATATCGAGACAAAGGTCCCCAGAGCCTAACGACTCTGTACCGGAAGGTCGATATCGGGGATGAGGGTGAATGTGATGTGACGGACCTCCTTACGCGTACGCTTGAGGTTTTCCGCCACCTCACTGAACGAAAACCAGCAACTGAACCTGCGACATCCGTAGTGACCGAACCACAAACTGAACAATCTAACGCCATGATGCCGATACGAGAGGCTGCCCCTTACTGGGTTCCTCCACGAGGTGAAGGGACTCACGATGACGCAAACCACAAAGATGCAAAAGGAAGGGTAGTGTACAATTGGGTCTACCAACCATGGGACCGGCAAGAGATTCTGACATTCCGGAAATCCCTGCCTGACCTACGTAAAAACCCCACTGCCTTCTATACTGAGTTGGGTACTGCCCTAGGATCAACGATTATGACCCTGGCTGACATCGACTTGTTTTTCGGGTTATGTCTACCAGCTGATGTGTGGAAGCAAATCCGGAAAGTCAACCACCTTGAGCTGTTTGGACATAACTGGTCACAACTCGATGGCATAGATAAACAACGAGAACCCGGACAAAAGCCTTTGAAAGCCATTTTAGACCTTCCGGATAAAATCGTACAGAAATTAAAAACCCTGATCCCAGAAAAGAAAGTGGACTGGTCGATAGTAACGGCCTGTCGCCAGAAACCTCAGGAGGATGTATCCGTCTACTTCTCCCGGTTTGAAACGGTGTTCTCCGATTACAGCGGCCAGGACTTGACCACTGCAACCGGACACCATCTTTTTGTCCAGAATTACGTTAAGGGTCTGTCACCAGAGGTCTCCCAGAAACTGCAGGCCAGCGAGAGTAGTTGGGCAGCCTCCAAACCCACGGCTATCCTCCAGATGGCCCAATATTACGAACATCAGAAAAATGAAAACGATAGAGCAACAGAGAAAAAGAAGAAAGACTTGAAAGAGAGGGTGATGATTGCACAACTGCAAGGGGTGACTATAGGACGAGACCAATACCGGGGAAACTATCAGACGAACGTCCATAAAAATGCACCTCCCAGGGACCGCACTTCGACTCCCCACATTGGACGTACAGACATAAGAGAGGACCAGTGTGCTTTCTGTAAAGGAACGGGCCATTGGAAATCTCAGTGCCCAGTTCTTTTGGAAATCATCAGAAATAAAGACCCTAGGGACATAGCAAGTTGGCCGAGAAATAGAGGACAGCAGCGAGGGCCCCCAAGTGACACGACTAACGATAGATCAGGCAGGCCAAATACATTTGACCGACCCAGACAGAACCAATGCCAACAATCTGACTACGATGACGTCCATGACTTTGCATAGGACTGCCCAGGGCAAGGGAGGGATCCAGTCGAGCTCTATGTTGACCAGCAAGGCCCTTACGTCACTGCTAAGGTCTTGGGTACAAAGTCTCCATTTCTGGTAGACACTGGCGCAACACGTAGTGCGTTATCTAAACGACTGATTCCAAGGGCACCCTTGTCTGGCTCACTAATAACGTCGACAGGTTTCGATGGAACGCCCTCCACTAACCCTTTGTCCGCCCCGATCCTCTTTGACTTAGAAAACAACACCACTGACACCACGTTTTTGCTTTCCTCCAATAGCCCTGACGCAATTATGGGACTTGACTTATTGAAACACTTCGGAGCGACAATTAGATGTTCTCAAGGCGGAGTTCGAGTTTTTTTCTACGACAACCCCGTCCTGCTTAGGCATTGCCCTCCCAGACGCATGTTTTCCATCACCGACGCTGACACATCCCTGCTTGACACTCTGCCTCCGTATCTGTGGGCCAAAACGGATTCGGACGTAGGGCGCATGATGATTGACCCAGTGCACATTACTGTCCGACCAGATGCAACACTCCCAAAACTTCCACAATATCGGATATCGCCCGAGGGCGAGAAGGCATTGGTAAAGATTATTCAGTCACTGATAGACGCAGGAGTGGTAGAAGAAGTGGTTAGCAACGTTTGCAACAGCCCAATCTTGCCCATCATCAAAAAGCAGGGAGAGGGAGATGAGAAAGCATACCGCTTTATCATTGACCTTCGAGAGATCAACAAAGTGGTGGTACCCCAGTACCCCGTGGTCTCAGACATCACCACCATCCTGACTTTGATTCCCTCTACTGCCACCACCTTCACTGTCATTGACCTTAAAAACGCATTCTTTTCCATCCCCATCCACCCAGACAGCCGATATCTCTTCGGCTTCACCCTCAAAGCCCGCTCATATAGGTTCTGCCGAGCACCCCAGGGCTACACAGAAAGCCCTAGCATCTACAGCCAGGCCCTCAAGAGACAACTGGATCAAGTCCAGTTACCCGATGGAGTGGTGTTAGTGCAATATGTCGATGACATCCTTTTGGCAGCCGACACCACTCCATTAGCTGTCACAGCCACCATTCAACTCCTGCACTTCCTTGCAGAAAATGGCCACAAGGTCTCCAAGAAAAAGTTGCAATTCTGCCAACCCCAGGTCACTTACCTAGGCCACCTTTTGTCCAAAGACGGAAGGAAACTCACTCCCGACCGGATCCAAACCATTCTCGAAACTCCTATCCTTAAGACTCAGAAACAGGTTTGCTCCCTACTAGGCCTCACCTCCTTCTGCCGACAGTGGTTACCCAACTTTAGCCTCATAGTAAAACCACTGCTTTCACTGCTAGCTAAAGACGTCCCTTTCCCACTCCCTTGGACCCCTGAGTGTCAGACCTCCTTCACGCAACTACGAGACGCCCTTTGTTCGGCCCCTGTGTTAGGTACCCCCGATTACACGAAGCCCTTCTCCCTTTACACTCACGAAAGGGAGGGGTGCGCTTTATCTGTCCTGACCCAGTCCATCGGCCCAAAGCAACGACCGTGCGCTTACTTCTCTGCCACTTTTGACCCTGTAGCCAGAGCCTTGCCTGCCTGCCTCCGAGCTGTAGCTGCTGCTGCAATCTCTATCCGACAGAGTGAGGGGATCGTGCTCTCGAATTCCCTCACGGTACTGGTACCCCATGCAGTTGACACCCTCCTGAACCAAACCAAGACGCAACACCTGACGAGTGCACGACTGACTGGATACGAACTGACTTTGCTCGCACCCCATATCACCCTGAAAAGATGCACCACACTGAACCCGGCAACTCTGTTACCCTTACCAGAGGACAATCCCAATGTGCACCCTGTGCATGACTGCGTGACCCTTACGGACGAACAGACTAGAAGTAGGGTTGACCTCAGAGACACGACTTTTCCTGACCCTGACGGAGAGCTGTAGGTGGACGGTTCCTGCATCAAACTCCCTGATGGCACCACTTCAGCTGCCTATGCAGTCACCACGGCTCGAACTGTAGTCGAAACAGCCCGCATCACGCAACGATCTGCCCAGGCAGCGGAACTGATTGCCCTAACACGAGCCTGCATTCTAGCAGCAGGAACCACAATGAACATTTACACCGACAGCCAGTATGCCTTCGGGGTGGTTCACCATTTTGGGCTCCTTTGGAGGGAGAGGGGATTCTTGACCTCACACGGCACCCCCATTTTGCACGGGGACCTAGTCTCCGCCTTGATCGAAGCCGTCCTTCTCCCCAAAAAACTTGCAGTCATCAAATGCCAGGCACACAAGAAGGTGACGGACATTATAGGACAGGGAAATGCACTAGCTGACATCACTGCCCGAACGACAGCTGAAAGTAGGACGACAACACATATGTACGTGACCAGGTCACAAGTAGAAAAATGGACTGATGCGAGGGACACTATTAGAGACATTCAAATGGCTAGCACACAACACGAACTCACTGAATGGACACGGGTGGGATTAAAAGATGACGAAGGCTGCTGGCGGACAAAAGACACAAACAACTGGTTGCTACCTGACTCGTACCTGATTCCCATACTGACTATGGCACACTCCCCTGCCCACATAGGGTCAGCCCCCATGATTGAACTTGTCTCCAGAGTTTGGCACAATGATAAAATCACAGACTCTGCCAAACGTCTGGTCCAGCAATGCTTGATATGCCTGCAACACAACCCCGGGAAAGGAACTGTAGTACCCCGGGGAGGGTTTGGGGTCCCAAATCACCCGTTTGAAGTCCTGCAGATGGACTACATCCAACTAGACAGATGTCAAGGCCTGAAATATGTACTTGTTGTGGTATGCGCATTTAGCAAATGGGTGGAAGCATACCCAACCCGTGACAACACTGCTATGGCCACAGCAAAAGTTCTGTTAAAGGAGTTTTTCCCCCGTTACGGCCTTTGTCGAATTTTGTGGAGCGACAATGGCCCCCACTTCGTAGCCGAAGTTATCCAACTCATTTTGAAGGGGTTGGGTGTAAAACAAAAATTCCACGCAGTCTTCCACCCCCAATCTGCTGGACTAGTTGAACGACATAATGCCACACTGAAACTAAAATTGGCCAAAATAGTGGCTACCACAGGACTGAAATGGCCTGACGCACTCCCACTGGCATTGCTCTCAATGCGTTCCACCCCTACCAAACACCACTTGACCCCATACGAGGTTGTATTCGGCCAGCCTATGAATGTCTGGTCTGCACCGAAACCAACTTCCATTCATGACGTCCCGGACGTCCTAATGTCTGATTACTTATGCCAGTTGACTAAAACACTGTCTGTTATCCATCAACAGGTGCTGCATGCCATCCCTGACACTTCCAGGGGTCCCGGAAACACCATCCAACCTGGGGAATTCGTTCTGATCCGGAACTTCCAGCGTGCCAAGAGTCTGGAACCCAGGTGGACAGGCCCCTGGCAAGTCCTCATCACCACCCGAACAGCACTTCGAGTGGAGGGAAAACGCAACTGGGTGCATGCGCACCACTGTAAGAAGATCTCCTCGACCCTGGCCACGACAGAAAACATCGACAACCAAGAAGAGCTCCTGAACAAGGACCGACCGTCACTGACCTGCTATCCTGATACCGAAGCACTTGAACTTTCAAAATTCTCTGATCCCACTGTACCATCCAGAGAAGGGTATTTCCTGCGCCGAAGGGAGGGAGCTCCGGCTAAGTAGACCACGGACTAAGTTGAATCTCAGAACGGTGACCTAAACACAACCAAGGGTTACCGGGAGAGAAGCTAAACGAAGTCTGTGGTTCTGCCCACCACCGAGCACCTTGAAGATGATGGAAGCGCCAGATAAGAAGATGATGGAAGCGCCAAATAAGAAGATGATGGAAGCAACAGGAAATACCCACTACAGAAACCCAAGAGCAGACAGACTCCACAGCTCAAAGACAATTGCACTCTTCATCACAATCCTTTTCTGCTTTCTCCTCATGACCATACTCTGGATTGTGGAAGAAAATGCACCTGCTCACGAAAAATTCCTGACCACTACTCAGCCTACCACCATGAAGGAACATTATCTGGTTTCGCTCTCTCCTCAACTCAGAGAGAGGCGAAAGGAGTTCTGGAATAACTCTTTCGTACAGCTACTTCACCAGCACAACCTCGCCACCAATGCCACTAACTGTTGGATCTGTGGGTTGCTACCCCACGCCACTGGACACTCGATACCATTCATCCCTTCACCTTTCTCAGTTCACGACTCCTGCCTTGCTTGGCTGATCCTTCTGCAAGAAAGCTTTAAGGACAATGCCACCTCCAGCAAAACTGTAACGCATTACTACCACGGGGTCTGGCGAAACAAAATGAAGACACACTTCTGCCCGTAGACCTCCAACGACTCAATCCACATGGACATTCCTGCTAAAGAGCGAATTGAAATGCAGGTGTTCAAAAATCCAACCAGACCCACCTTCTCCTACCTGCGGAAACGAACGGCTGCCACCCTGACTGTGGCCCTATCAGTCATCAACGTCACAGGCCACATGTGCATAGAAGGACTTGGGGCACAGCTGGTAGGCCGCAGCGCCTGCCGCTTCACCAGAACTTTGGACTCCACCGATCCGCCTTCCTTTGTATCCTCTCCGAATATGTATTTCGTTTGTGGCACGAAGGCTTACACCTGGCTCCCCAAGGGCTGGGGGGGCACTTGTTTCATCTCCTTCATCCTTCCTCCGACTTATGTGGCTCCAGCGAATCATCATAGACAAAAACGAGCCAAGGACATTGAACAAGCCGACTCGACAGGAGCACAGTTCCTCGATGCAATGAAGGGACTCGTCCCACTCTGGGGCCCGATGGCAAACAGCCGTGCCATCCGACATCTGACCCAGGCAGTTGAGACAACAATGAACATCACAGCTGGGATCCTTGCTAATAACACCGCCGAGCTTCAAGCGGTCCGCTTGGTGGCCCTCCAGAACCGCCTTGTCCTAGATGTGGTTCTTGCGGACCGTGGTGGAGCATGCCGCATCATTGGGTCTAGCTGCTGTACATACATACCGGACAACTCACCCTCAGTGTACAAAGCCATCGAACATCTTCACAGACTCTCTTCAGAAGTCCACCAGGAACAAGAAGAATGGTCGCTTGGTGGTTGGTTCTGGAACACCGTTAAGAACTGGGGCTGGAGACTGTTCACCATTATCCTGATTCCTGTAATTGTAATATGCGGTCTATGCTTAGGAATTCAATGTCTGCCACCTCTGTGTTCATTATGTGCAAATTGTATTTGCCCTAAGACTATGGACTTTGGAAACGAACGCATGAGAGCATTATATGATGCCGAGGTTAGGAATTTGATGAAAATTGACATTGAGTAGGCAAGTTGGCTAGATATGTTGAAAAGGGAGGACTGTTAAAAGTTAGGCTGCAAACGTCAACATTATCGGCGCCATCTTGCTCTTTCTCGAGCCCATTCGTGCGCGTAAGCGGCAGCCATTTTAAGCACCATGGCCTCCCTGCCCTCGCTGATAACCAGCGCGTCTCTCTCTCTCTCCTAACCTCGCAGACATCCCTCGCACGCTGACAACCCCCTCCCGCTCCCATATGCCTCAGGTCATAAACCCCCCCTTCAGCGCAGCTCTACCTCGGAATCCCATCCTGTTCCCAGCGCGACACCTCCCTTCATCCCTTTCATGGTCCCAAGTCCTTTGATACAAATCCCTTTTCCTGTGTGTGCCCGTTTGTCTCCCTTGTTCCCAGGCCGCCACCTGGCCCTGCGGATACTGCTTATCACACCCCCGTACAGTAGGAAGCTTCCCCCTATCAAAGGACCCTCGGGTCGATCGAACACCCTTCACCCCATGAGATCCGATCAACTCCACACATTCCGTGAATCGGCGGAATGTCCAGCTGCGCGATGATCATCACCTGTTGTGACCAGGGTGGGGATTTCAACTGTAAACGTGTGGGAACGGGCTTGAAGCGGGGATTCCTAGGATGCCTTTCCGAACATCAAAGTATTGACAGATATGTGTTTCATGTAATAAAGCAATAAACCTGTGTATAAGAGGCCAGGCCTCAGAGATGCGGTTAGAGCACCTCGTGACGATACTTGCTGTCCGAATTGATGTGTTCTCCTCCGGAGAGAATAAACCCTTGTTTCCTGCCTTTCAGTTTCCAGCGCCTGCTTCTTCATTAGTTAATATTTTGTGGGTAATAGAGGCGACACCGCCGGGCAACACAAAAGGGTCTTTGGTCGCTGGTTGTCTACGTACCCTTTTACACCGGCTAAATCAGTAGCTTACATGTCTTTTCCCTCTAGAAGGGCGGAATGCTACCCCCGCCGCCAGAATTCGCAGGAGGGTAGTATTCCAAATTGTTTGACACCTTACACAACAATGTTTGATAAATCCAGACCAAAAATAGCATTAACTGCGAGGATTATAATGCACTTAACAGTATATGGTATGGCTATATCCTAGAACATATAATTAACAAAGAAGGGAGGTAGAGTACAAAAATAGGATTCCTACTCCACGGGCACTGATAAATAAACAAGAAGAATCCTACTACCAGGGTGCATCACAGGGAAGGGGGACACTCAGTGTTGTGTAAAATACCCCTCACACACCAACAGGCCCCTTGGTGTCATGCTTCATCATCGGGGTCTTCGCACCCCGCTAAGGGGATGCGGCACGCTGCGACCTGCGACTACGCGGGAGCGTTGACAAGTTGGACTATGTGTGGTGTGTGTTGAGTGTAAGTGAAGGGATTGATGTGAGTGGAGGGTGTGGTAAAAATTTAAAAAGTACCTGGCTAGTGGGTGATATGAAAAAAACTTTATTTCATACCCCTAGCTGGTGCTGTTAAAAGGTGTGCAAAAGAACGAGGTTTAATTGTCTTAATTAGGGACAAAACCTCCGGTGTGCGTCGACATGTTTCGGTACTGGTGTACCTTCTTCAGGACGGGGCACAACTTCCCAACCCTACTCACGTTTTTCTAAGAAAAAGGGGGTTATCTTAATTCTCTAAAAAGTGATAACAATTTAAAGATGGCTACAGTGTGCCTACAGCGGTTCTTTTGGATCATGCAATTACATGTCTCATGGTCTTTGTAGTGTATTGTCTCATGAGCAAATCCTGGGCATCAAGGTAGGTAGGTGGATCCACAATGACATCCGCCTCAATTGGCCTCCTTCTACCACCCTGTGCTGCTCCACCGTCCACGGCGGAGCAGCACAGGGTGGTAGAAGGAGGCCAATTCAGGCGGATTTCATTGTGGATCCACCTACCTACCTTGATGCCCAGGCTAGAGTGAACCTATGCCCTGGGCTCCTAGGGTATACTATACAGGGGCTCACAAGGGTGACCCAGCAACCAATCTGGAACATAGAGTCAATTTTACTGAGAAAGCAGACAGTCTGGGGCCCTGAATAGCAGGGTCCCAGGCCAACTAAGTAAAAAACCAGCAAAACACTGGGAAAAAAGTTAGTGTAACCCTATAGTCAGATTCCACCTTCCTAAACAACTACCCCTCCCCCCAAATGAAAGGAGATAAGGCTATCCTTGTCCAGGTAAGCCTATATTGACTAAGTGGCCATATAAGGAAGTAACTGCACTAGCATGGTTGCCCCCTGTCTTATGGTCCACTAAGCCATCCCTCACCTTAAGGGTATCAGAGGGTCTCCACCATTGGGATTTACTTCCTATGGGATGTTTTGGCAAAGTAAAAGGCTGGTGCTGGGATGGAGTACTGAAGTGAAGCTCCACTAATGTTCGGCTCAGCTTCCTCCAACCACTATCCACCATGTATGACTTTCTTTCCATGACTGAGTTGCACTGTGCTCTCAGGGTCAACCTTTGGCTACCTACAGCTGGGGGTTGGGTCACTTTGGTTGGATCATTGGAGGGACAGGTCAGGTTTGGGACCACTGAGTCCCAGGTTTGCCTGTGTCCAACAGAGTCCATCTGGGGGAGGTTCTTACACAAGGGTAAGGGATATCCCTCAGAGTGTTGACAAATGTTCACTTGGTAGGGCTACTAGACTGGGTGCCCCTAATCTGCTGATGGGGGGTTCCTCTGGACAGGGGGCCCTTTAGGGTCCACTGACCTCCCTGACCTCTACAGCCCTGGGCTGGTTGAGGCAGGGTAGAGAGTGTGAGAAGTTGGCCTGATATGCAGTGCTCACTATTCTAGTGATCACTATGCATCAGTCCAAACGACTCTTATGGTGATTGGTTGTAAATCAACCTTTTAGACCAGCTATCCTAGTAGCGTGGATACGAGCAGTCTTCGGGCTAAACTCTAGAGGGCGTGTTAAGCCAGCTGTTATACCATCACATATACCCCTTGAACACCAAGTGAAAGGACACCACACAAGTGTTATGAAAATAAACAGTGTATTTATTTAAGTCACAACAGCCCTGTAATCTTTATGAGGACAGGGTACTAAGCACACAACAAAATTCTTACGAAAATACTTCAAGTTGCACAATTTACACGGATGCCCGAGGGGCACGAAAAACCATATACTATGGAAGTGGAATGCGAAATTACTAGCAGGTAAGTACTGTACTAATAGGCTTTGGACTCGCTAGGACTACGTTACTGAACCTTCAGATTACTAGTAGGAGGCCTAGGGGACTGGGGTGCAGAGTGTGCACTCTCACGCGGGATGCGGGACAAAGTCTATTTTATTTATTTATCGCAATTTTTAGAGCGCATCAATTACCCATACAGGTGTCTCGGCGCTAATGTTACAGATCTTCACTTCAGTTGGGGTAGAATTTAGGAGGTAAACAGCCAGGTTTTGAGGCTTTTTCTAAATTTTAGCAGCGTAGGGGCAGTTTTAATGTGGAGTGGCAGAGTGTTCCATAGTTTGGCAGTTGCGATGGTGAAGTATCTGTCTCCCCAGTTGGTATTTTTTGTCCGAGGGACTTTTAACAGGTGGGCTGATGCTGACCGTAATGTTCTCTGATGTTCCACTGGGCAGAGGGCTTTTTTTAGGAACAATGGTCCGGGACTGTTCAAAGTTTTGTAGGCTATACAGAGTGCCTTAAACTTTATTCGGCTCCTGATGGGGAGCCAGTGTAATTTTTTGATGTAAGGGGAGGTAGGGGTGAATTTGGGGATGGATAGGAGAATTCTGGCTGCGGCATTTTGTACCGTCTGGAGCTTATTAAGTACCTTTTCCTGAGCATTCAGAAATAAGGAGTTGCAATAATCTGTTCTGGAGAACACTAGGGTACTGATCAATGTTTTACCGGCGGATTGTGGCAGGTAGGGGAGGAGTTTCTTTATTCTTTTTAGGATGAAGAAAGCAGAGGATACCACAGAATTGGTGTGGTGGAGGAACGTCAATTTGTTATCAAAAGTGACTCCCAAATTTCGTACCTTGACTACTGGCTGGGGGGGCGAGCCCATCTGTGATGGCCACCACTGTGGGGACCAGGCCGGCTGCAAGCTCCCGAATGTCATCACCTCTGTTTTGTTGGAGTTCAGCTTGAGGCAGTTAGATGACATCCAGGAGCTTATCGCCTTCATCCCTTCTTGAAAATTTGCTGCGACAAATGTTCCGTCATTGTGCACTGATAGCACTAATTGGGTGTCGTCAGCATACGTTGTGAGGGCAATTCCATGGGATTTTATTACTCTCGCCAAGTCCGACACATAGATATTAAAAAGTGTCGGACTTAGCTAGGAACCCTGTGGAACTCCGCAGGGGAGGGAGAAGGTCTGGGAGGTGAAGTTACCCATCTTGACTGTTTGTGGGCGGTTAGCTAAAAATGAGGCGATAAGGTCTTTGGCCTTGTCTCTTATGCCTAAAGCTGAGACACGGTCGATCAGAGTGACATGATCGACCGTGTCAAATGCAGCGGAAAGGTCCAGTAGTATTAGGACCGCCGCGCCTCCTTTGTCAATAGCTGTTCTGATCTCATCTGCTGCCTTGAGCAGTGCAGTTTCCGTTCCATGGCCCTGCCTGAAACCGAACTGAGTGTCGTCTAGAAGGTCGTTGTCGTTGATGTATTTGGAGAGTTGGGTATTCATTACCTTCTCGAAGATCTTAGCTGGGAAGGGAAGGCAGGCGATGGGTCTATAGCTAGCAGGGAGAAGAGGGTCCAACGTTGGTTTCTTGAGGAGAGGTTTAATGATTGCCTCTTTCCAGACCGATGGATAAATGCCTGTAGAAAACATGGCGTTACAGATAGTAGATAACGCGGGGGAGATGGATTCTGGGATAAGATTCAGAATAGCTGGAGGGCATGGGTCTAGGGGAGATCCCGATTTAGTGCTAGTTACCAGATGTCGGATTTGTTCTTGATTAGTCGGATGAAAAGATATGAAGCTGACATTATTGGTTATAGGAGGTGATGTCAGGGGGGGGAGAGAGGATGAATGGGAAAAAGTTGAAAAAATGGAGCTAACCTTATCCTCAAAGAAGCTGGCCAAATCATCTGCTAGGGATTGTGAGCCTTCTAGTCGTGGGGCAGGTGGATTGGACAGATGGGTAACCACCTGAAACAGTTCTCCTGCTGAGTTTTTTGCCTGGTTGATTTGGGCGATGTAGTAGCGACTTTTTTCTGAGTTTATAAGTTTTTTGTAAATGGAAAGAGTGTTTTTGTAGTTTGTTTTATCAATGGGGTTGTATTGCCGGCGCCACTTCCTTTCAAGGTTCCTACAATGCTGTCTCTGAATTCGAAGGGGCTCTGTAAACCATTGTGCTGATGGTAATTTCCTGTTTCGGCGTGAGTTTTTAGTCGGGGCTAGTTTGTTGCATGCCATGATTAAATTGTTCAAATAGTTAGAGGAAGCCAGGGTAGGGTCCTGCTCATTAGGGGTGTGGGTTTCTTGCATTATCTCAGATAGCTGAGATAGGTTGATATGTTTCCAGTCTCTATAAGTGGATTCTGAGACGGATGTGGGCGGGGGTTTAGTAGGGCTCACTTCGATGGAGAAGCAGATCGCTGAATGGTCTGACCATATCAGAGGGATTACTTGTGTAACGGCTATTTGGGGGTTGTTGGTAAATAGACCGTCCAGGGTGTGGCCTGCTTGATGAGTGGGAGATTCTACTATTTGCATCAGGCCGGCGGCAGCTAGGTCCGTGATTAGCTGTGTGGTATCCGGGTCATTGGAGTTTTCTAAATGAAAATTAAGATCGCCCAGTATGGTGAAATATGGGGAGCCTGCGGCCACTTCAATTATATTTCCTAAGTTGGCTAGGAACTTGGATCTCGATCCCGGAGGTCGATAGATTAGCATGCCCTTGAATGATGATTTAGCAGAGAGGCCTAATGTGAAAAGGAGGGCTTCGTATTCGGGGCATATAGTTTGTGCCGTGGAGAGTTTGATGTGGTCTCTGTATATTATGGCTATGCCTCCACCTTTTTTTATGGGTCTGTCTAATCTGCACACATTGAAGTTGATAGGGGTGGCAGCTTTGAAATCTGGACCGGAGGCTTCGTCCCCCCAGGTTTCTGTAATAAACAGAAGATCCAGTTTGTAGGTGTCTATTAAATCAGCAATTTCAAGCTTGTGTTTGGGAAGCGATCTTGCATTTATGAGTGCTGCTGATATTGGGCGTGAGGCAGTGTTGGTCGGTTTGTTAGTGTCCAAAATGCAATGGGAGCTAGTAAATGCAAAGTTAGTGTTCTCGGGCGAACCCGAAAAGGTAGGTCGAAAACGACAGTGACTCTGGACCCTTAGATAGTGAGGCTATGCTGGGGCACCGAAATGCCGAAGTTACCTAGCCCAGGGGCTGCGGCTGCATAGGTCTGTTTAGACGTCGGGAATCCTCGCTGACGAACCAGGAGCCTGAAGAAAGAAGTTGCTGGCAGGCGACCAGTGAAGATAGTTCGAAGTGATCCAAGCCTGGATCGAAGATGGATGACACCTGAAAGCAGAGGGGACCAAGTTCGTGACTACTAGCCAGTAGTCAGATGGCACCAGGAGGGCACCGGATGGTAGTCACCTCGACTAGGTGAGTGGGCGACGCTGGGCTCTGCAGTCTCACGGACCAGGAGGCGTTGTCGGTGACCAGAATGGAGGTGCGAGCAGTCCCACAATGGTTGATGCTGTCGGCGTCGCTGGGCCCTGGATTGGGGCAACAAGCCTTGGCAAATTAAAGCCTACGCGGTGGACCTAAAATGGCGTCTTGAGTGGACCAGGAGGGTCTGGGGTGCTCCTCTTTTGTAAGGGAGCAAGGGCCAGTCTGGAGCAACCAGACCAGCAGCGTTGTTGTCATCGGGCATCGCCGAGAAGGCCACAAGCCAGCGGGCTAGTAGCCAGACAACGCGGTGAGCAACAAAAAGCAGAAGGGCCCCACGCAGATCGTGGAGATGCTGGGGGGCTGGACTTCGGTGCTGGAGCTGCTCAGGGTCGGGGCTTCTCGGACCCCAAAGCACTCACCAGAGGATCCCTCGGCGGTCATGCTGGATAGAAGTCGTCCAGTTCTGAGGATGGCCGGTCCCTGGAGGTCTCGTCACACCTACGGTTCTCAGCTTAGCTGTAGAGATAGGTAGAGGTCAGAGGTGCCAGGGAAGCCGGGTCTCGTCATGCTGATCGGTCGGATTCGTGAGGAAGGACGTGCAGCAAACCGCAGAGTTCCTAGATTGTGCCTGCGGATGCAGGGTGACTACTCCTTAGCCACAAGGGAGAAATCTTGAGAAGAAGTCGAGAGTTCCTTTCGTAGAAAGTAGTTTCTTGATTCAAAGATGATCTAATTTGGAAGGGTCCCCGCTCCTGCCTTTATCCTAAAGAAAGGGGTGGGTACGCGACTAGGTTCTGCCCTAGGGGTGGGACCAGGAAGGGGGGTGGTTACACCCCTCTCCCATGCTGGACTTTCCCCAGGCCAGGGGCTGTGTGCCCCTGGAACTGGTTCTAGCCTGAAGATGCGTAGTGAGCACCGGGGTGCCACTTGCAGTCACCTTCCTGTAAAGCCCTGCCTACCCAGGATACACAAAACCCTGTCTGGGATGGTGCTAGCACCGCCCCTGACAGGACACCCTTTGTCCAAGCTCTCCTCGCTGGAAGGACTTCCAGCAGCAGGAGGCCAGACTCGTGTCTGTGGTGGCAGCATCCATTTTGTGGCGCTGAGGCTTCAGTTAACTTTAACCGGGGTTCACAGTTACGTACATGTCGTGTCCCTCTAGAAGGGTGGAATGCTAACCCCGTCACCAGAATTGGCGAGGGGTTAGTATTCCAATTGGTATGACACCTTACTCGACATGTTTTGATAAAGCGATACCAAAGATAGCATTTAACCGCGAGGATTATAATGCACTTAAGAGTATATGGTATGCGTTATCATGAAACAGCTATTAGGACTTGGTTCCACAAGCTGCAAACGGGCTCAGCTCATGCCAGAGCACCATTTCACACGATTTCAAGCACTCTGCCTTCAGGATTGTCAAGGCCTGCAATAGGAGTGACTGATAGGAATCTGTGTGTCCATTTTTAGGGTTAGATATAGGTATACTATATCTAAAGCAAAGGGTGATTACACCACCTTGCCCCAGCTGTCGTGCAGCCAGTTGTGTCAGATTTAGATGGCCATCCAGGGGTGGCATAATACATGCTTCAGCCCCATGTAGGCCCTGGGTACACCTATGCCCTGAGTTACAGGGTCTGATAAGGTGGCCCAGTTCCAATTGGATAATGCACCTAAGGTACACATGTCAATTTAGTGAGAGAACAGCTAGGCTGTGGGTCTGATTGGCAGGCCCACAGCCAGAGAAAGTCGTAAACCAGTGAAACAAAAGCAAAAAATCTGGGTGATCATAGGATTGCAGACCCTACTCTCCTACAGAGAGGGGCAGGTTACCAGCTCCAGACTGGGCTCCACCTTGGAAGGGTCCACTGACATCAGGGGCTCTGCCAGGCCTGACTACCTCTGGGGCAGTTCCTTCACAAGGGGTAGGGTCAGTTCCCTGAGGAGGCTGACGCTCATCTAAAGTCTGGTGGGGGAGACTTTTCTTCCTCCCCAATGCTTTCTGTCTGTGTGAAGTGATCCATAGTTTCAGGCTTCACAACACAAAAATCTGTTTGGGTTTGGGCTGTGACCATCACAGCCCTACTAACCTTTTAAGGAAGGCCTATCGTTTTGGAATGGGCCAGTTTCTCTACCTCAGCCCAGGCTGAGATCTCTAGATCATTGCCTAATAAGCAATCTACAGGCAAGTTTGTACACACAGCCACTCTCTTTGGGCCAGTGAGTTCAAGTTGAAGTTCAAAAATTTGTATAGCGCACTACTCACCCATAGGGTCTCAAGGCGCTTGTGGGAGGGGGTGCATTATTTATCAAATAGCCAGATTTTAAGTTCCTTTCTGAAGGAAATGTGGTTCTGTGTGAGGCGGAGGTGAGTGGGGAGAGAGTTCCAGGTCTTGGCTGCCAGGTAGAAGAAGGATCTTCCTCCCATGGTGGATCTGTGGATGCGCGGAACTGTGGCAATCGCTTGGTTGGAGGATCTTAGTTGGCGAGTGGGTGAAGGACAGTCGTGTGTTGAGGCATTCGGGTCCTAGTTTGTAGAGGGCCTTGTGAGCGTGGGTGAGGAGACGGAATGTTATTCTCTTGTTGACGGGAAGCCAGTGGAGGTCTTTCAGGTGGCCGGTAATGTGAGCCTGGCGTGGGATGTCCAATATGAGTCTGGCAGATGCGTTTTGGATGCGTTGGATTTTTTTCTGTAATTTGGCTGTGGTTCCGGCGTAGAGGGTGTTTCCATAGTCCAGTCGGCTAGTGACCAGTGCGTGGGTGACCGTCTTTCTTGTTTCGGTGGGGATCCAACTGAATATTTTTTTGAGCATGCGGAGTACGTTGAAGCAAGAGGATGAGACGGCATTAGTTTGTCTGGTCATCGAGAGGGAGGAGTCTAGGATGAAGCCCAGGTTGCGTGCGTGGTCTGTGGGTATGGGTGCTGTGCACAGGGCCGATGGCCACCAAGAGTCGTCCCAGGCAGAAGGTGAAGATCCTAGGATGAGAACTTCCATTTTGTCTGAGTTAAGTTTTAGGCGGCTGTTTTTCATCCATTCGGCTACTTCTTTCATGCCTTCATGAAGATTGGTTTTGGCGGTGTTAGGGTCTTTGGTGAGGGAAAGGATCAGCTGGGTGTCGTCGGTGTAGGAGATGATGTTGAGGTTGTGTTGTCGCGCGATGGATGCGAGGGGACTCATGTAAACGTTGAAGAGGGTGGGACTGAGTGAGGACCCTTGTGGTACTCCGCAGATGACTTCGGTGGCCTCTGATTTGAATGGGGGGAGTCAGACTCTGGGTTCTCCCGGCGAGGAACGAGATGATCCAGTCCAAGGCTTTTCCTTGTATTCCGACGTTGCTGAGGCGTTGTATGAGGGTGCTATGACAGACTGTGTCGAAGGCGGCAGAGAGGTCAAGTAGGATGAGGGCAACTGTTTCTCCGTTGTCCAGAAGTGTTCGGATGTCATCTGTCGCTGCAATGAGGGCGGTTTTGGTGCTGTGTTTGGCTCGAAAGCCGGATTGTGAGGGGTCGAGGGAGTTGTTGGATTCAAGGAAGGTGGCGAGATGGCTATTAACGGCTTTCTCAATGACTTTGGCAGGGAATGGGAGGAGGGAGATGGGGTGGTAGTTCTTAAGTTCAGAGGAGTCAGCTGTGGGTTTCTTCAGGAGGGCACTAAGTTTGGCGTGTTTCCAGCTTTCTGGGAAGGTAGCGGAGTTGAAGGAGCAGTTGGGGTGCGATGATGGAGTCTGCTTTGTTGAAGATGTGGTGGGGACAAGGGTCGGTTGGCGAACCTGAATGGATGGAGTTCATTAGGCGGATGGTGTCTTCAGTGGTGATTGGGTTCCAGGCACTAAGGTTGTTAGAGAGCGGTTCGGGTTTGGAAGTGGGTGGGGTGGGCTGTTCTTTTGAAATGTTCTTAATGCTGTTATGTATGTCGGCGATTTTGATGTAGAAGAAAGAGGATAAAGAGTCGCAGAGGTCTTGGGAGGGAGTAATGTCGTTAGAGGCTGCGGTGGGGTTGGTAAATTCTTTGACGATGTTGAATAGTTCCTTGCTGTTGTGGGCGTTGTTGTCGAGTCGATCCTTGAATGCTGATTTCTTGGTGGATCGGATCAATTGGTGGTGTTTGCGGGTGGCTGCCTTGAAGGTGGTCAGGTTGTCAGTGGTTGGGTTTTTTCTCCATGTTTTTTCGAGAGTACGGCATAGTTTCTTGGAAATCTTAAGATCATGGATGAACCAGGGGGCCTTTTTGCTACCTTGTTTGATCTGGTGGTTTTTTGGGGTGCTAATTCGTCAGCGCTGCGAGTGATCCATTGTTTGAGTTTGGTGGCAGCTTTGTTTGGGTCAGATGAGAGGGCTGGAGGGTTTTGGTTGAGTGATGTGAGGAGTTGGTCGGTGGTGATCTTGTTCCAATTTCTTCGAGGAGCAGGTTGTGGGGGGTTGTGAGTCGTGGTGGTTTTGTAGCTGAAGTGAAAACAGCTGTGGTCCGTCCAATGGAGAGCTGTGGTATGATTGAAGAAGATGTGTTTGCTGGAGGTGAAGATAGGGTCGAGCGTGTTTCCAGCTAAGTGGGTGGGGGTGTCAACAAGTTGTTTGAGTCTGAGAGTGGCCAGGTTGTCCAGAAGGGTGGTGGTGTTGCAGTCGATTTTCTTTTCTAAGTGGAAGTTGAAGTCTCCCAGTAGAATGTAGTTCTCGGCGGGGAGGGCATGTGGGCTGATGAAGTCGGTGATGTCTTCGCTGAATTGTTTACGGGTTCCTGGTGGTCTGTAGATGAGGGTGCCTCTAAGTGTGGTCCTGGGATCGGTGTGGATCTGGAAGTGGAGGTGTTCGGCGGTTGCAAGGTTATCGTCGAAGCTGGTCGTGATTCTGATGGTGTTCTTATGGACGATGGCGATGCCACCTCCTGTTTGGTTGGTACGGTCTTTTCGGAGGATCTTGTAAGCGTCCGGGATGGGTATGGCGATGTCGGGTGCTGATGATGCGTTCATCAAGGTTTCTGTAAGGAAGGCGATGTCCGGTGACGCAGTGTCGAGTAGGTCCCAGAGTTCTGTGGCATGTTTGTGGATCGAGCGGGTGTTTAGTAGGATGCATTTCAGGTGGTTAGAGTCGGAGCTGTGTTTGGAGGTCATGGATTTGGTGTGGGTATTGATGCAGGCGAACTTGCAGGAGTGGCAGACGAAGGGACCGTGGGTGCGTCTTGGGGCAGCCTCGTAGCATTGTGGTGTGCGACCGGGGTTAAGGGCTTGGAGGGTGGGGGCGTCAAACGTTATGCGGGAGGAGTGCGGTTTGTGAGGGACAGGGGGTCTGGCGCTGGGCGCGGTCCAGGTGCGGACGGGCGTAGACGGGCTTACCTTTGGCGCACCTTCAGCGCAAGGGGCACGTCTGCTGCGCGTGGACGCTGCGCATAAGCGTGACTGTCATAAGTGGATAGTGGGGGGGCGGAGCGTGGGAGGAGCCGCTGGGAGGCGGGTGCGGGGCTGAGAGGCTGGCTGCAAGGCTAAACAAACAAGATGGCAGCGTAATTCAAACTGAAACAGAAACTGGGCGAAGATTGGGGCACAAAGAAGCGTGACGCTATGTCCAGTGGCACCGGCACAATCAGGCAATGATATTCAATTTGAAAAGCATATACAGTGTGAGCGCTCCAATAATTCAATTAAAATGCGAGCACGGTATGCGATGTTAAAAGCGCTATGAAAAATGAACAGCAGAGCAATGTGGCCAAGCGCTAGGATACCAGGCACCAAGATTCCTTTTTCTGCCAATCAGGGAGAGCAAGCGCTGTAGAAGTCGCAAGGGAGCGTGGGGAGCGACCGCTTCTCGCACTGTTGAGATTTACTACTGCCATGGCATGATCTGTCTTCACTCCATCAACATTGACCACCTGGTTGCTAAACCCAGGCAACAGTTGTGCTGAGGGTCCTAGATGCTCAGTCCAGGGCCGGCTCTAGGCTCATGGTGGCCCTGTGCAGGGAGCGTAGGTAGGGGGCCCCGGAAGAGGGGGTCCGGGCGGGGCGGAGTATGTAGCAATCTTAAAATTAGTACCTTAATAACATTCTGGGCATAGTTTAACTTTGACGACTTTGTTAGAAGCCGGGTCTCGCAACAGAGTGTAGGCGGGAGCGAAAGCAACACAGGGGGTGAGGGAAAGCAACACGCAGGATGTGAGTGGGGAAAGGAATGGGGATAAGTACTTTGGTGAGAGCAGAAGGGAGGACTGCGAGGAGAAGCAGTTGGGCAACAGACAGCAACACAGAGTGCAGGGAGAAACACATACGAGAGATGGCTCCAAAACACAGCAGTTAAAAGAGTGCTTCACAGAAAAGGAAAAAAAAGTAGTGTTTCGAAAGCAAGCAGTGGAAGCAGCGATGTCAGTCAAACAAAGAAACTAATAAGGCAATGTTCCGTGGGAAGAACATACACAAGATTGGCAAGCTGGGAGAGGAATAAGACAAGGAAAGCTAACCAATTTTAAGCATTGGGCAGGCCCCAAGCCCCTCTATGCTCTTAATATAATAAACTACAATATGCCTGCAAGAGGCAGTGTAAGCGCTGCCTAGACTCTAACCTAATGATCTCTTTTGATCTTTTTTCTCCCTGGCTGTGGATAACAGAACTTATTCACCTGTTTTGAGCAAATCATATGTGTGTAAAGGTTAAAGTTCAGTGGAACTATAAGAAAATATTTCATCTTTAAAAAGCATTTTTGTTTTAATATAGCAGACAAAGGCACTGGTGACTTTCTTTGGACAGGGCAAACTATCTCAACACATGCTAAATCACCCCTGACAGGACAAAGCCGGCTAGATTATTGTAACTGACTCATAATCAACATGTGGTTGACCTCTTGAACCTGTGTCCGTTTTTAATAACCCAGCGTTGGCAGCGTTCATGCTCACGACAATTAAATGTAGCGGTGTGTTTATTCATGGGCCTGATGCTTGTTAAAGGATGTATTGAGAAATCTTGCACAGTGGCTCGGCATTTTCAGTCCGATTTGCCAGAAGTATTGGTAGCCGGGGTCGGAGCCGGAGGCCGCCAAATCCTGCCAGGGGGCCGCCAGTGCCACGATGTATCATTGATCCTTCCGATCTGATCCTCGTCGTGGCGGCCCCTGGGGTTTGGCGGCCCTGTGCAGGTGCACACTTTGCACATGCCTAGGGCCGGCCCTGCTCAGTCACCATGGTGATACTAGCCCCTGTGTCCCTATGGGCCACAATTATCTGGTCATTGATATGGGGCTCCTGTCTGTACTTGCCCAAGGTATTAGGACAAGCAGTGAAGTTGGCAAACCCCATGCCACCATCACAGACTAGAGTTGCTATGGTAGGGGACCTGGTTAGGCCAGAGTCCACCTGAGTTCCCCAAGAATACCCAGCCAAATTTTTGGGGACACTCCCACCACCCTGGGGATTACTACTAGTAGTAACAGGAGGTGTTGGAGTATTACTTGGAGGAATATTTTCCTTATTGTTGGCTTTTGGGCAACTGCTGTCAGTTCTCCAGTGGCCAGGTTGCTCACTATATGGCAATACGGTTTCTTAACATTAGAGGAAGGAGTTTGGGACCCACCCCCTCAGAGGATTTTTAGGGCCCTGTAGTGGATTTGTCCTTAGATGTATCCTCACCTTTCTCTTGAGGTTTGGTAGAATCTTTCTTCTGGTCACCACCCTGATTTCTAGGTCTCACCCTGGTTCTGACCCATTTGTCTGCCTTCTTTCCTAATTCTTGGGGAGAGGTCAGATCAGAGTACACCAGGTACACCAGGCACTCCCTGATAAACAAATTATACAATCCTGTATAGTCTTGTACTTGGCTGCCCAGTAACCAGCCCTCCAGAGCCTTAGTAGCACAATCTACAAAATCAGTCCAGTCCTGAGTCTGTGTCTTCTGGGTGTTTCTGAACAGCAACCTATACTGCTCAGTGGTTAAGCCAAACCCATCTATCAGAGCACTCTTCAGGACATAGTAGTTGTCAGCATCCTGTTCATTAACTGTTCGGAGCTTATCTCTGCCTTTATCTGAAAAGGAGAGCCACAAGATTGCTGCCCACTGCTCCTTGGGGATCTTCTGCACTTTGCAGTCCCTTTCCAAAGCAGTTATCCATTTGTGGATGTCATCCCAAACCTGATAGGGAGGGACAATCTTGTTCAGGTTTCTATGGTCTCTCTCTCTCAAGAGCCAGGGTCTCTTTTGCAAGGGCAACTTCTTGCCTCTGGATCCTAAGCTTGGCTTCGCTCATCCTAGCTTTATGCTCTCTTCTCTGAGGGGAAGACATCCTCCTCAGAGCAGAGGCATTGGACCCTACTGAGGAATCAGAATGCTCAGAACCACTGGAGTGTGATCTGTGCCTTCTGTTTCCTGGGTTAGGCCTACTTTGAAGGTTAGAGGGAGGCCTACCATGGCCCTTTCCACCTCCAGATAGTCCTGTGTTGCCCAGGTCAGGTTCATCAACCTCATCCTGGTCATCATCTTCATCAGAGACAACTGGATCTTCCCCAGTTGTATTTTCCTCTGTTGAGAGATGGCCCCACTCTCTACCCCTTGGTTACCTGGGTCTGATGCATTCTCTACACTGTGAGCCACTAAGATATCTACCAGGTGGTTACAGGTTGGACTCTGTCCTTCTCTCAGTCTTCTGACTGAACACAAACTTCTCAGTTCTTGAAAAAAATGTGTTATATTTAGAAGGCACCCTCTGGGTTTCTTCTTGAAGAGGTCTATTAGGAGCTGCTTCGAAGGACATTTTCTAGTGAGGTGTGGTGTGTGCACTAAATGGTTTCCTACTAGAACCTCTCTAGGAGTTGTAGTCAGGGTGTGCTAAGCCCTTACCACCTACAACTACTAAGTTCAGTATAACTTATGTATATAAGACGTGATTTATATGTACTTACAGATACCTTGATATGATCTTTCAGATGATATTACAAGATTATTTGGTAAAACAAATTGCAAGCTCTTATCGCAACCACTGCACACCAATGTGAGAAGTTAGCCTGGCATATGATGTCCACTAGTTCTAGTGGCACCTTGCACCAGTCTAAACAACCCTTATTGATGGTGGTTGTAAAGTCAACCTTATAGAAAGCTATCCTAGTGGTAGCATGAACCAGCAGTCTTCAGGCTTCAGTAGGCGAGTTAAGCAAGTTGTTTTACCATATATAATCCATTGAATACCAAATGAAAGGACACCACACAAGGTATATATCAAATATATATGTATTTAATCTAAACACAACCCCTCTGCACTCTTTATGAGGTCAGAGGTAAAAATACAATACAAGTCACACAGTTAATATACGATAAGTTGCACCTAAAAGCCATCTCGCACATGCACCACCAACGTTATGCCCTAGGGGCCTCACAAACCATATACTAAGAAAGTGGTATAAGTACCGCGTGAGAATTAGAAAGCAGCCCTAGGGCCAGTAGAATTGCTGGGGCTACACTAAACAACCAAATGTTAGGAAGTAGGAGGCCCACGGGAGCCGTGTGAGGTCTAAACACAGGCGCGGGTTACCATTGATTTTCTATGGAGTTCGTAAAAGTTACAAAGTTACAATTTAAGGACACTTCCGGATGTACTAGGATGGAATCCTTTTAAACTAGGACACTTCGAGAGTCAAGACCCATGGGAGTACCGGAGTACTCGTCTAACCTCACCCAGGGAAGCTGGGTACATAGGTGTCTTTTCGTGACGGGTTTTGTCGTCGTTTTCTATGGAGAGCTGCAAAGAAGTGCTGCAGGCGACCAGAGGAAAAGTGTCCGGGTGGATCTAAGGGTGGATCGGAGATGTGAAGAACCTGAACGCAGAGTGGACAGAGTCTGGGTCACTAGCCAGTGACCATGAAGGAACCAGGAAGGAACCAAGCGATGTCAATTGCTTTAAGGTGAAGAAGGTGAGTTTGTCTCTTCAGCCACGAGGTCCAGTAGGCATCGACGATGACCAGGAGCTGGATTAGAGCTGTCCCACAATGGATCTAGATGACTGCAGCTCAGTATCCGGATTGGACCCAACAAGCCTTGACAACCGAAACCCAAACAGGATGTCGAGATTGTCTCTGTTGCAGACCAGCAAGGTCTGTGGCGCTTCTCCTTTTTAGGAAAGCTGGAGCAAGCCTGGAGCAACCAGGATCACAAGTAAGATTCAAGATTGCATCTTCAGGGGGCTCACTAGCCAACGGGCAAGGAACCAAGAAGACGCATCAAGCACAAATGTAAAGGTGAGGTCCACGGGACACTCGCATTGTGTGGGAGCCTGTGCTTCAGTTCAAATGGTGCTCTGGCTGGGGCTTCTTGTACCCCAATGCACAACTTACTGAGGCTACAGGAAAGAAGTGCAGGTAGCAAAATGCAGGATGTCCAAGATGTCTGGTCCCACGTCTCTCGTGCCCACCACGGGTCTCAGCTTTGCTGTGGATGTGGGTCGGGGTCAGAGAAGTCTGGAAGTCCAGTTTTTGAGTCACAAAGTCTTTGGGTTCCAACGGGAGCCTTGAAACTGCAGACTGGCAAAGTTGCTGTTGGTATGTTTTGAAGATAATGGGGGCGCACATTCACAGAGTCCATACAAGAAAAATTTGTGTGAATATTGTTCCTTCTTTATTTGTTAAAAAATGTAGAAAAGTTAATCATTTCAATCATAAAAGGATCAGCCAACGCGTTTCTCTCCCTAACAGGGAGCTTCCTCAGGGCAGTATAATAGATGATGTTCAATCAGAATTAAGTCACTCAGTGTGCAGAATGGTGGAGAATAGGGTAATAGTCCACCGTCGTTTAAATATAATCCCTCTTATGAATATCCAACACTCGTGTGTATATCTCACACACACACGACCAACCATGAAGGCTTCACATATATCCACCTACTACCACACCGTAGTGGTAACCTAGAGTGACTTAACACCTAAAGTCAACTCAAGCACCAAACCAACAGGGTGACTTACCTAAATCAACCCAAACCCAGTAAAATAGTGGTAGACCAGAGTGGCTTGGCACCTAAAAGCCATCTCGCACATGCACCACCAACAGTGAGGGATCACTTATATCCACCCACAACCATACCATAGAGGTAACACTGAGGGACTCTACACCAAAAGTCATACACACAGTTATTCTAAAGAACAATCATTCTGACTGCAAATTTCCCACACACCACCAGAAAAGGCTAAACAAGAAAGTGTCTCAATCCATGCACTCAACAGCAAATACACAATAAGAACCTAAAAACCCATTTACAAGTATTACATACGCATACAGTAAAACACCCGTTCCGTGAAGTTAACAATTTTAGCAAAGCCCCCCAACCATGAAGTTAACAATTTTTTTTTAAGCACACCATCCATGAAGTTTATAATTTTCCTTTGCCCAACAAATTGAAGAGTGAAAGTTGTGCTAAATTTGGCTAACATTGTTATAGACAGGGAGTTGCCAGAGTTCTCAGGAAGTGCTTTGACACTGACCCTGCGGTAGAGAGGTAACTACCACAACGAAGGGTGCAGCGATTCCCCCCCCCTCCCAAGAAACGAGGATTTTGCTCCGCCTATACACCACCATTGCAAGACAATTGGTTCAATAAACATTGAGGAAACAAAGAAACGTGAGCCCATCGATACGACACATGGAAGCGCAACCCTCATCATATTCCCCATGTGTACGCCAAAACAGCATGCCCACGGAGTGATATGTCGCGACCAGGTCCTCCCACACCTCGGTTGTGGCAGACCGCTCCAAAGTTCACCGGTGGGAGCGCAGGTTCACTCCAAAAGTCCAGGAGCCACAGCAGCATCTGGCCCGCCCGGGTTGGGGCCGGCCATTCTTTAGGTCACTGGTGGGGCAACTTGGCTAATATTTATTAAGTTGGTAAGATCAAGAGTAAAAGTACATAGAGCCCCACCAGGAGCAGCCCTCCTGCTGCTCAGCCCATTCTCCAACTGACCCTCTCACTCATCCAACATTCCACAGCAAGCAAGCGTAACATGGACCTACAACAAGCCAGGGCTATTGGCTTTGCCAATGGTTGTTAGTTGTGAAGGATAAAAAAGCAACAACTATGGGTTTGTTGTACATAATATCGAAAAAGCTTCCGTTCTGAAATGATGAGACTAAGAAAGACCTACAGCGAGTCTCTCTGACCTCACATCAAAGGCAGTGAAGGGGGGCACAGCTGCAGAGTTCTCTTTTTCACCCTGAGGGTGGGTGGTGGCAAAAATGGAGAGCCCGATAGGGACCCCGTCTGAGCACCTACTTTTAAGAACTGGGGTGCTGAGCACGGGTAGGACCAGGCCCACTTAAAGCCCTGCGGTGAATGATGTTATAAACATCAGCTGACATTAAATAAAGCAGCATTCTACAATGCTTGCTACTGGTGATGGTCATAGATGCTGGCTGAGAGAAGGTATGTGTTCCTCAATCATGGAAAGGCCCCAGTAGAGAAGAGTGCTGCAAGGGGGTACTCTGGGAGACTACAGCTCGTGGAGCAGCTGAGACCACATGGACTGGAACAACTAATAGAAGTGACGAATCTCAGTTGTATTACCTGGGAATCTAAAACTGTCGGGGTAAATACAGCTGGAAAGCAAAAGCGAGGTAAAGAAAAACATTGGAGGGGACACAGGTAGGGTTATGAGACTCCCTCCAACCGCGTTTATTACTTAATTAAAGCAAAGTATTTAAAATACAAAATATTATAACATTTAATATACTAATTACAAAAGTAAATACAGGTAGAAACATAAATACATAAAAACGGTGAAAGACTGCCATCTACTGACCAAAAATAAAACGGTACTTTCCAAAATTAAGGTCTGACAATACGAAAAACGAAAATGAAACCAATCATTTTAAATATCATTAAGGCTCTCACTAAAATCAGTTTAGATGGAGGGTAATCTCCTAAAGTGAGTAAGGGCAGAGTGTAGAAACAGTCCTCTTCAGAAAGTACTATCAGCAGAGCGTGTGAGAGGGAGCTTCCTGTAAAGTTATAGTATCACAACCTCTTAGGACATCACACAGTAACCCAAGTCCTACACGCTCACGGTGTGAGGAGGCTCTTGAGATACACAGTAACCCAAGTCCTACACGCTCATGGTGTGAGGAGGCTCTTGAGATACACAGTAACCCAAGTCCTACACGCTCATGGTGTGAGGAGCCTCTTCAGATACACAGTAACCCAAGTCCTACACGCTCCCAGTCTGAGGAGCCTCTTAAGATACTCAGTAACCCAAGTCCTACACGCTCATGGTGTGAGGAGGCTCTTGAGATACACAGTAACCCAAGTCTTACACGCTCATGGTGTGAGGAGCCTCTTCAGATACACAGTAACCCAAGTCCTACACGCTCCCAGTCTGAGGAGCCTCTTAAGATACTCAGTAAACCAAGTCCTACACGCTCATGGTGTGAGGAGCCTCTTCAGATACACAGTAACCCAAGTCCTACACGCTCCCAGTCTGAGGAGCCTCTTAAGATACTCAGTAACACAAGTCCTTCACGCGCCCGCTGTGAGGAGCCTCTTGAGATGCACAGTAACTCAAGTCATACACGCTCGCCATGCGAGGAGCCTCTTAAGATACACAGTAACCAAAGTCCTACACACTCACGGTGTGAGGAGCCTCTTAAGATACACAGTAACCGAAGTCCTACACGCTCCCAGTGTGAGGAGCCTCTTAAGATACACAGTAACCCAAGTCCTACACGCTCCAAGTGTGAGGAGCCTCTTAAGATACACAGTAACCCAAGTCCTACACACTCACGGTGTGAGGAGCCTCTTAAGATACACAGTAACTCAAGTCCTACACACTCACGGTGTGAGGAGCCTCTTAAGATACACAGTAACCCAAGTCCTACACGCTCCCAGTGTGAGGAGCCTCTTAAGATACACAGTAACCCGAGTCCTACACGCTCCAAGTGTGAGAAGACTCTTAAGATACACAGTAACCCAAGTCCTACACACTCACGGTGTGAGGAGCCTCTTAAGATACACAGTAACTCAAGTCCTACACACTCACGGTGTGAGGAGCCTCTTGATATACACAGTAACCCAAGTCCTACACGCTTCCAGTGTGAGGAGCCTCTTAAGATACACAGTAACCCAAGTCCTACACACTCATGGTGTGAGGAGCCTCTTAAGATACACAGTAACTCAAGTCCTACACACTCACGCTGTGAGGAGCCTCTTAAGATACACAGTAACCCAAGTCCTACACGCTCCCAGTGTGAGGAGCCTCTTAAGATACACAGTAATCCAAGTCCTACACGCTCCAAGTGTGAGGAGCCTCTTAAGATACACAGTAACCCAAGTCCTACACACTCACGGGGTGAGGAGCCTCTTAAGATACACAGTAACTCAAGTCATCCACGCTCGCCGTGCAAGGAGCCTCTTAAGATACACAGTAACCCAAGTCCTACATGCTCCCAGTGTGAGGAGCCTCTTAAGATACACAGTAACCCAAGTCCTACATGCTCACGGTGTGAGAAGCCTCGTGAGACACACAGTAACCCAAGTCCAATACGCTCACGGTGTGAAGAGCCTCTTGAGTTACATAGTAACCTAAGTCCTACACGCTCACGATGTGAGGAGCCTTTTAAGACACAGTAACCCAAGTCCTACACATTCACAGTGTTAGGAGCCTCTAGAGATACACAGTAACCAACGTCCTACATGCTCCCGGTGTGAGGAGCCTCTTGAGATGCACAGTTACCCATGTCCTACATGCTCATGGTGTGAGGAGCCTCTTGAGACGCACAGTAACTGAAGTCCTACACGCTCAAGGTGTGAGGAGCATTTCGAGACACACAGTAACCCACATTCTATACGCTAACAGTGTGAGCAGCCTCTTTAGACACACAATAACCAAAGTCCTACACGCTCAGGGTGTGAGGAGCCTCTTAAGATACACAGTAACCCACTACATACTCCCAGTGTGAGGAATCTCTTAAGATACACAGTAACCAAAGTCCTACACACTCCCAGTGTGAGGAGCCTCTTAAGATACACAGTAACCCAAGTCCTACACACTCACGGTGTGAAGAGCCTCTTGAGATACACAGTAATTCGAAGTTCTATACACTCACGGTGTGAAAAGCCTCTTCAGACACATAGTAATCCAATTCCTACATGCTCAGGGTGTGAGGAGCCTCTTGAGATACACAGTAACCCATGTCTTAGGACACCCAGTAACCCAAGTCTTACACGCTCACCTCTTGAGATACACAGTATCCCAAGTCCTACACACTCACAGTGTGAGGAACCTCTTGAGAGGCACAGTAACCCAAGTCCTACATGCTCACGGTGTGAGGATTCTCTTAGGACACACAGTTACCCAAGTCTTACATGTCCACGGTGTGGAGAGCTTCTTGAGATACACAGGAACCTAAGTCCTACACGATCACTGTGTGAAAAGCCTCTTCAGACACATAGTAATCCAAGTCCTAAATGCTCAAGGTGTGAGGAGCCTCTTGAGATACACAGTAACCCAAGTCCTACATGCTCACGGTGTGAGAAGCCTCGTGAGACACACAGTAACCCAAGTCCAATACGCTCACGGTGTGAAGAGCCTCTTGAGTTACATAGTAACCTAAGTCCTACACGCTCACGATGTGAGGAGCCTTTTAAGACACAGTAACCCAAGTCCTACACATTCACAGTGTTAGGAGCCTCTAGAGATACACAGTAACCAACGTCCTACATGCTCCCGGTGTGAGGAGCCTCTTGAGATGCACAGTTACCCATGTCCTACATGCTCATGGTGTGAGGAGCCTCTTGAGACGCACAGTAACTGAAGTCCTACACGCTCAAGGTGTGAGGAGCATTTCGAGACACACAGTAACCCACATTCTATACGCTAACAGTGTGAGCAGCCTCTTTAGACACACAATAACCAAAGTCCTACACGCTCAGGGTGTGAGGAGCCTCTTAAGATACACAGTAACCCACTACATACTCCCAGTGTGAGGAATCTCTTAAGATACACAGTAACCAAAGTCCTACACACTCCCAGTGTGAGGAGCCTCTTAAGATACACAGTAACCCAAGTCCTACACACTCACGGTGTGAAGAGCCTCTTGAGATACACAGTAATTCGAAGTTCTATACACTCACGGTGTGAAAAGCCTCTTCAGACACATAGTAATCCAATTCCTACATGCTCAGGGTGTGAGGAGCCTCTTGAGATACACAGTAACCCATGTCTTAGGACACCCAGTAACCCAAGTCTTACACGCTCACCTCTTGAGATACACAGTATCCCAAGTCCTACACACTCACAGTGTGAGGAACCTCTTGAGAGGCACAGTAACCCAAGTCCTACATGCTCACGGTGTGAGGATTCTCTTAGGACACACAGTTACCCAAGTCTTACATGTCCACGGTGTGGAGAGCTTCTTGAGATACACAGGAACCTAAGTCCTACACGATCACTGTGTGAAAAGCCTCTTCAGACACATAGTAATCCAAGTCCTAAATGCTCAAGGTGTGAGGAGCCTCTTGAGATACACAGTAACCCAAGTCCTACACGCTCACGGTGTGAAAAGCCTCTTCAGACACATAGTAATCCAAGTCCTAAATGCTCAAGGTGTGAGGAGCCTCTTGAGATACACAGTAACCCAAGTCCTACACGCTCATGGTGTGAGGAGCCTCTTGAGATACACAGTAACCCATGTCTTAGGACACACAGTAACCCAAGTCTTACATGTGAGATACAGAGTAAACCTAAGTCCTTTACGATCATGGTGTCAGGAGCCTTGTTAGACACACACAGTAACCCAAGTCCTACACATTCACTATGTCAGGAGCCTCTTGAGACACTAAAACACACAGTAACTCAAGTCTTACATGCTGCCGGTGAGAGCAGCCTCTTGAAATACACAGTAAACCAAGTCCTACATGCTCAGGGTGTGAGGAGCCTCTTAAGACACACAGTAACCCATGTCTTAGGACACACAGTAACCCAAGACGTACATGCTCAATATGTGAAAAGCCTCTTGAGACACACAGTAACCTAAGTACTGTACGCTCACGGTGTGAGAAGCCTCTTGAGACACACAGTAACCCAAGTCCTACACGCTCACGGTTTGAGGAGCATCTTGAGACATACAGTAACCCAAATCCTATACGCTAACGGCATGAGGAGCCTCTTCAGACACACAGTAACCCAAGTCCTACACGCTCGTGGAGTGAGGAGCCTCTTGAGATACACAGTAACCCAAGTCCTACATACTCACAGTGTGAGTAGCCTCTTAGGACACCCAGTAACCCAAGTCTCACACGCTCACCTCTTGAGATACACAGTAACCCAAGTCCTACACGCTCCCTGTGTGAAGAGCCTCTTTAGATACACAGTATCCCAAGTCCTACACACTCAACGTGTGAGGAACCTCTTGAGATGCACAGCAACCCAAGTCCTACATGCTCCCGGTGTGAGGATTCTCTTAGGACACACAGTACCCAAGTCTTACATGTCCACGGTGTGGAGAGCTTCTTGAGATACACAGGAACCTAAGTCCCACATGCTCCCAGTGTGAGGAGCCTTTTAAGACACAGTAACCCAAGTACTACACAGTCACGGTGTGAGGAGCCTCTTGAGACACACAGTAACCCAAGTCCTACAAGCACACAGTGTGAGGAGCGTCTTGAGACACACAGTAACCCAGTACTACACACTCACGGTGTGAGGAGCCTCTTGAGACACACACAGTAACCAAAGTCCTACACGCTCCTGTTGTGAAGAGCCTCTTGAGACACACAGTTACCCATGTCTGACATGCTCTTGGTGTGAGGAGCCATTTGAGACACACAGTAACCTTAGTCTTACACGCTCACTGTGTGAGGAGCCTCTTGAGATACACAGTAACCCAAGTCCTATACACTCACAGTGTGAGGAGACTCTTGAGATGCACAGTAACCCAAGTCCTACAAGCTCATGGTGTGAGTAGCCTCTTAGGACACACAGTAACCCAAGTTTTACATGCTCACTTTGTGAGGAGCCTCTTGAGATACACAGTAACCCAAGTCCTACACGCTCCCTGTGTGAGGAGCTTCTTGAGATGCACAGTAACCCAAATCCTGCACGCTCACGGTGGGAGGAGCTTCTTGAGACACACAGTAACCCAAGTCCTACATGCTCACGGTGTGAGGAGCCTCTTGAGATACACAGTAACCTGAGTCCTACATGCTCCGATTGTGAGGAGCCTCTTAAGACACAGTAACCCAAGTCCTACACGCTGACGGTGTGAGGAGCTTCTTGAAATACACATTAAACAATGTTCTACATACTCAGGGTTTGAGGAGACTCTTAAGACACACAGTAAACCATGTACTACACGCTCATGGTGTTAGGAGCCTCATGGGACACACAGTAACCCAAGTCTTACATGCTCACTGTGTGAAGAGTCTCTTGAGATACACAGTAACCCAAGTCCTATAAACTCACGGTGTGAGGAGACTCTTGAGACACACAGTAACCCAAGTCCTACACACTCACGTTGTGAGGAGCTTCTTGAGACACACAGTAACCCAAGTCCTACAAACACACGGTGTGAGGAGCGTCTTGAGATACACAGTAACCCAAGTCCTACACGCTCACTGTGTGAAGAGCCTCTTCAGACACACAGTAATCCAAGTGCTACATGCTCCCGGTGTTAGGAGCCTCTTGAGATACACAGTAACCCTAGTCATACACAATCATGGTGTGAGGAGCCTCTCAAGACACACAGTAACCCAAGTCCTACACACTCACGGTGTGAGAAGCCTCTCGAGATACACAGTAACCCAAGTCCTACACGCTCAGGGTGTGAGGAGCCTCGTAAGACACACAGTGACCCATGTCCGACACGCTCATGGTGTGAGGAGCCTCTTGAGATACACAGTAACCCATGTCTTAGGACACACAGTAACCCAAGTCTTACATGCTCAATGTGTGAAGAGCCTCTTGAGATACAGAGTAAGCCTTGTTAGACACACACAGTAACCCAAGTCCTACACACTCACGATGTCAGGAGCCTCTTGAGACACTAAAATACACAGTAACTCAAGTCTTACATGCTCCCGGTGAGAGCAGCCTCTTGAGATACACAGTAAACCAAGTCCTACATGCTCAGGGTGTGAGGAGCCTCTTAAGACACACAGTAAACCATGTCTTAGGACACACAGTAACCAAAGACGTACATGCTCAATATGTGAAGAGCCTCTTGAGATACACAGTAACCTAAGTTCTGTACGCTCACGGTGTGAGGACCCTTGTGAGACACACACAGTATCTCAAGTCCTACACGCTCACTGTGTGAGAAGCCTCTTGAGACACACAGTAACCCACGTCCTACATGCTCACGGTTTGAGGAGCATCTTGAGACATACAGTAACCCAAATCCTATACGCTAACGGCATGAGGAGCCTCTTCAGACACACAGTAACCCAAGTCCTACACTCTCATAGTGTGAAGAGCCTCTTCAGACACACAGTAATCCAAGTCCTACATGCTCCCGGTGTTAGAAGCCTCTTGAGATACACAGTAACCCTAGTCATACACACTCATGGTGTGAGGAGCCTCTTAAGACACACAGTAACCCAAGTCCTACACACTCACGGTGTGAGAAGCCTCTCGAGATACACAGTAACCCAAGTCCTACACGCTCAGGGTGTGAGGAGCCACGTAAGACACACAGTGACCCATGTCCTACACGCTCATGGTGTGAGGAGCCTCTTGAGACACACAGTAACCCATGTCTTAGGACACACAGTAACCCAAGTCTTACATGCTCAATGTGTGAAGAGCCTCTTGAGATACAGAGTAAACTTAAGTCCTATACGCTCATGGTTTGACGAGCCTTGTTAGACACACACAGTAACCCAAGTCCTACACACTCACGATGTCAGGAGCCTCTTGAGACACTAAAACACACAGTAACTCAAGTCTTACATGCTCCCGGTGAGAGCAGCCTCTTGAGATACACAGTAAACCAAGTCCTACATGCTCAGGGTGTGAGGAGCCTCTTAAGACACACAGTAACCCATGTCTTAGGACACACAGTGTTATGTTATGTTATGTTAAAGGAATTTAATACCGCGCACCTACACCAATTGGTTTCTTGGCGCTCGGAGACCAGTGGAAGGAAAAAGGGGAGTGAGTACAGCTAGCCATGAGCAAGTCGGAACAGATATGTTTTCAAGAATTTACAGAAAGTAGAATAGTCAGAAGTGAGACGGATTAAGAGAGGAAAGGATTTCCAAGTGGACGGAGCAAGAAAAGAGAAACAGGCACCACCGTGCTTCTTGCGATTGAACCTAGGAGTAATCAGAAGATTGTGAGCAGAGGATCTGAGGTGTCGAGAGGGAACATAGGGGTGCAAGCAGAGAGAAATAAAGACAGGAGCAGAGGCAAAGAGAGATTTGAACATGGTACATCCAAATTTAAAGATACAACGTTGCGCAACCGGGAGCCAGTGTGGAGTTTTTAGCATTGCGGTGACGTGTTGGTGTTTGGGCTGCTGAAAGATTAATCTGGCTGCCTGGTTTTGCACCAGTTGGAGTCGGTGGAGATGGTATGCAGGAATCCCCACGTATAGACAGTTGGCATAGTCTAAACGTGAGGTGACCAGGGCCATGATGACAAGGGTGAGAGCCTCTGGTGATTGGAACCTTCGGATATTCCCGATTCTGCGAAGATGATAAAAGCAGGCCGAGGTAACAGCGTTGATGTGCAGCCGCATCGCAAGGTCACTAGAGATAATGACTCCTAGGCTCTTCACAGAGTTGACTGGGCAGGGAGGGGGACCAAGGGCAGGGGGCCAGAAGTTGGGAGTCCAGGGATGTGGGAGCCCGCCAATCAAAACCAGCTCTGTCTTGCTAGGATTGAGCTTCAGCTGGCTGAAGTTCTTCCACTCATAGATGGTAAGCATTGTGGTTTGAAAATTGGAGCAGGAAAGAGGGGAGGGGTCGATGGGAAAAATAAGTTGCAGATCATCTGCATAGTTGAAGGTGGTGACAGAGGAGTGACGGAGAGAGACAAGGAGGGGCTGCATATAAAGATTAAACAAAAGAGGGGACAAAGCAGAGCCCTGGGGAACACCACAGGAAAGTGAAATTCGGGGAGCAGAGAAGGAAGACAGTTGAACCGATTGGGAGCGGAATTGGAGAAAGGACACAATCCAGGACAGAGCCCGGCCCGAGATGCCAGCATTTCTGACACGGTCGACCAAAATGTCATGGTCAACCATGTCAAAAGCGGCCGAGAGATCAAGTAGCACTAGGGCCTGGGCCAGGTTCTTATCAGCCCCCTGTCTCAGCGTGTCCATAACCGCCACCACCACTGCCTCCGTGGAATGGGCCGATCTAAAACCTGCCTGTTGATCATCGAGGAAATGGGTTTCCTCGATGAAAGTGCTCAGGCAGCGGGTGACGTAGGTCCCCAAGACCTTCCCCAAATAGGAGAGGAGGGAGATAGGTCGATAGTTACCCAAGATCGCAGGGTCAGAACCAGGTTTTTTTAAAATAGGTACCACCACAGTGCTTTTGAAAGCATTGGGGACAGAGCCTGTAGAGAGTGATCGATTTAGAAGTTCAAGATGAGGGCCGGGACAGGCCATAAAGGCATCTCTTAGGATTGAAGGAGGGCAACAGTCATTAGGGGAACCAGAGCCAACAGCCTGGAGTAATGAAAAAAAAGTATCCAAGGAGATAGGGGGAAATTCGTGCAGGGAGTGAGGATTCGGGAAGGGGAGGGCGCTAACCTGAGACAAGGTGGTAGGAGGGATGTTGTTTTTAATTGTGGAAATTTTGTCGATAAAAAAAGAATTAAGGGAGGCGCACAAAACTTGTGAGGGTAGAGGCTGAGGTGTAACTCGATCAGGTAGGAAAAGTTCAGCTACGATGGAAAAAATGTCTTTTGTTTTGGATGCAGAATTGATAACTTTCTGGGAGTAATGGGAGGATTTGGCCAAAATAATAGATTTTTTGTAGGATTTTAATAGGTCAATATAAGTGGACTTTGATAAAGGATCATAGTTGCGCCTCCAACGGCGCTCATCCTGTCTGAGAAGGAGTTTGTCAGCCTTCAGTTGGTCAGTGAACCAACGCTGAGCATCGTGAGGGCGTTTAGATTTAATGATTTTAATGGGGGCGACCACGTCACTGGCTTGAGACAGCCATTGGTCCAATGTGGCTGCTTGAGAATTCCAGTCAGGGTGGTGAGGGTGGAGTGTGGAAGCAAGAGTCGAATGAAGGAGGGAAATGTCGGCGTGCTTCCAATTACGTGCCGAAAAATTAGAAACTAAAGGGGGACGGGTAGGTGCTGAGAGTTGTAAGGAAAAAGAAATAAAAAAATGATCGGTACCCAAGACGTACATGCTCAATATGTGAAGAGCCTCTTGAGATACACAGTAACCTAAGTTCTATATGCTCACGGTGTGAGGACCCTTGTGAGACACACACAGTAACCCAAGTCCTACACGCTCACTGTGTGAGAAGCATCTTGAGACACACAGTAACCCAAGTCCTACACGCTCACGGTGTGAGAAGCCTCTTGAGACACACAGGAACCCAAGTCCTACACGCTCACGTGTGAGGAGCCTCTTAAGACACACAGTAACCCAAGTCCTACATGCTCACAGTTTGAGGAGCATCTTGAGACATACAGTAATCCAAGTCCTACATGCTCCCGGTGTTAGAAGCCTGTTGAGATACACAGTAACCCTAGTCATACACACTCATGGTGTGAGGAGCCTCTTAAGACACACAGTAACCCAAGTCCTACACACTCACGGTGTGAGAAGCCTCTCGAGATACACAGTAACCCAAGTCCTACACGCTCAGGGTGTGAGGAGCCACGTAAGACACACAGTGACCCATGTCCTACACGCTCATGGTGTGAGGAGCCTCTTGAGATACACAGTAACCCATGTCTTAGGACACACAGTAACCCAAGTCTTACATGCTAAATGTGTGAAGAGCCTCTTGAGATACAGAGTAAACCTAAGTCCTATACGATCATGGTGTGAGGAGCCTTGTTAGACACACACAGTAACCCAAGTCCTACACACTCACGATGTCAGGAGCCTCTTGAGACACTAAAACACACAGTAACTCAAGTCTTACATGCTCCCGGTGAGAGCAGCCTCTTGAGATACACAGTAAACCAAGTCATACATGCTCAGGGTGTGAGGAGCCTCTTAAGACACACAGTAAACCATGTCTTAGGACACACAGTAACCCAAGACGTACACGCTCAATATGTGAAGAGCCTCTTGAGATACACAGTAACCTAAGTTCTATACGCTCACGGTGTGAGGACCCTTGTGAGACACACACAGTAACCCAAGTCCTACACGCTCACTGTGTGAGAAGCATCTTGAGACACACAGTAACCCAAGTCCAACACGCTCACGGTGTGAGAAGCCTCTTGAGACACACAGTAACCCAAGTCCTACACGCTCACGGTGTGAGGAGCCTCTTAAGACACACAGTAACTCAAGTCCTACATGCTCACTGTGTGAGAAGCATCTTGAGACACACAGTAACCCAAGTCCTACACGTTCACGTGTGAGAAGCCTCTTGAGACACACAGTAACCCAAGTCCTACACGCTCACGGTGTGAGGAGCCTCTTAAGACACACAGTAACCCAAGTCCTACACGCTCACTGTGTGAGAAGCATCTTGAGACACACAGTAACCCAAGTCCTACACGCTCACGGTGTGAGGAGCCTCTTAAGACACACAGTAACCCAAGTCCTACACGCTCACTGTGTGAGAAGCATCTTGAGACACACAGTAACCCAAGTCCTACACGCTCACTGTGTGAGAAGCATCTTGAGACACACAGTAACCCAAGTCCTACATGCTCACGGTGTGAGGAGCCTCCTAAGACACACAGTAACCCAAGTCCTACAAGCTCACGGTGTGAGAAGCCTCTTGAGACACACAGTAACCCAAGTCCTACACGCTCACGGTGTGAGGAGCCTCTTAAGACACACAGTAACTCAAGTCCTACATGCTCACTGTGTGAGGATCCTCTAAAGACACACAGTAACCCAAGTCCCACATTCTCACTGTGTGAGGATCCTCTTAAGACACACAGTAATCCAAGTCCTACATGCTCACTGTGTGAGGAGCCTCTTGAGACATACAGTAACCCAAGTCCTACACACTCACGGTGTGAGGAGACTCTTGAGACATACAGTAACCCAAGGCCTACAAGCTCATGGTGTGAGGAGTCTCTGAAGAGAAGACACACAGTAAATCAAACCCTACACGCTCCCGGATGAGTAGCCTCTTGAGACGCACAGTAACCCATGTCCTAGACTCTCCTGGTGGGAGGAGCCTCTTGAGACACACAGGAACCCAAGTCCTACACGCTCACGGTATGAGTGCCTAGGGAATCGCTGGGGCTACACTAGACAACCAAAGGTTAGGAAGTAGGGGACCCATGGGAGACACGTGCAGTGTCTAAACACAGTCTCGAGTTACCATTGAATTATAATGGAGAACGAAGAAGTCACAAAGTTACTGATTAAGGACACTTCCAGGTGGACCACGGTGAAACCCCTTTTAACTAGGACACTTGAAGAGTCAATACCCACGGGAGCACCGGAGTACTCGAGTTACCTCACCCATGGAAGCCGGGTGCATTGGTGTCTTTTTGTGTCGGGTTACGTCTATGCTTTCAATGGAGATCTGCAAAAGAAGTGCTGCAGGCGGCCAGTGAAAGAGTGTCTAAGGGGATCCAAGGGTGGATCGAAGAAGTGAAGAACCTGAAAGCAGAGGGGACAGAGTCTGGGTCACTAGCCCGTGACCAGGAAGGAACCAGGCGTTGTTGAGTGATTTCAAGTGAAGATGCGAAGCTTGTCTCTGCAGCCACGAGGACCAGGAGGCGTCGACGACAACCAGGAGCTGGATCCGAGCTGTCCCACGAAGGATCTAGTTGACTGAGGTGTCGGTATCAGGATTGGACCCAACAAGCCTTGGCAACCGCAATCTACGCAGGAAGTGAAGATGGACTTCAGTTCAGACCAGCAAGGTCTGGGGAGCTTCTCCTATGCAGGGAAGCGGGAGCAAGTCTGGAGCCACCAGGAAAGCGGTGTAGTTTCAAAAGGAAGTCTTCAGAGGGCTAACTAGCTAGTGAGCTAGCAACCGGGAAGACGCGTCAAGCTGAAATTCAGGAGCAAGCCCCACGTGACACTCGTGGAGTGTGGTGGGCTGAGCTTTGGTGCAAATGGCGCTCTAGTCTATGGCTTCTCATACCCCAATTCGCAACTGCGAGGGTACCTCGGGAGTTGAGCAGTTAGAAAAATGCAAGTAGTCCAGGGTGTCCGGTCCCACGTCTCTCGTGTCACCCACGGGTCTCAGCTTTGCTGTGGATGTGGGTCGGAGTCGGAGAAGTATGGAAGTCCAGTTTTTGAGTCACTGAGTCTTCGGGTTCTGGCAGGAGCATCGACAAAGCAAACCAGGAAGTTACTGGGGGTGCTTGTTTTCACAGGGTGGTTACTCCTTGACTACAAGAGAGATGTCTTCAGTCTTCTAGTTGATGTAGAACGTTGAAGGTCCAAGAATTTCATTTCAGAGTTTCAGTCCAGGATAATCTAATGTCTCTAGACACAGCTCCTATCTTTATACTGATTTTAGGGGCTGGATTACCTACTAGGTCCCTCCTATGGGTCGGACCTGGGAAGGGGGTGGTTACACCCCTTTCTTTTTGTCCAATTTCGTGCCAGAGCGGGGCTGGAGTGCCCTAGCAACTGGTTTGTACCGGGCTATGCATGGAGCACCTTGTGTGCCCCAGGCAGTTTCTGAAAAAGCATCTTTCCATTCAACCCACCCTGCCCCAATACACTACAGGCTGTTTGGGGAGGTGCTAGCACCTTCCCTGACAGGATACCTATTGTCCAGGCCTCCCTCGCCGGAGTTTCCTCCAGCAGCAGGAGGTCAGACTCATGTCTGTGGCAACAGCATCCATTTTGTGATGCTGAGGCTCTGTTTAACTTTAACCGGGTAAAGCAGTAACTACATGTCTTCTCCCTCTAGAAGGGTGTAATGCTACCCCCGCCGTCAGAACTGGCGGGGGGGGGGGTAGTATTCCAAAGTCTTTGACACCTTACACAACATGTTTTGATAAAGCCAAACCAAAGTTAGCATTAACTCCGAGGATTATAATGCACTTAAGAGTATATGGTATGGCCATATCATAGAACAGCTATAAGGAGATGGTTCCGAAAGCTGCAGACGGGTTCAGCTCATGCTAAGGCACCCTCTCACATAAAACCAAGCACTCTGCCTCCAGGATTGTTAAGGCCTGCCATAGGAGTGACTTATAAGTTACTATGTGTCTATATATACGGTAGATATAGATATACTATTTCTAAGTAAGGAGGGATTACACAACCTTCCCCATGCTGAGTGATCAGCCTGTGGTGTCAGTTTGGATGGCCAGACAGGGGTGGCATAATACATGCTGCAGCCCCTGGTAGGCCTTGGATGCACCTATGCCCTGGGTACCTTTGGTACACTATACAGGGGTTCACAAAGGTGACCCAATACCCAATCAGGTATGTACCTAAAGTACATGGTATCAATTTAGAGAGAGAACAGATGGGCTGTGGGTCTGATTAGCAGGCCTACAGCCACACTAAAATCGAAAAATCAGAGAATCACAGTAAAAAGTGGGGTGACCATAGGAAGCAGACCCTACTCTCCTACACTAGTCTTACACGCTCACTCTGTAAGGAGCCTCTTGAGATACACAGTAACCCAAGTCCTACACGCTCGCGGTGTGAGGAGCCTCTTGAGACAAACAGTAACCCAATTCCTACACGTTCCCAGTATAAGGAGACTCTTGAGATGCACAATAACCCAAGTCCTACACGCTCACGGTGTGAGGAGCCTCTTGAGACGCGCAGTAACCCAAGTCCTTCACGCTCACGGTGGTAGGAGCCTCTTGAGACGCACAGTACCCCAAGTCATACATGCTCACTGTGTGAGGAGCTTCTAGAGACGCAAACAGTAACCCAAGTCCTGCACGCTCACGGTGTGAGTAGCCTCTTGATACGCACAGTTACCCAAGTGCTACACGCTCCTGGTGTGTGGAGCCTCTTGAGACACTGAGACACACAGTACCCAAGTCCTTTATGCTTCAGGTGTGAGGAACCTCTTGAGACAAAGTAGCCCAAGTCCTGCACGCTTATGGTGTGAGGAGCCCCTTGAGATACACAGTAACCCAAGTCCTACACGCTCGCGGTGTGAGGAGCCTCTTGAGACAAACAGTAACCCAATTCCTACACGTTCCCAGTATAAGAAGCCTCTTGAGACATACAGTAACCCAAGTCCTACAGGCTCACAGTGTGAGGTGCCGCTTGAGATACACAGTCACCCGAATCCTACACACTCACGGTGTGAGGAGACTCTTGAGATGCACAATAACCCAAGTCCTACACGCTCACGGTGTGAGGAGCCTCTTGAGACACACAGTAACCCAAGTCCTTCACGCTCACGGTGGTAGGAGCCTCTTGAGACGCACAGTACCCCAAGTCATACATGCTCACTGTGTGAGGAGCTTCTAGAGACGCAAACAGTAACCCAAGTCCTGCACGCTCACGGTGTGAGTAGCCTCTTGATACGCACAGTTACCCAAGTGCTACACGCTCCTGGTGTGTGGAGCCTCTTGAGACACTGAGACACACAGTACCCAAGTCCTTTATGCTACAGGTGTGAGGAACCTCTTGAGACAAAGTAGCCCAAGTCCTGCACGCTTATGGTGTGAGGAGCCCCTTGAGATACACAGTAACCCAAGTCCTACACTCTCAGGGTGTGAGGAGCCTCTTAAGACACACAGTAACCCAAGTCTTACACGCTCACTGTGTGAAGAGTCTCTTGAGACACACACAGTAACCCAAGTCCTACATGCTCACGGTGTGAGGAGGCTCTTGAGACGCACAGTAACCCAAGTCCTACACGCTCACGGTGTGAAGAGCCTCTTCAGACACACAGTAACCCAAGTCCTACATGCTCACGGTGTGAGGAGGCTCTTGAGATGCTCAGTAACCCAAGTCCTACACGCTCACGGTGTGAGGAGCCTCTTGAGACGCACAATAACCCAAGTCCTACACGCTCACGGTGTGAGGAGCCTCTTGAGACACACACAGTAACCCAAGTCCTACACGCTCATGCGGTGAAGAGCCTCTTGAGACACACAGTAACACGAGTCCTACACACTACCGGTGTGAGAAGTCTCTTGAGACGCACAGTAAACCAAGTACTACACACTCAAGGTGTGAGAAGCCTCTTGGGACGCAAAGTAACCCAAGTCCTATACGCTGACGGTGTGAGGAGTAAGTATGGGCCGAAAATTCGTTCCTCTCACGGAATTTGCAGATTTTCCTTAATTTCGCGTTCCGCGAATCTCGCGAAATCGCGACAGAATCCGCGAGTGGGATGAATTTTGTTTAGGAAGCACATTCAGGGTTACAGCAGGTGCCCAAGTTGAAGCTAATTTCATTCAACCATTTACAAAAGGGTTACAAAGAAATTAACTTCAACTTGGGCACCTGCTGTAACTCTATAAGGGCTTCCTGAGCTGCGCCTCGTTGTCTACTTGCTACTATTCTCTGACCCTGCTCTGACCCTCGAAGCAGGGTCAGAGAATAGTTACAATTAGGCAACGAGGCTCCTGTCACAAAAATTAAACCTCAGCAGGAAGCACTTACATATATAAATAAAGCAGGTGCCCGAGTTGAAGCTCAAATTCAGTAACGCATTATTAATCAGTCCAAGAATCTAGTGAGCACGGTCAATGCTAGGAAGGTGTGCTTTCTCCCCAAATCTACGGTCTACAAACAGCTGTAATCCGTGATGGAGGTCTAGGCATCCACGAGTTTCTCGAGCGCAATTCCCCTGTACTTCCAGTGACCAGGAGGCTGCTTTCTCCTCATCTGCTGCGCTGATCGGTCTCTGACCTTTAAAAACAAGAGGTATGTAAACTCGCACAGAAGCCCCGCCCAACACACACTAGGCTATTCAACCTCTTCCCGCCCTTTCCCCCACTGTGACGGACAGCTCACTCGTGGGACCTCGGCGCCTATGGGCACAATGGCAAAGTTACAGACACACGGGGTCACCGGAGACAACTCTTCTGGGCCTTTACGCAGCTGTAGTGTAGGAAAAGCACAATACATTTACCAAACGAGGTAGCACTTACTGCTTTCTCCTCATCTGCTGCGCTGATCGGTCTCCGACCTTTATAAACAAGAGGCATGTGAACTCGCACAGAAGCCCGGCCCCACACACACTAGGCTATGCAACCTCTTCCCGCCCTTTCTCCCACTGTGATCGAAAGCTCACTCGAAGGACCTCAGCGCCGATGGGCGCGGTGGCAAAGTAGCAGACACACGGGGTCACTGGAGACAACTCTTCTGGGCCTTTACGCAGCTGTAGTTTAGGAAAAGCACAATACATTTACACAACAAGGTAGCACTTACTGCTTTCTCCTCATCTGCTGCGTTGATCGGTCTCCAACCTTTATAAACAAGAGGCATGTGAACGCACACAGAAGCCCGGCCCCACACACACTAGGCTATGCAACCTCTTCCCGCTCTTTCCCCCACTGTGATGGACAGCTCACTCAATGGACCTTGGCGCCTATGGGCGTGGTGGCAAAGTGATAGACACATGGGGTCACTGGAGACAACTCTTCTGGACCTTTACACAGCTGTAGTGTAGGAAAAGCACAATACATTTACCCAACGAGGTAGCACTTACTGATTAGCCAGTAGAAAGTACTCCAGTTGAGTAGAGTGCAATTGCCAAAAAATCCACGTTTCGCAAGGAAATCCGCGAATTTGCAGATTCTTTTACAAATTCGCGAACCGCGAATTCGCAAAATTCGCCCATACTTAGTGAGGAGCCTCGTAGGACACACAGTAACCCAAGTACTACAAGCTCACGGTGTGAGGAGCCTCTTAGACACTGAGACGCACAGCAACCAAAGTCCTACACGCTCGAGGTGTGAGGAGCCTCTTGAAACGCACAGTAACCCAGGTCCTACACGCTCACAGTAAGAGAAGCCTCTTGAGACACAAAGTAACTCAAGCCGTACATGCTCCCGGTGCGAGTAGCCTCTTGAGACGCACAGTAACCGAAGTCGTACATGCTCCCGGTGGGAAGAGCCTTTTGAGACACACAGGAACCCAAATCCTACACGCTCACGGTGTGAGGAGCCTCTTGTGACATACAGTAACTCAAGTCCTACAAGCTCACAGTGTGAGGCGTCTCTTGAGACACATAGAGTAACCCAAGTCTTACATGCTCACGGTGTGAGGAGCCTCCTAAGACACACACAGTAACCCAAGTCCAACACACTCACGGTTTGAGGAGCCTCTTAAGACACACAGTACCCCAAGTCCTACAGGCTCATGGTGCGAGTAGCCTCTTGAGACGCACAGTAACCCAAGTCCTAGATGCTCCCTGTGGGAGGAGCCTCCTGAGACACACAGGAACCGAAGTCCTACACACTCACGGTATGAGGAGCCTCTTGAGACACACAGTAACCCAAGTCCTATACGCTCACGGTGTGAGGAGCCTCTTGAGACAACAGTAACCCAAGTCCTACATACTCACAGTATGAGGAGCCTTTTAAGACGCACATTAACCCAAGTCGTACACGCTCATGGTGTGAGGAGCCTCTTGAGACACACAGTAACCCAAGTCCTACACGCTCAAGGTGTGAGGAGCCTCTTGAGATACACAGTAACCCAAGTCTTACAAGCTCACAGTGTGAGGAGCCTCTTGAGACACACACAGTAACCCAAGTCCTACACACTCCCGGTGTGAGGAGTCTCTTGAGACACACAGTAACCCAAGTCCTACACGCTCACGGTGTGAGGAGCCTCTTGAGATACACAGTAACCCAAGTCTTACAAGCTCACAGTGTGAGGTACCTCTTAAGACACACAGTACCCCTAGTCCTACACGCTCACGGTGTGACGAGCCTCTTGAGACAAACAGTAACCCAAGGCCTACAAGCTCATGGTGTGAGAAGCCTCTGAAGACACACAGTAACCCAAGTCCTTTACGCTCACAGTGGGAGGAACCTTTTGAGATGACAGTAAACCAAGTCCTACACACTCACGGTGTGAGGAGCCTCTTGAGACGCACAGTAACCCAAGTCCTACACGCTCATGGTGTGAGGAGCCTCTTGAGACGCACAGTAACCCAAGTCCTACACACTCACGGTGTGAGGAGACTCTTGAGATGCACAGTAACCCAAGTCCTACACGCTCATGGGGTGAAGAGGCTCTTGAGACGCACAGTAACCTGAGTCCTACACGCTCCCGGTGCGAGTAGCCTATTGAGACACACAGTAACCCAAGTCCTACTTGCTCATGGTGTGAGGAGCCTCTAGAGACACACACAGTAACCCAAGTCCTACACGCTCAAGATGGGAGGAACCTCTTGAGACGCACAGTAACCCAAGTCCTACAAGCTCATGGTGAGAGGAGCCTCTTGAGACATACTGCAGCACAAGTCCTGCATACACAGGATGTGAGAAGGCAGTTTACATAAAAAAAATGCGAAATCTCAGGGTCTTGTTCCTTCCTATGCTTTGGATTTGCTACTACAAGACTATTAATAATAGTAAGAGAAAATGTCTCACACAGAAAAGATGAATATCTAAGGGGACCATTGAATGGCTGAGTCCTCCCTAGTGGTATTGCCCAACCAGGGTTAGAAAAAGCGCCAATGATGTAGCATGCCACCGTTTGGTGGGTTGGACTTTTTTCTTAATTTTATTAATAGTGCTATAGGACACAATACATAATGCAGGGGTTTCGTATTTTGTAGTGTAAACTGTTGTGTTATATGAGAAGATATGTGAAAGCCCTTTACAACCTCTCACACTCTCTTTTTTGTGTTACGTGGATGTGAGAAGGCAGTCTCCGCAGAGCTTACATTTAGTCCTCCAGCTACATGGTGTGGGAGGCCGTCCTGAGGTCATAGTAACAAATACAAGCAGAGACTGTGAGTAGGACCACAGCTAGAGCCCCTAGCAGCAGAAGCCTTACAGGCACTGGGTACAAGAGAGATGATCCTGCATGGCTTGTGGGAACACATTTTCCATAGGCAAAGGGATGACAGGCAGCTCCCTTTAGAACTTACAGCATCACCACATAGGGTGTGAGAGGAAGCTCTCTGTAGGGCTTACGGTAATATAGTTCCTACAGACAGTCTGAGCATTTCACTAGTTTGACAAATATAGTGGTATATTTACAAGCTCGTATCGCCACCACAACGTCACTTTTAGATAGGAGCGTTGCCTTATTTACAAGGCAGTGCTAAGCCACTTAATGTGGCTTAACACAGTCTTGTAAATAAGGCACCCTTTCACAGTACACTTAGCATTAAAGGGGCGTTATTGTGGGCGTTCTACCGCAAAACCCATTGATTTTGACGCTGCCCCCTATTTACAAGTGTATAATCCTAACAGTGGTTTATGAAGAAATTTGCTGAAAATACAATATTAGCACACAAATCCAAATCACAGACAAGACAGATAAGCTACAATATAATAATTCCGGTGAATTGGGGCAGGGTGGGTGCATTCAGTGAATGCTTTTCAGACTGTGCCTGGGGCCCACAAGGTGTCCCTGTGCATACCTCAGTTCAAACTGGTTGCAGGGGCATTCAGCCCCTGTTCTGGCGCGAAACTGGACAAAGGGGAAGGGGTGTAACCACCCCCTCCCAGGTCCTCCCATAATTTGGACCTTAGAGTTAGTCCATCCCCTAAACTTAGTATAAGTATAGGAACCCAGTCCTTAGGACTTTAGATTACCCCGGCCGAAACTCTGCAACATATATCCTGGAACTTCGACATTCTATTTCGACTAGAAGATGGTAGGATTTCCCTTGGGGTCAAGGAGTGACTCCCCTGTTCAAACAGGCACCAAAGAAGCATCTTGCCAGTCTAAGTTTCCAAGGCTCCCGCTGGATCCCGAAGGATTTGCAACACAGGACACAGACTTCCAGACATCTCCGAGACCGACACGAGATCACAGCAAAGTTGAGACCTGTAGCCATCACGAGAGACGTGGGACTGGAACTCCTGGACACCGTGCACATTTGCAAGTGCATCTACTTCCCGAGCTTTCCCGAAGTTGTGCATTGGGCTACTTGTAGTTCACGACCCGAGCACTATCTGCATCGAAGATTGTGGGCCTACACTCCACGAGTCTTCCGTGGGCCTGCTTCTAGCATTTCTGTTTGAGGCCCCTTCGCAATAACTGGTCTGTTGACTGGTGGGTCTTCACAAAGGTAACTCTTTTATTTATTGGGCTTCCTTGGTTGCTCCAGATGTGCCCTGACTCCCCTCCAAAGGGTGAGTCCCTCAGACCTTGTTGGTCTGCTCCAAAGCAAATCTTTGCATTCTGCGTGGGTTGCTGTTGCCAAGGCTTGTTGGGTCCAATCTGGATATTGACATTACATCACTCGTCATCCCACGTGGGACAGCTTGAATCCAGCTCCTGGTTGTCGTCGACACCTCCTGGTCCTCGTGGCTGAAGAGTCAAGCTTCACCTCCTGCACCTGAAATCACCCGAATTTGGTAGGCATCTTCTTCTTGCCTCCCTGGTCACTGGCAAGTGAGCAAGACTCTGTACCCTCTGCTTTCAGGTTCTTCAGATCTGCGATCCACCCTTGGATCCATCCGGACACTTTTCTCCTGGTCGCCTGCAGTACTTCTTTGCAGCGCTCCATAGGAAATGAAGATGAAACCCGACATGAAAAGACACCTATGCACCCGGCTTCCCTGGGTGAGGTAACACGAGTACTTTGGTACTCCTGTGGGTCTTACCTCTTGAACTGTACAGTTCTCAAGGGGTTTGCTCCTAGTCCACTCCTAAGTGTCCCTGTTCTTTAAATTTCTATTTGCACCTTCCTCCATAGAAGTCATTTATGATTCGTGGCTGTGTTTAGACACTGCACTCGTCCCCCTTGGGTCTCCTGCATCCCTACGTTGGGAGGTTCCTGGTTGCCCCAGCGGTTCTACAGGCCCTAAGCCTTGTCTCTATATCCCTCATGGTTCTTATACCACTTTCTTAGTATATGATTTGTGACGCCCCTAGGGCTAAACGTATACTGTGCTAATTTACTGTGTGCTAAATAAGTTTACTGTAGGTATTTTTGCTTCTAGCCTCATAAAGAGACTAGAGGGATGTGTTTAGATTAAATACATATATTTTATATATATATACTTGGTGTGGTTCTCCTTTCATTTGGTCCTAACATAAGATTATAGACTGGTAAAACAAGCTGTTTTACATTCCGTCAAGATTTAGCTTGAAGGCTGCTCTCCACAGCTACCACTAGGATAGCTTTCTATATAGGTTGCCTTTAAACCTACCATCTAAAAGGGTCGTTTGGACTGGTGCAAGGTGCCCACTATAATAGTGCCCTTGGTTGGCGTACGAAGTAATTACCGCCAGTTAAACACTGAGGATCCAAAATCCAGGATTGCATTTGAGGGGATTATACGATTGCCTAAATTTATAGTTGTGGCGTTCCCTGAAATAAGCCTTAACGAGCGAAGCCGCCCGCAAGAGAATTGTGTTCTCCTAGAGTCTTTATTCCTGGCAACATAAGTTTCATACCTGGTTTGAATTATATTTGCCCTCATAGTCCTGATGAGGCCTGGATTGATTAGAGGCTGAAACGCGTCGACACACATTTTTTGAAGACACCAATACAAAAAAATCTGTAGGACTTTGATGATGAAATAATAATTTAAAAGGAGTGCTAGACGGAGACAGGTTAAAAGTGGTTAACCTTGAACACTTTTTTTGTGTTGGTTTTGTTTTGCTGATCCGGAAAGTAGGAATGTTATGTGGATTAACTGTATATAAACATCCTTTTGTAAAATAAGTGGGGCAAAAGAATCTCGAGTTTGGTTCTAAGAAAATTGTATATATGTGTAAATGTATAAACTTTGTTTGTATATATGCATACATTGTGTATATTTGTGTTAAATGTGAGATACCAGTATTAATGGAGAAATATGGTTCAATTAACCCTTTGAATGCTCATGACGAGCTGAGCTCGTCATGAGCCACGGCGCTCCGGTGCTCATGACGAGCTCAGCTCGTCATGAGTCGTGGAACGCTCGCATGCGGGGATAATTCCCCTGCTGTGCTGAGCGTTCCACGGGAACGGGTGTGGCCGTGACGAGCTGAGCTCGTCATGAGCACAGGAGCGCCGTAGCTCATGACGAGCTCAGCTCGTCATGAGCATGGGGGCGCTGTGCGCACCCCCTTTTCCCCCCAGCACAGCGGGGGAATATCCCCCGCAGCGAAGGGGTTAAAAGAAATAGTTAAACCATATACATGATAACCATTTGTATTTGTTTTGTTTTGGCGGTCCGGCTGGAGAAACTCTATATCTGAAATTATTTCCAATTAAGTTGTGTTGAGAATGACTAACACAGGAATGGATAATTAATGGTATCCATTCTTATAATCAGTTAGATATATTACAATTCCGTAGGCTTTACTTTTTTTGTCTATTGTGTTTCATACCCAAAGGCCTATGGGTTAATTGGGTTACCCTGTAGTATGTTCACTACAATAGTGGACAGCATATGTCAGGTCAACTTCTCACAGAGTCAAAACTGTACACTTCCCCAGAATTGGCGTAACGAGGAGAAATGTCTTTATTTCCTCTTATCGGGCCCGATTCACAGAACTAACTTAAGACAAAATCCTAAACTTACTACCATTTTGGTATTCACAGAAGGCACTTATTCATTTTGGTAATCACAGAAGGCACTTACTCATTTCGGTATTCACAGAAGGTAGGAGTCCTAACTTTACTGCTCCTAAACTGAGAAAAATCCTAACTTTTAGACTTTCGGTATTCACAGAAGGCATTTAGGAGTTCTAAAGTTAGGACTCCTAACTTCTGTGAATACCGAAATGAGTAAGGGCCATATGTATCATAGTTCTGTTTTGCGATTCCTAAATAGCGATTTTTAAGGAATCGCTATTTAGGAATCGCAAAATGGTATGTATGAAGAAATTCGCTTTTTATTAGCGATTCCTAAATCTTCCTTAATAGCGAATTCGCATTTTGCGAATTTGCAATTAAGGAATAATTCCCAATGCATTCCTATGGGCCAGGAGGCCCAAACGAATGATTTCCAAATAATTCTCAAATTGCGAATTCGCAATTTGTTAATCGCAATTTGAGAATTATTGCAAGGGTGCAGGGGTGTCTCAAGGACACCCTGCTGCACCCCTGTAAATCACATGTGTGTGCATATGGCGCACATACATGCGTTATGGGCATGTATGTGCGTCACATGCCACATTAAAAAATACAAATTAGTGTATTTAGAACAGAAATCGCAATTTACCACCAACTGGAAGTTGGTGGTAAATTGCGATTCCTTAAGCTGAATTCGCAACAGTAAAATGCTTCATACATAGCATTTAAGGAATCGCAAAATTGTGATTCCTTAAATGCTATGGCAAATTAAGGAATTACAAGTATTTGCGATTCCTTTAGATGCGATTGTTTGATACATATCAATTCATGCTAATTAGCCTTTTGCAATTTGCAAAGGCCGAAACTCTGCGAATTCCGGCCTTTGCGAATCAAAAAAGGCTTGATACATATGGCCCTAAGTGCCTTCTGTGAATACCGAAATGAGTAAGTGCCTTCTGTGAATACCGAAATGAATAAGTGCCTTCTGTGAATACCAAAATGGCAGTAAGTTTAGGATTTTGTCTTAAGTTAGTTCTGTGAATCGGGCCCGTTGTTTCTGCAGCACAAAGCAAAAGAGGGAAAAGCCTCCATTGATTGTTTTTGTGCAGGAAAGTTCTATCCGCCACAAACACAGTCCTGCCAACAATGAAGACATGGTGCACGGATGCCTATGTTGGCGCAGGGCTGCATTCTGTGCACTGGCTGGATATGGGAATGCACTAAATCGTGTAAATATGGTGCATTTCCGTCCTTTCAAATTGGCGCATGGCAGCGCAGCGAAATGACCTCCTGATCTGCCCTACCCCGATTCATTGTAAATATGCCCCCAGTGTCTGCGGACCTTCTGTTACTTACTGTAAGCTCGGTACGAACCCCTCAAATACACACTCTGTCTGGCTGCCGAAATTGGGCAATTGGGCATCTGTGCATCGAGCAGCGCCTTGATTGCAGGTTACAATACGCGCTTTAGAGGTTCTGGGGGCTTCATCCTATGTAAAGTCTTTTATCACTGTGTGACCCTCTGCACTTTCCTGCGCCTCACTGCTCGTTAGGGTGGGTTTAAAATGTAAGGAATTTGATAGGATCTTTGAACCCCTGAGGGCTCGGAGACCCTCACTCTAGGAAGCTCAAGGGCCTTTTCCGTATTTATAGACACCCCAGATTGCGTGTGTGGGCGGGGGGGGGGGGGGGGCATCTGTGGTACGTGCAGCCTCACCACGGAGCAGCTCAGAAACAGGCAGCAAGTGATGCGACCTGCCCCGGAGGCCTGCAGAAATGACCTTTCGACCTTTGGGCCTGCCCGAAATGGAGTGGTCTCCAGGCTTTCCATTGTTCTGACGCACGTAGCACACCTACCCGAGACTACACAGTGACTGGAACACGCCCGGCAGGTGAGAGGCAACTCACAAGGGCACACGTCAGAGTCAAGCCAAAGGCGGCTGCACGTGCCTTTTCCCTTTATCTGCACGTCTGTCAATGAGCTCCACAGAGACTCCCACAACCTGTGCCCGTAGGACGTCTTCCTGTAGGGTCCTTTTTACACCCTGTGTCTGTAGGCACGGTCTCATGTCAGCTCTTCAGACCGCCCTCGCACCCTGTGCCTGCGTGTCTTATTGTGAGCGCCACAGAGCCCACCTCACCCTGTACCTACAGGATTTCTTACCTAGACGTTGTTTTACTGTAAGCTCTGCGGGGAGACCATGTCTGTGTGTCTTCTGTCTTGCATCAGCTCTGCATAGCCTGTGCCTGTGGGGCCTCTTATGTGGGCTCTGTAGGAAATCCCCCCTCCCCATGTCTGTGTGCCTTACCGTCAGCTCTGCATAGCCTGTGCCTGTGGGACCTCTTATGTGGGTTCTGTAGAGAGCCCCCCCCCCCCCATGTCTGTGTGTCTTTCCGTCAGCTCTGCATAGCCTGTGCCTGTGGGACCTCTTATGTGGGCTCTGTAGGGAGCTCCCCGCCTCATGTCTGTGTGTCTTACGTTAGCTCTGCATAGCCTGTGCCTGTGGGACCTCTTATGTGGGTTCTGTAGAGAGCCCCCCCCATGTCTGTGTGTCTTTCCGTCAGCTCTGCATAGCCTGTGCCTGTGGGACCTCTTATGTGAACTCTGTAGGGAGCCTACCCCCCTCCCCCATGTCTGTGTGTCTTACGTCAGCTCTGCATAGCCTGTGGATCCTGTTATATGGGTTCTGTAGGGAGCCCCCCATGTCCGCGTGTCTTACCGTCAGCTCTGCATAGCCTGTGGATCCTGTTATATGGGTTCTGTAGGGAGCCCCCCATGTCCGCGTGTCTTACCGTCAGCTCTGCATAGCCTGTGCCTGTGGGGCCTCTTATGTGAGCTCTGTAGGGAGCTTCCCCCATGTCTGTGTGTCGTACCGTCAGCTCTCTATAGGCGGTGTCTGTGGGGCCTCTTATGTGGGCTCTGTTGGGAGCCCACTACCCATGTCTGTGTGTCGTACCGTCAGCTCTGCATAGCCTGTGCCTCTAGGGTCCTCCTAAGTGGGATTTGTAGGGTGCCCTCCTCCTCCTATCTATGTGTGTTTTGCCTTCGGCTCTGCATAGCCTGTAGGACCTCTTATGTGGGCTCTGTAGGGAGCTCCCCCCCATGTCTGCGTGTCTTATGTCTGCTCTACATAACCTGTGGGACCCCTTATGTGGACTCTGTAGGGCGCTCCCCCATGTCTGTGTGTCTTACCGTCAGCTATGACCTGTACCTGTGGAACCTCTTATGTGGACTCTGTAGGGAGCCCCCCTCCCCCATTTCTGTGTTTCTTATGTCAGCTCTGCATAGCCTGTGGGACATCCTATGTGGGCTCTGTAGGGAGCCCCCCTCCCCACATGTCTGTGTGTCTTACCGTCAGCTCTGCATAGCCTGTGGGACCTCTTCTATGGGCTCTGTAGGGAGCCCCCCCCCTTCTATGTGTGTCTTACATCAGCTCTGCATTGCCTGTGCCTGTAGGATGTCTTATGTGGGCTCTGTAGGGAGCTGCCCCCATGTCTGTGTGTCTTACGTCAGCTCTACATAGGCTGTCCCTTTTGGGCCTCTGATGTGGGCTCTGTAGGGAGCCCCCCTCCCCTTTGCCTGTGTGTCTTACCGTCAGCTTTGCATAGCCTGTGCCTTTGGTACCTCTTATGTGAACTCTGCAGGGAGCTCACCCTCCCATTTCTGTGTGTCTTACGTCAGCTCTGCACAGCCTGTGGGACCTCATATGAGGGCTCTGCAGGTAGCACCCCCCACCTCCATGTTTGTGTGTCTTACAGTCTGCTCTACACAGCCTGTACCTGTGGGGCCTCTTACATGAGCTCTGTACGGAGCCCCCCCCCCGTTACCCCCCCATGTCTGTGTGCCTTGCGTCAGCTCTGTATAGCCTGTGGGACTTCTTATGTGGGCTCTGTAGGGAGCCCCCCACCCCCCCCCCATGCCTATGTGTCTTATATCAGCTCTGCATTGGCTGTGCTGTGCGACCTCTTTTGTGGGCTCTGTAGTTAGCTCCTACACCCTGTATCTGAAGTTATTGTCCTACTTTTTCCTCTGCAGAGTCCCCCTCACCCCACCCCCCCACCACCACCACCCCTCCCCTCTGTTAACCTGTTCTATGTAGGCTCTTAGGGGCATCCTTCAGCTCTTGTGACTGCAGAAATTGTGCATCTGTGCATCGAGCAGCAGCTTTATTGCACGTTTCAGTGCGCGCTTTAGAGGCTCTGGGGGCTTCATCCTATCTAAAGTCTTTTATCACTGTGTGACCCTCTGCACTTTCCTGCCCCTCACCGCTCGTTAGGGTGGGTTCAACCCAGTGGCGTAATGAAACTTGAGGGGTTCCCCCTGCAAAGCACTTGGAATGGGCCCCCCCACAGCGGCCCGGCCCACCACCTACCACCCAGAAATCTAGTATATTTTGAATTGAAACCCCCATCATTTAAATGAAATGCCTCTATAAAGTCTTTCTCTAAGTTCTAATGAGAAAGTGGGAAACACTCTTAACATACAAGCTATACCATTTGTAACAATACTGTCAAAAGCAGATTATTTAACTGAGTCAGCATGCAGAACAATGCCAAGGAGCACTCCGATTCGCTCAGGAACACTATGGCTGAAGAACAAAGAACAAATATGAAGAATCTGATATAGAATTGACATTAATGGACAATAACTTGAAACTTTGAAAGACTGGTGCAACCAATGCTGGAGAGAAGAGTGTAGTGCTGCCTGTGTGCACTACAGACCTGATGGTGCCCCTGGAGACTGGAAAACGGGGGCTGCTGAGGGCATAGCTGCCAAAGATTCGGATAGCTATTTGCGACTGTTGTTGATGTATGTTACATGTATGTTGTATAATATATTGACGTGGAGGAAGTGTATGACTTGATAGTCATTGCAAACTCATCCTCGTGCATTTGTGATGGATTAACATAAGTCAAGCATTAAACATGTAACGTCACCCGTATCAACAAGAATAGCAATTCTATAAATATGAAAAAAATTGAATTTTACTGTCCAGCCTAACCTACTTGTATACGCTTTATGTAATTTACTATGACTCCGGAAAAACCTTTTTCATACTCTAGAACTGAATAAAGAGTCTGCTTCAAAAACTGTTTGTATTACATTTTTATTGTGTGAGTTTCAACTGTTCAAAGTCAAAAGTGAAAACTGCACTGACTTACTATTTTTCTTAAACATGATGTTTTAGTGGTAATATTGTATAATCATCGTAATAATGTAATATGCTTTAATGTACATGTAAGGGTTTTTATTAACTATGCCTAAAAAAAAACTAAACTAAAAACAGTTGACTCTGTTTCAATAAGATTCCACCGGGGTGGAGGATCTCGTGTTTGAAAATGAATCCGCGATTTTCTCATATCTTGATATATTGACAGAAGGCATGCATACATGTGAAGTCTGTGCCCAGTAATACTAATTCGTTGAGATCACCATGTTTCCTATGACATGTTTTTATTTTTATTATTGACTTCAGTGGTACCAATAGACCACTATAAATGGCCCCCTTAGGATCCAATAAATAGAGAGTTAGGTCTCTCATTTATTTTGGGTTAAAGTGTGGAGATTGGTCAATCCCTCCATAGAGGACAAATCAATGGTATATTAATTATCTGTTATTATGGTGTTGTCCCACACATATTCCCTCATCTAGGTTTTCCACAGAAAATCCAGGCCATCAGCTTCTTGATGCCATTTTGGTACTTATCCCAGAGCACCACTTCACCTATTATAAAGACAGCAGAGATCTAGAATGCAGCAACCAGTAAACTACTACAACTTCACCTGCTTGACCACATCACTCCAGCCATTTAACCAGCCACATGCTCCTCCGTCAAGGCACTCCGCCTTACACCTAGGAAAATCTACAGCACTGAATCCTCTTTCAAAGTCAAATAGTGCTTTATTCGAGTAATTACTCATAAAAGCAGAAATACACACAATATATTAAAATTGAATTAAATTTACAGTCAATTACAATGACACAGCACAATTGAGTAAAAAAAAATACACTCACTTAAAAAATTACATTTAAATACTTGACAAATGATTAAAAAGAGATAAATACATTGATGAAATTTTACAAAGATATAAGACGTTGGTGATTTAAAAAGCAGTATTAAAAAATTCAAGGAATCAGATATTACAGACAGAGAATAGTTTTCTAACTAGCAGTCTCTGGCTGAATACAAAAAACATTAGGTGGTTAAAAAGTAGTATTACCAATTTCATGGGGACAGATTTTCCAGACAGAGAATAGTTAATTAACTAGCAGTCTCCGTCTGATCGCCCACGCCCAACCAACATATTTTGCTGTGGCTATCAAAATCCAGGTAAGTGAGCTACAACATATGATGCGCATGGCCACAGAGCTACAAGTGGTCCCAAGTTTCCTGCACATAGGTGCTAACCAGACACGCCTTGGTGCACAGTAGGCTTTACAGGAAAACAAGAAGTGGCCCAGTGTTTCCTTCCCCATTCCACAGGCTGGGCAAATATCAGTTCCCCCTGGGCCCCATTTAACAGTCAATGCTCCTATAGGGAGTGCTCCAGCTCTAAGTTGAAATAGGAGCTTCCTGTCACCCGGCTTTGAGACAACATCCCAATAAGCCTCCAAAACAGGATACAGTTTGGCCTCGAGGAAACACATAGACATAGACCCGATGCTAGATCTGCTCAGACTCTTGTTAGCAACATTTTCCCAGAATATGTTTTTTAGGGCAGACTTTGTGGGAAATAATGCACCAGCAGGGTCCAGCCATAAAGAACTCAACCCAAGCTCGAACAGTATTGCTTTCAATGAATTAAGCCAGCTAATTTTATGGAAGCCATCAGCCTTGATGCCATCCATAAAACCTTCGGCATAATGTGAGAGCTCGGGAGTAGTCCATAGTCTTCGCCAGTACAGAATGGGGCGTAGACTGGCCAGATCACTTTTTTGTTTCCTACCGAGGTCATATCGTAGAGGCAACAACGGAGTACTTTTAGGTGTGCCAGTGAGTACCCGAAGAAATTTATTTTCTGAGGCTTGCAGGGAGTTCAGATTTTCAAAGCCCCACATCTCCGCACCGTAGAGTGCGGACCATATTGCCTTAGCTTCGTAAACTAGCAAAGCTGGCTTAACTGGTTTAGTCAGGGACTTCCTATGTTCAGAGTTGATGGCGCCCGCTAGTTGCTTGTGTCGCAGTACAGCAGTGGTTAAGTGCTGGCTCCACCTGTTATTGTCAGCAATTTGAATAACCAAGTATGTAAATGAGTTAACTAACTCTAGTGGCCGACCATTCATCACAATTTTGGACTTAAAGCTGCGATGCGGCTTAAAAATCATGAGATTAGTTTTAGTAACGTTCACCTCAAGTCCGTGTTCCCCACAAAAATTCTCAAATATCGACAGAGCACGCTGCAAGCCACTAGGGGTTTTAGATAGAATGAGCGTGTCATCCGCGAACATTAGTATTGGGATTTTTAGACCTGAAAGAGAGGGAGCGTCAACTGGCGCAGATACCATACGAGGGACAACCCCGTTTATAAACAAAGTGAACAAGGTTGGAGCCATTGAACACCCTTGTCTAACTCCTCGCTCAACAGGAAAGTCAGCTGTGACCATCCCAAGGCCGCCCCACTGGATTTTTGCAAAATTAAACTCATGGAGGCGTATTATCAGAGTTAGTAATTCCTCCGGGACCCCCAAACACTGAAGAACTAGCCACAATTTGGCCCGCGGCACCAGGTCGAAGGCAGCCCGCAGATCGACAAAAGCCGCATAGAGGCTGCCTCCTCCCAGCACCACAGTCTTCCACTGTAGCAATTGGAAGCGAAACACTTGGTCCACCGTACTTGTAGCCCTTCGAAATCCCGCTTGGAAGGGTGATAGGATGTTGTTATCCTCTGCCCATTCAAGGAGCCTATTTACAACCACACTACCAACTACTTTTTGCACAGTGTCAATGAGGCTGATGAGGTGCCGGGTTTTTAGGAACCCGGTGGTGCCAGGGGATAACACCCGAAGACCTCTGAGTTCTCCCTGTTCCGGACCACAGAAACCAAGAGTCTTCTAGTTGAATTCAGAGATCGAGTTTTATTGGCTGCAACCAAGTAACAAGCGTCCTAGAATTACAACAGCACGGGTCGTAAGTTCTCAGGAGACTGTTCGTTTTTACAGAACCAGCCTTCTCCTTATATATAGAAATAACAGCTGCAGGCAAGAATTCTTAAGTTTACAATACGGTCATAGACATATTTTCACAATAGAGCGAAACGCACAGTCATGTCGCCCAACCCATATTTTAGATGTCCAGTTTGTGATAGATGACCCAGCTCGGCCCAGAATTACCATCAGATATCGATGAAACCCCAATAAAACAGGGCACCTCCTCGTCGTAAAACTGGCCATAAACAAGGTACATGGACAGGTGTATGTGTGCAGAAAACATGGTCTGTATGTAGTGAATGGTTTTATGGCATGTTAGGCATTGATGCTATCTTATTCGGCCACTGGGCGAGGAGCTGCCCAAACAGGTTTGGCTGGAGGCAGTGGAGTCAGTTTCGGCCAGGTCACGGGGAAGTCAGCTAAGGTGGACGTGTCCTTCCAGATCAAACTCGGCCTTAATCAATTGACTATATGAGGGCAAGCCGTAAGATGGATGCCGTTCACAAAATGGAGTCCGAGTGTTCAGAACGGAAACTAGGATTTAAGGGTGTTAGCATCACTCAATCATGATGTCAGGCTCTGCCTTCTGACCTCTTTGGGGCTGTGTTCCTAAGCCTATAACCTCCCCATCAGAACGGCCTCAGAGTCTGATGGATTATGTACAGACAACCAAGGGTGTTCAACCGGGGAAGGAAAGGAAGGGAACAGCGGGGAGGGAGACCCGAAACGACAAAGAACAACGGGTTTTAGATAAACCCCCCCCCCTGCTCAGGCAACACAAGTCCTCCCACTCTATCTCACTCTATTTCCCACCCTGGGAAGAACCTTTACCTCCTAAGCATACCTGTAAAGAAAAAAGACGGGAGTGATTCAGTAGCAGACTCTCAAGGCTGAGGTACCAGGCACTCCACCCAGCTGCAAGGATGAAAAAGCACAAACACGTTGTGTTCAAACAAAAGACCCTAGATCAAAAGGGGCAATTCGCCTTCTTATTCTACCAGATACACCTACCTAATATGCACGAAATACATTCTTCAATGGGGGAGTTTATTCATTCTGATTATACCCAGCTTGGAGTCTCCTACGTACACAAAGCATAATAAACAAGGAACATGTGATGGAAAGCAAATAGCAAGGTAAGGAACAACATAAAAGGTTATTGCATAAACTATGGTGTTAAGTAAGCACACCACAAACAAATACACCCCTACGTTTGTGTTTTGTAAGGTTTTGTTTTTTGGCACGTGTAAGTCTCTTTCTCCTCTGTTCGGAAGAGCTATAAACAAATTCCCTCCTTGTAAAGTTCGAGGCAAGGGTCTGACGAGGGTAAAGTCTTCCTCGTAAAACAAAGGTGAGGGGGATTCCTTCCCCTGGTGATTAGCGCGCTTGCGCAGAGTTCGCAAATAATCCACAAGTCAAAGTTAAGTCCCCAAGACGCCAGGTGTTGATCTCACACCCCGCTTGGTTGTTTTCCCCTTCAGCCCAGGGGGAAAACCAATGAACAACTAGTGTTACACGCCCTTGCGCGAAACGCCAACGTCGGATTGAAAATGTTGGCAAAGAAAATCCAAGACGCGGTAAAAGTCCGCTAGCTTACCGCCTTCTCCTTTTCTCACCAAACGCTCTCCAGGAAGTAACCAGAATTATCGGCAATGGCTTCGTTCTCACAGTTCTTTTGACGAGTCGATGCACACGTCCTGTGCGTGCCTTGCGTAACGTCCTCATGCATGCCGGGAGTTGTAGTCTTTAGTCCTCCAGTGTCTCGGAATCACGGTAAACGGGTTTCGAAAACCCCTCAGTCTGGCGGATCATGACAGTACATCCCCCCTCACAAAGGGACGGAAACGGCCGCAGGACGATCCGGACACAAGCGATGGAACCTGGCCACCAGCTTGGGAGCATGGACCCCCCCAGCCGGCTCCCATGAGTTCTCCTCAGGTCCATAGCCTTTCCATGAAATTAGGTAGTGCAAGCGTCCCCGCACCCACTTTGAATCAAGCACTCAATGCACCTCGTACTCCCTGTCCTGCTGGGCCCAGATGGGTAGGGGGGCACGGCGCACAGGACAACGAGAAGGCTTCAAGAGAGATACATGAAACACAGGGTGTATCCTAAAATGAGTGGGCAAACGCAACCGAACCGCCACTGGGTTCACATGTTCCAACACCCTGTAAGGCCCTATAAACCGGGGGTTGAACACACTATGTTTCTTGAACGAGATGTTCTTTGTAGACAACCATACCAAGTCCCCCCTCCTATACACCGGACCAGGCCTACGGTGTTTGTCTGCCTGATGTTTGTAGCGGGCCTTGGCTTTTGTTAGGTTTTTCCGTGTAGCCAGGAGTACCTTGCGAACACGTAACAACCTCTCCCTGACTTCAGGCAATTTAGTACATGCATTAGGCGCCAACATGGGAGTGAACCGGGGGTGAAAACCATAGGAGCTATAGAACGGGGAATGTAGTGTAGAGGAATGCTGGGAGTTATTGTAGGCTATTTCTGCCACCCATAGCCAATCCACCCACGAGTCAGTGTTTTCCTGCACGTAACAACGAAGATACTGTTTCAATGTTTGATTTAGCCTCTCCGCTTGTCCGTCGGTTTACGGGTGAAAACTTGTGGACAAAGAGGACTGTATTTGCTGTTCCGAACACCAGGCCTTCCAGAATCTAGCCGTGAATTGTGCCCCCCTATCAGACACTATGTCCCTCGGGAGCCCGTGTAACCTAACTACGTTTACAAGGAGTAAGTGTGCCAACTGGCCTGCCGTTGGGACCTGAGAACACGCAATGAAGTGCCCCATTTTGGTTAAGAAATCGACTACTACCACTATGGCTGTTTTCCCCTGATCTTTGGGAAGTCCCACTATAAAATCAACGGAAAACCTTTCCCATGGGAGCTCCGGAGTGGGCATGGGTTGTAGCAGTCCCTGTGGTTGTCTACGATCCGCCTTCATCTGAGCGCACTTCGTGCATGCTGCAACCCACTGACGTAGATCCGGCCTAACCGAAGGCCACCAGAATTGTCTCAAGACTTTCTCGAGTGTCTTTACGAATCCCATGTGTCCTGCACAAGGAACGTCATGGCACCACGCGAATACGGTTCTACGTAGAGGAACTGTAGGAACAAGAAGCTGTGCTCCCCTCATCGGGATCCCCTGTTTCCTTTTCCACTCAGGGTGGTGTCTTAACCATGTTCTCCACACACACGTCTGACTACCAGTTCTCACTTTAGTTAGAAAGTCCTGCGTTTGGGTTACTCCAATGACATTGGAGGGTTCTATGATGGATCGTAATGGTGTCGTGGTATGCAGGACAGGATTTTCCTGTCTTGTTAGAGCATCTGCTTTTCTGTTTTGAACGCCTGGCCTGTAGGTTACTATGAATTGAAACTCCTCAAAAAACAACATCCACCGCAGCTGTCTAGGTGTTAAATGTTTTGCTGCACGTAGGAATTGCAAATTTCGGTGGTCCGTGTATACTGTGACCTGGTCTTTCGCCCACAACAACCAATGTCTCCACTCTAGAAATGCATCGCGAATGGCCAGCAGTTCCTTTTCCGCGATGGTATAGTTGTTCTCTGCCGGGCTGAGTTTTCTCCACATGTAGGCAATGGGGTGCAGAAGGCCAGTGTCTTCTTCTCTTTGAGACTGCACGGCTCCCAAAGCTGCTTCGGAAGCGTCTGCTTCTACAATGAACGGCAAGTCAGGGTTGGCATGCGAAAGCACCGGAGCTGCTGAGAAAGCTGTTTTCAGGTTGTCGAAGGCAGTTTGTGTTTCAGCCGTCCACTGGAAACGCTCGTTTTTCCTCGTGAGACGAGTCAAAGGGGCCACCATCCCCGAAAAGCCTCGAATAAAACGTCTGTAAAAGTTCGCAAATCCTAACAGGCTCTGGATGTCTTTAAGGTTGCACAGGCGAGGCCAGTCTTTAATTGCTTGGACCTTCCTTTCCGCCATCACTTGCCCTGAGGGAGTGAGCATCACTCCTACGAATTCCACCGTTGTCACATGAAACTCACATTTTGTGATTTTGCAAAACAAGTGATGCGCTTGCAAAGCTTGTAGAACCGAGCATACATGGTGCACGTGTTCCTCAGTGGAATCGGAATAGATAAGTATATCGTCGATATACACTACGACATGACGGTCAAGATATTCTCTCAATACCTCATTGAGGAAGTATTGAAACGCGGCCGGGGCGTTGCATAACCCAAAGGGCATAACCAGGTATTCGTAGAGCCCATACCGCGTCTTGAAGGCCGTCTTCCACTCGTCTCCTTTCCTGATCCGAACAAGGTGATATGCGCCCCGAAGGTCCAACTTGGTGTATATTGCAGCGGATCTCACCTGTTCTGGGAGCACAGGAATTAATGGCAACGGATATTGGTTTTTGACGGTGATGGTATTCAACGCCCTGTAATCGATGCAACAGCGTTTCTCGCCGTTCGCCTTCGGGATAAAAAATAATGGCGAGGCTGCAGGTGACCTGGACGGTCGGATAAACCCCAATGCCAGATACTTGTCCAGGTAAGCCCTGAGGGTTTCGTTTTCAGGTAACGTGAGAGCATATATCCGACCATTGGGAATGGCTGCCCCCGGAACAAGGTCGATGCGGCAGTCATATGCCCTGTGCGGAGGAAGCGTCTCCGCTTCTTTATCGCTGAATACCGCTTCATAGGCTTGGTAACATGGTGGGAGAGACACGTCTTTTTCGGCAGCTGTTGCTATCCTCGCTGCGGTGGCCAGTGCCTGCGAAGGATTGTGTTGCCCAAGGAAACAATGGTCCATACAATAAGGAGACAAGAACTGAACCGTTCTTTTCTTCCACTGGATCACCGGTTCGTGCTTTTGTAGCCATGGAAGCCCCAAGATTATGCCATATTGGGGTGCTTGTATTATGTTGAACACCATTTTTTCATGATGAGTACCTTTGTGTGTAAGCTCATATTCTGCTGTGTGATGCGTAATGGGTCCGGCCTCGAGTTCTTTCCCATCAACGGCGTACACGATTTCGGGTTTTTCTTTGACAAGAAGTTGCACTCCAAGTCTCTGGGCTTCAATACAGTCCATAAAACACCCAGTAGCTCCTGAATCCACCATGGTGCGCACTTCTTTCTCCTCTTCACCCATCAACAGGGTCATATTCATAAATACATGTTTTTTTCCTTGGTCCACTTCAGGATTGACCGAAGGGATAGTGTATCTGCTTGACGGTTCCCCTTCACCCACCTTCAAGCGTTGGAGTTTCCCGACTCCTTTCCGGAGAGAACGGCTGAGGATTGTCCGGGTTTCATCCTCCCAGGTTTGGGTTTTACAGGACATTCCCGAAGGAAGTGTCCTTTTTTCCCACAATAAAGGCACAACCCTTGTTTGCGACGATAGTCTTTTTCTCCTGCTGTAAGGGAAGCCCTCACCGCTCCTATCTCCATAGATTCAGATGGAGGAATGGCTTTCTCTCCCGAAGTGGGACTTTCATATGGCGTGACAGGTCGGTCTCTTTTCTTATGGTCCCCCTTGCGCTCCTTCATTCTATGATCGAGCCGTAAGACAAGTTCGATAAGGGCCTTACACGTCCGGGGTTGTGGATCGATTTGGGCCAGGACGTCCTTGAGGTCTTCATTCAGTCCTTGATAGAACAAGGCGGTTTGTTTTGCTTCTGGCCATTCGGTTTCTGCCACCAACCGACGAAAGTTGTTTAAATAGGTAACCAAGTCTGTGTCTCCCTGCTTGAGTTTCAACAGTTCTCGATCCGCTGTGAACGTTTCCGCTCTTCTGTCAAAAGTTTTTTCGAATTCTGCACGGAACTCATCCCAGTCATAGAAAAGGGGGTCGTCTCTTCGAACCACAGGGACTGCCCACTGAGCTGCCTCACCCCCTAGGTATGAGATCAGGAAGGCAACCCTAGCTTGGTTAGTGGCAAACATCTTGGGTTTGCACATAAAGTGCATTAAAACTTGTGTTAGAAATACCTGCACCTTTTTATTATCCCCATAGAACCTTTCTGGCGGGGCCAATGGGATTTGAGCGGGCATTTCAACCACTACAGAGGTGGTGGCAGGGGCTCCCCCACCCCCTGCAGCCGGGACGGTAGGCATTCCATCTAAGCGTGCTCGCAGTTGAGCGTTTTCGGCTCGAGATGCAGCCACTTCTCTATTGGACGCAGCTAACTCCGCCTGGACCTGCGCTAACGCGGTTAACACATCGTCTAGGGTCGTCATCTCAGGGATCAACACAGCCAAGAAGTGGATAGAATTCTTGGGCCGATAATTCTGTCAGGCTCGGCCTTCTGACCTCTTCGGGGCTGTGCTGCTAAGCCTATAACCGCCCCATCAGAACCGCCTCAGAGTCTGATGGATTATGTACAGACAACCAAGGGTGTTCAACCGGGGAAGGAAAGGAAGGGAACAGCAGGGAGGGAGACCTGAAACGACAAAGAACAACGGGTTTTAGATAAAACCCCCCCCTGCTCAGGCAACACAAGTCCTCCCACTCTATCTCACTCTATTTCCCACCCTGGGAAGAACCTTTACCTCCTAAGCATACCTGTAAAGAAAAAAGACGGGAGTGATTCAGTAGCAGACTCTCAAGGCTTAGGTACCAGGCATTCCACCCAGCTGCAAGGATGAAAAAGCACAAACACGTTGTGTTCAAACAAAAGACCCTAGATCAAAAGGGGCAATTCGCCTTCTTATTCTGCCAGATACACCTACCTAACATGCACAAAATACATTCTTCAATGGGGGAGTTTATTCGTTCTGATTATACCCAGCTTGGAGTCTCCTACGTACACAAAGCATAATAAACAAGGAACATGTGATGGAAAGCAAATAGCAAGATAAGGAACAACAAAAAAGGTTATTGCATAAACTATGGTGTTAAGTAAGCACACCACAAACAAATACACCCCTACTGTTAAAAAGGGTTTCAAAGACAACCAGTAACCAAAGACCCTTTTATGTTGCCCGGCGGTATCGCCTCTATGACCCACCAATGTTAATCAATGAAGAAGCAGGCGCTGGAGACTGGAAGGCAGGAAACGAGGATTTTATTCTCTCCGGAGGAGAACACATCAAGTCAGACAGCAAGTATCGTCACGAGGTGCTCTACCCACATCTCTGAGGCCTGGCCTCTTATACTAGGGTTTATGACCTTTATTGCACATAACACATTCTCGCAACACTTTGATGCTTGAAAGAACATCCTCGGAATCTCCCCTTCAGACCCGTTCCCACATACATTTACAGTTGGATTCCCCATCCCGGTCACAACAGGTGATGGTTGTCGCACAGCAGGGCATTCCGCCGATTCACGGAATGCATGGGGTTGATCGGATCTCATAGGGTGGGGGCTTTGATCGGCTCGGGGGTCTTTTGATAGGGAGGGGAAGCTTCCTACTGTACGGGGTAATAAACAGTATCCGCAGGGCCAGGTGGTGGCCTGGGAATAAGGAAGACAAAACGGGGACACAGGAAAAGGGGGTTTGCATCAAAAGGATCTGAGACCATGAAAGGAATGAAGGGAGGTGTCGCGCTGGGAACAGGATGGGGGTTCTGTGGCGGAGCTGCGCTGAAGAGGGGTTTATGACCCAAGGCATGAGAGAGCGGGGGTTGTCAGTGTGCGGGGGGGGGAATGCTTGCGAGGTTAAGAGAGAGAGAGACGCGCTGGCTATCAGCGAAGGGCAGGGAGGCCATGGTGCTCAAAATGGCTGCCGCTTACGCGCACGAATGGGCTCGAAAAGGGGCAAGATGGCGCCGATAATGTTCACCAAACTGTATTAATTTTCCACAGTCCTCCCTTTAACATTTCCAAGACATCTTGCTGGCCTATTTCCTATCTATACCTATTGCAGCGGTCATAAGTAAGGGAGAGGGGACTTAGGCAAAGGAACTGTACATGTACATCATATTATAAACATCACATTAAAAAAATCTCATCATCTAGTAGGCGGGTTCATCGTTAAGTTGGTCGCAGGAAAAAATCATCGTAATGCAATATCAGACTAGAATTACGTAGCGAGGGCGTTGGGTACAGATCATAGATACTTATAGTCATTCGGAATAGGAGCTGGTAAGTTATCATATAAGTAAGTCCTTTTTTTTGTATTCGGTGGGAGCATAGTCAGTCCAATGGTGATCGGGAGAGAAATGAGATATAGAAAAAATAAAAATATCAGAGTTCTCGGTGTCTTTGTCGTCTTCTGTTGGCACTGTTAAGCACCTGGATTGCAATTCGTTCTGTCAACAGGAATGTTCATGTGGATTGAGTCGTTGGAGGTCTGCGGGCAGGGGTACATTTTGTTTGCTTTCGCCAGACCTCATAGGAGAAATGCGTTACGGTTTTGGAGCAGGTGCATTTTCTTCCGTAACCCAGAGCATAGAATTGCGATGAAAAAGTGCAATTGTCCCTGAGTTGTGAGATCTGTTTGTTTCTTGAGTCTCTGTGGTGGGTATTTCCTGTTGCTTCCATCATCTTCGAGGCGTTCAGCAGCGGGTAGAACCACATACTTTGTTCATCTGCTCTTTAGGGGTGACCCTTGGTGGAGTTCTAGGTCACTGTTCTGAGATTAACATAGTTCGTGGTCTACTCGATCGGAGTTCCCTTCCTTTTGACGCAGGGAATACCCCTTTCTGGGTAGCTCAGCGGGATTTTGGAGGAACTTGGAAGTTCAGGTGGAAAGGTGTGGGTGTGAACAGTCCTTATGGTAGGTCGGAGGAGGAGGGGATGGAGCAGGGCCAAGTCGGGAACAGATCAGGGGGACGGAGAATTTGAGACAGGCGGGTCCATAACCAGGTTCAGAGAGCGGGGACCTTTGGCACACGTTGATCATAGAGCAGGGGCTTCAGGTCAGCCTTCTCCTTAGCTTTGTCTGAAACAGTGCCTCATCCTGCGACTCCCTACTGCTGTGGTCTCGCCTTGGCCTCCGTCGCTGAGGTTTCACAATCCGCAGTCAGGCCGCGTGCTCCCACATCCGGTCTCTTTCTCCTCCGACAGTAATACCTTTAAATGAGTTTGAAAAGACAGTCTTTAGAGATTTTGCAGAAGAAGGTAATTACATAGATCTATTTCTCTCCCAACACCAAGCAACTGGGGTAAGCACTCGCTACATTTGAGATTTTGCAGCCAACGTATAAACAATTGATGATGGGTTTGCTGGATTCCTTACAACTTCCTTTTGTGGCTAATTCTTTGGCGCTTTGTTGGTTATTACATTCATTTGTAATAGGTACGAGGTCTGGTACTCATTTATTGCATTCGTCTATTATAGTAGATGTCAGTTCTTCTGGTAGCGACCCATTTCCCTAGTACGAGTTTTGCAAGGCTAGGCTGGTCTTCAGGGCTTTGTATTTTACGAAAAAGTGCAACGTGCTATTCACCATAGTCTGATAGGCATCCTTCTGAGGGATGAACATAGGCTAAACAACTCTTCATTACATCAAAACATCCTATTTTCAACTAGGCTTACTGCAACAAGTTCTTTCGATTTTCGATCTAATTTTAACTTTGCACACATCTTCCTAACTTTCTATATAAATTCTCGCAACCTGGTTACTACAAAAACTCGGGGGGGGGGGGGGGGGGGGGGGTTTGCGATAATTACTAAACTTATCCTTGGGGTGGGTGGGATCTTATGGAAAACAATTAGGAACACAGCGAATTGGAGCAAGGGGCATTTTTCAGGTTCTCGTTCAGGGCAGCTGATACCAAACTGGGGGCATTTTGGGAAGACGGGGGTGTCTCGATCATTTCTTACTGTTTGGGGTATGGAGACAATTTGGAATGGGGATGGTCGCATTACCACAGACATATTTTATCATAGAAGCCACTGACAAATAGTTCCCCGGCTGGGGGTCAAATTTAGGGAACCTTAGTCGTCTTACCTGTCCCTTTCCTTTTGGCCAATTTAAATTTCATCCATATTTAGCAGAAAAGGAGAGGTAGTAACGTGGTACCGATACAATTTTATTTAGGACAAATTTGAGCAAATACTTGTGGTATTTGGGGCCAATCAGGAGGTGCACCAGGTTCGCCAATTAGGTGCCAGTCGCTGGGAAGAGGGAAAGTGTGGAGGGGTGGAAGAGAGAGAGAGAGAGAGAGAGAGAGAGAGAGAGAGAGAGAGAGAGAGAGAGAGAGAGACAATAGGCCAGACAGTACACGTGTAACATGGAGAATGACCGTGTATTGTTTGGGCTACTCAGTGCGTTACCCAACGTTAGACGTTTCGGGTCTGTGTTAGGATGTAGAAAGCATGCAGTTTTGGGACGGAAGAGCATTAGGTCAGGTACAGAAAGGTCGTGCTTCGGGTAGGGCGTCCTTTTGTGTCGTCTTGCAGCGTTAATCCGTTTTCATACATCGGGCGTGACGTGGCTCCAGATCCTTTACTTTTTAAAGTACAAGGGGACCCAACGGGTAGCTAAGTACCATGGGTATAACTACGTTATAAGGAAACAAGGGTTACTTAGCGTATTAGAAATTAGAACTGATACAGTATAGGAACACAATGGAAGCTATACGAAGAAACAAATTTCCAAACCCAGCCGGGAAAGGAGTTTATTTTCTGGAGGCAATATCCAATCTTACAATATAAACAGTATAACTTGACACAAGCCTGTGCCGTACAAATCAGAAGGGAAGAAACAAGGATAGCGTAAAAGTGAAAGGGGTGTTTTTAGCCTAGCTAAGCATCAGGCACTGACCGAGCAGCCCACGAGAGACGCGCCCGCATTCAGACGTGCGTCACTACCGCCACATTGTTGGCTTCCGATATGCACGGCCATCGCAGCCTGCATTACTAAAAACGGATTCGTGTTCACATACAGAGTGAACTAAGAGCTGCTACCCCGCGCAGTTGAAAACGGACTTCGAGGTACTTGGTATCGCAAGAACCGTCCACCGGATCCCCCATTAAGGCTCTCAATCACGTTACCTACGTGAGCCAGTACCACACCTTGAAGTGAAGGACGCCTTACCATTACATATTATGCTCTAGACCTCAACGAGGCGTTATTGACTACATTCAGGCATGTTCTTGTCTATCACAAAAGTCCTGATGATGATCCCATGTATTCATCTGAGCTAAGGGATCGAAACGTCGACACCCATGAGTGGGGTCACACTTAGATTATTTTCAATTGTGACTGTGTACACCCAACTCTCAGGCGATACTGTGATTAATTGTTAACTCTTTACAGTACCCTGTCCTTGCTCTTTTTCCTTTGCCTGAAAAACACCCCTTTCACTTTTACGCTATCCTTGTTTCTTCCCTTCTGATTTGTACGGCACAGGCTTGTGTCAAGTTATACTGTTTATATTGTAAGATTGGATATTGCCTCCAGAAAATAAACTCCTTTCCCGGCTGGGTTTGGAAATTTGTTTCTTCGTATAGCTTCCATTGTGTTCCTATACTGTATCAGTTCTAATTTCTAATACGCTAAGTAATCCAGATCCTTTACGGTACCCTAATCAGGACCCCAATGTAATCTGCAGAGGGGAAAAGGAGGAAAAAGGGGGAGGTGGGGGAACAACATTCGAACACATCAAATGTACGGGCACGAAAGTCCTTTACTTACCGCATACTCGTACTTATCTCTTCGGGATATAATCCCCAGGGTCTTGGTTTCCGAAGTCAAAAAGGGGGGGGGGCAATGTGATAGGTGGTTCATGGGGGGGGGTTCGAGGATGGTTTTAAGGATCGTGTGTAGGGAAACGCTAAAAAGGGATCAGAGGTGCCTAGCGTGAGGTACCCGGTTTTATAGATATATCCGGCCATCGGGATCCTTAAATCATTCCCAAAGCTGTGATGTTCTTAAGGCATATCAGTTCTTCGTTCAACCCTGTACCTTAGTACCTTCAACCACCATATCTTTATAACATTTTGTCAATCACACCGCTTTATTTTACCCATTCTCAGAAGTCGAGGTCCTTCTTCATACGTTAGTTCCTGAGCTTAGTCGCATACTTTGGAGGCAACGTATCATACCTTTGATTCGATCATTAATCCAGGGCCGAACAACCATTTCTTCAGATAACCTAAAAAAAGGAGCAGAACGGTTGTGCACAGAAAAACCCTCCCACCGATACCCACATTTTAAAAAGGTATGTGATGCCTATTCGTAGTTTTGAAGACCTTTATTTGTATAATCATTCAGTACGTAAAATGTGAGAATGCAATCATATTTTGGCCGGACATGGCAACGATAGAAGCACATACAGTAGGGGGTTATTTTGTAGCACAAGAACATGTTAAAAAAGGCCTAATTAATCATTTGCGAGTAACTAAAAACATTTCATTGCGTGATGGGGAATCAGGGGCATTTCAGTTCATAAATGGGGACACAGTCAAGCTCATCGTAATCACATTTCCTAGATATATACCGTGGGTATGCATCATAAGCGACGTTATGTACCAGTTACAATAAATATCAAAATAAATCGTTCATTGAAATCAACATTTTTACGGAACCCCGTTCAAATGTTCGCCAAGTGAACCCTCCTCCCTTTCTCATCGAGTGCGCAATGGTCCGTATATATATCTTAGTACATCAAGTTTCATTAGCTAAGGAACACCACGAGGCATCCGTTAGTTCCTATTGGTACCGGCGCCATTTTGGGCGAGGCCGGTTTAGTCCGGAAGTAGCATCAAGGAAAAATGTCCCCGACGATTGGCGGTTGGACCAGGGTCCCTTTCGGCAGTTCAAAAAACTGTGCTAACAGAGGGGCTGGTGGTGTGGGTCGTCAATCAAGAGAGGGAGGGGGATAGAGTCTTTCTTACCGGGTCATGTTGATGTTCAGCCGGAACTTACTCGAGTTCGGTAGCCCATAATGTTCCTGGGTGGTTCAGACGGAAGCTGATGCAGACACGAGAGCACCGCCATCTTGTTGTTGTGCCGCGGTTATTTCATTAGTGATCAATGCAGCTGTTCCCCACTGGAAGCCTGAAGGGGCTGAGGGCTCTTGGGACTTTGGTAGAATCTTCAAAGTCGAGGGGATGTTTGTCGATGGTGGGGGCTTACGCCCAGGCGGGCAAGCGCCCGAGTTGCAATTTCGGACAAAGTTACTCCAGAGGCCTAGACCCGCCTTCCGAGGGCCCAGACGCCATTTTGAGGTCCTGCGGCAGCCGCCCTTCGTCGTATCTATCAGGAGTGGAAGAAACTTCTTATGGTGATGAAAAACAGAACATCATGTTGTTGGAGCAGGACATTTTGGTTCGGGGCGCCAGGGTGCAGCAGTGGAGCCTTCATCTGGGGAGGTGAGGGAGGCTTGCCCGTGCCGTCCCCCTCTCCCGGCGCATCCCACGCCGTCCCTTTGAATCAGGGGTGCACATGATGACCACCCTACACCCCTGATTCCGACTCTTGGGGGATCATTGGACGTCCGGTGTTATTCAGGTAGGCCCATCGGACATTGTGTGTCCCGTGCCGCGCAAATATACCAGTCGGGCATTGCATGTCCTGTGCTGCGGAAATATACCAGGCCGTCGCCCGGCTGGAGGACATCGGCGCCGGACCAGGGCAGGGAAGCCTCCTACCTGCGGAGGCGGGAGAGGCTCATCCGGGTCGCCTCTCCCTCCCTGCCCACCCTGCATCCGTTCGATGGAGGAGTTCGTGATGGCCGGACCAGGAGATACGAGGGAGGGGGTCATTTGCATCCGCCCCCTCCCTACTCGTGGCCCGGGGGACGCCATCCCTGGAAGGGTAGTATGGGAAGACCATTTCATTGCCTGCTTTGTGGAGCCTCCGGTACCTTCTCGCCGGCGATCTCTTTTGGTCCATGGCTACTGGCAGGCCCCGCCCCACACGTGCTATGTGTTTCGGATGGGCGGGACCATCGAACTGTTACATTTCGAGGACTTCCGGAGTGAGCATAATATGTTTTATATTTCTCCTATTAGTATAGTTTGTTTTAGAGAGTGTTCTACTAGTTATTCCATTTACCGTTGGTTGTGTGTTTTCTTTACCGTAATTAAATCCTGAGTTATATAATAGACGTTTGGCTTCCTTGAGTCCTTTCTCTAACGGGGGTTGCCTACACTGGCCTGTAATTGTGTTTGTTTTTCAGAGTGGGGGAGCAACAGAGAGCAATCAGTCCCAGAACTCTAACATGTTGTTAAAATTGGTCTGACGAAATCTGTGCCATCGAGCATAATCAAACGGGGTGGTTCTGTCTGTCCTGTCTACACTAGCCTGATTGGTCTTTATCTCGCGCCTTTTCCCTTTCTGTCGGCCTGTTCTTTCTGTCGACCCTCCGTTCTTACCTATGCTCTGCAGAGTCGGGCATTGGGCTTTCCAGTGCCCGAGACATTTACAGAAAGCACATTGATTTTGTTTTAAATCTGTTCGTCCTGTGCATGGTGTCGGGGGATTACCTTCGGGTCGTTGTGTTCCGGGGTTGACTTGTCGGCACATCCCGTTACGCCGTTCACTTTTCATGTCTACTCCTCGGAACTGTGCCATCGCTGGCCCTTCCCTTTGCTTACTAGACGTTTGGAGGGTTGTCCGTCGTGTCCCTTCACCTTTTCCGAATTCGTCTCTTTCCTTTCGTCGTGTGGCTTCTTTGCGCCACATGCCGAGACTATCGAGCATAATAGGTGTTGTTTCATTCCTACGAAGGGTTATTTCTACCGTTTCTATTTTATCAAGATCGAAGGATCCTCTCAGTGGCCACTGATTTTCTCGATCCTTTTTCGTATATTTATGCCACAGCTCACTATAGGCTATAGCGATCAATCCATGCTTCATGAACATGTCCTTATTAGGGGTGCCTTCCAGCGGAGCCGGATGGTTCACCTCTAATAAGCGGTCCGGGCTAAACAGGCTACTAACCAGGGGAGAGAAGACAGGCATGACGGATCACAATGGGATAATAGTCAGCACTACCTATCTTATCACTGCTTGCAAAGACTAGACAGAATATTTCTATTCTACGTTGTTTGCAGGTAGTGAATACCTCATGAACCAATCTTGAGCAATCAATGTTAGGTCAAAAATAAAAAATCAATATGGTCAATGGGGAGAATAAGTAGGCTCGCAAAGGTTCGCGTCACCTACCCTTTCACTATCTGCAAAGAGGGGACCTAATCTTCCCTGTTTGCAGACAGAGAATCTCCAGAAAACAATCTATAACAGTTAATCAATGGGGGGGGGGGGGGGGGCAATTGTTCAATGGGGGAGAAAGATAGGTCCGACGGGTGCGTACCTATCCTTCGCTGTTTATAAAGGGAGAGCCTGTTGTTTCTCCGTTTGCAGACAGTGAATCTCCAAATAAATTAACAAAAAGTAATACTAGTATTTTCTCATCAATTATCAATCACTTTCAATTATCAATCACTTTCAATTATCAATCACTTTCGCAATTCGTCGTGTTTACACGACCTTACCCGGACCGCATGGACAGTTTCTTGTCTTCCGAATCCAGCGCCCGATCGTCCTCTTCTCTTCGTAATCCACGTGGCACTCCTGATGGTTCCCAGTCAGGACCGCAGATCACTCGGGAGAGGTCTGTTCGGAACCAGTGAAGTTCGGATGATCGGCTGTCAGACGAGGGTCTATCGGACAGGGTACCTTCCGATCGTTGCAGTCGTTCACTCTGTCGTCAGGACCTCTCCCACTGGATCCACGAGTCGCTGATGGGCCCCACGTTTGGGACGCCAATTGTTAAAAAGGGTTTCAAAGACAACCAGTAACCAAAGACCCTTTTATGTTGCCCGGCGGTATCGCCTCTATGACCCACCAATGTTAATCAATGAAGAAGCAGGCGCTGGAGACTGGAAGGCAGGAAACGAGGATTTTATTCTCTCCGGAGGAGAACACATCAAGTCAGACAGCAAGTATCGTCACGAGGTGCTCTACCCACATCTCTGAGGCCTGGCCTCTTATACTAGGGTTTATGACCTTTATTGCACATAACACATTCTCGCAACACTTTGATGCTTGAAAGAACATCCTCGGAATCTCCCCTTCAGACCCGTTCCCACATACATTTACAGTTGGATTCCCCATCCCGGTCACAACAGGTGATGGTTGTCGCACAGCAGGGCATTCCGCCGATTCACGGAATGCATGGGGTTGATCGGATCTCATAGGGTGGGGGCTTTGATCGGCTCGGGGGTCTTTTGATAGGGAGGGGAAGCTTCCTACTGTACGGGGTAATAAACAGTATCCGCAGGGCCAGGTGGTGGCCTGGGAATAAGGAAGACAAAACGGGGACACAGGAAAAGGGGGTTTGCATCAAAAGGATCTGAGACCATGAAAGGAATGAAGGGAGGTGTCGCGCTGGGAACAGGATGGGGGTTCTGTGGCGGAGCTGCGCTGAAGAGGGGTTTATGACCCAAGGCATGAGAGAGCGGGGGTTGTCAGTGTGCGGGGGGGGAATGCTTGCGAGGTTAAGAGAGAGAGAGACGCGCTGGCTATCAGCGAAGGGCAGGGAGGCCATGGTGCTCAAAATGGCTGCCGCTTACGCGCACGAATGGGCTCGAAAAGGGGCAAGATGGCGCCGATAATGTTCACCAAACTGTATTAATTTTCCACACTACGTTTGTGTTTTGTAAGGTTTTGTTTTTTGGCACGTGTAAGTCTCTTTCTCCTCTGTTCGGAAGAGCTATAAACGAATTCCCTCCTTATAAAGTTCGAGGCAAGGGTCTGAAGAGGGTAAAGTCTTCCTCGTAAAACAAAGGTGAGGGGGATTCCTTCCCCTGGTGATTAGCGCGCTTGCGCAGAGTTCGCAAATAATCCACAAGTCAAAGTTAAGTCCCCAAGACGCCAGGTGTTGATCTCACACCCCGCTTGGTTGTTTTCCCCTTCAGCCGAGGGGGAAAACCAATGAACAACTAGCGTTACACGCCCTTGCGCGAGACGCCGACGTCGGATTGAGAATGTTGGCAAAGAAAATCCCAGACGCGGTAAAAGTCCGCTAGCTTGCCGCCTTCTCCTTTTCTCACCAAACGCTCTCCAGGAAGTAACCAGAATTATCGGCAATGGCTTCGTTCTCACAGTTCTTTTGACGCGTCGATGCACACGTCCTGTGTGTGCCTTGCGTAACGTCCTCTGGCATGCCGGGAGTTGTAGTCTTTAGTCCTCCAGTGTCTCAGAATCACGGTAAACGGGTTTCGAAAACCCCTCAGTCTGGCGGATCATGACACATGACGCAAATGCATAGGGATAATGTCTTAATCATTACCGGTCTGTTGATACCAAATTCGTCATGGTACAATGACATTTTGTGACACGAGTGTTGGACCTCGGTACCGGCATTACAGCAGGGTCCAAAATTTCAGAACCACAGACCTCCTTTTGCCCTCATTATAGGCTATAACTCATGCTAATCTGAGTCCAAATCTGTATTAACGAATTCATGGAGATGCTGCTGTAGCATCATTCTGTTGCTCAATTCGTCCCTTGACGCAGGCTTCCTTACACATGAAGTAGCACAGAGGCCACATATTGCAGGAGCGCACTGCACAACCAGGCAGAACGTAAACAGAATGGCTAAGATCATCCCAAAGAAGATCAGAGTTTTCCATCCCCAGGCAGAGATCAGTTCCCAGAACCACTCTAACAGGGACCAATCCCCTTTATCTACATGAAGGGAATCAGAGATTTTGTGCAGTTTGGAGATGGCCTGGTACACCGTCGGAGCATTATCAGGGATGAAAATGCAGCAACTGGATTGGATCACTCTACATACACCACCACGGTCTGCAAGTATGACATCAAGGGCAACCCGGTTCTGAAGAGTCATGAGTCGGTCCGACTGGAGCTCAGTTGTCAAATTACTAAGGGCACCGGCCGTTTCGGTCACGGCGGATTCGACTACCCTTGTTAACTGGCGAATGTTCCTGCTGTTCACCATCGGCCCCCAAAACGGCAGAAAACCTTTTGCGAAGTCCCCAAACTCTTGACCCGCAGTGTCGTCTTGACTCACGACACCCCTAACTGTCCTTGTCCGATGGTAATATGCCCCGGCCGTGTAGGTAGGTGGCAGCAGAAACGAGATAAAACATGTGACGGAGAAGTCAGGGGGCAACCATGTGTATGCTTTGTCATGGCATATGAAATATGTACCCTTAGCCGCTAAGAATGGAGGGGAAGTTTGAGAGGCAAACACATACGTTTCTGTGCATACGCTCTTCCCCAACCGTGCTTTGGGATCCCTGCCAATACCTTGCAGACATAGGTGACCTCGGTGGGGTACTATCCAAACCGGGGAGGATTTCTTTGTTTTCTGGCTCTCACTCAAGGAAATCCCATACTTAGTGATGTTCCATCTACTGTACGGGTTAAACTCATCTTTGGGAATCGTTCGGTACGTGTCGATATCCCTGCTCATATTCCTTATTCCTGCCACTAGTGCCTTGTTGCTGGAATTGCTCCCTGTGGGACGCGGAGGATATGGTTCTATGGCAAACAGGAACATTGTCTGGAAAGCCCACAGAGAACCATAGTAACTGAATGGCAGGACGAAGTAAGGGATGCCCTTATCGGTTGTGTGTGGCATAAGTCCACATATCCAACAGTTCGATGTGTTCATTATAGACTGGTGCTGGTGTAGGAGCTGGATGAATGAGTTATTTACAAATTCTAGTCTTCTGGCAGACTCGTGTTCAGGTAGAGGGTGAAAGGAGTGTGGAGGAACAGTAGGAGGAGGTGTGGGCTGAGTGTTATTTACAAGGGTAACTTGAAATGTGAATAAAGTATAGCCAATCAAGAACATCATTATGCTACACAACATTAAAATACATAGTATCAAGAATCTTTTTCTGGCCATTACAGTGCGTATTTTCTTTTTAAAGTTCGTGGATCTAGCAGGTCTCTCTACCCTTGGAAACTCCATCCTCTAGTTGCTGCCCGCGGTGGGAGATTGATTCTGCCAAAGAGTGCTTTCTGCTCAGTCCGGGGTAATTCCCTCAGACCGACCAGAACCGTTGACCTAAACGTCCCCAGCTGCACTCCCCAGACTATCAACCGCGACCCTAGCAGCAGAACCGGATGGCGGTTCGAAAGTCAAAAATGAGCAAGTTCCCTGGGTGAGAGAGCTGTAAAATCAAAAATAATTCTTGGGGGAAGAGAGAATCGTATTAATTTGCTTTTATTAGTCTCTTGTTCTTGACCTCAGATTATATCGTTGTTTCCCAGGTCCGGTGTGGTCTTCAAACAATGTTTCAGGTTCCGTAGTGTCCAACTGCATTGACGGTGGCACAAATCCTTGCAAAATACGATCACTCTCCTTTTCTGTACCAGTTCCTTTCAGTCGTGCATTGTTGAAGAGTGCAAAGCGAGGTACGGATTCGGTGTCAGAGTCAGCGATTCCCTCCTGGACCCACCGGTCATATGGAAGAGGCAGAGGGACCCGTTTACAGTGGGTCCCGTGGATCCAGTTCTTCTTTCCTTCCACCCAAACGGCTGATCTTGTGGAAAGAAGGACGAGGTACGGTCCGGTCCACCTGGGCTGTTCGTTGTTTGTGCGCTGAAAATTCCGCACCAGCACCCAGATGCCGGGTTCAATGGAGTGACCTGGATCATCAGAGGCTGGCAGAGAGGAACTGTGAACCTGTTGGTGTAAAACACGCAATTTAGTTGTCAAGTCGTGTAAATAGTCAAGCAGTACAGGATGCTCTACTTCGCTTATCTTCTTGGGTCTTGGCACGCCCCAGATGTTGGCTGGGCGGCCAAACACAATTTCATAAGGGCTAAGTCCTAATCTAGAATGGACAATCATTCTGGTAGACAGGAGTGCTAAAGGCAGGGCGTCAGGCCATTTAAGACCTGTGCTGGCTTGGATCTTGGCTAGTTTGAGTTTTAGGGTGCCGTTGTAGCATTCTACCAAACCAGCTGATTGGGGGTGATTCGCAGCGTGAAACTTCTGATGTATGCCTAGACACTCACACACTCTCTTCATCACTCGTCCCACGAATTCACTTCCGTTATCACTCCAGACCACACTAGGCATGCCAAACCTGGGGAAGAATTCCTTGACCAGGGCTTTGGCAGTTGACAAGGCAGTGTTGTCCTTAAGGGGATACGCTTCCACCCACCTGGAGAAGGCGCAAACAACAACAAGCATGTATTTCAGATTGTTGCACCTCTCCATGTGGATGAAATCGAGCTGCAAAACCTCGAACGGATACGTTGGAGGCGCAAAATGACCAGCTGGAGTTGGGGTTCCCCTACCGGGATTGTACTTCAAACACACCATACAGTTCCTGACCAAATTCTCTGCGCATTTCGGGATACCACTATTCTGCCATACTGGGGCCAACAACTTGCAGATTCCTTTTGCACTAAGGTGAGCCATTCCATGGGCCATTGTCACCACTCCAAGCACATATGCATCGGGTAACAACCATCGTTGGTGCTCTGACAATTCGACCCAACAACCATTCGCATCCAATCTACCCTTGCTTTCTCTCCATTCATTCTTTTTCAGTGGCCTCAGCTTGTATGGACTTCACACTTTCCATAGTGTCCTCACACATACCCACATCAGCAATCCATCTCGCAGGACCTACAACATACATTCGACTCATCATGTTCCTTGCAGTCTCTTTCGCCACTTCGTCTGCAAATGCATTCCCACGACCAACATCATCTTGAATCTTTCTGTGTGCACTGCATTTTACAATCGCGACTTGTAGTGGTAAGGTCAGTGACTCGAGGAGCTCGTTAACTAGTTGACCATGTTGGATTTTTGCACCATGTGACGTCAGGAACCCACGTTCACGCCACAATCTTCCAAAACTGTGAGCCACGCCGAAGGCGTATTGGCTATCAGTATACACATTCACTCGCTTTCCTTTTGCCAACACACACGCTCTTGTAAGTGCAACCAACTCTGCTGCTTGCGCAGAATAGTGCGGAATGCGCGCGGACTCTACAATCGTGTGTAATGTTGTTACAGCATATGCTGCAGTCGTACCACCATTTGGCAACTTGAAGCATGAACCATCAACCCATAAAGTATCATTATATTCAGGGAGGGGAGTGTCCTGCAAGTCTACTCTCCCCTTTGTCTCTTCTTCTGTCCTGAAGCAGCAATCATGTCTTTCAACCTCATCTGTCTCTGCCGGAATAGGCAATAACGTAGCGGGGTTGAGTGCATCACACCTCTTTATGTGGATGTGACTCGCTAGTAGTGTCAGCACATAACTGGACAATCGAGCACTAGTTAAGTGCTGTGTTTTCGTTCTGTTTGGTAAAATGTCTACTGCATGCGGGACCATAACGATTAGGGTATTATTCATGACTAACCCAGCAGACTGTCGAATACAGACAGCTGCTGCAGCAGTGGCCCTCAAGCAACTTGGTAATGCCTTAGCTACAGGATCTAGAGTCGCTGAGAAATACGCGCATGGGCGCTGTTTGTCCCCAAAGTATTGTGTCAAGACTGATAAAGCGCAACCTTCCTTCTCGTGGACATATAAGGTAAAAGGCTTACTGTAGTCGGGGTTGCCCAACACAGGAGCCGAACACAATGCATCACGCAACTCGTGGAAACTTGCCTGACAATCTTCAGACCAAGGCATAGGGTTGGGTGTGTCTTTACGGATTAGTGCCAGCAAAGGTTTAGCCAGCAGTGAGAAATTCGGTATCCATTGTCTACAGTACGATGTAATGCCCAAGAAAGCCCGAATTTCTCTCTGTGTCCTTGGGGCCCTCAATCTTGCACTGGCCTGTATTCTTTCTGGGGTCAGTCTCCTTCCCTCCTTCGATAAGATGTGACCTAAATAGGTCACTTCTTGTCGACAAAATTGCAATTTTGAGAGAGAGACTTTGTGTTTCATGTCACATAAATGACGCAACAACGACAATGTGGCTTGCTTGCAAATATCTTCAGTATCTGCAGCGATCAGCAGATCGTCTACATACTGAATCAGAGTCGCACCATCAGGTAGAACAATCGTGTCAAGTTGTGTTTTCAGAGCTTGACTGAATATAGATGGACTTTCACAGTAGCCCTGAGGAGCGCGTTTGAAACGGAAGCTTCGTCCTCCTAAATTGAAGCCAAAAATATCTCTGCTCTCCTCAGCAATCGGGATGCTGAAGAAGGCGTTCTTCAGGTCAATCACCGAGAACCAAGTGGCTGAAGCTGGAACCATTGTCAATAAGGCAGTAATGTCGGGGACAACTGGAAACTGTGGTACAACAATTTTGTTCACTTCTCTAAGATCAATCACAAATCTGTACACAGGTGGTTGCGAGAGATCAGTACGCTTTAGGACAGGCAAAATAGGACTGTTACAAATGTTGCCTGTTGTCTCTTCAATGACATCTTTCTCAATCAGATCGTAAATGATCGCTAACAACGCCTTTTCACATTCGCTAGAGATCTTGTATTGGGGAATACGTGGCAACCTAACATTGGCCTTCAATGTTATGACATACGGTGCTATCTCCAAAAGACCCACATCATTTGATCCACTAGCCCAAAGTGTATCTGGAAGAGATGACAATTCAGTTGGAATATTCTCCTTTGCCAAATACATTGGAGAAATCACTTTCTTACCAAGTGTAAGTTGTACTCCAGAAGGAGAACAGTACAAAGTAGCATATAATCTCTTTAATAAATCCAAACCTAACAAGTTTTTACCACAACCTGTTGTAAGAATGAGGGGTGCTTCTAATTCGCATGGGCCAACAGAAAGGGGCATAGGACTAGAGATCGGGTTTGCAACCGGGGCACCAGAAAAACCTACCGAAACATTTATTTCACCAGACAAAGGTGCGCCAGGAAGTTTTGAGTGCATAATCGAACTTTTTGTAGCACCAGTATCCAGCAGAAATGGCTCTGACACTCCTGATGTAAGCACCTCGACATAAGGTCCATTCTGATCTACTGGAACTGAAGCAACTCCCTCTCTTTGTCCGTGGCTGTCCTAGCAATTATTACCCTCATTCTCGTTCTCTGCGTAGTAGTCATCAGCATAGTACTGAGCCGACCTAGAAGACGCATTATTCTGTTGATCAAAGCTATTCATAGAATTCTGAGGCAGAAAAGAAGTCGTATTTTGGGGGAAATTTCCACGGCCCCTACCCCTAGGAGTCTGTTGAACACCTCTACCTCTTGCACTGGAAACACCATTTAGACGTCGCGCCAGAGCTGGACAATTATTCTTGAAATGACCTTCTTCCTTGCAGTATGCACACTGATTTGGACCATACGGCAAACGCTGATGAGAAAACTCGTTTCCTTGCGGGTTTCTCGAATACTGCTGTGGTTGCTGATAATTGGGCTGACTAGGAGCGCGAGGCGCATAGGCTTTCTGGAGAAGAACTTTAGTTTTTAAATCTTTAGTCTTTTTGTCTGCCTTATCTAGCTCGTCTTTGCGCCTATTTTCGTAGTACTGGGCTGTGGCTAAAATCTGCGCTGACGTGGAAACAGCCCAAGCACTCTCTGAATCTTTCAATTTATTACACAGTTCAGGAAGCAAATTATGTACAAACTTGTCTACAAACAATCTTTGGCCACCTTCGGTTGTCATATCCTGAACACTATGATCAACAAAAGTCTCTTCAAATCTCGTGAAAAAGTCAGACACATTCTCATCTTTCTTCTGCTTGCACGCAGACAACTTGTCCCAATTCACACGCAATTCAGGCATTAAGGTCTTCATATACGTGATAATTCTACCAGGAAGTTCAGCTACTAAAGGCTCAGGTTTGGAACCACCAACTTGTCTAGCATCAGCAGCAGTAATATTAGCCCATGTGTCACCCAATTCTTGATCATGATCTGTATGATGAACCTTACTCCATAAAGGCTGTGGAACAACGTTCCCAAACAACATGTCTACATCTGCTAGATTCATTATAGATGAGCTGGCAGTCTGTGATAACTCCTTATAATACCCTGCAGGATTTTTACGGGGATCAGGTAATGTCTGCTTGAGTGCTAAAACTTCGGATCTTTTCCAGGGGACGTGTACCCACACACGCTGGAAATGCGGTGGAACGGGTGGATGTGCATTTGCATCACCTTCCCTCCAAACTGGAGGAACCTCTCTCATTTTCCTACATGACATGTCATCCTCATATAGTGATCTAGACACGTTTCCTTTACTCCTATAAGATAACAACAAGTCTATTGCTTTTTCAACATCGGCACCTACAATTATGTCTTCATAGAACTTAAAACGCATACGGAATAATTCCTGCATTTTGCGTTTGGGATCATTTGTCTCCAAATCTTCGCAAAGATATACACACATCTCTTCAAATACGTATCTCTGAGTGGGCGCATCCCATTGTCGGAAGACTTCCATAACAGACTGAACATCGTATCTAACAGTGTCAGTAACCCATTTGCGTGCTAACTCATTCAGCACTTCTCTTTCCTCATAATCAGGCAGTTGACAAAGCAACTGTCTATGTCCTGTTTTAGGGGTCGTTTTAGGCGACCCAAAGAAAGATGAGAACAGACCAGTGACAGTACTTGCCACTCTCTGTCGAACAGAAGGAGAAGCTTGCGGAGAGGCAGATGTGCCAGAAAAGACAGGCTGATGTAAAGAAGAAGTCGAAGCAATAGCAGAAGAAGTCGAGGCAGTGACAGAAGTAGTATCAGGATAAACAGTTGGAGCAGTAGGCAAAGTCGTAAAAGAAGTAGATGGAGTATGTAGCAAAGGCGGCGGCCCTTGAGAAGGCTGCGCCGGAGAAGTAGGAACCAGCTGAAGAGGACCTGGCGCTTGTGCAAGAGCTGTATTTTGTGCACCGGGGCGCGGTATAACAAACCGCTTCGGGGGTCCAGTAATACTCGACGTGTATGGGGATGGTGAATTCAATAAATGGGACATTAACGGATCTTTCTCGGATGTTCTTTTTGAATCTTGTCCTTTATGGGGCAACATCGGGTAGCATTTATCTACTGCAAATTTCTTGCTTCTGAGCATTTGTTCACTTTCCTGCTCTTCCTCATTATCTCTGTATGTAATGGCAGTTTGCACCATTGACATACCTCTTTTATTTTTCTTAGCTAATTTTATTTCTTTCTGTTTGGCTTCTTTGCGCCATAAGCAAAAAGAGTCAAACATCGCCGGCCGGGCTTTCTTCTTGAAGAGTTTGACCTCGAGGTTATCTAAAATTTCTACGTCAAAACTACCATATTGGGGCCATTTTAAAACACCATCTTTTCGGGTGTATTTCATCCACACTTCATTATACGTGATAGGGCCTACTCCGTGCTTTCTATATATAACTCATATGTTGGAGTTCCAATCGGAGGAACCGGACACGAATCCTCTAATCGGGAGTCCTTACTACAACCAAGACAAAACAAGTTTCCAAGTCTGCTAAGACCAGGCATCTTTGCTCACTAGTCTAGCTTCAAACTTCAAGGGATTATCTAATTATGATTTTCTCGTGAATACACGAATCCCTCGGTTTTGGCGCTTGCAAGTTCCAAACAAGGTGTACCTCAAGGATACCAAAAACTAAGAACCAAACTAAGGACTGGGAGACGCTCCACTTATACTTAACTGGAGTATTGAAGAAGGATGACGTCACTAGAAGACTCGTCTATCGTTTCGCTCTACCAAGGATCACTGGGTCCAAAACAGGGCGATAGTCAGGGCAGCAGTCCTTTGTAGCCGTCGGGACGCGGGGAACTTCGCAGCAAAGACCTTCGGAACCACGTCGACATACAGGGGTCACTGAAGTGGCTGGCCGTCCTCTGGAATTTTCACACGAAGCTCCTCACGAACATCTGGCTTGGACCGTCACCGCTTGATACCGCCCGAGTTGGGCGCCAACTGAGGTGCCGGGTTTTTAGGAACCCGGTGGTGCCAGGGGATAACACCCGAAGACTTCTGAGTTCTCCCTGTTCCGGACCACAGAAACCAAGAGTCTTCTAGTTGAAGTCAGAGATCGAGTTTTATTGGCTGCAACCAAGTAACAAGTGTCCTAGAATTACAACAGCACAGGTCGTAAGTTCTCAGGAGACTGTTCGTTTTTACAGAACCAGCCTTCTCCTTATATATAGAAATAACAGCTGCAGGCAAGAATTCTTAAGTTTACAATACGGTCATAGACATATTTTCACAATAGAGCGAAACGCACAGTCATGTCGCCCAACCCATATTTTAGATGTCCAGTTTGTGATCGATGACCCAGCTCGGCCCAGAATTACCATCAGATATCGATGAAACCCCAATAAAACAGGGCACCTCCTCGTCGTAAAACTGGCCATAAACAAGGTACATGGACAGGTGTATGTGTGCAGAAAACATGGTCTGTATGTAGTGAATGGTTTTATGGCATGTTGGGCATTGTTGCTATCTTATTCGGCCACTGGGCGAGGAGCTGCCCAAACAGGTTTGGCTGGAGGCAGTGGAGTCAGTTTCGGCCAGGTCACGGGGAAGTCAGCTAAGGTGGACGTGTCCTTCCAGATCAAACTCGGCCTTAATCAATTGACTATATGAGGGCAAGCCATAAGATGGATGCCGTTCACAAAATGGAGTCCGAGGGTTCAGAACGGAAACCAGGATTTAAGGGTGTTAGCATTACTCAATCATGACGCAAATGCATAGGGATAATGTCTTAATCATTACCGGTCTATTGATACCAAATTCGTCATGGTACGATAACATTTTGTGACACGAGTGTTGGACCTCGGTACCAGCATTACAGCAGGGTCCAAAATTTCAGAACCACACTGATAGGCCTATAATTACATGGCTGGGCACGGTTACCCTTTTTAAACACAGGAATGATCACTGCTCCTCTCCATGAAGCAGGGACCTCAGCTCCCTTGGCAATAAAATTAATAAGCAAATGGATATATTTACACCAACGATCTTTGTCTTTTAGAAAATTATCAGCGGGGACACCGTCTAGACCGGGCGCACGCCCTCTATTTACTGCGGTAATAGCAGACATAATCTCATTATAGGTAAAAAGATTACCTTGAGAAAAGGTCATAATAAAACTATCCACACCTGTAGCCTGGGTGTTAAGAGTATATTGTGAACTATACATTTTTACCCAGGCCTCTTGAGGTACATTATTATTTGGAGATTCTACAACTCTCTCAGTGCCCCATTTAACAATATTCCAGAACTCTCTGGAATCCTTTCTATCGCTAGCCTTTTTCAGTTTGCACCAAATGTTGCTCGTCCCATTCTCTCTTGGCTTTTGCTATGCATGCTTTGTAAGCCTTTCTGGCGAGACAGATGGACTCAGGCTCTCTCCTCTTAATAGCATGACCAAGGGCAAATCGTGCCCTCCTGCATTCAGTGTTATACCATTGTGCACCTTTACGGACCATTGCCCCATTTCGCTTGACAGGTTTTAAAAAGTGCGCCTTAAACTTGGCGAAGAGGGTGTCATGTATATTGACCACATCCCCCAAGCCAGAAGAAGTGTCATTAATCAATTCCATAGCTGAAATGGCTTGGTCAGTTTCATAATTAATAGTGTCAATGGCATGTTGATTGTTGGCTACAGTATCCCATCTATGCCTGCGCATATTGTTCTCTGGGATAATCAGGGGTGGGACGATGGCCATTCGTACAGGTAGAGTTTGACTCCACAGCCCACCGTTTGTGTGTCACACATAGGGGGTTGTGGTCACTTTCTGGTCTCTCGGCAACCTCCATATCACAAAGAGTTGGCCACAGCGTTAAGCTACAGATTACATAGTCAATTCTACTTTTATGTCTTCCGTTATCAAAAGTCATAGAGCCGTTCTTATCCCGTAATGTTCTTCCATTCAAAGCTCTCAGACCTTTTTCGAGACACATTGCATTGAGGGCTATTATGTCCTCAGTCCAGCGAGTAACTGGCTTAAGTTGTAACTCAGGGATGCCCCAGTGAGAGTCCTCTTCAGCTCCGGTGGAGGCCTCTCCCGAAACCAAAGGCTCAAACATCCGATTAAGGTCACCTGCTATAACAATGTTGTTCTCGTATGAATGTCCATCAAGGAAGTTGTCCAAGGCTGTTAATACTTCGGATCGACCACCCTTAGCACTCCTAACATATTTGTTGTAGATATCAAGTGACCCTAGGGTATCAGTAGTTAACCTGTTCAACTGAATATCGTTATGACTAGTCGCTATACTTTTTATTGTGAATTTTAGGGCCTGTCGAATCCAAATGGTGAGCCCCCCCATTGGTCTACCTTTTGGGCCTTTTACAGCTGGCACAGAGAAGTTCAGGTATCCTAATACAAAGACAGGTTCACATGCCCAAGTCTCCTGAAATATGCATACATCGAATAGGGTAACAAACCCAAGCCAGTCGCCACAATCTAGTTTAGAGGGCAGCCCAGCCAGATTCCAGGAGATTAGGTTAGCTACCCCAGTCACGCAACCAACTAGCGCTTCAGATGTAGAGTTCTGGATGCTAATCTCGCCTGCTACTATCGCTGCTGGGTTATTCATCATCCCATTACTGTGGCAATTGACATTTTGGGCAGGCAAACTAAGTAAACTCTGATCAGTGATAACTGGAGGTACTACACTTTTGCCCTCATAAAGTCAGTCACAATCATTTAGATTAGAAAGAGCTGAGAACCTATTTTCCAAATTTAGTCCCCACTCTGTGGGCTGCTCTACCCTCCTCCCCTTCGTTGAAACAACATTCCACTTCGTTCTTAACATACAGCGATTAGAAACCCTCCCACTACGATGGTAAAAGAAGTCTAAGGTGAGTGGGATGATCTCGGTGGATCTTCGCTGTGGGGGTAGGAGATTGGGCAATATGTTGGATAGTACCTCTGGATCTGAGAAATGTAAAACAACACAGTCACCCCGGAATCTTTTTACACTGTTTCCTATCCACTCCACCCTCCTGGCCTTGACTAGATCTTCTGCCAACTGTTGCTTGCCCCAGGGAGTTATCACCATGTTATTTATCAGCCAGTGTAAGGCTTTAGACAACAAGGAAGGAGTAGTTTCAACCTGCCCTGGGGCCAATTTGGGGACATTAGCAAGGACCAGTACTAAAGGAGAAGCCTCGACTATCAACTCAACCGAGCCATTCACAGGTTCCGGAACAGAAGATACAATTGGGGGGACAGCTTTCTCTTGCACACCATCCAATGAGGATACCAGGGGAGCCACCGGATGGTCAAATTGAGGGAAGACCCCACCACCCACCTGCATGGAGGGGCCCTTCTTTAGCTCAACCCTGTTAGCAACCTCGTCAGGCAGTTTACCTACTTCAGCTAAGGTGTTATTTAGTAAATCCTCTAAGCGATTGACCTCTTTAGTGAGCTTCTCTATTCTGCCTACCAACGGTTTAACAATTCCCTGTATCTTGGTGTCTATCATGTCCAACAGATTCTTCAGTTGTTCATTAGTTAAAGTCATACAAACATCATCATCAATTGATCCATCAACCTCCGGTAAGGTCTTACTGGGCGGGGAAGCAGGCTTTTTCCGGCTTGATCTTAGCCCTCCACGCTTGGACTGGCCCTTTCTGGCGCCTCTAGTGGTGCGTGGCGCAGGCACTGGAGTGGGGTTTTTTTCCTCAGATAAATGTTGTTCAGCCTCCTCCTCATTATCACTGTCTAACGCCTCACAATCTAACTGAATCGTTGTGACGTTAACAGCATGATCAGGTATAACAACTACGCTGGTACTGGTGTTGTCTAACTCAGAAAATTGGGGTAGGTCTGGTACCGGCAAAGTCGGTGTAATTGATGTAGATGATGCACCCAGCCCAAGTGAGGATCTCCTTTCACTGTTGATTTTGGCAACTACCTGAACTAGATAGTTGTCCATAGTGTTTTTAGCAGGCGATTTCTTTTTGGAAGACATAGCACACCATAGACCAGTGAACAAAACCCTCCCTAAGCCTTTTATGGGTACGTCGACAAGAAAAATCACAGACCCTCAGTGTAGCACATCCACAAATTGGTCAGGAATAGAATGACCTGATTTACCTCCAGCAATAACAATGTCTCACCTCGAAAGTTCGGGCAGAGTAACTGGCCCAGCCCAGTCTCTGCCTGTCTCAGACTGTCTTAGACTGTCCGCCCTTAGTCCGGGCTTCGTCCGGCGCGTCCCGCACGCGTCCTCGCGGGACGAGGGACCTGCCGGTGCTTTATGCGCCTCCTGGCGCGCTGATTACAGGCGTCGTCGTCGCTGGCCCCTGAGGATGCTGGGGGTTGTGGTCCGGCCGGCGGAGCCAAGCCCGGGCCGGTCGGTAACTGCGGTGATTTGGCGGAGCCAAGCCCGGCCGCTGTACAGAAAGGACAAAACCTTGGTGAAGGCAGCAAGCGTGTAGAAAAGAGAGACAGGGGACTCGGCCCCTGCCGGTGCTTTATGCGCCTCCTGGCGCGCTGATTACAGGCGTCGTCGTCGCTGGCCCCTGAGGACGCTGGGGGTTGTGGTCCGGCCGGCGGAGCCAAGCCCGGCCGGTCGGTAACTGCGGTGATTTGGCGGAGCCAAGTCCGGCCGCTGTACAGAAAGGACAAAACCTTGGTGAAGGCAGCAAGCGTGTAGTAAAACCTTGGTAATGCTTGTGAAAAATCACCTTGCGCATGACTGTCAGCCCTTCTCACGTCCTTCCCTTCAAGTGGTTAAAACTGGTGGAACATTCTGTGTTCTGAAACTCACTACCAAACACCTGACTGTTCCCTAACAGTTGCCACCCTTATGCACAATTCAGTGACAGACACTGACTGCCCCACTGGGAAAGAAGGAGTCACCCACATAATATGGTAAGTAAGAGCAAATGTAGTTTTATCTCTCACCCCTCTTCCCTCCACTCACAACACCAAAACTCTAACAACATTGGCCCCACTATAAACCCACACTCTACCCACGAAGCAATAATGATGGCATGTATTATCATAGGCAGGTCTGTCCCTCACTTCTCTTTACGCCACTCTATGCTTGAGCATAGGCACAGCTATGTTTTTACTGAGGCCCAACAGGAGATAATGCTTAATTTGAGCCGGTGGTTGCAGGTGGGGCCTACCAGCACTCATTTTTGGGGAGAGGCCCTGAGGGGCAGATTTACAATAACTGGCGCATCCCCAGGAATGCGCCAGTTATTGTACGCCGCAGCTCCGCCACCCATGGTGCGCCGCATTTACAATTTACAATGCGGCGCACAATGGGGCAAAAACGGCACAGATGCGTGACGCATCTGTGCCGTAAAGGTGGCGCAATGCTGGAGTTGCGTCGCAAGCACGACGTAGCTCCAGCAAGGCTCGAAGGTGCCCTATCTGTCCAATTCTGTGTCAAGCCTCACACCTGCTTCAAGCAGGCACAGGGTTTTGACGCAGCATTGGCCTAAAAGTGACTGAGTGAAATCTTGTAGATTTCACTCAGCCACTTTTAGGAGGCGTTCCTGCGCAGGAACGCCCCCCCCCCCCTGCGCCGGAACGCCAGGGCTTTACAACGTGACGCATCTCCTAGATGAGTCACGTTGTAAATAACCCGCACCATGGCGCATCTTTTGCACCGCCGCTGCATCAAAAAAGTGACGCAACAGTGGCGTAAAAGAGGCGCAAGGGGCTTGCAAATCTGCCCCTGAATCTTCCTCATCATGTTTTGTATCAGAGCAAGAAAGTGAAAATCGGAAGGATGAAGAGATAGACAGAAAAAAAACTTGACGAAGAGAGAAAGCAGGAACGTGCAATCGGCAGAGACTGTCCAGTGGTGGATTAAAGACAATGCAACCTTGGTATTCCACATTCTGGCATTCAGTAGCACTGGCCATTGGTCTATGAGCAAAACTCTGGGCCGCTGGACTTAGTATTTTACAAATTAAGCACTGACTGGAGCCACCCACTAGTCCTCGAGCACAACACCAGTATTATTTTCAAAATGATCACTATAAACTCACGCTCTACCAACAACGTCGAAGGGAGTAGTTTGCTACCTGTCCACCAGAAAGCACTTGGAGGCTTGCCAGGGGTATGATGTGCTTTATAAATGTAACGGCAATGCAATACAACTGACTACAGTAGTAGAATGTAGTGATATGTGTTCATGTTCGTTCCTGTCACTGTGTAGGAAAAACATACTTGTTGTCCTGATGAAGGTCAGGTAGACCTGTGCCACTTGTCGAAATGTTGAGATGTCAACATCAGAAATGGACCATGATGAAAAACTGTGGAAACAGGAATGTGTGGTGGAAATGGTCTGTCACAAATTCATTGATGTGTTTGTTCGTCACACAATTGTGTTTAAATATTGCACCTAGAGATGTAATAAGAGATTAGTCTTTTATATGTGTATATTGCATCACATCATTTGTAATTGGAATCTAACTGTCATATACACATATATGATGGAAAATAAAATATCTCTTTAATTGTTCATATGCATGGGAGCTGGTGGCTGAGGAACACTGGCCAGATTGTTTCACACCCGTGGGAGCTTCTCACGACATAAGAATGAATGCTCATTTGATGTCAATGTTTATGGTGACACAGCCAGTGCCAGGGCTGGGGACCAGGTGTTTGATGAAATATTTACCATCGTCCACCGGTAGGATTAGTCTACAGCCCTATCTGGCAGACTGTCTCTATTCTTCCATCCACAAATAGGAGAAGCAGAGTGGTTTCTTGTCCCCATATTGTAAAGCACAGCAGACACACTCTATGCTCACCCTAACCCACACACCCATGCATAGTGCAAATGCACTCTTTGTATATGTCCCCTGCAATCTACCCAGAGTCCCTTACTCTAGCTGTCCACAGGCCTTATATAAAAAGGTAAGTACTACAGCTAGCAGTTTATAATCCGACATTAACAGAGCGTGCTGTGGTTAAGACTACATTAGGGAGGCTTCCTGCACTGCAAAGGTTCAAACACCAGAGATTAGAACACTAAAAAATAAAAGATTTAACAGTTAATTACATGTTTTCCAAAATGGCATGAGAGAAGCATCCCTTTCTCGTTCCGATTTGAAGTGTAGTGTGCCAATGCTTTACCACCCCAGTTTAGGACACAAACTAATTTCAGGTTACCATTTTCTCAAAACAAGTGGTATTGATTTGCAATGCTGAAGCTTTACTCTCTGAATCACAGATGGTCTGGGTGGGAGCTTTGATGGGAAGTAGTGGAGCATTGGTCTTGCCAGAGCCTAACCTGCTCCCCCAAATCCATTTAATGTGCAATTTGTTTAATGTATTTTTTACACAATTCCTTGACCTTTTAAGAGACTGGGATAACATTTAAAGTAGGCATTCTGTGAATGAGAATGCAGGGATGGTGCGTATGCTGTCTGGCACTTCTTCCTCCCTAAATTCACAATCACAATGCGTTTTAAAAAGAATCCAGTTTGTGAATATCAATGAGTCCGAATTTTTTCGGATTCCTCGCAGGTGGTGCTTAAGCTGCAGTTTATTTGTGTATCAGTCACAGAGCAAAACTGTGGCGAGTTGCAAAGCTGTTGTTGTTTCAAAACACTACTGCTTTGCAACCTGTCTGTGGTGATCTGTATTGCCATCATTTCATCACCTTGTGATGTCACCCATTGGATTCTCATGTACTGAAGATTCCTCCCCAGTGTTCCCTGTTTTGGCAGTTGCAGCTGCTGTGTCCTTTCCTCAAGCTGGACGGCTCTCTTCTCCTGAATAAATCCCTATCTACAATTTCCTGCCTCCGCCTCATCCTTACATTGGCGACAGAGGATGGTCAGCTGTTCTTCAGCTGCAGTTTCAACCTACAAAACAACTTCATCACGGAAAGCGTTCCGAATTTCAGGACAATTTTTTTTTCTTACTACGATCTTCATCTTCATGTGAGTACTTTTACAAATTATTCTTCCTGCTGTACTCACCGAGAGCCGTCGCAGCCACTGAACTCTTTTCCTTTTAATTGGCCCCGCTACAATTTCTGCCAATTAAGCTTCTTTGCGTACTACCTAACTGCGCGTCACCCAGCTTTGTGTTATTTGCTTCGTTCTTTGTACCAGCCCTCATCGCTTTCACCAGCTGACCTTCACAAGACTTTTCCGCCGCATTTCCAAGACTTTCCTACCTTCATTTTCGCCTTTCCAGCGCTGTGTGTGCTTTCTCCGCTTGTCCTTTCTCCCTCGGGCTGCGCCTCAGAATGATGACGTAATAGAACTTCCACTATCAAGCGTCTTCAAGCAATCGAGCGTCTTCACGCATCATGCATGCTGGTCTCCATGACAACTTAGACGTTCTCTCTGCTTGTCAGTCACTGCGCATCACGCATGCTGGTCACCATGACAACTTAGACGTTCTCCCTGCTTGACAGTCACTGCGTCATATCGACGTCCAGCGTCTACACGTCATAAAGACTTCAATTGCTGCATTCCAACTTCCATTGTTTTTGCTGTGCTTTCCAGCCTTATTACGTCACAAAGGCTTCAATTGCTGCACTCAAGTTCTCTTTATCTCTGCCGTGCACAGCTAATCAGTCATTGAGCTTTTTCCTTCGCTGATGCACACAGCTTTCCGTATTTTGCTTTACTCATTACGCTGATGTGCACAGCTCAAGCACACAGCAGATTAAGCACACTTCAAACTATTTATTTTTTCTCACGCTGATGTGCTCAGCTTTTGCATACTTATATATATTAAAAAAAACTACTGTTTCGCGCTGATGCGCACAGCCTTTACTCTCTTTATCAACGTTTGCACACTGATGTGCACAGTTTTTGCATGCTAATGTGCACAACATTTTCGTCTACACGCTGACGTGCACAGCATTTGCACACTGATGTGCACAGTTTTTGCACGCTATTGTATACAACATTTGCACATGTTATTGTTAATTGCAAGTTTTATTCTGAAGTCCTATTTACAATAGTTATTCTTTTACGCAGTCTCAATCAGGCTATCTGGGTTGATGGCTTTCCCCTTCCTCGCATTGAGGATTTAATAGCAAAGGTAGGATCATCTACTTGGTTCTCCAAACTTGATTTAAAGGCGGCTTACCACCAGATTGAATTGCATCCTCTCTCACGACACCTCACCGCCTTTGTAACACCAGATGGTGTATTCCAATTTCGTCGCCTTCCCTTCGGGTTGGCCTCTGCCGCCGCTGTTTTCCAGCGTATCATGTCCGAAATGTTTGAGGAACTCTCAAATGTAGTCGTCTTCCAAGATGATATTCTTATTTTTACTCAAACTGAGAACGAACATGACAAAGTCATTGACCAAGTCTTTAACATTCTGGAACAAAGAGGTGTAACTCTACAGAAGAGTAAGTGTGTTTTCAAAACCAGAGAAGTAGAATACCTTGGTCATACTATTTCTGAAAGTGGCATCAAGCCCAGATCCGGTCTAGTGAAAAGCATCATCGAAGCTCCTGCTCCTTCCAACAAAGAACAACTTTTGTCCTTTCTTGGTCTTTGTGAGTTTTATTCAAAATTCATGAGAGACTATGCCAAGACCACTGAATGCTTTAGGCTTTTACTAAAAAAGGGTGCCACCTTCAGCTGGTCTGATGAGTGTGAAAAGGGCTTTCGGCTCATTAAAGAGCACATTACTAACGCTCCTGCTCTTCAGCCTTTTAATGGTAATAGAGAAACTGTTGTCACTGTCGATGCTTGTGAATATGGCTTAGGAGCTGTTCTTTCACAATTAGCCTATGGTAAAGAATTTACTGTCGGATTTGCCTCCAGGACTCTCCCTCCTGTCGAAAGGAAATATTCGGTCATAGAGAAGGAACTGCTTGCTTATGCTTGGAGTGTTGAGAAATTCAAGTCTTACTTATGGGGTAGACCGTTCATTCTTCAAACCGACCATTGTCCTCTTGTTGATATTCTGTCAGGCAGAAACATCAATCGCACAACTGCACGATTGGCTAGACTTTCCACTAAATTATTGGAATTCAACTTCAAAGCTATCTATATCCCTGGTGGTGAAAACAAACGGGCAGACTGTTTGTCCAGGTTACCCTTACAAGAACCTGATGAAAATGATTGGGAAACTGAGATTGAGGAATGTTTCGTGGCCAATATTTCTCAAACTTCTATTTCTTTTGCTGAATGTGATTGGATCAAGGCAGTTGAAAATGATGCCATTCTTAAAGATGTGATTTCTTTCATACAAAAAGGTTGGCCCAAAGAAAAATCCCTCTCTCCTGAACTTCAAATTTATTGGAAAATTAACTCAGAACTTTCTTTGGAAAATGGCAAAATTGTTAGGGGTGATAAATTCATTCCCCCTTCTATTTACAGAGAGAAAATTATTGCTGATGCCCATTCGGGACATCTAGGAGCCACCATTACTAAGAGAAACGTCAGATCGAATTTTTGGTGGCCAAAAATGGACAATCAAATTGTGGAAGCCATCAAACTTTGTTCACGTTGCAACACCAGTGACAAAGTTCTTATTTTAGAAGGTGTTTGTGATTCTGTTGTTCCCCCTCCTGCTAGAGCTTGGCAAAAAATTGGTCTGGACTTTTTAGGTCCATTCCATGTCCTTCCCAACACCTCCAAATACTTCCTGGTCCTCGTTGATCATCTTTCCAGGTGGGTCGAAGTTGAACCCATCAATGTTCCCAACTCTAAGAGTGTTATTGATTGCTTAAGCAGAATCTTTCTGAGGGAGGGTTGTCCGGAAGAAATTCTCACTGACAACGGGGTACAATTCATTTCTAAGGAAATGGGCATTTTCTTGAATAACTGTTGTATTAAACATACCAGAACTCCGTTGTACCATCCCCAGAGCAATGGCAAAACCGAGAGATTTAATAGAGTTATTGTTGAATGTGTGCAAGCTGCTTTCAGATCAAACAACTGTATCTTTCAAGCTGTAAAAGATCTCATATGGTCTTATCGGATTTCTCCCCATGTTGCCACAGGCTTTTCTCCTTTCGAACTGATGAGAGGAAGAAAAGCTTGCTCCCAAGCTTTCCCCTTTTGGATGGTCAAAAGTCTCCACCGGGGCTGTGATTTAGAAGAATCGTGGGAATGTGCTAATAAGAAATCTTTCAGTTCACTGCCTTGCTTTGTGGAGTCAGGAAAAAAGTCTTCCCACAACATTCATGCTGGCGATTGGGTCAGAATTAAGAATCCTGTCATGATTAAGAAAGGTTTTTCGAAATTTCTTGATTCTCAACAGGTTGTTGAAGTTCGCAAGAATGCTGTCAAACTGTCAAATGGCAATTGGTGGAGCACTTCTCGGGTTGCTAAAGATCCTTCCCGTGCAACTGCTCCCTCATCGAATGTCAATATTGGTAATGGCTTAAAGAAAAATTCGAATGTAAATATTGGTAATAGTTTAAGGAGAAGCTCGAGAGCAACTGTTAGGCCTAACAAATATCGTGATTATATCTGATTTGCTTTTCCTTGTTGTTTTACTGTGTTTTCAGGACTGTTTTCTTTTCTTTTAAAAAAAGGGGGAGGTGTGTGGTGATCTGTATTGCCATCATTTCATCACCTTGTGATGTCACCCATTGGATTCTCATGTACTGAAGATTCCTCCCCAGTGTTCCCTGTTTTGGCAGTTGCAGCTGCTGTGTCCTTTCCTCAAGCTGGACGGCTCTCTTCTCCTGAATAAATCCCTATCTACAATTTCCTGCCTCCGCCTCATCTTTACACTGTCCTTACACATTAGGGCCTTTGTTCATTGCTCCAAAACATAAAGTGCAATATGTGGAAAAAATGTATAGTGTGGCAATCCCAATAATCTTCCCACATCCCGAATCATGAAGTCAGGTCTGCAATGAATACTGACCAGTGGAGACACCAGGCAGTGCTTTAAATGGACCGGGACTGAGTAACTGCCACTTCTTTAATTTGAAAGGGGCTGTTAAGGACCCGTCAGCACCTGCTTTTAACACTTACCGGCAGGACCTGCAGGATAAATCTGGAGCCTGCCCCTGACGCTGTAATTGCCGCGGAGGCGGCTAAGTCTGACCGGGCCCGGTCGCCCGCCTCCTCAGTTTCCAGTCACTCCTGACCAGGCATATTCTGTGATGTACAGACTTGGGGTGCATACCCCATCAACACACATTATCTTTCTAACAATATTAAATGCTATGAATGTACTAGCACCAGCTACAAACAGGCCTGACCATTACAAAACAAACGTCCTGCCAGCTGCCTGGAAACATTTCGCAGCTACTCGGGTTAAGTGTAATTGAAAAACATTCCAGTGAGTTTTAGGTGTGTCATCAGGGGTGGCCTTAGGCATGTGCAAGCTGTGCACCTGCACAGGGCAACCAAACCCCAGGGGCCACCACGCCAATATATATCCTTAATATAATAATCCTCTGAGGATGGATACATATTTGCGTGGCGGCCCCTGGCAGGGATTTGGTGGCCTCTGGCTCTGTACCACTTCCAAACACCCTGACCCCCCCCCTCTTCACTGGCCTCCGCCCTCCGCCCCGCCTGTACCACCTCTTCCGGGGCCCCCCTACTTACGCTCCCTACCCAGGGCCACCATGAGCCTAGAGCCGCCCTGGTGTCATGGTTACCAAGAGAATGATATTATTGAAAAGAAAGTTTTTCTTCTCATTTTCAGAGTTCTAACTGTGCAGGTATCTCATTTGGGCAGCACGTGAAATTTCACATACACTGTCTGGGATGTGCAAGCACTTTACAAATGATGTTAAATAGAGGTAACTGTGCACAGGACGGCAGTTTTTAAATTACATTTGCGTATGTTAGGAATTAGACACATTTATGATTTGTTGTCATTTCTTGTGCCTTTCAACTGCAATTAAGTTTCTCTAATAAGTCTCTACCTGCATATTTATTTTAAAAATGCTGAATTTTCCAATGATGTCATCATCGATCGCACTCCACCACCAGCCTCACTGAAACACACTCCAGAGTGACAGACTCACCCGAGGCCTGGCCGGCCTGCAGCTTGAGGCAGGCAGGCTCGAGCGCCCAGCGGGCAGCTGAAGACAGGGCAAGGCTGGCCAGTCACGCAGCAGGGACAGGTAATAATAAAATGATGTCCGGGGGCCCGCACAGTGACGGTCTCTTTTCGACACTGGCTGGGCTGGGTCCTGGGTGGGATGCATCACCTCAATCCTCGCGCTCACGCTCACTTTTAATTGTGATTCTGCGCATGACAATGGTTTGGGCACAGACACCAGCCCAACCCTATGCCTCACCCGCAGACGCGGAGACATCAGCGCGCACGGCCCGCAATTACTATCAGAGAGGCCTTCTCAGGGTCCGGGGGACAGAATTGAGCACCATTTAAATAATTAAGATGCCGGACGTGCGGTGGAACCATTTCTATTAAATTCATGCTGGCTCCGCTCCCTCCGCTTCGAGAGAGGGCCACTAGAGCACGCCCCCCCCCTTGTAACGCGGCGCGGAGGCCCAGGCCCTGGCCGTGGGCACCTGCCGCACCATTTGAAATTAATTAACTAAGAGCCAGGCTTGTTTGCTCCTGAGTGAGGGGAGCCCTTGAGCACGGCGAGGCCCCCCGCTGCGAGTGGCCTGTGTTACGCCTCTAAGGAGTTAGATAGGATCTTTGAACCCCTGAGGACTCAGAGACCCTCACTCTAGGAAGCTCAAGGGCCTTTTCCGTATTTATAGACACCCCAGATTGCGTGTGTGGGCGGGGGGGGGGGGGGGGGGGCATCTGTGGTACGTGCAGCTCACCACGGAGCAGCCCAGAAACAGGCAGCAAGTGATGGGACCTGCCCCGGAGACCTGCAGAAATAACCCTTTGACCTGGGCCTGCCCGAAATGGAGTGGTCTCCAGGCTTTCCATTGTTCTGACGCACGTAGCACACCTACCCGACACTACACAGTGACTGGAACACGTCCGGCAGGAGTGAGGCAACTCACAAGGGCACAAGTCAGAGTCAAGCCAAGGGCGGCTGCACGCGCCTCTCCCCGCGTGCGATACATTGATTAATGGAGGGGGTCCTGGCAACGATTGAAGTATGAAGCGCTGCTGAGCTCGAGGAATTACTAGAGATTGCAATTATTTCACTCAACAGTTTCTACTGATGTGACCTGACCAAGGTGAATGTAAAAACAAGCATTGGCATAGCCAATTGGTCTCGTCTTTGGGGCCTTATAAGTGTTGGGTTATCCAGCACAATATCCTTGGTGCAACAACATAAAGTGCTGCATGGGTAAACACTTATGAGGTCCCAAAGGCGAGACCTATTGGCTATGCAATGCTTTTTTGAATAGGTACCTGGTTCTTTTTGCCAGGAGATTTGCCCTGAAAGTTTCGTTCCTTTTGTTTTTATCCTGGGTTTCCTGGTACACCACAGTGCACTTTATTTTTTTTTAAATGCACGTTTTCGAGGCCCGAGATCGTAAAAGCTGGCCATTCTGGATTAAAAATACAGTGTTTGGGGCTAGAATATACTGCATACATGATCTTTATGAGTAGATCAAGCCATAATCTACTTTATTGATGAACAAACATTACTGAAGTGGAAGGTTCAGGACTTCGCCACACCAAAAACAAAAGGTAAACAAACTTCTGCTCTCTGGCTCCAGATAGGGATCTGCAGGTTTTAGTGATGATACCAGAATACCGTAGACCCAGGGGAGCAGTCATTCAATACACAATATTTAGAACACAATATTTCTGTCAACAATACTCTAAAATAGAACCATTCTTTCCAGGATAGACCATCCTGCCTGGAGAATGACTCTTACAGCAAGTGTTGACCACTCGTCTACGGAAAGCAACCCTGAGTTTTCCATAACACCTAACGCCACAGCTCTCCCCACGGTGACATGTCCGTCTTAAATTTGCTATATAAACCTGCCACCATCCAATTGTAACATTCAGGTTTGAATTACTGGGGTCAATCACTGGCACAGGATACAGGTCATAACTCACTTTCAAAGACCCACATTCCGGCAGTTTGTACCTTGATGTGTCTCGAGCCTGTGGAAACTAACAATCTCCATAAGAGAAGCAATGGCACTTCCCTGGCCCCAATAGCAACCACTGGCATATTATTTTAGATTGTGTGTGATTCAGTACATGAAGTGCCCTTGAATCAGTTCCATTTAGCAAGCAGGGGCAGGGTAATTCGCCTCAGCCTCGACTTAACACCTCCTGGACTTCAGTTTGTGTTCTCCTGGGAGAGTTCTGTTTTATGAGCCTGTGTAACACAAATTGGGTCTTGAGCTTGTTGAAGATATTACTGACCAGGCAACCAGCATCACAGGGGACTCTCCTGATGGGTCTTCCTTCGAAGCTGCTGCAGACTCTTTCTTTGAGATGCTTAAATAGTCATCTCTGGTACAGCTACGATTCAGGCTTAGTGATTGTCCACATGCTCCAAAGGGTACACAGACAAAATATTGAGTTTTAAATTTCGATATACAATTATATCGAAGTTTAAATATCGAAGGGACATAATATAGAATGTAAGTAATATCAACACTCTTAATATCAATATTAATAATATCGAAGTTTTAAATATCGTTGTCAGTAATATCGAAGTAAATAATTTCGATGTTACTAATATCGATTTTTAAATAAATTTTGTGTATATTATATTGTATTTATTATGTTTTATTATTTATTTTTAATGTAATTTAATTAAATATTGTCTTTTAGTACTGTAGCGGGTTGTGGGTTTATAGGGGAATAGGGTGGGAAGTAATTTAATTATGTTAAATTTATTATTAAATAGTAGGAATTTTTAACTGATTAATTGAGAATAATTTTTAATTATTTTAATTAATTGAATAATTAATAAATATGTTCTGTAGCGGGTTATGGGTTTATAGGGGGATAGGGTGGGAAGTAATTTAATTATGTTAAATTAATTATTAATTAGTAAGAATTATTAATTAATTAATTGAGAATTATTTTTAATTAATTTTAATTAATTAATTGATAAATATGTTCTGTAGCGGGTTATGGGTTTATAGGGGAATAGGGTGGGAAGTAATTTAATAATGTTGAAATAATTATTAATTAGTAGGAATCATACATTAATTTAAAATAATTGGTAATTATATTTAATTATTGTGGTAATAATTTTTAATTAATTGATTAATTGATTAATATGTTCTGTAGCGGATTATAGGTTTATAGGGGAATAGGGTGGGAAGTAATTTTGTTATGTAGAAGTAATTATTAATTAGTAGGAAGCATACATTAATTTTTATTAATTGGTAAATAATCTTAATTAATTGGTAATTAATTTTAAATAATTCATTAATTGATAAATGTGTTCTGTTGCGGGTTGTGTGTTTATAGGGGAATATGGTGGGAACTAATTTGAATGTAATTAAGTAATAATGAATTAAAAATCATTGTTAAGTTAATTTTATAATTGTTAATTGTTTATTAATTGGCAATTAAATATTATGAAATGGTATTTTTTCATGATTATTTTAGGTTACATATATTTTGCTAATTATGTTTTTAATAATTATGTATATGTATTGTTAATGTTTTATATTTATTTAAGAGATCATTTTTGTAGTATAATTTTTTTTTTTATAAGTATGTTATTTTAACCCCTACGCTATCCAACACTTTCCCTACTGTTGCACTCTCTGGAGTGGGAATAGTAATTTTTACCCCTACGCTATCCAACACTTTCCCTCCTGTTGCACTCTCTGGAGTTGAAATAGTAATTGTTACCACTACGCTATCCAATACTTTCCCTACTGTTGTACTCTCTGGAGTTGGAATAGTAATTGTTACCCCTACGCGATCCAACACTTTCCCTACTGTTGCACTCTTTGGAGTTGGAATAGTAATTGTTACCCCTAAGCTATCCAACACTTTCCCTACTGTTGCACTCTCTGGAGTTGGAATAGTAATTGTTACCCCTATGCTATCCAACACTTTCCCTACTGTTGCACTCTCTGGAGTTGGAATAGTAATTGTTACCCCTACGCTATCAAACACTTTCCCCACTGTTGCACTCTCTGGAGTGGGAATAGTATTTGTTACCCCTACGCTATCCAACACTTTCCCTACTGTTGCACTCTCTGGAGTGGGAATAGTAATTTTTACCCCTACGCTATCCAACACTTTCCCTACTGTTGCACTCTCTGGAGTTGGAATAGTAATTGTTACCCCTACACTATCCAACACTTTTCCTACTGTTGCACTCTCTAGAGTTGGAATAGTAATTGTTACCCCTACGCTATCCAACACTTTCCCTACTGTTGCACTCTCTGGAGTTGGAATATTAATTTTTATCCCTACGCTGTCCAACACTTTCCCTACTGTTGCACTCTCTGGAGTGGGAATAGTAATTGTTACTGCTACGCTATCCAACATTTTCCCTACTGTCGCACTCTCTGGAGTGGGAATAGTAATTTTTACTCATACGCTATCTAAAATGTATTTAGCTTTTTTATTAGTATTATGTTGTTATTAATTGTTATTTATGTGATTATTTTATGTAAATAAATGTATTAGTAATTTATTATAATTGTATTTGTTTATAAGTTATGAAAATAATTAATTTAGTGTTATTATTAATGAAAAAAATATTATGTATTATATATTTATTAATATTAATTTGTATTACATTATGTATAAATTTTTAATAATATAGTACATTTTTAAATATGTTTATTACATTTATAAGTATTATTTTGTTAATATTAGATTTTTATTTTATAAAAAAAAATGATATTTTACAAAAAACAATATTTTTGTCATTCTATATATTTTTTTCGATATATTTGTACTTACCTTGTTAGGGATAGGATTCCTATATTTTTGACTTCGATATTTTTGTTCCGATATTTTTCTATATCGATATTTGTGTTATCGATATTTTGTTAGACATTCGCTCCAAAGGGCACTGCATTCTTCAATAATGCTTCTAGGACTTCCTGTGTAAAGTTGGTAAGACTTCTAAAAGATAGGCTTATAGTGTGCTCCCCCACCCCAAATGGGCTGCAGGGGTTTTCAGTTTTGCCGCTGTGCATCACCATGTCACAGAGTTTGATTTGTCCAAATGAAAACCTTTCACTCTTTCAGAGACAATGCTTTGATCTAAGGGGGTTGGAATCTACAGACCCATCCCATATGGAAATAGAAATTGTCCCCCATCCTTCCCTGGACAGCAAGTAAAGTCATGCTTTCCTGACCAGGACACACTAATCTAGACAATCACAGATCACATGCATATCCAAACCTAATTACTGCTTGGATCGCAAAGGTTTTGAAGATACCAACTGGGATCTTGCTGATATGCGACTGCGTTTTATATTTTTTGCAAATACTTTAAGCAAAAATGTTATCCTGTAAATATGTTATACAGACTCACATTTACACTCTGTTAATGTATTTTCTGATTCCTAAATACAACATCTTTGTTCAAACTGCTCTCCCAAATGGTAGCTTCAATTAATCAAGCACTTGAATGCCTTAAAGCACTGTCCAAAATCTAATTTACAATTTTGCCTGTCCATCTAATTGATTTACAGCCAAATTCATCATCCAAAATTACGATCGCAATAGCTGCGAATTAGCAATTACGATCGCAATCCAAAGAAAAGCAATTCATGATTGAAAAAAGTACAAAATTGCGAATTCGCAAAAACATTTTTGCGAAATCGCAAAATAATTTGCAGAATCCAGGAGGAACCCCTATAGCGAATCGGATATAGCGAGAATCCATGGATTCTGTGAAATATTTTACGAACTCGCTAAATAATCGCTAACGCAATTCATGAAAAATCGCTAATTGCGAAAAATCAGAAAATCGCTATTTGTGACGCGCAATTTAAGGAGAACCCAAACCAGGTGGTAACCATGAAGAAATGTAAAAAAAAATTAAAACTAGCCACAGTTGCAGGTCTGACCAAACACACTTAAGGAGACACAGTAGAAGCATGAGGACTCTCACAATGCCAGGACTCTACATGCGGGTCAGGCGGCGAAGGCTCCAGGCTGCAGCAAGGTACAGACGCAGAATCCAGTAGCGAATATTCCGCCAGCGGATCACCCTTCCGGGCCAATCTGCGGAGCAAATCTACTCCAAGTACCGCCTAAATGGGGCAATGATCACTAAGCTGATCCGTGACCTAGACCCCCTGATGCAGCACCCAACAAGGAGGACCAATGCCTTGCCCACCCATGTCCTGCACCTCCTGGCCTCCGGAAGCTTCCAGGGGGTAGTTGCCGTTGCAGGGGGGATCTCCCAGAGCACCATGTCCCGCTGCCTAAGGAGTTTTCTGGAGGTAATGCTGACCCGGCAACACCATTACATCACATTCCCGACCACCCAACAGGACTTGAATCAAACCAAGCTTCAGTTTTACAACATTGCCCACATGTAATAGGATGCATTGACTGTACCCACATCCACATCCACATCAGCCCACCTGCACAAACTGAATACATGTACCGGAACCGCAAGTCCTACCACTCCCTGAACATCCAGATAGTGTGCAACGCTAAGACAATCATCACGGACATACTCAATACCCGGGGAGCACACATGACTCATTCATATTCCGGCACAGCGGCATGCACACATGACTGGCCCGGGGAGACTTTGGCGAAGGACACCTACTAGGTAAGTACACATGCCACCAAATCCTACATTGTGACAAGGTATCTGCGCATAACAGGCACTCACCCTCTGCTCCTTTCATTCAGGTGACAGTGCCTACGGTCTCCGTGAGTACCTCCTCACCTCATACCTCAACCCTGCCACACCACAGCAAAGGCGTTACAATGCTGCACACATACGCACAAGAAATTGCATTGAGAGGACATTTGGCCTTCTGAAGAGCCGATTCCGCATACTTCATTAGACTGGTGGGGCCATCAAATACGAGCCTGAGGTCTGCTGCTGCATCGTGGCCGTGTGTGCAATACTCCACAACATTGCTACCAAGCGCAGGATACCTGTAGAGATCTCTGGCAGTTTGTCGGAAGGGGACAACCGCCCACCTCCGCATGTGCGTCATACACGCGGAGAAAATCGTGCCTAAGGACACAGGCGCCGCAACCACATCACAATGAACTGTTTCTAGTGCACCCACTCCCCTCACCCGACACTTCACTCATGCATGACAATTGAAATAATGACATGAGTCAGATGAACTGTTATTGAAAATATATTATTGTTTTCTTCACAATAATGTGGCATTGTTTCTTACAGTGGCATGAGAGCCGTATTGAGTCATACATCCACATGTATGTGAGGAGGGCATGCTTGTCTCATCAGCATGGCCCTGCATGGTACAAAAAGAATTGTCAATGGCGCCTCCGGGCGGACGCTCCAAGTCGCCTTTCCACCTCTTCCTCAGCATTTGCCCATGAAGCAGCAGTGGGCCTGGTGCTGCAGTGGGGTACTGTCACTAGTGGCAACGAATGGCTGCTGTGGCTTGAATTGACCTCACTTGTGTCATCCCCCACACCTGCCTGGCTATGACCAGTCGACTGCAGACCCAGCACTGCAGTGGTGACTTGCTCCAGTGCCCTAGCAACAACCTGGCAGCCTTGCACCATTTGAATTTGCATGGCCAACGAGCGTTGTGAGAGTTGGGAGGTGACATTCCCTATGATGTGGTTGGAGCGCGTGTACCCAGACAAGCGGGTCAGCAGCTGGCGGTGGCGCCGCAGGTTGACATCCTGCTGGGTCAACATGGCCTGGGTGTTTGCCTCCACTGCAGCGGTCAGGATGGACGTCTCACTCGGTGTCCTCAGGATTGTCATCTATGTGCAGGGCCTCACTATCAGTGCTGGGTTCTTCAGCGCCACCTGTGATGTAAAGTGGACGTTGATTAATGACATGTAACTTGCACATGTAAGGTTGCTACATGCATGCAGGCTAGCATTCTCTGACTGGCTGTAGGATTGACTCTCACTGGACAGGTCTGGCTGTATGGGGCTAGATGGAAATTGTGGTCAGACTACATGTCGTCCAATGCAATAGGGCTTTTCTGGTGTGCATGGACTGCATGACTGGGGTTTCTAATGGGTAGCTCTGGGGTCATGGCCATTGTTAGGGGACAGGGTCGCAGTTGCATGGCACTTACCTTGGGATTCTTGGGTGGGTCTGGAGGAGTCCAGCCGGGTCACCCCCGCGTATGCCTCAGGATTCAGGGTGTCCGCCACAAGGTCCTCCAGTGGGGTGTTGGGTGGTACCGTGGGCTCTCCTCCTCCTCCTGTTCCAACACGCTCCCCCAGCCTCTCTGCAATCCTCTCCTTGGCACGCCCTCTGAGGTCATACCACCTCTTCTTTAAATAATCTATGGAGCGCCGAGTCACACCCACGGAATTTACTTAGGCGCGGATGCGCAGCCAAATCCTTCTTTTGCCCGCCTCAGGCACCCTCCTGAGTCCTTTCCAAAGAGCTGGTCGTGGTCTTTGCTCACTCCCTCAATGAGGTATTCCAATTCTTGCTCAATAAACTTTACTTTTCGTTTCCTTCCTGAGGAACTTCCCCCTGCTGCTTCCTGGGACATTTTCTGTAGTAAATGTAAATGTATTTGAGCTTATATAGCGCACAGCTACCCACAAAGGGTTTCCTGGCGCTTGCTTAGGGAACCCGTCCTGGTATTCCCCTGTGAGATAACCCCAGCAGGGTATCCACAAGGTGAAAGCCAGGCATCCCGCCGCAAGGGGCCGTTGTGGAGATTAAGCAAGCTATTGCCCAGAGTCGCAGAGTGTGAACCCGTGAGTTGAGAAGGCACCGGAGCGAGAATTATCGAGTCCGTGGAATTTTTTGAGCCCAAGACCCGCCGAGGCGGGGAATTGAACCCTGGTCCAGGGCCGATCTCAGCTTCCGGGTCTGCCGCCTCTAACCCCTGAGCCACACTTCTCCACAGTGGGGTGTCTCCTGATTTTGAGCTGGTGGTGGTCTGGAGTGGAGCTCTGGACAGTGCTGTTTCCACTTCAGCCTCAGTATGCAGATGGAGGGTGGGAACTGCCTGCTTCCTGGTTGTGATGTCATCACTGTGCTCGGAATGCGACTTCCCGTTTTTGCGATGTCGCAATTAGCGAGATCGCAATTTGCGATTTTGGTAATTGCGAGATCGCAATTTCAACATGGAAAACGTCTGATTCTGCGAATTTTATGCGATTTTGGTGGAAATTGCAATCGGTAATTGCGGCCGATTGAGATTCACTGTTTTTACTCGCTGTTGTTCATGAATCCCATTCTGCGATTTCTAAATTGCGTTTCGGTATTTCTCGCAATTTAGAAATCGTAGATTTTGGGTTTGATGAATCTGGGGGTAAGTGATTTACAATGAAAAAACAAACAATATTATATAATTATACTTTCGAAATAAGTCCTATAACTGGGAAATAAAACTGTACTAAGAAAAAAGAGCCTTTTAAATTTTGATGGAGGAAAGAAGAAAAAGAAAGAAGAAAGAAGAAAAAGAAAGAGAAAATGAAAGATAGAGAGGGAAGAAGAAAGAAGTCACAAAAAGGAGAAATACAAAAATAAAATCTATAACAACTGCAAGAATTAAAGGCAAAAGATATTGGGGAAAGAAGAGGGTATTTTAAGAAAAACAAAAATAATCAGGGAAATGCTTAGAAAGGTATGCAGTAAGGGATGACCATATTAAATCCCTTTTAATTAATAAAGGCACAGAAGTGGCGAATGCACGATCCAGCCGGTGGTGATGACATCACAAGTTCCACCAGGCCTGATATGAACTTTCTGAGGTATCTTTCCAATTGGTTGTGATGATTTGGAAGGAGATAACAATACATAAATCTATGAATCTTCTTGCAATAAAATGAGCATTCCATATTGCTGAGGAGCCTCCTAAAAATATATGTGTATTGTCAAAGGCGAAATTTGTGGATAAAATTTCATTTAATTTGGACCAAATTCGAAGGCATAGAGATTTGATCAATGGACAATGAAAAACATATGGGGAAGGTCACTGTCTTCACATGAACATGACCAGCATTTTTTAGATTCAGGTAATTTACATTTGTATAAGTCAGAAGGGTAAAAAAAGTCGGTTGTAAAAATAAATAGAGTTTGTGTAGCACTAGCAGAGCCGGAAGAGGTATGAATTTTGGAATAAACCGATTGCCTGAGCTGAAGTGAAAATTCTTGTGTTAAATCTTCCTCCCATAAAAGTTCTATTGACGACTTCGACCTATCAGCTGAAGGACGGGAGAGCAATTTATAGTTGGCAGCAGCTCTGAAAGGGATAGAGAAATCAATTAGAGAGGTAGGTGCCTGACTAGGAGAAGCTGGAGGGCATAATTGAGAGAAAATATGAGTGAGAGAGGCTGTCAAGAGGGGATAGTGGAAAGAGTGAGTATTAGAGATGCCAAAAGTCTCCTTAATATCTGAGAATTCCCTCGGCAAGTTATCTTTCATTAATTGATCCAGAGTTATGATACCTTTATCAATCCATTCCTTCCAGAAGAGCGCTCTATTATTAATCTTTAAAGATTTATTATACCATATTGTGGTTTGTGAGAGAAAGTCCTTAGGAGAAAGATGAAAACGAAACAGAGAAAAAGTAAGGGCTTTGGAGTGGTTAAAAATAGGAGTGGAAAGACGTTTTGGTGGTTGAGAGAAACAAGTGGCTGTAAGGTATGTAAATGGTAGGAGTTTAGCAAGTTCAAGTGTACTCCAAGCTGTTACAGGAGGGCAAAGAGAGTCAGATAGAAAAGGCCAAATTTGCTTTAATGTGAAGGCAGAATGATATTGGTTGATGTTCGGGAAATTGACTCCACCTACGTCTTTAGGTTTCTGGAGACGAGAGAGAGAAAGCCTGGCTTTACGGTTATTCCATAAAAATGTTGTTATGGAACTATTAATGCTGCTAAAGAAGTAAAGTGGGAGGGAGACGGGAAGCAGAGAGAGGTAAAAATTGATAATAGGGAGAAGCATCATTTTAATAGTGGCTAGTCTACCCCACCAGGATAAAACAAGCATTGGAAATGCAATAGGGCTCGCATTATGAAAGTTTGAGCTATTGGTCTTATAAATGATTTTTTTTATTTATGTGTTTTTTTTAAAATAGCTAAATTAATAGCTTTGTCATTTACAATGCCAATAGTTATAACTTTCGCAAATGTGACACCTATAGCATTTGTAATGCAACATGTTTTGTATTTACGTGACTTAGCTGTATTGATATTACAAATAACAATGGCTTTTAATTTTTTTAAATAATAAATACTTAAATAATTTATTTAATTTGTAATGGCAATAGCTTAAACTTTTGTAAATAATTTTGTGAAGATTATGTTCAGTGTTTTTTATTGTGACAAAAATCCAAGAACAGAAGTGAAATATTAACATCTTTTTGTGATTTGTAATAAAGCGTGAAAGCTTGAAAACAGCTTGAAACATTGAAAGAGCATATTTGAACCAGTGATGCTGTGGTTGCGCTGAGTGATGCTGTGGTTGCGCTGAGTGATGCTGTGGTTGCGCTGAGTGGTGTGTGCATCGGTGGAGCTTAGTGGGTGCATTGGTGGAGCTTAGTTGGAGCATCGGTGGAGCTGTGTGGTGGGTGCATCGGTGGAGCTGCGTGGTGGGTGCCTCGGCGGAGCTGTGTGGTGGGTGCATCGGCAGAGCTGTGTGGTGGGTGCATCGGCGGAGCTGTGTGGTGGGTGCATCGGTGGAGCTGTGTGGTGGGTGCTTCGGTGGAGCTGTGTGGTGGGTGCATCTGTGGAGCTGTGTGGTGGGTGCATCGGTGGAGCTGTGTAGGTGGAGCTGTGTGGTGGGTGCATCGGTAGAGCTGTGTGGTGGGTGCATCTGTGGAGCTGTGTGCATCGGTGGAGCTTTGTGGTGGGTGCCTTGGTGGAGCTGTATGGTGGGTGTCTCAGTGGAGCTGTGTGCTGGGTGCATCGGTGGAGCTGTGTGGTGGGTGCATCGGTGGAGCTGTGTCGGTGGAGCTGTGAGGTGGGTGCATCGGTGGAGCTGGGTGGTGGGTGCATCGGTGGAGCTGTGTCGGTGGAGCTGTGTGGTGGCTGCATCGGTGGAGCTGTGTGGTGGGTGCATCGGTGGAGCTGTGTGGTGGGTGCATCGGTGGAGCTGTGTAGGTGGAGCTGTGTGGTGGGTGCATCGGTGGAGCTGTGTGGTGGGTGCATCAGTGGAGCTGTGTGGTGGGTGCATCGGTGGAGCTGTGTGGTGGGTGCCTTGGTGGAGCTCTGTGGTGGGTGCATCGGTGAAGCTGTGTGGTGGGTGCATCAGTGGAGCTTAGTGGGTACATTGGTGGAGCTGTGTGGTGGGTGCATTGGTGGAGCTTATTTGGAGCATCGGTGGAGCTGTGTGGTGGGTGCATCGGTGGAGCTGGGTGGTGGGTGCATCGGTGGAACTGTGTAGGTGGAGCTGTTTGGTGGGTGCATCGGTGGAGCTGGGTTGTGGGTTCATCAGTGGAGCTGTGTGGTGAGTGCATTGGTGGAGCTGTGTGGTGGGTGCATCGGTGGAGCTTAGTGGGTGCATTGGTGCAGCTGTGTGGTGGGTGCATCGGTGGAGCTTACTTGGTGCATCAGTGGAGCTGTTTGGTGGGTGCATCGGTGGAGCTGTGAGGTGGGTGCCTCGGCAGAACTGTGTGGTGGGTGCCTCGGTGGAGCTGTGTCGGTGGAGCTGTGTGGTGGGTGCATCGGTGGAGCTGGGTGGTGGGTGCATCGGTGGAGCTGTGTAGGTGGAGCTGTGTGGTGGGTGCATCGGTAGAGCTGGGTGGTGGGTGCATCAGTGGAGCTGGGTGGTGGCTGCATCGGTGGAGCTGGGTGGTGGGTGCATCTGTGGAGCTTACTGGGTGCATTGGTGGAGCTGTGTGGTGGGTGCATCGGTGGAGCTTAGTTGGTGCATCAGTAGAGCTGTGTGGTGAGTGCATCAGTGGAGCTGTGTGGTGGGTGCCTCGTCGGAGCTGTGTGGTGGGTGCCTCGGCGGAGCTGTGTGGTGGGTACCTCGGCGGAGCTGTGTGATGGGTGCATCGACAGAGCTGTGTGGTGGGTGCATTGGTGGAGCTGTCTGTTGGGTGCTTCTGTGGAGCTGTGTGGTGGATGCATCTGTGGAGCTGTGTGGTAGATGTATCTGTGGAGCTGTGTGGTGGGTGCCTGGGTGGAGCTGTGTGGTGGGTGCATCGGTGGAGAAGTGTGGTGGGTGCATCGGTGGACCTTAGTTGGAGCATCGGTGGACCTGTGTGGTGGGTGCATCGATGGAGCTGGGTGGTGGGTGCATCAGTGGAGCTGTGTGGTGGGTGCATCGGTGGAGCTGGGTGGAGGGTGCATCGGTGGAGCTGTGTGGTGGGTGCATCTGTGGAGCTGTGTGGTGGGTGCATCGGTGGAGCTGGGAGCTGTGTGGTGGGTGCCTCGGTGGAGATGTGTGGTGGTTGCATCGGTGGAGCTGTGTGGTGGGTGCATCGGTCAAGCCACAGGGTTTTTTCTTTTTTTTTAGTAGGGTTGCTTGGAGTGCACAGACATGGGAAGTTGTGGTCCTTCAGAATTTTTTCTATTCTATCCTTCATTTGGCGACCTAGAAAGACCGGGCCTGGCAGTTCAGACTATCATAATAAATCAACAGAACCAAGACAAATGTGCATGTGACTGGCCCCCTTTAATAAGGCAAAGACAAGCCAAAATAACTCCAGTACAGGATGCACCCAGAGTAATCACTAGTGGTTTAGATTCATTCAAGCATTTCCATCCATCTTTTAATTTCTTGTCACCCTAAGTGGTGCAGATGTGTCGAGACATGGTTCCCTTGCTCGCTGTGCCAGGGGGGGCTGATACAACATCTCACTGATAAGGCCCAACACAGCTGATAACCAGTCAAAGGTGGTTTGTGTTCTCTTTCGGAGTATATGTGGCATGGTTGTGTGGACTGGCGGTTGATATGAATATGGCTGGTCTCTTTAGCTAAAAAAATATTACATGGAATGCGATCAGAGTAATTGGCAGTGCATCAGATTAATTTAAAGATTTCCATATATCAGTGTTCGAAAACAATATATATATTTTTTCAGGCGAATAAAAAGATCATTTAAAGCAGAAAATCAAATTCTTGGATTTAAAAACCAAGATAAAATAACTGGTTATGTTGTTATAGTTTTTCAGGGTGCTTGCTACCTCTATTCCTGGTGGTACTGATCATAATATGGTAGTTAAGGAGAAGCATTCTATTCCCTCATTGTCAGAAACATGAAGCTGGGCACATTGAACGTCCTAGAGCCCATTGATTGATAGACGTGTCCCATTAGCAGGGGGTTCCACAAGTGAATTCTGATGTTGTCTTTTCTGTCTTAGGTCTTGCATTTTTCCTTGAATACACATTCCAGAGGTGGTTTCTTGATACAGCTTTCCGTCTTCACTTCCTTCTTGTGATCCTGTATGACATATGCGGTGCATGTTCTCAAGCCCAATCTGTTTGCACTCGGGCGCATCCTTCACAGTACTGGGGTTTAGATGTGTTCATATTGTATGCACAAATGTTGCTATTAATAGGCAAGCATGTTCCGCTCTTTAATGCATTAGCTGCACATTGCTACTGTCTGACATGCCTTGTTTTCTCAGAACTTTCGCGCTTTTATTGCCAGGACGTGGAGCATGAAAACGCTTGTCCACAGTACCATCAAGCTAGGGACACTCTTTACACAGCCTTGTAATTACAGGGCGTTGGTGTTAGAACCTGAGCCCTCCAGAATCTATTCTAGTGGCCACCTTTCGGTCTTCTCTGTACTTGGAGTGGGCTAGTGTCGCCCCGCTCTGGGCATGCCGGGTGGTATGCGGGTATCCCTACAGCAGCTATTTTTCTTTTGTCCATGGGCGGTCCGGAGAGCTGGGCACACTTGGGAGAACCCTGGGCAGGAGCAGATGGCACCCTGCTCGTTAGCCGACCATAAATAAGCAAGGTAGCTATTCAGGCCACCAGCTCACGTTACGCGGCGGCTGCCGGGGTCTGTTGAGGTCCTGTAAAGCTTCCCAGACCTCCTGCGCGAGATGTGAACCCGGCCCGCGCTCTCCCAGCTGCAGGCTTTGGCCAATATTTAGTTAAGCGTTACTTTTTATGTGGTTTTCTTGCAAGGTGCAGTGGTTATTCTCTGGAAAATGAATAGTATTTAAAAATGTCTTAGTTTCGGGACACTACCCTGATGTACCCGTGTAATGTTCTTCGTGCTTCAGCAGGATGTGTAAAACATTCGGTTATGTCTCAGTATAGCACAGCACACGGCCGATGAACGAGGATTAAAGCAACAAGTTAAACAAGTTTTAAAAGGAGACACGGCCGTGGCGGCCGTGAAACTGAAAGTACGGCCGGCCGGCCGTGAATAATGCGGGGGTAAGAAATGCGCTGGGAGGGCTGCCTTTGATGTGGTAATGCAAGGCAGGCTGGTTGGCATTGTGCACGCGCTTTTTAGGGCTTGCGCTTGCGCAATGACCTAAAAAGCACATGCACTGCATGGAATCGCCAGTGGAATCGCCAGTGGTGGTTAAACTCTGGACAAGCCACAATAGAGCTTCGCCAGCTATGCGCAGAAGCGCATCAGCAGGCGAGCCCTAAAAAGAGGGGACCATCTCTCAATAAGGGCTGAAAGTGTTTTAATGATATCTTGGTGGTTAATCTTTAATGGTTTCCCTAATAGTGCTAGCATAAAGGACGCCTAAACATTTGATACGGTTGGGATTCCATTGAAAGCCAGAACCATGAAATTTGTTGAAGGGAAAAACTTCAGATTTATCAATTTTCAATTTATAGCCAGAGACTAAGGAACATTCTTGTAATAAGGAAAAAAGAGCCGGTAAAGAATTGGAGTGGTTGGAGATGTAAAGCAGAATATCATCTGCATACGCAGTGAACTTAATGTCAATAGTCTGAAATTGGAAACCTGTGTATAGAGGGGAGCACCTGATATTTTCAAGAACAGGCTCTAAAGCAAGAATAAAAAGGAGTGAGGAGAGGGAACACCCTTGTCTTGTTCCTCTATGAAGAGAGAAAGAATTAGATTGACATCCGCTAACCCGCATAGAAGTACAGGGATCAGAATAAAGAAATTGAATATAACGAATGAATGGGCGGCTAAAACTATGCCATCTCAATGCTCCAAACATAAGGTCCCAGCTAACCCTATCAAATGCTTTTTCAGCATCGAGCGGGATGGCAGCCACAGGAGAATCCATTTTAGAGGCAAGATGAATGATGTTTAGGAAGGTTCTCGAGTTGTCGGTTATAGACCTTCCTTTAACAAACCCAGATTGATAAATATTATTAAGATCAGGAATCACTTTGTTGATGCGGGTGGCCAATATTTTAGCAAAGATCTTACAATCAGTATTAATTAAAGAGATAGGCCTATAATCTTTGCATAAGGAGGGGTCTTTATGCTTATAAGGGATTAAACAAAGCATAGCTTGGGTGAAGGTTCCCTTTGATTTCCCTTCACCAAGAAAGTAATTTATCGATGAAAATAAATGAGGCATTAGGGTTTTTTTAAATTGGAGATAAAACCGAACAGTGAAACAGTCTGGACCAGGTGTTTTATCTTTGGGTAAAAGATTAAGAGCAGTAAGAAATTCCCTTTCAGAAATAGGAGTATCCAATTAATTAAAATCTACAGAAACATCAGGAGTATGAGGGAGAGATTGAAAAAAGGAATCAATTTGAACGGAAGAGGGAATGGAATCTGGAGTGTGAAGAAAAGTATAGTACTGGACAAAGCAATCAAGTATTTTATCATCGGTGGTGTGACAAACACCAGAATTGTCGATAATGGTAATGCTTTTAGATTTCTGTTTCTTAATTTTAAGACAGTTAGCCAGAGATTTACCAGCTTGTTTCCGTCCACCGTACATTTTAGCATAACATTTTAGGAGGTTGTTATATGCAGAATCCCATGAATGTTTGTTAAATTGCATTTTAGCCTTGATGAGAGAGGAAAGAGTGACATTAGAATTAGTGGTGAAGTATTGCTGTTCAAGAGCTGTGATTTGTTTAAAGGATAAGAGAGGGATCGGAGAGGGCTTTTCTCTTCTAACGAGATACAAAATCAATGATGAAACTTCTGGCAGTGGCTTTAAAGGTATCCCAAACTGAAGGAAATTGAGAAGTGGAAGAGAGATTTTTGAGAAAGAAATCATCAATTAAAAGTGTGAATTGTTCAACGAACTGGACATCTAAGAGAAGAGAGTTACTAAAGCACCATCAGCGGGAGATAGGGGAAGATGAAGGGAAGTACATATCTAGGATGACAGGAGCATGATCTGAGATTAGGATGGAGCCAATATCGGAGATGGTCATATATTATGTAGGGTGTGTTGAGTAAGAAAGATTTAGTCAATAAGGGAGTGAGGTTTGTGAAGGGGAGAAAAGAAGGAAAATTCCAATGCTTCAGGGTGAGAGACTCTCCATGAGTCTATAAGGCCTCTAGATAAGATTGCTTTGTCAAAAAGCTTTTGCATTTTGTTGGGGACATATTTGGTGTGTGATTTACGATCAAGGAAAGGATCAATCAGTTGATTACAGGCACCACCCAAGATCAAATTATTTACAGAATGCGAAGAGAGAAAGGTGGAAAAATCATTCCAGAACCGAAAGTCTATACCATTCGGACCATAAATATTACAAAACAAAAGTTGAGTATTATTAACAATAACATTTAAAAACAACCATCTACCATTAACATCATGAAACTCATTTTTCAGTTGAACGCACAAAGATTTGTGAAATAATATAATCACACCATTTTTGTTGTTTACTGCAGGAGAACAAAGAACCTCTCCTACCCATTGTTTGCGTAATGAAGATAATTCTTGTGACCTAATGTGTGTCTCTTGTAACAAAGCAACCTGACATTTTAGTTTTGCTAAGTGAGGTAAAACACCTTGCTTCCTCACAGGATTGCAAATACCTTTGACATTCCAGGATACAACACGAAAACCTTTCATCTATAGAGTTTAACTGTTGCTAGGCTTCTAAATAAAGACAGGCCACAGAAAGAAAGAAGAAACATTTTTAGAGTAAGGAGTAAAGTTGAGGTTGAGAAAATGCATAGAGCATGGAGGAAGTACAAATTTGTATAAGCTAGCCACAGAGGAAAAAGGTAAAGGAAACCATAAAGTACCATTTATAGAGGATATAAGAAAATAATTAGACAAAAATAAAGGATAGGAGAAAGATGCAAGAGAGAAGGAAAACGTAAAGAGAAAAAGCAAAAAGACCAGAAAGAATGGGGAGCATCATCTCGCGTAAAAATTAGGAAAAAAAGGATGATGAAAAGCCACGAAGCTTTAGTCATAACCATCAAAGAGAAGAGAACAAGTAACATTTTTGAGGGAGTGGGGACAGCAAGCAAGAGCCTATCCACAGGATGTGCTTGAAGAATCGATGAAAAGAGTTTGCACTATGTCAAGAGAAAAACTCTTCACACCCAAAAGTTCAATTTCTGAAAAGAAAACAGTATGCGTTTTAAAATACTCCACAGAAGCTTCAAAAATCAAGAAAATAATGACCAAACATTGGAGTCTCATTAAGATGGAACCTGACCTCAAAGACTTATATAGTGAACGCATTACTTTTGCTTTTGAAAGATCTAAAAATTTGAAAGAAATTTTAACAACTAAAAAAACTCAAAAAATTGACTACAAAGGAATGTCAAAATGTGCAAATTGCATTCATTGCAATAATGTTATGATCGGCAATACGTTCACACACCCCACCAAAGGATATGACATAGAGCTACGACACAACAGCACTTGTGATAGCAAAAACAGCATATATGCCATAAAATGCCCATGTGGCAAAACTTACGTGGGTCAGACTGAGAGAAAGATCAAGGTACGAATAACAGAGCATAAGAGCAATATTTGTGCACAAAACATGAAATATACTATAGCCACTCATTGGCTGGAAGCCAAACATCAAATTTCTCAACTCAGGTTTACAATCCTGGAGATAATTCCACAGCGCAGCGACATGGTCCCTACCAAACAGAGACTCAGAGCAGAATTTTTCTGGATAAAAAAATTAAATACCCTACAGCCGATAGGAATGAATGATCATATTGAATTTTCATGTTTTCTTTGACCAGCTCATCATAAGGTCTATTCCCCCGTGTTTTAATCAATATCATCAGATCATCAATATTGTGCTACCTTGTTGATAAAACACTTATTGTCAATATGCTTATATATGTATAGTTTACTTAGGACATTTCGGGTTCAATCATGAGAATGTTATTTTTCATGTTTTAGGTTCCACACAGTAATGCTATAGGTAGATCTTCATTTGTATTTTATTTTTCATTATGGGCTCATTAATCTCCACTGACCAGCATTATTTTGCGCTTACTTCTTTTTCACATTTTTCCTGAAATAGTTTGACCACACACAGTAAATCTTCAACTTCTATTGAAGCCAACACACTCCCTTCATGTGACCTTGCTACTACGTTTTCACCAATAACGTTTATACTTATAAGATACATCGCAGTCTACACGCATAGTATTTTTTCGACTTCTATTGAAGCCAGCATACTCCCATCACGTGACCTGGGAACCTGTAATTTAAACTTCGCGGTTTCCGCAAACATTCACCAGCGGCTACATCCACACGGCGCTAAACCGACAACATTCCAAGTAAGTTTCTCATACGCATTTCTCTGAAATCTCAGACTCTCGTCACGTAGTGCCATTTTGCGTTCACGTCTTTCTTCGTGAACGGACACCTTCTTGCTTTAGCCATGCTAGTTAATCATTTTACCCCCGACCCTCGATCACGTTTCCTTTCACATTAACTCCATTTCAGTTATCACGCTTAGTATACCTAATCATGTCAACCTTGTGAGATCGATTTTGAGAATTCAGAAATGTTTTGTAAACAATACGCACTACATTATTTTATTGTTTACCATGTATATATACTGTTTAATTGGGAAGCATGCTAAGGTCCTGTATTATTTCATTTTTTAGGCCCCTGAGGAAGGGTCACTCCTCGACCCAAAATGCATTGGGCGGATGAGTAATGTTTAAAAATTGGATGTAAAAGAATTTCAGTAATCCTTATGGAATAACAATAAGGAATGAAATGATCAACTAAAATAAAGAAGAATACATATACATATCAAGAGTACTTTGTTTTGACTATATTGGAAAATCACAAACATGTGAAGAAGCCTTCTAGCTTCAAGTATACTTGTGCGCACGTTTATGTGAAAGGTACCCTACCTCCACACATAGTTCCTCAATTTAAGACACGATTAGGCATCGTGTGACAAACGACGACGCCACGCCACAAAACATCTCAACTATTAGTTCAACCAACGATCAAAAGGAGTGCCTAAGGGAATCATTGACATTTACATTATTAGAGCTCCCATCACTGTTTTCCTTAAGTTGAGCGGTATGTATGGGAAGGTTTTCCTGAGAACCTTAATAGTGTAAAAACAGGCAGATTTTACCTGACTTATTTGTGCTGTGCATGTGAGGTCATTGGCGATCATAAATCCGAGGTTCCTGACCTTTTCGACAGGGGCTGGACACCTGCCCGTCTCTGGGGGCCACCAAGGGTGACTCCAGATGGATGGTTTTTGGCCAAACTCAATTACTTCATTTTTTTCGGCATTCAGTTTTAAGAAGTTGTGACTCATCCATTTTTTAACATCTAGAAGACAATTTCTGAAGCGTTCTGCAGTGGCTTTCACCGTTTGGATGCAGACCATGTGATTTTATTAAAGCCGCAAGAGTGTTACATATACATTAAATAGTGTAGGCGAGAACGCTGATCCCTGGGGGACTCCACCCGGAAGAGAAAACTCGTCAGATTGGAGACCTCCCCAGTGGATTTTCTGTATTTGGGCATCTAAGAAGGATTCAAGGAGAGTTAGAGCAGTGTCTGTAATGCCCAATGCCCTCAGCCTGTTCAATAGGACCTGATGATTAACGGTGTCAAATGCCGCCATTAAGTCCAATAGAATCAGGGCTGCTCTACCACCTTCATCCATTGTTCTGTGGATATCCTCTGTTGCCATAATTAAGGCAGATTTGGTGGAATGACATGATCTGAAACCATGTTGTGAGGGGTCTAGTAGGTTGTTGTGATCGGTACACAGTCAAAATATCGAGTTTTAAATTTATCGATGTAAGTAATATCGAAGTTATTAATATCGATAGCATATATATATCGATGTAACTAATTTCAACGACACTAATATCAATATTTTTTTTATTATGTATGTGTTATATGTTTTAGTTAAGTATTTAAAATAAATAATATTATATGTGTATTATTTTATATATTAATACTTTTTTTATAAGTAAATTATATGTTTTAGTACCGGAGCGGGTAGTGGGTTTATAGGGGAAAAGGGTGGGAAGTAATTTAATTGTCATAAATAAAAATCTTTTTATGTATAATTTATTTTTTAATTAATTATTAATTGGCAATTAATTATTTTAATTGATAGATTAGTAATATAATTGGTAATTAAAGTTAATTTGAATTAAATGTTATGATTTAGTACTGGAGCGGGTTGTGGGTTTATAGGGGAATAGGGTGAGAAGTAATTTAATTGTAATTAATAAAAAAAAGATTATATATAACTTATTTAGTAATTATTTATTAAGTGGCAATTAATTATTTTAATTGATACATTAATTATATAATTGGTAATTAATGTTAATTTCAATTAAATGTTATGTTTTAGTATACCTGAGCTTGTTGTGGGTTTATAGGGGTATTGGGTGAAAAGTAATTTTATTGTAAATATTTAATTATTTATACATTTTTTGTTGTGGATAATTAATGTATTAAAAAATGATTATTTGGTAATTATTTATTTTATTAGATAATTATTTTTTAAATTGTCAATTAATATTTGTAATGTGTAAATATTTTTATAACTATAAAAAATAATTAAATAATGGTTAAACATTTTTTCTAAAAATATTAATTTGTATAATGTTTTTTTTTAATTTTTAATATTGATTTAAATGTAAATAATATTATATTGTTATGATAAATACATTATTCTTTAATATTTATTATTTGGTGATTAATATTTAATAATTATTATTTATTGGTGTTTGTTGTTAGTTTATAGTCAATAAATTATTGAAATGTAATTGGTTTTATTAAACATTAATTGTTTTTTATTGATGTTGATGTATTTGAAAAATTAATTCTACATTATTTCAAATATAAACTTTATTTAGAAGTATGTGACAATAAAAATCTATGTTATTAAACGCTTTCCCTACTCTTGCACCCTTTGGAGTTGGAATAGTAATTTTCCCCCCTAATATATGCAAAGCTTTCCCTACTGTTGCACTCTCTGGAGGGGGAATAGTAATTTTACCCCCTACACTATCCAACGCATTCCCTACTGTTGCACTAATTGGAGTGGGAATAGTAATTTGTACCTATCCGCTATCCAACGATTTCCCTACTTTTGCACCCACTGGAGTGGGAATAGTAATTTTTACCCGTCCGCTATCCAACGCTTTGTCTACTGTTGCACTCACTGGAGTGGGAATAGTACTTTTTACCCGTACGCTGTCCAACGCTTTCCCTACTGTTGCATCCTTTGGAGTTGGAGTAGTAATTTTAACCCCCTACACTATCCAACACTTTTCCTACTGTTGCACCCACTGGAGTGGGAATAGTAATTTTTACCCGTATGCTATCCAACGCTTTCCCTACTGTTGCACTCACTGGAGTGGGAATAGTAATTTTTACCCACCCGCTATCCAACGCTTTCCCTACTGTTTCCATCTCTGGAGTGGGAATAGTAATTTTACCCCCTACACTATCCAAAGCTTTCCCTACTGTTGCACTCACTGGAGTAGGAATAGTAATTTTTACCCACACGCTATCCAACGCTTTCCCTACTGTTGCACCCTTTGGAGTTGGAATAGTAATTGTTACCCTTACGCTATCCAACGCTTTCCCTACTGTTGCACTCACTGGAGTTGGAATAGTAATTTATACCTGTACACTATCCAACGCTTTCCCTAATGTTGCAATCAGTGGAGTGGGAAGAGTAATTTTTACCCACCTGCTATCCAATGCTTTCCCTACTGTTGCAAACTCTGGAGTGGGAATAGTAATTTTACCCCCTACACTATCCAACGCTTTCCCTACTATTGCACCCTTTGGAGTTGAAATAGTAATTTTTACCCGTACGCTATACAATGCTTTCCCTACTGTTGCACTCACTGGAGTGGGAATAGTAATTTTTACCCACCTGCTATCCAACGCTTTCCCTACTGTTGCACCCTTTGGAGTTGAAATAGTAATGGTTACCCTTACGCTATCCAACGCTTTCCCTACTGTTGCACTCTCTGGAGTGGGAATAGTAATTTTACCCCCTACACTATCCAACACTTTTCCTACTGTTGCACCCACTGGAGTGGGAATAGTAATTTTTACCCGTACGCTATCCAATGCTTTCCCTACTGTTGCACTCACTGGAGTAGGAATAGTCATTTTTACCCACCCGCTATCCAACGCTTTCCCTACTGTTTCACTCTCTGGAGTGGGAATAGTAATTTTACCCCCTACACTATCCAACGCTTTCCCTACTGTTGCACTCACTGGAGTGGGAATAGTAATTTTTACCCACCCGCTATCCAACACTTTCCCTACTGTTGCACTCTCTGGAGTGGGAATAGTAATTTTACCCCCTACACTATCCAACGCTTTCCCTACTGTTGCACCCTTTGGAGTTGGAATAGTAATTTTTACTCTTACGCTATCCAACGCTTTCCCTAATGTTGCCCTCTTTGGATTGGGAATAGTAATTTTTACCTATTTGCTATCTAATACTTTCCCTACTGTTGCACCCTATGGAGTTTGAATAGTAATTTTTAGCCTTATGCTATCCAATATAATTTATAATTATGTATGCATTTTATAATATTTTTATTATGTTACATAATGTTGTGTTTAAATAATTTATTAAATAATGAAAGTATATTTAATTGTTTTTATGTATTAAATATAAATATTTATTATTATTTATGTTATTATTTTATGAGTGTTGATGTAGTTGTAATTTATAGTATTTGTTAATATTTTTAAAATTATTAAAAAATAAATATTATAATTAATTAAATATATATTACATATTGTACGATTAATTTTAATTAAATGTTTAACATTAAATATGTATTGAGAGGGTGGCGTGGGAAAACATGGCGGCAGCTGGTTAAGCGTTCGTGGTGCTCAGGTATGAGCTCCTGCTGAAGATCGCCACATGCAATTTATCCCAAAAATTGATTTCTGACACTGACAATACTTGGGGGACCTGAATCCAGACCTCGGGGGTTCGATTTTCTGCTGCACCGGGGATTTCGTGTCAGGGGATGCAGACGCGCTACCTCGGGATTGAGTCGCAGGCACTCCGCTTTCTGCTTGAGTGCGGAACCGCAGCCGAGGGCGGGGAGAACGCTGGTTGCCATCGGCTGCGAACGCTGCAAGTGCTTCGCAGCACTGAATCCTGCTCTGCCTCGGCTTTCAATTGTTTGGGAGAACACGGAGCTGCATGGCCGAAGAAATCAACGAGTCTCCGGCGCTTGGGGCTGTGGCAGCTTTCTCAGAGCGAGATAAGTAAACTGTACTTAATTTTTCCTGAGGAAGCCCCTAAAAATACGGTAAGCCTCGACTTTGGAAAACAGAGCCCCCCTTATCACTACTTAGATTTTTTTGAGTAAGGTTGGCAGCTATATCCGCAGGAGTCTACAGGTGAGATAAAACAGCCTCATTTACCACAATCACCATTACCTCGTCTCCGGTCAGCCGCGCTGGAGCTGAGGAGAGAGAGGTTACTGAGAAGTCTGGAGCAGCCATATCACGCACTTTCCTCCGATAAAATCTTGCGTAGTGCCCCAGAACTTGTAACTAAACAGCCGGGCATACAGGTAACACATATACCAGCACCAACATCATCAGCCGTGGCGGATATAGTGGAGGGGGGAAATATGGGGCTTCTAGTTACTTCAGATCCTCTTACTACAACTTTGTTAGGCCAAGAGGGGTCAATAAAGGCAGTAGTTGCCCCCGAATTCACTGCAAAAGCTCAGCCCTCCCTCAGTAAAACTAAAGCTACCGCCAAAAGAGGGCGGAAGAAAAAAGGTGCACCGCAAGAAGATAAGCTTGAGGTATTAGTCTCACCTAGTGGGGTGGTAGACCATACCGTAGTAGGAGAAGATAAAAAATCCTCCTCTTACTTAAGTACGGAGGTCAAAGGAAGGGGCACCAAATACGGCCTGAAGTCCAAAACTAAGGCAAAAAAGAGAATTAAAACGCAGAATACTGTATCTGAGACAAATGCCAAGATTACCCCCTCCTTACGCTCCTACTTTAAAGTAATACCCCAAATGCTACATCTGCCAGGGGATCACACCATGTCAGCCGGCCCTGAAGAGGAAGGTTCTGTTCTAACGGATAAGGCTTCTGCCTTTCAGGATTCTGAGGCAATAGAAGCAATAGATCAAGGAACAGAAGAAGGGGCTATAGAACCTGAAACCACTGAATTAAGTCTAGGAGAAGGAGATGGAGATAACGAGAAAGGGTCAGGATCACAATCTTCTATCGCTCGGGAGGAGCCAGAACCAATTCCATCATTACGATATTCAGAAGTCTTGTTTGTCACTGAGGCTGCCCCTAGCGGATCGAATGAAGAATCTGGAGCAGTCGGGGGAGATCTTTTTGATCAAATTGAATACTCTATAGACTCCCTCACGGATCAATCCAAGTTTGAGGCCAAAGATGAAATAACACCAGCGGCTATACTAGGTATGTTTTCAGCTCTTACGCTGGAAATAAGAAAGGGCTTTGCAGAGTCTTCTGCAAATCAAGCTGCAAATCAAGCTGAAATAAGAAGCTACTGTGAATCCCTTGAAAATAAAATCGAGGGACTCGCTATAAGAACGGGAGTCCTTGAGGAGACTACAGGAGCACTCTATCTATTTGGACCAGGCGAAAGTAGATATCCAGAAGCTTTCTAGAGAGGAGCAAGTACTTAGTGAAAAGATGGAGACTTTGGAAAACAATGCGAGGAGGGAAAATCTCCAAATTTTGAATGTGCCTGAAGGTTCAGAGGGCTCAGACTTAAAACAGTTTATAACTGGCTTGCTAAAAGAGTCCCTGAATTTAGACCTCTCCCTAGAAAAACTAGCATTGGATATCCTTAGAGTTCACAGGGATCCCTTTAGACGAAACCCCCAGAGATCTAAACCCCGTAAAATCTTAGTAAATTTTCACACATATGTTCTGAAAGAACAAATACTTAATCTTGCGCTAAAACAAAAATCGTTGGTTGCAAAGGGGGTTACATATGGTCAGATCTCTCAAGAATTACCTTGGAGAAGCAATGGGAGTTTGGGAGGCGCCTGGAAGCTTTTAGAGCAGCGGGCGCCTCAGCTCAATTAACATTTCCTGCTGGCATGAAAATAATGTATAACAATAAGATGACAAATATTAGAACAGTGCAAGCAGCGGATGAACTCCTGATGCAGATGGGAAGTAATAAGAAGTCTTAACTATAAGATTCTGTAAGAAGAGTCAGTATCCATGGCCACTTCTTGACTTCTCCAAGTTCTTATGCATACAGAGTCAAATTAATTCTCCCCAAGAGATAGTAAGTAATATAATTAATTGAGTGTCACTATTAGATTAGTTACTTTATTTTTTCACATTTATATAGGTGGGGTATCTCTCCAGGAGCTTCCAGAGGGGCGCTATCAACCGGACATTGCACTGGTTAGATATCGCAAGGGTTTTCCAGGGAACGGGAGGGGGGTGGGTGGGTGACACGTAGTTGGGTTTGGTGGTGGGGGGTGGAAAAAAAGTAAAAATGTCCTCAGAAAGCCAAAATATCATAGTCTTGACAGAAAGAAAGTGGTATTGCAATCTTATCAAAAGAGTCTTAGACCACTATGGGTCGGTCTAGTCTTATTTGTTCATTTCTCTTTCTTGTTGGATATGTATGTCAAAAATGATTAACATAAAATACTTCTCCTGGAATATTAATGGCCTGCGCACCAAACCTAGGGCAAACAAAATTATGCAATACTTACGAGACCTGGATGCGCAGGTCATTATTCTCCAGGAGACTCATTTAACACAATTAGAGATGATGGATTTAATTAAAAGTAATAGGTGGATAGACTTTGCGGTCTCAACTACTCAGGCCAGTAATACTAGAGGGGTTTCTATATTTTTCAAGAAAGGAGCTAAAGCTAGGCTGCTATCTCAACAGGTCGACCCAGGTGGAAGATGGACCATAGCCTCCGTGATAATAGCAGGCTCTCAAACCACAGTTTTGGGCTACTATGGGCCGAATCAGGATGATCCTACTACATTGGAGATTATGTTTTCACACTTGCTCTCCTTTTCTGAGCCAACAATCATAGCTGGTGATTTTAACATTGTCCTAAACCCGGTTTTGGATAAATCCCCCAATAGTCGATCTTTAGGTTTGTCAAAATCTAGGTTAGTGTTACAATCTGCAATGAAAACATATGGGTATCTTGATATATGGAGGGAGAGGTCTGGGGACCAGCAAGGAGTGTCTTTTCAGAATTATAAATATAAACACCAGTCTAGGATTGACTTTATCTTAATTAGCCGAAAGCTGGCTGAACTCGTAAGATCCATCAAATACTTACCTCTGCATCTTTCAGATCACTCTGCTGTACTAATGGACCTAACCTATGTAACGGAGAGACTGCCTTCTAGATGGTCCTTTGATCGCTCACTTCTCTCTTCACCCGATGATATATTATATCTCAATAGAGAAGCACACAACTTTTTTCTGATCAATAACGACTCAGCAACTACAAGGATCGTCTGGGACTCGTTCGAAGCATTTTTAAGGGGACTCATAACAGGGAAAGTGTCATACAAAAGGAAGCAATATAAAGAACAAATTCTGTCCATAGAGGAAAAGATAATAAATCTCCAATGTCTTATCGACAGTAATACTGGGGCAGATGAGTCCATTAAAAATAACTATAGGAAAGAAATGGCGACCTTGAAAGCCAATCTGGGTTCAGTTTTGAATCTTAGATTGCAGCAGAGATGGGAAGCAAGAAAATTAGCCCATTTTGAGTACAGCGAAGGTGCAGGTAAAATGCTTGCGTGGAAGACTAAATCAGATCAGGTCCGGAACAATAATACAAATATCAAGGTGAGCAATGATTCCTTTACATCGGATAGCGAGATTAGAAGGGCCTTTAAGGTGTTTTTTGAGTCTATCTATAAGGAGGACATTGTAACCCGATCTGAGGAGGTCGACGAGTGGCTAAGACATTTGAATCTCCCCAGCCTTACATATGCTCAGTCTCAAGCATTGGAGAATATCATCACCGAAGGAGAAGTTAGGGCCGCTATAGAAAAAAGCAAGAATGGAAAGGCCGCGGGGCCCGATGGGCTACCTGCAGAAATTTATAGAATCTTAGAGGATGAGATTGCCCCCTTCCTTACTAAGATGTTCAATCAGATCCTTCTTGATGTCCAGACTCCCCCGTCATCATGGGACAACGCATCAATCACACTCATATTGGAACCTGGGAAGCCTAACGACGCCTGTGAATCTTACAGGCCCATATCAATCTTAAACGTGGACTATAAGATCTTCACAACAATTTTAGCCTCTAGGTTGGCCTTGGTAGACCCGGCAGTCCTTCATGTAGATCAAAAAGGATTTGTAAAGGGCCGACAACTATATGAACTGACATACGACCTAATAGGTGCAATAGATATCGCGGTATCACAGAATTTGCTGTTGACTGCTGTCACTCTGGACGCGACCAAGGCCTTCGACAGGGTTAATTGGGTGTACCTTTCGGGGGCCCTGGCTAAATTTGGAGTGGGGAAGAGATTCTGTCGTGTAATTAATCTATTGTATGCCAGACCATCGGCAAGCCTATTAATTAACAGGGAGTTGTCAGACCCTTTTAATATAACTAGGGGGACTCGGCAGGGTTGCCCGCTTTCCCCCCTTCTGTTTGACTTTTATATTGAACCTCTCGCACAACAACTGAGGAGAGAGAATGCCATCATTCCTTTTTGTTACAGAGGGTGGGAAAAGAAGGTGGCTTTATACGCTGATGACCTGCTCGTTCTTACATCAGACGTTACAATGGCACTCTCTGTTATATTTGAAATTGCTAAGGGGTTTGGAAAAATATCAGGCTACCAGACCAATACATCAAAAACAGAGATGTTGGTCTGGAATGACAATCCGAGATCCTTGGAAATACAGGAGGGTGAATCATTACGCTTTCTGGGCCTAAATATCATAAAAGATATTAATAAGCTAGCCACAGTAAATATTATAGCAATTATTAAAGAATGTAGGAAATTAATGCATGCATGGTCCCATCTTCAATTATCCTTGATTGGGAGGGTTAATCTCGTAAAAATGTCCATTCTGCCTAAACTCTCTTTTCTTTTTAACACCATTCCCCTTTATTTTGATCAGACTCACATAACTAAAATACAATCAGATATCACTTCTTTTATTTGGAACAAAAAACTACCAAGAATAGCTTGGAAGAAGCTTAGACGGCGATGGGAGAAGGGAGGTTTAGCCGCACCAGACTTAAAATTATATTTGTGGGCTTTTCAGCTATCACACATTCGAATGCTTTAAAAAAAACTACTAACTATGGGGTAGGATTAATGTTTTCTGCCATGTTGAAAGGGGAAGGCCTCAGCCAGTCGGGATATTTATTCAAATTTGGCAACCCGAAATTCTTCAAAAAGATCAAATTGAAGGTCCTGCTTGGTTTGGCGAAAACCTGGTCTGAGGTAATAAAATCAATTAAACAGGGGTATTACTGTGATAAAACACTGCTTTGGGGGTTACCGGATAGTCCAGCCTGGTTGGAAGATACTCTAGCCACTCCTTTGAGAGAGGCAGGCCTTAAAGAATGGGGGGATCCCTTCTATGAAGGGGGCCTGCTTTCATGGGAGCACATACAGAATAAAATAGGTCCAACCCTTTCAAGGTTTAAATACATACAAATCAGTAGTTGGACACAGGCATATAATGATCCACCAATAAAACGAAATAGGTTTTCTCTTGGTGGGCATAGTCAACTAATAACTAATTTGGTAAGTATCCCTTCAACCAAACATGAGATTTCACAATGGTATAATCTCCTACTAGATGAATCTGATGGGGAATTTAAGTTACCAGCTCAACTTTGGGGTGACTTAATAATTAGTCAAGACGTACAAGAACTTTGGTCTACCTCATTTGAGCTTTTAAAAAGCATTGTGAAACCCTCATGGCTTCGCAGAAACCATCTTTTTACCCTTCATAGGGCGTATTACTCTCCCCAAAGATTATCCAAATTTGCCTCAGGAAATTCAGTGGCATGTGCAAGGTGCGGGCTGATTGCAGCTTCAGATATTCATATGTTTTTTGAATGTCCCCGAATTGTAGCATATTGGGAGGCCACGGCATCGTTAGATCTCCCAATTATCATAGATTTACCATTAGTGATCTTTGGAGTCCTGAGGACAAATCAAAACACAGCCAAAAGCCTGGTCTTTTACACGGTCCTTTGGCAAGGAGAGAGATCTGCAGGAGGTGGAAGGATTCTCTCCCTCCTTCCCATAGGGATTGGTTGACATCTATTTTACAGACGGCATGTATGGATCTAGCCAGACCAGGAAACCAAAACAAAAGGGCCTTTTGGCATCTGCTCGAATGGTCACAATAAAGATCCTTGTTTTTTTTTCCCCCGGGTCCAATGATTACACTACTATGGTGCCAAAATTCAGAAGTTGGCCGGTCATAGCCCGGTCCAGGCCCTGCAGTAGGCCTCCCCATTGGTAGCCAAATTGGATATCAAGCTGAGACAATTGTGGGACTCATGGCCTTCCCCCTCGAAATGATTCCTCCCAGTTATAATACTGTGTCAACTGTACCTATGCTTATTCTAAAAGGCTTGCTTAAACCATGGTGGATATGAGGACAATGAAAAAAAAAAAAAAAAAAAAAAAACATTCAATATGTAGTATTTAAATCATTTTAAACATTCTGAAATATTTTTACATAAGTTTAAATTATATAAAAGTATTATTTATTTTATAATTCTTTTTTTAATAATAAAAAACCCCGATATATTTACTTAAGATATTTTTAACATCGATATTTTATTTTCAATATTTTTGTACTTACCATGTTGTAGATAGGGTGTCGATATACTTGCCATCGATATTCCAACGTCGATATTTTGAGTGTCGATATCCTGTCTCTCGATATTTTGTCGAAGATTCGTTGTGATCAATGTATTTCATGAGCTCCTGGTTCATGGCTCTTTCCAGGATTTTGGCTGGTAAGGGGAGACAGGATATCGGTCGATAGTATTTGAGTTCCATAGGGTCTAAAGTTTCTTTTTTGAGGATAGGCCAGATGCATGCTTTCTTCCAGCTCTGAGGAAATATACCAGAGCATGTGACCTCATTGAGCAAGGGGGTCAGAGCAGAGCTTATTGTCCCAGGAATCAGGTGTAATATATAGGGAGGGCAGGGGTCCAGAGTTGATCCTGATTTGGTCTGGGTTAGCAGGGTGGTGACCTGTGTCATATCTAGATGTGAGAAGTGCGAGAAATTAATTACATTAGGTGGTAAGGGGGCTCTATGGGTCTCTACTGTTCAACGACTGAGGTATGAAGATCGTCGTAGACCGCCTGGACCTTTTGTTGGAAGAATAGAGCCATATTCTCCACAAAGTTCTGATCTGGAATAAAGATGGTGTCGAGAGGACTCTTAGATAGGTGTGCAACAGTTTTAAATAATTCATTTGAGGAATTTGAGGCCTCTTAAAATTTTATTGGTAAAGAAGGGCGATTTGGCCTGTACAATCTTTATCTTGTATTCGTGTAAAATTTTGGTGTATTCTATCCTGTTATGGTGGCTATAATCAGATCGCCAGATCCGCTCATCGCGACGACATTTAAGTTTTATTAGTTTAACATCAGGGGTGTACCATTGAACAGTAACTGCTCGTCTTCTAGGTTTCTAAGATTCCTCTGGGGCCAACTCATCCATTGCTTGGCTAATCCAGGTGTTAAAGTGGTTAGCTCCATTATTACTATCGTATGTTCCGGGTAGTGGAGGATTCCTAGACAGCACATTCACTAATTGGTTGGCTTGGAGCTTTTTCCAGGGATGAATTTTAACTGGCAGTGTATGATCCCTGCGGCGAGTGATAGAGAGATTTGTTTGTAAGTTAAAGTAGATAGCCGCGTGGTCTGATCATGGGACTGGCAAGATCGATGTAATCTTTATGTGGTTGTTATTTGTAAAAAGACTGTCAAGCGTATGTCCAGCAGTGTGCGTCAGCTTGGAAACTATCTGGTTCATCCCAAAGCTTTTGAAATTGTCAATTAAGGTGGCCGTCTTGGTGTTATTATTCTCCTTGAGGTGAAAATTAAAGTCACCTAATATAGTGAAGGTAGCTGCATCTGAGGTGGATTCCAGAAAGGCTAGGAGAGCCTTAATAAAAGGGGCTCTAGGTCTTGGGGGCCTGTAAACCAAAAGACCGGAAACGACGGTTTGATTTCTGTCTTTAACGTTGAAGGTCATGGTTTCAGCCTCCAGACCTGGTTGTGGGAGAATGTTTATTTAAAAATAGGAGCGGTGTTTTATATCATTTCCGCCTCCCGTTGAGCCTGTCCTGTTGGCATATGCCACAGAGTAGCCGTTCGGACAGCTATGGTCCAGTCAGGCCCTGATGTTTCGGATGCCCTTGTTTCCGTGAGGAAAACAAGGTCAGCTGAGTTGTCAGTTATTAAAGCTTCTAACTCGTACCTATGTTTCGACATTGATCTAACATTTATGAGTATGTTTTTTAAGGTTTCATGGTTGTTATCAGGTAGGCCATCTGGGGTATGGGTAAATATATTGGTGGGCAGTGAGTAGAGGCAAGTGGTATTAAACCTGCTTCCACCGCTGCTCGTGCACTGCTGGCTAAAGAGGAGAGTGGGGGATACGCTATGTATCCGAAATCCGCAGGAAGTGCAATTTAAAATGTTTGAGATACCAATATTGTGAAAGATGGTCGGGTGCTCACAGGAACCTGCCTCTAATAGAAGCAGTTGTGCTTTAGAGTAGCTTTTTATGTCAGAATGGGCAGGGGTCCGGCGCGGACGGGCACAGACGGGCTCCCCTTTGGTGAGCCTTCGGCGCGCCCGCTGTGCGTCCGGAAGGGCATTGGGCTAAGTAGGCTCTTGCCCGGATGTTGTGTCAGCTAGAGCGCGTCCCCACCAGTCCTAAGATGATGGCTGTGTGGACTGTGAGGCCCAAAATTACCCTTGTTTCCCTCCGCAACAAACGGGACTTCCCGCGGCGGAACAGGGAATTTGGGGGGTTAAAGTGAGTGCGAGACAATTTTCAAATCAATTGTGCAAAATACAGTGTTAGTTAAAAACACAAACAGTTTATTTAAAAAACGTAGTAATCACGATTTTTAAAATATCACAATGATTTCCCTAGCAGCAGTAAATGATTGTAAGCAAGGACCGGGCAGGTCGTTTCAAGCGCAAACCGCTCTGTAATGCTTCCGTCTATCGCTGAGCCTCTGGCTGAGCCTTACCTGAATAGGCTCTTGCCTGGATGTTGTGTCAGCTAGAGCGCGTCCCCACCAGTCCCACTAGTCCTAAGATGGCGGCTGTGTGGACTGTGAGGCCCGAAATTACCCTGGTTTCCCATCCGCAACAAACTGGACTTCCCGCGGCGGAACAGGGAATAGTGGGGGTTAAAGTGAGTGCAAGACAATTTTCAAATCAATTGTGCAAAATACAGCGTTAGTTAAAAACACAGACAGTTTATTTTAAAAACGTAGTAATCACGATTTTTAAAATATCATAATGATTTCCCTAGCAGCAGTAAATGATTGTAAGCAAGGACCGGGCAGGTCGTTTCAAGCGCTAGCCGCTCTGTAATGCTTCCGTCTAACGCTGAGCCTCTGGCCGAGCCTTACCTACATAGGCTCTTGCCCGGATGTTGTGTCAGCTAGAGCGCGTCCCCACCAGTCCCACTAGTCCTAAGATGGCGGCTGTGTGGACTATGAGGCCCGAAATTACCCTTGTTTCCCTCCGCAACAAACTGGACTTCCCGCGGCGGAACAAAGAATAGGGGGGGTTAAAGTGAGTGCGAGACAATTTTCAAATCAATTGTGCAAAATACAGCATTAGTTAAAACACAGACAGTTTATTTTAAAAACGTAGTACCAATAATTTCCCTAGCAGCAGTAAATGATTGTAAGCAAGGACCGGGCAGGTAGTTTCAAGCGCTAGCCGCTCTGTAATGCTTCCGTCTATCCAGACGTAACCAGACACAAGGGAACAAATCAACTGGATACGTCAAGCAAGATTGACAAACGAATGATGTAAGCAAGGGTCTTAACCATCGCACAGGAAGAACCTGAAAACAGACAAAGGAACAATTAGCAATAATTTACAGCATATGTATGACCTAAAACAATTATATCTTAAACAGAAGACAATAACAAGATGATTAATGTTTGCCAAGTTCCATGTGTTCCTCTCGATGTTTATGGATAAACTTCTGGAGATCGCAGGATCATCAAATGAAAATGTTCTGTCTTTGTAAGTCACTTTGAAGAAACAGGAGTGTATAAGGCCACAGCGAGCATTCACGGATTTTAAGGCCGGTCTGAGATCTAGGAATTCTTTGCGTCTACTGGCAGTTGGTTTAGACACATCCTGACTGAAAAAAATCTTGTGGCCAGACCAGAACATCTGCTTGTGTTGTTTGGCAGCAGCGAGGATTGCCATAAGGTTGGAGTATAGTAAATGTAAATCCGTATTTGTAAAGCGTGAACTACTCACCCTTATGGGTCTCAAGGCGCTGGGGGCCGTCATGGAAATGAAGTGATCCATTGCCCAGAGTCACATGGTGCTGAGCTGAGCTGCCGCCGGAGCCAGGGATTGCACTGTGAACCCTGTGCCAAAGTCAGCTGCCCTGGCCGCTACAGCACACCTCTCTACGTAGAAAGTAGAAAGTAGGCTTGGTTTGGTGGTAGAGGATGCATTTTGATGCCCTAATCTATGCTCTCTTTGAATATTAAAGTCAACTGATTTTGGGAGACCAATAATCTGCAAAACCTGTTGTTTTAAGAAGGAGATCATGTCAGAGCCTTCAGAACCCTCTGGGATTCCATAAATGCGTACGTTGTTATGCCGATTTCGATTTTCTAAATCCTCAGTAGATTTTTTGAGTTGATTAATTCCCTAAGCGTCAACTCTAGCAATAACAACCTGCGCATCGCTCTCTTCTGTTCAACATCAGAGAATCTCATATCAAGACCGGACCATTTTTCCTCGTTTCTGTGGAGGGTGGTGGTAGTGTCCGACATAAATGGGCGAAAGAGACGTAACTCTTCCATGATGTCCTCTAACGTGATGGGAAGAGGAGACATGGTTGGAGAAGTGGGGTCCTTTTTGAGACGTTTACTATTGTTAACTTTAGAATCTTTACGACCTCCAGAAGTGGACCTTGAGTTTCCATGAGATTTATTAGGCTGCATAAGATCCATAGTCACAAAAAATAAAGTTATTGAGGAACAGAATCTGGAAGGCACCGAGACAGTAATCTGAGTAGACGCAGTATAGACTGAAAGCGTGAAAAGCAGCCAATATAGTGGCAGATATGACCGTACATACTTGTAGCAAAAAGTGAGTAGCAATAGGACTCTACGCAGGGGCAAGTAGAGTTGCTATAACAAGCTGGTAAGAAAAAAAAGGTTCAACTGCAGTTAAGAAAAGAAATGGCAAAGAGAGGATTACTGCCTTCCAAGTAAAAAAAGCAGGTTCCAAAAGCCAATTGGAGATTAAAATAACAAATTAGAATGCGCTTGAACACTGCAACATTATCCAAACCAACTGCGCGTGGTAAGGAGCTGATATGAAAGGCTCAATACATATATGCTGAATTGAACTGCATTACAGGTGGCTACCGATTAACACCAACACATACATAATGACAACAAAAGTGCTATTTGGAGTGAAGCCTTATTAAATGCACCATTAAAAACCACATATAATCTCAGCTGCAGTGTTGTTTAAGTTGATGTATAGTTGATTGCACTATTTTGAGTACACCCACCAACTTAGCTGCAATGACTGTAAGGCTGAGGTGAAATAGGTTGCATACTTAAAAGTGACCACATGATAGCAGCCAAGGTGCGGAGTCGACTAAGGGAGAATAAAAGTCTAAGACTCGAGCGCAGATATAATTGCAGCTTTTATACCGAGGAGATTTTTGCAGGTATTGTTTATGCTCCTAATATCTATTATTTAAAGCGCTGTTACAAGCGCATGTTGTGGCAGCTGTGAGCCGAGTTATGATGAGGGGGAATTGCGCAGTGCCACTCCGAGCGCGGGCAAAATGATGGCTGCAGTGCCAGCCATTCAAAGCTGACTCAGAGTCGCGCCGTAAGTGGAATTCAGAAGCATATTACGTTGGGCGGAAACTCGCCACTGTAAACTTGGCGGTTTCCGACATACCAACATCTTTTTGTGAGCGGGCACAGTTCCAGCAAAACGTCCCTTCGTGGTGAAGTCTGTTATGACGCTGGGGAGCCTCCTAAGGATATGGCCGTCTTGCCGCTGCCTTCGCGCGCTCTACATGTAACGAGTCTTTTCATAACAGCTGAAGCCAGACCTATGTAATAAAAGGATTTTGCTAACAAACCACAAGAATTACTTCTTTGTCGCATTAAAGCATTTTACAAACCATTTTTCACAGAAGGTCTTTCAATTCCCACCCACATGAATGAAACAAATTTCCTCGGAACAGCGTGCCCACAATTCTACTGTAAACGTATTAACCCTTCAGGCCAACATAAAATAAAAGTATAAAAAAAGTCACAATGCCCCTACCAAGCACACATTTCAAATAATCTTTTAGCACAGAATTTTCATAAGTCTCTCAGGTTCCTTAAGGACAATCATCACTGCTTTTCACCTAATCTTATAGTCTGCAGGATACAATCTCAAATATACAACAAAACACTTTGTCGAAACTAAATCCATTGGATACACCGACTACAGATTGGACACATTATCAGAGAAGCAGGAATGGCAGCCTTGGACTTAACCACTTAAACCAATTGTATATGACACTTATCAAGGATCGGACCTCACCATATCCACTGCTGCAGTGAATCAGAAAGTGTCAGCCAACTTGAAGTTTTTTTAAACAAATTATAAACATTCCCTTTAACATAGAAGAGTGAGTACTCCAACAGTTAACAAATTTAGGATCCTTATTTTTCCAAGTAGTTATAGCTGGTCTACAGATATATTTACTACAAACAATTGACATGGGACCCTAAGGAGGAAAAACATATTCAAGCAAAGACTTTCAGAATACTATTATGCACTTTCAGAATTAGTGTGATAAGGCAATAAAATGTGGTGATGACTTTGCCTCATTATGAACATTCTGTTGACCGATATGCCCCTATCAACTCAGAGAGCCAATGAATTGCACCACATACATCAAACTACCTCACCAGTGAGGAACATGTACATATTATGTTCTAATACATTTTTTATTTTTGCATATTTATATTTATGTAGCGTGACCCAAAGGTATTGGAGAGCTTTACATGAGCACCATATTTACATTACACATTGAGGTGCGGGGAGATAAAGTGATTTGCCCAGAATCACAGGATGTGGACGCGACCCCGAGGCTCGAACGCTGGTTTTCAGCACCAAAGTTGCCAATCTAGCCGACAGACCACATTCTCTCCCGAGAATATTCTACTATAGTTTTTATGAGTAAAAAAAATCGCTATCCTCTCTATACAGCAATCTTTCATGATCTGCAAACTTTTGCCTTTTTGCTGGAAAATGGCTGGACACTTACTATACCCTGAGAGTATGCAATTCCAAAGGAACTGTGCGATTTCATTATGGCCCTTACCAAGTAATTTACAGTTTGCAAACTAGGAATTTTCCACAAATATTGAGTTGCAGCTATAGGTTCTTTAAAAGGAAAACAGTTTGCTTGTCAATTGCTCTATTGAGACATAAAATATGAGAGAACTTTGACAAGATAGTGCAAACAGTCCTAACTGATAGATGAGGGGTGGTGATTAGCCAGTAGCAGGAAACAATATCCCACACAAAATTAAATAATTATTAGATAGAACGAGGAAAATTCAGCATGTGTACATAAAAAGTGTCTGGATGGAGTGCGGCCGAGAGCAGGGACGCACAGCATTTCCATTGCAAGAGTGAGCTGGATAATTGCTACCATATGGTACCGCTCACTCCCGCAAGGGAATCGCCAAACGTGCATGCGTTGCCTTTGAATGCAATGCAACGCGTGCAAGTATGTTAGGGCAAAAACGAAATCGATTACATGAGGTCCCCTCCTATGTAGTGCATGCGCGCTGCCTAGGCGAGACCTAACAAGTCTTTCACGCCCTTGCTGATGTGGTCATAGTCGACCAGCACTTAATTTGTAATCGAATGAGCAGGGGTGTAGGAGACACAACATTTCTGGGAGGTGGGGTGGGAAGTGATAACCTTGTAGACTTTCCTGTGACCATATAAAAATCACCCATAGCATGAGACCGTACGCAGGTTAAGCGAATACAATCACATAGTTTTGAAGTGAAATATTGAGAAAGACAGGCATGCAGTCATAGTTTGCAATATATGTTTTCATAGTAGTACTCATAGTTCACTCACACTCGGTACTGTGAGCTGAATGATACACATTCTTTGCAGCAGGCACATTTACCCTGCGCTCTAAGTTACAATGAGCTATAACTTTCACTACACAAAATACCGAACTCTCACTAGTAGGAACATTAATCACCAGAGTTATCTTGACATTTTTATTGTTGTCTGAAATCTGCCTGACGTACAAGTTAATGTGCTTTTAAACAAAAATTATTTTTAAACACTGTCATAACCTATAATTTATAATTGACTAATGTCCAAATATTAAGTGCAAATATGGCAGGTTAAAAATGAAGGTTAAAAGATTCTAAAAAAGCCTATGATCACACTCAATTCCACAGACGGCTGAGGTCATGATACTGACCACCAGCCGGGTGACCATCAGCCGGCAGTCCGCTGCGCGTCCGCGCCCCTTCCTGCAGTCTGAGTCTCATGTGTTCTGTGGTATGGGGTAGGGCACCTTTAAGCCAATTAATTTACTCTTGGTAAGTTAACAGGACTACTAAGTCCATGTATGGGAAATACTTATCAGGTGGTTCAACTTCAATGTATTCAAGAAATAGCCGTGTTTGTGCATCTGCAGGGGGACTTTAACATAAGAATAGAATATCTCTGTTCTGAATGCTTCATGTGCCTCAGCCACGAAGGTAACATCTCCACCTGTTGCGGGGAGGCAATGTTGTAATAATTTCATGGTAACTGCCGGTATCCAATTTTATGAAATATTTAGTGAAACTACCTGTTCTTCAATGTCCTCAGCTGTTTGTTCATTGTCTGAGAAGTAGTATTTAGCTAAACTTTTACACAGATATGGTATGCACAATGTTGGACATTCCAATCCTCCAAGCTTGAATAACCTACAGCCAATACATAGGTGATACCTACTCTAAGCTAAGGCTGATTTGTTTGCTTTCCCACTTGCGGAAGTCTCCTGAAAAGAACGTTAGTAGGGGTCTCTGAGAAAGCACAACTGAACTACTCAGATTTGACTGTTAAATAAAAACCTAAAACACATTGGCCGCGCCATATCATGTAGTTCCTAGTAATCCGTAGGATCTGCGCATTGTTTGTACAACATAAACTAGGAACTTAGTGCCAAGACTGATTCTGGACACCACCACAAGATATGTTGGCCTATGGACCAGCTTGATCACAGTACCACAGTAAGCACCCAAACCTACTAGGGAGTGATTGGTTTCTGGCAACCCTGACTCCTCAAGCATTGTGGAAACAGTACAGAACCTTACGCTCAGTCACGTTTGCGTACTTATTCTAAGAGAAACATACATCGAATACATAGTGGGAGGTTTTCAATAAATGTATTGAACCAACGTTATTTTTGCAAAAATAACATGTGCGGCACATGGTGATTTCTCAGCATTCAAGGACCTCAGTGTCAGCGTAAGAGCCTCTCTGCTAATCTATCGGGGATACTCATCTTTTATAATAGAAAGGAGCTTTCTAATGTACATATAGATTTACAATGTTATGTATATGTCGATAGCCCTATCGCCCCGTGGATGAAGATAGTGATGACAATTGTACTGTAGCAGGAATTCTGCTCCTACACAGAACTGTGCATAGAGACGTGGAACCGTAGTAAATTAGGGTGTGCCAAAACTCACCTTTGCAGCCGAAATCTCCTACCAGACTAGCAATCAGTGTCTCATTGGTTCTACCATAACCCCACTGATTAGACAACCCAAAACATGGAACTTAGAATACCCCAGGCAATGTGGAACACATGAACACTCTTTCATTATACTCTCATACCATTCCAAAACAGGGAGAAAAAGGAGACACGAGCAAGGTTGAAATATTTATTTCTAGTGCCGTGTTCTCATGCGCAGTATCTTAGCTAATACAAGCAAACATATTATAAGCATATTATAAGCAACAAGATTATCAGCATAGTTACTATTCTATAATATACAAAGGAGGAAAGCATGTTACAATGCTAAATGGAAACAGGTTAGAATTCACCTATATCTCACCCTCCCTTGCTAGTAAGTTATTTTATATCTACAGAAGGTCTCTTGGGATTACAAGGGCGGCCCCATACCTCTGGTCCTAACAGAAATGGATCACATCAGTTTCTGCACCAACTCTTCTGCATGCGAAAGTTCTCCAAGTGTGTGTGAGCATGCCTATGCAGTGCATTATTAAACGCGCCAAAATCAGAGGTGGCAACAGCTGCATATATGTTATGTCTAGAGCATGCGCTGATCTGTCCGAACAACAACCACTGTGTGGAAATAACCTTGAAGGCCTCGGCACTCACTGTTCAGACAAAGCTTACCAAGCAAGGCTGCTAATCTAGAAAAACATATTATTCTCGTGTGAAGCAAAACACTCCGCTAAACTCTAAACATTTATAATAATGTGTGCTGTGTGCAAAGGCAGCAGAAAGGAAAAATGGCGTTTAAACTTCTAATAAGCTCATGCCAACTTAACACAGTGTAAATGCAAGGCTCATCCCCATGACAGTACATAGTACGAAATGAGACCTTGTACATGATGTTCAGGGCAATGTGATAATGTTGTGTGAAGCTAGATGTGAAAACAAGTTCAGTTTCAGAGAAACTAATCCAGCATTGTTGAGCTGCTTCGCTACCTGGGCCTAGTCTAGGAATAGAACAGTGGGTGATCGTAGTAAAGCCCTTTGCTGCCCTCCGATATGACATGTATTATTCAAATGAATCCCTTTTCGCCTGTTTTATTACTATCAATACTATTCTGTTTTAACGATATCTTTTCATTTGATAACCAACCATGTATATATTTTTATGTATAGATTGCATCTATTAACTGATGTATTTTTATGATCATCTCTTGAGATGGATTCTTAATTAGGATTTATATTGTATTTATTGTATATCGATTGTACTTTTATGGCCCTAGTGACTGAAATGAAGCAATTTGAAATTAAATGAAATTAATCCAGACCAATGGTTTTGTATCAAAAATTATTATTTAGTTATTTTATTTCTAGAGCAAAGAAACACTTAGTTAACTGTAAACAACCGTTTTCACAGTAACAAAACTTTTAAAAGTACAGTAGGAATATTTTCTTGCAGTCTTTGAGGATTTAACCCACACTGGACAAGGTTAAGTTTAAGGTAGGTTCTGCACAACCAGCAGCAGTGGAGGAGGCGGGTGCAGAGGTCACTAAGCCAAAGATTCGTCAATGGGGACTGGGGGCACCCGATGGGGTGTTGGATTCAGGTTCTACGCCACAGAAGTCAATACCGGCAATGATAATTGTCCTCGCTATCAGCATAGAGCAATAGAAATGAATAGAATTCAGTTGACCGCCAACACTGTTACCATTGTGGTCATCATCAGCAAATCACTGTAGATCGAAGGAAGGAACATCCAACCAAGCAGTGCAGGTCGTGGAGATGGTGATGTGCCAGGGATGGAGGAGTTCTGTGGACATCAGACCATCATGGAGAGGCCGCGGGCATGCAGGCAGGGCAAGAGGAGGCCAGCAGGGCCAATTGCAGGAGGGTACAGGCTCTTGGGAATGCAGTTGTGAACAGCTTGGGTCATAGGACCGGAGTATGCCTCTAGCTCATGTAGGCCATCCAGCTGCAGTTCTTTCTTCTGGCAGGGCAGAGCTGTGTTGACTCAAATGTCAGTGCTCTGCTACTGCGGTCTTGGGGTTCTTTTGCAGGTGCAAGTAGCATTGACATAAGTGGTGGTCCTCAATTACTGCGGTTCTTGTACCGCAGATGCTGGGGACTAGAGCTTCTACTTGGCTTTAGAGTGACTACACCCACAGACGCCCCCGTACTTCAGGCAGGGGGCATTCCCCTGACCTGATTGGGTCTAACTCCTTCATTCAAGATGGAGGATTCCCCAAGGAGGGGGTCACCTCGGTCCAGGGCACCTTAAGGGGAGGGGGGCCTTGCAGAGAGGGGACACACCTTTTCTGACTTTTAATTTTCCACCCGAACTTGCCCCTTAAAGTGGGGCTTGGTCAAGGAGGTGGGCATCTTCACTTTCTCGATTAGAGGCACAGCAAAATCGCCTAATCCTGTGTCCCAGCAGCAGGGACGAGTTCCCAGGGCATACCATCGAGTGACCCCTGCGATGCTGGCCCAGCATTGCCCCCTTCCAGGCGACCTGGAGAAGGACTTGGAGTCTTTGCAAGCATGGCTATTAGATAGGCTGAACGATCTTGCCCCGGTGTTGGCCCCCGCTTAACATCGAAACGGGTTTCGGCTCCCTGGTTCACTGCGGCACTGTCAGCTGCTCGGCAGCAGTGTAAGGCAGCCGAAAGAGCCTGGCGTTCACAATACGACTCTGTGGCTAGGCTGACCTATAAGATGGCGGTTAAGGCCTATCACCGGGACATTCGCCTAGGAAAAAAAGCCTACTTTGCAGGGAGGATAGAAGCCTCTTCCAACTCCTGTAAGGAGATTTTCACCATAGTGAGAGAATTTATGGCTCCGCGGTCCAATACATCTCAAGATCTGCCCTCCAAGTCCTGGGCTTCTGATCTTGCTAACTTTTTCACCAGCAAGATTAAACTTATCCAGGACTCTTTTCCACCGGTGGCGCCCGCGGGGCTGATCAATCCTGAGGATGACCTGCACCTTCCGGCCCGCTAGGTCCGATGGTGGCCGTTTTTCCACCTATTTCAGCCCCTTCTTCCTTAGCGCTTATGGGCAATCTTAAATCTGGGTCGCCTTTGGACCCCTGCCCGGCCAAATTCTTGGCAAAAATGGCGGAAGTGATAAATCCGCTGGCGAATCCACTCCTGAATCTCTCGTTGAGCCAGGGAGTGGTTCCGCAGGCCTGGAAGCAGGCAATGGCCATCCCTTTGCTGAAGAAGCCTGGCCTCGACCCTAAGGCTCCGGTCAATTATAGGCCTATCTCCCTGTTGCCTGCTCTCACGAAAATTTTGGAGAAGCATGTACACACGGTGCTCTCCAATTTTCTGGAAACACACGAGATTCTGCATGCCACCCAATCCGGCTTCCGCCCAAATCTCAGTACAGAGACCGCGCTCCTAGAGGTCTCAGAAACCATCAAAGGGGTTCTGGACACTGGGGGCAAAGCCATGCTGGTGATGTTGGATTTGTCGGGGGCTTTCGACACCGTACCCCATGACGGCCTTCTCGCCAGACTTTATGAGATTGGCCTACGGGGGACGGTGCTCAGCTGGTTTTCATCCTTCCTAGCTGGCCGCCGGCAAACGGTCTGGGCCTCCCCAGATTCCGCCGTGATGCCGCCATTGGGAGTCGGGGTTCCACAGGGCTCCATACTGAGCCCGACCCTTTTTAACATCTTCATTACCCCTTTGGCGGCGCTGGTGGAGTCGTTCGGGGCCCAGATCGTATCCTACGCCGACGACACCCAGCTCCTCTTCTCTTGTAAGAGAGGAGGAGACTTTGATGGAGAGAGTATCCGGGATTGCCTTGGGGCTGTTTTTAAATGGTTCCAGCTGAACAGCCTCAAGTGCAATTCCGATAGGTCCGAGGTACTCTTCTTCGGGTGCGCTACGGAGCCAGACTGGCAAGCTTGGTGGCCCATTAACATGTTCCCTCCGTCTTGCTCATCCCAAATTGCTAAGAACTTGGGGGTCAAGATGGACAAGGGTCTGACGTTGAGATCCCAGATCCTTGGTGTGACGGGCACATGCTTCGGCCTCCTTAAGATGCTGCGGAGGTTTCTACCTCTTCTGTCTGAGGAACATAGGAAGCTGACTGTGCAGGCTCTGATCGGCTCTAGGTTGGATTATTCCAACGTCCTCTACCTGGGCCTGCCAGAGTACCTGCTGCAGCGGCTCCAAGTTGTGCAGAACGCGGCCGCGAGGGCCATTTTTGGCCTTAACAGGCGAGCCAGTGCTGCTGGCCTGTTGCAGACCTACACTGGCTGCCCATCCGTAAACGGATTGTTTTCAAGGCATTAACTTTGGCCTACAAAGCTCTTCATGCGGTGGGAGCTAAGTACCTCCAAAGGAGACTTGCCTTTTACCATCCGGCTCACTCTCTCAGGTCAGAATCTCTGTTCCTGGCGGCTGTGCCGCGTGTGAAGAGAGCCCGCATTGGAGGCCGCTCCTTTGGACTGTTGGCGCCACAGCTGTGGAACACCTCACCGTTAACACTCCGGGGAGCCACCAGCTTACTTGCATTTAGGAAAGGCCTCAAAACCTGGCTGTTTGCCCTCTAGGCTGTTTCTCTGTTCTCTCTGTTTTTTCTGCTTTTCACCTTGTTTTTATTATTGTGTTGTGTTATTTTGCTGTAGGTCTCATTATTTAAAGCGCCGGGACATTCTTTTTGAGTAGCCGCGCGCTATACAAAAATAAATATAACATAACATAACATAACATAGCTGGAGAGGCCCTGACAAGCATATCAAAGGGCAGGAAGCCTTTCAGGCTCACCGCTCTGAATGCTGCTATTGCTTGGGGTGTAAGTTTGAAGCACGTCCACCCCAAACAGCTTTTGTCCCGGATCCACAAGAGCACAAGGGCTCCCACCTCAGGGAGTCAGAAACATGTCTATGTGTGGCAGGCTGGTGCAGAACAGTCAGCTGGGCACAAGGGAGTCCAGGGGGCAATTCTAAGATACTTTCTGAGTGCATTTTGTAATAGCTCCAACACCGGCATCAGCGTGGGTTTACTATGCTGAGGAATTTGATGTCAAACTCCTTAGCATTCAGTAAAGCCATCGTGGAAATGTGGAGTTCGAAATTGCAACCTCCCAGCCCATGTACTCAATATGGCTCCAGAGCGGCTACAAGGACTGTGAACGGCACAGACACTGTAGAGGCACATTACTCATGCAGCTGTGCCCTCACCTGTGATATAGTGCAACCTGCTTTAGGGCTGTGAGGCCTGCTAAAGGGGTGACTTTCTACGCCACAGGTAGTGGTTAGTGGGCATGCATGCAGGGTTGTGTGCCATGTTGACTTTAAAGTTTTGTCTGCACCGGCAGTGTTTATGTGTTTGGTGAGGGGTCTCTGAGGGTGGTACAATACATGCTGCAGCCTTTAGAGACCTCCCTGGACACAAGGCCCTTGGTGCCACTGGTACTTTTTACCAAGGAATTACAGGTGAGTCAGAGGTGTGTCAATTGTGGAAACAAAGGTGGAGTTTTGGGAAAGAACACAGGCACTGAGAACCTGATTGGCAGGGACCCAGTGCACACTCAGTCAAAGTGCATCAGATATCAGGGAAAAGTGGGGTTAACCATGCAAAAAGGGGCACTTTCCTACATTACCCAGCACCACAAAGCCGAACATCACGGAACCACCAGTGATAAGCTTAGCCCTGCACCCAGGGGTTACAGTCAGAGGATCAGGCGGGTTAGTAGCGCCCAGCTCTGTAGTCTGGCTGGTTGGACAGCGAACCTCCTGGGGGATATCGAGGCAAGTGCCATTGAACCAATCGCCGACTAATCAAGACCCAGGACAGAGAGAGTGTGGGAGTGCAGGCCTGTGGGCTAGCGGCAGCCGGTAGTGTGAGCGCTGGACAAGGAATAGCGCTGCGACAACAACACTCCTGCACACACTCCCAAACACCCTCCTAAACGATGTTTTGCTAGCAGGCCTGCGGCAGCAGGTACAGTGAGTGCTGGAAGCAGATACAGAGGAGAAGCGCTGTGATAACCAACACTCCTGTGTACACCCCAAATGCCGCTTCCCTCGCCCTAACCACCACCGCATAATTCAGCGCAAACGGCTACAGCGACAAGCCCTAAATAAGCCCTAAACAGCCTAAATAGAAGGACAAAGCGAACAGCAGACTGGAAAAGGTTTCGCCCTGCTCCCGATCCGTATCCTGTCAAAGACAAGGCACCTAGGAAAGGCAGGAACCAAGTGTCCCAGTGTCGACAAAGGCACAGCCCACTACTTATTCCTGCAAGCATTCCAGCCAGCTCTTGAACTAGTGGCGAGAAAACACGAGAATAACAAATAAGTAAAACAACTACACAAACCAATAAAGCTAATCACTCGAGTCCAATTGAGTGGAAAGATGAGATCAGGGAGGCCGAGAGTAAATCCACCAAGAAACATCAGGAAGAAGGCCAAGGCTAAGACCAAATCGCCTGCTCACACCCAGCTAGCCGACCAACCCCCCAACTTAATATCTCCCATCTACTCAATTTTTGGACCAGCGAAACCTTCAGGGAAATTCACATTCATGAAGGACCCGATGTCAGTAATTTACTCAATGCCGACAACTCCAAATGGCTTACAGAAGCCAATGACTCCGAACATCTGTAGCATAACGATGGAGAAAAAGGAATCGTCGAAAGCCCAACCAGACCAACTAGCTACACCCACAGCATCGCTCGGAACAGAGCAGGCTCACAATTGCACGGAACCAGCACATGAGTCAACGAAACACACAATGCAATGCCATGCCCTAGTACACAGGAACAACGATACGCACGAACCAATAGCAGGCACCGACGCAGAGGAAATACCTGCAATAATGCGCGACTCGAACACAGCCCTGGTCAACTTGCTAGAGGGTCGCACATGTAACGCTACACCAAAAAACCAGGAATCCAATTCTGACGCGCTTAATCACCAGCGACCAGTTAGTAAAAGGAACAACTCTCCTAGAATTCACCTGAGCGACCCACCAGACAAAGTTTACCTCAACAATCACTCTACCCCCAGAATGATTCCACGCTTAAACGAAAATCTAAAACTGAGGACAGCCAACATAACAGACTCAAAGCAGGCACGGAACCCTGAAACATCCACAACAACTACTAACGACAGGCCCACAAGGTGTAGGGATTGCCCGCCCTCCAACATAACTGGAAGTGGAACGGAGCAACCCAACATAAACGATAAGTCACTACTTGCTGCACTAGAGGACTCAGTAATAATGATTCACGACACACAGTCAGTAATTTTACCCCTTTCACCAATTACAGGTCCTTTGAGCACCAACCAGGTAATGACCCTCAGTGGAACAACACCGGCACAAGAACTTATACAAGAAAATGCATTAACTACACACGCAAGCATCTGTGGCAAGGACAACTCAAAGTCAGTGACTATATTAGAAATTTCAAGTTCCTTGACACCAGACATTGCAATCATCGAAAGAAATTGTTGTATCATTAAACAGTTAACCCATGAATCAAAACATACAACATTGCCACATGGTCAGACCCACCCGGACCCGGCTACCATTCAAAACAAAGAACATAGTACACAACCAGTAGAAACAGACGTAAAAAGCAACCTAGAATCCATACTTACGTTACACCAGGCGCTGGGTCACATACTGGAAACTTCGATAAAAACCTTGAACATGCAGTCGGACAAACTAGATGTACAAATTTACTTAATGGGCACAATAGCGGAACACATAGCCGGCATAAATAAAAAACTTGATGCAATGGCCGGCATATTCAATCTCCTAACAGAACAAGCCTACCAAAGCAAGCCAATGCCCCCCTGCACTTGTCATCCCATACTGGAAAAACTTCAGGATTTGCCATTTATTCTGAAGGACATCTTGCAGGAATGTAAGCAGACCAACCTAATCGCTGCCAGTACTCGACCGAGTAACGACTTGATTTCCCTCGATCACAAAGAGTTTCAAGCAAACAACACAAGCAAGCCCATGACCATAGAGGCAGCCAATACAGCTGCCCCCTGCCAACAGCTGATAGAAGGAAACGACAAATGCACCAACCCGACTTTTACTATACTCAATCGCCCAGAGAAGTTAAATCCAAAACCTGACATCGCTGTGACCAACCATCAGAGCAGCATCAAACTTCCTACCACTGACCAACCTCCTGAACTTGACTCCGGGACAAGACTCACCAAACGTCAAAAAAAAAGGGCCAGAAAAAATAGAAACCAACGTCACAGCAGCGAGCTTGGCCATAAGCAGATGATACCAAATTTCCCTATTTTTGATCAAGCCAAAGCAAAAATTAGGAGTGCCAGAACTACTAACTCACCTCAGACGACGACGCCAAAAGACAAAAACACCATGGACCAGAGGACGTCAGTAATATCTGAGGCACATGCCGTGAGAATTGACTCCCACTATATGTACTCTCAGAAAAATTCGCCAAACAAAACATCATACCCTGCAGGAGTCACCTCGTCAAAAACCTTGGGTACAGGTAATCTTCCGGGCGCAGAACTCTGTGACCTAATGGGACTAAATGTCACTACCGACCAAGAAGACTCTCTTGAGGGTCAGTCTAACAATCAACCTGTAACTAATCTATCCATATCGGAAAAACCCGAACCACTCCCCAAACAGATCCCAGGTTCACAGAACAAGCAGAACCAGTTAACACGCATCGAGGAAGAATCAACCACTGTTAAGTTTGGAAAACACATGCCCAACAGAGAAGTCGCAAAAAAGACAGTTACTAATGACACAGCATTTCCAATTTCAATCACCATTTCCAGTGCAGCCGTAGAACCTGACAGACAAGTGGCAGCAACAAACGCGACTAGGAATAACCTTAATCTCATTAAAGTAACCTTTCCAACTGATAAAAAGGGGGCTAACTCCGAAACAAGTAGAGAAGTGGGGGAAAGTCGCCACACAGTGAATCTAGCTAACGTAAACGACCGCGTACCAGCAACAAGGCACGCGATAAACCCAGAAAACGAAGGAAAATCACTATGCTTCCTACATAAGCAACCCCGGAACGGCGATCAACCCTCTCTTGGGAACAGCCATACCGTCAATGTGAAAGATTCTGGAAGACATAATCGAATGATCCAGCGCAAAATCGTCAGAATTTGTGACAATCCACCGATGGACAAGGAGGATGCCCCCAACGTGGGGAAACTTCTTTTCATTCCTGAATATGAGCAACAAGGCCTGCAAGACTACCTAAATCGCAGTAACATACTTCGCCTTACTTCAGCTATCCCCAGCCTTGGCTATCTTACTTCAGCTGACCTCCTGTCGGTTGAGTTCATAACCACGGATGACGAGTTAAAGAAAGAGTGCACAGTCACGACTTGGAGGGAGATGGGAATAGCGACCCACATCCTCTCAGAAACTGCCAAATTTAAGGAATGGGGAATTCTTTTGAAGGAAATGGTCAAGCCAGCATATCCATCCCCGCTCCTAAGAAGGCACACCAAGAGTGCAAATTTAGTACTGAGGAACCAACCAGCACGCTCGGTCCTTCAAGGAGCTAGAGGAGCTGAAATCCCAGCCTATGAGCACCTACAGCCGCAAACGTCACTTCCAAATTGAACCCCCGACAAATCCGTTAATACTGAAAGCCACGTAATAAAAATCCTATCCTGGAACATCGCAGGCGCAAAAGACATTGTGAACAAAAACGGCAAAGCCGCCACCTGGGACCCATACGCAATAATAGCATTACAGGAAACGTGGCAAATTGATCCAATTGACATCCCAGGCCGTCTATGCTATCACGTAAGTGCGACTCGCTCACAGCGTTTTGGGCGAGCCCGAGGGGGTCTTTCTGTCTACATATCAACAGCCCTAAAAATGAGAACTACTCAACTTTCTGACTCCACCATGGATATGCAAATCTTAAAACTAGAGAGCACAACAATGGTCACCACCAGAACGCTGATCCTAATAAACATTTACGCACACCCAAAAAAATCTCTCAAAAAAGTATTGTTCCAACGTATTACTTCTGTGATCTCAAATACGCGTTTGGAACACCCAGACTGGGAGATAATTCTTACGGGTGACTTCAACTCAAACCTTCTGCAAGAACCGGAGGATGAGGCCAATATCAACGCCGCAAATGAACTCTGGAATGTTCCGCCGCAGGTGATCCCTCAGGTAAGGAAGACCGACAAGGAGGGCAAACACCTCATGCGGGACCTTGAAAATCTTGGCCTAAGAGCATTAAACGGAAGAACTAACCAAGACAACCCCCCTTCCATGACCTACATAGGCCATAACTCCTGCTCTGTACTGGATTACACATTTGTCACATTACCCCTGCTTATCCGAATACAAGACTTTCACATCATCTGCTCCCTGGACAGCGACCACTCTAAACAACACTTTGAGATCATGACGGACATACCTAAACTCACACCTGCTCCTACGCTACCAGGTAATGTAACAACAATCAACCTGAAGCGGCTCAAGTGGACAAGTGAATCTCTCCCTCGGATAGCAAATGACGCTAAAAACTTACTAGAGGAGTTCCTGACAGAGAACGCCCTGAGTCCAGACGCCTGGAACAACTACTTGAAGCAACTTCCAAGGACAAACTTAACTAATAAAACAAGATTACCTCTTAAATCTAACATCGTACTTAATAGATCAGTACTTCAATTGAAAAGGCATCTGAACAAATTAACGCACCAAGCACGTGGCCAAACCCAACACGCCAGTGTCTGGGCAGCAGTACGTAAGGCCAGGACCCAATATAAGAAATTATTATGGATCGAAAAACAAAAACTCCAAAATGAGTTCTGGTCCAAACTGCTGCATAATATAAAGAGAGCGGACTCGCGGGCCTTCTGGCTACAAATTAATTCCGTAAATCGGACAGCCCAACCTACAAGCATGGCCTGCCTAACCGAGTCTGAATGGTCCAAACACATAACGGAAACATTCTCAATCAACAACTTGAGCACAGCCACAGCCCTGTACACGGATACAACAGAAAACTACGAGCAGGAAGACATCTCCCGAGTTCACCAAGGGAACTGCGTAAAGGCTTCCGGAACAACTACATTATGCCTCGGGCAAGTTGACGTACAAAGCATTGCAAAAATAATCAGGAAAAGTCGACAAGATAGCGCCCCAGGTCCAAACGGCGTTCCGCAAGCCATCTATAAGGAGGATCCACAGTACTGGGCTAACAAACTTAACTTACTGTTTCGATCGGTAACCAACATAGGCGGCATCCCCGAGAGCTGGAGGGGGGCGATCATAACTCCTATCTATAAACTATCGCTTGATCGCCCTCCTCGACGCAGAATCAAAATACTATGCGTCTTTGATACTAGCTGATCTGATCGAATGGTCTGAAATGAACAGTAAAATACCTCCGAACCAGACTGGATTTCGCCATGGCACGGGCACAATGACGAACGCCATGGCCCTATGCCTGATCGCTGAAAAAAGTCTACAGAATTCCCAGGAGCTTTACACGTGCTTCGTGGACTTTAAGGCGGCCTTTGACCGCGTCAATAGGCAAACGCTTTGGGCAAAACTAAAGCATCAGGGCCTACCAGACTCTATTCTTCTGCCCATTATCAACCTACACACCGGAACGTGGATGCAGGTAAAAATCGACAACGGGCGCCACTTGACCAGGAAGATCTATACCGATGATGGATTAAAGCAAGGCTGCGTCTTGGCTCCACATTTATTTAACTTGTTTATGAGTGACCTGACAGAATCCTTAGACAAGGTCAACGCACATCCTCCCAGGCTAGGTACCCTTCGTCTAACGCACTTATCATACGCGGACGACGTGGTACTGCTGAGCCAGACAAGAATTGGCCTTCAACGCCTGTTACACGACCTGTCCAGTTATACAAAAAGGAACCTGCTAACAATAAACATCAGGAAAACAAAGACATTGCTCATAACACGACGTCGCAAAAATCAGCCAATCTTCCAAATAAATAATGATCATCTGGAAGCCGTGAACAGCTATAAATACTTGGGGGTATACCTAGATAAGCGCCTAAACTTCCAAGAGCACTTTAAAGCCGTAGAAAATAAGGGGGCAACTCTATTGCACGCCTTTGCCAGACTGGCAACCGAGCTAAAGGGTCCTCTCGTATCCCCTCTACTAATCGCAATGAAAGCAAAATTACTGCCCACAATAGCATACGGCAGCATCTTGCACCACGGAAAAAGTGCCACCCTCCTGGACAAAATACAAACCAAAGTCTTCAAACGGGTTTTTGTGTTACCAAGTAGTTCTTCTCCAGCTCAAGTTAGACTTGAGTTCGGACTACAATCTCAGGTTTTGCTGAAAAAATATGAAGCCATCAAATTCTGGTACAATGTCTGGATGAATAAGGAGAACGTAATGTACGGCGCACTCTGGGAAGCAATCCAGACTAGTCCGAACTCTGACTACTCAAAGTATCTAAAACTTTCACTAGAAGCAACCGAGCTGGGAACCTTGTGGGAAACAAAACTGCCAGTTCCTTCGTTTAACCAGGTGATTAAAAGGATCGCTAAGAAACATTCGTTTCTTACTGACAAAATAACTTTTAGCACCCGAACCCACGCTTGGATGACTATTAAATCTTACACAAGACTCGCTCCAGCAGTTTACCTAGACACCGCATTCTCACTGACACTTAAACGTAAATTTCTCCTTTTACGGATGGGCATTCTGCCCACAAAACTAGATCAACCTAAATGGAGACCGCAAGAAACAACGGAATGCGATCTTTGTGGCGCAGGTAAACAAGACATTATGCACATAGTCTGTATCTGTCCTGCAATGTATCAAGATCGAAGGCACTGGCTGAAAGACAAACTCAACGAGCAAGGAGTCCGCACCTGTCGATCTGCGATTGTCCAGATTCTATGCTCAGCGGACCCACAACTGATCTGCCGATCAGTAAAATTTCTGGACAGCTTTGTGAAAAAAACGAGGCCCACAGCCATCGAACCGACCTTCGCCGAGAGCTAAGAACACTGTTTGAATAACAACTCGTGCTCTAGCAAAGCCCACTGAAATCAGTGGCGGCCTTTTTGTAACATAGTTTTATCCTCGTTTTTTAAAATTCTCCTCCTCTTCCCTGTTGCTACTTACTACTCCTTCCCTATTTTTTAAAAGTTGTTTTAAACGTCGTAGAATGTTATATATTGTAACGGTTTTAACTAACCAAGCAATAAAGAATTTACTTACTTACTTACATTTATTTTAAAGAGTGATCCTGTATGCTGGAATTCATGCATAAAGAGCTACAGTTACCTTACAGAATAGTAATCGCAACAAATCCGTTGTTGCAGTGTTTGGTGCTGTTGTGACAGGTGTTTGAAAAAGTCATTGGTGCTGGTTCAAAGTGTCTGGTAATGAGAGGAAAGTCCTGTGTGTTGGAGCTCATGCACAATGATAAGGTAGTTTGCGTTGTTAATTATAGGTGAACGTCCATCAAATTATGTAAAAGTTTGATGTTGTTAAATGAAAAAAACTAAAAACAGCAAGGTGCAACAAAATACTGCCTGGCAGACAGTATTACCATTGATTGTGTTGACATTTCATAGCTATATATCAGTGACCTGAATAAAATCACCAGAAATTTAGAATTTGTAGAGAATTATGCAAGCGCCTTCAAACTATTTTATTTTGAAAATAGGCACTTTTTCGGCCGACAACTTAATCACGACAATATTAGTGGTAGAACCATGTTTTCCACACTTTCATTTGATTAGAATTTTCCAGTGTGTGAAGTACTGTATATACACTGGGATTCTAAGTTGTCAACACTTCCCCATTTACATAGCGCACAGTTGAAGATGAGCAGAGAACTGGGGGGTTGGAGCCCCTCTATGATGCCCAGCTGGTTTAACCCTGACTTCTCTGGAGGAACGCAGAAAAGCATTGGCATAGCCAATTGGTCTCGCCTTTGGGACCTTCTAAGGGCCTGATTCTGATTCGGGTTGGAAAGCTTCCCAACCGAATAGGTTTGGAAATGGTTTCCGACCCACTGGGATCGGAGAGTCCGACCTACGAAGCACGAACCATCCGGATGCTTCCAGATACGATTTGGTTGGACTCCCATTGACTTTAATGGGAGCATATGTTCCTAACTGCATCATAATTGGACTCTGGGGCGGCAAGACACGTTCCCAATACGATTTAGAAGGAGCAAATGCCATTAGGAGGCCTTCCTAACCGCATCAGAATCAGGCCCTGGGTGGGAATGCTTTCTCAACCACATCAGAATCAGGCCCTTAGTGTTTAGTCATGCAGCACATTACCATGTGAGGGCTGTTGCCTTTGTCTATATGTTTTAGCTGTGTTGTATAGCAGTGTGGCTGAAAATACCGAGAATAACAAACAGCAAAGAAATAACAGCACATCCAGAGAGACAGCGGTATCAGCAAAACGTACCTCTGATGCAATCAATATACCATGTGTAAACATTCTCGTGATGTACTTACTGCGATGTGACAACTACTGATGTAAAAAGATGTGTAGTAGCTCATAGTCAATCTATAACAGCCATTATTGGCCCTGAGCCACTCCATTGTCCTCAATGAAGACCTTAACTTTCTATTGTTTTAATATATAAAACGGTACAGGGCAATCAGAATGGCAGGAGAAGTGTGTGATATGACAAAATGTAAGAGAACGTAATAATTAACATTCATCGACCAGGAGAGTTTTATTGTGTAAGACAGGAATGCAAGGTAGAAAAGCAGGAAAGACTGGTAGGAAAAATGAGAGGTACGCATGAGAGGGACATGAGGAAATCCGGGTGAGGGGTTGGAGGGAAGCAGAACGAGGTATAATGAGCAATACAACATGGGCCAGAAATGAGACAATCAGAACGAGAGGAAGCAGACCGAGAATGGGGGATGAGCAATACAACATGGGCAAGAAATGAGGCAATCAGATCGAGAGGAGGCAGACCGAGAATGGGGGATATCTCGGAGTTAGTTAAAGAGAGGTTAATTCGTAGCTTTAGGGACCCAAAGAGAGAGATCCCAGAATGGGAGATTGCTAAGCAATAGCTCAAAAAACAGATTTTTGTTGCCAGATCCGCTTCAGATTAAATGTTTAGGTCAGTTTTGAAAACACCCAGCTGTAATCAGCCCTGACCAAAGAACAAAAAAACACAATGGAAGACACCACTCTACAGTCTTTAAGCCCCTGCTGGTGAGCCCATTTTCTTGGCTGTACGACCCCTGCTTGTCTAGCCCCGCCCCTCCGCAAAAACCCTTCTTTCATCGCCCTACTCCCCTTCCTCTGTAAGTTTCTTTAACTTGTATTCTCTCCTATATCGGGTCACTCCTCAGTGACCTCCTAATTACTAATGAAAAAATAATATTGTTTGCGTATTTTTGAAAAGGTTGTAAATGTTCACTGTAAAGTAGCACCAAGATGTCCCATTCACCAGGTCTGGGGGGATTCCACACAGCCCTGCAGATGCCAGAGCACGGGTTACTTGCAGGAGCTCTTTATCAGGCAGCAAGGATTGTTTACATACTGGGCATGTTGACAGCCACGTTCCTTTAGAAACAGGGCTGCGCACAGTGGAGAGTGGCAGGTGCGCGGGTCTGGGAAGAGTTCCGACCAATAGTAACGCCTCTCGCGAAAACCAGCAGCGTCCTTAACATATTTTGATTGAAAATTACAGGGACGCGTAGGCGTTCTCTGCCCTTGCACTCTTTCATCCATTCTAGTGTACCCACATGATACGGAACCTCGGATTCAGCACCTGCAAGTGTATCTAGCAGAACATCCGAACGCTTGCACCGATCAGCTTCAACCTCATTTGAAAGGAGTCCGTCTACTCGAATGCCACCAACCATTGAACAACGCAGTCGATTGTACTAAGTGGACATGTGACACGGTGTCTATCATTCATGCTTTGAAGGGGCCCTTTCCAACTGCATTAGCGTCCCACTTAGCAGAGCTGAGCACACCACCCCAAACTTCACAAAATCAGCATAGGACAGTAGTGTATCACCTACATTTCCCAAACAGCAAGGTGCCAGGCTCGATGAAGACCGCACACCCAATGTTGGTCTAAAAGGGGCAAATACATTGCAGATTATCAAGGCAGCCACAAGAGAAATATGCTTACAATGCTCCTCACTGTAAGTGATTAATGTAGTGTTTAGCCTGAAAAAGTGGCATGGACCTGAGAAAACACGAAAGTTAAAGCTCATTAGGAAAAAAACCGATGGCCCCTAAACGCGCAGCTGATCGAAAAAGCACGAAAGTGAAAGCTCATTAGACAAACAGATGGCCCCTGCACACGCCGCTGCTCGCTCCCGCAAGGTAGATGCCGCCACACGCACGAGTGTGTAGAAAAGAGCTGACCAATTTCTAAAGGTCATCTCCTAGAGCAGCGCATGCGCGCTTCCTAGGTGAGACCTAAAAAAGGGAGGTTATTGGGTACTCGCGCTGACCTCGTATAACAGTTCTATAATGAAATGTGCCCTTTCGTGCCAAATGTGCGACTGACATGTGTTTATAGTGGGGTGGGGTGGGGGGCAATCAGAAGAGATGCACTTCTAAAGTTTGCCTTCTGTTCTTTCCTCCTACCAGCTGTCCTGCCCTGCTCCCTGCATGAGCACTTAGGTGCCCATTTAAAAGCCCCTTGAGCTGCAGGTGCACCACTTTTTCCCATGTATCAGTGTAATCAGAAGACACCATAATTACTAAACTGTGCTGTATTTATTGTGCTTTACTCATTAAGACTGCTAAATACATTTATCTTCTGTTTACTATCATCATGGACAAGTAGTGGGCCACTTTAATTTTCACATTATTGCATAATTTGTTGGCAGAAATGTGATTATCACATAATACAAAGAATACACATATTTGATGAAGCAGCAACACATGCTTTTGTGTGGTGCTCCCTAAACATGTTAGCCTCATGGCACTGTGCGAACTGTTGTGCTGGTGAACATTTAATTAATCTGGAAGGATGAGAGGCTGACTTCACCAGTCAGGTTTGCAACATGTGCAGAATCAGCTTCCGGGGGACAATTCTTCATTGTAATTCGTGAAACACCTTATAGCTAGTAGCTACAAAGACAAAATTACTTTGTGCCGACTGGAATTCTGCCTTTCGCAGAACTTCTCAGAATCTTGCAGAGTTTTCCGAAGCTCTGCGGAGTTCGAATTCAGTCCACCACTACTAAATATCTTAATAACAATACCTCACTTGTTTTTCTACTTTAAGCAACACTTCTCATATCTTATTTTCTTCAAAACAACAAAAATACACTGTTATGAACTTGATTCCAAATATATGATCTTGCGAGCAAATCACGAGAACCGTAGTAGAAGCACAGCCCCCTCGTAGTCAACCAAGGGTATTGTGTGTTTGACTCCTGCGATTGTCTTGTGAGAGCCTTATGTTTGTAAACAAAATAACTAATATAATATGCATACAGTACTGACTTTGAAACCTATAAAATGTGATGTCTTTATGAGTCGTATGCATGGTTGCAGTCTGTGCTCCTAGACAATATGCAATGAGGATGGGTGTCTTACCTCTGGTTTAGCCTGTGCTGCACTGTAGTGTCTCTAAGGAAGTAAAGTCCAGTATCCCTGGTTGTATCATGTGCTGCACTGGAGTCACTCTAAGGGAGTGCAGTCCTTTGCCTATAGTAACAGCCTATGCTGCACTGGAGTTACTCTAAGGGAGTGAGGTACATTCCCTCTGGAGTCTGTGTTGCCATGGAGACCTTCTAATGTGCGAGCCCTCTACCTCTGGTTGAAGCCTGTGCTGTACTGGAGACCCACTAAGGTGGTAGGTCCTTCACCTGTGCTTGCAGGCTATGTTGTTTTGAAACTTTTCTAAGGGATAGGTCAATTACCTCTAGTTCTGAAGATGCTCTGAGGATCCACAAAGGGGTAGGCCCTTTACCTCTAGTTGCAGCCTGTGATGCTCTAAATACCCTCTAAGGAGTAGGCACCTTACTTCTGGGAGCAGCCTTTGCAGCATTGGAGACCTTCTAATGTGGTGGCCCCTTTGCCTTTGGTTGCAGCCTGTGCTGTACTGGAGACCCACTAAAGGGGTTGGTTCTTTACCTCTGGTTGCAGCCTATGATTTTACAGAAGGCCCTGTCGGGGGTAGATCCTTTACCACTGGTTGAAGCCTGTGAAATCTGAAGGCTCTACAAGGGGTGGCTTATGTTTCTCTGTGCACAAGTGAGATGTGGGAGCTCTTGAGAATCAACAGGATCATTCCCAGTGGACAGAGGAGTAAGGCAAGGGTGTGTCCTTGCTCCCACACTGTTCTCTCTGTATTTTTATGTGCCTTGTAGATTATCTTGCCCTGTACGATAATGATGCACCCAGGTTGACTAAGTTGAGGATCCCTGCACTTATGTTGCTCCTCTCTAAAACACCTATGGGGTCACAGAGGATGCTGGATTGTTTCACCCGCTTCTGTAATGAGGGGGGATTGGAGATCAGCGTATACAAGACAAACGTTCATGATTTTTAAACCAGGGAACTTCAATAGAGTACCAGCCTGTGATGATCTAAAAGCGCTGTACCTCTGGTTTCAGTCATTGATGGTCTAAATGCCATCTAATGGGCAAGAAATTTACCTCTGGCTGCAGCGTGTAAGTTCTGAAGGCCACCTAAGGGTTATGTTCTCTACCTCTGGTTGCAGCCTGTGCTGTACTGGAGACCGACTAAAGGGGTTGGTCCTTAAACTCTGGTTGCAACCAGTGGTCTTCTGAAGGCCCTCAAAGAGGGTAGGTTCTTCACCTCAGGTTGCATTCATTGATGGTCTGAAGGTCTGAAGGCCCTCTAATGGTTAGGTTCTTTAACTCTGGTTGCAGCTGCTGCTTAATTGGAGACCTTCTAATGTGGTGGGCCCTTTGCCTTTGGTTGCTGCCTGTGCTGTACTGGAGACCCACTCAGGCGGTAGGTCGTTTACCTTTGGTTGCAGCCTGCGATGTTCTGAAGGCCCTCTAAGGGGTGGCTCATGTTTCCTGATTGCATCCTGTAGATTTCTGAAGACCATCTAAGGGATAGGTCCTTTACCTCTAGTGGCAGCCAGTGATATTCTAAAGGCCCTCTAAGGAGTAGGTACTGTACCTCTGGTTGCAGCCAATGATGTTCTGAAGGCCCTCTAGGGTGGTACGTCCTTTACTTCCCGTTGCAGTCTATGATATTCTGAAAGCCCTTTAAGGGATAGGCCCTTTACCTCTAGTTACAGCCCGAGCTGCGCTGGAGAACTTCTGATGGGGTGGGCCCTAAGCCTTTGGTTGCAGCCTGTGCTGTACAGGAGACCCACTAAAGAGATAGGTCTTTGGTTGCACCCTAGGATGTTCTGAAGGCCCTCTAAGGGGTGTCTCTTATTTCTCTGATTGCAGCCTGTGATGTTCTTAAGGCCCTTTAAGAAGTAGGTCCTTTACCTCTGATTGCAGCCAATGATGGTCTGTAGGTCTTTTAAGGGAGTAGGTCCTTTACTTCTGGCAGCAACCTATGATGGTCTGAAGGCCCTCTAAAGGGTAGGTCTTTAAAAGAGGGTCTCTAGTTGGCATAGGTATGCACCCTGTCCAAGTAGGAACCACCACCCTAGTCAGGGTAAGTCAGATAAACAACCTGTGGTCACCCATTGGCAGCTTGGCACAGAGTAGCCAGGCTTAAGTTAAGAGCCAATATGTTAAGTATTTGTGCAACATTTATTTCAGTACAACTAAAAAACACCACACAAAAAGAATCCACACCTGGTTAGAATAATAGAACTACATTTAATGAACTAAACAAGCCCAAAACCACAAAAATCCAATGCGCAGAACAAGAGCTATGAATGTTTAAAGAATATTTTGAAATATAGTGCTTAGAGTCACAAAGCACCAACCATGGTTCTCTGGTTTCGCTGGACTGAGACAAACCTGAAAAGTCAAGTTGACTGCAATGGAGTTGGGGTCAGATACAGATGCCGCACAGGTCTCACTTAAACAATACCTTCACGGGGAAAAGCGTTGATGTTGAGGAGCAGCTGCGAGAAGTGGTCAAAGGAGATGTGTTGTCATCAAGCTGAGAGGAGAGAGTGTAGAATTTTTTTATCACATAAAAAAATTAACTGTGCTGATGTTTCAGAATATATCAAAATTAGTACAAATGAGGCACACATGTAATTCTGAAGTGTTGTGAAAATAATTGAATCTGTTCAAAACTCATCGATACATTAGCTGATGACAGTTGCACACATTCTTGTTTGTCAGCAGTAAAAACGTATTTAAGGGCAAATATAATGGTTGTTACCACACCATGAATACTCCACAATACGCGTCTCCAATCCACTCTGTGCACTGCCACTCTATGCCACGCCACTCCATTCTACGCCAGTCCACTTTACAACATGCCACTCTACTCTACGCCGTTCCACGCTAAGAAACTACAACATGCCACATACTTAATGCCAGTCCAATCTAAGCCACTCAGTCCAGGACAAAACACACCACTCCACAATATGACCCTCCACTCCACACCACTTACTAAATTCCACTCCAGTCTACCACACCCCATCCTACCCCACACCACTCTATTCAACTCCACTCCAATCTACTACTCTTATTGGCTGTAGATCCGATGCGTCACTTCCGTTTATTCCAGAAGCAGCACCGCCTAACTACAGTTTTCATCCGCTCTTGTGGTTAATGTGTGTCCGAAGGGAACTTTCTTAACCATCCACAGACTGAGAAGTCAGCACCCAGGCTTCCGCATTCACCTCCTGGTGTGCGCAGGTCCATTCCACTGCGGTAGTCATGGAAGCTGCTTCAAACAAGGACGGCAGCTCAGAGGGAACACACCATCACCGTGTCCGCTGAAATTCTGAAAGAGTACTCTGGTGCAGCTGCAGTACTTGCAGGATGAGCAGGAAATTGCAGGTGGCTTCACTGCCCTTGCTGCCTCCATAGCAGCCGATACTACACCACCGTGCCCAATAGCGCTCTACAGTTCTCTCTCCCTGCTACGGACACAGTGCAGGGTTTGCAAAGCCTGTGCATAGTAGCACCATTGGCAACCTTCCCCACCCCTCCAAACATAGCATGCATACTAATAAATAAAACACACCACACATTTTCTGTTTGGGTAAAATTGCTGCAGGTTTACTACATACACCGTTATGTAATATGGTGGGTTATCTTACGGGCGATCCAAGGGCAGGCAACAATCTGGGCCATCTGATGAGCCAAGCAGCACTGGGGCGAACCCCATCTGTGCTGCTCCTTCTGGTGATCCTCTTCCCGGATCACATGACACATGGTCCCTTATTACTCACGCCCCTTCCAGGGAGGAATGTAGCATAGCAAACTGCTGGTTGTTCAGGCCCACAACCGCCCGAAGGACTAACGGGGCCAACACGGTTTTCCAGGAACCTCCCATGAGGCTCCTGGGATTTGGCTCTGGCAGCCCCTATGGTGCCGCGCAGAGGTACCCTTCTGTGCCCATTTGCTTCCATATGGCCCTGTAACTCCGCCTGCAACAAAAAAAGACAACATTACCACATTCTCTGCCTCCTGCCTGCCACGCACCACGCCGGGTAAGTGGTAGGGTGGGAGACGCCGTGTCCAGCGAGCGCAAGAGGATGACCAGATGGTGTGGGGAGGCCTATATACCCTTCCCCCTGTCCTCACGCCCAGGAATGGACGCTCACCTAGCGTGCCACCACAAGGCTGGGGGGACTCCACCCTGAGTCCCTGCCCCTAAGGGGCTGTGGGGTGCCCCAATGGTACTAGAGGGTTACCCTTTTAGTGGCCTCCTGCGGGGCCTCAGATAGCCGCATAGTACCACCATTGGCAACCTTCCCCACCCCTCCAAACGTAGCATGCATGCTAATAAATAAAACACACCACACATTTTCTGTTTGGGTAAAATCGCTACAGGTTTATTACATACACCGTTATGTAATATGGTTGGTTATCTTACGGGGGATCCAAGGGCAGGCAACCATCTGGCCCGCCTGCCCGCCTGATAAAACACATCGGTCCCGGGGCCACAACAAACTGCTCTCTTGTCCCTACCCAAACACTACACAAACGAGTCAAGGAACCCCGGCAGCCTCAACACCCGACCCACTCGCCAGCCGGCTGGTCGTCCCAAGCAAAGGCCCCTCCTGGCCCGCATTTACTATGCTTAAAATGACTGAGGCTCAGTTGCTCCTTATCTGTCATACCCTTAGCACATAGTGAGGCACAACCCCACGGTACCTGGAGGCAGGAGCCACGCGAGTTGGTAGGTCTTACACACAGACAATGCACGCTAAAGTTTTCACCAAGCAATAATCACCCCCCAGTTAGACCTTGGTGGCCGCGATACTGCCACTGCGCCAAGCTACATCCACTTCTGACTCTTGCATACAAAATGAGACAGTGTTTTGCGTGCTATAACCTTAACTATATACATTAATCCTGCTGCACCAAATTAAATATCCATGCCCTTCTACCACTTGATTCTAGGCCAGAGGAGCGCCTCTTGAGCCGGAGGATCACAAGCACGTGTGAATGTAGCTCACGGGAGCTGGCTAGCTTATTATTATTATGCGCCATCTTCCGCAACGTTTGGAGCTCGATGGCACTAGAGGGCTGCCCTCTTGAGTGGCCCCCTGCAGGGGCCTCGGGCAGCCGCATTCTTGACACAAATGGCTGACCACATCCAAGCAAAGTATGACCCACTAGCAGAGCAGCCAGCTGCCAATGTCAGAAGTGAGGGAGTGCCCCACGGCAGCTAACGGTGTGGGGGGCATGTGGCAGAAGGAAAGCTCACCAAAAGCTCACAGCGTGTCCCGCGAGAGCCCACCACATCAAGCCTAATGACCCGGATGGCCTCACGAGATCATGCAAAGTTTGCGGTACAAAAGGGGGTGGTAATGGACGGAGCATCTGAACCAATCAAACACTCACACCCAGTCAAAAGATCTGGGTTTAATCCATCACCGTTCTTTAGCCCACTCTGCCACCCCAGTTCAGACATGGCTATATGCAAATCAGTCTGACCCTGTGCCTCATGGGAACAGTCCAGCACGAACTGCCAAGCCATGCCTTCCCTGGACCAAAAACAAGCTTCCGAGGACCGGTTTCTGGCATTCCAGCCGTCTTCAGCCCGGCTTGCTTGAATCCAGTGGCAAAGTGAGCAAGGGACTCACGTCTGAGCATACCCTGCCACACTTATGGCGGCCAAAAGCGGTACAAAAGGCTGACCACATCCAAGCAAAGGATGACCCACTAGCGGAGCAGCCAGCTGCCAATGTCAGAAGTGAGGGAGTGCCCCACGGCAGCCAACGGTCTGGGGGGTAGGTGGCAGAAGGAAAGCTCACCAAAAGCTCACAGCGTGTCCCGCGAGAGCCCACCACATCAAGCCTAATGACCCAGATGGCCTCACGAGCTCATGCCAAGTTTGGACACAAACCCAGCTCCTCACGTCCCCCTGCGACCACATCACACCCTGGGTTGCCCCCATCCTGCAGCGGTCCAGACTCTCTGCAGAAACAAAAAAGCCAGCCAACCACGCAACACATCCGACCCATACCGCAGTTGTGCAAGAGGTCCCAGTGACCCCACGCCGAGTCGTGTGCAAACAGTCCAGGGCCGACCAGCTCCCCAACTATGCAAGGATGACAGAGCGTGCCCGCCGTCTGCCTCAGGCGGTTGCAGTTCTGACCGTAAACCATGGTTCAAGTCAGGCGGGCAACGCCCATTGGGCTCACGAAGCTTCAGGCCACCCCCCCCTCTCTCGTGTGTGTCAGCCCGGGCTGATACAGCTTTGCGGGCTGGCGAGCAACTAATTGCAGCCGCACCAGAGTACTTAAGAGGTCTTTAAAAGACCATTCACTTGTAAATGAGGCTTTTGTTGTGTGTTCACCCCTTCTTATAGCCACTCTGTCTATGGTTGGAAGAATTAGCCCCGCCCCCGAAATATTTTTCAGCCCCCCCTCAAAATTTGGCTCTAGTTGCCCGCCTGGTGCAAAATTGGGCGACCAGTCTGTGTCTTGTTTTCATCTGTCAGATGCCTTCTGACAGTGGTGAGTTTTTGGATACCGAGGCGGTAGCCTCATTACTCCACATTAATTTTGAGTGTTTTAGTCGCTGTTTAGGTTGTCTAATTGATGTGTGACGCTTTGTCACAGTTGAGGTTGGATCACAAGGTCAGCGCTGTGATAGGCCATGGGTTGCGGGCAGTTGGGTTTGCAGAAGTGTCAGCAAGTTTTATCGCAGAGTCTTGTTTTTGTCTGTTTTTATTAGGCGAAAGTGGTCCAACGAATCGTTTTGTATGACTGCACCGTGTTTGAGGACTTGCTTTGGAGATTGAGCACGGGTAGATTCACTTATCAGGCGCGGATAGTGTTGGCTCACGGAAAGTGGTTTTAGCACTGAGGATTGTCACTCTCTCACTATGAATGAATAGGCGCTTTGACACTTACTAGCATGTACAATGTAAACACTCCTTTTTGGCTTTCATATTAACACAACTCCTTTTCAGTTTCACATGATTGTATAAAATAACACTGCATTTTTTCAATAGCGATTATTTCAACTTTGATGACCACCATTTTATCGGGGACATTAGATAACTTCAGATCACAGTAATGACTTCTTTAGGGACACACTCTTGAGTGATTTACTCCCACAATAAACAATTAGAAACAGATACATACCAATTTATTTTATGTTTTAGGAGATTTCCCCTGATGAAGGAAAAACCTATTCCCGAAATGCATTGGGCTCCGGACTTCCTGAAATCAAAGCTACATGGCAAATAATTATTTGTATTTTGATATTTGTATTGTTTGAAATATGAACTGATGATTGTTAAGATATACCAGTGTATAAACCTAGAGGACGATATATTGAAAAAATACACATGTATATGAATATGTGCAAAATTTATTAAAACAATGATGTAATTGTTCTCTCTACATTTTTACCTAAATTTATTTATGATAAATGAATGTTTGAAGAAACAATCAATAGAGACTATCATTTGAGAATTCTCTTTATGTAACAAGTGGAATATAGTTTTCCAAGGAACAGTGCACACTGCTTGCAGGCTGCAGCCTGCATCTTTACATTGTATATTTACTGTGTAGCCAACACAAGTTCGTAGTTTAGCACCTTTCAGATTATTTGATTTAATTATCTAGATAAGATTTGACAAGAATTAGTTAGTGAGTGCACCTCTTTCCACGATTTTCTAGGAGCTGCTGTTTTCCCATTTGATCTCATACCCATTGAGGAGAATCTGTGGTTGTTTCCTGTTCAGCTTTCTGGTGAATAATGTTGCTGTGGTTTTACTTATGTTCAGGATGATCTGCCAGTCGCTGTGCCATTCGGAGAGTCTGCAGAGCGATGTCTCAAAGTTCTTTGCCACTTCTTTGTCGCAGAAGGATTGGGTGAGGACTGTAACATCATCGGCGTAAAGTGCAAGATCAGTCTTCTTTAGGTCCTTGGGGATGTTGTATGAATATGTTAAAGAGGAATGGTCCTAGGATTGATCCCTAAGGCACTCCAGCAAGAATTAGGTGTGGCGTAGAGCATTCTTCTCGTACAGCCACGTGAAAGGTCCGTTTTGACAAGTAGCTAGGCAGCAGCTTAATCAGGTAGCTTGGAAACTTGAGCTTGATAAGTTTGTAAAGCAGTCCCTCACACCATACTCTGTCGAATGCTTTGGCTACATTCAGAAAGACTATTCCAGTAGACTTGTTGATGTTGAATCCATGGCTGATGATGTCCACAACTCTGAGGAGTTGGCGATTGTTTGAGTGGTCTTTACGGAACCCAAACTGTTCTTTGGCGAGGAGGTTTTCGCTTGTCGCAAAGTCCACGAGAGGGGCAAGGATAACTTTTTCGAAGAGCTTTGATAGGCCAGATAGATTGCTTATGGGGCGGTAATTTGCAGGATCTCATAGTGGTTTCCCAGCCTTGGGGAATACGATGACTCTTACTTCTTTCCAGGCGTTAGGGAAATACTGGTGCTGCATACATGCGTTGAATATCTCAGCAAAATGATCCACTGTGGCATCTGGGAGTATCTTGATGGCTTGGTTGGCTATTCTGTCCTTTCCTGGTGCCTTGCCATTTTTCAGTGTCTTTACCAGGGCCAGTAATTCGCTCGTTGAGCATTCCTCAATGATTGCAGCTTCTGTTTCTGGTGGGTGCTCCCGGTGGTGCTTAGCGACCTCTTGCTCGACTTCTGCTGCCACTTTGCTTGCCTGGTTAGGACTGAAGGATGCCTACAATGTGTCAGCAAAGACTTCAGCCTTGTCCCTGTTGCTGCATGCCAAGTGAGTCTTCCCTTGTATCGGTGTGTTTGGTTCCTTCTTCCTAGTCAAGCGTCAGGTCATTCTCCAGAGAGAGTTGTCCGAGTCCTTAAAGTTAGCTGTAGCTGCTTCCCATTTTTTTACCTCTGTGCTGACTTATTTGTATCTTTAGCTGTCTTGTCAGCTCATTGTACTTCTTCAGCAGGTCGGGGGTGCGATTCCTTTGCCACTCTCTCCGGGCTCTATTCTTGTCAGCTTTCAACTACTTGATGCCCTTCCGGAGGTCGTTGATAGAGCAGCGTTGGAGTTTCTGCTCGGGAACGCTGCGCTCAATAGCAGTGTGGACTACAGCTGTGAAGTGGGGAACCACCTGGACAATGCCTTCAATGTAGCATAGGGGGCCAGGGAGCAGTGTCTCCTCCAGGCTTCTCTTGTATAAGCTCCAGTCTGCCTTCTTGTAGTTGTGCCTGGTGCCCTGTTGCTGGTCTGCAACCACGTCTCCAACTGTGATCAACACTGGGTTGTGGTCGGACGTCAGCGCTGTTAAGGTTTCCAGCTCCATAGACTGAGAGAGGTTCTTCATGACGACGATGTCCAGAACGTCGGTTTTTGCACTGCAGAGCCTGGATAGTGTGTTGGTTGAGTTGGGCCAGCCACTACAAAGTCCACCTTCTTTAAGTGGGTAAGTAGAGTGTCCTTTGCTGTTTACCGTGCGTGAGTTCCAGCACTGGTGCTTGGCATTAAGGTCGCCTCCAATTAATGTTGAGATGCTGGGGTCCAGTAAAGCATCCAAGTCCTTTGGGCTTAGTTTGCCTGGGGGTGAGTAGGCGGCAATCAGCCGTAGTGGGCCTGCAGATGTCTAAGGTCCATATGTATCAAGCAAAATTGCATTCGCAAACGTTTGCAAATGCAATTTTGCCAAATGTTATGTATTAAGGCAAAATAAGGAAACGCAAAATTTGCAATTCCTTATTTTGCGATTGCATTTAAGGAATCGCACAACTTCAAGTTGGTGGTAATTTGGGATATCTTTGAAAAATGCACTTTTTTGCATTTTTCAAAGTGCAATGTGAAGCACATACATGCCCTTAGGGCATGTTTGTGCGCCACATATGCACCCATGCTTATTTCAGGGGTGCAACAGGGTGTGCTTTTGACACCCCTGCACCCTTGAAATTAGCATTCTCAATTTGCGATTCGCTAATTGCTAATCGAAAATTGAGAATGTCATCCCAGTCATTCCTATGGGCCTCTAGGCCCAAAGGAATGAATGGGGAGGTATTCCTTAATTGTGAATCGCAATTTGCGATTCGCAATTAAGGAATATGTAGGATTCGCAAAATGTAATGCAAATCCTACATACATAGCATACATTCATACATAGCATTTTGCGATTCTCAAATAGAGAATCGCAAAATGACTTATTGATACATATGGCCCTAAATCTGTATGCCAGTTGCTTCAATACTTCCCACTGGTGGTAGTGACATCTCTTGGTGCTTCACTTTTATGCTGACAATCACCGCTGTTCCTCCGCCCTTGGCTCCAGTGGTGCGATCTGTGTGGTACAACCTGAGGTTTGCTAAGTTGAGCTTCTGGCTGCCTTGGAGGTGGGTCTCGAAGATAAGCGCTATACTCGCATCCATGGTTTCCATTAGGTGCAGGAGTTCTGCAGTTTTCTTCTGAATGCTGTTAGCATTCTACATCAATAAGATTGAATTTCCTTTAGATTTTGTTGCCAATGTGGGTGTTTTCTTCACTGTGGAAAAGTCTGGCGATGAGATTCGGCCACCATTGTCACCACAGGGTGGATGTTCATGTCTGCAACTGTTTTTGCAATCTTCGTGATGAGCTCCTGCCAGTTGATGGCTATGCCCATTTCACAGGATGGTGCTGGGGCAGTTGTTGGTGGTGGGCTGTCCTGTTTGGGTCCTGTTGCTTCTGCGTATGTTCTTCCTTCCATGCACGTGTTGCTATGGCTTTTGGTTGAATTGCCAGTTGGGATCCTGTGTGCCAATGCCGGTTTGTAAGTCTTCCTTTGTCCCTGGTCTGTTGCTGTTGAGTGTAAGGAATCCTTTTCAGGTTGGGGGGGTTTGCGCGGTCCATCCTTCTTTGCCTTCTGCAGGTAGGGACAGCCGTGATAGGTGGGGTCCTGTGCATAAGAACATATTGCTGGTTCGGTCTATTGGTTCCTTGTGCATTGGTTAGAGGTGGGCTCGCCTCCACAGCGTACGCACTTTGGCTTCTGAGGGCAGAAAGCAGAGGTGTGCCCCAAGCGCTGGCAGTTGTAGCACATGACCGGTCCGCGTTTCCCTCTAGGCGCTTCTGTGGTGACGGTGCAGCTACAGAGCCGTGTGACTGCTGAGAGGTCTGCTGGCTTCCCATCATGGCTTGCCGACAGGGTTACAACAAAGAGGGGAACTTTCTTTTTCTTGTCAGCTGGAGAGGCAATCTGTGTTATATTTTTGACTGGAAGTCCAAGTTCCGATAAGTCCTGAGTGATGTGCCCATGGTATGCGTTTGCTGGGAGTCCCCGTATTACAAAGCGCTGGGCTTTTGCAGCGTCAATGAAAAGGTGTGGTACTCCATTCTCTGTTCTGTCAGCATGCTGGTCACACTCCTGTAGTCCTCTGATGTGGTGAGCATGATCTTGGCAGGGTCCTGCCGGGACTTGATTGTGAAGGTGGAGGTGCAGTGTTCCTCCAGTAGCTCCACGAGGTCCTTGTGGGTGACTAAGTTCTTCAGGATAATGGGAGGGATCTGTAGTCGCTTTGTGGGACCTGGAGAGGTGTCGGGTTCAGATGCCTTGTGGTCCTGAGGGTGGGTGTCACTGTCCTGGGTACTTTGGAGAACCAGATAGCGGTTTGTGGTTGGAATTGCAGTGCTTTTGGGGAGTGCGCTGGCAAGCTTTTCTGCTTTTTCTGGTGAGTTCTGACACTCTTTGCGTCCTCTCTTTGTCTTAGTGTGCCATTCCATGTCGTCTTCTGTGTTGCTGGATTGAGCCATGACGTCTGCCTCCATGGTTGATGCTGCTTGGTGGGGGTGCAGTGGAGCACCTTGGGTAGCCGGGCGAGCCGGAGGGCGAAGACCCAGCTTTGGGGTACAGCCGACAGGGTATGGACTCCCAGCCCTTCTCCACTGCGGTGCGCAGCCTGGCCCCGGTAAAGCCAGGGAGACGCAGGCCCAGCACCTTAGAGGAGTGGGAGAGAGGGCAGAGCGGGTCGGACCGCTAGTCTCCCGCGGAATGTAAAATGAATCGAGCAATCAAGCAGAGCGCATAAATGATGAATCGCAATACAAAATGAATCAAGCAGAGCGCATCAATGATAAATTGTAATCTGAATACAAAATCAATCAAGCAGAGGAAATGAATCAATCAAGCAGAGTGCATCAATGATAACTTGTAAACTGAATATAAAATCAATCAAGCAGAGGAAATAAACCAGGCAATCAAGCAGAGCGCATCAATGATAAATTGTAATCTGAATACAAAATCAGTCATGCAAAGGAAATGAAACAAGCAATAAAGCAGAGCGGAAACGCTCCCTCCGAAAATCGGAATACAAAATGAGTCCAACAAAGAAGCAGAGCGCATCAATCACAAAGGCTAGAAAATGGCGCTTACCAGGTCACATTACGGGCTGTCTGCTTGGCACGGGTCATGGCGGGAGCGGTCTCTGTCTCAGCGACAGTTCAATCGTTGATGCCGAGCCTCTCCCCTCCTTTGCTGCGTCCAGGCATGTTCTTCTCTCGGAGCTACGCGCAGGAATGAAATCCTCACCGTGGCGGCCATCCGAGAAATCGGCTGCGAGCAGGAATCAAATCATTCAAAAAACAAATAGCGGATGCGGATCAGCTTAAAGCAGGAATCCTCAACTCCGAAAAATCAGCTGCGAGCAGGAATCAAATCCATGTCCTTATCATCATGACCATCTGTGGAAATCATCAAATGTCAAGAGGGCGACCAGATGGTGGGGGAGGCCTATATACTCCTCCCCCTATCCTCGCGCCCAGGAAGTGATGTTTATGTTTATGTTTAGGCAACTTATTTAGCGTGCAAATACCATAGGGTGTCTCGGCGCTTCAGGAGTAATTCTGAGGATAATCGCTAAGAGTGGAGACTACTGCCTGAAAAGCCAGGTTTTTAATTGTTTCCTGAATATGATAAGTGTGGGGCAAGTTTTAATGGGGAGTGGAAGGGTGTTCCAGAGTCTAGCAGTGGCGATGATACAGCGTGCAGGTCGCCCAACTCTTTATCTCACCAGATTTCACGCACTTGGGCCAATGACGTGTTTATGACTATATTTTTATGAATCGGGCGAGTTTACACGCAACCATCAGTAATTCTATGTGTTTTTCTTACCACTATTACCAGAGTACCTGACTTACCACAGGTACCTATTTTCCTGACGGATCAGGAGCTAGCAGTGGACAGGAGATAAGACTTAAAAGAAATACCTGACACATTTAATAACACTTTAATACTTATCTAATGACCACAGACACCTGAAGGGTTTTAAAGATTTTATATAGTAAATTTGAAATCAGAATGACATGAAGATAAAACTAATACAGATTAAAATATCAATAATCAGGATTATAACGATAAAATAACTGTGAATGAGGGCAAGCGCCATTGAGTGCTAGTGGAAAACTACTGGGTAAGGGTAACAGGGACCATGCTATTCAGTTTTCAGGCTTATACTAAGGTAGGTGAGTTTAAAACATATTAGTCAGTGAATTGCTAAAGTCCTACAAGTAACTCAAACTGATCTTAGACTAAACGCTAATTAAAACCTAGATTCTAAACACAAGTGAAATTAGATCATACTGATTAAGTAAACAGTTTCAATAATGTCCTACAGGTAGGGGGAAAATGGAACATAGCTAATAAACAGTTTGCATGTAAGTCTTTTGGAGATGACAGAGAGAATACCATGGGCAAGGATGCTTTATTAGAAAGAGAAAAAGGAAGGAGAATAGATAGACGGACACCCACAAAATTATATTTACCTAGGGCAGGAATGAGAACTAACCCTGGCCACAGGTCAGCTTGGGAAAGGCGAGGACAGGGACCCTCAAGGACTTAGGATGCCAGTAGGCGAGCAGGTACAGCTCACGGACAATCAGGACAGGATACCCGTCAGGATTTGGGTCAGGACTGGGCTCACCAAAGGGCACGACCAACACCTGCAGCTTCGGATGCAACGCCTGCTCTACTCCCTCTCTGCACGGAATCCGCCAATAACCCCGATTGGGTTCTCGAATCTCCCAGCAAAGTGCTTCGCCATCACTTAAGACTATTTCCACCCCTTGGATTATGTGGAAAGTTCGGACAGAGTGCTCCGCAGCTCTCTGTATCAATCACCTATTGAGTTCGTAGGGTCGGTGACAGGTCAGCTACTCGGACAAGTCGGACAAATTCCCTAGCTAAAACTAGACTAGTTATACTCTTTTTCGGGTCCTAGACCACCCACAAATGTTGCAAGTGACAGGATCCCAACTTAGGATTGGTTAGGAGAGGTGGTTAGGTCATTGTCACCACCTAAAATTTTGTGTTCCCATGATGAATATTTAATTTTCGTACCCACCCCTTACATTCCAGCTCCCATGGCATACGTGTAGAAAAGACAATGGAGCACACAAACATTATCGTACAACTAGATACAATTTAGGTACAAGTTGAAGTCTTCTCCCAGGCTAAGGAACAGGTTCCCAGGAGCATCTCTGCTTCGGCAGCCAGCTGGCTGAGTTCCACTGTTGCAAGACTTCATTTCTCATGTCACGTGGTGAGTCCCTGTCAGACTTCTAAGGCTCCCCACTCCCAGGCCCACAGATACGCGGTACATGAAAAGTAAGCGAAAACAAATTAGAAACACAGAAAAAATGAATACACTGTACACCATGATCAGATACACTGTACCCCTTACTTTATAATATCTATAGCATTAGGGTTTTAGGCAGAAATAGATAGATGTGCAAAAGCGGCAGTATGTATGTATGTATAAACCATTTTATAACGCGCTCCGTTACTTGAGAGTATCCTGGCGCGAGTTTGGGAGAGGCAGAAAAACAGAACAGCAGGAAGGCATCTTAAATTACACTCTTGAATAAATGTGTTTTCAGGTTTTTCTTGAATAGAGCCACAGTTTGCATAGAGCGCAGGTGCAGTAGCAAGCGGAGAGCATGTTAAAGACAAAGCGGCCATATTAGCAATACTGCGCATGAGCGAAAAATCCCTCCAGAACTGCGAGTGCGTCACATCACATGGGTATGACCGACGCATGCGCACACTAGATTTCTGCGAAGCAGCAATTCTGTAGTATGCAAGCCTCATTACGATTAATAGACACATAGGCAAGCATCTCTGGGACACCCACGTGTAGTGTGAAAGTGCAATATTAATGACAAAACGGGTTGGTTAATGACGTTATGAGTTATGTGAGGTTCTCGAGTGTGAGCAAGGCGCTTTACGTGCCAATCCTTGCTCCATCAATCCCCTCTTTGATGATATTTATTATCATCACTATTAATGGAAACAGATGCCAACTTGCTTTCTCACATCTCACTCATCTCAATTTCTATGAATTTGTTGTTGAGCCTCTTCTCAGCATCCTTATTAGGATGGAAACTCTTAGCCTTTTTGTAAATCTGGTTTCTCAGCTCTTCTAATTCCAGCTCATCAACATTCCGTTTCACTCCCCTCTTGTATACTGTGTACTTCTTTCTGCATTTTTGGCATTTACAGAAAATTATTATAATCAACACAATTTAACTTATTCCAGCTATTGGCATCAGTATTTTTTCCACAATACTTCGACCTATGTTAGAAAACCAACTACCTACAGAGGAGAGACCCACAGTTAGTCTCTTCCATGCACTATCAACCTCCAGTGGTTTGAGTTCTTTTTCCAAATTAGTTATGTTTCGCACATGTTTCTTAATTTCTACGCTCTTATCAGTAATGTAAGTGTAACAATGTTGCGCCTTCAGCATCCTGCAGACTCCGCCCTCTTTTGCCAATAAGGTATCAAGAACAAGTCGATTCTGTAAAACCATTGATCTGATCGCAACCATTTCAGTATTGACCAGTAGGAATCCAGCAGCAGTGTCGGTTGACAACCGATCCACTACTGTAGACAATTTGCAAATTCGGTGAGTATTCAGAACCACTCCGACTCCAGGTATCAGTGCACTAAATATATCACCTATAATTTCTCCTACACTTTCTCGTCTACTACGTACTAAACCATTAGTATTTTCATTGCTTCCAGCGGCGTTATTCACATGGTATATTTTCGGGAAGACAATGCCAAAATAGCAGCTTCCATACCAGTGATCCGGCAATTTGAAATAAGCCTTGTTTCCACATATATAATAAATTCCGGGAAACACAGGTTCTGACCCATTTTTGAAACCCCAAACTCCAATTACCTTGTAATTATGTTCGCATTCACTGGAACCGATGAATACATTGTTATAATGACTAGTCTTTTCTCTATGAAGACAGAGTTTCCCTTTCCGTTCGAAGTCCAGCAACAGTGCAGGATTAGCTTCGCCATTTGAGGTGCTTTCCATGTTCTCAGCCCATTTAGGAGTTTTCTGTCTCTTATGATTTGCCTTTGTTTGGAAACTCTCCCTTCTCTTTTCTGCCATTTTCAAAAACATTTTCTCTTGCTCATGTAATGAACAAGTTAAATTATCTCTGCGTGCTTCATTTAAATCTATATCACCTATAGTCAGAAAGTATTCTCCCACGTAACGAGTTACTTCGCTTCTAACATATACAAGGTTCAGGTTTTCCCGATTAGTAAGTTCAGAAAAGATTACGTCAGTGTTTGAGTAGTAGTACTGCAAAGTGCTTCTATAAAATAAGCTTGCTAATCTACTACAGGAAATTCCACAGGTCAGGGGTTGATGGTGATAGGTCACACCTTCAGCTACAGAAGTAGGTAGCTTCATGCAGACATAGCAATCTTCTATTTCCATAGCTTCTACATAATGCACTAAAAGATTTGCAAAGACATTTAAATGTGTTCTGTTTTTGATCCTGTGATAATGTAGTCCTTCCTCATCTGGTGCTTCTAAGTCAGGTCTGGTTTGTTTCAGGCTAACAGCATTCTCCCGTCTTTCTACACTTCGTGGTGTTTCTTCGGTTTGTATAACTTCTGTGTCTGGCGTTATTGACTTAGTAGGGTTCAAGTTAGTATCTTTACTTATCATAAAAGGTATGAAGACTGTTAGTCCTATCCAAACTACTAGTACTATCGCTACACTACATAAGCATATTTTACAGCAAGTTTTACAACAATTCCCTCTAGGTCTTCCATTCACATTTGAATCAGACATTTTGGCTCACTGGTGGCTTTCCAACCCCTCTTTGTTTCTTTACACAAGAGGCTTATGCAGTTTCACTTTCAGGTTGCGTCTTCTTCTTCGGAACCCTGATCCGTAATTGATTCTTTGTCGCTTTTGTCACTTATTTCGAGATCATCAATTTCTTCCAACACCAAGTAGGTCCATTCAGGACTTCGGTAATTTTTGTTTTGTCTTTTTATTCTGGTACTGCGTCTGTTTGGCTGAGTTCCTGTTCTCTGTCTTTCACTGGCAGCCCTTTTTCGGTCTTCTAATTTCTCTTCTACTGTCTTTAACCTTAATTTCAGTCTTTTTATGTATCTGGGTTCACTTTTCTTCTTGAGCCTTTTAGCTGTCACTATAGTTTGGCCCTCCTCACGAGCCCTTTTATTTTCGTTCTGTTGTGGCACTGTTACATCGATAACGTCTTTTTCCCTTCCTGTCTGACAAGGCCCAGGTCTTTCTTCAGTTTCTTCTGCCTGGTTTCTAAGCTGGCCTTGTTCAGGTATATTTTGGATTTGTTTTTGATTTTAAACTGTTTCAGGCTCTGCCTCCTGAACACGTTCGTCTATTTCTATCTGTTCCTGTTCATGCACTTCGAACCCTTGATTTTCTTCCGCATGAACTTCAGCCCTAATTACTATCTGTCCCTTTTCAGTTTCTGGAGTCTTTGGAGGTGTGTCGATGACTTGACCTGTCCTTGTTTCACCTATTTCCTGATCAGGTCTGATGTGATTCTCGACAACCTGATCTTCTCCTTCTATTCCTGTCTCGTCCTCACTATCCCACTCTCTGTCTAGGAAGGAATACTTTCTGGTTCTTATTGGATCAAGGATCAGATCGTCTGCTGGGAACCATTCGTCTTGACTGGTGCTCGGTAGTATGACATCAGCTAGATCTGGACCCTCGTCTGGAGTCTCCTCAGCTGCACCACCTTCAGCCTCAGTCGCTTCTTCTCCGGTTACTCTCTTGGTATGGCTGACATGGATCTACTTTGGCACACCTGCGTACTTCACAGCATTTGTAGTGACAAGGATCACCTGTCTTGGTTTTCCCCACTTTGGTGCAAGGCAACTCTTCCGGGTGTGTTTCTTCAACACAACCCAATCACCAGGTTTCAGCTTATGGACTGGAGTTGTAGGCCAGGCGACGGCCTCCTCCCCAATCTGGTGAGAGATAGAACGCACTTGGTCACCCAGCTGCCTGCAGTATTCTAGTACCAAATCATCAGAAATACTAGGCAGTTTGTGTCCAGGTACCCATGCCTGTCACATCACTCTTCCCATTAGTATCTCATGGGGACTCAGGCCTGTCTTTTGGTTTGGAATGCTCTCAATCCCATCAGTTCAATCTTGTAGAGTTACACATTTTTGCCAATCTTGATTTTATAGTGCCATTCACCTGTTCGACTACTCCAGAAGCCTCTGGATGATATGCACAGTGCAGTTTTGGCTCGATCTTTAATGCTTTATAGAGTTCTGCTAGGATTTCGTTGGCAAAATGCCCACCTCTGTATGTTTCAATTGTCTCTGGAAAACCATACCTAGGTATTAGCTCCCTAAGTAACAGTTTGGCTACAGTAATAGCATCATTTTTCTTTGCTGGGTAGGCCTCCATCCACCTTGAGAATACGCAGACTATAACTAGGACATACCTATATCCTTTGCACATGGGTAACTGAATAAAGTCTGCTTGTAGTCTGACGAAGGGACCTTCTGCCTTTCCAATCGTACTCTGGTCTACAACGGTTCTTTTCCCTGGGTTAAATTGCTGACAAACCAAGCACCTCTGGTAAAGTGTCTCTGCAATGTTTCTGAACTTCGAATTGTAAAACACTTCTTGGAACATACGGCACTTCGCATCCCTCCCTACATGTGTATCTCCATGTATCATTCTGGCCATTGGAGCAACCATGCTGTCTGGTAAGACAGGCATACCCTCCTTATTAACCATAACACCATCCCAGTCCCTGGGTTGACATCCATCTGTCTCCCATCTCTCCTTCTCCTCCTCCTCTGCTGCTTGCTGAAACTCTTTCAGTTCCCTCCAAGTAGATCCATTCTCAAACACCATAAGTTGGCAGCTGTTTCCGCCTCCCCACAATTTGATTTTTAGCGACATTTTGTATCGGGCACAATATTGGACAATTTGGTCAGCATACCGATTTCCGGCTGTCACATCGTCGTTGCCAGATTTGTGAGCAGCACATTTGACCACCGCCAATTCTTTGGGTAACTGGATTGCTTCCAGTAGGTTTTGTACCACTTTTCCATTTCTGATAGGGGTACCTGAGAAAGTCATGAATTCTCTTTGCAACCACAGCTGGCCGAAGTCATGCACAACCCCGTAACCATATTGACTGTCAGTGTATATGGTTACTCTCTTATTTTTCCCTTGTTTACAAGCTCTTGCCAATGCAATAATTCGGCTACTTGGGCAGATTTTATTTCACTTAAGTAGGATGCCTCTAAGGTTGTTTCTAGAGTGACTACCACATAGGCAGCACTCAACCCTCCATCCTCATGTCTCAAGCAGGAGCCATCCACAAACATTACAAGGTCTTCTACAGGTAAGGCTGTTTCTTTTATATCAGGACGTTGTTTGGTGCTAAACTCAGTTAAGTCAATGCAGTTATGTTCAATTTCACCCTCCACTTCTGCATTTTGGGTGATGGGTAACAAGGTTGCAGGGTTCAGAATATTACATCGGGAAATTATCACATTCTCTGCACCTATAAGAATCCTCTCATACCTAGTCAGCCGGCTAGGTGTGAGATACTGGGTCTTTGTTCGGGTCAGCAGAATCACAACTGAATGTGGAACATATAGTGTTACAGGATGTCCCATGACAATGTTTTCACTTTGTTCTAGACTAGTGCAAGTGGCAGCTACTGATTTCAGACATCCAGGTAATCAAACAGCCACTGGATCTAAAGTAGCCGAAAAATAAGCCACTGGACGTCTGGTCAGACCATGCTCTTGTGTTAGGACTGAGAGGGCACAATTGTCTCGCGTATCACAAAACAATTCAAAATTCTTAGAATAGTCAGGCATTCCCAATGCAGGGGCTGAACACAGACAGTTCCGCAATTTTATCCAGGCTGTCAAACTTTCGTCATCCCAAGTAACTGGATCTTGTACTCCTTTCTTGGTCATTTTTATCAGTGGTTTGGCTAAAACTGCAAATCCCACAATCCACTGTCTGCAGTATCCTACAACTCCTAGGAACATTCTGACTTCCTTCTGGGTTCTAGGTAACTCCATATCTCGAATTATTCTTATCCTTTCTGAAGTGACCCTTCGGATACCTTTTTCTATCTGGTGCCCCAGATATTTCACTGAGTTCTTACTGAACTGCAATTTGTCAGGTGATACTTTATGTCCTCCCTTGCCCAGATGATTCAATAAGGCAATGGTGTCAGTAACACAGTTGTTCCGACTTTTAGACGCCACCCGAAGGTCGTCTATGTACTGGACCAAAACTGATTCTTTAGGCAGGATTACTGATTCAAGACATCTTTTTAAAATCTGATTGAAAATCGAAGGACTTTCTGTGTACCCTTGAGGGACACGATTCCAGACGTAGACGTGACTGTCAAATTCAAATGAGAAAAGAAATTTGCTGTCTGGATGTAATGGGATGGAGAAGAATGAGTGACATAAGTCAGTAACGGTGAACCATTCCGCATTCCATGGGATCTGGTACAAAATCACCGCAGGGTTTGGCACAATAGGACAGCAAGGTACAACAATCTGGTTTACCTTTCGCAGGTCCTGCACTACCCTGTACTTTCCGCTAGGCTTTTTAATTCCAATTATGGGAGAATTACAAGGACTGCTCATTACTTCCTGTATTATGTTTGCCTCTAGCAACCTATTTACTTCAATTGCAACTCCCGCTTTCACTTCTGCACTCATTTTATACTGTCTGGTTTTCGGGTAAATAGCATTTGTTTTAATGGCTATTTTAACTGGGTCCACATTTGCCATTAATCCAACATCTCTCCCGGTGAAATCCCACACATCTGGTATCACCCTTTGTTGGAGTTTTTCAGGTAAGTCCTGTATTGTCAGTGTCTTAATTTCTGTGTCGGGCCTCAGTAACATCAATTTGTACAGGCCGTCTTCGTCTGGGGTCTGGATTTCGATGCCCTTTGGTGTGCAAAAATGGTACAGTTCATTTTGCACAACAAATCACGTCCCAGTAGGTTCACTGGACTAGAATCACACACAACAAATCTGTGCATTTCTTTGAAGTTCCCTATAGAAATCTCCATTGGTTCAGTTACGGGAGTACTAATTATTTGGTTTGACACACCCACTACTTGGATGGCTTCTCCCGCGAGGGGTAGGTTTGGAACGTCCACTGTTCTCACAGTAGAACAGGTAGCACCAGTGTCCAACAGAAAGGTGACATCATTTCCTTCAACCTTTCCTTCAATGTATGGCCCTGTCTGGTCTACCGGTAAGGAGGCGCCAAGTACGCAATCCTCGCCCTCCCCCCTCAAGCCCCGTCAGTATGGTTCATCACAGAGGAATGTATCATTTAACAGGAATTGTGAAGTTGCTGCATTTCTCTCATCCCCTCCTTCTCATACCTCGACCCCCTCATTCTGCTGAGCCTGATTCTTGTAATTAGGTCTAGGAGCTCGAGGCAACGGATGCTGTTTTACCTGTTGCTGATTCTTTTGCGGCCCCTCTTTCTGCACCTGTGGATTTAAACCATTTATGGGGGCAATACCAGCCTGCAAATGTGGACGCTCGTCTCTCCAGTGCCCTATCTGACCGCACCCGTGACAGGGGAACTTTTTCTTAGCCTCTTCTTTACTCATTTTTACTCAGGGCTTCCCTCCTCCCCCAGAATTAGTGTTTTGAGTATTATTATTCATTTTACTTAACTGTTTCTCTTGTTGTTCAGCCAATTTTACTTGTGCCCACATAACCTTCTCCTTTAGGGCTTTTCTTTTGTTCTCCAATTCATCCTCACAGTACTTAGCGTACTTAAGGACCTCATCTATGGGTTTGCCCTGCCAACAGATTTTATTATCTCTGATCCACTGGGATATTTCAGGTCTCAAACCCAACACGAATCGATAAATGAAATGGGTCATATCCTTCATTTCAATATTATCGATTCCACTGTAGGTTCTGAATACCTGTAGTAATCGTTCATAATAGGAGTGCACTGTTTCATCACGATTTTGGGTAGTTCTATCTTTTCGGGTCCAATCGGTTTCCTTTGCTGGCACTTTCTCTTTTAGGTATTGTATGACTTTATCATACTTTCTCATTACATCTGGTGAAGGAGCTCCGGTTCTGGAGTCTCTCTCATATTCTTCTCTGGGCCAATCAACTGCAATTTTGCTTTCTGTCCACAAGTCTACAGGAACTACAATGTCAAAGAACCCATCCAGGTCCTTCAGGAGACATTTTTGAACCTTCACGAATCGCTCAACCTGCCTATACCACTCTACTGGTTTCTCTCTTAATTTTGGGAAGTCATTGGTAAAAGACACAATATCCTGTCGGGACCATCTGACATGTACATATTTCCCACCCAGTACTTCTCTCATGGGATACAGATTTTCCACCTTGCCCACTTCCTTTAACACATATTCAGAAGTCTTTGGTTTGGCCTTACTGTCTTCCCACCGGGCTTTCCATTTCCATTTCTGCAGTATGTTCAGCAATTCTTTTATCTGTATCTTCTTCCCTGACACATTCATGTTTTCTAAATCCTTGTCAGAAAATTCAGCTCTATAGGGTTTCTGTAATACCTTGGATCGACTAACATCTATTCCCATATCCGTGGCTGTGTCCATTAATTTTTCATGGAGCACTCTGGTGTTCCGGGTAAGGCTTTTGCTGATAAACAGCAACTCCTCCTCATTAAGAGTATTCAATCTGTCTAATCCCACGTTTCCGGCCATTAGCTCCTCCATTTCTATCCTTAGTCTGTAGATATCTAAAGGTTTGGGCTGGGGAGTTTCCTTTTCTATTTCTCAGGTCCATGGATCCAGTTCCTCCGGAGTCACTACTGTGGCACTCCGAGTCCCTGAAGCTGTTCCAATTAGGACTTCCTTTGCCTTGGTCTGATGTCCTGACCGCGGTACACTGGTTCCGGGTTCCCTTATGGGCAGATCCATTAGGGAAATCACAGACTCACATTCACTTGCCTGATCATCAACTATGAGCGGTTCTTTTCTTGGCGGGGCTACAATTGGGGTAATAACTGGGGTACTTGGACTAGCCTGTCTATCTCCATAAAGAGGAACAACAGGACCAATAGTCACTGGGATTGTTAGGGAGTCAGGACTGGGATTTATCTGAGCTATGGTCTGAATTAGTTCATTTTGCTGTTTAATCAGTGCTTCTCTTTCTCGTTCATGCAAAACCCTTTCCATAGAGTTGTCATGCATTACTTGAGGTACTAAGGAGGGTATATACTCGGGGCAGTTGGGATTGCTAACCCTGGTCTGTCCTCACCAAAAGGTCGGTAATTTGGGACCGCTGTACCAGGTCTGCAAAACTTGTCACTATCACTGGTTTTGCTACCAGTACCAACTGCATCTGTCTCACTGGCCCTCCTACTTCTAGGATGTCGGAAAAACGGATTCTTCGAGCTTAGGGGCCCAGACTCTTCAGCATAAGGAGGTGGATTTTTCATTAACAAATCCTCCAAGTATTCATCCTCCGAATCCCCCATGGCCATTAGATGTCGAGTTTTCTCTGCCCTTTTTCCTCCCCCTTGTTCAGTTACCCCGAACATCGGAAATAGTCCCTCAACCATCATATTCTGTCACCATTGTTTCATCTTTTTCTCTTTTGTTTCCCGCTGCAATTTTGGATACCATTTGCTCACTCCCTTATCCATTCGGGGTCTGTCTCGCTCTAGAGCCTCAATCTCCCATTCCTCTAAAGCTTCATATTGCGTTAATCTGGGTCGGGGTGTAATTCATTCATTCGGGTCCTCAAGTTAAACAGGATTCTACCATTAAAGGTACCATCGAGGGGAAATGCTAGGACTCCGTCATCTTCAGTATACTTTACCCAATTTTCCAACCACACACAGGTATGATACCCTTTGTCAAACATCATAAACGATGCAGGAGTATTAGGTGGTGGAATAATCACACCCTCCCTAGTTCTAATGGGCTTGTCTTTCTTGAAATAATTCTTGATCTTTTCAGCAATGGTCAATTTTCTCTTTCCTCCGTACATATTCTATAGTCTACCTCTTAGCATCTGCTTCTTATGAAAACCTAGATTCTTTGGATCAGGTAAACATTCAGGATACCACATACACCTCTCCAAATTATCTTCAAGCTCAGATTGATTAATTTTGTTTACTAAGGTGCTTCCAATGCTAGCGCGTCTTTCAATTCACAGCAACCAATCAGCACCGAGGTTGTAAAAAGCTTTTGACCAATGGGTGCGCGGCCCCTTCGTGAGACATGGTCTCACTCTTTGGCGCTCACCCCTCCCTTACAATTCTGGCTTCGCTACACACCCGCGGGCTCAACCAATGCCAGCGCGGCACGGAGTGACGTCAGTGCAGCTTTGCGACCGACTCCCTCCTTCACAAGGTAACGGAAACTTTGAATTTTTCTTAAAGTGCAAGTGCTTAGTTTAGTTAACAACGTATAACATTCGCCACTGTTCTTGAGGGTTTTAAAAAGAACAAGGGTTTTTCTCTTACTGCAAGTAAACCCCTTCTGTCTACTTTTCATTCACTACGGATAGATCTCTTCCGCCTATCCTCTCATACAAGCATTAGAGAACCTAGTACTCCTTTGACTCATCCACTTCTTTCCGGGATATATACTAAGTCAAACTTTCACCAGCGGACTCCTCTGCTATCACTCAAGCTCCAAAGAACCTATTACTCCTTCCGCACGTGACCCTTACTAGGTGATATCACAACGGGAGTTTCAACAGGGTACTTGTAGCTATCATTTATTCAATAATTCATTCAGGAAAATCCTAATTAGCGCTTCCAGTTCTACCTAACCATGCACTAATCTCCCTCCTAGCCAGTGACCTCTCAGCCAAGTGGATTCTACTCACCACCCGCTATTTTATTTCCCCGGGGATTCCCACACCAAGAAACAATCACGAACAATTATGTTAATTACATGCAATAATATAACAGCATTTCATAAGATATAATTTCAAACCTTTTATAGCATTTAAATGTAATAACAAAACTTATTTTAGCAGCAATAAATTTTAGCAGCACATTTTTATTTTTCACAGTTCCTAAAACTATCTTATCTACCTATCTTAACTAGTCCTAACCGTCTATCTGCTACCAGAAAATTACTGATAGAGCGCGCAGGTCGCCCGACTCTTTATCTCACCAGATTTCACGCACTTGGGCCAATGACGTGTTTATGACTATATTTTTATGAATCGGGCGAGTTTACACGCAACCATCAGTAATTCTATGTGTTTTTCTTACCACTATGACCAGAGTACCTGACTTACCACAGGTACCTATTTTCCTGACGGATCAGGAGCTAGCAGTGGACAGGAGATAAGACTTAAAAGAAAATACCTCATACATTTAATAATACTTTAATACTTTTCTAATGACCACAGACACCTGAAGGGTTTTAAAGATTTTATATAGTAAATTTGAAATCAGAATGACATGAGGATAAAACTAATACAGATTAAAATATCAATAATCAGGATTATAACGATAAAATAACTGTGAATGAGGGCAAGCACCATTGAGTGCTAGTGGAAAACTACTGGGTAAGGGTAACAGGGAACATGCTATTCAGTTTTCAGGCTTATACTAAGGTAGGTGAGATTAACACATATTAGTCAGTGAATTGCGAAACTCCTACAAGTAACTCAAACTGATCTAAGACTAAACGCTAATTAAAACCTAGATTCTAAACACAAGTGAAATTAGATCATACTAATTAAGTAAACAGTTTCAATAATGTCCTACAGGTAGGGGGAAAAATGGAACATAGCTAATAAACAGTTTGCATGTAAGTCTTTTGGAGATGACAGAGAGAATACCATGGGCAGGATGCTTTATTAGAAAGAGAAAAAGGAAGGAGAATAGATAGACGGACACCCACAAAATTATATTTACCTAGGACAGGAATGAGAACTAACCCTGGCCACGGGTCAGCTTGGGAAAGGCGAGGACAGGGACCCTCAAGGACTTAGGATGCCAGTAGGCGAGCAGGTACAGCTCACGGACAATCAGGACAGGATACCACTCAGGATTTGGGTCAGGACTGGGCTCACCAAAGGGCACGACCAACACCTGCAGCTTTGGATGCAACGCCTGCGCTACTCCCTCTCTGCACGGAATCCGCCAATAACCCCGATTGGGTTCTCGAATCTCCCAGCAAAGTGCTTCGCCAGCACTTAAGACTATTTCAACCCCTTGGAGTTTGTGGAAAGTTCGGACAGAGTGCTCCGCAGCTCTCTGTATCAATCACCTATTGAGTTCGTAGGGTCAGTGACAGGTCAGCTACTCGGACAAGTCGGACAAATTCCCTAGCAAAAAATTGACTAGTTATACTCTTTTTCGGGTCCTAGACCACCCACAAATGTTGCAAGTGACAGAATCCCAACTTAGGATTGGTTATGAGAGGTGGTTAGGTCATTGTCACCACCTAAAGTTTTGTGTTCCCATGATGAATATTTAATTTTCGTACCCACCCCTTACATTCCAGCTCCCATGGCATACGTGTAGAAAAGACAATGGAGCACACAAACATTATCGTACAGCTAGATACAATTTAGGTACAAGTCGAAGTCTTCTCCCAGGCTAAGGAGCAGGTTCCCAGGAGCATCTCAGCTTCGGCAGCCAGCTGGCTGAGTTCCACTGTTGCAAGACTTCACTTCTCATGTCACGTGATGAGTCCCTGTCAGACTTCTAAGATGGAGAGGCTCCCCACTGCCGGGCCCAAAGATACGCGGTACATGAAAAGTAGGCGAAAACAAATTAGAAACACAGAAAAAATGAATACACTGTACACCATGATCAGCTACACTGCACCCCTTACTTTATAATATCTATAGCATTAGGGTTTTAGGCAGAAATAGATAGATGTGCAAAAGCGGCAGTAGCAAGCGGAGAGCATGTTAAAGACAAAGCAGCCATATTAGCAATACTGCGCATGAGCGAAAAATCCCTCCAGAACTGCGAGTGCGTCACATCACATGGGTATGACCGAAGCATGCGCAGACTAGATTTCTGCGAAGCAGCGATTCTGTAGTATGCAAGCCTGCTTACGATTAATAGACACATAGGCAAGCATCTCTGGGACACCCGCGTGTAGTGTGAAAGTGCAATATTAATGACAAAACGGGTTGGTTAATGACGTTATGAGTTATGTGAGGTTCTTGAGTGTGAGCAAGGCACTTTACGTGCGAATCCTTGCTCCATCAGCGACTAGGAAACGTTGGTCTCCTGTTTTGACCGATGGTTTTTGGGCCCTTTCATGAGGGAAGGTGATTGGAGGTGACTTTAGTCTACTATCATTCTAATAGAAGGATTAGAACCGTAAATAGAGCCTATTCACAAGGCGTGTTGACACAATCCCGTACCCCTTTCTTTAGATTAGGGCTTATAAACCTATGTTAAGGGGTAGATTTATGAGTATTAGTGATAATCCGTCCTTTTGTAAGAGTGTTAGTATACTTTTCATGGAGGTATGCTGATCTCGGGTCTTGTGAGCCTCAAACAGGAGAGACTTCATCTTTCTTTCTGCCCCGGCAGCTTGAGATGCTTCTAGGTCAAGTGTAATGTTTTAGTTACGAGGTGTTGTTCGCTTGGAGAGAACCGGCTCAGGCTGGCCCTCATCCTCCTAGACCTCTCCGCGGCCTTCGACATGGTCTGCCACCGTACCCTAGTACAGCGCCTCAGCAACGTCGGAATCCAGGAGAAGGCACTGGAGTGGATCATCTCCTTCCTCGCCGGAAGGACACAGAGAGTCCGCCTCCCCCCGTTCAGATCAGAAGCCACCGTAGTCCTCTGCGGCGTTCCTCAAGGCTCCTCGCTCAGCCCAACCCTCTTCAACGTCTACATGAGTCCCCTCGCAGCCATCGCACACCAGCACAACCTCAACATCATCTCCTACGCCGACGACACCCAGCTGATCCTCTCCCTCACCAACGACCCCGCCACCGCCAGAGCCAAGCTACACGAAGGGATGAAAGAGGTAGCCGAATGGATGAACAACAGCCGCCTAAAACTGAACTTAGACAAGACGGAAGTCCTCATCCTGGGATCCTCACCCTCCGCCTGGGACGACTCCTGGTGGCCCCCCGCCCTAGGCAGTGCACCCAAAACAACAGACCACGCACGCAACCTGGGCTTCATCCTGGACTCCTCGCTCTCTATGACCAGACAAGTCAACGCCGTCTCCTCGTCGTGCTTCAACATCCTACGCATGCTACGCAAGATCTTCCGGTGGATCCCCACCGAGACCAGGAAGACGGTCACCCAGGCACTCGTCATCAGCCGACTGGACTACGGCAACTCCCTCTACGCCGGAACCACCGCCAAACTCCAGAAGAGACTCCAGCGGATCCAGAACGCCTCAGCACGACTCATCCTGGACATCCCCCGTCGCAACCACATCTCCGGACACCTGAGAGACCTGCACTGGCTCCCGGTCAACAAGAAAATCACCTTCCGCCTCCTCACCCACGCACACAAAGCCCTGCACAACCAAGGCCCAGGATACCCCAACAGCCACCTCAACTTCTACGCTCCCAAACGCCAGCTTCGATCAACCGGCCACGCCCTTGCCGCCGTCCCCCGCATCCCAAGAGCCACCACAGGGGGAAGGTCCTTCTCCTACCTCGCCGCCAAGACTTGGAACTCCCTCCCAACCCACCTCCGCCTGACCCAGGACCACCTCGCCTTCAGGAAGCAGCTCAAGACCTGGCTGTTCGAGCAGTAGGGGACCCCCCCTCCCCAAGCGCCTTGAGACCCTCCGGGTGAGTAGTGCGCTATACAAATGCTTGATTGATTGATTGATTGAAAGACTGTATTTTTCTCCATGCCGAAGACATAACATCAGGCCGGCCGGCTGAGAACGTGTCCTTGGTACGGGGAAGTACAAGAATTTGGTGGGCGGCAGGTTACTGACCGTAACTTTCCATGAAAGGACAAGCTTCCATATTAGCGAAGGCATGAGGCAGTGAGTTAGTCAGTCCGTAGGCGGCAGCTAGTCGTTAGCATCAGTGCAATTAATTATTTCAAGGCAGACAGTCGCCATTTTGAAGTCGGAGAAAGACCGAGAAGCTGATACTCTCTTAGAAAGATTGAAGTTATTTTAGTCGGAGCAGCTGGCGAGCTTTGACATTAAGATCAGAGCATTCAGAGTGAAGCAGTTAGTTGAGAGAACGAATACCAGAGTAGTAGAAATTGAGTTATAAGATCGAAGTTGAGAAGTGAAGACTGTCCGTGATTGAGAGGAGAGAGGAGTAGTGCAGAACAGCCAGAGAGAACGCAGCTGACAAGAGGAAGGTTCCAGTGACTTGGAGGGAAACGGAGGAGACAGAGCATATCGGTGCAGACGTGTATCCGTGACTGCAGAGGTGTGACCCTAAGACGAGCTAGGGCACAGACGAGAAGGGAACCTAGATGACTGCTGAGTCCAGTCTTTCCATTAATAAGGTGATGTCGACCCTTTCTTATTAGTGTGCACACATTCTAACCTTTTCACTTTCCTTTTCAGGCTATGTGTTATAGTGTAGTATTATATTGTTATTTTTAATAAAGATACCCCAGTTCTTAGTGAACCAGCGTATGCCTTGTTCTTATACAGTAAAGGTAACCTTTTCTTCTAGTCAGGTGCTACTGCACGAACGGAAGCTACCCCCGATCAGGTAAGTGGTAACTGAATAATTAGGGAGAGAGGAGCCCTTGAACTAGAGAATAAGTTGTACACCATGTAATTCGGCCTTTCCTGTGCGATTCATAATATTGTAGTATTGTACCCCTAGTGGATAATGAGAGATTTCCCAATAAGAACTAAAGGTATTCATAGGAAAGTGATTGTCGTTGTAAGGCGGCGTTAATGAGAGCACCAGGGAGGACACTGGTGTGTAATGAGATCGCCTCTAGAGAAAGTGGCGTTAATGAGAGCATCGGGAGGGATACCGATGTGTAATGAGTTCGTCTCTAGAGAAAGAGTTAATGAGAGCACTGACTGAGGTTAGTGTGTATACCCACAGGATTGTGGCTTGTGTTTGTATGTAATAGTGAGAGCACTGGGGGGATACAGTGCCTATCTTGAGCGAGCACTGGGTGTAGCCAGTGTGTAATGGTAAGTAATCAGAACTGCCCTAGGGTAGATTAGTCTGGGCCTATATGGTCGCGAGACTATATTGCATGAGTGTGGTATTGTAGAAGATCCAAGCATGTATATTGCTAATTCCCCATCCTTGGGTAGGAAATATAGATACCCGTTGTAAATAGGTCCTAAGGAGGGAGGTGGTTACATTTCGGCTGGGTTAGTGGTGCTCTGATGAGCTGATTCTATCTGGTCCGAAACTCCGGCCGTTACATCTGGCGTCACGAACTGTTTATGAAGCCTGTGTGCGTTGAATTGTTTTTATCTTGTTGGTTTGCACTCGGCACGTACATAGTTTATTTTGTATATTATTTGTTTATAGTTGTATATTTCTTTTTGGTTTGTCAAAATGTTTTTGCGTAAATTGAAATCTACTTTTAAATTGCCTGTTGAAATTCCCGGCTGGGAATCCATGCCTTACGAGGCTTTGGCCCGTGAGTGCGCCAATTCTACTGGTTTGAGTGAAAATTGGAGTTCTTGTTTGGAGCTGGCGGAGCCGGCTAATGTTATTACTTGTTTGCAGAAAGCACCAGTAGTGAAGGGTGATGAGCTTCCTACTTTGGGTCGCAGAGGTTGGATTGTTTTAACTGCGTACAGAATTGTACATGAGAAATTCTTGAAATTGCAGAGACAATATGTGGATATGGAAGAAAAGTTTGTTGAAGTGTAAAATGCTCATACTCTTTTGCAATGTCAAAATAAATTGCTTGCTGACAAACTTGAAACTTATCAGACAATAGCCGAAAGGGCTGCTGTTCGAATTGCAAAATACAAATATATGAATCGTCGTGGTCGTGTCTGTAAGCGGAAGGTGCGTCTGGTCGTGGCGAAAGCCGGACTGGACTGGTACCCCGATGAATGGGATGGTAATATCTGGGACTCGAATGATTCTGGCTCCTCGGCTGAGGAGTCTGACAGGCGCGAGTCTTCTCGCTCCGGACGTGATTGTAAATCTACTTCTAGTGATACACATGATAATTCTGGTGAGCATGGTTGCTCTTCCCATTCTACTGACTTCTCTTATTCTGATTGTTCCTCTAAATCTATGGATCGGGCTTCTTCTGATGCTCGTCCTGAAGTTTCTGCGCATCCGGTTTTTCGACGAAAATTACAACAAGCTCCTGGCAATCCAAATGGTGTTGCTTTGGATAGTTTGGAAGATTTTACACAACAGGAAGTTAGTGACATTTTGCAACGATTTCGACAACGGCCTGGTGAGGCCTTGCTTACATTGATGGTGCGCCTCTATGAGTTAGGCGCTGCGGGTATCATGTTAGATGCAGGAGATGCCTTGAAATTTTGTTCCTTAAGTTCCGATTCTACTGTGCAAGATCATTTTCGGAATTTTAATGGTGCCGGTCAGACTAGTCTACTCCAGTTAGCGACTGACGGCTGTAATCACAAATATCCTACTGATTGGCCTGTGAATGACAAGCCGTGGTACACCTTGCGCGATGCAGCGCAACGGCTGAGAGAGGAGGTGATGAAAACTGCGATTTTTCTGAGTACATCTGACAGATAGTTGGATGGTTTGTTAACGTCTTCTGTACGTAATCGCATTATACGTTCTTCCCCTGTTGCTTATAAGCAGGTTATGATGACTTTGTTGATTAATCAGACTGGCAATGCTTTGTCTATGGTGCTTGAATCTGTGCGTCAACTTGGCGAGCTAGGCGAATGGCTTAAACCTGAGAGGCAGTCCAGACCTGAGGGTCGTACTGCTGGGAATTATAAGTTCACTCGACGTGATATGTATCTTGCTTTACTGGCTGATGGTGTGAAGTGTGAGGACATTGATGGTGAACCTAATAATCGCTTGTGGGACATGTTCCGCAACCGTGGTTTGGATTGGAAGGAGGGTGCCCGACGTGTGCGAAAGAATGATTGTGATCGTGAATATTCTGATGACAGTGGAGATGATAGACGTCGTGATGATTCTGATCGTCGTGATGGACGACGGCGTGAACGTGATGTGTCCCCTCGACGTGAAAAAGAGAGAGGGCGAGAGGGGGAAAGAGAAAGGGGGAGAGAACACCGTGTTAACAGCAGATATAGGAGTGAAAGGGATCAGTCCCCCGAGATGAGAAAAAGGGAGGATCGACACAGATTTTCTGATCGAAATTCACAGTACCATGCAGATGACAAGAATCCGTTTCATAATGGGGATGGATATGAACATGATATTTTCTCGTCCAAAAAATATGAGAGCATTTACCCTGACTTGTCTTGGTTATCAGAACGTAATAAAAATGATTACGAAATAGGTCAAGCTCCAGTACGCAGGTGGGCTCACAGAGATAATAGACCCTATGTAGATATTGAAATTTTTTGGAAACATCGTAATATCCAAAGGGCCCGAGCATTGGTAGATACAGGAGCGGAGGCCACTCTTATTCATGTAAAATCAAAGAAATTTAAAGGTCAGTTTTTCACAATTACTGGTTTAGGTGAAAAGGAAACTCCCGCAGTGCAAACTACACTTGAAATGAAAATAGGTAGAATTCCCCGAAAAGAATATTCTGTTTTAGTTGTGCCACTTTTGGAATACATAATCGGAATTGACATTTTGAAAGGAATGACATTGCATTTAGATGACGGCTGTTATCAATTTGGAAGTAAAAGTTACATATCATCCAGCCCTGCACGAGTAGCTCGCTTAAGAATGCCCCCTATAAAAATTCCCCAGGCTACACAGGTTGTTTCCCAAAAACAATATCGTATCCCAGGTGGTCAAGAAGAAATTAGTGCTACAATTCAAGATTTGGTGGATGCAGGAGTTATAACTCCAGTTACTTCTGCTTGGAATAATCCCGTCTGGCCCGTACGCAAGAGTGATAATTCTTGGCGTATGACTGTTGATTACCGCGAATTGAATAAACATACACCCCCTTTGACTGTTGCAGTACCAGACATAATTACTTTAATTGAGAGAATTCAGAAGCATCCAGGAACATGGTATGCATCTATTGATATTGCCAATGCTTTCTTTTCAATCCCGATTGCCCCTGAGTGTCAGGAACAATTCAGTTTTACATGGAATGGACATCAAATGAAATTTAGAAGTCTTCCCCAAGGCTATGTACACAGTCCTACGATTTGTCACCGGCTGGTGGCAGAACATTTGTCTGAAGTACCCGTACATTCGCAAATTCAGATATGCCATTCTATTGATGACATTTTGATTCAAGGTGAGACACAAAACCAAGTTCAAACCCAGTTAGATCAAATTATTGATCACTTACGTGAGAAAGGTTGGGAAATCAATCCCGATAAATTGCAAGGTCCATCCCAAAATGTGAAATTTTTAGGCATTAATTGGCATAAAGGTCATAGAGAGGTGATTCCACAAGTGAAACAGAAAATTCTCGATTTTGCAGTCCCAAGAAAAGAAAAGAAGCTCAAAGCTTTATTGGCTTATTTGGTTTTTGGCGTCAACATATCCCACATCTAAGTCAGATTTTAGCCCCTTTATATAGAGTGACTCGCAAAAATAATGCGTTTGAATGGAGTAAACTGCAGCAGGATGCGTTTGATTTGGCGAAAGAAGCGATTCAGTTTGCCTTGGATTTGTGGCCCGTGCGTGACGGTGATGTGGATTTGAATGTGTCCGTGCAAGGTCTGTATGCAAATTGGAGTTTGTGGCAAAAACAAGGCAGGAATAAAGTACCATTATGTTTTTGGACTAAAAAGTTACCCGATGCTGGTGAGCGTTATACACCTTTTGAGAAACAGCTATTTGCATGTTATTGGGCTCTGGTGGATACCGAGCAATTGACTTTGGGGCATGATGTGATTTTGAAACCTGAGATTCCTATAATGCAGTGGGTTTTGAGTTCGCCGAAAACTCATCGAATTGGACATGCTCAAGAGGCGAGTGTGATTAAGTGGAAATGGTACATACAAGACAGGGCACGTGTGGGACCGAAAGGTGTGGCATCATTACATGAGCAAGTGGCGCAGGCGCCATCGCTTGAGACTGGGAGTGATTACTCCGTACCTGTAGTGCAGGAATCCCCTGTTAAGTGGGGTAAGCCATTTGATAATCTGTCCGCGGAGGACAGAAACCATGTGTGGTTTACGGATGGTTCAGCGATGTACATAGGAGAGAAAAGACATTTGAAAGCAGTGTCCTATAATCCCATCACACAAAAATTGCTGAGTACAACTGGTGAAGGAAAGAGTAGTCAATTTGCTGAATTGTATGCTGTTTACCAAGTTCTAAAACAAGAGTTACCTGGTACGTGTCACATTTTTACTGATTCCTGGTCCACTGTTAATGGACTGGCGGTTTGGTTACCAACCTGGCATTCTCAAAATTAGGAATTGCATTCTAAAGAACTTTGGAGTAAAGAATTATGGCAAGAAATTTGGGCAATGCTCCCACAAAGTACTGTTACAATCTTTCATGTGGATGCTCATACACCAATAGACTCCCTTGACAAATTCTTTCATAACATTGCAGATGAGAAATCTAAAATTGCTGAGGCAGTGGTGGACATGCAAGATTAAGATTTGGCGGGATTGGCGAAATGGGCCCACCAGAAAGCAGGACATTTTGGAGAGAGAGCCACTAGCAGGTGGGCTGCTGATCGAGGAATTTATATTCCTTTAAATTTGATTAAAGACACAACATTGCATTGTCCTATCTGTCAACATTCTTGACAGCGAAAAGTGCCCCATATTGTTAAAGGACATTTACACTGAGGAAAGTTACCCGCTCAAATTTGGCAGATCGATTATATTGGTGCACTCCCTATGAGTAAAAATTGCCAATATATTTGCAAAATTGTTGATACATACAGTTGCCTTTTGGTGGCCTTTCCCTATAATCGAGCTACTCAAGTAAACACCTTTAAAACATTAGAATTGATTATGCTCTATTATGGTGTTCCATTTCAAATTCAATTTGATAATGCATCCCATTTTAAGGGAAGATTGGTGCAGGAATTTTGTGTGGAAAATAACATTGAATGGGTGTTTCATATACCATATTATCCACAGGCATCAGGTCTTATTGAAAGAATGAATGGTTTGCTAAAAGATCAATTGCGAAAATTAACTGACAATAAATATAAAAATTGGAGAGATTATTTGTTTCATGCCTGTTCTCAGTGGTGAGATTCAGAAAGGCACTGCCCCAACTTTGTTAACTGTACGAGGACAAAAAGGTTTTGGCTCCACCGATAATCCAGGAGCAAGAGTGTGGGTGCAATCGCCTAAAAATCCACCTGAACAAGCTGAAGTTATTGCAACCGGTCATGATAATACGATTCTTGTCATGAGACCAGGGAAAGATAGCTGGGAAGCTGTCCCGGCTGACAAATGTTATTTACGAGAATGAATAATGCCTGTATTTGATTTTCTTTCAGATCACTCTCTGGACTGCTGTTGCAGGATGTGCCGGCGTTGGACTCCTTTTGGCCTGCTACGTCGGGAAAGGAGGGAACCCACAGACTTTGGTTGATTCGATAACCCGAGTACCACGTTCCTTTGTTGCATGGGATTCATCATCTAAATTTTGGACCACCCTTGCTCGAAGGGTGACAAACTCCCCACATTTTTGTTTAACACTGATGCGTTCGGTGACTGACATACTAGCGACCTGTTTGGTTGCTGTCCCTGCTTCGTTGGAAACTTTATCTCATATCTTTAATATATCAAATGCCCGACCCAATGTTATCCTTGGAGACTTTGCCATCCACGAATACTGTCCTTTGTGTACTGTACTTTTAGATCCAATATCACTGATTCATTCCCAAATCACTACATATAATATCACCCAAGGTGACTTGTGCTTTTTCCTTACCTGTGATCCCAATGCAATTACTGAATGTATGCGTTTAAAATTGAAAGCAGAAACTTCTTTTTCAGCTCATGAACGAACTTTGTGTTCCCTAAGATCCTCAAAATCATGTACTTCTGTTAAAAATAATATGACCTGTAAGAGTTTAGTAGTTACCCCTAGTCATTATCGTACAATGCTTTTACCTTCTTGATGGCTTTTCTCTTGTGGTAATACATCTTGGCTCTACATTCCCGCAAATATTTCTGGAGGACCTTGTGCCATCACTAGACTGAGATTATTGATGTTTTCTTCACATCCTAGTACACATTCCCGTGTTGTTCGTGATGCTGTGATTTTACATGATGATTGTGATTCTTCACTACATTTATATTCCAAATCTGAATATCTTAGTTTAGCATTTTCAATTATTGGTGTTCCAGCCTTAGCAGTTTACAACGCAAAGTCCATTGGGAAGATGGCCTGTTGGATGGTTAAGTCCATCAATCATACTTCTACAATTTTATCTGACATGTTACTAGACGCCCAGGGTGAACGCAGAGCTATTTTGCAGAACCGGGATGCCATTGACTATCTTTTGCTTAAACATGATCATGACTGTTCCGACTTTGAGGGCCTTTGCTCAAGACTATTTCCACCCCTTGGAGTTTGTGGAAAGTTCGGACAGAGTGCTCCGCAGCTCTCTGTATCAATCACCTATTGAGTTCGTAGGGTCGGTGACAGGTCAGCTACTCGGACAAGTCGGACAAATTCCCTAGCAAAAACTAGACTAGTTATACTCTTTTTCGGGTCCTAGACCACCCACAAATGTTGCAAGTGACAGGATCCCAACTTAGGATTGGTTAGGAGAGGTGGTTAGGTCATTGTCACCACCTAAAATTTTGTGTTCCCATGATGAATATTTAATTTTCGTACCCACCCCTTACATTCCAGCTCCCATGGCACACGTGTAGAAAAGACAATGGAGCACACAAACATTATCGTACAACTAGATACAATTTAGGTACAAGTCGTAGTCGTCTCCCAGGCTAAGGAGCAGGTTCCCAGGAGCATCTCAGCTTCGGCAGCCAGCTGGCTGAGTTCCACTGTTGCAAGACTTCATTTCTCATGTCACGTGGTGAGTCCCTGTCAGACTTCTAAGATGGAGAGGCTCCCCACTCCATGGCCCACAGATACGCGGTACATGAAAAGTAAGCGAAAACAAATTAGAAACACAGAAAAAATGAATACACTGTACACCATTATCAGCTACACTGCCCCCTTACTTTATAATATCTTTAGCATTAGGGTTTTAGGCAGAAATAGATAGATGTGCAAAAGCGGCAGTAGCAAGCGGTGAGCATGTTAAAGACAAAGCGGCCATATTAGCAATACTGCGTATGAGCGAAAAATCCCTCCAGAACTGCAAGTGTGTCACATCACATGGGTATGACCCACGCATGCGCAGACTAGATTTCTGCGAAGCAGCGATTCTGTAGTATGCAAGCCTCATTACGATTAATAGACACATAGGCAAGCATCTCTGGGACACCCGCGTGTAGTGTCAAAGTGCAATATTAATGACAAAACGGGTTGGTTAATGACGTTATGAGTTATGTGAGGTTCTCGAGTGTGAGCAAGGCGCTTTACGTGCGAATCCTTGCTCCATCAGCGACTAGGAAACGTTGGTCTCCTGTTCTGACCGATTTTTTTGGGCCCTTTCATGAGGGAAGGTGATTGGAGGTGACTTTAGTCTACTATCATTCTAATAGAAGGATTAGAACCATAAATAGAGCCTATTCACAAGGCGTGTTGACACAATCCCGTACCCCTTTCTTTAGATTAGGGCTTATAAACCTATGTTAAGGGGTAGATTTATGAGTATTAGTGATAATCCGTCCTTTTGTAAGAGTGTTAGTATACTTTTCATGGAGTTATGCTGATCTCGGGCCTTGTAGGCCTCAAACGGGAGAGACTGACGAGTGGTCGCTCCCCTCGCATCCTCCTCCTGACTACTCTGGTATCGTTCAGCTCTCTGATTGCATTGTGATCCGCTCGCGCGCTCTTCTAACCTAATCCCTGCACATTATTGATTATTTGCTTTCTCTTAGCGCCTTGACTACGTGCACCGCTAGACACTATTTACTGCACTGTAGTTTGCATTGATTGTGTTTACATTGGGATTGCGCTTCATCTGAATGCACCTCTGACCACTTGCTCATATCTAGACTGTGTTCCTGTAAAAAGCGCCTTAGAGTGTACTTATTTTAAATAGCGCTTTGCCAGCTTGCATTTAACTTTTCATTTCCTTGGGCTGAATTCTCTTCCTAATTAGCGCTTCCCTCCACGCTCGCACTCGCTCACACTGCGGTAGTACCCATACTATTCCTGGCCCTCAAAGCGCCCCTTTGCCCCCATTGCCAGTGCCCCCTCTCGCCCTGCATTGCCGCGTTTGTTGTTGTTGTTGCTGCCATTTTAGCTGTTGACCCGAGCCCTCCTTCGACCTCGCTCCCGCCTCCCTGCTGCCCCTCCCACCCACGAGAACCACAGGCCGTCCTCAGCCTCTGGAAGAGCTGTGACCATCTTGCCGTCCTGACGAGTGGTCGCTCCCCTCGCATCCTCCTCCTGACTACTCTGGTATCGTTCAGCTCTCTGATTGCATTGTGATCCACTCGCGCGCTCTTCTAACCTAATCCCTGTACATTATTGATTATTTGCTTTCTCTTAGCGCCTTGACTACGTGCACCGCTAGACACTATTTACTGCACTGTAGTTTGCATTGATTGTGTTTACATTGGGATTGCGCTTCATCTGAATGCACCTCTGACCACTTGCTCATATCTAGACTGTGTTCGTGTAAAAAGCGCCTTAGAGTGTACTTATTTTAAATAGCGCTTTGCCGGCTTGCATTTAACTTTTCATTTCCTTGGGCTGAATTCTCTTCCTAATTAGCGCTTCCCTCCACGCTCGCACTCGCTCACACTGCGGTAGTACCCATACTATTCCTGGCCCTCAAAGCGCCCCTTTGCCCCCATTGCCAGTGCCCCCTCTCGCCCTGCATTGCCGCGTTTGTTGTGGTTGTTGCTGCCATTTTAGCTGTTGACCCGAGCCCTCCTTCGACCTCGCTCCCGCCTCCCTGCTGCCCCTCCCACGCTCCGCCCCCTCAACTATCCCTTTCAATGACCAATGCTCCAACGTGCAGCGTCCACGCGCTGCGGCCGCGCCGAAGGTGCGCCAAAGGTAAGCCCGTCTACGCCCGTCCGCGCCTGGACCGCGCCCAGCGCCAGACCCCCTGCCCCTCGCGCTGCCCAGACCTCCCGCATTTCCTACGATGCCGCCACCCTCCTAGCCCTTAACCCCGGTCGCGCCCCCAACTGCGTCCAAGCCGCTCCTGGACACACCCATGGACCTTTCTCTTGCTACTCCTGCAAATTCAGCGGCACCGATAACATCTCCGCTACGACCACACCACAGATTCCCGACCCCAACCACCTACAATGCATCCTCCTGAACACCCGATCGGTCCACAGACACGCCATTGACCTATGGAATCTACTAGACACCATCTCTCCAGACGTCGCCTTCCTAACAGAAACATGGATGAACGCTTCCTCCGCCCCAGACATCACCATTGCCATCCCTGAAGATTATAAGATCACACACAAGGACCGTACCGGCCACACAGGAGGAGGAATCGCTATCGTCCATAAAAAATCAATCCACATCTCAACCAGCTCTGACGTCAACCTCGCCAACTCTGAACACCTTCACTTCCAGATCCACATCGACCCCAAGACCACACTCAGAGGCACCCTCCTCTACAGACCACCAGGACCCCGCGCAAAATTCAGTGAAGACATCACGGACTTCATCACTCCACACGCGCTCCCCTCCAAAGATTACATCCTTCTGGGAGACCTCAACTTTCACCTTGAAAAGAACAACTACCGCAACACCACCACCCTCTTGGACAACCTCGCCAACCTCGGACTTAAACAACTGGTCACCTCCACCACCCACATCGCAGGTCACACACTCGACCCCATCTTCACCACCAGCAAATATGTCTCCTTCAGCCACACTACGGATCTCCTCTGGACTGACCACAGCTGCGTTCACTTCACCTACAACAAGCCGAAACCCACCAACCACCTCCAACCAACTCTGCAAAGAAACTGGAACAAAATCACCATCGACCAGATCTCCTCATCGCTCCTTCTAAACACCCCAGCCCACTCTTCTAACCCAGACCAAGCCGCCGCCAACTTCACCATATGGTTATCCAACACCGCCGACATCCTAGCACCACTGAAAAAACGTCAAAGCAAACCTGGCAGCAAGAAGGCCTCATGGTTCAACGATGATCTTAAGAAGTCCAAGAAACTCTGCCGCTCCCTTGAAAAGACCTGGAAAAAAGACCCAACCACTAGCACCAAGGACGCCTTCAAAAACGCCACCCGCACACACCACCAACTAATCCGAAAGGCCAAGAAAACGGCATTCAAGGATCGACTAGACAACAACGCCCACAACAGCAAGGAACTTTTCAACATCGTCAAGGAATTTACCAACCCCTCGGCCAACTCTAACGACATCACCCCCTCTCAAGCCCTCTGCGACTCCCTGGCTTTATTCTTCCACAACAAAATTGCAGACATCCACAACAGCTTCGACAACCAACCCGGAGACCAACCCACCCAACCATATGCTGAACATTCTCCCCCCTTGAACACCCTCAACGACTGGAACCCAATCTCCACTGAGGACACCATCCGCCTGATGAACTCCATCCACTCAGGATCCCCCACAGACCCATGTCCTCACCACATCTTCAACAAAGCAGACTCCGTCATAGCACCGCACCTCCGAGACGTCATCAACTGCTCCTTCAACTCCGCCACCTTCCCGGAAAGCTGGAAACACGCTGAACTCACCGCCCTTCTGAAAAAACCCACAGCGGACCCCACCGAACTCAAAAATTACCACCCCATATCGCTCCTTCCTTTCCCGGCCAAAGTCATCGAGAAAGCTGTCAACAACCAACTCGCCGCCTTCCTCGAAGCCAACAAATCCCTCGACTCCTCACAATCTGGCTTCCGAGCCAAACACAGCACTGAGACCGCCCTCATCGCAGCAACAGACGACATTCGAACTCTACTGGACAATGGAGACACAGTCGCCCTCATCCTCCTCGACCTCTCTGCAGCCTTCGACACAGTCTGCCACAGCACCCTTTTACAACGCCTCAGAAACATCGGAATCCAAGGAAAAGCACTGGAATGGATCACCTCGTTCCTCACCGGAAGAACCCAGAGAGTCCGCCTTCCACCATTCAAGTCCGAGGCCACTGAAGTCATCTGTGGCGTACCACAAGGATCCTCACTCAGTCCCACCCTCTTCAATGTATACATGAGCCCCCTTGCGGCCATCGCTCGCCAACACAATCTCAACATCATCTCCTACGCGGATGACACTCAACTGATCCTCTCTCTCACCAATGACCCCAGCACCGCCAAAACCAACCTACACGAAGGAATGAAAGAAGTTGCCGAATGGATGAAACACAGCCGTCTGAAACTGAACTCAGATAAAACAGAAGTCCTCCTCTTAGGTACATCCCCCTCTGCATGGGACGACTCTTGGTGGCCGGAAGCCCTTGGAAAAGCACCCATCCCGACAGACCACGCACGGAACCTAGGCGTTATCCTGGATTCTTCACTTTCAATGAACAGACAAGTCAGCGCCGTATCCTCATCCTGCTTCAACATTCTTCGCATGCTCAAAAAAACATTTCGCTGGATCCCCACCGAAACCAGAAAAACAGTCACCCATGCTCTGGTCACGAGCCGACTGGACTACGGAAACACCCTCTACGCAGGTACTACCGCTAAAATCCAGAAGAAACTCCAACGAATCCAAAACGCCTCAGCCAGGATCATATTAGACATCCCGCATAACGAACACATCTCTGGCCACCTGAAAGACCTCCACTGGCTGCCCGTCGATAAGAGGATCACTTTCCGAATGCTGACCCACGCACACAAATCACTCTACGACATCGGACCAGAATGCCTCAACTCACGACTGTCCTTCTACACCCCCCCCGCCAACTACGTTCTTCCAGCCAAGCCCTCACCACTGTACCCCGCATCAACAAGACCACCTGGGTGGAAGATCCTTCTCATACCTGGCAGCTAAAACATGGAACTCACTCCCCACTTACCTTCGCCTTACCCAGAACCACCTAGCATTCAGAAAGCAACTTAAAACGTGGATATTTGACAAGTAACCCTCCTCCCCTCCCTAAGCGCCTTGAGACCCTCTGGGTATGTAGTGCGCTATATAAATTCTTTGACTTGACTTGACTTGACTCTTTCTGCCCCGGCAGCTTGAGATGCTTCTAGGTCAAGTGTAATGTTTTAGTTACGAGGTGTTGTTCGCTTGGAGAGAACCGGCTCAGGTTGGCCCTCATCCTCCTAGACCTCTCCGCGGCCTTCGACACGGTCTGCCACCGTACTCTAGTACAGCGCCTCAGCAACGTCGGAATCCAGGACAAGGCACTGTAGTGGATCATCTCCTTCCTCGCCGGAAGGACACAGAGAGTCCGCCTCCCCCCGTTCAGATCAGAAGCCACCGAAGTCATCTGCGTAGCTCCTCAAGGCTCCGCGCTCAGCCCAACCCTCTTCTACGTCTACATGAGTCCCCTCGCAGCCATCGCACGCCAGCACAACCTCAACATCATCTCCTACGCCAACGACACCCAGCTGATCCTCTCCCTCACCAACGACCCGGCCACCGCCAGAGCCAACCTACACGAAGGGATGAAAGAGGTAGGATGAAGAACAGCCGCCTAAAACTGAACTCGGACAAGACGGAAGTCCTCGTCCTGGGATCCTCACCCTCCGCCTGAGACGACTCCTGGTGGCCCCCCGCCCTAGGCAGCGCACCCAAACCAACAGACCACGCACGCAACCTGGGCTTCATCCTGGACTCCTCGCTCTCCATGACCAGACAAGTCAACGCCGTCTCCTCTACCCATGCTACGCAAATCCCTCTACGCCGGAACCACCGCCAACCTCCAGAAGAGACTCCAGCGGATCCAGAACGCCACAGCACGACTCATCCTGGACATCCCCCGTTGCAACCACATCTCCGGAGTCCTGAGAGACCTGCACTGGCTCCCGGTCAACAAGAGAATCACCTTCCGCCTCCTCACCCACGCATACAAAGCCCTGCACAACCAAGGCCCAGGATACCTCAACAGCCGCCTCAACTTCTACGCTCCCAAATGCTAGCTTCGATTGACCGGCCACGCCCTCGCCGCCGTCCCCAGCATCCAAAGAGCCACCACAGGGGAAGGTCCTTCTCCTACCTCGCCGCCAAGACTTGGAACTCCCTCCCCACCCACCTCCGCCTGACCCAGGACCACCTCGCCTTCAGGAAGCAGCTCAAGACCTGGCTGTTCGAGCAGTAGCGGACCCCCCTCCTCTAGCACCTTCAGACCCTCCGGGTGAGTAGTGCGCTATACAAATGCTTGATTGATTGATTGATTGATTGATTGATTGATTGATTGATTGATCGAAAGACTGTATTTTTCTCCATGCCGAAGACATAACATCAGGCCGGCCGGCTGAGAACGTGTCCTTGGTACGGAGAGGTACGAAAATTTGGTGAGCGGCAGGTTTCTATCCGTAACTTTCCATGAAAGGACAACCTTCCATATTAGCGAAGGCATGAGGCAGTGAGTTAGTCAGTCCGTAGGCGGCAGCTAGTCGTTAGCATCAGTGCAATTAATTATTTCAAGGCAGACAGTCGCCATTTTGAAGTCGGAGAAAGACCGAGAAGCTCATACTCTCTTAGAAAGATTGAAGTTATTTTAGTCGGAGCAGCTGGCGAGCTTTGACATTAAGATCAGAGCATACTGAGTGAAGCAGTTAGTTGAGAGAACGAATACCTGAGTGGTAGAAATTGAGTTATAAGATCGAAGCTGAGAAGTGAAGACTGTCCGTGATTGAGAGGGGAGAGGAGTAGTGCAGAACAGCCAGAGAAAACGCAGCTGACAAGAGGAAGGTTCCAGTGACTTGGAGGGAAACGGAGGAGACAGAGCATAGCGGTGCAGACGTGTATCCGTGACTGCAGAGGTGTGACCCTAAGACGAGCCAAGGCACAGACGAGAAGGGAACCTAAATGACTGCTGAGTCCAGACTTTCCATTAATAAGGTGATGTCGACCCTTTCTTATTAGCGTGCACACATTCTAACCTTTTCACTTTCCTATTCAGGCTATGTGTTATAGTGTAGTATTATATTGTTATTGTTAATAAAGATACCCCAGTTCTTAGTGAACCAGGGTATGCCTTGTTCTTATACAGTAAAGGTAACCTTTTCTTCTAGTCAGGTGCTACTGCACGAACGGAAGCTACCCCCGATCAGGTAAGTGGTAACTGAATAATTAGGGAGAAAGGAGCCCTTGAACTAGAGAATAAGTTGTACACCATGTAATTCGGCCTTTCCTGTGGGATTCATAATATTGTAGTATTGTACCCCTAGTGGATAATGAGAGATTTCCCAATAAGAACTAAAGGTATTCATAGGAAAGTGATTGTCGTTGTAAGGCGGCGTTAATGAGAGCACCAGGGAGGACACTGGTGTGTAATGAGATCGCCTCTAGAGAAAGTGGCGTTAATGTGAGCATCAGGAGGGATACCGATGTGTAATGAGATCGTCTCTAGAGAAAGAGGCGTTAATGAGAGCACTGACTGAGGTTAGTGTGTATACCCACAGGATTGTGGCTTGTGTTTCCATGTAATAGTGAGAGCACTGGGGGGATACAGTGCCTATCTTGAGCGAGCACTGGGTGTAGCCAGTGTGTAATGGTAAGTAATCAGAACTGCCCTAGGGTAGATTAGTCTGGGCCTATATGGTCGCGAGACTATATTGTATGAATGTGGTATTGTAGAAGATCCAAGCATGTATATTGCTAATTCCCCATCCTTGGGTAGGAAATATAGATACCTGTTGTAAATAGGTCCTAAGGAGGGAGGTGGTTACGTTTCGGCTGGGTTAGTGGTGCTCTGATGAGCTGATTCTATCTGGTCCGAAAATCCGGCCGTTACATCTGGCATCACGAACTGTTTACGAAGCCTGTGTGCGTTGAATTGTTTTTATCTTGTTGGTTTGCACTCGGCACGTACAAAGTTTATTTTGTATGTTATTTGTTTATAGTTGTATATTTCTTTTTGGTTTGTCAAAATGTTTTTGCGTAAATCGAAATCTACTTTTAAATTGCCTGTTGAAATTCCCGGCTGGGAATCCACGCCTTACGAGGCTTTGGCCCGTGAGTGGGCCGATTCTACTGGTTTGAGTGAAAATTGGAGTTCTTGTTTGGAGATGGCGGAGCCGGCTAATGTTAATACCTGTTTGCAGAAAGCACCAGTAGTGAAGGGTGATGAGCTTCCTATTTTGGGTCGCAGAGGTTGGATTGTTTTAACTGCGTACAGAATTGTACATGAGAAATTCTTGAAATTGCAGAGACAATATGTGGATATGGAAGAAAAGTTTGTTGAAGTGCAAAATGCTCATACTCTTTTGCGATGTCAAAATAAATTGCTTGCCGACAAACTTGAAACTTATCAGACAATAGCCGAAAGGGCTGCTGTTCGAATTGCAAAGTACAAATATAAGAATCGTCGTGGTCGTGTCTGTAAGCAGAAGGTGCGTCTGGTCGTGGCGAAAGCCGGACTGGACTGGAACCCAGATGAATGGGATGGTAATATCTGGGACTCAAATGATTCTGGCTCCTCGGCTGAGGAGTCTGACAGGCGCGAGTCTTCTCGCTCCGGACGTGATTGTAAATCTACTTCTTGTGATACACATGATGATTCTGGTGAGCATGGTCGCTCTTCCCATTCTACTGACGTCTCTTATTCTGATTGTTCCTCTAAATCTATGGATCAGGCTTCTTCTGATGCTCGTCCTGAAGTTTCTGCGCATCCGGTTTTTCGACGAAAATTATAACAAGCTACTGGCAATCTAAATGGTGTTGCTTTGGATAGTTTGGAAGATTTTACACAACAGGAAGTTAGTGACATTTTGCAACGATTTCGACAACAGCCTGGTGAGGCCTTGCTTACGTGGATGGTGTGCCTCTATGAGTTAGGCGCTGCGGGTATCATGTTAGATGCGGGAGATGCCTTGAAATTTTGGGCCAGATGTAGGAGCCTTAATACCGGTCAGAAACGGCCGATTTCGGCCGTTTCCGACCGGTATTTGGCTTTTGAGATGTAGGGGGCATTTTATTTACAGAATCGGTATATTTACCGATTCGGTAAATATACAGAATCGGTAAAATACCGAATCGGTAAATTTACCGATTCTGTAAATCAAGATGTAGGTGGCACTGTAATCAGTGCCACAGGCCCTTACCGAAGCGTTATTTACCATGGAATACTATTCCATGGTAAATAACGAATTCCAGTGTACATGCACATCTGTGCATGAACACCTGTGCCATGTGGCACACAGACATGCCCTAAGGGCATGTCTGTGTGTCACATGGCACACAAGCCAGAAACAGGGGTGCAACAGGGTGTCAAAGTGACACCCTGTCACCCTTGCAAAATCGGTAATTTTACCGATTCTGAAATTACAGAATCGGTATTTGCCATTGATTACTCTGAATATTCTGATGACAGTGGAGATGATAGACGTCATGATGATTCTGATCGTCGTGATGGACGACGGCGTGAACGTGATGTGTCCCCTCGACGTGAAAAAGAGAGAGGGCGAGAGGGGGAAAGAGTAAGGGGGAGAGATGACCGTGTTAACAGCAGATATAGGAGTGAAAGGGATCAGTCCCCCGAGATGAGGAAAAGGGAGGATCCACACAGATTTTCTGATCGAAATTCACAGTACCATGCAGATGACAAGAATCCGTTCCGTAATGGGGATGGATATGAACATGATATTTTCTCGTCCCAAAAATATGAGAGCATTTACCCTGACTTGTCTTGGTTATCAGAACGTAATAAAAATGATTAGGAAATAAGTCAAGCTCCAGTACGCAGGTGGGCTCACAGAGATAATAGACCCTATGTAGATATTGAAATTTTTGGAAACATCGTAATATCCAAAGGGCCCGAGCGAGCATTGGTAGATACAGGAGCGGAGGCCACTCTTATTCATGGAAAATCAAAGAAATTTAAAGGTCAGTTTTTCACAATTACTGGTTTAGGTGGAAAGGAAACTCCTGCAGTGCAAACTACACTTGAAATGAAAACAGGTAGAATTCCCCGAAAATAATATTCTGTTTTAGTTGTGCCACTTTTGGAATACATAATCGGAATTGACATTTTGAAAGGAATGACATTGCATTTAGATGACGGCTGTTATCAATTTGGAAGTAAAAGTTACATATCATCCAGACCTGCACGAGTAGCTCGCTTAAGAATGCCCCCTATAAAAATTCCCCAGGCTACACAGGTTGTTTCCCAAAAACAATATCGTATCCCAGGTGGTCATGAAGAAATTAGTGCTACAATTCAAGATTTGGTGGATGCAGGAGTTATAACTCCGGTTACTTCTGCTTGGAATAATCCCGTCTGGCCCGTACGCAAGAGTGATAATTCTTGGCGTATGACTGTTGATTACCGTGAATTGAATAAACATACACCCCCTTTGTTGCAGTACCAGACATAATTACTTTAATTGAGAGAATTCAGAAGCATCCAGGAACATGGTATGCGTCTATTGATATTGCCAATGCTTTCTTTTCAATCCCGATTGCCCCTGAGTGTCAGGAACAATTCAGTTTTACATGGAATGGACGTCAAATGACGTTTAGAAGTCTTCCCCAAGGCTATGTACACAGTCCTACGATTTGTCACCGGCTGGTGGCAGAACATTTGTCTGAAGTACCCGTACATTCGCAAATTCAGATATGCTATTATATTGATGACATTTTGATTCAAGGTGAGACACAAAATCAAGTTCAAACCCAGTTAGATCAAATTATTGATCACTTACGTGAGAAAGGTTGGGAAATAAATCCCTATACATTGCAAGGTCCATCCCAAAATGTGAAATTGTTAGGCATTAATTGGCATGAAGGTCATAGAGAGGTGATTCCACAGGTGAAACAGAAAATTCTCGATTTTGCAGTTCCAAGAAATAGAAAAGAAGCTCAAAGCTTTATTGGCTTATTTGGTTTTTGGCGTCAACATATCCCACATCTAAGTCAGACTTTAGCCCCTTTATATAGAGTGACTCGCAAAAAGAATGTGTTTGAATGCAGTAAACTGCAGCAGGATGCGTTTGATTTGGCGAAAGAAGCGATTCAGTATGCCTTGGATTTGTGGCCTGTGCGTGACGGTGATGTGGATTTGAATGTGTCCGTGCAAGGTCTGTATGCAAATTGGAGTTTGTGGCAAAAACAAGGCAGCAATAAAGTACCATTAGGTTTTTGGACTAAAAAGTTACCCGATGCTGGTGAGCGTTATACACCTTTTGAGAAACAGCTACTTGCATGTTATTGGGCTCTGGTGGATACCGAGCAACTGACTTTGGGGCATGATGTGATTTTGAAACCTGATATTCCTATAATGCAGTGGGTTTTGAGTTCGCCGAAAACACATCGAATTGGACATGCTCAAGAGGCGAGTGTGATTAAGTGGAAATGGTACATACAAGGCAGGGCACGTGTGGGACCGAAAGGTGTGGCAGCATTACATGAGCAAGTGGCGCAGGCGCCATCGCTTGAGACTGGGAGTGATTACTCCGTACCTGTAGTACAGGAATCCCCTGTTAAGTGGGGTAAGCCATTTGATGATCTGTCCGCGGAGGACAGAAACCATGTGTGGTTTACGGATGGTTCAGCGAGGTACATAGGAGAGAAACGGCATTGGAAAGCAGTGTCCTATAATCCCATCACACAAAAATTGCTGAGTACAACTGGTGAAGGAAAGAGGAGTCAATTTGCTGAATTGTATGCTGTTTACCAAGTTCTAAAACAAGAGTTACCTGGTACGTGTCACATTTTTACTGATTCCTGGTCCACTGCTAATGGACTGGCGGTTTGGTTACCAACCTGGCATTCTCATAATTGGGAATTGCATTCTAAAGAACTTTGGGTAAAGAATTATGGCAAGAAATTTGGGCAATGCTCCCACAAAGTACTGTTACAATCTTTCATGTGGATGCTCATACACCAATAGACTCCCTTGACAAATTCTTTCATAACATTGCAGATGAGAAATCTAAAATTGCTGAGGCAGTGGTGGACATGCAAGATTAAGATTTGGCGGGATTGGCGAAATGGGCCCACCAGAAAGCAGGACATTTTGGAGAGAGAGCCGGGCTGCTGATCGAGGAATTTATATTCCTTTAAATTGGATTAAAGACACAACATTGCATTGTCCTATCTGTCAACATTCTAGACAGCGAAAAGTGCCCCAATTGTTAAAGGACATTTACACCGAGGAAAGTTACCCGCTCAAATTTGGCAGATCGATTATATTGGTGCACTCCCTATGAGTAAAAATTGCCAATATATTTGCAAAATTGTTGATACGTACAGTTGCCTTTTGGTGGCCTTTCCCTATAATCGAGCTACTCAAGTAAACACCATTAAAACATTAGAATTGATTATGCTCTATTATGGTGTTCCATTTCAAATTCAATCTGATAATGCATCCCATTTTAAGGGAAGATAGGTGCAGGAATTTTGTGTGGAAAATAACATTGAATGGGTGTTTCATATACCATATTATCCACAGGCATCAGGTCTTATTGAAAGAATGAATGGTTTGCTAAAAGATCAATTGCGAAAATTAACTGACAATAAATATAAAAATTGGAGAGATTATTTGTTTCAGGCACTGTTAACTTTGAATAATCGTTCCTTTTTGAATGCTGAATCTCCATTAATGCGTTTACTTCCTCCAGCTATTGATGCAAAGCCAAATACCATTGGCAATACTGTAATGTACTGGGAAACTTCCCCTGGAGCATTAGCTCCATGCAGAGCAACCCCAGGTTCTACAGGCTTGGACCTGCATGCCATGAATGATGTCTTAATTAAAAGCAGAGATCGAGTTATCATTGAAACTGGCGTTGGTGTTTGTATACCAACTAGGAATTTTAGACTGATTGCCCCTAGATCGGGCCTGGCCGTAAAAGGCATTCAAGTACTCGGAGGAGTCATTGACAGTGATTAACAGGGAGAGATTAAGGTGCTCCTGCTGAATAGCAGTGAGGTTGATCTACTGATTCATAAAACTGACCGAATTGCTCAGTTGCTAATCATGCCTGTTCTCAGTGGTGAGATTCAGAAAGGCACTGCCCCAACTTTGTTAACTGTACGAGGACAAAAAGGTTTTGGCTCCACCGATAATCCAGGAGCAAGAGTGTGGGTGCAATCGCCTAAAAATCCACCTGAACAAGCTGAAGTTATTGCAACCGGTCATGATAATACGATTCTTGTCATGAGACCAGGGAAAGATAGCTGGGAAGCTGTCCCGGCTGACAAATGTTATTTACGAGAATGAATAATGCCTGTATTTGATTTTCTTTCAGATCACTCTCTGGACTGCTGTTGCAGGATGTGCCGGCGTTGGACTCCTTTTGGCCTGCTACGTCGGGAAAGGAGGGAACCCACAGACTTTGGTTGATTCGATAACCCGAGTACCACGTTCCTTTGTTGCATGGGATTCATCATCTAAATTTTGGACCACCCTTGCTCGAAGGGTGACAAACTCCCCACATTTTTGTTTAACACTGATGCGTTCGGTGACTGACATACTAGCGACCTGTTTGGTTGCTGTCCCTGCTTCGTTGGAAACTTTATCTCATATCTTTAATATATCAAATGCCCGACCCAATGTTATCCTTGGAGACTTTGCCACCCACGAATACTGTCCTTTGTGTACTGTACTTTTAGATCCAATATCACTGATTCATTCCCAAATCACTACATATAATATCACCCAAGGTGACTTGTGCTTTTTCCTTACCTGTGATCCCAATGCAATTACTGAATGTATGCGTTTAAAATTGAAAGCAGCAACTTCTTTTTCAGCTCATGAACGAACTTTGTGTTCCCTAAAATCCTCAAAATCATGTACTTCTGTTAAAAATAATATGACCTGTAAGAGTTTAGTAGTTACCCCTAGTCATTATCGTACAATGCTTTTACCTTCTTGATGGCTTTTCTCTTGTGGTAATACATCTTGGCTCTACATTCCCGCAAATATTTCTGGAGGACCTTGTGCCATCACTAGACTGAGCTTATTGATGTTTTCTTCACATCCTAGTACACATTCCCGTGTTGTTCGTGATGCTGTGATTTTACATGATGATTGTGATTCTTCACTACATGTATATTCCAAATCTGAATATCTTAGTTTAGCATTTTCAATTATTGGTGTTCCAGCCTTAGCAGTTTACAACGCAAAGTCCATTGGGAAGATGGCCTGTTGGATGGTTAAGTCCATCAATCATACTTCTACAATTTTATCTGACATGTTACTAGACGCCCAGGGTGAACGCAGAGCTATTTTGCAGAACCGGGATGCCATTGACTATCTTTTGCTTAAACATGATCATGACTGTTCCGACTTTGAGGGCCTTTGCTGTTTCAATTTATCGGATCATACTAGATCCATTCAGGCTCATATTGACAAACTTCATGACTTGACTGAAGAGGTTAGAAAACACATTGACCAGGGCTGGTTTTACTGGCTCTTCAATTGGTTACCTGACTTACATTCTCTACGACAAATATTAGGGGGTATTATGATTACTACTAGCATTTTAGTAGCTATTTGCTGCTTTATTCAGTGCATTCCTTACTTACTCCAGTACTGTAGATTTGGTACGAGAAATAGATCAGTTAGTTTTGTTTCATATTATTCTTCTACAGATGTTAGTTCCATTTAGCAAATGAATAGTAGCCTAAATTCAAAGGTGAAATGTTCTGACCGAGTATTAGTGATAATCTGTCCTTTTGTAAGAGTGCTAGTATACTTTTCATGGAGTTATGCTGATCTCGGGCCTTGTAGGCCTCATACGGGAGAGACTCCATCTTTCTTTCTGCCCCGGCAGCTTGAGATGCTTCTAGGTCAAGTGTAATGTTTTAGTTACGAGGTGTTGTTCGCTTGGAGAGAACCGGCTTAGGCTGGCCCTTATCGAAAGACTGTATTTTTCTCCATGCCGAAGACATAACATCAGGCCGGCCGGCTGAGAACGTGTCCTTGGTATGGGGAGGTACAAGAATTTGGTGGGCGGCAGGTTACTGGCCGTAACTTTTCATGAAAGGACAAGCTTCCATATTAGCGAAGGCATTAGGCAGTGAGTTAGTCAGTACGTAGGCAGCAGCTAGTCGTTAGCATCAGTGCAATTAATTCTTTCAAGGCAGACAGTCGCCATTTTGAAGTCGGAGAAATACCGAGAAGCTGATACTCTCTTAGAAAGATTGAAGTTATTTTATTCGGAGCAGCTGGCGAGCTTTGACATTAAGATCAGAGCATTTAGAGTGAAGCAGTTAGTTGAGAGAACGAATACTAGAGTGGTAGAAATTGAGTTATAAGATCGAAGCTGAGAAGTGAAGACTGTCCGTGATTGAGAGGAGAGAGGAGTAGTGCAGAACAGCCAGAGAGAACGCAGCTGACAAGAGGAAGGTTCCAGTGACTTGGAGGGAAACGGAGGAGACAGAGCATAGCGGTACAGACGTGTATCTGTGACTGCAGAGGTGTGACCCTAAGACGAGCCTAGGCACAGACGAGAAGGGAACCTAGATGACTGCTGAGTCCAGGCTTTCCATTAATAAGGTGATGTCGACCCTTTCTTATTAGCGTGCACACATTCTAACCTTTTCACTTTCCTTTCAGGCTATGTGTTATAGTGTAGTATTATATTGTTATTGTTAATAAAGATACCCCAGTTCTTAGTGAACCAGCGTATGCCTTGTTCTTATACAGTAAAGGTAACCTTTTCTTCTAGTCAGGTGCTACTGCACGAACGGAAGCTACCCCCGATCAGGTAACTGGTAACTGAATAATTAGGGAGAGAGGAGCCCTTGAACTAGAGAATAAGTTGTACACCAAGTAATTCGGCCTTTCCTGTGTGATTCATAATATTGTAGTATTGTACCCCTAGTGGATAATGAGAGATTTCCCAATAAGAACTAAAGGTATTCATAGGAAAGTGATTGTCGTTGTAAGGCGGCGTTAATGAGAGCACCAGGGAGGACACTGGTGTGTAATGAGATCGCCTCTAGAGAAAGTGGCGTTAATGAGAGCATCGGGAGGGATACCGATGTGTTTCTAGAGAAAGAGGCGTTAATGAGAGCACTGACTGAGGTTAGTGTGTATACCCACAGGATTGTGGCTTGTGTTTGTATGTAATTGTGAGAGCACTGGGGGGATACAGTGCCTATCTTGAGCGAGCACTGGGTGTAGCCAGTGTGTAATGGTAAGTAATCAGAACTGCCCTAGGGTAGATTAGTCTGGGCCTATATGGTCGCGAGAAGATCCAAGCATGTATATTGCTAATTCCCCATCCTTGGGTAGGAAATATAGATACCTGGTGTAAATAGGTCCTAAGGAGGGAGGTGGTTACGTTTCGGCTGGGTTAGTGGTGCTCTGATGAGCTGATTCTATCTGGTCCAAAAATCTGGCCGTTACATCTCCCCAGGAGGCTTTCTTGGTGTGTGGGACCGGAAGTTGGAGTGCTGAGGAGGAGCGTAGTGTCTGTTGGGGGTGTATAGACTTAGTGATTGTTTTAGAAATTGTGGTCCCGTATTATTGATTGCCTTGCATGTGATGCATAGTGCCTTAAATTTGGTACGGCTTCTAATGGGCAACCAGTGAAGTTGGCGGGTGGTGGGTGAGATGGATTGGAACTTGGGGATGACTGCTAAGATTCTGGCTGCCGAGTTTTGGGCCAACTGTAGCTTATTGAGGACTTTCTGTTGCGCATTCAGCAAGAGTGCGTTGCAGTAGTCTATTTTTGAGAGTATTAATGTGGACATCAGGGTTTTGCCTGCGGAGGGTGGGAGGAAAGGGAGTAGTTTCTTTATTATTTTTAGGGTGTAGAAGGAGGAAGAGACATTTGCATTGGTGTGGTGAATAAACGAGAGTTTATCATCAAACAGGATCCCCAGGTTTCTGACTTTAGTGACAGGTTCTGGAGGAGTACCTAGCTCGTTAGGCTACCAGGTGGGGGATCAGCCTGAGGTGAAGGATCTGAAGGTCATTACCTCCGTCTTATTGGAATTTAGTTTTAAGCAATTGCTCATCATCCAGGAGCTTGAGGTTCCGTGACGATTTGAACCCGTGTTTTCAACATTGTCGGAAATACATAATATTGGTATCAGCGAACCGCAAATGGTCCATTTAGCATATCCTGGTGTTTTCGCTATACTACGAGCAAGAGCACTCCTGTTATGAACACATTTCTGATCTACCCACGGCATCCATCTTAGATCATGGCCGCCATTTTGTGTTTCTTGCCCTCACATACGCAATAACCTCTGATCACTTCATTTTGATTAAGGACACGTAGCCTTAGCCGGAGATTCACCTCTCTCATGAACATGCGCCTTAAACCAGATCACGCTGTAGCTGCATGACTCGACAAAGGCTGCCTCCTCTGCCTGAGGCCAGCCCTACTGAACTGGTTCTCGTGTCCATTGTCCTGATCATGATTAGGTGGCCGAAGCCGGTAGCCTTGCCCATTTACGACCCACAAACATCTCTTATCCCGCTTTTCTATCTTCCACACCTGGCTCCGTTTCTTTCTTTCTGAATCTTTATTAGGGGGAGGTAACGAAATTTACGATGAGGCGGTCCGGCTCTTGAATGCGATATTGACAAGGGATTGTGATGAACTAGTGGGAACCCCTCTTCGTAGATGTTTTGTAACAGATTTTATCAACAGTTCCTGTGTACGCCAAATATTTATTGTTTGTGACACAAAGGTTTTGGGAATGTACCAACATGTAAAGAATTCGCCTGAAGGCCAAAAACTAGTATATAAGGAGCAACCCTCTTTGTACAAATCGAACAGGCTCCTAGTTACTGCCCATGCGTAGTTTCTGTGACTTCTGTGTCCCTGCAGTAATAAACCTTTGGTCTTTGACGCCACCATCGAGATGCCCGTGTTTCTGTTCATTTGCGCACCAAGGCAGGTGGAACTCCGGGGTCTTTGGGTGTTGTTCCCTGACACCTCTGGACGGAACCAAAAAGTCCAGAACTCCAATTGGCGCCCAACGTGGGGCGACGTCATTCGGTACCGGTCCAAAAGCCTGAAGAGTTCGAGAAGCTTCGTGTGAAGATTCCTGAGGGAGGCGCCCCACTTCATCGATCCCGGCATATCGCAAAAGTGGCCCGAAGTTCTCTTCCACGAGGGTTCCCGTTCAGGACGGCTGCAGTGGGCCGTTGCCTTGACCGTCGCCCTGTCTTGGACCCGAGGTGCAGCCCTTAGTACAGCGAAACGTGACGGGTTTCTCCTTGGTGACGTCTTCAGTGCCTCAGTTAAGTATTTAGTGGTTGCTAGCTGGTTACTTCGTGAGGGTTGTTAAAATCCTTTTTGGTTCTTAGTTTGGTTCGGTTTCGTAAGATTATCATTGGTTGTTCTAGTTACGATAATCTATTTGGTTTAGTTTGGGTATCGATACATTAGTTTGGTTTTGGTAGGCCTTAAAGTTCTTGGTTCAAGTGCACATATCTGTTTTGTGTTTTGTTTGTTTTGTGTTCCGGACTGAAAATGGTAAGTCGGAAAAATTGTATGTTGTCCTGTTTTGGTTGCAACAGTGACTCACGATTGGAGGACTCATGTCTGGTTCCTCCGATTGGGACTCCCCTATATGACTTATATTGTAAACATGGTGTGGGTCCTATATCCTATAATGAGGTGTGGGTCCACTACACTGTGAAAGACGGTGTCCTTAGTTGGCCACTGCATGGTAGTTTTGAACCCGAAATTCTTGATAATTTAGAAGCGAAATTGTTTAGGAAGAAAGCCCGGCCGGCAATGTTTGATTCTTTCCGTTACTGGCGAAAAGAATCCAAACAGAGAGAAATGAAGAGGTTAAAGAAAGAACAGAAAGAGAAAGAAGAGTTGACTCTAGAGCAAGCAACTAAACAGTTGCAAGATAATGAGTGTGAGAAGGCCATAGAGGTGGCCATTAGAGAGCATAATTTAGCGATCGACAAGTGCTACCCTGCCTTGCCATCGAAAACGGCTAAGATACTAGAGGACCCCGAAAACGATCCTCTGTTGTCTTATTTGTTACGGTCACCTCCACCGTATGCACAAGGTGCTACGGCTCCACTTGTACCAAATGTTCAATTGCCGGTTGCTGGACAACCTGGTATTGCTGCCCCTCAGAATCAAGTACCTGTACCTCCTGTGGTTAATGTGAATGTTCCTACGGCTCCTCCTCTTCCTGGATTGCCGACTTCTATACCTGTATCTGTTTCGCTTACACCTACTACTTCACAAACTATTTTTCTCGATACTCCTACTGTTCCGCTATCTGTTCCTACCTCTACTGCATTTTCTACGTCTGCGAGTGTATTGACTCCACTTTCTGTTCGTCGAAGAATCACTGATTCTGTGTCTAATATACTGTCTCCTTTCTATAAAACCTTAATCAAGACTCCTACTTCTGACTCTGTTCAGAGACGTAGTCAGCATCCAAGCATTGAGGAACGGGGAATTTTAGATTCCACGGCTCTCAGATGGATTTCGAAGAGTAGGAGATATAGTACGAAAGATGTGTTGGATACATTTATGCAGTGGAAGGAACCAACGCAACGGTACGTCTTTGACGAGATGTGCTCGTTGCTACGTGAGGAAATAGATGAAGATGATGTTGAATCGGATTTAGAAGACTTAATTAGGGTTCAGAAAGAGTTTGCTGCTGGTATGATAGTAGGTGATAATATAGAAGAAGCGATGGAATTGATCTTAAGTTTTAGACATGATCCATCTCTTCGTTCACCGAGAGATTTAGAGAAGAGTAAGACGAAGCTGAGTCGCCAATATCCAATGAGGGAAGTTCCTCCCATTTGGCGCGAAGCTGTGCAAGCTGACAATGTTGCTGGTATTGTGGCTGCTCCAGCGCAATTCCAGAGAGTATGGATACACATTCCGTGGAAGCGAGCCGAAGTACTAGCAGTGAAACAGGCATTGCCAGATCCGCGTAAGAATCCTGCTGGATATTACAAGGAATTAACACAGACAGTTGAGGCTTGTATAATGAACTTAGCAGACATCGATATGTTGTTTGGCAATGTAGTTCCACAACCAGTGTGGGCCAAAATTCGTAGGGAAGATCATCAAGTTGCTTTAGGTGGTGATTGGGCAGCTATCACTGCAGCAGATGGTCAGCAAACGGGTGGTGCAAAACCTGAACCCCTAATTGCTAATCTTCCGGGTAGGATAATTGACTTAATGAAGACTCTGATGCCCGCATTGCGTGTTAATTGGGACAAGTTATCAGCATGCAAGCAGAAGAAAGACGAAAGTGTCTCCGACTTCTTCACGAGGTTCGAAGAGACTTTTGTAGATCATAGTGGTCAGGATATGAGCACAGAAGGAGGACAGAGACTGTTTATCGATAAATTCGTGCATAATTTGTTACCTGAATTATGCAATAAATTGAAGGATTCAGAGAGTGCGTGGGCTGTTTCTACAACTGCGCAAATACTTGCAACTGCACAATATTACGAAAATAGGGATAAAGAGGAAAAAGAGAAATCAGAGAAGAAAACGAAAGATTTAAAGACTAAAGTTCTTTTGCAACAGGCGTATCCGCCTCGCACGAATCAGTCTAATATGCAACAGGGTTCGTATCAGAGGACAGATTATAGTTCACCGAGGCCTCAATATCAGTGGAACCAGTGTGCGTACTGTAAGAAAGAGGGTCACTACAAAAATGAATGCCCGATTTTAGCGCAAAATAATGCAGCAGCATCTCAGAGAGGTCGTGGTGGTTTTGTGCAAAATTCTAGAGGACGAGGGCGAGGTGCTATGCCTCCACAAACGAATGATCGTCCTTCCAATCACTTTGATCAAAGAAATGGACAGTCTACTCAGCAAAATAGATCTCAACAGTATCTTGTTGAAGACTATTGTGAAGCCGATGAGGGATTTCAGCAAAATGGGTACTAGGACAGCCATGGACAGAGAGAGGGAGTAGTATCAGTTCCAGTGGATCAGAGTGGGCCTTATGTCGCAGTAGCAACATCAGGTGTAGTCGAACCGTTTCTGTTGGATACTGGTGCCGCAAAAAGTTCTATCATTCATGCGAAACTCCCTGGCGCACCTTTGTCTGGCTCAACAAATGTTTCTGTAGGTTTTTCAGGCGCCCCTGTTTACAACCCTATATCTGGTCCTTTGTCTATTTCTGTTGGACCGTGCCAATTAAAAGCACCACTGATTTTGACGACGGGTTGTAATGAAAACTTGCTTGGTTTAGACTTGTTAAAACGACTATATGCGACATTGTACTGTTCTCCGGAAGGGGTACAGCTTACATTGGGTAAAAGAATCACCTCTCCGATGTACTTGTCAATGGATGCACTCCCACCAGAGCTGCGTTCACTCCCTGATTCTCTTTGGGCGACTGGTCCTAATGATGTAGGCCTTTTAGAAATACCACCATATGTAGTAACTTTGAAAGCAAATGTGAAATTTCCAAGAATTCCGCAATACAAAATATCTAGTGAAGGTGAACGTGCACTTTTACTGATTGTGCAAGATTTGATTAAGAAAGGTGTGGTCGAAGAAACTAGAGGAAACGTTTGTAATAGTCCTGTATTACCGATTTTGAAAAGAACTGATCCCACAAAGCCTCCAGTATATAGGTTTGTTATTGACCTTAGAGAAGTTAATAAGATTGTAGTTCCACAGTTTCCTGTGGTTCCAGACATTACTGCCTTGTTAACACTGATTCCTGCTACAGCTACTTGGTTTTCAGTCATCGACTTGAAGAATGCCTTTTTCAGCATTCCGATAGCCAAGGAAAGCAGAGATATTTTTGGCTTCTGTCTAGGAGGTCGCAGTTTCAGATTTAAACGCGCTCCACAGGGCTACTGTGAGAGCCCATCTATTTACAGTCAAGCATTAAAAAGTCAATTAGACTCCTTTGTCCTTCCTCCAGGTTCTGCTCTAGTACAGTATGTAGATGATCTTCTAGTGGCTGCCGATGACAAGGAAACTTGCAAAGCAGCTACAGTTTCGTTATTACATCACTTGTCTAATTTGAATCACAAGGTATCACCTTCTAAGATGCAATACTGCTGCCAAGAAGTGACCTACCTAGGTCATCTCTTGTCAAAGGAGGGAAGGAAGTTGACCCCAGAGAGAATAAAAGCAATTACGCAAATGAGTGTTCCACGCACACAGAGAGAAGTACGTGCCTTTCTAGGTATTACCTCTTACTGTAGGCAGTGGATCCCAAATTTTTCTCTTTTAGCGAAACCATTGGTAGCTTTGACTGGGAAAAATGTTCCGAGTCCGGTGCCATGGTCTGATGAATGTCAAGAGAGTTTTTCAGAGTTACGAAAAGCATTGTGTTCAGCTCCTGTATTGGGTACACCTGATTACAGTAAGCCATTCACGCTCTATGTTCATGAGAGAGAAGGTTGCGCGTTGAGTGTTCTGACACAGAAGTTTGGTGATAAACAACGCCCTTGTGCGTATTTTTCATCAACATTGGATCCGGTAGCTAGAGCGTTACCTAGTTGTTTGAGAGCTACAGCGGCAGCTGCGGCTTCCATTCGACAATCTGCTGGTTTGGTGATGAACAACATGCTAGTGGTCATGGTTCCTCATGCGGTGGATACACTCATGAATCGAACGAAGACACAACACCTTACTAGTGCGAGACTATCTGGTTACGAGCTGACATTGCTAGCGAGTCATATTCAGATTAAAAGATGTAATGTATTGAATCCAGCAACGTTGTTGCCGGCTAATCAAGAGTCGAGTGATTCCGAGCCACATGATTGTTGCTTTAAAACGGAGGAAGAGACAAAAGGACGTATCGACTTAAAGGATACTCCACTATCAGACCCAGATGGTACATTGTATGTGGATGGGTCATGTTTTAAACTGGAGAATGGTGATGTGACGGCTGCCTACGCAGTAACGACTTTGAAGACGATTGTGGAGACTGCAAGAGTGAGTCAGAATTCTGCCCAAGCTGCAGAATTGATAGCTTTAACGAGAGCGTGTGTTTTAGCTAAGGGAAAGAGAGTGAATATTTTTACAGATAGTCAGTACGCATTTGGCGTGGCCCATAGTTTTGGCCGTTTGTGGAGAGAAAGAGGTTTCATTACGTCCCATGGGACTAAGATTCAACATGGTCAGCTAGTTAACGACTTGTTGGAATCTCTAACCTTGCAGACTGAAGTTGCGATTGTAAAATGCAGTGCTCATAAAGCAATCACGGATGATGTTGGTCGCGGGAATGCTTTTGCTGATGAAATCGCTAAACAGACAGCTAGAGACACGATGAGCAGAATGTATGTTGCTACGTCTGCAAGATGGATCGCTGAATCTGGAATGTGTGAGGATACAATGGAAAGTGTGAAGGAGATTCAGAAAGAAGCAACTGAGGAAGAGAAACGTGTATGGAGAGAAAGTACGGGCAAGTTAGATTCGAATGGGTGTTGGATTGATTTGACAGAACAGCAGCGTTGGATGTTGCCTGATACGTATGTGCTTGCAGTGGTGACGATGGCGCATGGAGTAGCGCATATAAGTTCTAAAGGAATCTGTAAGATGTTGGCTCCAGTCTGGAAGAATGATGGGATCAGTAAGTGTGCAGAGAGAATGGTGAAAAATTGTATGGTATGCCTGATGCATAATCCTGGCAAGGGAACTCCAACTCCAGCTGGTCATTTCGCTCCTCCTTCCTGCCCCTTTGAAGTGATTCAGTTAGACTTCATTCACATGGATCGCTGTAATAATTTGAAATATGTCCTGGTGGTAGTCTGTGCTTTTTCCAGGTGGATCGAAGCATACCCACTAAAGGACAATACTGCCCTATCAACTGCCAAGATTCTTCTCAAAGAATATTTCCCTAGATTTGGAATGCCACGGATTGTATGGTCAGATAACGGAAGTGAGTTTATAGGGAAAGTTATGCAGAGTGTGTGTGCCGGCCTAGGTTTGAAACAGAAGTTCCACAGTGCGAACCATCCCCAGTCAGCTGGTTTAGTGGAGGGTTACAATGGCACCCTCAAGCTGAAATTAGCTAAAATACAAGCATCCACAGGTTTAGCCTGGCCAGACGCACTTCCTTTGGCTTTGTTATCAACGAGAGCAACTGTACATTCTAGAGTGGGGCTTAGCCCCTACGAAATAGTCTTTGGCCGCCCGGCAAATATCTGGGGTGTGCCAAGGCCTAAGGAATTTTGTTCTCTAGAATATCCTATGTTGATAGACTACCTTTACGACTTGACTGCTAAATTGAGTCTTATTCATCAACAGGTTTTCGATGCTTTACCAAAGCCTCCGGAGAGTCCAGGGCATCAGCTGAAACCCGGAGAACACGTGGTTATCAGGAACTTCGCGAGGACGAAGAATCTTCAGCCCCGATACGTCGGTCCTTTCCAGGTCCTGCTTGCAACGAGGACAGCAGTTCGTGTAGCTGGACGCAAGCACTGGGTGCACGCGTCCCATGTTAAGCGTGTCCCTTTGCCGCTTCCTTACGACGACTGGGTGAAGAAGGGAATTGGTTCCTCCGAATTTGAAAGCACTCCAAAGTTCATCCCTTTCAGCGATGCCGAAATAATCACTGACACTCCAAGCTCTGACTCTCCTTCAGAAAAGACTCCTTTGAACACTGAACATTTGTCTCCTGCATCAGAAGAAACTCTGCTATCTGCGAACTTGAACACTGTAATAGCTACCAGTGAAACGCTATTTGCCGATCAGACAGTACCTGCGAAGCAAAGATATAATTTACGAAAACGTAATATGGACAAATAAAGCAGGCAACTGCATATTGTGATGTTTTGAAATTTTGAACTTTTGCCTTGAGCCAGGAAGTTTGCTATTGTTTTGTTATTTTAAAATTGCCTGCCGACTTTTCAGGTTCATGCTATATTGCTCGATTGTTGCCTCCGACATACACTGCTTCATCTGATTACCACAGAACCAGAGTAGCGAGAGGTGTCTTCAGCAAGGAAGATACCGCTGGTCAGGAAGCTGGAGACTTCTTCAAAGGCTTCCTTCCGTTCTGGGGGCCTATGGCCAATAGTAGAAACATACGTCAGCTAACACGGGTAGTTGAATCTACTATTACCGAAACTGCTGGTGCCCTTAGCAATTTGACAGCTGAGCTTCAGGCGGATAGACTCATGACGTTGCAGAACCGTATGGTTCTAGACGTTATCCTTGCAGACCGAGGTGGGGTATGCAGAATGATCCAATCGAGCTGCTGTGTCTTTATTCCTAATAATGCTCCAACAGTCTATGAGGCGATCTCTAAGCTACACAAGATTTCCGACTCTATACACGTAGACGAGGGAAACTGGTCCTTTATGGAGTGGTTTTGGACTCTGATCTCAGCGTGGGGATGGAAGGTTCTAATGGTCATCGGTGTCATCTTAGTATTCCTACTCTCATGTTGCTTGATTATCCAGTGTGGTCCTGCTCTGTGTAGTCTTTGTGCTGCAACTTGTTTTAGGAAACCACCTGCAGTTGGAGAAAAGGCACGAGAAAGGATGATGATACAACAGCATGTCACTGACCTGATGACCATAGAACTAGATTCTGACATATACTGAGTAATTGCCTATGTAAGGGCAAAAGGAGGGTCTGAGGTTCCGTGACGATTTGAACCCGTGTTTTCAACATTGTCGGAAATACATAATATTGGTATCAGCGAACCGCAAATGGTCCATTTAGCATATCCTGGTGTTTTCGCTATACTACGAGCAAGAGCACTCCTGTTATGAACACATTTCTGATCTACCCACGGCATCCATCTTAGATCATGGCCGCCATTTTGTGTTTCTTGCCCTCACATACGCAATAACCTCTGATCACTTCATTTCGATTAAGGACACGTAGCCTTAGCCGGAGATTCACCTCTCTCATGAACATGCGCCTTAAACCAGATCACGCTGTAGCTGCATGACTCGACAAAGGCTGCCTCCTCTGCCTGAGGCCAGCCCTACTGAACTGGTTCTCGTGTCCATTGTCCTGATCATGATTAGGTGGCCGAAGCCGGTAGCCTTGCCCATTTACGACCCACAAACATCTCTTATCCCGCTTTTCTATCTTCCACACCTGGCTCCGTTTCTTTCTTTCTGAATCTTTATTAGGGGGAGGTAACGAAATTTACGATGAGGCGGTCCGGCTCTTGAATGCGATATTGACAAGGGATTGTGATGAACTAGTGGGAACCCCTCTTCGTAGATGTTTTGTAACAGATTTTATCAACAGTTCCTGTGTACGCCAAATATTTGTTGTTTGTGACACAAAGGTTTTGGGAATGTACCAACATGTAAAGAATTCGCCTGAAGGCCAAAAACTAGTATATAAGGAGCAACCCTCTTTGTACAAATCGAACAGGCTCCTAGTTACTGCCCATGCGTAGTTTCTGTGACTTCTGTGTCCCTGCAGTAATAAACCTTTGGTCTTTGACGCCACCATCGAGAAGCCCATGTTTCTGTTCATTTGCGCACCAAGGCAGGTGGAACTCCGGGGTCTTTGGGTGTTGTTCCCTGACACCTCTGGACGGAACCAAAAAGTCCAGAACTCCAATTGATGGCCAGCATTCCCTCCTGGAACCTTGCGGCCACTGTTTCACCATCATTGTGCACTGCTAACACCAAATGGGTGTCGTCAGCATATGAAGTTAGCCTCATCCCATGTGTTTTGATGATCCTGGTCAAGTCCGACACCTAGCGCGCCGCCACTCAGGGAGGAGTCCCCGCCCCTAAGGGGGTGTGGGATGCCCCAATGGTACGAGAGGGCTGCTCTCTTTAGTGGCCCCCTGCGGGGGCCTCGGACAGCCGCATTAGCAGTGGAGGGGATCTGCACCACAACCTGGGCAGCGCCGCCACTACCCTGCAGCATGCACAGACCTCGAACAGGCAACAGTTCTTGGTTCCCTCCAACCAGGTGGTGGTGTACACCCGCTCTGGGGACATGGAAACATACCATATTCACACCACCACCTCCGGGGGCGGTGGCAGTATCAACTCAGCGGTACCCCAGACCGCGCTCATGAGCTCACCGCTCGTTATTTCTGCCCTCTCTCTTCGCCGCAGAGCACAGAGCTGATTACACTTTTTTTCCTTCTTCCCCTGCCTCCCCAGCACCCCCTCGCGCCCCGTTCATTTGCCGAGTATTCTTGAGGGTAAATCTTTAGCTGTTTTTCTCCCCCTCTGAGTCCTGACGGTGTACTTTACTGGCTGCCAGGGAACACTTTAACCCTCTCCATCCCCTCACACCTTTGAAGATCAGCCTGGGGTGTTTTACGCCAGCAGGCTGCTGGACTGCCACACCCTTCTGCGTGGAATGATTGTATCCAGCCTTCAGTATAGGAAAGCTAATACTTTTTTATTTTTGATCAAAGTCCGATTACTTGATACATATCAGGGCAAAAGTCCTAAAAAAAGAAGTGTGGGGACACTGTCACAACAGGAAGTGATGTCACGAAAGGTGGCTTGCACCAGCAGACTCATTGCCTCCCCTCGCTCACAACTGAGATGCGATTGCATCAGCGAAGCCAGCGCATGAGCAGCGTTCTGAATAAGCTTCGATCTCACCCCAGAGAGGCCAAAGAGTGAATGTGTGGAGGCAGTTATCAAGCTCTCAGTCCACCCGCGTGGTGCCCCGACACGAGCCCTGATACATATGCATTTCCAAGTACTTCACAATGAAAAGTGGAGCACATATCACATCCATTGCCTTGACACAGAGGCTTTAAAATTTACAAAGAGTGGGCGGCCTTAAAAATGCTGACCGGGGGTGAACCTTTCCTAGCACCCATAGTACTAGAGTTTCGAAATGCATATTTTGAAGGGTTGCCTTGGAACTTGACCTTTTTTCACTAAAGAAAGAGAGACCACCATGGGCCTTGGCAATTAGCATTTCTTAATATTGGTTGATTTTTTTTTTGCTTGTTTTTTGCTTGTTAGAGATCTCCGACTGTTACGGGGGATCTCTCTGCTGTGAAGGGAGCCGATGCTATGGTAGCTCTCTTCACATGAATGCAGTTTGCGGTATATGATTGTTTAAAGTGTCTGCTCTGTCATCATTTTTTGCTCGTAGAAAGCGAACTCCCAAGGTTGGTGTTTTTTTTCTGAACAGAAAGTAAATGACCTCAATGCATAGGGAGCTTATTCCTTGCACTTGGGGGCCACTTAACTTTACCCTGCTGGGACGACCAACACTGTGACCCAGCGATCCTGTGACAAACAGACTTCTTGGACAAGGCACTCTGGGGCATATTAGCAAGGGCGTCATCGCCACTTTTTGCGGCTAAATCGGCGATGTTTTCGAGGCCCTATCAGTGAAAGCCAACGGTTTGGGTGCCGCTTTGCATGTCAGCGATATTTATCGCTAATGACATGCAAAGTAGGTGTTCCCAACTTCAAGGCAACTGAAAGCAGTCGCTAACTCACCTTCCCCCTATTACCAATGGCCGCAAAGCAATGAAATAATTTGCACTAACCGCGATTATTGCTTGAATCTTACACCTGCAAACATCCTGATTTATGCAAGCTTAACATGGGGGTGGATTATGGTGATACGACCACAGAAACATATCACCAAGGCTATCGCAGTTTTGAGTGCAACATCGCTGGTTTTCCAGCGATGTTGGCCCATTTCCCTGGATATCGCTGGTATATTATCGCACTGAAGTAACGAGTTGTTAATAACGTGCTAACTGAGCGATACATTCCAGCGATAGACGGCGATAAATATAAAAGCGCTAAGTACGCGCTTTGCGATATTTATTGCCGTATGTTGCTGATATGCCCCTCTGTGTCAAAGGTGATCCACTAGTTTCTGCAAATCTAAATAGATGGTGGATACCAGAGTTTAGCTGGGGGAGTGAGCTGCTGGTTTAGTGTCTCGCATTCGCGAGAGTTTAAGCTACTGCATTGCCAATAGCTTTTATTGCCCTCATTTAATCTCCTTCTGCGTCTAGCGCCCCCCTCTGCACAACACAGCTTGTCTAAAGCTGACAGAAAGTAAAACAACTTCCTGCTCTCTGGTAAGCCGTGCACTCTTTAGGGATATTTCCATCACAAAAGATCACAGAGCACTGCCACTCTTGGCTGTCACCTTTGACACACTCGCTTGAATGAATAATGGCTCAGTAAACACAAGTGTGGTTAAGACTAGCAAAAAGGTTAGTCCAATCATGCACTGTTCACTCGGTGTATTCCCACACCTATTCTGTTTCAAAATTCGAATTAATTCTTAATACCATCAGTATTCATACTTTTTTAATTTTCAGTTTTCACCACAATTCATTTTTTATGATTTGAATCATAAATTCTTCATGATCATCTCAAAACTGTAAATTGCATATACATTTACATTTATACATAACATTATTTTTCTTAATACATGTCAATTTCAATCAGCATTAACATTTAACACGCCCAATGCATTTCGGTACCCTCATGGTACCTTCCTCAGGGACAATACTTGTTAAGGATGGTATCAACGCTGTCTCCCTACAGGTGTTCTGGGCTGAGGCTATTGCTGTGTATGGCGATATCTTCTACGGGAACCTGAAAAGATGGTCTGCGTGTATCGGATGACTTGTATTTTCGATTTCTTTCTTGGACGCCAGAGTTCCCGGGATGTTATCTCCCTTGTTATTTCCTGTGGTTGTCAAATTACATATGTATAAATGTAAATGTATATGCAATTTACAGTTTTGAGATGATCATGAAGAATTTATGATTCAAATCATAAAAAATGAATTGTGGGTGAAAACTGAAAATTAAAAAAGTATGAATATTGATGGTATTAAGAATTAATTAGAATTTTGAAACAGAATAGGTGTGGGAATACACCGAGTGAACAGTGCATGATTGGACTAACCTTTTGACTAGTCTTAACCAGAGTTTAATCCAGGAGTGACAACCCTCACAATCATAGCACCAACCCATAAGTAGGCATAGCGTTTCTAAAAGTGAGTGCTCCTCATGCACCCCACGTAACTCAGTAAACACAAGAACAGCCAGGGCCAGTGCTAGGCATGGGCAATGTGGGGCAGTTGCCCAGGGCCTCACACTCAGCCCACCAGCATGGGGCCCGCACTGATGCACGTCCTGTTGTTTCTCAGTCGAAACACTAAAAGAAACATGTTTCCTTGCAATTAGGGTCCAGGGGAGGGCCCCCCTCCCTGGGCCTCTCAGGGATGGTGTCTGGAGGCCTAGGAGAGGGAAACGCTTTCTCTTGTCCCAATTGCAAGGAGACCCATTCAAAGACACTGCGGGAGGCCCATTGTCCAGCATTCTGACGCCCCCCACAGTTTTAACTTTTAGCCCACAAGCAATTCTCACACCTATCAGGTTTATGGTGTGAGAATTGCTTGTGGCCTGAAAGTTAAAACTGCGGGGACGCTAAAATGCTGGACAATGGGCCTCATGCAGTATCTCTGAATTGTCTCCTTGCAAGGGGCCACTTATGTAAATTAGAGGGGCTTCGCACATTCCCTTTTGTCCGAGGGTCTCGCAAATCCTAGAACAGGCCCTGAGCACAGCGCCTTATTGTACAGATCCTATAAACTTCGAAGATTCCAATTAATTTTTTGCTGCGTGTCAAGGGGGCAGGACATCATTAACTCTACTGTGTAACTACAGCAGTGGTTCCTGTAGAGAGCCACTTGGGCCCTCTCCTAAATTGTTGCAACCTTCATGCATCTCCACCCCTCTTGGGGCGGGCTCGCACGAGGGGATAAATAAATGGTCTGAGACCGCTCGGGTTCTTCTGGCCACAATAGTAAAAGTACCTGTGTTGTGCCTTATTTCACTGCGCTACTGTGGCCTAGTTACCCCAGGCCCCGCCGTGCTACATTGGCAACGAGGCCTGTAGCACCCCTCACGTGTTTTGGCCTACCTTCCGGAGCCCTGCTGGGAGTGTGTAGAGCCCATCCACACTGCCCTGCTCCCTCCTCTGCTGTGTGGTGCCCTTCAAAGAGCGTGCAGTGCCCATCCGTGCTGCTCCAGTTCACCTGTCACCTGCTGCTCCTGGTGGTCCTCATCGTCTGCGACCTCTACCCGCCTCAGCGCCTGCCCGCCTCAGCGAAGATCTGGCCGGTGCCCGCCCACGCATCTCCCTGCCCTCCAGGACCACGTTCAGCTGGCGGCACCTCTCAGGTGGCATGCGTCTCGCGGGTAAGTGCTCGAGTGCTCTGAGCGCCTCGCTGTGTCCAGACTGCCCCTCCTGCACAGGGCTGATCCGAGGGTCATGTCTTCCCCCGCACCCCCCTGGAACCTTCTACCGCATCTGGGCCCACCGGCCTGCATCTGTGCTGCAAGGCCCCAGGAGTAGGCTGCCCCCTCTGCTGCCTGTGCCAGACACTGCGCGCCCCTACAGGGTCACGAGGGACCACAGTCTGCACGCCCTGATTCTACTGAGGTGCGCCTTGTGTACTTCAGCGTGTGGGGATGATTCTCCTCAAAGTGAAAAGTGGAAAGAGCTGGCTATTCTGGGGCACACGAAGCAAGCACCAGTGACAGGACTGCGCCACTGCTACTGGGAGGAAAAGAAAAGGGAGAGATGGCAGAAGGCACTAGGGAAAGGAGAACCGCGTCAAGGCAAAGTGACGCAGAGGCCTGCCTCAATACCTCGCTATCTCCACCACAAAGCTGCGCCAGATGGCAAACCGCCCTTCCCCCTGAGCACACGTGGAGCCGACAGACGACCCGTGACGCAAGACCACGTGCGTGGCACGAGACTACGTGATACGACACACGCCCAAGCGCAAACCATCAGCGAATAGGCCACGCCTCTGCTCATACGTACCGTCACACGGCCACAATGAGCAACCCACCAGTGGCTGCTGCGGCCGCCCAGTCAGACGGAGGTGCCAATCCGCCACCGCCAGTGCATAGTCACACTGCAGTTGCACCGCCACCCCCCTTCAGTGAAGCCTCGGACCCTGCCACGGCCGTGCCAATATGGAAGGCCTGGGTCAGGTGACTCAACCACTACTTTAAGGGGACAAGGGAAACCAATGGCACCGTGAAACTGTCACTCCTCAATCAATCAATCAATCAATCAAGCATTTATATAGCGCACTACTCACCCAGAGGGTCTCAAGGCGCTTGGGGAGAAGGGTCCGCTACTGCTCGAACAGCCAGGTCTTGAGCTGCTTCCTGAAGGCGAGGTGGTCTTGGGTCAGGCGGAGGTGGGTCGGGAGGGAGTTTCAAGTCTTGGCGGCCAGGTAGGAGAAGGATCTTCCTCCCGTTGTGGCTCTTCGGATGCGGGGGACGGCGGCGAGGGCGTGGCTGGTCGATCGAAGCTGGCGTGTGGGAGTGTAGAAGTTGAGGCGCCTGTTGAGGTATCCTGGGCATTGATTGTGTAGGTCTTTGTGTGCATGGGTGAGGAGACGGAAGGTGATTCTCTTGTTGACCGGGAGCCAGTGCAGGTCTCTCAGGTGTCCGGAGATGTGGCTGTGTCGGGGGATGTTGAGGATGAGTCTTGCTGAGGAGTTCTGGATCCGCTGGAGTCTCTTCTGGAGTTTGGCAGTGGTTCCGGCGTAGAGGGAGTTGCCGTAGTCCAGTCGGCTGGTGACGAGGGCCTGGGTGACCGTCTTCCTGGTCTCGGTGGGGATCCACCGGAAGATCTTACGTAGCATGCGTAGGATGTTGAAGCACGACGAGGAGACGGCGTTGACTTGTCTGGTCATGGAGAGGGAGGAGTCCAGGATGAAGCCCAGGTTGCGTGCGTGGTCTGTTGGTTTGGGTGCACTGCCCAGGGCAGGGGGCCACCAGGAGTTGTCCCAGGTGGAGGGTGAGGAGCCCAGGATGAGGACCTCCGTCTTGTCCGAGTTCAGCTTCAGGCGGCTGTTCATCATCCACTCGGCTACGTCTGTCATCCCTTCGTGTAGGTTGGCTCTGGCGGTGGCGGGGTCGTTGGTGAGGGAGAGGATCAGCTGGGTGTCGTCGGCGTAAGAGATGATGTTGAGGGTGTGTTGGCGTGCGATAGCCGCAAGGGGGCTCATGTAGACATTGAAGAGGGTGGGGCTGAGCGAGGAGCCTTGAGGGACGCCGCAGATGACTCCGGTGGCTTCTGATCTGAACGGGGGGAGGCGGACTCTCTGTGTCCTTCCGGCGATAAAGGAGATGATCTATTCTAGAGCCTTCTCTTGGATTCCGGCGTTGCTGAGGCGCTGCACTAGGGTGCGGTGGCAGACAGTGTTGAATGCCGCGGAGAGGTCCAAGAGGATGAGGGCCGCTGTTTCCCCATTGTCGAGCAGGGCTCGGATGTCATCAGTGGCTGCGATGAGGGCGGTCTCGGTGCTGTGGTTGGCCCGGAAGCCAGACTGCGAGTGGTCGAGGGATCCATTCATCTCGAGGAAGGCGGCCAGCTGCTTGTTGACGGTCTTCTCGATGACTTTGGCTGGAAACGGGAGGAGCGAGATGGGGCAGTAGTTTTTGAGTTCGGCGGGGTCCGCTGATGGTTTCTTCAGTAGAGAGCTGAGTTCGGCTTGCTTCCAGCTCTCCGGGAAGGTAGCGGTGTCGAAGGAGGTGTTGATGATGTCCCGCAGGTGGGGTGCAATGACAGCGTTGGCCTTGTTGAAGACGTGGTGCGGGCATGGGTCGGTTGGAGATCCGGAGTGGATGGAGTTCATCGTGCGTCGGGTTTCTTCTGTATTGATCGGGGTCCAGGCACAGAGGGTGGTGGTGGGGGATGTAGGTGCGGTCGTGGGGTGCATTGCCTGCGTGGTGAAGCTGTTGTGTCCTCATCTACTATGGGGGTGCGGAGATCTATGACCTGTTCGAGACGCCCCCCAACACGGAAAATGGCGATGACTACGTAGCGACGGTCACCGCGCTTAATAGACACTTTGACCCACAGCTCAACCATGATTGTGAGAAATTCAAGTTCAAGAGGGTGTGGCAGACCGACTCAGAATCTGTCGATATGGTCTACGCACGGCCACTCCGGCTGGCTAGCACGTGCCCCTTCACCGACCAAAGGGAGGAGATCTGAGACCAGATTATCCTAGGATGCCACTCAAACTCCTGCGGAAACTGATCCTCCGGCAACCAGGAATCTCGCTGGACGAGATCCTAGTCCTAGCCCGCTCCCATGAGCTGTCGAACGTCAGAGCAGAGGAGATGGTAGCCACCCTCCACACACCAGTTGCCGCCTCACATGAGCCCAGACACCCGCAAATCAAAAAGGAAAGGGTGAAAGCAATACAGAGACGCCCCACCACGACTCGCCAGGCGCCCAGACCGCCACTAAGTGGACCGTGTGGATACTGTGGTGAGAATCACCCTACGACGGCCGTCTGCGGTGCGAAAGGGAAAACGTGCTCCTGCTGCGGAAGGCTAAACCACTATGCCAAAGTGTGCCAAGGAGGACAATTCAGACAAACGTCGTCAATGCCCAGAAGCATGCCCCAACCTATTAGCTAAATCTCCCTCGAGGACCCACCACCAGTATCAGAAGACCAGCCACAGGAACAACGCCCAACGTATGAGGACGAGGACGAGGTAGTATTTGTGGTGTCGTACGTCAGCATAACAGGTACTCGTCGAAGGCGACCTCCCATGTGCTCAGTCTCCATCGAAGGCACTGATGTACAAGCCCTCATTGACACTGGTGCATCTGTCAATGGGATGGACTCAGAACAGTATGACCGTCTGTCACAGCGACCCCCACTTACACCGTCCACAGCCCGAATCTACACGTACGGAGGGACTGACCCGCTTTCTCTCCATGGCGTCATCCAGATCACCGTCGCCAGCGGAAGCTACACCACTGAGGCGAGGTTCCACATCACCGAGGGTAAAAAGGGAACTTTACTCAGCTGCCACACGGCCGAAGACCTAGGACTTGTCTTCTTTGCCAATCAGATCCATGACTCCCACGCGGAAGCGATGCTGAAGGAGTTTCCGTCTCTCTTCAAAGGACCGGGGAAGCTGAAGGGCAAGAGGTTCAAGCTCCACATTGACCCTTCGGACGACCTGTGGCCCTCAGGCACTGGCGGGTGCCCTTCAACCTATGCCCGCAAGTTGAGGAAGAGCTGAAAAAGCTTGAAGAGCTAGATGTGATCGAGAAGGTCTCTGGCCCCACTACGTGGGTGTCCCCGCTGGTCGTGGGGCCCAAACCCAAACAACCAGGAGCCATTCGGCTCTGTGTCGACATGAGTCTGCCAAATACCGATGTGAAGAGAGAACGTCACATCACCCCCACAATGGACAACATTGTGGCAGACCTAAATGGAGCCAAGTTATTCTCCAAGCTAGACTTGAACGCCGACTACCATCAGCTGGAACTTGGAGCCCTCAGAGCAGGTATATCTACACCTTCTCGACGCACGTTGGCCTCCGCAGATACAAGAGGCTCAGCTTTGGAGTATTGCCAGCCGCCGAGGTCTTCCAAAATGCCATCCACGAAGCACTGTCGGGGCTGCAAGGGATGATCAACTTCAGTGATGATATACATGTGTTCTCAAACATGCTTGAGGAACCCCAATCTCACCTCCGAGCCACTCTGAAGAGGTTGGCAGACTGTGGGCTGACTGCACAAAACCAAGTGTTCGTTTTTCAGGAGAGCGTCGACTTCTTAGGATACACGTTCACCCGAGAAGGGCTCCTGGTGGACCCGAAGAAAGCCGAAGCCAATCGAGCGGCCAGCACACCACAAAACCCCAGTGAAGTGAGGAGTTTTCTCGGCATGGCCACCTACTGTGGGCGCTTCATCTCCAATCTCGCAGCCATGTCAGAGCCACTACGGGTCCTTGCACGCCATGATCACAAGTGGACGCCTGCGGCCAACAAAGCGTTCCAAGACATCAAAGCGGGGTTGCTGGACAAGACAGTAATGGCCTACTTCCACCCAAGACGACGAATGGAACTGGTCGTCAACGCCAGCCCTGTGGGCCTAGGAGCGGTCCTCCTTCAAGAGCACGGCCTGGAAGTGTGGAAGCCAGGAGGCTAGGCCAGCAAAGCAATCACTGACACTGAGACTAGATACGCCCAAATAGAGAGGGAGGCGTTGGCCATCAAATGGGCGTGCCAACCCTTCCACCTGTATCTGTGCGGCCAGGAGTTCCAAGTCGTGACTGACCATAAACCGCTACTCCCACTGTTTGCGGGCTCATCCCGGCTAGCAACCCTGAGAATTGAAAGGTGGGCAGTTCAGTTGTAAGCATACAACTACAAAGTGATCTATCGCCCAGGGGTCCAAAACCCTGCCGACTATCTGTCTCGTCGCACCCGTCGACGGACACCTGCTGCACCGAAGCTTTTGTCAACATGGTGTCGCAAGGGGCGTGTCCCACGGCAATGACACTTGAAGAGATTGGTTGGGCCACTCAGGAAGATCCCACTCTCTCCCAAGTGAGAGAAGCGCTGGAGAACAATGGATGGGCCCATATAATGGGCGGAGCCCGCGTCCTCCGGCCGCAGGTCAGCCATACCCGTCAACAACTCTGGCAGGTCCGTAACGAGCTCAGTGTGGGGGTCAAGGGAGTTGTCTTGAGAGGATACCTGATAGTGGTCCCGGAGAGTTTGCAGAGACGGATCCTCACGCTGGCACACGTCGGCCATCAAAGAATGGCGAAGACCAAGGCCAGGTTGCGGGACAAGGTCTGGTTCCCAGAGTAGGACTCCATGGTGGAGGAGATGGTAAGACAGTGCCACACCTGCACGATCACCAGAGAAGACGGCGCACCAGCACCCGTGATCACGGAAGAGCCAAGCAAGCCCCCTGGACACACCTCAGCCTGGACTTTGGGAGCTTCCCAGATGGACGTCACATGCTGGTCATGGTTGACTCATTCTCGAAGATCCCCATTGTCGAAGTGGTGTCATCGACAGCTTTTCCCCATGTGAAAAGGGTCCTGGACAGAACCTTCGCAATGATGGGACAACCAGAAGAGGTTAAGTCCGACAACGGACACCCTTTCCAAGGGCGAGAGTATCAGGAGTATCTTGAAAGTCAAGCAATTCGCTATTGGAAGATCACCCCGCAATGACCAAAAGCAAACGGTGAAGTAGAATGTCTAATGAGGACACTTAACTGTGCGTTGCACATCGCAGTGGAGAGTGGAGAAGATGCTGAAACAGCTCTTGATCAATTCCTGGGTGCGTACCGACAAACCCCTCATAGCACCACCAATTGTGCTCCGGCTCATCTATAGTTCAAGCAGGCCCCACGAGACAGTATCCCATCAGAGCTGACGTGGGTGCCCGTGGAGCGGGAGGATGCAGCCATCCAAGCAAGGAGGGAGACAACGAATTGGAAGGCCAGCGAAGCCCGGAAAGCGCAAGAACCTCAGCAAAGAGTGGGAGGCTGCGTGGTGATCAAAGACCGACACCCCGGTTGGAAGTACCGAATGCCCTACAAGCCAAAAGTATGGATCGTTGTAGGTGTTCAAGGGACCATGATCACTGCTCAAAAGTGACAGCAATCCGTAACAAAGAATGTGTCCAGTTTCAAGAAGACCGCTGAGAGGTCGCTGGATCAAGAAGTGTCTAACGATCAAGACTCTTTCCCAAGTTTCTCTCCTCCTTCCTCACCCAGCATGGGGAGTACACCATCAGAGGTACCCCGGCAAGTCACCCAGGGCTGTGCTGATCCTACACGGTCGTCGGGTCAAGACACTGCTGCTGCTTCATCTGGGAGTGTCCTGTCCAGTGAGTCGGCTGGTTACAGGGTCCGGAGCCAGAAGTATGGCCTCCGGCCGAATCTGTCGCCAAGTCAGCAGCTGACAGACTTTGTATATACTGCCCCATGAACAGGGATGACTTGATGTCCAGAACTGAAAGAAAGGAGGAATGTAGAGAGCCACCAGGATCCTCTCCTAAATTGTTGCAGCCTTCATGCATCCCCACACCCTTTGGGGCGGGCTCGCCCCAGGGGATAAATGAACGGCCGGAGACCGCTCGGGGTCTTACGCCCACGAGGCCACGATAGTGAAAGAACCTGTGCTGCTGCGGCCTAGTTACCCCAGGCCTCGCCGTGCTACAGTTCCCACACAGCATTTTGTTTTTCTTTTTAAATGAATGGGTTGCTCCTTAGTTATAAACATGGGCAGGCAACTTTCAGGTGACTGCTGGACAGGATATCCATCAAGTGTTTGCAATGAAATAGGTCTCGTGTTTCCAAAGTCTGAACTATTGCCATTGTAAATGGCAATGCCTTTTATTCATGTGTTGGTTTTTAAAACACATAAATAAAATGCATTGTCATTTACAAGGCCAATAGCTTAACCCTCGCAAATGCGAGACCTGTTGCATTGCACATGCGGGATGCCCGCGGTCCCTGCAGGGGACCCCATAGGAGGGCAAACCCCGTAGTAGGGCGTTGGGAACCGTTCGGCCAGTCTAGTGGAGGGAGGTGGGGCGGGGGCGGGGTCGACCAAGGGAAGGCCGTCCCCCCTTTTGGGACAAGATATAGGGGAGCCCCTCCCTCCTGGCGCCCTCTTTGCTGCTGCCCACCCTCACTAGTCGGTCGTGCAGGCTGCTCCTCGCAAGCCTTAGGTCCATTAGGCCTCCCAGCTCCCCCCTCTCATTCCCCCCCCCCGTCGGACGCGAGGCCCGCGCATTCAGCTCACTCTGAGGTAAGCGGATCATTAGGCCTCCTCCCGAGCCCCGTCCTCGGGAAAATCTGAGTCAATAGGGCTCCGTGGCTCTGCCACGGGGGAGCCCAGAGATCCGTTGTTTTTAGGCGTGCGGGGTGTGTTGTGCGGGCTGGGGGACAGAGGAGGTCACATGGGTCCATGGGGCGAGGGGGTGGGGAGCTGGATCAGCATCGCCCGAAGTGCGGATAATTAATTTTTAGTGAGGTCGGGGTGGCGGGGAGCTGCATTTGGCTCCGCCGGCACCACGAGCGAAAGCGAGGCAATGGGGGGGGTTGCCTTAGGCGGCTCCGCCGGCACCCGCAGTTTTAGCGGAGAGTCAACATTACTGTGCAGCGAGTCGGGGTGGCGGGGAGCAGCATGTGGCTCCGCCGGCACCACGAGCGACAGCGAGGCAAAGGGGCGGGTTGCCTTAGGCGGCTCCGCCGGCACCCTTTTTTTTTGCGGAGATTGTATGGTTACTCTGAGCAACGAGGTCGGGGTGGCGGGGAGCGGCATGTGGCTCCGCCGGCACCGCGAGCGATAGCGAGGCATAGGGGCGGGTTGCCTTAGGCGGCCCCGCCGGGACACGCAGTTTTAGCGGAGAGACACTCCGTTTTATCGGAGATTGTCAGCAGAGATGTAAGGGTTAATGGGCAGCGAGGTTGGGGTGGGGGGGAGCGGCATGTGGCTCCGCCGGCACCTCGAAGGGCATGAGAGCATGGTGGCACGGGTAATGCGCGTGTCTCATAGGCGCAAATTCCATCCGTACGAGTGATTACACAGGGTCAGAAAGGTAGCTTACAGTCTAGGCTGTAAGTGCTTCCGGCAAGGGAGCTTCCGGATGAGGCGGCAAGCGTTTCCGCATTTCCGGGGCAAGGCGAAAGGCAGCTTCCGGTCGAGGCTGCAAGCCTTTCCGGAAGCCCGGTGGGAAAGCATTTCCGGGGGAAGGTTTAAACGTCGCTTCCGGTCTGGGCGGCAAGCGTTTCCGACAAAAACCGGGTCCTGACCACAAGCCTCGCCTAACACCCGGCGTGTAGGGCAGGAATGCGCTGGCGCCAGGGCAGAGTTCTCATTACGTGTGTTTATGAAAGACCCCACCAGGCGCCAATTTAGCACAGTTTAAGCAGTTATACAAAAGAGCAGGAAGGCGCGGGCGCCGCCTACTTGTTGGAGTCCACATGCACCCGTCCAGTTTAAGGGACAACCAATTCTATGGAGCAAAAGTGCAGTTTGTGCACATGTTGTGTCTCTAAGGTTAAACTATGCTCATGTTTTCATGTGCTCTATTTTTAAACTATGCTCACGTTTTCAGAAGATCGCTTCCGCATTGTTTTATCAAGCTGCTGTCTCATGATGGTAATCGGGCAGATTGCGATCACATGAATGAAGCGCACACCGTTTACCAGGCATAACCTCTGTATGGTTCCTAGGGTCACATTCATTTTCCTAGGCATGGGGAGATTAGGTGATTTGACCACATTTAGCTAAATAGTATTGTGACTAATCCACAACAGAACAGGCCCTGAATTACAACTGCAATTTTGTACATTTGGCTAAAATAGTGACGTGATTATTTCGCAACAGAACAAGCGATGTTTTGCACCTTCATAGGTCAACAGTGAAATGTTTCAGTACAGTATTGGAAATATTGTAATGCGAGTGATTCCAATTGGAATAGTTACATAGAACTGAGATATAATCAGACTGCATAGTTGCGTCATCTTGCGGCATGTTGTAATGCGTGTTCCCCATGCGTGTTCCCCAATTTTAGGCAAATAAGGATTGCGACATAAATCAGCGAGAGCACGGTGCCACCCCCTCATTCGGAAGGTAAGAACCAAGAAGGTGGGGGGTTTGCTGGAAGAGAGGTTTCCTTGACTGCAACCGGGGGACCGGTGTTCATGGTCTGGTCCCCCTGAGTCTACGGTCTGGTAGGGGCAGAGGGTAGGGCCAGGTGACCGAGGGACCGGTTTTTGTGGTCTGGCCTCCCTGGGTCTCCGGTGTAGCAGGGTCAGTAGGTAGGGCTGAGCTAAATGATGTTTATATCAACCAATACAGGAGCGTGGCACACAACCGATGTCGCCGCACGGTATTCGTGGAATAACGAGGCCTACCTTTTAACGAGTCCGCGTGTTTCATAGTAAGTATGAGAAAGATCGAAAGGCGAAAGGCAGCTTCCGGTCGAGGCTGCAAGCCTTTCCGGAAGCCCGGTGGGAAAGCATTTCCGGGGGAAGGTTTAAACGTCGCTTCCGGTCTGGGCGGCAAGCGTTTCCGACAAAAACCGGGTCCTGACCACAAGCCTCGCCTAACTCCCGGCATGTAGGGCAGGAATGCGTTGGCGCCAGGGCAGAGTTCTCATTACGTGTGTTTATGAAAGACCGCACCAGGAGCCAATTTAGCACAGTTTAAGCAGTTATACAAAAGAGCAGGAAGGCGCGGGCGCCGCCTACTTGTTGGAGTCCACATGCACCCGTCCAGTTTAAGGGACAACCAATTCTATGGAGCAAAAGTGCAGTTTGTGCACATGATGTGTCTCTAAGGTTAAACTATGCTCACGTTTTCATGTGCTCTATTTTTAAACTATGCTCACGTTTTCAGAAGATCGCTTCCGCATTGTTTTATCAAGCTGCTGTCTCATGATGGTAAATGGGCAGATTGCGATCACATGAATGAAGCACACACCGTTTACCAGGCATAACCTCTGTATGGTTCCTAGGGTCACATTCATTTTCCTAGGCATGGGGAGATTAGGTGATTTGACCACATTTAGCTAAATAGTATTGTGACTAATCCACAACCGAACAGGCCCTGAATTACAACTGCAATTTTGTACATTTGGCTAAAATAGTGACGTAATTATTTCGCAACAGAACAAGCCATGTTTTGCACCTTCATAGGTCAACAGTGAAATGTTTCAGTACAGTATTGGAAATATTGTAATGCGAATGATTCCAGTTGGAATAGTTACATAGAACTGAGATATAATCTGACTGCATAGTTGCGTCATCTTCCGGCATGTTGTAATGCGTGTTCCCCATGCGTGTTCCCCAATTTTAGGCAAATAAGGATTGCGACATAAAGCAGCGAGAGCACGGTGCCACCCCCTCATTCGGAAGGTAAGAACCAAGAAGGTGGGGGGTTTGCTGGAAGAGAGGTTTCCTTGACTGCAACCGGGTGACCGGTGTTCATGGTCTGGTCCCCCTGAGTCTACGGTCTGGTAGGGACAGAGGGTAGGGCCAGGTGACCGAGGGACCGGTGTTTATGGTCTGGCCTCCCTGGGTCTCCGGTGTAGCAGGGTCAGTAGGTAGGGCTGAGCTAAATGATGTTTATATCAACCAATACAGGAGCGTGGCACACAACCGACGTCGCCGCACCGTATTCGTGGAATAACGAGGCCTACCTTTTAACGAGTCTGCGTGTTTCAAAGTAAGTATGAGAAAGATCAAAGAGAATGCTAATAGTTAGAATAAGGCTAAGGATCCATGGGGGAAATCGCCCGGTTGGTCACCACAATTTTTTCTTGCAGGGAGTGTGACCACACAAGATGTCGGAAAGAAGACCAGCTGGCGCAGGATCAGGGGCGGTTTCAGCTGCATAAGCAGCACATGCGGTAATTTTCCTACAACTAGTGGAAACGAACGGTGTGGCATGGGCAACCAATTTGCTTAAGGGCACCACGGCGAACCCCTGTTTGAACAATGACAACATTACATTGGATGATGAGGACACAAGTAGTATGGGACACGCTAGATCGTCTAAAAGAGTAAGGGTGCCTACGAACAAAGACTTCCTGCCGCCGTCGAAAAAGAAAGGCAGTGCTAAAACGATGGTCGCAGTAGTGCACAACGCACCTGGCACTTCAAACTTGTCGGCAGTGGTTCAGGAGGTGCCTGGCCCATCAAATCTGCCTGCTAGCAGGCAACCATCCGTGGAATACGCCACTAGAAGCGCACTGGGGAAAATCATGTCCACATTCGAAGTGTTTATGAAGGAGATGAGGGAAAGTGTGACGCCTGGCGCTAGTGGTGGGGTAGTACCGTCCAATGTGTGGGGAAACGGTGCTGCTATTTCTGGCCCATCTGGAGCAGCCGGTGCGGGGCCGGAGGGTACTGACCTGTCCAACCTGCCCCTCTCCCCACCGGCACCCATGCCAGCACTACCTACATTACCTACCATACCGCACATGGCGCCTGTTATTCCAGCCTTTCCAGCCCCTCCGGCACCACAGACACCGAACTCGGCGCCCCCGCCCTTGGCGGTGCCAACGCCCCCTTCGAATACAGCGCTTCCTGCTCCCACGTTACCAGCTTCTTCTCCAGCGCTGCCAAGCGATGAGGAAGAAGTGGTGCTTGACGCTCCTCCTTGTCCTGGGAGGTCCCGCTGGCAGCTAAGGAATTAATATGGAAACGAGAGTTTATAGATATTTTCTCATTACTCATGTTAGGACAGCAAGGTGCGGATGCACGCAAGGCAGGGCTAAAAGAAGACGAAAAGAAGGTTAAATTTCAGCCCTGGCCAGAAAAGAACATTGACACATGGTTGGAAGCCTTTGCTATACTGTCCTCTGTCATCATGGAGAAGTTTGCCGATCAGGGACCAGCTTTAGTTCAGTACGGGAGACTCATTCATAAAGAAGCAAAGAAGTGGGGAGGCGTAGGTTGGTTAGAGTATGATAGGGAATTTAGGAAGAAAATGTCAAGATCTCCCAAGATGCGTTGGGATCACGAAAAAGTACAGCTGTGGATGGACCATATGGGGTCCAGGGCGCTCCAAGGATTAGCTACAAACAGTAAGTAAAGTGCAAGAAACGCAGGTGGTGTCAAATGATAAAAGCAGTACAACGGCCCAGGAAGATCAAAGGATGCCGCCCTTTCGAGGGGGCCAGAGGGGGAGAGGCCAAAAGAGGGGAGGCGGGAGGTCATCTCCAGGGTCTTGCAGATTATTTAACAGCGGGCACTGCCATTGGGGGAGATCCTGCAAATTTACACATACATGCAGCAACTGTGGAGGGCAGCACCAGACAGGAACGTGTAGGGCGAACAAAGGACAAAAGCAAGGTAGTTATCACGGGGGAGGGGCGGGTCTTGGCAGAATAATTAACCCGTCAAATTCCAACACACTCCCAGGCCCCTTCCCGCTACCCCTCCTCTTCACCCCGCTGCATACCCAGCCACCCCCAGCCTGTACTGCTCAAGCGTTGTCACAAAATCTTCTAGAGTTAGGCGCAGTGAAAGGGCCCTCACCGATAAAATTGGAACGACTGGTTGTCCTGCTGAATAAATATCCCAACAGATTGGATGGGTGACTGCTCCTGGGAGGGTTTGCCGAAGGTTTTGTTATACCATACATAGGGGTTCCTGTCGCAAGAGATGCAGACAATCTGAAATCAGCAAGGGACAATCCTGAGGTGGTGAGAGCGAAAGTTTTTAAGGAACTTGAGCTGGGGAGGGTTGCTGGCCCATTTTCACGACCACCACTAGACAACTTTGTGGTTTCCCCCCTGCGGATAGTACCCAAAAAAGAGACCGGGGCGTTCAGGCTGATACACCACCTGTCCTACCCCGAAGGAGAGTCAGTCAATCACAACCTAGAGGAAGGGGTGTGCTCTGTCTCGTATTGCTCATTCGATGTGGCCATGGACCTCGTACGCCGAGCGGGCAAAGGGGCCTGGCTGGCAAAAGCTGACATTGCGTCTGCTTTTCACCTCCTGCCAGTGCATCCTAGCAGCCAAAACTTACTGGGTTTCAGGCTGGGCAATGAATATTACTATGACAGATGCATGCCCATGGGTTGCTCCATCTCCTGCGCATTCTTCGAAGCCTTTAGCACCTTCTTGCAATGGGTACTTCAAGAGATGGAAGGGGTTGAGAACGTGACCCATTATCTGGCTGACTTCCTTTTTGTAGGCAGAGCCAAAAAAAAGTAGATTGTGCAGAGGCGCTGGCAAAATTTCGAAGAATGACAAAGTATCTGGGAGTGCCACTGGCTCCAGGGAAGACTGTGGGTCCAGCGCAGGCTTCAGTTTTCTTAGGCATAGAAATAGACACGGTAGCAGGTGAGGCCAGGCTCCCAGCGGACAAGGTCGCTGAGCTAGCAGCCCAGATCAAACTGGTGCTGGGGCAGGATAAGGTGTCATTGGACGACATACAGAGCCTCCATGGGAGACTAAGCTTCGCCACAAAAGTGATTCCAGCTGGTAGGGCTTATGCACGCAGGTTGGCCAGGACAGCAGCAAAAATAAAGCGCAGACATCATCAAGTGAGGCTGAGTTTTGGGGTCAAAGAGGACCTTAAGTTGTGGGGGGACTTCCTTGAACAGTTTAATGGCTCCATGATATGGAGGGAACCCTGGACCAGCAGCCAGGAGCTGACGTTGTTTACAGATGTGTCGGGCAGGGAGTGTTTTGGTGCAATCCTCGACAGGGAGTGGTGCGCGGCTGAGTGGCCCAATGCACGGAGGAAGAAAAAGATAACTGCCAACATAACGGTTTTGGAATTGTTCCCAATCGAGTTGGCTTTCCACCTTTGGCCTGCCTTGCTAACTGCAAAAAGAGTGGTTCTATGGTCCGACAACATGGCGGTAGTCCATGCCATCAACACCCAGTCGGCCTCTTGTGCACTTGTGTTATGCTTACTTAGAGAACTTGTCAAAGTATGTTTATACAATAACGTGGAATGTAAGGCTAGGCACATCCCTGGGGTACAAAACACGGCTTCTGACGCACTTTCACGTTTCCATTGGCAGTGGTTTTGAGAGGCTTGGCCGAGAGCGAGGGAAGAGATGACGCCTTTCCCGACTCGGCTTTGGCACCTGTTGCAGTGGCGCAGCGTATCAGAGAACTAGGCGAGATGTCCTTGGCACCTCGGACTATGAGGAGATACCAGACTTGCGTGAAAACATTTTGCGAAATCATGGGAGCGGGAGGCTTCGAGACAGGTTGAAAAAGTACAGGCATTCATGGTCTGGGCGAAAGATGAGGGGAAGAGCCACTCATGGATGGACGGGCACTTGTCTGCATTTTAGGTCAGAAGGACCCAACAACGTTATTCCCAACAAGGGCGGCGCTCAAAGGCTAGGCAAGAGTGATGCCCAAATTAGCAGATCAAAGGGCTCCCATAGATTACGAGACTTTAAAAAACATGCTAGACGCCCTGCCTGCGGTCACACATTCCGCCTATGAGGCAGCCGTCTTTGCAGTGACTTTCAGCTTAGCATTTTTCGGAGCCTTTAGGATAGGCGAATTGGTAGCTCGCTCCAAAAAAGAGGTGAACTCAAGGGCCCTTTTGATGAAGGACGTTCGTTTGACAGCGGATTCAGTAGAGATCCTCTTACAAACCTCCAAGACAGACCAGACAGGCAGGGGTAGGAGCATTTCATTACAGCGTGTGGAAAGCCAATTCAAGTTCATTCATTTTTGCAGAAAGGAGAGGCAGTAATATGGCGAGATACAATCATTTTAGTTTCGGTCAATTTCACTGAACACCTTCGCGTTCGATATGTATCAAATCAGACTGGTGCCGGTGGGGCACAATTTTTACCAAAAAGAGGGAGAGAAAATAGGGAGACTCTCATAGAGAGTGAGAGTCGTCCGCAATCTAAACGAGCCATTCGGTACACGTATGACATGGAGAGAGAGAGAGAGAGAGAGAGAGAGAGAGAGAGAGAGAGAGGGAGAGAGAGGGAGAGACGTGTACGAAAATAGGTCATTTAGTGCGCTCACAACACAGAACAGCAAAGGTCAGGTAACACGCAGATACAGACAGAGGGAAGACATAAATCCGTACATTACACATACACAAACTCAGACAGGGAAGACGGCACATGTATTACACATATATAAGACATTCACGACAAGACAGGAAACAATTGTTAGCCTACAAGATCTGTTTTATATATCCTACGTATCTTTACTATCCTATTTATCTACGTGCTTAGCTCTTTCTACCCTTCCCTCCTTTTTCTTCTCGCTTGTCACGTCTGCGAGCGTTCCCAATTACCAATACTCACACCTCGGTTGGTCGATCAGAAATTAACCTGGTCGTGCTAGTTACCCATGGTTGGATCTTAAACCATTTTTCAGTTCCCTCCTTTGGTGGGAAGTTCTCCAGGCTGAGGCGACGGCAAGTATTGATCGGGAGAACAGTCCGACAGCTTGGCTATATCTATAAGAGTGTGAGAAAAGGGGGCAGTGCATTTTGAACATCAGCAACATTTCTAACTTCCTAGACGGGTGGTGCCGTGGCAACCCTTACCCGTATAATTTTCTTTGTCCTTTCCCTACCTAGTCAAACGTCCAGTTACATTATTTAACGCGTCATTTCTAATCAATTTTTCGTCATTCAGTACCTGTCCAGTTTCTATGTCAGTCCATCCTCTCAGTCGCTATGTCCTAAGGAGGAACAGTCATGTTTAAGTCCACGTCTTTTTAAAACTTATCGTTAAGAGTACTACACACTTATTCCCTCTTTCCCTTTTCGTCGGTGGTCCGACCATCGCTCTTCCACACTTCAGCCGTCGTTCTGACGGGACCTGCAGAAGGGAGGAAAAAGAGGGGGTGGGGGGCAGCGTTCAAAGTACATCAGCATGCAGCAGTTCGAAAATGTTTTTACCTACCACATACTCGACCTATCTCCACGTACTGCATTTCTTTACCATCTCGGCGTTTAAGCCCAGAGGGACCAGTGGTCAGATAGATAATCATCAGCGATCTGCGTATCTACATGAGTTACTTGGTCACAACCCCTCTGGTTGGGTGCAAGGGTAGCGGTCAGGTGGCATTTCTGTGGTCTCGATTTAAGGGCGACTAAAACACTTTTCCGGCTGTTTGTGACACATAATGGAGCTGCTAAATATCTGATCCCTTTTGATCTACTTCTTTCATCATACTTATTCTTCGCTCACAGTAGTAAGACATCCAAAAACTCATTAATGCAACTGCTACAACCATGCTTTCTTTTTCAAAAATGCTTTTAATAAACGAAATTGGTGGTAGTTCATTGCATAAAGTGCAGCAGTGCAATAAAATCGTATTAAAACCTCCCTACAGAGCAAGCATGATGCATGTCAGTAATTCATCTTTAATAAATTCATTATCCAATGTTCATTCATTACCTAAATTACACCAATTCATTTTCCAAATCATAATCAGTACCCACCCTAAGTCAGTTCATTATCCAAGCACATACTCAACATCCTTCATATCTACTTTCATTATCCAAAAACTGTATATATATCTCGGGACAAAAAGCTGCGCAATCAGGGTGCAACAAAGTTTATTCAAAACGTCTTATTTTGTGTCGGCGCCATTTTGGGTGGGGTCAGGCGAGTTCCAGCACAGTCAGAATCTCTCTAGTCTCGCATGGTTGGCCCAGAACTTTCCGTTGGCAGTTTCGAAAAGTTTTGTGCTATGTGGTTAACAGTCTAACAAATATGGACCATGAGTCAAAGAGTGGGGAGGGCGGCAACAATTTTCCTACCGGGTCATTCTGGTGTTCCTCCGGAACTGAACAAGTCTGTGCCGTGGCGGTATTTTAGCCATTTCCAATCCGAGGCTGGCGCCGGCAGGAGTTGTACCGATGTCGTGGTTCCCAGTGAGGGGGCGGGGGCGCCCATGCGGAGGGATCGGGGTGCCCCCCGGCTCTTATAGAATCTTCAAGGTTGAGGAGAGAAGGCATGGGGTGCGTGCCCGTCCTGGGCAAAAGACCGCTTTTTGATGTTGACCCTCTTTAAGTAAGAGCATTGGGGTGTCGCTGGAAGCCTCCACCTGGAGGGAGGTGGGGGAGGCTCGTTCTCGCCGCCTCCCCCTTCCAGCGACCCCGCGCCGTTCCTCGGCTCCGTCGCTTCGATATTGGCCGTGCCAGCCATTGAAGATGGGGGGGGGGGTGGTCGGCGGCTGAGGCAAGACAGCCCCCCCTTTTCTCTTGACATGTGGCGGGACTACCTGGAACTGTCCAGGCGTCGACATGTGGCGGGACTACCTGGAACTGTCCAGGCGTCGACATGTGGCGGGACTATTTGTCACTATGCAGGCGATGGCATGTGGCGGGACTATTTGCAACTGTCAGGCGTTGGGTGTAGCTGCAGCCATTATAGCTAAAAGAAATGCCGTCATCCTCGCCTTGGCTTCGGCCTTCGACGAAAGCCGGATCGGGTGAGAGAGAGGGGTGGTCGGTGGCCGAGGCAAGACAGCCCCCTCTCTCCCCGCGGCCTGCAGGGCGGCAGAAGAGAAGAGATGGAGAGGTCCTTGTCATTCTTTGGACCGCCTGCCCAACATCATCTCCTACTGACCGTGGCCAGGCGGGCCCCTCGTGCCTCGAGGCCTCGCCTTCCGGATGGGCGTAACCGCGGACCTGTTGCACTTTGGGAGCTTCCGGAATGGGGGTAGGTACCTATTGAATTGTTTCTATTTCATGTGACCGTTATTTTGGGCGTGGCGGGCAATGAGGCAGACATGTTGGGAGCAGGAATAGGCAGTAGAACCTAGCTACCTCGTGGCTATTTTTGCTGCCAAACTTTTCGCCATTTTATATTTCTTATTACGAACTATTTCTAATGTTTCTTATTTTTAGTGAAGTCAAAAGCTCATCAGGGGGTTACTGACTTAGCCTGATTTCTTTTTTTTATTTTTCTTTCTTTTCCTTAGCGTGTTTCGAGCTAAAGCTTTCTGTTAGTAGGGAACGGTGATCACTTCATATTTTTATGTGTCCTTTTCACTAGGGGGTACTTCTGGACGGACCAGACGAGTTCCCTCCAATAAATGGTCCGGGGTGGAACGAGATTATCGATCAAAAAGGGGAACATATATTCCTTCATTAGGGTATCATCCTGGACAGACCGAGCGATGTACTTCCACTTACTAGGGTAGCCTCCTGGACGGACCAGATGGTCTACTTCCACTAAATGGCCCATGAGCGGGGAGCATATGTCCTCCATAAGGGTAGTCTCCTGGGCGGACCATGCGAGCTACCCCCCAAATAACCAAACAGTGGGGAGTGGGTAGGACTGACGAATTCACAAAGGGGCATAACCTACCCTTTACTACTTGCAAAGACTAGATAGAATATTTCTATTCCACGTTGTTTGCAGGCAGAAAATACCTCAAACGAAACAATTCCTGGAACAACAATGTCCAGGCAACCAACCAATCAGTGGGGAGAAAAACAGGCATGACGGATTACAACGGGGACAAATGTCTGCATTACCTGCCCTTCGCTATCCAGAAAGGAAGACAGAATATTTCTACTCGTCTCAGTTTGTAGACAGGGAAGATCTCAAAGAGCAACAATCGATTATTAATCGATTTCAAACAATTCAGTGGGGAGAAAAGTAGGCATGACGGATTACAACGGGGACAAAAGTCTGCATTACCTACCCTTCTCTATCTGCAAAGAGGGACGCCGTTCCTATTCGCCGCTGTTTGCAAACAGAGAATGTCTCGTTCTCAAAAGAGAACCAATATGTCAAGTAGCCTTCGAAGCTAAATGAACCAATACCAACAATATCAGTATACAAATACCGATTCCAATACAAACAATCAATCAATCAGGTGGATAGAGCCACCCTACCAATCAGGCGTAAAAACACCCTACTTAATCTTACCCGGACCGGACCATACGGACAGTTCTTCGACTCCCTCCTCCAGCGCCCGATCGTTCTCTTACTCCATGTAGCATTCCTATGGGATTCCAGTCAGGACAATAGGTCACTCAAGAGAGGTCCGTTCAGAATTGGTGAAGTTCTTTCGATCGGCAGCCGGGCGAGGGCCCTCTCAAGGCAGGCATACCCCGATCATTTAGATGTTCACTTCTTCGTCTGGATCTCTCTTACCGGACCCTATGTCACTGATGGACCCCGCGTTGGGACGCCAATTGTGGAAAATGAACCCATAATTCTATCGATGCCCAGGCCGCTGGCGCAAACCGCTTCTTAGTTCCCATGTTAAATAATTACCAAATAAAGAGACGGGCGCTGGAAGCAGGAATCAAGAACAGAGTTTAATTCTCATGAGGAGAGCCAGTCATTTCGGACACGAAACACAGTGTCTTTCGGGAGGTGCTCTAACAAGTGAGCTGAGACTCTTGCTTTTATACCTCACAAAACACTTGATAGTACAATCAGGACAGTATGACGCAAAAGAAAGACATCCCTATAATCCTCGTGTCAATCCTACCCCACATACGTTCACAATGGGGACCCTTGACCTGCTGATAAGAGGGGAGGGCAATCACGCAGCTGAGTGTTCCGTAGGATGTGTACGCCTGATCATAGCCCCGGGGGTGGGGTGGCTAGGATCAATAGTGGATCCTTTGAAGAGGAGTGACTTCATACAATAAGGGCAGTAAATGGTATCTCCTGGCTCAGGCGATGGCCTCGGACATGTGTGGTCAGCCGGACTCGGGGGAAGGGGTCATCAAAGGAGTGGTATTCATGCCGCGTGGACAATCGAGCGCGGAGGGAAGGCTCGTCAACAGAGGGGTATTCATGGAAGGAAAGGAGGTGTTGGTCAGGCGCGGCCGTGACTCTCAAGGACAGGGCCTTGCAGAAGAAGAAGGTTTATGACTTGCCCATGTGAGGAGAAGGGAGGGGTAGCCAGGGTGGACACAGGGACAGAGTCACACAGAGAGAGAGAGAGATCTGATGACCCGTACATGAGAGAGCGGGGGCAGTCAGGTGCAGCTGGGGAGGGCTACGTCAGCCGAGGCGAAGGATGCCTCTTCAAGAGGGAATGGGGGGTTTTGTGTGGGTCAAGCAGGAGAGTTGCCTTTCACAGCAGGGTCGCGCAGAGGGAGAGGGTTTCATGGTCTATGCATGAGAGAGGGGGTTTAAGATACGCGCAGGAGGGAAGCCGGGGATTCCAATGGGTAAAAGGCCATGGTGCCTAGAATGGCTGTACATATGCATAGGGGTATGGGCTCTTACTGGCAGGGTGATACGGTCAATAATTTACAGTATTCATGGTGCTCACAGGGAGAGGAGTGGGAGAAGAAGGGGAATGAATGCTGTCTATGTACATCAATTTCTTCAACTTTCACAAGCGTCTGGGCAACGACAGTTACTGTCCGGTGGCTCTGCTGGCCGCTTTCCTGTCCTGCCGTCCACATACAGAAGGGTTGCTACTTATACATTCAGATGGGTCCCCGGTCACGAAGTATCAGGTGGATCATGTGATGCAGGGGTGCCTATTCTTGGCAGGATACACAACAAAAGGGGCCAAGTTCAGCTCCCATTCTTTTAGGATAGGTGCGGCTACCACTGCCTACAGGGTAGGTCTCCCAGCCGAAGCAATTAAAAGAGTAGGTCGGTGGGAATCTAACTGCTACAAAAGATATGTGAGACCAATGAGTATAATACGCCCTGTTAGCAGGCGCATGGTTGACGGCGTGTAAATAAAGAATAATAATTGCGTAAGCCATGACAGGAATAATACGATGTGTGTTAAAATTTCAGTTGCCACTTGGTGGTTGTTTGACTTTGCAGTGCTTTTAAGTGTATCAATAAACTATAATCTCACAACATATTGTGTTTCATTGCAGGGACAGAGGTATGGGTGATGGGGCACTCTTATGTCACGAGACTGGCGAGATGGGTAAATGCCAACACCTGGAAGCACGGCTTTAGCAACACTAATATATCTTGGTTTGGCTTCCCCGGGATGCATTGGGCGGCACTGATAGGGACGCTGCGTAGATTATTTTTTTTTTTTTTTTTTTTTTTTTCGCAAGACCTTTATTAAAAAACAAGCATTTGACACAGCATGAGCCTACAACCCGGAGGCCGGCCCGCTACGTTAATCACATTAACCATTATTGTGACCCAATGTTACACATGTTTCAGGATATTGCTGAATGCTGCACGTATGGTTAATAGCTGGCATTCGAACTGAGTCTCACTTTTTGTCATTTTTATAACAAGAACATTAAAACAACATTCCCCAATGTGGCCTTATTGTGTAATCCTAATGTACTCTACAGCAGTCGTGTCAATGCACCCAGAGTCCCTCTACCTCCGCCATCATCTCATACCCGTCCCATCAGCACCCATGCATACATGCATCCCAGTCAGTCTATGTGTGGAGGTTCCTCATCCTCCTGCAATGAGTTCAAATAATCCTCTAGATAGACCCACATGTTTTTGGGACGGGACTTAGCCGGCAGCAGTTCCTCGAAAGTTTGCAACTTGTCACGACATGTAGACATGTCATGCAACCATGTTTTTAACTTCGGCACTTTACGACTGTGCCAGCATTGTGCCACTTGTCTTTTAGCCAATAAGAGCGCTATCGCACAGAACTTCTTCTTCAAGGCTCGTAACTGCGGTGCTATCCCCAGTAAGCAAAGTTTGGGTGTGCAGTGTACCTCCTCCTCCAGCATGATAGATAACGTAGCAGTCACCTGCCCCCAGTATCCCGCCACCTGTGTACAGTCCCACGCTAAATGTGCAAAGCCCGCACCCTCCATGTTGCACCTTTTACATCTGTCCTCCTCTTGGAGCCCAAATTTAAACAATTTCTCCGGTGTGTAATATACTTGATGGATGAATTTAAAGTGGATCAGCCTCAGATTGCCATTCGGTGTGAGTATTTGTGTCAAAGCGCATGTGTTAGCCCACTCTTCATCAGATAATGGCTCCTCCAATAAGGCATCCCACCGCTGTCTCGCTTTCGATGCGTGTCCGTCTAAGTCTGATTGTGCGGCCGAGTACAGCCTGGACACCAGGTGTGATAAATCATTAGTTGTGATCAACAGCTGCAGTGGTGCAAGGCATTGCGGTTCCGAGGGGAACGTGGGGTAATGCTCCCTCAGTGCCCTATGGAGCCTATAATATGTGAAGCGAAACATTGTTGTCTGGTTATTAACATAACCTAAGTTGTCTAGGCATACAAACTCCCCATCTCGGAACACGTCCCCCATCCTATCGATACCGGCTTTAGCTAGTAGAGACATTCCCACGCTCTCCCCAGTCACCGATAGCTCCTGATGGTGGTGTAACAACATGGCTGGTGCATATAGTGGGGTCTTGTGAGCTAGTTGCCCTAATTTATGCCAGGCTTTGATCGTGGCATCTACCGTGTTGATATCTCTAGCGTGTAGCGGGGGGCGGATGTGTGAAATGATTGCCGTGAGTGGAATAGGGTGTGCGTCGCTCTCTTCTATGGCGGTGTGGGAGAGGTAAGGGACTGCGTGATACCAATATGCCGCGTATTGTGCTTGCGCGCATAAATAATACAGGAGAAAGTCAGGTACCCCGAAGCCACCTCTTGTAGGTGGAAGTTGTAGAGTTCGTAGATCTACCCGTGCCTGTTTACCCGCCCAAATCAAGGTTCGCACCAGAGAGTTAATGTGTCGAAAGATAGTGTGCGGTGGAGTGATTGGTATGTTATTAAACAGGTATAACAGCTTGGGTAGTATGTTCATCTTGACAATCGCTATCCTGTCCGCCAATGAAAGGGGTAGATGTATCCAACGTTGTATACTTTCCTCCAGTTTCGACAGCACCACTCCATAGTTTGCCCTGAGCACCTCATCCGGATCCCTGTGATACATGACCCCTAGGTATCGTATAGGATCTTGTTGCCAACTCAGTGGAAAGTCCACATCAAACGCCGAAGTGGTGTCCGTGAGGGGTATTATAGATGACTTGGACCAATTTATGGCTAGGCCCGAATGCCCTCCGAACCTTATGTATTCCCTGAGTATGGCGTTCAAATGCGTCTCCGGGTCCCGGACATATAGCAGCATGTCATCTGCATATAAGGAGATGTGTAACGGTCTGGCTATGAAGTTCAGTGCCGACTCTCTATAGTTCTGCCGTATCAGACATGCTAAAGGTTCTAGTGCTAATGCAAATAATAACGGCGAGAGTGGGCAGCCTTGCCGCGTCCCACGCTCAATCGTGAATTGGTCCGAGATATACCCATTAATCCTGACCCTAGCATTTGGCTTCGTGTAAAGCAGAGTGACCCATTGTACAAAGCGTTTTGGGAACCCCATTCTGTTGAGGACTGTGATCATATATCTCCATTCTATAGAGTCAAACGCCTTAGCTGCGTCTAGCATGACCGCCACAGCTTTGACTGAAGGTTGTAGAAAGTGCGATAGCGCAAATAGAGTACGGGTGTTATGTGCCGTTGATCTGGTGGGTACAAAGCCGGACTGATCCGGTAGAACCAGACTAGTCATCAATGGTGATAGCCGCTTGGCTATTAGCTTAGCAAGGATTTTCGAGTCTACGTTGATTAAAGATAACGGCCGGTACGAGTCACATTCCTCCGGATCTTTAGATGGTTTCAGGAGGGCGATAATCATGGCCTCGCGCAGCGTTGGGGGAAGTATGCCTTTCTCAAAGGCGGTGCCATACATATCCACTAAATGCGGCGCTAGTATGTCCGCATATTGCTTATAAAATTCCGGGGTGAACCCATCCGGGCCAGGTGCCTTGCCATTCGGTAGTGAGCCTATTATCTCTTTAACCACATCTGCTGTGATGGGCCTCGCTAAGTACTCCCTGTGTGCATCTGATAGCCACCCTATTGCTACATCTTGCAGGTAAGTGTAAGTGTCCTCCGCCGGAGCTGTGGGTTGTGATTTATATAGGGAACCAAATGATGTAACAAAGCATTTCAGTATGTCATCAGCCTGGGTGTGCGTGTCGCCCTCTCCATTCTTAACCCTAAGTATCGTAGCCTTGCCTCTACCTGTGCAGATTTTCCTAGCCAATACCGCCCCCGGCCGCCCTCCTTCTCCAAATGCTCTAGCCACATGTGTGCGGTTTAGATATTTCATTTCAGATTCTAGAAAGGCCTCGTGTTCCGTGTGTATTTCGCGAAGCGTGGCCAAGTGCGAGGTGTCCTGAGTGGTTTCATATAGGGATTCCAGGTCTCTCATTTGCTGTTCGCATCTGCGTATCTGAGTTCTAATATCCTTCAGCACCCCTACTGTGGTGCCTATACAGACCCCTCTTATCGTGGCTTTGAAGGCTTCCCAGAGGATGCCAGGATCTTCAGTCGTTGGGGCATTAAGGTCAAAATAATCTTTAATCGCCTTTTGAATCGTGTCAGCATAGACTGCATCAGTAAGGGCACGCGCGTTAAAGCGCCATTGAAAGGGGGGGGGTGTGTATAGTGGAATGTTCAATTGTAGTAGGACAGGATTATGATCGGACAGCGTGCGAGGGAGCACCTGTAGGTGGCTCACCCATAATGCCAGATCAGAGGAGCCTAGCCAGTAATCCAACCTGGACCAGCTATTGTGGGAAGTATTTACGTGCGTGGCCCCAGGAGCATCATTGTGTCTCAGTCTCCAAATATCTTCCATACCTAGATCTTCCATCATGTGCCCCACCATCGTGCGAGATTGTTTGTGCTGTTCCACTGAATTGGCTGACCGGTCCAACCCGTCCCGGAGTGTAACGTTCCAATCCCCACCACACAATATATGTGTACTACTGTGGTCCTGCAGGTGTCCCCATATCCCCCTGAAGAATTCCGGGGCATCAGTGTTGGGACCGTACACATTCAGCAATGTAATTTTCTGCCCCCTCAATGTCCCTGAAACCAGTAAGTACCTCCCTTCAGGGTCTTGTTTGACTGTGTGACTCACAAAGCCTATCCCTCGTTTCACCAAGATGACCACCCCCCTGGAGTAAGAGGAGTACGAGGCCCTAAAAACCTCCTCCGCCCACTTTGTCCCCAGTTGCGCTTGTGAGTGTGGGGCCAGGTGAGATTCCTGTAGGAAGGCTATATCCACATTCCACCTCGTCAGACTCGTAAAAATTTGCCGAATTTTACGCGGCTTTGAGAACCCTCTAATGTTCCAGGTCAGGATGTTTAAGCTGCTTCTACCCATCTCCCTAGTCCCCATCAGTTCCTAATGACATAATGCCTGGGTGCATAATATAAAACACTTGCAGAATGCCTATGGGCATCTCCTCAATAGGTGCTTCAATCGTTCCAGTGATAGCATAGATCCACTCTAAACCAGTACAAAAAAACATTACACATTCAATCGGCCTAACCATACAAACACATACCCCACCCCTCCAGAACCCACCCACTCCAGCAACCCCAACCTGCCGAAGCCTTACCCGTCCAGTGCACCAATTCAGAACTCCCACCAACAATAACATAGTGCCAGAACCAAAGTCTTAACGGGTAATACCCACGTAGAGGTCCGCCAGGGGCACAACTCTTCCACCCGGTGTACAGGTGTGGGCGATGCTAAAGCTGTTTTATGAATCGCAGTTTTGGTGCATACCCGCCGCCCCCTTCCCCCCCTCACTCCCCGAACAGCCAACAGACAATCCACCGGTCAAGCAACTTGTCTGGCATAGTGTGTCTCTATTGCAATTCAAACAGTACGACAGCAAAGTACATCATTCCTCCCTTCATAGCGTTGTTGAATAACGTACAAAGTGCATTGAGCCTCTCCCATAATCAGCGATGCATGTCATCCCTTATACAGCTATTTCGAGCATAGTACATCAGACTAATGGGCAATTTCTCGCCAGCCGTGTAATTGTCTGTATTAAGAAATCTCTACCTGGTGATGGCGGCCCTCCATGGTGTAAGCCAACACCGCCCCATGGGATGCACCTGAGGCATAATGTAATCCCAGTGCAGAGTCAGTAGTAAATCTCATCTCTGAGCAAGGTCTTTTTAGCCCCAACTCGGCCTCTTCCCACAGGCATTACGTGTATCTTGAGTCAATCCCACCACCAGGCAATCTGGGAAACCAGTTCTTAGCAGGCTAGCAAGTGCGAAAATGAGAGGTCATGCTAAAACGCATGATTTAGTAACTGAAGTGCACACTCACCAGTGGTATATCATGAAAGAACCCTTCATTATTAGTCCGAGTCTTGTCGTTGTTCACGTTGTGAATTTTCTCTGATCTCCCGTTGAACCCTTTTGACAAATTCTTGTGCCGCTTTTGGGGTAGGTAGTATCGTCGCTTTCTCCTTCCACATCACTCTGAGGCGAGCCGGATACATCATGGAGTAGACAATGTTCAGCTCACGCAGTTTAGATTTCACCGTAGTATATTCTTTCCGGGCCTGTTGGACCGCAACTGTGTGGTCCGGATAGAATTCCAGAGAATTCCCTTGATGTTGGATCTTCCCTTTCTCTCTTGCTAGCCGAAGGATCGTGTCCCTGTCACGATAATTGAGGATACGCGCAACAATCGGTCTCGGCGCGGCCCCAGGTGGTGGTTTCGGGGCTAGCGACCTATGAGCACGTTCCACAATAAATAGGGGTGACAGGGCCTCAGCTCCGAACAGATCCCTGCACAAGGTTTCCACGTAGGTTTCCATGCGGCCTGTGTTTGTGGACTCCGGCAGGCCCGTGATCCGTACGTTGTTGCGTCTTGAGCGTGCTTCTAAATCCTCCTCCTTCGCCTTTATAACCTCCAGAAGTCTTTCCATATCAGTGCATTTTGAGGTGGAGGCTCGCGCCTCATCTTCGACCGCAGATATCCGAGTTTCGGCCTCATCTAGCCTTTCCCCATGTTTCTCCTGTCGCGCCGCCATGGTGTCCATTCTGCAAGTTAAATTATCCAGTTTGCCGTTAATGTCCTGTAGATTGGACTGTATAGCTAGCAGGATCTTTTCGATGTTGTTATTGGGTGCCTGACCTGCTTCTTCCTCCGGTACCACGTCAGTGGATTTCTGCGTTTTCTTTGTCTCAAACGGCAGCTTCTGTTGGTGTTTTTCCGGCTTGCCCATTTTTGCAGTTGGGGAGGTTGTGTTACTGTACGTTAACCTCGAAGCCCTCGTCTGTCTGGTCGTGGACGCCGTGTTGAACCCCACCCTTGGGGCGACCGCTGCCTAGTAGACCTCCTCCGCTTTATGAAACCTTAGGCTTCCCAACCTCGCAGTGAATATCACAAGCCTTCCGACGTTTATAGTTGGTATGGCGCTGTATTGTGGTCGGCACCCTCCCCCACACTCAGTATTGGAGTAGGCAGCCCACCACCCTAGTCCAACGCTTCTGTAGGGCCAATTTATGCCAGACGTCGTCTCTCCGAGTTTGGGGTCTGTAATCCCCCCAACAAGAGGGACCGTTTCACACGTTGCCGTCTGGGAGGATACGCTAACGAAGGCAGGCACCAACCTCAGTTCGGGAACATGCAGCGATCTTTCCACCGGGGCGGGCGAGGCTCGGTATTGGCGGCCACAGGGCTCCTGGCAGTGTGTGATCCTCCGCTGTTGATGTAGCAGCGTTGTTCACCGCAGCCCACTCGTTCCTTACCGCTCTCACTTCCAACAGCCGGTACCAATCACCCTGCAGGAGTGTGGGCACAACTGCCTCCACGCCAGCGCTCCACACTGTGCCCAATGCTGTGGTTTACTTTTGTATCTGATCACCACTCCGCTGTAACAGGCCTCCACCAGTGATACTTCACTACCCCAGGAGTCAGGGAAAATTCGAGTAAGCCCGCGTTTTTCGGTTCGCCGCCGCCATCTTGTCAGGCAAAGTCTTCAGCGCTGGAATATGGCAATCCGGGGCTTTGCTTCGCCACAATGTCCCATGTAGGGGTAGCGGGGGGGATATCCCTCAGATTCCTACCTCCTCCATGTCTCCCTGGTCCTGGACAGCAGTGGGGCGCTTGTCCCCTGTTCGCCCGGTGCCTGGACGTCCCAACACGGCGGCCATTTTGTCAGGCGCCTCGGTTCCTCGCAACTCCTAATCACAAATTACCGGGTAGTTCTTGTCCGCCGGCTGCCGGTGCTTATCCCAACATGTGCTACAACCCTACTGCCATCATGTCGGGCCGTCGAGGGGCCGATTGCTCGGGCGGGGGCGGCGATAACCACCTCGTTGAACGATCGCCCGGCGGAGCTGCTTCTCAGGCAGCCATGTCGCCGTGCGCCCCCTAGCGCCCCAACCGACGCTGCGTAGATTATTGAGGGAAAACAGGCGAACGCCAAACATCCTGGTGGTGCACCTAGAGGGGAACGACCTGGTAACATTAGGCAAAAGGCGACTGTTAGACGCAATGAGGAAAGACTTGAGCATCATGAGCGGCGAATTGGGACAATGCAACATATATTGGTCAGAAATATCCCCTAGACCGATTTGGCATGGGGCAACATCGCAGGAGGCACTAGAAGGCACTCGTAGGCGCGTAAACGCAGCAATGCGCAAATTCAGCGAACAGAGAGAGGTAGGTTTCATCAGGCACGGCTTGCTGCACGCCAAATCCATTGGCTGCTGGGAATCTGACGGGGTACACTTGTCCAAAGTAGGCATGGCGATTTTCCTATTAGATCTAGGGGAGGCGCTAGAAACAGCCGGATGCAGATAGAAGAGAACTAAGGGCTAGGTAGTGGGGGCTCTGGGCGCAGCGGGTGCCACGCCCAGGGCTGTGGAAAAGGTACAAGGCGATCCCCATACAGGACAGGCGCAGGATCAGGACCTGAAGCCCCAGTGCGAAACGCACCGTGCTGAGTCATACATAATCCAAGGGGCCCTTCTTGGGGACTTGGTTTCGAAGGCGCCCCGTTAGTCCTTAGGGCGGTTGTAAGCCTGAGCAACCGGGGCTTGCCGATAACGCCCCGCCTGACTGGGCAAGGTGTGAGTTGACTCTCCCTTGTCCGGAGGGTGGGGCAGGTGGACGATAGGTCCGCCGGGGGGAGGATTTCCTCCCAAGTTCCACACCTGGTTATGGCCGCTGGTGTCTGCTTCTTTGGCTCAACTTCAGGCGCCCTGCAATAAGGGGTTGCAGGGTATAGGGGGTCGCCTGTCAGTTAACCCATTCTGTTATTTGTACCACAAATAAACCTGCAACTTCTTCATCCCAACCTGCTCGTCTGTGTATCATTTGGGTGAGGGAGGTTGTGGGACGAGGTGTACCGATGCAACTACTATGCAGGTTGAAAGATTGTCTGACTCCATTGTACTTCTTTCTGGCTCTGGGCAGTTTGTATTTTGCAAAGTTGTCAACTTCTGTCAACTTTTTCACCATGTGGGTGGGACTGTGTGCGTGCCGAGCGCCATCCGGGCACTCTCCACCCCCTCCCCACCTAACAACACCACACAAAGCGCTGGAGTGTCCGGTGTGTGCCCCTGGGGGGGTTTCACCCTAGAATGAAGGAAGCCGGAGACGAGCCTGACCTCTGCAGAGGCCAGCCGGGCGACCTGACCCGACGTCTGTCATCCCAATAGACGCACTGACAGCCCCCCCCCCTTCCATGTGTACATAAATGAGCTGTAAACCGACCCCCCAGACAACTCACCTCCACCTCACAACATGCTGCTCACAGGCGCTCTCCTCTCCTCCGCCTTCCTGCTGGGCTATTCCCTGGCGCTTCCAGTGAGTTTTGGGGTCACTTCCCTCGACACTGCTCATGCGACCCCCCTCTTTCTCCCCGGCTGTTCTAAGCATTACCTGTCACTTCTTTCTTTCACCGGGGGACTTCTCCATCCCTGGCACTGTCCCTCACTCCTTTCTTCCCCTCGAGGACACCTCCGTTCCTGGCACTGCCTGGCTGTCACTCCTTTCGGGCCCTTCGACGACACCCTCTCCCTGCCACTGTCCGTCGATCCTTTCTTCCCCTCTAAGACCCCTCCTGCCCTGGACTGTCCGTCACTACTTTCTTCCCCTCGAGGACAAGCCTCCGTCCTGGCACTGTTCGTCCCTGGCACTGCATGTCACTCCTTTTGGACCCCTCGACGACACCCTGTCCCTGCCACTGTCCGTCACTCCTTTTTTCCTCCTCTATAACAACCCGTCCCTGGCACTGTGCGTCACTCCTTTCGTTCCCTTGATGTCACTCCCGCCCCAGGCACTGTCCGTCACTCCTTTCTTCCGCCTCTAGGACACCCTGTCCCTGCCACTGTCCGTCACTCATTTCTTCCTCCTCTAGGACACCCCGTCCCTGGCACTGTGCGTCACTCCTTTCGTCCCCTCGATGTCACTCCCGCCCCGGGCACTGTCCGTCACTCCTTTCGTCCCCTCGAGGACACCCCGTCCCTGGCACTGCCTGTCACTCCTTTCGTCCCCTCGATGTCACTCCCGCCCCGGGCACTGTCCGTCACAACTTTCGTACCCTCGATGCCACTCCCGTCTCTGGCACTGTCCCTCACTCCTTTCTTCCCCTCGCTGTCCACTCCCATCCCTGGCACTGTCTGTCACTCCTTTCTTCCTCTTCTAGGACACCCGGTTCCTGGCACTGTCTGTCCCTGGCACTGTCCATCACTTCTTTTGTCCCCTCGACGTCACTCCCGCCCCTGGCACTGCCCGTCACTCCTTTCTTTCCCCGGGGATCCCTCCACCCCTGCTAGTCTAACACTCACTCCTGCGGTTCCTTTGCAGATCCCTGCCGGGGGTCCCTCATACACCGCAGAGGCTGTCAGCCCCGCCGGTAAGTGCCTCATCTCGGACTCGGGTGTGTATGTGAGAGTGGCAGGAGTGAAAGAGAGAGAAACAGAGCAAGCGAGTGACAGAGGTGAAAGAGAGAGGGGAGGGACAGAGAGGGGGAGAGACGGAGGGTGAAGGCGAGGTTGGAGGTTCGAGTGCTCCACTGCAAAGGTAGCTCAGTGAGTGAGTGTGTTCTCGGATGAGCAGTGCTGCTGGGAGGGAGCTGCAGGGAGACCTCCTGTCCTCACTCACCCCCTGCTCGAACTGAGGGGACCTCTTACCCTCACTCACCCTCTGCTCGAAGTGAGGGGGCCTTCTGCCCTCACTCAGCCTCTGCTCGAAGTGAGGGGGCCTCCTGCCCTCACTCATCCTCTGCTCGAAGTGAGGGGCCTCCTGCCCTCACCCACCCCCTGCTCGAAGTGAGGGGGCCTCCTGCCCTCACTCAGCCTCTGCTCGAAGTGAGGGGGCCTTCTGCCCTCACTCAGCCTCTGCTCGAAGTGAGGGGGCCTCCTGCCCTCACTCAGCCTCTGCTCGAAGTGAGGGGGCCTTCTGCCCTCACTCAGCCTCTGCTCGAAGTGAGGGGGCCTCCTGCCCTCACTCAGCCTCTGCTCGAAGTGAGGGGGCCTTCTGCCCTCACCCACCCCCTGCTCGAAGTGAGGGGGCCTCCTGCCCTCACTCAGCCTCTGCTCGAAGTGAGGGGGCCTCCTGCCCTCACTCAGCCCCTGCTCGAAGTGAGGGGACCTCTCCCGGTGCTCCCGGGGGGCAGGGCGCCTTCCAGCAGGTTGTGGCCCGGACCGCCCTGCAGTGATGGGGCTAGACTGTGCACCTTCTGAGACTGTGCAACCTGCAGCGCCGAGACGCGCCTGTTGGGGCAGCTGCGCGCAAATTCTGGTCATTCATTTATTCACTCATTAAGAGGCGCTGTGGAGGGGTGCGCGTGAACGGAGACGGGGGCGGGAGGTGGAGGGGGGGAGGGGGGTTGGGGGCGGGGAGGAAGGGAGAGGGCGTTCTTGACGTTCATAGTATACACTCACCCTCTGGCACACTGCGGCTTACCCTCACACAGGGACGGAGCCACCAGCAGCCAGTGGTGCCATGGCTTTGGCCCCCAAGGCTGCGTGGGGCCCACTTGACCCCAGTTAAAGTCTGTTTTTCCTTCTACTAAACCAGGGAGTGGGGGCCCGGTTAGCCTCTGGACCCAGGGTGCCCTAGAAAGGCCACTGCCCAGGCACCACCGAAGCCCGGCTCAGTGCTACAGGCGGGGTTCAGCGCTCCGGGAGGGGGGCGGTGGCGAGTGCCAGAGATGTGCAGACTTAGGCGTGGGCGTCACGAGGTGTTCCTCTCCCTTTCAGGAGTCAGCAGTGAACTGGAGCCAAACGATGACATCCTAGAGGCCAATAAAGGTAAGGGCATGGGGCGGGGCGGGGCGGGTGGGGGATCTCCAGGCGTCCGTGTCTAGAAAGGGTCTGGAATTGTCGGATTTTAGCCTAATTTTGATCCAAATACTCTGACAGCAGGCACTTAGGGTGACCAACTGGCATAGGTTGCAAATTCAGGATGGTGAGTGTAAACCTTCAGTACAAAGGGTCAAAATTCAGGACAACATTTCAGGACTGAAGGTCAAAATTCAGGACAAAAGGTTAGATTTACAGACACATCAGAGAAAGATGCGCGATAGTGTAAAAGTAAGCAAATAGACAACCACTGAAGTACAAGTCGAACAAAGTTTTTGTTAGGTTGAGACAATTATGCACTTGATAGTGTTTCGGTATTCGCGCAGGTTTGAGCAACTGTGCAGGTATTTTCGTGGCATTTCCGTTGATAATAATCTATTTATTTGGATACTGTACTGCGTTGTCCAGTCTTATATGTTGTTTACAACTCATGGTCCTGAGCAGGCATGTTTGATGAGAGAAGTGGTCAGGAAGATCTGCTCAGATAGACCTTGTTACTAGCATCTCATATCTGAGGGCCATTGTGAGATGTAAAGCGGCACGCATAGGTGAACTAAAGGGAGGACTGCGGTGATGAACCCACTAAAGGGAACACATTATGGAACTTAAAAGATGGAATCTGACTTTGCTTATGGGGGCTTCGCAGAGAGTTTCACTAGGGAAGTCACAAAAGTGCTTTTCCTGCAGCTTTTATACACTATTACATAGTTTATTTTTGACGCCTTGCCTATTGCTACAAACACTATATGTATCTCAAGCACAGCTCATGGCACTATGAGGCTCCCTCTAAGACCTTACACCTAAAACAAAACATGCAAACAATTACTGGTGTAATATTCGAGTAGCAGTTGGGTGTGACTTAAAATGTCACATGCATGATGTATGGATCCCACACATAAGCACACAGCAAATACAGAATAGGAACACATGGGAAAGGGAGTAGCCAGAAAATGTAAATACCTCCCTCTTTGAACTAAAGCTCTCATGGCACCGATAAAGCAAAGTAAGCCATCACAACCCTCCCTTGAAGCACACTCTTGTCCAAGAATACAGCCATTCATCCTTCCGTCAAGCCCCTGATAACCACCATTTCAAATGTACATTCTATCATCTATTAATTCTTTCATCCATCATTCAGTCTTTCACTATTCATTCTGTCCTTCCATCTGTGTGCCAATCAATACCCAAACCATTTCAACCATTTGCAAACATATGCATAATTTATCCTTCCACCCATCATTTCACGTATCCATCGCTCCATCCACCCTTTCACTCATCCAACCATCATCCTTCCACCCTTTTACCCAATCCATCCTTTCAATCACTCATCCACTCTTTCATCCATCCATCCATTCACTCATTCAACCATTTACCCTTCTGACTAAGCCATCTTTTCACTCATCCATCCACTCTTCATCAATTCACTTATCCATCCAACCATTTACCCTTCCACCAATCCGGCCATCTTTTCACTTACTTATCCATCCACCCAGTCACTCATCTGTACACCCATTCAACTTTTGACTTATCCATCCTTTCTTCCAGCTCTCCACCCTCCCTTTCACTCATGTATGCATTCTTTCACTCATCCAAATTCGCCCATTCATTCTGCCAATCATCCATCCATGCTTAAATATTTCAAAAAGGGGGTGGGGTCGCACACCACTCACTCACCAGCGGGATCGCCCCTAGGGACTATGGTCAGTGTAGTTTTGTATTCCGCGATGTATCTTTCTTCGCCATCCCTGGACACGTGTTTCGGGGTATTTACCCCTCATCAGCAGGGAATAGGCCATCTTCTTATCTTCTGGGGTTGCCGGTGGCTGCCAAATATTGCCAGGTCTAGTACCACACAGGCGCGCGGGTGCGGGGTCCCAGGCTCGTCAGCCCGACAGCTCGAGGGAGCTTTAAACATTTCAAAAGGGGGTGGGGTCGCACACCACTCACTCACCAGCGGGATCGCCCCTAAGGACTATGGTCAGTGTAGTTTAGTATTCCGCGATGTATCCTTCTTCGCCATCCCTGGACTAATGTGTTAAGGCGTACCTATCAACTCCTGTCAACATGTTTCGTGCATACCCCAAGCACTTCTTCGGGACTACACAGGGACCAGCCCTGTGTTCGCCACTCCTTAGCTCTGTTGTGAGACATTTTAAATAAATAATGCTGCAATCGATAATTAGTGCATGCATAAGTACCTACGTATTCATTTGAATCACGAGGTTCCTATAAAACAAAAGACAACTTGAAAAGTCAAGGGGTGTTACCCCCAACATAAACACACATAACACATAATTCGGATTGCACGTGGAAAACGTGATTACATTTCCCGTGGTCCTCAACAGGGCGTTTTTATATGCAAAAACGTGATTCTTTTCATGCACAAAAAGTGGTAGTTCTCATGCATAAAAAACGTGATGGACACCTTACTGTGACAAAACCAAGCATTCATCTTACTCACACACTCATACATATTTACATACATGTAGTGGGACCTAACTGTGCCCCATGGACTCAGAGGGGTTCAGTATCCCAGCAATCTAAGAGAGGAAGGCAAAACGTAAATTACATCTACTGATCTTCTTTCTTCCGACCTGCAGGGCTGTGCAATGGTTAATCAACCCGTACAGCGGTAACTAAAGGCTCTTCATATGCCAGACTTCGTTAGCACACACTTACTTGCTCACAGGATACCTCCCTCACGTAAACACCTACTAGCATCCCTCCGGTCCGAATGTTGTTTGACCGGGGGCGCCGAGTTTGTTTTAAAGATCTGTGCTCGTCCGGTTGCTTCCGCATTGCATGCACTAATTATCGATTGCAGCATTATTTACTTAAAATATCTCACAACAGAGCTAAGGAGTGGCGAACACAGGGCTGGTCCCTGTGTAGTCCCGAAGAAGTGCTTGGGGTATGCACGAAACATGTTGACAGGAGTTGATAGGTACACCTTAACACATTACGTTTAGGGACCCTATTTTTCCACCCCATTTTTAATATTACCACCTAGAAGCAGGAATAAAGTTTATTGAAAGATTACTGGGCAGGTATTTTTAAACATATCACTTAGTCCACTCCACTATCACACCAGCACCATACATAGTCAATTATAAGTGCTCCTACGTAATTCGCAAGTCGCAGCACGCCCCAGCCCATAGAGGACTGGGATGGCCCCAATGATGAAGCATGTCACCATGGGGCAACCCTGGTGAGTGAGGGGACACCAAGAAAAAGAGCAATTTTCTCTTTTTCTATCTACTATACCTTCCAGACCAACCCCATTGAGCGTTGCGAATGGAATTATAGTGACCGGCTAGCCTCTCAGGTATCTGGTAACAGAGACCTCATGTTGAATTGTCTATTGTAACATCACCACCCTGAAGGTCGTGATTTATATGTGATTTTTGAGCAGCGACCCCATTAATCTTTTTCTGATGTCGACCCCTTCCCCTCCCTTTTTTTATCTTCCGTACTTTAGGGATGGCGCCCTCCCTCCTGCCCCTCAATGTGGTGACACTTGTGACTTCCTGGGTAATACTAGTGGCTATTTCCGGAGTTTTTTCCAAGTCTGTCCTTAGTTGAGAGGAGCATGATAGATGGGATACTGAAAGGTCTACCATATTGGGCAGGCTACATCTATCAGCATCAACATGTTCATCTGCCTGGATATCTATAAGACCCACAGCCTTGGGTTGTGACGGGGATTTGGCTGTTGCGGAGAAGTGTGGCTCACTGGTTAGAGCAGGCGGACCCTGAAGCAGAGGTAAGACCCGGGACCAGGGTTCAATTCCCGACGCGGCAGGGTCTTGAGCTCAAATGTCCACGGACTCGATAATTCTCGCTTCGGTGCCTGACCTAATCATGAGTTCACACTATGCAACTCTGGGCATTAGGCTTGCTTAATCTCACAACGGCCCCCCGCGGCGGGATGCCTGGCTTTCACCTTGGGGATGCCCTGTAGGGGCTATCTCACAGGGAAAAAGCCAGGACGGGTTCCCAAGGGAAGCGCTTAGAGAACCCTGGGTGATAAGCGCTATATAAATCCAATATATAATACAATACAATACGTTGCAATTTGTCCCATAGATGATCTTTTCTTTGCCAAGGCGAGGTTTTGTGACACCCTACGCTCCATTATTGTAATCCCTTGGTCTAAAAGTGTATTAGCCCTTATGATGAAGTTATCCAAGGTGCCCGTTGATAGGGTCCCTCCTGCAGCAGTTTTACTTCTGGTTCCTCAGGTGGACATTATTGCCCGGAACAAATCACCAGTCTATGCAATGAGTGACTGTGTAGAATGTATGAAATAATTACAATATGTACATACTGCCACACAGCCAGCCAGGTTGGGGTTTGAAGTTAGGAGTTAGAGGGCTGGCCCAGCCCGACCTCAGCCGGTCTCTAACGGGCTACAACGGGCCCGCCTTGGCCCGGGCTTCTCCCGACGCTCCCGCGCAGCGTGGGAGTGGACCTGTTAAATAGAAAGTATGGCGTCCCGAGGGTGGGGCTATCAGGGGGCGCAGACCAGGTGACAAGGGCCACGCAGGGACTCCTGGGAAGGTGAGTCCCTGCATCGCTTCACCCCTGAAGCTGTCAAACCTTTTTCCCAGGGCACACAAAGCACACAAAGTCCTTGGATGATGACTCCCAGACCACCACACCGCGCAGCGGCAGAATCCAAAATCGCTCAAAAGAAGGCAGCGTCCCAGCTACGGTCAGTTCCGCCTTTGAAGGTCCCGTTTTAGCCAGGGAAGGTAGAGGTTTTTAAGTTGTTGCCGTCCTGAGGGCGGGGCTATCAGGGGGCGCAGACCAGGTGACAAGTGTCACGCAGGGACTCCTGGGAAGGCGAGTCCCTGCAGCACTTCACCCCTGAAGCTGTCAAACCTTTTTCCCAGGGCACACAAAGCACACAAAGTCCTTGGATGATGACTCCCAGACCACCTCACCGCGCAGCGGCAGAATCCAAAATCGCTCAAAAGAAGGCAGCGTCCCAGCTACGGTCAGTTCCGCCTTTGAAGGTCCCGTTTTAGCCAGGGAAGGTAGAGGTTTTTAAGTTGTTGCCGTCCTGAGGGCGGGGCTATCAGGGGGCGCAGACCAGGTGACAAGTGTCACGCAGGGACTCCTGGGAAGGCGAGTCCCTGCAGCACTTCACCCCTGAAGCTGTCAAACCTTTCTCCCAGGGCACACAAAGCACACGTAGTCCTAGGAGGATGGCTCCCAGACCACCACACCGCGAAGCGGCACCCGCGAAGTTGCACTCGCGAAGCGGGTGCGGCAAGGTGCAACAGCAGAATCCAAAATCGCTCAGAAGAAGACAGCGTCCCAGCTACGGTCAGTTCTGCGTTTGAAGGTCCCGCTGTAGCCAGGGAAGGTAGAGGTTTTTAAGTTGTTGCCGTCCCGAGTGCGGGGCTATCAGGGGGCGCAGACCAAGTGACAAGGGTCACGCAGGGACTCCTGGGAAGGCGAGTCCCTGCAGCGCTTCACCCCTGAAGCTGTCAAACCTTTCTCCCAGGGCACACAAAGCACACAAAGTCCTAGGAGGATGGCTCCCAGACCACCACACCGCGAAGCGGCACCCGCGAAGTGACACCCGTGAAGCGGGTGCGGCAAGGTGCAGCGGCAGACTCCAAAATCGCTCAGAAGAAGACAGTGTCCCAGCAACGGTCAGTTCTGCGTTTGAAGGTCCCGCTGTAGCCAGGGAAGGTAGAGGTTTTTATGTTGTTGCCGTCCTGAGGGCGGGGCTATCATGGGGCGCAGACCAGGTGAAAAGGGTCACGCAGGGACTCCTGGGAAGGCGAGTCCCTGCAGCGTTTCACCCCTGAAGCTGTCAAACCTTTCTCCCAGGGCACACAAAGCACACGAAGTCCTAGGAGGATGGCTCCCAGACCACCACACCGCAAAGCGGCACCCGCGAAGTGGCACCCGCAAAGCGGGTGCGGCAAGGTGCAGCGGCAGAATCCAAAATCGCTCAGAAGAAGACAGCATCCCAGCAACGGTCAGTTCTGCGTTTGAAGGTCCTGCTGTAGCCAGGGAAGGTAGAGGTTTTTAAGTTGTTGCCGTCCCGAGTGCGAGGCTATCAGAGGGCGCAGACCAGGTGACAAGGGTCACGCAGGGACTCCTGGGAAGGCGAGTCCCTGCAGCACTTCACCCCTGAAGCTGTCAAACCTTTCTCCCAGGGCATACAAAGCACACGAAGTCACGAAGTCCTATGAGGATGGCTCCCAGACCACCACAACGCGAAGCGGCACCCGCGAAGTGGCACCCGCGAAGCGGGTGCGGCAAGGTGCAGCGGCAGAATCCAAAATCGCTCAGAAGAAGACAGCGTCCCAGCTACGGTCAGTTCTGCGTTTGAAGGTCCCGCTGTAGCCAGGGAAGGTAGAGGTTTTTAAGTTGTTGCCGTCCCGAGTGCGGGGCTATCAGGGGGCGCAAACCAGGTGACAAGGGTTACGCAGGGACTCCTGGGAAGGCGAGTCCCTGCAGCGCTTCACCCCTGAAGCTGTCAAACCTTTCTCCCAGGGCACACAAAGCACACAAAGTCCTAGGAGGATGGCTCCCAGACCACCACACCGCAAAGCGGCACCCGCGAAGTGGCACCCGCAAAGGGGGTGCGGCAAGGTGCAACGGCAGAATCTAAAATCGCTCAGAAGAAGACAGCGGTCCAGCAACGGTCAGTTCTGCGTTTGAAGGTCTTGCTGTAGCCAGGGAAGGTAGAGGTTTTTAAGTTGTTGCCGTCCCGAGTGCGGGGCTATCAGGGGGCGCAGACCAGGTGACAAGGGTCACGCAGGGACTCCTGGGAAGGCGAGTCCCTGCAGCACTTCACCCCTGAAGCTGTCAAGCCTTTCTCCTAGGGCACACAAAGCACACAAAGTCCTAGTAGGATGGCTCCCAGACCACCACACCCCAAAGTGGCACCCGGGAAGTGGCACCCGCGAAGAGGGTGCGGCAAGGTGCAGCTGCAGAATCCAAAATCGCTCAGAAGAAGACAGCGTCCCAGCTACGGTCAGTACAGCGTTTGAAGGTCCCGCTGTAGCCAGGGAAGGTATAGATTTTTAAGTTGTTGCCGTCCTGAGGGCGGGGCTATCAGGGGGTGCAGACCAGGTGACAAGGGTCACGCAGGGACTCCTGGGAAGGCGAGTCCCTGCAGCGCTTCACCCCTGAAGCTGTCAAACCTTTCTCCCAGGGCACACAAAGCATACAAAGTCCTTAGAGGATGGCTCCCAGACCACCACACCGCGAAGCGGCACCCGCAAAGCGGGTGCGGTAAGGTGCATCAGCAGAATCCAAAATCGCTCAGAAGAACGCAGCGTCCCAGCTACGGTCAGTTCTGCATTTGAAGGTCCCCCAGGCATGTTAAATTCATCAGTTGGAGGAGGGCCCATGGATCACTCTACGCTGGCGGCCCCTGAAGTGTCCATTTGGACTTTATCAGAGGATCCTGTGCGGGTTGACCCAGGGGGCTACCAGGTAGAAGACAGGCCTAACGTAAATCAGATAAATCCTTCTCTATGCAGTAGCTCTTTTTCTATGCAATGGGACACAAAGAGTCTTTTTTATTTAAATCTTGAATACATTTATGAGTTAAAAACCTCCCAACCCAATCTGCTGAGATCGCAGCAATCCATGCCCGATTGACAAAGATTGAGGAAACCATGGCTCAGATCCCGGTATGACTCTCAGAGGCCGAGACCAGGTTTTCCCAATTGTAGGAACAAGTGGCATCTATGAACCTCAAAGTTGCCACCTTTCAGTCCCAGAGAACTACGCTGGAATTTAAATTGAAGGAGTTATAGAACCACTCCAGGTGCTCAAATCTTTGAATCCTGGGCATCCCGGTGGGCATTGAAGGTCAGCAGATGCTGCAATGGATTGACTCATTTATAAAGAAAAATGTTATCCCGAAATTTGATGGGGATCTGACTATAATGAGAGCCCATCGTGTTCCAACACACCTCCCACCTAATGTTAAATTCCCACGGACTATCCTGGTCAACTTTGGGGACTTTAGGGTCAAGGAACAGATCTTAGATAGAGCCATTAAACAAAGACAATTTTCCTCTGCAGAAGTGCCTTTATGTTGTATCTTTTCAGACATGTCAGCCTCCGCAGCAAAGAGGCAGAAAGAATTTGTAAAAATGTTGCATTTGTGTAAGGCAGAGTAAGCTGAAGGTGTAAGTTAAGGGTAAATTCCACATCTTCTGCAGTGTGCCAGATGCACAGGAGTTATTGCAACAGATCTCTATGGAGAAACCCTAATGGCTTTAAAGTAGATGTCAGTTAGGCGGTTTGGGGAACCCTTTTTTTTTGGGGGGGGGGCAAAAGAGTCACTTGTCCACAGAGGAGTACTATTGTGTATTCTAGGTAGTCTTCTTTATTCTTGTTCCTCTTTTTCAAGATTTTTTCATGCTGTTAAAATTGCAAAAAACACAGTTGATGGACAGAATGTAGAACAATGTCATACATTCAACCCAGTACAAGGATCTGGGCCTAAATCCATTGTTTTTTTATTCTTGTTCCTCTTTTTCAAGATTTGTTCATGCTGTTAAAAGATTGCTATTTCGTTCAGGAAGGGAAGGGTAGGGGAGGGTGGGGGAGGGCTGTTCAGCTGCACTAGGCACCAAGTCATTGTGCCAGTAGTAGGGTGGGTGGGATAGGTTGTCTGGCTCCAAGCAGGGGCGGTCATCTGCTCGGGCGACAATGGGTCACAGGGGTGAAAAGGGAGCATGGGGGAAAAAATGAAACCTATATTTTAAGTTCACATTCATCTGCTCATTGTTATGTGAAAGCAAAAAAGGGGGGCCTGGCCTCTCCGCTAGCTTTGGGTTGGGAGCTTTTTTCTGAATTTATAAAAGGTATACCTTTTGAGAATGCGGACATTCAGAAATTGTTCTGTCCCCGTAATGGGAAATAAGGAAATACTTAAAGTGGTTTCGTTTAAAGTGAATGGTCTTAATAACAAGATGAAAATGCGGACCATTGAGGCTTGGATTAAAACAGACAATCCCTCAGCCATTTTATTACAAGAGACCCATATCCCAGCAGGGAAAATCTCAGATTTTGCAATGTTTAGACCCTGTGCAGCATTTTTTCCTCAGCCTCAGCAGCACATAGGGGGACGGCGATCTTTCTGAGTAAACAATTTCAGGCTGAAGTGGCTGATTTTGTGAGCGATCAAAGTGGTAGATGGTGCTGGGTCACCTGTAATGTTGATCTTCGGCCTTTGACACTTGCTAGTTTATATGCCCCAGTAGAGTAGATTCCCTTCCCATATGAGGAACTTTTTTTAACATTAATCCAAGTCCCGGGAGATTTGATTGTTGGGGGGATTTTAATTTGTTAATGAGCCTCAAGATCGATTCCTCATCTTATTAAAAAAACAGTTAAAACAAAAAACTCTTGAAACTGTACATAGCTATAGTTCAATGCTTGATATTGGTGACCCTTGGCGGAAGCCGGGAGTTAGCACGCTCATATTTTTATCTGCATTTGTGTTGTTGCTCTACTGATTTTAAAAGAACTGCTAACTTTCACCCAATCTCTCGCGCACTCGTGACAGAACCGGCCAGCCGATCCAGGGCTGACACGGCATCCTGTTGCTAGGGCAACGCCGCGTCACAGCAGCGGACACGCCCAACCACGTGACCTATCACGTGACCACGCCCACTTCCTATGCCAGCCCATAGACATAAAAATGTGCTGTAACAGGAAGCGCAGCGGACGAGCGCAGCGGGCGCGACGAATGCGCGCCGAAGGCGCGCATAAGGCAAGCTCGTCTGCGCTCGTCCGCGCCGAGGACGGGCCAGCGGCCACCCCCCCTGCAACTCCAGACCCACGGCATCATTCACATACGGTGAGATTAACCTATTCCGCCGGCGAATTACGACAACTAAGACATCTAGCGGATCAACCGCACTCACTCCCTATTTTAAGACACTCCAACCATATTTTAGGCCCAGTGTCATGTCCATCTTGCATCAAACGTTCCAGTAAATCCCCAATAAATAACATACCTTCCATACAAGCGGCATTAATAAACGCCAGATCCCTCCCTAAACACAAAACGGAAATAGCCGACTTGATCCATGCGTATAAACTTGACCTATTGTTTATTACCGAAACTTGGGGCGACGAGGCCTCAGGACCCGACTTTGCTGAAGCCACTCCCAACAATTTCAATGTTTGTAGACTCGATAGACCAATAAAAAGAGGTGGCGGCATTGCCATCATTTATAAAAGCCACTTCAAACTCGCGATCAAACCACATATATGTTCAGAATACGAGTCACTTACATTCACTTTAGGCTTATCAGCAAAAACATCCTTTAAGGGAATGCTGATTTACCGCCCTCCTGGCTCAAGAGCGAAGTTTTTATCTAACATAGGTAATTTACTGGAAGCAGTCGCTGGCACCCCCCAGTTTACGCTACTAGGCGACTTTAATTTTCACCTTGAGATTTCAAATAACCAAGATACCATGCAACTTATCTCAGATCTTGAAGCTGTGGGACTAATACAGCTCATTAACTCTCCGACTCACCAGGCCGGTCACACATTAGACGGCATATTTACAAACAGTCCTCTTGTAAATATTACCCAGATAATCCCTTTGATCTGGTCAGACCATTCAGCTATTTGCTTCACAATACAAACAACTGCCACTAAATCGAACACTGACGTACCAGCTCGATCAACATACAGAGACTGGAAAAATATTGATATATCTCAATTAGCAGAGATGATACAGGATACTTATATCCCTACTGAGCAAGACCCTACCAAAGCATCTCTAAACTACCTGACCAACCTGGACTTGGCCTGTAACAAACTAGCCCCTCCCAAATCAACACACCGAAATAGAACAACACCTTCAGCCCCATGGTTCACGGAGGCCCTACGCATGCAGAAACAACATTGCAGGAACCTGGAAAGACAATGGCGTCGCAACTACAGCCCGGCAGACAAATCCAACTACAAAAATGCCCTCGCTATCTACAAAAGAGCGATAACTACCGAGAAAAGTCACTACTTTATCACTCAGATCAATCAGGCAAAAAATTCATCAGGAGAATTATTCAGGGTAGTCACCACCTTATCCAACCCCCCGACGCCGCCCTTAGAGACTTCTCAATCACTGACCGATGCCTTGGCCAGTTTCTTCGAGGAAAAAGTCAGCTCCATCTTCCAGACTTTTTCGGGATCTACCCCTCTACAATCTGTGACTTCTCCCTCTACTAGCAATTCACCAACTTTTTTATCTTTTAACCCTGTAGATAAAGATCACATTCAACGTCTAGTAGCCAGCACCAAATCCGGCTCCCCCCTGGACCCTTGTCCCCCTTCCATTCTCAACCGCATACCGGAAGCAATTTCCCCTTCACTATCCACAATATGTAATGCCATGTTCACTACGGGAACATATCCTTCAGTCTGGAAAGAAGCGATCATAAAACCATTGCTGAAAAAACCCACGCTAGACCCTCTTCTTCCAGCAAGCTATAGACCTATCGCTTGTCTCCCATTTCCAGCAAAGATTTTTGAAAAATCCATGAACCTGCAGCTGTCAAAATACATAAATGACAACAACCTATTAGACGACACTCAGTTCGGTTTCAGGCAGGGACACGGGACTGAGACGGCACTACTGAAAGCCGCGGACGAAATTAGAACAACTATGGACAGGGGAGGATCAGCTGTCCTGATACTCCTAGATCTCTCCGCTGCATTTGACACGGTCGATCATATCACTTTGATCGACCGTGTCGCAGCCCTGGGAATAGGAGGAACAGCCAAAGACCTGATTGCTTCATTTCTCGCCAACCGGCCACAGATTGTCAAAATGGGTAACTACACCTCCCAGACCTTCTCTCTCCCCTGTGGAGTCCCACAAGGCTCCTCACTAAGTCCGACGCTTTTTAATATCTATGTATCGGACTTGGCGAGGGTGATAAAATCCTATGGCATTGCACTGACCACATACGCCGATGACACGCAATTAGTGCTATCGGTGCATGATAACGGAGCTAGCGTAGCAGCCAACTTCCAGGAGGGTATGAAGGCAATAAGCTCCTGGATGTCATCAAACTGCCTCAAGCTTAACTCTGATAAAACTGAGGTGATGACATTCGGGAGCTTGAAACCAGCATGGTCCCCACAATGGTGGCCACCGGAGCTGGGATCCCCCCCCGAACCGGTGACTAAGGTTCGCAACTTGGGAGTTATCTTCGATAACAAACTGACCTTCCACCACCACGCCAATGCCGTGACATCATCTGCATTCTTTATACTCAAAAAAATCAAGAAACTTCTTCCATATCTACCTCAGTCAGCGGGCAAAACTCTCATTAGTACTCTTGTGTTCTCAAAAACGGACTACTGCAACTCTCTGCTTCTTAATGCGCAGGAAGGAGTCCTTAACAAATTCCAGACCGTCCAAAACGCGGCTGCAAGAATTCTACTTTCAATCCCCAAATTCACATCAGTATCCCACCGCATCAAAGAGCTCCACTGGCTCCCAATCAGGAATCGAATAAAATTCAAGGCTCTTTGTATAGCTTACAAGACCCTTAATTATCCAGGGCCTAAGTTCCTAAAAATAGCTCTTCATCCTCTGGAGCATCGCAGAACACTTCGATCCTCTACTACTTGCATGCTGTCTGTCCCTCGGACAAAAAAAGCCACTTGGGGAGACAGGTGCTTTACTACAGCTACTGCTAAATTATGGAATACCCTCCCACTGCATATCAAAACTACCCCCACCCTCATCAAATTCCGAAAGAGCCTCAAGACATGGCTTTTCTCCTCTGTCTAACTACCCTCAAAGAGTAAGGAGTTCTCTGATCACTAGCGCCGAGACACCCGTATGGGTATTTGCGCGCTTTAAAAATAGCAAAAAATAAATAAAATAAATAAATAAGTGCATTTCCTATGGAAACTGCTTACACCTGCTTCTCAGGGATATTTCACACTGTTTCACGTATTGATTTTTTTCTTATTTCCAGGAATTTGGGGGCATATTACCAACAACTAGCGATAATTATCGCTATGTTGGCTTAGCGGCAATATTTTTATTGCCGAGCTGCGGTGATTTTTATCACTTAGGAACCTTGCTATTATCAAGGTTTATCTCCTAAGCGATAAAAATCGGCCGCAATGCATGAATATCGCTGAAAAGTCAGCGATATTCATGCATTACCGAGCTAATTCTCTTAGCCATGTTATCCACCTACCATTGGATAACATAGCTAAGAACTTTCAGGGGTATGTGTTAGCTTTTGGAGATATTCGCGCTTAGCGCGAATATCTCCAAAAGTTAGTAATAGGAGATAGCGATGTTAGCGACTGTTTCCAGTCGCTAACATCTTGGCACGCCCACTTTGCATGTCATTAGTGATAAATTTCACTGACATGCAAAGCGGGGCCCAAGATGGTCGCTATCTCCTACTAGTTGTTGCTAACTGCTGTTAGCGACAGCTAGGTAATAGGAAGATAGTTTTATCTTCGCTTTCTTGGCTTTTAAAGCCAAAAAAGCGGAGATAAACCCCCTTGATAATATGCCCCTTGGTCTTTCTGCACTGGAAAATTCTCCAAAATAGGTTTTCAGACCATGCACTGGTGATTTTAGAGTTGGCATTGGGTAAAGGCAGTACAGTTTTTAGAAGGTGGTAGTTAAATTGACAATAAAAGCCAGAAAAGCAGAGATAATGTTGTTGCCCTATCACCAAGAGGGTGCTAACATGCATAATCCCATGTTAGGACCCTTCTTCACTACGCCTCCCTTTGCATCTTTAATGAGATGCAAAGTAGGCGTTCCTTTCCCAAATAACTGGAGTAATGTCTCCAAGCGACATTTCTCCAATTACCAATGGGCAAGCTAACAAGCATAGCGATAAGAAAAGTAGTGCTAACCGCCGTTATCGCTACTTTCCTTACGCCTGCTTTTAGCTTGACTTAGCCATGATATCCAATGGAGGGTGGATATCATGGTTAAGTATTCCCTTCCCTATCAGCAAGGTAGCGCCAAACAATGTGCGATTATCGCTGGAATCCCAGCGATAATTGCACATTTGGCAGCTAACTCGGTTGTTTTTATCGCTTTGGAGATCAGCGATAGCCGGCGATAATTATCCTAGCGCTAGGTGCGCTTAGTGATAATTATCGCCGGTTGTTGCTGTAGTGCCCCAGAGTCCTTTGAGCAAAACCATGGCTCCGCACCATTACACGTGGTATGGGATTCGTACAAAGCTTTCTTTTGAGGCCTAGTAATAGGTAAAGATGCAGAGAATTCAATGAAAAGGAAGGAAGAAAAGCGGGTACTAGAGCAAAAAGTGCAAGGTTCTCTGGATATATATTTTTCGAATCCTCAGCCTTAAATAAACGTCAGTGGGAGCAGGCTAAGCGCAACTTGTCTGAATTATACTATGCTAAAAGTGATACCCTTTTCCAGCAGGAAAGGCAAACAATTTATGTAGAAAGCAATTACACAGGGAGATTGGCATGGCAGACTAGGGAACGAGCCACAAAGAACCAAATATTAGTACTGAGATGCCCCATCTCCGGTTCTCGTACTGAGGATCCGGGAGAAATAGGAGATATAATGGTTCAACATTATAGGAATATTAATGGCCAACAGTTAGCAATTGATATATCGTCATTGGAAGATTTTCCGAAAAGGCATTTGATTTGGTGATCTGGGAATCTCTATTTTGTATCCTGGGCAGGTTTGGTATCTCCTCTAAAATTACGGGGCTGGTTGAGAAGTTATACTTGAATGCCAAGGCCAACATTATTATTAATGCTGCTAAGGCTGGGCAAGTAAAAGTTAAAAGGGGAACCAGACAGGGATGTCCGTTATCCCCAGTGCTATTTGCCTTTTTTATTGAGCCCCTCGCAATAGCTATTAAGAGTAAGAGGGATATCTGTCCTCCGCTGCCAAATTTGGACAAAATAAAATTATATGCGGATGACATCATACTTATTATAAAGCCAGAGAAAGAAGTGCAGGTAAAGGCCTTTCAGATTTTTTAACGTTACAAGGCATTTGGAGGGTATAAAATTAATTTTAAAAAAACAGAAATAGTACTTTGTGGTGGCGGGGCATGTAGGGATCTGCACCCCGATATCATCTCATGTTTAAACACAAATCCGAAGAGGTATCTAGGGGTTTACTTCTCACCACTGATCTCTGAATTATATGATTTAATTTTTGTTCCATTATTAAGAAAAGTTCAAGATTTGTTTACCCAATGGCATTCTCTCCCATTATCTAATATAGGCGGGGTGGCTTTGATTAAAATGTCAGTGCTTCCACTTTTTAACTTTCTCTTTTCAGCAATTTTATTTGTTTTAGTTAATTCCTTTTTTAGGAAATTAGAGTCTATGTTTACATCATTTCTTTGGGGCAAGAAGGTCCCCCAAATTTCACTGAGCACTTTATATGAGGAGCAGGCAGAGGGCGGGTTAGCTCTCCCTAATTTGAAGAAATATTACTATGCATACTTTACACAATATATGTCTAGTTTTAAACAGGAAGTACATTCAGGTTTTTTGGTAAATTTTTTAATCAATTTAATCTGTAAAGAAAATCAGATCCACTGCCCACTATCAATTCTTAGATCTCCTAAATTAGTATGTTGTAAATGTTTACATTGGTTTTATCATAAACATCAGGCTTTCTATAGAAGATACTCTATTTCAGCAATTAATAGTTCAACTCTAATAGCGTTTTTTTTGCCGCTGCAGGAATTAAAGATTTGTCTACAATCATTCAAATTGGCCTAAGGCAGGGTCCGGAAACTTTCGGAATTCCTGCAGAACGATAGATGGTTAAATATAAGCGAAATGTCTTGATTAATTCCCCGTGATTTTCATCTACTGGGGTCATATAATGCTCTTAGGAAGTTTTTCAGTACTCTGGACGTGGCCCAGATTATCAACCAGAAAATTTTAGTTCATGACTTATTAGAAGATACGGTTTTAAAGAAACCTGGGGAATGGAAAAAACGTTTAGCCTCAATCAACGGGAAAGATCTAGAAGCCAAGGCTAAAATTAAATGGGGAAAATATGAGGAGTTGGAAATTAATGCAAATGTTTGGTCTACAATCAATAAATTACATTTCAGCATGGTGAGAGGGGCTAATTGGCAGAGGATGTTATTCGTCAGCTAGTGGCTTCTGTATGGAACTCTTAGCTTTATAGCTAAGGCTTATCCAAACCAATCGGGGCAGTGTTTTCAGTGCCACACTTGCCCTTCAGCCAATTAGACGCATATAATATTACTGTGCCCTCTGATCCAGAAATTCTGGATGGACATATTTGATTATTTAGTAACAGAATGCATATTATCAAGTGGCCTCAATGCTCTGTTGCTAGTGCTTTGTTATGATCCAGACCTCAGCCTACCAGACAAAACAACTAAAGTTTTATATATCGGAATGGCTGTTGCCAGATCACTTCAAAGATGGCGATCGGATTTAATACCATCAAAAGATGAATGGGTCTGAAAAATGGTACATGTTAAAAGAAGTGAACGAGCATATGTGCTACAAACGGGCAGGATAAAAAAGTTTGAGAAGATTTGGGCTGAGTTTTTTAATGATGATGCTTAATCTGCAGAATTGGTATTTGAGCTTTCATTGGTGGTATCCCGACTTTTATGATCTGTAGGGGGGGGAAAAGCAGTTGCACTATATTTTGTTTAGAATAGCTTTTGTGATCTTAGTAAACTATATAGGATCAAGCTACATTTTTTAAATATGTTTTAACTTGGTTCATATGTTAGGAATGTAAGAACTAAGGATCTGTTTAAATTGTTAGTAATATGTGGCAATAGACTTTGTTTTAAGACAACACGTGTCTGATCTTGTTGGATCTAAAACACAGTTTTTGATTTGTCAGCTTTTTGAATTCCTGATTAGGTATTCTATGTTAAATTATATGTCCTGCTAATCTGTTGTTATTGCTGAATTTTTCTGAATGAATATTAAGATGCTAATTTTTGTAATATATGGATATCCATAAAAATATTTTTTTAAAACCTGACAGAGTTTATGATAATACTTACACTTCAGCCAACAAGGGCTACACAAGCAGGACATATTCAGGGGTCTGCAACTAAAATAACTCCACAAACGCTACATGCAGGTATGGGTAAAATGCCCACCAAATGTGACCAAATGCCATTAAGGATAACTCAGAAAATAACACAGTTAGAGGCAGTGTTTCCGCATACAAGACCTCAAGAAAAATGGATAATGCTAACAATCTGCTTGCCAATGGGGATAGCTCCCCAGATAGTGGATTTTACCTCTTGGGGTACAGTTTGCGCTGCCATATATACCAGAACACACAGCATTCCTTCAAAAACAGTAATACCGGATGTATTAAGACAAATACATAATGAGTATGGAGCAGAACCTGCTATGAACTTATGGATGAAATTGTTAGGAAAATTTGCTCAGATATCGACTATTAAATCAGTAAACATAAAAGGGAGGCAGTAGTAGTGGCAGTGCGCCAACGCCTGAGGGATTTCACTCCTTTAAAACAGGAGCCTGAATTACCTAACATTATCGAAGATACATATACCGAATTAGGTAGAGGTAGTTTGGGAGCTAGAGGAACAAAACCTCCACCCATGGGTGGTCCTGAAAAGGGTCACACGCAGCAAGCACCTGATTCTTCCAAGAAGGAATGGGATAATAAAAAACAAAAAAATAGAGAGAATAGATCACTATCAAGGGGTGAGTCTCCTCAACAGGAGCTCTCCGAAAGGAGATACAACCTTTGGAATTGTGATAATATAAAAAAAACCTGGCAGGTATCAGGATACCGAGACACGTACATCTCTTTACCTTCAGGGTTCATCAAAAAAAATGAGAGGGAAAGATGGTCAGAACACAGACAAGTAGAGCGGACAAAGTCCAGAGACACACAGCATACTTTGTACTATAATATTAGAAAAGAAGATAAACTAAAATCAAAACCTCAATTTAAAAGTAAGAAGGTAGCAGGTCTTAGAGTTAGACTAATTATAGACCCATTTCTCTCCCGCCTTTTTTTTCGAAGGTCATGGAAAAATTAGTAAACGGAGTCTTAACGAATTATGTGGAGACCAACGATTTGATGCATTCTAGCCAGTCAGGCTTTAGAGCCAATTTCAGCACCGAAACGGCTCTGCTAGAAGTTGCGGAAACTATTATGGCAGTATTGGATAGAGGTAATTCCGTCTTGGTTTTACTGGACCTCTCTGCAGCCTTCAATACCGTGCCCCATCCTAGATTACTGCAAAGACTCAGCAACAGCGGTATTGGAGGTTCAGTGTTGAGTTGGTTTACGTCCTTTCTCGCCGACCGCTCCAAAACCATCGGGTCTCCTCCTTTCTCTGCGGCGATTCCTCTTATGAATGTTGGGGTGCCCCAGGGCTCAATTTTAAGTCCTACATTATTTAATTTGTACATACCCCCTTGCGCCGAGAAATTTGGTGCCAAAATAGTGTCATACGCTGATGACACTCAGCTGTTGTTCACCTGCGAGAAGGGAGCTGAGTTCAATGGTAACTTAATTAATGCCTGTCTCTCTAAAGTCTTCTCCTGGTTAAGCAGTAACCATCTAAAATGTAGATCCAAAAAGTCCGAGATTATCTTCTTTGGCCCTCGGCCACCCGATAATTGGCATGCATGGTGGCCCCAGGACATGTCCCTCCCTGTGTCTGCTGTTTCTACTGTGAAAAATCTGGAAATTAAGTTGGATTCAACTCTCTCTATAAAGGCCCAAGTGCATTCAGTAGCTGGGGTTTGCTTCGGGCTGTTGAGAATGTTACGAAATTTTATCCCCTTGCTCTCTATCCCCTACATGAAGACAGTGGTTCATGCTTTGATAATGTCTAGATTGGAATATGTTAATTCCTTGTACCTCAGCCTTCCTGAATATCTTTTGGCCCGACTACAAGTGATCCAGAACGCAGCGGGAAGAGCCAATTTTCTGACAGGACCTAGAACCCATACCACCCAGCTCCTCTCTTCACGTCATTGGCTTCCGGTACAGAAAAGAATTCAGTTTAAAGCCCTGGTTCTGGTTTTTAAAACTTCCACAAGATTGGAGCCCCCGATCTTAGGGATAGATTACAGCCTAATCTTCCTCAGCTCACCTTGAGATCTTCATCCCAACTTCTGATTATTACTCCCAAGGTGCTACGTTCCGGGATGGGGTAGATCTTTTCATGCAGTTGCTTCACGGCTGTGGAACAGCCTTCCTTTTTCCATCAGACAGAGTCCTGATCTCCTTACTTTTAGGAAAAGTCTTAAAACGTGGATCTTCCAGTTATTATGAGCCCTTTAGCAGTGGTTTGCTTTGCTATATGTTACGTGGCTTATGTTTGGTTCTAGAGCCGGGATACTACAGGGAGTAGCTGTGCATTTTAAATAATATGAGTTAACATAACATAGAATGCCCAGAATTCTGAGGACTCAACTTCTGAATGGGAATCAGTTCTGACAATGCTAGACAGCACACAGAAGTAACAATAGCTCACCAGAACCTGATGACATTTCTGGTGACAGATGCATTGAACGAACATATCGGGGTGGAGACACCTGATACTAGGTTAGGTGTCCCACACCCGTTAAATGAAATAACACTCCAAATGGAGGGGGACAAACCCAGAAAAATTAAAGGTCTCTTTTGGGAGAACATGACTTTTAGCTTTGACATCCTTTTGGCTGAAAAAGTTTGTCCGTCTGAGGTTGTTATGTAGTGCCCAAAGGGAGAATTGGTAATTGTATCATCTTTTTCTGACCTTTTTGCAGCATACTTGAAACAATCATACACACAGGAGTGGGGAGTAGTACTTGCTCCATGATTATATCGCAACCATGTAGTGTGGGATGCTGAGTAACCTCACCATGTAATCCCAGTAAAAACTACTCCAACACCACAGAGACAGTAACCTATGAAACAAGAAGTGTAGAAACAAGTTAGGGAGAACCTAGATCAACTTGAATACCAAGGTGTTTAATTAATAATCCTTTCTTTCCTGTAATGAATCCTGATAATTCATATCGTCTAATTTTATACTGCAGACATCTGAAGACATGCACATAGAGATTTTCAGTACAGAATACATACCATGCCGCATTAATGAATAAAATTGTGCAGAAAAAATACAAAACAACACTAGATAACTCAAATGGATTTTTCTCCCAAAATATAGTGCCTGAAAACAGATATTTGACAGCATTCTCAGCCCTTGGCTCTCAGCGTCAATTCTGTCTACTCCCTCAAGGGTATAAGAATAGCCCTGGGTTGTTCTCAGTTAGGGTAACTTCAAATATTTGGATGAGGAGGCATTGTCCAATGTAGATGATATTTATCTGACGATTGATGATTTAATGTATCAACTCACTAGGATGAGCAACATAATGATCGAGTTAGTCTCTGAGGGCTACTAATCCAACTTAAAAAATCAAAAATAGCCCACCTCAGTGTCCTATTTTTGGGATACGAGATATGAAGTCAAGGAAAAAGCCTAGCAGCTAACTTTTAAGAAAAATGCCCACTGCTTCAACCTCGAAAATCCCTAAAAAACATACAATCCATATTGGGATTCCTAAATTTTTGCAGAACATACATTTTGGATTATGCTGAATAAGTAAAACCTTTCTATGATTTAATCAAACCTGATTTTTCAATTAGACATAGGACACAGGAACATACAGATATACTTTGTTGCTAACAAGCTGACATGATAGTTTCTAAACAGCTACACACATGTGTAAATACCACAAATGTAGTTATCCGTGTAATAGGGGGTCAATAGGGTACACTTACCTAAACTTCAATGAAGGCGAAAGAGTGCCCAAAGCATACAAATCACACTTGTACACAAAGCCTGAAATGCGTTTTGCTTCAACAGATAAATTTCTGACAGCAGTACAGACTGCTGTAGTGAGAGAAAAAGCACTGGCTCAGGGGAAACTAATATATTTGTCGTAAGTCCAGTACCGGCCTTGGAGGCAGTTACAAAGGAAAGCGTTCCAAATGCTAAAGCTTTACATCCAAAAGGGATACAATGGGCTAATTCTCTCACTGCAACAGATGTAGACTACACATTTGATTCTATATTAAAACACTTGCATTTCTGCAATAGGAACAAGAATATCATCTCCCAAATGAAATAATGCCTCTAGATCAGTATGAAAATATTACTTACACTGACAGTTCTTCTCAGCCTTCCATAGGAACTAAAAAACAATACAGTGTAGCTTGTGCGATTGTGAAAGGACGTATGCTGGACAGCAAGTTCCATCCTAGCAGTATGAAAATGCAGTCTGTAGGAGATTGCATGGCACAGCTGGCAAAATGAAATCCCCTATTACTGGCACTAATACAGACGGATCAGAAATTCCCCACACTTATAGTGTGCCATTCGTTTTACTGTGTCCAGCATTACAATGAATATCTTCAATGTTGGGTTCAGAGAATGTGTTTAAAGTTACAAAAGATTGCACAATAAAGCACAAAATGCTTTGGGAAAAAGTGACCGAGTTAAAAAAGACTTGCTGAGAGCTCACGTGATACACACACTGGGTCATCAACGTGATGGCATTCACGTTAAAGGGATTCATTGGCTAAAGGAGCTGCAAAGGGGGCAGTACAAGCTGCTGCCATAGCTACAATCACTTGTTCTAGCACGAGAATAGACGGAAGCACAATGGTGGCTGTCATTGTGTCACACAAAAACAGCACAGCTCTACCAAATCCTTTTCCACTTTAGTACTCCAACAAGTTAGATTCCAAAAATATTCCCTATGCTCAAATTCCAGGAGTAGGGGATAAAGTAATACCAAACATGGATCACAGATTAGGTTTAATTCTAGCGGTACAAAAGAGTCTAGGTTTTGCACATGCAGGGTTTACCATGACAATTTCTCTACTGAAACAATGCTATTGGTGGTCACGTTTAACAAAACAAACAAAACCATTTGTTCTAAAGTGCGACATCTATCAAGCAGATGAAGGGTTCCGCCGTAACATGCCCGGCACAAACACCATTACAAATATCAGACAGACCTCTCGCCTGTATCTATTTGGACCTCAGCGGCCCCTTACAATCTGATGGGGCATTCAAGTACATCTTGGTGGCAGTAGATGCATGTTCTAGATTCATGTGGTTTGGCCTCAGCGCTCAGCTGATGCTCGAACTGTTATAAAAGATGTGCGAGTCTTCATAGGAATGTACGCAGTTGGCACATTACATTCTGACCGTGTCCCCTCGTTTAGCTCTAGGGCTTTCAGGGAAGCCATGGGACGTTTGGGTGTTGCATTGCGGTAGTCCTCTCCATACCATCCCTAGGTATATTAGGTTGTGGAGAGGAAAAATCAGGACTTAAAGCAATCTTTAACAGCAAGGGTATTAGGTTCGGGTGGTAGTTGGGTCAATCACCTATATGGGGTCCAGAGGGCACTAAATACTATGCCAATAAGTTCCCTAGGAGGTGTCACCCCTTACGAAGTCCTATTTGAGCTGAGAATGTGAGTATCTGATCTCGATTATGAAAGCACAATGGCGGATGAAAAGCCTTTTAAAATCAATAAACGTTTGGCTGTTTTACAGAATCTTAATGAATTCTGGCACTACAAAGCAATGTGCAAGTAAAACGCACTGGGTAAGCAAAATCAGTCACATCAAGAACTGCCTGGATCCCAAAAGTCGGGCATCTGGTCAGAGAAAAGATTGTGAACAAGAAAGAATTTGGGCCATCATACAGAAAACCTGTACTCGTCCTGGCTGTCGAACGAACAAGAACAGTTCTGCTTCCGCCCCTTGCCGGCAAGAAAGAAAAGAGATTAGTCTCAGTTGATCCGATCAAACCACACTATGTGGCAGATCCTGAATAGCAGGCCATGTGGGCCGCTGGGTAGTCACTTCTCTCCTCTTCCTATCATACAGGAAGTTCAGACAGAGAGACTGATAACAATCGAAGAATCTATATTTTGAAGCAATGACATTTCCAACAATGAAATGGAACTTGTTCCAATTGCAATTGAAAAACAAAACACAAATGAAACACAGATATCAATTCAGCCTAACACTAATATCTATATCAATATGCCTCTACAAGAGGCAAATGCAAGTTCAACAAAACCTGCTGAGCTACCATTTCTCTGGATCCCAGCGAACCTGTGTCACCGCCAGCTTCAGTTCTCCACAAAAAACAACTTCTTGATTCTTATATTTTTTTGAAAAAGACATACCTAGTCTCCCCATGGCTACAACTCAGTATAATAACTGGAATACTAGTCATACTTTTCTGGATAGGTTTAGTGGCTCTTTTTCCCTCGATCGTGAATGGATACTATCTCCCAGAACGCTCTGCAGTATCAAAAGTGAACTTGGTGCTGAAACCTTATACTTTATCTCATCGTGAACAGAGAGACCTGTCCTATGTGAACAATACAGTAGTTCCAGTTCCTGACGGAATAGTCTGGGATAGAGTTTCATAAAATGTATTTGGTCCTACTGAACTTTTGAAAATACTACATGCATTCAGAATTTCTTTAAATGATATCATTACCTCCACTACAAACTCTGACTTTTGGGATTTTGAAACTGCTAATAATATGTTGTCTGATTTAAAATTGTCTGCAGCATTTACAAAAATGAAATGTTCGATGAATTTAACACAATGTTCTCTTATTAACACTATGGTCATCATTTTTTGCATAAAACGAGTTCACCACGTAATGTTTTCGCATACCACCAATGGGAGCATTGCCCAACACCATTGAAAGGTCGTTCAAACACATTTGCACAAAAGATTTCTTATTTTTCTGGGTTCAATACATCAGAGCTGTGCTCATATTATTATAAGCTTGCATCTATATCTGCGATGAAAACTATGCTCAGTAACACAAACAGATATACTCTGCATTCTTTCTTGCCCAACTGTCTGAACAGGGTTTCGGCTTATGGAAAGACACTAAAGACATTAAATCGATCTGGGGGACTAAAGAATGGCAGGTTCAGGGAACTGAGGCACTATGTGTAGCATGCCTCATAACACAACAATTGATTTTCCTGAACGACATGGTGCAACATACTTCCTGTCTTGTGTTAGCCAAGATTGAGGACTTGAACACACCTCGTCTACCCTCACTTTCACATTTGGAGGGATGGCAAAACTATACAGAAATTGGTGACAGTACATTATATGACATCATGCAAGACGTTTCATGCAATTCAACAGACCCCAACTGGAAGGGATGGTTAGTTTGGCCTATAAACACAAATAGGTGTCAGTGGTGACATCATACAGTGTGGGGAAGTTATGTCTAGATTGGCTAAGAAACTCAACACTGTCTCAGGTGAAACAACACTTGTCCCTACTCTCAGAAGACATGGATCATAGGGATTTATTTACTAGATCCCCGAAAGCCACGTCAGAAATGCTTCAAATATGCTGTTTATAATACAATTTGGACAGGAACCTGTGGAGATATTGCATGAAATTGACAGAATTAACCTAGAAAAGGCTTTGGCTATGGTTGACAATGGTTATACAACCGTTACAACGAAACTTTTACAACGCACTACCATTACAACGCGACCATTACCACGCAAACCATTACAACGCATTGCGCTGGGGGGCGCTCAAGGATAGGGAATAAGTTTAATTTACTATCCAACACCTTCCCTAGTGTCCACGGGGACTGGAGTTGGAATAGTAAATTAAACTATTCACTATCCAGCACCCCAAAGCGCTATGCGTTGTAATGGTATGCGTGGTAAAAACCACGTTGTAAAGGTATGCGTGGTAAAAATATGCGTTGTAACGTCATACATCCTTGACAATGGCATGACCACATTAACATCGAGGGTTTATTCACTGGGCAACATTGTATCTTCTGCAATAGATATCATGCAACAGGATGTATCTGTCTTACAACACGTACAATCACAGTTACATTCTATTTTGTCATTGAGCTTGACTCTACAATCATTGCACTCTGGTAATGTGTCATGGTGATATATCAACAGGACGTCTCTGTTCTCTGCATATAATTTGACTGCAAAGCAGATAACAATGGCACAAAGGAATGCGAAATATACAATGCTGCGCATTGAAAAACTAGACAAATTACCTTCCACCGTAGCAGTCACCGTCCACAGAATTGTTAATTCCTGGCCACATAACATTGGCAGTAACAACTCCCAGTTTAACTATTGCATAGAATACTACCAGGTAGGACGGTATAAAGCAATGGGTATGGAATTCAACCATGAATCTTGGGAATTGCCATATAGATTTAGATGCAGGAACGGGGACACTGAAGTATTTCTCAGCGGTACAGATTGTGAGAATTCCTTGAGTGGATCTCTCATTTTCCAGGACATTAGGCTTCACGGTGCCTTTAAATTGCATTTCTGCTTGCCTGATGCACTAACCCCTTTTTGTTGTCCAGGACCCCAGCGCTTCCACACTCCTCACGGTCTTCCCCTTGCAGATACTCACCGGCCTCGGTGCCGAGAGAGTAGAGGGCGGCCGCCATCTTGGGAGGGGGAGTTCCACGAGCCTGGCCGGAGTTAGCGGTCCAGGGCTCGGGTGGGACAGGGCACATAAGGGCCAGCCAGACAGGGGGTCGCTGCGATCCTCAGTCGGTGGCAGAGCCTGGGGCACGCTTGAGGTCTCCTGCAGGGAGAGATACTTCCCTGAGAGCTGTGCTGAGTAATTGATGCAAATTGCGCCGCTCGGCGATAATTTTAAACAAACATTTTTATACCTTTTAAATTGCATTTCTTATTGCCTGATGCACTAACCCCTTTTTGTTGTCCAGGACCCCGGCGCTTCCACACTCCTCACGGTCTTCCCCTTGCAGATACTCACCGGCCTCGGTGCCGAGAGAGTAGAGGGCGGCCGCCATCTTGGGAGGGGGAGTTCCACGAGCCTGGCCGGAGTTAGCGGTCCAGTGCTCGGGTGGGACAGGGTACATAAGGCAATGTGCTTCCGGGAGTGCAGCGGACGGGCGCAGCGGGCGCGCCAAAGGCGCGCCAAAGGCGCGCCAAAGGAAAGCCCGTCTGTGCCCGTCCGTGACCGCACGGGGCCCGGGGCCTGCCACCATGCCCGATCCTCCACTGGATACTCATCCAGGTACCTGTTATCCCTGTGTAAAACCTACCCCATAGACCCAACTACCGCCTCTCACATCCTGGCCCTAGGTATTGCTCGCTCCCTTCCACACTAGAGACAACCAACCCCCTACCCCCACTCCCTAGCAGTTCCCCGCACCCGGGCACCTCCATCACCCTACTAAATACTAGATCGGCAGTTGCGCACCAGCAGGAGATTTTCAACCTCCTCGATAGCGACAGCCCCGACATACTATGTTTAACTGAGACATGGTATCGTCCTGATTCCCAACCTAGTGTCCTGGCGGCCCTTCCTCCCTCTTATTCCATCTTACGAGCTGACCGACCGGATGGCAAAACCGGTGGTGGGGTTGCTTAATTTTCCGTGACAACCTCCGGTTTCAAACACTAGCATCCCCCTCTTTACCTACAGCGGACTGCCTGGTCGCATGCTCTACTGTACCTAAGTCCCCTGTGACCTGCGTGCTGGTATACCGTCCTCCTCATACCCCTTCCCAGTTCATTCCTGCTTTTCAAGAGTTACTAGCCCCTCTTGTGATCAATAATGCTTCTGTTCTTGTGCTCGGAGATTTTAATTTTTGGCCCATTGATCCCTCAGAAGACCCCACATCTAAGGACTTTACTTCTCTACTATTATGCTTAAATTTTGTTCAGCACGTCCGCGCCCCAACACATGTTCGGGGCCATACTTTAGACCAAATATGGACTCTTAATCTACCTACTACCAACTTGTCCGTCGCTCCCTGCGTGTGGTCCGATCATCATCTATTGTCTTTTTCCCTGGACCTACGCGCGCAAAATGTCCCCCGTGGCTCTAAAACCCTTTGGGTTAGAAGTTGGAATCGTGTGGATATCTCTGCCTTCTGTGAGTCCTTAACTGCCACCTGCCCAGATCTTACTGACACACCTCCTCAACAACAGCTGGCCACTTTGGACAGCTGGATAATCCACCTTCGGGATGAAAATGCCCCTTTAAAGAAGGTTACTATAAATCACCACCATCATGCTAACAAGTGGTTCACTCCTGCCCTGAAAGCACTTAAGTTAACTGTCCGTCAAGCTGAACGGGCTTGGAGGTTGAAATACTGCTCTACTAGCAAAATTCACTATACCACCCTGCTAGCAGAATATAAAAAAGGCATCCAAGCGGCCAAGAAAGATTACTTTTCTCGACGCATTCTGGCAGCAGAATGCCAGCCACGTGAAATTTTTGCTACAATCCATGAGTTAGCCCTATCAGACAGGCCTTCACCTACGATTATACCCTCCCAGTCATTGTGCAACTCACTGAACGAGTTTTTCATTGAGAAAGTTGCGCAAATAAAAGCTCGCATTCCTCCTCCATCAAACTCTTCATCAGATTGCCCCCGCCACAGAACACCCAGTGTCTTACTTCTATTCCGGTGCTAACCAGTGAGTCCCTCCCTCCGCTCCTTAAGCGTGTAAAATCTGGGTCTCCCTCTGACACGTGTCCGGCCCGTATTCTGGCCCAGGTGTTCTTGGCCTGTCCTGCCCCTGCTCTCACCGTCCTAAACAATACTTTCACTAAAGGTCTAGTTCCCACTGCATTTAAATCGGCCACCATCATCCCCATTTTAAAGAAGCCGGGGGCTGACCCTTCCTCCCTAGCCAACTACCGCCCCATATCCCTGCTTCCCTACTTGGGTAAAGTGGCGGAGACGCATGTGTACCAAATCCTGAGCACCTTTATTGAGGACAGCAATTATCTGGCCCCATGTCAAGCTGGTTTCCGACCTCGACATTCTACCGAGAAGGTGGTGATTTCGGTCATGGACCAACTTAGGGAAGGACTCGACGCCAACACCCCCAAGATCCTGGTCCTATTGGACTTATCCGCCGCCTTTGACACCGTGGACCATAACATCCTGCTATCACTGGTCAGGGCGGCGGGGATAGGGGGGCTTGCATTTGCTTGGGTCGAGTCTTTCCTGAAGGACCGTAATCAGACAGTCCATCTAGGCACCTTCTCGGCCTCTCCACGTACTGTCAACTGTGGTGTCCCTCAGGGTTCTGCTCTTTCCCCTTTACTTTTTAACCTTTATATTTTCCCACTGGTATCTGCTTTACAGAATATGGAGGTCACTGTATATAACTATGCAGATGATCTTCAACTCATTTTTGATCTTTCTTCCCCTTCAGGGGTTGGCAGTTTCCAGTCCGTCATGCTATTTATCCGAGACTGGATGAACACCAACCAGTTAAAACTCAATCCGGATAAAACAGAACTTGTGGCGACGGGCGGTGCTGCCAATCCCTGGTCCTCTTCTTTCTGGCCCTCTTCACTTGGACCCCCTCCTCTCCCTTCTTGTTCAGTTAAAACCCTCGGGATTATGCTTAACAACCAATTAACTCTCCACTCACACATCAATTCGGTGATCTCTTCTTGTTTCTTTACACTACGAGTTATTCGGGAAGTTGCCAGATTCTTTTCCACCTCTGCACTAAAGCTAATCCTGATGGCCATGGTCCTGTCAAAGATTGACTATGGTAACATCATTTATAATGGAGCTCCTGCTTATGCTTTGCAGCGCCTACAGTTAGTACAAAACCAGGCTGCCCGCCTGGTCTTTGGCCTGTCTAGGTCCCATCATTCGACCCCTTTGCTCAGGAGCTTACATTGGCTCCTCATAAAACAACGAGCCAGGTTCAAGCTAGGGTGCTTGACTTTTCAAGCAAGAGCGGGCACTGCCCCTGCCTTTACAATTCGGCAATTTCTCCCTATGTTCCTTCTAGGGACCTCCGCTCCTCTAGCCTAGCCTTACTAACTACGCCCTGGTTCAAAAAGAAGCGGGCAGGGGGGCAGAAGTTTGCCGTACTTGCACCCACCTTTTGGAATGACCTCCCCCTGCCTTTAAGACTCTCTTCCTCCTACATGGAGTTTCGGAGGTCACTAAAAACGTTATTATTCCAGCAGGCCTTTGGCACCTAGCTCTCCTATTTATCCTCACCCAGGGACCTCACCAGCGCCATGAAACTGACTCAGTGTACGTGCGCTCTACAAGTTTTTTTAAATTCAAATTCAAATTAATGGTTCAGTTGCTAACTTATCGAACCATTTGAAAGGTTCCCCAGCTGCCCTGATTAATCCAGTGTTCAGGCTGCTCTCGAATGGGAGGTACTTAATGCTGAATGATACATTTTCTGGCACCGACAGTTCGTCCACTACCATGTGTTAACTCATCCACCAGCCATATTCTCTTCACTCACCTCCCGGATCCTGCACGTCTCTTAGAAGGACTCACCCCTGGAGTACCGGGTTTTTATGGACTCTGCGGTGCCAGGGGGAACACATGAAAACACTGAGTCCTTCCTGTTTCGAACCACAGAAACACTGAGTCTTCTAGGTGTAGTCAAAGACCGTATTTATTGGCTGCAACCAGTAACAGGTATCCTAGAAGTACAACGGCGTGTATGTTCTCAGGAGACTGCTCAATTTACAAAGCCAGCCTTCGTCTTTTATACAAAATAATAAGCTTCGGGCACAAATTCCGTATTTTACAGTATGACCATACAAATATTTTCACTACAAAGGAAAAGCAGAGTCATGGTGACAAGCACATATTTCAGTTCGACCAGCCCGTAATTGATTACCCGGCAAGTCCCAGTATTTTCATCAGATATCGACGGACCCCCAATAAAATCGGGCACCTCCTCCTCGTAAAACGAGTCATAAAGCAAAAACCAGGGACAGGTGTGTGTAAGATTAGGCATGGTTTGTGTACGATGAAATGTTTATGATATGTTGTGCCTTGATACTAATCTAGCTCGGCCACTGGGAAGGACCTGGCTGAACAGGTTTGGCTTCGGGCAGTGGAGTCAGCTTGCCCAGGTGACAGAGGAGTCAGCTAAGGTGTACGTGTCCTTCGGACCAGGTTTTGGCTTTTGGTCATTTGGCTATGTGAGGGCAATCACAAAATGGATGCCGTTCACAAAATGGAACCCAAGGGTTCGGAACGGAAATACTGTTTTCAGGGTGATTTCGTCACTCGATAGTGACGGAAATGCTTATGTATGATGCTTAAATCATTACCGGTTCGCTGACATCAAAATCGTCATGGTACGACGATGTTTATGACATAGGTCTAGAATTTCAGTACCACACCCCCTGCATTACATATACTAGGTGTTTTTGTGCTGCTTTACACAGTGGCTAAGCCATTGCTTTAATCGTACTCACAACATTAGGGACTGGGCATACTTGCTTCATACAGCAATTTTCGTGTGTGGTCATCAACATAGCGGAGCTCCCTCCTCTTGCAACCTATCACACAGGGTCATCTGGCACACAGACTTCTGACTGCAGTCTAATGCACACGCGTACTCCTTGCACTCTTGACACAATATTTCTGAATGGGTGGAGGAAGTTTTGTATTCTTATTGATCTTATCAGCACAGGGTTTTTATGTTATGACCTGTGGATCATTCTGTTTTATTTTCAGTATGAACCATATTGTAAAATGAGGTCTTAAGGATGACCCCACATTTTGACCAGCCCCCCTGCACTACGTATGTCGTGATTTCAAACCGTTTCACATCGCGAAGGAGCTATCCTCACATGTACTCATTACTCTTGGGATTAGGCGTACTCGTCTTTCCATATTAGCTTCATGTGGGACTATACTATATCGGAGCCCCCTTCCTGAATAACATTTGGACACAGCTATTCCGACAGATGGCCCTCGGACCCCCCTCTGATACACATGTATATTCCTTTCACTTAGGACATTGCAACGTTATGTTTCACAGGTTGACCAGGTTGACCAGCTAAGCACCCTGAGGCGGAAGCCGGGGTGTCTGTGCTGCTACTAAATTAGCGTTTATTTTTAACTTTGTGAATTGCACTTTGTTCCATGTTTTCATGTTCGAATTTTAAAGCAACTTAAAACGCACTGAGTCAGTTACCTTTTCTCTTTGCACTAAACAGCGCCTGAAGGGGAAGACCTCAATCCCTCCTCAGCGTCGCTGCACCACGTGACTCGGGGCCACGCCCACCCACGTAGCCACGCCCACTCCAGGAAGTTGAAAAGCGCCGTGCTCGCTCTAAGCCGGTGTTGACCAGCTAAGCACCCTGAGGCGGAAGCCGGGGTGTCTGTGCTGCTACTAAATTAGCGTTTATTTTTAACTTTGTGAATTGCACTTTGTTCCATGTTTTCATGTTCGAATTTTAAAGCAACTTAAAACGCACTGAGTCAGTTACCTTTTCTCTTTGCACTAAACAGCGCCTGAAGGGGAAGACCTCAATCCCTCCTCAGCGTCGCTGCACCACGTGACTCGGGGCCACGCCCACCCACGTAGCCACGCCCACTCCTCTATCCCCTTTTTACCATGCTCACTACTCGACAGCGCAGCGGTCGAGCGCAGCGGGCACACCTTCAGCACGCCGAAGACACGCCAAAGACTAGCCCGTCTGTGCCCGTCCGTGGCAGGACGGGGCACGAGGCCGAGGCTCCCACTCACACTGCTCCTCCTAGGCTGGTAAGAACATCATCCGCTCTGAAAGCGTTGCGCCCTACCCCCAATCCGAATTGCTCTCTGTCCAACCTTCACAAAGTCGGGACTCATGTTTGCTCTGAATGTAAACTATCTACCTCCATATATCAACCCTACCCCGACCCATCTAGGAGACACAGGAAATGCAAACTATTACGTAAAAACGTGCCGCCAACATACGTATTTTACAGTACAAACTGTCGATCATTGCCTAAGCATAAGCATGATATTTTTAATCTCCTTACCGAAGAAAGTCCTAGCGCTGTCTTCTTAACCGAGACATGGCTGCATGACAGCGCAGGCCCAGATGTTGCTATTGCCCTCCCCGATAACTACGCCATTGTCAGAATAGACAGGGAAAAACAGGTAGGGGGCGGGATAGCTATCATTTTTAACAGAGAATTCAAATGTACTTTGGAATCCGTACCAATTCCAGACTGTGAAGCGGGTCTTTTCAAAATCTCTTTGAACCCCAACTTTACAATGTCAGGCCTTCTGATTTATCGACCTCCAGGTAACCCTTCTCAATGGGTATCAAACTTTGCAAATCTTATCACTCCCTACTATATGTCATCAAGCAATTTCTCCCTGTTGGGTGATCTAAATCTACACCTTGAAGATCCCACCATCCCCTCATGTTATAATCTGTTGGAAGACCTGGCTGCACTAAACTTGTCCATAATAAACTCCAGCCCTACTCACATAGCGGGCCATTTGTTGGACCCCATAATATCTAACATCAGGGAACTCACGTACATCTCCACCGTACCTTCTGGCTGGTCCGATCATCATCTTATTAATTTTAGCATTACCTTCCCACCCTCCCCCAGTGTGGAACAAAACACTGATGCCACTTATAGGAAAAATTGGAAGTCAGTTGACATCGATGCCTTAAATGCGGCATTAAAACATAACCCTCCAAGCCTAAACTCAAACATGGACCACGTAGCAATTGAAACACAAAACTGGCTAACAAATGCAGCAAATAACTGTCTGCCCTCTACTCGCACCAAAGGGAGTAGGCATCGTCCTCCGGCCCCATGGTTTAACGACAGCCTTAAAATTGAAAAATCAATATGTAAAGCATTAGAACGCAAATGGCGTAAAAAGTACGACCCCAATGCCAAAAGAAGCTATCATGAAGCTAGAAATCATTATCATGCTGCTTGTACAAAAGCGAGAGCTGCTTTTGTCTCAAAAACAATTATCGAAGCAACTAACATGCCTAAAACCCTTTTTTCCAAAGTTAAGGAATTGGCGGGCGCACATACCACAGCTGTTGCACCCCCCCTAAGCACTCAACAATGTCAGGCGTTAGCTTGTTTCTTTACTGAGAAAATCGATAAAATTATCTCAGACATCAAGACTAAAATTTCTGTTTCCAACCCACCCCCTCCTTCTGACCCAATTCTGCTTCAACCCACTGCTTTGGATGAAAATTTACTGGAATCCTGGCCGACTCTTTCATTAGAGAATTTGAAAGGAATCCTAAAAACTGTTAAATCTGGTTCCCCTAGGGAACCCATCCCTATTAAAATTATTAAAAAATTGGATGACCAGTCTTTGGAAATCATTGCCAATCTCTTAAACACGTCCCTCGATCTCGCCACTGTCCCAGCCTTATGGAAGCATGCCATGGTGACACCCCTTTTGAAAAAGCCAACTGCAAACCCAGAAATATTGGCCAATTATAGACCTATATCTCTGCTTCCTGCTTTTTCTAAGTGTCTTGAGAGACACGTACACTCTACTTTAGCCACTTTTGCAGAAGAAAACTCCTTACTCCATCCTTCGCAATCTGGCTTTAGGGCTGGTTTCTCGACTGAAACCGCCCTATTAGGTGTCACTGAACACATCAGAAAACTTCTTGACCAAGGCCAGACGGTCGCACTTGTGTTATTGGACCTAAGTGCGGCGTTCGACACCATCTCTCACGAAACGCTTATTAAAGGGCTATATACAAATGGTGTAAGAGGAAAGGCTCTGGATTGGATCAAATCCTTCCTGGCAAACAGAACCTTCCAGATCGCATCTGCACAAGCCGTGTCAGACACCCTACCTGCATCTCATGGAGTGCCTCAGGGGTCCATCCTGAGCCCTCTGTTTTTTAATATCTACCTCAAACCTCTGGCAGAACTTGTTGAAAAGCTAGGTCTAACGCTTATGAATTATGCCGACGACACCCAAATCATTTTTTCCCTATCTGAATCTTGTCCCCACTCCCCGTCGTTACTCAAGGAAGGACTATTAAAAATACTGAACTGGATGACAACAAACCAGTTAAAACTGAACGGCGACAAGACGGAAATACTGATTTTGGGAAAGGATCAAGTTCTCTGGAACCCTGCGCATTGGCCGGACCAGATGGGTTCTTTTCCTACCCCGGTGTCCCATGCTCGAAATCTGGGCTTTATATTGGACAATGCCTTATCCATGGACAAATAGGCCAGTAAAGTAACCGGCCTGTGTCTCACCATAGCTAAATGGTTGAGGAAGATCCTGTGGATGCTGCCAATGTCAACACAAAAGACCGTAGTCAATGCCCTTATCACATCAAGGCTTGACTACGGCAACATCCTCTATCTGGGCGCAAACAAATCTGTCATCGGACGACTACAGGTAGCGCAAAACGCTGCGGTCAGACTCCTTTGTAATATTCCGAAGAACTCTGGAGTCTCGAATCATCGTCGGGATCTTCATTGGCTCAGGATAGAAAGCAGAATCTGTTTCAAGGCCCTGAACTACATGTTCAGAATAAAAACAGGAGTAGCACCTAAATACCTCCAATCCCTTGCCTGCCTCTATACACCCAAGAGAAACCTCCGGTCTCAGACAGCAGCTTGCTTCTGTATACCAAGGTTTAAACGTGCAAGATCAGGTGGCAGATCTTTTGCCTATCTTGGACCCTCCCTGTGGAACACGCTTCCCCCCGGTATCCGGAAGGAAGAAAACTATTGTAGGTTCAGAAAGCTTGTAAAGACCTGGCTGTATGAACAATAACCACTTAACAGTCACCTCCTCTTTTCTGTCCTCATTCTAGCTGTGTCTAGGCGCCGGGAAACCCTTTTTGGGTAGCTGTTGCGCCCTATAAATTGATAAAATAAAATAAAATAAAATTAGTGGTCCTGCTCTTGACTCACTGCAGTTTAAAAGAAGTCGTATCACAGCCAGTCTGCCACTTCCGGGTCGAATTGGAACCTAGGGGTTAGCAGGACCACGGCTGACACACTCACCTCCAAGTAAGTTATTTGTAATGGGTTAATATAATGAGGGCACGTTTATCAAAATTCTCTTGTTATTTACTGATATAAATAAAGGAATCCGCTTTTCAGGTACTCGTACTCGCAGTACAGATGAGATCATTACAAATCTATTCTGAACACAACACTGATGATTGTATTTAGTAAGGTGAGAATCAGGAATTGACCTTTTGGGCCATGGATATAGTGAGAAGGGAACCAATCTACCTTTTCTTATCAGTCTTCTAATTCACTCAAAGAAGGAAGTGGGTCCACCTCCATTATATCGTCAATAGATGATTTTTGTTATCTATTTACCAGCCGGGACGGAATTATAACCAGCAGAGAGGTGAGATAATTTTTTCTCACCCTCTCATTTCATAGTTTGACCACCCCACACCTTGGTCTACCGGTTTTGCTTGTTACACTAGTAGTGCTTTATTTCTTCACTATCCATCCACCAGCCAGGATGGAATTATAACAGCAGGGAGGAGAGATGTTTTTCTGACTCTCTTACTTGTTAATGTGACCATCATACATGCTGGTCCCACACTGATACCCTTTTCTTGTCACCCTAGAAGCGCATTATATTTTTTCGTTGCCAGAAGGTAGGATGCCCCCCCATTCAATACAGGTTCAATCACTAACCCCAAAGCATGAATCACAGAGGAGGAGGGCTAATACCCCTCAATTAGGATCACACCATTCGGGTACTATCACCAAACCTCATCTGGATTGACACCTAAGGTTATGATAGGGAGGTTTCTCTGTGCCGCAATTTCGCATAATCACAGAAATTATTTGCACAAGTTCAGACCTCTTCCAGGTCGACACTGAATATCATCACCGGAGCTTTTTCCCCCACTACACCGCTGCATGAATACTGGACCACATGCATGAGGTTCCATACAGTGAGGTCTATATCCCTCATGCTCATTACCTTGACTTTTGGGGCATTTACCAGACCCCATTTCACCCCACAGTGCCTCTCTTTTGTGTTTGTGAATTTGTTGTCAAGTGTCTTTCCCTCTTTTCTTTTCAGGTCTCTATTGCTGTTCTCTCTTTTTTCTCTTTACCGATTCAGTCATTTCTTGTAGCTCTGTACTACGCACAATTGTCATGGTTAAAGTATTGTAACCATAGTCACCCTATCAGGTCCATAGTATAAAAATTTTGTAGGACCTTCCTGTGATGCCACTAGATGCATGGCGTTGTACTGAACAAGGGAATGTTATCTTAAATACACAGAATTTCGGGTGCACAGTGAATATGCATGCACCTTTAGAACTCATGGTTTCCATGCGTTGTGGTGGACGATATGCTGGCTAACATATCATTTTATGCAGTACCATGTCACAACTCCCTGATATATTATGTCTCATTGTACATCTTTTCAGCCCTGAAGAAGTCGTGGGGTATTTCCCCTGACGAAACAAGTGTTAGCTGGGAAGAACAATACATTTACGATTGCACTGTTTTAAGTTTTTTGCATAATTTGTTGTACCCTCGATTGGTTGAAAGTTACAAACCATGTTGCAATAAGCACTGTAACTCTAGTGTGTGCACAGGCTTGTGATATATACTTAATGCTGAATGATCAAGGTTGTTGTGGGATTCTTTCAGGCATCGTGTATCTTGGCGCTGTAAGTTCCATGGTTACTTCTTGTATGCAAGTATTGTTTCCACTGACACACACAGTCAGGGAGGCGCTGTTATGGCCTTCGTTGAATGTTTCCTTTATTCAGTGTGATACTCTTAGCCGAATAAAAGTCATACCTTTACAGAAAGATGTGCCCTTAACCTCAGCCCCATAAACTTTTGATCTCCAGTTTGCAAGGTCCTCTACTGAGATACAGCCTCTGGTACGAACTAATTGCCCTTTCCATTTCAGAGAAATGGTACTGCATATCTTTTACATGTCTAATACGAAGGGTATAGTACACCTATTTAAGGCCATAGGATCTGGACTGTTAAGCACCTTTCAGACAGTCTTCGAAGTGATTCCAGCACTCATACACTCCGTATTCAGAGCATCCGCTAATTCTGTTACTGGTAGTGGGAATCCTGATTTTGATTTTTCTGCTACACAATGGAGGTCCCAGTCACCAAGCAAATGGAAAAGGCGCTCTTGGCGCAACGTTACCGTGATCGCATGGTACTCCAACTTGGCACACCTCAACTTCGGGAGCTAAGTAAGTCTTGGTTCTTATCATTTCGACCAGTCTGGATTGACTGTGTTTTGCCTGTTCTCCGCTGCTTGTTCTGCGGACAAGAATGCATGTCGGAACTCTGTCTAGCACTTCCATTGGTTGCGCCACCGGACGTGGAGGAATTGCTGGACCCGTTAATGGCCCATGTACTGCAGCATCCCTAGCATATTCCAAAGTTGATGTCGGCATTCTTAGAGCCACCAGGGGATGCTTCAGCTCTTGTTGAATTGGATACAGGCTCCACTACAGGCACACAGGCTTCGGATGTTTCAAAACCTTTTTCATTCTATGGTATTATTGAGCACCATGGCTCATTTAATCAGACCATATATGAACATATTTTAAGGGACTTTTAAAGTTATTTTTTTTTTTATTTTACCAACCTTTTATAATTTTTCTTTTTTAAATGTCTTTTTAACAATGTTTGATGCTTGATTAGAAAGACATTTCTGTAGCAATTTAAGTGTCGTGGCACAAAGAGCCAGGAAGACAGTTGAAGGTTCAGGTATTATTCACAGAAGATCCCAGCCATCCATAAGCAGGAGCTCTTCCAACTGCCAAGTACATTTCAAGTAAACACATTCCGGTCCATGGAGACCCACAGCAAATGACCTCATAGTGACACTCACAGTTGTGCCTGTGCAGGGCACAGCTGTGCTTACCAATACAACAAGGCAATGAGTAATACCACACACCTCCCTCCTCTGATAACAAAAAGAGAACAAAACATGAAAACAAGTTAACAAAAACAACCACAAAAAACTACAGAGAGTTTAGAGTACTCATAAATCTGCAAGATCTCCTTGAAGTGAACTCAAATCTTGAAAAATAAGGATTCACAGAGACCCCCACAAGAAGATTAAACAAAATCATTGAAACGTTCAGGGTTTTTCATAACCCTGCAGGACTTTCTTGTGGCAACATTATTGTCAGACTCAAAAGTATTCTCTGTGTTAACACAAGCACTTTTGTGCACAACTCTGTTCAAGTTCCAAACACGGTGATCTGCGTGCGAACAGCATTGTTAAAGGTCTTGACCACAAGAATGGGTTTAGAGAATTTCATGACCCCATCCAAACTTGGGCGCTTGACGGAGACTAAATCCCCAACCTGTACATTGAGTTTTTTTACAGCATGTTTATATCAAAATAACTCTTCCGTTGAACAAGTTTCTTCTCCTCTCTCAAGCATCAATTGTCATCATCACATTTTTTACTGATTTCACATTCAAATTCATTGACCCAGGGAGGTTCCACAAAGTGTTTGGTAACCTGCCCCTAAAGAGCTGAAAAGCCGTATTCCCTGAGACGCAATGAGGAGTTAACCTATACATTTCGACCTGCTTCAATAACTCTTCTTTCCAGTTAAGAGAATTAGATGTGGCCAAAGCAATAGTTTCCATAAGAACTCGGTTTAGCCTCTCCACCATCCCATTGGTCTCTGGATGGTACAGCGAACACTTCTTGTGGGCAATAGATGTTTATGTTTATGGTTGGATGCTTGTAAAGCGCTCAAATGCCGAATCGTCTTGGCGCTAGGATGAAGGGGTAGAAGGAGAAGAGGCTGGGACGATCGTGAGAGCATAGCCTATGTGGTTGTAAAGAGCAAGGTTTTTAAGTTCTTTCTGAAACATTGAAAATTCGGTAGATGTCTCAGGGACAGAGGTAATTTATTCCAGAGCTTGGCCGCACAGTGTGTAATTGCTCGGCCACCCCATCTGGCTCGTTTATACTTCACGGCCTCTATAAGACCTTGACTGGTCGATCTGATGGCCCGAGTGGGGACATATGATATGAACAATCAGACAGAAACGTATTCATCTCTTTAGAGATTAATTGCACTCCATTGTTGGTGAGAATGGTCCGTTGGAATCCCCCACGACCAAAAAGAACATTCAAGAATATAATTACATCTTTGCATTCATTGGAGCTAGAAATGCAAACTTTAGGCCACCTGGAGAACATGTCAATTACAGCAATAACAGATCTTTGCAAGCTTTCCATGGATTGGTCCCAATCTAAGGCTAACTCGCACCAGGGTCCCTGTAGTAATGGGGTTGAAACCTGGTTGTTTTGTCTTATCACTAAGTGCGCACTACGAACATTCTCTAACAAGCCTCTTAATCTTTTTATCGATTCCAGGCCACCAGTAGGAACAACATAGCCTTTTCTTACATTTAGACACTCCCATGTAAGAATTATGAGCAAGTTCAATCAGCTCTTCCCTCAGCTTCTCCGGAGGGACTAATTTAGCTCCTCTAAAAAGCAAACCCTTACTGATGCTCAACTCATCCTTAACTTTCCAAAAGGTTTCACATCCAGCTGTACTCGTTTTCTTGGAGTTCCAAACACACCCAGGCAAACGCATAACTTCATAAGAACACAGTCTAAAGAAAGTGCATTACGCCACATATCTTCCGAAATAGTTTTGCAATCAACCAAGCACACAAAACTTGTTTCATCATCAGAAGAGTCAAGCTCATCAAACACTCATTCTACACAGAGATTACCCTAGAAAGGGCATCTACAACTGTGTTCCTCGCACCTGGTGAGTATTCCACATGAAAATCATACTCTTGTAGTGCAGTTACCCACTTGGTAATTCTACTGGAAACAAGATCCAGACCCTTCTTTGCAAATACCTTGATGAGAGGTTTATGGTCAGTTTGTACAACACATCTTGAACCCCACCAGAACTTCTTTAGTTTCTTGACAATCCAATGTACAGATAAAGCCTCTCTCTCAATCACTGAGTAGCGTGATTCTGCATCTTTCAAACCACAGGAGATAAACATGATGGTGTTAATGCCGTTATCCCCTTTCTGTTGCAAAACAACACAAAGCACTTTGAGACTTACATCGGTGGTGACAACAGATTGCTTCTTAGGATCAAAACTTTTAAGTTTAGGGCCTGAACTCAGAAACTTTTTAAGGTTGATAAACTCCAGGTAAAAGTGACACCTTTCCTCAAACGGCACCTCATGTTCACGCTCATGTCAGCAACGTTTTTGAGAAACTTCCCATAAAACTCTACCATACCTAGAAATGTCATTAACTCCTTATGTGAAGCAGGGAAAACCATTCTAGAAATAGTATCAACCAACTCTGCCTTAGGAAAAATACCATCACCAAAAATAGGGTGGCCTAAGTAATCCACAATCGTTGCGCCAAAGTTACATTTCTCTGCTTTTATTGTGAGATTTGCCCTGGAAAGTCTAGCCAACACCCCTCATAAACATTTTTCATGATCATCCACCCCTTTACCAAAGACCAAGATGTCATCCTGGTATAGACCCCATGAATGCCTTTGAGAACCCTTTCCATTACTCTTTGAAAAATGGAAGCAGCCGACACAAGACCAAAGAGGAGTCTGATAAATCTGAAGGTGCCAAGGGGAGTCACATACGCCGTCAAATCCCTGGAAAACTCTTTAAATTTGACCTGGTGGTACACCGAGGTGAGATCAATGGAACTAAAAACAGTAGCACCAGCCTGCAAGAAAACCAGTTCAGTTATGTCGGCAGAGGATATCTATCAACAATCACACACTTGTTGAGATATCTCAAACCCACACAGATGCGTAGACTACCATTCGCCTTCCTAGCAGCTACAACAGCCGCATACCACTCTATGCCCTCAACCTCCTCTATGATACCACCATCTCGTCACGAACGTCGATGGATAAGTATCTGACTTTGCAGTATATGGGTTGTGCATTCGCTACCAACCAAATTTCATGTTTGTAATCTACTAGATATCCCAATTCTTCCTTAAAAACTTGTTGGAACTCCTTTCTCATCTGCACAACCAAGTCTGAATCAACCGAAACACCAATGGGACACACTCTGTCTCTGTCCTTCAGAAGGATGGGAACTGGACCACTAGGATCCAACATGACCCCCAAATCACCTTGATGTGACCAACATATGACACTGTCACCCTTGTGAGACACATAAATCTTCCCAGAAGTTAATCTCTGTTTATACTCAATAACACCCTCAAATAAGCCTTGCAATTTGATGGGCTCACCACCATAGGCACACAGCTTGATATCAGGTTGGCTCAATTTTACCTTACCCAAGAGAGCATTTTGATAAAAATTTGTTGAAAACAATGGTTATCTTTGCCCCAGAATCGAAAAGAACATTGGTTGCCTCCCCATGAACACTAATGGTGTCCGCTGGAGAACTTTTAATTAAAGTGTCCCTTTGAACTTGCAACACAATTCGACCACAGTCAAAATCAGCCTCAGCCTCTTCTTGCCCTTAATCAGCCTCTAATAGGGAAAAAGAGAGAACACTCTCTCTAGAAAACAAATAGTTAACAACTGCCCATTTAGTTATTAAGTGTCAAAGCGACTTTCTGTAATTAATAGACCATTCAAAACCATGTATTAAAATTCAAAAAAACTTTGTTTTTGTTTTTATTTTATATATTCTTTTTTATACAAATATTTTAGTTGATTTTTCATTCCATTTAATATACTCTATACAAACATTGACATATTACATACATAATAACAAATACATAACAGATAAATAAAAATTAAACTGTGAAACAAAGGGGAAATTTTCGGTCGATGTAATAATGAGGTAGGCAAAGCGCTGGAATAGAACTACGTGCGTTTCGGCCAGTAGCCTTCGTCAGGTGCCCATCATTCGCAAATAACAAGACATAACATTGTGCAACATAAATCTACAAAGGAAAAACACAGAAATATATATATCAGTCGCTTTTGAGCTTGATGTAATATATTGCACTTTAAATTTAAAAAATCATTGGGTCAGTATTTACATTTATGTTAATAATATAGTACATCCTAATTTCATAACATCACGCAGCACCATAGTTCATATTTTGATGAATCCATTGGCTATTACATTTTGTCGCATGCAGTTTATCCATTCTTACATTCCACTTTTACTCTATCACATGACTAGATATTTTCAATTCATTTTATTATATATATTGTCAGTTTTACATTGTGCATGTCTCTTCTAAGAGATGTGTCTTTCTCTATTTTGGCAAGAGTTACTCACCCATATTGGGTGCTGTATATATATCCTATAACAACCCATATTGGTAAGTCTCTTTATTGGATTACTATAAACAACGATCTATATCCTTTCCTTATGAAAGAGGTATAGGGTGAAGGAAAAGGACAGAGAAGGACAATGGAGCACATTGAGATTTATTTGGTCTAGCTAAATTGGTTTATTCTATTCAATTTGGTGGTTTCCAACGTGGACACCTAGATTTTAAAGATAATAAAATCTCGCTGATACTTACTTTCAAGATATAGTAGTTGATGTTTCGTTTTTATAACTTCTGGTTTTTTCATCCCTTCATCAACTTAAATAACTCCCAATAAGGGCACTCGACTTTTACTTTGTAGTATGTAGTCTGGAGAGAAGTTGTATAAGGAATAGGAAAACTATTACTGTACATTCAATATTATTACTTTGGTCTGCTGGAGAACATACGTCTGACCCTCATAGTTGAAAAATGAGTTTATATCTATTATGTATCTTTGATATACTTTCACATATAGATATAAGGTATATACAGTAAGAGCTAAGGGATTGTTTGTCATCAAACTTTCATTGATATTGATCTAATATGACTCCCTAGAGTAGGAATGACCATCTCTGTATTTCCAAAGGGAAGGGGATATGTCTTGCTATATTTTCTCATTTTCTCTTTTGCACTCTTTCCTTGCTGCTTATCTTTTACTCAGTCTTCCTTTCTTTTATCTTTGGTATTCTGGTCTTATTTTCAAAATATTCTGCAAGTTTTATCTTTTGCTATTTTTAAATTGCTATGTACTATATTATTGTGTTTTATTGCTATTGAAGGAAAGGGGATATGTTGTACCTTGGGTCATCTCCTTGTTAGCTGCTCAGCCAGTATGAATGTGATGTCTGCGTGGAATGTTAAATGCTGGATGACAGAGTGAGTAGAATGTTAGTGTGCCTGGTGTGTGTGGGGAATGACAGTTGAAGAGAGTGGGCTGAGCAGTAACCATCCTGCTCCTGGTGGGGTTTTCTCCTGTATATCCTATTACCATCTTACTTGAATAAAGGAGCTTCAAGAAACTACTGGACTATCCATCCTTTATTCACAACATTTATCATATCCGTTTTTATTTGGAAGCTACGATAAAAGGAGATTCGACCCTAAATTAGTAGCTTCCTTAAGCATTTATAGTTTTTCTACATGCAACTTATAGATAATAACACAATTGGTGTCAATAACGCCCTTTTTATGCATAAATACACTAACTTTCCTATTTTACCTTTTTCGACTTATGTGTCCTGTTGAAGTTGTCAATTCTTGTAGGATTGATTTAAAGTTGTTTTCAAGAACGGGACGGGATGAGTGGAGAATTGAGCCTATCAGGTCGATACGGAAAGAACTATGTTTTACTTCCAGCTAACCACAATTATTAATAACCACTTATGATCTATCTAATGGTTTTAAGTTACCTTAAAAAATATTATGGCCTTCTGAGCACTTATTCAATAAAATGGGTAACTCCGTGCTGTACGATCAGTATGTCTTATCCAAACACCTTCAATATTGCCTTTATGAGTTCAGTCTACAGAGAAACAAAGCGATCGTTTAAGTATCCGGTATACTACGAGCCTCAACAGACACTTCACTCACTTTAGATTTTATGATTTTAGCTTTGCATCAACAGCGAAATAACTCCTTTTTTAGGTCTCGCCTACGCATCACGCATGCGCTGCTTAGGAGACCTTTAGGCGTCCTACAGCTCTTTTTCCATGGGCATACTCGTGTTTGTGGAGGCATACAGCTTGCGGGAGTGTGTAGCGGCACGCCACAAGCCCAAGTATGTGCTTTGAAAAAGAGCAAACAGCTACTGCTTAGTGCTCGCACGCGTGTATGGCTGGCGGGGTGGAGGCTCTCTCTTCATCCCTCCCTCTGCCTTCTCCATTGTATATGTTTCTAGTCTCTCTGACATTGTCCTCCCGGGCGGAGACCCCCCCGGCTTCCTCTGTTCTGGTTCACATTCTGTTTTCTCTCTGCTCTCTAAACAGAGGTGAAAGCGTTTTCGTGTGTAACTGCACTCTCGCCTTTAGTTTGCCATCTCTGAGTCATCTCTCCTTGCCCTTTTTACTTCATTTTGATTTCTGTTTCTACTCCTCTTTTCTTTTTGTTTCCACTCCTCCTGTTTTCATTTCCCTTCCCTCTTTTATGTGTCCCCTTTCTGACTTTTGCTCACTCCTTTATTTCTCCCTCCCTCTCTTCTTTGCGCCTCCTCTCCTCTTCCTTTCTTTGCACTCCCTCCTCCATTTTTAATTATGTCTCCTCTTTGCCCCTTTTTTATTCGGCCCTCCCTTTTTTTGAGAGCCCCTTTTCTCTACTCTGTCTTCTTTTTCACAAATAATGCCTTCTCTCCTTAGTTACAGTCTCTCCTGGTTTCACTACTCACACGCTTTTTTTCCGCTATATTCTGCTTTTTTTCGTTATTTCCTCTTGCTGTTTCTTTTAGTCTTTAACTCATATATCCCTTTCTTTACATGTTGAATCTACTTCTTCCCGATATGTCATTGTCTTGTTCTACTTTTGTTTTATTATCCCTCGCTCCACTTTTTTTTCTTTTCCACACCTCGTTCATCCTGCAGTCTCTATTCCATCCCTCCCATGTATTCCCACATTCTGCTTTATAGCACCCCTCCTGCGTTCGGGTTATCTCTACAATTATGGATTTCCTTCCCCCCTCTCCCGATTTCTTTTCGTTCAATTCACTAGTCTAACAACAGCCCCATTTCTTTTTCTCGACACTTGAGCCAGTTGTATCAAATCTCTCCGCTGCATCCCCTGGTCTTGTTCCCTTTCCATCAGTTATTTTTCCATCATGCTGAGGGAAGCCGCTCCCCTGCTCAAGGACTGTTTCTCAGTTCTTCACCTGTGGTTTGTGCCAGGTAACTCGCTATGATCCCTGATGTACTCTGCGAGGATCCGCGGACTTCTCTGAAGCGGCTTGTATCGGATGTGGCAGAGCCTCACAGCTGGATCCAAGAGTACCAACTTCGGACTTGGGCATGCCCATTATAAGTCACCCAGAAAATGAGCGACATGAGAAGCCACAGCTGAACAGTCCTGTGTAGAGCAAACTACAACCCCCCCAACAACCCATCTCGCCTCTTGAACAACCTCATGTAACACTTGATGTGTTTGTGGACATACATTAAAAGATGTGTTTCCAACTTAAATATGCAGCCGTTGTTTATTTTGTTCTCAGTATTTTGTGAAAAAATGTGTGTGCAATTTTTGTGCTTCTGATTTCTTTCCTTCCCACTTCCTCAAAAGAGACCCCTTCCCAGACTTCAACTTGAAGACCATTGGGACAATGCTGATGCCTTCTGGGCATGCCATGATGGCCACTTCAAAAGGCTGTGACCCTTTCATTATTTCTGCACACCAATCTGGCTGTTGCAAGCCCTCGCACCCTGTTGTACCAGTAAGTATATGTCCTTGGGAGCGAGCTGCTTCTCATGCACTTTGTGAATGAAAAAATAGTAATTGTATAGCTATTCAATCCCTGGCGGCACACCACCCAGGATTTCATGCTGCAAGGCTAAGCACTTACAAGGTCCCAAAGGCGAGACGTATTGGCTATGCCAATGCTTGTTTTACACTTGGTACAGACCGCTTTAAGGGCTGGACACTGCCCAACTTTGTCACATCTACAACATCTCCTCACATTTACTTTGGTCTTCTCTTCTTCCTTCTTTCTTGCTCCCTCTTTATTTTTTTCTTTGATAACATGAACATTAGAACCATCTTTCTCATTAACTTTCTTTATGACCCCCAACACACTCAATAGAGTGCTCAACATTTTTTGCGATGGCCAAAACGTTGTCTAAAGAAGAGTCATCCTTCAACCACAGCTCATCAGGTACCTTTTCAATGACACAACCCACTATGAATTGGAGACGTATGCGCTCATCCACCAAGCCATTAAAATTACAAGATGATGCAAGCCTATGAAGATCAGTAACATAATTTTCAATGGACTCCCCTTCACTCTGGTGTCTTCTAGCAAAATGGTAACACTCCAATATTGTGCTTCCTTTTGGAAGATAATGCTTGTCAAGCTTTAGAACACACACCTAATAATCATACAAACCTTCAATGACTGCTTGAGATGGCATCAGTAGGTGATCAAAGACTTTCGCCCCTCCGAACCCAAACAGTGCATCAACAGTGCAGTTTTGCGTTCAGCACTTTTTATAGCGCAACAGATCTTTGCGTACCTTTGAACAACGGTTCTCCATTTCTGCTATTTAATGGGAGGTGTACCAGGGGTAGAAAGAAAGAATGGAGGTAACGTAATATTTTGCATAGCAACAAATAACAAAATATACTAATGTAAACAAAACAAAAACACATAGAAAAGCCACCCACAAGGAGAAAATGTTGACAACACACTTGAAAACACAATGAATGCTGGGAAAATTAATTAAATGCGAGTGCATCAATTTGAGTTTAGAGGCACAAAGAGAAAGGAAGGCAGTTAAAGGTTCAGGTACTTTATACACAGGAGATACCAGCCATCCATAAGCAGGAGCTCTTCCAACTGACAGGTACATTAGAAGTGAACACATTCTGTCACCATGGAGACCCACAGTAAATGACCTCATAGTGACACTCACAGCTGTGCCAGTGCAGGGCACAGCTGCGATTACCAATACAACAAGGCAATGAGGAATACAATTTCCTCTTTAGTATGTCACCCGGTTGGATGAGGAGTAGGTGTTATGTTTCGTAGGGTACCCCAATATAGGCTTGAGCAGTCACCTGACCCTTCACCTACATTTACCGAACCGTTGTACTATATACCGGTTTTTGGTATTGACCTCTTACCAAGTTAAGCACTTCATAAAAGTCATGTGGTTTTCCCCGAAAACTATCCCAGTTAATTATGCATGAGGATTCTCAGAATCACAGCCGGATTACCATCTTCTGTATAATAACTATATATAATGGTCATCCCTTCTGTCATCCTCGGCCGACATGACACAGCAAGGTAGAATTCCCTTAGGGAGCCTTTTGGGTATCGATACACCACATGTTTGCCGTGTTAGGCAGAGGAGGAACGACTTCCCTGCTTACACACTGATGCGATAAGCTGAGGTTCCAGCATGCAGACACTACAGCCCGCAGTGGTGAGATCCCTCGCAGGGTGTCCATCTCGAGACCAAGACGGGCCCTATAGTCTCCTACTTCAGTTAGTGGTATTGGCTTCAGGCTAGTAGGATTCTTGGCTCTACACCTACATACATGCTAGGTATATTCAGGTACATCTAGTTGGGTATGCATCATAGGAGTATGCATTATTATTGTCCTCTATTTTTATACCTGTCTATATTAATTGTTTTAGCACTATGGTAGGAATCTACCATCCATTTACCCTATTGGTCCTTATAATCATCTATATCTGTTTCTGTCTTATGGTTGTTTCAGCTTACCTATTTTACAAAAGAATGCTGCTGGTTGAATAAACGCTTATTGAAAACTTCCCCACCGTTTATTCTTTGTTTCTCTCCAAGACAAAGTGAGCACAAGTGACTGAGCGAAAAGTACTGTACTGTTTTCACGATTCCTGATGGGACAGAATTGTAATATTCAATAGTTGCCAAGATCTATTCTCTCCTTGGTAAGAGGAGTTTACAGTGTCACTGTGAGCTAGCTGATATACAGGCAAACATACCCGGTGGGGGTGTCTAGAACTAGTCTGGACACCAATCCCACAGTCTATATAGTCTAAACACGCAGATCCTATATAGGTTTATAGGAACTACACAACAGCACTTTTGTACCTCCACAATTAGCTACTGGAGTACGCTTATAAGTCGTAGTATAAGGTAGTAATGTACCCAGGGCATAGGCATACCAGTGGTCTCCCATGGGCTGCAGCATGTATTGTGCCACCCATGGGAGCCCACTTCTACTCTGACTACAGGCCTGCCATTGCAGCCTGGGTGAGTTGGTGCTTGCACCTCTCACCAGATATAAGCATTCTTACATCTGAGATCACTACACTTAAAACCTATGTCACCATTAAGGGAGACCCTTCAGGTGCAGGGTGTGAGGGTGCCCCTGCATGAGCAGGACGGCAGTCTGCTGCTCCTGTAATCCTACGGACTTCCTGAGGCTCAGAAATACAGGTGGTGGTTCTGCACCTCTCCAGAAGCCTGACCTGTCTTCCCTGTAATTTGAAGGACAGTATCCCTCGTCGGACCCACTGGGACCAAACCCCTGTGCAAGCCATCCACTTGATGTTGCCAAGGATTGTTGGCTCTGTACTCTCTTCAGGCTACAAGAAGTTCTAGCCTAAAGCACCTCATCCCCAGAAGATCAGCCTCCTCACAGCATCACTTGCACCGTCAGCCTCCATTTTTGGTGAGCTGCCTGAGGTCCTCTTGTGTCTCCTGTGCCTTCAGCCTGTGGGTCCTCTTGAGGGTCTTCTTCTGCTTTAATGGGCTCCTCCACGTGCTCGGGGGCCTGCCCTGACTTTCCTGCACTTGGTGAGTCCCTTGAACCTTGCCACTCCCAATGATTGCATCTTGCCATCTTCCACATCAGTTGCAGCTACCAAGGCTTGCTGATGTTCCCACCGGACACCAACCACTTAGACACTGAACAGCTTATGAACAGCTACGGGTCTTCTTCAGCATTGCCTGGTCCACACAGCTGCAGTGACAAGGTCATCATCAACTCTCCTGAGCTCCCTGCCAAGGGTGGGCATTGTGCTTCCATAGCTTTTGGTCACCTCGAGTGCCAAAGACTCTGTCCCCTCTACTTGCAGGTTCTCCTTTTATCGAATCAACCCTTGGATTCCACTGGACATCTTCTTGAATTTCTCCAGAGCCTTTTCTCCACCTTCTTCCATTATTGTCTACAGAGGGTTCCGACTTCACTTCGCCCGATGCATCCAGCTTCTCTGGTACAAGTATCCTGGTTCCTCGGACATCTATGGGTAGGATGGTTCTCCAACCTTCCGACATCCAAAGGGTTTCTTTGGTGACCTTTGGGATGGGTCCTTCTTCTTTAAAACCGCAACTGCAACTTCTCCTTAGACTTACATTGGAACGCAACTGTGTTTCCACGCTGCACACAGCCTCCGTGGGGTACTTACATTGGGTGGTTCCTTGTTCTCTCTACTCCGGTGAGTCTTCTGGTCCAGGTCCAGTTTTCCTTGCAGTTCGCATTCTACTTCCTTAGCATATGGATTGGTCTCCCCCAGGAGGCCAGCATATATTTGTGCTACTTACCTGATTTCTTTGAAGTATTTTCCTGTGTACTATTGCTATCTCTGGCTAGGAGACCAAGTGTTAGTGATTGGGTTGAGTAATAAATAGACTTATTTTTATAAACACTGTGTCATCTAATCTACATTGTCAATTAACTGTGGTATAAAAAGCCACTTTACCCTCCTTCAAGATAAGCCTGAAGGCTGCTCTCCACAGCTACCACTTTGAGAGCTTACTATGGTTATCAAAGGTCACTAAAATCACCATAAGGATTGCCTGGAGCAGTGCAAGGTGCATCATTCTTTTAAGTGTGCACCATATACTAAGCCAGCTTCCTACATTGATGTGCAACATTTGGGATTAAAGCCTGCACTGTTTTACCACTTAATCAAGTGAAGGTTACATGGAAAACCACCAGTAGCTATACTTATCGACTAAGTTATGCAGAACCTTTTGGATTGGTTGTCAGGGGTCTTAGCTCAACATTGTCTCCAATCTTTGGAAGTTTAGTATCAGTCAGTAGGTAGGTGCACTACACCATACTACACCTAGTACCATATCTAAGGTTGATGAGTCCAGTGCGACTCAAACCTCTAGATACAGTGGTCTTAAGTTCCAAGAACGTAGGACCCTGGCTGCAGCTAGAACATGTTAGTCTGGTAGCAGCTCTACTACAGAGCAGCTCTTAGAGATTCTCCAATAGGATGACCTTCAAATTCCTGATAGGTCAGATGGGCAGGATATCTTGTGTATGGTGGTTACTGCAACGCTCAATGCTGCCATCCACGGCAGACCGGTTCAAGCTTCCGGCAAGGGGGGGGGAGCTGACAGGATATAAAAATATCAAAACAAGTGCTTGGGGAGTGAAGTCAGACAAGAAGAAGAGCGTGATAAACAAAGAAGCTTGATGGAGGTATCGCCTATGATTGGTAGAAAGAAGAGAACAGTAACATAAGCTGGAAGAGTAGATTTAAAGGAGTGAACTAAACAGAAGAGGGAGAAAAAAAAGAGACAGAAAAGAACAACTGAGAGTAGAGAGAAACAGAAGAGCGGCAGAAAAAGAAGAATGGTAGAAACAAAATATACAGAACAACATGACTGTAGAAAGCTCAGCATGAATAAAATGAGTTAGTGAACTAGTAAGAGACCCAAAGGAACGCATAAAAAATGAAAGGTATATGTGTAGTAGAGGTGGGGAAACCTTTGTATAGGGCCGCTACTAATTTGGCATTAATCCTAGCGTTTCAAAAATTAAGTCCCTGAATGGTCCAACGTTTACACCACAAGACAGAGTTGTTCTAAGTTGCCATTTTTTAACTGGTCCAAGCCTTGACACTTATGGAGGCCCATGTGAGAATCCAGTCCAAAGGGCAAGATAAGCCAAACAAAAACACAACATGGATAAATTTATAATTAAGAAGCGAAAAGCTGATGAAGATAACATTTGTGATGAACAAAATGTAGCCTCTATTGAGGAAAGTACGCAAGAATCAACTGAACGGTCTGTTTAAGTACGTAAGAAGTGTAAAGAAAAAATCCCCAATCCTTGTTCATACAATAGAGCTTATATGAAACTGGGGTTCACGTTTTCAGGTAATGAAAACAATCTTTGTGGGTATATACTTAAAAATGAATGTACGGTACAAACTAAATTAAAACAAAATTTTACCTCAAACCACAGCCATTTGTCATAAAAATCGGTAGAATACTTTATTGAGCTTTCAAAATCGATAAAGAAACAGTCTGCATCATTCACAAAGAGTATGAAGATATCAGAGAAAGCTGAAAAGGCAAGTTACTTGGTTGCTCAAATAATTGCCAAAAACAAGGAACCACATACTATTGCCGAAACCACCATAAAGGAATCTTGCTGTGCTATTGGTCGAACAATGTTTGGGCCACAATTTGAGATAGAAGTTAAAAAATCGCTTTAGCAGATAACATAATTGGAAGACGTATTCAAGACATGTCTGATAACATTGAACTGCACATGAAGGATATTTTTCACAACGATAATATGATCTTTACATTGCAATTGGACAAATCAACAGATGACAGTGGGTTAGCTCAACTACTGGTTTTTATACGTTTCATTCATACTGACAGAATTATTGACCAATTCTTGTGTTGCCTAGAACTTTCAATGAGAACTAGAGGTGAGGATATATTTAAAACTTTAGATTGCTTTATGAAGGAAAAGAATTTGCAATGATTAAATTGTGTTAGAATATGCATGGATGGCACACCCTCAATGGTTGACTCAATAAAAGGTTTTATAGCTGTAGCCAAGAAAGAGAATACAAATATTATAATCTCCTCAAATTTTGGCAAACCTTTTAACTCCTTATGTCCCTTCGCGATCCTTTAGATCCATGGGTCAGAACCTGACGGTGGTTCCACGCTTCGGGCTGAGTAGAACTGGCGGCCGCTCCTTTCGAGTGTTGGCCGCAAAGTGGTGGAACTCCCTTCCTGCTGAGATCCAGGCAATAGATGATCTATTTCAGTTTAGGCGGCCATTAAAACTTTTCGGTTTGTTTAATACCCGATTGTTTCTTTGCTGTCATTTGATGTTGTGTTCTGTTTACCTTCTCAGAGCGCCAGGATGCCCCTTCGCTGGGGCAGCTGTGCGCTGTACAAAAAGTAATAACATAACACATAACATAACAAAATTACTCATTGCTTTTTACATTGTGAAACACTAGTCACTCAAACCACTGGAAATTAATTAAGAAAAGTTATGGACAAAGTGGTTCAAATGGTAAATTACTTTAAAAGCAGACCTCTTAAACCAAGATTATTTGTTTATATTTGTAAAAAAATGCGGGCTAGGTTTAAAAAGCTTTTCCTGAGCACAGACGTACGTTGGGTCTCAAGAGGTAGTGTGCTTTGTCGTGTATGCGAATTGCCGGAAATGTTGCTTAAACTTTTTGAGGAAAATCAGCATCATGGATTTTACGATCTAATACAAAACAAACTTTGGAGCAATAAATTGTCATTTCCTGCTGACATATGTGAACATTTGAATAAAATTAACACCAGTATGCAAGGAAAAGGCTGAAACAGCCATAGATAAAATGTGTGCTATGAGAAACAAAATAGCAATTTGGAAAAGGAAAGTGAAAGAAGGCAATTTGGAAATATTTTCCAAAACTGCTGACTGTGAGCTGAAATGTGATATCAGCCCACTGATTGTTGACTATTTAGGATTGCTCAGAGGGAAAATTCATTGTTACTTCTCAAATGTTGGAATCCAAGACTATGATTGGATCAGAAATCCATTTCTTTCAACTGCAACTGAGTACTATTACTATTACTTATTGAAGAAGAAAAATGAGCTGAAATAAGAAAAGATCGAAGTCTCTTGATGATGCAGGAAGAGGGTGACTTAGACGTCTTTTGGGTTTGTGTTTCAAAAATGAATATATCGCTTTACTACGCATGCGATATATCGCATGCCATTACAATGCGGTCGTTACAACAACCGCTTTGTTACAACGCAAACAATTACATTGCAAGTCGTTACAACGACTTGCTTTAGGGGGCGCGCTGGGCTTAACAATAGTATAATTTACTATTCCTACTCCAGTTTGTGCAGCAGCAGGGTAGGTGTTGGATTGTACATCCAACATCGTCTGCCCCCTCCAGCAAGTCGTAGTAACTACTTGTAAGGTAATGGTTTGCGATGCAACAACAAGGTCGATGTAACAACGTTGTTGTAATAGCATGCAATGTATTGCTTTCGATCTAAATGCAGTTTCTCTTAAAAAATGCATCAAACATAGGTAAAAAAGGGTAAACAACTCTCCTACAGTTTTCTACTACATACACTTGTGGAGTATCCTTTACAACAATGACAAACTTAAAGACAGGTGCAAATTTGAAAATGCTTGTTGACTAAATGCGAGTGCCTTTATCAACTATTCCACCAAATATTGAGCAGCTTTACTTATCCTATCAACCTCATACATCACATCAAAATAGTAAGTGTTGCCAGTTTTATTAAATTTTTTCACTCTTGCACATATTTACATATTGTTACTCATAAATGACAACAGTTTTGGTAATGTATGTGTGTTATTATCTTACAAATCATATATTTAAAAAAATATCAATGAAAGGTTTTCGGGAGATATACCATACATTTCGGTAACACAATATATATGACATATATGTATTTGTCAGTATCTCTTATATGCGGTTTGTTAAACCTCCGGTTTGCTAGTAAAAATGCAATTAATGTGTCACAAAATGATGCATGTCTAAAAGTTTGGAAAGCTCTGCTCTAGTCAATGGTTAGGAAACTTTAGCCTTCATGGACACAGGGGTTAGTGTCACTATGGTGAAAGATGAAGTTGTGTCCACTGAGAAGATTTGACATGGTCAGATTTACCAAGTGACCAGCGCTAACAATGTCGGGACAGACCATCCCATGGCAGTTGTCAATCTCAGCTGGGGAGGGGTAACTGTCCCAAAGAGAGTTGTGGTATCACCAGACCTACCTGTGATAGGTCTACTGGGCAATGATTTAGAAACTTAAGCCTGGTCTGAGGTGGAGTTTAGGGCCCATGAAAAAATGATGGGAATTTTATCCAGTGTCTTTTTTGTCACTAGGGCTCAGGTCAATGAGTTAGGTACCAAGGGAGCCCTGGATCCTTAAAGAATGGATCAACCATCCCCCAAGAGAAGGAGCAGGAAGAATAAAGATGTATCCTCCTCCCATACTCTCAATGAGAATCAGTCTTTTGAGACAAATGATCTCAGTACCTAGGAAGGAACTGCCCCCGAGGAGCAGAGCTACCAGGGACAGGGGGATCTTTCAGGGAAGACTTGAGTCTGGAGCAGAACCCCTGCCTCACTCTTGAACAACTCAGACCGCAGGCTGCTGCTGAGGAAGCAGGAAATATCAGTTGGTCTCATAGGAATTATTGTGAAGATGGGCTCTTGTATTCTGAGGGTAGAGACCCCAAGCCTGGTGCCATCAGGAGGTTACAAGTGTAAGTGAGTCTGCCTCAGAGCACTTTTTCTCTTCTTGTTCCTTCACCTTAGGACACAAGGAATTGATGATTTCTTCTCTATATATTTAATCCTTTCTACACCAATAATTTTAAATATTGTTCATCTATATATATAAAAACGAAAGTATGTCTGTCTGTCTATTTGTTCTTTATACATTACTACACCATTCATCCGATCGCCATGAAACTTTGGGAAGTTGTTGAGCACACTTCCGGGAAGGTTTCTGTCCCAAAAATGATTTTTAATCGGCCCCCCGGGGCCCTCATAATCTTTCGAATACTGAAATAGACAGCGAATTTGCTAGCACCGTCGACAGTTATGAGCCCCAAACGGAAATCGATTGGTCAATCTACATCAGAAGCACAAAAGAAAAAGGCATTACGAGCTTCAGAAACAGACAAGCAACGGGAAGCAAGATTAGAAGCTGTTCGAATACAAACTGCTCAAGCCTGTAATTCTCAAACGAATGAGCAAGGAGAATCAAGATTGGAAGACAATCGAGTACGCACTGCTCAAGCCTGTTCTTCTCAAACGAACAAGCGACCAGAATCAAGATTGGAAGCCAATCGGGACGCACTGCTCAAGCCACACTTAGAAATGTTTTAAAAAATAAAATGAATAAGTTTCAATAACAATAACACAATGTAAATTGAATGTTATCATAATGAGTTTCCTTGAATTTCTTTTGTTTTTAAATCGCAGCAACGCTCGACGGGCAAGCTAGTATTTAATAATTATCAGTTTTATTTTCCCCCGTTTTCTACTCAAGTAAAATGGAAGGTACAGATATGAATGGTCTTAAAAGGCTAGCTGTTACAAAGGCTTCAAGAAATTCAGAGCCTAACGCCCCTGACACCTCTATGGAAGAGGATTGCCAGGAAGAGCCTTCTAGGCATGGGTCTGATTGTGATCAACGAGGGTACTGTGCTGGCTGTATTTCAGTTCACTGTTTCGGCATTGTTGCAGTCAATACAGGAGGTATTAAGTCACTCAACTGTCTCCTCCTTTCACACCCACTTTTAGCCATGACATGAGTGTAAACAGCCATCTCAAGGTTTCTCTCACTAAAACACTCCACTGTTGCTGTCGTCTATGTTCCATAGGGGTATACAAAATGATCTTCTTGGTCTTCTTGGTCAGAGCATGACCACCCACCCCCAGAGTTTAAATCCACACCCCTCAAAAGACCTCCGCTGTAACTTCTCACAATCTCTCAAGTTTCCAGGATGTCTTCACATCGTTTTTCAATTCTTCTTCCTTCATAGTCTCTCTTAATGCTTAATTTCCCGTAGTCTTTCATCAATTTTTCCCATCTTCTATCCTCCCCCTTGTCTCTCACTTCCCTTTCTCTATATTTTCCCCTGGCTCCCTTTTTTCACACTGTCCTGGCCTTTCTCCCATTTCCTCTCTCTCAGTTGTATTAAGCTCCTTGTGTCTCCCTTGCCTCTTCCCCATGGTCGCTCACTTTCCTTCCCCTCCACTCTTCCTCAAATCTATGTCTTCGATTTTCTCTTACTACCCCTTCATCATATTGTCTCTCTTGTACCCTTCTGCACCATTGTGTATTCCCCTTTCTCCACAGTGCCTCTCTCCTCCCCTTTCTCGACTATTATCATTTGCTCTTTTTTAATCCTTCATTTTAGAATGTCTTCCATGCCCTTTATCTCTCTTTCATGAGCCTCTTAATTTCTCTTCTTCTCTTATTCCCTCCCTTTTTTATCTATCAGCCTCATTACCTCTCACTCTCCTCCCCTCTCCTTACGCGTCTACTGGATGCCTCTCAAGAAATGTCTGTGTCAGATGCTAATGGAATACCTGTTTTTGATACCTTCAGATGCCGACGTCCTCCTGCTGGAAGGTGATATTCTTGCAATAGTAGACCGTAATGCCATCACCTGCCCCAACAGCCGATGCCTCTGGCCCCGCTCCAGCGACAGACTTGTCAGGGTTCCCTACGTCCTCGATGATGTTTATGGTACATGTTCTTTCACAAAGTTTCATGGTGAAGGTCTGTGTCCTATATAAATTTTCCTCATGGCAAAAAATTCTTTTTTTAACTTTTCATTCTTCCCCCACACAGATGCAGCTCAGGCGGCCAAGGTTTCCGCCGCCATGCAGGAGATTGCAACAATGACCTGTGTGACATTTGTCCCCCGCCTCGTGGAAAGAGACTACGTTCACATATTATCTGAAAAAGGGTTGGTGTCTGGTGAGGGTGTTGTTGCATGGTGGTGTTGCATGGTGGTGTGACATATGATTTGTTGTACAGTCAAACAAAGTCATTTGTTCATGGAAGTAGTACAAGGGCGTCTTTGGAAGAGAAATGTAGGGGGGTACACTTTGGGCCTCAGATGAATGAATGAAATGGATTTGTAAAGTGCCTGACTACTCCAAAGCTTGTCCTAGTGATTTGGTTTTATAGGGCTTAATTTATATCTCAACTGAAATATAAATCCTATTATATCCTCTGGGGTTTATATTTCTGCGGACGGGTATCCCATCTCCCAACATCTATATCAAGCCCATAATAAGCATAGCGAAAAGTCATGCTAATATTCTTAAAGAAAGTACGTCTTTAGAGCTTTCCGAGAAGGCAGTTCATGAGAAATAGACTGGAGAGAAAGGGGAAGCCAGTTCCTTTCACCACTAGCCAAAACTATAAAGACCATCCGCCAAGATTTACCTGGCGGAGCCTCTGGGTTGTGACTAGCAAAGCTGAGGCTGAGCACACGCATTGGGGGGACGGATAGTGCCCGACCTTCTAATCTGGTACTGCATACTGCCAGTGTAAATGAGTGAGAGCTTTGAAGAGAATCCTCTGTTCAACTGGTAACCAGTGTAGCTCTCGAAGATGTTGAGTAACATGCATCCTCTGAGGGAGGAAGATCAAACAAGCAGCATCATTTTGAATCAATTGAAGCTTTGGTTCACCTTGAGGAAGACCGAGATACAGGCTATTAGCATAGTCCAATCTCAAGGCTATAAGGGCGTAAACCTTTGCCCTACATGTCATCAAGGACAGGAAATCCAGGAACCTCCTGAGTAAAGACAAACAAGTGGCAATAACAGAGGTGATTTTGGGTGAAAAAGACAGCTTGTCATCTCTTTTTACACCCAGAATGCTGGCTAGTGACTAAGGGCCCGGGGAGAGGTAAGTTCCTAGGCCAGCAACTAAGCAGCCATTCCTCTTTCCTATGGCCAAACAAGGTGATCTTAGTTTTATCCACATTACATAACAGGTGGCTCTCTCTTAACCAATGCAGAGTAGCAGAGAGGCAGTCTCTATGAAGCTACACTGTGATGGAAGAAGAGGGATGGATTTCTAGGAGCACCTGAGTGCTGTCAGCATAAGACCGTCTCAAGGCCATATGATTCTATTGATTTGACCAGGCGCGCTAGAAATATGTTGAATATCATTGGGCTCAAAAAAGCGCCCTGAGGCACCACACAGACAAGCTTCCTTGATGATGATGGACAGGGAGCAAGCAACACGTTTTGTTCTCTCCCTGTAATATTGTAACCATCCCAAGTAGTCTGGTCTAAGCCAACTTCCGAAAGGCAATGTGGTAGAATGGGATGAGAAACCATATCAAATGCTGCTGATAAACAGGTAAAATCAGGGCGGCGCTTGCCCCTTTGTCCAACGTGATCCCCGAAAGAGCTGTTTCCTGATTATGACGTTGATGGAATTCTAACTAAGTGTGAGGCAAAAGGGAATTATCTTCCAGATTAGAAGTCATCTGACCAATAACAAATCATTGCTAAATTTGAGATGCTGCAGGGAAAAGAGATATGGGACGAAAGCTGGAGAGGACCTCCGGTTTGGTGGTTAGCTTTTTTAAAAGAGGGGCTACTTCCAGCAGTAAGGAACTATTGCTGAGTCAAGGGAGCAGTTAAAATGTTGCTGGAACACCAGAGTAATGACCTCACTGGCCATTCTATGAATTGATGGTGGACAAAGATCTCCAGGTGGCCTTGAATTACAATGCGACAAATTATATATTTGTTTAGAGGGAAAAGACCTACTTTATTCAGCGTGCAAACAATAGCATTGGATGGCGAGTCATTCTGCCGCTGGGGACAGTGGATATGTCTTCTAGGGGCAAAGAAAGAGCCTCATGAATTTTTTCATTTTTCCTCAAAGAAAACTGCAAGCTTTTCACTTAAATCAGTGGAGTAAGAAACGTTAGGGTTGTAGACTATAGGGTTCAATAAAGAATGTAGAGAATGTCTCTGAAAAAGTTGTTAGGTCACTCAATTTGTTCCGCAAAGAATGTGCGCTGCACTGTTTTAGCCACCTTATGTTAGTGTTATAGAGCTGCTTTGTAAGATTATTACGCCTTGATAGCGCAGATTGGGGGCAAAATTAATTAATATGGTACAAGCTTTCAATTACCATTACTTAAAGGGTCAAGCCCCGATTCCCGCACTGATTTCTTTTCGCCTCAGGTGACGGATCTTTGCCACCGAATTTTGAAATACAATTCCAAGTTCAATCAATGACGAGAGTTTGAAAAGATTTTAAAAGCTTTAGTCTCATTAAGAGATTAGCAAGTGTATTTTTGTTCTTTTTATTCAAATTAGTCTCAAGTCACACTTTATGTTGCATTAGTTAAAATGCATAAAAGTTCATAAAATCAATAACCTATTCACTAAAACTAATAAAATACATGATCTTCAATAAAAAGCAATCATTTATCTCATCTTTGATGCAAATCTATAAATAGTTTCACATTACCCTCCTACCGCCTACCTAGTTTAACCGAAACCTTGACAAGATAAACCTGTGCTGTGAACTCTCTATAAAAAACAGATAAGAAAGAGGTAGGGACTGATATACTCCTTTTCAAATTAGTCAATAAATCCTTGTTATATATGTGGTCTCCAGTTGACAAAGGTCAGCACCCTGTCTAAGTAGGGACGCTCACTCTAGTCGGGGTAAGGGAATTACACAGCTAAGGTAACCAGGGACGGACTGGCCGTAGCAGGCACAGGGCGTTTCCCCGGTAGGCCGGAAGGTGGGGGTCGAGTTGATTGCAAGGGCTGGCTTCAGTTCCCAGTCTGTCCTTGCAGATAACTCTTGCTCACCCCTTTGGGAGCTCGGTACGAGCAGTCAGTCTTATCTCAGAAGCAATGTGTAAAGCATTTATACGCACAAGCACAGTAACACAGTGAAAACAGTACCAAAGTACACTACACAAGTTTATAAAAATAGGCAATATTTATCTGAATTAAACAAGACCAAAAGAACAAAAATCCAACATGCACAAACAAAGACATCACTTTTCAAAGGTTAAATAAGTTCAGGCTATAGAAATATACAGGTGTGTTATTTTTTGCACAAAGTACCTTGGATGCGTCAAAATCCCTAAGACGAAACATGTGCAGGGGAGGTGAGGTGCTCATAAAGGCAAAGCGTCACGTCAGTTCCTTACTCACAGGGAGGGTGATGAATCGGTTCCTTACTGTCAGGGTAGTTGAGATGGTTTCTTACTGCGGAGCAGGGGAAGTGATTTGTTGTTCCTTCCTGTCAGGGGAGGTAATGCGTTGGTTGCCTACTGGAAGGGGAGGTTATGCATTGATCTCCAGCCTTGCAGCCTAGGTTCCTTACTGTTGAGAAATGTTGATGAAGAGACAGTGTCGAAAACCCAGACACGCTGTATTGAGGCAACAGTGACGATGCAGGCGCTGCGTCAATTTGCCAGCCACTAGCAGGTATGCGTCAAAGTCGGAGTGGGTGCCACAGACTTCAGTGGCTCAGTGCTCCAAACTCATGCTGTGGTGATTTTTCTAATGCACTGTGATGATGAGCTGGGGCCTGGGGTGAAAGCTGTGGTTGATGCCCTGATGTGAAACCACGCTCCGGGGCAGGCAGCAGCTATAAGTCGAGCTTCTTCAGCAATGCGTCAATAAAACAGGCGTTGGAAGTCAATGCATGGATTTTCCCCTTCAGATCACCAGGTTACACTTCCAAGGTCTCAGAACCGTGATGTGGGACCCCTTGGCAAGTCAGGACTCTCAGCAGAAGAGCCCTAGCACTGGTAGGTAAAGTCTCTGATGGAGCTAACGGGCACATGCATCATTGTCAATTGCATTCGCAAACGGTGCGAATCCCAATTTTCGGCCATTTGCGAATGCAATTGACAAAATTGGGATGCATCATGTTTTTCGCTATTTTAGAAATCGCAATCATGTTGCGATTTCTAAAATTGAGATTGCATTTAAGAAATCGCAATTTGAGATTTCTTAAATGCAATGCATGAACATTTTAAATTTGCAAATTCGCAAATAGGGAGAGGTAAATTACCATGAAGTTGACCTTCATGGTAATTTGCGAAAACTTTCAAAAATGCACAAAAGTGCATTTTTTAAAGTTTCATTTTACACACACACATGCCCTTGGGGCATGTTTGTGTGAAAAATGCACTTAAAATTTTATTTCAGGGGTGCAGGGGGGGGGGCCCTCTGGACCCCCCCTGCACCCTTGAAATTGCATTCTCAATTTGCGATTCGCAAATTGCTAATCGCAAATTGAGAATGACTTCCCATTGATTCCTATGGTCCTCTAGGCCCATAGGAATCAATGGGAAGGGATTCCTTAATTGCGATTCGCAAATTGTGAATCGCAATTAAGGAATTTTTAGAAATCGCAAAAAAATTGCGATTTCTTGATGCATAGCCTTTTGCGATTTCTTAATTGCGATTCCTTAATTTTCGCAATTAAGAAATTGCAAACGGAACAATGATGCATGTGGCCGTAAGACTTCTTAACAGGAGGCAAGCGCCATTCAATCCCTTGGAGAACCTGGGAAGCAGGATTCTGAAAGCAAAGTCCATCCCTTTCACTCCCAGCATAGAAGCAGCAAGCAGCAGGCCAGTACAGCAATACGCAGATTGTGTGTTTCTCCTGTAGCATCCTGCTCTTATTCCTGGCAGAATGTCCTCAGTCCAGTAGTGTTCCGAATTTGAAGCTTCAGAGCTCAAATACTTATTCCCCTTTCTGTCTTTGAAGTAGGCAAACTGCAAAGGAAAGTCTCAGTTGTGCACAGCACCCTGTCTTTCCCTGACCTGGCTTCAGACAGACTACAGGGGAGGAGGAGACAGCTTTGTGAGTGGACAAGCAGAGCCTTATTAAGGTGTCAGTGTCAACTCATCCCACCACTCTAGCTCAGGAAGGCCCATTAGCCATCAGTGCGTGTGGGGGACTTAACTGCAACAAAAGCTCAGTTCCCTACAGTTTGCCAGGATCCTTTGGAAGTAACGATTGGCGACCAAGGCAAGCAACAGTGAGGAGGCACATTGAAGGACAGCGGACAGAAGGATCAGAAGAACCCAGCTCTCTTTTTGTCTACCCTCAGCGACTGACTAAAAGGCATGTACAAATGACCCCCTTCACAAAGAGTTCAAAGAGGGCTATATCCAGACCCACAGCCACAGAAATAAACAAAGGACTAAATGATGGGCTTCAAAGATGTCTGCCATCAGTCAGAGAGGACGAATGCGGTACATAATTCTTTTAGAGCCTTTTCTTAACCACATAAATATAAATACTTGAAAAGGCATCCCTCCAAGGCTTTCATTCTGGGCATTCTTTTAGGAGAAGAATCGTAAATTTCCATCTTTGGAACTCAAACATTTGTCACCACAGCACACTCTCCAAACAGGAGCCCCTGCTCTGGAAACTGAAAGAAAGAGAGCATTACCTCCAGCCCCACAAGTACACCCCAGAGTGTGTCAACCTGTTTTTGTCTGTATTTTGAAAGTGTCATTTCTTGTCTGAGGTCCTTGAAGCATTTGATATAGTGCTGATTTCTTGCAGAAATAATTGGGTTCCAAGGATGCTGTAAAACCTCTCAGAACAATAGATTTACAATAGTACAGAATAGTACAGGGAGCTTATCTTTCAGAAGAAAAGTTTTAGTTTTTGATGTTTGTTCTGTAACCGTTGTCTTATTTTATGCTAATCCAATTAAATAAATTTCTTTAAACTCACCATTTAAGTGAACCACTTACATCCATCAGATATTAGAGTTTCTTCGAAGATTTCTGCACCAATCATCTTTGTAGGTTACTCTATTTTTTTGGTATTCTTCGCCCATCCCCAGGTGCTGGTCTTACTATGGAAGGCGGGGGGGACAGCAAACCATATCGCTAGCTGCTGAGAGCTGCTTGATACAGGGGACCATACAGCATGAGCTGATGCACACCCTGGGCTTCTACCACGAGCACACCCGGAAGGACCGAGACTCCTACATCAGCGTCATGTGGCAGTACATTGACCCAGGTAAACCCCCAGCGCTGCGATTGGCAGTCAACGAAGAGGGTTCAGGTCTTGCGAATTCCATTGGAGCATCACCTTAGAACAGTGGGTCGATGCCTGTTTGGGAGGTAGTAAGAAATGATAGGACATTGATATTTATTAGAAATCGTCATTTTCCTCAGTTTAGGAAATTGAGCAGATGAAGATAGATCAGGCAGTAGATGCTGAAAAAATCTAAGCCTTTATGTTAGTTTTAATGTATTTATGGCTAGAAATGAAAGTGTAAGATAACGGTGTCATGGCATACTAGAATTTCTGCTGCATTTTAATAGACCTACACTTTTCATAGCACTTTTATATTGGTTGCATGTGAAGTGACAACTCTCTCCTGTTGACAGAGTGAACATTTGCAAGACCCACGCACACACACACACAACAAAGGTCTTGACCCCCTTGTCACAATCTTACCAAATTAACAGTCTCAAGTTTTCAGGTGAAGGGGCGCGGGAAGGGCAATGTGTGTCAGCTACAGACCATGTTGGTGCCCTGTTCACATTCAATGCATGACCTGGCTGCCTTGATCCTGAAGCTCTGGGGCATGACATGCTATGCCAGGCTTACCATGGGGCAAGCCTGGATGTTCATACTCACCTGAAGGAGTTTAATTTAGAAGATTCTTCCCCAGAGGCCAAAGAACAAGCTAAGGTTGTGAGCATCATCTTGGCCATCATTGCCCCTGACCCCTGTTTGTGACTTTATCTTCAGCCCAGACCATCCTCCTGCACTGAGCAGGTATCACACTGTAAGGAGCACTCAAACTCATTAACCCCTTGTGAGGCACTCCAGCTTCACAAGGTATAATGTGAACATGAACACAACCAAAACAAAGATATTAAAGAAGCCAAAATGAAGAAGAGTGAGAATTAGGACTTTTTGGTCATGCTAATAATTAAAAAAACAACCAATGGTAACCCTGTACCCACCTCTGTGTCACCCAATAATATATTCAGAACAGCTATACAGTATGAAAAACAGATATTGCTTCTGTCCTTTGCAGATCAATGGCCCAACCTTGACAAACAGGAAAAAGCAAACACCCTCGGCTTGCCGTACGACTACAGCTCGGTGATGCACTACTCCAGGTAGGAAGACGCTCTGGCCTGGTGAAACTGGGAATGTCGGTGGTAGCATTGCACCGTGAGGCTTTGCATGCCTTGATGTAGATCTGGGTGATGATCTGAGACCAGTAACCAGGATTGGCTCCAAGAGCATGTCTCAGGCTGCTTGTGATGGGATGCAGGAGGCAAGGTAGAGATGCTGAGACATCTCACCTGGGGCACCTGGACAGGATTGTCTGCTTTGAAGAAGAGAGGAGAAAGCACTGGGGTTTGGGAGCCTTCGCCAAATCGCTCATTTGCATCGCATAGGAGGATCAGGTTTAGTGGAGTTCCGAAGAGCAGTGCAATTAATCGCTTGTTTAGTACTTAGGGACTTATAAATATTTACAAAGAATTGGCATTAGGCAGCACTGCAAGTCTTTTTGCGGCACTGTCCTACACCAAATGGAAAGGCCAGGATTGAACAATTTTGACAAAATATGGTGCATTCCTGTCTTTTGAGCCGGTGCACAATTAGCAGGCATGTGCCAATGTGTCTGTGTTGTTGGCGTACTTGTTTTTGTGCAGTAAGGGACACCTTCCTGCACAAAAACAATAATTGGAGGTGTTTTCCTCTTCCTATTTCTGCGGCGGAATGCAGTACACATGGACACAGGAAAAAAGCGAGGAGAAAGATTGTTATTGCTCCTCATTACACCAACCCTGGCGCACAGTTTTAATGCATTCCCAGATTTAGGCCATGTAAATGTGGGGATGTGTCAAAACCTATGGGTGTTGCATGGGAACACTCACTGCAATGCCCATGCTAGCACTGAGAAGCAACACAGTGACGTGAGCTGCGTTGCCTCGCTCCATATCTGCAAAGAAAAGAAATGGCAAACAATATGGCTTTACGCAGCCTTGTAGATATGGCTAAGCCCCATGCGCCACCGGAATGTCACAAAAAGGAAAACGTTGGGTTTTATGCAGTACTAATTTATGCTATGTGAGGATGCTTTACCAGATGCGGCTTGTGTCAGGCAAAAGTGGCGGGCGGTGGGGGGTGTCAGGGGTGGATGGGGGCAACAGATAAAAATAAAGAAAAAGGAGCTTACCTGCCACCCTGCAGCGTCGTGCTCCACTGCAGTCAGGCACAGGCTCCCCGACTGCCCTGCTGCCAACTCTTCAGCTGCTCTGATGCACGTAAGCAGATTCAAGATTGGAGTGAGCATAGTGCATTTGCACTACTTGACAGACTGGGAGCCTGTGCCTGCACTCTCCAACCTGCCAACACAGCTCAGATTGGAGAAAGCTCTAGTGCGCATGATTGTTTGGCCGGCCTGAGATAGCCGGCCAAACCGTCATGCACACTGAAGGCAGTGCCCACAACACCCTCGTCTGTACTGTTATCCCCTTAGCCCTGCCCCAAGACTCGGCACACAGAAAAAAAGGACAATAAAACAGGATTTACACCTGTTTTATTTGTCATGTTTTTGAAGGTGCTAGCAGGGGGTGGCGACGCTCCTCTGGCAATGTTGCCGAGCCGCTGCTGCACTATACTACGGAGGACACTGTGCTATCAAGTATGTTGTGCCATCACATGAATATTCTTACTTCCCCAACAGAACAGCCTATTCTAACAGACCTGGCAAGAGCACCCTGGTCCCCAAGCCCGACCCCACTGTAATCATTGGACAGAGGGCTGGACTAAGCAACCTGGATGTGGCAAAGATCAACACGCTCTACAACTGTGGTGAGTTATGTTATGTTATTTATTTGTTAAAGCGCAACAGCTGCCCCAGCAACGGAGCGTCCCGGCGCTGACCTAACCAGTACCTGAGGAGAGGGTGGGAACCAACAGAAGATTAGATGACAGAGAAGAGATGGGTGGCTTTGTGCTCCTGGTTCATGGTGCCACCATGACTGGTAGCTGATGCTGCGGTGGTGCAAACATTTTAGCATACTCTCTGTCATATGTCTATGGGCTCCTAACAGGAGCCCTCTCTGACTAAATACACATTTATGCCTACACTTTGTTGAGAATCCAATGGTTTTTAGCATCAGCTTCAATAGGTTTGATGTGCATCACATTTTTTTTATCATATTCTTTTTAAGTTTAATCAGCTGTGTTAAGAATAAAAATACATATGCATGAATAACAACATTACATATTAAACCCTGGCATCATAAATACTAGTCGAAAAAGGAAATACAGTTGTTTGCAGTTTTGAATAGTTTAAAAGGGAGGGAGGAGGGAAAAAGGGAGGGAAGGGAAGAGGATGAACAGGAAAAAGATAATATAGCAATTGAAGGACGCATAGTAAGACATATCAGTTATTAAAATTGGAAAATAAAACAAAATAGGAAAACAAAAAAAACAAAATACAAGTGCAATAACAGATAATTGAGCAGAATAAGCAAAACAAAGCAGAGAAAAAATGCAGTTTAGTGTAAAATTTTCTGAAGATTTAAAACTAAAAGTTGCTTAGCATGAAGATCTACAAAATCTGTTAATGGACACCCATAAAGTTTCTATTAACATGCAGCCTACAGGATAAAGCGTAAGCGACATTCAAACGATGTTAATGACAAACATTATAGCACCAAGCTCTGAATGAAAGAATAGTAGCACATTTCCAATATAGTGTAATTTCTTGAAAAACTAGGGCCAACATAAGGTCAAATAAGCCTTTTTTTGTGAACTTAGCAAAGGACCATTAGACAAGCTCATGAAAAAAGCAAAGGAGTATAGAGAAGAAAATCAAATTAAAGCTTAGTGTGAGTTGTGACTAAACTTTCCTCCCAAAAACAACCGTAGGAGTTAAAAAAAGAATTTGTTGTAGATCAGCTCTAGAGAGTGTACAAGACCAACAAGCCTGACTTTGCTTATGTAAAAAAAAGACTATAGACACCAGAATATAATATAGTCTATGATATAGAAAAATCATAGACTGAGTAGTGGAAGCTGTTCTGGAAATTTGTAATGATCTGGACCAAATTTTATTCCAGATTAGGACAGACCAAGCACAACCCAAATCGGCACCCAAGTAAGTTCTTTCTTGGTTTTAGCACGAGAAAAGTTTGGAGCCAAAATATATTTATAAATATAGGAAGCTTAAGGAGAAAGTTTAAGCAAATGCAAAAGAGCGGAATCAGGGGAGGGAGCATTAGAATGAGATGGAAAAGAATAATACATATCTAATACAAGATCTAAAAGAAGAGAAAATGTATACAAAAAGGAGCGAGGGCAGTTGATAATCTGTTTGAATTGAGGAAAAGTACCATGATCGATACCCTCAAAAAAAATTCTGACCCGCACTATACCCCTCTGTTGCCAAGATTTCCAATATAAAGGTCTAGAATTGAAAGTAAAATGATGATTATACCACAGAGGAGCATCACGAATGCAGAAGAAGCTAAGTATGTTTAAGTAAAGGAGAAGATGTGAAAGTTTCTTGAAAGAGAAAAGAAGTACTTCTTGAATAGAAAAAGAGTCAATTAAAGACCGTTCAAGATCCACCCAGAGAGGCGTGAAAGAGTCTGGAAGAAGCCATTTTGAAGACTGACACAAACAGAAAGCCTTATGATATATACAAAAGTCAGCATAATTAACCCCTCCATCAGGTTGGGTTTCTTGAGACGACAGAGGGCTAATCTAGGTTTTTTCTTATTCCCAAGAAATTTAGAAAAAAGAGAATAGATTTGTTTAAAGTAAGTAAGTGGTATATGAACAGAGGTCATAGAGAGGCTATATAACAAATTGGGAGTACCCATCATTTTGATAGAGTCAAGACGTCCCCATCAAGATAAGAACAGCGGTTTCCAATAAGTCAGGGGTTTATCAATTCTAGCTAAACATTCTTTCATATTAATAGTAACTGAGAACTTAATGGGGTTTGTAAACCAAATGCCCTAATATTTAATATTAGAACTGCTCCAATTGAAGCGAGTGGAGTCATACCAATGTTTAATTCCTTGTGTGCTAAGGACAAGATGGTCTCCTATTCTGCACCCTTGAGGCTTTCTGTGTTGACGATGAGACCATCTTGTCCTTAGCACTTAAGTGGTTATGACAACATTTTATAATTGGTAATACCTCTGTTTTATCAAAGTAAATTTTATGATAAGAGACAGAAGAGGATGCCGAAAGTTTGTCATCCAAAGTGTCAGAACCCTGGGTCAAACGTTACTAGTTCTGGGTACAATACTAAGTGGTCGTCATTACCTTACATGAAGAAAATGGCCAAAATTCAGTCATTGGGCAGCATTAAATCGCTACCAGAATTTCAAGATGGCCGCCGATCCTGAATACGTAATCGCGGTCTAGTCTATTTATTTACAGGTGTTTGAAGGCTGAAGAGACACGCGCGTGGCAACAAGTGCGCACTTCACTGAGATTTCCACAGCGAGTGTACCTTCTGAGAGTGTCTCTGTCCTTAAGGGAAAATTAGAGAAGTTCGTCGGGTTTTGGCCGGTTCCCCATGTTCCGTTGTTCCCGTCGGAAATAGCTAGTAAGTCTCTGTGACCTTTGAATATTTTCTCGGAGTTTCTGGAGCTAAACGGTACCTCAGAACTACTTGGCCAGAAAATCGAAGTCAACTTGGCGGATATCCCAGCGTTCTTCTGAAGAGAACTCACCGTCTGAGAAGCAAGAAGGAAGAGAAGAAGCAAGCTAAGTAGAAACTGAAAAAAGACAAGTTGTTTAAAGCAAGTTTATAAAAGAAACATAGTGTTAAATAAGTCATAGAATATACTTACCTTCTAGGGTAGACTGATAACCAAAGAAGCTGCAAGAGAATAATATGTAAACATAAAATTCTGTTTAAAAGTTGAATTTGTAGAAATAAGACTTCAACTAAATACCGCATAGGAAAGGTTACTGAAAAAAGGGAAACACTGAAAGACAGAGACGTTAGGAGCAAGGAAGAAAATATTTGAGTTTAGTAATTGTAACATACATTAGGTTAAGGTAATAAAAGAATATATTCCTGTCATTTTAAAATAGGAAAGTCATCAGTGGCAGAAAAGAAAAACTGTTAAGCAGGAAAGAATACATTATTCAAATATAAGGAGAGGAGCAAGTTCTTGGGACAGAAGGGTAGGTAAAGGATTAAGAAAAGTAGTAAGAAAATACTCAGTAGAATAGTATTAGGAAGTTAGAAGTAATTTTGTGCTATAATTTCAGGTTCTCACAGAAAAGGCAGTCCGCTGGTCAGGCTAGTGCGCGCAGGAGAACATTTCCAGGACCATTCTCTTCTTAATTTGTTATTTTATCCACTTCCCCCTTCGGGGTATTTTGGAGTCCAAGTTATTGTCTGGATCTCTGGAGTACTCTGGAGTGGGAGTAGGGAATCAGCGTCTCTGTTCCTGTGCAAGTTCGTGGAAGAGATCTATTGGTCACTCACCCTGATACAAAGCTGAAATTGTAACATCTGGATTAGAAAGGAAAAAGAGAATGACATCAGTATAAGCAGACATTCTCAAATGGTGGGCACCGTATTGAAAGACTGTTTCAGCGAATGCAAGATAAAAAGTGATCAAGGGTTAGTACAAATAAAAGGGGAGACAGAGGACAATTGTTCATTGACCAGCAGAGAAGCCATTGGTGTTGTATAATGTAAAGAGATCATTGATTTAATTTTTGGACCAAAGCAGTAACAGGTAAGATATTTAAATAAGAAATGCGAGTGAGCCCTATCAAATGTTTTTTCAGCAGCAATAGCAACAGCAGCTAGTGAAGACGAGAGAGAAGAGGCCTTGTGTAGGACATTACAAAATAATCTAGAATCATCAGAGGTAATTCGTCCCTTAACAAAACCGGATTGCACTTTAACAATTAGTGTAGGGAGGAATGGCTGAAGACAAAAAGCAAGTAATTCAGCAAAAATCTTGTAATCTATGTTAAAAAGAGATATCTGATGTTCATTTTTACAATGAGAGGGACAACGCCCATCTTTATGGGTAAGACAACCTCCAGCTGTACTGGTATGATGAAAAAACTGAAAAAGATTAAAAAGCCTAAAAAGTAACAAATTGCAAAAGTGTAAATAAAAGACGACTGTAAATCAATCAAGTTCACAGGTTTTACCCTTCATTAGGGAGTGAAGAGCCTTAAGTATCTCTGAAATCGAGAGTTACATTTCTAGAGAAGTAAAATTAAGATTCTCATGAGAAGGGGGTGGAATGACATTAAGATAAACATCAATCAAAGCAGAATCATGAGAAGATTCAGGAGTATATAGAGTTTCATAAAAATCTAAAAAGTCCTCCAGAATATTACGATCTTTAAACAAATGAGTCTCATTCGAGGATTGGATAGATTAAATGGAAAAATATTGCTTCGTAATTTTTTTAATAATTTGCAAGACGTTTTCCTTCTTAATTGCATACCCCATAATAACATGCGCTGCTACGGAGTAAAATGGAGGCAACATTATCTGTAGTTAGCCTATTACAAAGTAATTTGATGCAAACTAGTTCCTGTAATTTAGAGTCAGAGGCTGAAGCTTAAAACTGATGTTCTAAATGTTTAATAGTAGGTAATGAGTATTTATGTTGAGAAGCAAAGGATTTATTTTTTGGGCAAGAAAGTCAGTTACAAATCCATTGGCGGCTGCTTTTAAAGTATCTCACAATAATTGGGGAGATGTATCAGGGTCGATATTAAAGGTGAAAAAAACATTAGCGAAATTAATAATTGAGGTAGAGAAAATAGGATCCAATAAAAGAGAGTAATTAAACCGCAATGTATTAGAGTTGGGATGTGCAGGGAGTTAATTCAAATCTACAACAACTGGGGCGTGATTGGAGATAACAATTGGTTCAATTGTGGAAGCAATACAATTTTGTGCTAGAGATTGACTATGAAAAATATGATTTAAGCAAGTAAGGGAGCTGTATGGTAGAGAATGAAGACAAAACCCTCTTGCAGTGGAGTTATACAACCTCCAGGCATATAATAAATGAGTTTTAGAGATAACAGAGTGAAATTGCTTATGTGTTTTATGGAGAATAAAACAAACATGGGATTGGTGATCTATGAAGGGTTCTATAATTTGATTACTATCACCTCCTAAAAGGAAAAAATCAGATTAATATTGAAGACACTTTTTAGCTAACATACATACAGTAAGCTAGGACCATAAAAATTAAAAAAAGTTTACTGAATATTATTAATCAACAATTTAACTATTAACCAACAACCTTCAGAGTCCGTTTCTTGAGTAACAAGAGAATACTTTAACTTTTTATAGTACAAAATATTAACTCTTTTCTTCCTATTAGGTGTGGGAGACACAGAAACCAATCCCGCCCAACTACATTGACGTTTTAATGCTTCTAACTCCGTAAGATGAGTTTCTTGTAGAAGAACAAGAACCTATTGTAAAGCTGAATGAGATAAAACTCTTTGCCTTTTAATAGGATTAACCAAACCTTTCCCATTCCAGGATAAAATTATGAATGGAACAAGTAATAAAAATATATGAAACTATGCAATCATCCATAGGAAGTAGAGAAAGGGTAAAAAGATAAACAGTAAAAGAATATTGAAGTAACAACCAGAAAAGGAGAGAGGAAAAGGAACAGGAAAATGAAAGTAAAAAGGAGAACCAGCAAGTGAAACAATGAAAGGCAGTACATGTAAAAAAAAAAAGAATGATGACAAAAATACATACCTTAAAAAGAAACAAAAGAAATCAAGGGAAAGTTGACACATACGTTTCGACAGCACAACCAACTAGGGGCAACATAGAACATAGAAAAACAGTGAACGGCCACAAAAATACAAGTATGTAAAGGAATTTCCAGGATCCTGTAAAATAAATAGAAAAAGGAGAGGAAAAAAGTATTAATCATTACCCATGGCATACCATCAAATTACAAAAACTGTATGAGAAAGAGAGAAAAACAGTTGATAATACACTAAGCCAGTTTAAAAGTCAATGCAGTCTGTCAACATGAAGAAGAGGGACCACCAGTATCCATCGAGGTCATCGTGTGAGAATGAATAAACTATAACTCAAATGTATCAGTAAAAGTAGTTGTACGATTGTGAAATGTATCTTTAAATGTCGAAGTGTGGAAAAGACTTCATCAATGCAGGATGAAGATAGATGAGGGACATCCTGTAAGAGGAAAAGCTTTGCACCAGACTACATAAATTGTTGTTTTTGATTTAGCGACATTTAAAACTTTTAATAGGTCTGTCAATTTAAAAAATAGAATAATCACATAACTTTGTTTATTTATTTATTTATTGACATTTGTAGAGCGCGGCGAATACCCGTGGGCGTCTCGGCGCTAGTTAAGGGATGGATCAGCAACTGGGGTAAAGAAGATATACAAGGCGCTAGTTAAGGGATGGATCAGCAACTGGGGTAAAGAAGACATACAAGGCTAATGGTCAAATAACCACGTCTTTAGCTGTTTGCGGAATGTGAACAGGGAGGGACTTGCTCGGATATGTGCAGGAAGGGTGTTCCAGAGTCTAAGGGCGGCAACCAGGAAACGCCTGTCGCCCCAGGTGACTGTTCTAGTGCAAGGCACAGCCAAGAAGTTCTGAATAGAGGAACGAAGAGATCGGGTTGGGACATGATGGAGAAGATTCTGTTTGAGAAAGTGGGGACCTTGATTATTGAGTGACTTGTAAACAATACACAGCGATTTGAATTTGATACGGCTGCGTATCGGGAGCCAATGGAGATCCCTAATGATGTTTGTAACTGGTGCGAACTTGGGGATCCCAGCCAGCATTCGTGCGGCTGCATTTTGGATTGACTGCATCTTATTTGTCACTCGGACTTGGGCATTTAAGAATAGAGCATTACAATAGTCCAAGGAGGACAGGACTAGTGAGCTTACCAGTGTTTTCCCGGCCGTGTTCGGTAGGAAAGGTAGTATTTTCCTAATCATTCTCAATTTCATATGAGCTGAAGCCGCAGTTTTATTCGCATGTGCCATAAAATTGAGGCCAGCATCGAAGATGACGCCTAGATTTCTCACTTTGCTAGCTGGACTCGGCGGGGGACCGAAAGATGGTGGCCACCAGACAGGTGACCAGCCCGGGGAGAGGTGACCGAAGATGACCACTTCAGTTTTTTCTGAATTGAGTTTCAGACAATTCGTGGCCATCCAGTCACCTATTGCCATCATTCCTCTCGTGAATCGATTGGCCACTTCCTCCCCGTCCCCTTTGATAGCCAGTACCAATTGGGTGTCATCGGCGTAGGAGGTCAGGCTCATCCCAAATGCTTTGATGACATTTGCAAGGTCCGACACGTAGATATTAAATAGTGTCGGACTCAGGGATGAGCCTTGAGGGACCCCACACGGCAGAGACACCTTCGATGATTGGTAGGGTCCTAGAGATACTGCTTGTGATCTATTGGCCAGAAACGATACAAGCAGGTCCAGAGCAGTTTTGTGGACCCCCAGTCGTTCGACACGGTCGACTAAGATCTTGTGGTCGATCGTGTCGAAGGCCGCCGAAAGATCCAGCAGTACCAGGAGTGCTGTCCCCCCCTGGTCTCGTATGGCTCTGATGTCATCCGCAGCCTTTAGAAGGGCAGTTTCCGTGCCATGACATTTGCGGACTCCGAACTGGGTGTTATCGAGCAACTGGTGCTGCTCCACAAATTCCGACAGTTGCTGATTCATGGCTTTTTCTATTACCTTAGCCAGGAAAGGAAGACTGGCTATCGGACGATAGTTTTTCAGGTCATCTTTATTCAAATTGGCTTTCTTTAAGAGGGGTTTGACCAACGTATGTTTCAGAGAAGCCGGGAAAATTCCGGAGCTAAACATAGTGTTGCAAACATGAGTTATAGCCGGTATCAACGTGTCCATAACTGGCATAAGAACTTTGAGCGGACACGGGTCTAATGCAGAACCTGATTTGATTCTTGAAATAATACTCCTTGTCTGATCCATAGTGAGCTCGACAAAGCAGGTCAGTGTGTTATCCCGTGAGGTGGAGGACAAGGATAGTGGTGTAGAGTCCGTGTTTAGAGAAAAAGCCTGATAGATGTCGTTAACTTTTTTGAAGAAAAAATCAGAAAGATGTTGTGAGGGAGGTGGTGTGAGGTCGTGCGTGCCCCCCGACAAGCGTTTAGTGATGTCGAATAACTCTTTGCACAAGTTTTTGGCAGTCTCAATTTGTGCGGCATAATAGGCTCTTTTCGCCTCTGCGATCATCTGTTTGTACCGGGCAAGTGAGTCTTTATATAATGATTTACTTTCTAGGTCATAGCGCTTCCGCCAAAGTCTTTCTCTTTGTTTATTTAATTGTTTCTGTTTTTTAAGTTCATCCGAGAACCAGGGAGCACTGGGGGAGGCTCGATTCTGGGAGATAGGTTTTACGGGCGCTAGCTCAATTGTGGCCTGATTGATCCAGGTATTGAACTGATTTATGGCAGCGGTGGGGTCATCTGACAGCAATGGCGATGTTCTAGCCAGGAATGTGTTCAATGTCCCCGCCTTTATGTCCTTCCATGCTCTCACCTGTTTGGGGCTATTGTTAACAGCCCTCCTCTTAGAGGCATCGGGGATAGCTAAATGACTTAAAATGGCGTGGTGATCGGTCCATGTCAGGGGGAGGACATCTGCAATATGTAGCGACTCAATATTAGTAAAAATGCCGTCAAGAGTGTGACCAGCGTCATGGGTAGGGGCAGAAATACGTTGATACAGACCTAGCGTTTCCATGTCCGCTAAGAGGCATGCAGTGTCTGTGTCACTGCTTGATTCAAGGTGGAAATTAAAATCGCCTAACACTGCAAAGTGATCTTCAAGGGCTATGGATTCCAATATAGACCCTAGGCTGAATAAAAATGGGGCACGTGCTCCAGGTGGGCGGTATACCAGTACGCCTTTAAAATTGAAGAGGGGTGTGAGCTTAATACTAAATAGTAGGGCTTCACAACATGTGGATGGTATCGGTGTGGTCCTGATTGGGAGGCAGTCCCTGACAATAATTGCTACCCCACCTCACCGCTGGCCTACTCTGTCCTGTCTATGTATGGTGAACCCACTAGGGACTGCTATAACCAAGTCGTTTAGTGGGAGCCACAGATGAAGACAGGTGAGGACCCAGTCCATGTGCACGTAGATTATTATATTTTGTTGACAGGGGTAAGTCTAATAATTTAGGCAGAAACAAAGTGAAGTAGAAAATAGGGTTATCTCCTTCAATTTCTTCTAAAAGTATATATAAGCGTAATATTTTTGTACCTATTTCTATTTTATAAATCTTCCGCATGATTCTTCAACAAAAGAACTTCTTTCTCAAGAATTGCAATTTTATGTGAAGTAACTAACCTGCTGCTCAACCAAGGACATTCTAGCCTCTACATTTGACCACTTGTCATCAAGCATTTAAATGTGACTATTTGTTTCCCTTAAACATGGTTATAAGGCACGTTGCTTCAGGACGGTGTCAAAAGACACAGGGGAGGATGACTTGGGTGGTGAAGGAGGGCCCCCCTGCATCACAATTTTTGAAAAATCGCTCTGTTTCTTACCAATTAAAGTCATACTTTTTTCTGAATGTCATCTTTATAAAAATTATTTTGCATTTACCTTCATCTGTCGGACTGTCTGTGCCCTACTCTATTTGTAATCCCACAAGCATGTTATGACATCTCTATAGCACCAGGATATGCTTATGGCTGACAGTCTGCCCTGGGTACATTTCCTTTCACATAACATACTATTAACATCCCATGCATTCTTAGTTATCTCCAAATGATGCTTCTGTAACAGGCGATATACATATTCCACACAGAAAAGCAATCTGAAAAAAAAAGTTACATAAAATATTGATTGATCTCAAATTGTTGCATGTCGGGTGGCAAAACTGCACGTATCAGGTTGTCCCGCTGAAAGAGTCACCATTTAGCAATACAACTTCTTTGATGGTTAGTTTAGCCTACAGATTATTCATCGTATGTTGAATTTATGACAAAGAAGACAGTTTTAAAAAGCATCCATCGTGCAGAGCTAGTTAGCAGCTGAAGTTAGATGTTGATAATAAGAATAATTGTATAATTGCATTACGTGCTGAAATAGTGTATCTCTAAGGGGCGCGACTAGCAGCCGGGCATGATGGCTGCTGACTAGAGGAGCTCCGGGGTTAAAGTAGCCTTCTGAGCCGATCCGCATAGTAATCAGCTGCTTTTATATACCCAAACACCTGCGCTGACGACCGGGACCAAGCGGTGACTACCGGCACAACTCGGGTGAAAATCCGACGACGGAAGCGACTGCTGGCCGAGAGCTGACTGTCGCGGCCTTCCGCCGAGTTTAGACCGAGACCTCGATTAGCAGAGCCTCCCGTTGCGAGAGGCGGTGGAGGCGAACTGTGCCACACAGCGGAGTGAACGCGGGGACGACCGCGACTCACGCCGGAGACAAGCACACTGCATATGACCGCAGCGGCACACACCTGTGCCTGGGGGTACTTCAAACACCGTGTTCTGTGCGCGGAGAGGTACGGAGGCGAGGTGGGGCCTATCAACAGGAGTACAGCCGGGGACTAAATTAGACTGCAGACACAGGCATCCACAGACCCGGGAGAGCAAAGGCCCACAAATTGCCAGACGTCACCTACCATCCAGGCACATACAAGTGGGAGACCCCCCTCCTCCCCCTCGCCGCCCACTGGACGGGTGTCCCCAGGCGCAACATGAGAACCTGAGGCATTGCAAAACCTGCCCCTATATAATTGGAGCACACGATCCGTGAAGTTAGCGCAGGCCCCGACCCTCGAAGAAGGGGGGTCCTTTGACGGCTCCTCCCTCCGGCAACCACCCGCTTCTGGGGGACTTTCAATACCTTATTCTACCGGGGGGGAGAGCACCAGGAATTCTCACAGGGACACTATGACAGGACGGTGTCCACGCAACCAGACCACGCTGTCCAAACTGGACAAATATGCCTACGGGAAGGACTGTCCACTGCTTCCTGAGGGACGTAACTCCTCGGGGAAAACCCAGAGGGCGAAGGGTCCCGCAAAATATCTTTAGACGACATAATGGCAGCCCTCACGAATGTACAAGCGACAGTGGGAACCATTTCCACGGACGTGTCCCTGCTGCGGGTAGCCTTCCAGAAAATGTCGGCTAGGGTAACGGACATTGAACTGGTCACCAAAACCTTGGTGGCAGACACTACCACGCTGCAACAAACGATGTCCCGGCTCGAGCGGGAAAATAAGTTAATGGTGGAGAAGTTAGACGACCAGGAGGGACGCTCTTGCAGGAACAACGTTTGCATCCTTGGAATTCCGGAGAGTGAGGGGGCTCAGGCTATGGACATCTTTGTGGAAGATCTGATAAAGACTCGGCTGCAGCCCAAAGGACTGAGCCCCAGGCGGCAGGCCCAAGCCGGGAGCACCCCCAAGACCGATGAAGGTTTTAAGGAGGGATCTGAACCTGGAGTATGGAGAAGGCAACCTAAGAGGAAGGGGAAGGGAATTCCAAAAAGATGGAGCTAAAAATGAAAACCTGAGGCCACCGTGTTTCTTCCTCTTAAATCTGGGAACTGATAGCAAGGCCATCTGAGATGACCGTAGATTGCGAGGAGGAACATACGGATGGAGAAGGGAAGAAATAAAAAGGGGGCCGTGGCCAGCAAGAGATTTAGAGATGATGCAGCCTAGCTTGAATTTACAGCGAGCAGATACCGGGAGCCAGTGGAGACTTTTTAAAAGGGGGCGAACGTGTTGATCTCTAGGTTGGTGGTAAATCAGGCGAGGGCCTGATTTTGGATCAACTGAAGTCTCTTAAGTTGGTAGTCAGGAATGCCTACATACAATGCGTTTGCGTAGTCAAGCCTAGAAATGACTAACGCAAGCAAGGCCAAAGTAAGGGCCTCGGTAGTGAGTAGGCGGGAGATTTTACGAATTTTCCTGAGTTGGAAATGGCTGGAGGACACTACTGCGCTGATCTGGGGCGTCATAGAAAGATCGTTGCTGATGACGACTCCCAGGCTTTTGGTTGAGTTGATAGGGCAAGGAGGACTGCTCAGACTTGCCGGCCAGAAGGAAGGTTGCCAAGGATTGGAGGATCCCCCGACAAGAACCAGCTCGGTCTTGTCGTGGTTGAGCTTCAGGTGGTTTGAGCTCATCCAATTGCTGATGAAGCAGAGTGTATTTTGAAAGGTAGTAATTGATTCGTCAGAGGAATCAATGGTAAAAACCAGTTGAATGTCATCCGCGTAATTAAACGCAGTGACACTCAACCCGCGAAGGGAACGTATTAAAGGAGGCAGGTACAAATTAAAAAGGAGGGGGGACAAAGAGGAGCCCTGCGGGACGCCGCAGGCCAGTTCGACCTGAGTAGCGGAGAACTGGGACAGGCTGACGGCTTGCTGACGTTTAGTCAAGAAAGACTGAACCCAGTCCAGGGCGGTGCCCTGGATGCCAGCCTCTCTGACACGGTCGACCAAGATATCATGGTCGACCGTGTCAAAGGCGGCCGACAGATCCAAGAGGACCAGGGCCTGACAGATGTTAGCGCCGGCCCCTCTGCGCAATACCTCCATCACGGAGAGGACGACTGCTTCTGTGGAATGCGCAGGTCTAAACCCGGCCTGCTGGGGGTCCAAGATGCACGAATCCTCAACAAAAGTGCTGAGGGTTTGGGTTACATGCGACTCCAGAACTTTACTGAGGAAGGGGAGAAGAGATATAGGGCGACGGTTGCTCATGATGGAGGGGTCTGCCGAAGGTTGGCAACCACCTCGGCTTGTTTGAAGGAACAGGGAACCTCCCCAGTGGTCAGAGAGTTGTTTAAAAGAGCCAGGGGGGGTTCAGGGCAGGAAGTAAAGGCTTCCCGGAAGGCCGAGGGGGGGCAGTATTCGCCGGTAGAACCAGAAGAGACTTTGTGCAAAAGTGAAAGAAAGTTGACTTTCGAGATGGGGGGAATCTGGGTTAAAGTGTGAGTGTTGAGGTGATGACAGGAAGCACTAGACGGAAAGGGAACTAGCGGGGCTTGGGCGGAGATACTGGTTTTAATCTTGACAATCTTTTCCACAAAAAATTTGTTCAGGGAATCACATAGGGACTGGGAAGGGAGGGGCGCAATAGTGACTCTCACCGGATTAGACAATTCCTCAACAATTGAGAATATATTCTTGGACTTGTTTGAGGAGTCCAAAATTCTATTGGAAAAGTAGTAGATTTAGCCAGAGTTATGGCTGACTTATACTCTCTAAGCAAAGAGGAGAATATCTCTTTAGTCTCTGGGGAATACCCCCGGCGCCAGCGCCGTTCTGCCTGACGAAGACCAAGTTTTTGGGCTCTGAGGTCCTCGGTGAACCACCTCTGGGAGTCATGACTGCGCCTCGCTCTGACTAGTTTTAAGGGTGCCATCAAGTCAGCAGCAGAGGTAAGCCAGTGAGTAAGAGAGTCGATAGAGATAGGGGGTCCAGTGGTGGGAGGGGCAGAAGAACTAAGGAGGGAGGTGAATTTATTTAAATCAGCCCTGTTCCAATTGCATGCCAGGAAGTTGGTTTCTCGGACCTTGGTATCAGGGGAGGGCATAGCTAAAGTGAAGGTAATTAAAAAATGGTCTGACCAAAGGCAGGGAAGAATAAGGGGTGCAGAGATGTCCAGGCAGGAGGTCCAAACCTAGTCGAAAGTATGGCCCTTAACATGAGTGGGTGAGTGTATATGTTGAGCGCAATTTAAGACTAACATGAGATCTGAGAAGGCCAGTGAGCCTGGGGTTTCATGAGCATCCGACGGCCAGTAATTAAAGTCTCCCAGTACCAAAACGTTAGCGTTATTGATGGTGAGCTGGGAGATAAGATCGCCAAACTGGACCGAAAAGCTGGGCATGGATTGGGGGGGGCGGTAAACCAGGATGCATATGAGAGATGACCCTGGCTGCTCCAATCTAAGTACGAGACAATCAGTCATGGGGATACTGGTGGTGGGCACTGGGGAGAAACAAATAGGGTGCCTGATAATGGCAGCAACCCCATCACCAGCTTTACCAGAGGAGCGATTGACTTGCAGTATATAATATCCCGAAGGGATGGCTGCCAGGATGTCAGGGGAGGAGTCATCTTTGAGCCAGGTCTCGGTCAGGAACAAGACGTCAGGCTGTTCCAATTCCAGGAGGTAAAAAATGTCTAACTGGTGACTGACCAGGGACCGGGTGTTGAGATACATCACTGACAGAGAAGATTTTAAGGCTCTTACCGATGGGGAAGTACGAGACCTGGGACCCAGGGCTGGTAGCCTGGTGGTTAGCGGGGAGGTAATGATCTCAGGAAAAGAATTTCTAGCCGTGAGCAGGCCGAATAAAGCGAGCCTGGGGGATGACTCAGGAGGGGGGAGTGCGAGGTCATGACATAGAATAAGGGAGGAGCGGGAATAGGTGAGGAAAGAGGCAGAGTGGCGTGCCCCTTGCCCCGGACGGGCGCAGACGGGCTTAACTCAGGCGCAACTCCGGCGCGCCTTCGTCGTGCCCGCTGCGCTCGTCCGCTGCGCTGACACATACTGCCCGAATAAATAGGGGCGGAGCGATGGTGGAGTGTCAGGGATAGAGGATGGTGGAGGTCAGCCCAAGCAAAGATGGCGCCCGCTACCGCTGGGAACCCGCGACCACGATCAGCCCCCAGCCAGCAGCTCACCTCTGAAACTAAAGACTCAGGTTAGTAACCTGCATAATGAAAAATACAGTAATATTGCAGTTAAAAACAGTGCGCAGCATAAAAGCGCCGCCGCTCGCAATCAGCGGGGCAAAAGTGCAGGATAATTATCAGAAGAGCTTTCTCAGCGTCCGCAAGGCAGCCCACTGCCACCGAGCTACTTGCAAACACAGCTAGCGCAGAAATGGGGGGCGGTGGAGCTACCTTTGCTGGAGACCTGGTGTAGGGATATGGACCTTCATATGCTAACAGAGAGGACAGTCTACATAAATCTTAAGTGCCCTCGGAAATGGTCCAAAATATGGGCAGCATGGGATGTATACCGGGGGGATATCTGTGATCCAATACCGGACTCTGATGGGGACAGTTTGGAAGATGAACCTAGGGAGGAGTAGAGTGATTGTTAAAAGCAGCATGCCCAGGGCTATGTTTGTTGATATTCTATTGTATGAGGGATCGAAGTTGTATAAATGTCAAAGGTCATGTAACCTAATTGTACCGTATACTTATGAACGTACTGTGATTGTGTTATCCTCCAAGTCCTCGGGATCAGCGGGATGATGAAATTAAAGCCACCTCCTGATCTAACCGGACCCAGAAAGCTATGATAGCCTGGGTCGAGGAAGGATCAAGTGAGGGCAGAGGGGAAGGAAACAGGAAGGAAAGGAAGGGGACAGCAGGGAGGGAGATCTGAAACGACAAAAGAACAATAATAATCGTACCTCTCTTTAAGGTAAAGGATGGACACATGAAAATACTCAATATAGCTGTTCCCTATACCTGTAACGAAAATAAGAGAGGCCCTGAAGATAATTCTCTTCCCCTACTAACTGGTCCTGGATATATGTATGAAGCGTGTAGGTTCTCCTCCTGAAATACACAATCAGCCTTGACTTTAGCGAGGGTAGACCTTTTCCCTTTTTACCAATGAAATACTATTCGATAGTACATACCATGACAGTACAGATGAATGGCCGAGATCACGTTTCACCATATCATAGCAAGGACCAAGTTATGCATTAGAACCAAACCAAAATAAAAGGTTGGGTTACGTCACCCCTTAAAGATATAAGTACAGTACCTGGTCGAAGAGCCAACAGGTCTGGGTCCGAAGGAAGGTTTCCACAAGACGCGAGAACCGTCAACAGTGCTACTCGGCAAGAGCCGGTGAAAGAAGGCTCAGCCAACGGAGAGCACCGAAAACATGAAACTCTACGCATCCCCCGCACGAGCCGAAGAAAGAAGGCTCAGCCAACGGGGACATGTAATAGCAAACAGACAACAACACCGGGCGTTCTCCGCACGAGCCGAAGAAAGAAGGCTCAGCCAACGGAGAACACCACCAGGACTGGGAAACACGCCAATGTTTGGCGTGGAAGGAAATGAAAGAAATGTTCCCCGCACGAGCCGGTGCAATAAGGCTCAGCCAACGGGGAATCACACAAAAGCGGCAGGAGGGATCAGCGAGAACCAGAACAAGGCAACACGAAGAACAGGAACTCCACAAAGACGAACCTCCTACTCCAACACCGGGTCAGGTACGAAAATATCCGACGCCTTCCTCCGTAGGTTCCGCCCTTATATACTCCTCCCTTGATCACAGGGTTTCTGGGACATTTAGTTCGTGATAAAAGGAATTGTTCATGAAGGGGATTCCGACTCCTGACAGATTGGTGCCGATGTTTTGAATGGAAATAATTATTTATTTATTTTTTATTTATTTGCAAACTTGTACAGCGCTGGGAATCGACTCCCTGAGGAGTATCCCCGCGCCTTTGGCAGCATCTGAGAACAGAAAAGGCCCTGTCATATATTTTATTCGCCCAACCAGAAACTAGTAATTAAAAAGGAAAGTTTTTAATTTTTTCCTAAAAGCAAAATGTTCCTTACATAGTCTAATTTCATTAGGGAGTTCATTCCATAGTTTCGGGCCTGCTACTGATAGAGCCCTTCCCCCTTGTCTTGTCTTCAAGAACCTGGGGACACATAGCAGTTCTCGATCACCAGATCTCAGAGATCTAGAGGGGACGTATGGAATGAATTTTTTGGTTAGGTAATCAGGACCTTTACCAATAAGGCACTTGTGGATGATGCAGCAAGTTTTGAACATCACCCTCTGTTTCACTGAGAGCCAGTGAAGTTTGGTTAATAAAGGAGGAGAATTAGGAGAAGTGTGGCTCACTGGTTAGAGCAGGCAGACCCTGAAGCAGAGGTCAGACCCGGGACCAGGGTTCAATTCCCGACGCGGCAGGGTCTTGAGCTCAAATGTCCACGGACTCGATAATTCTCGCTTCGGTGCCTGACCTAATCATGGGTTCACACTCTGCAACTCTGGGCATTAAGCTTGCTTAATCTCCACAACGGCCCCCCGCGGCGGGATGCCTGGCTTTCACCTTGGGGATGCCCGTTAGGGGCTATCTCACAGGGAAAAGCCAGGACGGGTTCCCAAGGCAAGCGCCGAGATGCCTCCGGGTGATTCGAGCGCTATATAAGAACATACAAAAAAAAAAAAAATAAATAAGGTTTTGAGGGAGTACGGGCCGGGACATTGAGAACAAGGCGTGCAGCAGTGTTCTGCACAACTTGTAATCTAGCAATAATCCGCTCATTGGCGGCTAGCAGCAAACCATTACAGTAATCCAGCCTACTCAGCACGAGCGACTGTACTAGTGTTTTTCTGGTGGTATCAGGTAACAGGGGGAATACCTTTCGGAGAAGCCCAATGACATGGAAACAGGAGCTGACCACTTGATTGGAATGTTGTTTAAGGGCGAGCTCCTGATCCAATTTAACTCTAGATCTTTCACTACCGCTTTGGGCTCAGTTTAAAAAAACAGTTTAAAAAAAAATAAAAAATAGTATATCTCTCAGAGGTCAGGTCATGCAGACCCATTAATTATATGAGATAAAATACCCCAAAAGTAAAACTATATCGTAAAGTTTATTGAATATCGCCTCGGATTTCTGTCGTATCCTAAGGACACTCGGTCATTGCCCTAATGCCTCGGTAGCCCCCTCAAGTCCTTGGTGACTTAAAATATCTTGGTTGGCAGTAATTATTGCATGTATTATATCCCCATTTTAAAAAGTTGAGTTTGAGGACATGACACTATGATTAAGTATCATGAACCTCTAAATGTAATTCATAACTGCTTTTAAAGTTTTTTTGTAATTATTTTATATATATCTAAACACTTATTTGCATAAAAAGTAAATAAAAAACACCCATCCGCACAAATTATTTGGGGCACTTGGAAGACAGCCTTGCACAACCACACACAAATTCAGGTAGACAGTGTGAGTTGGTTTCTCTGTACCAAGTAAATCTTTTTTCTCCAGGTGTCTGCAGGACAGTGCTCATGAGCCCAAGTGGAACCATCAGCTTCACCTCAAGCACATCCCTGCCCCAGGGGGTGAGCAGCTGTCTATGGCTGATCCGCATTCCAAAAAATCAGGTGAGATTCACGGTTCAAGCTAATAACGTATGCTTAATGCAGAAAAGAGCGTTCTTGACATTTAGTAATGAGCCTATGAACCAGGGAGGCGCTTATTGTCTAGAAATGAAACAAAAATAGATAGCAGCCAATGGCTTAAGGAGCCTGAATAAAGCCAAGACTCAATCACTCCTAGGGATGGCATAGAACAGGGGGTTGCAGACTAAGCTTTGCAGAAATGTTGATAACTTAGCTCCGGGTACTTCAGCCCTCCACCCTTCTTCTGTAGGCCACCAAACCAACCAAATACTAGCCGTGAACTGTTAGGTCTACGGAGAGGGAAAACAACACATTCTAATCTCGTCCAAGACAGCTAGAGCTTGGAACTTAGAACCGGAAAAGGTATGGCCTGTGGATCCAGTAGTTCTATCTATTGCCTCATGCCCAACCATCCTAAAGTGGGTACAGCCCTCACCCCATATTTTAAAGTATAATAGCTAAACTTGGGATTGAAGATGCTTGCGCTTACTTTTTACCATAAATGACAGCACTGTCTCCAGTTTCCTTATTACCCTCTTGCAGAACCTCTCAATGATCCGGCAGCTCCTGCACATGAGTGGGAATGTACCTCTTGTCCCACAACCAAGCTGGCATATATAATCTTATGCCTTTCCCACAATATAGCATATTTGCATCTTCCCAGAATATCTTCACATGAAGACTATAGGCCACAGCTGCTGGCAAATGGTGTATTTTATGTTATAGGTAACGGATTCACCTTCTATGACACCTGTGCTTGCTTGGGAAACATTTGCTATTTCTTTTTAGAAATATTTTCCTAGTATTCGATTTTTATTTAGGTTGCATCAGTAGCTCTCCTAGTACAGCATGTATAAGAACAGCAGTGCATAGTAATATTTTTCTGGAGTGAAAGCAAAGGTTAGTTGAAGATGAGGTGCTAAATTGTTAATTCATTACGTATTACCTCTAAAGTACATTTATATTTGCATTATAATCAACTGCACATATTGTGAAATAAGGATGGCTAACAGTGGCGGTAATGGAGATGAATTGCAAAAACAACAGTTGATGTACAGAATGCAGATCAATGTCATACATTCATCCCAGTACAGAGATCTGGGCCTAAATCCATCGTTTTTTAGCACTCCACACCACCCCAGTTCAGACATGGCCATATGCAAATCGGCCTTGACACTGTGCCTCATGGGAACAGTCCAGCCCGTACTGCCAAGCGATGTCTTTCCTGGACCGGAATCAAGCATCCTAGGACCGGTTTCTGGCTATCAGCCGTCTTCAGCCAGGATAGCTTGACTCCAGTGGTGTGGAGAGCACGGGACTCACGTCTGAGCACACCCATCCCACTCGGGGTGACAAATGCAAAAACAACAGTTGATGGACAGAATGCAGAACAATGTCATACATTCACCCCAGTACAGAGATCTGGGCCTAAATCCATCGTTTTTTAGCACTCCACACCACCCCAGTTCAGACATGGTCATATGCAAATCAGCCTTGACCCTGTGCCTCATGGAAACAGTCCAGCCCGAACTGGGGCTGTCCAACAACTGTTATTGTGGCCATCTTGAATGTATGGAAAAATAACATTTTCTATATTTTGGAAATGTCCTAGCGGAAACAATAGTGATGGATGGGGATCTGTGGACAGCAGTGTTGGGACAGACGATGAAAGAGGAAGGGGAAGGGGGAGAAAGACAAGAGGAAAGGCAAAGGAGGGGAGAGAGGAAGTGGGGGGAGGGGAGGCTGTGAACCTGACTGTTCTTGGTGACGGAAGAGCAACATGATTGGTTAGTGGGAAAACATAGATGGGTGGCCAGTGGAGAGTGGGCCAAACGAAGAAATGGTCAATGGGCGAGACAAGCACAGGAAGAGGGAGGAATCCATCCATTCGGGATACGGAGATTGAAAACAGAGCCGTCCAAACATAGGCAAGGAGCTGACCAAAAGCGCAGTCTGTATGCAATGCTGTCTATTGCAGACAGCAAAATCTGTGGGTAGCGAGACTGCAATCAGATATAGACACTGTAATGTCTCGAGCCATGGACACTGTAATGTCTCCAGCCTTTCACTGCGAAACATTGCTGAACTGCCCAACTACATGGTCGAGTTCCCGCAAGTTAAAATGATGAGAAGGAATATTACACATTTTCAGTGAACTTGTTTTAAACTTAGAGAAATTGAGGCCAGATGAGCTTTATGAAATAAATAAAAATGATTTCCCCTTTTAGGTTTTCCTGTGGCTCAGTGACTTTAACATCACATCCTCTGTAGGCTGTAAGTCCAACTACCTGCGGGTTTACGATGGAAACAGCAAGACCTCACGTGTCATACTGGACAACACCTGTGGGCAGGGCAAAGGGCTCTCACTCTTGGCCTCGGGGAACACCATGCTGTTGGAGTTTGTCTACAGTAGTCCAAGTGCATTAAACAGTTTCAAAGCCACTTACAGCACAGGTGAGTCTGCACTGTCTCATTATGGAGCAGGTCCTCCATAGGAACATATTCATTTGGTGGTTGAGATGTTAATTGCTTTGTTAATGTAAGTGTTTCTGTGGTGGGGTAGATATTGCTCTCCTGAGTCACTCGATGTTAAACTGTAGCCATCAAACCTGAAAGATCTCTTGCATGGACCTGTCCATTCCCATGAGTGGCGCTAGGCTCTCACTGAATCCAATTGGATCTACACACGTCTAGAAATAGTGCTAGGGTCTCTTTTTTGTGGGAATAGGTCACCCAATCATGATGGGTGATCTTTTATAGCTTGTCACTTTTGCCATTCTGGAACACCCCCTCTAGGATGTCTCTCTACTGGTACCTGTTGTCTTCCTCTTGGTTATCTCTCCTAAATTAGGAAACTGCCCACTGTAACTGTCCATTCCCTTGAGTGTCTTTTGAGGTGGTGTGACTTCCCTTCCTCCCCCTAGTGTGTCTCCCCTCTTGTGCTGAAACATCTTCATCAGGGGGCCCCTCTAAGGTTACTGGGAGCACGTGTCTACTAATGTGTCTATTTTGGTTTACTATGGTTACCCTTTATCTACAGTATCATAGTCCTGAGATGCTTGTTATGCACTGCCTGTCTCTTTTAGGGAATTTGAACTGCCATATCTCTACAGTATCTTTTGTGGTGTGAGGGAAAATCTCCCTATACAGTGTCTCTCACATAGTGTGGAGATGTATTTCTATAGAATATCTGTCATGAGATGCTGCAGCAGCCCTTCGTCTAGTGTGAACTCTCTTGAGATGCTTTAACCACTGTTCCTGGAGTGTCTGTCCTGAGATGCCATGACAGCTGTTCCAAGATAGAGTTATTCATGGGACAGTCCCTGAAACTGCCCTTTGCCTAGGGCATCTGCCCTAATATGCTGGGAGAGCCCTTCCTGAGATGCTTGATCTGCCCTTCCTCCAGGAAGTTTGGCCTAGTATGTTGGGGCAGTCCATCTTCTGTGGTATCTCTTGTAGAGTGCTGGGGCACCCATTGTCTAGTGTATGTGCTGCAGGAAACCTGTGGTGATGAGGAGCCCTATTGAGGGAGGTTGATAATGATCAGTGGAAGAGGTTGAGGCCTATGGTTTAAAGTATAACAAGTGAAGGGCCTTGAAGAAGAGGAGGACTATGATGAAATGCTGATCAATGTAAAATTACATATAACTCAGTAGGCATGGAGTAAGGGAGGATACAGGCATTTCTGCCCCATAGAATACGAATAAGGGATAAAAGAAATATTTTCCTTCTCTACCCCAAGCAAATAACAAACACAAGTGTGGTATAAACTCATTTTGCAAAGGAATCCTCCTCTTTTTAATTCCAACATTGATGACAGCAGCTGTCACAGGGTTTTTCGTGATGATGGTGCTAGTCGTGTTGGTGGTCAGTGCAGTGCGTGGGGGTTAGGTGTGATTAGTAGCTGCTGGTGAGAGGTATTTCGGTGAAGTTGTGACTGTAGCATCAGTGACAAGCAGAGGTCCTGTTACTTTTAGTGTAGGTTTGTAACTTTTGCAATGAGGATTGTGATGGAGGTCACACTGGTTACATTGGTTGGAAGTGCAGCAGATGTTTGTTACAGTATAGGCTGGTGACAGCTTTGACTTGTCTTTTGGTGGATTTTATGCTTGTTGTGCAGTGGAAAATATTGTAGGTACTGGTTACTGTTTAGATTAGTTACTATAGTGACAGCGACTGTGGTGGACATGCCACTGGTTGTGTCAGTGGTAGGCAGAAGTGCTGCTGGTAATTGTTTAGATAGGTGACACTTGTGGCAGGGATTGTATTGAATATGCTGTTGATTGTGTCCCTCGTAAGTTCAGATGGTACTGAATATTTTGTAGATTAGTGACAGCTGCGAAGGGTCTCGTGTTGGAGATGATACTTTTTGTGTCAGTGGTAAGCAAAGCTTCATTGAAGATTGGTGAAAGATGTAATTGGTCTTGTGATGGAGCTGGTGGTTGTGTTAGCTGAAAGTGATGGGACTACAGGCACAGTTTAGTATTGTGATCCATGGTGTGACGGAGATTGCGTTGTAGATCACTAAGATTGTGTTAGTGGTAAGTTATAAGGATATTTATTGCGCGCACAATTACTCAAGAGTATCCTGGCGCGAAACATAACCACAGAGAAATCGAGAGCTGAACAGCCGAACAAGCAATTTTAATAGGCTATTTTAAAAAGATGTGTCTTAAGGAGCTTCTTAAAGCAACCAAGGTCTCTGGTAAGCATACCTGGTAAAGCTTACCGAGTCAATTGGTGACTGCTGTGAAAAGATTGTGGTGGATATGGCCCTGGTTGTGTCTGTGGAAAGTGAAGACACAACCAGATTAAGTTGAAGAGAGCAGTGATGGGTATAGCGGCCTAGATGGTGCTGGCTGTGTCTGTTGTAAGTGGAGAGGCATCATTATGTCCGCTCAAGCATCCCAGATGCTTTTTAAGGTGTAGATTGATTACAGTGGTTACGGTGTAGATTAGCGTCAGCTGCGATAAGGATTGTAGTGAACATGATACCTGTTGTTTTATTTGTTACCACTGGTGTAACTGGCTACTGATGTGGACTGTGAAGGAAATGATGCTCATTGTGTCGGTGATAAGCACAGATGGTCCTTCTTACACTGTAGATTGATGACAGTTGTGACAGATCTTGCAGTGCGGATGATGCTCGCTGCGTCAGTGATAAGTATGGGTGTTGATGATAACAGACCGGATTGATGGCATCTATCACAGGGGTGGCATTGCAGATGATGCTGTTTGTGCCAGTGGTTAGCAAAGATTGTGGTAGTTATGGTGTAGATTGATTACATCTGTGATAGGTCTTGTGGTGGAGATGATGCTTGTCGTGTCAATGATTAAGAAACCCCTTCAGGGCACAACCATGGTGGTTGTGCCCTATTACTCCTGATATCCCACGGCCCGGCCTAACATCGGTCCTGTGCAACTGGACGAAGAAGTACCTCTTCTGCACTTGACTCTCAGTGGTAGCTGTGGTTGAGCATTCAAGGCTCTCCCAGCAGGGGTTGTAGATACTGGTTAGTGAACATGACTCATAACTCAAAGTGCAGAAAGTACAAACTAAATCAATGTCAGGCTAAAAACTAACTGTATACATGCAAAGAGATGCGACATTCTGTAATAACACAATCCCCTCGAGGTTGTGGCTCTTGTAGCTATCAAGCAAATCCCCGCCCGACCCTTCTTTGTGGAACATGTCCAGGGCTATTACCCATTCTTTGGTGGCAGTGTCAGGGAATACAAACTATTTGGCCGTACTCGAGAGTTCCCGTTTGACACTTCCAGATTTCAGTCAAAAGTCTCTATGGTGTTGCAGCACCTTCAGCAGTGAATCCTCTGAGGCCCCAAAGGCCCGAGCTCTAGTCTTGCTTGTTCCTGCAGCTTAGAAGCATTTGGCGCTACTGCAGGTGCCCTCAGTGCTGACACTCGCAAGATAGGACCCTGCGCAGAGACGTTGGGCTGCTCGCGGTGCATGCGGCAGCATCAGGCAGGTGCAGGCTTGCTCTCCAAAGTGGCGTGGCCACTCTCCCTAGTGATGGGAGCTGCTTCCAGCTCACTTCTGTGCAGTACGTAAAATCCTTCCTGGTGGAGGAATTCAGTCCTTTAGCTCCTGACTGATCTCTTTTGAGTGTGCAACGTCATCCTCGGTGTCCTTCTACCCCACATTCATCAGGCAGGTCAGACACTTCGATGCAGCTAGAACATTGGACACAGCATTCATATCTATCACAAACGATGGACCGTAGTCTTCGTTGATTTGGTCCTGGCATCCCCTCAGCATATGGGATTTCTATGATACCTTCCGAATGCTTATGGGGTCACTGCTCAGGCATTCCTGAATCCTGGCAGGCTAGTCCCTCAACTTCTTCACCCGTGGCCCCCTCAGGCATATGGGGTCGGTTCAACAAGGCTGTGGGGCTCAACGCTCTCTACACAGCGCTTGATACTTGTCACATTATATGGTGACCCTCCCTTTGGCATAAAGGGATCACCGTCTTATCATATGGGCTACTGCCTGATTGGTGCACATTTAAATCCTCACACTTCGCACAGGGAGTTCTCACAGTAGGGTTACCCACTTGACCTCATTCCCTCCAATGTTCTCGGCTTCCTCACAGGGCACACTGGCCTTGGGAAGGTGGTCTTGGTTTCCCTGGGTGGTGTTCCCTTGCCGAGCTGGGGGGCTACAGGTCCTGGTCACAGGCAGAACTCTAGCAGGGCTTTCCCTTCTCACATAGTACTTTTTCAGACACTAAATGTGATTTAGGGGCTAGATCACTGAAGTTTATGTTGGAGTTCTACTTTTGTTGATGAGGGCACTTCTCCTTTTCATTTTATTTCATGAAAGATGTCTGTCACAACAGCCATGACTCCAAAGCTGATTGTCCACAACATAATTCATGGGAGTGATAAGAGTTCACACTTGGATGTTGACGACAATTGATGTGCACATCAAAAGGTTAATCCCAAACCCACAGCCATACTGTTTATGATTCCCATATCAGCTCCATCTCCCTTCCTGACATGTTTCCAAGCCCCTTCCTTGGGATCTGAATCAAGGAGCTGTCTTTTGAAATGTAATGAGTTCCTTTTTTTTCCCTCCAGTGTGACCCACCAAGCTCACAGGAATGCAGCAATTCACAAATCTGTCTGGGGGATTTTCTCCTCCTCCTGTCTTTAACAGACAGGCTTGAGCTTCCCAAAATGGAACCCAGGCTCCTCCATACAATGCACCATTGCAGACACACTAACCCAGTGCACTTTCACTCCACACTTTTTCGTCCAGCACTCTTCTTCCATGCATTGTGCCGTTGCATGCACATATACATTCAGCAAACACACTCAGTCTGCCGGCACGGTTTAGCACTGAAGCTTTGCAATTTTGAACCAGGGTGTGTTATTTCAAAACATGTACACTGGCAGCACACACACTCACTATGTGCGCACTGCGCAACACTTCACCCTTCATCTATGGTACAGAACGCAAGCACACATATGCTTTATCCAGCCATGCCCTGGCCAGCACAACATCTCTCATGTAATGTATTACTCTAAGGCATACATACCCCCAGTAAATATACTATCCACACATGCACTCCACGGAACTGCTCCATCCTGTACTGTGCCCTTCCTAGGCACACATACAACCGACTCAGTCACTACTCCTGCGCTGTGCAGCACTCCACATCTACCTGATTTAGGCCAGGGTTCAGTTAAGCACACAACAGCAGAACTTCTAAAAAAGGTGAGTAAGCCTGTAGGGATCTATGTTGATACAACGCATGTTATTACAACGCATGCTTTTACAACGCAATTTTTACAACGCAAAAACTTTTACAACGCATGTATTTACAACGAATGTTTTTACAACGCAGGTACCTTTACAACGCATACCATTACAACGTAAGTATTGGTAAGTATATGTTAATTTTATAATCGTAAATTAATTTAAAAAAATATAATTTAATGTAATTTAATTTAAATTTAATTTTAATTTATTTTTACCCTGTACCCCCAAAACCCAAAACTGACCCTGAACCCCAAAAATACCCCTTTACCCAAACACTAAAAACTGACCCTGAACCCCAAAAATACCCCTTTACCCAAAAACTAAAAACTGACCCTGAACCCCAAAAATACCCCTTTACCCAAAAACTAAAAACTGACCCTGAACCCTAAAAATACCCCTTTACCCAAAAACTAAAAACTGACCCTGAACTCTAAAAATACCCCTTTACCCAAAAACTAAAAACTGACCCTGAACCCCAAAAATACCCCTTTACCCAAAAACTAAAAACTGACCCTGAACCCCAAAAATACCCCTTTACCCAAAAACTAAAAACTGACCCTGAACCCCAAAAATACCCCTTTACCCAAAAACTAAAAACTGACCCTGAACCCCAAAAATACCCCTTTACCCAAAAACTAAAAACTGACCCTGAACTCCAAAAATACCCCTTTACCCAAAAACTAAAAACTGACCCTGAACCCCAAAAATACCCCTTTACCCAAAACCCAAAACTGACCCTGAACCCCAAAAATACCCCTTTACCCAAAAACTAAAAACTGACCCTGAACCCCAAAAATACCCCTTTACCCAAAAACCCAAAACTGACCCTGAACCCCAAAAATACCCCTTTACCCAAAAACTAAAAACTGACCCTGAACCCCAAAAATACCCCTTTACCCAAAAACTAAAAACTGACCCTGAACTCCAAAAATACCCCTTTACCCAAAAACTAAAAACTGACCCTGAACCCCAAAAATACCCCTTTACCCAAAACCCAAAACTGACCCTGAACCCCAAAAATACCCCTTTACCCAAAAACTAAAAACTGACCCTGAACCCCAAAAATACCCCTTTACCCAAAAACCCAAAACTGACCCTGAACCCTAAAAATACCCCTTTACCCCAAACATATAACATATAAAAAATAATTATATACTTACCAATACTTACGTTGTAATGGTATGCGTTGTAAAGGTACCTGCGTTGTAAAAACATTTGTTGTAAATACATGCGTTGTAAAAGTTTTTGCAATGTAAAAGTTGCGTTGTAATGGTATGTCGTTGTAAAAGTTGTGTTGTAAGTGATGTTTCCCAGCCTGTAGGCATCACTCCAGTGACACAGGGTAAGAAGTCCTGTTTACTGCCACTGATCACCGAACTGTATGCTGCCACCACCGCACTTGTGCTGCTTACCTCATGGTGAAGGAGGTAGATTCCACCCCTATGAGGGTAGCAATTTTGGCACCCCTCCCAGAAAAGCAAGATCTGCAATGCATGAGATAGGCCTGTGTCATGGCACACATACATGATCCGTGTTCACCTATGACAAAAATCATCCTTAGGGGATCCAGACAAAAATACAGTTGGGCACTCAGGCAGGGGTACACGTCTCTTACCATGCAGAGGACCCTTCAGCCTCAACAGTTAAGCATGAGCGGTGCTGCTCACAGCTTCCCACAGTGACACCTGGGGTGAAGTTTGTTTTGTACATGATGCTCATTGTGTCAATGGTGAGCTCAGATGGCCCTTCTTAGGCTGTGGATTGAGGACAGATGAGACAGATCTTGTGATGGAGATGATGCTTGTCTTTGATAAGCGTGGCCGGTGATGATTGCAGATTAGAGTAGTGACATCTGAGGCAGGGCTGGTGCTGTAGATTATGTTTATTGTGTCAGTCGTTAGCAGAGCTGGTGCTGGTTGCATGGTAAATTGACTGTACCTGTGACAGGTCTTGTGTTGGAGATGATGCTCCTTGAATATGTGAGGAGCAGAGGTGGCACTGGTCTTAGTTTAGCACGGCGGCACTCAGAGGGGGATTGAACTGTATATGATGCTGATTGTACCAGTGGTAGGCACAGATGTTTCTGAGTAGGTTGCTGTGGGTGAAATGTTGCTCATTGTCAGTGTGAAGCGCTAAGGGTGTCGGTTGAGGTTTAGAAAGCTGAGCAATACAATGCGGCTTGTGTTAGCGATGAAGCACCTTTATCTTTGTTTAACTTTCTTTTCTTTGCAGGCAAATGCGAAGGCAAATATACCTCCACAAATGGGACCGTGACATCACCAAACTATCCCAACAGGTACCCTCCATCGACAGCCTGCAACTGGACAATCGTAGCGCCACTAGGATACAAGGTGACAATGAGTGACAACCATGGGAATAGGAGCACACTAAAAATACATCTTAACCCCAAATGTAATTATGCAGCTTCACCTGGATTTCTGCCTCTTACCAAAGTCTTCCTATGCACCTTTGCTGCTTCAGTGTGGGTAAATCCCATGCTCCGAGCCACATTCAATCCTCTTTCTACATACATTAAATGCCCAAGGACGTCTAATTTGAGAAACAGCTATTATGTGCATTTACACAACTTGTCAGTCTTGAAAGTGCTTGAAGCCTGCAGAGATCTCAACAAAGTAAGCTAGACACACGTAAATCTAAGAACACACGTGGGCGCCGACACAGAAAAACACACACATTCATACATATGCGTCCTCCCTCTATTAGTCAGTGGTCTATTGGTCAGTGCACATTTCAGAAATTAATCTGCAATGTGCATATTTCTTCAGCAGTTTTATAAACCCTCACATTTGTCCTCTTAGTATAAGAGCCACTACTTGGACATCTGTGGCAGACTCTCAACTTCCTATACTATCTTACCAGGATTTTGCATGTACATAGCACATTTCACAGATCTCTGCAGCTTGCTTTTTCTAACATATTGTCATATGGTCTTAGCACTGGGATATTATTGCATGGTTCAGCACAGTATGAAGGCACTTTGTAAATGTTCCTTTTACTCGAGGAATCCAGCTGCTAAAATTGGGTCACTCTCTGTCAACATTCTAGTAGTAGGATATTGCTGTAGAATTGAGATGCATAGTATGTGAACTCTTAGTAGTGAAAATGCTGAGTATGATATTATTATTATTATTATGAATTTATAAAGCACATGGGTACCCTTGGGCTTCCCAGCGCTGAGCAGTCAGGTACTGAGTTTGGGCAGGTTATATCTTAAAGATACTGCGTAAACAGCCATGTTTTGATCTTTTTGCAGAATTGTAACTCCCCCGCTATCTGCCTGAGTTCCAGTGGTAGGGAATTCCATAATTTGGGAGCCTAAGTGGGAGAAAGATCTTCCTCCCTATTTTTCCCTACTGACCTAAGTCTGTATTAGCTGTTCTTCTGCGCTGGATCGCAGCTGCCTCTTTGAAATATTGGGAGAGATTACATTTCTTACTTTTTTGGCCCTTTATTTTGCCATGCTCTGTGAGTTATAACTAATACTTTAAATTTTATTCTGGCCTTCACTGGGAGCCAGTGTAGTTTTCATATGTGCTTTTTTACTGATTCTTGTGCCGGGATGTTACACAGTATTCTCGCGGCAGCATTTTGGGCTATCTGCAATTTCTGGGTAACATATTTAGGTGCCCCCATGAACAGTGAATTTCCATAATCCAGTCGCGAGGTTACCATCGAGTGGATCACTGTTTTCCTTAGTTGGGTGGGTATTCTGTCTAAAATTGTTCGTAGACTTCTGAGAAGTCTGAAGCAGGTTGCTGTGACCTTATTGGCCTGTGAGATCATAGAAAGATCTGTTTCTAGCCAGAAACCCATATTCTTTACTATTTCTGCCCTGGTAGGTGGTTTACCTAAGCATGCCGGACAGTTTATTATCGGCCTCGGTATTGCCTTATTTCCAATGAGCAATAGCTCAGTTTTATCTTCATTTAACTTTAGGCAGCTTGCCATCATCCATTCTTTTACTTTGACTAGGCAGGAGGATAATCTCTCACCATCCCTGCAGTTTTTTGGGTCAAGGGAGATGATCGGCTGCGTATCATTGGCAAACGTAGTCATAGTAATATCAAATTCCAGTCCAATTTTGGCAAGTGGTTCCACATAAATATTAAAAAGTGTTGGACTTAGTCAGGAGCCCTGTGGGACTCCATACTTCAGATAGGATGTTGTTTTCCTGTACTTGAAATGAACGATCACTCAGGAATGAAGTCAACCTTTTGAGCGCCGAACCCTTTATTCTATTTTCTGAGAGCCTTCTGCACAATATACGATGATCCATCGTATCAAAGGCAGTGCTCAAATCTAATAAGAGCAATGCAGCTGGTTTTCCTATGTCCAGTGACTGTTTTAACTCCTCCACTACTACCAGCAAGGCAGTTTCTGTACTGTGTTGTGCCCTGAAGCCCATCTGTGTGTGGTGGAGGCAGTGATTGGCCTCTAGGAATTCTGACAAAATCTGAATGACGTGTTTTTCCAATAGCTTGCCAACATATGATAGAAGGGAGATAGGGCGGTAGTTTCCTGGTTGTGATTGATCTGCGTTTGCTTTTTTAAAAACCAGTTTTATCAAAGCATGTTTCCAGGGCGATGGGACTGTGCCTGTTTCTAGTGATTGATTGATGATCTTCATTAAAATGGGTGCAGTAATGGGTGCTACTGTTTTGAGAATATGTGGAGGTGCTGGATCCAGAGGTGAACCAGACTTCACTGTGTCTAGTAAGATTTCTAGATCCTTCTGTTCCATCTTTGGGAAATTAGTAATAGCCTGTTGTGAGGGGGCTACTACATGTTGCGACGCTGTCATTACTATATCAGTGGAGGAATGCTCCTTGAGCCAACTTTTCGTTACAAATAGTACTTTTAATTTTGTGTCTTCTAGTAATATGCATAGTTCAATTGTGTGTTTAGGCAGAGATCTGCTATTGATTAATCCACAGTCCCAGTTCTGCCTTATTTCTGACCTCCTTGGTGCCTTATTTGTCTTTTCTGTACAGTGAGGAGTAATCCATTTCTGTTTGCAGGAATTGCAATCTCTAGCTATGGGCATGCCTGTTGAAAAGTCCCATCCAGTTTCACAGATCTTTTCTTTAAATATATTGTGTCTGTACAGATCTTCCAAAGAATATCTAATCCTCTTAATTTTTACAGGGACCTGGCCCCTGGCCCCGGATGGGCCCAGACGGGCTTGCCTTAGGCGCACCCGCTGCGAGTGTGTAGGCCATCATTGCTTTTTATCATCTTTTCCCTGGAGTAGCGAGCGACTGGACCGCCAACCCTTTCCTCCCAAGATGGCGTCCGCGCCAAATTGTGAGTTTTAGCCAAGGTCTCCCTCGGCACAAACGGTAGATCCCCCGGCGGACCAGGGAGCGAAGGGCAGGTAGGGAATAAGACGAAGGTATTATAGCAGCAAGAATAAAGCAAATGTAAAAAAATGCATAAAATCGGCTTGTGCAAAATACGTACTAGCAGCTGTGCAAATTGGCAATTTTTAGTGGCGAGCAGTGTTCCCCTGCATGCACCTCAGTATTAACTGCTGTGCGTCCGGGCCATCATTGCTTTTTATCCTCTTTTCCCTGGAGTAGGGAGGGACTGGACCGCCAACCCTTTTCCTCCCAAGATGGCTCCTGCTCCAAATCCTGCGTTTAATCCCAAGTCTCCCTCCGCACAAACGGGAGCACCCGCGGTGGACCAGGTAGCGAAGAGAAGGTAGGGAATACGACAAAGGTATTAGAATATGAATATGAATATAAGAATAGATGTGCAATAACTATCAGAATAGATGTGCATCATGGGTTCTGCATCTGTGACATCAGTGTGTGGTGCAGATCAGAATAGAAGCCCATTGTGAGAGCCCTGGATGTCTCATTTTTGTATTAACAGTACAAGAGGCTGGTCATTATTAAGCTCATTGTATTGCTTCCCCAAAATGAATGACTAATTCTAGCACGTACTTTGTGCTCTGCTACTCTTATCCTACTACTGGCTAATGATATTGCTGATTGTAGAGTTAGGGGTTGTTCTTGTTCATATTTGGTTCTCACACTGTGCCAGAAGCTCCTTTTGTCACATAGGGGAGGGGTATACATGCACTTCCACTGAGGGCTTACTTCATTGAGTCATATTCCATTTGGGCTGCGTTCAAGTGGTGTGTGATTTAGTCCATGGGACTAGCATGAAAGGGACTTGGTTGCAGCCAGGCAGAGTGGTGGGTGAATTTGGGAGCTGGTCCACGGACACCTCTGGAAAACGGAACAGGAAGTACATAGAGAGCTCTGTTATACCCTGACCATAGGTCAGCCTGCTAATGTCTGATGCCAAAATAGCAGGTCGACATCAGGATACAGGCAGAACACCCATGGACCACGCATGCAACTCGGAATCATCCAGGACTCCGAACTCAAAATGGACTGCCAGATCAATGCCGCTCTCTCTTCGTGTTTCCACACCCTCTGTCTCCTACGAAAAACTTTCAACTGGGTCCCCCTCAAACAAAGAAAAACCATCACTCATGCCCTCAATAGCAGCAGACTGGACTATGGCAACGCACTCCACGCCGGGATCAACAAGAACCTCACCCGCAAACTCTAGAACATCCAGAACACCTCCGCCAGACTAGTCCTTAACCTACCATGACACTGCTGCATCACCCAACACCTGCGGGCACTACACTGGCTCCCCGTCGAGAAGAGAATTACTTTCAAGCTTCTCACCCACGCCCACAAAGCCCTCCATAACACCGGCCCCGCCTACATGAACCACCGCCTCTTGTCCAAGTACCCCAAAGATCCCTCCGCTCAGCCTAGCTCTCCCTCGCCACCGTGCTGCGCATCAAGTAGAACAGAACAGGAGGCCTTTCCTTCTCCTTCCTTGCGGCCAAGGCATGGAACACCCTCCCTCTACATCTCCGCCAGACACCTACTCCTTCTAGTTCTTAAAGGACCTCAAGACATGACTCCTCGCCGAATCACCATGAGCGTCCGGCAACTGCACGGACCCTGGTGGGCCATGAAAGACCTCTGGACCCACTTGGCCTTTGGCGATACTCCCTGAGTGCCAAGGAGCTGCGCAACCCTCCCCCGCGCATTGAGACCCTTCCGGATGAGTAGCTGTGCTTAACAAACCCTTGATTGATTGATTGAGAGCTTCTTCAAAGGAGTTTGAGGAGTACAGGCTTTGGATTGCTGAAGACTAGAGAGTCAACACTACTCTTGGAAGGAAGAGAGATAGGCAAGGAGGTAGACTTGCAGAAGATGGCAGCAGTGCCAGTAACAGGGCCTGGCTGTGCAGGTGACTAACAGGACATCTCAAACCCCTGTCAGTCTACATTCCCTCACACATGTAACATTCTTTGCCATGGTACTTCCCTATAAATCATACCCGCTAACCCACCTGTGATGTGCACGACTCAAGGAAATGATGCCCAGTGTTCTCATTAAATACATTCGTCTCTCTGGGTTCTGTACTGAGAATCAGGCTGCACAGAGTCTACTACATTTACAAAGATGCCCAGCATCAGCGAGGGCATTAACCCATAGGGCCTGAGTTAGATCTTTGCAGACGTGTTACTCCACTACAACGGTGACGGATATTCCGCCCGCCGAAATAGTAAACCCTTAATATGAGTTATATCTCTGCTGATGGGATATCCATCACCGTTGTGACAGAGTTACCTGTACACCAAGTTGTAAATGAGGCCCATACACACTTTTATACTATGTTTACTACAAGCCGGTAGAGTAACACAAAGGGCAAAACATTCACTGCTGGGATTTTTGTGTAACCTGTAGAGACAGATTGTATTCTCAGCAGCCTTTTGCTAAACCAAGTAAATGAGTTCTGTGGACATGGCTAGTAGTAATATGACAATTCTCTCATCCAAGTAATGTAGGGCTGGATGTCCAGTGTAGGTCCAGGAGGGCCAGATCAGTGCTACCTATGTAGCATAACCAAAGGCTGTATAAGTGAGTTCCAATTCGATGTATTGTATGCTCATTGCATTACATCCTTCCTGGACCTGTCATCATAGACATACATAAAACACTCATAGGATAACAAGTCAACAGATCTGTTGAATCTGTCATGCACAAATCATCACACTAGTATGAAATATCCAGCGAGTTGGTCCCAAGCATGTAGCAAGCCAACAGATCTATAAGGCTGTTACCCTGCCTGCGTGGTCAAATAGCTTAGAGGTTTCCTGCACCTTTCACATTTTGAGGTCTATAAAATGAATACTTTTTCTGTTCAGAAGCAGTAAGTCTTCCTCAACCCCTAAATACTCCAGAATCTGCCTAGGGCCTGTAGGAATTGTTGTAACCCCAAATGTATCCACACTCTTTCATTACGTATCCGCTTCTTTTCGGTTTCCTTTTTGTACATCCTCGTTCCTGGCTAATTGTTCCTATGGTGGCAGATGTCCTGGGGTGTATCATTGTTTCTGATAGTCTCCTGAAATTGCCAATATTATCTAGGGTAATGTCTAAGTCAGGGGTGTAGGACTAGGCACGCCAGATCCATGCCAGGGTGTCAGGATATCCATGAAAGATGAACTAACAGGCAGTGAGTCTCATAACACACAGAGTAATCTTGAAAATCGATTATGGATCTAGATTTCCAGGATCTACATTGCCAGTACTCAAAAGATCGTTCAATTAAGAATGTTGGGTCCAAATAGCTTTTTCTAGTCCATTTCTTTTGTGGATGTTTCACTTTTTAGAACATATGGTTGGGTGAGAACAAAAACAGTGAGAGGTGCCATTTAAAGTCGTTGTCCCTTGTGCCTGGTCTAACCTGGGTGATCATTTACTTATTTCCTTGGTGCTTCCTTGGACTGTATCAGTGGTTTGCTTGATGGTTTCTTTGAGACAAGGGCTAATGCTGTACTCTGTTTGCTACTTTCCCCTGCAGTATTAGGCAGTGGCGGCTGCCTGGGAACAGGGGTGGTGGGCAGGAATGGATTAAAAAATAAATAAACCTACCTTCACCGCTGAGCCACCGCACGGTCTCCCGCCGCCGTGTGCCTCTTCTCTGTATCCTGGGTCTACTGGAAGTACCGGAAGCACCCAGGCTTCAAGACTCTCCTGGCCAATTACGAAGCTGCAGGAGCCGCATCGTGATTGGTCTGAGGGTCCTGTTTGGATGCTCAGGCTGTGCCTGGGAATGTTCTCCACGGGGCTATGGAACAGCCCAATGAAGAGCATGCCAAGAGGGCCGGCCAAACCGTCATGCACACTTAGTTGAGTACAAACCACTCTTCCCCAGCTCTGGCATCACAGAGCCCAACCCCGCCTTGACTCAGACGTCCTGTTATCATTTTCTTTTTCTTTTTTGCACTGCTGTGGGGCAACGCTCCTCCACCTTAGAGGAGGAGCCGCCACTGGTATTAGGTCCGCAAATGTACCTTTTCTATGCTTAAAGTATAGGGATGTAGAGGGCAAACCTGAGCATATTTTAGATGACACGCTAATTGCATGTATATTACGCCTGGAAGAACACAAAAGAATGAGACAGCAGTCAGAGATGTCTATAGTTGTGAAGTAGTCTCTTATCCACTTCAATGCAAGCGAGGTCTGCGGATCAGAGTTTTCTTTTGGGTATGTGGAAGGAGATTCTCTCTTTGAGGTATTGGGGTCCGGTGTTGTGGAGGCATTTGTAGCCACAGTCAGTATTTTGAAGGTTTTTCTCTACACATCGGGGAGCCAGTGGAGGTTCCGCAGGTGTTGGGTGATGTGTTCATGTCGAGGTATGCTGAGGACGAGTCTGGCTGCGGTGTCCATTTCATATGGCTGTTTTTATAGGATAGTTTTTAAGGACAGGATTGGCAAAGTGCTATCCACACTGAGCTGAAAAAGTGACAAAGCTATTTGACATTTTTCCAGCCAAGTCTTTAAGCATAGGATGAGCTACTGTTAGCCACATTGAGCTGAAAAAATGAAAAAAGGCAAACACAAGGAGATGATGGACGGAGCGCTGAAACTTTTCAGACACTCACTCCCAGTGACAGATCTGGGTTGAATATATCATCATACTTTAGCTCACTTCACCACCCCAGTTCATACCCAGCCATATACAAATCAGTCTATACCATGTTCCTCATTGGGGCAGTCCAGGCCATACTGCCAAGCCAGATCTTTCCTGGACTAGAAACAAGAATCCTAGGACTGGTTTTGGGGTAACACCCCTCATGAGCCTGGCTAGCTTGATTGATTGATTGATTGATTGAAGGAGATGATGGACAAACTGCTGAAACTTTTCAGACACTCACACCCAGCCACAGATCTGGGTTAAAGCCATCATCATTCTTTAGCTCACTTTGCCACCCCAGTTCAGACCCAGCCATATGAAAATCAGTCTTGACCCTGTTCCTCATGGGAACAGTCAAGCCCGAACTGCCAAGCCAGGTCTTCCCTGGACTTGAAACAAGCATCCTGGGACTGGTTTCAGGGTAACACCCCTCATCAGCCAGGCTAGCTTAAATCCAGTGGCAAAGTGAGCAACAAATGAAAAAAAGCTTTTACCATTCAGAGACAGTATCACAGTTGTGGATTGTTAAAGTACCATCCAAGCCATCGTGGAATGAATAAATGCAGCTACTGACACGTTTTACTCTTACTAATAAAGCTTGTCCAAGAAGCATAGCTTTGTGTAGAAACACAAGTGTGCCCATTATTAGACTAAACAATGCCCCTTTACGGTTAGAGTGCTGCATAAATTATGCAAAAAAGAAGCCTGGAACCCTGCTGTTTTAACTTATTTCCAGTTCATCTTTCTCCCTTTGAGTGAACTTCAGAAAGTGCTGAAAAAGGCTAAACCCCCACCTCTTCCGTACCAAAGACAGGAGTGATTACACCTAGAACATCAACATTTTGAATGAAATAATCATGACACACACACATATACACCTAATATGAACATATTAAAATGTTGACCTGACACCTTTCAGCAAATATTTTATGAGTGGAGTTGGAACAGCAAATTAACCATGTTGACATGTTTGGACATTGACATACTCAACAATACTTTTGGTGCTGAGATTTGTGCAAGTTGACATTTTGGAATGAAGGTTATGACCTAAACCAAGACAAACATTGCACAGGCTTTCTGTCTTCCAGTTCCTTACCTCACACTACATGTCATTTGCTCCTTGTAACCACCTTGGTTTCTGTAGTTAAAGCTTTTGTAAGTGTTCAATATGCAGATTGAGTAATAGCCTAAGAGTTTGCAGTACTTTAGCCTGAACAGCATTTGTTGTTCTCCTTCTGGGAAAACCACCTGAACTGATGTTTCTAATCTTTTGTTCCCATTGCCAACAGATAACACTGAAACTGGTGTCCATCAAATTTGCATCACAAACCAACTGCACGTACGACTCTCTCAAAATCTATGATGACTCGACCCCATTGTCCGCTCTATTGGGCGTGTACTGCAAACAATCGCGTACAAACATCACTTCTTATGGAAACAAGTTGAGACTGGTTTTCAACAGCGATCACTTCACGGCTAACAGCGGTTTTGTACTAACATACTCATTCAGTAAGTATATCCTTGGTGGAAAATAGCAATGTTGTATTCATACACTAGACCAAAATAAGACCGTGAGGACATTTCCAATCTGTATGTTTTTCCCTCTCATGCACTCGGTAAACAACTGATGCCCAAAAATAAGTGCTGGTGCCACAAACCGGCAACCACCGGCTCAAATTAAGCACTGATCCATACCTAAGAAAAAAACACATTCCTAGTACTGTGTAACACAATAAAGACCGGCATTAGCAATGATGTAGACATGCTGTACGTTAGAGAATGCCAAGGATAGCACAAAACCAATCCTAACACAGCAACAACCTCTCAAGAGGGAATCAAGGGTAGCAGAAAATGCATAGATGTTGTAAACAAGTGGTTTGGGTACAACTATTCTTGAACACCTGACACACAAGGATAGCTATCACTGGGCGGAGCTTGCCAGAGCTGAAGATGGCCGCGTCTTGATCGAGCTCTGCAAGCCATCACAACTATCCTACAAGAATCCTGACACCAGAGCATAATCAACTATAGCTCGTACCACGCGCTGGGGAGCTCTGGCGAAGTGCTGTCTATTGATGTCCCGCTGCCTCGCGGGGCGACCCCGTGACTTGCGGAGTCATTGCGGCTGATCGTTGCCTGCTGTGCATCGGCGTTGGGGCCTGCATCAGGGACAGTGGGGAATCTCTGTGTTTTGTCCATGCCTGAACATTCACTGACAGGGTCCTGAGGCACCTGAGACACTCACTAAATGTGTGCATATCTCCCTGCTGGTGGGGCACTGCTGCCGCTTCTGCCCGAGGCCGGATGTCTGTCACCCATCTTCCCCTGCACCCTGCATTCCTCTATTCTGCGGTTCAGTGATCGCCTGCTTATGGTCTGCCAACTACACAACTAATTGGCTATAAATCTTGGTTGCAATAATGGTGCGGCGTCTCTTGCCTCTGGTGAGCTGTGATTTTTGGGAAAAAAGCGGATATAGAGAACTATTGCAGTACTGCCTCGCCCTCCACACAAGAATGGGTAAGGTAGATACATTTTATCCGAAGCTGCGGTTTGAGCAGCGTATGTCGAGGAATAAGGAGGTGGGCAACGTCATTCGCCAGATGGACAGGGAACACTGTTTAGGAGTCGACAGATGACATATGCCAAATTTTGTCTTCTATGCAGAGAGGTCTAGCCACTATAGACGGTAAAATTCACTCCTTAGCCTACCGTATGGATCTTATGTTGGAGAGTCTCGATAAGCATGCAGAACGTTTGGACATGGCTGAGCGATGCGTGATGGAAATAGAAGAGTCTCAAACGGAGACAGACTCATTGCAAGACAATGCAGAAGACTTGGATGCCAGATCAAGGAGAAGCAACATTAGCATTATCGGTCTTCCTGAGTCCCCCGTCCACAGGCAGCACGGAGTTATTTGTGAAGAAACTACTGGTCACACTGTTGGGCTGTGATCTCTTTTCTCCCATGTTTGTTATTGCGCGCTCTCATCGCTCCCTTAGCCCTAGGCCTCCGCTGGGAGCAACACCTCACCCAGCCATTGCCAAGCTCTTGAACTATAGGGACAGGGATGCTGCACTGAGGCAGGCAAGAAAGAAGAGAGATCTTCAATATGAGGACTCAATGAAATCGCTGTTCCCAGACTTCACCATAAAGGTATAGGAGGCCAGGCTGCAGTTCACCCCTTTGAAACGTAAACTCAGAGACTATAACCTGGACTACGCAATGCTTTACCCGACCAGGCTGAGGGTGAACATGAACGGCAAGTCAAAGATTTTCCTAGACCCCAAGTCCTTGCAGGAAGCCCTCGAGGAATATGCTAAACCAGATGAGGGGATCAGGGAATCAGAGAAAATGGCGAGGCTATAGGTGGCCATCTGGAGGAACAGGTCTAGCATGGTGGGCCGATAAATTCCAGGTGAGGCCTCCGAAGGGTAGGTGGCAGTTGTGTTTGCTTGCGGATTTGTCCCACGGGGGGGCCTGGGCACTGAACTCTGGAATACCGAGGGGACATAGTTAATCAAATATTAATGAATGCACCCGTTTGAGACTGACACAATCATTGTGACATTGGAACAAGTGAAGGTCATTATTGACATATTATAGCCTGTTGGGCAGAGCATGGGTGGGGGAGGATTGACTCAGTCCTAGTCATTACAAGACACTGCATTCCGATATTTTCTGGTTGTATATTATTATTTGTTAAGATGGTAATACTAGATCCCTACTATGGAGAGGTACTAGGTGGCGTAGAGGCAACATCTGCCCCTGTGTCTTCCATATAGTGTTACCCACTATATAGAAGTATGCCAGATATCTTTTGATTTAGGGGAGTGGGGGGGGACCTCGACCATGATAAGTTGGGGATCGCATGGCGTGAATGGAGGGAGGGAGATTTAATGATTTGTTGTTCTGGTCGCAGTGTATGCAATGTATTTATTTACCTTATTAGTGGTGTTTGCCTGCAGTTATGGATACAGGGTAGCAAGGCAGATATAGATGGTGTATGTACAGTAATGATTACCAGCTATAGTGCAGGACCAGGGTAGCAAGGTGTAGTTCCTAACATGGATCGTTAGGGGCCTCAATGACTTTAGGAAGGTACGAAAAGTGTTAGCATACCTCACGAGACATGGCATAGATGTTGCTCTTTTACAGGAGACCCACTTGCCCCTATACAGCAAATTACTTACGCCCAGATGATTACATGGCTCTTTCCATGCCGCCGGCTTTTCCACACACGCAAAAGGGGTTCTAACCTGGGCCAACTCAAAATCAGGGATCGTTTTAGAGAGTATTGAGTCTGACACTGGAGTAGGTATACCATCTCCTGGCGTAAGGGACTGTGAATGAATCTTCTAGTTATAAATATTTATGGGCCCAATTTTGATTGCCCACAATTCTATTGAGATCAATTGGAACATCTTCGGGGGGGGGGGACACCTCGCTGCTGCAGCTTTGGGGCGGGGACTCCAATTATGTGCTTTATCCGGGATTAGATCGCACTGAGGGCCCGTCTAAAAGCCCGTCGGCTGCTGCCAAAACTATAATTGATGCTTTTACCCAATTAGACATGGTTGATGTATGGCGCACACGCTCGCCGGGTTGGGAGGCTTTACCCACCACTCTGCTTCTTATGACCTACACACAAGAATAGACTATTGGTTCGCCTCCAGAGCCTTGCTCGCACATATTCGTGACTGCGTCATTCATCCTCGCTCCTACTCGGACCACTCGCCAATACTGCTGGACATGGAGGGCCAGCAGAAGAGACCAGCTCCATTCATGTGGCGATTCCCACCATATTCGTTACTAGACAACGTTTTTAAATCTGAAATTTCGGAAGCCATAGAATCTTTCTTCGAAAATAACATTTCAAGCACATGGGGAATTGTGGGGTGCTAATCACCAAACTGGAGGAGGAGGTAGAGCGCTGGATCCACTTGCCACTGTCACTACTAGGCCGTATCTCCCTGATGAAGATGGTGGTTTTACCTAGATTTTTATTCTCGTTCCTTAACATGCCTATTGTTCTCCCCTCGCATGTTTTCAAAGTACTCAGATCGTTACTGGTGAGGTTGGCTTGGGCTGATAAGCAATCCCAGGCTCAGTGGAATGTTCTCACTCTCCATTGCTCTTTGGGGGGGACTAGGTGCTCCAGGTTTAGAGATCTACCATAGAGTGGCGCAGTGCTCGCATGCTTACTATTGGGTCACCAGAGTGCAGCCCTGCCACGCTTGCAAATCGAGAAAAGTGGCAGCAGCGCATTCTCCCCTCACGGTGTCATTGTTTCACACCTTATCTAGACGAGCTGGAATGTTAGACTCAATTAATGCTACGGTGCATGCGTGGCACACCCTGTTGAAAAAGACAGGCATGCTCTATCTTGTATTCGCCCTTGACTCCGCTGGAGTGGTGTCAATGGTTGCCTACCTGCAGGGAGAGGGGAGTGGTTAGTGCATTGGAGGCACTTAATATCACCAAAATTGGTGACTTATTTTTGGAAGGTGCAGCTCGTAACTGTGCTGAAATTAAAGCAGAGGGTTATAATGCTTCTCCACTGCTGAGGTTTCCTTTCTTAAGGATGAGGCATGCTCTCCATGGGCTGCTTGGTGAAGACACTATGGAACCACCTGAGTTTGCACCTCTCTCTTTCATAGTGCGTGCTGACTCACCCAATAAGGTAGTTTCTAGCATTTATAGTTTTGTTCAAGATGAACACAAGAACATCTACACTAAAACTAGACTGAAGTGGCAAAACGACCATGGCACAGTCCTTGTTGACACCACTAGGCGTTATTGTTGTGAGTCCACAAAACGCATCTCTCTCAATGGAAGACATTGACTTATACAATTTAAATTATTTAATAGAGTCTATTACACTCCAGCCCGACTACTTAGATATCACCTTCGTGACACCGCTGAGTGTGAGGGATGTAGAGGCAGGCCTGCGGGGTTTATGCACCTTGCCGGGGCAATGCTAGATATAGCTAACTATTGAAGGTTAATATTTCTAAAGCTGAGTGACATTATAGGCATGACGCGATCTCTAGACCCATTGTTGGTCCCTCTGGGACATTCTAGACAGTTACAAAAGGAATTACGCCGGTTAGTGGACATGGGTTTACTGATAGCGAAGCACAAAATAGCAATGCAATGGGCCCGGGGCCCAGTCCCCACTGTTGTGGTCCGAGGACACGTTATACTGCAACACACAGTCTGAACTATACAGTGATCTACTCCTTCCTCAGAATTGCCCCAACAGCTTCTGAAGTCTGCATCAAAGTTACCTAGCCGGAAGAGAGTCGAATACGCCTGGTGAAGGGCACTAGCCTGATATGCTAGACTATGTTATTAATAATTTAATTGGGCCCTCCTGTGGAAAAGCCATCTGGTAATTGTGATATGTGCTAGTACTACATGTAAGCTTGACCTTGCCTATTGTTGTCTAGGTTCCTATAGAGGTCGTTGTTTGGACACACATTGTCAGTAATGAATCTTGTACTGATGTGCAATTTGTGTTATCTTAAACTCTGTAAACGTGTATTATGTAACATGCTCAGGTCACCCTTGATGTACACTGTGTCTGTTCTTGTCTTTTGTTTTTGTTTTGTTTTCTGCAACAAAATTCAATAAATTAAGCAATAAAAAACAAGTAAACAAAGATAGCTTTCAACTCAGATATCTTATTTCCCAGACCACAGAAACCTGTGCCCTCTCACTTGGGTCAAATGGAAATCCACACTGCTCGCGTCATATTATGTTTGTGCTGTAATTTACACACATGATAAACACCTGGCAGTTCAAGGATATTGGGTCCATTTTAATTTGGGTGCCAGATCTGGCATCCACAGGTTGTATGTAGAATTTACATCCATCACGCATTGCACAATTAATCAATCAATCAATCAAATATGACTTATAGAGCCCAGCTTTTCACCCTGGGTGTCTCCAGGCACTCAGGTCTCAGCAGTCTCTAGTCAAAGAGTCAGGTCTTGAGTCCCTTTCTGAAGTCTGCGAGTGAGGGTGATGTTCATAGCTGGAGGAGGAGGTTGTTCCAGAACTTGGCAGCGAGGTAGGAAAAGGAACAACAAGCGCTGTGGCTTCGGCAAATGCAGGGAATGTGCGCGAGGTTGAGGGAGGCAAAGTGCAGTTAGTTGTCTGGGCAACTAGTGGAAGTTCAGGCGATGGTTTATGTAGGCTGTGGTAAGCTTTGTAGGTGCATCATGAACTGCCATCTCTTTTGGACAAGAAGTCAGTTGAGGTTCCTTAGGTGGGGGATGAGCAAGTCCATTTGGGGAGGATGTGGATAAGTACAGCATCTGCATTCTGTATGACATGGAGTCATACAGAATGCAGATGTGGGTGGTGGCACTGGCATAGACTGCATTTCTGTAGTCCAGCTAGCTCACTATAAGGGCTTGCATGACCGTTTTCCTGTTGTTGATGGGGAGCCATCTAAAGATCTTTTGGAGCATGCAAAAGGTCCAGTGGAGGCAGGCAGAGGAGACTGTGTTGACCTGGTATTTCACAATCCACTGTGTTGAAAGATCATTGCTGGTATGGTGAGGGCTGCCTCAAGGCAACATCTTTGTCTTGGCAATTCCACTTAGTATTCTATCAAGCTGAGCAATGGACATCTACACACAAAGTGACAACCTCAGGCAATCCCGGTCGCTGAACCAATTCAGGAAGGACCTCAAGAGCTGGCTCTTCGACTGCACACCATAGCGCAGACAAATCAGCTTGCCCCGTCCCCACAGTGCCTTGAGACCCTCACGGGTGAGTAGCCGTGCTTTAAAAACCCTGATTGATTATTCGTTGGATGATTTTCAAAACCCACATCACAAATGTTAATGAAATGCTGGAAGTTTCTGCCCAGCAGGTCATGAACATTTGCATCCTTCCTTCTGAGCCCCCTGTAGTTTTCATTACTTTCTTGCATGAATGTGACGCACCTGAAATAGTAGTCAGAATCAACAGATAGGGAGGAGGAAATCTTATTGTCCATTCAGCTTCCTCGTTTGATACTCAATAATAAAAAATGGGAATGGACAACTTGTAACTGCGTTACCAAGGTTATATATCTCTCTCAGTAAAAAACCCTCATGCACGCATTGAAATCGATGGCGGTATATGTTGGTTCTCCGCCTTTAATTATGTGGTAATGCATCATCATTGGGTCTTTATTTGTCGTAAGCATGCCTCAAGCCTGAGGCAACCACTGGATACGCAGTAGTGTCCAGAGATAGTTGTTACACAGTGCTCAGTGAGTTACAAATCTTTGCTCATCCCAAAAAAAAGGTTTAATTCGAAGAGAATGAGAAATAATTGTTAAAATCTATAGTGTATAGTGAGGGATCGTGTTACTAAATCCACTATACATCCAATTGATTTATCAGTCGACATGTTTCTGCCCCATTGTGCCCAGCCAGGTCTATGGGGCATTCATCAGGACAAGAATTTAGTACTTACACTATTTGTGAAGCAACTTACAGTGGGTCTTGTGTTCTACTTTTGATCTGGGCGAGGTATACTGTGCCTCGTGAGCCCAAATTGCGTGCTTCAACGGGGGACGGAATATTGTTCCGGAGCCGCTATTCGCATGTGGCTGTCCTGTGCTGACTCTGCCCCCGGAAGTGACAGTATAGTGGATTTAGTAAAACGATCCCTTACTATACACAATAGATTTTAACAATTTTTTCTCATTCTCTTCGAATTAAACCTTTTTTTTGGGGTGAGCAAAGATTTTTAACTCACTGAGCACTGTGTAACAACTATCTCTGGACACTACTGCGTATCCAGTGGTTGTCTCAGGCTTGAGGCATGCATACGACAAATAAAGACCCAATGATGATGCATTAACGCGTTATTACAGGCGGAGAAACAATATATACCGCCATCGATTTCAATGCCTGTATGAGGTTTTTTCACTGAGAGAGATATATAACCTTGGTAATGCAGTTACAAGTTGTCCATTCCCATTTTTGATTATTGAGCATCTGAAATAGTGTAATGAATGTGACGCACCTGAAACAATGAAACTTGTATAAGGTCCAAATCTACTTTGCCAAATTTGATATCTGCCCTATGTTGTGTTATGTTAATTTAATTTGTTCAGTGCACCTTCACTAATATCTCTCTGTACGGCTCATAAAATCCTGAGAGGGAAAGGCCCTCCCATCCTGCATAATATGGTGCTCCCCTATAAGGCTACCAGAGCACTTCGTTCGGCCCACAAATCCCTGGTACAAGTGGCCAGAGTTAAAAGAGCCCGGACGGGCGTGAGAAGATTCTCGGTGAATGTGGCCAAGTTATGGAATGCGTTGCCCTTGAATTTACGAACAGAGACCGGTATTATTCGGTTCCGAAAGACCCACCTATTTCCAGCCTAATAGTGTCTTTTCTCAGCCCCATTCCTCTGAGTTATGAACGAGCGCTGGGATGCCCGAGGGTAACCACGCGCTATATAAGATTCCAAATAATAATAATAATAATATTTTCTAGGCACTATTGGCACATGCAGAACAGAATCCGAAGGAACCAAATGAAGGCAAAAATGTGCTTGTTTAAAAAGCCAGGTTTTATGTTATGTTATAGTGATTTATTAAGCACATGAATATAAAAATGGTGTCTTAGCGCGAGCAGTCCTGAGTTAGTAAACCTTGCCCTGATTGCAAAATAGGCAAATTCTAAGTTCCTTCCTGAAGGCAGTTAATGTTGGCAAAGCCCTGATAACGATCGGAAGGCTGTTCCAAAGTTACATGGATCCAACTCTAAAGCTTCTGCCACCCCAATTGGCTTTTCAAACCCTGAGTAGGAGCATAAACTTCACCCCTTCCGAACGAAGGGATCTAATGGGGGAGTGCCACTCAAAGGCCGCCTCAAAAGCAAACTGCGGGCCAGTGTTGTGCAATGCCCTATAGGTGATGCATAAGGCCTTGAATTTGATGCGACTTCTTACCGGAAGCCAGCGCAAATTCTGGATGTGCTTAGCCACAGATTGGAACTTTGGAAAATTCAGAAGGAGCCTGGCAACTGCATTCTGTACCGTCTGTAGCTTTCTCCACTGTTTTCCTGCATGTTTAGGTAAAGGCCATTGCAATAGTCTACCTTGGATAGGACTAAGGAGGTGATTATGGTATTTTTACTACGCTGAGGAATATAAAAAAAGTTTTGAGAAAATACAAGCTAGAAGAGGTGACAACGTTGACTTGATGCTCAAAGTTCAATTTGTCATCAATTATTACTCCTAAGTTTTTTTCCTTTGTCACTGGGGTGGGTAATGAACCTAGTTCGCTCGGCCACCAAACAGGCGACCAGTTAGGGAAGGGATTTCCGAACAACAGAATTATCTCGGTCTTTCCTGAGCTCTGCTTGAGGCAACGCAAACTCATCCGAGAACTGGCTGCTAGCATTGAATCATGGAATCGAGTAGTTGTAGTTTGGAGCAAGAAAGAGAGACAGTTCCAAAGGGAGAGGGCTAGAAAAGAGAAGGTACGGCTGCCCATTTCTGCCATCTTGAATTGAGGAACAGTCAACAGAAAAAATATGAAGAGCAAAACTCCAGAGCGGAAATGTACTTGTTAGTTCTTTTTGCTAAAAATGAGGGACCTTTGCTTGAAGTCAGTTTGAATTCCAGACATCTGAATTTGAATTTGAATCTTTATTCCAAGGGCAGTCAATGAAGGTCCCTAAGCAGAGGAGTTGTGTGAATACCTCAGAGGTCTTTAAATCAGCCTGCTGCTTGGTTCTGAATGGACTACAATCTGTGGATCATCATTTTTGGGAGGCCAGTGTATAAAGAAACTAATGGTAGAATTACCATTTTTAGTTAGTGGACAGGATATCTGCCATTAAATGCATTACAAACCTACTCTACACCAAATATGTATGGAAAATTGTTGATCAGATAGAATGAGGCACGATTCACATTGATCACTAAGGTCCTCATTCAAAGTCTTGTGGTCTCTACCTGCATGTAAGTAGCTCCCTTGTGTGCATTTCATCCTACTAAATTGGAACGTATTGCTTGGTTAATATATGTATGTCAGAATTGTCTATTTAAGGTGAATATGTGTGTATTTTCAGAATTCATAAGCTGCTGTTTAGAGAAAATGTACTGAATTTCTAAAATATTTTTAAAGTGTATTTTTGAGTGATAGATTATTTGAGGAGACTTAGTACCATTTTTATGGCATTGTGCCAGGGGCACTGGGTTGTGGCTGGAATGTATTACCTACGTAGAGGTTAAACAAACAGACACACCCTTTTTTACATTACTGCTGGCAAGCCTGCCTGATTCACTGGTGTGATTATCTTGCTTATGGTGGCCACTGATATAAGCTTGTCTGATGTGGTCATTATTACAGCACTAATAATAATGGTAGCGCTCAATGATTTTGATTGAACTTAGGTGGCTCTTATTACACAAAAGATTGGAGACTCCTGGTGTAAAGCAACAAAAACATACACAATTGTTTGTAGGTACCCTTTAAGAAGTGCTTGGGTAGTTTCTGGTGACATCTCTCACATAAGTTGCTTACACTGCTAGAGAGATGCCTGAGAATGCTTCTTAACAGGTTATAGCGGATAGGTGAATTAAGAACTGCTTCTGTCCACAGCAGCCAAACAAGCACCCAGCAGCAAAGGGGGAAACATGGCATACAGAAGCAATAGAGCACCAGCCACCCTGGCACAGACCACATCAAAAAGCAACAGAGCACCAGCCACCCCGGCACAGACCACAGCCAAAAGTAACAGAGCACCAGACACCCCGGCACAGACCATAGCCAAAAGCAACAGAGCACCAGCCACCCCGGCACGCACCACATTGAAAGGCAACAGAGCATCAGCCACCCCAGCACACACCACAGCCAGACCAACAGGAGCCAGCACTACAGGAACTGCAGTTGACTCGATTGAACCGACTGTCTTCACTTACCAGACCCAAAGTTATGGCAAAAGGACTATTATTCAGACGAAGATTAAGAGGAAGATATAGGTGAGTAGGCACCTGTAAACACTGGTAATGTACTTTGAATGCCATCGTCCAAAAATGGTCCAGGGGCAACTGTAGTAAAATCAGTTGATATGCACCATTCTGCACTACAAACTTATGTTACTTGCCATGCAACACTCCCAAAATAGCATAACATCCAAGCTCCCACAGGCCTCCAAAAAGAAGGGCCCACCAAGAGATTTGGGTCAGGATGTTGTTGGTAAGAGCCTGCTTGGCTTGAATCAGGGCTGATCCATTCACTTCACCGTGCATGCGGAGTGAGTCTGAAGGTGTTTAGAAATATAGCCGAAAGAAAGGGTCAGCACCAGCATAATGGTGCCTTGTAGCTGCATTCTGTTCTGACACATTATATTCATCAATGTTGAAGTTTTGTGCAGGCAAAGAGTGAGAGGCAGAGAGAAACAGGAAGAGAGAGGTTTCATAGTGTGATTGATTTTAAGGGACGATGGACTGAAGAATGGGAGAGTGGATGGATCAATGGGCGATGACTAATAGACGGCATATATATACAAGTAGATGAGTGAGTGCAAGATGGATTAATGGGTTCGTTGAAGAGTGAGTGAACATGTGGATGAATGAGCGAACGTTCAAAGGTGTGGATGTCCTTGAGTGCTCTTTTTGTTCTCTCTTCCTGACACGTCTCAGAGTGTACTTACCATAAATGCCCTGTGCTCACAGCCCCCGCAGAGAGTCTACCTAAACAGGTGGCCTGTTAGAGAGGACAGAACACTACTCAAGGCTTACTTGGTAAATTATGAAAGGGTTTGTCCCTGGTCCATACTTTTCTAGAAGGGCAGTGCTGCCTTCCTTTCTTTTGCAAGGGCTGGTAGAACTGTTTACATTAGAATCTTTGACGAGTAGTATTTGTACTTTTGCTGGAGACTAGTGAATCTTGTTCTCAGGGCATTGTTCCAGGGGGCTGGTGTACATTGTTCCCGGGGCTGGCGAGCATTGTTCCAGGGGGCTGGTGTACGTTGTTCCTAGGACTGGTAAGCATTGTTCCTGGGGCTGGTGTACGTTGTTCCTAGGGCTTAGCACGAATATTTCCAAAAGTAGGTAATAGGAGATAGCGATGTTAGCGCCTGTTTCCAGTTGCTAACATCTTGTCACGCCCACTTTGCATGTCATTAGCGATAATTATCGCTGACATGCAAAGTGGGCCCCAAGATGACAGCTAGGTAATAGGGCGATAAAATTATCGACGCTTTAGCTGGAAAAATTCCCGCTAAAGCGGCGATAAGGCCCTTGGTAATATGCCCCTTTGTTCCTGGGGATTGGTGAAAATAGTTTCCAGGGACTGGAGAACATTTTTCATGGGGCTGGTGAATGTTGTTCCTGGAGGCTGGTGAACGTTGTTCCTGGGGGCTGATGAACGTTGCTCCTGCGGACTCATGAGCATAGCGGGGTCTTCCCACAGCCTCCTGTCAGGGTCAGGTGATGCCTCTATGCCCCCTGGCACAGTCACTGTCTCTCATCCAGTAATATGCAACAGCAGCTCGCTGTGGTCCACACTTTTGTCACCTGTCATTAGATTCCCCAATATTAGCATATTTTTCATAAATGTTGTTCTTCTTTGAATCGGCAGAGATTAAGGAAAAAAAAATCTCACACAACATCCTTGTGGGAAGCAGCCTAAATGCTCCTGATTTGGAAAGAAAGTAATAAACAGATTGTTGCCAAACATCCCTCTTAAACATGTTTGAGCAAATGAATTCCTTTAGTTTAAAGTGTTGGGCCAGAGGCCGTGATTCAACGGTACCTTTACTTTAGCATTAACTTGCTGAACTTCACCTGAGTCACATAACTATATCACTTATACTTTATTTTTAATTTTCATTTTTTATTTCAGCCAAAAAGAATGTTGCTCTCAGAACTTTGCCTGAAAATGTGTTTTGCCTAATGACTTTTTTTTCTGTCTTCCAGTCCTAAATGAGAAGTGAAAGAAAAGGTTCCAATTTTCTAAGAAAAGTTGAAATTGCAAGTAACTATCTCAAGGAGAAGCTGAAGTTAAGTTAGCAAACCTGAAGGATGCTGATAGAACGAATCTCTTGACTGCTCAAGTTCAGCGTCCTGGTTCTACGTCATGGGCTTCTGACATGGTTCTACGCTACGGGTGTAAGACATGGTACTATGACATGTACAACGACATTGTTCTACACCATGGTTGTACGACGTGGGTTTACAACATTGCTCTTGCTATAAATCGGCATCAGCTGATCCTCACATTCAACATCTGATAAGCAGACTTCACATTACATTCATAAATAGTTTGAGTCATCAAGCCGTTAAACGTTTATTTAATATTATGTATATATGGATTTCGTGTTGGAATCCGTCATGTTGCAATGTTTGTATTTGTTTATATTTGTATTTTTGTTTCGTTGGTGCATGATCTTTTTTAATATTGTTATTCTAAATACTACCTTCACTTTACATTATGTTTAGGGTAAAATGTACTTATTTTTCATGCATCATCCACATATTCCATGATGTATTGCACATGGACGAAAAAACACTGCTCAGAGCCATTTCTGCTAAAAGTGGCCTGCCATGGCTGTCATCCACTGTGCTGTTTCTCAGAAATGCTGCTTTGTATGGTTCATAGCCTCGCACCCTGGTGCAGAGGTGAGTGTGTGCTGTCTAGCATAGGATTTGTACTGGAAACATTAAAGACCAGGGCGCCTAATACAAAGGCTGCCTAGTCTTGATTCTACTCCAGGCCTCGTTTCTCCATCATCAGGCACTCTCTGCCCTTTTATCTCGCTCTTGCATGACCTGTTTCATCACTACTTTCTCTCATTGTAGGAAAGTTGGAACATTCCCCCTCAATAACTGGGTCAACGGTTCTTGTTGTGTAGCATGAGGTAAAGAAAATGCTCTTTTCCCCAATGTCCAAATCCCAAAATAACCAAGCTGCCATGTAAGAACGCAGGTAAACAACTAAACGCAGGTTAGTTTGTTCATTGCAAACTATGAAACAGATTAATATACACAAATCTAAGCATAATGATATAGAAGTATGAAGTGAATCGAATGAAGTAAAATCTCCCGAACCGATTCACCCTCTATAGCAAAAAGAAAACAAATAATTTGATCATGGCCTCATAGGCTATAAGGAGAAGAAAATGTACATTGGGTTGCATAAAGAATAAATTCAGGAACCCCTACAAATCCCTAACTGTCCCTACACTATGCTAAAGTGAAAAGCCTAGCCTAAGGCAAGCTTCAGTAATGATGGAAAGGTGTCAGTCGTCAGAGGCTTCTAAAGAAGGAACTCCCACCTCTGCCATGCTGCTTAAAGCCACAACAGCCAAAGATGAGGTCTGTACCTCAAGGCGCCCTAAGGCAAAAGTGTCCGCTATCCCTGCTATGTTACAGCATAAACAATTGGCTGAATCAAGTCACCTTCCACAGTTCTACTAGTATTGTTCCATTATCCCAGCATTCTCCAGCTTCCTTTCTCCGCCTCCCTTTTCACATGTTGAGATATTTCTTACGTCCTTTGTGCCATCACCTACTCCCAAGAGAATTCATCTCTCAACAGTTATCGCGTTCCTTCTTCTCAGGCCTCTCTATCTGCTAAGAACAATAACTATTTCTCTCAACTAATGAAGCCTTGTCCACCTGCAGTGGGAACACGATACATGCAACATTCCACGGTGCAAGTAAATGTGAATTGAAACGTTAACAGGAGAGTGAGTTAGAAATGCATTTCAGGCCTACAGTTAAATTAAATTAATAATGCAGAGGTATCACTATATGCGCCCTTCTACTTGCAAATAAACCATACTTTCGACATGTACTCCAGCATTTACGTATTGTAACCCTACAATATGGTTACCATAAGTATAACGTTAAATCATATTGATAAACACTTTTCATTTGTTATCCCTTCACTAGATATTAATGCAAAACACCACAAAACTAGTTTGTTACATTTCTAAAGTACGCATGTGATTTGTGTTAGTCAAGGAATGCTTTGACATCTCACATCCCCCTTTCTTCTTTAATACATTAGGCACACAGAATATGTGCAAGTGCAGACTACCCATGATTTTAACGCACTCCTACTAGCAAGTTAGGTTGGGACCAAATTACTCTCCTCCATTTGTCACTGATTTTCCATCGTTCTTTCCCTCCTTTCCAACTTTTGTATTTTCCTCTCTTTAGCTCTTGATCGGTCTGTTGAGCAAATAAGTGCTAGTCCCCAAAATGGAGCATATGTGGCCCCCCATTTCACCACCGGCTCAAATTAAGCACTGCTTCCAGTACGTATTGCTATGCTTAGACACTAAGAAGAATCCTATACATTGGATGTGCACTGCAACTCACATGCAATGTGTGGGTGTTTTTGGAGATCTATTCAAATGTCTCCTTGTTTACAAATGCTTCAAGGAGGCCTTAGTTTTTACAACATTAATGACACAGCAGACCAAGGGAGGGGGCGACAAGTTGTCTCAGAGGAAGGGATGTTATACTCACAGAGCTCATGAAAACAAATGACAGAAAAAAACTCAAGCCAATCATGTTTCTCAGCTGACCACTCACTGTAACAATAAACTAGCTGTTCAGTGCCAAGATAAGCTTCTGGGTGAACCTGCGCTTTACAAATTCACATGCTATGTAAGATATTGTCCCTCAGGGGTCAGGGATTCCAGGTAATAATCAATATGAGTGAGACAGGTGGAAGAGACGCCCGCCACACATGTTTATTTCCTCACATGTATATTGTTCATGTAGTTTTCAAATCAAAGAAAAGAAAAAATAATACATACAATATATCAAACATATAAAAAAAAATGGGAGACATTAGTTTTTGGTGCAAAGCCTGGACTATCTTGATGATGTTAGGTTTTGCCTCAAAGTCTATGAGTATTTGCACTGATCCACCCCAGTAACACACACTTGACACAAAGCAACACAAAACAGTACAGAGCAAAAGGACGTCTTTCTAAGTGAGAACACCTTGAAAAGTAGCTTCCATTGAGTTTCTTTGTGTCATTTTGTATCACTTTGCGGTAGAGCAAAAACTTCGAAAATTTGGAATAGAGACTAAACTTACTCAAGTAGGGAATGGATTGACAGTCCTAAAAAAAGTAATCGATCTATTCACTGGTCCTTGTTTTCTCTTTTTCAAAGTCAAGAAGTTATACAGCTCTGCAAACTGGCTTTATAGCAGAACATTGACCTAAAGGTCTGGAAATGTCCCAAACTTTCCCTATAGACTACTTTTCATTCATAAGTAGTCCCTACCAGTACTAGAAAATGCACTCCAAATGAAAGATTTTTCCATAAAATCCTCAGGCTTCTTAGTACTTTGCCACAAACAACTGTGATTACCATGGTCCATAGAGGCTGCCGCAGCACATCACTTTCATCTTCAGCGAGAGCAGAGCTTTACTGATCCAGATAGAACGGAGCGTCTAAAATGCCCTTCAACTTTATGGGGGCCACCAAAGCATTAATGAAGCAATAATTCTCACTCCTCGCACTATGTGTCTCGCTGCTCGGTGATATAGATATGTTGTGCTTCTAGGTCCCTTGCGGTGTACAGAGGAGCTTTGAAGCAAACCTCTGATAGATGTCATGATCACACATTAGCCATGCGTATCTACTGAGTTGAGTATACATTCCTTGTTGGGATTGAAGCTGGTTAGATTTCATCTACCCAATTATTAACTGGCTTAAGTAAGCTCCAAATTTTGCTTCAGAGCAGATCAGTGATAATTTCTTTATTCTTCCCCTAAAAATTGATCTGAGAACATAAATTGAGATGACACAAACTTTGTGACCTCTACTTACTGTTTAAAAAAATTGAAATGACTGTTTAAATAAAACTATTTACTCCTGACTAAATGGAAATGAGCTGAAAAAAACACTTCTAAAAATAAATGAATTTACAAAAGTGATTCGCGGTTCCCAAACATCAATACTTAAGAAAATGTCCCAGTTGGTAAACTAACACATTTTCAGATTTTTAACTAGATTCTCAATTTATGAAAACACACAAACTCATTCCAAAATTCCAATATTTTACTTGTCACCAAGTTTCATTTAAAGAAATTCAATTATAAAATTACACTGTTGGATGTTAAGAAATTAGAAATTCTGGTTTCTCAAGAAATGAAAATAGGTGTTTTGTGGCCATTTTATACAAGAACATTTTCGCAAATGCAGCAGAATGACAAAGACACAGTACAGAACAAGCTTACTAGGTTGGTATTTCTTTGATATGTTTTGAGATTGTGCTATATGTCATACCATTTATCTTGAATATACTATGTAAATAACAATAAACTATTTTTGACATGAAGCACAGATGTTTATTTCCTGACTTTTGTGAAGTACAGACTAGTGAGTATCAAACATAAGTATTAAAACTGAACTGAACAGAACAGAACTGGGTCCATCTTCCCAAAAATACCAGCTGTTGTAGAATACAACTAGCACAGCCTATCTATGTATCTGTTATTCAGCGCCAAGATACTCCGTAAGGAGTGAACAGGCGCTTTACATATACACATGTTATGCTTTGTTACATAGTGTTTGCTCATGGGCTGGAGGCTGAAGGTGGTACCTGGCTGGGTGGTTATTGGTAAAACAATACTCAGCCCCCATGTAAATAGTTTATGACGTAGATGCACACTATGCTGTTTTACAATGGGCTGTAACCCTAGGGATCATTGACATTTTGTAACTGTGATATTTTGTGCTTTTGGTACTTTTTCAAGTATGTATTATTGTTTTACAACATTAAAGTCCTTCACTAGCATGAACCATTTTTCACTGCACTACACATGGTTAACCTGTTTATACCAACTCATAACACCATTCATTCATACGATTATTCAATAAAAGACTCCATTCACTGAGCAGAATCGCGAACATTTCTCTAGCGGTCTTAACATAAACAAGCATTCTAACCTAGCTGAAAATGTAATGAAAAAACACACAAAAAAACAGTCGTACGTTCACCATAAGGCACAAGCACAGGGAGTTTTGGGAACTTGGGCTACAGTTTGGTCATGTGGCCCGGTATGGTGATGGCCATGAAGCCCGTGGAGGAACCACGAGGAATTTACGGACATGGACATACAGTGTATTGACAGAATATGTGAGGAGCTTGGGGCACTCACACACATGGAGGAGTGAGGTGCTTGAGGACCCTGAAAATGCTATGTACAGCTCAGGCATTCGGAGAGACCGAGAAGAGTTTTGGGTGTATGGCAGTGGAAAGTGCTTGACCACAAGTGCAGATATTTTCATTGTCTTTGGAAACATGGATCACAGTGTGATGAGTCTGGGTCAAACGAGCCACGCTGAGAAGACCTTAGGAAGGCAGGAGACTGGTTTCTGAGAGAGTAATTATCAGTCAATAGAAACCTTAAACAAAATCACACAGTTCATATTGTTTAAAAATACATACAAAATGAATTAATAGGAGTTTAGATAAAGTGGCTAAATAGGGGTTGATCTTTTCCCGGATATCTAAAAATGCACAGTTGCCATATAGACAGTTCAGGTTCCCTTAAGTATATTGATATAAGTAATTAAGGTGCATATAAGCAGGAAATAGGCGGGTATATATACAGTGCCGGCTGGGCTATGAGTACCGCTATAAAAGTGCTGATGTGTGAAACTGTACATCATTAAAAATACCAGACTAGACAAAGTAATGCACCTACCCTCCCTCAAGCGCCTTGAGACCCTCTGGGTGAGTAGTGCGCTATACAAATTCCTGAACTTGAACTTGAACTTGCGCGAGGCGGGATAGGGAGCAGCTGATAAATGCATTCCATAGCAGCCCATCCTTGCCGATTAACTGTGCATGGTAAATTTGGCTAAAAGGTTTCTGATTTATCACATTTTAAAAGTGGTTTTGGGAGCCCTCTCCAGCCCTCTGCATAACCTGTACGCTGATCATCCTTTTAAAAATATTCAATAACTGAGTCAGTCTAATGTTCAGCGTTGTGTTGCATGGCTCCATAGACGCCACCATAGCAGGCCCGCACGACCTAATACCCTGCTTAAGAAACTCCCATCTTAATAGAGATCTTCCTTGAACCATCAGTACAGGACAAATGCCTACAATATGAAGCAATGTTTCGTTTCCCTGGTGGTATAGACGGCAGGACCGATCATTCTTCATTTTGACATGAGGTCTAGCGTTGGTATTTCTCTGAATCTTAAGGCCAGAAATGACTGTTTGATCTTCTGGTGGAAGAGTGCGGCCAACAGAGCAGATTCTCTTGGAAGGGAATATGATTTCAACACCAGCAACCCATGACGATGTCTAGACAGGCTTTCTTTGTCTGCCACCCAACTTTATACTTTAGTTGATTTTTTTAATAGTTTCTTAAATGTTTGTCCAGAAGTTTTAGAGGTCCAAAGTCCAACCGATTCAAGTGTCCTAATGTTGTTTTCTAAAAATGTATTGTCAGCACTATTGTAACGTTGTAAGTTAATTTCTATCCAGGCTAGATTAGCCAATGTGTTTTCAGCTGCTGCTCTCAGGTCATGGCAAGGCTTGACGAATGCCACCGGTCTAGCAAGTGTCTGTTTTGCAAGCAGGAATTCTAGGCAGATCTGTGCAGGAGAGGCCGACCTGGGGAGCCTAAAGGTATGTTTGAAGGCTCTTATCATCAATGTATCTAATGGAAGAGCATCGTTCTCCAGCATGATCTCTGATCCATATGCAAGGGTTTGGCAACAATTTGGCTTTCATATCTGATCCCATGAGCTTTAGATCATGGCCTCGAATGGATCTGGCCAGTGACGAGATGCAATAGTTAATGGTCTGTGCTATCGCCTTTATCGCCTCTTCTGGAAACCGAAGGAGCCATTTGCGTCTACTTTCACTCCTAGTTATATATAGAGTCTGACCCCATGAATTCTGTTTCCCTTAATAAGCCATTTTTGATTGGTCCTGGAAGGATGATTGCACACCATCACACTTGCTTTTGAAAAATGGATTTCCAGGCCGCTCTTTTCAGTGTAAGCTCCAAGAGTATTACGCAGCCTTTGAAGGCCCATTTGAGTATTACTGAACAGCACCAGGTCATCAGCTTAAAGGATATGTGACATTTGTTATCCTCCAATGATCGGTGCATGGGCCTTCTGTTCGTCTAGCTCAGTAGAGAGATCTGCCAAAAATAGATTAAAGAGGAAGGGAGCTAGGACACAGCCCTCCTTTATGCCAGAAGTTGTTTGCTCTGTTCCTGATTAGGCTCAGTGTCATAAGATTTGTTGAAGTACCGTGGCCACTCTGGACGCCAGTTTGGTTTAAGGGGATTCTTCGTTTGTCGTGCAAACAGGATTCCAAATCATGAAAAATATTTACCTCAACATCCATCAAAGCCATTAATGTATAGTTTCTGGGGGATCATGCCAAGCCTTTTTTAAAAATGGGATGGTGTATGGAGCCCCTCCAGTTGTCAGGAATATTATTGTTTTCCGGAATGAAATTAAACATTACTACTAGATAGTCTGCCCACTGTGGGGCAAAATGTTTGAATAATGCCTGTAGTAGCCTATTTGGGCCAGTGGCACAGTCCGCCTGGGACTTTTTGATGACCTTCTCTACTTCGGTTGCTGTAATTATCTGCTGTGCCACAGTGGTTTTATTAGGACTGTAAGGACTAGCTGGAAGCGTCAAACTGCTCTTGAAGGGTAACTTTAGGTAATGTACCCATTCTGTCTCATTGATATTTGCGTTATTTGTAGCTGAAGGACCTTTCTCCTTCCATTTAATTATCTGTCAGAATTGTTTCGAGTCGTGGGTTTTGGAGGCGTGTAGTAGCTGGGCCCATAGTGTTTCTTGTTTCGCTTGTTTGTACTTCCATATCTCTTTTTTTCGCCGCTGTCTCTCATTGCAGAGTTGTTGTAGTAGTTCTGGGTCTCCTGGATGTTGACGTGATTGCCGGAAAAGTTTGCATGTTGCCTTTTTTATGTTGTGCATATGCGCAGGCATAGTTGACAATTTACCATGATCAAGTTGGGTTCCCTTTTTGTGGCTGTTCCCACTTTAGGTTTTGGTCAAATTATTGGCAAAAGTCTCCCATGTCGCTATAGGATTGAAATCTCGTTGAGCTAGTACCGGTAAGCTTGAGACGGCATTCTCTGCTATTGAGTTGATGGAGCTAGAGTTTCACTTCAGGCGTTTCAGGTTTCCTCAGTGTGTTTCTCCAGACAACGTGCAAATTGACTCAAGTTTGCACAGGGATGCGTTCACCATGATGACCTGAGGATTGTGATTGCTTCCCACACAATGGCATATACTATAGTTGCAAACCTGGTTGAAAAGGGGCATTGAAACAAGGGTGTGAATCTATGATTGAAACCGCGTTACCACAGACCCTTGACCGGACAGGTGGAATGTCAGAGGGTTTTCGGCCATTTAGTGCCAGCTGACCCAATAGTTCACAGGCCTTTATGAGTTCTTCTCCTGAATCGTCCCTGCGTATTTTTGATGTTTTTACTTGCTCGGGGAGGGGGCCCACTGTGTACATATGTTCCTCCGAGGGACAATGAAAAAGAATGAGGTTACAGTCTCCGGAAACTAGTCAATGTGCCTTATTGTGGCTATCTTTCAACTGGACTATGTGAGCTAATATTCTCCTGGATGTTATCGCTTTTTGCTTAGGATTGGTGTACAGATTGATACCAGCATCATCCACAAACACTACCGCTGTTTTGCTTGTTATGATGGCGTTTATATAAATTGCCAGGCCCCCTTTAGCCCTCCCATATGCACTCTTATTTTTTGCTGGTTTCGTGTAATCTTTGAAGCCAATGAGAGGGATAGTTGCTGCACCAGCTTTCCTGTAACATTAAGATATCAAGGGATCTCCGGAATCCTATAACTGATGGATACAAGAGTTTTGTCTGTAGACCGTTGATGTTCTGAGAGCAGAGTACCAGGCAGCCCAGAACCTTTTCTAGTTGTCTTCCTTCGCCTCAATCTTGACTGCTCCTGCATCGAGACAGGGCCTGCGATAACCAGCCCCAAGTGGTTTGTTGCTCATTGGTTGTTACCAGTCTTCGCGGATGGCCAGAGGAAGTTTCATTAGTTACTTTGATAGTCATTTTAGTGAAAACTGACTCTGATTGGTGATGGCCCACAAGGGGAAACCTCCTGGCAGTCCCTCTTAGAACAGATCCGTTGGGAGCCAGTTGCACACCTATTGGAGGCCCCACTAGATGGAGATGAGGATATTTATCCCTGTGGTAGGAGCCACATTATGAAGAGTTATGGGGAATGTACCAGGCTGGTGGAGGTATTTAAGGCAGGAGACTGGTTTCGACAATTGCACCTTTATGTAAGGTACACTTGCAACAAATGTGGTCACAGTGTCTGGTTCAGACGTAGCATCCAGGATGACCCAACAATGACTCTCAATCACACTGAACATACATCTTCTGGACTCCAACAGAAGTCAGCGTCTCGAACACACCTTGACTCTTCTTGCCACTTCTGTTAGCATCTACTGGCTTCATCTACTACCACCATTGGACCACTTTTGTTTTGTAAACAGAAAGCTCTGCTCCCTCAACCTTATCCTGAATGTTGCTTGACGTCAGGGTGGGAAAGACAATTCACAAACTGGTATTCTGTTGCACTCACCTCTACCAAATCCCCCTTTTCTGCTGAGACTACAATGCTAGAAAGAATTGCTCCTTGTACTTCCTTCCTAACTCTATTGGAGCTGTGATGCCAAGTCTATCTGAAGTCCATCACTGTGTTGTGGCTATGTGGATTCCCATGGGGATCGTTGCTCAGCCCCACCCTTTTTAACATATACATGATACTGCTTGCAAGCATCATCTGATCCAAGTCATCACTGTCATCTTGTACGCCAATTATACCTAACTCATCCTCTTCCTGGTGGACAATACAACCACCACCACAACCAACTTCTCCAACTAGATGACCATGGCAGCAGGCTGGATGCAAACCAACTCTCTAAAGCTCAACAATGAAAAACGGAAAAACTGGTCTTCGGCAACAAGAGTTCCCCATGGAACTCCCCTTGGTGGAGGTCAGAGCTAGGCCCATTTCCACATACCAAGCAGACATCCAGGTATCATCCTAGATGAAAAGCTCAACAAAACATCTCAAGTCAACACAGTGTGCACACCCTGATTCCACATCCTACACATGCTGTAAAAAATCTTCAAATGGTTGCCTCAAAACACTAGACTGGCCATCACACAAGCACTCATCACCAGCAGGCTGGACTACAGCAACACTCTATATGCTGGAATTCTCCTGACAACTACTACACAGACTCAAGACTATTCAGAATTCCGCCGCAAAACTTATACCCAACCTCCCACAGCGCAAACACATCACAGAGCACCTCAGGCAGCTTCACTGGCTTCCTATTTCAATGCACAGACTATTCAAACTTCTCATGAACACACAAAAAGTCCTACACAACACATGCCCAGAATACCTGAATAGCAGCACACTTTCACCAACCCACCAGTTACCTGCGCTGTGCCTCACTCTCGCGTGCACACACTCCTGGCATCTGCAAAAGTAAAACTTGAGGTCGCTCATTCTCCTACATTCCACCCAATACTTGAAAGGACCTCCCTCAATGTGTCAGGGTCTCCTCTTCCCTTCTTGAGTTCCAGAAGTAGCTGAAAACCTGTCTCTTTGTATAAGAACTTTGGGAACCACACACTTACACACCTGCCCAGGGGCCTGAATACCCTCTTAGGTGATTAGTGTGCTATACAAATCACTATAACATAACAGTGTACACACCTGAACGATAAAAAGAAAACACCATACTTCCAATGTCTCAGCGTCTAATGTCTTACATGCTCCCAGTTTTATCCACACCAGTGTTAACATTTACAGCAAAAGTAGCTGAAGTGTTTAACTCAGCAACCTACCTGGAAGGAATTCTCATGTTGGATACAGAAACTCTGGAATGACTGTACTCCTCAAAGATTTCACATGAGACTGCTATTCCACTTTAATTCATACTGTCTGTGAATCACAACAAGGACCCTCACTATGAGAATTAATCTTATTCCACTGAATAACCAAAGTCGGCTCAGCTAGAGTCACTCATCCTATACTCGGTCTCTTTCCAGATTTTCCAGATTTTTAGCTTGCCGACCATATTGAATTTGGCTTTTCATTGAAGGTAAACAGTCACACAGGACTCTATCTCTTCAGCCCACTACACCCTCTATAGGGCAGTCTTCCTGTACTAACCTATTGAACACTCTCCTACACGTGACCCGTGCTTCGAGGGTGAATCTCATCCCATAAAGTTTATAAGTCATATATCTTTCAATGTCCAGCAAATTATTTCTTCCAGCTCCTCTTCAAGTTTAGTTAATAGGACACAAGCTGCCTAGGCCGGTTCTCGGATACTGCTCCTCTGATAGCTTGCTCATAGAAATATACCCGTAGCACCAAGCATTATCTTTATATTCCCTCCTCTCATTCACTCCACACCATAGCTGCCAAGGTTTTAGATTGCTATGTGTGGCATTTCCATATTTTCAATGCAATTTATTAAAAAACACACACACACTGAGCGGTATAACAAAAATCGATTAGTTGAGCCCAGCACCGCCCCGGGTCAGGTGCGCGGCGCAGCCCGCTATTTATTATTATCTGAGCCTGAGAGTAAGTTGCATGGCTAGTCTAAGCAATTAACATTTAGCACACTCTTTAAAGCACTTACTAATCATTCAGCATGCAAACTCCTCATGGCAGGTGTGAGCTCGGCTGCCAGCACCTTGCCCTGGTTCATTGGGCTAGGGCAAGGTAAGGTCCCTCTCGCTTGTGGGATGTGCAGTCAGTACCGTGCGACCCAGCAACTGAGCTGCTATATTGCTGCACTGACTACACTGTAGTGACACTGGCCTGCCTGACACTGACTCAAGTCAGCTGTTGCTGGTGGGACTGGGGTTGAGTTGTGTGGGCAGGATTGCATCCAGCATATTATCAATTACTGTCTGCTGTGGTGGTGGTAAGCAGCTGCTGACTCTGCCTTGCCCTGCAGTGCAGCACTGCAAGTCACCTGACGACGAACGACCCCCCCTTACCCCCACCAACCAGCCGCGGTGTGAGAGGAGAGGTCAGAGAACCTGCGATGTGCATTCTGACTATGCCCAAACTAAAAAGCACAGCCATATCTTATGCTGCCTGCTCGCACCAGAGATGGCAGCTGAGCAGGACAGACCCCTGATTCACCCCCCCCCCCCACCTGACATATAACTTTGTCAGTTATTCTCTTGTGTTGGGCCCTGGGGGAGGAGGGTCAACAAATGACATTCATTGTAGCAGAGAAAGCAGTAATCGCAGAGCTGCGAGCTGAGCAGATCTTGAGCCAGCCCACTCAGGGGGATATTCACAAGGACTTATCTCCAATTTATCCCCTCCTTAACGCGGAAGTGGAGATATATTTAACACATGGAGAACTTTTTTAGATTCGAAGATCAGATCTTTCTCCAGGTCTCTGGGACCTCGATGGGCAGCATATTCGCGCCCAGCCTCGCCAACCTCTATGTTCATCTTTTCGAACAAAACTATGTACTGAACCATAGCAACCCATATCCTCAACAACTGGTGCTATGGAAGAGGTACATAGATGATGTTCTAGTGGTGTGGCGAGGATCAGTCGAGGAGATCCAGACCTTTCACAACTGGCTCAACCAGCAAAATACCTTTCTTAAGTTCACCATCGAATGTAGTCAACACCGATTATCTTTTCTTGACATCTCCATCTTTCCTCATGTTGGAAAACTACAGTGTGAACTGTTCAAAAAGCCGATGTCCAGGAACTCTCTATTATCTTTCGACAGTCACCACCCTAGAGCCCTCAGGGAGAACCTCCCTGTGGGCCAATTTCTGCGTATTCAAAGGAATTGTTCGACCAGAAATCTTTTCGACAAACATGCCAGTGAACTGGCTGTCCAGTTGCGGGCCCGGAATTACCCTAAACGGCTCGTACGTCAGGCTTGGAAAAGGGCCTCAAATAACAATTGAGATGCCCGACTCGATGGTGGCAATCCGAAACCCCCGAATGACAGGCTTACCTTTGTTACGACTTTCTGCACACTATCCAACCAAGTACAGAAAACGGTGCGTAAACACTGGCCCATACTTAATGTAGCGGCTGAGAATATCCCAACCCCCCTCTTTGCATTTAGGAAGGGCCCCAGTCTGCGGGACAGTCTCGTTCACACACGACCATTGACACAACGAGTTAACGACACCAATACTTTGTGGTCACTACCCCCAGTACGAGGGCTCTACCCGTGTGGTTCGTGCAGTGTGTGCCCACAAACTAGTAAGACTGTATCGGTGGACATAGGCACAAATCGCCCTTGGATACTTCAAAACCACACTAACTGTAACTCGGACTGCGTGATCTATATGATCACATGCCCTTGCTCCTTGAAATACATTGGCCATACCACACGCAAGGTGAAGGTACGTATCAGTGAGCACAAGAGCACCATACGGTGCAAGAAACAATCCACCTGTCTCACTGATCACTTCATCTCTAAACAACATAAGGCTGACGAATTGAGGTGGTGTGTGCTGGAACGACCTTTCATTCCCCATCACATATCAGACGTCTCTCATTACCTATTCATCAAGGAACAGAGGTGGATTTTCAGATTGAAGATGGATACAGTTGGTCTTAACGACCTTGTACCATGGGTATCAATCTGATACTGTCCCTAGTCGGTTTCCATAGAGTTACTGCTGAAATCCTTTTTCCCCCATCCGCAACTATTGAGAACTCTGTATCATGTTACTTCATAGTGTTTCACCCGGGGGCGCAGTTTTACGGGGGAGGCATCTATCTCCTTCGTACCTATCTCCTTCACATACTTGATTGTAGATACACTAATCATCCTCACACCATCCATGAGTTTTTTACAATAGGCATCTGGGATCTAATGAGTCCTTAGAGAGATTGGCCAGGTCTTCATCCTTGAGTGTGACAGTAACCCTCACACCCCCATTGAGGTTTCCACAGTAGTTTATTCATAACAACTGTTTGAGCATGCTATTACTATATTGTCTTACCACATTGAGGTTTCCACAGTAGTTTATTCATAACAACTGTTTGAGCATGCTATTACTATATTGTCTTAGCAGTATACCCCATTCTTCACTTACCACTGTTTAAGGCTACACCAGACCGCCGGGGATGCCTGGTCTCACCCTGGAGATACCCATTAAGGGATCATCTCTCAGGGAAGCCAGGAAGGGTTTCGCAGCGGTCGAAGCGCCTTGGGACCCTCCGGGTAAGTAGTGCGCTATATAAATGCCTATACATACATACATACATACATACATCTCTGTCTCCCACATTACTTTATTAGTGTGATAAGAGACTATAGGGACTTTATCAGTTCAAGAGTCCTAAGCGGCTTTTCCCTGCCACGTGAGCATCCTGGTTATCTACATGAGTCTGAGCAATAGTACTAACATGGCAATACCGGCGCCCGCGACTTGTGCTGTCGCTGCCAGTTCACTCGTGCTGATGCCTCCAAGTCTAGGAGGCGAACAGCACTGTACTAAAGAAGTGGCCGGCGCGACTTCATTACGCACGCGCTGAGAGCAGCATCCCGCAATTGAACATGCCCTGCGGGATGCGCATTCGTTGAGTCACCACAACGCGCATGCGCTCGTGATCGCGTCTGAAGTACGCGCATGCGCCGTGCACCCGTTTTTACGATCAGGGCGGAAGGCATAACAGATGCTCCTCGTTTACTAATTAAATAACAATTAGAGCAACTATATTAGCATCCCCCCTCCCACTGCCGTCACCTCCCAGATTGCTCGCAGTCTGGCCTGGAGCACCGACGGACAGGTAGGGAGGAGAGGGGTCTACTACCAGCACAAATTCTTGGGACAATTCACCTCCTTTTCTTCACCTTAATCTTTGGCTTGTTCAGGGATACTGGTGGGGGGAGCTGTTTACCTGTAAGACACCCCTATGTGGGTGCCTGTGTTCCCACACGTAGTGGGCTCACCCCTTTAAACTTTGTTTAACTACAATACACCATGAGGGTAGATTTACAATTACTTCCCTCCACTGCGCATCATAACTACACCAACTTGGAAGTTGCTTTATAACTGGATATTCGTCAGAATCTCTATCATTTCTCCTGCATCTTGATGCTATTAGGAGTTGAGTGTTTTTAGTCATGATCACAGTTTTTTAAGGTTAATTTTGATGTGAAGGATGTAGACAGGGCAGCATCTACATGTAACTCTCCTGTCTTACTTTACATATTACCAGAGCGGGGCTTCCTCCTCCGAGCGATCAGCCGTGTGAGGTGAGGTCTTTCTCCCACACAAAGCTGGGTAAGTGCAAACCAGAAAAAATTATCAAGCTTTATCTAATATTGAACCACGATTTGGGTGCTACAGAGGGAGGGCATAATATAATGTCACAACCAAATTATTGATTGCTTATGCTGCGAGGTGTAGAAATCCCTTTCTAAGTTTGACCCTGTTGTTTGTATCTTTTAGGAAAGAAGAGGTAGCTCTTACCTACAAACACGTACACTACGTGTCCGGTAGGGTGGCAATTGCCACAGACTTACCTTAATTGATCTATTCTTTAATCACACGTTTGTGCACTAACAGTGTTTTTCCTGCAGTAGCCTTTGTTTACATCGAGGTCCTGAAGAAAGCCGGGTCACTTGACCAGTACGGCTGAAACATGTCGACCACATTAGCTTTAGCCAGGAGATAGTCAGTATAGTTTTTGTACTATCAGGCTATTTTAAATATGACACTTGGACAATCTTGAATAAACATATTTTTTGCCAAGTAGCCATTTTTAATTTCTCTCACACACTTCAGCACTCCACTTCACTCGAGTCCACTTGGTTTGAACATCCACCTTGGTGAGATGGCACAGGAGCATGGGGACAGGTACCCAGCAGGGCCTAGTAGCTCAGGGCTGTGGGCCTAGACCTAGTTCTCCTTGAGCTCCATATGACGATTCTCCGCCAGTAAGGGTGGGCCGATGGACTCTTTCCTCTAGCCAGGTGATGGGCAAACTTTTTCTTTTTCTTTCTTTAGTGGGTCCCTACACTGTAGCAGCAACTAGCATTTCTTGTTCCCTCAGAATTGACTGAACATCTCCAATTAGTTGTTTATACTGTGATTGGGGAGTGGAGGTGTTCTCAGTCATTAAACAATTCCCCTAAGACCCTTCCATACGTCGTTATTCCTTGATATATTTAACACCCCATGCACAAGCTGGTGAAAACGGCAGACATCACCAGTCTTCCTGCGATAACTGCCCCAAAATTTACATCCGCGGCTGACACCACCAACAAACCCTAATGAGATGCAAAGTAGGCGTTCCTGTACAAAAACACACGAAAAAACCACAAAGCCACTTTCACAACAAACTTCCAGATCTGCGATGCGAACCAAACACAAGTGATAAGCCGCGGCAGCAGCAGGGAATTAACACCTGCCTTTTGCTGGTGTTAAGCAGGGCAACTACCCACAGCATGAAAGGGAGCCCAGCCAAGAACCACACCTGAAGACCCACAGATGCAATGGAGACAATGATCATGCAGCTCCTATACCAATGAGGGCCACATCTGTGCACATGTCAGCAACACAGGCTGCACACCCGCTCACCTATGTCGGTGCCGCCAACCCTGTGCAACGCAAGTCAGATCCATTTGGTGGTATTCCTGTGATGGGCACAAGGCTACGGGTGCCACTAAGCCTGTGCGCAACAACTCACGGGCCCTTTATGATTGAGAACCGTGGAGCGTCCTTCATCCAATCACCACCGGCAGAGGGGAATGTGATGTTCTCGCCACTTACATTAGCGGGGTCACATGGCCCATGACGCCTGTGCCGGATGGGTGTGGTGTGTGTGCAAACCTGCCCTCAGGGAGTGGCTGTGACATGCTGACAACTATACCAGTGACCTGCACACCATCAGCATGTACGCCTGCGACAGGTAGCTATGTGGGCCCCCTCCTCAGAGCGTAAGCGGAGTGGTCTTGCCTGGTGTACGCCGGACCAGCGCAAGGCTTGCAACAATGACTCGGGGGCTCTGGGTGTGGTTCAGTCCATGTCCGGACAAGGAAGTGGCTTATGCATGTGTCCCTGTTGCAGTGACCACGGCACCCGGAACACAATAGGCAATGTAGCACACTGTGACTGGCATCCCACTAGATGAGCATCATTGACATAAGGAACATCACTGTCCCTACATTCAGCCACACATTCATACATGAATGATGAAAGACATGACACAGGAGTGCGTTACTGGATATTTATTGCACATCCAGTGGAGTTTTGCAGCTGGAGAGGTACAGGGCCATGCAAAGCACACTACACAATATGGTCCTGTGGAGGGCCAGCCAGGGTCCATCCGGGGATGACAAGTACTGCAGAAGAGGAAGGGTACAGCCCGCAGTCTGGTCACTGTGTCATTGGTCATTAAACAGGATATGGCAGTCCATGCCACGATCCTAGGTGAGTGTAGCGGAGTGTATCGGGTGCCAGTGGAAGGTCATTGGGCCATATGTGGCACCAAGCAGAAACAGGCCAGGTGGCAGAAATGAATGCTAGTGGCTCCTTCTGACAACAATCCCACCCACGTCCTCAGATGTGTGCTGTGCCCCACCTGCGGGCATTGCAGTACCGGCTGCTGCACTGTGTGCCACTGAAACATCAGGGGCCCGGAGGAGGATTGTCGGCCACACTGTGTGGCGGTTAGACATCAGGTGCCGGAATGGATACGCCTGCCGCACTGTGTGGCACTGACACACCAAGGGATGGCGATGTGGACGGTGTGGGGGCAGAAGCATTCATCAGCACCACACCTTGTGGCAGCAATGCCATGATGAGGATCTGCAGGGCATGGTAGATCCCAGCTACATTTCGCTGATGTGCAGTGGTGGCCGCCGTACTTTCGTCCTCCATCTGCACCATGTCCTCTATGAGCCTCTTCATATGTGCCAGCTCACGGCTGGAATCACTGGAGCCAGTGTGAGCGTAGAGGTGTTCTTCTTTCCACGTCATGACTCCAGCGATGCCAGTCAGGGCTCGTTGGAGGCCTGAATGGAACGGGCCGTGGGTGTCCGTTAGTGACTGGATCTGGTCCCTGATGGGACCTAGACACCCATGGATGGTGTCCAGTTTGGTAGACATGAGGTTGAACGTCACCCACGCCTGCTCAGCTGTCTCCCTCTGGACCTCCAACACACAGCGTTGAAAGCCATGGTTTGTTCCTGGGGGTCTTGGGAGACTGCTGAGTCTGTGTTTGCCTTCTGCTGGGTGGTTTGGGTAGTGGGTGGGGTCTCCTTTATACAGTTGGGCTGCCCTGATCCTGGAGGTGAGTTGTGGATGATGTCCATGATGTGTTGGAGGGCTTGGGTGTCGATGCTGGGGCTGTCCTCCTCGTCATCAGTGAAAGGTGGCTGGGACTGATGACCAGGAGGTGTTGATGGTGCCTCTGCAATGTGAAGGAGAATTGGTGTATTACAATGTGTTCACATGTATGGAGCCGAATGGTACATTTTGACATACAGACAGCATGGCATTGTGAATTGTGACAGTCTGTGGATCAGGGCCATGACCCAGAGTCATTGTGGGTGTGCGCTGCGCTCTGCTTGATTGTGCATTTGTGCCATTGTGGCCATCTCCGCCCGTCCCTCCAGTACCTGGTGGTCACTCACCATGTTGCAGTTGTGTTGCGTCTTTTCGAGCAGTGTCCGTTTCCCCGACCCCGGCCAGAGTCTCAACACTGATGACTGTCGGCACCAGCTCCTCCATGTCATCCAGCACGGGCTGTGGCACTGGGCTCTCACTTCTAGTCTGCATTTCTGCCTTTTGGTTGGCTACGAGTTTCTCCTTGGTCTTTCACCTGATGTCAATCCATCTCCTCTTGGCCTCATCCATTGACCTCATGTGTCCTCTGACGGCATTCACCTTGTCCACAATGTCCCGCCATACCCCATTTTTGGTGCCCAATGACACGTTGGAGGTGACGAACAGTTGTTGATGGTGCTCCATCACCTTCGTTATCAGGATCCTGTTTTCCTGCAGACTGTACTTCGTATTCCTCTTCTTCTTGTACTTGCACTTCCCTGTCCCTGAGGTCCCAGGCTGGTCATCCAGGGTGCTTATGGGGTTGCCCTCATCCTCTGTGCCTGCTCCGGCTGCCTCCATGGTGTTTGGGTATTGATCAGTTTGTGTTTGAGTGCTTTTTCGACTTTTATAGTAATTTTTCCCACCTGCCATATATGTGTTGAAGGCCTGGCACTGCTTATCGCTGATTCCCTCATCGCCCATCGCATGTTTTTTGGTGTTGTGGTTTGCCTTTTTATCTCTGTCAAGGTGGTTGTATCTTGGACATTGGACGCAGTTTCGGCAGACTATTGCATCCTACCGCTGTGTTGTGAATTCCACGTTGACACTGGGTTATTTTCCCGCGATAGGCTGTGATGTGTAAAGTTGCTTTAGCATTTTTTGGTGATGTTTAGCACACATTCTTGTGAATATACCCCTTAGCCTCCTGGGAGCAGCGGTCACTGTGCTACTGCAGCTCACAGTCACGTTTGGCGTTACAGCAGTGCTCTGCTTGACAGCTGATCACTGCTATAATGTGTGATTAATGCATTTCAGCGTGTTGATGCAGACCACCACACCAAAATGGGTCAGACTAACACCTGATGTGTGGTACTTGGCAGAGCTGCATCACTCGAACATAGCTAACCTCAGTGACATACACATTCTTGACATGTTGTGCATCACTAGCTCATAAGTGATCCCTTGTCCCAGAGGGCTACTGTGTTCTTTATTAAGACAAAAAACCTGACAGAAGCCTATGATATTGCCATAATTTTCAGAGAGTCTGTAAACTGCATTAAAATTACCATAACATCCTTCACTACCATTGAGAGCCTATGCCAAATAAATACACATCATGTACGAATCACTCAAAATCAAATAGTTGACAGGCGAGTGCTATCTTAAAACAAAAAACTTAAAATGTGGAACAGACCACCTTCTCCGATTGCTCAAACTACATCAAATTCACTGTAATCACATGATGCACCAAAAAGTTGAAACTCTTCTTTGCTGAACTTAGTCATTAAAATTCTTCCCTGACGTAGTTGAAATTAACTACTTAGGCCACCATTTTATATTTGTTTCCATGCAATCACCACCGGACCTCCTCCTAATATAAGGAGGCGTCTGAAAATACGGCTACACCCTATGAAAAGAATCACAGAATAAACACCCTTAGACCATCTGATAATTTCAACAGCTGTGATCATTCCACTATTGTAAATCAATATAATAAAACAACTCATAACATACCCTCCTCCATCACTCTATTTAGACTAAATTACCCTTAATCCAAACCAAGCCAACCATAGTATAATCACTCTGTTGTGAGACTGACAAGAAACGTGCAACTTTAGGAAAAGGTGGCAAAACTCTAGATCACCCATTCACCTGTACAAGCTCAAAGCTCTGAGAAAGTCACCCAGAACAGGCATACTGGCAGGCACAATTAACTTTATCTATTATCAAACTGTACCCCTGCAAATACTGCTGGAGCCCTCTTAAGATACATCAGTGCTCTTCTCCGCCTTCCAACGCCTTAGTAGCATCATCAATTACCAAGTGCAATAAATCCCTTTTTTTACTAACCAATAAAAAAATACAGAAACAATAGCTTGCGCATAAGCTCCCCCAAAACCACTACATTGAGCACCTTCACTCCTAAAACCAGCAGCCAAAATAAAAACTTTGGCAGTGATTGGTGAGGGTGACATATTACACATATCCCTAAGTCAGAGAGACAGAATCAATGTTAGAACTTGGGGTCTCTAGTTGGCAGAGGTAGGTACCACTGTCCAAATAGGGACCCTTGATTCTAGTCAGGGTAAGGAGGTAACCCTCTGAGATAATCCCTGCTCACCCTCTAGGTAGCTTGGCATGAGCAGTCAAGGCTATTCAGGAGGCAATGTGTAAAGTATTTGTACCAACACTCACAGTAACACAGTGAAAACACCACAAACTGACTCCACAACAGTTTACAAAAATGAAGGTATTTAATCTAAACTACACAAGAACAAAACGACAAAAATCCAACATACACAGTTCAAGAATATGGTTTCAGAAGAGTTCTTAAGGTTGCAAAAAAAATTATTTAGGTTGCGTTAAAATAATCCACAGTTGAGTGAAAAGTTCACAGTTGCGTCACTTTTCAGACTCAGTACCTTTAGTTGCGACAAAGTTCCAAAAGCAGAAGCTGGTGCGGTGGAAAACAAGCGATACGTTGCTCCTGAGACCCTGGGAGGCGTTTGCGACAGCCCCACTGCAGCAGCGGGCGTGTAGCGATGAATCCGGTCTGTATAGGGAGGAAGGCCACTTGTATGGTTCTGTAGGAAGTTTGTTCTCGCAAAGGCACGATGCAACGATCTTTGGAGTTGCGACGATCTCCAGGGCGATGATACGCGGCCAGCGGTGATCTTCAGCGACGACACTCGCAGCGACGTGATGCGGTCCGCAAGCAAGCAATGCGGCGATCTCACCCAGCGACGAGAGGCTCTGCGACGACACTCGCAGCGATGTTAGGCCTTCCCGCACCGGCCTGGTGCGTCCCGTAAACGAAGGATGCGACGGCTCTGGCAGCGGCAACAGGCGCTGCGACGATCTCGGCCTTCGTAGCGGCGGGAATTTCCTTGCACTGTCGGGGATGCGCTCCGCAGCGAGCGATGCGATACTTTTCAATTGCAAAAGTCTCTCAAGCTTAGTTCCAGCTTCCCAGCACAGGTACAACTTCCAGAGGCCCCACAACTGGATCAAGCACTCTAGGAAGGACAGAACTCTCTCAGCAGAGTTCAGGGAAGTTCGGGTGAAGTTCTTTTGTTCCTGGGACTTCAGAACAGGGAGCCAGCTCTTCTCAGGCCCTTGGAGATTCCTTCAAGACAGGGGACACAGCACAACAGGAAAGTCCTTCCCCTCTCCTTGGCAGCAAAGCAACAGCTCAGTCCAGCAAAGCAACAGCAGGACAGTATTCCTTCTTCAGATACAGCTTTCTCCTTGGTAGAGGTTCCTTCTTGATTCCAGGATTATCTAATTTTTCTGTTGTCAGGTGTCCTGTACTTATACCCCTAAAAGTCTTTGTTCTCTTTATGCAAGTGGGCCCTGAGCCCGGTCTGGACTAGTTCTGGGTGGTTCTTGAGCACTTTGTTTTCCTGGCTTCTCCTTTCCTTTCAGAGTGAGGGGCAGGGTCGTCAGCCACCCAGCAGGAGGTGGAGCCAGCATTGTGGAAGGCTGGCACAGCCCTATTCATGCCCAGGTGCTATCTCCTCCCACCACTCAAGTTGCAAATGCAGTCTTTAAGCCTAGGGCTGACTCAGCCAGCCTCCTGGGGAATCCCCAGCCCCTGTCACTCTCAAACCAGACAGTCAATACACAAACAGGCCAAGGCACACAGAAGGGTCAGACCAGAGAACAGCAACTTTCTAAAAGTGCTGTTCTCAAACACAGGATTTAAAAACAACCTTTCCTAAAAGATGTGTTATTAAATTCTGAGTTCAGGGATACTAGACTCTTATGTACTATCTTGTTCCTATGGGAAGAAATGCTGGTAGCCACAGTAGCCAGCATCCCCCATGTTAACCTATGGAGCAAGATAGCCTTACAATAGTGAAAAACGAAAATGGCTGTAATTCACTACCAGAGCATGTCACCTGCACCAGTACATGCTCTACCTTTCACATACACTGAACCCTGCCCAGGGGGGTACCGATGTGCACAAAAAGGGAAGGGTTAGGTCTGGTCAGTGGGGAAACTGACCAGGAGGGCATGGCAGTTCATGGACTGCACACAGGCACTGCGGTGGCAGGCCTGAGACACCATTTTAGGGCTACTCATGTGGGTGGCACATTCAGTGCTGCAGGCCCACTAGTAGCATTTGTCATCACCAGCCCTGGCACACCCAGTGCACTTTACTAGGGACTTCTAGGTGATACAAATATGCCAATCAATTATATCCCATCATCATTACAATTTACACAGGGAGCACTTACACTCTGTCACTGATCAGCAGTGGCAGAGTGTCCAAAGCATCTAAACCAGCAAAAACGAAATCCAGCACAGCATCAAAAATACAGGAGGTAGAGGCCAAAAAGATATGGGAAACCACGCCAAAGATGTCAGGTCTAACACTCAATATATATCAGAGTCCATTCCCCTCGTCCCTCATGATGGACACACTAAATGCATTGTATTACCTGTTGACTGGGCCATGACATGAGGCAACTGCGACCATCCGATGGCACAGAAGTGTCAGGGTTTTAAACAATGTTTTCACATGAAACCATCACCCCACCCCCAAAGGGGTCCTCCAATGACCCAACTCTCCCCACCACAATCTACAAGGCTCAAATCACCACTCTCAATACACATATCATATTGTTCATCCCAGCCGGTAACAGTCAATTGGACAGAGCATCAGGTATTGTCTGTGAGCCCCCCATCTGGTACAGGGCCTGCATGTCCCTACCCGGTTTGCGGGCCTACTGTAATTTTTCTAGCATGACACCCCAAGTCTCCAAATCATGGTCAACTATTTCATGAGTGAGGACTAAGCTCAGACGGCGCTCCTCCCCATTAGCGCATGTCTGTTCTCCATGTAGTCAGCCTGGTAGGCAGGGGGTGCGTCCAATGGATAGCAATTCAGCATTCGGCCAATACAAGACCCAGTAGGGTACGTTTATGTTGCATTTGGTTCCTTGACTTGGGGACTGGTAAAACCCAGAAAAAACAGTGCTTTGCCATCACCTCAACATGAATTTGTCTGGCTTCCCGCAGCGTCTCTAAGACTCTTGACCAGTATATATGGAGTCGGGTACAATCCTATGCGGATCACCTTCGAACTGTTTGTTTGATGCCGAGTTGCTGGCTGGACGAGAGCGACCTCCCAAAGGAAATCCTGTTTTGAACTCCCAAAGGCTTCACCAACCTCGCCGGACCCGCTTCGCGGGTCCCGCAGCGCCTTGTAAACCTAAGGCTGCTGTTTCTGTGGGAGCTACCACCGGAGGCGCGGGCAGGTAGAAGAGCCGGCGGGGCTGCGAGCACAGGCAGGGACTCCAGCCTCCAGGAGCCCCTGCGCGCCCATTCTACACACCTGGGCTGCTCTCCCTGCTGGCCACGCCCCCCGCTTCTCTGTTTGAAAACCTGGTCGCTTGCACAGACCCACGGATCACCTTCGAACTGTTTGCTTGATGCCGAGTTGCTGGCTGGACGAGAGCGACCTCCCAAAGGAAATCCTGTTTTGAACTCCCAAAGGCTTCACCGGCCCCTCCGGACCCGCTTCGCGGGTCCCGCAGCGCCTTGTAAATCTAAGGCTGCTGTTTCTGTGGGAGCTACCACCGGAGGCGCGGGCAGGTAGAAGAGCCGGCGGGGCTGCGAGCACAGGCAGGGACTCCAGTCTCCAGGAGCCCCTGCGCGCCCATTCTACACACCTGGGCTGCTCTCCCCGCTGGCCACGCCCCCCGCTTCTCTGTTTGAAAACCGGGTCGCTTGCACAGACCCACGGATCACCTTCGAACTGTTTGCTTGATGCCGAGTTGCTGGCTGGACGAGAGCGACCTCCCAAAGGAAATCCTGTTTTGAACTCCCAAAGGCTTCACCGACCTCGCCGGACCCGCTTCGCGGGTCCCGCAGCGCCTTGTAAATCTAAGGCTGCTGTTTCTGTGGGAGCTACCACCGGAGGCGCGGGCAGGTAGAAGAGCCGGCGGGGCTGCGAGCACGGGCAGGGACTCCAGTCTCCAGGAGCCCCTGCGCGCCCATTCTACACACCTGGGCTGCTCTCCCCGCTGGCCACGCCCCCCGCTTCTCTGTTTGAAAACCGGGTCGCTTGCACAGACCCACGGATCACCTTCGAACTGTTTGCTTGATGCCGAGTTGCTGGCTGGACGAGAGCGACCTCCCAAAGGAAATCCTGTTTTGAACTCCCAAAGGCTTCACCGACCTCGCCGGACCCGCTTCGCGGGTCCCGCAGCGCCTTGTAAATCTAAGGCTGCTGTTTCTGTGGGAGCTACCACCGGAGGCGCGGGCAGGTAGAAGAGCCGGCGGGGCTGCGAGCACAGGCAGGGACTCCAGTCTCCAGGAGCCCCTGCGCGCCCATTCTACACACCTGGGCTGCTCTCCCCGCTGGCCACACCCCCTGTCCACCAACCAATGACAGGTACTAACAGCGTATAAAACAGACCATAGTTCCCGCTTCGCGGGAGCGCGCGGGAGGGCGCCGGGAGAAGCCCGGGACAAGGGCGGGACCGTCTGTGGCCGTCCCGGGCCGAAGGAGGCCGGGCTGGGCCATTCCCCTGAAATTTGTTTACCGGTGCACTCTATAGTAAGTGATATCTAACTATTGTACTTTGTTGGCGTATAGTAGTGCAAGTAGTGTCATTTCCATAACTCCACCGGTTGAGACTGGACCATTGGCAATTGGTCCACTGGATAAATTCTTTTTCAATCGCTCATCTCTAACCATTGACAAAGAGATATCACTGGCAGAGAAGCGCGCTGAGCGCAGACTATCGATTGAACTACTCAAAAACTGTACGGACAAGCACCCTATTCAAACATATCCCACCTTGGTAATACCATTATCCTCAGTAAATCTCCCAGTCGTAAATGAGCAATTTGATGTGCCCACAAATGTTGCAAATAAGGACAATGCTACTGAACTGATCTTGTCCAGGGGGAGTGATATTAATCCTACGTTGCTTCTTGACTCAGGTGCCCAGGCTGCCTTGGTTCAACCGATGCACGGATCTAAAAGGAAAAGAACTACCATACCGAGAAAATGCAAGTTTGTTGTGAAACCCCCACAAAAGCATAGGAAGTTGCATAAAACTATGTGTACTAGAGAGGTTGCCACTGAAGCAAGTTGTAGTATAGAAAGTGTACAGAATGGGAATGTTGTTTTATTGGATAGCCCAGTCCCTGCTAAGAATATCTCTCTTGAGTCAGGCCCCCCAACTGATGACAATCTACCATTGCTTGCAAACCTGATCCCTGAGTTAGAAAAGCTGCTCAGATCAATTCTTTCCCCGATAGAGGATAGAATTGCTAAGCTCTCTGATCACCTAGACCATTTCGAGCAGGCAACGTTAGATAACTTTTTTTCTACAAAATCCTTGATTAAAACTAACGCTAGGGTGGACGTAAGTGTCAAGCACCAGGGTAACACCAACCATACTACCCAAGACAAGGGAAAAAGGCCACAAACTAATCCCCCATTACCATCCAAGTCAGGTAGTGTAACTGTAAATAGAACTCTCAATCCTACTGAATTAGCGCATTTAGGCTCTGCTCCGAATCCTCCTAATACTGCAAATTCAGTCCAGTCTGTGGTGCTTCAACCGACATCAATACCAGTTCCTCCTTCTGTTGTTGGGCAAGGGGCTTATATATGTTCCTCAGCGGGTAAAGTTACAGCACCTACCCAACCAACTAACAACCAGATGGTGCCAAACAAACCTGTAGTTGGGTTAGGGGTTAATGTATGTTCCTCAGCGGGTAAAGCTACAGCACCTACCCAACCAACTAACAACCAGTTGTTACCAAACAAACCTGTACTCCGCCCCGTTTCTACAGCTACCAAACCAATCCCACCACCCTCGATGAAGCCACCACATAGGAAACCCCCAGTGAACCTTACTCCAGACACTTTCCCCTATGTAGCCGTCCTCATAAATGTTCCACCTTTATCTGTAGGACAGAGAGAAACCTTCCAGATGCTTAAAAATAAGATCATGCACTGGTTAAGGGAGAATCGTCCTCTCCCTGGAGACGTCGATGGGTTAATCTTAGGGGTTAGGAGAATAGATTGGATTGGGTACACAACCAAAAGTCTGGGAGGGGATTGTATTGTGGTTAACTTTCAAGATCCAAGGGTGGCTGGATGGATAACTAGACAGGGATGGGGTACAAACAAGGGAGGTATTGGAATTGTCGATCTCACCTTTTTTTACCCCCGCCCAACCAGTGTGTTGACTAGCCTGCTTAATGAACCCATAAATCATCCCACCCTACCTTGGCTAATTATTCCCATATCAGCTCCACCTCCACTGTCCCAAAACTATACTACATGTATGAATTATAACCCTCCTGTCGGATGGCAGAACCAGAGTTGGGGATGTTGACAAACCGCGCAAGAGTTGTGCAGTAGTATAGGAGGGTGTATCAATGTTTCTAAAGGGAGCTGTGATGATCATGATGTTATTGCTGGTACAACCATAACTGTTGGGAACACTGGAAAGGGTAGTCTCACTGTGGCGGGAGGTGATGGGATAGCAAATACAACTGCTAGTGTTGGGGAATTATCCATACCATCAGCAAACACTAACGGTTTTGTGAAGGTTGCTAACATCATTGAAAACCCAACGGCTCCCCAACCATGTTCCAAAATTAGCAATTCCGGTGGGATCGAGCACAGCCCTGGTATGTTTCTATCCTGAAATATTGCTGGGTTGGGTAGCAAGCTAGACTCTCAACCTTGGGTAGAATTCATCAACGGGTTTGATGTCTGTTGTTTCCAAGAAACTTGGGCTTGTGACCCCGTCTTTCTTTGTGGCTATCTAAATTTTTCTATACCAGCCACCAAAGGTGGAAGAGGTCGACCAATGGGAGGTCTTACTGTGTGGATAAAGCAGGACCTGGACATCTCTATCAAAATGTTGGATATGGGAATTAGCGATCTGCAATTGTTAAGAATCTCATCAGAAAAGGGGGTTTTAATGGACTTGTATAATGTCTACGCAAGAGGGAGTAACTCCGCTAACTCTTCCACTCTAGAGGCGCTGTCTGCTGCCTTAGAAACTAAGTCCCAAGATAGTAGGGTAATAGTAGCCGGGGATCTTAATAGGACTTTTGAACCCCTTGACTGTACAAATGATCCTTTGGGGAAGGATGAGGACAATCTTTGGGGAGTACCACCTTTATGTCTAAATCCCATCACACGGTGGACAAAGGACATCCTGTTATTAAATGCTATTTGTATGGAGCATGGTTTAAGAGCCCTGAATGGGAGAACCCCAGGGGACAAGGAGGGCAGTTGCACTTTTGATAACGGCAACTGTAGGAGTAGAATTGATTACGTAATATGTAGTCTCCAGTTGTGGCAGGGGGTTATTGATATGGCCATTAATGCTAGAATAGAAAGTGATCATAACCCCCTTTGTGTGACCCATAGGTGGTGGAATGTTGGATCTGAAAACTTGCATTCAAGGAACGACCAGATCCCAGTTATGACTAATGATGGACATAGGCTAAAATGGCCAAGGGTACTGGAAAATGATGAAACAATGACCTACATTAACCTTGAGGTAGATAACGCAATTTCCGCCATGGAGGCGGTAGATTCTACATCCCCCGGGGCTAGGGATATCACAGACATTCACAATAAGCTATTTTCCCTCCTAAAACCATGTTTTCTGACTAAGACCAATAAAGGGAGAAAAAATCCGGATGTTGGTAGGTGGTATAATTGCCAGTGTAGATCCGCACGATTGGAATTGGGCCAAGCCATTAGAAATAGGGACAATGTTGCAATTAAAGTGGCAAGGAAAGCATATAACTTAGCCATTTCTCAGGCAAAGAGGAAATGGGACGAAGATCACTGGGCTGAGTTAAAAGGGGCTTCTAGTAGCAAGGATTCTAGGCTCTTTTGGAAAATCATCAAGTGGGGTAGAGGAGGTAGCCCCGCAAGACCCGACAACAACGTAGCCGAAGAAGCCTGGGTTGAGTACTTCAGACCACAATATGCCGAAGTTATGCAACTCGGGGTAGGGGAGGGGATACTGCCAGTCTTTGCAGCTGACAATTTGTTCTCCCTCAAAGAAGTAGAGAATGCAATTAGTTCGGTAAAATGCGGGAGAGCACCAGGGTTAGACGGGATACCCCCGGATATCTTCAAGCATGACATGAAGAGATGGGAGAAATATATTTTTCTGTTAGGAAACGCCCTAGCCAAGGGGGGGTGGTTCCCGAGTTATGGAAAGGAGCAATTATTATTCCCATTTATAAAAAGGGAGATCGCTCACTCCCCGCCAACTACAGGCCCATAAGTCTGATAGCAACCGTGCAAAAAGTAATGGGGAGAATGGTTACAAATCAGCTTATGGACTGGGTGGATGACAATAACGCTCTTTCCCCATTCCAGGCAGGATTCAGGCGAGCAACCAGCACTATTGACCAGGTCTTCCGCTTTACCATACTGCGGTGGAAGACGGTCTTACTCGGCAGGGGCTGCCTGTTTGTCGCATTTGTCGACCTGCGGGCGGCATTTGATTTGATCCCCAGGTTTAAGTTATGGCTGGTCCTGCAAAAACTGGGGATTCCTGCTGAACTGCTCACCCTAATCATGTGTTTGCATGAAACTAATTTCGCAAGAGTACAGTGGGGTGGGAATGGCGAGTCAACTTCGGACTTCCCGGTGGAGAGGGGGGTCCGACAAGGCTGTGCCATGGCACCCTTACTCTTCTCATTATTTATTAATGGGATTGTTGAGCGAATGTTGGAAGCAAGCGTAGATGCTCCATCGTTAGCGGACGTCAGGGTCCCGATCCTGATGTTCGCTGACGACACCCTGATCATGTCAAAAACCCCTGTTGGGCTACAACGCGCATTAAATATATTTGATGTTTTTTGCAAAGAGCACGGCCTAGAAGTAATTGTGGGCAAGACGAAACTAATGGCCTTCTCCCCACGCCGTAAAATTTATCCAAAGGTAACCCTGAACAATAGCAAGCTAGAGACTGTCAAAGAGTTTACATATCTAGGGGTACAGATAGCTGAAGGCCCTGGTTGGTCACATCACTTGGAAAAAACGGCCCTAAAACACCAACAACTTTCGGGAGCGTTGCGGGGGGAACATCGAAAATCTAAGACGAAACCGATCAAACCTGCCCTTATGGTTTATGACGCCAAGGTCTTAGGCGCGACCTTATACGGTGCAGAGTTATGGGCTTGGGACAATCTCTCGACCTTACAGACATCTGAGAACAAGTTTCTCAGAGGGATCACAGGCCTCTCACAGAGCACCCCCCTAATACCACTGTTTCTGGAGTTGGGTAGACGTCCAATTAGCGATAGAGCGCGACTGCGCCCTGTTCTCTATTGGAGACGTCTTTGGACAACTCCTGAGATTAGGCAATATGCTGAGGGTTTCCTTTCGATAATCAAGGAAGATACCTTCCACAAGATAAAGTGGCTAAAAAATTTAAGGTCCATGTTAATTAACCTTGGGTTTTCCAATCTTTGGACCAATCCACATGGGGAGGTCTTCCCAAGCAAGGAAGCCCTCAAATTACAATATTGGGACTGGGTGGGCAGTAATTTGTTGAGAGGTGTTAGGTCTGACTCTATGGCGGGTCACTTCCTGGAGACAAAAATCTATCCTATCTTAGAAAATTACTGGGATACTATTACGGTCCCAATGGATAGGAAGCTAGTCTTCCAGGTTAGATCTGGTTCTATTCCCCTAAAAAAACTAACTGCAGGTTGGCAGAGGTCGGCCAATATGTTATGCCCAGTATGTGAAACAGCTGACGAAAGCCTAGGCCACTTTCTATTTGTCTGTAAAGCCTATTCTTCACCTAGGAGGGTATGGCACACACCTGTATGTAAAAACCTCGGGACACGAGATAGTGCTGTGGCACTGAGAATTTTGTGCACATCAACCCAGGAGTCGATAGTTATTGGGGTAGCCAAATATTTGGGGTGGGCCTGGGCAATCAGGCGGCGATCTTTGGGGGGAGTCCAGTTAATCAGGTTTTTAATTGTTTTACAAAATCTAAATCTATTTTGTATATATGTAATTTTTTTTATATATATAGGTATTGTATGAGCTTGCACAAAATGCTTACATGAATTTGTACTTGTTAAATGAGATGTTTTATTTTTGTCATGTTCAATTTTATGCTGTGCTTTTATGAGAATTTATCTCGAATAAAGCTTGTACTGACTGACAATCCTATGCCATATGCGCAAAGGTCCCAGGCTCAATGCTACAACAGGGACATGACGAGGAATATGCAGCGTTAAACCGTGCCAACCAGTGGGGGTCAAGTATGTATGATGCAAGTAGTGAAACTGTGTGAGTATAAAGTGAGCACTGCTAGCCACCTCCTGAACTTGTGCAAATGCCCACCACCATTCCCCCTCCATAAGAGGTGACGGTATATCCATTGACCACCTGCCCTGGACCCTGAAAACTTCAACTCTACGGTCCACCTTCAAAGCCCAATATAGGTGGGAGATCAGACCTCTGAAGGAGCCGTGGTCGAATATCACCAACAAAGTATGAGATTCATCGGGTAAAGTGGTCCATAATTGGAGGATTGCAAAAATTTTCCCTCCTGGATCCAAAAGCATTCTCTCACATCAGCAAAGAAGGTATGAATCACCCTCTGCCAGACAGCCACCGTCATACCATCCTGTCAATTCCATCACACTCTATATGGCAGATGCTATGGAGTCACCTTAGGGGAAGCATCCATGCGTACAGAGCCCTACACAAGACCAGGGTAACAGCCCTGGCCAACGTGACCTGGCAAACCACAAATGGGTAATCCAGGGGGGTGGATCCTGGAACCATTCACAAGAGATCCCGGGAGATCGGCTCCCCATCCCCAATCAGCCAAGAGCTCCTTCTCCATATTTTGGCCCTCCGTGCACCACTGCGCCACGTATTGGAGGAAGCCACCAAATAATAAAGGCTCAGGTCCAGGAGGCTAAGACTCCCCAGAACAATATCCAGTTTCAAATTCTTTTATTTTACCCGGCTACATTTCCCAGCCCACAGCAAAGAGGTAAGAAGACTGTTGAGGGCGGGAGACGTAATTCTGGGAATAAAACAAAAGGAGTACTGGAGAACATGGAGACAATGAGGCATGAGGACCAACCTAGCCAGAGCCACATGCCCCCTAATAGGCAGGGGAAGGAGATTCCAAAAGCTAATGGAGGAGCCCAGACCCGATAGGACAGCTCTCATGTTTAAGGTGTATTGAGCCTCGGCCGAGTGTGATACTTGGATCCATAACTAACAGAGATTATCACATTCCCATATAAACTCCAAAAGGGGGAGAACTGGGACCTCTTTCTCAACCAGTGTTGCAATCAGGAACATAACATACTTCTGGTTATTAACGTTTAACATCGACATAGCTCCAAATGCCGATAAAACACTTAAGCATTGCTTCCTCAGGGTGAGTTACATAAAGCAATGAGTCATCGGCATACACGGACACTACATGGGAATGAACATTCACAACACCACCCCAGTGGCCATGTTGCATCATACTTGGATCGCCTACGGCTGCATCGCTAGTGTAAAAAGGAGTGGGGACAACGGGCACCCCAGTCTTGTGCCACGATTTATAGAGATAATGTTGGAAATCACACCACCAACACTGGGAATCCTTGACCTGAGAATTCAACCTCCAGATTATAGTGATGGTATTCCTTGACCTGACATACAACCTCCAGTTCATACTGATGGTTGCCCTTGACCTTACAATCCAACCTCCAGTTTCCACTGATATGGTTTCCCTTGACTTGACAGTCCAACCTCCAAGTCATACTGATGGTTGCCCTTGACCTGAGAATCCAACCTCCAGGTCATAGTGATGGTTGATATTAACCTAATAGTCCAATCTCAAGGACATAATAATGGTTGCTCTTGACCTAATAGTCCAATCTCCAGGTCATTGCATTGCTTGCCCTTGACCGGAGATTCCAACCTCACGTCATAGTGATGGTTGACCTTGACCTGACAGTCCAACCTGAAGATCATAGTGATGGTTGCCTTTGACCTGACATCCAACCTCCAGGTCATACTGAAGGTTGCTCCTGACCTTACAGTCCAACCTCAAGGTCATATTGATGGATGCCCCTGACCTGACAGCCAACCTCCAGGTCATGTTGATGGTTGCCCTTGACCCGACAATCCATCCTCCAGGTAATACTGATGGTTGCCCTGCAGTCGTCAAACAGTGGGGTTTGACGATGACCTCATATGCTGACGACACGCAGCTGGCATTGACACTTAGTGGAGACCCTGAGGTGGAAGCCCCCAGATTCCGTGCGGGTCTTGTGGCAGTAGCAAGCTGGCTTCGCACCAACTGCCTACAGTTGAATGCCACCAAAACGGAGGTGTTGGTATTGGGGAAGCACGCTGAGCTATGGGGAAACCAGTGGTGGCCACCAGAGCTGGGCGTTACTCAGATTCCAGCCTCTGGAGTGAAAAATCTAGGCATTTGGCTGGACCCCGCACTCACTTTTACGGACCACACTAAGAAGGTGGCTTCCACGTGTTATGGCATCCTGCGGGGCATAAGGCCGGTCTTAAAGTACTTTGATCCCCCCACCAGACAGCTCGTGGTCCAGGCATCGATTTTATCGCGGCTGGACTACGGAAGTTCACTAATGTTAGTGATGAATCAGGCGGAGGCCTCCAGGCTCCAAAGGGTGCAAAATGCCGCGGCGCGGGCCATTGTGGGCCTCCCCAGACACTGCTCTGTGTCTGGTACCATCTCGGCCCTACACTGGCTTCCGGTCAGACAGCGGATCAAGTTCAAAGCGCTGTGCCTGGCCTTTAAAATTCTGAAATTTTCCTTGCCGCCGGCACTTGCCAATTTACTTACTCCTTACATCCCTCTGAGATCATTGAGATCAGAGGCTCTCCATTTGGCAGTTTGCCCCCGTTTTAAATTGAGTAGAATGGGTGGCCGCTCATTCCGGGTGCTCGCAGCAGGGCTATGGAACTCGCTCCCGGTGTGCATCCGAGCTCTTAATGATCTGCTCGCCTTTAGGCAGGCGATTAAAACCTTCCTGTTTCCCACCTCTGAATAGTCGTCCCTTTCTTTTATTGTGTGTTATGTTATAGTGCCTGTCAAAGCGCCAGGACGCCCCTTTGCTGGGGCAGCTGTGCGCTATAAAAATATAAATAACATAACATAACATAACATCTCTAGACGGTCACCAGATTTCTATGGCCAGGACAGTGATATGAGACATGAATGTCCCAAACCGGAAATCTATCAGCCCCCAGTCCCTGTGTGTCAGGGCTATTGTTATGTTAATTTGCATCCTGCAGAAATCACCAGGGAGGGTATCCAAATGCTGATATTCAAATTTTATTTTTCAAAACCAAACTCTTGTTTTGGGAGTTCATTTGTGTAAAACAAACATACATTTTCCGTGTGAATAAAATGAAATGGTGCATGCTTAGCATTAAATTAAGCCTACAGTGAGGTCACTACAACCATGTGGGGTCGGAGATCCAGGGAGGTTGGGTCTCTATATTCAGCGGGAGGTTCATAAAAAAGGTCTATAAATTGGCAGGCCACATCCCAGATTCTAAATTACCCTCATTGCATTGCTCTTTGAGAGTGTTGTTCCTAATTCTCCATAAATGGATCACTACATGACATTCAATCCAATGGATGAGGATGACCCATGCTTATGTATATCACTGTGTAGAATCCTAAAAAAATTTAAACAAACTCTGTCAGTACATATTATGAAAGAGAGAATGTATTATAATTTATGTAGCCCAGGGAAATGCAGCTAGCCTCCAAGTGTGTGAAAAGCAGAAGTCTTACACATTTCTTTACTGTCTAAAACCACAAAAAGTTGATGCGGTACATGTCCAATAAAATCACAAGATAAGACAGGAATATGACAATTTCTAAGAAATTATGGACTGAGGTACTGTCACGCCTTTCTTCCCCACGAGGACACCCCTGTCCCTGGCACTATCGATCACTCATTTCTTTCACGACGCGGATAACTCGGTCTCGGGCACTGTCCATCACTGCCACTGCCCCCCCCTTATTTCTTCTCCTCGAGGACACCCCCGCCCCTGGCACTGCCCATCACTCCTTTTGTCCCCTCGAGGACACCCCCGTCCCCGACACTGGCACTGTCCGTCATTTCTTTCTTTCCCTCAAGGACACCTACGTTCCTGGCACTGACCACCATGGGAGGCAGATCCTTCTCATACCTGGCTGCTAAAACATGGAACTCACTCCCCACTTACCTTCGCCTTACCCAGAACCACCTAGCATTCAGAAAGCAACTTAAAACGTGGATATTTGACAAGTAATCCTCCTCCCCTTCCTAAGCACCTTGAGACCCTCTGGGTATGTAGTGCGCTATACAAATTTTCTGACTTGACTTGACTTGACTGTCCGTCACTCCTTTCTTCCACCTTGAGGACACCCCAACCCTGGCACAGTACGTCACTCCTTTCGTCCCCTCAATGTCACTCCCGTCCCTGGCACTGTCCGTCACTCCTTTCTTCCTCCTCTAAGACACCCCGTTCCTGGCACTGTCTGTCACTGGTGTGGTATTTGGGCCCTAGGCCCTTATACTAAGTAAATGAGGTGACACAGACACCGGTACTGTAGTTAGTTAACTGGCCCTGAGCACGAGCGCTCAGCCCTTTTTATTTAGCAGGGTCATCTGACTGATGACGCCTGTGGTGGGTGGGTGTTCAGTGTGTGAAAACATGCTGAACACTAGAACGTATCCAGCGCAATTCTACATCCCTCCCAAACTTTAATGAAGGTCCAAACAAAATGAAGTCCGAACCTGTGGGAGAGAATATAAAATTGCAAACCAAACATAACTCACTGCAGATGACTTCCACCGTGGAAATGTGCTTTCTTCCGACACCACAGTCAGTGAAAAGTGTAGATGGAATGATGGTGGATCATTGATGTGCTGCTGTCCACTGTATACTCCTTATTGAGATGTTTTTTCCAACTGGTGGCAGTCTCCAACAGGATCTGCAGTTGTAGGATATCCCTCTCATGGATACCCCTCTCTTGTGGGTGTCCCCTCTCACTGGACGACCCAGAGTCTCGAACCGCATGGTCGGGATGCCTTCACCCGCCTTGGCGATGTTCTTTAGACCGGCCTGGTCTTGCGGTGTCAATGCATATGGAGCTGTGGTGAAATCCAATTTGTATTCAGAGACGGTCTCTGTGAGTGAGGCTTTCCTGTGGGGTGATGTGCTCGGTGACCTTCCTTACTCCAGACTGCTGAGCGACGTCCGACTTGCCTCTCTTGCCTGGACTCCTCTGCCACTGGAGCCTCTTGGATGGCCTTCCTTGCTGGCTGTCATGGGACCGTGTGGACCGTGCGGGGCTTCGCGTGATCCGCGCAAACACGTAGCTGAGCAACTGCCAATGTTTTACAACCAAGTCGCTCATGTAACCCTTGAGGCTGGTGTCGTTGTCTGGGCGTCGTCGCCGCCTGGACTCGGGTTCTGCACCTTCCTCTGGCAGTGTTGTGGGTGACTAGTCTTCAACCGTAACCTCCATGCTTCTCACGCCTGACGTGGAGCTACGGCCGACACATCTCTCCTACTCGGGCTCCCTCCGCAGGGGAACTCCGTTGAGGCCCTTGTCCCCTGGACTGCCACATGACCACATGGGCTGTGCAGGCCTTTTTGTAGGCCGTGCTTAGGGGTCACTGCGGAACTCCCAACAGGGCCACGGCCATATCTTGTGTAGTCCACAAGGGCGGTTCTTCCAATGACTGGGTGTACTCGACTACGGCAGGCTTTAGGTTGACGGGGGTGCACAGAAGGTTCCTGGGTGATGACCTCTGGTTGTTTGGGGTGTGTGTGGATTCACTCGGGTAGTGAGATGCTCCTTGGCGATGATGCACCTGGATCGTGATAGCAGAATGTTGGTTTTCTTCTGTGGGAAAATAGGCGATGATCTTCTGTCGGGGTGACCTCCGGGTTTGCACGTAAAGGTGTACTCCCAGTGGTGTTGATGCTTTCCAGGTACTGTATTCGGATGTCCATGCATCTTTCCACTTTCCCCATCGGGTGTCCCCCTTCTGGTGTGTGTTGGGTTGGTCTTGTCACACACACCTCTTTGCTCTTCTCCTTTCCTCTCTTCTTCCTACGTTGTGGCATCGTGCCACTCAGGATTGGTCTTCTCTTCCTTCCTTTGCGACTCGGTCTGGTCTTTTATCTGGTTGTTTGCTTTAACCAGGCTTCACAGTGTAGCGTGCACACCACACATTTCCCTCTGGCTTGTCCAAGCATTAGGGCACTGTCTTCACTTCACTCTGTGACTGGACAGGTCGACGCAACCTTCTCTCACTCGATTACTTCTGACATTTAGTTGATTCAGTTAGACTTGGCGTCAGTCTTCTTCCTGGTCCTCTTCGTGGACATCTCCGTTTTCTCTTCACAGATGTCTTCTCAGATCTCTTCGCTCGCTGACTTCTTACAGGTCAGCATCATCCTTGCGACCAAGCTGGTGGGTCAGCTTCTTCCTCCTTGCGACCAACAGGGTGGTTGGCTTCTTCATCCTTGCGACCAACTGGGTGATTGGCTTCTTCTCCCTTGTGACCAGACTGGGTGGTTAGCTTCTTCCTCCTTGCAACCAACTGGGTGGTCGGCTTCTTCCTCCTTGCGACCAACTGGGTGATAGGCTTCTTGCGACCAGACTGGGTGGTCGGCTTCTTCCTCCTTTGCGACCAGCTGGGTGGTCGGCTTATTCCTCCTTACGACCAACTGGGTGAAATTCTTCTTCTCCCTAGCGACCAGACTGGGTGGTCGGCTTCTTCTCCCTGGTGACCAGACTGGGTGGTCGGCAGCTTCGGTCTTGCGACCAACGGGGTGGTCGGCTTCTCCCTTGCGACCAACTGGATGGTCGGCTTCTGGCGGTCTGCGCAACCATTCCTTCGCCTCTCTGTAGCCGCAGTGTTTTGGCGCGCCTCTGACAGCGCTCTCAGGTCCCTTCAGTGACTTGCTGCTTTGGGCGTTTGTCTTGTAGTCTTCTGTCCCTGGAGCGGTAGCCGCTGTTTGTGGTGCTGCGCACTTGTTGGTGCTGGGTTCCTGACTCCCTCTTGTGTTTCTGTTGGTGCTCCTGTCTTTAACTGCTGCTGCAGCGACAACCTATGGCCACCAGGTACCACTGTGCCTTCTGTCTCCACTGTGTTCAGGGCTCCCTTCTCGCTGTTGGTGCGTTCTCTAGCTCCTGTTTCTTAGCTGACTTTCACCTTAGACGCTCTTCAGGGTTTTCTTGGGACTGTGAGCTGGCCACTTGTGTGCTTCCTCCTGCGCTTCTTTGTCTTGCGCTCCTTCTGGACGTGCTTGTCCTGGCGTTTGGAGCATGTGCGCTGACCTCACCATTGGTGGTGTGTTGCAATCGCTGTTGCAGCTGTGTATACCTTGTTGCTGCCTCAGTGTAGGCAGCCTCCCTATTTGTGCACTCTTTCTTGCCTTTTGGAGGCTTTCTCCCCTTTTCCAGTCAGCTGTAATAGTTGCCTGTGCTCTTTACATTCCCAGTATGTTTGGGCTGTAGCAGCTCCGTCTGTGCTGCACTATTTTCTTCCTGGCACACAGTTGCCTCGCAGTCCACTAGCTCATTTCATTTGTATGGCATGTAAACTTGCCGCCAAAGTCTTTCATGTAGTGGGCGCAATGGTGCACTTTGGCCACTAGATGGCAGTGTTGCCTTGTTTCCAGTGGTGTCCTCGGTTCGTTCCTTCTCTCAGAGCCCTCCAGTCAATTAGGCATTTTCCTGCCTGTCACGGCCGGTAAGTGAACCGTTTATTCTCTCTTTAAATTCGGCCAGTGCAGGGGGTCATAATGCATAGGGGAGGGGCACCGCTTCGCCCTCCGGACTTCTGATTTCCCTGCTTCAGCGGCGGTGGCCGCACTCCAGTCTCCGCCACTCGCCGCAGGCCCTAATCATCACTCGAGCCATGTGGGAGCTGGAGCCGACGCTGAGGAACTGTCCCTTTCCCACACAGCCTGTGCAGGGATTGCACACACCTCAGGAGACTCTTCAAGTGGACGGCCGCACCGTCTTCCTTCGCCCAGTAAGCGACCTTATTATTTCATCTGGTGCTGGGATAGGGGGGGGGGGTTAGGGGGGGAGAGGGATAAGCACACTGGTTGCCCCTGTGCCTTTTTTTCTTGTATCCGCTAGCAGCATAACCCATTGAACATAGCAATAACAAATCATGGTCCACCAACACAGCCCCTACAAGCAAACACTCTGGTATAGGATACACAGTATGCATATTTAAGTAAGAAATAAGTGATTGAATCAAAAAACACATTTTAAATAAAGTTCCCATGAACAGGCTACCACAACCTAAAAAGAGCAAAAGGTAACAGCCTTGACACCCCCCCTAGTAGAAACTTTCACGCCTCTACCATCACCCTGTCTCACGTTGGATGCCAGGGCAGATGTCAGCTTTCCCATTCCTCCTTGGCATGTGCAGTTTGGCGGCCAGATGAGGCTGAACAGGTGACAGTTGGCAACTATACCACCACACACCCTCATCCTCAACACACAAGAGGATGAAGAAGGCCAGGGACAAGTGACTACTACTTGCTGAGAACTCTGTGGACATTAGATAATAGGGCACTGGGAGATCATGCCATCTGCCCAGATTCTCCTTGGCTTGCATCAAACTGCAGCCTAAACTCGTTCTGCATGTTAGGCTCTTGGTAGTTTGCAATCTTAATTTTCTTAATTTACAAGACTTCATTTTTAAAGCATAAACTATGCCACAGTGGAAAGACCTCCTCCATCTTTCCCAGTTCCCTTCTTCTCTTTGGTGGGAGCAAGAACTGAGGCTCTAGCTGACCTCCTGTGACCTTGTGTAATGTAACTGGTGCTCATGTAAAGCGCTCAAATACCTTCGGTCAAGTTCACCAAATAACACTGCAAACAAAACCAAGTATTGGCATAGCCAATAGGTCTTGCTTGTGGGATCTTATAACTATTTAGCCATGCAGCGCATTATCCTGGGTGCTTAACATTTACTGTTCTTTAACGTGGAAACATTGACACTAAGAGGCACTTTATAGCAACTAATTAGAAGTATTTTTTAAGTGTTATTTTTGTACAACTGGTAGTCTGAACCCAGACATCTGGAGCAGCTTTCATACGCAATAATGAAGAAAGGTGTACAAGCAGGGGCGCAGGAGTAACAGCTTTGGTCAAACGCTGCTGGGTATGGTATAAGATGTGGCGATGTCCTACTAGTTGGTATTGATAATACCACTGGTACAAACTGAACACCTCCAGAGCCAAGCAGAAAGAGCCAGGGCATCTCCAGACTGCTAGTCAGGAAATACCGGGAAAAAACACAGCAAGCGTGTTAATAATTGAGAACAACATGCCACTGCATATTAGGCTCAACAGACGATGCATACAGGGCAGAAAAGAGCTAAAGACAACATCTATTCAAAGAGTACTTCGGTCGTTATTTAGGTTCTCATCTCAAAATGTTCTTGCAGTCCCAAACAGCTAAGACGCCACATTTCCCTCCATGAATGAGTGAATTAAATGAGTTTATAAAGTATGCAATTACGTGGGAAAAGGTGTTCTGATTGTACACAATCTTGAATCGGTTCCCTAAGTCCCTATTTATGCAAAGAACTCTGCTGCAACCAAGGTATGTTTGTAGAGTTTTGATTCCTCCTAAAACTGACGTTTAAGTCTCTGGCAGTACAATGTTTGTCCACTTACCCTTTTTTAAAGAATCTTGTTTGTCTGTGAAGACTATTATTAATTTTTGGACACCCGGGCTTGAATAAAGGCCCCTGCTGCTCACCGTTGCACTCAGCACCAGCCTCCGAAAGGCACAGACCCCGTCTGACTGGTGGAATAAGCGGGACAAACAGCAGCTATCGCGGAATAGTTTGGAAGGGCCTTGAACGCCCGCCCGTGGATTTGCCAGACAGCAGGCTACCGCGAGCGCTGCTCTCACACGTGCTCCATCAGACTGAACATAGAAACTTCAGCCTGCTCTGTGCCCTGAAACAAGAAGTTGGCCTGTGGTGCATTCAAAGTTGTTAAGTGATTGTGGCACCAAATATGCAATCACCCAGCAGCCCTGGATGTTTATTTTGCAAATCATTGTTTTCGGGGTGTGTTGTGCTGTAATGGAATTAGTAGTGTGGGTTGTGATGTTACCAAGTTCCTAGTGTGTCCTGGCATAAACAGGTGCTAGCTCAAGATGCATATTAACAGATGGCCGTTCCATGCCATAAATCAAGTCAAGTCATAAAATTTATATAGCGCACTACATACCCAGAGGGTTTCAAGGCGCTTAGGAAGGGGAGGAGGATTATTTGTCAAAAATCCACGTTTTAAGCTGCTTTCTGAACGCTAGGTGATTCTGGGTGAGGCGAAGGTAAGCGGGGAGTGAGTTCCATGTTTTGGCAGCCAGGTATGAGAAGGATCTGCCTCCCATGGTGGTCTTGTTGATGCGAGGTACAGTGGCGAGGGCTTGGCTGGAAGAGCGAAGTTGGCGGGAGGGGGTGTAGAAGGACAGTCGAGAGTTGAGGCAATCTGGTCCGATGTCGTAGAGTGATTTGTGTGCGTGGGTAAGCAGACGGAAAGTAATCCTCTTATTGACGGGTAGCCAGTGGAGGTCTTTAAGGTGACCAGAGATGTGTTCGTTGCGTGGGATGTCTAATATGAGCCTGGCTGAGGCGTTTTGGATTCGTTGTAGTTTCTTCTGGAGTTTAGCGGTGGTACCTGCGTAGAGGGTGTTTCCGTAGTCCAGTCGGCTCGTGACTAGAGCGTGGGTGACTGTTTTCCTTGTTTCGGAGGGGATCCAGCGAAATGTTTTTCTGAGCATGCGAAGAATGTTAAAGCAGGAAGAGGATACGGCGCTGACTTGTCTGTTCATTGAGAGTGAGGAATCCAGGATGACGCCAAGGTTCCGTGCGTGGTCTGTCGGGATGGGTGCATTTCCGAGGGCTTCCGGCCACCAGGAGTCGTCCCATGCAGAGGGGGATTTACCTAAGATGAGGACTTCTGTTTTGTCTGAGTTCAGTTTCAGACGGCTTTGTTTCATCCATTCGGCAACTTCTTTCATTCCTTCGTGTAGGTTAGTTTTGGCGGTGCTGGGGTCCTTGGTGAGAGATAGGATCAGTTGAGTGTCATCCGCGTAAGAGATGATGTTGAGGTTGTGTTGGCGGGCGATGGCCGCGAGGGGGCTCATGTATACGTTGAAGAGGGTGGGACTGAGTGAGGATCCTTGTGGTACGCCGCAGATGATTTCAGAGGCCTCGGACTTGAATGGTGGGAGGCGGACTCTCTGGGTTCTTCCGGTGAGGAACGAGGTGATCCATTCCAGTGCCTTTCCTTGGATTCCGATGTTTCTGAGGCGTTGTAAAAGGGTGCTGTGGCAGACTGTGTCGAAGGCTGCAGAGAGGTCGAGGAGGATGAGGGCGACTGTGTCTCCATTGTCCAGTAGAGTTCGAATGTCGTCTGTTGCTGCGATGAGGGCGGTCTCAGTGCTGTGTTTGGCTCGGAAGCCAGATTGTGAGGGGTCGAGTGATTTGTTTGCTTCGAGGAAGGCGGCGAGCTGGTTGTTGACAGCTTTCTCGATGACTTTGGCCGGGAATGGAAGAAGCGAGATGGGGCGGTAGTTTTTGAGTTCGGTGGGGTCTGCTGTTGGTTTTTTCAGAAGGGCGGTGAGTTCAGCGTGTTTCCAGTCTTCTGGGAAGGTAGCGGAGTTGAAGGAGCAGTTGATGACGTCTCGGAGGTGCGGAGCTATGACGGAGTCTGCTTTGTTGAAGATGTGGTGAGGGCATGGGTCTGTGGGGGATCCAGAGTGGATGGAATTCATCAGGCGGATGGTGTCCTCAGTGGAGATTGGGTTCCAGGCGTTAAGGGTGTTAACGAGGGGAAGATGGTCATCTGATGGTAGGGTGGGTTGGCTTCCGGGTTGGTTGTCAAAGCTGTTGTGGATGTCAGCAATCTTGTTGTGGAAAAAAGAGGCTAGGGAATCGCAGAGGGCTTGAGAGGGGGTGATGTCGTTGGAGTTGGCCGAGGGGTTGGAAAATTCCTTGACGATGTTGAAAAGTTCCTTGCTGTTGTGGGCGTTGTTGTCAAGTCGATCCTTGAGTGCTGTTTTCTTGGCTTTCCGGATCAGTTGGTGGTGAGTACGGATGGCGCTTTTGAAGGCGTCCTTGGTGCTGGTGGATGGGTCTTTTTTCCAGGCCTTTTCAAGGGAGCGGCACAGTTTCTTGGACTTCTTGAGGTCATCGTTGAACCATGAGGCCTTCTTGATGCCAAGTTTGTGTTGACGTTTTTTCAGTGGTGCTAAGGTGTCGGCGGTGTTGGATAACCAAAGGGTGAGGTTGGAGGCGGCTTCGTTGGCGTTAGAAGAGAGGGCTGGGGAGGTTTGAAGGAGCGATGTGGAGATCTGCTCCGTGGTGATTTTGTTCCAGTTTCTTTGTAGAGTTGGTTGGAGGTGGATGATGGGTTTCGGCTTGTTGTAGGTGAAGTGAACGCAGCTGTGGTCAGTCCAGAGGAGATCCGTAGTGTGGCTGAAGGAGACATGGTTGCTGGAGGTGAAGATGGGGTCGAGTGTGTGACCTGCGATGTGGGTGGGGGAGGTGACCAGTTGTTTAAGTCCGAGGTTGGGGAGGTTGTCCAAGAGGATGGCGGTGTTGCGGTCGTTGATCTTTTCAAGGTGGAAGTTGAGGTCTCCCAGAAGGATGTAGTCTTTGGAGGGGAGCGCGTGTGGGGTGATGAAGTCCGTGATGTCTTCACTGAATTTTGCGCGGGGTCCTGGTGGCCTGTACAGGAGGGTGCCTCGGAGTGTGGTTTTGGGGTCGATGTGGATCTGGAAGTGAAGGTGTTCGGAGTTAGCGAGGTTGGCGTCAGAGCTGGTTGAGATGCGGATTGATTTCTTATGGACGATAGCGATTCCTCCTCCTGTATGGTCGGTGCGGTCCTTGCGTGTGATCTTATAGTCATCAGGGATAGCGATGGCGATGTCAGGGGCGGAGGAAGCGTTCATCCATGTTTCCGTTAGGAAGGCGACGTCTGGAGAGATGGTGTCTAGTAGGTTCCAAAGGACAATGGCGTGCCTGTGGACCGAGCGGGTGTTGAGAAGGATGCATTCTAGGTGGTTGGGGTCGGGAATATGTGTTGTGGTCGCAGCGGAGATGTTGTCGGTGCCGCTAAATTTGCAGGAGAGGCAGGAGAACGGTCCATGGGTGCGTCCAGGAGCGGCTTGGACGCAGTTGGGGGCGCGACCGGGGTTGAGGGCTAGGAGGGTGGCGGCATCGTAGGTAACGCGGGGGGGCTGGGCAGCGCGAGGGGTAGGGGGTCTGGCGCTGGGCGCGGGCCAGGCGCGGACGGGCGTAGACGGGCTTACCTTTGGCGCACCTTCGGCGCGGATTGGGCGCGGTCGCTGCGCGTGAACGCTGCGCGTCAGGTCATTGGTCATAAATGGATGGTGAAGGGGGCGGAGCGTGGGAGGGGCAGCAGCTGGGAGGCGGTAGCGGGGAGGAGGGGAGAAATAAATGAGCAAAGACTGTCTCAGAAAAGGTTCTTGATAAAGTTTGATTACGCTCACCTCAAAGATGATGGTACATCACTGTCTTCATTTTACACTTGTGGGTTTTTGGCAAAGTATACAACTCAGATGTGGCACTAGAGGATCTCTAGTGTCATCCCTTAACGGGCACACAAGTATTTGTCTTTCCACACAAAGAAGACTTTCAATCCAGTGTTTCAATTATTCATGAAATTTATTTTTGTAGAAGAATTTATCATCATTATTTCATGTTGTTCATTCGATATCATTCTTATGTTTGTAAATCAGACATTGTCATAATAAGGCATCCAATGCATTTCGGGCATTATGTAGCATGCCCTTCATCAGGGATATAGACACTACAAAACAAGAAATAATGAAATCATATCATCAAAAGGTTCTGTGTAAGTCTTCTTAACATCAAACATAACATAAACAATGCAGGATCTACTAAATATATACATATAAACCAGTATGAGCTGTGTGTGAATTCAAAAGTATAGTGATTCACATGCTGTGGTTAGTATTAGTGAAAAAACAGAAAGAACAGAAAGAATCTTCTCAAAGAGAAAGTTCTGACTCACATGGCTGGGTCTCTAACAATACTTGTAGTTCTGCAAATCAAAAAATAATAAGGCAGTGTTATAAGAACAGCCTCAGCCGGTGGGGCAGTTCATAAGGTAAAAAACATACTAACAACCAGGCTGGTGGTCTATAAAGTCCCTACCAACTAACCTTGCTCAAGAATGGGTGCGCGCTTGCGTCCTTCTCTCCTCGTCCTCCGCGATGGCTCAGTGAAATGCCACTCGCGTTCACCTATTTAACCTAAATTCTGGTCATGTGACAAGTCACATGTCATAGCCATAGAAGAAAGACTCGTAATCGAGGGTAACGAACTGGAGTGTGGTTTCTAAATAATAACCAAGTCGCTGAGCAATATTTAAATGCTGATGGGTGGCTTGGAACGCCGGTTGCGAAAAAATGCTAGCAAATGTAGATAAGCTAATACAGTAAAAAAATGGATTAAAAAAAATAGTTTAAAAAAAAATGAAAATAGTTAGAAAGAAATACCGGGAATCGAACTGCTCACTACTAGGATGTTAGATGAGCTGTTCTTTGGTTAGTGCTATGTTGGAATGTGAAGAAATGGAAAAGAATATGAGAAGGTGTAAGTGTCAGATGTGTATATGAACTCACATAGTATACACAAGGAACAGTCAGGGGAGCAATTGATTATAGGTAACATGCAAATTCAATTCTTTCATTTAACCCCAATGGTTTCTGGCAGGATAAATTTTGTATCCAATAGTTCTCTCTCTGCAGAAGGTATTTAGAATTGTCTCTGCCTTCTACTTTCTGGACTGTTTCAAGAATGATGAATTTGATCTGGGAGATGTTATGCTGTTCTTCAACAAAATGGGAGGATAATGCAGATTTCATGTTTTTCAAACGAATATTAGACTTGTATTCGGTTAGACGTACTTTAATTCGACGTTCCGTCTTCCCACTTACACCTTCTCATATTCTTTTCCATTTCTTCACATTCCAACATAGCACTAACCAAAGAACAGCTCATCTAACATCCTAGTAGTGAGCAGTTCGATTCCCGGTATTTCTTTCTAACTATTTTCATTTTTTTTAAACTATTTTTTTAATCCATTTTTTTACCGTATTAGCTTATCTACATTTGCTAGCATTTTTTCGCAACCGGCGTTCCAAGCCACCCATCAGCATTTAAATATTGCTCAGCGACTTGGTTATTATTTAGAAACCACACTCCAGTTCGTTACCCTCGATTACGAGTCTTTCTTCTATGGCTATGACATGTGACTTGTCACATGACCAGAATTTAGGTTAAATAGGTGAACGCGAGTGGCATTTCACTGAGCCATCGCGGAGGACGAGGAGAGAAGGACGCAAGCGCGCACCCATTCTTGAGCAAGGTTAGTTGGTAGGGACTTTATAGACCACCAGCCTGGTTGTTAGTATGTTTTTTACCTTATGAACTGCCCCACCGGCTGAGGCTGTTCTTATAACACTGCCTTATTATTTTTTGATTTGCAGAACTACAAGTATTGTTAGAGACCCAGCCATGTGAGTCAGAACTTTCTCTTTGAGAAGATTCTTTCTGTTCTTTCTGTTTTTTCACTAATACTAACCACAGCATGTGAATCACTATACTTTTGAATTCACACACAGCTCATACTGGTTTATATGTATATATTTAGTAGATCCTGCATTGTTTATGTTATGTTTGATGTTAAGAAGACTTACACAGAACCTTTTGATGATATGATTTCATTATTTCTTGTTTTGTAGTGTCTATATCCCTGATGAAGGGCATGCTACATAATGCCCGAAATGCATTGGATGCCTTATTATGACAATGTCTGATTTACAAACATAAGAATGATATCGAATGAACAACATGAAATAATGATGATAAATTCTTCTACAAAAATAAATTTCATGAATAATTGAAACACTGGATTGAAAGTCTTCTTTGTGTGGAAAGACAAATACTTGTGTGCCCGTTAAGGGATGACACTAGAGATCCTCTAGTGCCACATCTGAGTTGTGTATCTTGACGTCGCAGGACCCTCGACGCCACCTTACGGTGCACCAAAAAACGACTAAGTGTTGAACTTTGAAAGTTAACTAATTGCTGTGCATTTATCCAAATTCTAATTTTTGGCAAAGTATGCCATAAACGAAATGCACTGTTGATGCAAGGGGATATGGATACAGCATCAAAAATTTTTATACAGACTTTTACAGTGGATTGTCTAGAGTCAGCTCACTTGTCGGCTGGACAGTCACAGCACAACATTTTTGGGCAAGCCTGAGGCACACATAGCTGAGTTCACACAACTGGCAAGCTGTATTATTTAAAAGACTGTCACAGATTTAGCAGGGTTATGTATAAATCAGCAATTATAGCTGAGTGGTCCATCCCCCTGGTGTCCGTTGGCTCCCTGAGTTCAGTTAACTTATGTAATGCCCAGCATAACTCAGCAGTCTAGTGCTGAAGCCTGTGTCTACAGTTAACACCCACCCACCACTGATGTCACTGGTCATGTGACACAGCATCAATAAAAGAGGCCGAGCGCACGTGCTCTGGGCCAGTTGCACCATACCTCCAGTGTGTCCTGCGTCAGTGCATGAGTGCTTGCCAGCATGAGGGCCTAGGGCGTACCACAGCCCTTTACAACTTACACCAATGGCTCTAGACATTCACCTCATATTCTGTTCAAGCACATATCATCTCACATTACTACTATTGTGAGTTTTTATCAAGTTACTGACAAACCAGTATAATACATTAAACATTAGCTGTGGAACAATAGATCTAAGCACTAATCGCAGCCTAGTCATGTGACGAAACTTGTTTCTGTACGGAAATCTTGTTATATATCATTTGCCATCACACATCTTGCAATGAAAGGTGTGTTTGCTATCCAGCCCAGTGGCACCGACATATTGACCTATGTGGGATGGAATGCCGAGTTAGTGCTGCCAAATCTGAACCTGTGCTCTAAGCACTAAACCCAACCGTATACCTGAGGTTCAAATCTTTGTACTATTTTGATAGTATTAAAAGTTATAAAAGAAACAATCCTTCAATCCAACACCAAATCCTGTAGCACCTAAAGTGGGCAGATGGCGCTGGGGCAGTAAGCTGAATTCCAAAAAGTTAAGGGGCTTTGTTGTTGGCGTGGTCCGACAAAAGCTCACCAATAACACTTTGGGGAACAAGCGTGGCACACCTGAAGGGCATGGGTCGAGGACGACCACACGAAAAACTGATCCTAGATTGAGGTAAAGATATTTGTAAATTATCTAAGTTTCTAAATCAAAAGGTAAACTCTGTTCCGAAACTCCACTCTGCCTTGCAGCTCCTTAAAATGTTGGCCCCATAGTGAAAACACCTTACAAAAACAAGCATTTACAATGCAATGGTCTCGGCATTATTAAAGGTAGAGCTATTGGCATTGCTCGTGACATTTTTCTTCATTTTTTTTAAAAACATAAATAAATGGTAGTGTCATTTACAATGGCAATAGGTGGGCATTAGAGAGTAGTAGAGAGTATTCACAGAGCCACACACACATACACACACACCCAGCCACCCAAACACATAGAGAGCCACCCACACACACACAGAGAGAGCCACCCACACACACACACACAGAGCTACACCCACACACACACACAGAGCCACCCACATAGCCACCCGCACACAGCCACCCACACACACAGAGCCACCCACACACAGAGAGCCACCCACACACAGAGAGCCACCCACACACAGAGAGCCACCCACACACAGCCACCCACACACACACAGCCACCCACCCACACACAGCCACCCAGCCACACACAGAGCCACCCAGCCACAAACAGAGCCACCCACACACACAGAGCCACCCACACACACAGAGTCACACACACACACACTTAAACAGCTCTAGCTAACTGAAAGCCTTTCCACTTAGCATACATTAGCACGGACAGTGCACAGCCACAAACTGTCTTATTCTGCAGTAGATCAATGATACATGCCGCATCTGGAGCACCTTTTCATTCAACATGCAGGCACGCAGAATTCAACTGGGGAATTTCAAGTGCAGCAAAGCATTGTACTGTACAGTACTAACGTATCGTACATGTTGAGTACTAAAACATACCCATTCCAGCCATCATCTGGCTACTGTATGCACCACCAGTGCCCCCTGCTATAGAATTCATGAACACTGTCACCAATGAATAAAGTGCACTGCACTAGGGACGACCCCATAGTCACAAGTGTGCACTATTCCGCACAAGCTTTCTCGTGTCAGGTGAGCCCTGCCCCCCCCCACACATACAAACATACCTGTTGTGCAGGCACCAACAGCAGCATGTCAGTGATGTGCGAGCAGAGCGCCAGAAGCAGTAAGAAAACCCTAGTGACAGGAGTGCACTGCATAAGAGACAACCTCCGTTACCAGTTCACAGCAACAGCACATCAGTGACAGGAGAGCACTGCAATATAAGCAGCACCCAGCTTACAGGCGTGCACGGGACACTGCACTAAAAAATCCTCCCCAGTATCAGTCGTGTCAGGCGAGCCCTGCATCAGCAACAACAGAAGCAAAAGGGCAGTGACAGACGTTCAGAGCCCCCGTGGTTGTCGTGCACTCACCAGACACAGAACCTCAGTGAATGCACTGCACAGCGCCAAGAAGCCCTTTTACATTACAATTGCCCTTTTTTTTATTAAAGACCCTTCCCCCGTATCTCCACTAATTTTGGGGTATTCTGACCCCACCCTGGAAAGGAATTTATCCCTGAAATTACATGACAAATAAAGTGTGAGTGGCGGTATGAAAGCGGGTGTGTTTTTTCCGTGGCTGTCTTGTCTTGCAGGGGGCCTGCGCGCTTCCGCTTGACACAGCAGGGGCGAGGGCAGTGTGGCTTTGTGGCTAGGAGGACATGGGGCAGTGCAGTTCATTTGAAACTTCTTTACTGTGTGACCTGCAGTTGTATGGAGCATACCGGCGAGGGGAGGGTAGAATGTGGTGAGACACGGGACTGATGCAGGTGTGATATTAATACCGGTTACAAGCAATCGCAATGAGCTATAAATTCGAGTGTTCTGTGGTCTAGGATGACCTTCCTGGAGATGGGGCACAAGGCATGAAGTACCCTGAGTCTCTGTTTAAGACGTGTGGCGCTACATCCGTCAGGGAACAATCTGGCTGAAACCAGACATTTTCAAGCATGCTGTTCTGCAAACAGTTCGCAACTCTGCTCTGTTTTTTTTTTGGTACTCTTTTAACGTCTGTGTGGATTTGGTGTGTTTGAGGTGGGGGCGGTACTCTGGGGAATAAAAAGGTGCATTTTGCAATCCGGCAATAGCATTGCAAAGGTGTTGCAGCGCTGCGGTGTAATCGCGAATAGGGCATCTGCTGTTTGCCCGCGTGAGCTTTGTGTGCTGGAAACTCCCAGGCTGGGGTCCTTTCACAAGAAGGATGAGAGAAGCTCCGTGTTTAATGCTCAGTGTTGCTTGAGGGAAGGGCACATTGTTCAGGCTATACTATGTCCCATGCCAAACTGTATCTCCTACTCTTTTGGGCCCAGCATTGGGAGATTTTACGGGGCCGGCTTCTGCTTCCCCTTTGCACGCGGGCCAGCTGTGGGGAGGCAGCCGTCCTGAAATACACAGAGTCGGGGAAATGGTATTGTGTTGTCTTCAATGGAAAGGGCAATTTGAGAGAAACGTCAATTTGACAGACCTCAGCCAGTCTGCGACGTCGGTGTCTTTTAAGCACGAGCTTCCTTGGCTGTGGGGTTCTCACCTATCGCGCGATCTGTGGTGCGCTGCCCCCTCCCAGGGAGCGGCGCTGGGCAGGAAGCAGTCAGTGGTGCCCCGTCCCGTGTGTGGCAGCCATTTGAAGCCTCGTGCAGTGCCAGAGGCTGGCATGGAATAACTCACCGTCAGTACACTGGGCTGGGGGCACAGGGGAGGTTTGCATCTTCAGAGAGCCATTACACCGCCCCCCTCTCGAGCTGGACTTGAGGTGACTAAGTGCACAGACCATTGTGAGTGCACACCTAAATTCCCTTTCCTGTGGTAGTTAACTGGATGTGCCCAAGAGCAGCCTGGCATCTGTGCCACGCTGGGAGTCACCTTCTGAGAGGCAGACGGCGGCCAGCAGCAGGCTCAGCAGGGCCAGGGCTCGCGGGTCCATGGTGGTCGTAGGTGCACGGTGTGATCTCTAGCAGGTAGCTGTGCTCTGAGTGAGGGGCCGTGCAGGGCTCTGAAGACCTTCCTCCGGGGGAGGGGCCGCCTGATTTATCACCGCTGGCATGTTATTACATCTGTCCTCTATTACAGCCTGCTGCGGGGAGGCCGCTGCACCATCTGCCAGGGATTGGGGGAGCAGGCAGGGCAGCTTATAGTAGTTCGTAGCGCTGCAAGACACACAGCTCTAGGCAAACACTTTGAAAGTGAACACCGTGTGTGGCGTGGCACCCGATCGTTGGAGACAGACATTCTATACACAGCCCTGGAAGACACACAGCTCTGCTAACCCTGCTCTGGGCACACTGCTCTTGGAGATACTCAGACGCGGAAAACACAGAGCTGTAGGAGTTTGGCAGAAACCCAACTCTCAGAGGATGAAACCAGCTCTTTTTATACTTCTCTGGGAGGTAGGTAACCGCACGTTGGAAGGTGCTGCTACTGGGAACCTCGCGTCCACCAGAGCACACACTTCTAAGCACACATGCCTTAGAGGAACACACAGCTTTGGGAGGCGTACGGTCCATAGATTTCCAAAGCGATGGAAAGCGCAGCTGATAGACGCACAGCTCTAAGAGGCCGACATTGGTAAAAAAAAAATGGCGGACACAAGCGGGTTAATACATTTACCAGACCCTGGAAACGGCTATCAGTGGAGAGGGAGTGGGGTGGGGAGGGAGCCAGCATAGGAGGGCAGGACACGGAAAGCGGGGCAAAAGGCAGCGGGAGGGGGCGGGAAAAATACACGGACAGTGGGAGGAGGGCGGACACAAGCGGGTTAATACATTTACCAGGCCCTGGAAATGGCTATCAGTGGAGAGGGAGTGGGGTGGGGAGGGAGCCAGCATAGGAGGGCAGGACACGGAAAGCGGGGCAAAAGGACGGAAAGCAGACCTCGTGAGACGTCCGATGTTGAGAAGCGAGCTTCAAAATGGCTGAAAAAAGCTCAGAGATCTTTTCGGATTTGGGGGCGTGGTTTTGTGGTTCTGAGTGACGGACAACGTCACTGTCTAAAGAACGCAAAAAATCACGCCCCCAAATCCGAAAAGGACGGGGCTACATCGGAGTGACTGATCTCTCCTCCAATGGCTGGCCTCCGTTTAGGAAGCCAGCCAATGAAGGAGAGACGGGGCAGGGAGGCGGGACCTTCTGCGCTACTGAGAGTCATTAAATCTCAGACCTAAGTCTGCGCAAGCGCAGCCTTTTAGGCCTTCGACCTAACAAGCAGTGCCAAAGCGAATTTAGCAGCACCGAGCACAACTAGGTACCCACTGTCGATGAATGCTGCAAGACGGAACACAGTTTTAGAACAGGAAGTCCACTCTTTAGAATCTTGGATATTTGACAAATACCTGCACCACAATCTAGGATCAGTTTTTTGCCTAAAGTAATCATTGCCTCGAAGAAGCAGAGGCCTTGTACAAGCTACGGTCTAGGAGCCTGCCAGAGGCACGAAAGCCTACTGTCTTCGGAGTCGGCAATGCAAACACTCACTAGCATACAAAAAGTGAGAGAGAGGGGCATGCAGTCTCTTTGTCTGCCGCAAAAACTGTATGCTGAACTTTCCAAAGTATGCGACGCGGACGTCCTGATGCAGGAGAATGTACGTCTGTCTTGAAGATTTAAGACAGACGTACATGCTTGATTAGAGAGCACCTGTAAAGAAACGCAGGTACAGTTGTACATCAAAGATGTAAATTTATTCAAAGGATGAAGGGCACAGCGCATCCAAATGACAGGAGATCAGGATACAACTGTCAAACAAGGAATCTGGAACATAGAACCAGGGGAGCTCACGCAGGAGCAGGGTTCCAGTTCCAGTTCCAGGAAATAAATAAATAATACATGAACAGCAGGAAAAGACATAAGGCAGAATGTAACAGCACCGTCTCGCGACACCCCCCCACATGTCAAGCGACACAGTACTGTGTCGCGACACATACTTTGGAAAGCTCTGGGTTAGAGCTTTCATAACTTTACTTTCAAATGATGTAGGTGAGAGGTACAGAAAGTAAACAAAGCTCATTGGAGCTGTGTATCATTCCTGTTTCTGACCCCACCCTTACTCTGCTGAGACCAGGGGGCCACCGTTGCACCCATAAATGTTGCCCATGACAAAATCTTGAAAGTTCAAGAACACTTCTGCTGAAAATTCTATGTCAAGGGAGTTCAAGAACACTTCTGCGGGAAATTCTATGTCAAAGGATTTGCGCTCCCAAGTTTCCAAGTACTGTGGGTGGGAGTGTTGAGCTCATGGCTATTTCCTTCAACAACATCACTGTTTTATCATTTAGGTTGAATGCAAGTGAAATAAGGTTGTGTTTCTGGTGGAAAACTGTGGGCAAAGACCGTCAGAACTCTCGGGGGTGGCTACCCACAGAAAATTGACAGTCCCACAGAACTTCTGATGAATTCTCTGTTCTCCACTATCTGATCTCATCAAGTGCAGATATGTGGAGATCAGAGTACAGTAGAGCCAGACAACAGTTCTTAAGTTTGGACAGTCTTTTGAGCTTGCTTGCACAAATGAGACCCTTCAGGGCTGTGTGGTCGGTATTCATGCCCTTTTGGTGCCCTAACTGTAATATACCATTGCGCGAACTCCTTCGTAGTGTCTGTAAAAGTACCATTTGTCCCAAATTTTTGTCCTGAATTTTGACCTCCCGTTCTGAATTTTTGTCTTGAATTTTGACCCTTTGTCCTGAATTTTTACACTCACTATCCTGAATTTACAACCATGCCAGTTGGTCACCCTAGCCCTCATACTAAGTAAATGAGGTGACACAGACACCAGTTCTGTAGTTGGTTAACTGGCCCTGAGCACGTGCCCTCAGCCCTTTTTATTTAACAGGGTCATCTGACTGATGACGCCTGTGGTGGGTGGGTATTCAGTGTGTGACAACATGCTGAACACTAGAATGTATCCAGCGAGATACTACACCTGGCACTGTCCGTCACTCCTTTCGTCCCCTCAATGTCACTCTCGCTCCTGGCACTGTCCGTCACTCCTTTCTTTCCCCGGGGATCCCTCCACCCCTGCTTGTCTAACACATGCTCCTGTCGGTTTCTTTTGCAGATTCCTGCCGGGGGTCCATCATACACCACAGAGGCTGTCAGCCCCGCCGGTAAGTGCCTCATCTCGGACTCGGGTGTGTATGTGAGAGTGGCAGGAGTGAAAGAGAGAGAAAACAATGGAGCGAAGGCGCGTGGGAGAGGGAGAGACGGAGAGGCAGAAAGAGGGGTGAAAGCGATTTTGGAGGTTCGAGTGTTCCACTGCACAGGTATGTCGGGGAGTGAGCGTGTTCTCGGCTGAGCAGTGCTGCTGGGAGGGAGCTGCAGGGAGACCTCCTGTCCTCACCCACACCCTGAGGGGGCCTCCTGTCCTCACCCACACCCTGCTCGAAGTGAGGGGACCTCTCTCGGTGCTCCCCGGGTTAGGGTGACCAACCGTCCGTAAATTTCACGGACAGTCCGTAAATTAAGGCTTTTGTCCGTTGTCCGCGATGAATGTCTTAACGGACAGAATTTTTCTGTAATTTTATATTCTCAGATAAATAACAGAAGTTGATTTCCACAATTTAGACTCCCCAGCTGATCTGCAAGGGAGTCTCCTGTGCTGCATTCCGGAAGGAGGGGCAGACGGCAGAAAGAAATAAGCCCAGGATGTCTGCTGCTCCAAAGACATGCAAATGTGTGTAAATTGTTATGTGGCAAATATTAAGGCCACATGAGAAGTGTTCATTGCTGGAATCCTTGGAGCTTCCTAATGACAGGATATTTACAGAGTTCATGAACTAGAAAAAGTATTGAAAGATCAAGAGATAAGGGCAAAGCAAGCCATGGAAGAGGATTTCAAGATAAGCAGAGAAGTATACTGCAAACTTAGAGAAAGAAAAGGGCACCGAGATCCAACACCTCAATACTAGGTGCTGTTTAATTTATTTTCAACTGCTGGGTGGCAAGCGTTGGATAGTTTAAAAGAAAGAGAGGAACCCCTTGGAGTGATCAAGGGAAATGGGGTATTCAACCCAGAACTAAATCCATAAGCATCTAGAAAATCCACCCATGCGGCCCATCATCAGCAGTATTGGCTCCCTCTTAGAGCCTTTAAGCCGTTATGTGGACTTTTTTCTCCAACCGATCGTTAAAAAACAGAGATCTTATTTAAAAGATACGACACATGCAATTTCAACATTTGAAGGTAGAGGTTTCGATAAGGGGACCCAGTTCCTGGTCGCCTTAGATATAGAAGCCCTCTACACCAACATCCCTCAAAACGATTCGATCGAAGTAATTTCTTCTATCTTAGAGCGAGAGGACTTAAAGGGAGGAAATTATCATTTCATTATGTCTTGTATCTACCTAATTCTGAAGAAAAACTTTTTTCTCTTCAAAGATGAGCTTTATTTACAAGTGAAGGGGACCAGCATGGGGGCCACTTGTGCCCCCATTCTGGCCTGTTTGTATGTTAGTAACTTCGAGGACAGGCACATCTATAACAAGCTGGCCCCGTTTTACGAGAACATCACTTGCTGGCACCGCTACATTGATGATATCATTTTCATCTGGAGCGGTGCCAGTGAGGATTTGACCCATTTTTTGCACTGGCTAAATCTGGGCGATCCCAATTTAAAATTTACGGGCCATCACAGCAACCAGCAAGTTGAATTCCTTGATATCATTATCAAGGAGGAGGAGGGTTTCTGAAAGTGGAACTCTTCACTAAGCCTACTGATAAGAATACCCTCCTTCTCTACTCTAGCAACCATCCAAAATCCCAAAAGGATAATGTACCCTTTGGAGAATTTTTGAGGCTCCGCAGGAATTGCACGAGCCTCAATGACTTTTACAAACATGCGAGATAACCAGGACTAAATTAGAGAAGAGAGGCTATCCGAAAAAATTGGTCAAAAATGCACTTAAACGCGCAAGATTTTATGACCGAGATAGCCTGTTAGACTCCCAAAGAAAGCCCAAAGAGAACAACTCTCCCTTAAACAGAATTGTGTTTGTCACGCAATACTCTCATCTGAGCAATCAGATCAAGAATATCGTGAATAGGCATTGGAGAATATTAAATCAGAACAGTGAAACCCAGTTAGAGAAACCCCTGTTTTCTTTCCGTCGGAACAAAACCATTAAGAACAGCTTGGTACACATGTACACCACCCCCAAAGAGAACCAAAGGACCCTATCAGGTAGTTTAGCATCAGGCAACCACAGATGTGGGACCTGTTCGATTTGCCCACACTGTGTTGTGGGCGATACCTTGGATTACAAGGCAAAAAACTCAAACCAACCACGTTCAATAATTGCCGCAGCCAAAATGTAGTGTATTTTTTACTTTGTCCATGCAATCTGGGATACGTGGGCGAAACCAGCAGAGAATTGCGAACTAGAGTCCTGGAACATAAGTCAGCGATTCGCACTTCCAAAATAAATGCACCCCTGACCGATCATTTCAAAAGTATGAACCACACATGTGAAGTCCTTAGGTGGTTCATACTAGAGAAGATTAGAATAAATAGAAGAGGAGGAGATATAGACAGGATCAGGAAAATAAGAGAACAATGGTACTTCTGCCACCTTAACACCATAGACAAAGGTCTTAATACCCGGGAAGATTGGGCTAAATGTCTGTAGACGCTGGTAGAGTTTTAATGCCCTATGATTAATGAGGATTTGCACTGTACCATTATCGATACACAAACTGGTCTCCCTCTTCCCACGAGTGGCAATAGGTTATCACCTATTCGTATCTTTAGGCTTAGTATGACACGCCCCCCATCCTAAGGTATATACATCTCCTACCTAAATCCATTATTTATAGGTCGGTATATTTGGGTTTAACCACCACCCATTTATTCTTAGAATTTAGATCAATTTATTGCATATTCCTATACCGAACGACATTGGCCTTTAAAGTGATAGGTAACGATAAAATATGTCAGCAGTTTGATTAGATAGACATGTGACAGATAGGAATATCCACAACGAAGGATAATGACTACCCGGTCCTCCGTTTTGCAGAGGCAGAGTTCACATGCCCAAGCAATAGCCAATTACATCGTGGCACCAGTAACGGCCAAACATATTGAGGCAACGACATGCCTCGTACGCAAATGCTGAAGGCTTGAAACAGGATTAGCTGATTGGCCCACCCATACCGTAGGCTGACCAACCGGCACGTAGACACTCACTCTTAAACAAGAGCGCGGTTTAGATTTGGTAGCATTTGTGACAGAACCCCCAGACGCAGCGAGATTCAGCCGCAAGAGAAGGTAAGAACTTAGGAATGGATAGGGACGCTAGCGGGTGCCGTTGAGGTTAAAATGCTCGATCAAGTTATCGAGGGACGCGGCACTAACCAAACCCCTAATCCTCCTCCTTTTCTTTTCCTCCCCCTTCCCTTAAACAGCGGCTCTACGGGGACGGAAGATTATAGCATTATTTCTGCTCTCCGCCAGTGGCTGTAACGGACCCTATTAATATCAGGTATGCACTCCTCTGCGTCTTGCCAACGTCAGAGTTCTGTTTTGGCAGGTATTCTTCATTCTTACGAATGGCTACCTCCTCATACCTTAGGTTCTGCAAGCCGCTCCAGCACTTAGAGGTGTTAGCACATAGCAACACATCCCGAATACGTATTATTCTCTATCTACAATCGGTGAGAATGACGTCTTGACGATTTTGGAGGTATGTTGCCCTAGTGTAAATAAGTCGCAACCCATCTATGTGACACATGCAACATACGCAATCATTTAATGACGTTATGGCTATTTTAATTTTAGATCTATCTTGTCTACAACGTATTAGGAATTAAAGGCCCTTTCCAGCTGTCCAAGATACATATGAATACACATCAGTTAACTTATCAAGTACAGGTACGATCAATTCTGACTTTATTTAGGCGATTGCCCAAGAATGCTAAGAGTAAGATAGAGATGCATAGATCAGGGAGATTTGCGTTAACAATGATTCTAGGAGGCGCACTAAATAAACGACCAGGCAGCCTAATAAACCAGCACGACTTAACAAGTTACAATCCATCCAGTTATAGTACATTACATCCGATTTATTTTCTTGTTCTCACAGTATTGATCCAATTGATGTTTTTAAACAACACCTGTCCATTCGACAAAGTAGGAAACTCCACAGAAGCGCTTAAGAGCCAGTTTCCACAAATCACTACAGGGAATATACGACAATCTAAAAGAGGTAAGATATACTCCCTCTAAATATATACCTGGCCACATAGGAGCAATGTAGATAAAAGCCCCATACTTAAACAGGACACCAATTTGATACCACAATTCCTAATCCACTTCTTTTGGCAAAATAAATAGATAACAGCCTTAGAGGGGCAGACCTGCTAGCACTAACAGCATCATAAAAATGAGGAAGTATAGACCCTGGGAGTAAAGATAGAATTAGATATATTCTTCAACTCGGGGACAATAATATGATTATCATCCATTTTTCCCTAGTTTCCCCCCTCACCAGTTATCTTTCTCCCAGTGTTTTTTATCTTAGGAGTAAGCTACTCTAGCGCCAGGATGCCTGCCAGGCGACAGTTGCGCTCTATAAATGTTTTAAATAAATAAATAAATAAATCCTAAATATCTAGTCTATGGAAAGACAGACAACTGAATATTACCAACGAGGGGGTATACTGGAAATACCTTGTCTAAACATTTCTACTTGTCTTCGCTTGCGATTTACAAATTAGTGTTCTTATACAGCATGAAGGCAATAGGCAATGCACATAAGAGTGAACTTTTAAATGAAATATGTAATTAGTAAATGTGGGAAGCTCTGTTTAGATGTACTCCCTTCCACCGAGGATTATCCTTGGACTAGATGTATAAAAGATGTATTGATTACAAACACTATGTGATGATTTGCAACAATACTGGAAAATCTGCTATACGAATGTTGAAATAATTGTATATATGTATATTTACTGTAGGGTATCTACTCAGACCCCTAAAAAACGACAGACACAGAACAAAAGTTTTGTTAAAGGTGGACCCTATTTTCACCCAGAACCACCGAAACGCGTTGACGCCGATTTGTTGTACAATTCAAGCCCCTTCCTCCCATGTTGATGTAAAATTTGATTGTGACAAAACATGGTAGTGATAATTGAACAGCACTGAATGTACCATCCGTATTGAACAATTTTTATGTTTTACAAACCCCTGTCTGTCTCTTGTATTGCGCAGGTTGCAATATCTGGAAACTAATCACATTTTTACTTGATTTTACTATAATGTTTAGCTGATTTTGGTTATACTTAGGCTAATTTGTTTTTATTATGATCTGTTCAATAAATTTTGCTGAACTTTATTCTTGTGATTGTATTAGTTTTGACTGTCTTATTCGATTTGAGGCTAGTAACAAGCTCTTCTGTATACATCTCAAGGGAATAACTTTAGTTAAGCAATGGATAGTCACTTAGAAGTTTGGCAAAGGGCCTCTAGTCTCTTAGTCCTCAAAGTGTATATTTTCTACTTTATGGTACAGTATGCAGAAGTGTGCAATAGCACCGTAAAGGTTTGAGTGATCACAGTTTTGTGTCACTTCAGCGTAAGTTATTTCTTGGATATTCTGATGTTTTCCTTTGTTTGATTAGGAACTTCAACAATTTGTTTAGAAAACGTAAACTTTCTTCTGCATTTTTTATTTACCAGCTTTTTGTGTCTCCTCTGATTCCTACATCTGGCATTGCCACCCATTGACAGGAAGGGGTCAATTTTCATTTATGTACCAGACTACCTTTTAATTTTGGTCATCTCGTAATAGCGCCACCTGAAAGCAGAAGTATTATATTTTTTTCCCCTAAAACCTGAGGATCCATCTTGTCCATCAAGTTCTGGCCTACTTAGACCTCACATTTGTTTTTGTTGCGTTCTCATGTGCTTTCTTTGTTGCTCTTTGCTGTAGTTGCTGAAGTGGCTGACACGCCAGATTTTGTGGGGGCAGGACTGCAAGCTTCAGCCCGCACCAGCACAATTGAGGCCAGAAAGCAGGGTCCTGAAATTTGCACCAGTCAGGCACATAAACAACTGATCTTTCACCCGCTGCGCAGGATACTCCCAGGCAAAGACCAGGCCAAAAGCTAGCCTGTGTGCGCCCAGAAGAGGCTGGGCTGGGCCATCGCCCTTAGTTTTGCCTAGGGGAATTGTAATTTCGGATTACAAGCCTATAATGAGCATAACCTGCGACTTTAATCAGCTGTAACTGTCTATTAAAAGCACCCTTGCTTATCTTGTTTTCTGCCGGCTAGCATTGTTGGATGGCTAAGCAAAAGCTAGATCCTACCATGGAGGCAGCCACTGCAAAAAAAAAGATCAGTACACTAGGGGGGCCGTTAGGATGGCGGGCAGACTTTGTCCACCCGCCATCCTATCGGAGTTTGGGACCGACCGCCATAAGGGCGGGGGTCCCGTCGGGGGGGATTAGGTTGCGCCCGCCAGCCTGGCGGAGGCAATCCGCCCGCCATCCTAATGGGCCCCTAGATTAGTATATTAAAAAGGATTGAAGATTCCCTGACTTAAATATATCAAGTTGGAACTGACAAATCTGGGAAGGCCGGCCCTCTTCTCTAATCCAACCGCCATGACTAAATCAGATATAAACTGGCCCCAATTTTTTTTTTAAAGCATTGTGGCACTGCCAAAGGGAGGAATCCGAAATCTCAAAAACTACTATTAGAGAGTATGTTACGTTACAAACCTCACCAGCCTTAGAGCCTTATCTTGAGTGGGTGGATAAACTGAGACAGATCACTCTTAATTTGGTTTAGACTAGGCTTCATGAGATGGCACATCGGTTTCTCACTTGGGTAGTTTGATCCATCTAGAGTTTTAATATGTCCATTAGATGAAATCTCCTCTCAGAGTCTGCTGCATTTTTTGGGGGACAATTTTACTCTGTTTTACTAAAATAAAATGTAATTCCATTCATAAGGGAATGGGGAATTAAGAGATGTGGAGCATCCCAGGTCTATTTGCAACAACTAAACTCCTCTTCAATCTTTGTTATTTTTTGTTCTGTTTTTTAGAAAGTGCAGTTAATAAAGGACAACTTATGTTATTTGGATTATTAGCAATTGTGGGACCTGTTGAGGATGATCTTATCTTTATGAAACGTTTATATGTAGGCATCATTAATTGTTATTCTCCTGCACTGTTTATTTATTATTATTTTATGTGGCTTGGTTAACTATCCCTTTTCTCCATATGTATATTTTATTTGCCCTTATTCTGTCTGGCAGTAAACAGAAAGCGGACCCTGACTAGGCTTGGTTTGATCTTACTTATGCAGTTGTATTATTGAGGTCTTTTACATTTTACTCTCCATCAAGCTTGTTTTGTATGGCCTGACTGTTTTTATATGCTGTATTTTGCTCAAATAAACAAAATGTATATATCATTGATGTGATTTTGTACATAATTTTATGGTTACTTTTGCAGCCTAAATAACCTTTTTTGACTGACTAACCGGCTTAACATGCGACTATTTGTTAGTGTTAGCAAAATATGTTTGCTTTTCAGAAAGAGTGTAGTGGCTGAATGGTGTGTGGCCTGTCGGTGTGGAATCTGAGGTGCTGTTTGAGGTGTTAAGGGTTAACACCACAGACACTGTACAACAGAAAATGAAGCACACTAAAAAATAGAACTTTTATTGGGAGACAGGTAAACAAACATATTGTAGAAGCAAACATGAACATCCTAGCCTTTTCTGGTGCAAAATAAGACCGCAAAGGTTTGTATAACTCTTTAGCACTTGGTGCAATACTTTTCTATGAGTTTGGCCAGGCCATTGTTAGTAGAGTTGACTTCTTTTGGGCGCACTTTAGGTTCTCTATACTAATCAGACCGTACATACTGCACGAGTTTTTCCTTGCAGTTAATACAGTTTTCTGGTACGTGTGCAGGAAGCACTGCCAATAACCAGGTCCTTGAATTGGTCCTTCTCATATTCTTCTAACCCATGCAGGCAAATCTGTGCTTAACATACTGTCGAAACAAGCAGGCCTAAAGCTAGTGACTAGTTCCAAAATTACACACCAAGCAATACTGGAACAGAATTCTATTCAATGTTATTTTATTGTTTGGTACCACAGGGTACACTCAGTTTTGAGTTTAGTTAAGCGGTTTCTGATATTTAATGAGCTAGTAGTCACGCAGATGTCCTAGTACCACTACCGCAAGGAGGGGCTCTGTGGTCATCCAGTGGATTATTATAATCCTGCAGTTGGCTAGTAATAATAACAAGAAGAGCATGTAGAAAATATTCCCTTTCTTAAACTTTGAATGTAATCATAATATGCAATAGTGTATGGATTTATCCACTGCACTACCCAGGACTGAGGTCTGTGCCTCTACCATCCCCCACCAGTGCTCGTTGACCACCGGGCAAGCCCAAATCTAATGGAGAAGGTCGCCCCATTCTGTCAACATTGGGGACATTCATCCATCCATGTTTAATATATTTTGCTGAGTGTTTGTGGTGTAATGTAGGGCCAATGTGGTATCTTAAACTGGAGTAGACTAAAGTGGCCGTCACTGGATACTGTTTTATGAGACATGAATAATTTGGCCCAGTCTGAATCGGTTTAGTGGGGAAGCCAGGTCACATTCCCACCTGCCTTGGGCGGCTAATGGTCTGATTTGTAACAGAGCCCTATTATAATAGACACCTGCCTACCACCTTCTAAGTTTGGTGTTTGTATGAAATGCAGCAGATTCCAGGGGGTCGTCACAGGAAACTCACCCAACATAGCTCAAACTTGCTTGGCCAAAAACCATCTGAAACTAAACTCCCTTAAAACGGAATTCCTCTTAATCGCCCCCATCCCCCCCCCCACAAATCGTCCAGCATCCTCCACTGGATGAAGCACCTAACAGCACTCAAAGGGCAACCTCTCATTGTTGAATCAACTAAATCACTGGGTTTGACACTGGATAGAAACCTAAAGATGCAGAAAAATATCCGCGCCTCCACAAAAGGAGCACATTTCCACATGAACACCCTGAGAAGACAAAAACCCTTCCTGACAGCAAACAACTACAAACAAGCAGTTCAAGCCCTAGTAATCCCAAAAGTGGAATTTGCGGCTGTAGCCCCATGTAGCCTCCCCAGATCGACGACAGCTCGGCTAGGAGCCTTTATCAGCTCAGCTGCGAGACTCATCACAGGTTCAAAAAGAAACTCTCACATCTCTCCAGACTGTAGAGCCCTCAACTGGCTACCATTCGAAGCTAGAATTCATCTGAAAATTGCATGTATAATGCACAGGGCCTTACCTCACAACACTCCGAGCGATCTGAAACTGGTCATCTCTTCTGGTAATAGAGCCTCCAGGAGCTCCAGGAATCTTCTACTGAAACCAAAACAATTTGCCAAGAAGAAAATTTAAAACCAGACCTTCTCTGGAATGGCTCCCAGGATCTGGAATGCTTTGCCCACAGAAACAAGACTGAACTCTTCTACTGCCTCCTTCAAAAAAGTGAAAGCGATTCTCATGGCTAAATTCACTTGAATTACTTACTTATTACTGTAATATAATAGCTAGTCTGTATTAGTGATCACCTTGTATCGGAATCAACTATATTCTTATTTTTCTATGCTTGTACCTGTTTCCAACAACTTGAAAGGCTGCTATGGTCTCACAGCACTCTGCTCTTTTCCTCATATGTCCTCTTTTGTATCCCTCTCCTGGCATAGTCGGTGCTTGTCCAGACAGAAGTTTACACTATTTCACACAGCTTTTCTCTCCCTCAGTCGGAATCCATGGGCTGATGATGCCATTCTGGAGTTCATCCTCTTTTGAATTATTTACTATTGCGCGACCTCCTCTGATGTTTCTGTAACACTTACTTTTTGTCCCACATTTTTTGTCCTGACTTGACCTTCTGTCCTGAATTTCTGTACTGAATTTTGATCCTTTGTCCTGAAGTTTTACACTCACCATCCTGAATTTGCACCCATGCCAGTTGGTCACCCTATCCCAGGTTGGGGCGCCTTCCAGTTGAGGCCCGGACAGACACAAGTGATGGCAGAGACGCTGTGAATAGGGTAGGTCCATGAACGGAGCCGGAGGGGGCGTTCTGGTCTTTCATATTAGAAATGTTTCTGCCACAACACCTGCCTGTCATACTCACCCTCTTGCACACTGCGGCTTACCCTCACACAGGGACGTAGCTCCTCCCAGCGGCACTTGTAGCGGGTGCCTTGGCATTGGCCCCAAGGGTGTGCGGGGCCCACTTGACCCCAGTTAATTGCTGTTTTTACTGCTACTAAACTAGGGAGTGGGTCGCCTGGTTAGCCTGCTAGACCCATGGTGCCCTAGAAAGGCCACTGCCCACACACCACCGAAGTCCGGGCCAGCGTTACAGGCGGAGTTCAGTGCATCAGGAAGGGGCGGTGGTGTCAGAGATGTGCAAACTTAGGTTTTGTCGTCACAAGGTGTCACTTTCCCTTTCATAAATACACGTTAAACTGGAGCCGGACAATGACATCCTAGAGGCCAATAAAGGTAAGGGCATGGGGCAGGGCTGGTGGTGGGCTCTCCAGGCCTCCATGTCTAAAAAGGGTCTGGAATTATTGGGTTTTAGCCCTTATTAAGTCTAAATGCTGACAGCAGGATATTATTAGAGAGCAGAGAAAGATGACTTGGAATCACGTAATGACATACTCATAGCTCAGGCTTGCCTCCAATGATGAGCAGGTATTGAGCCATTCATGGTCTGACTAGGGACATGGCTGGCTTTAGAGCTGGTGATGCTTAGTGCGACAATGTTTGTTGTCACCCCTTATTGACCTAAGGAAACTGGATCCCCTTGATCAAACAACACTTATATCGTACATGTGATCATCAATCATACAATCACAACTTAATATAAAAATACATCAAATTTATTCAATATGTAATAAAAATTAGCAGCCATGTAAAAAGTACAATAAAAAACAAGGCAAATAAAATAGATATAAGTCACTTGAAAAATACAAAAGAATTATACAATTCTAATACGATACAATAACAGACACCAATGATTATGGCCGCATAATCACATGAAAGGACAGAAACATGTAAGACATTAGAAATTGTGCAATACAGTTGGTACACTCTATGTCCTAGTTTCCCTCTACATACAACACACTGTATAATTTGTACTAGTGTTAGGGTACTGGAGTCTTGGGTTGTACGAAGGAAGTGCGTTGACGCGTTTCGATGGAAAAATTAATCACTCCATCTTTATCAAGACTGTAATCTTTTTCTCTGTTCTAGCAGCTGGGTCATAAGCAATTATTCACCCTACAACAAACATACATCATATTAGAACAAACGTTGGAATTATATAATATCACAGTGCATCATGTGCGGCATGTGGTACATACACTATCTACTATGCATGAAAGGGTCACATTTTATATTTATACTTATACATATCCTACCCAATCATGTCTAGACTGGAGCTAAATCAACTCCTCATAATCAGTGTCAATTGTTCCCCCCTCTTTATTACTTCATATCTGTGTAGGGAATCTCTCTGGGTGGTCCTATTTATACTTCATTGCCCGGCGTTCCTTTTTTAAGAATGCTATTGAGTAACGGTAGATCCCCCCCCCCCCCCCCAATGTTCCTATTGATGGTTTATTGAAACACGGGGCTCCCTGGGTGGTCTCCTTTGTGCTTGAAGGCCAGCTGTCTACAAATTACTTATACATAAGAATGCCTATCTATGTCACGACTATTTATAATGTCGACAGAAACTGCTGTTTGTAAATTCTTACCCTGCTGAAGATAAGAGTTGTGTATTGAAGTTGGCGCTCCTAATTATGTGGTCTAAAATCAGGGATATTTTTGGTTCATGTGAGTCCAACCCCTGGGGGACCGGATCTGTTTAAAGATGAGAGAATCCATGTAACTAAAATAGGCTCCATAGACAACAGTGGTCTAAATATACTGGCGCCCACTCCATGTTACACAGGCCCTTGATTATTTGTATAGGTTTTAGGTACTTTCCATTCCTTTCCTGGTTATGATAGGCACAGGGAGAAGGGCCCTCAATGAATAAAATCTGCATATAAGAACAGACACCATGACAGGGACACATTGTAGTTTTTAGGTCTCTTAGTGCAGAGCGATTTGAGTATACACAATAAATTTTAATTCAGACTATAATAGGTTGAATAGATGTAATTTACCATAAATAGCTGGAAAAAGATCCCTTCAAACGATAGGGTCTGTGCTAGGTCACTGCCTCCATTTTAATGTACATCTCCTGTAGTGATATGCAGGTACCAGGTCTCCCAATTGGTTTCTAAGTAAAACAAAAGTGAAACACATAGTATCAATTCCTTAAGGAGAGTATGTCTCCTAGAAGCATGGCCCCTAGACTTCTGGCAGCCCTTACCTCCTTGTTCTCCATCTGGCGTGCACATGTTGGCTTCTGAGTAGAATCGCAATGATTGCATACCTCTCTTCGTGTGATATACCCCTTGATGACCACCAGGCCCGGCTCTAGGATTCTTGCCCATGGAGGGCCATGAACAAGATTGGGTGGGCCAAGAAGATGAGAATAAGAGACATTATAGTTAGAACTTAGCATTTAAAAACCCTTAGAAGTTCACAGAAAAAACTATAGGTTTCAAGGGTGCTATAGTTAGCTGGACATTTCACTTGTACAAAACCATAGAACTTCCTCCGTTATAGTTAGTTCTGCTAACCATAACTCGCGCACCCGCAATGCACTGCTGATGATGTCACATATTACATCATTCATGACATGGTCAGTGACATCACTGATGACATCTCAAATGACATCACTGATGACATCACTTGCTTTGTTCATTTTTTTTAAAAAACACCAAAAAATACAAAATTGTTTAAAAAAATACAAAAGAAAAAAAGAAGAAAAGAAAAGTACTTATCAGAACTACCATATCTGGTTATAGAATGAACTATAATTGGAAGGTAATGTGTGAACGTTTGGTTAAATATATGTATACAGCATGATTGACTGAAAGAATGCATTCATTAGTAGTATATGGTGAATTTATAAGTGAAGATTTATGAGGGATTACTGCAGGGTGACACCGCAAGCTCTTTAGCTGCACTGCACTGTGGCACTTCCGAAGCACAGGGATGTGACTTATGTACATGCACATGTTGCAACTCTGTGCTTCCCTCTACACTGCTGCATGAACTGCAGCCATGCGGTAACACAGGCACCCTAGCACCTTGGTGCCGGGATGTCTGTTGTGCGGAGATTTTTTTGCAGGAAGGGACACCTTCCTACACAAAAACAATCAGTAAAGGCATTATCCTTGTTCAATGTGTGCTGTGGAATGCAGCATGCATTGAAAGAGGAAAAAATGAGGAGAAATGAAAACAATTCTTCTCGTTGAGCCTTGCTACACCAACTCTAGGATGGCACAGCATTCACACACATCTCCAGATTTACGATTTCTCATAAATCTGGAGATGTGTCTTATTCTATGGGTTTTGTGTGGGAACACCCACACCTACACCTTTGGAACGCCCCTTCAACGCAAAGTTCTGTGTATGAAGGGATTGTATTTACAAGGAGAGAAAAACCCACGCAGGGTGACTTTTCCTCTTCTTGTAAATATGAAGGATTGCCTGTTGCCATCACTGCATTACAAAAAGTGATGTACTGGTGGCGCAGGGTGCTTGTAAATCTGCCCCATAAGTGCTTAGGTATTGGCAGACTGATACAATAAGAACATAGTGCTGGATGGGTGATTGAAGAATTGCATGAGACTGACAGGAGGTATCCTACGCTGCATGGGTATTACTTCAGTGTTTGATGGAGTGGACCAATAGTATGCATCTGCTTAGAGATTTGTAGGGATTATACACAGAACATTTTATGTGCACTTGTGTTGGTGCCTAGGTCATTTTTATAAGAATACCACTAGTAACTGGAATGATGACAGTGCTGCAAACAGAGTGAACACAATTTATAAGTGCTTACGTATTGGTGGAGTGATAGGATAAGTAGATAGTGGTAGATAAGTGATTAAAGAAGTGCATGGGACAAACTGGACGAATCCTACATTACATGAATACTAACTGGGTATTTAGAAGAGTGTATTAATAGTATGTAGCTAGTTAGAGGTCTGCTTGGATAGTGCACAAAATATTATAGCTGTACTTGTGTGAGTAGCTCGGCCATTTCATAAGTTCATGACTAGTAACTAGAATAATTTCAGTATTACAAACAGAGTGTATAGTGAATTTATAAGTGCTTAGGTATTGGTGGAGAAATAGGATTAGTAGATATTTCTGAATGGGTGATTGGAGGAATGCATGGGACAGACAGAGGGATTCCTACACTGCATAGGTACTAACTGGGTATTTAGAACAGTGTATCAAGAGTTTGTAGCTGGTTAGAGGTGGGCATGCATAGTGCACAAAATATTGTACCTGCACTTGTGTTAGGGATTACGCCATTCCTTAAGTATACAACTAATAACTGGAGTAATTTCAGTGTATCAATAACCAAATTTAAGGAGGGTCAAGGGAATATATTTAACGACCTACCATTTCATTTCCCAACGTCATAGACTAAACCCAAACACACATGGAAATGATCGGTCATGTGTGTGTTGCTGTACTAGAAACTTAAGAAAACTGAAGTATGTGAATAGTGAAGAGTATTACAGCTGACTGAGATATTCCCATCAGACCACCCTTCTGGCGGAGTTTCATCATATTGGATGTTTGTTAGTACATCCAACCGGCCGCCCAACCCATCAAAAGATGGTGCGGATATGGATGTGGAATCAAAATCTCTAGCCAAGCTGTTACTCAAGAATAGTCATCTGGGTGTGTAGTGCAGTGCTGTGGTGAAAAGTTAAAATTAACGACTTAGACAGAAAATATATTTAATGGAAAGTGTCTAAGTGTTAAACATAAAAACACGCCTGGTAGTGAATTTATAACTACACTATGGCGCTGTGCAGGAGGTCAACATGTTTCAGCCAAACTAGATACTATCTGGCTTTCATCAGGACCTAAATGGTAAGCTACTGCAACTGTATAAACGTGAGTGCAAGAAAAATAATACTATATTTAAATAATAGAAGTACATATATCTACCAGGAACCTTGGAGCCCCAATGTTCACAAGGGAGATGTACATTATTTCTCAATCCTATTGAAAAAACAATAACAAACAGTATTCACATATATATCCAATTATTCACAAGAGATTGTACAGATAACACACAAAGCATAGGAAATTTGTACTTAGCTTTTATATTCAGTATATTTACTCTTACACAGAACAGCTTTTTACAAATAATCTATCTGTGTGTACTCCCCGCGCTCTGCGTGGGAGATGACCTCACCTCGCCCGGCAACCGCTCGGGAAATATGAGGCCCCGCTCTAAGGTGCAAAGGGAAAAGAGGGCATAAATCTCAAAGTTATATGCCCTGCCTATTGGCTCTAGAATCCTATTACTACCTATCCTCCTGGACAGAGTCAGTCTGGCCCACAGCAAAACACAAGGGAGAAGCATACTGGTTACCCCATTTTGTCAGGAGTAAATAGTTAAAGACTAGGAGTTAGTTTCAAAAATTACCCAAAGCCTACAAGGAGGAGTCCTTACCTATCCGTCGGTGCCTCTCTCTGTCATCCGAGAGGGAGTAGAGGTACCGACTTGGACCGGACTCCTCCCTTTTATACTGACGGTGATTGGATAATTAGTGAGATCAGCTCCTAATTGCCCGCCAAAACTAAAGGTGGTAAGAGCACGGGTGCTATGGCGCATGTGTGCAATTTCCGCGGAGCTAAACTATCGGAAATTGGACCTGCGCGATAGTAAATAAAGACACAGCTTTAGCGCTAGTTCTCCGCGCGTGTTGCAAAGAAAGTGCCTGCTAAATTTATAAGTGCTTAGGTATTGGTGGAGTGATAGGATATGTAGATAGTGCTGGATGGGTGAATGGAGAAGTGCAAGGGACTGACAGAAGGATTCCTAGACTGCATAGGTACTAACTGGGTATTTAGAAGAGCGTATCAATAGTATGTAGCTGGTTAGAGGTCTGCATGCATAGTGTACAAAATATTGTACCTGCACTTGTGTTAGTGGCTAGGCCATTCCTTAAGTATATGACTAATAACTGGAGTAATGTCAGTGCTGCAAAGAGAGTGTATGCTAAATGTATTAGTGCTTAGGTATTGGCAGAGTGATAGGATACGTAGATAGTGCTGGATGGTTGAATGGAGAAGTGCATGGGACAGACAGAAGGGTTCATAGACTGCATAGGTACTAACTGAGTATTTCAAAGACTGCATCAATGCTATGTAGCTGATTAGAGGTCTGCATGCATAGTGCACAGAATATTGTAGCTGTACTAGTATTGGTGTGTGTATGGTTTCGATAATGGTAGTCTGTATTTTAGATTGTGAGGAGGTGCGTCAGATGATCACGTGGATTGTCATCAGTGATGTCACGGAGCATGTCATGAGTGATGTAATATGTGACGTCATCAGCAGTGCATTGCAGGGGTGCGAGTTATAGTTAGCACAGCTAACTATAACGGCCAAATTTCTTTTGTTTTGTACGAGTGAAATGTCCAACTAACTATGACGTCCATGAAACCTGTGCTTTTTTCAGTGAATTTCTGAAGTTTTTTAAATGCTAATTTCTAACAATAATGTCCCTGAAACTTGTATTTTTTTCAGTGAAATTTATATATATGTATTTAATCTCCTCTCTCTCTTACAAGGAAGGAATCAGCACTCGGGTTGTAGTTTGGAAGTATTTAATCTGCAAAGGACGTGATCCACGCGTTTCGGCTCGTCTGAACCTTGATAACGATATAAGACGTCATTGTAGCATCCTTATTTAAATGTACAAATGCCTCCAGTTTCCAACATTAACAGAGGACTACATATTACTTTAATCCAAAAAGCAGGTGGCCATATTGGCCAGGTTACAATGTGAAAATTCAGGAATTGATACAATAAAGAAAAGATAACAAGTGTTAATATGTACAAAATGTCATTTCAGCAAATCTTGCCCTGTAACCACCATACCTGTATGTTCGTCAACGTGACTTATTCATAATAAACATACTTAGTATTGCAAACACCAACATAAACTATGGACTACACATTACTTTAAAGTGAAAGGCTATCGGCAATATTAATCTGGGCACGTTGCGTATTATAATGGTTCTTACACGAAAGAAAAGAAAAAAAAGGGGTGTTAATATACACACACTATTCCTAAATAAAGTCTAGCGATTATAGTTCCATTCCATTCACAGCTCATTTGAGATGTCATCAGTGATGTAACGGAACAAATCATGAATGATGTAATTTCTGAGGTCATTTGCAGTATATTGTGGGGGTGTAAGTTATAGTTAGCTCAGGTAACTATAACTGCTGAATTTCACTGGGAGTGAAATCTGAGTCTAAATATAGCGTCCCTGTAATCTTTGTTTTTTTCAGTAAATTTCTATTTTTTTCTTTTTTTTAAAGTTAAGTAAGATGCATATCGCAATGGATGGTGGGGGTTTGGAAGCAGGGCCAGGCTTTATGCTGCCCCCACCCAAGCTTGCTGCTCCTGCTTTCCCTCCTCCTAGCCATCCATTGTCCATGTCCATGTCCCTGCTCCCTTATTACAGCCCTGTGTGGCCGTTCTTCTGCCACAGACCTTCCCACCTTCTCTGAACAGTTAGCTTGCTGCCCCATCAACCTCCTCTCTATCCTCTGTTTTCTTAATCCATGGACTAGCCTACACCCTCCTGCCATGCATGGTATGATGTGCTGCCGCTGGCCTCCATTTAGCTTGATGTACCAGTCCACTCCTCCTGCCCTCCATAGCCCAATGATATGCCCCATCATTGACCTCCTGCTTAGCCTCTGTGCTTAGCTAGCTGCCCCTATTCTCCTTCCCCCCCCTGCCCTCCGATGTCTGTGTGCATCCCCCTGCATCTTCCTTTTTGCCCACCATGTTCCATTGTAGTGTAGTTCCTATATTCCCAATAGGCTCTGCGCATTGGAATAATATATCCTATAGATTTGACGTAGGACTTATGTCGACTAGGTCTCTATCGAATATATTAGACTTAATTGTGCCAGCTAGCTCAGAGGTCACTAGAAACTTTCTCGAATAAACAAGAAGGGATTCGTTTGACAACCACATAAACATGACAACTTTGTTTCTCCAAGATAAAACGTATCTTCAGAGTCGTGGAAACAATAAAAAGATATTTTACTCAGTCAATCGTGCATGCTTCGTTTCATCAAAGGTGCAGAGAAATTGAGAGATGGGCGTTTTCAATGAAAGGATTTATTGAACAGTCTTCTTTCTCATGCAAAAGAAATGAACTGCTACAATCGTAATACTGGCTGTAAAGTATAAAGCGTACGGTAAGAAGAGTATTATAAAATAATACTGTAAAAGCATGGTATGGTTTCTAAGCCATAAAATACATACATAAATAGCAAAAGCTAAAAGTACTCAACTGCTGCTTCTAAAATAAGGCCAACCCAATGTACCTAACCTAAGTCTAGTACGAGGGAAGAAATAAGTGTGGTGTAGCATAGGTTTAGTTTCTTTGCCAAGAATCTATCCAAAATTTCTCTTAGGGTCTAATCAGTTCTGTACCTTGGTTTTAGAATGCAGGAGGTCTGGTATCTCTGTCTCGGGACTCGATTTCCCAACACCCCGTGTGGGGAACTTGGAAACACTGCAGCTGGATTCTCAGCAAGAGAAAGGACAGCTTCTCGAACAGTGCGTCAGCTGGAGGGTCGGCGTTGGGCAAGTAGATAGTCGAGCTGCTCCGAACCACCGTGTGTTTGCTTGGGCAAGTGTAGGCATATTTATACCTTGAAGGTGCCTAGTTTGACATAAAGTCGAACATAATAACGTCTCCAAAGAACCCCAAGGGAATAGTAGTTCTTTGAAAACTCCATGATTTCTCGGACAAATCAATATTCAAGCAAGGGGATGCCCCTGACTCCGGAAGACGAGTTTTCCAAGAAATCGTTGTGGCTTTTTGGAACAAGTGGAAGTAGCCATTCCTGTATTTGGACTGCATGGGCTATGTCTAAATATGGATAGGATTTCTATGCCTATATAAGGGCAATGTGAATTGTACCTATATAAGGGCATGAATAGGCAAATTACGCTTGGATTGTAAAATGCTACACAACACCATGGACCTGCCACTCCAATCTACTCTGAGTGTTCTGTTGAGCTGCCACTCCCCTCCCACCTGCCTAGCATTGTCAGATGACTAACCTGTCCCTGCCACCTCCACCCTGCCTGACCACATTCCTTGCCCCTATCCCCTTCCTCCTGTCCTCCATGGTCCATTTTACTGCCACACCCTTCTGCCCTCCCTGGTCTGTTGTGCTGCAACTGCTCCTCCTGCCTGCTCGGCGTGATATATATATATTACCTACTGGAGGTCACCAGGAAGTAGTTATAGTTATGACCTTGTTTCTATTCAAAAAGGATTTTTTCTTTCCCCAATAACTTTGGTGCCGGTGGACGAATCTTCGTAAAAGTTTCAAAACTATTGGGGTGGTCCGGTCAGCTCCTATCTTGTAAGTTTCGGGGTGATTCGGCTAGCGGGGGCTGAGAAAAAAGAGGTGTCCCAAAACGTGTTTTCTCCATGTTAATTGCCAAAGGAAACTTTAGACACAGCTACAGCTGGTACAGCTGAACGGATTTATACCAAATTTGGCAAAAAAGGTAGTGTTTGCTTCAGAAAGCATCCTTTTTTTTAAGTGGTGTAAATCCGTTCAGTAGATGCTGAGAAAAGCAAAAATAAAACTTTCCATATTCAGAGGCATGGAGCATCCGCGCACCCTCCAGATCACAAGCTTTATGTTAATTGGCTGTCAACACTCCAAACAAGTGTTGGCAGCCATCATGTGCCTCGGTAACAGAGGCAAAAGAAAACAGAAAAACAAATGCAAAAAACAAGAAAAGGGGGCAGGGAAGAAACACCCTGACCCCCTAGTCCTGCTCAGGTGGTCCCACAAGGAACCCCATTGCCAAAAAAATAAATAATTGGCAACATTTGCGCACCCAGCACGAATTTCGGCCGAAAAGCTCCCGTGTTTCATTATTATTTAGCCCTTGGGTAGGCCAAGTCCTGGGGGCATTCAAAGATGTAATTTTGGGGGCCCAGGGAGGCTCCCGCAGCCCCAGGGACCACCGCCCCTGAGGCTTTCCATAAATATTTTTGCGGGGGCACACGCCCCTCGCTGCCCCGGGGACCGCCACCCCCTGGGGCTTTTTTTTTTTATAACATAAACCTGTGGGGGGGGGGGGGCTTGAGCCCCCCCACATTCCCCGGGGACTGCCACCTCCCTGGCGCTTTGCAATTGAAGGGAGGGGGGCGGTGCGGTCCCCCTCCAGGAGCCCTTGATGGCCCTGTGGATTGCCACTCCCCAGTGTCCCAGGGTGCCCACCCTTGGACAATGCTGTTTGCAATAACAAGGGGGAGCCGCACAGCTCCCGCCCTGACTTTGTAAACTGATTTGCTTCATTGAAGCGAGAGCAGAAACCTGCTCTCGCTTCAATGAAGCAAAGCAGATTGCTTTTCCATACGGGGAGCAGCTCCCCATGTGGAAAAGCAATGCCGGCTCCTACAGGACGCAGGGAGCCGGCGGGACTGTGGGGGCATTGGGGCTCCCCCCACGGTTCCCTACGAATGGGATCTGCCCCGGGGGATGTGGTCCCCAGGGCTAGAAATGGGCCGGGTGGGGGGCAACGCTGCGCCCCTCCCCAAGATTAAAAAGATGTATTTTAATAAAAGTAAATAAATCAAGGCCAGCCCCGTGGGTTGGGGTCCCCAGGGCCAATAGAGGCCTCAGGAGGGGGGCCATTCAGCCCCTCTCCATATAAAAAATATATATGTAATATGGCCATGCCTAGGGGGTTGGGGGCCGCGGGCCCGGAATTGGCCATGGGAGGGAGCCCATGCAGCCCCCTTCCTGTTCATTTTTTTTAAAGGGCAGGCCCTGGGGGATGGGGTTCCCAGGGCCCAAAAAAGGGAAAATGGGGGCCACACAGCCCCCTTCTAAAAAAAAACAAAAAAGACGTCCGCCCCCTCACAGCAACACTCTGCAAACGCGCCCTGTGGCGCATTTTAAATTGGGGAATTTATTCCCTTTCAATACTGGAAGTCCCTGGGGGCCAACTAGCCCACCAAGTACCTCCTGTAAGCGCCACAGGGCTGCATTGCAGAGAGGTGGTCCAGGCCATGCCCCCTTTTACGCCTTTCTGCAACTCAGCTCTGTGGTACTTACTGGAGATACCTGGTGGGCTAATTAGACTCCAGAACCCTCAGGATTCAAGGAGACTTAATCCCCCTACTTAAAACGCTCCGCGTGGCGTGTTTGCACAGTGGTAAGGGAGGGGGTGGGGTATGAAGTGACATATGTGCTAACACGCCCTGTGTCGCATTTCAAGTTAGGAAATTAATTCCCCTTCAATCCTGGGGCCCCTGGGGGCCAACTAGCCCACCGGGTACCTCCAGTAAGCGCCATAGGGCTGCGTTGTAGAGAGGTGGTCCAGGGTACACCTCTTTTTACACCTCTCTGCAACGCAGCTCTGTGGAGCTTACTAAGCTGGGCGGAAAAAAACGTTACGTTCGCGGAATTTGCGGATTTTTGGCAAAGTCGCGGTCTGCGAATTGCGCAAATTTGCCCAAAAATCCTCAAATTTGCAATCTGGTGAATTTTTTTGCTTGGTCGCGCTTGAAAAATACAATATCACGCACGCGGCGTTGACTTACCGTGATTCTGTCTTCGCCGAGTTGTTTTTCTCCCGGTTTGCGTGTGCTGCTCCATTTTGGATCTTGCTGCGTGATCGCGCAAGAGTTTTTCGATCGCGTTTACGTCATCGCGGCCCGCCATCTTGCACAGCGAGAGTTTGACAACGCGAGTACGTCATAAGGGCCCGCGATCACGCATCACCGTAGATGCGGCGCGCAGTTGACTTCCGGCGGGAGATTTGAACAGCCTGCGTTCCCGAATTCGCAAAAATTGCAATTCTGCACAAGAAATCCACCGCAGGCAGCATAAACCTTCTGAAAATCATGATTTTGATCAGAATAACTCCTCAGATTGACATTTGGCTGCACTTTTTTGTGCAAGAAGTCCATTTTTTGGGGGGGTGGGAGGATGACAGTGCCCCAGAGTCTCCAACTTCCTGTTCCTGTCCAGCAGGCTCCTCCCAGTGCTTTGTCCATGTCCTGGTCACTTTTGATTTGGATCTGGAGCTGGAAGGATTACTTTTTGTGGCTGCTGCTGGATATTTGTATTCGAGGACTTTTTGGACTTTGGAGTTTGGATCACTTTTGGATGTTAGATTTTACAAATAAGTTGGTGTTGTTTGTTTGGGACATTGCAGATGCTGCAACTACAATTTTAAAATTTTTTCACAATTTTAAGAAAAATATATTGTGGGTAGCCACAGTATCCAGTAGGCCCAGGGTTAGTCATGGGTGCCTGATACAACTGTTTCGGTGAGGTTTTTTTAAACTTAAATCTCATTTATGCCATGGAATTTTAGCTCACTGTTATATGTGGATTTTTTTTAAAATTTTGGGGTGCCTGTAAAGCCTCACTAGCCAGTAGGCCCATGGGTAGTGAGTGGTGCATGGACCAAGTCTTTCTGTGGGGTGTCTTGAAATTAAACATCGTTGAGGGCATGGATGGCATTGGATTGTGGTGATTTTGTGTGTTTTTTTTACTTTGTGGGGTGTTGTTGGGGCCTGGCAATGTGGGTGGGGGTCATTTTGAGGCCTGGTCCAGGCAGCGCCTGGCCATGTGGCTGGGGGACAAGGGGCCATTTTGAAGTCAGGCAGTGTGCTCTGAGCCATAGGCCTGCACCCAGCCTGCCCTGCTTTTACCCATTATGCCCAGGGGTAGTGAGTGGGGCATGGACCAAGGCTTTGTGTGGGGCCTCTTGAATGTAAGCATCATTCAGGGCATGGATGGCATTATATTGTGGTGATTTTTGTGTGCTTTCCGACTTTTCGGGGTGTTGTTGGGGCCTGGACATGTGGGTGGGGGCCATTTTGAGGCCTGGTCCAGGCAGGGCCTGGCCATGTGGCTGGGGGACAAGGGGCTATTTTGAAACCAGGCAGTGTGCCCAGGCCTGCACCTAGTTTGCCTTGCTTTCATCCATTATTGCTAGGGGTACTCAGTGGTGCATGGACCAAGTCTTTCCGTGTGGTGTCTTGAATTTTTAACATCATTGAGAGCATGGATGGCATTGGATTGTGGTGATTATTGTGTGTTTTTCGACTTTTTGGGATGTTTTTGTTGGGGCCTGGCCATGTGGGTGGGGGCCATTTTGAGGCCTGGTCCAGGCAGGGCCTGGCCATGTGGCTGGGGGCCATTTTACAGCCAGGCAGTGTGCTTTGAGCCATAGGCCTGCACTCAGCCTGCCCTGCTTTCACCAATTATGCCCAGGGGTAGTGAGTAGTGCATGGACCAAGGCTTTGTGTGGGGCCTCTTGAATTTACACATCATTAAGGTCATGGATGGCATTGGATTGCGTTGATTTTTGTGTGTTTTTCGACTTTTTGGGGTGTTTAACCGATATTCCTTTGGCTTCCTTTGCTTTTAGGTGCACAAGAGAACCACCAGTGCCAGGAAGAAGTCCTGCAGCGGTGTGTGCAGCACAACGTCACGTGACGTCACGTGTGGCCACAGACAACTCTGCAACTGCGGCCTGCTGTTCTGACATCTGAAGAAGATGGGCCTAAAGAAAGGTGGCCGTAGCTCCTCTACAAAGAAAGTTGCCACTGCCAGTAAGAAGGAGCAGAAGAAGCAAGTAGTGCCACTTTCCAAGGAGACTGGTGTGCCCACAGACACTTTTTTTCGGGGGGAAAAAAACAACGCCTGCAGCAGCAGGGTCCGCTGGGGACCAAGCTGGGAGCAGCACCTCCTCTTTATTGGGCTCAGTGCCACCACACCAAGTTAGGTCTAAGTCCATGAGTGCAGCAGACGCAGTCACTTTCGTTGTTCAATCACCATCGACCAGTGATGTTGGCTCATCGCAAGAAAGTAGAATACAATCAACGCAGGGTGTAACTCAGAGGACGAGTGTTCAACAACGACAACCACAGGTGCAACTAGTACAAGCGCAAGTACATGGACAAGGAGAGGCGCAAGTACATGCGCAATGAGAGGCGCAAGGAGACGCGCAAGTACATGCGCAAGGAGAGGCGCAAGGAGAGGCGCAAGGAGAGGTGCATGGAGAGGCGCAACTAGCGGCGCATGGAGCGGCACAACTGCCCACAATGCTTGTTCCTCTAGAAGTAGGGGCACATCAGGAAATCGAGATTCAAGCAAAGGTATTATCCGAGGAAGCCACTCCTCCTGAGGATGATTCATTGTCTTCCAGATCCCCAGCAAGAAAAAGGTCAAGGAGGACTACTACAAGTTTTTCTTAAAGCACCCTTTCTTCTGATGATCTTGATTGGAACCCACAAATGCAGTCTGAGGGGGAGGCACGCCATGAGTCGACAAAGGTAGCTAAGCCTAAAAGGTAATTTCCTGTTTCGCATGATTTAAAGGTATGACTCGCTGAGGGTAGCACTCTTGTGTGTTTTTGGGGGGCTGTTTGGGTGTGTTCTTCATTTCTGGGGGTGGGTTGAGGGGTCTGGAAGCACTGCTGGGAAGGTCTAATTTGATTGCAAGTGGTTTGAAGAAAATCCATGGTGGAAAAGGGGGGTTTGGGCCTAGCTGCAGAGTGCGTTTTTAGGCCTCTGGAGATTCTAAGTGTTACATTTCTGTGATGGCCTGTTTGGGGGTTCTACAACATACAGTTACAGTATCCATCTTCATTTCTGCTTATGTTTTAAGCAATGTTATTGCTGTGAACTTCTATGAGTGTGACTCTGTGCATTTGTTTGCTCTCTGCTTCAATTCATCTCTCCAGCCATTGTATACTTTATCTTTGCTATTTTTTAAACTAATTCAATGTACTAAGTGGTTCTTCTCTTTGAGGGCAAATAGGCAAGTGAAATTGCGTAATTACTGCAGCCCTGTACTGTCACATTGTTTCTTCATAGTTAGCACATTGTAGAAAATACTACTTAATTTATGTCCCTTAAAAGATATATGGATAGATTCGCATCCAAAGATTTGTTTATCTTCATTTGTTGTTTGTCCATGCTGTACTTTTTTTTCCTCTCTCCACAAAACTTTCCCCACAAACCCCATTCCCATCCAAGTTTCAAACCCTAACCCTCTTCCCCCGGGCTGTGTGGTTTTCATTGAGGTGTGAGTAAATTACAACAATAATTCCACACACTTGCTGGGGAGGATAAGGTGCAAGCAACCTCCTCAAATCAATTTTAAGGCAGCTAGATGAATCATAGGATATTGTAATTCTGGTTAAAGAAACCAGTATTTTAAAATACATTCTGAATTTCATGCACACCATTGATTGGATCCATCGTCAACATCATTCTCCTACATGTCAAGAAGACTTGTTACGCTGCTGTGTCACTGTTCTTGTTGTAGCCATAATAATCAATGCTATTCTTTTTTCCCCTTATCTTCAGGATTGCTTAGGCTACTGTTCCTTCTAATACTCCTCTCAGGCCACTAAATGTCTCATTTTTTTACTTTGTTTTTCATATGCTGCTACTGTGGTACCACTCCTACTAACACCACAACAACGGAATGTCGGTCCGGGGTGGCGGAATCGCCATTTGCCATGCAGCCAGCACTGTGCCTAGCTCTAGTCTCAAACACGAACCACAGGTAAGATAAGAATTTTGGGGAGGTAGAATAATGGGTGAGGACTCGGAGGAGAGACTGACAGTAGTACTAGTAAAGTACTAGTAGGCCAATTGAATTCACTAACTCTGTTAGTGGCTCTTTTGAACATTTTTGGACGTTTTAGATCATTCATGCTGGTAAGTTTGAGGAAACCCGCCCACCACCCCGCAAAATAAATTCAACGCGTACACTATGTTGAAGTATGTAAAATAAATAATTAAATATTTACCCTAACAAAAATAAACTAGTCCCACCCCTCCCTAACCCAAACAATTTTCCATTTCAAACAGTCCTCTAAAAAGTCCCAAATAATCCCCAACTCCCGATTCCCACCCCCCAACAGTTTTTATAAAAGGGGCAAGGGACACAGTCACTTCCGGCCGTGTCTGGACAGGCGGTCCCACCGCTCCTTGCAGAGGTTCCGGAGCTGTTGCTCAAGATTGTCCACCTTGCGCTCGAGGTAGTCCACTCTGAGACATAGGCAGCGCAGGCGTGCCATCCAGGCTCTGGTGTTGTTGCAGATGAGCGGCGGCGGGAGGCTGTGCGAGGCTGTCCGAGCACTGCGCTGTGCTGGAGGCTGCTGGCTGGTGGACACGGGGGCACTGGAGAGGTTGTTGACGACCCCTCCTCCTGTTCCCGAGCCCACAGCCGGCGATATTCCACACAAATGGCCTCCAGCTTCCGGGCCCTGGCCCGGACAGCCATCCCCTGTCTGGTGAGCTTTTTGGGAGCATCTATATGAAGAAAGAAAAAAAATAATGTAACCAATACTCTTTAACAATAAAACAAAATAATTCAACAGAAAGTAGTCTCACAGTAACACTAGCAATTCGCAAGCACAGTATAACATTTTGGCAGGTATCTTTCCGCCGTCTTTGTAGGCCTGTAACAGTGGGAGTTTCAGAAATTCTACTACCAGGTAGCACTATGGACTCAATACATAGTCAGAGAGTCAGAGAGTACACCAGTATTCTTCTTTTTTTCTCTAGTTTTGGGAAAGAAATTACTTGTACATGAACTTGTGGTAGCCGGCATAATGCCAGCTCAGTCAGCTTGCACCCAAGAAAAAGAGACACAAGCCATGATGACGCAGACTTGCATGCATTACTTTAAGCAGTTCATGCAGGTGGGGATAGGGAAGCTCTTACTTTTGTATAGGGGTGGCACTGGCCATACTCGGTTACATCAAGGGCTACTGCTCAATGTAACTTATATTTTGCACTGCCCCCCCGGGCCTTCAGTACTACAAAAGGAAAATGAAGATTATTCATTTCTGATCATGTATCCAGCCGATCACATGATCTCTTTGCCTATATGATGGATGACTTTAGGTACTTTGTTGTGATAGATTGAGTGAACAACAGCGATAGTCCACCCATGATTAACACAGCAGAAAGAAAATTATGAACATAGGGGGGGAGTGTGGTAACCATAATTGCCGGAGGAAGGGACTTGACTTGATATCATTGTAAACTATACAATACATACACAATATGTGCTTGCAAAGTTAACTACTGTACTGTTACTTTAGGCAAGGGAGAGTTTCTGAACAATCACAACTTGTAGTATTTGGATTTCCTCTGTTTTGCTACTCTGGCATGGACATATTGTTCGAACAAAGTAACACTCTTCATGCACTGAGCGTCTGCTCTACATACACCTCTGCTATGTATGAGGAAGAAGATACCATCCAGGCTTCCAAAGTAAACGTCTATTATTTTTCTTAATGTCTCAACTGTAACTACTTTACTTTTTCTCAACAACTGGATAACACCCTTTTAATTTTATTTGGTAAACTACCGTCTTGACTTGCATTTGAGTTTCACCCAAATGATATATTGCAATGCACACCACTCATGAATTTTCCGATTCACCCACACAGGCAGTCATTTTTTCTTTCTCCTCCAACCATCCTTGCTTCAAGAAGCCATGCATCTGAATTCCTTCCTGTCAGCCCCCTCTGCCTGCATTAAACGTATCATTCTTTACAGTCATAAATGTTACGACTCGCTTGTCCTTCCATTGACCCTCAGTTCTTTCCCTTTTCGTTCATCACATCCCTCAAGTTCATCTGATATGACTTGGCTTCACAATAAAAGTTTCCCAGCTGATTTGAAGTTAAGTAGAGGGGGCCATTGCTTACTCGAGAAATACCGCGGCAAATGCTATTGCTAAGTCAAGGGTGACTGTCTTCTCCATGATTGGCTAAAATTTAGTTCTAAATCAGTAACTGTTCTTCACAGTACAGTGTACTTGTAGTAGTGTACTGTCTACTGTACAGTACATCATACACTCCTTTGCGAGCCTACTCTAAAATGTCAATAAGTAAGGAGTATAATAATAACTTACCACCGTCCGCCGCTGCTGAGCCATCCCCCTGAGCTCCTACTGGTGGCACTTGTGGTGCCGCCGCATCTGCCCCTGGAGTGGACCCCTCCGCGCTGCTGGCCCCGGCACTGGTGGTGGGAAGTGCCGCATCTGATGGTGTGACGCCTAGAAAATACAAGTCATAGTTTTTAGATGCCATACACCACCCCCTATTTCGGCTCGTAATGGACGAGAAAATGTTAAACAATTTTTAATTATTGGGACTGAAAAGAAGTCACGGTTTTGGGGAGGTTGTTAACTTATATGCTTAGCCATAACATGCAACTCTTTTTGGCACAACTGATGAATGCTTGCTCTTTAACATGCAACATTTTAATAATTACAGACAGAACCAACTACTCCTCATCACCACCAGGAGGACTTGAAGATCCAGCAAGGTGAGGGGTCCCGAGTCCCGCACAGTTACTTCTGACTGAGGTATGTGGAAAGTCGAACTGCACCTATCATCAACAACTATTTCTCTTGTCCGTACTTCTGTATGTGCAGAATAGTCCCTGAAACACTAGCGGTATGGTATGTGCTACTATCAAATCAAAAAGCCAACTACTAGTTATTCTTGGTGGACATTGACATTTTGTTGTTGGAAATTGTCAAAGCACTAACATTAAGAAGACTGGAATAGACAGCAAGGGCAACCCAGAGGACTGCACTGAATGCCTCTCAGAGCTATTGCTGGATCAGAGTTTTGTTTAACACTGTTTGCCGACTGGGCAAGCTTAGCTGCCTACACAGACCGACTCATAATAGTAAATAGTAGTAGCACAGAGAGTGATGGTAGAGAGGCAGGATAAGAATGTACAAACAGTCTACAAGAAGATCATAGACTATTTTGTAAAAAATAGAATTAGGAAACAGTTTGGAATGAATAGGGCTGTAAAAGTTAGGGAAGTATAATTATATTAACAACAGAACAACTTACTGGGGCCAGCAGAAGAGCCTGCAGAGGACCGTTCCTGCCCATTCTGTTACGCCGGAGTCTGGGGTGTTGCTGTCTCATTGCCCCTGGGAGGTGCTGATGATCATGAAATAAACACAAACATGGATGATTGTTTTTTTTAAATAATTGATTTCTTGACCACAATCTAAAGTTATCTTGGGGAAACAAGTTAGCAACAATTGCACTACATGTATTGACCTATCTGATCTGGTCAACTAGGAGGATACTAGTACAGTATTGCTGTATTCGCAGACCGTCTACTTGGAAAGTTATGTAAATCACTGACTATACCAACGACAAAAAGGTTCTACTACAACTGCCAGCACTCAGCAGCACACAACGTGACGGACACAGTCCGTCATCATGATTGCAGACCACTAAAACATGTCCTACTACTAATAACAAGTCATTCTATACTCAAGCTATCAATCCACCACTATCTCTTCTTCTTAGTGGCAGCAGGAGTACAAAGGAAGGACTAGACTTGAGTCTCTAGTCTCTCTAGCATTACACAGTTCTGTAAAGTACTACACTCATAAATATTCAGGCCAATTGAGCACAAAGTTGCAAACAAGTAAGCATAGTAGCAACGCCACTGAGCAGGCGAGCACCCACAGAAGCTATTTAAACATTAATTTACCTGCAATGTAATTGAATCGGCAGCATTCTTGATCTTCAGGAAAAACATATATTAGCAATATAACACAGAGCAGAAGAAAACAAAGTAGTTATTAAATAGCTACTCACCAAGGCCAGGGATCTCCACGCCTAGCAGGTCGTGCAGGTCCTGCTCCCGGTCGAGGATGTCGGCCCACCGGTGCGTCGCTTGGTCATAGTTGCGCCAGACCACCGACTCCCTACGCATGGCCAGGCACACCTTATCCCACCGCTGGCGACGCTCCCGGAGGACAAACCCTTGACCGGGCCTGCCCCCTGCTGCCGCGGTCTTAGGGAGGTGGCGCAGAACAAAAAATATTAGAGCTGCTACCTCCACCACGGTCAAAATCTCCCTGGCCACTACATCCTCCCCCCTCAATTGCCCGCATGGGAACCGGGTACGAGGTGCAGGAGCCTTCCGCTTGCTCTTCCTGGCTCCCTTTGCCATGGTCCTGGACAGCGGAAAAAAAAAATAGGAAAGAATAGGGAAAAAGTAAAGAAAAGAGTTAAAAAAAGTAGCTTTAAAGTAAGCAAAAGTAAAAAAAAAACACAAAATATAGAGGTAGAAAAAAAGAGAGATAGATAATAAGCAAAAAAGATTTTAAAAAAAGGTTAAAGAAACAAAGGATTACAAAGATTAGGGAAGGATTCAAAAACCATGCCCAGAACCATAGCAATGAATGAAAAACAAGATGGTCACGCCCATGGAGGACCGCGTGGGTAAGTTTTGCGATATTATCCCCACGAGCACGTAAAAACGCACGCGACCACGCAATCGCGCCCCGCAAACAACGCAAGCATACAACTGCGCCCGGAAAGGGAAATACTCAACGCTGACAAGATGGCCGCGCCCATGTACGACTGCATGGGTAACTTCGCAGGCAGTGCGCTGCAAGATACCCGCGAACAAGCAAAAAGGCCCACGAACGCGCAAACAAAAAAAAACTGCAAATTCGCACAAATTCGCGGATTGCGGGTACGCTTTCGCACAAATTCGCAGACCGCAAATTCGCAAATTTCGCCCATACTTAGAGCTTACTGGAGGTACCTAGTGGGCTAGTTGGACCCCAGGGACCCTCAGGATTCAAGGGGACTTAATCTCCCCAACTTAAAACACGCCTCAGTGCGCGTTTGCACAGTGTTGAAGGGAGGGGGCGGGCCTGAGGTGACATGTGTGCAAATACGTCTTGTGCCGCGTTTTAAGTTGGGGAATTAATTCCCCTTCAATCCTGAGGGCTCCTGGGGCCAACTAGCCCACCGGGTACTCCAGTAAGTGCCACAGGCCTGTGTTGCAGAGAGGTGGTCCAGGCCACGCCCCTTTTTACACCTCTCGGCAACTCAGCTCTGTGGCGCTTACTGGAGGTACCTGGTGGGATAATTGGTTCCCAGGGACCCTCAGGATTCAAGGGGACTTAATCCCCCAAATTACAACGCGCTGGGTGCGTTTGCAGAGTGGTGGGGAAAGGGGGCATGGCCTTTGTCTACCTCCCACCAATCCCACTGCGTGAGGCTTACTGGAGATAAAAGGTAGGCTAGTTGGCCCCTGAAGGACCCCCAGCAGTGAAGGGGACTTCAATCCCCATCCAAGAGCGTCCCAGCGAGTGTGTTTCTAGAGTGGGGGGCAAAGTGGGCATGGCCTGGTACGAGTACTTACCAATGCTGCTGCGTGGGACTGACTGGAGATAATAGTTTTTGAAGTTGGCCCCTAAGGATGTCCTCAGAGGCCAACAACACCTCTTGTTACCTCTAGTAAGTCCTGAACAGTGGGATTGCTAAAACGTCTTCGGGGGCCATGGCCCCCTTTCTCTATCACTCTGCAAACGTGCCTCGTGGCAGACTACCGGATGGGGGATGAAGTCCAGTTTAGTCCTGAGGGAATTTGGGCGCTAAGAATCCCTCCTGGTACATCATAGGCAGTAGAATTCCTGAGCGTTGATTGGACGCCCAGCACCCTTTCTCCACCACTCTGAAAACATGACTACTAGTTAGAGTAGCATATTTCTGCACCTCTGACTTAGAGGTAGTTTTAATCCCCCTGCCCTATTATGTACTAGGAGGGCCTTACAGAGGAGGTCATGCTAATCACAGGGGTACCCCATTGCATAGTGTTCCCTGGTGTATGTAGGTATTTTGACTGTATTCTAAGTGTCTTTTAGCATAGCACTGGCTCTAGACCTGGTGAGTCAGAGTCAGTTACCACCAGTACCCGTCTGAAAAAGTTGTGGGCACAGGATGATTTTGCAACAAGGCCTCTTTCTGCTCCTCTGTTTGTTCTTTCTGCACGTCTTGCTTCTTCCTGCACTTTTCTTCGTCTTTGTGGACTTCTGTTGCTTCTTTCTGAATTTTTGTTTTGATTCTTTCTGTGCGTTTTTTCTTCTTTCTTCACATGTCCTCCCTCTGTAGGCATAGTTAGAAACTAGCATTTAAAAAAAGCCTTAGAAATTCACTGAAAAAAACAACGGTATCAGACACGTTATAGTTAGAAATTAGCATTTAAAAACCTTTGAAAAACACTGAAATAACCATAGGTTTCAGGTACGTCATAGTTATAAATTAGTATTTAAAAAACCTTGGAAATTCACTGAAAAAACATAGGTTTCAGGGGCTTAATAGTTAGTTAGATTTTTCAACCTTACAAAACCATAGAAATTCCTACGTTATAGTAAGTTCAGCTAACTATAACTCGCGCGCCCGGGATGCACTGCTGATGACGTCACATATTACATCACTCATGACATGGTCAGTGACATCACTCATGACCACTGATGACATCTCAAATGATATCTCTGATGACATCATGGATGACATCGTCTTTGTGATAGAGTGGCAGACCTCCTCTCACCCTAATATAACCTTTGCTGCATACACTCAAAAATACAAACTAACATTTTCAAAACAATGAACATAGCAATATCTGTTACAACACATCTATTCAGTAATTCCAAGATCTATTCACACATCCTCTCATTCACCAACAGTCCTATACAGTCACTCATACATGTACTCACTCATCATATTTACTCATACACCTATACATTCTGTTACACACAAACACTCATCCATAGAGTTACTCACACACATAGTCACACATGCAAAGTATCAAACATCCATGTACTTGCATATACAGTTATGCACACACCACCACACTTACTTCTACAGAAACTTACACATACTTACTCTCTTAAACAATCACTTATAGAAACGCATACTTATTTATACAGGAGCTCTTCCAATCTCTCACTCTTACATATACTCACTTATATACACCAATACTCACACATACTAGTTTAAAACATGTGTAGTTACTCATAAAGATACTATTGAGACAGTCATTCACTCACTAATACACCCATACACACACTCATCCACCCATACAGTCCTGCACACATGCGGTCTTCAACACATACAAACAGTGAGTCACTCATTCATGCATGTATGCACTAAGTAATACCCCCACTGAACCATACTGACACTCAGACACTCATACCGATACTTAAAAAACCCAATAATAACCCATATAGACATTCATGTAGCTACTCACTACCCCATGCAGCCACTTTTACACAAAGTGAGAGACTGATACAGATCTTTACATGTTTAAACATTACTCAGTAACCCACGTATTACTTAAGATACACTTAATCAGTCAATTATACAATCAATTTTACAACAAAAAATCATCCATTTAGACACTTATATACCCATTTATTCTTCTATCGACCTTGATATATACATATATAAAACATATTTAATTTTCAGAAAAATACACATTCACTGGATGATGTCATCAGTAATGTCATTTGAGATGTCATCAGTGATGTCACTGACCATGTCATGAGTAATGTAATATGTGACGTCATCAGCATTGCATTGCGGGCGCGCGAGTTATTGTTAGCTGAACTAACTATAACGGGGAATTTCTATGGTTTTGTACGAGTGAAATGTCCTACTATCTATAACGCCCCTGAAATCTATAGCTTTTTCAGTGAATATATAATATACTCTATTACGATACTATGTAATATACTAATATATATTAGTTGTCTGTTTTGCAGTTTGTAAAGCGTTGAAGTTTAAAAACGAGGTGAAGTAAGCCCTCTGACAATGTTGCACACCCCCACCTAATACAATAATGCAGACTTCACCATTATTTATTCTCCCTTTCTATGCACATGCTCATTAAACAAACTTTCAAAAACAACTCAACTGGGCGGGTCCTTTTCCCATCTGTTTTTATCCCATACAAGTTTTTTTCTGCGATATTGCTTTTATGCCCATTGTACCCTCTAGCAATCTTCCCTGTTGTGGTAATTCTTCCAGCATTCACATCCCCCCTTAATGGAAGGAGTAACAACATCTTGAACTGTTAGCATTGAGTTGTCTGGTTGTTTTGTAGCTTGCATTTGGTTTGCGATGTGTAAATGGTAATTAATGTGTAACAAGTAATAAAAGAAGCTTTACTCAGGATAACAATACTGCAGTGCCCTGTACTAAACAAACATGCTCAGAATAGACAGCACTATACTATTCTCAACAGTGTCTGCTTACCCACTCATGTAATAAAAAATACTTCCACTGGAGTTAAGGGTACAAAGAGTGTGCACTATGAACCATAAAACACTTATCTTTAAGGCACTTAAACACATCGGCTAAGAGGCTTTAAAAAAAACTGCTATGATGCAAAATAGATGAAATTGAAGCCTTTGCCTCATCTGTGTGAGTGAGTGAGAGTGTTCAGGATATCTGTGCTGTTCATTTTTGCATGCAGCAGCTACCATCCCTGCTAACATCACAGTTGCCCCCACACCTGAAAAGTAGCCTATGTCCAGGTGTAAATCAGGGCCAAAGTTTGGCCCAGTCACCCAAAAGCAAGTGGCCCAACTTTGCAGATCATAATCTTTCATGGAACATTGCCTGGTTAGTTTAAGGGGGCTCATTTGGGGAGACATTTGTGGTAAATTAATCTTTTCAAATGTTTTAGGACCATTAACATTATCCAATGCTGAACACACTATTATTGCTCTGCAGCACACCAAAAGGTTTTCAACGAATATCTTCCCGAATCAGTTGCTTCTGTTTGATTTTCTAAGCCCTTACTGACCCTCCAATCTCTGATTCCTCTTTTGGCAATCAGGTCCTAAAACTCCTGTCATTCTTATGGAGTCTTACTTGCCCTGACCAACATGACCCCAGAAGCTCATGCATATATTCTTGCTGTAGGATTATATTTGCACTAAAGAATCTATGGGTGTCTCTCATACTAAGGCCTCCAGACTATTGCTCACGATCGGTTGGTCTATTCATTTTCCTCTTTTTAGAAGGACCCCAAAGCTAATTTCCACTCCCCAGTCCTCTGAGACTCCTGCTCAGGCTCAGGTCCTTAAGGTTCCAGTTCACTCTCAGGTGACTTTGGATTACCGCTCATCATCTGGTCTCCTGATTTCCCTGTTCACCGTCAGACTCTGTAGCTCTTATCCTCTTTTGCCTGAAAGCTCTGGGACATCATCGTTTCCATGAAGTTTACCATAAGATTCAGCAAACCTTATACATCCGAATAGCTGCCTTGATGTTTTGCTCAACCTAAGGGTATGCTGTGTACTGTCACCACCAACTGGCTGAAGTACCTTCTCACCCTTAATCCTCGCAGTGGGAATTGAAAGTGAACATATACTTCAGAGGCATTGCTCAGTTCAGGCCCATGTGTCTCAAGCTCACTCTCAGGGTACTGAAGTTTATGGTCACCTCAAGTTGCCTGAAATCCTGCTCACTCCACCGTCTTCAAGGCTCCTGCTTTTCTCCATCTCTCCTCACCAGGGTGTGCTAAAGCTCCTGCTCATTGTCATTTGCTTGTGGCTCCTGGCCACGCTCAAGTTCCCAGAGGTTCCTTCTGAGGGACATTAATCATTGGAGCTCTGGTCCACCTTAGGCCCCTGGGGCACACATCATACTCAAGTTGCTGAATCTTCTCAATTTTACAAACCAGAATATCTAGTTTCCCTACACATCACTGACTTTCCTGGTCACCCTGAGGTCTTCTGATATCTTTGCCCACCCTTAATAAGTCAGCTAATTGCTAATCTTCAGGCTTCAGTGGCTGTACACATCGAAGTCTTTCATGGACCCTTTTGATTGCCACACAGAAGTCTCTCTGAGAGGGTGTAACACAGCGTGTTACTTGGTCACATTTATACTGTAGGAAGAGACATGATCTGATGCTGCTTCACAAGCAGGAGGAAATCACTTCTACTACAGCCTTTCTTTTCATTTTCTATATATTACCCATGCCCTTGCTCTCTCTTTCACTTCCGCACATGTCTGAACAGCCCTTTACTCCTACTTCTAGTATGTATCCCTTTCTTCTCTTTGTTTACTCTCTCATTTCACCAGCACGCTATTTCTCACCCATCACATCTAATAGATTTTCTATGTTTCTGTATGTCTGTCCATATGTCATACCAATTTTCCATTCTGTCTCCCTCTCTCTCTACTTCTACAAACCCCTCTATCTATTTTAATCCCTTCCTATATCATTCTCCCTCCTATTATTCTGCCTCTCGTTTTCGATCTCTCTTTCCTGTCTTTCTCTCTCTCGCGCTCTCTCTCTCTCTGTAGTAGCCATGATTTTCCCCTTTTCCATAGCCCCGGCACCATTTCCCTCCCTCTCTTTTAGTCTATAAACTCCCCCTCTTTCTCACTCCTGTCTCTCACATACACTTCATCCTTCATTTGTTTTCTTCCTCCCGTCCTTATTCTCCACTCTCTCAATTTATATTGCCTGATTGATTTTTACTTCAGTTCTTCTATCTGTCTCAAAGGTTCTCCCTTTCTTCAATTGTGTTTTAGCTAGCGCCTTGAGACCTTGCGGTGAAATGTGCGCTATATAAGAATATGTGACTATGACTATGTCTCCTCATTGTGGTTACCCTCATTTCCCTTTAATGTTAATGTTAATGTTGATGTTAAAATGCGTTTGTATAGCGCTCGGCTACTCTAAAAGAGTGTCCCGCCGCTTTCCACGGGCTAAGGTGTAGAACAACATAACAAGAAAAACAGATTCCAAGAAAGAAGAAACCCGCCTAAACAGAAAGATTAAAAAGCCAAGTCTTCAAATTTTTTTCTAAATTGAAGCAGATTGGGGGTACTGCGAAGTGCCAGTGGGAGCGAATTGCACAGCTGGGGGGCCTTGAGGCTAAAGGAGCGCCCCCCAATGCGGGCCTTCCTCACACGCGGGACCACAGCAGTGAAAAGGGATGCAGAGCGCAGTGAGCGAGCAGGGCGATAGAAAGCCAATCTCTTCTGCAGATATCCCGCGCCTGAGCCAAACAGAGCTTTGTGCATCAGCGTCTGGGATTTGAACATAATCCGCTTCTGGATCGGCAACCAATGAAGCGTCTGCAGCAGCCCAGAAGCCCGTGCTCGTCTATGCAAACCAAAAATCGCACGGGCTGCAGAATTCTGTACCACCTGCAGACGCTGGACCAAGTAATCAGGAAGGCCTAAAAAAAGGGCATTGGCATAGTCTAGCCTGGATCCGATGAGCGCCTGTTCCGTAATCCGCCTGTGCTCCGCAGATAGTAGAGGAAGAAATTTGCGGAGCATTTTCAAAATGCCGAAACAAATGCCGGACAGGCCAAGAACGTGCGCTCTCAATGAGAGCTTGTTGTCCAGCTTAACACCAAGGTTCTTGGCAACCAAGGAGGATTGTGCCGGGGGACACATGGCAGCCGGCCACCATTGCCGCCACTCGGGATCGATGGCACAGCCGAAGAATAGAACCTCCGACTTACTGGAGTTGGCCTTCAGACTATTCCGCTGGAACCACCCAAAGTCCATGTCCAGGCAGTCCCGAATTCTCTCCCCATCAAATGGCTGATCTTTGCCACATGTGAAGAGGAGTTGTGTGTCGTCGGCGTAGGACACGATCTGGGCTCCGTAAGCCTCCACCGCAGCCGCCAGAGGGGACATAAAGATGTTAAACAACGTCGGGCTCAACACAGAACCCTGTGGAACCCCGACTCCCAATGGCGGCATCTCGGCGGAGCTCTGGGAAACCCAGACCGTCTGGCGGCGGCCATCCAGGAAGGATGTAAACCATCTGAGCACCGTCCCCCTGAGGCCGATGTCATGAAGCCTGGCGAGAAGCGCCTCGTGGGGGACGGTGTCGAAGGCCGCCGACAGGTCCAACATGACTAACATGGCCTTGCCACCCACATCCAAGGTCTCCCTGATGATCTCGGAGACCTCCACCAACGCCGTTTCCGTACTAAAATTCGGACGGAAACCGGATTGGGATGGATGGAGCAAATTGTTGGATTCTAAGAAGCTCGACAAGACGCCATGGACATGTTTCTTAGTGATCTTGGCCAAAGCCTGGAGCAGTGAAATTGGCCTATAATTGGCCAGAACCTCGGCATCAAGACCCGGCTTTTTCAGGAGGGGGATCACCATCGCCCTTTTCCAGGTGCGTGGGACACTCCCTTCCCTCAGGGAGGCATTGAGGATCGGGTTGACCAGAGGGTTCACCACTGCCACCATCCCAGCCAAAAATTTGGCGGGGCAGGGGTCGAGTGGCGAGCCAGATTTAAGGCTGGCCAGCAGAATCCGGGATGCATCACTGGAGACAGGTGGAAAGTCCGCCAGTACTGCCGTTGACAAGGACGATGTTCCGAGTCCTGCCCCGAGGTCACCGCAACCCTCCTCCGAGCTCTCCGAGAAGGAGGCCTGAATTGCCTTGATCTTGTTGGTGAAAAAAGTGGCAAGATCACACGCCCACGCATCAGATGATATTGGCGGAGGTGAGTAGGAGCTAGGGGACGTAAACTCCTTCACAATCGTGAAGATCTCCTTACAGGAGTTCGCCGACGCCTCAATCCTCCTGGCAAGGTATTCCCGCTTGGCACCAAGAATATCGCGGTGATAGGCCTTCACAGCCGACCTATAGGCGAGTTTAGCCTCCCCATCGTATTGAAGGCGCCAGGCACGCTCTGCAACCTTACATTGGCTGCGAGCCACGCGCAGCGCCTCCATAAACCACAGCGCAGATTGCCGTATCGCCGTGGACCGAGGTGTTACCCTAGGGGCAAGATCGTCCAACCTCTCGGTCAGCCATCGCTGCAGGGCCTCAGTGTCTCTTTCCGGATCCCCCGAGAGATGACAAGGATGTTTCGTGAGCGCCTGCTCCAACATAGCAGGGGTCACTCTGTGCAACGCTCTCGAGGCTGACCTGGGCACCGTGGGGGCGCAGGTGTCGGACCGCCCATTCTCCAATACGGAAAACCCAATCAGCCTGTGATCCGACCAGAGCACCGGCCGCGTCTAGCCCTTGAACTTGTTTGTGTCCTACACCTAATAGTATATTTCATTGTGCCCCATTTACTGAGTTGCTTCTGTCAGTAGCTGCCTGCTTTATCAAACTTTGATATTTGCAGAAGACCATTCTCTGTAGACATTACATAGATTCCTGTCCTTGTGGGTGCTTTCAGGTCTGCAGCTCCCAAATGGTATTCAGGAAAGTGAAGGGATTGTTTTACCTTTAGTCGATATCAGACCACAAGTATGTTTTATTGTTGAGTGGTAAGGGAAAATCCACCTATTTCTGGAGGAATTGTTAGAAACAGGGGAGAATCCACATGTGGCATTTTTTTGACCATGCTAAGCCTTTCTTGGGATTTACTCCTTATATGGCACTTCCTCTAGGTATCACCAACCTCTAAATCAAGCAGTGTGTGGTATTCTATACTAGGTCATTATAAAATTGTATGAGGTCATGGTGGAATGTAGGAGAGAGAAGAGGAGATACTGAGGCGAACGGTTGTGTACCCTGCTCTCCACTGTGATTGTTAAGTTGTTCTTCATATATACAATAAATCCTGTCTTGGAACCTACTTCATCGTTGGACCTATTTACTGCACAGTGGACTGCTGGCACTTGATAACCAAGAAGTGTGTGCAAAGCTGTGTTCATATTTTCCTTATGATTACTGGCCAGGAAATGTTAACATCCTCTTCACCATCGAGCCTTCACTCTGTAATTCATTGTTCTTTTTATCCCTATGCATCACCCTTCTCTCCACTTTTGTTTCTACCCTTCCCTCTTTCTACCAATCTCTTGTTCGACCCTTCTCTCCACCTAGTCTGTCCTCACTTCATATTTTCCATGGCTGTTTCCCTCTCTCCTTTCTCCATGTCTCACTCCATCAATGTGCTTATCTTTAATTATTTCCCTCTCCTCAGGCCTCTTTCCTCTTTATGTCTCTTCTCCCCAATACGTTTCTAATGTTCTGTAGTCTCTATTTCTGCACTGCTCTTACCTCTCCTTTTGCCCCAACATAGAGGGTGCATTATTTTTCACTGCATCTTTGTCATGTTTGCAATTTTGTCAAAATGTAGTTTTCCTTTTACCCATTTCTAGTCATAGGTAACGTTATTTCAGTCCTTATTGTTTTATTTCTGAAGTTGCAGCACCCTTCATTGTGACAGAATGAAACTTCCAATCTACATCTGGTATGTCACTACACAGTTTATAAACCAAGAAAGCCGTAGCTTTCCTATCCGATCGGTGTGGCCTGCTGAGAGCCAACCTGAACGTCCCCGCCTAAGACTTGTTAATTGTGTTGCTCGAAAGCATCAGCAGCTCCCCAAGGACTTAACACCATCTCCTGAGGCCTGGGATGGGAGGAGATGCACCATGCTGTGCCTCCTGGGCCATTGTCATTCTGCCAATGAGAAAGGACCAGCCTGACTGTCACTTTCTGAGAGATGCTGCGAAAGCTGTAGCAGCCTTTCGGGTTGTGCACCAGCAGGAAAGTTGGCCCAGGTATGTGGACCTGCTTTTCCATTTTTAGATAGATTTGAGTGGGCCAAGATCTTTCTTGGGTAGCCTGGCCCACCTGGCCCACCCTCTAGGACCGGGCCTGATGACCACCCCGCCACAGATTCCCTCACTAACATCCTCTGAGTGCCCCTCAAGTCTCCATAACCACGCTTTCTCTCAGATGCATTTAATTAATGTTACAGTGCCAGTCATACAAGTGTAGGGTGTCAGAGCACTTTACATCACACACTCTACACAGAGACAATCATTCATACGTGGATAGGAAATGTTACATAAGACTGAGGACTACAAGGTGTAGGAGTCACCTGTCATCCATACTGGTATTCAGTATAGTTTATTAGTACTTTGTCTGGAGAAGCACAAACTCAGAATTTAAAATGCAACACCATGGTTGGGGGTTTGCTTCAATAATCAGAATTGATCTGCGGCGGCTGGTATAGAACAGGGGTGGTGGGTGGTTCGGGGGGGAGGTGAAAGAAAAAAGATCTGACTTGCCTCCTTTGTAGGGCTGCCGTTTCTCCGTCTCTCCTTTGGCGTCGTTGCTCCTTGGAAAGTAGGAAGCACCCAGGCTCCCCTAAGCCAATCACGAAACTGTTGTCAACACTGCTGTCACCATGACAGCAGCGTCGTGATTGGTCTAAGTGCCGTGGTTTGGCACTCAGACAGGCAGTGGGAGGCGGGCATATTCTACACCCAAGCTGTGCACTACTACCCGTATGGAGATCATGCCAAGTGAGCAGGCTCTTTGGACGGCCCAAGTGAAGGACTGGGCTATTCTAAGGCCCAGCGGTGCCAGGGAACAACACCTGAAACCTTCGTGGGTTACCTGTTCCGGCGTACAAATCACAGAGACACGGACACTTCCTTCGGCGTCAAAGATCAGCGTTTATTTACTGCAGGGATACAGAAATCGCAAGAAGTACACAATGTGTATGTTCTGAGAGACTGCTTCGAATTGCAAAAGTGGGTCGCTCCTTTTATACACATTTTCGTCATTGCACAACATGGCGAACAAAAGGTTACAACTCAGTTCCCGCAGTAAACTTCAAAAAGGTTGCTTTCATGTTTTCAGGAGCCCGGAACATAATTACAGTAACATCGCCGGTTCCCAACTGTAAAAGCACGTTATCCCACCATTAGGCACATTCCATTCAGGCTGTAAACGAGCTAAGAGAAGAGACAGAAACAGGTGCAAGGAGGACAAAGACAGACAACAGATTGGAAAAGAGTGTAGGGGGTAATAACGGAAGCATGATTGCAGGATCAAAGGATTCGTGCCTAATGCATGCACGGCTGAAACAATAGATCGGCACGGCAAGATGAGCTTCGAGCGGAGCCATCTGCCTTTGCTGTGTCATCCCCCTCGTCATAAAGACACCCTCAAAGGAACATGAGTCTTCCGCAAGAGCTTGGGAATCCCAGGGTCACGAAGCGGACAGTGCCCGTTCGCTGACTACTTGAGGGCAAGAAACAAAATGGATGCCGTATCTAAAATGGAACCCGTGGGTTCAGATGGAGAAACCCACGAATAAGACGAACGGTACAAAGTAGTGTAGCGAAAACGCGTACACCCACTAAACTCGTCATTTGCGGTTCATAGATACCAAACTCGTCCATATTTGAACAAGTCAAAAAAGTTGTTACAATTCTCACAGAACCTCAGGCGCTCCTTTTGCCCTCATGTAGGCAAGCACTAGTCGATATCAGAATCGATCTTGATATTCATCAGATCGTTCAGATGTTGCTGCAACATTATTCTATCCATCAATGCTTCTTTGGTAACAGATGGTCGTCTTATACATGTTGTAGCACAGAGGCCACATAAGGCAGGACCACACTGCACGCAAAGGCAACACGTGAACAGAAATGCCACAACAAAACCCACGATCATCAGAATCTTCCAACCCCAAGTCGACATACTCAGCCTCACTCAGATCCTTGTATGCTCGCATCTCTTCCTCTGGAATAAGCGATGCATCAAAAATATCCCTATCTAAGTCAGCAATCGCTATCGCCAAAGTCTTGTGGTACGGGCCGGGACCAAGGTCTGTGGAGCGTGGCTCTCAATGGGGGTAGGAATCTAGTGCACTACGGAACATGGTTTGAAATGCTCGAGCTGACCCCTGGGAGCTGTAAGGAAGAACCAAGTACGGAATACCCTTATCCATGGTATGTGGCATTAGCCCACACACCCAGCAGTTAGTAGTATTCATCACCAACTGATGCTGATGTAGGAGCTGGACAAAGGAGTTGTTCATAAATTCCGCACGTCTAACCTGTTCATGTTGGGGCAGAAGATGAAAGGAATGTGGAGAAACAGTGGAAACAGAATTCAGATCAGGTGAAGGAGAAGTAGGTGAAGTAGAAGGCAACAATGACTGGATTCCAAGATACACTCCACCCACCAGTAACATAGAAACAGTCAGGAATAGCAGGAACACCTGAAACAGGAAACATTTTGTTCGTACAACCTTATGCAATTTTGATCTTTGCGCCGACATCCTCTCTACTTCCGACAGCTTAGAGAACTCCATCCTCTAAAACCGGTCCGTAACGTTCTTGACGCACTTCGTTCTGAGTAGCGATTATCAATTCCCAGGAGTTCCCAGGAATCGACAAAAGTAACCGACCTAGTGTCAGGAACCTGCTAAACAGAAGGAAGTACCCGCACGACCCTACGGTCAACCCGGATGAAAGGTTTTCTTAAACAAACGTTCAATTTAATACAATTCTCCTAGCTATACAAAAATAGGAATACACGTGAAAAAGAACTAAAAAATCAATGAAAGATGCAATTGTTCATAATGTTCGTAGCAACAGTAAGGGGGTAATATGAATTCAAAAACAAAAAAGGATTTTTTTTATTAGTCTTTGTCACGTGAGCGAAGAAAGTATCGACTTCTTCCAGATCGAGTTTGCTCTTCAAATAACTGTTCAGATTGCAAAACAGTGTTCGATCGATCAGATGACAGTTCAGACCTTGAATTCTCCAATGCTGATGATTCAACAGATGTATCTGGCTGCGCTGAATTGTTTCCTACAGGTTGAGCATCACTGAACGGCACATGACGTAGAGGGGTCTCGGTTTCTGTTGCGGCAATTCCAGTTCTGACCCAGTTATCTGCTGGCAAAGGAATTGGGACTTTCTTTGTATGATGAGTGGCATGCACCCAATTCTTCCTGCCCTCCAACCGAACTGCAGTCCTTGTCGCCAGCAGAACTTGGAAGGGTCCCACAAATCTTGGCTCGAGGTTACGCTTTCTACCAAAGTTGCGGGTGACTACCCAGTCACCCAGTTGGAGCCGATGTCCAGGACCCTCTGTCTGTGCCGGTAGAGCTTCAAAGACCTGTTGATGAATTAACCTCAATTTAGCAGTCAGATCATAAAGATAATCAATCAACATTGGATATTCTAGGCTATCAAATGCCTTAGGCCTCGGAACTCCCCAGATGTTTGCAGGACGGCCGAACACAATCTCATATGGGCTAAGCCCTACTCGAGAGTGCACAGTCGCCCTGGTCGATAAGAGAGCTAGAGGCAGGGCATCGGGCCATGACAGACCAGTCGTCGCTTGAATCTTAGCAAGTTTCAGAGTGACATTGTACCCTTCCACTAAACCTGCTGACTGGGGATGATTGGCGCTATGGAATTTCTGCCGTATTCCAAGGCCCTTACACACACTCTTCATCACACTCCCCACAAACTCACTTCCGTTATCCGACCATACGATCCGTGGCATTCCATACCGAGGAAAGTATTCCTTCAGTAGGACTTTCGCTGTGGACAGGGCAGTATTATCTTTAGAAGGATAGGCCTCAATCCATCTGGAGAACGCGCAAACCACAACCAGAACATATTTCAGGTTATTGCATCTCTCCATATGGATGAAGTCCAATTGGATAACCTTAAAGGGACATGTAGGAGGAGCAAAATGACCAGGTGGAGTGGGGGTGTCCTTGCCAGGAATATACATAATACATACCATACAATTCTTAACCACTCTCTCAGCACACTTAGCAATACCATCATTCTTCCATACAGGAGACAACAACTTACATATACCTTTCGCGCTAATATGTGACAAGCCGTGCGCCATAGTTACAACGGCTAGCACATATGCATCTGGTAACATCCACCTCTGACATTCTGACAAATCAACCCAACATCCATGCTCGTCTAATTTTCCCGTGCTTTCTTTCCACGTAGTCTTTTCAATCTCAGTAGCCTCATTCTGAATCGCTTTCACGCTCTCAACGGTGTGCTCACACATACCAGTCTCCGCCGCCACCTCACTGAACTCGTAATGTACATTCGGGTTGCAAGATTCTTAGCTGTTTCTTTAGCAATCTCATCCGCAAACGCATTACCCTGACCAACATCATCCGTAACCTTTCGGTGCCCGCTGCATCCCGCTGCATTTAATGATTGCCACCTGCTTAGGCAATGTAAGTGCGTCCAAAAGATCATTCACGAGCTGTCCGTGTTGGATCTTCGTACCATGCGATGTCATAAATCCTCTTTCTCTCCACAATCGACCAAAGCTATGTGCAACGCCAAATGCATATTGACTATCAGTAAACACATTCACTCGCTTTCCTTTAGACAAAACACTCGCTCTCGTTAACGCAATCAACTCTGCCGCTTGCGCTGAATTCTGGCTCAATCTCGCAGTTTCCACAACCGTACTCAACATCACCACAGCATACGCAGTCGTCACATCGCCATTCGGCAACTTAAAACATGAACCATCAACATACAGAGTACCATCAGGATCTGCCAATGGAGTGTTTTTTAGGTCAACACGACCCTTAATTTCTAATTTAAAATATTTGTAGAGCGCAGCGTTCACCGTACGGTTTCTTGGCGCTATAGTGGTAAATCCAGCAACTGAGGACGAAGTGAACCAGGCGAAAACCAGGATGGACAGATTACAAGGGGAAAGCCTGTTGAAACAAGAACGTTTTTAAGTCTTTGCGGAAGGATGTATATTGTGTGGCCGAACGTAGGTGGTCTGGGAGGGAGTTCCAAAAGGTGGGAGCCAGAGTTGAAAAATTGGCTCCACCCCACTTTTTACGTTTAAAACGCGGAGTTTGCAGGAGGGATTTAGAGGAAGAACGAAGCTCTCTGGTAGGGACATAATCGTGGATCAGAGAGAAAATAAAGGCGGGGGCAGTGCCCTGGCGAGCCTGAAAAACCATACAACCAGTTTTAAAAAGGGAGCGTTGCTTGACAGGAAGCCAGTGTAGTTCTTTGAGGAGGGGTGTGGAATGGTGAAAGCGGGGGAGACCGTACACCAACCGGGCCGCTTGGTTCTGGATCATCTGGAGCTTCCGCAGGCTGTATGCAGGGATGCCGTTGTAAATGGCATTGGCATAATCCAGCCGCGAAATCGCCAGTGCGAACATGATCAGCTTAAGTGCTTGGGGGGAGAAAAAACGGGAGACAGTGCGGATGGTTCGAAGGGTGAGGAAACAAGAAGAGAAAACAGAACTGATTTGTGAATGTAAAGTAAGTTGGTTATTTATTTTGACACCCAGGGTTTTAACTGTGGAAGAAGGGGCAGGGGGAGTACCAAAAGAAGAGGGCCAGAAGAGAGAATTCCAGGGACTGGAAGAACCACCGGTGAGAACCAACTCGGTTTTGTCCGGGTTCAGTTTGAGATGGTTGTGGTTCATCCAGTCCCTGATGAAAATCATAATAGATTGAAAGTTTGAGATGGAAAAGGAGAAGAGGAAAGGTTGAAGATGAGCTAGAGGTCATCCGCATAATTGTACACGGTGACCTCCAGCTGCTGAAGTGCATAGATAAGAGGGAAGATATAAAGATTAAACAATAAGGGAGAAAGAGAAGAACCCTGGGGAACACCACAGGTGACTTGTAGGGGTGTGGTCGTGAAGTCTCCCAACCGAACCGCCTGGGTGCGGTCCCTAAGGAAGGAGGATAGCCAGACCAGGGCTGAGCCCTCTATTCCCGCCGCCCTGACACGTGACCCTTCGTTTCTTCTTCAGTTCTTAAATAACAATCATGTGGTGGTACGTCATCTGATTCCATATTAGTCGGCAACAATGTCGCAGGGTTCAGCACATTACAACGCTTGATCTGTATATGACTTGCCAAAAGCGTCAACTCATAACCAGACAACCTTGCGCTCGTCAAGTGTTGAGTTTTCGTTCGATTCAAGAGAGTGTCAACTGCATGCGGGACCATCACTGTAAGCATATTACCGATGACCAGGCCTGCAGGTTTCCGGATGGACACCGCAGCTTCCGCTGTTGCTCATAAACAACTCGGCAATGCTCTAGCTACTGGGTCCAAGGTCGAGGAAAAATATGCACATGGCCGCTGCTTACCGCCAAATTGTTGCGTCAAAACACTCAACGCACAACCTTCCCTCTCGTGAACGTATAGTGTAAACGGCTTACTGTAATCAGGGGTACCTAACACATGAGCCGAACACAACGCATCACGCAATTCAGAAAAACTTTTCTGACACTCTTCAGTCCATGGCAAAGGAGTCGGAACATCCTTGCACGTGAGAGCTAACAATGGCTTCGCTAGCAAGGAAAATTTTGGAATCCATTGCCTGCAGTATGACGTGATACCTAGAAAGGCACGCACATCTCTCTGAGTTGTTGGCACAGTCATTCGAGCAATCGCTGCAATTCTTTCTGGGGTCAACCTTCTTCCCTCCTTTGACAATAAGTGACCTAGATAGGTTACTTCTTGACAACAATATTGTAGCTTAGAAGGTGACACCTTGTGATGTAAGTCACATAGATGCTGTAACAGCGATACTGTAGCAGTTTTACAAATCTGCTTAGTGTCAGCAGCCACTAACAGATCATCGACGTACTGAATCAAGGCCGCACCAGCTGGTAACACAAACGCGTCAAGTGGACTCTTAAGAGATTGACTGTAGATCGATGGACTCTCACAGTAGCCCTGAGGAGCGCGTTTAAACCTGAAGCTGCGACCACCTAATGAGAAGACGAATAGATCTCTGCTTTCCTCAGCAATCGGAATGCTAAAGAAAGCATTCTTCAGATCGGTTACCGAGAACCAAGAGGCAGAGGCTGGAATCAGAGTCAGCAAAGCTGTAATGTCAGTCACCACAGGAAATTGTGGAATCACAATTTTATTTACCTCTCTCAAATCAATGACAAAACGGTACACAGGAGGTTTGGATGGATCAGTTTATTTCAAAATAGGTAACACAGGACTATTACACACATTTCCCCGAGTTTCCTCAATAACATCCTTCTTGATCAAGTCATAAATGAACGCTAATAGCGCTCGTTCACCATCAAGAGAGATACGATACTGGGGGATACGTGGTAATCGCACATTCGATTTCAATTGGATGACATAAGGTGATATGTCCAGCAGGCCCACGTCATTGGGACCTGTTGCCCACAAAGACTCAGGAAGAGAACTCAATTCCGGTGGGAGCTTATCAGTTGACAAGTACATAGGAGAGATCACTCTCTGACCCAATGTAAGCTCCACTCCCGCAGGAGAACAATACAGTGTTGCATACAACCGTTTCAACAAATCCAGGCCCAAAAGATTCTCACCACAACCAGTAGTTAAAATCAAAGGAGCTTCGAGCTCACGTGGCCCAATTGTAAGGGGCAAAGGGCTAGAAACTAGATTGCTAACCGGGGCGCCAGAGAATCCAACGGAAACATTCGTTAAGCCAGACAAAGGTGCGCCAGGGAGTTTCGACTGCATGATGGAACTTTTCGCTGCACCAGTGTCCAACAGAAAAGGATCAACTACGCCCGATGTGGCAACTGCGACGTAAGGCCCTCTCTGATCAACCAGAACTGATACTACTCCCTCTCTTTGTCTTTGGCTGTCCTAGTAATTACCGTCAGCATCAATATCATGCTCGACGTAATAGTCGTCCACATGATACTGTGCAGATCTACCGGACGATGAATCGCGCTGATCAAAGCAATTGTTCGAGTCCGATGAAGTAGTAGAACGCTCATTCTGATTTTGAGAGACACCACGACCTCTACCACGAGATGGCTGTTGAGGACCACTACGACCTCCCCGAGCTGAAACGCCATCATTTCGGTTACGTAAAACCGGACAATTAAACTTCAAATGACCCTCACCCCTTCAATATGCGCATTGATTATACCCCAGCATAGATCTTGGTGTAGAGGAGTCAGTACGCGACTGCGTCCTAGAAGACAATGATTGCGATCGATTTTGCTGTTGTGAGTCATTTTGATTCGAGCGCGGAGGATATGTTTGCTGCAACAAAACCTTAGTTTTAAGCTCCTTCGTTTTCTTATCTGCACAATCACTTTCTTCCTTTTCTCTATTTTCGTAATATTGAGCCGTGGCTAATATTTGAGCAGTAGTAGAAACAGCCCATGAACTTTCGGAATTTTTCAATTTGTTGCTTAGTTCAGGCAACAAATTTGACACAAATTTATCAACAAACAGTCGCTGACCTCCCTCAGTGCTCATGTCCTGACCACTATGATCGATAAATGCCTCCTCAAATCTGGTAAAGAAATCGGAGACACTCTCGTCTTTCTTTTGCTTGCACGCAGACAGTTTATCCCAGTAAACTCTCATCGCTGGCATAAGTGTCTTCATAAGTGTAATGATCCTTTGAGGCAGATCCGTAATGATCTGTTCAGGCTTAGCCCCACCAACTTGTCGTCCGTCAGCCGCCGCAAGAGCAGCCCAATCACCACCTAACTCAGCTACGTGATTCTCTTGACGGATTTTTGCCCAAATTGGTTGAGGTACTACGTTACCGAACAACATGTCAATATCGGCGAGGTTCATAATAGTAGCATCCACTAATTGGGATAGCTCCTTATAATAACCTGCCGGATTTTTCCGGGGGGTCAGGTAAAGATTGTTTCACCTGCAAAACTTCTGATCGCTCCTATGGGAGGTGTATCCAAACTCTCTGGAAGTGTGGCAAGATTGTAGGGTTAGCAGCAGGATTACCTGGCATTCACACTGGGGGAACTTCTCGCATGGGATACTGACCAGGTTGTGCTTCCCAATCTTCAGTGTCGTCATCAAACAATACTCGAGGATGCACTGTAGATCAAAAAGCTAACAGACGCTCTAAAGCACGTCGGACATTACCACCCACAATCATACCGTTCGAAAACTGATTCTGGAGTTCAGTCATTTTGGGCGGTACATTGTCTACCTCATCATTATCCCACTCCTCTCTTAAGGATTTACACATTTCCTCAAACACAAATCTTTGTGTGGGCTCATTAAACTGAGAGAACGTGTCAAACTATGCGCCTGGTGTACTTAGCAGGATGCCTAATCCATTTACGCGTCATTTTCACTAACGTCTCACTCTCCCTACCACCAGGAATTTGACTTCGTCTCTGAGAGACATCAGAAACATCGGACCCAAGTATTGGTCCGAACACCGGAGAGTAAAGATTAGCCACAGCATTAGGTATGCGACTACGGACAGAAGGAGAAGAGGAGAGAAGTACAGGGGCAACAACATGAGGACTGAACGTAGGAGCAGTAGGAGTAGCCAAGATAGCAGAAGTAGCAGGAACAATAGACTGAGAAGGTATAGGCAGTGGAGCAGTAGGAAGAAGGGCAGGTAAGGGAGCAGGGACAACTTGAGGAACAAGAGGATTCGGAAGGACAGGACCAACGACAGGCTGACCAGCAGCTGCCGGATCAACAGGTTGAGGGACAGGAGGAACCACAGGGGCTGTAGTATCCTGTGCATATGGAGGTGGCGATTTCAGTAGATAGGACAGCAAAGGGTCCTCTACCGCTTCTTCTCCCTTTTTATCAGAACTCGACGGTAAAACCGGATAACATTTATCCACCGCCATATGATGCAGTCTAGCAAAAACTTCCTTTTCCTTCTCGTCTTTGTCTCGCTGATACTGTTCTGCATTTCGCATCACCGTAATGATACCTTCTCTCTTATTTTTCTTAATCTGCTTGATTTCTTTCTGCTTGGCCTCTTTGCGCCATAACCGAAAGGAATAAAACATGGCCGGCCTAGCTTTCTTTTTAAACAATTTGGCTTCAAGATTATCTAAAATTGCAGTTTTGAAACTCCCATGGGGTGGCCAACTAAGGACACCATCATCTTTAGTGTAACGGATCCAATATTCATTATATACGATAGGGCCTACTCCGTGGCGACTATAGAGCTCATAAATTGGAGTTCCGACTGGAGGTATCGGACATGAGTCCTCCAATCGGGAATCCGTACGGCAACATTTAAGGAAACCAAACAAAGTACTACGGCCAGGCATCGTGCACACTAACCGAGTTTACAAACTTCAAGGGTTATCGAATTACGATGTCCTCGCAAAAATGCAAGACCCTCGGTTTTTGGCAATTGCAATCGTCAAATAAAACCCAACAACTAAGAACGAACAACTAAGAACCACAAATGCAATGGAACCATGCAAACAACCAAGTTTCAATTACAACAACCAAGGTTTCTGGGAGCGACCCACAAATACTTAACTGAAAGATCAATGGCGTCACCAGGAAGGCCAGTCTATCGTCTCGCTGTACAAAGGACTAAGCCAGGCGCCAAAACAGGTCGACAGTCAGGGCATCAGTCCGTCGCAGCCTTCAGGAGGCGGGAATCTTCGCGGGAAAAGTCTTCGGACCACTTATTTCGACAACAGGATCGATGAAGCGGGGTGCACCTTCCCTCGGAGATTTCAGACGAAGTTCCTCACGATCATCGGGCTTTGGACCGGTACCGCTGATGTCGCCCCACCGTGGGCGCCAACTGAAGGACTGGGCTATTCTAAGGCCCAGCTGTGCCAGGGAACAACACCTGAAACCATCGTGGATTACCTGTTCCGGCGTACAAATCACAGAGACACGGGACACTTCCTTCGGCGTCAAAGATCAGCGTTTATTTACTGCAGGGATACAGAAATCGCAAGAAGTACACAATGTGTAGGTTCTGAGAGACTGCTTCGAATTGCAAAAGTGGGTCGCTCCTTTTATACACATTTTCGTCATTGCACAACATGGCGAACAAAAGGATACAACTCAGTTCCCGCAGTAAACTTCAAAAGGGTTGCTTTCATGTTTTCAGGAGCCCGGAACATAATTACAGTAACATCGCCGATTCCCAACTGTAAAAGCACGTTATCCCACCATTAGGCACATTCCATTCAGGCTGTAAACGAGCTAAGAGAAGAGACAGAAACAGGTGCAAGGAGGACAAAGACAGACAACAGATTGAAAAGAGTGTAGGGGGCAATATCGGAAGCATGATTGCAGGATCAAAGGATTCGTGCCTAATGCATGCACGGCTGAAACAATAGACCAAGACGGCAAGATGAGCCTCGAGCGGAGCCATCTGCCTTTGCTGTGTCATCCCCCTCGTCATAAAGACACCCTCAAAGTAACATGAGTCTTCCGCAAGAGCTTGGGAATCCCAGGGTCACGAAGCGGACAGTGTCCGTTCGCTGACTACTTGAGGGCAAGAAACAAAATGGATGCAGTATCTAAAATGGAACCCGTGGGTTCAGATGGAGAAACCCACGAATAAGACGAACGGTACAAAGTAGTGTAGCGAAAACGCGTACACCCACTAAACTCGTCATTTGCGGTTCATAGATACCAAACTCGTCCATATTTGAACAAGTCAAAAACGTTGTTACGATTCGCACAGAACGTCACAAGGCAGCCGACCAAACCGTAATGCAAACTACGGTGTATGAACCACTCGTCCCGCTGCTGGCTGTGAGACAGCCAAGCCCCGCCCACCCCCAAACTGCCTCTGTGATGAAAAATAAAATGATAATACTTGCATGTTATTATCATTTCAGTTTTCCTTTTTCCCACTGCTGAAAAGCAGCGGGCAACGCTCCGCCTTAGCGGAGGAGCCGCCACTGGAATTGATTTCTATCCAAATGAACCATTTTTCCAACATTAGGGTAACGAAAGACTGGGGAAAGGATCATAACACTCTGAACTATACCTTGCAGTTTGCATACAGCTCCTTGATTACAGTTAATAGCTCACGGTTCTATATTAGGATTTTAAATTATAAACTGCAAATAACAAAGGGAACTCTCCAACAAAAGCAGTAAGCAGCTGACCTATTTCGATTCTATACACTTTTTGATCTATATGGTACAAGTTATTTGCAGCAGGCATATTAACCCTCTGTGCTACTTTGCCACGAGTCAAAAATTCCACTTGACAAACCTTGATCTCTCTAGAAAGAGCATTAATCACCAAAGTTATCTTGACATTTTTATTGTTGCCTGAAAATTTGCCGAAAGCCAGGAATGCAGCAGAAGGTGCTTTTAAAACCATAATATACTTGTAAACAGACGCCCCCACCGTAAGTCAGCAACCAGTGCCATCGCACTGGTAGCACCGCCCTAGAGCTGACCCTGCTCAGGGAATCTGCCCACGATCACACGTGGACGTGTCCAGCGAAAGACCTGAGGTCTGTTGCACGTGTGAGTATCACCTCTTCACACGCAGGGCTGGCCCTAAATCGGTTTGACGGGGATAGTGTCAGTAGCGGCTCGTGGAGGAAGTGCTATGGGGCGGTGGGGCGGGCTGGAGAGGAGTAAGGTGGGGGTAGTAAACTACGGAATGCGGCCAAACGGAGGTAAGTAAACAAATGAATAAATAAATAAAACAAATTTCAGTGCGTGCACGCATTGCAAAATGGAAGTATTTGACAATGCCCCCAAAGTCTCCATAACCATTGCCTCTTAGATTCATTTAGTTTTATATTACAGCACCACTCATACCAGTTTTAGTTGTCAGAAAACTGCACATCACACATACCTTGCATGGAAACAATCCTACGTGTGTAAATCAGAGTATAAGAAATGTTACTTAAGACAGAGGCCTACAAGATGTGTCACATGTCATCCATACTGGTAGGCAGTGTAGTTTAACAGTCCTTGGTCTGAAAAAGCACAAATTCAGAATAAAAAATGCAACACCATTGTTAGGGGTTTTGTTCATAATAAGAATTGATTTCTACCTAAATAAACCCTTTTTGCAATATTAGGATAAGGAATGACCGGACAAAAAAAGACATGTAGTATATTCCTTGCTGTTTGCATGCACCTCTTTGACTACAGTTAATAGCTCACTGCTTAGGATTTCCACTTGTAAACTGCAAGTAACAAAAGGGTCTAACTGGCAAAAGCAATAACGCATTGACCTATTTAAAGTGTATGCGCTTTTTGATCTGAATGGCACACGTTCTTTGCAGCAGGCATATCAACCTTCTGCGCTATGATGCGTCACAACTTCGACTACCAAACAAAGCTCCGATCTCTTGCCAGGAAGAACATTAATCACCGGAATTATTGTGACATTTTAATTAATGCTTGAAAGTTGCTGGGATAAGGAACTTGGCATCTGGTGCTTTTAAAACAATGAACACACCCTGGAATGGACGGAGACGAGCCTGGCCTCCGCAAGTGGCACCGGCCGACCCGAGAGCTGTGATCCCATCAGAGGCAGTGACTGCCTGCCCCTCTCCTAGTCACCGCCCTCCCCCCAACCCCCCACTTCTCTGTACATAAAGGAGCTTTAAGTAGGCCCTGCCAGACAGCTCACCTCAACCTCACAACATGCTGCTCACAGGCGCTCTCCTCTCCTCCGCCTTCCTGCTCGGCTCTGCCCTGGCGCTTCCGGTGAGTTTTGGGGTCACTTCACTCGACACTGCTCATGAGACACCCCTCTTTCTCTCTGGCTGTTCCAAGCGTTTCATGTCACTTCGTTCTCTGCCGGTTCGACTCCTCTGTCCCTGGCACTGCCCGTCCCTGGCACTGTCCGTCACTCCTTTCTTCCCCTCAAGGACACCTCCGTTACTCGCACTGCCTGTCAGAGGCGCAACTAGAGCCAAATTTCGGGGTGGGCTACTGAAAATGTAGGGGGGGGGGCTAAGTCTTCCAGCAATTGGCATGAAGGTGTGAAAAAACAACAAAACCTCGTTAACAAGTAAAGGGTCTTTTAAAGATCTGTGAAGTGCGGCTGCGATAAGCTCAAACACTGTCAGTTTTCTGTGCCGGGGATGCTGGCTCAGCCCGGGCTGACATACCCGACGGTAGGGGGGAGATGAAGCTTTTTCGAGGCCAATGGGCGTTGAGCGCCTGCTGTCCGTCATTCCTTTATTTCCTCGAGGACACCCCTGCACCTGGCACTGTACGTTCCTGGCACTGTCCCTCACTCCTTTCTTCCCCTCGGGGACACACCGTCCCGGGCACTGTCCGTCACCAGTGGCGTAACAACACTTGAGGGGGCCCCCCTGCAAAGCACAATGAGCCCCCCCCCAGCGGCCCGGCCCACCACCTACCACTTTGCCCCACCAACAAAAATAAGCAGTCACCTAAAGCCGTATAATCAGCACTTATCTGTGCATACTTCGAACAGCAAAGATACATAGAATGCACTTTAATTGTGTTCTAGGGCTGCCTCATGATGAAATCCATGACTGATAATTAAAGGGTACAAAGACAGAAAAGTCACATTACAAATGAATCATACTTTTTTATTTATTACCTTATTTTGTGCTAAGAAGAGGTCTTTCCAGGCTCTTTAAACACATGGCTGGCATTTTTCGGTTGGCAACCCTACTTTAAATTCCTTTTCATGAAATGCATTCTCACACTACAGCAGTAAATGTAAATTTCAAATGCAAGGAATTGGCAGAGGGGGGGGACCGTCACTCCTTTCTTCCCCTCGAGAACACACCATCTCGGGCACTGTCCGTCACTCCTTTCTTCCCCTTGAGGACACACTGTCCGTCACTCCTTTCTTCCCCACGAGAAGACACCGTCCTGGGCACTGTCCGTCACTCCTTTCTTTCCCCGGGGATCCCTGCAAACCTGCTAGTCTAACACACGCTCCTGTCGGTTCCTTTTGCAGATTCCTGCTCGGGGTTTCTCGTACTTCAAGGAGGCTGTCGGCCCCACCGGTAAGTGTCTCATCTATGGTGTGAGAGAGAGAGGAGCGAGCGTGTAAGAGAAAGAAACCAAGAGAATGTGAGTGAAAGAGAGAGGGAGATTGAAGGCGAGGTTGGAGGTTCGAGTGCTGCACTGCAAAGGTAGCTCGGTGCGTGAGTGAGTGTGTTCTCGGCTGAGCAGTGCTGTTGTGAAGGAGCTGCAGGGAGACCTCCTGCTCTCACTCACCCCCTGCTCGAAGTGAGGGGACCTCTCCCGGTGCTCCCCGGGGCGGAGCGCCTTCCAGCAGGTTGAGGCCCGGACAGACCCGAATGATGGAGCTGGAGAGGGATATGCATGGACAGCAGCAGGGGGCGTTCTTGAAGTTTACATTATAAATGTTTCCGTCATAGCACCTGCCTGTCACACTCACCCTCTGGCACACATCTGTTTACCCTCACAAAGGGACGGAGCTATCAACGGCCAGTGCAGCAGGTGTCATGGCATTGGCCCCCAGGGAGTGTGGGGCCCACTTCACCCCAGTTAAATGCTGTTTTACTGCTACTAAACCAGGGGTCGGAGGCCCAGCGTGCTTGCTTGAGTGAGTACCCATGGTGCCCTGGAAGGGCCACTGCCCACGCACTACCGAAGACCAGTTCAGGGCGGGGTCAGTGCCAGAGATGTGCAGACTTAGGTGTGGTGGTCACGAAGTATCACTTTCCTTTTCAGGAGTCAGCAGTAAACTGGAGCCGAACGATGACATCCTAGAGGCCAATAAAGGTAAGGGCATGGGGCGGAGTAGGTGGGTGGGGGCTCGCCAGATGTGTCTGGAATTATCGGGTTTTAGCCCTCATTAAGTCCAAATGCTGCCAGCAGGATATTATTAGAGATCAGAGAAAGATGACGCGGAATCTTGTGATGACATAATCATGCCTCAGGCGGGCCTCCAATGATGAGCAAGTACAGTGGCGTAACGAAACTTGAGGGGGCCCCCATGCAAAACACATGGAGGGGGGTCCCCCCAGCGGACCGGACCACCACCTACCATCCTGACCCACCAGCCAAAAATCTGATATATTTTGATCTAAAACCTCCAACTTTTAATGAAGTGCCTCTTTATTGTCTTGCTTAAAGTTCTAATGAGAAAGTGGGACAGCCTCTTAACATATAAGCAACGCAATTTGTAACAATACTGTCAAAAGCAGAATATTTGACTGAGGCAGCAATCAGAATAATGCCAAAGTGCGATCCTATTGTCTCAGGAACTGCCTATGGCTGAAGAACAAAGAACTATGAAGGTTTGGATTAGAATTTACATTCATGGAGAATAACTTGAGACTTTGAAGGACAAACGCAAGCCTGCAGTTCCATAAAAACTCGACTGACAATATACATGAGAAGTACACAAGATATAACTCAGTAGCCTGTGAAAGTCAAGAGAAATAGACTGAAATTATCTGCATGCCAAACACTAGCAACTGTCAAAGGTTGTGCATGATAACATGACCTGAGGAAGCAATTTCTATTTCTACCATCAAGTCTTTATTAGTAAGCATTACAAAACAGGCACGCAAACAAGGCTGAGGATGACAATTGTTTGGATGCTTCAGAACATTGATGCAGATGTTTGTCTGAATGTATCATTTCTGTGGTGTAAACAATGCTTATTACAAGATTGAAGGCACACATATTACAGACAAGTGCAAGCAACACCATAAATAACACCGCATGTAGAATAAAAACAAACCATATCAGCAAGTACTTAATGACAGAATCTGTGCAAACTGTAGTTGGTAAAGCAAAACAAATGTGCAAATACTTCCAAGTGCATGCCTAATAGAGCAATCACCAGTCCAGCAATATACAAAAATCAAGCATATTGTGTAAAAGAATCCAACCTTCTTAAATCAAGGTGAAAATACTTTCAAAGTGTATGATAAAAACGAGTCCAGCAGTATGCAAAAATAAAGCCAGGTTAGTTAAACAATTCCCCGTTTGGTGTGTACATATATTTCAAAGCAACTAGTAAACGAAAACAACTACAGCACCATACAATAATCAAACCAGTTTAGACTAACGATTCCCTTTTTGAAGGCTCAAATATTTCAAAGTGACTGGCAAAAAAGTAACAAGTACAGCAGGCAGCAGCGTACAAAAATCAAACCACTTTAGTCAAACAATTCCCTTTTGGTTTGTGCACTAAGGTGCAAATATTTCAAAGTGTCTGATAAAATAATAACAAGATCAGCAAGCAGCAGCATACATTAATCAAACATTTTTAGTCAAACTAATTACCCTTTTGTTTGTGCCTGAAGGCATAAATATTTCAACGTGCCTGGTAAAACAATAACACTTTAGCAGCATAAACATCAAACACGTCCAGTCAAACTGCAGGAGCCCACTTTGCCTATGCCTTACGTCGTCTCAGGACGGCATCTGCCTTTAATGGATGCAACAATCTCCCATCCAGTCATGGCAGCTTAAGAGGCAGCAATTGTGACCTGGGGAAAGTAAAGGAGGCCCTGGCAAGAGGCGATACCAGGGATATGGCTCGACAAACATGATACGTGGCAGAGCACTTAGAATCAGGTTGGGCCCTGGCATGGAACAGGAGCTGAGAATTTACTGTGCGTTAAAGGAAGTTTTAGGGAAGACAGCAGCCCATCACAAATGGAAATAACAGGGTGGCCAGGCAAAGCGCCATAAACCTAAATAATTTGAAAAGATGTCTTGCCGCCCCTCACGTTGATTCGCAACTTGGAAAAGCAAAGGCATGTACATTTTAGTAAGAAGCATCCAAATCTGCTCAAGCGGCACATGATTTCCAACAAATAGTAGCCAGTTGTAAGCTTGCTTTTAAAATATGTGCAAACGTTTTTTCCAATATTCTCCATTCCCATATAACAGCTCTCCGTCTGGGCAAGTCTATATTGAAGTGTTTTAGGATGTTCAGAGTAAAGTTGGTGATGATAACGTGGTTAGTTGTTAAAAGGGAAAAGTAAGATTCCAATCACCTTCCTTTCTCCTTTGCCAATGAATACAATAGAATTTTAGAAGGGAGTAAAGCAATCTATATTACGGGGTTGGTTATTCAGAGTGATGGACACATCTTTTTTCCACAGAGAGGTGATTGTGAAGATGAATCCCTGATCTTCAAAAATGTAGAAGAATATTGCACATTCGGTGAATAATTAACATCAATACTGGGAGGAGTAAGAGACTTATGTGCCCTCACTTTATACATACTAAGCGTGGGCGTAAAATCCGTTTCGTTCGTGAATTTGCGGATTTTTGGCAATTTGGCGGTCCGCGAATCCCGTGAATTTGCCCAAAAATCCGTAAATTCACAAGCTGGCGGATTTTTTGCCTTTTCGCGCTTGAAAAATAAAATATCGCGCGCGCGGCGTTGACTTACCGTGATTCTGTATTCGCCAGGTTGTTTTTCTCCCGGTTTGCGTGTGCTGCGCCCTTTTGGATCTTGCTGCGTGATCGCGCGAGAGTTTTTCGACCGCGATTACGTCATTGCAGCCCGCCATCTTGCACAGCGAGAGTTTGACAACACCAGTACGTCATAGGGGCCCGCGATCACGCATCGCGGGAGTAAACAATGCCAAACATGTAGCTGCGGCGCGCAGGTGACTTCCGGCGGGAGATATGAACAGCTCGCTTTCCCGAAATTGCAAAAATTGCAATCCTGCACAAGAAATCCACTGCAGGCAGCATAAACCTTCTGAAAATGATGATTTTGATCAGAATAACTCCCCAGATTGACATTTGGCTGCACTTTTTGGTGCAAGGAGTCCATTTTGGGGGGGGGGTGGGAGGAAGGAAGTGTCCCAGAGTCTCCAACTTCCTGTCCAGCAGGCTCCTCCCAGTGCTTTGTCCATGGCCTGGTCACTTTTGAGATTTTACAAGTAAGTTGGTGTTGTTTGTTTGGGGCATTGCAGTTGCTGCAACTACAGTTTTAAAACGTTTTTCACAACTTTAAAAAAAATATATATTGTGGGTAGCCACAGTATCCAGTAGGCCCAGGGTTAGTCATGGGTGCATGTTACAACTGTTTCTGTGATTTTTTTTAAATTAATTCTCATTTATGTCAAGGAATTTTAGCTCACTGTTATATATTGTTTTTTTTTTTAAGTTTGGGGTGCCTGTAAAGCCTTATTAGCCAGTAGGCCCAGGGGTAGTGAGTGGTGCATGGAGCAAGTCTTTCTGTGGGGTGTCTTGAATTTAGACTTCAATAAGGGCATCGATTGCATTGGGGAAACATCCTTTACAACGCGGTTATTACACCGCAATGCTGTTACATCGCGGTCGTTACAATGACCGCATGTAACAACGCTATACCATTACAACGCAAGTCTTTACATCGACTTGCGCTGGATGGCGTGCTAACATTAAAAATGGTGTAGTTTACTATCCCAACACCTTCCCTACTGATAAGTGGACTGGAGTTGGAATAGTAAATTACCCTTTTTTAATGTTAGCACGCCTCCTAGCGCAAGTCGATGTAAAGACTTGCGTTGTAAAGGCATAGCGTGGTAACATGCAGTCGTTGTAACGACTGCGACGTAACAGCATGCGTTGTAATAACATGTGTTGTTACGTCATACATCCATGGCATTGGATTGTGGTGATTTTTATGTGTTTTTCGACTTTTTGGGGTGTTGTTGGGGCCTGGCCATGTGGGTGGGGACCATTTTGAGGCCTGGTCCAGGTAGGGCCTGGCCATGTGGTGGGGGTCAAGGCTCAAGGGGGAATTTTGGAGCCAGGCAGTGTGCTCAGGCCTGCACCCAGTTTGACTTGCTTTCATCCATTATGCCCAGGGGTACTCAGTGGTGCATGGGCCTAGTCTTTCTGTGGGGTGTCTTGAATTTAAACATCATTGAGGGCATGGATGGCATTGGATTGTGGTGTTTTTGTGTGTTTTTCGACTTTTTGGGGTGTTTAACTGATGTTCCTCTGGCTTCCTTTGCTTTTAGGTGCACAAGAAAACCACCAGTGCCAGGAAGAAGTCCTTCAACGGTGTGTGCAGCACAACGTCACGTGTGTCCACAGACAACTCTGCAACTCGTGCAACTGCAGCCTGCTGTTCAGGCATCTGAAGAAGGTGGGCCCACAGAAAGGTGGCCGTAGCTCCTCTACAAAGAAAGTTGCCACTGCCAGTAAGAAGGAGCAGAAGAAGCAAGTGGCGCCACTTACCAAGGAGACTGGTGTGCCCACAGACACTTTTTTCAGGAAAAAAAAACAACGCCTGCAGCAGTGGGGTCCGCCGGGGACCAAGCTGGGAGCAGCACCTCCGCCTCATTGGGCTCAGTGCCACCCCACCAAGTTAGGTCCAAGTCCATGAGTGCTACAGAGGCAGCCACTTTGGTTGTTCAATCACCATCGACCAGTGATGTTGGCTCATCGCAAGAAAGTAGCACCCAGTCAACGCAGGGTGTAACTCAGCTGATGTGTGTTCAACAACCACAGCCGCAACGACAACCACAGGTGCAACTAGTACAAGCGCAACTACATGCGCAAGGGGAGGCACAAGTACATGCGCAAGGAGAGGCGCAAGGAGAGGCGCAACTAAAGGCGCATGGAGCGGCACAACTGCCCACAATGCTTCAGAAGTAGGGGTACCGTAGGAAATCAGGGGTACATCAGGAGATTCAAGCGGAGGTATCATCCGAGGAAGCCACTCCTCCTGAGGATGATCCATTGTCTTCCAGATCCCCAGCAAGAAAAAGGTCAAGGAGGACTACTACAAGTTCTTCTTCAAGCACCCTTCCTTCTGATGATCTTGATCTTGATTGGAACCCACAAATGCAGATTGAGGGGGAGGCACACCATGAACAGTCCAAGGTAGCTAAGGCTTAAAGGAAGGTTCCCGCAAGAATTTCACTTATGGCTGTTGATGACGATGAGCAAGAAGTGAAGTATGCTCTTGATGAACAGTGTGACGACGACCCAGTCATCACAGACATCACTCTAGCCCCAGAGGGCATGCAGCAAACAAACATTTTTACCCTATCCCGAATTGCTGCTGAGCGGGATGTGGGCGGCGTGGCACTGGTACCACCACCAACGCATTTAACTACTACACCAACATGACCTACAGCTGCCATATATTCTCTTCAGAAGGGCCGGCAGGAACCTCAATCCAGCTCAACCTCCATTACCTCAAGTAGTGGTGCTGTAAGTGCACAACAGAGTCAAATTCAGCCACGTCCATCCTCCACTTCATCTGGCATTGAAACTGAAAGTAGCACCTCCACCACCAGCAGACATTTCCAGTCCCCAGTTTGGGACTTCTTTAGTGTTAGCCAAAAAGGCAGAAAACATGGTCGTTTGTTCAATTTGTAGAACTGTAGTTAGCCGGGGTAAGCTTGGTACCAACTATGGTACCGGAGGCCAGAGAGGTCATCTCCATAAACACCACACTCTCATTTGGGAGGCGACCCTAAGGAAGATCCAGGGAGCCAAAAGTACAACAAATCCAAATGTATCCATTCATATTGCATCTAATGATGATGAGGGGCTGATCATGCAGGGGGGGAAGTGAAGAAGCAACAGACATTTTTTCTGGTACACTCAGTACCCCTGGCAGCAGCACTGCAGTGGTAGCGCCCACACCCTCTACCCCTGCAACATGTATGAGGCACACTAAGAGTCTGGGAGAGACACCAATGCGAAAAAGTACATCAATGAGCCTAACTGGTTTGAAGAAGTCTGCATCATCATCATCATCACGTAAAACGGTGCAGACCACCATTAGCAGAATGTTTTGATCGGATGCGCCATTTGAACGCAACCACCCAAAGGTACGTCTGTATAACGCAAAGCTGGCTAAAATGCTAGCGCTGGACCTTCTCCCTTTTTCTTTCGTGGAAGGGGTAGGTTTTCTAGAATTTGTGGCAACAGTCTACCCTAAATGGAAAGTTCCTTGCCGGTCCTATTTTGCCAGGGTTGCTGTTCCAGCTCTACATCAAGACGTGCTGAAGGTGATTGGCGCAGCTATTCAGAAGAGTGCTGTTCACACTATCCACCTGACAACAGACATGCGGACCAGTTGCCAAGCCCTTGATTACATGTGTATCACTGCACAGTGGGTCTCTTTTGCAGGGGTTAAAGACAAGTTAAAAGTAGGTGTTGACACAGACACAGATTTTCAAGCTACTCGGAAACATGCAACAATAGCCATGTTTGCCATGGAGAAAACTCATACTGAACCTCACCTTTTGGAGGAGTTTGATAGGAAGGTCAATGAATGGCTGACTCCAAGAATTTGCATAATTAGTTATGTTTCCACGGATAATGGCAGTAACATAGTTAAGGCCATGCAAGATGGTAACTACTTCAGAGTGCCGTGTTTGGTGCACAGTATTAACATCGTGGTGCAAGATTTCTTGAAAAAAGAAAACACAGTCAGCAAGTTACTGACCACCTGCCGACGAATCTGCACATATTTCAGCCATTCTTTTAAGGCCCGGAAGGAGCTGAGGAGCATTCGACATGAACGTAGACTGCCAGTCAAAGGACTCATCCAGGAGGTGGCAACACGTTGGAACTCAACCTTTTACATGCTTGGGTGTCTGTCTGAGCAGTGGGGGGTAATAAATGAGTATGTCTATAAACTGGGTTCTACTATGAAAGACATGAGGCTAGAGTTGGAGGAATGGAAGCTAATTGCAAGCCTGACAGACATGCTTTGTCCTTTTGAGGTCTTCACGCGTGAAGTCAGCAGGGAGGACTGTTCTTTGGGCAAAGCTATCCCATTGTTGCGCATGCTAGAGTACCAACTGAAGATGCTGTCTTCAACGATCCGAGAGGATGCTGAAAAGCAAGACGCATATCAGTTGGCGGAGAGGTTATTAAGCCACCTAGTTGCCAGTGAAATGCTTCAAAACATACATACAGAACAACATTTCATTTGTGCCACTATTCTGGATCCACGGTACAAAAAGCCAGTGGCCAGCAAAGTATTCATTCCTTTTGATGAAGCAGATGTTTTAAAGTACGAACATTGGCTAGCTGTGTCAGAAACTCGGTTCGAAAAAGAGCGGCAGAAAATTGAAGGAGCCGGCAGAAGTACAACTGAATCAGCAGGCCATCCAGCGTCAAGTTCCACTTCTGAATCTGTGGCCGAAGGGAGTCACTTTTCCTCACAGCCGTTAAACACACCAGCAACCGTATCATCCTCACCTGCACCAGGCCCAGCCATAATATTGTCGGAAGCGGATTGGCTAACTCAACAAGGGTTTGCTCGTTACAGTGATGCAAAGGCCATAGATGGTACGCAAAGTGGAGCAACCCTGGAGAACCTTCAGTCAATGGCGCAGGCCTATCTGGATGACCCAACAGAGGTATTTGTTAATCAGAACCCATTGCTGTATTGGTATCGGAAAAGGCCTCATTGGCGACTGATCACCAACCTGGCTCTAAATTATTTGTCTTGCCCACTCGCAAGCGTGTCTTCTGAACGTGTTTTCAGTGCTGCTGGTGCCATTCTAACTTCAAAAAGGACCCGCCTCTCACCCAAAAATGTGGAGAGGTTAACACTGATCAAGATGAAACAGCACTTCATACCACCAGATTACAAAATACGTGAATGCACGCAGGAAGAAGAGGACACCGACTTAGGTGACGGAAGTTCTCTTTTAGCTGACCTACTCCCGTCTTAATTGATAGAGTTTGAGGATGAGCTCTACTTCCCTGACACCGAGGCCTGAAAATGACTTCATTTTATTTCGTCCTTATTCATTTTTATTCCTTTGTGTCTTTCTTTGTTTTGCAACTTTTACCACAACAAAACTCTAATCACCTAATCACAACAAGTCAATCAGCAGCACTTTCTTCATCTTCTTTCCTTATTTATTTGAAGGTGCAGCAGTCTGCATTCCTGAGGTTCACAAGTTCACAACTCAATCATGATCCCCTATCCTCCTCCTCCAGACTCCCCCTATCCATTTCCTTCAAGGCAGATGGCTGGATTACGCAGACTAAAGAAACTTTGTATTCGTAGACGAGTCCCCTCAAGTGGGACTGGAATTACTGACTACATGCTTGATGGTTGCTGACAGTTACTTCTGAAATTGATTGACAGGAGAGGCTGCCCTGTGGACCCGCACTTTCAGAAGAAGATGCGGACAAAAAGTGGAACAGGTAATAAATAATGAGAAGAAGATGGCATGCAGTGGACATCAATGGCTGTCTCGCTCTGATGAAAGCAATTGCTGTTTCTTTGTTGTGCAAGAAATGAATCATGTGTCTTCTGTTATTTAATCTTTTATACACTAAATGTAACTCAAGTCTACTCTGCTTTTTTTTTACCTTGTTTAATTCAAATTGTACTTCAACTGCAGGGGCCACTACGTTGCATTTTCCAATTTGGAAAATGTCCTTGGACGTACTGTTTGCGAATAAACCATGATGATTGATTAAATATTATATCTTTTTTCTTTACAGTCGCTCACTGGGAGAAATCATCAGCGTGGGTTTACAGAAGAACCATGGCCAATTCGTGAGTAGCAAACAGGTAAACCAGTCTACAACAACTACTACAGCAGAACTACATATCTGTCTAGTCGTGGTATGGAGTGGTCGAGGCAGTGTAGTGTTGTTATGCCAGTCAGAGTACAGCAGTTCATGTAAAATTGGGGCTATGTGGCTTGCTGCATACATTTAGATATGCTTTGTCTGTCTGTGTCAAAGAGCCTAGGTATGCTACATCAGGTTGCTTCACTCAGTGGTGCCTGCCTTGACCGTCTGCATGGCCCTGCCGCAAGCATGGCCCAAAAATCTGTTACGCTCAAGAGTTTGCGAATTTTCGGCACATTCACGAGATTCTCCAATTGTGAATTTGCCGCCAAAAAACACTAAATTTCGCGAGCGAAACGGATTTTTGTTTTTGGCCCATGCTTGGGGCAGGGCCATGCAGACGGTCAAGGCAGGCACCACTGAGTGAAGCAACCTGGTGTAGCATACCTAGGCTCTTTGACACAGACAGACAAAGCATATCTAGTGTTTAGGATTCAGTGCGGTTTACTAGGCTTTTTGGGTTTAATGAATAATTTTGGTAGGGTTCCCGGAGTCTAGGGCTTAGGGCCTGATGCAGGCTTGTCCATAATGATATTGGCATGGTTTTAGGGGGTTTGGCGTTTTTCCAGAATTGTACGAATTGTGGCCTTTTTTGGTGTTTTGCGTGTGTTTGGGTGAACTAATCGTACACCTTACAGTGGATCGATTTTGTTCTGCCTTGCTGAGATTCTTGTGAATCAGTGGAACAAGTGTCCTGGTAAGTTTCAAGAGGACCGAAGTAGTGGACGTGCTGATAACAGCACTTTTTTGTCAAGGCGCGATTTGCGATTTCCCATGTTTTGGGGACAGCAGTATTGCATGTTTTTGGGGGGCTGCTTGGGGGTGTTCTAGAAGTTTGGGAGCACTGCTGGGAAGGTCTAATTTTGATTGCAAGTGGTTTGAAGAAAATCCATGGTGGAAAACGGGGGTTGGGCCTAGCTGCAGAGCGCGTTTGGAGCGATTTTCAGGTAGGCCTGCAGATTTTTTAAGTGTGGCATTTTCCATTTTTGCTTTTGGCCTGTTTGGGGGTGTTCTACTTTTTTGGGGGTGGGTTGAGGGATCTGGGGGCATTTCTGGGAAGGTCTAATTTTGTTCTAAAATTGCAGTTTACACTTTACACCTAGCTTGAGGGGAAGATCCGCAAATTTCGCCCACACTTATTTATCCTTGAAAAGGAGACTCAGAGTACGCACTTTCGAAATGATGCTTGTATGTATTGTAATACTGTCGACTCAGAAACTGAAAGTGTTATTTTTGCACTACACAGCATACCTTATATTTTTTCTCCGTGGTGTTTTAATATCACTTCCTGTTTTTCCATCAACAATTACAGGCCGAATTTTACCCTGTGCAATGGGAAACACCATGAACTCAGGCTTACCATTAGTGAGCGCAATTCAGCATCCGCCAGGCAGGCAGTGGACAAGGTGTCTTATGGTTCCCAACATTGATCGACGGAGCGTCGGAGCGTCAGATGGAATGGGGGAGTACCGCAAAAAAGAGGAATGGCTGGAAGCATGCAACATCCCAAATTCCACAGGACAACTACAACAACATACAGTTACAGTATCCATCTTCATTTCTAATTATCTTTTAAGTAATGTTATTGCTGTGAACTTCTAGGAGTGTGACTCTGTGCATTTGTTTGTTCTCTGCTGCAATTCAACCCTCCAGCCATTGTATACAGTTTTTTCTTTGCTATTTTGTTAACTAATTTAATGTACTAAGTGGTTCTTCTCTCTGAGGGCAGATAGGCAAGTGAAATTGCGTAATTACGGCAGCCCTGTACTGTCACATTGTTTCTTCATTGTAAAAAGTACTACTTACTTTTTAGTAACCTACCCATTTAGCAAACAACTTCATGCATGCAGTAGTGCATGCACTTCCTTTATGTCCCTTAAAAGATTTATGGATAGCTTCATATCCGAAGATTTGTTTATCTTCATTTGTTGTTTATCCATGCTGTGTTTTTTTTCCTCTCTCCACAAAACTTTCCCCACAAACCCCATTCCCATCCAAGTTTCAAACCCTAACCCTCTTCACCCGGGCTGTGTGGTTTTCATTGAGGTGTGAGTAAATTACAACAATAATTCCACACACTTGCTGGGGAGGATAAGGTACAAGCAACCTCCTCAAATCAATTTTAAGGCAGCTAGATGAATCCTAGGATATTGTAATTCTGGTTAAAAAAACAAAGAGTATTTTAAAATAAATTCTGAATTTCATACCCACCATCGATTGGATCCATTGTCAAAAGTCTCCTCCTACATGGCAAGAAGACTTGTTGTTACGCTGCTGTGTCACTGTTCTTGTTGTAGCCATAATCATCCATGCAATTATTTTTCCCCATACTTATCTTCAGCATTGCTTAGGCTACTGTTTCTTCTAATACTCCTCTCAGGCCACTCAATGTCTAATTTTTTTACTTCGTTTTTCATATGCTGCTAGTGCTAGTGTGGACCCAACTCCTACTAACACCACAACAACGGAAATTCAGTCCGGGATGGCGTAATCGCCATTTGCCATGCTGCCAGCACTGTGCCTAGCTCTATTCTCAAACACGAACCACAGGTAAGATAAGCATTTTGGGGAGGTAGAATAATGGGCTAGGACTCGGAGAGACTGACAGTAGTACTAGTAAAGTACTAGTAGGCCAATACAATTCACTAACTCTATTAGTGGCACTTTTGAACATTTTTGGACGTTTTAGATAACTCATGCTGGTAAGTTTGAAGAAACCTAACGTGCCGTAACCCCCGCCCAACACCCCACAAAATAACATCAACGCGTACACTATGTTGATGTAAAATAAATAATTATATATTTACCCTAACAAAAATAAACTAGTCCCACCCCTCCCTAACCCAAACATTTATCCATTTCAAATAGTCCTCTGAAAAGTCCCAAATAATCCCCAACTCCTGATTCCCACCCCCAACAGTCTTTAAAAAAGGGGCAAGGGACACAGTCACTTCCGGCGGTGTCTGGACAGGCAGTCCCGCCACTCCTTGCGGCGGTCCCAGAGCTGTTTCTCAAGATTGTCCACCTTGCGCTCCAGGTAGTCCACTCTTAGGCGTAGGCGGCGCATGCGTGCCATCCAGGCTCTGTGGGGGGCTAGCTGCTGGTGTTCTTGCAGCTGAGCGGCAGCGGGAGGCTGTCAGAGCAACACCGTGCTGGAGGCTGCTGGCTGGTGGACACGGGGGCAGTGCTGGAGGAGGTTGTTGATGTTGACGCCCCCTCCTCCAATTCCCGAGCCCACAGCAGGCGATATTCCACACAAATGGCCTCCAGCTTGCGGGCCCTGGCCCGGACAGCCATCTCCTGTCTGGTGAGGTTTTTGGGAGCATCTATATGAAGAAAGAAAGAGAAATAATGTAACCAATACTGTTTAACAATAACACAAAATAATTCAACAGAAAGTTGTCTCACAGTAACACTAGCTATTTGCAAGCACAGTATAACATTTTGGCATGTATCTTTCCGCCGTCTTTGTAGACCTGTAACAGTGGGAGTTTCAGGAATTCTACTACCAGGCAGCACTATAGACTCAATTCATAGTCAGAGAGTGCACCAATATTCTTCTTTTTTTCTCTAGTTTTGCGAAAGAAATCACTTGTACGTGAACTTGTGTTAGCCGGCATAATGCCAGCTCTGTCAGCTTGCACCCAAGAACAAGAGACACAAGCCATTATTACGCAGACTTGCATGCATTACTTTAAGCAGTACATGCAGGTGGGGAAAGGGAAGCTCTTACTTTTGTATAGGGGTGGCACTGGCCATACTCGGTTACATTAAGGGCTACTGCTCAATGTAATTTATATTTCGCACTGCCCCCCCGGGCCTTCAGTACTACAAAAGGAAAATGAAGATTATTCATTTCTGATCATGTATCCAGCCGATCACATGATCTCTTTGCTTATATGATGGATGACTTTAGGTGCTTTGTTGTGATAGATTGAGTGAACAACAGCGATAGTCCACCCATGATTAACACAGCAGAAAGAAAATTATGAACATAGGGAATGAGTGTGGTAACCATAATTGCCGGAGGAAGGGACTTGACTTGATATAATTGTCAACTATACAATACATACACAATATATGCTGTGCTTGGAAAGTAAACTACTGTACTGTTACTTTAGGCAAAGGAGAGTTTCTGAACAATCACAACTTGTAGTATTTGGATTTCCTCTGCTTTGCTACTCTGGCACGGACATGCTGTTCGAACAAAGTAACACTCTTCATGCACTGAGTGTCTGCTCTACATACACCTCTGCTATGTATGAGGAAGAAGATACCATCCAGGTTACCAAAGTAAACGTCTATCATTCTTCTCAATGTCTCAACTGTAACAACTGTAACAGCTTCACTTTTTCTCAACAACCAAATAACACCCTTTTCATTTTATTTGGTAAACCACTGTCTTGACTTACATTTGAGTTTCGCCCAAATGATATATTGCAATGTACACCACACATGAATTTTCTTTTTTTTATTTCAAGTGAATTTTATTGAGAAAAAAGTGTTTATATACAGAATACAGTATACAGGAGTATAGTGTGAGTCGCCTGAGGGGAAAAAAGCTCGATCACATGATATGCCGGTTGGGTTACATACGGCATCTTATTAGAGCATGCATGCCACACTTGGTGTTTGGCGTTGTGAGTGGCTTGTGTATGTACCTCCAGGTGACGAGGAGAGGCAAGGAAAGTTGGAAAGGAAAAGTGAGAGTGCGGGAGGAACACCTGGTTCGAGTGTCGATTGGGTCGGCCAGGCTATGCGTCTACGATGTATGTGGGGGTGCTGTACCCCCTGGATGGCAGCCTATCGGGGCTTGTGTGGGACCGGTAATTATCTAGGGAGAGCCACATTTCGCCCTTTGAGCGTGTGTTTGGTGTTTGGTTTGAGGTAATGGTGTCCGCCCCCGTAGGAAGGTGATCCAGTTGAACCAACTCCTGAAGGATGCTTTCCCCGTGTCTTTTCAGTTATTTAGGACCGTCTTAACCGCTGCTGTGAGTAGGAGGTCAGTCAGATCTCTGTCTTTTTTGGATTGGATTGACGGTGCCATGAAGGCCGTGGACAACCCGTAGAAATCTAGCTGTAGTGAGAGACCTAGAGCGTTGTTTATAAAGTCATTTATTCTAATCCAGAATCGTTTTGACCTTAGGGCAGTGGAAGATTAGGTTTTACCAGGTCCCCTTTTTGTTTGTTACAGTTCCAACACACGTCGCTGTCATGTAGCCCTATTGTCCAGTATGTTTTGCGGAGTAGCCAGTATTTAGTTTGTGCTAGAATGGTGGTGACTTTGTTGTGTGATGCTGACGCCCAGAGGTTAGACTTTTCCCTCTCGGTTAGACGTCTGTGGAGGAGTGACTCCCAGTATTCTAAAGCTTTGTTATTGAGTTTGGATGTCCCTGGGCTAAGGAGCTTGTAGAGGTGTGATGTCTGGTGTCCGACCTTGTTTAAGTTCGCTGCGTATTGAAGGATGAGGGGGTCGCTTTGCTAAGTTCTGCTCTTGTAATTGCCACTTTTATTTTGAGGAAATTCTAGAGCTCAATGTGAGTTAGTGTGTGTGTGTGTTTTATGGTGTCGAAGGCGATGTGTGCGTCCTGGTTGCTTAGTTGGTTGGGGGTGGAGATGCCAATCTTGTACCAGGAGACAATGTTGAGCGTTTTCTCGCTGTATTTTATTTTAGGGTTAAACCATATCGATTCCCACCTAGTGTTTTTAATGCTAGCCTCCATTTTTTTGTCTACTTTGAGGAAGGCGTTCCTGGTATTCTTCAGTATGGGATTGTTGTCATTCTTGGGATGTTTGCTCGCTGTAAGCAGGGCTAGGGGATCGAGGCCATTTAAGTTTCTCTTCTCTAGTGAGAACCATGCTGGCGCTTAATCTTGTTCTGGGATTAGCCAGTATAGCCCTTGTTTGGCTATGCATGCTGTTTGAAATGTTTTAAAGTTAGTTAGGTTTATCCCCCCCAGGGGGATAAACCTGAGTTGCTTACCTGAGTTTCTGTAGACTTATTCTGGGTTTCTTGTCTCTCCATAGGAACTGGTTTATTATTTTGTCTAGGCGTTTGTGGAAGTCTTCTGTGTTGATCAGTGGGAGCTTGTTGAGCATGTAGTTAACCATAGGTGTTAGCATCATTTTAATTGTTTTCACTCTGCCCCACCAGCTGATGAATCTAGGTGACCACGTCTCTAGTCTCCCTTTCAGTTTGTTCAATAGTGTATTTTTTTCTTTCTCCTCCAACCATCCTTGCTTCAAGCAGCCATGCATCTGATTCCTTCCTATCAGCCACCTCTGCCTGCATTCAAAAACATGTATCATTCTTTACAGCCATAAATGTTACGACTCGCTCGTCCTTCCATTGACTCTAAGTTCTTTCCCTTTTCGTTCATCACATCCCTCAAGTTCATCTGATATGACTTGGTTTCACGATAAAAGTTTCCAGGCTGATTTGAAGTCAAATAGAGGGGGCCTTGCTTACTCGAGAACTACCGCCGCTAATGCTATTGCTAAGTCAAGGGAGACTGTCTTCTCCGTGATTAGCTAAAATGTACGTCTAAATCAGTAACTGTTCTTAACAGTACAGTGTACTTGTAGTAGTGTACTGTCTACTGTACAGTACATCATACACTCCTTTGCGAGCCTACTCTAAAATGTCAATAAGTAAGGATTATAATAACTTACCACCGTCCGCCGCTGCTGAGCCATCCCCCTCAGCTCCTGCTGGTGGCACTTGTGGCGCCGCCGCATCCGCCGCTTGAGTGGACCCCTCCGCGCTGCTGGCCCTGGCACTCGTGGTGGCAAGTGCTGCATCCGATGTTGTGAAGCCTAGAAAAAAAAATTCATTTTTAGATGCCATACATCACCCCCTACTTCGTCTCTTAATGGAAGAGAAAATGTTAAACAATTTTTAATTATTGAGACTGAAAAGAAGTCACGGTTTTGGGGAGGGTGTTAACTTTTATGCTTAGCCATAACATGCAACTCTTTTTGGCACAACTGATGAATGCTTGCTCTTTAACATGCAACATTTTAATAATTACAGACAGAACCAACTATTCCTCATCACCACCAGGAGGACTTGAAGTTCCAACAAGGAGATGGCTCCCGAGTCCCGCACAGTAACTTCTGACTGAGGTATGTGGAAAGTCGAACTGCACCTATCAACAATGTCCCATTTCTCTTGTCAATACTTCTGTATGTGCAGAATAGTCCTTGGAACACTAGCGCTATGGTATGTGCTACTATCAAATCAAAAAGCCAACTACTAGCTTATTCTTGGTGGACATTGACATTTTGTTGTTGGAAATTGTCAAAGCACTAACATTAAGAAGACTGGAATAGACAGCAAGGGCAACCCAGAAGACTGCACTGAGTGCCTCTAGAGCTATTGCTGGATCAGAGTTTTGTTTAACACCGTTTGCCGACTGGGCAAGCTTAGTTACCTACACAGACCGACTCATAAATAATAGTAAATAGTAATAGCATAGAGAGTGATGGTAGAGAGGCAGGATAAGAATGTAGAAACAATCTACAAGAAGATCAAAGACTATTTTGTAAAAAATAGAATTAAGAAACAGTTTGGAATGAATAGGAGCTGTAAAAGTTAAAGAAGTATAATTATATTAACAACAGAACAACTTACTGGGGCCAGCAGAAAATCCTTCAGAGGAACGTTCCTGCCCACTCTGTTCCGCCGGAGTCTGGGGTGTTGCTGTCTTCTTGCCCCTGGGAGGTGCTGATGATCATGAAATAAACACAAACATGGATGATTGTTCTTTGGAAATATTTGATTTCTTTGACCACAATCTAAAATTATCTCGGGGAAACAAATTAGCAACAATTGCACTACAGGTATTGACCTATCTGATCTGGTCAACTAGGAGGATACTAGTACAGTATTGCTGGATTCGCAGACCGTCTACTTGGAAAGTTATGTAAATCACTAACTAAACCAACAACAAAAAGGTTCTACTACGACTGCCAGCACTCAGCAGCACGCGACGTGACAGACACAGTTAGTAATCATGATTGCAGACCACTAAAATGTCCTACTACTAATCACAAGTCATAATATACTCAACCTATCAATCCATCACTATCTCTTCTTCTTAGTTGCAGCAGGCAGTTCTTAATTTGTAAAAGAAAAGGTGCCGGTGCTCAAAACTCAGCTCAGATGCCCTAGGCTAGTGCAGCTAAATGTTGGCGCGCCGCATTCCCCATATTGGAAAGTTGCTGATACCTAATATAAAATTACTGTTTGGAGCGTTCCAGACACATACTAAGTGACTATGTAGCACAAATGTGCCTACTTTTTCAAAAAGATGTTGAGTGCATGTGCAAGAGATGATGCGCAATCCCAACTTTTGTGCTGCCTGCCCCTATGTAAAATGTTTACGGCCGCCACTGTGGTGTCACATAAACAAAGCTCATGTTTACTCTAGAGGAGAATCGGAGAACCTCTTCCTGGCCCTACACACTGACTCTACAGTACTATGACATAGTCCCCTTCCTTGCTGCACAGAACTATAAGCAGCATTGACTGGATGAGTTACCCACACCTGGGCTTGTGACACGTGCGAGCTCTGCATCTGTCAACTGGGAAACCCACCCATATCCCTTGAAGTTAATCCTAACCTGGGTTATCGAAAAACCACGAGCTGGTTCAGGCTGTATATTTAAACTAATATTCGTTTTTAAGCACTGTGAGTGCAAGTGTACAATGCAGCTGCCCATGTGTTAGACCATTTTCGGATGGCATCTCCTTACTAAACTCATCACGCTGTCCACACTTTACAGAATTAGTGATGTAATGTATTAGCTGATATTTTCTCATACCTAATAATGCAGATGTCATGCTCTCCCATTAGACAGTCAGTCAAGCCATTCCATCATGACGTGCAGGCTGGGGCTGTAGCCTGGCTCCAAACCACAAAGACACACTGTCTGCAGCTCCAAAGTAGTGGGCATTACAGAGCAATGCAGACCATGCAGAGTTGCAAACAAATCAATCTGCACCCGTTACTTCTCCCACGTGCTCCAACTGCCAAATACACTGCCAAATACACTGTGGGCCCCTCCTCCAGCCCCTGCTCTATAAAGCAAAAGCATTCCAGGCCAGCATGGGGTTGGGGGAGGGATTCACATGTTTACTCCAAGTCAACCCAGCCTCTCTTGTCTCTTGTGCTGTGGGCAACCCGCCCCAGGCCAGAGGACTCAACAGACCTCAGGAAAGTGAAACAAAATTCCTCGCCCACCATCCTGATAAGACAAGGTGACTGTCTTGTGCCTCTGGGGCGAGTAAGTATTGCCGAGTTCACACATGGGCAGCTGCATTGTACACTTGGTTTCACACGCTTAAAAAACACGAGTTTCAGGTTACATACAGTCTGAACAAGCTCGTGGGTTTTTCTTTTGTTCACTGTTCTTCAGAGAATCTCCTAACAGTACCGGCACCTTGTAGACCCGGCCCTGAGAAAGAAGTGCTGGTGCTTAACACCGGAAAGCACTGGCACAAATTAAGCACTGGCAGCAGGAGTACAAAGGTAGGACTAGACTTGAGTCTCTAGTCTCTCTAGCATTACGCAGTTCTGTAAAGTACAAAACTCATACATATTTAGGCCAAATGAGCACAAAGATGCAAACAAGTAAGCATAGTAGCAACGCCACTGAGGAGGCGAGCACCTGCAATAACAGAAGCTATTTAAACATTATTTTACCTGCAATGTAATAGAATAGGCAGCATTCTTGCTCTTTAGGAAAAACATATATTAGCAATATAACACAGAGCAGAAGAAAACAAAGTATTTATTAAATAGCTACTCACCAAGGCCAGGGATCTCCATGCCTAGCAGGTGGAGCAGGTCCTGCTCCCGGTCGAGGAGGTCGGCCCACCAGTGCGTCGCTTGGTCGTAGATGCGCCGGACCCCCGACTCCCTCCGCATGGCCCGGCACACCTTATCCCACCGTTTGCGACGCTCCCGGAGGCCATACCCTTGACCGGGCCTGCCCCCTGCTGCTACGGTCTTAGGGAGGTTGTGCAGACAAAAGATATAAGAGAGGCCACCTCCACCGCGGCGAAAATCTCCCTGGCCACTACTTGCTCCCCCCTAAATCGCCCGCATGGGAGCCGGGTGCAGGACCCTTCCCCTTGCACCTCCTGGCTCCCTTTGCCATGGTCCTGGACAGCTGAAGAAAAAAATAAGAAAGAATAGGGAAAGAGTAAAAAGAAAAGAGTTTTAAAAAGTAGCTTTAAAAGTAACCAAAAGTAGAAAAAAAACACAAAATATAGATGTAGAAAAAGAGAGGGATAGATAATGAGTTACAAAGATCAAAAAAAGGATTGCAAGGATTAATGGAGGATTGAAAAAAGCAATCCCAGAACCATTGCAATGAATGAAAAACCCATTAAGGACCGCGTGGGTAAATTTGTGCGATATTTCCTCGCGAGCATGCAAAAACACACACAAACACGTAATCATGCCCCGCAAACAATGCAAGCTTGCAAATAGCGCCCGTAAACGGAAATACGCAACACGCACAAGATGGCCGCTACCATGTACGACCGCATGGGTGACTTCGCGGTCGGTGCGCTGCAAGAGGCTCACAAATTCACAAAAAAACCCTGCTAACATGCAAAAAAAATCTGCAAATTCAAACATTTTGCGGATCGCGAATTCGCGGACCGCGAATTTGCAAATTTCGCCCATACTTAATACATACTGTTGTCTACACAAAAATATATATTTGAGCAACTTGTTATTTTCAACATGGTTGAAAATGCTGTATTAGCATAGCAGTATGCTTAAAAAAAATCAAAGTCCAAATTCAACTCCATGAGCTATCACTCATGGTTCAAAATGCGGAAAGTACCATACAATGTCTAGAGATGGACACATACCTATACTATGGAGATCAAATGAGAGTGGCACACCTCTGCCCATTCACAGATTGGCTTTGTCCCTTGCTCCCCCAGTGGTCAATACCAACCTACTCCTCAGATAAAAAAAAAATCAGTGAAGCGAGAACGAAAGTCCTGAGTTGGCTAGGGCATTGAAACCAGGGGTGCAACTAGACCCAAACTTCGAGTGTGGGGGTTACCACTCCCAGCCGGGGCTGGCCCTAGCACTGGTCTTTTCTGGTGCCCCCTCCCCATTTCCTCCTTCTCCATGAATTCCCTTACTACCACTCACCAACCATGCACCTTATCTCTCTATAGCGCCTTTCTAACAAACATTTCATTTTTTATTACAGCGCTACTCATAGTAGCAGCTTCATTAACCCTCTGCGCTTTGTGCGTGGCAGGAGTGCACATATGAGTGGAAAGTGGTAGAAGCGACAGTGTGAGAGTAGGGTAAGTGGAGTGACTGCAGGGTGAATGAGATGACCATATGAATTTGGGTGCACATGTAGGTGCAGAGTGGGACGAACGAATGCATGGTTCGTGATGGGCTTGTTTGAGTGAGATTGCAGATTGAGCAGTGAGGGGGACAGGTGAGTGAAGGGTGAGTAGTGTGCTTTTGTGACTGAAGGGTGAGGTATAGGGTGAACAGCACAAGTGCATTGTGAGTGCAGAGTGATCACTGAGTGCAGGGTGGGCGGTTGAACGGTTGAATGGTGATCAGGTTGAATGGTGATCAGTGTGAGTGCATTCTGATCGCTGTAAGTGCAGGGTGAGCGTAAAAGTGAAGGGCAAGAATAGGGATTGAGTTGTCTGAATGCAGGGTGCATTCCCAGACACTTGAAGTAACTTAGCATGTTATTGACCGTGGTGTAGGCTTTCAGATCTAAGTTCCACTATTGATTGCTATTATGGCATTAATAGGGATTGAAGGTGTAGAAAATAAATAATATGCTGATCCTGCAACAAATTTCCAGTCTAATGATACCGGTTGCCAGCTCATTATTTTGATGTCCCAGATGGGACAAAAATAAGCAGTCACCTAAAGCCGTATTTTCAGCACTTATCTGTGCTTACTTTGAACAGCAAATATAAGTGAAAAGGACTTTTAATTGTGTTCTACGGCTGCCTGAATAATCCATGACTGACAATTAAGGGAAGGAAACAAAGACAGAAAAGTCACATTACAAATTAATACATACATACACTTTATTTATAACCTTATTTAGTGTCAACACAAGGTCTTTTCAGTCTCTTTAAAGAACACATTGCGGGCATTTTTCTTTTGGCAACCCTACTTTATATTCCTTTTCATGAAATGCATTGTCAGTGATGTGATATGTGATGTCACCTGCGATAACATCAATAATTTTATTTGTGATGTTATCTTTAACATCAAGAACAAGCTGGGGGCAAATGTAGGAAATTATGAGGTAGAGGCACAATGTGATTTGTGGGAGGCATTGTGAGTAAAGTGTATTGGAGGAGCACAGAGCAATGTGCTTCAGTGAAGCGCTGGTTGTCATGTCTGAAGGGAACACTATGTGATGTGTCTCACTGGAGGACTTGGTGTTGGGTGTGCAATTTGGGACTTTGCATCAGAAGGGCACTGTGTGTTGTACAGGCAAGGTGTATGCACATGGCTCTGTGTATTTCAGAGCAGGTGATGTGCCAAGGGGGCGGCAAAAGTTGATGTTCAGTAACAGTTGTTGGTTAAAATGTAACTTCAAAGAGGCCTGAAGTTGTATTGTGTCAAGCATGAACAACTCATCCATTCCATTTTTTCTTTCCATTCTGGGATATGGGGTACTATTCAATTCTAAATGAGGGAATGCAAGTACTCCAATACAAAGAAAAATATATATTAGGATTGGATAATCTACTGACAAGACAACCAGTACTTTGGAAGATAAAAAATAACAGTCTTGCTTTCTAATGCATTTCAGTGATTTGTTTTTAGGGTAAGGAATCTAATCATGGCAGAATATTGTGTTTAATATGGTATGTTTAATACTGGCACAGATATACACATGGGCACACATTCAAATATGCACAATTCACATACAAGAATGGGCCTTATGTTTTCTACGACATCTTTAGACAGTCCTGGTTTTTTGTACAACACTGTTTGGCATAATGGTACTTTCAACCCTTCGCTTATATTTGTAAAAGAAAACCTAAGCCCCAGAATGCAGTAATTTGTTGCTGGAAAAAAAGAAATGGCTGAGGGTGTCACATGTGAAATGTGCTACTTGGTAGAATAGATTGACAGAAATTAAAAAAAAAACATTCCCTCTATATTAAATAGATTTATTTTTGGTTTGTTGCTTTAACTCCTTAACCGCGGCGCAAATTCTGCCGCGGTATGTTGGTTCTATTAAGTTGTTGGGCCGTGTCAGCCAATGGACGTGCGCAGCACTACCAAGATTGTGCTCACGACGCCCGTAGGCTGACGCGCGCATTCAAGGGATTCAATATTTGCATTCATTTTCCATGCCTACAATATGAACAAGAAATGTGTTGAAAGTATTAATTTCCATTATTTTGTTTTACCCTGCTCCTCTCAAACATTTTCAAAGGTTAAGTTTAAATCATAAAGCTTCCTTAGTTCTGCTTCCATGACCTCCCCTTTTGGAGAACCTTCACATTTGTCAACAGGCTTACAGCTCTGGTTTCATTGGCCGGGGGTGAGAGGTGCGTCTTGATTCACTTTAATCCTCATCAACCACGGACTTGCCACAGCTTAATTTTTATTAGAATAATAATAATAATAAAGTGGTGTGCACAAAGTATTTTTTTAGGAGCCAGCCTGAGACGCAGCTAGCAGCCCAGCAAGGAAGTCATGGGCACTGGTGCAAGCAAGGTAAATGCCATATTTTACTGCTGTTAGGTAGTCAAGAACAGCAATTATCATAGGTCAATGGTCCCCTCAGAGTTCTAGGTCCCCATGCCACTGAACCTCCAGCACAGATGGTAGCTGAGCCCCTGGACTCGGCAGGTTGCCTTTCTTCCACTACCCAAACCTTCCTCTCTTTCTTACTCTTGAAGTTTTCATTCATGCAATCTTCCTTTTATCACTGTTTTTCTATCATTCTCTTCCTTCTTTCTCCCTTTTCTGATGGATTCTCTTGCTCCCACTGAGCATGACCAATAAATGCACAGCTGCCAAGTTTTCAGATTTTCATGTGTGACATTTTCAAAATTTCAGTGCTATTATGAGTGACATTTCAACGAGTACAAGTGACACTTTCTGGCAAGCAAAGTAAAACAATAAAGATGAGGGGAATATTAAAATATTGCAAATTACAACCATTTACACAACAAGACACTGTATACTTGCTCCTCGGTGCACCCCTGTTTTTCTCTGTTGCAGGGGTGCAAGGTCTGGCAGTCATTAGTGCACTGCGACAAGTGGTGGACATCATGGAAGTTTCAATGAGGGCTTCTGATGGCTGTGTAAGGCTCGTAGGCGGTGTTACTGTGCACACTTGAGCTGAGAGACAGGAGGTAGAAAGACAGGGATTGGCTGACACTGGGACACAGATGCAGTTGTGCACACTCCAATTGAGGGACAGGAAGGCATACCGGCATGCATTGACTGACACTGGGACAGACACATGAACAGGCATGTATTTACAGACGCTGGAATTTAGATAGACAGAGGGGCATAAAGACACACGCAGACCGCCACTACAATTTATTGCAGAAACAGGGTAGAAAGGCTCGGGGAACTGAAATCATAGGGACATATAAATGGGGCAGCTTAGCATCATTCCTGGCCTGGCCTCTCTCCCACGTCTGGGACCCGTCCCCAACAGGATATGTGGGCTCCAACTGTGACAACACTGATGTCTAGTGTTGCCGAGGTGGCTGACAGAAAAAAAACACATATTGCCAGCCAACGTGAGGCCTATCTGATGGCAAAATCCATCTGGAGAATACCCTCAGGACAACTCGGGCCTCTCTCTCTGTGACGTGAGAAAAATGCCAGTCCCCAAAACTGAGTCCAAATGCCCACCACCTGCAGCTGCAACCACCGACATAAATAACTCGCCTCACTAACTTCAAAATGTAACATCTGTTCCCCGAAACCTCGAAGTGCACGCAGATAAGCAGCACCTCCTCTGTGTGTGCTACAGAACTGATGGTACTATAAATAACAAGGGAACCCACTAGGTAGGCAAGGACCTGGGGTATCAATTTTACGAAAAACCATGGTCCTTGACACAAGGATGAGAGGACATAATAATTATAGGCCACAATGTGCACTACAGTAGTAAACAAAGTCCAGCCGGACTTGCAAAATTTATTAATTAGTTCATATAACCAGTTGAGAAGGAACAATAAAACAGTGGGACACAGTCCTGTATCCTCAGTGCGTACACAGACTCAGAGACAATACAAACATATACAAAATACATCAGGCATGTAAACGAAAAATGGAGCAAGAGAGGGACTCTGTAATATACTTGCTTCACAAATGTGGGGAACAAAACAAATTATGCACATAATAGTGAACTAATGTTAAGCCCACATATACTGTCGACGGCGTTTCGATCCTTTCATAGATAACGGATCATCATCAGGACTATATCCTCTCATCCTTGTGTCAAGGACCATTGTTTTTCGTAAAACAGAACTGATGGGGCCCCTGGAGTCTGGAACACGGGGGCAGCTACGGGGCCTATATTACGTTTTAATCTCGACCCCAAGATGCATCCCTCCCCACCCTCTGAGACTCCTCGCTCCTCCAAGACTGACCGGATGCCTGGCCTGCAGCTTCCATGGCAGGCACGAATGGGCGGCAAGGAACAGGGCAAGGCAAATGTACACTATTGCCGGTGGCTGCGCATTCCCTCTAAGTTATGTCCGGGATTCCTCAACTCCTCGCGCTCACTTTGAAATCTTCAGGGATGATGCCCTTGACAATGGTAGCCAGCCCCACCCTTAGAGAGTGAAGAGCGCTTACGCAGCTGCGCACTATCTATACTAATATAATAAAGAGAGAGCCCAAACCTTTGAGGCGGGTAATCTCAGGCACCACAGCACCAATCACAACACCCAATACAGCGTTGGAAAAGGCAGTTGCAGCAGAAGGATATGCAGATGCCCACCATATACTTTTAAAAGGTAAAAGAATCGTGCCAGCAAAGTAATCCCTTGTAGGCGTGTCTGCGTTGTGCTGTGGGCGTGACAAACGCTGGGGGCGTGTGGCCCTTTATGCCATGTCTCATATCGTGTGCTGTGGGAGTGTGCTGGGGTCGTGGGCGTGTACGGGGCGCGGGATTACGGAAAAAAAGCAAGCGTTGTTCCCAATATTTCATTGTTTTTCTTCCCAGGTTCTGTACATTCCAGCTCCGGGTGTCCACCCTGCTCCCTTTAAATACCCCTGCACCCCATAATCACCCCATAATCATAACCCTCCCTTACTCCTTAAAATACCCCAACACCTTTAAACACTAACCCATCTAAACCCTATAAATATACTCTGTACCCAAAACCCAAACCTATCCCTAAACCCTTAAAAAAAACCTGTACCCCAAAACCAAAACCTAGCCCTGAACCCTATAAATACCCCTGTACCTCAAAATCCAAACCTACCCCTGAACCCTAAAAATATCCCTGTACCCCAAAACCCAAACCTAGCCCTGAACCCTAAAAATACCACTGTACCCCAAAACGCAAACCGACCCCTGAACCCTAAAATACCCCTGTACCCCAAAACCCAAACCTAGCCTTTAACCCTTAAAATACCCCTGTACCCCAAAACCCAAACCTACCCCTGAACCCTAAAAATACCCCTGTACCCCAAAATTCAAACCTACCCCTGTACCCTTAAAATACCCCTATACCCCAAAACCCAAACGTAGCCCGGAACCCTAAAAATACCCCTGTACCCCAAAACCCATACCTATCCCTTAACCCTAAAACTACTCCTGTACCCCATAACCCAAAACTATATCTGAACCCTTAAAATACCCAAACACCCCAAAACATATACCTCAGTACCCCAAAACATATACCCCTATACCCATACTGACCTGATCCAAACATTAAAAAAAAAACATGCTTTTACCATTCGTGCATTTACAACGGATTTCGTTGTAAATGTATGCGTGGTAAAAGCATATAAAATGTAATGCTATGCGTTATAATGGCATTGCGGAGTCATGGTACTTTCGTAATGAAAGTATGCGGAGTGATGGTATGCGGAAAGAAAGTTGTGGAATAATGGGTGTTTACCCTCCCCCGGTAAGTACATTGGTGGCACGGCAGCCCACATCTCCAGCAACATACTCCAATTTTTTCACCACCTATTTGAAAAATGCACAGGTCTCTCTCATCGAGGGCCAGCACCGACATACACTTTTAGACACACCTCCCGCCACAAGTTCTAGAATTGCAAACTTTAGAGCTGGGGAGCTACGCTCGACATCAGCTCAACATCCTGTGATTCCAGGCAAATCGCTTTGTCTCCCCGTGCCTACCACAAACAAATGTGTTCTTCTGTAATGTAAATTGTGCTCATGCCATGTTGTCGAGTTCGCGCTATATAATATTGCAAGCAAAAATAAAGTAGGGAAACTCGAGTTCACACACTACTGAACGCGCACTCTTAACTGCATCAGCAGTGCACTGTGAAACTGTGAATTGTAGCGTTTCACAGGCCTGTCACAGATAAGAAATGCTATCAAAACGAAATCCTACAAAACAATATACTACTGGCCGGCAGCAATTCATACCCGGACAACGTCGGGACGGGCTGCTAGTTTATTTATAAAAAAGGCCACAGGGAGGTGCCACGACGTGCAGCCTAACGCAAGGTACGTACGCTCTCACATTCCAGGCGCATGTGTAGTCCAGGCGCATGTGTGGTGCTGCACGGCTGCGGAGCCAGGGGCCCCCCCATGCATTCAATTCGTTTTATAGTATAACTCACACCAGTGCAGGGTGTCAAAGCACTTTAGATCACAAACACTACACAGAGACAATCAATCATACGTGTTTATGTCAGTGTATAGGAAATGTTACATGTCACATGTCATCTATACGGGTAGACAGTATAGTTTAATAGTGCTTGGTCTGAAGAAGCAAAAACTCAGAATTTAAAACATAGCACCATGTTTGGGGGTACGCTTTAATAATCAGAATTGATCAGCGGCGGCTGGTATAGGACGGGGTGGCGGTGAGGAGGGTTTGGAGGGAAGTGAAACTAAAAAATAAAGATCCGACTTACCTCCTCTGCAGGGCTGCCGTCTCTCTGTCTCTCCTCCTGCGTTGTCTTCCTGGGAAAGCAGGAAGCACCCAGGCTCTCCTAAGCCAGTCACAACCATGACAGCAGCGTTGTGATTGATGTGAGCGCCATGGTTCGGCGCTCAGACAGGCAGTGGGAGACTGGACAAGTTCTCCATCCAGGCTGTGCAATACAGCCCGGTGGAGAACACGTGAATTGCACATGACGGTTTGGCATGCCCAAGACGGCTGACCAAACCGTCATGAGCACTTTAGTGCATGTACCACTCCTCCCCCTGCAGGCAGTGAGACAGCCAAGCCCTGCCCGCCCCCAAACTGCCACTTCTATCTATATGTTTCCGGCAACCCATTCACAGTCATTACTGACCACAACCCCTAATATCATTGTTCAGGACAGCATCAAAACTGCCCCTCAGGATCGAGAAATGGATGTTCCAACTTCAGGAATACAATTGTCAAGTGGAGTGGCGGTTTGTCTTGGAGTACTCTCTTGGATCCCATAACCCAGCAGACTACCTGTCAAGGCACCCTCATGCCGCCCACTAGACGATGGAAAGTAGGCAGATGAAACGGAACAGTACATGAGGTACATGGCCGAACTGTTTCGTTCTCTTCTGCTCTCAATGGTAGCTATTTTAAAAGGACAATTAATGTCTACAGAAGGCGTTAGAAGCTGTGAGGAACAATCGGTGGCAGGGGTTCAATAACCAGTATGCCCAGCTCACCCCTGAAGCTAGACGTGCCATGGAGATCCTACATCATGTTTGTCAGGAACTGAGCGTTTACCCCGATGGCAGTCTCCAGGGAGGCCATCGGCTAGCCCATTGCCAATATCTTCACTGAGCGCATAGTTCGCGAGTGCGGAGACCCTTTGTGAATCAGGCCCCTAGCTTCAACTAGCACTCTGTAACTGGTAGATCTAGAACTATTATCTCTGTGCGACTGAAATACTGAGGCCTTGTATTGCCCGTGCGCCATGCTATAAGTATGCAACACAGTGATGGATGGAATGCCTGAATGAATCGCAGCCACTTGTAATCACTTGTGGGCGTATCCCCATCTATCATTATTCTGCACACCATGCCACCTCATTTTGGACCGACTTTGGTCATTACCCTTCCTAGGGAATTTCCCTAAACTTTTTTCTTTTTGCCCTCCTGATTTTTGCTGATCTTTTTTCGGGGCCTTAGGACTCTGTGCACATTCCCACTGTATACTGCAATGGGAAAGGGGGTGCACCCTTCCTACATTTTCAGGAAGGGATGTTTACTTAATTGGTTAAGGTGTCCTACCATTGAGTGACCTATAAAACGGTACACCACATACCCAGGGTGGATACTGCGCTGGCTAGTAGTGCCACCCACCAGAGTAGCCAGTCAAACATGTATCAAGTGAGGTTGGCCTTTCTCATTCAGTAGCCAACCCTGAGCAGGCCTTTCACTATCACCAGAGCACTGCTAGGGTAAGTCCAGAGGGGTGAAGCATGTGATAGGGGGGTGACCGGGTAGGTACACATGAGCGCTCTCTGCCCAGGTAGTGAAGAAACCCCATGTGGATTTTCCCTACTGAGGTGGGTCAGCTCTTCCCATATGACATCTTCAGGGTTTGCTGATTCTTTTGTAGTGGCCTTAGGGCTCTGGGCACTTTCCCACTGTAAATGCAGCGTGAAAGTGCATGCACCCTTTCTATCCATGTTAGGAAGTGGTGCTTACTTGATGGTTGTAAAACATGTCACAGCCTGCCATTGCAGTCCGGTGTGTGTGCACTTGCATCTATGATGTACTTAAATATGTCAAGCCTGCCATTGCAGGCCAGGGCGTGCACACTGGCACCTATGTTGTTTTTAACCATGTGTCCAGTGTAGTCGCACTTGCGCCTATGGTGATTTGTAAAATGTTTAAAGCCTGCCATTTCAGGCCCAAGAGTGCACACTTTCACCTATGGTGTTTTTGAACATGTGTCCAGCCTGCCGTTCCAAGCTTGTGTGTGCGCAGTTGCACCAATGGTGTTTTAAACATTTGTCCAGCCTGCCATTGCAGGCCTGGGTGTGCGCCGTAGCACTTAAGCTCAGACTGGCTTTGCTAAATCACTAGCTAGTCCTGAGGGGTCCTTTGATCACCACTAGAGCACACCTAGGGTAAGTCCCGAAGGGTGATGCAAGTGCTAGGTGAAAGTCAAGGCAGGTACACATGTGAGTACCCTGCCCGGGTAGTGAAGAATACCCATGTGTGTTTACACTATCTATGAGGTTTGCTCTTCCTAAAGGTTAACATGGGAGAAGGGTGGTAATGAATTCAGGCTGCAGTGGTGGATTTCAGTGGAGCAGCCTCATAATGTTTCCTCTTATATGGATTCACAATGAAAAACCCCATTTCTAGCCTAGACATGCCACTTCTAGAAAGTGAATAAACACAGGGGTCAGGCCCATAAGACAGGACCCACGTAGGGCCATTTATAAATGCAAAAACAAGGGGGGGGTACCTGGTATCCTACTCAATTAAAGCACTAGATTTATTGCAACCACCACACTATATTCCTTTGGTGATTGGGTTATTTATTCACCCTATTTTTTCAACAATTCCTTTTTATATATTATGTAATGACCACACCATGACCAGGAGAAGATGGGGTCGAGCATGTGGCCAGTGGAGTGGGTGGGCGTTGTGATGAGTTGTCCCAGTCCGAGGTTGGCGAGGTTATCGATCAGGGTTGTGGGGTTGTTGTTGTTCTCAAGGTGAAAGTTCAGGTCTCCGAGGAGGATGGAGTCAGTGGAGGTCAGGGCGTGCGTGCTGATGAAGTCGGCGTTGGATGTCGCTGAACTGGGGGCAGGGTCCGGGGGTCGGTAGACAAAGGGGGCCTCTGATGGTGGAGTTGGGGTTCTGTGTGGATCTGGAAATGCATGTGTTCTGCGGTGCTGAGCGCGTCGTCGGTGCTAGTTGAGACCCTGATGCTGTTCTTGTGGACGATGGCGATTTCTCCTCCGACTCTGTTGGTGGGGAGGTTAAAGAGTGACTATTCGGTTTTTTTGTGTTGTAGATTATTCCAATGTGTTATTACTGAGAAGCCCTGGTGAGAGCCCATTGAGAAACCGTGTAGCTTGAAACGCCTTGGCAATTTCAATTAAGATTGCAAATATTGATATGGATATACACATAATTCAGGAAATAATGGACTGAATTGTAGGAACACCAAAGAAAATGTAGTGGTGTTTTTTGGAGTGCATTTAATACATTGGTTTTGTGTTATATTTATGTTCATGATGTCAAATGAATGTTTGTGTAAATTGTTGGTATTGTATAAATGTGATAAATGTCGTATAAATGTTATGTATGTAAATATGTATATGTTACTTGATATGCATTTCACTATAGGATGTGAGGTCCTTACATAATATATAAAAATGAATTGTTGAAAAAATAGGGTGAAGAAATAACCCAATCACCAAAGGAATATAGGGCCCGATGTAGGTCGGTCGGTAACGGCCGAAAATCGGTATTTCAGGCCGTTACCGACCGGTATTCAATGATTGGCATGTAGGGGCACAATTTTACAGAATCGGTAAATTTACCGATTCGGTAAATTTACCGATTTGGTAAAATACCGAATCGGTATTTTTACCGATTCGGTAAATCTCAGATGTAGGTGGGACTCTTCTGAGTCCCAAAGGCCCTACAAAATCGGTATTTTACCACACAATCCTATTGTGTGGTAAAATACCGAATTCAGGTGTGCATGCAAATGTGTGCATGCACACCTAGCCCAAGTGACAGACAGACATGCCCTTAGGGCATGTCTGTGTGCCACATGGCGCACATGCCTATTTGTGGGGTGCCAGAGGGTGTCAAAGTGACACCCCCTGCACCCTTGCAAAATTCGGTATTTACCGATTCTGTAAATACAGAATCGGTATTTCCCATTGATTCCTATGGGCTTCAAAGCCCATAGGAATCAATGGGAAATACCGATTCTGTATTTACAGAATCGGTAAATACCGATTGTTACAGATTCGGTATTTCCACATCTGGAAATACTTACATATCCACCCTTTAGATTTACCGATTTTTAATTACCGAATCGGTAAAATTCGGTAATTAAAAATCGGTAAATCTAATTTACCTACATCTGGGCCTCAGTGTGGTTGTTGCAATAAATCAAGTGCTTTAATTGAGTGGGATACCAGGTTCCCCCCCTTTTTTTGCACTTCTAGAAAGTGGGCATTTCTCTGCTCTAAAACTCTTGGTGTGCCTTTTAGTTTGTCTACATCCCACACTGGAGGCTGTGGGAGTATATCTGTGCACTCCCCAATGACAGGCATAAACATCTGACATGCAATTGGAACAACAGACCTCTCCCATTTGAATGCATAGCTGGATAGATTGGAGGAAGAGGTTTTGACGCATGGCCTCTGGAGCCTGAACATGACCCAATTAAAGATTATGATCTCAATTTTAGGGCCTCATGACGGATAGGGCAGAAATTTCGGGCTGAAATGTGTGGTTCAAAGGGAAACCCTCTGATTCACCCCACCTTCAAATGCACACTCCAGTATATCTACTGGTGCCATATTTCAGCAGGAGAGAGATACACTTGTGGGGGCATGGGACTGGAGAACCTGGAACGATGTGGTGCACACTGCCAGAGGATTCTGATTGTACACAAGGAGGATTACTGCCATTGAATGGGACAGAGCGCACTTTCTGAATAGTGGCTGGCCCGGGCTGACTACCTGCTGTTGTGTGGCACCCTGAAGTGTGCTCTTCAAGGGCTTGTTGGCTTGCCCCATGTTCACTGTGGACCCATACAGTCTACATATGATACGCGGAGAGTGATGTCCTCTTAAGTGTCCACATCATCCAATGATTTCCAACTGGTAGCATGACATGAGCGTGGAACTATAAATTGTGCCTCGAGACTAGATTTTCCAGTGCGGAGCCCCAAAAGCATTACCTGCATCTAAGGAGAAGAGCACCCACATCGTGGGGACCTCAACCCACATAAGCGTCTCATTGGTGGTGAGAGGATTCACCGGTAGCTGGATCCCGCATGATCCACTTCTTCGATCATGCCGTATCGCTCTAGTGCGACAGGCCGACTGCATGCTCATTGCATATGATGTCCGACTCACAGGGTGCGTCCCCCAGAGGTGAGGATGTACCTGTAGTGGTGCTGCAGTTTACCTAGTTTGACAAACCTGAACTTGCGCCTGTGTTTGTGACCAGATTTGCCTGGTGAGGCCAGTATCAATGCGCACCAAGCGTTATGCCTCATTTCCAGGGAACTACGGAAGTTGCAACTCTTCATTGTGGGAATGACCTGAATTGCCTTTTGTGACCAGTATCAACGCAAACAAGGCGAGTTCAGGCGCACTCATCTCGCATCATGCTGATCCTATGCTTAGTTTGCACCCTCTTTCATCCAGATTATAGAAAATTATGGGGACCCTCGGAATTCGTATATCAAGGACTCTTCCCCCCTGCCTATCATCTGTCGCCCCAGGCATTGTTATGTTATGTTATGTTATGTTATTATTATACTTCTATAGCGCACAGCCACTCCAGGGAGTATCCCGGCGCTTTATCGAAGGAACCCACCGAAGAAGGGAGAACATAACACTGAGAGGACACGCAGATACAGGAAAGCAGCACCAATTTAAGGGAAAAGCCATGTTTTAAGGGCCTTTCGGAAGGACAGAAGGCTAGAAGCCTGTCTTAAAGAAATTGGGAGGTCATTCCAAGCATGAGGAGCTAAGTAGCGAAAGGACCGTCCTCCTGCTCTAGCGCGCTTGATAATGGGAACATTCATTTTAGATAGGGACGAACATCTAAGAGATCTGGAGGGATGATACCAGGACAATCGTTTGGAAATATATTTAGGGCCTATACCATGTAGGGCCTTAAAAGTCGTGGTCAAAGTTTTAAAAAGAATCCTTTTGGCAATAGGTAGCCAGTGTAGGGTTGAAAGAAGATCAGTGGCTCTGGCTCTTCTTGGAAGACCAAAGATGGCTCGGGCCGCAGAATTCTGGGCGATTTGTAGACGCCTAACCAGATATTTGGGAAGTCCCAGAAACAAAACATTCGCGTAATCCAGCCTAGAGCCGACCAGTGCCTGGACAATGATTTTCCTGTGCTGGATGGACACTAAGGGGAGAAATTTACGAAGCATCCGAAGGATGCCGAAACATTTCCCAGTAAGAGAGGAAATATGCGGTCCGAAAGATAAATCACTGTCGATAATAACTCCCAAATTTTTGGCCTTCAAGGATGAGCTAGCGGGAGGGAACATATCCTGCAGCCACCAGGGTTTCCAATCAGGCTCAGAAGTGCAACCAAAGAAGAGCAACTCCGACTTGTCGGAGTTGCACTTCAGTCCATGACGTCCAAACCACTCAAAAACCGCGCTCAAACAACCCCTAACCTGGGCATCATCAAACAGACCATCCCTGTTGCTTACAAAGAGGAGCTGGGTGTCGTCAGCATAGGTGACAATCCGGGCGCCGAAAGACTCCACCATCACCGCCAGAGGAGCCATAAAGATGTCAAAAAGGAGGGGGCTCAAGATGGAACCTTGGGGAACCCCCACTTCTAGCGGTGACATCTCGGCGGAGTAGGGAGGCGCCCAGATTGTCTGTGATTGACTCTATGAACCCTCCATCGACAGCTGAGACCCAGCCATTTTGACTGACGCAAGGTGGAGCTACCTCGCGAGCTAAAGAAGAGATGGGCTATGGATTCCGTCCTTGGCCATCACCGACCTAGCCGGACTTTAGGCAAGCGCTCCTGCGTCTCTCCTGACCTTATCTCCCCCCCTCTCCCTTCCCACACCCCTCTTTGCTCCTACTCTTTCCAACTTCTGTCATTTGCCCTCACCCTCTTTGTTTTTTGGGAACTTCTTCCCTCACCACTTGAGACTGAACTATTTTGTTTGATGCCCGATGGAGCTACCTGGTTTAGCTATAGAGGAGATGGGCCGTGGATTCCCTCCTTGGTCGTCACCTACCCAGTCGGTCCTTAGACAGACTTTCTTTCGTCTCTCCTTGTTGTCTCTTCCCTTATGTTCCCTTTCTCACCTCCCCTGTCCCCTCCACTACTTTTCTCTATCTTTTTTCTCCTCTCCTAATGTACTGCCTATTTTTTGATGTAATGTATAATTGTTGATCTTTTTCTATTACATTGTTGATTCTCATGTAAAGTGCTCTGATTCCTTCGGGTCAAGCCAGCGCTATATAAAACTCTTTAAATAAATAAATAAATAAATAAATAAATAAATAAAGTTGTGTCTCATTTCTAGAGAGGTACAGACTTTGCAACTCTTTGATGGGTGCGACTGGTATCGTCTGGTGCGACCATATCAAAACGCAACAGACTTCTCATTTCCAGGGAGGTACGGAATTTGAAACTCCTCATTTTGTGAGAACGGTATTGTCTGGTGTGGCTTTTATCACCGCACACCAGACATTGTGGTCTGAACTGCCTGGGTATATCTCGGATTGACTTGTGCCGGGCTGGGTGCCTCCACCTTCCGAGAGGAGTTGCACCACTTTACAGTGCTGTGTGTGTGTGTGCGAGCGTGTTCCATACAGACTTGCCTGATATCCGCTGTGTTTGGGAGTCAAAGTCTGCTGACCGCTTGTGATTGATGACTAGGCGTGAACTGTAAACTCTGCTCCACTGGCGAAGTTCTCCTAGCTCTGAAACTCCAGCGGAGTGGAGTTCAGTTTACCAGCATCCATGTGGCAGGCATCTCACCTTCTCCTCAGGGTGGACTCATGTAGAAGGCGCTCCTGGGGATTTCTCCTCTGGTGGAAGGAGTCCAGTTCAGCAGACTCCTCTCACCAACTTTTCACCTCCAGCTCCCTCATAATCAATATATAGAGCCCGAGACCTCACCTGATTCGCTGGCTAGTAAAAATTCCTCTCTAATCAGTGTACTGATCTTTACCCCCGACTCCTCCGTGACCTCCTCCTCCCCCCAGTCTCGATGTGCCAGCCTGTGAACTTTCCCGGTTCAGAGAAGAGACAGGCTTCGGTGCCTGGGCAGCCGCTGGAACGGCGTGGCTGCCGGTGTATCAAGCTGGGCTGGACTCCCACCCCGGAGCTACATTTTTTTATTTGTATTTATTTATTTCTTTTATGCGTTTTTATATAGAGCGGACTTTACCCGAAGGTGTCAGAGCGCTCCACAAAAAGAACAGAACTGATACATGAGGAGAACATTACAAGTGCATCCCAGGAAATCTCGCAGGTAAACGTGCCCCTCTTCCACCATGCACACGTTGCAGATACTGCGGGTATGATTTGCACATGCGCACATCGTACTGGATCCTAACTAGATTTGCATGTTGCACGTCGAGTGGCTTGCTTCTGTGGTGCTACCCCCACCCCCTCATCAACCCGCCTTTAAATCACCCTGAGCTGTCCAGGGGGCAGGGAGTGGGAAGAGGCTTGGGCGGCGCAGCTCTGTCACCCCACATTTCCAGCACCAGCAGGGACTATTCACGAACGTGGACAGAGAGTAAATAAGACAGCCCCCTTCCAGAGGCGTAACATAGGCCCTCGCATTGCGGGGGGGCCCCTCGCTCCAGGGGCCCTCTCAATGGAGTCAGAAAGCAGCACTACATATCCGTCCGGTAAATCGCCGTCCTTCCTTGCACCAGCACCTCGCCGTGGCCTCTTAATATTGGTAGAACACGGCACGGGCGAGCAGATGTCTCCGCATCTGCGCGTTCTTCACCCTTAGGGTGGGGCTGGGCTGGTGACCATCGTCACATCATGCGCCTCACGCAATTTAAATGTGCACGTCTGGTGAGGTGAGGCAAGCTCGCGCAAGAATTCACTGTCCACAACTTCTTAGTAAGCAAGAAAGGCCACTTTATTAAGACAGGTGTGAAACCAAAACATCTTACAATATATTTCATTTATTTAATTATTTATTAAACCCAAAACTTTCAGCTCACTGAGCAACCTTACTAAGGCGTAAACCCCCACCAAGTAAATCCTAACAAACCAAAGGCAACTACCTCTTGTACTACCCACTCCTTTCCTTTACCTGCCCTTTGAGGATGGACCAACCCGCTCCAGGCTGCCCACTCTCCACTAAAAACCCGCCTACAAAAGGAAAAATTCTACCTGTCTTAGCGTGGCAAACCTACAAAACAAAATCAGTACCTAAAGCACTGATAAGAAAAAAGGCCTAAAGGGAAAAAAGAGGGAAGGGTGGGTGGGGCAAAACAAACACCGCCGCCCGCCTCCCGCCGGTAAAGCCCTTTCCTTCCCTACGCTAGCCCTATATATAACTTCTGTCCCTCTCTAATTAATCCCCACCTGTGGCCAGCCCTCTCAGCGAGAACCTACCCAGGGAGAGACCGGCTCGCGCACGGCTCTCCCTGGGTCCCCCCTCACTGAGAGGGACCATGCGGCTGCGGGCCATAATTGAATTATTTCAAGCTCCTCCTGGCTGGCTTTGCAGTCTTGCCCTGTCTTCTGCTTCCTGCAGGTGAGTCCGAGGAGCAAGGAGTCCGTGTCAGGGGTGGAAGTGGAATGTGATGCATTTTGGGGCAGGCGGCTGGCATATAAAAGGTCATGTAGGCCCCGTTCCTTTCTGCCAAGTGGAGCCGTAAACCGTGAGGATTGTTCCAGTGCGAGCATGGTGGTTGTGGCTTGGGCACCATCGGTGGCTGCAATAAATCAACATTTTTAATCATGATGATTGTCACAATCATCATGATTTAAAATGTAGCTTTATCGCAGCCAGATGAGGGTGCCCAAGCCGCAACCATAATCAAAGGTGAGAGCATAATTTACTACAGCGCTTGTATCCAAAGCGCTTCACAAACAATTAATGAAAGGGTACAATAAATAAATGTTTAAATGACTATTGACTGAAAAGACGGAGTGACACTCAGCAAAAGTACCAACATAAAAAATTCCAGCAGTCCAAATTGTGTTACAAGACACGAAACAGATAAAAATAGAAGAAGGTCATATTGACAAAGTCCAAAGAAATATTTCCATAGGCTTTGCCTGTTGGAAGAGTGAACCAGCCCCAGCAAGAGTTGAAAGCACTGGCGCCAAGTTCCCGCTTTCGCAGTCCAACGCCTCTTGATGGTACCAGCTCTATAGGAAGTGGACGCTCACCCAACTAGTCTGAAGCGTGGAAAGGAGTATTCAAAAGATGAGGTGTCGGCTTGATCACTATGTATCCACCAGAAATATTATTACCAAGTGTGTTTATTTTTCTTTTGCGATTCGGACCCTCATCCAGCTAGCTTGCTAAATATTGCAGCTCTGGGATCAAGAAGTGGAACTCGCAATTAGGTCGACTAAGCCCACTTTACCTTTCGAACTTCACATAACACCCTGTTGTACATAAAAACATCTAGGGAGCTTTATCATTTTCATTAGTGATGTACTTTACAGATGAAGAAAAGACCAGATTGCCACAGACCCACATAGTGTGGTGATGTCTCAGCACACATTCAAAAGGGCAGACACACACATGGAAAATACTACTTAATACCCCAATGGCCTGACTATCAAGCCGCCATTGTAAAGTAGGGAGGGATATGTTTACTAAATTCTTACACTTGCCTAGATACGTGTATTTACTTGAGGTTATATCCTGGGCAGAGACACCCATAAACTACCGGATCCCCGGTCACATGGTAACAAACCTGTCCAAAGACTGGCAAAGACATCTGCAGCAAAAGGCAAAGCAGGTGCGAGGTCAAATAAGAGAAGGTGGGAAACCACTGAATCCCTCTGATAGGAAAGCGCTCCAGGTCCTGCTGATGGACCAATGGTCCACATTGTTGGAAATGGAGTTGGCGGATGGAGTTGCCCTACAGAGTCAAAGATGACAGCATGAAAAGGCCCATCCTTGCATTCCCACAGGAAACGGAAACCAAGAAGGAGGGGGAGATGAAATCATGAAGCGAGGGTCTTACTGGCTGGAGCACCACCTGAAGGCGTGAACGCAGCCCCTGCAGCCCAGCGCTATGAGCACGTGCTGGACCCGCCAAAGGCCCTGGCACCAATGCACCGGTATCTTGCACCATCACAATCAGCTGCACCACCGACAGGGCTCAAAGCCACTTGACTCCTCCTGCCTTCAATGCCCCCCTGCCACCAGGCAGCAGCAACTGGAGGGACCTGCAGCAGACCCAGTACCTCCTGCCTTCAATGCCCCCCTGCCACCGGGCACCAGTAACGAAGGGACCTGCAGCAGACCCAGTACCTCCTGCCTTCAATGCCCCCCTGCCACCAGGCAGCAGCAACTGGAGGGACCTGCAGCAGACCCAGTACCTCCTGCCTTCAATGCCCCCCTGCCACCGGGCACCAGCAACAGAGGGACCTGCAGCAGACCCAGTAAGCAAGCCTTAAAGAGCCCTGGTTTCTATCATACATGGTTCAACCAATCAAGAGGCTACTTCAGGATGCTAATCAAAACCTAACATGATCCCAAAGCTGTGTTTTGTGTATCCTTGACACCAACGCTGAGGAATTTATATGATAAATGATTACTTAGTAACGAATAGTTTACTAAAGCAATCCTAATTCATTAATTTATATTTCATCATTGTCTGGCAGGTGTCCCATGAGCGTAGGGTTTGCTATAGAGACATGTTTCATTTTAGAGAGTTATACATTCGTTGTGACTCTTTTAAAATGTAGTACTGGTGTTTATTCTAGTTTAAGGTGTAATGTGCATGTAAATAAATAACTTTGTGCTTGCTTGTGCGGTTTGTAGTTTGCGCAGCCTTTCCGGGAAGCTGGAAGTGTGACTTACTTAGATATGTTTGAAGACAGCAGCAAAAACTCACGGGCACCTCTACAAGCTCGGAGCAAAAACCACTAATAAAAGGCAAATAATGTGCAAACAAGAGAGGAGCTGGAGGCTGGGACATCCGAGCACTTTAAGACAGGCAAATAATGATTTAATATGGGACCAGAGGCCATGGCCTGAAGCAGACGTATCCCAAGACAGTGAAAGAGATGCGGTTATCAGAGTGCCTGATTGATAGTTCAGACATGACTAACAAATCCGCAATCAATACGACAAGAGGACTGAGATTAGGACCTCATGATACTATAGTCCTTGGTGGACTTTAATAAAGGGAGGGGACCTCATTCAAAGGCATCAGCATGCATGCTTCCTCGCCCGGACATCCTGGCGTGTAGGGGACTCTCTTGTGAGCTCTCAGCGGGGTAGAGGCTTTTATTGAAAATATGTGTGCTGCAGGCTGGCTGTGGGTGCCATCACCCACGGCCAATGGCATGCTTCATCACTCGTTGCCTCCTGGCGTGTAGGGGACTCTCTTGTGACCTCTCAGGCTTTTAGTGAAAATGTGTGTGCTGCAGGCTGGCTGTGGGTACCATCACCCACAGCCAGTGGCTTGCTTCATCGCTCGGTGCCTCCTGGCGCGTGGGGGACTCTCTTGTGAGCTGCAATAAATCAAAAATTGTAATCATTTCACAATCATTATGATTAAACATTTTGATTTATTGCAGCCGCGTGACAGTGCACAAGCTGCAACCATAATCAAAGGTGAGAGCATAATATGAGCCTCCAGTCTATACATAATGGGGGCCCGCGTAGTCACCAAAGAAGCATACCTTAAAGAATACAAAGATGGGGTCTGTGCATTGTGACAATTTTTGATCTTTTACCCGATTCACCGAAGCGATAGGCTTACAAGAGGTAGCTGTACATCTTCCCTTACTTTTCTGAAAAGGGCCTTTCTCAATGATTTTTGCTTTTTCGCGCTATGAAAAAACAGAACGTACAGGGCAGGGATATGTTTAAAGCCTCATACAACTTTGAAAGTTGGGAATGTTTTTGCACTTTCTCACACTTCAGAGACCACTGTGCCTAATGCATGCCTTTGGTGCCTCTGTGATTGCAATCGCAATTGAAATGTCGCACATCAGCAATCTTAAACACTTGGCAGCAATGCTGCAGGTACGTGCCTACATTATTTTAAGCGCTTGTTGGTAAATGCAGCAGCTTTCTGGCAGCCGTGCTTCATTTGTATCTTGGGGTCATTTAAAACAGGTCGGTCTCTTCCGACTCTCATACTAGCTGTTGGTTTTGCCGAGAGATCACTGCACAGCTCCTGCCTCAGCCTGAGGATATTGCAGCATGGTGCCTGTCCATGCCAGAGTCAGTGTCACACTTAAACAGCTAAGATGGAACTGTGTGTTGTAACTGTTCATGTTGGGCCTGCCTCACATCCTGTTGGGTTGGGTCCCAAAGTGGACAGAGAGGCCCTGGAGTCCTGGTGCTCTTCTGCCTGATTGCTGGCAGGGAGGGGGCCCAGTGTGGGCAAAGGTTGGCAATGTTAGAGGCCCCTCTGCAGCAGGCAGCAAACAGCAATCTTGTATTCCATAAAATCACATGGGAATGTGCAGAGTAAATATCAGGAGGTGTTTTAAATTGACCTTTTACCCACATACAACACGGGGGTCTCCATACTAGTCATGATATGTACCACAAGCCATTTCATGTGCTTAGACCGTGTTCCCAGCTGCCTTGTGTTATAAAAACACTTCTAATAGCTTTTGACAAAACACACTTCCAACCAGTAGGTTGGTAAAAACCTTTGATTTCTGTTTCCTGCCATGAGGTTTAGGTGTGTGTTTTTTAATGATGCCTCGCCCTGGGGGTTAGTTTGTATCAAGGTGGTTCTACGTTGCCAGCACTGCGCCCTGTGTATTGTGGTGCAGTTTCTATGCCCGGCATAGGATGGCGGGGCTTGAAAATGGACCATTGGCCTCTGTGGAAGTGAAGGAAACGCACAGTACATGACCTTCTACTTTAAAATGAGAGGCCATACCGTGCCATTCCATGACTGACTGCCCTTCCATTCTGGTGTTTTGCACCATTTCTGGTATTTTAAGATCTTCTTCAAGTTTCTTCTTGCTGAAATGGGTGTAATTTCTGATATTTATATGTTTTGATCCTCTTCATTGTATAATTTTGCTTGCAAGAAAGTGTCACTCATAGACGTTGAAATATCACTCATAATTACACAGAAATTATGAAAATGTCGCACGTGGCAATCTGAAACCTTGGCAGTTATGGGCCGCAGCAGCCCCGTGTTCCAGCCTCCAATCACCACTGTAGCACACACAGGCAGCACTACACTCTCTCGCCGGCGTTGGTTGCACCAGTGAGTTGCTCATAACTGTCCCGCCTCATATATTAAATGGGTGCGTGCCATGTGCGGTCGGTGCAGGTGACCTGAGCTTCAAGGCCCAGCAGCAAGGGGACTGAAGGCAATTGCCTTGAGGCCAGACTTTTGTAAACTGGTGACCAAGGCTTTGTTGTTTTGTTTTGGTTCCAGTACCCCCTGGGCCCCCACTCTGCCTATTCCTTACATTTGTATATTACATTTACTGCAGTAGTGTGAGAATGCATTTAATGAAAAGGAATATAAAGTAAGGTTGTCGAAAGAAAAATGCCAGCCATGTGTTGTTTAAAGAGACTGGAAAGACCTCGTCTTGACAACAAATAGGGTTATAAATAAAGTTAGTATTGATTTGTAATGTGACTTTTCTGTCTTTGTTCATGTTAATTATCAGTCATGGATCATTCAGGCAGCCCTAGAACACAATTAAAAGTGCTTTCTATTTATATTTGCTGTTCGAAGTGTGAACAGATAAGTGCTGAAAATACGGCTTTAGGAGGCTGCTTATTTTTGTCCTGTCTGTGACATCAAAATAATAAGCTGGCAACCCTAATCATAAGACTGGAAGTTTGTGGCAGGATCAGCACATGCTTTATTTCCTGCAGCCTCGATCCCTGATCAATGTCGTAATAGCAATAGTTTAGCATATCTGAAACCCTACGCCTCCGTCAATAACATGCTAAATTACTTCAATTGTCTGGGAATGTACCCTGCATTCAGAACACTCTCACCCTTAACTTTTACGCTCACCCTGCACTCACATCAATCACAATGCACTGTGATCACCATGTACTCCCACCCTTCACTCGCTCACCCTGCACTCACAGTGATTACTCTGCACTCACAATACACTAGCGCTGTTCACCCTGTACCTCACCCTGCAGTCATACAAGCACACTACTCACCCTGCACATGTGACACTTCACTCACCTGTCACTGTGCAATCGCACTTAAACAAGCCCACCCCTAACCATGCACTTCTTTCGTCCCACACTGCACTTACATCCACGCGCAAATTCATATGGTCACCTTACTCACCCTACAGTCACTCCTCTTACCCTACCTACTGTTGCATCGCTCACCGTGCACTCACATGGGCACTCCTACCACCCACACAGCACAGCGGGTTAATATGCCTCCTACAAAGAATTTGTATCATCCAGCTCACAGAACTGAGTGTGAGTAAACTAAGAGTAGCGCTGTAAAAGACTTTTAGGGGGGCCCCTGATCAAACCAGCTCTGTTCTGTAGAGTCTTGTCCTGATGGCATTAAATGATTCTTGTTAGTCTACAATAAGCTCCCATTGGGTTATTCTTTAGGCATTCCAATAAAACAATGTAAACTCACACAACAGAGAAGGACTACACAATACACTCCCATCTGTACAATGTCAAACAACAGACTGAGACGATGGATCCTATAATGATCTATAAAAGGCCAGTAAAATATATGTACTTGTACCTAAGACAAAACAAGGGAAGATAACACATGTCTTAATACTGCCCTCACACACTTTGCAGTGTCCTGCTTCATCATTGGGCCGCATCATACATCCAGGTGCAGACCAACACGCTAGATGGAGCGCAATCTGTTTTTTTTAACGAAGATTAGTGGTGAGGGTAGAGAAAGAAAGAAAAAAATGTGATAGTGCACATACAACACGTAAAGCGACGTGACACAACAGAAAATGAAGAAAAAGAAGGGAGGTCTATTCCCTTTTATAATGGGACCAAAATTTGCAGTACTAGAATATTAAAACAAACTAGGGGTCAACATCAATATTTTTATTCTGTCTGTAGACCCCTGGAAGGGTTAAAATATATATGTCGGGGGGGCGTGGCTAGCAGCCGATCATGGCGGCAGCATAAGGGACGAGCTCCGCAGCTGAAGCGGCCTCTTCGTCAATCCGACACATAATCCGATACAATTTCCAAGCCCTACAGGAGGGTACCAGAGCCCAGGACCGGGTGGTGTAAGCAGCGACAAGCGGCGATACAATCCGACGTCTGGAGACCGAGATACGTCGAGGCTGCAGTTCGGCCTACTCCGACCTCCTAAGCCGGGGCTCCCCCTGGTCGAGTGGCCCAGCAGGAAGTGCAGGCGGACCTGGGAGTCTGGACCGGAAGTGCCCGCTGGCCGCGGGAGACGGAAGAACGAGTGCCTCCCGGACAATCAGAAGCAGGAAAGCACGCAGGCCACGGGAGTGTGGCGGACAATAGCATTATCGCCGGTGCCCCGGCCTTCCCCGATGTCGAAATAGGCGGCTCTGAGTGTGAGGGAACCTGTGATGACGGGGGCATCCGCCATTTTCTGGAACGAGGAAGGTGCCACGCACTTGGCAAATACCGGCGCTCTTCGCCCTACGGAACACCCTACCGAGGCGTGAACACAATATATTTGGCTTGGGTGGTGCGATCACACCGCTCCAGATATCCTGGAGCGTAGGGGCACGAGGAGCACGGCATCCAGCGGTATGGCGGGGAAAGGCCCCAAGGGCGGCGCCACACAGACCCGCATCGAACGGTATACCTCCGACAAGCCAACCACCTCCCCAGCGACGGGGAAAGATCCGGGCGGCAAGACGGCAGACACCCCGGTGGGTAAGAAGGCGACACTGGACGATGTAATGCATGCTCTGGCTCAGCTACAAACGACAGTGGGTGCGATTTCCACGGATGTCACCTTGCTCAAAGCGGACCTCCACAAAATGTCGGAGAAGGTTAAGAACATGGAGGTGGTTACGAAATCTCTAGTGGAGGACGTCTCCGAACTCCAACGGGAAATGGGGAGGATGGCGCAGGACAATAAAATGCTCCGGGAGAAACTGGATGAACAGGAAGGGTGTGCGAGGCGGAACAACATCCGTATTATTGGGGTACCGGAGTCGGAAGGAATTAAAGCCATGGACCTCTTTGTGGAGAGCCTGATCACGGATGAACTTAAGCCGAAAGGATTGTCGAACTTTTTCTCCATTGAAAGGGCCATCGAGTACCAGGAGGCCAACCAAAGCCTGGGGCAGCTCCGCGGCCCATAGTAGCCCGTTTGTTTAATTTCCGCGACCGGGACGCCATTTTGCAGGCGGCCAGGACTTCTCCTCCTCTTAAGATGCAGAACGCTACCATCGCCATTTTCCCCGACTACACGGCGGAGGTCGCACGTCGGCGACGAACGTTCTTTGATGTGAAAAAGGAACTGAGGTCAAGAGAACTACCGTACTCCATGCTCTTTCCTGCAAGACTTAGAGTGGTAGCTGAGAACAGAATGTGGTTCTTCGATAACCCGGAGACAGCACAGGAATGGCTGGAAGGCTGGAGGCCGGGTCAGAATCCACGACGGACAAATCGACCCAAGAAGGATCGAAATGGAGGTCAACGCCAGGATTCCCAGGCTTCGGGAGGTGGACCAGAAAGTAGCGACTCTTTGTGGGCAGAAGGCGGCCAAGAAGAGAATGAGGAACAATGAGCTTCAGACTATGCTTTTGTTGTAGACATTTAATGCTGCGTAAGCGCTTCCCGCCATTGGACACTGGGTGAAGGGCCTCCGAGGGAGTGAATGAGAGACTGCCGGCAGCAGAGAGTCCCTCACCCCAACGCGCAAGTACACTGTTTTGGGGATGGGGTATGCACTCTGCTCAGTTGGGGGGGCGGGCAGTTTTGAGTCCGTGCAGCAGGGGGGCAGGGAGGGGGGTGGTTAGGGGTTCGGGAAGGTTCACAACACAGGACCCTTTGGTCCTGCGAGTTTTTGTTCTATGCACACATATGTTTATTGGTATGTTTCATTTTGCTGAGAGCATCTTGCCTGTTTGGGACAATGAGGAATTGGAATGTCGGAAAGAGTTGCATTTACCCTACACTTGTCTCCGCACGCCACCTCGCCTACGGCGAGGGGGCCTCATGATGGTTCAACATCTTTCTCATGGCTGGAACAGATAACCACACCACACCGAACCCATTGCACGTCATGTCATGGAACGCCAGAGGTCTGGGGACAAGATTAAGAGGGGTCTGGTATTACAGGGAATTAGAAGACAGGTGCCTGCTCTAGTTCTCTTACAGGAAACACACTTGACGGGGGCGGCCACGAAGGCCCTAGATAGGCGAGGTTACCAAATGATAGTGCATGCGGAATTTACTTCAGGATCTCGTGGTACGGGTATTTTGCAGAAGAAGTCCTCCCAATTTATAGTGAAGTCAACGGCAGTCGATGCTCATGGCCGCTTTGCGGCAGTTCATGGTCAGTGGGAGGGGAAATTGTTAAATGTAGTTTCCGTGTATATACCGCCGGCGCTACACTCTGTAGCCCTGCCGGACCTTGGCAGATTCTTGTTAGACCTCCCTGATGGGGACTTGCTCGTCGGTGGGGACTTCAACATGACACTCACGGACACCCTCGACCGGTTCCCCTCCCGAATACACACAGACGGTCCCAGCAGGTACAATCCTTTCTAGACGCACAGGGATTGGTGGACATATGGCGCGCACTACACCCTGGCCAGCAACAATATTCATATTACTCGGCCACCCACAATAGTTTTTCCAGGATCGACTACTTTCTCATTTTGGGCAACGGGCTGCTTACCGTGGCCGAGGCGAGTATACAGCCGAGGGGTATCTCGGACCACTCATCGCTCACTCTGACAATCACCACCACAGGCACTAAACGACGACGGTTATTCCCGATCTTCCCTGGATATCTTAAAATCCCACAGATAAGTAAGGACCTGAAGAAAGCTACCCGGCTTTACTTTGAGGAGAACCGGTCCTCTGTAGACTCCCCCTCCACATTATGGGAAGCATATAAGACCGTGTTTAGGGGCCAAGCCATTGCCATTATTGCGAACCGCAGGAAAGCACATAGGAGGGAAGCATTAGACTTAGAGTTGGGCCTCGAGAGGGCCAACACCGCCCATATGGCAAACCCTTCGGAAGATACACTCCACGATCTTCAGGTCCACCAGCGTCGCCTCACCGACCACCTACGGAGGGTCACTTTGGCGGACATTGCTGCGACTCAACACAGGGTCTACGACATTGGGGACAAAGCTAGCAAACTCTTGGCGTGGCTAGATAAGAAGCAGGGGGGAGGGAGGAATATTCTACAGCTCACTGACTCGTGTGGCGTGGTCCACACCCACCCAGGCGAAATAGTGGAGGTCTTCGCTGATCATTTTGGTGAGGTATACACCCCTACGACAGTGGTGGCGGAAGATGAGGCTCGAGATGCCCTCGAACGTGTGCCTCTGTTGAAATTGACGGATGAGGCGTCGAAGGATATCAACGCACCCTTGACTGCGGATGAACTCCAACTAGCCATTGGCTCCCTTCATTCGGGTAAGGCCCTGGGCCCCAATGGAATACCCATTGAGTGGTTTAAAACCATGTCAGAATCCCTGGGCACGCCCCTTCTTCAGATGTACGAGGAATGTAGACTGAAGGGAATGTTACCGCCGGACCAACGGATGGCGACTATCGTAGCCATCCCAAAACCGGGTAAACCCCCCAATAACTGCTCGTCATATAGACCCATCTCCCTTCTGAACCCAGAGGCCAAAATTATAGCTAAAGTGCTGGCAAACAGGCTCTTGAGGTGCTTAACTCAATTGATTCACCCAGACCAATCCGGCTTCATGCCGCATCGAAGTACGGCCCTAAACCTTCGCAGGGTACATGGGGTTGTGGCGAGGCTCTCACTGCTGCGGGAGCCGGCTGCGATCCTATCACTAGACGCCAAGATGGCGTTCGACATGGTGGAGTGGAACTACCTCTTTGCAGTGCTCGCACGTATGGGTTTTGGTCCGGTGTTTATCTCCTGGATACGTATGCTCTATAAGGACCCCATAGCCAGAGTGGTAGCTAACGGCCATATTTCTCGAACCGTACATCTGGGACGTGGCACGCGGCAGGGATGTCCGCTTTCGCCCCTCCTTTTTGCTTTGGTTCTGGAACCGCTGGCGGTTACTATTCGTACCACGCAGCTCCTGAAGGGGATCCAATGGACTCCGCAATGGGAGGATAGAGTGTCACTATACGCGGACGACATGTTAATATACCTCACTGACCTGGAGGACAGCCTTCCCAACCTCCTGGCTCTCTGTAATGCACATGGGCGAGTCTCGGGTTACACCATCAACTGGGCAAAGTCGACAATTTTCGAGCTCAAAGGGCCACTTCCGCCACTCCCGGACTCGTGTCCGTTAGAGATAGCACCCTCTTCCTTTAAATATTTGGGGGTCCATATTACCCGCGACGAGGCAGAGTTCGCACGGCTTAATTTAGAGCCTCCCTTGCTCCGACTTCGTAATGATGTGCTGAATTGGAAGGAACTCCCATTGACATTGCTGGGAAGGGCAGCGCTCTTTAAAATGATGGCCCTGCCGCGCTTTTTGTATATTCTTGAAAATGCCCCAAGTTTGATACCGGATAGCTTCCTCCAAAAGATAGCGGCACAGATCACGGGTCTGCTCTGGGGGAACCGGCCAGCCCGGATCTCGCACATAAAGTTGAATAGGAGTTGGTACGATGGGGGCATTGCGTTGCCCAACGTACGGCTGTACTACTGGGCGGCCCAGCTTAAGATCCTTAATCAATGGATACATGCCCCGCAAGAGGATCCAGCGTTCAAAGCAGACAGGGCACAACTGGGTACGAACAGTCTGTTGGCCCCACTGTACCACCGCGGTATTGCGGCGAAACTCAGTGGACCCACGATACACACCGTTCGCCTATGGTACAAGGCGCAAGCAAAACTGAAATGGGATGGGACCATCACAAAACTTACACCTTTATGGGACACAAAGGCGTTGGGACATTTGCGACGCACTAAGGGATTTACCCAGTGGGATAACATCGGGATTTCAACTGTGGGGGACCTGTGGACGAGGGAGGGGGTGGTTCCTTTTGCAACTCTACAGGAACAGTATGAGCTGGGGGATAACGAACTATACAGATATGTACAGATTAGACACGCCCTACAAGCGGCAATTCCACCAGACACATCCCCACCAGAATCCTCTCCGCTAGAGGACCGTCTGCTCACGGACTTCTTACAGGAGGGGGCAACCTCGCTGACTTACCGCAAATTGATTAATAACATGCCTGACCCACTAGAGAAGTTGAAGGACAGATGGACGACTGATGTCGGAGACTTAGACGAATCTGACTGGAATGCAGCCATGGCGTCCCCTCGTGAGGCAGGTATATCCTCCAAATTCCGCCTAGTGCAGTTAAAGATTCTACATAGGATTTACTACACTTGCACGACATTACACTGATTGCAAAGAGCAGATCATCCCTATTGTCTCAGGGGCTGCGGGGCTGAGGGCACGTTTATACACACGTTATGGGACTGCCCGTTGATTGTTAGCTATTGGCAGCGGGTTCTCCGTACCATTGCACAGGCACTTCACACCTCACTCACCTTGGACCCGCGGATGTGTCTACTGAATGTGTGGGGGCCTACTGACCTTACCTTTTATGCAAGGGCGTGGACCACGATCGGGTTGGTCACGGCCAAACGAGACATAGCACAGAAATGGGGGTCGGCTGACCTCCCCACATTGGCTCAATGGATCCGAAATATGGACATGCTCATGCTGACTGAAAGGGCAGTATACAAACTATGGGATAATCCTCGTAAATGGAACGGGGTCTGGCAGCCCTGGAATTCCTATAGGGGGGACATATGTGAGCCACTGGATGAAGAGGATCTTGAGGGTTCTGACGATGAAGAAGAACACTGATTGGGACTGGGGCTGGCTGATGGGCAACATATATGGGAATTGGGATGGATTTGTGCTGGGAGTCTGTTGAGGGGGGATGGGGTAGGGCCTAGGGTACGGAACTGTATGATTGGTCCCTCCTATGACAGCTATGATGCTAGATGCTATCAAATCTACCTCAATGACATGCCAACTCATGTGTGCAGTTTTTTCTAGTTTTATGTTCAATGTTTCACAAAAAACACAAAACGCAAATTGTAATTTTTACTGTGCATTTATACATTCCGTTCATCTGATCACTTTGAATAATGATGTTGCTACATGATCAGAAAGGGCCGGACTTGTGCATACTGTTTTATATTTACCTCGTGTTATTAGCAGGCCTCAAGAATGTAAGCTTTTATGTGATTGATGATGATGATACTATTTGTATTTTGCAACAAAAATACAAATTTAAAAATATATATATATATATGTCGGGGTATTAAGGGAAAGCGATGGGCCCTGATAGCCCCTCTGCAATTGCCAACATGTTTCTTCCAATACTAAGCCCCCACATGGGTGGAGCTGGCTTTCATCAGGGTGTTGATCCCCACTTTTCAATCCTTGAACTAATTGGGTGTTTTTTACTTTTGTTTTTTTTGTGTCTGTAGGTAATATCTCATACTCCTAGTCCTCTCCAGAATTTCTGTGAGGGAACCAATTCAGTGTAGAATTTCTTAAGTGTGGCGAAGTCAATATTCTTCTGTATTCTTTTATAGATATCAGTATTCCAATGTTGGCATTACTGTCATTTCAGGGATTGAAGAATCTCCTGCTCGTATGGCAAGATCGTCTGTTGGCGTACGAGCAGGAGATTCTACACTGCAACAATTGAGATCTGAGACAAATCGAGAATACTTTACTAACAAGCATTGATTTTCATCTTCATTTGGGATATGTATGTATGGATTGGAGGATTGTTCCCCCTTTAAATCATACCAGCATTGGGCTTCTAGTTACACTCTGTTGAGTACCGGAAGAAGAGACTCCATACCAGGATTGAGTTTTCTTAACAGCCAGACCTACGTACACTTTGATAACATTGTCAGAACATATTTTTAGCAAGCCTTAAGGAGGAGGTTGGACCTGTGTAACCCTCCGAAACGCATCACTTTTGGCCTACTTGTAGAAAAGCAAGTTCTTATGACATTTGTTGTGTACTGTACCATACATGCATAAGATGTTGTGACGAAAATATTAATCATATGAATGTGATTGCACAGTTTTTAAATATTGTTTTTTTTTACATTTGGTATATGACTTTTATCTATTGTGGATTTTGATGTGACATTCACAAATTGTGTTTTTAATGATAACTGATATTAAATGTATATATCTTTTTGATCCAACCTAATAAACTGAAACATATTTTTTAATATACAGACTTCATAGGTGACTTTCTGGCAACTGTAGAACTGACCCGGTGTGATTTGAGTGGTATGTGTGATATGTGTGTCTGATTGGAATGCCTAAAGAATACCCCAAAGGGAGCTTATTCTAGACTAACATATTTTTGGTGTCCTGTCCCTTTGGTGTAGGTGGACCCCTCTCTCTTTTTTAGAGATTAAATGATTCTTGAACAGATTGTTTTAAATACAACATTTTCTGTATAAAGTTGAGCAAAAAACCCACATTTTAGCAAAGGTGTAGAATGTTTAAACTCTGCATAAGTGTTTCTGTGGTGGTGCACAAACAAAAGGGGAATTAGTTTGACTAAATAGGTTTGATTTATGTATGCTGCTGCTCGATGTACTTGTTACTGTTGTGCCAGTCACTTTGAAATATTTGAGCCTTCAAAAAGGGAATTGTTAGTTTAAACTGGTTTGATTATTGTATGGTGCTGCAGTTGTTATTGTTTACCAGTTGCTTTTAAATATATGTGCCCTATTGCACACACCAAACAGGGCATTGATTGACTGACCTGGCTTCATTTTTGCATACTGCTGGACTTGTTTGTATCATGCACTTTGAATGTATTTTCACAATGATGCAAGAAGAAAGTTTATTGTTTTACTAAACATGCTTGATTTTTGTTTATTGCCGGACTGGTGATAGCTTTATTGTGCACTTTGTAAGTATTTGCACTTTTCTTTTGCTTTAACAACTACAGTTTGTATAGATTGACATTAGGTACTTGCTGATATGGTTTGTTTTTATTCTACATACATTTGTTATTTATGGTGTTGCTTGCACTTGTCTGTGATACATGTGCCTTAAATCTTGTATTTAGCATTGTTTACACAAAAGAAATGATAAGTTAAAACAGACAAACATCTGCATCTGTTCTGAAGCATCCAAACAGTTTTTCTTCCTCAGTCTTGTTTGCCTGCCTGTTTTGTAATGCTTACTTATGAAGACATGATGGTAGGAATTGAAATTGCTTCCTCAGTTCACGTTATTATCATGCACAACCCTTGACAGACGCTAGTGTGTGGCATGCAGATAATTCACCAGTCTATTTCTCTTGCCTTTTGCAGGATACTGAGTTGTATCTTTTGTTCTTCTTATGTATATTGTCAGTCAAGTTTTTATGGAATTGCAGGTTTTGGTTTGTCTTCCAAAGTTTCATGTTATTGGCCATTAATGTCAATTCTAATCCTTTATAGTTATTCTTCAGCCATAGGCAGTTCCTGAGACAATAGGATCTCTCCTTGGCATTGTTCTGATTGCTGCCTTAATTAAATAATCTGCTGAAGACATTATTGTTCCAAATGGCGTAGCTTATATGTTAAGAAGGTTACCTACTTTCTCATTAGAACTTTGAGAAAGACAATAGAGAGGTATTTCATTTACATGTTGGAGGTTTCAAATCAAATGCCAGATTTTTGTGCGGTGGGGAAAAGTAGTAGGCAGTGGGCAGGACCTCTTCGTACATGCTGTGGGATTATGTTTAAAACACGTCTTTAATGTTTATAAAATAGATATTAAAACCCATCATGAAATTATGACTCCTATTCTAAGCATGAGAAAGGTGATTTTGAATCTGATGCTGAGGCAGCACAGCGGCGGGAGCCTGTGTAAGGTGACATCTGTTTGGCAACCTATCCTCGGGGTCCGGATTTGAGGCCACAACCAGGTTTATCAGCGGGTCGAGAGCGCTGAGGGCGATGTGCCAGGTCGCTCCGACCCCCTCCCGAGACCCATGGTGCTAGTAGCGCCCCTTTTGAAAGTGCAGTGACACTCCTAATTTACGGAGTATTTTTTGGAATCGAGTATTTTACTCTTCCAATATTTTTATGCACTTTTTTCACTCTTTATTTTCACTTTCACGTCCCCAGGTCAGGGTGGGTGATTAGAGAGCCCATACCGCCGGGGTATAGTCCTGAAGAATGCCATGGTAATATACCACCCTTATGGCTGAAACATGTTGACTGAAAGAAATTGAGTATATTCTGTATTTTACCAACCTTGAACCTTGGCATGTAAATACAGACACGTAATACTCTTTACTTTGTGCCCCAGGGATCATTTATTAAATATTTTTTTCGATACCCTTTTCCAGGCACTTTTAATATTTCACTGTAAACAAGAGCACGCCCTCCACACACAAAACCTGCTCCGCAGTCTTTCTGGTGTCGTAGCACACCGCAGAGGCATTCGGCCTCTGTCGGTCGGGCCCGATGATGAAGCATGACACTGACTAGGTCAGTGTGTGAGGGCTTTCTTTATCACCCAAATCGGATGTGATAATCTAATCTTGTGTTGACTCCTTGAACTGTGGTCTGTATAGTTTACGCTTAGATTGATCAAGTGTTTGATCTGACCTCTCTTTTCTTGTTTTTGCATAACTAACCGGGGACTAAGAGAGTGCCTCATTCTCCCTACCTCTCCTTTTGTTGTTAAACATTTATGCAGTTGCAGAAACCCACAGACACTGTGGTGTCCTGGCTCGTCTAAGAGCTCTTGGCAGATCCATTTGGCTCGATGGCGCATCTAGGGCGAATTGGTCACGCCTGCAGCAAGGAATCAGTCCTTTCCCTTCATTTCATATTACGTTTTTCTATAGCGCCTCTTTTGGGACTTAGGATTCTGTCTACTCCTATGGGCTGTAATAGAACCATATCCATGAAATCATAGGGAATTATTAATACTAAGCAGCCTGTCCGAGTTACCGTGCTCCAAGCTGCTTAGTATTAATTCCCTATGATTTCATGTACCTTTTTGATAGTGCCTCAGTCTGGATTCTGTCTACTTCTATAGGCTGTAACAGAAGATGAGACTATGCTCCAATTTACCCAACTCCATGCCGCACAATTGTTCCTTAGTGATGATTTAATATATATATTTTATATTGTCTCAAATAGGATTCTCTCTACTTCTGGGCTGTAATTAGTGTGGAGCAGAACTCCGAGGAATTCCATGGCGTTTTTATGCAACTTTGCGGAATTCCACGTAGTGCAACTCCATGAACTCCGCCCACCCCTATTGATGGTGCCCGGATGGCTGTGTTGCGTTACATGTTGATTTCTTGCCAGAAGGACTCTGTGTTTGACATTCGTTTTGCACATGCAGCCTCGTGTTATAATTCCTTGTATGATCATATTTCTGATATTGTTGTGGCCTGGAGAGCACTGCATAACTGTGTGGTATTAAATTATAAGAATTGCTAGGGTGGGCCTAGGGAAGACAATGTGCTGCACCACATAAAGGTGCTGGGTCGGGGGAGGAGTGGGGTATAGTAGGATCTTTCCCAAGTGTGCATACTGCTGATGTCATTTCAACAAGGTTGGGCTTAGTACTGCTGTTAATATTTACAAGTGTGATTTATGCCCAGAAGTTCATGATGTTCATGTTGTGTTGATTATTGTGTGTTGAATTCAAACGTCATTTTCATACATCACGTGTGAAGTCTCTTTTGTAACGCTCAATATGAACATTGTGAAGGAGTGCTGTGCCAATGCTTTACAATTTGCCTGTGCCTGTGATAGGCCTTCCTGCTCAGTGCTAAGCTACCCAAGGGTGAGTGCAGGCTATACAGTGAGTGTAATCACCCACCACTGAAGAAAGTTGTAGTTTCTACCTGGCAAGGGCATTGCCTCAGCCAACCAGTAAGTATGTGAATCAGTCTTGACCCTGCTCCAATAGGAACAGTCCAGTCCGAACTGCCAAGGCAGGTCCTCCCTGAACAGGTATACAAGCAAACGAAGGCCGGCTGCGCATTCGTTATGGGCTCATCTGCCGGGTGCAGGTTGGTTCCAATAACACAGTGTGCACTTGACCCGTATCTGGGCACACCCATCCCACTTAGGGGCGACACAATAAGTGTACAAAAAAGTGATAGAATTTTTTAAATAATGTCAGCCATTGGTAATCATTGTGTATTGCACACCGTGCCACTGCAGTTTGGACCCAGCTATAGGCAAATCTGTCTTGACCCTTCGCTAATAATAACAGTCCAGCCCGAACTGCCAAGTCATATCCTCCCAGTACTGGAAAACAAGCAATGCAGGACCTGTTTTGTCATAGTTATTGGCTTATCAGCCTAGTACAGATTGGCTACAGTGACTCCACATCTGGGCATACCCTTCTCAATTAGGGTTACACAATAGGTATACAAAACAGTGATGGGTGGAATGCTTAAATTTATTTCAGAAACTGGTAATCACTCGGGCCTGCATTTTTCTCTAACCATCGTTATTTTGTACACCATGCCACCTCAGTTTTGACCCAGCTATATGCAAATCAGTCTTGATCCTGCTGCAATAGGAACAGTACTACCCGTACTGCCAAGCCAGGTCCCACTAAGGATACAAAACAAAGACAGATGGAATATAAGGTGAAGTAAGACCTTGTGTGGTTCTTATTTTATATATCGCAAACTGTAGTGTAGTTCCTATATTCCCAATAGGCTCTGCGAATTGGAATAATATATTCAGCAGTGTAGACGTAGGACTGAGGTCAACTAGGTCTCTACTGACTATATTAGACTTAAGGTTTGCCAGCTAGCTCAGAGGTCACTAGAAACTTTCTCGAATAAACGAGAAGGAGTTTAACCTCCCTGGATAGACAAGAAGGGATTAGCTTCCGACAACCATATAACATGACAACTTTGCTCCCCCAGAATAAGAGTAAATCTCTAGAGTCGTGTGAAAACAATAGACAGCTATTTCACTCAGTCATTGTGCGTTATTAGTTTCACCAGAGTGCAGAGAATAGAGAGACGGGCGTTTTCAATAAAAGGTATTATTTATTGGGCAGTCTTCCTACTCATGCAAGAGAAATGAATTGCCACAATTGCAATACTTAATGTAAAGTACGTACAGTAAAAGGAGTATTATGAAATAATACTGTAAAAGCATTGATATGGTTTCTTAGCCATAAGATACTTTAAAATGGATAAAATATATAGATACATATATATATTGACTAACGTGCTCAACTGGTGCTTCTAAAATACGCCTACCCCGGTGTACCTGACCTAAGCCTAATACGTGGGAAGGAGTAAGTAAGTAGCAGTTTAAGTTAAGTAGGTTTTGCCAAGAATCTGATTCAAGAATTCTCTTAAAGGGTTTAGTCAGCACTGTACCTTGGGAATAGAATGTAGGAGGTCTGGTATCTCTTTCCTCAGGACTTGATATCCCAGCAACCCGCAAGGGTAGGCTGGAAACGCCGGAGCTGGATTTTTCAGCGCGCCAAAGAGGAGGGGCAGCGTCCGTGGGCTCTCGCATCAGCTGGGCTCTCGGGCAAGTAGATAGCTACTCTGCTCCAAAACCACCACCTTGTGTTTGCTTAAGGCAACGCTGGTATATTTATACATGAAAGATGCTGAGTTTGACGTAAGGTTTGGACATAAGATGTCACTAAGAACTGGCCGTTCTTACAGTGCTCGCCGGAGTTCTATTACAAATCAAAACAAAGCAAATAGGGATTTCCCAGGTTGCTGGAGGTTTGGTGTGTTGAAAGAACTCGTTGTGCTTTCTAGGAATCCAAGGAAGTAGCTTTTGCTGTGCCTTGGACTGCAAGGGCTATTTACTTAAATATGGATTTGATTCTTATGCCATTATAGGGATATTATTGATCATAGCCATACAAGGGCATAAATAGCAATATTGATTCAGGTTCCTAGATAAAAACCCAATAGAACTTGACCCAAAGGTATCGGGTTTCAGAGCGCTTAACATAGCAGTTGGGTTACATGAGGCACATTCATTTATTTTTGTTACACACAGGGAGAATAAGTGATTTGCCCAAAATCACAGTATGTTCAGTGTCGTTGCCAAGACTCGAACCCAGTTCCTCAGATTCGTGGCGAACGTCCTAGCCATTAGGCCAACTCCTCTGTGTGTCTTAGTGAATCCAAAGTAACGCAAGGTAGCACAAATCGCTGCCTTGAGTTACTCTGTGCCGGAAATGTGTTCCATCTGTGGAGCATGGGTGTTCCCATGCACCCACCCATGGTTTATGACTCAAACCCAGATTAATTAATGCTAATAAACTTCTGATTAAATCAGAATGGTATTCCTTCCCAACAGAGGTGTAACAAGCAGAAATACCTTCATACTGCAGCACCCACAGAACAAGGGAAATATTTCTAAGGATAGTTTTTGTCCAGGTAGGTGTCCCTTCCTGCACAAAAACAAGCCTGCCTGTAATGCAAGCACCCTTGCACTATGGCGCAAGGGTGCCTGTGTTGATGCTAGGCAGCATTGAGTGCGCCAGCGCAGACAGAGAGAGAAGGAATGCACCAGATCTTAGTGAATAAGGTGCATTCCTGCTCTCTCCATTTGAGGCATTGCATTTTGTCAAATGTTAGCAAATCTATGCCCGAGTTTCAGCTTTAGCTCTCTGACTTATACACAGTTCCAACTATCACTTTGGGACTGATACAGGTAGTTCCAAGTAGCACCTTCTGATTTACCTAGACTGCACTAGGGCTCTCTGATTAATTTACTTCTAACCAGGGCTTCGTAACTGTTACATGTGGTGCTGACTGGCACTTTCTGATAAATCAAGTACCACTAGCATTGTCAGAAATATCTTGTTGAAACAAACTAGTATTCCTTAAGAGATTTACCTACCAGAGAATGTACTCTCTGACTTGCAAAGATCCTTGCAGGTGTTTGGGGCCTCATTTATGAGGCTGTGCATCACTATTACGCCGCTGGTGCGTCACTTTTTGTGACGCACCAGTGGCGTAAAAAATGCATTGTGTTGCGCCATATTTACAAAGTGACGCATCTAGGTAGATGCGTCACTTTGTAAACCCCTGCGCCACATTATACCTGCGCCAGGTATAATGGGGCAGATGTATGATAACTGGCGCATCCCCAGGGATGCACCAGTTATTTTGCGCCGCTGCTCCACCACCCATGGTGCGCCGCTTTTACAATGCGGCGCACCATGGGGCAAAAACGGCACATATGCGTGACGCATCTGTGCCGTAAAGTTGGCACATTGCTGGAGTTGCGTCGCAAGCGCGACACAGCTCCAGCAAGGCTCGGGGGTGCCCCCATCTTTACAATGCTGCGTCAAGACCTACACCTGCTTCAAGCAGGCGCAGGGTTTTGATGCAGCATTGGCTTGAAAGTGACTTAGTGCAATCTTATAGATTTCACTCAGTCACTTTTGCGAGGCGCACCTGCCCCGGAACGCCCACCCTGCGCCGGAACGCCCACAAGTGGCGCAGGGCTTTACAACTTGACGCATCTACCTAGATGCGTCATGTTGTAAATGGGTCATAGGGATGCGCCATGTTTACGCCGCAGTTGCGTGACGCAAACGTGGCGCATTCCCAACATAAATCTGCCCCAATGTATGCTAGGGGGGCGTATTGACGCAAGGAAGGGGCGTAGAAGTGACGCAGTGAAATCTATGAGATTTTACTGCTTCACTTTTAGGAGGCTGTTGCGTCAAAATCTTGCGCCTGCCTCACTGCAGGCGTAAGACTGACGCAGTACCTTTCACATGGGGCTTGCCCCATGTGAAAGGACGGGGGAGTTGCGTCCCTTTTGTGACACACTCCAGCAATGCGTCACTTTTGCGCTTACAGATACGTCAGAAATACTGACGTATCTGTAACTCCTTGCGACATGATGCGTCTTACATTAAATATGACGCATCAGGAATGTCGCAAGGAGTGCGCACTGAGAAGTGACGCATCGCTGCTTTCACGCAGCGATGCGTCATTTCTCATAAATGAGGCCCCTGGTGTCTTTTGTCAGTGTAGTCATGTATTCTATTCTGCTACCCTGGCAGTTGACGGGTATTACCTTGCCCGCTCATGCAGGTACAGAATGGCTGCTGTAAAACACTTGGGCAATCCTGTGTTTGAAGACCTGACTCTAGGAGTGCACACAGTAGCTTAGGTTCCTGTAAATGTAAATGTAAATGTATAGGCATTTATATAGCGCACTACTTACCCGTAGGGTCCCAAGGCGCTTCGACCGCTGCGAAACCCTTCCTGGCTTCCCTGAGAGATGGTCCCTTAATGGGTATCTCCAGGGTGAGACCAGGCATCCCCGGCGGTCTGGTGGGGCCGTTAGTGAGGATGAGGCAAGCTAATGCCCAGAGTTGCCGAGTGTGATCGCTGATCAGAGTGGGCACCGAGGCGAGAGAATTATCGAGTCCGCTGACCCTGGTCCAGAAACCTGCCGCGCCGGGAATCGAACCCTGGTCCCGGGCCGTCCTCTGCTCTCGGGTCTGCCGCCTCTAACCAGTGAGCCACACTACCTAGCACCAAGCTCTATGTCTCTATGGTCTGTGGAGCCTGCATATGTCCTCATCACTGTCTTAGGCAGAGGGGCGAAGAGATATCTGAAATAATCGGACCCCTGCAGTCTTAGCCTAAGCACAGAGGAAGTAGTAAGCCTCTCTGTGTGGCTTGGGTATCTCAGTCCAGCATCACTTTGTTTCACGATCGCTCAGCCTTGCAACATATTCTCTTAGTCAAGTCGTTAAAGATTTTTCCCCCTTGGCCATATGGACCTTTGTTAGTTGACGTTAAGCACTGAAAAGGAGAAACCATCAACAATACATTATTAACTTCTGAAGTCCATGTGACTCCACAATAAGGACCAGGTATCACTGCACATGATCAAAGGGTTTTATTTGTATTACCAATCAATACTGTTAATATGCTAGCAAAATGTAAATTTAATAAGTACATCTCTATGATAGGTAAAGTGAAATATCTTAGTTGATTGAGACACAATATAATACGATATAGAATTGTAATAACCACAATAATAGAACAGGTCTTCCACGAATAAACTTCCCTTCTCTCGCCTACACATAAGACAGAAATAGGGTCATCTACCAAGAGTCTCAAATTTGGGAGCATAGAAGAAGGTGTCAGCATGATCAGACTTCAATAGAAGTCCAAAGAAAAAGGAATCGCATGTTAACATTAAGCTTTGCGCTTCCAAGCAGGGAGGTCTGTACCTCTCAGGGTCTAAAGGGAAGGTGCTGTGACTTTTACTGTCACAACACCAACTTAAAAGTAACAGGGGATGCTGAAACATCCTTTATTTCCTTTCTCACCACCAGGGACCAATCAAAAGATTACTTGAGTAAATCTGCAACATTACCCTAAATTCCCAACTCATCGAACTGAGACTGCAATACGCAGCCTTGTACATCTTGCCATCCTAGTACATGATGAACAGAAAGCTACTTTACATCATTGTTCTTCACGTTACTGCCAAGTTCCCTTCAGGTCTCCTATAGGCAATCTAAGACAAACAACCTTTCCCTTACTAACAAAATAATAAACCTGCAAGAAAAGGAACCATGCTGGGTAGCAACATGCATTTCAAAGAGGCCTATAGTTAGGCTAAATTTGTGTATGCATATAATGTGTACATCGACTACATGGTTATACATGCACATGTGTGACTTGAAATGAATGCATACATTAGTAAAAGAGTACATGTTTAGATATGTAAATATGACCTGAGGTGTAAGATGTCAACAAAGAATACATGTTTCATGTTTAAACTGAACATTACTGTACACATATAGAAATGTCTAGTCTTTACAGTAAATACATTTTATTAATGCATTTAAATGCTTCACACACATTAATGAAGTTAAGGCACACAGTGAATATAATGTCAAATGCACATATAATTTCATTTCTGTGATGTGTATGTGTGTAGTCTAAATTGTGCTGCTCCTATCCTTTCTCTAACCTATTGTCTTCCCCCTTGCAAAGCAAAAATTCACTGGGGCCACCCTACTATACCAAGCATATATTCTTATAATTATTCTAAAAAAAATGTCAGCTCTGTACACATGTAGCAATTTAAACGTTGCAGTTGTGTTCAGTTATCCCTTTTAAAATGCAGTCAAATACATGATTACAAACATGCTAGTGACAGCCTGAACAGTATAATTCTTTATCAGAAATAGGAGGTTAATTGGAGATCATTTGTAGCCCCCCTTGCACACTTTGACGCCTACTTTCAGCCATGACATGAGTGTAAACAGCCATTAAGCTTTTCTCTCACTAAGAACACAACACTGTTGTTATTTCTGTTCCATAGTGGTATAATAAATTATCTTCTTGGTCAGAGCATGACCCCCAGCCCCAGGAGTTTAAATCCACCCCCTCAAAAGGGCCCCCCCATTTGAAGACCGCCACTCTAACTTTTCACATACTTTCCAGTTTACAGGATGTCTTCAAATAGTTTCCCAGTTCTTCTTCCTTCATAGTCTCTCTACCCTTTCTTTCTTGTGGTCATTCTTCCATTTCTCCCACCTTCCATCCTCCCCCTTGTCTCACACCTCCCTTTTTCCACATTTTCCCCTGCCCCCACCCCTTTTCACACTGTCTTCACTTTTCTTCCATTTCCTCTCACTCAGATCCCTATGGCTCCTTTTCTCTCCTCTGCCTCTTCCCCTTGGCTACTCACTTTCCCTCCTCTGCACTCTTCCTCACCTCTGTCTCCACACTTTGTCTTACTAGCCTTTCATCTCATTGCCTCTCTTTTACCCTTCTGCGCCATTGTGTCTTCCCCTTTCTCTACTATCAACATTTGCTCTTTTTTAACCCTGCGTTTTAGAATGTCTTCATTGCCCTTTAACTCTCTCTTGCTCTTTGTCAAGGCTCTTAATTTGACTATTTCTTCTCGTATTCCCGCCCTCTTTTGATCTTTAACCTTGATTGCCTCTCACTCTCCTCTCCTTACACGTATACTGGATGCCTCTCATGAATTGTCTGTGTCAGACGCTAATGGAATACCTATTTTTGATACCTTCAGGTGCCGACGTCGCCCTACTGGATGGTGATATTCTTGCGAAAATAGGCCGTGATGCCATTGCCTGTCCCAACGGCCAATGCCTCTGGCCCCGCTCCAGTGATGGACGCGTCAGGGTCCCCTACGTCCTTGATGATGTTTATGGTATATGTTCTTTCTCAAAGTTTCACAGTAAAGGTGATACTCCTTATTGCCAAACATAATTTTTATCTTTCTTCCTTCCCCACACAGATGCAGCTCAGGTGGCTAAGCTTTCCGCCGCCATGCAGGAGATTGCAACGATGACCTGTGTGACCTTTGTCCCCCGCCGCGTAGAAAGAGACTACGTTCACATACTCTCTAGTAAAGGGTTGGTGTCTGGTGAGAGTGGTGTTGCATGGTGCTGTGCCATATGTTACCTCTTTATACAGTGTCCTCCATGAAAGCCAACGTCTTTTGTTGGCCGATGTAGTGCCAGGGCGTCCTAGTAGCGCCTCTAGAAGAGAAATTTAGGGGGGTATACTTTGGGACTCAGATGAATGAAAGGGATTTGTAAAGTGAGGGTTACTCCAAAGTGTGTCCCAGTGATTTAGTCTGACAAGGCCGAATTCAGATAACAGCTGACTTGTTACTCTCTCACAATGGTAACAGATATCCGTTCCACTGAAATATAATTTCCATTATATCCTATTGGATTTAAACTTCAGCGGTGGGATATCCGGCACCATTGTAACGGGTTAACCTGTCCCCTGAGATCTAAATCAGGCCCATTGTAAAGATAGTGAAAAGTCATGCTATTATCCTGAAAAAGATTTGTCTTTAGAGCTTTATGAAAAGGCAGTTCATGAGGAATAGACCGGAGAGAAAGGCGAAGCCCGTTCCATTCGCCACCATCCAAAACCATAAAGACCATCTGCCAAGTCTTACCTGGTGGAGCCTCTGGATGGTGACTAACAAAAGCTGAGGCTGAGCACAAGGATCTAGAGGACGGATACTGCCCGACCTTCTAATCTGGTACTGCATACTGCCAGTATAAATGAATGAGAGCTTTGAAGAGAATCCTCTGTTCAACTGGTAACCAGTGTAGCTCTTGAAGATGGTTATTCAGGCAAAATATCACAGATAACACAGTAAAAATATCGCCATACCAAAATATTGTGTCCAAAATATCGGGATATGGAAATATCATCATCAGCAAGAATATCGTTGTCAAGAATATCGATTTCAAGGTTAGTAATATCAATTTTTAAAATATTGAAGTTATTAACATCGTTTGCAAAAATATAATTGTTTAAAATTGTTGTTCTATTATTGTTATGTATTTTAGTATGTATTTTAAATGTATATGATGTACATTTGTTGTACATACATTGTAAATGTTTTTAAATATGTTTGTTACATTTTTATAGGTGATCAAATTCAAAGTAATTCATTTTTGTGATTTTTAGTGCTGTAGCGGGTTGTGAGTTTGGAGGGGTAAGGGGTGGGAAGTTATTTAATTATGATAGATGAATGATTCATTTTTATTGAATATTAATTATGTGATTGATATTTAATTATGTTAATTGGCATGTTAAACTCTAGCTTTCACATCCAAAGAGGAACAAGACAGGGCTGTCCCATCTCTCCCCTGCTTTTTGATATTTATATAGAGCCCCTGGCACAAGCAATAAGATCAGATGACCTAATTTCTGCTTTCAAGTCCGAGCAATATTGTAGCAAGTTGTCTTTCTATGCCGATGACTTGCTGCTATATACCAATGATCCGGAGGCGGGCATATACCAAGGTTCGAAGCACTGTTGAAAGAATTTGATTCCCTAACAGGGTATCTAGCTAACACCTCCAAAACAGAGGTGATGTGTTGGAACATCGACAACTGGGAGGGTAGCACGAGTACTGAGTTCAAATACCTGGGCATTACTATCATTAAATATCTAGATAAAATCCCCCAGATCAATCTAAATAAGACCATTAAAGAAATGGACTGCCTATTCGCCAGATGGAAGAATCTTCCTTAATAATTTTTGGTAGGATCAACTTGGTAAAAAATGGCCATTCTCCCCAAGTTAACATACCTGTTTAATACGATCCCTCTAGATTTCCCCAGTCAGGATATTTGTAAAATTCAAAGAAAGATCACAAGTTTCATTTGGGCAATTAAGGACGCTAGATTGTCGAGGAAAAAGTTCAGACGTAGGCTTATTAAAGGGAGGTTAGCTCTCCCCAGATATTGACTAGTACTCTGTTGCTTTCTAATTTAAAAACATCTGCATGCTACTTGTAAAACCAGAGGAGACATCCTGGGCAGGCTATTGGGTGAAATGGTCAAGGTGGAGAAGAAGCCTTTCTGTATACATTTGGGGCACCAAGGTACTTCAAAAAGGTGTGTTCGAAAGTTCTTAGGGCTGCCCTTAGCCTATGGTATAAGGTCAGATGTAGATGGGGATTGGGTACTATTCGGATTTTGCCCCGGTTTGGGATTCCCGGGGACCACGCTGTGTCAGAAGGATAGACTTGCGATCCCAATAAAAAGGGCGGGTATTACTATTTGGTCAGAACTTTTATCCTCAGAAGGAGTCCACCTTCGAGAGGTCTTAAGAGTTAATGTTGGAAGTAGTCTTTTCAGATTTAAATACTTGCAACTAGCTTCTTGGTTTATAGCGGAAAAGGGGGACATCCAAGGAGAGTGAGAGTAGGAGCAAATCTAGCTTGAAGTACATCTTAAAAGAAAGGAAGTTTCTATCTGGTATAAGAAGTTCTAGGAGGCTGATGATGTGGAACATCCCCTGCAGCATGCATTCTGGAATCTGTCTCCCCTTGATTCAGTTATTGAAGATCTATATGAACCCTCTTTGAAGCTTCTCTATAAATATGTTAAGCCGGCCAGCTTAAGAAAGAACCATTTCTTTGTTATCAACAGGCTTTATAATACAACAGCAAAGATTGCTAAGTTTACACCGCTATCCTTACCAAAAATATCAAACATGCGTACTTCTTAACGCCAATGATATCCATATCTTCTATGAATTCCTCGAACTTAGACCTTTTTGGAGGGGTGTGGAGGATGTTATATGTGGCATTTTTAAAGTTAAAATCAATATCAATGTCTCCCTGGTTTTGTTTGGGGATGGCGGCGCGCTTGGAAAGAATTTTCAGCAGATACATAGAGGCCTATTGTTATACCTGGTTTTAGTAGCTCAGAGAGAAATTTGTAAGAACTGAAAAGAACTGCAGCTCCCAAAGTGTGAGGACTGGTTATAAGCTGCTTTTGCTATGGCCCGATTGGACCTGGGGGGAGAAAGTGAGAGTGATGTGAACATCTGGCAGGCCCTAGTGTCCTGGGGTAGAGATATGAGACTGGTATAATTCCTCCTGGTTTCTCTTGGCCCTATGATTACACCAATCTTCCAACAAAAGTGTCTGGTCTGGTATGGCCTAAGCGAAGGCAGTAGCCGCGGGGCGCACTGTTTGGAATGATGGCTTCTTTTTAAGAATTGCAGACGCTTATTTTTGAGATAAGGACACAAAGAAAATTGTTCTATAACATTTTTTAATGTACATTTTATCTGCTGGTTGTGAGGTTTATATGGGTAACGGGTGGGAAGTAAGCATGGGCGAATTTTGCGAATCTCGCGTTCGCGAATTTTGCGGATTTGCGAACTCGCAATCCGCAAAATCCGCGAATTCTCGCGAATTTGCGGATTTTTTTTTTTGTGTTTGCGCGGGTTTCTGCCAATTCGCGAGGGTTTTGTATAATGTCGCAAATTGCGAACTTACCTGTCGGGTCGCAAGTTTCGCGAACTTGTTGTTTCTACGTGTCCAGCCTGTTTGGGACACTCTTCTTCATCACTGCCACTCTCTGTCACCACTGCCACTCTCTGACTACTCATGCCACCCTCTGGCCCACCCATGCCACCCTCTGTTTCATCACAGCACCCTCTGGTTGTCCAGTCAGTGTACATTATTGTGGCAACGCAAGCACACCTTCCCTGCCTCAAGTGACCTGAATTAGTTTGGGGCTGATTAATGTGTCACAGAATATTTTTTTAGCTGGCACCTGCTTCCTTAGTGCTTCCTGATTAGTGATCTTTTGCACTTGCTAAGTGCTTTCATTGTTGCAAAATTAGTTACAACACCTGCCCTGCCCCAACTGACAATAATGAATTAGGGGCTGATTAATGGATTTGAACTTCCAGCCTGGCTCCTGCTTGTCTCCCTTAGCTGTAATTCAGGACCTTTGTGGCATATGTGTAACTATTCTGAGGTTCAGAGCAGGGTCACATAATAGTTGCAACTGGCAACTGAACTCTGGAGGGGCCCCTCAGGAAGCACTACAGGAAATGGCTACTAATGATGAGCCTGAACTTTTGAACCTGGTAAGTAGTTTCAGTTTTGCTAAGATCGTATTTCTGCAATTTTGCACTTATTCGGGGGGCGCGAAGTTGTACTGGGAAGCCGCGAACTCACGCGAACAGTGCGAGTAAAATCCGCTGCTCGCGGATTTGCGGATTTTGCGAGAGATTCGCAAATCTCGCGGATTGCGAATTTACCGAAAATCCGCAAAATCCGCGAGCGAAACGGATTTTCCGCCCATGCTTAGTGGGAAGTAATTTATTATTAATTCGTATTTAATTGTTAATTAATATTAAATAACTAAGTGATAATTTATTATGTTATTTGTGTAATCTTTTACTTTTAGGTTTGGGTTGTGGGGCTTATAGGGGTAAAGGGTGTGAAGTAATTTATTTTTAATTACTATTCAATTGTTAATTAATATGAATTAATTCATTGATAATTCATAATGTGAATTGTGTAATGTGTTTTTTTAGATGAGGTTGTGGGGCTTATAGGGGTAAAGGGTGGGTAGTCACTTATTTTTAATCAATAATTAATTGTTAATATTAATAATTGATCATTAATTTTGATAATTGTATAATTTATTTTCTAAGGTGCAGGTTGTGGGGCTTATAAGGGTAAAGGGCGGGAAGTAATTTGTTTTTAATTAATTAATTAATAAATAGTTGATAATTATTATTAATTATTTAATTGAAAATTTATGATTTTAATTGTGCAATTTTTTTTGTTGTAAGTTTCATTTTAGGTGCGAGTTGTGGGGTTTATGGGCTAAAGGATGGAAAAATAATGAATTTTAATGAATTACTGAACCCCACACTTTTAGAAGAAGACCATACTCCATTCCATCCACTTACCAGATTTATCCCACAATCACCGAGAGATAATGTGGACATGTTTTCGGATAACGTCAATGAGGATTTGAGAGATCTATATTTAAAAGGAGAACATTTCAAAAATCCAAGAAAATCTCAAGAATATAATATATTTCGAACATTGAAAAAAATGAATGAAGAATGCTATAAACAAATCAGCCTGGATGAATATGAACATGTCCAAGAGAAATCCAATGAAAGGTTGAGCTATTGGAAATAGCAGAAACTCCTGACTTTGGACGAATATCAATTTTTAAAACAGAAACATCCGGTCCTCTCTGTGTTTTATATGATTCTGAATGTTCATAAAAACTTCAATAATCCACCAGGGATACCGATAATATCAGCCCAACAGAGTATATTTGAAAATACATCAAAATATGTTGACTTTTATTTGAACACACTAGTGAGAACACTTCAGTCATCTGAGAGACTCATCCAATAAAAAAAAAAGATATATGACAGAAAATGAGAGGAGGATATGGTGCTTGTGACAATGGACATATCTATCTTGTACACTAGCATCAGACATAAGGATGAACTAAGAGCTACAGAACACCTCTTACGAATGAAACCTATGAGATTTGTCAATCGGATGATCCTCGAAATGATAGAATGGTGTCTGACCAGGAATACTTTTTTGTTTGGGAAGGAATTGTTCCAGCAGGTACAGGAAACAGCAAATGGCACCTGCTTCACCCAAGTTATGCTAATTTACATCTGGGCTGGTGGGAGGAGCAGGTGCTCGGGCCCAATCCTTGGAACACTGGTCAGAGAAGACATTATTTGGTCTTCGTGCTGTGGCAGGGCACGGAGACAGAGGTAGACCAATTTGTCAGTGAACTGTACATTAACAAATTGAATTAAAAAATTGTGGGTCAAGAAAGTAAACAAACAATTGAATTTTTTGATATCAGGGTGAGTCTGGAAGCGGGTAAACTTGAGGACACCGTTTTTAGAAAGCCTACCACAGGTAGTACAATTTTAGATGCGGGAGTGCCCACCCCCTACCCCTTATCAAGAGTACTTCAATTGGAGAATTTTCCAGGGCTAGAAGAGCATGTAGCACCCTTCATGAATATGGCAAAGTAGAACAGGACAGGAAGCCATGATTTGCTGAAAGAGGATATTCAATTGGGTGTTTGGAAACAGCATCGAGAAAAGCAAGAGATCTAAATAGGGAAGAGGTGCTACTTCGACCCTCCAGAACAACTCTAAAAAAGAAAATGAAAAACTAGCGTAGCACATGTAGATTTATTGCAACATATAACATGAGGCATGATGAGATGAAAAAGGTTTTAAACAAGCACTGGCACTTTATAGGAGAAGATACTATCCTGGGGCAAACAGTATCACCTATAGGAAATCAAAGTCCCTGAAGGATTATATGGCAAAGAGTGAGTATGGAGGGACAGCCCCACATCAAATGTGGCTCAGACAGCGAGTAGCATTTTTTAAGTTTACAAAGTGTAAGGCATGTCAACAAGGGAAGAACCTTTCATCCTAACAAATGGTTTTTAACGAAACCATTAAAGTTAGAGGAGTTTTATCTTGCAATTTGTGTTTTGTAGTATATATTTTAAAGTGCCCATGCAAGAAAATCTATGTAGGTAGTACTATTCTACCAGTTCACAAGAGAATTTTACAACATATGGTTATCCTTAATAAAGACGGAAATTACCCAATAGCTAGACACTATGAAAAAGAGCACCCAGAGATTCTTAGTCAACAACAACCTATCTGCTCCTTCCCCAAGCTCTATCAGTGTCCCTCAATGCTCTATTCTGTCCCCTACCCTCTTTACTCTCTACCTTGAACCATTAGCTGAAATTCTTCACACGTCCAACATCTCTTTCCACATGTACTCCGACGATACTCAGATATACATCAAAATCTCCTCTCTTGAGGAGATTACCTATCTGAATGATGCCCTGAAATTCACTGTTCAATGGCTCGCCAACATCCAGCTCAAACTGACTGTCCACAAAACAGAGTTCCTTCTCATCTCCCCCCCAAAAATCCAATGACATCCCTGAATGGATTAACTTGATCACAGCACTCAACTGCACGCCGACCATAGTGGATTCAGCCAAATCCCTCTGGATAACTTTGGACAGTAATCTGAATATGCGCGAACAGATCAACTCGATTGCCAAAACTGGGAGATTCCATCTGAGCTACTTGAAAAAACTAAAACCTTTCCTGAAAACCGCCAGGCGCTAGGTATTTCCAGAATTGAATATGGCTGTTATACCCTATCTGGCCTACCAAAGACTGTGGCAGCCCCCCTGAAAGCTTGCCTCAACGCAGCAGCTAGACTCTTATCTGGCTCAAATAAATGTGACCACATTTCGCCTTGACCTTGCTTAACCTTGAAGGCAGATTCCAGCTCAAACTGCCCTGCATCACTCACAAAGCCTTGTACACAAACTCCCTGAAGTATCTTGGCCGAAAAATTGTGATATCTGGAAGAACCAAAAACTCCTGGTCTGCCAAAGACTGTGTGCTCCAGCCACGCCGCTTCCACGATGTAAAAACATATAACCAAGCGTTCTCTGGGGCTACACCTACAATCTGGAATTCGCTGCCTCCCTCCATCAGAAGAATTACTACTTTGTGGTGCTTCAAAAAGGAAGCGAAAACATTCCTAATGAGCAAATTCCCCCAATAGCTCCCCCTTTGCTGTGCTTACCGCCTTTTTATGGCTTTGTGTCTCTTTATAATCTCCTGTATTCGCTTGGCCCTCACCATATATTAACCGTTCGTCCTGTTTTACTGTTTACATGTCGCTCGCTGTTTTTGTACTGTACTACTTATTGTATATAACTCTTGCTTTTATCCTACTGTAGTGACATCCCTATATTTTGCCAATGCCTATCGTGTATGTAACATGTTTTTCCCTGTAAAGCGCTATGTTGCCCTAACAGGTCAAGTTTGCGCTATATAAAACCTCAAATAAAATTAAAAATAAAAATACAGAGTGACCCTACATCCATGATATATAGCTGCTGAGTGCAAGTACCCAAGAAGTGGGGACAGAGAGAGAGAGAGAGAGCTGAGGAAATTAGAGACTTATTATATCCTTGAACTAGATGCTATAGATCCAAATGGTTTTAATCTGGACGAGGAATTGTATACGTGCCTGTATTCATTTTGAAAAGTGAAGATCCCCCGCATAGCGTATTATCATCTTAAGAGTCACATATGACATTTTTGAATTTTGATAGGAGAAATTTGTTTTTTGATCACGTAACTACAAGTATGAGCACTAGCACATTAATTGGAAATTAGCACTTTAGAGAATAGGAGTTTTTACAATTCATGTATATTAAATAGGACACATCAACTAGTTCCTATTTTTAAGGAGTATTGGACTCATATACCAGTATGCAATTGTTTTATAGGAAACAACTGCGCACTTTAGTTAGGAAATTGGATATGCACTTTAAAGGATTGGTGGATGGTAGCACTAGCACTTTATACTCATTGAGCACTAGGGGTCCGATTCACAGAACTAACTTAAGATAAAATCCTAAACTTACTACCAATTTGGTATTCACAGAAGGCACTTACTCATTTTGGTATTCACAGAAGTGCTCTTTACTGAAGCCTACTCTTAGGCTTTCTCTCACCTCCTTTTCATTTCAGTACCTGGCTTTTTTATTCCATCTTTTGCGCCTTGACGCCTTTGGGCAAAGTAGCGCTTGTATAAATCGCCTTTCATTCATTCATTCATTCATTCATTCATTCATTCACTTACTCATTTCGGTATTCACAGAAGTTAGGAGTCTTAACTTTAGGACTCCTAAATACCTTCTGTGAATACCGAAAGTCTTAAAGTTAGGATTTTTCTCAATTTAGTAGAAGTAAAGTTAGGACTCCTAACTTTAGGACTCTTACATGCCTTCTGTGAATACTGAAAGTCTTAAAATTAGGATTTTTCTCAATTTAGTAGTAGTAAGGTTAGGACTCCTAACTTTCAAACTCCTAAATGCCTTCTGTGAATACCGAAAGTCTTAAAATTAGGATTTTTCTCAGTTTAGTAGTAGTAAAGTTAGGACTCCTTACTGTAGAACTCCTAAATGTCTTCTGTGAATACCAAAAGTCTCAAAATTAAGATTTTTCTCAAATTAGTAGTAGTAAAGTTAGGACTCCTAACTTTAGGACTCCTAAATGCCTTCTGTGAATACTGAAAGTCTTAAAATTAGGATTTTTCTCAACTTTACTACTACTAAACTGAGAAAAATTCTAATTTTAAGACTTTTGGTATTCACAGAAGGCAATTAGGAGTCCTAAAGTTAGGACTCCTAACTTTACTACTAATAAATTGAGAAAAATCCTAACTTTAGGACTTTCGGTATTCACAGAAGGGATTTAGAAGTCCTAAAGTTAGGAGTCCTAACTTTACTACTACTAAATTGAGAAAAATCCTAACTTTAAGACTTTCGGTTTTCACAGAAGGCATTTAGGAGTCCTAAAGTTAGGACTCCTAACTTCTGTGAATACCGAAATGAGTAAGTGCCTTCTGTGAATACCAAAATGAGTAAGTGCCTTCTGTGAATACCAAAATGGTAGTAAGTTTAGGATTTTGTCTTAAGTTAGTTCTGTGAATCGGGCCCTAGCACTTTAGAAAAATACTCTTGATGAAAAAGAATTGAATACTTGTAGTATTAGAATGTATGAGGACTGAGGAGTCACAAAAATGAATTATGGTTGCAAAAAAGTTTTTCATAAAATGCACACAACGCACTTTGAATTAAAGGTACAATAAGAAATTATGTACAAAGTATTAACGCGTGGAAGTAGGTTGTAATTGATTAGAAACTGTCTGTTTTTTTCAACCGAAATTGCATTAAGAAGAACTGAGAATAACATGTTCTAAAAGGGCCAACATGTTTGCAATGAGAACCTGGATCATACTTTGCTTGGAAATGTGATTGTCCTTTGTTAATGTCGATGCCCATATACTGCTGTTCTTTTGTATTTAAAATGAACTTTATGTGTGGCTCAGACATCGTGAGATAGGCCATGAGGTAACGGCAGAAACGGGTTGACGTTTGTTTAAAAATAAAATCTGCCAGGTAACTAACTTATAGAGTGCTGATTTTGTATTCATTCAGAGGGAGAAAGCATTTTTTCGATATATATAATATATATATACATATATATTACCTACTGGTAATCGCCAGTAGGTAGTTATAGTTAGAACCTAGGTCAGCTCCTATCCTGAATGGTGATTTGTCAAGCGGGGTCTGAGAAAAACAAAATACGAATTTTCTGCATGTTAATTTCCGTAGGAAATTTTGAGACAGGCTACAGCCCGAACTGCTGAACGGAATTACCCCAAATTTGGCAAAAAGGTAGTGCTTGGTAGAACCGAGTCAAAAGAAAACAGTGAAACAAAGATATAAAACAAGAAAAGGGGGCAGCGTAGAAACACCCTGACCTCCTAGGCCTGTCAGGACACAAGGACCCCCAGTGCCAAAATAGCATGTAAAAAAAAAAATTGGCGCAATTTGTGCAGGGGTCACAAATCCAGCCGAATTTTTTTTTTTTAAATGAAGCATGTTTTGTTTGAATGAGGCCCCAAGGTGGGCCAGGTCCCAGGGCATTGCTCAAAAAATAATAGCCGGGGCCCGCTGGGGCCCCCGCAGCCCCGGGGACCACCACCTCTCTGGGGCTTATTATAATGTATGTAGGAGGCACTATGCCCCCGCAGCCCCGGGGACCACCACCTCCTGTAAATAAAAAGTATGGGGGGTACCAATCCCTCCATGTCACCAACTCCCTGTGTGGAAAAGCAATGCCGGTCCCTCAGGAGGCAGAGAGCGGGTAGGGACCGTAGGGGAATTGAGGCTCCCCCCAATTGTCCACAATGAACAGGCCAGGCCCCGGGGGATTGCGTCCCCAGGGCCAGATGTGGCCTGGGTGGGGGGCCACATGGCCCTCTTCTCATTAGCTGTTTTTTTTATAATGAACATGTGGGCATGCCTCAGGGGATGGGGTCCCGAGGCAAATGTAAATTAGTGAAAGTGGTAAAAATGGAGTCTCGTCCCTAGCGCGGCTCTCAGTGCAGCCCTCTGTGTCAACGCGATGGGTGCCTGGCTTTCAGCATGGCCCCCGTGTTACGGCAATGGGTGCGTGGCACTCAGAGCGGCCCTCGTATGAAAGCGAAAGGTGCGCGCTTTAAGTCGTGCTGGGTTTGCGACTCTAAGCAAGACATTTTTTTTTCCAAAAACTAAATTATATGTTGAGTTATTAGGTTGCTCTAAAAAGAGCCCTTGTGTTTATTGGTAGAATTTTGTAGCTACATGGAAGTGCTGATGCAGAGCACTATGTTGTTGAGAAGGACTCTGTTTCCTTTATCTGTGAAATGTACACCATCACTCCTGTAGATACCATCCATATTGAAACGCAGATTGTTGTTGTATATGGAGCACATACTATGGTCTCTGAGGTAAGCAGAAACAGCTGTATTGACATTTTTTCTAGCTTTCTCAATCTGGGGACAAAATTGATTGGACCAGTTACATTTCTGTCTTTGGCATATATTAGAGTATACAAAGACAGTTTGAGGCAAAAGCAACAGCAATTCTGCAAAGCTGTCCTTCATTAGTATTACCAGACCTACCCCAGTCGATGTGCCTAGGTCATTGCCACCACAGTGCACAATCATGAGCTCAGGGGGTTGGAGATTGTTAGAAATGGGGATCTCTAGTTGGCAGCGGCTGGCGCCGAGGTCCAACTAGGGATCCTTCTTCCTAAGTCAGAGTAAGAGGGCTACACCCCTGCTCAACCTTGTGGTAATGTAGCACAAGCAGACAGGCCTTTCTCAGAGACAGTATGTGAAGCATTTATGACCATACACAATAACGCAGGGAAGACGCTACAAACAGACACCACAAGCAGTTATAGAAAAATAGTTATCTTTATAGAGACTGAACATGAGGCTAAAAAGCGCTCAAGGAGCCACAATGCACATAATTACAGATTCGCTTCAAAAGCAATAAAGACACTCAAAAAGCATGTGGAACGAACTTATTTCGAGGCCGGGGCCCACGCGACTCGGTGCAGCATAATGTACCTAAGATTTAAAGGGGCACGGCACGCAGCCTCACAAGGAAGCAGCGGTGATGACAGGTGGACTCGCATCTGCCACAGCTCCCAGCTGTAGCTGTCCGTGGCGCACACTCATGATAATCCGGGGACTGGGCTTAAAGGCGGGCACCCAGCCTCACACGCAGGTGGTAACAAGATCTTTGAAGTGGGGACTAGTGCGGGCACTCAGCGGCACAGCTCCTTAGCTGCAGCGGCACACAATATCAATTGTGATGATTTTCGTAGGGCGTCAAATGCGGGCACTCAGCAGCACAGCTCCTCAGCTGCAGCGGCCCACAATAGTGATAGCGATGATTCTCGTAGGATGGCAAATGTGGAATCTATGCGCCACAGCTCCTCGCAAATGTGGAATCTATGCGGCACAGCTCCTCAGCTGCAGCGGCCCACAATAGCGATAACGATGACTTTGGTAACACAGGCAAATGTGGGCTCTCAGCAGCAACAACTCCTCAGCTGTGGCGGCCCACAATGTTGATAACGATGACTTTGGTAACACAGGCAAATGCAAGCTCTCAGCGGCAACAGCTCCTCAGTTGCGGCGGCGCACAATGGAGATAACAATGACTTTGGTAACACAGGCAAATGCGGGCGCTCAGTAGCAACAGCTCGTCAGCTGCGATGGGCCACAATAGCAAAAACAATAACTTTGGTAAAACAGGCAAATGTGGGCTCTCAGCTGTAACCGCTCCTCAGCTGCGGCAGCCCACAATAGCGATGCAAGGACTTTCAGCCCGCATTCCCCGCAGTAGAACCAGAGGCTCTGGAGTTCTCAACAGAGGCCTCACCTGCGAGTAGAATCCTCCTCAAATAGGAATCAGGCGGCTGATGGGTGAAGTCTAATGTCCCTGAGACTTCAGCAGGAGGCAGGCTCAAATCAGGCCCTTTGGTAGTTGCTTCAGCAAGAAGGATGAACGTTTCAGAGTCCTTTACCTCCAGTTACACGGACAGAGGTTCGTCTTGACATGCAGAAGTAATACACCGTGCAAGGGTTTTTGCACAGATCTTTATACCCCAAAAGTCTTTGTTCTCAGAAAAAAAACAAATCACTGAACCCAGCCAGAACCAGTTTGGTGTCGTCCTGGAGCACTTTATTTACGAGGCGGCATCCTTCCTTTCAGGGAGAGGAGGTCGGCCCACAGACGTACAGTGGGAGGTGGAGCCATCATTCACCTTGCCAGGCACAGCCCTGCTCGAGTCAAAGACCCACCCCTCCCCATTCTCCAACTTCAGATCTCTCCATTCCATCCATGTCTGTCTCAGCCTATCCTGGCCCTCCAAAACTAGACAGCAAACACACATAACAGCAGAGCACACAGGAAGCCTGAGGCCAGAAAATACCTACTTCCTGAAAGTGGTAGTTTTGAACACAGAATATAAAAATAATCATCACTAAAAGATGCGTTTTAATGTTTGGAGCTCAGGCATACTAAATGTGACTTTCCTATCATGTTCCTAGGTCAATTAGGATTATACCAATTCATACAGTCAGGTGGCACTGAATGGCAGTGGCACAGCGCCCAGAGCTTCTAACACCAGCCAACACAGAGGAGACAAAAGCAAAAAATGGAAGGGAGACCCACGCCAATGGTGCCTGGTCTAACACACGTCCCCTCCAGCTGAAATGTGGGGAGAACTACCCACCCACTTGGGAGTTCTCATCACTAAGGCATAAAAATCTGGACAGAGCATCAGCATTGGCGTGTTCTGTACCAGGGCGGTGTTCCACCAAAAAGTCCATACTCTGTAGGGAAATGGACCAACTCAACAACTTTGGATTCTCTCCCCTCATCTGCATCAACCATTTGAGGGGCATGTGGTCTGTCTGAACCCGGAAGTGAGTCCCAAACATGTATGGTCTCAGATTCTTCAGTGCCCAGACCACAGCAAATGCTTCACTCTCAATTGCACTCCACCTCTATTCCCGGGAAGTAACCTCCTACTAATGAAGGTTACAGGTTGGTCTAGGCCCTTCTCATTGATCAATGACAGAACGCCCCCACACCATGCTCGGAAGCATCTGTCTGGACAAGAAATTCTTTTGAAAAGTTGGGCACCTGAAGTACCGGTGCCATGCACATGGCAGTCTTCAGGGCGTCAAAAGCTATCTGACAGGTGTCAGTCCAATTCACAATCTTTGGCTGCTTCTTAGAAGTCAGCTCAGTCAAGGGTGCAACAATGTTGCCATACCCCTTGACAAACCTCCTGTATTAAACAGTGAGTCCTAAAAAGGCTCTCACCTGTGTCTGGGTCTTTGGGGGCTACCAAGCCAGGATGGTTTCAATCTTGGGCTGTAGGGGTGCCACCTGGCCGCTCCCCACCTGGTGTCCCAAGTACACCATAGAACCCTGCCCAACCTGGCACTTACTTGCCTTGATTGTGAGGCCTGCCTTTCGCAGTGCCATCAACACTTTTCAGAGGTGGTCTTCCCATGAGGAACTAAACACTGCAATGTTATCCAGGTAGGGGGCCCTGAAATCTTTCGGCCCACCAAACACCCTGTTTACCAACCTCTGAAAGGTGGCAGGGGCATTCTTCATCCCAAAGGGCATCACTCAGGATAGGTAGTGCTCATCTGGTGAGGAGAATGCGGACCTCTCCATTGTCCCATCAGTCAAGGCGATCTGCCAATACCCAGATGTCAAATCAAACGTGCTGAGGTACCATGCAGCCCCTAGCCGATCTATGAGCTCATCAGCTCTGGGGATGGGGTGCGCATCAGTCTTCGTGACTGAATTGAGACCTCGGTAGTCCACGCAGAACCGAAGTTCTAGGGTGGCACCAGGCCTGCAGCTTTTGATACCAGGACCATGGGACTGGACCAAGGGCTGCTAGAGAAATCAATCACCCCTAAAGAAAACATTTTGGAGACCTCCTCCTTAAGGTATACCCTGACCCGATCAGTCAGTTGATAAGCCTTGTGCTTGACAAGAGGACTGTCCCCATTGTCTAAGTCCTGGACACACCAATCAGTGACACTAGGCACAAGGGAGAACAGATCACTGAATTGCCCCAACAGTTGGTGACAATCGCTCTGCTGCTCAGGGGTCAGTGTGGTGGAGAGGACCACACCCTCCCTTGACCCATCATGTTCCTCTGTGCACAGGAGGCCAGAAAGAGGCTCACGCTCCTCTTCCATTCCTGCATCTGTGGCCAGAAGCATGCCCACTTCAGACCTCTCAAAGTGGGGCTTCAGTCAGTTAACATGCAGGACCCGCAAGCGGTTCCTGGGAGACTGTTAGTCCACCATGTAGGTACCGGGTCTTTTGCGCTCCACCACCTCAAAGGGGCCGGTCCACTTATCCTGGAGAGCACAGGGCTCTACTGGGGCCATGACCCTAACCTTTTGACCAGGCTGAAACTCAATCATAGTGGCATTCTGATCGTGCCAGCATTTTATCTCTTCCTGGCTGGCTTCCAGATTTGCCTCAGCAAGTTTTGTGAAACACCGAGTCTGGTTCCTGAAGGCCTGTATGTAACTAAACACATCCTGGTGTGGTATCCTGGTAGATCGCTCCCAGCCTGCCTAGACCAGACTCAGAGGTCAGAGCAGTTCAAAGGGACTGAACCCAGAGGACTTCTGTGGCACCTCACAGTAAGAAAACAGCAGGCATGGCAGGAGGATGTCTCACTTACGCCTCATGGGCTCCTCTAGGCCCATATTCATGCCCTTAAGTGTCGGGTCAAATCTCTCACCCAGCCCATTATCTTGGGGGTGGTAAGGAGTCATAAACTTGTAAGTTACCCCACACTCCTCCCACAGGGACTTCATATATTTGGAAATTAAGTTAGTACCCCGATCAGACACCACCTCTCTGGGGAACCCCACATGGGAGAAAATCCCCATCAGTGCATGTCCCACAATGGGGGCTGTCACTGTCCTGGTGGCATGGTCCACCAAGACCAGGATGAACCTGTTGCCCTTGGCTGTCTTGGGGTCCTGGGGCCCCACAATGTCAATACCCACTCGCTCGAATGGGGTACTGACAACTGGAAAGGGCTGGAGTGGGCCCTTGATCTTCCACCCACTCTTCCCACTTGCCCGGAAAGTTTCACATGTCCTGCAGTGAGCATCTGTTCTCTTGCACATTTGGGGCCAATGAAAGTGGGTGACCGGCCTCTCCAAGGTCTTGGTCTTCCCTAGATGTCCTGCTAATGGCACTTCATGAGCCAACCCCAGTAGGAAGGCTCTGAAGCACTAGGGTACCACCAGCGCACAGGCTGACCCAGGCTCAGCAACTTAAGGCTCGCTGTAAAGGAGGACATTCTCCCAATAGATCAGATGTGCCCCTGACTGATCACCTGCTGCCTGGGCTGCAGCCTTTCAATGCAGCCCCTAAAGAGAAGGGCACGTTCTCTACAGTTAACATAATTCCTCCCTGGTGGGCCCCCCTTCCTGCTGCCAATGGGTCAGCTCAGGCAGGTCCCCCAGTTTAGCGACTTATTACCCTGTAGGCTCCAGGGCATCCCCTCAAGTCTACTCCCTCCTGGACCAGGGAAACCATGGGGGACGGTTTCCTGCGCCCCCTACCCCTACTCTTTAAGGCTGGGGCCTGGGCCATACTTTCAAGCACCAGGTCCTTCTGAACATCCTGACTGGCTGCCATGGACCGAGTGGTCACACACGCCCACTCGGGCAGACCCAACATTTCCAAGTGAGATTTCCTCTCCACCGTAACCCACAGGGAGTTTTTAAATCGTTGCTCAATAGATAGTCTACGGGCATGGCTGGCCTCACAGCTACTTGAGTTCCCTGAGACCCCCCCCCACTCAAAGGAAACTTGAGCCACCTCACACTGGCTCTCAGAGTTGTCTGCTGACACTACTGGGCAGAATGCATGGGGCACAACCTGCTCTTTGGACACCAACCGGGAGCTGTCAGTAGTCACACTAGCTCCTTTGTCCCTCAGAGCCTCCACTCTATGGCCATTGGTGGTCACCCACTGACTGTACTTCTTAGTGTTATCAGGCAGCGTGAGGTTAGGGACCTTCTCAAAGTCTCCTAGAGAGACAAGGGTCAATTCTACAGGATCCCACGTACCTTGGGCACCCATCTCCTCCCCTCCCAGGGTACACTGGTAATCTGGCAGGGGGCGCACAGGGTGGTGCGCTGGAGTCCCTCTGGATGACACTGGGGATCGTAATACCTGTGGCCCACTTGACCACACTTAAAACAAGTAAGAGACCCCCTCTGAACAGGCCTACCTGTTGGGGGCACTATCGTCTTCTAAGGGGAAGGCTGGGACACCACTCCTTGATTCTCTTGGGAATTACTTTGGGGTCCTCTCTAAAACTCCCTCTGTTTACCCCTGTCTCCCCCATTCTCTGCTGGGGACCCTTCCCACCTTTGGCAAAGTCCCCCAACGGAGCCTTGCGAACCTGGGTGCACACCCAGCTGTCCGCCTTCTCGGCAAGCTTCCTAGGGTGAGTTACCTTGCTATCAATAAGGTGCTGGGGTATCTCTGGAAAACAGTTACTAGATAAATGTTCCCATGTAAAAAATCATACAATTGCTCAAAAGTTTCCACCTTGCTACCCTTAACCCAGCGATCCATTGCTCTGCAAAAAAAAGACACATATTCAACCCAAGTGGTGCCCTCTAACTTCTTACAGGTTATCAATCTCTGCCTTTACATTTCTGGGATCAAACCATATCGTGTCATCAAGGCCTCTTTCATATGGGCATACACCATCCTGCTCTCTTCAGGCAGATCCAACAGGGTTCCCTCCCATCACTCACAAAGTGTCCCCACAACCACGCTTCCCAATCCTTCTCAGGGACCCGGTGGGACACCATGGCTATCTCATATGCAGCAAACTATTGCCCCAATATCCTCATTCTTATGGAAATCCTTGATGACATCCTTGGGTATGTAAACTCTACTCTCGGTAGGTACTAAAGGTATGCTGTCACCAGAGGGGGAGATCTCTAGACTCTTAGCTTTGATCTCCGACTCCCTCAATACTCTCTGATTCTCAAGATTCATTTTCTCAAGTTCAAATGCCAACCTGTTATTCTCAAAATCCAACTTTTTACTCTCTAGGTCCTTCTGACCTTCCAATTTGGCCATCTCCAAACTATGCCTCCTATCTCTCTCCCTATCCTCCATTTCTTCTTGAGACAGACCCTTTGAGTACACACTAGTGCCTGGATTGGAAAGTGCTTTACCTCCCACTAAATCTACCTCGTCATCCTGCAGTCCTCCAGCATTCTCTCCCTCATTCCTAGCAGACTCTCTCTCTTCTAACCAGGCCTTAAGGGCCTTCTGATACTCCTCCAACAGTGACTTTGAATCGCTTGCAAAAAGACTTTAGCTGTTTGGCAGTGTAGGTTTCTAACCTGTCTTCCTCAAAGATGAGATCCTCCGAAGCATTGCACGTTGGCCTACCCATTGTAGAAATGACTGGCAATTACAATCAATAGAACAAAATCAAACCTTATGTGGTTGCGCCTAGGCCTACACTCACTAGTAGCGTACACCAGTTATTGTATGTGGATCATAAATGCAAGTCCTGATCCTCATCGCTGACTGCCAATGTTAGAAATGGGGATCTCTAGTTGGCAGCGGCTGGCGCTGAGGTCCAAATAGGGATCCTTCTTCCTAAATCAGAGTAAGGGGCTACACCCTTTGATAGCCCCTGCTCAACCCTGTGGTAATGTAGCATGAGCAGACAGACCTATCTCAGAGGCAGTGTGTGAAGCATTTATGACCATACACAATAACGCAGGGAAGAAGCTACGAACGGACACTACAAGCAGTAATAAAAAAATAGTTATCTTTATAGAGACTGAACATGAGGCTTAAAAGCGCACAAGGAACCACAATGCACATACTTACATATTCACTTCAAAAGCAATAAAGGCACTCAAAATGCGTGTGGAACAAACTTAGTTCGAGGGCGGGGTCCACGCGACCCAGTGGTGCACAATGTAGCCGAGATTTAAAGGGGCACGGCACGCAGCCTCACAAGGAAGCCGCAGTGATGACAGGTGGACTCCCAGAAACCACAGCTCCCAGCTGTAGCAGTCCACGGCGTGCACTCATGATAATCCTGGGACGTGGCTTAAAGGCAGGCACCCAGCGGCACACGCAGGTGGTAACAGGATCCTCGAAGTGGGACTAGTGTGGGCACTCAGCGGTACAGCTCCTCAGCTGCAGCGGCCCACAATAGCGATTGCGATGATTCTCGTAGGACGGCAAATGTGGGCACTCAGCGGCACAGCTCCTCAGCTGCAGGGGCCCACAATAGCGATAACCATGACTTTGGTAACACAGGAAAAGACGGGCTCTCAGCTGCAACAGCTCCTCAGCTGCGGCGGCCCACAATGGCGATACCGATGACTTTGGTAACACAGGCAAATGCAGGTTCTGAGTGGCAACAGCTCCTCAGCTGCGGCGGCTCACAATTGCGAAAACAATGACTTTCGTAACACAGGCAAATGCGGGCTCTCAGCGGCAACTGCTGTTCAGCTGCGGCGGCCCACAATAGCGATGCGAGGACTTTCAGCCCTCATTCCCCGCAGTAGAACCAGAGGCTCTGGAATTTTCTACAGAGGCCTCACCTGTGAGTAGAATCCCCCTCAAATATGATTCTGGATGGCTGATGGGTGAAGTCTAATGTCCCTGAGACTTCAGCAGGAGGCAAGTTCAAATCAGTTCCTGAGGTAGTTGCTTCAGCAAGACGGATGAAAGTTTCAGTGCACTTTCCCTCTAGTTATACGGACAGACGTTCGTTTTGACATCCAGAAGTAACACATCGTGCAGGGGTTTTTGCACAGATCTTTATACCCCAAAAGTCTTCTCAGCGAAAACGCAAATCACTGAACTCAGCCAGAACCAGATTGGTGTTGTCCTGTAGCACTTTATTTACGAGGCGGCATCCTGCTTTCAGGGAGAGGGGGTCAGCCCTCAGACGCACAGTGGGAAGTGGAGTCATCATTCACCCTGCCAGGCACAGCCCTGCTCAGATCAAAGGGTCACCACATACTTCAACTTCAGATCTCTCCATTTCATTCAGGTCGGTCTCAGCCAGCCCTGAGCCTCCAAAACCAGACAGCCAATACGCAGAGCACACAGGAAGGCTGAGGCCAGAAAAGACCTACTTCCCAAAAACACAGAACATAAAAATAATCACTACTAAAAGATGTGCTTTAATGTTTGGAGCTCAGGCATACTAAATTCGACTTTACTATCATGTGTCTTGGGGCAATTTGGAATATACCAATTCATAAAGTCAATTTACAATAGGGAGCATTTGCGCTGTGGCACTGAATGGCACTGAATGGCAGTGGCACAGCGCCCAGCGCATCTAACACCAGCCAACACAGAGGAGACAAAAGCGAAAAATGGAAGGGAGACCCACGCCAATGGTGCCAGGTCTACAGAGATGTGAAAAGGTTTTAACCAAAGGCATCCATTGGTGCCACTCTAATTGTCTTTGTTCAATCCATTTAATGTCCACATTTTGCAAAGCTAGATCTTTGTCAATACTACTGTGTTCACCACACCTTTTGCACCAGAAAACATAGCTGTGTCCCACAATCCACACTCTAAGCATCTTGTAGGGAAGTCTGGATGTACTGACAAGAAGAGTGTAGTTGAAGTAGACAGTTGATAGAATGAGAGGTATTGAAAATGGTGGATATGATGCAGCTTTTAAAAAAGAAGAGAAATGATTGGCTGTTTAAGAACAATATTTAGTCAAAAATAGGGTGCATGTTTCTGTCTTTAAAAAGCATGTTTCTTATTGGTTAGTTAAAAATCTATGAACTGTTGTTATGGAAACAGGCATTAAGGAGAATGGGGGTGGCATTAAAATGTGAATTTGTTATAAATATTAAAGTAATATGTTATTACAGTGAGATTTCCCAAGTCCGTGCTATCTTTAGAAGTAGTGTATTATTAAAAAAGTGGTAAAATGAGTTGTAATATATTTTTGAACTCTTGTATGGATTCGCGGTGCCATTGCTTACGGTGCACGGTGCGGCCGTGACTCCAGAAAATTCCAGAAGCATATTGGGTTCAGTTAGTAGTCACTCGGCATGTGTTTTAGAATTTGAAATAGTCTGGGAATCAATGTGATTTGTTATTTACATCTATATGTGTAGAGAAAGAGAGGGAAAGTTTGCCATTACTGGTTTTGCCAAGAGCAGTGCATTATATATTGATTGTGTGCATAAGAAAATCTGGTGTGAGATTCTGATACTTTATAATCTACAAATCAATTTGAAAGGTGAGTTATCAATTTTTGAGATGTACTATGTGGTGCCTTTGTATTTAAAGGAAAAATATAAATCATGAAATTTGAAGTTTGAGATATATTTTGAAATGAAGAAATATTTATTGCAGTTTTTTGCAATGCATTTAAATGTTGTTTAATATGAATTCTGTATAGTATTATGTCTCTTTATTTATTTTTTATTTATTTTAGGAGTTTTAAATAGCGCTAGCTTGACCCGAGGGCATAGGAGCGCTTCACAACAAGTGACTTAAACGAAAACAAGCAGCGTAGAGATCATAGTAGAACATAAAGATTCTTGACGAGTAGAGTTCAAACAAAGGAGAGAAAAAAAATGTAAAACATTGAATGCAAAGAGACATGAAGAGTGCAGGTGACATAGAACGAGTAGCCGATACGTTTTCTTCTTCAGGGTATAGGGAGGGGTAGGGTTTCCAGAGTGGGTCCGGGTGGTGGAGGATGTCAATGTCACATGACACAGAGTTAAAGTCAGGTGAAGTGTTGGCCAAGGCACCTCCGTGGATCCTATTGGTTCGCTAGTGAGCGATCGAGGAAGAGAACTTTGAGCAAGCTTTTGAATTTTGCAAAAGAGGGGATCGTTCTGATGTGGGGACGGATGGAGTCCCAGATTTTGGGCACGTTTCCGGCAAACGAACCTGGCTGCGGCTTTTTGTTTGCATGTTTTCAGCGGGATGAGTAGCAGAGTATTGGAGCTCCTGAGGTTCCTGGTCTGGCTGCCTTTTTGAGTTTGTAAGCCAGATATTCCGGTTTGCCAGTGTCAGGTTTTTGTGCGTGAGGCAGGCTGTTCTGAAGCTGGCCTGCATTTCAATTGGGAGCCATTTTAGTTCTCTGTGTGCAGGCGAGATGTGGTCGAATTTCTTAGTTCCAGTGAATATTTTGGCTGCTGCATTGAAGGTTGTTTTGAGGAAGGCAAGGTGGGATTTTGCTGTACCAGCCAAGCCTGCAATCCCGTAGTCTGTTCTGGACAGCACCAGTGCTTGAGTGGCTTGTTGAAGGTCCTGGGGTGGGGAGGAAGGGTTTATTTTGTGCAGTAGCTTCAAGTTAAGGAAGGCACTTTTTGCAGAGCTTTTAATGTGTTTGTTCATGTCCAGTTTTGGGTCTAGGGTGACACCTAGAGATTTTACAGAGTCCGCCAGGGTGAGGTTACCAATAGCCATTCTGCAATTTGGGGGTTCTCTTCTTTGTTGGAGATGAGGAGTATTTCTGTCTTCTCTTGATTGGGTTTTAGATGATTACTTGAGAGCCAATGTTGAATCTCTCTGAGAGTGGCGTTGCGTCTCTGGATGTGGTAGATGGAGGTGGTTTCAGATAGATTTGTGTGTAGTCGGCATATAGGTGGAAAGGGATGTTGGATTTTTTGAGTAGGGTAGTGAGGGGCTCAATGTAGAGGTTGAAAAGCTATGGGGAGAGCATTGACCATTGTGGAACACACCTGTTTACAGGGTGAAGGTCGGACTCTAAGTTTTTGATTTTTATTCTTTGTGAGCGGTTGTGGAGGAAGGAGGAGAACCAGTGTAAGATCGTCTCTTCAAGACATGCCCTTACTTATAGAACCTTGATGAGAAGTTTGTGGTCGACCGAATTGAATGCTGCCGATTCGGGAGAATGAGATGGCAACATTGGTCAGAGTCAAGTGATTTGAGTATATCATCTATGACATTAGGAATCACGGTTTTAGTGTTGCAGTCTTTTCTGAAACCTGATTGGTGGGTATCTAGAAGGTTGATGTTGTCCAAGTGTTGGGTCAGTTGTGTAAGTACACATCTTTCCAGGATTTTGGATAGAAGAGGTAGGTTTGAGACAGGTCTAAAGTTAAACACACAAGGTGATGGACGGAATGTTGCACATGGACCGGAATCAAGAATCTTAGGACCGGTTTCTGGCTATCAGACGTCATCAGCCAGGATAGCATGACTCCAGTGGCATAGTGAGCACGGGACCCACGTCTGGGCATACCCTTCCCACATAGGGCGAACAGCAAAACATACAAGGTGATGGACGGAATGTTGCACATTGGCAAAACATTCACCCTCAGTCACAGATCTGGGTTAAATCCAGGTCTAAAGTTACTCAGACCCTTTGTGTCTAGGTCTGGCTTTTTCAGCAGTGGCATGACTTGTCCAACTTTGAGGCAGTCTGGTACGACTCCGGATCTCAAGGAGCTGTTTATGATCTTGCACCAGAGCAGCGCTAGGACAGGTTTCAGTTCCTTAGTCAGTTGAGGGGGTAACTGATCAAGGGCGTGGGATGAGGGCTTAGCGCTGGAGATTAGTTTGATTATCTCTGCTTCCTGAATTGGATTATAGGAGATCCAGTGTTTTGGAGGGTTCTTGGATGCGCTGTTATTGGTTCCAAGCACCGGGTTTTTGTTAGAGGGGATGTATTTGGTGACTAGTGAGAGCTCGATCTTGGCGATTTTGTCTTTGAAAAAGAAGGCGAAGTTGTCACACAGTTCTTTGGATGCCTGAATTGGGGAGGCAACAGGCTTGGAGGTTTGTTTCCTGATGATATAGGTCTGTTCTTTGCGTTGTCTAACGTGGAGCAGAAGAATGTTTTTTTTGTTCTGAATGTGCTTTTTGTACTTCCTGTGGGCTGTTTGGAGTTGATCGCAAAGGATGACGGAAGGGTTCTGAGGCTCTTAATTGTCTTCTTTCTTTGTTGATGTCAGTGGTAAACCATGATCTGGATGGAATGATCCTGTCTTTTTTTAGTTTGATAGGAGCTAGTTGGTCTAGGATGAGCTTCATATTTGAATTATTGAGGGCCCGATTCACAGAAATAACTTAGGACAAAATCCTACACTTACTACCATTTTGGTATTCACAGAAGGCACTTACTCATTTTGGTATTCACAGAAGACACTTACTCATTTCGGTATTCACAGAAGTTAGGAGTCCTAACTGTAGGACTCCTAAATGCCTTCTGGTCGATAGTAATTGCATTGCTTTGAGAGATAATTGCGTCAAGGGTTGCAACTCTGTGTTGAGTTTCTTCTGAGCAGTGTTGGGTAAGATTGTTATCTTGTAGGAGGTTGTTTAGGGTTTGAATTAGCAAGTTATTTGTTTCATTCCACCTTAGGTTGAGGTCGCCAAGAATTATGTTGTTTGAGTTTCCGAGTGAGCAATGAGTAATCAGTTCGGAGAGTTGTTACCCGAATGCAGTGGAGCTGCCTGGGGTGAGATACAGGACGTGTAAAAGTGTTGGCCTGTTGTCGCTAGTCTTGTTGTTGGCTGTGAGATATTCAAAGGAGCTGTACAGGCAAGAGTCAGCTTACGCAATAGAGATGTTGTTCTTGTGTATGATTGCTATACCTCCTCCTCTTTGAACTTTTCTGTCTTTGTTGATCATTTTGAAGCCTGGAGGCACAAGCATGTCCAAGCTAGGTTAGGAGAGATTGTTGAGCCATGTCTTCGTGAAGAACGCTATGTTTATATCATGGGAGAGGATGGCTTCTGCTACTTCGGTTACATGTTTGGAGGCTGATCTGCAGTTTAGTAAAATGCAGTTGATGGGGGACCCTTCCTTGCCCTGATTCTTTGTAGATGGGGCCCTTAGTAGAGAAGTGAGGGAAGTCTTGGGGCTTTCAGCGAAGTTTTGTCTCTTCCAACTCCAGTATTCACTTGGATCTTAGATTCAGAGGAGGTAGTGGGCGGAGAGTCGTAGGTGAGGCTAGGTCTGCCGCTTCTAGTGAGGACATTGCAGCAATCTTCTGGGTCTCTCTTAGCATTTCTCAATAACCGCTCTTCTAGGGGTCGATGACCAGGATGTGAGGGGGGCAGGGAGCCCGTTAGGGGGCGGCACCTTGGCAGGCCAGCATTAGGTGAAGCTTAACGCAGTGGTGAACCAGTGAGGAGGTTCAGTAGGCTTTCAGACCATGTCAAGGTTAGGTAAAATTCCGTTCAGGCCCCGGATTAAGGTTTCAACCTGAGTTCCAAGATGGGCGAGATGATGCATCATGTTATCCGAGATAGGAGAGAGGGTGTCTTGGGCAGAGTTGACCAAAGAGGTGGAGGACGGGTCCATTTTGTGGTGGCGGTTGGTGGAGGTACTACCAGAGTTATCTCTGGAAGGGATCGTGGGCAGGAGGTGCAATGGCTCTGTTGTGGTTTAACAAAGAAAAATTCCCTGTATCAACAATACTGAGCAACAATGGCTTAACGGGCAGATGTTGGACAAGGAGAGGACTATAAATATAGTTCTCTCTGTACTCTTATACTCATGACAAACTCTATGAACAGGTAGACAGTTGGGCGTATATGCAAAAATATCAAAAGGGGTCAGTAGTTGTTGGTTAAAAAAGTTTGGTGCAGTTTATTACCTCCCAACATGGGTTACAATCTAAAACACAAAGTAAAAACATTGCAATTAAAAACCACCAACAGTGGTACAATAGTAAGATTATTTGAATCAAAGGTAAACAAAAACAGTCGACGCGGCGTTTCGGTGCTTTTTTGAATCTTCACACCTTCTTCAGGACTTTTTGTTACAGATTGATTCAGTTTCTGGCTTGAGTGTACCAAGAAGTTTAAACTTTCCTTCCCTCCATACCGAAATAGCTTGGAATATCGATATTTTCACAAGCTTCGTGGTCAATGGAAAGAAGCCTATGTTTTTGCACGGAGGAACCACCGTAAATATCAGGATTTGGTCTTGTGTCTCAGAGGATCTGTTCTTGTTAATAAAGATCAGATAGGCGACACCCTCGTTGTCGCAGAATTCACCTTTTTACTTTGATGATGAAAATCTGGTTCTTAGAATCCGGCCTCCCTGTTCCTCCGCGCTGCAGTCTTCATGGCAGTTTGAAGTACTTCAAACTGCCATGAAGACTGCAGCACGGAGGAACAGGGAGGCCGGATTCTAAGAACCAGATTTTCATCATCAAAGTAAAAAGGTGAATTCTGCGACAACGAGGGTGTCGCCTATCTGATCTTTATTAACAAGAACAGATCCTCTGAGACACAAGACCAAATCCTGATATTTACGGTGGTTCCTCCGTGCAAAAACACTTCAAACTGCCATGAAGACTGCAGCACGGAGGAACAGGGAGGCCGGATTCTAAGAACCAGATTTTCATCATCAAAGTAAAAAGGTGAATTCTGCGACAACGAGGGTGTCGCCTATCTGATCTTTATTAACAAGAACAGATCCTCTGAGACACAAGACCAAATCCTGATATTTACGGTGGTTCCTCCGTGCAAAAACATAGGCTTCTTTCCATTGACCACGAAGCTTGTGAAAATATCGATATTCCAAGCTATTTCGGTATTGAGGGAAGGAAAGTTTAAACTTCTTGGTACACTCAAGCCAGAAACTGAATCAATCTGTAACAAAAAGTCCTGAAGAAGGTGTGAAGATTCAAAAAAGCACCGAAACGCCGCGTCGACTGTTTTTGTTTACCTTTGATTCAAATAATCTTACTATTGTACCACTGTTGGTGGTTTTTAATTGCAATGTTTTTACTTTGTGTTTTAGATTGTAACCCATGTTGGGAGGTAATAAACTGCACCAAACTTTTTTAACCAACAACTACTGACCCCTTTTGATATTTTTGCATATACGCCCAACTGTCTACCTGTTCATAGAGTTTGTCATGAGTATAAGAGTACAGAGAGAACTATATTTATAGTCCTCTCCTTGTCCAACATCTGCCCGTTAAGCCATTGTTGCTCAGTATTGTTGATACAGGGAATTTTTCTTTGTTGATTTCAATACCCCCGTTCCCTGCTATACACACCAGGGGTACCTCCTTTCTTTTAACTACAATCTGTTGTGGTTTAGACTTCGTGTGGCCTGAGGGAGGAGTAGAGTCATAGGGAGTCTGTGATTGATAGTATGGCTCATACCTGATTGGCTGATCTGGATGGAAGGGTAGGCGAGGGTGGGAGGGTCGTTCGACAGGGGGATTGGGATTGTTATTAATGGGGGCTAAGTTGAGGGAAATGTCTCGCGGGGGAAGGGAGGAGGTTCTCACAGAGGACGCGAGAGAGGTCGGACGCCTCACCTAGCAAGGCAGGCTCACCAGGGGGACGGAAGGGGTAGGGTCAGGTCGAATAGTGTGCAAGGGGGCCTTTCTTAGCGAGGGGAAGCGGAAGACAAAAGCCTTGAGATTATCATTATTAGCTTGTATCAGTACTGTGCCATTCGAGCAAATGGTTATGGAGGTGTTCCCGCTCTGCAACTGGTGGTTAGAGAGAGAGGTCGTCAGTTTGCAGCTATGGGATGTGATTATGTGTGTTTTGGAATAGGGATTCCTGATTATGGTAGTTTGTTTCAGTGTGTGGATATGTACATTAGTAGTATACCGCATAATTTTAGGCGTTGATTTCAAATTGGAAATGCATATGTTGAGTTAAGTTATTAGTGATGAGACTAGTTTTTATAAGTCTCTAGAGAGGTATAGTTGAAATATGCCACATAATCTTTTGTGTTTGGTTTAAAATTGAAGTTTGTTCTGTGAATTTATGAGGTGTAGATAGTGTTGTGGTAGAGAGACATCCATTTATGTTTTTCAGTAATATGGTGAGACGTATAGGAGAGAAATGTGAATGGTTCCTATTTGGCTAGGTGTAACATTAAAAGTAGTTGTAAAATGGTAAAGTAGCGGCAGAGATTCATGCACTGCTTCAATCCCATAAGCAATCCTTGCTGAGCAGTCATTTCCTGTCAGTACTCATACACTCCTCCAATCACCCATACAGCACCATACACTTATCCAATCAGTGCGCTAATACTCAAGCACAGACATTCACCATCCAGTATCTTTGCAGTGCTGTTTAAAAATAAGTCAGTACACTCGTACTCATGCAATGGTACAGACACTAATATATGCATGGCTACAAATCCTCTGTGCAGTATCCATGCAGATCTCTCACCACCTACATACTGATGATTAACTTGTCCAATTACCCCGGTAGTACTTATGCAGTCCAGTAATCTCTCTATCACTGACCATGCACTTTTACAATGAGCCATCCAGCACTATGTACTTATGTTATCACTCTGCCAATACACAAGCAGTTATAGATTTACCATGCACTCTGTTTGCATTTCTTTAATCATGCACTCAGTATCCACATACTCATGGAATGACCCAAGTACTAACTCATGCTGTGTTAAAATTTCCTGAGTACCACCATTGCAGTGCACCCATCACCCTGTCAGTACCTATGCACTCCTCCGATTACCCAGCCAGGACCATGTACTTATCCAATTAGTGTGCCAAAACAGAAACACTTATAAATTCACTTTGTACTCTCCGAGCACTACTCTAGTCATCCAGTGTGTGTAATCATAAAATGACCCAGTAACCATACATTTCAAAATAGAAGTGCAGTCTGTCAAGTTTTAAAATGTGCATGAACGTGTGTGTGTGAAGTATGTCTGTACATATGTTAGGTTAAGGTATTTCTGATGAGACTCATCCACATAATGCCACATAATTTTTGGTGTTCAGTTTAACATTGTTGTCCCCTAACCACCTTCACAGTACTGATTCACTCCTCCAATTACTCTAAAAATACCTAAGCTCTTATAAATTTACCATGCACTCTTTTTGCAGCACAATAATCATTCCAGTTACTAGTCATGTACTTATGGAATGGCCTTAGTACTAACACAACCATATGTACAATTACCCAGGTATTACCCATGCGGTGTAGGAATCCTTCTGTCAGTCCCCATGCACTTCTCCAATAATCCATTGAGCAGTATCTACTTAACCAATCAATCTGCCAATATCCAAGCACTTATAAATGTACTCAGGCACTCTCCTTGCAGTATTGTTATCTTCCAGTTACTAGTCGCGCACTCCTGCAATGGCGCAGACACTAATACAAACACTGCTACAATAGTCTGTGCCCTATCCATGCAGACCTCTAACCAGCTACAAACTGTTCATTCACTTCTCTAACTATCTACTTATCCAATCACTCCGCCCATACTTAAGCACTTATAAATTCACCATGGCTTTGGTAATAACACAAGCACAGCTACAATACTCTGTGCACTATCCATGCAGACGTCTAACCAGGTATATACTGTTGATTCACTTCTCTAACTATCTACTTATCCAATCACTCCGCCAATACTTAAGCACTTATAAGTTCACCATGGCTTTGGTACTAACACAAGCACAGCTACAATACTCTGTGCACTATCCATGTAGACGTCTAACCAGGTACATACTACTAATTTACTTCTCTACCCAGGTACTACCCATGCAGTCCTGGAATACCCCTGTCAGTTCAATGCATTTCTCCAATCACCCATCTAGCACTATCTACTTATCCTATCACTCCGCCAATACCTAAGCACTTATAAATTCACCATGCACTCTGTTTGCAGGACTGTAATCATTCCAGTTACTAGTCATGTACTTATGGAATGGCCTAGGCACTAACACAAGTACAGCTACAATACTCTGTGCACTATTAATGCAGACCACTAACCAGCTAGATACTACTTATTCACTCCTGGTATTACCCATATACTACCCATGCAGTCCAGGAATACCCCAGTCAGTCCATACACTTCTCCAATCACCCATCCAGCACTATCTTCCTATGCAATCAGTCCGCCAATACCTAAGCATTTATATAAATCCGTATTTGTATTTGTAAAGCACGAACTACTCACCCTTACGGGTCTCAAGGTGATGGGGGTCGTTGTGGAAATTAAGTGAGCTATTGCCACATGGTGCTGAGCTGAGCTGCCGCCGGAGCCAAGGAATGAACCGTGAGCCCTGTACTCCGAAGTCAGCTGCGCCACACCTACCACTGCCAATTTATAAATTCACAATGGCCTTGGTACTAACACAAGCATAGCCACAATACTCAGTGCACCATCCATGCTGATCTCTAACCAGTTACATACTACTGATTCACTTCTCTAATTAACTAGGTACTACCTATGAAATCTAGTAACCCCCCTGTCAGTCCCCATGCACTTCTCCAATTACCCATCCAACACAATCTACTTATCCAATCACTTCGCCAATACCTAAATGTTGGCGTGGGTCTCCCTTCCATTTGGTGCTGTTGCCTCATGGGTTTTTGCTGGTTATAGATGCTCTGGGCACTATGCCACTGCTATTCAGTGCCACAGTGCAAGTGCCCCCTATGGTAAATTGGATTAGTGTTTCCATGATTAGTTGGGTTGGTTTACTTGTCAGACCCTAGTACGGTACACTGAGTGTGCCCAGGGCTTGTAAACCAAATGCTGTGGGTGGGCTTGCTTTGCCACTGGATTCAAGCAAGCCGGGCTGAAGACGGCTGAAGTGCCAGAAACCCGCCCTCGGAAGCTTGTGTGCGGTCCAGGGAAGGCATGGCTTGGCAGTTCGGGCTGGACTGTTCCCATGAGGCACAGGCTCAGACTGATTTGCACATGGCCATGTCTGAACTGGGGTGGCAGAGTGGGCTAAAGAACGGTGATGGATTAAACCCAGATCTGTTGACTGGGTGTGAGTGTTTGATTGGTTCAGATGCTCCGTCCATCACCACCCCCTTTTGTACTTCGTGGGTGGGCTTGCAGCACTGGTTGTGCCACCCACAGAAGCAGCCTATAAAAGTGTATCTCAGGTATGCCATTGCAGAGCCTGTGTGCGGTCTGAAACTGCCATCCTGACTGGAAAAGTGCACCCACTTGCCAGTCCCTAAACCTTCCCTTTTCGGCATATTAGTCACCCCTTTGGCAGGCCCAAGGGCAGGGTGCATTGTAGGTAAAAGGTAGGACATGCCTTGGTGTGTGTGACATGTCCTAATAGGGAATTACGGCCATTTTCGTTTTTTCACTATTGCAGGCCAGAATGGCCTTATTACATCTTATAATCCTAACTGACTCATGGAACTAGGTAGAAATTCGAGTTTAGTAGGCTTGAACTCAGAATGACAAAATACATCTTTTAGTGAAGTTGGTTTTAACATTCGGTGTTTGAAAAAATCACTTTTAGAAAGTAGATATTTTCTTGCTTAACTATACAAGCCTGCCTCTGCTAGGTTGTGTATTTTTTGTCTGGAGTTTGAGTGACAGGGGCTGGGGCTGGGGGATTACAGGAGACAGGGTTAGTCAGTAGAGGGCTGAATAAAGAGATCTGTGTGTAGATGGGTGGGAGGAGTTGCACCTGGGACCTGAATAGTGCTGTGCCTTCCCTCCACAATGCTGACTCCACCTCCTGTGGTGAGTATTATGTCCCTGGCCTACACTGTGAAAGGAAAGAAGGAGTCTTGTCAACAAAGTGCTCCAGGACTGACCAGAACTGGTTTGGACTAGGCAAAGGCCTCTCTGCCTTCAGAGAACAAAGGCAAAATGACAACAAAAGAGGTGACCCAAACCCCAGAACTTTAGATCACTTTTGGGAAACTAGAAGAACCGTTGCTGAGGAGTGAAACCAGAGAAACTGAGGAGGAGACTATCTCTAAGCAGATTGCTGTTTGGGGGATTGGCCTGCAGTGGTTGCCTGACTGCCAAAGAAAGGAGAAAGGACTATGTGCTACTTTCAAATCAACTTGTAAAGGATCTCCAAGGGCTTGAGATAGAGCTTGCCTCCTGCTGTAGTCTTAGGGACAACATACTTCACCCACCAGCTCCCCAAGAGTTCTTTTGAAGTGCCTGCTGTTGGGTTGGGTCTTCTGAGGGACTGCGTGTTGCAAGAAGCTGGAAGCCCGACTCACGAAGAAGAAGTGTGATGCAACCGCAGCTGCTGTCGTCGCATCACTGAAGAAGGGTGTCGCTGTTGCTGCTGTTGCATTGCCTCGCAGAACCAACTAGCTGGAGAAGAGTGTCACCGTCGTATCAGACGCAGTCGCATCATCGGAGAAGCGTGTCACCACCATAACCGCTGTCATTGCATCACTGAAGAAGGGTGTCGCCGCTGCCGCATCGCATAGCCGAAGGGCCTCGTATCACCAGAGAAGAGTGTCGCTGTCGAATCAGACGCTGTTGCATCACCGGAGAAGCGTGTTGCAGGGCCTGTTGCGGCTCCGAAAAATCGTTGAGTCACCGCACGGCCATCGGGGGTACACGCATCATGTCGCATCAAGAAGAAGATGCAATTTTTGTTTGATTGCACCGGATCTTCATCGCATCGCGCGCTGCTGGTTGCATCGCCACGGAAGCACAGTATGAAACCTAAGCATCACCTCCCCACGCAGAGAAGAACCAACGCATCCCCTATGCAGCAGTAGGGACCAGACGCATCACCGTTCTTGCGAGTAAGGAACCGACGCATCAACTTCCCTGCAACACTTTTGTTGTATAGCGTTATGCATCCAAAGGTACATTGAACTGAAAGTGTCGCATTTTACATCTAAAGAGAACTAAGCTATTTCTACCATTTCTAAAGTATATTATTATGGTTTTTTCGTTATTAGTTGTCTTGTGTGGTGTCCATATGTAGTGTTGTCACTGGATAACTGAATGGGTTCACAAATGCTTTATACACTGCCTCTGAGAATCTGAGAAAAGCCTGTCAGCTCATGCCAAGCTACCAAGGGGGGGGAGCAGGGGTTATTTAGGAGGGTACCCTTTACCATGACTAGACGCAAGGGTCCCTATTTGGCCAAAGGTACCTACCTCTGCCAACGAGTGACCCCAAATCTAACACTAAGCACTTATAAATTCACCATGCCCTCTGTTTGCAGGACTGTAATCATTCCAGTTACTAGTCACATACCTATGAAATGGCCTAGGCGCTAACACAAGCACAGCTATCCATGCAAACCACTAACCAGATACACACTACTGATTAACTCCTCTATTTACCCAGGTAGTACCCATTCAGTGTAGCGGTCCCCCTGTCAATCACATGCACTTCTCCAATCACCCATGCAGCACTATCTACTTATCCAATCACTCCGCCAATATCCAAGGTCTTATATATGCGCTCAGGCACTCTCCTTGCACTATTGTAATCTTTTAGTCACTAGCCATGTACTCATGCAATGGCCCAGACACTAACACAAACACTGCTACTATTCATACAGATCCTCTAACCAGCTACATACTGTTGCATCACTCCTCCAATGATCTAGTTAGTATCCATGCAGTCTAGGAATCCTACTGTCAGTCCCATGCACTACTCCAATTACCCATCTGGCACTATCTACTTATACAATCGCTCTGCCAAGACCTAAGCATGTACACATTCACCATGGCTTTGGTACTAACACAAGCATAGCTACAATACTCTGTGCACTATCCATGCAGACCTCTAACCAGCTACATATTACTGGTTCACCTCTCTAATTATCTAGGTACTACCTATCCAGTCTAGGAATCCCCCTGTCAGTCCCATGCACTTCTCCAATCACCCATCCAGCACAATCTACTTATGGAATCACTCTGCCAATACCTAAACACTTATAAATTCACCATGCACTCTTTTTACAGCATTGTAATCATTCCAGATACTAGCCATGTACTAATGGAATGGCCTTGGCAGTAACACAAGCATAGCTACAATACTCTGTGCACCATCCATGCAGACCGCTAACCAGCTACATACTACTGATTCACTCCTCTAATTACCCAGGTAGTACCCATGCAGTCTAGAAATCCTTTTGTTAGTCCCTATGCACTTCTCCAATCACCCATGCAGCACTATCTACTTATCCAGTCACTCCGCCAATACCTAAGCACTTATACATGCACCCAAGGACTCTCCTTGCAGTATTGTAATCTTTTAGTCACTAGCAATGTATTCATGCAATGATACATGAACTAACCATGCAGTTCCACAATCACATGTGTACTACTAATGCTGTGCTCTAATATCTTATACACTACTCATACACTCCTACAATTGTGCAGGTAGCACTGTTCCACTGCTCTAATCATTGATGTTCTTTCTTTGTATGTATTTTTATAGTTATACATATGACTAATTGTATATGATTATTTTAATTATATTGAATTGTTTCAAAACTTTTCTATTTTTACAGATATTCTGAGGCCTATGTAAAAAAAATAGCAAAAGAGCACTTAGATCAAGTACATAATGGATCCTTAAAGAAAAAACATATGGTAAGGGAAGCAAAGATTATTTTTTTAAACTTGTAGAGTGTTTCAAATTCTAAAAATAAAGAACAGAGAGATAGACCAAGAACAGTGAGACGAAAAGAAAAATGTACAAAAAAGTGCAAAATTGGATTAACAGAAAAAAATGATGTTGGAAGCAGGAAGAAATAATTTACAAAAAAAATAAAAAAACCATAAAAGGTGATCAGCATTTTACGAACAAAAAAAGGAGATTCTATTGTCATTGAAAAAGCATTTGAATTGAAAAGAAAATTGTTTATCTTAATTTTAAAAAGATTGACCACTTTAAATACAATAATGCAGTCTATGTCAAACAAATGTAAAAGAAAAGGAATTGTAAATAGTACTCATTTTTGTAAAATATTTTCTGAGAAATGGAAGCATACTTCTAGTACGGAACCTTTTTTTAATGAAGAAAGCTATTTTCAACAAAATACATTAGTGCATGCAGTTGATACCTGTGGTTGTTGTTAAGAACTGAAAAATGGTTGTCCAATTGAAAAAGAAAAGATAGTTCCTAGAAATGTTGAAGAAGTAATAGCTGTGGAAGTTCAACGGAGAAGTACCAAGGCTCCAGTGTTTACATGGGATTGTAGTAGTATTTGTAGCATACGTCAGGAATCTATTGATATTTCACTAAATTTCTTAAAAGACTAAGGAAGAAAAACTTTGAAACTGAATATTAAGATATTACAGAGACTGGATCCTTGCAAAGTGAGAAAACATACAGGGTTTCAAGGTCATTCTCTGGCTTGTCGTTCTAGGAAAGTGTGTAAAAGTCGTTTTCATCATTTAAGAATGTTAGCAGTACATCATTCCAAAATGCGGAAGTTAGTTAGAAGAATCCTGCATTATGTCTAAATGAAATTAATACAGGTCTTTTACATGGTTTAGTGTTGGATGTAAAAAAAGTTTATGATAATATAGAGTTACGTTTCTTTGCTGGTCAAGAGGAGTGTAGAGAAAGTGAGAGTTTGATAAGTGTAAGTGTTGAAGAAGAGATGGAAGATACTACTGATGTGAAGTTTGAAAAAGAAATACCAAAGTTTAAAGTAGTTTCTGGTTAAAATCCCAACTGTGTTTGTATTTTTTGCCGAAGGACTCACTATAAAATTCAAACTAGGAATGTAGATGTGTTTTTAACCCCTTCGCTGCGGCGGCTATTCCGCCGCAGCGCTAAGGGGGTTGTGCGGCCGCGCGGCGGCTCCATACTAGTGACGGAACCGCTCCATCATGGTTCGCGGGTGAGCTGTGCTTGTGACGGAACGGTTCCGTCACGAATCCGCCCGCCCATTAAAGCGTCAGCGCAGGCGCGAAATCAGCACCGCGCAGGCGCGGCGAGCGGGCCGTGACGGAACCGTTCCGTCACAAGCACAGCTCACCCGTGGCTTGTGACGGAGCGGTTCCGTCACAAGAATGCAACGGGTTAAAAAGTGAAAAGGAAAACAATTATAAATGGAGAGAATTTGCTGCTTATCTATTTGTGGAAGTTTGTTTTGAGTTAGGTACTGTACAATGTATTTGTAAATATTGTTACAATAAATTAGAAGATAACAAAATGCCAGCTAGAGCTTTCCATAATGACTTAGAATTAGTAGCTATACCTCCAGAACTTAAAGATTTAAATACATATGAGGCCATCCTTATTCAATCTGTTTACCCATTTCAGGCTATAATTCGCATGGAGCCTAAAACAGGTGACCTGCCTCTAACAGGTCTACAAAGAGATTTAAAAGGAAGAGTTGTGTATTTACCTTTAATTTTAAGAAAAATGTTGAAACTGTTGGTGTAGAAAGAGAGTATACTGAACATGTAGTCATTCTTGTAAATGGTGTACCCACAAAGAGTCGGAAGATATGGCAAGAGTTAGTAGATGTCACGAAAGTTCAAAAGGCTACATTATATCTGGTGAAAAACAATATTTATTATAAAAATGTAAATGTAAAAAAAGAAGAAATAAGTTTAGAAGCTGAAACATACATTTCAAGCGGACAAATAGAAAAAGTGGAAAACTCAAGAAAAGAAGAAATCTATGAACATTATAATATACACCCTCTACATTAAGAAGAACTGATAGGAGTTACTATTGAATTGTTCCAGATGAAAAAATCAAAAGGAACTCACATGAGTCTATGGGATAAAAGTTTGGAAGCTCGTTGTTTTCCACAGCTGTTCCCTACTGTAAAAGGTGGACAATATGATGAATGACCAGTTCAGATTCCAGCTTCAGAATATCGTACTTTACGACTATACTCAGAAGAACCAAGATTTCGCCAGTGTATTCCATATTTGTTTAATCTTTTATTTGAAAGTGATCTGTCTGGACTTTCATATGCAGTCAACCATATATTAAAAACACAAACTCATCTTTCACATGTTTCTGCAAAGGAATTTATGGACAACGTTGAAGAAAGAGACAAACATTTAGAATCACAGTTAATTAATTTGATGGCCTGTCAACGTGGCACTAATGAATATTGGTATCAACATCATGGGGAACTAAAATGTATGTTAAGAAACTTAGGAACCCCTTTGTGGTTTGTTACACTAAGCTGTGCTGAGTACGAATGGGATGATTTACTGGATTTTCTACGAGAAGCAAATTCAAATATAGAAAATATTGAATTGAAGACAGCTGGAGAACTGTGTTCCCTGGATCCTGTAAATGTTTGCAGATATTTTAATCATAGGTTTGAAGCTATGATGTCTTTCATCTGTAATACAATTAATTCACTTATTGGCAAAGTTATTGATTTATTTTGGAGAAAGGAATACCAAGCTAGAGGTGCTCCTCATATACACATGTTTTTATGGATCAAGAATGCACCTAAATTTAAAAATAATTCGGATGAGACTGTTTTATCTTTTATTGAAGACTATGTTACATGTGATATTCTGAAAACAGGAGAAGAAAATATGATAAGACAGCAAGTTTTACGGATTCTAAGTCACAGATGTGGAAAATATTGTCGACGGAAATACAAGTCAAAGGAAAAATGTTATACAAAATGCTTATTTGGTTTCCCACGTCCAGTAATTGCCAAAGGAAGAGTGAACAGTTTTATGTCAGCACTGAGGCATACTATCACTCGTAAATCACCAAAAAACACTAATAATATAAAAAGAACAGAAGAATCGAAGTACATTAATGTTTACAATCCAGTGATTTTGAAGATTTTGAATGCAAATATGAACATACAATATGTTGCAGATAACTCAATTGCTGTTGCTCGCTATGTCACCAAATCTGGTAAGACAGAATAGAAAGAAATGTGGGAGGAAACTTCACAGGAGAAGACACATAGCAAAACATTGCACAGCTTCAGCTTGAAGATGCTTTCACATCAAGAAATTGGATCGTATGAATATTCAGATTGATTGGCATCTGCAAGTTTATATTCAAAGTCAAGAGGAATCATCTGGATAAGTCTAGGTCTTGCTGCAACACAAAATCATGTGTTGAAATATGTACAAGAAATTGAATACTTGGCACTGAATGAACCGGAAAGTACAGTTATTCTGAAAAAAATATGTTGGATACATACTATCCAAATAGAAGTCCACACCTGGGAAAGGGGGGCCTGATTCACAGAACTAACTTAAGACAAAATCCTAAACTTACTACTTTTGGTATTCACAGAAGTTAGGATTTTGTCTTAAGTTTGTCTTAAGACAGACTTAAGACAGACTTAAGACAAACTTAAGACAAAATCCTAACTTCTGTGAATACCAAAAGTAGTATGGCTGAGATACCCACCACCCCCTCTCAACACAAATCCCCAAGGATGGGAAGACGGAAACAGTTCTGAACTTTTGGAAGGCGGGAGGGAGTTACCCTCCCGGCCGTATTTATTAAAAATATAAAACAAAATTAAAACATTAAATTAACAGTTTCATATCATGTACAATTTCATTTACACATTACGATGTTCTTGGCTGACCTTAACACATCTCTAATACAAAGGTTCTCCTAGCCGATACTAAACATCCTGCAAATGCATTTCTGAACATTGAAATTGTACATCCTAACGTTACGGGCCAATGGCAAGGTCGTAACCGGTGTCAAATCCCCAATACCAATTCCCCCCTCACTTGTGAGGGGCGGTCGCACATCAGACTGTACCTCTGTGCTCACTTCCAATTTCCCTTGTCTTAGCGGGGGCCCCCTGTTAACTCGACGCCATCTTAGTGGTCGTCCGAGGACTCGTGTGAGGTGTCTAGAAGGTAGCGTAGACCCCCCTCCCACCCCACACAACTTACCACATCTGCCGTCGCAGATGTCCGGGCCCCGGGAAATTCCGAGGAGGGGTCCGTAGCCCCTCCTCCCCAGGGAGGGGCCTATGGCCGCCTTCCCTTTCGGCGTCCCCATCCTTAGAGGGGACCGCCTCCCGTTTGAGGGGCCAATGGCCGCCTCCCCCCGGGCGCTCCCATCCATAATGGGTGACGCCCAAACCTCTAGGGATCTTCCAATTACTGCTCACCGATCATGACCTTACCGCCCGACCAAAATAAATACGACATTTTAATCTAGGCTAACGAGAAGGAAAAAACAATCACATTTAAGCAATTCAAAGTATAAACTCTACTGAGCATCACTGTTTAATTCAATTGCAACCATTTCTGCTGAGAAAACATGTTGAAATGAAAATTATCACTTTATTACATACCATATTACCAATTTTTATTCAAAAACAACCTGTAAGAGAAACCATATCACGTCATTCAACTTTATTCAAACAAATCGCTGTCAACAGGGGCTGGTGGGTGGGTCAAAATTGGCTCTTCGTTCCGTCTCGAGCTCACGTGCAACGAGGAGGTGCAGCTTCAGAGCACAGGAACAAGAGGATGCTTCCTTGACTTGTCGCTCCTTTTATCCTTCTTCGGGCGGGCGTAGACCCTCCTCCAATCCGCCTCCCGGGCGTGGCTGGCGGTGTCGGTGTCTAGGACAACCCTCTCTTGGGCGGGAAAAGGCGCGCCCCAGCTACGCCGCTTCGGGCATACCAGCTGGGACACGCCTCCCGCCCAAAATGGTTTCCCGGGGGGATCGGGGTACTCCACCATACGTTCGGGGGGACCGAGTGGTCGCCCCTTTCCATATGGCTGAGATACCCGCCACCCCCTCTCAACACAAATCCCCAAGGATGGGAAGACGGAAACAGTTCTGAACTTTTGGAAGGCGGGAGGGAGTTACCCTCCCGGCCGTATTTATTAAAAATATGAAACAAAATTAAAACATTAAATTAACAGTTTCATATCATGTACAATTTCATTTACACATTACGATGTTCTTGGCTGACCTTAACACATCTCTAATACAAAGGTTCTCCTAGCCGATACTAAACATCCTGCAAATGCATTTCTGAACATTGAAATTGTACATCCTAATGTTACGGGCCAACGGCAAGGTCGTAACCGGTGTCAGATCCCCAATACCAATTCCCCCCTCACTTGTGTGGGGCGGTCGCACATCGGACTGTACCTCTGTGCCCACTTCCAATTTCCCTTGTCTTAGCGGGGGCCCCCTGTTAACTCGACGCCATCTTAGTGGTCGTCCGAGGACTCGTGTGAGGTGTCTAGAAGGTAGCGTAGACCCCCCTCCCACCCCACACAACTTACCACATCTGCCGTCGCAGATGTCCGGGCCCCGGGAAATTCCGAGGAGGGGTCCGTAGCCCCTCCTCCCCAGGGAGGGGCCTATGGCCGCCTTCCCTTTCGGCGTCCCCATCCTTAGAGGGGACCGCCTCCCGTTTGAGGGGCCAATGGCCGCCTCCCCCCGGGCGCTCCCATCCATAATGGGTGACGCCCAAACCTCTAGGGATCTTCCAATTACTGCTCACCGATCATGACCTTACCGCCACAGGCCCGGATAGTTGACCGGCTATCCGGACCCCCCCACAAAACTCCTACTTAAAGGTCATGGCTGCAAATTCCTCAACCAAGCTACAAAGTCTCCTATGAGTAAAGCATTCCCCACCCGGGACAAATGAACCCCGTCCTCTAAATACATCTTATCCCCCCTGATACATCCATGCGGAATAGAATGCAATGTATTTGTACGAAACAATCTACCAAGTTTGTTATTCACTTTCTTCACAGAATGATTTAAAGCAGACACAGAATTAGCCCCCCGCCACACCTTCCGTGGGATCATGTGGAACCATGCAATTGTACACCCCGGGACCCTTCTCGCCAACCAACTTACAGTGGATAGTATCACCTCGAGAAGTACTCGTCGACCAATGGTCACCAAATCATTGCCCCCAAGATGCACTATGATTATAGATGGCGGTGACCTCGTCCGCCCTAACAAACCCTCCATAAAATTCTGAAACTGGTCAATACAGAGCCCGCCCCTTCCGTAGAAGGTCACCCTGTACCCGTATTCCCCAGCCATGTGAATCATGTCACCTGCTTTGAATACGTCTGCGGCACGCCTCACGTATGAGTGTCCCACGACCCACACCACTCTTTCCTCAGCCGGTGTTCTTTGACCGCTGGTTCCCAGGTGTCGGGTCAACTGCACAGTCTGCCCCGCCTCGTAAGCTTGCGAAACTGTAAACCAAACAAAAACAAGAAGCGTGAGTGCATGACATTAGCTTCACAACATGTGCAACCGCACGTACCGTTTATAACAATTCGAGGACCAACGCCCCAACTGTTTTACTTTTTCGACACTCAGACCCCTGGCTGTGGCCTCAGTAGCAGCCCCTATCCGGAAGGAATGGGTTCCGAACTCGCACGGGTTCAAGCCTGCGGCTGCAATCGCCAACGCAAGCACCCGTTGGAACTGAAACCTCGTCAGTGGGGTGGCGTCGGCGTGCCTTAGTAAGCTTCCCCCCCATGCTGCCGCCCTCTGCGCCAAATATTCCTCAACGCATGCCACCGGGCACACGGGAGATCCGGGAATCCGCTGGACCACTACACAGTCCCCGATCGCTCCCTGATCGGTCTTGGACCTGGCAAACGAGACTACCATTGTCTCCCCCTTAATTTGGATGTGCTCTCGGCACAGCCCCCCCCGTATCCTGCTTGTTCCGTGCTACCAGCTCGCTTACCCGCATAGCCCCATGGAATGCTAACGAAAAAGCGTCTCGAAATAGTACTGTCTCTGATTGAGACAAACATGTTGCAGGGAGTACGGACATTAATAGGGCCAACCTTTCCAGACCTATCGGGTGCCTTTCGTCCACTCTGCGACCCTCAAGGTGTTGCCATCCTCGCAGCGCCTTCTGTACCACAAAAGACGCTGTGGGGTCCTGGATACCATGAGCCCGTGCCATGAAAGAAATGGCGGCCCGGTGCCTCTGTGCCGTGGCCACTGATTTGCCTGCCTGATGTAAGGATAACAGAAACTTCAGGACATACTCCTCTTGGCCCCACAGCTCCCCCCCAGCAGAACCCAAAAAGGACCAATAGGAACGGAACGCCCCTTCGTATGCCTTCCTTGTCCTGGGCGCTAAACTCTCTCCCACGAGGTCTTGTAGTCCGGGGCACCGAGAGACCAGAGAGCTTCGGGAAATGGTGCCGCCACCGGGTCCGCTGAGGGTAGGAAACCCCCGAAGGCCTGCTTACGGAACGAGAAAGCGCGTCAGCTGCCTGATTTAACACCCCTGGCACATGTTTTGCCCTAAAGTGGAGGTTTAGCCTCATACACAGCAGAACAATTTCCTTCAGCAATCTCAAGATCCATCTGCAGCGGGCAGCCTGACTATTGATACACTCAACAACGGTCATATTATCCGACCAGAATACCACAGTGCGGTCACGAAACCCCTCAGGCCATGTTGTCAGGGCCACCAGAATAGGGAACAGCTCGAGAAACCCAATGTTACCTGTGAGCCCATTCTCGTGCCACCATGCCGGCCAGGTTTGTGCTGACCAATGATTACCAAAAATTGCGCCAAATCCAACACTCCCTGCCAAATCCGTCCACAACCCCAGCTCCTCGGAGGAAACCGCGGGTTTGCTCCACACAACTCGACCGCTGAAATCCGCCAGGAATGCCAACCATATGCGCATGTCCTGGCTAACCTCTGCCGAGAGCCTTGTGCGGTGGTGGCCTTCCTTAAGGCCAACCATGGCCTGAGCAATAGAGCGGGAAAATGGGCGCGCCATTGGCATTACTCTCAGGGCAAAATTTAGTTGACCCACAACCCGCTGCAACTGATGCAATCTTACTTTCGTCTCGCCAATACATGTTTCAAGCGATGCCTTAAATTTCGTCACCTTTTCCTTAGGCAAGCGGAAGCACCCCTCTTCGGAATCGAGCTCTATTCCAAGAAACTCGAGCGAAGTAGACGGCCCCACTGTCTTACCGGGTGCCAATGGCACGCCAAAGCGTCTCATGAGTTCACAAAATTCATTCAAGGCTTGTGCACACTCTATGTCCCCGGCTGCCCCCAGGAATAGAAAATCATCAAGATAATGCATCACATGTGTAAACCCTGTTGTTCTTGTGAAAGCCCATTGCAAAAAACAACTGAATCTCTCAAAATACGCACAAGAGATGGAGCAACCCATTGGCATACATTTATCCATGTAATAGCGACCCTGAAACATGAAACCAAGGAGACGCTGATCATCTGGGTGTACCGGGAGCAACCGGAACGCTGACTCGATATCTGATTTTGCCATCAGCGCTCCGGGCCCTAGGCGATTCAAAATGGCGATGGCCTCATCGAAAGATGCGTACCGCACCGAACAAACTCCCGGGTCAATCGCATCGTTCACCGAAAGACCCCTTGGAGCTGACAAATTATGTATCAACCTGAATTCCCCCGGATCTTTTTTGGGGACTACACCCAGGGGCGAACAAACAAAATTAGTACTTGGCGGGTTGTCATATGGTCCAGCAACCCGACCTCGGGCCGCCTCTTTACCAATCTTTGCTTGTACCACCGCCGCATTCTGCTGCACCGATAGTTGATTCTTACATTGTGCCTCACCCTGAAAATCCCCCGCCGGGATGCGGAAACCATATGAGAAACCATCTCGCAACACCCCAGCGGAGATGTGATCTGGGTATTCGTTTAGCCAAGGGATCATTGCCATGATATCAACCGGGGTAGGTAGAGGCGCCCCTTGGGCTATTTCAGACCTGTTTGGTGCTTCCTCTACTCCCCGTATCACTAGCCTTGGCTCTGCACATATTCTCAGGGTGGGAGGACTGCCCACACCCCGAACATTCGTGCCTGAACTTACAAGAACCCTGTGGCCTCTGTTAAAGCCCCAGCAGACCCCTTTTTTTCCTGAGCTGCCACTATTCCTTGAGTTCCGGTCATTACTTGAACCTTCCCGAAAGGGCGCCCCTGACGAATGGCGGGAATACTCAACCACATCACCCCCCAACGATGGTGACTTCCCCACGCCTGGCTTTTCCATTTTTTGCCATGAAATGGAGTCAAAACAGTCCCACGTCAGGGATGAATCATGCTCCTTGGATTTACGAAATATGTTATCATAAGAAAACCATTGATTCCCTCCATAAGTTTCATAAAATTCCATGATACGTGTCTGGTACACGGCCAATTCCCCCAACAATTCGGGCCTACGTTCCCCCATAATTGCAATGAACATTCCAAACGCTCTGCCCCAATTGCCTATCGATTCATCGACTCTGAAACCGGCCATCCTGGCTCGCCATACACTAGGATGTAGATACTCTTTCTGATTTTTTACATGCTCGATCTCGTAGTGATCGGTCAACAAGGAAAACATGTTCACATATTTGTCTGCCCATATCCTCTCTTTTACCTCGATCGGGATATGCTGAACAATTTTTTCCCTCCTTGAAGGTATCAATCCTTCCCCCACCATCGGCAATGGCTGCTTACCTGAACCTGCCGTCGTAACTGCAGGCCCTGCCGTACCAACGCCCGATCCTGGTTGACCCACGGGAGCCTGCGGGGAAACAAAAGGACAAGGTGCTTTTGCGGCATCTCGAGATTGCCGCAACTGCCTCATTATTAGTTTGGCCTCCTCGGCCGTGTCCCTCGGAGCAACAGAACCCTCGTTGTTTCTGCCCAACCATGCCGCCAGCTGGGCGGCCAACTCCGGTGGCATATCCCCTTCGTTCACAGGGGTAACTACGACAGGGATCGGCTGCCCTGCGTCGGGAATCGGCACGGGAGCTTCCACCGGTCTGGGGGGGCTCGCCGGGGGAGCCTCCGGAACTGGAACCTCGTCTCCATTTGCCCTGTTCCTGGCCCTCTTTCCTCTCCCGGCAGGGACCACCCCTGGCAAAGCTGGCCCGATGATTCTTTTAGGCCGTCCCGTACCGTCCCTGGCCGCCATTTTCCTCTTCATCTCCGCCATGTCTTTCACCAGCATACAGAGCATTTGCTCGGTGCTAACCTTCTTTCCGACCCTTTTGCCCGGCATTTTCTTGCGGTAGATGAAAGGTCCTGGACAAGGCTTCTAGCGCTAAAAGAGAAAAAAGAGAAATTACAAATTTCAAAATTGGCTCTTCGTTCCGTCTCGAGCTCACGTGCAACGAGGAGGTGCAGCTTCAGAGCACAGGAACAAGAGGATGCTTCCTTGACTTGTCGCTCCTTTTATCCTTCTTCGGGCGGGCGTAGACCCTCCTCCAATCCGCCTCCCGGGCGTGGCTGGCGGTGTCGGTGTCTAGGACAACCCTCTCTTGGGCGGGAAAAGGCGCGCCCCAGCTACGCCGCTTCGGGCATACCAGCCGGGACACGCCTCCCGCCCAAAATGGTTTCCCGGGGGGATCGGGGTACTCCACCATACGTTCGGGGGGACCGAGTGGTCGCCCCTTTCCATAAGTTTAGGATTTTGTCTTAAGTTAGTTCTGTGAATCGGGCCCGATATGTCTATATGAAATACTGTAACATTATAGCTTTTTTTAAGCGTTACGGAAAATATAAATGAAGGAAAATATGCTGTAATTGGATCTGAAGGATGTTTGGTAAAGCATGCCAAAGGAAATCTGATTAATCACAGGAAACTAAATTGCGATACTCCAGATAAAAGAGAGTTTTTCTATTTAGCTCTTCTGCAACTCTTCAAACCTTGGTGGAATGAAATGGAATTACTTGGAGATTTTTACTGCTATGAAGATTCTTTCAATGCATGTAAAGATAGCATTGAATGTACAGTTTTTCGAAATTATCTCCAAATTTTGAATGAAGAGATTCATCAAGATAGTACTATTGAAGCTGAAATAGCTAGAGATAGTTCGGAAGATAGTCAGAGTTCTGCTCCACAAAGTCAAGCTCCACTAGGAGAAGCCATACTTGAAAATGAAGCGGCAATAGCAATGAGTGAAGTTGAAAGGGTGATGCAACAAGCACAACAGGAGAATATTGAGTTGAAAAACTTAGAAGAACATCTGAATACTGAATAGAAAGAAATATATCACCAAGTTACACAACAGACATGGATTACTGCATGAAAAGAATGATTGCCAATGTGCATCATTTAGACATATTCTTATGTACATCAGTGAACAAACTGGAATGCGACAACGTTTCTTGATTAAATGTTTGTCAAGTTATCTACAGAAAACAACAGATACACATTTGTCCTATGTTGTAACTGCTCAAACTAGGTTAGCAGCACACAACATTAAAGGGATTATATTACATCGTCTGTTTATGTTACCAGTAGAAAATAAAAATAAGTTGAACTATCAGAAGCTATCTGGAGAAGCTTGTTTCAAAGTTTCAAGAGAACTGAAGAAAATTAAACTTCTGGTAATTGATGAGGTAAGCATGGTCTCAAACTTAATGCTTGCGTTTGTACATTTGAGGATGCAGCAGATTTTAAAAACGACGATGTCTTATTTTGAAGGAAAACATGTAATTGTATTTGGTGATCTACTACAACTCACACCTGTAAAAGGCCAACCGGTTTTTAAGACCCTTCTTCATGTAGACACTAAAACTTCACTGGGAAGTATTGGACATTTTAACATTTGGACTTATTTTGAATATTAAGAACTTATTAAGAACATGCGACAATCCAATGATGAAGATTATGGAAGCATTCTTCCGAACATTAGAATTGGTTTCCTAAAAAAGGATGGAAAAAAAGCTTCAGAAAGTCGGCTACTAAGAAACTTGTTCCCAAAAGAAAATATTGCACCTGCAACAATCTACCGAAGAATTGGAGAAAAGAAGTCTATAATTTGCCTTATGCCAACACTGAAAGAATGCTTTATATTCAAGGAAGAGCTGTAGAAACTGGAGAATGAACCGATAATGAAAATGGTAGCCACTGATAAAATAGAACATGAAGGAGTAACTATTCTTTTGTCAGAGAAATTACAGTTAAAATTAGACTCTTTGGAAAATCAATATCTAAGACTGCTGGTGTGGAAAAGATGTGACATATATCTGTAAACTGTTGTGTAATATTACAGCGTAATTTAGATGTTGAGAGAGGTTTGGTAAATGGAGCAATTAGGAAAGTTGTTGACTTTGTTAGTTATCTAATTATAGATGGAAATGAATTTTTAAAGATTAAATTTGATCCAGTTGAAGAGGTGAAACAGAGTGGACGTTGTTCTGTTAATTTCTTGCTTGTAAAAAATGTGTATGTTAATAGAAAACTGTTTCCTGTTTGTTTTGCATATGCAGTGACCATTCCTAAATGTCAAGGTTTAAGTGTAGACAATGCTTGGTAAATATTGGAAGTTCTGTGTTTAAAGAAGGTATGGCATATGTTGCATTGTCTCAAGTAAGAACGTTATCTGGATTGTATTTGATTGATTTTGATGAGCAAAAGGTTAGAGCAGATGTAAATTGTGTAAAAGAGGACAATAGGTTAAGAAGACTTTATGCTCCTAGCGTAGGTGAATATCCTATTTATATAAAACATTTGATACATCCGAAATGAAAATATGATAAATATTTAAGTGAGGTTGCAAAGAAGAAAAGAATTGAAAATAATGATGAGTCTGGAAAGAAAATAGAAGTGGACACAGTTGCTAATATTGTAGGATATCAGTTAGAAAATAGTTCAGGTATCAACTGCTATGCTAATGTAATCTTTTTTTCAGAAAATCTACAGCATGCAATTATGGAAAATCGAGAAAAAAGATTTTGCTCTTTGTTACATTATATTTTTTAATGCGTGCGAGACGTGGTCGAATTTCTTAGTTTCGGAGACCATTCTGGCTGTTGCATTGAAGGTTGTTTTCAGGGGGGCGAGGTGGGATTTTGCTGTACCAGTCAGGGCTGCAATCCCGTAGTCAAGTCTGGACAGCACCAGTGCTTGGGTGGCTTGTTGAAGGTCCTTGGGCGGGAGGAAAGGTTTCATTTAGTGCAGTAGCCTCAAGGTAAGGAAGGGGCTTTTAACGGATCTTGTAATGTGTTTGTTCATGTCCAGAGATTTTAACGATTCCGCCAGGGTGAGGTTAGCATTGAGAGCATCAATAGCTTTGAGAAATTCTACAGTTTGGGGGTTCTCTTCTTTGTTGGATATGAGGAGTATTTCCGTTTTCTCTTGATTGAGTTTTAGATGATTACTTGAGAGCCAATGTTGTACCTCTCTGAGCGTGACGTTGAGTCTCTAGATGTCATCAATGGAGGTGGTTTCCAGATATAACTGTGTGTCGTCAGCATATAGGTGAAAAGGGATGTTGGAATTTGGATTTTCTGATGTAGATGTTGAAAAGCTGAGGGGAGAGCATTGACCCTTGTAGAACACCACTGTAAACGGGGTGAAGGTCGGACTCAAAGTTTTAGATTTTTATTCTTTGTGAGCAGTTGTGGAGGAAGGAAGAGAACCAGTGTAGGACCATCTCTTTAAGACCTGCCCTTTCTTGTAAAACCTTGATGAGAAGTTTGTGGTCCACTGTATTGAATGCAGCCAATAGATTTAGGAGAATGAGAAGGCAACACTGGTCCGTGTCAAGTGACTTGTGTAAATCATCTATGACATTAAGAATCACGGTTTCAGCGCTGCAGCCTTTTCTGAAGCCCGATTGGTGGGGAGTTAGAAGTTTGATGTTGTCCAAGTGTTGGGACAGTTGTGGAAGTACACATCTTTTAAGGATTTTGGACAGAAGAGGTAGGTTTGAGACAGGTCTGAAGTTATTCAGATCTTTAGGGGCAGATTTACGAGCCCCTTGCGCCACTTTTGCGTTACTTTTCTCAAGTTAAAAGTGACACAAAAGGGGCACACAGGGCTTGTAAATCTGCCCCTTAGTGTCTAGGCCAGGCTTTTTCAGAAGTGGCATGACTTGACCAACTTTGAGGCAGTCTGGTACGACTCCTGATCTCAGGGAGCTGTTTATGATCTTGCACCATAGAGGGGCTAGGACAAGCTTCAAGTCCTTGGTCAGTTGTATTTTTTTGCCCGATGTCATCTGATGATCAACATTGAAATCACTTTGTATGGTGAAATTCAATAGAATCTAAATACAGCAAAAAAAGGCAAATTGAATATGTGATGTAATTGTATAATTATGTTGTGTTGTAAAAAAATAAAATGATATGTAATAGCAGAATTTCTTTCTTCTCTTTTACAGACACTACTACTAAAGTTTAAAATATTTTATACTTACATTACAAAAATATAGAAGTGAAATTTTTTTACTATTAATATAATATCTTCCTGAAAACAGGTAAGAATAATTCCCCCAGGTACTGCCCATGCAGTCTATCAAAGACACTGTCACTCCCCATGCCCACCTCCAATCACCCAACCAGTACCATATACTAATCCAATCTCTCTGCTAATACAGAAGCACTTATACATTCACCATACACTCTTCTTGTAGTACTCTAATCATCCAGTTACTACCCATGTACTCATGCAATGACCCAGATACTAACACATGCAGTGCTACAATCACATGTGTACTATCCATGCAGTCTCTAACCACCTCCACACTACTGATTCACTCCTCTAATTACCCAGGTAGTACCCATGCAGGCCAGGGATCCCCTTGCCAGTCCCATTCATTTCTCCAATCACCCATCCAGCACTATCTACTTATGCAATCACTCCGCCAATACCTAAGCATGTATACATTTACCATGCACTCTCTTTGCAGCACTGTAATCATTCCAGTTACTAGTCACGTATTTATGCAATGGCATAGGTACTAACACAAGCATAGCTACAATACCCTGTGCACTATCCATGCAGATCTTTAACCAGCTACATACTACTGATTCACTTCTCTAATTACCTAGGTACCACCTATGCAGTCTTTGAATCCCCCTGTCAGTCCCATGCATTTCTACAATCATCCATCCAGCACTATCTACTTATGCACTCACTCCGCCAATACCTACACACTTATCAATTCACTATGCACTCTTTTTCAGCAATGTAATCATTCCAGTTATTAGTCATGTACTTATGGAATGGCCTTGGTAGTAACACAAGCATAGCTACAATACTCTGTGCATTTTTCATGCAGACCTCGAAACAGCTACATACTACGGATTTACTCCTAATTACCCAGGTAGTACCCATGCAGTTTAGGAATCATTCTGTTAGTCCCTATGCACTTCTCCAATCACTCATGCAGCACTATCTACTTATCCAATAACTCCGCCAATACCCAAGCACTTATAAATACACCATGCACTCTCTTTACAGCACTGTAATCATCCAGTCAGTGCTCATGTGCTCATACAAAGTCCCAGGCACGAACACAAGCACTGCTAGAATCCTCTGTGCACTATCCATGCAGATCTCTAACCAGCTATATACTACTGATTAACTCCTCTAAATACCCTGGTAGTACCCATGCAGTCTAGCAATCCTCCTTTCAGTCCCCATGCACTTCTACCATCGCCCATCTAGCAGTATGTACTTATCCACTCACTCCCCCAATACCCAAGCACTTATAAATGCACCATGCACTCTCTTTACAGCACTCTTATCATCCAGTTACTAATCACATACTTATGCAATGGTGCAGACACTAACAAGCACTGCTAACATTCTCTGTGCACTATCCATACAGATCTCTAACCAGCTACACACTACTGATTCACTCCTCTAATTGCGCACTTGCTACCTATGCAGTCTAGCAAACACACTGTCACTCCATATGCACTTCTCCAATCACCCATCTAGCATGATGTACTTATCCAATCACTCCACCAATACCCAAGTACTTGTAGTGTAGTTCCTATTTTCCCAAAAGGCCCTGCGCATTGGAATAACATAAACAGTAGTATGGACGTAGAAGTGCGGATCTTCCAGGTCTCCACTGACTATGCTAAACTTAATTGGGTTTGTTACCAACTAGCTCAGAGGTCACTGGAAACTTTCTTGACTGAATAGGAAGTGATCAGCTTCCCTGGTACAGACAAGAAGGGATTCAGTTTTCCAACAACTGCATAAACATGACAACTTTGCTCCTTAGAATAAGAGTCAATCTCTAGAGTCGTGTGAAACAATAGACAGTTATTTTACTCAGTCAGTTTTGTGCAGATTACTTTCACCAAGCTGCAGAGAAATAGAGAGACGGGCGTTTTCAATAAAAAGGTATTATTTATTGAACAGTCTTTCTTCTCATGCAAGAGAAATGAATTGCCACAATTGCAACACTTGTTAATATAAAAAGTGCGTACAGTAAAATGAGGATTGCGAAATAATACTGAAAAAGCATTGATATGGTTTCTTAGCCATACAATGGTTAAAATGAATAAAATATATACATTTATATATACATTTAGCTAACGTACTCAACTGGTGCTTCTAACTACGCCTACCCCAGTGTACCTGACCTAAGCCTAATACTTGGGAGGAAGTAAGTAAGTAGCAGTTTTAGTTAAGTTGGTTTTGCCAAGGTTTGCTTCAAGAATTCTATCTAAGGGTTTAGTCAACACCATACCTCTGGGATAGAATGTTGGAGGTCTTGTATCTCCTTCCAGGACTCGATATCCCAGTCACTCGCAAGAGTAGGCTGGAAATGCCGGAGCTGGATTTTCTCGGCAGGAGAAAAGACAGCATCTCTCTCAGCGCGTCGAGGAGGAGGAGGGGCAGCGTCCGTGGGCAGCTTGTATCTGCTGAGCTCTGAAGGGGACAGCTGTTCTGCTCCTATGTTCACCACACCATCGCTATCATCGATGTCGTTGAGGCAGCGTTTGCTTAAGGCAACGTTGGTAATATTTATACCCGAAAGGTGCCTGGTTTTACGTAAGTTTTTGGACATAAGACGTCAATAAAGATGTCACTAGGAAGTGATCGTCTCTCAGTGCTCATTAGAGTTCTATTACTAATCAAAACATAGCAATCAGGGTTTTCCCAGGTTGCTGAGTTTAATCTTGTTGAAGAACTCGGAGTGTAATCTAGGAATCTTAGATAGTGGCTTCTGCTGTGTCATTTGCTCTAATGAGCTGCAGAGGAAGCTGCAGAGGAAGAGATTCTGAAATGTGGCTCTGATCGTGTTAGGTCAGAGACGAGTTTCTGAAATATCACTCTTGATCGTTTATGCCATTATAGGGGTACAAATGGATTATAGCCGTATAGGGGCATAAGGTCACAATATTGATTGGGGTCCTAGATTAGAACGCGACACCCACTCCACGAATTTACGTCCATCAATTTACTAAAAACTATAGCAAAAGATTCATGTGTAACATTACCCACCCCAAAATACATATTTGCATTTGAAATTGCGTATTTGAAATACGTGATAATTTTGATCCTGTACGTCTTTAAGCATAGAAATCCTTCAAAATTATAGCATATATAATAAATGAACGATTTAGCGAAAAAATTACACATGAAATATCTCTTAATACAGAAAAGAAAGGCAAGATAATTTCATCACTTATAAACGCATTGCTGTAAAATGTGCTAGAGGCAGATGCAAAGTTATTATGTCTCTAGAATTACCTAAAAATCGAAGCTTCTGTTCTTTATGAATAGGTCTACTTTAAGCAAAGAATTTTCGTGCCAGAAAAAGGTAAATATTTTTAAAAAGTGTTCAAATCAAAAAATTTCTTGGTGAACGGGGGAATAGAGTTCCAACGCTTTTCAGCAGTTTTTGTTGATCAAAACTGAAGGCCGAATTCAGAGTTCATGGGAACGCTGTGTGTCGGAATGCTTTTCAAAAGTTATTGTTTCTGTTCAGGGGAGAACATCATATCAGACAGGCTCTCAAAAAATTGGTCTACAAAATCAGGTGACAGTTCGACCAAGTTCGATAGTGCTGTAACTTGGCAGGTGTGAGAATGATTGCTATCATCAAAGTCTGGATCAGCAATGCTCACAGAGGGTCGTACCTGGGTGATGTCGCTTTTATTTCTCGCTCCACTGTTACCACCTAGTCGTAGCACTGTTACCACCTAGTCGTAGCACAGGAGTCTGAACGAATGCCATCATCAGGATTGGTAGCCGCTGAGGACAACACAATGCGTGAGCCGTTATAGGACTTAGCAAAGTATCGATATCCATTGGTACTGCTGATGGAAGTGCAATACAGATGTCCAACACGCACTTATCTCCGCATAGCATACATCGAAGCACAGGTAAGATGCAGGTCTGCCATATAGGTCTGAATGAGAGAAACCAGGTCATGTTCAGATCTCTCAGCCTGGCCAATCCAAGGACTCTAGTTATTCTGTCCCGGTAGCGTACTGCTAGGATCGTTTCTTCCATTCCTGCCGGAGTCATGTCTGAGTTTTGGCTTGCCATATCGGAGCAGGAGGGTCAAAAATAAAATGCCTGCTACAAGTCCCAAAGTCAGGGGTATGCCGCCAAAGACTGAATGGACAAAATTAGGAATGATTCCCAGAATTGCTTTGAATGGTGCTAGCAGTCCCATAAAAATCGTCTTAAATATGCCTGGGATGCCTATGGCACTAGACATGTTAAGGATTTGGCTAAGCATTTCTGTGAAATGCACGGGGCAATTTGTTGATAAAAGGTCATGAATCTCTGATGATGTCCTTGCAACTAGGAGATCATACGTCTCTTTTGATGACGTGCTGGGCACTGTTGTCTGCAAAAGCACAGACTTCATTCTGCTTAAAGTATCAATTTGTATAGAAGAGAAATTCAAACGAGGCCATATGGGAGTCTCAGTGTCTCCAGGGCCGTTTGGAAACAATGCTTGCATACAGCATTTGACCATGGAAGTTACGCTTACGAGATATGCTTTCTATGTTCTTTCAATTTGTCTTTCGGTAGCACATTCTGATGCCACATCATTGTAGACTGGTGTTTCTTGACGAACTGTTTCAATCTGTGTTTCAAGAGGCAGGAGTTCCATGGCATTATTGCGTAGTCCCTCTCTATGCACTGCAGGCTTATCGAATGTGATTAGTCTTTCAGTTTGAACCTCTTGAATTGTTGCAAGTTTGGGTATTCTGTTGATTCTTGGGAGTCCACTGGGCCTACTGTTGATTATAGGCCACATGCTTGTGGTTTTACCAGGTCGATTGATACAACTCTGTTCTCCTTTTTACCAGCAAGGGGCGGTAGTACTACTGATCTTGTTCCTTTGATAGCTAAGACAGGTACTGCTTTTCTGTAAGAAGGCCCAAATTCCTTCTTCACCGCCATTTTATCTCTGACTAGATCCCCAATCTTTGGAATCCAGACAGGCCTTGCTGGGGCTGGTGGTGCCTCGTTAGTGGTAGCTGGCTGTTGCTTTAACTTTATGTTGCTTAACGATTTTCTTGTTACATTCAAGTCCTGTAAAACAGCCAAACGATCTTTGATGTCAAAGTCTTCATTCTTATCTTTTACCACTGATACCTGACTATCTAAGTCCTGAATGTACATTCTATTTCCGAACAATAGTTTGTATGGGCTGAAACCTTTTAGAGAATTTCTTGGCAAATTGTTAAGACTTAACTGGACACTTATTAAATGTTTGACCCACCCATCACCCGAACTTAATACCTTCGCTGTTATAGATTGCTTTATGTCCCGTTTTTTTCTTTCTACCACACTGTTCCCTTCGGGGTGTGACGGACAAGAATACCGCAAGCCAACGCCCATGCTGGCCATGGCCTCCTTATAAGCTCAAGAGCTGAAAGCAGGACCCTGGTCAGAATGGAACATGCCAATTTATGTGCCGATAAAGACTCGCAGATCTTTTATAACCGTTCTGGCGTCAGCCGAGCGCTGGGGCCACATTTTTTAAATTAATTTTGTCTTAACGATATACAATGGGACGCGTTTCTCTTGTTTGATTGCGCGGATAGATCGCCTTATGCTTTCTATTAGGGTTCCTGACACTACACTGGCCGGTTCTCCACTTCGATCTCTGTTGCAGTCTTTACAATTTTTTGCAAAATCATGAATACCTACACTCATTTCCGGCCACCAGTACTCTGATTGCAATTCTCTCAGAGAGTCCCTGATTGTTTGGTGTCTCAGACCCAACCCCATATGTGCTTCCTGTAATAGGAATCTTCTCCTGTTCATGTTTTGAATTACCCTATCCCCCACTCCAGGGATTCGAGCAAAAGGAACATAGTTTGCATCAATTACGTATGCATAATTGAGTGGATAGTTCACGGGTAGTGCTGCACAGTCGCCTTTTACAGACGTTTTTACTGCCAGCATGGTTTCCCCGTCTATGTATTTTTCTGAACGCTTTTTTGTGGCTACCTGAAGCCGGTTTAGTTGCTTCCGCTGTGGCTGTATTAGCCAATGAATTCCCTGCAGCGTGAACGCCATCACGTTGATGACTCAGAGTGTGTGAGTCTTTTGTAGTTCTTTCTGTAACAGAGCTACCTGTTTCCAAAGCATTTTATGCTTATTGTGGTACCTGTGTCATCTTTGTAATCATTTTGAATCCAGCTCTGCAACTTATTATTGTAAGAGTTGACGCAAAAATGCGAATCGCACACGTTTAGTGTCGGGAATTCACGTTCTGCATTTTCAAGCGCCATCTTTAAAGATCTGATTTCAGCTCTCTGAGCCGAACAGTTTCTAACTGATTCAGTTTTTGTTATTTTCGGTCTGAATTTACCGCACAGCCAACGACCTTTTACAATCGCACTTGCTGCATTGTAGGATTTGTTCTCTACATTGAAATGCTGTACAAATCTATCTGTATAGATTACACAGGCGTACTGTGGGAGAGGCAGAAGTTCGATTGGCAGAGGATATTCTTCTTCATAAGTCAAATCATTCAGTTTTTCGAATTGCGAAATAGTATTTCACATCTTCCGCTCCAAGAGAATTTACACACTGTATCCATTTCGGATCCAGTGACACTGTAGGCAGGTTTACTGGGCTGAATAGCGCCTCGAAGGCGGATTCCGCTGTGAGGATATTAATCCTTTTGCCATGTGCTAGTTCTCGTTCATTCGCTAATGCAGTTTCTGCTGCTTTCACAGTATTTTCTGTTGGACTGAATGTTTTTTCCGCTTGTGTGTACAAGTGAGATTTAATTGAAATTGGTATCTTTTCTCCCTCATTAGAGGTCAGGTACGTGAATCTGCATCTTCCTGGGATGACTCGGATTACAAGATTGCGTGTGTTGTCAAGTCTATCTAATTTTGTTTTTGCTAACATGTCTGTTTGCAGTGATCTCAAAATTTCTGTGTGTTTTTGAGTCCAAGTGATTGGTTTAAATCAGGTTTAATTAGTTCATAGAGAGGTTTAACCCTCTCCGCATAATTTAGTATGTAATTTCTTCCGAAATTCAGAAAGCCTAGAATCGATTGTAAGTTCTTCAGCGTTTTTGGAGCTTGGAGTACAGCGCACTTCTCTAAGAAGTTGTCTGCTAGGCTTTTTCCTTCACTTGACAATTCGTATCCTAAAAATAATACTGTCAGATGGGCAATTGAGACTTTTTAAAGTTGAATTTGTAACCCTCTGCTGCGAACCCAAGTATAATGGTGTTCACTCTTTTCAAGTGAGTCTCCAAGACGTGAGATAGATATCATCTACATAAGATAATGCCTCATCATCATATATTTGTAGTAACACTGTTACTCTGGCTGAGAATAGTCCTGGGCTGTTCTTGAATCCCTGTGGGAGCCTACAGAAATTTACTGAGAAAGCGGTCAAGTATCTGCTTTCCGGTGCAATGTTTTGACAAAAGAAACCATTAGATATGTCTAATGTTGTTTTATATTTTTTCCTAACTATGTTATTCATTAGTGCAGCACCATGCAAATTTTGTACTGCAAATGTTTTGCAACATGTGTTAAGGTGTCTGTTGTCCAAAACTAGACGATATGAATTGTCTGGTTTGGAGACAGGAAACAAAGGATTGTTCATTTGAGAGGTGCATGTTTCAATCACCCCCTGGTATTCAAGTTGATCTAAGATATCCCTGACTTGTTTTTTAGCTTCTTGCTTAATGGGATACTGCCTTTGTGCAGTCGGTTGATTTTTCTAACTGGATTTTGTTAGGAGGAGAGTCCTCACCCCATCCTACATGATTTTTATATAATGCTGGTGCCTGGGCTACTGCCAATTTCCTTGCATAAGTATATTTATTGTGAATCGGAATGTGATTCGAGAAGGCAGGCATAATCATTTCTTTGCCACGAGGGCACTCCCTGACAAACTCTGGGGGCCAATCCTTTTCAGCTAACAGAATATCATAGCCTTTTGAGAGTTTATCCCAAAATAGACACCTTATTTTCCTAGTCTTATCACCCTCTATACGCAGTGTTATTTCGTATATCTTATGGGGCTCGCTAACTCTGGTGTCGGCAGTTTCAACCTGAATGTATTCATTCGTGTCCACTGTCTCCAGATGACTCATCAGGATCTTGCGAGCTATGGTGATTTCTGCTGCACTGTCTAGGATTGTCTGTGCCCACTCCCTGTTTTTCAACTGTGTCCTCAGTATTCTCGGCATGTTCGATTACTCTAATACCTGCTACCTTCTTTATTGGAAATTGAGATTTTTTACTTTGAGCAGGTTCCTTGTCTTTGGACTTGGTGTGCTCTCCTGGGTCTGACCGTCCTCTTCTTTCCGATTTCTGCGAAAAAGATCGAGAGGGACGTGTATCAATACTTTGATATCTATCAGGCTTCTTCAAATTATCCCTATTTCTAAGGTTATATCTTTTCTCAGAGGGCTCCCCCTGGGGAGACTGGTGTTCTCGAGTCGGAGTTCTTTCCCTCCGTCGAGGATGCCTTCCTCTGGACTGGAAAACTTTTTCTTTGGGAGTGGATTGTTTATTTCCATCCCAGCTCTTTTTAGGAGTTTTTGAATTATTTTTAATAAATATTTTTTCAGGATTTTCGAGCAGTTGGGGCTTTACTGGTTTTCCACCCAAGCTGTCTCTACCTAATTCTTTATAACATTTTTCTATGATTCTGGCAAGCTCAATTGGTTGATCTGTTATATCTGTTTCCTTCAATTTCTGGCGGATCGCCACAGATGCTGCTTCTCCTTTTATATTGGCTAGTAATATAGCCGAGACCTGTTTGAAGTCTTTCAGTAATTTCATACCAAGAGTTAAAGCAGGTTCTGGACCGTATTCATTCTGAATCTGTTTTAGCACATCTGGTATTACCGCCATGGATGGAACACCATGTGTTTTTGTGTAAATGGAAGCAAAGACTGTACCCCAAGTGTCACAGTCCTCGACGTGTGGTGCGACCCCCATTGGAAGGCAGATGGTCAAGATTCTATGTTTCTCAATAGGGGCAGTATTTGGAAATACTGCCTCTATTTGAGTAATTTTCTGCGCTAACCAGAAAGGAATTTGTTCCCGTTTTATGGGTATTTTACCAAGACATGACTGTATGTTCTGTGGTGTAATTTTATTGGTGTTCCCCTGATGAGGGGTCAGCTGTGGTATATTAGCAGCTGTTTGGACTGTAGCAGTCCGCATTACATATTGGACTAATTGCCTATGTATTTTGATTAATGTTTTTAATATGCTAAAAGTTTTTCTCTAGACATTTTTGCAATGTCCGGATGTGGTGTGTAGCTGGCTAGAACCGGCCACGTTGCTCCTGGTCTACCTAGTGGACCGAGCCTGGTAATATGATCATTATGTTTTAGGGCGCCTTTAAACCAGAGCAGGTGCTCTTGGTATTTTAACGGGATTTCAATCTCCTCGAAAGGAGCGTACTCTTCCGGTGCGTGGAAGGGTATGCTCAGATGTGAGTCCCTTGCTCACTGCACCATCAGGATTCAAGCAAGCCGGGCCGAAGACCGCTGTAATGCCAGAAACCGGTCCCCGGAAGCTTGTTTCCTTTCCAGTGAAAGAATTGGCTTGGTAGTTTGGTCTGCCCTGTTCCCATGATGCACTGGGCCAGGGACAGACTAATTTGCATGTAGCCAGGTTCTGAGCTGGGATGGTGCAGTGAGCTAAAAAACGGTGATGGATCAAGCCCTGATCTGTTGACTGGGTAGTAGTATTCTGCTTAATTCAGATGCTCTGTCCATCACCACCCCCTTTTCTGAATCGTTTTGTCCACCACAAGCGTGGAAGGGTGTGCTCAGATGTGAGTACCTTGCTCACTGCACTATCAGGATTCAAGCAAGCCGGGCCGAAGACGGCTTTAATGCTAGAAACCGGTCCCCGGAAGTTTGTTTCCTTTCCAGTGAAAGAATTGGCTTGGTAGTTTGGTCTGCCCTGTTCTCACGATGCACTGGGCCAGGGACAGACTAATTTGCATGTAGCCAGGTTCTGAGCTGGGATGGTGCAGTGAGCTAAAAATGGTGATGGATCAAGCCCTGATCTATTGACTGGGTACGAGTGTTCTGCTTAATTCAGATGCTCTGTCCATCACCACCCTCTTTTCTGAATCTCCTGTGGGAAGACATGGACAATGATCACCTGTGTGTTTCCATTGAACAAATTCCTATCAAGCAGTTTCCTGAGCTGCAACTGCTTGTGTATGGGGAGTGTGGCATGGCCTGCAGTGTTCTGTGTTCGCTGCTTTGATGAATGTTCCTATGACTATGACTACCATTATGCATTGCTGGTGAGTACTGACATGTGTTCTGGATTGTGCATGAGTAACCCACATTGGAGAAGGGCCCAGGGAATGGGTGGGGATTCATGTCCATGCATCTTACCTTACTTTCTTGCAGCTCTGGCTAAGCTGTCAGCATCCCCAATCCTGTGTATGCTTTCAGGCTTTATTGTGGATTCCACCATCTGCTCCAGTTCAGTGAGGCTTGGTGCACGGCTCTTCCCTCCACCTGTGGCTGAAGATTCTTTCCTCTGGTTTGCTATCTTCTTTTTCGTGGTGATCCTCAAATCATACCACATTGTTTTGATGTCTTCTATTTCACGATGTGTGATCCCAAGGGCATTTACTTTGCTCTGGATGGCCAGCCAGGTGGTTCTTTTGACAGACTCTGCCACTTGCAGGGACTGTCTCCCAAAAAGCTTGCTGTAATGCTGCACTACCTCCTCCACCAGCACCTGGAGCTCAGTTGTGCTGAATTTGATCTTCCTTTTTCTGTCAACACCATCGTTCTGGGCTTCCTGGGAATCCATGATGATGCTCTGCTGGGCTCAGGGCAGCCTGCTCCTCTGTCTCCCCTCCAGCTCTCCAAAAAGTTATGTGGCTCTGCACCTGCACGGTTGTGGCCAACTCCAGGTAATGGGTGTGGTACTTGCATCTGATTCGTTGATTTCACATTAGCTTTGTTGTGGGGTGTGGTGGGTGTCCCTGATTGGTTGAGTGGCTCACATGTCTTCCATTCAAATTTTCGAGATCGGCTTTTACCGATTCGGAAACACCAATTCGGTAATGTCCGATTCGGTAATTACCGATTCGGTATCTCCCATTCATTCCTATGGGACAGGATTCCGACTGTTACCGATTCTGTCTTTTTTTACCATTTCTTACCTACAAACTATTTTCCGATTCATAAATACCGATTCGGTATCAATCGGTATTTATGTAAGTTATGTATTTCGGTAAAATTAAATTACCTACATCGGGCCCTAAGTATTGATGCAGCATTACGGTCTCTCTCTGCTGCAGCATTCAACTCCCTCCGTCGCTCTTCCCTTGCAAGATGGACTGGATGAATTGTTTCCAGGTGCTTCTTCATACCAGTGGCATAACGAAACTTGAGGGTCCCCCCTGCAAGTTACATGGTGGGGGACCCCATGCTCCGGACCAATTCAAGCCTACTGCCCATGCACAGTGCTGGAGGGTGCCTCCTGGAGCTCAGGGGACACCCGGCACCACGGGGACTGCGGGGAGCTATTGTTATGCCATTTACCTACAGGGGATCTGTATCTGTTAATCTGATGTGACACACCTCAAATCAACCCTGCTTCCCCAGTAGAATGGGCATGTAACAGTAGAAGACACTTATTAAAGAAAGGTGCTAAAACAGCAAAAAACACAAAATCCGGGATGCTTCTTTGAATGCCAACCTATGACAGTACCTACAAGCTTTATCAGAATTTCACAAAGGGGTAAAGTTACTAGTTGATTCCCTACCACAAAGCACACAATGCACCTGTAGTGTATACAGATCATTATTTTCAGGGTCAAGTGATGTGATAAAAGTAAACGCAAGGAATGACTTAGGTTGTTAAATCAAACATCAGAGATGGAAAACTGCATTCCTGTTGATATAGAGTGACCTTACAAAAATGTATCGAAGGCCTGAGCCATCTTTAAACAAGCAGTATGCGATGCCGGGTGTAAGAGCGCTAGAGGACTTAACCAGGCTCAGGAGCACAGCTATCATTGGTGGAGTCCATGCAGCTGTACTAGTGCCCGGGGTGTGAGGGGCCCACTGCACTGTACAATGGCTGCATTTGACTACTCAACCTGTAAGCAGGAGGATGGTTTTCCTTACTTGCATTAGGGCTGTGTGCACCCTTGCTACACACTGACCACATGTGTTATTTATTCAGCAGCTTGAGTGAAATCTCATGCAGTTGCTTATCTATTTTCCTAATTGGGTCAAGTCTTGGTATGCAGGACATTCAAAGATCCCAGACTCAGCAGCTGGTCACATTTTAATAAGACCGATTCATTAAACCCGTTTTTCAAAATGAAATCAGGACAAATAAATCTGAGCTGTGTAACTGTTCTTTTTAAAAGCATTTAATTAGAGATGTGTTTTACAAACAAAAAACATAAAACAACCAGTCCTACAGAGCGTGGTTGTTAGTACTTAACTCAGTGCTTGAAATGGAAAAATAGAAGTGCAGGTACTCTATACCAGAGTACCTGCTTGTTTCTGAGATGTGCCGGTACTCTCCAATTAAATGTATTCTGTCACGCTCGAGAAGTGCCGGTACTATCCCTCTCAAAATAAAAAAGTGCTGGTACTCCGTACCGGACAGTACCGGCCCATTTAAAGCACTGACTTAACTTCAAATTACTGAAAAACAGCATCGCCTGTCACGTGGGCTATCTGTCTGCGTGACTATTTGTAGAAACTGACAGAATCCATTCATCAACACTCGGAGCTTCTTCGATAGGCAACTCACTGTCTTTGTCGATGGCAGGAACAGAACAGTTAGCGTACAGGGAACTCCGAGCAGCCACAGAGTACTGTGCTGAGGCATAGCTGCCAGGGTTTCAGATTGCTATGTGTGACATTTTCAGAATTTCAGCATAATTATGAGTGACATTTCAACGAGTATGAGTCACACCTTCTCACGTGCAAAATCAAGAAATGAAGATGAGGGGAACATATAAATATTAGAACTTACACTAGTTTGAGCAACGGCAAACTCTAAGAACATCTTACAACTGCTGCAAAGCACCAAAATATGGAAGAGCTTGATATCAGGGTTGTAAGTGGGATGAAAAAAGTGGGAGTCTCTAAAAGGGGCTAGCTTGGCCTTTGTGATTAAGCGTATGGCTTAAACACAAACTACATTTCTCCACTAGCAGCACTTTGCTGGAAGAATTTTTTCTAAAACTATTTTATTGCCAGCTTACCTTGCACTCCACAACTGGGTCAGAAATATGCAAGGTGCAATCACAATAGAAAGCCCCGTCCTCAAGCAATGCTTACAAATTCCTGCAGTGTTAAGGTGGTAAAAAGATTCCCTCTTAACTACTATGGCCTGAAACTCTCCCCACGAAAATAAAAGAATTCATGAACAGGGGCTTTAAAGACACTCCTATTCACCACTGAACTCCGCTAGGACACGTATGGATGCTACCAGCTGGAAACGTTAGTGCTCTAGCAAATTCCCTTGACATAAAATAACAACTTACTGCCAAGACTGAAAAACGTGGGGAGGGTAATAAAATGGGGGAAAAAACATTTTTTTAAAGCAACACATTGTCGTTTATGCCTCACTTATGCACTCTACTATTGTGGTAATATTGGCCTAATTTATACCCCAAAAGTGAGTAATTTAAATAAACGATTGTCAAACCTCGATGCGAGAGTGCAGCAAGTTCATATCGGAAAGGCTCGAGTGCTATTGTCACTCAGTGTAGTGACTGGTATGTAAAGTGTAACAATATCCCCTCAAGAAAACTGAGAGGGCTGCAAGAGAAGCGAGTGCATGTCTGTTATGTTCGCGAAAGACAAGCAGAGTGTGAAAGCAGTTCTGGCTAAAAAATACTTTAATTTGTCAAACTGCGCTTTAAGTAGCGGATTGTAAACCTCTTATTTTCTAAATGCCAGTCTTTTCCGGAAATGGAGAGAACCACTGGATGGGGTGCCGATAAGCTGCAAAGGTAATGCAGCTTTTCAAGAGTTATTGCTATAAAAGGACCCATGGGAAGTATTTCCAGTACAGTGATATACAGCCGAAAATGCGAAAATTCATTTTAGGATGAACAATCATGTTTGTCAAGCAATAACAATCTGTACGGTACGGTAATGCCCCTTAAAAAGTAATAATTTAAAATTAATCTGCAGAGCCTTCGCTGCAGATGGTATCCGTGATATGTTTCCGACTGAAAACAGGAGCATTACTCCAGGGCCTATCTCCCGCACGGTCGCTGAAACCGGGACACTGACTCTGTGATGTATCCTTCCCTCAGCAATAATTCAATTGGGCATGGGGTCATAAACTTTTAATGTAACAACTGCTGACAGCACACGGAGGCCCAGGTCGGTGCGAGCAGTAGGCGGTACTGAAGGCCTCCTTTGAGGGCCGAGCACCATGTTTGCCGCGCCACCGCAAACCACCACAACTTCCCGCTCTGGCAGCAAGACGTGAAATCCCCTGCAGCGTCATGTCTCGCAAAACTGGACTGGTGGTCCCAGATGTCTAGGTAGTAGCCATTGGGCAATAAATGGGTGTGACGTCAGGCTGCCTGAGAGACGCGTAGCACCGTGAGAATCAACAAATGAAACATTGTAGCAATGATCCTGCTGCCAGGAGCCTTACCTCAGCTGCGAGCCACAAGTCTATGGGAGCAGCACGTGCATGCCACGAAAGGTGCGCTGCAGCTTCCACACTAATCCATATCAGTTTTAGGCAGCGACAGCTGAGCCACTGGAGGCTTCGATTCTGGGTACGAACCCCACAATGAAGCCACTTATGGTACCTGTAGTGTGTGTGTGTAAAACTACCACAGGCAGTTTATTTTATGTGAGGCTTTTTTTCAAAGAGTCGAGACCTGTCCTGTGTGGTATATAGAAAATATAAATCAGGCCACTAAAAATAGGAATCGTTTATTTTTTATTTGAACATGAAAACTGGTGCAAATAAATATTTATATAATGCTTGGAGGAGCTACGTGGCCTCAACCATAAAGAACGTATGCATTGTCCAGGAGCTTTAACTATCAGATCTCATATTTGCACCTACAAATAACCACAGATGTGCAGAAAAAACCTGAGCATTCAGCCTCTATCAGTTAAAGTTCTACAACACCCACTAAAAATATCCGCTTGGGTATTATAGCAATAGCCCTGTCCACCTTCTATAAAGAAGAAGCCTTTGTCATGAGGATCTCAATAATTTGGGGGATCATGCCAGATATATTTCCCCCCAAAAATAAAACTGAGTTTTCTGATGAATAGAAAAACTCGAAGAGTGTTTCGCACTGCAGCCACTGAGTAATGTTCATACGGGTGCTTAGAATAAGCCACACATGTTGCAGAATCTCTTTCATCTGTAAGTTATTTCTCGACCCGCATCCTGAAACCTCAAATCAGTGCGCTTTCTAACATTGTTATTTTATAATAAATTTGAATTTATTACAGGGGTAGCTGGCAGATTCTAAAAGGGCGGAAAGTTCCAATCCAAAATGGACGACTTCCTCGGTCCAAGTTTCCATACATAACGTTATTAAACCTCAAAATTCATCTATGTCAATGAACTTGTCTGTTTATTTCCTTTCAGACTTGGAATTCACAGACCATTACATTTCTAGTGCAACTGACCAGTGTATGTCTTGAATCTTTAGGAAATTATTACAAAACATTGGAGCACGCTGTTTATGGTGGAGGGCATTGCTCTTTTGCAGCCTAACCATCCAAGACTGCCATGGCATACTGCGTCTGCCCATGAATCCTTGGACAGGATGTGGCATAATGAACAGAGCTGGTAAATCTTTATTTGGGGAACCGTTTTGGCGTCCGCTCACCATCCTGAATCTGGCCAAGTCACTTAATCTCCCTGTGCCGCCCAAAATGAATGTGTCCTTGTGTAATGAAACTGGCGCTCATGCAAAGGGCTCCAATACCTTCAGGCTGAGTATGCACTATTTAAAACGCAAAAAAAAACTTCAAACTAATTTTAACTGGAAATGGAAAAACTAGAACAGCAAATGTTTTTAATGGCATTTGTCTCGTACTTTCCCTATTGTAAATACAGTCAACATCGGTGTTTGGAAAACTGGTGCTCTAATTCAAATGGTGCTGGGCAAATCACCCAATTATTGACTGATGCCTTTTCTGAAAACTGACACAAGTGCCTTGAGACCCATCACGGGTGAGTAGCTGCGCTATACAAACTCCTGATTGATTGAGTAAAAACAAAAACAAAACATTTCTCAAGTCTGCATTTTGGAGAGTTCAAAATCAACAAAGTGTTTCAGAATATCGATGCAAATGTGCACTGCCAATGAATCCAAGAGTGGTCATGATTATATTGATTTGTAGTGGGAAAGTAAATTTCCTCTTACCAAATGTATCCTGAACTGCAAAGTGTTAATATATTGTGCAGTTGATGAAGGGAGGCCTAGGCCAGGCTGCAATGCTAATGATGACGTCAGGCTGCTTGGTAGCTGCGGGGAGGGGGCATGAGGCCTGTAAAGATTCGCTGTTCGAGCAGTCAAAAAAAGAATTTCCATGTCAGTCAGCACCATGAGTGAGAGGAGCAGCTTCTCTACAGCATATCGACGTAACCTGTTCTTTCACTCCTCATCGTGGCCAGTCCTCTATCTCTGGGCCTGGATGTAGCTACAAGACTCCTACCCCAACGATGGGGCCCCCTGCAGCTCGGGGCCCCCCCGCCCCTGCGGGGGCTGCGGGGGCTGCGGGGGCCTGTGTTACGCCCCAGCTTCATACTAGTCGTACCAAATGAGAACTTCTTCTCAGACCCTCTGGAAAGCACTCTGGACCATAAAATACAGGTCACTTTTGTGCATTGACTTTTTTGTGACCCTCTAATACTGTAAAAAAGGTCGATACAATACTCTCCTTCTTCTTCTGGTTCTTCTGCTGAAGTTGTTCCTCCTCCTCCACAGGAAATGGATCTACTGTAGCAAGATTAGATGCCATTCTTGCTGTCAAAAAATCAAATACACACACAAAAAAAATTCAAAACACAGAGAAGCAAGGAATAGGTCTTCTCTCAATGGATGTTAAAGATAAAGGGAAGTTCATAGGATCCTTTTTTTTTCACTGACATAAAGTTGCGTATGGTGCATGGCTACATCACGCACCCTTCGCGCAGCCGTGAAATATTGCATATATGAATATAAACTATAACTAAAAGTTTCTATAATATTTTAATAACTATATTATCAAACCTATTTGCTCAAATCTCATGTTCAAACTTTCTATACCTATTTTTTCAACTTTAAAAACACTCTGAAGTCGCGACTTTGCCATGATCAGGTGCGATCAATACATGACCCCGGAAATACGTGCAGGGAGAGGTTGCACACTGTAAGCGGCTACCCAGCGCATTTCGTAACTTTACTTTTGATGAAATTATATTGAAATAATACTTTAGAAATACTTTTATAAATAAATTTAGACAAGCACTTCAAGAAATCTTTTAATTATAATTAATGTAAACATATTTCATACTTTACAAATTATGCCGAAGTCGCGACCCTAGCGCAACTTTTCAAAATGACTACCGGAATGCGTGCAGCCATCGTGTAGGGCGGGCATAAGGTGCGCGACTTCTGTGTAATATAAAAAAAATAATGAATAGTGGAGTGGTGTGGCTCACTGGTTAGAGGCGGCAGACCCGGAAGCAGAGGACGACCCGGGACCAGGGTTCAATTCCCGACGCGGCAGGGTCGTGAACCAGGGTCAGCGGACTCGATAATTCTCGCCGCGATGCCTACTCTAACCAGGGATCACACTCGGCAACTCTGGCCATTAGCTTGCCTCATTTCCACAACAGCCCCCCACCAACGCCAGGGATGCCTGGTTTCACCTTGGAGATACCCAGGAGGGAACATCTCACAGGGAAAGCCAGGACGGGTTCCCCAGCAGTCTATAGCGCCAGGACACCTCCGGGTAGCAGTGCGCTTTACAAGACACTTACATTTACATATAGTTTTCATAACTAAAAATTATTCACAATTTTTATAAAATAAATATATGTATATCTATAGGAAATAAAAAAGATTGGATTAAGGATACACTACACTTACAAACTTTCTTTTTAAAACGTTTGAATTTCACTGAAAAAACATAGGTTTCAGGAACGTTATAGTTAGTTGGTCATTTCACTTGTACAAAACCATAGAAATTCCGGCTTTATAGTTAGTTCAGCTAACTATAACTCGCGCCACCGCAATGCACTGCTGATGACGTCAAATATTACATCATTCATGACATGGTCAGTGACATCACTGATGACATCTCAAATGCCATCACTGATGACATCACCCATCATGCACATGAAAATCTGATGCACCTCCTCACAACTGAATATAACCTTTGATACACCTACTCTAAAATACAGACAACCATTTTCGAAAAAATAGACACATCAATACCAGTTACTAAATACGCCCGGACTGATTCCCAGGTCTACACACACACATCTACTCATTCACCCATACAGTCACTCATACATGCAGTCACTCATCAATACAACTCTATCATATGCACTCTCATGCACCTATACAGATACTCACACACTGCCACATATCCACAGTTACTCACGCACCTAGTCAGTCATGCAAATAATCAATCATACCTCCATTTACGCACCTATACAGTTATACAGTAATACAGACACCACCTCATTTATTCATACAGACACTAACACATAACTACTCTCTTATAGAATCACTGATACAAATACACACTCATCCATGCAGCCACTCTCACGATTACTGACTCTCACATATAGTTATTAAAATACACCATCACTCACATATACTGCCTTTTACATATGTAGTTACTCACCACTCATCATTCACTCACCAACACACCCATATACACACTCACCCACCCATACTACTGTTTCCACATGCACTCTTGAACCCATACACCCATTGAATCAACCACTCACACATCTATGCACAAAGTCAAACACCTCCCACCCCCACACACACACACATTCAGGCAGCCATACATATACTCAGGCAAGCAATCAATAACCCATATAGACACTCATGCAGCTACTCATCAACCCATGCAACAGCTCACACAACAACAGACTGATAAAGACTTTCACACAGTTTAGTCACTAACCCATGCATTCATTAAGACACATCCAATCACTCACTTATACAGTCAGTCACAGAGCTACTAATTTCTCCATACAGACACTTATACACCCTTCAATACAGCTTGACATATATATAAAACAAATGAAAACTTTACAGAAACACACAGTCACTGGATGATGTCATCAGCGGTGTCATCAGTGATGTCATTTGAGATATCATCAGTGATGTCACTGACCATGTCATGAATGATGTAATATGTGATGTTATCAGCAGTGCATTGCAAGGGCGCGAGTTATAGTTTGCTGAACTAACTATAACATCGGAATTTCTATGGTTTTGTATGAGTGACATGCCCAACTAACTATAACATTAACGGCCTGCGGTAAGAAAGATGCGGGATATGGGTAAGCAGTTATCCCCAATAAGTTGCACCATTTCAGGCCAGCAGTGGGAACAACATTTCTCTACAATATATGCAAATCCAGGCACTGCCATAGAAGACTATAGCCCCGGTAATTTGCAACCACTAGACATAACCCTGGGGGAGGTCACTGTGGCTATTAACCAGAGCCTTGGCAACAAGGCGCCTCGGCCTGATGGCTTCCCAATAGATATAATTAAATATAAGACGGAATTTTGGGGACCAATCCTTGTAAATGTTTTTAATAGTCTCCCGCTGGTGCCAATCCCTGATACCTGGTCAACAAGTATAACAGTCCCTATTTACAAAAAGGGCGAAAGATCTGACCCTGCAAATTATAGGCCCATCTCGCTCTTGGACAACACCTTGAAAATCCTGGGCCGGGTACTGTATAATAGAGTGAATGACTGGGCTGAGGAAATGGGGGTGCTGGACCGTTGCCAAATGGGCTTTAGAAGTAAGGTCAGGACTACTGAACAATGCCTGAATTTAAATCTTATAATTAGCAAATATAATATAGCTAGGGCATCGCCTATTTACTTAGCATTTATAGACTTACCGTCCGCATTTGACTTGGTAAATAGGTCCAAACTGTGGTCGACCCTTCTGTCTTATGGTCTTGATGAGCCCTTAGTGCACTTTTTGGCCTATTTACACACAGAGACAAAAGCGCAGGTACGGATTGGCATGGAGGGCGCAACCTCTGGGGCAATTAAGGTTGAAAGAGGTTTAAGGCAGGGGTGCGTTTTAGCACCCCTGTTGTTCATTATTTACATAAATGGATTGAGTGACTCTCTGAAGAGGGCGACCACTGATGTCCCCAAAATTAAAGGGGGACTGTTACCCGCACTTCTGTACGCCGATGATGCGGTGCTTATGGGATTAACACCAAACGCCCTACGTGCTCTGGTTAAGAACTTTGCACACTATATGGGGAACCTTGACCTTAAAGTAAATTTAAAAAAATCTTTTATTATGTCCTGTGGGCCTGGGTCCAGACAACTTAATTTTATTACAGTAGGACAGGACAAGTTGCACTCAACAAAAACATTCCCCTATTTAGGTATGGTTTTTGCTGCGAACGGCCTGTGGAGTGGGCATCTTGCCCACGCCACAGGCAAGTTCTCAAAAGCCATAAATTCAATTCTTTCCCTCCCATGGCCAAAGAGGACTGGAGCAACTAAAGCGATTTTAAAAATATACAGATTGCAGTGTGCCCCGGTAGCAACCTACGGCGCCGAGATTTGGGGGGTAGTGAAAACTCCCAGTCTGCAAATAGAAGAAAATCGGTTGTGCAGGAAACTACTGGGAGCCCCAATTTCCTCATCTGGGTACATCTGCCATGCTGAACTAAATTTGCCCTACATAACTGACTTCATCGCAGCAAGGCCTGCCTTGTTCTGGCTGGCTATTTGGGTCGATGACTGTGCTACCCTAACACAGGACATTCTGAAGGAGTGCTTGGTTTGTGACAAAGGGATGAGCATTCCATGGCTTCGAGCAACGCAGGAAAGCTTGACCAGTGTAGGCAAAGGCCACATTTTTGACGATCCTTCTCAGATTAAGAACACTGATAAAAAGGAAGTACAATCTGGACTATATGCCCTCTATAGGAAAAAGAGGTTGGAAGAAGAAATGCGAAAACAAACTGTTGAGTCCTATGTGAACAATATAAATAATGATCTATTTTTGCAACAAATCCCTTTATATTTGACATTGCCAATGACTAATTGGGAAAGATCGTTAATATTTCACATGAGAGCAGGGACCATAAAATTCTCACTTTATTTTCCTTTGGGCCATAGTATGATGAACTCTGGAAATATGCCTTGCCCATGCGATGGAGTTAGCAGGCAAAATGATCTACACTTCTTTTTTTAATTGCAAATTTTATATGAAATACATTAAATGGTTTTTAGCCCCATATTTTAAAAAACACAGACCACTCTCCCTGAATCAATCCTATTCAATGCTCCTAAAATTAGAGAATGATGAATTGATATTTCGTGTAAGTACTTTTCTGAGAGTTATCGCTTATACACGTAAAACCATGGAATGCCCTTGATTTATTTGTTCTACAGTTGCCAAAGTATTTTGCACTTTAATAATTGGTTTTATATGGAATGTTTATACCTGTGTCTGTATGCACTTTTTTGTAGTATATAGTTCTTGAAATGAATTTTAATTCTTATATTTTAAATGTACTGCTTTTATGGATTTGCTGAAATCCGAATAAAGATTTTGAATCGAATCGAATCGACACCACCTCATTTATTCATACAGACACTAACACATAACTACTCTCTTATAGAATCACTGATACAAATACACACTCATCCATGCAGCTACTCTCACGATTACTGACTCTCACATATAGTTATTTATATACACCATCACTCACATATACTGCCTTTTACATATGTAGTTACTCACCACTCACCATTCACTCACCAACACACCCATATACACACTCACCCACCCATACTACTGTTTCCACATGCACTCTTGAACCCATACACCCATTGAATCAACCACTCACACATCTATGCACAAAGTCAAACACCTCCCACCCACACACACAAACATTCAGGCAGCCATACATATACTCAGGCAAGCAATCAATAACCCATATAGACACTCATGCAGCTACTCATCAACCCATGCAACAGCTCACACAACAACAGACTGATAAAGACTTTCACACAGTTTAGTCTCTAACCCATGCATTCATTAAGACACATCTAATCACTCACTTATACAGTCAGTCACAGAGCTACTAATTTCTCCATACAGACACTTATACACCCTTCAATACAGCCTGACATATATATAAAACAAATGTAAACTTTACAGAAACACACAGTCACTGGATGATGTCATCAGCGGTGTCATCAGTGATGTCATTTGAGATATCATCAGTGATGTCACTGACCATGTCATGAATGATGTAATATGTGATGTTATCAGCAGTGCATTGCAAGGGCGCGAGTTATAGTTTGCCGAACTAACTATAACACCGGAATTTCTATGGTTTTGTATGAGTGACAAGCCCAACTAACTATAACATTAACAAAACTTATGTTTTTTTCAGTGAATTTCTATGGTTTTTTAAATGCTAATATCTAACTATAATGTGCCTGAAACCTATAGTTTTTTCAGTGAATATATATATATATATGTGTATATATATATATATATATATATATTTAGAATGCATCTGTAAGCTGGCATACATCGGGAGTACAAAGCTAGCAGCACATAAAAGGGTTCTACAGCATATCAGGGCCATCACAAATAATAACCCTAATGGTAACCTCAAACATCTGAGATATTATGTCATTGATACTGGTCCATCACAAAGGAGAGGAGGAGACAGAGAAGGGAAGTTAAGACGCTTAGAGACTCACTATATCCTCGAGCTCAACACTAAACAACCAGAGGGGCTCAACATGAGTGAGGATCTATATACATATATTTGAATAGTGAATCCCCTTTTCCGTAGGTAGCCATAAGATGATAATATCCAGTTTTAATTACATAAACTTTCTATACATGATTACATGTTACTTGTTGTTTAATGCATAAGGAACATGTCCCTAAACTTTGCACTTTTTCTTCCTTGATATGTTTTTGATATGAGTTTTTTTAAATGTAACAACTTCCTTTTTAACATTCAAGCTTTGTATGTGGTTTTAGGACAGATGAATTATATTAATAGATTTTATATGTATTTATTTATTATTTAATTATTTACATATTTAAAAAATATATATTTATGATTGTGGGCATCATTTGTCTCATACTATGAAAACATCTAGGGATCAGACCCCATGAAAAAACTATTTTTGCACATGCTGTCATTTGCACATGTTTCTGTATACCAGAATAATCATATCTAATAATAATATAATTGCATTGCACTATTCTTAGGCATTATAGATAGATGTCTTTCAAAATAATAAAAATATTGTTTGCACTAGCACTTTCTAAAGAAGGCACTGGTGGGTACGGTTCAGGTATAAGTTAGAAATTATAGCACTTCACTTATCGTTTAATTCTCTTTTCTCTTTTTTTGTTTTCCTCCACGCCCTGTTAATTATAAAAAAAAATTGATTACTTTGGTCTTTACATGATTCTGATGGAGGTAATGGATTATATTGCACTGAAGCTAGAAAACATTATTACTTCAAAAGAACAAATCTCAAAAGTGGATTGCACAGAAAGAAATGCCGTGCATCAATCTTAGTTCAAATGATATGAATTATAAATGTATTTGCACATTGTATAAGTGTATGCATTGAGGCACAAAATTACTGAGTATGTTTACCATGTTCAGTACCAAGTAATTGCCCTGTCACTTTAAAAAGAAGGTTACACAAGACAATGTTGTCATGTGATCAAGGCAGGGATCTGCCGAAACGCGTCATGGCAACTGGTGGTGTGTGTGAATAAACAAAATTGCAAAATTGCACCAAACCTGGGTCTACACTAGTTTGTTTGAAGGAAACAGCAAAAGTGAGGTTTGAGGCATATATATGTAAGACATTGATCTACATTCTGTCCATCAAATTGTTTTTTGTAATTTTCTCCCTGAGTGTACTGGGGTAGCTCAGACGTGGGTCCCAGAGCCTCCACACCACTGGAGTCAAGCTAGCCGGGCTGATGAGAGGTGTTACCTCGAAACCGGTCCGGTCCTCGGATGCTTGATTCCGGTCTGGGAAAGATATGGCTGTTGTAGTTCGGACTGGACTGTTCCCATGGGGCACAGGGTCAGAGCTGATTTGCATAAAGCCATTATCTGACCCAGGGTGGTGTGGAGTGCAAAAAACGATGGATTTAGGCCCAGATCCTTGTACTGGGGTGAATGTAAGACATTGATCTACATTCTGTCCATCAAATTGTTTTTTGTAATTTTCTCCCTGAGTGTACTGGGGTAGCTCAGACGTGGGACCCAGAGCCTCCACACCACTGGAGTCAAGCTAGCCGGGCTGATGAGAGGTGTTACCTCGAAACCGGTCCGGTCCTCGGATGCTTGATTCCGGTCTGGGAAAGATATGGCTGTTGTAGTTCGGACTGGACTGTTCCCATGGGGCACAGGGTCAGAGCTGATTTGCATAAAGCCATTATCTGACCCAGGGTGGTGTGGAGTGCAAAAAACGATGGATTTAGGCCCAGATCCTTGTACTGGGGTGAATGTAAGACATTGATCTACATTCTGTCCATCAAATTGTTTTTTGTAATTTTCTCCCTGAGTGTACTGGGGTAGCTCAGACGTGGGTCCCAGAGCCTCCACACCACTGGAGTCAAGCTAGCCGGGCTGATGAGAGGTGTTACCTCGAAACCGGTCCGGTCCTCGGATGCTTGATTCCGGTCTGGGAAAGATATGGCTGTTGTAGTTCGGACTGGACTGTTCCCATGGGGCACAGAGTCAGAGCTGATTTGCATAAAGCCATTATCTGTCCCAGGGTGGTGTGGAGTGCAAAAAACGATGGATTTAGGCCCAGATCCTTGTACTGGGGTGAATGTAAGACATTGATCTACATTCTGTCCATCAAATTGTTTTTTGTAATTTTCTCCCTGAGTGTACTGGGGTAGCTCAGACGTGGGTCCCAGAGCCTCCACACCACTGGAGTCAAGCTAGCCGGGCTGATGAGAGGGGTTACCTCGAAACCGGTCCGGACCTCGGATGCTTGATTCCGGTCTGGGAAAGATATGGCTGTTGTAGTTCGGACTGGACTGTTCCCATGGGGCACAGGGTCAGAGCTGATTTGCATAAAGCCATTATCTGACCCAGGGTGGTGTGGAGTGCAAAAAACGATGGATTTAGGCCCAGATCCTTGTACTGGGGTGAATGTAAGACATTGATCTACATTCTGTCCATCAAATTGTTTTTTGTAATTTTCTCCCTGAGTGTACTGGGGTAGCTCAGACGTGGGTCCCAGAGCCTCCACACCACTGGAGTCAAGCTAGCCGGGCTGATGAGAGGTGTTACCTCGAAACTGGTCCGGTCCTCGGATGCTTGATTCCGGTCTGGGAAAGATATGGCTGTTGTAGTTCGGACTGGACTGTTCCCATGGGGCACAGGGTCAGAGCTGATTTGCATAAAGCCATTATCTGACCCAGGGTGGTGTGGAGTGCAAAAAACGATGGATTTAGGCCCAGATCCTTGTACTGGGGTGAATGTAAGACATTGATCTACATTCTGTCCATCAAATTGTTTTTTGTAATTTTCTCCCTGAGTGTACTGGGGTAGCTCAGACGTGGGTCCCAGAGCCTCCACACCACTGGAGTCAAGCTAGCCGGGTTGATGAGAGGTGTTACCTCGAAACCGGTCCGGTCCTCGGATGCTTGATTCCGGTCTGGGAAAGATATGGCTGTTGTAGTTCGGACTGGACTGTTCCCATGGGGCACAGGGTCAGAGCTGATTTGCATAAAGCCATTATCTGACCAAGGGTGGTGTGGAGTGCAAAAAACGATGGATTTAGGCCCAGATCCTTGTACTGGGGTGAATGTAAGACATTGATCTACATTCTGTCCATCAAATTGTTTTTTGTAATTTTCTCCCTAGAAATAAATTGGTCAATTGGGCCAGTTACCTGGGCAGCACTTTGTGCTTTTCTACTTCTGGTACCTCTTGGTGACATGGTCAGGGTAGCTTAACAATCAGGGAGGTTACAGTGTAACAACAAATATGGAATAATAGTAATATAAAGACGACAGGTAGCGCACTACAAATGTTAATGGGGAGGCCCAGTCCAGTCTTACCCAGTCTTTAACAGGCTTAAACGGGCCCGCCCTTGGCCCGAGCATCACTCCGCGCTTTGTCCCGCGCGCGTCCCTTGAGCGCGGGTATGAGTCAGGATACAAACATGTGTGCTGTGGGCGTGGCTTCCGGGGAGAGTGGGCCAGGTGGCAACAATTGGCCTCACAGGGACTCCTGGTCAATGGAGTCCCTGCCGTCACGCTCGCAGCCCCGTTGAGCCACCGCAGCCCCTGCTGACTTCCCTTATGAAGCGGGACATGCGGAGCGGGTCCGGCGAACAGTTTCTGCAATTGTCAGGAGCAAAGCTGAGGAGGTTAGTGCAAGTTCCGGTTGATTCGCGCTGTTAGGCTGAAGAGTCATAAAATGTTTTTGAGCTGCCTTTCGGCGGAGTTGGACAATGCTCTCATTGATTATACATTAAAACATTTCTAGGATTCGCTGATTTATGCAAATAATGATGCCCATAATGATTATAGCAATACATTTCTTCATACTTTGATGAACCTTGTAAATAATCATGTTCTGTATATTTAGCTGACATTTCTAAATCTGACATCATATTGTTAATATTTTCAAAGTCCCAATCATCAGAGAAAGTACTAGGTGATACAAAGTCACTTAAATAAATCTTGAATTGATGTGGATATTTCAAGAGTTCAACCGGGCCATAGATGTCGTAATCAGTAGTGTCCAACGCTACACCACCAGATATAGGAATGGCTGTGATGTTTACTGATGATAGTTCTCTTTTTTCAATGTGAGATGATCTGTGAGGTTTTAGAACCAAGTTGATGTTCTGACTTGCTGTGTCCATTGTACTATATTCAATCATTCTTCCCAAGCTTAGAAGCCAAATGAGCCAGAGCAGGAGGAAAAGTACACCTAACACAATCCACTATTCAATCCACGGTGAAATCAGATATGTTTCCCCAAGTTGATGAAAGAGTTCTATAATTTTGTCTTTAAAAGTTTTGTTTGCTGGCTTGTCTTCATGTTCACTTGGATCATCAGAAAAGTAAATGAAATTGATGAAGTAGCCAGATGCAGTTCTGTCAATTGTTTGGATGGCATCAGGATTGTTATTAATCTTTGTAGTTGCGTGGAGTGGTGTGGCTCACTGGTTAGAGGCGGCAGACCGGGCAGACCCGGGAGCAGAGGACGGCCCGTGCCCAGGGTTCAATTCCCGACGCGGCAGGGTCATGGACCAGGGTGAGCGGACTCGATGATTCCTACCTCAGTGCTTTCTCTAACCAGGGATCACACTCGGCAACTCTGGGCATTAGCTTGCCTCATCTCCACAACGGCCCCCCACAAACGCCGGGGATGCCTGGTTTCACTTAGGAGATACCCAGTAGGGACCATCTCACAGGGAAAGCCAGGACTGGTTCCCCAGCGGTCTATGGCGCAGAGATACTCCTTCGGGGGTCGATTCTAGCGCGTTAGAAACCTGCAAATTCTTCCTTTTTCATATTAGCATAGCCCGAGGCTACATCATTGTAGACAGGCATTTCTTGACGAACTGTTGCAATTTGAGTTTCAAGAGGCACCAGTTCCATGGCTTTATTGCATAGTCCTTTTTTATTCTCTGCAGGTTTATCAAATGTGATTAGTCTCTCAGTTTGAACCTCTTAGATTGTAGCAAGGTTTGGCCTTCTGCTACTTTTTGGGAGTCCACTGGGCCTACTACTTATTATTGGCCACATGGTTGTGGTTTTACCAGGTCGATTGATATAACTCTGTTTTCCCTTTTACCAGCAAGGGGCGGTAGTACGAGTGATCTTGTTCCGCTGATAGCTAAGACAGTTACTGCTTTTCTGTAAGAAGGCCCAAATTCCTTCTTTACCGTGATCTTTTCTCTGACCAGATCCCCAATCTTTGGAATCCAGACAGGTCTTGCTGGTACAGGTGGTTTTTTGTCAGTGGCCGTTGGCTTTAGCTTTGTGTTACCTAGACTTCTTATTGTTTCATTCAAGTCCTGTAAAACAGCCAAACGATCTTTGATATCAAATGCTGTTTGTTCCACCACTGAAGTTTGACAATCGAGATCTTTGATTATCATTCTTGTACCAAATAAAAGTTCATACGGAGTGATTTCACCCAGAGAATTTCTTGGCAGATTATTAAGACTACGTTGGACACTTATTAGATGTTTGACGGATGTATGACGTTACAACGCATACTTTTACTCCGCATACCATTACAACGCGGTATTTACAACGCATACCGTTACAACGCATAGCGCTTTGAGGTGCTGGATAGTGGTAAGTATAATTTACTATTCTAACTCCAGTCCCCGTGGACCCTAGGGAAGGTGTTGGATAGTAAATTATACTTATTCCCTATCCTAGTGCGCCCCCCAGTGCAATGCGTTGTAATGGTATGCGTTGTAATGCCTGCGTTGTAGTGGTAGTGCGTTGTAAAAAATGCGTTGTAACAGGTGTATACCGATGTTTGACTCACCCATCACCCAAACCTAATACCCTCGCTGTTATAGATTGCTTTATGTCATGGTTTTTTCTCTCCACTACCACATTTCCCTCAGGATGGAATGGACTAGAGTACCGCAATGCAATGCCTAAGCTGGTCATGGCCTCCTTGTAAGCTCGAGAGCTAAACGCAGGACCCTGGTCAGAATGTAGCATGCCAATTGCGTATGTGCCGATAAAGACTCGCAAATCTTTTATAACAGTTCTGGCGTCAGCCGAGCGCTGGGGCCACATCCAAATGAATCTCGTGCAGGAATCCACTGCGACCATGATAAAGTTATAGTTGCCATCCCTTTGTAAGGGACCACTGTGGTCCAGGTAAACACACGCTAATGGTTTATCTGAGATCAGAAGTCTGTGCTGGACGTTTCACTGTTGATACTTTCATTCTTTGGCATATTTCACATTCTAGAACATAATTTCTAGTCTGTTTTCTCATAGGTGGCCACTAATATCTTTGTTTTAATAATGATATTGTGGCGGAAACACCAGCATGTGCAGAAGCGAGCCCTTCATGTGCCGCTAAAATTAGTCCTAATCTGTATTCCATGTTTGGAATTGCCCTATCCCCCACTCCAGGGATTACGGCAAAAGAAACATTATTCGCAACAATTTTGTATGAGTACTTTACTGGAAAGCCTTTCGGGAATGTCTACTACTGTTTTTTACTGAAGCACTGACAGCTTGCATTATTTCGCTGTCTATTTTTGTTTTTGACCGGTGATTATAGCTACGGAAGCCGTTTGCACAGCCGCCTTCGCGGCCTCATCAGCCAATGAATTCCCTACAACATGAACGCAATCGCGCTGATGACTCAGTGTATGTATCATGTGAGTCTTTTGTAGTTCTTTCTTTAAAAGAACTACTTGTTCCCAGAGCATTTTATGCTACATTGTGCCACCTTTTGCATCTTGGAAACCATTTTGAACCCAGTTCTGTAAGTATTCATTGTAAGACTGGACGCAGTAATATGAATCGCACACTATTAGTGTGGGGAATTCGCGATCGGTATTTTCAAGCGCCATTTTAAAAGCCTGTAGTTCAGCTCGCTGAGCTGTACAATCTCCGAGTGATTGAGTTTTTGTGACAATAGGTCAGAATTTACCTTCGCACCAGCGACCTTTTACGTAATGTTATGTCATATAATTTATGAGGCTCACTGACTCTGGTGTCTGCAGTTTCCACTTGAATTTATTCATACGTGTCCACTGTCTCCTGAAGATTCATCAGGAACTTGCGAGCTATGGTCACTTTTGCTGCGCTGTCTGGCATTGTCTGAGCCCATTCTACGTTCTGGAGTTGTGTCCTCAGAATCCTCGGCATGTTTTACTTTAATACTGGCTACCTTCTTTTTGTTAAACATTCATTTTTCACTTTGATGAGCGGGTTCTTTGTCTTTGGACTTGACGCGCTCTTGTTTATGTACTGACCATCCTCTTCTTTCCGATTTCTGTGAGGAAGTCTGAAAAGATTGAGAGGGACGTGTATCAAAATATTGATATCTGTCAGGTTTTCTCAAATTTTCCCTATTCCTAAGGTTATATGTTTTTTCAGAGGGCTCCCGTTGTGGAGACTTGCCCCCCGGTCTGGAGATCTATCTCTCCGTTGGGGAGACCTTCCTCTGGTCTGAAAATGTTTTTCTCTGGAAGTGGTTTGCTCACTACCCTCCCACTTTTTTTTTAGGAGTTATTAAGTTATTTTTAATCAAAGTCTTTTCAGGATTTTCTGTTAGTTGTGTTTTTAGTGGTTTCCCACCCAAACTGTCTCTACCTAATTCTTCATAGGATTTTTCACTTATTCTGGCAAGTTCGAAAGGTTGTTCTGTTATATCTGTTTCTTAAAATTTTTAGAGGCAGGTTGTACCGTCAATTGTCAATTGAACTAATTGCCTATATGCTTTTGTTAATTGTTTTAGTTGTACTAACAGTTCTCTGTCTGACATTTCTTCAATGTCCAGATGTGGTGTATAGCTGGCTAGAACCGGTCATGTGGCTCCTGGTCTACCTAGTGGACCGGGACTGGTAATGTGATTTTGATTAAACCAGAGCTGATGCTCTTGGTAAGTTAGTGCAATTTCAACATCCTCGAAAGGGACGTATCCCGCTGGTAGTTCCCCTGCTTTGTAGTAGTGGAACTCATGTGTTACAGCATTTGCTGCTGGAAAATGTATCCATGAATAGAATACCTCTGTCTGCCGACATTCATGTTCCTCTACAACAAATATTACTGTACCACCTCTCGATCATACACCATTTTCTATAAGTTTTATAGTTACACTCTTCCTTACATTTACCGGGATGTTTTTCGCATTCAGGTCATTTTCATTAAACCCTGTAACGTCAAAACCCAGTTGATTTGCATCTACTGCAGCTCAACCGGTTTCGTTGTTGTCGCCGTTAGTTGACATTGTTTAATGAAAGTTTGCATAGCAAGTTTCAAGGAAGCAAAGATTAGGTGCACAATATTTTGGAACACTGTATCCTTCAACGTTGATTAAACCAAAAACTATTACACAGGAATCTTTTCCTACTAACTTTTGGCGGATAACAACCTTTTTACCCACTCCAGACGTCTATCGGAGTTTTTGCAGGAAAAAGGGGTCTGTGTAAAAAGCACAACTGAGTTACTCTAGTATCTAGCGTTAAATTATCGCCTTACCAAACGTTGGGCGCCATGTAGTGTAGTTCCTATATTCCCAATAGGCCCTGCGCATTGGAATAACATAAACGATAATGTAGACGTAGGACTGAGGTCGACTAGGTCTCTATTGAATATGTTAGACTTAATTATGAATACCAGCTAGCTCAGAGGTCACTAGAAACATTCTCGAGTGAACAGGAAGGTATTAACTTTCCTGAATAGACAAGAAGGGATTAGTTTCTGACAACCGCATAAACATGACAACTTTGCTCCCCCAGAATAAGGAGTATATCTCCAGAGTCGCGGAAACAATAGATAGCTATTTCACTCAGTCAATCGTGCCTGCTTAGTTTCACCAGAAGTGCAGAGAAATAGAGAGACAGGCATTTTCAATAAAAGTGGTTATTTATTGAGCAGTCTACTTTCTCATGCAAGAGAAGTAAATTGCTACAATTGCAATACTTGTCATAAAGTAAAGGGCGTACAGTAAAATGAGTATTATGAAATAATACTGTAAAAGCATTTATATGGTTTCTAAGCCATAAGATACTAAAAATGGATAAAATACATACAACGTTTAAATAATGACTAAAAGTACTCAACTGGTGTTTCTAAGATACGCCTACCCCAGTGTACCTAACCTAAGCCTAGTACAGGGAAGGAGTAGATGAGTTATAGTTTTTGCCAAGAATCTGAAATGGATTTCTCGGCAGGAGAAAAGACAGCGTCTCTCTCAGTGCGTCAATGGGAGGGTCGGCTTCCTTCGGCACTCGCATCAGCAGGGCGTCGGGCAAGTAGGTAGCCGGTCTGCTCCAAACCACTGTGTGTTGCTTAAGGCAGATGCTGGTATATTTATACCTGGAAGGTGCCGAGTTTGACGTAAGGTTGGACATAAGACGTCACTAAGAACTCGCAGTTCTTTCAGGACTCCAGAAGTTCTTAGGACAAATCAATACAGAAGCAGGGGGAATTCCCGGGCTGCTGGAGGCTTGGTTTGTTTAAGAACGCATTGTGCTTTCTAGGAGTCTATGGGAGTAGCCTTGCCGTATTTGGACTGCATTGGCTATGTCTTAATATGGGTAGGATTCTCTATGCCTATATAAGGGTATTATTTGGTATAACCACATAAGGGCATGAAATCGGGAATATTTACTAGAGTCCCAGAATCATCTACAACAGGCTGAGATACAGGCTATTAGCGTAGTCCAATCTCGAGGTTATAATGGTGTAACCTTTGTCCTACATGTCTTCAAGGGAAGGAAATCATGGAAATTTCTGAGAAAACTGAGTAACGAAAAACAAGTAGCAATAACAGGGGTTATTTGAGGTGAAAATGACAACTTTTTCTCTACTTTTACACCCAGATTGCTGGCTAGTGATGAAGGGCCCGGGGGAGGTAATTGACTAGGCCAGCAACTGATGTAAATAAATAATTTACTCTCTTAATTTCTATGCAGGTAAGTACTTAATCAATAATAACTCAATCGGAAATGAAAGAAAACAGAGTCCGTGGTGTTAGAGTTCTTAGGGGTTTTATTCCTTAAAAAGGAATGGTCAAGACCAAATTATCATGTTCCGAACACCACACAGGGTGTCAGAAGGGATAGAGCGCGCTAACATTTTATTAACAGTACATAGCTTATATACTTATTGTACATCATAGAAAACAGTATAGAAGGCGTAACAGCTGAGAGAAGACAAGATAACAGTATACACGTGGTACATGTGCGTAATCAAGAGGCGTGAACTAGAGGTGTGTGCTAGAAACGTCACAGATAGGTGTCACGAATGGGTGGCACTAACAGAAAATGTTGCAATGTCAGCAGAAATCGGAAGCTTGGATGCGCGCGCAGCTGCATGACGTGTAATTGGAGGGGTGCAGGGGACTTGACATTTACACTGACGGAAAGAGACAGAAGTCTGGCATGTCAGATCAACTTGTGCTTCTATCATATCTGATATCTGATGTTTAGGAACTAAGCTATCTGGGCGGAAAGGTCTCTAGAGCAGAAGCTATTCTATACTTGCTGTGAGTGCGTGTATAAGCGCCTGAGTGTCTGCATGAGATGCGTGGGGCATGGGGCCTTCCATGGAAGCATGGCAACAGAAGCTATGAATTACTTGCATAGAGACAGGTCGGCCCTTTAGCCCTGCAGCTGAGGAAGAATGTTTACTGAAGCTAGCAGGCAGGAATGTATTTTCGGGGAGGGAAACAGATAACTCGAAGGTTATAGTCAATCTTGGCAGGCAGCAGGCTGAGCTGAGCACGGAGGGCCGCGCTAGAAGTAAGTCGGAGTTCACGGATACGGGGGTAGCCTGGGCAGAGGCCCTCGCAGTCAGAAGCCAGGAAGGAGGCTCGGTGGCAGAAATTCAGGGCCTACTTCAGCCAGGGCTGGAAAACATAGGAGTACACTACAAAAAGACGTTGGCATAGCATACTTAGGAACGGACCATTCAACCCATTCATGGTGGGTCTGAAAGAGGACATGTTAACGGTGGACGCAAATGTATTTGCGTCTTCATAGCTGGCACAGGAGGGAAGTTACATGCACTTTAACCTCGTACATGGAGTCGGTGGGGTACGCGCTAGGGAACATAACTTGACCAAAAATCTATATTACCTCATTCCCTCCTTGTTCCCTACGGACCCTTCATGATATATCGATCCTCATGAATCGATCAGTCTGTTCTTGTAACATTATATGTTCATCTTTCTTTCTTTGACTGTTTGAGAGAAAACTGGAATGTTCAATGCACGATGTGGCACACAGTCCACATATCGCTGGCCCACACTGTAGGCACAGGCAGCAGCTGAATACTATAACAAGACCAATGCCTAGGAATGATAAGATCTTCCATCCCCAAGCGGATAACGTTGTCCAGTACCAACCGGACCAAGTCCAGGTGCCTGGATTCTGATGTATCTGATTTGCAATTTTATGCAGACGGGTAATAGCTTGATAGACAGATGGTGCGTTTTGTGGAATGAAAACACAGCAACTTGACCCGATGACCTTACAGGCTCCACCTCTATCTGCCAAGATGACGTCAATTACAAGACGATTTTGAAGGACAACAACCCGCATAGCAGATTGCTCCTCTGTTAAGTTACCTAAGGCGGAGGCAGTTTCATGTACTACAGCTTCAAGTGTTCTGGTTAATCTGCGTATTAGTTTACTGTTTTGGACAGGTCCTAAAAAGAAAAAGAATCCTTTATTGAAATCAGTGTACTGTTCCCATGCCGTTTCTGTGTAGTCGACAAGCGGAATATCTCTTTTGGGTCTATTCTGTACTAGATTCGTATTTCTATGGTAATCAGGGGGAGCTAGAAAAACAGGTGGCAGAAGGAATGCAATATAACAGGTACCATCCCAATCTGGAGGCAGACGTATGTATGCGGTATGACCACAAACAAAATAGGAGTGACTGATAGCTTTAAAGGACGATTTACCATGGTCACTGAATTCGACCACAGTAGTGCATTTACTATGACCTACGTGTACTGAACCTTTCTTGCTAACACATAATTCACCAGTAACTGGTAATACTAACATATGGGGCAGAACTGGAGTAGCTTCGGATTAAACAGTAAGGATCATGAGACTAATTGTGTAATTACCTAATCCATATACTTCATTTTCTAGATCAGTTCCTATTCGAGTGGGAAGTCCCTCTTTATCAGGGTAACAGACGTTGAGCAGGACTAAGTTCAGGTTTCCCCAAACCCAGCCCCCATCGAAAACAGCAATATCAGGATCTAAGGAATTAATTATTTTAAACCATGCTCCACAGGAGCCATTGTGAGTGAACGGGTACGGGAAGAGGGGCAGAGCTCCCTTGTAATTCTGGTAGGGAGGGAGTCGGCCACATATCCAGCAGTCGGTAGCATTGTTTGTCTGATGGGAGTGGTGTAACATACTAATGAATGTATTGTTGCGCAGCGCAAGTCTGTAAGAGAGTTCGTGTGCAGGAAGTTCACTAAAAGTGTGTTCAGCAGAGACATTGTAAGCAGATTGTTCACGCCTAAAAATAGGCCAATAAATAGGTAGCAGGATACTGGCAATAATAATTAGAATACTTAGAAAAAACATTATTAACAACGTCACTATACAGTGACTACGCAGTGATTTGCAGTATGTAATTCGTTTGACTTGTCTCTCTCTCTCTCTATCTCGATCTAGGGGATACATGTCAGAAACTATTTAACCGATTCACCTAGGGGAGGACTTAAACAATTAAACTGTCTGACTTGCTAGATCGGAGTTTCATACTATATAGTTCTTGGGGAGTCTTTTCTCGTTCGGATATGGTAAAGTCTTTTTCCTCAACACAGTCTTTGGTGGGGGTGGACGAGTCTCGATCAGGTTTCAGTCCAGAAAATTTCTTCACATGACTCGTGTGGACCCACCCCTTTCTCCCCTCTATCTTCACGGCGGTCCTCGTGGTGAGAAGGACGGTCTTCGGTTCCTTCCAGCGGGGCTCCAACGGATTTCTCCGGTCGAAATTCCGAACGAGTACCAGGTCCCCAGGACGGACCTCGTGCGGCTTTACATCAGTGTTGTCAGGAAAGGCTGCGGCAACCTGTGAACGACATGATTGGAGTGCAGACATCAAGGAGGCAAGGTAATCTGTCAACATATTGCAATCAACATCAGTGATTTTCTTTGGAATGGGCGTCCCCCACATATTCGGTGGTCTGCCAAAGACCACTTCGTACGGGGATAGCCCTGATCTAGAATGGGCGACCATTCTCATGTAGAATAGTGCCACGGGCAGGGCGACTATCCAGTCGACCCCCTTTTCCTGACAGATCTTTGCAAGGCGGATTTTTAGTGTCTGATTATGCCTTTCTACAAGGCCTGCTGCTTCGGGGTGTCGGACACAGTGGAACCTCCACTGATATCCTAGCAAAAGGGAAACCTGTTTCATCAACTCGGACGAGAATGGCTGTCCGTTATCTGAATACACGACACGGGGCAAACCGTACCGTGGGAAGAATTCACGAACCAGCTGCTTGGCAGTGGTCGGGGCAGTGTAATCTGGAACTGGGTATGCTTCGGTCCAACGGGACAGAGCACAAACAATTACAAGGACATACTTGAATCCTCGGCAACTGTTCATCTGGATATAATCCATCTGGAGGACTTCAAAAGGGTGATCGGGAGGATGAAATCCACCTTGCTCTACAGGGACGCTTTTACCTGGATTGAACTGACAACAGATCATGCAAGTACGCACTTTCTGTTTTGCTGCTGCTCGTAAGTGTTTGTTGTACCAGAGATTTTGCAAACTGTCTAACATCGCTTTCTCTCCTAGATGTGCCGGGCTATGTGCTGTATTTATCATGCTTTGAACCATTGAGTCGGGGAGAAACCATATAGATTTTCCCTTTGTCACCCAACCTTGATCTGTCTGAATCCCTCCTAGTTCAGTCCATTTCTTTATTTCATCTGGAGTAGCATGTGTCTGGATATCGATTACGTCTAGGGTGGGATCTCTAACTGTCATACACTTTGTCGGTACTATCGTCTTTGTTACATCATTAATCTGGGTGTGAGTCAGTAGCTGTTTGGTCTGCCAGGTCGTTACCCTGGGAAACAGAATCTGTAACTTTAATATGTGCTTTACACTTCATGACTGATATGCCCGAGGGCAAATGTATTGCTTCTAACAGTGCTTGAATGAGGGGACCGTGTTGAATCTTGGCCCCATGAGAAGTCAGGAAACCTCGTTCTTGCCAGAGGACTCCGAAGTCGTGTACAACTCCGAAGGCATAACGTGAATCAGTGTATATGTTAACATTTCTGTTCTTGGCTAGAATACAAGCTCGGGTCAGAGCGATAAGCTCTGCTGCTTGAGCAGACAGTGTGTCAATACGATGTGTTTCTTTAACTTCAGTGTCAGTGGTCACGGCATACGCGGCCACTAATTCTCCTGTACTTGTTCTCATGCATGAACCGTCCACATAAAGTGTCAGGTCTGGATTTGTCAGTGGGACATCTGTTAAGTCTCGTCGTGGCTTGGTTACTGCATTAATGATTTCTATACAATCATGCAGGGCTGGATCTGTCATATTTGTAGGTAACAGTGTTGCTGGGTTCAGGATACTGCAGCGTCTGATTTCTATGTGTGGCTGGAATAGTGTTAATTCATAACCTGTCAATCGTGCTATAGTTAAGTGCTGAGTCTGGGTTCTGTTTAACAAAACCTCTACAGAATGTGGAACTTGAACTGTTAACTGGTGACCTAAAACAATTGAATCACTTTGTCTGATAGCTAACGCTGTTGCTGCTACGGACTTTAAGCACGCAGGGAGTGCCTGGGCTACTGAATCCAATGTGCTTGAGAAATAAGCGCAAGGCTTATGTGAACCTGCTTGATCTTGAGTGAGGACAGACAACGCTGTACCATCACGTTCTGTAACGAAAAGTGTAAACGGTTTACTGTAACATGGTGTTGCTAAAACTGGTGCTTGGCATAATGCTCTCTTTAAGTCTTCAAAAGCTTGTGTATGTTCCTGAGTCCAAGGGAGGACAGTCGAAGTCGCTGCCTCCTGTGTCGTTAACTGGATGAGTGGCTTAGCTAGAAATGCATACTGGGGAATCCATTGTCTGCAGTACGAGGTGAGACCTATGAAGGCCCGCACTTCCTTTTGTGTCTGGGGTTGCGGCATATTTGCAATTAACTGAATGCGATCGGGAGTGAGCTGTCTCCCCACTTTGGACAGCAAGTGACCCAAGTACACAACTTGCTGAACACAGAATTGTAGCTTCGAAGGAGACACCTTGTGTCCCTTGTCGGCCAGGAAATGTAAAACTGTCAGTGATGCTTTTTCACATTCGGGCTCACTTCGTGCGGTGATCAGTAGATCATCGACGTATTGCAGTAAAGCGGTGTTAACTGGCATTTGAATACAATCTAGTTGTCTTTTCAGTGCTTGACTATAGATGCTGGGGCTTTCTGTGAATCCTTGAGGTGCGCGTGAAAATTTGAAGCTGCGTCCATTTAAACTGAATCCGAAGAGATATTGGCTCTCTGGATCAATAGGCACGCTGAAGAAGGCGTTCTTGAGATCAATTACAGTGAAGAACGTTGCTTCTGAATCAATGGCAGTCAATAAGGATGAGATATCCGGGACCACAGGGTACTGTGGAATAATGCATTTATTTAATTCTCGAAGATCAATCACCAGCCGATATACTGGCGGTGCATTGGGATCTGTACGTTTAAGAATCGGAATGATGGGTGAATTACAGATATTGGAGTCGGTCTCTACGACCACTCCTTGAACAATGAGCTCTTCAATGATTTTCAGTAAAGCCACTACAGCATCGGGTGGTAACTTGTATTGTCTGATTCTGGGTAATACAACACCTGCCTTGAGTGTAACGCGGTATGGTGTAATGTGCATACATCCTACATCAGTTGGGCCTTTTGCCCACAAGTAATCTGGTACTTTTTTCAATCTGATATCAAATTCACGCAGAACATAATGACCCTTGAAATCCCGCAGAAAAAGTCTAACTCCCTCCGGGGAACAGCATATTATAGCTCCTAGAGCCTTCAATGTTTTAATTCCTAACAGATTTTCTGGACATGATTTTGTAAGTAACAAGTCTGTAACACGTGATAATGGACCCACAGCCAGGGGGACTGGCTCGGATACTTCATTTACAATAGGCTGTCCTGAAAAACCAAGGGAAACATTTTGTGAGCCTGAGAGGGGTGCCCCTGGAACTTCATCATGGCTGATTGTAGTGCGACTTGCCCCTGTGTCAATTAAAAACTTTCTGTCTTTTCCCAATACCTGACTGTGTACATAAGGACCTTCTTGATCTACAGGAATCTCAATAAGAGGCAAGCCACCTTCCCTCTCTAGGCTGTTTCATGTATATCGGGAATATTCGGGATAAGCAGACTGGGCATACTGATACATCTGTTGTGAGACTTGCTGAGACGCGGCAATAGGCTGTGGCTGTGGTATCGCTACTGTCTGTGCTGGAGTTGAAGAAGCATGCATAGGCTGTGTATTCTGTGTATTCTGTGAAGTCTGATGCTGGTTATGGTCTTGTCTAGGCGGATGCGGTCTTTCTTTAGTTTTACCTGTCGCTATGTTATGCTTCAGAACTGGGCATTCGTGTACGTAGTGACCTGGCTGCTTGCAGTAATTACATGTCCCTTTAACGGGAGCTGTAGTGTGACTTGTCTGGGTCGCACCCTTTCTGTGACTGTCGGCTGGGACCGTTTGTGCTACTAACATTTTCATCTTCGTGTCTTACATACGTTTCTGTTCCTGATCTTGTTCTTCTCTAATTCTGTTCTGATGATATTGTAACATCTGTAACATCTGTGATGGCGTGTTGGCTTGCCATGTACTCTCGACCCTATACACTCGATTTTTAACTAACGGTAGAGAATTCTCGACTAACTTTGATACAAAAAGATGTGGGTACGACTCGCTACTTGGCTGGAGGCCACTATTGATAATAAAACATTTCTCGAATCTCGAATAGAAGTCACTAGTATCTTCATCATGTTTCTGTTTACAGGACGAGATGGCGTCCCAATCTTCCTTTCTAGTTGTCAATAATCTGGGCAGAACCTGTACTATCAAACCTGGTAATGCTTTGGTTTTGTCCCCAAGGCCTAACCCTGGGACCCGTTTCTTTTCTTCGTCCTCTATTTCTGCCCATGCAATCTTTGTGTCTCCCACCTCCCATTCCTTTTCTTTTAATTTCTCGAAGATACCCGTGGGTAATAGTACCTTTAACATTTTCATGATATCATCATACGTGTAATCCCCCATTAGTAACATGTCTTTAAGCTCTCTATGAAAACCTGCAGGGTCTTTATCATGGCATGGTACTAGTTTCTTCATTTCTAACAGTTCTAATTTAGTCAGAGGCGTGTGTACATACACGCGTTTCAAGGTTTTATCCTCACCCATAACAGGGTGCACTTCTCGTAAGGGGTTCTGACTTTCAATACTACCCCCGCTTTGCATGTGGTACATTTTCCTTTCTGGAGGTGGGGCGGGAACATATTCAGAGCTTACAAAGGTGTCATATCTATGTCGCTGTTCTAGAATTATTTGAATTAATTTGGTGCTTAAGCCTCTCCATCTATCCATGAGTAGTGCTTCTAGTGTTTCGTGTAAGGGACCTGGATCAGAATAGTGTTTTCTATATTTGATGAGGAGGTGCTGAATCATGTATACACCTGCTAATTTCTGTTCGTCGGGGGAGAGGTTCAGAAATGTCTGTGCTACGGTATCATCATTATATATGTCTGCATTCTCGGCCCATGATACAGCCGATCGGGCTAGTTCTTGTTCATCCATAGAATTGAGTACGTGGTACCCAACTCGGTCTCGGAGCCTTTTATCAGTTTCTTGGAACTGATGCTCAGCAGAATTCGGGTTTGTTAAGGCAGAGAAGAAAACTCTCTTGCTCTCTGGACGGATACCCTTCCTAAGGTAAGTTCCCTTACCTACATATGCTATGGTGCCTACATTTCTTTCGGATTCTTCCTGTTCTTCTTCCTCCTCGGAGGAAGCCTTTTCTTTCTCTTTCTGGTGTACTGCTATCACTGCTTTCCTAATCTTCTTGTACATGGAGGCTATGCAAGTCCCCTTGTCGTGTTTTCCTTCAGCTATATTTTGACCCCACTTGTTCAATGCATCTAATTCACTCTGATCTGTTCCGGGCCTGTCTCGTTCTCTTATCAGACAATTTATGAAAAATCGTAGTATCAGTGCTTGCATGTCAACTTTCTGTTTCTCCATGGCATCCTTAATACTGTCAGGGTCTTTCCCTGTCTGAACAAACTCATATATTCTATCAAGACGCTCCTTCATTCCTACATAGCATAACAAGTTATCCGTAGCAGATCTTAACCGTAATGATGCCAATATCATTAAATCGTCTTTTCCGGGTACTGGATCATATCTGCAAACTGACATGTTTTCCTTTAATGCGTCAAGGCGGGATGAATTAGAGGAGTGGGGAGACCTGTACGTAAGAGGACTCTGCATACCTCTGAGATTGAATCTGTGAGTTGGTGGCGGGGTCTGAGGACCCGCGGTCGCACCTCCTGAAGCGGAAGCTTGTGCATTACCTCCCTGTGGAGTCTGTATCTGAACTTGAATTTGTCGTTTAGGTGGATCAGGCAAACGTGGTTTCGGTAGGTCAGTTTTGAGTACGGGAAGTGGCGGGGCTGGCGGGACAGGAGAAGTCTGTTGTGGTACTGGCAAAGCATGATCTGGGGGCGGGGTACCACCCCCGTCCCTGTCAGTAGGCAGGGCACGAACAGGCAGGTTGGTGTAAGCTGGAGCTACATCTTCTAGGTAGGAATTTAGGAATATGTCTTTAGTAGTTTTATGCATTACTTTAGTTGGAACTAATGGCGACGGCAAATTTTTCGGTATTTCTGAAATGGCGTCAGGTGTACCCTCGGCCATAAGATACATGCCGTTTACTTGGCTATTTCGGATGCGATCTATTTGTTCTGATTCTACTCGGATTCCTTCAATAACTAGTTCGTTTTCTCGAGCTTTTTCTGATTCTTTAAGTCTGTCTTCTCTACGAAGTGCTCTTTCAGCACGTTTATGTGATTCCTTACGCCAAAATTCTATGGCATCTTTCTGGGATTGTCTGGCTTTCTTTTTCCGTAATGCCTCTTCTACCTTTATGATGCACTCGGCATCCCATGTTCCGTTAACTGGCCATCGATATCTTTCCTCTAGGTGCTTTGTATAATCGGTCCATAATTCTAGATACAATATGGCATCTATGCCATGTTTGTGATACATGAAATTACCTGGAGTGTCCCTAGGGGGGATAGGGATTTCTTCCTCTAACATCCCTTTCCTAGTTCCTATCTGCTTTAACTTGTTAAAAAACGGCATTGTGCCTACTTGATACTGAAATGCTCGATCCTTGATACTTAATTCTGAATTTAACTAGTTATACAAGAAAACACAATAATGCACAAAAACAGTCACATTCATACCACGACATTAATTACATGAAAAGACATTTGAGACATAGATGACTACCCCCTATATCGGATGTACTGCTAAACAGTACAGATACACCGTAGTAACAGTGCAGAATTCAGAAATTCGGAATACTAGATATACTGCTAAACAGTACAGATACACTGCCTAAAAACAGTGCAGACCGGACTTGTGTACCCAAACCCGTCTAGATACGTCCCAGCAATGGTACTCACCGGGAAGCACGGAAACAGAAGGCCTCGGAAAACTCGGCTGGACTCGACTCGATACTTCGGAAAACTTCGGAAAACTTCGGAAACCTGGTGGGCCTCTTGACACCTCGGACCTTGCTTCTTTCGGCTAGGCTCTGGTCGGGATCCTCCGCACTCCTCACCGCCTCGTCTGGGCACTGATCGCAGTCTTCGTCACCTCCGTGGGTCAGAGGGAGATGCAGGAAATCCTGCCGATACGCGTATGTTCCGGCTAACTGACGGCAGGGGACACAGGTTGCAACGCACCAACCAGCGCGTGAGGTGGGGGAGGGGTCCCTATTCGGGCGCCAAAATGATGTAAATAAATAATTTACTCTCTTAATTTCTATGCAGGTAAGTACTTAATCAATAATAACTCAATCGGAAATGAAAGAAAACAGAGTCCGTGGTGTTAGAGTTCTTAGGGGTTTTATTCCTTAAAAAGGAATGGTCAAGACCAAATTATCATGTTCCGAACACCACACAGGGTGTCAGAAGGGATAGAGCGCGCTAACATTTTATTAACAGTACATAGCTTATATACTTATTGTACATCATAGAAAACAGTATAGAAGGCGTAACAGCTGAGAGAAGACAAGCTAACAGTATACACGTGGTACATGTGCGTAATCAAGAGGCGTGAACTAGAGGTGTGTGCTAGAAACGTCACAGATAGGTGTCACGAATGGGTGGCACTAACAGAAAATGTTGCAATGTCAGCAGAAATCGGAAGCTTGGATGCGCGCGCAGCTGCATGACGTGTAATTGGAGGGGTGCAGGGGACTTGACATTTACACTGACGGAAAGAGACAGAAGTCTGGCATGTCAGATCAACTTGTGCTTCTATCATATCTGATATCTGATGTTTAGGAACTAAGCTATCTGGGCGGAAAGGTCTCTTGAGCAGAAGCTATTCTATACTTGCTGTGAGTGCGTGTATAAGCGCCTGAGTGTCTGCATGAGATGCGTGGGGCATGGGGCCTTCCATGGAAGCATGGCAACAGAAGCTATGAATTACTTGCATAGAGACAGGTCGGCCCTTTAGCCCTGCAGCTGAGGAAGAATGTTTACTGAAGCTAGCAGGCAGGAATGTATTTTCGGGGAGGGAAACAGATAACTCGAAGGTTATAGTCAATCTTGGCAGGCAGCAGGCTGAGCTGAGCACGGAGGGCCGCGCTAGAAGTAAGTCGGAGTTCACGGATACGGGGGTAGCCTGGGCAGAGGCCCTCGCAGTCAGAAGCCAGGAAGGAGGCTCGGTGGCAGAAATTCAGGGCCTACTTCAGCCAGGGCTGGAAAACATAGGAGTACACTACAAAAAGACGTTGGCATAGCATACTTAGGAACGGACCATTCAACCCATTCATGGTGGGTCTGAAAGAGGACATGTTAACGGTGGACGCAAATGTATTTGCGTCTTCATAGCTGGCACAGGAGGGAAGTTACATGCACTTTAACCTCGTACATGGAGTCGGTGGGGTACGCGCTAGGGAACATAACTTGACCAAAAATCTATATTACCTCACAACTTTGCAGCCATTCCTCTTTTATATGGCAAACAAGGGAATCTTAGTTATATCCACATTACATAGCAGGTATCTCTCTCTCAACCGATGCAAGTAGCAGTGGCACAAGCTCTTAGTGGCTATGCTGTGATAGAAGAAGAGGGATGGAATTTTGTGAGCACCTGAGTGTCGTCAGCATTAGAAATAGTCTTAAGACTGTATGATTATATTGATTTGACCAGCGGTGCCAGAAATATGTTGAATAGCCTTGGGCTCACAAAAGACCACTGAGGAACCACACAGATAAGCTTCCTTGCTGATGATGGACAGGGAGCAAGCAACACGTTGTGTTCTCTCACTGTAAGAAAATATCGTAACCATCCCCAATTAGTCTGGTCTAAGCCAGCCTCCGAAAGGCACTGTGGTAGAATGGGATGAGAGACTATATCAAATGCTGCTGATAAATCAGGTAAAATCAGGACGGCAATTGCCTTTTTGTCCAACATGATCTCTGAAAGAGGTATTTCCGTACTAGCACATTGATGGAATCCTAAATAAGTGTAAGGCAAAAGGGAACTATCTTCCAGATAAGAAGTCAGCTGACCTTTAACCCGTTTGTTGCTTCGAACGTTCTGCGCCAGTGCTGAACGTTCAAAGAAACGGGTGCAGCCGCGTCGGCCAACGGACGTGCACAGCACTGGCAAGGTAGTGCTTGCGACGACCGCTGGCCGACAGCAGCACTAAAGGGGTTAACAAATGATTGCTAAATCTGAGATGCTGCAGGTAAAAGAGATATAGGACGAAAGTTGGAGAGGACGTCCGGGTTGGTGGTGGTTGGCCTTCTAAAAGAGGGGTCTATTTTAGCCCTTTTAGCAGGAAAAAAATCTTTCCAAGTCCAGAGAACGGTTACAAAGTTGATGGAACTCCAGAGCAATAAGCTTGCTGCCCATACTAAGAATAGCTAATAGACACAGATCTCCTGGTGGCCTTAACTGACAATGAGATCAATTATACATTTGTTCAGGGAGAAAAAAGGCCCACTTTTTTCATCTTGCAAGCAATAGCAGTGCATGGCAGAGTCATTCTGCCACTGGGGATAGTGAATATGTCTTCTAGGGTCACAGATAGAGCCTCATGGATTTTTATATTTTTTTCTTCAAAGAAAACTGAAAGCTTTTTACATGTCAGTGGAGTCAGAAACATTAGGGCTGCAGAGTATAAGGTTCAGAAAACAATTCAGACTTTTGAAAATGTCTCTGAAAGAGTTGTTAGCTCACTCAACTTGTTCTGCAAAGTATGTGCACTGAATAGTTTTAGGTGCCTTATGATAATGCCTTGGAGCTGTTTTGTGAGATTCTTTGGCCTTGATAGCACAGATTTGGGCCAGAATTAAAAAATATGGTTCAACCTTTCAATTACCGTCACTTAAAGGGTCTAGCCCTGTTCCTGCGCCGGTTTCTTCTCGCCTCAGGTGGCGGATCTTTGTACAGTATTTTGAACCAAAGAGCTATTTTGGCATCACAAGCTAAATTTCAAATACAGTTCCAAGTTCAGTCAATGTTGAGAGTTTAAATACATTTTAAAAGCTGTTTTCTCATTAAGAGATTAGTAAGTGTCTTTTTGTTCTTTTTTATTCAAACTAGTCCATATATCTTTGTTAGAAATGTGGTCTCCAGTTAGCAGAGGTCTGCAACCTTTTTAGGTAGGGATTCTCACTCTAATCAGGGTAAGAGGATTACACAGCTAAGATACCCCCTGCTCACCCCCTTGGTAGCTTGGCATGAGCAGTAAGGTTTATCGCAGAGGCAATGTGTAAAACATTTGTACAAACATACAGAGTAATACAGTGACAACACTACACCAGTTTAGAAAAATAGACAATATTTATCTGAATAAAACAAGACCAAAACAACAATCCAACATATACAATTTATTTATTTATTTATTTATTTAATTTATTTATAGTCTTATAGCGCGCATGAATCAGCCCCGGAGGGGTATCTCCGCGCGTAGCTTCTGTATGAGTTGGGCAAACTGTAATGAGGGGGTGACAGAGAGAATGGCCAAATTAATTTTGTGCGAACAGGTGAGTTTTTACAAGTAAAGATATCACTTTTCCAAGGTTAATTAAGTACAGTCCATAGAAATCTATGGATGTGTTGTTTTAAGCAAAAGGCACCTTGGATGCGTCAAAAGGCGAAACCGGTGCAGGGGAGGTGAGGCTCCGGAAAGGCAAAGTGATGTGTCGGTTCCTCACTCCAAGGGAAGGTCAAGTATTAGTTCCTTACTGCCAGGGAAGTTGTGTGTTGGTTCCTTCGTGCAGTGCAGGGGAGGTGATGAGTCGGTTTCTTACTGTCAGGGGAGGTGATGCGTCGGTCCCTTACTGGAAGGGGAGGTGATGCGTTGATCTCTGGCTATGCAGCCTCGTTTCCTTACTGCTGGGAAACGTCGATGAAGAGATGGTTTCGTAAATCCAGACACACAGCGTTGATGAGGCAGTGGCGATGCAGGCGCTGCATCGATTTTCCAGCCACAAGCAGGTGCTGCATTGAAGTTGGTCAGTAGAACAGTGCTCCAAACTCACGCTGCGGTGATTTTTCTGAAGCGACGCAACGATGAGCTGGGTCTGCGGTAAAAGACATGGTCGATGCTCAGATTGGGAACCACGCTTCAGGGATGCATCAAACTTCTTCAGCAATGTGTTGATACAACAGGCGTTGTCAGTCAGTGCATGGATGTTCCCTTAAGATAACCAGATCACACTTCCAAAGGCCCTGAAACTAGATTTGGCATCACTTGGCAAGTCAGGACTCTCCGCAGAAGAGCCCAGGCACTGGTAGGTGAAGTCTTTGATGGCCCTGAGACCTCTTAACAGAAGGCAAGCACACACAAGCACCTGGAGAACCTTGGAATCAGGATTCAGAAAGAAAAGTCTGGCCTTTTCCCTCCCAAGACAGAAGCAGCAAGCAACACGCCAGCACAACAAAGCAATAAGCAAAGTGTCAGTCCCCCCTGCGGTATTCAGCTCTCCTTCCTGGCAGAATGTCCTCAGTCCAGAAGTGTTCTGAATTTGAATCATCAGAGGTCCAATACTTATTCCCTCTTCTGCCTGTGAAGTAGGGAAACATTCCAAGAAAGTCTTTGTAGTGCACAAGATGCTACCTTCCCTGACCTGGATTCATACAGAATATAGGGGGAGGGGGTGGTGGCAGCTCTGTGTGAGAACAAGCACAGCTCGATTAAGGTGTCAGTGACAACTCTTCCCACCACTATAGCTTAGGAAGGCCCATTAGCCTGGTGATGGGCCACCAGGATATGCAGGGCACACCTCGGCTCCCTTTGTGTGACTGTCTAGAGTGAATGTGTCATCCTTCCTTAGACATGCAGAGCCACAGAATGGTAGAACAAGAAAATGGCCACTTTCTAAAAGTTATGAGCTACATACAGTTCTGTCGGGTGAATGAAATCTCCTCAAGGGGAATTGTAAAATGATGTTTTTCATTAAACATTAAATACTGAAAGGGACTACCAATGATCCCTCAAGTATGTATGAAACTCCTACTCAAAAACGCAAGCCTTTAAAGAAAAATGATTTACAAAAACGGTATTCATTAGTTATGTAATATGACATCCCAGACCCCAGCCGGGGTTCACTTGATGTGGGGATATTTTTACCCTCCTTCAATTGTAGTCCTCTTGGCCCAATCGTTGCTTCATTTAAAATAAACAGCAGCTCCTGTCTTGTCTGCTGTCTTCCTGCGTGTCACACGCAGCAAGACAGCAGACATGACAGGAGCTGCTGCTGTTTATTTTAAAGGAAGCCACGATTGGGCCAAGAGGACTACAATTGAAGGAGGGTAATAACATCCCCACATGAAGTGAACCCCGCGTAGGGGTTGAGCTGTCATGTTACATAACTAATGGATACCGTTTTGGCCACACCATATGTGTCTTTCTTTGAATACATTTAAGGTGGCCCTTTGGTCTGTTTTAATCCTGAGAAAGACCTGCCAAGAATTATGGTGAATAACACTTGATCACAGGGTCAAAACATCAACAACATTACACTATGTCCTATGTTAGCTATCCTTGGAATTTGTAAAGAAGATATAAGGATACACAGAACAAAACATTTTTGAGACATTTTGATTATTTGTGGTTCCAAGACCTCATGTTTGTGTCTGTGATCACCAGAAGATTTGTGATTTTCACTATGTATATGTTAATGTGATGTATTGTTCTTTATGTTCTCTGGACAGCCATTGAAAAGAGAAATATGAAAAGAAATAGATAGATATATTTTGATATATGAAAAATAATATATTTAAAACAAGTTGATGGTTGTGTTGGGTCAGTGGTTTTTGTAAATCATTTTTCTTTAGAGATTTGTGTTTTTTGAGTAGGAGTTTAACACATACTTGAGGTATCATTTATAAGCCCTTTCAGTAATTAATGTTGAATGAAAAACATTATTTTTAAATTCCCCTTGAGGAGATTTCGTTCACCCGACAGAACTGTTTGTAGCACATAACTGCATATCCAGGTTCTATCGGACACAGGGTAATCCCATTATATTGAATGGCACTTTCTAAAAGTGGCCTTTTCAAACACACAAATTCTAAAATCAACTTCACCAAAAGATGTCTTTTTAAATTGTTAGTTCAGAGATCCTAAACTCCAAATCTCCATCTGATCTCAATTGGAAGATACACTTGTAAAATATTACAAAGCAGCTTCAATGACAGCCTATGAAAGAGATAGGCCTTGTAATTGCAAAAAATTTATTTAGCAGGAATTCAATATTAGGACATGTGAAACACATCAGTACATGTCCTGCCTTTTAAATACATTGCCCCTTCCCTGGTGCTACCTTGCGCATACCTTAGGGTGCCTTACATGCAGTAAAAGGGAAGGTTTAGGCCTGGCTAGAGGTTGCATGTGCACTTTAGCCCTGATCAGCATTGTAAAGTGCCCAGAGTCCTAAAGCCATGCAAAAAATAAATTCAACACTCAATCAAAAACAGGAGGTCAGAAACAAAAAGACATGGGAAAACACGCCAATCTAATCTAATGATCATTAGTGCGGTTACAGAAATCTCATAAAAAGGTTTGGTTAGATCAAATATTTAAATCATCAAGTGCGTTCCATAAAGGAATAAAACTCTATTCTAAAGAACAGGTCCAGAATTTCTAAATTAGTAGACATCTTGAACAGTTCAAGTTCAAAGTAAAAGAGTGAGATCAAAGAAACATAATGCTCAAAGCCAAACTAAAGCAGCAGAACTCACCATAAAGAGTAAATCATGAAACTCAGCCGAGTCTCACTAATACGAGCAAATGATCATACAGGTGCAGTAGCAGTCTGTAAAAATAAAGCATCGAAATAAAATAAGGATGAACAGTAGCAGCAGAAGCCACAACCATCAGTCTAGGACAAAGGGAAATGGAGTAAGGAGTGTAGAAAAAGCATTAAAACTAAATAGGAACATTTACTAGTAGAAAAGACATGAATACATGTTGCAGACATTAAAGCAGGCTTTTTGCTCTCTGGACCAATCGGATAGCAGCACTCGTCTGTGATCAGGTGCAGCTCTTCTTTTTCCACAAAAATGCATACAGCTTTAAAAGCTTTATCACAAATTTGACTACAGGGATTCTTGCGTTGTGAAGTTCTGGAAACATAAGCCTCAGTTTCCATAGGCTTTGAAAGACATTGGCCTTCGAACTACTTAGGGGCCGATTACGATGCGGCACATAAAGACTCCGACCAACGGTTGGAGCCTTCAGGGCCGTATCGGGCCTTTCCATCTGCCTAATTATGATTAAAAATAAACCGTCCGGTCATTCTGGCTGGCTTCCAGCGAGCTCTAGGAGTCAGTCGGCTAGTCGTAAGCCGGCCAGTAATCTCAAGGGCAGGCCTTTCAGCCCTTGAGATTACGCTGCACGGTTTCAGGCATGATTTCCATCCTGGCCTGTCCGACATGGAAACCAGCCCCCTTATGCTTGTGGCCTCCAGTTGGGGGCCCCCCGTTGATCCCCGCATCCTGTGGCAGGCACCTTTAAATTCCTGCCACGGGGTGCAGGGATGAACTGCACCTCCCATTTCCCTATGGGAGCATGTGTTATGGCTGGTTTATGACCGTAATGCATGCTTCTACAGGGAAATGCAGGGATGTGACCGAACAGTGTTTGGTCGCATCCTAATGAGGCGGTCAGGGCCAAGTCAGTGTCGGTCGGAAGCAATTCCGCCCGACATCGAAATCGGCCCCTAAATGTTTCACTGCATGAACAATGAACTATACTAAAGATGAGAAACATCAACTTACAAAGTCAGTGTTAGGTCATGCATTTAGTTTAGCATGAACAAGAGTTATTGTTTAAAAAGTACAAATATTCTATGCAAGCATTATGTGATATATAAGAAAATGAGAAGTTTAGTCATTGCAAACATAATGTTGCTTAGAAAATGTAATACATTTGTTAAACCGGAACATTCTCTGATTAAGATGAATATTTCTAAGCATTTCACTTTAAGGTCAAACTTACTAAATTATGTCAGTGCACATTTCAGCAGTATTAGGTTTACTTGTAATTAAAGGAGACTTGCTTCTTAGCATTTCTATGGCCTATACAAATAGTTATGACATTTGCACTTTTTAAATGTGTGTCATTTCATCTTTGAATTTTTCATTAATCATTGCACAATTAGCTGCTCAGCTAAATAATTCACATTTAAATTAGTGGACTTTATCAGATTTCTCATTGTAACCCGGCCACCAGAGTCGTCCAGTATTCTACAACCATTCTAAAAAGACATAGGTTCCGGGAAGAACCGTGGGGCAGTTGGGCTTCTTGTTCTAGCTGAGAGAACTTTTTTGGGTGCCAAACAGTTGGTGGCCCCATTAGTCCAAGACTCTCCAGCTTCCACATCTTAGTTCATAAACCCTATCACTTGAGGCAGGGAGACAGCAAGCACTGGTAGGGCCACCAACAAAGTCTCATATACAAAAAAATTTTAATGTTGAATTTGTATGCATGTTTATAGCCAAATGTGTATATATAGATATATATATATGTAATGAAGTTAGCAGTCTAGTAGTTGGGGGGGCGGAGCGAGATGGGTGGAAGGGAAGAGGAGGAGTCAGGACAGGACGAGGGCAGTTAGAGTAGGGACAGGGTGAGAGCTGGACATAGATAATAAAAGCTCCAGTTAAAGTATAACCAGCGTCTGTGGTTATTTGTAGCACGATGCTACAATATACTCGTACAAAGTCAGGTTCAAGAATGTTAAGCAAACAACACTACTTTACAATCAGTGGTTGAACAATGAATGTGTGTGGCGAGGTGCAGTGTCTTCTTTGTTGGAGTCGTCTGCTGGTACATTCAACAGCTTTTGTGGTGAGCCATGGAGCAGTAGAATATAACAAATAGACCTTTAGAGGGGACTGGAACTCCCCGCAGTTGTCTTCCTACGACTTTGATCCAAAGAAAAGTATTTTTAAAGACATTTTGGTAAGGCTTCCAATGAAGTCACTCAGCGCCCAGCTAACCAGCGCTATCCAGTGCTGCTTGATATGGAAACAAATAATAGTCAGTAGTAATTGTATTATAAAATGTGAGGTCACGTAGGGAGGGAGAAAGAGAACCTATCAGCAGGAACACATGGAATGTCCAAATGCCAGGTCCTTATATAGCACCGCCAGAATCAAACCTTTTGCTGGCTGAATCAAACCTCTATCTAAGTACTCTTTTTTTTAACAATTAAATGAAGTGAGTACAAAGGAGCACTGTCGTTTGACGAGGGCCACACAATTTAGTTATGTGGTGAACACAAGATTAAAGTAGATGTTTTCTGACCACAGAGTCAACAGCACAAATTATAGAATATGTGACTTGGTGTCAGCAGTGCGGTTGGAATGCCTTAGATGACTCAGAAACCTAAATTATAGAGAAACCTTATTCTAATAATAATAATAATAATAAAGAGCTTGTAAAGCGCACAGTAATGCCATCACGGCATGTCCCCGCGCTAAGCTAGCAGTGAACCAGCAAGAGAGAGAATCCAGAGGTCTATGCTGTGTATAAGTGAGTTTTCAGCAAGGCCCTAAAACGCGCTTCACTACTCTCGAGTCTCAAGGCCAAGGGAAGTTTGTTCCATTGTTGAGCTGCATGGAGCGCAAAAGAGCGACCACCTATTCTGGCCTTCCTCGTCCTGGGGACTGTCAGCAGACCGGTCCCCTCCGAACGAAGGGTCCTGGAGGGTTCATACCGGCTAACTAGATCCTTTAAATACGCGGGCGACCTATCCCAGACAATCCGATGACAGAAGAGTAGGCACTTAAAACGTACCCGTTTCTTCACAGGCAACCAATGAAGCGCATCTAGCGCCTTCTGTGAATTGGCCCTCCTAGGTCTTCTCAACACCAACCTGGCGGCGGAGTTCTGGATGACTTGGAGGCGGCCCAGGCTACCCTCGGTTGCCCCCAGGAACAGTACATTTCCATAGTCCAACCGCGAGGTCACCAGTGCCTGTGTTAAAGTCCTTCTGGCCGCAAGGGGCAATAGGTCTAAAGTTTTATTTAGGGTCTTTAGAACTCCAAAACATTTGCCCACAAGACGCCTAATGTGGCCATCATACGAGAGGGAGGGATTTATCCAGATTCCCAAGTTCTTTACTTCCTCACAGGGGGTAGGAGTAGGACCCAAGCAAGAAGGCCACCACTCAGCTGACCAGTTATCGCTTTTTCCCCCCACCACCAGCACCTCTGTTTTAGAACCATTGAGTTTTAAACAGTGGGAGTCCATCCATTCTCCCAGTGCCTGCATGCAGGATTTGAAGTTGGTAGGAGTGTTGGAGGAGTTCTGCGATAAAGAGATCAGCAGCTGGGTGTCGTCGGCGTACGACACCAATTCCACCCCAAATGATTGTACCACTTTTGCCAGAGAGGCCATATAAAGATTAAAAAGAGTGGGGCTAAGAGCCGAGCCCTGAGGCACTCCCTGATCTAATGGCATCTTTGCTGAGCGACAAGTCCCTTGCTGAACCTGAAAGCATCTCTCTGAGAGGAATGACTGTAGCCAGCACAGCGCATGACCAGCCACCCCAGCTTCCTTCAGGCACCGCAGCAAGATGGAATGTGCTACGGTGTCGAAAGCTGCACTCAGGTCGAGCATAATTAGGGCCATTGTGTGACCTGCATCAGCCCCTGCTCTTAAAGTCTCGGTGGCTCGGAGGAGAGCTGTCTCCGTGGAATAGCCCACCCTAAATCCTGACTGAGATGGATGAAGTAAGTTCCACCTCTCCAGGTGTTCCGAGAGCTGAGTATTAACCACTTTCTCTGCCACCTTCGCCACGTACGGTAGTAAGGAAATAGGCCTGAGGTTTTCCAGCACCTCCAAGCTAACGTTAGGTTTTTTCCTTATTGGCAGTACTATGGCTTTTTTCCACTCTTTGGGGACTTGTTGAGTGCAAAAGGAGGTGTTTAGGACCTGCCTAATGTGAGGTTCCAGGGCTGACGCTCCCTCTGACATGACCCAAGCCGGTGCCGGATCGTTAGGGGACCCGGACTTCACACTTCGGCAAATCTTTATAAGCTTGTCCACTGTGGGAACCTCAAAAGTATGTAGTGAGGACTCACAGGGTACCATTGAGCTGCCTACTGCAAAATCTGTGCCTTTAACTGGGACTTGAGAAAAGGAGGCATAAATCGCTTTCACTTTATTAGAAAAAAAGTTGGCGAAAAAAAGTAGCCCTCCATAGGAGGGCTACCCTCTCTCCCTCCCTCCAAGCTTCAGAGACAGAAGAACAGCTGAAAGAGTGCCCTCCCAGCCTTGGCGATAGAGGGAATGAGTGCAAAGCCCATCTCCATCGCGAGCACCTCTAGGGTCGCTGTTGAGGGGTTGAACTACTGAATATCGTGGTACAAGAATATGGAGGACAGCATATCAAGGGACAAAATATCAAAAGATAAGTGCATGTACAGAAGAAGAATGTATTTACTATGACTAGCTCCCCAGCTATGTGCCTTGAAAACATATGTACATGTATTTGTAGTTAGGTACAGAAAAGTAGGCTTGCAAGTCAATATTCATTTTTTAGATTTAGTCCTTGAATATCTGGTGACGATATTCAGGGTGCACAGCCTGCTCAGCAACTTTTGACCTGGGCCATGCTTGCTGGTGTAAAGTGATGGGGCTCCCTAGTCTATGCCACTGATGCACTGCAACATCCATCCATGGTACCCAACCTGATAGGTTTTCTCCCTCCCGACTGCACATACTCATGCTGTTAGGAAAGCGTTGATGCTGTCCTAGCTGCAGTAGGAGTAATTTATATACATAGCAAATACAATTCAGAAAGAAAGTTTGTGTCCCAGTAATATCTACGACCAACAGGTTTCGGCCTCTATTTACCCCAAAGAGTGGGGTACATACAGGCCAGCCCACCCAGAGCAAGGTACTTGCCATCTGAGACTACCACTGTGATTGCCAATTATCTTACAGAGACATCCTCACACTGCACTAGCACTCATACCCGGAGCAGAGACCCAGAGACCTGCCAAGAAGGCAAGACTCAACACAGTAGTAAAACAAGAAGAACAAACGAGAAATAACCCAGAAAGGCAGATTACAGCCCTAGAACAAGGAGACATACAGGTCTCTTCCTTGAAAAACAGATCATGCTGTCATCTTTCCAGAGAGCGTGTGTAGGAAGCTGGCTCTTTATATGGTGGATAAAAAAGAGGTACACTGTGTAAAGAGTCCAGACAGAGGCATAAGGAAAAACAGAGGCACAAATGACACCCCAAAGTGTGGGCGAGCAGTTAGGCATCTCGGAGGGTAGTGCTAAGCATTTACTACACCCACAGAGGCAGTAGGTGAGACCACACTCAATAAAGAAATCCAACACCAATTTTTTAAAACAACACATACTTTTATATATATATTTAGACACAAGATCATCGGAATTTGGTAAGTACTTTTTCGAGATATGAAGTTTTACAATTTTCAAAAATGACCATCCTGCATTTTCTGGAACTGCAATGTTATCCTGTAGAGGAAAACATATATTGCATTCAGACAAATAGCAGTGATTGATGGGACTGTTCTCCTGTACTTAAGGTGAGAATGAGGCAGGGACGAAGGCCACACCAACAGGTCACCTTGGGAGGCTCTGGGGCATACAATGTAGAGGTGTTTTCAAGACGTCGGGTGTACCATTCACGCAATGGGACACAAAAAGTGATGCAACGGCGGCCCAAGGGTCTCATAAATAAGCCATCCTGTGTTCCTTTGAAGATTTCTGCGCCAATGATCTCTGTAGGTTACTCTTTTTTTCAGTGTGCTTTACCCAACCCTAGGTGCTGGTCTAATTATGGAAGGAAAGGGGGAGAGCAAACCACATCACTAGCTGCTGAGAACTGCTTGAGACAGGGCACCATACAACATGAGTTGATGCACAACCTTGGCTTCTACCACGAGCACAGCCGGAAGGACCGAGACACCTACATCAGCATCATGTGGCAATACATTGACCAAGGTAAACCCCCAGTGATTCCATTGTTTGTCAAGGAAGTGTGTACAGGTCATGCAAATTTCATAAGAACATCAGCTTAGAATAGTGGGTTGATGCCTGTTTGGGAGGTAGTAAGAAATTTTATGTTATGTTATGTTATTACGACTTGTATAGCGCACATATACCCTTAGGTGTCTTGGCGCTTCCAGTTCTCCATACTGTGTATCAGACCACTATTCCTAAAAGAGCCTTGTCTTTAGTTGCTTTCTGAACTCAAGAAGAGAGGGAATCTTCCTAAGAGTTAATGGAAGGGAGTTCCATTCCTTTATTGTATTTTAGCTAAAACTCCTCCCACCCCAGTTCATTTTTTTTTATTCTGACAGTAGGCATCAGATTGGTATTGGCCGATCGTAGAGGTCTGTTGGCGGAATACCATCTGAAAAGGTGCATAAAAATGTCAGACTTTCTCTATGGAGTGCCTTGGGAGAGATACAGAGTGCCTTGAATTTTACCCGCTGACTGACTGGCAGCCAGTGCAGGTCCTGAATCCCTGTTCTAACAGACTGATGTTTGGGGATATCCAGTATTAGTCTTGCAGTGGCATTTTGTACCATTTGCACCTTTCTGAGAAGAGTGGATTGGATATTGATGTATAGGCCATTACAGTAGTCAAGTTTTGATAAGACTAGAAAGGTCACAACCGTCTTTCTGGATTTTTGGGGAATGAACGGGAATAATTATCTTAAGGTTTTAATCATAAAGTATGCAGAAGACACCACCTTGGATACTTGGGGCTTCAGGCTCAATTTGTCATCTATAATAACGCCAAGGTTCTTGGCTTCGACTACAGGTGTAGGATGGGAGCCGAGATTGTCTGGCCACCATGCTGGGGACCAAGGTGGAAAAGGATTACCAAACATGATCACTTCCAATTTGCTTGAATTCAATTTCAGGCAATGATTGCTCATCCAGTTACTTAACGTAATCATACAATTTAGGGAATGATTGATATCCTTATCCACTGTCAAGATTACCAACTGTATATCGTCAGCGTAGGAGGTAGGAATCAAATTAAAACTTCTGATCAGTGGTGCCAATTCAGCTAAGAAACAACAACTGTATTTTGAGGGTCAAGGGGATAATATTTATCGACCTCTCTAGTCAAAACCCCACTCAGAACGTGAATAACAAGAAAAAGACTAGGAGGTCTTTGGAATGAAGGAAAGAGACCACAATCTGTTGACCAAAACTCCTATCACAACTAACGGTGAGGGTCCATCAGTAATGAAAGAGTCCTATCAGCCCACCCATTTGGCGGAACCTCGTCATCTAGGACCTTATCAGCAGGTGTTCATATGGCCAAGCTCAGTTGTATTTGCTTGGTGCCAACAGTTCCCTTGCTGAAAGAAGATGAGTCCTCACTGCGAGTGGTACTGATAGGGTGCAGTGCTCAAGAGAAAAGTGCATAATTAAAATGGCGGTCAAGGTAGAAAAAATTATTTATTAGTGTCTCCCTGGACGCCAGATTAAAAAGATGTAGCAACAGTGTGACAATATCACTGTCAAAGAAGCATCTAGAGATAGGCCAACATGTTTCTGCCGTTCATGTAACGTTTTACAGGCATTCGTCAGGGCCAATCTGTACAAATAGGCTACCAATTCAGCCACATAAATGTTAAAGAGCGAAGGACTCAACGAGGAGCCTTGAGGGACCCCGCACGGCAGTGTAAATGGTGCCGACCTAAATTTGCCTAAGTGGACTGCTTGAGTTCTTTCTGATTAAAATGATGTCAGTAGGGAGAGGGCTTCTCCTCCTATCCCTATTGTTTTTAATCAATAAACCAGAAGAGCATGATGTACAGTATCAAATGCTGCGGATAGATCGAGCAGTATAAGAACTGCTGACCCGCCGCCATCTAGAGAGGACTGAATTTCTTCAGTGGTTTTTATCAGAACCGTTTCAGTGCTCAGATTAGTTCTGAAACCGAACTGGCTACGATCTAAAACCTGACTGTCCGCGATGAAGGTAGAACATTCTGCATTTATAGTTTTCTCTATTATCTGTGCAGGCAAAGGAATTCTTGCGATGGGGCAATAGTTGGCTGGGTCAGACGAGTTCAAATTAGTTTTTTTTAAAAGAGGCAAGATACAAGCCTGTTTCCACACAGTGGGAAAAGATCCTTGTGACATCATCTGATTAAACATCTTGGACAGGTAAGGTCCCATGAATTGGCCGATGCCATGTAAAATTCTAGGGGGGCAAGAATCTTCTGGTGATCCTGATTTGGCCATAAGAATGAGTTTAGTTATTTGAGTTGAAGATGTAGGTGTACAATTAAGAAAAGACGTTTTGGCAATGTCTTCTTGCTCTATAGAATTAATGTGTGACTTAGAGTAGGCAAACTGATCAATGATTTAATCCACCTTAGATTTGAATGTGTAAGCAAGTGCATCACAAAACTCTTGACTATGATTGACGGAGTCCTCTTTCGTGTCTGAGGTCAAATATTTTACAGTCTGAAAGAGTTCTTTACTGGAATTACCAGCCTTTTCTAATTGTGATGTGTAATAGTGGCCGTTCTCGGAAATCAACTTTCTTTTAAAATCTGAGAGCAGAGCTTTATACCTGTCTTTTTCCGGTGCGCCGTAATGTTTTCATCAGATTCTTTCTTGCCTTCTAAAAGCCTGTTTGTCTAATCTCAGGGTTCCGAAAACCATGGGGTTGAAGGTGTTTTCCTATTTTTATTAATCATTGTTATAGGAGCAAGTTTTGAACAGTTACACTCTAGCCATGTAGTATATTTTATGGCTGAGGATTCTGCATCTAGCTCCAAGTCAGGCTGGGTTTAAGCTAAATGGTCAACGAGCGACAAAGGATCAATTTTGCGCCAACATCTACTGCTGGTCTTGGTGTGGGCCGCAATAGTGGTGTTGGATGGATCGAAGGAGCTTATATCTAAGGAGAATTGCGTGAAGGTCAGACCAAGTTAGTGAAAGAGTAGATATATTAAAGATGGTGGGATGTTGGGAAAAAGACCATCTAGAGTATGTCCTGCTAGATGCGTAGGTTTTTGGATAAGCTGTCTGAGGCCTACTTCTGATGTCATTTCTAGAAGCTCCTTTGTGTCTTTATCTTCTAACGCTTCTAAATGGAAGTTCAAGTCGCCTAGAAGCATTAAGAAATTGGATTGAAGACTTAGCTCTAGTAGTGAGTTTCAATTAGCCAGAAAGTTAGATCTAGGACCGAGAGGGCGGTAGATCAATAGACCATTAATGGTGTCTTGTCCCTGTGTTGAAATTTTAAAAAGAAAAGCCTCACAGTCAGATGAACAGATAATTGAGCATTGGGAGCTTAGTTCAATTCTATGTATTAGAGCCACCTCTGTTTAGTTGTTTGTTGTGTCTAAATGCTTTGAAATGTTAGGACATTGATATTGATTAGAAATGTTCATGTTCCTCAGTTTAGGAAATTAGGCAGATGAAGATAGATCAGGCAGTAGATGATGAAAAATCAATGCTTTTGGTTTGTTTTAATGTATATATGGCAAGGAATGAAAGTGTAAGATAACTGTGTCACGGAATACCAGAATTTCTGCTGCATTTCAAAAGATCTACATGTTTCAAGACACACACACACAAGCATACACAAACCACACACACACACACGCACACATACACACATACACACACACAAACACACCACCATAACAAAAGGATTGACCGTGTCTCATTTTCAGGTGAAGAGGTGGGTGAATGTGATTTACAGAAATGCACAAGGATGTTACTGTTAATACCCTGTTCACATTTATTGCCTGATTCTCCCACCCTGAACCTTAAGCTCGGGCATGAAATGCTGAGCCAGGCTTACAGAGGGCAAACCTAGATGTTCATACTCACCTGAAGGAGTTTAATTTAGAACAGAGGCCAAAGAGCAATCCAAAATTGTTAGCATCATCTTGGCCATCATTGCCCTTCATCCCTGTTTGTGACTTTGTCTTCGGCCCAGACCATCCTCCTGCACTGGGCATATATCACACTGTAATGCACATTCGCGTTCATTAACCCCTTGTGAGGCACTCCAGTTTCACAAGGTATAAGGCGAACATGAACAAAACCAAAATAAAGATATTAACAAAGCCACAATGAAGAAGTATGAGAATTAAGACTTTTTGGGGACACTAATAATAAAAAACAATGGAACGGTAACCTTGCACCCACCTCTGTGTCAGACAATAATGTTTTCAGAACAGATATTGAGTATGAAAAACAGATATTGCTTCTTTCCTTTGCAGATCGATGGCCCGACTTTGACATAAAGAAAAAAGTGAATACGCTTGGCTTTCCGTATGACTACAGGTCGGTGATGCACTACTCCAGGTAAGAAGACATGTAGACTGTTGAAACTGGGCATGTCTGTGGTTAGACATTGCACCGTAAGGGTCAGGATGGCTTGAGCTCTCACCTTTCATCTGCATCAACTATCTGCGGGGCCTGTGGTCTGTCGGAACCTTGAAGTGAGTCCCAAACAAGTAGGGTCATAGCTATTTCAGTGCCCAGACCACAGCAACAGCTTCTCACTCAACTGCACTCCGCCTCTGTTCCCGGGGAAGTAACATCCTGCTAATGAAGGCAGCAAGTTGGTCTACGTTCAGCTGTGGTACTACCACCCTCACACCATGCTCTGAAGCTTCTGTCTGCACAACCAATACTTGAGAGAAGTTGGGTTACCTGAGATCAGGTTGCTGCCTTCAGGGAATCAAAAGCGGTCTGACAACATCAGTCCAGATCACTTTCCGTGACTGCTTCCTGGAAGTCAGCTCGGTCAATGGGGCAACAGTGGTACCCTAGCCCTGGATAAATTTCCTGCTATAACCAGTGAGACCTAAAAAGGCTCTCACCTCAGTCTGGGTCTTGGGGCTCCCAAGAAAGAAATGATCTTAATCTTAGGTTGTAGGGGTGCCATCTGCTGCTTCTTGGGACCCTAAGTACACCACAACCCCCTGCCCTATCTGGCACTAATGGGCCTTGATGGTGAGGCCTGCCTTCTGCAGAGCCTTCATTACTCCCCAGAGGTGCAACAGGTGTTCTTCCCAGCTGGAACTGAACACTGCCATGCCATCCAGGTAGGTGGCTCTGAAATCTTCAGACCAACCTTTGAAGGTGGCAGGGGCATTCTTCAAGCCAAGCCAAAGGGCATAACCCGGAACTGGTAGTGCCCCTAAGGCAATAATGATAATGATAATTTCGTATTTGTATAGCGCACGACTACCCAGAGGCATCTTGGCGCTTTGTACGAATACCGCTAAGGAACCCTTCCTGGCCTTTCCCTGTGAAGTGCCCACTCCTGGGCACCCCCAAGGTGAGGCCAGGCATCCTAGTGTTGTTGGGGCGGTTGTGGAGATTAAGCAAACTATTGCCCAGAGTTGCAGAGTGAGGCTCATGATTAGAATAGGCACTGAGGGAAGAATGATCAGGTCTGAGAAAATTGAGCCCAAGACCCGCCGAGGCAGGAATTGAACCGTGGTCCCGGGCCATACTTCTGCATCAGGGTCTGCCACTCTAACCATTGAGCCACACTTCTCCACATTCTCCACAATGAGAATGCAGACTTCTCATTGGCCTGTTGGTCAAGGCAATCTGCCAGTACCCAGACTTTAAATCAAATGCACTAAGGACCCAGCCGATCTATGAGCTCATCAGCTCTGGGGATGGGGTGTACGTCAGTCTTAGTGATGGCATTGAGCCCACGGTAGTCCACACAGAACCGCAGTTCAGATGTGGCACTGGGTGCAGCACTTTGCGACCATGACCACTGGGCTGGCCCAAAGACTGTTGGAGGACTCTATCATACCTTAGGCCATCATCTTGGCAACTTCTTCCTTGATGCTGGCTTTGACCCTGTCAATCAACCTGTAAATTGTATTCTTCACAGGGGGGCTGGCCCCAGTGTCCACATTATGGAGACATCAATGGATGACTCCTGGGGTCAGGGCAAACTTCCCCAGGAACTGGCAACAGCCATTCTGCTGTTTTGGGGTCAGGCAGGAGAGAGGCTCACACCTTCCACTGACCCATCTTGCTTTGTGGCAGACAGGAGGTCAGGGAGTGGCACACTTTCCTCTTCCACCCGTCATCTGTTGCCAAGAACATCTTAACTTCAGACCTCTCAAAGTGAGGTTTAAGACAGTTCACATGTAGGACCGTCAAAGGCTTCTTGGGAGTCTGCAAGTTCACCAGATAGGTGATATCACTCTTGTGCTCCACCACCTCAAAAGGCCCAGTCCACTTGTCCAGGAGAGCACGCAGCTCCACTGAGGCCATGACCCCCACTTTCTGGCCAGGCTGAAGCTCAACCAGAGTGGTATTCTAGTCATACCACAGTTTCACATCTTCCTTACTTCCTTCCAGGTTTGCCTGAGCGAGCTTCCTAAAGTTTTCAGGCGGGTTTTTGAAGTCCAGTATGTGACTTAATACATCCTGGGGGCTTACTAGGAGCTTTAACCCAGCCCTCCATTATCAGACTAAGAGGTTCTCTCACAGGGCGTCCATACGTTATGTTATGTTATGTTAGTGCTATTTGTATTGCGCACGGCTGCTCCAGCGAAGGAGTTCAAAGGGGCTGAACCCCGTGACTTCTGCGGTACCTCCCTGTAAGCAAAACAAAGGCATGGCAAGAGGATGTTCCTCTTATGCCTTATGGAGCCTGACAGACCCCATTCATGCCCTTCAGGGTTTGGTTGAACCTCTCAACCAACCCATTACCATGGAGTTGGTAAGGAGTGGTGAATGTGTTGGTTACATCATACTCCTTACACAGAGACTTCATATACCTGGCTATGAAGTTGGTATCCCGTGGGATACTGCCTCCTTGGGGAAACCCATGAGGAAAAAATCCCCAAAAGTGACCAGCCCACCCTGGGCGCCGTCACTGTTCTCAGAGGTTATCTGGGTACCGGGTGGCATGGTCCACCACGACCATGACAAACCTGTTACCCATAACTGTCTTGGGGTCCAGATGCCCCATAATGTCAATTCTCACCCACTCAAAAGGGGTGCTCACAACAGAAAAAGGTTGGAGATGAGCCTTACCTCTCCTCCCACTCTTACCACTTGCCTGGCAAGTTTGTCAAGTCCTACAATGGGTATCAGAGTGCATTTGCATCTAGGGCTTAAAGAAGTGGATGACAAGCATTTCAAAGATCTTGTCCTGCCCCAAATACCCTGCCAAAGGCACATCATGAGCCAGACCTAGTAAGGAGGCTTTAAGAGCTGGAGTACCACCTGCACACGGGCTGCCTCAGGCTCAGCAACCTTAGGCTCACTGTACGTGCGACTATTCTCCCAGTATATCCAATGTGATCCAGACTGATCGTCAGCTGCCTGGTTTGTAGCCTGCTGCTACAAAACCACAAGAAAATGGCACAAATGCTGCTCCTTGTAGAATTCCTCCCTGGTGGGACACCCTTCTTAATGCCAATGGGTCAGCTCAGGCAAGCCTCCCAGTTTGGCCCCTGTAGGTACTGGGGCGTCCCCCTCAGGAAAAGCCTCCTCCTGGACTGTGGGAACTTTTGGGGCTGGTTTCTCATTCTCCCTTCCCCTCCTCCTTATGGCAGGTGCCTGGGCCACTCTTTTAGGTTCCAGGTCTTCTTGCTCACCCCTACTGCCTGCTATTGACCGAGTGGTCACACACGACCACTCAGGCAGACCCACCATTTCCAAATGTGCCCGGCATTCTATTTCAGGCCAAGGAGAATCCTCCCGTTTTTTCCCTAGCAGACAGTCAAGAGGCATAGTTGAACTCACAGCCACCCTCAAGGGACTCGAGACCCCTCCCCCCAATTATCTGGTGAAACACACTGGGGACCACCTGCTCTTCAGACACCAGGTGACAACATACCGTAGTCACAATGGCTGCAGTGTCTCTCAAACGCACTACCCTCTGTCCATTGATGGTCATCCACTGTCTGTACCTCTTAGTGTTCTCAGACAGGAGTGTTCTCTTGACCACCTCACTGTCCCCTAGTGAGACAAGGGTCATCTCAGCTGGCTCCAACCCTTCTCCTGGTTTCAGTCAGCTTGCTGCCAATCAGATGCTGGCTCAGCTCTGTAAAACAAAGATCATACAAACGCTCCCAAGCAATCAAATTAAAAAAACCCTGATTGCTACCTGGCTGCCCTTTATCTAACCAACCAGTGCCTGGCAAAAATGTTCAACACATTCCTACCAAGTGTGAGAATTCGTTTTTTCAAAAGCCCCAAACGTTTCCTTATACTGCTCTAGGGTGAGACCATACTAGATGATTAAGGCATCCTTCATGATAGTGTTGGTGAGACCTGCGGCTTGCCCTAGGGCTGTCAAAGTGTCCCTTCCCTCTACCGCAAAGTGTTACCACAGACACACACCCCCCCCCCCCCCATTGTGTGACAGGAGCCTCTTTCATGTGGAGTGCTGCCTTATTTGCCAAACCCCAAGCATATACATCATCCCACCCTCCGATAATGTATTACCAGATCCTTTGGAACATGCCCTTCCACCCAGAATGCACCGACTTTACGCTGCCACCACTTAAACTGGACTCTGCATGCTTGGCCTCTATGTTCTGCTCCTTCAAACTTAATTCATGAGCCAACCACAATTTATTTTCTTCCAGACCAAAGGTTTTCTTCTTCTCTCTTTCTTGCTGATTTTTCTCCATTTAAATCTATTTAATATGGAGCCTAACAAACTCCAGCTCTTGAACCCTGGCCCTCTGTCTGTCCTCCAGCTCCTCTGGGGACACTCTGCTGCCCGGCCTGGAGGATACTCCCCCCCACAGGCAATCCTGAGCTACACAATCCCCTTGCTAGCTCTTTACCTCCAGATCTACATTCTCACTCTCAGACTCCCCAGCTACTCTTGCTGCTCTAAAGGCCCTCTGCCTTTTGCAGCTCCTCTTTCCCAGTGGAGCTTCTAACTGGGCATCCAAAATCTTTGCAAACTAGTTTGAGCTGATCCACTATGTAAGACTGCAACTCCAAAACCTAATTTGCTACCTCACTTGCTGGGTCACCAAGCTGAGACATAATTTGTAGATTACTTCAAGGATTATCACAAAAATAAGACAAAACAAAAAAACAGTATGTGGTTGTATAAGGGTTTACACTGTACAATAGTGTACATTAATCACTGTATGTCAAGTACAAACACAAGTCTATATCCTCACTGCTGACCACCAGTGTTAGAAATGGGGGTCTCTAGTTGGCCGTGGTGAGCACCCTTTCGAAATATGGACCCTTCCTTTTAGTCAGAGTAAGGGGATTACACACCCACGATAACCACTGCTCACCCCCTTAGTAGCTTGGCACGAGCAGTCAGTCCTATCTCAGAGGCAATGAGTAAAGTATTTGTGCATAAAACAAACAGCAATACACAGACCCCCCAGGACATTGTGGCATTGATTCACAAATTTAACGGCACAAAAATGGAAATTTAGCGGCACAAAAATGGAAATTTAGCGGCATTATGAGGAAATATAAATTTTTGGTCAAGTTATGTTCCCTATCGTGTACCCCACCGTCTCCATGTACGAGCTTAAAGTGCATGTAACTTCCCTCCTGTGCCAGCTATGAAGACGCAAATACATTTATGTCCAACGTTAACATGTCCTCTTTCAGACCCACCCAGAATGGGTTGAATAGTCCGTTCCTAAGTATGCCATGCCAACGTCTTTTTGTGGTGTACTTTACACGTTTTTCAGCTCTGGCGAAGCAGGCCCTGAAATCTGCCATCGAGCCTTTTCCTGCCTTCTGACTCTGAGAGCCTCAGCTCAGGCTGTCTCTGTACCCGTGACCTCTGCCTTACTCCCTGCGCGGCTCACCGCGTTTAGCTTAGCCTGCTGCCTGCCAAGACTGAATTCAACCTTCGAGTTATCTGTTCCACTCTCCGAAAATGCATTCCTGCCTACTAGCTTAAGTAAACATTCCCCCAGCTGCAGAGCCAAGGACCCGGCCTTACTGTCTCCGTGCAAGTAATTCATAGCCTCTGTTACCATGGTAGGCCCATGCCCCCACGCTCCTCATGCAGACACTTAGACGCTTATACATGCACTCACAGTCAGTATAGAATAGCTTCTGCCCCAGAGACTTTTCCGCCCAGATAATATAGTTCCCAAACATCAGATATCAGATATGATAGAGGTACGAGTTGATCTGACATGCCAGACTTCTGTCTCTTTCCGCCATTGTAAATGTCAAGTCCCCTGCACCCTCCAGTTTCACGTCAATCACACGTCATGCAGCTGCGCGCGCATCCAGGCCTCAGATTTCTGCTGACATTGCAAGATTCTGCTTTTGTTGCCACCCACTTATGACACCTACTTATGACGTTTCTAGCACACACCTCTATGTTCACGCCTAGTTCACGCCTTCTAATTACGTATCATTACCACGTGTGTGTTTTATCTTGTTTCTCTCAGCTGTTACGCCTACTGTATTGGTTTCTATGATGTAACTTAAGTATATAAGCTATGTATTGTCAATAAAATATTGCTCTATCCCTTCCTGCACCCCAGTGGTGGCAGGAACAAGATATCCGGTCATGACCATTCCTTTTTAAGGAATAAAACCCCTAAGAACTCTAACACCACGGACTCTGCCTTTTTCTTTCCGATTGAGTTATTATTGATTAAGTACTTACCTGCATAGAAATTACGACGGTAAATCAAATATTTACCACATTATTCTGGCGCCCGAACAGGTACCCCTCCCCCACCTCACGCGCCGGTTGGTGCGTTGCAAGCTCTGTCCCCTGCCATCAGTTAGACGGAAACTACGCGTACTGGCAGGATTTCCTGTATCTCCCTCTGGCCCACGGAGGCGACGAAGACTGCAATCAGCACCCAGACGAGGCGGTGAGGAGCGCAGAGGATCCCGACCAGAGCCTAGTCGAAAGAAGCAAGGTCCGAGGTGTCAAGAGGCCCACCAGTTTCCCGAAGTATCAACGTGTTGAGTCGAGTCGAGTCCGGTCCAGTCCAGTGGAGTTTTCCGAGGCCTTCTGTTTTCCGTGCTTCCCGGTGAGTACCATTGCTGGGACGTATCTAGACGGGTTTGGGTACACAAATTCGGTCTGCACTGTTTTAGACAGTGTATCTGTACTGTTTAGCAGTATATCCAGTATAGGGGGTAGTCATATATGTTTCAAATGTCTTTTTGATGTGTTTAATGTCGTGGTATGAGTGACTGCTTCTATGTGCATTATTGTGTTCTTGTGTAACTAGTTGTGTCTAGAATTTAGTAGCAAGGATTGAGCATTCAGTACTAAGTAAACAAGATGCCGTTTTTCAATAAGTTAAAACAGATAGGAACTAGAAAAGGGATACTAGAGGAAGAAATTCCTATCCCCCCTAGGGACACTCCTGGAAACTTCATGTATCAGAAACATGGCATAGACGCCATATTGTATCTAGATTTATGGGCCGATTATACTAAGCATCTAGACGAAAGACACAGATGGCCTGTTACCGGAACATGGGATGCCGAGTGCATCATGAAGGTAGAAGAAGTATTATGGAAAAAGAAAGCCAGACAATCTCAGAAAGATGCCATAGAATTTTGGCGTAAAGAATCACATAAACGTGCTGAAAAAGCACTCCGTAGAGAAGACAGACATGGAGAAGAATCAGATAAAGCCCGAGAAAACAAATTAGTTACTGAAGGGATTCGAGTAAAATCAGAACAAGTAGACCGCGCCCGAAACAACCTTGTAAATGGTATGTACTTAGTAGCCGAAGGTATGTCTGAGGCCACTTCAGAAATGCCGAAAAATCTGCCACCACCATTGGTTCCAATTAAAGTAAAGCACAGCACTACTAAAGACGTCTTTCTGAATTCCTATCTAAATGATGTAGCACCCGCTTACACCAATACACGTGCCCTCGTCCCGCCTGCTGACGGTGACGGAGACGGCAACACGCCTCCAGACCGCACCCCGCCATTACCGCAACAAGTTCCCCCTGACCGACAGCCAGTCGTTCCTCCACCTCCACCACTTCCCTCACCTAAGGTTAAGATACCGAATCCGCTTGCGCAAGATCATCCTAAAAGACAAGTTCAAGTACAGATACAGACTCCACAGAGAGATAATGCTCAAGCCTCCGCCTCAGGAGGTGCGACTGGGGGTTACCAGACCCCGCCAGCAACACACAGATTAAACCTTAGGGACATGCAGAGCCCTTTACATTCCAATCACCCCGTCTCGACATACTCAAAGAACCGCTTCAAGTTTGCAGATATGATCCAGTACCCGGTAAAGACGATAGGATGTTGATGGCATCGCTACGTTTACGACAAGCTACAGATTACCTAGTGTTATTCTCAGGAATGAAACAGCACCTAGATAGGATATATCATTTTGTCCGAACTGGGGAAAATCCAGAATGTATTAAGGAAGCCATGGCACATCAGAAAGTCAACACTCAAGCATATATACTACGTTTTTTCATAAATTGCTTCATCAGAGAACGAGACAGGCCTGAGACAGAACAGGATGAAATGGATGCCCTAACAAAGTGGGGTCAAAATATAGCCGAAGGGAAGCATGATAAACAGAATTGCATAGCTAGTATGTACAGGAAAATAAGAAGTGCAGTAATAAAAGTACACGAGAATGAGAAAGAAGAAGCTTCCTCTGAAGAGGAGGAAGGATCCGAAGAACCAGAAAGGACTACAGACACAATAGCGTATGTAGGTAAAGGAACTTATCTTAGGAAAGGCATTCGTCCAGAAAGCAAGAGAGTCTTCCTCTCTGGCATAACAAAACCGAATTCTCCCGAGCATCAGTTTCAAGAGACTGATAAAATGCTTCGAGAACGAATGGGGTACCATGTACTAAATTCTATGGATGAACAAGAACTAGCCAGGTCAGCTGTATTATGGGCTGACAATCCGAACATATACAATGATGACACAGTAGCGCAGACATTCCTGAACCTTCCCCCAGACGAGCAGAAATTAGCAGGTGTATACATGATTCAGCACCTTCTCACGTTATTCAGATATCAACATTCTGACCCAGGTCCCTTACACGATACATTAGAAGCGCTACTTATGGATAGATGGAGAGGCCAGAGTACCAAGTTAATTCAAATAATCCTAGAACAACGGCACAGATATAACACATTCTTAAGCTCCGAATACGTTCCCGCTCCGCCCCCAGAAAGAAAAATGTATCATATGGAGCGTCTGCATGGCATTGAAAGTCAGAACGCCTTACGAGAAGTACACCCAGTCATGGGTACTGATAACACCCTGAAACGTGTGTATGTACACACACCGCTGACCAAGTTAGAACTATTGGAAATGAAGAAACTAGTACCGTGTCACGATAAAGACCCTGCAGGTTTTCACAGAGAACTTAAAGACATGTTACTAATGGGAGATTACACATATGAAGATATTATGAAAATGTTAAAGGTACTGCTGCCCACGGGCATCTACGAAAAGCTGAAGGAAAGAGAATGGGAGGTGGGAGATAAAAAGATTGTGTGGACAGAAATAGAGGACGAGGAGAAACTTCGTACCCCTGGGCTAGGCCTTGGGGAGAAAACTAAAGCATTACCAGGTTTAATAGTACAGGTTCTGCCAAGATTACTGACAACCAGAAAGGAAGACTGGGACGCAATTTCGGCCTGTAAACAGAAACATGATGAAGATACTAGTGACTTCTATTCAAGATTCGAGAAATGTTTTATTATCAATAGTGGCCTTAAGCCAAGTAGCGAGTCGTACCCGCATCTTTTTGTATCAAAATTAGTCGAGAATTCCCTGCCACTAGTCAAGAACCGCGTGTACAAAGTTGAAAGTACTTGGCAAGCAAATACGCCATCCCAGATGTTACAGATGTTACAATACCATCAGAACAGAATTAGAGAAGAACAGGATCAGGAACAGAAACGTATGAAATACACGAAAATGAAAATGTTAGTGGCCCAGTCGGTTCCAGCCGACGGTCAGAGAGAGGGTACGACCCAGACAGGTCACGCCGCAGCTCCCGTTAAAGGGACATGCAATTATTGCAAGCAGCCAGGTCACTACGTACACGAATGCCCAGTTCTGAAACATAATATATCCACCGGTAAAACTAAAGAAAGACCGCATCCACCTAGACAAAATCAGACTCAGCAACAAACTTCACAGAATATACAGCCCGTGCAGAATACACAGCCTATGCATGTTTCACCACATGCAGCACAGACAGTAGCGGTACCACAAAGACAGTCACAGTCACAGCCACAGCCCATTGCCGCGACTCAGCAAGTCTCGCAGCAGATGTACCAGTATGCCCAATCTGATTACCCCGATTATCCACGTTACACATGAAACAGCCTAGAGAGGGAGGGTGGCTTGCCTCTTATTGAAATTCCTGTAGATCAAGAGGGCCCTTATGTACACAGTCAAGTATTGGGAAAAGATAGAAAGTTTTTAATTGACACGGGGGCAAGTCGCACCACAATCAGCCATGATGAAGTCCCAGGGGCACCCCTCTCAGGCTCACAGAATGTTTCCCTTGGTTTTTCAGGACAGCCTATTGTAAATGAGGTATCGAAACCAGTTCCCCTGGCTGTGGGTCCATTATCACGTGTTACAGACTTGTTACTTACGAAATCTTGTCCAGAAAATCTGTTAGGGATAAAAACATTGAAGGCTCTAGGAGCTGTGATCTGTTGTTCTCCGGAAGGAGTTAGACTTTTCTTGAGAGACTTTAAGGGTCATTATGTATTACGAGAGTTTGACATCAGATTGAGAAATGTACCAGATCACTTATGGGCAAAAGGCCCAACTGACGTAGGCTGTATGCACATTACACCATACCGTGTTACACTCAAACCAGGTGTTGTTCTACCCAGAATCAGACAATACAAGTTACCACCCGATGCTGTAGTGGCTTTACTGGAAATCATTGAAGAGCTCATTGCCCAAGGAGTGGTCGTAGAGACCGACTCCAATATCTGTAATTCCCCTATCATTCCGATTCTTAAACGTACTGATCCCAATGCACCGCCAGTATACCGGCTGGTGATTGATTTAAGAGAACTGAATAAATGTATTGTCCCACAGTACCCTGTGATTCCCGACATCTCTTCCCCATTGACTGCTATTGATTCAGAAGCAGCGTTCTTTACTGTAATTGACCTCAAGAACGCCTTCTTCGCCTTCTTCAGTGTACCTATTGACCCCGAGAGCCAATATCTCTTCGGATTCAGTTTAAATGGACGAAGTTTCAAATTTTCACGCGCACTCAAGGATTCACAGAAAGCCCCAGCATCTATAGCCAAGCACTGAAAAGACAACTTGATTGTATCATAATGCCAGTTAACACTGCCCTACTGCAATACGTCGATGATCTGCTGATCACCGCACGAAGTGAGCCTGAATGTGAACAAGCATCACTGACAGTTTTACATTTTCTGGCCGACAAGGGACACAAGGTGTCTCCTTCGAAGCTACAATTCTGTGTTCAGCAAGTTGTGTACTTGGGTCACTTGCTGTCCAAAGTGGGGAGACAGCTCACTCCTGATCGCATTCAGTTAATTGTAAATATGCCACAACCCCAGACACAAAAGGAAGTGCGGGCCTTTATAGGCCTCACCTCGTACTGCAGACAATGGATTCCCCAGTATGCATTTCTAGCTAAACCACTGATTCAGTTAACAACACAGGAGGCAGCGACTTCGACTGTCCTCCCTTGGACTCAGGAACATACACAGGCTTTTGAGGAATTAAAGAAAGCTTTATGCCAAGCACCAGTTCTAGCGACACCATGTTACAACAAACCGTTTACACTTTTTGTTACAGAACGTGATGGTACAGCACTGTCTGTCCTCACTCAAGACCAAGCAGGTTCACATAAGCCTTGCGCTTATTTCTCAAGTACATTGGATTCAGTAGCCCAGGCACTCCCTGCGTGCTTAAAGTCAGTGGCAGCAACAGCACTAGCAATCAGACAGAGCGACTCAATTGTTTTAGGACATCAATTAACGGTACAAGTTCCACATTCTGTAGAGGTTCTTTTAAACAGAACTCAGACTCAGCACTTGACTATAGCACGACTGACAGGTTATGAATTGACACTATTCCAGCCACACATAGAAATCAGACGCTGCAGCATTCTGAATCCTGCAACATTGTTACCTACAATTATGACAGATCCAGCCCCGCATGATTGTATAGAGATCATTAATGCAGTAACAAAGCCTCGACGAGGCTTAACGGATGTCCCACTGACAAATCCAGACCTGACACTTTACGTGGATGGTTCATGCATGAGAACAAGTACAGGAGAATTAGTAGCCGCGTATGCAGTGACCACTGAAACTGAAGTTAAAGAAACACATCGTATTGACACACTGTCTGCTCAAGCGGCGGAGCTCATCGCTCTGACCCGAGCTTGTATACTAGCCAAAAACAGAAATGTTAACATATACACTGATTCCCGTTATGCGTTCGGAGTCGTACACGACTTCGGAATGTTATGGCAAGAACGAGGTTTCTTGACCTCTCATGGTGCCAAGATACAACACGGTCCCCTCATTCAAGCACTATTAGAAGCAATACATCTGCCCTCAGGCATATCCGTCATGAAATGTAAAGCACATACTAAAGTTACGGATTCTGTTTCCCAGGGTAATGACCTGGCAGACCAGACAGCAAAACATACAGCATTGACTCACACCCAGACTACCGATGTGACAAAGACAATAGTACCAACACAGTGTATGTCAGTCAGGGATCCCACCCTAGATGTAATGGATATCCAGACACATGCTACTTCAGATGAAATAAAGAAATGGACTGAACTAGGAGGGATCCAGACAGATCAAGGATGGGTCACGAAGGGAAAATCTACATGGTTTCTCCCTGACTCAATGGTTCAAATCATGATAAATACAGCACATAGTCCGGCACATCTAGGAGAGAAAGCTATGTTAGACAGTTTACAGAATCTCTGGTACAACAAACACTTACGAGCAGCAGCAAAACAGAAAGTGCGTACTTGCATGATCTGTTGTCAGTTCAACCCCGGTAAAAGCGTTCCTGTAGAGCAAGGTGGATTCCATCCTCCTGATCACCCTTTTGAAGTCCTCCAGATGGATTATATCCAGATGGACCGTTGTCGAGGATTCAAATATGTCCTCGTAGTTGTTTGTGCACTTTCCCGTAGGACCAAGCATATCCAGTCCCAGATTACACTGCCCCGACCACTGCCAAGCAGCTGGTTCGAGAATTCTTCCCACGATACGGCTTGCCTCGTGTCGTGTACTCAGATAACGGACAGCCGTTCTCATCCGAACTTATGAGGCATGTTTCCCTTCTTTTAGGATATCAGTGGAGATTCCATTGTGTCCGACATCCCGAAGCCGCAGGCCTTGTAGAAAGGCATAATCAGACACTAAAGACCCGCCTTGCCAAAGTTTGTAAAGAGAAAGGGGTCGACTGGATAGTCGCCCTGCCAGTTGCATTATTCTACATGAGAATGGTTGCCCATTCGAGATCAGGACTATCCCCGTACGAAGTGGTCTTTGGCAGACCACCGAATATGTGGGGGACGCCCATGCCTAAGAAAATTACTGATGTCGATTGTAATATGCTGACAGATTACCTTGCCTCCTTGATGTCTGCACTCCAATCATGTCGTTCACAGGTTGCTGCAGCCTTCCCTGACAACACTGATGTAAAGCCACACGATGTCCGACCAGGAGACATTGTCCTGATTAGGAACTTCGACAGGAAAAGTCCGCTGGAGCCCCGCTGGAAAGAACCGAAGACCGTCCTTCTTACTACGAAGACCGCGATCAAGGTGGAAGGCAGAAAGGGGTGGATACATACGAGTCATATAAAAAAGTGCAACGAACTGAAACCAGACCCAGACTCGTCCACCCCCACCAAAGACTGTATTGAACCTAGTGACTTTAAGGTTCCCGAACGAGAGAAAACTCCCCAAGAGGAGTACAAACTGAAACTTCGATCTAGCAAGTCAGACAGTTTAATTGTTTAAGTCCTCCCCTAGGTGAATCGGTTAAATAGTTTCTGACATGTATCCCCTAGATCGAGATAGAGAGAGAGAGAGACAATTCAAGAAACATGCATATTGTAAATCACTCCGTAGTCACTGCATAGTGACTTTATTGATTATGTTCTTTTTAAGTTTCCTGATTATTGTTGCTAGCGTATTGCTTCCCATATACTACCCTATCTTCAAACGTGAACAATCTGCTTTCAATGTTTCTGCTGAACATTCTTTTAGCGAATTACCTCCCCACGAACTTTCTTACAGACTCGCGCTGCGCAACAACACATTCATTAGTATGTTACACCATTCCCATCAGACTAACAATGCTACAAACTGTTGGATATGTGGCCGACTCCCTCCCTATCAGAAATACAAGGGAGTTCTGCCCCTCTTTCCGTACCCGTTCACTCATAATGGCTCCTGTGGTGCATGGTTTAGAATAATTAATTCCTTAGATCCTGATGTTGTTTTTTTTAAAGGGAACTGGGTTTGGGGAAACTTGAACTTAGTTCTGCTTAATGCCTGTTACCCTGACAAGAAGGGACTCCCCACTAGAGTAGGAACTGATCTAGAAAATGAAGTATATGGATTAGGTAATTATACAATTAACCTTATGATTCTCACTGTTGAATCCGAAGCCGCACCAGTTCTCCCTGCTATGTCAGTACTACCAGTCACAGGTGATTTATGTGTCAGAAAGAAGGGCTCAGTACCCTTAGGTCATAGTAAATGTACTACCGTGGTCGACTTCAATGATCATGGCAAATCCTCCTTTAAAACTACTCGTCATTCCTACTTTGTTTGTGGCCATACCGCATACATACGCTTGCCTCCAGATTGGGATGGTACCTGTTACATTGCCTTCCTTCTGCCACCTGTTTTCCTAGCCCCTCCTGATTATCACAGAAATACAAATCTAGTAAAGAATAGACTCAGAAGAGATCTCCCGATTGTCGACTATACCGAAACGGCATGGGAGCAATACACAGATTTCAATAAGGGATTCTTTTTCTTCACAGGCCCAGTCCAAAACAGTAAATTAATACGTAGATTAACCAGAACACTCGAAGCAGTAGTAAATGAAACTGCCTCCGCTCTAGGTAACTTAACAGAAGAACAGTCTGCTATGCGGATTGTTGTTCTTCAGAATCGTCTTGTTATTGACGTCATCTTGGCAGATAGAGGTGGAGCCTGTAAGGTCATCGGGTCAAGTTGCTGTGTTTTCATTCCAGAAAACGCGGCAACTGTCTACAAAGCTATTACACGTCTTCATAAGATTGCAAGTTCGATACATCAGAATCCAGGCACCTGGACTTGGTCCGGCTGGTTCTGGACAACGTTAACCGCGTGGGGATGGAAGATCCTATCCTTCCTAGGCATTGCCCTTGTCATAGTATTCAGTTGTTGCCTGTGCCTACAGTGTGGGCCAGCGATTTGTGGACTGTGCGCCACATCGTGCATTGAACATTCCAGTTTTCTCTCAAACCGACAAAGGAAGAGGGACGAGCAAATGATGTTACAAGAACAGACTGATCGATTCATGAGGATCGAGATATCATGAAGGGTCCGTAGGGAACAAGGAGGGAATGAGGAAATATAAATTTTTGGTCAAGTTATGTTCCCTATCGTGTACCCCACCGTCTCCATGTACGAGCTTAAAGTGCATGTAACTTCCCTCCTGTGCCAGCTATGAAGACGCAAATACATTTGCGTCCAACGTTAACATGTCCTCTTTCAGACCCACCCAGAATGGGTTGAATAGTCCGTTCCTAAGTATGCCATGCCAACGTCTTTTTGTGGTGTACTTTACACGTTTTTCAGCTCTGGCGAAGCAGGCCCTGAAATCTGCCATCGAGCCTTTTCCTGCCTTCTGACTCTGAGAGCCTCAGCCCAGGCTGTCTCTGTACCCGTGACCTCTGCCTTACTCCCTGCGCGGCTCACCGCGTTTAGCTTAGCCTGCTGCCTGCCAAGACTGAATTCAACCTTCGAGTTATCTGTTCCACTCTCCGAAAATGCATCCCTGCCTACTAGCTTAAGTAAACATTCCCCCAGCTGCAGAGCGAAGGACCCGGCCTTACTGTCTCCGTGCAAGTAATTCATAGCCTCTGTTACCATGGTAGGCCCATGCCCCCACGCTCCTCATGCAGACACTTAGACGCTTATACATGCACTCACAGTCAGTATAGAATAGCTTCTGCCCCAGAGACTTTTCCGCCCAGATAATATAGTTCCCAAACATCAGATATCAGATATGATAGAGGTACGAGTTGATCTGACATGCCAGACTTCTGTCTCTTTCCGCCATTGTAAATGTCAAGTCCCCTGCACCCTCCAGTTTCACGTCAATCACACGTCATGCAGCTGCGCGCGCATCCAGGCCTCAGATTTCTGCTGACATTGCAAGATTCTGCTTTTGTTGCCACCCACTTATGACACCTACTTATGACGTTTCTAGCACACACCTCTATGTTCACGCCTAGTTCACGCCTTCTAATTACGTATCATTACCACGTGTGTGTTTTATCTTGTTTCTCTCAGCTGTTACGCCTACTGTATTGGTTTCTATGATGTAACTTAAGTATATAAGCTATGTATTGTCAATAAAATATTGCTCTATCCCTTCCTGCACCCCAGTGGTGGCAGGAACAAGATATCCGGTCATGACCATTCCTTTTTAAGGAATAAAACCCCTAAGAACTCTAACACCACGGACTCTGCCTTTTTCTTTCCGATTGAGTTATTATTGATTAAGTACTTACCTGCATAGAAATTACGACGGTAAATCAAATATTTACCACAATTAATGCAGCACTTTATTTTACTCGTAATCATTCCTTTTCAGCCTTAAATCAATTTAAAATAATTTAGCAAGGTATTCCACTTTGAAACTGGTATGTTTAAAGTGTCTGCGGCTCTACAGAAGCACAGCTGCAATCTGCTCCTCGTGAGAGGGTCCTTATTTCTGCCTGGAGTGTTCTAGCACCGATGTATGTACCCCTGCTGGGGTACCGCTACCTACAGGACCCGTCCATGTTAAAAAACTGTAAATTCTATCACCCTTTTCTACATTGGAAATATATTGATAATACCAATGTGACCCATACAGGAAGTCCTGCTTTGTTGCTAGAGCACTTTACTAGAAGGTAATGCAGTGAATTAAGTGTGGCAATTTAAGTGACACTTTGTGAGAGGACAAAGGCAAGGAAATTCATTACAAAACTATCCTATTTTCTGAAACCCAATGGTCTAAAAAGGACTTTAAAGTATTCCCAGCATTTCTTAAGTGCTGCTGCTGGCTACATAGCTGCCAAGGTTTCAGATTGGTTTGAGTGTTGTAAAAAAAAAAGACAATTAAGTAATTGCTGTTCATAATAAATCATGATAATATCAAAGATGGTTCAGAATCTTTTATTTCGCAGCGAGCAGAACCAATGAGGGGCTAATGAATCCATTACTTATTAGTAGACCTAATTTCACAAGTCAGATATTCCAGTTGGACAGGAGATAATAACCAGGTTCACATTCCACCTCATGAATGTTTTCATGCACATTGCTCTTTCGGAAAGTGATGGTGTCAGCGCTCCAGCGCAACTACACGCGAGCTTACCTGCTCGTCGGTCTGCCCTTCAGCCTGCCGGTCAGCACCCAGGGACCATCAGCCACACGGGACGGGAACCCAGAGCCTTCACCACCGCGCCTGCTGCCTGCTGCCTGCTGTCTCCTCCCCCCGCTGCAGCCCTCTACCACCGGGTCTGCAGCTGTGCAGGGGGAGTAGAGACTACAAGACCCAGCAGCCTCCGCGACACGAGCGGAAGTCGCGTAGAGGCTTGGCGCCCGGAGGCGCTGCATAAGGGGCTGGCCTTCCCGCGTCGTGGGTCCGCGCGCGGGGCCGTGCCCGGGGCTAAGCCCGGGCAAAGGGCGGGCCCTCTGTGGCCCTCAGAGGCCTGAGGAGACTGGGCTGGGCACCACCCCCTGGTCAATTTCGCACTGACCACCAAGGTACTACGTTTTGTGATTTAAAACATATTGCAAATGGCTCCAACTGTATCCAAACCCACCACTAAAAACATGGTCAAAAAAACGCCTATTAACACACGTTCTGTTGCAAGGATCACCGCCCAAACAAAAAACACCGTTACCAACACTAACTGCTATTGACCGCATGCTTCAACAGACAATCGTAGTGGTAGCAAATGCCATCGAAAACACTGAGAGACGACTGTCTCTACCACCTAGCGCTTGCCTAATTCACCGCACACCACAACCTGTTGACAGCACTGTACATAACATTAACATGACAGCATTATCAAATGACTCCATTCTGATGCAATCTTACACAGGCCTTCCTGGAACTGTGCCCCCTCCCACAGAAGACCCTTCCACACCCCCCACAATATTCCAAGATAGGGACAGTCGTCTGTCCCTAACCCCTAATCTACAGATTAATGCTACACTACCCGAGGAACTGGGCCCCAGTATTGCGCCTAGCGCATCATTGATTACCTGCGACAACGCAGATACCACTCATACAATAGATCTAGCCAACAATAGCAGCGACAATAGTACAACCAACCATGGCACTACCCATCGCAGATCCAGGCGTACCCATATTAGGAAATTACCGGCTCCTTTTAGGGGATGTATGAAACAAAAGGGTAAAAGAAAGATCATTTTACCAACACCCCCCATAGAACAATCTAATGGAAGTGTACAATCAGTGCCAAATCCAGGACCTGCAGTTAATATGGAGTCTATACTGGCTCAAATCATGGATGCTATGAAGCTCCTCATTGCCCCCCTAAACGACAAACTTGAGCAAATAGGTAAAAAGGTGGAAAATCTGGAAAAACTGGGCCTAGCCAAATTAGACATTCTTGAACACCTAGGCCCACAAACTACACAAACTACCCAACCCACCCAAAATGTACCGACCGTGAATAAGGCCAATACGACTGTCCATACCGTATCTAAACCACAGGCTCCACCAGTGAGAAATACGAATCCCCCAGCATCTACCGGTAAAACTACAAATTTACAAAGTAGCGTCACCAACGGCCCATCTTCATCCACCTCTCACAGAGTAACTGGGGAGGTGCCCAAGGACTATACTCCAGTAAGCAGGAACCCACCGGCGCGTAGCTACTATAATAATATTATCCCCGCCGTGATCAATCTCCCACCAGAAAGCAGGCCTTTTGTAGCAATCCTTGCCAACGTACCAAAACTCAAACCCTCCCAATTCGAAAACAGCGAAACCCTTAAAAACAAAATTTTACACTGGCTTGTCCATAATTGCGGTTTCCCCTTAAGTGGTGCAGGCCAGATTATTTCAACCCAAAGGGTAGGGTGGGTGGGCCCTAGCAAAAAGGAAATGGTGGGTGGGCCCTAGCAAAAAGGAAATAAACGGGGACTGTGTAATTATAAATTACAAAACCACTGAATGGGCACAAGATTCCATCCTGAACGCGCCCATTCCTTCAGACAATGACTACAACACAACCCTGTTTCCTCTGGATTACTTTTATAGAAATCTGGTGGGGTTCAAGACTCCGGTGCAGAATTTCTTTAGCAATCAGCATGTTCCACAACCACCTACGGAATTGTACAGAATGCCTAACCCCAACTACCTTAATTACCACAATACAATCGGGTCTGGAAATAACATCTTTGGTCAATTCGCAGTCCCAACATCTAACAGATTCCAGGTATTCAACTCCCTAGATGAAAACGACTGACTCTCGAATACACTTGTTGGAGAAAGTGAATCCCATAAAGACACTTCTGCTACAAGTTCCTACAATCTAACCATGACAGCCAACACCATTTGCATTTGTCCGGTTGAAATCCCTCCTGCAAATGAACCTCACATAGAGAACCCTGTAATCAGCCCAAACGACCTGTCTACGATAGTTAACAGCACCTGTACTGTTGCAAACCACTCGGGCGACCAAATACCACCGACAGCCACAACAGAAATTAATCCACCTCATGTATCCAGGGAAGGTTCATTGAGGGTTATCACGTGGAACATAGCTGGCCTAGCTTCCAAGGAAAATACACCCGCATGGGATGACTTTCTCAAACAAGGCCATGACATCATATGCCTACAAGAAACCTGGGACAGAGCCGAAGTATATGTCGAGGGATATACCTCCTTTAACGTGCTGGCTGTGGCTTCGCAGGCTGGTCGAGCCAAGGGGGGGTTAGTGACCCTGCTATCCACAACATTGACCGAGTTCTGGGTCAGTAACCATGCAGTCTTGGGAGATTACGCTTCCGTTTTGCGCGTGGCCCACAGTGGACACAAAGACTTAATAATTGTGAACTTCTACAACAACATCGCCGGCCATAGACAGGGGTTGTTCATCTCTGATATCGAGCAGGCCATCGATGCAATGTTATTAAGCTCCTCCAAACCAGCTGTAATCTTGTGGGCCGGAGATTTTAACATCAAAACATGCACTTACGCACTTAAGGGGGCTTGCGGCCATAGGGAGGAATACTCTGGAAGGGAAACCACATGTGTTTTCAATCATTTTCCGCACAACATCCTAGGCAGTGCCTTGAATAACCTATTGGCCAACTATGATCTGGAACTTCTTGAATGTAACACGAATGCAAACAATGTCAGATGTCCAACATTCCACGGAAGGAATAGCCAATCCTTTATAGACCACATCATCGTATCCAGCTCTGCAACATATATAAATGTCTGGGTAATTGAACAAACGGTCAGTGACCACAACAGTGTATCTGTCGAATTACTGGGCTGGGGGTCAAAAAGGAACTCCTATGGTCAACCTATTCAGAACATCTCCGTAGGAAGGCCAAATGGGATAAGGGTGAAATGGACAAAAGTTGACCCTGCTAAAATTGTCACCAATGTAATTACAAACTGCTATGGAGAAGTGGAGTACTGTCTATCCCCAACACCATGCCCAGAAACGTTGCTGTTTAAATTTCTAATTATTACACAAACCGTCGAGAAATCACTGACACGCAAAACACGGGAGCCAAGAAAAGTTAAGACAGTGTGGTTTGATGATAATTGTGCCCAGTCACTAAAAAGGCTAAAAATTTCGCTAGATGCCAAACCGAGAGACCCCTGTAAGATAAGGGAAGAAAGAGCGTTACAATTACAAATTCGCACTAGCCACTCGGAAGAGAGAACTACAGGACGAGGCATGGGCTAAATTAGATCAGGCTGCGGAAACAAAAGACCATAAACTCTTCTGGGACACTGTAAACAGCCCGTTCTTAAAGAACGACAACATTCCCGAACTTACTTCGCATGTCAGCTGTCAAGACTGGATTATACACTTTACTGGGATTTTTAACTCTGACTGTACCTTTGATTGTATTTTGGCCCCAGATCCTAATGTTTTAACTGTAATGCCAATCAGTTTTAAATGGGAGAAATTATTGTTTTCAGTATCATTAAATGAGGTGCGGGATGCTATAGAGAAAAGCAAGGGGGGGAAAGCCCCGGGCCCAGATGGGGTCCCTGTGGACTTTTTTAAATCCAAGATTGATTTATGGGCCCCTATTTTAACACGCTATTTCAATGCTGCTATTGAGGACGAGCTACCTACCTCATGGGGTCAATCTATTTTGGTGCCACTTTTCAAAAAAGGTTCAAGGGCTGAAGCACGAAATTATCGCCCAATTTCCCTTTTGGACTCGTCACTAAAAATACTGAGTCGCGTGCTTCTGGGAAGATTAGAGTCCTGGGTCGAGGACAAAAATGTCCTGTCACCAATCCAGTATGGGTTCCGTAGGGGCATAGGAACCATGGAGCAGTGTCTGAACCTTGAGCTTATCATCGGCAAGTACACAAAAGCAAAGGAAGGGAATCTGTTCATGTGCTTTGCCGATCTAAGCTCAGCGTTCGATCTAGTGGAACACACACTGCTCTGGCCAACATTACTTGCTATGGGCGCACCCCCCGAAATTATTCATCTGCTGGCCAGAATGTATAGCAGCTTATCAAGTAAAGTTAGATTCGGTCCAAACGGAGAATGCACCCCCTTTTTTAAAATAGGCAGAGGGATTAGGCAAGGGTGTGTTCTCGCACCCTTGCTGTTCTCCCTTTTTATAAACCAGGTCGACCAATCCCTACAAGAGTCTTTTGCTGACGCCCCTATGATAAATGGTAAACAAATACCCGTCCTCTTATACGCGGACGACGCGGTCCTGATTTCCAGGACCGCAAACGGGCTCCAAAAGCTAATTGACAAATTCAATGTTTTTATCAAGGGCAGAAAGCTCAAAAGTAACAAGGGCAAGACTATGACTATCACCTGTGGAAAGAAACTAAAGAAAAGTAAGTCATTCTTCCTTGATGGGGATAAACTTGAGTCTGTGCAACATTTCTGTTACTTAGGCATTACTTTCTCAGGGGATGGGAGATGGGTAAACGAGCAATCCTGTATAGGCATGAAGATGATTAGAAATACAAACTGTATCTTCAGATTCGCTTCCAAACTAGGGGGGCGTAGAATAAGGGAGATGATTTCTATTTATAATTCCAGGTGCATGTCCTCTGCTCTATACGGAGCAGGGATATGGGGATATAACTCGCAGATCGCCCTCTCCATTCAGCAGGAAGAAAACAAGTATCTTAAACGCTTATTATGTCTTCCTGCTTCAGCATCCAACAAAATCATTCATAGGGAGCTGGGCATACACCATGCCACAGACTTGATTGCACTACGCCCCCTCTCCCTCTGGCGATCCATTTGGGCTAAAGACGAAACCAAGTTTACCCAGGAAGTAATTTTAGACTGCATTAAACTGGACCAGCACTTAAAAATCCCTTGGCTAAAACACATTTTCCACTGGTATAATTCCCTTTTTGGTCAGGATATTTTTAAAGACACCCCAACAGAATTAGTTCTAACGAAGCGTGACCTTAAATCCACCTATATGGATCATGCAAAAGGGATTAGAATGAAGGGGTATGCTACACAAAGTACTTTTAAATTGTACCTGGAATATAATCTAAGCACAGGATTCCCATCATACCTTACATTTGTCAGTATTAATTCCCATCGCTTCGTTCTGGCACGCCTGAGGCTGGGTATAGTCCACCATCTGGTGGCTTTCCCTACTGTAAAGAAGCCCGGGTCTTGCCCGTGCCCATGCGATGGGAAATCTAAACAGAGTATCTGCCACTTTTTACTACTTTGTAATTTTTATACTGGTTTTAGAAAGTTTTACCTAAATCAACTATTTTTAGAATATAGTACGTGTGATATAAGAGCTGCAATGCAACTGTTGTTTGACCTGTCGTCCCCTAATGTGTGTTACCGTGTAGCCACCTATGTTCTTAAATGCATCGGGCACAGGAAATCAATCATTATATGATCTCCGTTGGAAAAGACACCTATTGACCAACTGTGAGCTACTGCCAAACCTTTTGCATTTCTCTTATACATGAACTTTGTTATTATTATGTTTTTAGACCCGGGTATTGATTGTTCCCTCGGTTCTGTACCTCTCTGGACTAATGTTTTTTAAATTTCTTGTACATAATTGCTGCTAAAATACGTAAGAGATTTTATAGGCATTGCACTTTAGTCATCCTTGCATATTTTTGCACATACTACTGCACTTTATGCCCAGCGCAGGCCTCTCTCCGACTTGTACTACCTCACTTGGTATGTTTTGCACTAAATTTTAAAATTGCTGCTAAATACAACGTTCAATCTTTGCATATTTTGCACATACTATTGCACTTTATGCCCAGCATAGGCCTCTTGTTTAGTACCATCCCATTTGCATGCTCTGCATCAAACGTTTAAAATGGATGCTACATATAAGTGATTATTCTACTGTATATAATTGTGATATGCTTTGCACTAAATTGCTAAATTACTGTTAAATACTAAGTCCAATTCTTGCATATTTTGCACTTATTATTGCACTTTACGTCCAGCATAGGCCTCTTGTTAAGTACCATCCCACGGCATGCCTTGCATCAAATGTTTAAATTGACGCTACATATAGTGATTATTTTCTACTGTACATAAATGTGATATCTTGCAGGTTTTAACTTGATTGGCTGAATTAATGTAATTGTTTTTTAGAAAGTTTCATTATTCTTTAATCTTTTACAAAAGTGACTTCAATTGCATTCATGAATGTTGCTATATGGTTGTACCTGTACAAACCGAATAAAGCATTTTGAAACTGAAAAACGGACTATTTGTGAGAAAACGATTTCCTTCCCTAACTTGACTAACCTTGCACCGGGCCTACGTTTGGGGCCATTAAATTATAATTACTTTGGTTTGCTGCCCTCCAGTGGTTGTTCACAGAAATTCCTTTACCCCCATCTGCTATATCTAATCCCGTGTTTTGGTCACATAATGTAGGTATGTGATTTGAGGTAATTAGAATAACGCAACTTGTTGGGAGATCACTTGTTTTTCCAACTTGATACGGAATCATTATAATTGCAGGCACAAATATCTTCTATCAAAAGGGTGTCTTGCCATCGAATTTTCCAGACTAAATTTAGAAGAAACAGGTCGGGCAGTGCAACCTCGGACTTTCCTGATGAAAGTCTATATCCAATCAGCAGAAAACACACTTCAATAGGTGGTCACCATGACCCGGTGCACATTGATTCTCCCATACCAGGAGAAAGCAGGTATTGGACGGCTGGATGGGGGCACGTAGTGACGTGTGCACCCACAGCCAATAAAAGAGCATTGTTTGTTTTGCCAAAGCTTTTTTGTAAATATCGCGGCAATAATTGCAAATATCGCGGCCATCGCGGTAGTCCGGCGATTTGACGATTTTATCGTGAATCGCGAAAAGCTGGAGGGCCTGACCGTGAAAACACTATAAATGGACATTACACTAGTTTAGAAAAATAAAGTATCTTTATCTAAAGCAAACAAGACCAAAACAGTAGTAATTCAACATACACAACTAAAAATATGACTTTTTCAAGGTTTTCATGAAAATGTGGCTGGTTAACAAACAGTTAACGCAGGCTCAGTAGCGCACAACTAAATAAAATCTATTGATCAAACCTGTTTAAACCTTTTCTTTAAAGAAACATATTCTTTAATCATATGTTTTACTCATCAGTTGAACTTATTTCAGCACAACATTTTGTATTTATACATAAACACTTTTTGAATCAAAATCATACAACTTTATACATTGACAATACATTGAATTTTCTTGTATGCATCATAATTCGCCCGCCCAATGCATTTCGGGACAAATGTAGAGTCCCTTCGTCAGGGGCAATGCTGCAAAATAACATAAACAGGCACATCAGTCTCTATGTTGTACATGATTCACTTCAGTTTAAATCATACCTCCACCAAAAAAAGTCAAAAAGAAAAAACACCCAAAGTGTAGTTACCAGCAAGCATCTAAACCCTAAAAGAAACATAACCAACTACTCACATTTATACACTATTGAATACACTTATTGCGAGCTTCGATCTGCCTCGGTCCAAATAAACTATAAAAAAGCAAAATAGACAAAATCAGCCTGCCTCCTCTGTATACGTGCGTGAAAAAAGTCTAACTACCAAGCAGTCAATCACTATACAGAAGCGTACCTGTCTTTTCTTTCGAAATCCCGTGTTCTGAAAACCTTTTGCCTCTTAATGTGTTATCAGGAATTCGATATCCCTCTGTAGAAAAAATAGAGTGCCTAAATGCACGATCCGGTTCCAAAAATTATACTACAAGAGGTTCTGCAACCTTGCTCAGTATTAAATCCTTACCGCGTCAAACAGCAACTTGAACTCGTCAAACAATCTTCGCGTACACCTTCCGACGTTCAGAGTCTCCCGCGTTTGCGTTCAACTGAATCGAATCTGGGTTTAACTACTGTAACCTTCCTCCCCATTGGTTACAACAACACTCTGCTTAACCAATCAGATACGAGATGTCATGGCAATTTCACATACGTCGTCCGTAACTCCGGTAACAAGGCTCTGCTGTTGAATGTAATCGCCACCTATTCTGTTTACCTACTCAAAACCGGACAAAACGAGTCGATGTTGTACCGTTTCCTTGAATATACAGAATGTTTTTCAGTGACCACTGTTTTTTATGTATACTCTTTACGTATATTTGATTCCTTTCAACTCTTTTTCCTTATTTTTATTTATTTTTTTTCTCTCTACTTAGTTTCACGTATTTTTGGTGAAGAAATTGGCTGGTCACGTTATATCTATTGAATCTAGCAACACCTGTGTGCTTACAGCTTTCAATAAAGTTTTATTGTGGCTTGAAACATCTCGAGGTTGAAACCTATACTTGTGGCTTCGTTTAATATAACTGGTATACGTGGGAATCCTTGTAGTTAGGGTCTTCGCGTAGTACACTGATTCTGTATATTCAAGGAAACGGTACAACATCGACTCGTTTTGTCCGGTTTTGAGTAGGTAAACAGAATAGGTGTACGCGAAGATTGTTTGACGAGTTCAAGTTGCTGTTTGACGCGGTAAGGATTTAATACTGAGCAAGGTTGCAGAACCTCTTGTAGTATAATTTTTGGAACCGGATCGTGCATTTAGGCACTCTATTTTTTCTACAGAGGGATATCGAATTCCTGATAACACATTAAGAGGCAAAAGGTTTTCAGAACACGGGATTTCGAAAGAAAAGACAGGTACGCTTCTGTATAGTGATTGACTGCTTGGTAGTTAGACTTTTTTCACGCACGTATACAGAGGAGGCAGGCTGATTTTGTCTATTTTGCTTTTTTATAGTTTATTTGGACCGAGGCAGATCGAAGCTCGCAATAAGTGTATTCAATAGTGTATAAATGTGAGTAGTTGGTTATGTTTCTTTTAGGGTTTAGATGCTTGCTGGTAACTACACTTTGGGTGTTTTTTCTTTTTGACTTTTTTTGGTGGAGGTATGATTTAAACTGAAGTGAATCATGTACAACATAGAGACTGATGTGCCTGTTTATGTTATTTTGCAGCATTGCCCCTGACGAAGGGACTCTACATTTGTCCCGAAATGCATTGGGCGGGCGAATTATGATGCATACAAGAAAATTCAATGTATTGTCAATGTATAAAGTTGTATGATTTTGATTCAAAAAGTGTTTATGTATAAATACAAAATGTTGTGCTGAAATAAGTTCAACTGATGAGTAAAACATATGATTAAAGAATATGTTTCTTTAAAGAAAAGGTTTAAACAGGTTTGATCAATAGATTTTATTTAGTTGTGCGCTACTGAGCCTGCGTTAACTGTTTGTTAACCAGCCACATTTTCATGCTATTCTGTAGAGTGTTAGGGTACACTCATTCAGTCGCTGCACACAGATCACAATATCAGGTTTAGATTTGGTAAAATTTGGAATCACAATAGGAGTGCTCGGCGCACAATTGTTCATTTTTTCAAGGTTTTAGCAATTCTGTCTATAGGAAACTATGGATGCAGTGATTTTATACAAAGTACCTCCGATTGCATCAAAATTTCACATAGAAAACAGCCACAGTGGAGAGAAGTGATGCGTCATTTCCTTAGTCCTTTAGGAGGCGATGTGTCAATTCTGCTGCATGCAGGAGAAATGTTGCATTGAATCAGGACTGTAGAGGAAAGTAAGGCGTCAAAATTCAAGTCTGTTCTGGTCTGTGTGTGATGCATTGGAAAACCTTGCCGCACAGGTCTAATGAGTGGAAATCCGTTCGAGCTGTAGGTCGCTATGCTGGTGGCAAACAGGTGCTACATTGCTTTCTTCAGCTTTGCTCCAATGATGCATTGATTCTTTCAGCCACACAGCAGGGCCTGCATCAGAGTCAGTGTGGTGGTCTCGGACTTCAAAGACATGGTGCACGGAATTCCGGCTGGGGCAGTTTATTTGGCCGCGGGCAGGCCCTGTGTAGATATATTCAGTTGGATGGCAGCTGTGCATGGAAATTTCTCTTGCATGGTGGTAACGCATGGGAAAAACAGGTGCTGGAAGGGCGATGCTTCGATTTTGCTGATATTCTTGATGCTTTTTGCAGCAGGAACAACCTCCAAGGGCCCAGAACTGGAATTAGTATCACTAGGGAGATCAGAACTCCCAGCAGTAGAGTTCAGGAATGCTGCATATGAAGTATTTGATGGTCCTGAGACTTCTTAAAAAGAGGCATGCACATACAACCCCTTGAAGAAACTTCACAAGCAGGAAATACAGCAAAGTACAGTCCTTTTACTCTCCAAAGCAGAAGCAGCAACTGCAGGCCAACACAGAAAAGCAACACACAGAAAAGGTGCAATATTCCTCCTTATAACCCTTCAGCTACTTTCTTTGGCAGAGGTTTCTGTTGAGCCAGAACTGTTCTAAAAGTCTAGAGTTTTAGGTTTAATACGTATACCCATTTTGGCCTTTGAAGTCTTTGTAGTTAATACAATCTGCTGTGCCTGGCCTGGGCTCCAGACGCACTCCAGGGGGGTGGAGACAGCATTGTGAGAGGACAGGCATAGCCCTATTCAGGTGTTAGTGACAACTCCTCCCACCACTCTAGGTCAGGAAGACCCATCAGCCTGGTGATGGGTCATCAGGATATGTTGGATACACCTCAGCTCTTTTTGTGTGACTGTCTAGAGCCGGGGTCTCCAACCGGTCGATCGCGAGCTACCGGTAGCTCGCCGAGACTCTTTGAATAGCTCGCCGAGTGCTGATCAATTTTTTAGCCCATTAGTTTTATTTTGGGCTGTTTAGGCTTATTTCCGTGGCGGTTGCCCGCCCTCACCCAACGCAGCTGCTCCAATTGGCTTGCACTTAGATGGGGTGGGGCGGGTCGAAGAGGATGACGTTCCTTTGTTGCAGTCTCGCGTCGAGGGAAAAAGGAAAATGCCCTAAGGGCACAGAATCACCGCCGGTGAGACCCGGAGTCGGAGACGATTAGAGGTGTTGGGCGTGGGCTCTCAACTCAACTCGCCTGTGCGAGCGGTGCCATGAATTAGAACTCCAGTCCTGTTGTGCGGGCGCAACTACTAAGCCCCCCTCCCCGGCCCGACCCACCTTGCCTCACTCTGCCACCGCCACCGAGAACCCGCTCCTAGTCCACGCCGCTCCCGCAGGCAGGCTCAGGTCTGAGGGGACACAGAGACCCACCCCCGGGGGCGCAGCCTGAAATACTCACAGATTTCTTTTCTTTGTCTGCGCCGCCCACTGATATCCCCTCTGCCTTTCCTTCAGCTGCCTCGGACCCTGGAGGAGCTCAAGTGCGCACCCCCCCTGGGCTGCCTTCCCTCCATTCCTGGGACCCCGGAGGAGCTCAGGGGCAACCCTCCATGGGCGCGGGGGCTTATGCTCATTCCTAAATTTTGCTTTTTAACAACCACAGTGTGCAGGGGATTGAGGAATGCATTTTAAGAAAGATTACCGGGGGCTCGGCTCTCTGTACCGTGGGGGAGGGGGCGCAGGAGGGGCTTGATTTTACCTGTAGCTCTTCTGACAGCTGAGCATGGTGCAAGCAGGCCGCACTTCTGCAAGCTCCAATGATTTGCTGCAAATACCCCGGCCCTAGCAGCCCCCACAACTCGGCAGCAGGAGGTGAGGTCACCCGCACCGGAGGAGGTGAGGTCACCCGCACCGCAGCAGGAATCGATCTCGGTGAGGGGCAGGACAGACGGGGGCAGGAGGAGACAGTGGTGCTAGGGAGAGACTGGAGGGCTGGAAGGAGAGTGAGTGAAGGAGAGAGAGGGGCAGCTCTACTGAAAGAGACCGCGAGGAGCAAGAGAGAGAGGGGCTGGGGAGAGAGAGGGGCTGGGGAGAGACAGTTTGGGCGGAGAGAGACAGTGAGGGGCTGATAAGAGAGGGGCTGGGGAGAGACAGTGGAGGCGCAGAGATACCATGAGAGGCAGGACAGAGAGGGGGCCTGGGGGAGACAGTAGGGGTAGGAGGAGAGAGAGGGGCTGGGGAGAGACAGTAGGGATGGAGAGAGACAGAGGGTTCGACGAGAAGATTGTCGAGATGTCACTGACAGACTTAGGGCGTAGATCGGGAGAGAGGGGGCCAAGGAAAGAGTGAGGGAGAGCCAGAGACGGTGAGCAGGGCTCAGGACAGGAGCAAGGGCAGGATAAGGGCAGTGTAGGGTTAGAGAAGGGGCAGGGAGCATGGGCAAGGTGCAGTAACAGAGAGCGTGTCCGGGAGCCAGGACAGAGTGCAGGGGTTGGGACAGGGAGCCGAGGCAGAAAGGCAGACATGTTGGGCAGAACAAGGGCTAGGGGGGAGTGCAGCGATAGAGGACAGTGGTGAGCAGGGCAGGTACAGGTGCAGGGACCTTAGCCATGGATATGCAGTGAGTAGGGAGTGGGACAGAGGCAGGGCCTGTGGCACAGAACCGGACAGACAGGGGGTACCGGAAGCACGGAGTGAGAGCAGGGGAGGACAGAGAGCAGGAACAGGTGACGGGGTGCAGGGGGCGATAGCATGGACATGGGGCAGTTTGAGGCCACTGGAAGCACCTCTCAAGCTGGTCCATTCTGAGCCTGTGCTGACTGAACCAGAGGTGGGCTGGACTACAATGTGCCTTTTCACTGGCCTCTGTGTGCTCTTCAGGGACCCAGGCAGCTCTGGCTTCCCAGCTCTGGCCTCTCCACAGTGAGGCCTTGACTGTTTCATGGTGTCGTGTGGCCACTCAGGATGCTATGTATGGCTGTTTTGTGGTCTGTTTGTGTGACAATTTTATTGGTTGGTAGTCTGTGCCAATGCTTGTCTGTGGGTTTTTGGCTATTTGTGTGCCGATTTTATTGGCTGGTGGGCTGCTTTTCATTGTAAATTTTTCTGATAGTACCAAACATTGCCTGCTGCAAGCACAAATAGCCAAGTAGTCTTCCATACCTTGAAAAACACCGTCCTACAACATGTCTAAGTTTTACTTATTTTGCAAATGTGGCCCACTTTTTTTGAGCTATTTCATTTGCCTGCCCTATATTTATTAACATAACAGGTCTAGTTGCAAAGCACACGATTACCCGAAGGTGTCCTGGGGCTGAATAACAGATGTTTGTTACCCAACTCAAGGCTATTCATTATATCGACCTCAAATGGATGAAAGGATGAGTGGACCTGCTGGGATTTAAACCTGTGACCATGAGATCAAGCACAGGCCCATGCAGTGGCTGCTTTAGTGCAGTGAGCCATCAGACACGGCTTATGGGGCGGCTTTTAATTTGGTGCCAGAGCCTCTTTTCTGTCCCATTCCGACAAGCATCAGCCTCCCCTTGCACGGCTTGTGCTTTTATTGTGTCACTGTTGTGGCTTGTGCTTTAGCTTTTTGTCTCACTGTGCTGCAGAAGGCAGTGCACAGGTAAAAAGGGAAAAAAAGTTGTTTCTTTCAGTGTTATTGTTTTGAAGCCACAGTATGGGGCCCATGGGCTCTGAAGAAATAGGCTTAACGTCAATAAAACTGGGCGGGGGAGGTTGCCCGAAAAGTGCGCGAGTTGCTTGGGGTTTAGTAGCTCATGACGATTTTCACTGACCAGAAGTAGCTCACACTACACAAAAGGTTGGAGACCCCTGGTCTAGAGTAAATGCACAAACCAGCCCATGTCAGCCTAAACCAGATGTTGATTCCACAGGCAGGCAGAGGAACAGGATGGTTAAACAAGAAATGCCCACTTTCTAAAAGTGCTATTTTCAAACACACAATTTAAAAACCAACTGCACTAAAAGATGTATGTTGCAATTCTGATATCAGGGAGTCCAACATCCAAATCTCTATCCCTTACCAATTGAAATTACACTTGTTAGATGTTACAAGGTACATCTAATGACAACTTATGGGAGAGACAGGCCTTGCATAAATTGGCAGTATTTCACTACCAGGATATGTAAAACATATAGTGTTATGTTATGTTATGTTATATATTGATTTATAACGCGCTCCGTTAGTCGGGACTATCCTGGCACGGTGAAGAAACTGAATCAGAGTAATCGGGGGAACAGCTATTCTTGATGTATAAAAAGGTGTGTTTTTAACAGTTTTTTAAAATTGATCAAGTTGGGAGAATGTCTTAGAGCATCAGGAAGGGCGTTCCACATCTGAGCTCCCCTTACCATCAGAGATTGCCCCCCCAGGCGAACTCTCTTAAATCTGGGGACGACCACCTGCTTTCGGGAGGCCGATCGCAGCTGACGGGTCGGTAGGTAAAAGGCAAATCTTTTTTGCAAGGTAGGGTGGGCATGGTCCATGCAGAGCTTTAAAAACGAGTACTGCAGCCTTAAAGCGCACTCTTTGGGCCACTGGAAGCCAGTGAAGCTCCCTCAATTGCTTACGAACGCTGAGCCTCCTCTGGATGTTATAGAGGAGTCTCACCGTCACATTCTGGACTACCTGTAACTTTCTAATCAGAAAGTCAGGTGCCCCGATGTAAAGGGCATTCGAGTAGTCCAGGCGGGAGAGCACCATTGCTCTGGCTACCGTTTCTTTGGCCGCTTGGGGGAGGAGGGGAAAGAATCTTCGAAGGGTGGTCAGAGTTCCAAAGCAAGTCCCAGCCAGTCTAGAAATCTGGTCACGGAAACATAGATCGGCACCGAACCAGACTCCAAGGTTCTTAGCTATCCCACCCTCTCCCTTAGGGCAAGGTGATCCACTGGGCCAAATGGACTCCCTAAAGTCAGTTGGAAATTGGCCGTAGAGCAAGATTTCCGATAGTGCACCTTACTAAGGATTTACCAGTAAATGAAATATGCCAACCATGGATAGCCAATCAGAATCAAAATGTACACACTTTAGCACTGGTCAACAGTGGTAAAGTGCCCAAAGTTCATAAACCAGCAAAAAACTGAGTCCAGCACAAAGTCATAAAATACGGGAAGTACGGGCTAAAAGACAGTGGAACCCGCCCTAAGGATGGCAGGTGTAACAAACAAGGAGAAAGATTGCCATTGGTCTTCGTAGAGCCACCCCTGGAGAGGCGCATGGTTTTAACGCATTCCCAGATTTATGCCATGTTGTTAATCTGAGAATGTGTCAACACCTACGGGTGTTGCGTGGAAACACCGACTGCAACACCAGTGGCTCGCCTCCCTGATGGATGTATGACAGAACCATGCAAGCCATTATAACATATGGCTTTACAACGCGGTCTTTACAATGACCCGCCTTTAACACTGCATTGCTTTATCACTCAAGTCTTTGCAATGAGCAACCACTTTGCCTTAGGGAAATGTGCTGCACTTTGGAGAGAAATAAATTACTATTCCAACTCCAATCCACGCAACAGTAGGGAAAGCGTTGGACTTCGAAGTCCAACGTTGCTTCCCCTATGGCAAGTATTTGTAAAGACTTGTGTGGTAATGGAATGCAGTGGTAGAGACAAGTCATTGTACAGACCACTTTGTAAAGGTAGTGCGTGGCTTAGACTTCCTGGTAAATTATGTTTTCCCTCCCAGACGCCCTGACAGGCAACACAGCAACATGGACTGTGCTGCTTCACTCCATATCTACAAGGCTATGAAAAGCCATGCAAGGTTGCTGTACGCGGCCTTGTAGATATGGCGAAGCCCTGTGCTCCACCGGAATGTCACAAAAAGTGGTGTCCTGGCAACACACAGGGTTTGTATTTGAGCCCATTAGTACATAACATCAATAGCTGCAATATGTGACTGTGCTGAATGTTGGTGCAATTGATAGCGAAAATGAGGGTTGTACACTATACTAAACTATGCGACAACAATATACTATGGAGGACATTGTGCAATAAAGTATGTTGTGCCATCACATGAATATTTGTACTTCCCCAACAGAACTGCCTACTCTAACACACCTGGCAAGATAACACTGGTCCCCAAGCCTGACCCCAATGAACTCATTGGGCAGAGGGCTGGAATAAGCAACCTGGATGTTGCCAAGATCAACGCGCTCTACAACTGTGGTGAGTGGTATTGTGTACCTGGTTGAAGGTGCCTCCACCCTGGCAGCTGATGCTGTGGTGGTGCAGACATTTTAGAATGCGCTCTGTCATATGACTACGGCCACCCTAGCAGGAGCCCTCCTTTAAAGACACATTTGCGCCAACACTTTGTTGAGAAATCAATGGTTTTTAACCCCTTCGCTGCGGCGGGAATTCCGCCGCAGCGCTAAGGGGGCATGGGGGCCGAGCGGCGCTCGCATGCTCGTGACGGAGCCGCTCCGTCACGAGCCACGGTTGAGCTGTGCTCATGACGGAGCGGTTCCGTCATGGCCCCGCCCGCTCAATGGAACGTCCAGCGCAGGCGCGGAATTCGCGCCGGGCAGGCGCGCCGAGCGGGCCATGACGGAACCGCTCCGTCATGAGCACAGCTCAACCGAGGCTCAAGACGGAGCGGATCCGTCATGAGCACAGAAGGGGTTAACCAGCAGCCTTAATAGGTTTGTTGTGCATCACATCTTTTGAATAGTCAGTCTGTTTCTTTTCAAATGAAGACACACTTTTCTCTACATATGTCATCTTCATCTCATTATTCTGCATTTGCCTTCAGCTTTCAGACTGTCTGTGCCCTTCTCATGGAATCTCCCTCTCTGTCATCAATCCCACAAGAATGCTTTTAGATCTCTATAGAGCCAGGATATGCTTATGGGTGGCAGTATGCGCTCTGTAAATTTAATAAGTTTCATAACATACCATTAGCATCCCATGAATTCTAATGTATCTCCTGGTGATGCTTCTGTAGCAGGCGGTTTGCATATTTCACACAGAAAAGCAATCTGAAAAACAGTGACTTGAAAATGTTGCTCGATCTCAATTTGTTGCATGTTGGGCAGCAAAACTGCTGGTATCAGATTGTCCGCTGAAAGAGTCAAATTTTAGCATTACAACATCTTTGATGGTTAGTGTAGCATACAGGTTATTCATTGTCTGTTGTATTTACAACAAAACAGGCATTTTTAAAAAGTATTATTCGCTTGGAGCTAGTTAGCAGCTCAAATTAGATGTTGATAATAAAATAAAATATGTAATTGCATTACCTGCTAAAACAGTTTCTCTGTTAGAGGCTGGGCATGAAGGACCCATTAATTATATGAGATAAAGTACCCCCGAGAGTAAAAACATATTATAAAGCTTAATGCATATCGCCTCCGATTTCTGTTGTGTCCTGAGGCCTTTACCCCTATGCCTCTGTAGCCCTCTGAACTCCTTGGTGACTTGTAGTATCCTAATTTGTTGGGGGTACATTATTGGATATATTCTATCTACCGTGTTGATAAGTTGTCATTGAGGACATGACACTATCATTATGCATCCTTAATCTCTAAATATAGCTCGTTTAAAAAATAAAATTCTCATATATATGAAAATACTTATGCTTATCTGACTCCCAAAGCTATGTTTTTAGGTCGATCCTGGGCAGCGCATCCGCTGCTCTGCAAGCCATGCTGTATTGGATTACGTACTTAAAGCCCTGCCCACTCTCGACCCATATTTATCATTGGCTGGTGTCATTGTCCTTTATATATGCTGGCTTCTGATTGGTTATCAGGCTTGTTAGTCTCTTCTTGGTACCGCCTTGTCTTCATTTGTATAGTCCCATGAGAACTGGTCCTTTTACTACAGTTGTTACATGGTACATCTTCTAAAGTCTGTAAGCACTATTTTCTTTAGTGGGTGTCTCTTACTGCAGGAGGGTCTCTTGTGCGCAGTTGTGACCGCCGGCTTGTTTATTTAACTCCTAGCAAACGGGCAGCTCTGCAGGGGCCATGGGAGACAGAAAGAGGCAACTCAACGATGCCTTCAATCAATCACAGTATTTGTATAGCGCGCTACTCACACGGAGGGTCTCAAGGCGCTTGGGGAGGGGGGGTCTGCTACTGCTCGAACAGCCAGGTCTTGAGCTGCTTCCTGAAGGCGAGGTGGTCCTGGGTCAGGCGGAGGTGGGTCGGGAGGGAGTTCCAGGTCCTGGCGGCGAGGTAGGAGAAGGACCTTCCCCCTGTGGTGGCTCTTCGGATGCGGGGGACGGCGGCGAGGGCGTGGCCGGTCGATCGAAGCTGGCGTTTGGGAGCGTAGAAGTTGAGGCGTTTGGAGTGCAAGAGGTCTCGTATTTGCGAGAGTTTGAGCTATTGGCATTGTAAATGACAATGCCTTTTATTTAGGTTTTAAAAAACAAAACATAAATAAAAGCATTGTTATTACAATGCCAATAGCTAACTCTTGCGTAAAATGTGACACCTATTGCATTGCAGATGCTTGTTTTTAATGAATTCACTTACATAGAAAGTAATTAAAACACACAGAGCTACAAATTATTAGATGCACTTGGAAGACAACCATGCACAACCACGTGCAAATTCAGATAGAAAATGTGACTTGGTTGCTCTCTGCCAATTAAACCCTTTTTTCTCCAGGTGTCTGCAGTACGGTGCTCATGAGCCCAAGTGGAACCATCAGCTTCACCCCAAGCACATCCCTGCCCCAGGGGGTGAGCACCTGTCTATGGCTGATCCGGCTTCCAGGAAATCAGGTGACATTCACTGTTCCAGCTAATGAAGTATGCTTAACGCAGAAAATAGAGTTATTGTCATTTAGTAATTAGCCCATGAAGTACGGACACGTTTTACTGGCTAAAAATGAGACAAAAATAGACAGGGGCTAGTAAGATAAGGAGCCTGAAAAAAAGCCAGACTCCATTACTCTCTGAAATGCCCAGGGATGGCATAGGACAGGGGGTTGCAGACCAGGCTTTCAAGAAATGTTGATAACTTAGCTCCGGGTACTTCAGCCCTCCACCCTTCTTCAGTAGGCCCCCTAACCAACCAAATACTAGCAGTGAACTGTTAGGCCTACAGAGAGGGAAAACAACACATTCTAATCTCGTCCAAGGCAGCTAGAGCTTGGAACTTAGAACCGGTAAAAGGCATGGCCTGGGATCCTGTAGTTCTATCTATTGCCTCATGCCCAACCATCCTAGAGTGGGTACAGCCCTCACCCCACTATACTAGGTTTACTTGGGATTGGGGATGCTTGCACTTATTTGTTACCCTAAATCCCAGGACTGCCTCCAGCTTCGTTATTCCTCTCTTCCAGCACCTCTCAAAGATACGGCAGCTCCAACTCATTTACATGAAAGCACCTCTTTCCCCACTCCCGAGCAGCCATGTATCATCTCTTGCCTTTCCTACAGCATCGCATATTTATGTACCTCCAGCATATCTTCATAGGCCGTAGCTGCTGACAAACCTGTATTTCACTTTATAGGTAACAGATTCATATCCTCTGGCACCTGTGCTTGCTATGGCATGGACAGTAATTTCTATTTTATTTTAGAATTATTTTCCTAGTTTCGATTTTTATTTAGGTTGCATCAGTAGCTCTCCTACAAGAAGTACTACAGCACGTGATACAATAGGAGCGCATATTAATATCTTGCAGGAGTGATAGCAAAGATTAGTTGAAGGCGCGGTGCTAAATTGGACAATTGGCATACACGGTAATTCATTACATATTAGCACTAAAAGTACATTCAGCTTTGCATTATAGTCAAAAGCACGCATTGAGAATTAAGGATGGCTTACAGTGGCGGTGATGGAGATCAGCAAGCTTGCCTGCATTACAGCATTTGCGTCACAGCGCCCCAAGCCAACAAGGCCTCAGCAGCCTTCTCGTTTTTGTGGGTTTTTTACTGTGGGCCTCTCAGCACCGGCCCATTCAAGTAGGTCTAGTTTCCAAGCCACTATTTTTGGGGGCTGGGGGTTATTCCAGTGGATTGCTATTCTCCATTTTGCCACTATGAGCCCCAGATGTGGATGCCCCAGATGTGGATACCTTCTACATAGCATTTTTTTAGGGTTATAATGATAGCATCCTAGTTGGCGATTAAGGGTTCAGTGACAGAATATCGACCACAAAAATATAGAAGAAATAAATATTGAGGGAAAAATGTAGAATACAAAAATACCGACTCCCTGTTCTTATAAAGGAAAGTACAAAAATATTGGAAAAAAATATTGTTTACAATAATATAGTTGTATTAAATATCGATTATAAAATATATATAATTTAAAATATTAAAATTAAAATAAATTAAATACTAACTTTAATTGATAAAAAAATATATTAAATGTATATTTTTACAAATACAACAAATAAACTTCCTTTTGAAAATGTAAATACACATATAGATATACATATAAGAAAAAAAGAAAAAAAGAAATTATCTTCCTGCCTGGTTTCTCGTGGTCCGCCTCCTTCATTTTCCTGGAATGGTTTGTTTGAAGGATTGTTGCTACATATCAATATATATGTAATTATTTATATATAAAAATAAAAATAAACACATTTTTTAATATATATATATATATATATAAAACGAAAGTATGTCTGTTTGTCCTTTATGCATTACTGCACCATTCATCTGATGGCCATGAAACTTTGGGAAGTTGTTAAGTACACTCCAGCAAAGGTTTCTGACAAAAAAATAAATTTAAAAAAAACATTTTTTAAAAATTTGTTAAGAGCTGTTGAGTACACTCCCGAGAAGGTTTCTGGCAAAAAAATAAAATAAAAAAATTGTTAAACATCAGCCCCCGGCCTCCCAGGGCCCTCATAATCTTTCCAATACTGAACGTTTACAGTTTCCTGTGCGACTCGCTTTTGCAATGACCATCAACAATGCACAAGGAGAATCGCTGCAAGTGTGTGGACTAGATTTGGAGAATCCGTGCTCCTCACATGGAGCACTGTATGTGGCCAGCTCACGCGTCGGAAAACCTTCTGATTTATTCGCCTACGCACCAGACGGAAAAACAAAAAATACCGTGAATCCACAAGCACTCAAATAAATAAACAGAATTAAAACAACACTTTAAAATGTTTTCCATATTAAAATGAATACATTTCAATAAAAATGACACAATGTAAATTAAATGTTGTCATAACAAGTTTCCTTAAATTTCCTTTCTTCTGAGATCACAGCAGCGCGCGACCGGTAAGCTAGTAAATAATATAATTTAAAAAATCCTAAATAGCATAATACCTTCAGAAATTTTTACACTTACTTCCAGAAGATTGCCGCAAATAGTCCATGCCACTGTAACATCTAGGCTGGACTACGCAAACGGCTTATATTTCGGTCTGCCCAAATATGCGATTCGACGGCTGCAGCTGGTGCAGAACGTGGCGGCCAGACTGATTAGAGGTATTCCCTTTCGACATTATGTCTCGCCACACTTACAGGATCTATATTGGCTACCAGTAGCTAAAAGAATAGACTTCAAGGTCTTGGCCCTGGCCTACCGTGCACTGAATGGAAAATGCCCCAGTTATTTTAAACAAAGACTCTGCTGTTATAAGCAAGACCGGTCTCTGCGATCAAACACTCAGAACCTGCTCTGTGTCCCCCGCTTTGCGAAAGCTCAGCTGGGTGGTAGGGCATTCTCCGCTAGAACAGCTAAAATGTGGAATGCCTTGCCTGGGTTCCTCCGTCGCGCAAATACAGAGCCCTGCTTCAGGAAAGCACTGAAGACATGGCTTTTTAGCAATAATTAGGTCTGTCTCCCCAGCTTCAGAAACTACTGTGCATGCGTTGCTTGCTACTTGAGCGCTGGGACACCTCTGTTATGGATGTAGCGTTTGCGCTTTATAAACTTCAGTATTATTATTATTATCAAAAAATATGTAAACATATTTAAATAAACCAAACACATAAAATAATAAAAAGGGAATCAATTTAATTTAAAATAAAAATTAAACAACACAAATCTTACAAGTTAATTAAATGTAAGTAACAAACAAAAAATATTGTAAATTATACATATTATTATAATAAATCAAATACATATTTATATACATTACAACATAAAATAAAGGATTTCAAATTAAAATAAATATATATACATTTCCTACCACATTAAAAAGAAAACATTTTATACTGAATAAATATAAAACTTATTACTCCCATGTAACACAACACAAGAGTAACAAAATATTTTACATCATACAAAAGTAAGATTTACTACAGTTAATATAAAATCACATAAAACATAACATTACAAAATACTACAATTTACTATTCCCTCTACACTAAACACAACAATAAAATGTATAATTAACTAAAAAAAAAACATTTCCCACTCCAGTCAGTGCAACAGTAGGGAAAGTGTTGGATTTCAGATGGATAACATGTACTATTCCCACTCCAGTCAGTGCAACAGTAAGGAATGTATTAGATTGCGGAGGGATACATTTTACTATACCCACTACAGTCCGTACATCAGTAGTGAGAGTGTTGGATTGCGGAGGGGTAAAAATTACTATTCCCTACTCAAGTGAGTGGAACAGTAGGAAAAGTGTTGAATAGCAGTGAGATCAAATTTACTATTCACACTACAGACAGTACAACAGTACGGAAAGTGTTGGATTGTGGAAGTGTAAAAATTCTTATTCCCATGCCAGAGATTTAACAGTAGGGAAAGTGCTGGATAGCTGAGGGATAAAATTTACTATTCCCACTCCAGTCCGTAAAACAGTAGGGAAACTGTTGGATTACGGACGGGTAAATATTACTATTCCCACTCCAGTGACTGCAACAGTAGGGAAAGTGCTGGATAGCGAGGGATATATTTTACTATACCTACTCCAGTCAGTACAACAGTTGGGAAAGTCTTGGATAGCAGAGGTATTCAATTTACTATTCCCGCTCCAGTCAGTAAAACAGTAGGGAAAGTGTTGGATTGCGGATGTGTAAAAATGAATAATCCCACTCCAATGAGTGCAACAGTAGGGAAAGTGTTGGATAGCAGAGGGGTAAAAATTCCTATTCCCACTCCAGTGAGTGCAACAGTAGGGAGAGTGTTGGATAGCTGAGGATAACATTTAATATTACCACTCCAGTCAGTACAACAGTAGGGAAAGTGTTAAATTGCGGAGAGGTGAAATTTACTGTTCCCACTTCAGTTAGTTCAAAATTAAAAATAAACAAAATATCAACACATTAAAATATTTTAAAAACAAAGTAAATAAAAAAAGTATAAATATGTTGAAACGTAAAATAAATATATTTAATATTAACATTTAAAAAAAAATAAACATATTATAATGTTACATAGATATCACGAATACCTAAAACTATAATATTAAGTAAAATAAAAAATAATGTCATGCAAATAAATATTTTTATTTAGTAATTATTTATTAACAAAACCATTAATTATTACATACATTTTGATTATTTACTTCCTACCCTATGACACCACACAACTCACAACCCACATCTACAATTTAAAAAAATGAAAATATATTTTCACAATTAACATAATTAATTAGCAATTAAACAAATAATATTAATTTGAACAAAATTACAATTCATTAAAATTAACTCCCCACCCTTTACCCCTATAATCCCCAGAACTCGCACCTAAAATTAAACTTTGATAAAATACATTTTCAATTAGATAACTAATTGTATTGAACAACTAATCATAAAGTAAGTAAAATTAATTTACTCCCCATCCTTTACACCAATAAACCGAAAACCTACACACAAAAAAGACAATTAAACAATTAACATTATTATTATTATTTATTATTATTATTATTAAAGGCTTTTATAGCGCGCTCTATTACTAAAAAAATAGTATCCTGGCGCGTTGAAGGCTGAGCAGTATGGGAGAGGACAAATATCTGGAAACAGAAATAGAAAAAATTAGACTATAATATTGAAAAGGTGAGTTTTTAGTCCTTTCTTAAAAGCACTAAGAGTCGATGCAGTTTTTAAGTGGAGGGGAAGAGCATTCCAGGATTTTGCTGCTCTCACTGAGATTGATTGGCCGCCAAGTCTGCAATATTTGAATTTGGGAACGGACATTTGGCACAGGTTGGCCGATCGCAGGGGGCGATTAGGGACATACAAACAAAACCTTTTCCTCAGGTAGACAGGGCCAGTTTGATGGATAGCTCGGTAAGCAAGCACTAAAATTTTAAACAAAATCCTGTGGGCAACTGGAAGCCAGTGGAGAGCACATAGCAGAGGACGAGCACTGGAACGCCCAGGGACATTAAACAGGAGTCTGGCAGCGGCGTTCTGAATGACCTGAAGACGGTGAATCAGGTATGCCGGCAATCCACAGAACAGTCCATTCGCGTAGTCCAGCCTAGAGAGTACTAAGGCACGAATGACAGTCTCTTTAGCTTCTTTCGGTAGGAAAGGGAAGAACCTACGTAAAGTTTTTAGGGTAGAAAAACAGACCCCAGTGAGTTTCTTTAAGTGGTCCTCAAACTTAAGGTTCTTACCGAACCAAACCCCTAAGTTTTTCACCGGGCCAGATGTGGCTTTTGGTGGGGGTAGGTCAGCAGGCCAAAGACGCTCACTAAAGTCCTCAGGAAAAGAGCCATACAGCAGGATCTCGGATTTACTTTCATTACATTTTAGCTGGGCATGTGCTAACCATTGAAAAACAGAGGACCAACAAAGTTGGGCCGCCGACGTATCTAAATTATCTTTAGACCAGGTAAACAAAAGTTGTGTGTCGTCGGCGTACGCCATAATTTTTGCCCCCAACTGTTCAGCAAGGTAAATCAAAGGGGTAAGGTAAATGTTAAAAAGTAAAGGGCTTAAAGTGGACCCCTGTGGAACACCAGTAGAAAGTAATTTAGGGGTAGAGGCAAATGGGGGCAGCCAAATTTGTTGTGTACGGTTATTTAAAAATGAAGTCAGCCAGTCAAATGCGGGGCCAATAACACCAATGTCGGCTAGTCTGGCGAGTAAAAGGGAGTGAGGCACCGTATCGAAGGCAGCAGAGAGGTCTAGTAAGATCAGAGCCGCTCTGCCACCTTCGTCAAGACACTCCCGAATAGCCTCCGATATTTCGACTAAGGCCGTCTCGGTACTATAGGCGGCCCGGAAACCAGACTGAGCTGGATGTAGGGCCTCTGTCGATTCAACAAATTTATCCAGCTGATTGAGAACAATCTTTTCGCAGATTTTTGCAAGAGCTGGGAGCAGAGATATTGGCCGGAAATTGGACGGAGTGGCCGGATCTAATCCATTTTTTTTTAACAATGGGAGCAATTTTGCTTGCTTCCAGCAGGCGGGGACAGTAGCCGTAAGAAGCGAGAGGTTGATGATCTGGGTTACCTCATTTCCCACTGTTTCCGCTAAACCCGCAAATACTCTAGCCGGGCAAGGGTCATACATAATTAATTATCAATTAATTATTATGAATTTATTACTATTTATTTATTAATTGAAAAAAATTACTTTCCCGACTTTAACCCCAATATACCCAAAACATACATATAAAAAAGTAATGAAACTATTAACATAATTAATGATTATTTTATTAATTAATATTAATTATTAATTAATTATTTTTACATAAAAAATAAATTATTTTGCATCCTTTACCCTTATAAATCTCACAACCCACATCTAAAATAAATTACACAATTTCCATATTTAATGTTCAATTAATTAATATTAATTAGGACATAGTTAATAAGTAATTTAAAATAATTTACAGCCCACCTTTTACCCTTGTAAACTCTGCAAACCACTCATAAAATAAAAAATTAAAAGCACAATTAACACTATAAAATATCCATTAAATAAATATGAATATTTGTAAAATAATCATTAATTTATTATAATGAAATTACTTCCCAACCTATTCCCCTATAAACCAACAACCCACTACGTAACTAAAAAATGCAAAATTGTATTAAAATAAAATTAACTACAAAAAAAGTAACACATATTAAAAAACATAAACAATACTGATACAAAATAATACATCACATACATTTAAATATATACTAAAATACATAATACTAATCGAATCGATATTTTAAACAAACATATTTTTGTAAAAGATATTAATGACTTCTATATTTTAAAAATCGTTATTATTTACCTTAAAATCGATATTCTTGTCCTCAAAATTCTTGCTGTCGATATTCCTGTGTCACGATATTTACAACTCGATAATTGTGTCAGTCCATATTATTGACTCCATATTTTGCCTGAATGCTGTTTAAGAGCTGTATTGTGCCATATCATCTGGGAAAAATCTGCTGCCACAGTAGCATGCCAGAGACAACAGTGCTAGATAGAGTGTAGTCTCTTAGGGGACAGATATTCTCTATAATACTGGATTTGCTTTAATCTGGCACAGACTAAAACCCTCACATGCATCTTTGACCAGTCCTTAAGGGTTATTGTGGCATCACTGCCCGCCTACAATGCTTCCTCCACACAAAGTTGCTGTATCCTATGGTCAGCACAGAGTACCCTGTATATATGTGTGATAAGACAGTGGCCTCCCGCCATTGACAGCAGCGCATATTGCAAAAAAAAATTTTCTTCTATACCAAAGGGTTCTGCTGCCTCCTGCATAGTGATGAAACGCCTTCCGAATAAAGGTCAGACAACATTCTGCAGCCACCTGCCTACCATTGGTCAACTGCTATTTGGCAAGAAGGGTGCACAATCCAAACATCTAGATCGAGAGCATACGGCCTGGACCGGACTATTCGTTTAACAGGTTTATCCCGAAGCATACCCATGAGCCAAATCAAATGAGGGAAAGAGTCCGGGATATCCCAGCCCCGCACTTGGAGTGCCCGAAGTTGATGGCCCTCATGCATGGGCTCCAACAGGGATCTCTCCCAATTTGGCTCACGATCTAACCAATGCACTCTTTGTATCTGGCCACCAGGTAGTAAAGTTCTAGATCTGGAACCTCCACCCACCATGCCATTCCCCATGGAGTGTGTTGAGGGCCACCAGTAGTGTGGCTCACTGGTTAGAGGCGGCAGACCCGAGAGCAGAGGACGGCCCGGGACCAGGGTTCGATTCCCGGCGCGGCAGGTTTCTGGACCAGGGTCAGCGGACTCGATAATTCTCTCGCCTCGGTGCCCACTCTGATCAGCGATCACACTCGGCAACTCTGGGCATTAGCTTGCCTCATCTTCACTAACGGCCCCACCAGACCGCCGGGGATGCCTGGTCTCACCCTGGAGATACCCATTAAGGGACCATCTCTCAGGGAAGCCAGGAAGGGTTTCGCAGCGGTCGAAGCGCCTTGGGACCCTACGGGTAAGTAGTGCGCTATATAAATGCCAATACATACACACACCCAGCGCAAAGGAGCTCCACGATCAGGGAGTCCAATTTCCAAAACATTTCTCTGGGGATCTCTAACATGACTCCAAGAAAGATATATTAACACCTCGGTAAAACCACCATCTTGGTCAGAGCAAATTTTCCTACCAGGGGGAGTTTCAGAGTGTTCCAGAACACGATCGGGGGTTGGAGCCTGCAGAACACCAACTAAAATATTCAGGTCAAACAAGCTCTGTTCGCCATGCGCTATGTGCATGCTAAATACTTAACTTGGCTGACTTTCCAGGGCAGTCCAACCAGAGGAAGACAATCCATCGGGACTGTCTGCTAGAGACCCAGTTGGAAGAGCATCGATTTGGCACTATTAACCCTTAGTCCCAAATATTCCTGGAATTCTTCTAAAATGTTGATCAATTTCAGGCCCAACGTTTGAGGTTGTTGCTTGAACATCATAGCATCATCAGCAATAAGAGACACTATATGCTCAGTTTAGTCAACCTAGATACCCCAACCCTGCTGGACCTGGTGGAGCCTTCAGGCCAGGGACTCCATCGCAATAGCAAAGATAAACGGTGAGAGGGGACATACCTGGCGGGAGCCCCTTTGTAAGGTTCTGATCTCAGAAACAACCCGTCCCATCCCAATCCTGGCCGTGGGGAAGCAATACAGCAGCTGGATCTACTTGATATAATTGCGACCCAATACCATACTTTCGAGAACCTCCTAAACGTATTCCCTTCTCACGGAGTCGAAAGCCTGTTCAGTATCAGGAAAGACAAGCACAAATGAATCGCAAGCCAGCTCCGGGGCATACTACACATGGGTCAGTCGGTGCAAATTATGTAACGCATTCCAACGGGGGATAAATCCAAATTGGTCAGCATGGATCAGGTGTGGCAGGTGTGGTAGTAATCTGAATGCGTGAAAACCTTACTTTCCATACTTTCAAGATGGCGGTCATTTGTGTCATTTAATCTGGCGGCTATCTTGAAAGTATACAAAATGTAATTTTTTGAACTTAAGGATGGCTGTCAAGTTGCATTTGATATAATAAATATGATGGCCATCTTGAATGTATGTAAACATAAAATGTTCGGTTTTTTGTAGCTGGCATCGTAAAGCTAATACTGGTGTGCTGTGGGCAGCAGCATTGGGACAGTGGAGGGCAAAGAAAGAAAAAGGGGTAGAAAGGCAACATGAAAGCAGAGGCAAGAAGGAAAGTAGTGGGTGGGACTGAGAACTTGACTGTGATCGATGTTGGAAAAGCAATATGATTGGTTAGTGGGACAGCAGAGATGGAAAGATGGTGAAGAGTGAGGGAAAAGAAGAAATAGTACAGACGTGGCATAAGCACAGGAATACAGAGGAAAGACATCCATTCGCTAACTGAGACAGAAAACAGCGCCATCCAGTCATGGGCAAGGAGCTGACCCAAAGCACACTCTATATGCAATACTATCTATGGCAGAAAGAATAATCTGCAGGTAGATAGACTGCAATCAGATATAGACTATGTAATGTCTTGGGCCCTGCACTGGGGAAAAGTGCAGAGCTGCCCTAACTAAATTCAGCCATGGCCGGTGGTGGGAGTACCTGCCCGGCTGTGACGTGGGGAGGGGGAGGGGCAGGGTGGGGGTAGTAATGTATGGATTACGTAGTTTAACAGGTAAGTAAACATATTAATAAATTAAACGAATTTTGTTGCGTGTACTGCGTCGGGTTTGGTGATGCAGTGCACGCAACGAAATTTGTTTAATTTATTTATATGTTTACTTACCTGTTAAACTCCATGATCCATAGATTACTACCCCCCACCCAGCCCCTCCCCCTCCCCACGTCACCGCCCGGCAGGTACTCCCACCACCGGCCGTGGCTGACTAAATTGTCAAGTTTCCTCACGTAAAATGATGAAAAGGAATATAAGCAACACAAAAAGTTGAGGTACGGAATGCTGAACATTGTCAAACGTCCATCCCAGTCACAGATCTGGGTTAAATCCATTATTCTTTTGCTCGCCACCCCACCCCACTCCACCCTAGGTTTGACCCAGCCATATGCAAATCAGTCTCGACCCTGGTCCCCATGAGAACAGCCAGCCCGAACTGCCAGAACAGGTCCTCCCCGGAGTGGAAAACAATCATTCTAGTGTCTGTTTTGGGTTATCACCCCTCATTAGGAACGCTAGCTTGAATCAGTGGCATTTCAAGCACAGAATCCACGTTTGGGCATACCCTTCTCACTAAGGACGACTCATAGCAACATATAAAGTGGATGGATGGAATACTGAGCAATGTCAAGTATTCACCCCCAGTCACAGATCTGCGTAAAAGCCATTGCTATTTTGTTCACTACATCACCCCACCGCACTTTGGACCCCACCAAATACAAATCACTCTTGACCATAACAAGGGTAAAACTAGTCCTGGATTGTTTGCGTTCTGGTACAGCTAGGACCTGCCTTAGCATTTCGGGCTGGACTATGTTGCTTCAAGTGGGACTGGCATGCCCTGACATGAGTCCTGTGAACACTTTGTCAGTGGAACAAAGCTATATATGGCTGATGAGCTCATAACAAGGGAAAACAGGTCCTGTGCAGCTTGTGTTCTGGTTCAGGGAGGACCTGGCTTGGTAGTTCAAATTGGACTGTTCTTGTCAGAGTAAGGTCAAGACTGATTTGCATATAGCTGGGTCCAAACTAAAAGGGCATGGCTTGCGAAATAACAATGATTTACGAGTAATTACCAGAGGCTGAGATTAATTCAAGCATTCTATCTATCACTGTTTTGTATATGAAAATGAATATTACACATTTATTAGTGAACTTGTTTGAAAGTTAGATGCCAGATAAGCTTTATGAGATAAATAATGACTATATCCCCTTGCAGGTTTTCCTGTGGCTCAGTGACTTTAACATCACATCCTCTGTAGGCTGTAAGTCCAACTACCTGCGGGTTTACGATGGAAACAGCAAGACCTCACGTGTCCTACTGGAAAACACCTGCGGGCAGGGCAAAGGGCTTTCACTCTTGGCCTCGGGGAACACCATGCTGGTGGAGTTTGTCTACAGTAGTCCAAGTGCATTAAACAGTTTCAAAGCCACTTACAGCACAGGTGAGTCTACACTGTCTCATTATGGAGCAGGTCCTCCATAGGAACATATTCATTTGGTGGTTGAGAGTGTCATTGATTTGTTAATGTAAGTGTTGCTGTGGGTGGGGTTTATATTGCTCTCTTGATTCACTCTGTGTTAAACTGTACCCATCAAACCTCAAATATCTCTTGCATGTAGCTGCACATTCCCATGTGTGCTGCCCAACTCCCATTGGATCCCTCCCTCTAGTGTGTCTCCCCTCTGGTGCTGAGATATCTTCAGCAAGGGTGTCTCCTAGCGCTATTGTCTTCTAATGTGTCTATCTTTGATTGCTCATGTTACCCTTCTTCTACAGTATCTGTCCTGAGATGATAGTTATGCACTGCTCATGGGTGTCTCTTTTATGGTATTTGAACTGCCATATCTCTACAGTATCTTTTGTGGGTTGGGGGAACATCTGCCTATACAGTGTGTCTTCCATAGCGTGGAGAGATCTTCCTATAGGATATATGTCCTGAGATGTTGCAGCAGCAATTCGTCTAAAGTGTTTCTCTTAAGATACATCAACCGCCATTCCTTTTTAGTGTCTGTCCTGAGATGCTGGGGCAGCTATTCCTAGAGGGAGTCATTCATGATTTGCTAGCAGGCACAGCCCATGTCGGGCGTTATACTGGGGCGGTGCTGTCAGGCAGGGGAGGGTCAGGGTGGTGGGTTGTAAAAATGCGGGATATGGACCATTAGAGGTAAGTACCGATAAAAATAAATAAAACAAATTTCTTTGCCCATGCTGCATCGCCAAATGTGATGCAGCGTAGGCAACGAAATTCATTTTATTTATGTTTATCGGTACTTACCTCTAATGGTCCATATCCCGCATTTTACAACCCACCACCCTGACCCTCCCCTGCCTGACGTCACCGCCCCAGTATAACGCCCAGCACAGGCCTGTTTGCTGGGAGAGTCTTTGGTACTGCAGTTTTTCTAGGGCATATTAAATAAAACTAAAATAATTATTTTAAAGTGTGTGATTGCCCGAAGGTGTCTTTTGTAAGAAGCGGGCTCTGTGTATACTATAGCAAAGTAAGGTATAGTTTGCACAGAGTCCAGTGGATCCCCAAAGACTTACAGAGGTAAAAGTAGATACCTTATTCTCTAGTTGTGGTAGTGCAGGCGAGCAGTAAGGCTTTATCAGAGGGTAGTGTTAAGCATTTATTGTACACACTCAGGCAAGAAATGATGTCAGAGACAAAGACTGAATTCAGACCAATTGTTGGTATAAAAAATATTTCTATAGTTTTATTTTATTTTTAGAACCAAGCAGAACTTGGTACAGGTAGGTAGAATTGTACTTTTCAAAACAGGTTGTTCAAAATAAGCGAGCTGGATGAAATTGACTTTGTCGCAGGCCTGTAAAATATTTACAGACAATAGAAATTACTTTATGATTACTTTTCAGATTACTCTTGAGAGTACTTTTTAGATTACTTAATCTACTCAAAGTGGTATGCCTAATTATCACACTGGAAAAACCAAAGGAAATGATGGACGGAGCGTTGACAATACAAGCACTCACCACCAGTCAACTGATCTGGCTTTAATCCATCACCGTTCTTTAGCCCACTCTGCCACCCCAAGTTCAGACATAGCCATATGCAAATCAGTTTGACCCTGTGCCTCATGGGAACAGTCCAGCCCGAACTGCCAAGCCATGCCTTCCCTGGACCGGAAACAAGCTTCCGAGGACCGGTTTCTGGCATTTCAGCCGTCTTCAGCCCGGCTTGCTTGAATCCAGTGACAAAGTGAGCAAGGGACTCACGTCTGCGCATACCCTGCCAACTTATGGCGAACAAAGAAAAACCAAAAGCACAGAGTCAAGGCTGATTTGCATATGGCCATGTCTGAACTGGGGTGGTGTGGAGTGAAAAAAAACGATGGATTTAGGCCCAGATCTCTGTACTGGGGTGAATGTAGACATTGTTCTGCATTCTGTCCATCAACTGTGGTTTTTGCATTTGTCACCCTGAGTGGGATGGGAATGCTCAGACGTGAGTCCCATGCTCTCCACACCACTGTATTCAGGCAAGCCGGGCTGAAGACGGCTGAAATGCCAGAAACCGGTCCTCGGAAGCTTGTTTCCGGTCCAGGGAAGGCACGGCTTGGCAGTTCGGGCTGGACTGTTCCCATGAGGCACAGGGTCAAACTGATTTGCATATGGCCATGTCTGAACTGGGGTGGTGTGGAGTGCAAAAATACGATGGATTTAGGCCCAGATCTCTGTACTGGGGTGAATGTATGACATTGTTCTGCATTCTGTCCATCAATTGTTTTTTTTACATTTGTCACCCTGAGTGGGATGGGTATGCTCAGACGTGAGTCCCATACTCTCCACACCACTGGAGTCAAGCTATCTTGGCCGAAGACGGCTGATAGCCAGTAACCGGTCCTAGGATGCTTGATTCCAGTCCAGGAAAGACATTGCTTGGCAGTTCGGGCTGGATTTTTGCCATGAGGCACAGGGTCAAGGCTGATTTGCATATGGTCATGTCTGAACTGGGGTGGTGTGGAGTGCAAAAAAACGATGGATTTAAGCCCTGATCTCTGTACTGGGGTGAATGTATGACATTGTTCTGCATTCTGTCCATCAATTGTTGTTTTTGTAGATATCACACTCTGACATTTCCTAGACAAAGGTAAGTAAAACCGTTTTGCATTAAAACACAGTTGATTATGTTTCCATACAAACACAACTCATCACCTAGAACTTTTACAGGGGAAAACAGTCAACGCAATCCTATTGAGAACAATTAGGTTATTGGTTTGAGGGTAAGCAACCGGCTTTAGGGTTGCATTTCCAGGGTTAGAACAAGGGCTCCCCCCAGGGTCAAGGATGCCCTCAAAGAGCAACCTCAGTAGCACTAGGGCAGCCATGTGCAGAATGCTGGGGCCCAATATTAGCCTATAGGGTTAGAAGGCCGTTGGTTGGTGGCTGCTCTTGGGCAAGCCACGGGGATGAGGGAGCAAGGGTCAAGCTCAAGGTTAAAGGGGATCTGAGTTAGCACACAAGGTACATCCACAGCAGCACATGGGTGGCCGGGGGCAGGGTGCTGATTTGGTATTGGTGCCCTGTTGGTTTCAATTGGTGAACTCCGTTCGGAACAAAAACTGCAGGTTCGGGCAGGGAGGCTGCCTGCAGGCGACCATCAGTTGACGAGGTAAGTTGGGAGGCAGGGGGTTACCTGGACACCGTCAGTTGGGCCACCCAAGGTTGTGGAGCATCGGTGTGGGGATGTCTTTAAGCGTCGGGTTTCCTTACCAGCTCCAGTCGCAGTCCGGGGGTTCCGCCAGATACGCTTGTACATCGTGAGGCTTGAGATAGGTCAGGGATCACCAGATCCCTGGTCAGGTTCGCTGGGGGGGACCACCTTGTGATGGTGGGCCACTCGACAGTCAATCTACAGTGTAACTAGTACCATCTGTACTTACCAGTGACACAATCTGTGTCATCTACAGTACCATCTCTGTCCCAGATGGCATTCATCTAATCTGTAATCATCACTACCCACGCTTATCAGAAGCACAAACATCATCTCCACCATAAGAACTGTCACAGGTGCTGGTTACACTGCAGATTGACTGCATCTGTGACAGACCTTGTGTTGAAGATGATGCTTGTGCCTCTTATAAGCGTGAGTGGTGATTACATATTAGAAAAGTGACATCTGGGGTAGAGAGGGTAATGTAGATTACGCAGATTGTGTCAGTGGTTAGTACAGAGGATGCTGGTCACACTGTAGATTGACTGTATCAGAGACAGTTCTTGTGACGAAGATGATGCTGGTAACTGATAAGTGTTGGTGGTGATGATTATAGATTAGAAGAGTAACATCTGCCACAGGGTTGGTACTGTGGGTGACGTGGATTGTGTCAGTGGTAAGCAAAGATGTTGTTGGTTACACTGTAGAGTGACTGCATCTGTGACAGATCTTGTGGTGAAGAAGATGTCTGTGTCTCTAATAAAACCGGGCAGTGATGATGAGTGACGTCTGGGACAGGGTTGGTACTGTGGATTATGCAGATTGTGTCACTGGTTAGTACAGATGGTGCTAATTACACTGTAGATTGATTGCAGAGTGACATGTTTTGTGACAGAGATGATGTTGGTGTCTGTCATAAGTGTGGGTGGTGATGATTACAGATAAGATGAGGGACATCTGTAGCAGGGATGGTACTGTAGATGAAAATGATTGTGTCAATGGTTAGCACATGTGGCCTTTTTCATGCTGCAGATTGAGGACAATTGTGACAGATCTTGTGACGGAGATGATGTTCCTGTCTGTAATAATCCTGAGTGGTGATGATTACAGATTAGAAGAATGACATCTGCAGCAGGGCTAGTAATGTAGATGTTGCAGGTTGCTGCAGTGCTAAACAGAAATGGAGGTGGTTACACTGAAGATTGACTGCATCTGTGACAGATCTTGTGGTCGTGATGATGCTTATGTGTGTCATAACTGTGGGTGGTGAGGAGAGATGCACTGAGGAAAACAACAAAAAGCCACACATCACACTCAGCCAAAAATGCACAACTACGTGAAGCGAGAACAAGAAAGCAAGGCGGGAGTGCACGTTGGAAAAACCGAAGACAACTGATAAAAGCCCGGGACCATTGAAACCAAAAAATATAATACACAGGTACTTTACCAGGAAAAGGGTTGGTGTGGACAAAGCCACAGTCCCTCAACTCCCACAGGTAGATGGGTCAGACTTAAAGCCCTGGAAGTCTTGAACAATTCAAAGTAATGGTGGGTGGAATTCGCGTAATCGCGTTACGCTAATCTCCACGAAAAGGGTAAAAAATTCCTGCGAACAGGCAAAAAAATTCCACGAACACGCGGAAATGCTTGTTCGCATTGCTTTTTTACTGTTTCCAATCACTGTTTGCATGCTTGGGGGGAAATATCTTGCGAACACGCATTTGAGAACGCGAACAAGCAAAAAATTTTGCGAAGTCGCGGAATGCAGAATTTTGGGCAATTTCGCATTCTCCGCGGAACACAAAATTACCCAAATTCCGCGAACGGACCGGAATTTACCACCCAGGCCTAATTCAAAGTATGAAGTTGGTAAAGGCAGACGTAATCTAAAGATGCAAACTACAGCAGAAATGGCGGAGATGGCTGAGATGGCTGAATTAACAGACAATTTAGCAGGGAAAATCAGCACCTGAAAAACTACCATGGACAAGGTGGAGAGAAAGGGGAGCTCCCCAACAATAATAAAGGAGAGGACAGGAGAGGAAGCAAAAAAACGAAATGTGTTGATTGTATTAAGCTCCATCACATGTCAGGCATAGAGCCGGAAGTAGTGACAGAGGACATCGACATTTCTTCTACAAGGTACAATGAGGAAGATAACACAAAGGACGAAAAGGGGGACACGGAGGTGCAAGGCCCGAAACATACCAGTGAGCACATGCAAACGTAGAGGCAAAATTTGGCAAGGACGCAAAACAGGCATCTACTCACAGTGGAGGCAATAATCTCCTACCCATCAAACTATCTGCCTGACACACAACAGAACGTGGCAGGGAGAAGGCCAAAACAGCCCTGCTCGACTCCACTAAGCAACAACTGGCCAGAGCCTAGGCACCAATCACCAGACCAATCACTTGACTCTATCCCAGGTCACATGCCCAGCAAAGACAAATGAAGAAACACAAAAATGAAGCCAGGTCAAACATACTAGAATCATTATTTACCCAACTAGACAATTGAGGAAGCCCCAGAACTGATTATAAATACCATAAACACCTCCCTACTTGCGGCTATCAAGGCACTCACTTGGCAATCGCACAAACAAGAAATACAAGTAGATTTGACACACATGCTAGCTCAGCGCGTGCTCTCAACTGATAAGAAGATTGAAGCACTAAACACAAAAATAGACTGCCTTCTAAACAAGAGCAAGAGCACCGCAGGATCCATAGATGATACAAATGATGCTATAATTGAAGAATTAACCTCACTTCCCGATTTATTACCAACACTGATCAATCAATGTAAACTTATCTATGAAAGCAAACAGCAGAACGAGAGGACTATCACACAATCAGCAATAAAGAGTAAGAAGGAGAATAAATCACTAGATAATGGGCGTGCAGCATCAGACCAAAAACACAAGCAGTGAACAGGCCTGCTATGCAAGCAAGGGGCTTCCATACTCGGATATGATTGCAACGCCTTTGCAACCAATCAATGAAGTACTTGAATGCAAGCAGACTCCAGCACAAGCCAGAGGCACTCAAACGAATAAGGCACAACCTGAGGAGAAGAGACACAACTGCTGTGGAGACAAAAAAGAAACTGCGCAAAGCACACATGGTCAATAAAAGAACAGTCAAAGCCTATAGAATCGCTCAAAAAGAACCACAAACAGAAGTACTGAGCAAACTGGTAAAGCAAGAGGACACTATAGAAGCACCAACTCAGAAGCTCTGATGTCTTACTACAGCACACAAGAATACCCCACGAAAGACCAAATACAATTTTAAGGGGAACCCACAAAAACACTTGTTCCTCTCTTGGGGGGAGCACAATCAAAATCCAACTGTGCAATTGCAGGAGCAAAAACGTTAAGACAGAGGAGCAACTCATTCACACACACACAGAAAAACTTGACTGGGCCTGGCTCCCCACCGCCCTTACGCCTAGAGGCGGTCGAAATCCGAGGGGAGAAATTGAAGAGAACTAAAAACAACAAAGCCCCACAAAAGTGCATTTCGGATAACTAACTGGAACGTTGTGGGCCTATACTCCCTCATGAGTGATGGAAAAATACTGGAATTTCTAAACACAGGAGATATCATATGCACGCAAGAAATGTGGTTGACCGCCCCATTCCTATTCCAGGTTTTCAAGTCAGCTATAGGCCAGTACAGACAAAAAACTTGTTCGGAAGACCAATGTGAGGTCTTGCAATCTATGTGAAATTAGATCTACAAGTGAAAATCTAAAATTGGCCAAACAACACCTGTAGCTTTCAGACAGTCAACATAAACGGCCTAGCACTAGACAACATGCCCAAGTTAATATCCTTGATAAACCTAAATCCACAGAGAGACACAAAATTGGCCATAGTGAAGAACATAACCGAACACATAAAGTCATTCATACACGAACATCCAGGAGAGCGGTACATATAATGGCTGGCGACTCCAATACCTGAACATTTAGAGCAACGTGAAATATCTCAAGGAGGCCAACAAAGAATGATCCTAAGAGCATGCATCTGTGAACGCGATCTCAGGTCAGCGTCGCTGGAGGAGTCTACAGGTGGCACTACGACCTACACTTACAGAGACATATCGACTTTGGATTACATCTTTCTAAGCAGGGAGCTACTAAAGAGGTGCACAGTCTAGCAAATACACCGGAGGAACGAAAGCAACCACAATCCTATTCCAGAGATATCAACATAAGTGCAAAGGTCCACAAAAACGGTAAGTCCGTAACAAACGCAGGCCCACTTACAAAAATAATTAAATGGGGGCCAGTTATAATGATCAACTATAAAGGCTGAAAACACTCTTTTACAACTGCACAATGGAACCACGAAACAACAAAGAATGGGCAGTGGTCCTCAGTCTTAGACAAGCTCTAGGAGTCACTAACTCCACAAAGCCAAGAAGAACGTCAAACTGTGCCGTAAGAAGGACGGTGGCCCTGAATTCCTGGAACACGAAAGATTCTAGAGAGAAAAAAACATACCAATACGCTGCTCAACAACATAGAAAGGAAAGAACCATAGCCAAAGAAAGCAAGCTAAAAGAGGCCAGAAACCAATACAAAAAGATTGTGTGGTGCCAAAAACAACAGGAAACTCAGGAACAGTGGAAACACATATACTCCTTGCTAATGCCCAGCAAATCCAAAGAATTCTGGAAATACATAAACAGCTTAGCAACCAAGTCATATAGGAAGGATAACATTGTACCAGCAATCACGTGGCAGCAGCACGTGGGGAACCTATATGTGGACTCGAACAAGCTGAAGACTTTCCACAAAGACCAGCTGAAGAATATCTAAGAAGATTTGGAGGATACACTATAACAGTAACAAGGGCAGAGGTACTAAAGATACTAATAAATAGCTGGAGCGATGGGGCTCCAGGACTGAATGGCATACCAGAGATCATCTTTTAAGATGACTGAACTTTCTGGGCTCCTGTGATTCTCAATCTATTTAACGAATGCCTGGCCACATCAGCCATACCGGAAGCATGGAAGGGTGTGATCCTCGACCCAATTCATAAAAAAGAAGACCCAACTCAGCCGGAAAACTACAGCTTAATGGACCTTCTTGACGTGGATGGCAACATCTTTGCCCGAATCATCCTAACAGAACTAGAACAATGGATAACGGATAACAAAATCATTCCACCTATCAGACAGGGTTTAGACGCAATGCATCGACCCTAGACAACAGCATCGCCCTCACCTATCTGGACTCAAAGGCGAGTAAAATAAACACTCCCCCAGTATGTGCCTGCTTTGTTGACTATAGTGCTGCCTTTGACGGCATCGCCTGCAACACCCTATGGAGAAAACTGGCAGATTGGGGCATCCCGAAACAACTGCTGCCAGCAATAGCAGCTTTATACATGGACACGCGGGTGAGGATCAAGCTAACACAATCACACGCCACCAGCCGGATCCTCACCGATGGAGGCTTAAAGCAGGGGTGCGTACTCGCCACGACTTTATTCACATTATGTACAGCAGACCTTGGGGAAGAATTATTGTAAGGCAAAGCCTTTCCACCATCTCTAGGATGGAAAATATTACCAATAATATAGTACGCGGACGACTTGGTCTTGATGGAGCAGACCCGCATTGGAATGAGGAGGGCCCTGGATATTTTACACACATACAACAATCACAACGCCCTCCACGCAAATGCTGGTGAAACAAAAAGTCCTGATTTTTGGCCAAGTCCCTCTAAAACACCAACTCAAATGGCACCTCGGCCCGCTAACGGTTGACACTTATTCCAAGTATAACTATCTTGGAGTTTGGCTGATGGACACAGGGAAACACACACTGCAAACACGTTCTCTCCACCTACACTCCACCATGAACTAAACAGCCATTCGGCTGAGGCAACTCGAAGAGACATCGGGACTAAACTGGTACCAACAATAGACCATGGTCGCCTTGCCTATCCAGGAAGGTTGTTCAAGACATTAGAGCGGAACCACACAATGTCATACAAGAAGATATTTGGTATGCCCGGGAACACGCCTTTAATACATCTGGAATTCAACCTAGTAAGCATGAATGTAGCATGCAACAAATTAATAATCAATTACCATCTTCAGGTGAGTCGGGCTGACCTTTAGTCCCTGCGGGATGCTTTCTGGACAAAAAAAGCACCTGGGCGAAGTACCAGGTACTAGCTGGCTCACCGCAAAACTTGGACCAGGCCCTTTTGCCAGCCTCCCAATAAGCAAAGCAGAACTAAAAAGCAAATTAAAGGAATATGCCAAGAAGGCCTGGAGGAATCTGGACTTAAACAAGGCAAGATGCATCAGAGGTGTGGAGGAGCTTGCAGCATCCCATGAAGCCTTTCTCTGCCAACCACACTTGAGATCAGGAAATGGAAAGTATGCTTTCGAGAACATTCTATCACGCCAACAACTACACCAATCAGGGAGTACGGGCACATTGGAATAACTGGGCCTTGAGGCAGGAGCAATGTAGGCTGTGTAATTACGACTCTGAATCAGTTGCCTATATCGTATGTTGCTGCGTAAAATTATCACAAAAGAGACACAGATATCTGAGGCCTATCTTTATGCAACATGGGATAAGATCATGTAAGGAAGCGGATTGTGTCAGTGATAAACAGAGATGGTGCTGGTACTCTGTAGATTGAATGCAACGGTGACAGGTCTTGTGGTGGCGATGCTTCTTTTGTCTGTGATAAGCATGCGTGGTGATGATTACAGATTAGATGAGTGACATGTGCGGCACTGACAGTATTGTAGATGAAGCTGATTGTGTCAGAGGGAAACACAGATGGTCCTTCTTTGACTGTAGATTGATGACAGTTGTGACAGATCTAGTGACGGAGTTGATGCTTGTGTGTGTAATGAGCATGGGTGGTGATGATTAAAGATTAGATGAGTGAGATCTGTGGCAGGATGGCACTGTAGATGATGCGGATTGTGTCAATGCAAAGCTGAAATTGTGCTGGTTACACTGTAGATTGATTGTATCTGTGACAGGTTTTGTGGTGGAGGTGATGATTGTGTCTATCATAAGCGTGGGTGGTGATGATTACAAATTAGATGAGGGAATTTTATGGCAGTCATGATACGGTAGATGATGCTGATTCTGTCAGTGGTAAGCACAGATGGTCCTACCTATGCTGTAGATTGTTGGCAACTATGACAGATGTTGTGATAGTTGTGATGTGCTTGTGTGTGTGATAAATGTGGGTGGTGATGATTAACGATTAGATGAGGGACATCTGCGGCATGAATGGTACTGTAGATGATGCAGATTGTGTCGGTGGTGAGGAGAGATTGAGCTGGTTAACTTTATATTGACTGCATCTGTGACAGGTCATGTGGTGGAAATGTTGCTTGGGTCTATGATTGTCATGGGTTGCGACTGTTACAGATTAGATGCAGGAAATCTGCTGCAGGGATGCTACTATACTTGATGCGTACTGTGTCAGTGGTAAGCAGATATGGTGCTGGCTACATTGAGCTTTTCGGCATATGTGAGAGGTCTTGTGATGGAGATGATGCTTGTGGCTGATAAGCATGGGTGGTTTTGAGTACAGATTAGATGACTGACACCTGTGCCAGGAATGGTGCTGGTTACACTGTAGATTGACTGCATTTGTGACAAGTCTTGTGGTGGAGATGATACTTGTGTCTGTGATAAGCGTGGGTGGTGATGATTACAGATTAGATGACTGACATCTGGAGCAGGGATAGTACTGTAGATTATGTGGGTTGCTGCAGTAGTAAGCAGAGATGGTGTGGGTTACACTGCAGATTGACTGCATCTGTAACAGGTCTTGTTTTGGAGATGATGCTTGTCTCTGTGATAAGCGTGAGTTGTGATGCTTACAGATTAGATGTGTGACATCAGTGGCAGTGATGGCACTGTAGATGATACGGAGTGTGTAAGTGGTAAGCAGAGATGGTGCTCGTTACATTTTAGATTACCTTCATCTGAGACAGGTCTTTTGGAGGAGATGCTGCTTGTGTCTATGATAAACATGAGTGGTGATGATTATAGATTAGATGAGTGGCATCTACGGCAGTGATGGTATTGTAGATGATGCTGATTGTGTCAGTGGTAAACACAGTTGTGACAGATCTTGTAACGGAGATGATGCTTGTGTCTGTGATTAGCATGGGTGGTGCTTTATACCGATTTGATAAGTAAAATCTGCTGCAGGGATGGTACTGTGGATGATATTCATTGTATCAGTGGGAAGGAGAGATGGTGCTGGTTATGCTGTAGATTGACTGTATCAATGACAGGTGTTTTGGTAGAGATGATGCTTCTGTGTGATGAGCATGGGTGGTGTTGATTGCAGATTAGATAAATATCATCTATGGCAGGAATGGCATTATAGATGATGCAGTTTGTGTCAGTGGGAAACGGAGATGGTGTTGGTTATGCTGTAGATTGACTGCATCTGTGACAGGTTTTTTGGTGGAGTTGATGCTTGTGTCTGTAATAATCGTGAGTGGTGATAATTACAGATTAGATGTGTGACATCTGGACAGGGATGGTAATCAGAGATTGTGCTGGTTACACTGTAGATTGACTGCATCTCTGACAGATCCAGTAGTGGATAAGATGCTTGTATCTGTGATAAGTGTGGATGGTGATGATTACAGATTAGATGTGTGACATCTGCGACAGGGATGGTAATGTAGATGATGTGATTTAGTCAGTGGTAAGCAGAGATGGTGCTGGTTACACTGTAGATTGACTGCATAGGTGACAGGGTTTGTCACGGAGATAATGTGTGTCTGGGATAAGCACGGGTGGTGATTATTACACATTAGATGAGGGATATCTGAGGCAGGGATTTTTCCTCATTTATGCGATCTTCATGGCTATGGCAAGCAAGGTCACCTCCTGTTTATTGGAAAAGAGACCGCCCTTGGCTAGCCAGGTAAGACCATGTCTTAAAAAACCTACATATTCTTTGAGTATTACCACCACACCATGATGATTCCCTTGAATTTGTTTGATCGCGTTAGTTGGAATCATTGGACGTCCCTTCCTACCCTGCCACCTAGATCTTATCCCAAAGCTCCCAATACTTCATACCTTTGCTTTCCCCTCTAGATTTATCCAATTTCCTAAACTTGTCAACTTACCAGAGCCAGTCTTCCACCTTAGGAGGAGATGGAAGAATCCAATGTATACACATCTCACGTCTAGCTAATAACATTGAAGTAAATAAAAGATATTTCTGTTTTTTACTTAAAACAATATTAGGTTCATTAGTGTCCAAAATGCCAAAAATAACAGTAAAGGTGCTTACCTTAATATTGGTGTTTAGAGCCTTAGCAACAATCTTGGAGGCAGGGATGTTAATGTGAATGCTGCTGATTGTGTCAGTGGTAAGCACATATGGTCCTTCTTACGCTGTAGATTGATAATAGTTGTGACACATCTTGTGACGGAGATGATGCTCGTGTCTGTAATAAGTGTGGGTGGGGATGATTACAGACTGGATGAGTGACATCTGCGCAGGGATAGTACTGTAGATGATGCAGGTTGTTGCAGTGGTAAACAGAGATTATGCTGGTAACACATTAGATTGACTCCCTCTGTGACAGATCCTGTCGTGTAGATTATGGTTGTGTCTGTTATAAGTGTGGGTGGTGATGATTACAGATTAGATGAGTGACATCCGCTGCAGGAATGGTACTGTAGATGTGGTTTGTGTCAGTGGTATGCAGAGATGGTGTGGGTTATAATGTAGATTGACTGCATCTGTGACAGGTCTTTTGATGGAGATGATGTTTGTGTTTGTGATAAGCGTGGGTTGTTATTTTTGCAGATCAGATGAGGAACATCTGAAGCACGGATGGTACTGTCGTTGTAGCTGATTGTGTCAGTGGTAAGCACAGATGGTCCTTCTCACGCTGTAGATTGATGACAGTTGTGACAGAACTTGTGGCGGAGATGATGCTCTTATCTGTACCAAGCGTCAGTGGTAATGATTACAGATTAGATGAGTGACATCTGCGGCAGAGATAGTACGGCAGATGATGCGGGTTGTTGGTGTGGTAAGCAGAGATGGTGTGGGTTCTAATGTAGATTGACTGCATCTGTGACAGGTCTTTTGCTGGAGATGATATTTGTGTTTGTGATAAGCGTGGGTGGTGATTATTGCGGATTAGATGGGGGACATCTGAATCAGGGATGGTACTGTCGATGTTGCTGATTGTGTCAGTGGTGATCACAAATGGTCCTTCTCACACTGTATATTGATTACAGTTTTATCAGATCTTGTGGCGGAGATGAATGCTCGTGTCTGTACCAAGCGTGGGTGGTGATGATTACAGATTAGGGATATTACTGTAGATGATGCTCTATGTAGGTGTGGTAAGCAGAGATGATGCTGGTTACACTGTAGATTGACTGCATCTGTCACAGGTCTTATGGTGGAGATGATGATTGTTTTTGCCGTAAGCGTGGGTGGTAATGATTACAGATTAGATGAGGGACTTCTAAGGCAGGGATGGTACTTTAGATGATGCTGATTGTGTCTGTGACAGATCTTGTGACGGAGATGATGATTATGTTTGTGATAAGCGTGTGTGGTGATAATGACAGATTAGATGAGTGACATGTAATGTAAGGGACATTTCTACCGTGCAACTTTCACTCCAAGGAGTATCTTGGCGCTCACACAACTCAGATGGAGGAGTTGGGAGGAAAAAGGGTGTCCTAAGTTCTACACACACATTACACTAAGGTCCTACAGGTGGCGTCAGGCAAGGAGAAATTCCAGGTTTTTAATGCCTTCCTGAAAGGGTCTTCCTGAGAGAATGACCGCAAGAAGAGAGGGAGTTTAATGTAATGTAAGGGACATCTGTAGCAGCGATGGTATTGTAGATGATGCAGACTGTGTTAGTGGTAAGCAGAGATGGTTCGGGTAACACTACAGATTAACTGCAACTCTGACAAATCTTGTGGTGGAGATGATGAATGTGTCTGTCATAAGCGTAGGTGGAAATGATTACAGTTTTAATTAGGGACTACTTATAGTATGGCCATTGGGGACATTTTCGACATTGATAAGTTAGCATGAGCTCTGCGTCCATGATGCTTCTTTTGCGCGTGATACTACTTGACTTTATTTGGCAAGACTCTGTTTGTGCCTTTCACATGAGAATTGTCTGCATTTAGACAAAACATGCTACACAGCTTCAGGCTGCTGGAAACCCGTGCTACGATATTATGGGATTGCATGTTCGTTTGTTACACACTTGGAAAGGGACCTTTCCAGGGAGAAGAGCTATGCTCTCCGCGCCAGGACACTCAAGAGTATTAGTGCGCGTTACAAATCCACTATAACATATAACATATAACATGCTGTTCCTCTGATGTAAAAACTACCTTCTAGGACCTAAGGTATGGGGTCTGCTGATAAAGCATAGAGATCTTCCTTTATATAATAAAACTTCTTCTTCCCAAGGGGAGGGTGGTTAGGCCTTATAGTCCTTTATCCATTGTCTGTATACAATGATTTCTCCTTTCATAGTCCAGGGACTTGCTCCAATGCTAACTGTGTTAGGTTTATGCGTTTTGCCGCTGGTAGTGACTCGTATACTGCATTATACAGCACAATAATTAAAAATAAACATTTTGAACTATAACCGTGACTCTGTCCAATCTTATTGTGGACAAGTAAGAGTGAGTGAGCGAAAGAGTACATCTTGCTACCGCGATTCCTGAGAGAGTCAGGAGTGTTGTGTTCTGGATTGGCAAATAATTTTTAGCTTTGTAATTATGTAGGAGAACGAATGAGACACTATAGCTAATCAGTTCTAGGATTTTGGGTCATGAGGCGGTAGGAAGGCTTAGCGCCTACACACAGAGGTCCTGTTTTCCTGCGCATAGTTCTGTGTATGTGCAGTATCCCCGCAACATGGCGCCACCAACATTTGGTCTGTTCTTATCTGCGAGATACCTGAGTAGTGCTTGTGCTTGTCCAGAAACCCCTCACTTCTGTTTCCGGTGGCAGTTGTGATGGTGTAGCCTCCTATATTGTGATATATTATAGGTTTTTCAAGCTTACATTTTAAAAGGTATTTCTCTTTCTTTTTTCCCGTTATTGCGCTGACACACATAAGTTGCTATTCTCTACTATTGAATATGGCAGTTGCCATAGCACCTCCTAACCGGGCACCAGTCAGGGCGTATTTGTCTCAGTATGCTGGTGTTGCACTTATTTTTGTTGTTGAAGCGGATGCAGCTCACGCTTCTAGATATTATATTCTTGGTTCACCTTTCCGGTGGATCACTGATAAAATATCGACGACAAAAACACCGACCAACGAAAATATTGTGGTACAAATATTTATTTTTATTTATTTTTTAAATTTCTAAAGCGCGCAAATACCTTACGGTGTCTCGGCGCTGGAGTTTGCAGATTACAAGGGTTCCACTGACATCTTACTGATTAAAGAGCCAAGTCTTGAGATGTTTTCGAAATGAAAGTAGTGAGGAATGATCTTTGACAAAGGAAGGGATCTGATTCCATAGTTTTGATGCTGCCACTACAAAATGTCTATCTCCCCATGATACTTTTTTTGTGCATGGGATTTGGAGCTGTAGGGCTGAGGAAGAACGTTGTGTTCGGCTAGGTTTGTACACTTTGAATGCTCTTTTGTAGAAATCAGGTCCATTATTGTTCAAGGCCTTGTGAATGATACACATGGCCTTAAACTTTATCCAGCTTCTTATTGGTAACCAGTGGAGCTCGCGGATTGTGGGAGAGATAGAAGCGTGCTTGGGTATACCCATAAGAATCCTTGCAGCAGCGTTTTGGACAAGCTGTAATTTGCTCAAAACTTGCTCTTGTGCGTTAAGCAATAGACCATTGCAGTAGTCCACCTTGGATAACACCAAGGAGGACATTAAGGTTTTTCCTGCAGTTGTGGGAAGAAAAGGGAGCAGTTTCTTCACCATTCTCAGGGTAAAGAAGGAGGCTGACACCACGGCATTGGCATGACTAAGGAACGTAAGCTTATTATCGAAAAGCACGCCCAAGTTTTTCACCTTGGCTACTGGTGGTGGAGGAGCTCCCAGTTCCGAAGGCCACCAGACCGGAGACCAAGACGGAGTTAGTTCGCCAAAAACCATCACCTCCGTCTTGTCGGAATTTAGCTTTAGACAATTCCGATTCATCCATGAACTGATGGCCTTCATGCCCTCCTGAAAATTCGCTGCCACTGCTTCTCCATTTTTGTGTATCTCCAGGACCAGCTGTGTGTCGTTGGCATATGATGTTAGACCTATACCGAACGACTTTATTACCCTCGCCAAGTCCGACACGTAGATGTTAAAAAGTGTCGGACTTAGCGAGGAGCCCTGGGGAACGCCACACGGGAGAGTGAAATCAGGAGAGCAGAAGCCTCCCATCTTCACGGACTGTACTCGGTTGGCCAGGAAAGATGCCAGCGTTGCTCTGGCCCTGCCCTGAATGCCGAGGGCAGCGACACGGTCGATCAGGATGGTGTGATCGACCGAGTCGAAGGCCGCAGATAAATCAAGGAGTATCAAGATTGCTACACCACCCTTGTCCATGATTATCCTGACCTCCTCAGCAGCTTTTATCAAGGCAGTCTCCGTCCCATGGCCCTTCCTAAAACCGAACTGCGTGTTGTCAAGTAGATCATTCTGATCAATGAAAGTCGACAACTGTTGGTTCATTACCTTTTCAATTATTTTGGAAGGGTAAGGGAGAGAGGCGATAGGACGGTAGTTTTTTGGCTCTAAAGGATTTAGAGCGGGTTTTTTTAAAAGAGGTGTTACAATTGCCTTTTTCCAGACAGGGGGAAAGACACCTGTCTGAAATATGGAAAAACAGATGTTGCTAAGTACTGGGGCTATTAGGTTGGGTACTGATTTAAGGATACGTGGAGGACAAGGGTCCAGTGGTGATCCTGATTTAATGCTATTTATAAGCTCCACCATGGACAGGGGTGGAGAGAAGACCTCAAAATTTGGGTTTGGAGGCAGAGGGGGAGAATCCGGGATTGCAGAGTCGGTGATCGTTATTTTGGTAAAGTTGTCAAAGATATCCAGGACCTTAGCCTGGAAAAAGTCCGCTACCTTGTTACAGAATATTTGGGATGGCTCGATTGGGGAGGGGGCTGGAGGATTGGCTAACTCTCTTACCACCTGATACAATTGTTTGTTCGAGTTGAGAGCACGTTCTATTTGTGTGCTATAGAAGGTGCATTTTTCAGCAGTGATCAGCTTTCTGTAGCTGAGCAAGGCATTCTTGTAAGTATCTCTGTCGTAGATGTCATAGTTCCTGCGCCACCGCCGCTCCAAATTTCTGCAGCGTTGTCTTTCGAGCCTTAGTGACTCCGAAAACCAAGCCGCATAAGGTTTGGTGCGATTTGGCTGCATTTTTTTTATTTGGGGCTACGTGGTCAAGTGCCATATGTAACCAGCGTTGGTAGTTCTGGGCTACCTCATGAGGATCAGATATATCTTCAGGTATCGTAGATTCCAAGATATTGTGTAGAGCAGTGACATCAATATTTTTCCAATCACGACATAGGATCGGAGGGCAAGTGCCGGTAGAGGGGTTCTTAAGATACTTAGCTGAAATTGTAAATTTGACAGCTAAGTGATCCGTCCACGTGAGTGGAAACACTGTGGAGAAAGTTATATGGGCGTTGTTAGTGAATAAGCCATCTAAAGTGTGTCCTGCTTGATGAGTGGCCATATTAACCTGTTGTTCTAAGCCTGCAGCCAGGAAGTCAGAGATAAGAGTGAGCGAGTCCTTATCGTTATCATTCTCCAAATGAAAATTAAAATTGTACACACAAATATCGGGGCCCTATACTTAAACAAGAAATGACACAGATATCGATAAAAATATATTGCCTGATTAAATATTGATTATAAAAATATTTGCAGAAAAAATATAGATAACAAAAATATCGATAACATTAAATCATAATGAAACACAATAAAAAATATCTAGAACACTAATATCGACTTTACAAACATCGCTAAAATAGGTATAAGTAATATCAAAAATGCCATTTAACATTGAATAAACACTGCATACAATTATTTAATTATTTAACATATCCAAAATTAATTATAAAAAATTATAACAACATATATAAAAACTATTAAATGATTAAAACAATTATAATATAATTATACTAACCCACATAAATAAGTACATTCACAATATAACATTAAATTACTTTCAAATGATACTAAAATGACATATATATAATATATAACAATATTTTTGATAAATTATATTTATTAACAAATATATTTAAATAACAAAAGCAAATACATAAATATAAACATTAAATAAACATTATATATATTTACCTAATTGAAAGGTAACTGGTAAAAAATTCAAATAACGTAGCTCAACCAATAAATTAAAACCAAAGACACACAAACCAATAAAAAATGTTAACTAATTAACTAAACACTTTAAAAACATACAATGAATTAACACAATTTTACAGTTTATTGGCCAAACACGGAGGAAGAGCGTTACTTTGTGAAAGAGAGACCAGAAAAGAAAGAAAATCTACTACTCTCTCAAATATCAATACTATATCAAATTATACTACAACACAGGTAAGAACACTACATTTCTACAAAATATAAATACCTCAACCTCCTTAACTTAAATAACTAAAATAACTAAAATAATGAATTGTTCCCCTTTTTTAAATCAAAACTAAAGTGAAATACAACAACAACAATAAATTACCACACAAATATGTTATTAGGTACCTTCTTTAACTCAACATAATAAAAAATATAAATAATTAAATGTACAACTAAACCTATAAAGAAAGTAAATAACTCTGATTTTGTTAAACGTATAAGTACAAAACATAATTAAAAAACATATTTTTCTTCACAGCTTTTACAAACTGAACCTACAAAGAACATCTACGAAATTAAATTCATCAACTTCAAGTAGTAAGTATTATTTGTTTCAGTGCTACATAAAAAACAATACAAATAAATTAAAAACATATCTCACATTTAATGAACAAAAAGATTTTTCTTGCACAGCATCATAAATTAAAAGTGAAAAGACAACAAGCAGCAAATAATCCCATCAACAAAACTCCTATGTAAATATTTTTTTTTAGTATTGTCTCACTCGCCGAGAGCAGGACTACGATGCCTCGCAGCTAATTTTGCTTTTAAATCCTTGCTGTGCACTTTTAAAAACTGTGTTTGTTTGCGCTCCTGTACAAGCTCTTACCTGTCGTACGCTCTTCTGCCAGCGCCCCGGTCCACCACGGGTTTTCCCGTTTGCTGTGGAGGGCGCTGGCATACAGTTGCTGTCTCTGCCCTCATTGGCCTTTGCGGGTCACGTGGGGCGCCACACTCAAGCCCAACCCTATTTAGTGCTCTGTGGCTGGAATAGCGCTTGATTGTCTCACTCGCCGGAAGCATGACTACGATGCCTCGCAGCTAATTTTGCTTTTAAATCCTTGCTGTGCACTTTTAAAAACTGTGTTTGTTTGCTTTCTTATACAAGCTCTTACCTGTTGTACGCTCTACTGCCAGCGCCCCGGTCCACCACGGGTTTTCCCGATTGCTGTGGAGGACGCCGGCATACAGTTGCTGTCTTTGCCCTCATTGACCTTTGCGGGTCACGTGGGGCGCCACACTCAAGCCCAACCCTATTTAGAACTCTATGGCTTTCTCCGTGCTCCGCGGATGCGCGCAGTGGGCGCGCACCGAAGTCGCACTAAAGTCTAGCCCGTCTGGGCCCGTCCGCGCTGAGTACGCGCCAGAGCCCAGGAGGGTTGGTCCCCGATTTCTTATACCTCAAGTAAGCAATCTTTACTCTATCTATACTCTTTTGTCACTTAAACCTCCTAGGAGATCCTATCAGCACACTGCACACCCTAACGCCCTTCCCTATCTACACTGTGGTATTTGTCATCTTGCCCATTGTAGTAAAGGGATTGCCAGGACGATATCCTCGGATACTGGGGTGCTTAAATCCGCTCCCTCGAAGACTGAACTAGGCTTTCTTATCAATGCAAGATCATTGATTAAAAATAACATTGCCTTTAGGGACTTTGTGTCATTGAGGAAGCCCTCCTGGGTATTTATTACCGAAACCTGGATCTCGGACTCTTCCGGTCCGATCTTGTAGAGGCAATTCCAACGAGGTATGCCTTGACCAGATTGGATAGAACTGGACGAAGAGAAGGCGGGATGGGTATACTCCACAAACGTTCCTTCACCTGCAGAACTGAACACCTCTCTTCCCCGGCTGATTCTTTTGAGGCCATGTATTTTTCCATCAATTCTACTCCTACTGCTTCATTCTCAGGCATTTTATTCTATAGACCCCCTGGCCTTAGATCCTCCTTTAGTCAAGACCTGATGAGGCTCTTGAAACCCCTCATTGATAGATCTTATCTCACACTCTTGGGGGATTTCAATTTTCAGTTAGAGGAATTGACCTCTAGTGACACTCAGTCTTTGATCGAAACTCTGCAGGCTTGTGGCTTGACCCAACTCGTGGATAGCCCGACTCACTTAGCGGGTCATACATTGGACGGTGTTTTCTCTAGTGATCCGAGGGTAAAGATTGGTACCCCTATTCCTTTGGCTTGGTCAGACCATCTGGCAGTGCCCTTTGAGCTTAAAATCCAGCACAATGCTACTTCTTGTTTGAACCCCAAGAAATGGGAACTTAGAAGGAACCTTGGGGACATTGACAAGGAAGAACGTGCGCCATTCATGAATAGCATCAGCCCCTCTGCTAATAGGGATGCCAACTCAGCTGCAGCATATCTCTTTAACTCTATCACTGAGGCTGTAGACATCCTAGCCCCTGTTAAACAACACTATTCTGCCAGGAAGAGCCCCTCCTCACCCTGATTCTCTGATAGACTCAGACGACTGAGACAGGGTTGTAGAAAACAGGAGAGGGTTTGGCGTGCCCACCTGGACTCCACTGAAAACAAACAACGACATAAATCTCTCCTAAAGGAATATAAATCAGCCATCATTGAGGAAAAAAGGCCTATTTTCTTAATCTGACCACCTCTTTGAACTCCTCTAGGGATCTCTTTAAGATCATTGATTCCCTCTCTGTTCCTCAGAGGGTGGATACCATTGTTGAATCTCAGGAGTTATGTAATAAAATCTCTTCTTTTTTCCACGCCAAAATTGCTGATATTTACAGTTCATTGGAACACCTTAACTGGGAATTAGACTCTTCTCCTCCCCCTCCACCGGCCACTATAGCGCATGAGTTTGTCCAACCCAGATCTGGCTTTCTTTCTTTTCCTCCCCTCTCCCTAGAGGAGACACACTGTATCCTCGATAATATAAAACCTGTTTCCCCGTTGGACCCCTGTCCGTTGAAAATCTTGAAGTCCTGCAGGGAAGTTATTCTGCCTCCCCTTCTGGAGGTGCTCAACCTTGCCATCACTGAGGGTGTTTTTCCCCTCTCTTGGAAACTGGCAGTGGTTAAGCCACTCTTGAAGAAAGCTACTTTGGACCCCGGAGTCTTGAAAAATGTCCGATCTATTTCTCTGCTACCGGCCCCTGCAAAAATATTGGAAGTCCATCTCAATCATCATCTTACCACCTTTCTTGATGACTTGAACTTGCTTGACAGTTCGCAGCATGGTTTCCGACGAGCCCACAGCACGGAATCCGCTCTTACTGTAGTGGCCAATAACATCCGCTCGAAGGTCAATAGGGGCCATATAACTCTTTTGGTCCTACTCGACCTGACGGCTGCCTTCGACACCCTGTCACCCTCTGTCCTGGTTTCCAGGCTTAGGGAGATAGGTGTCGGTGGCCTCACCCTCAGTCTTCTAGCCTCCTTTCTCCATCAAAGGGAGCAGAGGGTGAAACTGGGAGATTATCTGTCCCCTTCCATCCCTGTGCAGTGTGCGGTCCCCCAGGGATCTTCTTTAAGTCTCATTCTTTTCAATATCTACGTGTCCCCACTTGCCAGGGTAGTGAGATCATATGGGTTTGAGGTGTTGTCGTACGCCGACGACACACAAATCATGGTCTCTCTAACACAGTCGGTGAATGACTCCGCCCTCACCTTTAGATCTTGCATGGGGGCCGTTTCCCGCTGGATGGTCCAAAACTTTCTAAAACTGAATGGAGAAAAGACCGAGGTCCTGATCTTTGGGAGTGGCCAGGATATCTGGTCTAAAAACTGGTGGCCGGATTGCCTTGGGGACTGTCCTCTCCGTTACCACTTTGCCAGGAACCTGGGGGTCCTGATTGACACTGCACTTTCCTTTGACCGTCTGCCACCGCACCCTAGTGCAGCGCCTCAGCAACATCGGAATCCAGGACAAGGCGCTGGAATGGATCATCTCCTTCCTCGACGGAAGAACACAGCGAGTCCGCCTACCACCGTACAAATCAGAGGCCTCCGAAGTCATCTGCGGCGTCCCCCAAGGATCATCACTGAGCCCCACCCTCTTCAACGTCTACATGAGCCCCCTCGCGACCATCGTACGCAAACACCACCTCAGCATCATCTCCTACGCCGACGACACCCAGCTGATCCTCTCCCTGACCAACAACCCCGCCGCCGCCAGAGCCAACCTGCACGACGGGATGAAAGAGGTAGCCGAGTGGATGACGACCAGCCGCCTGAAACTGAACTCGGACAAGACGGAGGTCCTCATCCTGGGCTCTTCACCCTCCGCCTGGGACGACTCCTGGTGGCCTCCCGCCCTGGGCACCGCACCCAAACCAACAGACCATGCACGAAACCTGGGCTTCATCCTGGACTCCTCCCTCTCCATGACCAGGCAAGTCAACAGCGTCTCCTCAGCGTGCTTCAACATCCTACGCATGCTACGGAAGATCTTCTGGTGGATCCCCACAGAGACCAGGAAGACCGTCACCCAGGCCCTCGTCACCAGCCGACTGGACTACGGCAACGCCCTCTACGCCGGGACCACGGCCAAGCTCCAGAAGAGACTCCAGCGGATCCAGAACGCCTCAGCCAGACTCATCCTCGACATCCCACGATCCAGCCACATCTCCGGACATCTGAGAGACCTTCACTGGCTCCCCATCAACAAGAGAATCACCTTCCGCCTCCTCACCCACGCACACAAAGCCCTACACGACCAAGGCCCGAGCTACCTCAACAGCCGAGTCAACTTCTACGCTCCCAATCGCCACCTCCGATCAGCCAACCACGCCCTCGCCGCCGTCCCCCGCATCCGAAGAGCGACTACAGGAGGAAGGTCCTTCTCCTACCTGGCCGCCAAGACCTGGAACTCCCTCCCGTCCGACCTACGCCTGACCCAAGACCACCTCTCCTTCAGGAAGAAGCTGAAGACCTGGCTGTTCGAGCAGTAGCGGCACCCCCCCTCCCCAGCGCCTTGAGACCCTACGGGTATGTAGCGCGCTTTATAAGTTTCACTGATTGATTGATTGATTGAGGTCAGTAGGACAGTGTCCACCTGCTGCGGTGTCATCAGGATCCTCAGAAAGATCGGATCTTATCTCTCTCTTGAGGCAAGGAAGCAAGCCACGGTTGCTCTGGTCTCCTCAAGTCTCGATTATTGTAATGCACTGTATGCAGGCATGAACAAGAGTCTTCTTTACCGTTTGCAGATGGTCCAGAACGCCGCCGCCAGGCTGGTCCTTAATCTTCCTAGGCTCTCCTCAGTCTCCATGGCCAGGAAAGATCTTCACTGGCTGCCCGTTCAGTCCAGGATCTCTTTCCAGCTTCTTTGCCTTGCCCATGGGGCTATCTATGGTTCCATCCCAGAGGGCATTAGGTCTCTCTTAGTTCCCTACCTACCCAGCAGAGCCCTTCGGTCTTCCACCAAAAATCTTCTTGTAGTCCCTAGATTTGCCAAGGCAAAATGGGGAGGCAGGGCCTTTTCCACACTGGTGCCTAGGCTCTGAAACTCCCTCTCCTCTCATTTGTTAGGACAACCATCTCCTGCACTCTTCCGAAGGGATATGAAAACCAGGCTTTTCCGAGAGGCTTATTCTTAACCATGGACCCGGTGTTCTGAGACCTGACGCATTCATATCTGTTTTTATGCGCCTTGATGCCTTTGCGCTAGTTGCGCGCTATAAATCCCCATTCATTCATTCATTCATTCATTCATTATCAATAATACTAGCATTTTTATTATTCACAATAGCATATTTACTACACACATATTTATATATCTTTACAGATATACCCCAAACTATTACATCTCACGGGGAAACTAATGCTTTGCTACATGGTTTACACTTACACCCAGGAAAAAGGTATAGAAAATAAAACTCATTGGAAATGTAGCAAATATTACTCCAATGCCTGTTACAGGAGAGCTGGTGCAGTAGATTTTAAATGCTGTGAATGTTAGAGATCACAACCATCCCCTCCAATGAGACTGAAGTGGAAGTAAGAGATGCCCTAGAGACAATAAGGGAATTAAGCAAAAGTTCCCAGCAGACAAGTACTCAAATACAAAAACTTTTTTAACCACAGTACCAGATCATGACACAGGACAACTTCCTTCCATCCTCAACTTAAAAAGATTAAAAGCAATAACTAAGAGAGCTTCAGATCCAATTCTTCCTACCCCCCAAAATTTTGTAGAAATCCAAATACTCTCAGAATACACCATTGACCACAAAGAAGAACAATTCTCACTCTATGACACCAAAGATCATGAGCAAAGAATTGTTAGATTTGCAACTAATACTAATTAGCATAAAGTTAAAAATTGTGAAACTTGGATGATGGATGGAACTTTTAACGTTTGTCCAAGCCCATTTTATCAGCTTTACACAATTAATGGAAAACTTGAAGAGACATATATCCCATTCATTTACGCATTGCTTCCTAATAAACATAACACCACCTATATAGATATAATATTAGATTTTTAACAGGCAATTATTCAAGCAATACTCAAACAATACCCACACACTGCAATACAAGTGTGCTACTATCATTTTAACCAAAGCATATGAAGGTACCTACAAACATCTGCTTTAAGCATAGAAAATTCAACTAACAGCAACTCTGCCTAACAAATAAAAAAATGAATAGCCCTGGCCTACATACCAACTACTAAAGTAGCCAATCACTACAACTCAGCCGTGGTCTGTAATGGGTGTACCTGCAGGGCGGTGACGTGGGGAGGGGAAGGGGCAGGGTGGGGGGTAGTAATCTATGGATTATGGAGCTTTACAGGTAAGTAAACATTTAAATAAATAAAACGAATACTGAGTTAAAAGTTCTAAAAAAAAATCTGTAGAGCCAAAGAAAGGCTTTGGAGAAAGGAATACTTTGGAAAGGATAAAAAGCTCTATGGTATAGCACTAGCCAACTATAAGGAAGCCATAAATGAGGCAAAACTACTTATTTTACGGATAAAGTTATGGCTGCCAAAAACACCTCCAGAGAACTCTTTAAGACTGTTCTGAAGCTCTCTGAGCTTGCCAACACTAAACACTGTAAATCTACTAATCAGTTCTGTGTCAAGCTTGCTTATTTGTTTCGGGAGAAAGTTGTAAAGGTATACAATGAGTTCTCCACAGACGCCAATGAGCCCAGACCAGCTGAGTGTAAGTTGGATGTCTCGAACACTCAAATGCCACTGGAAAAATTCAGTCACCTTACTCAGGAGAAGTGGAGATCTCATCCAGACAACCCATTCAGGTCCTCCTTTGGACCCCTGCCCAGCCTCAGTTTTTAATATGGCACCAGAAGTCATTGCTAATGTCCTGACACCTCTGCTAAATAATATTTTAGTACAAGGACATTTTCCAAACAATGGAAAAATTCACTTATAAAACCTTTCTTGAAGAAGCCGACTTTGGATTCCACAGAAGTGGCTAATTATCGGCCTATTACCTCCTTACAATTTCCTTCTAAAGTGCTGGAAAGAGCAATAAACGAAGAACTACTAAACTTTATAGAAGCACATGATATATTAGATCCAGCACAACACGGTTTAAGGCCATGCCATAGTACCGAGTCTGCATTTATTGCAGCCACGGAAAGCCTACTTGTGCAATTGGATCAGGGCAGGAAGACAATACTGATATTGCTGGATTTATCTGCCGCGTTTGATACGGTGGATCACCAGATACTTCTCCAATGGCTGGCAGATATAGGCATAATAGACAGAGCTGCAGACACCATTAAAACATATTTAGCAGATAGACAACAAACAGTGATATTAGATGAGCATAAACCTCATTCCTTCCTTATACCATGTGGGGTACCTCAGGGTTCGACACTCTCGCCCACCCTGTTCAATATGTATGTAGGCCCACTGGCAAAGCTTATTCGTTCTTTTGGCTTTACAGCAATTTGTTATGCTGACGATATACAAATTGTCGTCTCCCTTGTAGATCCATTGGAGAAAGTGGCCGCGTGTTTTAATTCATGCATGAGCCATATCATTAAGTGGATGCAAAGCAATTGCTTGAACCTAAATACTGGGAAGACGGAGGTAGTAACCTTTGGCGGGGACTTCTCTCTCTAGAATACCGCCTGGTGGCCTGATACCGCAGGTTTGTGCCCTTATCCAGTAAAAAACTATTTTAACTCCATATACACAAAACGAATGGAAAGTGCTAGATATCAAACCATAATAATTTACTATTCTAACTCCAAATCCAACTAAATGCAGGGAAAGTGCTGGATAGTAAACCATAATAATTTACTACTCTAACTCCAAATCCAACTAAACGCAGAGAAAGTGCAGGATAGTAAACCATAATAATTTACTATTTTAACTCCAAATCCAACTAAACACAGGGAAAGTGCTGGACAGAAAACCATATTAATTTACTATTCAAACTCCAAATCCAACTGTACTCAGGGAAAGTGCTGGACAGTAAACCATAATAATTTACTATTGTAATTCCAAATCCAACTAAACGCAGGCAAAGTGCTGGACAGTAAACCACAATAATTTACTATTCTAACTCCAAATCCAACTAAACGCAGGGAAAGTTCTGGATAGTACACCATGATTATTTAGTTTTCCAACTCCAAATAAAAATAAACTCTAAAAAAATGAAGAATACCCCCTTTTTGATCTTTAAAAGTAATAAATATTAATCCTTAAATAAAAAAATACATTATTAAATTTAATTTATCTTTCACAAATTATAATGTGTCAGATGTATCAAAATTAATACTTAATTATAATTAATAATCTTTCACACAATGTAAAATTTTTATTCAATTTAAAAGAAATTATTTAAAAAAAACCAATATGATTATTTGTAATATTTTATAAGAAAAAAATCCTAATAATTTTTTGTACTTTTCAAAATTAAAATTAATACTTTTGCCTCACATTTAATTTAATTTCATTTTAATTTTTTCACTTTCATCAAAAATAATATTTTAATATAATTAATAATCCTTAACATAATTTTCAAAAAAGTATTTATATAATTTTATACAAATAAATAATGTAAACATTTTTTTAAGTTTTTTAAATTTATAAATATTTTCATATTTAAATATTTAAAATATTTAAACAGTAATTTTTTTAATTTTCTGTTACATAAACATTCTTCAATAACTCAAAAACTAAATTTCATAAAACCTCTATATGTCACAGCAACAATTGTTTTAAATTTTTTTGAATTTATAAATATTTTTAAAATGTCTAAATATGTATGAAAATATTAATAATAATTTTCATTTAACTAAATTTGCAATAATAATTTTGCAAAAAATTAAGGGGCCTATTACGATGGCGGGCAGACAAGTCCGACCACCACCATAACGGAATGCGGGACAGTCCGCGGCGGTGGCAAACCCTATTCTCAGCTTGGAATGCACGTCATGCATTAGCATGCACTACGTGACAGACACCGCACAGTGCCTGCCACCTTGTGCATGCAAACCCCAAAATCCTGGGGGCCCGTGTCGAGCCCCCAAAGGCAAAGACCACATGCCTTTCGCCACCATGGAAAGGTTGATATCTGCAGTCATCATAGTATGGATGACAGTGTCTTGCAGACAACGCAACCATATTACCCTTGTTTTCCGCTGGTAGACTCGTTGACCAGCAGTAAAGCTTCAGACTGTCTCTCCGTCTGCCACAGACCCCCAGTCATCATAATATGGCGGGAGGTCTTTGCTGTGTGGATGGTGGGAGGATCACCCCCACTGGGCTGGCGGAGACTACCGCCGGCCCAGCGGGGGCGATTCACCGGCCATCCTAATGGGCCCCAAAATTTGGATTTTTTTGATTTTAATTTATTTTTTAATATTTAAATATTTAAAAAGTAATTTTTTAATTCTTTTACACAAACATTAATCAATAACTCAAAAACGAAATTCCATAAAACCCCTATATGCCACAGCAACAATTTATTTAATATTACTAAATATAATTATGATATATAATTAATACCCCCAATATGTTTAATTTACTACCCACTACCCACCCTTATCCCCTATAAAACCAACATCCTGTTCCTAAAATATATACAAATTAATCAAATATATTACATTTAAAACAACATTTTTTAATTATTACCCACTCTTATGCGCAGTGACTGGCACCGCGCGGTGCCTGCCACCTTGTGCATGCAAATGCAGGGGGGTACCATAGGTACCCATGTGTGCACCCCCACCCACCAAAATCCTGGGGGCCGTGTCGGGCCCACAAAGGCAAATACCACATGCTTTCGCCGCCATGGAAAGGTTGATCTCCGCAGTCATCATAATATGGATGCAGTGTCTTGCAGACACCGCCACCATATTAACCTTGTTTTCCGCTGGTCGACTCATTGACCGGCAGTAAAGCGTCTGACAGTCTCTCCGTCCGTCATGGACCCCCCAGTCATCATAATATGGCAGCGTCTTTGCTGTGTGGATGGCAGGCGGATCACCCCCACTGTGCCGCTGTGACTACCGCAGGCCCAGCTGGGGCGATCCACCCACCATCCTAATGTGCCCCTAAATTTAGATTTTTGTTCATTTTTTGTTCATTTTTTAATATTTAAATATTTAAACAGTAATTTTTACATTTGCATTTACATAAACATTCTTCAATAACTCAAAAACTAAAATTCCATAAAACCTCTATATGCCACAGCAACAATTGTTTTACATTTTTTTGAATGTATAAATATTTTTAAAATCTCTAAATATTTATGAAAATATTAATAATATTATTAATATTAAATATTAATTAATTGATAAAAAGTCCGACCACCACCATAACAGAATGCGGGACAGTCCGCAAGGGGTGCAGTGGTCCCGCACCTGACATCAGGATGCCACCGCGGCGGTGGCAAACCCTATTCTCAGCTTGCACGCCATGCATTTGCATACACAACGTGACAGGCACCGCGCAGTGCCTGCCACCTTGTGCATGCAAATGCAGGGGTGTACCATAGGTACCCCCATGTGCACCCCCACCCCCCAAAATCCTGGGGACCCGTGTTGAGCCCCCAAAGGCAAAGGCCACATGCCTTTCGCCACCATGGAAATGTGGCCCAACATCCCGCTCCTAAAATATGAATGAAATGAAATGAAATGAAATGAATGAAATGAAATGAAATGAAAAGAGATTTATAAAGCGCATGGCTGCCCTTGAGCGTCCCAGCGCTACTTGAGCGTCCCAGCGCTATATACAAATATTAAAATATATTAAATTTGAAACAGCATTTTTAAATTACTACCCACCTTATCCCCTATAAACTCAACATCCCACTTCTAAAATATATACTAATGATTAAAATATATTACATTTTAAACAACATTTTAAAATTACTACCCACTCTTATCCGCTTTAATTCCAACAACCCGCTCCTAAAATAAATATTAAAACCAATAAAAATAAGTTATTTAAACAAAATATTCGTATTTAAACATTATAAATTTACAAAAACAAACAGCGCCCTTCCTCACCCTGTAACTGCGGTCCATTTAGGCCCCTTGCCACATGGCCCATTTTGGCTGGGTTTACCCCACATCCAAATGATATTACTGTTCCAGTAGCAGAGCTACACGTATTACACACTTCATTAATAGGTACACACAGAGCTAATATTCAGTTATTGTCGCACAACTTGCTGCACAACCTCCGAGACCTGGTAGCATAATCATTAGTCCCATTTATGATTAATACAGTAATGGGCAAGCGACCGCAAAATAAGGATGAACTTCCTTATTGGTTTTCTGAAAAATTTTGACAACTCAAAGATGTTTTTCAAAATACCACACCTGTGGAGAAACATAGAATCCTGACAATGAGTGTACCTAAAGGCCTGGTTCCCGAGTTGGCTGATTGTAACACTTGGGGTTAAGTGTTTGCATTGGTTTATTCGATGTGTTTCGGCAGCCCCTCAATGAACGTTCTCCCTTCCATTTGTTACGTGTTCAAGATGAACATGAGGCCGAGGCGGCCCTGGAGTTGTGGATGAGACTGGTGGGAGCATTCAATATTGTTTGCAATATGATCCTTGCTAATGTTAAGGGTGATGCAGTAAGCTTGCAGGTAGCGCAACGCTTGGAGGCTGTTGCAGACGCAGACAAACAGCGCGAATTGCCAAAGATTATTGCTAAAGGTAATAAAACCTTAGGATGCAATAATCTGGGAATTAAGCCATTTATTCAACCTCAAAATCTATTTCAATAGAAAGCCCAACCTGAGATGGAAGGGCACCCGTTCTTTCATAAAAAGAACTGGAAAAACAGGGGCAGCAACAACAGAAGCAGGGTTCGCCTGCTGGTTCACCGACACCGGAATCTTCTGAGCGAACTTATGATTTGAGCGTTCACGCGAAAATTAAGTCTCGTAATAGATATCAAGTTCCTGATCAGCGCTCTCCTTGTTCTTTATAGGACTCATCGGAGTCTCGAGTCGGTGGTGGAGAGCGTCAAGATTGCTGTAAAGGTGCGACCTCTTAACAGGGACGGGATCAACCTCGGCAGTTTGATGTGAAGGTCAAAGAAGAAGGACTGCCTTAGTTTGGACCCCAAATCAAAAGAAGAACGTTGCTCATTTAACAGCTAAATACGCCTCAGATGGTGAGGATGCTGCTCCTAGACTGGCAATGGGCAGTGACTCTGCTTGACAGCGCAGCAGAGGTAACCATAGTGCGGGAGGCACTGCATCCCTGTCTAAACGCGAGAGCAACTGATACATTTATTACAGTAGAAACAGCAGATAATCAAATGGCTCTCCCGGATAGACTCTATGAAATAGTCCTCCAAATTGAAGGTGATATACAGCGCATAGTTACTGTGTTTTTTTGGGGAAAATCTCACTTCTTCCTATGACTTTTTGTTGGCGGAGGCGGATTGGCCTCCACCATTTGTGTTGGCCGCTTCTAGAGGGGAGGACTTGATACTTCTGAGTTTTTCACCATACGTCCCTGTGGAACATGCAGAGGCTTACGCAGCGGAGTGGGCTTTGGCCCTTGCCCCAGCACTGTACCATAATCAAGTGGGCTGGGATAGGGATTCACCGGCACACGAGATTCCATTACGGTCACAGCCACAACCACAATATCCGATCAGACGGGAGGGAAAAGCTCCTGTTTGTGATGTTCTGACTCAATTGGAATATCAAGGTGTAATTTAATCCTATGTATTACAGATAAATAATCCGCTTATTACGGTATCGAAACAGGATGGTTCATACCTCTTTGCATTAGATTATCAAAATTTGATTAGTCATTGTCATATATTTGCGGTACTGAAAACCCACAGCTCTGCGCTAGTGAACAGCATCATTTGTAAAAGATATATGACGACACTGGATATATCCATTGGTTTCTACAGTCACAACTTGTCTCCTGAGAGCCGTGACTTGACAACATTTACCGCCGTCTGAAATTTCAAAAAAATTACACGCTTGCCTATGGGCAAGCCCCGGGGCTTATGCTGCACGTGTTGCGTCTTTATTACACAGCATAGACCCTGTTGCGTTCTCGTACGTTGATGATATTTATCTGACAGACAACAAGCTGATGCCGCATCTAGTCCGAGTCGACAGAATTATATTATTGTTTGCCGACTATGGATACAAATTTAATTTTGCACAATCACACATCGCTTGTTAGGCAGTGCTCTTGTTGGCCAATGAGCACAACAATGAAGGTAGGGGGTTAGCACCCCACTTTCTGGAGAAATATGTACAACTGCAACCTCCTACTACACTAAAGAAACTTCAGTCTTTGCTGGTATTTTTAATATCTGGAGGACATACATTCCCAATTATGCCCAGCGTATCAAACTGCTCTATGCGTTGATACAACCTACATTTACTTTTGCCTGCTAGTTACCAGAACATACCTTTGTTCTATGATCTTTGCAGTCTGATCTGCTAGAGACTAACTTCTTGTTGACATGTGATAATTCTACGTATCTGGTCATATGTATTGTACCAGGGACGGTGGGTTTAACGTACCTAATGTTCAACAAGGGGACACAGTACCTATTGCATACAAATCACACCTGTGCACAGCAGCGGAAATTCGCTTTTTAAATGTTGATAAGATTTTGACTGCAGTCTAAATGGTGATTCTCAAAGAATGCTCGCTGGCGCAGGGAAAATGCATTCTGATGGTTTCGCCTGGTGAACAACCTTTACAACGAAACCTTTACAACGCACTACCATTACAACGCGGTCATTACAACGCAAACCATTACAACGCATTGCGCTGGGGGGCGCTCTAGGATCGGGAATAAGTTTAATTTTCTATCCAACACCTTCCCTAGTGTCCACGGGGACTGGAGTTGGAATAGAAAATGAAACTTTTCACTATCCAGCACCTCTAAGCGCTATGCGTTGTAAAGGTATGCGATGTAAAAACCGCGTTGTAAAGGCAGGCGTTGTAATAGCCTGCGTTGTAACGTCATACATCCGTTTCGCCTATTCCTGCTTTAGAAGCGGTGACTAATGCAAGTGTACCAAACTCTAAGGCTTTACATTCCCAATGGGATACTGTCGCTGATGTCACGTTTATATTTGATCCTGCTCTCCAAACACAGGAGTTTTTACAGTATGAATATGTTCATCCTCCTCCATTGTCCTTGCTTCCTTTGGAAGAGTACAACTGTATCATTTACACCGATGGCTCGGCTTAACCGGCCATTGAGTCAAAACATGCTTATTCCCCGGCCTGCGCTTTTATTGCTGGTTCAATTGTAAATGCTGAATTTAAGTCTTCGATTGTGCATACGCAAGTTCTTGGAGACTGTGTGGCGCAATTGGTTGAGCTGTGTACTCTTATTCTAGCTCTCGAGTTTGTAGATTTTTTAAAAATTTTATTTAGAAGTATTGTATAGCGCTAGCTGGACCCCAGGGTATCAGAGCGCTTCACAGCAAGTACAGTAAAGAGCAGTTATTGGCAAGGACAAACATCTGCAGGTTATCAACTTAAGATCGTTCAAAAACGAAGTTACAATACAGATCTTCAGGCAGAGGGATATCTGGAAGAGTCACTTTTGGAGTTTCCGTTGCAGTTAAGAGCGCTCAAGGAAGAGGGCTTTGGGAAGGATCTTGAATTTCGGAAAGAAGGTGATCGTTCGGATGTGGGGAGGGATGGAGTTCCAGATCTTAGGTGCATTTCCTGTAAAGGATTTGTTTGCGGTTTTGAGTTACCGTGCTTTCAGTGGGAGTAGAAGTGTGTTGGAGCTTCTGAGGTTCCTGGACTGGCCAGCCCTTTTGAGTTTGGTGGCCAGGTATTCTGGTTTACCGGTGTGCAGGGCTTTGTGGGTGAGACAGGCTGTTCGGAAGCTGACTCGTTGATCAATAGGTAGCCATTTCAGCTCCTTGAGTGCCGGAGAAATGTGTTTGAATTTCTTAGTTCCTGTGTCTATTCTTGCTGCGGCATTGAGGGTGGTGGTCAAGGGACCTAGGTGGGATTTTGCTGTCCCAGTCAGGGCTGCGATTCCGTAATCAATTCTGGAGAGCACCAGTGCCTGGGCGACTTGTTTAAGATCTTTCGGTGGGAGGAAGGGTATTATTTTGTATAGCAGTTTCAAATTTAGAAATGCACTTTTGGCGGCTTTTGAGATGTTTTTTTTCTTGTCCAGTTTGGGGTCAAGGGTAAGACATAGGGATTTCACCGAGTCCTTTGGCGCAAGGGCACCAATGAGGGCATCAATGGCTGTGAGCCATTCTTCGATTTGGGGGTTTTCATCGCTGTTAAAAATGAAGAGAATTTCTGTTTTTTCTTGGTTGAGTTTGAGATGGTTCGCTAAGAGCCAATGTTGGACCTCTTTGAGCGTGACATTTAGTCTGTGTATGTCTTTGATCGCGGTGGTTTCCAGATAAAGTTGTGTATCATCTGCGTAGAGGTGGAAGGGGATGTTAGAGTTCCTGAGAAGAGTGGTGAGGCGTTCCATGTAAATGTTGAAAAGTTCAGGAGAGAGTACTGACCCTTGGGGAACTCCTCTGTTGATGGGAAGGGGGTCAGACTCAGAGTTATTGATTTTTAATCTTTGCGTGCAGTTGAGAAGAAAGGAGGAGAACCAGTTTAGTACCGTCAATTCAATGCCCACTCTTTCCTGGAGGACTTTGAGGAGCAGATTGTGATCTACAGTGTCAAACGAGGCCAATACATCGAGGAGAATTAGAAGGCTGCATTGGTCTGAGTCAAGTGATTTGTGGAGATCATCTAAGACATTTAAGATTGCGGTCTCAGTACTGCATCCCTTTCTGAATCCTGATTGAGGAGGGTCTAGTAACTTGATATTCTCTAGGTGTTGGGTTAGCTGTGGAAGAACGCATCTTTCAAGAGTTTTGGATAAAAGAGAAAGGTTCGATACCGGTCTGAAGTTGTTAATGTGAATACTCTTGTTATGTGCGATTCTTACTACTGTCTCCAGTCTTTTAATGACAACATATTCTTTTGGTCTCAAAAAGATTATTGAGACTCTAAGGGTAGCACAATAAAGCATAAAAGGCTATGGGTTCGAATGGAGGAGCTTCAAAAACACCTGCCACTCACACAGGTTATTCACACTCTTGGCCAATAGCGTGTGGGAGCACATGCTGTTTGTAATTCTTTGGCTGATGATGCAGCCAAATCTCCCGAACAACAACATGGACCGCATACTTCCATTGATCACAGCAGAACATGTGGGCATGACTTCTGCACATGCTGGAGTGTCTGTGACAGTGTCTATTCTACAACAACGTTAATGGTGGGGATCTTTAAATAAATAAAGCCATAGTTATGTGCTTTCTTGTGACATTTGTCAACAAATTAAACCCACTACTGTTTCACGTCCACCACAGACACAGCTATATATATCAAATTAGCCTTTGGCTGTATATATCTTGATCACTGAGGTCCATTGAGTTCCAATACTGCATATAAATATCTTTTTGTTGCAGTTCAATCGTGCTCTAGACTCCTCTGGGTTTGTCACAATGCAGTGCTGACACTCAAAATATCATTAGAGATTTGCATGTCTTTGTCGGGACGTTTGCCTGTGGCACCTTCCATTCAGACCAAGGTCCGTACAAGGACGCGTTGAAATCTTTGGGGTTGCTGGTGCAGTTTTAGTCTCCATACAGGCCTTTGGGCAATTCTATAGTGGAGCGAATGAACCATGACTTAAAGCAGTCTTTGACAGCTGGAATCTTAGGTACTGGCAGGAACTGGCTTGCTCATTTGTGTGGGGTACAACGTGCACTAAATAATCTCCCAAGAATATCTCTGGGTGGGCGGACCCCATACAAAATGTTCTTTGGCATCAAAATGTTTTTGCCTGACCTTGATGATTAGAAGTGGTGGCAGCGGCTGCCACATTTGACTAAGATAACCACTCTACTATGTTCAAAAGACCTGTGACAGCTACGCTGCTGAACATATGCCCTCTTCCACTGACGCAGCAATACTGATTCATGTCCTCTGCTGGCTTCCCAAGATTGGAGATCCTGTACAAAAAAGGGTTGAGAACAAAAAATTATTTGGTCCCCCTTATCATGTACCGGTCCAGGTTCTTATTGGCAGTATCACTCGTATAGTGATACTGCCACCTTTGCCTGGTCGAAAAGATAATGTCAAGTTACACCATCTGGCCGATTCTGAATAGCGTGACTCTGAGTGTTTCCTCCAACGCTCTTCCTTTGAATCTGGTGATGTCTGCATCTTCAACTGATTCCAGTGTCGGTGAGGGTGAGATGGAAAGTTCGGCTAGTCTTTTGCCTTCTGTGTCTTCATCCACAGTGCTTTTCAACACGGATGTTGAGTTTATTTATCCTACTGATGAGTGTCATATAGAGGTACTGGACAGTCCTTTACATCATGAGGATAATGCTGCGCTGCCACCATTGCTGAATGTGGGTGTCAGCGGTTATTTTGAGGACCGTACCAGCTTCTAATATGACTATTCTTTGTCTTCTTCTGTGGCATCTGCACCATCAAAAACAAGTATTTTTGTTCTCTTGGTTCAAAAAGACTTACCTGGTCCCGCGCTGGACCTACATCTGGTTGGTGCTTATCCTGATTTTCCTTTTTAGTCAATTGGATTTGTGACAGTGTTCTTCTTGCTCATCAATGGTCATTATTTGCCAGAACGCTCTGCTGTAAAGTTGGTAGATGGTATTCTGGCTCCCCACACATCGTCCCATATCATGAAACAAAATCAATCAATTGGGAACCTTTCAGCTTTCCCAGTTGCAGACGGCATCATTTAGGATAAAGTAGCATTCGAAATTCGACAAAAGGTCCTTAAGATAACATATGTGTTTCGTGTCTCCTTAGAAGGTGTGGTAACACTAGACATACATTCTGATGATTGGGAAGTACAAGCAGTATATTCATAGTTTTTTGGTTTGAAATATTATGCTGCTTTTGATGCTGAAGATTTATATTTAAATACTGCCAATTATGCTGATTTGTTCTGTTATCAACACTATGGCCACCATTTCTTGCACAAAACAAACATGTTAAGACCCACTTTTAATTACACACAGTGGGAACAGTGCCCAACTCCGTTACAGGGTAGCTCAAAAACACTTAAAAATAAGTAAACTTATTTCACTGACTATAACACGTCCAATCCAAACTCCTATTTCCTTAAACTGAAAATTCCGTCTCAATCAAAATTTATTTTGACACACATGAAGTTAGTATATTCAATATTCAAACAGTTTTAGGACTGACTTGGCCTTACAGGGTTATGATCACTGGGAAAATACAATTGATTTAAAATCGATTTGGGATCTAAAATTTGGCAGGTGCAAGTAATCGAGGCTTTGCATCGTGTATGCCTGATACCGACTCAAATATTGTTTTCAAATTTAAATGACACGGTGCACCAAACTACTTGTTTTGACATGACTACTGCCAGAAATTTCAATACTCCTTCCATTCCGTCATTGGCTGAATCTGATAATTGGCTTAATCACACCAATTATACAATAGATGTCCTACAAGCTCTGTTTCAAAATGACAGTTTCAATATCTCTGATGTTGACCCTTTGGGATGGTTGTTGTGGCAAACCAATTCTAATGCTTGTATACTGTGTTTTTATAATGCGACAACAGGTTTCACACAAACTCGACCTGACCCCTGATACCACATTCACACTCGGTCACCACATATTCGGTGGTAAAATTGTGTCAACAGTGGTTAGAACATTCCACTCCGTCATCGGTGAAACAACATCTGCCAGTTTTGTCAAGCCACATCTACTTGTCTGATTTTCTCTTAGGTCCTAAATCTCCAAGATCAAAAAAAAATATCTATGCAACATACAATGAACTATGGAAAATTTCTCAAATTGAAGCAGCAACCTGTCTGCTCCAAAATGACAAAGCTAATTTGGAAAAAGTTCTTGCAGTGGTGGATAATATCTGTTATTGATATTGTTCAGAATGATGCTTCTGTTTTATATCGTGGTAAAAATCAATTACGATCTATAATGCAATTCACATGGATATTACAGACACTCAAAATTGCAAAAGTACCAAGGGATTATTTGAATGTTTCAGCATTGTTTTTACCTTTTAAACTAACTGAGAAACAGAGGTACATGTCCATAAAAGATGCTACATACACACTATTACACATTGAACAATTGGAATACTAGTCATTTTCTGTAGTGGAAACTGATTTGGCTGTATGGCTGAATCATTGCGTTATCTCTCTGCCTTTTTTACTGTTTCAGTTTAAATCTTGCTTGAAACATTTCCCGATAGGCTGCTTCGAACCCTTGGGCGGTTCATTCCTGCATAAATTTTGGTCCCTTCCATTTACTTACAGATGTCAACGGGAGAATACAGAAGTTTTCTTAACAGGAGAGGACTGCGATTCCACAGTAGAACACTCCCTAGTGTGCAAACAAGTTGAATTGCACAGTGCTTGAAATGTGTCTGCACCTATTCTGGTTTGTTTTTCAAAGGGAACACCAGTTCCGGCAATAATTCCCACTCTCATATTGCTTTCTAATGGCAGTTATCTTATTTTGAACAACATCGAGTGCTGTGGCTTTCGGGCAGGCATCCCGTATATAGTAATGTTTTCCCACTGTGCAACTTGTTGCAGCAATGTGCTATTTCCATCTCCACACTAGGCTGTGGATAGTTCCCTTTGGTGTTCCATTCCTACTGTGAAGACAGATTTCAATAAATTAAAGCAGACTCAAAGCACTATTGTTTCAACAAGAAATGGCTCTCACTTCGGCTCGAGACACCTTCGAATTGCAGGTGGCTATAACATCTGGTGAGATTCAGTCACTGCTGAACACGAATCTCCTACTACATTTTTTAGAACTGATACATAGAATATTTAATGCATCTGATACAGAAGGCCTTGCTAATTTTTTTTTACTTGTAGGATCCGGCCTTGTAACTTCTTTTCAGAGGATTTTTGGACTAATACCAGCCTTTGTATATTCTATATTTTCCAGCGCCTTCGGAGGCTTTCCATTAATACTGGCTCTAGTGGCTGGCATGCTAGCACTTCTGCTCCTGTTACGCAATGGCTGCCCATCTTGTGGTACTGCACAGATCCAGCCAATTGCAACTGTACAGTGACTAAATGCAGCAGCTTTTTCGATGCTTGCTATTAGCAATGCTCAGCGTGACTTATGGACTAACTTTTCACTTTGCCTACTTCACTTGCGTGCAACCTGTGTTTTACTGCCAACTATTCCCTTTCTATTCAGCTTTGGATTCATGCTTTTCCAATACGTCATGCACTGACCCCGATAATGATCTGTTAACGGGTCCCTTAGTGGCCCATGACCAGGTCTGTTCACGGGATGGCCGCAGGGCACGCGCGTCTGCTGTTGGAGTGCTGGCTGAATGGAATATCTGTGCAGCTGCACAGCACCCTTTGTAATGGAGTTTCATTGAATAACACGTAAGTTGCCCGGATATGCTTTTGGAGGCATTAGATTATGAGGAACACATGTGTTCCTTCGATCTACTTGGTTGGATGGCATCCCTATTTGCTACAAAAGATAGGGATGACCTTTCGGAACAAATTGCATATTTGGGATCACGTACTTTGATGGATGTTTCAACTCCAAAAAAATCCTGTTCTCAATGAACAACAAAAATCTTTTTTTGAGGCCTCTTGCCTCTGCTAACCTTTAAACTCTGTTTGGGTCCTTTTATCTGTATGCTATGACGTGTCCAGGGGGAGAGTGCAGTATGGCCGTTGGGGACATTGTCAACATTGCTAAAATAGCATGAACTCTGCTGCCATGATGCTGCCTTTGCGCATGTTACTACATGACTTTATTTTGCAAGACTCTGTTTGTGCCTTTCTCATGAGAACTGTCTGATTTCTGAGTTCTCTGCCTGTTCCTGAAGTTTAGTCCGCACACGTACAAGGTCGATAAACAATGCCCCTTGTTATTCTGTTCAGGTCAGTCCCTAGACCTTAGACAAAACATGCTACACAGCTGCACGCTGTACTTGTATTACGATATTATGGGATTGCATGTTGGTTTGATCCCTGGAGAGGGACCTTTCCAGGGAGAAGAGCTATGCTGTGCCTATGATGTGAAAACTACCATCTAGGCACTAAGGTATGGGGTTTTCTGACAAAGCCCAGAGATCTTCCTTCTATACTACTATTATAAAGAGAGAACACACACCTTTGAGCCAAGTAAACTCAGGAACCCAAGCGCCAATCCACACACCCGATACATTGTAGAAATTGTCAGGGTGTGCAGATGGACATAGGCTATAAAAAATTTTTAAAAACGTAAATTAAAAAATATAACTTTTAAACAAAAGTAGTTCCCTGAAAGTAGCGCCGGCCGCGACGCTGCGCTGGCCGCAACGTAGCGCTGGCTGCGACGTGTGTGATGACGAGGAGGAGCGGCATGGAGCGGCGGTGAAGTGAGGAGCGCGAGGAGTAGCGGCGGCTCAGGTGCGTCATGACGAAGAGGAGCGGCGGACATGGAGCGGCGGTGAAGTGAGGAGCGCGGGAAGGAGCGGCATCTCAGGTGAGTTAAAGGCACATTGGAGTCACGTCGGGGCGGGAGGGGAGCGGGTGTGCACGGAGGGACGGCCGGGAGGAGTCGGGGTGGGACGGGGTCGGAGCGGGAGCGGGTGTGCACAGAGGACGGGCGGGCGCCCTTAGGGCACGCACGCATCAAATGCTACCCCCAGCCCCTTTCTGCCCCAGGCAACGCTGGGGCGGGCTGCTAGTTATATAATAAAACTTCTTCTTTCCAAGGGGAGGGTGGTTAGGCCTTATAGTCCTTTATTCAATGTCTGTATACGTTGATTTCCCCTTTCATAGTCTATGGACTTGCTACAATGCTAACTGTGTTAGGTTTATGTGTTTTGCTGCTGGTAGTGGCTCGTATAGTGCATTATACAGCACAACAGTTAAAAATAAATGTTTTAAACTATAACCATGTTTCTATCTAATCTTATTGTGGACAAGTACGAGTGAGTGAATGAAAAGGTACGTGTTACTACCACCATTCCTGAGAGAGTAGGGAGTGTTGTGTTCTAGGTTGTCTAATAATTTGTAGCTTTGTGATTATGTAGGAGTACAAATGAGACACTAAAGCTTGTCGGTTTTGGGATTTTGGGTACTGAGGCAGTAGGAAGGTTTAGCCCCTACACACTGAGGTCCTGATTTCCTGCGCATAGTTCTGTGTATGTGCAATATCCCAGCAACATTCTGAAGTAGGGATAGTACTGTGGAGGATACTGATAGTGTCAGTGGTAAGTGCAGATGGTCCTTCCTTTGCTGTAGATTGAGGACAGTCGTGACAGATCTTGTGACGTAGATGATGTTTGTGTCTGTGATAATCATGGATGGTGATGATTACTGATTAGATGAGTGACATCTGCAGCAGGGATGGTACTATAGATGATGGGAATTGTGCCAGCGGTAAGCAGAGATCGTGCTGGTTACACTGTAGATTGACTGTATCTGTGAATGGGTCTTGTGGTGGAGATCATAGTAAAGTCTGTGATAAGAATGGGTGGGGTAGTGATGATTACAAAATATATGAGTGACATCTGTGGCAGCGATGGTAATAATGATAATCCACATTTGTAAAGCGCGAACAATCACCAATCAAGGGCCTCTAGGAGCTGGGGGCCGTCAGGAAGATTAAGCAAGCTATTGCCCAGAGTCACATGGTGCTGGGCTAATCTGCTGCTGGCACCGGGGATTGAACCGTGATCCCCAGATTCCAGAGTCAGTCGCCCTGGCCGTGGCGCCACACCTCTTCCTTACTGCAGATTGTGGTAGTGGTAAGTAGAGATGGTGCTGGTTACACTGTAGATTGACTGCATATGTGTGGTCGAGATGCAGCTTGTGTCTGTGATAAGCTTGGTTGCTTATAATTACAGATTAGATGAGTAACATCTGCTGCAGGGATGGTACTGTAGATTATGCAGATTGTGTCAGTGATTAGCAGAGATGGTGCTGGTCACACTCTAGATTGAATGCATCTGTGTCATGTCTCGTCTTGTAGATAATGCTTGTGTCTGTGATAAGTATGGGTGGTGATGATTACAGATTAGGTGAGTGAAATCTGCGGCAGGGATCGCACTGTAGATGATGCAGATTGTGCCAATGGTAAGCAGAGATGTTGCTGGTTACACTGTGGATTGACTGCATCTCTTCAGTTGTTGTTGTGGCTCTGAGAAACTTGGGAGGTGTTGATTACAGATTGAGTGACATGTGTGCCATCGATGGTACTGTAGATGATGCAGATACTGTCAGTGGGAAACAGAGATGGTTGTGGTTGCACTGTAGATTGACTGCACCTGAAATAGGTCGTGTGGTGGAGATGATGCTTGTGTCTGTGAAAAGCATAGCTGCTGATGATTATAGATTAGATGAGTGACATGTGCGCATTGATGTTACTGTAGATAATGCAGATTGCGTCAGTGTTATGCGAAGATGGTTGTGGTTACACTGTAGATTCACTGCATCTGTGACGTCTTCTGATGGAGATGATGCTTTTGTCTGTGATAAGCGTGGTTGGTGATGTTTACAGATTAGATGGGTGACATCTTTGGCAGGGATGGTACTAAAGATGATGCGGATTGTGTCAGTGCTAAGCAAAGTTGGTGCTGTGTACACTTTAAGTTGACTGCATCTATGAAAGGTCTTGTGGTGCAGATTATGCTTGTCTGCGATAAGCGTGGGTGGTGATGATTACAGATGAGATGAGTGACATCTTCTGCAAGGTTTTTATTGTAGATGATGCAGATTGTGTCAGCGGTAAGCACAGATAGTCTTTCTTACACTATAGATTGATTCGGACAGATAGTGTGACGGAGAGTATGGTTGTGTCTGTGATAAGAGTAGGTGATGAGGATTACAGATTGGATGAGTGACATCTGCGGCAGGGATGGTACTGTAGATGATAGTGATTGTGTCAGTGGTAAGCACAGATGGTCCTTCTTATGCTGTAGGTTGATGAAAGATGTGATAGATCTTGTGACGCAGATGATGCTTGTGTCTGTGATAAGCATGGGTGGTGATGATTACAGGTTAGGTGAGTGAAATGTCTGGCTGCGATGGCACTGTAGATGATGTGGGTTGTGTCAGTGGTAAGCAGAGATGGGTCTGGTTGCTCTGTAGGATGACTGCATCTCTGTCAGTTATTGTGGTGGAGATGATGCTAGTATTTCTGTTTAGTATAGGTTGTGATGATTACAGATTAGATTAGTGACATCTGTGAAAGGGATGGTACTATAGATTATGTGTATTATGTCGGTGGTAAGCAAAGCTTGTAGAGCGTGCAGCTGCCTCCAGTGGAGGAAACCCAGAGCTAAATGTGGAAATCAGGAGGTGGAAGCAGAATACCAATAGTTACAGGTGCTAGGGAAGGCCAAAAAAACAAGTTTTTAGAAGTTTGCGGAAAGCAGATTCAGAGTTGGCCTTCCTGATGTGTTCGGGCAAGGAGTTCCACAGATGGGCAGTTCTTACCATAAATGACCAGCCCCCAAATCTAGCTTTTGCAAAGGGGGGATTAACAAGGAGTTCTTGAAGATTGGATCTCAGGCTCCTTGTCTGATGGTATTTACAGAGTCTTTTCCTCAGGTAGTTAGGGCCCGTTTCTCTGACTGCCCTGTATGGGAGAGTTAGCGTATTGAATTCTATCCTCATTTTTACTGGCAGCCAATGCAAGCTACGTAGATGGGGGATATGTGGTGTCGTATCGGGATATTTCTTGTGAGCCTGGCGGCTACATTTTGTAGAGTCCCTAGCTTCCTGATCAGGTAGTCTGGCAGACCCAGGTACATACTATTAGCGTAGTCTAACTGAGACGTGATCAGTGCATGGACCACTGTTTTTCTACAGTCCATGGGTCAGAGATGGAGGAATCTCCACAGGGACTTCATTTCCCAAAAACATGAAGAGGAAACATGGCTTATCTGAGTCTTGCATGAAAGGGCAGAGTCAAACTTGAACCCCAAGTTCCTAGCTGAGGACACAGGTTGAGGGGGGGGGGGGGGATAGAGCTTGGATGGCCACCATAAGTCCGAGTGAGGAGGAGATGGATGGTTAAAGAACAGAACCTTCGGTTTGTTAGTATTCAGCCTCAGACAGTTATCGGTAATTCAGACTGAGATATCGATTTGACAATGTCTAAAGTTTGAGAATGCTGCCTCGGCAAAATCCCTAAAGGAAAACACAAGCTGTGTATCATCAGCGTATGAGATGACACTTACCCCATGCTGTTCAATTAGCGGAGCTAGAGGGGAGAGGTAAACATTCAAAAGAGTCAGGCTTAAGGCCGAGCCTTGGGCTACTCCACAAACTATGGGGCGCGGGGATGAGATGTGAGGATGCAGCAATATTTTCTGGCACCGGTCTTCAAGAAAGGAGCCAACCACGATAGAGTGGTCCCTGTCACTCACAGTTGTCTGAGTCTAGCTAGAAGGATCATGTGTGACACCGTATCGATCGCTGCAGACAGATCTAACGAGCATTGCACAGTGACCATTATCCAAGGTCTCCCGGACAGTCTCAGCTATTTCCAGCAGCACTGTCTCTGTGCTGTACCCGGACCTAAAGTCAGACTGGGAGTCGTGGAGAAGTTTGTTAAATTCTACGAATTCAGATAATTGTTTCTGTACTTCCTTTTCCAGGATTTTAGCTGGTGCCGGCAGGAGGGAGATGGCCTAAAGTTTTTAAATTCAGCCGGATCTGCATCCTCTTTCTTGAGGATGGGTTGAACAAGTGCAGTTTTCCAGACTAAAAGAAAAATGCCTGTTTTCAAAGAAGAGTTCCAGTGTAGATTTAAGTGGGGTTTAGTAATGGGGCCAGAAGTTTAAAGAACCTAGCTGGACAAGGGTCTAATGGAGACCCGGACTTCGTTTTTTCCAACTGAATGAGAGAAGCCTCCAGGCTGAAGGTACTGAATTCAGACCAAGTATGAGGTAGGTGAGAAGAGGGAAAAGGTGTAGTTATTAGTACCCTTGTGGAGAATGAAGAGTAGATGGTTTGTATTTTCTCTTGAAAAAATAATGAAAGGCCTATGCAGAGGGTGGCAAAGGATACTATAGGGGAGATTTACAAGCCCCTTGCGCCTCTTTTACGCCGCCGTTGCATCACTTTTGTGACGCAGCGGCGGCGCAAAAGATGCGCCATGGTGCGGGGTATTTACAACGTGACGCATCTCCCAGATGCGTCACGTTGTAAAGCCCTGCGCCAGAAGAAGGCGTACCATCTCGGGGAGGGGGGAGTGTTCTGCTGCAGGAACGCCTCACAAAAGTGGCTGAGTGAAATCTACAAGATTTCACTCTGTCACTTTTGGGCCCATGCTGTGTCAAAACTCTGCGCCTGCTTGAAGCAGGCGTAAGGATTGACGCAGCATTGTGGAGATAGGGCCCCCAGTGCATTGCTGGAGCTGCGTCACACTTGCGACGCAACTCCAGCATTGCGCGGCTTTTACGGCACAGATGCGTGACGCATCTGTGCCGTTTTTGCCCTATGGTGCGCTGCATTGTAAATGCGGCGCATCCAGGTTGGCGGAGCTGCGGCGCACAATAACTGGGGCATCCCTGCTGATATGCAGGGATGCGCCAGTTATTGTAAATCTGCCCCATAGTTTCTATGCGTTGAATCAGGTTTAGTGAAATCTTTAACAGTCTTAAAAATTTATTTTGCATATCGTTTTAATGCTATTCTGTAAGCATTTTTAGACTCTATTTTGTAGGTTTTCTGCTAGACCCGCTAAAGCTTCTTGCATAGACTTTTCTCAGTATGGAGTTCTGGTGCGAACCAGAGGGCCGTAGGTTTGTTTCTAGCCAATTCCATAGTCTTTATAGGGGCTATAGTGTCAAGGGATGATGTAACCCAGTGATTGAAGATAGTGGAATAACTGTTTACCGGTCAGCACTATAGGAGTATTCAGTGGAACAGGATCTATTGCATCGGGGCTAACTTTCCTCCAATTCCTTCTATCTTCATAGACAGGTTTCACAGGGTTCTTGCACTTGGTCATGGGCAGGTTAAATGGTATAAGACTATGATTTGACCAAGTAAGGGGGATAGAGTCCCTAGTTGTTAGGATTGGAATGTGGATGAAAATAAAATTTAACATGTGGCCTGCTACATGTGTAGGCATGCAGATCTTTTGAATGAGATTTTGTCCTTTAAGAGTCTCGGCCAACTGAGAGGCCGGAGTGCACTGCTTGTTGTCCATATGGACATTAACGTCACCCAGGACTACAAAATGTGCATATTTCAATGAGAGATCTGCGATGAAATTGCAAGGCTCCTGTTTCTCAGCAGGTTTAGAGTCAGGGAGTCTGTACACTAGTACTCCTGCAATAGAAAAGGTTGGGGAGATTTTAATGCTATAGGACATTGCTTCTATCAATCCTGTTAGTTCAAGTATTTTGTGTGAAATCTCCCTTGTGGTGGAAATTATGCTTATGTCTGGGATAAGTGTGGGTGGTGATTGTTACAGATTAGATGAGTGACATCTGCGGCAGGGATGGTACTGTAGATGATGCGGATTGTGTCAGTGGTGTTGGTTACACAAGTTCCAATACCTCTCATTACCTTTCGGCCTCTCTTCAGTCCCTTTCTGTTTCTCCAAACTACTAAAGCCTGTGGTAGCCTAGTTACGTCTTCATGGAGTATTATTCATTATATTTCTGGACGACATGTTAATAATGACCAACTCTAGGGAATTACTACAAGCACCAGACAGTGTGGGCAGCATCTTTTCTCCAGGATCTAGGGTTTGTAATAGTTGAAAATAAATCGATTCTAATTCCATCTCAGCCAAGTCAGTTCTTAGGTTTCTTAATAGATTCCACAAAATCAAATCAGCTCTCTTTCTCCCTCTGAAGAAGATCAACGTAATCAAAAAAGAGATTTGTTCTGTTCTAGAAGTAAAGAAACTTTCTTTCCACAGACTGGAAAGTATTGTTGACCTTCTTTCAGCATCCATTCAAGCAATTTTTTATGCTCCTCTTTATTATCGAGCGCTCCAACTCCTCAGGCTATGTCATCTTCAAAGGGGCCTCCCTTACTCAGCATTAGTTTTCCTTTCCGTTGAGGCACAGGACGAGTTGGAGTGGTGACTTCCCAGATGGAATGTAGGATCCATTTTTAGCCAGGCCCAAGATATAACGTTAGAATCCGACACCAGAAGATCAGTCTGGGTAGCACGATGCGGAAATGTTGTAACAGGTGGGAAATTGTCCCCAGAAGAAATTCATTATCATATAAACTGCTTAGAGGTGATTGCAGGTTCCTTTGTTGTAAGAAGCCTAGCTCTGTCAAAAGTAAATTGTTTATACTTCTGCTGATGGACAATGTCGCTGCTGTATGTTACGTAAACAAACCCGCCTTTGTAAAGTCAAAGGGTCTGGCAGATCTTGCAAAATATTTTTGGCATTATAGCCTAGAGAAAGGTATTTCCCTTAAAGCAGAATACATTTCAGGACTTACCAATTCAGTGATAGATTGGAGTCCTCGATTCCTAGTAGACAACAGCAATTGGTCTCTTCATCCTCGAGTTTTCCACAAGATTCTCCATGTTTGGATCCCCCTACAAGTAGATCTATTTTCATCCCACATCAACCACAAGCTTCCTCGATACCACAGCTGGAGACCAGATCCAGAGGCAGAAGTAATGGCTGCTTTTTTCTACATTCTGCATTCTCTCCAAGCATACGTCTTTCTTTCTTTTTCAACGATTCTTCAAACTCTCCTTCACGCCAGAAGGGACTGGGACACAATAATAATAGGAAACCCCTTCAGGCAGTCAAAAGTGTGGTTCCTTCCACTTCTAGAACTCTCAGAGGATTTTCCAAGAGTAATTCCCACGTTTCTCAAGTTACTCAAATTCAAATTCAAATTCAAAAGTACTTTATTCGGTTAAAAACAAAGAATAACCATAAAAGTAGCATGAAAAGGTACAATTTACATGGGTCAGGTGATCATTTAAAAGAAAAATAGAAGAAACACATAGAAAGACACCCAGAAGAATTACAGAAGAATTACATATATACAACATAAAAAGAATTAATTGATTTGGATTGATTTACGACACTTAAAAACTGATTTAAAAAATTCAGCAAGGGATGCTACCATAAAAACAGTTTCCATTTTCTGACACTCTAAAAACGCCAAGCGGCATCTATATACATTTAACTCTTTGAGAATGGGAATGATAAGTTTTCTTCGATGAAATAGATAAAATTTACAAAAGAATAAAATATGCATATCAGATTGTGGGGAGAAATCATCACATGGGCAAGGACATAATTCTTTCGCCCAACAGTTCATCACAGGAAAAGATAATAGCCTAAATAGAATGTTGAATCTAAACCGGGAAACGTTCATGATTGGACATATATAATGATAAGTATGGCTGTAATTTCTCTCCATTTGTAATCACTTGGTGAGCAGAAACCGTCTTTTTTTTCACTTCCTCCGTTTTTGTCTTTTGACCCTGAGATGAGCAATACATAGATTTTTCAGACCTCTTCTTGATATATGTGCCATTGATGACGGGTCCTCAAAGTATTGGGCACAACTTAATTCTTTAAGAAAGTTTCTGACATAACATATCCATTTGAAGTTGTTAATATTGTCCAGTGCAAGAATGTCCTTTAAAATAGCCGGTTAACCACGCATTCTTCATTTGTCCAAACCCTGTGCCAGAGTAAAATTGGCTGAATCATGATTGTATCAGTCACATACACCACGCCCAGTTCAGCATGACATATATGGGTCGCAGTGCTCTCAGGTACGGACAAAATGTGGCGTAGAAACTTATTTTCCATGATTTGAATTGAACTAACATTCGAGTAGCCCCACAATCCTGAACCATAAATAGCTACAGATATACAAGTAGCATTATAAATAGTTAAAATTTCCTTTATGGGTTTCTTTCCTAGCTTTTTCATGAAACATTGTAAAGCCATGATAGTTTTGGAGAATAGCAGGGTTCTAGCATTAATTGCAGACGTCCATGAACCACTTTCATGAAACAAAATGCCCAGGTATGGGAAAGTAGCGGTCTTCTCTAAAGGATTGGAATTTATAAAAATTGGCTTCAAATGCCTGGTTGTTCTTGTCCCACAATACATAGACAGTGTTTTGGAGCAATTCATTTTCAAGTCCAAGCTAAGCATGAAGCTATTAAAAGATGTACCAAAGTTTGAAGTGCCATTGGGGTGCGTGCCATCAGGACTGCGTCGTCTGCGTACAGCAGGGCAGGGACAGGCCTTCCCCCCACCATAGACATGTCCCTGCCCTCCTGCACGAGGCGACGCTCCAAACCATTTGTATATAGCAAGAATAGAAAAGGTGCTAGAACGCACCCTTGGCGTACACCACGACCAATCCCAAAGTGTCTGCTACATTCTCCCTCTTTCCCATATCGAACAGTTGCAGTGGCCCCGGAGTATAAATCTCTCAAGAAGCATATAATAGCATCGTCTACCCCCAATTCAGCCATAATTACCCACAATTTATTGTGTGACACACAGTCAAAGTCTGACGATAAGTCAACAAAAGTGAGGTATAGGCGTTGTTTTTTGACCCTTATATACTTCTGTTGCAAGATAAACAAATTTAAACCTTGCTCTATAGTCCCTAATCCCCTTTGGAACCCATATTGAAAATCACTTAGCACCCCATTTTCTTCTGCCCAGCTTTGCAACTTAACTAAAACCACTCTCCCAAGAATTTTTACGGAGGAGTCCAATAAAGAAATTGGCCTATAACAAGTGCAGTTCAGCCTATCGCCTTTCTTAAAAATCGGGACTATAATTAATGTAAGCAGGTAGGGATTAAACCATTTTCCAAGGCAACATTAAAAAGCTGGACTAGCAATGGCCCCCATAGATCAGTATTGGCCTTATAAAGGTCGGCTGGTATGCCATCCGGTCCAGCCGCCTTGCCCCCCTTAGTCGCCTTCAGGCTCGCAAGAACTTCAGGTAAGGTTACAACCAGTGCTTTGGATGGATCTAGAATAGGGTCATGACCTGTATCGGGCACTGATTCAACGGCCCTATAGAGGGAGGAAAAATGAGTCACCCACTCATCTTCTGTAACGGCGATCTCCATGCGTGCTTTTTTATCGTACAGGAGCGGAGTGTTTATGACCCTCCAAAAGGCGGCCGAATCTTTTGATTGTGACGCTACAAATAATTCGTCCCAAGCATCCTTTTTAATCAGGTCCTTCCTCTCCTTCAGCACTGTGTTATAATCCCTCCTCAATTCTCTAATTAAAATTACATCCCGTGGTCTTTTGTGAATAGCGTGTCTAAGCTTTGTTAAGGCTTTAGTGCATGTTTTGTCAAACCATTTCCTATTTGACTTTAGGGAATTTTTTCTAGTAACCCACAAAACCTCCCTAACTGTAGTAGCAATTATATTTAAATGAAGTAAAATTTCATTACTCTCCGCATGTTCATTCAGACAGATCAAAAAGCTATCCAGACACTTACTCATTAATTTGGACAAAAAATCATACGGGACCACTTTACTCCATTTAAGAGTATAACCATTTTGGGAACCTAACTTCACATCCTGCGCATATGCTTAGAAGTTACTACGTTATTGGATGGAACGAATAGGTTCTCCATTATTAGTACCTGTGGGAGATGGTCACTCAGAGGTAAATCCATTATGCTAGAGCTAATCAATCTTCCAGCAGAGCTACTTGTACACAAACTAAAATCAATAATAGTTGAAGCCCCCCGTCCCACAAAAGTTGGTACAAATGGCATTGTGTGGTTGGCTAACTCATTTATAAATCCAAAATCAAAGTTAAAAAGCATCTCATTTAGTGAATCACCAAGTAGGGTATGTTTAAAGTGCGTCAAATTAATGTCCTGTTCTAACATCAGGCCACACATACCCTTATGGCCCTTTTTACACAATGTGCAATTAAAATCACCCCCCACATTATCATTACTTCGCCCCTTTTTTTATCAATTTCAGACTGTATATCCACAGTTATTGCGGCGAGTACATCCTTAATCATGCTACTTATAAAATTATTATAAAAATTTAACAGGACGATCCTTAGACCCTGTCTTACATCTATCACTATTTTCTGATAGTAACTGGATCCAGGAGAGAAGAAAATCTTGTCATAAACTAGCAGGTTTGTTATATACGTAATCAATCCACCCTTCGGTCTACCATGAGAACCCCCCATGTTTCTTGTAAAGCTAGTATGCCTACACCAGAAGTTACGTCATCCCAGGATGGATTAAGAATTTTTTGTTTTAAACCGGCCACGTTCCAAAAGACCACCTTACAAAATTCTTCTGTGGGTAACACTTCTGAATGTCCCCAGCTTGACCGCCCTGATTCCCTTGTGTTGTCTCGGCCACCGCTCGAATTTCGTGTGTCACCTCATGCCGTGGTAGATTTATCAAGGCCAGGTTTACAGGCATAGGGGCCTTAAGAACCTCTTTTGGCTCAGGGAGTCAATCCACCATTTCCAGGCAGTCAAACCGGTTATAACACGGAGTGATCGGAGGAAATAGCTGATTGCCATACCAACCCGGGTCAAACCTTTGCGGGGGAAAGTGAGGGGTCCTCCCCCTATATTTCACTACATTCCACCCGTCTTCAGTTCCTCCTCCCCATTGTGTGTTATATTGATTCCTATCAAAGTCCACACCATTTCTGGCTCTTTGATATCTATTGTCCCTGGTCCAGCTCCATCGATTATCCGGATGTTCCCCATCGGGGTAAAAATAGGATAATGCCATGGCCACTATCGAGAGACCATTGTTTCTTGGGGCCCTCATTGTGATATATTCAGCGGTGTGTGGGTTCTCAAAAGTTATTACCACACAGTCGCCCTGAACCCTTTTTTTATTATACCCAATCCATGGTACCCTTTCAACCATTAGAATATTACTTCTGATGGCTGGTGGGAGAGGGTAATTATTATTCAGCCAGTGGATGATCTTATTTACAAGTGCCCTGTTGTTTTCAGTTGATTGTGGCTCCAATTCAGGCACTCCAGTAAGAATCACAACATACGGTGAGGCTTTTGGGGGTAAATTTATACTTCGAGGCACCTCCCTTTTAGGTAGTTGGTCTTTGTCCTGTAGTAAGTTAGGAGTTTGTAGAATTGGTGCCTCTTTATCAGTTGGAGCCGGAGTTTTATGTTTTGGAGCACTTTTTGAGGGTTGGTTATTAGGGAGTTTTCCTTTTCCGGAGTTGTGTGGTAAATAAAGTATTACCCTGTCATAATTTCTATACTTAAACAAAGGGTCATGCATAAAATGAGAGGCAGAGTCCGTGGTGTCCGATTCAAAAGGGCTTTATTTCAGTAACTCGAGTTAAGGGAGAATCGGGTTCCATCACCACTAAGGTTCAGGAAGGGTCTTCTAAACTTTATTCACAGAGTACAATATTTATACATTCAATCTTGTATAGAGGAGGAGAAGCGCTCCAGGCAGAGCAAGAGAAAGAGAGAGATAAGAGCATGTGGGTGTGCATATGGGCGTTCACTTGAGGAGTCATAGGTGGGTGGATGCATGAGAGGGGGTTGCATGGACAGCTTGAACTTCGCCCTACTTGTGTGCGTAACTTGGTCATGACGTGCAATTGACGTGTAACTGGGGGAAGCTGGGGGGAAGCTGACTTTCGGCCTAGCAGGGAGGCCTTCAGTGTCAGGGCGACCTGCACGTTTGGTATTATCTGATATCTTAAGTCCGGGGATGTATTATCTGAAGCAAAGGTCGCTCATCACTAAGAACCAGTGTGGGCATATATTTCTTCGTTCATTTCATGGGGGCTTTGAGCTTTCTATGGATGCGGGCTCTGTACATCACTGAAACGGAGACAGAAATGCTGGGCCCTATCTCTGCAGATGGGTTCTGTTTACCTTCTTCACCAGGCAGGAATGTGATTCTGTAGAGCAAGCAGATAACTGTTAAGCAAAATACTGTCTTGGCACCCCGGGCTGGGCCCCTCTCGGCTGAGCAAGAAGTATGCGAGAGGTCAGGGATTCGTAGCTGCAGCTCTCAGAGTGTCTGGAGACCTGAAAACCCTAATTCGGAGACTGGCTCGGGCTGTGCCACAAAATGGGTTCATCTCGATTTTAAATGTGCACAATGCAAACACATGGGCAACATGGGCCTCAGTGCAGAATTAACGTTTCTTACATGGAAGACTTGGTAACTGACATCCTAATGTGGGACGCAAATGCAGAGGCATTATTATTACAGGTCATGAGAGGGAAAATGCATGGGTGACATACACATACACTAAACGTGAGGTACACGCAGGGAACATACTGGCCATGTAAAATTTCTTTTTCCTCATTCCCTCCTTGTCCCCTACTGTACCCTTCAGGACACATCTATATTCATGATACCGTCTATTTGTTCAAACAGCATAATTTGTTCATTCTTTATTCTTTGTACACGTGGATGTGGAACACAGGCAGTGGCACACAGGCCGCAAATGGCCGGGCACACTGCAGACAGAGACAGCAGCCGAATATCATAAGCAGTATCATTCCTAGGAACGATAACACTTTCCATCCCCAGGCCGATATTACACCCCAGAGCCAACTGGACCAAGTCCATGTGCCTGGGTCTTGATGTATCTCATGAGCAATCTTGTGGAGCCTTGATATTGCTGCGTACACAGATAGCACGTTACTTGGAATGAAAACGCAGCAACTGGAGCCGGTCACTCTACAAGCCCCGCCCCTATCCGCCAGGATGACGTCAAGAACAAGGCGGTTCTGAAGAACAACTAATCTCATGGCAGACTGCTCCTGGGTCAAGTTCGCCAGGGCAGATGCAGTCTCATTCACAACTGCTTCCAGAGTTCTTGTTAACCTACGAATCAGTTTACTGTTTTGGACGGGACCTATGAAGAAAAAGAATCCTCTGTTGAAATCTGTATATTGCTCCCAGGCTGTCTCAGTCTGATCAATCACGGAGGAATCGGTCTCTCTCCTATGTCTAACATGCTCTAGTCGTGAAACTCGATGATAATTGGATGGGGCCAGAAAGACGGGTGGCAGCAGGAACGCAATATAGCACGTCCCATCCCAGTCTAAGGGCAGATGTACATAGGCTGTCTGACCACAAATGAAATAGGTATGGCGAGATGCTTTGAAAGAAGACTTTCCTTTATCAGTAAACTCTACCACAGCACTACACTCGCTGTGTCCCATATGTACTGATCCTTTCTTTCTAACACACAAATCACCTTTTACTGGTAGGACTGAAATAAATGGTGGACCTGCATTTTGCATGGGCTGAACATTCAGCATCATAAAGCTAAAGGAAGCATTTCTTTGCTCGTACTCTTCATTTTCTAGATCGGTCCCCTTCCTTTGAGGGAGACCGTCTTCGTCTGGAAAACATACCTCATTCATTACTTTATTCAAGTCTCCCCATATCCAGTCACCCTGGGAAACTGTGAACTTTCTGTCTAATGATGTCATTAAGGCAAACCATGCTCCGCACGAACCATTGTGGGAGAATGGAAAAGGGAAGAGAGGTAGAACTCCCTTCGTCTTCTGATAAGGTGGGAGTCGGCCACATACCCAGCAATCTGTTGCATTGCTGGTCTGGTGAGAACAGTGCAACATTCGAATAAAAGTATTGTTGCGCAGGGCTAGTCGATATGACAATTCATGGGGTGGCAGCTCGCTAAATGTATGCTCTACGGTGTCATTAATGGAAAGGTGTATATGTGAGGCAATAGGAGGAAAGAAAACATGTAGTATTAAGCTGCTACATATTATAGTGATGCACAGAAGAGACAGAAAAATCTGAGTTACTGTACATCTACTGCGTAATATCTTGCAGTATTTCTCTTTCATTTTGCTCTTTTTACTATCGGGGTCCGCGATCCTATACATGTCAGAACTTGCCTAACCGATTCAGCACCTAGTGGACTTAAACAATTAAACGCTGTCTGACTTACTAGATCGTAATTTGGACCTATATTCTTGCTGCGGAGTCTTTTCTAGTAAAGGGGGCTCAAAGTCTGTACTGTCTTTAATGTCTTGTTTCTTAACCAAAGTTCCAGAGTTTCCAAAGTACTTTTTACAATGATGGGCATGAAGCCATCCTTTTCTTCCTTCGACCTTGACGGCTGTCCTCGTGGTCAGTAATACCAGTTTCGGTGTCTTCCAGCGCGGCTCAAGGGGGCTTGATCGATCAAAGTTGCGCACAAAAATGAAATCTCCAGGGACTATGGCATGCTCCTTGACCTGGGTGTTGTCAGGGAAGGCGGCGGCAACCTGTGAACGACAAGAGAGTAGTGCAGACATCAAGGAAGCCAGGTAATCTGTCAGCATATTACTGTCAACATCAGTTATTTTCTTAGGTATAGGCGTACTCCACATGTTCGGCGGTCTACCGAAAACCACTTCATAAGGAGATAGGCCTGTTCTGGAATGGGCTACCATACGCATGTAAAAGAGAGCAACCGGCAAGGCTACCATCCAATCCACGCCTTTTTCTGCACAGATCTTTGCAAGTTTCGTCTTAAGTGTCTGATTATGTCGTTCTACAAGACCAGCTGCTTCAGGGTATCTCATACAATGAAACTTCCAATTGTATCCTAACAGAAGTGACACTTGTTTCATTAATTCAGATGAAAAAGGCTGACCATTGTCTGAGTACACGACACGGGGCAATCCGTATCTAGGGAAGAATTCACGCACCAATTGCCTGGCGGTTGTCACAGCAGTATAATCTGGGACTGGATATGCTTCTGTCCATCTAGATAGTGCACACACAACTACCAGGACATACTTGTCCTGGAGGACCTCAAAAGGATGGTCAGGAGGATGAAATCCGCCTTGTTCCACCGGAATGCCTTTACCTGGATTGAACTGGCAACGGATCATACACGTTCGTACTTTCTGTTTCACTACTGCACGCAGGTGCTTGTTAAACCAGATATTCTGTAAGCTGTCTAACATTGCCTTCTCTCCCAAGTGTGCTGGACTATGTGCTGTGTTTATGATCACTTGTACCATGGAGTCAGGGAGAAACCATGTGGCTTTGCCCTTAGTCATCCAACCCTGGTCAGTCTGGACCCCTCCTTGTTCAGTCCATTTCTTTATTTCATCTGAAGTGGCATGTGTCTGTATGTCGAGAACATCTTGAGAAGGATCCCTGACTGTCATAGTTTTTGTCAGTAATGGTACCTCTGTCTTTGTCGTATCTGTTGGCGTCTGTGCTGTAAGTTTAGCAGTTCGGTCTGCCAAGTCATTACCCTGGGAAATGGTGTCTGTAACTTTGGTGTGTGCTTTGCATTTCAGGATAGCTATGGCTGCAGGTAAATGTATTGCTTCCAAGAGGGCCTGAATAAGCGGGCCGTGCTGAATTTTAGCTCCATGAGAGGTCAAGAAACCTCTCTCCCTCCATAATACTCCGAAGTCATGAACAACGCCGAATGCATACTGTGAATCTGTATAAATGTTCACTTTCAAGTTCTTAGCTCTTATGCAGGCTTGTGTCAGAGCGACGAGCTCTGCTGTTTGTGCTGACAATGTGTCTATTCTTTTTGTCTCTATGACTTCAGTAGCAGTGGTCACGGCATATGCTGCCACTAACTCTCCCGTGCTTGTTCTCATGCATGAACCATCTACATAGAGTGTCAGGTCAGGGTCTGGCAGGGCAACGTCTGTCAGGTCTTGTCTTGGTTTCGTCACTGTATTCATTACTTCCACACAGTCATGTGGTGCGATGTCTACTGTACTTGAGGGCAAAAGTGTAGCAGGGTTCAGAATGTTGCATCGTCTGATCTCTATGTGTGGCTGAAATAACGTCAGTTCATATCCTGTCAGTCTCGCTACAGTCAGGTGCTGTGTCTGTGTCCTGTTCAAGAGAACTTCCACTGCATGTGTTACCTGGACTATCAGGGGGTGTCCCAGCACTATCGAGTCACTTTGTCTTATGGCTAGGGCTGTTGCTGCAACTGATTTCAGGCACGCAGGCAGAGCCTGGGCCACTGAGTCCAGTGTACTAGAAAAATAAGCGCAAGGCTTGTGTTTTACTGCTTGAACTTGTGTGAGGACAGATAATGCTGTTCCATCTCGTTCAGTTACGAAAAGTGTAAAATGTTTGCTGTAACATGGGGTCACTAAAACTGGCGCTTGACATAAGGCTCTTTTTAATTCTTCAAATGCCAAGGTATGTTCTTGTGTCCAAGGGAGGACAGTCGAAGACGCTGCCTCCTGTGTTGTCAACTGTATGAGTGGTTTGGCTAGATAGGCATACTGGGGAATCCACTGTCTGCAGTATGAAGTGAGGCCAATGAAGGCCCGTACTTCCTTTTGTGTCTTGGGCTGTGAAAGGTTAGCAATTAACTGAATACGTTCTTGTGTCAGCTGTCTACCCCTCTTGGACAGCAAGTGTCCAAGGTACACCACTTGCTGTGCACAGAATTGTAACTTCGAAGGGGACACTTTGTGCCCCTTGTCTGCCAGAAAGTGTAAAACCGTCAGTGATGCATGTTCGCAGTCTGGTTCTGATCGTGCTGTAATTAGGATGTCGTCTACGTACTGGAGCAGTACAGTGTTGGTAGGCATATTAATACTGTCTAGCTGTCTCTTTAAAGCTTGACTGTAAATGCTAGGACTCTCTGTAAAACCTTGGGGAGCTCTCGTAAATTTAAAGCTGCGTCCTTTTAGACTGAATCCGAAAAGATACTGGCTATCTGGATGAATTGGAACGCTGAAAAAGGCATTCTTCAAGTCAATGACAGTAAAGAACGCTGCCTCTGAATCAATAGCAGTCAATAATGATGAAATGTCTGGAACCACTGGGTAGTGAGGTACTACACATTTATTCAATTCTCGAAGGTCAACAACTAGTCTGTAAACTGGTGGTGCATTAGGGTCTGTTCGTTTAAGGATAGGAATGACAGGTGAATTACATACATTCGATTCAGTCTCCACTACCACCCCTTGTGCAATGAGTTCGTCAATAATTTCAATAAGGCCACTTCGGCTTCAGGTGGTATTCTGTATTGTCGTATACGTGGTAATACTACTCCTACTTTGAGAGTGACACGGTGTGGTGCTATGTTCATGTAACCTACGTCAGTCGAACCTTGTGCCCATAGGTGCTGTGGTAAATTCTTAAGTATGTGGTCAAAATCTTTCAACACATAATGTCCCTTAAAATCACGTAAGAACAATCGCACTCCTTCCGGAGAACAACAAATAACTGCTCCTAGTTCTTTTAATGTCTTTATACCAAGCAAGTTTTCTGGACATGATTTAGTAAGTAGCAAGTCTGTGGTACGTGCCAGTGGACTAACCTCGAGGGAGACTGGTTTCGATACTTCATTAACAATAGGCTTTCCTGAAAATCCCAGGGAAACATTCTGTGAGCCCGAGAGGGGTGCCCCTGGAACCTCGTCATGGCTGATGGTAGTTCTGCTCGCCCCTGTGTCAATCAGAAATTTTTTGTCTTGTCCCAATACACGACTATGTACATAGGGACCCTCTTGATCTACAGGAACCTCAATAAGGGGCAAGCCAACTTCCCTCTCAAGGCTGTTTCATGAGAATGCTTGGTATTCTGGATAGTCAGACTGCGTGTACTGATACATTTGTTGTGTGGCATGAACAGGTGGTGGTGGGGGTGGAAAAGTCGCTACTGTCTGTTGTGTGTTCTGTTGGGTGCTAGTCTGCCTAGGAGTGTGTACTAGTTCTTTTGTCTTGCCTGTAGCTATATTGTGTTTCATGACAGCACAATCCTTTACAAAGTGACCTGGTTGTTTGCAATAATTACAGTTCCCCTTAAAAAGTGTTGTGCCATTTTTGTTCGTGTTTGCCGGTACCGTTTGGGCAACCAGCACCTTCATTTTTGTCTCTTTCATGCGTCTCTTTTCCTGATCCTGTTCTTCTCTAATCCTGTTCTGGTGATATTGTAGCATTTGCAACATTTGTGACGGGCTATTTGCTTGCCAAGTACTCTCAACCTTCAGTACTCTATTCTTGATCTGGGGTAGGGAGTTCTCTACTAATTTGCTCACGAAAAGATGTGGATATGACTCGCTACCGGGCTTAAGACCACTATTAATGGAAAAGCATTTCTCGAATCTAGAATAGAAATCGCTTGTGTCCTCGTCTGGTTTTTGTTTACAGGCTGAAATAGCATCCCAGTCTTCCTTTTTAGTAGTCAATAATCTCGGCAAAACCTGTATCAGGAGTTCAGGTAGTTCTTTAGCTTTGTCCCCAAGACCAACCCCCGGGAGCCTTGTTTTATCCTCTGCTTCCAATTCTGTCCAACTTAACTTTTTCTCTCCCACTTCCCAGTCTTTTTCCTTAAGCTTTTCATAAATACCAGCAGGCAACAGTACTTTCAATAGTTTCAAAATGTCAGCATACGTGTAATCTCCGATGCGGAGAATGTCCTTTAATTCTCGGTGAAATCCCCCCGCGTCTTTATCATGGCAGGGCAGCATCCTTTTCATTTCCAGTATTTCTAATTTCGTCAAGGGGGTGTAAACATACACTCGTTGAAGCTCACCCGTTGTATTTTTGACGGGATGTACCTCTCGTAGGGGGTTCTGTCGGTCTATGTATAGGGGCTTTCTGTCGGGGTGTGGGGCGGGAAGCATGCGTGTGGTCAGAAAATGTATGTACTTATGTCGTTGATCCAAGATGACGTTAATTAAATCAGTACCCAGGCCTGTCCATCTTTCTAGGATTATATCGTCCAGTAATTTATACAATTGACCGGGATCAGAATATTGACTCTCATACAACGTTATTAAATGTTGGACCATGTAAATACCAGCCAACCGCTGTTCGTTCGGTGGAAGGCTCAAGAACGTTTGAGCTACTATATCACTACTATATATGTTAGCATTGGACACCCACTGGGTGGCTGACCGGGCCAACTCCATTTCGTGTGGTGTTTGAGATTGCTCGTTCTCCATCCGTCGTTTCAGTGCTTTTTCAGTAGCTTGGAACAAGTTTTCAAGGGAATACCTTTCTTTTATAGCCTGTCCCTGTTTACGGTAGTCGAGGCACTTGGGCCTGTCAAACTGTCGTGCTTTGCCTACATAATTAATTTTGTCCTTTGCCTCGTTTTCTGACTCTTCCGATGATGACTCACCCTTCTTGTCAGACCACACTCTGCGTATTGCTAATATTTCCTTTCGTATTTTCTTGTACATGCTATCTGTCTGTCCCTGTTTATCATGCCGACCGGCATCTATGTTATCACTCCATTCTATCAGACCGGGCTTTACATCTCCGTCTCCTTGGTCTTGTTCCCTGATCAGGCAGTTAATCATAAAACGTAGAATGTAGTTCTTAACCCCCACCTTTCTGTGTTCCATGGCCTCTTCTATACACTCGGGTCCCTCCCCCGTTCGAATGAAACGGTATATTTTATCTAGATGTTCTTTCATGTCTGGTAGTGTGACCAAATAGTCGACGGCTTGTCTTAGTCTTAGTGAAAACACGAGCATTGAGCCCTTTCCTGGTACTGGATCGTAAATACAGCTTGATATTGCTACATCTACAGTAAACTTATATGGCGTTAATGGCGTTGATGGCGTTGGCGGTTGCGGTGGCCTTGGCGTTGGCATCCCTCCCCCTACGGCCCCGGGCCCTACGTCGTCTTTCACGACCTGCTGGAGCTGAAGCTGTTGGAGCTGATCCGCTGATGGGGGCGGAGGGAAATCTGCGTTTACGTAGTCCGGTGCGGGCTCCTCTAGATAGGAGGAAATAAAAACCTCTGATGCTGTCGGCTTCTTTCTACGTACTCTAAAGGGTACAGGTGGTGGCGTTCGTGACCTACAGGGTGTTTCTGAGGGGGTCACTCTAGCTAGTTCTTCTGAGAGGACGGGATAAATACCATCAACAAAGGCATTTCTTTCTCTATCGGCCTGTTCTGCTTTGACCCGTTCCCCCTCCTCCCGCAGTTCTTTTTCTTTGGCTTTTTCCGCTGCTTGTTTACTTCTCTCTGCTTGGTGGAATTCTTTCTCTGTTCTCCTATATGACTCTTTACGCCATAACTCAATGGCATCTTTCTGAGAGGGTCTTGCTTTCCTTTTCCATAACGCTTCCTCTACTCTCATAATACATTCAGAATCCCATGTTCCTGAGGCAGGCCATCTGTACTTCTCCTCTAAATCCTTCGTGTAATCTACCTATAAGTCTAAAAACAATATGGCATCTAGCCCGTGCTTATTATACATATAATGACCAGGTGTGTCTCTAGGCGGGATGTTAACTGACTCTTCTAGTATGCCTTTCCTAGTCCCTATCTGACGTAATTTCGAAAGCAGTGGCATGTTGAAACCAACTTAACGAAAACACAATACACACAAAAATAGACTGACTGAAACAATCATTCACACTAAAACACTAAAATAGATACAGTTTAGCTAGATACATGGAGTAAAACATGTACTTGAAAACAGTTAACTTTATGCACTGGAATACAGTACAACCATTCCGGTCTCATAAAGAGACACGTCTTTACCGTGTCCACCGAAATGGACCCGTCTTTACTGTGTCTGTGTGAACGGACACGTCTTTACCGAGCTCAAATAAATGAACCCGTCTTGAACTTTATGCGTTCCCAATAGCGGTACTCAACGGGAAGCAGAACTTGAAGGCCTCGGAAACTTGATACTGCGCATGCGCCTCGGAACTGGTGGGCCTCTGGAAACCTCGGACCTTGCTCTCTCACGGCTTGGGCTCTGGTTGGGATGATCCGCAATCCTCACCGCCTCGTGTGGATGCCTGGTCGCAGTCCGTCTCCTCCGTGGGCCTGAGGGAGTAAGCAGGAAGTCCCGCTGGCGTGTACACTTTGAAGTCCGTCACGGCTGTAGAAGGGGGCAAGGGTTGGACCTACATCACCGGCGCGTGGGGAAGGGGATTTGTCCCTATTCGGGCGCCAGATTTATGTGGTAAATAAAGTATTACCCTGTCATAATTTCTATACTTAAACAAAGGGTCATGCATAAAATGAGAGGCAGAGTCCGTGGCGTCCGATTCAAAAGGGCTTTATTTCAGTAACTCGAGTTAAGGGAGAATCGGGTTCCATCACCACTAAGGTTCAGGAAGGGTCTTCTAAACTTTATTCACAGAGTACAATATTTATACATTCAATCTTGTATAGAGGAGGAGGAGCGCTCCAGGCAGAGCAAGAGAAAGAGAGAGATAAGAGCATGTGGGTGTGCATATGGGCGTTCTATTGAGGAGTCATAGGTGAGTCATAGGTGGGTGGATGCATGAAAGGGGGTTGCATGGCCAGCTTGAACTTCGCCCTACTTGTGTGCGTAAATTGGTCATGACGTGCAATTGACGTGTAAGTGGGGGAAGCTGGGGGGAAGCTGACTTTCGGCCTAGCAGGGAGGCCTTTAGTGTCAGGGCGACCTGCACGTCTGGTATTATCTGATATCTTAAGTCCGGGGATGTATTATCTGAAGCAAAGGTCGCTCATCACTAAGAACCAGTGTGGGCATATATTTCTTCGTTCATTTCATCGGGGCTTTGAGCTTTCTATGGATGCGGGCTCTGTAAATCACTGAAACGGAGACAGAAAGGCTGGGCCCTATCTCTGCAGATGGGTTCTGTTTACCTTCTTCACCAGGCAGGAATGTGATTCTGTAGAGCAAGCAGATAACTGTTAAGCAAAATACTGTCTTGGCACCCCGGGCTGGGCCCCTCTCGGCTGAGCAAGAAGTATGCTAGAGGTCAGGGATACGTAGCTGCAGCTCTCAGAGTGTCTGGAGACCTGAAAACCCTAATTCGGAGTCTGGCTCGGGCTGAGCCACAAAATGGGTTCATCTCGATTTTAAATGTGCACAATGCAAACACATGGGCAACATGGGCCTCAGTGCAGAATTAACGATTCTTACATGGAAGACTTGGTAACTGACATCCTAATGTGGGTTGCAAATGCAGAGGCATTATTATTACAGGTCATGAGAGGGAAAATGCATGGGTGACATACACATACACTAAACGTAGGGTACACGCAGGGGACATACTGGCCATGTAAAATTTCGTTTTCCTCAGTTGGTTATACTTAAAGAAGCATTATTTGGGAGACTCTTTGTCAATGTTGGTGCGGGTTTATTTAATGTTGTGACAGTAACTTTGGGCTTGGGCACATTAGGAGTAAGTACTTGTTTAGCCAAATTCTCAAGCTGGGTTTTTGTGTCTTTTTTTAAGTCCTGTATTTGTTTCTCCAGCTCCTTCAAAAGTTCTATCACTGGGGTTAATAGAGTTTTTATTGAAGTTTCCAGTAGATATAGCATAGTACTTTTTCTTGCCCTACTAGCATCAGGGCTGTCCCCATCCGCGCTATTCCCAGAGGTATTAGAAATTAAATCGGCCATCGAGTCATCCAGGATGGTATCATCCGGGATGGGTAAACGCACAATGTTAGGGCGTAGAGGATCATCTCCTTGAGTGTCGTTATCATTAACAGGAAGTACATTACTTGTGTCTGATAATACATCTTTACCAGCTGCATTAGTGTGCGTATTTTGAATAGGCCTCTTTTTGGGTATAGCCCCTTCCTTTAACCCCTGTGTCACCATATTTTTATCTTTAGGGGTCGCTGCTGCATGTATCAATACACTAGTGGATGCCTCGGCTGGTGGTAAGATTGGTGGTAGGGAAGGCTGAATGGGGATAGAAGTAGGTGTTACAAGGGGAGGTTGCAAAACCGCTATACTTGTCCCCTCTAAATGCAATATATCATTCTCTCCTCCCTTTGGGCTCCGTACATTTGCAAAATGGCCCATAGAAGACCTCTTGGCATGTTCCAAGTCCTGCGAAACCCTTCTTTCCATCAGTGAAATCCCTTCATCAATCGGTATATGGGTTCTGACAATGAAATCATCCAGGGTGCCTGTTAGTTTCTTCCCCCCTGCTGCTGCCCTGCTTCTAGTTTCACGCATCTCCATGATGTAATTAGAAACAGTTATTTATGTGACCGTGGAATAAGAAACCCCAGTCAATAGAAGCAGTAACCATACAATAAGGGGATGTAAAGAGCGTCTTACCACGATGCATCCAAATCCAAAGTTATGTAGATAGTCCAGGGTTTGGAGAACAAAGCCCAACAGATTAAATGGGCAGAGTAACTGGCCGATGAAGGCCGTAGAGGGCCCGCCCTTTGCCCGGGCTTCGCCCCGGGCGTCCCGCTCGCGTCCCGCGAGACGGAGCTGACGTCCAATTTCTGCGCCTCCTGGCGCGAAACGATCGCGCCGTGTGCCGCTAGGCCTGCTGGGACATGTAGTTTTGTCCCTGGCTGCCCACGCTCCACTCGGCAGCCCTACTCCCAGATCTTGAAGGAGTTAGGCGGCGGGAGGCGGGCAGTCAATTTCACCCGGGCTCTGTGCTTCTTTCGGCAAATCCTCCACTGGGTCCGGTCTCACCACGCAGGTCACTCTGTCACTGCCAGGTATTACACCCCATGCTCGTCGGGGCTGACGTCCAATTTCTGCGCCTCCTGGTGCGAAACGATCGCGTCGTGTGCCGCTATCCTGCTGGGACATGTAGTTTTGTCCCTGGCTGCCCACGCTCCACTCGGCGGCCCTACTCCCAGATCTTGAAGGAGTTAGGCGGCGGGAGGCAGGCAGTCAATTTCACCCGGGCTCTGTGCTTCTTTCGGCAAATCCTCCACTGGGTCCGGTCTCACCACGCAGGTCACGCTGTCACTGCCAGGTATTACTCAAGTTACTCTCAAGTTACTCTGGAACCCTCAAGGTCATCCTCACGATGTGTTCATCAAGGGACAATTGCATCAGATGACCTAGAAGATTTCAGGTCAGCCTGTCATGTCTCAGGTCTTTTGGCAGATGCATTGTCTGTTATCAACGATTCCTGGGCTCCTTCCACTCAATCCAGTAATAAATACGCCTGGAATTCCTGGGTTAGCTGGTGTGTAGAGAGATACATTATTCTATATCTGCATCTCTTGTAGACATAGTCAATTTTCTTTTTACCTGTTTTGAGGCTCGAAAGGACTACAGAACAATCAATTCTTACTGCTCAGCTATTTTTGCAGGACATTTCATTGTGAAAGGAGAACCGGTAGGTAAACATTTTTTTAGTATATAGACCTCTAAAATCAATTAGACGCAAAATTCCTCCAAAACTGGAATATTCATCTCTTTGGGATGTAAAGGTGGTATTAGATTTCTTTTTTTCTTAGCCTCACAATGAATGACTTTCTTTGAAACAATTGTCTACACAATTAACAATGCACCTGTGTTTCTTATCTTCTGAAGAGTTTCTGATATTAAAGTACTTGATGTTGATGATAATTAATTTTCTCTATATGTGGTAATATTTTATCTTTCTAGATGTACAAACACAAATTCATCTTCAATTTTTTACCCTGCTTTGCATGAATGTAAGAAGTTATGTGTGGTCCCTTGCCTTCATTGTTATGAATCCCAAACTGCTGTTTTTCGCCCTACAGCAGTATCCCAACTGTTGATAACTTTCAAGAAACCTTATGCCCCTGTGCCTCCTACTTTGGCCAGGTGGGTTAGATGGATCATGGCAGAGGCCGGCATAGACATTACCTTGTTCGGTGCTCATTCGGTCAGAGGAGCTATGGCCTCTAAAATCTTTATTTCAGCAGGCCGTCTGGAAAACATCCTTAAAGCAGCAGATTGGTCGAGAGTCCACTTTCCAAACATTCAATTATAAACCAATTGATAATGTGTCTTCTAATGCACAGCTTTAAACTTGTCATAATTGAGCCGGTTTGTAATAGGATATTGTTCTCCTCCACCAAAGTGACAGGAGGTTTAGATTCTATTAAAGACACGGAGGCGAAGATTATCCCACCCAACCATCCCAAATAGTTAACGATCCGTTTATCTTCCAGCTTGAATGCAGGTTGCAGATCCTATGTTGTCTAAGATGATGGCCTTTTCAGACAGATACCTTTCTACTTTGGAATGTTTGAAGTATATCGTTTATGTTTCAAGTCAAGGCATGTTTAAAATGGACTGCTTGGATTGCTCTGCTATTATGGCAAAGTAGAGTACGGTTGCATCTCAGCAGGGATAAATATTCCAGAGACTGTTCACTGATTCATGGATCGCAAAAGAGGTCGCAACCAATAGAGACAGCTGAGCACCTTCATACTTTTACTTAGAATTTTTCTTCCATGTTATGTTACGTTTCACTTTGCTGCTAGAGATATAAGTACAGAAGTTAAGTAATAATCTTTGCCTCTGTGTCTTTAATTGAATCCAAATATCCTGTCATGTTAGTGGGGGAGATTTACATTGTGCCAGTGGTAACCACAGAATGTTCTGGTTACCTTGAAGCTTGATTACAACTGAGAAGGTTGCTGTGGGCGAAATGATGCTCATTGTCAGTGGGAAGCGCTATAGGTGGTGGTTGAGGTTTAGAAAGCTGAGCAATACAATGGGGATTGTATTGGTGATGAAGCACCTTTATCTTTGTTTAACTACTCTACTCTTTGCAGGAAAATGCCAAGGCAAATATTCCTCCACATATGGAACCGTGACATCACCAAACTATCCCAATTGGTACCCTCCATCGACAGCCTGCTACTGGAATATTGTAGCGCCACTAGGATACAAGGTAACAATCAGTGACAACCATGGTAACAGGAGTACATTACAACCTATGTAAACCCAGAATGTCATTATCCAGCTTTAGAGGGGCTTTCTGTCTTCCTATGCACCATTGCTGCTCCAATGTGGGTAAATCAAATGCTCCTAGCCACATTCAAGCGTCTTTCTCCATACATGAAATGCCCAAAGCCTTCTAGTGAGAAACAGTTATTATGATCACCACATGTGCATTTACACATGTCAGTCTTGAAATTACTTGAAGTCTGCAGAGATCTCAACAAAGTACACCACACATGTACATCTAAGCAGAACACACACACACACACCCTCCATTGGTTAGAGCTATTTCCTTTCTTACCAGAAATGAACCTGCAATGTGCACATTTCTACAGCAGTTTTATAAACCCTCACATTTGTCCTATTAGTACTAGAGGCACTACATTGTAGACTCTCAAGTCCCTGTACTATTTTACCAGGATTTTACATGTACATTGTACGTTGCACAGGTCTCGGTGGCTTGCGTTAGTTAACATATGTTCGTATGCTCTGAGTACTGGAATAATATTGCATGGTTCAGCACAGTATAAATACCTGTGAAAGTTACTTTCCTTCGATAGATTCCAGCTGCTAAATTTAGGTCACTCTCTGTCAACATCCTAGTAGTGGGATGTTGCTGCAGAATAGAGATGGATAGTGTGTGAACTCTTAATGTCTCAGTAATGATAATACTGAGCATAATATTATAATATGAATATCAGAATAGATGTGCATCATGGGTTCTACATCTGTGACATCAGTGCGTGGTGCAGATCAGAATAGAGGCGCATTGTGAGAGCCGTGGATGTCTCATTTTTGCATTAACAGTACAAGAGGTTGGCCATTTTTAAGGCACATTGCATTTCTTCCTCAAACAGAAGGAATCATTTTAGCACATATTACTTGATCTCTGCTACTCTCACCCTACTACTGGCTAATGATCTCAAGGATTGTAGAGTTAGGGGTTGTTCTTTTTCATATCTGGTACTCACACTGCGTCAGAAGCTTCTTTTGACACATAGGGTAAGGGGACACATGCAATTTCAATGATGGCTTTCTTTACCCAGTCACCGCATTGTTTATTTAAAACCTATCTTTGTGAAACATGGAGTCCGCACTGTCAATGAGGCGATGAATTTGCTTTTTAATATGCATACATTGGATGTATGCTTTTTTACTGCTACCTTTTTAAACAAATCAATTCATGCGAGGAAAAGTATGATGTTTTAATATTTTCTGCGTTAACTGATTTAATAACACCTGTAACCTTTGCCTGTTTATATTTGTATGTTATCCAGTGCTTTTATGGTCATTTCTTTGATATGTACAGAATAAAGCTTTATGAAAATACCCAGTCACATTTAATTTGGGCTGCTTTCAAGTGTGATTGAATTGATCCATGGAAATAGCATGAAAGGGACTTTGTTGGAGTCAAGCAGAGTGGTGGGTGGATTTGGGAGCTGGTCCATGGACAGCGTTGTAACATGGAATGAGAAGTAAAGAGAGAGCTCTGTTGCACCCTTGCCCCAAGTCAGTGATCAAAGAAACCAGCATCAGGTGGCTAAGCCCAATGTCTGCACATCTATCCCTAGTTTTTGGCTGTAATAAATAAACAATAACAGTATCAGATATGTTTATACTCAGTGGTGCTATCATGCCGAGCACCAAGCCACCAGAGGTGCGAATCGACTGCACTTAACAAAGTGCAGACCTAATGCCCAAAAATATAACATGCAAGCACACACAGTTCATACATCATTTGTTAATACTCTTCTTTGTAAGATTCTCTTATAGTAGTTAATTCCAGTCCAAGCAAGCATAGTACTTCATTTTTTTTTTTTTTTGCAAATAAGTCAGAAAAACAACAAAAAAAATCTTTTTGCTTTAAGATGATCTTTTTAAACAATTTACATTATAAAGCATAGCATCTGAAAAATCAATCCAGAAAAACGAAAAAACATTTTACATTAGAAATAATACAATGAAGTTAAACTGATATATCGTCTCTTATGTTTATCGGTTCATTTCTCCTTGAGTACATTGTTGAATAGGCGCCCAAATTTTATTCCCCAATTGTTTTCTTTTTCGTCCTTTTGTTGCATAGATAGCAAGTTCAAAATTAAATTTAGCTAAGAAGCGAGCTCTCCACATACAAAAAGAAGGTGGATCAGGACTAATCCATTCTTGTGTGATACATGCCCGGAATACAGACATCATAATAAAAATCAGAGACTGTTGTTCTTTTTCTAAGGTATCTGATGAAAGTCCAAATTATAACAGTTCCGGGGTTAGATTTAATGTATATCCTAATGTTATCTGAATACGTTTCTGAATTTCTGAAAGTAAAGTAGTGAGCTTGGGGCAAGAAGAGAACATATGAATTGTATCTGCTCCTATCAAAGTACAACGGTTACAGCGAATACCAGCTGTGGCGCCCCAATTCATGACCTTAGCTGGTGTATCATACAGATCAAACAATATCATATAATGCTGTGTGCGTGATCGCCCAGTAAATAAGATAGAATTAGCTAACTCAATTGATTCTTCTAGCAATACATTTATCCCCAATTTCACTAACCATTTCTGTTGAATCACAGATAAATCATCTGGAAGAAAAGTCATAAGTACATCATAAAAATAACCTATTTTTCTTTTAGAGAAAAGCCTATCAATCAATGGGATCTTTTGGAGGCATTGTCGATCATGAGACAATATTGATTTTAAGAAACTATATACCTGTAAATATTTAAAATAATCATAGCTCGTGAATTTAAATATAGCTTGAAGTTCAGAGAATGTAATTATGCGATTCTCTATCCATAAGTCACCCAGATAAGTGATACCATTATTCTTCCATCCGTTCATGGTAGGGTCTCTAAATATAGGAGGAAAACATTGTGTTGAACTTAATGGAGTATATCTCAACAATTTTGGGATCCCAGCAAATTTTCTAATAATTTTCCATGTTTTATATTCTGCAGTTACAATCTTAAATTTAGTTTTTTTGTAGTAGCTAGGTTCTATTATTTTTAGAAGATGACCTCGAGCTTTGATTCCTAATGCAAATTCATAAATCGATGGGGTGTGTGCAGATGAAACTGGGGCTTTATTACCAACAATTAAAGGGGATATATATTGTAATACAGCTGCCAAATAATAAAACAAAAGATGTGGGGTGGCCCATCCTCCTCTAGCCTTTGGTAGGATCATTTTTTTGTAAGCTCTCCGTTTGCCCTTATAGCCCCATAAGAATCTCCCTATCATCTTTTCTGTTTGTTTAAAAAAATCTAACAGGAATTCAAGAGGCACTGTTCTAAATAGATATAATAATTTGGGCAAGATTAGCATTTTTAAAACGTTGTTCCTCCCATATAATGATAAATGTAGATGATCAATTCGTTCTAAAGTAGAGGTAGCCTTTTTTTATACTGGAGTATAATTAAGTTTGGGGATGTTAATTATTGGGGTTGTAATCTTAATTCCCAAATATGTTGCTTCAGAAACTATATTAATTCGGGGCGGAGGATTTTGACCAACAAAAAGTATTTGTGTTTTGGATAAGTTTAATTTATATCTTGAGAAGGACCCAAATGTTGCCGCCAATTCCTCAATCCTGTTAAAAGCTTTATCAATGTCTTTGGTTACGACCACCACATCGTCTGCATATGCCAGTGTCCTGTAACTGACACCTGCAACCTCTACTGGGATTATCTCTTCATCCTGATTTAATTTATTAAGAAAAGTATCAATATCAATGGCAAAAAGAAGTGGGGAGGATGGGCATCCCTGACGTGTTCCTCGTTGGATAGGAAATGAGGCAGATTTATTAGCACCCAGTTTAACACAAGATGTCGGATTTTGATAAAGGGCCTTCAAAGCTAATATTATTCCTGGACCGAATCCCTTCATGTAAAGTAAATCCCAAAGATAGGGCCAGGCCACCCTATTGAATGCTTTTTCGGCATCCAATAGGGTGATCCCGATTGGTATGTTGGTGCCTTCTGCCCAATCCATCAGAGCAATGATTCTCCGAATATGATCTGATGTATCTCTATTCGGAATAAATCCATGCGGCCATCGGGATACAATTGTAGATATAATTTGTGATATTCTGGAGGCTAAAATCTTTGAGTATACCTTGCTATCAGCATTTATTAAGGAAATTGGCCTATATGATGCTGGATTTAGAGGATCTTTATCCTTTTTGGGAAATGTCATAATTATGGATTGGCCCCAAGAGGATGGTGGTATCCCTCTCTGTGCCGCAAGAAAAGTGATCAAAATATCTTGTTTTATAACCTTCCTAAATATTTTATAGAATTCCAGTTGAATGCCATCAGGACCCATAGCTTTCCCTGTAGCTAGTGACAATAGTGCTTTTTCGATTTCCTCCCATGTAATTTCCGATTCCAAAGCCAGTTTTTGAGCATTAGAAAGACAAGATAAGTGGAGTGTCCTCCCAAAATTCAAAAAAAGGTCTGGCGAATAGGATACGGTGTCATATTGATAAAGGGTAGTATAAAAACGACGAAAGATTTCAAGAATTGACTCAGATTTATTATGTATCTGTCCTGTCCCATGCTGTAATGAGTTTATGGTATTATAAACCTCTCTTTGTCTGATTTTTCTAGCCAGTATCCTTCCTGAATTCTCAACCATTTCATATATCTGAGAGCGAAAAGTTGCCATTGGCTCCGCTAATTTAGCCGCTAACATCTCATATAGTCGTGCCTTATGAACAGCTAAATTAGTTTCGATATCCCTTGTTTCTTGTGAAAGAGCAATTGCTATTGCTAGCTTCTTCTCCCAATCCAGAACATTCTTATAATTTACATCTGTTTTTTGCCGAATGATCTTTTGTTTCTCAATAACATAGGTTAATGATTCACCTCGTATCCCGGCTTTAAAAGCGTCCCAGACATTCTGAACTGATGCAGTTCCCCTGTTGATTTCAAAAAATTATTTTATCCATTTTGCAATAAATTCCAAATATTCAGAGTCTGCTAATAATTTCCGGTCGAATGTCCAGGTTCTAAGTTGAGATGTGGAAAGCATATCTGTTTTAAGTTCAATCATTTTTGGATTGTGATCCGAAATTATACGTGGATATAGCTCAAATGTAGTATCCTCAAATAGTGCGGATATAATAAAAAAGTTATCTAAACGTACACATTTTTTATGTGTAGACGAGAAGAATGTAAACCCTGGCGCTAGAGGATTTTTTTCATAGGCGACATCAAGTAAGCCATGGTCCAGTAACAAGGACCGGATTGCTTTATATGATTTATTTTTGCCACCTTGATAAGGTGATGTACCGCATATATTCATATCAGCTTCAATATGGAGATTTAAATCTCCACATATAACTAAGGAAGGTGACCAATCGGGTAATTCTTAATTTAAAAAGTTTAGTATACCTGGATCATCTACATTTGGAGCATATATTGAACAAATAGTCCATAATCTATTATTAATACTTATCTCAGCTATTACCCATCTGCTGTATTGGTCAGCCTTACTGTGTTTACAATATCCTAATCCTCTCCTTATTAGATTGCCACCCCTTTTGTAGTTGTCCCCTGACGTGTACAGGTTAATAGATTAATTCCCAGATCCTTATACATCTGTCTATCATTCCACGTAATATGTGATTCTTGGATACAAAGGATATCGTTCTTCATAGTTTGAATAATGTGTGCAGCAATCCCCCTTTTTTTTGTTATTTAAACCACAGATATTCCAAGAACATATTCGTAATTTCTCCATCTTATTTGATAATTAAACGATTGTCTTCATACCATGCATACTATTCTGTACATTTATCTTCATTCAAATAACCATTCCCCAACATATTAAAATCTCTGAGCTTAGACAGTTGGTTGCTATGCATCAAAATATTCTGTTTAATAAAAGGTCGAAAGAAGAAAATAAGTAAAATGAACAAATCAAGCAAATTATTGCATTTTCTGACTTTGTTTGCACCCTCCCTTCCCCCCCAAACCACCCCAGGCTCTGGCTGAGCCGACCCCCCCCCTTTACCCCCACCCAAACAGGACAAAGGGACTTTCTAGTCCCTAAAATTGATGACATATGATGCGCTGAGCGGCTCGAGTCTCTCGACTCACTTCTACCATTATTGTTCGTTATATACAAACGAGTACATTATTAAAGAAGAATATGATTATAGCTCATCAAGCAAAATGAAAACACTGGTTGGTCTAATATTAATAGAGCAAAAGAAAAATGAAAAAAAAAGTTCTAGAAGTAGAGAAATATCCTTGCTCATGACAAGAAAAGCAATGAAACAATTAGAACCCCTTGAACCGCTTCAATAATCTTCTAGATTGTAATCATATCAGAAAGAAGCCAGTAGCTCTTTTGCTGCCCTCTCAGAAGTTAAAAAGTAGGAGCGCTCTTTATGTATTATTTTAAGTTTAGCAGGATTCAAGAGAAAAGCTTGGGCGTCTTTAGCTTGAAAAAGAGGTATGAACTGGCGAAATTGCCGACGCATTTGAGCAGTAGTATGGCAGTAATCGGGGCATACAAAAAATTCCAAGCCTTTCCCCTTGCGCTTCCTGTTAGGCCTTGCTAGATCGTAAAGGGCCTCCCTAGCCAAAAAATTATTTAGAGAAATCAGAATCGCTTGTGGTTTATGATTTGAGTCTTGTTGAGCATTTCTTTGGAATGGGAATCTATGGGCTCTCTGAAGTTCGGTTTCCCATTTCCACTAACTTAGTTCTGGAAAGGCCTCTTTAAATAACTCCGTCACAAATTGTCGAGCATTCGTCCCCTCATTCCCTTTTGGTATGCCTAAAATTCAGAGATTATTTTGACGTGATCTATTTTCTAAATCCACGAGTTTCCAATTAATCTCTTCCTTTAATCCTTCCATTGCCACTATTTGAGTCTTTTGTTCGGCCATAGAATCTTCAATTACTGAAATCCTGTTTTCTGTCTCTGTTACTCTAGCAATAGTTTCATTAGATGCCTTGATTACTTTCCTTAGATTATTTTGTACTTTTCTAACTGCTCCTTGTATCCGAAGATTCTCTGTTCTGGTTTCTTCTCTATGATGGAGCATAACTTGATATAGAACATCTAAAGTAATTTCAGGTGTCTCTGATCCCTCTAAGACTTCTTTTGATCTTCCTGGTGATGTAAATGTAGATGTTGATAGAGAGGGGTGACCGTTACTAGCTTGCATAGTGAGCACTAAATTCTCATCGGCCCCCCACTCTGGTCTACTCAATGAGTCTCGGTCTCAGATTCTTCGTCACTAACAGCAGCGTTTCTTAAGTCTTGCCCGGAATCAGATAGCGATTTTTCAGTATCGCTCAGTTCTCTTTCTCCCTCTACGCTATCAGAATCTAAGGCTTGAGATAGATATGTCATAGAGTAGAAATTTCCGGCGGAGTCAATAGACTCTGTGTCTTCAACAGGGATCAATGAGACTGGCAATTCTGGTACCTCATTTGTATTATTAGAAGCTGGAATTATATCAGTTACTGGACTTGCTGGTACTGTAGTTAATCCACTAGTAACGCTCGTGGCTATCTGAAGCTGTTTGTCCTGCAGGTTCTTTTGGTTATTTGCATTTTTAGATTTAATAAATGTATTTTATCAGGAGCAGGAATCTTTTTTTGTGAACATCCCAGGAATCTTAGGGATAGCACCAAGCCTGCATGTCCCAGAATTCACTTGGATTGTACTGTCTGAAGACAAAGAACTAGCTATAGCAAGCGCCGTAGGGGGGTCTGAAAGCGAAATCTCAGCAGCATCTGTGCTAATATTTAAAACATTCACATTATCAGCCGCACCCCCTTTTTTCTGACTTGAGTCCTGTGCTGTGGCGGTGACCGCTCTCGTCTTCTGCGGTTTAGAAACCGCTTCAGTGTTCAGGTTTTTTGGTGCCATTGTAATCGAGCCGACGCCCCTCCGTCTCCGGCGTCTGTCCCGAGTCGTAAGATCAGATTTCGTTGTTTCCTGATAATCAGCTCGGGTTCGCCGCTCCGACAGCTCTCGCTGCTCCCGTTGCGCTCGGCAATCCGTCTGTTGATTTTCCTCAGGTGTATGCGGTGATGGTGGAGACAGACTCGGCCGCACCCACGCCAAACGGAGCGTCCTTTGATAGCAGCTCCAACGATCAAGCCTCATACCGGTCACATTTCAGCAGTTTTCCAGTAAGTTTTCTTTGGATTTCGGATTAAATTAAACAAAGTGCGATTCAGATCCAAATGTATAGCAGTTTTTGTAGGAGTGAGCCGTGCGAGAGCCCCGAAGTCAGTGCTGCATCCGCCATCTTGTCCCCCAGTGACGCTGGATCTCAAGCAAGCATAGTACTTCAAACTTATTTTTTACTTCAGAAGCAGATTCTCATACAAAATTGTCCAAAAAACTATGCTTGCTTGGACTGGACTTAACTACTACAACAGAACCTTACAAAGAAGAGTATTAACACAAGATATATCAACTGTGTGTGTTATATTTTTGGACCTTGCACCAAGTCAGCCTGCTAATGTCTGAAGCCGAAGTTGCAGGTGGACACCAGGATACAGTCAGAACACCTACAGAGCTTCTTCAAGGGCTGTGAGAAGTGCATGCTTTGGATTGCTGAAGACGAGAGAGTCAACACTACTCTTGGAAGAGTGGGAGGCGAGAATGTCGACTTGCAGAAGATGGCAGCAGTGAAGAGGGAGCTGAGGAGGTAGACTTGCAGGAGATGGCAGCAGTAAAGTAGGAGGTGAGGAGATAGACTTGCAGGAGATGGTAGCAGTGAAGATGTAGGCGAGGAGGTAGACTTGCAGGAGATGGCAGCAGTGAAGACTTAGGCGAGGACGTAGACTTGCAGGAGATGGCAGCAATGAAGAGGGAGGCGAGGAGGTAGACTTGCAGGAGATGGTAGCAGTGAAGACTTAGGCGAGGATGTAGACTTGCAGGAGATGGCAGCAATGAAGAGGGAGGCGAGGAGGTAGACTTCCAGGAGATGGCAGCAGTGAAGACGTAGGCGAGGACGTAGACTTGCAGGAGATGGCAGCAGTGAAGAGGGAGGCGAGGAGGTAGACTTGCAGAAGATGGCAGCAGTGAAGAGGGAGGCGAGGAGGTAGACTTGCAGCACATGGTGGCAGTGAAGAGGGAGGGGATGAGGTAGACTAGCAGGAGATGTCAGCAGTGGAGATGGAGGCAAGAACGTAGACTTGTAGCACATGGTGGCAGTGAAGAGGGAGGGGATGAGGTAGACTAGCAGGAGATGGCAGCAGTGAAGATGGAGGCGAGAACGTAGACTTGCAGGAGATGGCAGCAGTGTAGAGGGAGGCAAGGGGGTAGACTTGCAGGAGATGGCACTAGTGAAGAGGGAGGTGAGGAAGTAGACTTGCAGAAGATGGCAGCAGTGGAGAGGGAGGCGAGGAGGTAGACTTGCAGGAGATGGCAGCAGTGAAGAGGGAGGCGAGGAGGAAGACTTGCATGAGATGGCAGCAGTGAAGAGGGAGGCGAGGAGGTAGATTTGCAGGAGATGGCAGTAGTGAAGAGGGAGGCGAGGAAGTAGACTTGTAGGAGATGGCAGCAGTGGAGAGGGAGGTGAGGAGGTAGACTTGCAGGAGATGGCAGCAGTGAAGAGGGAGGCGAGGAGGTAGACTTGCAGGAGATGGCAGCAGTGAAGAGGGAGGCGAGGAGGAAGACTTGCAGGAGATGGCAGCAGTGAAGAGGGAGGCAAGGAGGTAGACTTGCAGGAGATGGCAGCAGTGAAGAGGGAAGCGAGGAGGAAGACTTGCAGGAGATGGCAGCAGTGAAGAGGGAGGCGAGGACGTAGACTTGCAGGAGATGGCAGGAGTGAAGAGGGAGGCGAGGAGGTAGACTTACAGGAGATGGCAGCAGTGAAGAGGGAGGCGAGGAGGTAGACTTGCAGGAGATGGCAGCAGTGAAGAGGGAGGCGAGGAGGTAGACTTGCAGGAGATGGCAGAAGTGAAGAGGGAGACAAGGAGGTAGACTTGCAGGAGATGGCAGCAGTGAAGAGGGAGGCGAGGAGGTAGACTTGCAGAAGATGGCAGCAGTGAAGAGAGAGGTGATGATGCAGACTTGCAAGAGATGGCAGCAGTGTAGAGGGAGGCGAGAAGGTAGACTTGCAGGAGATGGCAGCAGTGAAGAGGGAGGCGATGAGGTAGACTTGCAGGAGATGGCAGTAGAAACAGGGCCTGGCTGTGCAGTTGCCTAACAGGACATCTCTAACCCCTGTCAGGTTGACTTTCATGCACACATGTAACATTCTTTGCCATGGTACTTCCATATAAATCCTACCCTGGGACACGCTAACCCACTTGTGATGTGCAGGACTCATGGAAACGATGCCCATTGTTCTCATTGACTACATTCATCACTCCGGGTTCTGTACTGAGAGCCAGGCTGCCCAGAGTCTACTAACATTTCAAAGATGCCCAGCATCAGCGAGGGCAATAACACATGGGGCCTGATTTAGAACTTTGCAGCCGAAGACTCTTTTTCAACGGTGACGGATATCCCGTCCGCCGAAATATAAGTCCAATAATATGGATTATATTTCTGCTGATGGGATTTCCGTCTCTATTGTGATGGAGTAACTCATCTGCCAATATCTAAATGAGGTCCATACACTCTTTCTTACTATGGTTATTCCAAGCGGGTGGAATAAGACAAAAGGCAACACATTCACTGCTGGGATCTTTGTGTAACCTGTAGACGAAGACTGTATGCTCAGCAGCCTTGCCTAAATCAAGTAAATGAGTTCTGTGGACATGGTTACAAGATGTATTACAATTCTCTTATCTCGTAATGCAGGGCTGTCCAGTGAAGGTGCAGGAGGGCCGGATTGGTGCTAGTTATAGGAGAACCAAAGACTGTGTAAGCAAGTTCCACTTAGATTTATAGTGTGTAAATGTATTGTATGCTGATTGCATTAAATCTGTCCCGCACCTGTCGTAGACATTCATAGGATAACAAGTCAACAGTGCACAACTCATCCTGCTAAAATGAAACATCTAGCGTGTTTCTCCCAACCATGGTGCAAGCCCATAGATCTAATAGGCTCTTACCCCGCCTGCGTAGTCAAATGGCTCAGAGGTTTCCTTCACCATTGATATGTTTTGAGGTCTATAAAATGAATACTGATTCTGTTGGGGAGCAGTAAGTTTTTCCTCAACCCCTAAATACTTCAGAGTTTGTCCAGGACCTGAAGGAATTGTTCTAACCTTAAACATAGCCACGCTCTAGCATTATATAACTGCTGCTCTTGCCTTTCACTTGATAGACATCCTCATTCCTGGCTATTTGTTCCTATAGTGCCAGATATCCTGGTGTGTATCACTGTTTCTAACAGTCTCCTGAAATTGCCAAGATTACCTAGCGGAGTGTCAACGCCATGGATGCCAGATCCATGACAGCTTGTCAGGATAGCCATGGAAGATAAATGTACACACAGTGAGTCTCATCATAATACACAGAGTTATCTTGAAAATCGATGCAGATTTCCAGGATCTGCATTGGATGTCAGTGCTCAAAAGAGCTCGCACTGAATAATGTTTGTTCTAAATTGTTTTGTATATCATTTCTTTTCTGGATGTAATACTTATCAGAACGTATGGTTCGGTGAGACCATAACATTGAGAGGCGTCATTCAAAGTAGGTGCCCCTTGTTACCTGGTCCGACCTGGGTGATCATTTGCTTGTCTCCTGGCGCTTCTGAGGACTGTAGCAGTGGTTTGCTTAATGGCTTCTATGAGGCATGAGCTAATGCTGTACTAGGGTTGCTGCTTTCCCTTGCAGTATTAGGTGTGCAAGTTGACCTTTTCCATGCTTTGAAGCCACGGCGATTTACAGGGCAAACCTCAGCATATTTTAAATGACACACTGCAAACGTTATGCAAAAAAAGAAGCATGGAACCCTGGGTAGTTTCCAAGTATTAGATGGAGAGCTTCAACAATAAATCCGCTTGCTTTCTGTCGAATCATCAGACACATGCTTTGACTCCCTTCCAGTTCATTTCTCTCCCTTTCAGTGAACTTCAGAAAGTTCTGAAAAAGGCTGAAACCCCACCGATTCCATACCACAGACAGGAATGATTACACCTATAACACCAATATTTTGACTGAAACAATGATGATACACACACACACACACACACACACACACACACACACACACACACACACACACACACACACACACACACACACACACACACACACACACACACACACACACACACACACACACACACACACACATACACGTGTTACCATCCTTGTGGGGACTATGTGTTTTCACCAGCCTTGTGGGGACTAACCCTTCCCAATGTTTTAAAAATATACCAATAACAGAAAAATGTTAAGAAAAAATTCATAATACAGGATCCTGCTTCAATTTTACAAATATGTTGTTATTTAGTCACGCGCACAGAACCATCATTGTGGGGACTTGGACATGTGTTACCATCCTTGTGGGGACCTACTCAATAATTCTCATTTCTGATTGAATACACTCATTATCTAATAGATAAATGCTATTTTTCAGTGCCATACATACATAACATGATACTTTAGTCAAATTTGAATAGGTCACTATGTCCTAGGTGCACCTAGAACAGAGATTTGTCTAATAATGCATTTTACAGTAGAAAATGATCATATATATCAAGTGCATGGACAGGGATTCACGGATGTTTAGCCTATTACTGAGTGCACACAAACATTAAGGAATATGAAAACAACACATAGTTAAATTAATTTAGAGGCTTAAGATCCTGCAATGGGGTCAGATGGCAAAACCAAGTTGCCATCTGACCACCTAGTTGTTTTTCATCAGCCTCACCAATTGGCACCATCTACGTATGGCTGTGCATTAATAGTCCCCAAAGAGATGGCATGATATTATAATAATATTCTAGAGCTGACAGAGTAAGTGTATGATGATGATAATTTTCAAGCCCCCACAGAGATATTACATGATTAGATTGATGCCCAAGTCCCTATAGATATTGTGGTTTTGGTGTACGATGATAGTCATGCTGCAGTTCATGCAGAAATAACACTATTACAGTAATGCACAGGTCCCACAGAGATAGTTTGTGATTATAGGAATGCCCAGGTCTCCACAGAGATAGTGTGGTATTATAGCCATGTTCAAGTCCCCACAGAGATAGTGTGTGATCATATTCACGTTCAAGTCCCCACAGAGATAGTGTGTGATCATAGTAATGTTCAAGTCCCCACAGAGATAGTGTGATCATATTCACGTTCAAGTCCCCACAGAGATAGTGTGTGATCATAGTAATGTTCATGTCCCCACAGCGATAGTGTGTGATCATAGTAATGTTCAGGTCCCCACAGAGAAAGTGTGTGATCATAGTAATGTTCAAGTCCCCACAGAGATAGTATGTGGTCATAGTAATGTTCAAGTCCCCACAGAGATAGTGTGTGATAATAGTCATGTTCCAGTCCCCACTGAGATAGTGTGTTACTATAGGAATGCCCGGACCCCCACAGAGATAGTGTGTGATTATAACCATATTAAAGTCCCACATAGAGAGTATTATGATAGTGTTGTTCAAGTGTTGTAGAGAAAGTGTAGGATGAGTCATTCTGATATTCATTCAGAATTCGTATAGCGCTTATAGTCACTCTCAAGACCCCGTTGACAAAATGTGTGATTATATTCATGTTCAAGTCCCCTCAGAGATAGTGTGTGATTATTGTTATGTTACATCTCTGCAGAGATAGTATGTGATTACAGTCATGTTCAGGGCCCCACATAGAGAGTGTTATAACAATGATGCTGAGGTGCTTGCTGTTATAACAGTCATGCCGAGGCTCCTGCAGAGGTAGTATGTGATTATAATGATGCCTAGGTGCCTGCTCAGGTAGTGTGTAGTTACAGTCATACAACGAGAAGCACACGGTGGATTTGCTATGTTTGTAGTTACAGTCATGTTCAAGTGATGTTGAGATATGTTGTGATTATACTGAAGCTTAGGTCCCCAAAGCAATAGTGCATGATTAGGGAGGCCCACTAAGATGGTGATTATTGACCTATAGAGAAAGTGTTTGATACATGTAACTTCCAGTCCCTCTAAAGACAGTCTGTTATGATATACATGTTGATGTCCCTGAAGAGATAGTATGTGATGACAGTCATATTCAAGTCCCACAAAGTTAAAGTATATTGAACCCACGTCCCCACAGAGATAGAGTGTAATTATAGATATGCCAGGTCCCCATAGAGATATGTGTGATGAAATTCATGTTCAATTACTAAAAGATAGCGCTTGATTGATTATATTGATGCCCAGGTCCCCACAGATATATTGTGTGATTATAGTGATGTCCAGGTCCCCACAGAGATAGTGTGTGATTATAAGGATGCCCAGGTCCCCACATAGATAGTGTGTGATTATAGGGATGCCCAGGTCCTCACAGAGATATTGTGTGACTACAGGGAAACCGGGTCCCCACAGAGATAGTGTGTGTTTATATGGATGGCAGGTCCCCACAGAGATAGTGTCTGTTTATGGCGATGGCAGGTCCCCATAGAAATACTGTGTGTTTATAGGTATGGCAGATCCCCATAAAGATATGTGTGATGATAGTTATGTTCAATTACTCAAAGATAGCGTTTGATTGGTTATATTGATGCCCAGGTCCCCACAGAGATAGTGTGTGTTTATGGGGATGGCAGGTCCCCACAGAGATAGTGTGTGATTATAGGGTGCTAGGTCCCCACAGAGATAGTCTATAATTATAGAGATGTCAAGCTCCCCACAGTGATAGTGTGTAATTATAGAAATATCCAGGTCTTCACAGAGTTGGTGTGTGATTATAGCGTTACCACAGTCCCCGCAGAAATAGTGTGTGATGACAGTCTTGTTCAATTCCCCACAAAGGTAGTGTTTGATTATATCGATATCCATGACCCCACTGAGATAGTGTGTCATTATAGACTTGTTCAAGTCCCCACAGAGATAGTATGTCTCCACAGTGATGTCTGTGATTATAGGTTTTATGAAGACTTAAACAGATAGTCATAATCTAGTGGTTTAGCAAACTAATGTATTTGGATATTTGGATATTTGGATATTTGGAGGGGTATTTGTAGAGCGCGGCGTTCGCTCCGGAGGGAGCATCATGGCACTGGAAATCCTGAAGGCCCGGTCATGAGGGAGGCACGGGGGGGTCTATATGGCGGCTCTGGTCCAGTCGTCAGAGAGGTTGAAAATCCAGGTTTTTAGGAGCTTTCTGAAAGGCTTCTCTAAGGTCTGCTGCCTCAGGTGTTTGGGCATGCTGTTCCACGCCTTGATGGCCAGAGAACTTAAAGTTTTTCCGCCTTTAGACTTTAAGTTGTATCTGGCGGAGGATATGAGATTATCTTGGGCAGATCGAAGGGAACGAGTCGGGCAGTAGTGAGGGAAGCGTCTGGTGATGTATTTGGGACCAGTGTTGTTGTAAGCCCGAAAAGCCACAGTGAGTATTTTAAAGAGTATTCTTTTATGAAGGGGTAGCCAGTGCAGGGTTTTTAGGGCAGTAGAGATAGAGGATTTGCATGGTAATTTCAGGACCAGGCGGGCGGCGGTATGGAGGACGCTTTGTAGTTTGGTCAGGGTGGATTTTTTTGACGTACGCACTTTTTATTAGCGATTTGTTTGATGTAGCCACTTCAACAGTGGCAGCTGCTCCACTAAGGTGGAAGAGCGTCGCCCCACTGCTTTAAAGCATAAATAATGGACCGTATTATCATTTTATTTTTAGTATTCCAGTTGTTTGACATGGTGTTTCTGGTTGGCTAGGGTATGCAGGTATGGTAGGGCAGAACCCATCAGTCTAGTAAGGGTAAGATAGTAACACATCAAAGACAACCCCTGGCAGAGCAGTCAGGCTTATCCCAGAGGCAATGTCTAAAGCGTTTGCACAACGCACTAACACAACAGTGACACTTTAGGCACACCATAAAAAGCGACTCCACACAAGGTTACATAAAAATATCTTTTGTATTATTTATTTTTAAAAAGTTAGACCACAATCACATAAATCACTGTGCCACTAGGCACTTTGTCATGACATCACATAAAGTCTTACACCACTTTTGCCAACTTTAGTAAATACTTATAAGTGAACAGCACACTGAAAACATAAGGCCTAACATTACAGTTAGTGCAATCAAGACAATAACGATTAGTTGAACATGTTTCCGCTTGAGCCGGTGTCACCAGTCTGACAGGTCAATCTTTTAAGATAGTTGCTTCCAGGTTTGTTAACATCCAACTACATCCCCTCTACATCCCCCTGCCTCCTTCTACATGAAAATGCTCCACTGGTTCCCGTAGAAACTGAGAAAATGCCAGGAATGACAGACGCCCTACGGGCAAGAAAACGCCAAAAGATCTCCTGCCTGCACGACGGGGAGAGAACACAGTCTATAGGTGCTTGTGCTCACCAGTGTGATAGGGCCACTGGCCTGCACTCTCTGCAAGGAAACACTACCGGTTTCCATGGAAGCAGGGGAATGATGGAAGTACAGGGGTGATCTGCGGGGTAAGGAAACACCAAAGGATCTTACTCCTGGAGATCAGCCCAGTGGGATGTCTGTTTGTTGGTGCGAGCACACTATCCCTGGGTGCTCGCACTATCTAGCGTGATGGGTCCACCTGCCCCCACTATTCACAACAACGAGCCAGAAGCCAAGGGGAGCCAAATGCCTCCGGTACAGCTCCGTAGTGTGGCATGGGTACAAATCTCTTCATGTTTCGCTGCAAGCGGCCTGGTGCAGCTGGGAGGCTCTTGCCTTCCTTAGCAATGCCCGCACCCAGGGGCTCACGTCGGCCACCTAGGGTCTCACATCGGCTGCGTGTGGAAGCATCTGAATGGACACGCGAGGCTCTGGTCACTTGCGGGTGCGGCTGGGCCACATCTTCTGACATCCAAGGGAACTCCCGGGCCGATATTCCTTGCTGCTTGGGCATGGCCTCGCAGCCATGTAGCAGAGCCCCGGCTGCTGGCCCACAAACAAAGGCAAGCAATACGAGAGGGAGAGCGTTTTGTTCCGTTCACCTCCTCCTTCTCAATGTTCAGGCCCTAGATGAGGGAGCTGTGCTGCCCATGCTGCTTGGTAAAAGCGCTCCTGTATGGGGTTAGCACAAATTGAGCCAACTCCTTGGGCAACAGAATTGAAAACGCTTACCACGCGCTATTAGCAAATAGGGAGGCAAGCACTACCTCGTCCCTGGAGACACTGGGGCAGAGAACAGGGCACAGGCTGGCTAGCACGAAGGTCCCTTAGCAGAGAGGCAGTCACTTCAGCCACCCAGCAGGCAGCAGGTTAGTTTCACAAGAAGTTATTCACAAACGGCGGTTCCTCCTGGCACACAGCAGTCATTGGGTACGTGCCCCACAGAGTGTCTTTTTATTTTCATGGGGTTATAGCCCCTGTATTTATAGTGCCACAGTCTTTGTTCTGAGGGAACTTCAACCACATATTAGAAGTGCACAACACTGCAGTTCATATTGAAAGCCTTGGCCCCAGACACACCACAGGGGGTGGAGCCATTATTGTGGAAGGTAGGCACAGACCTATTCAGGTGCATGTGCAACTCCTCCCACCACACCAAATGAATACCAGGCCTATTCAGGTGCAAGGAAAACTCCCGCTGCCACTCTAAATTCAGGAAAGGTCTATTCAGCCTAGCACTGAGTCACCCACTCAGGGCAGGACACACCTCAACTACCCCAGGGACTAGAGTGAATGCACATCCCTTCTCTGTCAGTCAAAACCAAACGGTCAATACACATCAGGCAGGCGCAAAAACTCATAAGCACACATAAATACCCACTTCTAAAAGTGTTTTTTCTAACTCTGTTTTCACCAATAAGCAGGATTTATCACTAGCATGCCTGCCCGCTACGGGCCCCCAATGTTAAAAACTGCCTGCCTTTCCGTGGTGGCGTTGCCGCCACGGAAAGGCACATCCCAGCCTGCATACAAATATGGATGACGGTGTCTACCAGACCAGATTGCCTACCTGTGGAAAACCGGCGGACAGTATTCCCATTCGCTGAGGTCCCCCCAGCCATGGTAATGTGGCGGGGGAAGTTAGAGGCGGGCAGTGTTTTTTTGCGGGTGGATCGCCACCGCCATACGGTCAGTGGCGATCCGCCCGTTATCATAATGAGCCCCTTAATATTCCCTTGCCACGCAAAAAACCCATACCCACCCTAAGCCCTAAGAAATCCCTTATGATCCAAAAACTCATACCCACCCTAACCCTGAAAAATCCTTTGTCACGCAAAAACCTATATTCACTATAAACCATAAAATATACCTTGCTACCCAAAAACCTATACTCACCCTAAACCATAAAAATATACCTTGCCACCTAAAATCCCATACCCATCCTAAACCCCCAATATTCCCTTGGAACCAAAAAACCCCAAACCCATCATCAACCCTAAGGCACAACTTAGAATCCAAAAACCCATAACCGCCCTAAACCCCAAAAATCCATTATCACCCAAAAACTCATACCCACCCTAAACCATAAAATGTCCCTTGCCCCCAAAATCCCACACCCACAATAAACCTTCAAAATTCCCTTGTGACACAAAAACCCATACTTAACTTAAACCCTACAAAATCCCTTGCCACCAAAATCTTAAACCCATCCTAAACGCTAAAACTCCCCATCAAACCCACAAAACCCATACCCACCCATAACGCTTACAATCCCTTACCACTCAAAAACTACACCCACCCTAACCACCAATAATTCACTTGCCACCCAAAAACCCATACCCACCATAAAAATCCCTTGAGTCCCAAAAACCCATCCAAACACTAAAACCTAAATTATTCATTAACACCCAAAAAAAACCATTTCAGCCCTAAACCCAAGATGTTCCCTTGCCACCCAAAACCCAAGCCCAGCGTAAACCCTAAAAAAGCCTTACCACTCAAAAATCCATACCCACCCTAAACGCTAAAAATTCCCCTATCACCCAAACACCCATACCCACCAGAAACCATAACATTTCCCTTGCCCCCCAAAAATTCAGCCCACCCTAAACCTTAAAACAGCTCTTATCACCCAAAAACCCATATCTACCGTAAGGCAAACCTTACAACCAAAAAACCCATAATCACCCTAAAAATTCCTTATCACCCAAAAACTCATGCCCACCCTAACCTTAAAAATTCCCTTACCACCCAAAAACCCACACCCATCCTAAATGCTAAAAATTCCATTGCCACCCAAAAACCCATACCCACCTTAAAGCCTAAATAAATCCCTTACCAACCGAAAACCTACACTGAATGTAATCCCTAAAAATTCCCTTGCCACCCAACAACCCCATACTCACCCTAAACACAAAATGTTCCCTTGCCACCTAAAAACCCATAACTACCCTAAAAAAAACCTTACCACACAAATATACCCACACCCACCCTAAAGCCTAAAAATTCCCTTGCCACCGAAAAACCCATACAAACTATAAACCCTAAAAAAAATCATTACAACCCATAAAAAAACACACACTAAAGCCTAAAGGTTCCCTTGCTACCCAAAACCCCTACCCACCCTAAAAACTAAAAAATCCCCTACCAACCAAGAACCCACAAGAACACACCCACCCTGAGCCCTAGAAAATCCCTTGCCACCAAAAATCCCACACCCACCCTAAACACTAGCAAATCCCTTGCCACCCAAAAACCCATACAAACACTAAACCCTAGATGATTCATTACCAACCAAAAACCCATACCCACTCTAAACCTTAAAAAATCCCCAACCACCCAAAAATCCATACCCATCCAAAACCCCAAAAATGAATTTGCCACCCAAAAATCTATACCCACCCTAAAGTCTGCAAAATTCCCTTGCCACCTAAAAACCCTTTCCTGCCCAAAACCCTAAAAATGCCCTTGCCACCCAAAAAACCCATTCCCACCCTAAACCCTAAGAAATCCCTTACAACCCAAAAACCCATACCCACCCTAACCCTAAAAATGCCTTTGCCACCCAAAAGCCCATACCCATCCTAAACCCTAAAAATTCCCTTGCAGCCCAAAAACCCATACCCACCCTAAACACTAAAAAAGCCCTTACCTCCTAAAAACATATACTCACCATGAACCATAAAAAATATCTTGCCAACCAAAATCCCACGCCCACCCTAAACCCTCAATATTCTCTTGGCACCCAAAAACCCATAACCACCCTCAACCCTAAAGATTCATGATCGCCCAAAAACTCATACCCACCCTAAACCCTAAAGATTCATTATCACCCAAAAACTCATACCCATCCTAAACCATAACATTTCCCTTGCCCCCATAAACCCACAGCCACCCTAAACCTTAAAAATTCCCATAAAACCCATAAAACCCATACCTACCCGAAACTCTAAAAATCCCTTTCCTCTCAAAAACCTACCCCTACCTTAAACCCAAAAATGTAGCTTGCCACCCAAAACCCCATACCCACCATCAAAAATCCCTTGCCCCCAAAACCCATGCAAACACTAAACCATAAATTATGTTTTACCACCCAAAAAACCCATATCAGCCCTAAACTCTATATGTTCCCTTGCCACCCAAAACCCATGCCCACCCTAAACCCTAAAAAATCCCTTAGCACCCAAAAACTGACACCAAACCTAAACCTTAAAAATTCCCTTGCGACCCAAAAACCCATACACCCAGTAAAATCTACAAAATCCTTTGCACCAAAAATCTTACACCCACCCTAAACTATAAAAAATGCCCTTGCCACCCAAAAACCCATACCCAGCCTAAACCCTAAAACATCCCTTACCACCTAAAAATCGATACCCACCCTAAATGCTAAAAATTCCCCGAACACCCATACCTATCTGAAACCATAACATTTCCCTTGCCCCCAAAAATCCACACCCACAGTAAGCCTTAAAAAAAGCACTTTTTTCCTAAAAAGCTATACTCACGCTAAAACCTAAAAAATACCTTGCCAGCCAAAAACCCATACCTACCCTAAACCCTAAAAATTCCCTTGTCACCCAAAAAATCATATCTACCCCACACACTAAGGCAAACCTTATACAGAGAATGTAAAGCTGATGATGCTCAAGCCAAAACAGAGATTGTGTGTAGTTACTGGAATGCTCAAGTACCCACAGAGATGGTGTGTGACTATAGTATTACCACTGTTGCCAAAGAAAATGTGTGTGATTCATGCCCAGGTCCACACAGAGATAGTAAAAGATTATAGACATGCCCAGGTCCCCACAGAGATAGTGTGTGATTATAGACATGTCCAGGTCCCCACATAGATAGTGTGTGATCATAGACATTCCGAGGTCCCCACAGAGATAGTGTGTGACTATAGAGATGGTGAGGTCCCCACAGAGATAGTGTGTGATTATAGAGATGTCATGGTCCCCACAGAGATGGTGTGTGACTATAGTATTACCACGAATGACAAAGAGAATGTGTGTCATTACAGACATGCCCAGGTCCCCACAGAGATAGTGTATGATTAAAGACATGCCAAGGTCCTCACAGAGATAGTGTGTGATTATAGACATGCCCAGGACCCCACAGAGATAGAGTATGATTAAAGACATGCCCAGGTCCTCACAGAGATAGTGTGTGTTCATAGACATGCCCAGGTCCCCACATAGATAGTGTGTGATTAATGGGATGCACAGGGATAGCACACATTTATAGTGTGTGATTATAGTCGTGTACAAGTCCTCACAGAGATATTGTGCCATTATAGTGATGTTTAAGTGCCCACAGTGATAATGTGTGATTATAGTCATATTCAAGTCTCCACAGTGATGTGTGTAATGGTAGGTATGTTGAAGAACCCATACAGATCGTATTAGTCTGTTGGCTTATTAAATGAATTAATGCACTTGAGGGATATGTGTTTGACCACTTTCTCACATGTGTGAATACTGGTGCTCCCACTCAGCCTTTATTCCTTCCAAGGTCTATAAAATAAGTATTATTTACTTGGATAGCAAAAAACATATGGTATTCAGCAACACGATATTCTCAGGTGTGAATATGCACTTTATGTATGTACATGAGATGATATGATGTGATATTAGTGGTACTCAAGCCACCACTAGAGATAGACTGGACTTATCCCATATCTATGAATCCCACTTCATATGTAGCATTACCTGATTTAAACTGTGTTAATCCAGGAAGGTTAACACTTCCTTAAAAATCCAAGTATCACAGTTCTCATTTTCTTTTCTAGCCCCCATTTATCAACTCTAGTCTCCTTAGGAAGATAAAACTGTATTTCTGATTGCAATAAACTCCCCATACTGATTCACTCTGACACTTTAGGATTATTACAAAAGATAAATTGAATTAACCCCTTAAGTGCTGCTGACGGCCAATGGTCGTCAGCAGCGCTACCTCCCCAGTGCTGCGCACGACCATTGAACGTCCATTCAGCACTAGTTCTAATGGACAGCGCAGCACTGGGGAGGAATGTGTAATAGCAGCTATGAGGTTAAGAACTGGCACATCCTTATAATTCTGGTTTCTATCATTCAAGAATTAAATGGTCCTCTTCTCACAAAGCTCTTCTATCTCTCAAAGTATTCCTTATACCTGCTCTTGGGGCTCTTTCTAGCTAACCAGGCTCACAATTAATATATATATATACTAGCTTTCCCGCCGTGCGTACCTGCGATCTCCGAAGAAAGGAAATTCAAGGAAACTCGTTATAATAATATTCAATTTATATTGTGTAATTTTTATTGAAACGTATTCCTTTTAATATGGAAAACATTTCAAAGTGCTGTTTTAATTCTATTTATTTATTTGAGTGCTTGTGGATACACGATTTTTTGTTTTTCCGTCTGGTGCCTACATCAGTATTCAAAAGATTATGAGGGCCCTGGGGGGCCGATATTTAAAAATAATGTATGCCAGAAACCTTTGCGGGAGTGTACTCAACAATTTCCCAAAGTTTCCTGGCGATTGGATGAATGCTGTTTTAATTCTATTTATTTATTTGAGTGCTTGTGGATACCCGATTTTTTGTTTTTCCGTCTTGTGTGTACATCAGTATTCAAAAGATTATGAGGGCCCTAGGGGGGCGATATTTAAAAGAAATTATGCCAGAAACCTTCGCGGGAGTGTACTCAACAATTTCCCAAAGTTTCCTGGCGATTGGATGAATGCTGTTTTAATTCTATTTATTTATTTGAGTGCTTGCGGATACACAATATTTTGTTTTTCCGTCTGGTGCGTACATCAGTATTCGAAAGATTATGAGGGCCCTGGGGGGCCGATATTTAAAAAGTATTTATGCCAGAAAGCTTCACGGGAGTGTACTCAAAAACTTCCCAAAGTTTCATGGCGATCGAATGAATGGTGTTTTAATTCTATTTATTTATTCGAGTGCTTGTGGATACACAATTTGTTGTTTTTCCGTCTGGTGCGTACATCAGTATTCAAAAGATTATGAGGGCCCTGGGGGGCCGATATTTAAAAAGATGTTATTCCAGAAACCTTCGCGGAAGTGTACTCAACAACTTCCCAAAGTTTCATGGCGATCGGATGAATGGTGTAGTAATGCATAAAGGACAAACAGACAGACACACATACATTCGTTTTTATATATGCTAGTCCATTCTTCATGTGAGAAGTGGAATTTTTCTATTGTTAGAGGCATAATGTGGCATTGCCTCAAACCAGCACCACTGGCGATTAGGAAGCACTCTGGAATCCATAAAACCCAGGTTGCAATATATATATGCACATAAACCTTGTTTAACATACTATAAACATTTACTGTGTTTGGGAGAACACATTCTGTAAGTGGATTTCCAGAATGGAGATAGCAGTCCTTTGTGCAAGACTAGAAAAAAATCAAGTTGGCAGTGGTACATCCGCATTTTTATAGGAAGACACATTCTCAAAATATGCCCAGGTGAAACCTGGGAAACTTTCACAAAGTTAAAACATCTATTTGTTCAGCCTTTTATTTAGAGTGTAGAATAGAAATTCTTACACAAGGCTTAAACATTCTCAAAAGTGACCATGTCAGCTACAAATGACTCTCAGCATGGATGGTCTCGTTATTGAAGGGCAAATCATATACAAGAGTCTTACAAATTGTATTCCTGAATTGAGCTGGTATGCTCATAATGTAAGAGTAGAGAAAGTCACTTTGCCTGATATACAGCTGTCTTTTTATGGTAATAAAAACCTCAGAATGTGCCTAATTTAATTATAGGAATCTTTCATAATGTTAAAAAAAAATTTTTTTGCGGATTGAGTGCAAATGTTGTACTTCGGTGTGTGTGGGGTATAAAACGAGGCTTCCTAAAAGAAGCTGGTGAATCCTTTGTTCAGGAATACAGAAGGAGAATTTGATAGTCATTCACTAGCTGTTTTTGTGAGAAAATAAATCTTAAAAGGAAGCTTGTGACGCAGTACCGTCCTAGAAGTGGCACAGTGAAATCTGATAGATTTCACTGTGCCACTTCTACGAGGCTTGTTGTGGGGGAACATCCACCCTACATACATTATACCTGTCGCATCACTGTAGATATGGTGCAACATGGCGCATTATTTATGCCGCTGCAGTCCCTCCACATGCACATTTATCTTCTGTCCCTGTCCTGTAGTTCCTGACTGAAATACAGTGGCATGTGTCTTTCTCACCTAAGAGAAGCAGAGTGTGTCTGCCCATTCCAACTCTGTTAACCCTTGCAACAAAGCATACCTCAGACTGTGAGGCTCAGTGACAGTATTTTGTTTTAATTGCTTTCTTATTAAATCACAACGTTTGACATTACACAACCATTACATAGAAAACTGCTGCTGTGTGACTGTCCTAATCACATACCACAGTGCCCCTGGAAGGAGGAGGCTCTGGGCAGTGAGTCTTTAGCTCATCCATTAAAGGTCTCTGAAACACAGAGTGCTCCCTCTAGGCCTGCAGCCCCTTGGGCAGAGAGCAAGGAGGTTAGTTTGAAGGAATGAAGACCAGGCAGATATTCTGCCAATCCACAAAGCCATACGCAGTCATCCTTTATGAATGTCTCAACACTCACTTTTGTCTTGTCTGCACATCCCAAACTATAATACGTACTTTGATGCCGATATAGGGAACACATCAGCTTACCAGCTGAAGGGTTTTCAATAGGTGAAAAGCTATAATGTCTGTGCTAAAAAGTCTTATGACAATTACATTATCCCCTTGCTTAAAAGCCTGCATACATTACCGTTACAGGAAAGAGTTAACTTTAAGCTTTGTTGTTTAACATTCACTTGCTCACATCACATGATATCTGTCACTGTAGAAGAGTCCACTAACCTTGCTCTTTCTCAACTCTGATTGGGTAGCGTATTAAGCAAAGTATATGGAAGAGCCCTTCACAAGGAGGGACTAGTATTGTTTTGCCCTAGACTCAATAGATTTGAATGCCTTGATTTCAGATGAACAAAGAAGGTGGCTCTTGAAGGAGAATTAGTACTTTGAACTTATTTGGCACATGATTTCAGTTGTGGCAGTTCAGAGTTTAAATTTAGTTTTGCTCACTTAATAATATCAATGAAGAAACGTAGGTGGTGTACGTGCAGCTCTGTGCTTTCTTTGAGTTATGTTTCTGCTGCATCAGACAAATGTACTACTTACAATTTGGTAGCTAGGTCTGGTGGCTTAGTGGACTAATGTGCCCACTGTAGGAGCCTGTGTTTGACCTCATGGTCACAGGTTCAAATCTCAGTTGGTCTACTCAGCCTTTTATCCTTCTGAGGTTGATAAAGTGAATATCATTCAATAGGTAACAATAAACATTTGTTATTCACCGCCAAGACGCCATCTGCATGCATGTGCGCTTTACAAATACACGTCTTGATATTAGCGCGTTGCAGATGAACGATCCCAGAGATGGTTAATTCAGATGCATTATAGTAAAGCTATCCCTTCAGGTACAGCTCTTGTATTCCAGGCTTGCAATGCATTCCCCACTCAAAACATAATAACCCAGCCTTTCCCTAGGACAGCATGGCTTAACTTCAGATAAAATAGCCATGCAGGGCACATAGGCAGTGTAGGTATCTTTGTTGCTGCAATTCTCAGATATATGATGCGGTTACACAGAATAAAAACACTGCAGGGCAATGGATCATGTATGTTGTCTATCATTCTGAGAAATACAAAAAAGAACAAAATACAGCTCACCCAGAGTCAATAGTAGTAAAAAATATAAAATAAGTCCGTAATGATAGAATTAGTGTGAAATGCTGGCTAGATCTTTAGAATAAGGGTCACTTAGGAGATATTTCCTTGAAATGTATCTGTGCCACCATGCTCTTCCAACTAAAGGTTGATATTTACGGCTGTATTGTTACGAGGTTACTGATAACACTCAGTGTCATCTTTGAATCAGTATGTGCACAGTTTGCTATTTTAAAGTGCAGTCGGGTGAATTATTTTGCCAAGCAAACTATTATAATTTCACCCCAATATTTCTGTCCATTTAAAAGAAAATAGGAAATAGGAAACGAAATTACGAAAGACACTTTCTCTGCTTTGACGAGCTCTTCCTTTCAGCTATACACTTTCAGCTATACACTATACTGAGGCAAAGGGTCTCAACTGTTTACATAGTGCAGAGATGATTAAGGTTGGAGTTCAACTTAACTGTGTACCTCTTTTAAAAATAAGTTTTTAATTCTAAACAGTGTAAAGGCTTGTTGGTGGTTACGTCCCTGTGAATGAATACACACCTGGGAGACCCCTCTGTGTTACCACCATTCACTTCCCAGGATTGAGAATTCCGAGTGATCACTGCATTTTAAACCCTTTCGATTGGGAGAAAGCAGGATTCGCAGGGCTGCCCTGGGGGATGGGACGTCTGCCCGATCACTATAGATTTGCTAATGCCACCCTTTGTCTAGGTGTGTGTGCACCCCCTTGCAGGAGAAAGGCTCCCCCTAAAGCAGTCACTGCCAGGTTACCAGCTCCGACCTTAGCTTTGTTATGGACCAGTGCTTACTCCTGCGATGGGCCTCATTTATGAAAAGTGATGCATCGCTACGTGAAAACAGCGATGCGTCACTTTTCATTGTACCCTCCTTGCGACACCAATGATGCGTCATATTTACAGTATGACGCATCATTGCGCAAGGAGTTAGATACGTCAGTATTTCTGACGTATCTGTAGGCGCAAAAGTGACGCATTGCTGGAGCGTGTCACAAAAGTGAAGCAACTCCAGCAATGGGTCCTTTCACATGGGGCCAGCCCATGACGCATTTGGGTCCTAGAAGTGGCGCAGTGAAATCTTATAGATTTCACTGCGTCACTTCCATGACCATTTCTTGCATCAAAACGCCCCACTTGTATACATTATACCTGGCGCAGGTATAATGTGGTGCAGGGGTTTACAAAGTGACGCATCTAACTAGATGCGTCACTTTGTAAATATGGTGCAACAAGGCACATTTTTTACGCTGCTGGTGCGTCACAAAAAGTGACGCACCGTCGGCGTAAAAGTGACGCACGGCCTCATAAATGAGGCCCCTTAAGTATAACAATACACACATGTTTATTTAAGCAACATATTTCAAAATTATAATCTAAGCACTTGGTAAAAATGCTTACAACTCTTGCCGTTTTACTCTGTCGTCCATTATAAGTCATAGTACAAAAAAAACAAAAGAAAAATGGTTTGTATTTTATTCCGATTGTGTATATTCAGGGAAAGGTCAGATCAGACAAAATAAGTTATTCTTAATAAGTGAGGTTCCCTGAATTATTAACGTGTTTGTCTATTGGACAAGATTAATTACAATTGAGTAATTTGTCATTTTCAGCTTTGTATATTATCCTTTTAAATCGTAAGTGGATTTATATAGCGTTTAATACCAGGAAGAGCTGTTGAGGAATACATCAAGTAGATTCAACATCACTCTACAAGGCATTACACAAGTCCCAGCATTCACTACATCACAGGGGAGCTCCCACCTCTTTTAGGACCCCATCAAACTTTTTAGGGTGCTTATTCTGACCAAGGTCAAGAGTATCAATGAATTTGGAAGACTTAGGGGGCGTCCCTAACATTCTGTGGGATGGGGAGGGGGGGAGGGCATAATTTTACTTTACATCACTGTCACTCTCAGCTTTATTTTCAAGTCACCATAAACTGAAATAGTAATGGGAACCTTTCACACCCCTAAGCAGCCCAAAACAGTGATCTGGTTCAATAGCAAGGTAGCTGACAGACACAGTGCTCGGTTGCCCCAGTGTTTCTTTACCACTCTCCACACCTATTATGTAAAAGGACCTATATATACTGATTTTTTAAAGTAGACAAGAATTGACAAAGACAATATCCGTGGCATGTGTGCAGTGACAAGGCTTTCTTTGTGCATGCACGAACATTTGCAAAAAAGGGATATTTGGAGGGGCGTGGCTAAGATGGCCAAAATGGTAGATGTGTGAACCTGGACTTCTCGCCGGACGAATTAAATTCTGCCATAGTCCATCCGGAAGCCTGATCCGCGCACTATCCATTCTTCCGCGGCGGTGGAGGATTCTTACCGGAGTCTTATTCTGAGATGACTCCCCTCCAATAGAGGACTGGGGCCTGGTGGCAGCCCACAGCCTGATCGAGGAGCAGAGACCTGTAGCTACTGACCAGAGCCTGAGATGTGCGCCGGCTGTGCCCAGTTGAGCACAGCAGCCTGGGGTGTTGACCCAACATGTCAGTCCGCCCAGCACATAATGGCAAATTTGTAAACAAACTCAGACATTTTACCTATAAATTCAACTGTGGGCCCTCGTCAGCAGCAGACTGGACTACAGCAACACACTCTACACAGGAATCCCAGCCAAACACCTACGACGACTACAACGCATCCAAAACGCCTCCGCCCGACTGATCGTCAACATCTCCCGCCGCAGCCACATCACCCCCTACCTGAGAGACCTACACTGGCACCCCGTCGACAAGAGGATCACCTTCAAGCTCCTCACCCACGCACACAAAGCACTCCACAACACAGGACCAGCCTACCTGAATAGCAGACTCAGCTTCTACACCCCCACCGCCAGCTCCGCTCCGCCAGCTTTGCCCTCACCGCTGTCCCCCGCATCCAACGAACGACCTCTGATTGCAGATCCTTCTCCTACCTCGCCGCCAAGACCTGGAACACCCTCCCTACCCACCTACGGCAGACCCAAGACCTCCTCGCCTTCAGAAGACTCCTCAAGACCTGGCTCTTCGAGCAGTAGCGGCACCCCCCTCCCCTCAGCGCCTTGAGACCCTCACGGGTGAGTAGCGCGCTTTACAAGTACTCTGATGATTGATTGTGAAAAAGCTAAACAAATACAAAGCGTTTTGCAGTCTGTGCTGTTCAAAAACACTTCCTCTCTAATGCCGCAGTACAGGAAACTATTTTAAGGTTTAGGGTGCGTGCTGATTTATTGGGGCTCAAGGGAAATTTTATGTTTTTGGGTAAGTATCGGTTTTAGATGATAAGGGAGTTTTCAGGGTTTAGGGTCGATGTGTGTTTTTGAATGGTGAGATATTTTTCGGGTTTAGGTTGGGTATGGATTTTGGGTGGAAATTGAGTTTTTCAGGTTTTTGGTGGTTATGAGTGTTTGGGTGATAAGGTATTTTTTAGGGTATAGGGTGGGTATGGGTTTTTGGGTGGCATGTGAATTTTTAGTGTTTACCATGGGTATTGGTATTTGGGTGGCAAGGGATTTCTTTAAATTTAGGTTCGGTATGGGTCTTGGGTGGTAAGAGATTTGTTTCGGGTTAGGGTGGCAAAGGAATTTAAGGGTTTAGCATGGGTATGGGTTTTTGGGTGGCAAGGGAATTTTTATAGTTTAGGGTGGGTGTTTTTATTGGCAAGGGAATTTCTAAGAGTTAGGATGCGTATGGGTTATTGGATGGCAACATAATTTTTAGTGTTTTTTGACTTGTCTATTTCTTTTGCGCCGGTTAAAGAATCTTCACAAAATGTTCCCAAAAAGTGTGCTGGTGATTCCAGCTGTGCATGTAAAATTTCTGGGGAATAGAAAAAGGCAGAGGTAAAAAAAGAGCTTTTCCCCATGTTCTTGTGGAATTACCACCCATTAAAATCGGGTTTGATGTAGGAACATCAGCCCACTCATGATCAAACGGGGTAAAATTCCATGCTGGAATTCCATGTCTACGTGACTCATAATCAGGGTTGCCATAGGTATTGTAACTAAAAATGTTGGGGTGAATATCTGTTATACACCTAGAGGACAGGTGCGGATTGGCCCTTACACACTGGTGTGGTGGTCCAATGTTGGGGAAAGGCGAATAGATTCTTGGGGTGGACGGGATCCCTGACGGGTAGGATTCCCCTGCGGATTGGGGAGCAATTGAGTGAAGTGACTCAATTGAAGGGCTTTAGGGGCTAGCAGCTCATTGGAATAGACTACTTGGGAGACGTGTGGAGGGGGGATGCCCCCCTCTCCTTTGAATATCTACAGAAAGAATATGATCTCCGGGATTCGCAGCGTTATCACTATCTATGCCTTGTCCATGCCATGCATTCTCATGTTCGTGGGGGCGCATCCATTCCGGAGTATTCCCCATGGAGGATCGTTTGCACCTGGATCCCATTCTTGAAAAGCCCATATCCACGATATACCGGAAGTTTATAAATAACATGCCCGATCCATTAGTGTCATTAAAGGCGACCTGGGAGCGAGATCTAGGCCCCCCTGGATGACGACAATTGGCAGGACGCCCTGCAGAGTCCCCAGGAGATTGCGATCCGTGTTAGGTTACGGCTGATACAGCTCAAAATTCTTCACCGGGTGTACTACCCTCGCACCCTACTGCATTCCTGGGGTGGGTGTCAGTATGTCTTGTGCGCGCGCGGGTGTGGGGGGGGAAGGATCCTTCTACCACATACTGTGGGATTGCCCGGAGATTGTCCCTTATTGGACCAAAGTCACTGATATAATGGCAGAGGTGGTGGGCTCCCCGGTTCCGAAGGAGCCCAGATGGTTACTCTGAATGATTAAAGGGCCCACTGATTGGGCCAGGTATGAGGAACTCTGGCTGGCAGTAGGAGTTGCAAAGCAGAACATTGCCAGGGCATGCGGGGTGTCGGCCCCTCCACAGTTGGGCCAATGGGAGCGGGACCTGGATTGGTGTCAGAGGGCAGAGGAAACCATTTACAAAAGTAGGGGGTGCCCGAAAAAGTGGAAGAAGATTTGGGGGCCCTGGAGAAGATACAGGGGAATGGGGGTGGTCTGGGGTAATGGTTCTTACACTGGGCGTTCTGTTAATGATCGAAAGTGACTATCCCATGCATTGAACACTCCTTATTTGTTTGATGCAATGCGACCAATGGATTGACATGTCAAATGAAATGAGCACTGTAATAAAGAGTTTAAAAAAATATGTTTTTGGTGTGGAGCTATCCAAAAACCCCATTATTCCAATAGTGGATGCAGCAAGAGTTACTTCTCATTCTGGAATTTATTGGGCCACTCATAATGAGTGTATTAAAGTATTCTAAAAAAACACCTTTTTTGTTTTAAAACATTCACCATGGTATAGCTTTTGATTCAAGACTACCCAGTGTTTCAATGACAGCCAGCTATTATCATTTTTGCCAAGGGAACATTGCACCTCGTTCACAGGACACTGGGACAGCAGTCCTTTTCTGATGTGCAGGGTGGCCCAGTAGTCGGCTGTCAGTTAATAACAAAAGTACACATTAGGCCCCATAACCAAAATTATTGTGCCACCTGCAAACTCTTTGAAATGACCAACTGAGCAAATATGTGTTAACGGAGATTTCATATTCTGCTGCTCCAATATGATAAAACGTCAGAGCAGAATATCTAAAAGGAGCTTTTACATTACTGTTGGACATTCCCCCATCCCCCAATGAATAGGGTAAACACATACCTGCATGCCAGGCTTTGAAAACTCCACAAAAGTTCAAGAGAAAAATTCAACTTTATGTTGTTAACAATATTATGTGCGATACAAGCATTTTCTGGATATTATGTTGTTAGAAACATCTATTTTCATATACATTTACGCATTACACGAGGATATAACATTATGAAAATAACAAATCTGATATACTAAATAAAATAACTCAAATTATTAAAATTCAGATAATGCATACAAACCATAAAATGTATGGTGTAACCAGGGATAATATCCTAAATAAACAGCTTCACATATCTGTATGCCATACATTAAATACCAGGGGCCTCATTGACAACTTTTTGGTGCAAGGCAGTGCTGCAAGGCTTGTGGCTGTGCTGCCCTGCATCAAAAGAAAAGGGCATGAATGTGCAGTATGTAGGAGTTATGGTGCATTCCTGTACTCTTTCACTGCACTTGCACACAAATGGCTGCCTTGTGCCGATTCATGCACCCTTACACCATGATGCAGGGGTTTGTGCATTGTAAGAATTATTATTTTTGTGCAAGAAGATATACCTACCTGCACAAAAACAATCAATGGAAGTGTTTTGCTCTTTCTATGTGGGCTGTTCTTTATGCCACCACTGGGGAGGCATATGGTTTGACGCATTCTCAGATTTACGCTATGTTGTAAATTTTGGAATGTGTCAAAACGGCCACCAAAACGCCCAAGGCACCCCTCCCTGATACAGGCTGAGGCAACGCAGCAACCTGCGCTGCCTTATACCATATCTAAGAGGCCATTAAAAGCCATGCAGGGTAGCATTGCTAGCCTTGTAGATATTGGTTTGCACTCTGCGCCACTGGAGCATCAAAAAAAATGACTCCAGTGGCCCACATGGTTTGTAAATAAGCCCCAGATTCTTAGATGCCTTTTAACTCATGAAACCATGTTATGCAATATCGCAAAAACTCGGTACCAGCGATCTCTTACAGTAAAGCTGAAAATAGATGCCAAAAATCCTAGTTCCATGATTAGAATGTACCAAATGGATCAGGTCCCGTGGTAGTGGGTGACTACTGGGAAGTATTCATGATAGATACTGAAATTTACCACCACTTTTTTAAAACTTGCAACTATTTCAATAAATTTGGAGACTAGTTGCTCATTTTCTAAACTTGTCTAAAAGGTTGCAGGAGCGAGTAGTCAATGCTTACTTCAGAAGATGTTCAAGAAATTAGAAGTTAAAAACACTATGAATTATAATCACACACAAACTCAGTCTCGGACTGCATTATATTTTTTAACATGACCTGATTTAGAGGAGGGGATTTAGAATAAAAACCTCAAAATGCACCATAGTAGCTATGTGACTCATAGTATCCGTGCTGCCCAGTAAACATTTTCTGATGTATCAGCTCAGACCGTGTCTCTCTACTCATACAAAGTGTCCTGCAACGTAAACTGTAAAGTTGACCATCCTAAACACCATACTTGTAAAAGTGCAGAATTCTTTAAAAGTTTGAGAACAGCACAAGTTCAATGACTGTCCTGTTGGATACATCTCATTTGTTTTTTTTTCATGCCTTTTAGAATTCCAAAACTTGATTTGAAAGCTTATTGAAAACAGTGTCCAGTTACATGTACAGCATGTGTTTAGGTCTATAGCCATCCATCGATGCAGTTGCCCATGCTTTAAGTTGCCTAGTGGGCAGCGCACAGATCCTTTTCAGTGCATTATAGGTGATGTACTTTTGACAGAACAATATTTGATGTGGAAAGACCAGTAAACTGAAATATGTTTTACTAAAAGAAATGCTGCTCGTGGAGTGTTCATGTAAAGGGGTCAGTTTATGACAGATGGCAACCTTTAATTACTGAAAAGGCCCCCCTCCAAAAAACACATTTGGCATGCCGTCATCATTTGTGAATAAACTCGTGAAACACTCATTTATTTAAGCCAGAGTTACTGACATTGTCACTGCTGCTAGAAAAACCGGCTCCACTTTGAAATGAGATACATTAATTTTGTAGGACATCTGCTTCCGTAGCAAGTTCGTGTTTTTTAATGTAAGTTAAAAATAAGGTGACATAACTGTAGAAGCATCCTTGATGTCATGCTGGTGGGCTGTGCTTTGGTCCAGAAGTCTGCAATCCACCTACAGACATTTGCCTAAAAAATGTAAAGCGCCCGTGTACCTTCGGGTCACGCTATATAAAGCTGCAAACATTAACTTGGGCGAGAAGGAGGAAGGGGCTCGGCTGGAGCTGGGAGTGTAAAGACACAGGCACTTTGTCATGCAGAGCGCCCCTGGCAGTGACCCATTCACACCTGCTGCTCCTCAGCCTCAGACTGACAAAAGAGCATTCCCCTGCAGATCTACAGGAGGGGGAGGGGTGCGGCACAGGATGGGACCCAGGTGAAGTTCATTCTTTTGCAGGGACCGACGGCGAGAGGGTGCTTTAGTTTTCAGAACTGGGAGAAGTGGCATTTGAGCACGCTACAAGCTCACTTCGAAATCCATTGCAAAAATCGAAAGTAAGCCATTTTTAGGAAAATAAACACAAGTCTACACCTAGAAAAAGCACACGCGTTTAAAATCTGTAACTATTTTATTAAATGATACAATCTATACTCCTTTATTAAAAAGATGATGTTTCTGAAAAATATGTACTGCTTTTGCTTTAGTCGTGTTATTTCCATGATTTGAATTGTATCTGTAAAAAGGTCTGTATATAAACGTTTTCCATTACGCATTGTAGGACTGGTTTCTGGATGTAGGTTTATAGAAAGGCTTTGCTTTTTGATTTGGAAGATTAGCCCTTAGAAGCTGGAATATCAAGCATTTTCGTTTTACTCTTTATATTTTCTAGCTTGTAGTTTAGCTTTCCAGATTTTGAACTACAAGCCTCAGAATGCAACAAATGAAATATAACACAAGGAAAGTCTGCTAATGGATAACTTGGTCGCTGATAATCCACATGCTTCTCACTCTAGAATACCAAAAAGATGCTGTATTTGGTTAAATTAACCCATTTTAGCTAGGAATGAGCACGGGTTGGCAGATCACACCATTAAACTCTCAATCAATCAATAAATGCTTAGTCAAATTTAACACAAAAATACGTAAAGCAGTAAAATCACCAAAAATACAGGGGCAGATTTTCAAGAAAGTGACACATCTGTACAGATGCGTTACTTTCCCGGTGCAACCCCGAGAAACCCTTGCGCCACCATGGATGTGCCGTATTTACAATACGGCACACCATGGCGCAAGGATTGACAAATGCGTAAAAAATTCTGACGCATCTTTTGGGTCAAAATTCACGCAATGCTGGAGTCGTGTCGCAAGCATGACGCAACTCCAGCAAAGCATTTTGAGGCCTATTCCGACTAGCAGGTGTAAGGTTTTGACGCAGTGGCGTCCTAGAAGTGATGCTGTGAAATCTTGTACAAGGCTTTCATGCGTGGGAACGCCCACCCTGCATACATTAAACCTGATGCAGGTATGAGGTGATGCAGGGCTTTCCATCATGACAAATCTCCGTAGATGCGTCAAATTGTAAATTGGCCGCATTTTTTACACCGCCACTGCTTTACAAAAGTGACGCTACGCCAGCGCAAAAATGTCGCAAGGGGCCTGTAAATCTGCCCCAATGTATTTTTGTTAATTAAACTCTCAAAGTATCCCATTCAAGGAAAGAGTAGGCCGGGGTCACTGTCTCCTATGTCTGAAACTAATGTTCATTAGATGCAAAAGCAAGTATCTATGACAATTTTTTTTTCACTCGCAGGCCATTAGAGATACGAAACAAAACAAATCAGTTACAAAAAATATATATTTTACTGTTTGACTCGTAGCTCCTACATATTTTCTTACATTTAAAGTGTCATTAGGCTCTGAGGGCATTAAAACACTTGTACATTTATTTATTTATAAAGTTTAAAAGAGATTACACTAATTTCGTAATCCAGCAGTCCCGTGCTGATTTGAGCTCTTTCTACTATCTAAGTTGCAGTACTTCTCTCTTCTATCTCAAATTTTGTACTTGTGGAAATGATTCTAGCCACATGAATGTCTAACACAAACTCCTCCCTAATTGCAAGCTTACCTCTTCATGTAACTTTTGTAGCATGCACAAAATGTACTTTCCCAACTTTGTCCTACTCGGCAAAACCCAGGATTTACATGTCAACCCCAGTCAAATCCTTAAAGGACTCTTGCATGACCTTTTAAGCACCCACCCTCCTGCCTCACTCTCCCCAGCCAACCCTTGGCTAACACAGTTGTTGATGACCAGTCAGCTATGGGCCCTATACTCTCTGTCACTATAAGCAACAGGAAAGTTCCCTCTTATCTTCTTGTGAGAGGGTGTACCTTCGTCATAGCTTGCTTCATGACAGTCTTATGCTACCTGTATATGGACACCAATCAAGACTTGACTGCCTCCTTCCTCATCACTATCTTCCATGCTGTGTCAGTGTTTAAGGGCTGCCTGTCCCAATCAGCAGATTTCTTATGTGTGCCTGTTGGCATCCTATCTGCCTCCCTCAGGATGGCAAAGACTCCAAAGATGAGAGCAACCGTAACCCATAGATATCCATAGGTTCTCATTTATGGGACCTGAGTTGCCTCCAAGTCTTCAGTTCTGCCTCTTCCACCAAGGGCCATTAGCACTTATCACTAGGAATTACCACCATATTAAGGTGAAGGGTCTCCCTACATTGGACCTCCTCAGTTTTGCCTCCTTCCACAGGCTGTGGGAAACACCCAGAGGGGCTCTGCTATGTTAGGTCCCGGAATCATGCCGGAGGCCCTGCTCCTCCTCAGTAAAGGTGAATGGTGACCCACAATTGCTGGTAGCTATGTTATTTAGTCAGTAGCTGCCTGGCCTGAAGGTTGCTTGTCCCAGCATTTCCAGCTCTTTGGTCAATCATCAATAAATGACAGTTCACCACAGTCGCCCTCCTCTACCATCCAACACCATTCTGACAATCCTATCAAATTAAAGTGAGGCAGTGCCTGACACTTGCGGACCCACACACAGGAGATCCACTTCAATCCTCACTCTATGCTCACCTTGTTGAAAGCCAACAGAATCAATAGAGGAAGTGCTGAGGGACTTGAAAAAGGTGAGTGCTATTAAAAGAAGCACTGTGATAGTTGAGTATATGGCATATTTTTGGGCTCCATTGAATTTTGTTAGCTACTTAGTGTGTTTTGGCTGTTTTTGGTAATGTGTTGCAGTTGCATTTATAAAGTATTTCAATCCACTTATGAGGCACCAATGAACTACAATAATATATTACTTACTCACTTATGAGGCACCAAGGTGCCTTTTAAGAGGGGTAGCATACTAATTCATGGAAGTGTGGTGTCAAGTGGCTTAGTTGAATAGTGTTTCAATGTCCTGCATGAGAACCATAGTTGTGTTTTTATCTTGTTATTGTTGCTGTGCATTGGCATGTACTGAAGCAAAAGGAGAGAAAGGACAGTGAAATAAAATGAAACACTCACTATGACTAGCCTAATTAATTCTGATGGGATCTACAATTGAAGTTACCGTTCAGCATCGGAAATATGGGTTCTGCAATACCTCCAAATACCTGAATTTCCCCCCCAGTGACTTTGCCTGCTGAAAGCAGGGGTAGTCCCCCTGAAACTCTGTGGAATGAGGCCTTACGAGCAATTGGATGATGTGTTTTTGATTCCCCTGGTCGCTCTAATTTCTGAGTGGCTTTTCCTATAGATGGCTCTGTAGGTAATGAAGTTAAGTCTTAAAGGCAGAGCATCTGGCAATTGGAAGTCAACAGAGCGCTGGAGGACAGGGTAGATGTGGTCATGTAAATGGATTCATTTCAGTCTTCAGAGCAGTCAGAACAAGGCCTGGACTAGTGTCTTTGCATCATCAAGAGGAGAAAGGGCGAGTGAAATAGAAGCCAGGTGCATGTGAGGTAAATGTGGAATGCAGAAAACTTCATAATAGAGTATGTATGGTGTATAAAGCATTTATTGGGACTTAGTTCATTTAGAGAACATGGGAAACGCTGCAATTGATAGTCACTCCAAGGTTTCTCACTTTTGTCAATATGGGTGGTGCTGCACTAAATTCCTGATTTCAAATGCTTGTAGACCAGTAGTTCTACCAATTGCTTCATGTTAAGATAGAATCTCTGTTTTGGACCAGTTTAGTTTAAGGTGAATACTCCGTATTGGTATTGACTTAAGTCAGTGGTCTAGTACTGATGTTTCCAGGTCCCCCTGTTGTTTCAACTTTAAGATGACCTACATGGGGTCAGTGCACTTTTAGCACATTAGGTTGAGGATATTGAGGAATTTAGGTAGTAGTCTCAGGTAGGCATTAAAAGACAATATTGTGATGAATGAGATTTTAGCAACAGCATCATTAATGTTGACATATGGTGATGTGAATTGAGTAGCAAGATTATGCTGGGTTTAATGGAAAGGTAGGATGAGAATCAGTCAGAGGCTAAGTTCGTCTGGGCTTACTATAAGGGAGTGGTGGTGAACTCTGTCAAAAGAAGCAGTTCGAACCAGCAGTGAGAATTCAGCAACTCTGGTCCTGTCCAAAGAGGTCTTCACATTATCTGAAATGGAAATCAGAATTCAGTTGGTGCCTCCCAAATGGTGGCCAACCCTGGCATTGTGGTTGTCCCCGGCATCATAATGGCTATAATCAGCACATTTTGTGTCTTCTTGGCCAGCCACTGCATTATTGCACAGTGCTATATTTTGAGCATCCTTGTCATTGTGCTGGATATCACTGAGATGTAATGGCAGGACCTGGGCACTTGAGGAATAATCTGTTCATGCATGGGGTTTGTAAATTTGAGTAACTAAAGGATATTCCTGTCCCCTGACAATGTGCTTAATGTACCATCCTGAATTGTAGAGGAAGAGTACGGAGCAATCCGAATTTTTAGAATAATTATAGCTCCAATTGGAGCCCTTGTTAGTAGTGGAGCGGAGCAGAGCACTGAGCACTTTGTCCTTCAACGGGACCACAGTCACCGGCAATCTTTGCGCTAGGAGGTCCCTATGCATATCTGCCGCGCCAGGTGGCGCTTAAGAGCGGTTGCGAGCTCCCGCAGGGTCGGAGCCCTTGTTTGTAGTGGAGCGGAGCGGAGCACTGAGCACTTTGTCCTTCAACGGGACCAGTCACCAGCAATCTTTGCGCCAGGAGGCGCCTACGTAGGACGTGCACGGGCTTACCGGGGCGAAGCCCTGGCCAAGGGCGGTCCCGTTCTCGCCTGGAGTAGGCTGGGCTGGGCCACCCCTCGAACACTGATTCTACAGATTGGAAGGGGCATGTTCTAGCTTTCCAGGTACTGTAGTCTCATGTTATGTTATCCCATTGAACAAGCCCTACCGCTTTTATATTCAATCTGTTCCTTCCATGGCATTTACTTCACGGTCATTTGATTCTGGAATGAACAAGCGCAAGGGAGTAGCGGGTACTTTGGACACCTTTCTCACCAGGGCTGAATCAATCCTTACCCATGAGATTCAGCTAACAGAACGCCGACTCTCTTTGGACCCAGTCTATGGCACCATCATTCTTTATTTGCAATTAAGGATACAATGGCAACAGTGAAGCATTCTGGGTTTCATAACTGACCACAATTGCTTTTAGCAATGTTATAAAACCACTAACAACATATAGACCCAAAATGTCAAAATTCAAAAGCTTCATGTCAATAAAGGTTTATTTTGTTAAATAGAGAAACGGTTCATTTGAATGAAAAATACTTTGATAAATATAGTGCTATGCAGCTTTTACTTTGAAAAGTCTGTTTTCATGCTGCTAATATGTGTTTCTGTTGAGCAAAGTGTATTTAAATGCAAAGTGTGGCTAGGACTATGGCTTGGCATCTTTGTATGAATGTCATCATGACAAAGCAGTGCATTTTTAAGTCTGGCTGAACATACATGTGGCATACTCAGCCAATCAACATCATGTAGTCAAATTTTGTTTAAGTGCACGTAATCAAATCAGTTCCTACAAAAGAATTCCATAATTGTCACAATTCTAACATAATACTTGTAAAGGCAGAAATTCAAAAACTCTGTTTAACTCTGTAGTCCTAAAAAAAGATGCTCGGGAACTCTGACCTACTGCAAAGGTATCAAACAACTTGGCACAATGGCAATTTGCGCATCCCACACTGTCCCATGTCACAAATACCTGGTGCTTGCTATATTCTCTGCATATTGTTCTGCTCATTAAATCACTCAAAATAAATATTATTATGATATTCGAATATATCTTTTAATAATTCACTAATTTTATAAGACATCCCTTGTCTGTTAAAAATATACTTCCCCATGCTGCAGGCATAACATTGCTTCCGTTCACTGTATGCAAGAACGTAGCCCATAGTGCAATATAGCTCTAGTCACTCACAGACCTCCAGCCATTATCTAAAAGAACATATTCCATAGTGCATTTTAGTATGTGAACAAAGGCAACGCAACACAAAATCTCTGAATTCCTGATACAGGCATTGATGCCGCAAGGTTATTTGCAAAAAACGATCAGATCAGTTTATATCCTATTTCAGTGCACTGCACCATCATTCTTTAATTGCAGCTACAGATCAAAAGGCAATTGTGAAGTATTTTGGGATTAGAAATTGACCTTAATTGCTTTTAGCTATATTTATAATACCACAAACTATTTTCAGACACAAAAAGTCTAAATTAAAATAGCTTCATGCAAATAAAAAAATAATTGTAATAAATAGAAAGGTTAATTTTCATGAAAATATTTGAATAATTACAGGACTGTGCAGCTTTCCCTTTGAAATGTCTGTCCCTTGTGCTGCTAGCATGAGATTCTGGTGAGCAAAGTGTGTTTAAAATGCAAAGTGTGTTTAGGACTGCAGTACCATCACCGGTCTACGGGGGCAGAGCTGAGCACAAATATAAACACACTTGATGTAACACAGGTCCCCACAAGGCAATTTTTTTTAAAGTTGTAAAAATTGACACAGATGTTCCTTAAGCCATTTTTTATCATTTAGAAGACATTGCCTTGTGGGGACTTGGGTTCAAGTCCCCACAGTGCACTCAAGTCCCCACAGCGTGAGTGTGTTATCACACCCAAGTCCCCACAAGGATAGTAACACAAACCCACACACACACACACACACACACACACACACACACACACACACACACACACACACACACACACACACACACACACACACACACACACACACACACACACACACACACACACACACACACACACACACACACACACACACACACACACACACACACACACACACACACACACACACACACACACACACACACACACACACACACACACACACACACACACACACACACACACACACACACACACACACACACACACACACACACACACACACACACACACACACACACACACACACACACACACACACACACACACACACACACACACACACACACACACACACACACACACACACACACACACACACACACACACACACACACACACACACACACACACACACACACACACACACACACACACACACACACACACACACACACACACACCTAATATCAACATAATAAAATACTGTCCTGACACCTTTCAGCAAATATGTTCGAACAGCACATTAACCATGTTGACATCTTGAGACATTAATACACCTCAGCAATCATTTTGGTGCAGAGATTTGAGCAAGTTGACATTTTGGAGTCAAGGTTATGAACCAGTTCAGGAAAGACCTCAAGACCTGGCTCTTCAGAAGACTCCAATGGAACTGCATCCCCCCCCAGCACCTTAAGACCCTAACAGGTGAGTAGTGTGCTTTACAATCCCCTGATTGATTGATTGATTAATTGATTGATTGATTGATTGATAGAACTAGACCAACATTGCACAGGCTGTCTGTCTCCCACTTCCTTACCTCACATTACATGCAATTTGCTCCTTGTAACCACATGGGTTCTCTTATTTAAACTTTCTGAAGTGTTCGATAAGTAGCTTGAGTAAAATCCTAAGAGTCTGCAGTACTTGAGCCTGAACAGCATCTGTTGCTCTCCTTCTGGTTACACCACCTGAACTGACCTGTTTTTGATCTTTTTCCTTCCTATTGAAAACAGATAACACTGAAGCTGGTGTCCATCGCATTTGCACCACAAACCAACTGCATGCGCGACTCTCTCAAAATCTATGATGACGCAAAACCAAGGTCTGCTCTATTGGGCGTCTACTGCAAACAATCGCGTGCAAACATCACCTCTTATGGAAACACACTGAGACTGACTTTCAACAGCGATCACTTCACAGCTAACAGCGGTTTTGTACTAACATACTCATTCAGTGAGTATATCCTTTGTGATAAATAGCAATGTTGGCATTAAATACTAGACAAAAATATGACAGTGACGAAATTTCCATTCTGTATCTTTATGTTTTTCCCTCTCATGCACTTGGTAAACAACTGATGCAGGAAATAAGTGTTGGGCCTCAAAAATAAGTGCTGATGCCACCAACCGGTTATCCCCGGCTCAAATTAAGCACTGATCCACACCCAAGAATAAAATATATTCCTAGTACTCTGTCCTTAACTTACAGAGATGCAATAAAGACTGTCATTAACCATGATCTAAACTTGTTGTACACTATAAAATACCACGGCTAATACAAAACCAATCCTAACACAGCAGCAACCTCTCAAGAGGGATTTGAGTAGCACAAAATGCAAAGATGTTGTAAACAAGTGGTTTGGGTACAACTATTCTTATACACATGCCAATTCTTATACACATGCCACACAAGGACAGTTATCAACTCAGATATCTAGTTTCCCAGACCGCAGGAACCTATTGCCCCCTCACTTGGGTAAAAGGAAATCCACACTTCTCGCCTCATATTATGTTTAATCCAGGACTTGGCGGTGAGGTAGAAAAAGTAATGACCGACGCTACGGTTTCAGCAAATGCGAGGAACGTGAGCGAGGGAGGAAAACTACAGTTGTCTGGCGGGCTGATGGAAGTTCAATCAGTGGTTGATGTACACTGGACCCTGGCTGTGGAGGACTTCTTTTTTAAAAAAATATTTTTATTGTGGAAAGCATAGAAAATACAGATAAGTAAAATTACTCATAGACATTGATAGACGAGAAGTACCAAAGTGGTCACATAGGATAATACACAGCCATGTAGCCCACAGCCTGGAGGCCGGGCGGCGTAAGGTCAAAAAGTGCCAGAATATAAACGCATAGACGTTGGATTGAACTAAATGCGTATCGCTCATATCCGCTGTTTTTGTTTTGACCCCCCGTCTATCATTAACCCCGTCTCCATCGTCCTTTACATTCCATTTGTTGATATACCCCCATTCTAACATGTAACAGTAAAACATACCCCCCCACACTTGGCATCGCTGATAATGTACGTGTAAATACATCGGTTACCTCCTTATGGCCCATTGAGTGCATATATCACAGCCATAAGCAAACCTCTGGGAATCAGAGCAAATCAAATACTATTACAATAGGGAACATTCATGGTTGTGGAGGACTTTATAGGCGTGGGTCAGCATTGTGAACTGGCATCTCTTCTGGATGGGGAGCCAGTGGAAGTTTCTGAGGTTGGGGGTGATGCAAGTCCCTTTGGGGAGGATGCAGAAGAGTCTAGCAGTTGCATTCTGTAGGGTCTGGAGTCCTTTGAGAAGTTGGGTGGTGGTACTGGCATAGATTGTGTTTCCGTAGTGCAGCCGGATGGTGATGAGGGCTTGCGTGACCAAGATTCCTGGTGTTTTTGGGGTCCATCAAAAGATCTTTCAGAACTTGCAGAAGGTGTGGAAGCAGGCAGAGGAGACTGCGTTGACCTGGTGTTTCACAGTCCACTTTGTGTTGCAAGAGCATAGCTGGCATGGCGTGGGCTGCTACAAGGCAATGTCTTTGTCATGACAATTCCACCAAGGTTTCTCTGAATCTGAGCCCTGGACATTTGTGCAAGTAAGTGATAGTTGATTTTTAAAACCCACATCACTAATGTCACTGACATGCTGCACGTTTCCGCCCAGCAGGTCATGGGCATGATACAGCGATAATTTCATGGTAATTTCTCAATGCAAAACCTCATCTACCTCTATTTTACCGCTGAAAAGATGTTGGGCCTTTGATACCATGTATTACCTTCAGGAGACTTTACTTAAACATGAGCAGTCAAAAATGCAATGTTGTATTAAGCCAATGAAGAGAGTTGTTGAGTATTTTAAAGGGTTTTATTTTCTATTCAGAAGTTTTGTTTTTCTCTAACCCTTTATTCATTAGCAAAATATCAATCAGGTTACAGAATTTGGAAAACAGGAAAAATAGCATTAATACAGAACATATTACAGTCTGCATATAAGCATTACATGTAGAAAAAAAATGTGATGCAAATGTCAGTCAAAACTCTAAAAGAGTTTCTAGGAAAAATAGTATTGCAAGGCTAATCAATAATTAAATAATTTGCAAAAATCTTTAATTAAGAGAAATAAATGCATAAGACAAATAAATCTTTTCAAAACTAATTAATTAGTCAAAGCATAACCTTAGAATTTTAGCATCTAAACCTATTCTAATCAGCTGCACTCCCTGCTCTAGCGATGCTCAATCTGTCTCTCTCCCTCTCCAACATCTCACAGTAAAGCTGCTCCTTGAAAGTGCCCCTCCTTCACAAGACCTTAAAGGAATGTGGCCTGCCTTGCCAAAAATATGATGTGCAAGAACTTCTCTGAAAAAAATATGAGCAAGAAACCTCCCCTCTCCTCGAGAGCAAATCTCCACCCAGGCTGCACCCGCGACAATCACGTACCTAACCCTTATGAATGTCTGGTATAAACTGTTCCTTCTCTCAAGAGCTCACACACCCCCCTAAAGCCTAGGAGCCTAAAAGCCTAATGAGCCCAAAAGCCAAAGAGCCAACCACGCCTCCAAAGAGGTCATTATTTATACTCTAATTCTTGTCAGACTACACAAAAATATTTCATATTCAGAAAAGCTTGTACCTGATTGGTTAGTCACGATGGCATGATCTCTCAATATCCTAACTTATTGAAAATTCTAAACCATACCAGTTTTAACAAAAGAAGCGTAAATGATTAATACATGTATATGTTTTAGCAACATTTACTAGGAAAAAAGTTTCATTCTGATTTTTTCCTTCCTGTCACATCGCAGGCAGGAAGGATACATTAACTAACACTGGTACATTGGCACAATCACAAGAATGTACAGTTCACAGTGGCCTTGACTCCTTCTGTACTTGAGGCAAGCTGGTGTAATCTGCGCATGCTCTCTTCTTTGGATTAACAGGCATTCATGTTATTTTATGCCCAGCTTTTCTTATTGTTTGTGCACAACATGCAAAAAAATAAAAATGTGCAACATAGCATAAACATGCACTTGTGTAAATTCTCATAGCGCACCCAATTAATATATACTCATAGCAACACGCTTTAATGTTTTAGATAGCATTTCATACAAAAAAGCGTTTTTGCCTAATGTGTAGTGTTTGATGCATGTGTTAATTAACACACATTATAAAAGAGGTGTTATAAACTGAACATGTTTATCCAAATATGCAATAAAACCTAAGTCTCTTAAGACAGGAATATTGAATGTAGATTGCAAGGAAAAATTAGCTGGGAAGAGAGAACACAATCTATGGTTATCCTCAAAGTAAAAAGTCACTTAAATCACAAGTTTTTCTCTACACTGCAAAAACACATGGTATTTCAGCACAAGCATTTCAGACTGACCAGGCCTCATTTCATGTCTTATGTGCCATGTGTTTTTACTTACACCAAAATGTGTGTGTCAATTTTAAATGCAGCTGTCTGACGCACAAAGATAAAGCAATGCCTGACTCCAGATGAAATCTGCTCCATCAGACATTTGCAGAGCTTTCCTTCTGAGGATCCTAAAGTTTTCATTACTTTCTTGCATGAAGGAGACCCACCTGAAATAGTGTCCAGCCAGTACAAGGAAACGTGTAACATTTAGCCAAATATAAGATCTGCCCATTGTTGTGTTATGTTAATTTAACTTAAGGATTGCACCGTCACCAATTTTTTCTAGGCACTATTGGTACATACCGAACTAAATCAGAAGTTACAAGAAAAGCAGAAATGTGCTTGTTTAAAAAGCCAGGTCTTCACACCTTGCCTCTAAGAAACACTATTAGTTTGAGACTGCATTGATAAAGAGAGACAGTATCAAAGGAGATAGGGCTAGAAAAGAGAAGTTACGGCTGCCCATTTCTGACTTCCTGAATTTAGGAACGGCCAACAGAAACAAGCATTTGCAATCGGTCTCGCCTTGGGACCTTATAAGTATTTAGCCAAGCAGCACATTTTTATTATTATGCCTGAAAGAAAAATACAACCAAATACGTGATTTTAAAAAAAACTTGTTTTTAAAGTGCTTACAAATATTTCACGCTGCATGCTCTGCCAGGTGCAATGCTTGATAATGGTCTTTATAGGTATTTAATGGTGACTCACAAGTGATCCTCATTTAAAACGTAAAACCTGATTTTAATCCCTTTATGTGCAAATGAATCACTCGCCATGTGTCACCCATGGACTTCATTCAAATGCTCATGCTAAATATATAAAAACACTATCAAAATTGAACAACTTGACCCTAGTGCGTAAGTTTGAAGATAATGCACATACTAGTCACTTTCCTGGTTTCAATTCCTTAATCTCGCGAAATCTGATCACTTAGCAGTCGTAAGCGTTGTGACTCCACCCAGAGGACACCATACTCTCAGGACAGGCAGCCCCACATATTCCTCACTTTTAACAAGATCCTCTCAGAAAACAGTCCCCCGAAGAGCACAGCTGTTCGGTGGACTTTCTCAACCGCTTTCTTCTGCCAGCACCGATTTCTCCACTCAGCAGAGCCCCGTCTGTTCATCAGGCCGTTTACTTTGCCTACTTCCAGGACTGTGGTGCAATAGGCGATACAAGGACACAGGAGACCAGGGACAAAGAATGTGACACAGAGGGACATCAGAACAGAATTCACATGAACTTACCATAGAATGCTCTGTACTCACAGGGAGTCTACTCAAACAGATGGCCTGTTAGAGAGGACAGAACACTACCCAAGGCCTACTTGGTAAATTATGAAAGGGTTTGTACCCGGTCCATACCTGTCTAGAAGAACAGTATTGCCTTCCTTTCTTTTGGAAGGGGTGGTAGCACTGTTTACATTGGAATCTTTGACTACTAGAATATTCCATTTGGGCTTTTCCTGGAGACTGGTGAATGTTCTTCTCAGGGACTGTTGAATGTTTTTCCCGGAGACCAATGAACATTGTTTCTGGGGGTGGTGAACATTGTTCCTGGGAGCCGGTGAACGTTGTTCCTGGGGCTGGTGAGCATGGGTTTCTCGGGGCTGGTAAACGTTGTTCCTGTTGCCGGTGAACTTTGTTCATGAGGCTGGTGAACATTGTTCTTGGGGGTTGGTGAATGTTGTTCCCGTGAGCTGGTGAATGCTGTTCCCAGGGACTGGTGAACATTGTTCCTAGGAGCTGGTGTAGATTGTTCCTGGGGACTGGTAAATGTTTCTGGGAGCTGAGGAACATTGTTCCTGCAGGCTAGTGAGAGTTGGTCCTGGGGGATGGTAGCATTGTTTTCGGGGAGCTGTGAACATTGTTCCTAGGACTGGTGAACCACATTCCTGGGGGCTGGTGAATGTTGTTTCTGAGAGCTGGTCAACAGTGTTCCTGGGACTGGTGAATTTTATTCCTTGGGGCTGGTGAACGTTGTTCCCGGGAACTGGTGAACGTTGTTCATGGAGGTTGTGAATGTTGTATTTGGGAGCTGATGAATGTAGTTTAGGGTGAATGTTGTTTCTAGTAGGCTAGTGAAAGTGGTACCTGGGGCCTGTGAATGTTGTTCCTGTGGACTGGTGAATGTTGTTGCTGGTGAATGTTTATTTATTTATTTCGAGTTTTATAAAGCGCGAACAAGACCCATCAGGCTATATGAGTATTGTACAAATAGAAGACAAGTGGAATAAGAAAGCATTCAGTTATAAGTAAGCAACAGAAAAACTGCAAAGTAACATCGGATAGGTAGATTCTACATGAGAATAGTCCTGCTGAGCTCCTAAGGGTTGTTATTGGAGTCATTTGTTCATCAGAAGCCTTTTCACTTCTTTTTTGAAGATGGTCGTCGAGGGGATAGACCTGATTATGGCTGGCAGCACGTTCCATATTCTTTGGGCTGATTCGGAGAAGGAGCACTTATATGTTTTCTTTTTGCTAAGCTTCTACGGTTTTGGGAGTCGGTGCTTCTTAAGGAACGACTACCCCGGAAAGTTCTAGTTTATTGGCCAGGTATACAGGAGTGTTGTGGTGAAGGGCCTTATGTGTCATGCAGGCTATTTTCAGATGGGTCCTCGCTTCAAAGTTTTAGACCTGGAGTGATGCGATCAAATTCTCTGGATCCCGTGACAAGCCTAGCCGCTGAGCACAGCAATGCCCCTAGCGACTCTAGCCTTGCTTTGGGAAGACCAGCAAGGATATCACTACCCTAATCTAATCAGGAGATAATCATGAATTGGACTGCCATATGAAAGGCACAAAAGAGCAAGAAAGTTTTTGGGAGCTGGTGAATGTTGTTCCAGCAGTGAGGTCAATGTAATTCCTGGGGGCTGGTGAGCGTTGTTCCTAGAGGCTGGTGAAAATTGTTTCTGGGAGCTGGTGAATGTTGTTTCTATGAAAGTGGTTCCTGGAGGGCTGGAGAACGTTGTTCCCGGGGTGTGGTGAACGTTGGTCCTGGGGGCTAGGGAATGTTGTTTCTGGGAGCTGGTGAACGTTGTTCCTGGAGGGATGCTGAATGTTATTTCTGGGGAATGGTCAACATTGTTACCAGGGACTGGTGAACTTTGTTCCTGGGGCTATGAATATTGTTTCTGGGGGCTGGTGAATCATGTTTCTGGGAGCTGCTGAACATAGTTCCTGGGTGCTAGTGAAAGTCGTTCCTGGGATATTGTGAATGTTGTTCCTGGGACTGCTGAACGTTGTTCCTGGGGACTGGTGAACTTTAGTCCTGTAAACTGGTGAAATTTGTTCCTCGGGACTGGTGAACTTTGTTCCTGGGGACTGGTGAATCTCTTTCGTGGGGCTAGTTGTTCCTGGGGGCTGGTGAAAATTGTTCCAGGGGACTGGTGAACCTTTTTCGTGGGGCTAGTTGTTCCTGGGGGCTGGTGAACATTGTTCCTGGGGACTCATGAGCATAGTAGACTCTCTAGGGGTGAGCAGAGGGAGGATGCACTTTAAGGAAAGTTATTTCTATCCTTTGGGAAATTTCTGGTTGCAGACGTGTAGGTGCAGCTCCAATTCTGCCTCTTCGGAACCCATCCAGCCTCTTCCAGTGGCCTCCTGTCTTTGTTAGGTGATACCCCTTTTCCCCCTGGCACTGTCACAGGCTCTCATCTAGTGACAAGCAACACCAGCTCACAGTGGTCCACACTTTTGTCGCCTCTCACAAAAGCCCCACCACAATATTAGCATATTTTTCATAAATGTTGTTCTGCTTTGAATTGGCAGAGATTAAGGACAAGAAATTCTCTCACAACTTCTTTGTGAGATGCAGCCTGAATGGCCCTGAGTTGGAAAGAAAGTAATTCATGGAATGTTGACAAAAATCCCTCCTAAATGTGTTTGATCAAATGAATTCCTTTTGTTTAAACTGTTGGGCTCGTGGCCCTGATTCAATGGTACATTTACTTTAGCATAATTGTGCTGAGCCTTATCAGTCACATAACTATATTACTTATATTTTGTAAGATCATATTTAATTTTATTTCAGCAATCAAAGAACATTGCTCTCAAACCTTTGCCCCAAAATGTATTTTGCCTGATTACTTTTTAATTTTTTTTTCAGTCTTCCAATCCTGAATGTGTGATGAAAATGGAGAGAAAATGTACCAATTCTCTAAGAAAAGTTGAAATTGCAAGTGACTATCTCAAGGAGTACCTGAAGTGGAGTTAGCAAACCTGAAGGATGCTAATAGAATGACTCTCTTGACTGCTCAAGTTCAACGTCCTGGTTCTACGTCATGAGCTTCTGACATGGTTCTACACCATCGGTCTAAGACATTGGTTTATGACTTGTTTCAAAGACATTGTTCTGCATCATGGTTGTACGACATGGTTCTTGCCATAGATCTGAATCAACTGATCCTAATATTCAACATCTGAAAAGCAGACCACATTACGTTCATAAATAGTTTATTCAAGCATCAAGCCATTAAACGTGTATTTAATATTATGTAAATATCGATTTTGTGTTGGAAGATTTGAATCCGTACATGTTGCAGTGTTTGTATTTATTTAAATTTATATTTATGTTTAGTTGGTGAATGATCTTTTTATATAGTTGCTTATGTTTAGGGTAAGATTTACTAATTTTTCATGCAATATCCACATTTTCCATGCTGCGTTGCACATGGGCGAAAACACTGAGCAGGGCCATATCTGCTAAAATTGGCCTGCGGTGGCTGTCATCCACTGTGTTGATTCTCAAAAAGGCTGCTGTGCATGATTCATAGCCTCGCACCCTGGTGCAAAGGGAGTGTGTGCTGTCTAGTATAGGATTTTTACTTGAAACATACCCTTTCAGTCAGTGCTTCGTTTGTAAAAAAAACAATCAAAGATCAGGGTGCCAAATACCAAGGCTGCCTAGTCTTGATTCTACCCAAGGCCTCTTTATTCCATCACCAGGTGCTCTCTGCCCCTTTATCTCACTGTTGCACGATCTCTTTCATTCCTACTTTCTCTCATTGTGGGACAGCTGGAATGCGCCTCCTCAACAATCGGGTCAATGGTTCATGTTGTGCAGTATGAGAGGTAGAGAGAAATCCTCTTTTCCCCTATGTCCAATTTTTTAAAATAACCAAGCTGCTATGTACGAACTCAGGTCAACAACTATTGCAAAGTAAGAGACAAATAAGTAAACACCAATCTAAGCGTAGTGCTATAAAAGTATCAAGTAAATAGGATGAAACCAAATCTCCAGAACCGATTCACCCTATTTAACAAAAAGAACACAACTAATTTGATCATGGCTACATAGGTTGCAAGGAGACAAAAATGTATGTTAGAGTGGATCAAGAATCCATTCAGGAACACCTACAAATCCTTAGCTGTCCCTACACTATACTGAAGTGACAATCCTAGTCTAAAGCAAGCTTCAGCAATGATGTCAGCTGTCAGAGCCTGTCAAAGAAGGAACTCTAACCTGCGTCATAGAGCATAAAGCCACAACAGCCAAAGATGAGGTCTGTACCTCAGGCATCCTAATGCAAAAGTGTCAGCTATCCTTAACCACATTACAAAATGAACAATTTACTGAATCAAGTCACCTTCCATAGTTCTACTTGGATTTTCCATTATTCCAGCATTTTGCAGCTTCCTGTCTCCGCCGCCCTGGTCACATTTTGAGATATTCTGTACATCCTCGGTGCTATCTCCTTCTCCACAAGAATTCATCTCCCATCCATTATCACGTTTATTCTTCTCAGTCCTACTTTATGTGCACCCTTCTACATGCAAATAAACCATACTTTCATCCTGTACTCTAACATTTATGAATAGTAATCCTACAATATAATTGTCATAAGTTTAAAGTTAAATAAAATTTACAAACATGTTTCTTTTGTTATCCCTTCACTAGATATTAATGTAAAACACCACAAAACTAGTTTGTTACATTTCTAAAGTACACATGTGATTAGTCAAGGGCATACATTGACATCTCATATTCCCCTTTCTCTTTAATTCATTAATCACACAGAATATGTGAGTGCCTACTACCCATGATTATAACTTTCAATATTCCCGCTGATGACGTATCGAGCCATCATCAAATCTTTATCATCCTAACAGATGATCTTTTCAGATAAACTGTTGTTTTTGCGATTCTCTTTCTTTTGAACTCTTCCAATCCCTTCAGATTATGATAGTATTTATCTTGTGCCTTTTCCACTTGAATCTCTCCTGATTTCCTATTATTTCCTTTCCTGCTACTTCCAGTACTCCTTTATTAGACCCACTAGGGTAAGTGTGCATATGCCAACTAGGAGCAAAGGCTACAATACCACTCCCCAAGCTTTTAAAGCCATCTGCCTACAGTACTTAATGCATGTCGAACTGAATCCTAAACCCCCTCAGCTGCCAAACCACTCAAGTCTTCTGAATGACATTAATGTTCTTTGTGTATTTTTGTAAGTCTCTACTCTTATCTGGAATGTGAGTACAGCACTGCTGGACCTTGATCACCTGGCAGACTCAGCCTTCCTTTGAGAGCAGAACGTCTAAAGCAAGACGAAACTGCAAAACCAACGCTTTCATAGCAACCATTTGAATATTCACAAGCAGCAAAGCACCAGCAGTACTGGTAGATAACTAATAAACTACGGTAAACAATTTTCTAATCTTTATGGTGTTCAGTATCACACCCACATTTGATATTATAAATGTCTCCCACAATGTCTCATACACTCAAACCAAGTTTATGTCTTGACTTCTCCACCCAAACAGGATGATCAAAATCTTCCACATAATAAATCTTTGAAAACACACCACAACTAGATAACAAGTGCCATACCATTTACTAGGTAACTTAAAGTAGGCATTCTTCCCACAGACAAAGTACACTCTAGGAATCACTGAATCTATTCCATCCTCTAACAATGTCCAGGATCCACAAACTTAAAATTTGTGATCAATATCACTCTTCTCCACAAATATTGAACTGTAGTCACTCCTGTTGTGGTGTACACCCAAACTCCCCCAGTGTTGTCAATCTAATGACAATGTTCCAGTGTTCCCTGCTGGTTGGTTTTCATTTTCCTCTTGTGACCATTCCTGAACACAAACTCCTGTCTCCTTATCAGCTACCACTGTCCTAAATCTATCTTCTACCTGATCGGTGAATTTCTTTTCAATGTCTGTTACTACACATGTTAAATTATGTCGGTGTGCATAGGCAGTATCTATTGTTTTGGATGATATAAACATTGGTACCTCAGAAAGACCCAGATTGTAATTAGAAAAATAATTCTGAAAATGACCATTGGCATAAAATATACTGAGAAGCAAACAACAACTAATGCCATATGTCAAAGGAAGGTGATAATAGGTAATACCTCAGCTTCTTAGGCAGGCAATTGCATACCAACATAACAATCCCTTGCCTCCATTTTGTCCACATTCTCAGAGAGTAACATAGCATTAGCGTTTAGTGTAAAATCCCCCCTATACAAATCAGTATACAAGTGTTGCCCTCCTAGCATTGCTAATTACCCACTTGACGTCAATGAGGGACGTCTTTTGCAGTTTGGGGATCTCCTCTATGCTACCAGCAGGCCTCAAACACAGCTCTTGAATTAACACTATTAATCCTACTACAATAAGTGTTATGGAAGCATACATTATGCATTTACGCCTACGATTAAAATCATTAGTTTCCATTCTATTTTAGATTCAGATCAAGTTTGACAGAGAAATAGCAGCTTTAAAATCTTCTCAGTAGTCTCAACCTGTTAAAACAAAGGAAAATAGCCTCTTGTTCAGAGTTCAGTTGTATTTACATGTATATATCATCTTCGTAAGGCTTCCCTAGCCCTATTCCTTTTTGTTCTAATTTGTCATACCCTAATGTTTTTTTACTTCCACTCGGGCGTAGGTATTCTTTTTCTGGCACTCTAGAAAAAAGTTCAGAAAAGTTTATTCAACATCTCTTATTGTTTCTGAACCTAATTTACTACTGACCAACTGTAACAAATCTGCTCTCAATTCTACGTTCTGGATTTAAGTAAAGAAAACAGTGTAATTCAGTATCAGGTTTCGTAAGCTACTCACCCTAGGCGAATAGGAAATGGCAAATGAAAGGAGAATGCTCAAATCAGCAAAACATCTGTTATCAGCACTGATGTTCCAGAGCTCGCCTTCACCAGCATTTGGAGCCAGGTAAGTCCACTCAGGAGAAAAGCACGCTCTGTCTTTTCGGACCTCCTTAAGCTGGATCCTCCACCTCAGCCTTGACTTTGTTCCGATTCAGATATTTCACTTAAGGGTACGAGCTCTACTTCACGGGTAACTGAATCTATTCAGGAACTCCTACAAATCCCTAACTACCCCTACACTAGGCTAAAGTGGAAAACCTAGTCTAAGTTAAGTTCAAGCAATGATGGCAGGGTGTCAGCTGTCAGATCCTTCCAAAGAAGTAACTGCAACCTGGGGCATGTAGCATAAAGCCACAGTAGCCAAAGAGAAGGTCTGTACCTCAAGGCGTTCTAAGGCAAAAGTGTCAGCTATCCCGAACTACATTACAATATAAACAATTCACTGAATCAAGTCACCTTCCACAGCTCTATTAGTATTTTTCAATTATTCCAAAATTCTCCAGCTTCCTTTCTCAACCTCCCACACATTGAGATATTCCATATAAATGCTTAGAGCGGCAGACCTTGATGCAGAACGCTGGCCAGGGACCAGGGTTCGATTCCCGCCTCGGCGGGTTTCGGGCTTAAATTCCACTAACCGAATATTCTCGCCTCAGTGCCGAGTCTAAGCTTGGGTCCCACGCTGCAACTCTGGGCAATAGTTTGCTTAGTCTCCACAAAGGCCCCCGATGCACAAGGGATGCCTGGTTTCACCATGGGATGCCCAGGAGTGGACACCCCACAAGGAAAAGCCAGGAGGGGTTCCCTTGTGGTAGGAGTACAAGCGCCGGGATGCCTCCGGGTCACTGTTCGCGCTATACAAATACGCCACATTTACATTTACATTTACATAAGCCATTGGTGCCATCTCGCTCTCCAATGAGAATTCATCTTCCATCTGTTATTGTGTTTCTTCTTTTCAGGCCTCTATATCTGCTAAGAACAGTAACTCTTTCTCTCAACTAATAAAGCCTTCTCCATCTGCAGTGGAAACACTAGACACAAGCAACAATCCACGGTACAAGCAAATGTGAATCCAAACTTTAACTGGAGAGTAAATTAGAAATGCATTTCAGACATGCAGTTAAGCTAAATAACACACAGGGTACACTATGTGAACCTTTCTGCATGTAAATAAACCATACTTTAACATTTACGAAATGTTATCCTACAATATGATTGTCATAAGTATAACGTTAAATCAAATTCATAAATAATTTTTAGTTTGTTCTCCATTCAATAGATATTAATGGAAAACACCACAAAATGTGTTGGTTACTTTTCTAAAGTACACATGTGATTTGTGTTAGTCAAGGGTTCCTTTGACATCTCACACCCCCCTTTCTTCTTTAATGCATTAGTCACACAAAATATATGTAAATGCAGACTACCTGTGATTATAATGCACTCCTACTAACATGTTAGGTTGGGACCAAACTACTCTCCTCCAATTGTCACCAGTTTTCCATCTTCCTTTCCAACTTTTGAGTTTTTTTCTATTTAGCTAGTGCTCAGTCTGTTGAACATATAAGTGCTGTTCCCCAAAAATGAGCACCTGTGGCCCCCCATTGTACACCGGCTCAAATTAAGCACTGCTTCCAATACGAATTGCTATGCCTAGACACTAAAAAGAATCCCATACATTAGATGTGTACTGCAAACAACTCATGTGCAATGCGTAGGAGTTTCGGCAATCTAAGCACATGCCCCCTTGTTTACAAATGCTACAAGGAAGGGTTTGTTTTTGCAACATGAATGACACAGCAGGCCAAGGGAGGGGCAGCAAGATGTCTCACATGGATGTTATACTCACAGAGCACAAAACAAACTACAGCAAAAACCTCAAGCCTGGCATCATTCATAGCTGACCACTCACAGTACCATTAAGTAACAATAAACATGTTATTCAGCGCCACGATACCCTTTTGGGGAACATGTGCTTTACAAATATACATGTTATGTTATATAAGATATTGTCCTTCAGTTCCTCAGGGGTAATGGATTCCAGGTGAGAATAACCATGTGTGAGACAGGCAGAAGATACTCCCGCTGCAAATGTTTATTTCTTCACATTTGTATTGTTCAAGTAGATTTTAAACAAGAAAAAGAAAGAATCAGGGACTGTATGAAATGTGAAATCAATCTGCATCAATGTACAATGCATGTTTATACATTCCACAAAATAAAAATAAACAAATTTAAAAAAAATCTATCTTTATGAGATTAGGCTTTGCCTCAAAGTCTATGGGCATTTGAAATGATCCACCCAGTGAATATATACCGTTGCATTGCATGCGTTACATGCCTTTACAACGCGGTTGCTACAACAACCACATTGTTATAACGCAAACTATTACATCGGAATTTGTTTAAACGATTTGCTGTAGGAGGTGCTCTGGACTTAGGAATAGTATAATTTACTATTCCTACTCCAGTTTGTACAAGAGCAGGAAAGGTGTTGGATTGTAAACCAAACACCAGTGCACCCCCTACAGCAAGTAATTGAAACGAATTGCGATGTAATGGCTCGCGTTGCTACCGCGTTGTAAAAACATGCAATGTAACACATGCAATGTTATGGCTGTTTCCCACCCCAGTACCACACTTTTGACATAAAGCAACACATAAACAGTACTGAGAAAAGGAAGCGTTCCAAATCAAAACACCTTGGAAAGTAGATCCTGGTAATTTTCTTTGCATCATTTCGCATCACTTTGCTGTGGCGCAAAGTTTTAGAAAATTTAGGCCTGAGACTAGACTTAGTCAAGTAGGTAATTGATCAAGTCCTAAAAATAAAATAAAAAAATCTAATTACTAGTCCTTTTTTTCTGTTTTTCAAAGTTAATAAATGACACGGCCCTGAAATCTGGCTTTATATCAGGGAAATTGACTTAAAGGCCTTGAAACGTCCCACATTTTACCTATTGACTACTTTTCATTCATAAATAGCCCCTGCCACTACTAAAAAGTGCATTCCAAGGAACAGATTTTTTCCATAAAATCCTCAGGATTCAAATGTCCCTCACCGCTAATAACAGTAATTACCATGGGCCATACAGGCTGTCGCAGCACACCACTTTCCTCTTCAGCGAGAGCAGAGCTTTATTGATCCAGAATGCAGCCATCTAATATGCTCTTCAACTTTATAGGGGGCACCAAAGCATTAATGAAGCAATAATTCTCACTACTCAAACTATTTGCTGCTTGGCAATATAGAAATGTTGTACTTCTAGATCCCTTGCCGTGTACAGATGAGCTGTGAAGACACCCTCTGATAACCAATGATGTCAAGATCACACATTAGCTGTACGTATCTACAAAAGGAGAATTTGGTAAACTATCATATTTTTAACCAGATTCTAAAATTAGGAAAACACACAACCCCATATTTTACTCGTCACCAAGTTTCATTTAAAGAAATTCAATTAAAAAATTACAATGTTAGATATGAATAAATCAGAAAATCTATTTTCTCAAGAAATGAAGATACGTGTGTTCTGACCATTTTATACACGAAAAATGACGCAAATACAGCAGAATGATAAAAACACAGTACAGAACAAGCTAACTAGGTTTGAATTTATTTTATATGTTTTGACATTGTACCATATGTTATCTCATTTATCTTGAATATACTATGTAAATAACGATAAACAATTTTTGAGATGAAGCACATATGTTGATTTCCTGACATTTGTGAAGATGAAGTACAGACTAGTGAGTGTAAAACAAAAATATTACCAGGTGACAGAACTAGATCAATCTTCCAAAAAATAAAGTTGTTGTAGAATACAACTAGCATGGCCTATCTAAGTATCTACATACAGGCCGATTACGATGTTGTTCAGATAGGCTCCAAATGGGATTCGGATTCGGAACCTATGTTTCCGACCCAATCGGATACACTTCCGAGCGACTGATTATGGTGCAGGGAAACTGTTAGGCCTGTCTGAAATTGGTTCTGAATGGCATTCGGACAGCCCGATTCGTTCGGAGCAGAATCGTACAGCTCTATGGACATAGTATCCGACCTAGTGATTTCGGTGGCCGATTCTGACAGCTTTTCCAAATCAGTTCGCCTGACATGAAACAACTGTCGAACCCCTATTTTGGGGGCCCATAGCAGGTCCTTTTCCACCCTGATGCCTCCAGTTGGGGCCCATGTGGGCACCCAGTGGGCCCCTTCTTACAACCATGCACAATGTGGCAGCCTGTGTTCTCGTTCTGAACACAGGATCCCATTGAAGTCAATGGGAGTCCAACCAAATCATTTTGGGAAGCATCCTAATCGGTCGGTCGCACTCACACAACCCGATTCTGGTTGGAAATGATTCCAATTGCTCCAAAGAGTTTCCGTACAAGATTGTTATCCGCCCCATAGTGTTTTGTTCATGGGGTTGAAGGTTGTACCTCGTTGGGTGGTTGTTGAGAAAGGAATTCTCAGCCCGCATGTAAATACTTTATGACATAGATGCACACTGTGCTGTTTTACAATGGTATGTAGGTCTTGATCATTGATATTTATTAATTGTGATATTTTATGCTTTTTGTACTTTTTTAAGTGTGTATTATTGTTTTATACCAATAAAGTTTTTCAAGAGCATCAGCCATTTTTTCACTGCACAGAACATTGTAGTTTAGTTCATATATTCCAAATAGGCTCTGCGCATTGGAATATTATACACTATAGATTTGACATAGGACTGAGGTCAATATGTCTCTATTGAGTATACTAAACTTTAATTGTGAGTGCCAGATAACTCAGAGGTCACTAGAAACTTTCTCGAATAAACAAAAAGGGATTCGTTTGTGACAACCGCATAAACATAACTACTTTGTTTCCCCAAGAATTGAAACATATCTTCAGCATTGTGGAAACAATAGATAACTATTTTACTCAGTCACTCGTGCATGCTTCGTTTCTACAGAGTTCCATAGAAATAAAGAGACAGGTGTTTCAATAAAAAAGTCTTCTTTCTCATGCAAGAGCGGTGAACGGCTACAATCGTTAGACAGAATGCAAAGTATAATTTGTACAGCAAGAACAATAATATAAAATAATACTGTAATAGCATTGTTTGTTGCTATGACATGTAAAAATACATACATAAATAACACAAGCTAAAATACTCAAATGGCGCTTCTAAAATACGCCTACCCCAGTGTACGTAACCTAGGTCTAGTATGAGGGAAGAAGTAGGTGTTTGTCCTTTGCATAGGTTTAGTTTTTGTCAAGAATTGCCAAAGGTTTCTCTAGGTTCTAATCAGCTCCATACCTTAGAATGAGAGAGGTTGGTATCTCTTTCTCTTTGTGAATGCTGCAGACATTTCTAAGTCTGACATCATAATTTTAACAGTCTCGAAGTCCCAATCATCAGAAAAGGTACTAGATGAAACAAAGTCACTTAATAAAATCTTGAATAAGTGTGGAATCTTCAACAGCTCCGATGGTCCAAAAATGTAATATTCTGTTTTGTCCCAAGCTATACCATCAGGTATAGGAAAGGCTGTGATGTTCACTGATGACAAGTCACTTTGTTCATGATGGGATGATTTGTGTGGCTTGAGGAGTAAGTTGGTGTTCTTACTTGCTCTGTCTATTTTGGCATATCTTCCATTTATCAGCATACCCAGAGTTATTACCAGAGCTAACAAAAGTAGAAGAAATAGTACACCCAACACAATCCAAAGTTCAATCTATGGTGAAACCAGATAAATCTTTATCAGGTGATGAAAAAGGTCTGTAGCTGGTTCTTGAAAGTTCTTTTTGCTGGCGTCGTTTCAGGTTCGCTGGGATCCTCAGAAAACGTATCAAAGTTAATGAAATAGCCAGAGGCAGTTCTGTCAATTGTAGGGATAGTATCAGGATTTTTTGAAATTGCTGGAACCACTTGATCACTAGTTACTTCTTTGTAGACAGGTGTTTCTTGACGAACTGTTATTTGTGTTTCAAGAGGTACAAGTTCAATTGCTTTGTTGCTTAGTCCATCCTTTCACTTCAAAAGTGATGAGTCTCTCAGTTTGAACCTCTTGGATAGTAGCAAGAGCAGGGCGTCTGCTACATTGGCGGTGTCCACTTGGCCTATTGCTTAGTATCGGCCACATAATGTGGTTTGACCAGGTCGATGGGCACAAACCTGTTTTTCTTTTTACCAGCAAGGGGCAGCAGTAATACTGTTCTTGATCCCTGGATTGCTAGGACAGGTACTGATTGTCTGTACAAAGTATAAGAGAAAAAATGTGTGCCACCCTTAATAGTTTTTTGTTGGAACAAATGTTGGTTGACCCATTAGTAGACTTTATTTTGACCAGGGATTTTAATTTAAATCTATTAGTACCATTTATTAGAGATGACATCACACAGTCACAAGATCATCAATAGGCTATCCCTCTCAAAGTATTATAAATAGAGACAAATCACCCTCGAAATAAAATTGGAACACAATTTGTAAACGACATAGAAGCGATGGGATTACGAATTCTAAATGGGAGATTTATGTCAGATGCACCACCAGCATTTACTTTCCAGTCCTATAATGCAAAGACAAGGATTGGTTATACGATTGGATCACTTAACATTTTTAGCAATATTACCTCATATCAATTGAGGAAGGTTCCAGACAGTAATCACAGTCAACAGATAATCGCTACAAATTTAATGAGTAATAAACATCAAACATACCTGTCTATGCATGGTCAGAAGGGAACGATCAACTACAGGAAACTTATGTGGACGATACATAACAAAGAAAAGATGAATGAATTGGTGCAGAAACTTATTAAAGATTGCTTCAAAGATAAAAGTTTGATTTCACCAATTGAACAATGGGTAAACTACACTTGTAAACTATTAAAAACTCAGGTCACTACATCTGTAGTTAAGAAGAACCAAACTAAACAAGGAGAGAAAAGGAAATCATACATTAATCTTCTATATACAATAAAAAAAACTGAAAAGTACTAGTAATAACTTAAGAAGACAGAGTATAAATTTCCAGCATAACGATGAATTATCAATTAAACTAAAAACCTTCAATCAGAATTTGAGGAAACTGATATGGAATGAAAGAAATCAAGCTAAGCTAGATTTTTGGTAAAAACTGTTTTATGCAAGCAACCAAACAAATTGAAGGGAATTTTGAAAAATAATAAATGGCTTAGTGAGACCAAACAAGTTGGTGGTGTCATCGACTTTATCAGAATAATGGGTTAGATTTCTTGAAAAACACCTAAATTCTTATCCTAAAGTAAAAATAATAATAAGGGAAGAGCCCCAGAGCAGAACAAACATATCAAAGTATGACATTGATGGTCAAATTAATATATCAAAAGCCCAACTAAGATAATTACTAAACAGAGAGATGGGGCACCGAGACCTAATGGAATTCCGTTTGCCCTCTACTAAGAAAAAACAGATTTATGGAAGTCTATGAAGAAATAGTATGGACAGGTACTATACCAGAATCCTGGAGAGGGTTGTTAATATCACCTATTTATAAAAAAGGAAACTGGGCATACCCCGAAAATTACAGGCTCATAACATTACAAGACACAGATGCTAAGTTGTTTGCAGGGATCTTACTTATTAAACTTACTGAATGGGCAATGGACAACAAGGTATTATCTCCGAACCAGACTGGGTTTGTTAAGGGACTCGGAACAACAACAAACAGATTAGCTATATCAGTTTTAATTGACAAATCAATTTTAAAGAAACAGCCGCTGTACTTATGCTTAGTAGATTTTAGATCTCCTTTTGATTGTGTCCAAAGATGCCTCTTATGGAAAAAACAACAGCATAAAAATATCCCAGAACAATTGCTAAAACGTATTCAACTTTTGTACAGTAAAACATGGGTCAGAGTGCGGATGGGGGATGGCCACACACTAACAAAGGAAATATCAACAACAGTAGGTCTTAAGCAGGGATGCGTACTGGTACCCTTTCTTTTTAATTTGTTTCTAGCAGATCTAATGGAGACCTTGGATGAAATAAATGCACATTCACCGAAACTAGCCTGCTAAAAAAAATGTCCAAACTACTATATGCAGACGATGTCATCCTTTTAAGCCAAACAAAAGTGGGACTACAACGCCTATTAAATTGAATATCCACATATTCAAAAGAAAACGTAATGGAGATAAATGAAACCAACACTAAAGTTATGGTTCTCTCTAAAAATGTAAGATTTAAACATAAACCCAAGTGGTTTATAGAGGATATCCAACTAGAACAAGTTGAAACATACAGGTATTTGGGAATATTATTCGGTGAAATAGGAAACGTTCGCCTACAAAAATTGGACATACAAAGGAAGGCAAATGCTTTGACGGCAGCATTCAGGATATTGCAGAAATCACTAGGAAATCTTACTTATCGTCCCATTTTAAAGGTTATATCGGCAAAACTCCTCCCACTCTTACATATGGTAGTGAGGCACTAACCGGGAAAGATACTGTGACAATAAATAATGCAGTTTCAAAAACTTTTAAATCCCTTTTTCATCTACCAAATAATGCATCACCCGCACAAATAAGGTTGGAGTTTGGCCTAAATAACCAGTTGTATGCACGAAAGGGACAAATTATCAAAGCATGGAACTGGGTAAAAAATGAACATGACAACCAATTGTCTCAATTATTATGGCAATAAATAAATAACAACAGGAAATCACATGCCTGGAATTATCTTAAAATGGCGTTGGAAGAATTTGCTGTCATGCCGATCTGGAACAATACAATAAACAAGGAATCATTCAAAAAGGTAATTAACAAAACAACAAATCAACTATCGATCGTACAAGATAAATATATATTGGCAAAAAGATAACATGCATGGGCAATAATTAATGGGTTTACAAAAAAGGGTTGTATGGCATTACAACACTGGCTTTTACCACGCGTGCCATTGCAACGCTGTTTTTACAAGCAAGTCCTTACAACGACTTGCTCTGTAAGCGCTGGATAGTGGAATAGTTTAATTTTCTATTCCAATTCCAGCCCACGTTACAGTAGGGAAGGTGTTGGAATAGAAAATGAAACTATTCCCTATCCAACAGCGCCCTCCAGCGCAAGTCGTTGTAACGACTTGCATTGTAACGGCAGCGTTGTAATGGTAGCGCGTGGTAATACCCGCGTTGTAAAGGCTGTTCCCCACAAATAAGCAGGTTCAAGCCTATTTAGAAATACCATGGACATTTAAAAATAAACACATTTTTATCAAAGCAAGATTTGGTGTACTCCCTGGACTTAGTCATCTTCCCCCTTGGATGAAGTTGGAGGGGGCTATAGTATGCAGATTGTGTAAAACTGGAGAGGAGAATATTGTCCATTTGTTATGTATCTGCCCTGAACTGCAAATTGAAAGAAAATCTATCCTTAAAACATGTTTTAATGCGCAAGGAATAAGGACATGTAGGCAATCTTTGATAAGTTGTCTACATTCTAATGATATAAGTATGGACTCTACTTTTGTAAAGTTTTTACTAAGAGTAAAAGCAAAACTGGGAGATTATAATTAAGAAAACATTTGCACAGTATGAAACCGTTTTAAAATTTTTGGTGTATTTTATTGTAACTGGTTCAGAATTAGTTGCTGCATCTTTTTTTATTTTGCTGCTAGTGGTTTTGTATTATAGTAGATGTTATGTGTTAAATTGTAAGATTTTAATTAATCAAACAATAAAGAATTATCAGATCGGAGTTGTCTGTAAGAAGGCCCAAATTCCTTCTTGTCCGCAATCTTTTCTCTGACTTGATCCCCAAGCTTCGGGATCCAGACAGGCCTTGCTGGGAAGGTTAGTTTTTCTTCAGTGGCGGTTGGCTTCAGGAGCACGGTGCTTTGTTTCGTTCTTATTTCTGTTAAGTCCTGTAAAACAGCTAAACGATCTTTGATATCAAAATCTTTTTGGTCCACCACTGATGTCTGACAATCAAGGTCTGCAACCAGCATCCTAGTCCCCAAAAGGACCTCATATGGGTTGATACCCCCTAAAGAATTTCTTGGCAAGTTGTTAAGACTACTATGAACCCTTATTTGATGTTTGACCCACTTGTCACCCAAACCTAATACCCTTGCTGTTATAGATTGCTTTATGTCCCGGTTTTTTCTCTCCACAACCAAATTTCCCTCAGGATGGAATGGAATAGAATACAACAATGCAACGCCCAAGCTGGCCATGGCCTCCTTGTAAGCTCGAGATCTAAACGAAGGACCCTGGTCAGAATGTAGCGTGCCGATTGCGTATGTGCCGATAAAGACTCTCAAATCTTTTATAACAGTTCGAATGTCAGCCGAGCGCTGAGGCCACATCCAAATGAACCTTGTCTTAACATTTGTGGGACCGCATCTGTCCACAGAGTCGTCCGCGTGTAGAAATTCTAATGCTGTCTAACAATGGTGTCTATACTGGGCTTGCTATGCTATAGTCAGGAATCCGGCGGCGTTCTGTGCTGCGATCTCTATTGCAGTCATTGCAGTTAATTGCAAATGTGTGGATGTGTGCATTCATTCCTGGCCACCAGTACATCTCTTTTAATTCTAATATAGTCTTAGAGATCCCCTGATGTATCAGACCCTCTCCCATATGTGCTTCGTGAATCAAAGCTACCCTGCACTTCCTGTTTGGAATTACTCTGTCCCCCACTCCAGGGATACGAGCAAAGAGAACGCTGTTTGCCTCAATTATATATGAGTATTTCAGTGGAAAGTTTTGAGCTAACACTGCACTGCTGCCTTTGCATGTGGCATTGACAGGAAGAGTAATTTCACTGTCTATTTTCATATTTGAACCAGTGATTGCAGCTATGGAAGCCGTTTTCACAGCTGCCTTCGCAGCTTCGTCAACCAATGAATTCCCTTCAACGTGAATGCCATCATGTTGATGACTCATCATCTGTATCACGTGAGTGTTTTGTAGTCCTTGTCGTAACTGAACTACTTGTTCCAAAGCGTTTTTTGCTTAATTGTTATGTAAGGAACGGGGGTTCTGCCCAAATTACCCTCGCATACCTAGGCAGGGAGCATCAAAAGATGAAAAAGTAGAAAAAAAGGTACTGAGGAATCAATGACATATATGCTATTTCAAAACAAGATACAATGTATTATCCTGTTTTATACAGTAATTTCTGTTTGCATTAAATGATATGAGTAAAAACGGACAGTATTCAAAGTCAAAAGACAAGGAGGTCAACAAGTGTACAGTGTAAAAAACAACAACAAAACATATCAAAGCAATATATACATTATATATACAACAGTGTGTACTCTCAACAAGGAGAAAACGGAGAAGAACACATTCAATTCTCTGTAAATACCCACTCCTCAATTTGGGTGGAGTATCACAACCAAGGTAGTCCTTAGAGCGCAAAAGTTATAATTTCTCCTAAAAAAACAATATAGTTTTTATACAAAGCGCTTGGTAATATTTACACAGTATATACAGTATAGTCGGACTCCTTAATCAGATGTCGACGCAGTCGCGGTCGCGTTTCCGCCAACAGTATCTTGTGGCATCATCAGGACAAGGGTACTTTAAATGGCTCACGATATCACCCCCACACTACACACGGGGGACACACCCCAAAGGGGTGCAGCCAACCTCCTCTTACGTGGCTCACGGATCGGACTCTCCTCCAAAAACAGCAGTTCTAGGTCCAAAACGTTATGGCTCCAGAGGTGTATGAAAAAACAAACACGGAGGTGTGTTTCCTACACCTTCAGCAAAAGAGGAGGGCAACCTTCATTAACTCGGTTCACCCGCTAAACCTTTAACCGGAGCACCAATCTCTCACAACCGTCCAGAGCGCCGTTCGTGCAACTACAGGCAGTTGAGGTGAGGCACACAGCGCGTCATAATTATGCTTAATTGTGCCACATTTTGCATCTTTGTAACCGTTTTGAATCCAGTTTTGCAAATATTCATTGTAAGATTGAACACAATAATACGAATCGGGTTGTTTGCTGATGTGGGCGCCATAGCACGCCATCAAGGACTCTTTACATGCCTGCCTGCCCGGTTCCCCGCACATCCAGCAGGACATCGCGGCCGCCGAGAGGGGAGAGCGAGGGAAAATCTACACTTCCCAGCGTCCCCTGCTCTCACGGGGACGCGAACAGCCGTGCCAGGATCCCGCGCCCGGAGGCGCTTAAGACCGGGCTGGGGCTGCGGCCGAGCGGGGTTGTTTGCTGATGTGGGCGCCATAGCACGCCATCAAGGACTCTTTACCTGCCTGCCTGCCCGGTTCCCCGCACATCCAGCAGACCAGTTCCGCTCTCCCCCGCTGCCGCACAGGACATAGCGGCCACCGAGAGGGAAGAGCGAGGGAAAAACTACACTTCCCAGCGTTCCCTGCTCTCACGGGGACGCGAACAGCCGCGTCAGGATCCCGCGCCCGGATGTGCTTAAGACCGGGCTGGCCAGCCCAAGGGAGTCTATAATACACAAAGATACCTCAAAAATTACTTGCAAAGGTACCAAAAGGAAGAAATTTGTCAATTTGCCTTAAGGACATGTGGCCAACACTTCGAATGGGCTCCCAACAAATGTTTTGGAACTAATGGAGGAACTGATTGAATCCCACTTGGAGCCCATACTTGTGAACATGGGCAAGGATATGGTGGACTCTTTGAATCATTGCGTTGCAAACATAGTTAAGAAATGTGAAAATATTGACAAATTTCTAAAAGATGCCAGGTCACACCTCACAGTTCTCACTGAGGTTAAGGACACAGGAGTTAACCAAATCCGGACGTCTAGTCAGGTTATGGACACTGAGCCTTCTTTAGAGGAGGGTAGGAAGACTACGTCGGGACATTTCAGTCATCAGATTAAGAGGATAGTTTCCACACCTGAGGCACAACAACATTTGTTACATGATGAGGGCATACACCCAAGTTCTCCACATAAAAGCGGATATGTTACTAACCACCGTACCCCTAAATTATCTACACTACATCTCCCCCCACAAGCTGCTCCGCTAGTGGTAATACTGACAGGAATTCCATCCCTTAAAACTGGAGCAGTAGAAAGTGTCAACGACCTCCTGACTAGAACTAAAAGGTGGTGTTCACAGTTTAGTATTGGGAGTGTCGATATTGCTTTAAGTATTATTTCGGCCAGAAGAGTTGAGTGGGTGGGTAAACGTAAAAAAACCATACCAGGAGACTGTGTAGTTGTTAACTTCGACAGAGCAAATATCGTGGACACTCTGCTCTGGGATGGCTCAGACCTAGATGGGCAGGGTACTAGGCCACTTCCCCTGGGTTATTTCTATCCGCCACCCAATTTTCCACAACCGGCAGCACGTCGACCCACAGTCCCTATGACCAATCGTCCTATTCTGAAAGACAATAATTCTTTGCATTACTCTTACCAAGCTCACCAGGCATCACTGAGGTCTGGAGTGATAGCATTGACACAGGTCTTAATCCTGACCTAGTATTAACAAACAGATTTTCTGCTTTATCAAGCCTGGAAATAAATGATTGACAACCACACATAGAATCTGACCACACGTCTAACATTATACCGGATAACCCATTGCTTCCCCACTCCTCGTACAAATTAATTAGTTGGAATGTGGCGGGGCTTGGCAAAAAAATAAAAGATGCCAGATGGATAGACTTTGTGGTACAACACGAGATTATTGCTCTACAAGAAACTTGGGACACAAGTGATCTTTTTCATCTAGATGGTTACTGTAGCTTTCATGTCAAGGCCACCGCAGGGCAGGGAGGTAGACCTAAAGGGGGTCTTTGTATTTTAACTTCACTTAAACTTCCAGGCTCATTTAGAAATTTAGGGCATCTGTCAGAAAACCTACAAGGACTAGAATGGAGCCGTCCCAAATACCCTAAAATTTTGAACTTTTATAATGCGCCAGAGAAGGTCACACAAAACATGCACCTAAATACTCTGGCTTCTCATTTAGAACACTACAAGTCAACACAAACTGCTATATATGATATAATCTTAATGGGAGATTTTAATATCCATCCATGTGTTTGGAATTGTCTGGATAAACACAATATAGGCCCATCCGGTTCAATCTCCAACACATTTCAAGCACTCACCCCCAAGGCGAGTTGTTAGAAGATCTACTTGCAAACACTAATCTCTATGAAGTCGAGGGGAGTGGAGGGGAGGAAAGGGCCCCAACTTTTGTTAGTAGAGAAGCAGAAACTGTAATTGATTACATTTTCGTTTCCCCTGGTGTGGTACAGGTTTGTTCCACAATAGAGGTCATAACTTCGATCTTTAGTGACCATAATCCTCTAATCATGACCATACACAGGGGGGAGGATACAGACAACCAGAAGGCAGAAGAGGATTGTAATCCTGATAAACTCATTCCCAAAGAACAGGGGAGGAGGCTAAATTGGGCCAAGGTGGTCCCAGACACTTTTATTAATGATTTAGCGCACAAAGTTAAGGAGGACATGGCAATATGCCTAGATAATTTGGCAGATGGGGAAAAGGTCTTAAATTCGTTCACCACTATTTGTACACAAGTGAGACTTGACCTAAAATGTAACAAGAAGAGGGATTTTCCAGATCAGCCAAGGTGGTTTGATGAGTTGTGTTCAAAAGCCCACAAAGAGCTACTGTTTGCTTTAAAACAAAAACCGAGAGAGAAGGAAAAGGTGGCCGTACTGAGAAAAAACTATAAACTTGCTATGGCCAACCGTAAAAAATCTATAAAGGAGGAGGCTTGGGACAATCTCATGTCAACAGATGTGTTGAAGGACAGTTCTAAATATTGGGCTGTAATAAACCACCCTTACTTTTCTGATTTAAATAACTCAGTGATGGACTCTGTGATTCCCGATGAGACATGGGTCGCCCACTTTAGTAAAATATATAATAGTGCTGAAGAGAACATATTATTGATGGACCCCTTAGAAATTGGTGTAGAACCTCTCTTACGATTCGAGGAAATGGAGGTACAAAAGGCCATTGTAGAGATGATGAAAAACAAGGCCCTGGGCCCAGACGGTGTGCCCGCAGACCTTTACAGGACCCCCCTGGAGTTATGGACTAAGATACTCACGAATGTCTTTAACTCCACTATAACTTTCATGGCTTCCTCTCTCTTGGGCAACTTCATCTATAATACCTGTCTTTAAAAAAGGTTTAAGATCTGACCCTGCCTGTTATAGGCCTATCCCGCTGATTGACTCTGCCGTCAAAATCTTGGGCAGGGTCATTCTGCAGAGATTAGGCGAACATCTGGAACATCTGGAAGAGAGGAAGGTTCTCTCCGAATTACAATATGGGTACCCTTGATCAATGCCTTAAACTCCATATGTTAATTAGTAAATACACCTTGGCTAAGGAGGGTCTGCTATATATGGCATTCATGGACCTAACATCGGCCTTTGATCTAGTCAATCGAGGTAAACTTTAGGCAATTTTAATTAACATAGGGATTGATCACCCATTGGTACATTATCTAGCGGGTCTACATCAAGATCTGCGGGCCACTATTAGAACTAATAGTGAGGGCAGAACTACTAGCTCTTTTAAGTCAAAACGAGGGGTAAGGCAGGGGTGCATCCTGGCACCCCTCCTATTTACCCTATATATAAACTCCCTCGAAAGAACCTTGAAAGGGTCAACTCCTGATGTCCCACGTGTGGGGAGTACTTGGTGCCGGTACTCCTCTACGCGGACGATGCGGTACTGCTCGCCCGTACTGGGGTTGGGCTGCAGAAACTTATGGACGATTTTGGAGTATTTATGTCCTCCTTGGATCTGCAGGTAAATAACAAAAAATCACACGTTATGGTTGCAGGGAAGCGATCCAAAAATGTAAAGTTTGGCAAGTTTCTTTGCACCGGTGAAGAAATCTCCAGAGTCCCGGTCTTTACTTACCTGGGCGTCCTTTTTGACGAAAGGGGTACTTGGAGACCACAATTAATTGCTAAAGGCTTAGCTGTCACCAGAACTAATTCTGCTCTATTGAGCTTTGCTAAACGCTTAGGTTCACGTTCAATAGAAGCATTGTTGGCAGTTTACAAATCAAAAAGCCTATCAATAGCTAGGTATGGTGCCTCTATATGGGGCTATTTACCACAAGATAAAGTCCAGGTGGCAGAAAATAAGTTTCTAAGATCTCTTTTAGTGGTCCCCCAATCAACCCCAGTATTATCAGTTCATACCGAGGTAGGTCTTGGCTACATCAGTGATCAACTACAGTTGGCACCCTTGACCTGCTGGGCTAAGACCTGGTTGAATCCAGACATCAGCCTAAATCATTCTATTCTGAAAGATTGTATGGTGCTGGATAAAGTTAATAAAATTCCTTGGTTGGTCTACATTAAAAACACTTTTATTAAATTGGGGAGGCCTGAACTATATCTTGCCCCAAGTACCATCAAGAAGGACGATGTACTGTGGATCAAGAATAACTTCTTAGAACGTGTGAAGATGGAACGGGAGGAATTAGAGGTCCAAAAATCGGGGGTTAGGGCTAATTACATACTTCAGACTACCCCTAAAGTGGAACCCTATTTGACCATTGTGACTTGTCCTTACCACCGTAATCTCCTGGTGAGATTTAGACTTAACATCATCCAGTATTCCTTGGGGAATTACCCAGTATGGGGAAAATCCGATACATCTATCCCCTGTAGCTGTGATAATTTCTCTGAACAGACACTGATGCACTTTATCATGTTTTGCGGCCATTATGACGAATGTAGGAGATTGTTTTTAAAACCTATCTTGAGAGAAGCAGGGTTCATACAAGTTCATCCCGCTCTCCATTACTTACAAATCCTGAGTAGCATCAGAGTGATATTTGGGGTCGCAAGTTTTTTGGTTGCTGCCATGCGTGTTAAGTCTAGAAAAGTGAAATTAAATTGTCCATGAAATGTGCTAATAATTGCCACTTGTTAGTTTAACTATGGAATGCTCTACTTTTAATGTACATGAATTGTTTTTATAAGAAATGTTTTAATACATGAATTGCTGTTTTTATATGTGATGTAATTGCTTTTATGATTTTAATTAATCGAATAAAGCTTGTTTTGACCTGACTTGACTTCAATACGAATCGCACACTATGAGTGTGGGGAATTCGCGATCCGTATTCTCAAGTGCCATCTTGAATGCTTGAGGTTCGGCTCACTGAGCTGTACAATCTCCTAAGTATTGAGTTTTAGTGACCATTGGTCTAAATTTGCCATCATGCCAACGACCATTAACGATCGCGCACACCGCACTATAGGCTTGTTTACCCTTCGTAGCGGGTTGAGCTGATCCTTCAGTATAAATTATACATTCATACTGTCCTAGAGGCAGAATTTCAGTAGGCAGAGGACATTCTTGTTCATATTGTAAAAATGTTTGTCTTTTCAAATAAGGATCACAAATGTATTCAACATCAGTTGCATTAAGAAAATTAACCCATGTATGCATTGTGGATGTTAAGCTTTAGCATTTGGAATGCTTGCTTTTGTCACTACCTCTAAGGCAGGCACAGGAGTTACGACCATAATGCGCTTACCCTGTGCGAGGGCTCTTTCTTTTGCTACAGCAGTTTGAACAGTGTCAGATTTTTTATGTACAAGTGAATTTCATTTCTGCTTGTGTGTACGCTATAGGTACTTTTTCTCCTTTGATAGAAGTTAAGTAGGTGAATCCGTATTGACCTGGAATGATCCAGATTACTAAGTTCGGTACGTTTATGCGTGTTTGTAAATGTTTAGTTGCTAACATATCTGTTTGCAATGAACGCAGAATTTCTGTGTGTTTCTGTGTCCAATTTACTGTTTTAAAATCAGGTTTTATTAATTTGTGGAGTGGTTTTACCCATTCTGCGTAGTTTAGAATGTAAGTTCTTCCGAAATTTAGGAAACCTGGAATTGACTTTAAGTTTTTCAGCGTTTTTGATGGTTGGAGCAGGTCACACTTTTCTAGAAAGTTCGCTGCCAGGCTTTTGTCTTCACTTGAAAGTTCATATCCTAGAAAAAGGACGTTTAAATGGGCAATTCTAGATTTTTTTTTAATTTAGTTTGTAACCCTCAGAGGCGAATCCAAGTATAAAGGTATTCACCCTGTTCAATTGCCTATCCAAGTAATCGTCTGTCAGATAGATGTCATCTACATATGGCAATGCTTCATCATCATAAGTCTGTAGTAACTCTGTTACCCTTGTTGAAAATAACCCTGGACTATTCTTGAATCCTTGAGGATCCAAGACAGAAGTGACGCTGTGTCCCCATAATCGAGAAAGCAGCCAAATACCTGCTTTCAGGTGCAATATTTTGACAAAAGAAACCTGTAGAAATATCTAATGTGGTTTTATATTTTTTACGCATGTTATTCATGGATGCTGTACTTTGTTCATTTTGCACTGCAAATGTTTTGCAACAAGAGTTTAGATGTCTGTAATCCAATACTAGATGATATGTATTGTGGTGGCCAGTCTTATTCAGGTAGAAGAATGTCATAACCCTTACAAAGTAGCTCCCAAAAGAGTACTCTCACTTTTCTTGGTATGTCTCCCTCCATCTGGAGTGTTATTTTATATAACCAATGTGGAGAACTAACCCTGGTATCTGCAGTTTCAACTTGAATGAATTCATTCAAGTCCACTGTCTCCAGAAGACCCTTTAGGTTCTGGCGAGCTATTGTGACTTCTGCTGCGCTGTCCAACATTGTCTGAGCACATTCTCCATCTTGAGTTGTGTCCTCAAGATCCTCGGCATGTCTGATTTTAAGACCTGCTACCTTCTTTGTGGTAAATTGAAGTTTTCTTGTTTTTTTGAACATGTTGATTGTCTTTGGACTTCATGCGTTCTTCCTTGTTTTCTGACCGTCCTCTTTTTTCGGATATCTGTGACGAAGTCTGAAAGGTATGAGAGGAACGTGTATCAGTATCTTGATATCTGTCAGGTTTTTTCAGGTTTTTTCAAATTATCCCTATTCCTGAGGTTATACCTCTTTTTAGAGGGCTCCTTTTGAGGAGACCTACCTCTGGAATGAGAACGCTTCTCTTTTCAAGTTTGTTTGCTATTTTCCCACTTCTTTTTAGAAGAGGTTGGAGTGTTTTTAATAAAGGCCTTTTCAGGACTTTCAGACAGTTGTGGTTTCACTGTATAATTCTACTAATCTTTGTATATTACTAAGTAATTCATCATTCAACATTGCTTCAATGTCAGTGTCTGGTGTGCAGCCGGCTATGGCTGACCATGTTGCTCTTGGTCTACCTAGTGGACCGAGCCTGGTAATGGGATTTAAATGTTTTAGGGCACCTTTAAACCAGAGCTCATGCTCCTGGTATGTGAGTGGAATTTCAATATCCTTGAAAGGAATGTATTCCTCTGGTGGATCATCTTCTTTGTAGAAGTGAAACACATGTGTTACTGGATTTGCTTCAGGGAAGACTATCCAAGAATAGAATACCTCTGTCTGGTGATATTCATGTGCCTCTATCACAAAAACTGCTCTTCCACCTTTTGATGTTAGGCCATGCTTTATAAGTTTTATAGTGATGGCTTTCCTTAAATTTAGAGGAATGCATATAGCATCCTCGTCGGTTTCTTGGTAACCTGTGAAGTTAAAAGCTGCATCGGCTGGATCAGCTGCAGCTTCACCAGTTTCGATGTTGTTGCAGTTATTGTTTAATGAAAACTGCAGAGCAAGTTTTAAGGCAGCAAAGATAGGTGCAAAATATTTTGGAACGCTGTATCCTTCAACGGTGAACAAACCTAACAGCTAATATATAGGATTTTCATCCTACTCAGCTATGGCGGATTTTATCCCTTTTACCCACTCCAGACGTCTATTGGAGTATTATGGAAAAAGATGTCTCTGAGAAAAGCACGACTGACTTACTTTAGTATCTAGCATTAAATTAGTGCCTTACCAAACCGTTGGGTGCCATGTAGTGTAGTTCCTATATTCCCAATAGGCTCTGCGCATTGGAATAATATACACTATGGATTTGACAAACGACTGAGGTCAGTATGTCTCTATCGAGTATACTAAACTTAATTGTGAGTGCCAGCTAACTCAGAGGTCACTAGAAACGTTCTCGAATAAACAAGAAGGGATTCATTTTTGACAACTGCATAAACATGAGATCTTTGTTTCCCCAAGAATCGAAACATATCTGCAGCGTTGTGGAAACAATAGATAACTATTTTACTCAGTTAATCGTGCATGCTTCATTTCTACAGAGTTGAATAGAAATAAAGAGACGGGCGTTTTAAAAGGGGTTTATTGAACAGTCTTCTTTCTCATGCAAGAGAGGTGAAATGCTACAATCGTTAGACAGAATGCAAATTATAATGCATACAGCGAGAACAGTAATATAAAATAATATATAGCATTGTTTGTTGCTATGACATGTAAAAATACATACATAAATAACAAAAGCTATAAAACTCAACTGCTGCTTCTAAAATATGCCTACCCCAGTGTACCTAACCTAGGTCTAGTACGAGGGAAGAAGAAGGTGTTTGTCTTTAGCATAGGTTTAGTTTTTGCCAATATTTTCCAAAGGTTTCTCTAGGTTCCAATCAGCTCCATACCTTAGAATGAGAGAGGTTGGTATCTCTTTCACGAACTCGATTTCCCAACACCCCGCAAGGGGAGTCAGAAACACTGGAGCTGGATTCTTGGCAGAGGATGACAGCTTCAGTTCAGTGCGTCAGCTGGAGAGTTGGCTTCCTTCATCACTTGCTGCAGCGTGCTGCGTCGTGCAAGTAGGTAGTTGAACTGCACCGAACCACACCGTGCTTTGCTATAGCAAGTGAGTGTATATTTATACCTTGAAGCTGTTTAGGAATGCCTGTATTGACGTAAAAGTCAGGCATATGAACGTCATGGATAAACCCCTAAGGAATAGTTGTTCATGCATAATAATGAGTTTCTTGGAGAAATCAATATCCAGGCTACTGGATATAGTCTGGTTTTCCAAGAAATCGTTGTGACGTAGATGAACGGATGGAAGTAGCTATGCTTAAATAAGGACTAGATTTCTATGCCTATATAAGGGCAATGTGAATTATACCTATATAAGGGCATAAATCGGGAAATTCATTCGGAATCTAAAATTGAACACAACAACATGGTTAACCTGTGTATATACCAACAGAGAACACCATTCATTTATACCATTATTCAATAAAGAACACCATTTACTGAGCAACATGGGGAAAAGTTCTCTAGCGGTCTTCATCTTCATTAGCAAGCTTCCTTTATCTAGTTGAGAATATAAAGAAAAAACAAAATCAAGCCAGTCGTAAATATGCCATAAGAGCACAAGCATGGAGTTTGAGGAACTTGGGCTACAGTTCGGTCATGTTGCCCTGTATGGTGACAGCCATGGAGCCCATGGAGGAATCACGAGGAATGTACGGACATGGACACAGAGTGCATTTACAGACTATCAGCCAGATTCGTCAAAGACCCGTTTTGCGAGTCTTTAATAGCGATTCATAAGGAATCGCTATTACAGACTCCCAAAACAGGATTCATATAAGAATCGCAAAATAAAATGCGATTCCTACACATTAACTCCCCATTCACTCCTATGGGCCAAAAGGCCCATAGGAATGAATGGGGAGTATTCCTTATTTGCGATTAGCAATTTGCCAATCGCAAATAAGATAGCGATTTCAAGGGTGTCAGGGGTGTCCAAAGGACACCCTGTAGCACCCCTTAAATGCAAATTTAAATAGGTGTTGCACACACACATGTCCAAAGGACATGTGTGTGTGTAACATGCAAAAGAAAAAAATGCACTAAAGTGCTTTTTTCTCTTTTTTCGCAATTTACCACGAAGTCAGACTTCGTGGTAAATTGCGACCAAATATTGCGAATTCGCAATTTCAATTTGGTTGATGAATTGCATTTAAGGAATCTCTATTAGAGATTCCTTAAATCCACTTCCTCGCAAATATGCGATTTCGTTAATAGCGATTTTTGCATTTGGGATGATGAATCCCAAATGCAAAAATTGCACTCGCAAAGGGCCAGATTCTCAGAATCTGGCCCTTTGCGAGCGCAATTTCGCTTGATGAATCGGGCTGTAAGTGAGGAGCTTGGGGAATCACACAAATGGAGTGAGGTGCTTGAGGACCCTGAAAAAGCTATGTACAGCGTAGGCATTCGGAGAGACTGAGAAGAATTTTGGGTGCATGTCAGTGGAAAGCGTTTGGCCACAGGTTCAGATATTTTCATTTTCTTTGGAAACATGGATCATAATGTGATGAGTCTGGGGCAAACGAGCCACATTGAGAAATGCTTAGGATAATGAGGCAGGCTGGAGGAGATATTTAAGGCATGAGGCTGATATCAGACATATCACCTTTATTTAAGGTACACTTGCAACAAATGTGGTCACAGTGTATGGGTCAGACATGACATCTAGGATGACACAAAAATGACTCTCAATCACACTGAACATACACCCTCTGGATTCCAACAGAAGTCAGCGCCTCGGACACACCTTGAGTCTTCTTGCCACTTCTGTTAGCCTCTACTGGCTTAATCATATACCATCATTTGACCACTTTTGTTCAACAGATGGCTCTGCTCCCTCAACCTTATCCTAAATGCTGCAGGGAAGAGTGTGTCTTAACCTTTCCATCTTCTTGGCGTGATTTCAGGGTCGCAAAGACACTTCACACTCCCTCAGCGAAACCCTTTTCTACATATACATGATACCACTTGCCAACATATTCAAATCCAAGACATCATTGTCATCTCTTAGTCCGACGTAACGTAACTCATCCTCTCCCTTATGGACAAGACAACGACCACCCCAACCAACTTCCCCAAATAGATGACCATGGCAACAGACAGGATGCAAACCAACTGTCTGAAGCTCAACTCTGAAAAACAGTAGTACTGGTCTTCTGCAATAAAATCTCCCAATGGGACTCCCCTTGGTGGAGGTCGGAGCAAGGCCCATTCCAACAGACCTTGCAAGAAATCTAGATATCATCCTAGATGACAAGCTCAACATCACGGCTCAAGTCAACACAGTGTGCTTCCATATCCTAGACATGCTGCAAAAGATCTTCAAATGGTTGCCTCAAAACACCAGACGGACCATCAGGCAAGCAATCATCAACAGCAGGCTGGACTACTTCAACATTCTCTACTCCACCCCAACCAGAACACTGCTGCAATACTTATACCCAATCTTCCATGCCGCACCCACATCACATAGCACCTCAGGAAGCTTCACTGTCTTCCTATTTCCATGTACAGACAATTCAAATGTCTCCTGCACACATACAAAGTCCTACAGAACACATGACCAAAATACCTGACAAGCAGCACACTTTCACCAACTCACCAGATACCTACACTATGCCTCACTCTCACATGCACACACTCCCGGCATCTTCAAAAGCAAAACTGGAGGTCGCTCATTCTCCTATATTGCACCCAAGACATGGAATTACCTCCCTCAACACATCAGAGCCCACTCTTCACTTCTTAGGTTTGGAAGAAGCTAAAAACCTGGCTCTTTGTATAAGCACTTTGGGGACCACTTGATTACACGCCTGCACAGGTGACTGGGGGCCCGATTCACAGAACTAACTTAAGACAAAATCCTAAACTTACTAGTTTTGGTATTCACAGAAGTTAGGATTTTGTCTTAAGTTTGTCTTAAGACAGACTAAAGTTAGGATGTTGTCTTAAGTCTGTGTTAAGACAAACTTAAGACAAAATCCTAACTTCTGTGAATACCAAAAGTAGTAAGTTTGGGATTTTGTCTTAAGTTAGTTCTGTGAATCGGGCCCTGGATACTCTCTTGGATGATTAGTATACTATACAAATAAACATAACATAACAGTGTACACCCCCCAGCGGTAAAACTAAAACACCATACTACAAATGTCTCAGCTTCTAATGGCCGACACACTCCCAGATCATCTACACCAGTGTTAAAAATTTACACTGGTGAACTCAGCAGCCTACTGGAGGGAATCCTTCTCATTTTGGATACAGAAACCCTGGAATGACTGTACTCCTCACTGATTTCACCTGATAGTGCTATGCCACTTTAATTCACACTGTCTGTGAATCACAACAGGACTCTCACTATGAGAATTAATCTTATTCCACTGAATACCCAAAGTCAGCTCAGCTACAGTCACTCATCCTATACTCTGTCTCTTTCCTGATTCTCCAGATTTTTCACCATTGGCGGCCATATTGAATTTGGCTTTTCATCGAAGGTAAACAGTCACACAGGACTCTATCTCTTCAACCAACTACGCCCTGTAAATTGCAATCACCCTGTGCACATGCTGTGACGTTAGTTATGCTCTTGTGTTGGGCCCTGGGGAGAAGGGTCTACAACTTACATTCATTGTAACAGACAGAGCAGTACTCACAGAGCTGCGAGCTGAGCAGATATTGAGCCAGCCCCCTTAGCCTCCCAGGAGCAGGGATCATTGGGTACTCAGTCAAAATATCGAATCTTTAATTTCGACCTACACTTATATCGAGTTGCTAATATCGAAGGGACAGAATATCGATGTCCAGAATATCGTTGGACAGAATATCGACCCTAAGGTAAGTAATATCGAAATTACTTATATCGATAGCATATATATCGATGTAAGTAATATCGAAATTACTTATATCGATAGCATATATATCGATGTAAGTAATTTCGATTTACTAATATGTGTTATAAATTTTAGTTAAGTATTTAAATTAATTGTTAGAATATGTGTTAAATTTTTTTATATAAATAAATATATTTAAAAGTAAATTATATGTTTTACTACCAGAGCGGGTTGTGGGTTTTTAGGGGAATAGGGTGGGAAGTAATTTAATTGTAATTAATTAAATATTTTTTTATGTATAATTTATTTTGTAATTAAATATTAATTGCCAATTAATTATTTTAATTGATAAATTAATTATTTAATTGATAATTAATGTATATTTATAAGTAAATTATATGTTTTACTACTGGAGCGGGTTGTGGGTTTATAGGGGAATAGGGTGGGAAGTAATTTAATTGTAATTAATTAAATATTTTTTAAGCATATTTTATTTTGTAATTAAATATTAATTGGTAATTATTTTTTTTAATTGATAAATTAATTCTTTAATTGGTAATTAATGTAATTTTTAATTAAATGTTATGTGTTACTACTGGAGCGGGTTGTGGGTTTATAGGGGAATAGGGTGGGAACTGATTTAATTACAAAGAATTCATTATATTTTTATGTATATATTAATTTTTCATTAATAAATTATTGGCAATTAATTATTTTAATTGATAAAGTAATTATTTAATTGATAATTAATTTTCAATTAAATGTTATGTGTTAGTACTGGAGCGGGTTGTGTGTTTATAGGGGAATAGGGTGGGGTGGGAATAGTAATTTTTACCCTTACGCTATCCGACACTTTCCCTACTGTTGCACCCTCTGGAGTGGGAATAGTAATTTTTACCCCTACGCTATCCAACACTTTCCCTACTGTTGCACTCTCTGGAGTGGGAATAGTAATTTTTACCACTACGCTATCCAACACTTTCCCTACTGTTGCATCCTCTGGAGTTGGAATAATAATTTTAACCCCTACGCTATCCAACACTTTCCCTACTGTTGCACCCTCTGGAGTGGGAATAGTAATTTTTACCCCTACGCTATCCAACACTTTCCCTACTGTTGCAACCTCTGGAGTTGGAATAGTAATTTTTACCCTTACGCTATCCAACATTTTCCCTACTGTTGCACCCTCTGGAGTGGGAATAGTTATTTTTACCCACCCGCTATCCAACACTTTTCCTACTGTTGCACCCTCTGGAGTGGAAATAGTAATTTTTACCCCTACGCTATCCAACATTTTCCCTACTATTGCACCCTCTGGAGTGGGAATAGTAATTTTTACCCCTACGCTATCCAACACTTTCTCTACTGTTGCACCCTCTGGAGTGAGAATAGTAATTTTTACCCACCCGCTATCCAATGCTTTCCCTACTGTTGCACCCTCTGGAGTTGGAATAGTAATTTTTACCCCTATGCTATCCAACACTTTCCCTACTGTTGCACCCTCTGGAGTGAGATTAGTAATTTGTACCCACCCACTATCCAACGCTTTCCCTACTGTTGCACCCTCTGGAGTGGGAACAGTAATTTTTACCCCTACGCTATCCAACACTTTCACTACTGTTGCACCCTCTGGAGTGGGAATAGTAATTTTTAACCACCCGCTATCCAACGCTTTCCCTACTGTTGCACCCTCTGGAGTGGGAATAGTAATTTTTACCCACCCCCTATCCAACGCTTTCCCTACTGTTGCAGTCACTGGAGTGGGAATAGTAATTTTGACCCTTACACTATTTAACGTTTTCACTACTATTTAATTTTCTTAGTTGGGAATAGAAATGTTACAATCTACGCTATCCAATGTTTTTATTACTGTAGTTATTTTTATACTTTAAATAGTAGTTTTATTTATTTATGTATTTTATATATTTTGTAGTAATTTAGATAATGTTGAATTTAATTAACTTTAAAAATATAGATTTAATTATTATGTTTTAAATATAGATTTTTTTATTTATTATATTAATTTATGTATGTAAATGCATTAGTAATTTATATTATTTTTTTAAAAATTATAAATAATTGAAATAATTAACAAAAAATATTGTTAAGTAAGTATGTATTATATATGTTTTGTTAATTTGTATTTATTTTTTTATTAAATATGTATTATTTATTTATTTTTAACATTATTAAATATGTTTAAATATGTTTAATTAATTTAGTATTATTTAGTATTAGTATTATTTACATTATTTTACATGTTTTTTTAAACAGAAAAAAAACCGATATATTTAACAACGATATTTTTAACATCGATATTGTTATTTCGATATTTTGGTACTTACTATGTTGTAGATAGGGCGTCGATATTCTTGCCATCGATATAATTGCGACAACCACACCGAAATGCGTTAGACTAACTCCTGATATGTGGTACTTGGCAGGGCTGCATCACTCGAACAAAGCTAACCTCAGGGACACATACATTCTTGACATATTGTGCATCAGGGGGTTGTGCACCACTCGCTCACGAGTGACCTTCTTGTCCCACCGGGCTACTGTGTCCTTCAATAAGACAAGAAGCCTGACAGAAAGCGATGATATTGCCATAATATTCAAGGAGTCTGTAAAATTCATGAAAAGTACCTTAACATTCTTCTCCACCATTGAGAGCCTATATCAAAAAAATACATACCTTGTACGACTCACACATAATCAAAACGTTCCCAGGTGAGTGCTATCTTCCAAAAAAAAACTCAAAACGTACTGCGGAACAGACCACCTTCTCAGACTGCACAAATGTCACCAAATTCTCTGTAATCATGATGCACAAAAAAGTTGAAACTCTTCTTTACCGAACTTTGCCATTAAAACGTCTTCCACCGGGAGGGTCTCAAGGCGCTGGGGGAGAAGGGTCCGTTAGTGCTCGAAAAGCCAGGTCTTGAGTTGCTTCCTGAAGAATAGATGGTCCTGGGTTCGCCGAAGGTGGATGGGGAGGGAGTTCCATGTTTTGGCCGTCAGGTATGAGAAGGATCTTCCTCCGGCGGTGGCTCTGCGGCAGCGAGGGCGAGGCTGGTCGACCGTAGCTGGCGGGTGGGCGTGTAGAAGGTCAGGCGGTTGTTGAGGTACATGGGGCCTTGGTGGTGGAGAGCCTTGTGTGCGTGGGTGAGGAGTCTGAACGTGATCCTCTTGCTGACGGGGAGCCAGTGCAGGTCTGTCAGGTGGCCGGAGATGTGGCTGTGTCGGGGGATTTCCAGGACGAGTCGTGCGGAGGCGTTCTGGATTCGTTGGAGTCTTTTCTGAAGTTTGGCTGTGGTTCCGGCATAGAGGGTGTTTCCGTAGTCCAGTTGGCTGGTGACGAGTGCCTGGGTGACCGTCTTCCTGGTTTCGGTGGGGATCCATCGGAAGATCTTTCGGAGCATGCGCCGGGTGTTGAAGCACGATGATGAGACAGTGTTGACTTGTCTGGTTATCGAGAGGGAGGAGTCCAGGATGAAGCCCAGGTTACGTGCGTGGTCCGTTGGCTTGGGAGTGGTGCCCAGGGCAGGGGGCCACCAGGAGTCACCCCAGGCAGAAGGCGATGACCCCAGGATGAGGACTTCCGTCTTGTCTGAGTTCAGTTTCAGGCGGCTGTTCTTCATCCACTCGGCGACGTCTTTTATCCCTTCGTGTAGGCTGGTTCTGGCGGTAGCTGGGTCGTTGGTGACGGAGAGAATCAGCTGGGTGTCATCGGCGTAGGAGATGATGTTGAGGTTGTGTTGGCGTGCGATAGCTGCGAGGGGGCTCATGTAGACGTTGAAGAGGGTGGGGCTGAGTGATGATCCCTGTGGTACGCCGCAGATAACTTCTGTGGCCTCAGATCTGAACGGGGGGAGGCGGACTCTCTGGGTTCTTCCGGCGAGGAACGAGATGATCCACTCCAAGGCCTTCTATTGGATTCCGATGTTGCTGAGGCGCTGCACTAGGGTGCGGTGGCAGACAGTGTCGAACGCTGCGGAGAGGTCCAGGAGGATGAGGGTCGCTGTTTCCCCGTTGTGGAGCAGGGATCTGATGTCGTCAGTGGCTGCAATGAGGCCTGTCTCGGTGCTGTGGTTGGCTCGGAAGCCGGACTGCGAGTGGTCAAGGGATCCGTTCGTCTCGAGGAAGGCGGCAAGCTGTCTGTTGACGGTCTTCTCGATGACTTTGGCAGGAAAAGGGAGGAGCGAGATGGGGCGGAAGGTCTTGAGGTCGGTGGGGTCCGCTGTTGGTTTCTTCAGGAGGGCGTTGAGCTCGGCGTGCTTCCAGCTTTTCGGGAAGTAGGCGGTGTTGAAGGAGGCATTGATGATGTCCCGGAGTTGGGGTGTGATGATGGAGTTGGCCCTGCTGAAGACGTGGTGGGGGCAGGGGTCGGTTGGGGATCCGGAGTGGATGGTGTTCATCGTGTGGGTGTTGTCTTTGGTGCTGACCGGGGTCCTGGTGCAGAGGGTGGTGGTGGGTGGCGTTGGTTCCGTGGTTGGGTGCGTGGTTGGTGCGCCGAAGCTGTTGTGTATTTCGGCGATCTTGTGGTGGAAGAACGAGGTGAGCGAGTCGCAGAGGTCTTGCGAGGGAGTGATGTCGTTGTTTTCGGCGTTGGGGTTGGAGAGCTCTTTGACGATACTGAAGAGTTCCTTGCTATTGTGGACGTTGTTGTCCAGTCGTTGTTTGAATGCTGTCTTCTTGGTGGTGCAGATCAGCTGGTGGTGTTTGCGGGTGGCGTGCTTCAGGGCAGTCATGTTGATTGGGGTCTGGTCATTGCGCCAGGCTTTCTCGAGGGTGCGGCAGTTCTTCTGGGAGTTCTTAAGTTCGTCGGTGAACCAAGAGGCTTTATTGCTGCCGTGTCCACTGGGAGGGGCCTTCAGTGGTGCGAGGTCATCTGCGCAGTTGGTGATCCACTGTGTGAGGTTGTTGGCTGCTTCGTTGGGGTCTGTTGTTCTGGCGGGAGGGTTCTGGCTGAGGGAGGTGGTGAGCTGGTCGGTGGTGATCTTGTTCCAGTTCCTGCGAGGAACCTGTTGCGAGTGGTGGTGGGTCGTAGTTTTACTGAAGCTGAAGTGGACGCAGCTGTGGTCAGTCCAATGAAGTCCGGTGGAATGGCTGAAGGCGATGTACTTGCTGGAGGAGAAGACTGGGTCAAGCGTGTGGCCGGCGTAGTGGGTGGGGGTGTTCACCAGTTGCTTGAGTCCAAGGTTGGTGAGGTTGTCAAGCAAGGTGGTGGTGTTGTTGTCCTTGTTGTTCTCCAGGTGGAAGTTGAGGTCCCCTAGGAGGATGTAGTCAGCGGAAGGGAGGGCATGTGGGCTGATGAAGTCTGTGATGTCTTCGCTGAATTGTGTGCTTGGTCCCAGGGGTCTGTAGATGAGGGGTTATTCTGAGTGTGGTCTTAGGGTCGGTGTGTATCTGGAAGTGGAGGTGTTCGGCGGCGGTGAATGTGTTGTCGGAGCTGGTCGTGATGCGGATGGTGTTCTTGTGTACGATGGCGATGCCTCCTCCCGTCTGGTTGACGCGTCCCTCCGGGTGATCTTGTATCCGTCCGGGATGGCGATGGCGATGTCGGGCGCTGAGGAGGCGTTCATCCAGGTTTCCGTGAGGAAGGCGATGTTGTGTCGAGCAGGTTCCAGAGTTCGATGGTGTGTCTGTGGACGGAGCGGGTGTTGAGCAGGATGCATTTAAGGTGGTTGCTGCTGGTGCTCGACTTGGCGGGTGCGGTGCAGGTCCGGAGGCAGGTGAATTTGCAGGCTTGGCAGGTGAAGGGTCCGTGGGTGCGTTTCGTGGTGGCTTGGTAGCAGGCGGGGTTCCGTTCAACGTTGAGTGCGTGGAGGGTGGCGGTGTCGAAGGTCCGTCAGGTGCGTTGGTATCGTCGAGGACCAGGGGTCCTGGTGCTGGGCGCGGTAGACGCGTACAGGCGCAGACGGGCTTGCCTTTGGCGCACAATCGGCGCGCCCGCTGCAGGTGAACGCTGCGCGCACGTGCGTACTCTGCCATAAATGGAGAGTGGGGGGGAGGAGGGAGGGAGGAGCTGCTGGGAGGTGGGAGCGGGGTGGCGAATGGGAGAGGGAACCGAAGGAAGGGGTAGGGGCCGCGGGGGAGCAGCGGCAGGGATGGAGCGGGGTGGAACAGCGGGAAAGGTGGCAGAAGCGCGAAAAACAGACAAAAAACAAAACTGGGTCACAGCGGAATGCAGAGGAACAAAAACAGGGGCACAGCAGGCAAATACTGTGGCTACCAGAGGGGAGCCAGGGGGAGGAGAAGAGCCTCGACAGCAGGGGCAGCGGCGAGCGGGCGGCGGCAACAGGGGACCGGGTAACCTCAGGAGGAGCCACGCGGCGGGTTGAGCGACCGGCACTGACGAGGTCAGACTGGGTCACCACCAAGCCCTAAAAGAAATGTTAGAAAATTCTTCCAATTAGCCGTGATCTGTTGGAAGGCAACAGCTATTAGCAAATCTACAATTTTAGTATTGAGCTCCACATCGTCCCAACATGAAGAGAAACTCCCCTAAAAGATGTGTGTAAAAGAAAAGTGAATGTGAGTATGAAAAATGGTATTGATTTGGGACCAAATTTGTATCCAAAAAGCAAGAACAATCTTACAGGAAAATAACATGTGAAATAAAGTGGCTTGTGGGGAAGAGCAAGACCAGCAAAGGTCTGGGACAGCAGAAAACTGTTTGCTCAAGGTGTGAGGGGTGAAGAGCAATCTATTGTATATGAAGAAAAGAGTTTGAGTTGTGTTAGCTGCTCTAGACGATTTACGAAGTTTGGTCCAAACTTTATCCCACAAAGAAATGGCCCAGGAAATGGCAAAATCAGATTCCCATTGTTCCTCCACCTTAGATTTCGGCCTGGCGGAATCTACAACATGAAGATGTTTATAAAAGACAGATGCCTTGGATGTGGTGCGTAAAAAAGAATGAAGTTGTGAAGTAGGAGTGAGAGGGGAATGGTGAACCGGGAGATGTGCGTAATGAATATATTGTATCATTACCGCATTATAAAGCAAAAGATATTTGCAGGCAAAAGATGTAGGTAGGTTGAAAGAACAACTGAGAATTGAGAAGGGTATGAAATTGGAATTGGAGAAGAGCTGAGAGATCCAAATTAAACCTCTCTGCCGCCAAGATTTCCAATAAAAGGGTTTGTGATTAATTAACAAATACTTATTATGCCAAATGGTGGAGTTAAGAAAATCAGTGAGTGTAGCAGGAGGATCAGGGGTAGAGGATAAAAGCAACCTAGTAGTGAATTAGCCTGGCCGAAATCTATGGTGGAAGTAGTGAATTTAATTATAGGGGTGGATAGTGTGAGTGGTAGGCATGAATAAGACAGGTATTCAGCAAAGGAGAAAGGGGAGAGGGAGAGACGTACAAGCACCACCCATAAAGGAGATACGTCATCAGGGTCGCGTAACCTGAAGAAGCCTGTCGCAGAAGGAAAGCCTTATGATAAGCGGGGAAGTCAGGAAAGTTAGCACCCCCTTCTGACTTAGGACGTATTAATCGGAGAGTAGACATTTGAGGTTTCCTGTTACTCCAAAGGAAAGTAGAAAGGATTGAGTTGAATTTCCTAAACCATTTTGCAGGGATAAGGACAGGGATGTTAGAGATGGTGTAAAGAACTATGGGGGACAACATCATCTTAATGGTGTCGAGGCGACCCCACCAGGACAAGAAAAGGGGATGCCATTTAGTGGTTAAATCTGTACGTTTTTGAATGCATTTATTAAGGCAAAGTAAAACTGTGTCCGCGATTAAGAGGGTAAAAAGCAAACCCAAATATTTAATATGAGAGGGACTCCAAGTAAATTAACAGTAAAGCAACATAATCAGGCTTGAAGGTGAATTTTGTTAAGGTTAAAATTTTGCATTTATTATTGTTCAATTTATAACCAGAAATCAGAGAGTAATTATTAAGCATGGGCGGAAAATCCGTTACGCTCGCGGATTTTGCGGATTTACTGAAAATCCGCAAATTCGCACGCAGCAGATTTTTTTTTCTTGGTGATACAATTTTGCGGCGTGCGGTGTAAGTTCGCAATTGCGAACTGGTACCAAACCCTCGCGAACTGGCAGAAATCCTTGCGAACTGGCTGAAATCCTTGCGAACACAAAAAAAAAATCCGCAAATTCGCGAGAATTCGCGGATTTTGCGGATTGCGAGTTCGCAAATTCGCAAAATTCGCGAACGCCAGATTCCCAAAATTCGCCCATGCTTAGTAATTATGGACTTCCTGGAGAAAAGCAGGTACAGAAGCAGTGGGGTTGGATATGAAAAGCAAAATGTCATCTGCATAAGCAGCGATTTTGATATGACACTGAGGTGTCTGAAAACCAGTTATGTTCGGATTTTGAAGGAGTTTAGAAAGGAAGGGTTCTAGAGCTAAATTAAAGAGAAACGGGTAAAGATGGCAACCTTGACAAACCCCTCTGGCTAAATTAAAAAAGGAAGAAATTAAACCATTTGCACAAACTGCAGCCCGAGGGTTAGAATAAAGGAAGGAGATTAATGAAATGAAGTTGGGACCAAAACCAAACCATTTGAGTGTGTGAAAGAGGTATGGCCACTCGACCCTATCAAATGCTTTTTCAGCATCTAATGCAATTGCTCCCAAGGAATGTTGGATGCGTGAAAATTTGGATAGAACATTACATAAAAGTCCAGTATTATCAGTCCTTTAACAAAGCCAGATTGTTCTGAGCCTAATAAGTCTGGCAAAAAAAGGATCTAATCTCGCAGCAATTGCCTTAGCAAATAACTTATAATCTATGTAAACTAACGATATGGGTCTGTAGTTTTTGCAGTGTCTCGTGTCCTTCCCTTCCTTAGGTATGAGACAAATGTAGGCGTCAGAAAAAGTACCAGATGAACTACCCAAGGTGATAAATGAATCTATGATGGAGTGTAATTTAAGCAAAAGAACATTAGAAAATTGAAGGTAAAACTCAACTGTGAAACCATCAGGTCCAGGTGCCTTGTCTTTCTTAAGATGCTGGAGGGCTGTAAGTAATTCATGCTGAGAGATATCAGATTCCAAAGAGGTTAGGTCAAGGAGAAAATTGTGAGGTGTGCGTATGTCAAAGAAAAAAGTGGACAAGGATTGAGTAGTGGGATGAGTGTCAGAAGAATAAAGAGTGGCATGAAAACGAGAAAATTCAGTCAAGATGTCATCATCCTTATGTTGAAGAACAGAATTATTATCAAAAACAGCTTCAATGTTTAACTTATTATGTTTGACTTTCAAGTAATTAGCCAAAATTTTCCCTGCTTTGTTTTTGCCCCCATACAAATTTGCACTGGATTTCAACAAGTATAAGGAAGCATCTTATGTGGATTGCTTATTAAATTTCATTTTAGCATCAACAAGGGCTGTCAAACTGTCTTGTGAGTGGGAGATATAGTAGGAGTGCTCGATTCTCTTAATGTGGCAGAGAAGATCCCCAGTAAATTTGCGGGCAAGTTTCCGTTTCCTAGCTACAAAGCTAATTATGAAATCTCTTGCCGCAGCTTTAAAAGCGTCCCAAATGGTATGTTTGGGAATATCAGGGGTATCGTTAAACTCACATAATTCGGTACAAAGACTGGAGAAGGAAGCGATAAACTTTGGGTCTAAGCGAAGGGAATTATTAAAGCGCCATCTTTGGGACCCACAATTTTTGGTAAAATATCAATATTGATCGAGACAGGAGCGTGATCAGATAGCAAAATGGGACCAATTTCTACATTAGTAAGGGTTTGGGAAATGTGGTGAGCAACTAAAACATAGTCAATCCGGGATTGCGAGTGATGAGAAGGGGAATAGAAAGTCAACTCTTTAGTAGTTGGGTTGCATAAACGCCAAGCATCAATGAGCTTGTGTTGTGAAATTGCCTGAGCAAAAAGCTTGCGCGGTTTGTTCGGGACAAAGGGGACTTTAGATTGTCTGTCCAAAAAGGGATCAAGAGATTGGTTACAATCTCCAGCCAGGATGAAGTTATCATCCAAATATCTGGTGATAGAAGAGGCCATTCTATGCCAAAAAGTGGGATCACCTCCTGTGGGGGCGTATACATTTAAGAGAGAGAGTGGAACACGCCTTAAAGAAAGTTTGACATATACCCATCTACCATCAGGATCAGACTCTGTATCAACTAGAGAAAAAGAAAGAGATTTGCGACACAAAATTACCACACCATTTCGCTTCCCAGCCCCAGGAGCATAAAAAACCTCAACCACCCAACCTCTTTTAAGTTTGACAGATTCAGCTTGGGACAGAAGGGTTTCTTGCAAAAATGCAAAGTCTACCTTTAATTTGGCAAGATGTGTTAAAATTCTTTGTCTCTTAGTAGGAGAATGGAGACCTTTAACGTCCTAAGTAACAATCCTGACAGACATCAGACATAATAGAAAAAAAACAATCTTAAACCATGAGATGAAATGAAACAAACATGAAGAACATGAAAACTGGAATCATTAGAGATAAGTAACGAAGGAATTGGACAAGCAGAGAGAAAATTAAATAAGTAAAAGAGCGCACTGCAGATTGAGAGATAATGTATGAAAGGACATGAATGAGAAAAGGAGAGAAATGGAAGTTGCAGAAAAAAAGTAGGAAGAGAAGAAACCACGTCAGCAGTAAAAAAAGTGAATGATCGATTAAAGATAAGAATGGAGAAGGAAAAGAGAAGGAACAAAGAGTGACACCTGATAAGAAAGAGTAATGAGGAGAATATAAGGAAAGAATTAAAACAAACGATAGAAGATTGATGAAGATCAATAAAGAGGAGAACATACCTACAAACTGGGGTAGGCAAGTGAAGAGGATCAGGAACAAAATTGGGAATGAAGGGAAGGAGGGGTGGAGCCACATCGAACAGGCGTGACCTCCAAGGTCAGCGAAGCGCACAACCGGGGGAACCCACGAACAAGGTGGTAAGTCTGCGGAGAACACAAGGAAATAAACATGTTAGAATGCCAACTAGGGAACAGAGGAAAAGTCAACAGAGTCTAAGCTAATAATACCAACACAGAACAACAATAAGATCTACAGTAACACCGTAAGAGATAAAACGAAAGAGAAGATAAGAACTAGGAGGGAAGAATGCAAGGGAGAAAATAGTAGCAGCAGAGAAGAGTAATAAAAGAAGATTCAAGGAGGAAAAGAGGAAGAGGTCTCAGAGAGATTCATAGCAGTTGTTCTGCAGGAATTCAGGAAGCTTCGAAGGCGAACTGGATCTTTGAAGGTTGTCGTTTTGTTGTTGTAGGTGACCTTAAAAAGACAAGGATGGAAGAGACCATATCTAGCTCCAATGGATCGAAGGTCAGTTCTCATGGCCAGTAAAGGCTTTTCATCGAGTTGCTGCGGCCTTGGCGTAGTCCTGTGCAAAAAATAGGGAAGAACTGGACCAAGTAAGCCGTGGGGAGGCTCTAGCTGCTGAGAGAACCTTCAGGAGGTCTGTGTACTCTAGGAAATACATGATGACTCCCCTTGGTCTTGAAGCAGGCGAATACGATGAGGGGGGTCTTCCAAGTCTGTGCACACGCTGGATATTAAGCAAAGTACCTTCTAGCAAGTGCAATAGTTTTGGTTAGAAATATCAGAAAAAGGTGATTGGGTCATTCCCCTCGCAACCTTCCACTAGGCCATAGATACACAAATTATTGCGCCGATTTCAGTTTTCAAGTTTCTCCACCTGTCGCTGAAGAGATGAAACCTGCGAGGATTGGAGGAAGTGTCTTGAAGTGAAGAAACACTCTGCTCCACTGAGGTTACTCTTGCCTCCATTTCCGACCAATTGTCTGTGAGCACTTGTAATTTAGCATTGGTGTCTTCCATAAATGGACGAAGAGCCCTAATCTCCTCTAGCAGAAGTTCCATAGAAGCAGAGGATAATGGCTTAGGTGGAGAGGGAGTTTTTTTTTTAATCGTTTGGAAGTGACTTTTCCTGAAACTGGTATAGAGGGTTCCATCGTAGGAAGTGCGTCCTGAGCAGGAGACAGTTGGGAAGCCTCAAGATTAGCAAACTCTGCAAACAGCTTGGAGTTTTTAAGCAAAATGCGCTTAGAGGTGGTATAAACCAAATGCTGCTTATTTCTGCCCATGCGAGGGAAAAAATAAATAAAATAAAAAAGAATAAAAAGAACAATAGAGCAGGGAAAAACAGAAGACTAGAGGCAAAAACAGGCATTGTAAAAAAAGGCAGTTCATGAAGCGTGGATAAAGTCATGAAATCCACACTGCTGTTGAGAAATACTGGCCAATGGTAAAATATAAGGAAATGCCATCCTCAGGAATCGTAAAAACAGAAACCATAAGCAGTTGACGAGGTAAGAATTATAAAAAGGAGACCTAAGATGGCCGCCAAACATCTGTGTCAGAAATGCTGTGACGATTAATAAACAGCCAAATCCATCATGAAGAGCAGAATGCCAAGAAATAATTGCCCATAGTAGGAAATAGTCACATTGAGGGCATAAAAAGCAACAAATTATCAAAAATAGGCATTAAAAGGAGAGAGGCACACAAGCATCTCGGCACCTCAGAGAGGAAACAAAATGGCGGTCGCGGCCATTGGAGAGCCGCGCCCGGACTTACTCCGTAGAAAACAGGGAGAAAGACCGCCTCAGCGATATCAGAGGAGAGCTGGAAGCATGATCACCATCTTCCGATACATAAATCTGGAACTGTACAAGGTGAATGCGCGGGTTCCAGCGGCTGCGGCGGAGCGCTTAATCATAAGCCGCCATGTTCCCCGGGCACCAAGCCATGCCCCCCATCTCCAGGATTCTTAACCAGTATATCTGAAATCGGTACAAATCCCATGCCATATGCGCAAACATCGCAGGCTCAACACCAACAGGGACATGCCAACGAATATCCCACATTAAAGTGTGCCAAACGGTCGGGGTCAGATATGTATGATGCAACTAGTGGCATTGTGTGATTTTTAAGGCGAGCATTGCTAGCCAACTCCTGAACCTCTGCAAATGCCCACCGCTATTCCCCCTCTAGAAGAGGTGACGGTATGTCTGCTGACAACCTGCCCTGGACCCGGAAAACGTCAACTCTACTGTCTGCCTCCAAAGCCCCACACAGGTGGGAGATCAGACCCAGCCTGGGTTGAAGATCACCAACAAAGTATGAGATTCTTCAGGTTCTTCAGGAAAAGAGGTCCATAATTTGCGCGATGTGTGCTATATTTTTGCATATTGCAAACATTGTCCGTCCGGGATCTGAAAGCATTCTCTTGCATCTGTGAAGGAGAGAAAGGGACCATTCAGGTATAAATCACTAGCCAATAACAAGAAGCCTGTACCACGGACGTTGGATACCACAGTGTTATTTGGCGCTTATTATTAATCACCTGGAGAGAGCACAACTGTCAACTTCCAGTTAGACATCCCCTCTTTTGTAGTTGGGTATGCCGAATGCGTCTCATCCGACAACCGATCTTTCCATAGATAAAGGAAATTCCCAAAAGGTTTAACCTGACAGTCACACAGAGAAACGCCGGTGTCTGCTCCGATGAGACAGTACACCCAACCACACTTACTGCCTGTGAAAAAAGTGTGATGAAACAGAATGACAACTCACGGGCGCACACCCTTGGGGCAAACGGCAGGTGTTACCAACTTAAGACCCCTTTCTCATCATTGGTAGTCATTCTGATTCAGAAAAGAAGAAAAAAAAGAAAAAGTGTCCAAATAGAGTAACTTAGTATGTGAAAAAGTATAAATCAAGTGCAAGCAAGCAGCACAAATGGTTGCTCCTCAGAGTGACAGAACAAGTGATTAAAATCACCAGGCACACCTGAAACACAATTTTTATTCTTAAATTAGGGGTGTTCTGATGAATTAAAAAAGTTGGTAGCTTAGTTTTGCATACCAATACCTGCAGCTAACATGTTTCTCTGCCTTCACACCTTCTGGCAGATTTGTCAGGGCTCACCAATTAGTCACTGCACCAGGGTTGGACACCATGACTCTGGGACCTCATCCAGCCACGTCATCAAGGAATGGCTCTGTATCTAAGCCTGTTTCAATGATTAAAAGGCTCCTCCTGGCGATTGTTGCATCAATCATATAGGGGTTCGACCGGCGCATGTACTCATCCCAGGAACCCCTGTATGATTGATGCAACAATGAACTAGTGAGTGACTGAATTGAAGTGCATTGTTTTTAGAGCGGTGCTTCCTCTCCCTGAGCCACTGCTAGGTGTGGTGAGGCTCATTTCTCCTGCGTAATTGGTAAGCAGGAGTTCTTCGACATCGGATTAATAATCTACATGTGATGTCTTGTTAAACTCTATGGCCCGATTCACAGAATGAACTTAAGACTAAATCCTAAACTTACTACTATTTTGGTATTCACAGAATGCACTTACTACTTTCGGGATTCACAGAATGCACTTACTTAATTTATTTATTTCTTTATTTCGGCCACTTTGGCCATAAAAGACACATATATACATACATAAAACATAGGATCATAGCAATATACGCATACAGATCTTTTTTGTTTTTTTTAAAAAGGAGATTAAAAGAAGATTATCTCTTAAAATACAAAATTTATTTTAAGCATCCTCATTAAAAAACAAAAAAGCTTCATTTCATTTTGTAACTGATAGCTAAGCATATACAAGGTTAGGGTGGATATTTCGGGCAACAGCAAGAGTTTTACTGCTCAAAGTACTTGACCAAACTTCCTGCGAACAATGTACACAGAGTAAAGAAACCTACTAATACTAAATACAATAGGTTGGAAAGTATTAGTTTTGATAATCCTATATGCCGTGATACAAGATCTTGTTCCTAGGAGGGAGCACATGGGTTTGATCCATCTTTTTCGTGCTTTTGAGTATGCTTTACAGATAAACAGCATATGGACCTCATCCTCCGTACAAGAATCTAAACACATTGAACACTTCCCATGTGTAACATTTGGACATTCCAGTTTTCTCTTAGACCAACGTTCTATATTGGAATTCAGCATAAGATTCCCGTACCTGAATTTCAGAAATAGAGCCTTCGCAAGAGGAGGCTCTATTTCGTCTAGGAAAACCTCAAAGGAAGGGTCATCTTTGAAGGTTAAGAATTCTTGGGTTAAGGACCCAGTTCTATTTTCATTCACTAACCTGTTAGTTATATAGGACCAGTAGGCTCGTTTTACCATAAACTTGGCGAAAGGTGGTAAGTTATCTGGACTCTCCCATAACTGAGGCAAGCCCAGAATTGAAAACAATGTTTTAATGTGTCTGAGCCATAAAATGGAATGGAAGGAATCTAAACCCAATATCTCTTGAAGGCCCTTCCTATAATCGGTTAGTTCTGGGGTAGACCATATCCTTATCCAGAACATTAGTGGTCTAATGGTTATATGGTTATCAGTTCTTTTAAGATTCAGGTCGAATTGGAGAGGGATCAACGGTGTGCTAGTGGGTACCCTTACAATTGTTCTCATAAATTTATTATCCAGGCCATGGAAGCTATCCCTTGCCCAGGGTCCCCATATCTCAGCCCCGTAAAGGGCAGCAGATTGGATTTTAAATTTAAAAAGTTCAAGCACAGGAGTCACACTTTTACTTGTACTAGCATTAAGTTTGCTGATGACTGGCTTGGCATTATGGGCATAGGCACTTACTACTTTCGGGATTCACAGAATGAACTAACTACTTTAGAGATTCACAGAATGAACTTAAGACTACTAACTTTACGTCCGCCGCCGGGCCGTATTTTCCGCCACCGGGCCGAAATTTATGGCACCAGGTCGGAATTTACGCCACTCTGGCAGAATTTGCGAATACGCCCCGCTATTTACGGAAGAGTGCCGTAATTTACGATTACGGGCCGGAAATTCCGATTACGGGCCGGAAGATAAGGATTTTGGCAGTTGGTCATGTAGTACAAGGGCAAACACCTGTTCAAGTGCCTACCATACCCCACCAGGGATCAGCTGATACACTGCAGCCAATCCCAGCCCACCAACATGGATAAATGCAGAGCAGACACAAATACACCTTTTCAGGATGTCACTGAATGTGTTCGTAGCACTGCCCCTTGCCATGCAGCAAAACTACTTGAGGAGGAGGAGGAGAGCTGAAAGGATTTTCAGGCTGAGGATCAACTATTTGGAATGACCAGCCAAGATGTAAGGGCCAGGTACCGTTTCCCACCAAAAGTCATCTTATATATGGTCTGTGTGTGGGAGCAGGAACTTGATTCTGTGACTTGCTGCTCACATGCCCTGTTCCCATGATGCACTGGGCCAGGGACAGACTAATTTGCATATAGCCGGGTTCTGAGCTGGGATGGTGCAGTGAGCTAAATAACGGTGATGGATCAAGCCCTGATCTTTGGACTGGGTAAGAGTGGTCTGCTTAATTCAGACACTCTGTTCATCACCACCCCCTTTTCTGAATCACATGCAATACCAGCATATCTCAAGATCATGTCTGCCCTACACTTCTTTGCCACCGGGTTATTCCAAAGGGTCACCAGTGACCTTGTGGGCATTTCCCAGGCGAGCCAGTCGCGGTGCCTGCATCAGGTACTGAGATGCATCACTGCTAGAGCAAATGCCACATACACTGGCCATGAGACAAACCGCAGCAAGAGATTTTTATCTCCTTGCATAATTCCCACGTGTGCAATTGATCCATGTGGCCCTTCAGCCACCCCGCCACATTGCACACATCTTCTGCAACAGACACAGATGGCATTCCATCAATGTGCAAGCTTTCTGTGATGCCAGTGGGAGTTTCATCGACGTGCATGCAGTGTTCCCAGGCAGTACGCATGACAGCTTCATATTCCGCATGTCACCTCTTTCCTGGAGTATGGCTGCAGGAGAATTTGGCAACATGTGGCTACTGGGTAAGTAGCAAGCACTGAAAATGAGTGATATGTGCCATTGAAATATCTGAATGCCCCCCAATATTAACCATTGTACAATGAGAATCAGGGCCCAACAGACACTGCATGTACGAACGTATAGCTCATGTTCTGTGCAAGTTAAAAAAGGGAAATGTTAACAACTGCCCTTTCTTCCCTCCTCAGGTGATGCTGGCTATGCACTCTCCCAACATCTCCTCACCCCTTACAGGCGTGCAAACACTGTTCCTCAGCGTAGGTACAATAGGGCACACATACAGACTCGAGCCATCATAGAGCGCACTTTTGGGTTGTTGAAGTCGCGATTCAGATGTCTCCACCGTACAGGGGGTGTGCTGCAGTACTCCCCCGAAGTCGTGTGCAAGATTATATTAACCTGTTGTGTTTTGCACAACATTGCTCTAACGCATGGCTTACACATGCCTCTGGAACCTCGGCTAGCTCTGAATCTGGGAAACCGGGTCATTGCACATGACCGACGGCAGGGTGTGCAAGTCCATGATCAGCTCGTTGCCACGTTTTTCACATGAGCAACCTGTAGTGTCATGGAGAAAATGTGGTTTGCTGTCTGTTGTCAATGATGACATTTGGATAGACATGACAGTGTCAATAAAGCCCACCCTGAGACAACTTTGCAAGCCATATGAACTGCATGCAAATCACAGCCCCTGACAGTAGTCAAAAGGTGGAGTGTGCCTCAGGTCAGGTGCCCATGTCAGTGATCAGTGTAGTGGACATCCCTAAAACCAACTATCCATGCTGTTGACAAACAATAAATGTCCTGAGAGACATACCTGGACCACATAAGGATGGGTCACCAATTCACAAAAGGTTGCATAGTTAGGCCTGTGACCTCCACAGATTTGACTCCACCTCAAACGATGGGCCAAACAAGTGATGATGTCATGGGAGAATCAGGCACCATGGCCCAGACCTACAATAACTGGTGCATCCCAGCATATCAGCAGTGATGCCTCAGTTATTTTGCCTCACAGCAGACACCCCTAGCGCCATCATGGATGAGCTGCATTTACAATGTGGCGCCCATGGGGCAAGTATAGACAGAAGCGTGAAGGTGAAGCACTGCTGGAGTTGCGTTGCTAGCGCAGTGCAGCTCCAGCAAGGCAAGCGGTGACTCTATGCCTATGCCTAACATGCTGCATCAATCCTTATGCCTCCAACAAGCAGGCGCAGGGTTCTGACGCAGCGTGGCCATTAAAGTGACTGAGTGAAATGTTTTAGATTTCACTCTGCCACTTTTAGGAGGCATTCCTGTGCTGGATCCCCCCCTGCGCAGGAACGCTCAAATGTGGCGCAGGCCCTTACGACATGACACATTTCACAGATGCTTCACATTGAAAATAAGCCACAGCCTGGCGTTGGCCATGCGCTGCCGCTGCGTCACAAAATTGACACAACTGTGGCGCAAAAGTGGCATACAGGGCTCGTAGATCTGCCCCATGTGTCTGTGACATAGCCATACTGCTCCACACTAATGTTACGTGACACATCACACAACTCTGATACTGAGCACTCAATGTGGACTACATGTCCCATAACACCTTAGCTGCGTGTAAACATTTCTCCCCAGTGCTGCGCTGTCCATTAGAACTAGTGCTGAATGGACGTTCAATGGTCGTGCGCAGCACTGGGGAGGTAGCGCTGCTGACGACCATTGGCCGTCAGCAGCACTTAAGGGGATAATGAAAAGTATGAGAAAATGAAACTGGGCTCTGATGTTATGTCATCCCTGCCCTGCGTGTGCAGAAATGTCATTAAATGATCTGTTCCCCCTTTAGATACATATTCATGATTCACACCTGTACTGTCATTTCACTTTTTACTACAACCGAACAACAGGATGGCAGTGGATTTGATTACTGATTGTGGATGCACCATGATGAATTCAAAATGGCTGCCAATTACTTCCCGTGAAGTATTTCCTGTCTGTATGACCTCTGTATGTTTATATTTCCTGTCTGTATGACGTCTCCTGTATGATATAATGTGTTCCGGGTCATTTTCGTAAGTTACGGCGCAAAATCGTAACTTCCGGTGTCGCGTCATAATGCGCGTCCGCGTAATTTGCGACCTGGAACCGGAAACAACGATTTCGGGCCGCAAATTCTGAAAATAAACTGGAACACATCATTTCATACAGACAATGTAATATAGGAAGTGGGAGACAGGAAATACATCACAGGAAGTAGTTGGCAGCCATATTGTGTTCCTTCTGAGTCATCCTCTATCACTGAACGGATCCTCAGGCATCCTTCTGCTCTCTTAATACTTATTGCCCCATAATGGCTGAGGATTATGAGGAGAGAGCACCCCTTTCCCCAGAAAGGAATTGGACATCTTGGTGGAGGGGGTGCTGGAGAAATTTCCTCAGCTATATGCGGCTCCTAAGCATCAGCTGAGCACTGCAGCCCGGGGCAGGCTATGGGCCAACATCGCCAAGCGATGCAGTGCAGTGGGAGTGTCCACAAGGAGGGCTAGGGCGTGCCGCAAGCGCTGGGAGGACCTAAAGCGCTGGGCCTGTCATAAGGCTACGGAGCTGGCTGGCCTGTCTTCCCAGCACCATGTGCATCGTCCTCACCTCTCCCCACTGTACAGGAGGGTCCTGCAAGCAGCCTGGCCGACCCTCCATGCTCAGCTGGAGGAACATTAGCATCAGAGACCTAGTAAGTGCATCATATGCAATATGTGTCTGGGAGTATGATGTGACTGAAACAGTGTTGTACCATTGTGTGTCCCATGCCTCCATTCACCAATTCCGTGTCCAAGCAGCAATCACCAAGATTGAAGTAGCACACTGTGGCATATGACCTGTACAGGGCAGAGTGCATTTTGGGAGTTGTAGTTTCTTCATGACAACTGGGTAAATGTGCCACACTCATGCATTCATATTGAATTCTGCTCTGCCAGCACCACTAACATTGAACCATGTAAATCATGACTGATGTGTGCATTGGATGACCATTAAGATAATGGGGTAACCCAGAAAGGTACAGGACTTGGGTATGACACGTTATTAGAATACAATGGTCCAAGACCTCTAAATTCATCAGTCAATGTTCATAAGTTAAGAGCATAATATACTTAGGTCAGCTCTGTACCAATAATGCATATGTTCATAAGACAATAAAATAGTCCGGGCATAAAGGTAAGCAACAGTGTCAGTAAGGAGCAATATTTTTAATCAAACAAATTACAAAAGTTCATAGCTGCAAAACATTACAGTTCATAATGGTTGCCCCGAGTGGAGCGTGCAACATAGCAAAGGGGTGCCAAAAGAATGTGTAAGGTGATTAAGAAAGAAAAAGAAAAATTAAAATAGACGGTGACATAAAATGTTCAAATTAATTGATAACACAGCAATGGATCCTCAATAACCCATCCTGTGGAACCTGACCACTAAATTATTTAGAAATAATTTTTTTCATATATTTTCTAGATGAATATATCATCAATTTTTTTGCACATCAATATGGAAAAAAAGGTAACAGGGTCCAGGTTATTTCTAGATGCAGTGTGGACGTTTCGACACATCTTAGGGCCATACGCTCATTTTATGCCTGGGCCGTGCGAGTCTTCATCAGGACAGAAAAGATGGGACAACCAAGGAAATTATAGATTTCCCAACAAGAGAAAATAAATCCGTATTTAAACTGTTGCCTAAATCTAAATAATTAGGAGATTATGCCCAATATTTAATTTGCGTACCCTGAATGGTGTAAGGAGGTGAGAAATCCCACGTAAAAGACAGGAGCTTCTCTATCCTATAGAGAAAATGAATGGACAGTGGGGTCTAGTCAAAGCCAAATCATGGTGCTATTAAGTAGTCAAATTTAAACTGAAAGTGTCCAATTTTAAATACCTTGTAAAATCCAGATCGAGTCCGAAATTCATTAATGATGGTTATTTGATGTTATCCTAAAATAATTTGTAGAGGGTATGTATTAGGGTCAGCAAAATCCCCATTATAACGCTCAATGGTATAAATGACAATGGATAACCACTGTAAACAGATTCTGTCACTTTTGAAAGCGTCCTCCTCGTCAGTTAATTTATATGAGCCCATATCAAATTCGTAGTACGTACCCCAATTATCCAGCATACTTTTCCAGTAACTACAATGTAAGACCAAATACACGAATTAGGTACACGCTGGCCATGTGGAACGCGTTCATATGAAAAAAGGCTCTACTTCCTACCCCGCTTACCATGGGCGTCTGCTTCAAGAAAAAATCACGGAGACAGCACATTGCTGTGAGCCATCCGAAAGTAAATGAACCGCCATTCAACCTAGCGATATCGAAAAGGGACTAGACCCAGTTGAGGTAGGGTTTTTGGTCCGGGTTATTAAACATTACAAAAGAGTTTTCAAAATAACCTCCTTAATCCAAAGTACTCTGTTTAAGAAAAGTTAATAAATAACTGAACTTTAATAGATTTAATTTTTAACAAAAGCGGTTCACGAGTGAACTGCGTTAGCCATCTTGGGTTGGGGTTAGCGAGAATAAATCAAAGCCTGTTGCGATTATGGTAAGGCTGTCTAATTCATACCCTAAACTAACACGGCGTGTTAAATAGAACAATGGTCCTTTATTTAAACGGTTCATATAGTTGCAAGAGACACTATTTATTGGTAGCCTTATTGGATCGATCTCATCTGCTGAACCAGTTTCCATCGCAAATAAAATCGGGACCAGAGATACCCGTAACTTCAAATGGATGGTTTTATAAAAAACACACTCAATCATGATCTAAGGTCATTGGAGTTGCAATAACCCGTGAACCATCTGGGACCGTCTGACGTACATAACTTTCAACACCAATATATCGAACAGAGGCTCCCCTCTGTAGTAATCAAACAGTTGGGTCATTGATAGTGATTGATGAATCCAACACTATGGATAGGGACCACCTCCCAATTAAAAACAAACTATGTACATATATACATTGCACATGTTATTCATAGACAACATAGAGACACATTTTAACATATTCAATGAATGAACACTTTTCACAGAAAACCATTACAAACAAATTTCAAACGGGTACTTGAATGTACATTTCAGGAGACGACATGACGGAAAGATTTTATCGGGTGCAGGCGAATACTCGAATGTACAACCAGAATCATAACAGGGCCACCTGCCTATTAATTTCTTCCAATTCATTCAGTCCCCTGTTAACCGTATCAAGGAGATGTATCCATTTACATTCTCTTTCGCTAAGAGTGCTATTGAAATCACAACCCGTTGCATTTGCTCTCACTTTCTCAATAATCCACCATTTGATGCTGTTTGGTTCATGTGCAGAGGTAGTAAAATGCTCCACCAAGGGAGCTCCTACAGTTTTGCAACGTATGCAGCTAGTGTGCTGAAGAATGCAACATTTAGCTCTTTGAATCGTCTGGATGAGCAATGGTACAGAGACTGTCCAGTGTGCGCATGGCAGGCCATAGGGTATTGGATGTTGTGATTTCCATTGCACCTGTAGAGTTGGGTTCCAATTGTGACAGATCATCATGTGCCATGGAGTCAAGACAGACTTTGAGATCCTTGCATCACTCTTAAGTGTTCCTAAATTAGCAAGGTGTGTCCACTGAAAAACGTCTCACCCTTAGTGGCCTGTATGACATATCACTTGGACAGGTACCTGTCACAACCACCCACCACTGTTCACCAGTGTACTGCACTACAGTTTAAGTCAACAAAGCCAATATGTGGCACTGGATTGTCCAATGTTGTGTGGGGAGGGCCAAAGGCTGAACTCACAATGTAGCTATAGTAGTAGTCCAGACCCAATGTGGATGTGTAACCCACATTCGCCTTGTCCCATACAACGCTCCAAAGCAGATGACACTTGGCCAGACGTTGAATAGATGAAAATCCATACCAATGACAAGATTCTATTAAATCTGGACTCTTCATGTTCCCATTTGGTGGACTGGTTTTTGAACATGCACATGTAGCAGTGACAGGACACACAGATCACAAGAATGCCAAGGTTGAGGTTTCGCCAATAACGTTGCGTAAGGCACAATAATACACATGAGATGTCCAAGTGAAACTCAATTCTGTATATGACAGTGAACATACATGTAATGTAAATTCATAAACATAATGGGGGTTAGGAGCACACTGCCTCTCAGTCCCAGCCCGGTACGCCCCTTTGTATCCTGGTAAATGCAGTACACAGTTCAAACTTACTTCAAATTCATCTTGAATCATTCACCAAAGTTGGTGCAGACATTGCTGTATATCTCTTGACACGTGTTTCTGTTTTGAGCGCTTCATCAGTAGAGAGCAGCTGTTTTAGAGAGCAAAGAAAAATCATCTGGGTTTGCTATGTGCCTGTGAGTGGTACTGTGACCTGGGAGGAATGTGGCAGCATTTACAGCAACCACAGATGATTTTGAAGTAAGTTTGTATTGTGTACTGCATTGACCAGGATGCAAAGGGGCGAACAGTGCTGGGACTGTGAGTTAGTGTACTCCCAACCCCCATTAAGTCCATAAAGACTGAGGGGCAGATTTACAAGGCACTTGCACCACTATTACACTGCCATTGGGTCACTTTTGTGACGCAGTGGCAGAGCTGACAAAGCACCATGCTGCTGGGTAAGTACAACGAGAAATTGTCTCTATGTTACAAGAAGACTTCCACTCTATTGTTCAAATAATTCATTAAGTGTTTTTATTTCATCACAATTAGATATGATCCATTGTATGTAGGTTTCTTTATGGTTTACATGAATATTATCATCATTTAGACATTGTCATCATGAAGCGTCCAATGCATTTCGGGCATGTAGTAATATGCCCTTCATCAGGGAAAACGACACTGCTTCTGCAGGTTCTCTTCCTCTCTCGCGGCCATGACGATCCTGCAGGTCCGTGGCGGAATTAGAGTGAAACACCACGGACCTGCAGGATCGTCATGGCCGCGAGAGAGGAAGAGTGGAAGTCTTCTTGTAACATAGAGACAATTTCATGAGTGCCTTGGAAGGGATGGTTCTAGAGTACCTCTAGACCCACTTTTTGAACTGTATAACACAACGTCGTTGGACTCTCGACGTTACCTTCAGGTGCACCAACCAACTTGAGTAAACAACAATAAGACAAGTAAAAACGCAGTGCATTTATCCCATTCTAATCAATTTAAGTACAACGAGACACATCCGGTGCTGGGGCGCCTCCTAAAAGTGGCAGGGTGAAATCTACAAGATTACTTTTAGGGCCATGCTGCATCAATACTCTGTGCCTGCTTGAAGCAGGTGTAAGGATTGACGCAGCATGCCAGCGATCGTGCACCCCGAGCCTTGCTGGAGTGGGGTCGCACTTGCCACGCCACTCCAGCAAAGTGGCGCTATTCCACCGGGGATGCATCACGCATCTGCCCACCAAGCGCCACGGTGTGCCCCATTTTAAATGCGGTGCTTCACGGGTGGCGCACGGTGGGCAGATGTGTCGCAGCTCTTCTGGCACACCTCTGCTGATTAGCAGAGATGCGCCAGAAGTAGTAAAGCGGCCCCTGACAACTGTAGAGTGTGATCAGAGGAGAAATTAATTCTGACCTTTGCTCATCTATGTATGTGCATCGTCCTACATGAAACAACCACCACATCAGGATTTTGCTTTACACTTCTGCAGGCACGGCTGGTGAGACAGAAGATACACAGGAACAAGTCCAGAGCAGGAGGACATCAGTTTACCGGCGGCTACACCCTCTTTCCACCAGTGAGGAAGAGGAGGAGGAGGGGCCCTCTATGTCTGCAGGCCAGGGGGTTGCGCCCACCCGGGATGAGGAAGGAGAAGACTCTGATACTACGTCCCGGGTGGAGGGTGGAGGCTGTGGACATTGTAGGGGTGGGGGAATGACCGGAGACCTCGGACCATGATGTGGTGGAGAGCTAATCACCACCCACACACTCTTCACCAGTGGGTAACAAAGAGGTGTCCCCGGGGCAGGCCAATATTCAATCTAGGCCTGCCACCTGCCCCTCACGACCTCTAGAGTCCCCCATGCCATCGAGGGTTCCAGCTCGATCCCCTGAAACCTGTCCCCCTCCTCGTAGCCGCCAAGCCGAACAAATCAGCTCCGGACCGGAGGTACCACATGCCTTCTGTCCACCCCCCACCCCTCGCAGTGTTGTTCCTCCTGTGACTGTGCCAGGGGCCTTGGGTTGAATGGTCGAGGGTCAACCTGACAGGTACGCTCGCATGTTCCTAAAAGTGTGTCTGGAAATACGGTCTATGCAAGCGGACCTTGTACGATCAATGGACAACTTCGGCACCCACATGCAGTCCATGAGCACAGCCATGTCGTCTTTTGTCTCACAAATGCCCTCCCATACCACCATCAATGTGTCCCCCTGTCCGTTGCCCCACACAGTTTCCCCCCGTACTCCTCGTGTGTCACGTCCCCATGTGGTGCCTGTTCCTGCATAAACCAGCCTTGTGGATTTGTCAGACCCTGAGGATCTAGATATTATGGTCCTGGAGGATGACCAGAAAGACACTTGACTTTTGGACTGAGACATTGTTCTTGACAAAGATTTTTTTTCCCCCTTGTAAATAGACTGGTTTCCCTGACGCTCCCTGACATATTATATTTGTTTTGCCCCACCCCAATCCAAGTTCCCTTCTCCTTCTGCATTAAGATCATCATTTGTTTTCCTTTCTCCCTTCCAAACGGATGGTCAGTTATTTTTGTCTACATAAATATCTTTCATTAATTCTACTTTGTTTAACTTGTTTGACTTCATTTTGAATGTCTGTTTCAAAGATGGACACATATTTATTGAGTCATATGCTATGCACATAATAACGTGTTGCTATGATATGTGATGTGTTACACGTGTAACTGTCTCACACACACACACACACGCTTACATCGTTAGATAGGACATGATACACAACAGGATATTACTTTTGTACATCTTTATTTTTCACGATACACCTAAGGACCCCCAACACAAATTGCCCATGTGATCCTCACTGGCGATCATGCTTGCGTTTCCGCAATAGTGGGGGTGATGAACGCGGTGAGGGGTGAGGTTGTGCTTGTCTCCTTCATGTATGTGGCTGTACTACAGGGTGATCAAGAGGTGCAGGTGGTGTCTGCACATTTGGTGTCTGTACCTTCACAAGGGCTGGTTGTGCAGGTGGTGGGAGTGACTGTCCAGAGGTTTGTGGTGTTTGTGCAGGTGGTGGGGGTGCCTGTCCAGAGGTTAGTGGTGTTTGTGCATGTTGTGGGGTGCCTGTTCAGAGGTTGATGGTGTTTGTGCAGGTGGTGGGGGTGCCTGTTCAGAGGTTGTTGGTGTTTGTGCAGGTGGTAGGGGTGCCTGTTCAGAGGTTGTTGGTGTTTGTGCAGGTGGTGGGGGTGCCTGTTCAGAGGTTGTTGGTGTTTGTGCAGGTGGTGGGGGTGCCTGTTCTGAGGTTGTTGGTGTTTGTGCAAGTGGTGGGAGTGCCTGTTCAGGGTGCTGGTGTTTTTGTGTACCTTGGCTGTGGTGCTGTGCAGCTGGTGTTACAGGTGTGGGGATGTGCTGTCCTGAAGGCCGATATGATGGTTGCCCTCCCTGCGTTGGCCGTGAAGGTAGACTTTAGATCACTCTCACCATGCCCTCCATCATCTTCACGGCCAAGGCATGGCGTCTTACACTCTCTTCCCTTTGGATAGATATCAGGGCAGTCATATTCCTAGACATTTCCTGCCAAGTGCTATCCATCCTATCCAAAGCTTGGCACACCCTGTCCACCCCCTGAGGGATCTGGACCATGTCCTGCAGGTACCCTGACATGACTGATAGTGTAGCCCCTATGGCACGAATGTCCTGCCTCACATCTGCCTGCTGTCGGAAGAAGTCCTGCTCCCACTGGCCACCATCACCACGTGCAGGCCCCCTCTGTAAGTATCTGCCAGGGATGAGATGAGCAGGTCGAACAACAGGGGAGCTGGCAGGTGAAATAATGTGGGCAGGAGAAGAGTGCCCAGGGGATACCTGCACCACAACAGGACTAGTACTTCCCACAGATGGTAGAGAGGGTGTAGGGATACACTGCGTAGGGAAGAGTGGGTAGGGGAAATATAATGTCGGTCCCGGGCGTGAGGGCTGTGAAGGAGTGATGCCTGTGATTGGATGTGTGTGAGCCATGGCTGGTTTGATTTATGCCCAGTTTGTTTGAGAGGAGGCAGACGAGCGTTGCTTGCCAAAGGATGTGATGCCGTGATGTCAGTACCATCATCCTCGGAGTCAATGTACATGTGCTCCTCCTCCTCCTCCAAGTCAATGTCCTCTTGATCTTGAGCCTCTTCTTGGGCATGAGTTGCTGCTAACATCACTGCCTGGAGGATCAGGGGATTCTCCCCTCTGATTCCCCATCGGCCAGCACTGGTTGTCGGTCTGTCAACCTCTCCCTCAGCATCATCTGAAACACAGAGGTTACAACACTATTAGTGATTGACCAGGTATTACATGTGCTGCGACACCAGGGTTGTTTTAACTGTACTTTGCATCAGCAGATGAGCATCATGTGATCTGGTCAGGGTACCACCACAAATGATCGCTCACACCATAACACTGAGGTGTTACACAGAGATGTACATAATACTAGCAAACTCACTAGCTCCAGCCACAACCCTCTGTCCCGTCGCGCTCACCCCTGGTGTATCCTGCTGCACCTGTCTCCTCAGGGTAGTTGTAGACATAGCTGTAGAGGGTAGAACCTACATTCTCAATGATCTGCATCACCAATTGACAGACAGGCATATGTGACACTCCTGGTTAGTTTTTCACTTTGTAAACAACAACTGTTGATTCCATGCAGAAGGGGATCTCGATATCTGTCATGGCTAAGTAATCTAAGCTGGTGACTCACCTCATGCCCGATTTACCTGAAGTACAGGTACGCGACGGTTTCACAGCTGCAGCCAGGATGTCATGCATCCCCCGGGACGGTGTCCGCTACAGTGGTCTCATCCTGTCTGCACCTGTGATGAGAAATACGTGTCCATATTTTAGTACAACAGATTGTAGCTATGAGCCAACATGTTATTCTCAGTAACCATTTGCGGAGAATCAAGGACGATGTGCAGCATGTTTACCTCATTGACTTTAAATGTGGGCACCTGCTCACAAGCAGCATTTGACAGCTGTTACATCCATGCAGCACTGACATCAATAAGATGACTCATCAACTGACAAACTTGTATGAGAAGGTTACTGATATTTCAAGGAAGGGGATGAATGACACTGACTCATCTGCATCACACTGATTTCACCTTTACCATTGAGACTAACTTTTATCATGGGTAGAATGTTGTCTGTTAACAAGTCAGTAAGGAATTCATGTGTGAAATGTGCAGTTGTCAGGGACATGATCTTGCCCATTTGTGCTTCCCAACCCATGAGGTCACACAGCTCATATTTGAATGAGAGAACACAGATTACTATTATATTATGTCCATCCTTTGAGTGTTCTCTGTTCCCATACTCCATTTCCAACATCATGGTACTACTTACATGACAACGGTTGGTGTCTTGTGCAGCAGACATCCAAACCTCTTATGTCAAACACTCACCTATACATATGAATACGATAGAAGGGAGGCAAGCAGAAAACAAACTTTGGTTATGATCACACACTGCAGATGAGCTGAAAAGCTTTGCGGCTTCCCACCTACACTTGGGTATCGTGTAGCTCTTCAGCCAATTCAATTTGCAGGTGTAACTGCATGAAGAGTAACCTTAGCAGCCCCCACACCCATCTGAAAGGTACACAACTGGCACCAGTGTGTGCCTCGGCCATACCAATTTATTTTTGATTTGACCATGTACAGTTTTCTTTGGATTCATCCTATCATTGAATTGCAAGCCTGTTGTGTTTTGGTAAGTTTATATGACACATTGTTCTATTGTATGTCCATTCTGCATACACTTGGCATACATTTTGTGTCAGCCTCTGATTTGCCACCTGGGTCTGATTGGCCATGTGTTAAGATGTCCTATGTGAGCATATTGTGATGCAGGACAACAGTGTTATACAACACATACGGTGGAGGTGAAAGGCACAATTGATGTGCATTCAGCCAGGTTGACTTACCTTGGCCCAGCACCGGAGCAGTGTGTGGTGCCTGGACAGATGTCAAGTACAACCTAGTAGCAAGAGTCAGTGTGCGTCTTTGTATCTGGGAGGACCGCATTGTACCTATAATGATGTGTGTTTTACAACTTTACATTCCTGCTGCCACATGTCATGCTTTCAATTTCTGGCACAGAGGACAAGCACAAGCAGTTGTGGACAACACCATTGCAGAAGTGTGTAATACATAATGTAAGGAGTGCTCCCACATATCACTTGGAATGGGCCCACTACCTTGATGCTACCTATATCACAATGACATGCCTACGAATTTAGAGGTAAAGTCCACTATTGTGGTTTGTTAATGCCCAGAAAAGTATCCATCCAATGTACGCAGTACATGACCAGCTGTGTGGACTGTGCAATTTAATGTTGGTTGTTAAGATTTGAAGTTGTACAGTGTATGCATTGTCAATACTACAGAGACTGGTATCTCACTGTTTGTTTTTCATTTCCATATATGTGCAAAAAGACTTTCTTGATAAGTTCTACAGACACTATGAAAATATAGTGGCTACACCCTTTTGACTAGTTGTGGCCTTCGATTACAGGAATGGTTTCCCCGGTCTGGGTCTGTTGGTGAAATACAAGTTGTGTACCACATTTACAAAGGTATGATGAGCCAAGACATTTTACATTTTGTCTTTGGCTGTTCACAAATGTCATATGGTAAAGGTGAATGTCCATTGACAACTCCAATTGTAATGAAGCTAATTTTGCATCACTGGTTGACTTATATATCTGGGCACTATTTGTCCCTCTGTTGTCTCATGACAATGTTTGCATTTTGACCATCTCTTGGCCAGCATGACTTACCAGTTATTGTGTTTGTCATGCCTTCCTCTGTACGTTGCTGATTCCTCCCATTAGATGCGGTGACCTCTGCTACTGCAGTTGTCCGGGCTCTAGCTGGATGTGTCAATGGGTGAGAATAGAGAAAAGTAAACAAATGGGAAATGTGCTTGTGGAACTTTTGGGGATTTGCCCATATCTTCTGCGTGCTAACAGTGTTGTGAAGTACTGCCGCAGACGGGGCAGGTAGGAGCAGTGGTGTGTTGGGGATGTAATGGCGTGGCAGAGTGGAAAATGGACAACAGAATATGTGAATGACATATTTACATCTGATGATACTCTCACCTTCTGCTTTGTGATTCAGGCTGGCACAGGGTGATGTACTCCTTATAGATTTTGTGGCAGGTTTACAAGCCCCTTGAATAAGATTTACACTGCTGTTGCATCACTTCTGTGACACAACAGTGGTGTACAACAGACGACACATTTAGAATAATTCACAAGGTGACGCATCTATGGTGAAGCGTCACATTGTGAGACCCTGTGCAACATTGAACCTGCATATTTCAAGTATAACAAATCCTAGGCAACTTGAGGGTCCTGAAAATTGTACATCAACACAATTTGAATCAATATGACAGTGTACTGAATAAATAACGGCAAATAGGTTTAAAAAATATATTATTCATTTATTAAAGAAAATATACACATGAAAGTTTAAAAACCACATGGGGTGGCAGGAATACAGTGAATGACAATAATGTCTAGAACAATATAGGATATGAAATAACATATAATGCATATATAAAATTAAATGAAAAGACTAAACAACAAGACAGTGGGTAAAAGGTAATCTCTACGCGCGTTTCGGCGTTACACACGCCTTCTTCTGAAGAACCACTGGAAGATTCTAAAAAACAGTGAAATATGGGCGTAAGATGACGCAAAAGAAGAATTTCGGAAGGATGAAATGTATAGAGAAAGGTGTGCACTGTGTTGCATGAGCCAAAGATGGATGGCGCCTGCAGTGGTTGAATAAAAGTATGACACTTTTCAGATGTAAGTACTGATCAAATGGCAGATGAAATTCTGCAATTGAATAGACCTTTTAACAAATGGCCCAATTATGGAGCACTTCAATATTAAGCAGAAATGATGTACTGCTGGTTACAGGGCAACACTCGGGACCCCTAGTCACCTTAAATAGTTTTCCAAGTACAGATGATCTTGATGTATCATCGGGTAAGTTTACCAGTTGGGTAAATTATGGACAAGACCATCACAGGCGCAAAGGATTCTCGATATTAAGGGTCTCGAGGCAGAGGACATTGAGCCTGCGTCAGCTCTGGTGTAGCCAGGGTGGACATTCCTTTGGGATGAACAGCGTACAAGTGGTTCCGTGAAATCTACAAGGTTTCACAGAGTCACATTTCAGAGGCCGCTGCAACGCAACCTTACGCCTGCTTGAAGCAGACGTAAGGAGTGGCGCAGCACGTTAGGTATGGGCAGTGCATGGACATTATTGGAGTTGCATCGCTCTTGCGACACGACTCCAGCAAATCCCCCCTACACACCATCCGATTCAACACACATCTGTCTATCCCTGCGCCACAGTGCACCACCATCTAAACACAACGCAAGGGTTGACTTGCATGTCACATTGATACTGTCGCTTCCCTGCTAATAACTGTCAATTGCTACTTTATATTTGTAACTTTATTTAGCATTTCCATATAGAATTGCACATTTTCAGTCAATATGAACAGTTATTAAATTAGCAGGGTTGTGTATGTACGGCTGCAGTACTGTGTCCATGTTTTCAATAGGGGGGAGGGATTTGCCATTTCTAATGCAAAGGATTCTGGGACTTGTGGTGCTATATACAGAGGGTGACACATGAGTCTCTGACTGACTATATTTTAATTTACTCTTTGGACAAGTTCCTTCATAACAATACCAGTGTAACACAGACAATCTTTTCATGCATTTTTCCTTTTCATTCCACTTACCTGGTACCACGTAGCGGATATCACTGACAGGCAGCCCATGGAAAGTTGGGGTGTATTGTTGTCAGGATATCCTCCTCCAGTGGGGTGAGCTGGATGCGGGGTCCAGGGCATGCAGCAGGGAGGATCCTGCTTAACTCAATACTTGAGAATTTCTCCTTCACCCTCTGCCTTTAGTCCTGCCACTTTTTTTAAAGTCCTGCACTGTGCGCCTCTCCACTCCCAAGGCTGAGACAGCAGTGGCTATTTTCTGCCATAGCTCTGCCTTCTGTGCCCCACTGGTGCCATAGAGGCGCCTGTGGTGCCTTACTTTGAACACCACAAGCATGGTGGTCTCTTCTGATGTGAATTTCCTTTTCCTCCTCATGTCCATTTTCAGGGTCACTGTGAGCGTTGTAGCCACAACCTCTGTGGAGAAACCGGTTCCTTCAATGTGTCTTGCTTTTATGTGTTTTCTAGTGCTGGTAAATTATTGCTAATTGGCTTCAGCTGGATTGTGGTGGGGGATTGTAGGCACTGGCAATATTCACCATGACAAAATGGGACAGTTGGCTGGGATTGGCTGCAGTGTATCAGCTGATCCCTGGTGGGGGATGGTAGGCACTTGAACAGGTGTTTACCCTTGTATTACATGACCAACTGCCAAAATCCGTATCTTCCGGCCCGTAATCGGAATTTCCGGCCCGTAATCGCAAATTACGGCACTCTTCCGTAAATTACGGCCCGTATTCGCAAATTCTGCCAGAGCGCCGTAAATTCCGACCTGTGCCGTAAATTCCGGCCCGGTGGTGGAAAATACGTCCCGGCGGCGGACGTGAAGTTAGTAGTCTTAAATTCATTCTGTGAATCCCGAAAGCAGTAAGTTCATTCTGTGAATCCCGAAAGTAGTACGTTCATTCTGTGAATCCCGAAAGTAGTAAGTGCATTCTGTGAATGCCAAAAGTAGTAAGTGCATTCTGTGAATACCAAAATAGTAGTAAGTTTAGGATTTAGTCTTAAGTTCATTCTGTGAATCGGGCCCTATCTGACCGTTAATCTATTATGTTTAAAGTGTTATGTTTGCATAAGGATGTTGACACTTTTGCGATACCTGATTCATTCCTTTCTACCTCTATGATGCTGAGTACCCTTTTTTAACTCCTGTTTTTTTATTTACTAGTGACAGAAACTGTCCACTCGCAGGAAAGAAACAGACACCTAGGATATCAGGTGCTCACGTTCTTTTTTATTTCTATCATTCACTATTTTATTTTCTCACATTGTTGCAGTAGCACTTATACAGTGGTCCTGATGAAGGCAAGGACTACTTGGTCCACTTATATTGCTGAAACATGTGATCTATATACCATCTGAGTAGGTATTTTCTGTAAACTGCTCCTCGTTGCTTTGCTTTTAATATTGGAGGATTAAGCAAAATAATAAAAATACTGTTGCTCACTCCCCCAATTTTAACACACTTTTTCTCACACTCACATGCACTGCAAATCTGTGCATGGCTGACATTCCACATAGTCCTTACCCATCATACAGATCTCAGTGAGTGAGGTCCATAAGGAGTCCCAAATGATGAAGGGCGGTTTCGAATGGGGACTGATGGGTATCCTTATCTTTGTAGGGATATGTCAGGATAGGATTAATTCTTATCTACTAGAAATGTTTTCTGATCTCGACTAAGTGTAGTTGCTCAGCTGCATCATAAGAGGTAATAGGTTTGTCTTTTTTAACTCTAGACCCGTAGACATATGTGTGTTTGATACAGTATTGATACGGAATATGTCTACGTATGGTCTCTAAATATTCCCTAGGGCTCCCACCCACCGTGTTGTTTATACAATAATATCGTAACCAAAATATCGAGGACAAAAATATCAACTGGAAAATATTAATAGATTTTCTATATGTAACTCTATGTCATGGGTACTCATAGTAAGGCCCACGGGCGGCTAGCGGCCTGGCAAACCTTCCCTGGTGGCCCGCGGACTTTGCAGACATGTACCTGTGTTTAAAACATTTTTTAAATAGTTTTAGCAAACACCGCTGCAGCAGCGCTTGACTCAGAGACTCTACTCTGTGGGGGCCAGGGGAGCAGTGATTGTCAGAGTGGAGATGTAGGGGTGCTAAGAGGTGAATACAACAAAGCCTCTTCTTTGTGGGGGCCAGGGGAGCAGTGATTGTCAGAGTGGAGATGCAGGGGCGCTAAGAGGTGAATAGAACAAAGCCTCAATCACATGTAAATAGTCTTTTAAAGACCTGTGAAGTACTTGGGTACGGCTGTGTGTGTGCGCTGAGGAAGCTGTCTCAGCCCGGGCTGAATGCGGACACTCACACACACACAGACACAGACACACACACACACACACACACACACACACACACAAGCATACACGCAGACACACAGACACACACACACACGGGTGAGATGACAAAGGGTGAGGGAGGGAGGGGGACAGAGGGAGGGAGAGGAAGGGAGACAGAGAGAGGGAGGCAGTGAGGGAGGGAGGAAGAGGGAGACAGGGAGGGATACAGAGGGAGAGGGAGACAGATGGAGGGAGACAGGGAGACAAAGGGAAAGAGACGGGCAGAGAGGGAGGGAAACAGAGGGAGGGAGACAGAGGGAGGGAGAGAGAGACAGGGAGGGAGACAGAGGGAGGGATACAGAGGGAGGGACACAGAGGAAGGGAGACAGAAAGAGACAGGGAGGGAAACAGAGGGAGGCTGGCGGAGGGAGACAGACGGAGGGAGACAGATGGAGGGACACAGATGGAGGGAGAGAGAGAGGGAGAGAGACAAAGGAAGGGAGAGAGGGAGGGAGACAGAGGGGGGGAGAGAGGGAGAGAGAGGGAGGGAGAAAGAGGGAGGGAGACAGAGTGTGGGAGGGAAGGAGAGAGGGGGAGACAGAGGGAGGGTGGAGGGAAATGGAGGGAGGGATACAGAGGGAGGGTAAGCGAGGGAGACAGAGGGAGGGAGAGAGAGGGAGACAGAGAGAGGGAGGGGGAGTGAGGGAGGAAGAGGGAGGGAGAGAGAGAGAGAGAGAGAGAAAGAGAAAAAGATGTGTGTATGCCGGGTCCGGTGGCTCAGTGGACAAAGGTGTTTGCTGCAGGGACCTGTGTTCAACCTCATGGTCAATTTTTTTTGCTTAAGCCACACCCCCTCCTCCTCTGACCCCGCCCTGACCAGTGCGGCCCTCGGACACAAACCACACTTTAAATTTTGCCCCCGGGAGAAAGTTTGTGAGTACCCTTGTTCTATGTGAATATACCTTGACGATATGAATAGCTTTTAGGTCAGTAGATGTGATTTAAAAATAATATATCTACACTTCACTTACTTTCCAATATTTTTGTCCGCAATATTTAGGATACAATATTAATTTTTCATGATATTGTTGTGTTATGTGTATTTGTAAAGACCACTATCACCCACAAGAGTATCCTGATGCTGAGCACGCGCGCGTGCCTAAGGTTTGTAAGTTAATTGCAAGGCCAGGTCTTCAGCTTCTTGCGGAATTCAATAAGAGAGGAGGGGGCTCAGATGTAATGAGAGGTTGCTCTATGTGTTAGGAGCAAAGCAACAGCACTCCTGTGCTACTGATCAAGTTATGTGTATAAGTGGGATGTGTCCGACTAGGAGTCCTGCGGACTGGTGTTTTTTGGGTGGGTGGTGGAAGAAATGTGATTGTTCCGGTAGGCAGGGCCTAAGTTATATAGTGCCTTGACTGTGTGAGTGGGAGGAGTTTGAAATTAGTACATTTGCTTATCGGAAGCCAGTAGAGCTCCCGGAGGTATGGTGTGAACTGAGTTCTGTGTGGACTCTGGCTGTAAAGTTCTGAATGGTTTGTAGTCTTCTGGTGAGTTGTTAGATGATCCTAGCATAGAGGGTATTTCCGTAGTCCAACTTGCTTGTGGCTAGGACATTTCTGGTGTTGCTTGGGATTAGAAGATCTTACCATCTTCAGGCTTTGGAAACAGGACACTGTGACAGTGTTGACTTGTGCAGTCATATCAAGCTTGCTGTCAATGATGAGTCCAAGGTTCCAGGCGTGGGTGCTGGGTGTGGGTCAGACTTTTTTACCGAGTTGAGTCGGCCACCAGTTGGAGTGCCTTGGTGGGGTGTTCTTTTTGAAGATCATTTTGAAAATTGCAAATTCTGCCATGTCAGTATTGAGCTCGAGATACTTGATTTTCATCCAGTTAGCAACTTTGATCATGGATGTGGTGAACTTGTTTCTTGTGTTGGGGCTCTTGTTTGAGTGGCAGGGTATGAGTTGTATGTCAACTACACAGGAGAGAATGTTGATGTTTTGTGTGCAGATGACAGCCAGAGGGATCATATATATGTTGAAGAGAAAGGGGCTAAGTGATGAGCTTGGAGGGATTCAGAAGAGAAGTTTTCGGTCTTTCAAGGAATTATGCTTGTGTTCTGTCCATTAAGAAGGAGCAGAACCAGTGGAGAGCGGGTGCTTGAATGCCAATCTTATGCAAGCGCAACTTCTGCCATACATTAAAGACTACTCTCTGAGGCGTACTCAAACTTTAGCTCAATAGTCTTTCCATCTGTATCATACTTTCTGTGTGACATTTCTACATGTGTTCCAAAAAAGACCTTCTTCAGGATGATGCCATTGCCCAGAAATTCTTCTCTGAAATAACCAGTCTCATCTCTTGAACAAGTCCACAAACACACTCTCAAATGTTCTCATAGAACCTTCAATAACTATCAATCTTAACAGTATAATTTTTGAGCAAGGGCTGTGGCATCTCTCCTGCTTTGCACAAGTAGGGTCTCATGTATGATCCATTTTTGACTCAGGAGGGAATATGTGTGGAGTTACTCGAACAAGGGATCTTCACATATTATCTCCTTTTGTGAGTTAAACACCATAGAATGGCAAAACACTATCAAGACCCCAATTAATGGGGTGGAACTGCATATGGTGCTCCTAATGCTGTTAAGTTGAAGGCATACATTTATCACCTGTTTTGAGCTGGTGGCAACTGTGAGCAAGGGAGCTGGTGCAGGGCGGGGTGCAAGGCAGGGGTGAGTAAGGTAGAAGAGGAAGGTATAGGATGTTACTTGGCAGCCTTACTTGCTCTCCCCTTTCCTTGGAAGTGGGTCAGGGATTGGGGCCGGCTGCACTGCAGCATATTTCGAATTCATTTTCCACCTGATAAAGTCAGGTCAAGTGATCGCCTCCACTCAGCCTGTAAATGAAGACTAGGAGTTTGAAGATAACTCAAAATACTCCAATTTCTGGAGGAAAATCTAAACAGGGAGTAGAATCCACCGCCTGAATTTCTTTATAACAAACAGATACTATTGCAGTGAAAATTCAGCCAGGGCATTGTCTTCAAAACGCTAAATGAGGCCCAATCCCTTTAGGCCTAGCTAGAATCTCTGTGCAGTGAAAAGTAGTTAATGCAATAGAGTTGAGAAGTTTCCCCATTTTTTCCTGAGTTTCTAACCTACATATTATTATTCAGTACTTTGGTTGAAACAGGAGAATTCGTACTCCTGATTCCTGATTTGTACTGTCGGCTCTATCTTTTAGGGGTTATATCTGACCCTTAATCCTGACAAAAGATCACTGTGTAAAAAACGTTTCCTATTACAAAAAAAGCAAAACATTTCTTGGGTTAGGTAGGAACTTCCGAATCCATAACATCAACAGGAAGGCATGAACAAGGGCATTTGAAATTAGTGAAATAATAAAGAATGTTCATTTTCTCTGGAAGTTCCACAATTGACAATGTAAGTACCTATGGTAAGAGAGGCATGCAATTAACTTTCCTTCAATCGCCGGCCATGGACGGGTGCACAAGATTTCCTCATTCCTCAATGCACAGTACAAGGAACTCTTATTATGTAAGGCATTCCAAGGACTTAAAGCACTTAGAATAAAGAGGAGGGGATATGCGTCATGTGTGTGATGTTGCAACTCATCCTCCATACTCGTATTCAGGAAACATCCTTTACCCCGCAGGCAGAACCACGGCCTACCTTTACTCCGTAGTCAATCCCTCGACTGCAACGTTACCAGGCATTCATTTACTGCGTAATTCATTACAATGACTTGATTTAGGGGGCACGTTGTTAACTCTGATGATGGATTTGTAGTCCAACACCATCCCTACAGATACAGTAACTGGAGTTGGAATAGTAATTAACCGCCCTACCCTCCCTTCTCCCTGTTTTTTCATATTTACTGTACAGTGTATTATGAATATGTATATTTAATTGAAAAGATTGTTTGAATAGATCAATTACTATACTGTATATAGGCAAGTACATCAATTGAGAAACTGCCTCTACAAGTGAATGATATACAATCCTTGATCTTATTAATGAATGTATAAACTTTTTTTCTCCCTTCTTTTTAATATAAAAAACTTGATTGAATACATAGAAAAAATAATGTTGACTTATATACATTTGTGGGTGTTTACATGTTTATGTAATTAGCCCGTCCACTATCTATTGTGTTTCCTATATGTTTTTTTCACATGTGGGGTACCATCATACAGCTTCTTAATCTGGCCCTCAGACAATTAACTCATATGGGGTATGTGTCAGAAGGGAAGAGCTAGGCAGGCATATGGACAGCAAGTGATGTGAGTGACTGATCTTTCAAGCTCCATCACTTCTACCTTATGCCCCCTAGGTCTGATGACTAATATCTCCTGTCAACTTTAAAGTTTCAATGATAGACAGAATGTACTTGTTAAACGAAGGAGAATTTCTCTCCCACATGACTATTCACGTGTGGCTTCTGTCCATAGACTCAGGCAAATGACTCATCTGCTCTGCTGTGTTCTTCAGCAGGTGACCCATGGCTCCATGACCAGCCAAGCATCCAAGTGGAACATGTCACTGAGCTCAGGGTCGTTTTTATTGTTCAGAAAGCCTTGGCAGGTTCTACAGACAGACTTGGCAGAGAGTTACTAGCGACTGCATGCATCGGCGCTCTGCTCCATCACGGTATTTTGAGAACAAAGAGGAGATCTTGCATGTCAATCTTTCCATATTTTTAAGTTGTCATTTACAGAAAAAAAACAATTAAAAGACAATAGGGACAGCATAAGGACTTAAACATAATGGACATGTTACTTGAACATTGCACAACTACCAATTGTCTTTCTTACTTAAATAGTTTAGATAATTATGTCCTGGCGCTAGGGAGGAGACTGCAAACCCCCCAGTTAGACCAAGGAGGCTAAAACACTCACCATGCACAGATGACCTCACGGAATACTTCCAGAGACAAGAAACGTGGACTAGACAGAGAGGAGAAAGGTCTCAGCCTCTGCCCACCAACAAAACCACATGTCTGTGCTGCACCCCAAAGTAGTATGAAGTTTCTGCTTCTGTCCGCCAACATATACACATGTCTGTGCTGCACCCCAAAGTAGCAGGAAATCACGACCTCAGCCCACCAACATAGACACATGTCTGTACTGCACCTCAAAGTAGCATAAAGTTTTGGCTTCAGCCCGTCAACATAGACACATGTTTTTACTGCACCCCAAAGTAGCATGAACTTGTAATTATAAAGTTGTACCTTTCCAAGCTTCATAACATACCTGTATCAATATCAATGTATTTAAGTACATTTCCTTCTTTCCAAGAAGTACAAACCTTCTCTGTTAGAGCAGCAAAACCCTAGCCAAGATTGAAATCTAAGATGCAAAACATGTGTATTGTGAATATGAACAAAGTAATAAACATTTCAACCATGAGTTGTATAAGATTTACTCCTTAAGACTGGGAATTTTACATTTTTTATTTTTGCACGAGGTGGACTTTCTTCACTACAAGTCACAGTTTTTTTTTAATCATACACTGGGCTGAAGGTTGCTCCCACTCCTTCCTGCATCAGACATAGAGAGTTATACGTGGTCCACAAAGTGTATTGTAAAGCCTTGAAATGGACAGGTATGACAACAGGCAATGTGTTCCTATGACCACTAGCGCATATTCCACCGTTTTCCAGAGTGTGAAGCTTGCGAGGTTTTAAAAAAGGGGTGTAGTCTTAAACTTTCCTCAACTTCACCAGGAATATTTCTTCCTGCTGCTCATGGCTCAACGCTCCGGGGGACCCCATGATCTGAAACAGCCCTCTGTAGTACGCCGAGTCTTTGTCTGGAGGGGGATGGAAGGAATAACAACACCTCTGAGCATAGAATGAGCAGTAACAAGACTATCGATGACATGAGAACCAACCACATTTGTTTGAACGCCCTTAGAGCTAAACTCAGCACAACAGCAAGTAGTTCATCCCAACCAAGACAGATCTTCCCTGTATCTCTGGGTATTCGTATTTGAATATTTGCTTCCTGCAGATCTAACAAGAGTTCTCAGTACATGCATCATCTCCAACAAAAAGTGTCATGCATTTTTGGGATTTTGAATAACCTATAGTTCTGGCTGCAGTGTGTAGATGAATTGATACCAACCCTGTCCTTCCAATAACGCTCCTCCCTGAGTATTAGATTAAACGCAACAGGACGAGGAGACTCAGAAAAAGAAGAGGGCAATCAATCAATCAATCAATCAATCAATCAATCAATCAATCAATCAGGCATTTGTTAAGCGAGGATACTCACCCGTAAGGGTCTCAAGGCGCTGTGGGTTGGGGGTTGCAGGCTCCAGTCCATCAGTGAGAGGGTCTGTCGAAGAGCCAGGTCTTGAGGTTTCTTACGAAGATGGGAAGTTCTGCTGTCTACCTGAGGTGGAGCGGAAGGGCTTTGGCCGCTAGGGAGGAGAAGGAGCAGCCTCTTGATCTGGTACTTCTGGTGCGTGGGATCACGGGGTAGGAGAGGTGGGTTGATCGTTGGGTTCTCTGTGGACCGTGGAATTGGAGTCGGCTGTTCAGGTATGCTGGTCCGGTATTGTGGCGGGCCTTGTGTGCATGGGTGAGCATCTTGAAGGTGATTCTTGCCTCGATGGGGAGTCTGTGCAGTGTGCATAGGTGCTGGGAGATGTGGCTGTGTTTAGGCAGGTTGAGGACCAGTCTTGCGGCGGCGTTCTGGATGTCCTGTAGATTGCGGGTGAGGTTCGTGTTTATTCTGGCATAGAGTGCATTGCTGTAGTCCAGTCTTCTGGTGATCAGGGCATGAGTGACTATTTTTCTGTGTCCAAGGGGGATCTATCTGAAAGTCTTATGAAGGAGGCAAAGGATGTGGAAGCAGGAGGACTTGACTGCGTTGATCTGGCGGTCCATTTTGAGCTCGGAGTCCAGGATTATTCCTAGGTTGTGTGCATGGTCCGTGTGGGTAGGTGGGCTCCCGAGGGTGCAGGGACCACCATGAGTCATTCCAAGCGTTGGGGTTGGGTTCTATAAGGAGAATTTCCGTCTTGTTGGTGTTTAGCTGAAGGCAGCTGTTTTTCATCCATTTGGCGACGGCTACCATGCCTTCTCGAAAGTTGTGTCTGGTAGTGTTGGGTTCGTTGGCCAGGGAGAGGAGGAGTTGGGTGTTGTCAGCGTATGGTACGATGTTGAGTCCATAGGTTGTGACGATGGGGGCAAGCAGCGCCATGTAGACGTTGAAGAGCATCGGGCTGAGGGAGGACCCCTGAGTGACTCCGCAGGTTGTAGGGTGTGATATAAGAAAGGGGGGGGGGGGGGTCTGACACGCTGTGTTCTGCCGGAGAGGAAGAATCTGATCCAGTCGAGGGCCTTGTCCTGGATCCCTGCACTGTGAAGGTTGTTTATAAGGGTGTAGTTGGAAACCATGTTGAAGGCTGCTGAGAGGTCGAGGAGGATGAGGGCTACTGTTTCTCCTTTGTCCAGTAGGGTGCGAATGTCGTCTGTTGCGGCAAGGAGTGCGGTTTCCGTGCTGTGGTTTGTTTCTGAAGCCGGATTGGGGGGAGTTGAGGATGTCGTGCTCTTCGTGAATGTGGCGAGTTGGTTGTAGATGGCTTTCTCAATGACTTTTGCCGGGAACAGGAGCAGGGAGATGGGTCTTTAGTGTTTGAGGTCGGAGGAGTCACCGAGGTTTTTTCAAGAGGGGGTTACTTCAACGTGTTTCCAGTCCTCGGGGAAAGATGCGGTCGCCAGGGAGTGGTTAATAGTGTGCCGGAGTATGGGTGCAATGGTGTTGGCTGCTCTGTTGAAGATGTGGTGGGGGCATGGGTCAGTGGGGGCCCGTGAGTGGATTGACTTCATGGTCTTCAGGGTGTCTTCGGTGGTGAGGGCTGTCCAGCTGTCTAACGTTCGTTTCTGGGTGTCAGTGGTGTTTGGTGGGAGTTCTATGTGTTGGTTATCGTCATCAAAGTTGTCGCATATGCTCTTGATTTTGTGGTGGAAGAAGGTGTTGAGTTTGTCGCAGAGTTCTTGCGAGGGAGGGATGTCCGTCAATTCGCTGGAGGGTTGGGCGAACTTCCTTGATGATGTTTAAGAGTTCTTTGCTGTTGTGTGCGTGTGTGGAGATTCTGTGTTCAAGCGCTTTTTTCCTTGTTTTTCTGATTAGTTGGTGGTGGGCTTTAGAGGCGGTTCCGAATTGCTGTGGGATTCAGTGGTTTTGGTGTTTCTCTAGTCTTTTTCAAGGTGGCGGCCGGTGCGTCTGAGCACAAAACAAAGGGGAAGAAAGGAAGATAGTCTGCTTGGTCACTTTAAAAACAGGTAGACCCTGTCTGGTAACAGCACTTGATGTGATGACCTTCAAGGTGGCAAGATGTTCAAATTTAGGTGTATGAGGAGACAAATGTTTAAAATTCATACAACTCTACCATGTAGGTCTACAGAAGTTGGGTTACATTTATCAGTGGTACCTCAAGAAATTGAGTTGATGACCCCAGAGTACACCAGGACCTTACATCAGGACCAGAGCTGCTAAGCAACTTTAGAGGTTGGCAATACTGGCTGAGTTGAAATACACAATGGAAATATCACCCTATAGAGCTATGAAGATGAAGGAACAGGAAAATACTACAAAAGTGAGGCAAATGGGATTAGGTAAACAAACTCTCGATAAATGAAGAGCCATTATACATGCTGTAGATGTGTGTATGGTTCACTCCCTGCCTCTCTATGTACTATTGCCATACTCAAGGACACGAAAGAAGAACTTTTCATTGGCTTCACTGCATTGGAAATGCACTGTCCTTGTCCTGTTGTATGAGTACAACTAGTGTACCAAATACTCGGTCAGCAAATTGTCCCTCGACTGCTCGCTGTAGTGTTTATGCCTTGTGTGGATTATACGAGGTAAATAACAGCCTATCCTCTTATACAGAAGGAAAGTGGAACTACTGTTAGTGTGCACAATGTGCCTGCAATGGATCCTTACATATATATCCTCTAATCATGGATCAGAACTCCCAGCTGTCCAGAGCGTCTAAGACCATTCATAGCTTTACTCGCTCATGGGTAGTCATGGATTTGGAGAACATCTTGAAGAGAGTTGTCAGAGCTGAGGAGCCAGAGAACCTGCAGGGGTGTACAAAGAACTTTAATGACTATTGGAACAGAGTAAGTATATTGTTTTATCCTAATTGGGAAATACATGAGATTATTTTGGTATTGTCAGATAAGAGTTTTAAGGGGAATGGGGCTAAACAATGTGAAAAGTTGCAAGGCATTTTAAAAGATAGATATTTTAAAAAATTGTGTAGCCCAGTTCAAGAAAAATCTCAAAACCCATCTGTTTAGAAGTGTGACTTAAGTTGATCCTTGTCTGTTTTCCTTTGGTCTTTCCCATCGCGCCAGGATACTCCCAAGTAACAGAGCGCGTTACAAAACGATTTATACATACATACATACATACATGAGTTTGGTGGGGGCGCCTGCATAGAGTGTGTTGCCGTAGCACAGTCAGTTGCACCACCTCTATCTCTCTACGCCTGAGGGCCTGCTTTACTGTCTTCCTAGTGCTGATGGGGAGCCAGTTGTAGATTTTGTGAAGAATGTGGAGTGTGTGGAAGCAGGCTGAGGAGACGGCGTTGGCCTGACTGACCTTTCATGGAGAGTTCCCTGTCGAGGAAGATGCTGAGGTTACAGGCACGGTCTTTCGGCGCAGGAGTGGGTCCGAGTTCCAATGTCCACCAGAAGTCTTTCTAGAGGGCAGTGTATTTGCAGAAGGTCAGAACTGCAGTCTTGTCTGTGATGAGCTACAGGCAGTTGTCCTTCATCCAGGATGAGATGTTCTTCATGTAGTTGTGTTGGCTGGCCTTTATGGAAGTGTGGTCAGCTGAGTGTGGGAGGACAAGCTGGGTGTCGTTGGAGTAGGAGATGCTGTTGATGTATATATGGAGAACCATTGCCTTCTGGTTTTCTCTTGGTTTTATTTCTTAGTTTCCAGTCAGTCAATATCCTAGCTTCTGGTATTGTGCGTTTCACTTGAAGTGGGAAATTTCAAAGGGAGTGATGCAGGGAACTGGGAGGGAGATTCAATGTAGTTCCTTGACTGTTGGAGAGATGAGGCTGAACTTCTACAGAGTTTTGTTGTGACATGCTGTAGTGTGTAGGATGCTTTCCACTAAAGTCAGTGTGGTGTCTGGGAGACTATTAAATAGTGTGTTACGTCCCTTTAAAAGAAGTAATGCTTGGAACAGTATGACATTTGCATTGAATAGGAAAGGTTTTGTTTTCCAAGTTGGTGCCAAACTGTCTTGTTTGCCTTGAGATTTTTGCTTTGATGAAGTAGCTTGTGTTGACAGTGATTTAGGAGTTTTTACATTCCTGTCATCTTTATATTACTGCACTTTGTTTCACCCTTATGCAACGCAGTGCAGCAAATCTAGTAGATGCAATGGATTGCATGAACAAATTGTTTATCTGTACTAATATTTCTCTACCAGTGGCGTATGGGTGCACCAACAAGGGGCCGTATTACAAATACGGTGCACTTGTTCATGCCACGGCGCACCTTTGAAACTGTGCACCCTGCGCAAACAAGGAAAGTGCACCGCATTAGAATGAATGTTATGCCCCCAGGGCAGCAGCAAACTCACTCTGCCCCTGAAATAGCAAAATCAAGTGAAATATGGAGCAGCTATTAACCTGCACTGTTAAGGGGGATTAGAGAACCCTTATAGACGGGTGCAGTGAGTGACTGCAACCGCCTGCAAGAAGATGTCTGAGTGGTCCACAGGACCCTGCTTCTCGCCCCCCCGAAAGTGCTGACTATAGGAGACACACACTAAAAGTGCACCACCTTTTTTCAGCGCACTTTCAGCGTGCCTCTTAACCCCTTCGCAGCGGGGGTAATTCCCCCGTTGTGCTGGGGTGCGGTGCGCACAGCGCCCCGGTGCTGATGACGAGCTCAGCTCGTCATCAGCCACGGTGCTCATGTGCTGATGACGAGCTCAGCTCGTAACGGCCACGCCCGTTCCTTTAGAATGCTCGCACAGCAGGGTAATTATCCCCGCGTGTGAGCGTTCGTCATCAGCACACAAGCACCGTAGCTGATGACGAGCTGAGCTCGTCATCAGCATGGGAGGGTTTAAAGGCATATTTGCCTCCATGCCCTTGTCGGTAAAATGGCGTGGGCACAGAGGCAAAGTGATTCCCTCATTTGTGTGGGGTCACACCCCCTTGAAAGTGAGGGAACGCCCTTCTGTGGTACTCAGTATTACAGAAGGGGCTGCACAAATGTCCGGGACCCCTTCTGGAACACCATTATGCCCAGGGGCTCGCAAAGTGAGCGAGCATGATCCCAGAGCCCCCGGGGCACAATAAGCACTGAAGAGCTTTTGTTGAATAAACAGTTAAAATGCAGAACTGGGCACAAAACAGTGTTCAATTAAAGGTTGTGGTGCTGACCAAACATCAGCAGAATGAATGTCCCTTGCATGCACCCTCAAACTGGGCATGCGCAGGAGCGTTTCACACATGTCTCATCTGCAGCCTGCTGAGCAAGACTAGAGGAGTGGGTGATGCATCTGTGCTCTAGAATGAAGGCACAGAAAATACTGGTAGGTTTTGCCCACTGGAAGGAGAGGATTGAAAATAAAATGGTGCATAAAATAAAATAATTACAGATATTAATGCTCTGAAAACCCGCACGGTGTTTAGATGGTAGACCTACAAAGTAGTGCAGGTGCATTTTGCTCCAACATTTGCAGCATGACTTAGACCTGCCAACTTGTGAAAAGTGTTTTTGGACTGTTCTTCCGGTACAGTAGTCTTTGATATACACGTGAAGCAGTGCAAATGTCTCTGTGCAGTTGCACCAGAAGAAACCGAATGTAGGCTGAATCCCACTGGACAAATCGTTGCAAATGAACCACATGTGTTTAAGTTAAAGGGCCTTTCAGTTACACATTTTACTCCACCTTCCTTTCATTTCATGCAACTTCTTCTCCCTGTCCATGGAATATACAAATGATTCTAATAGAACCTAGCAGTTTTGTTATTTCTACCTCTAAACTTTTCTCAGTTTGGAGTTGTGAATTGGAAACATTGCCCCAACATTTTATGATGATGTGTTGGAGAGCATACCCCTGAAGACCAGAGAACATGCTGAGTGTCTTAGGATGTAATGCAGAGTCCTGAGATGAGGAGGCGTGTCCGGGGCACAATGGAAGAGATAAAAAGGAGGGGCAAAGATTCAAAGTATAAAAGTCACTGGCTTCCAAAGCTGCATTAGGAGAGTTCTGAGTCCTCCCTCGAAAGCTTGATTGTTGTGAAGCTTAGAGGAGCCACCATGACCTGGAAGGTGCTGGTCCTTGTGAGTCTCCTCCAGGTTATCACCTTCTACAGCCATTCAGCCAGTGGTACCCTGGGGCTGGTGAGTAATGGCAGGGCACTGCTTTCCTTAGTACTATTGTCTCCTCTGTATGGTTTGGGAAATCAAGAACATCAACTCCTTTCCAAATGGAGCGTTATCTGCAATGATAACACCACAACCTGAAAAATGCCAATACCACAGGGTGCCATTTTTACCTCGCCATTCTGAGACCCACACCTTGGAATGAACATTGTACAACTCGGAATATAGTAGTTCCTGTCCACAGATTCTGCCAGGGAAAGCAGTACTGATGAATGCTTTCTGTACTGGAAATGTAGCCTCTCCGCCCTTGGGCCCATTTTATGAGGCATTCTCTTCACACGATTTTCCTCTTTTTACAAGCTTCCTCTCCCAGATTGGCACAGCTGCATCCTCTTTCATTCCTGAAAATATAGTTGTGTTCAACACTCTTCTTTGCTCTTGCTTATACATGGTCTTGTATATTGACTTTTTCGGCTTTTCGATGTATCGGTACTCCTGTATCTCTCATGTTCGTTGTTGTTTGCCCTACTTGTCTCCGTCTCATTTGCTGCTGACTATTAGTAAAGCGCTTTGATACCCTCTTGGGTAATGTTTGCGCTACATAAAACTCTATCAATAAGATAAATAAATCTGGCAAGATCTGTGTAGTGTAAAAGTGCGATATTTTCGCACTACTTGAAATCCCAAGTTTGAGACAAATTTCCATTTGAGCCCACATCAGGATTCCAACAGTAATTGTTAAAATACGTTTTTTTCACATAAAAAACGATGTATTCAGGTGAGTGTATTTGTGCGAGTAAATCTATTGACAGGTATAGACGAGTGGAAGAATACAGCCACCATACCAGCACCAGTTCTTAAAAATCCTTTCTTGTTTGGCTTTCCATAGTACTTTTAGAACTAAGCAGTACAAAATGTTCGCCTTCAATGTTCGCCTATAGTGTTTCCTGGGAAGTAGAATTCTGTCTGCACATTCATCCGATCAGGGCAGAGAGGGATGGGAAGTGGGTGTTTTATGAGTTGGAAAGACCTGTAAGTTTGTGTATCTTCTGTGTGGCTGTGGGTATTTACAACCTTCTGGCCAAGCAGAATCCTGACGAGCACAAATAACTCCCTTTCCAGGATGGAAAGGATACATTTGCTCATGTGATGTTTGGTGGACTGCTTCGGTAGGTTACAACTGCTGTTCGCTAAACTTTGTAACATTTTTGTCTTTCAGAAACAAACTCCCATAGCAGAAGTTTGTTTCAGAATTGGGACTATTTTTTTGCGCTTTTCTGTTTTTTATCGCCGGTGACTAACATGGAAAAAACACTCTTAGAACTTTTTTCTCAACTTCACAGTTTTGTAGTACTACAAAACAAGCTACAAAAGATACTACAAAATGTAAGATGTACGTTTTGGCAAAGCTTTGCAGTCGCTGCACATGCAAGTATATATTTTAATAGTAAATGTGGAAGGGACACAAAGTGAGTAAATGGGGGAAAGGGACAGACTTACTACTAAAGGCGATGGGATTAGGGAGGAGTAAGAGTGGTTTTGGGAGGGCCAGGAAGGGGTTAGAGAGGGATGTCACTCACACAAGAGTTAACCAACTGCATTAATCTGGAGTGAAGACCAGTAGCATACACTTTTATAAAATATTGACACTCTTAGGAGCTGATATATGAAACCCTGCATTACTTTTGCACACCGTAAAGTGGTACAGGCGTGACACAGGGCTTTCAATCTGATTTATAAAGTCCTGCAGAGCCGCCCTTTGGAGGCCTTGGGTGGCCTCATAAATCATCAGAAAGGCGACGCAGCACAAATCGCCAAATCGCCTTACTCTGCGCCCAGGAGGTGCAATTTGAAGATGCACCAGATTTACAAAGTGATCGGGAATAGTCAAATCTATATGCCACCTGAGTTAAGGTGTAACAAGGGGAAATATGTTAATTTCTCCTTGTTTACACTCTTTCCATGTGCGCTGCATTCTGCAGCACACATAGAAAGAGGAAAACCCCCCATAGGATTGTTCATGTGCAGAAAGGTGCCTCTTCATGCACAGAAAAATAATCCTGCCTGCAATGGAGGCACGGTGTCTATGTTGGTGCTAGGCTGCCAAAATGGCACCAAGGCAGGCTGAAGGACTGGGATGTAACGTATTGTTTAAATAGAGTTTATTACTGCCCTTTCACTATGGCGTAGGGCGGCACAGCAAAGCACCTTGCGGCACTGCCCTACACCATAATGCCATAAATGAGGTTCTAATGAAAGTAATAAACATACTAAAAAGTGTAACATTGCTCAAATATGTAAGTTATCTATGTTTGCAATGATGTGTTGACAAGTTTTCTGATGAAATACTGTGAACAAAAATATTGACAACAAAAATATAGAAGATCGCAATATAGTCCAATAGTGAATAAGAATATTATATTTTAACTACTATACATTATACTAAATTTAGAAATAATATAACCTTTGAAGAATACTTATATTCCCAGCCAAGAGTATTGTGGACTAAATACCGCAGTGCTACAGCCAGGGATCTCCGATTCCTGTTGGTTGCGGTAGTCCCAGGGCGGCCCGACTGCCCTGTTCATAATAAGGTGGTTGGAAGACTGCAACCCTGGCGCTTACGCGAATGTGGCAGTCTATGGATCACCAGACTTGTAATAAAGCCCTAGGAATCCTTTTTGAATTCAGGGTACAAGGACATCCTATCTATAGGTAATTGAATAATACCAATTCTTTATATGCGAACAACAAAGTCTTAATCGCCAGGACAGCTAATCCACCCAGGAACCTGATGGTTCTGTTTCTCTAATGGATGATAGGTACGTTAGTAACTAACTATAGTTAGAAAAAATATTATGGACACAGGTACAAGTTCAGTCAATGAGGAAACATCTTTTTCATGTGCATATACATATGCACATAAATTAGGTAAGAAACATATTCTGCATATGTTAACTTTATACCAGTCTACGTGTATTACTATCCCTGAGTTATTTGGCGGGTGTTTGACGATGTTGCTTTGGGGGAAGAAAGCAAGAAGGCTGTCTTTTTCAAATTCTGTGTATTTAATTTTATACCACAAACAGATAAAACAAGCATTTACAATGCAACGGTTTCGCCTTTGCAAAAGTTAGAGCTATTGGCATTGTAAATGACAACATTTTTATTTATGTGTTGGTTTTGAAAACAGATAAATAAATGGCATTGTCATTTACAATGCCAATAGCTTAATCTCTCGCAAATGCCACACACACACACACACACACACACACACACAGAGAGCCCCCCCACACAGAGCCCCCCCCACACACACAAAGAGCCCCCCCACACACACCCACACAGAGCCCCCCCACACACACAAAGAGCCCCCCACACACACCCACACAGAGCCCCCCCCACACACAGAGCCCCCCCCACACACAGAGACTCCCCACACACCCACACAGAGCCCCCGCACACACTGCGGGCCCCCCCCGACAGAGCCCCCCACACACTGCGACCCCCCCACACACTGCGAGCCCCCCACACACTGCGAGCCCCCCACACACAGCGAGCCCCACACACTGCTGCTGTTTACAAGGAGGGGCCGCATGTAAAGGTGAAGTTGGACGCAAGCGGCCCCATGGGCCGTACATTGAGTATCACGGATTTAAAGTATACTCGCAGCAAGTTAGAACGGTAGCCGGGCCATAAAGCAGCAAACCCATTACTTTCAATCAAAAAACGGGAAGTAATTATCACCGTGACCACTTCGAAATTAAGCAGTTTTTTCCGCCATGCATCTTCAGCAACAAAAACAAAAGACAATGGCACTTAACCAACAACCACCGCGCTTTTAACAATTTCACTTTTCTCACAGACTTTACCTACCTCCACTAGGCTGACCTGTGCTGAAAAGGATGCAGTTTTGTTAGTAACAAGCACCCCTACATCAGATTAAACTAATATACTTGATGCTCCACGATCAGTATTGTTGTTCAATCCACATCCTCATAAAAATAGATTAAATTTACAACGAGCATGAACTAGGTAATCAGATGTAACTAAGGCGTATGGCGTTTATGTTCAATAAACTTGTGAGACAGGGGTTGCATTGGTTTTAGATCTTAAAGGCCTTTCTTAAAATATTGACTTAAAACCAGCCTCTCTATACACTTCTATTGCATTAATATGCGTGCAATATTGTAAAGGTTTTCCAATGAACCAAAACAAAGATATTTGTAAGAATCTATTCATCAGCGAAATCTCGCCGTTTTCTCCTCTTTTGTCCTTGAGATCTTTTAGAGCTAGGGAGAGACTATAGTGGCCTCTTTTCTTCCACTAAACTAATGATTGGCCATGGATGTCTAGTAGATTTTACAGGGTTCACACTCACAAGCAGATGAAGCAATCGTAGAGACGACCCAAAGAGAATAGATTTCTAAGCCACGAATTCTACTGATGCCACGACAGGGTTCACTTGAGCTTTGGCTCGCTCATAATGTTAATTTCCCTGCCCCTTGGGATTGCCCATAAAAATCAAAATTAATTATTTCTACTGGCCTCACTCTGGAAAGATGTGCAAAACAAGCAATGGGGGGGGGGGGGGTGAGGAGCTCACGCAAACAAGCAACGAGGCGGGGAGGGGGGGTGATGAGCGCACGCACACAAGCAACGGGGGGAGGTGAGGACCTTATGCACACAAGTAACGAGGGGGGAGGGGTGAGGAGCTCATGCACACAAGCAACCAGGGGGAGGGGGTGAGGAGTGCACGCACATTAGCAACGAGGGGGGTGTGGAGCTCACGCACACAAGTAACGAGGGGGAAGGGGGGTGAGGCGCGCAAGCACACAAGGAACGAGGGGGCGGGGGGTGAGAAGCTCACGCACACAAGCAACGAGGGGGGAGGGTGAGGAGCTCACGCACACAAGCAACAAGGGGGGGAGGGGGTGAGGAGCTCATGCACACAAGCAACCAGGGGGGAGGGGGGTGAGGAGCGCATGCACATTAGCAACGGGGGAGGATGAGGAGCTCAGGCACACAAGTAACGAGGGGGGAGGGGGTGAAGAGCTCACGCACACAAGCAACCAGGGGGGAGGGGGGAGGAGCTCACGAACACAAGCAACCAGGGGGGAGGGGGTGAGGAGCGCACGCACATTAGCAACGAGGGGGATGGGGTGAGGAGCTCACACACACTGTGAGCCCCACACACTGCGAGCCCCCCACACACTGCGAGCCCCCCCACACACTGTGAGACCACCCACACACTGCGAGACCCCCCACACACTGCTGCTGTTTACAAGGAGGGGCCGCATGTAAAGGTCAAGTTGGACGCAAGCGGTCCCATTGGCCGTACATTGAGTATCATGGATTTAAAGTATACTTGCAGCAAGTTAGAACCGTAGCCGGTCCCTAAAGCAGCAAACCCATTACTTTCAATTAAAAAACGGGAAGTAATTATCACCGTGACCACTTCGAAATGAAGCAGTTTTTTCCGCCATGCATCTTCAGCAACAAAACCAAAAGACAATGGCACTTATCCAACAACCACAGCGCTTTTAACAATTTCACTTTTCTCACAGACTTTACCTACCTCCACCAGGCTGACCTGTGCTGAAAAGGATGCAGTTTTGTTAGTAACAAGCACCCCTACATCTGATTAAACTAATATACTTGATGCTCTACGATCAGTATTGTTGTTCAATCCATATCCTCATAAAAATAGATTAAATTTACAACGAGCATGAACTAGGTAATCAGATGTAACTAGGGCGGATGGCGTTTATGTTCAATAAACTTGTGAGACAGGGGTTGCATTGGTTTTAGATCTTAAAGGCACACAAGCAACGAGGGGGAGGTAAGGAGCTCATGCACACAAGCAACAAGGGGGGGAGGGGGTGAGGAGCTCACGCACACAAGCAACGAGGGGGGAGGGGGTGACGAACGCATGCACACAAGGAACGAGAGGGAAGGGGGGTGAGGAGCTCACGCACACAAGACGGAAAACAAAGACGACAGCAACGAGTTTACCTTAAATGCAAAAACAGGAGCATACATACCAGGCAAAGACAGAAAACAGACACAACAACAACGAGCCATGCAAAGACGGAAAACAAAGACGACAACAAAAAAACAAGACGGAAAGAAGCCACAGAGACTACAATCGCGCAGCCCACTTCGGCAAAAGACACTTCGAAAAAGACCAAAACATGACAAAAAAAAAAAAAACATCCGCCCACCGCCGCAATGACGTTGTTAAAGGGGCGCCCATGTATCTGCTCGGACAATGACTGGCGCATCTCTGTTCCAATGGCTAGCCTCCATTTATGGAGCTAGCCAATGGAACAGAGAGGTAGGTTAAAGCCCCATACTGAAACTCAAGATTTCGCCTGCGCGAACACTGCTGCAGTGGAGCTAGGCGAAACCTAAAAAGGATTTGGGATTCTCCGGTGTACCGGAGATCCCAGGAAGTAAGTGCTTGTAATCAAGTTGAGTGGTGGGTCCGCCGCTACAACAGAACCTCTAGCGTGTGTGCTATGGGAAACGCAGGCACTGTTTCACTTCTGTTCCAGAAGGTACACAGGAGCTTCCCAATTCTTTTTTTACATTCCTAAGGATTATGCACCATCAGGATTCAAGCAAGCCGGGCCGAAGACGGCTGAAATGCCAGAAATGCCAGAAACCGGTCCCCGGTAGCTTGTCTCCTTTCTGGTGAAGACTTGGCTTGGTAGTTTAGTCTGCCCTGTTACCATGATGCACTGGGTCAGGGACAGACTGATTTGCATATAGCCAGGTTCTGAGCTGGGATGGTGCAGTGAGATAAAAAACGGTGTTGGATCTAGCCCTGATCTCTTGACTGGGTGAGAGTATTCTTCTTAATTCAGAAACTCTGTCCATCACCACCCCTTGTTGTTTAATTATTCTGATCTGAAAGTTGTCAGCAGTGTGTTTCTGTATGCGGGACCCACCCTCATCTCTGCTTGTGCACACCTACTCTCCTGCGAGCCTCGCTCCCTTTAATCCCCTTCTGTATCCACGTTCGGATCTCCACCAATCTGGCAGGGCCCAGTGGGCTGGCCTGAAAAGACTGTGTGGGGTCGGTGTTTCGGTTGTTTTATAGTGCAGTCGGTTTTTACTTCTGAATTCCCTGATATTACTGTAAACATTGCCCAGAGCTGCCGAATTTGGAACCAATATAATCTCGGCGTCAGCTCAACATCCAGAGATTGTGGACAATCTTCCCGTGCCTAAAATAATCATGAATGTGTCCGTGTGTAATGTAACTGGGCCTCGTGTAAAGCGCTATAACAACTTTGGGTCGAGTTCGCGCTATATAAAACTACAAAAAAAAAGCTCAAACCAATGCATTCATCCAAATGTAAAAACGCAGCGCGTCTTACAAGTTCATACCCGCCCCACTATGCGAACATGGGTCACTTTTTAAAGATATCCGATCTTTTATTGTGTACCCATGTTAATTTTCAGTCCCAGTCCGACCCTGTCCTTAATCCTTATCCTAAAGCCCTACCCCCTCCTCTACCTTGAGACCTCCTCCTCCCACTCCTCCAATTTCCTGCTGCCCCTTGCCCTCCCCCACTCTGCCTGTCCCAAGTGCAGCCGCCCCTCTCCTCGCCCATGTGCATCCTTTTCACTCCTGCCCCACCCCCAGTCCATGCACCTCACCTGTGCCCACAGAGTCGCGTAGGAACGGGACCCTGGATGGGACGAGCCCGAAGAACAAGGTCAGGACAAGCAGTCCGAAGAGGCAGCCCAGCTTCACCTGCAGCAGGTAGCCAATGGCGGCGGGCAGCTGTGGGGGCGATCCAGCACAATGTCCGCTGCTGCCCGCCAGAGGGAAGCTCCTGCAGCCTCGGTTCCCGGCCGCCTGAAGCTAGTTTGCTTCGGGATCTCCCAGCCGTGCTCTGGGCTTCCCTCGCCGCCCACCTCCCGCAGCGACCGTCCAGTCCAGAGCGCAGGACCCGCCCACGCCCGCCTCCTCACCGGCCTGCCTGCAGCCGAGGGGCGGGCTACTCGCTTCTGGAGCTGCCCTGTGGGTGCACATGGCAAGATTTACCACAGAGACTGCTGCTGTGAAACTCAATTTCACGCTGACTTTCTGAAACCTGTTTCTCATCACGTGTCCTGTAAACTTTAATCACGCTCCTGATCACGCCCATGCCCGACCCAGCTTCCAGCTTTGTAGCCTTGGGTATTAGTCGCATTCTGGAAACTTTTTCTCGCTTTAGTGAGTTAGGGTCCTAGAGTGAAAAATTAAATTTATAGACAATTCCAGTGGATCTTTATTTATTCGTTGCTTTATTCAGCGCGGTATTCACGCAGAAGGTTTTCAGCCACAAAAAAAAACAAGTCTGGAACGGATTCGGGGGCGTGTTTGCGTGCTCTCCCCTTCCCATTGGCTGGAAGGTAAAATTCCAGCCAATGGAAAGAGGAGAGGGCGGGTCTTAAAAAAAGACCCAGAAACGCCCCCGAATCGCGTCAAGGCGGGCCCTGAACTGAGTGACGCTCCTCTCCTCCAATGGCTGGCCAGCATTTACGAGGCCAGCCAATGGAGAAGAGGGGCGTGTTCAGGCCCCCATACTACACACATAAGATTTTGGCTCCGCCCACTGCTTACTCAGTGCGAAGGTAGCCGAAACCTAAAAACTGTTTTAATGAGTAAGACAACCCCCCGCCGCACGCCCTCATCCCACATGGGAAGACTGTCATTAGAGTGCATGCAGTGTGTGCTCATGGTAGTGTGCAAAAGAAAGGCTCTCAAGTCAGTAGATCAAGGATAATCTCACAAGTTTACAGTTAGTGTTTGAACTTTATCAAGACAATTCACATGCCACCATCACAATTGAGAATGTTGACATAATAATGTCCGGTTATCATGCACCTACTTCATAGCTTTGAAAGCTTGCTTCTTCAATACCATAACTATTTAATCTACAGCCTTACATTCCAATTACCAATCTAATTATCTATAGCTAATGTTCAAGTTTGAAATCCCAATATTTAGCTATTTTCTATATTTCACTACGGGTGCATTTTCTGATAAACTAATTGCCCTGAGCTATCTCTGAAGCAAATGTATTGATAAATAGGACATTGGAATGTTGAGTGCGGGGGCGTGGCTTGGACGGCAATGAGAGGTGCCGAGTAAGTCCGGAGCTCCGCAGCACCCCGGGACTAAATCAAGAGAATCAGTGCGATAAAAAAGAACCACTGTGAGAACCAAACTACGCGTTCACAACCGGAACCCGCCTATCACAGGGCGGAAGGAACTATGTTATAATGGTTATTGCTTTCTTCTTTCTTTACATCTATGCTCTCTCTTCTGTTCAGTCTGCTTGGCTGGAGAATAATGTATGATGTTATGGAATGTTGGTGTGTGGACTGGTACGAGAGCGTCAGTTGGAGGATGAGAGGCTGAGTAGAGGGAGACTTCTCCTGGTGGAGCTTTACTTCTATCTTATTTACCATATTGCCATCATCTTAATAAAGGAACTACTTGGAACTTACCACCTGGTCTACAACTCGGATTTCTTACTTAGAACATTTTGGCGATGTTTGGACTCTTGAACCTACAGATTTTGAATTTTATTTGACAAGAAACATTGAAAGCACAACTACAGACTTCACTAATTGAACCTCAACTTATGAATTCCAAGCTTTAAGCATATTCGTGAGTATTCAGTACTTCTTAAAGAAACTGGCAGCCCCAGCCCCACCAGTTACCTTGATACCGGTCAGCCTCCAACCCGGGCGTGCCAGGTTTTCTTTTATTCAAGCATCAATAACTTGTAACCTACTGTTCTTTTAGTACTGCAGTGGTAAACCATAGCTGCCAAGGTTTCAGATTGCTATGTGTGACATTTTAATAATTTTAGAGTAATTATGAGTGACATTTCAATGACTATGAGTGACACTGTCTCGTGAGCAAAATTAAGCAATGAAGAGGAGGGAGACAATAATATCAGAAATTGCACACATTTGAGGAACGAGAAACTAAGTTAACTGCTGCAAAACGTAAGAAATATAAACAACTTCCATTGATCAGACTCTAGCTAAAATTATAGAAATTAGATAAAGCAGCTTGGAAGTGGTTGAAAATGTAATTGTAATCAGCTGAGTGACTCAGTCTCACTCAACAGCCACCAGTGACCTGAGCTATAACGAAACTGAAAAAACGAAACTGAAAAAACAAAGCAGAAACGTACTGTGTGAGTGACAGGGGCATAGGCAAACTCAGAATAAGTCTAGAATGGAGTGCATTTGCTAGTAAGTGTCTGGGTAGGCACGTGATTGAGATGAGCCACACTTCACACATAGAACTAGGTACGCTCTCAGGTATGTTTGTACTGTCTGTTTTTATTAGTTTAAATGGTTAAAGTTTTCTGTAGTTTAAAATGCCCTAATAAATCGAAAGTAATCAATGGCATTTATTTGAACGTCGTGAATAAACACGGCACAGTTTGTTCTATTTAATAAGAAGCTAGTGGGGTTTGATGTGCTGTGCTATCTGCCCTGACCCGGGCAGACTGAGTGTTTCTGAATAAGTGAAAGATCCGCCGTGGCCTTCATGTGCTGCTTCTTATCTCTTTTCCTCTACTTGTGAGGAAGAGTGACGCTCTGAACAAACAAGGAGGCCCAATGAGGGAGTGGGTGGGTGGCTCCTTTACCAAGCAATAAAAAAACTTTTCCAGTCGCTTCAGAGCCCCGCAACCTCTCCCAATGCTTCACCGAGGAGAGATAACCGAGGTACGGTGGAAATGAGCTGCACGTGGGGGCTCAGCCAGCATCTCAATTTCGCGCACACAGGCTCTCTCTCCCACTGACCACGACCAGTCGTACATTTGGCAATAGCAAAATGTCACTAACCTCACAGAAGAAGGGCCCTCCACCTCCAGTCTGTCCAGGCGGCCCCGGTGTCACTGACTTCACTCCGCGACGATCGGCTACAGTAAGATATTTCATGATTCAAAGGGGGCGGTAATAACAATAGCTAGCACGTGGTGCCCGAGCAGATTAAAGCCGGCGGATGGTGCCGTAGTTATAGACAGCACTACCTCTAAAGATGATGACATGCTGCGCCGCCTGCAAACTATCCAGCCGCATCGAGCGCCCAAAATAAACTGCGCGCGCTTCTGCAGTGACGTCTCACCGTGATGACATCAGCCTGCCAGTAAGAGCCGAGCCGGGGCAGTTACATTCAACCGGGATACACTGTACTAAAGCTGCGTTAGCTCAGCTGAATCCCAAGCCTGCTGGAGCTGCCACAGACTCTGTTTTAATCAGGCTTGACAGTCAGGCTTGACAGTGACAACCTCAAGTACTGATAATGCACTTAGCTTTTAAATACGCTTATTTGCGTGAAAATCCTTTAACATGCGGTAATGCGGAAATGTAACTAAAAATGCGTTAGTGTCTCACCGGATGTGTGACACTTGGCAGGGCTGGTAAACCTATTGTTTTATCCATCTTTTCCGTTCTCCTGGTGAGCTTTTATGATGATGTAGAGCCTGGTTATCTCTCTGAACCTGCTGCCTGTGGGAGCGTGGAGCTGCATCAGGATCGACATGTGCTATGTCTTTTCAGTTTCAGGTTTACTTTTCTATCCTCCTCCTAAAAGATATTTTTGGGGGAATTTTTGTTGGTGTTTTGGGACATTTTCTGTGATTTATCATTTTTTTCTTTCCTCCGTGTCTGCGCTTGTATTGCCAGTTTAACTGCCATTCCCCACATTCTCAAAATGCCTCGTGAGTCCCCGCTCGTGACCTTACCTAGAGCCTTACATCGTCATGAGGTTCTCTCCCACGCATCACTTTTCAAGCCTTCCACTGTCATGGTATTCTTCTTGACGCATAACATCCAGGAATTCTCGACTGCAGAGGGACGCTTTGCTGCCATGTCATACCGAGAGCCACCCTGCAAGAACGTCATGATGCGTGCCGCCATTTTAAGATTTGTGAAGCCTGCCTTCATGCTGTGCCAACCACGTCACTTAGAGACCTGTCTCAAACAGGGGCGCAAGCCCTTCTGGTTCCTGATGTTCTGCCAAGCGGTCACATAGGAGCATTTCTGATTGCCGTTAGGATCTTCTTTCTATGCTATTAGGTGAGAGTGTTTCAAGCTGTTATTCGACCTTCTCAGTGTTTCTTTTGACCTCTCAAGCAAGAAGTCGAACTTACATCTTTTCAATAAAACATTTTATTACCACAGAATTCTGCATCCCATAGACTACGGTGACTGTTTTCTTTTGTTAATTTCTTGTTTTTCATTCATAATGTCTTTCACTTTATTTTTTCGCAGGTCTGCTTGGCATAGTTATGATGTATACACATTTCGAGGCTCAGTTAATATTGTTACATATTTGAATGTGTTTTCTTGTTCTTCAAACGTCTAGTTTATTTTTATTACATTACAGTCTATAAATAGTGTTTATTTTGCCATCTTCTGATATATTTTGGAATTGCACTACATCAATTTAACTTGTATTTTATTCACGTGTCGAAGTGAGTGCATATGAGATTATTGCTTTGCTGTCATTTTACATGCTATAGTAGTTACTGTGTGTTCCTGTATTTCGTGTTTTCCTTGGCGCACAATGCAATTCTGGTATTTCTGACATGTTTCGCTTCAGGGTGAGCGTATCCCTGTAATTTCTTATTATATATTTGGGTGAGGGTTTCCCTGAAAATTTCCCATTTCGTTCTTGTTATTTATACGGGTGGGGTAACCCTGTAATTTACACATGTGAGTGTATCCCGTTTTGTTCTTGTTATTTACACAGGTCTGGGTATCCCTGTAATTTACAGATGAGTGTATCCTGTTTCATTTTGCTTATTTACACAGGTTAGGGTATCCCTGTAATTTACAGATGAGTGTATCCTGTTTCATTTTGCTTATTTACACAGGTTAGGGTATCCCTGTAATTTACAGATGAGTGTATCCTGTTTCATTTTGCTTATTTACACAGGTGAGGGTATCCCTGTAATTTACACAGATGAGTGTATCCCATTTCATTTTTGGTATTTTTCACGGGTGAGGGTGTTTCTGTAATTTACACATATAAGTGTACCCTGTTTCTTAGTGTATACACGGATATTTTCTTTCTGTTTTATTCTTGTTGTTTACATGGGTGAGGGTATTCCTGTAATTATCACGGGTTAGTGTATCCCATTAGTTGCTATTTATTTGGGTGTATCCCTTTATTTCTATTGGTGTCTTCGTTGTTGAGTATCAGTTGTCACGCATGTATTTTTCTTCATTCCGGTTATGGTCCTGTCAAGTTTCAGTGCTGGTTCGCTGTTAACCTCATTGCTCTTGTTTTATCCATCTTTTCTTCTATTGCCGTTGATTGGATCTTTGATGCATTGCATAGGGGAGCCTGAGACGTCTGGTTTACTTATGTTGTACGTGCGTTTCTCTTCTTCCTTCTTTTGCCTGTGACTTAGTGTGTCTTCAGGTGCGCATTTTCGTGGCACAGGTTTTGTTTTGCCTTCATTTGTGAGCAATGGGGATGGTGTGCGTGCCATTAATTTGCTTATATTTGATTTCATTATGCATTCTTTGTTGTTATATCATTGCATTGCATTTTATGTTATCCTATTATTGCATTGTATTTTATGGTATTGCATTATTGCATTTATGTTATCGCATTATTGCATTCTGTTCTTGCATTACCATTATATGTTTTATCACGTTCTGATAATACTTCTTTCCTTCTGTTTCGCTACTCCTTATTCTCTTATTCTTCTTTGTTGTGAAGAAAGAGTATATGTTTTAATGGTTATTCCTTTCTTCTGTCTTTACATCTATGCTATGTCTTCTGTTCAGTCTGCTTGGCTGGAGAATGATGTCTGATGTAATGGAATTTTGGTGTGTGGACTGGTGGGAGAGCGTCAGTTGGAGGATGAGAGGCTGAGCAGAGGGAGACTTCACCTGGTGGGGCTTTACTTCTATCTTATTTACCATCTTACAATCATCTTTCTACTTCTACAATTGAAACTAATAAAGGAACTACTTGGAATTTACCACCTGGTCTACAACTTGGATTTCTTACTTAGAACAGACAGCATACCCAATAAGCCAAAAATCGAAGGAAAATCAGGAGAGCAGGGGCGGACCCAGACAAGATGGCGGCGAACTAAAGGGAACATCGAACGCGAAACCCGTGTAACACCGTAAGAAGAGCACAATAGCACAAGGTTAGTGCTGAGCTCCCCCGAAGTAGGAAATAGGACCCCCCCTGACCCTCTGACCCAAAAGACTTGAGGAAAGTGCAAACACCATACGCGATATAGAGCGCGACAACGAAAGCGAAACTAGCTCTGATGGGGGTGGCCATCTTAAGAAACAACACTACAAAGGGGGCATAGATCGGAAGGAGGGGGAGAATATATCGAACCCAGAAACCCAGTTACAACCAAACGTACCTCCCTACAAACCTACCTTCATACCGGAAAAGCAACACTGTCCACCCGCCCATCACTAGCCACTACCAAAGGGAAAGATCACAAGACTGCACTGGGTAACGAGGCGGCCATCTTGAGAAGGTAAACGCAGTACAGTAGGCAATCACATCGCGGGGACCAAGAGAAGGCAGAGCCCTCAGCGCTCGAAAAGGTAAAGCGCCAACGTGCAACACTTTCTCCCGGATTACTCGACATTGTGGTTGGAGGCAGAGAAAGCTACCAAGAGAAGTCGCCCAGTCACAACAGGGCATAACAGAGACCAAATATAAAATGTAAGCGAAACCCCAACATAGGAGGCAGCCATCTTAAGCGCACGCGGGAGCTCGAGACCCACACAAACTCCTCGTACCCTTGACCGGAGGGAATGGCAGTGTGAGGTGCTCGGCAGCAGCAGCGAGATCGAGCATAACTAAGTCGAACAAGTGGAATCAATATCCGGATGCCCCACCTAAAGGGCGGCGATCAAAGAACTGCAGACAAGGAGGCGGACATCGGAGGGAAACAGAGTAGGTGCTGCCGGTGAGCAGAGTAAGTGTGCCCAGCGCCGCAATAGTCCAAAGGCTGAGACCAAGGGGACATCAAGTAAAAGAGGGCTGAAAGGGAGCACCAAGCAAAGGAAGTGCATACGAGGGCGAGAAAAAAGCCACAAAACCCTCTGGCGCTGTGGCTACCCTTGTACCCCGCCCCTGCCCGCCATCTGAGACCAAAACAGGGAGCAAGGAACAATCCACATACTAGTATCTGTGACTCTAACATTCGAACGAACATATCAGAGCGCAGAAATATCTCTTGCGCAAATCACAAAGCTCCACGGCTGCAGGCAAGATGGAGGAAAAAGAGTCAGAGAAAGGAAAGCTCTCAAAGAAGCAACAACGAGTGCACCAAAGGCAGACAGCAGCGGCGCAGTAAGAGGCACTCGCACAAAATCATACCCGACTCCAAACGCAGAGCTAGCAGTCAAGACAAGAAAACTACACCACCGCCACCACTTGGCAACGAAAAAAGATTTGTGCTCTTACAGACCAAAAGAGGGATGATCAATATGGCAGGGAGTGATGGAAAGGCGACTCAGCAGCAAAAAAAGCCGAAAGAGGAGAGCACACCAGAATCTCCCTTCAAACAGAAGGCAGACATCGGCAGCACGCTAGATAGTATACTCAAAAAACTTGCCGAAGTCCACGATTTGGCAAAATCAACCAAAAATACTACCGATGCCATACAACTTGAACTAGCGGCATGCAGAGCAGACATCCATTCGGCTAACAGTAGACTTTCCTCAGTCGAGCAGAGAGTGAGCGACATTGAAGACAAATCACATTTAGCGAGAAAGACAAGGGGTCACATTGCCAAAGCAATGACAGACTTACAAAAACAAGCAGCAGACTTCGAAGACCGTCAGAGAAAAGGGAACATAAGAATTCTAGGCATACCAGAAGGAGAAGAAGAGAAAGTGGATTCCTGTGTGGCAATGCTATAAGACCTAATCCCAAAACTAACAAATCTAAAGTTTGAAAACCCTTTTGAACTGGACATGGCATACAGAGTACCTGCGCACAAACAAGGCAATAGACGAACACCAAGACCAATAAAATGCAAACCCTTACGCTCACACCAAACTGAAGCCATTTTCGGAGTCGCGAGGAAAAACCCGAATCTGCAATGGCGCGGCAGTAAAGTCATCCTAACGCAAGACTACTCCAAAATCACAGTAGACATCAGAAAAGGCTTCCTAACGCAGAGAGAAAACGTAAGGAAAAAAAATATCACCTACTCCTTTGTCGGTCCAGCAAAGTTCAGAATAAGCAGCAACGGCACAACGCTAATCTTCGATGACCCAACAGAACTATTGCAGTACCTGACAGCAGCCGAATCACAAGAAATGGAATTGGCGACCACATCATCGAAAAGAAGAGCGTCACAGGATAATGCAGCAGAATAGACTTACAGAATGCACAAAACAAAAGAACAGCTCATTATAAGGTACTAACATGCAACCGAGCAACGAGCACATCAGCCAACAAATCTACATCACTCAAGGAAACAGAATAGAGCAACGAACACATCATTCAACATATCTACCTTAATCAAGGAAACAGAACTGAGCACTGAGCGCACCAATCAACGTATCTACCTCAATCAAGGAAACAGAACTGAGCACTGAGCGCACCAATCAACGAATCTACATCAATCAAGGCAACGCATCGACCTCCAACAGAACTATAAACCGAACAACAAACAAATGATTTACAAGCACCAGTGACAGAGGGGAAACTGGAGGCCCTTCGGAGCCCCTTTAAAGGTGTGGTCATGTTCACTGTGATCTGGAGTACCGTCTCAATAAATGGACTGAGAAAGGAGGAACAATGAGGTGAGATGACGACATTTCACGTTGGAGTGGCACTTTATTACACAAAAACATATATATTTCAATAAAATATATTGCTAAAGAACACTCTTAGGAAAACCCGGCTTCACTCTGCCAGGGATACATGCTAGATGAAGTTTGCTTGTAAAATGCTGCGAGGTAAGCAGAAATGATTAATTATTAAAATGCGGGATTTGATTAACTTGAAACTTTAAGAAGACATTGACACCAGTTCAAGACAATATTTCGCCATCACACAAGTCTCCTGGAGAGAATCATTTTTGCAAGTTTAAGCATTACAGAAAGAACAAATACCAGAGGCTACGATCCTTAAAAGGCATAATTGAATTTAGCTGAGTAACACAGAATACATATCAGGCCTAGGGCCATAAAGCACCTAACTAGGGAGAGTAACCCTACAAGATCTAATGCTGATAAGATACCTTAAGAATACAAGGAATTGGGTGTGGATGGAAAAAATCCTAGGCAAAGTCGAGAATTCTCTCGAGAATCTGGGAAGGCATCATCTGATAGAATAGGTTTGGCAGTCCCAAATCAGATAAACGGTCGACCGGAGAATCTCACCAAAGGCAGCTGGAGAGTTCTGCCTTCTGATTGTGATGCTGAATCTTTTATACCTGAAATTGCAGAACTGACACTGTCCTGACGTATTTTCTGACGCAGGTGGCTTGACCATATTGTCCTAGGACAGTGGGGGCGGTCAGGTGTCCTAACGGTTGGTCGGCCATGCTTGACCACAGAACATAAACAAAGAACATCTTGTCCTGTACATATTTCTAAAAATGTATGTGAGAGCGGAACTTACGCCAGGTGCTAGCATTGCAAGATGTAGCTGCTTATATTTCGGCAAGCTAAGTTTCAAAACAATATTTCAGTAAAAAGTCCCAAGATGTGCCAACTTGTACCAGCTGCGTTTGTGTACGTGTGTGGGCGTTGGTCTTGATGCTGTGGAAAATTACTGTACTTCGTGTTAGCCCAATTTACCATGTTGTTTTCAGTGAACCAGAAATGCATGTTTAACATTATTGTGGGCCTAGTGCTTTTTGTAAGCCTAAGGCATGTCTTTTTGGCCTTTGCCTTGGGTCTATAACCCCAGAACTAAGGGAATTTGTGGGATTTAATTTGCTGATCATACATAGCTAAAGGTGAGGGTTTTAAAGCATTTTTCAGATTCTCTTGGGTGGGGCCATATAGCACTTCTATGCTACCAAGGTAGACAAGAAATGCTCTTTCTGGTGGTCAGATGGTAGAGCGTGATTTTAACCCTTCATCACCAGCACAAGACATTAAGCAGATTGGATAGGACCAAGAACAAACATATCCTTTAAGAGATTTAAGCGATGGGACTAATGTGAGAACCTGTAACCCTAAAGTTAGACAACTGCGAAAATGTTGAGGGAGGGGACACGAAAGATGCTTTGTAACATGATCGACAACCAGGCTATACAAAGTCCCGGGGGGGCAGGGGGCAAAGGACCTTGCTGTCGCACGCTTCCAGTACGACACAGGCGAAGAAGGGGGGAGGGGTGGGAGGGAAGGGTAGGGTAGGAGGAGGGGCGCTCACTTATGTGTGTTTTGTAATGTCCGTCATGTCCGTCACGTCCGTCAAGTTAGTCATATCCTGATCCTAAACGCATCCTTAGACAGACAACAAGATCCATTCAGAAACACTATGACCACTAACAAGACCAGGCACAAAACATACTACCCATGCATTCAGAAATTGAAAATAGGACAAACAAACCTACACCACAATGGCTAGTAAGGACACACTGCAATCCAACCTCAAGGCCATATCGCTGAAAGTAAAGGGTCTGAACGATCCTGTTAAAAGGAAAAAGATTTTAGACTACCTAGCAAAAACAAAAGGAGATATCATCCTCTTGCAAGAAACTAAATTATCGTCAGAAGACGGGAATAAGATCAAAGCGAGATGGATAAGCCAGCTAGCCTGCTCCCCAGTAGTAGGGAAAAAGAGAGGAGTAATCACGATAGTGAATTCTAAGTCCAAAATAACAATCAAAAGGGTAGAACAAGATGAGGAAGGCAGACTTCTGTACACTCTACTCAAAATGCAGAGAAGAAACAATATCAGTAACCAATATCTATGCACCGAACACAGATGACACAACCTTCTGGGAGGGGGTAACCAGGAAGCTAGAAAATAACCAAACAAACAGCCTGAATATTGTAGCGTATGATTTCAATCTAGTCCTAGATCATACACTAGATAGACAGACAAACTTCCAGACAAGACCGCCGGCCTCCCAGAATATCCTGAAAAATATCTGCAACAGATTTCAGTTACAAAACCCATGGAGACTACAGCACCCAGACACCAGAGACTACACCTTCTACTCCAACCCGCACAACACATACAGCAAAATCGACTACATTCTCATCTCAAAATCACACACACCTGACAGAACACACAGATATAGCAGCAAGAATGGTCTCAGACCACTCTTGCATCAGTCTACACCTGACAGGCAGACACAACGACCACACTACCCGCAAATGGAGGTTCAACAATATAATGATAGCGAAGCAAGAGGACAAAGACACGATTGAGAGAGCGATCAAAAACTATATAAGGGAAAACGACACAGGGGACACTGACCCGAAATGCCTGTGGTAGGCCCTGAAAGCAACCATCAGAGGAAACCTGATAGAAATCAAGGCCTGGAGGGACAGAGAAGCAAAATCGCACCTGGACAAACTATAAAGGGACATTAAACAACTAGAAACACAGCACATAGACAACACCTCAAATTCAAATCTCCTCCTAATCCTTACAGGAAAGAAGTATGAATACAACAGAATCCTCAGTGAGAGGGCAGGACTGTGGATCAGGAAATACAAACAGATCAATCTTTGCGAAGCAAACAAAGCAGGGAAAATACTAGCATCATACCTCAAACGCAAGCAAAGACAGCACAGCATATCAATCATCACAGACCAGCAAAACAAAACACACACAAGCCATACAGAAATCCTACAAACTTTCAGGGAGTTCTACAAGGAACTATACAGAAGAGACAACAACATTGACAAGGCAGGCACGACAGACTACTGAAAAAGACTAAACCTACCCAATGTACTAGATGAGGAAGCGAAAACACTAGGCCAAGACTTCACAGAGACCGAGATAGCAATTGCCATAAACTCACTAAAAGACAACAAAGCACCAGGACCAGACGGCTACACAGCACCCTTTTACAAAAAGTTCAAAGAACTTCTTATCCCAATCCTTCAACCAATGCGCAGAGAACCTTGACTGCAAAATATACGCAAAAGTACTAGCCACTAGACTAAACAAAATACTACCCCAGCTAATCGGAAACACGCAAGTAGGGTATATGAAATCTCACATGTCGCATGACAACACCAGACTACTATGCCAAGTGATTAAACACTCCTCTAACTCACTCCACCTAGCTGTAGCAATTACGCTAGATTCCGAAAAGGCGTTTGACAGGGTCTCCTGACACTTCCTTTAGAAGTGCTTGCAAGGGTACAACGTAGGGGGCGAGTACATGAAGAAAGTCATGGCGCTATAGAAAAAGCCAATAGCGAAAATAGCTATAAATGGCGGGTCATCGGCCCCGTTCGAACAAGAGAGAGGAACGAGACAGGGTTGTCCTATATCCCCGCTACTCTTTCTACTAGCACTAGAACCTCTGATCACAGACATCCTAGCAAACAGAGACATCACAGGAATAACAATAAACAACACAACAGCCAAGATCGCTGCCTGCGCAGACGATCTACTAATACTAACAAACGATCCATCCCAATCCAGACCAGCACTTATTAAAGAATAGAAACATATGTCAAACACTCAGGCTACAAACTCAATAAGGACAAATCGGATTGTATGCCACTCAATGCACACAACACCAAGGAAGTATTGGGCAACGTAGGACTAGCTTGACAACCAAAGGCCGTCAAATACCTGGGCATCCAATTTAAACGAAGCCTAAGAGGCACTCTAGAACTGAACGAGACACTCACACTGAGAAAGGTAGAAGAACTACTAGACACATGGTCACCCAAGTTCATCACATGGTGGGGGCGTATAGACACCATCAAAATGATGGTAACAGCCATAATCAACTACCTGGCGGACATGCTCCCCCTGCCTTTGACAGAGGACTTCCACAAAAAGCTAGACCTAATGATCGACAAATTTATATGGAGAGGGAAAAAAGCCAGAATAGGCCTCCGCCAGCTGAGGCTGGGGTAAAAACTGGGCGGGCTCAACATAGCTGATCTGAAAACGTTCCAACTAGCGTTCATAGCCAGACAAGGAATGCATTGGGTGCTGCCCAGACAAAAATACACGGCAACTTGGTTAGCCATAGAGGAAGCCATGCTGAACAACACCGACCCACTCACACTACTTACAACGAACAAACAAGCACTCAACAACAACCCGATCCTAAAGTTCACGAACCAGGCTTTACTAAGGTTAGACCGCAACCTAGAAGTCAGCATCAAAAACTCGCAGTGGGAGATACTCTGGAGCAATCACAAGATTAAAAACACAGACAAACCCCTTCTATCTTCCAGCTCATGGAAAACATAAACAAGACAGGGCACCAAGCCTCACTTCTATACAAACTACTAGTTCAAGTTCATTGATTTGTATAGCGCACTACTCACCCAGAGGGTCTTAAGGCGCTTGAGAGAGGGAGGGTGCATCATTTATCGAATAGCCAGGTTTTTAGCTGCCTCCTGAAGGCAAGGTGGTTCTGTGTGAGGCGGAGGTGAGTGGGGAGAGAATTCCAGGTCTTGGCCGCTAAATAGGAAAAGGATCTTCCTCCCATGGTGGATCTATTGATGCGCGGTATAGTGGCGAGGGCTTGATTGGATGAACGTAGTTGGCGGGTGGGTATGTAGAAGGATAGTCGTTTGTTGAGGCATTCGGGTCCTAGGACGTAGAGGCATTGTGTGCATGGGTGAGGAGACGGAACGTTATTCTTTTGTTGACGGGTAGCCAGTGGAGATCTTTCAGATGACCGGAAATGTGAGCTTGACGGGGGATGTCCAGTATGAGTCTGGCTGAGGCGTTTTGGATGCGTTGGAGTTTTTCTGTAGTTTGGCTGTGGATCCGGCGTAGAGGGTGTTTCCATATTATAGTCGGCTGGTGACTAGTGCGTGGGTGACTGTCTTTCTTGTTTCGGTGGGGATCCAGCTGAAGATTTTTTTGAGCATGCGTAGGATGTTGAAGCATGATGATGAGACGGCGGTGACTAGTCTGCCCATCGACAGGTAGGAGTCTAGGATGAATCCCAGGTTACGTGCGTGGTCTGTGGGAATGGGTGCTGTGCCCAGAGCCGGTGGCCACCACGAGTCGCCCCATGCAGAGAGGGATGATCCTAGGATGAGGACTTCCGTTTTGTTCGAGTTTAGTTTTAAACGACTGTTTTTCATCCATTCAGCTACTTCTTTCATTCCATCTTGTAGATTGGTTTTGGCTGTGTTTGGGTCTTTGGTGAGGGAGAGGATCAGCTGGGTGTCGTCAGCGTAGGAGATGATGTTGAGGTTGTGTTGACGCGCGATGGATGCGAGGGGACTCATGTACACATTGAAGAGGGTGGGACTGAGTGATGATCCTTGTGGTACGCCGCAGATGACTTTGGTTGCCTCTGATTTGAATGGGGGGAGGCGGACTCTGGGTTCTTCCGGCGAGGAACAAGATGATCCAGTCCAACGCTTTTCCTTGTATTCCGATGTTGTTGAGGCGTTGTATGAGGGTGTTATGGCAGACTGTGTCGAAGGCGGCAGAGGGGTCAAGTAGGATGAGGGCAACTGTTTCTCCGTTGTCCAGAAGTGTTCGGATGTCGTCTGTAGCAGCGATGAGGGCGGTTTCGGTGCTGTGATAGGCCCGGAAACCGGACTGAGAGGGGTCAAGAGAATTGTTGGATTCAAGGAAGGCGGCGAGCTGACTGTTGACTGCTTGCTGGATGACTTTGGCCGGGAAGGGGAGGAGTGAGATGGGGCGGTAGTTCTTAAGTTCCGAAGGGTCTGCTGTGGGTTTCTTCAGAAGGGCGCTGAGTTCGGCATGTTTCCAGCTTTCTGGGAAGGTAGCAGTGTTGAAGGAGCAGTTGATGACATCACGAAGATGGGGTGCGATGATGGAGTTTGCTTTGTTGAAAATGTGGTGGGGACATGGGTCGGTTGGTGATCCTGAGTGGATGGAGTTCATCAGACGGATGGTGTCTTCAGTCGTGATTGTTTTCCAGGTGCAGAGGTTGTGAGATTGCTGATTTGGTTCGGAGGTGGGTGGAGTGGGTTGTTCTTCAGACAGGTTTCCAAAGCTGTTATGAATGTCGGCAATTTTGTTGTGAAAGAAAGAGGATAGGGAGTCGCAGAGGTCTTGGGAGAGGGTGATGTCGTTTGTGCCGGCGGTGGGGTTGGTAAATTCTCTGACGATGTTGAATAGTTCTTTGCTGTTGTGGGTGTTGTTGTCGATTCGATCCTTGAATGCTGATTTCTTGGTGGATCTGATCAGTTGGTGGTGTTTGCGGATGGCGTCCTTGAAGGTGATCAAGTTGTTAGTGGTTGGGTTTTTTCTCCAAGTTTTCTCGAGGGTGCGACATAGCTTCTTGGATTTCTTAAGGTCATCATTGAACCAAGGGGCCTTTTTGCTGCCTTGTTTGATCTGGTGGTTTTTCAAGGGTGCTAATTCGTCAGCGCTGTGGGTGATCCATTGTGTGAGTTTGGTGGTGGCTTGGTTTGGGTCCGATGATATGGTGGGAGGGTTTTGGTTAAGCGATGTGAAGAGTTGGTCGGTGGTGATTTTGTTCCAGTTTCTTCGAGGAATAGGTTGTGGTGGGAAGTGGGTCGTGGTCTCTTTGTAGCTGAAGTGAACGCAGCTGTGGTCCGTCCAATGAAGAGCCGTGGTGAGATCAAAGGTGATATGTTTTCTGGAGGTGAAGATGGGGTCGAGCGTGTGTCCGGCAAGGTGGTTGGGGGTGTCAACAAGTTGTTTGAGTCCGAGATTAGCCAGATTTTCTAGAAGGGTGGTGGTGTTGTTATCGTTATTCTTTTCCAGGTGGAAGTTGAGGTCTCCCAGTAAAATGTAGTTCTCGGAGGTGAGGGCATGTGGGCTGATGAAGTCCGTGATATCTTCATTAAATTGTGTGCGGGTTCCTAGTGGTCTGTAGATGAGGGTGCCTCTAAGTGTGGTCCTGGGGTCGGTGTGAATCTGGAAGTGAAGGTGTTTGGCAGTTGCGAGGTTATCGTCGGAACTGGTCGTGATTCGGATGGTGTTTTTATGGGCGATGGCGATGCCTCCTCCGGTTTGGTTGGTGCGGTCTTTTCGGATGATCTTGTAAGCGTCCGGGATGGCTATGGCGATGTCGGGCTCTGATGATGCGTTCATCCAGGTTTCTGTAAGGAAGGCGATGTCCGGTGATGTGGTGTCGAGTAGGTCCCAGAATTCGGTGGCATGTTTGTGGACCGAGCGGGTGTTCAGCAGGATGTACTTCAGGTGGGTAGGGTCGGAGCTGTGTTTGGAGGAGGAGGATTTGGTGTGGGTCCTGCTGCAGTAGAACTTGCATGAGTGGCATGCGAAAGGTCCGTGGGTGTGTCCTGGGGTAGCTACGCAGCATTGTGGGGTGCGTCCGGGGTTAAGGGCGAGGAGAGTAGCGGTGGCATACGTTAAGCGATTGGGTTGGGTTTTGCGAGGACCAGGGGGTCTGGCGCTGGGCGCGGTCCAGGCGCGGACGGGCGTAGACGGGCTTACCTTTGGCGCACCTTCGGCGCTCATGGGGCACGCCCGCTGCGCGTAAAGGCATCTGTCATATGTAGATAGGGGAGAGGGAGGGGCAGCTGGGAGGCGGGAACGTGGGGGGGAGCCGGGCTGGGATCAGGAGGAGGATTTGGTGTGGGTCCTGCTGCAGTAGAACTTGCATGAGTGGCATGCGAAAGGTCCGTGGGTGTGTCCTGGGGTAGCTACGCAGCATTGTGGGGTGCGTCCGGGGTTAAGGGCGAGGAGAGTAGCTGTGGCATACGTTAAGCGATTGGGTTGGGTTTTGCGAGGACCAGGGGGTCTGGCGCTGGGCGCGGTCCAGGCGCGGACGGGCGTAGACGGGCTTACCTTTGGCGCACCTTCGGCGCTCATAGGGCACGCCCGCTGCGCGTAAAGGCATCTGTCATATGTAGATAGGGGAGGGGCGAGGGAGGGGCAGCTGGGAGGCGGGAACGTGAGGGGGAGCCGGGCTGGGATCAAGGCACAACAACAATCAACAAGATGGCAGCAAGCCAAAAGCGAAACATGGCGAGATTGGGGGCACAGCCTTACAAACGCTAACAACTGTCCAGAGGCACCGGCCCAATAATTAAATTAAATTAAATCAGGCAAAGCGGGCAGAACACAATTGTAGAATGAATGCACAGCCGTCTAGCGGTAAAGCGCTACGAAAATGCAAAGCGAGTGTTCAGGCACAATAATGAGCAGTAAGCAGTGCGCAATTAATTAATTTAGTGGCACAGAGCAGTTTGGCAGAAGCTCTACGATACCACTGGTCTGGCAGGGAGCAGCGTGAAGGAGCGACCGCTTCTGAGGAGGCAGGACGGTCACAGCGCTTCCAACGATCGCGCAGAGCCTCAGTATCAGTGGGAGGGAGGGGCAGCTGGGAGGCGAGAGCGTGGGGGGGAGCCGGGCTGGGATCAAAGCACAACAACCATCAAAAAGATGGCAGCAAGCCAAAAGCGAAACAGGGCGAGATTGGGGGCGCAGCCTTACAAACGCTAACAACTGTCCAGAGGCACCGGCCCAATAATTAAATTAAATTAAATCAGGCAAAGCGGGCAGTAAGCAGTAAGCAGTAAGCAGTGCGCAATTAATTAATTTAGTGGCACAGAGCAGTTTGGCAGAAGCGCTACGATACCACTGGTCTGGCAGGGAGCAGCGTGAAGGAGCGACCGCTTCTGAGGAGGCAGGACGGTCCAACCAAATCCAAGCTTAACGACAAAAAAACTGCCTGTTGGGAAACACAAACGAAATCCAAAGTGACAGAGCAGGAATTACAAACACTGTGGGCTTCTCCATCTAAGAACATGATATCCCCAGTACTTGCGCAGACCAAATTCTGGCTACTGCATCAAGTCTATTGGACACCAGCTCGCCTGGCCTCGATAGGCCTTAAGGACAATGACACCTGCTGGAACTGCGGAATAGAGAAAGGGGACCTAGAACACCTCATCTTCAGCTGCACAAAAGTCAAAAACTTCTGGAAATAGGTGCTAGACTTCACAAACAAGACACTGGGCTGCATCCTCAGAGAGTCATTCGCCACAATAGTCACAGCACATATCTCACCAGTAGTCCCCACCCAAGAAGACAAAAATCTCCTTGACTTCTTCATCACCTCAGCAACAAAAATAGTACTCACAAACTGGAAGGACACATCCAAGGCCACCTTCAAAGGTTGCTGAACTGGATGATCTTTGTTAGACCTAGATTTCTCTAGACTACATAGGGTAGCCTGGCACAGAGCGGGTAGAGCTCAACCCCCCAAGGCTTGAGTGTAATGCTTACAAACTCACCCGCAGTAACCCAGCGACGAACCCCCAAAAATAAGGACATCACACCAAAATAGAAAAATACTTTTTCCTTTTATAAAATTCTTTAGCTTAGGTTTCTTTTCTTTCAACAGTACAGTACATTCAGCTCAGTACATTTCATCACCTTCAATGATTAGTACACTTTAAATTCCAAATGACAGTTCTTATACTTCTGTCCCCCAGTTGCAGAGATCACATTTAAAAACCCCTACAACTTACATGTGCGGAACCCTACACTTTCTCACAGTTGCTTTGATGCAAAATCAGGTTTCTTTACTGAAAATTAAGTGGTTACATTACTTTTGTTTTGATGCAGCTTCCTCTCACAGTTTCAACACCTTCCCACGGTCTCTTGTGCGTCTAGATGAGCACTGAAGGAGACAAGTAAATAATCACTAACTTACCAATCAATTCTAGTACATGCCACAACCCTAGTAAACTGAGGGACCAGGTTAGAGTGTTCCCTTGCCCTGTTTTATCTTACTTTTCCAGCTATTTTTCACCAGGGTCTATTCGTGATACCACCGATTCTCCACAACCGCCTGCAACTCAGGCTTCAACTGTGACCTTAGCCCTCAACTCGCTCCCCCACCTCTGGGTGATCGAAATGCCACGTTAGTGCTACAAAACCTTTTCCTCCCAGAGGGAGCCGATGTCACAGATTACCCCCCCAGTGCGAACTGTCTCATGAGGATTCTTTACCTCAGAAAATGTCAGTCAGGATGAGTTCGGAACTGGAACAGTCCCTGTGCCGTTTGATCCGACGAGGGTCGGGCAGGTCTTCACTCTCTCCTCCCCTCCAGAGTACTCTCCCGGCTTACTTGGGTTTAGGAGAATTCCGAAAGTTCACTCGGCTGTTCTCCCGGATGGCCTGGCTCCGCGGGCTCCCTCGGAAGCGTCAGCCTTCACAGGTTCGGCGAGGGTGTTCGTCTCGGCGGCGGCGGGCTCCTCCCACGTCTGGCCTCCAACCTCAGTCACCCCGCCTCTTCCGACGTCAGCTCCCACGCTACCCGGCCTGAAGTCACCGATCAGCTGGGCCCTGCTTCCTCCGCTCCGCAGTCCGGACTCGCACACGGCGTCGAGCGCTCCTCTCTTGACAGGATGAAGGGTGGTTCTGCCGTTTCCACATACGGTGAGTAAATAACTCGCCGACACAAGAGCTTGTTGCTAAGTCCCTTGGTCTTCCTTCTGCAGCGGAACAACGCGTCAGGAACCAGCCTCAATACTGATGCTTTTGCATATTATTTTTATCGGTTCACTTGGTGATCTCGCACTAGTGCCTCCAGCCACTGCGGGCCTCACTACAGAGTCTTTTGGCACTTGTCTGGAAATCCGTGCCAGTGGGGTTTGGTCAGCTCAGTTGGGGTCACTTCCTTGCAGGGATATAGCCGGCCCAAGGGTTGATCGTGCCCCCTCACTAGTGTGAAATCCTCCTCCTCGAGTTTCCTCCCTCCTCACTGGTCACTCCTTGACTGCACACCCTGGCTGCCTGGTCACTGGCCTTTTATAGCCTGGCCTCAGACCACTAGAACCTGCTAGAGGGTTCCAGAACCTTCCTCATGCTGTCCTATGGGTCTGCCTCACTGGGGTGACCGTTATGGCAGTTGCTGGCCAACATTTTAGGTTCCTTGATTCTCTCTCAAGTTTCAGGTAGAAGACTAGGCCTCAATAAGGAGGTGAAATGGTGTTGTCAAGGAACACCTAACCCCATGATAGCTCCAAAAAAAGAAAATTCCTGATGGACACAAAAGAGAATAAAACATATGGAGGCCAAAAGGGACAGAAATAAATAATGATGGGAGAGGAACACCAAAGGGGCAGACAGGTCTAACAATCTTCCTTAGAGGTGCAGACAAAACCACTCTCAGAAACGCGCCAGGCAGACACCCCTACAGAGATATGTGGTCCAAACTAGACAAATTCATAGACTCCTTCAAACCACCATAGTCAAAGTACAACCCAACATCTAATCGGAAGCACTTTTCTATCAAAAGCATCCAACACCACTTGATGTTTTATGTTCTTATTTTCAGTCAACCAATGGCGAGAATTAAATGTTAAATGTGGTCCAAACCAGACAAATTCATAGACTCCTTCAAGCCACCACAGTCAAAGTCCAACCCAACATCTAATCGGAAGTACCTTTCTGTCAAAAATAACCACCATCACTTGATTTTTTTTGTTTTATATTTTAAACAGTCTATGGCGAGAATTAACCAAACCAACATAAACTTTTATGTTTGTCATTATAAGTAATCTGTAAAATGTAAATACCAACAAAAATATCTTAAAAAAAAAAAAAGGAAGGTTGAACACGCCATTGAAGATAATGTAGTGCTCGGCCTCCTAATATAGCCTTATAGCCTGCCGTGGGCTATACCAGTCATTAAAGGCTAGCTCCAGCGTAAAAGGCCTGATCCGAAGGGGAGCTTTAACAAGGGAGCAAGCCTTTAATGCTACGGGGGGCTATAAGGCAATTAGAACTGGGTATGTGTGGTAAACTCCACTCTGTCAGTGGAGCTGACAGAGTTTTGGATATCCGCGCTCCAAGGTCTGCAAAAGAAAATGTATCAACAACTGAAGGGCTGGAGTTCAGTTTATTATCACGCTCAGCCCTAATTATTATCTGGTTCTGACAAATGTAAACAAGATTGTGCTTGGAAATTTGAAATGTAAAGAGAAAAGCCGATTACACTGCTTGCCCTTTAAGAGGCTGAACCTCCCTTCCTTTTTTTTTTCAAAACCAATTTTATTATGGGTTCAAGCAAGGTTCAACACAGCCCTCCACAGACAGGAGGAGACTGTCAACGACAGATAGAAAGAGATACATCATTAGCACAGCATCGAACCCAGCGTTATACAGTGAAGAACATCGAACTACCCCACCCACCCAACCCCAAAAAAAAACCAACCAGCCCCGCCCCCAGCTACCCACCCCTTATCCCACCCTAACCCAGTGCATGTGATCACAGTCCAGCAACATGAGATAACCTACAAAGGTGGAGCCGGCCAGCGGCCTAGAGTGCGGGATCCACATCCAGCTGTAATGCATCAACAATGTCCACGGGGGGGTCAAGGAGCAGGCCCCGGTAATCCGCCCACCGTTTCCAGATTTTGTAATGTTTGCGGGGACATCCCCGGGCTTCAAAAACAGGCTGCTCCAGCCCCATGAGGAAATCCAGGCCCGCCCTCCAAGCCCCGAGTGGGGGGGCGCGCTCGCTCTTCCAGGCCTGCGCCAGGTCCCTCTTCGCCACCACCAGCCCCAGCAACAGCAAATGGCGTTTGTAAATATTGCCCCCAACATTCTCTAGAACATGAAGAAGGCCCAGCCTGGGGGTACGGGGCAGGTCCCAACCCAACACCTCTGACAGGCAGTCCCAAACCCCAGCCCAGAATCGAGTCAGTCTCTCACAGGACCATACTGTATGAAACAGGGTGCCCTCTTCAGAACCACACCTCAGGCATTCCGGAGACGCGATAAGGCCTGCCCGCCATAGGCGGTGTCTAGTATAATACGCCCGGTGGAGGTATTTGAACTGGATGAAGCGAAGGCGGACGGCTATAGCAGCACCTCGGGGAGATTCCAAGGCCTCACGCCAGTCGTCATCGTCCAATGGACCAACATCACCCTCCCAAGAGGCCCTCAGCGCTGCGAGTGAAGGGGAACAGTGAGTGACCAGAGAGCGATACATCTGCGAGACCTTCTTGTCACCTAGGTCCCCCATAAACAGTTTAGCCTCGATAGGGCTAAAATCAGGGAGCTGTTCCAGGCCCACCAGACTAGGAGTAAGTGCGTGGCGAAGTTGAAGGTAACGGAAAAACTGTGTCTTGGGCATGCTAAATTCGGAGCTAAGTTCCCGAAAGGACTTTAGGGTAGTACCAGAGAGGACATGACCTAGGGACGAGATCCCAATCGCATCCCAGCCGTCAAATCCGGACAGAGACGCCAGCGCCGGTAACAGGCCATTCCGCCACAACGGGGTTTCAGCTGTAAGCCGACCCCACCAGCCCACCCGGTGCAGGGCCCGCCGCCAGACAGCGAAGACCACTTGGGTAACTTGCGGAAGCAGTCGCCTCCGCCTAGCCGAGTACAGCAGGGTGTGGAGGGAGGCGCCACTCATCAGTGAATGCTCAAGGGCATAAGCCGGATCACTACGGTCTCCATACCACCACTCGTTGAGCACAAGGAGATGGGAGGCTTGATAGTAAGATAAAATATCCGCGGCCGCCAGGCCGCCGCAGTAGGTAGAGAGGAAGCACGTGCGCAGCGCCACCCTGGCGGCACCGCCAGCCCACAGAAACCGGCCCAGCACAGAATCAACAGTACGGAACCACTGCGGGTCAATCTGGAAGGGATGATTCTGCAGTTGATACAGCAGACGGGGCAAAGCCACCATCTTGAAGATGGCCGACCGGCCGTAGATATTAAGTGGCATGCGCGTCCACGTCTTGACGTCCAGTTGGACCCGATCCCATACCGGCAGGATGTTCCGGTCCCATGCCACCGCTGGCGAGGCAGATAGGAAGACACCCAGGTACTTCACACCCTCCACAGCCATCTGAAGGGATGCAGCCCAAGGGCAGTCCACTGTGGCACCCTCCAGCACCCACATGGTCGATTTGCGTGGGTTGAGGAAGAGCCCCGATGCCCGACCAAACTCCTGCATCAACTCCAGGACACGAGGACCCGTACGCTGCAGGTCAGTCATGAAAAATAGCACATCATCCGCATATAAAGCTATGCGGTCCGAGTGATCCGCACCCCAGACGAAGCCACGGTAGAGCTCATCGCGGCGCACCCTGGCGGCCAGCGGCTCCATGGCCAGCGCGAAAAGGTAAGGGGAGAGCGGACACCCCTGACGCGTGCCCCTGGACACCGGAAAACGAGCAGACGCCGTTCCCGAGATACGCACCGAGGCCGTGATCTCAGTGTAGAGCAGCCTGATATAGGAGAGGAATATCGGGCCGAGATTCAGCAGCGGCAACAGAGCAAAAAGAAAGGTCCAGCTGACCGAATCGAAGGCACTATCAATATCAGCCAGCAGGAGCGCCGCCGGGTCCTTCGAAGACTCAATCGCTTGTATCGCGGCCTGCGCCCGTCGTATGTTGTGTCTTGTTGCCCTGCGCGGCATAAAACCCGCCTGATCTGGGTGGACAAGGGCCGAAATGTGTGGAAGTAAGCGGTTCGCTAGCGCCTTCGCCAGGAGCTTGGCCTCGAAGTTGATGAGGGATATGGGGCGATAAGAGTCATGGCGATCAGGGGGCCTACCTGGCTTCAAAAACACCACTATTTCGGCATGACGCCAGTCCGGTGGAAGGCGGCCATGCTCTCGCGCCTGTTCCAGGGCCCGCAAGTAGTGCGGCCCGAGCTGCAGATGGAACTTCTTATAAAATTCGCTGGGAAAACCGCTTGGCCCCGGCGCCTTGCCTACATTTAACTGACCCAGTGCATCACCAAGTTCCTCAGCCGACAGGGGACGGTCCAGGGCCTCGCGCACCTCATCAGATACAGCAGATGGGGGAACAGATGCAATATAATCTGCGATAACGGCAGGGGAGAGAGTCTCCCGAGAGGCATACTGGTGCCCATAATAACGCGCAAAGCTCGTTGCAAGAGTTGCCGGATCCGTAATCGCCACTCCTGCACCATCAACGAGGCCCGGCAGTGTAAGAGGCTGTAGGTTCTGTTGGCACAGCCTATGGAGCATGGTGCAAGACTTGTCGCCCCACTGGTAGACCCGGCTACGGGTGGCTAACCATGCCTGACGAGCCTCGTCCAATAGGACCGAGGAATAAGACTGTTGCGCCTGCAGGAGTAGCCGCAGTGACATATCATCGGGTGCCTCACTGTGCCGAGCCTCGAGCTCCTCCACCCGCACTGCGGCCGCATCAATGCCTCCCAGCCGAGTTCGGCGAGCCGACGCACACCAAGCAATATCTATGCCCCGCAGGGTGGGTTTCATAGCCTCCCAGACTGTCACCGCATCCATCCCTCCGGTAAGGTTGTCCTGCCAATAATGGGCGATCACGCTACGCAGATGCTGGGAATAATCAGGGCGCTGCAGATGCCACGCGGACATTCGCCATCGAAAGGGGGAGCGCGCTTTGCACAAGTCAATTTGTACCGCCACTGGGGAGTGATCCGAGAGCCCGCGAGGCCGAATCGCTGCCCCCCTCACCCTGTCAAGGAAGGCCCTCGGGACAAACACACAGTCCAAACGCGAAAGGGAGCCATGGACAGCCGAGACAAAGGTGTACTCTCGCCGTTCCGCATGCAGATGTCTCCATACATCCACCCATCCCAGACCATCAACCATAGCCCCCAACCGTGTAGGGGAGGATACAAGCGCCACTCCAGGCCTCCTCTGTCGGTCCAAAGCCACATCCATCACATCATTCCAGTCTCCGCCAATCACAGCCATGGAGCGGGGGAACTCAGCCCATAAGGAAAACAAACGTTCAGCTAAGGCCCACTGCAAGGGGGGGGGGCATACACACAGCCAAACACAACCGGCTCCACCCCGACCTTCCCCTGTACAAAGACAAAACGTCCCTGGGGGTCAAGCCACTGACGCTCATGTACATATGCCAGCCGTCTATGAATAAGAATGGCCACACCCCTGGAGCCCCTGGTAAAACCGGCATGGAACACCTGATGGAAGCCAAAGCGCTGCAAACTCAGGGCTTTTGTACCTAGCATGTGCGTTTCTTGAAGGAGGAGCACATCCGCCAAGTCCCTCTTAGCCCAGCGAAGCACCGCCCCCCGTTTAATCTTGTCCAATAGTCCTCGTACATTCCAGCTAAGAATACGCATGGAAGCGCCATTGGGCGCTAAGTGAGGAACATCAACCATGATCACAATGCTCCCAGCCCCACACTCCCCGACCCCCGGCCCATGCCCCAGACCCCACAGTTGCAAAATACACAGAGACCACGTGCACCCCCAGAACCAGAACCCCAGACCCCACAAACCCCGAATCCCCAAACCCTAACACCCCTCCTACCCCGACCCAGCTCACCAGCAACCAAACACCCCGGTTCCCCCCACCCCCACCCCCATACCTCAAGGAACAATGAAGTATCTGTCGCGGTATACGGTACTTCAGGCCCAAAACACAGCGCCCAAAGCCAGCCATACCAATGGATCCCAACTAGTCCCCCCCCGAACTAATCAGACACACTCCCAGAACCACCCCCCAGTCCCAACAGGAGGAGGCGGCCCAAAGTACGTGCCCTGAACCCCAACAAACGTACAATAGAGTCATGAGCAAAGCACCACAAGAAAGTCACAGCCCACGAAGGCCCCGGCATTCGCCAAGAAGAAGTAGTCAATACTGCACCAGCCATTGTACGTCCCACCGATCACAGCTCAGCCTCTGCCAGATATAGTCACTTATAGAAGGCAACCAGCAGACAGTCCCCACGAAGGGCGATCAGGAGCCTCCATCAGATTGGTCCGCATCAGGCGGTGTGTCCCCCAAGAGGGGGTCCCGGGACAGGGACCTCCGCCGGGAGCGAGACTTGCGATGACGTTTCCCTTTGCCAGACGGGTTACTCCTGTCCTGAGACGAGCCACGCGATGAACCAGAGTGCAGCCCCGGTTGGACGTGAGGTCGAATTCTGACTGTTTCATCGGTCCAGTTGAAGACGGCCTCCGGTGTATCAAAGAAGAGGGTCTTGGAATTGAAGATCACCCGGAGGCGGGCCGGGTAGAGCAGCCAGTATTGGATTTTCAGGCCACGCAGCTTGGCCTTGGCATCTAGGAAGGAGTGCCTCTGTTGGTGGACCAGTTTGGTATAGTCCGGGAAGATCATTATTTTATGATTGTCATACAGCAGGGTGTCCTTCAAGCGCGCTTCCCGGAGAATGACGTCCCTGTCGTGGAAGTTGAGGAGCCTGGCGATGATCGGGCGGGGACGCTCCCCGGCTGGCGGCTTCTGTGTCAGGGCGCGGTGGGCACGCTCCACTATGAAGCATCGCGACAGGGAGTCCGGTGGTAGCCAGCTCTCCAGCCACCGGGACAGAAAAGCGTCCATAGGCCCCTTCTCGCAGTCTTCCGGAAAGCCAACGAAGCGCAGGTTGTTCCGCCTCGCCCGCCCCTCGGCATCCTCCACACGAAGTGCCAGGCCCCGTTGGATCTGTTCCATGTCGGCAATCTTCTTCTTAAGGGTACCAACATCTCCCTCCACCGCCGTGACCTTGGTCTCAGTTTCGGCAATGCGGGCGACTGCATTGCGAAGATCTTGACGCAGCAGCATCACATCGGCCCCCACCGCGCCAATTTTCGCATCCAGCATGTCGCGGGACTGGGTGATGGCCGCCATCAATGCCGCGTTGTCCGGTCCAGCCGGATGACTCCCACCAGCCGCCCCGGCTCCTCCACCATGGCCAGTGAATTTGTCGATGGGTCCTGTCTTAGTGGCGGCCGAGCCCCTCGTCATGGCGGCCGCTCAGATGGTAGAGCAGTGACACGCACCTGTGTCGGGCCGCTTTCTCGCAATAGTCCACCAGCTAGGCCCCGGCCGAGGCGTCCCGGACACACCAGGCCGCCCGAGAGTCCCTCACCACCGGCCCACAGATCGGGGACACCCCCGGCAATGTCGCCCCGCCAAGGTGTATGATGTCGTCTTCGCGCCCACCGGCACTGCGCAGATATGGGCCACTCTAGTGCAAACCACAAGTTCTCCAATCGCCGCCCCAGGTACCACAGGAGCCGGATAGGGCAATTATCTGGGCCATGCGCCGGTTTAACACCTCAGTTCCCGGGGGGGCCCCCGCCGTGTCCACTCACCAGGGCTATGGATCCGGGCTGGTGACTCCGGGCGGGGATCACCAAACTAGAGGTCCCGGCCGCACCAAGGCCAGACAGGCCGCAGATCTTCCGATACCCCCTCCAGCAGCAGGCCCCTCCGCAAACACTGTGGGGAAAGGCAGGGGATCTCACTGTAGGTCGTCAGGAGCAGGCAGCCCCGGATCGTGGCCAGCCCAGGGTGCGAAGATCAAGGCCCCGGCTGCGCCCGGGCCACCAGGCCGCCCCTGCCGCTCCGGTCCCTTCGCCACGTCCACACCACCTGTAGGTCCAGCCAAGCCCTGGGAGGATAATATCAGTGTGTATGTCCTCGGCGGGGGTCGCCAAACTCGAGGCCCCGGCTCCGGCAAGGCCAGGCAGGCCGCAGCTGTTCCGAGGCCCCCCACCGGTCCAGGCCCCCACCGCCGGCAATGTGAGGATCAGTAGGGCACTCCGCTGTGAGCCGCCGACGGCAGGCAGCCCCGGATCGCGGTCAGGGAGCGGCAGCGCCGGCTCCGGGTCAGGTCCCCCGTCGGGGATGTCAAAATCGAGGCCCCGGCTTGTCCGGCGGGCACCAGGCCGCCCGCTGCATCCACTCGTCCCACGGCCGCAGACGGTCTAGGCGCGTCGTCTCCAGCACCGGACGGTTCCCGGTGTCCTCCGCCAACACCACCTCGGATGCGGTGCACTTTTCGGGGGTTCAGGGCAGGATAATCCCAGGATAATCGGCGGGCCAGCGGGAGCTCTTAGGCAGCCACGTCCGCCATGCTCGCCCGCTAAGCCACGCCCCACCTCCCTTCCTTTTTGACTCTGCTTTTGTGTAGCAAAGGGGTGGGGAGACTTGCTGAAGCTGTACTACTGTTGGGGAGGGAGGCAGGTGTCTCTGCCATTGAGGTGGACTAACTGGGATGTGGAAGCCTAAAGAAGAAGGGGAAAAAGACTCAGAATATGCAAGGCTGGCCACACAGGCAGCAATTCTTGGGGTCACATACACCTAACGCGGCCATTGGAGGATAAGAGGCTTGTCTGCAACTCTGCATGTAGGGGATAACACCTCACACACTTGAGGTAGGCTTGGTCATCTTTGAAGTCTTTTCTTTGAGGGTCTGAGGGCGCCTCTCCAGCATAAGAGATCTGCGTGCACCTCCTCACAGAGCAAGCCAGTGGAAAATGAGATCTGCATGCACCTTAGACAGGTGAGAGCGCCACCGGCGATTGGTCGAAAATCAGCACTCAGGCTTGGCACTGCGTGATCTGATTGGGTGCCTGGGTTCAGATGATGCTAGCTTCTGCCTACTTTAGAGCACTGTAAAAAAGTAGTCCCGCATTGTGGAAAAATTATTCTACTATGTGGTGAAACTAGGCTGCTTCATATAAAACATAGACGTGTGGAAATATTTCCCACTTTAGGATGTTAATCAAGTCTGCCTCTAAGCGCTATGCAGCTGATTGACACACCATCGCATCCCCACCCACCCTTGCCCCTGTAATGTGTTGAGCCCTAATGGCATGAGCAGACGCTTTATCAGACTAATTCATCATTGGGAAGTTTTGCGAGTCTGAAATAGCGATTCATAAGGAATCGCTATTCCAGACTCGCAAAACGGGATTCATGTAGGAATAGCAATATTTTTTGCGATTCCTACAGATTCCTTAATTGCGATTAGCAAATGCTAATCGCAAATAAGGAATAACTCCCCATTCAGGAATGAATGGGGAGTATTCCTTATTTGCGATTAGCAATTAGCTAATCGCAAATAAGATAGCGATTTAAAGGGTGCCAGGGGTGTCCAGAGGACACCCTGTAGCACCCCTTGAATGCTAATTTAAACAGGTGTTGCGCACACACATGTCCAAAGGACATGTGTGTGTGCAACATGCAACTTAGAAAAATGCTTTTAAAAGCATTTTTCTGAGTTTTCGCTATTTACCACGAGGTTTGACCTCGCGGTAAATAGCGGCCCGAAATTGCGATTTCGCAATTTGAAAATGGATGATGAACTGCATTTAAGGAATCTCAAATTAATAGCCTGATTCATGAAAGGTAATTGCGCTCGCAAAGGGCCAGATTCTGAGAATCTGGCCCTTTGCGAGTGCAATTTTTGCATTTGGGATTCATCATCCCAAATGCAAAACTCGCTAATAGCGAATTCGCAAATTTGCGAGGAATTACATTTAAGGAATCTCTATTTGAGATTCCTTAAATGCAATTCATCATCCATTTTCAAATTGCGAAATCGCAATTTCGGGCCGCTATTTACCGCGAGATCAAACTTCGTGGTAAATAGCGAAAACTCAGAAAAATGCTTTTAAAAGCATTTTTCTAAGTTGCATGTTGCACACACACATGTCCTTTGGACATGTGTGTGCGCAACACCTGTTTAAATTACCATTTAAGGGGTGCTACAGGGTGTCCTCTGGACACCCCTGGCACCCTTTAAATCGCTATCTTATTTGCGATTAGCTAATTACTAATCGCAAATAAGGAATACTCCCCATTCATTCCTATGGGCCTGTTGGCCCATAGGAATGAATGGGGAGTTATTCCTTATTTGCGATTAGAAATTTACTAATCGCAAATAAGGAATCTGTAGGAATCGCAAAAAATATTGCTATTCCTACATGAATCCCGTTTTGCGAGTCTGGAATAGCGATTCCTTATGAATCGCTATTTCAGACTCGCAAAACTTCCCAATGATGAATCAGGCTGAGGGATTCCTTAAATGTAATTCCTCGCAAATTTGCGAATTCGCTATTACCGAGTTTTGCATTTGGGATGATGAATCCCAAATGCAAAAATTGCACTCGCAAAGGGCCAGATTCTCAGAATCTGGCCCTTTTTGAGCGCAATTACCTTTCATGATTCAGGCTGTTAATTTGTTAATAAAGCTGTTTTAGAAAATGCTTCGTGCAGCAGCAACTGTGCCGTTGTGTCCACGGACTGCCGAAGAAAGGGGAGTGGTTCAATTAATTTGTGTTTATTTAAGTGTTCATGGCGGCAGGTCCACGTTTGCCTTGGGAGCTCATCGACAACACACATCATGTATTGAGTCGGAGGTAACTCCGCCCACTCAAGAAACTCTTCAGACTTTGTGGAACTGTCTAGTAACTCTGTAGAATCCATGAAAGGAAACTCCGCAAGCTCTGCCCGGGCCTAGCTAGAACATTCTGTCCCATCAGGGCAGAATGTTCTAATTAGTAAAAAAAAGGCCTCACGGAGACAAAGGTAGTTGAAATCCTTGCTGTGAAGATACACATTGGAATGTTGGCGTTCGGGCTTTTACCACCCGCTAGAAGCCTGGAGATACTATATTGTCTTCAATTGAGCGCTTAACATTCCACTGTTCTAATGGCTGGTAGAAGCCTGGGGCATCAACATTCCAATGTTTTCCTTCACCAGCTGTTGCTGTGAACAAAGGCCTCAGGGAGCCCAAGGGGATTTCAATCTCCTTGGGCTCAGTGAGACCTTTGTTTTACCAATTAGAACATTCAATCCTCTATGGGGGGAACGCTCTAATAGCCTCGGTAGTGGGCTATATCAACCGTTAAAGGCCCTCAACTCCGGCTGGAGCGGGCCTTTAATGGCAAGTATAGCCTGGCATGGCGGGTTAAGGCTATATTAAACACTCATGAGATTTTCCTGAATATTCTGACTTTCGAACTTGTCTATTTCATTAGTAATCTTGTTACAAAGGTGAAGTAATACAAGGGAAGGGGAGTAGCAAGGGTGCAAAAACACTCATGGAATATGGATATTAAAAGACAGCCACACTGTGTGCAGTCATATCATATCCTTGGCTCTGGTGCCAAGGCACCTGCTGCACTAGTTACTGTTATGTTGGTCCTTTCTCACTTTCCTTCACCCTGCCCTGCGCGCGCCCTTTCCAGCGCGTGATAGGTCAGCCTCAGCTGGAATGTTGACAGCTGAGGCCTGTTGTGACAGTTGGCAATGAACGGGCGAACTGCATGCTGAGCAGACGTGCCCTTGGTGTGCTGTTGTGACTGAATAAAGTTATTGACAACCAATTGTGTATGCGGAGTCGTCTTTACAAAATTGGCGACGAGGTGACAGCACGCCAGCGAACCTACGATAAGCCTGTAAGAAAAAAATGAAATAAGTAAAATATTTACGAGAAGAAAAACGGAAATAAAAAACGTACCGGAAGAGTAAAAGACTCATTGAAGGAAATAAAGGTACTGTTTAAAGACTAGTTGAAACCATTTGAAGTAACTTAAAAAAAAAAAAAACGAGTTTAAAAGAACTGAAATCTTGGACCACTTAAACGTGCGCATTTTGTGGTTGAATACTTGGTGATAAGGAATTGAACTTTAGATTTACTTGATCAGCCGTGGCATTTGCGCAGTGCGCCAGAGGAAACCGCATCAAGCATTTCACTGTACCAAAAGCACTAAGCGAAGAGACTGGAGGCACAAGTCAAACGTGGACGAAACACTCCTTGAGGCATCTTCAGTGTTAAAAAGGAGAATACGCTGGGAGAAATACCTCACTTCTGACAACATTGTGTGAAGATTATTCTGAGGAGAAGCGTTCGACACTTCAGCGCACGTGACGTCATTGCGCTAGGCGCCATCAAAGGAGAACTTAAGACTTAACCTGCACGCATAATCTAACGCGAATAATGAGCGTAAGCAACGTTTAAAGGAAAAAAAAAAGAAGAAGAATTTGGCATTGTATCCTTTAATGTGCAAAATATAAAGGAAAAAAAAATCTTCAAATAATAAGGTATTGTAAAAAAAAAAGAGGCAAACAGCAATCTGTATAACGTTCAGCCGCCAGAACCATTTTTGAAGGGGGAAGGTACGCCCACAATAAAATGGGAAGAATGGAAAGAATATTTTTGCAACTACATTAGTACTTTTGACAAGGAAGATGAGGCATTAAAACCAGAAGAGAAGAAAAAAAATGTGTTACACAGTTTAGGGGCAGGAGGATTAAAAGTATACAATAACATTGCAAAGAAGGTCCATGAAGGGGCTGACAGGAACGTTTTTGAGGATGTTATAGAGGATCTAGATGCATATTATAAGCCAGTGGTTTGTGTTGCTGTACACAGGTACGAATTTTACAGGAGGAAGCAGAGTAAAGAAGAAAGCATAGATGAGTATGTGGCAGCTTTAAAAAATATCGCAATCACATGTAAGTTTGGGGGTTTACACGATGATCTGATTAGGGACCAAATAGTGATGTGTACTGCAAATCAGAATATACAAGATGCCTTGTGGGCCAAAGGCGAAAAACCCTTACAACAAGGTAAACATTTAGCAACCTTAAAAGCAAGGAAGTTGACAGTACAAGAAAGTACAGTAAGGAAAGTACTCAAGGTGAGCTAAGATGTTATCGCTGTAACAGTAACAGGCATTTAGCAAATGACTGGAACTGTCCAGAGAGGAGCACTAAGTGTAGCAAATGCGGACTGGTAGGACACTTCCAGAAAGCATGTAAAAGAAGTGGTAAAATGAAAGTTAAGTATGTGCAGGAAGAAGAGGAGGATGAAGAAAACTCATCAGATGAGTCAGAGTATAACTTTTGTGTATTAAACGTAAATGAAATAACAGGAAAAAGAGAAGACAGGGTAGGTCAAAAGAAGAAACCTGTTTGTGAAATAGCAATAGGAGGAGTGGAACTAAAAATAATCGCTGACTCAGGGTCACCCTACACCATAGTCAACCAGAAGGTGTGGAATGAGAAGTTTAAAAAGGTTCTGGGTAAAAAGTTGGAGGAACCAGACATTACACTAAAAACTTTTACAGGGGAAAAGATTGGACTTCTGGGGTACAGAGAGTTACCTTTCTTATTCAAGGAGAGAGAAATGCACAGTAAACTGTATGTGGCAGCAAGGGGTCCATCAGTACTAGGATGGAGAGACCAGGGTAAGCTAGGCATAACCCTAGACCCCAACCGCTCAGAACCAGTTCTTGTTGTACAACAAGAAATAACACGTGACAAGAACATAATAGAAAAATATCCTGGAGTATTTAGTGGACAAATTGGTAAGCTAAAGGGATTCCAACATAGAATCAAACTAAAGGAGAACGCAATTCCCTGCTTACACAAGGTACGACACATACCAATAACACTTAAGGATGAAGTTCAAAATGAAATCAACAAATTACTAGAAGCTGAAATTATAGAACCAACTGAGTCAGCGGAGTGGGTCGCACTCTTAGTTGTCGCAAAAAGACCTAATGGCAGACTGAGATTGTGCATGGATCTTCGCGATCTTAATAAAAACATCTTAATTGATCAATACCCATTACCAAGTATAGGGGAGATGTTGTCACTCACTAAGGGTATGTGTGTGTTTTCTACCATTGATCTAGCAGCTGCATACCACCAGGTACAATTGCATCCAGAAAGTAGACATCTCACCACCTTTATATCATCCTTTGGATGTTTCAGATTTAAAAGAGTCCCTTTTGGCATAGCATCAGCTGCAGCCTTGTTTCAAAGGCTTATGCAAGAAATATTTAAAGGCGTCAAGAACATTCTCATCTTCCAAGATGACATTTTGGTAATGGGAAAAAATCAGGAAGATCATGATAACAGACTCCACCAAGTACTCAAAAAATTAGAAAAGTGCGGCATGACCGCGGAGTACAAGAAGTGCAAATTCAACAGAAGTAGCGTAAACTATTTGGGACATGAAATTACAAATGAAGGAATTAAGCCAAAGAAGGAACTAATCAAGGCAATAAGTGACGCACCAATGCCAACTAACAAAGATGAGATTAGAGCATTTTTGGGACTTGTTGAATCCTATTCCAAGTTCGTAAAGGATTTCTCGACCAAAACCTACCAAATTAGGTCACTACTAAAAAACAAGAACAAATTTGAATGGACAACGGAATGCGAGGAATGTTTCGAGCAGTTAAAAAAAGAAATATGCGCAGCACCACCACTGCAAGGATTTGACAGAGATTTGGAGTGCATCATCACCACGGACGCAAGTGGAAGAGGAATTGGTGCAGTACTTGCCCAAATGGAGACGACAGGAAAGGAAGTGACCATCGCATTCGCCTCACGTTCTTTGACAGAAACAGAAGAGAGGTACTCAGTCATAGAGCGTGAGGCGCTAGCCTGTGTGTGGGGTATGGAGCACTTCCGTCAGTACATTTGGGGCAAGAAAATCATACTACGATGTGACCATAAACCGCTAACCAAAGTGTTAACTGTAAAAGGGTTGTACACAGCGTCACCCAGACTAGCACGCCTTTCTAAACGGCTTTTAGATTATAACTATGAGGTACAGTACTTGCCAGGTACAAAAAATGTGGTGGCAGATTTTTTGAGCAGGCTACCGTTGAAAAACAAAGAAAGAGTTGAGCAGGAAGAAGAGTTGTGCGTGGCAAGCGTATGTGAGGAATTTCCTACCATCAGTAAAGAGGAGTGGATTCTGAGTAGCCAAGAAGACAAAACTCTAAGGAAAGTACATGAACACATTATCAAGGGATGGCCAAAAAAGAAGTGTTTGGAGGAGGAATTAAGAGCATTTTGGGAACTGAGAAACAAACTTACAACAGAAGATGAGCTCATTTTCAGACAGGGGAAAATGATTCCACCAAGCCTAAGGAAAAGAGTAATGGACATATGTCATGAAGGGCATTTAGGAGTAAACAAAACAAAACAGAGGATTAAAAGTTGGTATTGGTGGCCTGGATGTGACATGGAGATAGAGAGAATGATAAGACACTGTGTGACTTGCGAAAATGCTGACAAAACCCAGACTACACTCAGACCAATGCTAAAACCTATAAAGTGCCCCAACATGCCTTGGGAAAGGATTGGTGTGGACATAACTGGTCCCATAAAATGGCAAGGTGAACAGATGTATATAATTGTTATGGTGGACCATCTATCAAAATGGCCTGAAATTAAAGTATGCAAAAAAGTGGACACGAGTGACATAATAACATTCATGGATGACGTATTCACCAGGGAAGGTATACCAAAAACCATCATTAGTGACAATGGCAGCCAATTTACCTCGGAGGCTTTCAAAAAGTTCATAGACAGGAATGGCATCAAACACAAAGCAACATCAATATATCACCCTGCTGGAAATGGTGCAGTGGAATGGTTTAATCGAGTAATAAAAGGAACCATCCAGCTTGCCAACAAAAGTGGAAAATGTTGAAGAAAAGAAGTAAAAGAGATGATATGGGGGTACAGGATTACACCAGGCGAAAAAACTTTAGCAAGTCCATTTGAAGTCATGAGAGGTAGAACACCCATGTCAAAAGACAATATTGGATGGCTTAAACAAGCGAGATCATCTAAATGGTCAGTGGAAACCATTAGGGAAAGAATAAAGAATGCACAAACTATTCTCAAGGAGAAGAATGACAATAGCAAGCACTGCAAGGAAGTGTGCATAAACGTTGGAGACAAGGTGAGGATAAAAAGAAGTGGACACATAGTAAAAGGGGAAGACATATATTCCACCCCACTAGAGGTGGTAGAAGTATTTTGTAACTTCGCATTACTCAGTGATGGGAAAGTATGGCACGCTTCAAGGATGGCAATGTGTCACAATACAGAAGATAAGGAATATAAGGAAAAGAAAAGTAGTACCAAACTAAACGGACACCATCTTAATAGTTCAGATGAAGAGGAGAATGCAGAGGACAACAACTTTGGTGCACATGAAGGTCGTACAAGCACCCCGACTCGGATGACTCAGAAAGAAATAGAATCGGTCGGAATGGATAGGATATACGACTCCGATAACTCTGTGGAACCACAGGACAATGCAACTACAGGAGGCACAGACTCAGAATATGAAACCAGCGATGAAGGGGAACTAGGGTGTCATGCCAACTCAAAGGAAACAAGTGACATTGCAAATGCTGAACACATATCCAAAAAATATAAGGGTAGTAGGCATACAGAAGACGTTGGCGAAGCAAGTGAGAACAACAGCAGTTTTGGCCGAGTTCTATTCAAATCAAACAAATATAAAGAATTTGTGTGTGACTGACAATTACGAAATGTTACTGTTGTGGGGGGGAAATTTCTGTGTTAACCTTCTTTTGCTTTCTAGGGAAAGAGATGTGTTATGTTGGTCCTTTCTCACTTTCCTTCACCCTGCCCTGCGCGTGCCCTTTCCAGCGCGTGATAGGTCAACCTCAGCTGGAATGTTGACAGCTGAGGGCTGTTGTGACAGTTAGCAATGAATGGGCGAACTGCATGCTGAGCAGACGTGCCCTTGGTGTGCTGTTGTGACTGAATAAAGTTATTGACGACCAATTGTGTATGCAAAGTCGTCTTTACAGTTACATCACATCTTGCTTAACACATCACCATTTAGTTGTACTTATAGGACCTTTAAGCTGCCAATGTCAGGTAATGGAAGCCTTGAGTTTGGGAGGCCCAGAAGGACCTGTCAGCTGACAAGTGCAGGGGGGGTGGATGGCTTTAGTTTGAGAGGCCCTTAGAGGTGGGATTCCAAGAAGGACCTGTTACATTCTGTACAGTTTAGTGTTTATGTAATTTGTAATACTACTCCTTTAATTGCATGTGCCATGTTGTGTTTCCTTTTGGAATCCATATTCTTAACAGAGCTTTGCTCATACAGCATTCTGTACTGCTAGTCAGTTGTAACCTGTACTCTGCTGTGTCAGGACTGGATGCTGTGCTGTTCAATAAACCTTCTTAAACTACAAGTTTTCCTGGATTATTACAAAATTGGCGACGAGGACAACCTTACTCCAGCCATCTACAGCACAGGAGCGGAGTTTGAACCCATTTTGGAATTATTTACTATTTTCTTCTAATTTTCTTGGACTGCCTGCCTTTGAAGAATTTCGTTTTCAACTTTGTCTGCAAGTATTTCATTTTACCAAGGTTTTCCTGCTTATTGGATTCAAAAAATTACATCTTTATCCGTTTTCTCATCTTTAAATTCATTTGGCATCTTTTGATTGTGTGGTTACCTACAGCGCGATGTTTTCACGAGCTTCTACCTCCTCGTTCCTTAGTAACGCCGCGCATTGTGTACCACGAGTTTCCTAAGCTGCTTCTACGTCATCGGCTTGGAAACGGATTCGTCATCGGCTTGGAAACAGATTCAGAACAACACTATTACTTAGCAACCGGTGAAATTCTTCTTCCCAGTTCGCTGAACTTTCACGCAACGTTTCCGCGTCATCACGCTGCGTCTAAGCGTCATCACGCCGTCGAGGGTGATGTGTTATATTCTGGTCTTCTCCTTCTCTGCTGCTCAGCCTGTGTGTGTGATGTCATTGGAACGTTCGTGTATGCATGGATTGAATGTGTGATCAGTTTGAGTGAGTGGGGCTGAGCAGCTGGATGCTGCTCCCGGTGGGGCCTTCCTTACTACCAACTATGTCTAATAAACCAATTTAAGAATACCGTCATCACGCTGCGTCTAAGCGTCATCACACCGTCGAAACGTCATCACGCACGCTACGTGCCTCCATTTTGTTTATTTTCGTTGCTTAGCAACATTTACACGGCGATTCCATCTGCATACACGAACGTGTTTTCTTATCGTTTTTCCTCATAACATTAGCGCTTGCACTATTTAGTGTGCTACAACGTTTGCGCTTACTTTTATTTTCATTTTTTTTTTGTGTGTGCTCTTCTACCCTGAAGCTTTGGCAATCTATCTATAGCCTAATTTAAAACTACAACAATTCTGCAATTCTGCTGATACGCTACAGATTGGTATAAGTACTTTGACAATTCACCATTTTACTTTGTTTCCACTGTGTATCTTTGCATTTATTTATTTATTTATTTATTTTATTTTATTTTATTATTACTATGCAGTTTGATCCTCCTGCAAACTTTTTACAGGTCAAAGGTGATCCTCCTATGCCTTGGTCAAGGTGGAAGCAGGAGTTTTTCAACTATATGAAAGCTATTGATGGAGAGCGTATGGGGGCAGAAAAAAAAAGTATTCTGTTACATTGTTTAGGCTCTGAGGGTCAAGAGATCTTTAGAACTTTGCCTCAATTTTCTGTGTCTGGTGGCAGTGGTGATTCTGTGAATGTTTACACTGAGGCTCTCGGTAGATTAGAGAAACGATTCAAGCCTACCGCTAATATTGCTTTAAATCGTTTTAAATTTTATACTAGAGCACAAAAACAGGAGGAATCTTTTGATGATTTTCTCACTGCTCTAAGAGCTTTAACCTTACATTGCAATTTTGGTGCCATGGCAGATGAAATGATTCGTGATCAGATCATTGTTCATGTTAAAAACAAAAAGGTTCAAGATAAGCTATGGTGTATAGGTGACCCTAACTTGGAAGAAACTATAGCCATTGCTAAGTCCACAGAAATGTCAGAAAAATGGATGGATATAGTAGTTAAACAAACTTCAAATTCTAATTCTATTAAAAATAATACGGAAGAAGAAGTATGTATTGTTAAACCCAAAGTTGATGAGAAAAATTTTATTCCTTTTCAGTCTAGATCTAAAAATGCTGTTGGTGTCAATAAAAGAAGATCAGATTTTGGTAATTCGTCGTTATCATGTTACAGATGTGGTAGTAGATCGCATATTGCTTCTTTTCAGGGCTGTCCTGCCATGAACAGAACATGTAATATTTGCAACAAGTTGGGACATTTCAGCAATGTATGTAGAGAAAGGCGATACAATTCTCAATCTCGTACTGGACGATCACTCATTCCTACTCCCACAAAAATATCTTCTATTGGTATTGTTGATGAAGCCAAACATGAAGTTGATCGTGGATATGTTGTTTCTATTCTTCAAAGTGAGTGTGTGGGGTTAACCAGTAGGAAATCTCCCAAATGTGTCTTTCATGTTTCATCTATCGCTATTGAACTTATGGTAGATTCTGGATCTCCATGGACAATAATTACCAAAGAGTATTTTAATGAAAAATTACTAAGTGTATGTGATAAATCTGATTTACAACCTTCAGATATATTAGCAGAAGGATTCAACGGAAATAAGATCGATATTGAAGGTTTCTTTAATGTACCTTTGTGTTTTAGAGGTAGGTCAGCTCAGATTAAACTATACATTGCTATTAAAGGAGTCAACGTACTTGGGTGGCATGACCAATGGGAGCTTGGTATCACGTTAAATCCACGTGCCAAGGATCCTATCTCCTTATGTAGTGAACAAGAGATGATTAATTCTATTTGTGACATTCATGAAAAACATAGTGTTATTTTATCCTGGAGCAAAAAATTTAACAAAGTTTTCTGTGACCGTCTGGGGAAATTGGAAAACTTTGCACACAAAATCGTTCTGAAGGAGGGTGCAGTCCCAGTTAAACAAAAGCTAAGAGGGGTTCCTCTAAACGTTAGAGATGAGTTGAAAGAAATGTTGGATGATCTACTTAAAGACAACATTATAGAGCCCATTGAATCGTCTGAATGGGTTTCGCCCATTCTTTTGGTGCGTAAACCCGACCAAAAATTAAGGGTCTGCATTGATTTGAGAGCTCTCAATTCCAATATTGTTATAGATTGTCATCCCCTTCCTAATATTAATGAGCTTGTCTCCCTGTTTGATGGTGCGCAGATTTTTTCCACTTTAGACCTTAGATCAGCGTACCATCAAATTGAGCTCACTGAAGATTCAAAGAAATATACAGCTTTCATTACTCCCATGGGACTGTTTCAATACAGAAGGATGGCGTTTGGGTTGGCATCCGCTGCCTCTGTTTTCCAACGTGTCATGTTCCAAATTTTTAGAGATCTTGATAAATTTGTTAAGTGCTTTCAGGACGACATATTGATTTTCTCAAAAAACGAGGTAGAACATACTTCACATTTAAGTGTTGTGTGCAATAGACTAGAGAAATTTGGACTTACCCTCAAGGCACACAAATGCAAACTCTTTAGGAAGTCAGTTGAATATTTAGGCCATACTTTATCGGGGGAAGGTCTGATTCCTAAAAAATCTAATGTTGATGCTATTCTCAGTGCTCCAGCCCCAAAGAACAAGGAACAACTTCTTCCCTTTTCTGGAATGTGTGAATATTATAGTAAATTTGTTGTAAATTTTGCTACCAAAATGGAACCACTAAGAAAACTATTAAGACAGTGTAATACTTTTGTATGGGAGGATGAACAGGAAAAGGCTTTCACTGATATTAAACGCGACATTGTGAATTCCCCGACTTTGAAACCGTTTAGGATGGGCAAGAAGTGCATCATCACTACTGATGCAAGTTTGTATGGTCTTGGGTGTGTGCTATCTCAGACAGATGGTGTTTTAGAATGGAATGTAGCTTTCTCCTCCAGAACTTTTTGAATGAGACTGAGCGCAGGTATGCGGTTATTGAACGTGAGTTGCTGTCCTGTGTGTGGGCCATCGAACACTATAGAATTTATTTTTGGGGCAGTGAGTTTATTTTAAGGACTGACCATAAACCTTTGGTGCATATTTTATCTGCTGGTGGTGGTTGGAACTCAACAGCAAGGATTGCACGTCTCTCATCAAAGTTGCAGGAATACAATTTTACAGTAGAATACATTCCAGGGAAGAAAAATGTTACTGCTGACTGTTTGTCACGTCTTCCGTGTGAAAGTAAAGTTGACAGTGTGAATGGACTTCGTGAAGTTGATTTTGTGTTAGGGTTGACAGATCTAGTCTCCTCTCAGTATCAGGATATATCTGAACAGTTTTGGATGGAATGCCAGAATAAGGATGAGAGATTGGTTAAGTTAAAGAAATATCTCCTAGAGGGTTGGCCTAGCAAAACCAATGTTGGAGATGATTTACTGCCATTTTATAACGTAGCTGAAGAGTTATGGTGTGAAGGTGGTTTGTTTTTCAAATCTGAGAAATGTATTCCACCAAGTGGAGTGCAAGAGCTTATTCTCAAATTAGCACACAAGACTCATCCGGGAATTTCGGCTATGAAGCGCATTATAAGGTTACATTTTTGGTGGCCTGGCATGGACAGGTTCATTGACCGTACTGTTAGAGAATGTAGTGAGTGCTGTACCAGTGACAAGATGTTAAAATTACATGTTCCACCTCTTAAAACAGTGAAATGGCCAGAGTTCTATTGGAATAAGATAGCTTTTGACACATCGGGACCTTTCCAAGTTTTACCGGAAGGTTCGCGTTTTGCTTTGGTCATTATAGATTACCATTCGAAATGGCCAGAAGTGAAATTTGTAGCTAAAATCACTTCAGAGGTTGTCATTTCCTTTTTCAAGGAGGTTTTTGCAAGGGAAGGCTGTCCATCGGTGTTGGTTTCAGATAATGGTGTGCAGTTAGTTTCCTCTGAAATGAAATTGTTTTTACAATCTTGTAATATTAAACATATCTGTACATCACTTTATGAACCACACGAAAACGGACAGGTTGAGCGTTTGAACCGAGTTTTGAAGGGTTTTGTCTCTGATGCTATCAAGGAGAAAGGCAACTGGTTGAATTGTATTAGACAGAAACTCTGGACTTACCGCATAACTCCTCATACTACCACAGAGGTTAGCCCTTTCAAATTACTTAAAGGAAGGGATCCTGCGTCAGACACATGTCCTTGGTGGTTCAAGGAAAAGTGTGAAGGTTTGGGAGAGAGTGTGGTTGATATTAAAGAAGTTGCAAAGAGAGTCAGTTGCAAACAAAATAAGTCTGCAGTATGGTACAACAAGAAGTGGAAAACAAAAGAGCATGACTTGTGTGTTGGTGATTGGGTCAGAATTCTAAAACCTTTTATGGTTAGCAAAGGTATGAGCAAGTTTGGTAGACCAATTCAAATTAAAAGAGTGTTTAGTAATTCTGTCATTACTCAAGATGGCAAAGTCTGGAATTTGAGCAGGGTTGCTAAATGTCCTACACAAGATGTTGTTCAGTACCAGTCTCATGATAATGTTGACAAAGGCTACAGTCCTAATGGTGGGCCTGGTTCTTTTTCTGACTCAGTGGCTTCAAGAATCAAAGATGATAAGCGTGTCAGAAGAAGACCTACTTCCTTACAAGATTTTGTATAGTATGATTTGTATAGTTTGATGTTCTGTTCATTTATTTAAAGAGGGAGGTGTGTTACATTCTGTACAGTTTAGTGTTTATGTAATTTGTAATACTACTCCTTTAATTGCATGTGCCATGTTGTGTTTCCTTTTGGATTCCATATTCTTAACAGAGCTATGCTCATACAGCATTCTGTACTGCTAGTCAGTTGTAACCTGTACTCTGCTGTGTCAGGATTGGATGCTGTGCTGTTCAATAAACCTTCTTAAACTACAAGTTTTCCTGGATTATTACAGGACCTTTCAGCTACCAATGTTTGGTGATGGAAGGCTTGAGTTTGGGAGGCTCAGAAGGACCTTTCAGTGTGTAGGATGCCTTCGGGTTGGGAGAACTTGACCATCAAAACAGCAGCATGCAGGGACACACCTCAGGTCTAAAGCAGTTCTCTAAGTGGTCAGGCTCTATCAGGCGCCAGGAACCCTACCCTCCTTAATTTGAAAGGGTGAATACAGGCACTTTCGAGCAGGGCCAGCCTGGGTCCATGTAGGTAACAGCGGTGGGGTGTAGGGCTGCGTGTGGGGGCATTTTGAGAGACGATGCCGAGGGGAAATTATGTATTTATTTAATTTTCCCCCTGCATCGTTCCTCTAAATCTCCCCCCCCACCCTTCTTACCCAGCCCCACTGCGGTTACCTGCCTGGACCATGGCTGAGCAGGGCTTTAAAACCTTTATTGTGAGATTGCCAGCTAGTATCGGGAGTGGGAGAGCAACAACCTGCCCTTCTATAATCTCGTATCAGACACATGTGTAAGCTAAGACCTGTTGTCACAAACTGTGAGCGGCAGAGCAAACCTCCGCAAATACACCAATCAGGAAATGTGTTTATGTCTGAAAGTACTCCTTGCCAGTGTCATCTTTCAACAAAACAAGGAAGGCTTTCCTGTAAATGACTTCTCCGAACATATCAAACATCCCTGCACTGGCTCACTTTTCATTCATCCTCTAACATAACTTGGTGGCTCAGATGGTAAAATAGTTCACTGGGTTGAGCCTTTGCTGTTAACACCTGCTACACTGGTGCAGGATCTCAGTACTGAAACATGCTCCCCTCTAAGCAATATCTAGCTTCCTGGATTCAATTCAGCATAACATAAAACACGGTTTGCTTCATCTGTATGTAGACCCTATGTTTGTTCTGTCAATAATGGCATTTTCTTATTTTAAAGTAAGTTGTTTAATGCAAGACAATAGAGTTTTTAAATTATCTGTTCCTTACCACTGTTGCTAACAGTAATATATTTTGTTTTACTTTCAGTTGCTAGGAAAACATCTTCTAGGAAAAGGTAAGTCACTGAATACAGAGATTTGTGTTTTAATGATCATTAGTCATGTAAATGACAAAGAGAGGACAGGAGGTTGTGCTGGTATTTAAAGGAAACGTTTCTTTGGAGAATATTGTATCTTTTCCTTAGTGAATCAGAACTAGAGGCATCTCATTAGAGGTAGGAGAGGACAGTCATAGTGGAACATAGATTTACTAGAAGTGTTTTAATTTCTTTGTTGAAATTATTTAGAGCATGGCTTTAAAGGGTCCAGTTGTTGATCAGCAAGTATTATTCATTCCCATTTAAGATTTTTATTTATTTCTGATTATTGAAGAGCGCACGGCTACTGTCCATTCCTGCTGAGTGTGACACACTAAAAAAATCAAATCAAGGCTTGTGCACATGAAGAGGCAGGAGGGACTCGGTGCAAGGAACTGCATGTTTCCAACATGGTGAAGGCACCTATCCCAACATTTAAGGAAAGCTGGAGACTTGAAAAACAATTCTCAGAAGATTGTGTATACTCCATTGAGTTCTATTGAAGCAGAGGCAATTTCAGGCGGGAGACTGTCATAAAAAAAGCTATTTTTTGCTTACAAAATTGGAAGTCTCTTGCCTGAACGCCGGTATATGTATGTGGAGGGTCACTGTGGAATTGGTGAAGGTAAGAGACCAGAGTATATATATATTCTCTAGATAGACCAATGCCGGAAGTTCTGCCTAAAAAATCTTGGCTACATAAAAATGTTTTTTTCAAATGCACTTCTTGTCACGCATGCACTTTTGCCCGTAATTCAACACACTATACTACGGCTTTTAGCGACATCAAAATTCCTATAAAAGAACATCTGACTTGCAGATCAGATTTTGTAGTCTATAAACTTAAATGTACCTGCAATTTGGAATATATTGGGAGCACGAAACTCCCTGTGCATAGACGTATTTTACAGCACATACGTGCAATTGTGAACAGTAATAGTGACTATCCTGTCGCAAGACATTTTAAGGCTGTTCATATAAACCAGTTAAAAGATCTAGAGTACACTGTCCTATGCTCGGTACCAGTCCCTGGCCGGGGCGGCGATCGTGAGCGTTTGTTAAGACAGAAAGAATCACATTTTATTCTCTTACTCGATACCAGAGCTCCCAATGGTTTGAATCTTACAGAAGATTTACATGTCTTTTTATAATTCATCTAAGACTGTAATCTATGGGCATCCTATCTGAATCTGTGTTCAATCATTTCTTTATAAACCGCAATAAGTTGTCTATTTATGAACTTAAAGCTGCTATAGACTTACGTTGTTGCGGTTTTATATTGGGTACTCCAATCTATCTACATTCTGAAATTTGAACTGTTTTGACGCATTGAGCTGTACTCCTTTTTACAGTGTTCAGCATTTTGCAATTTATTGTCAATCTATAAACTAGCAACATGTAGGTTGTGTTTTCAAAGCCTTTCTGCTAATTGTTTATAAGAACACACTGTGTATTCTTGATTTAGCACGTTTAAATTACGTCTTTTTTACACATGCATTTTTTGATTAATTTTAGGCCATGTTTTGCAACATGATTTTCTACTGGCTACCTACAATAATTATTCTAGAAAGGAACATTCCTTTTGGACTACATTGAATTTTGGATTATAATGAAAATTGTTGATGATGGACATTCCCTAATGTGGATAAGACTTAAACATCTATTGAGTTTTTGTCCATTTTATGCACTTTACTGTGATGTATCTTGATTAAGACACTTGTCGATCATTTTTTTCATTAATTTTTTACATCTATATGAGTCATGAATTTAGTCTATATAAATTGAACATATTTTTGTATGAATTAAATTTATTGAGGATGGACATTTCCAACTTTGGATAAGATTTAGGCATCTGTCAAATTTTGGCCCACTCTCTGCACTTGACTCTTTAATGTATCTAGACTATGACACTTGTCAATCATTTTTTACATTTACATGTGCTATGAATTGTTTCTCTGTATATCGTGTATATATTGATCCAAATTCATCTTACAAAATGTTTTTCGATATCAATCAGATTATTGTATAGCACTTTTTAAGTCCATAAGGGTGATTTGTTTAGGTATTATGATACTGTTACTTATGCAATATGGCGTTCACTTTAGTCCTTCTTTTATTTTTATCCCTGCACTCCTTTGTCTAAATCGAAATCACCTGTGCACTTAATATAAATTTTGGTCATTTCCCGGGGCGCGTTATGTGAACAAGCTCCTTTTAGGAGTGAAACGCGTCATGGACGACACCATGTCTTTTTATTTCATCTGTGTGGAATAAATACTTACTTTTCACTGAAGAACATCGTTGCTGCTTCTTTTTGCCAAATTTAAAAGAAAGCCACGCTAAGAGGTCCTTACCAGGCAGGAGATTCACTCGCGGGAGCGTGCGCCACCATCTGGCAGCAATTATCGCTCCTGCGAGTGAATCGCGCCCGCCCCTCTCCTCTCCCCTCCACCGCACAGAGGCACGCATGTTTGTTGCTTGTTATATTCTTATACCAGCCTGTAATAGCCCTTTGTCTCTGTACCTCGTACTTTCGTGTGGTGACAGCCGTGTCCTGTCGGCTCTCCATTGAACTCCGCTGTCAGGGTTTGTGGATACTCTCCCCGTTGCCTCCCGACTGGTGCTCGTTACGGCTTCACAGTTACAATTCTGTGCCTCACTTCTCTTAGTCATGGAGGCCGCAGCCGCGCTCATCTCCCGCAGCCTCTTGCGCTTGCTGGAGGGCTGCCTCTTTGTTATTGCTCGTGCCCAGGAGTCCTCCTCGCTGCTTAGTTTTGGCAGCAGCACGATCGCCTGGGTCATGCCCGTATGGGCTGTGCTGGTTGGCAGAAAACGGCGGCTCCGCCGATCCCCTCGTCTTGGGCCTTACAAATGTCTGGCTCAGTGCCTTCATGCTGCTTGTTACTCCTGGTGGCTACCCGGCAGTCAATATGCTGAAGAGGGGGGGCAGCGGGTCCTCCATTGTGTGCTGTAGGACTGCCAACACCCACAGTGGGTCCACTGCCTATTTCCATAGACCCGCATGCGGCAGGTCACTCTACTTGTGCCATTGCCATCCCAAATGTCCCCCTACCTCATACTTTCGCATAGTATCGGCCGTGTCCTGTCGGCTCTCCAATGACCTTTGCTGTCAGGGCTTGCGGAGGCCTCTCCAGCTTTCTCCCAGACAGTTGCTCAGAGCGACCTCTCAGGCTATTTCTGCTACTCAAGCCATGGAGGCCACAGTCACGCCCTTCTCCTGCTCGCTGGACCCTCACTCTAGACTGCTGCTGTGGAGGAGAACAGAAGCCATGACCACCATAGACTGATTTTCTGGGGGGCATTGAATGGGCTAATGATTCCTGACAGTTCCTATCTACACAAACCTGCAGGTAGTCAGCCCAAGGGCAAGGAGGCAATAGTGGTGCGCAGTTTTTGCTCTCCACACATGGGGAAAGTTTTACCTATGAGTAGTACACTGATATTGTGCAGTCATCTGCACCCACGCAAGAGTGGTAAAACTGCCTTCCATTTCCTGCTCCAGGATGTTGCTGGGCTTGCGGCTGCCATGTGCTGCGTGCTCTGCGGTGTCCCTGATAACACTGACAGATGCCATGGAGCGATGGAGGGGTGCTGTAGCAGTGCTGGCGGTGGTTAGTTGGGGTTACCTTGTGAAGGGAGAGGTGGGGAGGCGGGTGGGGGGCCCCTGGAAGATTCTGTCAATGTCAGTGGGTGGAAGAGGGGCGGGTGGAGACAAAATATCCTTTATATGGGTTTTGGGTGAGTTTCGTGTGAAAGCCAGCATCCACAGGGGTTCTGGATGTGTGCCTGGCTTCCAATTTAAAGTGAAGAATCCCAACCGCCTTGTCGGGAATAGGGAGTACTCATATTTGGCCTCGACGAAGGCAGGCATTCCAGGATTCATTGCAGTACACATCACCAGAATCTCGGCCTTCCTCAAACCCTCATTATGAGTGGCCTGCTCTTAGGTGCGATATATATTTCTCCTGATAAACAGCGATACCACATGGCATGTTATTTATCGGGTGGATAAATAGCACCTATTACAAGTTTTTTCCTCTAAAATGGGGCATAAAATGCAAATTTACTGTACCTAAAATCTAATGTCCCAGTACATATCAGGCATTGTTCTCCCTTTAAATTCCGGCATGTTTACAATAAAAAACATGAAACTCATAATTGTAATATGCACAGTCACAGGAATTACCATATATATTGGTATTTTTCGGCCAACTTGTATTGAGGCCCGAGTGTGGTTTAAGCCAAAGTGAACTTTTCCAGTCCTTAGCAGGCAAACGCTGACCAGTATTCAGACACAGCAGGACTTTGTTCAGGGGAGCAGCAAACCCGGAGCCTCAAGTCTGGATTGGATTGCGCAAGAGGATGGACCTAAAAATTAGGAAGCAAGAGTGAAAGCCAAGAGTCATGGGAAACTCCACATGTGAGGAGTCCAGCTTCAGGTCACAAAGGATGTATAATGATTGTTAGAGGCTGGTCTTTTGTACACCGTCCCCTTTACTGAGTCAGGCTAAGAATGAAGGGGCGGCCTGCCCCATTTCCTTTTTGCACTTTTCATGTTGGCATTATGCCATATGTGCTTCTGCACGAAAAATCAAGACAGCGAGATGATGACAGTGTTGACACACACTGGAAATCCTTCAATTGGGTCAGCTATACGCTGCTAGACAGAAAGGTGTTGGATTTCAAGAGATGTGTCACGTGTGGGGATCACCAGTTTTTATGGATTTGGTGGGGCCATCTACCTACTCTCGACATAGGCCCTCATGTTTTCACACTCCCACATGTCTAACCATGGTGATGAATGGACAGAAACTCTCGCCACCCTGGACCATCCCTTCCCTCTCCACCACACCTCCAAACTGCCAGACAATCTGACCAGTGAAATTCACAAAAAGTCTGGGGCATGTTATCAAGGGTGGCGATAGGGAATTTTTGCCGCTTTAGCGGCCGTTTTCGGCCGCTAAGCGGCGATAATTCTATCGCCCTATTAGCAAGCTGTCGCTAACAGCAGTTAGCGACAGCTTTTAGGTGATAGCGAGCGGTTTGGGGCCCGCTTTGCATGTTAGCGATATTTATCGCTAATGACATGCAAAGTTGGCGTACCCAAACTGTTAGCGACTGAAAACAGTTGCTAACATCGCTATCACCTATTAGCAAGGCAGGCGTAGCGATGGAAATATTCGCACTAAGCGCGAATATCTCCAAATACTAACACCTGCCAAGACAAGTTCTTAGTCATGTTATCCAATGGGAAGTTGATAACATGGCTAAGAGCATTTCGTCGCTAATGCGTGAATATCGCTGTATTCTCAGCGATATTCACGCATTTCGCTGCTATCGTCAGAAAATGTATCGCTTTGGAGAAAAACGTTGATAATAGCACGTTATCTCAGCGATAAATTCCGGCGATGCTCAGCGATAAAAAAATAGTCGCTAAGCCTATTTATCGCTACTTGTTGGTAATATGCCCCTCCATATTGATATGAGAAGGAGCAGATCCACCAACACTTTCACCAATGAAGAGATCGAGGTTTGCCCTCTGAATTCACTCGTGGGTGACATTCAACAAGCAGGAACTTCCTTAGCTGTCTGTCATTGCTCCAAGAGGTACCGCCTCCATCCAGGAAATTACACCGTGGTACACCAGAGACTGCTGAGGATTCTCATGAGAGAGAAACATTGTGAACTTCTCCCTTTCTGCTGCATCCAAGGCAGCATGCCAGGTGTAGTGTCCTACAAGGACACAGTCTAGTTGTTTTCTTGTGACCTCACACTGTGCACCCACCCACCACAGACGTCACTGGGTCAGGTGACGCTGAGAATAAAAGAGGCCGAGCGCACGTGCTCGTGGCCAGAGGTCACTCCCCCACTGGTGTCCTGTGTTGTCATTCCCTTCACCATGTGGGCCTAGGGCCCCATCACCACATTGGCGACGAGGCGGTAACGGGATGCCACGCGTGCCACAGCTCATAGAAAAACAAGAGGAAGAAGGAGGGGAATGCTGCCCGTGCCATGAGCACTCCCCCTGCAGCAACCGATGAGTAACAGAGGCCCGCGGGGCGTGTGCTGAGCCCCGGGCCGAGAACACGAAGCTGGAGGTGACCGGGAGCTCACCCCACACCTCCCGTGCCCAGCATGTGTGCCCCCCCTGCGTGGGGCGAAGAGAGCGCCGAGCGGTGCCCGCCTTCATCAACCGCGACGGAGTGCCCCGGAAAGCGGAGACCTCTGCGGAGCCCACCCGCGGGGTTGAACTAGGCCCGTCGGCCGAAGGTGAGCCTACAGTAAAGCACCGAAAGCGGAGCCCACCCGCTATGAACTGTACACTGTGCCCCTAGTATAGCGAGGCCAGCGGAGCCCACCCGCGGCCTGCCTGTGGTGCCTCCTGTCCCCCGCTGCGAGGGCGGATAAACATTAATTATGCAAGACCAGCGGAGCCCACCCGTATGACCATGGCGCCCTGCCGAGTGGCCAACAATAAACTATACATTGAAGCAGGACCAGCTGAGCCCACCCGCGGCCTGCCTGCAGCGTCCCAGTCCCTCAGCGCATGTGAAGTGCGGCGTGGCGAATAAACTTTAAAGGAGAGCACCCACAGCGTGTGGAGAGCTGCGGGGCGCCGATTACTGAAAGCGGAGCCCACCCGCGGTGTGTCTGCAGCGACCCTGGCAAGCAGCCCCAAGTGCGATAAGGCCAGCGGGGCTCACCCGCGGTGTGCCTGCAACGACCCTGGCCCCCGCCGCACGGCGGGAGAGATGCGAGGCTGCAGCGGCGGGGTGCATGTGACTGGAAGAGGAGCCTGCAGTGGGGCGTGAACCGGCGGGCACCAGCATACCAGGCAGAGCACCCGGCAAGAAAAGAAGGGAACCCTATCCACTGCATCGCCGACAGTCCCCAAGAGCTGCGCTGACCGCTCCTCGCGCAGTGTGTACCAAGTGAAGCTGCGGGGGAGGAGCAGAGAAGCAGAGTCTGATCGGTCCGTGCAGAAGGAGAACCGGAGGAAAGCGGCTGCGAGCAAGAAGGGAGTAAGGAGGACACCGTGAGCGACTGTGCTCAATGCCTAGAATAAAGCCCACCACCGTTTCCCCAGTAGAGTGCAGACTTTTCCCCACCACGCCGGCGGCGGTGAGTGGCGGCAAGAGCGAAGGCGACGCTAACACCCCTCAAGCGAAGGCAGCGCCGTGAACTGCACTGTGGGCCCCCCAAGTCAAGTCAAGTCAGTCAAGTCAGTCAAGTCAAAGAATTTATATAGCGCACTACCTACCCAGAGGGTCTCAAGGCGCTTAGAAAGGGGAGGAGGATTACTTGTCAAATATCCACGTTTTAAGTTGCTTTCTGAATGCTAGGTGGTTCTGGGTGAGGCGAAGGTACGCGGGGAGTGAGTTCCATGTTTTAGCAGCCAGGTATGAGAAGGATCTGCCTCCCATGGTGGTCTTGTTGATGCGAGGTAAAGTGGCGAGGGCTTGGTTGGAAGAACGTAGTTGGCGGGAGGGGGTCTAGAAGGACAGTCGTGAGTTGAGGCATTCTGGTCCGATGTCGTAGAGTGATTTGTGTGCGTGGGTTAGCAGTCGGAAAGTGATTCTCTTATTGACGGGAAGCCAGTGGAGGTCTTTCAGGTGACCAGAGATGTGTTCGTTGCGCGGGATGTCTAATATGATCCTGGCTGAGGCGTTTTGGATTCGTTGGAGTTTCTTCTGGAGTTTAGCGGTAGTACCTGCGTAGAGGGTGTTTCCGTAGTCCAGTCGGCTCGTGACTAGAGCATGGGTGACTGTTTTCCTTGTTTTCCTCACTGACTGTGGTATTACGGTGACTGCATGAACCCCTGAAAAAAAAAAAACACTGAGAAAACTCACCGGAGCATTTGGAGTAGGCATGGAGCAACGAGGACAGCTGGTACACGGAACCGAGTCAGGTTCTGGAAAGGAAGTCTCCTAGTTTACACTGCCATCTAGTGACCATTGTCCGGTACTACAAAGGGGGAGAGAAGAAACAAGCTACTGCAGCCATTACACAGTGACAGACTACACAGTGACTGACCATAGCGCAGGACCACCCTGATGCCACACCAGTACAGCACAATACTGTGCAGCAACGTGAAGGCAGAGACATGGACATGCTCACCCCTGCATGAGACTAATGCCACGGCTGATCAAGAGAAGCAGCTAAGCGTCTCCCAGATGGAGGAGGAAAGCCAACACCTAGGACACAGTGAGAACACTAGGGCACAGTGAGAACTGCCAAGCACAAAGGCGAATGCACAAGTAACTCACCATGCTAGAAGTGGCGTCAAACCACGGCAAATGGAAGGCGCAGGAACGCCACATAGCGACAAGGAAGCCCGACCAAAGGCACAACACAACACTGCGCATAAAAGCGCAAGGAGTGAAGGAACTCCACGCCCAAGAAGGTCAACGAAGCAGTGGCGCAGTCCACCAGAAGCGCAGGAACGCACCAGAAGCGCTAGGAACACACCAGGAGACAGCGCAGGAACGCGCCAGCAATGCAGGAACCGTACCACAAAGCGCAAGAACGCGACAGGAGTGCAAGAACTCCACACCCGCACAACAGGACCGCGCAGCACTGCGCCGGAACGTGCCAAGAGCGCCAAGAATCAAGAGCGCCAGAGTGACGCTGCACAGCGACACGCCAACGCCACGGGACAGCGCACAAAGGTCCCCTAGAAAGACAGCGACGTCTCGCAGCAACCAAAGCGCCATCATCCGCACGCATGACGGCATGCACCAGAGGATGCACCTGGAGCAGTGACGCAACCCTCCTCCGCGCAGACAAAGCGCGCCAACGCCAAAACACCGTGACGGTGAATAGCGACCACGAAGAAGATAGCACAGCATGACGACTCATGCCGAAGATGAAAGCTGACCACCCAGTCTGGTCGCCTAGGAAAGAAAAGAAGCAACAGAGAAGATCGCGACAAACGGTCCAGTCAAAGAAGAGAAGAACACCATGCCGGAGAGCTATGCCCAGACCAGAGAGAAACAGGTGGAGTGCACGCTGCCTGGGGAAGACTGGTTGGGAAGGCCAACGACAGCAAGAGGACAAGACCACGTCGCAAGAAGGAACATGGAAAGGAAGGGCACAACGCCGTAAAGAAAAGGAAGGAGGAACAGTAGAGCCAAAGGTACCCGACCGATGGAATTGAGCAAGGAAGGGTATCTTGATTGAAGGCAACAGAAGTGATCAAGTAACAGGAAGATACGACGACAGGTCTAGTCAACAAGCCAGGGGAAGACAGTGTCCTACCACATGGACAAGACCAAGGGGACGACATGTAGAGGGCCCACTACATGGAGAAGCCTGGTTAGCATGAGCAAGCAAGAAAGAAGACCTGACCGCATCGAGGAAGAGAACGCAGAGGAAGAATGGAGGTACACAACATTGCTCCACAGAGGAAGAGAGAGAACCACAGTCAGCACACAGGAACATCGGTGCTGTCCAAGGAGCATCGCAACAGTCAGCACACAGGAACATCGGTGCTGTCCAAGGAACATCGCAACATCCGTGTGGATCCCAGTAATACCGACAACTCGCACCTGAGGAGACCAACCACTGAAGAACCGTATGGGTGCCCCGTGAACCTGAAGCTTGCGGAAGCAGAGCATACCCGAGCACTAGACAATCCACGCTTGTGGACTACACAAGACTCGACTGTGGCCATGTCCGAAGTTCCGCAGAGACCCGCACAGCCCACGCGATCAAGTGGCAGTCCAGGGGACAAGGGCCTCGCCCGCATGTCCTGTGAGAGAGGAATCCGGATGGGAGAGGTGCAGTAGCGGCAGCTCTACGACAGGCAACAGGAAGCACGAAGGCCCCAGGTAAACACCTGGCAACGAGAAACGGTCTGATGAAGACACTGAACCCATGTCCTAACGGCAAGATCATCCTGGCGGATGACATCAACACCCCCGAGGACATCATGAGAGACTTGGCGGTGAGTCTGTTGGCAGTTCCTCAGCGACGCCTTTGGGCGGCTGATGCGAAGCCCCGCACGGTCCACCGGGTCCCATCGTGTCCAGCAAGAGGGTCCTCCCAGCGACTCTAGTGAGAGAAGAGTCCAAGCAGGAGAGGCCAATCTTCGAGGCTCCAGTGAGAGAGGAGTCGGGCAAGAAAGGCAAGTCGGACGTTACTTGGCCGGCAGGAGGTGTGAAAGCATCAAGATCAGCAAATCCAAAGAAAGACCTAAATCCAAAGAAAGACCTCTCGTGCCGCAGTCGTCTCCAACAACCAACAAGCGTTGTCATTCACCGGACTCGGAACACCGGCGAGACCCCTCAAGGGTCAATCCTCTTCTGCTCCAGATACCCCAAGTATTGAACAGTGTACATAAGCGCAGCAAGACAAGGATGATCTGAAGTACACCGCTGAGGTGAAGCTCATCTGACTGGATTTGTAATCCTGGAACTTTTCAACATTCTCCCAGCCGATCGCCTGAAGAAGATCTGTTGGGGTTGTAAATTGTTTTATTCTGTTCTCTTGCAGGTTGGACATTTTGTTTTCTTTTCCTTAAACTTTGGGAGGGATGTAGTGCCCTGCAAGGACACAGTCTAGTTGTTTTCTTGTGACCTCACACTGTGCACCCACCCACCACAGACGTCACTGGGTCAGGTGACGCTGAGAATAAAAGAGGCCGAGCGCATGTGCTCGTGGCCAGAGTTCCACTCCCCAACTGGTGTCCTGTGTTGTCATTCCCTTCACCATGTGGGCCTAGGGCCCCATCACCACACCAGGCAGTGCCCCATAGCTTTGTGTGCCAGCCAGTGCCCATGGGCTTTGCGCCAGCAGCTGGACCTACGCCTAGGGTGCCCAGTGCATGGGGTTTAGTCTCAGTTGCTCCAAAACGAAACCATAACAGCTTGACACAGCTGGTGGACATACCAGCAGATGTTTGACTGCAGTTCTTGAATGGAGTACATTCTTTATAAAACCACCCCCAGTAAGAATGTATTCCAGCATTGGGGTTAGCTGAGACTCCCAGGCCCAGCCATGTGCTTTATTGCGGAAGGGAGTCCTGTAATGATAAGAGAAGAGCACCCTCCTTACGGAAGGCATGCCTGACGCAAGAGCGGCCCCCTATTTCCTTTCTGGGTCTGCACTTCTTATAAAAGGCCTTCCATCCGAGGACTTTGTCGGCTTGGAGGGCTCACATTAACCAGTTTGTTTTTTTGTTTTTAACGTGAGCCAAAAGCAATTCAGTCTGGTGCTGGCTAGGCCTCCAAAGTTGCTCCTCAGCATTTGCTATTTTCGAAATGTACACCCCACTGGCGTAACGAAAATTGAGGGGGCCGCCCTGCAAGGTACGTAGAGGGGCCCCCTCCGGGCTCAATTAGGACTCGGAGCTCTCCGGACAGAGTGCAGTGCCGGACAGAGTGCAGTGCCGAGGGAGCCCCCTGGAGCTTCGGGCTCCCCCGCACCGCGAGGGCCTGTGTTACGCCACTGGTACCCGCCAGATGGCGCCACCATCACCCGCAGCCAGCCTGCCTCTTTGCTAATGCGCTGCGTTCCCCGGGGGCACCGGACAGTTCTCTGTAATTTTCTGTGTACTCTTTCGACGCAAAACACCTTTGTTAGCTGAAAAAGGCGCCATAAATTAATTTATGCAAATGTTTTCTCACTGTACAATGTCGCAATGAGCTCGTCTTTTCACTCAACTCGATTTGTTTTTTTGTGACTAGATGAGATTCCATGGCCCTGCAGCATGTTGAGCTGTTCATTGCTCACTTCATGTGTGCAGTATTTTTTCATTTCCTGATGTGGTTACTCTAGCGTTCTTTGTTCCAAGTGATTCCTACATTATTTTCAAACGTTTTCTCATCCAGTGCTCTAGTACAATTGCATGTTTTGTAAATCTGTGCTTGAAAAACGGACACACCTTACATTCCATTTATTTCTATAATCTAGGGATGGCTCCAGGGCATGAAGCACTTGATGTGTCTTATTGGCTTTGCTGTTGCTGAAGAGCGTCTGCATATAGCATTGGTAAAGAAAACAAGCATTGGCATAGCCAAGAGGTCTCGCTTTTGGGACCTTATAAGTATTTAGTCATGCAGCACAATATCCTTGGTGCAATAACATCAACTGTTGCATGGCTAAAAACTTATAATGTCCCAAAGGCGAGACCTATTGGCTATGCCAATGCTTGTTTAGAGTTGTATATAGCACGTACTAGACTTGAAGATATCAGGTATCAGAGCGCTTTACATGAGCACAAGTTTCGTTACAGATAGACACATTCATTTTTGTTAGGCACGGGGAGATTAAGTGATTTGCCCAGAATCACACGATGTTTAGCGTCCATGCCAAGACTCGAACCCAGTTCCCCACCTTCGAGTTCGACTGCTCTACATCTTCTTCCAATTACTTTTTTAGATGTTCGGTGGGTTAGTGGTCTATGAGATGGGGCATAGACATTAACAGATAAATCAAGTCATACAAGAGGGGAGTGCCTAATGGGGGTAGGGGCTTGTTAACAATTGATGTGAGAGCAGAAGGCTTATCCAATTTATCTGAAGGAGGCGAGTGACTGTTAAGTAGACCGTGTTACCAAAGTAGTAGACCGAAGGCAGAGGATGTAGATACTGAGGTTTAAGTTGAATTCTCCAAGATGAGAGTGCCTGGGTCCTCAAAGAATTTACCAATGTGGCCTGGTGAGCATTTACCATTTTAAAGGAGGTAATGCTTTAAGTGAAGTGAACAAGACTAGACCATTTCTTGTTTATACATCGTGACATAATCCAGGCGCACAGTTCAGGAAGATACCTATATGTCAGCTCTTCCTTCAGCTCCTGCCATGATTGAGTCATTGTTCTTGCACCTCATTTGGCAAAGTCTGTCAGAATCACTGTGTTGAGTTATTTTACATAGTTCTACTAACACTGACACTTAACCATCCTCACTGTGCAATGCCTAATACAAACCTTGTGCAGTGTGCCACTAGGTCATACTCAAAATTACATACACTCTAGGGGGTGCTTGTGTGCTTGTGTGTTGTTGCTTTTTTAAAATTTAAACAGCTTGTTTAACTCTTATTTGAGGCTGACTGTCAGAGTTTGGGCTACCTCCTATGGAACACTTCATATCTCATATATTTATTTATTTATTTGCAAGCTTATACCGCGCTAGGAATCGACTCCCGTAGGAGTATCTCCGCGCCTCTGGCATCATCTGTAAGCAAAGAAGACCCAATCATATATCCTTACTCCCTAGATAAGTGGCCTAGTAGTGAAAGAGAAAAGTTTTAAATTTTTTCCTAAAAGGAAGATGTTCTCTGCATAGTCTGATTTCCATGGGGAGATCATTCCACAGCTTCGGGCCGGCTACTCACAAGACCTTCCCCCTTGTCTTGTCTTCTTAAACCTGGGGACACATAGCAGTTCTTCATCTCCTGATCTAAGAGATCTGGAGGGAACATATAAATTGAACTTTTTAGTCAAGTAGTCGGGGCCTTTCCCTGTGAGGCACTTGTGGATGATACAGCATGTTTTGAACATCACCCTCTGTTTCACTGAAAGCCAGTGAAGTTTGGTTAACAGGGGTTTCGATGGAGTACGAGCAGGGACGTTGAGAACAAGGCGTGCAGCAGTGTTTTGCACAACCTATAGTCTTGCAATGATCCCCTCGTTGGCGGCTAGCAGCAATCCATTGCAATAATCCAGTCTACTCAGCACGAGCGACTGCACCAAAGTTCTTCTGGTGGTATCAGGGAGCAAGGGGAATACCTTCCGAAGAAGCCCAATAACATGGAAACAGGAGCCGACCATTTGATTTGCATGTTGTTTCAGGGCAAGCTCCTGATCCAATTTTACTCCAAGATCTTTCACAACCAATTTGGGCTCAGGGACTGGGCCCAGATCTTGAGGCCACCAGTCAGGAGTCCACAGGCGTTTAGCTTCCCCTAAGAGCATCACCTCCGTCTTGGAAACATTGCACTGCAGGAAGTTTGATGCCATCCAGTGGGCCACCTCTTTCATCCCCCGGGCAAAGGAGTTACGCACTTCAGGTGTCAGCGTTTTAAACGGAAAGATGAGTTGAGTATCTTCCTTCTGAAACTGAAAAGATGTGTAGGACTTAGCCTTTTTGGTTAAAGTTCCATAAACGTTTTGCTTTACCCCATACCATTTTCCTGACCTGGAGATGCCAATTTAGAAGCTTTGGGTACTTTATGCTGCTGATCAGTGTCAAAATACAGGAGTTCCCTATGTAAAATGTAATGGTGATTGGTTGGCCATGATTGTTATGCTTGCCTTAGTAGTAAAAGTCCCTAGTGATGTGCACTGTGTGTACAAGGCTAGTAATGCAAGAGCGTGCAGAGAATGGAACTCAGACCTTCAGTGTAGAGCCTGTGCACAGAATGCTAAGTTAGCATGTAGCCCTGACAAATGTAACCACTTGTCAGGCCTGACTTTCCCTTTTACATACACATAGGGCACCCCTGTGGTAGGTACCAGGTCACCCCTGGGCATGGTGCAGTGTAGGTAAAAGGCAGAACATAAACTGAGGTGTGTGTTATGTTCTGACAGTGAAAAACTCTCCATTTCATTTTTCACTACTGAAAGGCCATTCTGCCCATAGGACAAAATGGGGGAGGCTGGGTGTTGTGTTTGTAAGCTTAGTTTCCTGTCAGTTTATAATGGAGAGGTTACGTTTATATGTATGGACTCACGGTGTGATAATGCACCACCTCTGTGAAGGTGGTTTTGGCGCTGTGTTTTTATAAACCACTCTTTTAGAAAGTGGCTGAGTTCTGTGCTCTGAGCATTTCTGTGTGTCTCTGAAATGTGGATTGTCTGTCTGGAACTGAAAGGAGAGAGGGGCTGGGTGAGGTCTTGACCCAGGGAGGGGTTAAAATGGCACCACGCTGCCCTGCATCTGGAGAGCAGGGTTAGGAGAAGCACAGGAGTTGAAAGGCCTGGGCTGGTGCTGTAACCAATTCACCCATCTCCTGCTGAGTGATTAAGGATCCAGACCTCCAGTATCAAAGGGAGAGAGGTGACAGTGGGATGGAGACACCCAGAACTGATTTAGGGAGGGGTCAGGGACCCCTGAGCGCATGCAAACTTCAAAGACATCATGGGGTTACTGTAGCGTGGTTGTACATACGGAACACTCGTGCCTTGGAGATAAGCCTGGCTGCTCTTGCCAAGCTACACAGGGGTGAGCAGGGCTATGTCAGACGGTATCCTTACTTAGCCTAACGTTGAAGTGAGGGGCCAGGGACGCACGCCTCTAGCATTTGGCGGCGAGGGTAAGCAACAGCGACCTCCACTTTCAACATTTGGCAGCAGAGCAGTGGGATTCGATCCTAACAGAAAGTAAACGCGTATGTGCAATATCCCTCACACTAATTGGTGTTCATCATTAATTGATTGCAGACCACGACACAACAACATATTATTTTTTATTTGGTGGTTCTAGTGTGGTGTAACGTTTAATCCACAGATCATGTCCCAAGGGGAGAGTCAGATAGCCAGTGAGGCTGAGATTGCAGAATGGAGTTTGACATTGAGGCACAGTATACCTACAAGGTTGATTAGTTGATCAGTTGAGGAAATTCTGCAGGGCTTTGGGATGTCCCATGAGAGTAGCACCAAGAAAGAGGAGATGCAGGTGGCCTTGAGGGCCTGGTGGGGAGCCAAAGAGGCACATAGATGACCTCTTCATGGTTTGGAAAGGGTCCCCAGAGTAAGCATGGGATTTGTTTAGACACCTGAATGACAACAAAGTGATTTTACAATACATGGGTGAAGTTAGTTCAAGAACAGTACACTTTTTAGACCTTAGAGTATTTGTATCAGAGAGGAACCTATGTACGGCTTTGTACTGAAAACCTACGGCTGGAAATTCATTTCTTCATACCACGAGTAGCTATCCACATAAATTAATCAATAGCATACCGTTTGGTGAATTGTTAAGATTAAAAAGTGATGCCATTTGATGTCATCAGTGATGTCATCAGTGATGTCACTGACTATGTCATGAATGATGTAATATGTGACATCATCAGCAGTGGATTGCGAGCGTGCCAGTTATAATTAGAAGAACTAACTATAACTTAGGAATTTCAATGGTTTTGTACAAGTGAAATGTCCAGCTAACTATAACACCCCTATATAACCTATGTTATTTTTCCAGTGAATTTCTAAGGTTTTTTAAATGCTAATTCCTAATCAATCAATCAATCAGTCATTTGTTAAGCGCACTACATACCCCTGAAGGCCTCAAGGCGCTGGGGGTGGAGGTGGGGCCGCTACTGATCGAACAGCCAGATCTTTAGTGTCCTCCTAAAGGTCAGCAGGTCTTAGGTCTGTCGTAGGCTCAGTAGGATGGTGTTCCATGTCTTGGCGGTGAGGTGGGAGAAGGATCTCCCATCGGTGGTTGTTCTTCGGATGCGCGGGAAGGTGGCGAGTGAGAGGTCGGCGGAGCGTAGCTGGCGGTTGGGGGTGTAGAAGGAGAGCCGTCTGTTGAGGTAGGCTGGGCCGGTCTTGTGGAGTGCCTTGTGTGCGTGGATGAGGAGCTTGAAGGATATCGTCTTGTTGACGGGGAGCCAGTGCAGGTTTCTCAGATGGGGGGTGATGTGGCCGTGTCGTGGTACATTGAGGATCAGTCATGCCGAGGCGTTTTGGATGCGTTGTAGTCGATTGATGAGCTTGGTCTGGGCTCCTGCATAGAGGGCGTTTCTGTAGTCGAGTCTGCTGCTGACGAGGGCCTGGATGACTGTCTTTCTTGTATCTGTCAGGATCCATCTGTAGATCTTGCGGAGCATGTGGAGGGTGTTGAAGCAGGAGGAGGAAATGGCGTTGACTTGCTTGGTCATTGAGAGCGTTGAGTCAAGGATGATTCCCAGGTTGCGTGCGTGGTCGATGGGGGTCAGGGCTGCCCTTAGTGCTGTTGGCCACCAGGAGTCGTCCTAGGCTGACGGGTTGGAGCGGAGGATGAGGACCTCCGTCTTTTCCGAGTTCAGCTTCAGACGGCTGATCTTCATCCAGTCGGCGACGGCCTTCATTCCTTCATGGAGGTTGGCTTTGGTGGTGATGGGGTCCTTAGTGAGGGAGAGGATCAGTTGAGTGTCGTTGGCATAGGAGATTATGTTGAGGTCGTGCTGTCGGCCGACGTGTGCAAGCGGGGCCATGTAAATGTTGAACAGTGTCGGGCTGAGGGAGGATCCTTGGGGTACACCGCAGATGATCTTGGAGGCTTCGGAACGGAACGGAACGGGGGGAGGCGATTCTCTTGGTTCTGCTGGAGAGGAAGGAGGTGGTCCATTCCATAGCCTTGTCTCGGATCCCTGCGGCGTGGAGGCGTGCGCGTAGTGTGCGGTGGCAGACAGTGTCGAAGGCGGCGGAGAGGTCTAGGAGGATGAGTGCTGCAGTCTCTCCATTGTCTAGGAGAGTTCTGATGTCGTCGGTGGTGGCGATGAGGGCGGTCTCGGTGCTGTGGTTGCTGCAAAACCCTGACTGGGAAGGGTCCAGGATTCTGTTTGCTTCGAGGTATCGGGTTAGCTGTCTGTTAACGATTTTCTCGATTATCTTGGCCGGGAAGGGGAGCAGAGATATGGGTCGGACGTTCTTGAGGTCTCTTGGGTCTGCCTTGGTTTTTTTCAGTAGGGCGTTGATCTCAGCGTGTTTCCAGCTCCCTGGGAAGGTCGCGGTCTCAAGGGAGAGATTGATGACGTTGCGTAGGTGGGGTACGATGGAGCTGCTTGCTTTGTTGAAGACGTGGTGTGGGAATGGGTCTGACGGAGAGCCGGAGTAGAGTGTGCTCATGGTCTTGATGGTGTCATCGACGCTCACGCTGGTCCAGGCTAGCAAGGGGACGTGGCAGATGATGTGCGGAGGGTCTGTTGTGTTGCTGTCTGTTGGGGCTGTCTGTGTGTTGAAGCTGTCGTGGATATCAGGTATCTTGCGGTGGAAGAAGGTGGCGAGGGAGTCGCACAGTGCTAGCGACGTCGGGATGTCGTTGGTGTTGGAGCTGGGGTTGGAGAGTTTCTTCATGATGTTGAAGAGCTCCTTGCTGTCGTGTGCGTTGTTCTCGAGGCGGTCTTTGAAGGAGGTCTTCTTGGCAGCACTGATGAGGTGGTGGTGGTTGCGGACGACGTCCTTGTGTGCTGCATGCCTGTCCGGAGTTTATTCACTGTGCCATTTCTTCTCTAGTTTCCGGCAGGCGTTCTTGTAATCTAGGAGTTCTGCAGTGAACCAGCTGGCCCTCTTGCTGGTGTCTCTGTGGGGGGGTTTCTTCAGCAGAGCGAGGGTGTTGGCGCAGTCCTCGATCCAGCGTCTGAGCTTGTGGGCAGTGACGTCTGTGTTGGATGGTTCGGTGGGTGGGCTGAGAGCGAGGTTTGCATGTAGTTGGTCTTCGGTGATTTTGCTTCAGCGGCGGGGGATCTGTTTGGTGAGGTGGTGTTTGGTGGGTTTCTGGAAGGTGAAGTGGATGCAGTAGTGGTCGGTCCAGAGGAGGTTGGTGGTTTGGCTGACGGAGACGTGCAGGCTTGAGGAAAAGACGGGGTCGAGCATGTGGCCGGCGGAGTGGGTGGGCGTTGTGAAAAGTTGTCTCAGTCCGAGGTTGGTGAGGTTATCGATCAGGGTTGTGGAGTAGTTTTTCGTTGTTGTTCTCAAGGTGAAAGTTCAGGTCTCCGAGGAGGATATAGTCGGTGGAGGTCAGGGCGTGCGTGCTGATGAAGTCTGCGATGAAGTCACTGAACTGGGGAGGGTCCAGGGTAGTCGGTAGACGAGGGTGCCTTTGAGGGTGGAGTTGGGGTCTGTGTGGATCTGGAAATGCATGTGTTCGGTGCTGAGCGCGTTGTCAGTGGTAGTCGAGACCCTGATGCTGTTCTTGTGGACGATCGCGATTCCTCCTCCGACTCGTTGGTGCGGTCCCTGCGGGTGATCTTGTAGCCGTCTGGGATGGCTATGGCGATGTCGGGGGCGGAGGAGTTGTTCAACCAGGTCTCTGTCAGGAAGGCAACGTCCGGGGAGGTTGTGTTGAGCAGGACCCAGAGCTCGACGGCGTGTTTGCGTGCGGAGCGGGTGTTCAGTAGTATGCATCGGAGGTGGTTGAGGTCTTTATTGGCGGGTAGTTCATCGGCTCTGTGGCTGGTGTAGCTGCAGTTCCGGCAGGTGAAGGGACCGTGTGTGCGTTTCCAAGTGAAACCAGTGAATATTAGCTGACGGAAGGAAATTCAAGTTACTGGTAAGTACGGTTAGAATTACTTTTTAGGATCAGTACTGGGCTCAAAGTTCCAACACTGAGGTCTCTCCTGATAACAGGTGAGTAAATCGGAATTCGTAGTTCAACTGATTTTACTTCGGTCCAGTATATATAGAGCCACTTTCCTACACCATCCCCTCCCTTCACCTCTGTGCAAACACGCCCTGTGGCGCGTTTTAAGTCAGGGAAATAATTCCCCTTCAATCCTGAGGGTCTCTAGGGTCCAACTAGCCCACTAGGTACATCCAGTAAGCGCCACAGAGCTGCGTAGCAGGGATATGTAAAAAGGGGCACGGCCTAGACCACCTCTCTGCAACGCAGCGCAGTGGCGCTTACTGGAAGCACTTGGTGGGCTAGTTGGCCCCCAGGGTCCCTCAGAATCGAAGGGGAATTTTTTTCCCCAACTTAAAATGCGCCACAGGGCGTGTTTGCACACGTCACCGCAGGCCCCATCTCCTCCTTCACTACTGTGTAAACGCGCCCTGTGGCCATTCTAATTTGGGAGATTAAGTCCCCTTGAATCCTGAGGGTCCCTAGGGTCAAACTAGCCCACTCGGTACCTTCAATAAGTGCCACAGAGCTGTGTTGCAGAGGTTTAAAAAGGGGCGTGGCCACTGAACACCTGTGTGCAACACAGCTCCCTGGCATATACTTGAAATACCTGTTGGGCTATTTGGCCCTCAGGGACCCTCAGTATTGAAACAGAATTACTTCCCTAACTTAAAATGTGTCCGGATCGCGTTTGCACAACGGTGAAGGAAGGGGGCGTGGCCTGAGATGACATGTGTGCAAACACGCCCTGTGGCGCTTTTTAAGTTAGAGAATTAATTGCTCCTCAATCCTGTGGGTCCCTGGGGGCCAACTAGCCCACCAGGTACCTCCAGTATGTGCCAGGGGGCTCAGAGCCATGCCCCTTTTTACAGCACTCTGCAACGCAGCTCCGTGGCGCTTACTGGAGGTACCTGGTGGGATAGTTGGCACAAAAACAATCTGAAGAAATGTCCTCTTTCTAAATATGCTGCTAAATACAGCACACATGGAAAGAGGAAAAAACAAGGAGAAATAAAGATATTTACTCCCCATTTCTGCTAACCTGGGGAGTCTTAGCATTTTGACACAGTTCTAGTTATGCCTACAATGGTAAATCTGGGAATGCACCAAAATCATGGGATTTACATTGCGTGGCGTTACTCTAGATTTATCCAGCCAATCAGGGCCAAGCAAGGTAGTAATATGTGGCTTGAAAATTCTAACTTGGTAGTTGTGTCGCTCCATTGCATGGTGCAAGGGCGATTCAACTCTTCGATAAATATTCCCCAGAATCTTTAATGGAATTTAGAAGTCTCTCAATATTCGGACAGAGTCCTATGGGAAAATCAAAAAGTCTCTAAGTTCTAACTGTCATATTGACAAGGAACACCACACCATCACTATGGGAAAAGGAAATGTCTCTGGCTCACATCCAAACTTATTTATTTATCTATTTATTTATAGGCTTATATAGCGCTGGACTCGACTCCTGAAGGAGTATCTCTGCGCTTTGTATGCCCTGCAGGTACAGATAGAGTGCTCATCAGAAGGAAGACAGAGATGAAATCAGAACAGAAAGGTCTTCAGCATCTTCCTAAAGGCTGGGTGGTTAGTACATTGTCTGACGGTCGGGGGTAACTTATTCCAGAGGGTGGGACCTAAAAACGAAAGGGCTCTTCCACCCAGTCTAGCCCTCCTCATTGAGGGGACCTGAAGTAAGTTTTGGTTGCTGGAGCGGAGAGTACATACTGGATTGTATGGAACACATTTCTCAGCTAAGTAAGGAGGACATGTGCCATAAATGCTCTTGTGAATTATACAGCAGGTTTAAAATTGCACCCGTGCCCGGATTGGCAACCAGTGCAATTGGTCCAGAAGAGGGCCCGAGGGAGTTCTCGGAGGAACATTGAGAACCAGCCTGGCAGCGGTGTTCTGGACTACCTGAACCCTCCTCAATGAGTTATCAGTAGCTGATATCAATAACCCATTGCAGTAGTCCAGGCAACTGAGCACTAGGGCCTCCACAAGAGTCTTTCTAGATGTATCCGGTAGCAGGGGAAACACTCGTCTGTGGAGACCAATTACATGCAAACAAGATCCTGCTGTTTGGTTGACATGATCCTTCAGTGATAGGCCCTGATTAGGGGTTTTATTCTCAATTCATGCTTGGACAATAAGCAAAAAATGCAAATGCAACATGGCTTGGCTTGTGGAAACAAATGTTAGACAAATCAGAATTGCGATTGTCACAAAAATATTATAAAACAAGCAGGAGCAAATCTTCCAGTAGCTTCCACGACAACAACATAGCTCTGAGATGTTCAATACAATATGTATCATTATCAGAAAAAGACTCGTACATTACTTTGCTAGCAAGCCTGCATCGGAACTTCCAGCGGAAGTGTTCTTCAGAATGACACTTTGGGAACACGAAGGAAATTTGATTCATAATAATTGTTCTCTAAGTAAAATAACCAATTACACAGTGTACTATTCTCTAAGAAAACTGTGAGGAGAGGAGACGCTCAGAGGGACATTGATTGGAAGGGGTAATGAGCTGGAGTATCATCCATATTAATAAGATTGTGTCTCGCGAAAATGTGTTATACCTAAAACACAATAATTTGTCATAACTAAACTACACTAATAAACACACTTCTAAACATTATTAGAACATTAGAATGCAGACAATGGAGTGCTCTGGGCTTCTACAGGCCAGTAGAGGCCTGTAGAGTAACATTCTAATGTTTGTTTCTCATGCACAGCTGCTGCCACAAACAAAGGCCTCTCGGAGCCTGAGGTGATTTAAATTCCCTCATACTCCAAGAGGCCTTTGTTTTCACCAATTAGAACATTCTGCCCCCTGGGGCTTAATGTTCTAATACCCTTAGAGCCCTCCTAATGGGCTCTACCGGCCAATAATAGCCGGCTCCCTTGTTACAGGCTACTTTAATGCTACAGCGGGCCTTTAATGGCCGGTATAGTCCGCTTAGTCAAGCTCTAAGGCATATTATTTCATCACCGTAACTATATTCACTAGAAAAATCATTAGTATTAAAAAATAATTGGTCACTCAAAATTGTGCATTTAGAAAAAAGCTTTAACAGTACATAGTAAAAAACTTTTAGCTTGAGCAAAACTTACAATTTTGCGAATCTGGTTGGCAACTGTAAACCTCAAACACTTTGTTAGGTACATTAGTGGTAGCCAAGTACTCATCGGACTAGTAAGCCAAGCATGAGACAGTGACGGACATGGCATGTGGGTATCAATAGGTGAGTCATACCCTTTAAACATTTGATCAAAAATATTAGTATGTATTAGAAAAGAGAATACGAGAAAGCTAGTGGAAAGAACACAAAGACACAAAAGACAAAAACATTTTTTTAAATGAAAAAAATATATATTTCAGGTGTTAAGAAAAAGTGAAACAAAGGGAAATCTAATTAAAAAAGGTCAGATAGAAAAAGATGTGCATGCCAAGGTCACAGTTACAGTCATGCAAGCAAAGGGAGGTAATAAAGCCAGAACACAGGAAAATTCAGTAAGGCATTAAGAATTTTAGCAACACTGTAGAAATATTAACACAATGTTAATCATGCTTGATTTTTTTTGTTCATGCAGGTGTTAAGCATCATTCAAACATGGTGAGTGACAAAGTCAAATGCCTTTTTTTTTCCAAAAAATGTGTTAGATCTGTCTTGAACCTTTAATACTTTCATCAGAACAATACAGTATATGAAATGCCATTTTTTTATGTATGCTCTACAGCCAGTATTTAACCATTTTAAATAAAATACTGTACATAAAATATAACAGCTATTGCAAAATCTAGTTTGTGTAACTTGTTGTGGAATCCCGTATTTAAAGACAGGAACCTTTTTATAAGCAAGGCGTCACTAAAGGCCAGAGAAAACAAAAGGGCTATAATATGCCTTGTCAAATATCATACGGATATTGCAAGTCACTGAGGAGTTCCATAACCATTTAGAGAAACCAGGCCAAAGGCTGAGTTCCTTCATAAGGTAATGGAACTCTGAAGTGACTTGCAATATCCTTATTAAGGACACCAGGGGGGATTTTATCCCGCATGTTACATGGCCATTGCATCACCTTTCCCACAAACCACTTAAAACCTTGATATGTAGCTCTTTCATCTGAAAGAGCTATCACATTTGCAAATGTGAAGAGTGAGAATAAAATCTCTAGTGCAAAATTAAACACATAAAAAATATGTTAGATATTTCTTTCAAACAGAAATTAGAAACAGTGCAATGGAATTCGCTGTTAAAAAGTAATCACTAGCATGGAATGTTTAGAAACATGCAGAAAGATTCTAGCATTTCTCCATTTGAGGACTGCAAAACTAAATATAAATAAACATATTCTCTCTGCTTGTCATGGTCCAATGTTAAAGAGCAGAAGAAAAAAATACAATGTTCTGTTTTCATTGCTTTAAACAGATGCCTCAATTATACTCTGTGACCTGACCTCCTTTCACCTAGGTTCTTGGCTGTGTCAGCAGGCTTTTTGACTGTAAGTAGTCGACTTCTGATGTGTTTTCTTTATAATAGGTGACTGGGTGCATCACAAGTGTAGAGTGTGAATCGTTTTTGCATTAGCGTTGCTATATGCCCTACCCACTCCTGAATATAAAAGAAGGAGAATGCAACAAACTCCTCACAGAGAGGGTAAATGAGGACCTACATCTTCTATAATATGTGCAGCAAGGTCATCTTTCACCATCTTGGACTGTAATTTGCGCCTACTAATATAGTGGAGTGTACATAATTTTTGCGTTTGCTTTGCTATATGCCCTACCTACTCCTGAATATGAAATAATAATAATAATAATAATAATACTGGACCATATAAAGAGAAAACAGCTACCTCACAACAGAGGTGTCCTGGTGCTCTAGCAGCAGGCATTACGCGCAGGAAGGTTTAGGCACTGAACCCAAGCCTAGACACGTCTAAAGAGCCATGTCTTCAGCGCTTTTCTGAAACAGGGCTCTGTGTTAGTTTGGCGGAGGTTCCCAGGCAGGGCATTCCACATTTTGGCCGTTCTCACTGCGAACGCTCTACCAGCCAAACAGGCTTCCGCAAAGTGGGGAGTACAAAGCAGACTCTGAGAATTTGACCGCAGGGATCGATTTTGCTTATAACAGCAGAGTCTTTGTTTAAGATAACTGGGACATTTTCCCTTGAAGGCCCGGGAGGCCAGAGTCTTGGCCTTAAATTCGATTCTTTTGGCTACTGGGAGCCAATGAAGCTCATGTAGGTGCTGAGAGACATGATGCCGGAAAGGTGCATCCGATCAGTCTTGCAGCCGCATACTGTAACATCTGGAGTCGTCTAATCGAATATTTAGGAAGGCCAAGGTATAAGTCGTTTGCGTAGTCTAGCCTAGATGTCACTGTGGCATGGACTACGGATTCGCGGCAATCTTCTGGCAGGAAATGTAAATATTTTCCTGAGGTTTTCAATTTGCTGAAGCAAGTAGCGGAGACCTGTTGAATTTGAGCCGAAAAGGAGAGATCAGCCTCCCATCTCACACCTAGATTTTTTATATTAGTGGCGGGAGAAAGTGGTGAGCCCATTTCTGTTGGCCACCACAGATCTGGAGCAGGCACTGGGCCCTTTCCGAAGAACAGCACCTCTGTTTTTCCCGCATTGAGTTTTAATTTGTTTTTATTTATCCATAGTTCTATGTCTCTCAAGCACCCTTTAAAATTCTTAAAAGCCTCTACCGTTTGCTCTTCAAAAGGGAAAACTGGGTATCATCAGCGTAGAAGATCGCCTTCACTCCCCAGTTGGCAATCAAAGAAACTACTCTCTACTACTCACTCTCTACTGCTCCCTACTACTCACTCTCTACTACTCACTCTACTACTCACTCTCTACTACTCACTCTCTACTACTCTCTACCACTCACTCTCTACTACTCTCTACTACTCACTCTCTACTACTCACTCTACTACTCACTCTCTACTACTCTACTATTCTCTCTCTGCAACTCACTCTCTACTACTCACTCTCTACTACTCTCTACTACTCACTCTCTACTACTCACTCTACTACTTACTCTCTACTACTCACTCTACTATTCACTCTACTACTCACTCTCTGCTACTCTCTCTACTGCTCTCTACTACTCACTCTCTACTCTCTATTAATCACTCTCTACTCTCTACCTCTCTACCTCTCTCTACTTCTCTCTCTACTAGTATCTACCTCTCTACCTCTACCTCTCTACCTCTACCTCTACACCTCTACCTCTCTACCTCGCTCTACACGCACACATATACACATATATATATATGACTGGAACTCCTCCCAAAACCGAAGAAGCAGAGGCCACAGCGGGGATAACGTTTGGAGGCACTTTTATTTGCAGAATCGGCATGATGCATTTCGGCCTGGAACGGCCTTCCTCGGATGCCTTTAAAACATAATCCTGTAGACTGGTTCACACTTAAGTACTCCCCCCGCCACTGTCCCATTGGTTTCGGGTCGCCACACCCCTTTTGGATTACCGCTCACTGCTTGCAGATCGTCAAAACTACAAGCCCCAGAATCCATTGTCCAGGTAAGTGCTGCTTTAGGGGTGTTCAAATGAAATGGCGGAATGTGGCAGAGTCTAAGAGAGCCAACACAGTCAAAATGCAGGGGAAATTAATTGCTGAGCGCCTCCTCCGGTCCCCTTTCCGTTCCAACCTCACATTCACAGAATTCCGCCAGGCAGGGATTGAAATGTCAATGCAAATTTCCATCCGTCGTGAAGTCACGGCCCGCAATGCAGCCGCCCTGGATATCACTGTGTTTGGAGGCAGACCCGGGACTATTGCAAAACCTTGCACCAACGAAAACTGCCGTAGCAGACACCAGATAAGCCCGGGCCTTTTGATAGAACGGGACCTCTGTAGCGCGTTACTGGACACCGCGCGGAACATGACTGGAACTCCTCCCAAAACCGAAGAAGCAGAGGCCACAGCGGGGATAACGTTTGGAGGCACTTTTATTTGCAGAATCGGCATGATGCATTTCGGCCTGGAACGGCCTTCCTCGGATGCCTTTCAAACATAATCCTGTAGACTGGTTCACACTTAAGTACTCCCCCGCCACTGTCCCATTGGTTTCGGGTCGCCACACCCTTTTTGGATTACCGCTCACTGCTTGCAGATCGTCAAAACTACAAGCCCCAGAATCCATTGTCCAGGTAAGTGCTGCTTTATATATATATATGCATTTATATATATGTATGTGTATATATATATATATATATATATACATACATATATAAACATATATAATCTGCATATCTATATAAATACAAATATAAATGCATGCATACATATACATATATGCATACATATGCATGTTATTTACATGAAAGTTTGAAAAACACTAATAAAAGCAAAGCTGAAAAGCCACCTCATTACAAACAGAATTGCTTTAACTTAAACGAGAGCGAGATCTATTGCATTTTCAATGCTTGTTTACGTTGGTTCTATCAAGAAGGCATTCAGATGTGTCACACATTTGCCATAAATTCTGAATGTTAGCATGCTAGTTGCTTATTAGATCACTGTAGTAAAGCTACTGCTCACCAGGGAAGTCTGCTGCTGGTATTGAAAATGCATGTTTCAGTCTGCATGTCAGAATTGTTTAATGAACTACAAGAGGATTTGAGAAGTCACTCAAAATGTGCCTTACTTTTTCTTTCTGAAGCACTAATCATACTTTCTAAGGCAAAATGAACCCCCTCATTTTGTTCCTTTTTAAATTAAATGTTTTCAGACTTACCACTTCATTCCAATCAAGATGGCTTCTGGTGTGCCATACTTTTGTCATAAGTAAGACTGGATGCTCTCTAGTTGTTCTTTAGAACACTCTGGGAAGCTGCAGTAGAACACAAAGGAATCAACTGACAGTCTCTGTCCTTGTTGGATGTACATGTTTTACTGAGAATGTCAGACTTCATTCTCACATGACTGAGAAAGATAATGTGAATTTACAGAAAATATGCTTTCAGTTTAGCTTATAGATCCCCTTCCAAACCACTGTGGGAAAAGCATGAGATAATAGTTTTCTTTCAAACATGATTCATGATATCCCAGCAGAAGGCTTTTTCACATGGTAAAATCACCTTAGGACACACCACAATTCCTAAAATGAGTATGGTACCATCAACAAATGATTTATAATGTAACTAAATGCCTAAAACCCTCTTTTAACTGCAATGCTTTTTAATGAGGTGCTATCATGTATATTGGTTCCAAGATGGCTGCCAACACTTCTTGGATGAAGTGCTGACAGCCAATCAGATCTCACGATGAGATGTTTGGTTAGGCTCCACCAAGATATATATTTTTTTTCTTTTGATTTTCTCAGGAACTACTGGAGGGATTTACATCATTTAACCAAAAGCGTGATCTGCGTACCAGACCCTACAATTAACCCAAATTTGGTGTAATTCCGTTCAGCGGTTCGGGCTGTAGCCGTGTCAAACCTCTTAATCAGGCGATCGGTATCGCCTCCTCTCTCCCCTTGCCACACCTCAGACCATAATGGAAATTCAAACAGCTGGGGGGGCACCGTGTTTTGCAGTTTCGCTACAAAGTTCCACAAGGTGCTGGTCTCACCACGGTGCACCTGAACGAGAGGGTGTGTCGCATAGTCAGCGACCTGCTTGTTGACATAACATGGGTCCAACACCTGCTCCTAGGAAAGGAAAAGGCACAACACAACTCCGAGGTTACTGGCAAGTGGCTTTATTGATTTTGTTTGGCGCGTGGTGCTAATAGTCCCTGAAACGCTCAGGCATACGTGTTTCAAGCCACCAATGGCTCTCATCAGTGCCGGTTCCAAGAACTCCACGCTCACTCTGGGTGTCAGATGACATGCAGCTGGTAAAATAGACCGATCCCATGATGGTGTCATCGATCGAGCTCCTCCTCCAATGCATAATGTACTCGCCCCTCACGCTCTTCCTGTCGAGCAGATGCATGCTGGTAGGTGTAGTCCATAAGAGTGTCTGTACAGTGACAGAGACACTGCTAACATCAAGTGATGTCCCAACTGGCTGGTTATGGGCCACACTCCATCTCATGTGCCCAGCAGGATAAAACAAAGCCTTTTGCCAAACCTCTTAGTCAGGCGATCGGTATCGCCTCCTCTCTCCCCTTGCCGCACCTTAGGCCATAATGGAAATCCAAACTGCTGAGGGGGCACCGTGTTTTGCAGTTTCGCTACAAAGTTCCACAAGGTGCTGGTCTCACCACGGTGCACCTGACCGAGAGGGTGTGTCGCAAAGTCAGCGACCGGCTTGCTGACATAACATGGGTCCAACGCCTGCTCCCAGGAAAGGAAAAGGCCCGACACAACTCCGAGGTTACTGGCAAGTGGCTTTATTGATTTTGTTTGGCGCGTGGTGCTAATAGTCCCTGAAACGCTCAGGCATACGCGTTTCAATCCTCCAATGGCTCTCATCAGTGTCGGTACCACGAACTCCACGCTCACTCTGGGGGACAGCTGGTAAAATAGACCGCTTCCATGATGGTGTCATCGATCGAGCTCCTCCTCCAATGCAGGATGTACTCGCCTCTCACGCTCTTCCTGTCGAGCAGATGCATGCGGGTAGGTGTAGTCCATAAGAGTGTCTGTACAGTGACAGAGACACTGCTAATATCATGTGATGTCCCAACTGGATGGGTTTGGGCCACAATCCAGCTCATGTGCCCAGCAGGATAAAACAAAGCATTTTGCCGAATCTCTTAATCAGGCGACCGGTATCGCCTCCTCTCTCCCCTTGCCGCACCTCAGACTAGAATGGAAATCCAAACAGCTGGGGGGGCACCGTGTTTTGCAGTTTTGCTATATATATATATATATATATATATATATATATATATATATATATATATATATATGTCACAAAGGGTTCCTTGTTAAAGAGAACCGGAGGCACACAGCGGGGAATACCGGAAGGAATTTATTAGCACAGGAGCAATGGCATGACGCGTTTCGGACTGTGCCTTCATCAGATGCCTACTCCATCACAACAAGTCTCGCCAAATCACCAGCACATGTAGTTTCCATCGTTCTTCCATTGGTGGATGTTCAGGTGGGCGGAGGAAAAGTCACAAAAAGTACTACAGCCACGTGTGCAGACGGCAAGTACCAGCATGCACCTCTCACGGCTTGCAGGTAAGTCACTCCCCTCCAGTCTCTGTATCCGTGAACGGGCCCTGAACAGAACGTGGTTTGCAGTCCTTGGCAGGCTTGTGCTAGTGGAATAACTACCCTCCTCGGTCCCCAACGCTTCGACCGCATGTGCCCAAAGTCAGTATTTAGCCTCGAAAAGTGAATTAGATAATCACAGTTCTTGCGTGTAGTCACGAACTGCCTTGTGTGCAGCGGCTCCTTGCTGAATTTGGATGCGGTGGATTCGAGCCTGTCCAATATCTTGGATTACGAAGAGAAGTTGCCGAAGCTGTCCTTGTGGCTCTCACCCTGAATGAAGCGGGTACCTCCAACGCGCCCAGGACTAGCGCGGAATATTTGTCACGAAGGGTTCCTTGTTAAAGAGAACCGGAGGCACACAGCGGGGAATACCGGAAGGAATTTATTAGCACAGGAGCAATGGCATGACGCGTTTCGGACTGTGCCTTCATCAGATGCCTACTCCATCACAACAAGTCTCGCCAAATCACCAGCAAATGTAGTTTCCATCGTTCTTCCATTGGTGTATGTATATATATATATATATATATATATAAAACGCTCAAAACCTCGAACCAGTTTTCGAAGGAGACGACACAACGTAGTGGAAGAACCTTCTCTTTATTTCCTTAGTCACTTACGACGCGTTTCGCCTGACCCAGCATATATATATATATCAAACACCAGAAACTTCTGCACTTCCGCAGTTCATGTGGCGAACAGAGACAACACGAATCCTCCAGATAAAGGCACTGTTGGTATTTTATTTAGAGTTCAAATCTGACGCGTTTTGGACAGGAACATCCTTTCTCACATATTACCTACTGGCGGTCGCCAGTAGGTAGTTATAGTTAGGACCTACTTTCCATAGGAAATCTACAACATTCTATTTGGAATATCTTTGGCGCTGGTGTACGAATCTTCACAAATTTCTTCAAGAAAATGGCCTGCTATGCTCCTTCCCTGAAAGTTTGGGGTTGATTCGTCAAGTGGGGCCCGAGAAAAAAGGGGAGTCCCAAAACGTGTTTTCCCCATGCAGTTTTCCATAGTGTCCATTAGCCAGGGCTACAGCCCGAACGGCTGAACAGAATTACACCAAATGTGGCAGAGAGGTAGATTTCGTTTCGCAGATTGTGCTTTTTGTTAAATGGTGTAAATCCGTTCAGTAGTTCCTGAGAAAATCAAAAGTAAAATCATAGCGATATCTAGAGACGAAGTACAGTACGAGTACCTTCCCAAGCTGCATGCTGACTGGATGTCAACTGTCTGTCAACACTCGAAACCAGGAAGTGTTGGCAGCCATCTTGTGCTTCGGTGGAACCGAGGCATAAGAAAGCTGTGAAACAAATGTGAAAAACATGCAAAGGGGGCAGGGTAGAAACACCCTGACCCCCTAGGCCTGCTCAGGGGTTCCCACAAGGAACCCCAAGGCCAACATGTTTTTTTATGTATTTTTTTAAAAATCGCTGGTTAAGCGTATGGTCCCCCAAAATGATTAAGGCACCACTCTGTAAACACGCCCCCTGGGACGTCTGCAGAGGGGGAAATAATTCCCCTTGAATACTGGGGGCGTAGTAGGCCACCAAGAACCTCCAGTATGCGCCAGGGGGCTGCCTTGCAGAGGGGTGTAAAGAGGCCACGCCCCTTTTTACACCTCTCTTTAACGCAGCCCCCTGGCGCATACTGGAGGTTCCTGGTGGGCTAGTTGTCTCCCAGGGTCCCCCAGAATTCAAGGTGAATTAGTTCCCCGTCTGCAAACGCGCCAGGGGGCTGCCTTGTAGAGACATGTAAAGAGACCCGCCCCTTTTTACACCTCTCTGCAATGCTGCCCCCTGGTGCGTTTGCAGAGGGGGAACTAATTTCCCTTGCATACTGGTGGTCCCTGGGGGCCAACTAGCCCACCAAGAACCTCCAGCATGCGCCAGGGGGCTACCTTGCAGAGGCGTGTAAAGAGGCCACACCCCTTTTCACACCTCTCTGCAACGCAGCCCCCTAGCGCATACTGGAGGTTCCTGGTGGGCTAGTTGGCCCCCAGAGACCCAAAGTATGCAAGGGGAATTCGTAGTTCCGCTGATTTTAGAGGAATATTGTGCTCAATAGTAAAGGAAGGGGGCGTTGGCTGAGGTGACATGTGTGCAAACACGCCCTGTGGCGCGTTTTAAGCTAGGGAATTAATTCCTCTTTCATCCAGAGGTACCCTAGGGGCCAACTATTCCAACAGGTACCTCCAGTAAGCGTCACGGAGCTGCGTTGCAGAGTGTTGTAAAAAGGGGGCGTGCCCTCTGAACACCTCTCTGCAACACAGCTCTCTGGCGCATACTGGAGGTACCTGGTGGGCTAGTTGGCTCACAGGGGACCTCAGGATTGAAGAGTAATTAATTCCTCAATCTAAAACGCACCACGGGCGTGTTTGCCCTCAGGTCCCGCCCCTTCCTTTACTATTGAGCACAATATTCCTCTAAAATCAGCGGAACTACGAATTCCGATTTACTCACCTGTTATCAGGAGAGACCTCAGTGCTGCATCTTTCAGCCCACTACTGATCCTGAAAAGTAATTCTAATCGTAGTTACAGTAACTTGAATTTCCTTCCATAGGCTAACATTGACTGGTTTCACTTGGAAGTTATTCTAAGTGTGGAGTTTTGGAACTTTAAAAAATTTCTCTAAAATCAGCCGAACTACGAATTCCGATTTACTCACCTGTTATCAGGAGAGACCTCAGTGCTGCATCTTTCAGCTCACTAATGATCCTGAAAAGTAATTCTAACCATACTTACAGTAATTTGAATTTCCTTCCATAGGCTAACATTGCCTGCTATATAAAATATATATAAATTAAAAAAATATAAAATAAAAATAAAAATATTACAATTTCTATATTTTTTTCAATTTATATTAAAAATATGTAATATAATTTAAAAAACTAAAATATCTAAAAATAAATACTTTAAAACAATGTAGTAAATCATTATAAAAAAAATATAACAATTAATACATTTAAAAATTATCAGTTACAAAACCTTTGAAATTCACTGAAAAAACCATAGGTTTCAGCCACGTCATAGTTAGGAATTAGCATTCAAAAAACCTTAGAAATTCACTGAAAAAACCATAGGTTGAAAATTTTATTTTTTATTTTTGAATGTGTGTATCTAAGGTTATATTAGGGTGAGAGGAGGTCTGCCACTCTTTCACAAGGATAATGCCATCAGTGAAGTCATCAGTGATGTCATTTACGATGTCATCAGTGATGTCATGCGTGATGTCACTGACCATGTCTTGAGTGATGTAATATGTGACGTCATCAGCAGTGCATTGCGGGCGCGCGAGTTATAGTTAGCTGCACTAACTATAACGGAGGAATTTCAATGGTTTTGTACGAGTGAAATGTCCAGCTAACTATAACATGTGTGAAACCTATGGTTTTTTAAATGAATTTGCAAGGTTTTTTAAATGCTAATTCCTAACTATAACGTGGCTGAAACCTATGGTTTTTTCAGTGAATATATATATGCATATATATATATTCCCAAAATGTTCCCAGCAGATGAGGCCGCACACCACAGACAGGAAAGGAACATCCTTTATTTTGATCGAGCAGGCAGCATCACATCCTGTTTTAATTCCGTTTGGCCTAACGCGTTTCGGAGACTATTTTACTCCTTCCTCAGAGGCCATGCAAGCCGCCAATATTTTGTACATTCTGCTCCAATCCCCTGCGTTCTCTTTATTTAATGTTAATTGGCCTCTGGTGTGCCATTAGTTCAGAGTGTTTACTTCGCGGTGCACGCTGGTCTTTGCAGTTCAATTTGCATATTCTTTTCCCTCCGGTGGGTTCGGTGGGTTGCATTTAATTTCGGATGATTGTAGCAGCCCTCCATTGAGACTCAGGATGCAATAATGTCCGCTTTAATATGATGACCTGCTGCACCAGTCACAAAGAGCCATTTCCCTTTGTGTGGACCCAACCATGCTCTCTGGGTGGTGCAATCGCCCCACGGCCTGGAACCGCTGTGTTATGTATTCCCAAGATTTTCCCAGTAGATGAGGCCGCACACCACAGACAGGTATGGAACATACTTTATTTTGATCGAGCAGGCAGCATCACATCCTGTTTTAATTCCGTTCGGCCTGACGCGTTTTGGAGTCTATTTTACTCCTTCCTCAGAGGCCATGCAAGCCGTCGATATTTTGTGCACCGCGAAATAAACACTCTGAATTAATGGCACACCAGGGGCCAATTAACATTATATAAAGAGCTCGCAGGGGACTGGAGCAGAATGCACAAAATAACAGCGGCTTGCATGGCCTATATATATATATACAAAAACAAACAAATGGAGAGTACATATATCTCCATCATCATAGTCTTATTTTTCATAAATAGGTTCTATCAGTTCGGCATATGTATAATATAACCCTGTTACAGATTGTAGAGAAAATGCATGATTATCTATAGTTGAGGAGATCAATTACTTAGCAAAATGACCCCCAGGGGATATTTTTATTGAGACCAAAAACTTGCATTTTGAGGAGGAACACCCATTGTTGTTTTTTTTTTTCAAAAAGGTGTGCTTCTAGCTGTACCCGCTCAAGGATAACCCAATGGAACTCATTGGTTGTGCGACTGTGTTCAAGGTATTAGGATGACCTTTTTTCGGTGGCCCCGCTACAAATTAAGTTGCTGTGATGTTCACCAGTTCTCACTTTTATTTTTCTAGTGGTTATGCCAATGCAACTTAAATTACATAGGCAGATTATCATGTACACCAAGCAGTCTGTGTTGCAATTTTTGAAATGTCTTAGATCCCAAGTGGTATTGTCGTCAAATTTGATGGTGCATGGTGTTTTAGTAAGGGGGCATACACTGGAAAAAGACCTGTCTGAGTTTCCAAGACGTTCTCAAATATATACTAAGTTTAGTTACCTGTCACTTCAAATAGAATGTCCAGCTGGATCCGAGAGGATAGAATAAGATGTTAATGTTGGGCTGGAGTGCATATGTAATAATGACTTTATTCATCTCCTATTAGTCAGTATATAACTCGATAACATTGCTTTTGTTGTAAGATGAAAGTCCTATTACACTTTTTACTCTTTAAAAAAAAAACTTATGTTGTCGGTTAGACAAGATTCAAGAGGGTACCAGAAAGCTTGGCTCCAAGATGGCTGCATTCTAGTTAGTCTCCTAAGGCTGGCACTGTTGTTCATCACCATTCGGATATCATCCTCCTAAAAATCAGGCAGCGCAGGCCCCTGCCTCACCCCTTATGCTACTGAAGCGTCTTTAGCCTCCAGGGACCTGCGGACTCCAGTGACCTGTGGAGTTTGAGGACGCGTCAGAGAGAGAGAAATCGAAGTGGGCCCTGCTGCACCCAACATGGCGGCACCCACGGCGCAACACTTAATACACCATTGCAGCCGTAGGTTGCTGATCGATTCGCCAACAGGACTTCTCAAACACTTCTGACCCAACCCGGGCCCTGCACATGAGTGACACCTGAGGGCCATCGATGGCAGAGGAGTGGTCGCAGGTGCACCGGCCTCGGACCTGCGAAGTGAGCATGACCGGCTGTCCTCTAGTCTGCCAAGGGAGTGACTGCACAGACTTGGCAAGGCCTTCTCAAGCCTCTGGGAGCTGTGGTCTACATCAACGCCTGTAGCGCCGGTTGACGAACCCCTCTTCCAATCATAACCATTTTTGGCCCATTGTTCCTGAGCACCGCTGAGCCCCTATCATTGCAATGGCACACATGGTGAATGTGGCCTAAGTGGATGACCCAGGAGTCCCTGCCCCTATCCAGAAACATCTAGGTTCTCACATGTGCTGGTAGTGCCTTATATCGCCTTAGACTTCACCTTATGAGGAGCCTTTATTTGTTTTCAATTGCAGATACAACTGCGAGCTTGACTGAGGAACTCAGCCCCCTAAAATGTGGACCCTGGCTACTCGGTGCATCCCTGACTTCCAGTGGACTGATTGGGAACTATGCTCCTATTTGTGAGGGCTGCACTCATGATTCACTTAGTCAAGGTGGGGAGACGTAAAGGCCTCGGTTAGGTTCACTATGGTCCCAGCACACATAAATACTAATGTTATATTCTTACATCGGTTTATGTCATTACCAGTATTGTATTGCCTGGAATACTGCTGATATGTTCTGATGCAGCAGTGCTCTAAGCAAGGGGTTCTGGAATGTGGAGAAGAAAGGAGAGATGGAAAAGTACTGTTAGGAGCTGAGCTGTTCCGGATATATAAATATAGGGCCTTCCTACCAAAAAAGGTGTCCCTTCTTCTTAAAAATGGCGATGAGGATGGAATCCTATTGAAGAAGAAGTGTGCACCTGGTGATGGAACTACATCTTTCACTGTCGAAAGATTTTGGATATCTGTGCAAAAAATATAGCACCTGAGATCCCTGGTCAAAAAGGAAGATCATCCTGGAGCCATTCTGAAGCCATCGAACGACTTCAGCTGAGCTATTCCTGTAATTATCTGGAGACGTCATCCCAAACCATCCTAAGGTATGCCTAGAGGGGAAAATATCTAAATGGGATGACTCTTACTGTAATCACAAAAACTACTCTAGGATTGTGTTCTGATGACTTCCACTGGCAGGGAGTGATTACCTTTTACAACTCCACAAATACTAATTGACAACTTTGGAATGAGTGTGAATTACTCCTGGATTGGCTCCAGACAATTTAAGGATTGTGGATTATTCTTGGATGATCCCATTACCGCTTTAGGATGGAAGTTGATTGCTCTGGAATTATTCCATGACAATTTCAGGATGAGTGTGGATTCCTCAACGATGGTTTAATGATAACTCAAAAATGAGCATAGATTATTTAGGATTACACCTTAAAAATTCCATGTTACAAGCACATTAGCCGACTGCCAGTATTCCCTTACAGGGTCCCACTATTAGTTTAGGAATATGGATTTGCTGGTAGGGAAATATTTAGAGTATCACCTACTCAATGAACCTTCCTGTCAAAAACAGGCCTCTTGAATGCAATATGCTTTCTTTATACAATACCATGAATTATTTGCAATGCCATGAGTTGTACAGTAAGACCTAGATTTACAAAAGTGTCACTTAACGCAGCCAAACACCCACATTTGCAGTGTTGCTTCACGGGGTGAGAGCAGGACAGTGCCATGTCTAACCCTCTCCCTTGCAATACTGCACCATTAGGCAGTCGAGCATGATGCACACACATTTGCACTATGATGCAAAAGTGTCTGGTGAGTCTAGCTTAGGTTTTGTACTGGAATGGACCCCTTGAAGTACAAAAAATACTGTGGAATGAGTGTTGTAACAAATACCAATTTGCTCTGGTTTATAAATCCTGAAAAGATTTTGCGTCAATTCTGCATTATAAAACTTAAGCAAACCAAAAACAAAACTTCCATGAATCTGGTCCCAATTATAAGATCAATATTCTCCTACTCTGGAAAGATTACTTTTTAAACTCTACCATGAGATGTAAGCACTGTACAAAATAAATCTCAGAAACATTCCTTTTGGCTAGCTCTGTGCTGTAAAAATACCATATGCATACAAAAGTAGTGGCTTCAACAGGTTTATACTTTGCATTCAGATAAGATTAACAACTTGTGCAGCTAGTCCCAGACTCCTGACTCACTGGGATTTGCCTTACTTTTAGGTACAGAGCATTATCTGAAGCTGTTTAATGTAGTAACCAGTGGCAAAAGACTGAACAAAGTAATGGTTAAAGGAAAAAGCAGCAATGGGGATATGTTAACATGTAATTTTATTGATCTAAAGCACACCTTTGGCCCAATTAGAGCCAGGATCCTGAACAAGAGAGCATAAAGAAAGTCCAGGACACTGTTCAAGAGGGGAAAAAATGCCAGATTACTACAAAAAAGGGTTAATGAAAGCCAGCAACTTCAATGTTTGTTTTTAGATTCAGAGTTTTCGTTAGTCCGCTTCCAGTATTGCAAATCTTTATAGCCAGCTTCCTTCTCATAGTTCTGTTGTCCAGCGATGGCCAGCCTTCATCCCTTCACATAGACTTCATACAGTCTGGAGGAAAAAGATATTATAGGATCATGTTAACACCACTATTTTAGGTTTTTAATAGAACTGGGCTGCCTGTAAAATTGTTCTAATCCTTTTATTTCATATAGTGTGCCGATGAGATATGGTTACAAGGGTTCATAAGTTTTACATTAAGGTTACTTGGTCAAAGAGGTAATGGTGAGAGCAAGGCATTGACGAAGAGGTGGGCAGGAGGTAAAGAAAGAAGACTCACCTGTCCAAGTGAAGAAACCACCGCTGTTCACCAGATGCTGTAACGCTTCCTCAGCAAACAGAAAGCAATCAATAAGAGATTTCAATTATAAAACCATCATTGAGGCAGCCATGTTGAGCCTGAACTCTACTTACAGTATTCTTATTTGGAAAACAGTCTAAAAATGTACCATACTGACCAGAAATCCAAATAGGAGCTTACAACCAAATGCTCGGAACAAAGCAACTGATCTAATTATTGGGAGAGCTGAAATTAAATTCCAACTCAAGGTTATGCGCCAGATTTGCATGTCATTTGTAGCGCAAATTTTCAATGAGTAACAACCCCTCCCCCATTGGGAGTATGGGAAATTGCTAAAATCTCCCAATGGGCTAAGGAGGAAATTATCAATAGTGAGCTCCCCTGGGCAAAAGAGGTAAGAGCCTCAATAAGCAAGGCTTATGGGGTGCTAGATTTGAAGGTATGTTTGCCGCAAGACCCCATAATATTTGGGAAAAAAGAATTAAAGACTCAGGGGGTCAATATGTCCCGTAGTTATGACCGGGAATACCTTGCTCAAAAGACCTCGGTAGCACACATGAAAGTGGCTTGGGAGAGCAGTCAACACTTCCCTTACGTGGACCGGTTACCTAGTCATAGTCTGAGGCGAGAAGTCCTGAAAATGCGAATTGGCATAAACCCATGCTATGCAAATAACGGGGTTCGAAATTTAATGATAGGAAGTAATGGGAAATGCACTTGCACTTTAGGAACCACCTGTGATATGTTACATATTTTATTAGATTGTACGAGATTTTTAGACTCTCGAAAGGAGTTTTTATGTCCGATTTTTAAAAAATATAAGATTACGCACAGAATGCAAGCTGCCACTCTTTTGGTGGAAATGGAGACTTTAGATATAGCCTGCGCGTTGGGGAAATATATGAACAAAGTTAGGTGGTTCCTCAAATGCGCAGAAGAACATGTATAGTGTAGCCCTTATCCCTGAATAAAGGTAGAGATACTAAGGGATAATAGTAGTAAAAACTGCATTTTGAAGAAGGTATATATAGGAAATTTTAGCGATTTTAACAAATAAATGTTATAATACTCCGTTTTAAAAGGAACAATAGAAGTTAATTTTTAAGTATCTTGAGGTGTAATTGTGGTTTTAATATTATCTTGTTATGCTGCTGCTCTTTTTCCTGCTGAATATTACCATGTTTTGCTGTTGTCCTTTCTCTTATCACGGAATGTGGAATGTACTTTTAAGGTTTTAACAAATCAAATAAAGTTTTGTTTGACTGACTGACCTCCCCCATTGCTCTTTTGCAGACGGCTGCTAGTTAAGTGTGAAGGAGTCTGTGTACAATAATATGATCCAGGACCATATATGTAAACATATATTTTCACACTGTATGTATATTTATGTATTTTCATAGTCCTAAATCAATCAGAGTGGAAATTGTAGACACTGGGTGTGGTTCTGCTTGGGCAACAGAATCCCCCAATACCAGTTGACAAGCGCAAACAGAGCCATGAGGCCATGCTTAGTAAGAGCAAAGCAAGGCAAGTTTGGCACTGTTCAGAGCCATGTTGAATGGGGCACTGACCACATGACTTAATGGACTCATGATTATAAGGAACAGGGCACAACTCTGTATTCCAGACCATGGACAATGGATATATAATGTCAGGTCACCGGTTGTTATTTCTTTTTTCAGGTTGTAAGTTGCTTAGTCTTACTGGCTGGGAAAAACTTGGTAAAACTAGGGGATCACTATATATTAGCACATGGAGATACTTTAATATTTTTGCCTAGACAGCATGAGAAAGGTAATATCGCTGCAAGGGTTCGAACATTTTTGTAAGACTGAATCTCAATGCACAGCCACGGTTGCATTGGCTTTTAATGGCCAAGTGATGGTACAGGTCAAACATAGACATCTGAGACATCCAGAGACAGGAGAGAGATATCCTGTGTGTTCTTTTCCAGCTTAGGGAAGTGACAAGTTCGGTATTTAAAAGTTGACTGATTCAATGTTGTCCCTTTACAGTTGCATGACTGTTGCACCAGGCCCCTTCACCACTCATTCAAACAAATATGCCTCTGGAAATACAGGGCAGAGTGATAGCTTTCCCGCATACCAGTGATCTATCTGTTCCATAACTATCAAAGCATTTCACATTTTTTGAACAAGGATCCATTCTACATCCTCCTTTCAGCATCAAAAACAGGTAATACTGAAGATGGCCATAATCTATGACACAAAAGCTGTTTCACAAAAAACAAGGCCCTAAACACCCAGCATTAGACAGAACAAGGCCTCAAGGAGAGCACTGTGCGGGCATTGTCAGTCAAGCCCGCTCCTATTGCAGACAGGGAGCTGGGTGGAGTCAAGGTTAGATAAATTGGTCGGTCTGTGACAAGAACATGGTTCGCGCTCAGTCACAGATCTGCCTAGCATTTCCCGCACTCCCTATGTGTTGTCGACTTACCTGCTTGGGTCCTGGTGTCCCGCAGTCGAGAATTCGTGGTACCTTGATGGGTCTTCCTCTTACAGGTCGTTGATCTCTTCTTCCTGGTTACTCTCTGCATTCTTGTTCCCTTGCCGGAGGTACCTGCTTGTGTAGCTCTGTTTCTTCGCGCCCGAGTTTCTTCAGCCTACGTCCTGTACACAATACAATGAGAGAAGAAAGATATATTTAACCAAAGAATCCTCGTCTATCAGGTATATGGTAGGATGATGATGTTATATATGGTTAGAAGGACATAGTTACTTATCTGATTTATCTGGTCCGCCCAGAGTGGAGAAACGATTATTCTTTTGTTTCCCTTATTTATCATGGGCTGGATATAAAGAGTAAATAGATGTAAGTTAGTTTTCTGATTTCTTAAGGAGACGCTATATTCTTATCTTATCCCGACAAACACAAGGAAAACAGTCACCCAGGCCCTAGTCAGCAGCAGACTCAACTTCGGAAACGCCCTCTATGCCAGAGCCTCGTTCCAAGCTCATCAGCAGACTACAGAGAATCCAGAATGCCTCTGCAAACCTGATCCTCGACGTCCCGCGCAGCGACCACATCAACCCCCACCTGAGGAACCTGCACTGGCTCTCCATCAACAAAAGAATCTCCTTCAAGCTCCTGATCCACGCACACAAGGCACTCCACAAAACCGGCTCAGCCTATCTCAACAGTCGACTCTACTTCTACGTACCTAACAGGAAACTCCGCTCCGCCGACAACGCCCTGGCCACGGTCCCACACATCCGGAAAACTACTTCCGGAGGCAGATCCTTCTCCCATCGCTCCGCCAGGGCCTGGAACACCCTCCCCCTCTATATGTAACAAACCGAAGACCTGCTGACCTTCAGGAGACAACTCAAGACCTGGCTCTTCGACCAATAGCAGCAGCACCCCCCACCCCCGCGCCTTGGAACCACGGGTATGTAGTGCGCTTTACAAGTTATATGATTGATTGATTGACCCAGCACCTTTTAGTATAGATTTTTCATATTACATCCTATCTAGGAAAATATCTTTTTTGCCTAGCATTAACTAGGATTTATATTTTGGGGGTCTAATTGAGTGCTACAGTGGCATTTGTTAAGGTTAGTTCCTCTCATTGTTTTTTGAAATTATACATATAACTTATTTTACCATAAGGTGAATAACTAAGCTCACAAAAACGGGCCACTGACCATTCTTCAGAACCAGGCAAACTAAGAAGTGGGCTCTCAGCCATGCTGCATAACCAGGCTAAGAAAAAGCAGGGCCCTGGCCGAAGGTGCATAACATAGGCTCAAATATATTTTAACAGTGCTCATAAGGGGTCACTGGTCTGTGCTTCATACTCTGGCTTCACCCACAGAACTAGCCTATGTAACACAGTAACCTTTAGGGGGACAAAAGAACAATAAATAGTGCCACTTTTTTGGTTTGCGTTCAGTGAAGCAGCCCTGATACCAGGAGTAGGGACTATTTGAGTTACAGAAGGACAGCATCACAATACAAATGTTTACTTTTTGCTTTTAGACACACTTTTTCCATTATAAAAATAATTATTTGGGCCACTACCCTGACTTGCCTCTCCTCTCATGCAATTTAAAAGGTATTTTTTTTCCTTTCGCTTTATAAACATAACTGTCCGCTGCCACAGCAAATGCTAGTTTTAACTCTGCAACAGCTGAAATGCATGTGTTAATGGTTGCACCGATAAGGTTTACCTAATGTGTGCTTGCGAATGGCATGGTCTCTGGACAAGGCCTCTGCCAGAAGCCAGGGTAGGTGTGGCATGCTGTGTGGCAACTCAATCATACCCATCCGTTGCAGCTTGCTGACTGCTGTGGAGGAAAGAAAGGGCTCGGAAAGAAGGAGGCTGTGTCTGCGCTACTGCTGCATTACTTTATTACACACAGATTGACAAATGCCATCCAAACAAGAAGCATGGCATCGTGTAGTGGGCAGAAGGAGTCAAAAATTAACCTAAGCAATGATGGGGAAAAGACGACTGCTGTAGGGGCTGTGTGCGCTCGTATGGTGGAGGGAGGGCTTTGTAATGCGAAGCAGAAGGGGAATCAAAACGGGCAGAAGCAGCGACTGGAGAAAAGCATCAATAAAGATACATACAAAAGTTTCTACACAAAGGCTATAAGGAAGGCAAGCCCTTGTACACTGGTGCTACTGAGTTTTCAAAGGAAGTGAGGCATCGGCTGTAGGGACATGACAGGAGGCGGCAAAGAAGTTCAACGCTGGAATAAACCAAATTGTAGGCAGAAATAAAGTGGTTGTATCGATTACAGAAGGTCTTGTTTGCAGCAACATTTGCGTGCTGCCAAAGCTCAACCTAAAAATGCATATGTATTAACCATACGAAATAAAAACAAACACTTTAGAAAACATACACAAATGATTTACATTACGTAGAAATATATTGCAGGATTTCCCAAAACCATCGAAGATTACCATTGTGTCGATTTTTCTGGGGTTTGTCACGGCAGTTAAGTAGATGAAGTAAGCAAAATGGGAAGATGAATGGAAAGGGTATGTGAAGCACAGAAAGGGAGAAGAGGCGAGGCTGAAGAAGACTGGATGTATTAAACGGGACTACAGGCAGAAGAGTCAGAGCTGAGCAGATGGGGAGAGAAGCTTTGAAGGGGGGGGAGAAGGGAGGCTGAAGAGGAATGAAGGAGAGGCTAAGACCGAAGAATGCTAGCAAGAAACAGCTGAGTGGGAGTGAAGGAGCAAAAGGAATGAGGAAGACGTACCCGGTGAAGAGGAATAAGGTATAGGAGGCAAAATGAAGGACATTGTAGGGTTAGGAAGGACTAACTTGTGAAGTTCGGGAAGTTAAGTAATAACCTATGTTTTTTTTTTTTTTACTTTTTAAAGAGTTTTATATAGTGCAAACTCGACCCGAAGATTTCAGGTATCAGATCGCTTTACATGAGCACCAATTCCGTTACAGATAGACACATTCATTTTTGTTAGGCGCAAGGAGATGAAGTGATTTGCCCAGAATCACAGATGTTGAGCGTTGTTGCCGAGACTCGAACCCAGTTCTCCTGCTTCGAGGTCGACCTCTCTAGCTATAAAGCTACATCCTTTCACCTCTTGTTAGGAGCACTGGGAGTTGTTCATGCCCCCTAACGCACATCCCACTAATGCACCGGAAGTGCTTGACCTCAGCGAACTCTCCTGTTAGGGGTCAGTATGGTGGAGTGGAATAGGGTGGGGCCGAGTAAGGCAGATAGAGTGGGGTAGATAGGGTGGATTTGGGACGGATAGATTGGAATGGAGTGGGGTAGGTGGATTAGAATGAAGTCAGACTGTTATAGTGGGATAGATTGGGGAGGAGCTGGTTTGATTGGAGTGTGGTAGTGAATATTGTAGAGGAGTAAATGGAATGGATAGAAGTAAAGTAGAGTGGAGTGTGGTAGATTGTGTGGATTAGAGAAGGGGAGTGGGGAGATTTGGGTAGAGCGGAGTAGACTGAGGTAGTTTAGGTTGGAGTGGGATACATTAGAGTGGAGTAGATTGAGTAGATTGGAGTATGGTAGAATGGATTGGGGTAGCTTTTAGTGAAGTGGAGTTGGATATAGTGGAGTGGGATAGCAGAGTAGAGTACAGTGGAATGGAGAGCTGTGTTGTAAAGTGTCTTACAGTAGAGTTTCATGGAGTCGCATGGCATAGAGTGGAGCAGAGTGAAGTGGTGTATAGAGGAGTAGTATAAAGTGGAGTGGCATAGTGTGGATTATGTATGGTGTGATAGCACACTGCATACCATCATATATAGATGCTTTAAAAAGATAAAAGTTTTAGTTTCTGAATGGCTATTTGACATTTATAAGCCCTATGTATGAGAAAAGAGAGAGACCTGTGGTTTGCATCCAGCTAGATAGAGTCATAGATACTGACTTGAACTAGACTATGCTAAGTGGAAACCGATATATATATCAGTCACTGGAACACATTGTGGAAATGGTTTGAATTTCAAGCACTGTCCATTTCTATGTCTCCCTAAAAATTTTTTGTAATCAATAAACAAGATGTAACAGGTAAACACATAACAACAATGGGATTTAAAAGGTATAAACACAATTTATTAAAATACCTCCCTATGAGGGTTACAATCTAAATAAAATACAATAAAAATATTCACATAGGTGAAATTAATCTAAAAAGAAAGGGGTCAAAGTACAGAGGTCGACGCTGCGTTTCGGTGTTCGTTATTATTGGTTACACCTTCTTCAGGACACTTTGACGATTTATAAATCAATCTGATATCGTTTGAAGACTCTCTTTTTAAACATTAAGAGGACTTCTTGTTCAACCAATTATATATTTATCATCTGGTCATTTCGCGTCATCAAATAATGCGATTATTTCTGTCACCTGTTTCTGATATCAAGGTGCAAATTCAATAAACCACGGAGGAGCCACCAGACTTCTCTCTTCACTTGCGAGTCTATATGGTGTGATGTTGGGTCCTTGTTACAATTTTTGGGATCCCACACTTATATAGCCTTCTTGCAAACGGTGTGAATATTTGAATGGTGGTGGTTCATCACCTTCAGTTTTAGGGTCGGCCTCCCTGCTCCTCCGTGCTCCGCGTCATTCGAGTGTAACAAGGACCCAACATCACACCATATAGACTCGCAAGTGAAGAGAGAAGTCTGGTGGCTCCTCCGTGGTTTATTGAATTTGCACCTTGATATCAGAAACAGGTGACAGAAATAATCGCATTATTTGATGACGCGAAATGACCAGATGATAAATATATAATTGGTTGAACAAGAAGTCCTCTTAATGTTTAAAAAGAGAGTCTTCAAACGATATCAGATTGATTTATAAATCGTCAAAGTGTCCTGAAGAAGGTGTAACCAATAATAACGAACACCGAAACGCAGCGTCGACCTCTGTACTTTGACCCCTTTCTTTTTAGATTAATTTCACCTATGTGAATATTTTTATTGTATTTTATTTAGATTGTAACCCTCATAGGGAGGTATTTTAATAAATTGTGTTTATACCTTTTAAATCCCATTGTTGTTATGTGTTTACCTGTTACATCTTGTTTATTGATTACAAAATTTTTTAGGGAGACATAGAAATGGACAGTGCTTGAAATTCAAACCATTTCCACAATGTGTTCCAGTGACTGATATATATATCGGTTTCCACTTAGCATAGTCTAGTTCAAGTCAGTATCTATGACTCTATCTAGCTGTATGCAAACCACAGGTCTCTCTCTTTTCTCATAGTATTCTACCCCTACCTGTGTACATTCGACAGGGGAACCTTCCATATATTTTGAAGTAAGCCCTATGTATAACATTGATCCCAAACTGGTGCATTAGTGCCTACAATACACAGTAGCCATGACAAAAATGTACTCCAATACCGGATTTTCCGTTTTGCAGGAAATCTACAATGCTTGTCAAAGGACACAGTTCAGCCTGAAAGTGTTAAATAGCCCACTGATTTCAACACATAGTTCAACTGTCCTATAGTGCAGTAGTTTTCTTTATTTCTTTCTTTATTTTTTAAAGGTGCAGCATTTGGTGAACAGAAACCAATTTCTGAGCTATGCAGGAGAGGATAAAAAAAGAAAAGTGCCAGATAATTAAATACTTTGGGTCATGTGGTCATGAAATAGTTGCTACTTAATGGGTTTTAAAAGTTTTACTTACCTTTTTACCAACCATTCTTAGCTTGAAAAATGATTTCTTTAACTTGTATTAATACCAGTGCCTCATGTAGACCAGTAGCAGGTTAATCCGACGAATAGCGGTAATTTCCACATGGAGTTATAAATGGTTTATGTATGTAAAAAAAGTATTTTGCAAATAGGCACATAACTTTAGAAATTCAACTTCTTTAATCGTTTACTGTGACAGAATGTATAGTTGAGTGTCACAGCGTTCCAAATGAAATGACTCCCCACTGTGTTGCATGTTAGGAAATAAATGTAACACACACACACACACACACACAAACACAATGTTAAAGGAAACCATGGGCCTGATTCACAGAACTAACTTAAGACAAAATCCTAAACTTACTACTTTTGGTAATCACAGAAGTTAGGATTTTGTCTTAAGACAGTCTTAAGACAGACTTAAGTTAGGATTTTGTCTTAAGACTGTCTTAAGTCTGTCTTAAGACAAACTTAAGACAAAATCCTAACTTCTGTGAATACCAAAAGTAGTACGTTTAGGATTTTGTCTTAAGTTAGTTCTGTGAATCGGCCTTCCTATGTTTTGCCCACCTACACACACCATGTAATGACACATTGACTGGTGAATATAATATATTTGTTACACAGTTGCCACTGTTAGTTATTATAGTTAGGCCAGAGTTTTCATAGGAATGACATTTTTTTATTTTTAATCCCTTTGGTACTGTTTCACACAAAAAAATAAATCACTTTGACTTCGTCATTGAAAGTTATGCATTGATCCTTCAAGTGGTGGCCAAGAAAAACAAACATTGGCAAAGCCAATAGGTTTTGGCTATGCAAGAGCTTTTCAATCAATCAATCAATCAATAAATTTATAGAGCGCGCTACTCACCCGCTAGGGTCTCAAGGCGCTGGGAGGGGGGAAATCGCTACTGCTCGAACAGCCAGGTCTTGAGTTGTTTCCTGAAGGAGAGATGGTACTGGGTCAGCCGTAGGTGAGTGGGGAGGGAGTTCCATGTCTTGGCCGCCAGGTAGGAGAAGTTTCTTCCTCCGGCGGTGGTTTTGCGGATTCTTGGGACGGAAGCGAGGGCGAGACTGGCGGATCGGAGCTGGCGGGTGGGTGTGTAGAATGTGAGGCGGCTGTTGAGGTATTTCGGGCCCATGTCGTGGAGAGCCTTGTGTGCGTGGGTGAGGAGTCTGAACGTGATCCGCTTGCTGATGGGGAGCCAGTGCAGGTCTTTCAGATGGGCAGAGATGCTGCTGTGACGAGGGATGTCCAGGATGAGTCGTGCCAAAGCGTTCTGTATGCGCTGGAGTCTTTTCTGGAGTTTGGCTGTGGTTCCCGCGTAGAGGGTGTTCCCGTAGTCCAGTCGGCTGGTGACGAGGGCCTGCGTGACCGTCTTCCTGGTTTCGGTGTAGATCCACCGGAAGATCTTTCGGAGCATGCGCAGGGTGTTGAAACAGGATGACGAGACGGCGTTGACTTGCTTGGCCTTCGTGAGGGAGGAGTCCAGGATGAAGCCCAGGTTGCGTGCATGGTCCGTTGGCTTGGGTGCGGTGCCCAGGGCAGGGGCCCACCAGGAGTCGTCCCAGGCAGAAGGGGATGGTCCCAGGATGAGGACTTCCGTCTTGTCTGAGTTCAGTCTCAGACGGCTGTGCTTCATCCATTCCGCAACGTCTTTCATTCCTTCCTGGCAGAGTCGTTGTGTTGGCGTGCGATGGCTGCGAGAGGGCTCATGTAGACGTTGAAGAGGGTGGGGCTAAGTGAGGATCCTTGCGGAACGCCGCAGATGACTTTGGTGGCCGCGGATCGGAACGGGGGGAGGCTGACTCTCTGGGTTCTTCCGGCGATGAACGAGATGATCCACTCCAGGGCCGCTCCTTGGATTCCGGTGTTGCTGAGGCGCTGTATCAGGGTGCCGTGGCATACGGTGTCGAAGGCTGCTGAGAGGTCTATGAGGATGATTGGAAAAACCAACAGGTGATGGACAGAATGCAGAACAATGTCATACATCCACCCCAGTACAGAGATCTGGGCCTAAATCCATCGTTTTTTTGCTCTCCACACCACCCCAGTTCAGACATGGCTATATGCAAATCAGTCTGACCCTGTGCCTCATGGGAACAGTCCAGCCCGAACTGCCAAGCCATGCCTTCCCTGGACCGGAAACAAGCTTCCGAGGATCGGTTTCTGGCATTCCAGGAGGATGAGGGCAGCAGTTTCCCCGTTGTCGAGCAGGGACCTGATGTCGTCTGTAGCTGCGATGAGAGCGGTCTCGGTGCTGTGGTTTGCTCGGAAACCGGACTGTGAGGGGTCGAGGGATCCGTTTGTCTTAAGTAAGGTGGAGAGTTGTTTGTTGACGGACTTCTCGATGACTTTGGCCCGAAAAGGGAGGAGCGAGAAGGGGCGGAAGTTCTTGAGGTCCGTGGGTCCGCGGTGGGTTTCTTCAGGAGGGCGCTCAGTTCGGCATGTTTCCAGCTCTCTGGGAATATGGCGGATGCGAAGGAGCTGTTGATGATGTTCTGGAGTTGGGGTGCGATGATGGAGTCGGCTTTGTTGAAGATGTGGTGTGGGCAGGGGTCGGTTGGGGAGCCGGAGTGGATGGTGTTCATCAAGCGGGTGGTGTCTTCAGTGCTGACAGGGGCCCAGTTGCAGAGGGTGGTGGTGGGGGGCGTTGGTTCGGTGATTGGGTGCGTGGTCTGTGCGCCGAAGCTGTTGTGTATGTCAGGGGTGGAAGAACGAGGCGAGAGAGTCGCAGAGGACTTGCGAGGGTGTGATGTCGTTATTGCAGGCACTGGGGTTGGAGAGCTCCTTAACGATGCTGAAGAGTTCCTTGCTGTTGTGGGCGTTGTTGTCCAGACGTTCTTTGAATGTTGTCTTTTTGGAGGTGCGGATCAGCTGGTGGTGTTTGCGGGTGGCGTTTTTGAGGGCTGTCTTGTTCTCTGTTGTCTGGTCATGGCGCCAGGTTTTCTCGAGGGTGCAGCAGGTTTTCTTGGAGTTTTTGAGGTCGTTGGTGAACCACGAGGCTTTCCTGCTGCTGGGTCTGCTGGGTGGGTTCTTCAGTGGTGCGAGGTCATCTGCTCAGTTGGTAAGCCACTGTGTGAGGTTGCGGGCCGCTTCGTTGGGATCCGTCGTGTTGGTGGGTGGGTTCTGGCTGAGGGCGGTGGTGAGCTGTTCGGCGGTGATCTTGCTCCAGCTTCTGCGGGGGACCTGTTGTGGGTGGTGGTGGGTCGTTGTTCTCCTGAAGTTGAAGTGGACGCAGCTGTGATCTGCCAGTGTAGTCCGGTGGAGTGGCTTAAGGAGATGTGCTTGCTAGAGGAGAAGATGGGGTCAAGCATGTGGCCGGCGTAGTGGGTGGGGGTGTTCACCAGTTGCTTGAGTCCGAGGTTGGAGAGGTTGTCTAGCAGGGCGTCGGTGTTGCAGTCGTTGTTGTTCTCCAGGTGGAAGATGAGGTCCCCTCGGAGGATGTAGTCTGAGGAGGTGAGGGCGTGTGGACTGACGAAGTCTGCGATGGCTTCGCTGAATTGTGTGCATGGTCCTGGGGGTCTGTAGATGAGAGTGCCTCTGAGGGTGGTCTTGGGGTCGGTGTGTATCTGGACGTGAAGGTGCTCGGCGGCGGTGAGGGTGTCGTCGGAGCTGGTCGTGATGAGGATGGTGTTTCTGTGGACGATGGCGATGCCTCCTCCGGTTTGGTTGGCGCTGTCCCTCCGGGTGATCTTGTAGCCATCCGGGATGGCTATGGCGATGTCAGGGACTGATAAGGCGTTCATCCAGGTTTCTGTGATTAAGGCGACATCTGGTGATGATGTGTCGAGGAGGTTCCAGAGTTCGATGGCGTGCCTGTGGACGGATCGGGTGTTGAGCAGGATGCACTTGAGGTGGTTGTTGCTGATGCTTGGCTTGGCGGGTGCGGTGCATGTTCGGAGGCAGGTGAATTTGCAGGCTTAGCAGGTAAGGGGTCCGTGGGTGCGTTTCGGGGTGGCTTGGTGGCAGGCGGGGTTCCGACCGGCATTGAGAGCGAGGAGGGTGGCGGCGTCATAAGTCTGTCGGGTGGGCTGGCGTCGTCGGGGGCCAGGGGTCCTGGCGCTGGGTGCGGTCCAGGCGCAGACGGGCTTGCCTTCGGCGCACAATTGGCGCGCCCGCTGCGCTTGCTCGTTGCGCGTACGCGCGCTCCCAGCCATAAATGGTGAAGTGGGAGGGAGGAGCAGCTTGGAGGCAGGAGCGAGGCGGCGAATATGAAGGGTGCTGGGTTACAGAAAGGAAAAGTGGGCGTGCCGCAGGGGAGCAGTGGCTGGGAGTGGTAAGACAGTCGCGTAGGGCGGCGAGGGAAACTAGGAAACACGAAAAACAGTCACAGGGCACAGAAAACAATCCAACAAAATACAAAATACAAAATCGAGGCACAATACTCAGCGGCAGGGCGGGCTCAGGCAGCAGTAGGTACGATTCGGCGCACTCACGGGGGGGCCGTGCGGTGCGTGGAGCGACCGGCCCTGAGAACAGGGTCAGGGGTCACAGCTCACCACCGCACGGTCCCAGCCATAAATGGCCAAGTGGGAGGGAGGAGCAGCTGGGAGGCTTGAGCGGGGCGGCGAATAGGAAGGGTGCTGGGTTACAGAAAGGAAAAGTGGGTGGGGACGCAGGGGAGCATCGGCGGGGAGCGGAAAGACGGTCGCGTAGGGCGGAGAGGGAAACCAGGAAACACGAAAAACAGTGACAGGGCACAGAAAACAATCCAACAAAATACAAAATCAAGGCACAATACTCAGCGGCAGGGCGGGCTCAGGCAGCAGTGGGAACGATTCGGCGCACTCACGGGGGGGGGCCTTGTGGTGCGTGGAGCGACCGGCCCTGAGAACAGGGTCAGGGGTCAAAGCTCACCACCGCGCGGTCCCAGCCATAAATGGCCAAGTGAGAGGGAGGAGCAGCTGGGAGGCGGGAGCGGGGCGGCAAATAGGAAGGGTGCTGGGTTACAGAAAGGAAAAGTGGGCGGGGCCGCAGGGGAGCAGCTGCGGGGAGCGGGGAACCTTTTGGGCTTGCCAATATGCTTTAGCAATGTTGTACACCAGAGTGTTTAATGTTCAGCATGGCTAAAAGTTAATGAGGTAAAGGAGAGTGGAGTGTCACAAAGGGGAGTGTTATGGAGTAACGTAGAGTGGCATACAGTAGAGTTGAGTGGTGTGGAGAGGAGTGAAGTGTCATGGAGTAGCGAACATTGTTGGTGAGAGAGCAGAGTGTCAGAGTGGAAGAGCATAGAGTTGAGTGGCATACAGTGGCAGAGTTGAGTGGCACAGAGTGTTGAGGAGTGGTGCAGAGTGGAATGGCATTTAGGGCGGTGCATGGAGTAGAGTGATAGAGCAGAGTACATTGCAATAGAGTGAGATGGTGTGGAGTGGAGAGGTGGATAATGGAAAAGAGTGGAGTAAAGTAGCACGGAGTGGCATAAAGGGACTTGCGTAGAACTTTGTAGGGTGGAGTAGTGTCCTAGAATGGAGACGAGTGTCAGTGGAGCAGAGTTTAATAGAGTAGAGTATCAGATTGGAGTATTGTGGAGTTGAGTAGAGTGGCCTAGAGTGAAGTGGCATAAAGTACAGTGGTGCAGAGTAAATTGGCATGGAATGCATTCATTTTTAGTAAAGTGGTGTACAGTGCATTGGCGTAGAGTGGTGCAGAGTAGATTGCAGTGGTGCAGGTTACAAAGGAGTAGTGCAGGATAGAGTGCAGGGTCGTAGACTGGTGGAGAGAGCAGTGAACTAGAATGTAGTGGTACAGAACAGAGTGGCGTAGAGTGCAGTGACGTAGAATGCAGTGGTGTAATGTGACGCAGCGTGTAGTGGCACAGAGTAGATTGTTGTATGGAGTTGTAAAGTGCAGTGGTGCAAAGTTGTTGGCATAGATGCAGAGGCAAAGGGTGCATTGGGTTTGAGTAAAGTGGAGAAGAGTGCATTGGAATATATATATATATATATAGAGTGGTGCAGGGTAGAACACAGTGTCAAAGAGTGGCTTAGAGTGCAGTGTCATAGAGTGCAATAGTGTAGAGTGCAGTGATGCAGAGTAGAATAAATAGAGTGGCGTAGAGTGCAGTGACAGTTTATAATGGTGTACAGTGCAGTCGCATAGAGCTTAGAAGCATAAAGTGCAGTGAAAATTGGTGTGCAGTCTACTTGGCTTGAGTAAAGTGGTGTACAGTACATTGGAATACAGTGTGGTGTTGCAGAGTGGAATGGCACCAAGCATATTGTTTCAGTGTAGAGTACAGTTATGCAGAGTAGATTAGAATGGCGTCGAGCAGATTGGCAGAGAATGCACTGGCATACAGTGAACTGGTGGAGAGTAGAGAGCGCTGGTGAAGAGTGCAGTGTCATAGAGTGCAGTGTAGTGAAGTAGTGTGGCTCACTGGTTAGAGGCGGCAGACCCGAGAGCAGAGGACGGCCCGGGACCAGGGTTCGATTCCCGGCGCGGCAGGTTTCTGGACCAGGGTCAGCGGACTCGATAATTCTCTCGCCTCGGTGCCCACTCTGATCAGCGATCACACTCGGCAACTCTGGGCATTAGCTTGCCTCATCTTCACTAACGGCCCCACCAGACCGCCGGGGATGCCTGGTCTCACTCTGGAGATACCCATTAAGGGACCATCTCTCAGGGAAGCCAGGAAGGGTTTCGCAGCGGTCGAAGCGCCTTGGGACCCTACGGGTAAGTAGTGCGCTATATAAATGCCAATACATTTACATTTACATTTACATTTAGGGTGCCATAGAGTGGAGTGGCGTTGAGTGAAGTGGTGTATAGTAGGGTAGTGTTGGGTAGATGGCCGTGGAGTGGTGTAAAGTAGAGAGGGGTGGCGTCATGCAGAGAAGAGTGCAGTGACATGGAGTGGCATAGTGTGGAGCGGTTCAGGTTAGAGTGCAGTGGGGTGGTGTAGAGTGAGTGGGATAACGTGGAGTATGCATGGTGTGGTAGCGTACTACCAATACAGACAACACATCTTCAATTGAAATGCCCATTACAGTTGCACTGACATACAGTTTTGCTGATAAAAAGTATGCAGCGCACTATGTATAGTAATGTCATCACCTAGTGTATTGATTTGATCGTCAGCACAATTAATTAACGGGAATTTGCATTTCTAGGAATAACAACACAGTAGGTTAATGTGCCTGCTGCCAATAGCCTTATGGAACATGCAAAACAGGGTTTGCATCTGGCATGTTTAATTCGGACTTTTATCCATCTTATGGAGCCTTTATATTTAAGAATCATTGCGTACTGCAAAGACTTGCAGTATATTTTGTGTATAGAAAAGCTTCCAAGAATTATGGTAGCCGAAAAAACATGGTAACTGTCCATATCTCTTTTGCAAATAATTTTTAGGCAGTTTTACATACCTCGAACTCATCCTGATAGTATACGAGCATTTTACATGAGTACCAATCACGTTACACAAAATAATATTCATGTTTTTTTAAGTATGGAAAAAGTAAATGATTTGCCCAGAAGCACAGGCTGTTGAGCCCACCCAGGACTGCATCCTGGTTACCCTGCAGTTCCAGAGCCGGCAGCTTTGGCCGTAACACCACATCCATCTTTCCCCAATCACCATGAAAATAACTTCCATGCAGCAAACCAAACAAAATACTTGTACAATACGCCTGAAACCAACCTAAAACGAGAACATACTATCATTTAAGCATTCAGCAGGATGCACTTCAGGTGGTTAGAATTGGAGCTGTGTTTGGGGGAGTTGGGTTTGGTGTGGGTTCTGATGCAGGCGAACTTGCAGGAGAGGCAGGCGAATGGTCCACGGGTATGTCCTGGGGTAGCTGTGCAGAATTGTGGTGTGCGGCCGGGGTTGAGGGCAAGGATGGAGGCGGTGTCGTACGTTATGCGGGTGGAGGGAGTTTTGCGAGGACCAGGGGGTCTGGCCCTGGGCGCGTTCCAGGCGCGGACGGGCGTAGACGGGCTTACCTTTGGCGCACCTTCGGCGCGCATGGGTCGCGACCGCTGCGCGCAAAGTCATCTGTCATATATGGATAGTGGAGGGGGCGGGGGCGAGGGAGAGTCAGCTAGGAGGCGGGAGCGGGGAGGAGAGACGGGCCAGGAGTGGACACAACAACAAAATGGCTGTAATACAGAAAGCGAAACGGGGGCACAGCCGAAGGAAAAAAACGAACAACAATTAGCAGGCTACGATAAATATATCTCGACAATGCAGAGCAAATAAGCACAATATGAAATGAGCAGGCACAATTTAAACTTTAAAATGAGCAGGCTATGATTATTCTAATTCGGCAATGCTGCGCAAATGAGCACAATTTGAACTAAGCAGGCTACGATACCAGGCGCTATGTTAATTCAAGCGATCACAAATCCAGGCGGTATCAGGCAGCAAGGAGGCGAAGCGCTGTGTCAGGGAGCGTGGGGAGCGACCGCTTCGGGGCAAGCCCAGGTGGTCACAGCGTTACTATGGAAGGGGCGAGCCTTCTCTATCAGTGGGAGGGAGGGTCAGCTGGGAGGCGGGAGCGGGAAGGAGAGACGGGCCAGGAGTGGACACAACAACAAAATGGCTGTAATACAGAAAGCGAAACGGGGGCACAGCCGAAGGAAAACAACGAACAACAATTAGCAGGCTACGATAAATATATCTCGACAATGCAGCGCAAATGAGCACAATATGAAATGAGCAGGCACAATTTAAACTTTAAAATGAGCAGGCTATGAATATTCTAATTTTGTCCACGAGAAACTCTGTCCTTGTTTTGTCAACTCTCTTAGTGGCGCGCTTACTGTGGCAACGTCTTTGATATATCGTGCGCAATAACTTGCTAGCCCAAGGAATGACCTCACTTCCGCCACGTCTGTTGGTTTCTTTGCCTTTTCTAGTGTTTCCACCTTGCTGTGATCCGGCCATATTCCCCTCTTGGAAAAGATGTGGCCAAAGAATACCAGTTCACTTCGCCCTAGCTCGCATTTCTCTTCATTGAGTGTCAGACCTGCTTCTTCTAAATGCGAGCACACCTCTCTTAATGCTTTGTCATGTTCTTCGTCTGATTTGCCGAACACGAGGATATTGTCACTATAATTTAAGCTGTTCTTTACTGGTCTGATGTCTTGTCGGATCGTTTCTTGAAATATTTCTGCGGCTGATGAGATCCCAAAACTCAGACGCTTGTACCTGAAGAGGCCTAGGTGAGTGGAGAATGTCGTGATGTACCGTGATTGAGGGTCCAGTTCCAGTTGGTGGTATCCCTTGCATAAATCCAGTTTTGAAAAACGCCTTGTGCCTGTGAGACATCTAATCATGTCGTCTAGATGTGGTCCAGGATGTTGTTCTCGTTCAATTACTTTGTTTGGGATCCTCATGTCCACACATATTCTTATTTTGGATGTCCCTTTCTTTGGGACAGCCACGATGGGTGATACCCATGGTGTCGGTCCTTCCGCTGGCACTATTATGTCTTGCTTTAGTAGCGCTGCAATTTCTTCTTCTACTTGTGGCTGCAGGTGTATGGGCACTCTTCTGTGGTGCTATGCAACTGGCCTTACTGTTTTGTCGATGTGCAGCGTTATCTGTCGTCCTTTTAGCTTTCCCAGTCCTTGTGTTGCTTTGGGTACTCTTTCAAAATGTTTTTCTTTTCTGACATGATGTATGTCATTTCCATCAGACCCATTATTTGTGCCGTGACATTGCTTAGTAAGCATGGCGCTGGGATATCTCCTTTCAGTACGTGTATTTCTTCTGTTAATCTTTGATCATTGTACATCAGTTCCTCCTTGAATTTTCCCATGTTTATCACTGGTCTTTTGGCCCCCCATGTGAACACTTCTACCCGAGATGGCTTTAGAATCGCTTTTACTTTCATTCTTTCGTATTCGGAGACGCACATGTTTCACCTCACTCCACTGTCCAGGACAACTTTTGTTTCATGTGGCCCCACCTTTATGGTCACCGACTCTGTCTTTTTTATCTTCTTTTTGTCCACCAGACATATTTTTTCTACACTTTCTTCTTCTTCTCCTTCTGATTCTATGGTGACATCTGTCATGAGATACAGTTGTTCCGTTTTCTCTTCTACACACTCTTCTTCTGACTCTACGGACGAGCTTCTTGCTCCTGTCTCAACATGCCTGATGTGTCTGCTTGTCGGCATTCGCGCTCTTCCTGGTCTTCCTCGGTCGTTTCTAAACTGCTTCCCTTGGCACACGCTGGCATAGTGGTTTCTTCCATTGCATTTTCTGCAGGCCTGGCGAAATGCTGGGCATGGGCCTCGGTGTGGGAACTCCAGTCCGCCCTGTAACATGTTTCTTCTTGTTGTTTCTTCACTGTCTGGTCACCTCTATCTTTTCTCCAGCCTCCTGATCCGTTGTTGCTCGTCATCCGTTGGATCTGTTCCACCTCTTACTTTGCCTCATTCCATTTCTTTTGCATGGGCTGTTGCTCTGGCTTCTGCTCTTCCTAGTGCTAGGATGTTCTCCAGCGACATTGTTTTTTTTAGGACCTTCGCACGGAAGTCTGTGTCGCGACAGCCCTCAATGATGCGTAGCCTTATTGCTTGTTCGTTGTCAAATTTGTCAAATTCACAATGTGTGACAAGTATCCGCAGCCTTGTTGCGAAATCAACTAGTGATTCTTTTGCTTGCTGGAAAGCGATCATGAAACTGTATCGCTCAAAATCAACGTTTCTTTGAGGATCAAATTTGTCTGTTAGGCACTTTTTTAACTTAACATAAGTGGCAATTTCTTCTTTTGGTAGTGTCACTAGCAGATCTTCAACCTCATCTCCCACTAGATTTAGAAATAGTCCCAATTTCTTGGCTGTCGTGACATCTGTTGGGTCCGCATAGTTTTCAAATCGTCTGACCCATGTTTCCCATCTTATTCCAGTTTGCGGTTCAGATAAGCTGAATGGTAGCGGTCTCCTGTACTTTGCACTTGGTTTTAGGTCAGCCATCCTTGTCTCTTGGGCACTTTCTTTGTTCTCTTTCCTCTATTTATTTCCTTTTGTTCCACTCTTTCCTTTGTTTTGCACCTTTTGTGCCTTTTCTTGCCTTTCTTTTACTTTTATTTGTGTTTATTACCCCTCTTTTGTTGTTATTTTCACTTCTTGTGACTTCTTGTCTCTTTATTCTGCGCTTTTTCTTTGCTTTGCACCTTTTTAATGCTTCCCCGCGCTTTGCCTGACCCCAAAATGGCCGCTGCGCTGACTCTCGCTTCCTATTGGCGCTCGCGCCTGTCTTCAAAATGGTTGCCTTAATCTCGCATTACATCGCGGCCAATCAGGACGATGCCTGACTCCAAAATGGCCGCCCGTGTAAGCTCGGTTCTTATTGGCTCTGCCGCCTGATTCCAAGATGGCCGCCGAGACTCTCGCGAGAGCTCGAGGAAATTTCTTTCAATCTTCGCGCTTCACTCAGGCGCTTACCAGTTCACTTGGCTGTTCTCTTACAGCGATTGGGGTGGGCTCCCGCGTCGCTGCGCTCTTCTTGGTGGCACTTCAGTCCTGTTCTCGCTCCGGTCACGACGCGATCCAGGGTGGGCTCCTGGTTTAAAATCGCAATTTGTTTCTGCATGCCAGTGGGCTCCGATCCTGCCTTCGTCGCCATTTGTCGTGTTCCCCTTGCCCAGGAACACACGCAGGACACGATGCTGGTTTTCAAGGTAACTTTTATTGGCTAGTTACATGCAGGGCGCAGCGCGATGTCTCCACGACCTGTCACCCCGAGGTCCAGGTCCAGTCTGCCCTCTCGTCCCCACCCCTGACCTGAAGTGGTGTCCGGTGTCCCCTGTCCCTCACCCTGTGTCCCCAGGGTCCTAGTGCCCTCGTCGGGGCACGACAATCATGATCCCCACCAGTCAATACCATCCCTACTCTGACTCCCACTGGACTGAAGAGAACACGTCAAGCGTATACAGCTGGGTACAGCCAGAGCGGGGGGGGGGCATATTACCGAGTTCAGATGTAGGCCTTTTCTTTTAAGCAGACTGAAATAAATACAGTAGCCCATTAACGTGAATGTGATGTGTCTAGAAATGCTTCCTGGGCCAGTCATGTTTGCTGTATTTAAACTAGCTTGCAATTATAACCGTTTGATGTACCGCAAATGATGTTGGTAAAGAGCAAAACCGATGTTATTTAGCTGGCCTTTGAGACCGACGTGTGCTCTACTTTTAAGCTTACACAGGTCTGGCAAACGAAAACTATTTTATGTAAGATTATAAACTATAAAATACACGAAAAAGTGTGATCACCATTACACATTCGCGGAAAGTAAGACCTGTGCTGGAAAGCAGCAGAAATGCTAAATTTCAGACTACACAGCACAAGACAAGTTTTATATTTGTGTAATTATCGAATCAAATAGATAATAAAAAAGTAGAGTACGGGGACGAAACTAAGGCCTCATTCACAGTAGCTCAATGATAAAGGTGTGCAGATTAAACAACACGATGACCCACCAATGTCCTGGCGTGCAGTGGAGCACACCAACAAGAACGTCGACAAAGACTTTTTTTTATCGCAGGCTCAATTCGTCTTTAATTAAATATGTATTAATCAACAAGCTGTTTTGACGACACAAATAAACACTTTTAGGCAAGTTATGGCAAAGCAAATGGGTCTAGTCTTTCCATTCTGGTATGCTTATTTTTAATTGCAAGAGGATGCAATAAAAAGTAGTGTCTCTGCCTAGATGCTGCAGCAACAAAGTCAATTAAAAATTACAACAACCTAAATACAAAGTTTAAATCGATTCGCTATAACCTCTACCCAGCACATCATGATCCCCTCCAGTCAATACCATCCCTACTATGACTCCCACTGGACTGAAGGGAAACGGTCTGAGCTACAAGAATCACATAATCGGGATTTACATAACTATATAAAAGTGCATTTCAGAAAACCGAGTTAGCCTTTGCTTTAAAATGCACAATTTAACGGCTTTTCTTTAACAGGGACATTTTACTTACTGATACGAACCTCCAAACTGCGAGAGAAAAATTCCCTGCTACCATCAATCCGATCACTGACTACTGAAGTAATCCGCCCCTGTGGCCAGGAAAGTTTTGAAAGCGATGAAATAAACATGAAAAGCAGACGGAATCACCATAGTCCCCTTCTTCAAAGACCTCAACAACTTCCATCGGCTCTTGGACAGTGTTGCCAGATTTTTAGACCCCTCCCAAGCCCAAAGCCTCTCATGTATAAGCCCAAAATAAGCCCAATCAGGCCACTTTCAGCCCAAAAACTAGCCCAAACTCGCAACTCATGAATAATGCAGAAATAGTCATTAGACACCATTTAAAGGATGAATATAAATTCTATTCAATATCCAGATAGTCGAAAGGGATTAACTGGGAATCTGTGTTAATGCTACTCATATTCATGACCCGTCCCCACTGTGACAGTGCACAGCTGCCAAGGTTTCAGATTGCTTATGTGTGATATTTTGATAATTTCAGTGTAATTATGAGTGATAGTCAACGACTATGAGTGACACTTTTTCGCTCGCAAAATTCTAGCAACTAAGATGAGAGAAACATATATAACAAATTACAGCCATTTCAGCAGCGAGAAAAGCTACGAAGATCTTAAAACTATTGCAAAGCACCAGAAATGGAAGGGCACTATTCAACATGAAAACAGACTGCAAAGTTGCCACGTTTTAAGAATGCTTATGTATGACATTTTCAAGGTTTGAGAGTACTAATGAATGACATTCAACTGTTAAATGTATGACACTAAGAGTGACACTTTTTAGCGAGCAAAAGCAAGAAATTAAGTTCATGTAAACAGATAAACATAAGAAATGACACTCATTTAATCAAGGACAAGCCATGAAAAGAAAATGAAACTGATGCAAATCACCTTATCCTACTGACAAACAATTGTATACCCACAATCTAATCCTACATGATTTTACACTTGTGATCACCACTGCTGCTTTCAGAACCACCGAGAAATTGCACTGAATGTAAAATTGTCAGACTATGACTGGGTCACAAAGGGCAAATGCGAGCAGCAGTAGAACTTAAGTTTACCCAGTGTGTTATGTGTGTCTTTTAAAAACAGCATCACTGAGATTGAAAACAAGTCGACTAATTTATTTTGCCTATGCCCTCCCTAAAAGGATCACAGCAATCACATCCTAGGACCCGGCAGGACTTGTAAAAAAAAAAAACCTGATCCTGTCTGGTGTTAGACATGTGCAGAGTCATGAGAACACTCAAAGGAGCTTGCCCTGCCAACAATTACCGGCCGCATTACAGTGACTGATTTACAAAAAGCAGAGGATATATTACTTCACTTATATTACTACTTACTATTGCGGTAATTCAAAGCTGGCTTGGCCCATCACTACTGTTTGCCTATTGTCCATCGCCTCCCCTCTTGGCGGACACTGTGACCATTGTCGGGGTTATTACCGGCCCTGCCTCGGTGTAGATGGCGCTGCTGGCCGGACCACCCACTGGCGCTGGAGCCGCGCTGTGCGGGCGACTTCCTTCTGGCTCCAGGGACATGTGAGTACTGCCGGTCGGAAGAGGGAAGACCCCTCTTAATACTTGCAATGCCCATTGAAGCTCTCCGCTTTTTACCTGCTGCTTTCTACATTCAGGAATCAGGTCAGGATTCAGAACAGTCAGCGCCGCGCAGGGCTGTCAAGCATCGGTAGCGCTTTCGCGCTACAAGATTGACAGCCCTGGGGACTCACATCGACCCGCACACACTACCATCATGCTAGGTGGTGGTTGTGATCTTGTGCAGCGCTACGCATATGCTTGTTGTGTGCTTGGCTGCACTTCACAATTTCACGCGTAGGCTGCAGCTGCACTCTGTGATGCGAGGGTAGAGGGTGGGTGGGGTCATGTGAGCACAGGCAAACCTTGGTGGGTCTTCCTCCACTGATTTGCACTGTCCTGCCTTCACTGATGTTAACGTGCGCTGCGCGCTCATGTGTCAATTGACCTACCGCGCCATTGTGATAGGCGCACGCCACGGTTGCCTGCCCCAGCCTGGAAAATCTGCACACAGGCTAAAAACCAGCCCAAAAGGTAGCCCCCTGCCAGGCATGGGTTTTTCCCGCACAATTGGGAAAAATATCGCCCAATTGTGCAGGAAATAGTCCAATCTGGCAACACTGCTCTTGAAAATGGCACAGTAAAGTGACGTCATTTCCGGCCATGCCGGATCTATGTGTAGCTTAAAATATATGGAGCAAACTTTGAGTGTTATTGAAGTTCCTTTCATAAGCCCCAGAATGATCTCATTTACTCTTAATTATCCAATTAATTAGTAAGAAGCAAGGAGAGAGATGTAAGAGCTGAAAGAAGACAAAGGCCAAGAAAGGGCAATACAAGGGGATTAATATGGTTGAAATGGGAGAAAATGTGAAGGTAGAGATGACAGAGATCAAAAGAGGTTTAAAGAGAGGAAAAATGAGAACGATGATTGAGAGAAGCAAGAAGAAGGAGATTCTGATTCGGGAAAAAACGCTCCGAATAGCCGTTCGGAGCGTTTTTCCCGTACGAATTGTACCCTGCAACGTCCCCCGTACGTACGACGAAGTACGATTCGTACCAGGAGCCGTACTCCGTACGAGTCGTACAGAGGTCCATACGACTCTAATCTCCGTACGATTCTCCCTCGGAACCCGCTGTACGCGACATCTGTACGGTTCGCGGGTGGTTTTTATGAACCAGCAAGTACGATACGTGTCGGGTACGCACCGTACGACCCTTTTTCTACAGGAACTGAAAACAGCAGTAAAAGCAAAGTTCGCGCCGAAACAGGTACGGAACGGCCCCCCGGGTACGGTGTGTACCCCCCATGATCGCAGGGGTACGCACCGTACCCCTGTGATCATGGGGTGTACGAGCCGTATCCCATGTACGATGGGTGTACGAGCCGTACCCCATGTACGATGGGTGTACGAGCCGTACCCCATGTACGATGGGTGTACCCATTGTACATGGGGTCATGGGGGGTACGGACCGTACGGTGTGTATGTGTTTGTGTGCTTTTTCGTATGACTCGCGCTTACCTGATGTGGACCGTACGAATCGGGTCCTCATACCCCGGTCCGGATCGTACTCGTCGGGTCGTACGGCATGTGTACGAGTTGTACGGCATGTGTACGAGTCATACCGTTCACGGTTTAAGCCTTGCAATACGTACGGATCGCGACGATTCGGACAGATTCACGGAATACGGATCGTACTACGCGACTCGGACGGACGGGTACGAATCGTACGGAGAGGGCTCCGGATACAAATCGTACGGATGTTTTTTTCCCCGAATCGGAATCGACCCCTAAGTGGTCAGGAGAAAAGAGCAAAAGGAGGGTGCAGAAGGAAGAAGGAGTAAGAGAAAGGATGAGTAGACCTTAGAGATAAAGAAAGGAAGATGGCTTGAGAGAAAAGATTAGCGAGCAGAGAAAGTTGACTAGTATAGCAAGGACTTGGAAAGAAGATATTGACAGAGCAAATAGAATGGTCAGAATCTGAGGTGGAAATAGTAAAAATGTACTCTGAAGTCCCCTAACTTCGGATTAAGGTGGGGCAGTAGAAAGGGGTGGAGTCATGAAGAGTGGAGTCATGAAAAGCGGAGTCAGACTTTCAAGTTATATATTTATGCACCTCTTCTGCACAGAAATTGGCACCAAGGACAAATGTCAGAGTAGATTTGTTTTGCTTACTTAATTGGTCACAAACAGGTTGCACTTAAGAACATCTGACAGGGTTTATGCACAGGACAAATGTGAGAGTAAATCTGTTTTGCTTACATAATTGGTCATAAACAGGCTGCAGTTCCAAACATCTGACAGGTAATAGGCACCTGCTGTTGAAATTTTTGTGTGTCTACTCTTAATACGCTGGAGAGATCTGGGTTTTGTCTAGTCACCGTTTTGACTCCTCATAAAGTAGCAGTGAGGATCAATGTGTCTGCTGCAGAGCACAACATGCAACACACAGATTACACATTTTTATTTTATGTGGATAGTTCAGTTTAATTGGTTACTACTTTTGCCACCACAGAAATACTTTTGTTACATGCAGTTGATAAACTACAATATTTCTAATATAGACAATGAGCTACACCAACATCAAGGAGCAGTATACAAACTGTAAGGCATAGACTTTGAAACATAGTTTTTCTTCAACCTTTTGGTTTTCCAAAGTTGCTAATGTAGCTTGAATATGAAATACCTTAAAAAAATAAGAAAACAAGAGCCGTGGCGTGGCTTGGACGGCAGAAGCTAATGGCTGCCTGATCGAGCCGTTGCACCAGAACGGAGCCAGCAACAGGATTTTATGAGAGAACATAGCTCAAACAGACGAAAAACACAGCAAAAGTGATCGGAACAAATCACCGACAGGAAGAGACCCAGAAGAGATCTCAGGACGTGCCAGGAGGGGAGCTTGGCACTATTGTAGAAGTGAGAGGACAAGGAGAAACGGATCCAAAATGGCGATCGGCTGCAGCCGTAAACAGCTCCGCCAAACAAAAAGGTACCGGGCCCTATAGACATCAAAAGCGGAGCGGTGAAGAGAAAATCGTGCGCACCGACAGAAACAGGTACTGCGGCTCCCCTGCTGCACCCACCTCACCGCCCCACCCTGATAACAACAACAGCACGGCAAACCGAAGCAGGCAGGAGGGGGAGGGGCGAGGCGTAAGGAGAACGGAGCGAAGCGGCAGAAGCACCTAAGTACCTTGGCGCCGCTGCGCCACCGCCACATCGCCGCCCCATCACTGCCTCATGGCCCCATTTTCACCCCCGCAGAAACAAAACAAAAGCGAGGCATGCAGCAGAGACGGGGCAGGGCAGCGCTGGAACGAGGAGCGAAGATCGGGAGCAGGAATCACTCGGCGCCTTCGCGCCCACTGAATCCGCAATGAGCCGGCTCCCCTGAGTCCACCAAAACCCAGCACAGCCTGCACACTGAAAGCAGCAAATAAAGACGCAAATAAAAACGCAAATAAAAACTCAAACAAAAAGGTGCCGAAAAATATGAATCCCTCAAACGGCAACGTCACGGAGTAGCAGCTCCACAAAGGCAAGAGGACACTCAGCTGGCAGGGTGAAGAGAGGGGGCCTCCACATCCCCGCCCCATCGCCCCATTTTCACCCCAGCGGAAACAAAACAAAAGCGAGGCACGCAGTGGAGAAGGGGCGGGGCAGCTCTGGAACAAGGAGCGAAGATCGGGAGCAGGAATCACTCGGCGCCTTCGCGCCCACTGAATCGGCAATGAGCCGGTTCCCCGCGACCACCAATACCCAGCACGTACTGCACACTGAAAGCGGCAAACAAAGACGCAAATAAAAACGCAAATAAAAACATGCAGAAATATATGAATCCCGCAAACGGCAACATCACAGAGTAACAGCTCCTCACAGGCAAGAGGACACTCAGCTGGCAGGGCGAGGAGAGGGGGCCTCAGCTCGACAACAACGCAAGGCAAATAGCGGAGGATGGGGCAAAGCGCAGGCAGAACGAGGAGCAAGACCAGTAACAGGTCGTTGGGAGCACAGGTTCTCAATCAGGAAGCAAAGGATTAAGAGATGAGGGACAAGATAACCACCTGCAAATCAACAGCAGTGGAGGAGAGAGACATCCTACGGCGGAGTTTCCCAAGACCCACCGTTCGCATATACCCCAAACACATAAAGAAACATGGCTGACCGGGAATCCAGGATGCAAGCGCAACTGCAGAAAAAAAGCAAAGGCGAACCTCTGACATCGGATTCGCTAATAAAGCAGAAGCCGGACATAAACACCATGCTGGACACCATCCTAAAGAAACTGGCTGAGGTGCACGATCTAGCGAAATACACAATACTCACCACAAAATCCATACAACTTGAACTAGCGGCCGTCTGGGCCGATCTGAGCACAGTAAACACCAGGCTCGCAGCGGCAGATTAGCGAATCAGTGATACAGAGAACGCCACTCAATGCACTAAAAGGGAAGTGAGAGATCTGAGCACAAAAACAGACTCATTTAAAGGCTAACAGCCAAATTGGCAGACAAGAGCCGCAGGGGAAACATACGAATACTGGGAATCCCTGAAGGGGCCGAAGATGAGGCGGGATCAGGCACCAAATTCCTAGAGGATCTCATCCCGAAGATCACGATCCTAAAATTTGACCACCAATTCGAACTAGATAGGGCTTTCTGAGTTCCTGCTTCAAGACAGCTCACGTCAAAATACACCAGACTCATCATCTGCAATCCACTGAGATCTCAGCAGACGGAAGGGATTTTTAACTACACCTGAAAGAACAACCAGATCATCTGGAAAGGGCAAAAAATCATACTGAGGCAAGACTACTCCAAAACAACAGTAGACATCAGGAAAGGCTTCCGCGCCCAACGCCAAGCGCTCAAAAGCAGAGAAATCCTATTCACCTTCGTAGCCCCAGCCAAATTCATAATAACCGAGCAAAAGCCACTTCTTCACTGACCTACATGACCTGCACCAATACCTGAAAGGCCCTCCAACCACACAGATGGAAGTGTCAACACATGGCACCGCCAAGAGAGGGCCCTCTCCTGATCATACTAGTGAGTAAAGACACAAGGAAACTGACCCAACACTCCACGAAACATGCAACCGTCTGCTACCTCAAGAGGAACCAGCCAGAGCACTCCAAAACAACCGGACCTACCTCAAAGAATGAAGAAAGAAGTGTTTAACCTTACCTACCTCAAGGAAACAGCGACTCCGAACGCACGACATGTCGGCAGTCCAGAACACAGAGTATCCTTTTTATCCAGTATTAGACTCCCAGCCTAATACTGGATTAGCCTCTGTCAGCCTCAACACGTGAGGCGTCCAGGCTCCCGCTGCTATACAACGCCTGAGCCGATCACTCGCCTATACAAAACTATTATCTCGAAATTACCTTTTGCATTGACTTGAATCGAACTTGGCTCCGGGAGGCGCAATGGCAATCCTGCCGTCGCACCTTCCAGAATCTAGAATGGGGGGATGGGGGAGGGAGAGGGAGGGGGATGAGGAGGGAGGCAGGGGAAGCCAGTGACAGGGGAGGGGGGAGGAATGATAGGACTTTTCTTTAATCTAACTTTCGTATTTTCTTGTCTTTACTTATTCAAACTACACTACCACAGGATCCAGACATTGGGACTATCGAATAGGCCCGTGAGGGTCGGGCACAGAGAGTGGCACCCATACAAACTAGACAATGGCTAGCAACATCCCTGTCGTGCTAGCGACCGACCTAAAAATAACCTCACTAAACATTAAGGGCCTTTACCACCCCATTAAGCGCAGGAAAATAATTGACTACCTTGCCAAATCCAAGAGTGGCATAGTCCTATTACATGAAACTAAGCTAGATGAAGAGAGCTACAAACTAGTTAGAGCAAAGTGGATTGCCCACTCGGTGTGCTCCCCAGCTACCCGAAAGAGAGGAGGCGTCATTACGCTCATCTCCAAGAACTCCAAACTCTCGATAAACTCACACTCTCACGATAGCGAAGGCGGGCTACTGATAATCAACATCTCAAGAGGGAGCAACCAGATCCACGGGGTAAACCTGTACGGCCCCAACTCAGATGATTTCCCATTCTGGAAAGAAGTGGCTATTGCCCTTGACAAAATTCCACAGAACGAGCTGCTGATAGTTGCAGGCGATATCAACCTGCCCTTAGACCCACTGTTAGACAGACAATCCCACTGTCACTACCACCCTCATGGCTCCCACAATGCACTCCTCAACATATGCGCGAGATTCAACCTCAGAGACACATGGCGACTTACACACCAAACCACGAGGGACTACACCTTTTACTCAAACCCATACAAATCACACACAAGAACAGACTATATCCTAGTATCAGGGACCCACACGCACATGATAGAAGAGGCACTAATAGAACCGAGGCTAGTATCAGACCATTCAGCAATCAGCCTGAAACTAGCTGGCCACCACAAATTGGTTAAGACCCGCAGATGGAGGTTCAGAAGTAGAACTACCACAGACCCCGCACACAGAAAAGAGATCATAGACGCCCTCACCGAATACATGACGACAAATGATAATGACGAGGTAAGCAAAGACACACTATGGGACGCTCTGAAGGCCACAATCAGAGGGAAACTAATTGACATATCAGCTAGGATTCGCAAGAAGGCGAACTTAAGTCTAACTGCACTTCCAAATCCACACCGACCCCAAGACCACCCTCAGAGACACCCTCATCTACAGACCCCCGGGACCACGCACACAATTTAGCGAAGACATCGCCGACTTCATCAGCCCGCACGCCCTGCCCTCCGCTGACTACATCCTCCTCGGGGACCTCAACTTCCACCTGGAGAACAACAATGACCGCAACACCACCACCCTGCTGGGCAACCTCGCCAACCTCGGACTCAAGCAACTAGTGACCACCCCCACCCACTACGCCGGCCACACGCTTGACCCCGTCTTCTCCTCCAGCAAGGACATCTCCTTCAGCCACGCCACCGTACTCCACTGGACAGACCACAGCTGCGTCCACTTCAGCCTCAGAAGGACCACGCTCCACCACCACCCGCAACAGGTCCCCCGCAGAAGCCGGAACAAGATCACAGCCGACCAGCTCGCCACATCGCTGAGCCAGAACCCTCCCGCCAGCTCAGCGAACCCCAACCAAGCCGCCAACAACTTCACGAGGTGGATCTGCAACTGCGCAGACGACCTCGCTCCACTGAAAACCCCCCTTCCAGACCCGGCACCAAGAAAGCATCTTGGTTCACTGACAAACTCAAGAGCTCCAAGAAGAACTGCCGGGCCCTCGAGAAAGCCTGGCGCAGAGACCCAACTACAGACAACATGACCACCCTCAAGCTCGCCACTCGAAAACATCACCAACTGATCCACGCCACCAAGAAAACCGTATTCAAGGAACGACTGGACAACAACGCCCACAACAGCAAGGAACTCTTCAACATCGTCAAAGAGCTCTCAAACCCTGATGCCGGAAACAACAACATCACTCCCTCGCAAGACCTCTGCAACTCGCTCGCCTCGTTCTTCCACAGCAAGATCGCAGACATACACAACAGTTTCAGCACACAACCGATGCACCCTACGACCGTACCAACGCCCCCCACCACCACCCTCCGCGCCTGGACCCCGATCAACACCGAAGACACCATCCGCACAATGAACTCCATCCACTCTGGATCACCAACCGACCCCTGCCCTTGTCTTCAACAAGGCCGACTCCGTCCTCGCACCCCATCTACGGGACATCATCAAAGCCTCCTTTGACACCGCCACCTTCCCAGAGAGCTGGAAGCACGCCGAACTCAGCGCCCTACTGAAGAAACCATCAGCAGACCCCATCGACCTCAAAAACTATCCCCCCATCTCGCTCCTTCCTTTTCCTGCCAAAGTCATCGAGAAGACCGTCAACATACAGCTGGCCGCCTTCCTCGAGACAAATGGATCCCTCGACCACTCGCAGTCCGGCTTCAGGGCCAACCACAGCACCGAGACCACCCTCATCACAGCCACCGATGACATCCGAACCCTGCTCGACAACGGGGAAACAGCGGCCCTCATCCTCCTGGACTTCTCCGCGGCGTTCGACACGGTCTGCCACCACACCCTAGTGCAGCGCCTCAACAACATCGGAATCCAGGAGAAGGCACTGGAATGGATCACCTCCTTCCTCGCCGGAAGAACACAGAGAGTCCGCCTCACCCCGTTCAGATCAGAGGCCACCAAAGTCATCTGCGGCGTACCACAAGGATCATCACTCAGCCCCTCGCTGTTCAACATCTACATGAGCCCCCTTGCGGCCATCGCACGCCAACACAACCTCAACATCATCTCCTACGCCGACGACACCCAGCTGATCCTCTCCCTCACCAACGACCCCGCCACCGCCAGAACCAACCTACACGAAGGGATGAAAGACGTAGCCAAGAGATGATGAACAGCCGCCTGAAACTGAACTCAGATGAAATGAAATGAAATGAATGAAATGAAAATGAGATTTGTAAAGCGCTACAGTTGCCCTGAGGCATCCAGGCGCTGAAACTAAACAGAAGATGCCCTCAGAAGAACAGGAAGTTACTAGTTACTGAAACAAAAAGTTTTTAAGCTGTTACCGGAAACTAGTTAGGTTGGAGTTATCTCGCATCTGCAAAGGGAGGGTGTTCCACAATTTTGACACATTGTACAAGAACGAGCGCCCTCCTGCTCTGGCTCTAAAGATTCTAGGAATCTTGGCCAGTGATGCAGTTGAGGACCCAAGCACTTTGTTGGGCAGGTAGGGAGAAATCAGGGAACGATTGATTTCTGGACCCATTTTCCAGAGGGTCTGGTGAGCAATGCACAGAGCTTTGAACTTCACTCTGTCCCTAACAGGCAACCAGTGTAGAGTTCTTAGGCTAGTTTTTATTGAAGTCCTTCGTGGGACTCCCAATAGCGCACGGGCAGCACAGTTTTGAGTGCGCTGGAGTTTTTTCAAGGTGTAGTCGGGTGCTCCAAGATAGAGAGCGTTATTAAAGTCCAGGCGGGATTGGACAAGGCCCTGTATGATTATTTGTCTGGCCTCAAATGGAAGGAGGGGAAGAATTTTTTTGATCACCCTAAGGAGGCCAAAACAGGTGGCCGACACCTTGGTGGCCTGTGTATTGAGGCTCAGTGACTTATATAACCATACCCCCAGACTTTTGATGTTATCTCTGGGGGCGGGAGCTGCACCCATGCTCGCGGGCCATAACAGCTCCAAAGTAGAGGGGGCCACCGGGCCCAGGAGCATGAGCTCGGTCTTGTCGTCGTTGAGCTTCAGACATGAGCTCATCATCCAACTCCTTACATCCTCCAGGCACGCCGCTAGATTGGGCGGTGATTGGAGGCCACTCTTCTGCGCAAGGAGACCACCAGCTGGGTGTCGTCCGCATAGGAGATGATGTTGATACCATGCGGACGAACAATCCCAGCCAGCGGCCTCATGTATGCGTTGAAGAGCGTAGGGCTCAAGGATGAACCCTGCGGGACTCCGCACCCCAAAGGCCTGCTCAATGACACGGATGTGCCGTCAAAGACCTGGAAGGTTCTGTCCGATAGGAAAGACTCGAACCAGACCAGGGCTTCTCTGGACCCTCCTAGTTCCTAGTTCGGCGAGACGGTTCATCAGAATTGTATGATGTACTGTGTCAAACGCGGCACTCAGATCGAGGAGGATCACTGCCACTGACCCCCCCCCCCCGATCCAAGATCTGTCTCGCCTCCTCAGTCACAGCCAGTAGAGCAGTCTCTGTCCCATGTTTTGGGCGAAAGCCCATCTGGGAAGCATCGAGGAGGTGGTTTTCCTCGAGAAATTTCGTCAGAATGGTGTTGACGTGCTTCTCCAGGATCTTAGATGCCCATGGGAGCAGAGAAATCGGGCGGTAGTTGCTAGGGTTAGCTGGATCGAGGGAAGGTTTTTTTAATAAGGCCCGTACCATTGCATGCTTCCATGTCGCAGGTAGCATCCTACTCAATATGTAAGAGTTCAACAATTCCAGGAGAGTAGGGAGAATGGTTTTACTGGCCAACCCCAGCGAGCCCAGTGGAGCAGGGTCACACGGAGCGCCGGATTTTATATGTTGTGCTAGAGACTCCAATGTTTCCAGATTCAACAATGGAAAAGTCTCCAGCTTATTGTCCGTGTCCAGAACTGAGTCCAAGCGTTGTGAAAGTGAATCAATAGCTGGATCAGGAAAGGAGAGGTAGATTTTATTCACTTTTTGAAAAAAGAAATCCACCAACTCGTTGCATTTAGCAGGGGAACTACTATTATCTATGGCAGGCGGGGAGGGGTTTTTTTCAGGGAGCTTACTATACAATATATTTCTTTCGGCTTAGATTTAGCCGTTGTTATTTTATCATTATAGTAGGCTGCTTGCGAAGTTTTTATTGCCAATTTATAGTTCCTAATAGCTTCCCTGTAAGTGGCTTTATCAGCAGGATTGTAGGTCATGCGCCATTTCCTCTCTTGTCTCTTGCAGAGGCGCTTGTGGTTTCTGAGGTCTTCTGTGTACCACGGGGCTGATTTACTCTGCCTCTTTGACCTAGATTGGTGTGAAGGGAGAACCAAGTAAAGAGAGGTGGTGATCCACTCATTGTATTTATTATTATTTGCCATCGGGTCATGGGAAAGTATGGGTCTAGTAGTGCTAAGAGCCTTCGTCCAATTGTCAATAGAGAGTTTGGACCAATTTCGAGTTTTCCGAGATGTAAAAGAGGATGGAGGGGGTTTGCTAGTGGTCCAGGTGTAGGCTATCAGGAAATGATCCGACCATGGAAGGCTGCTAATGGTGCCCACTTTTAGTTGGTCACTATTAGACACACAGATAAGACGGAAGTCCTCATCCTGGGATCTTTGCCCTCCGCCTGGGATGACTCCTGGTGGCCCCCTGCCCTGGGCAGCGCACCCAAACCAACAGACCACGCACGCAACCTGGGCTTTATCCTGGACTCCTCCCTCTCCATGACCAGACAAGTCAACGCCGTCTCCTCGTCATGCTTCAACATCCTACGCAAGCTACGTAAGATCTTCCGGTGGATCCCCACCGAAACCAGGAAGACGGTCACCCAGGCCCTCGTCACCAGCCGACTGGACTACGGCAACTCCCTTTACGCCGGAACCACTGCAAAACTCCAGAAAAGACTCCAGCGCATTCAGAACGCCTCAGCACGCCTCATCCGGGACATTCCCCGACACAGCCACATCTCCGCACACCTGAGAAACCTGCACTGGCTCCCCGTCAGCAAGAGAATCACGTTCCGACTCCTCACCCACGTACACAAAGCTCTCCACAACCAAGGCCCAAGATACCTCAACGACCGCCTGACCTTCTACACTCCCACCCGCCAGCTTCGATCGACCAGCCACGCCCTCGCCGCCGTCCCCCGCATCCGAAGAGCCACAACGGGAGGAAGATCCTTCTCCTATCTGGCTGCCAAGACGTGGAACTCCCTCCCCATCCACCTCCGCCTAACCCCAAGACCACCTTGCCTTCAGAAAGCAACTCAAGACCTGGCTGTTCGAACAGTAGCGGACCCCCCTACCCCAAGCGCCTTGAGACCCTCCGGGTGAGTAGCGCGCTATACAAATGCTTTGATTGATTGATTGATTGATTGATAGCATTTGGGGAGTAACACAGCAGTGGTGAGGCAACAATGACAGGCCCACTGACTGTTATATGTATGACTGCGGCTTGCATTTATTATCCGTGAAAGTTTGAGTGTCGTGTAATCTACTGGATGTGTCAAATAAGCATATTAGTGAGGTTAGGATCCAGCTGCAGTTGTATTAACATTTGTGTTCATATTTAGAACTAGTCTTGGGAAAATTCCTTGTTGTTTTATTTTTATCACCTTAAAAAAAAAGGAATAATGGCAGCATAAAACATTCCTCTATCACCATGTTTCTTGCAAGAACCAGGCTCCCTGTTAATGGAATGGGATGATTGAAAAGAATCTTTCATCACATATGTTGAAGCTATTGGGGGCGATGTGTACGTTGCAAAAAGAAAGCTTGCCATACTAAAAAATTGCTTAGTTGTCAAGGGAAAGATGGTACTAAAGACCTTACCCAAACCTACAATTAGAGAAGCAGATGGTTCAGGTGACGAAACTGATATTTATGAAGAAGCTTTGTCTGCTTCAGGAGAGAATTTTGGCAAGAAGCTCTGTATTGTGGTGGAGAGACATACATTCTTCTCACGTGCACAAGAACCAGGAGAGTCAGTTGCACAATATGTTGCTATTTTGAGAAGACTAGCAGTAACATGTACATTTAAGGATCTTAGACATGAGATCATCAGAGATCAAATGATCAATATATTATCAAATTTAAAAATCCAAGAAAAATTACTTGACTTAAAAGATCCATCGTTGGAAAAAACTATAGAAGTGGCCAAACAAATGGAAAATACCTCTAGTAATGTGAAAGAACTTGCAAGTACATCTAAAATCAGCTCAAATGTCGAAGAAGTATGTGAAATTGATGTAGTTAACAACAAGGATTTCAAGTGGAAGCATACAGGATCTGTCAGTGCTAAACAACAAACATTAAAAAATAAATGGTGTTTTAGGTGTGGTAGTGAGAGACACTGCAGATGCGAAAAATTGCCCAGCAACTTCATGCAAATGTTATAAATGTATGTGGAAAATGAAGGAGAATAGTAGTGGTAAAAAATCTGTGAATTTGATTAATAATATTGATGGAAATGGTCATGCAGAGAAATCAGATAGTTCAGAAGAGGAAGATATTGAACTGTTAATGCTCGACAATGGTAAGAATGTTTGACCTTGCTACATGTCCGCTGGATGTGAAGAGAATTACCGTCCCTCAAAATGTGAGGTCGCTGTGAATGGCATGATGACACAGTTTTGGGCGGATTCATGCTTACCTTTAACCATCATTTATTTTTTTATTTTTTTTATTTTCTTAACCTTTACTAAACATTTGACATGTTAGAAACATCATTTTGTTAGGTACTGCAGCAGATATTGCTGTCATGGAATATTTAACATTGTAATAAGGATACTATATAATACTCATCATGGTGCAACATCTCAAGGGAAAAAGGGAATGAAACAATAAGAATGTGCTGGACTAGGTGAACGGCGGGTGGTGTACATGGCGACTGGACACAATCGTGTTGGAATCCGCCTCAGTGGCGTGGGCGTCAGTGAGGTTAGGATCCTCGAGAGGTACATCAGGGTTGGCTAGTCTGTGAGGATAGGATATGAGGGGGCCCCATATTTCTGGAGGTCTGTCTGCAGCAGGCAGCTGGTCCCAAAATTCACAGAGGAGTGTCTGGCATCGAGCTGTATCGGTTAACCAGTGTTTAACATGTGGCGCCGGACTCCAGCCCCAGTGAATTGCCACTAGTCTCTTGGCAAGCACCAGTAGCATTGCGACAAGCTTACAATTAGCATCTGAAATGACTCTGACATGACCCAGGAGGCACAGCAGGGAGTCATGTAGGATGCGCTCCTGAGTGATATCGCTAACTATGGAGCATACCTCTAGCTAAAAGTCTGAAACCTTGGGACACGTCCTGGCCAGGTGTGTGAAGTCTATGCCGGGAGCAGAGCACCACACACATTTGTCGTTGTCCACCATGCCCATCCAATGCAGTGTGGCGAGGGTGCGGTACAACTGATGTATAATTTAAAGTGAATAAGCCATAGGATATATTTGGGTAAGAGACATTTAGGGGTATATTATCAAGCGGCAGCTATAATTATCGCTTGCCACTCCTAGCGAGAACTTATTTATCGTCGGCTATCGCTGGCAATTATAGCCAAGTTATTGCTGTATCAACAATGCAGAGTGCAATGGCTATAATTTTCCAGCGATAGTGGTGTTTTACATGGAACATTGCTGGTTTTCCAGCGATGTTCCATGGAAAACGGCGATAACTTTGCTGATACGACCCTGTGGTCATATCAGCATAAACCACCCCCATTGTTAGGTATAGGTAAGTCAGCATTTTAGCAGACGTTAATTTTTGGCTAAAACCGCGGTTTTCGCCGAAACTAACATCTGCTAAAAGCGCAAGCCTCCTTGTAATATCGCAATGTACATCTAGCGATATTTTACAAGGTAGTCTATCAGGGGTATGCGCAGTGACGCCCATTTGCATCTCATTAGAAATGCAAAGCGAGGCGTCTGCAAATGGGTGCTAACATGCGCTAATGATTGTTAGCACCACCTTGTAAATAGGGCGATGAACATATTGACGCTTTAGCGGCAAAAAGTTCAGCTAAAGCAGCGATACTGCCCTTGTTAATATGCCCCTTAGTTTGGCTACAGCAGTATTGCAACTGTATGGGAGAGAGGTCGTTAGCCAGGTCTATGCTCCACGTGTTGCGCGCATGCTCAGTGTCGATAGGGGATGCAGCCAGTGTGAGCGCGTAGACCCTAGTGACTATTTTACATGGGGACGTAGAGGAGTGTAGATATTCATGCGCAGTGTTTGGCTGGAAGCTAGTGGAAAGGTTGGGTTGTCGTTTTTGCTGGTGGCCCTGATCTAGTAGTAAAGCAGTTTATCTAGTGACGAAGCATCCTCCGGCAGTGTGAGAAAGGTGTTGCTGGGGTAAATGTCAGCATTAGTGCGGATACCTAGGTCTGCTGCTCGGCAAGCTATGCCCGGTATCTGCAGTGGGGGGAATGCAAGGTTGCTTGCGACCTGCATTGAGGGTGCAAAAAGTGTTTTCAAGCCAGTGTTTTTGCATAGCCCGTCCCAAGCCCAGCGTACGCATTCCACTGTGTCTGTCTCGCCACAGGGGATTTTATGCTCCAGAAATAGCACTGTTTGCAGTGGCCAAGGGGGTGCCAGATCTGCCTCAACTGCCACTTACGGCTGAAAAGGTGTTGGGTGAATCCAAAAATGGAGGAAACTAGCTTGGGCACATAGCGCGTCAAGTTGGAGATCGAGGGCACCCATTCCACCCCTCATTAGAGGTAGTGTTAGAGCATCATAGGCAATACAGGGCTGTCATCCCACCCAGATTAGGGTAATAATGTTGGATATCAGTTTAAAAAAAAATGTGCAATGTGAGTGGGATAGGAATCTTTATAAACAAGTACAGGAATTTGGGAAGCATGATCATTTTTGCAATGGCAATGCGCCCCGCTAACGAGAGAGGAAGTTTTCGCTACGTCTGCATCATGGTCTCCAGCCACTCCTCTCCATCTCCACAACTTATCTATATCTCTTGTCAGCCAGACGCCCAGGTATCTGGTAGGCCCAGTGGCCCAAATAAAGGGATAGTTGGTGGGGAACAGTTGTGTGGCATCTGTAAGTGGTCACAGGACTGAAATGAAATGAAATGAAAAAGAGGATTTGTAAAGCGTGGTAGCTACCTTGAGGCGTCCATACAGACGGACATGCCCCCATTGATCTGGATCACAGACAGGCAGCCTAAATGGATAAGCTCCCTAGTCATGGGAACCAGATTCTCTTGTGGCTCGTGGATATATGTCGTGAAGTCACCCGCATACATTGACGTGACAAGAGCGCGGGATGTGAAGCTAGTGCTTCGCTGAGTGTGGTGCTGGCATAGGTGCGCCGCCAGAGGTTCCATTGCAATAGCAAATAACATGGGGTACAGAGGACAACCCTGTCTGGTGTCCCTTGTGATTGCTATGGGATCAGTCACCTGCCCATTGACCCTAATACGTGCCGATGGGAGTGTATAGAGGAGCTGAATTTTCTGCACTAAACCGAGACTAAAGCCCAGGAGAGGTAGGAGGTATTGTATTGTATTGTATGTAATATTTATAAAGAGCAGCTATCACTCAACGGGTATCTTGGTGCTATAGTAAGAGACGTCAACACTCAGAGATGGTAGAGGGTGTGGTTTGACAGTGAACGTCCTCAGACATTAAGCGTGATCAATTTCTAGGGAACATCCATGTTTTGACCTAAACTGCAAAGGTTAGGGGACTGTCTGATTTCAAGTGGAAGTTTATTCCAAAGCTTTGTGGTGGCTGTGCTGAACGCCCTACCTCCTGATTTAGCTCTTCGAATTCTAGGAACTCTCTCCAAGAAGGCAGAGGAGGAACGAAGACACCTCGTCAGAATATAGCAAACAAATTTCTCCTGTAAATGTTTGGGTCCAATACCATGACGGGCTATCAAACACTATGCAAAGAGATTTAAACTAAGTTATTTGCAACATTGGGAGCCATTGCAGTCCTGCAAGGGCCAAAGAGCCGGTAGGACGTCATCGCTTCATTAAAGCCAGTTTAACTGCCGAGGTTTGGACTCTTTAAAGACGTTCAATCAGAAATTTTGGAGACTCCAGTAGTAGGGCATTACAATAATCCAACCTGCTGAGGATGATACTTCCAACTAACAACGCTCTAGCCATGTTGGGCAGAAGCGGGAGAATCTTCCTCAGTGCTAAGATAAGGGAGAAATAACTCCCCACCAATTAATTTACTTGTACTTCTAAATTCAGATTGGCATCAAGCATAACTCCTAGATTGCGCATTGATTTAGCAGGAATCAGAGTGGAGGTTGTCCTAGAAGGCCAAAAATTGTCAGGAAATGGGGAGGGAACTTTTCCAACAGAACAGTATAAGACTTCTGTCTTATCCGGGTTAAATTGTAGGGTGTTTGCTCTTAACCAGAGAGCAGTTTCTTACATGCAGGCATGTTTTGTCTCTGGAGATATAGACTTACTTCCCTCCATGGAGAAAAAAAGCTGAGTGTCATCAGCGTAATTCACCAGTTTCACACCGAGGTTGAAAAGGAAGTGCCACTCAAGAGTGTTGAAAGCCTTATGGCATCCAGAAGGGCAGCCACAGCAGGCAAAGAGGGATCATTCTGTTGTAGGATCGAAAATATGGTGGGCACATTTTGTGAGGTGGCGCGACCTGGGAAGAATCCCGATTGATGAGGGCGAGCTATTAAGGACATCAGGGGGAGGAGGCGATTGGCAAGAAGTTTAGCATATATTTTATTGTTGGTATTAATTAAAGGTAACACACAATAGGAATCACAGCTCTCGGGGGGGGGGGGGTTTTATCCAGCTTTAATAAAAGAGTGAACATGGCTTCTTGGAGAGATGGGGGAAACCTACCCAGTTCCAGGGACTCATTATACATCTCAGCCATATGTGGGACAAGGAGGGATGCGTATTCTTAATAAAATGCAGGGGTGAGCCCATCTGAGCCCGGGGCTTTGTTGCCGGGAGACCTGGGATGACCTTTGAAATGTCCTCGTGCATGAATGGTTAATTCAAATATTCCTGGTGACCGTTGCCGAGCCATAACAGCTCAATGGAGTCAAAATATTAATGACAGGATTTCCTATATGTGGCCTTCCCCGCATTTATACAATTATGATTAGAAAGCAGAGAGCCTCTCGATAATGTCCGAGGGGTAGGTAGTTCGCACAGTGGACTGGTCGCAGAGTGCTGTAATGCAGGAGGATGCATGTGGCTGCCTGAGAATTTTCTAGGGTCCTGCCGGGCCAATCCCCCTCCCCATAACAGTGAGCACGGGTCTCCCTACCAAGGTCTGCCTCCTCATGAAACTCAGTGAGCTTGGACCTAATGGACGCCAGAGTGGCCGGGTTGGGATCCTGGGAATGCTGGAGGTCTAGGGTTTTGATGTCCTTTTCCAGATGCTCAAGGGTGCCCCAATGGATTTCAACTACCCGTATTGTTTTGCGATGCATTCCCCCCTGATTATGACCTTGAAGGCCTCCCAGAACATTAAGGGTGTCTCAATGGAGCCAGTGTTGTGCTCGAAGTATTTGATAATGGCACCCCGGATATCTTCCCAGAACGCAGCGTCACGGAGCGAGTTGGGGGGCAGGCGCCACGTGAACATGCGACGCAGGGTGAGTGGGAAGTGCAGGTACAGTCTCACTGGGGCGTGATCGGACAATACGCGGGCCAGGTGATCTACTGAACTTGTTCAGGGCCAACATCTTGAGTGGTAAGCTATAGGTCGATGCTTGACCATGTCCCGCGTGAGCCACAAGTGCACACCTGGGTGCACATGCCTCCAGACATCTAGCAGGGAGTTGTCCTTTAGGATTGAATGGGGGTAACAGTGGCCTCCGGGTGATGTGTATGATCTTGCGAGCGATCTAGTGCCGGCAAAGGTGAAATGTTAAGCTCGCCCTCTCCAAATCAGTGAATGGGGCCCAGAGAGGATATGATTTGCCAGATCTGAGTGAGAAAGCTGGGGTCATCAGTATTGGGGCCGTAGAGGGCCACAAGTATCAATGGATGGCTATAGAAGGTACCAGCAAGGATTACGTAGCGGGCTGCAGTGTCAATTAAGTAGTGGCTGCCATGCCAGGGGAGGCCCCTCCTGAAGAGGTTGGTGACGCCTCTTGCGTAATTAGAGAATAAAGTGTTATAGGATTCCCTTCAGTGGCGAGAGTGCAGCCTGGATAAGGTAGCAGGAAGGAGATGTGTCTCCTGAAGAAAGCAAACGTCCAGCTTGTGTCTGTTGAGATGTGCGTGCATGAGCCGGGCTTTGCGATAATCATTCAGGCCCCTAATGTTCCATGTCACAAAGGTGGTATCAGTCATAGAACAGTCATGGGGGAAATAATGAGACAGCGCCAGTGGTCTAAAGTCGGACCAAGGAAAACCAGTGCCTAACAGCGTGAGCTGTGGAACAGTGAAGGTATTGGATCCTACAACTGGCCAGCCTGGACCTCAACAAGTGGAAAAACAGAACAGATTGGCTGGTCAGGATGATTAACAAAAAGTTCTGGAACCACGCAGCCAAGATGTACTACGTGGCCAATAGAATTATATTCCAAGAAACTTTATTTTCATTTAAACTTAGATTTCATTGGTTTCAAAAACAACAGACATAAACGGGAATACTGTCGGTACAGGAAGTTCAGCAACATGCAATCGTGTATACAATATATACAAATATATACAAATATACAAATGTACAAACAATTAAGGTCAAGAATCAGACACAAAACATATTATTACACCAAAAACGGGAAAACACATACTATTCCAAATCAATTGCAAAGTACAAGATGCTTTTAGAAACAGTACATTACTTGTGCATGGACAGAAAAGAAAAACGAAACCAGTCCTTAGAACTAAAAACCAATGGACGGGCGGAACAGAGATGGAATGAGGGTGCCTGCCTGTCTCACAGGGCCTGTGGTCGAATGTTTGTAGGATTGCACAGCTAGGGCCCGCACAAGTGGTATAATTTACACCCTAGCTGCACCCTTAGGTCTTGCCACAGGTTGGGGATGTCGACGCGTTTCGAACCTTGGATGTAATAGGTTCTCCTCAGGACAGGGACTGGGATGGGATTAATCTACAAGAAGATTAAGGAATGGTGTCAGATATGAACAAAGTAACACTACATGTATCTGCTCTGACTCAGCGCGGTAGGGGGACAATTATTACCTGCACAGCGGGCAAGAAGGCTGCCGGAGTGTAGGTGTACCGCATCGAGACTGTGTATCCCTACCTGAAAGACGTATTCTACAGTAGATCTGATTCTATCAGATACCTGAATACCAATCAAGGGAGATCCAAAAAAAGATTCACCACATTCTCAGAGACATCCTGTTCTGAGTCGATGGAGGACTCTGATGCGGGAGAAGGCACTTCCAATAGGAACCAACAGAATAGAAACACTCCCAAGAGGCCTTTTTTAGGCCAGGGCCAACAGCAGAAGCGAACGAGGTTCAAACCCCAGTGGGAGATGACGACACGCAAAAAACATTACAATTCGTGAAATCGTCTGCCATTATCAACATCTCAGGGAAAGTTTTATCCAAAGCCGAAAAAGAAGTCTTGGAAATGGGCCTTTCTTTCGTACCTGGGGTCGCCATGGATTTTACCAAGATCAAATTGGAGGTGATGGAATTCTTCCGAAAAGTCCGCCTGAGATGGTTTTTCAAGGACTCAACTGATCAAGTTTCCACTGAAGCCTCAGGCCTGAGGAACAAATCCACCTTCTGTCCCCCCAACCATAACACCTCAAAAAACATCATTGCCTTTGAACGTTCTGTCATGCCATCTTTGAATATCCTTGAGAAGAAACGCCGTTCGTGCCCCATAACATTACTAAAAAACATAAAGAAGCCATACAAGAACTGAAGACTCAACAGGAGGCAATCATCAGGCAAGCAGATAAAGGGGGAGCGGTGGTGTTGTGGTCCAAGGACCTTTACCGCACCGAAGGACGGAGTCATGTCTATAACCAAGAGTGGTACCGCCGGATCACACATGATCCAACAGCTCAGATTCAAGATGAAGTTAAAAGACTTGTCAATTCTGCCAGAGAAGCAGGGATACTTGGACCTAAGGAATCGGAATATCTCGTGAAGCAACACCCACGGACTCCGCATCTGTACTTTCTCCCTAAAGTACATAAAGACTCTCAAACACCCCCAGGACGGCCTATAGTGTCCGGATGTGACTCGGTCTTCGAACCTATTTCCCAATTTGAGGACATATTCTTGAAACCCCTTGTGGTCCAGGTTCCATCTTATTTGAGGGACACTATGGACTTTATAAATAAGGTCGAAGGTATGGCGTTTGATCCTACGAGTCAATTGTTGGTCACAATGGATGTGTCATCTTTATATACACAGATTCCTCAGCAAGATGGCCTTGATGTCATCGAACTTTATTTGGAAAACCGACTACGCCCGCACAGGGTCCCCACTGACCTTATAATCTCATTCGCGACCCTGGCCTTAAAGAAGAATTTTTTCACATTTGAGGACAAGATGTTCCTGCAAGTCAAAGGCTCGGCGATGGGCTGCCCATTTGCCCCGGAAATGGCCATTCTGTATATGGGTCAATTTGAGGAGAAATATGTGTTGAACAATAACCCCTACAGAGACCACATTGAGCAATGGCTCCGATATATAGACGACGTTTGGTGCGTCTGGAATGGAACCCCAACGTTACTTGAAGAATTTCATGTGTGGTTGAATAACAGGAGCCCAGACATAAAATTCAGTCTGAGTTATGACTGCAAATCCTTACCATTCTTGTATGTTGAGATATCAGCCAGAAATGATGGACTCTCCTGTTCGCTGTACCAAAAGAAAACAGATAAAAACAATGCACTCCATTACAAGAGCTATCACCTGAGGAATCTAAGGGACAATCTTCCTTATGGACAATTTCTCCGTGTCAGGCGGAATTGCTCTTCTATACAGCAGTTTGAACTGCACGGACAGACATTGACCACAAAGTTACAAGAAAGGGGATATCCGCACAAGTTACTAAAACATTCCATGAAGAGAGCCAGATGGACACCCAGGGAACATCTTCTCGAGAAGAGATCAAGACCAGCAACTGAGAGAATGGTTTGTGTGTCAACTTTTGGCCCCCACACCAACCAACTCCAAAAAATCATCCAAAAAAGTTGGCATTTGGTCGAAGAAATTCTTCCAGACATAGGTGCTCCACTCTTTGCCCTTAAAAAAATCAGGAGTATAGGCCAGATGATTACATCCACTCGGCCCCCTGTCAAAAGGGACTCCCAGAGTACGATCTTCGGAGCTAATCCAGTCAAGGGCCACCGCAAGTGTGGGACCTGTTCCGTCTGTGACCTCACAATAGAGGGCTCACTCTTCACGGATGGGAACAAATTCTGGCGCCATGATGAACCCTATTACATCCAAGGTTCGAAACGCGTCGACATCCCCAACCTGTGGCAAGACCTACGGGTGCAGCTAGGGTGTAAATTATACCACTTGTGCGGGCCCTAGCTGTCAAATCCTACAAACATTCGACCACAGGCCCTGTGAGACAGGCAGGCACCCTCATTCCATCTCTGTTCCGCCTGTCCATTGGTTTTTAGTTCTAAGGACTGGTTTCGTTTTTCTTTTCTGTCCATGCACAAGTAATGTACTGTTTCTAAAAGCATCTTGTACTTTGCAATTGATTTGGAATAGTATGTGTTTTCCCGTTTTTGGTGTAATAATATGTTTTGTGTCTGATTCTTCACCTTAATTGTTTGTACATTTGTATATTTGTATGTAATTGTATATATTGTATACACGATTGCATGTTGCTGAACTTCCTGTACCGACAGTATTCCCGTTTATGTCTGTTGTTTTTGAAACCAATGAAATCTAAGTTTAAATGAAAATAACGTTTCTTGGAATATAATTCTATTGGCCACGTAGTACATCTTGGCTGCGTGGTTCCAGAACTTTTTGTTAATCATCCTGACCAGCCAATCTGTTCTGTTTTTCCACTTACAGCGTGAGCTGTCATGGAGTGCGTGTGTGTGATGACATGCCCTAAACAATACCGGAAAAACAAAGCAGCAGACTACTTGAAAAGGTTGTCTGATGTGAACCCCAAAACAACAAACGTAGACCCACCCCACATCCACTCCAACTCCCCAAATAGATTGAGTTTCAAGTCCACCCCACCCAGGAACCCCAAACTTGGAGGAAGTGGCACAGGTGTGGGAATCATCCCTTTGGGGTGCGTGGGTTTAGCCATTTACCCCTTCCCGCATGGGCAGGAGGGCCGAGCATTGGGTGGCCCAGAGGGAAGTAACTTAGAAAAAGTACATGTGTCCGAGTGCATGCTGCCTGTTAAGGCAGGGCGAGTGAGGTAAACCAAGAGGGACCAGTGCTCCCACAGACAATGTTACCCCAGCAAAAATTACAATTCACTAGACATCTTGCAAGCACAATGCAATCTGCAAGTAGGTACATGAGATAGGATGCAAGTAACACTACTTCTAGCAGTGTACATGTAGTGTGTGCCAAGAGTCATGCATAGCTAGAGAGGTTGAATCAAGTAGGAGTCAATCATTGTCGCTCAGACGGCTGTCCTCGGATATGGTACTGCCGAAGTCCGGTGGTCAATTTTTCCATCTATTGACTTCAAGCTTCATTGCACGTCCAGAAGGATGGCACTTAGACTGTCATCCTGATCGCCAGGGGGCTCAGTCTATGAAGGATGGCACTTAGACTGTCATCCTGATTGCCAGGGGGCTCAGTCTATGTGGGCTGCTCACCGGAGTCGGGGGGGCCTTGCCACCTCTGCCCGCCCCACGCCTGGTGAAGGGGATCTTGGGCTGACTGGTGTCGAATTTTCCCATATTGACACCCAAGAAGAAGAGAGAGCTTAAGAGTCCAAGGGCTGCCGCTAGTGGAGGAGGCCCTAGGGCCCGGGAGAGAACCAGTCCAGGAAAGCAGATAGGGGTGAGAGGCAGCAATAATCAAAGGAACTTAATTGCCCAAGTGAGCCTCAGAGAGCACCCCTAGCGAGACCGTGGTCATCAGCCAAAGGTCAGAGAAAAGTTGCTGGCAAGCAGAGGGAATGTCCAAAATCTGGGCAGACCGAATCCCACCGCAGTCCCACAGGCCAAGCACAGGCCGCACCCCAGCCGGGCCACAATTGCACATGCAGATCCAAGTCTCCAGGGAAGCCGGACACAGACCCTTCAGGGCCCCTCAGGCAGCAGGGCAGGTACGTGGTATCAGGCGGCTGCATAGGGGGCCCGACGGTGCCCTCAGATGACAGATTTTTAATGATGGGATGGCTCAGCCCAGCGGAGCTTGATTACCATGCAGCAATCTTGCAACTGGCGAGACCACACCCCCACCTGTTACCATCATTGACAGATTTACATGGGACAAACCTAACACTCCAACATTAGTCCCCAAAGACGTAGAACCAGAAGGGTATTGTGGGGACAAGCTACCTGTAATGGAATACATTCTAGTAGATTTTATGTTTCATGGAAGATTTGCAAGATGCAAGGAGTATGTAATTGTAAACGGTACATTTTTATTAGGCTCGAGAGAACAACATGCGTTGAATATGATTTTGAATCCAAATCATCCGCAACAAGCCCTATTGACGCAAAACAAAGAGGATTGGCTTACACAATTTATAACATTGTTTAGTGGCTAATTGGGGTGTCTAAAAAAATCATCCCCTTCCTTGTATTAATGAAATGTTATCAATCATCTCTGGGGTAAGTACTTTACCACTTTGGATTTATACAATGCTTACCATCAAATAAAGCTACATGAAAAGTCAAAACATTTAACATTATTTATAACCCCTGAAGGAGCTTTTCATTTTGTACGCATGTCATTTGGTCTAGTGTCTGCATTCACAGCATTTCAAAGAGTGATGCAGAGAATTGTGTGCAACATGAAGAGTGTGCTTGTATTTCAAGATGATATTTTAGTGTGAGGGAATTTTGAATTTGAATTTAAAATTATTTGTTCAGCGCACTTTTACCCTGCGGTTTCATGGTGCTATGTGTGATCCAGTGGACGGTAGCAGCTGGGAGAGGTTTAGTCAGTATAGGCTTGAGCAAATAGGAAGGTTTTAAGATCCTTCCGGAACTAAGGGTAGGAGGGAGATGTTCGGAGGGCAACAGGGAGGGAGTTCCAAAAAGCTGGAGCAAGGACAGCGAACTTCGCTCCACCCGCCCTCTGTTTTTTAAATCGAGGAATGGCTAGGAGGGCCAAATGAGAAGAGCGGAGTTCTCTGCCTGGGATATAAGGCTTAATAGCAGAGCATATGAACGCGGGGGCGGTGCCCGACCTCGCCTGGAAGGTGAGACAGCCAAGTTTAAAAAGGGCGCGCTCTTTCACCGGCAGCCAGTGCAGTGCTTTAAGTAATGGAGTGGCCCGTGAAATTTAGGTAGGCCATAAATCAGGCGAGCTGCCTGATTCTGCACCAGCTGCAGGTGGTGGATCGCATAGGCGGGGGCCCCGTTGTAGATTATGTTGTCATGATCAATCCGCGACAGTACCATGGCCAGCATAATAATTTTTAGAGCCGAAGGGAGAAAGAAACGAGAGACTTTCCTGATTACTCTGAGGGAGAAAAAACAGGAGGAAACCACTGAACCAACTTGTGAATGGACAGAGAGTTGTGGGTTTAAGAGAATCCCAAGGGTTTTAACTTTGGGTACCGGGAGTGGGGGGACACCAAGGGACGGGGGCCAAAAGGATGGGGACCACGGACTGCAACCACCTCCGGTCAAGACCAACTCGGTCTTGTCCGGGTTGAGTTTAAGGTGGTTGCAGTTCATCCAGTCCTAGATGAGCTTCATAGTTGTCTGAACATTTTGGGCAGATGAAGGTGAGTGGGAGAGGTTGAAGATTAGCTGAAGGTCATCGGCGTAATTAAACACCGTGACCTCCAGCTGCTGTAACATAAAAATGAGGGGGTATATGTATAAATTAAACAAAAGAGGGGAGAGCGACGATCCTTGGGGGACCCCGCACTCTACCTTGCGGGGGGCCGCGGCGAAGCCAGCCAGATGGACCGCTTGAGCTCTCTCAGCTAGAAAGGACTCGAGCCATGAGAAGACCATGCCCTCAATGCCCGCCGCCCTGACACGGTTGAGAAGGATGGAGTGGTCCACCGTGTCAAAAGCGGCGGACAAGTCCAGGAGTATCAGAGCTTGCAGAAGGTTGATGTCAATACCTTCTCGCAGTGTGTCCATTACTGAGATCACCACTTTCTACGTAAAGTGCAGGGGGCGGAAGCCAGCTTGACAGGGAGAGAGGTAATGATTTGCCTCTATGTGAGTGCTAAGGGTGGACGTGATATGGGTTTCAAGGATTTTTGGTAGATAGGGCAGAAGGGAAATGGGACGGTAGTTGGAAGGGGCAGATGGGTCGGCGTCAGGTTTTTTTATGATGGGGATGACAACCGCCGATTTATGAAAGCTGGGGATTGTGCCGTATTTGAGTGAATCATTAAGCAAGGTCAAAGGTGGGATAGGGCAAGCCAGATAGATTTCCCTAAGGATATGAGCTGGGGCAAAATCCAGGGGGGAGCCTGATTTTACCCGACGGAGCAGTGGAGGGAGTGTATCATTGGTTAACAGCGGAAAGGTGGTCAGTTTAATGGCTGTTGGGGGTGGGGAGGGATTGACAAATGTAGGGGAAGGCAGGGCAATGTTAAGTTTGATTTTAGCAACTTTATCAATGAAAAACGCGTTGAGCGAGTCGCAAAGGGTCTGGGAAGGGGGGATGGTGGCCGTGGTTCTGCTGGATGAAGCCAGTTCATGGACAGTGGAGAAGATTTCCTTCGAGTGAGACTCGGCTGTCAATATCCTGTTCGTGTAGAACTCCGTTTTAGCCTCGAGGATGCCTTTTTTATAAGTTTGTAAAACAGACAAGTAGGTAGTCTTAAGCTCAGGGCTGTATGATCTTCTCCAGGCTCGCTCGGCTCTCCTTGCAGCTAGTTTCTTTTTTTTTAAGTCTGGGGTGAACCAGCGATTGGCCGCATGAGCCCGCTTGACTGTAAGTCGCCTTAGGGGGGCGAATTCGTCACCTACCAGGGTCAGCCAGTTGTTAATGGCCGTCAGCTGGGAAGTAGCTGCAAGGCCTGAAAGGTCAGGACTGGTTTTGGCCAGGGTCGAGCAGAGAGAAGGCAAGTCGGATTTGCCCCATTTTCTAACCCAGATGTTCTTGGGGAGCGGTGGTTTGGCCGTAGGAGCTAAGGCGAGGGAAAAGGTGATGATGGAATGGTCTGACCAGGAACAGGGTGATATAGTAGGGGATGTGGACGGGACGTTCAGAGCCCAAATTTGATCTAGCGTATGACCATGTGTATGAGTGGAACTGTGAACAAGTGAAGAAAAGTTCAGGCTGGTCATGAGGTTAGTAAACTCTTTGGATTGGGGAGTCTCGGCAGGGTCATTGGGCCAAAAGTTAAGGTCCCCTAGGACTAGTACTGAAGAATTATTAATCACCAAGGTGGCCAGGAGAGTCTGAATGCTAGGGAGAAAGGAAGGAGTTGGTTGGGGGGGGGGGCGGTAAATTAGAACAAAAGTGAACGGAGCCTGGTGAGAAGTTGAACGAGCCACAAGGCATTCTACGTCGGGAATAGGGGGGAAGGGAAGAATTTGAAAACTGAAGTCGGTACGAGCTATTAGGGCCACTCCTCCGCCCCGTTTGTCTTCTAGGCGATCCGCCCGAATGGCGGAATATGCAGCTGGTAAAGCGGCTAGCACGTTGGGCAGGGAGTCGGCCTTGAACCAGGTCTCTGTCAGAAATAAGAGATCTGGTTCATAAGAGTCGATGTAATCGAATAGTTCGTATTGGTGGTTGACCGCAGACCTAGTGTTTAGAAGTGCGGCTGAGGTGCTAAATACTGGAGCAAGGGGGATAGAAAGTAACGGAGGGGCAAAGGGGGGTATGATTGGTGACGTAGCTAGGAGAGATACAATCCTAGGGGGTAACGAAGGAGGGGGGGTGAACAAACCAAGATGCATCAGAAGGTAAGTTGTTGAGGGATCAATAGTGCCTGGTGACCAATATGAGCAAAGCAGAGAGGGTGAATACATGGTACATCGGGCAGCGTCTCGTGCCCCTGGCCCCGGCCGGCCGCGGACGGGCGCAGACGGGCTTAACTCAGGCGCAACTCCGGCGCGCCTCCGTCGCGCCCGCTGCGCTCGTCCGCTGCGCTGCCTCATACCGCCCGTTTAAATAGGGGCGGAGCGGCGGGGGAGTGTCAGGGCTGGGATAGAGAGTTGAGCCCAATCAAAGATGGCGCCCGCTGCCGCTGGGAGCCCGCGAAAACACGATCAGCCCCAGCCGGCAGGTAACCCCTAAGATCAGAAATTACATTAGCACCTGCATAATTTTAAAAAGGTTAGTGACAGTGATTAAAAAACAATCAGCAATGAAATAGCGCCTCCGCTCGCAATCAGCGGGGCGAAATGCGTAAAATGATGACTGGCTCTCCTAAGCACTAACCAGTCTGCCCACTGCCACCGGGCCACTGGCAAACACGAGGGAGAGGGGAAACGCGCTCCTAAATAGGGGCGGAGCGGCGGGGGAGTGTCAGGTCTGGGATAGAGAGTTGAGCCCAATCAAAGATGGCGCCCGCTGCGGCTGGGAGCCCGCGAAAACACGATCAGCCCCAGCCGGCAGGTAACCCCTAAGATCAGAAATTACATCAGCACCTGCATAATTTTAAAAAGGTTAGTGACAGTGATTAAAAAACAATCAGCAATGAAATAGCGCCTCCGCTCGCAATCAGCGGGGCGAAATGCGTAAAATGATGACAGGCTCTCCTAAGAGCTAACCAGTCTGCCCACTGCCACCGGGCCACTGGCAAACACGAGGGAGAGGGGAAACGCGCTCCTAAATAGGGGCGGAGCGGCGGGGGAGTGTCAGGGCTGGGATAGAGAGTTGAGCCCAATCAAAGATGGCGCCCGCTGCCGCTGGGAGCCCGCGAAAACACGATCAGTCCCAGCCGGCAGGTAACCCCTAAGATCAGAAATAACATCAGCACCTGCATAATTTTAAAAAGGTTAGTGACAGTGATTAAAAAACAATCAGCAATGAAATAGCACCTCCGCTCGCAATCAGCGGGGCGAAATGCGTAAAATGATGACAGGCTCTCCTAAGCGCTAACCAGTCTGCCCACTGCCACCGGGCCACTGGCAAACACCACTGGAAAGGCATGAACAAACACAATATCATTCTCAGAGATGTGCTATCCAAATTAGAGAATGTGGGCGTAACAATATAGGGTTAGACCTAAACTTAAGCTAGTGGAGCCCATGGAGAGTGCCCCTGCTCCTCGAGATAAAGAGCAGCTTAGATCATTTCTGGGATAGACAGAATATTATTCCAAATGTGTGCACCATTTTGAAGATAAAATACATGTGCTCGTGATCTTATGAAAAAGGGACTAACATACTTCTGGAAAGATGAATGTGAAAAAGCATTTGACACGATTAAGAAAGTAATTGCTATAGCAGTGGCATCAAAATCTTTTGATCCAGCTGACCAAACTAATATTATTACAGATGCCAGTGGCTGTAGTTTAGGAGCTATTCTAATGCAGAAACATAAAGGGAAGAAAAGAGTAGTAGCATTCGCTTCTAGGACTCTAAAGGGTGCAGAGAAATCTTAGTAATCGAAAAAGAGGCACTGGCATGTTGGTGGGGGGTGCAATATTTTCGAATTTACATCTGGGGCACCAAGTTTAAATTGCGTACAGATCATAAACTGTTGATAGATGTGTTTACCACTGCAGGAGCAGCAAAAGCCACTCAAAGTATTGCTAAATGGTTATATGGGTTTCAAGAATATGATTTCATTGTGAATTATGTCCGAAGTATAAAGAACATTAATGCAGACTGTATGTCCAGATTGTCATTGGATATTGTTGTTGCTGATGAGGAGGATGATTGGATGGTGTCAGATAGTTCCGAGGTGTGCCAGGCTATTGATGAGAGTGAATGGAGGGAGGCAATCAAAGGACATCCTGTGTTAATAAAAGTGAAAAGTAATCTGCTCGTGACTTATGGTTGGAAACTAGATGAAGATTTTATTATTTATAAGAATGTTTGGGAGGGTCTATCTGAGATAAATGGAATTGTGAGAAGAGGCGACAAGTTGGTGCTACCAGAGGGATTGTGTGCTAGACTTATCGGTATAATGCATGAAGGACATAAAGGTATGTCTGCCATGAAAAGTAAAAAAAAAATAGACTTCTGGTGGCCGGGAATGGACAGACAAATCAAAGGGTATGTAAGGAACTGTATTTTATATATGTGTAGCGATAAATCACATGTTGCACAAGAGACCACCATAAAACCTGTAGCATGGCCCAAGAAGGCCTGGGAGAAGATTGCTATTGATATATGTGGACCGTTTGGATGTTTATTATGAATGATAAATTTACTGTTGTGATGATGGATTATCACTCAAAGTGCCTCGAAGTGGTGTTCATGCACAAGCTGAAGGCCACAAACTTGATTTTGTTTTGTGAAGATATTTTCAGCAGGGAGGGGTGTTCTGCAGAATTGGTAACAGACAACGGTCCCCAATTTGTTTCACTTGAATTTTGAAGTTTCCATAAATGTTGGGGCATCAGACATACCAGGACTCCTATATCGGTGAACAGTCAAAATATCGAGTTTTCAATATCGATGTGCAAAATATTGAGTTGTAAATATCGAACTGAATTAACCTCTTAAGTGCTGCTGACGGCCAACGGTCGTCACGAGCGCTACCTCCCCAGTGCTGCGCACGACCATTGGACGTCCATTCAGCACTAGTTCCAATGGACAGCGCAGCACTGGGGAGGGATATTTGCAAGCAGCTAAGGTGATAATATCGACTTTCAAAAATATGGTGGTTGGTGCAGAATATCGAAATGCAGGTAAGAAATATCGTTTTTCATAATATCGAAGTTAGTAATATCGACAGTCAGTATATAGTTGTTAAAAATATATTTTTTTTGTGTGTTTTAAATGCTATTGTATGTGTAAAAAGTATGTATCATTTTTGTAATGTATGTTTGAATTTTATTAAAGTAATGAATTTTATGTTAAATAATGCTTGCCGTTATTTAATTCCATAGCGGGTTGTGGGGTTATAGGGGAATAGGCTAGGAAGTAATCTAATTATAATATATTTTTTAAGAATTATTCAGAATTAATTGATTATATGTTAATTACTTTTCATGTAATTGAATTCTGTAGCGTGTTGTGGGATTATAGAAGGATAGTGTGGGAAGTAATTTCATTGAAATTATTTATTTTATTAATAATTTAGTATTTATATTGTTTATTATGTTAAAAAATTTATTATTAATTAATTATAAATTGATTAATAACAAGTAATTAAATGATAATTATGTTAATTGTGTTGTTTTTTATATTATTAGTAATTAATTAGATAATAATATATAATAATTAATTTGTAAATATGTTACTTGTGTACTTTTTTTAGGAGTGGGTTGAGGGTTGATAGGGGAAGAGGGTAGGCAGTAATTTAGTTTTAATGTAATTTTTATTGTTTATATTATATTTATTAAAAGTTATTTTATATTGTTAATTGTGTGAATTAATTTAGATTTGATGGATATTAATGTTATTGTTCATTATTATTAGTTAATTATTTAATTGTTAATCAATTCTGTTAATTTATTCATATTTTACAATATTGTAGGTGACGTTTATAGGAGAAAATGGTGGGAGGTAAATTAATTTAGAAAAAATAATTACTTGTTAATGTTAATTATATTGCAGGAGAGGGTATTCTAAATGATTCTCCTACGCTATCCAACACTTTCCCTACTGTTACACTTGGGGGCCGATTCCGATTCGGTAAAATCCCATACGAATAGCCGTACGGAGCATTTTTACCGTACGAATCGTATCCTCGAACGTCCCCGTATGTACGATGTAGTACGATGCGTACCCAAAGCAGTTCTCTGCCCGAATCGTACCAAAGCCCCTACGACTCAATAATCCATACGAACGGCATTCGGAACACGCAGTACGCGATGTCCGTACGGATCGAAGCAACATTTTCCGACCCAGCCAGTACGATTCGTCTAGTCAGCACTCCGTACGACTCTTTTTCTACGGGAGCTCAAAACGTCTGGAAAAGCAAAATTTGACTCGAAATGCATACAAAACGGACCCCCTGGGTACAGTTCGTACACCCCATGTTCGTAGGGGTACGGTTCGTACACGCCATGATTGTAGGGGTACGGTTAGTACACCCCATGATCGTAGGGGTACTGTGTGTACACCCCATGATCGTAGGGGTACGGTTCGTACACCCCATGATCGTAGGGGTACGGTTCGTACACCGCATGATCGTAGGGATACAGTTCTCCAACACTTTCACTACGGTTGTACTCACTGGAGTGGGAATAGTCATTTTTACCCACCCGCTATCTAACACTTTCCCTACTGTTGCAATCACTGGAATGGGAATAGTAATTTTTACCCACCCGCTATCCAACACTTTCCCTACTGTTGCACTCACTGAAGTAGGAATAGTAATTTTGATCCTCCCGCTATCCAACACTTTCCCTACTGTTGAAGTCACTGGAGTGACAATAGTAATTGTTACCTACCCGCTATCCAACACTTTCTCTACTGTTCTACTCGCAGTAGTGGGAATAGTAACTTTCATCCACCATCTATCCAACACTTTCCCTACAGTACCACTCGCTGGAGTGGGAATTTTATCCCCTACGCTATGCAACGTTTTCAGTATATTTACTGTAGTGTTTATTTTTTTAAAAGGTTTTATATAGCGCTACTGGACCCAAGAGTATCAGAGCGCTTTACAGGATAAGTTACACATCAAGAAACCGATCAACATAGGGCAATTTGTTAACATAGGATAAGGCATTTGAATCTTACGAGAGTGAAAAGAAAAGATAATTCAGAGATCAGGTAACGGAGAAGAGAGAAGGAGAAAGAATATAGGAAATGGAGGTAGGAAGGGGAGACTAGAGGAGTGAAATGAGTAAATGGACAGAGCGTTCAGTATCATTAAGGACCCCAATATTTGTTGAGAAGAAGCATCTTGAGGCTTTTTTTGAAGAGAGGGTAGGAAGGGTTGCAACGAAGATCTTGGGGAAGAGAGTTCCAAATCAAAGGGGCATTACCTGAGAATGCACATGATTGTGTCTTTTTATTTTTTATCCGAGGTGGGATTAGGACAAGGACGTTAGTGCCCCTCAGAGATCTAGTACACCCAGCTTTTTGGAGTTTGTCAGAAAGGTACGAGGGGGTGTTTTGGTGAAGGGCTTTGTGAGTAATACAGGCAATCTTGTAGGTGGATCTACCTTCTATTGGGAGCCTTTTGAGGTTTTTGAGGACAGGAGAGATGTGATCATATCGCTTACAGTCAGAGATAAGCCTGGCTGCCAGGTTGAGAACAGATTTAATCGGGGCAAGTTGGACTTGGGTGTGCCAGCAAGGGTGGCGTTGCCATAGTCAATTCTTGAAATGACAAGAGATTGTACACCGATTTTAAAATCGTCAGCTGGAATAAAGGGTTTAATTTTTTTAAGGTGGTGTAGAGTGAAGAGAGCACCTTTAGCCGCATTTTTAATATGAGGGATGAGATTAAGATTCTGGTCTATGCACCTACCTGGACAATGGAACTCTGGGACTTGCAGTTCCTATGATCGGCAAGAGGTGGACGAACAAATGACCGGGGGCGGAGTGTCTTTCCTACCAATGGAAATGATGCAGGACAATTTTAAACACGGATGTGGGAGCATTTCCGAGTATTGGGGTATCTGATGAAGGCCAGCCAGGCCGAAATGCATTATGCCGTGTGATCACCAATAAAGAGCTTCCGTGGAAATCCCTGTGTGGCCTCTGCTTCTTCATCCCGGAGTTTGCTGGATATATATATATATATATAATTATATTTTAAATTATGTTTTTTACATTTTATAATTACAAATATTAATTATGTTTAAATATTAAAAAGTTAATATATATAAAAAATGCATTCTAATTTTTTTGACATTACATGTATTATTTATACATTTTAATGTTTTTTAATTATTTTTAAGTATGTTTTACCTAATTATATTTATTTAAAGAAACTGCTGGGTGTGAGCAAGGTGTTCAACGTCATGAGAGCCAAAAATGGAGACTTGGAAGCACATTGGTGTTGCATTAATTTGCGCATAGTGTGCCTTCTAGGATTGACGGACATTGGTATATGGCCAGATACCTGGAAACACTGAAAAACTTGCTTGACACTGAAAAACATCTGGCTAATCTCTGTGGAACGGGCTCATCGCTCCATGGATCTTCACCCCCCAACTGGGGGGCCTCTGCATCTGAGAATGCTTGTTACTTTTTAACTATATAGATATGGAATTACTGTTCTTCTATAACCACTGTGAGCTGATGTGCAGGAGGGGGCAGCAGTGTCCATCTTTACATATTTCACCCTGTGGAGGTGGAGCAGGAGGCTTGCTGCTAATACCTGGCTGCCAAACGGAAGCTGAGACAACTTGGGGTGAAATACACGCTGTTATGTCAAGCACGCCTGAAGATCACATACAGAGAGAAAGTTTGTATATTCACCACACCCCGGGAAGCGGTACCATCCAGGAAACGAGGGATTTACTACTAGGGACCCCTCTGGATGGAAGTACTTGCCAGGAAATAAGTGCAGCCTCATTGCTGCATAAAATTAAGCAGGAATTTAGGAGAATTATCCCTCTTCACCTCTCACTTGAAGGAAGGCGCATGTTTTACAAATTATAATACTGACGAAGGTGCTATGTGTATTCAGGGCTGTCCCCCTCAAGATTAATAGATCTTGTTTGGCCAAACTTGTCACATCTCATGTCCTATTACTGTCCTGTTTTCTTCAACATATGGGGGCACTTATCATGGGGATCGGAGGCAGGTGGATTACACGCCCCAGAAGCACCTACTATTTATGAGCTATTGTTAGGGCTGAAGGCTAGGGGTGCTTTTTGAAGAATCTTGAGCTCAGGTAACACGAGAACACCAGGTTTAGGATCATAAGAGGAGTATATAGGGTATGGAAACAGACAGCTAGGATAGTTGGAGTGCCGAAACTCAATCCATTATACTGCCTTATGGGGGTCACCAGCACTTCCATCAATATTTCATGATGGAATTCGTAAGAAATGGGCACCGAATGGTGTCATCTATTTGGGCGATCTTGTTTAGGAGGGGCACCTGCATTGTTTTTATGAGCTACAGGATACTATGGCTTAACTAGGGGGGATTTCTTTAAATTCTTACAGATTTGTGACTTTTTTTCATAAATTAGATAAGTGGCAGTTCTCGATTGGCCAAATCCCCCCAATATAAGCTAGCATTAAAAGGGCTAGGATAGTGCCATATATAATATACTGATTCAAGCTCTGTGGGAAGATTTAGAGGCCCAAAACGGTAAAGTGGAAGTTAAGCTCGGGTGGAAGGTCCTGCGCTTCAGGAGCCATTAGATATTGGTGGAAGGGTCCTTCTGATGGTTGAGTTGAAGAGTCAACATTTTAAGACCAATTTTTGTTTACTACAGCCAAGCTGCGTAAGGTAGGTGGTCCAATGATAACTGCCATTGATATGGGGCTGTGCAGGCTGAGATTGTACATATGTTATTTGCCTGTCTGGTATTAAGCCCCTTTATATGCGAGATTGGGGACTTTCTGGGCTTGATTCCGCAGTTCAAAGTCACCCCTGCGATGATGCTATTTGGCGTTAAGAGTGGCATGGAGAGCAATGGTTCCTTGGGGAAAGAGGCGTATTTACTATTTATTGTCATGGCCCTTGTACGTTTGTGCATTGCATCAGGATGGTTAAGCTCAGACTCATCTACCTTTACTGAATTGAGATACAGATTCTCGGGAATACTGAGAATGCAGAGCAGTTTAAATGCATTATCAGGGGCAAAAGTTGCAGGGGTGTGGCGCCAGGATTTGGTCGTCCGTGATTTAGTGCATTGATTAGATGAATTGAAATGTATACACACCAGCACTTTATAAGCAGCGAAATCTGTAATTAATTAGAGGAATATATTAAATAAGTATTTTTTATGTACCAGCACTTTATATGATGCTTGGCCCTTTAGATTTCCTATGTCAGCTTATGCTTTGAATGATATATTGATGTGTTAGTATAATTGCCTTTGGTTAGTCTTGTGCATCTTGAGAAAAGCCATCTGCCAATTTAGGGGCCGATTCCGATCTGGGTCGGAAACCACTGCGACCGAGCCGGATCCGGGGTATTTTCCGGACGATCCGGACTCCTGCAGTCCGACCGAGTGAGTACGATGCGTGCGGCCGTATGCTGTCGGACTCGATACGGTCGGACTCCCATAAAAGTCAATGGGAGCTGGTCGTACAACATGTACATGAGCTCCCATTAACTGAATGGGTACATCGCGGACTAGTGCACTCCCTCCAGTGGGTATGCGTCAGTGCCATCCGCAGTGTACATGCCTGTGTTGGGGAGACCCCTGAGTCTCCCCATGTGTCCAAGTCGTAAGGCTGTGTGTAACAGGTGGTCCGACACGGACCCCCGAAGTCCAACTCCGGGAGCTATTGCGAGCCGGACGCTCCGACTCAATCTGGCTGTCCGAATCGAGCATCATACTAGCTCGTCGTGAAACGTCTCCTATGCATGCCACGGTTTGCTTGTGACCGAGTCGTATGGTGTGGTTCGGACCCAGAAACAATTCCGTGGAGATTTTGCGCTTGTTTGCATCGTACTTCGACGTCCGGACCCGTGTATGACTCGGACCGAAATTCAGCCTCCGAATCTGATCCGCTAATGCCGAACCCGATTCGGTGCCCTTCCGACCGAAATCGGAATCGGCCCCTTAATCGCATTTTGAGGCAAATATGTTTTATTGTCTGCCTCTGTATTTATAATCTATTGCCATATGTACTGTTTTTTATTGTATTACACATCTAACTGCTATTATAATGTATTGTATATTGATGTGATTGATAATGTCATCTATTTGATTACTTTTTCCACATCTCCTTTTTAAATGCAAATAAATTTTTTTTAAATACTAAAACAAAAAAAAACTATGTATTTTATGTGCTGCTTCATAATATACATGTTCAGGTTCTAAGCACTGTAAATTACATGTTTCTGTTTTACAGTTTGTCATTACTCGATGGACTGAAACAAGAAAGGCTGACTTGGCCTCTTTGGTACTTTAATTTATGATTTTCAGTTGCTACTAGGGGCCAGATGTACGACCGCCTGATTTTGAGACTCGCAATTTGCGCAAAATAGCGACTTGCAATTTGCGAGTCAAGCATAACAATGTATGTACCCAAGTGCACACTAATTTGTGACTCGTTAATTACTTGCATTTCAATGTAGCAACTTGTTAAGCGCATGCAACTAGTGTATGCGTCTGAAAAGAGCATTTTTGCATGCATAAATAGGGAGAGCGGCTGAAAAGTAAATTTGTGCATGCCCAAATAGCACGGGTGGTAGGAACAGCCATACTGCATGCGCAAATAGCTATAGCTGGAATAGGAGTAGGAGCCCAAACGAGTAAGTGGTGTCCCAGGAGAATCCTGATCCAAATTGACAGCACATGGCAAGGTGCAGCAGCACAGCCCAACACTGCAAGTCAAACAGGCAAAGACAAGCAAGATGTTCCGCAAGTCCCGTGAGAAGGCAGGGAAGGAGAGGCTGTGCAAGCTCAAATTCTCTGAGAAGGAACTGGACATATTGACTGAAGAATGCTGCAACAACCACAAGCAGCTTTTTGGGAGGTCATCACACTCTGTACCTGAATCAGAGAAAAGGCAAATCTGGAGAGGCATCCAGCTTCGCATAAATGCCAGGGTTGTGGCCGACATTAGGAAAAGGTGGTATGACAAGCACAAGTAACAGGAGTCCCATCCAATGTCCCAGAAGCTTCAGCAGCAGAGGCAATGGTGGAAAGCACCCTTGAGAGAGAGCCAGAAGTGGGATATGGGACCCTCGACACATCTCAACCTCCACCACCCCCTGGTAAGTGTGCGATGTGTGCCATATTAGTATTTCAACCAAAAGCCAGCTACCCAATGCATGCCCCAGGCCAGCATCTACTTGCTCACTCTACATGATCCAAAAGTCACACTGGGTGCCTTGTGGGAAATGTAGTAAGTGACATGAACAGTGCAGTTAGGGACCGACATTACTTAGATAGTGACTCAGAATATACCCTTTATTTTGTTTATTGTAACACAAATACACCTCTAGGAGGAGAGACAATGTAAACTGTACGTGATGCACAGCAGGATCGGGTCCAGATGGAGGAAGAGCAGGATGAACTTCTTGTTCTAATGACCTGGGAAGTGCTGCTGTTAGACCTGACGTATCTTGGCCTGATTACCCCTGACTTTCTGCCTCTACCTCCTTTGTTTTTAGATGTTTTTGGTACTGTGCCACTGCTGATCAGTGTCCAAGTACAAGTGTTCCCTGTGTAAACTGTAATGGTAATTGGTATGTTTGCCTTACTAGTAAAGTCCCTAGTGATGTGCACTGTGTGTGCCAGGGCTAGTAATGCAAAGGTGCATGTAGAAGGGAACTCAGGCCTGCAGTGTAGGGCCTACACGCAGTTTGCCAACTTAGAATGTTGTCCTGACAAGTGCAACCACTTGTCAGGCGTTACTTTCCCTTTTGCATACACAGTGGGCACCCTTGGGCAGGGTGCAGTGTACATAAAAGGCAGGGTGCAGTGTACATAAGAGCCAGGACAAATACTGAGGTGTGTGCTATGTCCTGCCAGTGAAAAACACTCCATTTCGTTTTCTCTAGTGAAAGGCCATCCAGCCCACAGTACAGAATTTGGAAGCTGGATATTGTGTTTGTTAGCCTAGTTTCATATAAGTTTAAAATGGAAAGGTGACGTTTAGTATGTATGTACTCACAGTGTCATAACATATCTTTCTATGAAAGTGGTTTTGTCACTGTGTGTTCCGAAACCACTCTTTTGAAAAGTGGCTGAGTTTTGTGCTTTAAGCACGAATATGGATTGATTGTCTGGATCTGAGAGGTGAGAGGAGCTGGGGAAGGTCTTGACCCAGGGATGGGTTTGAGATGGCACCAGGCTAACCTGCATCTGGAGAGTAGGCGAGGAGAAGCCCCGGGAGGTGAAGAGGCCTGGGCTGCTGCTATGAAACAATTGACCCGTCTCCTGCTGAGTGATTAAGGATCCAGACCCCCATTATCAAAGGGAAAAGGTTAGACCAGGAGGGAGGCACCCAGAACTGATTTTTGGGTGGTCAGCACAATGAGCTTCAAAGACATTAAGTGGCATAACTATGAGAGCTGATCCCCCTGAACATTGGAATGTAACATAAATGGATGGAGAATGAAAAGGCTTGGACCCATGTCATGGTCAAGAGGAACCTTTGCTAAGGAAGGAAAAGCTGAAGAGACTGCTGAGGAAGGACCAACCCTTGCTTCGTGATCTGGGACTGGTCAGCAGTTTGCTGTTCTAACCAAGGAAGAGGCTGTTGGGACTGTGCTTGGTACATTGGGTCCTCTTGCTCGACGAAGACTGTGCTTTGTGTTGTGTCTTGTTACCCCAAGGCCCGAGGTGAGCTGGCTCCCTGTTTGGAAACACAGGAACATAAAAGTTTCCGGAGACGTTTCAAGCAACGCGGTGGGAGCGTGTTGAGCAGCATGAGGCCCCCAGAAGGTGTGCCCTGTGATCTTGGACACACAGAGGAGTAGTGAGACTCAGGCGCGCTTGGTGCCTGTTGTGGTGCACAGGATGGATTTAGACCCAGATCTTTGTACTGGGGTGAATGTAAGACATTGTTCTGCATTCTGTTCATCAGCTGTGTTTTTTGCAATTTTCACCCGAGTGGGCTGGGTATGCTCAGACGTGAGTCCCAGGCTCTCCACATCACTGGAGTCAAGCTATCCAGGCTGAAGAAGGCTGATAGCCAGAAACCGGTCCTTGGATTCTTGATTCCGGTCTAGGAAAGACATGGCTTGGTAGTTCGGGCTGGATTGTTCCCATGAGGCACAGGGTCAAGGCTGATTTGCATATAGCCATTGTCTGACCTAGGGTGGTGTGGAGTGCAAAAAAAACCGATGGATTTAGGCCCAGATCTTTGTACTGGGGTGAATGTAAGACTTTGTTCTGCATTCTGTCCATCAACTGTGTTTTTTGCAATTTTCACCCCGAGTGGGCTGGGTATGCTGAGACGTGAGTCCCAGGCTCTGCACATCACTGGAGTCAAGCTATCCAGGCTGAAGAAGGCTGATAGCCAGAAACCGGTCCTTGGATGCTTGATTCCGGTCTAGGAAAGACATGGCTTGGTAGTACGGGCTGGACTGTTCCCATGAGGCACAGGGTCAAGGCTGATTTGCATATAGCCATTGTCTGACCTAGGGTGATGTGGAGTGCAAACAAATCGATGGATTTAGGCCCATATCTTTGTACTGGGGTGAATGTAAGACATTGTTCTGCATTCTGTCCATCAACTGTGTTTTTTGCAATTTTCACCCCGAGTGGGCTGGGTATGCTCAGACGTGAGTCCCAGGCTCTCCACATCACTGGAGTCAAGCTATCCAGGCTGAAGACGGCTGATAGCCAGAAACCGGTCCTTGGATGCTTGATTCCGGTCTAGGAAAGACATGGCTTGGTAGTTCGGGCTGGACTGTTCCCATGAGGCACAGGGTCAAGGCTGATTTGCATATAGCCATTGTCTGACCTAGGGTGGTGTGGAATGCAAAAAAACGATGGATTTAGGCCCAGATCTTTGTACTGGGGTGAATGTAAGACATTGTTCTGCATTCTGTCCATCAACTGTGTTTTTTGCAGTGGTGCACAGGGGGCATTGGTGAAGAGCGCCTTGTCATCGTGTGCACCGAAGATGAAGTGAGTCTCGGATGCGCTGGGGGCGTGTCGTGGTGCACAGGAGGTGTTGGTAAGGAGCGCCTGATCAACGTGTGCATTGGAAGTGGAGTGAATCTCAGACGTATAAGGTGTGAGTCAGGGTGCACCGGAGGCATTGGTGAAGAGCGCGTTGTCATCTAGTGCATGAAGGAGAAGTGAGGCTCAGACACGGTTAGCATATCGAGGTGTGGTCGAAGGCATTGGTGAAGAGCGCCTGGATATCAGGGCACCGGAATTGGAGTAAGTCTCAGTAAAGCAGTGTGTGTGCTTTGGTATAACCTGAGACTGTGGAAGTGATCGGCTGATCATCGTGTGCACTGGAAGGAAGTGAGTCTCTGCAGTGCGGTGTGTGTGTCTTGGTGCCAACTGAGACCACAGGAAGGAGTGCCTGGTGAACGTGTACTTGGAGTCGATGTGAAGTCCCGTCAGTGTTGTGTGTGTGGCTTCGTGCCAGAGGAGACCCGTAGGTAGCTGTGGTGAACGTGCACCCGCAGTAAAGTAGTCTCAGGGGCCTGGGGTACGTGGGGTACATGTGCCCTGCGGCCACTGGAGACCTTCCTAACAGTCGCGGCCCGGAACGGCAGCCAGGCTAAGCTGCTGAGGCCCATTGAGAAAGTTCAGCCTGGAAGGCTCTGTTCACGGAAGGAGGAGAGGAGAGTGGGGTCACGCCCCAGGTAACGTGGTTCACTACCAGGGCAGGGTGAGGGCTCGGAGGGACACTCTCTCAGCCTCTCAGTCCATCTGACAATGTGAGCCTTTGCTTTGGCTCAGATTGGGGCCAGTACTGACGAAAGGAGTGGCAGTACTGGGGCCAGAGTAAGAAGCTGTACTTTATGTCATCGTCGATACATGTGAGGGGCAACTGTTATCAAAGAGGCAGATAGTCGCAATACACATTGCCAATATTGCTGCTAACGAACTGCCGGACTGTCTTATGACGCCTGACATTATTACTGCATAATGAAGTACACAATTGTAGCGCTACGCATTGCAGTATTTCTCCCTTGCAAAGTACAGAATTGTAGCAGCCCGCATTGCATTAATTGTTTATTGCAAAGTACATGATTGTAGTTAGGCATTGCATTTTTCCTTAATTGCAAAGTACATAATTGTAGCAGCCCGCATGGCATTATTCCTTCATTGCAAAGTATGTGATTGGGGTATGACACATTGCATTATTCCTTCATTGCACAGTACATGATTGTAGCGTTACGCATTGCATTATTTCTTCCATTGCAAGGTACCGGGGCGCATCGTTACACATTGTATTATTTATCCTTTGCCTAGCACAGCATTGTATTGTTACACAGTGCATTATTGTTTGTCCATAGCAACGTGTGTAATTCTAGCATTACAGCCAGCGTAGCATTTTGAAAGCGGTGGTTGGGATTTGAACTTACCAACCAGCCAGAACAAATATGACCCTTTATTACATGTTGGCTTTTGTATCGTCCGGTCTGATTGTACATCTTTTTATAAAAATGTTATACTTGTTTTATGAAACTTGTGTGGAGTCCATTTGTGGTGTCACCAGGGGGTTGCTGTAGAGGTGCTTGTACATACTGTACACTCGTGCCTTGGAGATAGGCCTGGCTGCTCGTGCCGAGCTGCTAAGGGGGTGCGCAGGGCTATCCTTACTTGGCCTAAGGTTGAGTGAGGAGTCCAGAGTCTCGCATTTAGTGACAGTGGTACAGGACGGGGATTTCGGCTTCAAACAGCTGCACACAGTTCATCACAGGCTCCAGGCAATGACACAACAGCAACACAGCAGCAATCACCATCATATCGCACTCTAGGCACAAGGGTTCCACATTCAAAGCAGCAGACCGGAAGGTGGCTTCAGCCTCAGATGCACACTCCCACACACACTGAACAGGCACTCATTTGGCATTTCGTGGCTTGGAACAGGCCATGTTGACGGTTCAGTGCCTCCAACAAAAGCAGATAAGGCTGATTAATGCAAAGCTGAGCCAGGAGTTCAACAACATCAGTCAACAAATGGCTGAAAACCAGGCCTGCATGGAGGGTAAATTTGATGACCTTACAGGGGCAATTGGGTAGCTATGCACCGAGTTGTCGGAGGAGAGAGTGCAGCACAGAAGAACCGAGTGCACAGGGCACAAAGAATGCACACAATGAGCAGGGAAATTGGTAGGCTGGCAACAATTCAACACAGCAAGTGCACCCTGGCTCTGCAAATTGAAATGGGCCACTACGGTGGTGTTGATGCACGAGGGCTACAACAGATTACAGCTGCAGTAGAGGCAATCCAGACGAACATGGTTGCTACAGGGGAGCCACTGAGACAGCTGACAGCGAGGTGTCCAGCCACAGCAGTGTATCCACTGCAGATACAACTTTACAGAGGTGAAGCAGCAGTCGGCAGCCAACAAGCCCACGTGCTTGATCCCCATATGCTGGACGTAGAGGAAGAAAATGAAACATGTAGACCAATTTTTATCTCACAAACTTAACTTGTGACAACACAGGTCTACCTAATTTGGCATGTTGTCCCACTAATAATTTTTTTACTGTTGCCCAGTTACTCCGATGTAAAGGGATTTCTAGTGAGTTTAAACTGGACAAATATTAATCACTTCTTTTTCACCTGCACAAGAAATCCCAAAAAACGAACCCGCTCCACTGCAGTCAGGTGTCGCAGCACACCCGGATGGCACTTGGCTATCCGGGTTGGACCCCGATGATGAAGCATGTCACCAACTAGGTTGGTGAGTGAGGGATCTTCTAACAAAGGATAAATCTGTCCTTTAATCTCCTTTGTGCTCCTCTATCTCTCTGGCAGAGGCATTGAGGTGCTTCCCAGTGGTACTCCTGTGATCGTTTTTTGATACTATTAAAGGGGAACAGGAGTACTCCCTTAAAAAAATACCCATTCTCTCTCATTGTTTTTCCAAAATTTTACTAGAACATAAGAACAAAGTTAAGCAGTTCCTGTACAGACATAAAGAAAGTCTCTTATGAATAAGTTAGCAAGAGGAGGACTCCTCAGACGCAAGAACCCTCACACACCCATAGGGGTGTCATGCTATATTATTGGGAAAGATCCATGTTGTGCCGGCGCTGAAATGCCGACAGGCACCTGCAAGGGGGCCCCTTGTCATTTATGCTTTTCAAAGCGTAGGTGTGGGGCTAAAAAGTTTAGATTGGTGTGAATAATGAATAGGTGTATCAAGAAAGTGCAGATTAAAATATGTCAGGCCGCACTCTAAAAAGGTTTTAATAGGTGAGTCCCCTTGCCTATAGTCAAAACATGATTGCTATAATTAGAAATGATGGCCTATAAGAGATGGTGGGTCGACAGGTTTCATGCCCTAAACAGTCAGTAAAGGATCTTCGGGCAAACTTTGTCAGGACCAGTGTACAAAGATCCTCATGGTGGCTGGAATTTTGAGGTTCCATATAATACGATTTCCAATGAATTGGTAACAATCTAAATCTGTATAGATACCTTCCAGAGTGGATAAAAGTTGGTCTGTAATAAAAATAAAGACATTACAAATATGAAGCCCATCACAGTGGTGATTGGTCTTCCCTGTGTTTTGGCTGGAAGGGGGTTGTGTTGGAATTGGCCCTTTTGGCGGGCTCACCCCTAAACTTTTTGCCTCTCTCCTAGCCTTTTCCCTGTATTGTGTTGGTGGTTTTAGGCCTCTTGGAACTTCATCACTTCTGTCCAGTGTAAGGTGCGTGCGCTATGGGATTGGCCTGCCCTCCCGTAGGAATGCATGGAGGATTCTCGATGAATGTGGATCAATGGTAAATCCTGATAGGAGTGGTGCATCGTGGTCAAATCTGGTATGTGTGAAATGGTATTAATAAATTTAGCCAACCAGAGATCCGATTTCTAACATGAACATTGACAACTTTTTGGTGAGGCATGCATAGCACTGCAAATCATGCCACTATTAAATGCACAAGTACATGTTGCTAGACATTTATTAAACATGAGAATAAGATGTGACAAACACCACACAACATGTCAACCACTGCGACCCCAAGGGTTGAACTCATCCTATTATGGTGCAGGCAAACTATGCATGCTAAAAAAACAAAAAGGGGTATATAAACATGGTGAGCATGATGAGCAAATTTACAGTCAGTCTCGTGCAGGGCATTTGAGTCAGGAACAACTGTAAAGTAAGTAAATACTTACAATGTCCGTACACAAATGTGTTGGACGACCTACTAATACTTGACTTTCTCGGAAGTGAGGGCACAAGCCGGGTAGCAGTCTAAAGTGTTGTGGCACCTGTATTCAATTGGATAAAGGTGAGATAAACCTGAAGCACTTAGGGGCAGATTTACAAGGCCCTTGATCCACTTTTCCCATGTTAGCTATTACGCAAATGTGGCGCAAAAGCCTTGTAAATTAACCCCTTGAAACGCTAGCTATCTCCAGGTTCATCAAAGCGCATGCTCCATCTTGCCCCGTAATATACACATTGGGGAGTGTACTCCAAAACCTTTTGTTCAAAGCAAAAAAAAATAACAGGGCGTGAGAGTCACTAAACAATGGGGTAGACAATTCCCTGCATCAGGACATGGTGATATCAATTCAGTGGTCCTCATAGATGTGTGGGGAGCCGATCTTGGTGTAACCATGTGTGCATACATCTCTTATGTTAAAGACATGTAATGTGCTGTAATGAAAGAGATGTTCCCAGGCCTGGGTAAAATGTAAAAATTCGCAATTGGAACATCTTCCACTAAGTGAGTGAAAAGGCTGACCTCGGTCAAAAGGTATTTGCACAACACAATAATGTTGTGTCCCTCATGTGGATGTTGCACCAGAATGAAGGTTGGTACTCTGCAAGACTACTTGTCAATGTCAATGCCAGCTAAAAGGTTGGACATCGAAAGTCCCTCACACATTGTTAAAAAAGTGGACTCCTACCTTGGTGTAAACCACAGTTTGGGGGGGGAAGGTGAGGTTATTCCCTTTTATACTGAATAAATGAGAAATGGCTGTGGATTCTGGAACCAACCATACATAAAAAAAGAGTACGTCAGCAGGTGGAAAAAATGCTTCTCTAATGTGGAAGAGGACTTGTAACTCAACCTTATGTGGTGTAGCTAGTGTAGCATTTCAATTCATGGAATATTACCATTCAATCCATGTATATGTGTCACAAGGTAGAAAACCCATTTATGTTCCCTTCCCTTCTCAATCAATCAATCAATTTAAGCTTATAAAGTGCCTGGTTTCACTAATCTGTGCGTCCCCGCGTTGCGACAAGGTCCCATGCCAGGGAAAGAGATAGAATCAAACAATGGAATTATCAGATGGATAAAAGCTATGTCTTGAACTTTTCCCGGAAGATCGTCTCAGACGATTCCAGTCGGAGCCCCACTGGGAGCTTGTTCCAGTAAGATGCCGCTAGGAACCGGAAGGAACATCCGCCCATCCCAGCTCTTCTAATCATAGGTATGCATACCTGACCCGTACCACTGGATCTTAAACCTCGCGTGGGAACATACGGGGTAAGGAGATCATGTAAGTAAGAAGGGCCTTCCTTCTGCAGGATCTTATGACTAATGCACATAGCCTTAAACAGAACACATTTCCTCATCGGAAGCCAGTGTAAGGTTGCAAGAGCCTTGCTGGATGACGCTCTCTTGGGAAGCATTAGAACAAGACGAGCAGCCGGGTTCTGAATGTGCTGAAGTCTCTGAACTCACTAAGTGTTAGCACCCAGGTACAGAACATTCCCATAGTCCAGCCGAGATGTCACAAGGGCATGGACCATCGACTTTCTTGCTGACACTGGGAGTACATCTAAGGTCTTCCGGAGAGTGCGTAGAACCCCCACACAGTTTCCCATCTCTCTCCTGGTGTGAGTCTCAAAGGACAGTTTAGGATCCAGCCATATCCCCAGGTTCTTCACCTGATCTTTAGGGGAAGGGGTCTGGACCAAGGTGGATGGCTACCAGGCAGATGACCAGATCGAGGGGGCCTTGCCTATGATTAAAACCACTGTTTTATTACCGTTTAGTTTCAAACAGTTCAAGGCCATCCATGACGCCAACTCTTGAAGACACAGTGAAAAATTCCGTGCAGCCTCTGCCGACTCTTGAGTCAGGGTTACCACAAGTTATGTGTCATCAGGATATGATGCCACACTTACTCCAAACTTGTCCACAATCTCTGCCAATCGGGCGATGTACAAATTAAAAAGGGTGGGACTAAGAATGGAGCCTTGTCGGACCCCCTGATATACCTAGACACTTTCCGAAAGGAAAGGTTTTTGTGACACCTGAAAGCAGCGGTCGCTTAAAAAGGAATGCAACCATTCCATTGCCTTACCTCCCACACCGCCCTCATGCAGGCACCGCAATAGAGTGTGATGAGCAACAGTGTCGAAAGCGGCACTCAGGTCAAGAAGAACTAGTGCCGCCTTCTGTCCCGCATCCACTAATTTACGGATAAGCTCGGTGGATAAGAGCAAGGCCGATTCCGTAGAGTAAGTGGCGCGAAATCCGGACTGACTAGGATGGAGTAGGTTGTGATTATTAATATGCGTACCCAGTTGCATGTTAACAACCTTTTCTGCTACCTCCATCTGACTTATACTGATGTTCGATTTCTTATTCAAGGGGATAACAATGGCCTCCTTCCATTTTTTTGGGACTTTTCCTGAGGAAAAGGAAAGAACCAGAAGATGTCTAATGTAGGGTTCTAATATAGTAAGACTCCCCCTCAGGAGCCTTGGGGAGACCGGATCTCTGCATGAGCCAGACTTAATACTGGTAGCCACTACTATGAGTCTATCCCCGCTAGGTACCACAAAATCACGGAAACAGTGCCTCTGGGATCATGGAAACCCCATCGCTACTGGCACAACCCTGTTGCGCTGAAACAGGGAAGGTGGCATAAATCCTCCCCACTTTTTTCTGCAAAGAAATCAGCTATTTTGTTACAGGACTCAACTGAGCACACATAAGGTGCCTTAACTCTAGCTAAAGACGTAATCTCTTTAAAGATAGAGAAAAGAAGATAGAGAAAAGCTCTTTCGAGGAGTTCTCAGCTGTTACAATCCTGTTATTATAGAAGGTAGCCCGAGCCTTCCTAATCAAGGAAAATTTTTTCTTAGGCAGGATTTATATTCAAGCTTTGCTAGATCATCGAACTTTCTCCTCCAAATTCTCTCGAGGCGCTTAGAGGCATATTTGGCCATTCTAAGATCATTGCTGAACCAAGGCGCGGTCTCTCCCTGCCTCCCTGATGCTTTACAGGACCAAGGAATCAAGGACCAAGGAGCAAGGAACCATGATATCCAGTGCCTCTAAGATGCGATTATCAAGTGCATCGCATGTCGAAACAATATGACTGCCCCCAGGTGGCCCCCACTTCAGAAGGGCCATATTAAAGCTAGGCGTGGAGAAATTCGCCCATTTCCTACTCCGTATGGTGGTACTCATTTTATATGGGCCGGCAGACTGCAGCCACATAATCGCAAAGGAGACAATAAAATGATCGGACAATGGGATCAGGGTGGGAGGCCTAATATATAGAGCGTCCCAGTTGGAAAACACCGGGTCCAGTTAATGGCCGAGTTGATGGGTAGGGGAGTCTGATTTTAGCAATAGATGGAGATCTGCTACCGCCTGGTGGACATCCTGAGCGCCATTGTCAGCTGGATCCTCCAAGTGCAGATTTAAATCTCCAACCAGCATCAGTTTAGAGTGGCGCAAAGCAGGTTGCATTATACGTTCGATCAAACTGAGGGCAAAACCAGTGTTGGGGCCAGGGGGGTGATAAATGAGGAAACCCTTTAAACAACAATCTAAAGAGGCTAAGATGGAGAAAAAAAACTGATTCGCATTCCTCGATCTCAGCGGCTTTTAAGGTGCACTGGATAGACAGTTTGTGTATAACAGCGATTCCCCCCCCCCTTTTATTCATTCGGTCAACCCTAACGATGCCATAGGGGTGAGGGAGGGCTTCCATGATGCCAGGAGCAGACTCCTCGTTTAGCCAAGTCTCTGTAAGAAAAAGCACGTCCGGCTGGGCGTCTTTTAAAAAAATCATGAACCTCCAATTTATGTTTCTGCAGGGACCGGCAGTTGGCCGCCCATTCTGACGTTCAATTAACATACTAACGTGTAAGGGCAGTGACTGCAATTATGCCACCAGTTCCCAGACAGGATGCCTTCTGAACAATGTGTTTTTGTTCATATTGGGATGTGCTTCCAAAATTGTCCATTTTATGTCATCAGGGGAGTTGCCCTTATTGAGATAATCGGTTCTTATTTTTGTCCTCAACATTATAGCGTATGTTAGTTTATTCTCAATTTTACTGGTTGAGTGATCATCCCCACATATCTCATACCTCAGGGACAAGGTATATTTTAGACACAATTATTTGAGATGCGGGTGGTGTGTGTTTTTTGTGTCCAAATTAAATAGATATCCAATTGGACTTCTTTCGTGGTTTCAGTGAACTTACAAACAGAAAATGACCCAAACAGATAATGTCCCTTAACAGGGAGCATGTCCCAGAGTGACCATTGCTCTCGTTGTTTGAGAGCAGGAGGTCTTGTATGCACCAACATATCTTTGAGATTAGAAGTACTTTTAAACGCACATTGAGGGTTTTTGAAACATTCTGCAAAAATTCTGCAAAATGGACCAATGCTTTCTCATAATACTTCTTAGTTTATTTGGTTGCGGAAGTGGTCACGCATGTCAGCAAGTCAATATGTTGTCTTTTACGGGGTTCTAGTAGCACTACTTGGATACAATTTATAGCATGCTTTCATACTCTTGTAATGTACTACAGTTACGGTGGAGCTGTAAGAACGGCCCGTAGGGTAAGTAATCCCTAAGGGATTTGGGATATAAAAACAGTTCCTGTCAGTAGGTTTTTTGTAGGTACTAGACAGTAATTTATTCCCGACCCATCTGATCATAATCATAAGGTCAAGAAAAGGGAGTTCCTCAGTAGAGATGTTCTCTGAGAAATATAAGAAGGGATTCAATGAATAAATCGTTCACAAAAATCCTCAAAGTTCGTCCTCTCATCAGTCCAAAAGATGAGGATATCATCAATATATCTGCATCACAGGATGATGTTGGTCCTAAAAGGGTTAGTGGTGGGTTTTGACAATATTTCCTTTATGAAAGAATTCTTAAGATTAAACGAAAGGACCATTGTCCATTCTTTTTCATATGCATATAATTCTGCGCCTAAATTAGGAAAGAAACATATTCTACATATGTTAACTTCATAACAGTCGGAGTGTATTTCTATCCGTGGATTGTTGTAAGGATAGATTTAAAGTACCTATGTGCTTTGGGGGAAGAAAGCAAGAAGACTGGCTTTTTAAATTCTGTTTATTAAGTTTTATACCACAAACAAACAGATAAAAAACTGTAGCAGTGAGGAAGACAATTAAACAAAGGGAGAGAGTAAGGGATTTTATCCACCACAGTGGGCGGAAGAGTACTCCTGATCCCCTAGGCTAGGTATCTTTATTATTATTATTAATAAATTTTGTAGAGCGCGTAGTCACCCGTGAGTATCCCAGCGCTAGGAACAGTTAACCTGAGGGGAGTGAGGGGCAAGGAGGGGTAGTGGGGGTTTATGGAAATAGGAAGGTTTTCAGCCTCTTTCTGAAACGTAGGTAGTTGGGTTCTGTTCTTAACTCGCGAGGTAGGGCATTCCAGAGACGCGCTGTATGAACCGAGAAGCGCCTTCCGCCCGTGCGGGCCTTCTTGACTTTGGGGATGGAGATAAGGTTTTCCTGATCGGAACGGAGAGATCTTGAGGCTCTGTAACATCTATATAACAAAATGGAGGAGTACCACCATAAAAAAGGCTCACAGGCTTCCGTACGTACTCCAAGGAAACACGTGACGTTGTCACGCTACGGAGACCACGCCCACTCCGACTCTGATGGCGGCTGCCTTTAACTCCGGCTCTCGATTCGGTTCTTTACGGGCGCATGGAGGGGTAAAATAGGTATACGGCCTAACTAACCACTAAAACTGTAAGTAGACCATGGTTTTTCGGCAACGAAACGCGAACTCGTCCGTTTTCCATTTTTAGAAGCTTTCAAATACCGGTGAGTACACCATCGGGTACTAAGCTTATCCCCTTTTCAATTACAGAATATGTTCTTCTACTGTGGCCTCCCTTCCCTCTAATCCTGTGCGGCCTAATGACCCCTGATTAGGAGTAAGCACGATTTATTTATACTGTGTGTTACATGTAGTGTTTGTTGTGTATTGTCATGTTTGGATCATGTTGAAGCAATAGCACGTCGGTATGCCTTTCCACTTTTAAGGATATGAATGTTGCTTAACCACGCACCTATATTCCATGGTTGCGAGCGGCAAACGAGTCACGTTCTTTTACAAAGCACACTTATATTTATAGGTGTGTCAGGAAACAATATTGGATGCACTACGCCAATTTGATACTGTCTCTTAAATTTGAGCAGCACAATCGCACCTGAATAGTCCGCATTAATTGAGTGTGGGATGATTCACAGAGAGAGCAGATTTCGTCACTTCACTATGTTGCAGGCACTTAACGAGTTTTTGTGACTTATACATTCTCTTTCCTTACAGGTTTTTTTCGCTACTAGTGTAACCACCCCCGGGTTACACTTTTTCTTGCCCTGTAACCATTTGTGTTAACAGGGAACAAAGGAATGTAGGTATGGCAGGGCGTTAGTGTACCCTGACCACCCATTTCCTTTCTGGTCCTGAAGAAAAACCGGCATTTTCCATTCGGTTTGAAACATGTAGACCTTGTACATATATTACAGATACACTTGGTCATAATTAAACCTTTATTGTATCTACACTGTTTTTATCATTGTCCAATAGTCTTAAGAATACATTTTTCACATATAAGCCATACCAGGACAATTTTTAACACACCTACTTTTTTTCTTGCATTCATCACTCACATACCCGCTCCACTGTATTCCAGGTGTCGCAGCACACCTTGATGGCACTCGGCTGTCAAGGTGGCCCCGATGATGAAGCATGTCACCGACTAGGTCGGTGAGTGAGGGGTTTATTACAATCAAAGAAGGACTTTCTTCTTTTTCCTCATTAGAAATCCATCCTACCAAAAATCGCCCTCTGAGCCTTTTTTATGGTGGTACTCCTCCATTTTGTTATATAGAAGTGAGGAAGGCCCCTGTCCCCGCTCCACCCCCTTATCCTGCATAAGATGACAGTCTTGAGCGGGCATGCAGTGTGTGTGAGTGAGCACAGAGTGGTGTATAAAAGAAAGTCTCTGAAGTCAGTAGATCAAGGATACTCTCAAAAGTTTACGATAAGTGTTTGAACTTCATATTAATGAGATTTGTTTCAGAGATTGCTCAAGTCAATACACAAACCACCACTATTGGGAATGTTGACATAATGCTACCCGGTTATCATGCAGCTATCACATAGCTTTGAAATCTTGCTTCTTCGGTACAACAACATATTACTCTACAGGCTTACAATCCAATTACCTATCTCTAATGCTCAAGTTTGAAATTCCAATATTTATCTATTCTCTATATATCACTACGGGTGTATTTATCTGATAAATTAATAGCCCTGTTTAGGCGGCACTGGAGTTATTAACCCCTTCCACGCTCATGACGAGCTCAGCTGGTCATAAGGCACACTGGAGCTGTGCTAATGACAAGGTGAGCTTGTCATGAAATAATGCCTTTCAAGCTTTTCCAGCACAGGATGGGAAAAGCCATAGCATGGAAGGTGTTAGGTCATGAAACATGTTTTGGCTTGAGCTATCTGTGAAGCAAATGTAATAATTAAAACATTGGAATATTGAGCGCTCCATGGAGTGCTTCTAATATAGCTTTGTAGCCAGGCATGGACTTAACCATCCATTAAAAGGCCGCTCCAGGTTAAAGTCCCGACCCAAAGCTGAGGGCCTTTAACAAGGAAGTAGGACTTTAATTGGCAGCATAGACCAGCTACAGTGGGCTATAAGGCTATAGAACTATATGTGTGCGGTAACCTCCACTCTGTTGGAGGGGTTGATGTAGTTCTGAAAAAACAAATCCATCAATCGCTGAAGGAGCCAAGTTTATATTACTCAATCTCTCACCCCTAATATTAACTGATTCTGCCAAAAAGAAATAGCGTGCACTTGGTAACTTGAAATCAGAAGAAAAAACCTGATATCACTGCTTTCCCTTTAAGTGGCTGAACCTCCCTCCTTCAACTCTGCTTTTGTGTAGCGAAGCGGTGGGGAAACTGGCAAGAGCAGGCGTGCAGTGGACTGAGGTGGCATTTATTACACCATTCTTGGAGGGAGTCCAACAGAGATCTTCCTTGAGATACATTATATTTGTTAATGAAGCTATTTTGAGAAATGGATCATGGAGCACCTAATGGGCTTGTGGTCTCAAAGACTGCTGCAGAAAGGGAGTGGTTTAAGTAATGGGTGTTTACATAAGTGTTTATAATAAACAACAGTTTGCTTAATCTGTATGAAGAACCTGTTTTAGTAATGATAATACTGGAATTTTCTTATTTTAAAGTAAACTGTTTAATACAAGAAAATCAGTTTGTTAGTAGTGTTACTAACGGTAATGTACTTTTCTTTTTACTTTCAGTTAAAACCTATACCTATACCTGTACCTATACCTATACCTAAATTGAACGGTAAGTCACTAAGCGGAGATCTGTGCTTTAATAATCATCAACCATGTAAATGGCAATGAGAGGACAGGAGGTTGTTCTGGTATTTAAAGGAAATATTTCCTTTGAAAATATAATATACTTTCAATAATGAAGCAGACTTTATTAGGGGTGTAAGAGGACAATCATGATGGAAAATAGATTTACTTGAAGTATTTTGAATTCTTTGTTTAAATTCCTGTGTGTATGGCTTTAAACGTTCCTGTTGTTGAACAGAAAGTAATATTCTCTCACTTAACCCCTCCCATGCTGATGACGGAACCGCTCCGTCATCAGCTACAGTTGAGCTGTGCTGATGACGGAGCGGTTCCGTCATGGCCCAGCCGCCGCGCCTGCGCGGCGCTGATTTCGCGCCTGCGCGGGCGTTCTAATGAGCGGGGTGGGTCATGACGGAACCGCTCCGTCACCAGCATAGCTCAACCGCGGCTGGTGACGGAGCGGCTCCGTCACCAGCATGCGGCCGCCGCGCGGCCGCCCCGCCCCTTTAGCGCTGCGGCGATAGGCCCCCGCAGCGAAGGGGTTAAAGAGTCTATATTTTCTGATTGTTGAGGAGCCCACAGCTACTGCCCATTCCTACTGAGTGTGTCACACTAAAAAATCAAGGCTTGTGCATATGAAGAGGTAGGAGTGATGGAGCAGTAATTTCTTCTGGTAATTTCTCAATGCAAAACCCTCATGCTACCCCTAATTTACCGCTGAAAAAGATGTTGGGCCCTTCACACCATGTATTACCTTCAGGAGACTTTAAATAAAGATGAACAGTCAAAAATGCAATTATTATTTTAAGTCAATAAAGAGAGTTGTTGAGTATTTAAAGGGTTTTATTTTCTAGTCAAAAGTTAATTTTCTCTGACCCTTTATTCATTAGTAAAATATCAATCAGGTTACAGAATTTGTAAAACAGGAAAAAAAGCATTAATACAGAACATATTACAGTCTGCATATAAGCATTACATATAGGAAAGAAAATGTGGCGCAAAATTTCTGTCAAAACTCTCAAAGAGTTTCTAACGAAAAATAGTCTTGCAAAGCTAATCAATAATTTAATAGTTTTCCAAAATCTCCCATAAAGAGAAATAAATGCATAAGACAAATAAATCTTTTCAGACCTAATTAATTAGTCAATCTAAATCTAAAAAGCCTTTCTATCTGTTGCTGCTCTCTGCATCTCTGTGTCTAAAGAGCAAAAAGGAGCGAGACAGCCCCTCCTTCACCAGACCTCAAAGGAATGTGGCCTGCAGTGCCAAAATATGACATGCCAAGACTTGGGAAAAAAATCTCCAGGGAACCCCCCACCTGACTCTCCTCGGACGCCCAAGGCTGAATGTATGTAAATGTAAATGTAAATGTATAGGTATTTATATAGCGCACTACTTACCCGTAGGGTCCCAAGGCGCTTCGACCGCTGCGAAACCCTTCCTGGCTTCCCTGAGAGATGGTCCCTTAATGGGTATCTCCAGGGTGAGACCAGGCATCCCCGGCGGTCTGGTGGGGCCGTTAGTGAAGATGAGGCAAGCTAATGCCCAGAGTTGCCGAGTGTGATCGCTGATCAGAGTGGGCACCGAGGCGAGAGAATTATCAAGTCCGCTGATCGCTGATCCTGGTCCAGAAACCTGCCGCGCCGGGAATCGAACCCTGGCCGTCCTCTGCTCTCGGGTCTGCTGCCTCTAACTGTGGTATCGGGTTCCCAAGGCCTACATGTTCCGAAGATAACCCACATACATTGGAAGAACTGTTGGCACGGAAACTGTAAAAGTCAAAGAACAAGTTTATTAAGACCCCATGGGGTGGTGGTACACTCATACAGCACCCTTCGGTAATGCAAGAGGTATCACACCGAACATCGGTGTGTCCCCTTCTTTTATACAATTCTACAGGTAATAAAACGAGCACGCGGCACAAAGTTACAGAACATTATGTACATATAAGGGCATGTTTTGGAACACTGCCAGCTCATTGGAGGGTTTCAAACCCACTGGTCAGTTTGCGGCACATTCCTGAAAAGTGAATGGTCAGTGTGAACTGCGCATGTACAAGCTTGACCAATACTAAAAATAGCCTGTTGCTGGGCAGACTCGAGTGGTCAGTGGAACGGACAAAGGACTAGAGGGCACGCTGGCCACGAGGCCGCTCATGATCTAAAATGGCCGCCGCTACATATAAAATGGCGTTTCTATGTATAGCCAATTTAAGCGAGAAACGTGTAGCAAAGCTAAGCGCTAACCCAGCCATCGTCAAAATACGACAGACGACCCTTTTAGCATTTAGCTGAAGCTACCTCATAGTGGACATAATCAGGGTATTCATCTTCTATATCAATTAACATTATTTGTGTTACTTCTTTATGAAGCATCATTTTGTCATGAACAAGAGCTCGTCTCGATGGTATACAGATTGATAAGCACATAGAACATAAAGCTGGGCCACATTGAATACATAGACATACAAAGAACAAAATCCCCACAATGATACATAGAATTGTTAACAGTTTCCATCCCCAGGTGGTGAGTATTGACCAGAACCATCCTGACAGAGTCCAAGTACCATTATCCGGATGTATTTCAGCGGCTATCTTATGTAGCTTTGTGATGGCATCATATACAGATGGTGAATTGTCAGGTATATAGACACAACAGCTACTTCCGATAATTCTACAGGCCCCCCCACGGTCAGCTAACACTACGTCTAGCACCATCCGGTTCTGGAGCGCAACAATTCTAGAAATCTGTACTTCTTCAGTGATATTTCCAAGTGCTATTGCAGTATCATTAGCCACAGCCTCAACAACACGGGTCAGTCGTCGGATCTTTCGACTGTTCAAAGCTGCCCCAACAAAGGAAAACAGGCCCAAATTAAAGTCCACATACTGTTGCAAAGTAGTGTCCGTTTGATCTATATCATCCAAAACAACAGCGCGTTTGGCACGGTTTAAAACAAAGTCATGATATAACGTGTAATCATTGTGATACATTGGTGGGGCAATGAATACAGGAGGTAATACAAAAGATACGTAGCAAGTGCCTGACCATCCCAATGGAAGCTGATGATAACCCTTCGTGCCACATATGAAGTAAGTATTGCGGGATGTTACAAACGATATACCATTAGGACTGTCAAATGTGAGTGTGGTGTTACATTCACTTTTCCCAACAGAAATTACACCTTTATTACGTATACATAGATCCGCTTTGGTAGCAATAACATTAATAACGTGTGCATTTGATACATTGATATTTCGCTGATTACTATAAATTCGTGAAGCAGACACATTATCGGGGCGGTATTCCTCCCATTCAAATCGAGTACCCTCAGCTAGTGGATACCCATCCCGGTCATGGTGACACAATTTATTCAAACGGAAAAGCACTCCCCCTTTTGTTGGCCATCTCAGAGTAAAGAGGAGAGTATACAAGGCATTGCAAGATCCATTATGCGAAAACGGGAGAGGAATGAGTGGAGTACCCCCTTTCTTTTGGTGCCCAGGCAACATCCCACACACCCAGCAATTTGAGGTATTTGTCATATTGTGCGTATGATGTAAGATCTGAATGAAACTATTGTTCAGATAAGTCTGTTGGTGCCGTTCTTCATGATAGGGCAAGGTGAAGTGAAAATGTTCAGATGGAGCCGGGGTAGTCGGCAGCAAATGTTCACGTGCAGGTACCACAAGTTCAACCACCCAGGCTATTACAGTAATCACCACAATAGTCAAAACAAAGAGAATGGCACCCAAGAATCGCTTATCTTGTGATGCTGATGATGCCATAGTACAGGAAAGTTCTTGCAGAGTCTCAAATAGTTCAAATTATCCGCAAAGTCTCAAATACACGTGCGTATATACCTAAAAAAAGAAAAATATGGTGCTGAACTCCGAGGTAGCCGTTGTTTTCTTCTCCGGGCCAAGACGGGTGTCGCTACACTGGCAGAACTGATCCCCCCCCCTTGGAATTCCCGGTTTCCGTTTCACAAACCTGGAGCGGTAACCAACCAGTCATAAAAAAACAACACAAAAAGAAACTCTTCTTTATCGTGGCCGTAGATTATAACGCTCTCTTCCAGAAACAGTGTGGTCCGGGAAGGCTCCCTCAACTTCGGCCGACGTCACAGCGGGGCTCTTTTCCTTTTCCAAAATCTCTTTATAATCGGTCAGCACAACAGGATTTGCCAGATCAGGAGAAACACGACGGCAGTGGGTTGAATGTATCCACCGCTTCCTGTTGGTCACTCGTACAGCTGTCCGAGTAGCGAGGAGGACTTGCTCGGGGCCACGCCACCTCGGTTCCAAGCTATTCGTCCTCTCAAACGACCGAATCATCACAAAATCCCCAGGACGAAGATCATGGCCCTCTCCAGTAGATTTGTCAGGGAGCGCTTCTCGAACCTGTTGATGAATAAAAAGCAAATCATTTGTTAATCGTGCCAAATAGTCATTCATCATTACACAAGGCACATCATGTATCAATCGCGGCTTAGGCACCCCCCAGATATTCATCGGCCTTCCGAACACCACTTCATATGGTGTGAGGCCTGTTCGAGAATGGGGTATTGATCTGAGGGAGAGCAATGCTAGCGGTAAGTCATCCGGCCATTTTAATGACGTGGACGCCACAATCTTGGCCAGTTTTAATTTCAACGTGGCATTGTACCGCTCGACAAGACCTGCAGATTGAGGGTGGAACACAGCATGAAACTTCTGCTGAATCCCTAACCCCTTCAACACATATTCCACAATTTTCCCCACAAAATGAGGCCCATTGTCGCTCCACAGATATTTGCAAATTCCAAATCGAGGGAAGTACTCTTTGAGCAAAACCTTAGCTGTTGTCAAAGCCGTATTGTCTTTCGTGGGGAAAGCCTCAACCCATTTGCTAAAAGCACATACCACCACTAAGACATACTTCAGGTTATTGCAGCGCTCAAGCTGGATATAGTCCATTTGGAGTACCTCGAATGGTGCAGAAGGTGGACCGAACCCTCCTTTCGGAGTATGGGTCCCCTTTCCAGGGTTGTGCTGCAAGCATATCAGACAGGTCTGCACTACTCTCTTAGCAGTATTAGCAATCTCGGGATGCTCCCAAACTCGTGATAACAGTCGAGTGATTGCAAGAGCCCCCACGTGTGCCAAACCATGTGCCATTTGGACCATCACATGCAAGTAAGCTGCAGGCAATTTCCATTTCTCCATGTCTTTGCTTCTCCAACACCCTTCATCGTCTAGCACCCCATCTACTGCCCATGCCGCAAGTTCAGCTTCAGTCGCTGATTTCTGAATATCTAATATCTCAGCTCTAGCATCATTCGATCGTTCGGCTTGAGACTTTGTCACATACATGGGGGAGTCAGTTCGAAACATAGCCGTTTGTCTTGCTATGCTATCCGCAAAGGCATTTCCCTGACCCACTTTATCAGTGATCTTCTTGTGGGCGCTACATTTTATGACCGCTACCTTCCTTGGACAAAGCAACGCGTTTAGGAGATCACGCACCAGTTCTCCGTGCATAATGTGTTCTCCATGTGAAGTCAGAAACCCACGTTCTTTCCAGAGTAGCCCAAAGTCATGCGCTACTCCGAAGGCATACCGGCTGTCTGTGTATATGTTCACACATAAACCAGCGCTCACTTCGCAGGCTCTCGTTAAGGCTATCAGCTCTGCTGCCTGAGCCGATTTCTGTGGTATTCTAGCTGTTTCCACCACTGTCTTAAGTGTCGTGATCGCATAAGCTGCGGAAGTCGTGCCATCTGGCAGCCTCAAACACGATCCATCGACCCACAGTTCCCCATCCACATCTGGAAGTGGCATATCCTGTAAGTCGATACGACCCTTTGTTTGTTCCTCGGTCAGGAAAACACAGTCATGATGTTTTTCTTCCTGACCCTCCTCGACCGGATAGGGCAATAAAGTGGCAGGGTTCAGAGTAGCACATCTTTTCAGTGTAATATGTGGCGCCAACAGTGTAAGCTCGTATCCTGTTAAACGTGCACTCGTGAGATATTGGGTTTTTGTTTGGTTTAGCAGGGCATCTACTGCGTGGGGAACTAACACTAACAGTTTATGTGATAACACTATTCCCTCACTCTGCCGTATGGCTACTGCTGTTGCTGCTACCGCTCGGAAACACCCAGGCAATCCTCGTGCTACAGGATCAAGAATGGCAGAGAAATACGCACATGGTCTCTGCTTGTCTCCATGTACTTGCACTAATACTGACAACGCGCACCCATCATTCTCGTGCACGTACAATGTAAAAAGTTTTGTGTAGTCTGATGTGCCTAACACGGGTGCAGAACAAAGGGCCTGTCTCAACTGTTCAAAAGCATTCTGACATTCATCTGTCCATTCAAGGGGCATTGGCGTAGCTTTGGACAGTAACGCTAGCAAGGGCTTTATAATGTGTGAAAAACCCATGATCCATTGTCTACAAAAGGACGTCAACCCTATGAAGGCACGTACATCTCTCTGCGTGCGGGGGACTGGTGTGTCTAAAATTGCTTGAATTCGATCTGATGTCAATGCACGCCCCTCCTTAGACAAAAGATGACCGAGGTAGGTCACCTTGGGTCTACAGTATTGAAGCTTTTTCTTAGAAACTTTATGATTATTCTGTGCCTAAAAGGAAAGCAGCGCAATCGTACTTTCTTCACATTGCGCATAAGAATCAGCGGCAAGCAGGAGGTCATCCACATATTGGATAAGGACAACCCCCGACTGCAACTCAAAAGAGTCAAGCTGTCTTTTCAAAGCCTGGCTGTAGATACTCGGACTCTCAGTGTACCCTTGAGGAACACGACAAAATCTATACGATTTATTATTTAACGTAAAGCCAAACAGATATCTGCTATCGGGGTGGACACGAATAGAAAAGAACGCATTCTTCAAATCAATTACACTAAACGTCGTGGCTGTTGGTGGGACCAGTGTGAGCAAGGTCGTAATATCGGACACCACCGGGTATTGGGGAATGACAATTTTGTTTATTTCTCTCAAGTCAATAATAAAACGATAAACTTTACCATCAGTATCTCTTTTAAGAATCGGTAGAATAGGGCTATTTCAGACATTATAAGAAACCTCTTCCACCACCCCAGCCGCAATCAGATCTTGAACAATATGTGTCAGGGCAATTTCTCCTTCCTTCGAAATCTTATACTGTGGCACACGTGGCAGAGAAGCCCCTTCCTTAACAGTAATGTGAATAGGTGGAATACGCATCTCCCCCACATCCGTGTCTGAGGTCGCCCATAACGTGTGCGGGAGAGAGGCCAAAGCTGAAATGTCTTGTATGGTGTAAAACCTATTCGGGTCAGGATAATTGTCATTGAGAATGACCCGCACTCCCTCTGGAGCGCACCGTATCGTTGCTCGAAAATATTTAAGCAAATCAATGCCCAGGATATTATCTGGTGTATAGGGTGATAACAAAAATTGGCCAAAACTGAAAAATTTGTCAAGACAAAGCGCTAGGGGTTTTGACAATGGGCTAGGGGAGGGTGTGCCATCAAACCCTACACATGTAATCATTTCGCCAGACAGGGGAGCCCTCGGAACCAACCTTTTAGACAAAGCGCTACAGGTAGCTCCGGTGTCAACTAGGAATTGATCAGTAGAACCCAAAATACCCGCTGTTACATATGGACCCTCCTGATCTACAGGCACTTCAATCGGTTCCGCACCCCATCCTACGCAGTCCTATGCATGTACATAATCTTGGTGTTCCACATTCTCACCCTCCGAAATCTGATATTGATTCCGTCTATCAAACGTGTTTCGTTCATCCTGGCCACGGCCCCTGTCCTCAAACCTTCCACGATCACTTCCGCCACCTCTTGCTCCCGTATAACCTCCTCTCGACCTACCACCTCCTCGACCACGCTGACTACGCTGCTCACGAAGTACCGGACAATCATTAGCCCAATGCCCAAATTCCTTACAGTAGGCACACTGATCCTCCGCTATATCCGTACGACCAGACGACGTAGTACCTCCACCTCGTCTTCCTCTATCACTCCCTCTATTCTGAGTCCCACAAACCTGTGCCAACATCACCTTCGTCTTCAATTCTTTCGCTTTTTTATCAACACTTTCTTTAGCCTCTATCTCCTGCCGCTCATAATACTGAGCCATCGTTAACAAAGACGCAGGGGTCGCCGTGGCCCAGGAACTTTCACTCGTTTTCAATCGTTTTGCAATCTCCGGTAGGAGATTAGTCACATACTTATCTACAAACAAATGCCGACCCGTATCGTCTGTTAAAGATTGACCACTGTAATCATGGAATGCCTCCTCGAAGCGTGTAAAGAAATCTGAAACCGTTTCATCAGGCTTTTGTTTGCACGAAGCTAACATAGTCCAATCGATCTTTTTAGAAGGAACGAGCGTTTTTAATTTAGTCAAAATAGCCGCTGGAAGGTCTAAAATCAACTGACAAGGCTTGCATGCTGGTTTCCTTTCTAAATCAGCTTCATTAATCTCTTTCCATGTACCTCCTAGCACTGTTTCATCATTATTCTTACGAATCTGTCTCCACATATCAGGCGGAAGTATTAACCCAAAGAACAAATCTATATCAACCAGAGTCATCACACAAGATGAAATAGCCCCTTCCACCCCCTCATAGAATGCTGCCGGATTCTTACGAAGATCAGGTAAAGAATTTTTCAATGCCATAACATCCGCTCTATTCCAAGGCGTATACACCCAATTATATACAAAATACCCCTTCGCATCTTTTGTCCTTCTATCATCATCTGTACCTTCCCCTTTCGGTGGAACATACAGAGGTGCAGCTTCACGCATAGGCATAACATGCATTGCAGAATTCTTATCTGAACCCCGGAGAGAACACTCCTTAATCTGCTCGCTATTCTCCGACTCGGACTCCTTTTGCTTCCTTCTCCGCTCCTCCCGCAATCCGGTTGTTTCATCTCGTAGCAGGAGCAGTTGCTTGAAAAGGTCATCAACATCTGCAAGATCAAATACACCTTTATCCAAATTCTCACGATATACTGACACAGCTTTAGGTTCAAACGTATCTGAAAGTTGACGATACGCGGCAACAACTTCATCCGCCAAATTAGACAGAAAATACAGTAATTCATGATCCGTCCACCTACTCCTCTCCGCAACCACCTCAGCCTGCGAAACACAATTCTTATTTACTTTACGAGCCCAACTACGTAAATGCGCGGACCTCTCTGTAGTAAACCTGAGAGAAGTAATACCCTTCTTTTCCAACTTATCCTGTCCATCCTCAACCGAATCTTCAGCTGGAGCCGTCGGCGAAACATACGGAGGCGGTGACCGATCTAGCAATGAAAAATCATCAATTTCATTATTAAGGACAGGATAAAGCGGACGACGAATAGGGAATTGACCCGTCGTTTGCAATTTACGTTCCCGTTCCTCCCTCTCTCTTTTCTCCTGAGCCTCTTTTTCCTCAAGCTGTAAAGCCTTATCCCGAGCAGCCTTACGCTGCTCTTTGTCCGCCAAGGCAACTTCACGTTTCATTCGCTCACGCACCGCTTTCTCCCACATTCGCACACAATCAAACATGTTTTGTCTAGACCTGCGTTGAAACAAACATTGCTCCACAAACTGTACCTTTTGCAAATCGAACGACCCATGTAGTGGCCATTGCAATTCAGGATCTGACTTGGTATACTTATGCCAGAGTTTACTGTACATTATAGGGGGAAGGCCGTGTTTAATGTACATTTCACGATTTGGTGTTCCCTCTGGGGGAGCCGGCTGTGATTCCGCTAACCTAATTGTGGTACCATTTCCAAGACAGCACATCTCTCGAAGCGTTCTGAAAACAGGCATGTTCAAAAGGTATCACAAAAGCGTGACACCGTATAAAAAGGCACTTACAGTACTTCACACAAAGGTGCCGCTCAGAGGAAAAAAACAAAGTTAGAGAAACATCTCTACATGCCTGCCTATGTGAAGTGCACTACACATATAGATTCAAAGTTCACAAATTCGCAAGTTCACAAATTCACAAATGTTAGCTAACTCAAATCAAAGTCATAGGTCACAAAATTTCGGCAAGCGTCCGAGGACTACCTTACCGATCACAGATCATAGAACTCCAGTAAGCGTCCGCAGACTACCTTACCGATCACAAATCTTACCCAAAGTCTCAAAGTTCCAGATTCCAACTGCCAAGGTCTTTTAATCGAATCAGCCAAACGGCACTTTATCCAGCAACACCAACGATCGGAAACTCAGTCGGAGACCGGCGCCACCTGGAAGGTCAGATCGGAAGGAAAGGAAAAAAACACCGTGGGTGCCAAGACTCGGGTCGCTTAGTGGCAGCGCGCGTCCATGGCGAGTGTCCAAACCTTCGTCACGACCTCTCCTTCGGGCATCCGAGTCGCCGATGAGTCCCTTCGTGGTCGCCAATTTGTGGTATCGGGTTCCCAAGGCCTACATGTTCCGAAGATAACCCACATACATTGGAAGAACTGTTGGCACGGAAACTGTAAAAGTCAAAGAACAAGTTTATTAAGACCCCATGGGGTGGTGGTACACTCATACAGCACCCTTCGGTAATGCAAGAAGTATCACACCGAACATCGGTGTGTCCCCTTCTTTTATACAATTCTACAGGTAATAAAACGAGCACGCGGCACAAAGTTACAGAACATTATGTACATATAAGGGCATGTTTTGGAACACTGCCAGCTCATTGGAGGGTTTCAAACCCACTGGTCAGTTTGCGGCACATTCCTGAAAAGTGAATGGTCAGTGTGAACTGCGCATGTACAAGCTTGACCAATACTAAAAATAGCCTGTTGCTGGGCAGACTCGAGTGGTCAGTGGAACGGACAAAGGACTAGAGGGCACGCTGGCCACGAGGCCGCTCATGATCTAAAATGGCCGCCGCTACATATAAAATGGCGTTTCTATGTATAGCCAATTTAAGCGAGAAACGTGTAGCAAAGCTAAGCGCTAACCCAGCCATCGTCAAAATACGACATAACCAGTGAGCCACTCCTGTGACGATCTCGTACCTAACCCATAGAATGTTTGGTCTAATCTGTTCCTTCCCTCAAGAGCTCACACACCCCCCCCCCTAATGAGCCTAGAAGCCAAAGCCCCTCCAGAGAGGCTTTTATACTCTAATCCTTGGCAGACTACACAAAATATTTCATCTTCAGGAAAACCTGTGCGTGATTGGTCAGTCATGATGGCATGAGTTCTCACTAACCTGACTCATTCTAAAAACCTGACTTTACCAGTTTTAACAAAAGAAGCATACATGATAAATAAATGTTATAAGTTTGCAACAATTGCTAGGGAAAATGTTTCTATAGTTTTCCTTCCTTCCTGCCACAGCTCAGCAGGATGGATACTTTATTAAACTGGTACATTGGCACAATCACAAGAATGTACAGTTCAAGATGTCCTTGACTTCTTTGTGGTTTGAGGAAAGCTGTCACATTCTGCGCATGCTCTCTCCTCTTTTAATGCAAGCCATAGCCTTGCTGGATTCACAGGCAGCCATTTAATGACAGGCCTAAAAATAAAACAAACACAGAGAAAATATTAATTTCATGTAGATCAGCCCATTATGTTTCCCAACTCCATACTAATACCCCTTATAAATGTTTACCTAGCCAAGCTATTAGTTTTAAGCAACTTTTCTATTATTTATGACAACATGCTAAATAAATGTGCAACATAGCATTTTTATGCTTTAGTGTAAAATGTAAAAGCACACACAGTTAATATAGCGCACACAGTTACTACAACACACACAGCAACATGCTTTAGTGTTTTAGATAGCTTTTCATGCAAAAAGCATTTAGCCCCCTGTGTAGTGTTTGGTGCATTATTAATTCACACACATTATAGAAAGAGGTGTTATTAACTGAAAATATTTATTAAAATATGCAACAAGTCAAAGTCTTTTAAGACAGGAATAGTGTATTTAGATTACAAGGGATGAGCTGGGAAGAGAGAAACATATTCTATTAATCTTCAAAGCTAAAAAGGCCTCTTTTCTCTACATTGCAAAAAATAAAAGATCCCATCCACATACAATGCCAGCAGACATCAACTGACTGAAATTAGAACATTCCCATGTCAACATAGCGTGACATAGCTAATGAAATCCTTAAAATTCTATTAAAGATGCAGTGTTAAATATTACAAACATGATAATTCAGCAAAAGCATTTCAGACTGAATAGCCCTCACATTCATGTTTTTCATGTGCCATGTTTTTTACTTGCACCAAAATTTGCGTGGCAATTTAAATTTAGTCTGTCTGAAGCACAAAAAATAAAACCATGCCTGACTGCAGATGAAATCTGCTCCATCAGGAGCAACTGAGTACCAAGAACAGCACGTTTCCCACATGGTGAAGGCACACACGCCAACATTTTAGAAGAGGAAATCTGGAGAATTAAAAAAATATATATATGGAGAATGTGTATCCTCCATTGACTTTTATTGTAGGAGAGTCAATTTCAAGTTCCAGACTGGCACAATTAAGCGATTTTTGGCTTACAAAATCAGTAGCCTCCCATCTGACCTGGGTATTTGTATGTGTAGAGTCAATGTGGAAGTGGTGAAGATAAGAGAGGAGAGTACAATTTCTTTTAGATTGTTGGTGGGTTAGTGGTCTGTGTGGCGGGCATATTGACTAATAGATTAATAAAATCATACTAGAGGGGATTGCCCAGTGGTGGAAGTGGCTTGTTAGAGATTAGTGTGAGATTGTAAGGCTCAGCCCATTCATCCATAGGAGTCGAGTTACTATTAAGTAGCAGTGATCTGATATCATTTGTATAAAGATGATACTCTGTATCTAGATACTGAGGTTTACGTTTAATTTCATTACAAGACTGAAGGCTACCAGTAGGCATTATTCCTTTAATGACACTTCACGTAGCTCTTGAAAGAACATTACATCATAATACAAAAACAATCAGGAATAGAACATCCACACAGTATGAGTGCGCACAGAACAATCTTACTCTTTTAAATGCTGCTCCAAGCTCAGATAAGTACTTCTTTATCTTAACAAGTTTTTCATAATGTTATTACTATTAACTTGACTTGTTTTACATTACTTTCGTTTCCAGTCTATGGAAACATCCTCCCATTCATTCCCAATCATTGTGGTGTTTATATACCCAGTAGCTGTGGTGTTACATAAAATAGCAATGAGCATTATTGAGCCTGTCACAAAGCACAACGTGCAACATCAAGGCCTAAGATTTGTATTTTATGTGGACAGGTAAGTGGCCTCAAACTTTTGCTGTAGAGATTGGTGTGTTACCCGTGGATCATAAGTTATAATTATTGATATGTTGCTCAATGAGTTGTAAACCAGTGTGAAAGAGCTGCATGCAAACTATAAGGCTTACGAGTAGAAACATACAGTTTTTTCCTTAAACTTTCTTTATTTAAGGTTGCTAAAATGGGTCCTTTAGATGGTAATAAGTACCTATTAGTAAGTACTAGAGAAATTATTATTTTTGTATTTACTCATGTAGACAGATATATTTGACTTTCCTACAGCGCATGCATAACCCATACAAGAAAAGCTTGGAAAACCCCAAAACGAACCTTCAAATCATAGTTTCAGCTATCCTCCCAAACAGCTAATCATCCAGCAGCATCACAGACGACATCCTGCAACTTTGTTTCACAGGGGGATTAATCTCTATTTACTGCCATAGAATAAATTGGTGATTTGATATGGCTAATATATGTTCATTAACCCTACTTACAGAGCTTATTCCTTTCAAACTTTCTGTTAAAAGCTCTTACTATGTTGGAGAGTTTATTTACTTAGCTACCTTTAAGCCTATAACTTGTGCCTATTTTTATAAACATGTACCTTATTTACATTATGCCCGAGAAGGACAGCCTATAAGCTTACACCTTATTTACAGTTTGCCAGAGAAGGACAGAGCATCTCCTGAGATCCCCGTGGGGAAAGTTAATGAGGAGATCTTTACGTAATTATTCCAACATGAGAAGTGCCTCTGTGTATGTGAGACCATTGGCATGTAATGCTCAAGAAGAAAGCATAGAGTGGTTCTGTTAAATGAGTCATACAAGACAGAAGCGGTAAGTCCAAGTGACTTTATTTACTCAAGTGAATAGTACCCACAACCGTGGACATTGGACCCCTGTAGATCTCCGCCACACCTGAACATTTCTGGGAGACCAACAGTTGGTGATCCGCCAAAGAGCGAGGAACATAAATTAAACCACAACATGTTTGTCCGTGGGGAAGCTGCATGTGCCTTCCTCGCGGGGAGCGAGGCAAGAATCATGTGACAACATTTTCCCCTTCAACGGACATTAGCAAGACACAAAGAAAATGGATAAATAGACTTGGCATCCGTTACAGAGCTATGCAGAATACAACTAGGAAAGCATAACATTTTGCAACCTCTAATGTAAGTACCCATGATTATTTCAGTGAATGATCCTGGAGTTTAAAAGGTAATTTCCTCAAGCTAACATCCTCTCTGTTGGCAGTCACTTAATTCAAGTAAGTCTTTGGGAAAGAGATATCTTGGAGAGAACTAGAAACATCTTTATACATTGCAGAGCCAACAACTGAATTGGAAGCAACAGTTTCATGTAACCAACTGTAATACTGAATACAAACTGCATTAGAAGCAGAATGTTTCGTAAAAGGAGGAAAGAAATGGAAACTAGTAATTCATAAGAGAAACAAAGAGAAAAAAAAACATTGAGAGATTGTGCTCTTCAATTAAAGTATAGCAAGTTATTTAAACATGATTTAGATATACAGATACTTCGATTTTCTGATATATAAGCTGTAGTGTAGCTAAGTGTTATTTTGGCGTTGAGACCATTCCCTTAGAGGAAGCCAAATTTGGAACCCTTTTATCCGTCGCTTCCTGCCTTTTGTCTTGTAAATAGCCATCTCTAAATTATATATGGCTAGCAGTCTTGAAAACCATTGTTGGAATGATGGGGCGATGGGGTCAAGCCAGGCAGAGGCTATGCAGATTCTTAAAACAGCCATTGCTATAAAAATTAATTTGTGCCCAATTATTGGATTAGTCAGATTCGTTATACCCAACATAACTGTTTCATCGGGGAGGGTGATTGCTGCATTTAAAACCGATGATAAAAAGCGTTCAATACTTAATTTCAAAGATGTTAAGCAGTCACACGCAGAGAATATATGTAAACAATCAGCACTTGGTAAATTGCATCTAAAACAACATGTACCTCTCCCACTCCCCCATTTGGCTATTTTGTCCGGGGTATAGTACATAAAAAAGCATATTTTGTAAAATTGAGTCTGTAATTTTGTTGACATTAGAACAGATTGTGAGTGATCATATGCAAGTTTAAATTCTTCTGATGTGATATTAAGTTTGTTCTGCCATTTTTGTGTAATTTTCTGTAAATCATCCGGAAAGTGAGACAGTAAAAGAGCATACATCCCCCCAATCCTGATTTTTTTCCTGGGGTTACTTAATATATTAGCAATATCAATCTCACAGGATAGTTTATTTTCTCTATTATTTTGCAATATAAAGTCTCTTATTTGGAGATACTTGAAAAAGTCTCTCCATTCCAGGTGATATTTTTCTCGTAAATCCTCAAAGGAGTATAACCCTCCTGAGGAGATCATACATCCTATGTGGGTAATTCCCGCAGCCTTCCATCTGTTCATGCATACCCCGCTAAATATTTCAGGTAGAACAGCGTTATTTTGAAGAGGGGAGTAGAAAGATATACGTCCTATACCAAGTAGTTTTCTCACTGCTTTCCATACTTTGAAAGATCCTAGGAGTGTTTTTAACCTGACTTTTTTGTGGTAGCTATCAAAAAGGTGTCTCCATAGATAGCCCGTACTTTTGTGACCCAGGATTAGTTGATAAATAGACGGGCAGCTGTTGCCCAGTGGTGTTTCTATCCCATCGAGATGAAAGAGCTCATGGCTATATAACAAGACTGTTGCCCAATAGTATACCTTTAAGTTCGGGAGGGCGAGTCCTCCTTTTTCTTTTGGGAGCGTCAAAGATTTATAAGCACGTCGAGGTCGAGTGTAAGACCAAAGAAAGCTTGAGAAAGCACGCTCCATTGTTTTAAACCAGTGATCTGAAATTTCCAGATTTATAGCTCTAAACATGTACAGGATTTTTGGGAAGTAGACCATTTTGAGTGCGTTTACCCGACCGATCAGGGATAGATGTAAATTATTAATACGGCGGAGGTCTTTTTGCATTGTATCTACTAAAGGCTTTAGATTTAAGTCCACTAGGTTTTCCAGTTTGGATGTGATAGTTATCCCTAGATAAGTAGCTTTATCTGTTACTCGGGAGTCTCTCAGGTCACACTTGTTATTTAATATGATTTGTGTCTTTCCTTGGTTCAAAGCATAGCCTGCGAGTTTCCCAAAAGTTTTTGCCTCTGTTTCAATAATAGACATGGCCGAATTTGGATCAGCAGTCACTATGGCGATGTCATCGGCATAAGCTAATGTTTTTGTTAAATAACCTTGTGTTGAGATGGGAGCTATGTCCCCGTTGCATTCCAATCGTCGGATAAAAGGATCTATGTAGATTGCGAATAGCAACGGGGAACAGGGGCATCCCTGCCTAGTGCCTCATATCAATATTGCCTGTCCCGGAGGGGGGAGGGGGGAGACAAAATGCATGTTTGTTGTAAAAAACCAAATAAAGATATTTAAAAAAAAAAGAAGCAGAATGTTTCATAATGATTTCTGCTTGTGAATCAGTAACGAAGACCAAAATCCTATTGTTCCACCAATCCCTGTTTTCTAAAAGAGAAGAACCTTTGCTTACCTGACTGACCAGTGCAGGTGAAGAGAACCTAGATACAGCTTTCAATAATTTTTTTGGATTTTTGATTAGAACCCAATCACCCACCTTCAAAGTGTTACTTTTAAAATGTTTGCCTAAATCAAAAAGAAGCTTCATAGTTTTCTGATTAGTTTCAACCCCAGATCTAATTGAATCCAGAGATTTAACTTCTTACCCAACTTTGCTAAAAAGCCAGGTGGGACACAAGTCAGAGTGCACTTTTCTTCCTCTGAGCAAAGTGAAAGGTGCAACCCCAGTGGTACAATGAGGTGTGATATTGTAGGACCAAACCTTATTCTTCAAGAAGTCTTGAACATCCAAACCTAACAATATTGTAGTTTGCACAGCCTCCTTGTTCATTCTGTTCCCCTTTCAACTAGGCATTTGGGAGAAGGTGAATAAAGAGCTACTTTAAGGTGTTGGATATCATGGTGCTCTAAACACTTACACATCCAATGAGAAATGAATAGACCCCCATTTTCTGTGACAATTGATTTAGGTGGTCCCTCCAATTTTTGGCATTGTCAGTAGTGGGACCATCACAAAACCAATGAAACATACACTTTGAAAAGTAATCTACTATTAAAGTGAAGAACCTGTTATCAGCAGGCAAAACTTTATAAAGGCCAGAGAAGTCAAGAGCAACTTTATCCTATGGGCTCTTGGAAATGGTACAGGATGTAGAGGTGTTTAAATGGTTTTCCACCTTTTGTTAGAGAGCAAGCATTCTGCACAACTTTCAATGATTCTTTTAACCTGACTCTCCATAGAAGGCCACCAATAATATTCTTTAAGGGACTGAAATGTTTTTGTGATACCAAGGTGACCATGATGGGCTGCCTAGATAATTTCCTTCTGCAATGCAATCTTTCTGGAGGAATTAACAAATCATGACGCATCACCATCTCATTAACAACGGACTAGCCTTAAAAGAAAAGTTTTTAATTTCACCAGAAAGTGTTCTAATCTCTGGCCAATCTTTAACAGTAAATTCTTTGACTGTATTGAGGTTGTGATCTTTGGCATACTCCTCTCTCCATGTGCATTAGGAAATGGGGTACATTACAGCATCCACAGATGCAACCACACATTTAGTAATTGCTGTATCATTTTCTTCACACTCTTAGGACATGCGAGATAAGCAATCTGCTATACAAATCTTCCCACCAGACAGATGTTTGATAACAAAATAATACTCTTGCAACATAAAAAGTAAGCATGCTAGTCTGGCAGTTACCTTGTTTATTCCACCACCACTGAGGATGTAGAAACGTGGTTTGTGATTTGTAAGCACATCGAATTCAGGACCCCAAGGGGTCGGATCCGATTCGGGAAAAAAAGCGTCTGTCCGAATCGCATCCGGAGCCCTCTCCGTACTAATCGTACGTAGTGGAGAAGTGTGGCTCAATGGTTAGAGCGGCAGACCTTGATGCAGAGCGCTGGCCAGGGACCAGGGTTCGATTCCCGCCTCGGCGGGATCGGGCTTAAATTCCTCTGACCGGATATTCTCGCCTCAGTGCCGAATCTAAGCATGGGCCCCACGCTGCAACTCTGGGCAATAGCTTGCTTAGTCTCCACAACGGCCCCCGATACACAAGGGATGCCTGGTTTCACCATGGGATGCCCAGGAGTGGACACCTCACAAGGAAAAGCCAGGAGGGGTTCCCTTGTGGTAGGAGTACAAGCGCCGGGATGCTTACGGGTTACTGTTCGCGCTATACAAATACAACACATTTACATTTACATTTACACATGTCCGTCCAAATCGCGTAGTACGATTCGTACGGACAGTTTCTGTCCGAATTGTCGCGACCCATACGAATTGCACCGGAGATTCCGTACGACTCGGACCCTCACAGTGGACCGTATGATTCGTACACGTGCTGTACGACTGGACCGTGGAATGGAGACGCGATTCGTACGGTACACGTCAGGTAAGTGCGATTCATATGGAGGGTCACACATTTACATACACACCGTACGGTGCCTACACCCCATGTTCGCAGGGGTACGGTCATACCCCTGCGAAAATGGGATGTACGCATCGTACCCCATGATCGCAGGGTGTACGCACCGTACATCTTGCAATCATGGGTACGCACCGTACACCCTGCGATCATGGGGTACGGTGCATACACCCCATGATTGCAGGGGTACGCACCGTATCCCTGCGATCATGGGGTGTACGCATCGTACCCGGGGGGAGTCCGTTCCGTACCTGTTTCGAGGCGTACTCTACTTTTCCAACAGTTTTCAGCTCCCATAGGGAAAGAGTCGTACGGAGGGTCGGCGGGACAAATTGTACTTGCTGGGTCGGGAAAACCTGTTTCGAACCGTACAAACGTCGCTTGCTGCATGTTCCGGCGGCGATTCGTACAGGAATTAAATTGTACGGTTCCTGATACGATTCATTCGGGGAGTTGCATTACGTGAGAATCGTACTGTGTCGTACGTACGGGGACGTTGCAGGGTACGATTCGTACGGGCAAAAGACTTAGTACGGCTATTCAGAGTGCTTTTTCCCGAATCGGAATCGACCCCCAAATGTATTATCTAAACTTGTGTATCGCCCAGACACATGCAAGTGCTTCTCTTTCAATGGTACTGTAACGTGTTTCTGCAGGTTGTAATGTTCTGGAAGCAAATGCAATGGTGTGTTCTTTTGCACCTACCTATTGCCCTAGTACAGCATCCAATCCAAATAAACTTGCATTTACATTCGAAAAACATTTATATTCATCTTGAAAGGGTTGTAATGCAGGAACTTGCTCAAAGGTGACTTTAAGTCTGTCAAAAGTGTTTTTTAACTCTCCATTCCATTTGAATTTAGCACCCTTCCTAAGTAATGCTCTCAAATGTTCCAAAATCTGACCAAACCCATGCACAAAACGAGCATAATATTCAATCAACCCTAAGTATGAATATAAAGCATCCCTATCTTTGGGTGGTCCCCTGTCAGGATTTGAATCGGACGGACGGCGGATTGGGATGTACGGCGTCATACAGGGGCCACTGTGACTAGTATCTACGTTTACCGAGTGTCGCATATCACAGTGTACGCAGTTTCTCCTGAAGAATATTGATATCCCCTAAACTTGGAGCATTTTAGCATTTGCAATTTCTTTTTTACAAAGTGTGCAGTTCTTATTTGAACGCCCCCTGAGAGATTATTACCTATTGTTTGATGGGACACCCTTATAATGAATTTGTTGAATTTGACCATCTTTCGTCAAGAATACCTCCAGGATGTATTAAAGAAATCATCTGCTTGACATCATTGAAGGACATTTTTATTTCTTTAGCGTGCTATAGCATTTTTTAAAGATATTTGCTTTGTTGCCTCTCTAATTGCTTGTATCTATCTTTGGGTGGTGAAGCATCACAATCTGCCATTATTAAAGACAATTTAGTTTTGATACCTTGTGAAGACAGTGTGTGTCCTAATAGTCAAGTTCTTGTATGCCAAATTTACATTTCTCGTGTCTAATGTTCATGCCCGCTGTGCTAAGCTTTGAGAGAACTTTAGACAAGGTGATGTTGTGTGCTTCTCAACTGCTAGCATGCACTACAATGTCATCCTGGTAAGCTTGAACTCCAGGAATTTCTTTCAAAAGTGTGTCCATGAGCCTCTGGAAAATGCTAGCCGTGGATGCCAAACCAAATGGAAGTCTGAGGTACTTGAATGCACCAAATGGAGTCACAAAGGTGGTAAGCTCCTATATATTTAATGCTAAGGGGAATTTGGTGATAGGCGGAACGCAAATCAATGTGGGAATCTCCAAGACCAGCCTAAAGGTCATGAATTCTGGGGAGAGGATGACTGTCTATAATGATGTTCATATTTAAAGAGTGCAAGTCAGCTCAAAGTCTCCCCTCCCCAGATTTTTTCTGTACGACAACAATGGGAGACACCCAAAATAAAGAATCACATGGAACAATGATTCCTTCTGAACAAGGATTGTTCAGGACTTTTAAAATCATCCCTAACGCTCAGGGATAAAGGTCGAACCTTATGTACTATGGGTTGAGCATTATGGTTTAACCTAATGTGGTGCTCTAAACCTAGCGTGGCTCAGTGGTTAGAGGCGGCAGACCCGGAAGCTGAGATCGACCGTGGACCAGGGTTCGATTCCCCGCCTTAGCGGGTCTCGGCTCAAAATTCCACGGACTCGACAATTCTCGCTCTGGTGCCTACTCAACTCACGGGGTCACACTCTGCGACTCTGGGCAATAGCTTGCTTAATCTCCACTACGGCCCCTCGCGGCGGGATGCCTGGCTTTCACCTTGTGGACACCCTGCCGTGGTTTCTCACAGGGGAATACCAAAACGGGTTCCCTAAGCAAGCGCCGGGACGCTTACGGGCAGCTGTGCGCTTTACAAGTCCAGCACATTTACATTTACATTTACCTATTTTGTCAGTAAGGGCCATAGGAAATAGGCTAAAGATGGTTAAAATACCTGAAGAGGAATGTCTGACAAAATATAGAAAGACAAAATATCGACTTCCAAAAATATTGGAGCAAAAATATAGATGTCAACAATATCGACATCCTATCTACAACATGGTAAGTACAAAAATATTGAGAAAAAATGTTGATGTAAAAAATATAGCTTATAAAAAAATATTGTTTTAAAAAAAATTTAAAATATGTAAAATAAATCAAATAATTCTTAAAAATATAATAAACAATGTTTTTATGATAATTAAAATTAATAAATAATATACATTTAATGAAAAATAATTAAACATACATATAATATGTAATATAGATACTTAATAATCAGTTGTAATAATTATTTTAGTAACTTATAAATAAATAAAATATTATAAAGTACAAATTCATCTCTACACATAACATAATAATAAAAATAAACATTAATTATGCAAAACAAATTTTTTAAAAATTACATTTACTTTTAATATTTTAAAAATTAATTAAATACAACATCACCTAAAACAATACAAAAAATATAAAGTAACAGAGGGAATAAAATACTATTCCAACACCAAAAAAAAACAGTAAGGAAAATATTGGATAGTGTAGGGGTAAAAATCACTATTCAAACTCCAGAGAGTGCAATAGTAGGGAAAGTTTTGGATAGCGTAGGAGTAAAAATTACTATTCCAACTACAGAGAGTGCAACAGTAGGGAAACTGTTGGATAGCGCAAGGGTAAAAATAACTATTCGCACTTCAGAGAGACAGGTTAGTTTTACCCTACTGATGATGTGTTGTTGTAGGGGTAAAAATTACTATTCCCACTCCAGAGAGCGCAACAATAAGGAAAGCGTTGGATAGCGTAGGGGTAAAAATTACTATTCCCACTCCAGAGAGTGCAATAGTAGGGAAAGTGTTGGATAGCGTAGGGGTAAAATTACTATTCCCACTCCCGAGAGTGCAACAGTGGGGATAGCGTTGGATAGCGTGGGGGTAAAATTACTATTCCCACTCCAAACAGTGGAACAGTAGGGAAAGTGTTGGATAGCGTAGGGGTAAAAATGACTATTCCCACTCCGGAGACTGCAACAGTAGGGAAAGTGTTGGATAGCATAAAGGTAAAAATGACTATTCCCACTCCAGAGAGTGCAACAGTAAATAAAGTGTTGGATAGCGTAGGGGTAAAAATTACTATTCCCACTCCAGAGAGTGCAACAGTAGGGAAGGTGTTGGATAGCGTAGTGATAAAAATTGCTATTCCAACTCAAGAGAGTGAAACAGTAGGGAAAGTGTTGGATAGCGTAAGGGTAAAAATTACTATTCCCACTCCAGAGAGTGCAACAGTAGGGAAGGTATTGGATAGCGTGGGGGTAAAAATTACTATTCCCACTCCAGAGAGTGCAACAGTAGGGAAAGTGTTGGATAGCGTAGAAGTTAAGAACAACATACTTATAAATAAATTAATATTTTTAAATATCAAAGAAATTAATTATTAAATCAATATAAACTATTTACAAATACCAATAAATAGTTCTTAAAAACATAATTACCAATGAATAATTAAGTGACAATAAATTAATAATAAATACCAAGTAATAATAATTAATAAATATAATGACCAATTAATAAACCTTGAATAATAAAATATTTCTTATAACAAAAGCATATTCATTATTAAAAAAAATAACTAATATTAAATAATTTACTAAATCAAAAATATTAATTATCCACTATTAATTACCAATTAATAACGACTTATTAATATATGAATTAAAAATATCAATGAATAATATTTAGTAATATTTATTTATCAATTAATGACTAAACAACAATAAATTAATTTACATACCCAAACTATTATACAATTAAATAATTACCGATTAATAACTAATATCCAATAAATTAATTATCAATACCCAACTATAAATGTAATAATTACTTAATTCCATATCAATTACTTTACACACTATTTCCCTGTAAACACACAACATACTCCAATAATAAAATAAGACACAACACAATTATCAATTAATTAATTATTTAAAATTAATTACCAATTAATAATTAATTAACAATAATATAATTAACAATACCAATTAATAAAAATTAATTATTACTTAATTACATTTAAATTACTTCCCACCCTATTCCCCTATAAACCCAGAACCCGCTACAGAACATAATTATCAATAAATCAATTAATTAAAATGAATAACCAATTATTAAAAATGAATTACCAATTAATAATTAGGAATAATATAATTAGCATTAACAATTAATACAAATAAATTGTTACCTAATCACATTTAAATTACTTCCCACCCTAGTCCCCTATAAACCCACAACCCGCTACAGTACTAAAATACAAAATTAACTTAAAATAACATTAAAAAAAGAAAAACATATACATAATAATATACATAAAAATCAATATAAAAATCGATTAGTAACATCGATATTACTAACATCGATATTAAAAAAATGATATTACTTACCTTCGAAATTCTATCACTTCTATATAAAAAAATTGATATTACTTACCTTCTATATTCTGTCCTTTCGATATTTTAACTTTGATATAATTGTAGGTCGATATTTAAATTTCGATATTTTGTCTGCCCACCCCTGGAGAGGTATCTGGAAAAGAAAGTTTGTTAGCGTCAATTATAGTATCAACATTACACGTGTCATCTTCTACATAACCTGCTGTTAGATCACCCAGTACATAACCTTCTGGTAGATCACCCAGTACAACAGGATTATTCAATCCTGGTTTCAAGTAAATTCCCATTTTTGCTAAATCTTGCCAACCTACGATATTTCTACCTTTGATGGCAACGTACAATGTGGCGATGGTATGAAGCTGTAGACATACAAAGTTTGGCTTGAAATAACCAAGCATTCCATCTCAGTTTCCCCAAAAGCTTTCGAATTGACATCAGATTGCGGGAGCACTACAGTACTACGGTACCATTCTATTTTTTCTGAAAAGTAACATCAGATAAAATTGTAATTGGTAAACCAGAGTCAGCCATGACTTGAAGTCGTACATCAGCCACTATGACATCATGCCATGGACCTTTAGCTTTACCTATTCCAATTATTGTGTTAAATTAAAGTGTTAGTACAACATTACTACGTATTTCAGAACACGTGTGAGCATCCTCAGTAACATCGATGCTGTTGATTTTCATTTGCCTCTTGGTACTCTTGCACACGGATTGGAAGTGACCTATCTTTTTGCATGACATGCATCTTAAGGCATTGCCTGGACAATTCGGAGAGTAGCTAACATGAGATTTAGACCCACATCTATAACATGTCAAGTTGTTACCAGTGGATCTTGAGCTAAAAGTGACTTCCACTTGTACGTTAACTGAGTTAACAGATTGGCCTACATGGATAGTTGTAGATGAAACCATTGAACGTTTTATTGCTTTAGCCAGATCAATAGTTTCAGGTAAAGTCGGATTCCTGCAACTAAGAAGTCTTTCTTGATTTTTTTGTGAATAGCATGAAAAAACAAATTGACCAATCAGGGCAAGCAAATGAAGGAAAGTCAAAATACCAGTGAAGAAATAAATAAATATCAGTACCTGCATATCGTGTAGTGAACTTCTGCCAGATTGCTGAAAAATGTAATGTACCAAAATAAAATCAGTACCTTTACATCTTGTAGTTGAGAACTGCCTAATTACTGCAAGGAATACAGGATCAGAAGAATGAATAAGCCTGTGAAATGGCCCTATGGTCAGTTAGCGGGATGCCTGTGTGCACTAGTTAATCCTCAGCTGAAAACATGTGCAACAAAGGTGGGAGGGGCTCGCTCTGATTGGACGCTTCTTGCCACAAGCACGCACCCACTCAGTAGCTGCAGAGTGGAGACAGGCATGTGAGGGTGTTGAGGAAATCCCAACTTGTAATAGGCAACTGTCTTTACGAGCTTCGATTGGATACTGCTTGCCACCATTAGCGCGTGTGCAAGGTCATGACGTGCGAGGCAGTAAAAAGGCATGCCTGGAGGCCGAGGGCTGTCCAGGGGTACATGAAGGTCCAGTGAATAGTGTCCTCTCATGAAGGGGATAAAGAGCTCCAGTGCATTGAGGTGGTAGGCAGGTCTGGGAAATGCAGAAACCATGAAAATCAAAGAAATTGCTGTAAAATTAGTTGATGGGTGCACAGAAATCTCCAAAATTATCACCAAGACGAAATGAGCCAAGACATTGGCATCGAAGAAATTGAGAATGTGGAGTAGGAGCGCCAGAGAGATAACATTGAGCCTCATGAGAAGTATGTTCTCGGCTCCATGGGGATGTTGATGGAGATGACCTCTTCAGTGAGGTCAAGATCTAGTTCCTTCTACCTCCAAAGATGCCTGTGGGGCGAGAATATGTTCCTGACCCAAAGTATTAAACATCCCAGAAGTGCTGAAAGGCAGCCGGTAGAACATGTGGGCAAATTCATTGAGAGATAAATCGTATTTTCACTAGAGAAAGAAATAAAGAATGTTCTCAACACGAATGTTCTAGGCCAGTCATCCCTGACAAGTATGCCTAACGCCCAATCAGTAGGGTCTCCAGGAAGGGTCTAGAGAGATTCTTCAACAAATGTCAAGATAGCCTCCCTGTTGTTGTCGTCCTCCTGACAAGAATCATTGATAAGTCGGGAGAGGCATATTTTAGTGGCTCCCATTAGACCTGGAGGCTTGAGGCTTGCGCCTGCATGCTATGATTCTCTTTGCGAACTCCAATGCAGGAGTAGATGGCAAATGCTCAATGCAGCTCTAATGAAATTCAACTCCAATTTGGGAGATTTCGCAGAGAAAGAGACCACAGAGAACCCAGAGGGGCTTGCTTTTGGCGAAGAAATGGTGAAAACCCTGGGCAAGGAGCCAAGGTCATGTCGGATACCAGGGAAAGTACTATGCTTTCTCATTCTTCTTCTTCTCTGGGAAGAGTGGGTGGTCAGTTCAGTTCAGAATAACATAACTTCATTTGGTTTATAGTACAACCATAAAAGCAAAGAAAAGATAACACATATAAAGTTCAGTAAAATACATCCATAGTTAATAAATATAAAAAAAATGGCTTGCACAAAATCAGATTTTAAAATGCTGTATTGAGAGCAGGTAAAGTGCATGTTTCATTTCAATGTAGCCCATAGAATAACTAGCAGCATCTTATAATTTAAATTATTTGCATAGTTCTATATGATCGTACAGCAGCACTAAGGAAACAAGTTACTGTAGTCCAAGTTTCCTCATCCAGAAACAGCTGAAGAAAAGGGTGAGCTTGAGCACAATTTATCAAGTTTCTGGGTGTCAAGTGCCAGATGTACGACCATATTTTTGTGGTCGCAAAGACATTTGGTTTGTTTCCCACAACAACAAATGGATGCACAATGTACTAACCCTGTTTTTTGAGTTGCTAATCTGTAAACAACTCGCAAAATAGTTATTTATAAACTTTATTTATAGATTTTTGCAAATACAAAGCAATGACTGGCTGCCCCGGGAGGCAAGATACTAAAGAATCGATGAAAAGATAAGGCAGCCACTGTAAACTGGAAGCCGCGTTATTCGGCATTTGGTCCCGCATTCTTTGAGAACACGACAGGTTGAGGACCGTATTCTGACCGCGATGAAGTAATTTTCAGTTCACGGGTCACGCTATTTACTAATTTGCTCATCATTGGGGGCCATATCTATACGGATTGTTTATAACCAATGATTTGCTTGTGAAGAAGTTCTTCTTGGAGCGTTTTCTCACCAAGTTTGGAGTGGATTGTTGTACCACTAGAAGCTTCACATAACAGAGGGGGCTAGTTTTTGTATTCACTTGGGGGCCTGATCACCCCAAATATGATTATACCTTTTCAAGTTTTGGCTCCTAATATACTGCGCTTCACAGTTTCTACCATTGCGTGACCATTGCTTATATTTTGGACCGCCATATTGCCTTGAGAAAGTCCAATGTACTAATTGTGTACGCACGAAACACATGTTGGCTGCATTTTCACGTCTATTAGAACATTGGAATGTTGGGAGCTCCATTGAAAACAATGGAGTGCTCTGGGCTTATAATGGCTGGTATAAGCCTGGAGCTCCAACATTCCAATGTCTCTTTGTTCACAGCTCTGGCTGTGAACAAAGGCTTCAGGGAGACTGAGGGGATTCCAATCTCCTCACACTCCCAAAAGGCATTGTTTTTTTTGTTAGAACATTCTATCCTCAAGTGACAGAATGTTCTAATAGCCTTATAGCCCTTCGTAGATGGGCTATACCGCTATTAAAGTCCCTCTCCCTTGTTAAAGGCCCTCGCATTCGGCTCGGGTATTTAACGCTTTAATAGCCGGTATAGCCCTCTACGGCGGACTATAAAGCTATATTATGAACAAAGAATAAAGAAAATCACACCTCCAAACCATCGTGATTTACACATCTTGTCCTGATGAAATTCGGGATTGTTTTATGTCTTTGATCGCATTTTTTTCATATATACACCATAGGTCCAGTTGACTGCATACTTTTGTGACAGTCAAGAGTTATCATAATTTGAATTGGGGAGTGCTGCGCTGACCTTCTCTGTTTTAGTACTTTGCAATAGTAGTTAATTTTGATCTGCTATCACCACTTCTTGGTAGTGAGTGGCATTGGTTCATAGAGCACCCCTTATGTATGTACAGCAATCTTTAACTTTCAGCACCTTATAACTTTGCTATATTACATATATTTATGTTTTGATGTGCGGTTTTTCCCTACCAGGGAACACTACTACCAGTTTCTCTTTTGCACAGCATCTGTAAACATTCCACTGTACAACCAGCAAGTCATGTCGTTGGTAATTGGCATTTAAAGTTCTGTGGTTGCCCATATTCCAGCTAGCTGGTGCATCATCTTAGAGTGCAGCAGTCGTCGTTCAGCCAAAAGAAATAAGATAGAATAGATAAAGGTATCAGGAGCATCAATCAGCGAAGGGAGGAGCAGGAGGGGGGACAGGGGAGGCCAAAGGAAAAAAGGTTAGGGGTATCTCTCTGATCGAGTACGGGGGCAAGTTTTGCTACATGTAGATCGCGCAGAGTCATGGCAGTTCACACCTCTGACATAGGAGTGAGGCTGTAGAAAACTCTGCAGGGGATGCCAGATGTTGTGAGGGTGTGACTCTGTCGGCATGAGTTCCCAGAATTCTGACAATTGGTTATGGCAAAAAGCAGTGTCTCTAAGCCAGTCATCACTGCGCTGGTTTACACTTAAGGGCCCAGCAAATAGCCACCCAATTCTTGGCCAACAGCAGCATCATGGCAGCCAGTCTCCTGATGTCTGCCGGAAGGTTCTTGACATGTTCTAGCAGAGCAATAAGCGGGGAGCGCTCCTGCCTGTATTCCAATGTTTCGCTCAGCGCCTCAAAATGCAGGTCCAATAGTTAGCAACGTCCAACCATTTCCAGGCCAGGTGCATGAAGGAGGCCTCAGGCATTCCACACAGCACACACCTCGCATTCATACTCAATCCCTCATTGCGCTGCCATCCTATATAACTTGTTTGACCCGGGATCCTCGGTTGGCTGAGGTAGGTACCTTAGGCCAAATAGGGACCTGCGTTTCCACGTCAGGCAAAGGAAGGACACCTTCTGAGATGGCCCACTCACTCACCCCCTTGGTAGCTAGGCACGAGCAGCCAGGCTTATCTTCAAGGCACATGTGTAAAGTAATTGCAACCACACTCACAGCAACCCAATAATAACAGCAAAAATAAACTCCACGCAGGTTTTATAAAAACGAGTATAAACTATATATAAAAAGGTATACGATAAGACCACACATGTAGACTCACTTGGATTCCAGGTGCACGATACAAGGCAATCCTCACGAAGGTCTCACGCTGCACAAAGCACACACACAGCGTAGTGAGACTCACTTGGATTCCGGTGTACACAATAACTGGACAATCCTCACAAAAGATTCATGCTGCAAAAAGCACATGCACACAGCGTTGCTGATCCTCTCTTGGACTCCAGATGCCCATGGACACTGCTTACGAGGGTCACAGGCTGCAACAAGCACGCACAAACAGCACCGCTGAGACTCTACTGGAAACTTTTGTGTTCCTGAGTTTCCGCAACAGGGAGCCAGCTCACCTTGGGCCCTTGGGGATGAGTTACATAAGGACACAGCACAGTAAAGTCCTTTCAAGCAGATGGACACAGCACACAACAAAGCCACTTCGCCTTTCCTTGGTTAAAACAGCAAACTGCAGGCCAGCTCCAGAACACACAGCAAGGGTCAGTCCTTTCCTTCAGTCTATTTAGTTGTTTCTTCCTTGGCACAGGTTCCTCTTGACCACGAAGTAGCTCCAGTCTAGTTCAACCTCATCAAGCCGTTCTCCAAAGTTCAGGGGCTTCAGCTCTCATAGTTATACCCCTCAATGGCTTTGAAATCTTTGTGTTCAGGGGGCACTGACCCCTGTTCAAACCAGTTCATAGTAAGATGTGTTATTACATTGTGAGTTCGGGCATACTAAACATCACCTCTCCATCTTAGCCTTTGGGAAGATAGGCTGGAAAACATATTACACAGCCTACACATTCTATCGTATGGGCAAGCTGGCCTTTCAACAGTGAAAAACGAAATGGAGATTATTTCACTGTCAGGACATGTCCTACCTTTCACATGTACTGCACCCTGCCCAGGGGGTACCCTGGACCTACTGTAGGGTTGTCTGGTGTGCAGAGAAAGGGTAGGGTAAGGTCTGGCAAGTATGTGCTTTTGTCAGAACAAAATGGCAGTTTAACAAACTGCATGCCGACACTGCAATGACAGGCTTGAGTTCCCTTTTTAAGGCTACTTGTGTGTGTGGCACAATTAGTGCTGCATGCCCACTAGTAGTATTTGCATTACCAGCCTTAACACCCATAGTGCACTTTACTAGGGACTTTACTAGTTAGGCAAACATACCAATCATGGACAACCAATTAACATTACACTTTATACAGGGAGCAGTTGCACTTTTACACTGTTTAGCTGTGGCAAAGGTTCCACAGCCTCTAGGTTGGCAACACCATGTCAGAAAAAAGGTCTAGGGGGGGAAGCAAAAAGTTTAGGGAACTTTAGCCAAAAAGAGCCAAGTCCTACATAACTGATAAAAAAATGTCATAAGAATTAGCCGCAAACTATAATTGGGTGACATATCTTTTGACTGTGCGCAGCAGTAGGCCCATACCCCTTCTCCAAACGGAGAACCCAGGCTAGTCTTCCATTGGTGCTGCACGCAGACTGGAGATTCACGCTGCATGCCAGAGTAAATATGTGAGATATGTTTGTGTGGCAAGGGATTAGTTAAGTGTTTCCAGGACTTGAAATGTTCAAGTCACGATCAGGAACGATGGATATTGGGCTCGAAGCGCCACCCACAATTGGAAGTAAGTCATCCTATCAAGGAATCAAGTGTGGTTCTCTCCTAGTGCAGCATCTAGATCAATAAAGATGCCTTTTGGGAAAGCATGCTCAATTATATACAATTATATACAAATTATATATTATATAATTATATACAAATTGGGCCAGCACGCAACTTTGGTACAATTACATGTCGGGCGCCCCAAAGCCCCCCTACTCAAACGGGAGAGTGAGGGCTTCCCAGGTTACACAAGGCTGCCCGACCGCCCATGTGAGGGAGATCAGGTTTGAATGCAGCCTCCTCCTAAATGCGGACAAAGAATTTTGGTAGAACCACCATCCTAGCAATGGCGATCCTGCCAGCCAGGGAGAGAGGGAGCGTTCTCCAGCGGGGCAGTCTGCTTTCCAACCACTCCACGAGCTTACCATAACTGCATCTCCACAGTTCCCCATGGTCCCTACTAATCCAGAAACCGAGGGCAAAATAGGGTTAGCGACTCCCTATTAGGAAGGTCGACCCTTCCTAATAGCGAGTGCAAATGCTATGTATGAGTGTTTTGCTGACCACATTACCGGTCTCAAAAAATTCACAGTTTACTTCAACTAGGTGGTAAACTATTTGCAAATGGGAAGGGTCCCCTGGTGACCCCTTTCCCTTTGTAAATGGGTGCACAAATATATTTCAAGAGCAGGCAGTGGTCCTAGGGACCACTGACTGCTTTGTCTTAATTTATGAGTCGCATAATTCAATGGCTGTACATCTGGGCCCAATAAGCAGCTAGCAAACTTTTAGTATATAATACATAACATTTGCAAAAAAAGAGAAAATGAATCATAAACTTAGTAGCATCATTATTGCACGAACAGACAATCACCTCTAAGTTATAGTAGTGGCTGGTGCAGGTAAGAGCGGTGGGGTGTAAATCCACACTCGCTGGTCAGGTCCATGCAGAAACAAAAGCATATTTTGAAGCATGAGGCTCACCTCGGCTTCTTAAATCTAAATCGAAAGTGGCGCAATTTGTAAATAAATAAAACCTGCGCTTGAAGGCAAAGCAGCACCATTCATAAATACGACATAAAATGGCATTAGACATGCTGCATTTGAGCGAGCAATGAAACTCCAAAATGTGCATGCAGTGCAGTGTCCATGAAGCTGCCGCCGTGCTGGTACAAGCGCAGAGGCAAAGCAATATTCCACATTTCCAGGAATAGCAAAATGTGGTAGGTTTTTATGAATGATTGCAGATCTTGGTGCGTACACCAGTAATGTACCAACTTAAAATAGATAATAAGCATAAATTACAAGTAATAAACTACTTAGACATAAGTTTGATTCAGGAACAAGGTTAAACCTTTGTGGGCCATCTCTGCCTGTGATGTCAAATCCAAGGGTGTAAAAAGGCTTGCAATCCTAAGCCTTACTGTCAGGACATCCAATTTAGCTGACCTAGGTGCACCCTGTCAATCAACCTCAATACAGTCAACCAGTGGATTATATCTATTGCCACAGAGCCCCAGAGAGTTAGAATGATAGTTACGAGACACAGTGTGAAGTTGCATTTGAGGGGGTGTGACAATGAATGATTTCACAGATGGCCTTAGGGGTTTATAATACAGCAGATGCTCCATGGTGCCAGGTCATTGAAAGTTGATTACAATACAGTCACCAGGAATGTTTTTTAGGAGTCCCAACCGAGTTTATTCACTGCACCATAAAGATGTGGTTCCCATCTAACAGCTTAAAGGTTCTGTTACCCCTGAGCCAGTGTATCACCTTGTTCCGCGCTTGTTCCCATTACTCCTTTGACCTTTCTTCAATAAGGGGACCCCGGTGATGACCAGAACAAAAGGCGAGGGTTCTGGTGGGAGGTGTAAAGTAGTAGCAATCGGTTTTCTATCCTGCATTTTTTTTAACACTTTTTATTAATATACAAAGACAATACAAGAAAGAAAAATAAGGACATCAGTGATGTCATACTATCGAGTACACACAGGTCATTTGGATCAGATACAGAATCCAAAGCAATAATATACAATACTATGATCAAAGGGAGTCCTGCACTGCCAGCCCCAAACTTGATAACGGTGGTTCACAAATCCTTCCCCGGTGAGTATTCCAAGCTCCCCCACCTTCTCCCACTTCCTCGGACATCCCCTGGCTATGAACACCGACTTTTCCCTGAGCATACACTAGTCCAGGTCTTCCGCCCACTGCATGATTCGGGCGATTGGCTAGTACCACAGAGTTGGGCAATGTTCCGTTTAGCCACCATATACGACAGAGTGACCCACTGCTCCCAAACATTCAACAGACACCGCCGGGCTTCAGGTAATATCTCCACTCCCAAAACATCTCTCAACACATCATGAATCTTGGTCCAATAAGTTTGTTTCGCTACACAATGACATAATATATGGATCAGGGTACCTGATACTCCACACTCTCTCCTACACTCACCACTCCCTCTCTGTCCCATACGCACTAGTCGGGGCCCTGGATATACCATCTATGCAGTATCTTCAATGGCACAAGTCAGAGCCTCATCTGAATGGCAACAACCTTAGGAAAGGAGACCGCTTCCACCCAGTCCTCGTCATCCAGTTCTAACCCATCCATACACCCCCGGTCTCTAATGCGGCCCAGTGGATTCTCCATGTTATTGACCAGTTTCTTGTATATCAAGGAGACGGTTTTCTCAGGAATATGCTCGTCGAGCACACGGTCTTCAAGGGGAGACGACTCAGGGAGAACTGAGTTTTAGGGTATATGCGTAGTGAGAGCGTGTCTCACCTGCAAGTACCGAAACTGCTCATTATTATGCAGACTATAATTTTTTTGGAGAGACTCGAATGGAAGCACTGCATCCCTCCCCCAGACATCTTTTATATGAGTGATGCCAATAGTGTTCCATTTATCGAACCCCTTAGTTTTCCATAGGCTACCCAGATTCTCTGAATTCAACAGGGGAGTAGCCAATGTAAGTCTACCTTCCCACCCTAAACTTCTATTAGCCAAATGCCACACTTGCACCGCATGTGCAGTCGGGCCAGTTAGTGTGAATTTTCCCGGTTTGGCATATAATGCTCTAACATTCCTCCCGGTGCCTGACCTTGATCCATAACAAATCCCGGATTGCCGGGGGGGGGTCTATAAATAATATGGTTCACTGCAGCCAATTGCGAAGCCTAATAGTATCTCCGCAAGTCTGGGAGACCAATCCCGCCATCGTACCACAGGAGAGTTAACTTAACAAATGCGATTCAAGCCCTACAGTCCCACTAGAGCTGTCTCTGGAGAGTTTATATCTCTTTAAAATAGGAGGCTGGGACAGAGTCCATCTAGTTCTGTAGGGCATACAAAAACCGTGGAAGGGCCATCATTTTAAAAAGAGTGGCCCGACCGAGCATGGATAGCGGAAGAGCCTTCCAACGTTCCACGTCCTTCCTGCATCTGTCCAATGGGAGAGCGAGATTGTTGGTATATCGCAGCCGCGGATCCAGCGTGATGTAAATACCCAAGTATTTGAATCCTATCATCTCATTCTGGATTGGACATGATTACGGGATTGCTGGCGGGCCACCAACCAGGACAAACAGCACCGACTTTGTCCAATTTATGGCCAAACCCGAGTATCTGCCAAACATATACAGGACATCTAAGAAGTTGTTCAGGGAGTCACTTGGATTGCTACGATAGAGCAAGACGTCACCTGCATAAAGCAAGATCTTATCTTCCCATTCAGGCGGCCACCTTAAGCCCCGTATCGACCTATCCCATCGGACCCACGCCGCCAGGGGTTCCATAGCAAACGCGAAAAGCAGCGGGGACAACGGGCATCCCTGCCTCTTGCCCTTCTTCAGGGAGAAATCACTGGACCTGCAGTAGTTCATCACCACTTTGGCCAAAGGCTCAGCATACAGCACTCGTACCCAACTAACAAACTCTCGCCCAAAGCCCAGCTCTGCCAATACTGCAAACAGATACTGCCATTCTACCCTATCAAACGCCATGGTGGCATCGAGCGACACCACCACTGTTGGTTCATGTACTACGAAGAGCCCCCGAGCACACCGTGAAGCAGTCGCAGATTTCGTGCCGTGTTGTGACGCGGCATAAAGCCGGATTTATCCGAATGAATCAAGGGCGTAATCACCTTGATCAGCCGAGTAGCAAGTCATTTCGCCAATATCTTGGGCTCTGCCTTGAGAAGAGAAATAGGCCTGTTGGAAGAACATTTTGTCCTGGGTTTACCCACTTTGGGCCATATGTATCATCGAAATTCGCATTCCAAAAGGCCGAAATTCGCAGAATTTCAGCCTTTGCGAATGTGAATTCGCTAAATGGTATGTATGTATGCAAAATCATTGGGAATCAAGGAATCTGTAAAAATGCGAATTCCTAATTTGCGAAATTGGCCAATCTGCGATTATTCTGCGATTCCCTACATTTGCGAGTTCTTAGTTTGCGTAAATCGCAAACAGAAAATCACAAATTTAGGTAATTGCAGGAATATCGCAGATTGGCCATAATCGCAAAATAAGGAATCACAATGGTATGTATGAAAAAATCGCAATTAGCAATTTCTGGAAATTCGCAAATTACAGAATCGCAATAACCACCAAGTAGGAGCAAACTATTTAAGCAGCAACAGACTTCCACAAACTGTTTACCACAATGGCGGGGCTTTACCTGATAGCTAGGAGGATGTGTCTGAGAGCTGCTGCACAGAGGAGGAGATGCCAGGAGAGGATATTCCGTTTGCGTGTCACCATCTCCCAGCGCCTTGAGGAGGAGCTCTACACTCATTACAGGCTGGATGAAGACAGCATTAATGACTTAATTGCGGAACTCAGACCCTACCTTGAACACCCCATACGCTGGACAAATGCCATCTCCACTGAAATCCAGATCCTGTGTTCATTACACCTGTTGGCCTCTGGAAGTTTTCAGGGTGTGATTGCCACAGCAGGAGGGGTGTCACAAAGTGCCCTTTCGCAATTCTTCCATGCCTTTCTAGATGCCATGGTTCAGAGGATGCAAAATCACATTTACTTCCCCAGCACCCCACAGGCACTAGCCCAGACAAAGCAGGACTTTTACCAAATCTCGCAATTCAGACATGTGATGGGATGCATTGATGCCACACATGTTGCTATATCCCCCCCCCCCCTCAAGCAATGAATACATCTTCAGGAACTGAACATTCAGGTAGTGTGTGATGCCAAACACATCATAAGTGACATAACAGCAAAGTATCCTGGCGGCCCACATGACGCATTCATCTTCCGTCACAGTGGGATATTCCGTAGACTCTCAAGATGGGAGTTTGGCGAGGAATACCTACTCAGTAAATACCTTCAGACATAGGGCTCATTTGTACTAACTACCATGTGCATTTCACAGACTAACCATTTAAATTTATACCCACAGGTGACAGTGCATATGCAGTACAGGATTTCATCTTGACTCCCTACCTCAATCCCACCAATGCTAGTGAACGCAGATACAACAGGGCACACATTGTATTGTATTGTATTGTATTGTATGTGGATTTATAGAGCGCGATTGCTGCCCGGGGGCGTCCAAGCGCTAAAAACCAACAGATCGAGGAATGGTGCCGGGGGATTTACTGAGGGGAGTTGAAGAGGAATGTTTTAAGCTGTTTCCGAAATGAGGAGAGATTGGGGTTGACATTGCAACCAGAGGCACCATGGAACGGACCTTTGGGATCCTGAAAAGCAGATTTCGGTGCCTCCATAAAAGTTGATTTGCACTCCAATACAGCCCCAATACGTGTTGCAAAATAGTGGTAGCATGTGCCATGCTGCATAATATTGCCACAAGAAAAGGCACACTAGTGGAGCTGAGTGACTCAGGATCCTCTGACGTGGAGGGGCCTAGACCAGGACGTATGGTAGCTGGTAGAGCTGTTGCAGCAGCTGGGCGCCAGAGGCGTGATGAGATTGCGCCCAACCATTTTTAGGAAAGAAAAAATGACACAATGCCAAAATCTTGTAAGTGTGAATGTGGTTTTTAATCCTTACATGCAGGAAAAATAATAACACAAAACGTTCAGGCACAGTAGTCATACTACATATGTTTGGCACATGTTTCAGTCACAGTGCTATGAAGAAAAAAGGAGTGACTTTAAAGTGAGATGTTGCACAGCGTGATGCTATTTGGAAGGTGTAGGCCTATTGGTCCTGCCACTACGGCGCCTCTCCAAGGTGGGTGGTGGGGTGGTGCTGCTCCGACCTGACTGCACGTCCTCTTCACTTGGAGTTAGTACTCCAGGCCCTGTTGTGCGTACTGCCCGTAGCTCGTCCACAGCAGTTGTAAGTTCCAAAAGTGCATTGGCAATATCCTGTGCAGTATGTGTGAACTGACGCTGCATCTCAATGCTGCGCCTGGCCTGGATGCTTGTTGTAGACGCCAAGCGGTTGATGGCCCGGGTATAACGATCTTGGCGCTGCAAAGCTCTGCGCCTAGCAGCACCCTCTGTGCGCAATTCCTCACATACTGCCTGTAAGCCATCTCTCAGTTCATTCCTCAATCCCCTGAAGCCTGCCCTCACCTCTCTTTGTAACAGTTTAATGTTTTTGGCTTGCAGGCGCTGCACCTGCAACATATTGAGTTCCAGGCCGGCAAACACAGAATCTTCGCCTCGGCCTTCAACATTGTTAGTCGTGCGCCGTCTGCTCCTGGCTGCACTTTGTGGGACATGATGGTCTGGTGCCGGGCCCTCTTGCTGTGGCTGTGTGTCATCATTTGTCAATATTCCCCAACTAGCATCTGCATCATCCTGTATTGGCGCAAATGGTCTCACAATGTGTCTCCTCTTTTGCTTGTGAGTGGTCACGGGGCTGTCCTCCCCATCAGTGTTCTCGTCATGGCCGGCATCTCCTGAGTCCAAACCTTCATCGACTGTTCCACTGCCTGTAGGCTGTGGTGAAGATGGTGCTGTGGACAGAACCGCACACATTAATTTACTGTACTCACTTGCACTGTATAACTACATTTTTATCACCTATTGTGTTTACATTGGTGTATTGTTTCCCTTTCACGACCTGCAGAATCTATGTTTAACTATTTTGGCAGCATTTTCTCAACTTTGATTTTCATGTGACTACATCTCCCATAATGCATTGCTATGTCTGCCTGTGTGCCTGCTCTGGACTACCTATCTTTTTTCCTGACCCTTGGTCACTGCTGGGGGTTTCGGGGGATGTAAGGGGTGTGAGGGCATGCTTCTTACCTTTCCCAGATGCTGGTTGATCACAGCTGTCAAGATCAGCCACTCCTCCCACACTCTCTGGTCGCAGGGTCCCCTCCACTAGTTCCTCAAGGGGTGTGGAGTCCGAAACAGAAGAGGTCCCACCACTGGTTAGGCTGGACTGCTCCAGCCTGGTAGCTAGCTTCTCTTTTGAGCTCAGGCCCAGGTCATACCAGCGCTTTCTGAAGTCCTCCACACTCCGGGGTGTCACCCCCACAGCATTCACCTTATGCTGGATGTCCTCCCAAATTCGCCTTTTACGGCTCTCTGGCACGTCCAATGATTTTTTACCAACTAATAATTCATGGTTTGACACCATTTGTTCAATCAAAACCTCCAGTTCTGCCTCAGAAAAATGTTGCTTCCTTTTCCTAGAGCTTTCACTCTCCTGCTGCTGGGATTCCTGCCTGGGCGTGTCTCCACTTTCTGCCATGTTGCTACAGGAGCACAGTTCACTCTCCCAAACACACCTTCACTCTGCCTCTGACTTAGGAACTCAAGTGCAGCATGGGTAGTCAATCACTTCCTGGTTGTGATGTCATCATGCTGCACCAGAGTCCCTGATTGGCTGGTTTTGCGAAATTCGCAAAATTGCGATTTTTTTCTGTTACGGATCCGCAAAAATTTTGATTTTTCCATTGTGTAGGATTATGGCAGTGCTATGGGAGCTGGGCTAAGAAGCATCCCTCCATCCAAGCTTTCATTAATTTAACACATTCCTGATTTTTTTTTAACTTTCTGTGATATCATTTTCATGAAGGTATTGTATTTATTATTATAGGAAATCCATCATTTTTGCAAGGATGAACAAGATTTCTCAATTTATGTGGTCTTAAATAGCATGCAGAACTCAAAACAAACATGTGGGCAGCTTAACTGTCAAATGCCCAATGTGTGTAGTAGCCAACCTTTCCACATCTGGAACAAAAATATATCACAATGTTGAAATACAAAGTGCATTGTTTCTGAAATAAATGTACTAAAGTGAACACTATGTAAGTCATATGTCTGTATGCATGTTCAAACTTAGGGCTAGATGTAGGTAATTTGGATTTACCGTTTCATAAATACCGAATTTTACCGATTCAGTATTTATGAATCGGTAAATCCAATGCAGGTAAAAATTCGGTAAAAAATACCGAATCGGTAGGATTCGGTATTTACCAAATCGGTATTTACCATTTGCCATTCCTATGGGCCTGTAGGCCCAAAGGAATGAATGTCAATTAAATACCGAAAAATTCGAGGGTGCAGGGTGTCACTATGATACCCTGTTGCACCCCTGATTAGGGCTTGTGTGCCATGTGGCACACATACATGCCCTTAAGGTGTACATGCATAGATTTGCATATACACAGGCATTCGTTATTTACCGCCAACTAATGGTTGGTGGTAAATAACGAATCCTTAAAGCATCAATCAAACAACTGGCCCTTTGTCTTTTCCATCCCAAACACCAGCGCCTTTTATAGTAGATGCAGTGAGGAGGCGCTCTCTGTTCAGTCCTGTAATCGATACCCCCAATAGTTAAAAAATGCATCTGTTTTTATTGCAAACATTACATAGAAACTGCTAACTATTGTATCTATTTTGTTTTCAAATACAATGCAGTTTTTTAATAAAGCACATTACTAGCTGGTATGGATTGCAAAATTTTACGAAAAGTGGAAAACTCAAAATTCTGGCCTGTTATTATGAACACCATAAAAATATATGGAAATTATTTAATTTTGTAGTCTGCATTTCCAGTAAAGTAATGCGGGCAAAGGCCTTCCCATTCGCTTTAATAAACAAAAAAAAGGATTACTTTACCAAAAAGAGTGCATGAAACATCATCAAAATCTATAAAAAGCATATCATATGTGTCAGGTGTATCACATCAGAAAGCATTCATCTTGATGTGAGGGATACAATTGGAGCCAACTATACACCACAACACTATATTAGTTAACTGTATACTCAGGGAGACATTTGTGCAACTTGCGTGTTTTGTGTGTGTTTACTTTCGCATTTGGGAACGTGGGAACTTCATTTCATTAATTTTGCCTGATTGTACCGAGACCATAGCGTATTCCACCTCTGTGCCCCAATCTCGGCCAGTTTCACTCGGGGTATCGTTGCCATTTTGTTTGATGTGCCTGCAGCCAGCCTCCCCACCCCGCTCCCACCTCCCAGCTTGATCCTCCCTCCCACGGACTTTAAAGCCCTGCCTCGCCGGAAATAGCGCTGTGACCTCTCTCGCTGCTCCGTGAGAAGCGGTTGCTCCCTGCTCGCCCTGCACTGCTGCTCACACAGCCTGCCTGCAATCAGATTGCCATCTGAGTATCGTAGCGCTCTCCCCATTGCCTGCTTGGTGCCAGGAAATCGTAGCGCTTTGTCTTTAGTTCCCTGCCTCACCGCGCTCGCATTGTGCAACTTGCGTGTTTTGTGTGTGTTTACTTTTGCATTTGGGAACGTGGGAACTTCATTTCATTAATTTTGCCTGATTGTACCGAGACCATAGCGGATTCCACCTCTGTGCCCCAATCTCGGCCAGTTTCACTCGGGGTATCGTTGCCATTTTGTTTGATGTGCCTGCAGCCAGCCTCCCCACCCCGCTCCCGCCTCCCAGCTTGATCCTACCTCCCACGGACTTTAAAGCCCTGCCTCGCCGGAAATAGCGCTGTGACCTCTCTCGCTGCTCCGTGAGAAGCGGTTGCTCCCTGCTCGCCCTGCACTGCTGCTCACACAGCCTGCCTGCATTCAGATTGTCATCTGGGTATCGTTGCGCTCTCCCCATTGCCTGCTTGGTGCCAGGAAATCATAGCGCTTTGTCTTTAGTTCCCTGCCTCACCGTGCTTGCATTGTGCAACTTGCGTGTTTTGTGTGTGTTTACTTTCGTATTTGGGAACGTGGGAACTTCATTTCATTAATTTTGCCTGATTGTACCGAGACCATAGCGTATTCCACCTCTGTGCCCCAATCTCGGCCAGTTTCACTCGGGGTATCGTTGCCATTTTGTTTGTTGTGCCTTCAGGCAGCCTCCCCACCCCGCTCCCGCCTCCCAGCTTGATCCTCTCTCCCACGGACTTTAAAGCCCTGCCTCGCCGGAAATAGGGCTGTGACCTCTTCCGCTGCTCCGTGAGAAGCGGTCGCTCCCTGTTCGCCCTGCACTGCTGCTCACACAGCCTGCCTGCATTCAGATTGCCATCTGGGTATCGTAGCGCTCTCCCCATTGCCTGCTTGGTGCTAGGAAATCTTAGCGCTTTGTCTTTAGTTCCCTGCCTCACCGCGCTCGCATTGTGCAACTTGCGTGTTTTGTGTGTGTTTACTTTCGCATTTGGGAACGTGGGAACTTCATTTCAATAATTTTGCCTGATTGTACCGAGACCATAGCGTATTCCACCTCTGTGCCCCAATCTCGGCCAGTTTTACTCGGGGTATCGTTGCTATTTTGTTTGTTGTGCCTGCAGCCAGCCTCCCCACCCCGCTCCCGCCTCCCTGCTTGATCCTCCCTCGCCCCCGCCCCCTCCACCATCCATATTTGACAGATGCTTTCCCACGCAGCGTTCACGCACAGCGGTCGCGCCCCATGCGCGCCTAAGGTGCGCCAAAGGTAAGCCCGTCTGTGCCCGTCCGCGCCTGGACAGCGCCCAGCGCCTGTCCCCCTGGTCCCCGCCGCTCCCAACCCACTAAAATCACATATGATGCCGTAACTCTCCTCGCCCTCAACCCCGGACGCACACCACAATGCTGCGAAGCCACCCCAGGACGTACCCACGGCCCATTCGCCTGCCTCTCTGCAAGTTCAACTGCTTCAGGACCCTCACTAAATCCACTTCCTCCATACACAGCTCCGACTCTAACCGCCTGAAGTGTATTCTGCTTAACACCCGCTCGGTCCACAGACATGCAACTGAACTCTGGGACCTACTCGACACTGCGTCACCGGACATCGCCTTTCTTACAGAAAAATGGATGAACACATCATCAGCACCCGACATCGCCATAGCCATACCGGACGCTTACAAGATCATCCGAAAAGACTGCACCAATCAAACAGGAGGAGGCATCGCCATCATCCATAGGAACACCATCAAAATCACGACCAGCTCCGACGATAATCTCGCAACCGCCGAACATCTCCACTTTCATATCCACACCGACCCCAGGACCACACTTAGAGGCACCCTCATCTACAGGCCTCCAGGTACCCGCACTCAATTCAGCGATGACATCACGGACTTCGTCAGCCCACATGCCCTCGCCTCCGAGAACTACATTCTTTTAGGAGACCTCAACTACCACCTTGAAAACAAACAAGACAGCAACACCACCACCCTTCCGGACAACCTGGCCAATCTCGGACTCAAACAACTTGTCGACATCCCAACCCATGTAGCCGGACACACGCTCGACCCTATCTTCACCTCCAGCAAGCACATCTCCTTCGATCGCACCCCAGCTCTCCACTGGACGGACCACAGCTATGTTCACTTCAGCTACAAAACCACCCTGACCCACAGCCGCCCTCAACCTATTCCTCGGAGAAACTGGAACAAGATCACCACCGACCAACTCCTCACATCGCTCAACCAAAACCCACCCGCCCTCTCATCGGACCCAAACCAAGCTGCCACCAACCTCAAACAATGGATCACCCACAGTGCTGACGAATTAGCACCCCTGAAAAAGCACCAGATCAACTCAGCCAGCAAAAAGGCTCCCTGGTTCAATGATGACCTTAAAAAATCCAAGAAGCTATGCCGCACCCTGGAGAAAACATGGAGAAAAAACCCAACCACCGACAACATGGCCACCCTCAAGGCAGCCACCCGCAAACACCACCAACTGATTCCATCCGCCAAGAAATCAGCATTCAAGGATCGTCTCGACAACAACACTCACAACAGCAAGGAACTTTTCAACATCGTCAAAGAATTCACCAACCCCACCGCAGCATCTAACGACATCACTCCCTCCCAAGACCTCTGCAATGCGTTATCCTCCTTCTTCTACAACAAAATTGCCGACATCCACAACATCTTCGAGAATACTCCCAGCGATCAACCCTCCCCACCCCCCTCAGATCCTACTCCGCCAACTAACAACCTTAGCGCTTGGAACCCAATCACCCCTGAAGACACCACCCGCCTAATGAACTCAATCCACTCTGGCTCGCCAACCGACCCCTGCCCCCACCACATCTTCATAAAGCTGACTCCATCATCGCATCCCATCTCCGTGATGTCATCAACTGCTCGTTCAACTCTGCCACCTTTCCAGAGAGCTGGAAACACGCCGAACTCAGCGCCCTTCTGAAGAAACCCACAGCAGACCCCTCTGATCTTAAAAACTACCGACCCATATCCCTCCTCCCATTCCCGGCCAAAGTCATTGAGAAAGCCGTCAACAGCTAGCTCGCCGCCTTCCTTGAATCCAACTCCCTCGATCCATCTCAATCCGGGTTTCGAGACAAACACAGCACCGAAACCACCCTCATTGCAGCGACTGACGACATCCGAACACTACTGGACAACGGAGAAACAGTGGCCCTCATTCTACTCGACCTCTCCGCCGCTTTCGACACAGTCTGCCACAGCACCCTCATACAACGCCTCAGCAACATCGGCATACAAGGAAAAGCCTTGGACTGGATCACCTCATTCCTCGCTGGGAGAAGTCTAAGAGTCCGACTTCCCCCATTCAACTCAGAGGCCACTGAAGTCATCTGTGGCGTACCACAAGGATCTTCACTCAGTCCCACCCTCTTCAATGTTTACATGAGTCCACTCGCCTCCATCGCGCGTCAATACAACCTTAACATCATCTCTTACGCCGACGACACCCAGTTGATCCTTTCCCTCACCAAAGACCCTAATACCGCCAAAACCAACCTTCACGAAGGCATGAAAGAAGTAGCCGAATAGATGAAACATAGCCGTCTAAAACTCAACTCAGAAAAAACGGAGGTGCTCATCCTAGGATCGTCCCCCTCTGCCTGGCCGACTCTTGGTGGCCCTCCGCTCTGGGCACAGCACCCACACCCACAGACGATGCACGTAACCTTGGCTTCATCCTAGACTCCTCTCTCTCGATGTCCAGACAAGTCAACGCAGTCTCATCCTCCTGCTTCAACGTACTTTGCATTCTCAAAAAGATCTTCCGCTGGATCCCCCTCGAGACAAGAAAGACTGTCACCCACGCACTGGTCACGAGTAACACACTTTACGCTGGAATCACAGCAAAATTACAGAAAAAACTCCAACGCATCCAAATTAGACATCCCTCGCCAAGATCACATCACCAGACACCTAAAAGACCTCCACTGGCTTCTTGTCAACAAAAGAATTACATTCCGCCTTCTCACCCACGCACACAAGGCCCTCTACAATCTAGGACCCGAATGCCTCAACACTCGACTGTCCTTCTACAAACCCACCCGCCAACTAAGATCGTCCAATCAAGCCCTCGCCGCAGTCCCGCGCATCCGAAAATCCACCATGGGTGGCAGATCCTTCTCCTTCCTTGCTGCCAAGACCTGGAACTCACTCCCCACTCACCTCCGCCTTACTCAAAACCACATCTCCTTCAGAAAAGAACTCAAAACCTGGCTATTCGACAAATAATGAACCCCTTCCCCAAGCGCCTTGAGACCCTCTGGGTGAGTAGTGCGCTATATAAATGCTCGAACTTGAACTTGAGCTGAGCTCGTCATGAGCATGCAAGGGGTTAAAAAATAAAGGAAAAGGTTTTTTATTTATGGGCTTCTATGGGAATTCACAAGGGCATATTATCAAACCCATTATCGCCGCTTTAGCAGCAGTTTTTTTGCCTCTATAGCGGCGATCATTGTAACTCTGTGCTTGATAATATGCCCCAAAAAGTTTTTATACATGATTTATGCATGGATAAGAAGCAAAAAATACGAATTCATTATGGCTTGACTTGACTTGAGATAGCACATGTTACACAAATCAGAATTGTGATCATCACAAACATATAATAAAACAAACCCATTTCTTGGGCAGGTGAAATCTTCCATTAGCTTCTACATCAACTACATAGTCCCAGGATGTACAATATATTTTATGAAACATTTTCAGACAAAGGCTTGCAAATTAGTAAGCTAGCAAGCCTGCATTGGAACTTCCAGAGGAAGTGTCCTTTAGACTTATACTTTCAGAACATAGGGAGTTTGGATGGAAGGGGTAATGAACTTGAACATCATATCATTTAATAAAATGATGTCCTACGAAAATGTGGTATAACTAATCTACACTAATATACATACTTCTAATCATTATTAATTCATCAGTTACGACTATATTCACCAGAAAAATCATCAGTATTCAAAAATAATTTGTCACCCAAAATTGTGCATTTAGGAAAAAACTTTAACATTGCATGGGAAAAAATGTTTATCTGGAGCAAAACTTAAGATTTTGCAAATATGAGGGTTGCAACTGTAAACCTCACATACATTGGTGGAAGCCAAGCCCTCACCAGAACAGAAATACAAGCTATTGATAGTTAGAGCATGTGCGTATCAATAGATGAGTCATACCCTTTCACAATTTGTTGAAAATGATTTGCACCTATTCGAAAAGCAAATAAGAGAAAGAAGGGGAAAGAACATAAATATAAAAAAGACAAAGAAATGTTTTCAAATGATCAAAATGCGTTTTCAGGCTTTAAGAAATAGTGAAAGAAAGGAAAATGCATTTAAAAATTGTCAGATAGAAACAGATGTGCACTACAAGGTCACAGTAACAGTCATGCAAGGAAAATGAAAAGAAAGTGTGGGCTTTTGAGAATGGCCGTTATGAGTCTCAAGGCCAAAGAAGGCAGGATGTCAGGGAGGCCAGAAAAGAGGAAAATTCTGTGGGGCATTAGGAATTCTAGCAACAAAGGAGAAATATTAAAGCAATGTTAATATTGTTTGATTTTCTTTGTTCATGCAGGTGTTAAACTTCATTCAAACTCGGTGAGTGACGAAGTCAAATGCCTTTTTTTGTTAAAATATTGTCATATCTGTCTTGAACATTTAATTCTTTCTTAAGACCAATATGGTGAGAGAAATGCCATTGTTTTCCGGTTATGCTATCCAGCTAATATTTTATTTAAACATTTTAGATTAAATACTGTACATAAATATAGCAGGTATAGCAAAATGTAGTTCATGGAACTTGTTCTTGAAATCCTGTATTTAAAGACTGGAACTTTTAGAACAGTAGGGCGTCACAAAAGCCAGAGAAAACATAAGCGAAAGAGTACGCCCTGCCACATATTATCAGGATATTGCAAGTCACTGAGGTTTCCATAACCATAGAGAGGAACGTGGCCAAAAGGCTGAGTTCTATATAATGTTATTGAACTCTGAAGTGAATTGCAATATCCCTAATATGTTATGCTATGCTATGTTATGTTATGTTATGTTATGTTATGTTATGTTATGTTATGTTATGGAATATTCTGTAATGCACAACTCACTCTGGGGCATCTCGGTGCTGCCTAGATAATATACATAAGAGCTGAAAGTCAGGTCAGCAGCAGCTTTTAAAACAAAAAAGCTTTTAGTTTTTTCTAAGGGGGTATTACCAGGGGGTATTCTATCCCATATGTTACATGGCTATTCCATCACCTTTCCCATAAACCACTTAAAACCTTGATGCATAGCTCTTTAATCTGCAAACATGAACAATAAAAATTACATTCTAGTGCAAAATTAAATACATCAAAAATCTGTTAGATATTTCTTTCAAACAGATATTAGAAACAGTTCAATAGTTGAAGCCGGTTTTAAAAAAAAGCTGCACTAGCTCAGAATATGTAGACACATGTAGCCATTTCCAGTATTTAGCTATATGATGAGTGCAAAAAAAACTATAAATAAATAAAAATATTCTCCCTGCTTCTCAACTGTTAAAATAGAGCAGAAGTAAGAAAAGCAATAATTAGTTTTCGTTGCTTTAAACAGCTGCTTCAGTTATGCTCTGTGACCTGACCTGTCTTTCACCACAGGTACTATTTCTGGCAGCAGATTGTGACATCAGAACTCACCTGTAATAACTCAAAATAAACAAGTTCTGATGTCTTTCCTTTATAATAGGTGACTAGGTGTGTCACAAGTAATTCCATTTAAAGAAAGCAGGAATGCCCATTTATACATGGATTACAGAATCACATAAAATTATGTTCGAGGCATATGGGCTGCAGATGGTACATTATGAATAGATCGCCATCTGGTGTTGGGCTCGGATGATTGCACTTTGTTTTTCTCTTGGAGAGTCTTTTGTATCTTGGTGACTCCTCCCTTGGTTTGTAGTGCGCATGGGCATCGGCTCCATCCTTAGATTGTTTTTTTCCGCCATCGGGTTCGGATGAGGATCGAGACGCTCCAGATCAACTTCAGAGAAAAGTGATTTATCGGCGCGTATTCCCTTTCCAATTCGACGGTATTGTTATCGAACGCGTTTCATTTCCATTCCGACGCGTTGCAAATTCAAAATCGAAGAGAAAAAACTTGGATCTACGTCGACGAACAGGAGGCCTTTCTCGACGCAGTCAAGCCCGGAGTCCATGGAAAGGACTCCATTCAAAAAATGTCCAACGTGTGGTGCTAAGTTCCCACACAAGGACCTACACGAGGTGTGCAACCTCTGTCTAACGCCTGAACACGAATCCAGGGACTGCGAAGCCTGCGCAGCATTCTCCTCCAAGCTAACGATTAGAAATCGTCGAGCTCGAAGACACGAGGTTTCCAGAATGCAGTCGGAGGCGATCCCGGAGCTGTTCGAAGACGAGCAAATTGAGGAAGAAGAGGATCAGTCGGGGTCGGAAGGGGACCAGTCGGAGGTTGAAGAACTCATCGAGCAACAAACCGTGAGTGACGACGTCCCCTTACCGAAAAACCGACCCCGTGCGGTAACGACCCCGCCTTCGGGCCCGGTCAAACCGCAGAAAAAAGTTTCCGACGCCCCGCCTTCGGGCCCGGCAACGAAACCGAAACTGAAACCAAAACACTCGGACTCCCACCATGTCGGATCCGAGAAAAGGGCGACATCGACTTCGGCACCGAGGCTACATACAAGGGAAAGCTCGGTATCGAAACATTCCATGTCGAAACATAAATATGATTCGTCGTCCAAGATTACCCAGGAAGTCGGAATCGAGTAGACATTCGGTGCCGAAAACACCAAACACTGACGATCGAAAACATAAGCACCTTTCGGAACCAGGACCTTCGGTACCGATTCAGGAACAACAGACAGATCCCAAACAAAAGATCTTGTTTATCGATCCGCAAACTGGCAAAGTAGTCACGAAGAAGAGAAAGAATGAACAGACAGAAGATAAATCTCTTCCTTCAAAAAAGAGAACAACGGGGACAAATATAACTCCTCCTGCTTCTCCTCGGCCTAAGGTCACACCCTCTTCTCCTATTCCTCACACTAGGCCAAATATTCCTACACCTTCCACACCAAGACCATCTACACCTCAGTCTGATGTAGACAGTGATCTAGGGGAGGGAGAACCTCAAGGGGATGACGAAACCATCCCAGATGAGGATGACCCATGGGAAAATTATGACGTAGGGTCAGATGAGGACAACGACCCAGAGCTATATCCCTCAAAGCCTTCACCACCTGATGATAACACAGGGTTTGTGCAGCTCATTAATAGGGCAGCAAAATATCATAAAGTAGATATACATACAGAACCTCAAATAGAGGATTTCCTGTTAGAGACGCTACCTAATGCACAAAGAACATCAGGTACTCTTCCTATGTTGAAGGGTCTTCTCAGTCACACAGAAGAAATATTCAAAGACCCAGTGAGGGCTAGGGTGTTAAACCCAAGAATTGATAAAAAATATAAGGCGGCTCCAAAGGATCCAATATTTATTAAAGGGCCTGTACCTCTAGACTCGCTGGTGGTCTCAAACGCTCGTAAAAGAGCAAACTCATTATCTACAGGGGAGGCTCCTCCACCTGATAAAGAGTCAAAATTAATAGATGCATCAGGCAAAAGAGTAGCATCACAGGCGGCAAATAGCTGGCGTATAGCCAATACACAGGCACTACTCGCACGTTATGACAGGGCACATTATGATGAATTAGAAAAACTCATCACACATCTCCCCAAAGAACATCAGAAAAAGGCAGATCAGTTAATACAGGAAGGTAAAATAATAACTAATACTTCCATTAAGTGCGCCCTAGACGCAGCAGACACTGCAGCAAGATCTATCAACACCAGTGTCATGTTAAGGAGACATCGATTTACAAAAGGGGGTGGTGATGAACAGAGTGTCTGAATTGAGCAGACCACTCTTACCCAGTCCAAAGATCAGGGCTTGATCCATCACCGTTATTTATCTCACTGCCCCATCCCAGCTCAGAACCTGGCTATATGCAAATCAGTCTGTCCCTGGCCCAGTGCATCATGGGAACAGGGCAGACTAAACTACCAAGCCAATTCTTTACCAGAAAGGAGACAAGCTACCGGGGACCGGTTTCTGGCATTTCAGCCGTCTTCGGCCCGGCTTGCTTGAATCCTGATGGAGCAGTGAGAAAGGGACTCATGTCTGAGTATACCCTGCCACACCTATAGTGGCCAAAATCGATTTACAAAAGGGGGTGGTGATGAACAGAGTGTCTGAATTGAGCAGACCACTCTTACCCAGTCCAAAGATCAGGGCTTGATCCATCACCGTTATTTATCTCACTGCCCCATCCCAGCTCAGAACCTGGCTATATGCAAATCAGTCTGTCCCTGGCCCAGTGCATCATGGGAACAGGGCAGACTAAACTACCAAGCCAATTCTTTACCAGAAAGGAGACAAGCTACCGGGGACCGGTTTCTGGCATTTCAGCCGTCTTCGGCCCGGCTTGCTTGAATCCTGATGGAGCAGTGAGAAAGGGACTCATGTCTGAGTATACCCTGCCACACCTATAGTGGCCAAAATCGATTTACAAAAGGGGGTGGTGATGAACAGAGTGTCTGAATTGAGCAGACCACTCTTACCCAGTCCAAAGACCAGGGCTTGATCCATCACCGTTATTTATCTCACTGCCCCATCCCAGCTCAGAACCTGGCTATATGCAAATCAGTCTGTCCCTGGCCCAGTGCATCATGGGAACAGGGCAGACTAAACTACCAAGCCAATTCTTTACCAGAAAGGAGACAAGCTACCGGGGACCGGTTTCTGGCATTTCAGCCGTCTTCGGCCCGGCTTGCTTGAATCCTGATGGAGCAGTGAGAAAGGGACTCATGTCTGAGTATACCCTGCCACACCTATAGTGGCCAAAATCGATTTACAAAAGGGGGTGGTGATGAACAGAGTGTCTGAATTGAGCAGACCACTCTTACCCAGTCCAAAGACCAGGGCTTGATCCATCACCGTTATTTATCTCACTGCCCCATCCCAGCTCAGAACCTGGCTATATGCAAATCAGTCTGTCCCTGGCCCAGTGCATCATGGGAACAGGGCAGACTAAACTACCAAGCCAATTCTTTACCAGAAAGGAGACAAGCTACCGGGGACCGGTTTCTGGCATTTCAGCCGTCTTCGGCCCGGCTTGCTTGAATCCTGATGGAGCAGTGAGAAAGGGACTCATGTCTGAGTATACCCTGCCACACCTATAGTGGCCAAAATCGATTTACAAAAGGGGGTGGTGATGAACAGAGTGTCTGAATTGAGCAGACCACTCTTACCCAGTCCAAAGATCAGGGCTTGATCCATCACCGTTATTTATCTCACTGCCCCATCCCAGCTCAGAACCTGGCTATATGCAAATCAGTCTGTCCCTGGCCCAGTGCATCATGGGAACAGGGCAGACTAAACTACCAAGCCAATTCTTTACCAGAAAGGAGACAAGCTACCGGGGACCGGTTTCTGGCATTTCAGCCGTCTTCGGCCCGGCTTGCTTGAATCCTGATGGAGCAGTGAGAAAGGGACTCATGTCTGAGTATACCCTGCCACACCTATAGTGGCCAAAATCGATTTACAAAAGGGGGTGGTGATGAACAGAGTGTCTGAATTGAGCAGACCACTCTTACCCAGTCCAAAGATCAGGGCTTGATCCATCACCGTTATTTATCTCACTGCCCCATCCCAGCTCAGAACCTGGCTATATGCAAATCAGTCTGTCCCTGGCCCAGTGCATCATGGGAACAGGGCAGACTAAACTACCAAGCCAATTCTTTACCAGAAAGGAGACAAGCTACCGGGGACCGGTTTCTGGCATTTCAGCCGTCTTCGGCCCGGCTTGCTTGAATCCTGATGGAGCAGTGAGAAAGGGACTCATGTCTGAGTATACCCTGCCACACCTATAGTGGCCAAAATCGATTTACAAAAGGGGGTGGTGATGAACAGAGTGTCTGAATTGAGCAGACCACTCTTACCCAGTCCAAAGACCAGGGCTTGATCCATCACCGTTATTTATCTCACTGCCCCATCCCAGCTCAGAACCTGGCTATATGCAAATCAGTCTGTCCCTGGCCCAGTGCATCATGGGAACAGGGCAGACTAAACTACCAAGCCAATTCTTTACCAGAAAGGAGACAAGCTACCGGGGACCGGTTTCTGGCATTTCAGCCGTCTTCGGCCCGGCTTGCTTGAATCCTGATGGAGCAGTGAGAAAGGGACTCATGTCTGAGTATACCCTGCCACACCTATAGTGGCCAAAATCGATTTACAAAAGGGGGTGGTGATGAACAGAGTGTCTGAATTGAGCAGACCACTCTTACCCAGTCCAAAGATCAGGGCTTGATCCATCACCGTTATTTATCTCACTGCCCCATCCCAGCTCAGAACCTGGCTATATGCAAATCAGTCTGTCCCTGGCCCAGTGCATCATGGGAACAGGGCAGACTAAACTACCAAGCCAATTCTTTACCAGAAAGGAGACAAGCTACCGGGGACCGGTTTCTGGCATTTCAGCCGTCTTCGGCCCGGCTTGCTTGAATCCTGATGGAGCAGTGAGAAAGGGACTCATGTCTGAGTATACCCTGCCACACCTATAGTGGCCAAAATCGATTTACAAAAGGGGGTGGTGATGAACAGAGTGTCTGAATTGAGCAGACCACTCTTACCCAGTCCAAAGATCAGGGCTTGATCCATCACCGTTATTTATCTCACTGCCCCATCCCAGCTCAGAACCTGGCTATATGCAAATCAGTCTGTCCCTGGCCCAGTGCATCATGGGAACAGGGCAGACTAAACTACCAAGCCAATTCTTTACCAGAAAGGAGACAAGCTACCGGGGACCGGTTTCTGGCATTTCAGCCGTCTGCTCATTGCACCATCAGGATTCAAGCAAACCGGGCCGAAGACGGCTGTAATGCCAGAAACCGGTCCCCGGGAGCTTGTTTCCTTCCCAGTGTAAGAATTGGCTTTTGTTGTTTGGTTTGCCCTGTTCCCATCATGCACTGGGACAGGAACAGACTAATTTGCATACAGCCAGGTTCTGAAACTGGGATGGTGCAGTGAGCTAAAAAACGGTGTTGGATCTAGCCCTGATCTCTTGACTGGGTGAGAGCTTTCTGCTTAATTCAGAGACTCTGTCCCTCACCACCCCTTGTTGTAAATATTTTTGTCCACCCTAAGCGTGGAAGGGTATTCTCAGATGTGAGACCCTTGCTCATTGCACCATCAGGATTCAAGCAAACCGGGCCGAAGACGGCTGTAATGCCAGAAACCGGTCCCCGGGAGCTTGTTTCCTTCCCAGTGTAAGAATTGGCTTTTGTAGTTTGGTTTGCCCTGTTCCCATCATGCACTGGGACAGGAACAGACTAATTTGCATACAGCCAGGTTCTGAAACTGGGATGGTGCAGTGAGCTAAAAAACGGTGTTGGATCTAGCCCTGATCTCTTGACTGGGTGAGAGCTTTCTGCTTAATTCAGAGACTCTGTCCCTCACCACCCCTTGTTGTAAATATGTTAAGGAGACATGCATGGCTTAGAATCTCAGGATTCAAACAGGAAGTACAAACGGCCCTACTGAACAAACCATTTGATCAAAAGACACTGTTTGGTTCAAGCACAGATGAGACCTTAGAAAAAATGAAAAAAGATACAGAAACGGCTAAGTCAATGGGAGCATTACAACAGCCAACACAAAGAGGTTCCTTTCGTAGATCCACCTATAGAGGGGGCTCAAAGAATACAGGAACAAATCAGCAATCCACCTCTTTCACACCAACATCACCCAGAGGTAATTCAAGAGGCAGTTACAGAGGTAACAACAACAAGGGTAGAGGCCGCGGAAATAATAACAACCGCAACGCCTCAACCACAAAACAGTGACTTCATAGCACTCCCCCCAGACCACATAACACCGGTCGGGGGACGTCTATCACAGTTCCTACCTGTCTGGGAGAACATCACATCAGACAAGTGGGTGAGACAAATTATCCAACATGGTTATTGCCTGGAACTCACAGCTACCCCACCAAACATCCCCCCCAAACAGCGTCCAATGAGTCAAGATCATCTGACATTGTTAAGAGAAGAAGTACTAGCACTTCTACAAAAGCATGCAATAGAGAAGGTTCCAAAAGATCAACAAGGAACAGGAGTATACTCTCTATACTTCCTGATCCCCAAAAAGGACGGGTCCCTAAGACCAATATTAGACCTCAGACCTCTCAATGCTTACATAAATTCGGAGCATTTCCACATGGTCACGCTCCAACAAGTACTCCCTTTACTGAAGAAAGGGGACTTTCTTTCTACACTGGATCTAAAAGACGCTTACTTTCATATCCCAATTCACAAAGCCCACAGAAAATACCTAAGGTTTGTATTAGAAGGACAACACTATCAGTTCAAAGGCCTTCCGTTCGGTGTCACAACAGCACCGAGAGTTTTCACAAAATGCCTAGCTGTGGTGGCAGCACACCTAAGAAGACAACAAATACATGTCTTCCCATACTTGGACGATTGGCTAATAAAGGCCAAGTCAAAAGAAGAATGTCTTCACAACACACAGAAGACAATTCAATTGCTGCACCACCTAGGGTTCACGGTGAACTACAAAAAATCACACCTACAACCAAACCAGATTCAGCAATACCTGGGGGCTACGATAGACACAGAAAAGGCAATAGCATACCCCAACCCAATCAGGATACAAACAATGGTCGGGTTAATACAAAGATTTCAACCACAACACTCACTACCAGCACAAGTGTTTATGCAACTATTAGGCATGATGTCCTCCTGCATACTGCTAATACCACATGCCAGACTACAAATGTGTCCACTACAGGAGTGTCTAGCGACACAGTGGAATCAGGCTCAAGGTCAGATTACAGATCTGGTGTTGGTAAACGACCGGACGTATCGCTCTCTGAAGTGGTGGAACACGGAAAACATTTCCAAGGGACGGTCGTTCCTAGAGCCAATTCCACAAGTGATAATAACAGCGGACGCATCGCTCTCAGGATGGGGAGCGCATATGGACAAATACACAGTGCAGGGGAAGTGGAGTGTGCAGCAAAAGAAACTGCACATCAACTACCTAGAACTATTAGCAGTATTTCTAGCACTAAAAGCTTTCCAAATGCAAATTACAGGCAAGGCAGTCCTGATCAGAACAGACAACATGACTGCAATGTATTATATTCAAAAACAAGGGGGGACACACTCTCTCCAACTATCCAAACTAGCACAGGACATTTGGAGATGGGCCATTCCTCAAAAGATCTATCTGTTAGCAGAACACCTACCAGGAGTTCAAAATCAGATAGCAGACATCCTAAGCAGACAGTCAGAACAAGTACACGAATGGGAGCTGCACGACGAAATACTGCAGCCATTCTTCCAAAAATGGGGGCAACCAGAGATAGATCTGTTTGCCAATCATCAGAACGCAAAATGCAAAAACTTCGCATCCAGGTACCCACACCAACGGTCCCAGGGCAATGCACTATGGATAAATTGGTCCAACAAATTTGCTTACGCGTTCCCTCCTCTACCACTAATTCCGTTACTGGTTCGGAAGCTGCAGCAACACTCAATGACAATGATACTAGTGGCACCCACGTGGGCAAGGCAGCCGTGGTTCACCACACTGCTACAACTCTCACAAGTACCACATCAAAAGCTAAGATTATTACCCATGCATCTTACACAGAACCATGGAGAAATAATGCACCCAGATCCCAAACAACTGAACCTAGCGATCTGGCTCCTGAGGTCATAGAGTTTGGATATTTAGATTTACCACCAGAATGTATGGAAATCATTAAACAAGCAAGACGTCCTACCACCAGAGCATGCTATGCAGCAAAATGGAAAAGGTTTGCTATACACTGTAACAGTAAGCACATCAACCCTCTGGACGCATCCACTAAACAAATCATTTGCTATTTACTACACTTGCAGCAATGTAACTTAGCATATACCTCTATAAGAGTTCATCTCGCAGCTATAGCGGCGTACCTACAAAACAGGCAACATCTTTCCCTGTTTAAAGTACCAGCAATTAAAGCTTTCATGGAAGGACTCAAAAGAGTCATTCCACCAAGAAGACCACCTTCCCCAGTCTGGAATCTCAACATAGTACTTACCAGACTAATGGGGCCACCCTTTGAACCTATGCATAGGTGTGAAATACAATTCCTCACATGGAAGGTGGCCTTCCTCATAGCTATCACATCACTTAGAAGAGTAAGTGAGCTGCAGGCTTTTACAATTCAAGAACCATTTATGCAGTTACACCAAAATAAGGTAGTTCTTAGAACAAACCCAAAATTCTTACCAAAGGTAATTTCAGCATTCCACATCAATCAGTCAGTGGAATTACCGGTTTTCTTTCCAAAACCACAAACAGTAGCAGAAAGAGCCCTACATACATTAGATGTTAGAAGGGCCATATTGTACTATATAGAAAGAACACAAACTTTCAGAAAGACAAAACAGCTGTTTGTTGCGTTTTCTCCAACACACAAAGGCAATCCCATCTCTAAAGGGGGCATTGCCAGATGGATTGTAAAATGCATTCAAATATGCTACTTAAAAGCAAAGAGAACATTAACTGTTCCTCCTAGAGCTCACTCTACACGTAAACTAGGAGCATCTATGGCATTTTGGGGAAACATTCCACTAGATGACATATGCAAAGCAGCTACCTGGGTTACACCGCACACCTTCACAAAACACTATTGTGTAGATGTGCACACAACACAACAAGCTAGAGTGGGACAAGCAGTATTAAAAACTTTATTTCAGACAGTTGCAACAGACACGGGCGACCACCGCTAGGGAGAGAACTGCTGTATAGTCTATTCATAATGTACCATCTGCAGCCCATATGCCTCGAACGGAATATGCTACTTACCAGTATGCATCTGTTCTTGGCATAGAGGGCTGCAGAGTGGTACATGCCCTCCCAGCCTCCCCGGAAACCTGTGTCTGTTCCAACATTATCTTATTTAGATACACTTACATGGGCATTCTTATCTGTATTCTACTACACTACTCCATCTAACCCTAATATGGCAAAACAATCTAAGGATGGAGCCGATGCCCATGCGCACTACAAACCAAGGGAGGAGTCACCAAGATACAAAAGACTCTCCAAGAGAAAAACAAAGTGCAATCATCCGAGCCCAACACCAGATGGCGATCTATTCATAATGTACCACTCTGCAGCCCTCTATGCCAAGAACAGATGCATACTGGTAAGTAGCATATTCCATATTACATTATTTAAGGATTACATGGATGACTTTCCCAAACGGGCTCTGGGTCCCATCATATACACAAAAAGAGTAAAGTCTTTGATGTTATTTTCAGATAACGACTCTTGGTCCCAACATATTTTAAACACCATAGCCAAAATGAGCAGGACAATCCAGGGAATTTTAAAATGTTCTTCAAAATTAGGGAACCGACCAATCCACAAGATAGTAGCAACATATAAAGCTAAAGGAGCAAGTTTAGCTCTTTACGGGGCAGGGCTTTGGGGCCATGTAAAAAGCAATGTCCTGCAAACGCAAGAAAATTTGTTCCTGAAACGTTAGTTATAATTACCGTTGCGAGCTTCAAACTCTATTGTACATCACAAGGTGGGTCTCCAGTTTTGATAATTACCGCCATCTGCTTCAAACACTATTGTACATCACAAGGTGGATCTCCAGTTTTTAGAAGAACTCTTATTCATCAGACCAATGTTATTGTGGGACTCAATTTGGAAAAGGGAAGAAACTGCTTTTATTAAATCGATTATTTTAGATTGCCTTAATTTGCTCGATGCACTATAAATTCAGTTGCTACCATATATTAATTCCTTATCAGACATGTTTTATAAAATATCAGTATGGTCGGAGACATCAAAAATATTGTCAATAGAAAGAAGGAGATCAGAGACTTCTATCTTCAATATAGGCTGGACATGAGATCAAAGGCTGCGCGGAATAAATCCACTGTCACCTTGTACAAATCGTATAGCTTAGAGGAGGGTGCTAATAATTATTTGTCCCATGTGACCTATGCCTAGCACCGTTTTGTGCTACTAAGAATGAGCTGTGGTATTGTTCATCACCTTGGAGCATTCCCAAAAATGAGGACCCATCCATCTGATGAGGTACCATGTCCGCGTGATAATAAAGGTAAACAGAGCACATTTCACTTTATATTGTTTTGTAATTTTTATCAAAATTGTAGGTGTTTTATCTTAAACCATTGTTTGTTATCCACAACATTAGGTCACATAAAGTAGCAATGACAATTTTGGTGACACAAGGTGACCCCCTGATATGTTTCAACATTGCTCTGTTCATTTTGAAATCAATTAATGCGAGGAAAATCATCCGACTATAGCATAAATCATTTCGTTTCACACTCTCCCCTGAGGCGTAAAGCCGGGGGCGCCTTTCTTTACTCTTTTGTCTGATTATACGCGCTACTGAATACTATTAGCGTTTTTACAAAACTGTAGATATTTTAACCAGCCCGATTTTATTTGCACAGCCCTCACCTCGGTGCGAGATCAGCGTCGCCCCGAGGCTGCAGACAGGCTTCGTAGGTTTACAGCGCTTGCTCCCACGCGCTGACACATCACCCCACCCACCTCAGCAGACATCTTGAGTGAGGGAAGGGTGGCGGTGCAGTGCTTAGAAACCTCCCGCCCTCCCAGATTACTTAAGGGTCAGGAGATCACCCTTGCAGGTAAAATCATTTCGTTTCACACTCTCCCCTGAGGCGGAAAGCCGGGGGCGCCTTGCTTTACTCTTTTGTCTGATTATACGCGCTACTGAATACTATTAGCGTTTTTACAAAACTGTAGATATTTTAACCAGCCCGATTTTATTTGCACATCCCTCACCTCGGTGCGAGATCAGCGTCGCCCCGAGGCTGCAGACAGGCTTCGTAGGTTTACAGCGCTTGCTCCCACGCGCTGACACATCACCCCACCCACCTCAGCAGACATCTTGAGTGAGGGAAGGGTGGCGGTGCAGTGCTTCGAAACCTCCCGCCCTCCCAGATTACTTAAGGGTCAGGAGATCACCCTCGCAGGTAAAATCATTTCGTTTGACACTCTCCCCTGAGGCGGAAAGCCGGGGGCGCCTTGCTTTACTCTTTTGTCTGATTATACGCGCTACTGAATACTATTAGCGTTTTTACAAAACTGTAGATATTTTAACCAGCCCGATTTTATTTGCACAGCCCTCACCTCGGTGCGAGATCAGCGTCGCCCCGAGGCTGCAGACAGGCTTCGTAGGTTTACAGCGCTTGCTCCCACGCGCTGACACATCACCCCACCCACCTCAGCAGACATCTTGAGTGAGGGAAGGGTGGCGGTGCAGTGCTTCGAAACCTCCCGCCCTCCCAGATTACTTAAGGGTCAGGAGATCACCCTCGCAGGTAAAATCATTTCGTTTCACAATCTCCCCTGAGGCGGAAAGCCGGGGGCGCCTTGCTTTACTCTTTTGTCTGATTATACGCGCTATTGAATACTATTAGCGTTTTTACAAAACTGTAGATATTTTAACCAGCCCGATTTTATTTGCACAGCCCTAACCTCGGTGCGAGATCAGCGTCGCCCCGAGGCTGCAGACAGGCTTCGTAGGTTTACAGCGCTTGCTCCCACGCGCTGACACATCACCCCACCCACCTCAGCAGACATCTTGAGTGAGGGAAGGGTGGCGGTGCAGTGCTTCGAAACCTCCCGCCCTCCCAGATTACTTAAGGGTCAGGAGATCACCCTCGCAGGTAAAATCATTTCGTTTCACACTCTCCCCTGAGGCGGAAAGCCGGGGGCGCCTTGCTTTACTCTTTTGTCTGATTATACGCGCTACTGAATACTATTAGCGTTTTTACAAAACTGTAGATATTTTAACCAGCCCGATTTTATTTGCACAGCCCTCACCTCGGTGCGAGATCAGCGTCGCCCCGAGGCTGCAGACAGGCTTCGTAGGTTTACAGCGCTTGCTCCCACGCGCTGACACATCACCCCACCCACCTCAGCAGACATCTTGAGTGAGGGAAGGGTGGCGGTGCAGTGCTTCGAAACCTCCCGCCCTCCCAGATTACTTAAGGGTCAGGAGATCACCCTCGCAGGTAAAATCATTTCGTTTCACACTCTCCCCTGAGGCGGAAAGCCGGGGGCGCCTTGCTTTACTCTTTTGTCTGATTATACGCGCTACAGAATACTATTAGCGTTTTTACAAAACTGTAGATATTTTAACCAGCCCGATTTTATTTGCACAGCCCTCACCTCGGTGCGAGATCAGCGTCGCCCCGAGGCTGAAGACAGGCTTCGTAGGTTTACAGCGCTTGCTCCCACGCGCTGACACATCACCCCACCCACCTCAGCAGACATCTTGAGTGAGGGAAGGGTGGCGGTGCAGTGCTTCGAAACCTCCCGCCCTCCCAGATTACTTAAGGGTCAGGAGATCACCCTCGCAGGTAAAATCATTTCGTTTCACACTCTCCCCTGAGGCGGAAAGCCGGGGGCGCCTTGCTTTACTCTTTTGTCTGATTATACGCGCTACTGAATACTATTAGCGTTTTTACAAAACTGTAGATATTTTAACCAGCCCGATTTTATTTGCACAGCCCTAACCTCGGTGCGAGATCAGCGTCGCCCCGAGGCTGCAGACAGGCTTCGTAGGTTTACAGCGCTTGCTCCCACGCGCTGACACATCACCCCACCCACCTCAGCAGACATCTTGAGTGAGGGAAGGGTGGCGGTGCAGTGCTTCGAAACCTCCCGCCCTCCCAGATTACTTAAGGGTCAGGAGATCACCCTCGCAGGTAAAATCATTTCGTTTCACACTCTCCCCTGAGGCGGAAAGCCGGGGGCGCCTTGCTTTACTCTTTTGTCTGATTATACGCGCTACTGAATACTATTAGCGTTTTTACAAAACTGTAGATATTTTAACCAGCCCGATTTTATTTGCACAGCCCTCACCTCGGTGCGAGATCAGCGTCGCCCCGAGGCTGCAGACAGGCTTCGTAGGTTTACAGCGCTTGCTCCCACGCGCTGACACATCACCCCACCCACCTCAGCAGACATCTTGAGTGAGGGAAGGGTGGCGGTGCAGTGCTTCGAAACCTCCCGCCCTCCCAGATTACTTAAGGGTCAGGAGATCACCCTCGCAGGTAAAATCATTTCGTTTCACACTCTCCCCTGAGGCGGAAAGCCGGGGGCGCCTTGCTTTACTCTTTTGTCTGATTATACGCGCTACAGAATACTATTAGCGTTTTTACAAAACTGTAGATATTTTAACCAGCCCGATTTTATTTGCACAGCCCTCACCTCGGTGCGAGATCAGCGTCGCCCCGAGGCTGAAGACAGGCTTCGTAGGTTTACAGCGCTTGCTCCCACGCGCTGACACATCACCCCACCCACCTCAGCAGACATCTTGAGTGAGGGAAGGGTGGCGGTGCAGTGCTTCGAAACCTCCCGCCCTCCCAGATTACTTAAGGGTCAGGAGATCACCCTCGCAGGTAAAATCATTTCGTTTCACACTCTCCCCTGAGGCGGAAAGCCGGGGGCGCCTTGCTTTACTCTTTTGTCTGATTATACGCGCTACTGAATACTATTAGCGTTTTTACAAAACTGTAGATATTTTAACCAGCCCGATTTTATTTGCACAGCCCTCACCTCGGTGCGAGATCAGCGTCGCCCCGAGGCTGCAGACAGGCTTCGTAGGTTTACAGCGCTTGCTCCCACGTGCTGACACATCACCCCACCCACCTCAGCAGACATCTTGAGTGAGGGAAGGGTGGCGGTGCAGTGCTTCGAAACCTCACGCCCTCCCTCTTCCCCCATGCATAAAAGCACCATATCTTCCCATCCGCGCAGCGGGCGGGCGCAGCGGGCGCCAGAGGCAAGCCCGTCTGCGCCCGTCCGCGCCGGGCCCGGGCCCAGGGCCATAACCCCTGCCCAAAAATCGTCTGGAGCCATTAGGAAATACTCCAGCCAAGGCCTACTTGCGCTTCGGCCACCTATCATGGCCAATTGCTTAAACATCAATCCTTTAGAGATCCACAAGGATTCCGCCACCTTCTGTCCACACTGTTATGACACTATTCCACTGACACTCTTTAACATTAAAGGCACTATAACAAAACAGGAGGGGGGAGCTGCCATTTCTATAGCCCTTATAAATGCGCGCTTACTCGGTAAGCACAGGCAGGAAATCTATGATCTTATAACTGACTTTAAATTAGATGTACTGTTTATTACCGAAACTTGGACTGATGACACCTCACAGCCAGACCTAGTCATCGCAGTCCCAGAGGGATATAAAGCTTACTGTCAGGATAGGCCCAAACAAAGAGGGGGCGGGCTGGCCATAATTGCTAGAGATCTGTATCCCGTCAGAACGACCTCCATTCCATCAACCTCCTGTGAGGCCATGCAATTTGCCATCAACGTTTCCCCTTTGTTTAATTTTAAGGGAATACTAATATATCGCCCCCCAGGATCCAAGACGGCCTTCCTATCCAGCATTAACACCATGATGGAATCCGTAGCCACGGAAAGCACTTTTACGGTTCTAGGCGACCTAAACTTTCACTTAGATCAAGGTCACCTTACTGACTCTGCTACCCTCATCTCCGATTTAGAAACCCTAGGGCTAAGACAATTTGTTACGTCCTCCACACATCAAGCGGGCCACATCCTGGACCCCATCTTCTCCAACCTAGAAGGCCTGCAAATTACCAACATCTTGCCTATGCCTTGGACTGACCACTTTGTAATTTTTGCAAACATATCCATTAATAATCATTGCAGTACCAATCCATGTCCCATGCCCAAACATTCTTTTAAAGATTGGAAAAACATAAATCACGATGAGCTGCAACTTATACTGGAACAAACCCGTCCCACGTTTGCCTCAGATCCCAACTTAGCTCTCCAGCAATTCTACGACTGGCTGGGCCAGGCTACAAACCAATCAGCCCCTTCCAAAGAACACTCCAAAAACAGATCCAAACCTACTGCCCCCTGGTACAACGATAAACTAAGGGCACAAAAACAGATTAATCATAGCAAGGAAAGAACCTGGAGAAAAGACTATGACACAGCCAGTAAACTAGTCTACAAGGAAGCCCTGGCGCTTTACAAAGCCATGATAGCGAAAGCTAAAAAAGAGTACTACAGTGATCAAATTGAGAAAGCTAAGAATTCTAGCAAACAACTTTTTCACATCACTAAAGCACTATCAGGTAATTCCCCCGACCTCACTCCCCCTCCGTCGCAACTTCTGTGTGACTCTCTCGCCTCCTTTTTTTTCACCAAAGTAGATGATATCTACCAGGCTTTTTCCACCAAATCACCTCTAAGTACAACCACATCTACTACCTCTTCCCCAGCTAATATGTTCCTCAGTTTTCAACCGGTCACCCCTGACCAAATAAAAAATACACTATCCACTATTAAATCAGGATCACCTTTGGACCCCTGCCCTCTCTCCGTACTCCGACCGGTAATGGACTCTATCATACCGGCACTCACGCAGGTTTGCAATTCGATTCTCTTGTCAGGCAATTACCCGGACCCCCTCAAAAATACCTTATTAAAACCTTTGTTAAAAAAACCCTCCCTGGACAAAAGTGAGCTAAAAAACTATCGCCCCATCGCTAGCCTCCCCTTCATGGCAAAGGTAATTGAAAAAATCATGAACATCCAGATTTCCGAATTTATAGAAAAACATCAGCTTCTGGACAGCACGCAGTTTGGGTTCAGGAAACACCATGGCACAGAGACAGCCCTGATCAAAGCCGCCGATGACATCAGGGTAATCAGGGACCAGGGTGGCACTGCCCTCCTGGTTCTGCTAGATTTATCGGCGGCCTTCGACACGGTCGACCACAACACCTTGGTCGACCGTGTCCAGGGATGTGGCATCGGCCACACTGCCAAAGACCTAATTGCGTCCTTCCTTGCCAAAAGAACGCAGGCTGTCATTCTAGGTCCCTTTCAATCGGCCCAACTCTCTGCTCCCTGTGGAGTTCCTCAAGGCTCATCCCTGAGTCCGACACTTTTTAACATTTATGTGTCGGACCTTGCTAAGACCATCAAAGCGCATGGGATGAGCCTAACCTCCTACGCCGACGACACCCAACTAGTGTTGGCAATCAAAGGGAATAGAGAGCAAGTAGCCAAAAAATTTAAGAAAGGGCTCCTGGGTATAGGAGAATGGATGGCTACCAACTGCCTAAAGCTAAATTCGGAAAAAACCGAGGTACTCATCTTTGGACCTCTCTTACCAGCCTGGCCAACTAGTTGGTGGTCAGAGACCTTCGGTACCCCTCCCACTCCTACCACCAAGGTCAGGAACCTCGGAGTCATCTTTGATGACGGTCTAATCTTCATGGACCACGCCAACAAAACAGTGTCTACGGCACACCTGAAATTAAAAATGATCAGGAAAATACGTCCTTTTCTCCCTGACTCAGCCATCAAGACACTAGTCACTGCCCTTGTCCTCTCATCCTTGGACTATTGCAATGGGCTATTTCTTAATGCTCAAACTAGAGTAATCACAAAACTCCAAACGATACAAAACGCGGCGGCACGTCTGCTCTCTGGCAAGACAAAGTTTGAATCAATCTCCAAAAATATAAAGGATTTTCACTGGCTCACTGTACAAAAAAGAATTCACTTTAAATCCCTCTGCATTATGTACAAAGCAGCTAACAATCAAGGACCACACTTCCTAAAAGACCAATTACAACACTACAAACCCACCAGAGCTTTACGATCAGCCACTCTCTATCAACTGGTCGTCCCCCGCACCAAAACAGTCACCTGGGGAGACCGTCGCTTTTTGGTGGCGGCCCCCAGACTCTGGAACACCCTGCCTCTCAACATCAGGCAAAGTACCACCCTCCTTCAGTTCCGTAAACTCCTGAAAACCTGGCTGTTCACTCAATAATCATATCACCCTTTACAGTCCGCCTTAATCATCTGGTTCCTAATCTCTCTTTTCTTACTCAAACAAATGATTTATCAGCTCCAAGACGCCCATGGGTATATGCAGCGCTCTATAAATATTAAAAATAAATAAATAAATAAATAAAAGAGCTGAGATGATTTTATTAATTCTGTTGTGATTTTCTTATAAGCAATAATAATGTTATGTTCATTTTTTAAGCCTATTAACATGAGAATGTGTCTTGATTTAATGTAAGAAATGAAATGATTTTCATAATTGTGATAGTACCTAGCTTTTTAAATCTGTTTTTTAAAATCTTACATGATTGTACTTTTATGGTTACCTCTTTTGAAAGTCGAATAAAGATTTAAACTGAGTGAAGTCTTTGATGTTACTCGGAATCCTAAAGTAAAAAACAAACTCATTATTCACTTTGTACCCATCTATAAATTGATGTTATGTACTGTCCTCAAAACAACTACCCCTACGCAAGGGTAGAGTAGACATTTTGGAAGCCCTACACAACAGGGCCTCTCATCCCTGTCCCAAATTAAAAATAAGTTTTGGCCTAATGTCTTCTACCCCTAAGCATGTGGCTTCTCTGCCCCGCCACTCTCCTCCCAAAGTAATGTGCTATGCTCTCTACCGGAGCAGAGTGCCAATGGTTCACTGACAGGGAAGTAGAGAACCCTGTCAGAGCAATTTGGAATTCCTTTATGATGTACAAACATTTGGAGGCAACTTTTGTTTCCTGCTGTTGCTACATCATAGCAGTGAATAACAAGATTTATAATCAGGTATTCCGGATCATGACGCACTGGGAGCCATGAAAAACAAAAGGGATTTTAGATGTAATTGCCGGACAATATGCTTTCCGCAATTTACATTGTGACAATAGATAGGAACCTTGCAACTGATCCAGGGTACTCCCACATCCAACACCAACGTTTGTTCACCTCAACTGCTTTTCTGTTGATTGTTGAAAAAAAGATCTTGTCATAGAGAAGGCTGTTTGTATAACCATTAGAAATTCTAAACCATATTAAAACACAATTGGGCATTTTTATCAATACCTTGTACCAAAATTAATTCATGCACAAAGAATCAAATCAATGATGAGTCTTGATACAGTATTTCCTTTCCAGCGCTAAATTTTGAATGCTAGAACCTTACCTTTAAAGTAGCATAAATAGCACTCTGTGCTGATTTCCTCTCCTGTGCAGCAATGTTGGCAATCAATGAATCATATTTGAGAATTCCAACACTATCACCCATGTTGTTTTTGCAAATCCAGATTTAAAACGTTTGTCAGACTTTTCTCCCTTCATCGTCTGTCTCATATTTATTCTCACTATTTGTCCAAGGCATCCATGGTCATGCCTCTTCTTGTGTGTCACTCTCCCTCCAGAGCATGGACCAAGCACTTGTAAACATCCACTGCTCACATTTTTATGACCATTTTAGGACCTACGTTTTGCTTTCTTTTTCAGAATTCTAAACAGTTCTCGTCCTTTACCAGCTCTGTCTCCTCCCATTCTCGGTTGTACACCATCCACCAATCACCCCCTCCCTGTCGTTGTTTTCCCCTTAGTTGCTGCTTTCCGTTTTCCCCACCTCTTCCCTTCCATCTCTGCTTCCTCCATTACACCTCCCTGTGCTTTCCACATCTACAAATCACCCCCCAACCCTGTTACTGGTCTGTTTTGTTTTATTGAGTGGTGGTGTTCTGCCTTTTAATGTCATGTTAATCTATAGCTGACATGCTGATTGGAGCATGAGGGCACAGTTACTATTACTTAGCACACGTGTAGTCTCTGTTTATTTTCCACCCATGTGTTCCATCCACCTAGGTGGGTTTTCGTGTTTACACAATATGTGGTCATTCAGCAATGGTGTTTATGACCTTAAGTGAATTAGTTATGGGTTCTTACAAGGTATGTAGGAGCTTCTAAAGTACCAGTGTCTTCTGCTGTAATTGCAAAGCTATGTTCCTCCTGCACAAAACTGTGTACTGGCTGTGTCTCACCGAGTTGCTTCTCATTTCATACCGTGGGACTTAATTTCTGAAAATGTATCCTGTCAGGACACTTTCGTACTAAATCCGCATTCACTGGTGAAGTGTTTGCATGTGCCAATTTTTGCTTAGCTTGAATTCCCTTCGAAGAGCTCAGGCTGAGTCTTGAAGTCATCTTCTCCTCAGTGTCCATGGCAAAAGTAGTCCTTTTAATGTGGTTGCCGATGCAATGTATTTCCTCATGTTCACTACTGTAAATCATGTTAACACTGTGATTCTTTTAGTTTTTTTGTGCAATTTGATATAGCATCAACACCACCCAAAGGTGGTGGAGCGATTTACATTAGTACAAGTTCCTTTAAACAAGGACACATTCTTTTTTGTAGGCACAGGGAAATTTAGTGAGTTGCCCAAAATCAAGGATGTTAAGCCAATGCTGAAACTCCAACTCGGTTTCCTAGTTTCAAAGTCGGCAGCTCATTGCGCCACATCATCTATCAAGAGAACACCACATCATCTCCCTAGCCTCAGCCTTAGTTCCATATTTTGTGATGACAGCCAAATCACTTACTCTGCCCATGACATCCTGCATTTACTGTTGGTTGCCGGTCAACCTCCCACCCGTTACTGCTAGCTAATCCTGAATCCAGTTGCACAGATCCCTTTTTCCCCAGATCCCCTCCTCCACTGACTTGGTTTTTAAAAGTTTGTTTTTTTGTGCAGTTTTTTGTGGCACCAATTTCACCCAAAGGTATTGGAGCTCTTTACATTGGCACCAGTTATTTTACAAAAGGACGCATTCATTTTTGCAGGCACAGAGATTTGGGGGCACATACATCAACCTAAATACCGATTGCATAAGGGCTAATTTGCAAACAGTATTTAGGCAGTTGGGATGCATCAACCCAAAACCCATTTGCAATATAGGTATTCACAAATTTTGCGATTACCTAAATTACGAATGCTTTTAGGGAATTGCAAATTCCGATTCCCTATTTGGGATGCATCAAAGCCTTTCCTAAGTGTGACTTCGCATTTAGGAAACACTAATTACCATAAGTTAATGGTAATTTGCAAACACTTTGACAAATGCACAGGGGCCTTTTAGGCCCCCTAGCACCCTTCAAATTGCATTTGCAATTTTCGAGTACCTCTTTGGTACTTACAAATTGTGAATGGCTTCCCATTCATTCCTACGGGCCTCTAGGCCCCTAGGAATGAATGGGAAGGCATTCCTTAATTGTGAATCGCAATTTGAGATTCTCAGTTACATAGCTGCCATGGTTTCAGATTGCTATGTGTGACATTTTAATAATTTTAGAGTAATTATGAGTGACATTCGAATGACTATGAGTGACACTGTCTCATGAGCAAAATTAAGCAATGAAGAGGAGAGAAACAATAATATCAGAAATTGCACACATTTGAGGAACGAGAAACTAAGTTAACTGTTGCAAAACGCAAGAAATATAAACGACTTCCATTGATCAGACTGTAGCTAAAATTGCAGATATTAGATAAACTGGGGCACAGGCAAACTCAAAATAAGTCTAGAATGGAGCGCATTTGCAAGTAGGTGTGTGGGTAGGCACCTGATTGAGATGAGCCACACTTCACACATAGAACTGGGTAAGCTTTCAGGTATGTTTGCACACTGTCTGTTTTTATTAGTTTAAATGGTAAAAGTTCTCTGCAGTTTAAAATGCCCTAATACATCGAAAGTAATCAGTGGAATTGAATTTGACGTCCTGAATAAACATGGCACAGTTTATTCTATTTAATAGAAGTTCTAATAAATATTGGTTCGCTAAGGGATAGGGTTTGCTGTTCTGTGCTAGCTGCCCTGGCCCGCGCAGACTGAGGGGCATATTATCAAGAAAGGGTGTTACATTATCGCCGCTTTTATCGACAGGAAACTGCCGATAAAGCCGCGATAAAGGGCTTGATAATATGCTCTATGAAATTCCAATCGAAGCCCATTTTAGATGTCTTCACATCTAACATGGGCTTCGATTTGAATCCCATAGATCATATTATCAAGCCCTTTATCGCGGCATTATCGGCAGTTTCCTGCCAATAAAAGCGGCGATAATGTAACGCCCTTTCTTGATAATATGCCCCTGAGTGTTTCTGAATAAGCGAAAGTTCCGCAGTGGCCTTTATGTGCTGCTTCTTATCTCTTTTCCTCTACTTGTGAGGAAGAGAGAAAACTCTGAACAAACAAGGAGGCCCAATGAGGGGGTGGGTGGGGGGCTCCTTTACCAAGCAATAAAAAAACCTTTCCAGTCGCTTCAGAGACCCGCGGCCTCTCCCAAGCCTCGACCGAGGAGAGATAACCGAGATACGCGGAAGAGCTGCACGTGGGGGTGGGGGCTCAGCCAGCATCTCAACGTAGAGCACACAGGCTCTCTCTCCCACTGACCACGACCAGTCAAACATGAGGCAATTGCAGAGTTTCACTAACGTCACAGAAGAAGGGCCCCCAACCTCCAGTCTGTCAAGGCGTCCCCGGTGTCACTGACTTCTTTCGGTCGGCTACAGTAAGACATTGCATGATTCAAAAGGGGCAGTAATAACAATAGCTTCTAGCACCGGTGCCCAAGCCGATGCAAGCCAGCGGAACGGTGCCGTAGTTATAAGCAGCGCAACCTCTAAAGATGGTGACATGCTGTGCCACCCTCAAACTATCCAGCCGCATCGAGCGCCCTAAATAAACTGCGCACGCTTCCACAGTGACGTCCCACCGTGATGACATCAGCCTGCCAGTAAGAGCCGAGCCGCGGCAGTTAGATTAAATCATGATAGATTGTAGCAGCTGAACTAAAGCTGCCTGTATCCTTACTTTAGCTGAACCCAAGCCTGCTGGAACAGCGCGCATAAGCAACAGGCTACGCGCTGCCACAGACTCTCAGTTTTACTCAGGCTTGACAGTCACTCAGGCTTCACAGTGACAACCTCAAATACTACACTCAGCTTTTAAATACGCTGATTTGCGTGACGATCCTTTCACATGCGGTAATGCAGTAATGTACCTTAAAATGCGTTAGTGTCACACCAGATGTGTGACACTTGGAAGAGCTGCAATTTAGGAATGTGTAGGAATCGCAAATATTTTTGCAAAACCTACATGCATAGCCAATTGCTATTCCTTAATAGCTATTCCTTAATAATCGCTATTATGGAATTGCATTTGCCTTGCCTGATGCATGTACCCCTAAGTAATTTACCCAATATCACGGATGTGAAGCCGACACAGAAACTCAAATTCAGTTTCCTAGATTTATAGTAGGCAGCGTTGGACCTTATGTGACATTCTTCCCTAAAAGGATGCCACTGGGCCTCCAAAGCCTCCTCCTCGGTCCGACATTTTGTGATTACGAGCAAATCACTTAATCTCCCCATGGCTACCTGCTTTTGCTGTTGCTTGCTCGTCCACCTACCACCTGCCGCTAAATGACTGGCTGAACTCTGTCACACAGATCCCCTCCCCTACCAACTCTGTTTTTCACATTTTTGTTGAGCAGTTTTATGTTGAGCCACCACCACCTGAAGGTATTTGACCACGTTACATAAGCACCAGTTATTTATTTTTTTGTGCAGTTTTATACAGCACCAACACCACCCAAAGGTATCGGTGTGCTTCACACTAGTACCAATTACTGTACACAAGGTCACAATAATTTTTGTAGGGCTGGCGAGATTAAGTGAGTTGCCCAAAATTAAGGTTGCCAACACTCAAACCTGGTCTACCAGTTCCAAAGTCGGCAACACTGGCCCTAGATGCCACATTCATTTGGGTCTCGGGTACACAGTGTATGCGCTGCTCAGCTAGACAGCACTAGTGCTATCTCTAAGAAATTTGTTGTTTTCTGTCTGTGATGTACAAGGTCGCTAATCGCCTACCATTGTTAAACTACAGGGTCACTCATTTTCTATGATGCCATTCGTATTGGCATACAGGCTTCATGCCCACTTTTTGTGTTTGGCCCTCACATAGCGAATAGACCAAGTCCATGTCTCCTTACACTGCTCCCAGAATGTGCAGAAATTTTTGCTTTCTTTTCAATCACTCCATACGACTTACATTTTCAGGTTGTCTCCCTTGTACACATACACACATGCCACTGAAATGCATGCGTGTGTACATAAACAAATGCATTTCTTAAAAAGTTGTTAAAACACAAACATCAGCTTTTTTGCACGGTCAGATGGTATTGGAGGGCTTGCCCTGTCCTCTGTCTTGCCATTGCACAATCATGAGCCAATGGTAGTGGAGCTGTTTAAATGCTCACCAATTACATTCCACTGTGACACATTCATTTTAGTCGCTGATCCTGCTTCGATTAAGGTATTTTCCCCCCTCTCCTGTCATTGCTTCCCCATATCCCCATGCCCTCTTGCTTCCCTGCCTGACCCGTCCTCCACTACTTCCCTTTTTGCTGTTGCTTTTTTTCCCCACGATCCATTAGTTTTGGATAGCTTGTTCCCTCCTCCTTCTTGCCAAAGTGCTAACACCAGCCGATGGTATTGAAGTACGTTAAGTGCTCACTAGTTCCAGTATACAATGAGACATTCATTGTCGTATGCAGTGGGAAGCTTAAGTGATTTGCCCAGCATCACTAGCTGTTCAGCCGATCACGGGATTCAAACTGGTTCCCTAGTTCCACTGTTGGCAGCTCTGGTAGTTATGCCACATCCTTGCTTCACTTCAAAGCTCCTCAGTTGTTTCTCACTATCACCTCCACATTTGCTAAGCAAGACCCCTTCAACACCAAACATGCATTGGCAAAACCAATAGATCGCAGCAATGCCAAAGCTATTGGTCTTGTCAATGTGAATGTTTTTTAGCCATGTTGTCTAGTAGCATATCTACAGTTCAGCATGGCTGAACGTCACTAAAAAAAGTGCTATGATGTGGCCAATGCAGGCTTGTCATAGAGCATTTTGTGTTAGGAGGTGCAAGACAATTGACTCAATAATGGGAGGGGTAAAAAAACTCAGTGTTGGTTCAACATCCTGTGATTTTGGGCTTTCAGGGACTTTCAGCGATGCTGAACAGCAGTTGTTCTGCTAGACAACATGGCTCATACTGGCACCATGATCTTTATGAAGATCTTGGTGAATCGATTGACACCAGACATACCACACCTAAGCCATCTAGATCAGCCTGTATTTGTCCCTAAAAGGCAAGCAGCAGACAATATGCGACAAGTGTTCGATCTCATAGAAAATGTCTTTTTCCAAAGATTCAGCTCAGAATTCTGTCACTAGATACTGAGAATGCATTTCACTGGCTGAGTTGGCCCTTCTTTTGCACAGTACGTGAAGAGATAGTCCTAGGACCACAAATGGGAAAAAGCATAGCAGCCACTTATCATGCAAATCCACAAAAGTCCTAAGTCACTCGAGCCAATCAGTTCCATTCCTCTCCCATTGAGGGACTATGCAGGTGTGTCCCCTTTCGCCCTTGCTATTCATTTGGGCAATTGAGCCACTGGCTGCATGCATTCGGACACAGTGAGAGATTAAAGGTATAGTCTTTGGAGAAGACCAACACTTGAATGCAGACAATATCTTTCTAATAGTCACTGATCCACATACATCTTCAAGGACCACCGTAGACTTGTCAAAGCACAAACTCCATATAGATGGACAAAAGATAACCTAAAATACCTTGGGATCCAGGTCCCTTCTAGGATACGGGGTCTATATGCAGGTAACTATTAAAGGCTGTTTAACACAATCAAGGCCAACTTGCAGAAATGGCAAAATCTTTATCCCCTAGATTCATCAAAGTCCCGTTTTGCGAGTCTGTAATAGCGATTATTAAGGAATCGCTATTACAGACTTGAAAAACGGGATTCATGTACAAATTGCAATTTATTTTGCGATTCCTACAGCTTCCTTATTTGCGATTAGCTAATTGCTAATCACAAATAAGGAATAACTCCCCATTCATTCTTATGGGCCCAAAGGCCCATAGGAATGAATGGGAAGACATATCAATGTGCGAATCGCTATTAGCGTATCGCATTTTGAGTTGCAATTTCAAGGGTGCAGGGGTGTCCAAAGGACACCCTGTTGCAACCCTGAAATGAAATTGGACGCTGGTGTAACGCACACACATGTCCCAAGGACATGTGTGTGTGTAACATAGAACTTAGAAAAATGCACTTAAGTGCATTTTTCTAAGTTTCTGCTATTTACCACGAGGTTTGACTTCACGGTAAATAGCAGCCCAAAATTGTGAATTCGCTATTTTTAAATGATTCAGGAACTGCATTTAAGGAATCTCAAATAGAGATTCCTAAAATGCAATTCATCGCAAAATTGCGAATTCTATAATAGCGATTTTTGCATTTGGAATGATGAATCCCAAATGCAAAAATTGCGCTCGCAAAGGGCCAGATTCTCAGAATCTGTCCCTTTGCGAGCCGATTTTACGTTGATGAATCTGGCCGATTATCTCATGGCTTCACACTTGAATGGCAACATTTGCAAGCAGATCACATGAACCATATCGTCCATGTAAAAAAGTTAGGCACAACCAGGCTTTTTCCTGGATATTCTGCTGATACAACCCCTGATCCTCCTCTCCTTCAGTCACAACCATTACTGACAGCTCAATACTACAGCAGGTGTCAATATACATCTCATTGACTCACTGACTCAGCTAGCATAATCCTTTCTGAGCACAGATAATAAAATACAGGGTACAGCATGGAATGCAAACTATGTAATTCAAAGTACTGATGCCGAGGATGGTAGTGGACACTCTAATTTGCTTCATCACATGTCCAAGGCATCACAAGTCTTGCAGAGCAGATGGGCCTCCTCCTCGACAGTGGCGGGTTGCACAACATACTTTTGCTTAAATACGTTAAGAGGACCTTCAAAGAGATAGGATATCTACCCTGCAACATCAGTGTACTCATGTGTATCCTGCAGTGCACACTAACATTTGTACATTACCAGTACCAGTCTTCAATTATGATCACAACAAGTAGCAACATGCATACTTCACATGTGAGTGAAGTTTCAATAAGAACGTAACAATACTTGACATCAGGTAATGTTCATTGTTCATGCAATAAGTTCTAGAAAGTGGGACCACTATATCACGCACAACACAGGCTTTATCATCCCTGTCACTCTGCTGTAACTCAGCAGCTTCTGTGTCTAGACATCAGGGTCTCATACAATGGCACAGTATGATCCGCAGGCCATGTGGACTGCTCGTGCCAACAGGCATTGTCACTTTTGCTTTTGCAAGGACTGTGACATGCAAAGTGTAGCCTTGACATTACGAAATACCAATGATATGTTCACATGTGAAGCTGGGTCTGCAACATGCTACATTATGGCTCAGTATGACATTTATAGATATGCATAAATCTGAGGATTCAGCTCCCTTATGCTATCTGTTACACACATTTAAGTATGCATCCTCTGACCTGTGTCTGTAGGATATTGTAGTCCATTGGGTACTAATGATATGTATAGACACAACGCCAAAACTAACTTCCAAAGTTTTCAATGCTTTCAATATATATTGTAACATACAAGATACCATTAGCTCATTGCTGACATGCATGATTTTTCATGTGATGTTGTGTGCACAAGAATAGGCCCACACCATGTAACTTTTTTGACAAGCATTTTAGGTAATGTTGACATTGGACATGGTCATTGCACACCGACCAGAGACAATGTAATGGCTAGCAACGCAGGAAATACATAAACATAGACATATTTGGTGAAAATAAAGCTTAATGTGCCGTACCACAGACTGTCATCGGTGTCCCCCTATTTGTCTACAGCTATTCATACACTCCAATGTGAATGTGCAGCTTTAGCTTTGCATTGCATGCAGCGTTACAACTATCATAGACAAGTAGTGAATGCCTGATGATCAAGTACATTTGTGTAGCAAGACCATCAGACTCACACAAACATCACAACAGTGTGTGATGTTAGAAGCTCAAATGTATTGGCACTTACCACCAATGCCAACAGTAAGGCGTGACACCCTAGCAAGGGATATACATACACACATGTCAGTCAGGAACATACACCAATGTGAGAAAAAGTGCCTCCTAATGGCTCTGGACCACTCATTCATATACAGAACTGGCTGGGTGGCAGGTATGAATATGAATATCCTACATAGGCTGTTGTATGCCTTTCAAGCCCTACAGATGAGAATTTCTGAGACCATATTGAAAACCTTAGATCAAGTAATAGACTCCTTCATCTGAGCAGGGATAAAGACAAGGGTTGACGGTTCACTCTTACAGGCACATAGGCACTCGGAAGGACAGGGGCACCCAAATATAAAACAATACTATTCTGCCTCCCAAGTTCTCATCTTTTTTGAATAGTCATTCAATGAAACCGAGAGACATTGGAATCATGTGGATGCAGCAGGCTGAGGGTTGGCAGGGCTGGCACCATGGGCCATACCGTAGTTGGCTAAATCTTATAGACCATGAGTGTTTTATATATGCAAGATTTTAAAGTCAACCATGGAAATATTGGACACTTTCTTGAGGAGGCAAGCCCTAACATCCTCCCCATCATGATTATTGCGTAAATAGAACACTAAATTCATCCGTTAGTTCAGAATGAACTTGCTGTCAATAAAATCTCCCACACTCTTAGCTGACTGTGGTCCTTGATACATGCAAAAAGATTTCAATAGGATGCAGTAGTTTTAGAAATCCAGTTCTTATTCAGGTATTTATATGTCATTCTAAAGTGCAGACCTTGTGTTGTAATGTTGAAGCTTCACTGAAAAGTATCAACGGGTCTTATTAGGACATGGAAACAAAGTCAAGATTGATTTTAGAATGTTCTCATAATAACTAATGATCAAGTATATGGTCAGGTGGTACAGTATAAATAAAAGAACATAAATGCCATGCTGTCTATACATATTGGACGAGACACAGCATGTCAAGGAATGACCCAAGCATGTGTCTTGCTCTACAAATAACATCCTCCTACTCTATAAAACACTGTATATAGTGGTAGCACTAACAGATGAAATTGCGCAAATGGGAACACCTGAAGAAATAAATAAACTCAATGCAGAAATGACCACACGCCTCAAAAAAGAAGAAGAGAAAATTAAGGCGCGCAAAGTGTACAAATTTCAGCGCGACCTTGCAGATTATGAATGCGGACGCATTTTCACCTTTGCCCGCAAATTCGACTCGATTAAAAGTGGCAAACCCATGGGGAAAAATAAAAATAAAGCATAAGCGGGTACATCGTATGCCTCAAATGAATCCACACTCTCCGACTTCAGTTCTGCCGCTGAAAGTGATAATGAAGGCAACAACATCAGAACAGCACCCGCTGACCCCAAGGCAATTCCGTCTCCAGGTGATGAAATTATTTTTTTATCCATGGATCGACTGTCAACTCTGCGGCCCCGGAATCGGCAGACACAAGCATCAAACGGAGAAACCACAAACGCAGCCAAAGGCGGAAAGCAAGGAAACGCGCCAACAAACAACAATTACTAGGGCAAGGGGAAAGGTCGCTGGAATCGCCAGTAATGGCACATACAAATGCCTGCAATTCGGCAACTCCCATTGACCGCAATATAGAAGAAAGTTCAAAAAACCTCAATAACCCCTCAGAAAACACGGTTATTAATCTAACAGAGACAGTCCTGACAAAAGCAGAAATTCAAATTTTATCTCTAGGACTCTCTTATTGTAAAGCATCCAACTTTGATTATGCTACCACTCGCATGGATGTGTACCAATTTATCCGCAAACTTAAATTGCGTAAATTTCACACCCTCAACCAATTCAAAAAACCAGACAAGGAAGCTACCGTTCAAATGGGAAGCCAGATATCCACTGGGACTCCATCCTGTACAGGATTACCTTCTACCTTGCTTACTGTCCTAACGGATCTTCATGCCCAAAACCGCACTGAATTTTCGCAACCATCTTCAGACAGTCAAAATTCTAGTCAAACCACCAAAACTACCACTGCAACTCCTTTTAAAAACAAATCCAAGTTCAATCCAATCATGCCACGAGATGGAATTGACATCTATAATGAAAATGTGATTAATGAACTGAAAAAATTGAACTTCAAAACGTGCGCCATGAAAAGCAAAATATCCAGACGCAATAGAACGTATGACAACCTGGTGGCCAAAATACAGCAAAACAACCAGATTGTCATCCGAAATTCGGATAAAGGAGGCAATGTGGTATTGTGGGACAGAAATCAATATATGACTGAAGCCATGCTCCAATTGAATGACCGCAAATGTTATAGAATCAGCAGTGCCTCAGCAGTCAAAGAGACGTCTAATTCATTTTTTCTGAAACTCTTAGCCTGGAAAAGTGCTGGCCTGATTACAAAGGACGAACACCTGTACATGGAGAATGATTATCCCACCATCCCCAATATTTACTTTATTCCTAAAGTACATAAGGACTCTCTGCACCCTCCCGGAAGGCCCATCATTTCCGGTAGGAATAGTTTGTTGGAACACACTTCAAACTACATTGACTTTTTTTTACAAGACTGTGTAACTGAATTGGCCTCTTACCTAAGAGACACTAGTGATTTTCTGGATAAAATCAAGGACTTTGTTTGGGATTCTGGGTTTCTTTTACTTACTTTGGATGTATCATCCCTTTATACCTGTATTGATCATAAGGATGGTATAAGAGCTTTGGATTACTTTCTCACCAAGAATAGACCAACTTCCCCAGAGCATAACAACATGCTGTTAGATATGGTGACTTTTTGTTTACATCATAATTTGTTCACCTTCAATCAAACTTTCTACCAACAGGTGAGGGGGGTGGCAATGGGGGCCAGCTTCTCCCCCAGCTATGCCTGTATCTTTATGGGCTGGTGGGAGGAGTTGGTCCTAAAAGGCACACTAGGTGAATGGTATCTCAAACATGTTAAAATGTACTATAGGTATATTGATGACCTTATCTTTGTCTGGAATGGTACCAGGGAAGAGGCCCAGGAGTGGGTTAATCTCTTGAACGTCAATGACATCAATTTGAATTTCACCTGTACCATGAGTCAAACCAGCATCCATTTTCTAGACATAGAATTGTACATTACCAACAGTGCACTGGAAACCAAGCTCTACAGAAAGGAAACTGCTGGTAATTCCATCTTACATTATACCAGTTTCCATCCTAAACACCTTATTCGCAGCATCCCCTACGGGGAAATGTTGCCAATAAAAAGGATCTGCAGCAATCCCACTGATCTGATAATGGCTCAAAATGAATGCAAGGAGCGATTCCTTGCTAGAGGATATCCCATGCATATCATTCAAACAGCCATCAATAAAACAACGGAACTGGATAGAAATCTTCTCCTTGTTCCCAAAACTATCAGAAATCCACCCACCCTTGAACCCATTGAACCACCAGAGTCTAGCACTGTCAGACTTATTGTGCCCTATAGCACCCAAAAGGGTGCGATAAATAAAATCATTAATCAAAACTGGGCCCTTATACGCTCTGATCCAGTAATAGGCCAAAATATGCCAGCTAAACCCAGTATCACCTATAAGAGAGCTACTTCTCTTTACAACAGCCTGGTATCCAACTGTCCAGAAGTCATTCCGTCCAAAGATTGGCTGAAAACCTCACGGGGGTTCACTAAATGTCACTCATGTAAAGCTTGTACTTACGGTATTAATAAAACCAGTTACCGTACAGCCTTCAATAGTAAGGAAATCAAAATTTCCAAATCCCTCCACTGCAAAACTGAGTACGCCATTTACATCTTGGAATGTACATGTCCCTTACGGTATGTGGGAAGTACCAAATTACCAGCTACTGTAAGGATATTACAACACATTAGGGCTATTACCAACTCTGACCCCACCTACCCAGTGGCGAGACATTTTCGAGAGGTCCACAACAACAACTTGATGGACCTCAAATACTATGTCATCGACACGATCCCAAAAACTAAACAGGGAGGTGACCGAGAGCATAAAATGCGTATGTTGGAGACCAGGTATATCCTGAATTTCAACAGCAAAAGCCCTGGAGGTCTAAACAACACTGAAGATTTACATACCTGCCTATGACCAGGTTTATCTTATTGAGCCCCCCCAGAAGTGATCTTTCCGTTCCTCCCAGTACATGTTGATAACCTACCCCCTGTGTCCTTTTCCTTCCTGTTCTCATTGTAACCCATGTTTCATAAATCTGATGCTCTCAGCCGGATTATCGTGTCAGATGGCATGTAAATATTTCCTAAAACCGTATTCATTGACGACTTGCCCCATATAGCTGTCATTTGCCTCTCACACAACCCTCATATTAGGATTGTTTTTTATTCATTTTCACTTTATTTACTTTTGGCACCCAACGGCACTTTAATCCATATTTTCCATAAAACTCCAACTGTTTTTAGATCATGGGTCATTTTGACATACAAGAGGGTCTCGTATAAATTGCTGCACCTTATATATCAAGACCAAGCATTCATGCTATAATTATGCTATGACCTACAAGCTTTAACCACCGGTGTGTAAATATATGAAATGTATATATTTTTTTTATCAAATCTATTTTTGTATGAAAAAAGTAAAAATATTCTTTTTCAGGATATATTTATATATTTCGACTTGCACTTAATCAAATTTTCCCTAGATATTTTATGGGGTGCAATGGTCAATGTATTTATACTGTTAGTTATGCATTTAAGCCATGAGTTTTTTTCCTTTGTAAATCGCGCTGGTTAACAACTTAGGTCACTATATGCATTTTTTTCTTCTTAAATTCCCTCAAATCAGTTGGTGTAATTATTTGCTTTCAACAGTTTTACTTTGTATAAAGCATAGTCTTTCTTCAAAGGTATGAAAATATGTTGCATTTCACCTTTTCTTTATGTTTATCACCTTCACAATCACGTGCATAGGGTGCTAGCTGTTTTAATGGTCCATTCAATGTCTGAACGTTGTCATGTGATCAAGCCACTCCGGTGGTGAAACGCGTTATGGCGGACTCATGAGAAAATAAACGCTACTGCTTGCACTTACTCTGGGCTCGTGTCTGCTTTTTCGGTGCTTGCTGGAGATTACACGCTGCATCTGATTTCCTCAAGCGGCTTTTGAGATATATATATATATATATATATATATATATATATATATATATATAATTTTAACGAGGTTCTTGCTAATATGCCCCTGTATGTGGGAATGTTTCTTGTGTAGCCTTTGAGGAGGTAATCAAGGCCCTACAACCCGCCACCAAAAGGATCAAACAGACCACCTCAACACGTCAGTTCTGCCAGTCGGAATCTGGTGGGAAACCATAGGGAACTATGGTTATCACTATGTGCTCACCAAGATCCTGAGGTAGCAGTGGTAAACGTTCAGTTACAATAGCAGTGCGGCAGTGTTGCAACAATGTGTCTATGTCTATGTAGGGGTATTTGTAAAGCGCAGCTGCTACTCCAATGAGTGTCCTGGCACTGGTTGCTGAAAAGTAACGATGAGAGTGGGAAGCAGATTATGGGCTGGAGAAAAGCCATGTTTTCAACTCCTTCCGGAACATGGACGTTGACTTATTACTTCTAAGGGTCAGAGGCAGTTTGCTCCTAAAGGACGTGCCCAGGAAGAGACTTTCCTCTAGACCTAGCTTTTTTGATATATTGGGTACTTGCTAGGATAAGATTAGAGGAGCGGAGATTTCTCTGTGGGATATGGTACAAGATCCTGTATTTTAGGTAGCCAGGGCCCATTCCGTATAAGGCATTCTGAGTCACAAATAGTGTCTTAAAGATAATTATTTTCCTTACTGGAAGCCAGTGAAGACTCCTCAAAAAGTTTGGCATCATGGGGGTGCTTGAAGAGAGTTCAGACTGCTGCATTCTGGACTAGCTGAAGCCTGTCCGTGAGCTACCTAGGCATGCCAAAGAAAAGGTAATTCCCATAATTGGGTATATAACTGTTACCACTCTTCTTTTAGCACAAAATACTGTTACAACAAAACTATTACCACGCAGGACCCTTTACAACGAATACCTTTACAACGCATTACACTACAACGCAGATACTATTACAACGCATACCATTACAACGTAAGTATAGGTAAGTTTTTCTTTTTTTTAAATCATTTATTAGGGGTATTGGGTTTGGGTTTTGGGGTACAGGGGTATTTTTAGGTTTCAGGGTTGGGTTTGGGTTTTGGGGTACATGGGTATTTTTAGGTTTCAGGGTTGGGTTAGGGTTTTGGGGTACAGGGGTATTTTTAGGTTTCAGGGTTGGGTTTGGGTTTTGGGGTACAGGGGTATTTTTAGGTTTCAGGGCTGGGTTTGGGTTTTGGGGTACAGGGGTATTTTTAAGTTTCAGGTTTGGGTTTTGGGGTACAGGGGTATTTTTAGGTTTCAGGGTTGGGTTTGGGTTTTGGGGTACAGGGGTATTTGTAGGTTGCAGGGTTGGATTTGGGTTTTGGGGTACAGGGGTATTTTTAGGTTTTAGGGTTGGGTTTGGGTTTTGGGGTACAGGGATATTTTTAGGTTTCAGGGTTGGGTTTGCGTTTTGGGGTACAGGGGTATTTTTAGGTTTCAGGGCTGGGTTTGGGTTTTGGGGTACAGGGGTATTTTTAGGGTTCAGGGTTGGGTTTGGGTTTCGGGGTACAGGGGTATTTTTAGGGTTCAGGGCTGGGTTTGGGTTTTGGGGTACAGGGGTATTTTTAACATATATATTTACAAATTATTAAATAAAAGTTAATATAATTAATTAAAATATTTAATAATAACCTAATTAATAATTAATTAAAATATTAAAAAAATGATTAATTACATTATTTAAAAATATTATATACTTACCTATACTTACGTTGTAATGGTATGCGTTGTAATAGTATCTGCGTTGTAGTGTAATGCGTTGTAAAGGTATTCGCTGTAAAAGGTCCTGCGTTGTAAAAAATGCGTGGTAATGGTATGGGTGCTAAAAGTATGCGTGCTAACATCATATATCCCCCATAATTGAGGTGAGATATGAGCAGGGCTTGGATAGATTGTTGTCTGGCTGCCAAAGACAAAATTAACAGAAACGTCTGAAGAAGACCCACGGAGGGCAAAGTAAGGGCCCACTACCAAATTTACTTGGGAAAGGAATAGTATCTGATTATCAAACTCAAAGCCCTGGTTTTTCACCACCTGATTTTTGATAAGTGGGGGTGGGAGCATCTGGTGGCCTGAAGGACTGGAAGGGTGTTTCTGCATCTGAGCCAAAGAAAAGCAGCGGTGTCTTTCCCGCATTACATTTCAGCTGGTTCACGGACAGCCACCCAAATACCACAGAGAGGATAGTACTAATTAACTTGCCTGGGGAGGGCTTGTTGTTCTCCACGTGAACAGCACCTGTGTGTCATCTGCATATGGCACAATTTTTGCCCCATAGGATTCAAAAGAGGTAGCCGAAGGTGTGAGGTAGATATTGAATAAAGTCGGGCTCAGGGCAGAGCCCTGAGGGACACCAGCCTTCAGCTTCACCATACCTCCTGACCCATCCCCTCAAGAAAAGATGCCAACCTTTTCCAGGCCAACTCCCAATGATGATAGGTCTAACACAACCAACAGTGTCCTGTCTTCCACTTCCATGACCAAGTCGGATGGAGCCAACTACCTCCAGCAGTGCCGTTTTGGTATTGTAATTAGGGTGAAAGCCCGACTGGCTGTAGTAGGCCATTCATTTCGAGGTATGTTGAGAAGGCGGGAAGGAGGGAAGTCAGCCCATAGTTGGATAGCACAAAATGCAAAACAGAAAGCTCTACCTAAATGATTAGGATATGCTATGTGTCAACCTATACATATAACCACTCTAAGAGTGCTCAAATGACCATGCTCTTCACAGCAAGTAAGTACATATAAATATTACTTTTTTTTTCATTTTAAGAGAATTTAATGCGTCATAGTGAAAGATCATATAATAGAAATTGCAAAAGAAACAGGTCCCAATTACTCATTCATCACTCACAGCATACATACAATATCAAACTCAAACATCCTCACTCATACCACATAAAAGAGCATTGCAGATAATGATAGAAATCAGCAAAAAATTCAAATTCCCAAATATGTAACGATAATGTACAACCAATTTAAACAATCACTGTCTTCATCTTGGTGTTGGAAAACATCAAACAAATTAATGTTGCAAAGTAATATCAAAAGATGAAGAAAGATTCAACATTAGAAAATAATTTCCAGATGTCTTCCTCAAATGTCAAAAATAGTTGGATGGGTCGGAGGGATCTGCCTGAGTGTTTTTTTTAGCAGTGGGATACCCTTAGCTTGTTTTCATTTGGAGGGTACTGTGGCTGATGAAAGGGAGGTATTTACTATCTGATTCATCAGGAGGTTAATAGCCTCTGCCCCCAAGGCAAGAATAAAGGAGGGGGCCAGGTCCATCGGAGAACCTTATTTGAAGCCTTTTAAGGCACGCAAGGAATCACCCAAGGGGATTGGAGAAAAGGAGTTCAAAGAGCACGCTTCCACATTGATGGTTGGGTCTTAGCCGAGCTCTTTCAGATTTCCTACCACCCCTAGAGCGACATCATCCATGCAATGTTCATGTATCTCGTTTCCCATGCTGGGAGGTGAGAGGCTAGCCTAAATGGTAGCTATTGTTTCACGCAAGAACAAGGCGAGTGTCCCACACCATTGCACTGCTGGAAGTTTCTGATTAGAGCCTACTTTGAGAGTGGAAATGATTTATCGGATTCTAAAGATTTCCCCGGAGTGGTTTCCAGCCTTTAGAATTTTAGACTCAAAGTAGGGTTTTTCGGTAATTAAATTTCTTTATTATACTTCCCTAATTCTACTTTATAGTCAGCTTTCAATCAATCAATCATGTGTTTGTTAAGCGTGACTACTCACCAGTAAGGGTCTCAAGGCACTGGGGAGGAGGGGAGGTACAGGTTCCAGTCCATTAAGGAGGGGGTTTGTCGAAGAGTCAAGTTTTGAGGTTTCTTTTGAAGATGGAGAGTGATGTTGTTTGTCTGAGGTGGAGTGGTAGGGTGTTCCAGGCTCTGGTCGCGAGGAAGGAGAAAGATCAGCCTTCTGATCTACTCTTTGTGGAGTGGGAGAGCTTGGCTCAGGAGAGCTAGGCTGATTCTAGGGTCCTTTGGGGTTGGTTGAATTTGAGTCGGCTGTTCAGGTATGCTGGTCTGGTAATGTGGAGGGCTTTGTGTGCGTGGCTGAGGATCTTGAGGGTTATTCTAGTCTCGATGGGGAGCAAGTGGAGTGTGTGCAGGTGCTGGGAGATCTGGCAGTATCTTGGCAGGTTGAGGACCAGTCTCGCTTCGGTGTTCTGGATGTTTTGTAACTTGCGGGTGTGGTTTTTGTTCATTCCAGCATAGGGTATGTTGCTGTAGTCAAGTCTGCTGGTGACAAGGGCATGAGTGACAGTCTTTCTGTGCTCGAGGGGGATCCATTTGAAGGTCTTGTGTAGGAGGCAGAGGGTGTTGAAGCAGGAGGATGCGACGGAGTAGATCTGGTAGTCCATTTTGAGCTCGGAGTCCAGGATGATTTTAAGGTTGCTTGCATGGTCTGTGGGGGTGGGTGGGCTTTTGAGGGCGGGAGTGCCACTAAGTGTTGTTCCAGGCATCTGGGTGTGGGCCCATGATGAGTACTTCTGTTTTGTTGGTGTTGAGTTGTAGGCATCTGCTTTATATCCATTCGGCGACAGCTTCCATGCCGTCTTGAAAGTTGTGTTTAGCTGCGTTGGGTTTGTTGAATAGGGAGAGGATGAGTTTGGTGTAGTCTGCGAATAAAACAATGTTGAGTCCGTGGGTTCTGACGAAAGGGGCGAGCGGAGTCATGCAGACATTGAAGAGCGTGGGGCTGAGGGAGGACCCCTGGGGGTCTCCGCAGGTGGTTGGTGTCGGGACTAAGAGGAAGGGAGGAATTCTGAACCCGCTGCGCTCTGCCGGAGGTGGAAAGAGTGGATCCAGTCGAGGGCCTTGTCCCAGTTCCCTGCATTGTGGAGTCTACATGTTAGGGTGCGGTGGGAGACTGTGTCGAAGGCCACTGAGAGGTCGAGGAGGTTGAGGGCTACTGTTTATCCTTTCTCCAGTAGTGAGCGGATGTCATCTGTTGAGACGAGGTGGGCGGTTTCTGTGCAGTGTTTTTTTCTGAAGCCGGATAGAGAGAAGTTGACGATGTTGTGCTATTCGATGAAGGTGGTGTGTTGGCTGTTGATGACTTTCTCAATAACTTTCGCTGGAAACGGGAGCAGGGAGATATCTCTGTAGGTTTTGAGGTCACTGGGGTCCACAAAGGGCTTCTTCGGGAGGGGGTTGACCTCAGCTTGTTTCCAATCATCGGGGAAGGACCCGGTCACCAGGGAGCGGTTGATGGTGTAGCAAAGCATGGGTGCAATGGTGTCGGCAGCTCTGTTGAAGATATGGTGGGGACAGGGGTCCACGGGGGCCCCAGAGTGGATTGACTTCATCATCTTCAGTTTCTCTTCAGTGGCGAGGGCTGCCCAGCTACCAATCGATGGTTTCAGGGTGTCGGGGGTGGCTGGTGAGGGTTCAATGTGTTGGTTTTCTTCGTCGAAGTTGTCGTAGATGTTCTTGATTTTGTGGTGGAAGAAGGTGCTGAGTTTGTTGCAGAGGTCTTGGGAGGGAGGTATGTCAGTACACTCGCTGGTGGGTTGGGCAAACTCCATGCTAAAGAGATCTTTGCTGTTGTGTGTATGTGTAGAAATTCTGTCTGTCATTGCTGTTATTCTCGTATTTCTGATAAGTTGGTGGTGGGCATTGGTGGCGGTTCTAAAGTTGTTGTGGGCTTCTGTGGATTTAGAGTTCCTCCAGGCCTTTTGAGTTGGCGGCATGTGCGCCTTGACTCTCGGTCTTTGGTGGTAAACCTACTGGCTTTCTTGGCGTGTGTTGTTGTTCTTCTTGAGGGGGGATATGGTGTTGTGCAGGGTTCAGGCTGCGGTGTTGGGTTTGTCGTCTACCGCAGTGATTGGGGTCTAGTTGCAGAGTGAGGAGGTGAGCTGGTCGTCGGTAATTTTGGTCCAGTTTCTTCGTGGGAGAAGGGGCTGGAGTCTGAGGGTGGTGAGTGTTCTGAAGGTGAAGTGGATGCAGTGATGATCTGTCCACAGAAGTTCGGTGGTGTGGCTGAAAGTGAGAGTTTCCTGATGCAAAGAGGGGTAGAGGGTGTGTTCTGAGTGTGTGGGTTTGGTCACGATCTGGCAGAGTACAATGTTGTGGAGGTTGTCCAGGAGGGATGCAGTGTTGGGGTCTAGTTGGTTGTCTAGTTGGCAGTTGAGGTCTCCCAGCCTGGTCTAGTTTGTGGATGCGATGGCTTGCGGGGACATAATGTCCACGATGGAGTTGGTGAAAGGTCTGCAGGGTCTTGGGAGGTCGGTCAGTATATGAGAGTTTCTCGGAGGGTGGGGGTAGGGTTGGCCAGTATCTTGAAGTGTAGGTGTTACAACAGGTCTGTGGGCTCATCGGGCAGTGTGCTCAGGCGGAGGGTGGACTTGTGGACCATGGCGATTCCTCTTCCCGGGCTGTTGGGGCTGTCCTTCAGGGAGATCTTGTATCCTTGGGGGATGACGATTTTCGGTCCCGAGGTGGTGTTGATCCAGGTTTCGGTGAAGAATGCTACATCCAGTGTAGTCCTGTCGAGGTGATCCCTGATTTTCGTAGCGTGTTTGTAGAGGGATCAGACGTTGAGGAGGATGCATTGCTGGGTCTTTCGTTCGGTTGTGTTCTTGCAGGCAGGTTGTGCAAGGTCCATGTTCCTGGAGGTGTTGCAGGTGTGCCGGCAGCGCTGACAGCTGAAGGGCCCTTGCGTGTCGGTTGCTGGTGCTAGCATGCAGTTGTTGCTGCGGCCTGGGTTGAGTGCGTGGAGTGCCGCTGCGTTGTAGCATTGGCGATGCGGAGGTCTAGGGTTCCTGGTGATGGTCATGGACACAAACAAGCTTGCCTTTGGCACGCCTTTGTCATGCCTGCGGTGCGCCCTCTGCATGTGACCACCAATAAGTAGGGGTGGGGGAGGGCTGGACAGCTGGGAGGTGGCAGTGTGGAGGGGATATGGCTTGGGGTAGTCGAGCTGGGGGGATGGGCCGTGGGGACAGCAGCAATAATAAAACTGGGGAAAGCAAGTAATAGAGGAAGATAGCAAGGCATAAAAAGGGTGAATAGAAACGAAAAAGATTTGAGGAATACAAGGGTGGGAAGAATAGAGGGTACAAACGAAGCAGAAGAAGAGTGCTGAATAGCGTGAAAGGGTGAAACGAGCTAAAGGGTGAAAAACGGAGCAGAAAGCAGTCTAGTACTAAGTAGAGTAAAAGGGTGAAAAGAGCTAAAGGGTGAAGTAGAGTAAAAGGGTGAAAAGAGCTAAAGGGTGAAAAATGGAGCAGAAAGCAGTAGAGTGCTAAGAAGAGTGAAAAGGTGAAAAGAGCTAAAGGGTGACAAACAGAGCAGAAGCGGCAGAAAGCGGAGCGAGAGAAAGGAGTCAGAGGTCCACTGGATCACCAGGGATGAGGAGCTGGTATAACCTGTAGGTGGAGGAGGGCCTCGAACACCAAACACAATGGGAGTGCAGGGGCTCAGGAGAGACCTCACTTAATGGTGTGCTGAGAGGGTGGGAGAACAATTTCACTGACAATGAGTCAATGCTCTTGCTCTGGCTTCTTGACAGTAGGATCTATTCATGTTTGCAGGCTGATTTTGTTTTTTTTTAGGGAGGGGGTAAACCAAGGACTAGGCACTTTCAAGCATTGTTGTTGGGTGCTCCTTTCCGGTGCCTGAGTTCAGTAGGCAGACTCAATCCAGCTATCAATCTGCTCTACATCCTCAATGATATTGCCAGTGAGAGAGGGCTTACTAGCATCGAGCCTGTTGCTTAATAATTCCACTGTAATTTTGCGAAAGTTTCTTACCGTGCCGGGTAAGTAGCTTTCTTTAGGAGGGACATTACTAAGTTTAGGCCATCTAAATCTGAGCAGACCAGAGGAGTAGGGGAATCAGATTCGAGAGGTATAGAAGTGAATATTTGCTCAAGTGTATTACCAGCCAGGTGAGTAGGGACAAGGATGGTTTGCATGAGGCCCATAGCTGATAAGTTCTCCAGGAGTTTTTGGCGTAATTTTACATAGTCGCAGTCCATATGCAAATTTAAATTCCCCAGCAGGACGCAACGCCAGTGTCTGAGTGTCAGAGGAGAACAAACTTCACAGAGGGAGGATACAAACCCTCCAGAAGGGCCATGTGGTCTACATATAAGGTCCCCGGATATTGATTGTTTAAATGAAAGGGATAGTGTGAACCCTAATATCTCTGCCTTCTCCAATGTCATGTGGGGCGACTGGGTCAGAGTATAGCAGTCCTCAAAGATAATAGCAAGCCCTCCCTCTCTGCTGTATTTCCGTCTATCCTTCCAATTTTAAACCCCTTCGGAACTGCTGACCAAATGGCAGGACCCAAGGAATCAGTGAGCCACATCTCAGTTACAACTAATACGTCACAAAGTATGTCATCTATGTTATTAGCTTTTTTTGGGAGGCAGAGGGCATTAATCAATGCTGCCTTAAAAGGAGGGTGCAGCTCAGAGTGATGTGAGGAGGCTTGCTCACTACACTTAGTTACAGGAAGTGCACTTGTTTCCTCGGGGGTCTAGAGTCTAAGGGCTAAAAGGTATACATTTAGTGACTATTGCAAGATCATGGAGTTGCATGGAACTGTAGGAGAGACGATGCATACCATTTGGGATGATTCCAACATAGTGGACGCTACCAGGACGCTACCAGGATGCTGACGGGCGCAGATAGGCTTGCCTGTGTCGCACCTTTGACGCGCCGCCGGAGCATCTGCGCAGAGATCCTGTTTAAGTGCATGTGGAAGAGTCGTGAAGCTAGAGCGGCACACTTAAAATGGCCGCTCTAGCAGTCCTATGAGATAAAATGGCCGCTGTACACCAGATTCTCGTGGCGGCCAATTAAAGAACCTCAACTGCTCCCTCCAATCTGGCAGGAGGGGTGCGAGTCTACCCACAACCAAGGTCAGTGTCAATTAAGTACAATTTGTTCGTTTGTATACGAATCAAGCACATATTCAGATTCAAAAGGCAGTACAGTAATAGTTCCCAAGGTGCAGTGATGAAAAATGAGTTAAGTGCTGTGATTACAAATTTGGTAATAGAAGGCGCACAAACATAATTAAAACAAGAAATGAGCAAAGGTTTTAAAAGAAGGAAAATAAGCTGGCGTGAAGAGAGCCCACTGCTAACCTTCCAGCACCCTGTTTAAGTGCATGTGGAAGAGTCGGGAAGCTAGAGCGGGCACTCTCAAAATGGCCACTGTCCCAATAGAAAAAATGGCCGCCGTACCACCAGCTTCTCGTTAACCCCAACTGCTTCCTCCAATCCGGCAGGAGAGGTGCTGGTCTACCTACAACCCAGGTCAGTGTCAATTAAGTAAGGTTTTTAGCTTTTATTGCAACTGCACTCACAACAAAAAAATATGAACGGAATGCTGAACATTGGCAAACATTCATCCCAAGTCACAGATCAGGGTTGAATCCAAAATTTCTTTGCTCATCATGCAACCAGAGTTTGGATCCAACCATATGCAAATAAGTTGTGACCCTACTCCCTATGGGAGCAGTCCAACCCGAATTGCCTGGCCAGGTCCTCTCTGGAATGACAAACAAGCAACCATATAACATCCATACCTAACTCCATCTGGCCTGCCTGTCTGGGACCTGCGCCCACCCCAAAGAATGAATTAAAAAGTCTGGGAGTATGGTTGGAGCAGGATCTGACATTTAAGACCCCAGCAAAAAAGACAGCGGGCATTTGTATAGGGATACTTCGATCTGCTCGTAAAATTCTCCCCCTATTGCCAGAGCTCTTGAGGAGGCTACTTATTCAGGGTCTGATTCTATCAAGACTAGATTATAGTAACGCCCTTCTCCTGGCAGCCCCTGAATCTACAATTAATACTCTTCAACACGTCCTGAACTCGGCAGCGAGACTCCTTACTGGTACTCCGTGCAGATCATCAGCCAGACCTGCACTCAAAGCCCTCCACTGGCTACCAATTCGTGAAAGGGTTAAATTTAAGTCCCTATGTATTGTTCACAAGTCCCTGCAGGAGAACAGACCCCCCATCTTAGGGCATCTTGTTCGCCCCTACAAGGCTACTAGATCGCTCCGCTCCGATCATGCCAATCTGGCAATTGTTCAGAGAGTGAGGCGGACGCGGACTGGGGGTCGCCGTTTCTCAGTAAACTCAGCGACCTTGTGGAATGCTCCCCCACCCAGGATTCGGATGGAGCCGAGCCATCCGAAGTTCAGAAAGCTCCTTAAAACCTTTGTTCCCCCAGGACCCCTAGACGCTGGTACTGCCCCTGGCATTCCTTGTTCTACAGCGCTGGGACGCTTCCGGGCAGCCATGCGCTCTATAAATCCACTTTCATTTCATTTCATTTCATCCTAGGACCAGTTTTGGGGTATCACTCCTCATCAAACATGATAGCTTGAATCTACTGTACTCACAGGCATAACTGCAGCTCTGTCATGGTTACTTAGGTGGCTCCAATGCTGCAGGACCTAGGACAAAGCAGTTTTTCCACTCAGGGCCATGCACCTCGAGTCAGGTATCTTACCTTTAGCAGTTCCTGTTGTCAGTGCATTAGATAGCTGTCAGAACAGCTCCAGGTATTTCAGGCATGCCCCAAAGTTGATCTATATAGCCATCAGGACTTTTGGTTAGTTTTGTAGGCAGCTACTCACTGTACGGATACTTCCTTTTCTCATTATGGATGCCTCCTTCTCTCAATACTCTTTTAGAACATTTCTAGAATTGTTGCAGGACCGCCACATCTTTGCCTGACCTGAAAAGGGGCTACTTGACAAGACACCAGCCCTTGAACACAGAAATCTCTGGCAACCAGCTACTGTAGACTGCCGATACTGGTCCCTACCAGCTGCATCATTTACAAAGGAATCACAACCAGCAATCCCACCTATCTGGTTGGCAAGCTCACAATGTGCAATGGCTCTCAGCAGACCCATAGCAAGAATACTATCAGACTGAAGGCAAAGAAGTATACACAGAAAAAAACTATGCTCCTGGGATTTGGAACAGCATCCCTGTACCAATTAGGACAAACAGAACCCTGCTCCTGAAGACGCAGCTCTTTAACAAGCACTACATTATGGTGCAGTGATAGTACACTTCTGCACCCAGGACCCTAGTACCATTTGTTGACTGTATCTTTACGTTTCACCCTTTACAGATTTATGCTGCCTTTTGGCTAGGTTTATACTAAGAAAAACCAAAGGTGATGATGGAAGGAGCGTTGACAATACAAACACTCACCCCCAGTCAACTGATCTGGGTTTAATCCATCACCCTTCTTTAGCTCACTCCGCCACCCCAGTTCAGACATGGTCATATGCAAATCAGTCTGACCCTGTGCCTCATGGGAACAGTTCAGCCCGAACTGCCAAGCAATGTGTTCCCTAGACCGGAATCAAGCTTCCCAGGACCGGTTTCTGGCATGACAGCTGCTTCAGCCGGGCTTGCTTGACTCCAGTGGCAAAGTGAGCAAGGGACTCACGTCTGAGCATATCCTGCCAACTTAGGGCGAAGAAAGATAAACCAAAGGTGATGATGGACGGAGCATTGACAATACAAACAGTCACCCCCAGTCAACTGATCTGGGTTTAATCCATCACCGTTCTTTAGCTCACTCCGCCACCCCAGTTCAGACATGGCCATATGCAAATCAGTCTGACCCTGTGCCTCATGGGAACAGTTAAGCCCGAACTGCCAAGCCATGTCTTCCCTGGACCGGAATCAAGCTTCGCAGGACCGGTTTCTGGCATGACAGCCGTCTTCAGCCGGGCTTGCTTGACTCCAGTGGCAAAGTGAGCAAGGGACTCACGTGTGAGCATACCCTGCCAACTTAGGGCGAACAAAGAAAAACCAAAGGTGATGATGGACGGAGCGTTGACAATACAAACACTCACCCCCAGTCAACTGATCTGGATTTAATCCAGCACCCTTCTTTAGCTCACTCCGCCACCCTAGTTCAGACATGGCCATATGCAAATCAGTCTGACCCTGTCCCTCATGGAAACAGTCAAATTAGATAGAAATGGGGACCCCCTCTCAAAAGTACTTTCAGGTCAAGGAGTAGAGGGGAAAGGAACAATTAGAAACAAAAGTAAACTCCCTCATGACCTATAACCACTTTACTATTGGGAATAACCTCTATTTCAGGCACACACAAACCACATATTTAACATATTTGTTTATACATTTATTTTGTATTTGACATCTTCTTATCATTACTTGTCATTTTTTCCTTTTTTTTAAAATACAGATAATTATTCACTGTGTATTACCAAAACTTTTTTCCTTTAAACACATGTACAAAAATTCCTTTATATAATACAATGATGAGAAAAACCCCAATTATCTTATAAAGGCGAGACAGCTATAATATCCAGATCGAGAACCACATACATTCAAACTCATTCACACATTCTAAACACTCACAACTCAAATATAACAAAAGGAAAAAACATTCTGTTGTTTTGCACCAGTTGTCCACTATACAACCAACAGGTTGGATCTATAATAGGAGAATGGCCAACGCGTTTCGGTGGAAAAACAGCATTAGGGACCACCTTCCTCAGGACCAGCCACGGGCAATTCAACAGTGGGTCTCGCAACCTGAAGATTTTTGTCTTTAAAATATATACAAAATAGATATTACACGTATGCCCACATTGCTTTGTAATACCTTTTGAGACAGCAACTGTATGGACCAAACATATCAAACGATCATTCTACACAAATTGTGCCACCTTATATACCAAAATACGTGTGAGTATGCATGAAGAATGATCTCAAAATTGTAAGAAGAGAAAACTAAAACAGAGGGGTAAAAACAGAGTCTTAAGGAGGCTAAAGTAACATCGCAACTGTTGGTATCTACCTCTCTAATAAAAGGTACTATGTTTGTATAATAGTACAGGCCTTCTGCGTGGAACCACAACTCAATTTTCAGCCAGAGGCTAAGGCCTTTTCAATTTGACAGATGAGGACAGGTATTATCAACCATCCTGCAAAAATAGAAGTCACATTGATAAATAAGATGAGTTGGATATAAAGCTAATAACAATCCAAGTTACCTCTAGACGCTTCCTGTCAAAGGAAGAAGACAGTCAGAAAGGTCTCAACTCATATTGTTCTCACTTTGGGATGGTTTCGGCAGGGTAAACTGTAAAGAATGTAATAGCAATCCTGTTGTTTCTACCAACACGCAAGCGGTAGACCACAGATTCCTTCCTTTTTTCTGGTCACAAAAAATCTGTAGAGGAACAGAAAGATACCATTCCAGTCCTACCCAGATAGTTCCACTTGCCTCGAACCTGATTACACAACCGGCAGGAATTACTTACATTTTATCATTCTGTATGGATCATATAATACTTTTAGTTGTGCCTCGTCAAATGCGGAAACTCTGGTATGCTATATGGTGCTGTTAGCTGACCGATACCTGTTGAACAGAAAAACACTCTGTATTTTGTCCACTATAACACTAAAACACGCTATGTTAATAAGGATAAACTCCTCATTAAGTCCAGATAAAGATGCTAACAGTGTGTTAATTATATGTTGTAAGCACTTTTCATAACCTGTGGCGTGTAATCACCGGCGGAGTATAAGTATCTAGGCTGCGTACATTTAAAAGCAACCACACCGAATGACGAACCGTGCACAGCTCCAAAGAATGTTCTAACGTGGTATTGTATTTCGGTTACGTATCGGTACCTACTTATCTGTACCTATTTTAACTGGATACCCCCAAGGTGATGAAATATAAACACCTACTGCCTTCCAAATGGCACTTCTTTAATAGAGAACCTACCATACGTGACCCTGTAGCTTCTAACAGAAATACGACCTTGTTTAGTAAACCACATCCAGTCTAACGATTTAACCGACACTACCCTTGCAACGGAGCAGGCTACGCCTGAAAGCTTACCAAGTTCATAAAATCAGCATACATCCCAGAGTTCCGCCGAGCATGACAGCCAAAGTTTCCGACCGCAGCAAGAATCTGCAAAGGGACGCCGTTTTTAAACCCTAGCGGCTCCTCGCTAAAACGCACACCACCTGTGCGGCAATTCCGACTCACCCTATCGAGTGCTTCCGTATTCATGCCATAGAAGTAGACGACGGACTCACCAAGTAACCGCCATCTTAGAAGGAGACAACTATCTCCTTAAGGAAAAATCAGTAAGCAAACTAGCTATCTAGATCGCAGATACTACAAAGACATAAGAGCGAACTCTAAATATAGCCATTTTTATACATAATGCCTTCCTTTCCATAACATCCATTACGTTCCTTGTGCAGGGCCAGATCGATGATCTAACCTATACGTGAACAGTATAGATGTATTTAGTGTACACATCCAAGGGCAGATTTATAGAAAAGTATATGCAAGCTAATTTAGCAGTCCACGTTGATTGTCACATGCACATGGATGTATATTGGTTAGTAAAGGCCCTCAAAGGTAGTCCAGTAGGACCTAGCAAATGCACAGATGCTATGTCAAGTCATAACCTATTAGAAGGCTGAACTTTGCTGAAAATGCATATTTCACCCATAAAAAAAGGTAAACAGGAACTAAGTCCCCACTACCGAAAAAGCACAAACACTGGACATAGTTAGGGGCACAAAAATTGTGGGTTTTTTTTCAAAGACGTAAACATAGTCACTTACTCACAGAATAGGGAGAACTTCCCAAGTTGATGGTATATGTTATTCTTTGAAACCAAGGTGACAAATAGACCCTCTCTTAGTAAGTACCTTTCATCCGATTGGTACAATCCTGATTCGAACAATTACCAAGGATTTGTAATAATCTATTGGATTTCTTCATTTAATCCCTGTTTAACAGAATCAAAAAAAGAATATCCAGAAACACTCACGTCTTTTACGAGCAATATCCATAGGTATGCCACTTACCCCTTTTATTTTCTCAAGGATACACCACCGTGCATCCTTCTCAGAATGGTTATTATTATGGAAATGGTTTACAAGAGGGGCTTCCATCCGACCGTTGCGTATAGCAGATTTGTGTTCGCTATAACGAACTCTGAACTCCCGCGACGTTTCGCCAACATACACCATACTGCATGGGCAAGTAATACAATAAATGATATTCTTGCTGCGGCAGTTGGTGAGATCTCTAAGTTTGATTTGTTTGTTCTGGTGGACAAAACAGTCTGTGACTATGGCTGCATCACATGCATGACAACAACCACATTTGTGGTTGCCCATTACCAAAGGTAGTCCAGTAATAGTTGTTTGCTCTGCTCTATTTGACATCCTGGGCCTAGTATGTACTAAAATGTCACGCAGGTTACGATTCCTACGGAATGCTACCAGCGGTTGTTACAAGTTAAGATCCTCTTCTCCTGAATTAACTATTTTCCAGTTTTTTGGGATGATATTCCTCAACTTGAAGTTATACGGGGAATGATTCACAACACAGACAACCTGGTCTTTTACAGTACGGCTATTACCTTCTAATAGGGCATCCCTATTGTAATATTTGGCCCTCTATAGGGCATGGAGAACTAAGCGTTTTGGGTAACCTCTGGCCAGAAGTCTAGATTTTAACGCATCACCATGTCTGTGGAAATCTGCCATATTGGTACAGTTTCTTCGAATACGCAGGAACTCCCCAAATGGGATCGAATCTTTCTGGATGTTTGGATGGTAACTTTGGTATTGAAGAATTGTGTTCTTCGCTGTAGGTTTACGAAACAGGCTCACTTCCAATTCCGCATTAGTCCCTGAAATTAAGATATCTAGGAATTCTACACTTTGTGTGCTGCTGTTGGCCGTGAAAGTAAGATTAGAGTCCCTGGCGTTTAGCCAAAGCACATATTCATTCAGAGAGTCACTGTCTCCTCTCCAAATGAAAAAAATATCGCCAATGAAGCGCCTCCATGAAATGACATTGTCAAAAAATGGAGCCGCTTCATTGAAGATATTTTTTTTCTCCCACTCACCCATATAGATATTCGCTACACTGGGAGCACAGGAAGCTCCCATGCTCGTACCCTTTATTTGCTGATGTAATGATCCGTTGAACTCAAAGAAGTTATTGAATAAAACTATCTCAAGGCAGTCCAGTATAAATCCATCCGGTCTATCCCCTGGAGTCCTAGAGAGAAGGTCTGCCACAGACTGTAACGCCTGACATTGAGGGATATTGGTGTAGAGCGCCTCAATGTTTAGCGTTACAAGGATGTCAGTCTGTGCATTGTACGGCATGCCTTCCAATTTGGAAATAATGTCACCTGTGTCGCGAATAAAGGAAACATACAAACGAGTGAGTGGGCATAAGAATGAATCAGGTTCGAGAGAAGTGGAACTATCTGGGTAGGACTGGAATGGTATCTTTCTGTTCCTCTACAGATTTTTTGTGACCAGAAAAAAGGAAGGAATCTGTGGTCTACCGCTTGCGATACGGAATTAATATTTAAGAAGGACATTCTGTACTAATTAGTAAGGTAACCAAAGATGTGTTTTCTAACTAAAGATGTGTTCTAGGTTTTAACATTATAATATGGTGTGGTGAGAAACAACAGGATTGCTATTACATTCTTTACAGTTTACCCTGCCGAAACCATCCCACAGTGAGAACAATATGAGTTGAGAACTTTCTGACTGTCTTCTTCCTTTGACGGGAAGCGTCTAGAGGTAACTTGGATTGTTATTAGCTTTATGTCCAAGTCATCTTGGTAGTCACCTCACTTATTTAGAAATGTGACTTCTATTTTTGCAGGATGGTTGATAATACCTGTCCTCATCTGTCAAATTGAAAAGGCCTTAGCCTCTGGCTGAAAATTGAGTAGGGGTTCCACGCAGAAGGCCTGTACTATTATAAAAACATAGTACCTTTTATTAGAGAGGTAGATACCAACAGTTGCGATGTTACTTTGGCCTCCTTAAGACTCTGTTTTTATCCCTCTGTTTTAGTTTTCTCTTCTTATAATTTTGAGATCCTTCTTCATGTATACTCACATGTATTTTGGTATATAAGGTGGCACAATTTGTGTAGACTGATAGTTTGATATGTTTGGTCCATACAGTTGCTGTCTCAAAAGGTATTACAAAGCAATGTGGGCATACGTGTAATTTCTATTTTGTATATATTTTACAGACAAAAACTTCAGGTTGCGAGACCCACTGTTGAATTGCCCCTGGCTGGTCCTGAGGAAGGTGGTCCCTATTGCTGTTTTTCCACCGAAACGCGTTGGCCATTCTCCTATTTTAGAACCAACCTGTTGGTTGTATAGTGGACAACTAGTGCAAAACAACAGAATGTTTTTTCCTTTTGTTATATTTGAGTTGTGAGTGTTTAGAATGTGTGAATGAGTTTGAATGTATGTGGTTCTCGACCTGGATATTATAGCTGTCTTGCCTTTATAAGATAATTGTGGTTTTTCTCATCATAGTATTATAAAAAGGAATTTTTGTACATGGATTTAAAGGAAAAAAGTTTTTGTAATACACAGTGAATAATTATCTGTATTTAAAAAAAAGGAAAAAATGACTTAAGTAATGATAAAAAGATGTCAAATGCAAAAATAAATGTATAAACAAATATGTTGAATATGTGGTTTGTGTATGCCTGCACTAGAGGTTATTCCCAGTAGTAAAGTGTTTATAGGTCATGAGGGAGTTTACTTTTGCTTCATGGGAACAGTCCAGCCAGAACTGCCAAGCCATGTCTTCCCTGAACCGGAATCAAGCTTCCCAGGACCGGTTTCTAGTATTACAGCCGTCTTCAGCCGGGCTTGCTTGACTCCAGTGGCAAAGTGAGCAAGGGACTCACGTCTGAGCATACCCTGCCAACTTAGGGCGAACAAAGAAAAACCAAAGGTGATGATGGACGGAGCGTTGACAATACAAACACTCACCCCCAGTCAAAGCTTGATTCCGGTCCAGGGAAGACATGGCTTGGCAGTTCGGGCTGGACTGTTCCCATGAGGCAAAAGTCACACAATGTCAGACTGATTTGCATATGGCCATGTCTGAACTGGGGTGGCAGAGTGAGCTAAAGAACGGTGATGGATTAAACCCAGATCAGTTGACTGGAGGTGAGTGTTTGTATTGTCAACGCTCCGTCCATCATCCCCTTTGGTTTTTCTAGGTCTAAACCCTACAAATGCGACATACACACTTATATACCGAAATCACTGAAAACTGGCCTGAGGCTGTCCTACTAGATTTATACTGGTTTTGCAGACTAAAATGTGGCTACAAGAGGCCCTGTCTGTTGATGTTTGTGTGGATTCAGAGGAGTGGGTATCAGTTCACATTAGCTACTCAGCCACTAGCCTTTTTTCTTGTATATTTGGTTGGTAAGAAGGTGGACCTTGCTGTTCATTGACAGCGGCTAAATATCAGGACGGCTTTTTCCTTCCCCCTTCTTTTCACAGAAGTCTGACACACTTCAAAGGCCTCAAAGGGATGTTCTCTTGGATACCTACAACTCACATCCCTGTCTGTAAAGCTATTTCAACCCTACATTTAGTGAATCAAACACCCAATGGATTTCTTTTTGTTTGCAGTCACACAATGTCCATGCACATTGTTCTACTCAAACACTGGCTAAACATAAGTGTGACGCCCAAGTCTCTCATGGATGCAGCAAAGAACTAGGAAGAAAAGAACTGACAGGGCAATAAAGGAACCTTTAATATTGATACCGATCTCTGAGTTTATATTTTTCTATCATTGCCTTCATGGTGAGCACTTATTTATTCAGTACTGCCTATTCTCAATTTTGTACTAAAAACGTTGAACTTTTCACCGATCTAAAATTCAGTTCTTGCTTGGTTCAAGTCACTATTTTGATCTAATTGGTTGGGACTGATACTGTCGATCATGGTGACATTTAACAAAAAATCAAGGGTGCTCCAGCCAAATTGCAGAAGGAAATTTAGTGGTGATGAATATAATGTTATTCACTAAATTATTGGGGCTAGGGCTCCCACAAAACTGGTAGCAGAGGATGGTTGCATAGCACCTCTTTACTTTTTGGGATTCCTTAGGCAGGTACATCATTTTTTCCTGGGCTTTTATTAATCTTTAGAGCCTGGTCCAAGGGAAAAAAGTGTATGGAACTCTGCAAAAGTTCAACGTCAAAGAGACTTTTAAGGAAGTCACAAGATGTGCGTTTATGTACAATTTGGAGTGTAATTATGAATAGGGAGAATTGATTTTATGGACTCTTTTTGAGGAATGAGTTTGAGAGATGAATTTTTGTTTCTCTTGCGAGTTGTTTGAGTATGTGAGGATGTGAGGATACTTACGGGTACTACTGGTAGACTAATCAATGTTGTGCTTATGTATTGTTTATATTTGTAAATGCATTTGAGGTTTTGTTGATCCAATATATCAAAATATTAATGGTACTTGTTTATAATTATGGTGTGTACAGCAAGGCGCCACCTGTTCATTGATAGGGATTCTGAAATAATTAATTAATTTTTCCAGCTTGTATCACTAATTCTGGTTGGTCAATGTTGTGCTGGTGCACAGAACAAATGCACGAATGAGAGTGGATTGCTGCTAGACAAGAGTCTACTCAGTGTGAACTCTGATTTCAATTAAGCTTTCTGTTTTCACTTCTCGTTTTGGAGTTTTGCTCTTGCTTTTGAAGTTTCATGGACTAATTATGATCTTTTCTACCTTTCTAGGGCAAACAGACAAAAGTTTTTTTTTTAACTATAAAGAACTACTTGCCTGTTCAAGGATAAGTCTTGCTATGATTCATTGCTAAGTCAGGGCGCCAGGCTAAGATTGAAGAGAAACAACCAAAAAGAGGTGCTCCGATTGGTGAGTCACCGATGGGGCAATGTTGTGAGATGCTGGCCTTTGACAGAGTTGCCCTGTGGTTAGCCCTTGTTCGCTAAGTTGTTTGTTGTGATTTTGAGCTGATTCTAGAGTTTTGTTAGTAGAAGGAAGAATCGGAAGTTTGTTAGAAATTACCTGTGAAAGGTACGTTAGCCTAAGCAGTGATGAAAGAGATTGGAAACTATATGTGTGCCTGGATTTTAGACTGGATTAAACACACTGCACATGATGACGTTTTGCAAATAGGGTACTTTTAATGTAAGAAAGTTAGGAATGCTGGAACAAACCATCTCAAATAAGAAGCTGATGCCTAGACCTACAAAAGGTACAAGTGGGATCATACTGCTACAGAAAAAAGAGAGTATGACATAAACAACGCAGGTGCAGAGTTCTTTTAGAAATTGTCTTGAGATTAAAATGGATAGAGAAGACAAAAGTTGGACAGAGGAAATAACTGAATATGTAAAATCATTTCCTTCTGTAGTTACAGAGAAGGATGACCAGGAAAAAGTTGAACATGCAGATGAATCTGATGATGATGACCTGCTCTGTATACAGAAGAATTAACAGTAGCTGCTTCTGCTACTGTAGGAGTAAATACAGGTGCTAGTGGAGACAATGTGGGGGTGTTGTGGATGAATTTGAGTTCCTTATTTGAGATTGTGGTTGGAGATTTGTGGTTAGAATGTAAGGTTGTGGTTGGAAGGCCAACACAAAAAAACAGCTATAACTAGTCCTAATATTAAACCAGATGTCATTAAGTATTTGAAGTAAAAAATATATAAATTGGCGCAACATTTTGAGAGCTAAAGTAGTTAGTGCACTCTTTCTATGTGAGGCTAATGCATATTTGTAGGAAACACAGTCAAAAATGCTGGAAAAAAAATGGTGTTAGTGGTTTTGTATGTGCATTTGTGAATGGCCAGAATTCAGTAATGAGAGTCAACACCGTGAGTTGTGTTGGCGGACAAAAGGCAGAGAGAAGGTATGGTGTTTAGCACAAAACAGTAGTGATTACTTTGAGACAAAGCAAAAAACACTTAAAGAGACAAAACAGTTTGAGAAAGGAGTGAGGAATCAAAAGGGTTCTAATATGAATTTCATATCAAATACAGATACAGAATGTGAGAGAGTGGATGTTAGTGAGGAATTGATCAAAAAGCTAACAGCTTTTCACTTATGTGGGAAGATCAGGCACTGGAAAAAAGAGTGTTCTCATAATTCAAACCAGATTCAAGGGACGTAGGTACAGGTTTCACAGACGCAGATAAATAATATGATGGATTCTAACATGCAGAATACAGAACAGAGTGTGCGGAGTCAGAAATCAATGCCAAAGGCTCTAGTAATACAGCAAAATATGAGAAACAGAATGCACCCTAAAGCAGGGTATTAACAGAATCTATTGATTCTGACTGATGAATTGGCAGAACACAGTTCAGGATGACCATTTCTGAGGGAGGGAGGACTGAATTATTCACAGTTTTAACTAAAGAAGACCTGCCCTTAGATTTAAGGCGTGGAGTTAAAGATGAGGTCTGTATGATCGCCAATAAGTTATTTGGATTGATTAAAAGAACAAAGCCTGTTTAAGTCTGATGTGTTATTTCCTAAAACTAAACAATGCAGTCTTACAAAAGAGGCAGAGGTCAGAATAAAGAATGTAATAGAAAAAATGATTGGACAGGGGTTCCTCTGCTTGTTAGTCCTTGTAATTCTCCTATGATCAGAATTATAAAGCTGAATGCCAAATGGAGAATCATACAAGATGTACATATTATTAATAAAATTGTTGTTTAATGTTGTCGAGTGCGACCGAATCCAGCAGTGAGTTTGTTTTAAGTCCATAAGAAATCAGAATGGAATAAAGTCGTTGGCTTACGCCAAGTATTGCTCTCAACTCCCCTTTGTAAGGAGTCTCAGTTCCTTTTTTCATTCCAATTGAATATGATTCTCGTTTGATGTAGGACCCCACACTGGTATAGTAAAAGTCTTTTATATTTAGAAATTTTTAAATTGCCATGCAGTTCAGTTTTGGTGCAGTATATTATTGATCTACTGGTCGCATCACAGACAAAAGAAGACTGCAGGCTTGATACAATTGCTTGGTTGAATCATGCAGCTGAGAATGGGCATAAGGCCTCCCAGATTAAAATGCAAACTTGTAAAAAGGAAGCAATTTATCTTGGATACCATATTGAAAAGGGTGTTAAGAAAGTCTAGAAAGAACACATTTTTGCTATTCTGAAATTGAGTCAGTGAATGAAAGTTGCTCTTCTGACATTGGTAGCCCCCACATTTTACCTGATGTCTGATGTAATATCAAACTGTAAGTGCACTGGGTCCCTGCTAACCAGGCTCTCAGTGCCAGATCTCCTTTCTCTAAAACTGTACCACGATTGGAACAGCTTTTGATTCTTCTATAAGCCCCAGTAAGTGGTAACCCAGTACCCAGGGCATGCGGACAAAAAGTGGTCCCATAGGGACACCTCACACAGATCAGGTGGTGCTGCCATCACAGGCTGCATGTCCAGGTGCAGGATAATCCAAAGAGATGACATGGCACACAGCCCTGTGTGCCATGCCACCCTCACACTGCAAAGGTATAGATAAGCCACCCCCAAGGCAGGCCTTGAGCCCTCAGACAGTGTGCACAGGATCCCATGTGAAAGCATATCAGCAAGAGCAGATATGCCCCTACAATGTCCACTCTATTCTGAGATATTGTTAGTGGCCAGGGAAACCATAAAAAGTACCTGGGCTGGACATCTATCAACACGAGTTTTCTAGCTCCAGGTTGGCTTCACTAATTTCTAAGATGTTTGGTATCAAGCTTCTTGTCTAATAAATCCTTGATGGTGCCAGTTTTTGATTTAATAATAAATTCACACAGGAGACTTTTTTAGAGGTTCCTCTAAAACTTTACCAACCACTGGTGTTGTCCATATCTAGTTTTAGTCAGCCTGCCATAACTAGACATATTTCTGGACCCCTGGGTAGAAAACCATTTCCGGATCCAGAAACAATGTCAGCTTAAGCAAAGAGTATTACACCTCCCCCTTGCAGGATCTGCCTAGGAAGAAGAGGGAACTTCAAGGACATACCACCTTTGTACCAAACCCTTTGCTGTTAGAAGCAGATGATAACACCCCCTGGTCCGGCTCCACTTTTAGTGGGAGAACTAGAGGAAAATTTAGGAAAAGTTGGTGGTGGGTCTATCTTCACCCTGTACCACCCCTCAGGTGGGGAAGATTAGGTAAACCCATGTTTCACTATCAGCCATCTTGAGGATGGGTAAATTAGCCAATTAGAAGTTGGGTATGACCACCCCTCATTTGGGGTAAGCAAACAGAGGGTTTAGACATCCTACAGGTAGATAGCCCATAGCTACTACTTGACCTTACTTAAAGACACCCCTAAATTCAGAATTCAGGTGGCTCCCCAAGAACCTGACTTCCGATTCAACAGAAACAAGAAGACAATAAAAGAAGACTGCTACTGTTCAAGAACTGAGACCCGACGCAGAAGAAATAGTCAGAAACCCCTGGCCTTGTCAAGGACTCGACAACTGCAACCAGCTGTTTCTCCTGAAACTAGTGAGGCCTCCATTAAACCTCTGAGCCCCCCAGCCTTTTGCAAATTGCCAAGAACCTCCCTTTGGGCTAGAGGCTCTGGTCCTTGGCCTCTGCCGGTAAAGAAACCTCTGTGTTTGAGGACTGGCACACTCTTAGTCAACGTGACTAACCACTAAAACAAATCTTGCAGCTTCCCAGGCCTGTTGGTTCTCTAGTCCGGTGCAATCAACCCCTGCATGTCTCTTTCAACTCGAGGGATTCTATTAGTACAATGAAAACAGTACTGCATTGGCGAATCTTTTCTACCAAGACTCCAAACCACTCTCCAGCAACCGTGACAGCTGAGTTGGCAGTGTTTTGAAACCATTCACTTCCAGTGACCTGCTGCTGGAAACCAGCACCTCCATTGCTTTCTCAGACGACCTTGATGGTAAATATTTGCCAATATCGACCGCAGTGGATCCTGCATACTTATTATTTATCCACGTGTTGAATCCGTACAAAGTAAATTTTTCTATTTGAAGCCTTGCTTTTCCAAATATATATAAAGATTCCTATTATTTTTAAGCAAAATAGGTCTTGGAAGTATTATTTAGTGTATGTCTCATTTTTTGCCTCCGTGAGTACAACAAATGCTTTAAACTGCCTTCTGATAAGCCTAATTACTGGCCCACTCTACCACAAAAAGAGAATTAGTATTATCTATTTGTGGCCTATATCTTCCTATGGGAATATCCCACACTCCCTACATAGTGTACTTGAGTTTAGTACATGTACATATAGGAGGTATCTTATCATCAGCCATCCACCTTGAAAGAGGTTCCAATGGTTCTTGGAATTGTTTGGCACAGTTGCCAGTAGATTTCAAAATTTTGCTTGATCGCAAGCCTTTTAGTGAGGTTGAATCCTGCACTAGCGTTGTTTGATTATAATTTGAGTATGAATGGAATGGATGTGCATGTTTAAGTATTTTATTTATTTATGCAATTTATATAGCGCACAAATACCAGAAGGTGTCTCAGCGCTGAAGGACAATAATGCAGAGCAATTGAGGTGTTGTTTACAGGTTAAAAAGCAACGTTTTTAATGACTTCCTAAAGGCAAAAAGAGAAGGACTGGTCCTGATATGAAGGGGTAGGGCGTTCCACAGTTTTGACGTGGCAACTGAAAAACATCTATCTCCCCATGAAGATTTATTTGTGCGTAGGACAGTTAAAATGCGGGCTGAGGAGGAGCACAGTAATCTCTTAGGGGTACAGCAGCATAAAGATCTTCTTAGGAACTCAGGTCCAACGTTATTGGTTGCCTTGTATGCCATACAGAGTGCCTCAAATTTGATTCTGTTCCTGATCGGCAGCCAATGAAGCTGGCGTATTACAGAAGAAATAGATTTAAACTTGAGCGTACCTGACAGTATTCTGGCTGCTGAGTTTTGAAATAGCTGCAGCTTATTCAAAACTTTTTCCTGAGCATTTAAAAACAGGCCGTTGCAATAGTCGATCTTAGATAAGACCAGTGTGCACATAAGGGTTTTTGGAGCACTCAGAGGAAGGAAAGGAAGAATTTTCCTAATCATTTTGAGAGCGAAGAAAGATGAAGACACCACCACATTTGCACAGTGTATAAAAGAAAGTTTATCATCAAACATCACTCCCAGATTTCTGACCTTGGTGACAGGAAGCGGGGGTGTAGGGGTCCCATCTCAGTTGGCCTCCAAGTTGGGGACCAGCTGGGGACTAAGCTACCGAAAGTCATTATCTCCGTTTTATCGGAGTTCAATTACAGGCAGGTGCGTAACATCCAAAGACTGATGTCTCGCATCCCCTCCTGAAAATGTTATGCCACCACAACTCCATCATTGTGGACTGCCAGTACAAGTTGGGTGTCATCGGCATAAGAGGTTAACCCCATCCCATGAGTTTTGATGATCCTGGCCAGGTCCGACACATAGATATTAAATAAGGTCGGACTTAGTGAGGATCCCTGGGGCACACCACATGGGAGGGAGAAGACCGGTGAGTGGAATTCACCCAACTTAACAGACATTATGCGGTTTGCAAGAAATGAGGTTAGTAGAGTCCTGGCCTTTTGCTTGATGCCTATGGCGGAGACACTGTCGATCAGGATGGCATGATCGACCGTGTCAAAGGCTGCGGACAGATCCAAAAGGATAAGGACAGCCACTCCACCTTTATCCAGGATCATCCTGATCTCGTCCGAGGCCTTGATGAGGGCTGTCTCTGTCCCATGTCCCTTCCTAAACCCAAATTGAGTATCATCGAACAGATTATCATTGTCGACAAATTGGGCTAATTGCCTGTTCATTATATTTTCAATTATTGTTGTTGGGAAAGGGAGACACGCTATGGGTCTATAATTTTTTGGTTCCAGCGGATCGAGGTTAGATTTCTTGAGTAGGGGTTTAATAATAGCCTTTTTCCAAACTGATGGATAAACTCCGGTATTGAACATGGAATTACAAATATCACAGAGGGTAAAGGCGATAGGATCCGGCATGAGTTTGAGAATGGAAGGAGTAGAAGTATCCAAGGGGGAACCGGATTTAGTAGAAAGAACAGTCTTGTGTACCTGCTCACATGAAACCTGAGTGAATTCTGAGAATCTGGTAGTGGAGGAGGCATTGGATGCATTATTGAAAGTAGGTGAGCCTAAATTGGCCTGCGGGGCGAAATTTGAGTAGATGTGAATAACCTTATCTTCAAAAAAATTAGCAAGAGAATTGCATAAATCTTGAGAAATTTGAATAGAAGAATCTGTTGGGGGTGTAGAGAGTTTAGTTACTACTTGAAATAATTCCTTTGGGGACTTTTGACCCAATTCGATTTGCATACAATAATATTTACTTTTTTATAAGACGATCAGATGTTTATATTTTGTCATTGCCTCCTTGTATAATGTTTTAGCGTCGTTATTATAATCTTTACACCAGTGTCTCTCTAAATTCCTGTAACGTTGTCTCTCGAGTCTCAATTCCTCTGAAAACCAAGGTGCAGAATAAATCATTTGATTAATGTAAAGCTTTTTAGATGGTACTAGTGAAGAAAAGATGTTTTGTAGCCAGCTAGTGTAGTTATTGGAGGCTATTTTGGGATCTTCTGAAGAACTATAATGGAAGGAGGAGAGCGATTCTTGCAGGAGTTGAGCATCAATTTTATTCCAGGCCCGGGTCTGTTTAGATGTGTAAAGACCAGTACCCCTGGAATTGGGTTTCTTGACCTGAATGGTGCATGTTATTGCAGAATGATCTGTCCAGGTCATGAGGTAACCGAGAATAGAGAGATGTTACTATTATTAGTGAAAAGACCATCCAATGTGTGACCTGCCCTATGAGTAGGTAAGGTGATGAATTGATGTAGGCCTAGTGATTGAAGATCAGTGATAAGAGAGGAAGAATGCTTGTCATTGAGGCATTCCCAAAAAAAATTGAAATCTCCCAGGATAGTATAATCTGGTATTCCTGCTATAGATTCTAATAAAGTATGGAGTTCAGCGAGAAAATTTGATCGCGAACCTGGTGGTCGATACAGTAGGGTTCCTTTAAAGGATTGAGTATTTGAGAGCATAACAGAAAAAGTTAAAGCTTCATGTACTGAAAAGTTGGAGGTATCAGTTTTGATTGTATATTTGTCCTTGGTTTGACGAGTATTTTGAGCACTTGAATTCTCTCCATTTTCCATTCCTTTGGAATGGAAAAGGCGAGACCTAAAAACCTGCTGCTTTGGATCCAATAGCTGTGGGTCTTCTAGGATGTTTGAAATTGGTTGCAATTGTATTCATAGCCATTAAACAGAGTGAATGAATTGTGAAGGGTAATACTTTATTTGCTTATTTTCCACATTCGATTGAGATCCTTGTAACCAGGTCAAGGACTCATCATATGACAAATAGCAGAGTGGTTCGTTAGGAGCAGATTATAGTTGCAGCAGAGAACATTTCCATTTTTAGATGTAATATTTTGAATTTACCAACACTTCTTCCTATTTCAGACAGGAATTGTGAAGGCAGGGAAAATGAAGATGACATGTGTAAGAAATGGGTTGTTGGTCCATTAGTAGTGTTAACTGTGATCAAGCAACAGCTACAATCCCTCTTATGTTATGTAATGTTATTTTATGTTATGATGTGCTACATCAAGTTTTAGAGTGTGTTAGGCAAACGTCCAGAGCACACAATAAGCATAGATAGACTGGTTTGTCTTAGAGTAGTGATAGTAGGGATAGACCGGACAAAGCGTATAGTTTTCAAAGGTTTTATTCACCCACAGTGTTCCCCACTTGGGAATCACTGTAAACACAAATCAAGCCGACACATGTTTCGTCACAACATATGGCTGTGACTCTTCAGGGCTGGAAGAAAATAATCAAATAATAGTTAAGAAGTCAAAACAAAATGGAAGTTGCGTTATATGTGGTAAGAAGGAACACCCGTGAGGTGGAAACCAACACAGAAGGGGTTGGAACAGGAAAACTTCTTTAGTGTTTTTCAGCATTTGCTGTACTTTAATACCCAAGAATAATGTAAATACCTAGTGTCAGGGATAGAACCAAGGTGTCGTGACTTTCGGCGCAATCGGTGTAAAAGTAGGTCAATAGTCAAGATATACGTCACATATTTAAAAAGTGCATGCGTGCGGTGAGGCAAAATATTTTTGTTTTTAGCATAGAAACACATAACCAAAATCAGTGGTAAATATGGCCAGTTACCAGAGAATACACATAAGTCTATCAGATTCTACAAATATAAAGCATGATTTAGTTAGAAGAAAAAGGTACTCTCAAAATGAGATAAAACCATTACTTAATGCAACAAATGCGACATGGTTTAAGATGGAAGGGGCCTTCACAATAACTTCAAATGTGCATAATTACTACCTATGGGGAAATGCAGGAAACAATATAGTGAATAATATAGTGAATAATTTATAAACACATGGGAACAGTGTTGTCCGAAACTGAAGTTTGTTAGTGCAATATAACGAATAAAGTTATCTGTGGCAATGGTCCTCTTAATTTATCAAATGTATCATATTTCATATTATAGGTGCAATGACATAAACGAGAAATGGATCTAATTCTATCGGGCACTAAGGGTATCGTATCTAAAATAAAGGCTTCTAGTTGGAGATATGGGAGTTAATTAATAATTGTCTGTAGTCAGAAGCGATTGATACATAATATACAGTTTCGTAAATGTAAGTTTGCATTTTTTACAATTTAATAAACATCTATAATCAACCGGAAAGAAAGGTTTAGCTCAGCATGAATCTAGTCTGCGCATTTAGAAAATGAACCCCAAGGAACATGGTGGAATGAGAATTACCGCTTAATCATTATGCACATAATTGAGCCCAAAGCGCTCATTTAAAACCACCACTATTGTGTCACCGCAAAAGAGAAAATTGAAGAATATGGTATTGTCAATGTGCATGGACAAAATTAGCCTTAAGCGCTTCAATCAAATCTACACTGCCTGCATGTCACCGAATAGAAACATCACTGTCGTGTTTATCCAAAATCAGGCAGAAATTCCGGTTTAGAAGCATTTCAATCAACTCAACCCTGCCGTGTGGCTAGTCATCATGAGGGTTTCCAGGCGCCGAGCCTTTCTGTTGCTTGAATATGAATTTACCATGAAAAAAACAAAAGACAAGAGGCGTTTAGGAAAACAGGATCAGTTGGTTTAATTAAATGTTGCGGCCTGGAGTACAGTTACAGAAGCGGGTCTGAGGACTGACTCAAAGTGTAATCAATCTGAACAGGGTTCTACACATTTCCTTGGGTAACATAAAGTACTTTCATAGATCTTTTTTTGGGAAAAGAAAGTAGGCCTTGTCTGTGGAGTTATAAATAAGGGCCCTAGTACCAAATGCAGGTGGGCTTTGACCTTGCGTGGACACAACATGGGCCAGTGGGTAATGTGTCCGGATGTCCGGCATGAGGGGCACGTGATCACTGCGTGTACTGTGAGTGTTGTGTCCTGATAGATTGTGTGTTCATAACTTCATGGTGCATCCGACCTTTTGGGGCCAGATTTACCTCTTTTCCATGCAGCGCAGTGCAGCAGCCGTAAATGCTGCGTGGCGTTAAAAAGGAGAGAGGAGGAGAGCACCATATTTACAGAAATATGGCACTCTCCTCCCCTTTCCTTAGCGCCATGGAGACACCTTTGTGCCATAATGAAATAGTATCTCTGTGAGTCTAGGATAGGTTTTAAATTGAAAGGATATCCTTCCAGTACAAAATAACATGCTTGAACTAGCTTTTACCCTTTCCCCTCTTAAAATGTGTGCTGTAAGTGTAAGTGAAGCACACAATCAAAGTCAGAGAATAGAGAGGAAATGAAACTTAATTCAAAATTGCACAGTTTTCTGACGCTCAACCCTGTCTACTTTATTTAGTAAATAGGGTTTAGCGTCAGACACCTTGGGTGAGTGTGTGAAAATGCCCATGCACCACCCATGGTATGCCGCCTTTGTGCTAAACCAAGCAAAGCAGCGCTTAGCTCTACTTTGTGTTACTTTCATGTTTTTTCCAATGCGAAACACGTTTGATTTGTTCCAATTTTTGTGAAGGAAACACTGCTTAAAATCTTAGTAAATCTCCCTCATGGTGTTTGGGAATGTGCACACATATCTGGCCCTTTGTGCCTTATTGGGGCTATTCTCCCTGGACCATTGTGTTGTTGCTGCACTTCTCAGGGGATGGACCTGTGTTTCCAGTTTGCACATTTGTCTGCCGGCTACATGCTACCCCACCTGTGACCTGTCAATCAGCAGCTTCAAGCTTAGGTCTCACAGCCTGCCTAACCACATATTTAGGAGTCAGTATTGATGGAGAGTTCATGATGGGCGAATTTGATAATAATGACCCTATCTCATTCTTATATATACATGTATCATTGTGCATATTGACATTGACTTTTCCAACATTAACACTCCCCCAGTTGAATTTTCAACTACACCATCTAACTCATACTTCATCACAGTCACATTGCTAGGGGTTATTGTTCTTCACTTTTTACTACATCTCAATTTTCTTGTATTATACCCAATTTGAGGAATGCGCTTTTACAGCAGGAAAACCACAATTGCAAAAACAATAGCAATACGAAAATGAGCAATAATGATGCGCACAGACCGGTCAGCCACCGGGGGAGCAAAGAGTAACAATTTGCATACAACTCCTGCTCAGACGCACCTCTCTCCACACGCATGCCTCTTTGTAAAAAGTGCAATGCTTGGATGACAAGAGTCAGAGTCCCATTGTCCAGATCGTTGGCTGTGATAAATGTGCAGTAGGACATACCGATCTTGACTCATACTCCTCCCTCTATTATGGTCATTATGTCCAACATGTACTGATGTGGCATCAACATTAGGCAGATGGCTCTCAGTTCTTTCTTGAACGCATTAAGGCCAAGATCAGTGCTGTTCATCATCTTGAACATTTCCCAACTGGTTATTTACAACCAGCGGGCATTCACTTTTGTTTGTATGGGGAAGAGGGGTATGGACCCCCCTGCTGATATTTGTGCAGCAGAAACCAGTCTGAATTCTTCTGTAGTGTCCTTAAAATGAACCTAATCAATATAATCAGCTGTTTGTTTCTCTTGAGCCGGATGCAACAGAGTTGTTTACTTCTAAAGGCAATGTTGCTAAAACTCTGACAGAGCTTCTCCAGGAATGACAAGGGTCAAGGTATTTATGGAGACTAGGGAGCAGGGACGATGCCATCCAGGGATGAACCGTGGGCAATGTACTCCGCTCTGCTAGTAGAAGCTGCAGAGACATATTAACTGCACATTACATTATAAACACAGAATTCATGCAGTAATTACAACTCTGCCAAATAGCATAGTTAGCTACGGCACCTAGAACCATTGATAAGTCAAGTCAAGTCAAGTCAGGATTTATATAGCGCGCTACATACCCAGAGGGTCTCATGGCGCTTGAGGAGGGGGGAGGGGGAGTTACTTGTCGAATATCCAAGTTTTAAGTTATTTTCTGAATGCTAGGTGGTTCTGAGTAAGACGTAGGTGAGTGGGAAGAGAGTTCCAGGTTTTAGCTGCCAGGTAGGAGAAGGATCTACCTCCCATGGTGGCTTTGTTGATGCGAGGTACAGTGGCAAGGGCTTGGTTGGAGGATCGTAGCTGACGGGAGGGGGTGTAGAAGGACAGTCGTGTGTTGAGGCATTCGGGTCCAAGTTCGTAAAGTGCTTTGTGTGCGTGGGTTAAGAGGCGGAAAGTAATCCTCTTATTTACGGGGAGCCAGTGGAGGTTTTTCAGGTGACCAGAGATGTGTTCTTTACGCGGGATGTCTAGAATGAGCCTGGCTGAAGCGTTCTGGATGCGTTGGAGTTTTTTCTGGAGTTTTGCGGAGGTACTGGCCTATAAGGTGTTTCCATAGTCCAGGCGGCTCGTGACCAGTGCGTGAGTGACCGTTTTTCTAGTTTCGGTGGGGATCCAGCGAAATGTCTTTTTGAGCATGCGAAGAATGTTGAAGCAAGATGATGAGACGGCGTTGACTTGTCTGGTCATCGAGAGAGAGGAGTCCAGGATGACGCCCAGGTTCCGTGCGTGGTCCGTCGGGATGGGTGCTTTTCCAAGGGCCTCTGGCCACCAAGAGTCATCCCAGGCGGAGGGGGAGGTGCCTAAGATGAGGACTTCTGTTTTGTCTGAGTTAAGTTTCAGACGGCTGTGCTTCATCCACTCGGCTACTTCTTTCATTCCTTCGTGTAAGTTGTTTTTGGCGGTGTTAGGGTCTTTGGTGAGTGAGAGGATCAGTTGAGTGTCGTCAGCGTAGGAGATGATGTTGAGGTTGTGTTGGCGTGCGATGGCTGCGAGGGGGCTCATGTATACGTTGAAGAGGGTGGGGCTGAGTGAGGATCCTTGTGGCATGCCGCAGATGACTTCAGAGGCCTCTGACTTGAATAGAGGGAGCCGGACTCTCTGAGTTCTTCCGGTAAGGAACGAGGTGATCCATTCCAGTGCTTTTCCTTGGATTCCGATGTTTCTGAGGCGCTGTAATAGGGTGCTATGACAGACTGTGTCGAAGGCTGCGGAGAGGTCGAGGAGGATGAGAGCGACTGTGTCTCCATTGTCCAATAGAGTTCGGATGTCGTCTGTTGCTGCGATGAGTGCGGTCTCAGTGCTGTGTTTGGCTCGGAATCCGGACTGAGAGGGGTCGAGGGATTTGTTGCTTTCGAGGAAGGTGGCGAGCTGGTTGTTGACAGCTTTCTCGATGACTTTGGCCGGGAAAGGAAGAAGCGAGATGGGGCGGTAGTTTTTGAGTTCGGTGGGGTCAGCTGTGGGTTTTTTCAGAAGGGTGCTGAGTTCTGCGTGTTTCCAGCTTTCCGGAACGGTGGCGGAGTTGAGGGAGCAGTTGATGATGTCTCGGAGGTGTGGAGCTATGATGGAGTCTGCTTTGTTGAAGATGTGGTGAGGGCAAGGGTCAGTTGGCGATCCTGAGTGGATGGAGTTCATCAGGCGGATGGTGTCCTCAGTTGAGATTGGGGTCCATTCGTTAAGGATGTTCAAGGGGGGTGAAGGTCCTGCAGTAGGTTGAGTGGGTTGGTCTCCGGGTCGGTTGTCGAAGCTGTTGTGAATGTCTGCGATTTTGTTGTAGAAGAAGGAAGCTAGTGAGTCGCATAAGGCTTGGGAGGGGGTGATGTCGTTGGAGTTGGCTGATGGGTTGGTAAACTCTTTGACGATGTTGAATAATTCCTTGCTGTTGTGGGCGTTGTTGTCTAGTCGGTCTTTGAAAGCGGCTTTCTTGGCAGACCGGATTAGTTGGTGGTGTATGCGGGTGGCGTTTTTGAAGGCGTCTTTGGTGCTGGTGTTTGGGTCTTTTTTCCAGGCCTTCTCGAGGGAGCGACAGAGTTTCTTGGATTTCTTAAGATCATCGTTGAACCAGGAGGCGTTTTTACTGCTAAGCTTGATTTGACGTTTTTTCAACGGTGCTAGGCTGTCGGCGCTGTTGGATAGCCATTGGGTGAAGTTAATGGCTGCTTGGTCGGGGTTTGAAGAGTGGGCAGGAGGGTTTTGAAGGAGCGATGAGGAGATCTGGTCGATGGTGAGTTTGTTCCAGTTTCTACGCAGGGTGGGTTGAGGGTGGTTGTGGATTGTGGTCTTATTGTAGATAAAGTGAACGCAGCTGTGGTCCGTCCAATGGAGAGCTGTGGTGTGGCTGAAAGAGACATGTTTGCTGGAAGTGAAGATAGGGTCGAGCGTGTGACCAGCAATGTGGGTGGGGGAAGTGACAATTTGTTTGAGTCCGAGGTTGGCGAGGTTGTCCAGAAGGGTGGTGGCGCTGTTGTCATTGCTCTTTTCCAGGTGAAAATTGAGGTCTCCCAGTAGGATATAGTCCTCGGAGGGGAGGGCGTGTGGGGTGATAAAGTCAGCGATGTCGTCATTGAATTGTACACGGGGTCCTGGGGGCCGGTAGAGGAGGGTGCCTCTGAGTGTGGTCTTGGGGTCGGTGTGGATCTGGAAGTGAAGGTGCTCGGCGCTGGCAAGGTTGACGTCTGAGCTGGTTGAGATGCGGATGGAATTCTTATGGACGATGGCAATGCCTCCTCCTGTGTGCTTGACGCGGTCTTTACGGATGATCTTGTATCCTTCTGGGATGGCAATGGTGATGTCTGGGGCTGAGGAGGCGTTCATCCATGTTTCTGTTAGGAAGGCGACATCCGGAGAGATGGTGTCAAGTAGATTCCAAAGGTCGATGGCATGTCTGTGGACTGATCGGGTGTTGAGCAGGATGCATTTTAGGTGGTTGGTGTCAGGTCTCTGTATGGCGTTGGTGGATGCGGAGATGGTTTTGGTGCCGTCGAACTTGCAGGAGTTGCATGAGAAGGGTCCATGGGTGTGTCCGGGGGCGGCTTGGGCGCAGGTGGGGAGTCGGCCGGGGTTAAGGGCTAGGAGGGTGGTGGCATCGTAAGTAATACGGGAGGGGTGGGAGGGACGGAGGCCAGGGGGTCTGGCGCTGGGCGCGGTCCAGGCGCGGACGGGCGTAGACGGGCTTACCTTTGGCGCACCTTTGGCGCGACTGGGGCGCGAACGCTGCGCGTGGACGCTGCGCGTTGGGTCATTGGTCATAAATGGATGGTGGAGGGGGCGGAGCGTGGGAGTGGCAGCAGCTGGGAGGCGGTGGCGGGAGGAGGGGCGGACCAGGGGAAAACAACACAAAATGGAGGGTCAAAGGCGAACACAGACAGGGGCCGCAAATGCGCAGAGTGTGCAGGAAAAAGAACCTTAAACACACCAACCAGCCTTAGTGTAGCGCTAATAAATCTTACAGCCTCAGCGAGGTCGCGCTATTAATTAAATAAATAAATGCAATAGTGCAGCGCTACGCGAGCAAAGCGCTGCAGTGATGCGAGGGTCAGGTACACAGAACTGAGAGTAGGAGAGAAAACGATACCCCTGAGTCGGCAGAGCGTGGCAGCTGCAGGTCAGCAGGAGCGTGGGGGAGCAACCGGACTGAAGGAGGGTCCAGGCGGTCAACAACATTACCTTTACATGCTAAAGAGTATATAACCAATTCACAAAAATGAACTCTGAAAAATATCCAGCAATGAGAGAGGTGATGATTTTGCGGTCAAACCTAACCTAGGGGAGGGCAAGCAGATGCCTTGAACACAAAGAGCATATCATGATGTACGATTCGGTGGTGGTCCCATCCTCCTAGGACCACCCCAAGCAAAGTTATGGGCAAAAATACAATACCAATGAAAGGCCCAGATAGCATAATGGGGCAAGATCCTGGAGTGCAGTGATTATTATAGTATTAGCTCTCAGCTGAGCCCAAGAGCCTGAAACCTTGAGGAATGTTTGGATATTCCATACTATAATATTCACTGCACTCTAGAATATCGTCCCATAATGCTTTGCAGGGCCTTTGGTTGGGATTGTATTTTTGCCCATAATTGTGCTTGGGGTGTTCCTAGGAGGATGGGACAACCACCGAATCGTTCAACATGATGTGCTCATTGTGTTCAAGGCATCTGCTTGGTTCTCTCCTTAGGTTAGGGAGGACCTTAAAATCATCACCTCTCTCACTGCGTGCTATGTTTTCATTTTCACTTTTGTGGCATGACTATTTGCATTTTGGCATGTAAAGATAGAATTAATTATTGTTTAACTAAATGTACTGTTTGTTAAGTTTTCATTTTCACTTTTGTGAGATGACTATATGTATTTTAGCATGTAAAGATAGTTATTTAAAGTTGTATTAAAGGTATGTGAGATTTGAGTTTCTTTAATCTGTATTAAATTGAAAACACAAGATTTCTGTTTTATTGATAAGCATACCACGGAATTCATGCATGAACTCTGGAGTAAGCTACTGCACCCACAACCCTTTGATAAAAACAACTTTACTTTGATATGCTAAAAAGCATATAATCAATTCACAAAAGTGAGCTTTGAAAAATATCAGGCCACGAGGGAGGTGAGGATTTTGGGATCCCCCTAACCTAGGGGGAGGACCAAGCAGATGCCTTGAACACAACATACTATAATATTCACTGCACTCTAGAATCTAGTCACATAATTCTTGCAGGGCCTTTCTTTGGGATTGCATTTTTTGCCCATAACTGTGTTTGGGGTGGTCCTAGGAGGACGGGAACACCACCGAATTGTTCAGCATGATGTGCTATTTGTGTTCAAATAAAAAAACAATAGTCCTAAGCAAAGTCAAAGATACTTAATAATGATATATAGACCACAATAGGCTGCTATATATTTTTCCATGTCCAGCCGGACAAGGAATTTATTTTTAAGTGGAATTAAAGTTTTAAGTCTGAATACAGAGACAACAAAATTTTGGAGTAAGGCACAGTCCTGTACCCTACTCAGATAATACTCTGATAATTGGCCATGTCTTTAGTTGCCACGGAGCGCAGCACAACACAATATCTGCAGCTACTAAGCTGCATGATAAAGTAACAATACTTCCCCTTACAGGATTATTAATGAGGGCCCTACATCACTTTTGCACCACATGAAGTGGTACATGCATGACAGAGGGCTCTAAATCCGATTTATAAAGGCATGCTAATCCACACTGTCTGGCTTAAAGTGGCCTAATAAAACATTAGTATGGCGACGCAGCGCAAATCGCGAAGCAGTAAATAGGTGCTGCAGTGTGTGTTGCCATGCAACACAAATTCCTTGTGTGTTGCCATGCAACACACAAGGAATTTGACGCTGCCCCAGATTTACAAAGTCATGTACACCTGGGGAAGAGTCCAATCCATACGCCCCCAAGGTAAGGTGTAACAAGGAGAAATATGTTAATTTCTCCTTTCCTTGTTTTTCTCTTTTTTGATGTGTGCTGTATTCAGCAACACACATAGAAAGAGGGAAATGCCTCATAAGATTGTTTTGGGTAGGAAGGTTCACAAACCTGCCTGCACCCTAATCACCCTTTCACCATGGTGGAAGGGTGCCTACATTGTCTCAAGTCTGCCAAAGCGGCACCAGCACAGGCAGAAAGGACACTAATGCACCGTACTGCTTAAATACGGTTCATTCCTGCCCTGTCACTTTAGCATAGGACAGAGCAGCAAGGCACCTTGCCGCGCTGCCCTACACCAAAATGCTATACATGAGGCCCTTAGTTTGGGAACACTGAAAGTAGTAGAAGGTACTAACTTACTAAAAAGTATAAACTCAGTCAAAAGGGTAAGCTACCTTTGAGAACCAGGCTGTCTTTTTGCATTGATGTTGATAAGGTTTTCTGATGAAATATTGCAAACAGTAATATCGAGAATACAAATATGGACCTTATATACTGTGTGTGTAATGTTAAAGTTTTGACAACAAAAATATGAAAGACCACAGTATAGTCAGAAAGTGAGTAAGTATATTGAATTTTAACTACTATATCTTATATTTACTATAAGCATATACTAAATTTAAAAATACTATAATCTATTAATAAAACTTATATTATAAACATACAAATATGATTTATAATTTACAAACATAGAATAACAATATATACTTTAAAATAATTTCAACAGATGTTAAACATTATATTTAAGAATATATTATTTGAAAATAAATAATACATATACCAATAAACAAGAATTAAAATAGAAAAAATAGATTTTAAAAGTCAACAAATATATACAATAAGATAAAATATAAAACAAATTGAATTTAGAAAACAAAATAATTTATAATAAACTAACTTTTGAAAATTAATTAAAAATATGTAAAATGTACTACTTTCACTATTTCTACTCTAATATGAGCAAAAGTAAGGAACGTGATGGACTTTGGAAGGGTCAGATTTTCTATTCCAACTCCAAAAGGAGCAAAAGCAGGGAAAGTGTTGTATCTGAGATGGGTTAGATTCACTATTCCCATTCTAACCTAATAGAAAGTAGGGAAAGTGTTAGATTTTAGAGGACTCACATTTACTATTCCTGCTTCCATGTAAGCAAAAATAGGAAAAGTATCTGAGTTAGGAGGAGTAAATTTAGTATTCCTACTCCAAAATATGGAAAAAACATATTTTATATCACAAATACAAAATAAAATGAAATACAAACAATATTTTGAAGAAAAAACAGTTTCGTCCCCGCTACGCTAAAAAATTAACATTGACAAACAATTTAAATGAATACTAAAAAAATACCAAAAACAAAAAATTAAGATAAAAAAGAATTATTATAATTATTAATTATTATAAAAATTATGAATTAATCAACTAATTAACAATTAATTAGTATCACCATCTAACTAAATGACAGTTAGTCAATGTAAATCATGTCATTTTAATTCAAAAGACCTGGTACCAGATGTGTGTAGCTTTGGGTTAGCAATTACCTACAAGCACATTTTTTGGGATTTAGCTATTTGGTAATCGTAAACAGCTATGTACAAATGTGTGTTTCACATTCAGTGATTTCCAATGGGTCGCAAATTGACCTACATGTAACTGTACAGGAATTTATATAGCGCAAATCACCAAGCGGTTTCTAAGCGCTTGCTTAGGGAACCCGTCCTGGTATTCCCCTGTGAGATAACCCCAGCAGGGTATCCGCAAGGTGAAAGCCAGGCATCCCGCCACGAGGGGCCGTTGTGGAGATTTAGCAAGCTATTGCCCAGATTCGCAGAGTGTGAACCCGTGAATCAAGTAGGCACCAGAGCGAGAATTGTCGAGTCCATGGACATTTTTAGGACTCAAGACCCCGCCGAGCCGGCATTGAACCCTGGTCCCGGGCTGACCTCTGCTTTCAGGTCTGCCTCCTCTAACCAGTGAGCCACACTTCTCCACCTACCTCACTGATATGCATATGGTAGGTCTCAGTTTGTGACTCATTGGGAATCACAAAAATCACAAAGAGGGTGTCCTGCTGGGTTCAGCATACCACCATGTCTGTGATTGCTTTTCCATATTTACTTTTTTAAATGCAGCCAACTTTCCACAAAGAAAAATGGGATGAGTTTCAAAATGAAAAATGAAAAGTATTTTTTCATTTTTTTACGAGTAGGCAGTAGTCTGTGGGGCCACTGCCTGCTCTTAAAAATGTGTTCCGCAACATTTAGGGGAAGTGGTCCTGTAAGTTGTTTGTAAAATGTGAATGTTTTGCGACCTCATTTCAGTTGCAAAACATTCACAAATACCACTGCGAGCTGCTATTAGGAAGAGACCCTAACAAGTTACCAATCACAAATTGGGTCTTAGTACATCAAAAAAGCCAATGCAAATGCCGCTGTGAGCAACCTCAAAAAAGCTTCATACATCTCCACACTATCTGGATAGATAATTAATCCATTTTCCTTCTGCTATATATCTGTCAGTGCAAAAAGTGGGTTAATTATTTGGGAAGCAACCATCCCGGATTTGTGAAGCTACCTATCTTTTTATTAATTACTGTAACATTTAGAGTTTTACCATAAGAAAGGGATACTGTCTAAAAATTCCCATTTTCCTCTTTTATAATAACTATGATCACTATAAAAGTGCCTGGGGGTCCTACGGGCCTTTTTAAATACACTATAGACCATGGAGTCCCAGTCATCACAAGGGTACTCAATGTGGCTAGAGGAACAATGATCCCGGATTCCTGGTCTCAATCAATTGTAACCCCTTATATCCAAAAAGAAACAGAAGTGATCCACTTTGTTATTGTTCTATTTTCTTGAATGATGCTTGAATGATGCTCTCAGACAGAATGGCGGAGATGGGTCACTATGAAAAAGAGGTTAAGGTGGGTAATGGATACATGTATCTTCTCAGAAGCTCAATATGGATTTAGATCTGGTCTGGGAACTGTTGAGTAGTGTCTTAACTTATATCTCTTAATTAAGAAATACACTTTATAAGAACATTGGAATGTTGGGAGTTCCATTGATAACAATGGAGTGCTACCGGTTTATAATGGCTGGTATAAGCCTGGAGCTCCAACAGTCTAACGTTTCTTGTTCACAGCTCTGGCTGTGAACAAAGGATTCATGGAGCCTGAGGGGATTCCAATCCACTCGCGCTCCCATTAGGCTTTGTTTTTTTTTTTGTTAGAACATTCTGCCCTCTAGCGGCAGTATGTTCTAATAGCCTTATAGTCCTTCGTGGCTAGGCTGTTAGAGTCCCTCTCCCTTGTTAAAAGCCCTCGCCTTCGGCTCCGGCCTTTAACGCTGGAGAGGACCTTTAATAGCTGATATAGCCCTCCACTGCGGGCTATAAGGCTATAATAAATAAGGGTTCTCTGCACTCATCCTTCATGAACCTCAGGCTGGACTTTGTTAATCTCAATATGCCAAAATTGGGGTCATTCTTGCCACTATGAACGTTGATATTTTCTGAAGCATTTGCACAATGATTTAAATGCCATGTCCCATTATAATGATACTGGTGATTGCACTGAGCCTTTTAAATTGGTCAGGAGAGTAAGTTTGTGTTTTAGCTTACATTTTATTTGTTTTAAATATGAATTATTTAGAATGCTTTTAAAATAGAGGGTACAAGGACATCCGGTGCATTCGTAATTGAATAATACCAATTAATTATATGCGAAACACACAGTTTTATTGGCCAGGACAGCATATCCACTCAAGAAGTTACCTGATGGTTTTTTCCCTCATGGAGGATAGGGATCTTTGTACCTAACTATAGTAAGAATTTTCATTATGGACATTGGTGCAAAATCACTCAAATCAAGAAACTATACTATATATTGCCATTGATTACAGAAGGTTAACATCTTCTCTTCCTGGTGTGGTTTTTGCAAATACCTCCTCTTTGAAAGAATGGTAAAGATGAAATGAAAGGTCATTTGAACATTTTTTTTCATGTGCATACAATTTTGCACATCAATTGAAAAAGAAACATATTCCACATATGTTAACATTATACCAGTCTAAGGGCCTAATTATGAGTTTGGCTGTCCAAGAACCACCAAACTCATGGTGAGGCAGCGGTGGCAGTACCGCCATCACCACAGTGGTGGTCCAACCGCACTATCACAACTTTGGTGGTTGGACCACCATTTGACTGCTGCAACCGCCAGGTATCAGAGATACTTGGTAGTGCCTCAGTGGTCTGAGGGCGGCAAAATGCTTAGTGATGCCCTGTGGTACCACTAAGCATATCACAACATTCCTTACCACCAGCGTTCTCATTGAAGTTCTTCCTCCATAAAACTGCTGGTAGTTAGGAAAACAAGAAGGCCCTACATGCCCCTGTTTCCACTGTGCACTGGGGTGCATGCAAGCAAGGCACATGTTGTGCCCCTCCTGGGTGCATGCACCCCATTTCTGCACAGCATGTACGTGCACTACCGGTCCCGCGGCTGTGCAGTTTAAGGCTCACATATGAGCCTTTAAATTGCCGTGCTGCGGGACGGCCACGCTGCCTACCAACCAGAGCACAAAATAACTTGTAAAATGGCGGGCTGGCGGCAGTGAGCTTTGGCGGTGCGGAACGGTCCAGCACCCCAAAGCCCGGAGATAGGCCCTAAATGTAATCCTATCCTTGGGTTATGGGGTGGGTGTATGGGGGCACATGAAAAGTATCTATGTTGCTTTGGGGGTAGAAAGCAAGTCTTTTTTGATATAGTTAATTAAGTTTCATACCATAAACAAACAGATAAAAAATCTAGCAGTGAGGAAGACAGACCCCCATCGCCCCCCCTATTCTCACATGGGAAGACTGTTGTGTGCGCACATGCAGTGTGTTGTTATGCAGTTCCTACAAATCTATATAGGACCTGCACATCTTAGACAAGATAAACTAAGGGTTTGGTGTTTAGACTGATTCCATACACCTCCAAAAGATATATTAGTCTGTAGATCAACTAGCTCACAGTGCCACTATAAGCCACCAACTTTACCAAGGAGTGAATATTTTTCTGGCAACTATCGAACATGACAACCCTAACCCCTGAGTGATTGAGGAAACAGTACAGTACTTTTTGCTTAGTCACTGATCCTCACTTTGTCTGAGAGAGATACACAGACTAAACAGTGGGGACGTTTTCACTAAGCATCTATTGAACAAGCATCTTTCTAGTATAAAATATATGTGCTGCATCAACCATGAGACAGAAACAGATATAGACCATTACAAAAACCAATAGAGTAAATAAAGGGTACATTTCTACCATAGGGCTAGAACAGTGAATATATGCAGGCATATAGATACATCTCAGTTATAATGCGTACTCCTATGATGTGAGATAGAGAAGGATCCACCTCTTGGTCTCGAGTTGTAGACTCCTGCATGCTGGAGTGTCTGCATGAAGGAACTTCAGCGTATTGTGTCAGTGTGCCAGCATGGAACCTTTTTCTCCTCTGGTTTGCTCAGCGAAGATGTGGTACTTATATACCCAAAGGGTACCCTCAGGGGTTTTACCTAGATGTGTCATGGTACTGTGGAAATGTCGGCCAAGGATTATGATAGCGGAGACCCTTATACAGAATTATTATGCGGAAGAAGGTAATCCTGCTGTGAAACAAAGAATCCTCATACATAATAAATTAGGTTAGTTTTCGGAGAAAACCATCCGAAATTTATTCGGCACCTAACTAGGTAAAAGGTCAGCGCAAGAACAGTTATGTAGAGAAAGGTAGGACAAATGTAGGTAAAAGGTTGTGCAACTACCTAGGCCTATATTGGGGTACATTGGGGTTCATGACAGTGTGTGAGTGTGCTCATGGTAGGGTGTAAAAGACAGGCTCTCAAGTCAGTAGATCAAGGATAATCTCACAGAATTACACTGTGTATTTGAACTTCACTTTAAAGCAATATGTTTCTGAGATAGCTCAAGTCAACACCGGTGACACCATCACTATTGTAATGCTGCCCGGTTATGATGTAGCTATTATATAGCTTTGAAATCTTGCTTCTTTGCTATCACAACAGATTAATCTACAGACTTACAATCCAATCACCAATCTAATTACCTTTCACTAGTGCTCAAGTTTCAAATTCCAATATTTAACCTGTCAATATGTATTGCTATGGGTGTACTTATCTGATAAAGTAGTTGCCATGATTAGACGTCACTGTATTTATTAAGTTTGAAACATATTTTGGCTTGAGCTATATCTGAAGCAAATGTATTCATAATTAGAACATTTGAATGTTGGGGAAACATCACTTACAACGCATTCATTACAACGCACTACCATTACAACGCAACCATTACAACGCAAACCATTACAACGTATTGCGCTGGGGGGCGCTCTAGGATAGGGAATATATTTAATTTACTATCCAACACCTTCCCTACTATCCACGGGGACTGGAGTTGGAATAGTAAATTAAATAATTCACTATCCAGCGCTTAAAAGCACTATGCGTTGTAATGGTATGCGATGTAAAAACCGCGTTGTAACAGCAGGCGTTGTAATAGCCTGCGTTGTAACGTCACCAATCCGAATGTTGAGCGCTCCATTGAAGACAATAGAGTGCTCCCTGCTTCTAATATAGCCTTTTAGCACACTGTAGTGGGCTATACAAGCCATTTAAGGCCCGCTCCAGTGTTAAGGGAGCAGGCCATTAAAGGCCGGTATAGCCCAGCTATAGTGGGCTATAAGGCTATCAGAACATTCTACCACATCAGGGCAGAATACTCTAGTTAGTAAGACAAAGGCTTCACAAAGCCAGAGGGGATGAAATCCACTTGGGTTCCGTGAGGCCTTGTTCAGAGCTGTTGCTGTGAAGATAAATATTGGAATGTTGGATTTCTGGGCTTTTATCAACCATTCACACATTTACAAAGCCATCCACAATGACCGCCTCTCCTTCTACACACCCACCAGATATATACATAACTGATTCACAAGAACTCGGTTCGAAGACCTGAAACTCTCTACCTCTACATCTCAGGCAATCACCTTCACTGCCTCAAATCAGGAAGGACCTAAAGACCTGGCTCTTCGATGGAACTGCAAAACCCACTCTCCTAGTGCCTTGAGACCATAACGGGTGATTAGCCACGCTTTATGAGAACCCTGATTGATTGAGCAGAAGCCAGGTGTTACTACATTGTCTTCAATGAAGCATGCAACGTTTCAATGTTCTAATGACTGGAAGAAGCCCGGAACACCAACATTCCAATGTTGTCCTTTCACAGCTGTTGCTGTGAACAAAGGCCTCATGGAGCCAGGGTGGATTTCAACCTCCTCAGGCTCCATGGGGCCTTTCTTTTACCAATTAGAACATTCTGCCCTCTAGGGGTGGAAGGTCCTAATAGCATTATAGCTGGAGTAGGCATTTAATGGCCGGTAAAGCCCGCTACATCGTTCTATAAGGCTATATTGAATACTCATAAGATCTTCCTTGATCTTCTGACATTGGTACTTGCCTTTTCCATTAGTAATCTCATTACAAAGTCATAGCCTTGTGGCTGGTCCGCAAGAATTCTGCTTTATTTGTTTTATAATTGACCTAGTGGAGTGTATTTGCCTGTATGCAAATGCCTGTCTCCATATGTTCATGTGTATATATGTGTGTGTAAAGGGAGTGACGTAGTACACAGGAAGTGGAGTAGCAAGGGTGCAATAGGCCACAGGAACAGAAGAAATATGGATGTTGAAAAACAGCCACAATTGTGCACAGTAACATCCCTTGTTGGGACCTGGTACCACAGCACCAAGCGTTGATGAAAGTAATATCCATATGGGATCCTCATACATCCTGGCTGTCTTCTCTCATTTTCACTGTCATCAAGCTGCTGGCTAGCTACAGCATACATTTACCTAATTACACTTCACCACACATCTCGCTTAATTCATCGACCAATATCAGATAATGAAAGCTTTGAGGGCAGGAGGGCCAGAAGGACCTTTCAGTTGGCAATGTCAGTTAATGGAAGCCTTTAGTTTGGGAGGCCCAGAAGGACCTTTCAGTTGGCAATGTCAGCTGATGGAAGCCTTGGAGGGTAGAAGCCAAGTAGAACCTTTCAGCTACCAGTGCTTTGTGGTGGAAAGCTTGAGGTTGGGAAGCCCAGAAGGGTTGTTCTACTGCCAGTATTAGGAGATGGAAGCCATGGAGGTGGGAGGCCCACAAGAACATTTCATACTAATGTCAGGTGATGGAAGCATTGGAGGTAGGAGGCTCAGAAGCACAGATAGCATTTGCACCTTTCAGCTGCTACTGTCAGGTGATGGAAGCCTTAAGGTGTAGGAGGTCCAGAGGGGCCTTTCAGCTGCTAATGCTGGGTCATGGATCTTCTAGATTATGAAGGACCGGAAGGACCTTTCAACTGTCAGTGTTGAGTGCAGCAAGCCTTTGGTTTGGGAAGACTTCTTATCAAAACAGCAGCAGCATGCAGGGACACACCTCAAGTCTAAGGCAGTGCTTTAGGTGGTCAGGCACCTAGTGCCTGAACCTCCTTAATTTGAAAGGGTAAATACGGGCACTACACGAGCGGAGCTGTAATACATTCAATGTGAGATTGCCCGCAGGTATCAGGAGTGGGAGAGCGATGACCTGCATTTCTATAGCCTCTTATCAGAGCCCAGTGTAGAGTGTGACCTGATGCCACAAATAGTGAGCGGCAGAGCAAAGCTCTGTAATTTGCACCTATCAGGAAATGTCTCCATGTCTAGGACTGCTTGCAAGTGCCAGCCATCCCCAGAGCAAGGCAGGCTTTCTTGTGAAAAACTTCTCTGAACATATACAGTATTCTTACACTGGCTCGCTTTTTATTCATCCTTTAACATAACTTGGTAGCTCAGATGCTAAAATTGTTCACTGGGTTGAGCCTATGCTACAAACACTGATTACATTAGTGCAGGATCTTACTTCTGAAACATGCTCACCTCTAAGCAATATCTAGCTTCTAGGCTTGAATTCAGAATGAAAAAAACACGGTCTGCATCATCTTTATGAAGACCCTGTTTAGTTCTGTCGATACTAGCATTTTCTTTTTTTAGTAAATAGTTTAATACAAGAAAATAACTATCAGTTTTTTATAACGCTAATGTTTTTTTTTTTACTTTCAGGGTGAAAAAAACCAACCCAAAGTACATGGTAAGCCACTAAACACAGAGATCTTTATTTTAATAATTATCAACCATTTAAATGGCAATGAGAAGACAGGGGGCTGTGATGGTAATGAAAGGAAACGTTGCCTCAGAGAATATAATATATTTTTGTTAGTGAAGCTGTTACATCTTGCTTATTTCTTGCATTTCCCTTGCATAGATTTCCCCTTGCTTAGCCACTGCATCTGGTAGAATGTTGATGACACCGTAGAATGTTTGGTACCTGACTGCTCTGAGTAGAGGCAGTTGATGGCAGGCAGGGTGAGCGAGAGAAGAACTGCTCCTGGTGGGGTTTTTATTATTACATCTATAGATCATTTTATTGCTAACTTAACTTGGATTAATCTACAATAAATCAAACCTATGTTACTTACTGGATTCAAGAACTTTATTTGCTACAGAAGCACAACTAGTGGAACTTTATGAGAGGTGTGGGAGGACAATCGTGGTGGAAAATACTTTTACTTGAAGTATTTATACTTTGTTGAACTTGTTTGGAGCATGGCTTTAAATGGTTCAGTTGTTGATCAGAAAGTAGCACTCTTTCTCTTGAAGATTTTTTAATTTCTGATTGTTGAGGAGTTCAAGACTACAGTCCATTACTACTGAGTGCGTCACATTAAAAAATCAAGGCTTGTGCATATGAAGACGCAGGAACAAATAAGTGCAAGGTCCAGTATGCTTTCAACATAGTTGAAGCATACATCCCAATATTTTAAAAGAGGAAAGCTGGAATATTTTTTTGAAAATGGTCGGGAGAATGCATATGCTCCCCAGACTTCTACTGTAGCAAAGGCAATTTCCGGCAGTAGACTGCCTCAATAAACCATCTTTTACTTAAAAAAATCTGGAGTCTACCGCCTGAACCAGGTTTATGTATGTGGAGGGTCATTATGGAATTGGTAAAGGTAAGAGTGGAGAGCATATTTACTTTTTTAAGTGGTTGGTGTGTTAGATGGCTGTGAGGCCGGACATATTGAATAATAGATGAATCAATTCATACTAGACGGGATTGCCTAATGGTGGAAGTGGCTTGCTAGAGATAGGTGTGAGATCATCAGTCTTAGCCTATTTGTCCGTAGGAGGCAAGTGACTCTTAAGTCTTAAGTAGACATTAATCTGATAGCAGTTGAATAAAGAGAATGCTCTGTACGTAGATACTGAGGTTCAAGTCAAATTCTCCAAGCCAGATTAGAGAGATCACAAAGATCAAGGAGAGTGTCTGGGCCATCAAAGAATTAACCAATGTGGCCTGGTGAGTAATAACCATTTCGAAGGAGGCATTGTATTTATTTTTCTTTATTTTATTTAAAGAGTTTTATATAGCGCGAACATGACCCTTGGGTATCAGAGCGCTTCACATTTACATGAGGTAGGTTAGAGATACATCTTGTATAGTAGAAAGTTTTACATTGATATATGGTAGGTTAGGTATGCAGCTATATAGTATTAGCATACATATACAGTGACGCGAGTTAGGATACAGATAGATGTCAGAAATAACATATATATATATATAATTCCTATATATGTCTATCTTCAATGTTAACTATAACATATGTCATATGTTGTCATATGATGTTATACTGATGGAAGGACATCTTCCACAAAAGGCAGTATGACTGTTGTGAAAACGAGGAGTCAAAGGAAGCCACGAAAATCATCTTCTTTTGAATTCAGTGGTCACATGGATTGAAACAACCTTATTATTTGACACAGAAAAGGCATGGGTACTTTGAAAGGGTGGGGTTGACTATCATGGGGGCCAGAGTAGGTTGGCCTTAGTAGGGGCATACAATCTATGGTTTCTAATACAATTTCATCTGTGTTTTCAGTCAATGTTTACAAAAAACTGGGGGCCATGTTTTCAAGAAAGGGCAATACATTATCGCCACTTTTATTGGCAGGAAACGGCAGCTAAAGTGGCGATAATAGGCTTAATAATATGCCCTTGTGAATTCTCATAGAAGTCCAGGTTCTGGTGTTAAACTGGGCTTCTATGGGAATTCACAATGGCATAAACGCATGTCTAGAGATATACAGCAATGTCTGCACCAACTTTGGTGAAAAACTCTAGCTATTTTTGAAGTAAGCTTGAACTGTGTACTGCATTTACCAGGATGCAAAGGGGCGAACTGTGCTGGGACTGTGAGGCAGTGTGCTCCCAACCCCTTCTGTTTAAAAGGCTCCCTTGAGCCAGCAAGCTGACGAGCTTTGGAGATACACCTGTGTGCCTGTGAGTGGTTCTGTGACCTGAGAGGAACTTGGCAGCATCTCCAGCAACCCCAGATGATTTTTCTTTGCTCCCTAAAACTGCTGCTCTCTACTGATGAAGGGCTCAACCCAGAAACACGTGTCTAGAGATATACAGCAATGTCTGCACCAACTTTGGTGAAAAACTTCAGCTAATTTTGAAGTAAGCTTGAACTGTGTACTGCATTTACCAGGATGTGAATGTTGATGTGATTTTTAAAGAGCAGAAACACATCTTCTGTGACTAAGCATTTCAATTCCTTAGAAAGGATGCTGTGCAGCAAAAAGAAACTGATACTCGACATCAAAGATGGCTGCCACTGTTCCCAAATGACATGCAAGATAAAGCATCATGGAAAATGTAATCTGTGTTAACACCATCACATAGTGCATCCTCCAGAGACTTGAAGTCTTTGGTCAAGCACCACCAATATTGTCCACTTCCAGGCTTTCCAACTTTGTCTGGAGCTAAAATAAGTGCACACAAAGTATGCTGCCTTAGCACCTTCAAAGTTAGGAAAGGTAAGCCATGACCTATGAAAATTGCTTCCTCATCCATCCCCTCTCACATTCCTTACTTGAGGGAGTCTAAAGAGACAGTTCCTGCTAAGCTGGGCAGTCCACTTTTTCCTATACTCCCAGGAGTGCCTTACTTCTCTTTCAATGCTCAACTCAATCCATATCTCACCTCCTCTCATGAACCCATCATCGTGCAGATCAATTTTTTCTACTTTCTTTTTTCATAAACGTTATTTGGCAAGGCTTGCTTTAGCGAGACTAAATCTTTTCCTACCCACGGTGCTCCATGAATTGCTGATTGATAGTGAACCTTGTTATTACTATAGTGGGATTTTGTGATACTCCTTTGCCTACCCTGTTCCTCTGCTGTAATTATGTTGGAAAAGGAAAGCAGTCTAACTCTTGTCTCCAAGATACTATATCAGCCCAGCTTCTGTACCAGTAGTTATAGGGTGCAGTTTCAAGAAAGTATGTTGAAATAATTTCAAGATCTCTTTGATTGCACTTAGAAGGGTGAGAATTCAGTACCTCTGCTAAGCTCAATGGATATTTTCTCCCAGTTTCTCGTAAATAATACATTCACTCTCCTGTGCAATTCCGCTATGGCTGCAGGGAAGTCTATAGCTGGCAGGCATCACATATGGTTGAAATTATGGAAGTTGGAAGGTAATCAGCAAACTCTGGTGAAACATCTTCCTTTTGTGGGCCCAAGGTTGATTGGTCAGGGTATCAGTATGTACATCCAGATGTCTGTGGGAGAGGAAAAGATGCTACATCCTTTCCTCTCATAGACTCCATCAGAGGAGACAGCAGTATCGACATCCAATTTGTGTTTGAACCTGTGCCCAGGAGCTGTGCTACCTGGATAATCCTAGTCAACCTAGATCAAACAATAGCATGTCAAACCCGAACTATGATGCTCTGGGGCCTGTGAAGGGCAGAATCCTGTAGTTTTGTGAGGCTTATCTTCCTCTCATACAGTACTGCACAATTGGATATAGCACATAAATGGCACATTTATTGAATCTTACATCCTTTAATGAGGCTACGTTTCAGAGTCACTTTTATTCCTCAGAACCTGATACGCCTAGCTCATTTTAGAAGAATGTATTCTCTGCAAGTTCCTCAAAATCAGAGGAATTGAAACTGGGATTTTACTGCATCGTACTAATTGTTCCTAAACCACTGATTTTTGTCCACTCCTGAATCTGAATGGGGTGAACACGTTTATCAGTGAATTTCCTTTAAAATGATGATGTTACATCCCGTCATCCCCTTATTGGCACCAGTTGACTCTCTATTGATGTTAGACTTCATGGTTGCATACATCAGTATACCTACCTCTTGCAAGTCAACTCTTCCTACAATTAGTGAATCTATACTAATCTATATCTACGTTATACTATTATTTTGCTTTTTTTTGTACACAAGACATCAACGTACAACCAAGAAAACCGATGCCGGGTGCAAGGAACCCAAGGAACTCAGGACAGCAGTTAGCCATGAGAAAGGCCTAGGTGGGAAACAGAAAGTAGATTTAAAAGAAAGATACATTTGAGGTTATACAACTGTGAAAAACACATAATAAATTGATGGCGAGTGTTGGTGAATACGTCAATAGCTTCCATCATGGTCTAGGGAATAGACAAGATCAATCAAGTTGCAAACAGCTTTTATAGTCATAAATCTCAGTTAAAGTGAGTACCACCTTACAAGCCAAAACAACTAGTTGGAGAAAGAAGTATGGAAGGAACATTTAGCAAACAATTCAGGGCTAATATATAATGTTATTTACATGTTTGGGATACCTTAGCTACTCTTCTCTATTGAAACGCACGAAAGATTGTTTAATGGGATCAAACACTGGATAACACCTACTCTCAGGTGTATATCAGTCATGAAAGAGGCTATATGAAGGATTAAGTAGGTCTCTAAATCTACCAAGGAAAGTTCTAACTGAGAGCTCACTGATATTTAAAGATGTGGTAGATGACTTTGTAGCTACCAATATAAAAATGTAATTAAGGGGTAAAAGTTTATTGATTCAAGAATAAAACGACACAAAGAGGGTATGGATCCATTTTTGTTGTGACTTACTCAAGCCTTGCTCTTGAATTCTAGGAGTAAGCTACAAGGAAATTAGGGGTACTCCAGGCTTACATATGAAATTCAGGAGGAATATAGGAGTACAATATGGGTAAATCACATATAGATGAACCGATCTTTTTATACCAGGCCCTACATGCTTAACCTTAATTGAGAATGAAGGTGCTTTCCCTGACCCCTCCAGTTTGTCTATGCTATTAGTTAGCAGTGGAAATGCTGAACCTGGAACAATAAAGAGGAGGGAAAAAAGTGCTTTGCTGGCCAATATACAAGGGAATGCATATGTTCTACAGTGCTGACCCGATGATAATGGAGGGGCATTCCATTCCGGCCAAGGTGGAGGCACAATTAGAGGAGGTCATGAGCTGCAGGAAACCAAACGATTCTTAGAGGTTGAGTGACAGGTTGCAACCCCAACTTTGAGTATAAAGCCTTGAATGCTCGTGATAGGGTAGTTCCAATAGCCAGCATTGCATCTATATCTAATATCTATAATATCATGTGGAAAGTAGGTCAAGTATTGAGGATAATGTCATGCAACCTGTCTGGCACACAAAGTAAGAATGAAGACAGTAGTTGGTTTAAATCGATAAGGAGACGACTTTCAACTCAAGGACGCCTTTCACGGTAAAAAAGAGATTTAAAATCACAAGTAGCGTGAGTAACAATCACTTGCGTTGTGAGCATTTCCATTATTCCTGTGCGCTTGAGATAATACTATACCACAAAGGTGCAAAATTACGCATTTCACAATAATGGCTAAATTTCAGGAATTTTTTACAACAAGCAGAATGCAAAATTCTTGAAATTACGTGAATTAAGACTGTGTAATTTAAATTTGGTTAGATTAGATAGACTATCCATGTGCAAATATCAGGCTGGTTTAGACAGTAGTCCCACTTGCTCATCCCATACATATGTGCGCTTGCAACCTGGACATTTCTTAGTATCTCAGCTGCACTGGTCCCTGTTGGTAGTATGCATTAGCACTCAAAGCCATTTGAGTGAAACTCAGTGCGACGCACTCATGGCAGAGGTCCAAAGACCAGGTGGTCCAAAACCAAAAACACTCAGAAGGGTGTAAGCACTTCAGAACCCACCACGCTGTCAAATGTTTTATTATTTGGTAGTATCAGAACATTTTTTTCTCGGTTAGTTAGTGGGAGTGGGTAAGAGTACTTAATAAGGATGGAAATGGAAATGAAGGAAAATTACAAATATGCATCACACGAGGAGGTATGCACAACTATGTGCTTGATCCACATCAGAAAATATTTAGAGCCATAAGTACTGATGATTTGTGGGAAAGCCTTGTAACTAATGAGACTGAATAACTGATAGTGCAAAGGTAGCTACTGGAAACTAGGGGGAAATGTTAACCAGGGTCCAAATGTATAAATGTATTGCCATAAACATGGTCGCAATATGAAACCCGCCTTTGAGCAGCCAGTACCTAATGTTTCAAGTGATCTCTGTACTAATGGGTCACTAAAAACAATAATGATTAAGAGTGGGTTCCAAAACAACCTGCATCATGAATATTATGCAGTCAGACCACATATTCAGACTTGCGCTTATTGACTGCAACAGCAAGTACGGTGGCCTGCAGGAGACAGCAGACCAGGATTCCTGAGTTGGAATATAAAAAGCAAAAAGTGTTTTTTAAAGCAGTCTAGTTTTCATACGAAGGTTTTCACTTTTGAAAAACATCAGTGAGAGTAGGCAGTAGTGCCCTAGACTACTGCCTTGCTCCCGTTAATACTTTCACCCTATTTTTCACATGGGGAAAGTGTCCCAAACGGGGCCCTTGCCGTTTGCCAATTAGTTACCACCCCAACTTGGGAATCCATAACGTATCAATGGTTTGAATTCAACATTCTGTTGTAAACCATTGTAGGCCCTAAACACGCTTCTTAAAAAGTGCATTTCAGTATCAATTTCCATTCCTATTTCAGGAGTTAGTAAAACTTTACCAACTCCTAAAATGGCTTAGTAGTATGGGAGCTGAAACCCACTATCTACATGAACCCCAATATTAAAAAAACCCACATGGGCTCAGCTCTGGCACCCTTAATCTAGCGACACAAGTCACCACCCCTTTTTACAACACAACCAACAAATAAAAGCATAATTAATAAATGTCCGGGTCCACTCAACACCTGAGTTCAAGTCCAAGGAAAAGGTTAAAGCTTTATTGAAAAATGTCTAAATACACAGTACAAAAAAATAAGAATTCAGTACTCATGAAGACTAAGATATGGAATACATAGTCAGAAACCATATATGATCGCAAGTACCAATAAAAAATAAATGTCATAAAGACAGAGGAGCATTTTATCATTATTTTACACCGCGCAGCAAACCACCTCGTTGAGCTGCGCGGAAGGGAAAGGGCATTGTTGTCCTTTTCCTGCATTGACGCACAATATGCTGCCTTCCCCCAATGCAGACACCCTGGCATCACGGTGCAAGGGTGCCTCTGATGCAGACAGGATTGCATCACGGTGCAAGGGTGCCTCTGATGCAGACAGGATTGCAGCACGGTGCAAGGGTGCCTCTGATGCAGACATTCTTGCATCAAGGTGCAAGGGTGCCTCTGATGCAGACAGGATTGCATCACGGTGCAAAGGTGCCCTCTGATGCAGACATCCTTGCATCACTGTGCAAGGGTGCCTCTGATGCAGACAGGATTGCTTCTGTGCAGGAAGCCATACCTTCCTGCACAAAAATAACCTGAGGAACTTTCCCCTTTCTATGTATGCTGCAAAATGCAGCACACATTGAAAGAGGAAAATATTAGGAGAAATAAAGCTATTGCCCCCCATTACGCCTCTCCCGGGATCTAAACCTCAAACATCTTGGGGCATATCAACAAGGGCTGGCGATATAATTATCGCCGCTTTAGCGTCTGTTTTTGGGCGAAATATAGCGATAATTATATTGCATTATTTACAAGGACACACTATCGCATGTTTCCTTGATTCAGCTCCCATTTAGTTCACGCCTCGCTTTGCATCTCTTATCGCTAACTGTCCTACTCCGTATTTACAATAGGGCCCAGGACACCCATAGCGATATAAAAAACAGCGCTAACCGCTGTTATCTCCGGTATTTTAAGTCTGTTTATTTTTATGACTACCTTATCTATGACATGGGAGATGGATTCAGTGGCTGAATCCACATCTCCCTATCATCTAGATTTATTCTATCCCTGTGGGAATATCGTTGTATTTACAGCTATATTACCACATAACGCCGCTTTTGATGTATAATTTATCGCCCTGGAGAAACGTGTTGTTGATAACGCGTTATCCGGGCGATAAATTACAGCGATAGGCGGCGATAAATATAAAAGCGCTAAGCACACTTTGCGATATTTATCGCCATCTGTTGCTGCTGATATGCCCCTTTGTTTGTTGCATTGGTGGTAGCCAAGTTCACACCAGACCAGCTACGTAAGCATGAGACAGTGACGGAGAGGGCATGTGCTCATCAAGAGATAAGAGAAAGATAGTGGAAAGAATACAAAGACAACTGTCTTCAAATGCACAAAAAGCATTTTCAGAAAGAGTGCAACAAAGTGAAATCTAATTAAAAATGTTCAGATAGAAACAGGTGTACATGACAAGGTCAAAATAACAGTATTGCAAGCAAAAGCAGATAAGAAAGTTTGGGGCATTTGAGAATGGCCTTTTTTAGTCTTACGTCCAAATAACTCATGAGGCATGAGGAAAATTCAGTAGGGCGTTAGGAATTCTATCAACGCTGCAGAAATATTAAAACAATGTTAATAATGTTTGATTTATTTTTTCATACAGATGTAAAGGGTCATTCAATCTTGGTGAGTGATAAATTTAAATGCTTTTGTTGTTAAAAAATTGTCATATCTGCCTCTAAACTTTCTTTCATCAGACCAGTATGATAGGAGAAATGCCATTTTGTTTGTCATTTGTGCTCTGCAGTTAATATTTTATTTAAGCATTTTAAATGAAATAGCTTTCATAAATATACCAGCTACGGCAAAATCTAGATCATGTAACTTGTTCTAGAAATCCTGTATTTGAAGACAGCAACATTTTGATCCGTAGCGCATCACAAATGACCAAAGAAAATGTAAGAGATAAAGTATGCTCTGCTACACATTATGAGGATATTGCAAGTCACATTGGAGTTCCATAACTATTCAGAGGAACGAGGCAAAAGGCTGAGTTCCATTTTAAAGTTAGGGAACTCCAATGTGAATTGCAATATCCTTACCGTCTGCCATATATTTCATTTTCATTCCATTACCATTCCACCACACCACTTAAAGCCATGATGCAAAGCTCTTTCATCTGAAAGTGCTAGCATGTTTGCAAACTTGAAGGGCAAAAATGAAATCTCTAGTGCAAAAATGACCACATCAAAAATATATTGGGGCCGATTCACAGAACTAACTTAAGACACAATCCTAAACTTACTACTTTTGGTATTCACAGAAGGCATTTAGTAGTGGTAAAGTTAGGATTTTGTCTGAAGTTTGACTTAAGACAAACTTAAGACACATTTAAGACAGACTTAAGACAGACTTAAGACAGACTTTAGACAGACTTAAGACAAACTTAAGACAATCTTAAGACAAAATTCTAATTTAAGTCTGTCTTAAATCTGTCTTAAGTTTGTCTTAAGTCTGTCTTAAGTCAAACTTAAGTCAACTTAAGACAAAATCCTAACTTTACTACTACTAAATGCCTTCTGTGAATACCAAAAGTAGTACGTTTAGGATTTTGCCTTAAGTTAGTTCTGTGAATCGGGCCCATTAGATATTGCTTTCAAACAGATATTCGAAACAGTTCAATAGATTTCAGTTGTTAAAAAGCAGCTGCATTAGCTTGGGATGTCTAGAAACATGCAGAAAGATTCTAGCATTTTTGTATCTGAGGAGTGCAAAAATAAATATAAATAAATAAACATATACCCTATGCTTGTCATGGTCAACTGTTAAAATAGAGCAGAAGAAAGAAAAGAAACTTTCCGTTTTCATTGCTTTAAACAGCTGCTTCTGTTATGCTGACCTGCCTTTAACCTCGGTTCCTGGCTCTGGCAGCAGGCGTTGTAATGTCACAACTCGACTGTAATAACTCAAAATAGTCGAGCTCTGATGCCTGTCCTGTATAATAGGTGACTTGGTGCGTCACTAGTCACTGATTCTAAAGAAATCAGAGACTGACATTTATACAGGGATTTCAAACTCATGTGAATTATATATAGAATTTTAGATGGGTAACAGTGAATTACAAGGATGGCTTTCACCAACGGGCTCTGGGTGCCTTCATATACACCAAAAGAGCAAAGTCGTTGATGTTACCCTGAATCCTAAAATAGAAAACCCACTCAATATTCACTTTTTACCCATCTATAAATGAATGTTATATATTGCCCTCAAATCCATAATCCCTATGCACAGGCAGAGGAGTAATCGGGAAGTCATCCATAGCAAGGCCTCCCTTCCATTTCCCAAATAAAAAAAGATAACTGGCTTCATAGCATCTACCCCCACCACCAACACATGCTGCTTCTCTACCCCTCCACTCTCCTCCCATAGCACTGCTATATGTTCTCTTCCAGAGCAGAGAGCTAATCCAACACTGATGGGGCCTTGGGGAGTGCTATAATGCGGCCAATCCAGGCTACATCATACCAAATGAGTGTATTTGGAGGGGCAGGACAGTAGACACAACATGGAGGGGGTGAAGAAATTCAGCGTTTGCTCAACAACCCGTGATTCTCAGCTGTCAGTGAATTTCAGCAATGCTGGACAGCAGATGTGCTGCTAGACAACATGGCTCATAATGGCGCCAAGATCTTTCCGAATCATTTGATGTCAGACATACCATATTTTATCCATTCAGATCAGTCTGGATTTTCCCTAACGAGCAAGCAGCAGACAATAGCCGGCGAGCTCTACATCTAATAGAAAATGTCTCCTTTTAGAGGATTCTGCTCAGAATCCAGGCACTAGTTGCTGAGAGAGCATTTCACTGGGTGAGTTGTCCGTTCCTCCTCACAGTACTGAAAGAGATAGGCCTAGGACCACAAATGCAAACATGGATAGCAGCCACTTTCCAGGCACCATCAGCAAACATCCTAAGGAACTCGAGCCAATCAGACCCACCCTCTGCCATGGGGACGCAAGGGTGTTCCCTCTCACTCTTGCTATTCTTTTTGGCAATTGAGCCCCTGGCTGCATGCATTTACACACATCCAGAGATGAAAGATCAAGGAACTAATTACAAGTCAGGCGATCTTGTGACGGCCAGTCTCATGGGGGCAGTGGTGTAGCTGCCACATTATGACTTGAAAAGTCGTTGCAGCGGAGGATCTCCAGTTGTGCCAGGGAGCAGTCATTCCCTGGTGGTGGCCAAGCTGCACCACAGTGTAACATGCTCAGCTGGACTGGCGCTGAGCATATTACAAGTTCCTGCACCGCCAGCCATTTCATGGCAGGAGAACTGCCATGAAAACACTGGCATGCAGGAACAAAGGGGGACCTGAAGGGCCCCCTGGCCCGCTACCATGTGGAAACATTCAGGGGGTCACAATGTTGCCATTGCGGTGCCTGTTTTCCAGGCACCGCCTTGGGAATGACTTAGTACCGGAGTACAACTCATAATACTGTGGGCGGTTCTTGCACAGGTTTGGCGCAGCTGTGCCGGCAGAGAGCTGGTGCACTACGCCAAACTCGGAACAGGCCCTTTGTCTTTGGAGGAGACCGACACTTAGTTGCAGATGGCATATTTCTAATGGTCAGATTCACATACATCTTTAACATCCACCCTAAACTTGAAAAAGCAGTATGGCACAATGTGTGGCTTTAAGGTCAACCAATCAAATTCAGAACTACTAGGTGTAGGCTTACCTGAGGCTAAGGGAGAGGCATTAGCTGCATAAACCCCATTGAGATGGCCTAGAGATAACGTATAATACCTGGGGATCGATGTCACTTCTAGGATATGTGTGAAATGGCGAAATATTATATATCTCATGACTTGGCTGGGTGGCAGGCAGGAAAATGACTGTCCTACATAGCCTGTTGTATGTCTTCCAGGTCCTACCAATGAGAATTTCTAAAATAAAATATGTAGCCTTAGATCAAGAAATAGACTCTTTTATCTGAGCAAGGATCAAGACTGCGGTTGTCGGTTCAGTCTTACAGGTACAGGCACATAGGCACTAAGGAGGACTGGGGCACCCAGATATAAAACAGTACTATTATGCCTCTTTTTTGAATGGTCCCTCTATGAAACCATAGATTAGGTTCACGGTGATGCAGCAGTAAGAGGGTTGGCACCATGGGACATTCTGTAGTTGGCTAACTCTGATTAACCCCGCAGTCTTTTATGTATGCAAGTTCACTATGGAATTATGGGTCGCAATCTTGAGGAGGCGAGCCCTAACATCCTCCCCATCACCAATATAGTATATTCGGACCACTATATTCACCCGCTGGCTCATAGTGAAGCTGCTGTCAATAATTACTGCCACACTCTTAGCTGACTGTGGTCCTTGATATATGAAAAGAAAACTCAATAGGATGCAGTATTTTTAAAATCTGTTTCTTATTTAGGTATTTGTATGTCATCATAAAGTGCAGCCTTTGTGTTGTAATGTTGAAGCTTCACCCAGAAGCATCAAAGGGGTTTGTGAGGACATGGAAACTAAGTCAAGACTGACTTTAGAAATTTCTCATAATAACTAACGATCAACTTTGTAGTCAAGTGGCACAGTAAATGAAACCACTTAAATGCGCCGAGACACCTCAGGGTAATATGCGCCGAGACACCTCAGGGTAATTGTTTGCGCAATAAAAATCTCATAAATAAATACCATGCTGCCCATACATAATGGACGAGAAAAGAGCAGGTCGAGAAATGACCCAAGCATGTATCTTGTTTTAAGAAAAACATCCTCCCACTTCATTAAGCTCCGGATGGGGGGACATTTCTTGTGTAGCCTTTGAGGAGGATGTCAAGGCCCTATAACCTGCTTCTCTACGGATCAAGCAACCCACCTCAATACTTCATTTCCACCAGTCGGGATCTGGAGGTAAGTCTTACAGTAGTCCGATGGGGGAGTAGGGTTATCACTAGGTGCACACTCACCAAGATCCTGAGGTCGCAGTGATAAAGATTCAGTAGAAAAATAGGTGCGCAGTGATAAACTGTACTCACAACACAAAAAGATGATGACAGAATGCTGAACATTGACAAACATTCACCCCTTGTCACAGATCTGTATTAAATCCATCATATTTTTGCTCGCCATGCCACCCCCATTTTGGACCCAGCAATATGCAATTAAGTCATGACCCTACTCACCATGGGAACAGTCTAGCCTGATATGCCAGGACAGGTCCTCCCTGGAATGGGAAACAAGCATCATAGCTATAGTTTTGGGGTATTACCCCTCACCAGCCAGGAAAACTTGAATCCATAGTACTGGCATGACTCCAGCTCTATCAGGGTTACTTAGGTATCTACCATGCTGCAGGAGCTAGGATAACGCAGCTTTACCTCAAGCTTTAGCAGTCTCCGTCAACAGTGCTCAGAGTAGTAGACACAACAGTTCCAGGTATGTCACTCTGACTCGATGTTGATTTTATTGCAATGTTTGTGTTGTTTTGAGTTTCCTGTACTGCTCCTTCTATTGAGCCATCTGAGCGTTTGGTGGCTTTTGTAGGCAGGTTCTCCCAGTATGGCTACTTCCTTCTTTCCTCATGAATAGCTCCTTCTCTCAATGCTCCTCTCAAGGATTTCTAGGATTGTTGCAGGACTTCAGCATCTCTCCCTGGCCCGAGAAGTGGTTAAATGACAACACACCAGCCCTGTACAGAGAAATCTATGGCAACCAGCTAGTGTGGGCAGCCGGTACTGGTCAATACCAGCTTCATCATTTACAAAGCCTTTGCAACTAACAATCCCACCTATCTGGCTGACAAGCTCTCCATCACCAGTGGATCTCAGCAGACCCACAGCAAGGACATAATCAGACTGGAGGCAAAGAAGTGTAAAAAGAAAAAGAAAACGATGTGCTGCTGATTTGGACAGCATACCTATATCACTCAGGACAGACAGAACCTTCTCCTGAAGACTCAGCTCTTTAGAGTACGTTACATTATTGTGCAGGGATAGACAACTCCCTAAACCAAGTAACTCTTCAATCATTCTTGGACAGTATCATTATGTTTCACCCTATGCAGCATTACTCTGCCTTTTAGCTAGATATACTATACAAATGTGACATACATACAATCTATACTGGTGGCTACAAGAGGCTCTATCTGCTGAAGGTTGTCTGAATCCAGGGGACTGGGTTTAAGTTCACATTAGCTACTCAACCGCTAGCCTTTGTATTGTATGATTATCAGGTAAGAAGGTGTAGCTTGCTGTTCATTGACAGGGCCATGTGACATCATTGCACTAAAGGAGCTGAACTTCCTTCCCCAAGCTAATATACTGAGGTCACCTGTGCACAGCACTGACGAAGAATAGAGCAGGAAAGGGGCAGAAACAGTTAATAGATATTACATAGGCCTTTTTTCCCCCGTTTCGCAGAAGTCTGACACACTGCAAAGTGCTCACGGAAATGTTCTCTGGTATACCTACATTTCACATCACTGTCTAGCAAGATCTCTCGACCCTACATTTAGTGAACTCAAATCCAAATGGATACCTTTGTGCTTGCAGTCATACATAATCTATGCACATTGTTCCGCTCAATCACTGATCAAACATAAGTGTGACACCCATGCCTCTCATGCATGGAGCAAAGAATTTGGAAGAAAAGAACTGCCATAACAAGAAAGGAACTGTCGGGCACTCCTCCCATGAGAGTAACTGAAAAAAGGACTGTTCTTATATCTAAAAGCAACTGTTCCCACCCACTGCCAGTGCGTCTCATACCAACAAGAGAACAATAGTTGGTCTAAACAAGGGAGGGATGTACCTGACAAGGTACTCTAGACCAGAGAGTCACGCTCAGTGTCTCAGTCCAGGCAACAGGCCCTCCACGAACACACATAATTCTAGTGTGGGATGAGGTGAAGAATCGATTGATGGGTATAGGGAACGTAGGGCCTATGGGTAATGCAGGGGGTCATTTCCATCCCAAAACAATTGAATACAAATATTTAAAATGTGTGCACAGACATTGATATGTATTAAAGCAGACAGCTGTTTCGTATGTAACAATTCATCGATAAAATCTGAATAGGATGGGCCTACTTACCTGTTTTACAAATTCATTATTCGTCCGCACTATCAATTGTATTGGCTGTCCTTGGTCTTTCCCCACGGTACGTCTACTTCAATTTCACCAATCAGCAACTTACAGATATGTACGTAACACATGTAAAAGATTTTTCATGTGTATAATTTTAGGGTATAAATAATGTGCACAAAATATTGGTATAGATGCATCAAAGGAAAAACCGGTCGCAAAGGAGCAGATTCTCAAAATCTGCCCCTTTGCGACCAGTATTTTTGCATTTGGGATGCATCATCCCAAATGCAAAAATCGCAATTTAAGAAATCGCAATATTGGGATTACTTAAATTGCGATTGCATTTAAGGCATTTAATTGCGACTCGCAATTTGTCAGTCGCAATTAAGGAATGTTTAAAAATCGCTATTTATTTTGTGATTTCTACATGCATAGGCTTTTGCTATTCCTTATTAGTTAATCCTTATTTTTCGCTAATAAGGAATCACAAATGGCATTGTTGATGCATCTATACCATTGTTTTTTATACTAAGTATGGTCATAACTGATGTACTACTGATGTTGCACTTGAAACAAATTAATAGTAATGTTCAGAAGTGTGATTAATATTGTAGTTTAATTATGTTACATTTTCGTGAACACATCGTTTTGTGAGACATTATTTTATTCAAAAGGAGGCAGTTTCTAGTGATTTTCTCAATTCTGCTCATGTTCTATTTCCCATCCAAAACAATGTGTGAGCCCTCTTTCTCCACAGCGTCTGTGGAACACAAATCATTGTGTTGCAACTGATTGTTTCTAGAGAGAGCAGTTTTTGTGAACAAAACTTTCCATCATGTTCTTAATCTAACTTTTTTGAAGGACACTACTGCTGGAAGTTTTAATGCTGTCTTGTTAGCACATTAGTACATTTGTCTTTCGTTAGAGAATGCTTCATATTGTGTTTTGCATCTCCAGATTTCTGTTGCTGTGGAAATTAATAGAAGATTCTTTTTTATTCTTAGAATTGGGCTAGTGTGATAGATTTTATTGTGATAATCTAATATCTAATTTGTATAAAATTTACTATTTATAGTCAGGCTATGCTGAATCTGCAGTTTCCCCTAATTGATTATGCATAAAATGTGTACAAAAGCCCTTGGTTTTTACATGGCTGGGGGTGACTTTCATTGTTCCTCACAGAACACTGATCATCTGGGCCGGACTTTCATTTTTCTCACAGCTCTGTAGACTAAGGGGGTCATTATGATTGCGGTTTTTCCGCATCCTCGGGGCCGGCGGAAGCCACCGCCGGCCCTGAGGATGCGGAAAAACCGCAGCGGACTGACCAAAGACCCACCGCCAGATTAAGATGGCTGGTGGGTCCTGGTTTCCGTCCGCAGCTTTTCCGCCGCGGTCGGATTACAACCGCGGCGGAAAAGCTCTAATATGGTGACGGTGTCTTCCAGACACCGTCCACCATATTAGGATGGCCAGTAAATTATGCTCTTCCGCGGCGGGTTTCCCGCCGTGGAAAAGCATACGGAACTTCACTGCGGGGGCCCGTTGCGGGCCCCCTAGGTAAAGGGGGCGTTGGGGGGTGCACATGGGGGGTACCTATGGTACCCCCCTGCATTTGCATGCAGAAAGCGGCAGGCACCGCGCGGTGCCTGCCTCTTTCTGCATGCAAATGCAATGCGTGCATTTTTAACATTGCCGCGGGTGCAGCTTGAAGCTGCACCCGCCGCAATGTTAAAAATAGAGGATGTGACCGCCAGGGTGGCGGTCACATCCTAATTGCACAGGAGGGAACTCCGCATGCCATGCGGAGGTTCCCTCCTGCTCTGGGGTCGCGGACGGACGCAAGTCCGTCCGCGATCCTAATCGACCCCTTAGTGTTTTTATGTACCTGATAAATAGTGATACTGATTTCTAATTTAATACTTCTCTATCAATGCTTTCATGGCTGGGGCGTGGCTAAGCCAGCAAACATGGAAGACGTGTGCGGGTAGAGCTCCGCCGGGGGCTCCCCGTTTATGGCCGCAATTATCTGTTTCAGCTGACCTGCAGTGGCCGCTGACAGGAGGAGATATCCCTCGGGACCTGGGGCAGACCCGAGGTAAGTTATGATTGAGACTAGGGGCCCACACCAAACTACGCCGCCAGGAGCTGTGCCACACCACGCCAGGACCTGGGCCGCTGGCCACGCGAGCCCGAGGCCGGGCCCCGCCCACTGGGCTCCATTGTGTGACGCAGTTGCTCCGAGTCACTGTAGTGAGTTGTTGCCAGTGACATTACCCCCCAAAAAGTGTAGGGAGCAGCGCTCTCAACCTTTGTCCTGCTGGGTTGGACTGCTGATGTGCAGCGGACATTGTAAATCATCTCTCCCTTTATGCGACCGGAGCGCAGACCGGTACTGCGTCATGTGAACTGCTCACCCTGGTCGCCGGTGCCTATGTAGCGTGACCTGGAGTCGGGAGGGCTGCACCGACAGCATAGGGTCCCCTATCTGTCTGCTGGAATCGCACTGCGGAGTGACATTGACTGGAGCACCCCCGGCTGGCTTGACTGTGAGATACGGGCCGACGGTGGAGAAGGTGGCGCTGCTGCGCTGTGTTGAGCGGACATCGCTGCTGGTCACGGCACACCTGTGTGCCCTTGGGACGCTTCTTCTTCCCACCCTTCCTCACCTAGACCGTTCACATCACCTGCGCCAACCCCTCCACCCACACCGGATTTGAGCCTGGGGCCCGAGGCGCAGGGAATTTTAAGGGCGGCATGGAGTGAGATCTAGAGAGCCTGGGGGGAGCTATCTGCTGCAGGGCTGCCCTACCGTCTGCTTTCCTTTGGCTGCTGGGAACTGCCACCTTGGGACTTCCGCTGTGCCCTCCCCCAGCTTTTTGGCGCCACTGATTCATGACCTCCATTGGCCTGGGAAGGACCCCACCTGCTGCTTTGTGCTGAGCTCCTCTGCAGCTGACTCAGCTCAGCTCCTATTTGTGACTCCACTCAGCTGCTGCAGCCCATGGTAGGGGCTCCTGAGTGTTGCATATACAGGATTACCCAAATGCCGCTGCGGTGACGAACTGTGCATTTCTGTGGGTGCGCAGGAGGCTACCTGCGGCAGTTGCATTGGGACTCTTCTTGTTTCTCCAGGCAGTCATAGTGGATGGTGCGGTGCCCACGGGTGATTATGGCTTTTTCTCCAGTTGCACAGTTGTGTAGTGCAGTCTCTGGCAATTGTAAATTGTAAATGTAAATTGATACTTGTATAGCGCACTACTCACCCACAAGGGTCTCAAGGCGCTTGTACAAATACTGCTGTGGAACCCATCCTGGCTTTCCCTGTGAGGCATCTACTCCTGGGCACCCCCAAGGTGGAGGCCAGGCATCCTTAGCGTTGTGGGGGCCGTTGTGGAGATTTAGCAAGCTATTGCCCAGAGTTGCAGAGTGGGACTCCATGATTGGAATAGGCACCGAGGCGAGAATTATCATGTCCGTGGAATTTTGAGCCCAAAACCCGCCGAGGCGGGGAATTGACCCCTGGTCCCGGGCTAGACCTCTGCATCAGGGTCTGCCGCTCTAACCATTGAGCCACACTTCTCGACTGAGCAATTGAGTTGTTCGACTGTACTCCTCTTCCCCCGATATAGATGACCTATTTACACTCTGGCTTTTGACCATGGCACGGCTTCCACGTGCTTGAATAAAGACATGTTCTGATTCCTAGCGCTACGTCCTCCCATTGCGTCCTTGCCAATGTTCTGAGACGCCAGTAGCCTATTTGAGAAGTTGGTCTCCCAGTGCACTATGATCTAATAGCTGTTTCCTTGCACACAGAGACACTCTGTGGCAGTTGTCTTACTGGGACGCGTGGCTTGGCTGTGGCCCTGGTCGACCCGGTCGGAGTCACGTGCTTGTGCTTATAGACATATGTCACAGGGCACCCGCGCTAGGGTGGGTGCAGGAGGTATTTTAACTTCGCCTCTGAACTCCATGAGCAAAACGGGCAAGATGGCAGCGCAAGCCCTGACAGACTCAACCTCCAGCAAACTTGATGCAGTGCTGGCAGCGGTGGAAAAACTGGGACAGACCCTAAATCAGACACGCACTTTGTTGGAAGATAAAATAGATAAAGTGGCTATCGACCTTACTCACTTGCGCTCTGATCACTGCATACTGGAGGAATGCACCACGGCCGTGGAAGCTGATATAGCTCACATTTCCCCGCAAGTTGTAGCCACAGACCAGCATGTCCAAGACCTACTTATCGGAATCGAGTTCTTGGAGGGCAGGGTCGAGGATGCTAAAGGTCGGACACGACGCAACAATGTTCGTATAGTAGGACTGCTGGAGGGGAAAGACCCCACTACTTATACTGAGACCTGGCTTTGCTCTCTGCTACCTTAGGGAACCCTTTAATCTTGCTTTGTAGAGGAGCGTGCGCACAGGGTGCCCGCACGACCGCTGCCAACAGGCTGCAATCCCCGACCTTTCTTAATCTGACTGCTTTACTACAGAGACACTATATTACATGAAATGCAGAAAATACCAGATATTCAGGTCAACAACAGTAAAATTATGTTTTTCCCTGATTACACATTGCAAGTTCAGAAACATAGGTTTACCTTTATGGTAGTTAAAAAACGCCTTTGACAATGCAATCTCCAATACTCTCTTCTGTTTCCAGCCCGATTATGTGTGAATGCCGACGGAAAAACTCACTTCTTTCAGAACCCAACGGACGCTGAAGAATGGTTGGACTCTGATGTTTCCACACACCCTAAGACTGTCACCGCCCACTCGCAGACACTGGTGCGCACTGCACCCCCCAGCCGCCGTTGTGCGGACAAAAAGCGGAAACAACGTTTGGCCTCGCAGGCTATTGGGCCAGATCTGAGCCAAATACTAACTGAATGGAGTGGAGCCCTCCGAGCGGCTGCGGAAATCACAGGCTCCACAGTAGATGATATTGCCTCTACTTCCAGCAGGCATGGACAGCAGGCCCGGCTCCAGGAATATTTAGTTGGGTGGGCCAAAGGTACATTTGGGTGGGCCCCTGCTGCCCCGATTTATCGCTTATATATCTAGCCAGGCCTGCTTCTGGACCCTCCTTTCTCTCCTTAGTCTTACAAGGCACAGTAAAACGCACTCTTTTCAAAGTCTCTTTCTAAATGTTATCGCTCTCAAAAGTGCTTTTCTTCCATGTAATGTCCCTTTGATGGGAAGGGGAGGTTTCTAAGGTGGGAGTATCAAGCAAGTGACACTACTGGGGCTCCCTCTGTGCGAGCCTTCAGGGATAAACCCTCTCCATTACTACCTCCACCTGACCCCCGACTCTGCAGCACGCTCCCTTACAGGCTTGATTATCCACTTTTCCACCACCCCTCTCCATTACACCTTATTTCACAGTTGACCGTGTTCCCCAGCCCCATATCAGCCACCATTCAGTTCCACTTTCATTATTCCCAGTAAAAAAACAATAGTAAAATCACCTTCAAACTTGAAACATTGAATATAGCAGTAAATGTAATTAGCGTGCATGTTAAAGTATGCTCCACAGTTGTTCTAATCAGCCAGCTTTAGTGCTGGTGCAAATGTCTTTTTGACCTCTTTTTTTGACCTCTTTCTCTGTAGACAACTCAACTACCACCCTCCAACAGTGCCCTTTATCTCTCCGTAGCCACTTCCTGCATGGTCTCCGTCTCAGACTCCCCAACTACCACCCTCCACCAGTGCCCCTCATCTCTCCATAGCTCCCCCACACCCCATGACCTCCTCCTCAGATTCCCTCACTGCCACCCTCCACCAGCACCCCTTATTGCTCCGTAGTTCCCCCCACCATGTGACCTCCTTCTCGGATTCCCTAACTGCCACCCTCCACAAGTGCTCCTCATTTCTCTGTAGCCCCCCACCTCATGACCTCCTCCTCTGCTTCCCTCACTGCTCCCTCCACCAGCGCCCCACATCTATCTGTAGTTCCCCCCAACCTGTGACCTCCTCCTCGGACTCACTCACTGCCACCGTCCACTAGTGCCCCTCATCTCTCTGTAGTTCCCTCCCTCCACCCCATAAACTTCTCCCCGGCTTCCCTCACTGCCACCCTCCACCAGCGCCCCTCATCTCTCCGTAGCCCCCAACCCCGTGACCTCCTCCTCGGATTCCCTCACTGCCACCCTCTACCAGTGCCCCTCATCTCTCCGTAGCCCCCAACCCCCCGACCTCCTCCTCGGATTCCCTCACTGCCACCCTCTACCAGCGCCCCTCATCTCTACTTAGCCCCCAACCCCGTGACCTCCTCATCGGACTCACTCACTGCCACCGTCCACTAGTGCCCCTCATCTCTCTGTAGTTCCCTCCCTCCGCCTCATAAACTTCTCCCCGGCTTCCCGAACTGCCACACTCTACCAGCGCCCCTCATCTCTCCGTAGCCCCCAACCCCGTGACCTCCTCCTCGGATTCCCTCACTGCCACCCTCTACCAGCACCCCGTATTGCTGCCTTGTCGGGCGCCAGGACGCTCCTTAGCTGGAGCATCTGTGCGCCAAATAAAAACGCATAACATAACATAACATAACAGAACAGTTCCCTCCACCCTGTGACCTCCTTCTCGGATTCCCTAACTGCCACCCTCCACAAGTGCACCTCATTTCTCTGTAGCCCCCCACCTCATGACCTCCTCCTCTGCTTCCCTCACTGCTCCCTCCACCAGCGCCCCTCATCTCTCCGTAGTTCCCCCCAACCTGTGACCTCCTCCTCGGACTCACTCACTGCCACCATCCACTAGTGCCCCTCATCTCTCTGTAGTTCCCTCCCTCCACCCCATAAACTTCTCCCCGGCTTCCCTCACTGCCACCCTCTACCAGCGCCCCTCATCTCTCCGTAGCCCACAACCCCGTGACCTCCTCCTCGGATTCCCTCACTGCCACCCTCTACCAGCGCCCCTCATCTCTCCGTAGCCCACAACCCCGTGACCTCCTCCTCGGATTCCCTCACTGCCACCCTCTACCAGCGCCCCTCATCTCTCCGTAGCCCACAACCCCGTGACCTCCTCCTCGGATTCCCTCACTGCCACCCTCCACTAGTGCCCCTCAACTCGCCATTGCCCCTCTCTCATATCCATTCCATTTGTTGTATAGCGCTACTCACATCAGTGTAGTGTGTCACAGTACTTTACATACCCGCACACATTATACAGAGACAATCAATCAGTCTACGGGGAATGTCACATAAGACCATGAGGATTACAAGGTGTAGAAATCACATGTCATCCATACTGGTAGGCAATTTATTTCACAAGGGTTTGGTCTGGGGAAGCACAAACTCAAGATGTAAAGAGTACTCCAGTGGTTGGGGGTTGGCTTTACTGATAAAAAGGTACAACTGCCCAAAAAAACTCTTTTTAGTAACATTAGAAAGTTGAAAGAATGTAGAAGCTCTAACCATATCACAACACAAAAAAGCGAAGTTTGTATTCAGCTCCTTGATGACATTTCATAGGTCACTGTTCTATGTTAGGATAGTAACTTCTAGACTGCACGTAACACAAAGATATCTGTGACAGAGGTAGTAACCCACTGAGCTATTCCCATAAAATTCAGTTTATCTGCATTTAAAAACTACCAACAGACAAATGGTTGCTCTGCAGCAGTATCGTAAATACCCAGTTATCTGAACAGCTGTTAGTGTCGTTGTACGTCAGTGGCAGGTTCACTGCGAGGGCCAAGTCTCATTTTGGGTGGGCCAGGCTCATGTTTGGGTGGGCCTGGCCCACCCGGCCCACCCTCTAGAACCGGGCCTGATGGACAGTCCAGTGACAATGAACTTTCGGATGATTTGCAGGGGTCTCAATGCTCGTCTGAACTGTTAGTTGTTACCCTGCAAACGTCGGCAGATCTTGGTTAACCAGCGGCACCCAGGTATTGTTTCCGTGACACAGGTGTGTGAGTCGCACAAGCTAATGCGCATAATCCGCGCTGAACCTCCCTCTGCGGTGACCTCTTGTAGTCCCGCCACAATTATAGCATGTATACGAGACGAGGGCTGATTGCTCCACCGATAATAAGCTCTCTTGGCGCTTTGGTACAAGTACGCACATAGATCACAGATGTCAGCAGGACTCAAGGGGTTTAGATGTCATGACTCGCGGGCCCCGCCCATTATTGTATGGCCGGAGTCGCGGAGCTCCCGAACACTGATCAAGTACTCTGCTTACCATTTGTTTTTAAAGTTGTGCCTACTGCACCCCCCCTAGCTATTTCGTGAATGTTGTCTTGGTACAAGGTTTGGACGGTTGCCTGTTGCAACCTCGCCCTTTTGGAATTTTTCGTATATTCCATATTATTGTTTCAATCGCCTTTTAGCATGTGCAAATATGTACAACTTCGACATTCTGGTGCGGTGGGACCAATGTTAAAGTTTTGTTCCATGTCTGTGGAGTCTGATTTCCCCGCATTATGTTGTGCGTTTTTTTATTGCTGTCCCTTTTAATATACAATGGCCTCAGTTAAAATAGGTACCTGGAATGTACGTGGCATTCACACTTCCTCAAGCAGGTATCAAATTTATTCTGATCTAAATCGCCATCGCATACAGATAGCGCTCTTGCAAGAAACTCACTTAACCAAATCTGAGCTCCCGCACTTACTCCAATGCTGGCGTGGACAGTTATTTGCCACGGGGTACTCAGCGTTTGCACGAGGGATCTTGGTATGGGTAAGACAGGGGATCCCATTTAAAGGTGCAGACACTAGAATAGATAGAGATGGCAGGTATGTGGTGGTCAGGGGCGATCTCGATGGCAGGCCACTAGTGATCACTTCCCTGTATGCACCATCAAGACCAAGGAGCATTCTTCGACCAGATCTCACAGATACTAGCGCCCTGGCATGATATCCTTATGTTGCTAAGGGGAGATTACAACAGTGTGCTGGACACAACACTAGACCGATCATTCCCCCTCTACAAGTTACAGTCACGAGTCACGCCAGGAAAGCACTGAATAACTGAGCAGGGCAATGGAACCTGACAGATGCATGGAGACACCAACACCCGACAGATAAAATATACTCTTATTATTCAGGGGCTCACCGACTGTATTTGCAACTTGATCGGTTCATGGTCTCTACTACTTTGCTACCATATGTCACCTCCACGCACTATCTGGGATGTACACACTCTGACCACAACCCCCACACTTTAGACCTCCAATGGGACAACACTAGATTCCCGATCCCGACTTGGCGGCTGCAGCCTGATGCCTTACTAGACGCACCTTTCCGTGACTCGTTAGCCACTGCTGTTGTGCAATATTTTAAAAATAATGCAGGAACAGTCTCTACGCCCCAAATTGAATGGGAAGCCTTAAGGTGGTGGCGCGGGCCATAGTTTACATACACCGTCGGGCATTGGTAGGCAATTGGAGGGTGATTTGTTACGAGTGGAGCCTCGGCTGGCTGAGGTTGAACAGGAGGAGACTGGGGATGCTGCGGACGCATTGTCAAGCGCACATGCGGAGCACGCCCATCTGCTAGACAGAATACGCTGTTTAAATTATGCGGCACACTCTGAAAGGACCCATCGCCAGGTCAATAGGCGGGTAAGCTCCTCTCATGGCTAATCCGACAGGAGCTATTGTCCCCTCTGGTCAAATCCTTATGCACAGCGCAGGGGGTTCTGATATACACCCAGAAAGCCATTCATGATGAATTCGTATCCCATTATGATGAGCTGTATAAGTCCTGCATGCAGGTAACGCTCCTTGAGGTTCAGAATTTTCAGGCAGACCTAGTTCTGCCGCAGCTCACTCCTAAACAGCTAGATGACCTAAATGCTCCCCTCTTGTAAGAGGAAGTCAATGACAGCATTCTTTCCTTGTGTAACGGCAAGTCTCCGGGACCCGACGGCTTGCCGGCAGAATTTTATAAAGCGTACTGCAATATCTTACTACCGCCGCTCTCGCATCTAAATGCCAAAGCCATAAAGGACTCCTCACTCATACCCACACAAAATGAGGCGAACCTGATTTACTTGCTTAAGCTGGGTCACGGCCCGCAACTTCTTGGCTCTTACCGCCCACTAGCGCTCCTTAATACAGATCACAAAATATTCACGTCGGTACTATCCAACTGTTTGGCCCCATTAGTGAAGACTTTAATTCATCCTGATCAGAATGGCTTTGTCCCGGCTAGAGGAACATCCCTTAACATACGCTGGCTGTTCCGTGTGCACGCTTATGCCCCGAATGTCTGGCCACGTTCTGGATGTCTAGTGCTTGATCTAGAGAAGGCATTTTACGCTCTAGAATGGCCTTATCTGGTGGCGGTATTACAAAAATACGATTTAGGAGAAAGCTACATCCATATGGTGAGTCTTCTTTATCAGAGTCCCACAGTACGGGTCAAGACGGAAAAATTGATTTCTGACACCTTGAGAGTGAGAAGAGGAACATGGCAGGGCTGTCGGCTATCTTCCCTGCTCTTCTACCTGGCAATGGAGCCCTTGGCGGTGTTACTTAGAGCTAGCAGGGATGATTGGGGTATACCGCTAGGCGACGGCACACATGTGGTAACACTCTATGCAGATGATCTGCTCTTGTACATCAGGGACCTACAGGCAATGCCTCCGGTCATAGCAGACATTTTCCGACAATTCTTGTGAGAGCCATAACGGCAATGAAAGCGCAGGTGCGCTTTTGGAAAACATTGCCCTTGACTGTAATGGGTCGCGTCATTTTAACTAAAATGATTATCTTACCGAGGCTGGTATATTATTTTTCAAATCTCCCCGTGTACGTCCCTGTTGGTCTTCTTCGCAACCTGGAAGGCATTCTTCGAGACCTGATCTGGAATAAAGGCAGATCCCGCATAGCGTTAAGTAAGCCATATGCGCCCACAAGCAGTGGGGGGCCTAGCAGTCTCGAACATGGAACTCTACTATCTAGCCTCGCAACTGCAATGGGTATCAAGGTGGATATGCGCGAGGGAATTAGCGGACATTGTCACCGCAGCACCCCCGTGGTCACAGTCCCAAAAACACCATTTCTTTCATCCCATAAATAAACCTACCTGCCCATCCCTGCTCTATGTGGCTGTCAGGTACCACCCCCTGAGGACATACAGAACGAAGAGGATGACGATCACCTACCTCTTTACGCCTCTACTGTCTTTCTCTTACAGTCACCTTGGGACCCAATAGATCTGGACAGCAGTGGCCCCTTTAACACTTCATCATTCCTATTTCCTGCCGAAGACCAGCCCTCCCATGTGACTTGATCACCTGCACCAATCAGAACACCGTACAGAGAGAAGAGGTGTTTTTCAACCAGTCCGGAACGCGATGAGGGCGCAACATCCTGGATTCCCGGAAGCCGCGAAACACCGAGAGACTGGAGAGACATCCCCGCCGAACAGGAGGATGCTGAGAATGCCGCGCCGGACTCCAGCGAACCGGGTACGTCGGAGCTGAGGAGTCGTCATCCACCCACGGACCAGTCAGGAAGGGGAGCCGGACCCGATCCGGTACCACGAATCTGCCAGCCACGCTCGCCGGGGAGCGTGGCTCCCGGAGGTATGTTCCAGAGTAAGGAGTTGGTTCCACAGGGGTGCTTCCATGAATGTCCATCGTCTGGGGGAGGGAAGAGAGCTTTAATCCCCTGTTGCCACTCGACACGCACAAAGTCCCTAGTAAGCTTTGTTTTCTTCCGTTCACTTCATGCAGGGATTTGTTGGTGATGGTTTGGGTGCTCTCCCTCACTCCTTTCCCCTGATTCTAGAACGGACAGAAGGAGTCCAGAGGGACTGTTATCCCTCTTTTTTCTTTGTTTTCATATCTCTACTGGTATCCTGAGCCAAGCCTGCAGGAAGCAGAAAATACATGTTATCAAAAAGGGGCCAACCACTTCCTGCCGATAAAAGGAGAGTGAAATCAAAAGTACTAAACAAAGACTCTTGTTTAAATTTTCTTGGCCTATTACTTTACTTTAGTTGGAGAAACCCCAAGGTCAATAAACCTTTGCAAATGTCAAAACGAGTCAATCTTTGGCTATTAAACCACAGTGGCATTAGCCCAAAAGTGCTTTCGGAGGAGCCTCTATCCAACACGTGATACGTATCCTTATAGTCCGCTGATACCGCTACCAGGGACCCCTCGAGGCAAAGAGAAAATATCCAAAGCAGAGTTAGTAACGTGGCACGAAGCAGGGCTTGACGCAACAGGCGACTTGTATGCGGAAGGCACTCTCCTTACGTTTGATACGCTGTCCACAGAAAAAGATCTACCTGCAGGCCAGTTCCTTTTGCATGCTGCAATAATCGACTGGGGCCTGGGAAGACATAACGACTGAGCATACGCTTGTCCAATACGTACATGTGATGGGGGAGGAGTCTCATGTTGTGTACTGGATAGTGGAGTCCCTGCTGACGCACACACTGACGCCGTTGATGAGACTCGGCGAGAGATTGGCGGTGGATAGAGGACGGCCATGGACTGATAAAGAGTGGGCGTCACTACTGGCTGGATCCACATGTATTCCATGTAATTCGAGATTTAAACTTATTCATACTTATATTATACACAGGGCATACCTCTCACTGGACAATATTAATGATTATTTTCATCTCAACTCCTCTGCCTGCCCCATATGTCATCTGGTGGGCGCGGATCTGCTACATGTGCTATGGTCTTGCACCTCATTGCAGTTATATTGGCGTACAGTTGTAGACACACTGGTAAAATGCACTCAGCTGTTTAACTGGGAGACCTGCGTACTAGGACTGTATCTGCGACCAAAAAACAATACAAGCAATAGCCAGATTTAGAGATCTTGGTTTGATCACGCACAAGCGCCTGGTTACGAAGCGCTGGAAGAACGCTGACCCTCCAACGTTGGCTAATTGGGAGAAATACCAATAACCAAATAGAAGAGGTGTGTAGTCATGAAAGAGTGTGCTGTTCTGTCAACATGTAACCGGCGAGGATGTGGACCAAAGAAATACACTAGGCTGAAGGAATTCCCATCAGCCCACCATTGTGGCGGAATCTCATCATATGGGATACGGATAGTAAATCCAGATCTCGCCCAATCTCATCTGATGATGGCGCGAGGATGGATAACCGGAGTAACCTTTTAGCCACAGTGTATTTCAAGTGGTGCTGATAGTTGTGCAGTGCTTAGTGAGAAAAAGTGAGTGATTTAAAATAACTACTAGTGCAGAAAATATGTTTATTGGGAACTGCGCTAGTGTCAACAGTTAAAAAACGCCTAATAGTTTGAAAATATAACTATGTCTTGGCGCTGTGCAGTATGGTCGACATGTTTCCGCTTAACGGAGTAGAAATCTCCAGCTATCTTCAGGACCGTGATGAAAAAAAGCTACTGCAAAGTGAGCAATTTTACAGTGTAATTGTAGATATACATTCTCCTACCAGAAATTTGGAGCTCCAATATTAGCTGGTGAAAAGTAGAATGACTCGTCCTTTTCCTGAAGGAAAAGAAAATAGTACAGACAGTTTTATGTCATAAACATCCACAAAAATCCTCAGAAATCACAATGGAAACAGAACAGTAAGCACACAAGGAATAAGGAGCAACTTAACTCCTCACATGTCAAGAGGTAATCGTCCTTCTGATCTTTTAAAAAATATCAAATTAGATTTCATAGATTATTAGATGACTTACCCAGCGTTTAGTGGGAAGTAACCTCACCTCACCCGGCACCCGCTCGGGAAAATGAGGCCCCGCTCTGTAGAGATGGAAAAACAGCTTAGTTGATGTGTAATTCCGCTAGTGAGTATTACATTGCGGTATCAAGCTGTTTGATATGTGTCCATCTATCAACATTTAACTCAGTTGTATCTTAAAAAACATCTCCCCACCAAAACATGAGACTGACAAAGCTGGTTAGAGTGGAAAATTATTTATACATCAATTAGTTTAGGAAAACTCCTTTGATGTAAGCTCAGAGCAATGAGTCTATGAAAACCCAAGTCATGCCAAAGTTAAGGACATAAGCAGTAGACGATGCGCTCGCAATCAGGAGTTTAAACTGGCTTACCTGTCCGTCAGTACCTCGATCAGCTTCCGAGTGGGAGTGGAGGTGACGGACAAGTAAAGTGAACGCCCTTTTATACAAGCGCTAATTGGGTAATGAAGATCTCGCATTTGTATTTGGCGAGCACTTATTCCTTAATTGCCAGCAAGTTTATACGGAGCATGCTCGCAAGTGAGCTGTTTTTAGCGCATGCGTAGCGCGAAAGGGGATGCTATTCGTGCGCGCATGTGCCAAAGTAGACAATGTTACCCATCCCCGCATGCGCAGTAGTGAACGAGCCGAGATGACACTTTGCCGAGATCGTTTAAACCTCGCAAGCGGCAGGCTCGCGAGCCCATTCTAAATGAGCCACACACTTAAGTTTTAGAAAGGATCTCTCCAGTGTCGAGATTATTAAAAGGAGAAAATGATCTTTTGATTCCAATAGGAAGCCACAGGGTAACAGTAAAAAAATTATTTTGACATTGTATGTGATTTCATGTTTTAATGTAATCCTTAATGAGGGTATACAAAATCAGACATTGTATGCTATTACCCCGTGTGGGATATATGGTAGGTGCCAGGCGAAATGTGAGTAAAGACACTCTTTCAGTATATCCGGACAATTACATCCCAGAAGCCGGGTTAGTAGGATGGTCAATGTGATATCATGGACAAAGGGCATTTGACAGATGTCAATTATTCTCATAAAGATGTCCATGATATGAAGTCATTCAATCCCTTACTGTCACTTTTAAGCGAAAAAATCCATTTCTGTTCCTTTATGAAAAGAAATCTGGATACATCGCTGTTTTGGGATGGGATGAAAGGTTGCTCTAAGATGACCCACCTCAGATGTTCAGCAGAGTGTTTTTGTGTTAAGAAGTGGTCAGTTAGTCTTGTGGATTGCTTGCGGCAACGAATGGTGCTTTTATGTTCCCCAATCCTTAGTTTGATTTTTCTGGTCGTATACCCTATGTACCTGAGGGAGCAGGGACAGGTTATCATATAAATAACCTTGTCTGTGTTGCAATTTGTGTGTTTTTTTAGCAACCACATTCTACCAGTGCCTAAATCAATTTTGTCAGTTTTAGATGTTTGTGGACATGCGCTGCATGAGCCACATGGGAAGTGACCCTGTACCGGTGGGAGCCCCCACAATGTCGCTGGTACGTCTCTCTCATATGTTCTAGGCCTAGTATGTATCAAACTGTCATGTAAGCTAGGTGCTCTTTTAAACGAGAACAAAGGTAAAGGGATGTTGTGATCAGTGATGTTGAGGATACTCCAGTGTTTTCGTATTATTTTTTGTAGGTTATTGGATATTGAACTGAAAGTGCTTACGAAAGTAAGTTTGTCCAGTGGTGGCTTTGCTGGTCGTTTGTCCAACAGTGCCTCACGATTATTATTAGAAGCTCGTTTCCATGCCTTTCTGACCAAATCTTTAGGATAATGCCTATCCAATAGTTGGTGAGATAATTTGGTGGCATTTTTATCAAACAGCTCAAGAGATGAACAATTTCTTCTAAGGCGAAGAAACTGACCCACTGGTAGATTAGCCCGTAAGGACCGTGGGTGATGACATGTAAAGCTATGGACAGATGGGGCTACAAAATGGTGGCACACTCTGACTTCACCTCTGGATCCCGGGGAGTAGGGATGTTAATCAATAAACGTTTTGCACTTATAGTACAGGGGTCCTGGACAGATGATCAGGGGCGCTTTGCAGCACTAGCCTGCCAATGGGAGGTACAACGCTATAACTTGGTTTCAATGTATATCACCCGGCTTTGCATCAGACAACCTTCCCAGCCCTAGGGCAAATTTCTCTCATCACTCCCGCCGGGAGAGCTCATAATATGGGTGACTTCAACGCCACAATGGACGTGTCGGTAGCTAGACAACCCCCCAGGGACCCCAGTGGACTGACTGAAAAATTCGCAGAGGCGAACGGCCTAGTAGACGCCTGGCGTCTTAAACATCAGCAAGAGCGGGGTTACACATTCTTTTCAGGGGTACACAGCAGCCTTTCCAGAATCGACTATATATTCACGTTAGCAACAGGGTTGGAAAAGACACAAGTGATCACACACCAACCACGGGGTATTTCAGATCATTCCCAAGTGTTGCTCACCTATAGCTCACACACCACGGGAAGGCGTCGTGCATTCCCTCTGTTCACTGGGTTCCTTTAAAAAATGGAAAATTGGGAAAGGACTGGTCAAGACCAAAAAACAATATTTAATTGAAAACGAACAAACAAACAGTTTCTTCCCCGACGATTCTATGGGAAGCCTATAAAATGGTGATCAGGGGAAGTCCATATAGGGATGAAACACAAAAGGGACAAGAGGCAACAAATCGAGACCTTAGAACAAGAAGTAGCCCGGGCAGAAAATAAATACACAGCAGACACTAGCTAATTAGAGAAGTAAAAGCTGCACTTAGCCCAACAGGAGTACAGGGCATATGCATGGGAAGAGGCGAAATCTAAGATTTCAAGCACCCAAAATATTTTCTACGAGATGGGAGACAAAGCCGGAAAACTCTTAGCATGGCTCAAGAAAAAGGAGAAGCCTAGCAGCTGGGTGGCGCAGCTCTGATTGGAGATGGGCGCACTCACAGCAGACCCACATTAAATAGTTGATGCTTTGCGGTACATTTTCAGTAGATATACATGCACCAGGCCACGACTACAATAGCCGAAAACGCAACTTTCCTCACAGACATACAAATGCCAACACTGCAGCCTGAAGAGGCACAGAAGCTAGAGACTAATTTGACGAGTGATGAATTGCTGATAGTATTAGGGGCTTACACACGAGGAAAGGTCTGGGCTCCGATGGGCTTCCAGTAGAGCTCTACAAAAGGACAGCGACTCACCTTATGCCTCACATGCTCAATATGTTTACAGAGAGTCTGGATAAAAAAGAATTACCCAGGGATCAACGTCTAGCGACAATAGTGAAGATACACAAACCAAGCAGACCGCCAGAGGATTGCATGTTGTATAGACCGATCTTGCAAATAAACACTGAGGTGAAAGTATTTGCAAAATTGCTGACCCTGCGGCTCAAGCCACACCTTACGACATTAATTCACCCGGATCAATCTGGCTTTCTACCGAACCGTAACACATCGCTTAACCTACGCAGATTGAATAGTGTCATAGCACGTAAAGATTCGATCGAAGAAGACACAATCATCCTGTCCTTGGATGCCCGAATGGCATTTGACCTTGTTGAATGGCCCTTCCTCTTCGCGGTACTTCGTCATATGGGGTTTGGTCCAAAGTTTTGCGCCTGGGTGGAGCTCCTCTACGCAAAACCACTGGCACACGTGGTGGTGAATTGCCGCATCCCCGCAGACTGCCCTGTGGGCAGAGGAACAAATCAAGGATGCCCTATATCTCTGCTACTCTTCGCGCTGGTGCTAGAGCCATTGGCGGCGTAGATCTGGCAGGATTTGGTTATTCGTGGATTGAAATGGACGATAGGCTGCGAGGACCGCATTTCGCTTTATACGGATGATATACTCCTTTATCTGGAGTCCCCTGCACGCTCCATAAATGTGCTACTAGATACTAGGTCCTCGGATGCTTGATTCTGGTCTGGGAAAGATATGGCTGTTGTAGTTCGGACTGGACTGTTCCCATGGGGCACAGGGTCAGAGCTGATTTGCATAACGCCATTATCTGACCCAGGGTGGTGTGGAGTGCAAAAAACGATGGATTTAGGCCCAGATCCTTGTACTGGGGTGAATGTAAGACATTGATCTACATTCTGTCCATCAAATTGTTTTTTGTAATTTTCTCCCTGAGTGTACTGGGGTAGCTCAGACGTGGGTCCCAGAGCCTCCACACCACTGAAGTCAAGCTAGCCGGGCTGATGAGAGGTGTTACCTCGAAACCGGTCCGGTCCTCGGATGCTTGATTCTGGTCTGGGAAAGATATGGCTGTTGTAGTTCGGACTGGACTGTTCCCATGGGGCACAGGGTCAGAGCTGATTTACGTAACGCCATTATCTGACCCAGGGTGGTGTGGAGTGCAAAAAACGATGGATTTAGGCCCAGATCCTTGTACTGGGGTGAATGTAAGACATTGATCTACATTCTGTCCATCAAATTGTTTTTTGTAATTTTCTCCCTGAGTGTACTGGGGTAGCTCAGACGTGGGTCCCAGAGCCTCCACACCACTGGAGTCAAGCTAGCCGGGCTGATGAGAAGTGTTACCTCGAAACCGGTCCGGTCCTCGGATGCTTGATTCTGGTCTGGGAAAGATATGGCTGTTGTAGTTTGGACTGGACTGTTCCCATGGGGCACAGGGTCAGAGCTGATTTGCATAACGCCATTATCTGACCCACGGTGTTGTGGAGTGCAAAAAACGATGGATTTAGGCCCAGATCCTTGTACTGGGGTGAATGTAAGACATTGATCTACATTCTGTCCATCAAATTGTTTTTTGTAATTTTCTCCCTGAGTGTACTGGGGTAGCTCAGACTTGGGTCCCAGAGCCTCCACACCACTGGAGTCAATCTAGCCGGGCTGATGAGAGGTGTTCCCTCGAAACCGGTCCGGTCCTCGGATGCTTGATTCTGGTCTGGGAAAGATATGGCTGTTGTAGTTCGGACTGGACTGTTCCCATGGGGCACAGGGTCAGAGCTGATTTGCATAACGCCATTATCTGACCCAGGGTGGTGTGGAGTGCAAAAAACGATGGATTTAGGCCCAGATCCTTGTACTGGGGTGAATGTAAGACATTGATCTACATTCTGTCCATCAAATTGTTTTTTGTAATTTTCTCCCTGAGTGTACTGGGGTAGCTCAGACGTGGGTCCCAGAGCCTCCACACCACTGGAGTCAAGCTAGCCGGGCTGATGAGAGGTGTTACCTCGAAACCGGTCCGGTCCTCGGATGCTTGATTCTGGTCTGGGAAAGATATGGCTGTTGTAGTTCGGACGGACTGTTCCCATGGGGCACAGGGTCAGAGCTGATTTGCATAACGCCATTATCTGACCCAGGGTGGTGTGGAGTGCAAAAAACGATGGATTTAGGCCCAGATCCTTGTACTGGGGTGAATGTAAGACATTGATCTACATTCTGTCCATCAAATTGTTTTTTGTAATTTTCTCACTAGATACATGTGTGGCATATTGGGTGGGTTTTTGGCTACACAATAAATTGGGAAATGTCACTCATTTACGTACTTAACGGCCCCCCGCCGAGGCTCCTGAGTCACTGCAAAATAGAAATACAGAGTGAGGGATTCAAATATCTAGGCATATACATTACACATAGCCACACACGCTTCATCGCAGAAAACCTCATACAGCCCCTGACACGACTACACAACCATGTCAAACACTGGCGCTCCCTGCTGCTGACACTGCTTGGGGGAGCAGCCCTCTTTAAGATAATGGCGCTCCCAAGATTCCTATATGCCCTACAATACACGCCCTTCCCAGTTGCCCCCACATACTTCACGGAAATAAACGCGGAAGTAACAAACCTATTTTGGGACGGAAAGACAGGTCGGATTGCCCCGCACAAACTCATGCAGGGATGGTATGATGGTGGAATCGCCCTCCCCAACATGCAACAGTATTATTGGGTGTCACAACTCATGGTCGTAAACCAATGGCTTCATGTGCCGCAGGATGAGCCTGCATTCCGCATGGACAGATGCCTCCTTGATAGAGAAGGGATCATGTGGACACTATACAACAAAACACGACGATCAACACTCACGGGCCCAACGGCATATACGGTTCAAATATGGCTTGATGCACAGCGCAAGATGGTCTGGGAAGGAGTGTTAACACATCCTACGCAATGGGACACCTGCGCCTAGGCAAACTGAAACATAGAAAGGGGTTCAGACAGTGGGACCTGATAGGCATTACCAAAGTTGGGTATCATGGGAAAAAGGTCGAGGTTGTTCCACTAGCCCAATTGTAGACAACGTACGGATTAGCACAGAGACCTGTAGATATACGCAAATTAGACATGTGCTCATCGATGTAATCCCACAAGGCACAAGAGCTACCGGAAACTTCGCCTCTAGAAGACAGACTCCTCACAGACCATTTAATTAAGAAAACCATCTCCCTGATATACAGGAAAATCATAAACAACCTGCCAGATCCCATGATAGCCCTTAAGGAACGATGGGAACAAGACCTGGGATCGCTGGATGAGAAAGACTGGCAGGAAGCACTGTCGTCCCCCTAAGAGGTAGCGATCCTCTCTGAACTATAATTGAAACAACTTAAAGTTCTACACCAAACATATTACACACGGACACTACTACATCAACTGGAAGTAGCAGACACATCGCTTTGCTTTCGACAATGCGGCCTGACTGGCACATTTCTTCACACCATCAGGGAATGCTCTAAAATTGTTTCCTATATTGGGAGGCGGTCATGAATACAATATCACAGGTCACAAGGGTAGAAGTTCCACCAGAACCAAAAAGATGCCTAATCAATATATGGGAACCAACAGACATTAATCACATGACGCAAGACTGGGTAACACTGGGCATGGCGCTGGTGAAGCAGAATATAGCGCGTAACTGGGGATCGAGACACACTCCTACACTGCAAAATTGGTGTTGGGATATGGACAATGCTATGGTAATGGAGAAGGCAGTTTATTTACATAGGGGATACCCCAAAAATTTACTCGGGTATGAGGTAAATGGAACATCTTTCGTGGAAATATATGCGAACCCCCGCAAGAGGAAACACTAACAGACGACAGTGACTAATGGAGACAACTGTAAAAATGCTCCGTGCTGTAAGACAATATCTTGCAATTGTATGCCAAAGATTTACAATGATGACCACTAAGGATATGTATGAGAAATCAAGACACTCAATATCTGAATGCAATGATCGTACACACTGCCTATTGAGTAGTAACCATGTACTGATTGAACTTCTTTGTAAAATAAAAAATGTTTTAAATAAAATAAAAATAAAAAGTATAAGTTTATTAGCAACGTTTCTAACTTTAATATTTTTGTTTTACTTTCAGGGCAAAGTAAACTTACTTAAAGGGAAAGGTAAGCCACTAGACACATAGATCTGTGTTTTCATAATTATTAATCATTTAAATGGCAATGAGAGGACAGGAGTTATTGCAAAGTGCAGGTATTGCAAGGAAAAGTTGCCTGTGAGAATATCTTTTCGTTAGTGAAGCAGAACTATAGGGACTTTATAGGAGGTGTTAGAGGACAATCATAATTGAAAATATAATAACTTGAAGTATTTATTCTTTGCTGAACTTCTTTGGGGTATGGATTTAAAGCGTCCCCTTCTTGATCCAAAATTATTATTCTTTCACTTAAAAATTGTCTTATTCCTTATTGTTGAGGAGCACAGGACTACTGTCCATTCCTACAGAGTGTGTCACACTCAAACATCAAAGCTTGTGCACATAAAGTGGCAGGAGCAACTGAGGACAAAGACAAGCCTGTCTCCAACATGGTGAGGGCACACATGGCAACATTTTAGAAGAGAAAAACTGGAGATTTCTTTTAAGTATTGGGGAAAGAGTATGCATTTCTATTGAAGTAGAGCCAATTTCAGACAGGAGACTGCCACAATAAAGCAATTTTTTTCATTAAATAAAAATCAGGAGTCTCCTGCCTGAACTGGGTATATGGATGCGATGAGGATTTGACATAATATGTTGATATGGTAGTTAAAAACTTGGCAAGCTATACCACAATAGTTAAATGGCAAAGGCTACCAATTGTCTTTGAAGTTTTGCAAATTAATATATGATGGGATAAATAGGTCATCAGTTCCATAGGAAAACTGTTGTGTTGCTAATACCTGTTACACCCTGTGACTAATTTCCACAAACCTTTCCACAAATGTACAACTTTTTTACTAGTTTGTGCATGAAAGGTTGTGTGGTGATCTGTCAAGCGGGGACCAATAAACAAGGGGTCCCAAAACACAAAATCACCAGGCATTTTATATTAACTTCTTTAAGGCGGGCTATACACAAAGTGGTGAACTGGATTACACCAAAGTTGTCATGAAGCTAGATCTTCACCCAAAGATTGTAGGTTTTGTGATTTGTTATAAATACGTTCAGTAGTTTTTAAGAAATTAAGGTAAAAAAATAATTGTATATCGGGACGATTGGGTTCACAAGAGTCTCGAGAGACTCTTGCGAGAATGTCAGTTTAAAAATAGAGCATTCTGATTAGTCGAGGTAGCTTTATTTCCCTTGGGCCTTATCACTCTAGTGGGCTTCAGAATCCTGTTGGCCGCTATTACAAAACTCGGTGACTTAGCCACTGTCCTGATTTTTTTTTAAACAAAACTATAAGGGGACAGTGTAGGGCTAATCCGACCCCTTACGCCCCAATGGAGAACCCTTAGGGACTCCCTCCAGGAAAAAAAATGGAAATAAAACTAGCAAACATTGTTGCAATCCCACCAGATTGATTGTAAAACAAGCAAAATGGCAGCAGGGGCTGCTTTGTTTTAAGGATGTGATGGGGAGGCAGCACTCCTCCCTTAACCTTTACAAGCTATGGGGCCAAAACTATTATGTATGTGGAGTGGGTATGCGGGCGACTGTCCCCAAACCTTCAGAGGCCTAGGGGAGTCCACCCAAAAGGCCAAAAACATTGAATAAGGAGTGGGGGGTAGCCTGGCTCCCCTGCCAAAGCCAGGAGCGGCCTGGGGAGCCCGGAGCCAAAGGTTTTCAAAATGAGGAGGTGGTGGCACAGTTCCCCTCCTTGAGCCTATAAAACTCCAGGGAGCCCTCCTCCACAACCAAAATTAATTAAATGGGAAACAAGATATGTGGCTCCCCTGCCGAAGCCTCTAAAGTCTCCTGGGAGCCCACCCAGGAGCCACAGTTGCTGTAAAACAAGATAGGTGCTTCACCCACCCCTTGCTGCCAGAGTCATTAATGGCCACAGGTTCGCCATCCCACCAGCTGGCTCACATGATATGATGCTGGGCAACCCCTTGGGACCTAGAGGTTTCCCTCCTCACACCTGCACAGGCATGGAAACCTATGTTTACTCCTGCTTGGTAGGAAAACATTTTTATCTCCTGCAAAGCGGGAGAAAACACAACGTCTACTGCCTACCTGCAAGAGCTTTAAAATGCATAACAAATGCACCCGCTAGCTGGGAGTAAACTTTTGATCTGTTTGCCTGCCCAAACTGATGTGGGCAGGGAAACAGATCAAAATATTGCTCTCTTCCGGAGGAGCAGCATTAGTAGCTGCTTCCTTGGGGCACGAGCAATGATGGCTCCCGCTAAATGTGGGGAGCCAGCTGGAGCCCAAGGGGCTTTGGGACTCCGGCAGTAGTCCCCAATGAATGTATAGTGGGTGCAATGCGTGGGCCAAGAGATGGGGTCCCCAGGGCCGGAAAATGTCAGAGAGGGGTGGTCACACAGACCCCTCCCCATTTTGTGGGTTACCTCGGGCCTTTAGAGGCTCAGTGCACGCTCCCTCTTGCAAATTTTAAAACAATTTAGCTCAAGAGGATGGGGTCCCCAGGACCAAACAAGGCTCAGACAGGTGGACTACACTGCCCTCCTGCGCATTAATATTTAAACAAAGGCCCAACAAGGCTCAGTGAGGTGAGACACGTGGCAACCTAGGGTATGGGATTCCCAGAGCTTAGCAAGACTAGGGTAGTGGGCTCATGTACCCCCCTTCACTTTATGTTATGTAGTTGCCCTGGAGGAGGGGTTCTTTTGGGCATAACAACACTCAGGGAGGAGGGCCACACCCCTTCATTAAAAAAATGGCCTGCGGCATGGGGGTCCCCAGATCCTAAGAAGACTTGGGAAGGGGAGGCAGGAGGCCACCCTCCCCGTTAATTGTTGGAGTGGCCCTAGGGGATGGGGTCACCGCAGCCTAATAAGCCTTAGCTAGAGGGACACAGCAGATTCCCAGTGGTAGGGTCTGTTGCTGCCGTCATACTCTCATTACGGGGGGCTGTCTGCAATCTTAAGATATGCTAAAGTGGCTATCAATACATTTAAAATAAGGCAGAAACTTGGCTTGTTGTGCCTCCCATATGCCTCCCTTGGGGAGGCGTAAGCTTTTGGCGCTGCCTCAGATTTACGATTTTTCTTAAATCTGAGGCAGTGTCTAAAAGGCTATGGATGTTGCTGGGAACGCCGCCAGAAACACCCATTGCACGCCCCTTTAACGCAGAACACTGTGTTAAAGGGACTGATATTTATCAGGCAGAATTAAACCAAAAAAAGTGGCTTAGTGCTGCCCGATAAGTATCACGCAGGCTTCTGCGCCACGGAAAGTCACAAAAACTGACATTCCGGAGGCACAAGGTGTCATATAAATGAGACCCTAAGTACCTTAAGAAGCGTGTTGTCCACTATATTTCAAATAGGACCTTAAGTTCCTCTACCACCAACCTTGCACCCATCCACAAAATATGCTTATCACGCATAGGGGGGGAGATCCTTTGGGTTTCTGAGTGCACAAATGTGGCCCAGCCTACCCGCCCCATTAAGAACCTCAGCTGACCTTGCAACATTCACAAAACACTCTGCTTTTCAACAGTTAGTCTTAGCGTAGTATCATTCTACTATGTCCCCCTTAGCACCGATGTCCATCTTAACAACATGACACTCTAGCTGGAGTAGTTGTTTGCGCTATATCAAATCCTTTTATTTCATTTAATTTTCATTTCATTCCCCTCCCACTCAATAAAAAAAAAGCAGCCCTGTGGGATAGGATCCCCAGGGCCTAATATGGCTGGGGCCAAATTGCACCCTCCTCTTTCATAAAATATGGCACTTGGGGATGAGATCCTCAAGGCCTAATAAGGCTTGAGAAAGAGGGGACCACATGGCCCTCCTCACATAAAAAGTCAAAAAAATGCGGATGGGGTCTCTTTTGGCCTAATAAGGCTCAGGTAGGGGGGCAGGTTCTGTGGCCAACCCCTCACTGCCAACAGCTGAAAGGCGTGTGCAGTGAGATGATTGGCTTTACGTACAGCCATGAAATATTTCTTAATGCTATGAAAACACTAGAAATTCACAGAAAAAAGGTTTAAAGTAACGTTACAGTTAGATGTGATAAAATTAACTGTTTTTGTAATAAAAACGTTTAAATTCACGCAATAAAAAGGTTAAAGTAATGTTATAGTTATGGGAATGTGTCAGTGACAACATTAACATTTTGAACTAAAAACACTGAATTTCACTAGTCATTGTTATCGGAGATAACTATAACTTGCACCCACACTATGCACTGCTTATGACCTCACATATTACATCAATCATGACATGTTCTATGTCACTGATGACATCATCCAGAATTTTTTGTACACATCAATACTAATATAATAAAGAGAGAGCCCAAACCTTTGAAGCAGGTAATCTCAGGAACCACAGCACCATTCACAACACCCAATACAGCGTTGGAAATGGCAGTTGCAGCAGAAGGACATAGGCTATGCAGACGCCCACCAAAATGGGTTTTGGGGTCCAGGGGTATTTTTAGGGTTCAGGGCTAGGTTTGGGTTTTGGGGTATAGGGGTATTTTTAGGGGTCAGTGGTAGTTTTGGGGTACAGGGGTATTTTAAGGGTTCAGGGCTTGGTTTGGGTTTTGGGGTACAGGGGTATTTTTAGGGTTCAGGGCTTGGTTTGGGTTTGGGGTACAGGGGTATTTTAGGGGTCAGGGGTAGGGTTGGGTTTTGGGGTACAGGGTTATTTTTATGGTTCAGGGCTAGGTTTGGGTTTTGGGGTACAGGGGTATTTTTAGGGTTCAGGTGTAGGTTTGGGTTTTGGGGTACAGGGGTATTTTAAGGGTTCAGAGCTAGGTTTGGGTTTTGGGGTACAGGGGTATTTCAGGGTTCAGGGGTAGGTATGAGTTTTTGGGTTCAGGGGTATTTTTAGGGTTCAGGGCTAGGTTTGGGTTTTGGGGTACAGGGTATATTTATAGGGTTAGGATGGGTTAGTGTTTAAGGGTGTTGTGGTATTTTAAGGAGTATGGGTGGGTTATGATTATGGGGTGCAGGGGTATTTAAAGGGAGCAGGGTGGACACCCGGAGCTGGAATGTACAGAACCTAGGAAGAAAAAACAATGAAATATTGGGCACAACGCTCGCTTTTTCTTTTTGTAATCCCACGCCCTCCACACGCCCACACCCCCAGCACACGCCCAAAGCACACAATATGGACATGGCATGAAGGGCGGAACGTACCACACGCCCCCAGCGTTTGTCACGCCCCCAGCACACGCCCACAGCACAACGCAGACACGCCCACAAGGGACTACTTTGCTGGCACGGTTCTTTTACCTTTTAAATGTATATGGTGGGCGTCTGCATAGCCTATGTCCTTCTGCTGCAACTGCCCTTTCCAACGCTGTATTGGGTGTTGTGATTGGTGCTGTGGTTCCTGAGATTACCCGCCTCAAAGGTTTGGGATCCCTCTTTATTATATTAGTATAGATTTACGCATGGATAATAAGCAAAAAATACAAATTAATTTTGCTTGATATTTGATATTTGATATATTTGATATTTATGGGTATTTGTAAAGCGCAAGCGTTCGCTCCCAGGGGAGCATCATGGCGCTGGGCGAGTTACGGAGGAATAACTGAGGGAATGTGGTGAATGAAAGATAAAGCTAAATGGCAGCCAGGACAGAGGAGTCTGGTAGTTTGTAGACCCATGTCTTGAGAAGTTTCCTGAAATTGTTCTCATTGTTAATGGCTCTAAGGTCGGCGGGTAAGGTGTTCCAGGCTTTAGCTGCCAGAACATTAAAGGATCTTCCTCCTCTGGTCTTATATTTAAATCTGGGAATTTGAACAAGGTTAGTCCCAGAAGATCTCAAGCAGCGCGAAGGGTTATAGCGCTTGAAGCGGTTTACAAAGTAACGGGGTCCTGTGTTTTGCATGGTTTTGTGGACTGTGAGAAGCAGTTTGAAAAAGATTCTTTTGTGCAGTGGCATCCAGTGAAGTGAATTCAGGGCTGCAGATGCAGATGACCTTCTGGGGAGTTGTAGAACCAGCCGAGCTGCAGCATGTTGTAAGCTCTGCAACTTCCTGAGGGTAGATTTTTTCACCCCGGCCATAAGGCCGTTGCAGTAGTCAAGTCGGGAAAGTAAAAGGGCTACCGCGACTGACTTTCTGGCTGCAATTGGGAGGAAATCAAAAAATTTCCTCAGGGATTTTATTAGTCCAAAGCATCGACCGGCAGTGATCTTAACGTGGTCGTCAAAAGTAAGGGAAGAGTCAAATTGTACGCCCAGATTTCTAGCTGATGTAACTGCACTAGGAGGGGCCTCGGATCCTGTGGGCCACCAATCTTTAGGGGAAAAAGAAGGATTCTTGCCTATTGGGATGATCTCTGTCTTTGCGCTATTGCATCTAAGATGATTAGTGTTTAGCCATTCAAAGACATCAGAGAGGCAGTTTTTAAAGCGGAGCTCTGCGTCCGTACGCTGTTTGTCAATGGTGACGACCAATTGAGTGTCGTCAGCGTAGGACGTGACCAGGATCCCATGTGATTCTATCACAGCTAAGAGGGGTGCCATGTAGATATTAAAAAATAGGGGGCTCAATATGGACCCCTGGGGCACTCCAGATGTAATTGGCTTTTCGCAGGAAAGATGTGGTCCTAGTGCCACAGTCTGGGACCTATTTGATAGGAATGATGAAATCCAGGCCAGGGCTGAGTCTGTCACGCCAATCTCTCGCATTCGATTGATTAAAATAACATGCGAGATGGTGTCGAATGCCGCTGTGAGATCCAACAGGATGAGGACAGCTTGCTTGCCCTCATCCTGTAGGAATTTAATAGAATCAGCAAGCTCGATCAAAGCTGTTTCGGTCGAGTGACCGGAGCGGAAGCCCGATTGCTGTGGGTGCAAGATGTTATGGGCTTCTGTGAAGGTTTTAAGCTCCTCGTGCACTAGATGCTCCGTGACTTTGCCCAGGAAAGGAAGTAAGGAGCTTGACTTCGGATAACACGTTACACAAATCAGAATTGTGATCATCACAAAAATAAAATGAAACAAACCCATTTCTTGGGCAGGGGAAATCTTCCATTAGCTTCCACATAAACAACATAGCCTTGAGATGTACAATATAATATGAAACATTTTCAGACAAAGACCTGCCTATTAGTGTGCTAGCTAGCCTGCTAAACATTATTAATTCATCAGTTAGGAGAATATTTACCAGAAAAATCATCAGTATTCAAACATAATTTTCACCCAAAATTGTGCATTTAGGCAAAAACTATAACATTGCATGGTACAAAACGTTGAGCTGGAGCAAAACTTCAGATTTTGCATATATGAGGGTTGCAACTGTAAACCTCACACACTTTGTCAGGTATATTGGTGGAAGCCAAGCCCCCTCCAGAACAGAAATACAAGCTTGTGACAGGTAGGGCATGTTCGTATTTGATAAAAATGATGTGTACCTATAGGAAAAATAATTAAGAGAAAGAAGTGGAAAGAACACACAGACAATAAAAAACAAATGAACAAAATGCCTTTTCAGGCTTTAAGAAATAGTAAAAGAAAGGAAAATCTTTTGCAAATTGGTCAGAAAGAAACAGTTGTGGCATGACAAGGTCACAGGAACAGTCATGCAAGCAAAAGGAGAAGAAACTTTGGGCCTTTTGAGAATGAGTCCCAAGGCCAAAGAAGGCATGATGCCAGAGAAGCCAGAAAAGAGGAACATTCAGATGGGCATTAGGAATTCTAGCAACACCACAGAATTATTAAAGCAAAGTCAATATTGTTTTATTTTTCTTGTTCATGTAGGTGTTAAAGATCTTTCAAACTCGGTAAGTGAGTCACGTGACAAAAGTCAAGTGCGTTTTTTTGTTAAAATATTGTCATATCTTTCTTGAACATTTAATTCTTTCATCAGGCCAATAAGGTAAGAGACATGCAAGTTTGTTTTCCAGATATGCTCTCCAGCTAATATTTTATTTAAAAACTTTAAATTAAGTACTGTATATAAATATAGCAGCTAAAGCAAAATGTAGCTCCTTCTCCTGTAACTTGTTCTGTAAATCATGTATTTATAGACAGGAACCTTTTGGACTGTACAGCATCACAAAAGCTGGGGGAAATATAAGGGATAAAGTATGCCCTACCAGACATTATCAGGATATTGCAAGTCACTGAGGAGTTCCATAACCATATAGAGGAACAGGGCCAAAGGCTGAGTACCTTTATAATGTTGTTTTAACTCTGGAGTGACTTGCAAAATCCTTATTATGTACACCAGGTAGTGTTTCCTTTCATATGTTACACTGCTATTCCATCAACTTTCCTACAAATCAATTAAACCTTGCTGCATAGCTATTTTATCTGAAAGTGCTAGCATGTTTACAAACATTGAAGAATACTACATTACTAGTGCAGAATTTAACACATCAAAAATCGGTTAGATATTTCTTTTAAACAGATATTGGAAACAGTTCAATAGAATTCAGTTTTGAAAAAAAGCTGCACTGGCTCAGAATGTGTGGAACCATGCAGAAAAATTATAGTATTTCTCTATGGGCCAGATGTACGACGAGTAAAATAGCGCCTCGCAAATTGCGAGTTTTTTGCGACTCTCAATTTGTGAGGCACTCTTTTGGTTTGGATGTACCACAGTATGTATCACACTGTTTGCGATTCCCAGCGGGGTCGCAAATGGAGAGGCACATGAATATTAATGAGCCTCTCGCAATTTACAACCCCATTGGGAATGTCAGGCCCTTCTGGTATGGTGCAACCCGTTTTCCTTAAAGGAAGACGAGATGCATTTAAAAAAGAAAAATATTTAACGTTTTCATTTTATTTTTTAAGGGCAAGTAGTGGTCCCTAGGACTACTGCCTGCCTTTAAAAAATATTTTCCCCTGCATTTGCAAAGGGGGAGGGTCCCCTAGGGTCCTCTTCCTTTTTTGCAAGTGCATTACCACCCTCTTGAAGGGGTGGTAACTAGCGACTGTTTTGCAACCGCAATTGCAGTCGGAAAACATTCATACATGGGCTTGCACTCGCTATTACAAAGGGAACGCTCCTTACTAATAGTGAGCCACGAAACCTATTTAGCAAGTCGCAAATAAATTGAGACTCGCTAAACAGAAGGTATACCAATCATGTCACACAAATATTTCCAGAGCCCCTTATCAAGCATTATATAATCGATTTTGCTCGGACATGACACCCTGTTGTATGTGTTTGCCCCCAAAACATCATAGGGCGTACGCACATTAACAGCTCTTAGACCAAATTCCAACATTAGTGCATTCAATTGAATGACCACCGGCGACCATTTCTTCACTGGCAAGATCGACAGTGAGGGTATTCCCCATCTGGCATCTTCATCATGGGTTCCCAAAATATCATCAGTTGCCAGAGGTTCAAACGTACAGTTCAGGTCCCCAGCAATCAGGGTAAAAGAGTCAGGGGGGCAGGAAAAAGCACTTCAGACAAGATGGAGATAATTGCAGATTTTGCCCCTCCTTGAATAACCCTCGCATAAATGTTGAAAAGTTCTAAGATGATACCAGCCTTTGTGCCCTTGATTGTTAGTCTCATCAGGTCCGGTGTTGGACAGTTTAGAAGTTAAGCGCGGCCCTAGCTCAGACCATGAGACCTCCGGATGGGCGTCCACGTCCAGAAGAAATAGCTGGTATATGAAAGCACGAGTAGCCGGGCTTAAACAGTGGCTCAAGACTCCATGTTTCCTGGAGTACACATAAATCATAGTCATCAATAAAAGTATTTTAGTCCGGAAGAGATAGTTTGCTGCGTAGACCCGCTATGTCCCATGAGACGATTTGCACAAGGTCACGCCTTCTTGAGGTAAGTCAAAACTCCGTTCATTCTCTTAATTGTTGTCCAGAGTTACTGGAATAGTAACTGGCAGTTCGGGACCTGGACACAGGGCTGATTTAAGTGGACTGACAGTGCTACTTCTGGGTGAGACATAGGTCTTTGTAGATACCCCTTCGTAAGCCTGAAGTCAGTCAAGGGCCTCCAGACCACTGAACCGATTTTGAATAGAAGTTTGACTCTGGGCTAATAGGGACTCCTGACTGCCCCCACTAAATGGCCTCCTCCTGCTCTGCTGTACTAGTGTCCACCCAACATCTACATGGGAAAAATAATTGGGAGGATAAAAATAGGATAAGGGGAGCGACAAGATAGAAGTTCCTGGGCTGTAATATTTCCATTTGCAGATATACTCCACTGTCCTAGAATCTGTAAAATGAACAAGGACACAATCCCCCCTGATATCCTTAGCCATGTGGCCCACCCAGGGCACCCTTCGTACCATGAGAATTTTGCTCGAAATGTGCAATGGTAGTGGCCTATGTTTATTCAACCAATCAGCAACTTTATTCCTCAGGGTCATGAATGACTCTTGGCCGGGTTTGTTCAGGACCGGGACCCCTGCTAGAACCACCAGATAAGGGCTTACCTCCGGGGGCAGGTTGATTTTAATTACCCCCCTGGGAACCTTGGCTACAGGGTCGACAACTCCCTCTTTCAGCCGCGCTGGTTTACACTGAGAAGGGTTGTTAACTACTACTCATCAATACATCGGGAGTATCAAGGGGAATACAAGGACAGCCAGCCCCCCACTCAATGAATCAATATCAACAATTAGCTCTCCCTACAGGGATACACTATAAAAAGTTTTTCAATTAGCAGTCCAAAAAGTGTCAAATCAATTTAGGACATCATTTTATATAAACCAATGAAATCAGTTGGTCATTAGGCCGCTGTGTATCCTATTTCTAAAAAGAAATAAATAGACCACCATCCACACACCTTTCATCACAAAAAATTGTGAGAAGGAAAGAAGGCACCTCACGGTAGCAACACCAAGGGGGAAAACACTGACTGGTACTCGCCAGTGACCCACTTCTCATCATCGGTTACCTTCTTTCCAGTGGGAAAATGTACATGTGTAGTGCAACAAGTCCACAACCCAGTGAAAACAAAAAACCGTACTAAGAAGTAACAACCTAAATGTGAGTATACTTCCTATGTGTGCAGGAATCGTCAATGTGTTCAAGGATCCCGTGAGAACCAAAGAGATAATTCTCACCAGATAAAAGTTGGTAAAGCTTACTTGCCAACCATAATCGTTATTCCTTGCTGTAAGCCTTTCCACGTTAAAATTGACACAATCAAGTCAACAATTAAGAAAAACCAGCCAACATGTTTCGTTGCTATGATAAGTTTGCGATAGTGGGCGGAAGTGGGTCGTGTGCCGCTAGGCAGCCTGGGAGCTGTAGTCTCCCCCTGCTGCGGCCGCACGATGGTTTGGAGCGGCAGTAGGGGAGACACACAGAGTAGGGACCCCAGGTGCAGCAAAATCAGCGGTAGGTTCGTTAGTCCAGCAACACCAAAGGAATGATTGCCCCCGACTGTTTTGCAACCGTAATTGCAGTCACAAAACATTCATACATGGGCTTGCACTCGCTATTACAAAGGGAACGCTCCTTCCTAATAGTGAGCCGCGAAACCTATTGAGCAAGTAGCAAATAAATTGAGACTCGCTACATAGGCTTTGTACATGGCCCTTGCTGTTTTTGCATGCGCAAACGAATACGCAAACCTTTTTACGCGTGCAAAAACGGTTGCACACCTGGCCCTATATGATGAGTGCAAAAAATAAACAGGAGTAAATTAAATGTTCTCTCTGCTTCTCATGGTAAACTATTGAAATAGAGCAGAAGTAAGAAAAGCTAAATTTTTTCAATGCTTTAAACAGCAATTACGCTCTGTGACATGACCTGCCTTACACCTCGACAGGTTTTTGTGACATCAGAACTCAACTGTAATAACTTAATATATTTGAGTTCTTATGTATTTCCTTTATAATAGGGTGACTGGGTGTGTCACTAGTTACTAATTATAAAGAATTTAGAGACTGCCATTTATACAGGGATTACAGAATCATATGAATTATGTATAGAATTATGGATGGGTAACCGTGAATTACAAGGATGGCTCAGGGTGCCATCATATACACCAAAAGAGTGAAGTCTTTGATGTTAGTCAGAATCCTAAAGTAAAAAACATACTCATTATTCACTTAATGCCCATCTATAAATGAATGTTATGTATTGCCCTCAAATCACCTACCCCTAAACACGAGCAGAGAAGTAATAAGGAAGCCATGAAGAACAAGGACTCTCATCCCTGTCCCAAATGATAAAATATATCTGTCCTAATGCCATATACCCCACCATATGTGGCTTCACTGCCCCTCTACTCTCCTCCCAAAGCAATGCTCTGTGCTCTCTACACGAGCAGAGAGCTAATGCTGGACTGACAGGGTCTTAGAGAGCCCTGTCAGAGCAATTTGAAATTCCTTTATGATGTAGAAAAATTCAAAACCAGCTTTTGTTTCCTGCTGTTGAGGCATCACAGCAGTGAGTAACAAGATTTATAAAAAGTTATTCATGGTCATGACGCACTGGGAGCCATACAAAAAACAAAAGATAGAAGATTGAATTGCCGGACAATATACTTTCTGCAGTTCACATTTTGAGAATAGATAGGAACCTTGCAACTGATTCAGGGAACTCCCACATCCAACACCAACGTTTGTTCACCTCAACTGCTTTTCTGTTGATTGTTGACGAGAAGGATGTTTATACAAACATTAGAAAGTCTAAATAATTTAAAACACAATTGGGAAGATTTATCAATACTTTGCATTGAAGCAAAGTCATGCAGAGTGCATCAAATCAGTGCTGAGTCTTGATACAGTATTTCCTTTCCAGCGCTAACTTTTTAATGCTAGAAATGTACCTTTAAAGTATCATAAATAGCACTCTGTGCTGAATTTCTCTTCTTTGCGATGCGGCAATGTTGGCATTCTATGCACATTATTTGAGCATTCCAACACTATCACCCATGTTTTTGATGCAAATTCAGATCTAAAAAGATTGTCAGACTTTACTCGTTCCATTGTCTGTCTCATATTCATTAGCACTATTTCTTCCGGACGTGCATGGTCATGCCTCTTCTTGTGTTTTGCTTTCCCTGAAAATGTAAACATCCATTGCTCGCAGGTGCAAAAGTTCAAACTCATCATTAGTAATAGTAACCATTCCCTGTAGTGCTTCCTGACTGGGGCCCCTCCAGAGTTCAGTTGCTAGTTGCAACAATTGTATGACCCTGCTCTGACCCTCACAGCAGGCTCATAGAATAGCTACAAGTATGCCACAAAGGTCCTGGAAAAAAAAAGTTGCACTGCAATAGAAAGCAAATTACAGATAAGGAAGCAGGTGCCAGACTGGAATTTTAAAACAGTGACGCATTAATAAACCAACCCCAAATTAATTCATGTCAGTTGAAGCAGGGCAGGTGTGCTTGCTTTCCCCCCCCCATAATCTACAGTGATGATGAACCAGAGAGTGGCATTGATGTACCAGAGGGTGGCATGGGTGAAACAGAGGGTGGCAGTGGTTAAACAGAGGGTGCTGGGAACCTGTGATGATGAACCAGACGTAGAAACAACATAGTCGCGACCGTTGCGAGCCGACAAGTAAGTTCGCAATTGCAAACTGGTACCAAACCCTTGCGAACTGGCAGAAACCCTTGCGAACACACAAAAAAAATAATTCGCGAGAATTCCCGGATTTTGCGGATTGCGAGTTCGCAAATACGCAAATTCGCGAACGCCAGATTCGCAAAATTCGCCCATGCTTAATATTGAAGCATTTAAGTCCTAGAAGTGACACAGTGAAATCTCAGAGATTTCACTGCGTCACTTCTACGAGGCTTACTTGTGTCAAAACACCCACCCTGCATACATTATACCTGGTACAGGTATAATGTGGCGCAGGGGTTTACAAAGTGACGTATCTACCTAGATGCATCACTTAGTAAATATGACGCAACATGGCAAATTTTTTACGGTTCTGGTGCGTCACAAAAAGTGGGGCTCCAGCGGTACAAAAGTGACGCAAGTGCTCATAAATAAACACCTCTGTTTTTCAAATTTTTGTTGTGAAATTCTATGTTGCACCACCACTACCTGTAGGTATTGGAGTGCTCTACATTAGTAGCAGTTACTTTATACAAGGACACGTTCATTTTCATAGGTGTGGCAAGATTAAGAGATCTGCCAAAAGTCAGGGATGCCAACACTTTACCTGGTTTACCAGTTCCACAGTCGGCAACTCTGGCCTATGCCACCCTCATTTAGGTCTCGGGTAGACAGCTCTTGCACTGCTCAGCTAGACAGCACAAGTGCTGACAAACAAGATATATCTTGTTTTTTGTCTGTGGGGTACAAGGCTGCCCATTGCCTACCATTGGTAAACCTCAGGGTCACTCTAATTTTCTTTGATGTCATTCGTCATGGCATGCAGGCTTCACGCCCTCTTGTTGTGTTTGGCCTCCCATTGCGCATGGAGCAAGTACCTGTCTCCTTACACTGCTTCTAGAATGCTCATCTATTCTTCCTTGTTTTCGAGCACTCCATACTGCTTGTGCTTTCTGGCCGTCTCCACAAACCCCTAAAATGCATGCATGTGTACATAAATAAATGCATTTCTTGAGAAGTTGTTAAAACACGAACAGCACATTTTTGTGCACAGTCGGATGGTATTGGTGCGCTTGCTCCGTCCTCCGTCTTGCCATAGCACGATCATGAGCCACTGGTAGTGGAGCTAATTAAGTGCTCACCAGTTACATTCCACAATTACATATTTATTTTAGTCACTGACCCTGCTTCAATTAAGGTATTTTTCCCCTTCATGGTTGCTTCCTCTTACCCTCTCCTGTCATTGGTTCACTATCTCCCCATCCCCTCCAACTTCCCTGCTTGACCCATCCCTCCACTACTACCCTCTTCGCTGTTGCTTTTATTAATATTTTGTTTCACAATCCAGTAGTATTGGAGCGCTTGTTCAGTTCTCCTTCCTTCAAAAGTGCTAACACCTGCTAATGGTATTGGAGTGCTTTTACTGCTCACCAGTCACATTACACAATAAGACATTCATTGTCATACATGGGGGTGAGGGTAAGTGATTTGCCCAGAATCACACACTGTTCAGCCAACCACAGGATTCAAACCTGGTTCCCCAGTTCCCCTGTTGGCAGCTCGGGTCATTACGCCACAATCTTACTTCACTTCAAAGCTCCTCAGCTGTTTCTTACTGTCACTTCCACATTTGTTCTGCAAAACTCCTTCAACACTGAACATGCATTGGCAAAACCAATAGATCTCAGCAATGCCCGAGCAATTGATCTTGTCAATGAGAAAGTGCTATTATGCCGGCCATGTCATAGTAATTTGTCTTAGGAGGGGAAGTACAGTTGACACAATATGGGGGGTCGAATAAACTCAGTGTCGCATCAACATCCTGTGATTCTGGGCTTTCAGTGACTTTCAGCCACGCTGAACAGCAGATGTGCTGCTAAAGAACATGGCTCATACTGGCACCAGAATCTTCACAAAGATTTTAGTGAATTGTTTGGTACCAGGCATACCTTACCTTATCCATCCATATCAGTCTAGATTTGTCCCTACAAGGCAAGCAGCAGATAATATCCGATGAATGCTCCATCTCATAGAAAATGTCTTCTTGGAGGATTCTGCTTACAAACCTTTCACTAGATGCAGAGAAAGCATTTCACAGAGTGAGTTGGACGTTCCTCCTCATAGAACATGAACCACACATGTGAATATGGATTCCAGCCACTTATCAGGCATAATCTACAAAAGTCCTGAGTAACTCGAGCCAATCAGAACCCTTCCTCTCCCATGTAGGGACTACCCATGTGTGTCCCCTTTCACCCTTGTTATTCATTCTGGCAATTGAGCCCCTGGCTGCATGCGTTCAGACACAGCTAGAGATTAAAAGTATAGTCTTTGGAGGAGACCATACTGTATGCAGATTATATCTTAATAATGGTCACAGATTCACATACATATTTAACATCCACCCTAGACTTGACAGAGCAATATGGCACAATGTCTGGCTTCAGGGGAAACCAACCACATTCAGTACTACTGGGAGTAGGTATCCCAGAGGCTGAGCGAGAGGCATTAGAAGCATAGTCTCCATATAGATGGGCTACAGATAATGTGAAAATACATGGGGATCTAGGTCACTTCTAGGATACGGAGTCTATCTGCAGTTAACTCTTCAAGGCTGTGTAACACAAACAAAGCCAACCTGCAGAAATGGCAAAATCTTTATATCTCATGACTTGGCTGGGAGGGAGGTATGAACATGACTATCCTACATAGGCTGTTGTATCGATCAATCATAGCATTTGTATGTCTTCCAGGCCCTACAGATGAGAATTCCTGAGACAAAATTGAAAACCTTAGATCAAGTAATAGACTCTTTAATCTGAGCAGAGAAAAAAGCAAGGGTTGTCAGGTCAGTCTTACAGGCACTTGGATGCTCAGGAGGACTGGGGCACCCAGATATAAAACAATACTATTATGCCTCCCTAGTTCTCATCTTTTTTGAATGGCTATTCTATAAAACCGAGAGACATTGTATTCATAGGGTTGCAGCAGGCGAGGGTTGGCAGGGCTATGCAAGATTTTACGGTCACCATGGAAATATGGGATGCAATCTTGAGGAGGTAAGCCCTAAAATCATCCCCATCACCATTATAGCACATACAGACCACTGTATTCACCCGCTGGTTCACAGTGAAGCTGCTGACAATAAATACTACCACACTTGTAGCTGACTGTGATTATTAAAAAAGATTTCAATAGGATGTAGTAGCTTTAGAAATCCATTTCTTATTCAGGTATTTGTATGTCATCATTAGGTGCAGTTCATATGTTGCAATGTTGAAGCTTCACTCAGAAGTATCAAAGGGTCTTATTCGGACAAGGAAACTAAGTCAAGGCTGATTTTAGAAATGTGTCATAATAACTAATGATCAAGTATGTGGTAAAGGTGGCAGAGTAAATGAAAAAAACTTAAACACCAAGCTGCTCATACGTACAAGAAAACTGCAGGTCAAGAAATGATCCAAGCATGCTCTAAAAATAACATCCTCCCATTCTGTAAAGCATTAGATGGGGAAGTGTTCTTGTGTCGCCTTTAAGTAGGCCCTATTACCCGCCACCCAAAGGATCAAACAGCCCCCCTCAGCACGTCAGTTATGTCGGTTGGGATCTGATGAGAAGCTTTACAGGAGCCCGTTTGGAAACATGGGTTATCACTAGGTGCTTGCTCATCAAGTCCCTGAGGTGGCAGTGATAAACACTCCGTTTGAATGGTGGTGCGGCAGTGATGCAACTGCACTCACAACACAAAAAGATGATGGGCCGAATGCTGAACACTGGCAAACATTCACCCCAGTCACGGATCAGGGTTATAACCAAAATTATTTTGCTCACCATGCCACCCTAGTTTGGATCTAGAGATATGCAAATCAGTTCTGACCCTACTCACTATTGGAATAGTCCAGATCGAACTGCCAGGCAGGGTCCTCCCTGAACTGAAAAACAAGCATCGTGGGACCAGTTTTGGAGTAACACCTCTCAGCAGTCAGGATAGCTTGAATCTACTGTACTCACAGGCATGACTGCAGCTCTGTCATGGTTACTTAGGTGGCTCCCATGCTGCAGGAGCTAGGACAAAGCAGTGTTTCCACTCAGGGCCATGTACCTCGAGGTAGGTATCATACCTTTAGCAGACTCTGTTGACAGTGCATTGGATACCATTTGGAACAGCCTACAGGTATGTCACTCAGGCCCGGAAGTTGATCGTATTTCTCTGTTTGTGTTGTTTGTAATTTCTTTCACAGCTCCTTCTTTTCAGCCATCTGGGTTTTGGTCAATTTTGTGGGCAGGTTCTCACTGTATGGATACTTCCTTCTCTCCTTAAGGATAGCTCCTTCTCTCAATGCTCTTTCTGAAGATTTCTAGGATTGTGGCAGGACTTCCACATCTGTCCCTAACCTCAAAAGGGGCTAGATGACAAGACACCAGCCCTTGAATACAGAATACGCTGGCAACCAGCTACAGGGCACTGCCGATACTGGTCACTACCAGCTGCATCATTTACAAAGGCATCACAACCAGCAATCCCACCTATTCGGCTGGCAAGCTCACCATCTGCAATAGTTTCAGCAAACCCACATCAAGGACACCATCAGACTGAAGGCAAAGAAGTATACAAAGAAAAATAATTATGCAACTGGAATTTGTTACAAGAAAAACAAAGGTCCTTGGCAAGAAAAATGACAAATATAATAATTAAAGGCAACAATATGCGCTATAATAACCAAAAAAGTCCAGCCGGACTTGCAAATTTATTCAATAATTAAATAAATTGATTTAGAGGGAAACAATAAAACAGTGGGACACAGTCCTGCATCCACAATGCTATACGTACATTAAGACAATACAAACATATAAGGTGTTTCAGGCATGTGAGGAAAAACGGAGCAAGAGGGGGAAAATTTACAATGCATTTGCTTCACATATGTGGGGAACAAAACATTTTAGGCACATAATAGTGAACTAGTGTTAAGCCCACATATCATGTCGACGGCGTTTCGATCCAGTCAAAGATAGTGGATCATCATCAGGACAACCATTGCCTGCCTGAATTAAAGCCTGTAAAAACATGGAGAAGGGGGACATATAACAGAAAATTAAACTTCTGTGTAACTCTTAGGATTATTCTGAATTCGGACTCATACCATGCTTTAAGGTGTTACTTGGTCATTCTTGACAGAGAAGTGTCAAGCAACCTGTGCTGAACATCCACGGGCCATTGTGAACAATTCATACGATGAGGGACATAAGTGTAAGGTCGTGGTTGGCATTCTATATGTGTCTAATGCATGCCTTGGTTATTTGTTCTATGTTGGCAATGGGTGGTGAAGGGAAGTGGGAAGGCCATGATGGAAGCAAGGGAATAATTACATAAGCGCGAAGAACGGTGTGTCTACTGCGCTGTTCCCAAGTGGTCTGGAAGGGCTGTCAGATCTGGCTGCTGTAGTAAACCGACGTGGTTGTACCTATATTGAGAATAACAGTGATCAGGGAGTGGTAGGTTCTACTGGGGAAAAAGGTGAACCCCAAAGAAGGAGGCTTACCATGCACCTTAAGGTTAAGGTGTCCGGGTGGAAGCCTGGTCAGTTGGAGCGTCTAGGGTAGGTTATGGCTAGGCATCAAGGGTGTTAAGTTCTGAAAGGCATAAGGTAATGCAAGGTTACCACAGCAAGCCGCTGGAACACTAAGGAGCAGAGGGGTCAGTTACAATTATGGAGGACCCAAAGGAACCAATAACCAGCCAAGGTGGGCTGGGTCCGTTCCCGAGGTGTGCTTCCCAAAATAGTCAGTGCAGGGCTTACCTGGAAAGCAAATGAAGAGTTACGAAGGGCGGAGATGGGCTCCAGGGAGGAGCAGTGTCTCGGTACAGGGATTTTGTTAGTACTGCGGCATAGGTCTGCAATGGACCTATCGTGAACAAGTGAAGGATGGTGAGGCGGTGCCGGAACGGGTGGTGTCAGGCTGTGATTATAGGCTCAGCACGGGCAACTTTTTGGTTATTATAGCGCATATTGTGGCCTATAATTATTATATTTGTCATTTTCCTTGCCAAGGACCTTTGTTTTTCTTGCAATTGATACCCCAGGTCCTTTTTTACCTAGCGGGTTCCCTTGTTCTTTAAAATAACTGGAATTTGTTACAGCATCCATGTGTCAATCAAGACAGTCACTGCTCCTGAAGTAGCAGCTTTTTAACCAACAGCACAGTACACTTCTACACCCAGAACCCAAGTACCAATTGTTACATCCTTTACAGCCGTACGCTACCTTTTGGCTAGGTTTATACTATAAAAATACAACATTCATACGTATATACCAAAATCACTGGTACACTGACCTGAGGATGACCTACTAGATTTCTAATGGTCTTTCAGACTAAAATGTGGCTACAAGTGGCCCTGTCTATTAAAGTTTGTCTGGGTTCATGAGAGTGTGTATTAGTTCACATTAACTTCTCAGCCGCTAGCCATTTTTTTATATATTTGGTAGGTAAGAAGGAGGAGCTTGTTGTTCATTGAAAGGGGCTGAATAACAGGTCGGCTTTTGTCTTCCGCCTTCTTTTCACAGAAGTCTGACACACTACAAAGGCCTGACAGGAATGTTCTCTGGTATACCTACAATTCACATCCCTGCCAGTCAAGCTCTCTCGGCCCTTCAGTTAGTGAATCAAACACCCTATGGATTTCTTTGTGCCTGTAGCCACGCAATGTCCATGCACATTGTTCCCTTCAATCACTGACCAAACATAAGTGTTACACCCATGTCTCTCATGGAGAGAGCAAAGAACTTGGAAGAAAAGAACTGCCATGATAATAAAGAACCCTTATTATTGATACTGATTTCTGATTTTATACTTCTCTAGCAATGCCCTCATGGCAAGCACTCATTTATTCAGTACTGCATATTCAACCTGTGCCCTGTCAATCAGTAGTTCAAGCCTAGGTCTCAGTGCTTGCCTGACAACGTATTTAGGAGTAGGGGTTGATGGAGGGTTCACGATGGGCGAATTTGATACTAATCATGCAATCTTATTTTATACATACATGTATCTTTGTGAATATTGACATAGACCTTTTCCAATATAAACACGCCCCCTAGTTGAAATTTCAACTACACCATCTAACTCATACAATATTACGACCACATTGCTAGGGGTTTGTTTTTCTTCATTGTTGACTGTAACTACTTCACAAGTTTCTTGTATTATACCCAATTTGAGTAGTGCCTTTTGTACAGCAGGAAACCCCTAATTGCAAAAACAATAGCAATAGGAAAATGGGCAACATTTACGTGCACAGACCGGTCAGCCACCGGGGGAGTCAGGAGAACCAATTGGCATTAAACTCCTGCTCAGAGGCGCCTCTCTTCCACGCATGTCTCTTTGTAAACTGTGCAATGCTTGGATGGCAAGAGTCTGAGGCCCATTGTCCATATCGTTGCCTAGGATAAACATGCAGCAGGACATACTAATCTTGACACATACTCCGCCCTCCAGTGCAGTCATTAAGTCCAACACATACTGATGTTGCATCACCATCAGGTGGATGGCTCTCAGTTCTTTCTTGATCTTGGTAAGGCCAGGCTCAGTGCTGTTCATCATCTTGAACAATTCCCATCTGGTTATCTGCAACTAGCGGGCATTCACTTTTGTCTGTGCGTTAAAGAAGGGACTAAACCCTCCTACTGATATTTGTGCATCAAAAAACAGCCTGAATTCTTCTGGACTTGCCTTGAACTCAGCCTTACCAAAAAAAAATCAAAAGTGTGTTTCTCTCAAGCCGGATGCAACAGTGTTATCCTCCACTCAATCGGATGTTTGTAAAACTGTGAAAGAGCTTCTCTGTTATTGACCAGGGCCAAGTTATATATGGTGACTAGGAAGGCCACACCATCAAGAAATGAGCTGAGTGTAGGCAAATTCACCACATTGCTATTAAGTGCCCATCAGCGTGGAGGTGTCCCATTGCATTTCCGGTATGTGCAGTATTGTGCAACAGTTCTCATTTGTTACCAGCAGAAAGGTTCCATTATCTCTAAAACACAAGTGTAAGTTTTAGTACAAGCAGGGGTTTTCCCTTCTCCTCTAACATGTATATCTATCTACCTAAGTATCCCAGATTTCCTGCCATGAAGTATCTATGCTGTTGTTCAACCCCTCCCTTACAAGACTTGTTTGCCTTTGTATTATCGAGTTGAAAGGCCCTAGACTGGGGCTCCATGTCTGGGGTCCATTTGTTAAAATGGAAGACAGCCCCAGGCAGGCTAATGGCTACTCTGGGACCAGAGATGGAAGTGGGAGCAGTTGTGTTTGTACATTGCTATAACGATTTTTCTACCTACAAGAATCTTTTCTCTGGAAAGTCTCCTTCCCTATGGTGCCCCAGCTGAGCATACTATCTAGCTCAGATTGAATATCTCTTGGCCCAGTAAACTGATATGTGCTTTGGGATTGGTTTTGTATCGGGTCAGATTCACTACTACTTTATGGGGTTCTACTCTGTTAGATTGCATTTTAGCCCTAATCCTCCATAGGAATAGATGGAGATGGCATTTTGCTTTTTCGGGGGCTATTTCCTGGGACAAGCAGTGATGTGGAATTCCTATAGTCCGACACCCAGGACATATTGTTTGGGGTCAAGGGTAACAAGTTTGGCTGGCAGTCTGCAATACCACATTATGGATCAGGGAAGGGCACTGTCTGCAGTTAAGGTCATATTTTAAGTTAAGGCTCATATGTTCATGCATTTCAAACCTGTATTTATGGTTCATTAATTGAAAGTCTTTATTTTTACTGTGAGCTCTCTAAGTAAATGTTGTAATCTCCGACTGCACTACTGCCAGTGGTTCCGATATAAATATGTGTACACACATTTTCAAAGTTAAAAATATGAGGCTATGTATAATGCTCCCAGAATACTCTCTGGTTTGATGCAAATATTTGCCGAAGCTTGAAAGCAAGAGTGATGTTTCTTTGCTTTTAAAATAAACTGTTCATTAAAAAAATGAAAGAAGGAAAATTAAAAAGAATTCTGCTAAACTATTGTAAACCAAATTCAATAAAATTATTGGAAGCAAAAATAATCAAGCAGTGGCAACGCCAGTAGGCCAACAATCGGTGGTCAGCTCTTTTTTTGTCAATGTGTGTCTTGTGTTGGCATGGTTTTTGTAAAACTTTACGGGTGTGGGAGCTGCCAGGTCCTCACCATTATAACATACATTGGCAAAAGCAAAAATAGTTTTTTGGTCTCAAAAAGCACCCACTGTCACAGTAGTAACTGGCACTGAACAAAACTACTTTGTGTGCAGATGTGCTCCTTGTGAAAGAGCAGAATGCTGTCACTCACAGTGAAGCCAGCCGATACAGAGAGAGAGAGAGAGTGATAGAGAGACAGAATTTTAATAAACTCAAAAGGTCACAGGCAACGCCAGACCAAATTAGAGGCTCAATTATTAAAGAAAGTCTCAAAAGTGCATTCATGGTATATGTTCTTGCATTAAGTGTAGCTATGCGGCTTTCATGAATTCCCAAGTATTTACAGAATTAGGACAAGAAACAGTACTAGAGAACATTTGTGAACTGCATTTTAGCATAAGCAAATATACATGTGTTTGCAAATTCACTTTCCCTCCAACCACTTTATGTCCAACTACGGAAGAAGGTTTAAGTCTGCCAATGTCAGGAGTAAATTTCCAATATTTCTCAGTATGGGAAAAGATTAGAGAAGAGTTGTTGAAAACCTTTAAAACATGCAAGTTAGAAGGTTTGCACCAGACTCAAAAGAGCATTCTAACCATGGAACTAGTGCTCACCACTACCTTCTGCCCCAGTATGTAGATCTGCGGAAACGTGGCAACATAAGGGGATTGCAAGTATTCAAAAACTACTATGGTATAAATCAAACTTAAAAAAAAACTACTATGGTATGAGCCCTGGCATAATCATAGAGGCTATATCAGAGCTCTTATATACTGAGATTGCTTCCATAATTTGTTACTGCAATACATGGCACCAAAGGGGCAAGTGGTTTTTGGTACAGGACAAGTAGATTTATGAAGCAACCTGCCCCATGGACAAGTAGATATTTTATTAAATTCCACACCCCTGGACAAGTAAAACCTGGTTGCGCCTACTGCAAGTGGTTATCAGTAAACAGACGTAACATGACTTGGCTGATCTCTTGGAGCCCATGGCAGTTATGTGTTTTGTAAGGGAGCTCTGTGGAATGCTAGTGTTGGGTTTGGTGTAATTATAAGTTAAATGGGAGCGGTCCCTACGGAAGCTTTGGGGTGAACTTCATTTGACTAGGCAGGTTGTTGGCAATGAACGGATAAAACAGCAACCATAGTAAACGTAACAAGGTACCTGGAAGTATAATAATACATATGCCTTTGAACAGTGCAGGTCTTGGAAGAATACAGTAGAGATCTCTGTAATCCTCTGGTAATTGGCAGTGTCTTTAGTTAACAACGTTTGAGCAAAAATGTTAACAGTACAGTGCTTTGTTCTTTACTTGCACACTATAGATCATGTTGGGGTGCTGATGTGGCTGCTGAAAAGGTGGTACACTCAGACATTCAACTGTAGAACTGTTGGATAAGAGTTGCATTCATTGGTTAGTTAAGAAAACAGTGCATTATTTCATGTGCCATTGTCAATTATTCTTTTCGAAGTTCTTATGCTTTTCTTTAAGGGTGTGCTCTCCACACTCCATTTACACATTTTTTAGTGAGGCAGCCCCTATTTTTACAGGGGTAGCATTAAAGAGAGGAACTCATTAATATTTATGAGTTGCTGGACCTCTGCGTAGCTGAGAAGATCTTTTATGGGGTGATCTTCATTATCATGTGGATGGTCTCAGGTATTAACTGGAGTTCTGTGGGTGGCACCAGCCCTCCAATATCAATCTCTCCTAGTGAGTGCATGGGGGTGCTTATCAGTTTAGGTAGAGTCTGCTGACCTTCACATGTGTGCGGTGATGGCCGAATGGGGTGTGTGATGCAATTGAATGCTGTTGGTGATCTCAACATGCCCTGAGGTCACGTGTATTCCCCTCTAGTCCCACCTGGCAATTACTTTTGGGCGAGTTTGAGCTTCTTTTTGTTGGTCTCCCTAGATCTCATGTAATCTATTGTCCTATTTTTTATGGAAGCAGAGGTGGTCGGGAAGCTGTTATGTGTACACCTTCTCATATCATTCCGGGTTATTTGAGGCTGGACCTACTGTTTTCTTTGGATGGTGTATGGAAGGCCTTGTGTGTGAATTATTACCAGGCCTAATGTGGGGGTGAGCGCGTTCTGTGTTTTACTCTTGCTTGAAGCTGGGATTAACTTTGTGGACTCTCTTCTTGCAGGCATCCCCATTTCCCACAGACCTAATTTTTTCCAGGGCGTCTGGACCTGTGGTTCCTGGCTATGGCTAGGGGCTTCAAACTAGTGTCACACTTCTATCATTGTATTGAAGGGGCATGACCTGATGTACAGGATTTGGACATTTGGATGATTTGAAGGAAAGGAAGAAAAGCATTGCTGCATGGGGAGCACAGGGTTTTAGGCCAAGATTTGCCGAAAGTCGCCTAATGAAGGCTTTGAACTTGGATAGCTGGTTGTTCTGGTGAATCTATCCTCCTGACTGACTTGTGCCATGGTGCCATGTCGTAACTTGTTGGATCTTGTGTGTGGGAAGTTATGGAATCCTCACTATTACAAGCATATGAGAAAACTGGCTCCTGACACTGGAGAAAAGCTTCAATTTGGAACTTGAAAGGGAGCCTCCATTTAACTGAAGGCTTCTGGTGGGACTGTTGGAACCTCATGCCATGAAGGAATTTTGGTCCTGGGCTAGGTACCCGAGAATGGGGTCCCTCCGATTTGATCAGAACCTGTCCATATTGACTTGTGGGTGCGGTGAACTTGTTGTCTGTTTTTAAAGGCTGGTTAGGGAGCCACTCTAACTACTTGTCAGAAAGCACTCAACCTTGAGTAACAAATTTTGCTGTGGCATAAAAATATCGATTTGAGAAATAGATGCACCTTCATATAGCACATTGAATCATTGACAAAATACAAAACGTAGGACAAAACATAGTTGCATTAAATATTCAGCACTACAAAATCAAGGATACATCTATTTCAATCAAAATAAAGAAACTGACAGAGAAAAAATTATGATTTTGTCAAAAATACCATTAGCCCACTCCTAGGGCTCTCAATCTGATTTATGAATCACACAAAGCCACCCTGCGTGGATTTAAGTGGCCTTATACAACATTAGAATAGCGACGCAGTGCAAAGCACTGCATTGCCTTACTCTGCACCATAAGAGCAGAATTTGGGTGTAGCGGTGGGTTTTCCCACGCAACACCTAAGGAATTTGACCATGCCTCAGTGAGGTACACCAATAGAAGCGTCACATCCGTACGCCTCCCGAGGTAAGGTGTAACAATGAGAAATATGTTATTTTCTCCTTGTTTTTCGCTCTCTCCATTCTACAGCACACATAGAAGGAGGAAAATGCCTCATAGGGTTGTTTTTGAGCAGGAAGGTTCACAATCCTGCCTGCAAGGTAGGTACACGTGTACCATAGTGGAAGTGTGCCTACATTTACTCTAGGCTGCCAAAACGGCGCCAGCACAGGCAGAAAGGACAGGAATGCACTGCATTGCTTAAATACAGGCCATTCTTGCCCTTCCACTTTAGCCTATGTTAGAGAAGCAAGACACTCTCCTGTGTATCCCTACACCAAAATGCCATAAATGAGGCCCGTTATTTTGTAAATACTGAAAGGAGTAACTTACTAAAAAGTGTAGACTTACTCAAAATCACTCAAACCTAGACTCTATATTATAAATTGTCATTGATTAGAGAAGGTTAATATCTTCTTTTATTCTGAATTGATAGTATTAAATAAAAGTTAATTTATGTGTACATTATTTTGCATGTGCCTATCATGTTACACATAAATTAAGTAAGAAACATAATCAGCATATGTTAAAAATACACCAGTCTAAGAGCCTAATTATGAGTTTAAGGACTGCCAAACTCATGGGGGCGGCGGTGGCAGTCCAGCCACCGCTACAGTGGCGGTGCAACTGCACTATTACAACTTTGGTACTTGGTCCGCCATTTGATCACCGCAACCACTAATGATATGAGGGCGGCAAAATGCCTGTGGCACCACCAAGCATATTACTACTTTCCTTACCACCAGCAGTATCATTGAGGTTCTTCCTCCATAAAACTGCTGACAGTGAGGAATACAAGAAGGCCCTACAAAGCCCCCGTTGCCCATGTGCACTGGGGTGCATCTAGGGAGGCACATGTTTTGCCCCTCCTGGGCGCATGCACCTCATTTCTCATTACAAAGGCAAAGACATGTGACCACTCTCACAAGGATTCTCTTCTAGTTGAGTGTATTCACCTTTATCCAAATGCATGTCTCCATGCAAGAATGTGAGCTGCCGGTCCAGCAGCAGTGCAGTTTAAGGCTCACATATGAGCCTTTAAGCGGCAGTGCCCTGGGACAGTCATGCTGCCTGCCCACCAGACCACAAAATAACTTGTACTTTAGCAGGCGGGTGGCGGTTAGCTTTGGTGGTGCGTATACCCCAAAAAACATAATTAAGCCCTAAGTGTATTTCTATCCCTGGGTTATGGGGTGGGTGTGTGGGGATACACTAAAAGTATCTAAGTTGCTTTGGGGGAAGAAAGCAAGAGGACTGTCTTTTTTGATTATGTTTATTACTTTTTTATACCATAAACCAACAGATAAAAAAACTGTAATGAGGAAGTCAGACCCCAATTGCACCCCGTATTCTTACATGGAGACTGTTGTGAGCGTGCATGCAGTGTGTGTAAGTGTGCTCATGGTAGTGTGTAAAATACAGGCTCTGAAGTCAGTAGATCCAGGATATTCTCACAAGTTTACACTTAGTGTTTCAACTTTACTTTAAAGCAATATGTTTCAGAGATCTTGCTTCCTTGCTATTACAACAGATTCCTCACAGGCTTGCAATCCATTTACCAATCTAATTACCTAATGCTAGTGCTGAAGTTTCAAATTCCAATGTTTAACCATTCTATATATATATATCTTTACCGGTGTACTTATCTGATAAAGTAGTTGCCCTGATTAGGCGACACTGTATTTATTAAATTGTGAAACATGACTTTGCTTGAGCTATCTCTTAAGCAAATGTTTTGATAGTTAGAACATTGGAATGGCGAGCGCTCCACTGAAGAAAATTGAGTGCTCCGGGCTTCTAATATGGCCTTATTGCTCCCCATGGTGGTGTATACCAGCATTAAAGGCACGCTCCAGCATTAAGTGAGTGGGCCTTTAATGTCCGGTATAGCCCAGCTAAGGCGGGCTATAAGGCTAGTATAATATGCCACCCCACCAGGGCAGAATGTTCTAATTATTAAAACAAAGGCCTCACAGAGCTTGAGATGGCTGAAATACCCAGGCATCTGCAAGGCACTTGTTGACAGCTGTTGCTGTGAAGATAAACATCGGAATGTTGGAGCTCCGGGCTTTTACCCACCATTCACATACAAAGCCCTCTACAACACTGGACCTTCATACCTCAAGGACCAGCTCTTCTTCTACGCACCCACAAGACAAATCCCTCGGATTCACAAGAATTTGGTTTGAAGACTAGACACTCTCTACCTCTACAGCTCAGGCAATCACCTTCCCTGCCTCATATCAGGAAGGACTTTAAAACCTGACTCTTCAACTGAACTTCAGAACAACCCCCTCCCAGCACCTTTTGACCCTAATGGGTGATTAGCCACACTTTATGAGAACCCTGAGTGATTGATCAGAACCCCTGTGTTACTCCATTGTCATCACTGAAGTGTTCAACATACCAATCTACTAATGGCTGGAAGAAGCTGGTAACATCAACATTCCAATGTTTTCCTTTCACAGTTGTTGCTGTGAACAAAGGACTCATGAAACCTGAGGGGATTTCAACCCCTCGTGCTCTGTGAGGCCTTTGTTTTACTAATACGAACATTCTCCCCTTTAGGGGTGGAAGGTCCTAATAACCTTATAGCTGGAGCAGGCCTTCTAACGGACAGTGTGGCCCGCTACATTGGGCTATGAGGCTATATTGAACACTCATAAGATCTTATTTGATCTTCTGACCTTTGAACTCGTCTTTTCCATTAGTAATCTCATTACAAAGGCAAAAAAACGTTGCCACTCTCACAAGGATTATCTTCTAGTCGAGTGTATTCGCATTTATCCAAATGCCTGTCTCCATTTGTTCTTGTGTATATATGTGTGTAAAGAGAGTGACATAGTACATGGTCGGGAAGTGAAATAGCGAGGGTGCAATAGGTCATAATAACAGAAGGAATATAGATATTAACAGACAGCCACAATTGTGCGCAGTAAAATCCCATCTTGGTACCTGGTGTCAGAGCATCAGGCGCTTATAATAGTTATATCCCTATGGGATCCTCCTACATCCTGGCTGTCTTCTCTCCATTTCACTGTCCTCTAGCTGCTGGCTAGCTACACCATACATTTACCTAATCACACTTTACCATGCATCTCCCTTAATTCATCTGCCGATATCAGGTAATGGAAGTCTTAAGGGTGGGAGAACCAGAATGACCTTTCAGCTGCCAATGCTAGGAGATTGGAGCCTTGACTTTGGGTGCCCAGAAGGACCATTCAGCTGTCAATGCTGGGTGAAGAAAGCCTTGGAGGTGGGAGGCCCAGAAGGACCTTTCAGCTGACAAATGCAGGGGGATGGATGTTTTTTGTTCGGGATGGCCAGGAGGACCTTTCATTTGCCACTATGTGAGATGATGGTTACCGTTAGGTCTGGGAGGAACGGAAGGACCTCTCAGCTGCCAATGCCGGGTCATGGAACATGTGAGTTTTGGAGAACCAAAAGGACTTTTCAGCTGTGATTGCCGGACCATGGAACTTTTGGGTTTTGGAAGCCCAGAAGGACCTTTCAGCTCCCAGTGTGGAGTGAAGGAACAGCAGCAGCAACAGCATGCAGGGACACACCACATGGTTAAGGCAGTGCTTTAAGTGGTCAGGAACTGTCCGGCACATAGTGTCTGAAACTCCTTAATTTGAAAGGGTGAATACAGCGCACTTTCAAGCAGGGCTGTAATACGTTTATTGTGAGACTGCCAGCATATATCAGGAGTGGGAGAGCGACGACCTGCATTTCTATATCTCTTATCCGACACCAGTGTTAAGTATGACCTGATGCCACGAACAGGGAGCGGCAGAGCAAAGCTCTGCAAATACACAAATCAGGAACTCCATCCATGTATAGAAAAACTGCTTGCAAGTGCCATCCTACGCCAGAACAAGGAAAGCTTTCTTGTGAATGTCTTCTCTGAACATATACAGCATTCCTACACTGGCTCGCTTTTCATTCATTGTCTAATGTTACTTGGTAATTCTGATGAAAAATAGTTCATTGGGTTGAGCCTTTGATACAAACACCTGTAACACTAGTGAAGGATCTCACTTCTGAAACATGCCCCCCCTTCTAAGCAAAATCTACCTTGCATGCTTCAATTCAGTATAAAATAAGATATGGTCTGCTTCATCTGTATGAAGACCCTATGTTTGTTCTGTCAATACTGGTATTTTCTATTTTAAAGTAAATAGTTTAATAGAAGAAAATACAGTTTATTAACTATCAGTTTGTTAGCAGAATTGCTAATGCTAATGAATTTGTTTTTACTTTCAGGGCGAAAACAAACTACCCAAACTAAGTGGTAAGTCACTAAACACAGAGATCTGTGTTTTAATGATCATCAACCATTTAAATGCTATTGAGAGGACGGGAGGTTGTGATGGTATTAAAAGGAAAAGTTGCCCCAGAGAATATACTTTCTTTTTGTTAGTGAAGTAGATCTATAGGGACTTTATAATATGAGGGGGAAGACAATCATGTTGAAAAATACATTTACTTGAAGTGTTCATACTTTGTTGAACTTGTTTGGAGCATGGCTTTTAAGGGTTCAGTTTTTGATTAGAAAGTATTATTTTTTCTCTTGGAGATGTTTTTGTTTCTGATTGGTCAGGATTGCACGACTATTGACCATTCCTACTGAGTGTGTAACACTCAAAAATCAAGGCATGTGCACATGAAGAGGCAGAAGCGACTGAGTGCAAGGACCAGTATGTTTCCAACATAGTGGAGGCACACATGCTAACATTTTAACCCCTTCGCTGCGGGTGCTTTTCCCCCGCTGAGCTCGTCACAGCCGCACCCATTTTTAGAACGTTCAGCACAGCGGGGTAATTACCGCCGCCTGCGAACGTTCCATCGGCCGTGACGAGCTGAGCTCGTCATGAGTACAGCTCAACTGTACTCCATGACGAGCTGAGCTCGTCACCAGCATAGATGAGATTAAAAAGGGAAACCTGGAGAATTAAAAAGAAAAAGAAATTTGGGAGTATTTGTATACTCTATTGACTTCTATTGCAGTAGGGGACATTTCGGGCAGTAAACTGCCGCAATAAAGCTATCTTTTCCTTTACAAAATCTAGGGTCTCCCTCCTGAACCGGATACATGTGCATGGAGGGTCATTGTGGAATTTGTAAAAGTAAGAGTGGAGAGCATAGTTACTTTTTTAGATGGTTGGTGGGTTAGATGGCTGTGAGGCGGGGCATATTGACTAATAGATGAATCAATTCATGCTTGATGGGATTGCCTAATGGTGGAAGTGACTTGTTAGAGATTGGTGTGAGATCATAAGTCTTAGCCTATTTGTCCGTAGGAGGCAAATGATTGTTAAGTATACAGTAATCTGATAGAATTGTAATAAAGAGGATGCTCTGTACGCAGGTACTGAGGTTTAAGTTGAATTCTCCAAGAAAGCTGAGAGAGGTAGAGGGGTCACAAAGATCAATGAGAGTGTCCTGATCCTCAAAGAAATAACGAATGTGGCCTGGTGAGCAATGACCATTTTGAAGGAGGCAATGATTGAAGTGAAGTGTAAAGGGCTTGGCCATTTCTTGTTTCCACGCCTTAATTTAATCCAGACACACAGTTCAGGGAGGAACCTAAAAGTCAGCTCTTTCTACAGATCCTGACATGTCTGAGTAATTGTACTTGTACCTCCGGAGAGAAATTCTATTAGTATCACTGTGTTGAGTTATCTTACATAGTTCTGACACTTAACCATCCTCACTATGTAATGCCTAATACAAACTTTGTGCAGTGTGCCATTAGTCTACAAAAAGTAAAATACTCAAAATTAAATAAACTCTAGGGGGTGCTTGTGTCTTGTTGCTTTTTTAAACTGTAAACAGCTTGATCAATTCTCATTTGTGGTTGACTGTCACAGTTTGGTTTATCTCCTATGGGACAGGTTATGTCTCATATGATATCCTCCTTCTAAAAGTGTAAAGATGAGAACCTGTTTCTCAAATGTTTGCATATCTTTGTGAGAAATGCATCTTCAAGTGTTGAAGGAATACTGCAGAGCTAATTCCTTGCTCATTTTCCAAAGCCAGGGCTTTTCCGTACTTAAAAAAATGTATTTGCACTTGTATTATCTACCAACTTTGTTTTTCTGATTTCTAGAGATGTTATTTCTGAACTGAATTTAGTGAATGCCAGTGCTTGTAACACATACTGTATCTATTGTCAGCTAGCACCAGGATATTATTGATTAATCTACCCATGAACCAGGCTGATTAATAATCAAATAACGGTTTGATGAGGTAGTGGCACAAGATGTTGATTTGGTTTATGAAACCTTAGTAAGTTACACCACAAGATTTAAATGATGAAGGCTACCAATTCTCTTTGAAGTTTTGCACATTAATATATAACTAGCAGCCCGTCCCGATGTTGTCCGGGGGCAATCAGGCTTGCTCCCTAACACTGTGGCGACGCAAATGACCTTTGTCTGTGCGCTGCAAAACCAAACCCCATTCATAACCTGCCATGGCGACTCAACCCCCAGTACACAAAGGCAGTATGTACCCATTCCACACGCCCGCTGCAGTCCGCCAAAGCTTACCGCTCAGCCCGCTCCAGTCCGCCTTAGTTCACTGCAGTCGCCCAAACCCAGGCCCCAACCACCTCCTCAGCCCAAGTTCACCGCCACCTTCAGTGCCCCCAATCAGCCACACACGCCATGCTCCCTAACACTTTTGCCACGCATCTGATGCTGCAAACAACCTTTCTCTGTGCGCTGCAAAAGCAAACCCCGTTCATAACCTGTCATGGCGACTCAACCCCCACTACACAAAGCCAGTATGTACCCATTGCACACGGGGCTGCAGTCCACCAAAGTTTACCCGTCAGCCCGCTCCAGTCCGACTTAGTTCACCGCTCCTCCCCATGCTTGACGTACCTCAGCCTGCTCCTGACGTACCTCAGCCTGCTCCTGCAATGCATAGCTGGATCTTGAAGTTCATTGCAACATTTGTTCTAATATGTCTTGTGGATGGTGCAAAAAAAATGTAAATTGGGATTACAATCGGGTGTTTCCAAGGACAGTCCCATATGCACATTTCTAGAAGTAAAGAAGAGGTTTGGCTTCAATCAGTAAGTTATTTTTCTTGGAATCCTGCACAGACCACATCACTGTCAGGGACTGGACACTGCGAATGCCTATCAAGTTTCTGTCTTGATTGCTTGGTGAAAGGGCAACTCCTCACATTAGCCACAGTCCCACTCTGCACTTATTATCACACTAGTTGACCGGGGCAGAAAGGGGCTTGGTATAGTTTCTTCTGAAACTCTTCATCTGTTAAGACATTTCTCCAGCCGCATCTACTCAAGCTGCCATGAATTAGTTCCATCGTCACGGTGAGCCGGGCTCAATTGATAACCCTATATTATTTGCTTCCAGTAAATAGCGCCCCTACGTGTGCGTGAACTGACTGGGCGCTATGTGCTTCACTGCCGACTTTTTCAGCCACATCTGCTTTAACTTTCCGAATCGCTGTTTTTGCTCCCTCATGCAGTCACGCTATGACACGTTCGGTACAGATGCCTAATTTAGAAGGGGTGTTGTCAAACACTGTCTGTGTGAAATGCCTCACAATATATGTAATTGCATCATTCATTGATTCCAGGATTCAATTACCCGGGCTGGATGGAGCTCCGAGGCGGCGCCGCGGGTCCCTCGGGGAGGTGTCTCCCTGGTAGCATTAGCGGTAATCCGTGCCCCCCTGAGGGCCGACGCTTGCCTGCCTGAGTTAATGAGCTCTCTGGTCTGAGGGGCGGCTGCTGGGTGCTACGGAGCTGGGAGTGCTGCTGTTGAGAAAGATATGCCTTTAAGGGAACTGAAACAGGAAGAGACTGAAAAAGAAACACGTCTTACCTGCAACTTCCAGCTCGATACTTCTCTGCTATCAGAGGTGTTAGTAGAAGGGGTTCAGTAGAAACAGATGAAGACTCCTACCTGCCAAGATTCCAGCTCCTCCCCGCGCTGATGTCGGCCGCTCTTCCTGTTGCTTCTGAATGATGTCATGACGCAGACGTCGCGGCCGGCGCTACTTGCAAGGGACTACTTTATTTTTATTTGTAAATGTTTTAAACAACGTATATTTTTTATTTTTATATAGCCTATGTCCTTCTGCTTGCCCTGAGGTTTTCAAGGATGTCTTGGGTGTCTGGATTGGTGGTGTACTTTTCGAGTTTACCTGGCTCAAAGGTGCAAAGTTTTCTCTTTATAATAGTAGTATAGATGATAGCTTTAGATAGTTCAGCTGTTCCATTGGAAAAACTTTTTTTGTGTTGCTAATCACTTTGACACCATCTGACGAATCTCTACAAAACATTCCAAAAAGGTGCTACATTTTGACTAGTTTGTGTGCTGAAAGTTTTGTCAAGAGAGGGCCAATAAAAAAGAGGGGGTTCCAAAATTCGAAATCCCCATGAAGTTTCCAAAGACTTCTTTAAGACAGGCTACAGCAACAACTGCTAAAAGGGATTACACTTGGGCCACAGATCATGGCTTGTGTGATTTGGTGTAAATCCATTCAGTAGTTTTTGAAAAAATCAAGGTTAAAAAACGAATTGCATATCTGCAGGGTTCAGTCCAAGAGAGACTCATGCCGGAGCGCTAATTTAAAAATAGGGCATTCTGATTGACACAGGGCGCTTTATTTCCCTTGGGCCATCTTGCTCCTGTGGGAGAGAGTACTCTTATTGGCTGCCAGCAAGAAGATAATTTTATTTCTAGCAGACATTACAGGACTCAGGGACAGAACATGTTTAAAATGTTTTAAACAAAAATGTAATAGGGCAGGGTAGGGATACCCTGAACCCCTGGAGGGGACCCAGAGGGGTCTTACACAAAAAAACATGGCAGCCAGGGCTCCTTTGTTTTTATGATGGGAGAAGGATGTGCACAGACCCCCTCCCCCAGTCTTTACAGGTCATGGAGAGCCCACCCCTGGAGTAAAAATGAAAATGTATGGGGGGGGGGGGGGTGATGCACAGCCCCTACGTGAGCCCACACCAGGGGCGGAAACATTGAATAGGGTGAAGTGGCTCTCTTCCTCAAGTCAGCAGATGCCCCGGAAAGCCCACCCATGGGGCCAAACCTTTTCAAAATGGGGAGGAAGGCAGTGTGGCTCCCTTCCCTGTGCCTGTAAAGCCCCTTGGGAGCACACCCCCAGGGCAAAACATTACAAATGGTAAGGGGGCTGTACGGGCCGCCCCCTCCCCAAGCCTCTAAAGGCCCCAGGAGCCAACGAGGAGGCGAGATAAAAGGGGAGTGGGATCCAGAGGCTCAGTGAATTAATTGGTGCACTGCATGGGTCTGTGTTCGACCTCATGGTCACAAGGTCAAATCTCAGTGGGTCCACTCACCCTGTTATCAATATGAGGTTGATAAAATGAATACCATTGAGTTGTGTAACAAAATCATCTGTTATTCATCACCAAAAAACCTGCAGGTGAACATACTCCTTACAAATGCACATGTTATGTTATGTTAGGGGGGCCATGTGGCCCCTTGCTCTTTAATAAAAAAAGGGCCCTGGAGGCAGGAGTCCTCAAGGCCTAACTAGTCTCAGGGAGGAGGGCCTTGGGGTCCACCCTCCTCTTTAACTGTAGTAGTGGCCTAGGCAAATAGGGTCTCCAGGGACTAACAAGGCTCAGCAAGGGTGGGGTGCTGCATGGTCCTCCCCTTTATTTTAGGTTGTGGCCCTGGAATATGGGGTACCCAGGGCCGACTAAGGCTTGGGGAGGAGGGCCTCACTAGCCCCCCCCTTCCGTTCTATAAAAAAATGGCCGACTGAGAAAGGCACGTGCTAAATGCCTTGGTGGTCCCAGATCAACTACCTGAAGAGCTAATTGGAGGAAACGGGACTTGTGAGGGACATGCCATACATTGTTCGCCAGACAACGCATATATGTAAGCTTTCATTGGAGTGGTTCTGAAGCAAGCCCTATTCCACCGAGATATTCCAGTCTGGTCACAAGTGCCAGTGAGGCGGATGATCGATAATATGTTATTCCAAGCTTGATAGGGTGGTGGTCGTGCCTTTCTTGGAGACTTATATCCCGTTGAGAATTTCATCTATCTCAAACAGGCCTGCGAGGACTTCACACCCGAACCCATGCACTTCTTACACCACGCTGGAATAGCTGAGGCAGACAAATGTTTCCAGCCCATGTAACCAGCCGTACCTTAACCTAGTCACTCTGGATGTATTGCACTTCTGTATAAGGTGAAGGGGGAGGATGCAGTAGTTCCCCACTATGGGACTGAGCGGCGGGGATAGTGACTTAAACACTCCACTGATGATAGGGTATGGAATGAAATCTGCGGCCTAGCTCATACAGTCTACTGTAATGCCTGTTTAAGTTGCTACATTACTATTTCGTCCACAGGCCCTAATAAACCACAAAGAGCCTCCACTGCAAACCCCCCACCCAATAGGACAGTTGTCGACGCTGCAACACCACTGGGGTAGACTTCCTGCACTTGCCATGGCTGTGCCGGATGGTGCAGCACTACTAGGTTCAGGTGGTGACGGTTTTAAAGAGGACCACACGTACAAACCACAACACTGAATTTTGAGTTGTGATTACTTGGATGGGCTGACGTACAACCGCAGTTGAACATTGGTACAGGGACGTACAGGAGTAGTCACTATCGGAGGAGAGACACATGAAAATGAGTAGACATGATGAAAAACTGGAAGATGACCTCCTAGATTGGAGGGACTAATGTGATACACTTCTAGATCTACATGAAACCACTAATAGAGCTAGAGCCTGGGTGATGATCGACCCCGGGGAGGGATGGTAAATAGTTCTAGCAGTATTGATGTTATTTCTCCAGAAGCTTGATGCACTGGAATGTGTTAAGGAGTGCCAGAGACTGGCCTCCAGAGTATTCATTGTTTGACAGACTGCATTGTGTACTGTGCTGTGCTAACTACTGTATCCTGTTTATTAGAAACTGACAAATACATGTTTTTTTAAAAATGGCCCCTGCAATGGGGTCCCAAGGGGGACCCCATGGTACCACAAAAACTGTTTACTTTCGAAAATAATATATCCTATGTGCCCTATATGTTTTGTATATTCCATTCAATCCTAGTCAATTGCACACCATACATACATTGGAAGTGAGACCATATATCCTCTAGAGATAATCGTGATAACTTAAATTGTAAAAAAGTACAAACCAATTTATTGTTTAAAAAATTTCTAGAGTACACATTTTATAAAAAGACAGCTGACCTAATACATAGTATTGTTGGTGTCTTACACTCGATTGCGAAAAACGATTCGCAAATATTAGTTAAACAACAGTCAAGATAAAAAAGAGAGTACATATCATAGACAAAAACACTGTGCCATTAACATAGTACACATCCATGATGGAACAAATGTACGGGCTAGTGCCTGGTACTTTTCAATTTGGTAAATACTCGTTGGCCACAGCCACTTCACAGATTGTGTAATTCTCAACAAGGCGTTGACGCGTTTCGGTGGATTCTTATAACACCATATTTTTCAAGACAAAGATTTGGACTCTCATAAAAATTTGATTAACACTTGATCAGCAAATGTCAATCAGAAAACTTGAGAAATTTTATAGTTTAAATTATCAGAGTATTAAAGAAAACCCTTATACATAGTATCTTTTATAGGGCAGGTTTTTATGTCTAATAGTCCAAGATTCACCAAAATTTTCAAAGTATCCTTTTTTAAAAAGGATCCTGTTTAGTTACTCGATCTCTACTACACATCACAGAAAACATGTTTGCCCACGATCTTTTGACATTTGCTTAATAAACAGTGTACATTTCACAATGACAAATGATTATCACTAGGTATATTTGTCACTCTTCCCTCCATTTACACTCACACATTCAAAGATTCATGTTTCTCTAAGACCGCCCCACGTACTACTTCCACTAGTGGCATGTAGTCAGCTCTCTCAGTCTCATGGGCTCATTTCACTGAGCAAACCTCTCCTCTCTATGGCGATGGTGGCTGCTCCCCTTGCCCTGAGCATATACTTCACGTGTATTTGTGGTCAATACCTCCTGTTTCCTATCGGGATTGTAGTTCAATTCTTCTATCAAAATAATTTTCAATCCTGTTGTTATCTTCATGGGAATAATTTGTGGCCCAGTTGTAATATATAAGACGATCTTTACAACATACCAATATTGCTAAGTTAGAGCATTGAAGTCTCACCTTGATCTTATCTACAGAAGACAGGAAGATGTTTTCGTGATTCTTGATCTGTCCCCCAGAGCGTATATAACTATTTATTGGCCTGGTTTTACAGTTCTGTAAAACATATGGAATATAACTAACTCGTTCACATTCCCCTGGAAAAAATTCTTCAGAGTAGTACGCAAACGAGAACATATTTCTTACATTTACCAGATGAAAGGGGGCAGTGATTACCTCCTCAATTTGGAGCAGGAGGGTTCCAAATTGAGGATGTAATCACAGCCCCCTTTCATCCGGACCAGAAAGAACGACGGATTTTATCCAGATCTTTTGACTGGGTGAGAATGTTTGCATTGTCAGCATTCCGTCCATCATTTGTTTTTCTGTAATATTTATTGTTAAACAGAAAGACGTTGTTATTGAAACAAAAGTCTATCATTTCCAATACCATATCCGATTGTTCCAACAAGGCGATTCTGTGAGTCTGTAGGAAATGTTTACATGTTTCACATTAGAGTGTTGTATTGCCTTCCCAGGGGAAGAAAGACTGGAATTTTGTGGAGGGTGGCCATTGGCGTGCCCATCTTGGGCAACCCCCAACCCTAAATTCATCAGGAAAAAAAAACATGGTGTCTAGGGTGCTTTCTGCCCCCCAGGGGTTGCAGATTGGGTGCTACTGCCCCCATCTGCCCCCCCCCCCGGGTAGATAGACTGTATTTTTGTGGCTGGGATGGGGGCATTAGCATGTTCATATTGGGCAAACCCCACTCTTAATTTGCTTTTGAAAAAAAAACCCTGGTGTCTAGTGACCTTTCTGCCATCGGGGGGGGCAGATTGGGTGCTACTGCCCCATCTTCTCTCCAGGGGGCGCAGAAAGACTGCACTTTTGTGGCTGAAGATGAGGGCATTGGCATGCCCATATTGGACAGCCCCCACCCCTAATTTGCATTTGAAACAAAATCCCTAGTTCCAGTGAGCTTTCTGCCCCCCCCGGGGGCAGATTGGGGGCTACTGCCCCTATCTGCCCTGCAGGGGGCCAGAAACACTGAACTTTTGCAGCATGGTTGGGGGCATTGACATGCTCATATTGGGCAGCCCCCACCCTTAATTCAAATTAGAAAAAATATCCATGGTATCTAGTGGGATTCCTGCCCCCACAGAAGGGCAGAAAGACTGTCATTTTTATGTGAGTAGGAGTGGGGGCATTGGCATGCCTGTTTTGGGCAGCCCCCACCCCTAATTCAAATTTGCAAAATAATTCCCTGGCGTCTAGGTGCTTTCTGCCTCCACAGGAGGGTAGAAAAACTGTAATTTTTGCGCGAGGTGGTGGGGGATTGGCATGCCCATTTTCGGCAGCCCCCATCCCTAATTCAAATTTGCAAAAAAATAATCCCTGGCATCTAGGGTCCTTTCTGCTCCACATATGCTCCCCAAAGGGGGGAGTAAGACTGGAATTTTGTGGGAGGGAGGGCGGGGGCATTGGAATGCCCATATTGGGCAACCCCCACCCCTAAATTCATCAGGAAAAAAACCCTGGTGTCTAGTGGGCTTTCTGCTAATCGGGGGCAGATTGGGTGCTACTGCCCTCATCTGCCACCCAGGGGGGGGCAGAAAGACTGTTTCTTTTGCAGCGGTGGCTAGTGGGTGGATCCCAGCTTGGGGATCGCCCTCTTCGGGCGATCCACAAGCAGGGGACCACTAAGGAGGGGTCAGTGGGCGGAGAAAGTGCCCTGAGCACATAGGAAGTGAAACTGAAACGAGCCTATTGGCTCATTTCAGTTTCAGTTTCACTAAAATGACATCTGTGCAACGTGCACGCTGATCGTAATTTCAGGGAAACCAAAGCTGCAGCCTTGTGAGGTGGGGAACCTCTTCCTCAGCTCCTGAGGGTGTTGGGGTGAAAGAGAATTCCCTGTGTAATGTGCTGGGATGGCCAGGGGCCATCCAATGCACCGGAGGGGTTAAAAAGTAACAATGTAGCCTTCGCATTATTATAAAATTGCCATACTGTGGCAAATACAATACCCATGCTTTTAAGGTTTAAACCAGAAGCATTGCTTCTTGTACAGTAAGTGGAAACCATTACTTACTAGTCACACAGAGGGTTTATAGGATGCATAATCCACAGGTGGGATAATCCTCGCCTCTGAGTCCTTAATAGAATTGAAACTTCCTTTTACCATAGCTAGGAAATTTTTCGTTCTATGTCAGGACCTGAGGCGAGGATTTTGCTGGCTCAAAGCTTACTCACAACTAGCCGAGCAATACTTAGCACCGGATTAAAATAAAACAGAGTAATTGTCGAGTCCGAAGAACATTTAGGCCATGTTCATGATATCTTCAAATCAAGCCCCCAGAGAAAAAGCTTTTGACACCACTGGTCCACGGGCAGAATGCATCCTAAAAATCTTAATGTCTATTCCTGATTCCTGCATCACCCAACACACCCAACAGGCTACGGTTGAGAAGGACCCTGCCGTGTGCGTTTTCCTGAGGGCGATTAGAAGCTGGCATTCCCCTTGGGCCTGAAACTAACATTGGCTCATAGGGTTAGAGACACTCCACTGCACACAACTTAGGTGATTCTGGAAAAACTGGGGGGCATATTAACAAGGAACAGGGAAAATTAACACTAAGGGCGCTTAGCATTAATTTTTTTAACGCCCGCTATCACTGGATAATATCGCCTGGTTATCGTGTTATTAACAACGCTAACCACCTAGGCGATAAAAAATCCAGCAATAGCCGCATTTTGGGAGTTTATCGCTGGTAATGCAGCGATAAAACTACAAAGATAGGGATATCCTTGTTGATAGCCCATGGTGGACTTAGCCATGTAATCGACCTCCCATTGGATTACATGGCTAAATCTGAAAATTAGCAGACGTAAAAAAGCAGCGTTAACCGTGGTGAGGGCTGCTTTTTTTGTCTCTAACAGGGTTAGCGTGAAGCTTGATAATAGGAGAAATGTCGCTTAGCGACATTTCTCCTATTATTTTGCTCTGGAACACCCCCTTTGCATCTCATTAGAGATGCAAAGGGAAGCGTAGTGAAAAAGGGTGCTAACATGCGATTTTGCATGTTAGCACCATGTTGTTGATAGGGTGATATTTTTACCTCCACTTCTTTGGCTTTTAAAGCCAAAAAAGCGGTGATAAAGCCCTTGTTAATATGCCCCTGAGTATTCAATGACCCTGGAATTAGACTTTGTACATCTAGTTACCATAAAGGTAACCCCTGAGGGAGAGAATGATTTTCCTGTGCTGTCAAGTGCTCGAACACCCTCCAGGAAGACACCTAGCACTATAACATTGCGAGCTTCACTGATAACTCCTCGCTTGAAAATAACCAATTAGGTTGCCATGAGAGAAACAGGTTTTAATACCTATTTACATCCCAAAGGGCCAAGTATCTTGCTTCAAGAGGTAAGGATAGCCTGATGCCCTGTAAAAGCCTGCACACAAAAGGATTTTGCCTGATCGTACCCCTTTTACCGGGACATGTTCCGCCAAGATGACTGAGTGAAAGGTATTGATAGAGCGATACGTCACACCCTTCTGAGCCAGGTCAGCCAAAAAATGTAGGACTGGCAAAACATTGCTGTCCACAGGATCGAAGTTCCTCTGCATACACCAGTGATGCAGCTGGTTCAAAGCTATAATGTTTGATTGTGCCTTTAGACCATGCCTTAGACAGGAGGTCTGTTAAATCCAGATCTCCAATCACAAGCAGGAATCAGTCTGGTTCATTACAGGTTCTTTATTAAGAAACCTTCACAGCAGACACGAAGCAACGTCAGCTCTGAACAGGACCCAGGCAGTAACTGACAAAGCTAGAACATTAAGCAAGGAACCTAGGGGGACATTCTAAGCAATAGAGAAAGAGGAGAGAGAGAGAGTAGACAGACAGAACCATAGATACCACACATCTCCCTTCCCCAAAGAGAAAAAACAGAGGCAAAGAAGGGAGGAAGAAATAAAAAGGAAAAGATTAAAGTTGATAGTCCTTGAGGTAGGCAGGAACAGAAGTGTTACGAGAACTCCGCCTAAGAGAAGGAGGAAGGTTAAGCAGAGCAGAATTGACATTGGAAGGTGAATCAGAACCAACAGGATGAACATCAGAGGCACAAACATCATTGATGACATCAGAAGGAGAACATTGGTCCGAACGCAAGGAAGAAGGCCCAGGAAGATTCAAATCATCAAAACCAGGATGGGCTGAAAAGTCTCTTTGATGAGAAGACGTGGAGGGCTGAAGATCCCAAGAAGAGGAAACAGAAGGGTTGCTGTCCTCCTGGTCTTTTGAGTCCTTGGGAACAAAAGGATTAACAATAACAACATTTCTCTTACTCCACCACTTCCCATTGGAAAGTAAAACAGCATTCTTAGAGACTCTGACAACCTTGGAAGCAGGATAGAACTTTGAGGAATGATGACTGTTTTTGAGAGGTCTCTTGACTTTGACGGAATCACCCACCTTGAAAGAAATCACTTTAGTTTTAAATTTGCCATCATAAGCAATTTTCATCTTGTTTTGCATAGAAACAACCCTGTTGCGAACTTGATCAACATTGGGTAATTTGCCATCAACCTTAGTTTTGTCAAGAACCCAGGGGGGGCTAAGCTTAGAAGAGCCAAAACGTTTTTTTAATAAGACAAAAGGGGTAATTCCAGTAGTGGAATGGGGTGTGTTGTGATAGCTCCATAACCTTTCTTTAACAGCTTTGGAAACATCTAGATTCTGCATGCAGGCTAATTGGATGGTGTCTTTTAGCATTTTGTTAACCCTTTCAACCATGCCATTTCCTTGTGGACTGTAAAGGGCAACAGTTAAATGTTTGATGTCAAGATTGGATAAGAATTTCTGAGTGACCTGGGACTTGAACTGGACACCATTGTCGGAGACAAGGAACTTCGGGATACCTTCTCTGTGAAAGAGGTCATCTAGAAAATCAATGACACCAACCGTGGAAGGATCAGACATGAACCTGCACTCAACCCACTTGGAAAAATAGTCCACCAAAACTAAGGCGAATCTCAGATGAGGCTTCAAGTTGTACATGGGACCAATAAAATCAATGCCCAGTTTCTCCCAGGGGCCCTGAGGATAGGGAACAGGAATAAGGGGAGTATTCCGCAGCTTAAGAGACTTGTCAGCTTCAAAACAACAGGAACATCTACCCACAAAATTTTCAACATCAATATCAAGATTGGGCCACCAGTAGTAGAGTCGTAGCCTTTTCTTGGTGCCGGTGATCCCTAGATGACCCAGATGAGCCAAATTCAACAATTTAAGTTTGAGTTTGTTGGGAGGAATTAACAAAGAGCCCCTCATCAAAAAATCATCCTCAACAGTAAGTTCATCTTTAACTTTGGCAAATAAACGTAGGCCAGAATCAAGATTCCTGTCATCGGGCCAGCCCTTGATGACATGATCCTTGAGTGCATTTTGGACCTTGTCTAATTTGACACAATCCAACCACTCATCCTTGCTGATGATATTCTCAGAGAACAACAACCCATCAACCATACCTACGACACATTCGGAGTCCTCAAAAAGGGAAGATGAATTTACACCATCTTTGAGGGGACACCTAGAGAGGAAATCAGCACGGGTATTTTTACCCCCAGGAATATGAGAGATGGAGAAATTAAAATCGTACATCCTTGAGAGTAACCTGACTAGCCGAGGACTGAGATTACTGTGGTCTTTATCAGACAAAAGGAAAACCAAGGGTTTGTGGTCGGTCACCAAAATAAATCTTCTACCCCAGAGGTAAGTCTCAAAATGCTTGGTTGCCCAAAGACAGGCCAGAGCTTCCCTCTCAATGGTGCTGTATCTGCGCTCTGCAGGAGAAAGGGATCTGGAAGAAAAACCAACTGTCTGTTCCACGCCATCAACCAATTGAGACAAAACAGCCCCTAACCCAACGCCACTTGCATCCACCGTGACGATGGATTGGATGTCATCTCTGAACGAATGAAGAGAGGGGGCTTGAACAATGAGGTTCTTTAAGTGTACAAAAGTCTTATTAAGAGAATCATCCCAAACAAACTTTTCACCTTTTCTGAGTAATTTTCTTAATGGTTCAGTTTGCAGGGCAAAACAATCCACAAATCTTGAGTAGTACTCGCAAACACCGAGAAAAGATCTAAGTTGATCTTTGTTTTCCGGACTGGGACTGTCAACAATGGCTTTGATAAGGTCTTGTTTGGGAGAAATGCCACTGCTAGATATGTGATGGCCAAGGTAATCAATACTATCAACCATGAACTTGCACTTTTCTTTCTTTACAGTAAAACCATTGGTTTCCAAAATGTGCAACACCTCAGACAGTTTCTTTAAATGGTCATCACCGCACTTAGAATAAATAAGGATGTCATCTTGATAAGCCAACACATTGCTGCAATTGCCAAACATCTTAAACATGAGCTTCTGAAAGACAGAGGCAGCAGACGCAAGCCCAAAAGGCATGCGTAAAAACCTGAAGGGACCAAAAGGTGTGTTAAAGGAAGTCAAATCACGGGAATCTTCACTGAGCTCAACCTGGTGATAGGCGGACCTTAAGTCCAAGCAGGAAAAAACTTTAGAATCACCAAGTTGAGCCAACATGTCTTGGATTTTGGGCAGGGGAAAACAATCTATTAAAATGTTTTTGTTTAAGGACCTTAGGTCGATACATAGCCTAATGTCTTTGCTACCCTTTTTCTTCGCAATAACAATGGGGGCGACCCATTCAGAAGAGTTTATAGGCTCAATAACTTTGTCAAGGCATAGCTGCTCTAAGTGTGATTTTAGTTGAGACCTAACAGATAGAGGAACATTCCTGACTTTATGGACCACAGGAATGGCATCCTTTTTGAGAACAATGCGGTGCTCAAAGTCATGAACAAGGCCCAGCTTGTCCATGAAAAGAGCACTATGTTTGGCTAAAAGTTGTTGAAGGTCAAGATTGGAGGGCGAGCAGACATCAACCAAGGAAATAGGACAGGAAGTGCCTGGTCTTAAAACCATGCCAAATTTGCCCTGATCTTTCCAACCTAAAATGTTGTACCCATTTTTAGCAACATATATTTTGGTAGCAATGGACCTGTCCTCAAATTTTATGGTATCATTGAAGAATCCCAGCATGTCAATGGAATGCCCACCAAAGGAAATGGTGTGAATATCAGGAGGGAATAATTGAGAAGAATTCCAGTGTAAATTATACAAAATGTCAGTGACAAAGGTAATCGGAGAACCAGAATCCACCGTCACTTGAATTACAGTGCTACCAATGGTGATATCGCAGATAGGACCACCATCATCCAACTCAGCATCAATGTACAACACAATTTTTTTAGAAGGAACAACGGTGCAAACATTTTCAGGTTCAGAAAACTCAGCATTTTCAATCGCATTAATTTTTACAGAATTTCTGTTACACACTCTGGTAAAATGACCCGTACGTTTACAATTAAGACAAGTTTTACTCAGAGCTGGACAACCTTTGAAATTGGCAAGATGTGAAGAAGAACCACATCTGAAACATGCAAAGTTTTTTTTAGGTTCTCTAGAATCTTTGTTTTTAAACTGGGAAGGTTTAGGTTTGATGTTAAGAGCACTGACAGCTTCAGTTATGGTGTCACCCTTGCTTTTGTTCAAAACCCTTTGAGAAGAGACAGATCTCTCGATTCCTCTCGCAAGTTCAAGAGTTTCATTGAGAGATGGATCCCTACAACAAAGCAATCTCTCTTGGACCTTCTTGTTATAACAGTTAACTACTATCTGATCTCTGAGGTAGGAATCAATATTACCATCGAATTCACAAGTTGATATCAAAACTTTAAGTTCAGTTAAGAAAGTATCAATTGACTCATACTCAAATTGATGTCTAGTATAAAATTTGTGACGCTCCACAACAACACTAGTTTCGTCAATGAAATATTTGGCTAATCTAGAAACAGCTTCTTGAAAACAATCCCACTCAGTTTCATGAGGTTGAGGAGAAACAGGTAAATGGTCAAAAATGCGTTGACCTTCAGCTCCAAGACTGTTATAGAGTAAGGCTAATTTCCTGTCTGGTTCATATTTCTGACCATCTAACGCAATAATGTAACTGCCAAAACCCTTGACCCATTGTTTCCACTTAGTTTTAGGTACACCAGGATCAGGAAGAAAGTAAGGAGGTGTGACAATATTTTGAGACATGTTAAAGCAACAATGTGTACAGAGAATACAATAAAGTAGCCAAACTAATAAAAACACCAAAAATAATATCAGTCAAATAAGGGTTAAAGTACTTGGTAAGATGTGCACATCATCGAGTAGAGTTCAAGGAGATGTGCTGTTGGTAGAAGCAGAACTAAAGACTAGAGTAGAATAAAACCAAACCTGAAATTGAATAAGTTGTTTGAAATCCAGGACAGCGTGAATGAAAAATAGGTTAAAAGTGAAAAACAACGCTGTAAATATGATGAGGAGTGCGTAGCTCACCGTGACCAAAAAAACGATGAGTTTGAAGAAACTAGCGCTTGAAACTGAATGCGCATGCAAATGAGTAATGAAGACTTGCGTGACCTTTAGCAAGATGGAGTCACGTAGGAGTCACGTAGGATACTGGGGCGTGAGGCGCGTCACTCCGTCAGAGACCAGGCGGATAACTGTGACGTGCGCGGAGGCTGACTGGGAGGAGGGACGAAGATGGCTGGAGTGGAAGACTCGGTCAGGTACGTTCTGGTGGAATCCTCGAGCTGAAGCTCGCTCGAGGAAGGGAACGTAGAGTCTATGGCGCTCGAGACAGGCTCGCTCGAGGGTAACGGGTGCGCAGACACAATAAAGGTGGCGCAGGACCGGTGAAAACAGCCAAAAGTTAAACAAAGTTATATACGACCTTTCGAAGAAGCTGCGCTAGTTGAAGAAAAAGGTTCATGCGCTTTTCGATGATCGCGTAGGCCTCCCAGTGCTTCAGTGGGTGCTGAGGGTGTGAAGGATTCAGGAAAAAAAATCCCAAACGTCGCCAATTGTTGAATCCAGATCTCCAATCACAAGCAGGAATCAGTCTGGTTCATTACAGGTTCTTTATTAAGAAACCTTCACAGCAGACACGAAGCAACGTCAGCTCTGAACAGGACCCAGGCAGTAACTGACAAAGCTAGAACATTAAGCAAGGAACCTAGGGGGACATTCTAAGCAATAGAGAAAGAGGAGAGAGAGAGAGTAGACAGACAGAACCATAGATACCACAAGGTCCTCAGCTTGCACTGAAATGCCTGAGATCAACCATCGTCCCCTGTAATCCTCCAAGCCATGAGCTGGAGTGACCCTGCAAGGACTATCTGATGTGGATTCTGATCTAGATTGAGAAGGAGAGTCAGAACAGGGGTTGTGGGATTGAAGAATTACAAGAATAATCCAAAAGAACCGGAAACCAAAGTTAGTGTCTAATCTGAGCTAAAGGTCTGGTGATCATAATGAAAGTGGGAAACATGTAGCCCCTCTCTATGTGTCAATACTGCAGGAAGCCACCCATGTTAGTTGCCAGAGGATGTGGCCTCCAGCTGAAACATCTGGTAAGCTGGTGGTCCAACCTTGAGGCAAAGAGATCCACAGAAAGAGGGTCCTATTTCTCTTGAAGATGAACAAATATCCAAGGATAGGGATTCCAAAGACTGGAATCTCTGAAGTAGCGAGACTGCTAATCGTGCACTGTATTCTCCTGCCCTGAAAGGCATTCAGCCGTGATGAATAACCAACGGTCCAGGCAGAACTGCCAAAACCCGATTGCAAGGTTCTGTCAGATTGATCAGACAGATCTTTGGACCAAGTACCCCTTAAGCGACTTATATATTAGACGGCCGAAACATTGTCTATTTTCGAGAGGACACAACTGCACAATTGCACTCTGTCACCGCAAATGGCCTTCTAGTAGCTCTAGGCAGTTGATATGGAAACTTTGCTCCTGAGGGGACCAGCGAGCATCCCAGCCTGAACTGCTGGACTCTATTATGAGGTCCAGGGTGGAGCTAAACATTTCCCTGCAGTTCCAGGCTTCCATATGGGAGAGTCGCCAATCGATCTCCTCCTGGGGGTCATCTGATAGGGTTACCATTTGGGAGTACAATACCCCTCTCTTCAGGTGTGTCGCCTTGAGGCACTGAAGGGTAGGTTAGTGCAAAGCGCCCAGAAAAATCGCCTGGATGGATGAGGACAGGAGGCCCACCAAGGGAGGCGCCCTCTGCTCGGCCAACATACGCCACAGCTCGTGCTTGTTTTTGGACACCTTCCTTGAAGGAAGACTCAAAGAAACCTCTGTGGAGTCTATAACACACCCCAAGAACACTGCTTTCTGGAATGAGGTCAGGAGGGCTTTCTTCTCATTGATAACAAAGCTGATGTTTTCCAGTGTGTAAATTGCCAATTGCAAGTGCGCTGACATCTGACTGGGATTCTACCCCAATAGGAGCATATTGTCTAGGAAAATAATCAGGTGTATTCCCTTGGCCCTGAGATGTTCCACAACCGTTCGGAGAACCTTTGTGAAGCACCACAAGGCCAAAAGAAAGGGTTGTGAATTGAAACATCTGTTCTCGCCATATAAACTAGAGGAACGTTGGTTGGCAGAAAAATGGGAATGGCTTGGTAAGCATCCTTCAAGTCCAGGCGTACCAGCCAGTCCGATAAGCACAAGGCATCTCTAAGGAGATGGATCCCATCCATCTGGAGTGGCAATAGCCAATTGAATTTGCATAGATTGATAACTGGCCTTTGTCCCCCATCCAATGCGTATACCAGAAAATGGTTGCTTACGTAGCCTGCAGATGAGGAATAGTGGGGCAGGTACCTTCTTTTTCGATCAGAGAGGTTACCTCTGTATCCAACTGCTAACCTGATAGGGACACCAATCAAAACTCTAAGGGGAAGCTCAAACTGTTTGCAATACCCATGCAACATTTGTAATAGAGTGCCAATGGTGTGAAAAGGACGCCAGGTGACCCCATTCCTTCAACACTGAAGCTGGTTGAACACTCACAGGCATTAGAGGCAGTGTTGTATCTCTTGTATATTCAGACCACTGGTGGTCTGTTAAAAATTCCGAAGTGAGCCCGATCCTGGTATTGCCTGCGTCTGTATCCTTGCTCTCTTTGGGCATTCTGTGAGTAGGCAAGGCCAAAAGAGTGGCCTCTGCCACAGCCAGACCTATGGAAAACCTGTGAGGAAAACACTTTCTTAATAGATGACTTGGTCTTGTAAAGGGAGGTGAAGGTACTAACAAACTTCTCCAATTCCATGATGAAAGGCTCCACAAATAGGCCACCTTGTGCCACAGCCCAAGACAAATGTGTGCTATGCCCATCCGGAGAGAGCTTGGGAGGAAATAAGTTGTCCAGAGGCTTTGGGCATCTCTGTCATTTCCAGTACACTGGTGAGCGGGTCAAGAGCATCCAGCAGCTTATCCTGGCACGCCTGCCAGGATCTGCCAATGCCCTTTTTGGGATCCTTTATAAACTTAGCTAAGAAGGTAGGCATTCTAGGGTGCAGTAATGGGGTTCAAGTTCAAGTTCAAATTCAAGAATTTATATAGCGCAGTACTCACCCAGAGGGTCTCAAGGCGCTTGGGGAGGGGGTTCATTATTTATCGAATAGCCAGGTTTTAAGTTCTTTTCTGAAGGAGATGTGGTTATGTGTAAGGCGGAGGTGAGTGGGGAGTGAATTCCAGGTCTTGGCCGCCAAGTAGGAGAAGGATCTACCTCCCATGGTGGATCTTTGGATATGCGGAACTGCGGCGAGGCCTTGATCGGAGGATCTTAGTTGGCGGGTGGGTGTGTAGAAGGATAGTCGAGTGTTGAGGCATTCGTGCCCTAGTTTGTAGATGGCCTTGTGTGCGTGGGTGAGGAGACGGAATGTTATTCTCTTGTTGACGGGATGCCAGTGGAGGTCTTTCAGGTGGCCGGTAATGTGATCTTGGCAAGGGATGTCCAAAATGAGTCTCGTTGATGTGTTTTGGATGCGTTGGAGTTTTTTCTGTAATTTGGCTGTAATTCCGGAGTAGAGGGTGTTTCCGTAGTCTAGTCGACTCGTAACCAGTGCGTGGGTGACAGTCTTTCTTGTCTCGGCGGGGATCCAATGGTAGATTTTTTTGAGCATGCGAAGTACGTTGAAGGAGGAGGATGAGACGGCGTTGACTTGTTCGGTCATCGAGAGTGAGGAGTCTAGGATGAAGCCATGGTTACGTGCGTGGTCTGTGGGTATTGGTGCTGAGCCCAGATCCGAAGGCCACCATGAGTCGTCCCAGGCAGAGGGGGATGATCCTAGGATGAGCACTTCTGTTTTGTCTGAGTTAAGTTTAAGGCGGCTGTTTTTTATCCATACGGCTACTTCTTTCATGCCTTCGTGAAGATTGGTTTTGGCGGTGTTGGGGTCTTTGGTGAGGGAAAGGATCAGCTGGGCGTCGTCAGCGTAGGAGATGATGTTAAGGTTGTGTTGACGCGCGATGGAAGCGAGTGGACTCATGTAAACGTTGAGGAGGGTGGGACTGAGTGATGATCCTTGTGGTACACCGCAGACGATTTCGGTGGCCTCTGATTTGAATGGGGAAAGTCGGACTCTCTGAGTTCTTCCAGCTAGGAACGAGATGATCCAGTCCAAGGCTTTTCCTTTTATGCCGATGTTGCTGATGCGTTGTATGAGGGTGCTGTGACAGACAGTGTCGAAGGCGGCGGGGAGGTCGAGTAGAATGAGGGCCACTGTTTCTCCGTTGTCCAGTAGTGTTCGGATGTCGTCTGTTGCTGCGATGAGGGCAGTTTCGGTGCTGTGTTTGGCTCGAAACCCGGACTGTGAGGGATCGAGGGAGTTGTTGGATTCGAGGAAGGCGGCGAGTTGGCTATTGACGGCTTTCTCAAAGACTTTGGCCGGGAATGGGAGGAGGGCTATGGGGCGGTAGTTTTTAAGTTCAGAGGGGTCTGCTGTGGGTGTCTTCAGGAGGGCGCTGACTTCGGCATGTTTCCAGCTTTCTGGGAAGGTAGCAGAGATGAAGGAGCAGTTGATGACATCACAGAGATGGGGTGCGATGATGGAGTCTGCTTTGTTGAAGATGAAGTGGGGACATGGGTCGGTTGGCGAGCCAGAGTGGATGGAATTCATTAGGCGGATGGTGTCTTCAGTGGTGATTGGGTTCCAGGCGCTGAGGTTGTTAGAGGACGGTTTAGGTTCTGAGGGGTGTGGAGAGGATTGTTAGTTGGAACTGTTTTCGAAGCTGTTATGTATGTCAGCAATTTTGTTATAGAAGAAGGAGGATAACGAATCACAGAGGTCTTGGGAGGGAGTGATGTCGTTTGAGGCTGCGGTGGGGTTGGTGAATTTTTTGACGATGTTGAATAGTTCCTTGCTGTTATGGGCGTTGTTGACGAGTCGAATCTTGAATACTGATTTCATGGTGGATCGAATCAGCTGGTGGTGTTTGCGGGTTCAGTACTACCTTGCCCTCCAAGGTTGGGCCTGGACATTCAGCCTTCAGGCAATTTTAGGCGTCCTTACCCAGTGGGGTTCTGATCCACCCTGCCGCATACACAGCTACTTTAGGGGAAGGAAACCACTCCACCAACAGCGGGTGTATGAACTCCTCGGGTTCCAGCATATCGGACCCATCATTCTGCTGTGCAGACCCTGAGGCCAGAAGGGAGGGGCACCACGGCCACGAAGGGACAGGTTCTTCGTCCGTGTCCCTTTGGGCATCATCATCTGGGGAATCATCATTGGCCGAACCTCCAACAGCCTCTCCAGATTCGGAGGTTGGTTTGGTGTGATTCAAGAATGCTTCCCTGAGGCACCAGAAAGGGTTATGACCCACCCATTCCTGGGTGCGTTGACCTGGGGTGTGCTCCCCTATATTTGGCTGCGGGCGAAATGAGTGGACACTGGGGGGCAGATTTATGACGACTGGCGTATCCCTTTAAATCAGCAGAAATGTGCCAGATAAGATGTGTCGTGCAAGTTTACCCTTGCGCCACCACAGATGCGCCACATTTACAATGCGCCACATCATGGCGCAAGGATAAACAGATGCGTGACGCATCTTCCGCCGGAAGGGTGGAGCATTGCTGGAGTCGTGTCGCAAGCAAGACGCAACTCCAGCAATGCTCGTGGCCTGCCCACACACAACGTGGTGCATCAAGCCTTAAGCCTGCTTCAAGCTGGCGCAAGGTTTTGATGCAGCGTCGTCGGAAAAGTGACTTCGTGAAATCGTGTAGGTTTCACTCAGGCACTTTTCAGAGGCATTCCTGCGCCGGAACGCCCACCGTGAGCCGGAACGCCCACATGAACCTGACGCAGGTTTCATGTGGCGCAGGGCTTTACAACGTGACACATCTCCCTAGTTGTGTTACATTGTAAATCCGTCGCAGCATGGTGCTAGCTTTAAGCCGCTGCTGCGCCATAGAAGTGACACAACAGAGGCGCAAAAGTGGCGCACTGGCTTGTAAATCTGCCCCTATGTGTAAATGACCTGAGTCTGGCTCCATTCTGCACATTCCTACACAGTCTACTTGGCTAACTCCTGCTACATGTGAACTATTGCCTCCTCAACAGCACAGTATATGGAGGCATCCACCACAACGTAGAACTCATCATCCCATGATCTCCCCTATAAAACCCATCCCCTCTCCGTCCATGACAATGTGTCCACATCTCAGAAGGATACTGAAAGCGGGTTCTCCGCTATAATCACAAGTGCCAGCTATCTGGGTATAGGTCAGTTGGCCCTTACACAGCGCAGAACCAGCTCACCTGCAGCACTATGAGAATGCTGTTCAGTATGGCAGGTTGTCGAAAAATTAGGATAAGTGCTGGGCTTTGCTGATATGGGGCTGGAATCCTGCAATTTAATAAGGAGCAGTGGCTCCCATTCCGGGGGATGCACAGCCCTGGGCACTCAACCCACCTAGCTCCAATCAAAATTAATCTTAAAGTCAGATTGTTACAGCCCCTAGGAGTGTGTCCCCCACCAGGTTCCAGCACCTGCAAACAGTAATAGAGACCCCAGTAGAGCATTAGTCAGCACTACTACACCTGCCTTTCAGATGTCGGGAGGACTTTGCACCAGACTGAGAAGGCTCCACAGACCCCAGGACCAGGGTGTCACTCTCCAGGAGCAAGCAGAGGCTGGGGCAGGTGGCACAATTTTGGGATTCCAGTCAGAGAAATTCTAAAATTGTGCTACAATCCATAGAAAAATGGTGCTCTAACAGTGCCCCCTACAGGTAGGAGGACCCTACCACTCTGCCGCTGCCAGGCACTCACTGTAGATCGCATAGGAGCGCAGACCATAACTGCGACAGTAAAGAATAACACAGCACAGTATAGCACAAAGACAATAAAAAATGCCAAGGGAAGGTGACATGGAGCTTATCTGGGATGAGAGCAGCAAAGAAAGAGGAGCTGGTGACAGAGGAGGAGGACTAAGTTGTAGAGTGCTAGCCTCTGATTGAAACTGAAGCATTGTGAGATTTGTTTTCTACAATTCCCAGTGTTTCATGGGAAATGTAGTTTGTTTCTCAAGTTAAAATGGCTGCTATGATTAAAGTGGAGAAAGATAAAGCATAATCCTCGCCTCCAGTCCTTATAGAATTATACTTTATCTAATCCTAAATGTATGCACAGGAAATGAAATACCTTCAGATTATCTCTATATCTGTAACTCTCTTGTGTAGCGGAACATCTTGAAAACAGATACCATTTTAGGGCCCGATTTGAAGTTTGGTAGGTGGGATGCTCCTTCCCAACCTTGATGAACATCCTTTCCACCGTATTACAAGTACAATAGGATATAATACAATTGTAAAACGGCAGACATGATATACATCACCTTGTGGATTATATTAGTTACCGTTGCTAATTACCAGTACTGCAATCCAAATGTGAACATCATAAACATTATAAAAATTATCAATATCTTGAGCTTTAAGGATTCCTTCCATTAACATCTTGTAATACAATTCCAGATGGACTGAGAAACAATCGTTCATAAATCCTTTTAAACTAGTCATTCGTTTATTTCTAGTTCATGAGTTATTAAACAGAATAGTCTTCGATCATAAATGTTCGAAGTCACTTATTTTATAACGGCAACCTTAGAATACTTCTCTTAACGTAGTGAAAGATTCCAGAATGTGAGGCACCTGTGCAAAACAACTGTCTTCAAGTTGATGTGAGTTTCAAAGAGCAAAATCCCAACTGTAGCAACTAAGCATTTCACTTCCTTAGCAAGGTTGCTGTGGAGCATAAGGAAATGTAGCAAACATCAAAGATGGCTGCCACTGTTCTCAGATTGACATGCAAGATGAGGAATCATGGACAATGTAGTTTGTGTTCAGAATAGTCACATAGTGCATCCTCCAGAGACGTGCAGCTTTTTTTTAAACTCTTTTTATTGATGTTATTTCAAACACAGCGCATACACAAACCATCATCACATTGTCTTACATTACAAATATCCGGTACATTGGCAAGTCCAATTCTTTTCCTTGGCACATGGAATTAGTGTAGAGACGTGCAGCCTTTGGCTAAGCACTGCCGATACCTTCCAATTCCGGGCTTTCCAGTCTTTGACGGAAACTAACATAGGTGCACTCAATAGTACACTGCCATCACATCTTCAGAGTAAGGAGAGGTAAGCTACGACCCATTGCAATTTGTCACTGTCCTTAATTGAGGGAGTTTCCAGAGACAGATCTTAGTAAATATAGATGAGTAGTCCACCCTTTTCTTCCCAGGAGTGCCTAACTTCTTTTTCAATGTTCAACTCCCATCATATCTCACCTTCTCTCATGAATCCATCATCTTTGCTTCTGTCTCTGTAGCACATGCATTGCACAATTATTGACTCTAACATCCTTTAATAAAGCTACTTTTGAGAGTCACTCTTTTCCACAAAACCTAATATGCTTAGATTATTTTGGAGGCATTTCTTCTCTGCCGGTTCCTCAAATCAGAGGAATTGAATCTTGGATTCCACTGTATTATATTCCTAGTCCCAAAACCACAGATTTGTACCCACTCCTGAATCTGAATGTTGTGAACAGGTTTTTCAAACGTATTCACTTCAAAATGATGATGTTCCATTCAGACATCCCCTTATTGGCTCCAGTGGACTTTCTATTGATAGTAGACCTCAAGGATGCATACTTCAGTACACCTTTATCATGCAAGTAAATTCTTCCTATAATTAGTGACTCTATACAAATCTATATCAACTTTGCACTATTATTTTAATAGCAATATTTTGCACACTGGACACCAACATACAACCAAGAAAACAGATGCAGGGCCCAAGGAATCCAAGGAACACATGAGAGCAGTTAGCAATAATAAAAGCCTAGGTGGGAAATAGAAAGCCCCTTTGAAAGATAATGTAGAGGTTGTAGAACTCAGTAACACATAATAAATTGATGGCGAGGGTTGGTGAGTATATCAACAGCGTCCATTATGGTCTAGGAAATAGGCAAGATTAATCAAGTTGCAAATAGCTTTTATAGTCATAAATATTAACTAAAGTGAATACCACTTTACAGACCAATTTAAGTAGTTGGAGGAGGCAGCATAGAAGGAACATTTAGCAAAAAAAGTAGGGCCATTATCTACTGTTATTTATATGTTTGGTAGACCTTAGCTACCCGTAGCTGTGTGAAAACAAGAAAGGTTGGTGAATGGAATCAAACACCGGATACAACTTACTCTCAGGTGTATATCAGTCATCAAGGAGTCTATATGAAGGAAGAAGTAGGTCTCTTTTTCGACTTAGGAAAGTTGTAAGTGAGATCCGTTTGATATTTAAAGAAGTGGTAGATGGCTTCTGTAGCTTATGAAATACAATCAGTACCAACATATAAATGAAAATAAGCAGTAAAACGTTATTGAGTCAAGAATAAAACTGCACGAAGAGAGAATGTGGGTCCATTTTAGTCGCAACTTACTCAACCCATACTCCGGATTTCTACGAATAAGCTGTAAGTAGATTAGGAGTACCCCCTGGCTTATCCCTGAAATTCAGGAGTATGCGAGGAGGACTATGTGAGTAAATCACACTAATCATTGTGAATCAGGACCTACTGCTTAGCCTTACTATGGACCACTGTTGCTTGCTCAACCTCGCAGGGTTGCCTATGCCATCAGCTAGCAGTGGAATTGCTGAACTTGGAACAATAAAGAGGAGGGACGTAAGTGTTGTGCTGGTCAAAATAGAAGGGCATAACTATATGCTATAGGGCTAACACAATGAGAATGGAGGCGCATTCCTTCGACTAAGTTCGACATACAGTTAATAGAGGTTGTGAGCTGCAGATAACTAAAATCTTGAAGGTCAAGAACTGAGAAAAATGTAATTCAACCTGTCTGGCATACAAATTAAGAATGTAGACAGTAGTTGGTTTAAATCGATAAGGAGTCACTTTTCGACACTAGGACACATTAAAAAAGGAGAGCAAAATCACAAGTAGCATGGGCATTGGCCACTTGCGTTCTGAACATTTGCATTATTCCTGTGCACTTATAGTAATACTTTACCAGGAATGGTGCAAAATTAAATTTTCTCTAATTTTTCATTACAAGCGTAATACAAAATTCTTGAAATTACATGAATTATGTTGGTGTAATTCTATTTTCTCTGGATATAGTGATAGGCTACATATGTGGCAATATCAGACTGATATAGACAGTAGCCTCACTTGATCAGCCCATATAGTACATACATACCATACATACCTGCATGTGCAACCTGCATATTTTATAGTATCCCAACTGCACTGCAGTGGGCCTAGTTAGCAGGTATTAGCTAGCACTTAAAGTCATTTTAAGGAGACAGAGAGATGCAACAGATCAGTATTCCTGAGTTGAAATATAAGAAGCAAAACTTTTTATATAAAAGCAGTCTAGTTTACATACAAAGGTTTTCACTTTTGAAAAACTTTAGTGAGAATAGGCAGTAGTCCTTTGCACCACTGACTGTACCTCTTGTTGCTTCCACCCTATTTTACGAAGGGGATGAGATTCACAGTGGTCCCCTCACCGTTTGCCAAAGAGTTACCACCCCAACTTGGGAATCAATAACTTATCAATGGTTGCGTCCGGAATTCTGTAACAAACTATTGAAACCTATGGTACCAAATCTCAATTCAGCAGGTAGGCCCTAAACTGGCCCTTAAAAAGTGCATTTCAGTATCCATTTCTAATCCTATTTCAGGAGTTGGTCAAACTTTACCGACTCCTAAAATGGTTAAGCATCATGGGAGCTGATCCAAAATATTTACTTGAAACCCAATATTAAGATCACCCCAAATTTTACATACAGTGGCTCAGCTCTGGCATCCTTGATGTAGCGATAAGAGTTTGCACACTTTGCAACATCACACCCAACAAGTAGAAGAGTTATTATTAAATGAACGAGTCCACTCAATAACTGAGTTCTAGTCCAAGGAAAAGTTTAGAGATTACACCATTTCAAAATACACAATACGGAAAAATAAGAATGCAGTATCCATGAAGACTAAGGGGCCCATTAGGATGTCTGGCGGATCGCCACCGCCATGCGGGCGGTGGCGATCCACCAGACATCCTCACCCGCCCGCCAGCCAAAGCCCCCCCCAAATACATGCATTTTTATTATTGTGGCGAGCAGTGCTGAGAGCACCGTCTGCCACAATGTTAAATATGCAGGTTGCGCCCGCCACTGTGGTGGGCGCATCCTAATGCCCCCAACGGGACCCCCGCCCTAATGGCGGGATAGTCCCATTATCCGATAGGATGGCGGGCAAACTAAGTCTGCCCGTCATCCTAATGACCCCCAAAGATACAAAATACATATATACAAATGATCTCAAGTCCCGATAAAACTTAAAAGTCATAAAGATAGAGGAACATTTTATAATTATTTTATATAGAGCAGCAGGCTTCCTTACTGAGCTGCATGAAAGGGAAAAAGCAGGAGTTTGCCATAATCAATATATTACTGCGGATTCCTGTCCTTTTCCTGTACTGGAGCACAGTGTGTGGCCTAGCAAAATGCAGGTACCCTTGCACCACGGTGCAAGTGTGCCTGCGTTACAGACAGGATTTTGTCTGTGCAGGAATCCATACCTTCCTGCACAAAAACAATCTTGGGTATTTTCCTCTTTTCTATGTATGCTGCTAAATGCAGCACAAATAGAAAGAGGAAAAAACAGGGAGACATGAAGCTATTTCTCCTCATCTCATCTCACCTGGAGAATAATACTCAAACACTTTGCATGATACATTGGTGGTAGCCAAGTCCTCATCAAACCAGCAATCCAAGCATGAGACAGTGACAGCGAGGGCATGTGCATATCAATAGATTAATCTTGCCCTTAAAAAATTTGATCACAGTAATTTATAGTTTCTAAAAAGAGAATAAGAGAAAGATAGTGGAAAGAACTCAAAGACAAAAAATGCAAAACAATGTTTTTAATAAACAAAATGAATTTTCAGGTGTTAAGAACAAAGGAAAATCAAATTAGAATGCTCAGATACAAACAGATGTACAAGTAAGTAAAGAAAGTGTGTGCTTTTTGAGAAGGGCCTTTATGATACCCTCTGGTGAATGTCTCTCTCTTTAAAAATTCCCTTTTCAATTCATGAGTCCCAAGTCCAAAAAAGACATGAGGCATGAGAAGCCAGAACAGAAGACAATTCATTACAGCATTAGGAATATTTGCAGCACTGCAGAAATATTAAAACAATGTTAATAATGTTTGATTTTTTTTGTTTTTGTAGGTGTCAAGGATCTCTTGGTGAGTAACAAAGTCATATTCATTTTTTTGTTCAAAGAATTTTCATTTATGTCCTCAAACTTTAATTCTTTCAAAAGACCAATAAAGTAAGCGCAATGGCAGTTTGTTTGCCAAGTAAACACTGTACATAAATAAGTTAGAAAGAGGAAAAAATTGTCAGATCTGCCTTGAACCTTTCTTTCATCAGACCAATACAGTAAGAGAAATACCAATTTTGTTTGTCATTTATGCTCTTCAGCATAGGATAAAGCAAGAATAAAGTGATAAAATATGAGGATATTGCAAGTCACTGTTCTATTACCATTTAGAGGAACGAGGCCAAAGGCTGAGTTTCTTTATAATGGTATACAACTCCATGGTACACCAGGAGGTATTTTATCCCATATGTTACATGGCCATCCCATCACCTTTACCACAGATCTCTTAAATCCTTGATGCATAGGTCTTTAATCTGAAAGAGACAGCTCGTTTGCAAACAATAAAATTTCTAGTGCACAATCAAACACTTTAAACATCTATTTGTAACAGTTCAATAGAAGTCAGTTATTAAAAAAAAAAGCTGCACTACATCGAGATGTGTAGAAACATGTAGGAAGTCCAAAATATACATATATATATATATATATATATATACATATATATATATATATATATATATATATATATATATATATATATATATATATATATATATATATATATATATATATATATATATATATATATTCACTGAAAAAACCATAGGTTATAGACCATATATAGTTAGGGATTTGCATTTACAAAACCTTATTTTACTCGCATAAAACCATTGAAATTCCATATATAGTTAGTTGCGCTAACTATATATCGCGCACCCGCAATCCACTGCTGATGATGTCACATATTACATCATTCATGACATGGTCAGTGACATCACTGATGACATCACTGATGACATCTCAAATGACATCACTGATGACATCACTGATGACATCTCATTTGACATTACTGATCACATCACTGATGACATCCTTCGTGTGATAATACGATGAATCTCTTCAGACTCTAATATAACCTTAGATACACTCAGTGTAAACAGACACTCACAGACTGTCACTCATCCATGCAGTTACTCACACACCTAGTCAGTCATGCAAAGAATCAATCACACCTCCATTTCCTCAACTATACAGTTATACAAACTTTACTTATTCAAACATATACTAACACATATTTACTCTCTTATACAATCCCTGATACAAGTTCACAATGATCCATACAGCCACTCACACATTCACTGGCTCTTATGCACAGTTATTTATATATGTCAACTCTCACTTGTACTGTGTTTTACATATGTACTTACTTTGACATGTAGCACTGAGATATCCATTCACTCACCAATACACTCATGCACACAGTCAACCGCCCATACAGCTGTTTCCACATGCACTTTTGAAACCATACATCTACTGAATCAACTGCTCAAACATCTATGCACAGAGTCATACACCTCCCAGCCACCCACACACACACTCAGTCTCCCATACAAATACCTGGGCTACCAATCAATAACCCATATAGTTACTCATATAGCTACTTATCAACACATGCAGCAGTTTACAGAACAACAGACATAATAATGCACAAATTAAGACAGTTTAGTCACTAACCCATGCACTCAGTGAGACATATTTAATCACTCACTCATACAGTCAGTCATGCACCTACTAAATCCTTCATCCAGACACTTATACATCCACTCATTCTTCAATATGTAAGACATATTTACACTTTACAGAAACATACAGTCACTGGATGTTGTCATCAGTGATGTCATCAGTGATGCCACTGACCATGTCATGAATGATGTAATATGTGACATCATCAGCAGTGGATTGCGGGTGCGCGATATATAGTTAGCGCAACTAACTATATATGGAATTTCAATGGTTTTATGCGAGTAAAATAAGGTTTTGTAAATGCAAATCCCTAACTATATATGGTCTATAACCTATGGTTTTTTCAGTGAATTTTCAAGGTTTTGTAAATGCAAATTCCTAACTATATATGGTCTATAACCTATGGTTTTTTTTCTGTGAATTTCATTGGTTTTTTAAAAGCTAACATCTGTAGCTGTAAAATGTATTCTTCTTTAAATCCCAAAATATATTTAGATGTTTATTGATAATTTTTTTTTAAATATTTTTTTTCTTCGCTTTCGGTTCGCGAACCGGGAAGCTTTCCGTTAGCTCATCTTGATGCCGCGATCTAGTCCGCGAACCGGTCAACGTTACGTTAGCGGAACTGTGACGCGTCGCGGAAGCGCGACGTATCACGTTGTCGCGTAATGCGTCTAATGACGCGCCGCGTTAGCGCTCCCGGAAGTGCTCCGGACCGCGAACCGGAAGCGATCCGGGACGCGGCGCGCGCCGCGTAACGTAAGCGGAACAGGTCATGTGACTTGTTTATCAAACTTTTCATTGGTTCATTTCACTTTTGGTTTCCAAATGATGTATGACTAGGTCATGTGACCTAAAAATAACACTTTTCATTGGTTCAGAACTTTTGCTTTTCCCAAATCATGTAAACCCCTCCTTATTTCCTCACTCTGACTTTCATCTTGGTGAGAGAAAGACCATTTACCTACAATTGAGCAATGGCTTCTGTACTTGCTGCAGCTGGTGGACCCCCACCACCACCTCAACCTCCTCATAAGAAGAGAGGACCACCAAGTCAATTTATCTCTAACAGAGAGGAGGAAGAGGAGGAAGAAGAAGAAGAGGATAGAGAGCAACCACAATTTATCCAAGAGTTGCCCCGTGTTTCAAAGAGAAAAACAAGTTTCATCTGGCAGTTTTTCTCCATCCCTCCTGGATCGAAGAAGGTGAATGCTAAATATGCCACCTGCCTCATCTGTGATTACAGATTGTCTAGAGGCACAGAGAAGAAATACAGTATGGGCAACTATACGATGCATCGACATATGAGCAGGTGGCATCCCTTAAACTACAGCCGGGCTGAGTTAAGGGACCTACAAGACAATCCCCCAACAACTCCTGTGGCCAGATCTACCTCCACAATGTCTTTGACAGGAAGAGAGGCACAGGAAACTGTGCCAAACATTCAACCAAATTTCCAACATATCAAGTTTACTTGTATATACTGTGGTGCTATGCTGTCGTATGGCAACATGAGCGTCAACTTGATTAATATGGCGTTCGAAAACCATAAGTGCCCTAATGCACCCAAGAAGTAATTTTTTTTTTGCTCCTGTTGAGCCGTTTTCAATGCCTGTTTTTTGTTGTTTCCCCTCCATAAAAAACACAAAAAAAACATAAAACAGTTCTAAAAATACAAAAAAATCAAAAAATGTTCAGAAAAAAATAAAATAAAATAAAACAACAAAAACAAAAAAAAACAGTTCTTTTCAGAACTACCTCCCCTTTCAAATAAAATTGCTAGAATGTTTATCACTCTGGCAAGCTCTATTTCTTTTGGTTCGCTTCAAGTTCGCTGACCGGTTCGCGAACTGGAAGCGAACTAAAAAAAATATTTTTTTAAAAAAAAGAAGAGTTAGTATAAGGGAAGTAAACAGAGAATAATGTAAAAAGAAAGACAGCTATAGAGAGTAAATGAGAGATAGTGTCAGTGACATCATCAGCAGTGCATTGCGGGTAAAAAGAGTAGAAAACATTTACCTTATAATTCTTGTTACCTTTTTAAAATATTTTTTCATACTTTCAATCTGTAAAACAGAGAACAAACATTTCCAAAAATATTAAAACATGTATTTAAAAATTAGAAAAGACAAGGGAAAAGGTTCAAAAACAAACAGTTTTTCAACAACTTTGACATTTACAGAAGTCTCTGCTTCTCTACGTCCCCTACACAATCCTAAAGATATATATTTTAAAGAAACTGTATCTTGATGTTGATGAACTGAGGCCTATTTTGGAACATGGTGTTTTTTTTGCACTGCTAATGTCTCACAATAGTGATGCAATAGCAGCGCAAAAAAGATGTAAAGCCATCATAAAATTGTGTCTAACATTTTAAATGATTGTTTTAGGATGCAAATAAGATGTGTGCTTTCAAGAGCTTTCTTTGAGGTGAGGCCTCTTTTCTTTTTTTAAAAAAAACACTACCCAGAAGTACAGCACTGTAAGCATTAAAATTGATATTTACAGAACTCAGCTTACCCATATGTACCTCACATTTCTAAATGTATATCATAAGGACAAAAAGCATAACATTAATTATACATGTTAAATGGTTTATTTTTGCTGTTCTCAGAATGTATCAAATTTCACTTAAATCAGTGACTTGAAGGTATTCATCATGTAACAGCGGGGAAAAAAAAACACAATCAAAATGACTGTGTTTAAAAAACCCATACAACCTAAGAAATCTGATTTCAAAACTCCTTAAAATTAACTTACTTTCAATGACGTGGAACGATCTCCTATAAACAGCATCCACTCTGTTGTGCTATAAATATTTTCAGCCCGCCACTTTCTGAAAGAAAACCTCCATCGATACGTAAAATATGTTACATAGAAAAAAAACTTCTCTCATTATATCACATGTTTCCACTAGGCCAAATCATGTTGCCGCGATTCGCAAGTCTTTTAATTCTTCCAATCAAATCCCGACATTTTCTATTTTCGCAACTTTCAAAAAGAAAATATTTGAGATTATTTTCACAATCCTGGACTACTAATATCTTACTCTTCTTTGTCACTCATGTTCTCCTTTTCCTATGACACTGATACTGCTTACTATGAAGCAGACTTACTTGCATCAGGTTTATATAGTTGGATTTTTAATCTAGACAGCATTGCAGACTTACATTCCCTCTACTTAAAATTTTGGTTTTAAAAACACCAGGTAAGAATTTTTAAGGTCAAACGGCAATTTTTTTTTGAAAGTTACAACGGAATCATTACAGAATGACCAGCCGTTTCCAGACTTTAAGTAAGCTGTATAATGTCCTGATGTTGTTGATGGACCATCGTGATAGATAATTGCTACAGTAACAAAAGTCCTCCCTGATATTGACAGCTGAGAAGCCACAATTTTTTTTATTAAAGTTGACAATTTTGATCCATCAGGCCTACAACGTTGGATCATTAAAATGACATACTGGCTATATCTACGTATAAATAATGTTGACATCATATCACATTTACATTGGCTACACTCCATGTTGTGATCCGCTGCATTTACTAGCTTATTAAAGGACACTGATTTACTGTCTGGCAAAGTTAAATATATAAATCTTTCTGAGTCTACACTAGTAGTACTTGATACCATACAGTTCTCGCAGTCATGCTGCCATTGATAAGAAAGCCCAAACAGGTGATCTACATCTACACCCTCATCTTGCAATACATCAAGCATATACATTAAAAACTCCTGACAATCTTGCTGATTATTTTCAGAGAAGTCTGTTTGACCTGAACATTCATCTAACAGATAACGAACTTCAGACACACTTTCTACTTTTGTTTGATCAGTGCTACATTTCTCTAACACAGAATTCAACAAGCAGCATAAACTTTGTTCTGAATTGAACACAATCTGTTCTTTTAAACTCTCTAGTGAAAAGAGAACATTAACAACTACATTTGCATAGCAGTTGACACCAGAACTGTTTTCAAATTGAAAACCAACAACATCTTCAACAGAATCCACTTTCTTTCTGCTAACAACTTTCGGTTCATTGACTTTTAGTCTTTTTGCAACAACCTCCCTACTATTACTGATATTTCTACGTTTCTGGCCTACCACACGTTTCTCAAACAAAGGATATTGAGGCAAATGTGGCGCATACTCTCTTCTTAACCTATTGTATTCCTTAACACAATCTAGATCCGCACAAATGTTTGTGACATCACAGTCAATCAAGTACAATCCCGATAAAGTTCTAACTCGTGACAATGCCACATATGCCATACCCTCCTTGAACACAGAACTGCCAATATTCACCAATGCACAGTCTACACTTAAACCTTGCGATTTATGGATTGTCACCGCATATGCCAAGCAAACAGGAAACTGTTTACGGCGAACATATAAGTCTTTAACAAGCAAAAACCTAGCAGAACAACGACCAATTTGCTGTACTTCCTCAATGCCATCAAATTTAATTCTTAAAAATTCTATTCCATCTCTATTTTTGTATTTCTCAAAATCAACAACATTACCCATTGATCCATTTACCAGTCCTCTTTCTACATGTAAATTCCTTCTCAAAATGATTCGGCAATTTAAACACACATTCAAAGTCTTTTCAAAACCCGCTGTTTTAGATATAGTCTTCTCTAATGAATCCAATTTTGATTTCAAATTGTCTGACAAAATAATTGTTGATCCCATATGCTCTAATTTGTCGATAGCTTCAAGTTTCACAATCTCTTGCTTTTCTAAATTCAACATTTTGTTGTTGAAGATGGCACATTCTGCAAGAGTTGGCATGAGACATATCCCGGATTTCTTCTCAGTAATTTTCTGAAAAATATTCTCAGGCACAATCTCTTGTTTGGGATATAAATTTGACAGTAATCGTGCATTTAAAGCTTCTTTCCCATGCTCGGTCACTTTTCCAATTCTAATATCTTGTAGAATATTCTTGTAATCTTCATCCTTTGCCTGACGCATATTTTGATGCAGTTCTGCATAATTGAAGTTTAACCATATATTGACGTTGCCAATGCTCCCTAGGCACTTCCTGGTATCTTCATGCGTGAGTATTTTGAACACAGGTTGACCTTTTACTGGTGTCAGCTGCAGAAGATCTCCGAAAACAATGATGTGTTTCCCACCAAATAAGACATCATATTCAGTTTTAAGTACTTCTTGCATTCTCAAATGCACAAAGGCAAGCATGACATTGGAAACCATGCTTACTTCGTCAATGATAAGTAGTTTCATTTTCCTCAAGACTCTTGAAACTTCACAGCAAGCATCTCCAGATAACTTGTTGTATTGTAATTTGTTGTCATGCTCCACCGGCAGCATCAGTAGACGATGCAAAGTAATACCTTTAATGTTATGTGCTGCCAGTCCAGTAGGAGCGGTGACAACACAAGACAGCGATGACTCAGTCCTTTCCTGCAAATAACAAGAGATTGCTTTAATGAGGAAACTTTTTCCAGTTCCCGCTTCTCCACTCACGTACAGTCGGACAGGCTTCAACGATGTACATGAGCACTTGTTCTTCTCATGACTTAATCCGTGCTCAATTTCCTTGGTAACTTCATCATATATTTTCCTCTGCTCAACGTTGAGTTGTTTTTCCAAGTCTTCTAAGTTAACTGAATCCTCCTGAGCATGTGCCATGGCTCTTTCTACTTCATTCATAGCAGTGGCAGCTTCATTTTCGATAATAGGTCCTCCAAGTGGATCTTGACTCAATGAAACAGAACTCTGACTGTCCTGAGAACTGTCTCTGGCAATCTCGGCTGCAATCGTTGCTTCCTGCTCAATTTCCAAAGTTAGCATTTCTTGATATTTAGAAAAAGCAGGACATTCTATGGACTCCTTGGCTGCATTGAAAGAGTCTTCGTAACAGAGGAAATCTCCAAGCAGTTCCTCTTCTGCACGCCAAGGCTTGAAAAGTTGCAAAAGTGCTAAATAGAAAAACTCCTTTTTTTCTGGAGATTCACCACTCAATTTTCGATGGTTTACTAATTGGCATTTTCTTTGCTTGACCAGGCATCCCTCACTTCCAATTACAGCATACACTCCTTTCTCAATATCTTCTTTGATGTTCCTCTTGAATATATAATTTTGGAGAACCTCATATAGACAAACATTCTCAAGGTGACTGCTTCGATTTGGATAATATGTATCCAACATGTTGGTCTTCAAAATGTCGGTACTGTTTGGTTCCTTTTCTGCCAAATACTCAATTTCCCGGACAGGTTTTAGAACTCGATTTCGCGTTGCAGCAAGACCAAGACTTGCCCAAACGAGACTCCTGGATTTGGCATAGAGACTTGCTGAAGACAATCGATCAGAACATTCGTAAGCTCCGATTTCTCGATGCGACAACATCTTCAGACTGAAACTGTACAACTTCTTGCTGAGGCTCTTTTCATGGGAAATGTCCTCCCACATATCCTTCAGTTCGGTCTTTTCTTTTTTGGTGATGTAAGATGTCACATACCGAGCCACAGCCATACAGTTGTCAGCCACAAACTGTATATCCATGTTGGCATTCCACATGGACAAAATCACTGGGTTGTAGTCATTGATGTACTTGGACTCTTCATTCCTTTTCAAATTGTATGTATTCTTGGGTGATTTCCTCGTCACATTATGTCGCAGCGAAGACATCAAACTGTTCACTCTTCCTTTAGAAATCACCGGTCGTGGAAAGTTGAAACGACATTTGGTGTAGAACTTGTCCTTGTTTCTGAATTTACGACGACAGTACTTTCCACAACGATGGCTTTGGAAACGTAGAACTTGTTCTCTTAGACTTTTCTTCTCCGTTGCGTTTGGAACAGCACACGTAGAATACTGTTCGATGAAATTCATCACTAAGTCATCCGGATCTGTTCCAAATTTAGGTGCATCCTTGATCCACAGCAACATATGTATATGAGGGGCACCTCTTGCTTGGTACTCCTTTCTCCAGAAGAAATCCAACACCTCTCCAAGAGGTGGATTCTTTTTATTTGTGATGAAAGACATCATAGCTTCAAATCTATGATTGAAGTACCTGCATACATTCACTGGATCCAAAGAACACAGTTCTCCAGGTGTCTTGAATTCAATGTTTTCAATATTTCCATTTGCCTCTCGTAGAAATTCAAGTAAGTCTTCCCAGCCATACTCGGCACAGCTCAGAGTGAGGAACCATGTTGGAGTTCCTAAGTTCCTCAGCATACATTTTAAATCACCATGACGACGGTACCAGTACTCATTAGTACCACGCTGACACGCCATGAGATTAATTAAGTGAGAATCCAAAATACTGTCTTGGACATTGACTTTATGCATAAAGTCACTTGCCGAGATGTTTCGCATCTGTATACCACTTTTTAAGATGTGGTTCACTGCATATGACAGTCCAGACAGATCGCTTTCAAACAGGAGATGAAACAAATAGGGAATGCATTGCCGAAACCTAGGATCTTCTGCATACAATCGTAAAGTCCGGTATTCAGACGCAGGAATTTGATGAGGCCGCTCATCATATCTTCCTCCTTGACCTGTGGGAAATAGCTGTGGGAAACACCGAGCTTCCAAACTTTCCTCCCAAACACTAATGGGACTCCCTTTGGCTTGTTTCATTTGAAACAACTCAATAGCATTCCCCATGACTTCCTTGGAATGCAAAGGATGAACACTATAATGTTCATATATTTCTTCACTTTTAGAGGCCTCTACTTTCTCAATTTGGCCAGCACACAAATCGCTATCCTCTTCATCACTTACTTCCTCTTCTGCAACATATACATTCTTATAGTACTTATTATTTTTCTTCAAATACACTGTTGCCTTTTTGACTTTCCTAACATCCACTAAATCTTGCCATATTTTCTTATTCTTTGTCGGAACCCCATTAACCAAGATAACCAGAGGTTCCTCTTCCACTTTTTCTATTCCAATTGTGTTAATGTTTTTCTTCAAATCTAGAGGCAAATAAACTACTCTTCCCTTTAATCCTCTCTGTAAATCTGCTGGAGGCAACTTCCCTGTCTTTGGCTCCATTCTTACAATAGCCTGAAAGGGATGGATACTTTGAATCAAAATAGATTCATAAGTATTTAAATCCTTCAATTCAGAAGGAATCTCAACCAATTCCAGATTATTATGAACTGCCCTAGCAGGCATCTGGTTTTGGTTTAATTTATTACAACAATAAGTACACACACGTTGATCCGATCCCAAATCAAAATAATTTTCTACCATCAAGTATGTGGCAAAATCCTTCCATTCACTATTATTTTCCCTTTCACTTTTTGCATATAAATCCACTACCTTAGTCTGATTCTTATAATAAGTGCGTCGACAACATACACAAGTGAAATTAGGCCTCTCACTTGATTTCATCTGAAACGTGGCAATTTCCTTCTGAAAATTATCTGTACTGGAAACCTGTACATTATCTTCCACATTACCCTCTACTTCAGGGTCAATTTGAACATTCTCATCTTTACTACCAAAGTAACAAAACTCAATTTCTTCACAAATATTCTTCACATCTATTTCAGAACCATGCAAAAGAGCAGCACATAATTGTTTAAGCATAATTGCTGGACTCTTAGCATAATACAACATTCTCACTAATTTTCTCACTTTATTATGATGCACTGCTAGCATCCTGAAATGATGAAAAACACTCTGGCATACTCTCCTGGAAAGACAAGCCAGTGAATGACCACGCAAACCTGTCATTTGTCTCACTCTGCAAGGATCTAAATCTTGCAACAACTTCATTTTCTGCTTCAAACTTTTCTTATTAAATGTCCGTATAAAATCACAAAGCAAATTGATGGAAACCTGTCGCACACTGCAAATAGAACTACACTTCCAAATGTACACAGGACCCTTAGGACGTCTTCCTAAAACCTCATCACTTAGCGCCTCTTCTGTCTCTGTTGTCACAAGTTGTTCTTTTTCAACTGGACAACCATCCTTCACTTCATAAGCTCGACCACTGATGTCAACTGCATGCACCAAATCATTATCCTGAAAATAAGTCTCCTCATTAAAAAATGCCTCAGAACTTGAACTATGCATCCATTCTCCGGAAAAAACTTCACAAAAGTTAGTACGATTTACTACTCTCTTCCATCTACTTTTTGTTTTGAAATCAGAAATTACCTTGCTTAGTTTCCTAATTCTATTGATTACCAAAATAAACAACTTTCGCTTAATTTCAAAAGCATGATCAATAATTTTCTCTACATTTTTCTTCTTCTTATAAAATGCCGCTTTCTGTTGGCCTTTCTTTTTAATATTTTTCAATAAATTAACTAATATCCTATTACGGAACATTCGATTTCGAATGTCCCTAAACTGTTGTTTCCTTCTACTATCATGCACAGAGTTATCTCTTCCTCTACCAGTAACATTTGTGATGGGTCTCTCCTTTCCATTTAAATTACTTTTCTTTTTGTGAACTGAAACATTTTTTTGAGCAAAACTTTTTTTACTACAAATATTTCTTAAGAATGATTTCGTGCTCTTACCCGGACCTTTCTTGGTGTTTTGACAAGTATTTGGGGAAGAGGACTGCTGCAATAAAACATCATCCTGCTGTCTTTGACGTTTTCTAGCCTTTCGTATTCTACTTTTGGAAGGCATTTTCCAAACTATGAAAGAATCTGCAGTTGAATCTGTGGAAAAATATAATATAAAATGTTATTAACCACTATTACCAAACAGTAAATAAATAACAGTCATCTAAAACTTAATGCCGTACTAATTATTTAACATAGCAAATATTGTCCACCAGCACTGCATCACAAAAATGACACTCAATGGTACAAAACAGGCATACAACACTCATAAATCACTCCCTAATATTTTAAATCATTAATTCAGGATGACGATAAGATGTAGCCTATCTAAAGATTTGTTTAGGCCCTGATCTTTAGACTGGGGTGAATGTGTGTCATTGATCCACATTCAGTCCATCACCTGTTTTGTTTATTTGAGGTGAGGCCAACACATGGTTGCAGATAAGATTTTCACTGAAAAAAACCAAGGTAAAAAAACATGTGAAGGCCTACCAATGAAGTAAATCATTAAATGAAAACCAATACATTTCTGGAAATATGCACTACTAGTGCTTCATAAAATGTTTTGGGTCATATTTATAAGCCATTTGAGTGTCTAGTATGCTATTTTACGTTCTTCATGGTGCAAATTTATTGTAAATACGCTCCCACCTGCGGTTGGCAAATTTAGATTTTGATTATGGGAGTTAGATAGGCATGTTAATAATTTCCCAAAAATGGTGTATAACCCCAAACAACCTTTGAAGCAAATGCTCTTAGCCATGTTATCCACCTCCCATTGGATAACATGGCTAAGAAGTGCTTGCAAATGTGAAAAAAAACGGCCGCAATGCATGAATATCGCAGAAAAATCAGCGATATTCATGCATTTTCCAGCAAATGCTCTTAGCCATGTTATCCACTTCCTATTAAATAACATGGCTAAGAACTGCTCAGGGCCCCATGAGGAACGCTTTCCATTTAAAAAGGGAAAAATAACATCAAAGACACTAAAATGCCTTCTAAATATGAACCCAAACAACCTATGAAACAATGTGAAAAAAAACGGCCGCAATGCATGAATATAGCAGAAAAATCAGCGATATTCATGCATTTTCCAGCAAATGCTCTTAGCCATGTTATCCACTTCCTATTAAATAACATGGCTAAGAACTGCTCAAGGCCCCATGAGGAACGCTTTCCATTTAAAAAGGGAAAAATAACATCAAAGACACTAAAATGCCTTCTAAATATGACCCCAAACAACCTATGAAGCTCTAACAGTACATATCCAGAAATGTAATTGATTTCAAAATTCGTTTTTAAACACAGCATATAATTCAATTGTATACCTGCATTCAAGAAGAAATGACTAAAAATGTCCTTGAGACACATGAAAGTGTTTTCTGGAATGCCCTAGCACCATTTTTGGGACACTATTAACATGGCTAGGTAACTCCCATAATCAAAATCTAAATTTGCCAAGCACAAGTGGGAGCGTATTTACAAGACACTTGCCCCATGAGGAACACTTTACATTTTAAAAGGTAAACATAACATCGCAGAAAAGTCAGCGATATTCATGCATTTTCCAGCAAATGCTCTTAGCCATGTTATCCACTTCCTATTAAATAACATGGCTAAGAACTGCTCAGGGCCCCATGAGGAACGCTTTCCATTTAAAAAGGGAAAAATAACATCAAAGACACTAAAATGCCTTCTAAATATGACCCCAAACAACCTATGAAGCTCTAACAGTACATATCCTGAAATTTAATTCATTTCAAAATTCGTTTTTAAACACAGCATATAAATCAATTGTATACCTGCATTCATGAAGAAATGACTAAAAATGTCCTTGAGACACATGAAAGTGTTTTCTGCAATTCCCTAGCACCATTTTTGGGACACTATTAACATGGCTAGGTAACTCCCATAATCAAAATCTAAATTTGCCAAGCACAAGTGGGAGCGTATTTACAAGACACTTGCCCCATGAGGAACACTTTACATTTTAAAAGGAAAACATAACATCTTAGACACTCAAATACCTTATAAATATGGCTCAAAACAACCTATGAAGCTCTAGCAGTACATATCCAGAAATGTAATTGATTTCTTAAATCGTTTTTAAAAGCAACATATCTGTTTCAGCTTACATAACAGACCATGGAATGGGCTCCATGTATCACAATAACTTGTGTTACTGCATGCCAGAATGTTACACCAAATATGCAATTACAATTTCTCTATGAAACTAATTCTATTACTATATCACTAGAGACAAAACCACATTTTAAAAACACAGCTTTCTTCATCATTTTCTCCTTAAATCATACTATTCTCTATCTAAATTAAATAAATCTTTTCTCACCTTAGCAAATATTTTTTGAGTTTTGAAAACAGTCTCAGAAATACACCAAATTGTCTTCAGCAGAAGAAAAAGGATGCACTCCAAAGGCTGCAGCTATTGAAAGCACAGAAATACAGATATTCATTTCACATATCTCTCATATTAGCCAATCATACCTCTTCCCTCACTTTTTTCAAATCAAAACCCTTCCCCCCTCTGCCCTATCTGCCTTGTTTCCATAGCAACCACCTCCTGGAAGACCTCTCATGTTTGCAAATTCACACAACAATGTTTCAATTGAACTGTGAACTCTCAGTGCACCTGCGTATCCAGTGCAATCTTTCATTAAATGTTTCTTCCTTGACCATTCAAATGACATGTTTCAAAGAACACATCCATGCACCCTAACTTTCTGTTTTCAGAAATGGAAATGCACCAATCACTGCTAATGAATCATTAGCATTGTAAATCCACAGTTTTTTTTCTTTAGAAACTCCTACTGTTTCAACTGCCCTTTCATTACCACACTTCATCTGACTGCAGAACAACCTTCTCCCACCATGTTTAAGGTCTGGATTGTTGGACATAGTTACATCCACTGGGCTCAAAGGTATGCTGAGAACAGAAATTTACCTAACCTCAATTTACAAGATGTGGAAATTAAGTGGTTGGGCCAAAGAGGATTAAAATGTCACCAATTGATACCATTGGTGAAAACCTTTATGCATTTGCCAAAACCTGACCTGTTAATTGTGCACTGTGGAGGTAATGATTTGGGCACTTTGACAGGGGTAGGTCTGGAAATGCTTTTAAAGGACACCTTTGAGCAATTAATGGCACTTTTTCCTCAAACTGCCTTGGTATATTCCAATATATGCCAAAGACAGAAATGGAAGTGGTCCAACCAATTTTGTCCACAAATTGAGAAAGCGAGGAAGCATGTAAACAAATCTGTTTCAGCTTTCATGAGAGACCATGGAATGGGCTCTCTGTACAACAATAACTTGCGTTACTACATGCAAGATATCTACAGAGGAGATGGAGTTCACTTCTCAGATGAGGGCAACAGAATTTTCATTCTGAATTTAAGACTGTGCATTGGTACCTACTTATAAGTACCTAAATGTACCATAAACCCAAAAGCTCTTCTCAGAGCTACCCTTCATCTGATCACTCACAATTATTATTTTTTTCTAATTTTTTTCATTATTTTTCCACAAAATTCGCTCCCCGGGGCGCTACCCGGTTCGCGAACCGAAAGCTAACCTCGCGGAATTTTTTAAAAAAATGTTTTTTTCCGCACATATAAGCCTCCTCAGCCACCCTCAGAAAACCTAGAGGGTCAAGATAAGTCTACCATGACCCCTTCTACCCATTCTAAACATTATTTGCCCTCCATCTTGTATCTTAATGTGCCCGAAACACAAAATGGTGGACTCCCGTGACGCTTAAGGTTCGCGAACCGGGCCGCTTCCCGGAAAGCGCTCCAAAAAAAAAGGTGGGAAAGTAATTTACAGAAAAACGACTAGAGACACTCTCACCAAATATAGATTAGCTCATACTACATAACAATCCCTTCCATTCTCACAAATTTCATTGAAATTTCATTTAGCCATTTAGCCTGTAGACCTCTCCAAGTACCGTGAGGTAAATTACTTCACAAAACACATCTGAAGTGTTGGAATTGACAACCAATGAAAATGTTACTTTCATTTTCTACTTTTATTACCTGACATTTGATTGGTTATATACCTGAATATATATAAAGGAAGAGAAGGAAACACAGCCATTTTGACTACTACTTGTTGTTGTATATATCATTTAGAATATCACTAATAACATCAACTTGTTTCTAAAGGTAAGTTGTTATTTTTAAAACTGAAGTATATTGTGCACTATAATTAAATATGGTAAACTTTTTCAGATAGTTATATACTATCCCTCTGTAAGAGTTAGACATTGAGAAAGGCTTCTTTATTATAATTATGGACTGATTTAGGTTTCCGTGGTATAATTATGAATTTACTTAGGCTTCTTCACAGGCACTTTTTAATAGTACTACTTCACGCCTGAAAACATACAGTGCCCATAGATTACTTCTCTGTTATAAACTCACAAGTGCCTGTCTGAACTTAAACCCAACAGTGCCCTATCTCTACTGATATATTTATTTTTTATGCAAATTACAGCAATAAAATGGAAGGTGAGCAGAATGTTTCCTTCGAAATTGTTCTGGAGAACAACACAGAAAAAGTTATTGAGGACAATGATGACTCAGATTTCATGGATGAATCACGGGACCATGAATTAGTTCAATGTGTAGAATCTGTGGATCATTTACTTTATTATGATGACGGTCAAATGTTGGAACTTATGTTCACTGAACAAGAACACATATCAGACAGTGAAATGCTAGACGTTGTATTAAATTTTGAAAAACAATCCGAAAAATAAAATTGTATGTAATATTAAAAAATTGTTTGAGTCTTTAATCATTTTTATATGTAATTCATAAACTAGTTAAATGTTAGAAATGTTATTAAATTTTGAAACACAATCACAATAATAAATAATTGCTTAAAAAATAAAAAAATTAAAAAATAATCAACAAAACCAACAAATAATTAACATACAGTATTAGAAAAGTCTTTCATTCTTTTATCCATAAAGTTCGCTGCCCAGAACGCTTTCCGGTTCGCGAACTTGGCGCTTACCACGCAAAAAAAAATTTTGTTATTTTTTTTTTTGGACCCTCCTAGGCCCTTTTAAAACCTCCACATAAAACCTAGGGGGTCAACGAGGATCTACTATGCCCCCTTATGGTAATTTCCCCCTTTGTTTTGGCCTCCTCTTGTCTCTCGATCCTACCGAGAGACAAGATGGCGGCCGCTCCGGACTGTTTAGAATGTTGACAGACACCGGAGGGCCAATCAGCTTCGCATCGCAAAGTTCCGATACGCGAAAGGTTCGCTAACCGGATCGCTGCCCGGAGCGCTGTTACAGATATATATCTTGATTTAAACGTTAATTTCTCAAAATCCACTGAAGCACATATATTGAGACCTAGCAAAGGCACATCGGGCTAACAGTCCCTACAATTTTGCCAAGTTTCGTGCAAATCCATTCAGCCGTTCGAGCTAAAAGTGAGTCCAACCGCCCTATGGAAATTAACATGGGAAAAAGGCGTTTTGGGACCCCCCTTTTTTCTCGGCCCCCCCTCCACAAAACCCCCCCAAATTTTCAAGGGCTGCTCAGAAACAAAATGTGCCATTTTCCTGAAAATTTCAGCCAATTCCGTCCACAAACGCAAAAGTTATTAGGCATAGAATTTTCAGAAATCCCATAGGGAAAAAATCCTAACTATATATACCTACTGGCGACCGCCAGTAGGTAATATATATATATATATATATATATATATAAATCATCACACGATTCCTGACAATGTTACCAGGAAAAAACGGCCAGCACACAGATGATGTGATCTGTTTTCTTTATTCCGTTTCCGAACCCCCCTACACCCCCGACAGACGCGTTTCGCTCAAGGCTTCGTCAGCTGCACTACATCGAGATGTGTAGAAACATGGAGGAAGTCCAAAATATACATATATATATATATATATATATATATATATATATATATATATATATATATACATATCACCTACTGGTGGTCGCCAGAAGGTAGTTATAGTTAGGATTTTTTTCAATGCAAAATGTCAAAATTCTATTTGGAATAACTTTGGCGCCGGTTGACAAATCTGCCTAAAAAATTTCCTCACATTTGCCTCGCGGAGCTCCGGTCCTTCCTTGAAAGTTTGGGGGGATTAGTAAAGCGGGGGCCGAGATAAAAGGGGGGTCCCAAAACGTGTTTTCCCCATGTTAATTTCCATAGGGCGGTCGAACTCACTTTTAGCCCGAACGGCTGAATGGATTTCCTCCAAACTTGGCAAAATTGTAGGGACTAGTAGCCCGATGTGCCTTTGCTATGTCTCAAGATATGTGCTCTAGTGGTTTTTGAGTAATTTAGGTTCAAAAAAATATATATATCTATGGCAGCGCCCCGGTACGCGCACCGGGGCGCGTACCGGGCGGAGTAGACCCCCCCTTGACCCCCTAGGTTTGATGTGGGAGCCATAAAAGGGCCCGGCGGGGCAAAACATTTTTTTTTAAAAATTTGATTTTCGCGGGGGGAGCGCCCGGTACGCGCACCGGGAACGTACCGGGGAGCATACCATGGGGAAACAGAATGACAGTTTTAAAAAAAAGTAGCTGTTTAAAAAAAAAATCTTTTTTTTTTATATATATATATGCATACACATACATATATATAAATGCATATGCATATATATGCATATATGTGTATATGTGTGCGTGTAGAGAGAGGTAGAGAGGTAGAGAGGTAGAGGTAGCGGTAGAGAGGTAGAGACTAGTAGAGAGAGAAGTAGAGAGAGGTAGAGAGGTAGAGAGTAGAGAGTGAGTAATAGAGAGTAGAGAGTGAGTAGTAGAGAGCAGTAGAGAGAGTAGCACAGAGGGAGTAGTAGAGAGTAGTAGAGTGAATAGTAGAGTGAGTAGTAGTGAGTAGTAGAGAGTGAGTAGTAGAGAGTAAGTAGTAGAGAGTAGTAGAGAGTGAGAAGTAGAGAGTGAGTAGTAGAGAGTAGTAGTGAGTAGTAAAGAGTGAGTAGTAGAGAGAGAGTAGTAGAGAGTGAGTAGTAGATAGTAGTAGATAGTGAGTAGTAGGGAGTAGTGAGTAGCGAGTAGTAGGGAGTGAGTAGTAGAGAGAGAGTAGTAATGAGTAGTAGAGAATGAGTAGTAGAGAGTGAGTATTTGAGAGTAGTGGAGTAGGAGAGAGTAAGTAGTAGATAGTAGTGGAGAATATTCCAAAGTTTGGCACAGCACCACTTGCACAATGAGTCCAATCAAATCATATCACTTAGAGTCCTTATTGAAGCGCTGAATCTTGGTGTATATTCAAATGCTTTTATTTTCCTGAAGTTTATGTACCACAGCCAGCCGAAACGTTTTGTTCTGTACAACAGAACTTCTTCAGGGCGTTCTTATTTCCTTCAAGTTATGTCGGTATCCTGTTGTCATATAAATAGATATTTCTTCCAAATGTTAGACGAGACGTAAGTAAATTCTTATTCAAAGTGACTAGGTATCAATTTTACCCACATAAGACTTGAGTAATTTATAGCATCCTCAAAGTCAGTCTTTCAAAAATTCTAAAGTATAGGACATGATAATCCAAATCCAAATGTTTCTCAAGAAAAGTCATTTTCAATCGTTCGGAATATCGGTGTTTAAGCAGAAATGACCCAGGGACCCCCAGTATGCAAGGGGAATTAGTCCCCCCTATGCAAACGCGCCAGTGGCCTGCATTGCAGAGAGGTGTAAAAAGGGTGTGGCCTCATTACACCTCTCTGTAATGCAGCCCCCTGGCGCATACTGGAGGCTGCTGGTGGGCTAGTTGGCCCCCAGGGACCCCCAGTATGCAAGGGGAATTAGTTCCCCCTCTGCAAACGCGGCAGGAGGCTGAGTTGCAGAGAGGTGTAACAAGGGGCATAGCCTCATTACACCTCTGCAATGCAGCCCCCTGGCGCATACTGGAGGTACCAGGTGGGCTAGTTGGCCCCCAAGGGCCCCAAGTATGCAAGGTGAATTAGTTCCCCCTCTTCAAACATGCACGGGGGCTGCGTTGCAGAGAGGTGTAAAAAGGGTTGTGGCTTCATTACACCTCTCTGCAATGCAGTCCCCTGGCGCATACTGGAGATTCCTGGTGGGCTTTCGGGTCTTATATAGTTAGGAATTAGCATTAAAAAAAACTTTGAAATTCACTGAAAAAACCATAGGTTTCACACCAGTTATAGTTAGGAATTAGCATTTAAAAAACCTATGAAATTCACTGAAAAAACCCATAGGTTTAACACCAGTTATAGTTAGGAATTAGCATTTAAAAAACCTATTAAATTCACTGAAAAAACCATAGGTTTCACACCAGTTATAGTTAGCTGGAAATTTTACTGACATAAAACCATTGAAATTCCCATGTTATAGTTAGTTGGACTCACTATAACTTGCGCGCCTGCAATGCACTGCTGATGACGTCACATATTACATCACTCATGACATGGTCAGTGACATCACTCATAACATCACTGATGACACCATCCAGTGAATGTGTGTCTTTCTGAAAAATAAATATGTTTTATATATGTATATGTAAAGGTCGATGGAAGAATACATGTTTAAATAAGTGTCTTAATGGATGTTTTTAAAAAAAATTGATTGGTTGACTGGCTTATTAAGTGTATGTTAGTGAATACATATATTAGCGAGCATTGTTTAAATATTTAAATGTTTGTATCAGTGTTTCACTTTGTGTATAAGTGGCTGCATGGGTTGGTGAGTAGCTACATGTGTGTGTATATTGGTTATTAGATTTTTTTTAGTATCAGTATGAGTGTCTGTATGGTTTGGTGGGGTTGTTACTTGGCACATAGATGCATCAATGACTGACTCACTGTTTGTATGTGTTTTGAAGACAGCATATGTGCTGGACTGTATGGGTGGATGAGTGTGTATATGTGTGTGTTAGTCAGTGAATGACTGTCTCACTAGTGTCTTTGTCAGTAACTACATATGTTTTAATCTAGTATATGTGAGTATTGATGTATATGAGTGAGTATATGTGAGAGTGAGAGATTCAAAGAGTTCTTGTTTAAATAAGTATGTGTTTCTATAAGTGATTGTTTAAGAGAGTAAGTATGTGTAAGTTTCCTTAGTAGTAAGGTGGTAGTGTGTGTATAGCTGTATATGCAAATAAATGGATGTTCAATAGTTTATTTGCATGTGTGAATATGTATGTGAGTAACTTTTGGATGACTGTCGGTGTGTAACAGGATGTATAGGTGTATCACTACATATGATGAGTGAGTATATGTATGAGTGACTATATAGAACTGTTGGTGAATGAGTGGATGTGTATCTAGATGGTGGAATTACTGAACAGGTTGTAGTAACTGGTATGGGTATCTCCATTTTTATGAAAATGTTAGTTTCTATTTTTGAATATGTTACATTACACTGATAGGAGGTATGTCACTCTGTCGCAAGGATGGTGTCATTAGTGATGTCATGAGTGATGTCACTGACCATGTCATGAGTGATGTAATATGTGACGTCATCAGCAGTGCATTGCAGGCGCGCAAGTTATAGTGAGTCCAACTAAATATAACGTGGGAATTTCAATGGTTTTATGTCAGTAAAATTTCCAGCTAACTATAACTGGTGTGAAACCTATGGTTTTTTCAGTGAATATATATATATATTCTCGCTCCAAGGTTGTCCACCATTGTGTAGCACACGAGCAGCGGCTTGATTTATGCGTAGGTGAGGACGGGAATCCGCTTGCAGATGCCGCTCCGTTATGGATCTGCCCGGCGCGTTTCGAAGCTCCATATGCTTCTCTTCAGGGGCTTTAACGTAAGCGGCGTGCATGACCGCCAACCAACTTCTCCATTTTCCATATGCCACTCCCACCATTGGGAGGCTCAGATGAGACTGTGCATTTTGGGAAGTGTGGTGTGGAAAGCACAAATCAATTCCTGTATGGACCCTGTAAGAGTGCCCGTCCTCGATTCCATGTACGGCTGCTGCTTCCCTGCCGTGACTCCCAAGGCTAGCGGGGTGGTGCCTGCTCTGCGGCTAGACAGCCGCATATAAATTCTCGCTCCAAGGTTGTCCACCATTGAGTAGCACACGAGCTGCAGCTTGATTTATGCGTAGGTGAGGACGGGAATCCGCTTGCAGATGCCGCTCCGTTATGGATCTGCCCGACGCGTTTCGTAGCTCCATATGCTTCTCTTCAGGGGCTTTAACGTAAGCGGCGTGCATGATCGCCAATCAACTTCTCCATTTTCCATATGCCACACCCACCATTGGGAGGCTCAGGTGGCAGGTAGTTTTAAATCCGCTAGGCAGGGGTGCAGGTTGGGGGAAATGGGGAAAGTTGAGGGGGGTTATTGTTCGCATTGGTACACAAAAATGATAAGATAAGATACAATATACAGACAGGCAGCACAATGCACAATAGACGGTGCAAGACACACACTTACAAGCAAGATGGCACAAAAAGAGCTTCTTGAAGTGTTAACAGTTGAGCCTGCTACCTGGGATGCAGCACACCAAAAGACACACCCTCCCTTTACTATACATTCATGGAATGTGAATGGTATTGGAGATAAAATTAAAAGGGGATTGGTCCTTCAATATATTAAACGCAAGGGCCCTGCTGTCGCTCTAATACAGGAGTCACACCTGGTGGGCTCGACATGTAAAACTATGGACAGATGGGGCTACAAAATGGTGGCACACTCTGACTTCACCTCTGGATCCCGGGGAGTAGGGATGTTAATCAATAAACGTATTGCACTTATAGCACAGGGGTCCTGGACAGATGATCAGGGGCGCTTTGCAGCACTAGCCTGCCAATGGGAGGTACAACCCTATAACTTGGTTTCAATGTATATCACCCGGCCTTGCATCAGACAACCTTCCCAGCCCTGGGCAAATTTCTCTCATCACTCCCGCCGGGAGCGCTCATAATAGGGGTGACTTCAACGCCACAATGGACGCGTCGGTAGCTAGACAACCCCCCAGGGACCCCAGTGGACTGACTGAAAAATTCGCAGAGGCGAACGGCCTAGTAGACGCCTGGCGTCTTAAACATCAGCAAGAGCGGGGTTACACATTCTTTTCAGGGGTACACAGCAGCCTTTCCAGAATCGACTACATATTCACGTTAGCAACAGGGTTGGAAAAGACACAAGTGATCACACACCAACCACGGGGTATTTCAGATCATTCCCCAGTGTTGCTCACCTATAGCTCACACACCACGGGAAGGCGTTGTGCATTCCCTCTGTTCACTGGGTTCCTTTATAAAAATGGAAAATTGGGAAAGGACTGGTCAAGACCACAAAACAATATTTCATTGAAAACGAACAAACAGTTTCTTCCCCGACGATGCTATGGGAAGCCTATAAAATGGTGATCAGGGGAAGGCCATATAGGGATGAAACACAAAAGGGACAAGAGGCAACAAATCGAGACCTTAGAACAAGAAGTAGCCCAGGCAGAACATAAATACACAGCAGACACTAGTCTGCTGTGTAATCAGAGAAGTAAAAGCTGCACTTAGCCCAACAGGAGTACAGGGCATATGCATGGGAAGGGACGAAATCTAAGATTTAAAGCACCCAAAATATTTTCTACGAGATGGGAGACAAAGCCGGAAAACTCTTAGCATGGCTCAAGAAAAAGGAGAAGGCTAGCAGCTGGGTGGCGCAGCTCTGATTGGAGATGGGCGCACTCACAGCAGACCCACAACAAATAGTTGATGCTTTGCGGTACATTTTCAGTAGATATACATGCCCCAGGCCACGACTACAATAGCCGAAAACGTAGCTTTCCTCACAGACATACAAATGCCAACACTGCAGCCTGAAGAGGCACAGAACCTAGAGACTAATTTGATGAGTGATGAATTGCTTATAGTATTAGGGGCTTACACACGAGGAAAGGTCTGGGCTCCGATGGGCTTCCAGTAGAGCTCTACAAAAGGACAGCGACTCACCTTATGCCTCACATGCTCAATATGTTTACAGAGAGTCTGGATAAAAAAGAATTACCCAGGGATCAAAGTCTAGCGACAATAGTGAAGATACACAAACCAGGCAGACCGCCAGAGGATTGCATGTTGTATGGACCAATCTCGCAAATAAACACTGAGGTGAAAGTACTCGCAAAATTGCTGACCCTGCGGCTCAAGCCACACCTTACGACATTAACTCACCCGGATCAATCTGGCTTTCTACCGAACCGTAACACATCGCTTAACCTACGCAGATTGAATAGTGTCATAGCACGTAAAGATTCGATCGAGGAAGACACAATCATCCTGTCCTTGGATGCCCGAATGGCATTTGACCTTGTTGAATGGCCCTTCCTCTTCGCGGTACTTCGTCATATGGGGTTTGGTCCAAAGTTTTGCGCCTGGGTGGAGCTCCTCTACGCAAAACCACTGGCACACGTGGTGGTGAATTGCCGCATCTCCGCAGACTGCCCTCTGGGCAGAGGAACAAATCAGGGATGCCCTCTATCTCTGCTACTCTTCGCGCTGGTGCTAGAGCCATTGGCGGCGTAGATCTGGCAGGATTTGGTTATTTGTGGACTGAAATGGACGATAGACTGGGAGGGCCGCATTTCGCTTTATACGGAGGATATACTCCTTTACCTGGAGTCCCCTGCACGCTCCATAAATGTGCTACTAGATATGTGTGGCATATGGGTGGGTTTCTGGCTACACAATAAATTGGGAAATGTCACTCATTTGCGTACTTAACGGCCCCCCGCCGAGGCTCCTGAGTCACTGCAAAATAGAAATACAGAGTGAGGGATTCAAATATCTAGGCATATACATTACACATCGCCACACATGCTTCATCGCAGAAAACCTCATACAGCCCCTGACACGACTACACAACCATGTCAAACACTGGCGCTCCCTGCTGCTGACACTGCTTCGGGGAGCAGCCCTCTTTAAGATAATGGCGCTCCCAAGATTCCTATATGCCCTACAATACACGCCCTTCCCAGTTGCCCCCACATACTTCACGGAAATAAACGCGGAAGTAACAAACCTATTTTGGGACGGAAAGACAGGTCGGATTGCCCCGCACAAACTCATGCAGGGATGGTATGATGGTGGAATCGCCCTCCCCAACATGCAACAGTATTATTGGGTGTCACAACTCATGGTCGTAAACCAATGGCTTCATGTGCCGCAGGATGAGCCTGCATTCCGCATGGACAGATGCCTCCTTGATAGAGAAGGGATTATGTGGAAACTATACAACAAAACACGACGATCAACACTCACGGGCCCAACGGCACATACGGTTCAAATATGGCTTGATGCACAGCGCAAGATGGTCTGGGAAGGAGTATTAACACATCCTACGCCATGGGACACCCGCGCCTAGGCAAACTGAAACATAGAAAAGGGTTCAGACAGTGGGACCTGATAGGCATTACCAAAGTTGGGTATCATGGGAAAAAGGTCGAGGTTGTTCCACTAGCCCAATTGTAGACAACGTACGGATTAGCACAGGCAGAGACCTGTAGATATACGCAAATTAGACATGTGCTCATCGATGTAATCCCACAAGGCACAGAGCTACTGGAAACTTCGCCTCTAGAAGACAGACTCCTCACAGACCATTTAATTAAGAAAACCATCTCCCTGATATACAGGAAAATCATAAACAACCTGCCAGATCCCATGATAGCCCTTAAGGAACGATGGGAACAAGACCTGGGATCGCTGGATGAGAAAGACTGTCAGGAAGCGCTGTCGTCCCCCAAAGAGGTAGCGATCCTCTCTGAACTATAATTAAAACAACTTAAAGTTCTACACCAAACATATTACACACGGACACTACTACATCAACTGGAAGTAGCAGACACATCACTTTGCCTTCGACAATGCGGCCTGACTGGCACATTTCTTCACACCATCAGGGAATGCTGTAAAATTGTTTCCTATATTGGGAGGCGGTCATGAATACAATCTCACAGGTCACAAGGGTAGAAGTTCCACCAGAACCAAAAAGATGCCTAATCAATATATGGGAACCAACAGACATTAATCACATGACGCAAGACTGGGTAACACTGGGCATGGCGCTGGTGAAGCGGAATATAGCGCGTAACTGGGGATCGAGACACACTCCTACACTGCAAAATTGGTGTCGGGATATGGACAATGCTATGGTAATGGAGATGGCAGTTTATTTACATAGGGGATGCCCCAAAAATTTACCCGGGTATGAGGTAAATGGAACATCTTTCATGGAAAAATATGCGAACCCCCGCAAGAGGAAACACTAACAGACAACAGTGACTGATGGAGACAACTGTAAAAATGCACTGTGCTGTAAGACAATATCTTGTAATTGTATGCCAAAGATTTACAATGATGACCACTAAGGATATGTATGAGAAATCAAGACACTCAATATCTGAATGCAATGATCGTACACACTACCTATTGAGTAGTAACCATGTACTGATTGAACTTCTTTGTAAAATAAATTTTTTTTTAAATAAAATAAAAATAAAAAGTATAAGTTTATTAGCAACGTTTCTAACTTTAATATTTTTGTTTTACTTTCAGGGCAAAGTAAACTTACTTAAAGGGAAAGGTAAGCCACTAGACACATAGATCTGTGTTTTCATAATTATTAATCATTTAAATGGCAATGAGAGGACAGGAGTTATTGCAAAGTGCAGGTATTGCAAGGAAAAGTTGCCTGTGAGAATATCTTTTCGTTAGTGAAGCAGAACTATAGGGACTTTATAGGAGGTGTTAGAGGACAATCATAATTAAAAATATATTAACTTGAAGTATTTATTCTTTGCTGAACTTCTTTGGGGTATGGATTTAAAGGGTCCCCTTCTTGATCCAAAATTATTATTCTTTCTCTTAAAGATTTTCTTATTCCTTATTGTTGAGGAGCACAGGACTACTGTCCATTCCTACAGAGTGTGTCACACTCAAACATCAAAGCTTGTGCACATAAAGTGGCAGGAGCAACTGAGGGCAAAGACAAGCATGTCTACAACATGGTGAGGGCACACATGGCAACATTTTAGAAGAGAAAAACTGGAGATTTCTTTTAAGTATTGAGGAAAGAGTATGCATTTCTATTGAAGTAGAGCCAATTTCAGACAGGAGACTGACACAATAAAGCAATTTTTTTCATTAAATAAAAATCAGGAGTCTCCTGCCTGAACTGGGTATATGGATGTGATGAGGATTTGACATAATATGTTGATATGGTAGTTAAAAACTTGGCAAGCTATACCACAATAGTTAAATGGCAAAGGCTACCAATTGTCTTTCAAGTTTTGCAAATTAATATATATGGGATAAATAGGTCATCAGTTTCATAGGAAAACTGTTGTGTTGCTAATACCTGTTACACCCTGTGACTAATTTCCACAAACCTTTCCACAAACGTACAACTTTTTGACTAGTTTGTGCATGAAAGGTTGTGTGGTGATCTGTCAAGCGGGGACCAATAAACAAGGGGGTCCCAATACACAAAATCACCAGGCATTTTCTATTAACTTCTTTAAGGCGGGCTATACACAAACTGGTGAACTGGATTACACCAAAGTTGTCATGAAGCTAGATCTTCACCCAAAGATTGTAGGTTTTGTGATTTGTTATAAATACGTTCAGTAGTTTTTAAGAAATTAAGGTAAAAAAATAATTGTATATCGGGACGATTGGGTTCATAAAAGTCTCGAGAGACTCTTGCGAGAATGTCAGTTTAAAAAGCGAGCATTCGGATTAGTCGAGGTAGCTTTATTTCCCTTGGGCCTTATCACTCTAGTGGGCTTCAGAATCCTGCTGGCCGCTATTACAAAACTCGGTGACTTAGCCACTGTCCTGATTTTTTTTTTTTTTAACAAAACTATAAGGGGACAGTGTAGGGCTAATCCGACCCCTAACGCCCCAATGGCCGGACCCTTAGGGACTCCCTCCAGGAAAAAAAATGGAAATAAAACTAGCAAACATTGTTGCAATCCCACCAGACTCCAGCTGGATTGTAAAACAAGCAAAATGGCAGCAAGGGCTGCTTTGTTTTAAGGATGTGATTTGGAGGCAGCACTCCTCCCTTAACCTTTACAAGCTATGGGGCCAAAACTATTATGTATGTGGAGTGGGAATGCGCGCGACTGTCCCCAAACCTTCAGAGGCCTCGGGGAGTCCATCCAAAAGGCCAAAAACATTGTATAAGGAGTGGGGGGCAGCATGGCTCCCCTGCCAAAGCCAGCAGCGGCCTAGGGAGCCCGGAGCCGAAGGTTTTCAAAATGAGGAGGTGGTGGCACAGTTCCCCTCCTTGAGCCTCTAAAACTCCAGGGAGCCCTCCTCCACAACCAAAATTAATAAAATGGGAAACAAGATGTGTGGCTCCCCTGCCGAAGCCTCTAAAGTCTCTTGGGAGCCCACCCAGGAGCCACATTTGCTGTAAAACGGGATAGGGGCTTCACCCACCCCTTGCTGCCAGAGTCATTAATGGCCCCAGGTTCGCCATCCCACCAGCTGACTCACATGATATGATGCTGGGCAACCCCTTGGGACCTAGAGGTTTCCCTCCTCACACCTGCACAGGCATGGAAACCTGTGTTTACTCCTGCTTAGTAGGAAAACATTTTTATCTCCTGCCAAGCGGGAGAAAACACAAATTCTACTGCCTACCTGCAAGAGCTTTAAAATGCATAACAAATGCACCCGCTAGCTGGAAGTAAAATTTTGATCTGTTTGCCTGCCCAAACTGATGTGGGCAGGGAAACAGATCAAAATATTGCTCTCTTCCGGAGGAGCAGCATTAGTAGCAGCTTCCTTGGGGCACGAGCAATGATGGCTCCCGCTAAATGTGGGGAGCCAGCTGGAGCCGAAGGGGCTTTGGGACTCCCGCAGTAGTCCCCAATGAATGTATAATGGGTGCAATGCGTGGGCCAAGAGATGGGGTCCCCAGGGCCGGAAAATGTCAGGGAGGGGTGGTCACACAGACCCCTCCCCATTTTGTGGGTTACCTGGGGCCTTTAGAGGCTCACTGCACGCTCCCTCTTGCAAATTTTAAAACAATTTAGCTCAAGGGGATGGGGTCCCTAGGACCAAACAACGCTCAGACAGGTGGACTACACTGCCCTCCTGCGCTTTAATATTTAAACAAAGGACCTTGGGGGAATGGGTCTCAAGGGCCCAACAAGGCTCAGTGAGGTGAGACACGTGGCAACCTCAACCCTTTCAATAAAAAAGGCTCCTGGGGTATGGGATTCCCAGAGCTTAGCAAGGCTAGGGTAGTGGGCTCATGTACCCCCCTTCACTTTATGTTATGTAGTTGCCCTGGAGGAGGGGTTCTTTTGGGCATAACAACACTCAGGGAGGAGGGCCACACCCCTTCATTAAAAAATGGCCTTCGGCATGGGGGTCCCCATGCCCTAAGAAGACTTGGGAAGGAGAGGCAGGAGGCCACCCTCCCCTTTAATTGTAGTAGTGGCCGTAGGGGATGGAGTCACCACAGCCTAATAAGCCTTAGCTAAAGGGACACAGCAGATTCCCAGTGGTAGCGTCTGTTGCTGCCGTCATACTCTCATTACGGGGGCTGTCTGCAATCTTAAGATATGCTAAAGTGGCTATCAATACATTTAAAATAAGGCAGAAACTTGGCTTGTTGTGCCTCCCATATGCCTCCCTTGGGGAGGCGTAAGCTTTTGGCGCTGCCTCAGATTTACGATTTCTCTTAAATCTGAGGCAGTGTCTAAAAGGCCATGGATGTTGCTGGGAACGCCGCCAGAAACACCCATTGCACGCCCCTTTAACGCAGAACACTGTGTTAAAGGGACTGATATTTATCAGGCAGAATTAAACCAAAAAAAGTGGCTTAGTGCTGCCCGATAAGTATCACGCAGGCTTCTGCGCCACGGAAAGTCACAAAAACTGACATTCCGGAGGCACAAGGTGTCACATAAATGAGACCCTAAGTACCTTAAGAAGCGTGTTGTCCACTATATTTCAAATAGGACCTTAAGTTCCTCTACCGCCAACCTTGCACCCATCCTTAAAATATGCTTATCACGCATAGGGGGGAGATCCTTTGGGTTTCTGAGTGCACAAATATGGCTCAGCCTACCCGCCCCATTAAGAACCTCAGCTGACCTTGCAACATTCACAAAACACTCTACTTTTCAACAGTTAGTCTTAGCGTAGTATCATTCTACTATGTCCCCCTTAGCACCAATGTCCATCTTAACACCATGACACTCTAGCTGGAGTAGTTGTTTGCGCTATATCAAATCCTTTTATTTCATTTAATTTTCATTTCATTCCCCTCCCACTCGATAAAAAAGAAGCAGCCCTGTGGGATAGGATCCCCAGGGCCTAATATGGCTGGGGCCAAATTGCACCCTCCTCTTTCATAAAATATGGCACTTGGGGATGAGATCCTCAAGGCCTAATAAAGCTTGAGAAAGAGGGGACCACATGGCCCTCCTCACCTTAAAGTTAAAAAAATGCGGATGGGGTCTCCTTGGCCTAATAAGGCTCGGGTAGGGGGGCAGGTTCTGTGGCCAACCCCTCACTGCCAACAGCTGAAAGGCGTGTGCAGTGAGATGATTGGCTTTACGTACAGCCATGAAATACTTCTTAATGCTATGAAAACACTAGAAATTCACAGAAAAAAGGTTTAAAGTAACGTTACAGTTAGATGTGATAAAATTAACTGTTTTTGTAATAAAAACGTTTAAATTCACTCAATAAAAAGGTTAAAGTAATGTTATAGTTATGGGAATGTGTCAGTGACAACATTAACATTTTGAACTAAAAGAACTGAATTTCACTAGTCATTGTTATCGGAGCTAACTATAACTTGCACCCACACTATGCACTGCTTATGACCTCACATATTACATCAATCATGACATGTTCTATGTCACTGATGACATCATCCAGAATTTTTTGTACACATCAATACTAATATAATAAAGAGAGAGCCCAAACCTTTGAGGCAGGTAATCTCAGGAACCACAGCACCATTCACAACACCCAATACAGCGTTGGAAATGGCAGTTGCAGCAGAAGGACATAGGCTATGCAGACGCCCACCATATACATTTAAAAGGTAAAAGAACCGTGCCAGCAAAGTAGTCCCTTGTGGGCGTGTCTGCGTTGTGCTGTGGGCGTGTGCTGGGGGTGTGACAAACGCTGGGGGCGTGTGGTACGTTCCGCCCTTCATGCCATGTCTCATATCGAGTGCTTCGGGCGTGTGCTGGGAGTGTGAGCGTGTGCGGGCGTGGGATTACGGAAAAAAAAGCGAGCGTTGTGCCCAATATTTCATTGTTTTTTCTTCCCAGGTTCTGTACATTCCAGCTCCGGGTATCCACCCTGCTCCCTTTAAATACCCCTGCACCCCATAATCATAACCCACCCTTACTCCTTAAAATACCCCAACACCCTTAAACACTAACCCATCTTAACCCCATAAATATACCCTGTAGCCCAAAACCCAAACCTAGCCCTGAACCCTAAATATACCGCTGTACCCCAAAACCCAAACCTACCCCTGAACCCTAAAATACCCCTGTACCCCAAAACCCAAACCTAGCCCTGAACCATAAAAATAACCCTGTACCCCAAAACCCAAACCTACACCTGAACCCTAAAAATACCCCTGTACCCCAAAACCCAAACCTAGCCCTGAACCCTTAAAATACCCCTGTACCCCAAAACTACCCCTGAACTCTAAAAATGGGTTTTGGGGTCCAGGGGTATTTTTAGGGTTCAGGGCTAGGTTTTGGTTTTGGGGTATAGGGGTATTTTTAGGGGTCAGTGGTAGTTTTGGGGTACAGGGGTATTTTAAGGGTTCAGGGCTTGGTTTGGGTTTTGGGGTACAGGGGTATTTTTAGGGTTCACGGCTAGGTTTGGGTTTGGGGTACAGGGGTATTTTAGGGGTCCGGGGTAGGGTTGGGTTTTGGGGTACAGGGTTATTTTTATGGCTCAGGGCTAGGTTTGGGTTTTGGGGTACAGGGGTATTTTTAGGGTTCAGGGGTAGGTTTGGGTTTTGGGGTACAGGGGTATTTTAAGGGTTCAGAGCTAGGTTTGGGTTTTGGGGTACAGGGGTATTTTAGGGGTCCGGGGTAGGGTTGGGTTTTGGGGTACAGGGTTATTTTTATGGCTCAGGGCTAGGTTTGGGTTTTGGGGTACAGGGGTATTTTTAGGGTTCAGGGGTAGGTTTGGGTTTTGGGGTACAGGGGTATTTTAAGGGTTCAGAGCTAGGTTTGGGTTTTGGGGTACAGGGGTATTTCAGCGTTCAGGGGTAGGTTTGGGTTTTGGGGTACAGGGGTATTTTTAGGGTTCAGGGCTAGGTTTGGGTTTTGGGGTACAGGGTATATTTATAGGGTTAGGATGGGTTAGTGTTTAAGGGTGTTGTGGTATTTTAAGGAGTAAGGGTGGGTTATGATTATGGGGTGCAGGGGTATTGAAAGGGAGCAGGGTGGACACCCGGGCTGGAATGTACAGAACCTGGGAAGAAAAAACAATGAAATATTGGGCACAACGCGCGCTTTTTTTTTTTGTAATCCCACGCCCTGCACACGCCCACAACCCCAGTACACGGCCAAAGCACACAATATGAGACACGGCATGAAGGGCGGAATGTACCACACACCCCCAGCGTTTGTCACGCCCCCAGCACACGCCCACAGCACAACGCAGACACGCCCACAAGGGACTACTTTGCTGGCACGGTTCTTTTACCTTTTAAATGTATATGGTGGGCGTCTGCATAGCCTATGTCCTTCTGCTGCAACTGCCCTTTCCAACGCTGTATTGGGTGTTGTGATTGGTGCTGTGGTTCCTGAGATTACCCGCCTCAAAGGTTTGGGCTCCCTCTTTATTATATTAGTATAGATTTACACATGGATAATAAGCAAAAAATACAAATTAATTTTGCTTGACTTCGGATAACACGTTACACAAATCAGAATTGTGATCATCACAAAAATAAAATGAAACAAACCCATTTCTTGGGCAGGGGAAATCTTCCATTAGCTTCCACATAAACAACATAGCCTTGAGATGTACAATATAATATGAAACATTTTCAGACAAAGACTCGCCCATTAGTGTGCTAGCTAGCCTGCTAAACATTAATAATTCATCAGTTAGGAGAATATTTACCAGAAAAATCATCAGTATTCAAACATAATTTTCACCCAAAATTGTGCATTTAGGCAAAAACTTTAACATTGCATGGTACAAAACGTTGAGCTGGAGCAAAACTTCAGATTTTGCATATATGAGGGTTGCAACTGTAAACCTCACACACTTTGTCAGGTATATTGGTGGAAGCCAAGCCCCCTCCAGAACAGAAATACAAGCTTGTGACAGATAGGGCATGTACGTATCTGATAAAAATGATGTGTACCTATAGGAAAAATAATTAAGAGAAAGAAGTGGAAAGAACACACAGACAATAAAAAACAAATGAACAAAATGCCTTTTCAGGCTTTAAGAAATAGTAAAAGAAAGGAAAATCTTTTGCAAATTGGTCAGAAAGAAACAGTTGTGGCATGACAAGGTCACAGGAACAGTCATGCAAGCAAAAGGAGAAGAAACTTTGGGCCTTTTGAGAATGAGTCCCAAGGCCAAAGAAGGCATGATGCCAGAGAAGCCAGAAAAGAGGAACATTCAGATGGGCATTAGGAATTCTAGCAACACCACAGAATTATTAAAGCAAAGTCAATATTGTTTTATTTTTCTTGTTCATGTAGGTGTTAAAGATCTTTCAAACTCGGTAAGTGAGTCACGTGACAAAAGTCAAGTGCGTTTTTTTGTTAAAATATTGTCATATCTTTCTTGAACATTTAATTCTTTCATCAGGCCAATAAGGTAAGAGACATGCAAGTTTGTTTTCCAGATATGCTCTCCAGCTAATATTTTATTTAAAAACTTTAAATTAAGTACTGTATATAAATATAGCAGCTAAAGCAAAATGTAGCTCCTTCTCCTGTAACTTGTTCTGGAAATCATGTATTTATAGACAGGAACCTTTTGGACTGTACAGCATCACAAAAGCTGGGGGAAATATAAGGGATAAAGTATGCCCTACCAGACATTATCAGGATATTGCAAGTCACTGAGGAGTTCCATAACCATATAGAGGAACAGGGCCAAAGGCTGAGTACCTTTATAATGTTGTTTTAACTCTGGAGTGACTTGCAAAATCCTTATTATGTACACCAGGTGGTGTTTCCTTTCATATGTTACACTGCTATTCCATCAACTTTCCTACAAATCAATTAAACCTTGCTGCATAGCTATTTCATCTGAAAGTGCTAGCATGTTTACAAACTTTGAAGAATACTACATTACTAGTGCAGAATTGAACACATCAAAAATCGGTTAGATATTTCTTTTAAACAGATATTGGAAACAGTTCAATAGAAGTCATTTTTGAAAAAAAGCTGCACCAGCTCAGAATGTGTGGAACCATGCAGAAAAATTATAGTATTTCTCTATGGGCCAGATGTACGACGAGTAAAATAGCGCCTCGCAAATTGCGAGTTTTTTGCGACTCTCTATTTGTGAGGCACTCTTTTGGTTTGGATGTACCACAGTATGTATCACACTGTTTGCGATTCCCAGCGGGGTCGCAAATGGAGAGGCACATGAATATTAATGAGCCTCTCGCAATTTACAACCCCATTGGGAATGGCAGGCCCTTCTGGTATGGTGTCCTGCTGGGCTCATCAGACCACCATGTCGGGGACTGCTTTTAAATAAAGCTGTTTTTTTTAGTGCAACCCGTTTTCCTTAAAGGAAGACGAGATGCATTTAAAAAAGAAAAAATATTAAACGTTTTCATTTTATTTTTTAAGGGCAAGTAGTGGTCCCTAGGACTACTGCCTGCCTTTAAAAAATATTTTCCCCTGCATTTGCAAAGGGGCAGGGTCCCCTAGGGACCTCTTCCTTTTGTGCAAGTGCATTACCACCCCCTTGAAGGGGTGGTAACTTGCGACTGTTTTGCAACCGCAATTGCAGTTGGAAAACATTCATACATGGGCTTGCACTCGTTATTACAAAGGGAACGCTCCTTCCTAATAGTGAGCCGCGAAACCTATTTAGCAAGTCGCAAATAAATTGAGACTCGCTAAACAGAAGGTATAACAATCATGTCACACAAATATTTCCAGAGCCCCTTATCAAGCATTATATAATCGATTTTGCTCGGACATGACACCCTGTTGTATGTGTTTGCCCCCAAAACATCAGAGGGCGTACACACATTAACAGCTCTTAGACCAAATTCCAACATAAGTGCATTCAATTGAATGACCACCGGCGACCATTTCTTCACTGGCAAGATCGACAGTGAGGGTATTCCCCATCTGGCATCTTCATCATGGGTTCCCAAAATATCATCAGTTGCCAGAGGTTTAAACGTACAGTTCAGGTCCCCAGCAATCAGGGTAAAAGAGTCAGGGGGGGGCAGGAAAAAGCACTTCAGACAAGATGGAGATAATTGAAGATTTTGCCCCTCCTTGAATAACCCTTGCATAAGTGTTGAAAAGTTCTAAGATGATACCACCCTTTGTGCCCTTGATTGTTAGTCTCATCAGGTCCGGTGTTCGGCATCGGTGATGGACAGTTTAGAAGTTAAGCGCAGCCCTAGCTCAGACCATGAGACCTCCGGATGGGCGTCCACGTCCAGAGGAAATAGCTGGTATATGAAAGCACGAGTAGCCGGGCTTAAACAGTGGCTCAAGACTCCATGTTTCCTGGAATACACATAAATCAAAGTCATCAATAAAAGTATTCCAGTCTGGATGAGATAGTTTGCTGCGTAGACCCGCTATGTCCCATGAGACGATTTTAAGGTTCCCAATTGAACCACTGCACAAGGTCAGGCCTTCTTGAGGTAAGTCAAAACTCCGTTCATTCTCTTAATTGTTGTCCAGAGTTACTGGAACAGTAACTGGCAGTCCGGGACCTGGACACAGGGCTGATTTAAGTGGACTGACAGTGCTACTGCTGGGTGAGACATAAGTGTTTGTAGATACCCCTTCGTAAGCCTGTAGTCAGTCAACGGCCTCCAGACCACTGAACCGATTTTGAATAGAAGTTTGACTCGGGGCTAATAGGGACTCCTGACTGCCCCCACTAAATGGCCTCCTCCCGTTCCGCTGTACTAGTGTCTACCCAAAATCTACAGGGCAGAAATAATTGGGAGGATAAAAATAGGATAAGGGGAGCGACTAGATAGAAGTTCCTGGGCTGTAATATTTCCATTTGCAGATATAATCCACTGTCCTAGAATCTGTAAAATGAACAAGGACACAATCCCCTCTGATATCCTTAGCCATGTGGCCCACCCAGGGCACCCTTCGTACCATGAGAATTTTGCTCGAAATGTGCAATGGTAGTGGCCTATGTTTATTCAACCAATCAGCAACTTTATTCCTCAGGGTTATGAATAACTCTTGGCCGGGTTTGTTCAGGACCGGGACCCCTGCTAAAACCACCAGATAAGGGCTTACCTCCGGGGGCAGGTTGATGTTAATTACCCCCCCAGGAACCTGGGCTACAGGATCAACAACTCCCTCTTTTAGCCGCGCTGATTTACACTGGGAAGGGTTGTTAACTACTACTGACAATGGGGGATTAGTTTGGGGAGCAGCTGGAGCCTGTAAAGCAGTGGTCGGGCTGCTGAGATTACCCGATCAGTAGCGGCGTTCCCTCCCTGGGAGTTATTTGTTGGAACATTGGCCCTCAGTATAATTGCCGTCTTTATGGAGTCAGCAATTCCCAATGACGAGAGTTCAATCTTACTTAATTGGTGCTCGATTTTAGTCAATCTATCTTCAACTGGACGAAGATAGCGTTTCAAAAGCTCACCCATTTTGACTAGAAAGGGATCCTCCATCCCCACCCCTCACCCTGGGCTCCCTGGGCTCTTACCCCCGGCCTCAATTTGGGATACCACTCTCTTAGGTATTAGATCTTCACTAGTTCCTGCTGGATTTACAGGAGTAATCACAGCAGCCTGTTCCCCTACGGCTGTGGTTACTTGCGAATCTTTAGATAGCTTCCCTCTCTTTCCAGCAGTGCCATTATTCTGTCCTTGCTTTTTTTTTGGAATAGCCCCTTGGCGTCTCTCTCGTAGTTGCCTGGTATTGTGCTCTTTAATGGGACTGGCCGCTATGGGGAGCTTAAGGGGTGTCAACAATAGCGATTCAGAGACTGTGGACTGGTCCCCTAATGATAGGTTGTCCAGATCAGGAATATGACAGATGTGCCAATGATAGGACCATGGTGTTCTGGTGTCCGTGCATTGGCGATGTACCCCATTGATGACCTTCTGGCATTGGGTAAATCCTGTGAGACCCGCCTCTCCTTTAGCGTAATCCCCTGGTCTATGACTGAGTTAACCCTGACAATAAAATTGTCCATAGTTCCAATTAGATTTGCATTGGCCGCCTTACTCCTGCTCTCCCTTGCTGCCATATTGTACCAGGTAAGAAGTATATTCAACTGAAATACTCACAAACAGGATCCCCGAGTGTAGAGATGAAAGAGGGGTGCCCCGTCCTGTCCATGACCGGTCTTGAACGGGCTTAACTGGGCCCGCCCTTTGCCCCGCGCGCGTCCCGCGACACGGATGGAGCCTCTCCTTTTTCTGCGCCTCCGGGCGCGATAGTGGGCGGAAGTGGGTTGTGTGCCGCTAGGCAGCCCGGGAGCTGTAGTCTCCCCCTGCTGCGGCCGCGCTATGGTTTGGAGCGGCAGCAGGGGAGACACACAGCGTAGGGACCCCATGTGCTGCAAAATCAGCGGTAGGTCCATTCGTCCAGCAACACCAAAGGAATGATTGCCCCCCGACTGTTTTGCAACCGCAATTGCAGTCACGAAACATTCATACATGGGCTGGCACTCGCCTTTACAAAGGGAACGCGTCTTCCTAATAGTGAGCCGCGAAACCTATTTAGCAAGTCGCAAATAAATTGAGACTCGCTAAATAGGCTTTGTACATGGCCCTTGCTATTTTTGCTTGCGCAAACGGATACGCAAACCTTTTTACGCGTGCAAAAATGGTTGCACACCTGGCCCTATATGATGAGTGCCAAAAATAAACAGAAGTAAATTAAATGTTCTCTCTGCTTCTCATGGCAAACTGTTGATATAGAGCAGAAGTAAGAAAAGCTAAATTTTGGCATTCTATGCACATTATTTTAGCATTCCAACACTATCACCCATGTTTTTGATGCAAATTCAGATTAAAAAGATTGTCAGACTGTACTCGCTCCATTGTCTGCCTCATATTCATTAGCACTATTTCTTCCGGGCGTGCATGGTCATGCCTCTTCTTGTGTTATGCTTTCCCTGAAAATGGGACCAAGTACTCGTAAACATCCACTGCTCGCATTTGTAGGACCCCCGCAGCTAATCGCCGCTTCCCTGTCATTGTTTTTCCGTTTGTTGCTGCTTTGCGCTTGCCCCATCTCTTCCCTTCCATCTCTGCTTCCTCTATCGCACCTCCCGGTGCGAGCCCCATTCACAAATCACCCCTTAGCCCTGTCACTGCTTTAAACCCCTACTGTAGTTTGTTTTGTACTATTGAGTGGTGGTGTTCTGCCTTTTAATGTCCTGTTAGTGTACAGCTGACATGCTGATTGAAGCATGAGTGCACAGCTACTATTACTTAGCATACATGTAGTCTCTGTTTATTTTTCACCAATGGGTACTAGGTGGGTGTGCGTGTTTACACCCTATGTGGTCTTTCAACAATGGTGTTCATAGCTGGATAATCAGACCTCAGGTGAATCAGGTATGGGTATCACAGGGTAAAGTACCTGTGTCTTCTGATGTAATTGCAAAGCTACATTTCTCCTGCATTAAATCACTGAGTTGCTTCTCATTTCATGCAGTGGGACTCTTTTCTTCACATTTCTCCTGTTGGGTCATTTTCTTACTTAATCTGCATTCACTGGGGAAGTGTTTCCGTGTGCCAATTTGGCTTAACTTGAATTATCTACGGAGGAGCCTGGCTACTCTTGAAGTCATCAAGGGCACATTCTTTTTTGTAGGCACGGGGAGATTTTGTGAGTTGTCCAAAATAAAGGATGTTAAGCCAATGCTGAAACTCGAACCCGGTATCCCAGCTCCATAGTCGACAGCTGTGGCCATTAGGCCACATCGTCTCCCTAGCCTCAGCCTCAGTTCCACTTACTGTGATGAAGAGCTAAATCACATAATCTCGCCAAGGCAGACCACATTTGCTGTTGGTTGCCTGCCCAACTACCACTCTTGGTTGCTTGCTCAGCTGAACTTTCCTGTACAGATCCCCTCCTCACCTGACTTTGCTTTTCACATTTTTATTGTGCAGTTTTATATAGCACCAACACCACTCAAAGGTCAATAAACTTAGACAAATAACTTAATCTCCCTGTGGCAGCCCACATTAGCTGTTGGTTGCGCGTCAACCTCCCAGCCATCGCTGCTTGCCCACCCTGAACTCCCATTGCACAAATCCCTTCTTCCTCCAGATCCCCTCCTTCCCCGACTATAATTTTCACATTTATGTCATGCAGTTTTGTATAGCGCCAACACCACTTGAAGGTATTGGAGTGCTTTACATTAATACCAGTTACTTTTTAAGAGGACACCTTAAATTTAGGCAGGCTGCATTTACTATTGGGTGCCTGTCAGCCTTCAACCTGCTGCTGCTTGCTAACACATCTCCACCGACGTAGCTTTTCACATTTGTTTTTTTGTGTGCAATTTTATGTAGCTCCAACACCACCAGAGTGCTTTACATAAGCACATGTTGCTTTTTTGTGTTCAGTTTTATAATCACCCAAAGGTATTGGATCTCTTTACATTAGCACCAGTTATTTTACAAAAGTACACATTAATTTTTGTAGGCACAAAGAGATTTACAGGCACATGCATCAAGAAAAGATGTTGCCAGTCTTTAATTGTGATTAGTAAGGAATCACAATTAAGGATTCCCCAAAGCCTATGCATGTAGGAATCGCTATTAAAATAGTGATTCCTAAACATTCCTTAATTTCAACTCTCAAATGAGGAATGCCTTCCCATTCATTCCTATGGGCCTAGTGGCCCATAGGAATGAATGGAAAATTGCATGCGCAATGTGCGAATACGAATAGGTATTCGCAAAACTGCGCATGCAATTTCAAGGGTGCAAGGGTGTCCAAAGGACACCCTATTACACCCCTGAAATTGCTCAGTGCACACATGTTGCAAACAAACATGCCCTAAGGGCATGTGTGTGTGTAACCCACAACTTTGAAAAATGCACTTTAGTGCATTTTTCACAGTTTTTGCCAATTACCATCAAGATCAACTTAATGGTAATTTGTGCCCGTAATAACGAAATCGCTATTTTAAAGCGGTTCTTGCATTGCGTTTAAGGAATCACAAATTGCGATTCCTTAAATGCAATAGCAATTTTAGAGAAAACGCATTTATTTGCGAATTCTCATCCTTGAAACTTGATAAATCACAAATGCCCTTTTTGCGGGCGCAAGCGGACGATTTTTGTGAATTGCACTGTTTGCGCTCTCAATAATGGTTGATGCATGTGCCCTAAGTGATTTGCCCAGTATCAAGGATGTGAAGCTGACGCAAAAACTCAAACTCAGTTTCGTATATTCATTGTAGGCATATCTGGCCCGTATGCCACATTCTTTCCCAAGAGGTAACTACTGTGTCTCCATGGCCTCGTCCGTGGTTTCACATTTTGTGATTATGGGCAAATCACTTCATCTCCCCATGGCTACCTGTATTTGCTGTTGCTTCCCTGTCAACCTACCATCCAACAATGGTATCTGTTTAACAGAGTTCACAAGGCTGAACTCTATTGAACAGAAACCCCTTTCTACCGACTCTTGGCCTCATTTATGAAAAGTGACGCATTGCTGCGTGGAAACAGCGAGGCGTCACTTTTTATTGTGCCCTTCTTGCCACATGCTGGATGTGTCATATTTACAGTATGACGCCGCATCATGTCACAAGGAGTTACAGATATGTCAGTATTGCTGACGTATCTTTAGGTGCAAAAATGACGCATTGCCAGAGTGTGTCACGAAAGTGATTCAACTTCTGCAACAGTCATTTCATATAGGCAAGTCCCATTTCAAATGTGCCTGCATCAGTCTTACACCTGCTGTTAGGCAGGCGTAAGATATTGAAGCATTTGCGTCCTAGAAGTGACGCAGTGAAATCTCAGAGATTTCACTGCCTCACTTCTACGAGGCTTACTTGTGTCTAAACACCCACCCTGCATACATTATACCTGGTGCAGGTATAATGTGGTGCAGGGGTTTACAAAGTGACTTATCTACCTAGATGCATTACTTTGTAAATATGACGCAACATGGCAGATTTTTTACGGTCCTGGTGCGTCACAAAAAGTGGGGCTCCAGCGGTACAAAAGTGGCGCAAGTGCTCATAAATAAACCCCTCTGTTTTTCAAATTTTTGTTGTGAAATTCTATGTTGCACCACCACTACCTGTAGGTATTGGAGTGCTCTACATTAGTAGCAGTTACTTTATACAAGGACACGTTCATTTTCATAGGTGTGGCAAGATTAAGAGTTCTGCCAAAAGTCAGGGATGCCAACACTTTACCTGGTTTACCAGTTCCACAGTCGGCAACTCTGGCCTATGCCACCCTCATTTAGGCCTCGGGTAGACAGCTCTTGCACTGCTCAGTTAGACAGCAGAAGTGCTGACAAACAAGATATATGTTGTTTTTTGTCTGTGGGGTACAAGGCTGCCCATTGCCTACCATTGGTAAACCTCAGGGTCACTCTAATTTTCTTTGATGTCATTCGTCATGGCATGCAGGCTTCACGCCCTCTTGTTGTGTTTGGCCTCCCATTGCGCATGGAGCAAGTACCTGTCTCCTTACACTGCTTCTAGAATGCTCATCTATTCTTCCTTGTTTTCGAGCACTCCATACTGCTTGTGCTTTCTGGCCGTCTCCACAAACCCCTAAAATGCATGCATGTGTACATAAATAAATGCATTTCTTGAGAAGTTGTTAAAACACGAACAGCACATTTTTGTGCACAGTCGGATGGTATTGGTGCGCTTGCTCCGTCCTCCGTCTTGCCATAGCACGATCATGAGCCACTGGTAGTGGAGCTAATTAAGTGCTCACCAGTTACATTCCACAATTACATATTTATTTTAGTCACTGACCCTGCTTCAATTAAGGTATTTTTCCCCTTCATGGTTGCTTCCTCTTACCCTCTCCTGTCATTGGTTCACTATCTCCCCATCCCCTCCAACTTCCCTGCTTGACCCATCCCTCCACTACTACCCTCTTCGCTGTTGCTTTTATTAATATTTTGTTTCACAATCCAGTAGTATTGGAGCGCTTGTTCAGTTCTCCTTCCTTCAAAAGTGCTAACACCTGCTAATGGTATTGGAGTGCTTTTACTGCTCACCAGTCACATTACACAATAAGACATTCATTGTCATACATGGGGGTGAGGGTAAGTGATTTGCCCAGAATCACACACTGTTCAGCCAACCACAGGATTCAAACCTGGTTCCCCAGTTCCCCTGTTGGCAGCTCGGGTCATTACGCCACAATCTTACTTCACTTCAAAGCTCCTCAGCTGTTTCTTACTGTCACTTCCACATTTGTTCTGCAAAACTCCTTCAACACTGAACATGCATTGGCAAAACCAATAGATCTCAGCAATGCCCGAGCAATTGATCTTGTCAATGAGAAAGTGATATTATGCCGGCCATGTCATAGTAATTTGTCTTAGGAGGGGAAGTACAGTTGACACAATATGGGGGGTCGAATAAACTCAGTGTCGCATCAACATCCTGTGATTCTGGGCTTTCAGTGACTTTCAGCCACGCTGAACAGCAGATGAGCTGCTAAAGAACATGGCTCATACTGGCACCTAGATCTTCACAAAGATTTTAGTGAATTGTTTGGTACCAGGCATACCTTACCTTATCCATCCATATCAGTCTAGATTTGTCCCTACAAGGCAAGCAGCAGATAATATCCGATGAATACTCCATCTCATAGAAAATGTCTTCTTGGAGAATTCTGCTTACAAACCTTTCACTAGATGCAGAGAAAGCATTTCACAGGGTGAGTTGGACGTTCCTCCTCATAGAACATGAACCACACATGTGAATATGGATTCCAGCCACTTATCAGGCATAATCTACAAAAGTCCTGAGTAACTCGAGCCAATCAGAACCCTTCCTCTCCCATGTAGGGACTACCCATGTGTGTCCCCTTTCACCCTTGTTATTCATTCTGGCAATTGAGCCCCTGGCTGCATGCGTTCAGACACAGCTAGAGATGTAAAGTATAGTCTTTGGAGGAGACCATACTGTATGCAGATTATATCTTAATAATGGTCACAGATTCACATACATCTTTAACATCCACCCTAGACTTGACAGAGCAATATGGCACAATGTCTGGCTTCAGGGGAAACCAACCACATTCAGAACTACTGGGAGTAGGTATCCCAGAGGCTGAGCGAGAGGCATTAGCTGCATAGTCTCCATATAGATGGGCTACAGATAACGTGAAAATACATGGGGATCTAGGTCACTTCTAGGATACGGAGTCTATCTGCAGTTAACTCTTAAAGGCTCTTTAACAGAAACAAAGCCAACCTGCAGAAATGGCAAAATCTTTATATCTCAGGACTAGGCTGGGAGGAAGGAATGAACATGACTATCCTACATAGGCTGTTGTATCGATCAATCATAGCATTTGTATGTCTTCCAGGCCCTACAGATGAGAATTTCTGAGACAAAATTGAAAACCTTAGATCAAGTAATAGACTCTTTAATCTGAGCAGAGAAAAAAGCAAGGGTTGTCAGGTCAGTCTTACAGGCACTTGGATGCTCAGGAGGACTGGGGCACCCAGATATAAAACAATACTATTATGCCTCCCTAGTTCTCAACTATTTTGAATGGTTATTCTATAAAACCGAGAGACATTGTATTCATAGGGTTGCAGCAGTCAGAAGGTTGGCAGGGCTATGCAAGATTTTACGGTCACCATGGAAATATGGGATGCAATCTTGAGGAGGTAAGCCCTAAAATCATCCCCATCACCATTATAGCACATACAGACCACTGTATTCACCCGCTGGTTCACAGTGAAGCTGCTGACAATAAATACTACCACACTTGTAGCTGACTGTGATTATTAAAAAAGATTTCAATAGGATGTAGTAGCTTTAGAAATCCAGTTCATATTCAGGTATTTGTATGTCATCATTAGGTGCAGTTCATATGTTGCAATGTTAAAGCTTCACTCAGAAGTATCAAAGGGTCTTATTCAGACAAGGAAACTAAGTCAAGGCTGATTTTAGAAATGTGTCATAATAACTAATGATCAAGTATGTGGTAAGGTGGCAGAGTAAATGAAAAAACTTAAACACCAAGCTGCTCATACGTACAAGAAAACAGCAGGTCAAGAAAGGATCCAAGCATGCTCTAAAAATAACATCCTCCCATTCTGTAAAGCATTAGATGGGGAAGTGTTCTTGTGTCGCCTTTAAGTAGGCCCTATTATCCGCCACCCAAAGGATCAAACAGCCCCCCTCAGCACGTCAGTTATGTCGGTTGGGATCTAATGAGAAGCTTTACAGGAGCCCGTTTGGAAACATGGGTTATCACTAGGTGCTTGCTCATCAAGTCCCTGAGGTGGCAGTGATAAACACTCTGTTTGAATGGTGGTGCGGCAGTGATGCAACTGCACTCACAACACAAAAAGATGATGGGCCGAATGCTGAACACTGGCAAACATTCACCCCAGTCACGGATCAGGGTTATATCCAAAATTATTTTGCTCACCGAGCCACCCTAGTTTGGATCTAGAGATATGCAAATCAGTTCTGACCCTACTCACTATTGGAATAGTCCAGATCGAACTGCCAGGCCAGGTCCTCCCTGAACTGAAAAACAAGCATCGTGGGACCAGTTTTGGAGTAACACCTCTCAGCAGTCAGGATAGCTTGAATCTACTGTACTCACAGGCATGACTGCAGCTCTGTCATGGTTACTTAGGTGGCTCCCATGCCGCAGGAGCTAGGACAAAGCAGTTCTTTCCACTCAGGGCCATGTACCTCGAGGTAGGTATCATACCTTTAGCAGACTCTGTTGACAGTGCATTACATACCATTTGGAACAGCCTACAGGTATGTCACTCAGGCCCGGAAGTTGATCGTATTTCTCTGTTTGTGTTGTTTGTAATTTCTTTCACAGCTCCTTCTTTTCAGCCATCTGGGTTTTGGTCAATTTTGTAGGCAGGTTCTCACTGTATGGATACTTCCTTCTCTCCTTAAGGATAGCTCCTTCTCTCAATGCTCTTTCTGAAGATTTCTAGGATTGTGGCAGGACTTCCACATCTGTCCCTAACCTCAAAAGGGGCTAGATGACAAGACACCAGCCCTTGAATACAGAATACGCTGGCAACCAGCTACAAGGCACTGCCGATACTGGTCACTACCAGCTGCATCATTTACAAAGGCATCACAACCAGCAATCCCACCTATTCGGCTGGCAAGCTCACCATCTGCAATGGTTTCAGCAAACCCACATCAAGGACACCATCAGACTGAAGGCAAAGGAGTATACAAAGAAAAATAATTATGCAACTGGAATTTGTTACAAGAAAAACAAAGGTCCTTGGCAAGGAAAATGACAAATATAATAATTATAGGCCACAATATGCGCTATAATAACCGAAAAAGTCCAGCCGCACTTGCAAATTTATTCAATAATTAAATAAATTGATTTAGAGGGAAACAATAAAACAGTGGGACACAGTCCTGCATCCACAATGCTATACGTACATTAAGACAATACAAACATATAGGGTGTTTCAGGCATGTGAGGAAAAACGGAGCAAGAGGGGGAAAATATACAATGCATTTGGTTCACATATGTGGGGAACAAAACATTTTAGGCACATAATAGTGAACTAGTGTTAAGCCCACATATCATGTCGACGGCGTTTCGATCCAGTCAAAGATAGTGGATCATCATCAGGACAACCATTGCCTGCCTGAATTAAAGCCTGTAAAAACATGGAGAAGGGGGACATATAACAGAAAATTAAACTTCTGTGTAACTCTTAGGATTATTCTGAATTCGGACTCATTTATTTATTTTATTTATTTATTTATTTATTTAGGGGGTTTTATAGAGCGCTTGGTGACGCACAGCGGCGTGTCCCCGCGCTAAGGAGCTAATACCTGCTGGAACTTACAAGTGCGGAAAGAACTACTGTGTAAATAAAGCAGTCTTCAGCTTGGCTCTAAAGATTGGTTCTGAAGGTTCTAATCGCAGGGCCATAGGTAGTTTGTTCCATCTTGATGCTGCGAGGAACCTAAAAGATCTTCCACCCATCCGGGCTCTGGACACCTTAGGAATAGCCAGGAGTCCTGAGCCGGAAGATCTCAAGGATCGAGACGGCTCATAGGGTGTCAGCAATCCTTTCAAAGGGAGCGGAGATCTCCCGTTGATGATCCGGTGGCACGTGCACAGGGCTTTGAATACCACCCTGCTTCGGATCGGGAGCCAGTGCAGAGACCGGAGGGCCGCTGTGGATCCTGCTCTTCTGGGTAGTTTAAGCACTAATCTGGCAGCGGCATTCTGGAGAACCTGTAGACGGCTCAGATTCTTCTCCAGAGTTCCTAAGTAGAGAAGATTGCCGTAATCCATCTTTGACGTGACTAGTGAATGTACCAGGGTTTGGCGGGCTCTGATAGGTAAGAATTTTAATACCTTCCTGAGACTTTTGAGGGTCCCGAAGCATGATCCAACCACCTGATTGATCTGGGGGCCAAAGGTAAGGTCAGAGTCAAACCAGATACCCAAGTTCTTTGCTTTCTGGCAAGGGGTGGGTGCTGGACCTAAACACGGTGGCCACCACGCTGACGTCCACGCCGATCGGTCTCCCCCCACCACCAGCACCTCGGTCTTGCCTCCGTTGAGCTTGAGGCAGTTGGCGGACATCCAGGCCGCTAGGTCTTGCATGCAAGCTCTGAAGATGTCCGCCGAGGGGCCGGGCGCACGTGACAGGGAGATGCCATGCTTTAAGGTGTTACTTGGTCATTCTTGACAGAGAAGTGTCAAGCAACCTGTGCTGAACATCCACGGGCCATTGTGAACAATTCATGCGATGAGGGACATAAGTGTATGGTCGTGGTTGGCATTCTATATGTATCTAATGCATGCCTTGGTGATGTGTTCTATGTTGGCAATGGGTGGTGAAGGGAAGTGGAAAGGCCATGATGGAAGCAAGGGAATAATTACATAAGCGCGAAGAACGGTGTGTCTACTGCGCTGTTCCCAAGTGGTCTGGAAGGGCTGTCAGATCTGGCTGCTGCAGTAAACCGAGGTGGTTGTACCTATATTGAGAATAACAGTGATCAGGGAGTGGTAGGTTCTACTGGGGAAAAAGGTGAACCCCAAAGAAGGAGGCTTACCATGCACCTTAAGGTTAAGGTGTCCGGGTGGAAGCCTGGTCAGTTGGAGCGTCTAGGGTAGGTTATGGCTAGGCATCAAGGGTGTTAAGTTCTGAAAGGCATAAGGTAATGCATGGTTACCACAGCAAGCCGCTGGAACACTAAGGAGCAGAGGGGTCAGTTACAATTATGGAGGACCCAAAGGAACCAATTACCAGCCAAGGTGGGCTGGGGCCGTTCCCGAGGTGTGCTTCCCAAAATAGTCAGTGCAGGGCTTACCTGGAAAGCAAATGAAGAGTTACGAAGGGCGGAGATGGGCTCCAGGGAGGAGCAGTGTCTCGGTACAGGGATCTCGTTAGTACTGCGACATAGGTCTGCAATGGACCTATCGTGAACAAGTGAAGGATGGTGTGGCGGTGCCGGAACGGGTGGTGTCAGGCTGTGATTATAGGCTCAGCACGGGGCAACTTTTTGGTTATTATAGCGCATATTGTGGCCTATAATTATTATATTTGTCATTTTCCTTGCCAAGGACTTTTGTTTTTCTTGCAATTGATACCCCAGGTCCTTGTTTACCTAGCGGGTTCCCTTGTTCTTTAAAATAACTGGAATTTGTTACAGCATCCATGTGTCAATCAAGACAGTCACTGCTCCTGTAGTAGCAGCTTTTTAACCAACACCACAGTACACTTCTACACCCAGAACCCAAGTACCATTTGTTACATCCTTTACAGCCGTACGCTACCTTTTGGCTAGGTTTATACTATAAAAATACAACATTCATACGTATATACCAAAATCACTGGTACACTGACCTGAGGATGACCTACTAGATTTCTAATGGTCTATCAGACTAAAATGTGGCTACAAGTGGCCCTGTCTATTAAAGTTTGTCTGGGTTCATGGGAGTGTGTATTAGTTCACATTAACTTCTCAGCCGCTAGCCATTTTTTAAATATATTTGGTAGGTAAGAAGGAGGAGCTTGTTGTTCATTGAAAGGGGCTGAATAACAGGTCGGCTTTTGTCTTCCGCCTTCTTTTCACAGAAGTCTGACACACTACAAAGGCCTGACAGGAATGTTCTCTGGGATACCTACAAATCCCTGCCAGTCAAGCTCTCTCGGCCCTTCAGTTAGTGAATCAAACACCCTATGGATTTCTTTGTGCCTGTAGCCACGCAATGTCCATGCACATTGTTCACTTCAATCACTGACCAAACATAAGTGTTACACCCATGTCTCTCATGGAGAGAGCAAATAACTTGGAAGAAAAGAACTGACATGATAATAAAGAACCCTTATTATTGATACTGATTTCTGATTTTATACTTCTCTATCAATGCCCTCATGGCAAGCACTCATTTATTCAGTACTGCATATTCTACCTGTGCCCTGTCAATCAGTAGTTCAAGCCTAGGTCTCAGTGCTTGCCTGTCAACGTATTTAGGAGTAGGGGTTGATGGAGGGTTCATGATGGGCGAATTTGATACTAATCATGCAATCTTATTTTATACATACATGTATCTTTGTGAATATTGACATTGACCTTTTCCAATATAAACACGCCCCCTAGTTGAAATTTCAACTACACCATCTAACTCCTACAATATTACGGCCACATTGCTAGGGGTTTGTTTTTCTTCATTGTTGACTGTAACTACTTCACAAGTTTCTTGTATTATACCCAATTTGAGAAGTGCCTTTTGTACAGCAGGAAACCCCTAATTGCAAAAACAATAGCAATAGGAAAATGGGCAACATTTACGTGCACAGACCGGTCAGCCACCGGGGGAGTCAGGAGAACCAATTGGCATTAAACTCCTGCTCAGAGGCGCCTCTCTTCCACGCATGTCTCTTTGTAAACTGTGCAATGCTTGGATGGCAAGAGTCTGAGGCCCATTGTCCATATCGTTGCCTAGGATAAACATGCAGCAGGACATACTAATCTTGACACATACTCCGCCCTCCAGTGCAGTCATTAAGTCCAACACATACTGATGTTGCATCACCATCAGGTGGATGGCTCTCAGTTCTTTCTTGATCTTGGTAAGGCCAGGCTCAGTGCTGTTCATCATCTTGAACAATTCCCATCTGGTTATCTGCAACTAGCGGGCATTCACTTTTGTCTGTGCGTTGAAGAAGGGACTAAACCCTCCTACTGATATTTGTGCATCAAAAAACAGCCTGAATTCTTCTGGACTTTCCTTGAACTCAGCCTTACCAAAAAAAATCAAAAGTGTGTTTCTCTCAAGCCGGATGCAACAGTGTTATCCTCCACTTAATCGGATGTTTGTAAAACTGTGAAAGAGCTTCTCTGTTATTGACCAGGGCCAAGTTATATATGGTGACTAGGAAGGCCACACCATCAAGAAATGAGCTGAGTGTAGGCAAATTCACCACATTGCTATTAAGTGCCCATCAGCGTGGAGGTGTCCCATTGCATTTCCGGTATGTGCAGTATTGTGCAACAGTTCTCATTTGTTACCAGCAGAAATGTTCCATTATCTCTAAAACACAAGTGTAAGTTTCAGTACGAGCAGGGGTTTTCCCTTCTCCTCTAACATGTATATCTATCTACCTAAGTATCCCAGATTTCCTGCCATGAAGTATCTATGCTGTTGTTCAACCCCTCCCTTACAAGACTTGTTTGCCTTTGTATTATCGAGTTGAAAGGCCCTAGACTGGGACTCCATGTCTGGGGTCCATTTGTTAAAATGGAAGACAGCCCCAGGCAGGCTAATGGCTACTCTAGGACCAGAGATGGAAGTGGGAGCAGTTGTGTTTGTACATTGCTATAATGATTTTTCTACCTACGAGAATCTTTTCTCTGGAAAGTCTCCTCCCCTATGGTGCCCCAGCTGAGCATACTATCTAGCTCTGATTGAATATCTCTTGGCTCAGTAAACTGATATGTGCTTTGGGATTGGGCTTGTATCGGGTCAGATTCACTACTACTTTATGGGGTTCTACTCTGTTAGATTGCATTTTAGCCCTAATCCTCCATAGGAATAGATGGAGATGGCATTTTGCTTTTTCGGGGGCTACCTCCTGGGACAAGCAGTGATGTGGAATTCCTATAGTCCGACACCCAGGACATATTGTTTGGGGTCAAGGGTAACAAGTTTGGCTGGCAGTCTGCAATACCACATTATGGATCAGGGAAGGGCACTGTCTGCAGTTAAGGTCATATTTTAAGTTAAGGCTCATATGGTCATGCATTTCAAACCTGTATTTATGGTTCATTAATTGAAAGTCTTTATTTTTACTGTGAGCTCTCTAAGTAAATGTTGTAATCTCCGACTGCACTACTGCCAGTGGTTCCGATACAAATATGTGTACACACATTTTCAAAGTTAAAAATATGAGGCTATGTATAATGCTCCCAGAATACTCTCTGGTTTGATGCAAATATTTGCCGAAGCTTGAAAGAAAGAGTGATGTTTCTTTGCTTTTAAAATAAACTGTTCATTAAAAAAATGAAAGAAGGAAAATTAAAAAGAATTCTGCTAAACTATTGTAAACCAAATTCAATAAAATTATTGGAAGCAAAAATAAACAAGCAGTGGCAACGCCAGTAGGCCAACAATCGGTGGTCAGCTCTTTTTTTGTCAATGTGTGTCTTGTGTTGGCATGGTTTTTGTAAAACTTTACGGGTGTGGGAGCTGCCAGGCCCTCACCATTATAACATACATTGGCAAAAGCAAAAATAGTTTTTTGGTCTCAAAAAGCACCCACTGTCACAGTAGTAACTGGCACTGAACAAAACTACTTTGTGTGCAGATGTGCTCCTTGTGAAAGAGCAGAATGCTGTCACTCACAGTGAAGCCAGCCGATACAGAGAGAGAGAGAGAGTGATAGAGAGACAAAATTCTAATAAACTCAAAAGGTCACAGGCAACGCCAGACCAAATTAGGGGCTCAATTATTAAAGAAAGTCTCAAAAGTGCATTCATGGTATATGTTCTTGCATTAAGTGTAGCTATGCGGCTTTCATGAATTCCCAAGTATTTACAGAATTAGGACAAGAAACAGTACTAGAGAACATTTGTGAACTGCATTTTAGCATAAGCAAATATACATGTGTTTGCAAGTTCACTTTCCCTCCAACCACTTTATGCCCAACTACAGAAGAAGGTTTAAGTCTGCCAATGTCAGGAGTAAATTTCCAATATTTCTCAGTATGGGAAAAGATTAGAGAAGAGTTGTTGAAAACCTTTAAAACATGCAAGTTAGAAGGTTTGCATCAGACTCAAAAGAGCATTCTAACCATGGAACTAGTGCTCACCACTACCTTCTGCCCCAGTATGTAGATCTGCGGAAACGTGGCAACATAAGGGGATTGCAAGTATTCAAAAACTACTATGGTATAAATCAAACTTTAAAAAAAAACTACTATGGTATGAGTCCTGGCATAATCATAGAGGCTATATCAGAGCTCTTATATACTGAGATTGCTTCCATAATTTGTTACTGCAATACATGGCACCAAAGGGGCAAGTGGTTTTTGGTACAGGACAAGTAGATTTATGAAGCAACCTGCCCCATGGACAAGTAGATATTTTATTAAATTCCACACCCCTGGACAAGTAAAACCTGGTTGCGCCTACTGCAAGTGGTATCAGTAAACAGACGTAACATGACTTGGCTGATCTCTTGGAGCCCATGGCAGACATGTGTTTTGTAAGGGAGCTCTGTGGAATGCTAGTGTTGGGTTTGGTGTAATTATAAGTGAAATGGGAGCGGTCCCTACGGAAGCTTTGGGGTGAACTTCATTTGACTAGGCAGGTTGTTGGCAATGAACGGATAAAACAGCAACCATAGTAAACGGAACAAGGTACCTGGAAGTATAATAATACATATGCCTTTGAACAGTGCAGGTCTTGGAAGAATACAGTAGAGATCTCTGTAATCCTCTGGTAATTGGCAGTGTCTTTAGTTAACAACGTTTGAGCAAAAATGTTAACAGTACAGTGCTTTGTTCATAACTTGCACACTATAGATCATGTTGGGGTGCTGATGTGGCTGCTGAAAAGGTGGTGCACTCAGACATTCAACTGTAGAACTGTTGGATAAGAGCTGCATTCATTGGTTAGTTAAGAAAACAGTGCATTATTTCATGTGCCATTGTCAATTATTCTTTTCGAAGTTCTTATGCTTTTCTTTAAGGGTGTGCTCTCCACACTCCATTTACACATTTTTTAGTGAGGCAGCCCCTATTTTTAAAGGGGTAGCATTAAAGAGAGGAACTCATTAATATTTATGAGTTGCTGGACCTCTGCGTAGCTGAGAAGATCTTTTATGGGGTGATTTGAAGGAAAGGAAGAAAAGCATTGCTGCATGGGGAGCACAGGGTTTTAGGCCAAGATTTGCCGAAAGTCGCCTAATGAAGGCTTTGAACTTGGATAGCTGGTTGTTCTGGTGAATCTATCCTCCTGACTGACTTGTGCCATGGTGCCATGTCGTAACTTGTTGGATCTTGTGTGTGGGAAGTTATGGAATCCTCACTATCACAAGCATATGAGAAAACTGGCTCCTGACACTGGAGAAAAGCTTCAATTTGGAACTTGAAAGGGAGCCTCCATTTAACTGAAGGCTTCTGGTGGGACTGTTGGAACCTCATGCCATGAAGGAATTTTGGTCCTGGGCTAGGTACCCGAGAATGGGGTCCCTCCGATTTGATCAGAACCTGTCCATATTGACTTGTGGGTGGGGTGAACTTGTTGTCTGTTTTTAAAGGCTGGTTAGGGAGCCACTCTAACTACTTGTCAGAAAGCACTCAACCTTGAGTAACAAATTTTGCTGTGGCATAAAAATATTGATTTGATAAATAGATGCACCTTCATATAGCACATTGAATCATTGACAAAATACAAAACGTAGGACAAAACATAGTTGCATTAAATATTCAGCACTACAAAATCAAGGATACATCTATTTCAATCAAAATAAAGAAACTGACAGAGAAAAAATTATGATTTTGTCAAAAATACCATTAGCCCAATCCTAGGGTTCTCAATCTGATTTATGAATCACACAAAGCCACCCTGCGTGGATTTAAGTGGCCTTATACAACATTAGAATAGCGACGCAGTGCAAAGCACTGCATTGCCTTACTCTGCACCATAAGAGCAGAATTTGGGTGTAGCGGTGGGTTTTCCCACGCAACACCTAAGGAATTTGACCATGCCTCAGTGAGGTACACCAATAGAAGCGTCACATCCGTACGCCTCCCGAGTTAAGGTGTAACAAGGAGAAATATGTTATTTTCTCCTTGTTTTTCGCTCTTTCCATTCTACAGCACACATAGAAGGAGGAAAATGCCTCATAGGGTTGTTTTTGAGCAGGAAGGTTCACAATCCTGCCTGCAAGGTAGGTACACGTGTACCATAGTGGAAGTGTGCCTACATTTACTCTAGGCTGCCAAAACGGCGCCAGCACAGGCAGAAAGGACAGGAATGCACTGCATTGCTTAAATACAGGTCATTCTTGCCCTTCCACTTTGGCCTATGTTAGAGAAGCAAGGCAATCTCCTGTGTATCCCTACACCAAAATGCCATAAACGAGGCCCGTTATTTTGTAAATACTGAAAGGAGTAACTTACTAAAAAGTGTAGACTTACTCAAAATCACTCAAACCTAGACTCTATATTATAAATTGCCATTGATTAGAGAAGGTTAATATCTTCTTTTATTCTGAATTGTTAGTATTAAATAAAAGTTAATTTATGTGTACATTCTTTTGCATGTGCATATCATGTTACACATAAATTAAGTAAGAAACATAATCAGCATATGTTAAAAATACACCAGTCTAAGAGCCTAATTATGAGTTTAAGGACTGCCAAACTCATGGGGGCGGCGGTGGCAGTCCAGCCACCGCTACAGTGGCGGTCCAACTGCACTATTACAACTTTGGTACTTGGTCCGCCATTTGATCACCGCAACCACTAATGATATGAGGGCGGCAAAATGCCTGTGGCACCACCAAGCATATTACTACTTTCCTTACCACCAGCAGTATCATTGAGGTTCTTCCTCCATAAAACTGCTGACAGTGAGGAATACAAGAAGGCCCTACAAAGCCCCCGTTGCCCATGTGCACTGGGGTGCATCTAGGGAGGCACATGTTTTGCCCCTCCTGGGCGCATGCACCTCATTTCTCATTACAAAGGCAAAGACATGTGATTACTCTCACAAGGATTCTCTTCTAGTTGAGTGTGTTCGCCTTTATCCAAATGCCTGTCTCCATGCAAGAATGTGAGCTGCCGGTCCAGCAGCAGTGCAGTTTAAGGCTCACATATGAGCCTTTAAACTGCAGTGCCCTGGGACAGTCATGCTGCCTGCCCACCAGACCACGAAATAACTTGTACTTTAGCAGGCGGGTAGCGGTTAGCTTTGGTGGTGCGTATACCCCAAAAAACGTAATTAAGCCCTAAGTGTATTTCTATCCCTGGGTTATGGGGTGGGTGTGTGGGGATACAATAAAAGTATCTAAGTTGCTTTGGGGGAAGAAAGCAAGAGGACTGTCTTTTTTGATTATGTTTATTACTTTTTTATACCATAAACCAACAGATAAAAAAACTGTAATGAGGAAGTCAGACCCCAATTGCACCCCGTATTCTTACATGGAGACTGTTGTGAGCGTGCATGCAGTGTGTGTAAGTGTGCTCATGGTAGTGTGTAAAATACAGGCTCTGAAGTCAGTAGATCCAGGATATTCTCACAAGTTTACACTTAGTGTTTCAACTTTACTTTAAAGCAATATGTTTCAGAGATCTTGCTTCCTAGCTATCTCTTAAGCAAATGTTTTGATAGTTAGAACATTGGAATGGCGAGCGCTCCACTGAAGAAAATTGAGTGCTCCGGGCTTCTAATATGGCCTTATTGCTCCCCATGGTGGTGTATACCAGCCATTAAAGGCACGCTCCAGCATTAAGTGAGTGGGCCTTTAATGTCCGGTATAGCCCAGCTAAGGCGGGCTATAAGGCTAGTATAATATGCCACCCCACCAGGGCAGAATGTTCTAATTATTAAAACAAAGGCCTCACAGAGCTTGAGATGGCTGAAATACCCAGGCATCTGCAAGGCACTTGTTGACAGCTGTTGCTGTGAAGATAAACATTGGAATGTTGGAGCTCCGGGCTTTTACCCACCATTCACATACAAAGCCCTCTACAACACTGGACCTTCATACCTCAAGGACCAGCTCTTCTTCTACACACCCACAAGACAAAACCCTCGGATTCACTAGAATTTGGTTTGAAGACTAGAAACTCTCTACCTCTACATCTCAGGCAATCACCTTCCCTGCCTCAAATCAGGAAGGACTTTAAAACCTGACTCTTCAACTGTACTACAGAACAACCCCCTCCCAGCGCCTTTTGACCCTAATGGGTGATTAGCCACACTTTATGAGAACCCTGAGTGATTGATCAGAACTCCTGTGTTACTCCATTGTCATCACTGAAGTGTTCAACATACCAATCTACTAATGGCTGGAAGAAGCTGGTAACATCAACATTCCAATGTTTTCCTTTCACAGTTGTTGCTGTGAACAAAGGACTCATGAAACCTGAGGGGATTTCAACCCCTCGTGCTCTGTGAGGCCTTTGTTTTACTAATACGAACATTCTGCCCTTCAGGGGTGGAAGGTCCTAATAACCATATAGCTGGAGCAGGCCTTCTACCGGACAGTGTGGCCCGCTACATTGGGCTATAAGGCTATATTGAACACTCACAAGATCTTATTTGATCTTCTGACTTTTGAACTCGTCTTTTCCATTAGTAATCTCATTACAAAGGCAAAGACACGTTGCCACTCTCACAAGGATTATCTTCTAGTTGAGTGTATTCGCATTTATCCAAATGCCTGTCTCCATTTGTTCTTGTGTATATATGTGTGTAAAGAGAGTGTCATAGTACATGGTCGGGAAGTGAAATAGCGAGGGTGCAATAGGTCATAATAACAGAAGGAATATAGATATTAACAGACAGCCACAATTGTGCGCAGTAAAATCCCATCTTGGTCCCTGGTGTCAGAGCATCAGGCGCTTATAATAGTTATATCCCTATGGGATCCTCCTACATCCTGGCTGTCTTCTCTCCATTTCACTGTCCTCTAGCTGCTGGCTAGCTACACCATACATTTACCTAATCACACTTTACCATGCATCTCCCTTAATTCATCTGCCGATATCAGGTAACGGAAGTCCTGAGGGTGGGAGAACCAGAATGACCTTTCAGCTGCCAATGCTAGGAGATTGGAGCCTTGACTTTGGGTGCCCAGAAGGACCATTCACCTGTCAATGCTGGGTGAAGAAAGCCTTGGAGGTGGGAGGCCCAGAAGGACCTTTCAGCTGACAAATGCAGGGGGATGGATGTTTTTAGTTCGGGATGGCCAGGAGGACCTTTCATTTGCCACTATGTGAGATGATGGTTACCGTTAGGTCTGGGAGGACCGGAAGGACCTCTCAGCTGCCAATGCCGGGTCATGGAACATTTGAGTTTTGGAGAACCAGAAGGACTTTTCAGCTGTGATTGCCGGACCATGGAACTTTTGGGTTTTGGAAGCCCAGAAGGACCTTTCAGCTCCCAGTGTGGAGTGAAGGAACAGCAGCAGCAACAGCATGCAGGGACACACCACATGGTTAAGGCAGTGCTTTAAGTGGTCAGGAACTGTCCGGCACATAGTGTCTGAAACTCCTTAATTTGAAAGGGTGAATACAGTGCACTATCAAGCAGAGCTGTAATACGTTTATTGTGAGACTGCCAGCATATATCAGGAGTGGGAGAGTGACGACCTGCATTTCTATATCTCGTATCCGACACCAGTGTTAAGTAAGACCTGATGCCACGAACAGTGAGCGGCAGAGCAAAGCTCTGCAAATACACAAATCAGGAACTCCATCCATGTATAGAAGAACTGCTTGCAAGTGCCATCCTACACCAGAACAAGGAAAGCTTTCTTGTGAATGTCTTCTCTGAACAAATACAGCATTCCTACACTGGCTCGCTTTTCATTCATGGTCTAATGTTACTTGGTAATTCTGATGAAAAATAGTTCATTGGGTTGAGCCTTTGGTACAAACACCTATAACACTAGTGAAGGATCTCACTTCTGAAACATGCTCCCTTCTAAGCAAAATCTACCTTGCGTGCTTCAATTCAGTATAAAATAAGATATGGTCTGCTTCATCTGTATGAAGACCCTATTTTTGTTCTGTCAATACTGGTATTTTCTATTTTAAAGTAAATAGTTTAATAGAAGAAAATACAGTTTATTAACTATCAGTTTGTTAGTAGAATTGCTAATGCTAATGAATTTGTTTTTACTTTCAGGGTGAAAAAAAACTACCCAAACTAAGTGGTAAGTCGCTAAACACAGAGATCTATGTTTTAATGATCATCAACCATTTAAATGCTATTGAGAGGACGGGAGGTTGTGATGGTATTAAAAGGAAAAGTTGCCCCAGAGAATATACTTTCTTTTTGTTAGTGAAGTAGATCTATAGGGACTTTATAATATGAGGGGGAAGACAATCATGTTGAAAAATACATTTACTTGAAGTGTTTATACTTTGTTGAACTTGTTTGGAGCATGGCTTTTAAGGGTTCAGTTGTTGATCAGAAAGTATTATTTTTTCTCTTGGAGATGTTTTTATTTCTGATTGTTCAGGATTGCACGACTATTGACCATTCCTACTGAGTGTGTAACACTCAAAAATCAAGGCATGTGCACATGAAGAGGCAGAAGCGACTGAGTGCAAGGACTAGTATGTTTCCAACATAGTGGAGGCGCAGATGCTAACATTTTAACCCCTTCGCTGCAGGGTGTTTTCCCACCCGCTGAGCTCGTCAAGGCAGCACCCATTTTTAGAACGTCCAGCACAGCGGGGTAATTACCGCGAGATCAGCTCGTCATGAGTACAGCTCACCTGTACTCCATGACGAGCTGAGCTCGTCACTAGCATGGATGAGGTTAAAAAGGGAAACCTGGAGATTAAAAAAAAAAAGAAATTTGGGAGTATTTGTATACTCTATTGACTCCTATTGCAGTAGGGGAAATTTCGGGCAGTAGACTGCCGCAATAAAGCTATCTTTTGCTTCACAAAATCTGGGGTCTCCATCCTGAACCGAATAGATGTGTGTGGAGGGTCATTGTGGAATTGGTAAAAGTAAGAGTGGAGAGCATAGTTACTTTTTTAGATGGTTGGTGGGTTAGATGGCTGTGAGGCGGGGCATATTGACTAATAGATGAATCAATTCATGCTTGATGGGATTGCCTAATGGTGGAAGTGACTTGTTAGAGATTGGTGTGAGATCATAAGTCTTAGCCTATTTGTCCGTAGGAGGCAAGTGATTGTTAAGTATACAGTAATCTGATAGAATTGTAATAAAGAGGATGCTCTGTACGACGATACTGTGGTTTAAGTTGAATTCTCCAGGAAAGCTGAGAGAGGTAGAGGGGTCACAAAGATCAATGAGAGTGTCCTGGTCCTCAAAGAAATACCAATGTGGCCTGGTGAGCAATGACCATTTCGAAGGAGGCAATGATTGAAGTGGAGTGAAAAGGGCTTGGCCATTTCTTGTTTCCACACCTTGATTTAATCCAGCCACACAGTTCAGGGAGGAACATAAAAGTCTGCTCTTTCTACAGATCCTGACATGTCTGAGTAATTGTACTTGTACCTCCGGAGAGAAATTCTATTAGTATCACTGTGTTGAGTTATCTTACATAGTTCTACTAACACTGACACTTAACCATCCTCCCTATGTAATGCCTACTACAAACTTTGTGCAGTGTGCCATTAGTCTACCAAAAGTAAAATACTCAAAATTAAATAAACTCTAGGGGGTGCTTGTGTCTTGTTGCTTTTTTAAACTGTAAACAGTTTGATTAATTCTCATTTGTGGTTGACTGTCACAGTTTGGTTTATCTCCTATGGGACAGGTTATGTCTCATATAACATCCTCCTTCTAAAAGTGTAAAGATGAGAACCTGTTTCTCAAAGGTTTGCATGTCTTTGTGAGAAATGCATCCTCAAGTGTTGAAGGAATACTGCAGAGCTAATTCCGTGCTCATTTTCCAAGGCCAGGGCTTTTCCGTACTTAAAGAAAATTATGTGCACTTGTATGATCTACCAACTTTGTTTTTCTGATTTCTAGAGATGTTATTTCTGAACTTAATTTAGTGAATGCCAGTGCTTGTAACACATACTGTATCTATTGTCAGCTAGCACCAGGGCATTATTGATTAATCTACCCATGAACCAGGCTGATTAATAATCAAATACCGGTTTGATGAGGTATTGGCACAAGATGTTGATATGGTTTATGAAATCTTGGTAAGTTACACCACAAGATTTAAATGATGAAGGATACCAATTCTCTTTGAAGTTTTGCACATTAATATATAATGATAGCTTTAGATAGTTCAGCTGTTCCATTGGAAAAACTTTTTTTGTGTTGCTTATCACTTTGACACCATCTGACGTATCTCCACAAAACATTCCAAAAAGGTGCTACATTTTGACTAGTTTGTGTGCTGAAAGTTTCGTCAAGAGAGGGCCAATAAAAAAGAGGGGGTTCCAAAATTCGAAATCTCCATTAATTTTCCATAGACTTCTTTAAGACAGGCTACTGCAAAAACTGCTAAAAGGGATTACACTTGGGCCACAGATCATGGCTTGTGTGATTTAGTGTAAATCCATTCAGTAGTTTTTGAAAAAATCAAGGTTAAAAAACAAATTGCATATCTGCAGAGTTCGGTCCACGAGAGACTCATGCCGGAGCGCCAATTTTAAAATAGGACATTCTGATTGGCACAGGGCGCTTTATTTCCCTTGGGCCATCTCACTCCTGTGGGAGAGAGTACTCTTATTGGCTGCCAGCAAGAAGAGAATTTTATTTCTAGCAGACATTACAGGACTCAGGGACAGAACATGTTTAAAATGTTTTAAACAAAAACGTAATAGGGCAGGGTAGGGATACCCTGAACCCCTGGAGGGGACCCAGAGGGGTCTTACACAAAAAAACTTGGCAGCCAGGGCTCCTTTGTTTTAATGATGGGAGAAGAATGTGCGCAGACCCCCTCCCCCAGTCTTTACAGGTCATGGAGAGCCCTCCCCTGGAGTAAAAATAAAAATGTATGGGGAGGGTGATGCACAGCCCCTACTTGAGCCCACACCAGGGCCGAAAACATTGAATAGGGTGAAGTGGCTCTCTTCCTCGAGCCAGCAGATGTCCCGGGAAGCCCATCCATGGGGCAAAACCTTTTCAAAATGGGGAGGAGTGCAAAGTGGCTCCCTTCCCTGTGCCTGTAAAGCCCCTTGGGAGCACACCCTCAGGGCAAAACATTACAAATGGTAAGGGGGCTGTGTGGGCCGCCCCCCTCCCCCAGCCTCTAAAGGCCCCAGTAGCCAACAAGGAGGCGAGATAAATGGGGAGTGGGGTCCAGAGGCTCAGTGAATTAATGGGTGCACTGCATGGGTCTGTGTTCGACCTCATGGTCACAAGGTCAAATCTCAGTGGGTCCACTCACCGTTATCAATCTGAGGTGGATAAAATGAATACCATTGAGTTGGGTAACAAAAACATCTGTTATTCATCACCAAAAAACCTGCAGGTGAACATACTCCTTACAAATGCACATGTTATGTTATGTTAGGGGGACCATGTGGCCTCTTTCTCTTTAATAAAAAAGGGCCCTGGAGGCAGGAGTCCTCAAGGCCTAACAAGTCTCAGGAGGAGGGCATTGGGGTCCACCCTCCTCTTTAACTGTAGTAGTGACCTAGGCGAATAGGGTCTCCAGGGCCTAACAAGGCTCAGCAAGGGGGGGGCTGCATGGTCCTCCCCTTTATTTTAGGTTGTGGCCCTGTAGTATGGGGTACCCAGGGCCGACTAAGGCTTGGGGAGGAGGGCCTCACTATCCCCCCTTCCGTTCTATAAAAAAAAATGTCCGACTGGGAAAGGCACTTGCTAAATGGCTTGGTGGTCCCAGATCGACTACCCGAAGAGCTAATTGGAGGGAACGGGAGTTGTGAGGGACATGCCATACATTGTTCGCCAGACAACGCATATATGGAAGCTTTAATTGGAGTGGTTCTGAAGCAAGCCCTATTCCACCGAGATCTTCCAGTCTGGTCACGAATGCCAGTGAGACAGATGATCGATAATATGTTGTTCCAGCTTGATAGGGTGGTGGTTGTGCCTTTCTTGGGGACTTATATCCCGTTGAGAATTTCATCTACCTCAAACAGGCCTGCGAGGACTTCATACTCGAACCCATGCACTTCTTACACCACGCTGGAATAGCTGAGGCAGACAAATGTATCCAGCCCATGCAACCAGCCGTACCTCAACCCAGTCACTCTGGATGTATTGCACTTCTGTATAAGGTGAAGGGGGAGGATGCGGCAGTTCCCCACTATGGGACTGAGTGGCGGGGATAGTGACTTAAACACTTCACTGGATGATAGGGTATGGACTGCAATCTGCGGCCTAGCTCATACAGTCTACTGTAATGCCTGTTTAAGTTGGTACATTACTATTTCCTCCACAGGCCCTAATAAACCACAAAGAGCCTCCACTGCATAACCCCCACCCAACAGGACAGTTGTCGGAGCTGCAACACCACTGGGGTAGACTTCCTGCACTTGCCATGGCTGTGCCCGATGGTGCAGCACTACTAGGCTCAGGTGGTGACGGTTTTAAAGAGGACCACACACGTACAAACCACACACCACTGAATTTTGAGTTGTGATTACTTGGATGGGCTGAGGTACAACCGCAGTTGAACATTGGTACAGGGACGCACAGGAGTAGTCACTATCGGAGGAGAGACCCATAAAAATGAGTAGACATGATGAAAAACTGGAAGATGGCCTCCTAGATTGGAGGGAGTAATGTGATACACTTCTAGATCTACATGCAACCACTAATAGAGGTAGAGCTTGGGTGATGATCGACCCTGGGGAGGGATGGTAAATAGTTCTAGCAGTATTGATGTTATTTCTCCACAAGCTTGATGCACTGGAATGTGTTAAGGAGTGCCGGAGACTGGCCTCCAGAGTATTCATTGTTTGAAAGACTGCTTTCTCCAGCACCATCTAAAATGTATTGTGTACAGTGCTGTGCTAACTACTGGATCCTGTTTATTAGAAACTGACAAATAAATGTTTTTTAAAAAATGGCCCCTACGATGGGGTCCCTAGGGCCTAATAAGGATGTGGGTGCCCCCCCCCCTTTCCTAAAAAATAATGTTCTTGGGGAAGGGATCCCGGTACCAAATAAGGTATGGGGATAGGGACTACACATCGCTCCTACCCTTTATTTAAAAATGGGGCCCTGGGGGATGAGGTCCCCAGTGCATAATAAGGTTCAGGGAAGGGGGCCAGATGGCCTACCTCTCTTTAATTTGATTAGTGGGTCTGCGCGATGGATCCTCCAGAGCATGATAAGGCTCAATAAGGTTGGTTACACAGCCCCGCTCAAGCTTTAAAAAGCACCTGGGGGATTGAGTTCCTATGGCTTAATAAGGCTCAAGGAGGAGGACAAGTGGACCCGTCTCCTATAGAAACATAAGGTTCTATGGCCAACCCCCTGCGCCGAACGGCTGATGGGCATGTGCGGCGACGGTTGGATTTCCGTTTGTAATCAAATATTGCTTTAAGTTAAGAAAACCCTAGAAATTCACTGAAAAACAAATAAAGGTTACTGTAATGTTATAGTTAGGTCTGATAAAAAGATCTGTTTTTGTTAAGGAAAATAATAAATCATGTGTCACCATGAAACCATGATGGCATCCCTGAATATTGGGCACTCCATTGGTTCTCGTGAAAATGAGACTCCAAAAGTTGTTCAAGAAAGAATTTTAATCATTCATCATGTTTTCATGAATATGTAGTTTGAATCTGTTCACAGCTTCACAAAGTAAATACATCCAAGTAAGAATATCCAAATGCTCCAATGCATTTCGGGCAGATAAAGCCCTTCATCGGGGAGCGTCTGCAATTTAAACAAGACATAGCAATGAAAACGAAGTTCCATAATAAACTGAATTCAACGTGGTGACAAAACGGGTGACATGCTAGTGCTCATGGCTCTTAGGGGTTAAGTATTCGTGAAACGGTCAAAGTGAAGAAATCGTGAAATTACTCAAAGTGAGGAGTTCATAGGAGTTTTGTCACCACGTTGAATTCAGTTTATTATGGAACTTCGTTTTCATTGCTATGTCTTGTTTAAATTGCAGAGGCTCCCCGATGAAGGGCTTTATCTGCCCGAAATGCATTGGAGCATTTGGATATTCTTACTTGGATGTATTTACTTTGTGAAGCTTTGAACAGATTCAAACTACATATTCATGAAAACATGATGAATGATTAAAATTCTTTCTTGAACAACTTTTGGAGTCTCACTTTCACGAGAACCAATGGAGTGCCCAATATTCAGGGATGTCATCATGGTTTCATGGTGACACATGATTTATTGTTTGTAAAGACGTGCCTAGGACGGACACGTTACCTGTTGGGAGCACCCAATATTCATAACATTCGTGTACATAACAAATTTAAAACGCAGTCACAGCCAGCTGTGCGCCTCCTATCCTTGAACTTTGTTAAGGAAAAACCTTAGATATTCTTTGAAAAAACCAAAGGTTAAAGCAATGTTATACTTAGTTGAATTTGTAAGTGACAAAATTAACATCTAACTGAAAAAAACAAAGAAATTCACCAGTCATTCTCAGCAGTTCTAACTATAACTTGCGGCCTTGCCGTGCACTGCTTATGACCTCACATATTACATCCTTCTTGATATGTTCTATGACATAATTTATTACATCACTGATGATATCTCAAATTACATCATTGCTGACATCGCTGATGACCTCATCCAGGCTTCTTTGTACACATTTCTCGATAAGTGGGTACAGCAGTAGAGCTCTGAAAGTAAGTACAAAATAATGCAGAAAAATATAAGGCATTATTATTGCCATAGTACCACAAAAACTGTTTCCGTTGGAAAATATTATATCCTATGTGCCCTATATGTTTTGTATATTCCATTCAATCCCAGTCAATTGCACACCATACATACATTGGAAGTGAGACCAAATATCCTCTAGAGATAATCATCGTGATAACTTAAATTGTAAAAAAGTACAAATCAATTTATTGTTTAAAAAATTTCTAGAGTACACATTTTATGAAAAGACAGCTGACCTAATACATAGCATTGTTGGTGTCTTACACTCGATTGCGAAAAACGATTCGCAAATATTAGTTAAACATTAAAAAAACAACAGTCAAGATAAAAAAGAGAGTACATATCATAGACAAAAACACTGTGTCATTAACATAGTACACTTCCGTGATGGAACAAATTTACAAATACAACAGGTGATGGACCGAATGTGGATCAATGTCACACACTCATCCCAGTCCAAAGATCTGGGCCCAAATCCATCGTTTTTTTGCACTCCACACCACCCTGGGTTAGACAATGGCGATATGCAAATCAGCTCTGACCCTGTGCCCCATGGGAACAGTCCAGTCCGATCTACAAAAGCCATGTCCTTCCCAGAACGGAATCAAGCATCCGGGGACCGGACTGGTTTCGAGGTAACACCTCTCATCAGCCCGGCTAGCTTGACTCCAGTGGTGTGGAGTGCCTGGGACCCACGTCTGGGCATCCCCAGCGCACTTAGGGCGGAATATGCAAATACAACAGGTGATGGACCGAATGTGGATCAATGTCACACACTCACCCCAGTCCAAAGATCTGGGCCCAAATCCATCATTTTTTTGCACTCCACACCACCCTGGGTTAGACAATGGCGATATGCAAATCAGCTCTGACCCTGTGCCCCATGGGAACAGTCCAGTCCGAACTACAAAAGCCATGTCCTTCCCAGAACGGAATCAAGCATCCGGGGACCGGACCGGTTTCGAGGTAACACCTCTCATCAGCCCGGCTAGCTTGACTCCAGTGGTGTGGAGTGCCTGGGACCCACGTCTGGGCATCCCCAGCGCACTTAGGGCGGAATATGCAAATACAACAGGTGATGGACCGAATGTGGATCAATGTCACACACTCATCCCAGTCCAAAGATCTGGGCCCAAATCCATCGTTTTTTTGCACTCCACAGCAAATTTACGGCTAGTGCCTGGTACTTTTCAATTTGTTAAATACTCGTTGGCCACAGCCACTTCACGTATTGTGTAATTCTCAACAAGGCGTCGACGCGTTTCGGTGGATTCTTATAACACCATATTTTTCAAGACAAAGATTTGGACTTTCATAAAATTTGATTAACACTTGATCAGCAAATGTCAATCAGCAAACTTGAGAAATTGTATAGTTTAAATTATCAGAGTTTTAAAGAAAACCATTATACATAGTATCTGTTATAGGGCATAATATGGTTTTTATGTCTAATAGTCCAAGATTCACCAACATTTTCAAAGTATCCTTTTTTAAAAAGGATCCTGTTTAGGTACTCGATCTGTACTACACATCACAGAAAACATGTTTGCCCACGATCTTTTGAAATTTGCTTAATAAACAGTGTACATTTCACAATGACAAATGATTATCACTAGGTATATATGTCACTCTTCCCTCCATTTACACTCACACATTCAAAGATTCATGTTTCTCTAAGACCGCCCCACGTACTACTTCCACTAGTGGCATGTAGTCAGCTCTCTCAGTCTCATGGGCTCATTTCTTTGAGCAAACCTCACCTCTCTATGGCGATGGTGGCTGCTCCCCTTGCCCTGAAAATTACAAAAAACAAAAAACAATTTGATGGACAGAATGTAGATCAATGTCTTACGTTCACCCCAGTACAAGGATCTGGGCCTAAATCCATCGTTTTTTGCACTCCACACCACCCTGGGTCAGATAATGGCTTTATGCAAATCAGCTCTGACCCTGTGCCCCATGGGAACAGTCCAGTCCGAACTACAACAGCCATATCTTTCCCAGACCGGAATCAAGCATCCGAGGACCGGACCGGTTTCGAGGTAACACCTCTCATCAGCCCGGCTAGCTTGACTCCAGTGGTGTGGAGGCTCTGGGACCCACGTCTGAGCTACCCCAGTACACTCAGGGAGAAAATTACAAAAAACAATTTGATGGACAGAATGTAGATCAATGTCTTACATTCACCCCAGTACAAGCATCTGGGCCTAAATCCATCGTTTTTTGCACTCCACACCACCCTGGGTCAGATAATGGCTTTATGCAAATCAGCTCTGACCCTGTGCCCCATGGGAACAGTCCAGTCCGAACTACAACAGCCATATCTTTCCCAGACCGGAATCAAGCATCCGAGGACCGGACCGGTTTCGAGGTAACACCTCTCATCAGCCCGGCTAGCTTGACTCCAGTGGTGTGGAGGCTCTGGGACCCACGTCTGAGCTACCCCAGTACACTCAGGGAGAAAATTACAAAAAACAATTTGATGGACAGAATGTAGATCAATGTCTTACATTCACCCCAGTACAAGGAACTGGGCCTAAATCCATCGTTTTTTGCACTCCACACCACCCTGGGTCAGATAATGGCTTTATGCAAATCAGCTCTGACCCTGTGCCCCATGGGAACAGTCCAGTCCGAACTACAACAGCCATATCTTTCCCAGACCGGAATCAACCATCCGAGGACCGGACCGGTTTCGAGGTAACACCTCTCATCAGCCCGGCTAGCTTGACTCCAGTGGTGTGGAGGCTCTGGGACCCACGTCTGAGCTACCCCAGTACACTCAGGGAGAAAATTACAAAAAACAGTGCGCTGGGGATGCTCAGACGTGGGTCCCAGGCACTCCACACCACTGGAGTCAAGCTAGCCGGGCTGATGAGAGGTGTTACCTCGAAACCGGTCCGGTCCTCGGATGCTTGATTCCGTTCTGGGAAGGACATGGCTTTTGTAGTTCGGACTGGACTGTTCCCATGGGGCACAGGGTCAGAGCTGATTTGCATATCGCCATTGTCTAACCCAGGGTGGTGTGGAGTGCAAAAAAACTATGGATTTGGGCCCAGATCTTTGGACTGGGGTGAATGTGTGACATTGATCCACATTCTGTCCATCACCTGTTTTGTTTGCAATACCGCCATAAGTGCGCTGGGGATGCTCAGACGTGGGTCCCAGGCACTCCACACCACTGGAGTCAAGCTAGCCGGGCTGATGAGAGGTGTTACCTCGAAACCGGTCCGGTCCTCGGATGCTTGATTCCGTTCTGGGAAGGACATGGCTTTTGTAGTTCGGACTGGACTGTTCCCATGGGGCACAGGGTCAGAGCTGATTTGCATATCGCCATTGTCTAACCCAGGGTGGTGTGGAGTGCAAAAAAACGATGGATTTGGGCCCAGATCTTTGGACTGGGGTGAATGTGTGACATTGATCCACATTCTGTCCATCACCTGTTTTGTTTGCAATACCGCCATAAGTGCGCTGGGGATGCTCAGACGTGGGTCCCAGGCACTCCACACCACTGGAGTCAAGCTAGCCGGGCTAATGAGAGGTGTTACCTCGAAACCGGTCCGGTCCTCGGATGCTTGATTCCGTTCTGGGAAGGACATGGCTTTTGTAGTTCGGACTGGACTGTTCCCATGGGGCACAGGGTCAGAGCTGATTTGCATATCGCCATTGTCTAACCCAGGGTGGTGTGGAGTGCCAAAAAACGATGGATTTGGGCCCAGATCTTTGGACTGGGGTGAATGTGTGACATTGATCCACATTCTGTCCATCACCTGTTTTGTTTGCAATACCGCCATAAGTGCGCTGGGGATGCTCAGACGTGGGTCCCAGGCACTCCACACCACTGGAGTCAAGCTAGCCGGGCTGATGAGAGGTGTTACCTCGAAACCGGTCCGGTCCTCGGATGCTTGATTCCGTTCTGGGAAGGACATGGCTTTTGTAGTTCGGACTGGACTGTTCCCATGGGGCACAGGGTCAGAGCTGATTTGCATATCGCCATTGTCTAACCCAGGGTGGTGTGGAGTGCAAAAAAACTATGGATTTGGGCCCAGATCTTTGGACTGGGGTGAATGTGTGACATTGATCCACATTCTGTCCATCACCTGTTTTGTTTGCAATACCGCCATAAGTGCGCTGGGGATGCTCAGACGTGGGTCCCAGGCACTCCACACCACTGGAGTCAAGCTAGCCGGGCTGATGAGAGGTGTTACCTCGAAACCGGTCCGGTCCTCGGATGCTTGATTCCGTTCTGGGAAGGACATGGCTTTTGTAGTTCGGACTGGACTGTTCCCATGGGGCACAGGGTCAGAGCTGATTTGCATATCGCCATTGTCTAACCCAGGGTGGTGTGGAGTGCAAAAAAACGATGGATTTGGGCCCAGATCTTTGGACTGGGGTGAATGTGTGACATTGATCCACATTCTGTCCATCACCTGTTTTGTTTGCAATACCGCCATAAGTGCGCTGGGGATGCTCAGACGTGGGTCCCAGGCACTCCACACCACTGGAGTCAAGCTAGCCGGGCTAATGAGAGGTGTTACCTCGAAACCGGTCCGGTCCTCGGATGCTTGATTCCGTTCTGGGAAGGACATGGCTTTTGTAGTTCGGACTGGACTGTTCCCATGGGGCACAGGGTCAGAGCTGATTTGCATATCGCCATTGTCTAACCCAGGGTGGTGTGGAGTGCCAAAAAACGATGGATTTGGGCCCAGATCTTTGGACTGGGGTGAATGTGTGACATTGATCCACATTCTGTCCATCACCTGTTTTGTTTGCAATACCGCCATAAGTGCGCTGGGGATGCTCAGACGTGGGTCCCAGGCACTCCACACCACTGGAGTCAAGCTAGCCGGGCTGATGAGAGGTGTTACCTCGAAACCGGTCCGGTCCTCGGATGCTTGATTCCGTTCTGGGAAGGACATGGCTTTTGTAGTTCGGACTGGACTGTTCCCATGGGGCACAGGGTCAGAGCTGATTTGCATATCGCCATTGTCTAACCCAGGGTGGTGTGGAGTGCAAAAAAACGATGGATTTGGGCCCAGATCTTTGGACTGGGGTGAATGTGTGACATTGATCCACATTCTGTCCATCACCTGTTTTGTTTGCAATACCGCCATAAGTGCGCTGGGGATGCTCAGACGTGGGTCCCAGGCACTCCACACCACTGGAGTCAAGCTAGCCGGGCTGATGAGAGGTGTTACCTCGAAACCGGTCCGGTCCTCGGATGCTTGATTCCGTTCTGGGAAGGACATGGCTTTTGTAGTTCGGACTGGACTGTTCCCATGGGGCACAGGGTCAGAGCTGATTTGCATATCGCCATTGTCTAACCCAGGGTGGTGTGGAGTGCAAAAAAACGATGGATTTGGGCCCAGATCTTTGGACTGGGGTGAATGTGTGACATTGATCCACATTCTGTCCATCACCTGTTTTGTTTGCTCCCCTTGCCCTGAGCATATACTTCACGTGTATTTGTGGTCAATACCTCCTGTTTCCTATCAGGATTGTAGTTCAATTCTTCTATCAAAATAATTTTCAATCCTGTTGTTATCTTCATGGGAATAATTTCTGGCCCAGTTGTAATAAAGAAGACGCTCTTTACAGCATACCAATATCGCTAAGTTAGAGCATTGAAGTCTCACCTTGATCTTATCTACAGAAAACAGGAAGATGTTTTCGTGATTCCTGATCTGTCCCCCAGAGCGTATAAAAATATTTATTGGCCTGGTTTTACGGTTCTGTAAAACATATGGAATATAACTAACTCGTTCGCATTCCCCCGGAAAAAAATCTTCAGAGTAGTACGCAAACGAGAAAATATTTCTTACATTTACCAGATGAAAGGGGGCAGTGATTACCTCCACAATTTGGAGCAGGAGGGTTCCAAATTGAGGATGTAATCACAGCCCCCTTTCATCCAAGCCAGAAAGAACGACGGATTTTATCCAGATCTTTTGACTGGGGGAGAATGTTTGCATTGTCAGCATTCCGTCCATCATTTGTTTGCTGTTATATTTATTGTTAAACAGAAAGACGTTGTTATTGAAACAAAAGTCTATCATTTCTATTAACATATCCGATTGTTCCAACAAGGCGATTCTGTGAGTCTGTAGGAAATGTTTACATGTTTCAATTACATCAGAGTGTTGTATTGCCTTCCCAGGGGAAGAAAGACTGGAATTTTGGGAGGGCGGCCAGTGGCGTGTTCATCTTGGGCAACCCCCAACCCTAAATTCATCAGGAAAAAGAACCCCATGTTGTCTGGGGTGCTTTCGGCCCCCCGAGGGTTGCAGATTGGGTGCTACTGCCCCCATCTGCCCCCCCGGGTAGATAGACTGTATTTTTGTGGCTGGGATGGGGGGATTTGCATGTTCATATTGGGCAGCCCCCACTCTTAATTTGCTTTTGAAACAAAAACCCTGGTGTCTAGTGACCTTCCTGCCCCCGGGGGGCAGATTGGGTGCTACTGCCCCATCTTCTCTCCAGGGGGCGCAGAAAGACTGCACTTTTGTGGCTGGAGATGAGGGCATTGGCATGCCCATATTGGACAGCCTCCACCCCTAATTTGCATTCCCTGGTTCCAGTGAGCTTTCTGCCCCACGGGGGCAGATTGGGGGCTACTGCCCCTATCTGCCCTACAGGGGGGCATAAACACTGAACTTTTGCGGCATGGTTGGGGGCATTGGCATGCCCATATTGGGCAGCCCCCACCCTTAATTCAAATTATAAAAAATATCCATGGTATCTAGTGGGATTCCTGCCCCCACAGAAGGGCAGAAAGACTGTCATTTTTATGTGAGTAGGAGTGGGGGCATTGGCATGCCTGTTTTGGGCAGCCCCCACCCCTAATTCAAATTTGCAAAACAATTCCCTGGAGTTTAGGTACTTTCTACCCCCACAGGAGGGCAGAAAAACTGTAATTTTTGCGGGAGATGGTGGGGGATTGGCATGCCCCTTTTGGGCAGCCCCCCATCCCTAATTCAAATTTGCAAAAAAATAATCCCTGGCATCCAGGGTCCTTTCTGCTCCACATATGCCCCACAAAGGGGGGAGTAAGACTGGAATTTTGTGTGGGGGCGGGGGGGGTGGGGGCATTGGCATGCCCATATTGGGCAACCCCCACCTATATTCATCAAGAAAAAAATCCTGGTGTCTAGTGGGCTGACTGCCCCCTGGGGGGCAGATTGGGTGCTACTGCCCTCATCTGCCACCCAGGGGGCGATCGACAAGCAGGGGACCACTAGGGAGGGGTACCATTGGAAAGGGAATATTCTCCCCTTTTCAATGATATTGCTCTAATATGTCTTTGTGCTCAGTGGGCGGAGATAGCTCCCAGAGCACATAGAAAGTGAAACTGAAACGAGCCTATTGGCTCATTTCAGTTTCAGTTTCACTAAAAGGACATCCCTGCAACGTGCACGCTGATCGTAATTTCCGGGAAACCAAAGCTGCAGCCTCGTGATGTGGGGAACCACTTCCTCAGCTCCTGAGGCTTTTGGGGAGAAAGGGAATTCCCTGTGCAATGTGCTGGGACGGCCGGGGGCCATCCATTTCACCGAAGGGGTTAAAAAGTAACAATGTAGCCTTCGCATTATTATAAAATTGCCATACTGTGGCAAATACAATACCCATGGTTTTAAGGTTTAAACCAGAAGCATTGTTTCATGTACAGTAAGTGGAAACCATTACTTAGTAGTCACACAGAGGGTTTATAGGATGCATAATCCACAGGTGGGATAATCCTCGCCTCTGAGTCCTTAATAGAATTGAAACTTCCTTTTACCATAGCTAGGAAATTTTTCATTCTATGTCAGGACCTGAGGCGAGGATTATGCTGGCTCAAAGCTTACTCACAACTAGCCTACCAATACTTAGCACCAGATTGAAATAAAACAGAGTAATTGTCGAGTCCGAAGAACATTTAGGCCATGTTCATGATGTCTTCAAATCAAGCCCCCAGAGAAAAAGCTTTTGACACCACTGGTCCACGGGCCGAATGCATCCTAAAAATCTTAATGTCTATTCCTGCTTCCTGCATCACCAAACACACCCAACAGGCTACGGTTGAGAAGGACACTGCCTTGCGCGTTTTCCTGAGGGCGATTAGAAGCTGGCATTCCCCTTGGGCCTGAAACAAACATTGACTCATAGGCTTTGAGACACTCCACTGCACACAACTTAGGTGATTCTGGAAATACTGGGATGCATATTAACAAGGAACAGGTAAAATTAACACCAAGGGCGCTTAGCATTAATTTTTTTAATGCCCGCTATCACTGGATAATATCGCCTGGTTATCGCGTTATTAACAACGCTAACCACCTAGGCGATAAAAAATTCCAGCAATAGCTGCATTTTGGGAGGTTATCGCTGGTAATGCAGCGATAAAACTACAAGGATAGGGATAGGGATATCCTTGTTGATAGCCCATGGTGGACTTAGCCATGTAATTCACCTCCCATTGGATTACATGGCTAAATCTGAAAATTAGGAGACGTAAAAAAGCAGCGTTAACCGTGGTTAGCGCTGCTTTTTTGTCTGTAACAGGGTTAGCATGAAGCTTGATAATAGGAGAAATGTCGCTTAGCGACATTTCTCCTATTTTTTTGCTCTGGAACGCCCCCTTTGCATCTCATTAGAGATGCAAAGGGAAGCGTAGTGAAAAAGGGTGCTAACATGCGATTTTGCATGTTAGCACCATGTTGTTAATAGTGTAATATTTTTACCTCCACTTCTTTGGCTTTTAAAGCCAAAAAAGTGGTGATAAAGCCCTTGTTAATATGCCCCTGGGTATTCAATGACCCTGGAATTAGACTTTGTACATCTAGTCACCATAAAGGTGACCCCTGAGGGAGAGAATGATTTTCCCGTGCTGTCAAGTGCTCGAACACCCTCCTGCAAGACACCAAGCAGAGTAACATTGCAAGCTTCACTGATAACTCCTCGCTTATAATGAACCAATTAGGTTGCCATGAGAGAAACAGGTTTTAATACCTATTTACATCCCAAAGGGCCAAGTATCTTGCTCCAAGAGGTAAGGATAGCCTGATTCCCTGTAAAAGCCTGCACACAAAAGGATTTTTCCTGATCGTACCCCTTTTACTGGGACATGTTCCGCCAAGATGACTGAGTGAAAGGTATTGATAGAGCGATACGTCACACCCTTCTGAGCCAGGTTAGACAAAAAATGTAGGACTGGCACAACATTGCTGTCCACAGGATCGAAGTTCCTTGTGATGCAGCCAGTTCAAAGCTATAATGTTTGATTGTGCCTTTAGACCATGCCTTAGACAGGAGGTCCTCAGCTTGCACTGAAATGCCTGAGATCAACCATCGTCCCCTGTAATCCTCCAAGCCATGAGCTGGAGTGACCCTGCAAGGACTATCCGATGTGGATTCTGATCTAGATTGAGAAGGAGAGTCAGAAGAGTGGTTGTGGGATTGAAGAATTCCAAGAATAATCCAGAAGAACCGGAAACCAAAGTTAGTGTCTAATCTGAGCTGAAGGTCTGGTGATCATCATGAAAGTGGGAAACATGTAGCCCCTCTCTAAGTGTCAATCCTGCAGGAAGCCACCCATGTTAGTTGCCAGAGGATGTGGCCTCCAGCTGAAACATCTGCTAAGCTGGTGGTCCAACCTTGAGGCAAAGAGATCCACAGAAAAAGGGTCCTATTTCTCTTGAAAATGGACAAATATCAAAGGATAGAGATTCCAAAGACTGGAATCTCTGAAGTGGCGAGACTGCTAATTGTGCACTGTGTTCTCCTGCCCTGAAAGGCATTCAGCCGTGACAAATAACCAACGGTCCAGACAGAACTGCCAAAATCCGATTGCAAGGTTCTGTCAGATTGATCAGACAGATCCTTGGACCTAGTACCCCTTAGGCAACTTATATAATAGACGGCCGAAACATTGTCTATTTTCAAGAGGACACAACTGCACAATTGCACTCTGTCACCGCAAATGGCCTTCTAGTAGCTCTAGGCAGTTGATATGCAAACTTTGCTCCTGATGGGACCAGCGAGCTCCCCAGCCTGATCAGCTGGACTCTATTATGAGCTAAAGATTGCCCTGCAGTTCCAGGCTTCCACATGGGAGAGCCACCAATGGATCTTGTCCTGGGGGTCATCTGATAGGGTTACCATTTGGGAGTACAATACCCCTCTCTTCAGGTGTGTCGCCTTGAGGCACTGAAGGGTACTGTAGTGCAAAGCGCCCAGAAAAATCCCCTGGATGGATGAGGACAGCAGGCCCACCAAGGGAGACGCCCTCTGCTCGGCCAACATACGCCACAGCTCGTGCTTGTTTTTGGACACCTTCCTTGAAGGAAGACTCAAAGAAACCTGTGTGGAGTCTATAACAAACCCCAAGAAGGCTGCTTTCTGGAATGAGGTCAGGAGGGATTTCTTCTCATTGATAACAAAGCTGATGTTTTTCAGCGTGTAAATTGCCAATTGCAAGTGCGCTGACATCTGACTGGGATTCTACCCCAATAGGAGCATATTGTCTAGGAAAATAATCAGGTGTATTCCCTAGGCCCTGAGATGTTCCACAACCGTTCAGAGAACCTTCGTGAAGCACTACAAGGCCAAAGAGAGGCCGAAAGAAAGGGTTGTGAATTGAACCATCTGTTCTCGCCATATAAACTAGAAGAACGTTGTTTGGCAGAAAAATGGGAATGGCTTGGTAAGCATCCTTCAAGTCCAGGCGTACCAGCCAGTCCGATAAGCACAAGGCATCTCTAAGGAGATGGATCCCCTCCATCTTGAAGTGGCAATAGCTAATTGAATTTGCATAAATTGATAACTGGCCTTTGTCCCCCATCCAATGCGTATACCAGAAAATGGTTGCTTACGAAGCCTGCAGATGAGGAATAGTGGGGCAGGTAGCTTCTTTTTCAATCAGAGAGGTTACCTCTGTATCCACCTTCTAACCTGATAGGGACACCAATCAAAACTCTAAGGGGAAGCTCAAACTGTTTGCAATACCCATGCAACATTTGTAATAGAGTGTCAATGGTGTGAAAAGGACGCCAGGTGACCCCATTCCTTCAACACTGAAGCTGGTTGAACACTGACAAGGCATTAGAGGCAGTGGTGTATCTCTTGTATATTCAGACCTCTGCAGGTCTGTTAAAAATTCCGAAGTGAGCCCGATCCTGGTATTGCCTGTGTCTGCATCCTTGCCCTCTTTGGGCATTCTGTGAGTAGGCATGGCCAAATGAGTGGCCCCTGCCACAGCCAGACCCATGGAAAACCTGTGAAGAAAACACTTTCTTAATAGATGACTTGGTCTTGTCATGGGAGGTGAAGGTACTAACAAACTTCCCCAATTCCTTGATGAAAGGCTCCACGAACAGGCCACATTGTGCCACAGCCCTAGCCTCTGAATCTGTAAGGTCCCCAGCTTTGGGTCCACTTTGATCAGAAAAAAAGCATCTCTGGTCTTTAAGTAGGGCACAATTTGCATTGCCCAAAAAGGCAAATGTGTGCTATGCCCATCCGGAGAGAGCTTGGGAGGAAATAAGTTGTCCAGAGGCTTTGGGCATCTCTGTTGTTTACAGTACACTGGTGGGCGGGTCAAGAGCATTCAGAAGCTTATCCTGGCACGCCTGCCAGGATCTGCCAATGCCCTTTTTGGGATCCTTTATAATCTTAGCTAAGAAGGTAGGCATTCTAGGGTGCAGTACTGGGGTCAGCGCTACCTTGCCCTCCAAGGATGGGCCTGGACATTCAGCCTTCAGGCAATTTTAGGCGTCCTTACCCAGTGGGGTTCTGATCCACCCTGCCGCATACACAGCTACTTTAGGGGTAGGAAACCTCTCTACCAACAGCGGGTGTATGAACTCCTCGAGTTCCAGCATATCGGACCAATCATTCTGCAGTGCAGACCCTGAGGGCAGAAGGGAGGGGCACCGCGACCATGAAGGGCCAGGTTCTTCGTCTGTGTCCCTTTGGGCATCATCATCTGGGGCATCATCATTAGCTGAACCTCCAACAGCCTCCCCAGATTCGGAGGTTGGTTTGGTGTGATTCAAGAATGCTTCCCTGAGGCACCAGAAAGGGTTGTGACCCACCCATTCCTGAGTGCGTTGACCTGCGGTGTGCTACCCTATATGTGGCTGCGGGGAAAGGGAGTGGACACTGGGGGGCAGATTTATGATGACTGGTGTATCCCTTTAAATCAGCAGAAATGTGCCAGATAAGATGTGTTGTGCAAGTTTACCCTTGCGCCACCACAGATACGCCGCATTTACAATGCGACACATCATGGCGCAAGGATAAACAGATGCGTGATGCATCTCCCGCCGGAAGGGTGGCGCATTGCTGGAGTTGTGTGCAAGCAAGACCAACTCCAGCAATGCTCGTGGCCTGCCCATACACAACGTGGTGCATCAAGCCTTAAGCCTGCTTCAAGTAGGCGCAAGGTTTTGACGCAGCGTCGTCGGAAAAGTGACTTCGTGAAATGGTGTAGGTTTCACTCAGGCACTTTTCCGAGGCATACCTGCGCCGGAACGCCCACTGTGAGCCGGAACGCCCACATGAACCTGACGCAGGTTTCATGTGGCGCAGGGCTTTACAACGTGACACATCTCCCTAGTTGAGTTACATTGTAAATCCGTCGCAGCATGGTGCTAGCTTTAAGCCGCTGCTGCGCCACAGAAGTGACACAACAGAGGTGCAAAAGTGGCGCACATGGCTTGTAAATCTGCCCCTGTGTGTAAAGGACGGAGTCTGGCTCCATTCTGCACATTCCTACACAGTCTGCTTGGCTAAGTCCTGCTACATGTGAACTATTGCCTCCTCAACAGCACAGTATATGGAGGCATCCACCGCAGCGTAGAACTCATCATCCCATGATCTACTCCATAAAACCCATCCCCTCTCTGTCCATGACAATGTGTCCACATCTTAGAAGGGAACTGAAAGCGGGTTCTCCGCTATAATCACAAGTGCCAGCTATCTGGGTATAGGTCAGTTGGCCCCTTCACAGCGCAGAACCAGCTAACCTGAAGCACTATGAGAATGCTGTACAGTATGGCAGGTGGTGGAAAAAGCAGGATAAGTGCTGGGCTTTGCTGATATGGGGCTTGAATCCAGCAATTTAATAAGGAGCAGTGGCTCGTATTCAGGGGGATGCACAGCCCTGGGGACTCAACCCACCTAGATTCAATCAAAATTAATCCTGGTCAGATTGTTACAGCCCCTCGGAGTGTGTCCCCCACCAGGTTCCAGCGCCTGCAAACAGTAATAGAGACCCCAGTAGAACATTACTCAGCACTACTACACCTGCCTTTCAGATGTCTGGAGGACTTTGCACCAGACTGAGAAGGCTCCACAGACCCCAGGACCAGGGTGTCACTCTCCAGGAGCAAGCAGAGGCTGAGGCAGGTGGCACAATTTTGAGAAATTCTAAAATTGTGCTAAAATCCATAGAAAAATGGTGCTCTAACAGTGCCCCCTACCGGTAGGAGGACCCTACCACTCTCTGCTCCTGCCAGGCACTCACTGTAGATTACATAGGAGCGCAGACCGTAACCGCGACAGTAAAGAATAACACAGCACAGTAAAGCACAAAGACAATAAAAAATGCCAAGGGAAGGTGATATGGAGCTTATCTGGGATGAGAGCAGCAAAGAAAGAGGAGCTGGTGACAGAGGAGGAGGACTACGTTTTTTTTTCCCCCCAAAACCTTTATTTAGGCAAATGAAGATTACACAACTTTTTCACCTACAACCTGGAAGCACAGGCCGGCAGCCACACCAGTGTCAATAATGTAAATCATTTACTGAAAAGGAACATATATCTAACACGGCAAGCCGCCTACAACCCAACTGGGCCGGCCGTGATGAAGGCTACTGAGAGCTGCGTAAGGATGCATTCTTCAAGGATGGAGAAAGCTAAGTATACCAAACGGTGAATGCTTGAGATTTCTTGGTTTTTACTTTTATTTTACTGTCAAACCTAACAAACCTGTGGGGCTAGTGCAAACGGTTCCCTCCCTTTGTGTGTCCACCATAACGGGTATGTGGAGTAAAGGACCTTTCGGCGCGGAGCGCTAGTATTGCATCAGCGGTAATGTTATAAGCATAATAGTCAAAATGTAATTCTCTTCGCACCTGGTGGATCAATCTAAATAACATGGGGGGGGGAAATAACTAATGATTAAATATTGAACTTGACTAGATGTTGTCTATTATTATGTCAAGCTAAGTGTATGTCCTCAGGGTAAGGGGTCCGCAACTAGAGAACGAGGAGTGTGACTATTTCGTCGTTGATACGACCAGTGTAGCTGATGTATCATGTATATCACTAACATCACGGGTGCACAGTGGGTGATGATAATGTACTACAAGAGCTCTGATATGTAGTGCCGCATATAACGTCACATGTGATGGGCAAGGCACATGTAATGAGGTAGATTTGACAGGTGACATCGTTCAGGGATTAAGTTCAGTGCTTGGTATCGCAGAAGCTCCTCCCTGTTGCGCGGTTTCGTCCTCAGTTTGAGTACTGGCTTGAATCCGGAGAAGGTACGCTGTAAGGGGTCCCCATATGTCCCTGGGCCGTGATTTATGCGGCAAGAGCTCAGCATAATTATGCAGTTGGTCTTGCCATGTGGTCATCGTTGTCAGCCAGGTCTTGAATTTGGGTGCTCGACCACGTCCCCACCGGCACGCCACGTGTCGTTTCGTCAGGAGGAGGCCCAGCGTGAAAAATTTACAGTGAGCCTTCAACGCAGGACATGCTTGCCCCAACAAAGCAATCTTCGGGCAAGGTGCCACGGTCGTACCAATCCGACATGGCCGCAAACACCTCATCCCAGAGAGTCGCCATGGAACGGCATGTCCATGCGAGGTGTAGGCAGTCCGCCCCCTCGCTTCTGCAACGCAAACATCGGTCATCATCCCGGAGGCGAAAGCGGTGCAGTTTGGCTGGGGTATAATAAAGTTGGTGTAGAAATTTATAATGGACCAGTCTGAGACGTGTGTTACCCGTCACTGCAGCAGTATGCGCGCAGCTCTCTTCCCATTGTTCGTCCGACAGCAGGGCGTCTAGGTCACTGTCCCAGTCGCGCCTCGCTCTAAGAGATGGGGGGATGGGGTTGCCTGTGCATGTTTGTAAAGCATGGAGACAACATGTTTCGGGGTATCTGATTGGAGCAGGGCATGAAGGGGCGCCACCGTGTCCGGTTCATCCGGGAAGTGGGGGGTGACCGCTTTGACATTCTGTCTAAGTCGCGTATACAGAAACATATCCATGACCGAGGGGGTGTCATCTCCAAAGAATTGCGCTGATGTGCGGAAGCAGCCCTGAAGATACAGGTCGCCCCATGTGTGGAGTGCTAGCCTCGTGAGCATTTTACGGCCAATTTCCTCACAAGTTACACTGAGTCTTGGGTCATGCGCCAGGGTCATGCGTGGCGAGTAGAGAAATGGTGTTCCCATGGCAAGCACCGTGCAGTCAACCGTGGTGGGATCACGGTCCACTATCCTGGCTCCAGAATAGAAATAGCCCGACGGTTGTTCTGGCCTCATATAGCCATCTTCAACAGCCAAGTGCGCCATGAATGGAGGGGGATGAAGCCAATATGCAGTGAAGTGGCCCTGTGCACAGTCATAGTAGCGCTGAAAATTGGGTACATCAATCCCACCTTGGTGATAGGGTAGCATGAGTGCCCCTAGGCCAATCCGAGCTTGTTTACCACCCCAAATGAGTCGCGACATTTGGGAGTCAAGGGCCCGGAAAAAATGGGCACCGGGAGGAGGACTAAGTTGTAGAGTGCTAGCCTCTGATTGAAACTGAAGCATTGTGAATTTTTTTTCTACAATTCCCAGTGTTTCATGGGAAATGTAGTTTGTTTCTCAAGTTAAAATGGCTGCTATGATTAAAGTGGAGAAAGATCAAGCATAATCCTCGCCTCCAGTCCTTATTGAATTATACTTTATCTAATTCTAAATGTATGCACAGGAAATGAAATACCTTCAGATTATCTCTATATCTGTGACTCTCTTGTGAAGCGGAACATCATGAAAACCGATATCATTTTTGGGCCTGATTTGAAGTTTTTGTAGGTGGGATGCTCCTTCACACACTTGATGAACATCCTTTCCACCGTATTACAAGTACAATAGGATATAATACAATTGTAAAACGGCAGACATGATATGCATCACCTTGTGGATTATAATAGTTACCGTTGCTAATTACCAGTACTTCAATCTAAATGTGCACATCATAAACACTATAAAAATTATCAATATCTTGAGCTTTAAGGATTCCTTCCATTAACATCTTGTAAAACAATTCCAGATGGACTGAGTAAACAATCGTTCATAAATCCTTTTAAACTAGTCATTCGATTATTTCTAGTTAATGAGTTATTAAACAGAATAGTCTTCGGTCATAAATGTTCAAAGTCACTTATTTTATAACAGCAACCTTAGAATACTTCTCTTAACGTAGTGATAGATTCCAGAATGTGAGGCACCTGTGAAAACCAACTGTCTTCAAGTTGATGTGGGTTTCAAAGAGCAAAATCCCAACTGTAGCAACTAAGCATTTCTATTCCTGAGCAAGGTTGCTGTGGAGCATAAGGAAATGTATCAAACATCAAAGATGGCTGCCACTGTTCTCAGATTGACATGCAGGATGAGGAATCATGGACAATGTAGTTTGTGTTCAGAATAGTCACATAGTGCATCCTCCAGAGACATGCAGCCTTTTTCTTAAAACTCTTTTTATTAATGTTATTTCAAATACAGTGCATACACAAACCATCATCACATTGTCTTACATTACAAATATCCGGTACATTGGCAAGTCCAATTCTTTTCCTTGACACATGGAATTAGTGTAGAGACGTGCAGCCTTCGGCTAAGCACTGTCGATACTTTCCAATTCCAGGCTTTCCAGTCTTTGCTGGGAACTAACATAGGTGCACTCAATAGTACACTGCCATCACATCTTCAGAGTAAGGAGAGGTAAGCTGTACGACCCATTGCAATTTTTTCCTTATCCATCTTCTTTGTCACTGTCCTTAATTGAGGGAGTTTCCAGAGACAGATTTTAGTAAATATAGATGAGTAGTCCACCCTTTTCTACCCAGGAGTGCCTAACTTCTTTTTCAATGCTCAACTCCCATCATATCTCACCTACTCTCATGAATCCATCATCTTTGCTTCTGTCTCTATAGCACATGCATTACACAATTATTGACTCTAACATCCTTTAATAAGGCTACGTTTGAGAGTCACTCTTTTTCCACAGAACCTAATATGCTTAGATTATTTTGGAGGCATTTCTTCTCCGTCGGTTCCTCAAATTAGAGGAATTGAATCTTGGATTCCACTGTATTATATTTCTATTCCCAAAACCACAGATTTGTACCCACTCCTGAATCTGAATGTTGTGAACAAGTTTATCAAACGTATTCACTTGAAAATTATGATGTTCCATTCAGACATCCCCTTATTGGCTCCAGTGGACTTTCTATTGATAGTAGACCTCAAGGATGCATACTTCAGTACACCTTCATCATGCAAGTACATTCCTCCTATAATTAGTGACTCTATACAAATCTATATCTATTTTGCACTATTATTTTAATAGCAATATTTTGCACACTGGACACCAACATACAACTAAGAAAACAGATGCAGGGCCCAAGGAATCCAAGGAACACATGAGAGCAGTTAGCAATAATAAAAGCCTAGGTGGGAAATAGAAAGCCCCTGTGAAAGATAATGTAGAGGTTGTAGAACTCAGTTACACATAATAAATTGATGGCGAGGATTGGTGAATATATCAACAGCGTCCATTATGGTCTAGGAAATAGACAAGATTAATCAAGTTGCAAATAGCTTTTATAGTCATAAATATTAGCTAAAGTGACTACCACCTTACAAGCCAATTTAAGTAGTTGGAGGAGGCAGCATAGAAGGAACATTTAGCAAAAAAAGTAGGGCCATTATCTACTGTTATTTACATGTTTAGTACACCTTAGCTACTCGTCTCTGTGTGAAAACAAGAAAGGTTGGTGAATGGAATCAAACACCGGATACAACTTACTCTCAGGTGTATATCAGTCATCAAGGTGTCTATATGAAGGAAGAAGTAGGTCTCTATTACGACTTAGGAAAGTTGTAAGTGAGATCCGTTTGATATTTAAAGAAGTGGTAGATGACTTCTGTAGCTTATGAAATACAATCAGTACCAACATACACATGAAAATAAGGAGTAAAACGTTATTGAGTCAAGAATAAAACTGCACAAAGAGAGAATGTGGGTCCATTTTAGTCGCAACGTACTCAACCCATAATCCGGATTTCTACGAGTAAGCTGTAAGTACATTAGGAGTACCCCTGGCTTATTCCTGAAATTCAGGAGTATGCGAGGAGTACTATGTGAGTAAATCACACTAATCATTGTGAATCAGGACCTACTGCTTAGCCTTACTATGGACCACTGGTGCTTGCTCAGCCTCTCAGGGTTGTCTATGCCATCCGCTAGCAGTGGAATTGCTGAACTTGGAACAATAAAGAGGAGGGACGTAAGTGTTGTGCTGGTCAAAATAGAAGGGCATAACTATATGCTATAGTGCTAACACGATGAGAATGGAGGGGCATTCCTTCGACTAAGTTCGAGATACAGTTAAAAGAGGTTGTGAGCTGCAGATAACCAAAATCTTGAAGGTCAAGAACTGAGAAAAATGTAATGCAACCTATCTGGCATACAAAGTAAGAATGAAGATAGTAGTTGGTTTAAATCGATAAGGAGTCACTTTTCGACACTAGGACACATTTCAGAGTAAAAAAGAGAGCGATAACCACAAGTAGCATGGGCATTGGCCACTTGCGTTCTGGACATTTGCATTATTCCTGTGGGCTTATAGTAATACTTTACCAGGAATGGTGCAAAATTAAATTTTCTTTAATTTTTCATTACAAGCGTAATACAAAATTCTTGAAATTACATGAATTATGTTGGTGTAATTCTATTTTCACCGGATATAGTGATAGGCTACATATGTGGCAATATCAGACTGATATAGACAGTAGCCTCACTTGATCAGCCCATACTGTACATACATACCATACATACCTGCATGTGCAACCTGCATATTTTATAGTATCCCAGCTGCACTGCAGTGGGCCTAGTTAGCAGGTTAGCTAGCACTTAAAGTCATTTTAAGGAGACAGAGAGATGCAACAGATCAGTATTCCTGAGTTGAAATATAAGAAGCAAAACTTTTTATATAAAAGCAGTCTAGTTTACATACAAAGGTTTTCACTTTTGAAAAACGTTAGTGAGAGTAGGAAGTAGTCCTTTGCACCACTGACTGTTCCTCTTGTCGCTTCCACCCTATTTTACGAAGGGGATGAGGTTCACACTGGACCCCTCACTGTTTGCCAAAGAGTTACCACCCCAACTTGGGAATCAATAACTTATCAATGGTTGCGTTTGAAATTCTGTAATTCAGCAGGTAGGCCCTAAACTGGCCCTTAAAAAGTGCATTTCAGTATGCATTTCTAATCCTATTTCAGGAGTTGGTAAAACTTTACCGACTCCTAAAATGGTTAAGCACTATGGGAGCTGATCCAAAATATTTAGCTGAATCCCAATATTAAGATCACCCCAAATTTTACATACAGTGGCTCAGCTCTGGCATCCTTGAACTAGTGATAAGAGTTTGCACACTTTGCAACATCACACCCAACAAGTAGAAGAGTTATTATTAAATCAACGAGTCCACTCAATAACTGAGTTCTAGTCCAAGGAAAAGTTTAGAGATTACAACATTTCAAAATACACAATACGGAAAAATAAGAATGCAGTATCCATGAAGACTAAGGGGCCCATTAGGATGTCTGGCGGATCGCCACCGCCATGCGGGCGGTGGCGATCCGCCAGACATCCTCACCCGCCCGCCACCCAATTCCCCCCCCCCAAATACATGCATTTTTATTATTGTGGCGAGCAGTGCTGAGAGCACCGTCTGCCACAATGTTAAATATGCAGGTTGCATCCTAATGCCCCCAACGGGACCCCTGCCCTAATGGCGGGCGGTCCCATTATCCGACTAAGTCCGCCCGTCATCCTAATGACCCCCAAAGATACAAAATACATATATACAAATGATCTCAAGTCCCGATAAAACTAAAAAGTCATAAAGATAGAGGAACATGTTATAATTATTTTATATAGAGCAGCAGGCTTCCTTACTGAGCTGCATGAAAGGGAAAAAGCAGGAGTTTGCCATAATCAATATATTACTGCGCATTCCTGTCCTTTTCCTGTACTGGAGCACAGTGTGTGGCCTAGCAAAATGCAGGATTCCCTTGCAGGTAACCTTGCACCACGGTGCAAGGGTGCCTGCGTTACAGACAGGATTTTGTCTGTGCAGGAATCCATACCTTCCTGCACAAAAACAATCTTGGGTATTTTCCTCTTTTCTATGTATGCTGCTAAATGCAGCACAAATAGAAAGAGGAAAAAACAGGGAGACATGAAGCTATTTCTCCTCATCTCATCTCACCTGGAGAATAATACTCAAACACTTTGCATGATACATTGGTGGTAGCCAAGTCCTCATCAAACCAGCAATCCAAGCATGAGACAGTGACAGCAAGGGCATGTGCATATCAATAGATGAATCTTGCCCTTAAAAAATTTGATCACAGTGATTTATAGTTTCTAAAAAGAGAATAAGAGAAAGATAGTGGAAAGAACCCAAAGACAAAAAATACAAAGCAATGTTTTTAATAAACAAAATGAATTTTCAGGTGTTAAGAACAAAGGAAAATCAAATTAGAATGCTCAGATACAAACAGATGTACAAGTAAGTAAAGAAAGTGTGTGCTTTTTGAGAAGGGCCTGTATGATACCCTCTGGTGAATGTCTCTCGCTTTAAAAATTCCCTTTTCAATTCATGAGTCCCAAGTCCAAAAAAGACATGAGGCATGAGAAGCCAGAACAGAAGAAAATTCATTACAGCATTAGGAATATTTGCAGCACTGCAGAAATATTAAAACAATGTTAATAATGTTTGATTTTTTTTGTTTATGTAGGTGTCAATGATCTCTTGGTGAGTAACAAAGTCAAATTCCTTTTTTTGTTCAAATAATTTTCATTTATGTCTTCAACCTTTAATTCTTTCAAAAGACCAATAAAGTAAGCGCAATGGCAGTTTGTTTGCCAAGTAAACACTGTACATAAATAAGTTAGAAAGAGGAAAAAATTGTCAGATCTGCCTTGAACCTTTCTTTCATCAGACCAATACAGTAAGAGAAATACCGATTTTGTTTGTCATTTATGCTCTTCAGCATAGGATAAAGCAAGAATAAAGTACACCCTGCCACATAATATGAGGATATTGCAAGTCACTGTTCTATTACCATTTAGAGGAACAAGGCCAAAGGCTGAGTTTCTTTATAATGGTATACAACTCCAAGGTACACCAGGAGGTATTTTATCCCATATGTTACATGGCCATCCCATCACCTTTACCACAGATCTCTTAAATCCTTGATGCATAGGTCTTTAATCTGAAAGAGACAGCTCGTTTGCAAACAATAAAATTTCTAGTGCAAAATCAAACACATTAAACATCTATTACTAACGGTTCAATAGAAGTCAGTTATTAAAAACAAAGCTGCACTACCTCGAGATGTGTAGAAACATGTAGGAAGTGCAGAATATATATATATATATATATATATATATATATATATATATATTACCTACTGGTGGTCGCCAGTAGGTAGTTATAGTTAGGATTTTTTTCAATGCAAAATCTCAAAATTCTATTTGGAATAACTTTGGCGCCGGTTGACAAATCTGCCTAAAAATTTCCTCACATTTGCCTCGCGGAGCTCCAGTCCTTCCTTGAAAGTTTGGGGGGATTCGTGAAGCGGGGGCCGAGATAAAAGGGGGGTCCCAAAACCTGTTTTCCCCATGTTAATTTCCATAGGGCGGTCGAACTCACTTTTTGCCCGAACGGCTAAATGGATTTCCACCAAACTTGGTAAAATTGTAGGGACTGGTAGCCCGATGTGCCTTTGCTATGTCTCAAGATATGTGCTCCAGTGGTTTTTGAGTAATTTAGGTTCAAAAAAATATATATATCTATGGCAGCGCCCCGGTACGCGCACCGGGGCGCGTACCGGGCGGAGTAGACCCCCCCTTGGCCCCCTAGGTTTGATGTGGGAGCCATAAAAGGGCCCCGCGGGGCAAAACATTTTTTTTTACAAATTTGATTTTCGCGGGGGGAGCGCCCGGTATGCGGAAACAGAATGACAGTTTTAAAAAAAAGTAGCAGTTTAAAAAAAAATATATATATATTTTTTTTTATATATATATACATACACATACATCCAAACCAATCCACTTCCAAAGAACAGAAGGGGCCGACACATGCTCGGTGTGGTTAGAAGACTTTAATGTTGCCAAATTCCATCTGCGCACAACAACGATGATTACAGCAGCGAAACGCTAGGCAGACGCGTTTCAGGCATTCGCCTTTCTTCAGTGCCGGTTTCACTGACCACGCTGCACATACACCTGGGGGCCTAGTTAAGTGCTCGGTAGTCCACTCCCTTCCGAGTTAGTTGTCACGCCCATTTGTTCTCACTGCCCCAGGCTATGGAAAGCGCAGGTCCCAAATCCTGTCCCAACCGGGTTTTTCAGACACCGCTGCAGGAACCTACATACAGGGATTAGGCTCCCGAACACCATGTGGTGTCCCACATTACTAGCCACGGACCCAAAAACTCGCGGGACAGTTACTTTAGGAGGCATGAATGGTAAGTCCTTTAAACACACACCTTTTACCAGTCCGTGAAGGTACCTCTCTCCCCAACAGCAATTACGATCTCAGTAGATGTTCTTTTCTGTCAGGGGGGCGTCGCGCTGTATTTTCAATACTGCACCAAACACTTTACAAGCTGTCACGAAGCTCCTGAACGAGAGGGCGTGCCGGTACTCGGTGCTTGTGACCCCGAGAGAAACATCCAAACCAATCCACTTCCAAAGAACAGAAGGGGCTGACACATGCTCGGTGTGGTTAGAAAACTCGCGGGACAGTTACACATACATATATATAAATGCATATGCATATATATGCATATATGTGTATATGTGTGCGTGTAGAGAGAGGTAGAGAGGTAGAGAGGTAAAGGTAGAGAGGTAGCGGTAGAGAGGTAGAGACTAGTAGAGAGAGAAGAAGAGAGAGGTAGAGAGGTAGAGAGTAGAGTGTGAGTAATAGAGAGTAGAGAGTGAGTAGTAGAGAGTAGTAGAGAGCAGTAGAGAGAGTAGCAGAGAGTGAGTAGTAGAGAGTAGTAGAGTGAATAGTAGAGTGAGTAGTAGAGAGTAGTAGAAAGTGAGTAGTAGAGAGTGAGTAGTAGAGAGTAGTAGAGAGTAAGTAGTAGAGAGTAGTAGAGAGTGAGAAGTAGAGAGTGAGTAGTAGAGAGTAGTAGTGAGTAGTAAAGAGTGAGTAGTAGAGAGAGAGTAGTAGAGAGTGAGTAGTAGATAGTAGTAGATAGTGAGTAGTAGGGAGTAGTGAGTAGCGAGTAGTAGGGAGTGAGTAGTAGAGAGAGAGTAGTAATGAGTAGTAGAGAATGAGTAGTAGAGAGTGAGTATTTGAGAGTAGTGGAGTAGGAGAGAGTAAGTAGTAGATAGTAGTGGAGAATATTCCAAAGTTTGGCACAGCACCACTTGCACAATGAGTCCAATCAAATCATATCACTTAGAGTCCTTATTGAAGCGCTGAATCTTGGTGTATATTCAAATGCTTTTATTTTCTTGAAGTTTATGTACCACAGCCAGCCGAAACGTTTCGTTCTGTACAACAGAACTTCTTCAGGGCGTTCTTATTTCCTTCAAGTTATGTCGGTATCCTGTTGTCATATAACTAGATATTTCTTCCAAATGTTAGACGAGACGTAAGTAAATTCTTATTCAAAGTGACTAGGTATCAATTTTACCCACACAAGACTTGAGTAATTTATAGCATCCTCAAAGTCAGTCTTTCAAAAATGCTAAAGTATAGGACATGATAATCCAAATCCAAATGTTTCTCAAGAAAAGTCATTTTCAATCGTTCGGAATATCGGTGTGTAAGCAGAAATGACCCAGGGACCCCCAGTATGCAAGGGGAATTAGTCCCCCCTATGCAAACGCGCCAGTGGCCTGCATTGCAGAGAGGTGTAAAAAGGGTGTGGCCTCATTACACCTCTCTGCAATGCAGCCCCCTGGCGCATACTGGAGGCTCCTGGTGGGCTAGTTGGCCCCCAGGGACCCCCAGTATGCAAGGGGAATTAGTTCCCCCTCTGCAGACAAGGCAGGGGGCTGAGTTGCAGAGAGGTGTAACAAGGGGCATAGCCTCATTACACCTCTGCAATGCAGCCCCCTGGCGCATACTGGAGGTACCAGGTGGGCTAGTTGGCCCCCAGGGGCCCCCAGTATGCAATGGGAATTAGTTCCCCCTCTTCAAACATGCACGGGGGCTGCGTTGCAGAGAGGTGTAAAAAGGGTCGTGGCTTCATTACACCTCTCTGCAATGCAGTCCCCTGGCGCATACTTGAGATTCCTGGTGGGCTTTCAGGTCTTATATAGTTAGGAATTAGCATTAAAAAAAACTTTGAAATTCACTGAAAAAACCATAGGTTTCACACCAGTTATAGTTAGGAATTAGCATTTAAAAAACCTATGAAATTCACTGAAAAAACCCATAGGTTTCACACCAGTTATAGTTAGGAATTAGCATTTAAAAAACCTATTAAATTCACTGAAAAAACCATAGGTTTCACACCAGTTATAGTTAGCTGGAAATTTTACTGACATAAAACCATTGAAATTCCCACGTTATAGTTAGTTGGACTCACTATAACTTGCGCGCCTGCAATGCACTGCTGATGACGTCACATATTACATCACTCATGACATGGTCAGTGACATCACTCATGACATCACTGATGACACCATCCAGTGAATGTGTGTCTTTCTGAAAAATAAATATGTTTTATGTATGTATATGTAAAGGTCAATGGAAGAATAAATGTTTAAATAAGTGTCTTAATGGATATTTTTTTTTTTTAAACTTGATTGGTTGACTGGCTTATTAAGTGTATCTTAGTGAATACATATATTAGCGAGTATTGTTTAAATATTTAAATGTTTGTATCAGTGTTTCACTTTGTGTATAAGTGGCTGCATGGGTTGGTGAGTAGCTACATGTGTGTGTATATGGGTTATTAGATGTTTTTTTTAGTATCAGTATGAGTGTCTGTATGGTTTGGTGGGGGTGTAACTTGGCACATAGATGCATCAATGACTGACTCACTGTTTGTATGTGTTTTGAAGACAGCATATGTGCTGGACTGTATGGGTGGATGAGTGTGTATATGTGTGTGTTAGTGAGTGAATGACTGTCTCACTAGTGTCTTTATCAGTAACTACATATGTTTTAATCTAGTATATGTGAGTATTGATGTATATGAGTGAGTATATGTGAGAGTGAGAGATTGAAAGAGTTCTTGTTTAAATAAGTATGTGTTTCTATAAGTGATTGTTTAAGAGAGTAAGTATGTGTAAGTTTCCTTAGTAGTAAGGTGGTAGTGTGTGTATAGCTGTATATGCAAATAAATGGATGTTCAATAGTTTATTTGCATGTGTGATTATGTGTGTGAGTAACTTTTGGATGACTGTCGGTGTGTAACAGGATGTATAGGTGTATCACTACATATGATGAGTGAGTATATGTATGAGTGACTATATAGAACTGTTGGTGAATGAGTGGATGTGTATCTAGATGGTGGAATTACTGAATTGGTTGTAGTAACTGGTATGGGTATCTCCATTTTTATGAAAATGTTAGTTTCTATTTTTGAATATGTGTTTCAAGGGTTACATTACACTGAAAGGAGGTCTGTCACTCTGTCACAAGGATGGTGTCATCAGTGATGCCATGAGTGATGTCACTGACCATGTCATGAGTGATGTAATATGTGACGTCATCAGCAGTGCATTGCAGGCGCGCAAGTTATAGTGAGTCCAACTAACTATAACGTGGGAATTTCAATGGTTTTATGTCAGTGAAATTTCCAGCTAACTATAACGGGTGTGAAACCTATGGTTTTTTCAGTGAATATATATATATATTCTCGCTCCAAGGTTGTCCACCATTGTGTAGCACACGAGCAGCAGCTTGATTTATGCGTAGGTGAGGACGGGAATCCGCTTGCAGATGTCGCTCCGTTATGGATCTGCCCGGCGCGTTTCGAAGCTCCATATGCTTCTCTTCAGGGCCTTTAACGTAAGCGGCGTGCATGACCGCCAACCAACTTCTCCATTTTCCATATGCCACACCCACCATTGGGAGGCTCAGATGAGACTGTGCATTATGGGAAGTGTGGTGTGGAAAGCACAAATCAAGTCCTGTATGGACCCCGCAAAGGTGCCCGTCCTCGATTCCATGTACGGCTGCTGCTTCACTGCCGTGACCCCCAAAGCTAGCGGGGTGGTGCCTGCTCTGCGGCTAGACAGCCGCATATAAATTCTCGCTCCAAGGTTGTCCACCATTGAGTAGCACACGAGCTGCAGCTTGATATATCGTAGGTGAGGACGGGAATCCGCTTACAGATGCCGCTCCATTATGGATCTGCCCGACGCGTTTCAAAGCTCCATATGCTTCTCTTCAAGGGCTTTAACGTAAGTGGCGTGCATGACCGCCAACCAACTGCTCCATTTTCCATATGCCACACCCACCATTGGGAGGCTCAGATGAGACTGTGCATTATGGGAAGTGTGGTGTGGAAAGCACAAATCAAGTCCTGTATTGACCCCGCAAGAGGGCCCGTCCTCGATTCCATGTACAGCTGCTGCTTCACTGCCGTGACCCCCAAGGCTAGCGGGGTGGTGCCTGCTCTGCGGCTAGACGGCCGCATATAAATTCTCGCTCCAAGGTAGTCCACCACTGAGTAGCACACGAGCAGCAGCTTGATTGATGCGTAGGTGAGGACGGGAATCTGCTTGCAGATGCCGCTCCGTTATGGATCTGCCCGACGCGTTTCGAAGCTCCATATGCTTCTCTTCAGGGGCCTTAACGTAAGTGGCGTGCATGACCGCCAACCAACTTCTCCATTTTCCATATGCCACACCCACCATTGGGAGGCTCAGATGATACTGTGCATTATGGGAAGTGTGGTGTGGAAAGCACAAATCCAGTCCTGTATGGACCCCGCAAGAGTGCCCGTCCTCGATTCCATGTACGGCTGCTGCTTCACTACCCCCAAGGCTAGCGGGGTGGTGCCTGCTCTGCGGCTAGACGGCCGCATATAAATTCTCGCTCCAAGGCCGTATCACCTATTCGCCATGTTCCCGGGTGCAAAGCCTTTGCACCCGGGAACATGGTGAATAGGTGATACGGCGCTTAACCCACAATGAACAAAAAGTAATCTTTTGTAGGCACACGCATTTGTTTCCCAAAATCCCGGGACAAAGATGAGAAACTCTCGATCTGGCTAAAATGTACTCAACATTTTTACGGAGGACTACAAACTGATTAGTCCTGACAGCATGATATGTACTACTTAGCGCGAGTATAAATATGCATTCCATGTGATACATTTTTATCACTCACTTTGTAGTCACTTTATTTTGAGAGGTCCTGAAGAAAGCCCACCCTATTTTTTTCTAGGGCTGAAATATGTCGACCACCTGATGATAGACACAATCACACATAGATATTGTTGATATCATCAACTCTCATTTTGGATTTTTAGTCATACCCCAGGACCCCAAGAATAAAATAACAGGGGGTATCCTGTAGGTATTTTTAATGGTTAATTCACTCACTTAGTCACACATCACATCACCTCCAAGAACCAGCTCCACTGTAAATCAGGTGTTGCAGCACAGCCAGGTGGCATTCGGCCATCTGGCTGGGACCCGATGATGAAGCATGACACCAACCAGGTTGGTGTGTGAGGGTTTCAATAACAACCTTGAGAGGTGCCGGTACTCCATCAACGTCAGATAAACCTATTTTCTGGCCGTTCTATTTTGTTTTTGAAAGTACTACTTGGGACACGGACGGCTGTCTGACAGTCCTTACTCTCTATTTTGTTTATCAAAGGGTGCATCAAAAGTCACCGAATATAAAGAAATCAGAGACTGACATTTATACAGGGATTACAGAATCATAATAGCTATATCTAGAATTATAGATGGGTAACAGTGAATTACGTGGATGGCTTTCACCTAAGGGATCAAGGACCCTGCAAATACACAAAAAGAGCATATCATGTTACTCAGAATCCTAAAGTAGAAAGCAAATATTCATTATTCACGTTTTACCCATCTATAAATTATTGTCATGTATTTCCCTCAAATCAACTACCTTTATGCACAGGCAGAGGAGCAATCGGGAAGCCATACATAACAAGGCCTCTCCTCCTTGTGCCAAATTGGAAAAAAATATGGCTTCATGACATACACCCCCACCACGACCACATGTGGCTTCTCTTCCCCTCCACTCCCCTCCCAAAGCAGTGCTCTATGCTCTCTACTGGAGCAGAGAGCTAATGCTGCACTGACAGGGTCTTGAAGAGCCCTGTCAGAGCAATTTGGAGTTCCTTTATGATAAAGCAACATTGGGAAACAACTTTTGTTTCCTACTATTGCTACATCATAGCAGTGAATAACAAGATTTAGAATCAGGTATTCATTATCATGAGGCACCAAAACAGAAAAGAGAATGTGGATGTAATTGCTGGACTATGTGCTTGCTGCTGCAATTCGCATTGTATGAATAGACAGGAGCCTTGCAACTGATTCAGAGAACTCCCACATACAACACAAGCGTTTGTTCACCTCAACTGCTTTTCTGTTGATTGTTGAAAATGAGGTCTTGTCGAAGAGACAGCTGTTCATATAACCATTAGAAATTCGAAACCATATTAAAGCACAATTGAGCTGATTTATCAATACTTTGCACCAAAGCAGAGTCATGCAAAGGGAATCAAATCAATACTTGATTCAGTATTTCCTTTCCAGTGCTAAATTAAAATGTTGAATGCTTGAAACTTGCCTTTCAAGTAGCACAAATAGAATATGTGCTGATTTGCTCTCTTTTGCGGCCATGTTGGCACTCTATGGATATTACTTGAGCATTAAAGCACAATTATCCATGTTTCTTTAATGCAAATTCAGTTCTAAGAAAATTGTCAGACTTGTTTTCACATCTAAGAATAATGCCTTTTTGATTCAGCGGTGGTATTCTGCTTTTTAGTGTGCTGTTAGTGTATAGCTGCTGTTCCGATTGGAGCATGCGTGCATGTCTACTATTACTTAGTCTCTGTTTATTTTCAACATGCGTGGGTACTAGATGTGTGTGTGTGTGTTTACACCATATCTGGTTGTTCAGCAACAGTGTTTATGGCGGAAAAATCAGATTTCAAGTGAATCAGTTATGGGTTATCACAGGGCATGTCAGAACTTCTTAAGTACCTGTCCCTTCCGCTGTAATCACATAGCCAAGTTTCTCCTGTGAAATGATTGAACTGTGTCCAAAGGATACCCTGTTGCACCCCTGAAATGTGCATGTGTGCACACATGGCAAACATGCATGCCCTAAGGGCATGGATGTGTGCCACATGTCACATAAAAAAGCAAGAAAGTGTTTTTTTTAAGGAATTTGATAATTACCACCAACTTGAAGTTGGAGGTAATTACCGATTCCTAAAGGCACAAAAGCACTCTTTTAAGTGCTACCTACATTGCATTTTAGGAATCGGTATTACTGATTCATTAAATTCAAGGCCATAAGGAATCGGTATTAAGGAATCAGTATTTACCCATTTATTAATACTGCATCCTCCCTACATCTCAAATGCCAAAATACCGGTCAGTAACTGTGGTTCTGTGATTCTGAGGGTCTGTGGTCCTGTGGTTCTGAGATTCTGAACCTGTTTAATGAAGGTCGTCGGATATAGACGATTTTGGTATCAGCGGACCGCAAATGACGAGTGCGGTATGTATAAGTGTTTTTGTCATAACCGATCAATGAGAACACTACATATTCAGGGATTTCGTTAGAACCCTCGGTTCCATTTTGTGTGCGGCAGCCATTTTGTGTGGTTGCCCTCACATAGGCCGATGACTATGGCCGAACGAGTCTTTGGGACACGTACATCTTTAGCTGACTTCTGTGTGACCTGAACGAGCTGACTCCCTTGCCCGAGGCTGACCTCGTTGAGCCAGTGCCTTGTTAAGCAGCTGGTCAGATAGAGATCAAAGAGCAGGACATTGCTGAGTTCATGGTACATGCACACATCCTTCTTTCTTGCTTCTCACCTGCTTCTGTTCCTTCCTTTATGGCTTAATTATTGATTTGGGTTGAGGTCTTTACGATGGGTTTGTCCGGCCTGTTTGAACAGGAATGTTGGATTTTGCTTGGTCATTTCTGGTGGGCTGGACAACGGAAAGTGGGATTGTCGTCATGCGATATGTTTGAAATGTCACCCTTCTATTGGTCAGTTTGTATGTAATTGATGCTAGCCAGGAATGTGATTTTTAGCATAAAAGACGATGCTCCGTTCCATGAATTTTTGCAGTCTCTAGCGAACCACCCGTGTTGTGCTTTGTAGATCTCGGTTCCTGGTTGCAGCCAATAAAATGTGGTCTTTGACGTCATCAAGAAGTATCCTGTGTCTCTGTTTGCCGAGGCAGGGGAACTCGAAGACATCAGGCGTTTTCCCTGGCGCCGCTGGGTTCTAAAACCCGGTTCTTCAGTTGGCGCCCACTGTGGGGCGACTTCAGCAGTACCGGTCCAAGCATGAAGATCGTGAGGAGCTTCGTGTGAAAATTCTGGAGGAAGGCCTGCCACTTCATCGACCCCTGTATGTCGTCGTGGACCGAAAGTCTTTGCTGCGAGGTACCCAGCTTTCCGACGGCTAAGAAGGAATGCTGCCCTGAATGTCGCCCTGTCTTGGAGCCATTAGACGATTTGTAGAGCGAGACAATAGACGGGTCTTCTGGTGATACCATCGACATTTCAGTTAAGTATGAGTGGAGCGTCTCCCAGTTTTGTTTGGTATCCCTTCAGGATCGCTTTGATTTGGTACCTGCAGGCCCCAAAGCAGAGGGACTCGTGTATTCACGAGACTATCGTTTTGAGATTTCCCTTTAAGTTTGAAGCTAGACTAGTGAGCGAAGATGCCTGGTCTTAGCAGACTTGGAAAGATATTTGGTTGTGGTTGTACTAGGGATTCCCGATTGGAGTATTCGTGTCCGGTTCCTCCGATTGGAACTCCGACCTATGAGCTCGATATAAAACATGGTTGGGCCCCATCGCGTATAATGAAGTAAGGATCAAATATACCAGGAAAGACGGTGTCCAACAGTGGCCCCGTTATGGTAGCTTTGAAACTGAGATTTTAGACAATCTCGAAGTTAAACTGTTCAAGAAGAAAGCCCGGCCGGCGATGTTTGACTCTTTCCGCTTATGGCAAAAGGAAGCCAAACAGAAAGAAATTAAGTTAGCGAAGAGAAATAAACAAGAACGAGGTATGTCAATGGTGCAAGCTGCTATACAGTTTAGGGATAATGAAGAAGAACAAGAAAGCGAACAGATGCTTAGGCAGCGTAAACTAGCGGTAGATAAATGCTATCCAGCTTTGCCACCTCAACATCAAGAAGAGAAGAAAGATCTTGTGAAAGATCCTTTAATGTCACATCTATTGAGTTCGCCACCCCCTTATGCGCAGAGTGCTACAGCAGAGTGCTAGAGCACCTCCGCCACTTATAGTTGCGCAACCTCCGGTTGCTTTGCCACCTGTGATTCCTCAACAGCCGGCTCCTTTTCCGTTGGCTTCCTATTCCTTTGGTGCAGCCTTCTCAAGGGCCCCCGACTTTGCTACCTCCTTCGTCTGCTACTCCTACACCTGTGGTGTTATGAGCGGTTCATTTTCCGCCAGGCACGCCAACAGGCGGACTAATCCATTGACAAGTTCCACGCACACCTGAAGGACCTAGTGAGTATGTGTGGATTCAACAATGAAGCGGAAGAGATAAGAGAGTCAAATCATACAGGGATGGGCCTCTGCCAAATTCTGAGAGAGAATACTAGGGGAGTCGGGGAAAACCCTGGCTGACATCCTAACCCTTGGGCAGACCAAATAACTATCAGGGGCCAGGGCAGCACACATGGAGGCAGCTCTACAAATCCCAATAAAAGTGGAACCGGTCAATGCAGTTGTGATCAGCCCAGCAACTAAGACAGTACAAAAGGGGGTGGTGATGGACGGAGCATCTGAATTAATCAAACACTCACACCCAGTCAACAGATATGGGTTTAATACATCACCGTTCTTTAGCCCACTCTGCCACCCCAGTTCAGACACGGCTATATACAAATCAGTCTGACCCTGTGCCTCATGGGAACAGTCCAGCCCGAACTGCCAAGCCATGTTTTCCCTGGACCAGAAACAAGCTTCCGAGGACCGGTTTCTGGCATTCCAGCCGTCTTCAGCCCGGCTTGCTTGAATCCAGTGGCAAAGTGAGCAAGGGACTCACGTCTGAACATACCCTGCCACACTTATGGCGGCCAAAAGCGGTACAAAAGGGGGTGGTGATGGACGGAGCATCTGAATCAATCAAACACTCACACCCAGTCAAAAGATCTGCGTTTAATCCATCACCGTTCTTTAGCCCACTCTGCCACCCCAGTTCAGACATGGCTATATGCAGATCAGTCTGAACCTGTGCCTCATGGGAACAGTCCAGCCCGAACTGCCAAGCCATGTCTTCCCTGGGGTGGCAGAGTGTTCCGATCCCAGAAGAATGGAGCGACAAGGCATACCGTTAACCCGATCCCTGAAGCACAGAGCGGAAACAGTAATATGGATGATGATAAAGTAGAAGAAGACACTGTTCACACAGCATACACAATAGGCACAGCCACCCAGGCAACACGCTGACTTCCACAATCTCAGGTGCAAGTCAGAGATGAAGGTATCACAACTGTCATATTCACTGTGGCAACTATCAATATCATGTCTGTGGAAGCATACGAGTAGGCATGGTACGAATTTGCGGATTTGCGGATCTGCAAAATCCGCAAATTTGCGGATTTTCGGATTTTGCGGATTTCCTTAATGGGGGGGGGGGTTTCTGTGCGGCCGCGACGACGCTCACGATTGTTTTTGGGCTGATGAATGAGTCACTGAATTTGAGCTAGTTCCCAGCGACCATGTGTGTGTTACTATGCAATCGCCCCGAAGGGCGCAGGGGTCCCTTGAGTGAGCTGTCCATCATAGTGGGTAAATGGCGGAAGTCAAGGATGCAAAGGCCTCTATCCAGCATCACAGCTGATTTTCGATGGTAGATTTGGGAAGAAGGCACACCTGCCCAGCCTCGATGATGCTCACAATTGTTTTTGGGCTGATGAATGAATTACTGAATTTGAGTTTCAACTAGTTCCAGCGACCATGTGTGTGTTACTATGCAATCGCCCCGAAGAGCGCAGGGTCCCTTGAGTGAGCTGTCACTGTCTCAACCTATAATCCTGTAACTATTTTAGGATGGCGTCAGCAAGCTGCCAGCGCCATCCTAAAATAGTTAGAAAATTAGCTTCATCAGGAAGCACTAATAGATAAAATAAAGCAGGTGCTCGAGCACATGCTTTATTTTATCTATTAGTGCTTCCTGTTGAAGCTAACTTAGTAACTATTTTAGGATGGCGCTGACAGCTTGCCGGCGCCATCCTAAAATAGTTACAACTTCAAGCTTGAAGGCTTGAACTTTTGCCCCCCCGAATCCGCCGCTCGCGGATTCGCGGATTTTCGGTAAATTCGCGGGAGTTCGCGGATTGCGGATTTACCGAAAATCCGCGAAATCCGTGAGCGGAACGGATTTTGCGTTCACACCTACCTACATACGAGGTGCTAAAGCAAACTCCATCTCGGAGTTCCAGTACCAATAATATCTTTGTGTAGGGACAAGAGCAGCCGCTTGCAATGATAGGAAAGTTTAAGACGGCCATCTCATACGGCTCCAACTCCATAAGATCACAAATATACGTTACGGATGATGGCCATGGCATGCTGCTAGGATGCCGTGCCGCTGCAGAACTGGGAGTCGTGACGTTTGCCCTCGGAATTCACCAGGAAACAGTTCAGCACATCGTAGCCAAATTTCCGGCAGTCTTTGATGGGATCGGGTGACTGAAAGGGCAAGAAATACATCTGCACATAGACCCCACAGTACAGCCAGAGGCCTTACACCACAGACGCATTGCTTTCCATCTGAGGTCACTGGTTGAAAAGGAACTGGTAAAGCTCAAATCAGCCCGAATTATCGAGAAGGTAACAGGACCTACACTGTGGGTGTCACCCATTGTCGTTAAGCCGAAAGAGCCTGGGGAGGTGCAGATCGGTGGCAATATGAGATTGCCCAATACCACAATAAAAAGGGAAAGACACCTCACTCCAACGAAGACAGAAGATCAAGTACCCCCCCGCTGCAAACTGAGGCGGATGCTGGGTGCGGTTGGACGGAGGCTTGAATGACCATTGCTAGAGCCATTTTTATATAACTGTTCTCTTCCAGGGGATCCTCATCAATAGTCATAAGCATTAGAATATTCCCGCCCATGCGCGGGACCCCGGAAACAATATATTATATGTGCCCCACATATATATATACATATATATATAAATAAATATATATAAAAATAAGCAATTGCAGCCAAATAAAACAGTAGAGCTAGAATATGCTGTGAAGAATTTCCACCATACATTTGTATTAGCATTAGAAACATGAGAAACAACACCAATGCTTGTTTAGAAACTATTTTAATGCTTAGAAAGCAGTAGAAATTCTCATAACACACTGTAAGCATATACAGCTCCCAGGCTGCATCGCAAATACCCAGTCTAAAAAGACTGAAAAGCTAACCTGTAGCTGCATGTACTAAAACTGACGCTGTGCCTTTAAGGCACCTCTGCCCCTAGCTTCCCATCATGCCTCAGGGGTTACAGTTAGGTCAGTTGTTCTTTCCGGCTCCTTCAGGAAGGACCCTGGATACACAGCTCCACATTTTTTCTGCCTTTTTCAGTCAGAAAATCTTCAAAGAACAATTTTTTGATTTACTTTGACTTTTAACATCAGGGTCAAGTAAATAACTGCTTAGCAGTCGAATTTTGGTGAGGTTTTCCTGTCAGGATGCCCTCATTATTTGATGATTGCCCTTCTTGTGGCCACAAGAAGGCAAAAACGGACTCTCATGAGGTCTGTATTTTATGCTTGCCAGAAGATCATGATCCAAAAGACTGCTCTCATTGTCAAAATCTGTCTGACAGGACTTTAAAAGACAGAGAGAGGAACAGGCTCTATGGTCTGGCCCAGAGATCCATGAGGGGAAGATCTACAGAGAGGAAGAGTTCAAAGAGACCCAGAACTCCCTCCAAAGGCAAGTCAGAGTGTCCATCAACCTCAGCGCCGGGCTCGGCGCTGAAAAAACGACATCTGATGGACAGTTCGAAAGAAAAAGCTCAGTCGACGTCGGGACCGGCGTCGATGAGGAAATCGTCGTCGAAAAGAGGTTCACCGTCGTCGAAGAAAGCTCCGCCGTCGTCAACTAGGCGACGATCGGCGTCGAGAGAAGCCACGAGATCTCCGTCGACGAGAAGATCGGCGTCAAGACGTAAGTCAACTCCGCCGCCGCCAACCAGGCGACGGTCGGCGTCGAGAGACAGAATACACTCGCCGTCGTCTCAACGTCGACAGGCTTCGAAGAGTGTGACACCTCCGCCGACGTCTCCACGGAGGCGCTCGGCGTCGAGGAGCAAGAGCCCCCTCGGACGATCGTCGTCGAGGAAGGGATCATCGTCGAAGGCGTGTCGGCGCTCGACGTCGAGGATGTCCAATCCTCCGCCGTCACCACATGCCAGGTCGACATCAAGGGCATCGTCGACGACAGGACGTCGAATGCCATCTCCGTCGCCGACAGACCAACGTCGGTCGACGTCGAGACCTCCGTCGACGGCAGGACAACGCCGTTCGACGTCGAGACCCCCGTCGACGGCAGGGCAACGCCGTTCGACGTCAAGACCTCCGTCGACGGCAGGGCAACGCCGTTCGACGTCGAGACCTCCGTCGACGGCAGGGCAACACCGTTCAACGTCGAGACCTCCGTCGAAGGCAGGGCGACGCCGTTCGACGTCGAGGGAGAAGACTTCGTCATCGGCTCGACATCACAGGTCGACGTCGAGAGAACACAGGTCGTCGTCGAAGCGGTCGACGTCGAAGGTCATCACTCCGTCAACGCCGCAGAGGCGTTCAACGTCAAGGGAAAGACTTTTAAGGCGTCTTCCAACACCGGTGAGACGAAAATCCTCTTCAGTGCCCTCAACTATTTTGGTGACTCAATCGGCTTCTCGCCATTCCTCCTCAAGTACCTCTAGCTCATCGAGGTCCTCTTCCAGGAGTATAAGTCCGTTGCCCCAACGAAAGGCAACACTCTCGCCAAGATGGTATGCTTCGTTGAGCAATTGGAAGGATTCTGGAGCGACGGAGAGGCTGCAAAGATATGTAAGCCCACTCCACAGGTCACCTCTTCAGAGACTGATAGAAGAGGCAGACAGACAGAGTCCTAGCAAGCACCGATCAAGCTCTCGGGAGAGGAGAGCGGAAAGGTTGCGTACCCCCAGGGTCTCCCGATCACCACGGAGGGAGCATCCCAGGGCTACAACACCGAGAAGGGAGGTACGAACTGAGAGGTCGAGATCTCCACGAAGGGAGCATCGGAGAGAATCACGCTCTCCTCGAAGGGAAGATCGACCGAGAAGATCGCCAGTGAGGAAGGAAAAATCTCACCGCAGGAGAAGGAGAACGCCATCATCCTCCTCCTCATCTTCTTCGAGATCTTCTAAAGGGGATTACTCCCCAACGCTGGCAGACAGCCCTCGCTCCAGAGCTTCCCCGCTTGACGACGTCAACACATATCTGGACGTTTTACAAAGGGGCGCTCACAAACTTCAGATAGAAATGGCTGTTCCAGAAGTTTCCACCACTGTGATTTTTGAGACCCTTCGTCACAAATCATATTCACGGCCTTTGCTCCCATTGGTTCCAGGGATAATGGACCCAATCAAGGAGGTTTTCCTCACACCAGCAGCGATCAGGGCGGTACCGGCACGTATTCAGAAAAAGTATAGGCCGGCCGACTCAGATGCAATCTTGGTTAAAGGAGAGCCTGCGGCGGACTCAGTTATCGTAGCCTCAGCTAAGAAGAATCACACAGTCGCTCCTTCTTCTTCAGTTCCTCCTGACAAGGACAGCAAGACCCAAGATTCTTGGGGACGCAGAGTGTGCAGCACAGCAGCTTCATCCCTGAAAGTCTCTAGTGCATCAGCACTTCTCGGCAGGTACGATAGAGCTCTGTGGGACTCCATGGAACGATTCAAAGAAAAATTGCCCAAGGAGGACCAGAAGGACTTTGAGGAAACAGTGACGGAGGGCTGTTTGGTGGCAAACCAGATGATCAGTTCATCTGCAGATAACGCCCTTCTAGCAGGCCATGCCTACTCACATGGGATATGTGCGAGGAGATCTTCTTGGTTGCGTTTAACTGGTCTCAAACCAGATGCCCAGCAACGCATCCTCAATCTGCCCTTCTCAGGATCTTCACTCTTTGGGGAACATGCCGATCAGGAAATGACCCGCATGAAAACCGAATTGGACACGGTGAAGGCGGTTGGTCTGGAGAAGAGGAAAGAGCCGTTCAAGCGACGCTTCAAGACCAACAAGAACCGGGGAGGCCAACAGAGGGTTCAAACCCCTCAATGGTCCCAGAACAAGCCACAAGGGAAGGCACAATACAGAGGAGGAAAATCGGGCAGAGGCAGAGGCGGACATCATCAGTCCTCTACCACGCCTAGAGGAGGCAAAGCCTGAGCAGTGGCTTCCTCTGGCGCCGTTACCCACTCCAGTGGGAGGAAGTGCTTCGCAACACCTGGCAGAGTGGGTCAGCATCACAAAAGATCAGTGGGTGCTGAATATACTGCGCAATGGATATGCGCTACGTTTCCGGAAGAGACCACAACTGATCCCTCCAAAAAAGACTCGCTCGTACCATCTAAACCTCCTCAAAAGGGAGGTGAGCGTCCTCCTAAAGAAAAACACAATCGAAGAGGTACCCCCACCCCAAAGGGGGAAAGGAGTGTACTCAAGGTATTTTCTAGTCCCCAAAAGAGACCAAGAGGACAAGTTCAGACCGATTTTGGATCTTCGGACCCTCAACAAGGTGGTGGGCAAAGAGAAGTTTCGCATGCTGGCACTTCATCAGATATGTCCTCATCTACAAATTGGAGATTGGATGTGTTCGGTGGATTTACAGGACGCGTACTTCCACATTCCTATAACACCAGGTCATCGGAAGTACTTGAGGTTTCTGGTAGGGAACAAGCATTACCAGTACAAAGTACTTCCGTTCGGACTAAAATCCGCACCGAGGGTGTTCACCAAGTGCATGGCAGTGGTAGCGGCATGTCTACACAAAAAAGGTCTTTTTGTGTACCCATATCTAGACGACTGGCTCCTGAAGAGACCGTCCCCTCGGCAAGCCACCAAAGACTGTCATCTGTGTCTTCAACAACTACACAGGCTTGGGCTCCACGTGAACACAGAAAAGTCAGTCCTGCATCCCACGCAAACCATCCACTATCTGGGAGCAGTTCTAGACACAAACTTAGGAAGAGCGTTTCCTTCGCAGGAGAGACTATCTTCCATGGGGCAGAAATGCAGAAAGTTACTTCAGTTTCCTCGTCCAAAGGTGCGAGAAGTAGCTTCTCTACTGGGCTCCATGGCGTCCTGCATCTTCCTAATTCCAAACGCCAGGTTGAGGATGCGACCTCTACAAGTGTCTGTGGAAGATCAGTGGGACCAAGCGACTGGAGATTGGGAGGATCGAATCATCCTATCTCAAGCAGCACTGACCTCAATACAGTGGTGGACTCGCCCTCGGAATGTCTTGCAGGGAGTCCCTTTTCAGCAACCTCTTCCTTCGCTGTCTGTGGTAACGGACGCATCTCTGGAAGGTTGGGGTGCTCACATGGGTCATCTTCAGATTCAGGGTCGCTGGTCGACCAACCTTCAGACATACCACATCAACATGCTGGAACTTCGAGCAGTTCATCTGGCGCTCAAAGCGTTCCTTCCAGCAATCACAACGGACAAAATCCTGGTTCAGACGGACAACACTACAACTATGTTCTATCTGAACAAGCAGGGAGGAACTCGGTCTCGCCCTCTGTCTCAGGAGGCCCAGGCAATCTGGCACTGGCTTCTGGCTCGGGGACTGTCGGTGGTGGCAGTACACCTTCCAGGCGAACTAAACACAAAAGCGGACGCACTCAGCAGGCACTTCGAAGATCAGCCAGACTGGGTGCTAAACGACGAAGTAGTCGAAGAACTCTTCCGTTGCTGGGGTCGTCCAGACATAGATTTATTCGCGGACGACGAAAACGCCAAATGCCACGCCTTCGCGTCCAGGTTCCACCGGCCAGGGACACAAGGGAACGCTCTCCTGCTGGAGTGGACAGGAATGTTCGCCTATGCGTTTCCTCCTCTGGCACTGATTCCGAAGGTGGTGGCCAAGCTCATCAGATCGAGCATGGACATGATCCTAGTTGCTCCGGATTGGCCGCGACAATGGTGGTATCCAGACCTATTACATCTGTCGCTGTGTCCACACAGACGTCTGCCGTGCAGGCCAGACCTGTTGAGCAAAATGAACGGGAGGATCCTGCATCCCAACCTCCCGTCGCTGAACCTGACTGCATGGCTCCTGAGGTCTTGCAATACGGACACCTAAATCTGCCTCCAGAATGTATGACTATTTTAAGAGAGGCAAAGAGACCTTCCACAAGGGCGTCTTATGCGTTCAAGTGGAAAAGATTTTTCATTTGTAGTAAGGACCATGGCTTTGATCCCACCAAAGGACAAGAAGAGGTAGTCCTCCCATACCTCCTTTACTTAGCGACATCAGGGTTGAAATACGCTTCTATTAGGGTTCACCTATCTGCCATAGTAGCATACAGAAAATCACCTACACAAACATCGTTTTTTCAGGTCCCAGTGGTTAAGGATTTCCTTCAGGGATTGAAGAAGGTCTATCCACCTGTGAGAAATCCTTCTCCTCCCTGGGAGTTGAACCTGGTTCTCTCCAGGCTGATGTCTACACCGTTTGAGCCTATACACAAGGCCTCCTTGCAGCATCTCACTTGGAAGGCGGCCTTCTTGGTGGCAATAACCTCTGCGCGCAAGGTTAGCGAGATTCAAGCACTCTGCACCAAGGAACCTTACACTGTGTTTCACCACAACAGAGTGGTAATGAGGGCTCACCCGTCTTTCCTTCCAAAAGTGGTATCGGATTTTCATATAAACCAAACGATTACCCTTCCTTCGTTCTTTCCTAACCCATCGACCCCAGCTGAGAGGTCGTTGCACTCGTTTGATCTTAAACGGGTGCTAAAGTTTTACCTAGAAAGAACGAAGAGCACCAGAAAGACAGACCAACTCTTTGTCAATTATGGTTCAATGAGGACCGGGTTTGCAGCAGCCAAAAGGTCCATCTCCAGATGGATTGTCTCGTGTATCAAACTAGCATACCAGCTGGCTGGCAAACCTCTGTTACAATCACCCAAAGCTCATTCCACTAGAGGGAAGGCAGCCACAATAGCATTTTTACATGACATCCCCATGTCAGAAATTTGCAAGGCTGCGACATGGAAATCAGTCCATACATTTACAAGGCATTATTGCCTAGAGTCTGATTCCAGAGCGGATTATCAAGTAGGGCAAGCCTCCTTGAGAAACCTATTTGGGTAGAATATGGCCTTCTTTTGGGCCTATGACTATGAATGTTATCTGTTGATTCCTTTGCCCGCAGGGATGAGGTGAGGCTCGCTACTCTATTCTAATGCTTATGACTATTGATGAGGATCCCCTGGAAGAGAAGGATTAGTTACTTACCTGTAATCCTAGTTCTCTTCCAGGGGTATCCTCATCAAAGTCATAAGCAACCCTCCCGCCTCCCCGGGCAAAGGACTTTGTTTATTAAGTAGGAGATGTTTTAACCTGTTATTACCATGGTTTGGTTTTCAGTCTCCGAAAAGAACAACTGACCTAACTGTAACCCCTGAGGCATGATGGGAAGCTAGGGTCAGAGGTGCCTTAAAGGCACAGCGTCAGTTTTAGTACATGCAGCTACAGGTTAGCTTTTCAGTCTTTTTAGACTGGGTATTTGCGATGCAGCCTGGGAGCTGTATATGCTTACAGTGTGTTATGAGAATTTCTACTGCTTTCTAAGCATTAAAACAGTTTCTAAACAAGCATTGGTGTTGTTTCTCATGTTTCTAATGCTAATACAAATGTATGGTGGAAATTCTTCACAGCATATTCTAGCTCTACTGTTTTATTTGGCTGCAATTGCTTATTTTTATATATATTTATTTATATATATATGTATATGTATATGTGGGGCACATATAATATATTGTTTCCGGGGTCCCGCGCATGGGCGGGAATATTCTAATGCTTATGACTTTGATGAGGATACCCCTGGAAGAGAACTAGGATTACAGGTAAGTAACTAATCCTTATCTGCGCTGATCTATAGCGCATTTTAAAACTTTTAAAACTTGTATTTGTGTATTGTTCCTCTACTGCGCGCTGATTGCTAGCGCGTCAGATGGCTGCTCTAGGGTGGTATTGGTATTTTGTGTACGCTGATTGCTAGCGCTTGTGGTATCTCTGTGTCACTGCTACCTGACACTATCTCTTCTCCTCCTCCTCTCTTCATTTGCCCCACCTGAGGCGGAAAGCCGGGTGCTCTCCTGCCCGTAACTTTGGCATCTTTCATTACTTCTTTTCCCTTACTGCTGGGTGGCAACAGCATCGCGGGGGACTCTCGCGTGCATCTCTCCAGACCTGCTCGGCTGTTTGGGCCCGCAAGGTATTCTGGGACCTGTAGGCCAGTAGGCTGCATTTAGCATTCAGGGGCCATCTTAGGAGGATTACCGGCACACTGGTCGGCGTACCAGTGGTGCGGTCTTACTCACCTTTGCCGGATAGATTATAAATCTGAGCCTGGCACATCCTCGGATCGATCGAGTACCCCCGCTGCAAACTGAGGCGGATGCTGGGTGCGGTTTGACGGAGGCTTGAATGACCATTGCTAGACCCATTTTTATATAACTGTTATCTGCGCTGATCTATATCTACCATAGACTTTTTCCAGGGAGACATGCCTATAAAAAGCATTGTTCGGTTTGTGGGTGGAGTTTGGTCTGTCTTCCAGTGTCATCTCCCCGGGACCCGCCTATATTTCTGTCCTGTCTTCTGTTGAACACCAGATCTCTTCCCAGACATTCTTTAGATATTTATAATCTGTTGGTCGACACAAACCCTCTGTATCTTTTCCTTACTGAAACTGGGTTGGGTGAATGTTCGGGACCTGACTTAGTGTTAGCTGTCCACCCCAACTACTTCATTTTTAGGAAAGACAGAGCACAGGGCAGAGGAGGCGGTATATTCATGGTAGTGGATAAGCGTTTTCCTTGCACCATTATACCAATTGACGACATCTCGGGTTGTGAATCCCTAGGGTTTTCTCTTTCTGTGTCCTCTCATCAAACTTATGCTGGGATTTTAGTCTATAGACCCCCAGGTCCCCTTTGCTCTTTTTATGAAGAGCTCTACACTGCTGTAGCAGCTCTGTGTCTAAAAACGGACCAATGTCTGTTGCTGGGGGATTTTAATATTCATATGGACTCAAGTACTGATGTCGACACCATTAAGCTATTAGATGTCACCTCCCCACTAGGTCTGGTCCCTTACATCACTACTGCCACTCACATTAAAGGTCACACTCTGGACCAAGTGTTCTCCACCACTCCCATTGCCGTGTTGCCCCCTAGCCCGGTTCTTTGGTCAGACCACCACCTTGTTAAGTTCCAGATCCCTGTGACTAATAAACCCTTAACCAGACTGTTATAGTGTGCGCGCCAGACAACGAGAGCTTTCAATCGAGTGACCCCGCTTATGCTGGCACAAGCTCTCTCTGACCATCCGTGCCTGTTGTCAGGCAGCCTTGAGACTGATCTTGCTCTCTTGCAGGGCTGGTTGGAGGAGAGATTTGATGAACTTGCACCCGCCTCGACCTCCCGTAAAAGCTGCAAGCGGGCATCTGCCCCGTGGTTTTCAGCTTCCCTAGCAGACATGCGGCACAGTTGTAAAAAGGCGGAAAGAGCTTGGCACCGTCACTATGATCCTCTGTAGAAGAATGCTTATAAAGAGTCCAGCAAGGCATATCACGGCAGCATTACCTTAGAAAAGAAAGCTTATCTTGCTAGAAGAATCGAGGCCGCCACTGTAGCCAGCAAGGAAATTTTTCTTATAGTTAAAGAATTCATTTCACCTAGTTCTGTTTTGCCCACACACCATCATTCTGAACTTTGGGTGTCGAAATTGTCCACTTTTTTTATCTCCAAAATTCAAACCATCCAAGACTCTTTTCCCTCCACCACTCTGACTACTCCATCTAAAATATGTGCCTTTTCCTCTGCCCCCCTTCCTGATGACGGACCTATCCTTGCTAACTTTCCTTTCCTTTCGTTGGCTTCTTCTATAGATCTGATGTCTAAGCTTAAGTCCGGCTCACCTTTGGACCCTTGTCCTGCAAAGTGCCTGGGCAAAATGGCCCTAGTGATAAACGATCAGGTCAACCCGGTGCTCAATTGTTCACTGAGCACAGGTGTGGTCCCCCAGGCCTGGAAACATGCCCTGATCTTGCCGCTTTTGAAGAAGCCCAATCTGGACCCGCTGCTGCATGCCAACTATAGGCCTAACTCCCTTCTCCCGGACTTGGCTAAGGTTGTGTAGAAGCACGCCCACGCATCTCTTTCCAATTTTTTGGAAACTAATAACATCTTGCATAACACCCAGTCGGGCTTCCGTGCCAATATGAGCACGGAGACTGCATTACTGGGGGTCACTGATGCCATCAGAGAGGTGTTGGATGTGGGAGGTAAGGCCATGCTAGCTATGCTGGACTTCTCGGCGGCCTTTGACACCGTTCCCCACAGCAGTCTGTTGTTCAGACTAAAGGAGATGGGGCTGAGGGGACCGGTGTTCAATTAGTTTAAGTCCTTCCTTGCTGGCCGCCGACAAACGGTCTGGGCCCCTGCGTTCTCCGCCGAGATGACGCCATTGGAGGTCGGGGTGCCCCAGGGCTCTGTTTTGAGCCCTACCATTTTTAACATCTAATGGCACCCCTGGCGGCTCTTGCGGAGACCTATGGTGCCCAGATCGTGTCCCAGCTTCTCTTTACTTGCCAGAAGGGTGCTGACTTCGATGGCGGGCAGATCATAGGCTGTTTAGGGGCGGTCTTCAAGTGGTTTGAGCAACACAGCCTTAAATGCAATTCCGACAAATCGGAGCTGCTATTCTTTGGCTGTCCATCTGACCCCAGGTGGCAGTCTTGGTGGCCACCGGACATGTTCCCTCCCAAGGCTGTCTTCCCCAAGGCCAAGAATCTGGGAGTGCAGATCGACGATGGACTGATGCTGAAGCCTCAGATCCTGGGCCTTGTCGGCAAGTGTTTTGGCGTCATAAAAATGCTTAGAAAATTCCTTCCAATGTTGTACCTCTGCCAGCGGAAAGTGACTGTTCAGGCTCTGATAGGTTCTCGCCTGGATTATTCCAATGTGCTCTACCTGGGCCTGCCGGAGTTTCTCATCTCTCGCCTGCAGGTTGTGCAAAATGCTGCTGCCAGATCCATTTTCGGTCTTTATCGCAGAACAAGTGCGACTGCATTACTAAAAAAACTTCATTGGCTCCCCATTAAAAAACGTGTGGCCTTTAAGGCTCTCACGCTAACTTTCATGGCGCTCCATGGCACAGGAGCTAAATATATCAGAAACCGACTGGCTTCCTATCTGCCTTCGAGAACACTAAGGTCAGCTTCTGTGGCCTTGGCAATTGTTCCTCCTGCCAGACGGGCCTGGCTGGGCGGGCGTTCTTTCCGCCATCTAGCCCCCAAGCTCTGGAACTCCTTGCCTGTTTCCCTGAGATTAAATACCAGCCTCTAGAATTTCAGGAAGGATCTAAAGTCGTGGCTCTTTGTTCAATAATTTCTGCCTTGTCTGTCCGCTCATGGTCATCTGTTCCCAAATCTGCTAAAGCGCCGGGACACTCCTGTGAAATAGCTGAGCGCTATATAAGACCAACTTAGCATAACAAGAAACTTAACATAACGGTCTCATTGGGAAACTGAGTGGTGTGTTGGTGCTCAAAACAAGACCTCGGATCTGGATACCATCAGTTAGTGCTGGACGAAGAGTTGAGATAGATCACCACCTTTTCCACCCATGTGGGCCTGAGGAGATACACCAACCTGTGCTACGGAGTGTCGAGCGCAGCCGAGGTGTTTTAGAATGTCATTTACGAACTTCTGATGGACCTTCCTGGAGTGATGAACGTCAATGATGACATTCTAATATACACTAAAACCATTGCAGGTTACAATACCAGGTTGGCCCAGGTATTGCAGAGAATCCAAGAGTTGGGCCTCACTATTCATCGATACAAATGCGAGTTCATCAAAAGGCAACTACAATTCTTTGGGTATATCTTCTCGGCCTCCGATGTTATCCCGGACTAAGACAAGGTACGAGATATAAAAATCGCAGCTGCTCCCACCAATGTAACCAAGGTGGGAAGCTTCCTTGGTATCGTCAACTATTGTGACCGGTTTATCTGAGCTCTCACTACCCTCACTCAGCCACTCCAAGAGCTAACCAAGGGTTCTGTCCCTTAGATCTGGGGTTTGGAACATGAAACAGCTTTCCAGGCAATCAAAGATGCCCTGTCCTCCATCACCACATCGGCCTTCCTTGACTTCCGTAAACTGACGATTGTTGCTGTCGATGCTGGTCCTCAAGGGCTGGGAGCTGTCATGTTGCAGCTGAGCCGGGTCGAGGAAGAATGGGCCCCTGTGGCCTTTGCCAGTCGCTTCTTAACAGACACAGAGCAGAGTTAATCCCAAACTGAGAAAGAAGCAATAGCTATTCATTGGGGATGTCGCCACTTCCACTTATATGTGTATGGACATCCGTTTGTCATGGCAAGCCTCTTCTACCCCTGTTTGCTCGCACTGCCTCCATACCACCTGTTCAAATTGTAAAATGGATGCTCCAATTGCAGGAATACAACTGTCATGTGGAATACCATCCTGGGGCTCCGAACCTGGTGGACTACCTATCGTATCACCCACGGGCAGCTACCCTGGAGGAGGAGTCTGACGCTGAGGATATAGAGGAATATCTTTGATGTGTAACTGCCAGGTCGTGCCCAATTCCCTTGTCCATGGAGGTGCTGGGAGAGGAAACCCGCTGGGATGAATGTATCCAATGAGCCATACAAATCATGAAGCATGGTCAGTGGCAAAATGTCAAGAATAAATGGTAGGTGCTCACCACAGAAGCAAACCGGATCATGGAGAGTTTGTATCATGTCTGACATGAGCTGACTGAAGATTCCACGGGGTGCCACCTCCAAGATCATCGCCTAGTTAGCCCTAGGGCCCTGACAACCCAAGTGATCCTACTGGCACCTGCAGGGCTTCAGGGGCATGGTAAAGACTAAGACCTGACAGCGAGCCAAGGTGTGGTTCCCTCTGATGGATGATAAGGTAGAAGAGGTGGTGAGATCTTGTCAGTGGTGACAGGCTCCTAGCAAAATCAGTCCACCAGCTCCATTAATCAGGGAACCTTGACCAGGCTGCTCGTTGTGTTGTTTCAGCCAGGATTTTGTGAGACTCCCGGACGGAAGGTACACTTTTGTGCTAATCGATGATCACTCTAAATATCCAGAAGTAGAGTTAATCCCATCCCTGAGTGCGAGCGAGGTCATTCCCAAGCTGGAGTAGGTGATGGCCACTCATGGACTCATTCAAGAGCTGCAAACTAATAATGGTCCTCCTATCCAGGTACATGAGATAGCAGACTATCTTTCATCTCTTGGTATTACCCACAAGAAAATAACGCCAAGGTGGCCTCAATCTAATGGAGAGACTAAGTGGTTCATGGGCACGCTAAACAAAGTTATCCGCATTGCCCATGACCACCACCAGTCACTTGAGTTAGCGATTTTTTAATTTCCTCTTGTCTACCGGCAAAAACCCCATTCCATCACGGGAATAGCTCCAGGTCATCTGTCCATGGGGCGTGTGGTTGCGAATTCCATCCCGCATCCTCCTTTGTGCCATCCGGAGACCCTGTATGGGGAACAAGTTCAAGCCCACAGTCAACTTTGAAATGATCAAGCCAGTCGACTGAGAGCCCATCCGTCTGACCTAAAAGTGGGCACTTTGTTCTCCTACAGAATCGTGCCATGGGTAGCAAATTTAGACTACCTTATGAGAAAGAGCCTTGGGTTATCACCCACCGGAGAGGCACGAGGATCACAGCACAGCAAGGCACTGAGACTGCCACAAGAAATGTATCATTTTTCATGTAGTTTCCCTCAAAGGACATACCTCTGGAATTGATGTGGCAGGAGCCAGCTATAGCAGACATTCCCAACCAGGAGGAGTGGGGAGGTTCTGAGCTGGACTCACCTGTGACTGTTACACCAGCTCCGGAGGTGCCTTTGACCAGTACCGGTCTCCCAGAAAGTTCCATGATGGCATGATGATCCCCTCAATGTGCCTGGGCGTCTTGGGTGCACCCAAGTAGAGCCTGAGAAGAAACCCTGAGCCATCCTGTAGACTGAAGGACCATTTGATGTAGGACTGCACCATTTCACATTCTGCAGGTGCATGCCAAATGTAGGTTACAGGTTAATTTGTAGCTATATAATTCTTGCATATGCCCCTGGTGGTCAGTTTTGTGGTATTAGTTGTTAACGTGGTTAGTAGGGATGATTATTGTGTTGGTGGAATCTGTTTGGGGAGAAATGTAGTGTCGTCCCTGTGACGGAATGTGTGCTACTCGGATTAGCCCATTAGTGAGGCGGGTCAGAGAGGAGGTTATGTTGAGCCCCCTCGACCTTGCCTCTAGTGCAGCAGTCTTGTCACCATATGATTTTCATCAATAAATCGGAGCCTGGTCGGATGTGACGTCAGGGACGCACATAAGCCAGAGCTCGGCATACACCACAACTTGCTCTGTGTATTCTTTACCACTCCACTCGATCTAGCCTTCACGCACTACGCCCATTTGTTCGTTGAGTGTCTGGCACTGAGCCCGCATCACAGACACAACAGTGCACGCAGCCCCTCGATTAGATTATAAAAGATGTCCGATTCTCCTGCGTATTACACAAATCCATTAATGATGGCACACTCATTATCTAAGCGAATCATCAATTTGGGTAAATAAAATGTACCCTGACTGACAATTTCATTTGTTTGAACAGCCCTGGTAATCTTTAATCCTTAAACAGATATTCCCATCTGAAATAGAATCAAAATACCATTCTTTACCCAACAATGCCGGCCCCCAGCCCTCCTACTTCTATTTGTGTAACCGCTGCCAAGTACCATTTCTTCAGGTTCTGTAATCGTAATCCCTCCACCTCTTTGTTCTTCCCAGTGCTCACTCCTTAAAAGCCACATGTACAGAGCGTCTTCTGTGAAAAAACCGACAACAAACTTAAATCAATGGTAGATCAATTATAGAGGCTTTTTACCTCCCATCCATTATGCCAATATATCATCCACACAAATAGCTCACAGCTAACAATCCCCCAGATAGCAAACTAATAAATATCACCAGTCTGCTTTGAATCCTTCTTTGTTTTAAACATTCACACGCAACATGATGAGTTTCTTCTGTTGCTCGGATCGAATCAAGCTCATACCTGAACAACTCATCACCACCGTTTACAATAGTGCCTGTTTTATTAGTGTATTACATAGTGGACCCCTGTTGAAAAGATTAGACATGCACAATTTCATTCTTACCTTTACATGAGTAAATCAACTTCCATGTAATCAGCATTCTCAATCAAGTTACAAATATACCAAACATGACAGATTTACAGAGTGTGACGTATATGAATAGAAATATTGCTTTGCCTTCCATTGCAATCCTGTCATATAAATACATACAGTTAAAATCACTAAGAGAACTCAACATGAAGTTTTTAGTGATCTTGCCAACTGATTGATCAAAATCTCAGCAAAGCTCCCCATTATTACTAAGAATGCATCTTGTAATTCATGCCTGAATACTATTCAAGGTGATCCAAATCTGCTATGCTCACCCCCTACACTCAAAACTGTGTATTCTCGAGAATGTGTTGCTTTACTTCCTGCTGCTTTGCGCATTGGTTCTTTATAAAAAAAATCTCATATCCATTTTATCATTCAAACCTGATGGATTTATAGTGTTGAACTTCTTAATCCCAACAACTTCTCTTTCTGACAACAGTTTTGCTTAGTCAAATCCCTGTTCTGTGGTTAATATCTCTAATAACAAGATTCTCAACTGTGCAATATTGTGTTGATTCTCTAACCAAAGCACTACTAGATGTGAATTTGTGTTTTTGTTGCGGATCATGCTTTTATGTTAAGTGATCCTTAATTTTATTTTCCTCCCCGTTTTGCCAATATATAACATTTCACATGGATATTTTATGCATTATATAACATTAGCCGTATTTCAGTCTGCTGAATCTTCCAACTTGATAAACTACTCTGTCCATGCGTTTGCCTGTGATTACATTATTGCAGTGTATGCAATTGTAGTATTTTTTGTGCAGTCTATCATCAAATTCTGTATTCTGGTTTTCAATGATAGCAATTCACTAATGTTTCTTGTTCTGGTATGAGTGAACAAGGGTCTGGATTTTAATATGCCCTGAAGACTGGCTCCTTTTGTAATAATTCCCATAGTTTGAGTATAGGTTTTTTTGATGATCGCAGACTTTGTAAAATATTTAGAAACTAACAGCATTTGATTTCTTTCAGGTTTCAAGTGATTGCGTAATAGATTTTTGTATTCCCAATTCTTGATTCATTCTTCTGATTGTGTAACTGTAGCCATTAGGTAGCTTCTGTTCAAGTACATTTGTCGGATATTTGATATAGCCACCTTGCAAGTGTCTGTGTTAGAAGTAATCCTTTTGACTCTCATTATTTGAGAATAAGGAAGGTTCTCGAGCAGTTTAGGTGGATGGAAACTCCAGAATTGTAAAAAATGATTAGCAGGTTTCATGTATTCACTAGTTTTTAAGCCTTTATCAGTTTTTGCAACCCATACATCTAAAAATGCAACACTCACATAACTGGCAGTGTGGGTAAATTAAATCTTGTTGTTCCTGGTATTCAGAGCCATTATACTGTTCATTAGTTTTGTTTCTGTGTTTTTTCACCAAATTAAAAAAATTGTCATCAATGAATATGCAGTACAAAACTTTAAAATAATCAAACTAGTAAAAAAATTACATGAAGATGTAAAATTGACTGCTTTGACTACGCCCACACACATATGATCAACAGTAAAGAAAGTGTGAGATTATAGAGGAGTCAGATTTACTATTCTTGCTCCCACACAAGCAAAAATAGGAAAATTGTCTGAGAGGCTTGGAGGGGTCAAATGGACTAGTCCTATTCCAAGTTAGAAAAAAACTAATTTATATCACAAATACAAAATAAAATAAAATATGAACACTATTTTTTATAAGAACAGTTCGGGCCCAGCTGCCCTAAAATATAAACATTGACAAGCAATTTCAATTAATAATAAAAAACTACTAAAAACTAAAAATTATGATAAAATGTAGTATTGCAAAAAAAGTGACTGCTAATTAACCAATTATTAATCAAATACAATCATCAACTAATTTAAATGGCAGTTAGTCAATGTAAATCATTACAAGTCATTTTGATTCAAAAGATCTGGTGCCAGAATTACAAAGCTTTGGATTTGCGATGACCTACTAGCAATTTTCAGGAATTCTGGGGTCAGTATGCCACCATGTCTGTGATTGGTTTTGAAAAAAACTATTTGTTTTTTAAGTACAGGCTGTTCTCCATAAGGGAAAATTGGATGCACTTCAAAATGAAAAGAGTAGGCAGTGGTCTGTGGGGCCACTGTCTGCTCTTAAAAATGTTTTCACTGGAGGTGTGGCTTGGACAGCAATGAGAGGAGGCGAGTAAGTCCAAAGCTCCTCAGCACCCCGGGACAAAGCCAAGAAAATAAGTGCTCCGATTTAATCGCCGAAGACACTAAATCAAAGTGAACACTGCCGGAACCCGCCAGGCACAGAACGGTAAAAAGACTGCACAAAACGGACCACCCTAAAGAAAGCAACATCCAAAAGAAAATAACGGAACGTGAGATATCGAAATCAGTAAGATGGCGAGCGCGAGAAGCTAACGAGAGCAGCGAGGAGACGCTAAAGACCAACCTTGAGGGGAGATAACGAGCGAAACACAAGGTCAGTGCCGCGCACAGCCCCGCAAGCAGATACAGCCCCCGCTGGCCTCCCAGTGGTCCGTCACAAAGGGTGCAGCCACCGTAAGCAGACAGTAAGCAGACTTTCGCGCATCAGCAACAAACAGCAACGAAAGCGAAAGCGAGTAGCACAAGGGGCGGCCATCTTAGAAAGCAGAGAGTGCAAACACAGACATTGAGGCGGCAATAAGAGATGAGAGCAAACTCAACCTGAAAAACGAACACAAAGAGAGTCCCCGTAGGCACTTAGACAAACAATGTGCCAGGACCGCTCTAAGACCATTCTCTAAAGCAAAGAAAGAGTGCACAATATCCGCAACTGGCAGCCATCTTAATTTGGGCTAAAATGCAACATCGTGGCAGCCACAGAGAAACGGTCATACGCACAACAAACCAGCATACATAATATCTGCTGACACACAGTCAGATACCGCATTAAAAAGTCAGTAGGTCAACAGCCTTGCGCAGATTGATCGAGACCACAAAGAGAGCGGAAACAAAATATTCAGACGGCGGCCATCTTAAGTAGGGCAAAATAGCATCATAGAGGCAGCCACAGAAAAACAGCCATATACACAAGAAACCAGCATACATTACGCAAATAACCGCTGACACACAGACAGTTACCGCGCTAAAGTCAGTAGATCAACAGCCTTGTGCAGACCCACTGAAACCACTAAGAGAGCAGAACCAAATACCCAGACGGCGGCCATCTTAAGTAGGGCAAAATAACAACATCGAGGCATCCACAGTGAGATAGCCATACGCACAAGAAACCAGCCTACAAAACGCGAAAACTTGCTGAAACACACACAGGCAGTTTCCGTGCTAAAGTCAGTAGTTCAACAGCCTTGTGCAGACCGATCGTAACCAGGAAAAGAGCGGAAATAAAACATCCAGGCGGCGGCCATCTTAAGTTGGGCAAAATAACATCACTGACGCAGCCACAGAGAAAGAGCCACATGCACAAGAAACCAGCATATAAAACGCGAATTCCCGCAGACTCACAGACAGTTACCGAACCAAAGCCGGTAGATCAACAGCCCTGCGCACACCGATAGTGACCACACAGACAGCGGACAAAAAATATACGGACGGCGGCCATCTTAAGGGGGGCAGAAGAAGGAAAACACACACCGAGGCTCACGCAGGGGGACAGACGTAGGCGCAAAGTACCAGACAGAAGCTGCACCACAAGCAGAAGTACAACAGCCCTATCCCGAACTTTCGATTGCGTGAGACAGTTGGGTGGAAATAGACCAAGCCAATAAGCAAACAAGTGGACAGAGAACAAACCGCCCACACAAACGGACCCAGCGCCACGAGAGCCAAGAATACGACCGAGCCTGCGGATCAAGAAACAAGAAGCAAGGGGCAGGGTCTCCAGCCTCAAAAAACTGCCGTCACAACGGACAAAAACCCAAGACCAAACAAAGCGCTAACAGCCACAGGGGGCCATTCAGCTGGAACTCGCGGCATGCAGAGCAGACATCCACACGGCCACCAATAGACTATCCACAGTCGAACAGAGAGTGAGTGACATCAAGGACAAATCCCGATTAGCCAGCAAAACAATGGGGCAGATTGCCAAAGCAACGACAGATCCACAAAAACAAGCGGCAGACTTCGAACACCGACAGAGGAAAGGGAACATAATGATCCTTGGTATTCCTTTTTGTTTTTAATGATTTTATTGTTTTATTACAGGGAAATACAACAGTACAAATAAACAAACAGAAATTCATCTTGAATACATACAGAGTAAAAAACTTATGGAGTCACACAAAATAATTAAATCCAGTCAGCAATTGGAGCCCAGATTTTCTCCCCCAAAGCTCTTCTTTTGATGCCTTTTAACTGATAAATGGCAGACTCAATATTATACATAAACAATAATTGTTCACGCCAAGTAATTAAAGGAGGATCTGAGTTGATCCACTCCCTGGTAATGCAGACTCTAGCCACTGCCATGCAAATAAACAAAAATTAAGTTACTGGCTTTGATCTAGAGATAGAGAAGTCCATTCCTAGTAACACCTTCTCAGTGTTTACTGTAATGTCACAATTAAGAACAGCGTCCAGAGAGCTTTCAATTTGTTGAAAAAAACTCCTAAGTTTAGGACATTGGACAAACATATGCAGATCGTTAGCTGCATACAGCCCGCAGCGGCTACAGTTCGTTCCAGTAGTGGTACTCCACTTAACAACCTTACTAGGAGTATAGTAAAGATCATGTATGCACATAAATTGCTGAGATTTCATCATCCCTGTAATTAAACATTCTGAAGCACATTTAACAGAAGACAAGACATCTATACCAGAGAGGCCTAGTTTACTAGCCCATTTCGACTGACATTGTTCCATATCATCCCCACATTCTTTAATCAAACTTAGATAGAGAGCGCCTATAGGGGGTTTTTCCTGAAGAAGTTCCAGTAAAGAAATTTTTGTCCTTCTAGCTGAACTAATAAATGTATGACTCTTGAAATCAATAATAAGATCCAAAGTCGCTCCGTGGTACACGCCTGCCCTTAGAACTATGAAGCAAACCTGCCGCAAACTGGAGAGAGCCTGGAGGCAGGACCACTCACAACAGAGGAAGGCTGAATACAGAGCCGCCATAAAGCTCTACAAAAACGAAATAAAAGCTACACAATCCCACTTTCACGATTCGAAAATTAATCTGGCCGCCAACGCCCCCAAGGAATTTTTTTAAATAGTTAAGTCTTTAATCTCTCCCTCCCCTGAGCGTCCTTCATCAGACGGCGCACAAACCCGCTGTAACGATCTTGGCACTTGTTTTTCCCAGAAAATCCAGGCCATCTACTCCTCATTTACCATTGGTAATGATGTCACAGAACTCACTTCCCCTACAGCCTCCGACCATCCCTGTCTGCTCGACAAATTTCCACTCCTCGACCTCTCCACATTAGACAGGTTGATCCCTAAGATCACCTCTGGATCCCCTAATGACCAAGCACCCCCTCAGACTCTCATTAAGGTCATTGACTTCATTCGTCCGGTCATTCTGGATGTCCTTAATGCTTCCATCACTTCCAAATCCGTTCCACCTCCTTGGAAGTGTGCGATGGTCAAAGCTTTACTGAAAAAGCCTACACTGGACCAGAACAACTTGGCAAACTATCGCCCCATCTCCTTGCTTCCATGGATGAGTAAACTGCTTGAGAGGCACGTTAATAACATCTTAGTGGACTACTAAGAGTCCAACAGTCTGCTCTGTGCCTCTCAGACAGGGTTCCGCCCTCAGCACGCAACTGAAACTGCTCTTTTGGCAGTGACGGAAGAAGCTAGAGCTGTGCTGGACCAGGGAGGAAAGGCCGTCATCATATTACTTGATCTCAGCGCCGCGTTCGACACGGTTAACCATGCCACATAATTACAACAACTGAGTGGTTTGGGCATGTCGGGCGCAGCCCTGGAATGGCTAATCTCCTTTCTGGATGATAGATTCTTCCAGGTGTTTGAGGGCGAGACAGTCTCCCCCAAACATCCACTTAGCTGTGGGGTGCCCCAGGGCTCCTCCCTGAGCCCCACTCTTTTTAACGCACCTCAGCACAATCTCCTACGCCGACGACACCCAGCTGATCCTCTCCCTGACCAACGACCCCGCCTCCGCCAGAGCCAACCTGCACGAAGGGATGAAAGAGGTAGCCGAATGGATGACGACCAGCCGCCTGAAACTGAACTCTGACAAGACGGAGGTCCTCATCCTGGGCTCTTCACCCTCCGCCTGGGACGACTCCTGGTGGCCTCCCGCCCTGGGCACCGCACCCAAACCAACAGACCACGCACGCAACCTGGGCTTCATCCTGGACTCCTCCCTCTCCATGTCCAGGCAAGTCAACAGCGTCTCCTCGGCGTGCTTCAACATCCTACGCATGCTACGGAAGATCTTCTGGTGGATCCCCACCGAGACCAGGAAGACCTTCACCCAGGCCCTCGTCACCAGCCGACTGGACTACGGCAACGCCCTCTACGCCGGTACCACCGCCAAGCTCCAGAAGAGACTCCAGCGGATCCAGAATGCCTCAGCCAGACTCATCCTCGACATCCCACGTACCAGCCACATCTCCGGACAGCTGAGAGACCTTCACTGGCTCCCCGTCAACAAAAGAATCTCCTTCCGCCTCCTCACCCACGCACACAAAGCCCTACACGACCAAGGCCCGAGCTACCTCAACAGCCGGATCAACTTCTACGCTCCCAAACGCCACCTCCGATCAGCCAACCACGCCCTCGCCGCCGTCCCCCGCATCCGAAGAGCGACTTCAGGAGGAAGGTCCTTCTCCTACCTGGCTGCCAAGACCTGGAACTCCCTCCCGTCCGACCTGCGCCTGACCCAAGACCACCTCTCCTTCAGGAAGAAGCTGAAGACCTGGCTGTTCGAGCAGTAGCGGCACCACCCCCCCCCCCCCCCCCAGCGCCTTGAGACCCTACGGGTATGTAGCGCGCTCTATAAGTGTCATTGATTGATTGATTGATATGGAACCTCTAGAAAGGATAGTCCATCCCTTTGGTGTGCGTATTGTTACCTACGCAGACAACACCCAACTGGTGGTCTCTCTTGACCACTCGGAGGGATCGTCTTCCACCTTAGATCCCTGTCTAGAGGCTGTTGCCAGATGGATGCAATCTTCCTGTCTCAAACTCAACGGGGAAAAAACAGACATCATGCTGCTGGCAACCCTCCTCCATCTGCCCTAGCATCCATCTGGCCCCCATGTCTTGGCCCGCCTCCCCCTCCCAAATCCCAGATTAAGAGCCTCGGAATTTGGCTGGACAAAGCGCTTGATTTTTCAGCCCAAGCCACCAAAACTGCCTCTACGTGCATTGGGCTGATGAAAATGCTCCGCAAGGTGCTCCCTTTGCTCCCATTCCAGGCTAGGAGGATCATGGTCCAGGCCCTGATTCTCTCCCGCCTGGACTATGGGAATGCCCTTTACATAGGAGCCCCGGCAGCAGTGACCCACAGGCTCCAAGTCACACAAAACTGTGCCGCCCGACTACTGTATAACATCCCCCGCTGGCAGTCAGCCAAGAAAGCGCTGAAAGAACTTCACTGGCTCCCAGTAGCGGCCAGAGTACAGTTTAAGGCCATGTGCATTGTGCATAAATCATTCCATCGCACTGGCCCGGCAATTCTGCACCCTATAGCTAAGCCTTACGCACCGTCCAGAGCCTTGCGCTCCAGTTCTCTACAGATTGTACCTACAACCAAAATTAACAAAGCTCGCTGGAGCGGTAGCTCCTTCTCTCATACCGCGGCCAAACTTTGGAACTCCCTCCCCCTCTCCCTCCGAGAGAACAATAACCGTATGTCCTTCAGAAAGGCCTTAAAAACACACTTGTTCGCAAAAGCGTGTTGATCCACCCTGAGCCCGCTACAAACAATCAGTCTAAAGCGCTGCGAGGCCTCCGGGTAGTTACGCGCTACATAAGTGCAATTTTTCATTTCATTTCATTTCTGTAGAAAACTGCGGTTTGGAAGAAATTTAAAGAAATCATTTCTTGCCAACAAAAATGTATCCTCTAATTCTTGAAATGATGCAATTTGGCCGTTGCTAAAAAAGTCACCCAAATATTGTTATCCTTTCTGCTCCCACCTGTAGATCGTTAAATCACAAAAAATATTTGGCAAGAGCCCAGGCGAGGCTAAAGAAGTATAAACATTTAATTTAGATATAGATAGATGCTTCCGTACTTTTTGCCAAACTCCGAAGGCTGACTTCAGCGTCTTGAACTTTGTCTTTTTGTGGTAACTTGAGAAAGCTACCCTTCACTTTCTCGCCCATGATTAGTTCAAAAATAGATGGAGTTTGACAAGCAGGAATATCTGCTCTGTCACCAATTATAAGAGGTCTAATAAATTGGAGTGTTGTTGCTAAATAATAAAAGAAAAAATAAGGAACATTCCATCCCCCACACTCCTTACTCAATATCATCTTTTTTAGAGCTTTCCGATGGCGTTTATAACTCCATAAAAACTTAGAGGTGGTCCTTTCTAAGTTTTTAAAACAAGAGAAAGGAAATTCCAGCGGTATAGTGCGATACATATATAACACTTTTGGTAAAATCAGCATTTTTAAGATATTAAGTCTACCAAGTAATGATAGTTGTAAGTGGTCTAGACGTTGTAGCAAACTGTTAATTTGGGATATCGCTGGATTTATGTTAAGTTCGGGTATTTGCTCTATAGGCAATGATATCTTAATTCCTAGTATTCCTCTGAGATAATAGGGATATTTGTAGGTGGATTATCTCCTGAACCTAAAATCTGCGTCTTCTCCATGTTGAGTTTGTACCCAGAGAATGACCCAAATTGTTTGGCAAGCTCGTTGATTGCCGGAAGAGAAGTCTGTACGTCAATGGCTTTTATAACAATATCATCAGCGTAAGCCAATGCACGATAGTTAATATTGGCTAAACAGATAGGGCTAATCCTTTGTTCTGTAATAAAGCGGTTAATTAGGGGGTCAATATAAAGTGCGAAAAGTAAAGGTGAGCAGGGGCATCCTTGTCGGGTGCCCCTAGTGATCGAAAAAAAGGAGAAAGCTGGTCGTTAATTTTAATACACGCTTTTGGGGCGATATACATAGTTTTTAGTGCCGTTAGAAATCTCCCTCTGTTTTTTTATTGAGTAGCTCAAGGTTTCTCCTCGAACCACACACTTAAATGCATCCCAAACTACCTTTAGCGAGGCAGAGCCCTTGTTATTAGTAAAAAACTCAGGGATTCAAGTATTCATATGCTCAACATAGGGTGCATCGAACAAAAGCTTACGATCAAAAGACCAAGACCGAGAGCTAGATAGTATAGTTGATTCAAAACTAAAAATAATAGGGTTCTGATCCTATACAATTTTAGGTAACACTCTGTATTCTATTTGTGCTAGTTCATTAAAAAAATTCCTTGCAACAAAAAAATAATCCAGCCTAAAGTGTTTTTGATGAGGGGCAGAAAAGAAAGTACATCCATAAGTTCCCCCCCTTTTCTCAAAACCCACATCTATCAAACAGTATTCTTGAGCGATCCTCTTAACTGCTTTAAATACATTCTTTTTTCTCCCCACATATGCAGTATTTTCACATATATCAAATGTTTCATCCAAATTGAGTTTAAAATCCCCACATAATATTAACCTAGGTGGCCATAAAGCCAACACCACGCTTAACTGATGAAGAACTGTGACGTCATCAACAGTAGAAGAATAAACTGAACAGATAGTAATGAGCGATCCCCCAAGTTTAAGCTTGGCAATGACCCATCTTCCCAACGGGTCTTCTTTAACTCTCTTGACTTCCCCCAACCCAAACCTCTTTAAAATGGCCATCCCCCTTATCATGGAACTTTGACGAGAGCACCCACAACCTCCATTCCTAGGTCCTTAAGCCATCCCCTATTTGACCAAGAGACATGAGTCTCCTGTATACATATTAAATCAGCCCGCATAGCTTTAAACACCTGAGCTGTTATACCCCTTTTTCTTTTGTCATTTAACCCACACACATTGATAGAGCCGATGAAAAATTTAACCATTATCTTGTATTAGTATAGTACCGCAGTTAGTCTTACATTTACAGTAGCAAAACATTTCAAAATTTGACCACAACCATACATAATTCAAAAACACCAAAACTAAGCATCCTTTGGCTGTACTTCCCTGCTCCCAACACAACACCCTTTTCCCTCCCCACCCAACCCACCCTCCTCCCAAGACTCCACCACCAGAGGCTTAAGGGCAAGAGCCCTCATTGATGGAAAGTGAGAGTGAGCTATGTGGTTCTACCTGAACCAACCAGACCCATATTATATCTTACCCCCAGCATTCTTTGAAAGAAAAAACCCCAGAGACCCAAAAAAGAAAGCTTGAGCAGGGTATGTAGCCCTTGTCCTATCTTCTATTACATTTCATCTAGAAATTGCTGTGCTTTAACCTCGGACACAAAAAAGTGGTTTTCCCCTTGTGTACCACCTTGAGTTTTGCAGGGTTTAATAGGAATACTTGCCCCCCTTTAGACAGAATTGGAGCCATTAGCTGTTTAAGCCTCCAACGTTGCTGCACTGTTACCGGACAAAAATCGGGCCTTACAAAAAACTCATGCCCCAATCCCTTTCTGGTCTTTAAAGGTCTAGCTAAATTATACAAGATCTCACGGAGCAGGTAATTTTGCAAGCAAATAAGAATAGCTCTTGGGTTCTTATTTTCCCCACTCTGATCATGTTTTTGGTTAAAGGGAAAGCGATGAGCTCTTATAATTTCTTTGTCCCAGACCCATCCCTGGAGATCTGGAAAGGCGTCAGAGAACAAGTCCACAACAAAACGACGGATGTCTCTTCCCTCCGCTCGTTCTGCAATCCCCAAAATGTACAAATTGTTGCGCCGTGCTCGATTCTCCAGGTCGGTCAGCTTCCAGTCTATATCTTGCCTAGTATTCTCCAAATCCTTGATTGACTTATTCTGTGTAGAAAGTTCATCTTCCACAGCAGAGATACGAACCTCGGTCTCGTTTACTCTTGAAATGGTTTCGTTGCTGGATTTGGCTAAGCGATGTACAACGTTCTGCAGTTTTCGTACAGCTCCTTGAGTACGGAGCCCTTCTGCCTTAGTCTCCTCTCTATGAGCCATAATTAACCTATACATAGAGGTTTGCAAATTGTAAATGGATTTAAGTGTGATTTCTTCATCTCCTTCCAAAAATTCAGGGAGTTCAGGTTGAGTTTCAGGGGCCACTCCAGCACCTTCCCACTGCAGTTGCACAATTGCACCAAGATTATCACCCAAAGGAGAGTTCTGTACCTCTGTGGCCTTGCGAACTGTATTTGGAGTTCCCTCATTCACCAAATAATCGGAGCTAGGAAATTCTTCCTCAGAATTTTGGTTACAATCATCAGCCCAGTCTTTTGAAAATGAGTGGCCTAGGATCCTTGGTATTCCTGAAGGAGAAGAGGATAAAGCGGGCAGCTGCGTGGCTATGCTGCAAGACCTCATCCCGAAAATAACAAATCTAAAGTTTGACAACCCCTTCGAGCTAGACAAAGCATACAGAATTCCAGCGCAAAGACAGAGCAACAGACAAACACCGAGACCGATAATATGTAAGCCCCTGCGATAGCACCACACAGAGGCCATATTCGGAGTAGTGAGAAAGACCACAAACTTAACTTGGCGGGGCAATAAGATCATCCTAATGTAAGACTACTCCAAAAATACTGTAGACATAAGAAAAGGCTTCCTTGCACACAGAGAAGACCTAAGGAAGAGGAACATCACCTACTGCTTTGTAGGACCCGCAAGGTTCAGAATAACAAACAATGGCAAAACTGTAGTCTTCGACGACCCGACAGTACTATCAAGGTACATGAGAGGACCTGTACCACAGGAAATGAAACTAGCTACCACATCATCAAAAAGAAGGGTGTCACAAGATAATGAAACCGAATAGAAGGAACACCCAACACTGTAACCGAACAACCAACACCTCTACCTCATGTAAGGCTCTGGCAAAGGCTCTCAAGAATGCACTAAGGTACAGAACGAGCAGGCGGCACATCAACGGGTGTGACAACCTCAAGCAAAGAAAGAAAAGCCTTAACAAACATGATCTAGCAAACATATCTACCTCATGTAAAGAAACGTAGCTAGTCTACTCAGCACAATGAATACCAAGACACGAATCTACCTCAACGAACGAAAAAATAACTTGAAACCCATATGTCAATGACACCAAACGAACTACACAGAACCGACAATAAGCGACTGCCAAACAGAATCCCGAACAAAGCTCAAGGCGGAAATAGGTGTAAACAAAACCAACATATGTTTTGAAATATATATATATATATACTAGCAGCCCGCCCCAGCGTTGCCTGAACAGAAGGGGGCTGGGGGCTGCATTTTTAGCCGGGACCAGAAGGTGGCTGGGGCAGCATGTTGTCGAGCGGTGCACCCGCCGACTCCCTCCCGCCCCCCCGCCTCCAGCCTCCTGCCCCCCGCCTCCAGCCTCCCGAGTACCGCCCGACTCCCTCCCGCCCCGTCTATTTACTTTTCATACCTGACCCGCCGCTCCTCCTCTTCATGTCGCCACCACTGCACCGCCGCCTCTTCATGTCGTCGCCGCCCCTACTCACTGCACCACTGCACCACTGCACCACCGCCCCGCCTCTCCTCCATGACGCTGCCGCTCCTCCATGACGCCGCCGCTCCTCCTTCGCCATGACGCATGTCGCGTCGCGGCCAGCGCTAGGTCCCGGCCGGCGCTACTTTCAGGGGACTACTTTGTTTTGTAAATTAATTTTTTTATTTTGCTTTTTTTAAAACAATTTATATAGCCTATGTCCATCTACACACCCTGACATTTTCAAAGATATATCGGGTGTGTAGATTGGCGCTGTGATTCCTGAGATTACCTTGCCAAAAGGTGCAAGTTCTCTCTTTATAATATTAGTATAGATATATATATATATATATTTATAGTCTTTTTTCTTCCCTATTAAGAAAAGCAACAACCAAACTAGACATAGTCCCGGGAAGGCAGGAGCAAGGACATTGTTGTCGCACGCTTCCAAAACGAAGAAGAAAGGGAGAGGAGGGAAGGATGGGAGGGAAAGACAGGGGGAAGGGGAAAATGTCAGTTATGGTATGTTTATTTGTTATGTACTGTCAGTTAGTAATGTCCTGTAAGTCATGTGAGTCTTTCTTACACCCCAAGTGCAACCACAGACAGAAATCAAGACCAAACTTAGCAGAGAATGATCTGAAACCATCCAACAAAGGTGAACACAGCATACTTGTTCCAAGCACCCTGGGACAATCAGCACAGCGACCTTCACAACAAGGCAATTAACAGTAAAGCGACACAGCAATCCGACCTTAAGGTCATATCACTAAACGTTAAGGGACTGAACCATCCAGTCAAAAGAAAGAAGAGCCTAGACTACCTAGCAAAAACGAGAGGCAACATCATTCTCCTACAAGAAACCAACCTATCAGAAGAAGAGGCGAACAAGATCAAAGCTGGCTGGATAGGCCACATAGCTAACTCAACGGCAATAGGGAGAAATAGAGGAGTAATCACCCTAGTAAGCGCTAGGTCAAAAATAACAATCGAGAAGGTAGAACATGACGAAGACAGAAGACTCTTGCACACAAGATTAAAAAGAGGGGAAGAAATAATATCAGTAACTAACATCTATGCACCAAACACAGATGACACAGAGTTCTGGAAGAGGGCAACAAGGAAACTAGAAAAGTACTAAACAAACAACCTAAACATAGTCGCAGGCGACATCAATCTAGTCCTAGATCACACACTAGACAGACAGACACATTCCAAGACAAGACCTCAGACTACCCACAATCTCCTGAAAAACCTATGCAACAGACTTCAATTACAAGACCCATGGAGACTACAGCACCCAGACGCCAGAGACTATACCTTCTACTCGACCCGCACAACACCTTCAGCAGAATCGACTACATCCTCATCTCTAAGTCACACACACACCTGACAGAACACACAGACATAGCAGCCAGAACGGTCTCAGACCACTCCTGCATTAGCCTTCACATGTCAGGGAGACATAACGACCAATCTACCGCAAATGGCGGTTCAACAACATAACGCTAGCAAAGAAAGAAGACAGAGAAACAATAGAAAACGCAATCAAAAATTACATAGCGGAAAACAACACGATTGGAACGAACCCGAAAATCCTCTGGAAGGCCCTGAAAGAGACCATAAGAGGGAACCTGATCGAAATTAAGGCCAGGAGGCGACAGAGTAGCAAACTCACAGCTGAACAAACTGGAAAAGGATATAAAAATACTAGAAGCAAAACACATAGAAGACATCACAAATCCAGATCTCCTTCTAACGCTCACAAGCAAGAAAAACGAGTACAACAGAATCCTCAGAGAGAGTGCAGGTATGTGGATCAGGAAGTACAAGGAAATCAATCTGTGCGAGGCCAACAAAGCAGGAAAAATATTGGCGTCTTATCTATAACGCAAACAAAGACTGCACTCCATAGCAAATGTCACAGACAAGCAGAACAAAACAAGCACAAGCCATTCAGAAATACTACAAACCTTCAGAGAATTCTATGAAGAACTCTACACAAAGGACAACAACATAGACGAGGCAGGTACTACAGACTACCTAAGAAGACTCAACCTACCCAAGCTACTAGACGAGGAAGCGAGACAGCTGGGCCAAGACTTCAAAGAAGCGGAGATAGAAAAAGCCATCAACGCACTAAAAGACAACAAAGCACCTGGACCAGATGGCTACACAGCACCCTTCTACAAAAAAATTCAAAGAACTTCTAAACCCAGTCCTAACTAAAGCTTTTAATCAATGCTCAATGGAAGGCTCAGTAACAGAAACAATGACACAGGCCGATATCATAGTCATCCCGAAAGAAGGCAAAGACCCACAATGGGCCAAAAACTAACGCCCAATCTCGCTAATCAACCTCGACTGCAAACTCTACGCAAAAGTTCTCTCCACCAGACTCAACAAATTTCTACCTCAGCTGATCGGAAACACCCAAGTAGGGTACATGAAAACGCGTATGTCGCTTGACAATACCAGACTACTTTGCCAAGTGATAGAACACTGCTCTAACTCACCCAACCCAGCCGTCGCCATCACGCTGGACGCCGAAAAAGCGTTTGACAGAGTCTCCTGGCACTTCCTCGAAAAGTGCATGCAAGAATACAACATAGGGAACGAATATAAGAAGAAAGTCATGGCACTTTATAAAAAAAACAACCGCAAAAATCGCTATAAACGGTGGGTCATCGACTCCATTCACACTAGAAAGAGGCACAAGGCAGGGATGCCCACTTTCACCTCTACTATTCCTGCTAGCTCCGGAACCCCTGATCACGGACATGCTAGCAAACAGTAACATCACAGGAATAACAATGTGTTATGTTATGTTATGTTTTTGTACTTGTATAGCGCACAGCTACCTGCTGTGGGTTTCCCGGCGCTTTTACGAATACCGCAAGGGAACCCTTCCTGGCTTTCCCTGTGAAGTGTCCACTCCTGGGCACCCCCATGGTGCAGACCAGGCATCCCTCGCGTTGTGGGGGCCGTTGTGGAGACTAAGCAAGCTATTGCCCAGAGTTGCAGCGTGGGACCCATGATCAGAATAGGCACTGAGGCGAGAATATCCGGTCAGGGGAATTATTGAGCCCGATACCTATGGAGAGTGGAGAAGTGTGGCTCAATGCTTAGAGCGGCAGACCTTGATGCAGAACGCTGGCCAGGGACCAGGGTTCGATTCCCGCCTCGGCGGGTTTCGGGCTTAAATTCCTCTGACCGGATATTCTCGCCTCAGTGCCGATTCTAAGCATGGGTCCCACGCTGCAACTCTGGGCAATAGCTTGCTTAGTCTCCACAAAGGCCCCCTGATACACAAGGAATGCCTGGTTTCACCATGGAATGCCCAGGAGTGGACACCCCACAAGGAAAAGCCAGGAGGGGTTCCCTTGTGGTAGGAGTACAAGCGCCGGGATGCCTCCGGGTCACTGTTCGCGCTATACAAATACGCCACATTTACATTTACATTTACCTGCCGGGGCAGGAATCGAACCCTGGTCCCTGGCCAGAGCTCTGCATCGAGGTCTGCCCGCTCTACCCATTGAGCCACACTTCTCCACTATACAACAATAACAATAAATAACACAACAGCCAAAATCACAGCCTACGCAGACGACCTCTTAATCCTTACAGACAACCCATCCGAGTCCTTACCAGCACTCATGAACACCATAGAAACATACGCCAAACACTCTATAAACTCAACAAGGAAAAATCAGACTGCATGCCACTAAACATCCACACAACCAAAGAGGATATAGGGAATTTAGGACTTGCGTGGCAGCCAAAGGCCATCAAATACCTAGGTATCCACTTCAAAAGAAGACTCAGAGGAACCCTAGAACTGAACGAATCTAACACTCTAAAAAAGGTAAAAGACCTACTACACTCATGGTCTCCCAACTTCATCACATGGTGGAGCCGCGTAGACACCTTCAAAATGATGATAACACCTATAATCAACTATCTAGCGAACATGCTACCCCTGCCCATGACAGAAGACTTCCACAAAAAGCTAGACCTAATGATCAACAAATTCATATGGTAAGGAAAGAAAGCGAGGATAGGACTCCGCAAGCTGAGACTGGGGAAAAAACTTGGCGGACTCAATCTGGCGGACCAAAAAACCTTCCAACTGGCATTCATAGCCAAACAAGGAATTCACTGGCTACTACCGGAAACAAATGTACACTCCCACATGGCTGGCCACAGAAAAAGCAATGCTAAACGACACCACCCAACTCACACTACTCACGGCCAACAAAAAAATCACTCAGCAACAATCCGATCTTAAAATTCACGAAACAAGCACTGCTAAAGAAAGACCGCAACCTAGAGGTCAGCATCAAAAACTCAAAATGGGAGACACTATGGGAGAACAACAAGATCAAATACAAAGGCAAACCCTTAGACATGAGCACATGGAAAGCGAAGGGGATACACTTCCCAATACAGCTAGAACACGATGGGACGCCAAACACCTTCAACAACCTCCAAAGAGAACACAACCTACCAGACATAGAACTCAACAACTTCCTAGCCATAAAAACAGCCCTAACGAAAACTAGGCTACATAGACAAACCCCTTCGATTTTCCAGCTCATGGAGAACATAAATAAGGCAGGCCACCAAGTCTCACTGCTGTACAAAATACTCAGTCGACCATGTCTAAGCTCAACGACAAGAAGATGGCCCACTGGGAAAGGTCAATGGAGACCAAACTAACCGACCAGGAAATACAGAAGCTCTGGGAGTCCCGATCCAAGAACATGATATCTCCAGTGCTCGCACAAACCAAATTTTGGATACTTCTCAGAGCCTATTGGACGCCGGCACGCCTGGCATCAGTAGGCTGAACAGACAATGACACCTGTTGGAACTGCGGATCAGAGAAAGGAGACCTAGAACATCTCATCTTCAGCTGCCCCAAGGTAAAAAAGTTCTGGAAACAAGTACTAGAATTCACCAACAAAACGCTTAACTGCACCCTCAAGAACTCATTCGCCACTATAGTCACAGCACAGATATCTCAGGAAATGGTGACCCAAGAAGATAAAAACCTACTAGACTTTCTCCTCACATCGGCAACAAAAACAATTCTGACAAACTGGAAGGACACCTCCAAGGCCACCTTCAAAAGCTGGCTTAACTGGGTGATCTTCCTTAGAGGGGCCGACACGACCACCCTCAGAAACACGCCTGGCAGGCACCAAGGCAGAGAGATGTGGTCCAAACTTGACAACCACATGCACACCTTCAAACCACCATAGGCACAAGGGTCTCCACACCAATACTGGATCACAAGTAGATCAAGCTCCGCTTACCCACAGAACAAACCTACAGTTTCTGCCCACACCTACTGCGAACAATAGACGCTTTGGGGCTCAGGTTATATGTCTTGTTATATATTACATGTTCATATTGTTTTGGGACAACAACGCAAATGTATCCAAGCAGTGCAATTATATGTCTGTCAGTAGATGTACCGTGAAATTTGTAAATACCAATAAAAAAATAAAAATAAAAAATGTGTTCACTAACTATACACCGCAGATCTGGGGAAGAAGCTTTTGAATGCTAGCCTTGTAACCCCAAAAATCGGGAGAAACAAATTGCAAATTTTACAATATGCCTACGATTTAGTGGTAATGGACCACACAAAAATTGGGCTGCAAAGAGATGTAGAATCCCTAAATAAGTACAACGAGCTTACAATCAATTCTCAAAAAACGAAAGTAGTCATTTTTGGCTGCTTCCCCAAAAAGCCTCACTGAAATGTCACGTGGGTAAGCAAAATATCAACACCACGCGTTCGTACAATTTTCTCTGGTGCTGGCTAAGTGAAACTGGCAAAGCAATGTCACACATGCAAAATATAAAGGCCAGAGCACAGGCAACAATCTTCTCGATATGTAAATTGAGTTTCAGCTTCAAAATGCTTTATTCGGTTTGTACAGGTACAACCATGTAGCAACATACATAAGTACAGTTTCAAATCATATTTATGTAAGTTAGATAATGAAACAATTAAAATTACATAAATATCCATGCCAATCTTGTTTTAGTTCAATAAGGTATGTCTCATTTGAGTACAAAGTTAGATTTGGTCACTATATGCGTTTTAGCAGCAGTTGTTGTAGAAAAAGTTAGTGCAAAAGACGCCAATGTAAAGTGCAAAATCGGAAAGACCTATTATATGCATAAAGTGCTATTGACATGTGCAAATATGCAGAATTAAATATAAAGTGCAACGTCTGTTTAATCACTTTAAACATTTTAGCAGCAATTTGTTTTACAATAGTGGTTTGTGCAAAAACGCCAGTGCAAAAATGCAAAAACCGGAAGACAGTCATTACCATAAGGTACTTTCGGCAGGTGCAAATATGCAGAATAAAGTATAAAGTGCATATAAATAGATACACGTGCAAACAATGTAACTCAAACAATAGGTCATTAGATAGGATAGGACACATTCGTGACATGAAATGTAACAGCCAGGGGGTAAACAGGGGGAAAGTAGTCATATAATGATTGATTTCCTATGCCAGATACATTTTAAGAAATAAGTGGCCACACGATAACACACATCCGGGGAAGCCAAGTCAAACAACAATTGCATTGCGGCTCTAGTATTGCACATGGTATGTTCTAAAAATAATTGCTTCAGATAAAACTTTCTAAAACCGATATAAAATTTACAAAAAAGTAAAAAGTGGCAGATGCTCTGTTTGGATTTCCCATCGCATGGACACAGGCATATCCCGGGTTTTTTTACTGTAGGGAAAGCCACCAAATGGTGGACTATTCCCAGCCTCAGGCGCGCTAGAACAAAGCGATGGGAATTAATGCTGACAAATGTAAGATAGGAAGGGAGACCTGTGCTAAGATTGTACTCCATGTATAATTTAAACGTACTTTGCATTGCATACTCCTTCATTCTGGTCCCTTTTACATGGTCCAAGTAGGTGGATTTGAGGTCACGCTTTGTTAAAACTGATTCTGTTAATATGTCTTTGAAAATGTCCTGGCCAAAGAGGGTCTTATACTAGGATTGAATGTGTTTTAGCCAGGGGATTTTCGAGTGATGGTCAAGTTTAATACAATCCATAATTACTTCCTGGGTGAACCTGGTTTCTTCTTTGGCCCATATGGACCGCCATAGGGACAGGGGACGCAATGCAATCAAGTCTGTAACATAATTTATGCCTAACTCTCTGTGAGTAATCTCGTTTGAGGCAGAAACAGGGAGGCATAATAGTCGTTTTAGGTACTTGTTTTCCTCCTGCTGGATGGACAGGGCAATCTGAGGATTATATCCCCATATCTCTATGCTCCATACAGGGCGGAGGACATACACCTTGAATTGTAGATGGAGATCATCTCTCGGATTCTACGGCCCCCCAGTTTAGAGGCAAATCTGAAGACGCAATTTACATTTCTGGTCATCTTCAGACCAACACAGGTTTGCTCGTTTACCCATCTCCCATCTCCTGAAAAGGTAATACCTAAATAACAGAAATATTGGACAGCCTCGAGTTTATCCCCATCTAAAAAGAATGTCTTGTTTTTCTTCATTTTCTTTCCACAGGTCATAGTCATTGTCTTGCCCTTGTTAATTTTGAGCTTTCTGCCCTGAATAAAAATATGAAACTTCTCAATTAACTTTTGCAGCCCGTTCGCGGTCCTGGAAATCAGGACCGCGTCGTCCGCGTATAAAAGGACGGGTATTTGCTTTCCGTTAATGATAGGGGCATCAGCATAAGATTCTTGTAAAAATTGGTCAACCTGATTAATAAAAAGGGAGAATAAAGAGGGGCAAGCACGCACCCTTGTCGGATCCCTCTGCCAATTTTAAAAAAGGGGGTACATTCACCGTCTGTTCCGAATCTGACCTTACTTGAGAGACTACTGTACATTCTAGCCAGGAGGTGAATGATTTCTGGCGGTGCGCCCATGGCAAGTAGTGTTGGCCAGAGCAGTGCGTGTTTCACCAAATCAAAAGCGGAACTAAGATCGGCGAAGCACATAAACAAATTCCCTTCCTTGGCTTTTGTGTACTTGCCGATAATAAGTTCCAGGTTCACGCACTGCTCCATAGTTCCTAAACCCCTTCGGAACCCGTACTGGATAGGCGAAAGAATATTATTGTCTTCTGCCCAGGACTCTAGTCTCACCAAGAGTACACGACTCAGAATCTTTAACAACGAGTCCAAAAGTGAAATTGGGCGATAATTTCGTGCTTCTGCCCTAGAGCCCTTTTTGAAGAGTGGCACTATAATTCATTGACCCCATGAAGTTGGTAACTTATCTTCAATGGCTGCATTAAAATAGCGGGTCAAAATGGGGGCCCATAGGGTAATCTCAAATTTGTAAAAGTCCACAAGGACCCCATCCGGTCCTGGGGCTTTCCCCCCCTTGCTCTTCTCGATTGCCTCAATCACCTCGCCTAATGTCACAGAAAACAATAATTTCTCCCATTTAAAACAGGTTGATGTGTCAGTTAAAACATTGGAATTAGAAACAGAAGTAAAACCAGAGGTAAAATCAGAGTTAAAAATCCCTGTGAAGTGTGCTATCCAAGCCCGGCAACTGACATGCGAGGTTAGTTCAGGAATGTTGTCGTTCTTCAAGAACGGACTATTTACAGTGTCCCAAAAAAGTTTATGATCTTTGGTATCTGCGGCCAGATCTAGTTTCGCCCATGCCTCGTCCTGCAATTCCTTCTGCCTGGTGGAGAGTGCAGTTTTGTAGTTGTGGCGCTCTTCCCTGATCTTACTAGCGTCTCTTGGTATAGCATCAAGTGAAGTTTTCAGCCTTTTTAGTGACTGAGCACAATGGTCATCAAACCACACCGCCTTGACCTTCCTTAATTTCCGAGCTTTGTGTGTCAAGGATTTCTCAATCGTTTTTGTTATGGTTAGGAAGTTGGATAACAAGGTTCGTGGGCATGGTTTAGAGGACAAGCAGTACTCGACCTCTCTGCAACAATTTGTGATCACGTTGGCAACATATTGGGTGGGGTCAACTTTTATCCATTTCAACCTCATCCCATTTGGTCTTTCTGCTGCAATGTCCTGGATTGGTTGACCATAGGTGTTCCTTTTAGTTCCCCAACCCAATAGTTCAACGGTTACACTGTTATGGTCACTGACCGTTTTTTCGATCACCCAGACATTGATATATGCTACGGAGCAAGATATCATAACATGATCAATGAATGATTGGCTGTTTCTCCCATGAAATGTCGGACACCTGACATTGTTTATGTTCTTATTGCATTCTAGGAGGTCCAGGTCATATTTAGCAAGTAGGTTATTTAAAGCACTGCCATAGTTATTGTGCGGGAAATGATTATATACACTTGTTTCCCTTCCCGAGTACTCCTCCCTGTGGCCACATGCCCCCTTGAGTGCATAGTTACATGTTTTGATGTTGAAGTCTCCTACCCATAGGATTGCAGCTGGTTTGGATGTACTTGATAAGATCGCATCAATGGCCCGCTCTATGTCAGAAATGAACATTCCCCGTTTGTGCCCCACAATATTATTGTAGAAGTTCACTACTATTAGATCTCTACATCTGCTATGGGCCATGCGCAGAACGGAAGCGTGTTCTCCTAGGACAACATGGTCACTAACACAAAACTCAGTCAGTGCGGTGGATATCAGGGTCACAAGGCCGCCCTTGGCTCTACCAGCCTGGGATGCCACAGCCTGCACACTAAAGGAGGTGTAACCCTCGACGTGTACTTCTTCCCTGTCCCAAGTTTCTTGCAGGCAGAATATGTCGTAACCCTGTTTAATAAAGTCAGCCCATATGGGGGTTTTTACCTAACAGGCTATCCCAGCTATATTCCACGTAATAGCCCTCAGGTTCTCTTCTAAAGCTACTTGGGGTGGGACGGTAACTGTTATGACTGATGGTGTTATCGGGTTCTCCAGATGATTTTCACCGGTACGTATGGTAGCGTCTGTCAAGATTGGATCATTAGAATTTGCTACAGTGGTGTCTGTTGGGAGCTCCTCAACTGTATTAACGGCCATCAACCTAGGCTCCTCAGTTACAGATGACTCGACAGCGAGAGTACCCCCGAGTCAGTCATTTTCATCTAGGGAGTTGAATATCTGGAATCTGTTAGATGTAGGGACTGCATATTGACCATAAATGCTCGTTCCCAGCCCGGGGACATTAAGGTTATTGAAGTAGTTGGGGTTTGGTGTTCTGAATAGGTTCAGTGGTTGCTGTGGTGCATATTGGTTGTTTTGGGTCATAAGGAATCATAGGGAGCCCGACTGGTTGCAATGGTGCCTGCTGTACAGGTGGATGAGGCATATTTATTGCTCTGGGGTGTTTGAAATTCTGCACGGGAATTTTAAATCCCACCTGATTCCTGTAAAAGTCCAGTGGGAACAAGGTAGTGTTGTAATCATTATCTGATGGGATCGGCGCATTCAAGATGGAATCTCTTGCCCATTCAGTAGTTTTATAATTTATGATTACGCAGTCCCCACTTATTTCCTTTTTACTGGGACCCACCCACCCTACCCTTTGGGTTGAGAGGATCTGACTTGCCCCTCTTAGGGGGAATCCACAATTGTGGACAAGCCAGTGCAAAATTTTGTTTTTGAGTGTTTCGCTATTTTCGAATTGGGAGGGTTTAAGTTTCGGGACATTAGCAAGAATTGCCACATATGGTCTACTTTCTGGCGGGAGATTAATCACTGCACGAATGATGTTATTATAGTAGCTGCGTGCCGGTGGATTCCCGTTTGCTGAGGTATGACCCGTTAGCTCTCCACCTCTTACCCCAGAGGGCCCACTTGTGGTGTTACCTGGGGTATAGGTGTGTAAGTTAGCGGGCTTGCTGGGGGCTGCCGTGGGGGCCACATTTCTGGCGGGAGGAACCTGTGAATTAGTTGTATTAGTGGCAGTCATATTGTCCTTATTCCCTGGAGGTACGTGCAAGGGAGTTGGAGTGACTTGTGGACCCAGATGTTCAAGAATGTCTAATTTAGCTAGACCTAATTTCTCCAAATTTTCCACCTTTTTACAGATTTGCTCGAGTTTGTCATTTAGGGGGGCAATAAGGAGCTTCATAGCATCCACGATGTGACACATTATAGACTCCCCATTGAGTGTGGTAGGGTTAGTATTGCCTCTTGGTCCCAGATTTGAGCTTGACTGTGGTGGGGGTGACTCTCCTCCGTTGGCCTGTTCTGATAAAGACGGAGATGCCTTCTTTCTCCTACCCCTTTGTTTCATACACCCCCTACTTGGGGCCAGTAATTTTCTTTTTTTTTTTTTTTTTTTTACATATTTTTATTTTGAACTTTTAGATAAAAAGCACACATTTTCAAAAAAAAGAAAAGAAAGTAATGCAAAACAGAATTTTCCCATTGCTCTTACAATTGTCCATATCACAGTGGTAAAAGCAAATCCTAGTACAAAAACAGAATAAGCTCAGGAAAAAGAAGCAAAAATCATCCACATATCGTATTACACTATAATAGAAGCAAATTCGTAAATCAACAGCAAAACTTATCAACCAATTCCTGTTCTCCACTTCTCCAAAGGCCCCCAGATTTTAATGCCTCGAGCTCTACCAATCCTACCTTTCCTTGCATATATGTGTTTCTCTAAATTGTATATAGCCATAAGATTTGATAACCATATTTGCATGGATGGTGGACTCTTATCTAGCCATACTCTAGCTAATGTTAATCTAAAAACCGCAGCTACCATGAACAAAAACATTGCGTCGCCTGAATCCATTTGGGCCTCTACCGCATCGACTCCCAGCATAATGAGACTAACTGTAAAAGTTATTTTAACCTTTAGTGAATTAACTAAAAAGTGCTCTATGTCCTTGATTAATGTATATAATTGGGGACATGTCGCAAACATGTGAACAATGTCTGCCTCATTGGAGTTACATCTGGGGCAAGTAATACCCTCGGTCCCCCCCCATTTTGCAATCCTGGCTGGGGTATAATACAGCGAAAATAGGGTTTTATAGTGCTGGGATTGCAGGGGGGCAGAACAGAGCATAGACCGACCTAATTCCAGGGATTCGTTAAATGCTTCAGAGGTAGCCTCTATTCTCTCCCCCCATTTCTCCCTGTGCTTATCCAGGTCGTCTGGTCTATTTTTTGCCAAGGCGGCATATATTGACCTAATGGAGTATTCCTCCCCTGTAGTTATCCCTTCCATCAATTCATTAGGTTGAAACCCGATCGGCCCCCCCTGTTTGTTTCTTAAAAAACTCCTAATCTGAAGGTATTTAAAAAAATCCCTTCTGTTTATTCTATAAACATTAACCAGATCCTCAAATTGTACAATCACCTCTGAACTTATTAAATCCCCAATTTGGTGTATCCCTTTGTCTTCCCATTCCGCCATTACAGCATCAGCAAAAATTTCCTGTGGGAAGGATTTGTTTTTATAGACTTTGGTATATCTATTAAATCTTCCCATGCCTGTCTTTTTCAGGAAGGAGCTCCAAATTTTAAGTGCTGCCCTGAGGGTCTTGTATGTCTGTCTTCTAAAATGACTTAAATCCGTAACATACAAGAAGCAATTTTCTGTATTTTGCCCTAATACCGCTGTATATGCTTCGATTGACATATTGATGGCCTTTGATGACCCTCCGCCTCCTCCTATTAATCCCTGCAAATACTGAAGAGCAGCAGCCAAATAATACAGTCTAAAATCTGGTGCCCCCCAACCCCCTCTATCCCTTGGCAAAGTGATGAATTTATAAGCCCTACGCGTTTTTCCTTGAGCCCAAATAAATCTGTTAGCTACACTCTCTAAAATATTGAACCATTTGTTCTCAAAAGTTAAAGGTATTGACCTGAATAGATACAAAAATTTTGGCAAGACCATCATTTTCAGCACATTCGTGCATCCAACCAACGAAAGGTGCAAGTTATTTATCCTTTCCAGGTCTTTTTTTACCTTTGCTATCAGTGGCTCCATATTGCGCTCTACTACCTCCTCTAGGTTTGCGGAAATGTCGATCCCTAAATATACAGCACTGTCAACCACCCTGTTATCTGAGCTAGTTGCAAACCTATTCCTAATTATCTGGGTTTTCGTCTTGTTCAGGCTATAACCTGAAACCAGCCCGAAGCCATGTGCCTCTGCTTCTACTCCCATCATAGCTATATCCGGATTCGGAGTCAATATAGCCACGTCATCCGCGTATGCGAGAGTTTTCACAGTACGACCATTTAATGACATCGAACAAATTTCAGGATTTCTCTCTAATTTGCGGAGTAGCGGCTCTATGTATAGGGCAAAGAGCAATGGGGATGACGGACAGCCCTGTCGCGTCCCTCTTTGTATATATACTAAATCTGAGTGTCCTCCATTTACTCTGATATTAGCAATCGGATCTCTATATAAAGCCTGTATGGCCTGTATGTAACCTGGCCCGATTCCACACCACTTCATAACTTCCCATAGATATTCCCAGGCGACCCTATCAAAAGCCTTCTCGGCATCAAGAAAGAGTGCTGAAATAGGGTCGCCTGTGACCTCTGCCGCATCCAACATAGTAATCACGGTCCTAATATGCTGAGTAGTGCCCTTCCCGGGTATAAAACCATGCTGTGAAGGGCTCACCAAATGTTCAATGCAGCCTGCAAGTCTCTTTGCCAACATCTTCGAATATACCTTAACATCCGAATTCATGAGGGTAATTGGCCTGTATGATCCAGGAAGGTTTAAGGGCTTCGCTTTTTTAGCAATGACAATAATATCGGCCCCTCCCCATGAATCCGGAGCCTGCCCCCCTTGTTGTACATATAGCATAACCTCAAACATATAGATCAACAGGCAATCGCGAAATACTTTATAAAATTCGACCGGGATTTGATCAGGCCCAGATGCTTTTCCTGATGGTAAACTGCTTAATGCATCAAAAAATTCCTCCAGGCCTAAGGCAGCTTCTAGCATTTCTTCTTCCTCTTTTGAGATAGATGGAGGGACTATATCTTCAAGGTAATTACGAATTTCCCCTATTCCCCCTGTAGCTTCCCGTGTATACAATTTCTCGTAAAATGTTCTAAAGACATCTCTTACCCTATCCGGATCTGTAACTGTAACCCCTGTTGGATCCAATATCTCTTTTATCTCAGCGGCTACCCTCTGCTGCCTAACTTTAACCGCAAGGATATGACCCACTTTTTCACTGCATTCATAAACCTCCTGTTTTTTAGCCAAATATTTTTCCGCCAGCTTTCTGGAAAAACTTTCAACAGCTTCAGCCTTTAGTGCTACCAGATTTAGTAATATGTGTTCCAAACAGGATTTGGATTCTACCGCGGCAACTAACTTTCTTTCCTCAATATTCAGTTTTTGCTTGATAACCTCATTCTTTAACCTCTCTTTCTTGCGCCTTGCCAATACATAGCACAGTGTCTCACCTCTAATTCCCGCTTTAAAACAGTCCCAAGTTTGTCCTATGGAGGCAGTGCCATAATTAATCTCCCAAAAAAGCCCAATCCACTTCTCCATATGCATCCTATATTCAGCATCTTGAAGAAGACTCCTCTCAAAAGTCCATGTAGACCTCTTATTCTGTATTTGCGGTATCTTCACTGTTAAAACTAATGGGCTATGATCGGAGATGATCCTTGGGTGTTTTTCAATCTGTGTCTCCGAAGCCAGCGACCTTGAGATTAAAAAATAATCAAGTCTTACCAACACCTGATGTGGTGCCGAGAAGAAAGTACTACTATCTAACAGTGGATGCTGCACCACCCAGGGATCTACCAAACTGTTATTGTAGACCATGTTGACAATAGCCCTATACACCCTTCTTTTTCTACCCCTATACCCTGCTCCTGTATTCAAAAATGTACTTGTAGGGTCATGTAAATTAAAATCACCACAGCATATTACTGGTTCAGGCCACTGCGCTAATTCTGCATCTATGAATTGCCATATCTCGGGATCATCCTCTGTTGATCCGTATATGGTTACTAAAGTAAACTTAAGGCCTTTAAAACATATTTCCGCTATAGCCCATCTCCCCCATTGATCTTCTTTCTTTCTTTTAACTATCGCATCTCTTCTTCTCCCCAAAATTGCGACTCCCCTTGTCCTAGTTCCTTGCCTACTAGCAGCCAGTACATCAAAGCCCATTTGATTCAATAGGTATATCTGTTTTTCCTCTATATGCGTTTCCTGTAGACATACTAAGTCGACTTGTAATGTCCTAAAGTAAGCTGCTATATTCGCCCTTTTCCTTGGATCATTCAAACCGCAAACATTTATAGAGGCTAACTTACATGACATTGTATATTATATAGGCAAACATTTCTTTGTATTCCTGCAGTTTCTTTATCCATCTTTTCCCCTTTACCGATCCTTCCCCTCGCTTCTCTGCTCAAAAATATAGACGACAAACTATATATGCAAACAGTGTGTGCTAACAAACATAACAAAACAATAGATTTTTTTGTCTCCCACCCCCTCCCCGCCCCCTTCCCTCCCCTTCCCTCCCTTCCCCCCTCCCTACAGGCAAATAGGTCAATAATGACCTATGTGTGGTCGCTTCCTGGTTGTGTCAGTCGCACCCCTCTCCCACCTTCTTAAGTAACCCCCTTTACTAAAGGATAAATCTCTCCTGAACAATAGGGATTTTTAAGAAGGGAGAACCCCCCCATTATCTTCATTTAAAAAAAATCTTCAATCATCTTAGCGGATCTCAACCTGTTATTTCTTCTCCTTCCCCAGCTCTTGAATAAACTCCTGTGCTTTCACTTCCGACATAAACATCCTGACCCTACCCTTGGTGATCACTTTCAGCCTAGCGGGAAATAGCAAATATGCCTCTGACCCTACGGCCTGAAACTGCGGGATCATTTTCCTGAGCCTCCACCTCCTCTCCACTGTCACATGACAGAAGTCAGGTCTCGTAAAAAAGGTAACACCCTCCACTGTTCTTTTACTGTCAGGTCTAGCTTTCTGGATTATTTCTTCTCTGAGAAGAAAGTTTCCAACATACACTAATATTGCTCTGGGGTATGACTCCTTAGCGCCTCCTTCGGCTCCGTATGACTTACGCTGGACAAAAGGGAACCTGTGCGTCCTCTGGACCTCTGCCTCCCACTGCCACTGGGACTCAGGAAAAGCAGCCTTTAGTAGTTTGACCACGAACCCCCTAGGGTCCTGCCCTTCAAGCCCTTCCGCCACCCCCAAAATGCGAACATTATTGCGTCTCTGGCGATTTTCAAATTCCTCCATCTTCCAAAGAAAATCGTCTGACTTCTTTTCTTGCTGTGACTTAAATTTGCTGAGACTGCGGACATCGTCCTCCACCTTGCCTGTTCTTTCCTCTACCTCAGCAACTCTCCCAGCCAGACCTTCATATAGTTTGTTTGTCTTTCGGAGCGTCGTTTGAATCCTCTTGAAATCTTGTCTTGTTTTACGGCTAGTAGACCTCGCTTCAGTTTGTATTTGTTTCAACATATTGAATACCATTCCCATTGCGCCCTCTTGCCCTGGGTCTGTTTCATGCTCCTCCTGATATGTCTGCGATGTTGCCGAGTAGTCCCAGTCCAACTTCCTCTCGGCACCTCTTGAGGGTGATCTTTCGTGTCTGGAGCGCCTTATCTGTTTCTTTTTTTGAGTTAAGCCTTTGCCTATATCGGTTCCTGAGGAGGTAGAGTCCGACCATGAGTCGTCTTCACCTTCATCTTCATCTTCATTTTCGTCCTCCTCCTTCTCTACTTCCTCTACCTCCTCCTCATCTGTTGTTGCCCCCTTTTCCTGCTGTGCAAAGTCGGAATCCTCATTTACTGAGAAGAAATGCTCTCCCTCCAATGAGCATATATCTTCCTTCTCCCTGAGATGCCCAATTTCCGGGTTTTCAGCCACCAAACTTACTGTACTCCCCCATGTGGGGTTGGGGGAGTTAGCCAGTAATTCTGCTTCCACCTGCATAATCGCTCGAAGCATATCTGATTTTTCAGCCCCCCTTGGAGCCCCCTTACCACCTTCCTTATCCACGGGAGCTTCCTTCTCTCTGCTCTTTTCAGCCCCATTCAGAGCCCTCTGTCCCAAATTCTCCTCTGCCATCTCTCTCTTGCTCCTGTCAGCGTCAGCGTTTGGTTTGCTCTGCTCGAGTTTCCCAGAGAGCGGTTGCCTAGCAACAGTCGACTCGGCGTCTGTCACGTCTCCAGCTCTCATCGTTGTTTCTGCCGCTGCGTCCTCGAGGACGCTCTTCTGACCGACTCCAGAGTTTGATTCTTCACTGCCAGGGGCTCCTGCTGCCAAACCCGCCGATTCAGCACTAACTGGGCGGGTGAATGATTCAGGTAGGGTGGACTGCCTATGGGGGGTTCCCTTGTTTCTTGATTTTAAAAGCGATGATTTTTCAAGTATTTTAGTACGTCCTTTGACTGTATCACCCTCCTCCCCACCGGGTGGCTTTCCTTTTTGATCCACCTTCTTTTTAGTGATTGGCACTGGCACTGGCGCTTTCCTAATAGCGCCCGTGTTCTTCAATGGCATTTGTGTTTTCGCTGCAGCGGGTGTCCCCGGTCCGCTAGGGTTTGACTTGTTGGTTTCATCCCCGTCGCCAGCTTTCGTCTTGTCAGCCTTCACAGACCTTAATGGCATTTTGTCGCTCTTCACAGAGCTCAGTGGCATTTTCGTGTATACCGTGCCGCTTATCTCCTTCAGACCGGCCGCCGAAACTCTGAACACTTGCCTCAGCAGGCTGCCTGTGAGTGCTCTGACTGCCTTTGAAAGTTTACTGAACTCTGCCACCACTCTGCTTCTGAGCTGCCCGGTACTCGGTTGCACAATCCACTTCCCAACTCCGATTCCGACCTTCATGCAGGCAAATTCAGCAGCCATCCGGATGTTCAAGCGCTATCATTTTCAGCGCTCCGGTACATCCCTTTTGTTCACTATTCTGCGTCTAGATGGGAGAGGGGTTTTTGGTGCGACTGCTCACCACAACCCACCCGCGGCCATCTTGCCCCCCCCCAATCATGGGGCCAGTAATTTTCTATTGCGTGTGCGTATGGATCTGCGGTGGACAGAGCCGTGATCAGTTGTACTATCTACACAGCTATTATTATTTGGTGAGTCAATTGTGGGGATGGGATCATCAATTTCGCAGGAAATCAGGATTGCGCTGGTCTCAGGCGCGTTACTGGGCCCCGGTCCCTCAGGTGGTGTAACATTAATCTGTAAATTGGGAGTTAGGGACAACCGGCTATCCCTATCTTGAAACACTGCAGGAAGTATGGGATGATCTTCCACATGGGTTGGCTCGGCCCCGGGGAGACCCGTGTAAGATTGCATTAATATAGAGTCATTTGATAATGATGTCACATTTATATTATTTACATTGCAATCATCGGGTTGTGATATCTGCTGGATTAAACAGGCACTAGGTGGTAACGACAATCGTCTATCAGTATTTTCAATGGCGTTCGCTACCACCACAATTGTCTGTTGAAGCATGCGGTCAATTGCAGTTAGCGTTGGTAGCGGTGTTTGTGTTGGGGCAGTATTCCTTGTGACAGAGCGTGTATGGATAGGTGTTTTTTTGACCGTGATCTTGGCGTTTGACTTGGGCTCCATAGGTGCCATTAACAATATGCTTATAGGTCAGGTGAGTAAATATCTTTTGAATGGGCGGCGAATCGGCCAGGGGGTAATGCCCAGCCCAGACTCTTCAGGCCTCCCCAACATGCAACAGTATTATTGGGTGTCACAACTCATGGTCGTAAACCAATGGCTTCATGTGCCACAGGAAGAGCCTGCGTTCCGCATGGACAGACCCCTCCTTGATAGAGAAGGGATCATGTGGACACTATACAACAAAACACGACGATCAACATTCACGGGCCCAACAGCACATACGGTTCAAATATGGCTTGATGCACAGCGCAACATGGTCTGGGAAGGAGTGTTAACACATCCTACGCCATGGGACACCCAACTCCTAGGCAAACTGAAAAATAGAAAGGGGTTCAGACAGTGGGACCTGATAGGCATTACCAAAATTGGTCGAGGTTGTTCCACTAGCCCAATTGTAGACAACGTACGGATTAGCACAGACAGAGACCTGTAGATATATGCAAATTAGACATGTGCTCATCGATGTAATCCCACAAGGCACAGAGCTACCGGAAACTTCGCCTCTAGAAGACAGACTCCTCACAGACCATTTTATTAAGAAAACCATCTCCCTGATATACAGGAAAATCATAAACAACCTGCCAGATCCCATGATAGCCCTTAAGGAACGATAGGAACAAGACCTGGGAACGCTGGATGAGAAAGACTGGCAGGAAGCGCTGTCGTCCCCCAAAGAGGTAGCGATCCTCTCTAAACTACAATTAACACAACTAAAAGTTCTACACCAAACATATTACACACGGACACTACTACATCAATTGGAAGTAGCAGACACACCGCTTTGCCTTCGACAATGCGGCCTGACTGGCACATTTCTTCACACCATCAGGAAATGCTCTAAAATTGTTTCCTATATTGGGAGGCGGTCATGAATACAATCTCACAGGTCACGAGGGTAGAAGTTCCACCAGAACCAAAAAGATGCCTAATCAATATATGGGAACAAACAGACATTAATCACATGACGCAAGACTGGGTAACACTGGGCATGGCGCTGGTGAAGCGGAATATAGCGCGTAACTGGGGATCGAGACACACTCCTACACTGCAAAATTGGTGTCGGGATATGGACAATGCTATGGTAATGGAAAAGGCAGTTTATTTACATAGGGGATGCCCCAAAAAATTAACCCGGGTATGAGGTAAATGGAACCCCTTTCGTGGAAATATATGTGAACCCCCGCATGAGGAAACACTAACAGACGACAGTGACTAATGGAGACAACTGTAAAAATGCTCCGTGCTGTAAGACAATATCTTGCAATTGTATGCCAAAGATTTACAATGATGATCACTAACGTTATGTATGAGAAATCAAGACACTCTATATCTGAATGCAATGATTGTATACACTGCCTATTGAGAAGTAACTATGTACTGATTGAAATTCTTTGTAAAATAAAAAATGTTTTAAATAAAATTAAAATAAAAAGTATAAGTTTATTAGCAACTTTTCTAACTTTAATATTTTTGTTTTACTTTCAGGGCAAAGTAAACTTACTTAAAGGGAAAGGTAAGCCACTAGACACAGAGATCTGTGTTTTCATAATTATTAATCATTTAAATGGCAATGAGAGGACAGGAGTTATTGCAAAGTGCAGGTATTGCAAGGAAAAGTTGCCTGTGAGAAAATATTTTCGTTAGTGAAGCAGAACTATATGGACTTTATAGGAGGTGTTAGAGGGCAATCATAATGGAAAATATATTAACTTGAAGTATTTATTCTTTGCTGACCTTCTTTTGGGTATGGATTTAAAGGGTCCCCTTGTTGATCCAGAATTATTATTCTTTCACTTAAAGATTTTCTTATACCTTATTGTTGAGGAGCACAGGACTACTGTCCATTCTTTTAGATTGTGTCACACTCAAACATCAAAGCTTGTGCAGGAACAACTGAGGGCAAAGACAAGCATGTTTCCAACATGGTGAGGGCACATATGGCAACGTTTTAGAAGAGAAAAACTGGAGATTTCTTTTAAGTATTGGGGAAAGTGTACGTACTTCTATTGAAGTAGAGCCAATTCAGACAGGAGACTGACACAATAAAGCAATTTTTTCATTCAAGAAAAATCAGGAGTCTTCTGCCTAAACTGGGTATATGGATGTGATGAGGATTTGACATAATATGTTGATATGGTAGTTAAAAACTTGGCAAGCTATACCACAATAGTTAAATGGTAAAGGCTACCAATTGCCTTTAAAGTTTTGCAAATTAATGTATGATGGTATAAATAGGTCATCAGTTCCATAGGAAAACTGTTGTGTTGCTAATACATGTTACACCCTGTGACTAATTTCCACAAACCTTTCCACAAACGTACAACTTTTTGACTAGTTTGTGCATGAAAGGTTGTGTGGTGATCTGTCAAGCGGGAACCAATAAACAAGGGGGTACCAAAACACCAAATCACCAGGCATTTTCCATTAACTTCTTTAAGGCGGGCTATACAAAAACTGGTGAACTGGATTACACCAAAGTTGGCATGAAGCTAGATCTTCACCCACAGATTGTAGGTTTTGTGATTTGTTATAAATACGTTCAGTAGTTTTTAAGAAATTAAGGTAAAAAAATAATTGTATATCTGGACGATTGGGTTCACAAGAGTCTCGAGAGACTCTTGCGAGAATGTCAGTTTAAAAATAGAGCGTTCTGATTGGTCGAGGTAGCTTTATTTCCCTTGGGCCTTATCGCTTTAGTGGGCCTCAGAATCCTGCTGGCCGCTATTACAAAACTCGGTGACTTAGCCACTGTCCTGATTTTTTTATTTACCAAAATTATAAGGGGTCTGTGTAGGGCTAATCCTACCCCTTACGCCCCAATGGCGGAACCCTTAGGGACTCCCTCCAGGAAAAAAAATGGAAATAAAACTAGCAAACATTGTTGCAATCCCACCAGACTCCAGCGGGATTGTAAAATAAGCAAAATGGCAGCAGGGGCTGCTTTGTTTTAAGGATGTGATGGGGAGACAGCACTCCTCCCTTAACCTTTACAAGCTATGTGGCCAAAACTATTATGTATGTGGAGTGGGAATGCGCGCGACTGTCCCCAAACCTTCAGAGGCCTCGGGGAGTCCACCCAAAAGGCCAAAAACATTGAATAAGGAGTGGGGGGCAGCATGGCTCCCCTGCCAAAGCCAGCAGTGGCCTAGGGAGCCCGGAGCCGAAGGTTTTCAAAATGGGGAGGTGGTGGCACAGTTCCCCTCCTTGAGCCACTTAAAGTCCAGGGAGCCCTCCTCCACAACCAAAAATAGTAAAATGGGAAATAAGATGTGTGGCTCCCCTGCTGAAGCCTCTAAAGTCTCCTGGAAGCCCACCCAGGAGCCACATTTGCTGTAAATGGGGATAGGGGCTTCACCCACCCCTTGCTTCCAGAGTCATTAATGGCCCCAGGTTCGCCATCCCGCCAGCTGGCTCACATGATATGATGCTGGGCAACCCTCTGGGACCTAGAGGTTTCCCTCCTCACACCTGCAGAGGCATGGAAACCTGTGTTTACTCTTGCTTGGTAGGAAAACATTTTTATCTCCTGCCAAGCGGGAGGAAACACAAAGTCTACTGCCTACCTGCAGAAGCTTTAAAATGCATAACAAATGCATCCGCTAGCTGGGAGTAAACTTTTGATCTGTTTGCCTGCCCAAACTGATGTGGGCAGGGAAACAGATGAAAATATTGCTCTCTTCCGAAGGAGCAGCATTAGTAGCTGCTCCCTTGGGGCACGAGCAATGATGGCTCCCGCTAAATGTGGGGAGGCAGCTGGAGCCGAAGGGGCTTTGGGGCTCCTGCAGTAGTCCCCAACGAATGTATAGTGGGTGCAATGCGTGGGCATCAGGGCACACACCTATTAATGTAGTCCCAAGAGATGGGGCCCCCAGGGCCGGAAAATGAGAGGGGTGGTCACACAGACCCCTCCCCATTTTGTGGGTTACCTGGGGCCTTTAGAGGCTCAGTGCACGCTCCCTCTTGCAAATTTAGCTCTGGGGGATGGGGTCCCCAGGACCAAACAAGGCTCAGACAGGTGGACTACACTGCCCTCCTGCGCTTTAATATTTAAACAAAGGATCTTGGGGGAATGGGTCTCAAGGGCCCAACAAGGCTCAGTGAGGTGAGACACGTGGCAACCTCAACCCTTTCAATAAAAAAGGCTCCTGGGGTATGGGATTCCCAGAGCTTAACAAGGCTAGGGTAGTGGGCTCATGTACCCCCGTACACTTAATGTTATGTAGTTGCCCTGAAGGAGGGTTTATTTTGGGCATAACAACTCAGGGAGGAGGGCCACACCACCTTCATCAAAAAATTGCCTGTGGCATGGGGGTCCCCAGGCCCTAAGAAGACTTGGGAAGGGGAGGCATGAGGCCACCCTCCCCTTTAATTGTAGTAGTGGCCATAGGGGATGGGGTCACCACGGCCTAATAAGCCTCAGCTAGAGGGACACAGCAGATTCCCAGTGGTAGGGTCTGCTGCTGTCGTCATACTCTCATTACGGGGGGCTGTCTGCAATCTTAAGATATGCTAAAGTGGCTATCAATACATTTAAAATAAGGCAGAAACTTGGCTTGTTGTGCCTCCCATATGCCTCCCCTGGGGAGGCGTAAGCTTTTGGCGCTGCCTCAGATTTACGATTTCTCGTAAATCTGCGGCAGTGGCTAAAAGGCCATGGATGTTGCTGGGAACGCCGCCAGAAACACCCATTGCATGCTTGTTTAACGCAGAACACTGTGTTAAAGGGACTGATATTTATCAGGCAGAATTTAACCAAAAAAAGTGGCTTAGTGCTGCCTGATAAGTATCACGCAGGCTTCTGTGCCACGGAAAGTCACAACAACTGACGTTCCGGAGGCGCAAGGTGTCCCATAAATGAGACCCTAAGTACCTTAAGAAGCGTGTTGTCCACTATATTCCAAATAGGACCTTAAGTTCCTCTACCGCCGACCTTGCACCCATCCACAAAATATGCTTATCACGCATAGGGGGGAGATCCTTTGGGTTTCTGAGTGCACAAATATGGGACAGCCTACCCGCCTCATTGAGAACCTCAGCTGACCTTGCAACATTCACAAAACACTCGGCTTTTCAACAGTTAGTCTTAGCTTAGTATCATTCTACTATGTCCCCTTTAGCACCCATGTCCATCTTACCACCATGACACTCTAGCTGGAGTAGTTGTTTGCGCTATATCAAATCCTTTCATTTCATTTAATTTTCATTTCATTCCCCTCCCACTCAATAAAAAAAAAGCAGCCCTGTGGGATAGGATCCCCAGGGCCTTATATGGCTGGGGCCAAATTGCACCCTCCTCTTTCATAAAATATGGCACTGGGGGATGAGATCCTTAAGGCTTAATAAGGCTTGGGAAAGAGGAGACCACATAGCCCTCCTCACCTTTAAGTTAAAAAAAAAATGCGGATGGGGTCTCATTGGCCTAATAAGGCTCGGGTAGGGGGGAAGTTCTGTGGCCAACCCCTCACTGCCAACAGCCGAAATGTGCAGTGATATGATTGGCTTTAAGTACAGCCATAACATATTTCTCAATGCTATGAAAACACTAGAAATTCACAGAAAAAAGGTTTAAAGTAACGTTACAGTTAGATGTGATAAAATTAACTGTTTTTGTAATAAAAACGTTTAAATTCACTCAATAAAATGGTTAAAGTAATGTTATAGTTATGGGAATGTGTCAGTGACAACATTAACATTTTGAACCAAAAAAACTGAATTTTACTAGTTTTGTTATCGGAGAAAACTATAATTTGCACCAACACTATGCACTGCTTATGACCTCACATATTACATCAATCATGACAAGTTCTATGTCACTGATGACATCATCCAGAATTTTTTGTACACATCTATACTAATATAATAAAGAGAGAGCCCAAACCTTTGAGGCGGGTAATCTCAGGAACCACATCACCATTCACAACACCCAATACAGCGTTGGAAATGGCAGTTGCAGCAGAAGGACATAGGCTATGCAGACGCCATATACATTTAAAAGGTAAAAGAACAGTGCCAGCAAAGTAGTCCCTTGTGGGCGTGTCTGCATTGTGCTGTGGGCGAGTGCTGGGGGCGTGACAAATGCTGGGGGCGTGTGGTACGTTCCGCCCTTCATGCCATGTCTCATATCGTGTGCTTCGGGCGTGTGCTGGGGGTTTGGGCGTGTGCGGGGCGTGGGATTACGGAAAAAAAAGCGAGCGTTGTGCCCAATATTTCATTGTTTTTTCTTCCCAGGTTCTGTACATTCCAGCTCCGGGTGTCCACCCTGCTCCCTTTAAATACCCCTGCACCCCATAATCATAACCCACCCTTTCTCCTTAAAATACCCCAACACCCTTAAACACTAATCCATCTTAACCCTTAAAATACCCCTGTACCCCAAAACCCAAACCTACCCCTGAACCCTAAAAATACCCCTGTACCCCAAAACCCAAACCTAGCCCTGAACCATAAAAATAACCCTGTACCCCAAAACCCAACCCTACCCCTGAACCCTAAAATACCCCTGTACCCCAAAACCCAAACCTAGCCCTGAACCCTAAAAATACCCCTGTAGCCCCAAACCTAGCCCTGAACCCTTAAAATACCCCTCTACCCCAAAACTACCACTGACCCCTAAAAATACCCCTATACCCCAAAACCCAAACCTAGCCCTGAACTCTAAAAATACCCCTGGACCCCAAAACCCATACCTACCCCTAAAACTACCCCTGTACCCCATAACCCAAAACTATATCTCAACCCTTAAAATACCCAAACACCCCAAAACATATACCTCAGTACCCCAAAACATATACCCCTATACCCATACTTACCTTATCCAAAATAGGTGTGTACCCTCCCTGGTAAGTACATTGATGGCATGGCGGCCCACATCTCCAGCAACATACTCATATTTTTTCACCACCGATTAGAAAAATGCACAGGTCTCTCTCATTGATGGCCAGCACAGACATACACTTTTAGACACACCTCCCGCAACAAGTTCTAGAATTGCGAACTTTAGAGCTGAGGAGCTACGTTCGAATCTCGGCATCAGCTCAACATCCTGTGATTCCAGGCAAATCACTTTGTCTCCCCGTGCCTACCACAAATGAATGTGTTCTTCTGTAATGTAAATTGTGCTCATGCCATGTTGTCGAGTTCGCGCTATATAATATTGCAAGGAAAAATAAAGTAGGGAAACTCGAGCTCACACAATACTTAACGCGCACTCTTAAGTGCATCAGCAGTGCACTGTGAATCGGAGCGTTTCACAGAGCTGTCATCGATAAGAAATGCTATCAAAACGAAATCCTACAAAACAATATACTACTGGCCGGCAGCAATTCATACCCGGACAACGTCGGGGCGGGCTGCTAGTATATATATATATATATATATATATATATATATATAAATATTACCTACTGGCGGTCGCCAGTAGGTAGTTATAGTTAGGATTTTTTTCAATGTAAATCTCAAAGTTCTATTTGGAATAACTTTGGCGACGGTTGACGAATCTGCCTGAAAATTTCCTCAAAATGGCCTCGTCGAGCTCTGGTCCTTCCCTGAAAGTTTGGGGGGGATGCGTCAAGCGGGGGCTGAGATAAAAGGGGGGTCCCAAAACACGCTTTACCCATGTTAATTTCCATAGGGTGGTCGACCTCACTTTTAGCCCGAACGGCTGAATGGATTTCCACCAAACATGGCAAAATTGTAGGGACTGGTAGCCCGATGTGCCTTTGCTATGTCTCAAGATATGTGCTTCAGTGGATTTTGAGTAATTTATGTTAAAAAAAATATATATATCTATAGGCATGCCCCGGTACGCGCACCGGGGAGCGCACCGGGCGTGCTACGCGACTTGCGCACGGAAAGGTGATTGGTTCACGGGTGTCTGTAAACATTCGAAACAGTCCGGGGCGGCCGCCATCTTGTGTCTCGGTAGGATCGAGACACAAGAGGTGGCATAAAAAAAAGGGGGAAATGACTATAAGGGGGCAGGGTAGACCCCCCCCCCTGACCTCCTAGGTTTGATGTGGGGGCTAAAATAGGGTCCCGCGGGGCATTTAAAAAAAATTTAAAAAATTCGATTTGCGTGGGGGGAGCGCACCGGGGAGCGGAGCATGGGGAAAATCCAGGGTCTTATTTATGAAGGCCTTGCAACAGTTTTGCGCCGCCGGTGCGTCACTTTTTGTGATGCACCAGCGGTGTAAAAAATGCACCTTGTTGCGCCATATTTAAAAAGGGACGCATCTAGGTATATGCGTCACTTTTTAAACCCCTGCGCCACATTATACCTGCGTCAGGTATAATGTATGCAGAGGGGGCGTTCCCCCGCAAAAAGCCTCGTAATAGTGACGCAGTGAAATCTATGAGATTTAACTGCGTCACTTTTAGGACGCTGTTGCGTCAAAATCTTGCGCCTGCCTCACAGCAGGCGTGAGACTGACCCAAGCCCTTTCACATGGGGCTTTCCCCATGTGAAAGGACGCATTACTGGAGTTGCGTCACTTTTGTGACACACTCCAGCAATGCGTCACTTTTGCGCTTACAGATACGGCAGAAATACTGACGTATCTGTAACTCCTTACAACATGATTTGTCATACATTAAATATGACGCATCAGGAATGTCGTAAAGAGTGCGCACTGAAAAGTGACGCATCGCTGTTTTCACGCAGCGATGCGTCACCTTTCATAAATGAGGCCCCCAGTATTCACTGTGTCACCTCTACGACCCTTTCTTGCGTCAATACGTCCCTTTTGCATACATTACACCTGACGTAGGAATAATGTGGTGCAGGGGCTTACAAAGTGACGCAACTACCTAGATGCGTCACTTTGTAAATATGACTGAATAAGGTGCATTTTTTACAGCACTGGTGCGTCACCAAAAGTGACGCTCTGGTGGCGTTAAAGTCACGCATGGCCTCATAAATGAGTCCTTCAGTCTTCTACTCATGCGTCATATTAAATTTATGACGTATTGTTGGACCTAGATTACCCAAGTCTACATAAGGTAGCTTGGCACAGTAGTGGCTACAGCTAACTCAAGGCGTTGGTTAAGTACTTACAAGTCTCACTCACAGTAACTCAGTGATGAACCACTAAAATGAAGACACACCACCACTGTTTGGAAAAATACCGTTACCTTTTATAAAAATAATATGACTCTTTGGATTCAAATTATACAGGGTACGACATCAGTTTCTTTCAGGAGTAAACATTACACTTTTGCCTTGGAAAAATACCTGTCACTCTTCTTGCTGTGGCAAAATTACAGTAGAATACATTCTATTGTCAAGGATTCAGTAATGAATAAAGGTAACTCTTTTTAGAATTAAGAGAATCCCATTAGATCCACACTATGCAGGGTTACTTTACGTTAATACACAATGTCAACAATACTTCACCACTTCAACCTGCCAATTCACTGGTTATTTTATCACATTCAGGGCTATGATCTCTATCCCCTTATCTACTATGTCACAGTTTGGTATTTAAGAGGACAAAAAGGGGTCAGAGCACCCTGCTTGGCTCTAGACCTGGTTAAATTTCTGTAACCTTACTCATCAGGACTCAGCACCTTCCTTCCTCACCCCCACTCTCCTTACTGTTTTAGTGGCAGGTTCGCCACAGTCCACAGGTCTCTAGATGACACCCGACTCCTGGTTTTCCTCAACCTGCTGCTTGCCGGTTGCTGGCGTGGGGGGGGGCTTGTTAATCTTCTTCAGCCCAGGCGCGCTTCCACTTGACAGCGCTGAGCAAAGGGCCTTGATGCAGATCAGGGCGTCGCACTCGCTCACTAGCAGGGCGTGAGGGGGCTGAACAACCTTTCTCTCCTCAGGCGCTGGCTCCTCCAGATAGCGCTCGAGGGGGGGGGATTACCGCAGCTAACGCGGCGCTCAGGGAAACCTTCCGGCGCCACCTCAGGCAACCCGATGGTCGCGCTGAACTCCTGGGCATGCGCGTTGCTCCTCGACGGCTCCGCCTCTCGAGTCGTGCTGCTCCTTGGCGCCTGCGCGATCCTCGCCGGTCACCTCGCCTCTCAGGGTAACGCTGCACTCCTGGGCCTGCCCGAACCTAGGCCCCTCCTGCTCCCAATAGCGGACGCGCTGCGGACATGCGCGGAAGCGCTTCCTGGGTTTCACTGACGCGTCCGGTGCCCCCGGGGTCCCGCAGTCAGCCAACACAGCGCCGCTCTCCACACGCTGTCACTTCCCTCACCTGGCTCCAGGGAAGGTATCCTCCTGATCGGGCACTCGCTCTTCAGGTCGCTATGGTGCCACAGACACTCGCCTTTACTACAGCTGCTCTCCAACACTGGTAAGTGCAGCGCTGAGTATGGGAAGTCAGGGATACCCTCTGTTAAGGGTGTCCTGAGAGGATTCACTGGGGCTCCGATGTAGAAGGGTCTTCTTTCTCAAGTAGCTTAATGTTCTTATCAGCAATTGATGTTTTGAGAGGGATCGGTCAAAGGTTGAAGGGGGAACAACCCTCTGAAGAAACTGTCAGCCTCAGAGACAAACTAGCTGCTCTCAGTGTGTCCACCTCCTCTCACCACTGCCTCACTCCTCCACTCTTGGGTCAGCACAAAATGGCTGCTGGTCACTGGCCTTATATAGGGTGGCCTGAGACCTGCAGAAGTCTCTAGTTAATTCTAGAAAGTTCCCTAATGTTATCCTATGGACCTGTCCTCCAGTAGTGTCCGTTATGGCAGTTGGTGGACACCATTTTAGGTTTCTGGAGATCCCTAGATTTTCAAGGGGGCTGACTAGGCCTCACAAGTTATGAGGGAAAAAAATGGCGTCATCGCCAAGGAACACCTAGCCCCCTGACAGCATTAAAAATACCTGATGGACATATGTAAAAATAAAAATAGAAACTCTGGGAGGCTAAGGGGGACAAAAATATATAATAATGGTTCGCGTCTCCCCAGAAGCAGACAGGTCTAACACACGTCCCCCCCAGCTGAAAGTGGGGAGAACTACCCAACCCCTTGGGAGTCCTCATCACTAAGGCGGAAATACCTGGATAGACCGTCTGCGTTGGCATGGTCCGCCCCAGGTCGGTGTTCCACCCTAAAGTCCATTCCCTGTAGGGAGATGGACCACCTTAGCAACTTGGGATTCTCCCCCTTCATTTGCATCAGCCAACGAAGGGGGCGATGGTCAGTCTGAACTAGGAAGTGCGAGCCAAACAAGTATGGCCGCAGCTTCTTCAGAGCCCAAACCACCGCAAAGGCTTCTCTCTCAATTGTACTCCACCTCCTTTCCCTGGGGAGTAGCCTTCTGGACAGGAAGACCACTGGTTGATCCAAGCCCTCATCATTTAGCTGCGATAACACTGCCCCAATGCCATGTTCTGACGCATCTGTTTGGACAATGAATTCTCTAGCAAAATCAGGGGCCTTGAGAATGGGAGCGGAACACAATGCTTGTTTCAAGGTCATGAAGGCTCGCTGGCAAGCCTCCGTCCAGACTACCCGTCGGGGTTGCTTCTTGGAAGTAAGTTCAGTGAGGGGTGCCACGATAGTGCCATACCCCTTCACGAAGCGACGGTAGTATCCAGTGAGGCCCAGGAAGGCTCGGACCTCTGTTTGAGTCTTGGGGGGCTCCCAGGCGATGATAGCCTCAATCTTTGCCTGGAGGGGCTGCACCGTCCCTCTGCCCACCAAGTGACCTAGGTACACCACCGTCCCCTGTCCGATCTGACACTTGCTGGCCTTGATTGACACGCCAGCCTGTTGCAGGGCATGAAGAACAGCTTGCAGGTGCTGCAAATGGTCCTCCCAGCTGCTACTGAAGACAGCAATGTCGTCCAGGTATGCAGCAGAAAAAGCTTCCATTCCAGAAAGGACCCTGTTCACCAGCCGCTGAAAAGTGGCAGGGGCATTCTTGAGCCCAAAGGGCATCACACGAAATTGGTAGTGTCCCTGAGGTGTAGAGAAGGCTGACCTTTCCTTCGCCTCCTCGGTAAGGGAAATCTGCCAGTACCCTGAAGTTAGGTCAAAGGTACTTAAGTATTGAGCAGCTCCCAGCCGGTCAATAAGCTCATCCGCCCGTGGGATGGGATGTGCATCAGTTTTGGTTACTGAATTCAAGCCTCGGTAGTCCACACAGAATCTCAATTCAGGTGTGGTGCCTGGTGGGGCAGCTTTTGGTACCAAAACCACCGGGCTAGACCAAGGGCTTCCAGAAGGTTCAATCACTCCCAGCTCCAGCATCTTGGCGACTTCACTCTTGATGCTGGCCTTCACCTTGTCCGACAGCCGGTAGATTTTAGACTTCACAGGTGGGCTGTCTCCTGTGTCCACGTCATGGGTACACAGGTGGGTCCTACCCGGGACAAGGGAGAACAGAGAAGAAAATTGCTCCAGGATCTGGCGGCAATCACTCTGCTGTTCAGGAGTTAGGGATGGCGAGAGAATTACTCCCTCCACCGACCCATCCTTTTCTTGGGACGAGAGAAGATCAGGGAGAGGTTCGCTTTCTTCTTCCTCTGCTCCATCGGTTACCATCATTAAGACAACCTCGGGCCTCTCATGATGTGGCTTGAGGCGATTGGCATGCAGCACCCTGTGGGGCTGCCTCGGGGTCTTAAGATCCACCAAGTAGGTGGACATCCCCTTCTTCTCCAAAACCTCAAAGGGGCCTGTCCAACGGTCCTGGAGGGCATTTAGCTCTCCAGGTTCCATCACCCACACCTTCTGTCCAGGCTCCAGTTCCACTGGGTGAGCGTTGTGGTCATACCACTCTTTCATAACTGCTTGGCTGGCCTCCAAGTTGTCTGAAGCTTGCTTCCACAACTTAGCCATTTGGCTCCGGAAGGCCAGCATGTAGCTCACCACGTCCTGGGGAAGCTTCCTGGGAGTCCGTTCCCATCTGTCTTTCACCAGGCTGAGAGGTCCCCGTACAGGGTGCCCGTACAAAAGTTCGAAGGGGCTAAAGCCCACTCCCTTTTGCGGCACTTCCCTGTAGGAAAACAAGAGACAGGGTAGGAGGACGTCCCATTTCCTCCGCAGGCTCTCAGGTAGACTCCGTATCATACCTTTCAAGGTTTTGTTAAACCTTTCCACAAGACCATTGGTTTGTGGGTGATAAGGAGTGGTAAACCGATAGGTAACTCCGCACTCCTTCCACATAGCCCGCATGTACGCTGAAAGGAAGTTAGTCCCCCTGTCGGACACAACCTCCTTGGGGAAACCCACTCGGGTGAAGATCCCCATCAGGGCCCTTGCCACTACAGGTGCAGTGATGGTCCTCAGAGGTATTGCCTCTGGGTACCGTGTGGCATGATCCACCAAAACCAGTATGAACCGGTGACCAGCTGAAGTTGGTGGATCCAATGGCCCCACAATGTCGATGCCCACCCTTTCAAAGGGGGTGCTAACGACAGGTAGTGGTTCCAGGGGAGCTTTTAGCTTCACCCCTGTTTTCCCACTAGCTTGGCAAGACACACACGTCCGACAATATGTATCAGACGCCACTTTCATTCGAGGCCAGTAGAAGTGGGGGACAAGCCGGGCAAAGGTCTTGTCCTGTCCTAGATGTCCTGCCAATGGTATCTCATGAGCCAGTTCCAGTAGAAAGGCTCTAAAGCATTGAGGGACCACCAAGGCTCTGGCTGAACCATGGCCAGGTGCCTTGGGCTCACTGTAGAGGAGTCCATCCTCCCAGTAAATCCAGTAGCTCCCTTCAATGTTTCCTGCTGCCTGGGCATTGGCCTGTTGCCGCAGCCCCTCGAGAGTAGGACACTCTTTCTGAGCTTCACAGAATTCTTCCCGGGAAAGACCTCCCTCCACATGCCATTCAGTAGGGATGGGTAGGTTCTCCAGGGAAGCAACATTCTCCCCTGTGGACTCCAGAACAACCTCCGCAGGTGGTCCATCTGTCTCACGAGGTGAAGATGTCGAGGCAGGGTCCTCCGGCCTCCTGTCCTTCTCCTCTCTGGCAGCCGGCTGGGCCATTGTTCCAGGCTCCAGCGTAAGTGAACTCCCCCTTCCGGCAGTCGCTGACCTTGTGCTGACACAAGTCCAGTCAGGGGGTCCCAGCATCTCAGAGTGAGTCTGGTACTCCACCCTCCTCCAAGCATTGTGCTCCATATCATTCCCTAACAGGCAGTCAACAGGCACGGCAGGGCTTACGGCAACTCGAAGTGGACCTGCAACCCCTCCCCACTCAAAGGGAACCTCAGCCACAGGGTAGTGGCCCAATCTGCCGTCAGCCATTACGGCGGGATGGAGTACATCTGGGATGACCTGCTCTGGAGACACCAGCTGACTCCTCACCATGGTCATGCTGGCTCCAATGTCTCTCAGAGCCTCCCCTCTACGGCCATTGATGGTGACCCACTGCTCATACTTAGTAGTATTAGAGGGCAGTTGGGTCTTTGGAACCATCTCCTTATCTCCCAGGGACACTAAAGTGACACCCGCCCGCTCCCCTCCATTAACCAAAGGCATCTCCTCCCCGAGCACTACACTAGTGATTCCCGGGGCTTTTCCTCCAGTGGGAGGGGGTGGTCTTTTTGGGCATCTCACATCTCCTTTATAGTGTCCCACACCACCACACTCAAAACAATGAACAACCCTTGGCTGCTGGCTTTGGCCAGGGGTAGGGTTGCGAGGGGGGTTACTCTTAGGGATGAATCCTCTGCCCCTTCCTTGCGAAGTATTTTGTGGCCCTTTTGAGAACTCCCTCTTAGTTTCCCCTCCCTCTTTCTTCTGGGGGGCGCCCTGTCCATGCTTCTGGGAATCCCCTCCAGTCCCCTTAGTCGACACCCGGGTACTAACCCAGATGTCCGCCTCCTCAGCAAGCTTCCTGGGGCTGGTCAGCTTGCTGTCCACCAGATGCTGTCTTAGTTCGGGAAGACACTTCTCGAGTAGGTGTTCCTTGAGTATGAGGTCATATAGTCCCTCATAGTCTCCTACTTCGCTGCCTCTTACCCAACCCTCCAGGGCCTTCCTGGAGTAGTCCAAAAAATCTACCCAGTTTTGCGTGCCCAGCTTGTACCTGCCCCGGAACTTTTGCCTATATTTCTCAGGGGTCAACCCAAACTTCCTGAGCAGCGCTGACTTCATAGCCGGGTAGTAGGTCTGTTCACTCTGATCAAGGGCCAACAAAGTATCCCTGCCAGTGGGGGGCATGTATTTATATAACCCACCTCCCCAGTGGACTTCCAGAATCCCATGGGCCCTCAGCGAGACCTCGTAGGCGGCTAGCCATTTAGCAATGTCGTCACTGGGTACATAGCATGCCATAATATCTTTTGGTAGGTACGGTCTGGGTTCTCTGGTGTTGGTCTGGATATCGCTGCCACCATTCTCTGGTTTGGGGGTACGTAGGGTTAGGGCTTGTAAATCCATCTCTTTGATGGTCCGCTCATGCTCCAACCTCTTTTCCTCCCTCACCATGTCCATCCTGGCTAGTTCTATTCTCATCCTCCTCTCCTCCCTCCTATCTTCTAACTCAGCGTCGGTCAAACCCCTCTCTGAGACACTACTGCCCACTCTGGAAGGTGTCCTAGGACCTGTTACAAGGTTCTCCCCTCCCGACTGGTACAGTGTTGCGGTCTCCAGGACAGTGTCCTTGTCACTCCCCTCAGGATCTACCTCCTCCCCGGAATGAGCCTCTACCCATGCCCGGATACTGGTCAGCAGCTCAACTTTCCTGGCGCCTTTCTTGAAAAACACCCCCTGCTGCTGACACCATTCCTTCAATTGGGTCACAGTATAATTTTCCAGCTCTTCCACATTTATCTCCATTTCTATTTGGAGTATAAACTTCTTCCCAGGAGAAATCCACAAAGTAACCTGGGGTCAACCTCCACCCACCGCCAGAAGTCAATTTAGAAAAATCAAAATTTAAATTAGGAGGGCCGCAGGGAGAAAACTCCAGGTGAGGTCTCGTGGTTGGCACTGCGTTACTAATAAGTGAGTGTAAGTACAAATCCGAGATCCCACCGCTGAAACACCAATTATGTTGGACCTAGATTACCCAAGTCTACATAAGGTAGCTTGGCACAGTAGTGGCTACAGCTAACTCAAGGCGTTGGTTAAGTACTTACAAGTCTCACTCACAGTAACTCAGTGATGAACCACTAAAATGAAGACACAACACCACTGTTTGGAAAAATACCGTTACCTTTTATAAAAATAATATGACTCTTTGGATTCAAATTATACAGGGTACGACATCAGTTTCTTTCAGGAGTAAACATTACACTTTTGCCTTGGAAAAATACCTGTCACTCTTCTTGCTGTGGCAAAATTACAGTAGAATACATTCTATTGTCAAGGATTCAGTAATGAATAAAGGTAACTCTTTTTAGAATTAAGAGAATCCCATTAGATCCACACTATGCAGGGTTACTTTACGTTAATACACAATGTCAACAATACTTCACCACTTGAACCTGCCAATTCACTGGTTATTTTATCACATTCAGGGCTATGATCTCTATCCCCTTATCTACTATGTCACAGTTTGGTATTTAAGAGGACAAAAAGGGGTCAGAGCACCCTGCTTGGCTCTAGACCTGGTTAAATTTCTGTAACCTTACTCATCAGGACTCAGCACCTTCCTTCCTCACCCCCACTCTCCTTACTGTTTTAGTGGCAGGTCTCTCCTCAGGCGCTGGCTCCTCCAGATAGCGCTCGAGGGTGGGGGATTACCGCAGCTAACGCGGCGCTCAGGGAAACCTTCCGGCGCCACCTCAGGCAACCCGATGGTCGCGCTGAACTCCTGGGCATGCACGTTGCTCCTCGACGGCTCCGCCTCTCGAGTCGCGCTGCTCCTCGGCGCCTGCGCGATCCTCGCCGGTCACCTCGCCTCTCAGGGTAACGCTGCACTCCTGGGCCTGCCCGAACCTAGGCCCCTCCTGCTCCCAATAGCGGACGCGCTGCGGACATGCGCGGAAGCGCTTCCTGGGTTTCACTGACGCGTCCGGTGCCCCCGGGGTCCCGCAGTCAGCCAACACAGCGCCGCTCTCCACACGCTGTCACTTCCCTCACCTGGCTCCAGGGAAGGTATCCTCCTGATCGGGCACTCGCTCTTCAGGTCGCTATGGTGCCACAGACACTCGCCTTCACTACAGCTGCTCTCCAACACTGGTAAGTGCAGCGCTGAGTATGGGAAGTCAGGGATACCCTCTGTTAAGGGTGTCCTGAGAGGATTCACTGGGGCTCCGATGTAGAAGGGTCTTCTTTCTCAAGTAGCTTAATGTTCTTATCAGCAATTGATGTTTTGAGAGGGATCGGTCAAAGGTTGAAGGGGGAACAACCCTCTGAAGAAACTGTCAGCCTCAGAGACAAACTAGCTGCTCTCAGTGTGTCCACCTCCTCTCACCACTGCCTCACTCCTCCACTCTTGGGTCAGCACAAAATGGCTGCTGGTCACTGGCCTTATATAGGGTGGCCTGAGACCTGCAGAAGTCTCTAGTTAATTCTAGAAAGTTCCCTAATGTTATCCTATGGACCTGTCCTCCAGTAGTGTCCGTTATGGCAGTTGGTGGACACCATTTTAGGTTTCTGGAGATCCCTAGATTTTCAAGGGGGCTGACTAGGCCTCACAAGTTATGAGGGAAAAAAATGGCGTCATCGCCAAGGAACACCTAGCCCCCTGACAGCATTAAAAATTCCTGATGGACATATGTAAAAATAAAAATAGAAACTCTGGGAGGCTAAGGGGGACAAAAATAAATAATAATGGTTCGCGTCTCCCCAGAAGCAGACAGGTCTAACACGTATTATGTTGGAAGTTCTTACAGATGCGTCAGTATTTTAGACGTATCTGTAAGCGCAAAAGTGATGCATTGCATTGCTGGAGTGTGTCTCAAAAATGAAGCAACTCCAGCAATGTATCCTTTCACATCGGGCCAAGCCCCATGTGAAAGGGCCTGCACGCCTGCTGTGAAACAGGCGTAAGATTTGGACGCAACAGCGTCATAAAAGTGACGCAGTGATATCTCATAGATTTCACTGCGTCACCTCTACGATCCTTTCTCGCGTCAATACGTCCCTTTTGCATACATTACACCTGACGTAGGTATAATGTGGCGCAAGGGCTAACAAAGTGACACATCTACCTAGATGCGTCACTTTGTAAATATGACTGAATAAGGTGCAATATTTACGGCACTGGTGCGTCACAAAATGTGACGTACCGGTGGCGTTAAAGGGACGCATAGCCTCATAAATGAGGCCTTTAGTCTTCTACTCATGCGTCATATTAAATTTATGACGTATTATGTTGGAAGTTCTTACAGATACGTCAGTATTTTAGACGTATCTGTAAGCGCAAAAGTGATGCATTGCTGGAGTGTGTCTCAAAAATGAAGCAACTCCAGCAATGTATCCTTTCACATGGGGCCAAGCCCCATGTGAAAGGGCCTGCACGCCTGCTGTGAAACAGGCGTAAGATTTGGACGCAACAGCGTCATAAAAGTGACGCAGTGATATCTCATAGATTTCACTGCGTCACCTCTACGACCCTTTCTCGCGTCAATACGTCCCTTTTTCATATATTACACCTGACGTAGGAATAATGTGGCGTAGGGGCTTACAAAGTGACGCATCTACCTAGATGCGCCACTTTGTAAATATTACTGAATAAGGTGCATTTTTTTACTGGACTGATGCGTCACAAAAAGTGACACTGTGGTGGCGTAAAAGTGACGCATGGCTTCATAAATGAAGCCTTCAGTCTTCAACTCCAGCAATGCATCTTTTCTTACCCTTCCACACCCCTGTTCCTTCTCAACATTTTCTTTGAATATCCACATTCCCATATACACTCTTCTTCTCCTTACTTTCTTTCCCAACATTCACCTTCTTTCAGTCCCCCTACTTCACTTCCTTTCTCCTCTCATACCTTTCTGTTCTTTCTTACTCATTTTCCTTTCCATTAGCAATGCACTCCATTTCACTTACTCTTTTTCATTTTTTTAAGAATGTAGCTCTTTGATGAGAATTGGAGGTAGTTCTGAAAAGAACTTTTTTTTTCTTCTTTTTTTAAGAACAGAAACAAAAACAGGGAATGGAAACTGCTCAGCAGGAGCAAAAAAAACCCCAAAAAAAATAGGGCTGGGAACGGCAGTGATGGTTCTCCAATGCTCGAACCATGAGCAGGAAACTTTGCTCCCCATAGGTAAGGAGTTGATTGCAGTATCTGCATCTCAGGACAGCATTGTTAAAAGCAGGTTGAATATTTGGCACGAGCTCCTGCGATTGCCCCCCTCCCAGAAGTAGTTGCTCCTCCGGTGGATGAAGAGGCCCCATCACTGGGAACCTCCTGTGCCAGAGCCCTGACACTTTACCGGGCAAAATTCTGGGGGTGCTTCCTCTCCACATGCCGGATCATTGTAAAGTTCCCAAAAGAGTATTTTTTTTTGGGGTCACCCCGTGACAGGACTTGTTTGCAGATCCTGCACTCCACTTTTGGAGCATTCACCTTTTTCTGGTTCGGTGGTATTTTAAAAAATTTCCAAATAAAATGCTCCTTCACCTTTGGCTGAGGAGGCTCTTATGATGAATTCAGGCTCTTAATCACTGCTGAGGAGGCTCTTATGATGAATTCAGGCTCTTAATCACTGCTGGATTCTCTGGCAGCCATGGTAAACCAAGGAAGATCCAGGATCAAAAAACAGGTCTTTCAGTCACAAAAGTGAAAGAAGAAGTGAAGGAAATGGGTGGGGATTTCATTCTTTGTAAAAAAAAAAACTGTTAGCAACCAATGAAAAGTGTTATTTTAAGGTCACATGACTTGACGCACTGACGCTGCGCGCACCGGAGCGCTTCCGGGTGCACACACGCGGCGCGAACTTAGGCGCTTCCGGGGCGCATACGCGGCGCGAACGTAGGCGCTTCCGGGGGTGCTTACGCGGCACGCCGAAGTGACGTCTTGATAGTTTCACGGAAATGGAAAATCGTTTTCATTTCCTTATTAAAAAAAACTGCTTTTATTTGTATGGTACGAAATGTTTTGCGTTATTATTACCTTTTCATTCATATTTTTATCACGAACGAAAGTAGCGCTCTGGGTGCGCTTTCCGGAGAGCTAACCGGAGCGCGCACCCAGAGCGCCCCAGGAAAAAATGATTTAAAAAAAAATAATAATAATTAATACTTACTCAAAACAGCAAATTTATACATTTCATAGGTTTGAGGCCTTATATATAGTTAGGAATTAGAATTTAAAAAACCCAATGAAATTCACTGAAAAAACCACAGGTTTCACACCATTTATAGTTAGGAATTAGCATTTAAAAAACCTATTAAATTCACTGAAAAAAACATAGGTTTCACACCAGTTATAGTTAGCTGGAAATTTTACTGACATAAAACCATTGAAATTCCCACGTTATAGTTAGTTGGACTCACTATAACTTGCGCGTCTGCAATGCACTGCTGATGACGTCACATATTACATCACTCATGACATGGTCAGTGACATCACTCATGACATCACTGATTACACCATCCTTGTGACAGAGTGACAGACCTCCTTTCAGTGTAATATAAGCCTTGAAACACATATTAAAAAATAGCATTTAACATTTTCAAAAAAATGGAGATACCCATACCAGTTACAACAAACAATTCAGTAATTCCACCATCTATATACACATCCACTCATTCACTAACAGTTCTATATAGTCACTCATACATATACTCACTCATTATATGTAGTGATACACCTATACATCCTGTTACACACCGACAGTCATCCAAAAGTTACTCACACATATTCACACATGCACAAAAACTATTGAACATCCATTTATTTGCATATACAGCAATACACACACTACCACTTTACTTCTAAGGAAACTTACACATACTTACTCTCTTAAACAATCACTTATAGAAACACATACTTATTTAAACAGGAACTCTTACAATCTCTCACTCTCACATATACTCACTTATATAAATCAATACTCACATATACTAGATTAAAACATATGTCGTTACTGAAAAAGACAATAGTGAGACAGTTGTTTACTCACTAACATACACATATACACACTCATCCATCCATACATTTTTGTACATATGCTGTCTTCAAAACACATACAAACAGTGAGTCAGTCACCAAACCATACAGCCACTTATACACAAAGTGAAACACTGATACATACATTTCAATATTTACAATTTACTATATGTATTCACTAAGATACACTTAATAAGGCAGTTAACCAATCAATTCTTATAAAAACAAACATCCATTTACACACTTATTTAACCATTTATTCTTCCATCGTCCTTTACAAATACATATATAAAACATATATGTTTTTCAGAAAGACACACATTCACTGGATATATATATACTGTATTAGTCCTCTTCTGTGAATACTGTATAATATCACCTACATTGCTAGCAGGGACTGTTTGTTGATACTGGATGTCATCCAAAGTTTTATATATCGCAATGTTTAGGAGCAGAGCCCAGACATGTTAGGGTTCTATCCTGGAAACACAATTGGGTATGTGTACTGCTGTCTACTCTGATACAAGCATGTGAATCTATGAATAATTCAATACTGGAGAAAAAACTAGTTACTTACCTGTACACTATGGTTCTCGAGTATTATCTTTTATATATTCACAGGCAGGTGCAAGGGTACCTCGAACCTGCCCCTACGTTCCCATTATGTTAGCACTAAAGAATAGATTTATGGACCTCTACATTGACCAATACATTCTTCCCTCTTTTTTTGTTCCAAGTTAAGCATTTCCACAACTAATGGATGGCACAGTAAACCTGGCATGGCTGAGCAAGCACGATTTACAAATAAAGTACTCCTTTCTTACGCCTGAATTTCGGGGGTAAGTCAGGAGTACTCCTAATTTACTAACAGCTTACTCCTGGAAATCAGGAGTAAGGCATGAGTAAGTCGCAACAATAATTGACCCATATTGTCTCTTTGTGTCGTCTTATTTTGTAATCAATTCACTCCTTAATTATATTTGTATGTTGGTACTGCCTGTATTTTTTTTTAAGCTACAGAAGTCATCTACCATGTCATTAAATATCAAACAGATCTCAATTACAACTTTCTTAAGTCGAAATAGAGAGCTACTTAAACATACATATAGCTTCTTTGATGACTGACATGTACTGGAGAGTAAGTCTTATCCAGTGTTTGATCCCATTCATCAACCTTTCCTTTGCTTCCACAGAGAAAGATAGCTAATGTATGCCAAACACGTATATGAAATTAGATGACAGTCGTTCATTTTTTACTAAATATTCCTTCCATGCTGCCTCCTCCAACTAAGATTTATGACAATAAAAGCTGTTTGCATCTTGATTAATCTGGTCTATTGGTAGTGGTAGTTTTGGGGTACAGGGGTATTTTAAGGGTTCAGGGCTAGGTTTGGGTTTTGGAGTACAGGGGTATTTTTAGGGTTCAGGGCTAGGTTTGGGTTTTTGGGTACAGGGGTATTTTAGGGTTCAGGGGTAGGGTTGGGTTTTGGGGTACAGGGTTATTTTTATGGTTCAGGGCTAGGTTTGGGTTTTGGGGTACAGGGGTATTTTTAGGGTCCAGGGGTAGGTTTGGGTTTTGGGGTACAGGGGTATTTTAAGGGTTCAGAGCTAGGTTTGGGTTTTGGGGTACAGGGGTATTTTAGGGGTAGGTTTGGGTTTTGGGGTACAGGGGTATTTTTTGGGTTCAGGGCTAGGTTTGGGTTTTGGGGTACAGGGTATATTTATAGGGTTAAGGTGGGTTAGTTTTTAAGGGTGTTGGGGTATTTTAGGGAGTAAGTGTGGGTTATGATTATGGGGTGCAGGGGTATTTAAAGGGAGCAGGGTGGACACCCGGAGCTGGAATGTACAGAACCTGGGAAGAACAAACAATGAAATATTGGGCACAACGCTCGCTTTTTTTTCCGTAATCCCACGCCCCGCACACGCCCACACCCCCAGCACACGCCCAAAGCACACGATAGGAGACATGACATGAAGGGCGGAACGTACCACACGCCCCCAGCGTTTGTCACGCCCCAGCACACGCCCACAGCACAACGCAGACACGCCCACAAGGGACTACTTTGCTGGCACGGTTTTTTTACCTTTTAAATGTATATGGTGAGCGTCTGCATAGCCTATGTCGTTCTGCTGCAACTGCCCTTTCCAACGCTGTATTGGGTGTTGTGATTGGTGCTGTGGTTCCTGAGATTACCCGCCTCAAAGGTTTGGGCTCTCTCTTTATTATATTAGTATAGATTTACACATGGATAATAAGCAAAAAATACAAATTAGAACATTGGAATGTTGGGAGCTCCATTGAAAACAATGGAGTGCTCTGGGCTTATAATGGCTGGTATAAGCCCGGAGCTCCAACATTCCAATGTTTCTTTGTTCGCAGCTCTGGCTGTGAACAAAGGCTTCAGGGAACCTGAGGGGATTCCAATCCCCTCACACTCCCAAATGGCTTTGTTTTTCGTTAGAACATTCCGTCCTCTAGTGACAGAATGTTATAATAGCCTTAAAGCCCTTCGTAGATGGCTATACCGCTATTAAAGTCCCTCTCCCTTGTTAAATACCCGCGCCTTCGGCACGGGGCCTTTAACGCTGGAGAGGGCCTTTAATAGCTGGTATAGCCCTCTACGGCAGGCTATAAGGCTATATTAATTTTGCTTGACTTCGGATAACACGTTACACAAATCAGAATTGTGATCATCACAAAAATAAAATGAAACAAACCCATTTCTTGGGCAGGGGAAATCTTCCATTAGCTTCCACATAAACAACATAGCCTTGAGATGTACAATATAATATGAAACATTTTCAGACAAAGACCTGCCTATTAGTGTGCTAGCTAGCCTGCTAAACATTATTAATTCATCAGTTAGGAGAATATTTACCAGAAAAATCATCAGTATTCAAACATAATTTTCACCCAAAATTGTGCATTTAGGCAAAAACTATAACATTGCATGGTACAAAACGTTGAGCTGGAGCAAAACTTCAGATTTTGCATATATGAGGGTTGCAACTGTAAACCTCACACACTTTGTCAGGTATATTGGTGGAAGCCAAGCCCCCTCCAGAATAGAAATACAAGCTTGTGACAGAAAGGGCATGTACGTATCTGATAAAAATGATGTGTACCTATAGGAAAAATAATTAAGAGAAAGAAGTGGAAAGAACACACAGACAATAAAAAACAAATGAACAAAATGCCTTTTCAGGCTTTAAGAAATAGTAAAAGAAAGGAAAATCTTTTGCAAATTGGTCAGAAAGAAACAGTTGTGGCATGACAAGGTCACAGGAACAGTCATGCAAGCAAAAGGAGAAGAAACTTTGGGCCTTTTGAGAATGAGTCCCAAGGCCAAAGAAGGCATGATGCCAGAGAAGCCAGAAAAGAGGAACATTCAGATGGGCATTAGGAATTCTAGCAACACCACAGAATTATTAAAGCAAAGTCAATATTGTTTTATTTTTCTTGTTCATGTAGGTGTTAAAGATCTTTCAAACTCGGTAAGTGAGTCACGTGACAAAAGTCAAGTGCGTTTTTTTGTTAAAATATTGTCATATATGTCTTGAACATTTTATTCTTTCATCAGACCAATAAGGTAAGAGAAATGCACGTTTGTTTTCCAGATATGCTCTCCAGCTAATATTTTATTTAAAAACTTTAAATTAAGTACTGTATATAAATATAGTAGCTAAAGCAAAATATAGCTCCTGTAACTTGATCTGGAAATCATGTATTTATAGACAGGAACCTTTTGGACAGTACGGCATCACAAAAGATTGGGGAAATGTAAGGGATAAAGTATGCCCTACCAGACATTATCAGGATATTGCAAGTCACTGAGGAGTTCCATAACCATATAGAGGAACAGGGCCAAAGGCTGAGTACCTTTATAATGTTGTTTTAACTCTGGAGTGACTTGCAAAATCCTTATTATGTACACCAGGTGGTGTTTCATTTCATATGTTACACTGCTATTCCATCAACTTTCCTACAAATCAAATAAACCTTGATGCATAGCTATTTCATCTGAAAGAGCTAGCATGTTTACAAACTTTGAAGAATACTACATTACTAGTGCAGAATTTAACACATCAAAAATCTGTTAGATATTTCTTTTAAACAGATAATGGAAACAGTTCAATAGAAGTCAGTTTTAAAAAAAAGCTGCACTAGCTCAGAATGTGTGGAACCATGCAGAAAAATTATAGTATTTCTCTATGGGCCAGATGTACGACGAGTAAAATAGCGCCTCGCAAATTGCGAGTTTTTTGCGACTCTCAATTTGTGAGGCACTATTTTAGTTTGGATGTACCACAGTATGTATCACACTATTTGCGATTCCCAGCTGGGTCGCAAATGGAGAGGCACATGAATATGATGAGACTCTCGCAATTTACAACCCCATTGGGAATGGCAGGCCCTCCCAGGTATGGTGTCCTGCTGGGCTCATCAGACCACCATGACGGGGACTGCTTTTAAATAAAGCTGTTTTTTTTAGTGCAACCCGTTTTCCTTAAAGGAAGACGAGATGCATTTAAAAAATAAAAATATTAAACGTTTTCATTTAATTTTTTAAGGGCAAGTAGTGGTCCCTAGGACTACTGCCTGCGTTTAAAAAATATTTTCCCCTGCATTTGCAAAGGCGCAGGGTCCACTAGTGACCTCTTTCTTTTTGCGAGTGCATTACCACCCTCTTGAAGGGGTGGTAATTTGCGACTGTTTTGCAACCGCAATTGCAGTCGGAAAACATTCATACATGGGCTTGCACTCGCTATTACAAAGGGAACGCTCCTTCATAATAGTGAGCCGCAAAACCTATTTAGCAAGTCACAAATAAATTGAGACTCGCTAAATAGAAGGTATAACAATCATGTCACACAAATATTTCCAGAGCCCCTTATCAAGCATTATATAATCGATTGTGCTCGGACATGACACCCTGTTGTATGTGTTTGCCCCCAAAACATCAGAGGGCGTACACACATTAACAGCTCTTAGACCAAATTCCAACATAAGTGCATTCAATTGAATGACCACCGGCGACCATTTCTTCACTGGCAAGATCGACAGTGAGGGTATTCCCCATCTGGCATCTTCATCATGGGTTCCTAAAATATCATCAGTTGCCAGAGGTTCAAACGTACAGTTCAGGTCCCCAGCAATCAGGGTAAAAGAGTCAGGGGGCATGAAAAAAGCACTTCAGACAAGATGGAGATAATTGAAGATTTTGCCCCTCCTTGAGTACCCCTCGCATAAATGTTGAAAAGTTCTAAGATGATACCACCCTTTGTGCCCTTGATTGTTAGTCTCATCAGGTCCAGTGTTGGGCATAGGTGATGGACAATTTAGAAGTTACGCGCGGCCCTAGCTCAGACCATGAGACCTCCGATGGGCGTCCACGTCCAGAGGAAATAGCTGGTATATGAAAGCACGAGTAGCCGGGCTTAAACAGTGGCTCAAGACTCCATATTTCCTGGAATACACATAAATCATAGTCATCAATAAAAGTATTCCAGTCCGGAAGAGATAGTTTGCTGCGTAGACCCGCTATGTCCCATGAGACGATTTTAAGGTTCTCAATTGAACCACTGCACAAGGTCAGGCCTTCTTGAGGTAAGTCAAAACTCTGTTCATTCTCTTTATTGTTGTCCAGAGTTACTGGAATAATAACTGGCAATTCGGGACCTGGACACAGGGCTAATTTAAGTGGACTGACAGTGCTACTGCTGGGTGATACAGAGGTGTTTGTAGATACCCCTTCGTAAGCCTGAAGTCAGTCAACGGCCTCCAGACCACTGAACCGATTTTGAATAGAAGTTTGACTCGGGGCTGATAGGGACTCCTGACTGCCCCCACTAAATGGCCTCCTCCCGTTCCGCTGTACTAGTGTCCACCCAACATCTACAGGGGAGAAATAATTGGGAGAATAAAAATAGGATAAGGGGAGCGACAAGATAGAAGTTCCTGGGCTGTAATATTTCCAGTTGCAGATATACTCCAGTGTCCTAGAATCTGTAAAATGAACAAGGACACAATCCCCCTGATATCCTTAGCCATGTGGCCCACCCAGGGCACCCTTCGTACCATGAGAATTTTGCTCGAAATGTGCAATGGTAGTGGCCTATGTTTATTCAAACAATCAGCAACTTTATTCCTCAGGGTCATGAATAACTCTTGGCCGGGTTTGTTCAGGACCGGGACCCCTGCTAAAACCACCAGATAAGGGCTTACCTCCGGGGGCAGGTTGATGTTAATTACCCCCCCGGGAACCTGGGCTACAGGGTCAACAACTCCCTCTTTCAGCCGCGATGGTTTACACTGGGAAGGGTTGTTAACTACTACTGACATTGGGAGATAAATTTGGGGAGCAGCTGGAGCCTGTAAAGCAGTGGTCGGGGCTGCTGAGATTACCCGATCAGTAGCGGCGTTCCCTCCCTGGGAGTAATTTGTTGGAACATTGGCCCTCAGTATAATTGCCATATTTATGTAGTCAACAATTCCCAGTGACGAGAGTTCAATCTTAGTTAATTGGTGTTCGATTTTAGTCAATCTATCTTCAACTGGACGAAGATAGCGTTTCAAAAGCTCACACATTTTGACTAGTAAGGGATCCTCCATCCCCACCCCTCGCCCTGGGCTCCCTGGGCTCTTACCCCCGGCCTCAATTTGGGACACCACTCTCTTAGGTATTAGATCTTCACTAGTTCCTGCTGGATTTACAGGAGTAATCACAGCAGCCTGTTTCCCTACGGCTGTGGTTACTTGCGAATCTTTAGATAGCTTCCCTCTCTTTCAAGCAGTGCCATTATTCTGTCCTTGCTTTTTTTTTGGAATAGCCCCTTGGCGTCTCTCTCGTAGTTGCCTGGTATTGTGCTCTTTAATGGGACTGGCCGCTATGGTGAGCTTAAGGGGTGTCAACAATATCGATTCAGAGACTGTGGACTGGTGGACTAATGATAGGTTGTCCAGATCAGGAACTGCCAAGTTCAAATTTGGTGATTCGGGTATGACAGATGTGCCAATGTCGCTGATAGGACCATGGTGTTCTGGTGTCCGTGCATTGGCGATGTACCCCATTGATGACCTTCTGGCATTGGGTAAATCCTGTGAGACCCGCCTCTCCATTAGCGTAATCCCCTGGTCTATAACTTAGTTAACCCTGACAATAAAATTGTCCATAGTTCCAGTTAGATTTGCATTGGCCGCCTTACTCCTGCTCTCCCTTTCTGCCATATTGTACCAGGTAAGAAGTATATTCAACTGAAATACTCACAAACAGGATCCCCGAGTGTAGAGATGAAAGAGGGGTGCCCCATCCCGTCCTTGACCGGTCTTGAACGGGTTTAAACGGGCCTGCCCTTGGCCCGGGCTTTGACCCGCGCGCGTATCGCGACACGGATGGAGCCTCTCCTTTTTCTGCGCTTCCCGGCGCGATAGTGGGCGGAAGTGGGTCTTGTGCCGCCAGGCAGCCTGGGAGCTGTAGTCTCCCGCTGCTGCGGCCGCGCGATGGTTTGGAGCGGCAGCAGGGGAGACACACAGCGTAGGGACCCCAGGTGCGGCAAAATCAGCGGTAGTTCCGTTCGTCCAGCAACACCAAAGGAATGATTGCCCCCGACCGTTTTGCAACCACAGTTGCAGTCACAAAACATTCATTCATGGGCTGGCACTCGCTATTACAAAGGGAACGCTCCTTCCTAATAGTGATCCGCGAAACCTATTTAGCAAGTCGCAAATAAATTGAGACTCGCTAAATAGGCTTTGTACATGGCCCTTGCTGTTTTTGCATGCGCAAACGGATACGCAAACCTTTGTACACGTTTAAAAACGGTTGCACACCTGGCCCTACGTGATGAGTGCAAAAAATAAACAGAAGTAAATTAAATGTTCTCTCTGCTTCTCATGGTAAACTGTTGAAATAGAGCAGAAGTAAGAAAAGCTAAATTTTGGCATTCTATGCACATTATTTGAGCATTCCAACACTATCACCCATGTTTTTGATGCAAATTCAGATCTAAAAAGATTGTCAGACTTTACTCGTTCCATTGTCTGTCTCATATTCATTAGCACTATTTCTTCCGGGCGTGCATGGTCATGCCTCTTCTTGTGTTTTGCTTTCCCTGAAAATGGGACCAAGTACTCGTAAACATCCACTGCTCGCATTTGTAGGACCCCCGCAGCTAATCGCCGCTTCCCTGTCATTGTTTTTCCGTTTGTTGCTGCTTTCCGCTTGCCCCATCTCTTCCCTTCCATCTCTGCTTCCTCCATCACACCTCCCGGTGCGAGCCCCATTCACAAATCACCCCTTAGCCCTGTCACTGCTTTAAACCCTTACTGTAGTTTGTTTTGTACTATTGAGTGGTGGTGTTCTGCCTTTTAATGTCCTGTTAGTGTACAGCTGACATGCTGATTGAAGCATGAGTGCACAGTTACTATTACTTAGCATACATGTAGTCTCTGTTTATTTTCCACCCATGGGTACTAGGTGGGTGTGCGTGTTTACACCCTATGTGGTCTTTCAACAATGGTGTTCATAGCTGGATAATCAGACCTCCGGTGAATCAGGTATGGGTATCACAGGGTAAAGTACATGTGTCTTCTGATGTAATTGCAAAGCTACATTTCTCCTGCATTAACTCACTGAATTGCTTCTCGTTTCATGCAGTGGGACTCTATTTCTTCAAATTTCTCCTGTTGGGTCATTTTCTTAATTAATCTGCATTCACTGGGGAAGTGTTTCCGTGTGCCATTTTGGCTTAACTTGAATTATCTTCGGAGGAGCCTGGCTACTCTTGAAGTCATCAAGGGCACATTCATTTTTGTAGGCACGGGGAGATTTTGTGAGGTGTCCAAAATCAAGGATGTTAAGCCAATGCTGAAACTCGTACCTGGTTCCCCAGCTCCATAGTCGGCAGCTGTGGCCATTATGCCACATCGTCTCCCTAGCCTCATCCTCAGTTCCACATTTTGTGATGAAGGGCTAAATCACATAATCTCGCCAAGGCAGCCCACATTTGCTGTTGGTTGCCTGCCCAACTACCACTCTTCGTTGCTTGCTCAGCTGAACCTTCCTGCACAGATCCCCTCCTCACCTGACTTTGCTTTTCACATTTTTATTGTGCAGTTTTATGTAGCACCAACACCACTCAAAGGTCAATAAACTTAGACAAATAACTTAATCTCCCTGTGGCAGCCCACATTAGCTGTTGGTTGCGCGTCAACCTCCCAGCCATCGCTGCTTGCCCACCCTGAACTCCCATTGCACAAATCCCTTCTTCCTCCAGATCCCCTCCTTCCCCGACTATAATTTTCACATTTATGTCATGCAGTTTTGTATAGCGCCAACACCACTTGAAGGTATTGGAGTGCTTTACATTAATACCAGTTACTTTTTAACAGGGCACCGTAAATTTAGGCAGACTGCATTTACTATTGGGTGCCTGTCAGCCTTCAACCTGCTGCTGCTTGCTAACACATCTCCATCGACGCAGCTTTTCACATTTGTTTTTTTTGTGCAATTTTATGTAGCACCGACACCACCAGAGTGCTTTACATAAGCACATGTTGCTTTTTTGTGTGCAGTTTTATAATCACCCAAAGGTATTGGATCTCTTTACATTAGCACCAGTTATTTTACAAAAGTACACATTCATTTTTGTAGGCACAAAGAGATTTACAGGCACATGCATCAAGAAAAGATTTTGCGAGTCCTTAATTGTGATTAGTAAGGAATCACAATTAAGGATTCGCAAAAGCCTATGCATGTAGGAATTGCTATTAAAATAGCGATTCCTAAACATTCCTTAATTTCAACTCGCAAATGAGGAATGAGGAATCAGTGAGTCCCTTGTGTGCTCTAGTCTGGTTCACAGTCCTATGGGTCGAGACACCCCAGGGTATTTGTGCGCAATACAAATATCCTAACCATAAACATAAACATAAATATTCATTCCTATGGGCCTAGCGGCCCATAGGAATGAATGTGAAATTGCATGCGCAATGTGCGAATACGAATAGGTATTCGCAAAATTGCGCATTCAGTTTCAAGGGTCCAAGGGTGTCCATAGGACACCCTGTTACACCCCTGAAATTGCTCAGTGCACACATGTTGCATACACACTTGCCCCAAGGGCATGTGTGTGTGTGTAACCTACAACTTTGAAAAATGCACTTTAGTGCATTTTTCAAAGTTTTTGCCAATTACCATCAAGATCAACTTCATGGTAATTGGCGACCCGTAATAACGAAATCGCTCTTTTAAAGTGGTTCTAGCATTGCATTTAAGGAGTCGAATATTGCGATTCCTTAAATGCAATAGCAATTTTAGAGAAAACGCAATTATTTGTGAATTCTCATCCTTGAGTCTTGATGCATCACAAATGCCCTTTTTGCGGGCGCAAACGGACGATATTTGTGAATTGCACTGTTTGCGCTCTCAATAATGGTTGATGCATGTGCTCTAAGTGATTTGTCCAGTATCAAGGATGTGAAGCTGACGCAAAAACTCAAACTCAGTTTTGTATATTCATAGTAAGCAGATCTGGCCCTTATGCCACGTTCTTTCCCAAGAGGACACTACTGTGCCTCCATGGCCTCGTCCGTGGTTTCACATCTTGTGATTATGGGCAAATCACTTCATCTCCCCATGGCTACCTGTATTTGCTGTTGCTTCCCTGTCAACCTACCATCCAAGAATGGTATCTGTTTAACAGAGTTCACAAGGCTGAACTCTATTGAACAGAAACCCTCTTGTACCGACTCTGGGCCTAATTTATGAAAAGTGACGCATTGCTGCGTGGAAACAGCGAGGCGTCACTTTTCATTGTGCCCTCCTTGCGACATGCTGGATGTGTCATATTTACAGTATGACGCCGCATCATGTCACAAGGAGTTACAGATATGTCAGTATTTCTGACGTATCTGTAGGTGCAAAAATGACGCATTGCCAGAGTGTGTCACGAAAGTGATTCAACTTCTGCAACAGTCATTTCACATGGGCAAGTCCCATTTCAAATGTGCCTGCATCAGTCTTACACCTGCTGTGAGGCAGGCGTAAGATATTGAAGCATTTGCATAGTAGAAATGACGCAGTGAAATCTCAGAGATTTCACTGCGTCACTTCTACGAGGCTTACTTGTGTCAAAACACCCACCCCGCATACATTATACCTGGTGCAGGTATAATGTGGCGCAGGGGTTTACAAAGTGACGTATCTACCTAGATGCATGACTTTGTAAATAAGACGCAACATGGCAAATTTTTTACGGTTCTGGTGTGTCACCAAAAGTGGCGCTCCAGCGGTACAAAAGTGACGCAAGTGCTCATAAATAAGCCCCTCTGTTTTTCAAAATTGTGTTGTGAAATTCTATGTTGCACCACCACTACCTGTAGGTATTGGAGTGCTCTACATTAGTAGCAGTTACTTTATACAAGGACACGTTCATTTTCATAGGTGTGGCAAGATTAAGAGTTCTGCCAAAAGTCAAGGATGCCAACACTTTACCTGGTTCACCAGTTCCACACTCGGCAACTCTGGCCTATGCCACCCTCATTTAGGTCTCGGGTAGACAGCTCTTGCACTGCTCAGCTAGACAGCAGAAGTGCTGACAAACAAGATATATGTTGTTTTTTGTCTGTGGGGTACAAGGCTGCCCATTGCCTACCATTGGTAAACTTTAGGGTCACTCTAATTTTCTATGATGCCATTCGTCATGGCATGCGGGCTTCATGCCCTCTTGTTGTGTTTGGCCCTCCCATTGCGCATGGAGCAAGTACCTGTCTCCTTACACTGCTTCCAGAATGCTCATCTATTCTTCTTTGTTTTCGAGCACTCCATACTGCTTGTGCTTTCTGGCCGTCTCCACAAACCCCTAAAATGCATGCATGTGTACATAAATAAATGTATTTCTTGAGAAGTTGTTAAAACACGAACAGCACATTTTTGTGCACAGTCGGATGGTACTGGAAGGATTGCTCTGTCCTCCGCTCCGCTCCCCACAACGCTAAGGATGCCTGGCCTCCACCTTGGGGGTGCCCAGGAGTGGACGCCTCACAGGGAAAGCCAGGATGGGTTCCACAGCGGTATTCGTACAAGCGCCTTGAGACCCTTGCGGGTGAGTAGTGCGCTATACAAGTATCAATTTACATTTACCATAGCACAATCAACAGCCACTGGTAGTGGAGCTAATTAAGTGCTCACCAGTTACATTCCACAATTACACATTTATTTTAGTCACTGACCCTGCTTCAATTAAGGTATTTTTCCCCCTTCATGGTTGCTTCCTCTCACCCTCTCCTGTCATTGGTTCACTATCTCCCCATCCCCTCCAACTTCCCTGCTTGACCCATCCCTCCACTACTTCACTCTTTGCTGTTGCTTTTATTATTATTTTGTTTCACAATCCAGTAGTATTGGAGTAGCATTGGAGCTCTTCTTCCGTTCTCCTTCCTTCAAAAGTGCTAACAGCTACCAATGGTATTGGAGTGCTTTTACTGCTCACCAGTCACATTACACAACAAGACATTCATTGTTGTACAAAGGGGGAAGGGTAAGTGATTTGCCCAGAATCACACACTGTTCAGACAACCATAGGATTCAAACCTGGTTCCCCAGTTCCCCTGTTGGCAGCTCGGTTCATTACGCCACAATCTTACTTCACTTCAAAGCTCCTCCGCTGTTTCTTACTATCACTTCCACATAAGCATGGGCGGAAAATCCGTTTCGCTCGCGGATTTTGCGGATTTTCGGTAAATTTGCAATCCGCGAGATTCGCGAATCTCCTGCAAAATCCGCAAATCCGCGAGCAGCGGATTTTATGGCTTGCTCGCACTGTTCGCGTGAGTTCGCGGCTTTCCAGTACAACTTCGCGCCCCGCGAATAAGCGCTAAATTGCAGAAATACGATCTTAGCAAAACTGAAACTACTTACCAGGTTCAAAAGTTCAGGCTCATCATTAGTAGCCATTTCCTGTAGTGCTTCCTGAGGGGCCCCTCCAGAGTTCAGTTGCCAGTTGCAACTATTATGTGACCCTGCTCTGAACCTCAGAATAGTTACACATATGCCACAAAGGTCCTGAATTACAGCTAAGGGAGACAAGCAGGAGCCAGGCTGGAAGTTCAAATCCTTTAATCAGTCCCTAATTCATTATTGTCAGTTGGGGCAGGGCAGGTGTTGTAACTAATTTTGCAACAATGAAAGCACTTAGCAAGTGCAAAAGATCACTAACCAGGAAGCACTATGGAAGCAGGTGCCAGCTAAAAAAATATTCTGTGACACATTAATCAGCCCCAAATTAATTCAGGTCACTTGAGGCAGGGAAGGTGTGCTTTGCTTTGCCACAATAATGTAAAACTGGACAACCAGAGGGTGCTGTGATGAAACAGAGGGTGGCATGGGTGGGCCAGAGGGTGGCATGAGTAGTCAGAGAGTGGCAGTGGTGACAGAGAGTGGCAAACACAAAAAAAAAAAAACATCCGCAAATTCGCGAGAATTCGCGGATTTTGCGGATTGCGAGTTCGCAAATCCGCAAAATTCGCGAACGCGAGATTCGCAAAATTCGCTCATGCTTACTTCCACATTTGTTCTGCAAGACTCCTTCAACACTGAACATGCATTGGCAAAACCAATAGATCTCAGCAATGCCCGAGCAATTGATCTTGTCAATGAGAAAGTGCTATTATGCAGGCCATGTCATAGTAATTTGTCTTAGGAGGGGAAGTACAGTTGACTCAATATGGGGGGGGTGGCAGGGGGAGGGGGGGGGGGGAACTCAGTGCCGCATCAACATCCTGTGATTCTGGGCTTTCAGTGACTTTCAGCCACGCTGAACAGCAGATGTGCTGCTAAAGAACTTGGCTCATACTGGCACCAAGATCTTCACAAAGATTTTAGTGAATTGTTTGGTACCAGGCATACCTTACCTTATCCATCCATGTCAGTCTAGATTTGTCCCTACAAGGCAAGCAGCAGACAATATCCGATGAATGCTCCATCTCATAGAAAATGTCTTCTTGGAGGATTCAGCTTACAAACCTTTCACTAGATGCAGAGAAAGCATTTCACAAGGTGAGTTGGACGTTCCCCCTCATAGAACATGAAGAGATAGGCCTAAGACCACAAATGTGAATATGGATTCCAGCCACTTATCAGGCATAATCCACAAAAGTCCTGAGTAACTCGAGCCAATCAGACCCCTTCCTCTCCCATGTAGGGACTACCCATGTATGTCTCTCTAATCATAGCATTTGTATGTCCCCTTTCGCCCTTGTTATTCATTTTGGCAATTGAGCCCCTGGCTGCATGCGTTCAGACACAGCTAGAGATTAAAAGTATAGTCTTTGGAGGAGACCATACTTGTATGCAGATGATATATTTATAATGGTCCCAGATTCACATACATCTTTAACATCCACCCTAGACTTGACAGAGCAATATGACACACTGTCTGGCTTCAAGGTAAACCAACCACATTCAGAACTACTGGGAGTAGGTATGCGAGAGGCATTAGCGGCATAATCTCCATATAGATGGGCTACAGATAATGTGAAAATACATGGGGATCTAGGTCACTTCTAGGATACAGAGTCCATCTGCAGTTAACTCTTCAAGGCTGTTTACCACAAACAATGTCAACCAGCAGAAATGGCCAAATCTTTATATCTCATGACTTGGCTGGGAGGGAGGTATGAACATGATTATCCTACATAGGCTGTTGTATCGATCAATCATAGCATTTGTATGTCTTCCTGGCCCTACAAATGAGAATTTCTGAGACAAAATTGAAAACCTTAGATCAAGTAATAGACTCTTTAATTTGAACAGAGAAAAAAGCAAGGGTTGTCAGGTCAGTCTTACAGGCACTTGGATGCTCCGGAGGACTGGGGCACCCATATATAAAACAATACTATTACCCCTTCCTAGTTCTCCGCTTTTTTGAATGGCTATTCTATAAAACCGAGAAACATTGTATTCATAGGGTCGCAGCAGTCAGAGTGTTGACAGGGCTATGCAAGATTCTACGGTCACCATGGAAATATGGGATGCAATCTTGAGGAGGTAAGCCCTAAAATCATCCCCATCACCATTATATCACATACAGACCACTGTATTCACCCTTTAGTTCACAGTGAAGCTGCTGACAATAAATACTACCACACGTGTACCTGACTGTGGTCCTTGATACATTTTAAAAAAGATTTCAATAGGATGTAGTAGCTTTAGAAATCCAGTTCTTATTCAGGTATTTGTATGTCATCATCAGGTGCAGTTCATATGTTGCAATGTTGAAGCTTCACTCCGAAGTATCAAAGGGTCTTATTCGGACAAGGAAACTAAGTCAAGGCTGATCTTAGAAATGTGTCATAATAACTAATGATCAAGTATGTGGTAAGGTGGCAGAGTAAATGAAAGAACTTAAACACCAAGCTGCTCATACGAAATGATCCAAGCATGCTCTAAAAATAACATCCCCCCAGTAGGTTGTCAAGGCCCTATTATCCGCCACCCAAAGGATCAAACAGCCCCCTCAGCACGTCAGTTATGTCGGTTGGGATCTGATGAGAAGCTTTACAGGAGCCCGTTGGGGGACTTGGGTTATCACTAGGTGCTTGCTCATCAAGTCCCTGAGGTGGCAGTGATAAACGCTCAGGTAGAATGGTGGTGCGGCAGTGATGCAACTGCACTCACAACACAAAAAGATGATGGGCCGAATGCTGAACACTGGCAAACATTCACCCCCAGTCACGGATCAGGGTTATATCCAAAATTACAAAATTATTTTGCTCACCATGCCACCCTAGTTTGGATCTAGAGATATGCAAATCAGTTCTGACCCTACTCTCTATTGAAATAGTCCAGACCGAACTGCCAGGCCAGGTCCTCCCTGAACTGAAAAACAAGCATCATGGGACCAGTTTTGGGGTATCACACCTCATTAAACAGGATAGCTTGAATCTAATGTACTCACAGGCATGACTGCAGCTCTGCATGGTTACTCAGGTGGCTCCCATGCTGCAGGAGCTAGGACAAAGCAGTGTTTCCACTCAGGGCCATGTACCTCGAGGTAGGTATCATACCTTTAGCAGACTCTGTTGACAGTGCATTGGACACCAATCGAAACAGCTCCAGGTATGTCACTCAGGCCCAGAAGTTGATCGTATTTCTCTGTTTGTGTTGTTTGTAATTTCTTTCACAGCTCCTTCTTTTCACTCATCTGGGTTGTGGTCACTTTTTTAGGCAGGTTCTCACTGTATGGATACTTCCTTCTCTCCTTAAGGATAGCTCCTTCTCTCCTTAAGGATAGCTCCTTCTCTCAATGCTCTTCCTGAAGATTTCTAGGATTGTGGCAGGACTTCCACATCTGTCCCTAACCTGAAAAGGGGACAGATGACAAGACACCAGCCCTTGAACACAGAATACTCTGGCAACTAGCTACAGGGCACTGCCGATACTGGTCACTACCAGCTGCGTCATTTACAAAGGCATCACAACCAGCAATCCCACCTATCCGGCTGACAAGCTCACCATCTGCAATGGTTTCAGCAAACCCACATCAAGGACACCATCAGACTGACGGCAAAGAAGTATACAAATAAAAATAATTATGCAACTGGAATTTGTTACTGCATCCATGTGTCAATCAGGACAGTCACAACACTGCTCCTGAAGTAGCAGCTTTTTAAAACCCTTATTATTGATACTGATTTCTGATTTTATACTTCTCTATCAATGCCCTCATGGCAAGCACTCATTTATTCAGTACTGCATATTCAAAAGTTTGTTATACAGATCTTGAACTTTCCATTAATCTAGAACTCAGTTCTTGAGTCGTCCCAGTCATTATTTTTGATATACTGTGCTAAGTGGTTGGGACTAATATTGTGGATCATTGTGTTGTAGCCAAATTGCCAAAGGTAATTTTGTGGTGATGGAAATATTGTCATTCACTAAATTATTGGGGTTCAGATTCCCACAAATTGATAGCAGAGGTTGGTTGCATAAAAGCACCTCTTTACTTTTGGGGATTCCTTAAGCAGGTCCAGAATTTTTACTCTGCTTTTTTTAGCCTTTTGTGCCTGGTCTAAGGGAAAAAGGAGTGTATGGAACTCCGCAAAAGAGACTCTTAAGGAAGTGACAGGCTGAGCGGTCCTGTACATTTTGGAGTGTAAGCATGAAAAGGGAGAACTGATTTTATGAATGCTTATTGGGGAATGATTTTGAGATATGTATTTTTGTTTCTGTTGTGAGTTGTTTGGGTATGAGAGGATGTGAGAACACTTGCGGGAACAACTGGTGAATGAATCAATGTCCTGCTGATGTATTGTTTATATTTGTAAATGCATTTGAGGTTTTGTTGATCCAAGATCTCGAAATAATAATAGTACTTGTCTGTAATTATGGTGTATACAGCAACGTGCTGCTTATTCATTGATAGGAATTCCGACTGAAAGAATTTCTTTTATAGCTTGTATATCTAATTCTGGATGGTGCATTTTGTTCTTGTGCACATAATTAGCAGACTAACAAGGGTGGATTGCCTCTGGACAGGAGTCTACCTAGTGTAAACTGTGGTTTCAACTAAGCTTTCCTTGACGCCCATTGGGCAAAGTTTGCGCAGGACAAGATTCATTTCATTCATTCATTCATTCTGTTTTTAGATCTGGATATTTGGAATTTTGTTCTTGTTTCTGAAGTTTCATAGACTTATTTTTACTTTTTCATCCTTTCTAGGATAAACAGACCGACAATACGTTTTTTTAGTTGTTTGACTTTAAAGAGGTGTTATTTTCCTGTTCATTAATAAGTCAAGCTGCGATAGGTTGCTCAGCCAGGGAGCTGCGCTAAGATTGGTGAGAAGTCACCAAAAAGCAGTGCTCTGAATGGTGGGTGGCTGAGGAGGGGAATGTTGTGATAGGCTGACCTTTGACGAAGTTGTACTGTGATTAGTCTTTATCCTCTAAGTTGTTTGTTGTGATTTTGAGCTGATTGTAGGGTTTGTGAGTAGAACGAAGAATGAGAAGTTTGCCTGTAAAGCCTGTACTATATAGAAGGGTTAGAAAGTACCTTTAGAAGAAACGCCAGCATATGCAATGATGAAAGAGATTGGATACTATATGGGTGCCTGAATTAAATACACTGCACATGATGACGTTTGGCAAATAGAGTACTTTGAATGTTAAAGAGTTTAGAATGCAGAGACAAACCATATACAATATGAAGCTGATGCCAAGAACTACTCAGTTCAAGGTATTTATTCAGTGGGATCACACTGCTACCGAAAAAAGAGAGAATGAAAGAAACAAAGCAGGTGAAGAGTTATTTTATAAATTGCCTAAAGATTCACATGGATAGAGATGATAAAGTTGGAGAGGGGAAATAGCTGAATGTGTAAAACCATTTCCTGCTGTAGTTACAGAGGAGGAAGACCAGGAAAAAGACAAAAAGGAAAAAAGTCAACATGCAGCTGAATCTGATGATGAGGACCTGCTCCTTACACAGAGGAAGTGACAGTAGCTGATTCTGCTACTGTAGGAATGAATACAGGTGCTAGGGGAGACAATGTGGGGGATACAGACTCCTACTGGAGTGGTAGTAAATGCACCAACAGAGTCAGTAATGACAGCGGTGCCTGGTATGAGAGATAATATGAAATAAACTCAGTGACAGGTGGTTGTACCGGATGGCGTAGTAATAGTTGAGCCTTCTAAAGAAATTTGCATTGAAAATTGAATTGAAGAATGCTTCTGGGCAATGAGGATTTAAATAGGCAGTACACTTACATTGCCGATAAGATAGTTGATTAGAGAAGCATCAAGATGTGTGAATGAGGCAGACTATCTATTGGAGGAGTCAGCAAAATGAAGAATGTGATGAGAAAATATAAAATGGATATGATGAAATTAAGAAAATGGGCTTTATTACCCTGTGAACTCATATCAAAGATTTAATTGAAAGAACTTGAGATTGGAATACTTTGAAAAGTTCTCGCAAAAGATGGAAAAAGAGGACAGCAAATTAAAAGAGGATGAAAGGGGTTGAGGATAGGGTGAAAAATGCTGCAAGTAATTCAGAATTTGGAACAAGGCCTGTTTTGGAATTCATTTAGAAGTTTGTGGAAGCAATCTTGTGTAGGTACAGTGGACACAAGCTGATTTGTATGCATGTAGACACATTTTTTCAAAGTTGCGAGAGGATCCTGCAAAGGGGAGAAGGAAGTACAAAGGCTGACACATACGTCTCAGATATTGTGGACGGATTTGAGTTCATTGTTTCAGTTTGTGGTTGGAGATTTGTGGTTGAAATAGAAGGTTGTGGTTGGATGGCCAACACAAATACCAGCTAGAACTGGTCCTAATATTAAACCAGCTGTTGAAATAGCACACAAATATAAGGCTGTGATTAAGTATTTGAGAAAACAAGTTCCTGAAAAAAATATAAATTGGCACAACATTTTGTGAACCATGCAAGAGCTAAAGTAGTCAGTGCACTCTTTCTACGTGAGGCTAATGCATATTCATAAGAAACACATCATAGTCGCAAATCACAAAAAATATGAGATTAGTGGTTATGGAATTTCCTTTGAGAGAAGTTCCAAGAAGGAAGCTTGTCCAGGTACCGTGCACACAAGCTAATTTGTATGCATGTACACATCATTTTCTGAAGTTGTGAGAGGATAATGCAAAGCGGCACAATGAAGTACAAATCTGACACATATTTCTCAGATGTTGTGGAGGAATTTAAGTTCATTATTTGAGATTGTGGTTGGAGATTTGTTGTTAGAATGTAAGGTTCTGGTTCGATTTCCTACACAAAAATCAACTAGTACCGGTGCTAATAATAAACCAGCTGCTGAAAAGCACACAAATATAAGGCTGTAATTGAGTATTTGAAAAAAACAAGTTCTTGAAAAAGATATAAACTGGCACAACATTTTGAGGACCATGCAGGAGCTAAATTAGTCAGTGCACTCTTTCTATTTGAGGCTAATGCCTATTTACAAGAAACACAGCATAGTTACAAATCTTGAAAAAATGTGATTAGTAGTTTTTTATGTGCATTTGTGAATGGCCAGAAATCAGTAACCACAGTCCCTTAATAAATTCCTACAATCATTGCTTGGTTTGCTCCATCAAACAGCGACTTATCCCCTACACCTTGAATTAGGGGTGGGATTTATCACTGATATGCTAAAATTAGCACCCATTGTGTTATGGATAAAACTCTGGTTAAACCAGAACCTCAGTCTGAACCATAAAATCATTAAAAACTGTATGAAACTGGATCACGTGAGGGATATCCAGTGGTTGTCATATGTAGAGAATGTGACTGCAAAGCTAGGACGCCCTGAGATTTTTGGAAGACCAGAATCCCTATGTAAAGAAGATCTAGTATGGGTGAAGACCAATTTCATCAGGCACTGTGACGCGGAGCGAGAGGCGGAGGAACTGGGCAAACTCTCAGTGAGGAGTCATGTAATGATAACTACCACTCCTGAGATGGCGCCTTATTTGTCAGTGGTAACAAACTCTTTCCATAGGTGGTTACTGACAAAATTCCGTTTCAATCAAATTCATACGGTCTTATGGGATATGAAAATTTGGTGTAAGTTAGAGGATTCTACCCCATGTAAATGTGATGACAAGTCTGTTCAGGATACTGCACATTTTCTATTTTTTTGCCCTTGGTATTCTGAACCCCGGAAGCGATATGTCAAACCTTTGCTGAAAGAGATGAGTGTTTCTCAGTATAAACCTGCACTGCTATTTTTGTTAATGTTGGAAACCCCTGTCATTATGTATTGTATTGCTAGTTTTTTGACAGCTGCTGTAAGAATTAGGAGATTAAGATTGGACTTTTAATACTGCAAAACATCCTTTTTAAAACTGTATTTTGTATATGAATTATCGATTGTGGGGTTTTGTATGGAAAGGGAATCGTGCAATAGTTTTCCTCTTAATAGGTGGGAAAAAAGGGGAGAATAATGGTTTTTTAACTTCTATCATGAATTTAATTGTATTAATTTGACCTTTTATGCTGTTTTTAATATGTACCTAACATGTTTTAGTATACTTTTATGATTTTAATTAATCGAATAAAGTGGTTTTGACTGACTGACTGACTGGAAAGGGGCGACCATTCGGTCCCCCCGCACGTATGGTGGAGTACCTCGATCCCCCGGGAGGCCATCTTGGGCGGGAGGCGAGTCTCGGCTGGTATGCCCGAAGCGGCGTAGCCGGGGCGCGCCTTTTTCCCGCCCTGGAGCGGGTTGTCCTAGACACTGACGCGGCCGGCCACGCCCAGGGAGGCAGGCTGAGGCAGGTTTACGCCCGCCCGAAGACGGATAAAAGGAGCAACAAGCCAAGAAAGCATCCTCTTGTTCCTGTGCTCTGAAGCTGCACCTCCCCGCTGCACGTGAGCTCGAGACGGAACGAAGAGCCAATTTTGACCCACCCACCAGCCCCTGAGGACAGCCAGTTGTTTTAAATAAAGTTTTGATGTGGTAACTCTATTTCTTACAGGTTGTGATAATTGTCGTGTTATTTTGAGTATGCAATAAAGAATGGTCATTTACAGTATGTTTTTCCAATAAAGTGATTTTGCACTAGTGTTGATCGGTAATCATACGTGAAATAGTTATGGTTGTTTTGTAATTAGTAGTTTTAGTTAAATTGTCGTATTTATTTTGGTCGGGCGGTAAGGTCATGATCGGTGAGCAGTAATTGGAAGATCCCTATGGGGGGGCGTCACCCATTACGGATGGGAACGCTCGGGGGAGGTGGCCATTGGCCCCTCAACGGGGAGGCGGTCCCTTCTAAGGATGGGCCGCCGGAAGGAAAGGAAAGGCGGTCAAGGCCCCTTCCTGGATAGGAGGGGCTACGGGCCCCTCCTGGGGAATTTCCCGGGGCCAGGACACCTGCGACGGCAGATGTGGTAAGTTGTGTGGGGTGGGGAGGGGGTTTACGCTACCTTCTAGACACCTCACACGAGTCCTCGGACGACCTTTAAATGGCGTCGAGTTCATTGGGGCCCCCGTCAAGTCAAGGGAAATTGGTAGATGCACTTGAGGTACGCCTCTGTGCGGTCACCCCTCACAAGTGGGGGAGGTATTTCTGGTTTAGGGATCTGACACCGGTTACGACCTTGCCGTTGGCCCTTAAAAGTTAGGATGTACAATTTCAAGTGAAATGTTTTGTAGGATGTTAGTTCGGCTAGGAGAACCTTTGTATTAGAAATATGTTAAGGTTAGCCAAACATCGTGATGTGGAAATGAAATTGTACATAATATGAAACTGTTATTTTAATGTTTTGATTTTGTTTCATATTTTTAATAAATACGGCCGGGAGGGTCACTCCCTCCCGCCTTCCAAAAGGTCAGAACCGTTTCCGGTTTCCCATCCTTGGGGATTGTGTCGAGAGGGGGTGGCGGGTATCTCAGCCATAAGTAACCACAGTCACCACAGTAAGTTCTGTTGGTGGACAAAAGAAAGAGAGAATATCTTGATGTTAGCTAACAACAGTAGTAATTACTTTGAGAAAAATCAGAAAGCAACTGAAGAGAAATGTATGATTGCTTAGACTAAGCAGTTTGAGAAAGGATCCAGGAATCAAAATGGTTCTAATATGAACTTTGTATAGAATCGATTGAATGGAGTGAATGAAATACAGATGTGAAATGGTGGTAGAAATTATGGAGTGAATGTGAGTATGGAATTGATCGAAAAGAATACGGCTTGTCACTTATGCAGGAAGATAAGGCACTGGAAAAAGGAGTGTTCTCACAATCCAAATCAGATTCAAGGGACTCTGGAACAGGTTTCACAGACGTAGGTAAATAATATGATGGCTTTTAACATGCAGAATACAGAACAGAATGTGACGAGTTAGAAATCATTTTGTATGCCAATGGCAACTGCTCCAATAATACAGCAGAGTATGGGAAACAGAATGCCCCCTAATGTAGGGTATTAGAAGATTACATTGATTCTGAGTGATTAATTTCAGGACACAGTGAAGGAGGAGGAGGATTGAATTGCTCCCAGTTTTAACTAAAAAGACCTGCCTTTGGATTTAGGATGTAGCGTTAAAGATGAAGTCTGGAATTTTGCCAGTAAGTACATTGGATTGAATAAAAGAGCAAAGCCTGTTTAAATCAAGGTTAAATCTGATGTGATATTTCCTAGAACTAAACAATACAGACTAACAAAAGAGGCAGATGAAGTAAGCCTGTAATTAAAAAATATTGGATGGGGAATCCTCTGGGAGGTGATTGTTTGTCTTTGTAATTCCCCTGTGATCTGAATTAAAAAGCTGAATGGCAAATGGAGAATTGTACAAGACATCCATAATATTAATACATTGTTGTTTCATATTGTCCAGTGGGAACCAGTCCAGCAGTGAGTTTGCTTCAAGTCCATAAGAATCAGATTGGAATATAGTCATGGACATATGCTAAGTATTCCCCTCAATTCCCCTTCATAAATAGTCTAAGTTCCTTTTTGCATTCCAACTGAATACAATACGTTTGGTGTAGGATCCCACACAGATATAGTAATAGTCTTTTAGATTTAGAATGCTTGAAATTTCCAGGCAGTTCAGTTTTGGTGCAGTATATTGATGACCACCTTGTTGGATCACAGACAAAAGAAGAGTGTAAGCTTGATACAATTGATCATGTTGCTGAGAATGGACATAAGCAGGGCCAGACTGGCTACCGGGATTTCCTTAAACCCTTGCATGCTGATGACGGCCCCCGTCCGTCATGCAGCGCGGTGGGCATGTGCTGATGACGGCTGGGGGCTGTCATGAGCCCGCCTACTCTTTAGAAGTGCCGCACAGGCGCAGAATCGTGGCCGCACGCAAGGAGTTAATAAACAATGCAAAACAAATGTTTTAAAAAGTCTGCTTTAAAGCTATTTGTTTTGCATTGTTTATTTGGAAGCGCTTGCAGCTCCCCAGCAACAAAATCAGCCCCTCTGCAGTGAGCCTCTACCCCATTCTGCCATCCGAGCAAAAAACGCCCGGTAGCCGGTCTGGCAATGGACATAAGGTCCCGGCGACTAAAACATGTAAAAAGGAAGCAATTTATCTTGGACACCATATTGAAAAGAGTGTGAGGAAAGTCTAGAAAGAACACATTTCTGCTATTCTGAAACTTAGTCAGTGTAGTATAGTGCTTCTGTTGACATTGTTAGCCCCCATTTTAGCGTAATGTCTGATGTAATTTCAAAATGCAAGTGCACTGGGTCTCTGCTAACCAGCCTCTCATTGCCAGATTCCCTTTTCCTAAAACTGTACCATGATTGGCAAAGCTTCTGTTGCGTCTGTTAGCTCCATTAAGTTGTACACCCAGTACCCAGGGCTCGAGGACAAAAGGTGGTCCCTTAGGGATCCCTCACCCAGATCAGGTGGTACTGATGTCACAGTCTGCATGTCCAGGTGCAGTACAAACCTAAGAGAGGGTCCCCTGAAACATTACCAACCACTGGTGTTGTCTATGTGCAGTTTTAGTCAGCCTGCCATACCCAGACATGTTGCTGGACTCCTGGGTAGAGAACTAGATCCAGAAGCAATGCCAGCTTGGGCACAGGTGATCACACATATTCCCTGCATGATCTGCCTTGGAAGAAGTGGGAGCTTCAAGCGACATGCCACCTTCTGCTGTTAGAAGCAGATGGTGACCCTCCCCCAGTCCTGCTTCACTTTTTGCAGGAGGACTGGCGGGAAAATTATGTAAAGTAGGAGGTGGGTCTACCTTCACCCTCTTCCACCCTTCAGTTGGGTCAGATGAGGTAAACCCACTTTTTTACTATCACCCATCTTGAGGATGGGGATTATAGCCAATTAGAAGGTAGGGTATGACGCCCCCCCATGTGTGGTGATCATATTGTGGGTTTAGACACTCTACAAGGAGATAGCTCCAAAGCAGAGACCTCCTTCCAGTGACCATAATGGTACTCCATTGGCGAATCTCTTCTACGAAGACTCCCCACCACCATCCAGCAACCGTGACAGCTGGGTTGGCAGTGTTTTGATCCCATTGTTTTCCAGTGACCTGCTGTCGGAATCCGCAACAGTAACTGTGTTTTGGCAGTCTACTGAACTCCAATCAATCCTACACCTCCATTGCTTTCTTCAACGACCTTGTTGGTAAATATTTGCCATTATCGACCGCAGAGTACCTAGATCTGGCATATTTATTAGTTATGTAAGTGTTAAAGCTGTACAACGTATATTTTATGATTTGAAGCCTTGCTTTTCCAAATATATAAATAAAATGATTGTTATTTTTAGGCAAAATTTATCTCAAATTTATATTTCAGTGTATGTCTCATTTATTGCCTCCGTGAGTACAACAAATGCTTTACCCTGCCGTCTGATTGATCTAACTGCTGGCCCACTCTACCACAAAGAGAGAGTTAGTGTTATCTATTTGTGGCATCTATCTACCTTTGGAGATATCTCACACAGTCCATGCATAGTGTACTTCATATTAGTACATGTACCTTATCGTCAGCCAACCACCCAGAGGGAGGCTCGAATGATTCCTGGAATTGTTTGGTACTGTCTCTAGCAGACTTCAAACCTTTGCTTAATTGCAAAGTCTTTAGTGAGGTTGGCTCCTGCACTTGGGATGCTTGATTACAAATTGATGTTTTTTTTAAATGTTATCATGAATGGAATGGATGGACATGCTTGGAACCAAAAGCTGTGGGTCTTTCAGGTTGTTTCAAATTGGCTGCAGCTGTATTCATAGCTATTTTACAGAGTGAATGAATTGTGATGAGTCATACTTTAGTTGTTTATTTTCCACATTCGATTGAGATCCTTTTAACCAGTCAAGGAATCAGCATATGACAAACAGCAGACTGATTCATTATGAGCAGATTATAGCTGTAGCAGAAAACATTTCCATTTTTAGATGAAATATTTTGAATCTACCAACACTGCTTCCTATTTCAGACAAGGTGATGAAATTTGTGAGAAATTGAGGTGTTGGTTCATTAGGGGTGTTAGCCGTGTTCAGGCAACAGCTACAATCTCTCTTATGTTGTGTAAAGTTATGTTATAATATGCTGTGCTATATCAATTTGTAGAATGTGTAAGGAGAAATGAAAGCATTTCACCTTCCTCATGCCCAATTTAAAAGGGCACAGTTTTCTGACTCTAAACCCTGTATACTTTATTTAATAGATAGGGTTTAGCGTCAGAAAGCTTGGGTGCATCCACCCCTTGGTGCTAAGCAAAGCAGAGCCGCAGTTCGCGCTGCTTGGAGTTACTTTCACATTATTACGAGCGTAAAACAAGTTTAACGTTGGAAAGTATATTGGCAAAAAAGATTTCATGCCAATATGTGTCACTTTTGTGATGCAAATATGCTTTAAAATTTGAGTAAATCTCCCCCTTGATGTTTTGGGAATGTGCACACCTATCTGGCCATGTGTGCTCTATTGGGGCCAATCTTCCTGGACCATTGTGTTGTGGCTGCACGTATCGGGGGGGGATGGACCTGTTTCCTTTTTTGCATTTGTCTGACAGCTTCAGAACTCCCCACCTGTACCCTGTTAATCAGTAGTTCAAGCCTAGGCCTCAGAGCTTGCCTGACAACGTATTTAGGAGTAGGGGTTAATGGAGGGTTCACGATGGGTGAATTAATAATAATAATATTAATAATATTAATAATAATAATAATATTAATCATGCAATCTTATTTTATACATACATGTATCTTTGTGAATATTGACATTCCAATATAAACACGCCCCCTAGTTGAAATTTCAACTACACCATCTAACTCGTACAATATTACGGCCACATTGCTAGGGGTTTGTTTTTGTTCATTTTTGACTGTTACTACTTCTCAAGTTTCTTGTATTATACTCAATTTGAGAATTGCATTTTGTACAGCAGGAAACCCCGAATTGCAAAAACAATAGCAATAGGAAAATGGGCAACAGTTACGTGCAAAGACCGGTCAGCCACCGGGGTAGTCAGGAGAACCAATTGGCATAAAACTCCTGCTCAGAGGCGCCTCTCTTCCACGCGTGTATCTCTGTAAACTGTGCAATGCTTGGATGGCAAGAGTCAGAGGCCCATTGTCCATATCATTGCCTAGGATAAACATGCAGCAGGACATACTAATCTTGACACATACTTCGCCCTCCAGTGCAGTCATTAAGTCCAACACATACTGATGTTGCATCACCATCAGGTGGATGGCTCTCAGTTCTTCCTTGATCTTGGTAAGGCCAGGCTCAGTGCTGCTCATCATCTTGAACATTTCCCATCTGGTTATCTGCAACTAGCGGGCATTCACTTTTGTCTGTGCGTTGAAGAAGGGACTAAACCCTCCTACTGATATTTGTGCATCAAAAAACAGCCTGAATTCTTCTGGACTTTCGTGGAACTCAGCCTTACCAAAATAATCATAAGTGTGTTTCTCTCAAGCCGGATGCAACAGTGTTATCCTCCACTTAATTGGATGTTTGTAAAACTGTGAAAGAGCTTCTGTGTTATTGACCAGGGCCAAGTTATATATGGTGACTAGGAAGGCCACACCATCCAGAGATGAGCTGAGTGTAGGGAAACTCACTGCATTGCTATTAAGTGCCCATCAGCGTAGAGGTGTCCCATTGCATTTCTGGTATGTGCAGTATTGTGCAAAAGTTCTCATTTGTTACCAGCAGAAAGGTTCCATTATCTCTAAAACACAAGTGTAAGTTTCAGTACAAGCAGGGGTTTTCCCTTCTCCTCTAACACGTATATCTATCTACCTAAGTATCCCAGATTTCCTGCCATGGAGTATCTATGCTGTTGTTCAGCCCCTCCCTTACAAGACTTGTTTGCCTTTTTATTATCGAGTTGAAAGGCCCGAGACTGGGACTCCATGTCTGGGGTCCATTTGTTATTAAAGAAGACAGCCCCAGGCAGGCTAATGGCTACTCTGGGACCACAGATGGAAGTGGGAGCAGTTGTGTTTGTACATTGCTATGACGATTTTTGCTACCTACAACAATCTCTTCTCTGGAAAGACTCCTCCCCTATAGTTCCCCAGCTGAGCATACTATCTAGCTCAGATTTAATATCTCTATGCTCAGTAAACGGATATGTGCCTTGGGATTGGTCTTGTATCGGGTGAGATTGACTACTACTTTATGGGGTTCTACTCTGTTTGATTGCATTCTAGCCCTAATCCTCTATAGGAATAAATGGAGATGGCATTTTGCTTTTTCGGGGGCTACCTCCTGGGGCAAGCAGTGATGTGGAATTCCTATAGTCCGACACCCAGGACATATTGTTTGGGGTCAAGGGTGACGAGTTTGCTGGCAGTCTGCAGTACCACATTATGGATCAGGAAGGGCACTGTCTGCAGTTAAGGTCATATTTTAAGTTAAGGCCCATATGTTCATGCTTTTCAAACCTGTATTTATGGTTCATTAATTGAAAGTCTTTATTATTAGTGTGAGCTCTCTAAGTAAATGTTGTAAGCTCCGACTGCACTGGTTCCAGTATAAATATGTGTACACACATTTTCAAAGTTAACACTATGAGGCTATGTATAATGCTCCCAGAATGCTCTCTGGTTTGATGCAAATATTTGCAGAAGCTTGAAAGCAAGAGTGATGATTCTCTCTCTGCTTCCAAGCTGAGTGGTCGCTCCCTGCTCCCTGCTGCTGAGGTATCGTTTCTGCAGTGCTTACAATCTAAATTGGTGTGCATTTAACAAGTACTGCCTGCTGTGTGCCCTCATTACCGCTGCTTGCTAGAACCGCCGCTTTGCCCATTTAATAAGTGAACTTACCGACTTGCCCTTTTAAAGTGCGTTTCTGCTAGCGTGACTCTGTTGCTCACTTTGTTTTGATCTCGCCGCTTTATCTGATTAGCATTCGTTTCCCCCCCTAGCGCTCCTGCCGCCCTGACCCCTCCACCTCCATTTTGTCGCATTTTGTTGTTGTTGTCGTCGTCCTTTGCCCGCCCCGCCTCCCAGCTGAAGCGCCCTCCCACAGACAACAAACAGCGCGCCCACACCAGGAAGCGCCGTGACTCACTCTCTGCTTCCAAGCTGAGTGGTCGCTCCCTGCTCCCTGCTGCTGAGGTATCGTTTCTGCAGTGCTTACAATCTAAATTGGTGTGCATTTAACAAGTACTGCCTGCTGTGTGCCCTCATTACCGCTGCTTGCTAGAACCGCCGCTTTGCCCATTTAATAAGTGAACTTACCGACTTGCCCTTTTAAAGTGCGTTTCTGCTAGCGTGACTCTGTTGCTCACTTTGTTTTGATCTCGCCGCTTTATCTGATTAGCATTCGTTTCCCCCCCTAGCGCTCCTGCCGCCCTGACCCCTCCACCTCCATTTTGTCGCATTTTGTTGTTGTTGTCGTCGTCCTTTGCCCGCCCCGCCTCCCAGCTGAAGCGCCCTCGCCCCTCCCCCCCACCATCCATTTATGGCCAATGCCCCCACGCGCAGCGTCCACGCGCTTCGTACACGCCGAAGGTGCGCCAAAGGTAAGCCCGTCTACGCCCGTCCGCGCCTGGACCGCGCCCAGCGCCAGACCCCCTGCCCCTCGCACTGCCCAGCCCCCCCGCGTTACCTACGATGCCGCCACCCTCCTAGCCCTTAACCCCGGTCGCGCCCCCAACTGCATCCAAGCCGCTCCAGGACGCACCCATGGACCGTTCTCCTGCCTCTCCTGCAAATTCAGCGGCACCGTCAACGTCTCCGCTCCGACCACACCACAGATTCCCGACCCCAACCACCTAGAATGCATCCTTCTCAACACCCGGTCGGTCCACAGGCACGCCATTGACCTTTGGAACCTACTAGACACCATCTCTCCAGACGTCGCCTTCCTAACGGAAACATGGATGAACGCCTCCTCCGCCCCCGACATCGCCATCGCTATCCCTGACGACTATAAGATTACACGCAAAGACCGCACCGACCAAACAGGAGGAGGAATCGCTATCGTCCACAAGAAATCAATCCGCATCTCAACCAGCTCTGACGCCAACCTCGCCAACTCCGAACACCTCCACTTCCAGATCCACATCGACCCCAAGACCACACTCAGAGGCACCCTCCCTACAGACTACCAGGACCCCGCGCTAAATTCAGTGAAGACATCACGGACTTCATCACCCCACACGCGCTCCCCTCCAAAGACTACATCCTCCTGGGAGACCTCAACTTCCACCTCGAGAAGATCAACGACCGCAACACCGCCACCCTCTTAGACAACCTCGCCAACCTCGGACTTAAACAACTGGTCACTTCCCCCACCCACATCGCAGGTCACACACTCGACCCCATCTTCACCTCTAGCAACCATGTCTCTTTCAACCACACTACGGAGCTCCTCTGGACTGACCACAGCTGCGTCCACTTCACCTACAACAAGCCGAAACCCATCATCCACCTCCAACCAACTCTACAAAGAAACTGGAACAAAATCACCACGGTACAGATCTCCTCATCGCTCCTTCAAACCCCCCCAGCCCTCTCTTCTAACGCCAACGAAGCCGCCTCCAACCTCACCCTTTGGTTATCCAACACCGCAGACACCTTAGCACCACTGAAAAAACGCCAACACAAAATCAAGAAGGCCTCATGGTTCAACGAGGACCTCAAGAAATCCAAGAAACTATGCCGCTCCCTTGAAAAGGCCTGGAAAAAAGACTCATCCACCAGCAACAAGGACGCCTTCAAAAACGCCATCCGTACTCACCACCAACTGATCCGAAAAGCCAAAAAAACAGCATTCAAGGATCGACTCGACAACAACGCCCACAACAGCAAGGAACTTTTCAACATCGTCAAGGAATTTTCCAACCCCTCGGCCAACTCCAACGACATCACCCCCTCTCAAACCCTCTGCGACTCCCTAGCCTCTTTTTTCCACAACAAGATTGCTGACATCCACAACAGCTTTGACAACCAACCCGGAAGCCAACCCACCCTACCATCAGCTGACTATCCTCCCCCCGTTAACACCCTTAACGCCTGGAACCCAATCACCACTGAGGACACCATCCGCCTGATGAATTCCATCCACTCTGGATCCCCCACAGACCCATGCCCTCACCACATCTTCAACAAAGCAGACTCCGTCATAGCTCCGCACCTCCGAGACGTCATCAACTGCTCCTTCAACTCCGCTACCTTCCCAGAAGACTGGAAACACGCTGAACTCACCGCCCTTCTGAAAAAACCAACAGCAGACCCCACCGAACTCAAAAACTACCGCCCCATCTCACTTCTTCCATTCCCGGCCAAAGTCATCGAGAAAGCTGTCAACAACCAGCTCGCCGCCTTCCTCGAAGCCAACAAATCCCTCGACTCCTCACAATCTGGCTTCCGAGCAAAACACAGCACTGAGACCGCCCTCATCGCAGCAACAGACGACATTCGAACTCTACTGGACAATGGAGACACAGTCGCCCTCATCCTCCTCGACCTCTCTGCAGCCTTCGACACAGTCTGCCACAGCACCCTTTTACAGCGCCTCAGAAACATCGGAATCCAAGGAAAGGCACTGGAATGGATCACCTCGTTCCTCTCCGGAAGAACCCAGAGAGTCCGCCTCCCACCATTCAAGTCCGAGGCCTCTGAAATCATCTGCGGCGTACCACAAGGATCCTCACTCAGCCCCACCCTCTTCAACGTATACATGAGCCCCCTCGCGACCATCGCCCGCCAACACAACCTCAACATCATCTCTTACGCGGACGACACTCAACTGATCCTTTCTCTCACCAAGGACCCCAGCACCGCCAAAACTAACCTACACGAAGGAATGAAAGAAGTCGCCGAATGGATGAAACAAAGCCGTCTGAAACTGAACTCAGACAAAACAGAAGTCCTCATCTTAGGTAAATCCCCCTCTGCATGGGACGACTCCTGGTGGCCGGAAGCCCTCGGAAAAGCACCCATCCCGACAGACCACGCACGGAACCTTGGCGTCATCCTGGACTCTTCACTTTCAATGAACAGACAAGTCAGCGCCGTATCCTCATCCTGCTTCAACATCCTTCGCATGCTCAGAAAAACATTTCGCTGGATCCCCACCGAAACAAGGAAAACAGTCACCCATGCTCTGGTCACGAGCCGACTGGACTACGGAAACACCCTCTACGCAGGTACCACCGCCAAACTCCAGAAGAAACTACAACGAATCCAAAACGCCTCAGCCAGGCTAATATTAGACATCCCACGCAATGAACACATCTCTGGCCACCTTAAAGACCTCCACTGGCTACCCGTCAATAAGAGGATTACTTTCCGACTGCTTACCCACGCACACAAATCACTCTACGACATCGGACCAGATTGCCTCAACTCTCGACTGTCCTTCTACACCCCCTCCCGCCAACTTCGCTCTTCCAGCCAAGCATTCGCCACTGTCCCTCGCATCAACAAAACCACCATGGGAGGCAGATCCTTCTCATACCTGGCTGCCAAAACATGGAACTCACTCCCCGCTTACCTTCGCCTCACCCAGAATCACCTAGCGTTCAGAAAACAACTTAAAACGTGGATATTTGACAAATAATCCCCCTCCCCTCCCCAAGCGCCTTGAAACCCTCTGGGTATGTAGTGCGCTATATAAATTTTATGACTTGACTTGACTTGACTGCTTTTAAAATAAAATGTTCATAAAAAAAATGAAAGAAGAAAAAAAGCATTCTGCTAGACTATTCTAAACTTTCTGGTACCATTTCTTTGCAGCATCACTTAGTAACGTGTTGATGCATGCTAGTATTTCCCCAACATTTTCATAATGGAAAATCAGTATAACCAGTTTCAATAAAATTATTGGAAGCAAAAATAAACAAGCAGTGGCAAAGCCAGTAGGCCAAAAATCAGTGGTCAGCTTTTTTTTGTTGTCAATGTGTGTCTTGTGTTGGCATGGTTTTTGTAAAACCTCATGGGTGTGGGAGTCGCCAGGCCCTCACCATTATAACATACATTGGCAAAAGCAAAAATAGTTTTTTGGTCTCAAAAAGCACACACTAGTAACTGGCACTGAACAAAACTACTTTGTCTACTGATAAGCTCCTTGTGAAAGAGCAGAATGCTGTCACTCACAGTGCAGCCAGCCAAAACAGAGAGAGAGAGTTGAGAGAGAGACAGAATTTTAATAAACACAAAAGGTCCCAGGCAACGCCAGACCAAATTAGGGGCTCAATTATTAAAGAAAGTCTCAAAAGTGCATTCATGGTATATGTTCTTGCATTAAGTGTAGCTATGCGGCTTTCGTGAATTCCCAAGAATTTACTGAATTAGGACAAGAAACAGTACTAGAAAACATTTGTGAACTGCATTTTAGCATAAGCAAATATGCATGTGTTTGCAAGTTCACTTTCCCTCCAACCACCTTATGCCCAACTACGGAAGAAGGTTTTAGTCTGCTATTGACAGGACTAAATTTCAAATATTTCTCAGTATGGAAAAAGATTAGAGAAGAGTTGTTGAAAACCCTTAAAACATGCAAGTTAGAAGGTTTGCATAAAATCAAAAGAGCATTCTAACCATGGAACTAGTGCTCACCACTACCTTCTGCCCCAGTATGTAGATCTGCGGAAACGTGGCAACATTACGGGATTGCAAGTATTCAAACACTAAGATGGTATGAGCCATGGCATAATCATAGAGGCTATATCAGAGCTCTTATATACTGAGATTGCCTCCATAATTTGTTACTGCAATACATGGCACCAAAGGGGCAAGTGGATTTTGGTACAGGACAAGTAGATTTATGAAGCAACCTGCCCCATGGATAAGTAGATATTTTATTAAATTCCATACCCCAGGACAAGTAAAACCTGCTTGCGCCTACTGTAAGTGGTATCAGTAAACCGAAGTAACATGATTTGGCTGATCTCTTGGAGCCCTCTGCAGTCATGTGTTTTGTAAGGGAGCTCTGTGGAATGCTAGTGTTAGGTTTGGTGTAATTATAACTGAAATGGGAGCGGTCCCTACGGAAGCTTTGGGGTGAACTTCATTTGACTAGGCAGGTTGTTGGCAATGAACGGATAAAACAGCAACCATAGTAAACGGTACAAGGTACCTGGAAGTATAATAATACATATGCCTTTGAACAGTGCAGGTCTTGGAAGAATACAGTAGAGATCTCTGTTATCCTCTGGTAATTGGCAGTGTCTTTAGTTAACAACGTTTGAGCAAAAAAGTTAACAGTACAGTGCTTTGTTCTTAATTCGCACACTATAGATCATGTTGGGGTGCTGATGTGGCTGCTGAAAAGGTGGTGCACTCAGACATTCAACTGTAGAACTGTTTGATAAGAGCTGCATTCATTGGTTAGTTAAGAAAACAATGCATTATTTCATGTGCTATTGTCAATTATTCTCTTCGAAGTTCTTATGATTTTCTTTAAGGGTGTGCTCTCCACACTCCATTTAAACATTTTTTAGTGAGGCAACCCCTATTTTTAAAGGGGTAGCATTAAAGAGAGGGACTCATTAATATTTATGAGTTGCTGGACCTCTGCGTAGCTGAAAAGATCTTGTAAGGGGTGATCTTCATTATCATGTGGATGGTCTCAGGTATTAACTGGAGTTCTGTGGGTGGCACCAGCCCTCCAATACCAATCTCTCCTAGTAAGGCATGGGGGTGCTTACCAGTTTAGATAGAGTCTGCTGACCTTCACATGTGTGGGGTGATGTGCGAATAGGGGGTGTGTTGCAATTGAATGCTGTTGGTGATCTCAACATGCCCTGAGGTCACGTGTATTCCCCTCTAGTCCCACCTGGCAATTACGTTTGGGCGAGATTGAGCTTCTTTTTGTTGGTCTCCCTAGATCTCATGTAATCTATTGTCCTATTTTTTATGGAAGCAGAGGTGGTTGGGAAGCTGTTATGTGTACACCTTCTCATATCATTCCGGGTTGTTTGAGGCTGGACTTACTGTTTTCTTTAGATGGGTTATGAAATGCCTTGTGTGTTGAATTATTACCCGGCCTAATGTGGGGATGAGCGCGCTCTGTGTTTTACTCTTGCTTGAAGCTGTGATGAACTTTGTGGACTCTCTTCTTGCAGGCATCCCCATTTCCCACAGACCTAATTTTTTCCAGGGCGTCTGGACCAGTGGTTCCTGGCTATGGCTAGGGGCTTTAAACTGGTGTCACACTTCTATCATTGTATTGAAGGGGCATGAACTGATGTACAGGATTTGGACATTTAGATGATTTGAAGGAAAGGAAGAAAAGCATTGCTGCATGGGGAGCACAGGGTTTTAGGCCAAGATTTGCCGAAAGTCGCCTAATGAAGGTGTTGAACTTGGATAGCTGGTTGTTCTGGCGAATCCATCCTCCTGACTGACTTGTGCCATGGTGCCATGTCGTAACCTGTTGGATCTTGTGTGGGGGAAGTTATGGAATCCTCACTATCACGCATATGAGAAACCTGGCTCCTGACACTGGAGAAAAGCTTCAGCTTGGAACTTGAAAGGGAGCCTCCATTTAACTGAAGGCTTCTGGTGGGACTGTTGGAACCTCATGCCATGAAGGAATTTTGGTCCTGGGCTAGGTACCCGAGAATGGGGTCCCTCCAATTTGATCAGAACCTGTCCATATTGACTTGTGGGTGCAGTGAACTTGGTGTCTGTTTTTAAAGGCTGGTCAGGGAGCCACCCTAACTCCTTGTCAGAAAGCACTCAACCTTGGGTAACAAATTTTGCTTTGACATAAAAATATGGATTTGAGACATAGATGCACCTTCATATAGCACATTGAATCATCGACAAAATACAAAACTTAGGACAGAACATAGTTGCATTAAATATTCAGCACTACAAAATCAAGGATACACCTATTTCAATCAAAATAAAGAAACTGACAGAGAAAAAAATATGATTTTGTCAAAAATACCATTAGCCCACTCGTAGGGCTCTCAATCTGATTTATGAATCACACAAAGCCACCCTGCGTGGATTTAAGTGGCCTTATAAAACATTGGAATAGCGACGCAGTGCAAAGCACTGCATTGCCTTACTCTGCACCATAAGAGCAGAATATGGGCGTAGCAGTGGGTTTTCCCATGCAACACCTAAGGAATTTGACCATGCCTCAGTGATGTACACCAATAGAAGCGTCACATCCGTACGCCTCCCGAGGTAAGGTGTAACAAGGAGAAATATGGTAATTTCTCCTTCTTTTTCGCTCTTTCCATTCTGCAGCACACATAGAAGGAGGAAAATGCCTCATAGGGTTGTTTTTGAGCAGGTAGGTTCACAATCCTCCCTGCAAGGTAGGATTATAAATTTTCACTGTGTGGTACTATCTGTTGAGGTCATGAAGAATTGCCATCAGGCATGAAACATGTTGACCATACTTGAGGGTAGCAGTTAATACTGCTCGGATAGCTCCGGGGCATTTTACCTCCCCTCTCACCTTTTTAACCAAGGGAGTCTACCACGAGAATAAACTAGGTTGTGGATTGACTCACCTTTTTTAACTTCACTTTCACGTCACAACCACACTCCCCCTGCCCTCTCACACGCATGCACCATATGGCCGGAACAAAAGATCTCCGATAAAGATCCCCGGTTTCGGGAGCCCGTCAGACATTGCAGCGCCAGTCTGACGAGGAGCAGAACCCATATGATGAAGCATGACACCTAGCTTGGTGGGTGTGTAAGGGTTTTAGTTCCAACTAGGGGATTCCCCCCTCTCACTAGCACACACACTCCTCCTTTCTATCCCTCTTCCCGGGGAACTTTGTACTCTTCTTGTGCTATCAGTTCCTGGACCAGTACAATGGACCCCGTACAATATTGTCCTAATCCAGTCCCTCCTTTGTTGAAATAGGTACCCGTGCACCATAGTGGAAGTGTGCCTACATTGTCTCTAGGCTGCCAAAACGGCGCCAGCACAGGCAGAAAGGACAGGAATGCAGTGCATTGCTTAAATACAGGTCATTCTTACCCTTTCCCTATGGCCTATGTTAGAGAAGCAAGGCACTCTGCTGTGCATCCCTACACCAAAATGCCATAAATGAGGCCCTTATTTTGTGAATACTGAAAGGAGTAACTTACTAAAAAGTGTAGACTTACTCAAAATCACTCAAACTTAGACACTATACTATAAATTGCCATTGATTAGAGAAGGTTAATATCTTCTTTTATTCTGAATTGTTAGTATTAAATAAAAGGTCATTTATGTGTACATTCTTTTGCATGTCCATATCATTTTGCACATAAATTAAGTAAGAAACATAATCGGCATATGTTAAAAATACACCAGTCTAAGAGCCAAATTATGAGTTTAAGGACTGCTAAACTCATGGGGGCGGCGGTGGCAGCCCAGCCACCGCTACAATGGCGGTCCAACTGCACTATTACAACTTTGGTACTTGGTCCGCCATTTGATCACCGCAACCACTAATGATATGAGGCCGGCAAAATACTTAGTGGTGCCGGTGGCACCACCAAGCATATTACTACTTTCCTTACCACCAGCAGTATCATTGAGGTTCTTCCTCCATAAAACTGCTGGCAGTGAGGAATACAAGAAGGCCCTACAAAGCCCCCTGTTGCCCATGTGCACTGGGGTGCATCTAGGGAGGCACATGTGTTGCCCCTCCTGGGCGCATGCACCTCATTTCTCATTAGAAAGGCAAAGACATGTGATTACTCTCACAAGGATTCTCTTCTAGTTGAGTATATTCGCCTTTATCCAAAAGCCTGTCTCCATGCAAGAATGTGAGCTGCCGGTCCAGCAGCAGTGCAGTTTAAGGCCCACATATGAGCCTTTAAACTGCAGTGCCCTGGGACAGTCATGCTGCCTGCCCACCAGACCACGAAATAACTTGTACTCTAGCAGGCGGGTAGTGGTTAGCTTTGGTGGTGTGTCAACCCCAAAACTCGTAATTAAGCCCTAAGTGTATTTCGACCCCTGGGTTATGGGGTGGGTGTGTGGGGATACATTAGCCCCTTTGATGCTCATGACGAGCTGAGCTCGTCATGAGGCACGGTGCTCATGACGAGCTGAGCTCGTCATGACAACACCCAGTTCTATTATGGCGCTGCACCGGAGAAGAATATCTGCAGCATCGGTGAGGTAAAAGTATCTAAGTTGCTTTGGGGGAAGAAAGCAAGAGATATGTCTTTTTTGATTATGTTTATTACTTTTTATACCATAAACCAACAGATAAAAAACTATAATGAGGAAGTCAAACCCCAATTGCACCCCATATTCTTACATCGAGACTGTTGTGAGTGTGCATGCAGTGTGTGTGAGTGTGCTCATGGTAGTGTGTAAAATACAGGCTCTGAAGTCAGTAGATCCAGGATATTCTCACAAGTTTACACTTAGTGTTTCAACTTTGCTTTAAAGCAATATGTTTCAGAGATAGCTCAAGCTGACACATGTGACAACATCAGGGTTGTCAATATTGACATAACGCTGCCGGTTTATCATGCTGCTATTACATAGCTTTGAAATCTTGCTTCCTTTATCAACAGGCTTGCAATTCAATTACCAATGTAATTACCTAATGCTAGTGCTGAAGTTTCAAATTGTAATGTTTAACCATTCTATATATATATCTTTACCGGTGTACTTATCTGATAAAGTAGTTGCCCTGATTAGGCGACAATGTACTTATTAAATTGTGAAACATGACTTTGCTTGAGCTATCTCTTAGGCAAATGTATTGATAGTTAGAACATTGGAATGGCGAGCGCTCCACTGAAGAAAATTGAGTGCTCCGGGTGTGAGAGGCTGCCCCCTTGTCCTTGTAATAACAGGGATAAGCAAAGTACTTTACATCTGGTCCTTTTTTGCTCCCTGTATAAAGAGCCAAGACTCCGGTTTATCAAACCAATCCTGAAGGGGAGACAACCTTGCACCTATAAGGAAGGGTACGAATATTTGTCATCACTATCTTCTGTTGAAATCTGCTGTTCTATGTTAAATTTCATTAGAATCTCGCTAAAGATCAGGAAGAACTATGGGTAGTACCACATGTATAGAAATTTTTATTTGAAAATCATGTTCTATATATTCTTTTATTGTTATCATCATGTCTTTTTAAAAAATCTATTTGGTATAATTGTGCTTAATTTAGTATACCTTTTAAACACTATGAGGCAAGATGAATTGTATGTTCAATACTTTTATGATTCATTTTATGTATCGAATAAAGTTTTTGAAACGAAACGAAACGAACTAAACCAGTGCTCCGGGCTTCTAATATGGCCTTATTGCTCCCCATAGTGTTGTATACCAGCCATTAAAGGCACGCTCCAGCATTAAGTGAGTGGGCCTTTAATGTCCGGTATAGCCCAGCTAAGGCGGGCTATAAGTCTAGTATAATATGCCAACCCATCAGGGCAGAATGTTCTAATTATTAAAACAAAGGCCTCACAGAGCTTGAGATGGCTGAAATACCCAGGCATCAGCAAGGCATTTGTTGACAGCTGTTGCTGTGAAGATAAACATTGGAATGTTGGAGCTCTGGGCTTTTACCCACCATTCACACACATCTACAAAGCCCTCCACAACACAGGACCTTCATATCTCAACGACCAGCTCTTCTTCTACACACCCACAAGACAAATCCCTCGGATTCACAAGAATTTGGTTTGAAGACTTGAAACTCTCTCCCTCTACATCTCAGGCAATCACCTTCCCTGCCTCAAATCGGGAAGGACTTTAAAACCTGACTCTTCAACTGAACTTCAGAACAACCCCCTCCCAGCACCTTTTGACCCTAAGGGGTGATTAGCCGCACTTATGAAAACCCTGAGTGATTGATCAGAAGCCCTGTGTTACTCCATTGTCATCACTGAAGTGTTCAACATACCAATCTACTAATGGCTGGAAGAAGCCGGTAACATCTACATTCCAATGTTTTCCTTTCATAGTTGTTGCTGTGAACAAAGGACTCATGAAACCTGATGGGATTTCAACCCCTCGTGCTCTGTGAGGCCTTTGTTTTACTAATACAAACATTCTGCCCTTTAGGGGTGGAAGGTCCTAATAACCTTATAGCTGGAGCAGGCCTTCTAACAGACAGTGTAGCCTGCTATATTGGGCTATGAAGCTATAATGAACACTCATAAGATCTTATTTGATCTTCTGACTTTTGAACTCGTCTTTTCCAATAGTAATATCATTACAAGGGCAAAGACACGTTGCCACTCTCACAAGGATTCTCTTCTAGTTGAGTGTATTCGCATTTATCCAAATGCCTGTCTCCATTTGTTCTTGTGTATATATATATGTGTAAAGAGAGTTACATAGTACATGGTCGGGAAGTGAAATAGCGACGGGGCAATAGGTCATAATAACAGAAGGAATATAGATATTAACAGACAGCCTCAATTGTGCGCAGTAAAATCCCATCTTGGTCCCTGGTGTCAGAGCATCAGGCGCTTATGATAGTTATATCCCTATGGGATCCTCCTACATCCTGGCTGTCTTCTCTCCATTCCACTGTCCTCTAGCTGCTGGCTAGCTACACCATACATTTATCTAATCACACTTTACCACGCATCTCCCTTAATTCATCTGCCAATATCAGGTAATGGAAGTCTTGAGGGTGGAACCAGAATGACCTTTCTGCTGCCAATGCCAGGTGACTGGAGCCTTGACTTTGGGTGCCCAGAAGGACCATTCAGCTGTCAATGCTGGGTGAAGAAAGCCTTGGAGGTGGGAGGCCCAGAAGGACCTTTCAGCTATCAATGCTGGGTGATGGAAGGCTTGGGTTTGGGAAGCCCAGAAGGATCTTTCTACTACCAATGTCAGGAGATGGAAGCCTTGGAAGTGGGAGGCCTAGAATGACCTTTTAGCTACCAATGCTTGGTGGTGGAAGACTTAGGTTTGGGAGGCCCAGAAGAATCTTTCACCTGCCAATGTCAGCTAATGGAAACCGTTAGGTCTGGGAGGACCGGACGGACCTCTCAGCTGCTAATGCCGGGTCATGGAACATTTGAGTTTTGTAGGACCAGAAGGACTTTTCAGCTGTTACTGCCGGACCATGGAACTTTTGGGTTTTGGAAGCCCAGAAGAACCTTTCAGCTGCCAGTGTGGAGTGAAGGAAGCCTTTGGTTTAGGAGGATTGTACCATCGAAACAGCAGCAGCAACAGCATGCAGGGACACACCACATGGTTAAGGCAGTGCTTTAAGTGGTCAGGAACTGTCCGGCACATAGTGTCTGAAACTCCTTAATTTGAAAGGGTGAATACAGCGCACTTTCAAGCAGAGCTGTAATACGTTTATTGTGAGACTGCCAGCATATATCAGGAGTGGGAGAGCAACGACCTGCATTTCCATATCTCTTATCCCACACCAGTGTTAAGTATGACCTGATGCGACGAACAGTGAGCGGCAGAGCAAAGCTCTGCAAATACACAAATCAGGAACTCCATCCATGTATAGAAGAACTGCTTGCAAGTGCCATCCTACACCAGAACAAGGAAAGCTTTCTTGTGAATTTCTTCTCTGAACATATACAGCATTCCTACACTGGCTCGCTTTTCAATCATGGTCTAACGTTACTTGGTAATTCTTATGAAAAATAGTTCATTGGGTTGAGCCTTTGATACAAACACCTGTAACACTCGTGAAGGATCTCACTTCTGAAACATGCCCCCCCTCTAAGCAATATCTACCTTGCGTGCTTCAATTCAGTATAAAATAAGATATGGTCTGCTTCATCTGTATGAAGACCCTATTTTTGTTCTGTCAATACTGGCATTTTCTATTTTAAAGTAAATAGTTTAATAGAAGAAAATACAGTTTATTAACTATCAGTTTGTTAGCAGAATTGCTAATGCTAATTAATTTGTTTTTACTTTCAGGGTGAAAAAAAACTACCCAAACTAAGTGGTAAGTCACTAAACACAGAGATCTGTGTTTTAATGATCATCAACCATTTAAATGCAATTGAGAGGACGGGAGGTTGTGATGGTATTAAAAGGAAAAGTTGCCCCAGAGAATATACTTTCTATTTGTTAGTGAAGCAGATCTATAGGGACTTTTTATTATGAGGGGGAAGACAATCATGTTGAAAAATACATTTACTTGAAGTGTTTATACTTTGTTGAACTTGTTTGGAGCATGGTTTTTAAGGGTTCAGTTGTTGATTAGAAAGTATTATTTTTTCTCTTGGAGATGTTTTTATTTCCGATTGGTCAGGATTGCACGACTATTGACCATTCCTACTAAGTGTGTAACACTCAAAAATCAAGGCATGTGCACATGAAGAGGCAGAAGCGACTGAGTGCAAGGACCAGTATGTTTCCAACAGAGTGGAGGCACACGTGCTAAAATTTTAACCCCTTCGCTGCAGGGTGTTTTCCCCCCGCTGAGCTCATCACGGCCGCACCCATTTTTAGAACGTTCAGCACAGCGGGGTAATTACCGCCGCCTGCGAACGTTCCATCGGACGTGGCGAGCTGAGCTCGTCATGAGTACAGCTCAACTGTAGTCCATGACGAGCTGAACTCGTCACCAGCATAGATGAGGTTAAAAAGGGAAACCTGGAGAATTAAAAAGAAAAAGAAATTTGGGAGCATTTGTATACTCTATTGACTTCTATTGCAGTAGGGGAAATTTCGGGCAGTAGACTGCCGCAATAAAGCTATCTTTTGCTTTACAAAATCTAGGGTCTCCCTCCTGAACGGGATACATGTGCATGGAGGGTCATTGTGGAATTGGTAAAAGTAAGAGTGGAGAGCATAGTTACTTTTTTAGATGGTTGGTGGGTTAGATGGCTGTGAGGCGGGGCATATTGACTAATAGATGAATCAATTCATGCTTGATGGGATTGCCTAATGGTGGAAGTGACTTGTTAGAGATTGGTGTGAGATCATAAGTCTTAGCCTATTTGTCCGTAGGAGGCAAATGATTGTTAAGTATACAGTAATCTGATAGAATTGTAATAAAGAGGATGCTCTGTACGTAGGTACTGAGGTTTAAGTTGAATTCTCCAAGAAAGCTGAGAGAGGTAGAGGGGTCACAAAGATCAATGAGAGTGTCCTGATCCTCAAAGAAATAACCAATGTGGCCTGGTGAGCAATGACCATTTTGAAGGAGGCAATGATTGAAGTGAAGTGAAAAGGGCTTGGCCATTTCTTGTTTCCACGCCTTGATTTAATCCAGACACACAGTTCAGGGAGGAACCTAAAAGTCAGCTCTTTCTACAGATCCTGACATGTCTGAGTAATTGTACTTGTACCTCCGGAGAGAAATTCTTTTAGTATCACTGTGTTGAGTTATCTTACATAGTTCTGACACTTAACCATCCTCACTATGTAATGCCTAATACAAACTTTGTGCAGTGTGCCATTAGTCTACAAAAAGTAAAATACTCAAAATTAAATAAACTCTAGGGGGTGCTTGTGTCTTGTTGCTTTTTTAAACTGTAAACAGTTTGATTAATTCTCATTTGTGGTTGACTGTCACAGTTTGGTTTATCTCCTATGGGACAGGTTATGTCTCATATAATATCCTCCTTCTAAAAGTGTAAAGATGAGAACCTGTTTCTCAAAGGTTTGCATGTCTTTGTGAGAAATGCATCTTCAAGTGTTGAAGGAATACTGCAGAGCTAATTCCTTGCTCATTTTCCAAAGCCAGGGCTTTTCCGTACTTAAAAAAATTTATTTGCACTTGTATGATCTACCAACTTTGTTTTTCTGATTTCTAGAGATGTTATTTCTGAACTTAATTTAGTGAATGGCAGTGCTTGTAGCACATACTGTATCTATTGTCAGCTAGCACCAGGACATTATTGATTAATCTACCCATGAACCAGGCTGATTAATAATCAAATAATGGTTTGATGAGGCGATTTTAGGCGTCCTTACCCAGTGGGGTTCTGATCCACCCTGCCGCATACGCAGCTACTTTAGGTGAAGGAAACCACTCCACCAACAGCGGGTGTATTACCTCCTCGGGTTCCAGCATATCAGACCCATCATTCTGCGGTGCAGACCCTGAGGCCAGAAGGGAGGGGAACCGCGGCCACGAAGGGCCAGGTTCTACGTCCGTGTCCCTTTGGGCATCATCATCTGGGGCATCATCATTAGCTGAACCTCCAACAGCCTCCCCAGATTCGGTGGTTGATTTGGTGTGATTCAAGAATGGTTCCCTGAGGCACCAGAAAGGGTTGTGACCCACCCATTCCTGGGTGTGTTGACCTGGGGTGTGCTGTGCTCCCCTATATTTGGCTGCGGGGGTAGTGAGTGGACACTGGGGGGCAGATTTATGACGACTGGCGTATCACTTTAAATCAGCAGAAATGTGCCAGATAAGATGTGTCGTGCAAGTTTACCCTTGCGCCACCACAGATGCGCCGCATTTACAATGCGCCACATCATGGCGCAAGGATAAACAGCTGCATGACGCATCTCCCGCCGGAAGGGTGGTGCATTTCTAGAGTCGTGTCGCAAGCAAGATGCAACTCCAGCAATGCTTGTGGCATGCCCATACACAACGTGGTGCATCAAGCCTTATGCCTGCTTCAAGCAGGCACAAGGTTTTGACGCAGCGTCGTCGGAAGAGTGACTTCGTGAAATCGTGTAGGTTTCACTCAGACAAGGCCCACATGAAACTGACGCAGGTTTCATGTGGCGCAGGGCTTTACAACGTGACGCATCTCCCTAGTTGCGTTACATTGTTAATCCGTCGCAGCATGGTGCTAGCTTTAAGCTGCTGCTGCTCCACTGAAGTGACACAACAGAGGCGAAAAAGTGGCGCACAGGCTTGTAAATCTGCCCCTGTGTGTAAAGGACCTGAGTCTGGCTCCATTCTGCACATTCCTACACAGTCTGCTTGGCTAAGTCCTGCTACATGTGAACTATTGCCTCCTCAACAGCACAGTATATGGAGGCATCCACCGCAACGTAGAACTCATCATCCCATGATCTACCCCATAATACCCATCCCCTCTCCGTCCATGACAATGTGTCCACATCTCAGAAGGATACTGAAAGCGGGTTCTCCGCTATAATTACAAGTGCCAGCTATCTGGGTATAGGTCAGTTGGCCCTTACACAGCGCAGAACCAGCTCACCTGCAGCACTATGAGAATGCTCTACAGTATGGCAGGAGATGGAAAAAGCAGGATAAGTGCTGGGTTTTGCTGATATGGGGCTGGAATCCATAAATTTACTAAGGAGCAATGGCTCCCATTCAGGGGGATGCACAGCCCTGGGGACTCAACCCACCTAGCTTCAATCAAAATTAATCTTAAAGTCAGATTGTTACAGCCCCTCGGAGTGTGTCAAGTCAAGTCAAGTCAGAGAATTTATATAGCGCACTACCTACCCAGAGGGTCTCAAGGCGCTTAGAAAGGTGAGGAGCATTACTTGTCAAATATCAACGTTTTAAGTTGTTTTCTGAATGCTAGGTGGTTCTGGGTGAGGCGAAGGTAAGCGGGGAGTGAGTTCCATGTTTTAGCAGCCAGGTATGAGAAGGATCTGCCTCCCATGGTGGTCCTGTTGATGCGAGGTACAGTGGCGAGGGCTTGGTTGGAAGAACGTAGTTGGCGTGAGGGGGTGTAGAAGGACAGTCGTGAGTTGAGGCATTCTGGTCCGATGTCGTAGAGTGATTTGTGTGCGTGAGTTAGTAGTCGGAAGGTGATTCTCTTATTGACGGGCAGCCAGTGGAGGTCTTTCAGGTGACCGGAGATGTGTTTGTTGCGCGGGATGTCTAATATGATTCTGGCTGAGGCGTTTTGGATTCGTTGGAGTTTCTTCTGGAGTTTAGCGGTAGTACCTGCGTAGAGGGTGTTTCCGTAGTCCAGTCGGCTCGTGACTAGAGCATGGGTGACTGTTTTCCTTGTTTCGGTGGGGATCCAGCGAAATGTTTTTCTGAGCAAGCGAAGAATGTTGAAGCAGGAAGAGGATATGGCGCTGACTTGTCTGTTCATTGAGAGTGAAGAGTCCAGGATGACGCCTAGGTTCCGTGCGTGGTCTGTCGGGGTGGGTGCTTTTCCAAGGGCTTCCGGCCACCAGGAGTCGTCCCATGCAGAGGGGGATGTCCCTAAGATGAGGACTTCTGTTTTGTCTGAGTTCAGTTTCAGACGGCTTTGTTTCATCCATTCGGCAACTTCTTTCATTCCTTCGTGTAGGTTAGTTTTGGCGGTGCTGGGGTCATTGGTGAGAGAAAGGATAAGTTGAGTGTCATCCGCGTAAGAGATGATGTTGAGGTTGTGTTGGCGGGCGATGGCCGCGAGTGGGCTCATGTAAACGTTGAAGAGGGTGGGGCTGAGTGAGGATCCTTGAGGTACGCCACAGATGACTTCAGTGGCTTCGGACTTGAATGGTGGGAGGCGGACTCTCTGGGTTCTTCCGGAGAGGAATGAGGTGATCCATTCAAGTGCTTTTCCTTGTATTCCGATGTTATTGAGGCGTTGTAACAGGGTGCTGTGGCAGACTGTGTCGAATGCTGCAGAGAGGTCGAGGAGGATGAGGGCGACTGTGTCTCCATTGTCCAATAGAGTTCCCCCACCAGGTTCCAGCACCTGCAAACAGTAATAGGGACCCCAGTAGAGCATTAGTCAGCACTACTACACCTGCCTTTCAGATGTTGGGAGGACTTTGCACCAGACTGAGAAGGCTCCACAGACCCCAGGACCAGGGTGTCACTCTCCAGGAGCAAGCACCAGTCAGTGAAATTCTAAAATTGTGCTAAAATCCATAGAAAAATGGTGCTCTAACAGTGGCCCCTACAGGTAGGAGGACCCTACCACTCTCTGCTCCTGCCAGGCACTCACTCTAGATCACATAGTAGCACAGACCGTAACTGCGACAGTAAAGAATAATACAGCACAGTAAAGCACAAAGACAGAAAAAAATGCCAAGGAAAGGTGACATGGAGCTTACTCCAGTATTGGAACTTTCATAGATTCCCATTGCTTGTATCTTTCCCCGTCGTCGGAATGGGAGCCTCGGTAATAAAATATATATATATATATACCTAGGTAAATACACCCTAATAGGTGTAAAAAGGTAAAAAAAAAAAAAAAATTAGGCCTAGGCCTCATTATCTTTTGCAGCCTATTGCTGTCATTATGTAAAAGGACCCAAAGTCCCCTTAGCAACCAATCAGATCAGCCTCACCCTGTAGAACCTTCCTGAGAAAGCTCAGAGCCTCAGATTTTCTACCGCTTCGTTGGTGACAGGGAGTCTCCTTAGAGCTCTGCTCTAACTTCAACTTGAGGTACTGTTTAAACAGTTTTTCTTTGAGGATTTCTTTCAGCTTTGTCATGGCTGATAAGGAAAAGAAGAGCCTTTTCAGGTCTTGTGCCACTTGTGGCAAAAAACGACTTTATACAGAGGATCAACATCAAGACTGTATTTACTGTCTATACCCGGACCATAAGGTTGATAAGTGTAGTATATGCAGGAGAATGTCTGTTAAAACCCTCCGTGATCGTGAAGGACGGCTGCTTCTGTGGCTCAGGAAGTTGGAAAGGAAGGATGAAGTAATTTCTGGTGATGAGGAAGATGCCAGATCAACATCTTCGAAAACTTCATTGAAGAGGGGCGGATCGTCTGTGGACACTTCAACTGAACCCCCCTTAAAGGCTGTGCGTGTGACCTCTGATAGGTCTGGCAAGCCAGGGCCTATCGAATCTCCTCACGTGAGTGTAAAGGAGAGGGAAAGGCAGGCAATGCAGGTGCAAAAGGCTAAACTGGATGAGAGCTCGGCTGGGCCTTCCCACCAGGTTAAAGTAGCCAAGTCCGTCAAGAAACCGACTGTAGAGGCCTCTACAGGGGTCAAAACGGACTCTAAAACATCTGAGGTGATTTTGTCTCCTCAGTCGTCGACGAGCCACCCAGCGACGACGAGGACGACGACGAGAGCGTCGACGAGGACCTCGATGTCGATTCCGTCGACGAAGACCGGATCGACGACGGCGTCGTCGACGATGACCACGTCGACGGTTACCACCACGTCGACTAAGACCATCCCGTCGACGATGACTATTCCGTCGACGGTGGCAATCTCGATGACGACGATCCCGTCGACGAGGACGACGAGCCCGTCGACGACGACAGCTCCGTCGACGAGCCCGTCGACGATGAACTTGTCGACGATGAACCCGTCGACGGTGCCGTCGACGAGGCCGTCGACGGTGGACCCGGCGACGATGAGGGTTCCGTCGACGATGCCGTCGACGGTGAAGGGACTCTCGTCGACGGACCCGTCGACGACGATTCAGAACAAGGAAACGGTGGATTTGTTTTCAACGCCGTTGACGACAGGAGCGCCAGAAAACAGCAGAAGGAGGAGGATAACCCCAGATATGACTTCTCCTAGGAAAGTACCATCATTACCTCCACCCCTTTTGTTGGATGAGGATGACTACTCAGAAGAGGAAAATGAGATGTATGGGGATGCTTACAGTCCATCTCAATTGAATCTGAAATACCATGATTCGGATTTGGATGAGGAATATTACTATCAGAAGGCACAGCGGCCAGAAAGACAGGTTGCATACCAAGATACCCAACCACAGCAGGGTATGGTGACGATGCCTATGAGTCTTTTAACAGACTTAAGGGCGATGCTGGAGGAGTATAGGAGCAAGAAAGGGTCGCAACCTGTGGAAGGTCAAGCACAGGTTCAACCGCAGGCGGTGGCAGCAGAGTCAGTACGGCCTGCACAGGAAGAACATGAGAGGGCATATCCTCAGCAAGTCCAAGTGGATACCTCGGATGAGGATGAAACGGGGCAAAACCAAGATCATGACCAGGACAGTGAATGGAACCAGTATATAGCTCCGGATCCGGCTTCACCAGTGCCAGACCCGGTTGACTCGCCTCCGGCTGATGTAGGAGGTTTCTTCAGCCTGATGGAAAGAGCCACAGCGCGTTTTAAGTTAGCGATGCCTACAACATCTACGGATTGTTTTTTATACGATTTCAAGGAGGCATACCGTAAGGCCGTGCGCTCGATTCCCATTGTGGAGCACATATGGGAGGAAGGGAAGAAAGTGATGCAGACCCCAGCGACGGTCATTCCAACTCTTCCGCGCTTGGAGAAGAAGTACAAAGCTCCGGATGACAGTCCCGCCTGTTTGATTGGACAACCTAGACCTGACTCGGTCATATCGCAGGCGGCACAGAAGAAATCGCGAAATCCTTCGGCCACCCTCACGACTCCGCCGGATAAGGAGGGTAGAAGGTTGGACAACGCTGGGAAGCGTTTTTCGTCAATGGCTAGCTTGCTGGTCAGAGCGGCGAATGCCTTGGCGATCCTAGCAAGGTACGACCGCCAGATGTGGAGTGATGTGGCACACTATGTGAATCTGCTAGCGGATGACCAGAAGGCGGAAGCACAGAAACTTCTGGAAGAGGGACAACGTTCCTCTTCAGAGATGATTGATTGCGCGATGGACATCGCCACCACCTCTTTCCGTGCCCTAGGCAGTGCAGCGGTTCTTCGGCGACAAGGATGGCTGAGAGCTACATACTTCCGGCCAGAGGTCCAGAATAGGATTTTGGATTTGCCCTTCGATGGGGACATGTTGTTTGGGAAACATGTCGACGAGACCCTACAGGGTATAAAGAAGGACACGGAGACAGCAAGGGCTCTGGGGAACCTGCAATATAGGAAAACACCCTTCCGTGGAGCACGAGGAAGAGGTTTCTCTTCACCTAGAGGAGGTTATCAGCAACAGCGATATTCACAGCAGTCGCAGTCTTACAGGCCACAGTACGGCAATCAATACTATCAGCGGCAGTCGCAATCCCAGTCTTTCTCTCGCCAGAACGCTCGTGGACGACAGGGGCGTCAGGGCAAGGACGCTGGCAAGCGTCAATAGCGGCCTCCCGACTCTGCCAACTGTTCCTCCGCTTCTGGGATCTCCAGTGGGCGGCAGGATATCACAACATCTGAGCAGCTGGGAAGAGATTACATCGGATCAGTGGGTATTAAATATCATCCGGAATGGGCATACTCTAGAATTCCAGGACTTTCCACCTACAAGAGCTCCCCACGCCACTACTTCCGACCATCTGAACCTTCTTCAAGAGGAAGCTCAACAAATGCTTCAAAAAGGGGCGATCCAGCGTGTTCCCCTATCACAAAGGGGAGAAGGTTTCTATTCCAGATTTTTTCTGATCCGAAAGACAAAACAGAAGTGGCGTCCTATCCTGGACTTGAGGGAGCTCAACACCTATCTCACGAAACTATCGTTTCGAATGATTTCACTCCAGGACATATTGCGCCTATTGAACCCGGGCGACTACATGGCAACATTAGACCTGGAAGATGCCTATTTTCATATCCCGATCCATCCAGCTCACAGACGTTTCCTTCGCTTTACAGTAGGCAAGAGTCACTTCCAGTTCATGGTGCTCCCATTTGGATTAAAGTCCGCTCCTCGGATATTCACAAAGGTGCTGGCACCGGTAGCAGCATTTCTGAGGAGACAGTCGCTAGAAGTATTCCCGTACTTAGACGACTGGCTGCTGAAGGCCCCAAGCTTGCAAGAGGCATCAAGGGCAGTGGACACGTGCTTGAACCTCTTTATTCACCTGGGTTTACAACTCAACAAGGAAAAGTCAGTTCTTCAACCTGCAAGCACGGTGAAGTTCTTGGGAGCGATACTCAATACTCAGGAGTGCAAAGCCTTCCCATCGGAAGAGAGACAGATGAAACTCATATCGTCAGCCACCCGTTGCCAAAAGAGAAGTTGGATGACGGTCAGGATGTACAAATCTCTTCTAGGGTCGATTTCATCCTGTATTCAATTGATTCCGCATTGCAGGCTGCGAATGCGCCCCCTGCAGGAGGAGCTGGACCTTCAGTGGAGACAAGTGGAAGGTTCGTTCGACGACAGGGTGACGGTAACCCAGCGGATGAAACGGTCGGTTTCATGGTGGATGAAAAGATCTCACCTCACTGTGGGACTCAGTTTCAAGGCTGCAAGGGCTCCTCAGGTCATTACCACGGACGCTTCTCTTCAAGGTTGGGGAGCGGTCATGCAAGACCTCCAGGTCAGTGGTCACTGGACTCCGGAAGAACGTCATCTACATATCAACGTTCTGGAGCTAAGAGCTATTCGACTGGCAATGTTGGCTTTCCTCCCGAGGATTACAGATTCAGCAATCCTGGTGCGGACGGACAACACCACCGCAATGCATTACGTCAACAAGCAGGGAGGCACAAGATCGCCACTGCTTTCACAGGAAGCCCAAATACTGTGGGAATGGGCGATAGCGCAGAACATCACACTCGTAGCAGAACACCTTCCAGGAGTATGCAACACGAAGGCAGATACGCTAAGCCGCCTGAGAGCAGTCTCGCACGAGTGGGAATTGGAGGACGCAGTGATCAAGGACATCTTCTCCCGTTGGGGGACCCCAGCGATCGACCTGTTTGCAACACCGGGGAACAAGAAATGCCGGTGTTACGCAAGCAGGGAACACCATCGAGGATCACTGGGGAATGCCCTTTCGATGTCATGGTCAGGCGCGTTTGTTTACGCCTTTCCGCCATTTCCCCTAATTCCTCGAGTCCTCAAGAAACTCAAGATGGACAGGTGCAGGATGATACTAATAGCGCCTGCCTGGGCTCGCCAATTTTGGTACACGGAGCTTCTTCTTCTATCAGAGACACCGCCCATTCATCTGCAACCCAAACTGACACTGCTCTCTATGTACAACGGCCAAGTTCTTCACCCGAACCCGAGCTCGCTTCAGTTGGCGGCTTGGCTCCTGAATACAGAGAGTTTAAGGATTTAAACATCCCAGAGGAATGCAGGACCATCTTGGCACAGGCACGAGCCCCTAGCACTAATAAGACTTATAAAGCGAAATGGAAGAGGTTCCATTTGTGGTGTCAGAGGGAGAATGTTCATCCTTTCTCATCAGCTCCGCATCAACTGTTACCTTATATTCTTTCATTGGCACAAGCAGGTCTGGCTCATGCTTCTATCAAAGTCCACTTGGCAGCTATTTCCAGGTATAGGAGAACAAGATCGGGCCCCTCTCTTTTATCAGCGAGAGTAATCAAACAATTCTTGAAAGGACTGTTTAGAGTTTTCCCGCCAGTTAGGCCCCCACCTCCGGTGTGGCACTTGAATGTGGTCCTGGCCCAGCTAATGAGACCGCCATTTGAGCCAGTACATAAGGCGGACCTGAAGTTCCTATCATGGAAAGTGGCGCTTCTCTTGGCACTCACCTCTGCAAGGAGAGTAGGAGAGCTTCAGGCTTTAACCATCAAAGAACCCTTCTTACAGTTCAAGAATGATACAGTTATCCTGCGGATGAACCCCAAGTTCATTCCGAAGGTACCGACGGACTTTCATCTTAACGAGCCAGTGATTTTGAAATCTTTTTTTTCCTCGGCCTTCAACCCAGGCTGAGAGGACACTTCATTCTCTGGACGTTCAGAGATGTTTGAAATTCTATCTACAACGCACAGCTGGATTTCGAAAGACACCCCAACTGTTTGTGGCTTTCGGAGCCCCAAGGAAAGGATTTCCTTTGTCAAAACAAGGGATATCTAGATGGATAACTAGTGCGATCCGGTTCTGCCACCAGACGGCAGGCAAACCTTTACAAGGACAGGTGAAGGCACATTCCACAAGGTCAGTCTCAGCATCAGCGGCGCTGTTTGCTGGAGTATCCATAAAGGACATTTGCAGAGCAGCCACCTGGAGCAGTACGCACTCCTTCACGAGACATTACTGCCTGGAGGCGGCTGCAAAGGAGGATTCGGCTGTTGGACAGGCAGTCCTGAGAAATCTCTTCCAATAAGAGGTGAGCTTTCCACTCTTCCCTCCTCCTGTTTTTTCAAACATTTCGTTTATTGAGCTTTGTTACTGCTTTATGGTGTATAATCTGTGATATCATTAGTTTATAATGATTCTGTAACTGTGCACGAAATGTTTGAGGTATGCTAACTGCTATCTACTCTGATACAAGCAATGGGAATCTATGAAAGTTCCAATACTGGAGTAAGAAACAAGTTACTTACCTGTAACTTTAGTTCTCCAGTATTGGTAACTTTCATAGATTCCCATGCGCCCACCCGCCTCCCCTGGGAAAGCTCATTTTAGGGCTAGGTGATTATATGGCGAAGCTACGGCTACGAAAATCTGAGGCTCTGAGCTTTCTCAGGAAGGTTCTACAGGGTGAGGCTGATCTGATTGGTTGCTAAGGGGACTTTGGGTCCTTTTACATAATGACAGCAATAGGCTGCAAAAGATAATGAGGCCTAGGCCTAATTTTTTTTTTTTTTTTACCTTTTTACACCTATTAGGGTGTATTTACCTAGGTATATATATATATATATTTTATTACCGAGGCTCCCATTCCGACGACGGGGAAAGATACAAGCAATGGGAATCTATGAAAGTTACCAATACTGGAGAACTAAAGTTACAGGTAAGTAACTTGTTTCTTATCTGGGATGAGGGCAGCAAAGAAAGAGGAGCTGGTGACAGAGGAGGAGAACTAAGTTGTAGAGTGCTAGCTTCTGATTGAAACTGAAGCATTGTGAGATTTTTTTTCTACAATTCCCAGTGTTTCATGGGAAATGTAGTTTGTTTCTCAAGTTAAAATGGCTGCTATGATTAAAGTGGAGAAAGATAAAGCGTAATCCTTGCCTCCAGTCCTTATAGAATTATACTATATCTAATTCTAAATGTATGCACAGGAAATGAAATAACTTCAGATTATCTCCATATCTGTGACTCTCTTGTGTAGCGGAACATCTTGAAAACAGATATCGTTTTAGGGCCCGATTTGAAGTTTGGTAGGAGGGATGCTCCTTCACACACTTGATGAACATCCTTTCCACCGTATTACAAGTACAATAGGATATAATACAATTGTAAAACGGCAGACATGATATACATCACCTTGTGGATTATAATAGTTACCGTTGCTAATTACCAGTACTGCAATCTAAATGTGCACATCATAAACATTATAAAAATTATCAATATCTTGAGCTTTAAGGATTCCTTCCATTAACATCTTGAAATACAATTCCAGATGGACTGAGAAACAATCGTTCATGAATCCTTTTAAACTAGTCATTCGTTTATTTCTAGTTCATGAGTTATTAAACTGAATAGTCTTCGGTCATAAATGTTCAAAGTCACTTATTTTATAACGGCAACCTTAGAATACTTCTCTTAACGTAATGATAGATTCCAGAAGGTGAGGCACCTGAGAAAAACAACTGTCTTCAAGTTGATGTGGGTTTCAAAGAGCAAAATCCCAACTGTAGCAACTAAGCATTTCAATTCCTTAGCAAGGTTGCTGTGGAGCATAAGGAAATGTATCAAACATCAAAGATGGCTGCCACTGTTCTCAGATTGACATGCAAGATGAGGAATCATGGACAATGTAGTTTGTGTTCAGAATAGTCACATAGTGCACCCTCCAGAGACGTGCAGCCTCTTTTTTAAAAACTCTTATTATTAATGTTTTTTCAAACACAGTGCATACACAAACCATCATCACATTGTCTTACATTACAAATATCCGGTACATTGGCAAGTCCAATTCTTTTCCTTGGCACATGGAATTAGTGTAGAGACGTGCAGCCTTCGGCTAAGCACTGTCGATACTTTCTAATTCCAGGCTTTCCAGTCTTTGATGGGAACTAACATAGGTGCACTCAATAGTACACTGCCATCACATCTTCAGAGTAAGGAGAGGTAAGCTACGACCCATTGCAATTTGTCACTGTCCTTAATTGAGGGAGTTTCCAGAGACAGATCATAGTAAATATAGATGAGTAGTCCACCCTTTTCTTCCCAGGAGTGCCTAACTTCTTTTTCAATGTTCAACTCCCATCATATCTCACCTTCTCTCATGAATCCATCATCTTTGCTTCTGTCTCTGTAGCACATGCATTGCACAATTATTGACTCTAACATCCTTTAATAAAGCTACTTTTGAGAGTCACTCTTTTCCACAAAACCTAATATGCTTAGCTTATTTTGGAGGCATTTTTTCTCTGCCGGTTCCTCAAATTAGAGGAATTGAATCTTGGATTCCACTGTATTATATTCCTAGTCCCAAAACCACAGATTTGTACCCACTCCTGAATCTGAATGTTGTGAACAGGTTTTTCAAACGCATTCACTTCAAAATGATGATGTTCCATTCAGACATCCCCTTATTGGCTCCAGTGGACTTTCTATTGATAGTAGACCTCAAGGATGCATACTTCAGTACACCTTCAGGATGCAAGTAAATTCTTCCTATAATTAGTGACTCTATACAAATCTATATCAACTTTGCACTATTATTTTAATAGCAATATTTTGCACACTGGACACCAACATACAACCAAGAAAACAGATGCAGGGCCCAAGCAATCCAAGGCACACATAAGAGCAGTTAGCAATAATAAAAGCCTAGGTGGGAAATAGAAAGCCCCTTTGAAAGATAATGTAGAGGTTGTAGAGCTCATTTACACATACTAAATTGATGGCGAGGGTTGGTGAATATATCAACAGCGTCCATTATGGTCTAGGAAATAGACAAGATTAATCAAGTTTCAAATAGCTTTTATAGTCATAAATATTAACTAAAGTGAATACCACCTTACAAGCCAATTTAAGTATTTGGAGGAGGCAGCATCGAAGGAACATTTAGCAAAAAATGTAGGGCCATTATCTACTGTTATTTATATGTTTGGTAGACCTTAGCTACTCGTCGCTGTGTGAAAACAAGAAAGGTTGGTGAATGGAATCAAACACCGGATACAACTTACTCTCAGGTGTATATCAGTCATCAAGGAGTCTATATGAAGGAAGAAGTAGACTCTATTTCGACTTAGGAAAGTTGTAAGTGAGATCTGTTTGATATTTAAAGAAGTGGTAGATGGCTTCTGTAGCTTATGAAATACAATCAGTACCAACATACAAATGAAAATAAGCAGTAAAACATTATTGAGTCAAGAATAAAACTGCACAAAGAGAGAATGTGGGTCCATTTTAGTCGCAACTTACTCAACCCATACTCCGGATTTCTACGAATAAACTGTAAGTAGATTAGGAGTACCCCTGGCTTATCCCTGAAATTCAGGAGTATGCGAGGAGTACTATGTGAGTAAATCACACTAATCATTGTGAAACGGGACCTACTACTAAGCATTACTATGGACCATTGGTGCTTGCTCAGCCTCGCAGGGTTGTCTATGCCATCCGATAACAGTGGAATTGCTGAACTTGGAACAATAAAGAGGAGGGACGTAAGTGTTGTGCTGGTCAAAATAGAAGGGCATAACTATATGCTATAGTGCTAACACGATGAGAATGGAGGGGCATTCCTTCGACTAAGTTCGACATACAGTTAATAGAGGTTGTGAGCTGCAGATAACCAAACTCTTGAAGGTCAAGAACTGAGAAAAATGTAATTCAACCTGTCTGGCATACAAATTAAGAATGTAGACAGTAGTTGGTTTAAATCGATAAGGAGTCACTTTTCGACACTAGGACACATTTCACAGTAAAAAAGGAGAGCGAAAATCACAAGTTGAATGGGCATTGGCCACTTGCGTTCTGAACATTTGCATTATTCCTGTGCACTTATAGTAATACTTTACCAGGAATGGTGCAAAATTAAATTTTCTCTAATTTTCATTGCAAGCGTAATACAAAATTCTTGAAATTACATGAATTATGTTGGTGTAATTCTATTTTTACCGGATATAGTGATAGGCTACATATGTGGCAATATCAGACTGATATAGACAGTAGCCTCACTTGATCAGCCCATACTGTACATACATACCATACATACCTGCATGTGCAACCTGCATATTTAATAGTATCCCAGCTGCACTGCAGTGGGCCTAGTTAGCAGTATTAGCTAGCACTTAAAGTCATTTTAAGGAGACAGAGAGATGCAACAGATCAGTATTCCTGAGTTGAAATATAAGAAGCACAACTTTTTATATAAAAGCAGTCTAGTTTACATACAAAGGTTTTCACTTTTGAAAAACTTTATCGAGAGTAGGCAGTAGTCCTTTGCACCACTGACTGTTCCTCTTGTTGCTTCCACCCTATTTTACGAAGGGGATGAGGGCCCCTCACTGTTTGCCAAAGCGTTACCACCCCAACTTGGGAATCAATAACTTATCAATGGTTGCGTCCGGAATTCTGTAACAAACCATTGAAACCTATGCAACCAAATCGCACTTCAGCAGGTAGGCCCTGAACTGGCCCTTAAAAAGTGCATTTCAGTATCCATTTCTAATCCTATTTCAGGAGTTGGTCAAACTTTACCGACTCCTAAAATGGTTAAGAACTGGGAGCTGATCCAAAATATTTACTTGAAACCCAATATTAAGATCACCCCAAATTTTACATACAGTGGCTCAGCTCTGGCATCCTTGATCTAGCGATAAGAGTTTGCACACTTTGCAACATCACACCCAACAAGTAGAAGAGTTATTATTAAATGAACAAGTCCACTCAATAACTGAGTTCTAGTCCAAGGAAAAGTTTAGAGATTACAACATTTCAAAATACACAATACGGAAAAATAAGAATGCAGTATGCATGAAGACTAAGGGGTCCATTAGGAAGTCTGGCGGATCGCCACCGCCATGCGGGCGGTGGCGATCCACCAGACATCCTCACCCGCCCGCCACCCAATTCCCCCCAAAAAATTGGCATTTTTATTATTGTGGCGAGCAGTGCTGAGAGCACCGTCTGCCACAATGTTAAATATGCAGGTTGCGCCCGCCACTGTGGTGGGCGCATCCTAATGCCCCCAACGGGACCCCCTTCCTAATGGCGGGTGGTCCCATTATCCGATAGGATGGCGGGCGAACTAAGTCTGCCCGTCATCCTAATGACCCCCAAAGATACAAAATACATATATACAAATGATCTCAAGTCCCGATAAAACTTAAAAGTCATAAAGGAAGAGGAACATTTTATAATTATTTTATATAGAGCAGCAGGCTTCCTTACTGAGCTGCACGAAAGGGAAAAAGCAGGAGTTTGTCATAATCAATATATTACTGCGCATTCCTGTCCTTTTCCTGTACTGGAGCACAGTGTGTGGCCTAGCAAAATGCAGGTACCCTTGCACCACGGTGCAAGGGTGCCTGTGTTACAGACAGGATTTTGTCTGTGCAGGAAGCCATACCTTCCTGCACAAAAACAATCTTGGGAATTTTCCTCTTTTCTATGTATTCTGCTAAATGAAGCACAAATAGAAAGAGGAAAACACAGGGAGACATGAAGCTATTTCTCCTCATTACACCTCACCTGGAGAATAATACTCACACACTTTGCATGATACATTGGTGGTAGCCAAGTCCTCATCAGACCAGCAACCCAAGCATGAGACAGTGACAGCGAGGGCAAGTGCATATCAATAGATTAATCTTGCCCTTAAAAAATTTGATCACAGTAATTTATACTTTCTAAAAAGAGAATAAGAGAAAGATAGTGGAAAGAACCCAAAGACAAAAAATACAAAACAATGTTTTTAATAAACAAAATGAATTTTCAGGTGTTAAGAACAAAGGAAAATCAAATTCGAATGCTCAGATACAAACAGATGTACAAGTAAGTAAAGAAAGTGTGTGCTTTTTGAGAAGGGCCTTTATGATACCCTCTGGTGAATGTCTCTCGCTTTAAAAATTCCCTTTTCAATTCATGAGTCCCATGTCCAAAAAAGACATGAGGCATGAGAAGCCAGAACAGAATAAAATTCATTACAGCATTAGGAATATTTGCAGCACTGCAGAAATATTAAAACAATGTTAATAATGTTTGATTTTTTTTGTTTATGTAGGTGTCAAGGATCTCTTGGTGAGTAACAAAGTCAAATTCCTTTTTTTGTTCAAAGAATGTTCATTTATGTCTTCAACGTTTAATTCTTTCAAAAGACCAATAAAGTAAGCACAATGGCAGTTTGTTTGCCAAGTAAACACTGTACATATATAAGTTAGAAAGAGGAAAAAATTGTCAGGTCTGCCTTGAACCTTTCTTTCATCATACCAATACAGTAAGAGAAATACCGATTTTGTTGGCCATTTATGCTCTTCAGCATAGGATAAAGCAAGAATAAAGTACACCCTGCCACATAATATGAGGATATTGCAAGTCACTGTTCTATTACCATTTAGAGGTACGAGGCCAAAGGCTGAGTTTCTTTATAATGGTATACAAACCTGCATGGTAAACCAGGAGGTATTTTATCCCATATGTTACATGGCCATCCCATCACCTTTACCACAGATCTCTTAAATCCTTGATGCATAGCTCTTCAATCTGAAAGAGACAGCTCGTTTGCAAACAATAAAATTTCTAGTGCAAAATCAAACACATTAAACATCTATTAGTAACAGTTCAATAGAAGTCAGTTATTAGAAAAAAAAGCTGCACTACCTCGAGATGTGTAGAAACATGTAGGAAGATTCTAGGATTTTTGTATCTGAGAAGTGTATATATACATATATATATATATATATATATATATATATATATATATATATATATATATATATATATATATATATATATATATATATATATATATATATCATGCTCCAAGTACCCACAGGCAAGGTCGCACACAGCAGCATGTGGCCAAAGGCATTTATTCGGGTAAAGGATAGCGCCATAGTCCAGCTTCTTAACAGTACACGTCGGAAGTAGTAGCCTGACGCGTTTCTGAGCTTTCGCTCTCATCAGAGGCACGACAAGGAGTTTGTGCTGCTCAAGACACGCCCCAGCAGTCGATTGGTTGACACCATCCAATTGGCTTCTCGGGTGCACGCACTGAATGCTGGGTCTTATAGTCCAATGTCTCAAGTGCAAGTTCATGCACATTAATTCGACTGTTGCATTTGAAGCCCTCCAATGGGCCTCGGACTATGTGCCATCCATTGATCCCTCACACGCTGTTCCACCATGAGAGCTCGGCAAGACTCCGAGCCCTGTGGCCCCCTATGTTCGCGGGGTAGTGCGGTCCTTCGCGGCTGGGCTGCCGCGTGTTACATCATGCTCCAAGTACCCACAGGCAAGGTCGCACACAGCAGCATGTGGCCAAAGGCATTTATTCGGGTAAAGGATAGCGCCATAGTCCAGCTTCTTTACAGTTCACATGTCGGAAGTAGTAGCCTGACGCGTTTCTGAGCTTTCGCTCTCATCAGAGGCACGACAAGGAGTTTGTGCTGCTCAAGACACGCCCCAGCAGTCGATTGGTTGACACCATCCAATTGGCTTCTCGGGTGCACGGACTGAATGCTGGGTCTTATAGTCCAATGTCTCAAGTACAAGTTCATGCACATTAATTCGACTGTTGCATTTGAAGCCCTCCAATGGGCCTCGGACTATGTGCCATCCATTGATCCCTCACACGCTGTTCCACCATGAGATCTCGGCAAGACTCCGAGCCCTGTGGCCCCCTATGTTCGCGGGGTAGTGCGGTCCTTCGCGGCTGGGCTGCCGCGTGTTACATCATGCTCCAAGTACCCACAGGCAAGGTCGCACACAGCAGCATGTGGCCAAAGGCATTTATTCGGGTAAAGGATAGCGCCATAGTCCAGCTTCTTTACAGTTCACATGTCGGAAGTAGTAGCCTGACGCGTTTCTGAGCTTTCGCTCTCATCAGAGGCACGACAAGGAGTTTGTGCTGCTCAAGACACGCCCCAGCAGTCAATTGGTTGACACCATCCAAATGGCTTCTCGGGTGCACGCACTGAATGCTGGGTCTTATAGTCCACTGTCTCAAGTACAAGTTCATGCACATTAATTCGACTGTTGCATTTGAAGCCCTCCAATGGGCCTCGGACTATGTGCCATCCATTGATCCCTCACACGCTGTTCCACCATGAGAGCTCGGCAAGACTCCGAGCCCTGTGGCCCCCTATGTTCGCGGGGTAGTGCGGTCCTTCGCGGCTGGGCTGCCGCGTGTTACATCATGCTCCAAGTACCCACAGGCAAGGTGGCACACAGCAGCATGTGGCCAAAGGCATTTATTCGGGTAAAGGATAGCGCCATAGTCCAGCTTCTTTACAGTTCACATGTCGGAAGTAGTAGCCTGACGCGTTTCTGAGCTTTCGCTCTCATCAGAGGCACGACAAGGAGTTTGTGCTGCTCAAGACACGCCCCAGCAGTCGATTGGTTGACACCATCCAATAGGCTTCTCGGGTGCACGCACTGAATGCTGGGTCTTATAGTCCAATGTCTCAAGTACAAGTTCATGCACATTATTTCGACTGTTGCATTTGAAGCCCTCCAATGGGCCTCGGACTATGTGCCATCCATTGATCCCTCACACGCTGTTCCACCATGAGAGCTCGGCAAGACTCTGAGCCCTGTGGCCCCCTATGTTCGCGGGGTAGTGCGGTCCTTCGCTGCTGGGCTGCCGCGTGTTACATCATGCTCCAAGTACCCACAGGCAAGGTCGCACACAGCAGCATGTGGCCAAAGGCATTTATTCGGGTAAAGGATAGCGCCATAGTCCAGCTTCTTTACAGTTCACATGTCGGAAGTAGTAGCCTGACGCGTTTCTAAGCTTTCGCTCTCATCAGAGGCACGACAAGGAGTTTGTGCTGCTCAAGACAGCACAAACTCCCAGAATGGGGAGTGTGCACGTAACCTCCGCCGCTAAGCCTCTGAGGAAGATTTAATTGAAACGCGTCAGGCATGACGAAGGTACTGCTATCCTATCCGCGTGCATGTGCAATCTGTACCAAAGAATAAAGGTTAAGGGTCATACCTTTGCAGCTGCTCGAGTGTTCCCTTATTTGTGTGGCAGACCCAGGAGCAGGATACTAAAACGGCAGCCCAGCCGGGAGGTTGAACACCACTCCGTGTAAAACGGGGGCCCCGGGAAAGGAATTCCACCTACCTTGGAGTGGGGCAGCTGTGGTGATGGATAAATATTGAAGGCGCACGTGGGGGCTCATTCAGAGCTTGGACTCATCTAAAGAGCAGCAGTTAAGCAAGTGCGTCCATCTATGAGCAATAAGGACTACAACTCCCAGAATGGGGAGTGTGCACGTAACCTCCGCCGCTAAGCCTCTGAGGAAGATTTAATTGAAACGCGTCAGGCATGACGAAGGTACTGCTATCCTATCCGCGTGCGTGTGCAATCTGTTCCAAAGAATAAAGGTTAAGGGTCATACCTTTGCAGCTGCTCGAGTGTTCCCTTATTTGTGTGGCAGACCCAGGAGCAGGATACTAAAACGGCAGCCCAGCCGGGAGGTTGAACACAACTCCGTGTAAAACGGGGGCCACGGGAAAGGAATTCTACCTACCTTGGAGTGGGGCAGCTGTGGTGATGGATAAAGATTGAAGGCGCACGTGGGGACTCATTCAGAGCTTGGACTCATATAAAGAGCAGCAGTTAAGCAAGTGCGTCCATCTATGGGCAATAAGGACTACAACTCCCAGAATGGGGAGTGTGCACGTAACCTCCGCCGCTAAGCCTCTGAGGAAGATTTATTGAAACGCGTCCAGCATGACGAAGGTACTGCTATCCTATCCGCGTGCGTGTGCAATCTGTACCAAAGAATAAAGGTTAAGGGTCATACCTTTGCAGCTGCTCGAGTGTTCCCTTATTTGTGTGGCAGACCCAGGAGCAGGATACTAAAACGGCAGCCCAGCCGGGAGGTTGAACACCACTCCGTGTAAAACGGGGGCCACGGGAAAGGAATTCTACCTACCTTGGAGTGGGGCAGCTGTGGTGATGGATAAAGATTGAAGGCGCACGTGGGGGCTCATTCAGAGCTTGGACTCATATAAAGAGCAGCAGTTAAGCAAGTGCGTCCATCTATGGGCAATAAGGACTACAACTCCCAGAATGGGGAGTGTGCACGTAACCTCCGCCGCTAAGCCTCTGAGGAAGATTTAATTGAAACGCGTCAGGCATGACGAAGGTACTGCTATCCTATCCGCGTGCGTGTTCAATCTGTACCAAAGAATAAAGGTTAAGGGTCATACCTTTGCAGCTGCTCGAGTGTTCCCTTATTTGTGTGGCAGACCCAGGAGCAGGATACGAAAACGGCAGCCCAGCCGGGAGGTTGAACACCACTCCGTGTAAAACGGGGGCCACGGGAAAGGAATTCTACCTACCTTGGAGTGGGGCAGCTGTGGTGATGGATAAAGATTGAAAGCACACGTGGGGGCTCATTCAGAGCTTGGACTCATATAAAGAGCAGCAGTTAAGCAAGTGCGTCCATCTATGGGCAATAAGGACTACAACTCCCAGAATGGGGAGTGTGCGCGTAACCTCCGCCGCTAAGCCTCTGAGGAAGATTTAATTGAAACGCGTCAGGCATGACGAAGGTACTGCTATCCTATCCGCGTGCGTGTGCAATCTGTACCAAAGAATAAAGGTTAAGGGTCATACCTTTGCAGCTGCTCGAGTGTTCCCTTATTTGTGTGGCAGACCCAGGAGCAGGATACTAAAACGGCAGCCCAGCCGGGAGGTTGAACACCACTCCGTGTAAAACGGGGGCCACGGGAAAGGAATTCTACCTACCTTGGAGTGGGGCAGCTGTGGTGATGGATAAAGATTGAAGGCGCACGTGGGGGCTCATTCAGAGCTTGGACTCATATAAAGAGCAGCAGTTAAGCAAGTGCGTCCATCTATGGGCAATAAGGACTACAACTCCCAGAATGGGGAGTGTGCACGTAACCTCCGCCGCTAAGCCTCTGAGGAAGATTTAATTGAAACACGTCAAGCATGACGAAGGTACTGCTATCCTATCCGCGTGCGTGTGCAATCTGTACCAAAGAATAAAGGTTAAGGGTCATACCTTTGCAGCTGCTCGAGTGTTCCCTTATTTGTTGGCAGACCCAGGAGCAGGATACTAAAACGGCAGCCCAGCCGGGAGGTTGAACACCACTCCGTGTAAAACGGGGGCCACGGGAAAGGAATTCTACCTACCTTGGAGTGGGGCAGCTGTGGTGATGGATAAAGATTGAAGGCGCACGTGGGGGCTCATTCAGAGCTTGGACTCATATAAAGAGCAGCAGTTAAGCAAGTGCGTCCATCTATGGGCAATAAGGACTACAACTCCCAGAATGGGGAGTGTGCACGTAACCTCCGCCGCTAAGCCTCTGAGGAAGATTTAATTGAAACACGTCAAGCATGACGAAGGTACTGCTATCCTATCCGCGTGCGTGTGCAATCTGTACCAAAGAATAAAGGTTAAGGGTCATACCTTTGCAGCTGCTCGAGTGTTCCCTTATTTGTGTGGCAGACCCAGGAGCAGGATACTAAAACGGCAGCCCAGCCGGGAGGTTGAACACCACTCCGTGTAAAACGGGGGCCACAGGAAAGGAATTCTACCTACCTTGGAGTGGGGCAGCTGTGGTGATGGATAATGATTGAAGGCGCACGTGGGGGCTCATTCAGAGCTTGGACTCATATAAAGAGCAGCAGTTAAAAAGTGCGTCCATCTATAGGCAATAAGGACTACAACTCCCAGAATGGGGAGTGTGCACGTAACCTCCGCCGCTAAGCCTCTGAGGAAGATTTAATTGAAACGCGTCAGGCATGACGAAGGTACTGCTATCCTATCCGCGTGCGTGTGCAATCTGTACCAAAGAATAAAGGTTAAGGGTCATACCTTTGCAGCTGCTTGAGTGTTCCCTTATTTGAGTGGCAGACCCAGGAGCAGGATACTAAAATGGCAGCCCAGCCGGGAGGTTGAGCACCACTCCGTGTAAAACGGGGGCCACGGGAAAGGAATTCTACCTACCTTGGAGTGGGGCAGCTGTGGTGATGGATAAAGATTGAAGGCGCACGTGGGGGCTCATTCAGAGGTTGGACTCATATAAAGAGCAGCAGTCAAGCAAGTGCGTCCATCTATGGGCAATAAGGACTACAACTCCCAGAATGGGGAGTGTGCACGTAACCTCCCCCGCTAAGCCTCTGAGGAAGATTTAATGGAAACGCGTCAGGCATGACGAAGGTACTGCTATCCTATCCGCGTGCGTGTGCAATCTGTACCAAAGAATAAAGGTTATGGGTCATACCTTTGCAGCTGCTCGAGTGTTCCCTTATTTGTGTGGCAGACCCAGGAGCAGGATAGTAAAACGGCAGCCCAGCCGGGAGGTTGAACACCACTCGGTGTAAAACGGGGGCCACGGGAAAGGAATTCTACCTACCTTGGAGTGGGGCAGCTGTGTTGATGGATAAAGATTGAAGGCGCACGTGGGGGCTCATTCAGAGCTTGGACTCATATAAAGAGCAGCAGTTAAGCAAGTGCGTCCATCTATGGGCAATAAGGACTACAACTCCCAGAACGGGGAGTGTGCACGTAACCTCCGCCGCTAAGCCTCTGAGGAAGATTTAATTGAAACGCGTCAGGCATGACGAAGGTACTGCTATCCTATCCGCGTGCGTGTGCAATCTGTACCAAAGAATAAAGGTTAAGGGTCATACCTTTGCAGCTGCTCGAGTGTTCCCTTATTTGTGTGGCAGACCCAGGAGCAGGATACTAAAACGGCAGCCCAGCCGGGAGGTTGAACACCACTCCGTGTAAAACGGGGGCCACGGGAAAGGAATTCTACCTACCTTGGAGTGGGGCAGCTGTGGTGATGGATAAAGATTGAAGGCGCATGTGGGGGCTCATTCAGAGCTTGGACTCATATAAAGAGCAGCAGTTAAGCAAGTGCGTCCATCTATGGGCAATAAGGACTACAACTCCCAGAATGGGGAGTGTGCAAGTAACCTCCGCCGCTAAGCCTCTGAGGAAGATTTAATTGAAACGCGTCAAGCATGACGAAGGTACTGCTATCCTATCCGCGTGCGTGTGCAATCTGTACCAAAGAATAAAGGTTAAGGGTCATACCTTTGCAGCTGCTCGAGTGTTTCCTTATTTGTGTGGCAGACCCAGGAGCAGGATACTAAAACGGCAGCCAAGCCGGGAGGTTGAACACCACTCCGTGTAAAACGGGGCCACGGGAAAGGAATTCTACCTACCTTGGAGTGGGGCAGCTGTGGTGATGGATAAAGATTGAAGGCGCACAAGGGGGCTCATTCAGAGCTTGGACTCATATAAAGAGCAGCAGTTAAGCAAGTGCGTCCATCTATGGGCAATAAGGACTACAACTCCCAGAATGGGGAGTGTGCACGTAACCTCCGCCGCTAAGCCTCTGAGGAAGATTTAATTGAAACGCGTCAGGCATGACGAAGGTACTGCTATCCTATCCGCGTGCGTGTGCAATCTGTACCAAAGAATAAAGGTTAAGGGTCATACCTTTGCAGCTGCTCGAGTGTTCCCTTATTTGTGTGGCAGACCCAGGAGCAGGATACTAAAACGGCAGCCCAGCCGGGAGGTTGAACACCACTCCGTGTAAAACGGGGGCCACGGGAAAGGAATTCTACCTACCTTGGAGTGGGGCAGCTGTGGTGATGGATAAAGATTAAAAGCACACGTGGGGGCTCATTCAGAGCTTGGACTCATATAAAGAGCAGCAATTAAGCAAGTGCGTCCATCTATGGGCAATAAGGACTACAACTCCCAGAATGGGGAGTGTGCACGTAACCTCCGCCGCTAAGCCTCTGAGGAAGATTTAATTGAAACGCGTCAGGCATGACGAAGGTACTGCTATCCTATCCGCGTGCATGTGCAATCTGTACCAAAGAATAAAGGTTAAGGGTCATACCTTTGCAGCTGCTCTAGTGTTCCCTTATTTGTGTGGCAGACCCAGGAGCAGGATACTAAAACGGCAGCCCAGCCGGGAGGTTGAACACCACTCCGTGTAAAACGGGGGCCACGGGAAAGGAATTCTACCTACTTTGGAGTGGGGCAGCTGTGGTGATGGATAAAGATTGAAGGCGCACGTGGGGGCTCATTCAGAGCTTGGACTCATATAAAGAGCAGCAGTTAAGCAAGTGCGTCCATCTGTGGGCAATAAGGACTACAACTCCCAGAATGGGGAGTGTGCACGTAACCTCCGCCGCTAAGCCTCTGAGGAAGATTTAATTGAAACGCGTCAAGCATGACGAAGGTACTGCTATCCTATCCGCGTGCGTGAGCAATCTGTACCAAAGAATAAAGGTTAAGGGTCATACCTTTGCAGCTGCTCGAGTGTTCCCTTATTTGTGTGGCAGACCCAGGAGCAGGATACTAAAACGGCAGCCCAGCCGGGAGGTTGAACACCACTCCGTGTAAAACGGGGGCCACGGGAAAGGAATTCTACCTACCTTGGAGTGGGGCAGCTGTGGTGATGGATAAAGATTGAAGGCGCACGTGGGGGCTCATTCAGAGCTTGGACTCATATAAAGAGCAGCAGTTAAGCAAGTGCGTCCATCAATGGGCAATAAGGACTACAACTCCCAGAATGGGGAGTGTGCACGTAACCTCCGCCGCTAAGCCTCTGAGGAAGATTTAATTGAAACGCGTCAGGCATGACGAAGGTACTGCTATCCTATCCGCGTGCGTGTGCAATCTGTACCAAAGAATAAAGGTTAAGGGTCATACCTTTGCAGCTGCTCGAGTGTTCCCTTATTTGTGTGGCAGACCCAGGAGCAGGATACTAAAACGGCAGCCCAGCCGGGAGGTTGAACACCACTCTGTGTAAAACGGGGGCCACGGGAAAGGAATTCTACCTACCTTGGAGTGGGGCAGCTGTGGTGATGGATAAAGATTGAAAGCACACGTGGGGGCTCATTCAGAGCTTGGACTCATATAAAGAGCAGCAGTTAAGCAAGTGCGTCCATCTATGAGCAATAAGGACTACAACTCCCAGAATGGGGAGTGTGCACGTAACCTCCGCCGCTAAGCCTCTGAGGAAGATTTAATTGAAACGCGTCAGGCATGACGAAGGTACTGCTATCCTATCCGCGTGCGTGTGCAATCTGTACCAAAGAATAAAGGTTAAGGGTCATACCTTTGCAGCTGCTCGAGTGTTCCCTTATTTGTGTGGCAGACCCAGGAGCAGGATACTAAAACGGCAGCCCAGCCGGGAGGTTGAACACCACTCCGTGTAAAACGGGGGCCACGGGAAAGGAATTCTACCTACCTTGGAGTGGGGCAGCTGTGGTGATGGATAAAGATTGAAGGCGCACGTGGGGGCTCATTCAGACTTGGACTCATATAAAGAGCAGCAGTTAAGCAAGTGCGTCCATCTATGGGCAATAAGGACTACAACTCCCAGAATGGGGAGTGTGCACGTAACCTCCGCCGCTAAGCCTCTGAGGAAGATTTAATTGAAACGCGTCAGGCATGACGAAGGTACTGCTTTCCTATCCGCGTGCGTGTGCAATCTGTACCAAAGAATAAAGGTTAAGGGTCATACCTTTGCAGCTGCTCGAGTGTTACCTTATTTGTGTGGCAGACCCAGGAGCAGGATAGTAAAACGGCAGCCCAGCCGGGAGGTTGAACACCACTCCGTGTAAAACGGGGGCCACGGGAAAGGAATTCTACCTACCTTGGAGTGGGGCAGCTGTGGTGATGGATAAAGATTGAAGGCGCACGTGGGGGCTCATTCAGAGCTTGGACTCATATAAAGAGCAGCAGTTAAGCAAGTGCGTCCATCTATGGGCAATAAGGACTACAACTCCCAGAATGGGGAGTGTGCACGTAACCTCCGCCGCTAAGCCTCTGAGGAAGATTTAATTGAAACGCGTCAGGCATGACGAAGGTACTGCTATCCTATCCGCGTGCGTGTGCAATCTGTACCAAAGAATAAAGGTTAAGAGTCATACCTTTGCAGCTGCTCGAGTGTTCCCTTATTTGTGTGGCAGACCCAGGAACAGGATAGTAAAACGGCAGCCCAGCTGGGAGGTTGAACACCACTCCGTGTAAAACGCGGGCCACGGGAAAGGAATTCTACCTACTTTGGAGTGGGGCAGCTGTGGTGATGGATAAAGATTGCGGGCGCACGTGGGGGCTCATTCAGAGCTTGGTCTCATATAAAGAGCAGCAGTTAAGCAAGTGCGTCAATCTATGGGCAATAAGGACTACAACTCCCAGAATGGGGAGTGTGCACGTAACCTCCGCCGCTAAGCCTCTGAGGAAGATTTAATTAAAACGCGTCAGGCATGACGAAGGTACTGCTATCCTATCCGCGTGCGTGTGCAATCTGTACCAAAGAATAAAGGTTAAGGGTCATACCTTTGCAACTGCTCGAGTGTTCCCTTATTTGTGTGGCAGACCCAGGAGCAGGATACTAAAACGGCAGCCCAGCCGGGAGGTTGAACACCACTCCGTGTAAAACGGGGGCCACGGGAAAGGAATTCTACCTACCTTGGAGTGGGGCAGCTGTGGTGATGGATAAAGATTGAAAGCACACGTGGGGGCTCATTCAGAGCTTGGACTCATATAAAGAGCAGCAGTTAAGCAAGTGCGTCCATCTATGGGCAATAAGGACTACAACTCCCAGAATGGGGAGTGTGCACGTAACCTCCGCCGCTAAACCTCTGAGGAAGATTTAATTGAAACGCGTCATGCATGACGAAGGTACTGCTATCCTATCCGCGTGCGTGTGCAATCTGTACCAAAGAATAAAGGTTAAGGGTCATACCTTTGCAGCTGCTCGAGTGTTCCCTTATTTGTGTGGCAGACCCAGGAGCAGGATACTAAAACGGCAGCCCAGCCGGGAGGTTGAACACCACTCCGTGTAAAACGGGTGCCTCGGGAAAGGAATTCTACCTACCTTGGAGTGGGGCAGCTGTGGTGATGGATAAAGATTGAAGGCGCACGTGGGGGCTCATTCAGAGCTTGGACTCATATAAAGAGCAGCAGTTAAGCAAGTGCGTCCATCTATGGGCAATAAGGACTACAACTCCCAGAATGGGGAGTGTGCACGTAACCTCCGCCGCTAAGCCTCTGAGGAAGATTTAATTGAAACGCGTCAGGCATGACGAAGGTACTGCTATCCTATCCGCGTGCGTGTGCAATCTGTACCAAAGAATAAAGGTTAAGGGTCATACCTTTGCAGCTGCTCGAGTGTTCCCTTATTTGTGTGGCAGACCCAGGAGAAGGATACTAAAACGGCAGCCCAGCCGGGAGGTTGAACACCACTCCGTGTAAAACGGGGGCCACGGGAAAGGAATTCTACCTACCTTGGAGTGGGGCAGCCGTGGTGATGGATAAAGATTGAAAGCTCACGTGGGGCTCATTCAGAGCTTGGACTCATATAAAGAGCAGCAGTTAAGCAAGTGCGTCCATCTATGGGCAATAAGGACTACAACTCCCAGAATGGGGAGTGTGCACGTAACCTCCGCCGCTAAGCCTCTGAGGAAGATTTATTTGAAACGGTGTCAGGCATGACGAAGGTACTGCTATCCTATCCGCGTGCGTGTGCAATCTGTACCAAAGAATAAAGGTTAAGGGTCATACCTTTGCAGCTGCTCGAGTGTTCCCTTATTTGTGTGGCAGACCCAGGAGCAGGATAGTAAAACGGCGGCCCAGCCGGGAGGTTGAACACCACTCCGTGTAAAACGGGGGCCACAGGAAAGGAATTCTACCTACCTTGGAGTGGGGCAGCTGTGGTGATGGATAAAGATTAAAGGCGCACGTGGGGGCTCATTCAGAGCTTGGACTCATATAAAGAGCAGCAGTTAAGCAAGTGCGTCCATCTATGGGCAATAAGGACTACAACTCCCAGAATGGGGAGTGTGCACGTAACCTCCGCCGCTAAGCCTCTGAGGAAGATTTAATTGAAACGCGTCAGGCATGACGAAGGTACTGCTATCCTATCCGCGTGCGTGTGCAATCTGTACCAAAGAATAAAGGTTAAGGGTCATACCTTTGCAGCTGCTCGAGTGTTCCCTTATTTGTGTGGCAGACCCAGGAGCAGGATACTAAAACGGCAGCCCAGCCGGGAGGTTGAACACCACTCCGTGTAAATCGGGGGCCACGGGAAAGGAATTCTACCTACCTTGGAGTCAGTCAAGTCAAGTCAAGTCAGATAATTTATATAGCGCACTACATACCCAGAGGGTCTCAAGGCGCTAAAGAGGGGGAGGAGGATTACTTGTCAAATATCCACGTTTTAAGTTGTTTTCTGAAAGCTAGGTGGTTCTGGGTAAGGCGAAGGTGAGTGGGGAGTGAGTTCCATGTTTTAGCAGCCAGGTAAGAGAAGGATCTGCCTCCCATGGTGGTCTTGTTGATGCGAGGTACAGTGGCGAGGGCTTGGCTGGAGGAGCGTAGTTGGCGGGAGGGGGTGTAGAAGGACAGTCTTGAGTTGAGGCATTCTGGTCCGATGTCGTAAAGTGATTTGTGTGCGTGGGTTAGCAGTCGGAAAGTGATTCTCTTATTGACGGGTAGCCAGTGGAGGTCTTTCAGGTGACCAGAGATGTGTTCGTTGCGTGGGATGTCTAATATGATTCTGGCTGAGGCGTTTTGGATTCGTTGGAGTTTCTTTTGGAGTTTAGCGGTAGTGCCTGCGTAGAGGGTGTTTCCGTAGTCCAGTCGGCTCGTGACCAGAGCATGGGTGACTGTTTTCCTGGTTTCGGAGGGGATCCAGCGAAATGTTTTTTTGAGCATGCGAAGAATGTTGAAGCAGGATGAGGATACGGCGCTGACTTGTCTGTTCATTGAAAGTGAGGAATCCAGGATAACGCCTAGGTTCCCTGCGTGGTCTGTCGGGATGGGTGCTTTTCCAAGGGCTTCCGGCCACCAAGAGTCGTCCCATGCAGAGGGGGATGTACCTAGGATGAGGACTTCTGTTTTATCTGAGTTCAGTTTCAGACGGCTGTGTTTCATCCATTCAGCAACTTCTTTCATTCCTTCGTGTAGGTTAGTTTTGGCGGTGCTGGGGTCCTTGGTGAGAGAAAGGATCAGTTGAGTGTCATCCGCGTAAGAGATGATGTTGAGGTTGTGTTGGCGGGCGATGGTCGCGAGGGGGCTCATGTATACGTTGAAGAGCGTGGGGCTGAGAGAGGATCCTTGTGGTACGCCGCAGATGACTTCAGTGGCCTCTGACTTGAATGGTGGAAGGCGGACTCTCTGCGTTCTTCCGGTGAGGAACGAGGTGATCCATTCTAGTACTTTTCCTTGGATTCCGATGTTATTGAGGCGTTGTAACAGGGTGCTATGACAGACTGTGTCGAATGCTGCAGAGAGGTCGAGGAGGATGAGGGCGACTGTGTCTCCATTGTCCAGTAGAGTCCGAATGTCGTCTGTTGCTGCGATGAGGGCGGTCTCAGTGCTGTGTTTTGCTCGGAAGCCAGATTGTGAGGAGTCGAGGGATTTGTTGGCTTCGAGGAAAGCGGCGAGCTGGTTGTTGACAGCTTTCTCGATGACTTTGGCCGGGAATGGAAGGAGCGAGATGGGTCGGTAATTTTTGAGTTCGGTGGGGTCCGCAGTGGGTTTTTCAGAAGGGCGGTGAGTTCAGCGTGTTTCCAGTTTTCCGGAAAGGTGGCGGAGTTGAAGGAGCAGTTGATGACGTCTCGGAGGTGCGGTGCAATGACGGAGTCTGCTTTGTTGAAGATGTGGTGAGGGCATGGGTCTGTGGGGGATCCTGAGTGGATGGAGTTCATCAGGCGGATGGTGTCCTCAGTGGAGATTGGGTTCCAGTCGTTGAGGGTGTTCGCGGGGGGAGAGGGTTCAGCATGAGGTTGGGTGGGTTGGGCTCTGGGTTGGTTGTCGAAGCTGTTGTGGATGTCTGCAATCTTGTTGTGGAAGAATGAGGCTAGGGAGTCGCAGAGGGCTTGAGAGGGGGTGATGTTGTTGGAGTTGGCCGAGGGATTGGAAAACTCCTTGACGATGTTGAAAAGTTCCTTGCTGTTGTGGGCATTGTTGTCAAGTCGATCCTTGAATGCTGTTTTCTTGGCCTTTCGGATTAGTTGGTGGTGAGTGCGGGTGGCGTTTTTGAAGGCGTCCTTGGTGCTGATGGTTGGGTCATTTTTCCACGCTTTTTCAAGGGTGCGGCAGAGTTTCTTGGACTTCTTAAGATCATCGTTGAACCATGAGGCCTTCTTGCTGCCAGGTTTGCTTTGACGTTTTTTCAGTGGTGCTAAGGTGTCGGCGGTGTTGGATAACCATAGGGTGAAGTTGGCGGCGGCTAGGTTTGGGTCCGAGGAGTGGGCTGGGGTGTTTAGAAGGAGCGATGAGGAGATCTGGTCGGTGGAGATTTTTTCCAGTTTCTTTGCAGAGTTGGTTGGAGGTGGTTGGTGGGTTTGGGCTTGTTGTAGGTGAAGTGGACGCAGCTGTGGTCAGTCCAGAGGAGATCCGTAGTGTGGCTGAAGGAGACATGATTGCTGGAGGTGAAGATAGGGTCGAGAGTGTGACCTGCGATGTGGGTGGGGGAAATGACCAGTTGCTTAAGTCCGAGGTTGGCGAGGTTGTCCAGGAGGGTTGTGGTGTAGCGGTCGTTGATCTTTTCAAGGTGAAAGTTGAGGTCTCCCAGAAGGATGTATTCTTTGGAGGGGAGCGCGTGTGGAGTGATGAAGTCCGTGATGTCTTCACTGAATTTTGCGCGGGGTCCTGGTGGTCTGTAGAGGAGGGTGCCTCTGAGTGTGGTTTTGGGGTCGATGTGGATCTGGAAGTGAAGGTGTTCGGAGTTGGCGAGGTTGGCGTCCGAGCTGGTTGAGATGCGGATTGATTTCTTATGGACGATAGCGATTCCTCCTCCTGTGTGGCTGGTACGGTCTTTGCGAGTGATCTTATAGTCTTCAGGGATGGCAATGGTGATGTCTGGTGCGGAGGAGGCATTCATCCATGTTTCCGTTAGGAAGGCGATGTCTGGAGAAATGGTGTCTAGTAGATTCCATATGTCAATGGCGTGCCTGTGGACCGATCGGGTGTTGAGAAGGATGCATTGTAGGTGGTTGGGGTCGGGAGTCAGTGGTGTGGTCGTAGCGGAGATGTTGTCGGTGCCGCTGAATTTGCAGGAGTAGCAGGAGAAAGGACCATGGGTTAGTCCAGGGGCGGCTTGGACGCAGTTGGGGGCGCGACCGGGGTTAAGGGCTAGGAGGGTGGCGGCATCGTAGGTAATGCGGGAGGGGTGGGCAGCGCGAGGGGCAGGGGGTCTGGCGCTGGGCGCGGTCCAGGCGCGGACGGGCGTAGACGGGCTTACCTTTGGCGCACCTTCGGCGCGGATTGGGCGCGGTCGCTGCGCGTGAATGCTGCGCGCGGGAGGAGCTGTCATATATGGATAGTGGGGAGGGGGAGGGGCGAGGGCGGTTCAGCTGGGAGGCGGGGCGGGCTTGGGCGAGCACAAACAACAACACCCAAAATGGCAGCGGAGGAGAGGGTGGAGAACAGCGCTGGGGACAGTTGCGCCAAATGTGGAAGGCTCTGCGCAGGTAGAGCGGGTCAGGGGAACACAGGAGTGGGGCAGCTGTGGTGATGGATAAAGATTGAAGGCGCACGTGGGGGCTCATTCAGAGCTTGGACTCATATAAAGAGCAGCAGTTAAGCAAGTGCGTCCATCTATGGGCAATAAGGACTACAACTCCCAGAATGGGGAGTGTGCACGTAACCTCCGCAGCTAAGCCTCTGAGGAAGATTTAATTAAAACGCGTCAGGCATGACGAAGGTACTGCTATCCTATCCGCGTGCGTGTGCAATCTGTACCAAAGAATAAAGGTTAAGGGTCATACCTTTGCAGCTGCTCGAGTGTTCCCTTATTTGTGTGGCAGACCCAGGAGCAGGATACTAAAACGGCAGCCCAGCCGGGAGGTTGAACACCACTCCGTGTAAAACGGGGGCCACGGGAAAGGAATTCTACCTACCTTGGAGTGGGGCAGCTGTGGTGATGGATAAGGATTGAAGGCGCACGTGGGGGCTCATTCAGAGCTTGGACTCTAATAAAGAGCAGCAGTTGAGCAAGTGCGTCCATCTATGGGCAATAAGGACTACAACTCCCAGAATGGGGAGTGTGCACGTAACCTCCGCCGCTAAGCCTCTGAGGAAGATTTAATTGAAACGCGTCAGGCATGACGAAGGTACTGCTATCCTATCCGCGTGCGTGTGCAATCTGTACCAAAGAATAAAGGTTAAGGGTCATACCTTTGCAGCTGCTCGAGTGTTCCCTTATTTGTGTGGCAGACCCAGGAGCAGGATACTAAAACGGCAGCCCAGCCGGGAGGTTGAACACCACTCCGTGTAAAACGGGGGCCACGGGAAAGGAATTCTACCTACCTTGGAGTGGGGCAGCTGTGGTGATGGATAAAGATTGAAGGCGCACGTGGGGGCTCATTCAGAGCTTGGACTCATATAAAGAGCAGCAGTTAAGCAAGTGCATCCATCTATGGGCAATAAGGACTGCAACTCCCAGAATGGGGAGTTTGCACGTAAACTCCGCCGCTAAGCCTCTGAGGAAGATTTAATTAAAACGCGTCAGGCATGACGAAGGTACTGCTATCTTATCCGCGTGCGTGTGCAATCTGTACCAAAGAATAAAGGTTAAGGGTCATACCTTTGCAGCTGCTCGAGTGTTCCCTTATTTGTGTGGCAGACCCAGGAGCAGGATACTAAAACGGCAGCCCAGCCGGGAGGTTGAACACCACTCCGTGTAAAACGGGGGCCACGGGAAAGGAATTCTACCTACTTTGGAGTGAGGCAGCTGTGGTGATGGATAAAGATTGAAGGCGCACGTGGGGGCTCATTCAGAGCTTGGACTCATATAAAGAGCAGCAGTTAAGCAAGTGCGTCCATCTATGGGCAATAAGGACTACAACTCCCAGAATGGGGAGTGTGCACGTAACCTCCGCCGCTAAGCCTCTGAGGAAGATTTAATTGAAACGCGTCAGGCATGACGAAGGTACTGCTATCCTATCCGCGTGCGTGTGCAATCTGTACCAAAGAATAAAGGTTAAGGGTCATACCTTTGCAGCTGCTCGAGTGTTCCCTTATTTGTGTAGCAGACCCAGGAGCAGGATACTAAAACGGCAGCCCAGCCGGGAGGTTGAACACCACTCCGTGTAAAACGGGGGCCACAGGAAAGGAATTCTACCTACCTTGGAGTGGGGCAGCTGTGGTGATGGATAAAGATTGAAGGCGCACGTGGGGGCTCATTCAGAGCTTGGACTCATATAAAGAGCAGCAGTTAAGCAAGTGCGTCCATCTATGGGCAATAAGGGCTACAACTCCCAGAATGGGGAGTGTGCACGTAACCTCCGCCGCTAAGCCTCTGAGGAAGATTTAATTGAAACGCGTCAGGCATGACGAAGGTACTGCTATCCTATCCGCGTGCGTGTGCAATCTGTGCCAAAGAATAAAGGTTAAGGGTCATACCTTTGCAGCTGCTCGAGTGTTCCCTTATTTGTGCGGCAGACCCAGGAGCAGGATATATATATAGGTGCTCGGTGACCAGTCACTGTATTAGGCACCACGAGGGACTACGTCAACCATCATGCAGTTCACCCACAGGAATCAGCAAACAGCACACACCTGCACCCTGGAGGAGGAGCCACGGAACTACTTCACAGGAAGCGGTGACCGATCCAAATCCAGGGATGTACAGCGTTCTGTGAGACCGGCACTGATGACGGCCTAACTGAGGCCAGAAACGCGTCTGCCTGCATTCTACAGCGTTTCACAGATTTGGAGAGAAAAAATAACTTTGTGCTTGCTACGTCGAATAAATCCCTTTGTCTGACCCGGAGCATGTGTCCCGCTCACTTTGTCAAAGAGGTGAGCATTGGATTTGGATATTTATCCGGTTTTGCTGAGACCGGGTGGGGGCACGCCCTCTCGTTCTGGTGCTCCGCATTGTTTCAGCAAACAAACTTTGGACTTAGTACGGCAAGTGCTAAATGCGGCGCCCCCCCACGCGTGAAATTTGCCAGCTGGCGAGAATTATCGCAAGGGGAGAGAGGAGGCGGCATTGTGCTGCCTGACCAAGGGGACGACAAAGGGTACGACGGAATCAACTTACCGAGGTGCTGTGTGGAGCAAGAGTCGTTCAACGCCAACCAATGGGGGCATCCTTGAGGTGCTTGGTGACCAGTCACTGTATTAGGCACCACGAGGGACTACGTCAACCATCATGCAGTTCACCCACAGGAATCAGCAAACAGCACACACCTGCACCCGGGAGGAGGAGCCACGGAACTACTTCACAGGAAGCGGTGACCGATCCAAATCCTGGGATGTACAGCGTTCTGTGAGACCGGCACTGATGACGGCCTAACTGAGGCCAGAAACGCGTCTGCCTGCATTCTACAGCGTTTCACAGATTTGGAGAGAAAAAATAACTTTGTGCTTGCTACGTCGAATAAATCCCTTTGTCTGACCCGGAGCATGTGTCCCGCTCACTTTGTCAAAGAGGTGAGCATTGGATTTGGATATATATATATATATATATATATATATATATATATATATATATATATATATATATATATATATATATATATATATATATATATATATATATATATATATATATATATATATATATATATATATATTACCTACTGGCGGTCGCCAGTAGGTAGTTATAGTCAGGATTATTTTTTTCAATGTTAAATCTCAAAATTCTATTTGGAATAACTTTGGCGCCGGTTGACGAATCTGACTGAAAATTTCCTCACAATGGCCTCGCGGCGTTCCGGTCCTTCCCTGAAAGTTTGGGGGGGATTCGTCAAGCGGGGTCCGAGATAAAAGAGGGGTCCCAAAACGCGTTTTCCCCATGTTAATTTCCATAGGGCGGTCGATTTCACTTTTAACCCAAACGGCTGAATGGATTTCCACCAAATTTGGCAAAATTGTAGGGACTGGTAGCCCGATGTGCCTTTGCTATGTCTCAAGATTTGTGCTCCAGTGGATTTTGAGTAATTTAGGTTCAAAAAAATATATATATCTATAGCAGCGCTCCGGTGCGCGCACCGGGGAGCGCTCCGGGCGCGTGACGCGAGGTGCGCATGGAAAGCTGATTGGCTCTCGGGTGTCTGTAAACATTCGAAACAGTCCAGAGCGGCCGCCATCTTGTGTCTCTGTAAAATCGAGACATAAGAGGTGGCTAAAACAAAGGGGGAAATGACCATAAGGCGTCAGGGATAGACCCCTTTGACCCCCTAGGTTTGATGTGGGGGCTATAAAAGGGCCCCGCGGGGCATTTAAAATATATTTTTTTTTTCGTTTTGCGCGGGGGAAGCGCCCGGTGCGCGCACCGGGGAGCGGCCCGGGGAGCGTACTATGATGAAAAAAGGTGACAGAGTTTTAAAAAAATGAAGTTTTGATTTAGAAATTGGAGGTAGTTCTAAAAAGAACTTTTTTTTTTCTTCTTTTTGTTGTTTTATATTTTTTTTGTGTTTTTTGAACTTTTTGAACTTTTTTTGGCTTTTCAAAACAGTTTTATATTTTTTTTGTATTTTTTTAGGGGGAGAAACAAAAAAAGGGAATTGAAACTGGCTCAACTGGAGCAAAAAAACAAAAAACCCAAAAAATTACTTCTTTTTGGGGCACTTGTGATTATCACCTGCAAAGACGATGAGCTTAACGCTTTTTTCGCCATAGGCGATAAGCTTGCCACATGCAGAACAAGTGATTTTAAAATCAGCAAATCTCGGCTGAATGCAAGGCATCACCTCGGATGTTTCTGGTTCCGATGAAGTGGGTTGGTTTCTTTGGGAGGGGGTCCTTGATGACTGGGGGAGGTTACTGGCCAGTTCCCTGAACTCTGCACGAGAGTAGTTGATTGGGTGCTTTCTGGTCATGTGCCGAATCATGGTATAGTTACCAAATGAATATTTTTTGTTTGGGTTGCCCCGTGAAAGTTCATCATTGCAGATTAGGCAAGTCACCTTGGCCGCATTCACCTTTTTTTTCCCCTCTGGGATTGAAAAAAACTCCCATACAATGTGTGGTTTGGGTTTGTATGGGGTATTTTCTTCTGGCAGCCATCTTCTCCTCCTCTCCTCCTCTTCCTCTTCCTCCTCCTCCTGTTCTTGACCACCAATATAATTTGGAGCTGGTCCTCTTGGTGGTTGTGGTGGTGGTGGTGGGGCAGATGCACCAGCTGATGCTACTACTGAAGCCATTATTTGGAGCAAAAAAGTAGAGAGAGCTACAAACAGGTCTTCCTCAGTCAAAGGACAAAGTCAGAATAAGGAAAAAAGGTGGGGTCTTTCATCATTTAGAAAAAAAAACTGTCCTGAACCAATGAGAAGTGTTATTTTCAGGTCACAAGACCAGGGGCTTCATCATTATGAAACTAAAACTGTTATGAACCAATGAAAAGTGTTATTTTCTGGTCACATGACCCGACGCGCTTACGCTACGCGCCCGGGGCGCGCAGCGTAAGCGCGTCGGATGTTTACGTTGCGCGATCGTATTCGCTCGAGTACTTCCGGGTGCGCTTACGCCGTGCGTATCACGCGGACGCGGCTACGCGATACGTCACGATCATGTTTTCGTTTGCGATATTGGCGCTCACGGGACGCTCCCCGGAGCGCGCCCCGGGGCGCTTTTCAGAAATACGCTTTCCGGGGCGCGCTCCGGGAGCGCTCCCCAAAAAAATTAAAAAAAAAAAATGGGATAATTGTAGGGACAGGTAGCCCTATTCTGAAGTGGTTTGTAAAAAAATTAACTTTAGAAAAATATGTATTGTGCTACATTGGGCTTAATATATGTTAGAGCCAAAATGTAGCCCACATGTAGCCCAAAGTAGCACAATGTAGCCCAAAGATGGCCACCAGAGACCAAAAAATGTAAATGTAGCCCAAATTTCAACTAGATGTAGCCCAACTGTAGCCCAATGACAGAATGTACCAGAGTGTTCTAAAGAACAACTAGAGTGCTAACAGTCTTATTTATAAAGTGAAACTTATAGTTAGGAATTAGCATTAAAAAAACCTATGAAATTCACTGAAAAAACCATAGGTTTCACACCAGTTATAGTTAGGAATTAGCATTTAAAAAACCTATGAAATTCACTGAAAAAACCATAGGTTTCACACCGGTTATAGTTAGGAATTAGCATTTAAAAAACCTATTAAATTCACTGAAAAAACCATAGGTTTCACACCAGTTATAGTTAGCTGGAAATTTTACTGACATAAAACCATTGAAATTCCCACGTTATAGTTAGTCGGACTCACTATAACTTGCGCGTGCAATGCACTGCTGATGACATCACATATTACATCACTCATGACATGGTCAGTGACATCACTCATGACATCACTGATGACACCATCCAGTGAATATGTGTCTTTCCGAAAAATAAATATTAGTGAGTTATGTTTAAATATTTAAATATATATATTAGTGTTTCACTTTGTGTATAAGTGGCTACATGTGTTGGTAAGTAGCTACATGCGTATGTATATGGGTTATTAGATATTTTTATTAGTATCAGTATGAGTGTCTATATGGTTTGGTGGGGGTATTACTTAGCACATAGATGCATGAGTGACTGACGCTTTGTTTGTATGTGTTTTGAAGACAGCATATGTACAGGACTGTATGGGTGGATGAGTGTCTATATGTGTTTGTTAGTGAGTGAATGACTGTCTCACTAGTGTCTTTATCAGTAACTACATATGTTTTAATCTAGTATATATGAATATTGATGTATATAAGTGAGTATATGTGAGAGTAAGAGATTGTAAGAGTTCCTGTTTAAATAAGTATGTGTTTCTATAAGTGATTGTTTAAGAGAATAAATATGTGTAATTTTAAATAGAAGTAAGGTGGAAGTGTGTGTATAACTCTATATTCAAATAAATGGATGTTCAATAGTTTATTTGCACGTGTGAATATGTGTGTGAGTAACTTTTGGATGAATGTCGGTGTGTAACAGGATGTATAGGTGTATCACTTCATATGATGAGTGAGTATATATATGAGTGACTATATAGAACTGTTGGTGAATGAGTGGATGTGTATATAGATAGTGGAATTACTGAATTGCTTGTTGTAACTGATATAGGTATCTCCATTTTTTTAAAAATTTCAGTTTCTATTTTTGAATATGTGTCTCAAGGGTTACATTATAGTTAAAGGAGGTCTGTCACTATGTCACAAGGATGGTGTCATGAGTGATGTCACTGACCATGTCATGAGTGATGTAATATGTGATGTCATCAGCAGTGCATTGCACGCGCAAGTTATAGTGAGTCCGACTAACTATAACGTGGGAATTTCAATGGTTTTATGTCAGTAAAATTTCCAGCTAACTATAACTGGTGTGAAACCTATGGTTTTTTCAGTGAATTTAATAGGTTTTTTAAATGCTAATTCCTAACTATAACCGGTGTGAAACCTATGGTTTTTTCAGTGAATATATATATATATATATATTACCTACTGGTGGTCGCCAGTAGGTAGTTATAGTTAGGATATTTTTTCAATGCAAAATCTCAAAATTCTATTTGGAATAACTTTGGCGCCGGTTGACGAATCTGCCTAAACATTTCCTCACATTTGTCTCGCGGAGCTCCGATCCTTCCTTGAAAGTTTGGGGGGGATTCGTGAAGCGGGGACCGAGATAAAAGGGGGTCCCAAAACGTGTTTTCCCCATGTTAATTTCCATAGGGCGGTCAAACTCACTTTTAGCCCGAACGGCTGAATGGATTTCCACCAAACTTGGCAAAATTGTAGGGACTGGTTGCCCGATGTGCCTCTGCTATGTCTCAAGATATGTGCTCCAGTGGTTTTTGAGTAATGTAGGTTAAAAAAAACATATATATCTATGGCAGCGCCCCGGTACGCGCACCGGGGTGCGTACCGGGCGCGCAACGCGACCTGCGTGCGGAAAGCTGATTGGCTCTCGGGTGTCTGTAAACATTCCAAACAGTCCGGAGCGGCCGCCATCTTGTGTCTCGGTAGGATCGAGACACAAGAGGTGGCTAAAACAAAGGGGGAATTGACCATAATGGGGCAGAGTAGACCCCCCCTTGATCCCCTAGGTTTGATGTGGGAGCCATAAAAGGCCCCCGCGGGGCAAAAACATTTTTTTTAAAATTTGATTTTCGCGGGGGGGGGGGGGCGCCCGGTACGCGCACCGGGGAGCATACCATGGGGAAACAGAATGACAGTTTTAAAAAAAAGTAGCTGTTTAAAAAAATATATATTTTTGTTGTTTTTTTTAAATATATATATACATACACATACATATATATAAATGCATATGCATATATATGCATATATGTGTATATGTGTGCGTGTAGAGAGAGGTAGAGAGGTAGAGGTGTAGAGGTAGAGAGGTAGAGGTAGAGAGGTAGCGGTAGAGAGGTAGAGACTAGTAGAGAGAGAAGTAGAGAGAGGTAGAGAGTAGAGAGTGAGTAATAGAGAGTAGAGAGTGAGTAGTAGAGAGTAGTAGAGAGCAGTGTAGAGAGTAGCAGAGAGTGACTAGTAGAGTAGTAGAGTGAATAGTAGAGTGAGTAGTAGAGAGTAGTAGAGAGTGAGTAGTAGAGTGAGTAGTAGAGAGTAGTAGAGAGTAAGTAGTAGAGTGAGTAGTGCAGAGCAGTAGAGAGTGAGTAGTGGAGAGTAGTAAATAGTGAGTAGTAGAGAGTAGTAGAGAGTGAGTAGTAAAGAGTGAGTAGTAGAGAGTAGTAGAGAGTGAGTAGCAGAGAGAATAGTAGAGAGTAGTAGAGAGTGAGTAGTAGAGTGAGTAGTAGAGACTAGTAGAGAAAGAGTAGTAGAGAGTGAGTAGTAGAGAATGAGTAGTATAGTGAGTAGTAGAGAGTGAGTAGTAGAGAGAGAGTAGTAGAGAGTGAGTAGTAGAGAGTAGTAGAGAGTGAGAAGTAGAGAGTGAGTAGTAGAGAGTAGTAGTGAGTAGTAAAGAGTGACTAGTAGAGAGAGAGTAGTAGAGAGTGAGTAGTAGAGAGTAGTAGATAGTGAGTAGTAGGGAGTAGTGAGTAGCGAGTAGTAGGGAGTGAGTAGTAGAGAGAGAGTAGTAGAGAGTAGTAGAGTAGTAGAGAATGAGTTGTAGAGAGTGAGTATTTGAGAGTAGCGGAGTAGGAGAGACTAAGTAGTAGAGAGTAGTGGAGAATATTCCAAAGTTTGGCACAGCACCACTTGCACAATGCGTCCAATGAAATCATATCACTTAGAGTCCTTATTGAAGCGCTGAATCTTGGTGTATATTCAAATGCTTTTATTTTTCTTAAGTTTATGTACCACAGCCAGCCGAAACGTTTCGTTCTGTACAACGGAACTACTTCAGGGCGTTCTTATTTCCTTCAAGTTATGTCGGTATCCTGTTGTCATATAACTAGCTATTTCTTCCAAATGTTAGACGAGACGTAAGTACATTCTTATTCAAAGTGACTAGGTATCAATTTTACCCACACATTTCGGGCAGACTTGAGTAATTTATAGCATCCTCAAAGTCAGTCTTTCAAAAGTTCTAAAGTATAGGACATGGTAATCCAAATCCAAATGTTTCTCAAGAAAAGTAATTTTCAATCGTTCGGAATATCGGTGTTTGGGCAGATATGACCCAGGGACCCCCAGTATGCAAGGGGAATTAGTCCCCCCTATGCAAACTCGCCTGTGGCCTGCATTGCAGAGAGGTGTAAAAAGGGTGTGGCCTCATTACACCTCTCTGCAATGCAGCCCCCTGGCACATACTGGAGCCTCCTGGTGGGCTAGATGGCCCCCAGGGACCCCCAGTATGCAAGGGGAATTAGTTCCCTCTCTGCAAACGCAGCAGGGGGCTGCGTTGCAGAGAGGTGTAACAAGGGGCATAGCCTCATTACACCTCTGCAATGCACCCCCTGGGGCATACTGGATGTACCAGGTGGGCTAGTTGGTCCCCAGGGGCCCCCAGTATGCAAGGGGAATTAGTTCCCCCTCTTCAAACATGCACGGGGGCTGCATTGCAGAGAGGTGTAAAAAGGGTCGTGGCTTCATTACACCTCTCTGCAATGCAGTCCCCTGGTGCATACTGGAGATTCCTGGTGGGCTTTCATGTCTTATATAGTTAGGAATTAGCATTAAAAAAAACTTTGAAATTCACTGAAAAAACCATAGGTTTCACACCAGTTATAGTTAGGAATTAGCATTTAAAAAACCTATGAAATTCACTGAAAAAACCATAGGATCGACACCAGTCATAGTTAGCTGGAAATTTTACTGACATAAAACCATTGAAATTCCCACGTTATAGTTAGTTCCCCCTCTTCAAACATGCACAGGGGCTGCATTGCAGAGAGGTGTAAAAAGGGTCGTGGCTTCATTACACCTCTCTGCAATGCAGTCCCCTGGTGCATACTGGAGATTCCTGGTGGGCTTTCAGGTCTTATATAGTTAGGAATTAGCATTAAAAAAAACTTTGAAATTCACTGAAAAAACCATAGGTTTCACACCAGTTATAGTTAGGAATTAGCATTTAAAAAACCTATGAAATTCACTGAAAAAACCATAGGTTCGACACCAGTTATAGTTAGCTGGAAATTTTACTGACATAAAACCATTGAAATTCCCACGTTATAGTTAGTTGGACTCACTATAACTTGCGCGCCTGCAATGCACTGCTGATGACGTCCCATATTACATCACTCATGACATGGTCAGTGAATTTCACTCATGACATCACTGATGAAACTATCCAGTGAATGTGTATCTTTCTGAAAAATCAAAATGTTTTATATATGTATATGTAAAGGTCGATGGAAGAATAAATGTTTAAATAAGTGTCTTAATGGATGTTTTTTTTAAATAAAAAATTGATTGGTTGACTGGCTTATTAAGTGTATCTTAGTGAATACATATATTAGCGAGTATTGTTTAAATATTTAAATGTTTTTATCAGTGTTTCACTTTGTGTATAAGTGGCTCCATGGGTTGGTGAGTAGCTACATGTGTGTGTATATGGGTTATTATATTTTTTTTTTAGTTTCAGTATGAGTGTCTGTATGGTTTGGTAGGGGTGTTACTTGGCACATAGATGCATCAATGACTGACTCACTGTTTGTATGTGTTTTGAAGACAGCATATGTGCTGGACTGTATGGGTGGATGAGTGTGTATATGTGTGTGTTAGTGGGTGAATGACTGTCTCACTAGTGTCTTTATCAGTAACTACATATGTTTTAATCTAGTATATGTGAGTATTGATGTATATGAGTGAGTATATGTGAGAGTGAGAGATTGAAATAGTTCTTGTTCAAATAAGTATGTGTTTCTATAAGTGATTGGGTAAGAGAGTAAGTATGTGTAAGTTTCCTTAGTAGTAAGGTGGTAGTGTGTGTATAGCTGTATATGCAAATAAATGGATGTTCAATAGTTTATTTGCATGTGTGATTATGTGTGTGAGTAACTTTTGGATGACTGTCAGGAAGTATAGGTGTATCACTACATATGATGAGTGAGTATATGTATGAGTGACTATATAGAACTGTTGGTGAATGAGTGGCTGTGTATCTAGATGGTGGAATTACTGAATTGGTTGTTGTAACTGGTATGGGTATCTCCATTTTTATGAAAATGTTAGTTTCTATTTTTGAATATGTCTTTCAAGGGTTACATTGCACTGAAAGGAGGTCTGTCACTCTGTCACAAGGATGGTGTCATCAGTGATGTCATGAGTGATGTCACTGACCATGTCATGAGTGATGTAATATGTGACTTCATCAGCAGTGCATTGCAGGCGCGCAAGTTATATTGAGTCCAACTAACTATAACGTGGGAATTTTAATGGTTTTATGTCAGTAAAATTTCCAGCTAGCTATAACTGGTGTGAAACCTATGTTTTTTTCCGTGAATATATATATATATATTCTCGCTCCAAGGTTGTCCACCATTGAGTAGCACACGAGCAGCAGCTTGATTTATGCGTAGGTGAGGACGGGAATCCGCTTGCAGATGCCGCTCCGTTATAGATCTGCCCGACGCGTTTCGAAGCTCCATATGCTTCTCTTCAGGGGCTTTAACGTAAGCGGCGTGCATGACCGCCAACCAACTTCACCATTTTCCATATGCCACACCCACCATTGGGAGGCTCAGATGAGACTGTGCATTATGGGAAGTGTGGTATGGAAAGCACAAATCAAGTCCTGTATGGACCCCGCAAGAGGGCCCGTCCTCGATTCCATGTACGGCTGCTGCTTCACTGATGTGACCCCCAAGGCTAGCGGGGTGGTGCCTGCTCTGCGGCTAGACGGCCGCATATAAATTCTCACTCCAAGGTTGTCCACCATTGAGTAGCACACGAGCAGCAGCTTGATTTATGCGTAGGTGAGGACGGGAATCCGCTTGCAGATGCCGCTCCGTTATGGATCTGCCCGACGCGTCTCGAAGCTCCATATGCTTCTCTTCAGGGGCTTTAACGTAAGCGGCGTGCATGACCGCCAACCAACTTCTCCATTTTCCATATGCCACACCCACCATTGGGAGGCTCGGGTGAGACTGTGCATTATGGGAAGTGTGGTATGGAAAGCACAAATCAAGTCCTGTATGGACCCCGCAAGAGTGCCCGTCCTCGATTCCATGTACGGCTGCTGCTTCACTGCCGTGACCCCCAAGGCTAGCGGGGTGGTGCCTGCTCTGCGGCTAGACGGCCGCATATAAATTCTCACTCCAAGGTTGTCCACCATTGAGTAGCACATGAGCAGCAGCTTGATTTATGCGTAGGTGAGGACGGGAATCCGCTTGCAGATGCCGCTCCGTTATGGATCTGCCCGACGCGTCTCGAAGCTCCATATGCTTCTCTTCAGGGGCTTTAACGTAAGCGCGTGCATGACCGCCAACCAACTTCTCCATTTTCCATATGCCACACCCACCATTGGGAGGCTCAGATGAGACTGTGCATTATGGGAAGTATGGTGTGGAAAGCACAAATCAAGTCCTGTATGGACCCCGCAAGAGTGCCCGTCCTCGATTCCATGTACGGCTGCTGCTTCACTGCCATGACCCCCAAGGCTAGCTGGGTGGTGCCTGCTCTGCGGCTAGACGGCCGCATATAAATTCTCGCTCCAAGGTTGTCCACCATTGAGTAGCACACGAGCAGCAGCTTGATTTATGCGTAGGTGAGGACGGGAATCCGCTTGCAGATGCCGCTCCGTTATGGATCTGCCCGACGCGTTTCGAAGCTCCATATGCTTCTCTTCAGGGGCTTTAACGTAAGCGGCGTGCATGACCGCCAACCAACTTCTCCATTTTCCATATGCCACACCCACCATTGGGAGGCTCAGATGAGACTATGCATTATGGGAAGTGTGGTGTGGAAAGCATAAATCAAGTCCTGTATGGACCCCGCAAGAGTGCCCATCCTCGATTCCATGTACGGCTGCTGCTTCACTGCCTTGACCCCCAAGGCTAGCGGGCTGCTGCCTGCTCTGTGGCTAGACGGCGTCATATAAATTCTCGCTCCAAGGCTGTATCACCTATTCGCCATGTACCCGGGTGCAAAGCCTTTGCACCCGGGAACATGGCGAATAGGTGATACGGCGCTTAACCCACAATGAACAAAAAGTAATCTTTTGTAGGCACACGCATTTGTTTCCCAAAATCCCGGGACAAAGATGAGTAACTCTCGATCTGGCTAGAATGTACTCTACATTTTTACAGAGGACTATCAACTGATTAGTCCTGACAGAATGATATGTACTCCTTAGCGCGAGTATAAATATGCATTCCATGTGATACATTTTTATCACTCACTTTGTAGTCACTTTATTTTGAGAGGTCCTGAAGAAAGCCCACCCTAATTTTTTCTAGGGCTGAAACATGTCGACCACCTGATGATAGACACAATCACACATAGATATTGTTGATATCATCAACTCTCATTTTGGATTTTTAGTCATACCCCAGGACCCCAAGAATAAAATAACTGGGGGTATCCTGTAGGTATTTTTAATGGTTAATTCACTCACTTAGTCACACATCACATCACCTCCAAGAACCAGCTCCTCTGTAAATCAGGTGTTGAAGCACAGCCAGGTGGCATTCGGCCATCTGGCTGGGGCCCGATGATGAAGCATGACACCAACCAGGTTGGTGTGTGAGGGTTTTATTAACAACCTTGAGAGGTGCCGGTACTCCATCAACGTCAGATAAACCTATTTTCTGGCCGTTCTATTTTATTTTTGAAAGTACTACTTGGGACACGGACGGCTGTCTGACAGTCCTTACTCTCTATTTTGTTTATCAAAGGGTGCATCACAAGTCACCGAATATAAAGAAATCAGAGACTGACATTTATACAGGGATTAAAGAATCATAATAGCTATATCTAGAATTATAGATGGGTAACAGTGAATTACGTGGATGGCTTTCACCTAAGGGATCAAGGACCCTGCAAATACACAAAAAGAGCATATCATGTTACTCAGAATCCTAAAGTAGAAAGCAAATATTCATTATTCACGTTTTACCCATCTATAAATTACTGTCATGTATTTCCCTCAAATCAACTACCTTTATGCACAGGCAGAGGAGCAATCGGGAAGCCATACATAACAAGGCCTCTCCTCCTTGTGCCAAATTGGAAAAAAATATGGCTTCATGACATACACCCCCACCACGACCACATGTGGCTTCTCTTCCCCTCCCAAAGCAGTGCTCTATGCTCTCTACTGGAGCAGAGAGCTGATGCTGCACTGACAGGGTCTTGGAGAGCCCTGTCAGAGCAATTTGGAATTCCTTTATGATAAAGCAACACTGGGAAGCAACTTTTGTTTCCCACTATTGCTACATCATAGCAGTGAATACCAAGATTTAGAATCAGGTATTCATTATCATGAGGCACCAAAACAGAAACGAGAATGTGGATGTAATTGCTGGACTATGTGCTTGCTGCTGCAATTCGCATTGTATGAATAGACAGGAGCCTTGCAACTGATTCAGAGAACTCCCACATCCAACACAAACGTTTGTTCACCTCAAATGCTTTTCTGTTGATTGGTGAATATGAGGTCTTCCCAAGGAGACAGTTGTTCATATAACCATTAGAAATTCGAAACCATATTAAAACACAATTGAGCAGATTTATCAATACTTTGCACCAAAGCAGAGTCATGCAAAGAGAATCAAATCAATACTTGATAGAGTATTTCCTTTCCAGTGCTAAATTAAAATGTTGAATGCTGGAAACTAACCTTTAAAGTAGCACAAATAGAATATGTGCTGATTTGCTCTCTTTTGCGGCCATGTTGGCACTCTATGGATATTACTTGAGCATTAAAGCACAGTTATCCATGTTTCTTTAATGCAAATTCAGTTCTAAGAAAATTGTCAGTCTTGGCTTCACATCTAAGAATAATGCCTTTTTGATTCAGGCACAAAATGGAGAAATGTTCTATTTTCTCAGAGGATTTCACTTGCACCTTACAGTACACATCAGAATTGTTTAGCTGTAGGGTTTTGTATTTGAACGGTATCCTTTAAACCCCAAACCTGTGGTACAATATAATCTTCACAATAGCTTATGTACCTCCATTCCATTTCATATATTCATTTATTCTTAATTCCCATTCATCATTTATTTTATAAATGTATATTGCCATTAGTGTTGTTTGTACATGTATAACTTTGCTTTATTAGCATCAAATATTAACATATATGCATTCACATGATTTATAAGGTTTATATAATTAAGTGAAGGTGCAGCCATATGCAAAATCTTGTAGTTTACATAATTTGATGTGAGGGCAGTCATTTTCAAAATAGTTTTAAAAGTGTATTTATGCTGGAGACAGACAAGTACACGGTAAAGCTCAATCTTTGACCGTATGCAGGTAAGCAGACACCTCAGAAGTTCTATTGGCACTAAGAGGGCTTAGCTAGAGGCGTTGCAGAACAGAGACTGGTTACTCTGTTGACATTGTTTGTAATACTTTGTTAAGTGTTTTTACTGCCACTATTTTGTTCACAGCACATGTACTGTCTCGAAGAGACATGTTGAGCCCAATTCACATAAGTTAACTTAAACGAAAGTCTAACTTTACAAGCTTTGGTATTCAGAAAGGGCATTTACTACTTGTAAATGCCCTTTATGAATGCCAAAAGTTGAACTTTACGAGTTACTTTATTCTCCAAGGGCTTTTACGATTAGTGAATGCCCTTTGTGAATACTGAAAGTCATAAAGTTAAAATTTCATCTAATTTTACCTTTGTGAATCGGGCTCGTTATGTGTAATCTGTGGGCTTCAGCCTGACACAGGCTTCCCATGTCATTGTCTGTCTTATATTATTTGTCATCATTTGTCCGTGGCATGCATGGTCATACCTCTTCTTTTATGTAGCCCTCCCCGAGAGCGTGTACCAATTACTTATAAACATCCACTGCTCCTGTTTATATGGCCATTTTTAGACCTACTTTTTCCTTTCTTTTTCAACACTCTACACAGTGCTTGTGCTTTTACCAGCTCTGTCTCCTCCTACTTGCCCTTGTGCCCAGTCCACAGATCACCCCCCCGGCATTGCTTTTCCCTTTGTAGCTGCTCTCAGTTTGCTCCACCTCCTCCCTCCCATCTGTTTCCTCCCTCGCACCTCTCTGTGCTTACCCGATCAACAACCTGTCACTGCTTTAACCCCCTTATTGTCTGTTTTGTACTATTGAGTGGTGGTATTCTGCTTTTTAGTGTCCTGTTAGTGTATAGCTGCTGTTCCGATTGGAGCATGTGTGCATGTCTACTATTACTTAGTCTCTGTTTATTTTCAACATGCGTGGGTACTAGGTGTGTGTGTGTGTTTACACCATATCTGGTTGTTCAGCAACAGTGTTTATGGCTGAAAAAAATCAGATTTCAAGTGAATCAGTTATGAGTTATCACAGGGCATGTCAGAACTTCTTAAGTACCTGTCCCTTCCTCTGTAATCGCATAGCCAAGTTTCTCCTGTGAAATGATTGAACTGTGTCCAAAGGACACCCTGTTGCACCCCTGAAATGTGCATGTGTGCACATGTGGCACACATGCATGCCCTAAGGGCATGGATGTGTGCCACATGTCACATAAAAAAGCAAGAAAGTGTTTTTTTAAGGAATTTGATAATCACCACCAACTTGAAGTTGGTGGTAATTACCGATTCCTAAAGGCACAAAAGCACTCTTTTAAGTGCTACCTACATTGCATTTTAGGAATCGGTATTACTGATTCATTAAATTCAAGGCCATAAGGAATCGGTATTAAGGAATCGGTATTTACCCATTCCTTAATACCGAATCCTCCCTACATCTCAAATGCCAAAATACCGGTCAGTAACGGTGAAAAATTAACGAATTTCACTGTTACCCACCGGTATTGGGCCACCTACATATGGCCCTTAGTCTCCCATGGCAGCCCACATTTGAAGCTGGGTACCCCTCCACCTCCGATATGGCTGCTTGCTCCTCTGAACTCCGCTGCACAGATCCCCATCTCCCCAACTCTGCTTCTCACATTTATTGTGTGCAGTATTATATAATGCCAACACCATTGAAATGTATTGGAGTGCTTTACAATAGCATCAGTTTCTTTTTTCGTGCAGTTTTATATAGAGAAAACTCCCCCTGAAAGTTTTGATGCACTTAACATTAACACAAGTTACTTTTCATGAGGACACCAAAAACGTAGGCAAATCACATAATCTCCCCATGGCTGCCTGCTTTTGCTGTTGGTTGCCTGTCAACCTCCCATCCATCACTGCATGCCCACCCTGAACTCCCATTGCACAGATCCCGTTTTTCCCAAGATCCCCTCCTCCCGTCTGCTTTGCAAATGTTGTTTTTATGCAATTCTTTTTAGCGCTAACACCACCGAAAGGTATTGTAGCACTTTGCATTAGCACCGGTTACTTTTTTGTGCAGTTTTATATAGCTCCATCACCACCCGAAGGTATTCGAGAGCTTTAAATTAACAAGGATACCGTAAACATAGGCAAATCACTTAGGGGCTGATTTTGAGGTGTAATTGCTTATGAACGCCACCGACTCGTAAATGGGACCAACCGACATCCAATTGGTGGTCCTGCTCGGCTCATTAGGATGGCGTTACAACATTTCCCTATAGGAGCATGCATTACGGCGGTAAACCGGCCGTAATACATGCTCTCATAGGAAAATAGGAGGTGTGATTCATCCCTACACCCTGTGGCAGGTACCTCAAGGTGCCTGCCACGGGGTGCAGGGATCATACTTGGCCTCAAACTGGAGGCCTTACACAAAAGAGGGTGTTGCTGGGGGCACCCATACATGCTTTCGGAAATGGTTCTCATGTCGGATATAGCAGCATGGAAACAATGGCAGAAACCGTGGATCAGAAACCCAAGAGCGGAAAGGTTTGCCCTTTGGGATTACGAGCAGGTTCCGAATGGCTGATGAGCTCCTTGAGCCCGTCGGAACCCAGCAGGAATGACTGGCCGGGTTAAATTACGATCGGCTGCATGATTGTCAGCCAGTCAGAATTAAAACCGATGATTCGGTCAGAAAGTCGGAGGCTTTCCGACCGCCATCCCAATAGGCCCCTTTATCTCCCTGTGGCAGCCCGCATTTGCTGTTGGCTGCCCGTCAATCTCCACCCCTTCGCTGCTTGCCCACCCTGAACTCCTGTTGCACAGATCGCTTCTCCCCCCCAGATACCCTCCCCCAAACACTCTAGTTTTTCACATTTGTTTTTTTGGGGCAGTTTTTTCACATTTGTTTTTTTGGGGCAGTTTTTTTTAGAGTCAGCACCACTTAATTGTTTTGGTACCATTTACATGAGCACCAGTTAATTTTTTGTGTGCACTTTTTATAGCGCAAAGTATCACCCGAAGGTATTGGAGCTCTTTATATTACCATCAGTTACTTTACAAAAAGGACACATTCATCTTTGTAGGCACAGGGAGATTAAGTGATTTGCCCATTATCAAGGATGTGAATTCGACACAAAACTCCAACTAGGTTTCCCAGCTCCATAGTCAACAGGTCTGGGCCTTCTGGCACATCTTTTCCGAAGAGCATGCCACATTGTCTCCCTAGCCTCGGCTACAGTTCCACATATTGGGATTATGGGCAAATGATTTAATCTCCCCATGGTAGCCTGCATTTGCTGTTGGTTGCCTGTCCAACTCCCACACACCGCTACTTCCCTAAGCTAAATACTGTCCAACAGATCCCCTCCTTCACCAGCTCTGTTTTTCATATTTTTTGTTGTGCATTTTTATGCAGAGCTAACTCCACTTGAACGTATTGGACCGCTTTACATGAGCACTAGTTACTTTATTTGTGCAGTTCTATATAGCACCAATACAACCCGAAGGCATTGGAGCTCTTTACATTAGAACCAGTTACTTTACACAAGGACATATTCATTTATGTAGGAATGGCTAGATTCTGTGATTTGCTCAAAATCAAAGATTTTTGTAACTCAAACCTGGTTTACCAGTTCCACAGTCTGCAGGTCAGGCCCTGTCAGTTACATTCATTTAGGTCTCGGGTAGACAGTTTATGCGCTGCTCATCTAGACAGTGCATGTGCTGTCTCGAAGAAACGTGTTGTGTTCTGTCTGTGTGGTACAATGCCACCCATCGCCTATCATTGTTAAACTTGAGTGTACGTCTCATTTTTAATGATGCCATTTATCATGGCATGCACGTGTAATGCTCTCTTTTTTTGTTTGACCCTCCCATAGTGAATGGACCAAGTACATGACTCCTTACAGTGCTTCCGGAATGCACAGCTTTTTTTTCTTTGTTCTCAAGCATTCTATAGTACTTGTGTTTTCAGCCCACCACCCTTGTATACATACCTCTAAAATGTAACTAAACAAATGCATTTCTTGAAAAGTTGTTCAAACACAAACAGCACCTGTTTATTTTATTTTTTTGTACGAACAGATGGTACTGGAGTGATCGCTCCATATTCCGTCTTGCCATGGCGCAATCATGCCCAATCGCATTGGAGCTCTTTAAGTGCTCACCAGTTACCTTCCACAATGACACATTAATTTTTGTCGCTGATCCTGCTTATTTATTTATTTTTAAAGTTTTATAGAGCGCGAACCAGACCCAAGCTAGGGTATCAGAGCGCTTTACATAAGGCGGACTGTGATTCTAATCAACGGGGGACATTACATACACAGAAAGCATAACCACGAACACAGCAAAAATTAGCAGCATTGAGCATAATTGTTCTGCGCAGTAATGGACCATTCAAGTTCGTGTAGGTCTTCTCTTCTCGTGGCCGTAATGGAAAGAAAAGTTCTGAGCTGTAAATCAAGTTTGTTTAGGTCTTCATTTTACGTCCGGCAACCTGAGAGTAGAGGTAGTTGAGGGGTTGAAGAACTGGTGTTGCGGTTGTACGAATTTAAGGTAGGAATTTGCTCATTAAGAATGATTTTGCTTCCTTTTTGAAGAGAGGCGTAGAAGAGATTTTTCTGATGAATGGAGGAAACGAGTTCCCTATTCTTGGTGCTGCTCCGGAGAATGCTCTGTTAGAAGTTTTAGACTTTTTGAACAGTGAGGGTTTCAGAAGTAGATTATTTGCGCTACTTGAATGTCTATTCCCTACAGAAAGGGTAAGTGTTTGGGCAAGGCACTGGGGGGTGCTATGGTGTAACGCCTTGTGAGTGATGCAAGCCATTTTTAGATGGATTCACGCTTCGTAGGGTAGCCAGTTGAGAGCTTTTGGGTGTGGCGTTATGTGGTGAAATTTCCTCAAACCTGTTATGAGTCTTGCAGCGGCATTGAGACAAGCTTTTAGAGGCGTGGTTGAGATTTTGGGAAGCCCAGGAAGGGTGGTACATCCGTATTCAAGTCTTGAAATACCTAAGGACTGGACTGCGGTTTTGAGGTCCGAATTCTCGAGAAATGGTTTCATTTTTCTGAGACAGCTGAGGTGGAAGTGGGCATTTTTAGCTAATACGTTGACGTGATTTTGCATGTTAAGGTTTCTATCCAGAGTGATTCCTAGAGATATAGAGGAGTCAACTACAGTTGGCGTGCAATTCAATGCGGTGATCATTTTGATCCAGTCCTTTGTCTCAGTAGAGTTCTTCACGGGGGAGAATAAGAGAAATTCTGTTTTTTGAGAGTTTAGCTTGAGGAAGTTGGTTGCTAGCCATTGGACTGACTTTTCGAGAGCAGGATTCATAGTCCTTATCTCTTCGATGGAGGAAATCTTGATGTACAGTTGGGTGTCATATGCGTACATGTGGAAGGAGATGTTCTCCTGCTGTAGTAACTCAGTGAGTGGTTCAACATATAGGTTGAATAGCTTGGGAGGGTAACAAGACAAAATATCGAATGCAAAATATGGAATTACCAAAATATCGAAGTCAAAATATAGAATGGACAAAATATCGAATGGACAGAATATAGTGGTGATAAATATCGATTTGAAGGTAAGTAATATAATATCGATTTTTTTAAATATAGAAAGTCAAACTATCGAAGTATATAATATAGGTATTAAAATATATTGAATTTTTAATAATATCGAATGTTTTATATGTTAGTATATAAGTGAAAAGTGTATATTATTTTTGTAATTTATTGTAAGTAATGAAATTTATGTTATTCAATTTTTACGTAATTAAATTCTGTAGTGGGTTGTGGATTTACAGGGGAATAGGGTGGGAAGTAATTTAATTATATTAAATAAAATATTAATTTTTAGAAATTACTAATTATTTTTTATTTACTTTAGCGTTTTAGTTCTGTAGCGGGTTGGGGGTTTATAGGGGAATAGGGTGGGGAGTAATTTAATTGTAATTAATTAAATATTTGTATTTATTTATTGTTATTCATTTTGAATTCATTGATAATTATGTTAATTTTATTAATTTATTTTCTGTAGCAGGTTGTGGGTTTATTAGGGAATAGGGTGGGAAGTAATTTAATTGTAATTAAGTAAATAATTTTTATTTATTTATTGGTATTGATTTGTTATGTATTGTTAATTAATTGTTAATTGGTAATTATTTTTTATTAATTGGTAATTAATTTGTATTAATTTATTAATTGAGAATTACGATAATTGTATCAGTTTATTTTCTGTAGCTGATTGTGGGTTTATAGGGAAATTGGATGGGAAGTAATTAATTGTAATTAATTACATCCTAAAAATTATTTTTGTGTATTGATAATTAACTTACTTTTAATAATTATTAATTGCTATTAATTTGTTATTATTATTTAGTTGTAATCGAAAATTAATTAGTTGTTAAATAATTATGAATAGATAATTAATTGTAATAACTAATATTTATTTGTATTTATAATTGATTAATTATTACATAATATTAAATTGGCAATTCATTTTAATTCATGTTTTATTGGTATTGATATTTAATTTATTTATACATGTATAAAATCATTACTTTCCCTACTGTTAAATTCACTGGAGTGGGAATAGTAATTTTTCCCACCCGCTATCCAACGCTTTCCCTACTGTTGCACTCACTGGAGTGGGCATAGTAATTTTTACCCTCCCGCTATCCAACGCTTTCCCTACTGTTGCACTCACTGGAGTGGGAATAGTAAATGTTATCCTCCCGTTATCCTATGGTAAAAATATTGTATATTTTTTATTAATATTATGTTAATATATATATATATATGTATTAACAAATAAAATGGTATGTTTTTTTATAACTTAAATTAATTATGTATGAATTTTAAGGTTATTTAAGTATTAAGTATGTTTTAGTTAATTACTATTTCAATAATTTTTAATTAATTTTAAGACATTTAAAAAAATTAGATATTTTGACTAACTATATTTTTTTAAACTATATTTTTGATTCAATATTTTTGTACTTACCTGTTTGTAGATAGGAATTCGATATTTTTGCATTCTATATTTCTTCTTCGATATTTTGGCAATTCTAAATTTGTGTATTCGATATTATGTCAGTGATCCCATGGGAGATAGTATGGAGCCTTGAGGAACTCCCAGTAGGTTAGGCGAGGAAACGGAGAGATTGTTGTTGATCAAGTACGATTGCGTTCTGATTTCCAGGAAGGATTTGAACCACTGTAGGACTTTACCAGTTACACCCATTCTGTTTTCTAGTCTTCCTAGTAATTTGTCGTGATTGACGGTATCGAAGACTGATGAGAGGTCGAGTAAAACGAACAGGCATGTTTTATTGCGGTCAAGGGCTTGAAGGGCGTCATCTACTATGTGCAGGATCGCGGTTTCTGTGCTATGCCCAGGTCTGAAACCCGATTGGCGAATGTTCAGTAGATTGAAGTGTGATATGTGATGGCTCAGTTGTTGCTGAACACATTTTTACAGGACCTTGGCTAGCATGGGAATGTTGGTTATTGGTCTGTAGTTGTTGGGGTCGGAGTTATATGCTGTTGGTTTTTTTAGGATAGGGGTGACTTGGCCTGTTTTTAGGCAATCTGGGATGTGCCCTTGTGTTAGTGAGGCATTGATGATTTTGGTCAAGAGAGGTGAGATGATATGGAAGATATGGGGTAAGCAATTTGAGGGGATACGGTTGTTGAAGTGGTTGTTAAGTTTGGTAGCCGCTAGAATCTTGGTGATGTCATCGAGATCATAGAGTTTAAAAGTGGCCCAGTGAGAATTTTATTTGGTCAACGGTAGCACATGCAGAGCAGGAATTCCAGCTTAACTGGTCTTTGGGGTGGCTGAGTTGAATGCCTCCGCACTAAGTTCGAGTTGAAGGGAGTAAGTTTTGGCTGCGAAAAAAATGAGGAAAATTCTAAACTACTCAACCCTGATTTCGATGTTAGGAATGAGGATTTGGCTAATTTGTTAGGTTGTTGTTTCAGGATTTCGAACGGTTTCTTTGGTCTATTTTTAGCCTTGTCTAGTTTTGATCTGAAAAAGTATTTTTTGATTGTAGGATACTTTTATTGTAGGAGTTTCTCGATTTCCGGAGAAGTTTAAGATGATTGGGGGAGGGATGTTGCCTCCATTTCTGTTCCGTAGATCTAAATTTGCGTCTCTCTTTATTTAAGGCTCCGCTGAACCATGGGTTTTTGTCTTTATCCGGAATTCTTTTGAGTTTCAGTGGAGCGGCTTGATCGAAGACTGTGGTCATTGAGGAGTTGTAGTGAGCTGTGAGGATGTTGACGTCTGAGACGTTATTGCGGGGAGTGAGAGCCTTCTCACAGTGGGAGGCCAGGTTGGTCCAGTCTATGTTTTTTGTGTCTCTTCTTATCCAATGCTTTTGCTTGGTTTGTTTCGAGAGAGTTTGCTTGTAAGCTGATGGACTTTGGAAGGTGATAATGTGATGATCTGACCAGTCACAGGGTATAACTGAGAGTGATTCAATAGTGATATGATCCAATCAAGAATGGCATCCTTTGAGTGAGTCGGCATTGAGATAAGTTGGGTTAGGGAATAGTCTGCTAGGAAGGTTTTGAGAGTGTTAACCTGCGTCTAGTGGGTTATCCCAGTGGAGATTGAAATCACCACTGGGATATGTCTTTGGAGTGAGGGGAAGAATTTGAGGTAATAATTTCCATAAGCTGTTCTGTGAAATCAGCATTTGAACCTGGAGGATGGTAGAGTACATGTAGATTGTGAGAGTGGATACTCAAGGATTTCACAGAAATCCCCAGGTATTCACAAGAGTCTAGGGGTTCCGAGTGAAATTTTGAGATTGTGATGTCGAAACGATGTATGCAGGTTAAGCCTCCGCCTGTTTTGTGCGTTCTGTCTGATGTTGCAGTCAGGAGGGACTAGAAGGTCTAGGCAAGGGGAGGATGATTCATGAAGCCAAGTTTCTGTGAGGATGATTATATCCAATTTCCTGTTGAAGACAAGGTTGGCGATATCGGAGACGTGTTTTGGGGCTGAGCTGCAACTCAGTTACAGGCAGGAGAGCGTGTTTGAGGAGCTCTTTACAGTTGGTTCAGGGTTCTCGGTGTATGCGGTTAATGAATGAAGGTTATTCCGGTTTATTCCTCGAAGTCTTGGGTGGGAAGTTCTCCTTGGATCGCTAGAGATAGGAAGTATAGCGTATTCATCTATATTAGTGGTATGACCTACCGAAGTTTCATATAGCTGTAAAAGTGTTTGGAATTCACGGTCCGTTCTATTGTTGGGGAGTCTTCATGTGCGCAAGAATCTATCGGTTAGCGGTACGGGGATAGTTTTTATCTCCTTCACGACTAGGGATTTTTCTAGATGTTTAAGTGTAGAGAGGGAATTTTCAGCGAGTTGAAGGATGTTTCTGATTTCTAGGATAACCTTTTGTAAGTTTCGGGCGGTGACAATTGGCTGTGTTTTGGGAGAATCTTGATAGGGAGGGGGGAGCTAAAGTTAGGTGTTGAGAGGGGGCATTGTTGTTGTTGTATTTACTAGATCTAGGTGACAGAGTTGTAACGGTGTGTGACGCTTCCTTTAACAGATCTATGTTGAGGCAAGGGTCGCAGATCTTCCAGAGGTGCTGATAGGGTGGAGGGAGGGGTTGATTTCTGAGGTAACCTGGGTGGGTTGATGGACTGGCTATTTAAAGCACAGAGCTGATGGGAATTAATGTTGATTTCCACAGTTCTGGTAGGGGTAGGGGGTCGTTGGTCTTCAGGATGAGCTGATGGTGTGGAGGGAGAAGAGAGGCCCTGGGGTACAAAGGGTGGGATGATGGATTGGCTTTTTGAAGCACATAGCTAATGATAATTGTTAATGCTACTTTCACCAAAGGTATTTTTTCTCCTTCATTGTTGCTTCCTCCCACTGTCTCCCATCATTGCTTGTCAATCTCCCCATCCCCTCCTGCTTTCCTGCTTAACCCATCCCTCCACTACCTCCCCCGTCGATGTTGTTTTATTATTTAATTTATATGCACACTCCAATTGTATTGGAGCCCTTGCTTTATTCTCCATCTTGCCATAGTCCTAACATTAGCCAATGGTATTGTATTGCTTTATGTGCTTACCACTTACACTACACAATGAGACATTCATTGTCATGCGAAGGGGGAAGCATGAGTGTTTAGCCAAGAACCACAAACTGTTCAGCCGATCCCTGGATTCGAACCTGGTTCCCCAGTTCTGCTGTTGGCAGCTCTAGACAGTATGCCACATCCTCACTTCACTTCAAAGTTTCTCAACTGTTTATCACTATGAATGAATGAATACACATTTATATAGCGCATGGCTACCCGAGGACATCCCAGTGCTTAATGTGGCACCTTAATCGACAAAGCACAGATCAAGGAAAAAGAAAAGTATTAAGCTGTTTCCTGAAATTAAAATAATTTGATTCCAGGCGACTATGTTCAGGAATTCGGTTCCATAACTTAGATGCATTGTATGAAAACCGACGACACCCCATTCGCGCACGCTTAATTATGGTCACTATAAGTAAGCGTTTATGGTTGGATCCCAACGTCCTGTTGGGGTAGTATGGTTGCACCATAGATTGAATCAATGGATCAATGCCCTGGGGCACTCCTAGATAGACTGCCTTAGCATAATCCAGCCGAGAGAGTATCAGCGCCTGAACTAACTCTCGTCTAGCAGCAAAAGGAAGGAGAGGGAGAATCTTCCTTATCATCCTAAGAAGTCCATAGCAACTGGCTGCAACTTTACTAGCTTGTTCTTTTAAGTCCAGTTTGCAGTCAAGCTAGAATTTTAGATTCTTAATCTGTTTTTTTGGTACAGGTGGACTGCCCTTGCAGCTAGGTCAGAGAGCATCAATACTAGCAGGGGCAGAGTGCCCAAGGAGCATAAGTTCTGTCTTGGCTCCATTCAATTTTAGGAATTACTTGTCCATCCACTCAGAGATCTGCCCAAGGCATAATGTGAGGCCAGGCACAGATTGGTCCTGTTGACTGAGGGATACCACCAGTTCTGTGTCGTCAGCCTAGGTGACAATCTGGATCCAATTCGGCAAGAGAACTCATGTAGATGTAGATGTTAAACATGGTAGGACTTAATGAGGATCCCTGGGGCACTCCACACCGCAAAGGGATGTGCTTTGAGGCAGCTTCATCTTCGTAGACACAAAAAAATTATTTTTCGAGGTAGTACTGGAGCCAGTTCAAAGTTGGTGATTAACCATGTTGAAGGCTGCGCTGAGATCTAACAATATAAGAACAGCGCATCCTCCGTCATACATATTTTCCTGGACTCCTCTATCACGGCAATAAGGGCAGTTTCAGTGCCCTGTTGGCATGTAAAACCTGACTACCTGTAGGTGCAGCCAATAGTTTTTTTCCAAGAATGCTGATAGTACAGAATTAACATGTTTTCAGCTAATTTGCTGATTCCTGGCAACAGGGAGAAGGGGCGATAATTGGCCTAGTCCTCATGGTCAAGATTTGTCTTTTTTAAAAGTGACTTGACCCTTGCCTGTTTCCAAAGGGGAGAAACCATTCCACTAAGGAGGGAGGAATTTATCACATCCCGTATCACTGGGGAAACTGTTCCAGAAATCAGATTTAAAAATAGCCGGAGGAGCGGGTTCAACGGGAGAACCTGATTTCAATTGCCTAAGAAGTTCCTGCGTAGACGATAAGGACAGAAGATAAAACTCTTCCAGCAAAGCTTGCTGTTTAGAGGTTACACAGTCAGTAATGAAATTAGTGTGTTGAAAAGTCCTATAGATCTGAACTTTGGCAGAGAAATACTCTGCAACATCATCACACCGCTGCTGGGTACTGTCAGAGGCAGTAGTAGGGCTGGGAGATGTGAAGAGAGATTTTGTGATTTTAAAAATTTTACGAGGGGAATTAGCTAAGGAAACAATTTTATCATGTTAAAAGCTCACTAGAGCAGCCTTTATTTCCTTGTTATGAAGTTTAATTGCCTCTCTGTATTTGGCTTTGCTAATTGCCGAAAAATCAATTCTCCATTACCTTTGACATTGTTTACAAGTTTGTTTAAGTTGCCTCAGTTTCTGCGAATACCAGGATTTTTTGTTGATTCCTACTCAATGGAAGTATTCTTTCCTAGGGAGTATTATGTCCAAGAAGGATTCAAGTCAATTATTAAAATTATACTTGGCAATGGTGGTTTAGCATGAGGTGTGGGAGTTGAGTTATTTAGCTCCATAACCCAGTTTTTCAAAGGTAGTTTAGACCATATGCGACTACATTTTTTAATTCTTGCATAGTGTCCAAGTAATTGGTAGTAATGTCGACATTTTTTCAGCAAGACTGGTTCAACACCGAAAAAGTATGGGTAAAGAAAAAAGATCTCAGCAATTTCAAGCTATTGGCCTAGTCAATGTAAATGTCTTTTAGCCATTTTGTCTAGCAGCATATCTATTGTTCAATAAGCCTGAAAATCACTGGGAAAAAAGTGCTATGACCTGGCCAATGCAGGCCAGGTCATAGCACATTTCTGTGTTAGGAGGTACAAGACAGTAGATTCAACATGGGGGTGGGGGGGACGCTGAAACTCTGTGTTGGCTCAAAGAACAAGTTACTTACCTTCGGTAACGAAACAGTAGTTAGTGTTAGATTCCTTACCTTAGAATATCCCCAGGCGTCAGACTGGATCTGGAAACATTTGCGTAGCAGTACCCTTGCGCGTCAGAAGGCGTCGTCTGCGCTCCAGGTCCGTCGTCAGCGTCGTTGGTGCCGGGATGACGTCGCCGGAGTACTTAGACGCCGCCCTCGCGCGCTGACATCAGTTCTTATACACAGCTTTTCCGCGCCAGAAACACAGAGCCATGATGAAAACCAAACTGGTGCCAAGAAACAAGGGCCCTGAAAGGGGAAGACCTTAACCCTAGATATTGGTTCGTACAACGGGGAGGATGGGTGGGTCGGTAAGGAATCTAACACTAACTACTGTTTCTTACAGATATATTGTTACCGTAGGTAAATAACTTGTTCATCTGAAAGAAACAGGTTAGTATTAGATTCCTTACCTTAGAATAGATACCAACCCCGGTGGTGGGTCTGCGAACCAATAATCACACCAGAAAGTCCTGGAGGACAGAACGGCCAAAGAAGCCATCCCTCCAGACTTGGCTGTCCAGGCAGTAGTGTCTTGTGAACGTGTGCAGCGAGGCCCACGTAGCTGCCTGACAGATGTCCTGCAAGGGGACTCCCTGGCCCGGGGCAGGAGTAGCCGCCGTGGCCCGAGTGGAATGGGCCCTCAGCCCAACAGGAGGCTCCTTCTTAGCCAAAGAGTAGCATGCCTTGATACACAAGACGACCCACCGAGAGATGGCCTGCTTGTGCACCACCCGTCCCTTCTTAGCGCCCACGTAACCAATAAAGAGTTGGCCATCAACCCGGAACTGGCGTGTGCGATCCAAATAGAAAGAGAGCGCACGTTTTGGGTCCAAACGGTGGAGCCACTCTTCCTCTTTAGAGGGTTGCGGAGGCGGAAAGAAGGTGGGCAAGGTGATGGACTGCCCGATGTGGAAGGCTGTGACTACCTTGGACAGGAAAGAGGGTCTTGTCGGCAACACAACCTTGTCCGGATGGACAGCAAGGAAAGGAGGCTTGTATGAAAGAGCCTGGAGCTCACTCACTCTCCTAGCAGAGGTGATGGCAACCAGGAAAGCAGTCTTAAGCGTAAGAAGACAGAGAGGACAGTTATGAAGTGGCTCGGAGGAAGCGCACATCAGATAAGTTAGTACAAGGTTCAAGTCCCACTGAGGCATCACAAAAGGAACAAGCGGGAACATATGAGTGATGCCCTTCAAAAACCTATTTACAATCGGGGACTTGAACAAAGAAGGCTGATCAGGTAGCCTTAAGAAGGCGGAAAGGGCAGAAAGGTAGCCCTTGATAGTGCTCAGAGAAGAGCCCTGCTGGGCAAGAGAAAGAAGAAAGAAGAGAACCTCAGCAAGAGGGGCAGAAAGGGGATCCACAGCCTTTGCTGTGCACCATGCCACAAATTTGTTCCACCTGCAGGCCTATACCGACTTTGTGGAGGGACGCCTGGCTGCCAGAATCACATTACAAACTTCAGGAGGCAAGTCAAATGGACTCAACTGTCGCCGCTCAATCTCCAAGCATGGAGGTGGAGACTGGACAGGTTTGGGTGGAGGACCGTCCCCTGCTGCTGCGACAGTAGGTCCTCCTGAAGAGGCAGACGAATCGGGGGATCGACAGACATGCTGAGTAGCTCGGGATACCAGTACCTTCGTGCCCAGTCCGGAGCCACAAGGATAACTTGGGCCCGGTCGCGCTTGATCTTCTTCAGCACTCTAGGCGGAAGTGGTATAGGCGGAAAGGCGTACAACAGACCGCAGCTCCACTTGCGACGAAAAGCGTATCCGAGCGAGTGCCGCCTTGGAAATTCCAACGCGCAGAACTGATGACATTGCGCGTACTCTTCTGTGGCGAATAGATCTAACCAAGGTGCTCCCCACTGCTTAAAGAGGCCTTGTGCCACGTCCGAGTTCAGACGCCATTCGTGATCCATCATGCACCGACGGCTGAGTTCGTCTGCCCTGATGTACAGGGAACCTGCCAGGTGTTGAACCTCCAGGGTCACGCCCTGATGTTCCAGCCGCTGCCAGAGGCGCAGAGCCTCCTGGCATAGGGTCCACGACCCCACCCACCCTGTTTGTTCAGTAGCACATGGCGGTGGTGTTGTCCGTGAACACCTGCACTACACTCCCCCGGACAGAGGGGAGGAATGCCTTCAGTGCAAGCCAGATCGCCAGCAGCGTCAGAAGGTTGATGTGGAGCCGGGACTCTGCCAGAGACCAGAGGCCTCTGATCTCCGCCTCTCCCATGTGGCCCCCCCAGCCCTGGAGGGACGTGTCCGTCACAACTACGTGCTCCGGTTGGGGTAGGGAGAGGGATCTGCCACTGACCCAATCGCGGTCTGTGAGCCACCACTGCAACTGTCTTGTAGTGACCTACGAGATCAAGACATGGTCGGACAAGTTGCCCTGATGCTGGGCCCACTGAAACTTCAGGTCCCACTGCAGAGCCCGCATCCGCCACCTGGTGTGTTGCACCAGAAGGATGCAGGAGGCCATCACCTCCAGAAGCCGCAGCGTCAACCTGACCGAGACTCGGGATAATGGCTGAAAGATCGGAATCAGAGCCTGAATATCCCGAACCTGTTGCTCAGGAGCATAAACCCAAAACTGCGCCGAGTCTAGAACCGCTCCGATTAATAGGAACTTCTGAGAGGGATACAGGTGTGACTTCGGCACGTTGATGGAGAACCCCAGCAAGTGCAGGAGGTCGGCCACACAGTCTGGAGGCGGCTTACGACTGTCTGGGGTGAGCCAGCCTTCAACAACCAGTCGTCGAGGTAGGGGAAGACTGAAACCCCTAACCTGCACAAATGAGCTGCGACCACCGTCATCACTTTCGTGAACACCCGTGGGGCGCTGGTAAGGTCGAAGGGGAGCACGGTAAACTGAAAGTGCTCGTGGCCTACTGTGAACCGCAGGTAACACCGGTGGGCCGGCAGAACGGGGATATGAAAATAAGCGTCCTGTAAGTCCAACGCTACCATCCAGTCTCCTGGGTCCAGGGCAGCTAAGACCTGAGCCAGTGTCAGCATCTTGAACTTCTCCTTCCGGAGGAAGTGGTTGACGTTCTGCAGGTCCAAGATAGGGCGTAGGCCCCCTCTGCCCTTCTTGGGTACCAGAAAGTAGTGGGAATAACAACCACACCCTACTTCTGGCCCAGGGACGCACATGATGGCCCCCTTGGCCAAGAGGGCCATAATTTCCTCCTGTAGAAGTTGCAAGTGATCCCCCGACACGCGGTGGTAGTGCGGTGGCATGGGTGGAGGGGTCGCCTCGAAGGGGAAGGAGTAGCCCCTTCTGATGATTTGCAGCACCCACTTGGGGAAGAGGTGTGGCGCCGCGGCTAGGGCGACTGACTCCGGAATCTGGGGATCACGGTTTGATCCCCGGCACCGGCGGCAGATTCGCCCAGCACCATGTGACTCTGGGCAATAGCTTGCTTCATCTTCCCGACGGCCCCCAGCGGCTAGAGACCCTTACGGGTGATTGTACGCTTTACAAATGTGGGTTCTTTATATATATATATATACTTGTCCAATGTGACAGTGCGCCAGGGGAGGTGGTGATGGCAAACCCTGCCCCCACTGGCGTCACATGGGCCTGAAAGCTCGGACTAGGAGGGGTTTGAGGCAGATGCTGCAGGGGCAGGTGTGAACTGGCCTCGCCGTTGTCCCTGACCGCCGCCACAGCGGTTTCCACATCCGCCACCTCGCTGGATGGTAGTCTGCGGCCCTTGGCTGGCAGGACGTGTGGGGGCGCCCCTTCCTTGACCACAAAAGGAGCGAAAGGCAGCAGTTTGCTGGCGTGGGGCCAAGAGGCCCAAGGACTTGGCCGTAGCCCTGGAGTCCTTTAAGCGCTCAAGCGCATGGTCTGCCTTGTCGTCAAAGAGGCGACAGTAATCAAATGGCATGTCCATAAGGGTGTTCTGGATATCTGCCGAAAAGTTGGCGGACCTCAACCAGGCGTGGAGACGAATCACCACCGTCGTTGCCATCGCTCTGCCCAGTGAGTCCGTGGTATCCAGCCCACACCGGATGGAATACCGTGCCCCATCTCGACCCTCCGCAAGAGCTTGGGCGAGTTTAGTCCGGACCCCCTCCGGACATTGTGGCAGCACGTCCGCAACCGTGTCCCACAGAGAGTGGGTGTAACGGCCCAAGAGACACGCAGTGTTGACTGACCGCAACCCCAAACTCAGGGAGGAGAATACTTTGAATCTTGGATTCCCGATCGGGGGGAGCCGTCGGGAATGCGGTCTGGGAGTTAGAGGCCTGGATGGCCAGGCTCTCGGGGGTGGGGTGGGTGGACAGGAAGCAAGGGTCACCCGGAGTCGGGCGGTGGCGTCTGGCCATGGTTCTATCTACAGGCTGACCTGTAGCGGGCCTGGAGCGAGTGCCCAGAAGAACGTCAGACAAGGCCTCATTACCCGGCAGCAGAGGCTCGGCCGAGCTTGCCTGCGGTTTAAGGACCTCAGTGAGGAGGTTAGTCCTCACGACCGCGATAGGGAGCTCCAGGCTTAAAGCATGGCCGCCCGTGTCAGCACCACACTATAGGCAGCCCCCTCCTCCGTAGCCATGGTAGGAGGGGAGACAAAACCAGTGTCTGGCGAGGTGTCAAGACCACTGCCCTCCCCTAGCTCTCCTGCCCAGTCCTGATAAGACTGGCACTCCTGTGCCAGAGGGTCCTCAGACCCCTCCTAATCCTCCTCACCACCCATCTCCTGAAACTCAGGACCAAAGGATGGGGCCGTGTCACAGAAGTAGAAATCTACCATCGGCATCGAGAACGGCGCCGAGCCGGCCGGTCCGACGCCGGACCCATATCGAGGGAGGCGACATCCTGTGGGCCGGCGTTGGCGAGGTCAAAAGGTTGACCAGCAACGACCAGGATCTGGAACCGAATCCTGCAGGGGCCTGCGGTGCCGGGACTGAAGTCGCCGGCGGCATCGGGACCGAAGCACCTGACGGCGTCGGAGCAAAAGCACCCAACCCGCTTGGACCACCAGTCGGGTCCGAAGGTGCCGCGGAGCCCGACGGAGGAGTGAGCGACCTCATGGCCGCGAGGAAGGCCTCGATCTCCTCCGGGGTCGCGTTCTGCCCAGGGACCAACGGGTATGGAGCAAGCCGCGACGCCTGCGGCTCTGGCGGAGCCGCAAGGGCGGTGTCACCCGAACCCCCTGCCACGTCACGCGAGCATCAGGGGAAGTCAGAAGAACGATGACGCCTCCTCGACTTCTTGTGGTTACCTGAGGACTTGCGGAACGGGACCTCGAGCGGCGCTGGCCGACTGCCTCAGCTCGAGTCGCTTGAGAGACCACTCCCCTCTAGCTTTAGACGCCAGGTCCCAGCAGTCGGAGCAGGCCTTGTCGTCGTGGTTGAGACCCAGACAGTGAAGGCACCAGTGTTTGACCAGTGTTGCGGGTCGAACCCTGGCATCCCTACCGGCACCGCCGGAGTCGATAGACTTCGAAAATGATCAAAAATTATCAGAAACGTCTAGTCAAAAATTGACTAAGGGTACCACTTTTTCCGGATCGGCGCTTGCTGGCGCGGAAAAAAGTAGAACTGACGTAGGGCAGCGTCTAAGTACTCCGGCGACGTCATCCCAGCGCCAACGTCACCGACGACGGACGTGGAGCCGCAGACGACGCCTACCGACGCGCAAGGGTACTGCTACGCAAAAGTTTCCGGATCCAGTCTGACGCCTCGGGATATTCTAAGGGAAGGAATCTAATACTAACCTGTTTCTTTCAGATATCCTGTGATTCTTGGCTTTCCGTAACTTTCAGCAATGCTGCATAGCAGATGTGCTGCTAGACAACATGGCCCCTACTGCCACCAAGATCTTTACGAAGATCTTGTCAAAACTTTCTCCCTAACAGGTAAGTAGCAGAAAATATCCGACGAGTGCTCTATCTCATAGAAAAAGTCTAGGATTCTGCTTACAATCCTGTCACGAGATGCTGAGAAAGCATTTGACAGGGTGAGTGGGCCGTTCCTCCTCACAGTAGTGGAAGAGATAGGTGTAAGACCACAAATGCAAACATGGATAACAGCCACTTACGAGACAACATCCGCAAAATTCTAAGTAACTCAAGCCAAATAGATCCATTCCTCTCCCATTGACGGGCTACTCACGGGTTCACCTCTCACCCTTGCTACTCATTTTGGCAAATGAGCCACTGACTACATGCATTCAGATACAGCTAGAGATTAAAGATATAGTCTTTGGAGGAGACCAACACTTGTTTGCACATACACATACATATTTAACATCCACCTTAGACCTGATGAAGCAATGTGGTACAATGTCTGACTTCAAGGTCACCTAATAAAATTCAGAACTATTTGGAGTAGGTTTGCCTGGGGCTGAGTGAGAGGCATTAGCTGCAAAACCCCATTTAGATGGCCTAAAGATAATGTAAAATACCCAGGGATCTATGCCATCTCTAGGATACGTGGTCTATATGCGGGTAACTGTTTGAGGCTGTTTAATACAATCAATGCCGACCTGCAGACATGTCAAAATCTTTATAACTCATGGCTTGGATGGGTTGCCAGCAGGAAAATTAATGTCCTATATAGCCTGTTGTAAGGCTTTCAGGACTGCTGATGAAAATTCCTGAGTCAAAACTAAAAGCTTTAGGTCAAGAAATAGACGCTTTTATCTGAGCAGGTATAAAAGCAAAGGTTTTTCAGTTCAGTCTACAGGCACATAGATGTTCGGAAGTACTGGGACACCCAGATATAAAACAATACTATTAAGCCTTCCAAGTTAACGTCTTTTTCGAATGGTCCCTCCGCAAAACCGAGAGACATTGGATTAGTATTGATGCAGTAGTGGGAGGGCTGGCAGGGCTGGCATTATATGCCTTACTATAGTTGGCAAAATCTGACAGACCTCCAGTCTATTTTGTATCTGCAAGATTTTCAGGTCCACCGTGAAATTATGGGACACAATCTTGAGGAGGCAAGCCCTAACAACCTCCCCATCACCATTATAGCATATACAGAACATTGTAACCATTAGCTGGTTCAGAGTGTAGCTGCTGTCAGAGACATTTTAATGCATGGGCAAGGTGGCCTCTGATCCAGGGCCCCAGCCTTTCAGGGGGGCCCCCTCACAGAGTCAGCTCTGTTCTCCAGAGTTTTGCCCCAATGACCTTGAATATTTCTTAAACAGATTGCTTTAAATACTGTTTTACTTTAATTTATTTTTTTATGTACCTGATGTGTGAGAGTCTAGTACAGCCATTTTGCAGAAAATGTGTTTATGTTTCATGCAATATACATCTTTTACATCAAAATAAGGCCTAACATATTAGAAATGGGAGGGCGTCACATAGATTATTTGCAGTAATATTGGTGAGCTGCTGCTGTGTTACAATATTGAAAACACACATAACTATCCCTGAATATTAGATGTGAACAGACTTCTTAGTGCGCCCTCCTTGCGACATGATGGATGCATCACATGTACTGTATGACACATCATGCTGCAAGGACTTACAGATACGTCAGTATTTCTGACGTATCTGTAGGCGCAAAAGTGATGGATTCCAGGGGTGTGTCTGAAAATAGACGCAACCCCAGCAATATGTCCTTTCACATGGGGCAAGCTCCATGAGAAAGGGCCTGCACCAGTCTTACGCCTGCTGAGGCAGGTGTAAGATATTGACGCAATGGCATCCTAGAAGTGGCGCACTGAGTTCTCATAGATTTCAATGCGCCACTTCTACAAGGCTTTTTGCGGGGGAACACCCACCCTGCATACATCATACCTGCCGCAGGTATAATGTGGTGCATGGGTTCTCAAAGGGACGCATCTGCCTAGATGTGTCACTTTGTAAATAGGGCGCAACATGGCACATTATTTACGCTGCCAGTAGGTCACACAAAGTGACGCACTAGCGGCATAAAAGTGAAGCAAGGCCTCATAAATAAGGCCCTTAGAATTTGGGTGGGTGTTCCTTTGCACTGTCAGGGACCTAATGAAATTAAATAGTGTTTTTAATAAAGCGAGCAGCTACTCAGACTAGTGTGTCCTGGAACATGACAGAGAAGGGAAAACGTGCGTAAAAGACCCAACATTTATTAAAATTTCAGATTTTAAAGTTCTTCTTGAAAGAGAGTAGGCCTGTGGTTAGTCTCAGAGAATCGGGATGCCTATTCCACAATTTTACGCCTGGAAAGCCGAGGGATCTGCCTCCAGTGCGGGCACAGCATATTTTAGGCATGATGGCCAGGTTGGCATTGGAAGATCTTAGGGGTCTATATGTTGTGTAGTGATTAATGAGCTTATTTAGGTAGCTGGCTCCTAAGCCGTGGAAAGCTTTAACACCTTCAATGCTATGGGAATTCCCCTGCTGCGCTGACTTTGGACCTTTTCCATTAGTTCATGCCGAGCTCAGCTCGTCATGAGTGTAGCCCGAGGCTACTGCATGACGAGCTGGGCTCGTCATGAGCGTGGAAGGAGTTAACACCTTGGCTGCTAGGGGTTTTCCCGCTGGGTGCTGAACTCTTTGAGATCCCATTGTTTGTAACAAAGCCAGCTCGTCATAAGCACAGGGCAGGTAAAGCCCATGACGAGCTGGCTTTGTCATCAGCACTGAAGGGGTTAAAGAAGATTGTCATCATTATGAAGTCGATTCGTTCTTTTATGCTGAGCCAGTGTAGAGACTTAAGAAGAGGGGTCATACTAGATCTGGGTTTAGGTCTCAGGATGGCTCTGTACCACTTGTAGGTGCTGGATAAGGGATTTGGGAAGACCGAGGTACAAGCTGTTGACATAGTTAAGCTTTGATGTCACCAGAGCCTGCACCACGATCTTTCTGCTCTCAAGCTGTAATAGTGGCATTAATTTTTTTAGCATCTGGAAAATGCCAAAGCGCCAGTTAGATTTTGGGTTTGAAAGCGCATGAAGAGTGTCTTGTTCATGACAATTCCTACGTTTGTGACTTTCTCCTTTTCCGCGGGCGGCATATCTTTTGGCCACCAAGAGCTCCAGTCAAGCATTTCTGGATTAGCAAAGAAAGCAACTTAAGTTTTGTCAGGACTGCACTTAGCTGATTGATCTAAGGCCAGTTACAAACCTTTGCAAAATTTAATCATTGCCCTGTCAAAGTCATTTCCTTTTTCACACGTAAAAACAGCTGAGTGTCATCAGCATTACAAGCTATTTTGGCGCCCTCCTCCTCTACCAGAAATGCAAGGTGGGATAGCTATATATTAAAAAGGGTAGGGCTGAGAATGGAGCCCTGAGGGACACCTAGATTCATGGTCTGAACTGGGGATGAGAAAGGGGGGAGCCAGATATCTGAGATCTATTTGCCAATAAGGATGACATCCATGTTAAGGCAGTACCCACAAGGCCGATGTAAGCAAGTCTCTCCAGGAGCCTCTCATATGGGAACCTTATCGAAGGCTATCGACATATCGAACAGTATTAGAACAGCCTTGCCTGCCTGGTCCAGCTTCCCCTTGAGAAATTCAGTTACTTCCAGTAGAGCGGACTCTGTACTATAGTTAGCCCTAAAACCAGATTCGGTGTCATGAAGGAGCTTCCCATCTTCAATGTGTTTTTGGAGGGCCTTGTTTACATTCTTCCCTAATACTTTGGAGAGGGCCCGAAGAAAGGAGATTTGCCTGTAGTTGGTAGGGTCTTTCGATTTGGCGTTAGCCTTTTTAATCAGTGGAAGAATCTTAGCATTCTTCCATAATTTCGGCATGTTGCCAGAGTAAATGGAAGCATTAAAGAGCTGGTTTACTGTGGTTCAGGATATTCGCTGGTCAGTAGGAGAGCCAGAGTTAATGCTTTGGAGGAGGTTCAAGCTTAAACTCAGGGAAAGCTAGTGAAGATGGAGGATCCAAGAGGTGAAATTTGCTATTAGAACTAAGGTAGAAGGTCAGCTCTTCCTCTGAGATGTTAGTGAAGGCTTGTTGGATCACAGAGATCTTTTTGTGGACGAATTGAGCTATTTGCTTAGACCATTCTTCCATGCATGGCCCTTCCTTTGTGATGGCTTTCGGGGCAGTAAAGGACTTAACTATGCCAAAGATTTCCTTACTCTTATTTTTTGCATTTTCTGTCTTGGTTTGAAAGAAGTGTTTCTTGGCTGCCTTCAAGAAAATGTAATGAGCTTTTTAGGGAGTCTTTATACACCTTCCTGTCCTCAGGTAGATAGGATTTATTCCATTTCCGTTCATTTTCTACATCTTCTTTTGCAAGATCTTAGGGAATCGTTAAACCATGGAGCTGGTGGGGCCGATCTCTTTGAGGATAGGGAAACAACCGGTACCGCTGCACCAGTATCGGTTCGGAGCCCTGAATCTATTGAGAGGTCGTCCGAGCCGGGCCAGCCAGAAAGCTCCGGTGAGGAATGACCGAGGGTGTCTGCTAACATCGGGATGGATATTTTATGGAACGTCCTGTAATTAGGAACCCTCTGCCCTGTGTTAGCCTGAGGGGCTGTGGCAGAGTTGGGAAGGACGAATTTTAATAGGAGGTGGTCAGACCAGGTAATGGGAAAAGGTAGGCTTACTGATATGTCAAAGTTGTGAAAGATTTGGTCTAGGGTATGGCCCTTCTCATGGGAGGCTGAAGAAATAGATGGAAACATGTTGCAGGCCTGCAGCGTCTCCAACAAGGAAATTGTTTGAGGGTCTTTTCCATTGTCCATACGTATATTGAAATCTCCTAGAATAAGGCAGTTGTTGTATTTTAAGGCCAGGGAGGTGGTGGCTGTATTAAGCTTAGGAATAAAATTTCCAATTGCACCAGGAGGTCTGTTAATCAGAAAACCACCTATGCTATGATAGAGGGATAAGGTACAGCGGAAACTTAAGGACTGTGCGCCCTCAATCTTTTCCATTGGGATGGAGAGCAGTCTAGTTTTTGATTGTAAATTATGGCAACACCGCCCCCCTTCCCACTTGGTTGGTCCCTCCTAAGGATTTTTTAAACCGTAGGGGTGGCCAAGGTAATAGTAGGTTTGGAGGCTTCAGATAGCCGGGTCTCAGTGAGAAATAAAAGATCAGGCTGTTTGTCTAAAAGTAGGTCATAAATATGTGGTTCATGCTTTTGCATAGAGCAACAATTTAAAAGGGTGGTCTTTAAGTTCTCTGTTTTCTTTGTTTTTTACACTTATTGTTGCATGGAGGTTCTTGGGTGCGAGTTTCCTAGGCAGGAGGCGAGACCAGTTGCACTTATTGCATCAAAAGTCTACCTCCAAGCTCGGATCAGCCGCTGTACACTGACAAAATGGTAGCCGCCTAAGGCTGAGCAGTTTTTCCCCATTGTAATCTAGTGGAAGAAACTCACAAAGGGTGAACTGGGCAGTATTGCTGGCGCCGGACGTCTCCGGGCACAGACGGGCTTGTCCTTGCTGTGCCTTCGGCATGCCAGTAGTGTGTGTCCCATGCGCAGGTCCGTTTGCATCTGGAATATATAGGCCAATGCCTATGATGCAAACTGGATCGCTAACGCAGCTGAGGAAGCGGAAACTGCATAGGCAGAAGTGAGGAGCCCGATAGTACCCCCAGCCCTCCACACAATCAGCGTATCAGCCACGGTGGACCAGAACTGGAGGAAACGCGAGATGCGAATCGCAGCAGCTAAGGAGGTGTAGGCAAGAAGAATCAAGTAAAGTGAAGTGCCCGTAGGTAGGAGAATCTGTTAAAAAGCACAGAGTAATTTAGCCACACATATACAATTTAAAAAGTAGTAAACAACTAGTAGCAGGGCAGGAAACGCTAAACCCTACCACTGTCAGCTGCCACGTCCGTTTACTTCTAGAATATATAGGCTAATGACTATGATGTAAACTGGATCGCTAATGCAGCTGAGGAAGCAGCAACTGCGAGGGAAACAGGGGCTCAAATTGGATCATAAATTCAACACTGTTCTGCAGAAGGGCTCCCAAAAAATGTTTGGCCAGGGCCCCCAAAATCCTTAAGATGTCCCTGGCTGCTGTCAATAATTACTTCCACACTCTTAGCTGATTGTGGTCCTTGATACATGCAAAAAGATTTGAATAGGATGCAGTAGTTTTAGAAATCCATTTCTTATTCAGCTATTTGTATGTCATCATAAAGTGCAGTCCCTGTGTTGTAATGTTCAAGCATCAAGGGGTCTTATTAGGACATGGAAACTACGTCAAGACTGATTTGGATATTTTCTCATAATAACTAATGATCTAGTATGTGGTCAGGTGGCACAGTAAATGAAAGAACTTAAATACCATGCTGCCCATACATTTTGGATGAGAAAACAGCAGGTCAAGAAATGACCCAAGCATGGGTGTTGCACTAAAAAAAAACATCTTCCCACTCCATAAAGCACTGGATGAGGGCACGTTTCTTGTGTAGGGTTTGAGGAGGTTGTCAAAGTCCTATACTCCGCTACCCAAAGGATCAAACAGTCCGCTGCAACACGTCTTACAGGAGTCCGATGGGGTTTTAGGGTTATCACTAAGTGCTCAGTCCTGAGGTGGCAGTGTTAAACATGCAGTTACAAAAGCAGTGCAGCAGTGATGCAACTGCATTCACAGCACAAAAAAATGTTGGATGGAATGTTGAACATTGGCAAACATTCACCTCCAGTCTCAGATCAGGGTTAAATCCATAATTTTTTGCCACCCGAGTTTGGATCCAGCCATATCCAAAGCAATCATAACCGTACTCTCCAGGGTAACAGTCCAGCCCAATCTGCCAGGCCAATTCCTCCCTGGACCAAAAAACAAACATCCTTGGACCAGTTTCAGGGTATCACTCCTCATCAGCCAGGATAGCTTGAATCCACTCTGCTCACAGGCAAGACTGCAGTTCTGTCATGGTCACTTATGTATATCCCATGCTGCAGGAAATAGGATTAAGCAGCTTTTCCACTCAAGGACATGCATCTCAAGGTAGGTATCATTCCTTTAGCAGTCTCTGTTAATAGCGCATGGGTCAACACAGCTCCTGGTATGCCACTCAGGCCCCGACATTGATCTTATTTCTCTGTAGCTGTTGTTTAGTATTTCCTGCACAGCTCCTTCTATTTAGCCATCTGTGCTTTTGGTCGCTTTTGTAGGCAGGTCCTCACTTTATGGATCCTTCCTTCTCTCCTTATGAATAACTCCTTTTCTCAAAGCTCCTCCCTAAGATTTCTAGGATTATTGCAGGACTTCCACATCTCTCCCTGGCCCGAGAAGTGGCCAAATGAGCCCTTGAACACAGAAATCTATGGCTACTGTGCCACTACAAGCTGCATCATTTCACAAAGCCATTGCAACCAGCAATCCCACCTATCTAGCACACAAGCTTACAATCTCCAATGGCTCTCAGCAGACCCACCGCCAAGACACCATCAGACTGAAGTCAAAGAAGTGTAAAAAGTTTCAAAAAACGAAGCGCTAGGAAATTTGAACAGCATTCCTGTATCAATCAGGAAAGACAGTACCCTGCTCCTTTAGACATTGGGGCTTATTTATGAGCCCCTGCATCACTTTTACGCCCCTGGGGCGTCACTTTTCGTGACGCACCAGCAGAGTATAAAATGTGCCTTGTTGCATCATATTTACAAAGTGACGCATCTAGGTAGATGTGTCACTTTGTAAACCCCTGCACCACATTATACCAGCGCCAGATATAATGTATGCAAGGGGGGCATTTTGACGCAAGAAAGAGTCATAGAAGTGACACAGTGAAATCTATAAGATTTCACTGTGCCATTTCTTGGACTGTAATGCGTCAAAATCTGATGCCTGCCTCATGGCAGGCGTAAGACTGACGCAGGCACAATCAACATGGGACAAAGTACATGTGAAAGTACACATTGATGGAGTTGCGTCACTTTTGTGACACACTCCAGCAATGCGTCACTTTTGAGCCTACAGATACATCAGAAACACTGACGTATCTGTAACTTCTTGTTTTCACGCAGCGATGCGTCACTTTTCATAAATGAGGCCCAGAGCTCTTTAATGAACACTACATCATGATGCAGTGATAATATACTGCTGCTCCCAGAACCAAGTAACTCTTCCATCATTCTTTGACTGTATCTTTATGTTTAACCCTTTACAGCATTACGCTACCTTTTGGCTTGGTATATACTATACAAATATGACATATATACCGAAATCACTGGAAAACTGACCTGTGGATATCCGACTAGATTTATTCTAGTCTAGCAGACTAAAATGTGGCTGCAAGAGGTCATGTCTGTTGAATGTTGTCTGGATTAAGGGGAGGGGTTTCAGTTCACAGTCGCTACTCAGCCACTAGCCTTTGTTTTGCATATGAGGCGGTAAGAAGGTGGAGCTTGCTGTTCATTGACAGGGGCTTGTGACAGAAAAACAGAAAAGAATCTGAACTTCCTTCACCAAGCTACTCTACAGACACTGCGGGTGTGACACCACTGAGGACGAATAGAGCAGGAACGGGGCAGAGACTATTTTTAAATGTCAGATCAGCTTTTGTCTTGCCCCTTATTTTCACAGAGGTCTGGCACACTTCAAAGGCCTCACAGGAATGTTATCTGGGAAATCTACAATTGACATCACTGTCTGGCAAGCTATCTCACAAAATCTATGCACATTGTTCCAGTCAACCACTGATCAAACATTAGTGTGACACCCATTCCCCTCATGGATGGAGCAAAGAACCTGGAAGAACAGAGCTGACAGAACAATAAAGGAACCTTTATTATTGATAATGATTTCTGATTTTATACTTCTCTATCAATGCGTTCATGGCAAGCACTCATTTATTCTGTACTGCCTATTCAATGGCAACAGTTCTGACTCCTCCTTATATCAACCCAACTTTTGGAAAACAAGATATAGACCTTTTATGATTTTATTGTCTACATTGGTATGTTTGGGAAGTCTGTTCTAATGAATGTTTTTGCAGCTGTGAATGGGAGAGATATTGTGGGTTGGAGAGATCTTGCAAGCCTCAGTATTATATTGTGTCTAGGTCAAGATCCTACCATTTTGCTTTGGGAACCACATATTGATTTAATATCATTGGAGGTGAATAGTGACATTGTGGACAGTATGGTTGTGTCATATCCTGGTGTTTTTAAATATGCTTTGGAGCCCGTATTGGGTTTTGAGTACAGCATTAGGCTCAAGAGTAGTGGCTTACTAGTAGTGCACAAAGTGAGAACCTAGCTTCTCACTGTACAGCAGGACTTAAGATTGTTATTAGAAAAATTGAAGTCTGAAGGGATAATTGCATCCATTGATGCCCCGGAGTGGCTTTCTCTGTTTTTCTGGACAAAGAAGAGGACGGGGGATTTCAGGCTATGCGTGGACTTGAGGTCACTCAGCCTGAACATCTTGGCGGATTGTCATCCCCCTCCACAAATACATGAGAGGATTGCAAGCATTGGGTGTTCAAAATATTTTTCCACCATCGATTTACATTTCACCAGATTCAACTTTGTGAAAAGTCACAGTCACGTACCGTACCACGTTTGTGATTCCATTTAGTGTGTTCAAATATTTGTTACTGCCATTTGGACATGTATCTGTCTTCAAAATATTGATGGATGGTTTAGTTGGCGATATGCCACATTTGCAAGCTTTTCAACATGATATTTTGATTTTCACAGAAATTAAAGAACACATACAGGTGTTAAACAAGGTTTTGAGTATTTTGCAAACTAGAGGGATGACTGTGAAGCTTAGTAAATACAATCTTCTTATGCAAGAAGTTCAGTATTTTGGGTATCTTATTTCTGAGAAAGGAAGCAAGACCACATTTTGCAATGTATAGACCATTAGGATGCTCCTCCTACTTCTAACAAGAATGCTCTACGCTCCTTTCTTGTCCTCTGAAAGTATTATGCTAGTTTTGTATCAGGTTATTCTCTAATTGTGCAGCCTTGGAGCTCTTTTCTCAAGAAGGATGTTACATTTGATGTGAATGATTCTGTTAATGCTGTGTTTGAAGAAGTCAAATCATTAGTTGTTAATGCTCCCATTTTGCAACTATTTGTAGACCTAAAGGCCTTTACGTCCATTCCTGGGGGAAAAGAGCTATTTTTGACAATGGGTGTCAGAGGGGATGGAAAAGTAGTGAGGTTTCTTTTGGCTGCGATTTTGTCCCAAGCCTTAAGCAGAACTCTTGTTACGCATGAGAGAAAGAGAATCTTAGGTCTGGCTGCTTTTGTCAGGAAAGGCATTTGCCATAGTAGCCACCCTGCTAACACTCTTATCTATAAAAAGTCCGTGCTTTTCGGACTCTGGGCGTGACCACCAGATGAATGTCTTAATCTGGGTTGCCCAGTAGTAATCCTGTAAGTTTTGTATCCTTTGACCCGCCTTCCCCGGAGGTCTGTAACCTAAATTGCGTAGTATTCTAAGTCTCTTGCCTGCCCAGATGAAGGATTCTAGCTCGTGCTGAAGCATACGTAGCATGCCAGTAGGTGGTTCCAAAGGGAAGGTCTGGAATAAGAATAGGATATTTGACAGTATAGGCATAATTATGATGGACTCTATTCAACCGAAACAGGACAGAGCGAGCTTGATAAAAGGAAGGCGGTATAGTCTAGCCTTACAGTGTCCTGTATTGACGCTGGTAGTGGTATTCCCAAATAGGGATAGCCATTGTAGGCCCTTGAATGGGTACTGCACTTTCTAAAATACTAAGGGGCATGTGGAGTGGTGTGGCTCACTGGTTAGAGGCGGCAGACCCGGAAGCAGAGAACGGCCCGGGACCAGGGTTCAATTCCCGAGGCGGCAGGGTCGTGGACCAGGGTCAACGGACTCGATAATTCTCGCCTCGGTGCCTACTCTAACCAGGGATCACACTATGCAACTCTGGGCATTAAGCTTGCCTCATCTCTACAACGGCCCCCCACAGACGCCGGGGATGCCTGGCTTCACCTTGGTGATACCCAGAAGGGACCATCTCACAGGGAAAGCCAGGACGGGTTCCCCAGCGATCTTCATCGCCAGGACGCTTATGGACAGCAGTGCGCTTTACAAATCCATAAAATTTACATTTATTAGCAAGGTCTTTATCAGCGCTTTAGCTGCACTTTTTGCCGATAAAGCGGCGATTTGTTTATCGCTCAATTACCAAGCTGTCGCTAACAGCAGTTAGCGACAGCTTCCAGGTGATAGCGAACGGTTTGGGGCCCGCTTTGCATGTCAGCGATATCCATTGCTAATAACATGCAAAGTGGGCGTACCCAAACTGGTAGAGACTGAAAGCAGTCGCTAACAAAGCTATTACCTATTAGCAATACCCGCGACGCGGTAAAAAAACACGCACTAACCCCGATTAGCGCCAGGATTTTACACCTGGTAAAAACCTGACTTGGTCATAATAGTCAATGGGAGGGGGATTCTATAGTGAAGTTCCGACAGCCTATTAGCAAGATTTTCCTTATCAATAGGATTTTTTAATGCTGGAAATCTTGCTTCAAACATGGGATTCGTCGATATCGCTGTATTTTGCATAGCCGTGGAGATAAACGTTGGTAATACTGCGTTAGTGATAGGAGGCGGTAAAAAAGTTGCGTTAGGCGCGGTTTGCGATAATTTTTGCAAGTTGTTGCTAATATGCCCCAAATTTAGAGGGTTTTGAAGTGAGATTGAGAGCTTGCCATATGTGTACATTTTATTTAGTAGCCTGCGACTTGGGAGAAGCATTCCAGTTCTTACAGTACATCTGGGACCGATGTCTGGCGGTTCTCTAGTGTCACTATTGCGTTGTCCGCATACAGACTGATTGTGTGTGCATCCTTCCAAAGCGGATGCCAGAGACAAGCGGGTTATCTCTAATATGTTGAGCTATTGACTCCATGTAAAGGGCAAAAAGCAAGGGGGAGAGGGGACATCCCAGACAGGTCCCTCTCTGTATGAGAAACGGAGAGGAGGTATATCCATTTACTCAGACTATGGCAAAAGGGCTAGTATAACCACTGAAGACCCAAGCGATGAATCTCTTTGGGAGTCCAAATTGCTGCAACATTGCCTACAAATACATCCAATTCACTCTGTCGAACGCTTTCTTGGTGTCCATTGATAGAATCAAGCGCTCAGTATCAAACTCTGCTTTGTCAATTACATGGAATATGTGTTTGGTGTTATCTGCGAATTGGTGACAAGGCACAAAACCTGCCTGCTCCTGGTTAAACAGCCCAGGCAGTAGTGGCAACAGTCTAGATGCAAGGACACCCATGAACAACTTAAAATCAATAGTGAGTAGGGAGATGGGCGTGTACAAGGCACATTGCCTTTTGTCTTTCTCTACCATGGGGATTACAATCACAGATGCTCTCAACATCGAGTGGGGAAGTAAGACTAACCTTAAAAATGAAAATGTAAAAAATATATATTAAAGCACATTTAAAATATAATCAAATTAAAAAAATAGGCTTGGAGAGTTAAAATTGACTACTCCCACTCCAATATGGGCAACAGTAAGGAAAGTGTATGACTTTGGACTGGTAAAATGCACTATTCCTACTCCAACGGGAGCAAAAGTAGGGAAACTGTTCTACTTTGAAGGGGTCAGATTCACTATTCCCATTCTAATCTAATCAAAAGTAGTGAAAGTATTTGATTGTAGAGGAGTCAAATTTACTATTCCTGCTGCCATGTAAAAAAGGAAAAGTGTTAGTCTTTGGAGGGGTCAATTTTACTATTCCTACTCCAACATAAGTAAAAAAACAAATGTTATATTACAAATACAAAACAATAAAAAAATACGAACAATATTTCAAATAAAAACACTACAATCTCAGCTGCCCTAAAAAACAACATTTGACAAACAATTTGAAATAATAATGAAAAAATACTAAAAATATAAAATTGAGATCAAATTATTATAAAAAAATTACTAAATGTAAAATCAACACTATTTAATAATTGAATACATTAATCAACCAATTAATAATTAATTAGAATCATCAACTATCTAAATAACAATTAGTCAATGTAAGTCGTTCCAAGTCATTTTAGTTAAAAAGACCTGGTTCCAGATGTAAGTTGCTCTGGATTTACGATTACTGACTAACGAATTTCTGCGATTCGCAATTATGTAATTGCCAATAGCAATATATGAATGTATGTATAAATGCGGGTTTCACACATTTCACAACTCCCCGAGGTTTGCAAATAGACCTACCTCATAACTATTCATGAGGTAGGTCTTGGTTTGCGACCCATTGGGATTTGCAAAAATCACAGGGTTGGGGGATTGCTGGGGTCAGCAGACCAGCATGTCTGTGATTGCTTTTCATGTTATGTTATGTTATGTTAATATTTATTTATTAAGCGCTCGTACACCCAAGGGCTTCATGGCGCTATCAAAGGGAACATAACACAAAGTAAAACTCAGCAGTGATTGAACAGCCATGTTTTGAGAGCGTGTCTAAAACTAAGAGGGTCTGCGCTCATTTTTAAGGAAAACGGGAGCGAATTCCAAAAGGTGGCTGCAAGATGGTCAAAGCAGCAGCCGCCAAGGCGTTTTTTTTTAAAGGACGGAACAGCCAGTAAAGATTTATGAGCAGAACGAAGATTTAGTGAAGGGTTATATCTAGAAACAAGGTTTTTTATAAACTTTGGGCCTCTATCCTGTAAAGTTTTAAAAATATTACACCCAGTTTCGCTGTGCCACAGGCAACCAGTGCAGTTGTTTCAAACCAGGTCTGATAGACTACCACTTTGTTTGTCCAAGGATGAGCCTGGCAGCTTGATTCTGAACAAATCTTTTTTACAAGCCCGCCGGAAGTCCCAAGTAAAGACTATTTGAGAAGTCCAGTCGGGACAAGACAAGGGCAATGGTAACTTGGATAAGAGCGGCCCGCGTAGGGAACTGGGCTATTTTTCTTATTTTCTTAAGTTGAAAGAAGCTGGCAGAAACTACAGCGCCAACTTGTCCTTTCAAGGACAGACCCGCTCTAAGTATAACTCTCAGGCTTTTAACCGAGGACGATCTCATAGGTGGAGCCCCCATGCTAGGTGGCCAGAAGCAATGAAGCAATTTCTTTTTTAAATGCAGCCTGTTTTCCATGAAAGAAACGGGACACATTTCAAAATGAAAAGTTTTCTTTGCATATTTTAAGAGTAGGCAGTGGTCAGTAGGGCCACAGTCTGCTCTTAAAAATGTTTTCACCAATAATTACAAAGGCGGAGGGTGTTCTTTGGGACCTCTTACAATTTGCAAATGGGTAAAATGCGGATGTTTTGCATCTCTTAATTTAGAAATATACTTTAAGAAATAAGAATTCTCTGGACTTGGCTTTCATGGACCTAAGCCTGATCTCTGTTCATCTCACCAGGCCAAAACTGTGGTTAATTTTTGCCACTAATAATAAGAGCGATTGCACTGAGACTTTTAAATTAGTCAGGAGAGTTAGACAAATTGTGTTTTAGCCTCAATTTTATTTGTTTTATATATCAATGACTTTGGGCAGTATTATGAGTTTGGCGGTTCGTGAGTGGGACCATCCAGCTCCCGCACCCCTAAACCCATATATAAACCACCCACCAGATTAGGAGTTTTCTTCTGTATAGCAGGCGGTTCTTAGGTGTTCCCATAGTGGTACCTAAGAAATAGGTATCTGAATGGGAACTTCAAAGGCATTACCTGCAAGTGATGGACTGTTGCAGTCCATGCCGTGCAGGCACTGGAGTGCATGCACACAGTGGTGCACATGTTGTTGTGCACCCACATTGCGGGAGGTACCAGGGAGCCGCTTTGTTTACGCACTGCCGTACTTTTCATGGGGGTCCCACCTTGTTGAAAAGTGTGGTGGTGAGGATACCACCCTGGTCATAATTGGGTGGTCGAAAGACCACCACCACTGCCCCCACGAGTCTGGCAGGCCGTGGACCGCCGGACTTCTAAATAGACCTTAGATTCCTTTTTAAATTCAGGGTAGAAGGACATCCTGTGTATTGCTAATTGAAAAATACAAATTATTTATATGCGAACAACACAGTTTTATTGGCCAGGACACCTAATCCACTCAAGAACTTATCTGATTGCTTTGCTTCTCTAATGGATGATAGGGACCATAGAGAATAGCTGTAGTAAGAATTTTTATTATGGGCACTAGTACAAAACAATTCAAATCAAGAAACTGAAGTTTAAATTGCTATTGATTAGAGAAGATTAATATCTTCTCTTACTTAGGTCTCAGTTTAGACAATCCTCTTCGAACGAATTCTTAAGATTAAGAAAAGGACCTTTTTTACAATTGTTGTTTGAACTTTACATAAATGAGAATTGCTTCAAAGATAGCTCAAGCCAATACATATGAAACCATTACTATTGTGAATGTTGGCATATTGCTGCATGGTTATCATGCAGCTACTACATAGTATTGAAATTGTACTTCTTCAATACCACAACAGATTCATCTACAGGTTTATAATCCAATTACCAATCAAATTACCTATCGCTAATGCTCAAGTTTAAAAATCCAATATTTAATCATTCATTATATATCACTACGGGTGTACTTATCTAATAAACTAGTTGCCCTAATTAGGCAGCACTGTATTATTATGTTGTGAAACATATTTTGGCTTCAGCTATCTCTGAAGCAAATGTACTATTAATTAAAACATTGGAATGCTGAGCGCTTCATTGAAGAAAATTTAGTGCTCTGGGCTTCTAATATAGCCGTATAGCCCGCCTTGGGCTATAAGAGCCATTAAAGGCTTTCTCCAGCGCTTTAACAAGTGAGCAGGCCATTAAATACTGCTGCATATAAAACATATACGTGCGTAAATATTTCAAATAAATGTAACTGTTTATTGGCGGGTTTCTCCTTCAGTTGAATGAAGTATTCTTTATCCCTTTCATAACGGATTCTTGGGGCCATGTTTTCAAAAGAGCTTCAGATGAGCTGGAGACCAAACCTGTAAAAGTGCTAAAGTGCATTGTGAGACCTCAAGGGATTTTAGCAGGTTCCTATTAAAAGTGTACTGGAACGCCCCCTCTCTAAAAGTCTCCAGTTTGATCAAATATCTTAATGTGTCTGGAGCTGCATGCAATCAATCAATCAGAGTATTTGTAAAGCACGCTACTTACCCGTGAGGGTCTGAAGGCGCTGAGGGGAGGTGGGATGCCGCCACTGTTCGAACAGCCAGGTCTAGTGGAGTCTTCTGAAGGCGAGTAGGTCTTGGGTCTGGCGTAGGTGGGTAGGGAGGGTGTTCCAGGTCTTGGCGTCTAGGTAGGAGAAGGATCTACCGCCGGAGGTCGTTTGTTGGATGCGGAGGACAGCGGCGAGGGCGTGGCTGGCAGAGTGGAGCTGGCAGGTGGGGGTGTAGAAGCTGAGTCTGCTGTTCAGGTAGGCTGGTCCGGAGTTGTGGAGTGCTTTGTGTGCATGGGTGAGGAGCTTGAAGGTGATCCTCTTGACAACGGGGAGCCAGTGTAGGTCTCTCAAGTGGTGAGTGAAGTGGCTGCGGCGCGGGATGCTGACGATCAGCCGGTTGGAGGCGTTTTGGATGCGTTGTAGTCGTGGTAGGTGTTTGGCTGGGGTTGCCGAAGTACAGTCTGTTGCCGACGAGGGCCTGTGTCACCGTTCTTTTTGATTCGGTTGGTATCCACTTGTAGATCCTTCGGAGCATGCGGAGGGAATTGTAGCAGGAGGAGGAGACAGCATTGACCTGCTTCGACATGGAGAGGGAGGAGTCGAGGATGAATCCTAGGTTGCGTGCATGGTCGTTGGGTGTCGGTGCTGTTCCCTGTGTGGTCGGCCACCCTGAGTCATCCGAGACTGAGGGGGTGGGTTCGAGGATGAGGACCTCTGTCTTGTTCAAATTCAGCTTTAGATGGCTGCTTCTCATCCAGTCGGCGACGGCCTTCATTCCCTCGTGGAGGTTGGTCTTGGTGGTGTGTGGGTGCTTGGTGAGGGAGAGGATGAGCTGGGTGTCGGCGTTGGAGATGATGTTGAGGTCGTGATGGCAGGCCACTTGTGCAAGGGGGGCCTTGTAAACGTTGAACAGCATCGGGCTGAGGTATGAGCCCGGGGGAAAGCCGCAGATGATGTCGGTGGGTACGGATCGGAAGGGTGGGAGGCGGACGCTCTGGGTTCTGCCAGACAGGAAGGATGTGATCCAGTCAAGGGCCTTCTCTTGGATTCCGGCTTCTTGGAGGCGTGTCTTTAGAGTGCGATGGCAGACCGTGCTGAAGGCGGCTGATAGTTCTAGGAGGATGAGGGCTGAAGTTTCGCCGTTGTCTAGTTGCCACCTGATGTCGTCTGTGGCAGCGATGAGGGCTGTCTCGGTGCTGTGGTTTCGTCTGAATCCGGACTGGGATGGGTCTGTGATGTTGTTGTCTTCGAGGTGACGGGCCAATTGCATGTTGACGAATTTCTCGATGACCTTTGCCGGGAACGGGAGCAGGGAGATGGGCCGGAAGTTCTTGAGGTCCTTGTGGTCCGCCTTGGGCTTCTTGAGGAGGGCGATGATTTCTGCGAGTTTCCAACTTTTCTGGGAATGTCCCTGTTTCGAAGTAGATGTTGATAATCTTCCGTAGTTGTGGTGCAATGGCTGTGTCTGCTTTGTTGAATACGTGGTGTGGGCACCGGTCTGACAGAGATCCTGAGTGGATGGAGTTCATGTTTTTGCGTGTCTCGTCGTCGTTGACGTTGGACCAGGAGTTCAGGCGGGTGGCGCTGGTGGTGTTCGCAGGGGAGGTGAAGTCTGGTGTAGTCTGGGCGGTCGAGGTGATGAAGCTGTCGTGGATGTCAGCGATCTTGCAATGGAAGAAATGGCTAGTGAGCCTCACAGTTCTTGTGAGGCGGGATGTTGATGGCGTTGGCACTATGGTTGGAGAGTTCCTTTATGATGCTGAAGAGTTGTTTGCTGTTGTATGTGTTGTTATCCAGGCGGTCCTTGAAGGAAGATCTCTTGGCTAATCTGATGAGGTGGTGATGTCTGTGGGTGGCGTCCTTGTGGGCTGCGTAGTTGTCCAGTGGGCGTTCGTGGAGCCATTTCTTCTCCAGTTTCCAGCATGCTCGTTTGGAGGCCTGGAGCTCGTCGGTGAACCAGGTGGCTCTCTTGCTGGCGTGGCTGTTGGAGGGTTTTCTTGAGCGGGGCGAGGGTGTTGGCGCAGTCGTCGATCCACTGTCTGGGGTTGCGGGCTTCGGTACCTGGGTCGGTGGGGTCAGTGGGTGGGTTCTGGGCGAGGGTGGTGATTAGCTGGTCTGGTGACTTTGCTCCAGCATCGGCGAGGCAGCTGTTGGGTGCGGTGGTGCGTGGTTGGTTTCTTGAAGGTGAAATGGATGCAGCGATGGCCTGTCCAGTGGAGTTTGGTGGTGTGGTCGAAGGTGACATGGAGAAAACGGGGTCCAGTGTGTGGCCGGCGGCGTGGATGGGTGAGGTGATGAGTTGTCTGTGGCAGAGGTTGGCGAGGTCGTCGATCAGGGTGGCGGAGTTGGCGTTGTTGTTGTTCTCGAGATGGAAGTTCAGGTCCCGAGGAGGATTTAGCTAGTGGAGGTGAGTGCGTGGATGCTCGTGAGGTCGGCGATGGAGTCACTTAACTGGGCCCGGGGTCCAGGGGGTCTGTTGATGAGTGTTCCTCTGAGGGTGGTATTGGAGTCGGTGTAGATCCGGAAGTGCAGGTGTTTGGCGGTGTTGAGGGTGTCGTCCGCATGGGTGGCGACCTAGAGGGTGGACTTGTGAACGATGGCTATTCCTCCTCCAATTCCGTTGGCGCAATCCCTGATGGTGATCTTGTAGCCGTCCGGGATGGCTATGGCGTTGTCGGGCGCCGAGGAGTCGTTCCACTAGGTCTCGGTCAGGAAGGCCACGTCTGGGGCAGAGGTGTCAAGGAGATCCGAGAGCTCGACGGCGTGTTTGCTTGTAGAGCGGGTGTTGAGGAGTATGCAGCGGAGGTGTTTGGGTCCTGTCCTTGGTGGTTTAGTCGCTCTGTCGCAGTTGAAGCTGCAGATGCGGAATGAAAAAGGTATGTGGGTGCGTTTCGGGGTGGCCTGGAAGCAGCTGGGGTGTTGGCCGACGTTGAGTGCAAGAGATATTATGCTCACCTTATGATATTTGAGATTACTCAGACAAATATTCCTGTTATAGATAGCTCAAAGCAAGGAGCTTGAACTGGGACAGATTGGGAACCTTTTACCAGTTTTCGTAGTATACTACCTTACTTAATTTGTATCTGCTGCAATGTTTTGATTTTGTATATATTCCATGGCATAGGATAATATCGGGGGGGATTTTCATGCCATAGACCTTCAACAACGATTTGAAGTGTCTATCTCGCGCAGAATGATAAAATCTCAATAATGCCCCAACATGTGAATCTGCTTTCCCTCCTAGATGTTGGAGGTGGGCTGTATTTTGTAGATTATGCTTAAAAATATGGCACAAATATACATATTCTTTTACTGTCTTAATTTGTTTACCTCCCAGTGACAAAGTGAAAGATAAAGGTTTCCTTCAGTCATTAAAAGGGAGAGCTTTAGTTTTAGATACATTTGGGACGAGAAAGTTTTCAGTCGCATATTGACTTCATTTGTTCAGATTTCTTTGCAGGACAATTGGAGTACGATCAAATATGATGATGTCATCTGCATACATTAAGCAGTGTATATCAACATGTGCTAACTTTGGAAGAAAATTCCTAATTTGGCAAAAGCGCCCTGGAAGGTCACTGATGTCAATAGAGAATAGTAAGGGGGCTAATAAGCAGCCCTGTTTTAACCCATTCTTCGTAGGAAATGGTTCAGTTAGACCTTTTCTCCCCCTATCTGGACTCTACACCAAATAGCTGTATGTAGGGAGATTATTATTGGGAGAAGATTAGACTAAATTCCCAAATTCTCAATTTTTTCCACAAGATGGCCAACTGGTAGGAGCGCCACAAAGGAGCTCCAAGTAATTGGGAGTCCTTTTCCAGGATATCTCTGTTAGCGGCACTCCCCAAGCAAACCACATATAATCAGCGTAACAGGATTTCAATAGCGTAACAGGATTATGTAACGCGTTACATCTCTCACCTGGACTTCCCTCTGAGTCGACGATCTATTGCCGGAGGAGACCATCTTGTCGCAGCTTTGCCGAGGAACACCACCCCGGGGGACGGAATCGGAATCCGACGACTACCGGAGGTGCCGAGGTGAGCCGCCAGTTTGAATAACCCTGATGTATGGGGAGCGGGCCAGTTAGAGAAGAATCCCCTGGGGTGAGCCCTGACACCGAGGTCATTTCGGGACAGCGCGCTCCTTCCTTCTCTGCATCTCAGCGCGGAAGGACGGACACCCGGAATTCCAGAGTGCTTTCGGGTCCTCCCCGTGGGGAAAACAAATGATCATCACGTCGGCGCCTGCATGGGTTGAGGGACCAGAAGCCAGGTAGGAACGCATCATCGCTCTGCGGATCTTGACAAGGCGCTGACACCCCGTCTAGAGCTCCGTGGGAGGGCCAAGCGATTTGCGGTCTGTCCGTGTATGGTTGCCCCTAGGTGGTTCTGGGGAAGCGTGGTCATTGCGCTGCAAGGATGCAAGGATTGAAGTCCTGGGGGCCTGGCTGTGCGCAAAGGATCTGAGATAGAACACGCTGCCCAGCCTCTGACAATGTTTTCTGCTTACATTTTATTGAGTGCATTATCAACTGCTCTGGGGAATTCTTTCGAAGTGGTTGGTTTATGCTTTCCTCCACAGCCAACCATCATTTCATCTGCATCTCAATTAAGACATTGCACAACTCCCATAGCGATGACCTCATGCAAACCGTACTGCCTCTATTTATAATTCTCTATTTCTGATCTTGTATTTTGTGCTCTTATTTGTATTTATATTACTGGCTTGTGGGGTTCTTCAAACGTATTCTTAATATTATGACCGAACATATGGGTATCTGGGGATTTGGATTCAACCCACATGCTTATAGGAAAGGGAAACAAGACTACCTCATTGGAAATAAACACAGGACTACATAGAAACTACTGAGAAATGACTATTCACTTCACTAGGCAGATGGAAAGTAAAACAGGACAACAGGCATAGAAATAGACAAAGGACTACATAGCTACCTACTAGGACCCCTACAAAGGACGTGGCCATATTGGAATGGGCAATACACATGGGGATATCACTTAAACCTCGAACACTTACCTCTCCACCGCCTATTTTCAGGTTTGTTTCTCTTTGCCTTGTATCCCTGCCCTTTACTGAGCTTACGCTTCAGTCTACCCTGCATCTGACCCCCCCCCTGATTCAATCACTAGGTCAATTCTTCCATCCTAACACTTTACACCACACAACCTAGCCCCCTTTTTGAGGGCCTCATTCTCTTTAGCTTTTGACCTTTCTGCCTCCCTCATTTCCTCTTCACCCTCTCTCCTTCTTTAGACTCCTCCTGGCCCCTGTTTTCCTGAGTCCCTGTGTCTCTCTGGGGCTCCTCCAGTTCTGCCTACCCTCCCACTCTTACCATGGAGCGCAAAGGCACTCACACACACAAAATCATTTACCGCTCTGACCTTTCAAAAAAATCGGCCAAACGGTTCAAAAACAACATCATCAAATCACATGCTGAAACCCTCTTCGTAGATCCCTACTTCTCACCACGCAATGGACACTCTACCACTGACATCATTTTTCACACTAAATGGAGAGCACAATGGAGGAAAGTATTCCTAGCCATTTTGTTTTATCTCCTCCACCAGAAAATCTGCACACGGTTTAGCTATTTATATTGCCCCTTCCCAACTCTTCCAAGCTACAGTAACAATCACTATCTATAACAACGGTACCATCCTCTTACAAGCCTCTGACCGTAGTTTAAACCTCCTAGACAACATCTTCCCTATCATCAAAGAACTAGTGGATAAACCGCAAATAGCACCACTTCCCACCTACTATCTTACTAACACTACTATGGATGACACAGCCATAGCCCTCCCTCCTCCCCCCAACTCCAGTCCACCGCAGGCTTCTGATTCCTTTAACCTGTCGGCTGCCACGCCCCCAGTTTCCTCTACGTCCCCACTCGACTATACAACCAGCAGTACCACACCTATTAAGCGTAGGCTCCCCCTACTCATCTTGACCGAGGACGAGACCTCTCTTGCACACCACACTCCTACAGATACCACTCTAGGTCGGACCATAGCTCCCCACCCTCACTCATCACCTATCCCCCCCATTTCTGAACCCTCTCATTCACCAGCTTCCGTGACCCCAGTTACCTGGACGTCCAGCCCCACCCCCACCTACACTACTAACCTCTCCTCACCGATACATCTCAAGCTCCCACTACCCATCATGGCTGAGACCACCCTTGCATCTCACACCTCTATGGTTACCTCTCTCTCTCCGTGCCAGGCACGCCACAGTCCATCCCCTGAATTCACAGACACCAGCTCACCCTCTGAACAACATAAGCCTCCTTCCACACCTCCCACCTCTGCCCACTGGCCTGACAAATCCTCTACCCAACCAGCCTCATCCATATCCTACCACACACTCACACAGCTACACAGTTGATCGCACGCTCCCCAGGCACTAGCACTCTCACCCACGCTGATGGCACCCCAGTCACATACACTCATCGCTTCTCCCTCCACCAAAATAACCCCTGAAGACACCAGACTGGATGAGATCATCTCCAGACTTCATCTAATCAAAGAAGACCTCCACACCTTTAAAATCAAGCTTTCGAATCATCCTTGTCTCCCAAGATCCAACATTCTTAAAAAGTCCCTCTCACACACCCAGAGCACCAAACACATGGCCCCTAGATGGCTATCAATACCCAACCGCAACCTACCCTCTCGCCCATTGCGTACTAACAATCATCTCTCCAAGACAGATCTTCTCTCTCTTCTGCTCTCCTACGATCCGCCCGCTACTACCACCGACCCTCTCATCCCTTCTATACCAGCAAACCTCCACAGGCCCTCAACTCACAACACCAGAGGAGTCATCGTCAATAATCTTTGTAATGCCCCACTCACCCTAGAACACACCTCATCCCTTGCCCCCCCGTCTTAAATGCCCACTACTGAATTGTAGATCGGCATCGAAACACGCAACTGACATAGCCAACCTCATTACCTCGGCTAACCTTGACCTCATCATTCTCACTGAAACATGGCTTACAGAGTCTTCCTCGCCCCTCATCAACATCCTAGTTCCCCCTAACTATGACATTATCAGACTAGACAGGGAAGGGGGCAAGAGTGGAGGGGGTATTGCATGTATACACCGGAGCAACATCTCTATAAATAGAGCTATACCCTTGATACTCCCTTCCTGTGAACACTTCAGCCTCTACCTCAATAGTAATGATAAACCTACCTGCTCGCTCCACATCCAATAACCTACTATTCACCGAACATCTCATGAACCTGATCACATCACTCACTGGTCAACAAAATACACAAAGTTTTCCTTGGGTACCTTAACCTCCACTGGAACAACCCTAGTGACACAGTGGTCAACAGCCTTAAAAACTTCCTCAACGCCTTAGACCTCATCCAACTATGCAATAGTACTATACACAACAAAGGCGCAACCTTGGACTTAATAATCTCTAAGATTGATTCCATCCATCTTCAATCGATTCTACCTTGCGACTGGTCTGATCATCACATCATCACCTTCTTCATCAATGAATCAATTAAGTTGACCTCTGCCCAAGCTACTAAACCTAAGATCTGGAAAAGGGATAGGAGAAAGCTCAACACAAGCACTTTACCCGACTCTAGCAAGGATATACTTCTACCCCCTGCTGGAACTTCTAACGTAACCGACCTCACCTACCACTACCTAAACTGCATGACCACGATAATTAACGAATTTGCGCCTCTGCAACTAAAGAGAGTCTCCGCGAAAGACTCTAAACCGTGGTTCAACGGTCTCCTTAACGAGAACAGACGTTCCCTCAGAACTGCCGAACGCAACTGAAGATCAATACCAACCGCCAAGCACCTCCTGACTCTAAAAAGAAAGAGAAATGCTTATTTTCCTAAAGTCAAACGCACTACAGCAGACTTCTTTACCCAACAACTTGACCAGGCAAGAAATCGCCAAAAAAACTTTTTGAATTAATCAAATCGCAATCGAAGGACCAACCTCACGACCTCTTGCTCTAACTCTCCCACAACCATCTTGTGATGACTTTTCTAGCCACTTTAACCTAAAGACGGAGAACATCAAGAAAGATCTCCTCAAGGACCTAATTTCTTATTCTTACCCCCTCACCCCCTTACCCCCAAACGCTTCTCAACAAATCCTATCCAAGTTTACAGTGAAAAATGATGCAACATGGTCATATTTTCACTCCTACTCTGAAGAAGCTATAGTCAAATTTCTCAGTATCTTGAAACCATCTAATCACCTCACTGACCCTCTCCCCGCAAAGACAGGTAAAGATTTTACACCGATGGTACTACCTTTATGGACCAAGATCATCAACATCTCTCTTCAACAAGGCTGCATCCCTGACGCTCTAAAGATTGGACAAGTGTCTCCCATCCTTAAGAAAGCCACAGCTGACCCCATGGACCTCAACAACTACCGCCCTATTTCCAATATTCCCACCCAGGCCAAACGTCTGGAAAAATGTGTTCACCACCAACTTACAAAACATATCGACCATTTCAACCTCCTAAACAAACACCAATCCAGCTTTCGTGCAAATAACAGCACTGAATCAGCTATGACACGCATCCTTGATGATGTGCTTCAACTCCTTGATCGCAATGAAGCATGTCTCCTCATTCTATTAGACCTCTCATCAGTGTTCGACACGGTCAAACACGAACACTTAATTGATCTATTGAAACACAGAATGAGTCTTTCAGGTCCAGTGTTCGATTGGTTCTCCTCCTTTTTACAAAACGGGACTCAAAAATTCAGGATCAACAACACACTGTCCAAATCAGTTCTGGTCACGCTAGGAGTCCCTCAAGGCTCCTCATTATCCCCTACACTCTGCACCCTATTCATGGAACCTCTTACCGATCTGCTACAAACATCCAATGTGCAATTCCACATGTATGCACACGATACCCAACTCTACCTCAAGATCAATACCTTGGACGACATTACTTTGCTCAACAATACTCTTAAGATCACTCAATCCTGGCTGGCTGTGAATCACCTCAAATTGAAAGCCTCAAAAACTGAATTCCTCATCATTGCTCCCCCCGCCAAAGTCCCCACTATGCACATTCTTATAAAACACCTCACAGCACTAGATGTTCAACCAACCATTGTTGACTCGGCGAAATCACTAGTTATAACCCTGGATTGTAACCTCAATATGCAGAAGCATATTAGTAATGCAACGAAAGGAGATTACTTTCAGATCAACACACTAAGGAAGCTTAAGCCCTTCCTACATCCAACTGACTACAAGTTAGCGGTGCAGGCCTTAGTTCTACCGAGGCTTGACTATGGCAGTGTCTCGTTATGCGGTCTTCCCAAAACCTCCACAACTCCTCTTAGAGCCTCTACCAACGCCGCAGCGAGACTCATCAGTGGCTCGACAAAAAGGGCCCACATCTCCCCGGATCTGTAATCTTTAAATTAGCTGCCATTTAAAGCCAGAATTCAACTGAAAATAGCTTGCATGACGCACAAGGCTCTACATCATAGTGCTCCACGCTATCTCACACAAAAACTCACAATTTCTGGAGGATCAAGATCAACAAGAAGTGCGGAAAACTTCCTCCTGAACCACAAAAATTCATGAAGAAAAAAACGTATAATCGTTCCTTCTCCGGAATGGCACCCAGGATATGGAATGCCCTGCGACCAGAAATTAGACAAAACCCTTCCATCCCTTCCTTCAAACTGGAAGTAAAAGGCATTCTTATGGCAAAATTTACATGAACATTACTTAACTTGTCAGGGGAGAACCCCTATTCCTTTAACTTAACTACCAATTGAATGCTTAATTTTTATATGTACAGCTTTATTCCACTAATTGTGACTTTTGAGCATCAATGTGCTACCCTGATCCTTCAATATTGAACGGTTTGGTCTTGCACACTATCTGACCTGCCCCTTATCTATGTTTTTCATTGTGGCCAATCATTATTATCTTGCTTTATCCAAAATATCCACAATGTCTGATCTATCCTATGTTCATGTATTCAGCATCTTGACTCTACTCTTACGGTCCTGCTTATTTCTATTATTTTTGGTAGCCTATACACTTTTTTTGTAATGCGCTCTACTTTACTCATAATGTTCGTCCTGTTCTTCATGTCTTATCGTTTTGCTTATTCTTTTTTGATTTGTTATACCTATACACATTTATTGTAAAGCGCTCTGATACCCGTAAGGATCTTGTTCGCGCTAAATAAAACATTCAAAATAAATAAATAAATAAATGTTAGTCTATCCATACTATCGAACTCGGTCGAAAAATCGATAAAAGCACAATCTAAAATTTGAGCATTTAACGTTACATATTTGTGACGAACTGTCTGAAGTACCGCTATGTTATACAGTGTCGAGTGCTTAGAGCGAAATCCGGCCTGTGTCTCGAGAATCACATTATTTGCAAAGGCCCAGTCTTTTAAGTGATCCAGGACACAAGCTGCAAAGATTTTACTCTTGTTCAGATGAACAGGCTTTTGTGCTGGAAAATTCTCCGTCTGAGCTATTTGTCTGTAATTAACTGGATTCGTTCTTTGGCCTTTTTTTGAAGAGAGGGACCACTATACTCCCCAGCGACAAATCTGGTTTTTCTCCACTCATGAAACAGTATTGGAAGAGTGGTACTAAAAATTTGCTCAATTCATCGTTTTTTTTTGTAAAGCCTTGATTGGGATTTTAGCCGGACCCAACGCTGTTGATGGCCTTGCAGAGGTTATAAAAGCTGAGAGTTGTCTAGCTGAACTTTTTATCGGTTCTTGGCTAAGGTGGCGTTTCTGCGCAGGGTACTGGTCAGGAATAATCTGGTTTTGAAGATTATATTGATAAAGCTTATAAATATAATTTTCCCAGTTTGGTGAAGATACTGGAGTAGCTTGAGTTGATTTTTGTATCCCCATTTGTTCTGATATGATCATCCAGAAAGTTTTATTGTTTCTACATTTTACTACAATTTGTAGATCAGTCCACACTCTATCTCTTTGGGCTTGCTTATCTCTCTTTTTCTTCCGTTGATGGAGTTTTTGCAGTTTCCTTTTTTTCTCCTTGTCTTGAGACACAAAACTCTCGAAATTGACATCTAATCAATTTATTTAATTGGCAAGAGTTATTATCAGGTTGGGATCCTTGGTTAGAAATTTTAACAATTTCTTGTCTTTCGGAATTTGCCTGTAGAGAGGCGACTACAAACTGTATGGTTTCTTCGAATCTGATAATAGGATTTTCTCTTCTATTTAGAGACACTGGCACTAGATGGGAGATTGTATCATTTCATTTACTGATTGCATTAGAGTTCCAGTAAATCCTTCCTGTTTTTTTTTTTATATCTCCCCGTCCTTCATAGGTGCATGAAGACCACGAGGAAGTAGGCTGAGTAAACACCTCTATTACAGTAGAGAGCAAGGCATGGTCACGTTCATGTGTATACTGAATGGATAATGATTGTACCTTCAAGAACAGGTCAGACTACTGATGAAATAATCTATGCTTGACGAATTTGGAGAGCCCAGTCTGGTATATTTCCTATCGGGAAAAATGGGAATTGGTATTAGGCATGCTATTTCTTGAGGAGATTCACCCTTCTTGTTGAGAAGGGCATTAAACATGTTGTCATTAAGGTCCCCAGCCATTACCATAATGAGATATCCCCTTTCATCCAAAAATGAATCAATTTCCTTGAATGCATTTGTCACTAAGTGATCATTTGAGGTACCAGGCGGAAAATAAATGTTAAAAAGTATAAAACTTGAAAAAGGGACCATTCTTTCTTTCTGATACTTGATGCTGATGCATTGCACATTTGGGGGAGAAGCCTCAATTTCTTCGGGATCCCAGTCAGTTTCCTTTCCTAATAGGGTTGATGGGCCTCCTTTTGAATGGCCTCTTCTAGAGGCTTCTGCTGCTTTGACGAACACGAAGTAGCCCTTCTGAGAAAAGTCGCTAAAGACCACGTTTCTTGCAATAGGACAATAGACGGAGAATTTTTCAACACAAAAGCCTGTTGCTCTGAACAAAGGCCTCACAGAGCCCGATAGGATTTCAAGCCCCTGGCTTTGTGAGGCCTTTGTTTTACTGATTCGAACATTCTGCCCTGATTTGGCAAAATGCATTAATTAGGCCTGGGCAGAGCTAACGGAGTTTCACTCTGCTGTATTGTAGCCCTCCACAGCGTGCAATATCAGCCATTAAAAGCCCGCTCCCTTATTAAAGGCCCTATGCTTTGGTTTTGGCTTCTAAAGCCGGAGTGGGGACTTTAATGGGCAGTAAAGCTCACCACTGTGGGCTATAAGGTATATTGAATGATCGTGAGATTTTCCTTTATCTTCTGACTTTGTAACAAGATTTTAATTGAAAAAGACAAGTTCCAATGTTGAAGTCACGTGGCTGCTCTCACAAGGATGTTCTTCCATTTTGTGTTACATGTACCTAATTTAGTGTGTTTGCAGCATGTGTTCAAATGCATGTCTTCATGTGTTCATGTGTATGTATGTGTGTAAGGAGATTGATGTAGTACATATGCAGTGGAGTAGCAAGAGTGCAATAGGCCATAAAACACACATGGAAGACGAATATTAAAAGACATCCACAATTGTGTGGAGTAAAATCACATTCTGGCTCTGGTGCCACAGCACCTGCTGCACTGATGATAGTTACATCCCTATGGGAACCTCCTACATCCTGACTGTCTTTTCTCGATTTCAATATCCTCTAGCTGTTGGTTTGCTACACCATGTATTTACCTAATCACACTTTACCACGCATTTTGCTCAACTCATCAGCATTTAATTGAACGTATATGACCTTCAAGCTGCCAGTATCAAGTAATGGAAGTTTTGAGTTTGGGAGGCCCAGAAGGACCATTCGGCTGCCAATGCAGGTAGATGGAAACCTTTAGTTTGGGAGGCGCAGAAGGATCTTTCACCTGCCAATGTCAGGTGATGTAAGCCATGGCCCTGGGAGGCCGAGAAGGACCTTTCGGCTGCCAGTGTCAGGTGATGTAAGCCATGGCCCGGGGAGGCCCAGAAGGACCTTTCGGCTGCCAGTGTCAGGTGATGTAAGCCATGGCCCGGGGAGGCCCAGAAGGACCTTTTAGCTGCCAGTGCCGGGTCTTGGAACTTTTGGGGTTGGGAGGTCCAGAGGTACCTTTCGCTTGCAAGTGTCAAGTGAACATAGTCTATGGTTAGGGAGGTCTTGACCATCAAATCAGCAGCAGCAGCATGCAGGGACACACTTCCAGCCTAAGGCACTGCTTTAAGCGGTCAGGCACTGTCAGGCAATAAGGGCCCGAATTGGATGTCAGTCGGAGTTGCCTACGACCGTCACCATCGCAGTCTTGGGAAAGACAGACCTCCGGTCGCAGTCCCGCTACCGCAATTCCAATGCAACTGCACATTGTGTGATCGCATACTCCCATTTCTCTATGGGAGCTTGTGCTACGGCGGTAGAAGCCCCTAGAGAGAAATAGGAGATTCTGTAAATCCCTGCACCGCATGTGGCCGCTCGTGAATTTGAAAGGTTGAAATCATGCACTTCCAAGCAGGGCTGTAATATGTTTATTGTGAGATTGCCAGGATGTATCGGGAGTAGGAGAGCGGCCACCTGCATTTCTATATTCTCTTATCAGACATCAGTCTAAAGTGTGACCTAATGCCAAGAACAGTAGGAGGCAGAGCAAACCCTGCAAATACACCAATCAGGAAATGTGTCCATGTCTGGAAGAACTCCTTGCAACTGCCAGCCATCACCAGAACAGGGAAGGACTTCCTGTGAAGGACTTCTCCGAAAGTTGACATCATCCCTACACCAGCTCGCTTTTCATTCATCCACTAACATAACTGGATGGTAAAATAGTTCACTGGGTTGAGCCTTTGCTCCAAACACCTGTCACTCTGTTGCAGCCTCTTCCTTCGGAAACACGCTCCTTTCTAAGCAATGTCTAGCTTGCATGCTTCAAATCAATATTAAATAAAACATGGTCTGCTACAACTGTGTGAAGACCCTGTTTTACTTCTGTCAATTCTGGCATTTTCCTATTTTAAAGTTAATAATTTAATACAAGAAAATACAATTTAAAGGCTATAAGTTTGTTAGCGGTGTTGGAAACAGTAATATATTTTGTTTCTTCTTTCAGGGGAAAGTAATCAAATCTAAAGTGAATGGTAAGTCACTAAACACATACATCTGTGCTTTAATAATCATCAATCATGTGAATTTCAATGAGAGGTCAGGTTTGCGCTGGTATTTAAAGGAAACTTTTCCTTCGAGAATCTGGTATCTTTTCATTAGTGAAGCAGAACTACAGGGACTTTATTAGAGGTGTAAGAGCACAGTCATGGTGGAAAATAGTAATTTAAAATTTTTTGTTGACATTCTTTGTAGGATGTCTTTAAAACATCTATTTGTTGATCAGAGAACATTATTCTTTCACCTTAAGATTTTTAAAAGTCTGTAGAGAAGCACACCGTTTTTGACAATTCCTACTGAGTGTGTCACACTCAAAAATCTAGGCTTGTGCGCATGAAGAGGCAGGAGCAACCGAGTGCAAGAACCAGCATGTTTCCAACAAGGTAACAGCACACATGGCAACATTTTAGAAGAGGAAAGCTGGAGAATTAAAATAAAATTATCGGGAGAATGTATATCCTCCATTGACGTCTATTGAAGCAGAGGCAATTTCATGCTGGAGACTTCCACAATAAAGTACATTTTTGCTCACAACCCTGGAGTCTTCAGTCGGAACCGGTATATGTACGTGGAGGGTCATTATGGAATTGGGTACGTAAGAGAGGAGAGTATATTTAATTTGTTTGATAGTCCGTTGGTTACTGATCAGTGAGGCAGGACATAGTGAGTAATAGATTAATAAAGTCATACTAAAGGTGATTTCCTAATGGTGGAAGCGGCTTGTTAGAGATTGAATTGAGATCATAAGGTTTAGCCTATTCATCCGTAGAAGGCGAGAAACTGTCAGGTAGACAGTGATCTGACAGCATTTGAAGAGGATACTCTGTACCCTAGATACTGAAGTTTAAGTGGAATTCTCCGAGCAAGATGACAGAGGTGGAGCAGTCACACAGATCAAGGAGAGTGTCTGTGTCCTCAGAAAATTAACTAATGTCGCCTGGTGAGCATTGAACATTTTAAAGGAGGTAATGACTGTAGTGAAGTGAAAAGTACTAGAACATTTCTTATTTACACACCTGGACATAATTCAGTCACACATTTCAGGTAGAAACCTACAAGTAAGCTCTTCCTACAGTCCCTGGTATGTATGAGTCAATGCTCTTACATCTCAAGGGCCGAAGTCTCTTAGCATCACTGTATTGAGTTATTTTACATAGTTCTACTAACACTAACACTTAGCTATCCCCACTGTGTAATGCCTTATACAAACTTTATGCAGTGTCCCAGTAGGTCCACACAAAGGAAATTCTCAAAATTAAATACACTCTTAGGGGTGCTTGTGTCTTGTTGCTTTTTTAATGTGTAAACAGCTTCATTAATTTCATTTGTGGTTGACTGTCACAGTTTGGGCTATCTCCTATGGAACACTTATGTCTCATATAACATCGTGCTTCTCAAAGTGAAAAGATGAGAACCAATTTTTCAAAGGTTTGTAGACATTTGTGAGCAATGCATCTTAAAGCGTGAAGGAATATTGCAGAGCTACTTGCTTTTCACTTTAAACAAAAAAGAATTGGACTTTGTATGTTCAACCAATTTTTCTTCTGGGATTTCTACAGATATTTATGAACCTTTTTTTCTTTGAATGTCACTGCTTGTAACACATACTATATATATATATATATATTTTTTTTTTTTTGCAGAGTTTTATATAGCGCGCACTTGACCCGAACCGAATAGGGTATCAGAGCGCTGTACATAGCACGAGTTACGTTACATGAGGACACAGATTCATTTTTGTTGGGCATGGGTTGATTAAGTGATTTGCCCAGGATCACAGGATGTTTGGCGTTGTTACCGAGACTCTAACCCAGATCCTCAGGTCCGAGGTCAAGCGCCCTAGCCGTATTGTCAGCTAGTACTAGGACATTCTCTATACATCTACCCATGAATTGGGCTGATATATAAAGGTTTGACGGGGTTTTGATACAATATGTTCATGTGATAAGTAAAAACATGGTAATTTACACCAATTCCCTCCATACTCCAAGGCTACCAATTCTCTTCAAAGTTTCACACATTAATAAATAATGATAGTTATGGACATTTGGAAACTTCTACATTTAAAATTCTACTGGTATGCCATTTAAAATTTCTTCTGCATTCCCACTCCTCACCTGAGCTCCCCGGATCAACACGGCTTCACCAATTGAGCGGAGGGAGCTCAGGGTAGATGAGGCTGACTGCGGGGACGCAGTATTCTATGATGGCCACCAACCAGTAGACGAAGCAGTCTAGCTGTCACGATCTCCACCATAAATCACAAGCCTATTGCTAATGCGCAGTGGACGTACCGCCTGCACATCAAAGCGTCCCAAAGGCAAGCCTGTCTGCGCTCATCCGCTCTTAACCGCCGCCAGGAATCCTGCATGTCCACCCTGAATTACCATTCAAAAATCCATAAAACATTTAAACAGTAATGATTTAACAAAGCTTAACTGTTATCACTGTACTCCTCATTTCCTTGTCTCATATAAAGGTCCATTTTCATGCCTAACGTAGGTTCTTTTGCTATATTGCTAAACCGGCTACATTGTTGGATAAGTGTGTTTACTCTCCCTCAACTAAACAGTAGCAGAAAGACCCCATCAACTCCACCTATTTGGTAGCAGTTCCCCCTAGTAACTCGCAGAACCTCCCCTCCACGCACAAATGGATATACCTTAACCCTAGAGCCATACCAAAACACACAGTAGACATTTGGGACATACTCCCCTCAGTGCAATCAGACATGAGTTGCATCATCGACACGCAGCTCCATCAGTTAGCTTTGCCCAACATTCCTATTGCATTTCCAGAAAATTGCAAATTAATAAGGCAATACAGGGAATCCACACTGGGAGAGGAGATAGCTGTAGCTTTACAGCATCCACGACAAGTCTAAATCCTTGACTCCTTCCTCGCCAATTGGGTTCAGCTGAGCACATTCAAAATACTTCCCCCAAACGGCAACTCCTGCCATGGTGCCCTTGTCTACCTTTCTTCTGAACAAAAAAAGATTTCAGTCCCAGTTTCACAAAGTGATTAGCATCCTATGCATTAGCCACACAAGATTTCCTGTTATTAGGTGATTTTAACTACAACCCTGATGTTACCACCAATCTTGACGTTCCCTACTTGCTTATCTCAAACATTTAGGGATGTATGACGTTACAACGCATACTTTTACTCCGCATACCATTACAACGCGGTATTCACAACGCATACCATTACAACGCATAGCGCTTTGGGGTGCTGGATAGTGGTAAGTATAATTTACTATTCTAACTCCAGTCCCCGTGGACCCTAGGGAAGGTGTTGGATAGTAAATTAAACTTACCTCTTATCCTAGAGCGCCCCCCAACGCAATGCGTTGTAATGGTATGCGTTGTAATGCCTGCGTTGTAGTGGTAGTGCGTTGTAAAAAATGCGTTGTAACAGGTGCATACCAACATTTAGACCTACATCTGATAAAAAACAGCCCCACTGTTTCCGAAGGACATATGCTAGACCTAATTTTCTCCCATGTCAGACCACCACAAGTTGACACGCCACAGCCACTAACTTGGACAGATCACTTTGTAGTACGCTTTAAAATCCCAATAACCACCCTCCCGGATAAACCCAAGGTCCAGAATCAAACCATCTCGGGACACTAAAAACAGTTCACTCAGGGGTCCTTTCAAGCTGCTTTTTCTGCCTCCATCCCAGATGATTCACAAGACGTAAATTCAGCATTAGCATAGTGTTGTAACTTACATGTTGGTATTTCCCTTACCCCGTGTTCCCCCCTCCCTCCCTCCTGGTACTTGGTACAGCCCTGGTGACAGCCGGCGCTCGCTATGGAATGTTGACATAGCGGCCCGGCTCAAGTGATGACAGCTGACGACATTCTTGATTGTTAAACTCTTGAATAAAGAACTTACCTCCACGCTGCTTCACATCGTTATTTACAACATTCTTGGCGACCAGGACAAGGGGTACTGTGCCAGGGACAGTGGATGTCATCTCCCTGGGATGATTTGAGTGCTGTCGACGGTGAAAAAAAAAAAGAGGAGACTTAAAACGGAGCCGGTGAAGTGAAGTAGAAGTTTACAGAAAGACGAGTCTAAGGACTGGTGTCGTCACAAATATATCAAGTAAGAGGCACGCTACAAGCAGATAGGCCAGCGCTGTGGAGCTAGGGAGCCATTCAAGGGTGTACATAAGTAATTCGGGTGTCGGGTCGGGCACCTCACCCTCTCATGCGCTTGGCGAAAATCCCATTAGGAGCTACGCTTTGGCTCTGGGGATCGGCAGTGCCTGTATTCAGTTGAGTGTCATATCGGGCACAGGGGGCGCTGAGGCGAAGAACGCGGAAGCGAATACTACCGAGTGAGGGAATTCGATCGCCTCAGGGCTGGTGGCGAAATCGTTGATCTACTCAAACGCGCTGTGGAAGTTGTAGAAGGTACCGGGGGGCGCGACGACGAGAGCCTCGCCTGATCTCCTCACGCCTGGAACTTTGAGCCGCTGACTGAATCTTTTATTCCTCTCCATCGAGTGCAGGATAAACTGTGTTTTGCGCGCTGAATGTGCTTTAGCCAGCGACTTTCACCGCGCATTTCCTCTCAGTCATCCCGACTCTGTGAGGAGAAGCTGTTCACACAGGAAGGTCCCGCCTGGGGGAGGAGGTTCACGAGTTCATTGGCTGTGCAAACTCGAGCTGTGGAAGTAAAAAGGGGACTGGCAAGCCCTTTGTGATACTATTTTCACCTCACATTTTAACGTTTGGTGCAGAGGTGGGGTTACTCAAGTGTGCATTATAATAATTCCTCCCTCTAATAAGCGAATTTCTCTGCAACTTCACCATCTTATGTGTTATTTAAGGTGGGAAAAAGATTACACTTAGTGAAGTAAAGTTACTGTATGGCAATGGCGGAAGCTGGTATGAGCCAACCTCCACCTTTCCTCAATGAGTTAGGGGAACCTGTCATTCCCTGGAGGAGGTGGGAAGGCATCTTCAAATCTTATCTAATTGCTATAGGAGGTAGCAATTACACTAATATTCGCAAGCAGCATATACTTCTCCACAATTTAGGTACACATGGGAGGAAGATATATGAAGATATAACAGGGAGGTTAGTGGAGGATGATCAAGAAGAAGTGGAGGAAGGTGTAAATGTATATGAGAGCACCCTGAGAGAACTAGGGGCTCACTTTAAGGAAAAAATTAATGTGGTGATGGAGAGGCATAAGTTTTTCAAGAGGGTGCAGAAGAGGGAAGAGAAAGTGAGTAATTACATAGCAGCTCTGAGAGGGTTGTCTGCCACATGTGAATTTGGGCAACTCACCGACTCACTTATCAGGGACCAACTGGTGAGATGCACCAATGACACCAAGACACAAGAAGAATTGCTAACTAAAAACCCCAACTTAGATGAGGCCATTAACATAGCCAAGGGTCTAGAACATACCGCGAGGTGCATTAGGGAAATGAAGTCACATGAGGGGACAAACAAGGAGAGAGTAGAAAACAAGCCCAGAGCAAGAAACTGTCTGTAAAGTAGGGGACAAGCACAAAGAGGCGGTTCGCAGTAAGGATGGTCAAATGGTGTGTTTTAAATGTGGCAGTCCTAACCATTTAGCAAGTAATTGGAAGTGTCCTGCTAGGAATGTACAATGCAGAAAGTGCAACAGGTGGGGACATTATTCTAAAGTGTGTAAAACCCCAGGCAAAGCTGTGCATGTTGTTGAAGAATCCACACAAGGGGAAGAAGGGGAAAGATCTTATATCTTCCAAGTCAATGATGAGGAAAATGAAGAAGGGGACACGTATCCTAAATGTGATGTGTTTCTGGATGGTGTGATGTTTAGTATGTACGCAGACTCATGCTCCCCTTACACCCTGGTGGATAAAAATGTTTTTGAGGAAAAATTTGCCAATCATCCTGTGAAGTTAATGCCACCTGGCATCAATCCCAAGGGGTACAACGAGGGAAAAATCCCACTAGAGGGCATGTTGACTATGAGAATATCCTTTAAGGATAGACATACAGTAGGAAAGGTGTATGTATCCTCTAGGGGCTCAACACTACTGGGCTGGAGGCACCAGAAGCAGTTAGGGATCACACTAGACCCAAATAACAAAGAACAGGTGCTGTTGATTGACCCCATGGGCATAGCAGGTAGTCTCACCGAAGAGTTCAAAGAGGTGTTCAGTGACAACTTGGGGGTCTTCAAGAACTATATGCACAGGATCATTCTCAAGGAGGGAGCTGAACCTGTAGTGCACAAAACCAGATCCATACCCTTGCGCATGAGAGAACCCCTCCAGCAGGAACTTCAGAGACTGGTCAGTCAGGGAGTCATCAGGGAGATTGAAAGTTCAGCCTGGTTGGCCCCGATTGTTATCACGGCAAAAGATGGAGGAAACAGTATAAGACTCTGTGTGGACCTGAGAGGCCTCAACGCAAACATTCTAGTGGACAGATTTCCACTTCCCAGGATAGGCGAAATGCTGAGCACAATCAAGGGAGCGAAGTACTTCAGTGTACTGGATTTGTCCTCCGCCTATTACCAAATCAAACTCCACCCGGAGTCTCAGTTACTCACCGCATTCACAACCCCGTTTGGAAATTTCAAGTTCCTGCGAATGCCATTTGGGTTGGCGTCAGCGGCCGCGGCCTTCCAAAGAGTCATGCAACATGTATTGAATGACTGTAAGAACACTCTCTGTTTCCAAGTTGACATACTGAAATACGGAGGTTGTGAAAAAGAACACAATGAGAAAGCAAAGGAGGTATTGGAAAAACTGAGAGAGGTAGGATTCACCACTAAACCCTCAAAATGCAAGCTAGGCGTAAGCTCTGTAGACTACCTAGGACATACGCTATCTGAAGAGGGCATCAAGCCTAAACATGACCTGGTCAGGGCTGTGAGAGATGCCCCTACTCCCATGAGCAAAGAGGACATACTGTTGTTTCTGGGGCTTGCAGAATATATGGCCAAGTTCATTAAGGATTTTGCTATGGTGTCACAGCCATTAAGAGACTTGATCAAGAAGGACAGCGTTTTCAAATGGGGCAAAGAGCAAGCGGAGGCCATGAAGGGCATAAAGAAGGCAATTATAGAGGCCCCATTTATCCGAAAATTTGACCCGAATGGTGTGACCATCATCTCGACGGATGCCAGCAATAGAGGTATCGGTGCCACTCTGGCGCAAAGAGAAGGGAGCAAAACCAATGTGGTTGCCTTTGCATCAAGGACCCTCACCGCTTCGGAAAAAAATTATTCAACCATAGAAAAAGAAGCCCTAGCTGTCTATTGGGCAGTCTGCCACTATAAATTCTTCATCTGGGGAACTCCTTTTGAGGTGCAGACGGATCATAAACCATTGGTCTCACTGTTCACGAAGAAAGATATGGAAAGCATGACACCGCGAATAGCTAATTGGGCAGTGGGGCTGCAAGCCTACAATTTCAAAGTATCCTACATTCCTGAACAACAAAACAGGGTAGCTGATTTCCTGTCGAGAGCTCCGACAGAGGAAGAAGCGGAAGATGAACAGCGAGGAGATTCTATCCTGGAGTTGCGCTTAGCAGCAGTAGAAAGAAACACGTGGGAAACTCAGATGGAGCGAGACGAAACACTAAAAAAGGTGAAAGAACATATACTCAAGGGGTGGCCGAAGAAATGCAAGGACATGGAGACGGAGATCCAGCCATACTGGAATGTGAGGGAAGATTTGTCAGTAGAAGGAGACTTTATACTGAAATCTGGAAAACTGATTCCCCCGGAAGCTTTAAGGAACCAGATAGTAGATCTAGCTCACGAAGGACACTTAGGAAGAAGCCTGAGCAAGGCTAGACTTCGTACAGACTACTGGTTCCCCACTATGGACAGTGAGATGGAGGACAAAGTGCGTGACTGCTATGCGTGCAGTTTAAGCGACAAGACAAAGATCACGAGAAGGGCACCATTGTCACCGGTAGAAGTACCCGATGCTCCGTGGAACAAGTTGGGCTTTGACATAGCTGGACCTATCCATGGCAAAGGGCCCCAAGACTGGTATCTATTGGTCATGGTGGACTACTTCTCCAGCTGGGTGACTTGCAAAATTGTCTACAACGTGAACACCAGAGCGATCATTGAATTCATGAAGGAGGTATTCTCTAGTGAAGGGGTGCCTGCGACACTGGTGACCGATAATGGCGTACATTTAATCTCAGAGGAGATGAAGGAATTTATCAAGGACTGTTCAATTGTACATGTTCGCACACCTCTGTACTGCCCCAAAGCTAATGGCAAAGTGGAGAGAGTTAACCGCATGATGAAAGAATGCATACAGCTAGCCAAGCAAGCGGGACAGAACGTTGAAGAAGTGATAAGAGACATGCTGTGGGCATATCATACCACGCCAAAGTCTACCACCGGCTGCACGCCCTTTGAGTTACTGAGGGGGAGAAAGGCCAGCACCAAACTCACACCAAGTTGGATGGGAAGAAGACTTGAAGAGGAGGCCAACCCCCAGGAGATCAAGAGAAGAATTGAAACTAATCAACGCAAATACAAGGAATGGTACGATAAGAAGTGGGGAGTTAAGGAGAGAGGATTCCAGCAAGGACAAAGAGTCTGTGTAAAGAAACCAGAGAGATTGAGAATAGGAGGTGAAAAGTGTTATGCCCCTAGTACTATTAAGATACGAAACAAGAACTCAGTTGTCATGGAGGATGGTAGACTGTGGAGTAATGACAGGATAGTACCTGCGGGAGGGGAAGAAACCAGGTCTCACCCAGCCAGATCTGAGAGTGTGGACATCAGTATATATACAAGGCCAGGCAGGAGGAGTGACAGACAGAGGAACACCCCCCAGTGGCATAGACATTACCAAATGAGATAGCCGCCTGCTGGAGAGGCCTGCTAGTCTGGCAGATTCCCCGAGGTAGCCCCACAGCAGGGACAGGGAGGTGACCACCCCATCCTCCATCCCCTTTTGGGGGATGCCTTTCTTTCCAGTTGCTTCTTTTCTCCCGAGGTTTCAGTTCTCATAGGGAGGATGATGTGTTGTAACTTACATGTTAGTATTTCCCTTACCCCGTGTTCCCCCCTCCCTCCCTCCTGGTACTTGGTACAGCCCTGGTGACAGCCGGCGCTCGCTATGGAATGTTGACATAGCGGCCCGGCTCAAGTGATGACAGCTGACGACATTCTTGATTGTTAAACTCTTGAATAAAGAACTTACCTCCACGCTGCTTCACATCGTTATTTACAACACATAGTTTAATAACTCTCTCACTCAGGTGTTTGATACTGTGGCCCACCACAAACCTCTCTCTAGAAAGCACTTGAGACACGACGCACCTAGGCATTTGGTGGAACTGAAAACCAACAAATTCCACTGTAAAAGGATGGAGAGTAACTGGAGAATGTCATAATCCAGTGCAGATAAACAAATATTCATAGATGTTTTTCTCTCATATCATGCCAAAATAAAGGCAGCATGCATACAACGTATTTCCAGCAAAATAGACCAGGCAGGCAACTTCTCCAAGAAACTATTTTAAATCCTAAACACCTTTGTCAAACCACAGGCCTGTTCTGCCAATACACCAGCTGCTCAAACATTTTGCAAACTTTAGGTACACATTTTCAAATCACAATTGACAACATCTATAATAATTTTCATTCTATGATTAATCAATCTATTATCACATCACAATATTCTCCCTCAATGGTATTAGAAAGATTTTAATCCATTTCTCAAAGACAGATGCCTGTCCTACTTGCCATAGCAAAATTTGGGTCCCTTTAGATCCATGTCCTCTGCATGACATTACACTAATTTCTCTTCTCCCTGATCCAACTATTACAGCACTGTGTAACCGATCCCTGATTCAAGTCACTGTCCCGCCCGAGACTATAGAAAGCAGCTCATGTTTCGCACATCATGAAGAAACCAACTGCAGATCCCAAACAACCAACTAATTATCGACACATATCTCTCCTACCTCTTTTGAGAAAGATTCTAGAGACGCATGGTAATAAATAGCTATTATCCTATCTAAAGAAGTACAGCTTCCTGGGCATTTCAAACTCAGGCTTCCTACCATCACACAGCACGGAGACAAGTCTACTTGCAGTATTAGACTTTATTGTGCTATCCCTGGATGTTGGACCCCCTGCCACGCTGGTCCTGCTTGAGTTATCAGCAGTGTTTGATACCATCTCACAAACTTTTCTGGTGCAGTATCTTCAGCAAATAGATATCCATGGATCGGCCTTCAACTGGCTGATGGACTTCCTCAAAGATAGGGTCCAAACAGTTTCTATGGGTACCTTCCACTCCAGCACCCTCCCCCTAGACAAGGGACTTCCACAGGGCTCCCCCTTGAGCCCCACACTTTTTAACATATATGTTGCTCCTTTAGTTCAACTAGTTAAGTCCTTTGGTTGTAAGACATTTTATACGCAAATGACAACCACTTGGTCATCTCATTTGGGCAGGACAAGAAGAATTTCAAACGGAGATACATCCCATGCATGAGAGAGACCCCATCTGGTTGCATCTCAACTATCTCTAACTTAATGAGGGCAAGACAGAGATTCTACTGTTTGGCACAGCTCAGCTCGACTAGACGGAGGATTGGTGGCAGGCAGAACTTGTTCCTTCCCCTTTGCTTATTCGAACCGCTAGAAACCTAGGCATACTCATAGACAACCAAGTATCTATGCAAGACCATATCACCTCCATGTTTAAACCTGTTTTGGTACCATGCGTCTCCTCATCTTTTGGTGGCTTCCGCTGAGTACATCCAGGCAATAGTAATTAGCCAATTACACTATGGCAATGCCCTGTTCCACGCCTCAAATGAATATCTTCTATCAAAACTGAAAGTGGTCCAAAATCTTTCTGACCGTATGGTAAACAACCTGTCTCCTAGAACTCCATTAGCCGTCGAAACCTAGAGCCCAACATTGGAATCCCATCTGTAAGAGAGCGCTGTACAAACTGCTTTGCCTGGTTTATAAAGTCTTGTCAGGTTCTGGCCCAAAGTACCTTCAGAATAGACTCACTCCTCAAGTCCCAAACTGACAATCAATTGCTATTATGTCCATGGCGCATTTGCTCTACTAAACATGGAGGCAGAGCCTTTTCCTATCTTGGTCCACTTCACCAGAACAAATTTCCTCTGTTCATCCGTGCATTTCCAAGTCTACCTCAATTCAGAAAACATCTTAAAACCTGGCTTTTTCACACACTGCCTATTACCCAGTGTCTGTCTTTGAAGCACTGAGATGTCCCAATGGGGTTCAAGTCATGCGCTATATCAAGACTCGCACTCAGCACATTTCCTGTCTACGGACTACAATCCCCATCAGGCCTTGCAGCAGGTTCCACGGACAAGGAAAGACTCGCGCTAGGAGGCAAACAAAGGGGGTCCTTGCGCTATATTTGGGACACTACAGGATAACTATGAGGCCATCCATCAAGCAATTCATTGAGAATCCATACGTCTACTTCATGGTGGCACCGGCCCGTTTGGGGTATGAACTAATATGATTTTTTTGAATTCTTGCAATTCATGGATACTCCTCTGACCAGGTGTTCATACAAGGAACCCGCTGTAGCTGCCATAGAGAAGCACTGATCCTGTATCGATCCCAAACCCTTTTCCTCTTGGGGCCGGCCACCGGTGCCGTGTCATTTCCTGTCCCCGGAGGTACGCCTTAGGAGGAACTCAGGGATCTAGCTTCACACTGTCGGACCCGCCTGGGCTTCAGGGGAGTGGCTCGCAAAACCAAGGGACACGGTCAGATATCTGAATGTGGCCTATTGTGAGTTCATCAAACTTTGGCAATACGTGCTTAGAACTAAGATACGATGTGGGGAACCTATTTCAAAGCCTCAGTCTCTGACCGGTCCTACTGTGGTATTGTTGCATTCCACATTCAAACTCTCATTGGGTAGGTTTAGTGGAGACTCGTGAAATAAGCCCTGTCCTTTGTCCCTGCTCATGCTGAGTAGATACACCTGAGCTTGCTTCAGGGTGAAGGGAGCTCTACTGGGTGTGGTCATGATTCCCCCCAGGCATGCAGCATTTCAAGCTTTCATTCATTTAAACATTTATTGAGCTTTTCACTCTGCAGGGTATCATTGTACGTTAAATTGGCAGTGATTGTATTTATTATTTTTCCCAGGATGTCCAAGATTTACTGATTTTTGTGGGCTCTGATAGTTAGAATTACCAAAGAGATGTTTACTTCATGCACCTTTTCAAAGAACATAGTAATAGTTTTAGATTTATGTGACAGAACTGCGCACAAACATGGGCTGTTTAAATGTCAATTACCACATGTTTGTAACGTTTCGATATCTGGAATCAACATATAGCACAGTCTTGAATTGCAAAATGCACTATTTCTAAAATTACTGAAGTGAACGCTTTGAGAGTCATATATCCGTGTGCATGTACAAAGCTAGACTCTGCGGCCTCGAGATTCAATTTAAACTTTGAGTTGCAGATCCACAAAGTAATAAGTGACATCTTAATTTTAATTAAAACCTGCTAGTTCCTAACTTTGGTTTAGAAAAGGAAGGCAGTGCCATTCTTGTGACAAACCATTAATCAGTGTAAATCAAATATTTGTATTTTCTATTTTGCATGAATTGCAGAAACGTTTTCTTTTCTGCCTTTAGAAATCAGTGTTAAGCTAGTGATTATAATTCTGTCACAAGCTGCACCTCCTGTAGTGTTCAGGTAGAAGGGGTGACCCCCTTTCACATGTCTGAGACTTCCTTAGTAAAAATAACTTTCTCTGATGCAGCCTTATTCTTGCCACAGAGCAAAGGTTTGCCAACAAGCTAGTGCCTTCTGTATCAGCAACCTCCTGTCATATGATGTTATACTGATGGAAGGACATCTTCCACCAAAGCCATTATGACTGTAGTGAGAACGAGAAGTTAAGGGAAGCCACAACAATTGGCCTCTTTTGAATTTAGTGGCAATCTTCCTGTCCGAGAGGGAGAAAGCAGGGTTACTTTGAAAAGGTGAGCACGACTTTCATCCTAGAGGGGCCAGAGAAGGTTGGCCCTAGTAGCAGCATACACTCTCAGGAATATCTATGGTTTCTAATTCAATTTCTTCTGTGTTTTCAGCCACTGCTTACAAAGAACTGAGTATCCATATTAATGATGTTGACACATCTTTTGTAACAGCAAATCACTTATTACATCTTAATTTGACAAGGTTGCTCCTTGCCTAATTCCAAGAAGGATCTTAAAGCACCTTCTGAAATCTGTGGTTCAATTTGTGCATGTCCCAATTTATATACACACGCATAAAGGTATTTTACAACACACTGATAATTTATTATGTGCTTTCATACCACAAATAATTTGAGTAAGAACTACAATAATAATTATCCAAAAGGCAGTGATCAAATGATTACCTTAACTATGAGATGTATTCCAGTAGTATTTTATCACATATCTTTACATAACTTACCGAAGGAAATGCCTACGTTATTAATAGCTTACAATAGCTATTATAGTTATATGCCAGGTTATGTATAGTATCTCCTCATGCCTTATGCCACTAGGCCTAAAGTGGTAAAACTCCCAGCCAGGATCATTTAAACAACTGGTCAATTTGCGTTGTCCATCCCAAACACCAGCACGTTTTATACTAGATGCAGTGAGGAGGCACTCTCTGCTCAGCTTTTGTATTCATTACCCCCAATAGTTCAAAAGTTCATCTATTTTTGTTGTAAAGAAATCACACAGAAACTGATAACTATTGTTTCTATTTTGTAATTCCTCACTGCAACCCATGGAAAGAACCTAGTAATAGTAATCAACAGCGAACTCACAAAGACTGGCCAAGTGAATGCAGTCTCCGTCTCCTGCTTCCAAACGCTCAGGAGACTCAAGAAGATCTTCAAACGGCTCTCCACCAACACTTGTGGAACCATCCCACAAGCCCTCATCATCAGCAAGCAGTACTACAGCAAAACACTATATGCTGGAATCCATGCTCAACTGACCAGAAGACCACAAACTATACAAAACTCTGCAGCTAGGCTCACCCTCAGCCTTCCACCCTGCACTATCATCACCCCACGCCTCAAGGAGCTCCACATGCACTCTTCAAACTCATTGTGCACACTCTTACAAAGCCTCACACAACATTAGCACTCCGTATCTCAACAACTGTATAAACCTCCACAGACCTACCAAACACTGCCACTCAACTGGACTCCTACTTGCACACACTGCTTGTTTACTGAGAACAAGATCCGGCTGTGGTGCCTTCCCTTATTTCTCTTCTAAAGCATGGAAGAACCTACTCCTGCACATCAGAGATTCCTCCTCAGCTATTGAATTCTGCAGTTATTGAATTCTGACTTTTCACCTGGCCTCAACCCCTCGCTTGGCCCATAGAGTTCCTCCTTCAGCAGTAGGCTATCCTTTCAAGTGAGGTGTGCACTATAAAAATACATGCAACATACCATGACTTGACAGCAGGGATATCTAGATATGGAGAGCAGTTCTCCAGCGGGGAGCAGAATCCGGGGTATTCGCTAACCTGGAGGGACAACCAGCTGGGTCTAACTGACCCTCTAAAACCAAGCTAAACTCATGTTAAAATGTAATTTATATTCTATGAGAAGGCTGTCATCTTTATTTAAGAGTGTGTCAATACTAAAAAATCTAAATAAACAAAATGTGAACTGATAGCCTTACTAACGGAGATCACAATGTTGAGTCATCAATTCTGCAGAGCATGGACTTCAATAAGTCATAATAGATAACCATGAATTACACTGCATCTAATTCTAGACGTATGCATAGGAAATTAAATACCTTCAGCTTATCTCTATATCTTGACTACCTTGTGAAGTGGAACATCTGTTCTCCAGTATTAGGGATGTCTTTCATAGATTCACATGCCTGAATCATTCCCCGTCGTCGGAGTGGGAGTCCCACGGTACATAAAAAAGCAATAATATGCCATAAATATGTAGTAATTACCAATAAAAACAAACCAGGAAGTAAAGTAGCAATGTGAAGTGGAACATCTGATAATTCTTAAAACAGAGATATAGTTTTAGGACTTGATTAAAAGTTTGTTAGATGTGATACTCCTACATACACTTGATGGCCATCCTGTCCACCAAATTACAAGTGCCATAGGATATAATACACTTGTAACATGACGGACTGGATATCCATCACCTTGTTGATTACAACATTATCACAATATGCACATCTTAAACATAAATGTATTCAGCTGGAAAGATTCCTTCTCTTAACATCTTGTAAGACTAACCAAGATGCAGTGAATGAGGAATAATAGTTCACAACTCTTTTAACTAGTCATTATTTTATTTCTTGTTCATGACGTATTAAACAGTATAGTCTTTGGTCATGACTTTTCAAAGTGTCTTATTTTATATGATGGCAACCTTAGAATACTTATTTTAACATAGTGATAGATTCCAGAATGTGAGGCACTTGTGGAAAACAACTGACTTCTAGTTGATGCAGGTTTAAAATATCAAAATCCCAACTTTAACAACTAAGCATTACAATTCCATAGCAAAGATGCTGTGGAGTATAAGGAAACGTATACAGAACATCAAAGATGGCTACCACTGTTCCTAAATTACATGCGAGATGAGGAATCATGGACAATGTTATCTGTGTTCAGCACTGTTACATAGTGCATTCTTCAGAGATGTGACGCCATTGGTCATTCAACACCGATATCGTCTAGCTCCAGGTTTTCCAGTCTTTGACTGGAGCTAACATAGGAGAACGCAAAGTATGCTGCCATCGCATCTTCAGAGAAAGGAGCGGTAAGCCATGATCAATGATATTTACTCCCTCGTCCATCTTTCCTGTCACTGCCCTTACTTTAGGGAGTGTAAAGAGACAGATCCTACTAAATATAGCTGAGTAGTCCACTTTTTACTCCCAGCAGTGCCAAAATTATCTTTCAGTGCTCAACTCCATCCTTATCTCACCTCCTCTCATGAACCATCATCTTTGCTTCTGTCTCTGGCTTAGATGGCCACCCTACTTCTTGCAAATATGGGTTTTCTACGTTATTTTTGTAGAAATGTTAATTGGCGAGGCTTGCCTATATGATTCTAATTTTTTCCTGCCACGCTGCTGCAGCAATTGCTGATTGATGGTGAAACTTGTTTCTGCTATAGTGGGATCATGTGATAATCCTTGGCCCCCACTGTTTCTCTGCTGTAATTTTGTAGGAATAGGAAAGAGGACCAGCTATTGTCTAGGGCATACCACATCTGCCCAGCTTCTGTGCCAGTAGTTATAAAGTGTAGTTTCAAGAAAGTATGTTGAAAGCATTTCTATATCTCTTTGATTCCACTTAAAAGGGTGAGAATTCAGTACCTCTGCTGGACTCAATGGATCTTTTATTCCAATTTCTCATAAATAAATCATTTGGTTGCCTGTGCTTTTCTGCTATGGCTGCAGTGCGTCCTTATCTGGCAGGCATCACGTATGGCTGAAATTATGAAAGCTGGGAAGGTAGTCAGAAAACTCTGATGAATCATTTTCCTTTTCTGGGACCAAGGGTGATTGGTCAGGGTGTCAGTGAGTTCATCCAGACGTGTGTGGAAGAACAACATATTCTACATCCTTTCCGCTCATAGACTCAATCAAAAGAGACCACAAGATCAACATACCATTCATTTTTGAACGTGTGCCCAGGAGCTGTGCTATCTGGATAATCCTGGTCATACCCAGCTCCAACAACAGCATGCCAAAGCTTAACTATTAAGCCCCTTAACTATGGGGCTTGTGGAGGGCAGAATCCAGTCATTTCATCAGGCTTGGCTTACTCTGATACAATACTGCACAATTAGACCTATCAAAGAAAATGGCACATTTATTGCCTGCAACATCCTTTAATGAGGCTGCATTTGAGGGTCAGTCTTCTTCCTAGCTCATTTTAGAGAATTTCATCTCTGCCAGTTCCTCAAATCAGAGGAATTGAATTTGGGATGCTTTTGTATCCTGCTCATAATTCCCAAACCACAGATTTTGCCCACTCCTGAATCTGAATGGTGTGAACAAGTTTATCAAACGCATTCCCTTCAAAATGGTGATGTTCCATTCAGCCATCCCCTTATTAGCTCCAGTGACTTTCTATTGATTGATGGCAGAGAAACTGGCCGTACGGAAGATTATCACGGAGGTGTCGTGGATGAAAACTGTCGTACCTTAGGAGACAGTTTGTAGAGGTAGGTTTAAAGTGTGTCGTTGTCTTTAGAAAGCCACCCTCTGGGTAAATATTCAAATCTAAAAACACCATAATTTCACGGGATACAGAGCTCATACATTTCAGAAAAGTGTTCTGTGTGTTGAGCTACTCCATAAACCGTTCAACTGAATGTAGGTCACCTTCCCAGATGACCAAGACATCATCTATGTAACACCTCCATGTCATTCATTATGTTGTGTCTGAAGGGTTACTTTGGTGGAGGATTTTTTGCGCCTCCAGCTGGTGGACGTAGAGGCTTTCTTGATGCGTAATGTCTCTGTAGGGTCCTCATGCAGGACAGTGTAATTTCTCCTATCTGCTAGGAGTCTCAAACATTCCTGGTCATATGCTATTGCTGTTTGGACAACAATAGCACCCCCCTTATCCGCAGGTTTTATGATGATATCTTTGTTACCTGCGAGTTTTTGATCGCTTCTTGTTCCAACCTGCTGGTGTTATGGAACACGTTAATGGTTGTCATGGTCAGTTTGCATAGGTCCATCATTACCGCTTTTTCAATAGCCAGCAATTCGACAGGCAAGACGGCATCCGGTGGGCTGAAGGTTGACTTGTGTTTCAACCCCATGTCAGTGGGAGTAGAGGTATCATCTTTGTCTTGAAAGAAAGCTTGCAGTTTCAGTTTTCGAAAGAAATCTTGCATCTCGGCTTGGATTTTAAACGTGTCCAGTCTGTTCGTTGGTATGAAACCCAGACCTTTATCGAGGACCATCTTCTGTATGTTGGACAGTGTAAACAGGGTTATATTGACCACTAAGTCCCCTTCTTGCTGGTTAATGCTTGGTTCTGGAGGGCGTCTGTCATGCTCCTCGTCGCCACTCTGGGGTCCTCTTGGTCCCCCTATCTGCCAGTTCACGTTGTTGCCCCTCCTGTTCCTGACTCTTCGGGGGTCCCGGGCGTGACCCTAAAAAAGGCAGTTGGCCATAGAAGCTCTCATCGTATTCTGGTTGCCCTTTAGGGTGTGGTCCATATTGGTACTGTTGGATAGTCGTGGGCCTTGGTATGGCTGGTATATGTGTGGACCTTGGTAGCCTCTCCATCCTCTCTGTCTAGGGTAGAATAGTTTCTGTTTTCTTAGGCCCCCTCTCTGGTATCTGTAGGACTGGTGCCCATTTGAGAAAGAACAACGCTGGGTGTTCCGTTTGGGTACCCATATGGATGGGTTTAACGATGACATCCCTTGGGGCCAGCTTAATTAGTTTCTTCTAAGGATCATGTTCTTGACAAGGTGTCAGTCTCCTCTCCAGAATACGACACACAAATATATGGGTTTTACACCCATTATTTGGGCAGGGGTGGTACATCCATCAATTATCTATAGGGTGTCAAGAAACTATTCATCAAGGCCACTTAGTCCAACCTGAATTCCATATGGGCACTGTACACAGTTATCATGTGCTTTCTCAACACCTTTACACATAGGTAGGTGCAATACCATTTTGCCCCTAAATTTCCACTTTTGGTATGATTGGTATATATCAAGTAAAAGATATGTTATGGAATTATTGTGTTAGACCTCATTCTGCAACTGGTATCAAACCTTTTAGTTTGTTGAAAGGTAGACTGCCATGCACTGTTGCTGCCCCTGCATGGATGGCGAGAGCAGATTCCTTTAGGCTAAATTACAAGGAATTGCGTGAAAATGTGGACAAATATCAAAACAAATATAGACTAAGTCACAATGACAATTTGAAGAAAGAATGTAAAGTTTTTGGTAAAGTAATGTCAGTCAGGGTGCATTATGACCATCTTCAAAGGAAGGGTTGTTCAAAGTTATCTACCCCAAAAAGAACTGTTGAAGTAAAGAGGAATTTTTTTTAATTGGATGATGGTAAATGGTGGAACACCAGAAGAGTGACCAAGTGCAACGATGTGGAATGTAAAGAGTGGTTGCGGATTTGCAGTAAAGATGTCGGCAAACCTTCAGTAACATTTAGGGTTCCAAGTTCACGAGATAAATTCCAGCCCAGATACTTGGAAGTTTATGTTTGTCATTAGTTTACATCATGTTCTATCATTTTATGCCTACGTTTATTGTTATATTTTAATTGTCTAATTTCATGTTTTTATTGATGTTAAGAGTTCATTAACTGCTGTATTATTTTTTATCCATGATTCATTTGTTAATTCTCAGTTACAATGTATTACAAGTTCACTGAAATGTTTTATTGGAAAGGAAGATGTGTTATAATTATGTTTCTTTAACCTCATGGCTGCTAATGGTTTTCCCCTCCTGTGCTGAAAAAACGCAAATACCAGTGTTACATGACGAGCTGGGCTCGTCATCAGCGTGCGAGGAGGCTACACCATGACGAGCCCAGCTCGTCATCAGCCTGAAAGGGGTTAAGTGCACGAACGCACTGTGCTTCGAGAACACTGTAAGGTTCGGCAGGCCAGAGTTGTCTGTTGGTGAGGCATGCCGGCCAGGGCCATTTCTTTACTGGAATAAACTCACTTAAGAGAAGATCACCGTGTGCATGCCTTATTGCTACACTAGGTTGGTCCGACTGCCCAAGATGTAATTAGGCAGTCAGACTGCCGGCGCAGCGGTGGCTGGATCTGACACTGTCCCACCATCAGAAGTCTGGCGGTCCTCAAACAGCCAAACCCGTAATAGGGCTCTTTGTTTGTAACATTGGTGGTAGCTATGTCCTCACCAGACCAGCAATGAGACAGTGGCAGAGGGTGCATGTGTTTTTCAATGGATGAGTCATACCCTTTAAACATTTGATCAAAATGATTGTAGGGATTAGGAGAAAGATAGTGGAAAGGACACAAAGAAAAAACAATGTTTTTTAAATTAACAAAATGCATTTTTAGGAGTTAAGAAATAGTGAACGAAAGGCAAAGCTAATTAAAATGGTCAGATTGAAGTAGATGTACATGACAAGGTCACAATAAGGTCACAATAACAGTCATGCAAGCAAAAGGAAGCCAGAAAGTTTTGGGCGGTTTGAGAAGGGCCTTAATGAGTCCCAAGGCCAAATTAGGCTTGAGAAGTCAGAACAGAGGAAAATTCAGTAGGGCATTAGGAATTCGAACAACACTGCAGAAATATTAAAACAATGTTACTAATGTTAATTTTTTTTGTTCATGCAGTTGTAAAGAATATTTTAAACTTGGTGAGTAACGAAGTCAAATACTTTTTTTGTTAAAAAATTGTCATATCTGTCTTGAAACTTTCTTTCATCAGAACAATATGGTAAGAGAAAATCCTTTTTTTGCCATTTATGCTCTACAGCTAATATTTTATTTAAACATTTTAAATGAAATACTGCCCTTAAATATGGCAGCTACTTCAAAATCTAGTTCATGTAACTTGTTCTGGAAATCCTGTACTTACGACAGGAACCTTTTAATCAGTAGTGCACCAGAAAAAAAACAACGAAAATATAAGCGATAAAGTACACTCTGCCATGCATTATAAGGATATTGCTAGTTACTGAGGAGTTCCATAACCATATAGAGGAACAAGGCCAAAGGATGAGTCCCTAATAAGGTTATGGAACTCCGAGGTGACTTGCAATATCCTTATTATGTACACCAGGGAATACTTTATCCCATATATCACATGGCCATTCCATCATCTTTCCCACAAACCACATGAAAATCTTGATGCATTGCTCTTTTACCTGAACATGTAAGATTAAAATTAAATCTCTATGGCAAAATTAAACCCATCAAAAATCTGTTAAATATTTCTTTCAAACAGATATTAGAAACAGTTCAATAGAAGTCAGTTATTAATAAAAAAGCTGCACTAGTTCTGAATGTGTGGACACATGCAGAAAGATTCTAGCATTTCTATATCTGAGGAGTGCAAAAAATAAACATAAATAAATAAACATGTTCTCTCTGCTCGTCATGGCAAACTGATAAAATAGAGCAGAAGAAATAAAAGCAATGTCCATTTTCATTGCTTTAAATAGCTGCTTCATGTATGCTTTGTGACCTGACCTGCCTTTTACCTCGGCTCCTGGCTCTGTCAGCTGGCCTTGTGACATCAGAACTCAACTGTAATAACTCAAAATAGTCGAGCTTTGCTGTCCATTCTTTATAATAGGTGACTGGGTGTGTCACAAGTCACTGATACAAAGAAATCAGACACTGACATTTATTATACCAGAAAACGTTGGGTAGTAGTGTTCCCTAAACCAAGAGAAACGTCCGCACATTCAAAGAACAAGTTTGTATACGTGTAATATCAACAATTGCTACAAGAAGTCTGAGTTTGGGTGCTCAATTTACCCTCAATACACCAATTACCCAGTGGCGTTAATTGCACACAAAGTGTGCACCAAATGAACACAACAAGTAAGGGTTTCAACAGCACACCTCTTATTATACTATCAATATCCTATTAAGGTCAATATAGTTTCATTAGACCCGAACATAGAGACAATCACAAAAGATATTTTTATATAAAGGGATCCAATTCGTGTGATGATCTTGATATTCTTTTATTCAAAAGTACTTCATTAAAAGTACCTAGCACATGGCTTGCCGACACGTGTTTCGTCTTACAAAGACTTTTTCAAGGCAGTGAAACTATGTCTCCTATATATCCAAGTATCCAGATGGTTATATTCGGTCTCCAATATCGAATAAGAGTTGCATAAGTTCACAATACAATATCAGTCTATGAGGCAATTAATATTAGATCACTTGATTACAGAATTATATATAGAATTATAGATGGGTGACAGTGAATGACACCAATGGCTTTCATCAATGGTCTCAGGGTGCGATCAAATACACAACAAGAGTGAAGTCTTTGATGTTACTCATAGTCGTAAAGTAAAAAACATACTCATTATTCACTTTATACCCATCTATAAATGACTGTTATGCATTGCCCTCAAATCAACCACCCCTAGGCAGAGGAGTAGTCGAGAGTGTATACATAACAAGGCCTCTCTTCTCTGTTCCAAATGAAAAAACAAAACATATGGCCTCATGCCATATACCCCTCCAACTTATGTGGCTTCTCTGCCCCTCCACTCTTCTACCCAAGGCAATGCTCTATGCTCTCTACTGGAGCAGAGAGCTAATGCTGCAGTGACATAGTCTTGTATGTCCATCAGAGCCCTTTTAGAGCAATTTGGAATTCCTTTATGCCATAGCAAAATTAGGAAGCAACTTTTGTTTCCTACTGTTGAAACATTATAGAGGTGAATAACAAGATTAAGAATTGAGTATTCCTGATCGTGATGCACTAAGAGCCATACAAAACAAAAGTTATTGTAGATTTAATTGCGGGACAAAATGCCTTCTGCAACTAGCATTGTGAGAATATACGGGAGCCATGCAACTGATTCAGGGAACTCTAGCATACAACACAAAACGATGTTCACCTCAATTGCTTTTCTGCTGATTGTTGACAAAAGGTTGTTTCGTAAATAAGTCTTTGTATAACCATTAGAAATCTAAACCATATTAAAAAAACAATTGGGCAAATTTAACAATAATTTACATCATAACAAAGTCTTTTAAAGTGAAACAAACCACTGCTGAGTCTTGATTCAGTATTTCCTTTCCAATTCAACATTTGGAAAGCTGGCAACTTACCTTTAAAGTAACACAAATAGCACGGTATGCTGATTTGCTCTCCTTTGCTGTAATGTTGCCATACAATGGATATTACTTGAGCATCCCAACTCTATCACCAATGCTTCTTTATGCAAATGCAAATCCAGAACGATTGTCAGACTTAGCTTTGCTTCAAAGAATAATGTCTTTTTGAGTCAGGCACACAATTCGAGTAATGTTCTGCTTTCTCCAGGCATTTCACTTGAACCTTACAGCTCACATCAGAATTGTCTAACTGTAGGATTTTGTATTCGAAGGATATCCTTTTAACACCAAAGTTATGCTTGACATGCGTAATACGATAGCATGTGTCCCTCCAAATATATTCATGCATTATTCAAGCCCATTTCTCATTTCTTTTATAGACCTATAATGCCATTAGTGTTGTATACACATCTATAACTTTGTTTTCTTAGCTACAATTATTAACATATATGCATTCACATGATTAAAAAGGTTTATAGAAATAAATGAAGGAGTACAATATGTTAAATCTTGTATTTTACATCATTTGATGTGAGCCATTTTCATACTAATTAGAAAAGTGTACCTATGCTGGGTACAGACGAGTACAAGGTAGAGAACAATCTTTGTCTGTATGCAAGTAAGAGGGCAACTTAGAAACTCTTTTGATGCCGAGACGGCTTAGCTAGAGATGTTGCAGAAAAGAGACTGGTTACATCGTTTCCATGTGGGGAAATTCTAAATGAAGGTTGCAGTGTTGCAATTGTTTTTAATATTTTGTTCATGAAGTGTTCTTACTGCCACTATGTTATTCATTATGTTTTAGCTATACAGCGCAAAACTGTCTCCGTACTCATGCTTTTACCAGCTCTGTCTCAAATTACTCACCCTTGTGCCCCATCTGCAGATCACCCCCTTCCTGTTATTGCTTTTCTCTTTGTTTCTGCTTTCTGTTTGCCCCACCTCCTCACCCGATCTCTGCTTTCTCCCTTGCACCTCCTGGTGCTTGCCTCATCCACAAATCAACTCCCAACCCTATCCCTGGTTTAACCCCTTCCATGCTGATGACGGAACCGCTCCGTCATCAGCTACAGTTGAGCTGTGCTGTTGACGGAGCGGTTCCGTCATGGCCCGGCCGCCGCGCCTGCGCGGCGCTGATTTCGCGCCTGCGCGGGCGTTCTAATGAGCGGGGCGGGTCATGACGGAACCGCTCCGTCACAAGCATAGCTCAACCGCGGCTGGTGACGGAGCGGCTCCGTCACCAGCATGCGGCCGCCGCGCGTCCGCCCCGCCCCTTTAGCGCTGCGGCGGAATAGCCGCCACAGCGAAGGGGTTAAACCCCACGTATAGTCCATGTTTATTTCCCACTTAAATGTGTACTTGGTGTGTATGCATGTTAACACCATATGTAGACTTTCAGCAATGGTGTTTAAAGCTGGAAAATCAGAACTCAAGTGAATCGTTTATGGGTTATCGGAGGGCATTCTGAGCTTCTAAAGTACCTGTGCCTTCTGCTGTAATTGCATAGCTATGTTTCTCGTGTGCGAAATAATTGAACTGGCCATGTCTCACCTTTTTACTTCTCATTTCATAGAGCGGGACTCTATTTCTTTAAATTTCGGACACTCTTGTTTTTTTCCACATTAACTGGTGAAGGGTTTCCATATGCTATTGTTGCTTAACTTGAATTCTCTTCAAAGGAGTCAGGCTGAGTCTTGAAGTCATCAAGGTCATTCTGACCCTCAGTGTCCATGGCAAAAGTAGTCCTTTTAATGTGATTTCTGATGCAATGTATTTCCTTATTGTCACTACTATACCCTACCCAAAAACTGTGATTCTTCCTGTTTTTTTGTGCAGTGTTTTAAAGCGCCAACACTACCCAAAGTTAGTGGGGTGCTTTATATTAGCACCAATTCCCTTACACAAGGACACCTTTATTTTTGTAGGCAGGGGGAGATTATGTGATTTGCCCACAATCAATCATTTTAAGCTGATGCCAAAACTTGAACCTGGTCCCAGCTCCATAGTTGGCAGCTCTGGCCATTACGCTACTTCCTCTCCCAAGAGACGTCACATTGTCTCCATAGCATCACCCTCAGTTGAACATTTAATGATTATGGCCAAATAACGTAGTCTCCCCATGCCAGCCCCCATTTGAGGTTGGTTGCACGTCTACCTCCCACCTATCACTGCTTACTCCTCTGAACTACGCTGCACTGATCTTCTCCTACCATGACTCTGCTTTTCAATATTTTTGTGCAGTTTTATATAGTGCCAACACGACCAAAAGGTATTGTAGAACATTACATTAGCACCAGTTACCTTTTTGTGCAGTTTTATATAGCACAAACACCACCCGAAGGTATTGGAGCACTTTACATTACTTTTCACAAGAACACTGTAAACATAGGCAAATCACTTAGGGCCATATGTATCAACATTCCGTTTTCCGATTCCTAAATAGCGATTTTTAAGGAATCGCTATTTAGAAATTGCAAAATGGTATGTATGTAGAAATTAGCTTCTCGCAATTAAGGAATAATTTCCCATTAATTTCTAAGGGCCAGGAGGCCCATGGGAATGAAGGGGAAATTTACAATTCGCAATTTGCTAATGGCAAATTTTGAATATTTTCAAGGGTGCAGGGGTGTCCAAAGGACACCCTGTTGCAGGCCTGAAATCGGCATGGGTGGACATGTGGCGCACATACATGCCCTAAGGGCATGTATGTGCGTCACATGGCAATTAGAAAATAGAAAATATATACATTTTGAAAGGAATTCGCAACTTACCACCAACTAGAGGTTGGTGGTAAATTGTGATTCTTAAGGCCAATTTGCTATTTTTTTGGGCTTCTTACATTGCATTTAAGAAATCGCCAAATTTGCGATTCCTTAAATGCAATCGCAAGATAAGGAATCGCATATTTTGCGATTCCTTATTTTGAAAGAAGATTTCCTTGATGCATACCAATCGTCCAAATTGCATTCGCAAACGCCGAAATTCTGCGAATTTCAGCGTTTGGGAATTCAATTTGGCTTGATACATATGGCCCTTAGGTCCAGATGTAGGTGGCCCAATATCGGTCGGTAACAGCCAAAATTACCGAATTTCGGCCGTTACCGACCGGTATTGGGCATTTTGAGATGTAGGGGCCACATTTCAGGATTCGGTAATTTACTGAATCGGTAATTTTAGGAATAGGTTAATTACCTAATTCTTAAAATACTGAGTCGGTAAATTACCACATCCGTAATGTAGGGAGCACTCAAGTGAGTGCTTTTTACATTTAAGTATTCGTTAGTTACCACCAACTACAAGTTGGTGGTAAATTCCGAATACCTTTTAACACCTTGGCTGCTAGGGAGATTTTTAACCTGTGCTGGACACAAACAGCAATGGGTGTGTTCATGACGTGCTCAACTCGTCATAAGCACACGACCAGTGTACTGCATGACGAGCTGAGCTCGTCATGAGCAGGGAAGGGGTTAATAAGCAATATTTTGCTTTTATTTCTGTTCCATGTGGCAGACATTAGGGCATGTATGTGTGCCACATGTAAACCCATAAAGAAAAGGGGGTGGTGATGAACAGAGTGTCTGAATTGAGCAGACCACTCTTACCCAGTCAAGAGATCAGGGCTTAATCCATCACCGTTATTTAGCTCACTGCATCACCCCAGTTCAGAACCTGGCTATATGCAAATCAGCCTGACCCCGTGCCTCATGGGAAAAGGGCAGACCAAACTACCAAGCCGACCGGTATTGGGCATTTTGAGATGTAGGGGCCACATTTCAGGATTCGGTAATTTACTGAATCGGTAATTTTAGGAATAGGTTAATTACCTAATTCTTAAAATACTGAGTCGGTAAATTACCACATCCGTAATGTAGGGAGCACTCAAGTGAGTGCTTTTTACATTTAAGTATTCGTTAGTTACCACCAACTACAAGTTGGTGGTAAATTCCGAATACCTTTTAACACCTTGGCTGCTAGGGAGATTTTTAACCTGTGCTGGACACAAACAGCAATGGGTGTGTTCATGACGTGCTCAGCTCGTCATAAGCACACGACCAGTGTACTGCATGACGAGCTGAGCTCGTCATGAGCAGGGAAGGGGTTAATAAGCAATATTTTGCTTTTATTTCTGTTCCATGTGGCAGACATACATGCCCTTAGGGCATGTATGTGTGCCACATGTAAACCCATAAAGAAAAGGGGATGGTGATGAACAGAGTGTCTGAATTGAGCAGACCACTCTTACCCAGTCAAGAGATCAGGGCTTAATCCATCACCGTTATTTAGCTCACTGCATCACCCCAGTTCAGAACCTGGCTATATGCAAATCAGCCTGACCCCGTGCCTCATGGGAAAAGGGCAGACCAAACTACCAAGCCGACCGGTATTGGGCATTTTGAGATGTAGGGGCCACATTTCAGGATTCGGTAATTTTCTGAATCGGTAATTTTAGGAATAGGTTAATTACCTAATTCTTAAAATACTGAGTCGGTAAATTACCACATCCGTAATGTAGGGAGCACTCAAGTGAGTGCTTTTTACATTTAAGGATTCGTTAGTTACCACCAACTACAAGTTGGTGGTAAATTCCGAATACCTTTTAACACCTTGGCTGCTAGGGAGATTTTTAACCTGTGCTGGACACAAACAGCAATGGGTGTGTTCATGACGTGCTCAGCTCGTCATAAGCACACGACCAGTGTACTGCATGACGAGCTGAGCTCGTCATGAGCAGGGAAGGGGTTAATAAGCAATATTTTGCTTTTATTTCTGTTCCACGTGGCAGACATACATGCCCTTAGGGCATGTATGTGTGCCACATGTAAACCCATAAAGAAAAGGGGGTGGTGATGAACAGAGTGTCTGAATTGAGCAGACCACTCTTACCCAGTCAAGAGATCAGGGCTTAATCCATCACCGTTATTTAGCTCACTGCATCACCCCAGTTCAGAACCTGGCTATATGCAAATCAGCCTGACCCCGTGCCTCATGGGAAAAGGGCAGACCAAACTACCAAGCCAATTCTTCACCAGAAAGGAGACAAGCTTCCGGGGACCGGTTTCTGGCATTTCATCCATCGTCGCCCCGGCTTGCTTGAATCCTGGTGGTGCAGTGAGCAAGGGACTCATGTCTGAGTATACCCTGCCACACCTGTAGTGGCCAAAAACGATACAGAAAAGGGGGTGGTGATGAACAGAGTGTCTGAATTAAGCAGACCACTCTTACCCAGTCAAGAGATCAGGGCTTAATCCATCACCGTTATTTAGCTCACTGCATCACCCCAGTTCAGAACCTGGCTATATGCAAATCAGCCTGACCCCGTGCCTCATGGGAAAAGGGCAGACCAAACTACCAAGCCGACCGGTATTGGGCATTTTGAGATGTAGGGGCCACATTTCAGGATTCGGTAATTTACTGAATCGGTAATTTTAGGAATAGGTTAATTACCTAATTCTTAAAATACTGAGTCGGTAAATTACCACATCCGTAATGTAGGGAGCACTCAAGTGAGTGCTTTTTACATTTAAGGATTCGTTAGTTACCACCAACTACAAGTTGGTGGTAAATTCCGAATACCTTTTAACACCTTGGCTGCTAGGGAGATTTTTAACCTGTGCTGGACACAAACAGCAATGGGTGTGTTCATGACGTGCTCAGCTCGTCATAAGCACACGACCAGTGTACTGCATGACGAGCTGAGCTCGTCATGAGCAGGGAAGGGGTTAATAAGCAATATTTTGCTTTTATTTCTGTTCCATGTGGCAGACATACATGCCCTTAGGGCATGTATGTGTGCCACATGTAAACCCATAAAGAAAAGGGGGTGGTGATGAACAGAGTGTCTGAATTGAGCAGACCACTCTTACCCAGTCAAGAGATCAGGGCTTAATCCATCACCGTTATTTAGCTCACTGCATCACCCCAGTTCAGAACCTGGCTATATGCAAATCAGCCTGACCCCGTGCCTCATGGGAAAAGGGCAGACCAAACTACCAAGCCAATTCTTCACCAGAAAGGAGACAAGCTTCCGGGGACCGGTTTCTGGCATTTCATCCGTCGTCGCCCCGGCTTGCTTGAATCCTGGTGGTGCAGTGAGCAAGGGACTCATGTCTGAGTATACCCTGCCACACCTGTAGTGGCCAAAAACGATACAGAAAAGGAGGTGGTGATGAACAGAGTGTCTGAATTAAGCAGACCACTCTCACCCAGTCAAGAGATCAGGGCTTAATCCATCACCGTTATTTAGCTCACTGCATCACCCCAGTTCAGAACCTGGCTATATGCAAATTAGCCTGACCCAGTGCCTCATGGGAACAGCAGTTTTACGTATTGCCAACACCACCCGAAGATACTGGAGTGCTTTACATTAACACCAGTAACTTTTCACGAGGACACCTTAAAGTTAGGAAAATCACTTTGTGTTCCGTGGCAGCCCGTATTTTCTGTTAGATGCCCGTCAACCTCCCACCCTTCACTACTTGCATAACAAAAACTCCTGTTGCACAAACCCTACTTCCCCCAGATCCCCTCCTCCACAGACTGTGTTTTTCACATTTGTTTTTTTGTGCAGTTTTATGAAGTGCCAATAGCCAATACCACCCAAAGGTAGCGCAAAGCATCACCCGAAGGTATTGGTGCTCTTTACATTACCATCAGTTACTTTACAAAAGGACACATTAATTTCCGTACGCACAGGGAAATTAAGTGATCTGCCCAGTATCAAGGATGTGAAGCTAACATTAAAACTCAAACTCAGTTTCCCAGCTTCACAGTTGGCACCTGTGAGGACATTATCTTCCTAGCCTTGGCCTCAGTTCCACATTTTCTAATAACTGGCAAATCACTGAATCTCCTAATGGCTACCTGCATTTGCTGTTGGTTGCCCATCCACCTCCAACCTTCCGCTGTTTCCCCTGGTTGAACTCTGTCACACAGACCCCCCCCCCTCCACAAACTCTGTTTTTCACATTTTTTTGTGCAGTTTTATGTGGCGCCAACACCACCTGAAGGTATTGGACTGCTTTACATAAGCAACAGTTACTTTTTTCTGTGCAGTTTTAAATGGCAACAACACAACACAAAGGCATCAGAGTGCTTTACATTAGCACCATTAATATACACATGGGCACAATAATTTTTATAGGAACAGTAAGATTAAGTGAGTTACCCAAAATCAAGGATGTCGAAATTCAAACCTTGTTTACCAGTTCCAGAGTCGACAGCTCTGTCTCTGTCTCGGGTAGACAGTGCATGCACTGCTCAGCTAGACCGTGCAAGTGCTGTCTCAGAGAGGCTTGTTGTGTTCTGTCTCTGTGGTACAAGGCCCCCCCATCGCCTACAATTGGTATGCTTCAGTGCCACTCTCATTTCTATGAAGCCATTTATCATGTCATGTGGTTGTGTGTTTGGCCCTCCTCTAGACCATGGATCAAGTACATGTCTCCTTATAGTGCTCCCGGTTTCACAGCAATTATTTCTTTATTTTTAAGAACTCCATACTACTTGTGTTTTCAGCCCGTCTCCCTTGTACACATACACATATACCTCTAAAATGCATGCATGTGTACATAAATGAATGCATTTCTTATAGAGCTGTTAAAACACAAACAGCACTTGTTTATTTTTATTTTGTTTGCGCAATCAAATGGTATTGAAGTGATCGCTCCACCCTCAGTCTTGCTACAGCGCGTTCACACGCAAATGATATTTGAGCTCTTTACGTGCTCACCAGTTACATTCCACAATGACACATTCTTTTTTAGATTGAGCCTGTGCCAGCGCTCAAGCACTACTCCGACGATAATTTGTTGTAGTTTAGTACGGAAGAGAAGCCCCGCCCACTCCCCCATGCATATTTTTTATTGGTTTGTGTCTTTTTCCTTCGTAAAACCTGTCTTCTGATTCCTAAATAAGCTTATTAGTCCCTCCTTAGTACGGCCATGTCTCCAATTATAACCTTCCATGGCTACTGGCCCCTTTACTTGGCTGTTACACTGTGTGTGCACTATTTTCTTCATTGAGTTACTCCTACATTAGGCACAATAACATGCTTTGTTTACATGGAGCGGGCCAAGCCCGCTTTCACGTTCAAATCAGCCTGGACAATGGCGGCCATTTATTTGCAATGGCATAGGTCATTTAAATAAGAGACCTATAACATTGCAAATATTATTTTTTTCACTATAATGTGGAGCGTGTTGCCCGCTATGGGGACAACGCGCCTAGTTTCTTTTTCTTTAACTATAATGTGGAGCGAAGTGTCCACTTTAGGGACAACACGCTTTGTTTCTTTTTTTTTTTTTACTTTAATGATAAGCGCGGCGCCCACTTCATGGACACTGCTATCTGGTTTAAAAAAAAATGTTTTACTTTATTGGTCGCCAACACCAAGACAAGAGTTTTTTTTGTAGTTTGACTTTAAAGACGTGTTGTTTACCTGTTCACGTGAAAGATTTGCTATGATTGGTTCTCAGCCAGGTAGCCGTGCTAATATTGGTAAGAAGTTACAGGAATACTTTAGCCCCTTACATCCACCAACCACGCTTGGCATTGCCTCTTGCAGCACCAGGGAGGGGCATATTAATATTCTCCGTGCATGCCGGTGGAATGGGCACGCTGGTTGGTGCCCTGCAGAGATAGGGGAGTGATTGCAGCTCTGCACAGCCTGAATATCCTTACCGCAGGAGATCTGTTCCATTGTGAGAGAGCCAAGACCTGGAAACAGGTCCGTGATATGGGGGAACGGGCACATTATCGCAAGGCTTCCAATTCTATAGGGTACGCAGGGCCCTCCTAGAGTAGCTAGGAGATGATCTCACAGAGCCACCGGAGGTCCCTGAGCTAACTTATGTGATAAAATCTGAAGCTCCTCGAAAGCTGGTAACCAAACTATATAGAATATCTATGTCTCACAGAGAGAATCAATACACAGCTGCTAGATTGGCTTGGCAGAGAGACTTGTAGATGGCAATAGACGATGATATGTCGCTTTACTGCTGCGAGAATACCAGGCGCGTATCCCTTAATGGCAAGCATAGGCTGATTCACTTTAAATGTCTTAATAGGGTATATTACACCCCTGAACGCTTACACAGATATGGCCTCCTTGAGGTGGCTGAGTGCGAGCGGTGCCACAGGCCGGTGACGGATTTTCTGCACCTGGCTTGGTCTTGCCAGATAGTACAGTCATTCTGGAAGGAAGTTTTCACGGAGCCAAGTAGGATTGCAGAGGTTGATTTGGGCCCGGACCCTGTGCTTGCGCTTATAGGCTATACCAGAAAGCTGCCCAGGTCGTCGGGCAGATTGATTGGCATGGGTATGCTTATGGCGAAACGGGAAGCGGCTTTGTGCTGGTTGAGGGGGCCAACTCCCACGGTTCGACGCTGGATGCGGGACATGTTGTACTGCTGCACACAATCTGAAAATTACAACAAGCTGCTACCACCTAGGTACTGCCCTAAAAACTTTTGGGGCTGTTTCATACATATATGAATAGTGGAGGAATATGAGTCCTGAGTGGGGGGAGGAAGTAAATATAGACGATAGTGTGGGATGAAGGGCGCCCATCTGAGAATCTGCATGCGAATCGCCCACGAGGGAGGTTCAATTAATCAGTATTGGGAGTGAAGTTTGTTCTGCTCGCCGCCTGCCCATTGTTCTGCTCGCCGCCTGCCCATTGGTTGGGTTGTTGGCTAAACGCTGTGTAATTTTAGCAATGGGTGCAAGAGACATATAGCAATGACGTGCTGCTCTGTGTGTGAGGGTGTGGGGGGAGAGGGGGTTTCACAGTTTGTAGATGAATTTTTTTTATTTGTAAAACTCAATAAAACAAGTAATACAAAAAAAATATTGGTAAGAAGTCACCCAAAAAATATTGGTAAGAAGTCACGAAAAAATATTGGTAAGAAGTCACCAAAAAGCAGGTCGCTGATGAGGCCATGTTGTGATAGGCTGACCTTTGACAGAATTGCACTGTGATTAGTCCTTGTTCACTCGGGCCCAATTATGATCTTGCTGGGTAAGCCCCACGGCCGACTCGCGCTTGTAGAGCTTCGCGAGTGCCTCGTATGATGCAATTCAGCGCCGATGGACTCAGGTTGCTCTGAGCCCGATTGAAGTGAATGGGAGCCAGTTGTACAGAGCTAATATAGGATGCCACTGATGAAAAAGGCACATCTCCAAAAAGGGCTCCCCCTGTCATGGGATCACCTTGGTGCACCCCGCACCATGCATGCATGCTAAGGGGGTCCCTTGGGTCCCCCACACTGGCCTAGAGTCCTAGGGCCCAGTGAAGGATGGTCCGCCACGACCCCCAAAGTCCGCTTCCCAAAGCTGTTTTGAGTCGGAGACTCCAACTCCCTACGACTGGTCGAAGCGCGCATCGCCATTAAAATCAGACGCATTGCGCTCTACGTGTCGACCATTTTGAAGTTGCTCGGAAGGCATCGCTGACTAGTCAGTCATAGCGCACAGCTTAAAATGCATCATACTTGCTCGCACGTACATCAGTACGAGTCGGTCGGAAATTGGGTCTACAAATTGGACTTGCGCTTGACGTATGCGGTTTGTAGATTCATAAATCTTCTGCGCGAGATCAGAATTGGACCCTAAGTTGTCTGTTGTGATTTTGAGCTGATTTTAGGATTTTGTGAGTAGAAGAAACAATGGGAAATTTGTTTGTAAATCCTAAGGTTACTGTAATATCTGGAAGGGTTAGAAATTAGCTGTGCATGGAATGCCAGCCAAAACAAAGTTGATAGGGATTGTACACTATGTGTGCCAGCGTTTCAGACTGGATTACATACACTTTATATGAAGAAGCGGTGCTATTTCTGTTAGAGGTTACTTTTAGAGTCCGAAAGTTAGATTTGCTGAGGAAAAACGATATACGATATAAAGCTGATGATGCCTGGACCTACACAGTTCGAGAAACATTGTAAGTGGGATTATACTGCCACAGAAAAAAAGAGAATAAAAGCAAGAATGCAGTTGAAGAGTTCTTTTAGAAATTGTCTTGAGATTAAAATGGACAGACAAAGAAAAGTTTGAGAGAAGAAATTACTGAATGTGCAAAACCATTTCTTGCTGTAGTTACAGTCGGAAGACCTGGATAAAGCGAAAAAGAAAAGTGTACATGCAGATGAATCCTTGTACAGAAGTGACAGTTGCTGCTCCTGCAGGAGTGAATACAGGTGCTTGGGGAGAAATTATGGGGTAAAAACTCCTACAGGAGTGGTACCAAATGCACCGACAGTCAGTAATGACAGCAGGGCCTGGTACAAGAGATATGTGTGAAAAAACAAGGGACACCCTACTCACATGTCATTGTACCAGGAGAGACAGACCGGTGCAGTTCTTTCCTCGAAGCGAGAGTAATTCATCTCCGCAGCTGGACTTGAGGCCCAGCATATTCAATTATCATCTCCACACCAGGTAACTAACAGATGGATTTGCGTCATGTTCTTGTGAGGCTTACTGAGAAACCAGCCCCTTTACTACAGAAATTCAAGACAACAACTTATCGCCCTTCTGAACTTATTAAGGCTTCCGATCCTAAACTGTCCTGACTGCCAGTATCCTTCCCACTATAGGTGCCTGGCTTGGCACTTTGCGAGTACCCTCTTTTCTTTTTCACGTCCACACGGTGCACACCACGTTATCTGACAATCATCCCCAGGTGCCACTTCATTGCTAGGTACTTATGAGGCTCCACATTGTCAAGTGGGTTGAAACGTCTTCGACTAAGGGAAGCAAACCATTTGTCAGTTAGTATTATTATATTAGTAGGCTGCGAGCACTCATTATGTATTAATTTAATGGTCGCTTTTGTACATTTTTGATGAACTCTTGTTTTTATGTCACAATGATTCACAACCCTGAAATATAGGTTTCACAATCACTTAGGACACCATGCCTGAATTAAAATAATGTGTTTACATTATATAAAGCAACGTATTTTCATACCATATTCGTGCTATATGCCTTTTCTCTTTCGGACATCTCATTGCCTTCAATTATTGTGAGTGTGCTAATATGTATTAAGTATCTTGTCCACAGGAACCTTTGTTTTCTGTGAAACTGGTACAATATATATGCTGAATGAAACTCAGAGACAGGTGGCTGCACCAGAAGAAATAGTAATGCCTCTTAAAGAAATTATTATAGGCAATCTGAAAATTGAATTTGGGGAATACTTTTGGCAAATGTAGATTTCAATAGGCTATCGACTTACAATGCTGATGAAATTAGATATTTGATTACAGAATCAGCCAGATGTGCGAATGATGCACATGATAAATTGAAGGAGTTTACTGATGAATTAGAAGCTGAGCAAAATGAAGAATGTGATATGATGAAAAAAAAATGGATTTGACACACGATGAAAGAATGAAAATGGGATTTATTACCTTGACACCTGATATCAAAGATTTTATTGAAAAAACTCAAGATTAGAATGCTTTAAAAAAATATTGCCAAAGATGGAAAAAGGGGACAGCAAATAAGGATTAGTTACTTACTTGTAATCCTAGTTCTCATCCAGTGGTCTACTCATCAAAGTCATAATCTATGAATAATCCCTGCCCATGTGTTGGATCCCGGAGCATATAGAAAATACATATAAATATATATGTTTTTAACTTTAGTGGGGGCGCACAAATACAAAGTCCAAGGCCAGCAGAGTATGTGTAAAAATTCCTTTCTTATTCATACAAAAGTAATGTCGGGAAGTTCATTTATTCAATCACAAAAAACGTTTCTCTCCTTCACTGGGAGCTTCCTCATGGCTCTCAAGTAATATGCAGTTAAATTAAGGATGGATAGTGTCTCAGTATTTTCGAAATTTGAGAGGGATCAATCAGAGTTCACCGTCCACTCTCCTCGAGGTTTCTAAAGTTGCATATCTATTGGCAGCTCCAGGTATCACCCAGCGACGTGGTGTACAAGTAATCAATTGCAGGTCCTTTTAATAGAGGTGGCAACGTTACCCCTTAGCTGTATATATTGCAACGCCTCTTCCCAGTGTGAAAGGATTGATTCAGTTCCTGAGTCTGTAGTGTTTTGTGTCCCTGAATCCGGACAGTTAGGTCGGCGTGCGATGTCTTCCGGCGTGGAGGGTCTGACTGCAGTCAGACCCTCCAGACCGCCATGTAGCCGCCTTGCAAATTTCAGAGATTGGGACATTACAAAGGAGAGCAGTAGTAGATGCTTTCCCTCTTGTAGAATGCGCATGAGGTCTACCCTGTAAAGCCTTGTTAGCTAGTTGATAAGACAGAGCTATACAGGAGACTATCCAGCGAGAAATAGATCTTTTTGAGAATGACAGACCAGGTATTAGTGGTTCCATAATTAACAAAAAGCCCATCAGATTTCCTAAGTGGAAGGGGTTTAGCTAGGTAAAACTTCAGAACCCTCCGGAGGTCTAGACAGTGTAAGGACCTCTCCGGGGGAGTGGTAGGTTGAGGAAAAAAGGTAGGTAGGGTGATACACTGGTTGATATGAGTCTGAGACTACCTTAGGCAGAAAATCTGGGTGTGTCCTCAGTACCACCCTGTTGCCGTGAAACACTGTGTACGGTTCCTTACAACACAGGGCCCGTATTTCGCTAATCCTACGGGCAGAGGCTAAAAAGGCGGCTTTTCAGGTCAAGTGCTACAAAGAAGCCTTATGTCCTTATGTATAGGAACGAAAGGAGTCCCCATTAGCTTAGTAAGTACGATGTTAAGCTCCCAGGGAGCCAGGGGGACCTCACTGGTGGAAACACTTTCTTAAGCCCCTCTAAGAAATCTGTAACCACAGGCATAAGGAAGAATGATGTCTGAGAAGGTGACTTCCTATAGGCTGTTATCGCCGCTAAGTGAACCCTGATGGAGGGGTACTTAAGGCCTGACCTTGCTAAATGCAACAGATATGGTAGAATCACCTGCTCCCGACCGTGGGTAGGGTCAAGAGAGTTGTCAAGACACCATATGAAAAACCTTATCCACTAGAAAGCATATGACTTCTTAGCGGATGGTCTATTGGCTTCTTTGAGAATGTTGATGCAGTCTGCTGGGAGGTCTAGATGTCCATACAGTATGACCTCAGGAGCCATGCCGTCAGGCGAAGGGAAGGAAGGTTGGGATGAAACACCTTCCCCTGGTCCTTGGTCAACAAGTCTGGACAGAAAGGAAGTCGCCGGTGTGGGACTGCCGACAGCTGGAGGAGATCCAGGTACCACCACTGGCGTGGCCACTCCGGCGCTATCAGGATCATCCTGGTGTTGGTCCTGTAAAATTTCTGGATCACCGCCGGGATCAGAGGCAGGGGAGGAAAGGCATACAGCAGTGTTTGCGACCAGTTGATCAAAAGTGCGTTCCCCCGTGAGCCCTGTTGGGGGAACCTTGACGCGAAGACGGGGCATTTTGCAATTGCGGCGTCTGCGAACAAATCTATGTCTGGTACGCCCCATAGATGAAAAATCTTCTGTGCAACTTCTTCGTTGAGCACCCAATTGTGAGATTCTACGAAGTCTCTGCTTAGGCAGTCCACTTGGACATGCTGTATTCCTGGTAGATGAACTGCCACGATGGATAATCCTCTTGCCAGGAGCCAGTGCCAGATGGTTTGCGCTTCCTGGGATAGTACTCTTGACCTGGAGCCTCCCTGCTTGTTCAGATAGAACATAGTTGTCATGTTGTCCGTCTGAACCTGGATGAAGTTGGTGCACAGAGACGGGTAAAGAGATTTGAGCACCAGATGAACGGCTCGAAGCTCGAGGAAGTTGATGTGGTAGCCTCGCTCTACTTCGGATCAGAGGCCTTGAACCTGAAGCTGGTCCATATGAGCACCCCAGCCTTGAAGAGAGGCATCTCTGATCACTGACTGCGCACCAGCCTTGAAGAGAGGCATCTCTGATTACTGACTGCGATGGAGGAGGGTGATGGAATGGAACTTCCCGAAGAAGGTTGGAGCTTTTCATCCACCATTTGATTGTGGAAGAGAGACACGGTCCTCCCAGTGCCCTGACCTCTGAGACCATTCGTCCTCGAGAGCCTGCTGCAGAGGCATCACGTGAATGCGTGCATTTGGCACGATGTAGATCCACAAAGCCATCGATCCCAGGAGAGAGGACACTTTTCTGGCTGTAGGACTGTGATTGTCCAGTAGAAGATGACACTTCCGGAGCATGGATGACAATCTCTCCTCCGAAGATCAAATGCTTGCTTGAACGGAGTCCAGGGAAGCGCCCAGGTAATGAATCTGTTGGGAAGGATTGAGTACTGATTTCTTGAAGTTGACCTGCAATCCCAATGAGTCCATCAGGTTGAGACAGAACGAAAGATGGTCTTGAAGCAGAGCCGGAGTGGAGCTTTTCAGCAGCCAATCGTCTAGATAAGGATAGATGAAGATCTACGGAGAAAAGCAGCCACCACCGTCATGCATTTTGAGAATGTCCGTGGCATGGATTTGAGGCCAAACTGAAGGACTCGATACTGGTAGTGCTGGAGTCCGATCTGAAACCTGAGAAACTTTCGGTGCCTCACTGAAACAGGTATGTGAAAGTAAGCGTCCTGCATGTCGATGGCACACATCCAGTCCCCCGATGGAGATGGGGAAAGTTCTGATGCAGGGTTAGCATGCGGAATTTTTCTTTCTGGATGAATCTGTTTAGTAGTCGTAGGTCTAGAATGGGCCTGTATTCTTTGAGTACTCCTCTTTTTTGGAAAAGAAAATAGCGGGAGTAGACTCCTTGATTCCTCTGCATAGAAGAAACCTCCTCTATAGCCTTCTTCTTAAGGAGGGCAGATACTTCATTCTGCGCAGCAGACTGTGGAAACGGGGAAGGAGCTTTACTTGAGGAAAACCTTGCGGAGGAGGGGACTTGAACCTCAGGAAGTAACCATGCTGCACAATATTCAGCACCCATATCTCCTTTGTTATGGATCTCCACTCTTCCAGAAGATGAGAAACACTTCCTCCCACCGGAGTGGCGAACAGTTGCAGAGGAAGCAACAGCTCAGGGCTTTGGAGGCTGTTTGGAGGCAGACTGCTGCTTGTTATTGTTGCCTCTGCCTCTACCAGGCCGTCTCTGCTGAAATTGGGTTTTCTGTTGAGTTTGGGAAGACCATTGAGGAGTTTGAACCGAACCTTCTGCTGGTAAGGTCGCTTATCCCCCTGACGAAAGCGCTTTTTAAAATACTTACGCTTTTCCAAACCCACAGCCTTCACAGTGTCCATTTCGGATTTCATTTTGGTCATGTCGTCGTCAGCGTGTGGACCAAAGAGAGAAGAACCATTAAAGGGAAGGTTCAAGATTTTCTTTTGAGCATCCGGTTTGAGGCCCGTGAGGGGGAGCCACGCAGAACGTCGTGTACAGATTCCATGGGAGTAGCCATGGGCCACGTAGTCAGAGGCGTTGGCTGCGGCACTAATGACCTGGTTGGCTATGAGTCCTCCCTCCTGTAGGATTTCGACAAAATCCTGTTGGTCTTCTTTCGGAAGCTTCTCTGTGAAGCGAGCAAGGTAGTCCCAGAGGGACCTATCGTACCTCCCAAGTAGAGCAAAAGCACTGGCCACCTTCATATAGGAAGCAGAGGTGCTGCATACCTTCCTCCCAAACAAATCTATAAGTTTGCAGTCCTTCTCTGGGGGTACCGAAGATGAGGTAGAGGCTGAATGAGATTTCATGGCAGCCACCACTATAACTGAGTCAGCCGGAGGATCCGATCTTAGGAACAAGGGGTCCTCTGCGGGCGCCTTGTACTTCTTGGCAAGCCTTGATGGAACAGAACCTACCACTGCAGGCGTGAGGAAGGTATCCATTGCCGGTTCAAGGAAGCTGGGCACCAGAGGCAGCTGTCAGGTACCCCACAAGGCTTTCCTGCTACTTGCGGAGTATTCTCACGGAGACGACAGGAGCTCTCGCCACGTACCAACCTTACCCCTGCTATGGAATGTACATCAACCGGGATGAAGTTGGGACCGGGGATGATAGCCAGAGATGACGGGGATGGCGCTAGGAAGACCAGAAGAGGACCACCCTTGGGATGAAGAAGGACCGTCGGCTCTAGCTGTAGGGAAGACAGAAGGACCCAGTGAGTTCTGGCTCAGGTGTAACCCTATCTAGGTTCTACCTCCTGGCCGCATGCAGACTAGCTCTTACCTCGGGTAGGGTAAGATCCTTCGTGGAGATGATTTATGACTCCAAAGGGACAGAAGCCTCAGCTCGGTGAGGCTCTCAGGAAACTAGACAAGCAACAGAAACAAGCGCTGCTGCGCAAAGTACTAAAGAAATTCACAAGCACTCCTGCGCGGGTAGTAAATATCCCAACCAAATACTTCAAGGGAAATGAAAACACAAGCGCTCCAGCATGGCGAATACAGGCAACCTGTCAGCGCTCCAGCGCGGTCACACCAGCAGCATGAGCGTTTCCAGCGCGGCCTCAGGAACTCACCAGAACAGAGGTCCCGCGCTGAAACCAGGATGCTGATGAAAATACAGGAGCAGAAAAAGGCATCCGTGAGACGGCGTTAATCAGAAGCGCTGAGTCGGGGGAACCACCGTGGTTTATGCGGTTTTCCCCGGAAGCACTGAGGCGAGCTGGTAGCTTCCGGCCCAACAACTGGACCGCAACTCAACACGCCCGTGTGGAGGTGAGCGAGCCTGATCACGCATTCGCGAAGGAATGGAAACACGCTGCGGAACGGACCCCAGGGAACCATGACAGCAGCAGAGGTCTAGGTGCTGTCCGGTGATGAAGTGTGTAAAAAATTATAGAGGTAGGGACCACAGGAGTATGCAGAGAAATGTACAGCTTCTTTGCTCCCCTGCCCAGCACATCTGTGAATGTTACGATGTCATCAATAGGTGAGACTCTTGAAGGAGGAGTGGAGTAGAAGGTCGGAGAATAGTCCCGGACCGTAGACCTCGTGGAAGAGGACCAAGTTAGAGATCTAGTGCGTCCTCTATGGTGAGACCTGTCTCGATGATGGCTGTACCGACCCCTGGATCTAGACCGATGTCTAGGCGGAGATCTTGGTCTGAGGGAAGGACTTGGCAGGTGTTCTGGGCCGTACCGGAGAGCGTGATCTGGTAGGAGATCTTGGTCTGGGTGAAGGTCGTGGCTTCCGTGGAGGAGACTTAGCCGATCTGACCGGAGTGCATGTCCTCGGAGCAGATGGAGTAAACGTGCAGGAGTAATTCAAGCCCGGACTACTACGACCGCCCGAAACAGCTCTCTGAGGGCAGTGAGAGGACACACTGCGTGGTCTGTCTGCAGATCTGGAGGACGCTTCTGGAGAGATCTCCAAGATGTTCAACTCAGGAGATGAAGATCTGTCCCCTGATGACATGGAGCCAGGAGACTCCACAATCACCGTGTCCTGCTCTGTCGACGGCGAAAGCTTCGACGTCGAAGACGTTTGTGTGACCAATGGCATAGAACGAGGCCTTGATGTCTCGATGTCGATCGTCCACGCCTTGGCGACCTCGACTGCGATCTTTGGCGGCGAGTCGGTGACCTCGATGTCGATCTTCCTCGATGTCGAGTAGAAGGCGAACCTCCATGGCGTCCTGTCGACGACGACCTTAGTCGTCGTGTCGACGACGACCTTCTTCGACATCGTGTCGACGGCGACTACTCTTGATGTCGCCTAGGTGTCGACCTCCTCGACATCGAATGGTAGGATCTCGATGACCCTCACGAAGGCGGCACGCCAGCCAGCGGCAATCTGGAAGACGTCAAAACTCTTGACGCTGACCCTCTCGAGGGCGGCGGAGAGTGTCTCGACATCGACGGAAGCCTCGCTGTCGACGGAGACTTGGACACGTCAGCAGCCACAGACTTCGTGCCCGAAGTGTGGCGTCTCGACGTCGACATACTTGGCTGCAACGAAGACTTTTGACGTTGCGATGGTTATCTAGAAGAACGCCTGGGCCTCTTCGACGGTGACTTTGACTGAGCTCTTCTTCCTTCCTTCCTTTTTCTGGAGGCAGGAGATGCGGAACATCGCCGTTTTTGAGCATGCTTGCTTGAAGAAGACGTTCTGGGGCCTCCATGGCCCCCCACCTTATGGCTCTTGTCTTTCTTCTAGAGGGCATGAAGTCTAATGCGCTCTCTGTCGCGAAGAGTCCGCCTAGAGAACTTCTGATAGTGATGGCACTGGTCAGGGTCGTGTGCAGATGGAAGGCACAAGATGCTCGCTGTGGGTCAGCCAGAGCCATCTTCTTGTCAAAAGAAGGACACTTCCGGAATAAAGCAGGCATTCTGACAGAAAAAAGTTTTGTGGAACACCACAAAAACAAAGCAGAAGCCTTAAAACCCCAGAAGATGTCGAATTTTCTGAGAAAAATCACTCAAAATAACAATTTCAGTCAAAATCTGAAGAGCACAAGCCCCAGGATCCTCACAGAAGGAGCTGGAAAAAAGAACTGACCCAACTGCCACCTGTGGTGCACCATGGGAGCAGGGGGTCACCTTCAGGTCTTAAAGGCATGGTACCCCTACTCTAATGCCTTAAATGCAAGGTGTCAGTTTTCTTTGTTTCTTTATACTCTACTGCAGCCTACTGGCAAATGCCTGCAATTACAGGTTTTTCCTATGGCAATAAAGCATTGTTGTATGCAAATGTTTACTGCTTTTTCTCTTTTCCTTAGGGGTTGGGAGTGTACTATTGTGTGTATGCTAATTCATGTAATTTTGCAGCAGTTTTGCCAGTTGGGAAATGTGTTGGGCTGCAAATATATGTTTTCACACATATATATACATAAATATTTATATGTGTTAAGGTACAGGTGGCAGCTACTGGAAGATCAGAGCTTTAATGTAGGTACAGACTTCACTCGTTCACTGAGGTGGTAATTTTTAGACGGTCACTTACTCCATTGAAAGGCCGTCTCCCCTGTAAGCCGATGCTTGACTTACTGCTCCTGACCGTGACCACGCCCTTCCTTGTTCCTGTGTGAAAACACTTCCTGTTTGTTAGCTTCGCCTCCGTGTGGAGTTCAGTACTTCAGGTGCCATTTAAGTTGCCTGGAGCATTGCTGTCGATTTCGGATTACCCCCATCTTCTCGTGAATGTCGCTTGCTCTTCCATATCCTCAGGATTCGGCTTGCGCTTCACGGAGTTCCTTCTTCCCGTTTGCTCCTCTCCTTTCCACTTCCCCGTAGCCGGCCAGCGCATCTCGCTACTTCTCCCCTCTTGTTTTATTTGCGAGTACGACGCTGCTCCACTCCTTTCCACTTCCCCGGAGCCGGCTAGCGCGTCTCGCTACTTCTCCCCTTTTGTTTTCTTTTCAAGTACGACGCTACTCCACTCCTTTCGACTTCCGGGAGCCGGCCAGCGCGTCTCACTATTCCCCCTCCTTGCTCACACAGGCGTTGCTGCTCCTCTGCTTTCTCTTATCAGGGGCAGGCCAGCACGTCTAATCTTTCCTTTTGGGTCTTCCGTGTGTGTGGCAGCTCCGCTCTTGGTTTTGTTCGAGAGCCGGCCTGTGCACAACAAGATTTTTGTATTCCCTCTTTTGCCTGTGATTGTCGGCATTAATACCTGGCTGCTCCGCCGTCAATGCTAACTAGAGAGCCAGCCAGCACTAATCTTTACCTTGTGGGTGCAACACACTGCTTCCTTTAACCCTGTATTTTTTGTAGAGCAGGGTATCTGGCCCTGATTACTTTCACCCTTTGTCTCTTAATCCATTTCTGAGACACCCACCTTATACTCTTCCTATCCCTGAGCATCTATAGAGTGTGTGGATGAAAGCTTAGTCCCTAAGGTTGTGGTTCCCAAACTGTGCGCCGTGATGAGAAGCCAGGGGCGCCGCGCGCCGTGCAGGATGTGGGTCGTGAAAACTGCAGCCACAAGTCCTCCCCCTCCTTTGTGCTGCCAGGTCAATTGATCCCAGCCCTCGCCCTCTGCATCTGAATGGCTCCAGGGCTGCGCTCATCAGCCCCAGTGCCTTACCTGCTCCTGCTGCCCCAGTAACGAGCTGCTAATTACTGGACTCCCATTGTCTGTGCAGATAAGGCCGGCAAGGGCCGGGGCTCTGTGATTACAGCTAATGTCAGGTGTGCATTTTACCAATCGGTATACACCTGTTACAACGCATTTTTTACAACGCACTACCACTACAACGCAGGCATTACAACGCATACCATTACAACGCATTGCGCTGGGGGGCGCTCTAGGATAGGGAATAAGTATAATTTACTATCCAACACCTTCCCTAGGGTCCACGGGGACTGGAGTTAGAATAGTAAATTATACTTACCACTATCCAGCACCTCAAAGCGCTATGCGTTGTAACGGTATGCGTTGTAAATACCGCGTTGTAATGGTATGCGGAGTAAAAGTATGCGTTGTAACGTCATACATCCTACCAATCTGAAATTGCTGTTGAATTAACTTTCTGTCCAAAACCGGAATGATTGCACCCAGGAGAAGTGAAATGATGAAATATTGGTTTACATGTTGGAACATTATTATTATCACATTGTTCAAGATATTGCTGACGCAGGAGTAATGTTGCTCTGTCATGAAAGACTTTGAAAAAGATTTCTTTTGATCATGTAACAGAATTAATTAGGCAACAGACTTTTTTTAATGCTCATTGGTAATCATCATGCACTTGTGAAATGTTATATGCACAGCACTAACTTTGTCAGTTCAAGTGGTGATTTATGCTTGAAATACTGCTTTGTATAGACTATTAGCATTTCAGTTCACCAGGACAGGGAGCATTAGTTCGAGTGTAACTTTATCTTTTGTTTGGGGCATTCTGGGTAATGGAGTTTGGTGAATTAACTGCATTGGAAAAGCCAAATTTAGCGTGTACAGGTTGGCACGTGACAATCCACCTGGGGCAAGTTGGTGGAATAAAGCAAAGGTGACGTTTGATGTAGTTAAGCTGTTTCTATGCACAAGAGCAGCGGGAGTATTTCGCAGGTCTTCATTATGAAATGGACGGCAATAGAGTGAAACGCGAGAAGATACATTTTCTTTTAAATATGGTCTCGCTTAGAGACAGATCAGCATGTTACGGTAAGCAGTCTTGCAGTAAAAATGAATATTGTAAATCAATGCCAGATTAGGTGGGTCACAAACTTGTCAGTAAGAAAGCCTGAATTCTAGTAAAGTGAGGTGGTTGGACAGCAACAGAACTGAAATACAGGCTCATGTTTAAAGTGCTGTCAGCATAATTGGTGACGTGGTAGGAACTGTGAATAGTAGCGCTTTTTTGGTTAAATAGCAGTACAGAATACAAGTTATTTATTACGGTTTTTGTAATTTGTATAACACAAATGAATTAATGAAGGTGAATCTTTTTGTATTATAGATACCCCTGAAGGTTTTTTACCGAAATGCACTGGGTGACTTTTTAATACAGCGTAACATATAGAAACATCGTCAAAGCTACATCTGCCTTGGAGTCATGTCTTTTCATAATATACACATAACCCCCCTTTATCAGCAATTTCCATTTAGTTACCTCTTTCTTAATATGTATCCCAGATTCAGGATGGCTTGTGTTTGGAGACCCTGTGAGAAACCGAGTTATGCTGATAACCATTTCCCCTTTTCAACGCTCGTCTCTGACAAAATTAGGTTAGACGTGTTGACAAAGAAAAAAAAAGTGGAATTTCTGCCTGTAAATGAGACAGGTGATCTATGTGACCGTGTAGTACAGTTACAGATTGTCAATATGATGGGCATTCTCCAAGATGGTTTTGGCATCCTAAAAGGGAATGCTTATGATTTGGAGAGCTTTGGGGACCCCGATCTGTTCAACGTTCTAAAATCGCACACAAATGTTTCCACATTAGCATTGCTAATTTAGGTCACCAGTATTCCCCTGCGCGTCACCTGGAAGGAACGTACCCTTGGGAATTGCCAACGTGTCACTTTGCTGTGCCCACAGCAGTCTTTGAGAGGATGCGGCAGTCGGTGATGGAGGGGCTTAGACTTTGCGAGGTCGTTTCATGTGCTGTGTGATCACTGTTGGCCTGGGAGAGCTGCCTCGGATCGATCAGGTTGGACTCCAGCTGCAGATCTGAAGCAGTCTCTCGACTTGCCCAGTGCATGCAACTAGAGTACACCCAAGAGCATGAATGTTGTATTTGGCACGCCCAAGAAATGCTATCTTCCTTCCGTACATGACGACTTGCTACTCTATGATGGTGTTGTATGCATTGCAATGTACTTTATAAGATCTTTGTGATTGCAAATAAAGTTTTAAATGGTGATGGTTACTCTGAATCCTTCATCACGTCTAGGCTTGATTCTTCATGTAGACCAGTGGTTCCCAAAGTGTGCGCCGCGGTGCGCTGGTAAAAAAATGGTGGGGAGCCACGGCCAACTGCCAATAAGGTCAAGGGAGCCACGTGTCAAAAAAGTTTGGGAGCCACTGCCCTTTTTTTAAAGTTATCTTTATTGAGTTTTTTCCAGTGTATATTACGCCCCCCCCCCCCCCCCCCCCCCCCCACCTCCCCTCAGGTCATACAGGTTCGGCAAAGAATATTTCACATATAAACACAGAAAAATTAGAAAATTCGTACATTGTACAATAATGGCTAAGTAAATTAATCAAACAACCAAGAAAACATTTCCCTTCTTTTTGAGGAGATACACATAACATCTAGATAATTATAGATTTCAAATAATATGCACTTACTCTATTGGTCAGAGGCTTTTCCTGACAGACGTTTGAGGACACCGAGGGCAGATCCAGCTAACTCCTCGCCGCACCCGCTCCGCGGGTGCCGCTTCGCACGGGAGTGCGCTGCATACCAATCACCACCAGCAGATCCCGGAAGGCAGAGGTAAGGGTGAGAGGCTCGGCGGGGCTGCGAGTGTGCGGGGACTCCAGCAACCAGGAGTCCCTGCGAGAGCACGGAAACAGCATCCGGTCCGCTCTCCCCGCCGGCCCGCCCCCCGCCCGCCTAAGGCTCTTAAAGGCGCATCCTACCACTACCTGTTGGGGCACTTACTCTATTGGTCAGAGGCTTTTCCTGACAGACGTTTGAGGACACCGAGGGCAGATCCAGCTAACTCCTCGCCGCACCCGCTCCGCGGGTGCCGCTTCGCACAGGAGTGCGCTGCATACCAATCACCGCCAGCAGATCCCGGAAGGCAGAGGTAAGGGTGAGAGGCTCGGCGGGGCTGCGAGTGTGCGGGGACTCCAGCAACCAGGAGTCCCTGCGAGACCACGGAAACAGCATCCGGTCCGCTCTCCCCGCCGGCCCGCCCCCCGCCCGCCTAAGGCTCTTAAAGGCGCATCCTTCCACTACCTGTTGGCGCACTTATTCTATTGGTCAGAGGCTTTTCCTGACAGACGTTTGAGGACACCGAGGGCAGATCCAGCTAACTCCTCGCTGCACCCGCTCCGCGGGTGTCGCTTCACACGGGAGTGCGCTGCATACCAATCACCGCCAGCAGATCCCGGAAGGCAGAGGTAAGAGTGAGAGGCTCGGCGGGGCTGCGAGTGTGCGGGGACTCCAGCAACCAGGAGTCCCTGCGAGACCACGGAAACAGCATCCGGTCCGCTCTCCCCGCCGGCCCGCCCCCCGCCCGCCTAAGGCTCTTAAAGGCGCATCCTACCACTACCTGTTGGGGCACTTACTCTATTGGTCAGAGGCTTTTCCTGACAGACGTTTGAGGACACCGAGGGCAGATCCAGCTAACTCCTCGCCGCACCCGCTCCGCGGGTGCCGCTTCGCACGGTAGTGCGCTGCATACCAATCACCGCCAGCAGATCCCGGAAGGCAGAGGTAAGGGTGAGAGGCTCGGCGGGGCTGCGAGTGTGCGGGGACTCCAGCAACCAGGAGTCCCTGCGAGACCACGGAAACAGCATCCGGTCCGCTCTCCCCGCCGGCCCGCCCCCCGCCCGCCTAAGGCTCTTAAAGGCGCATCCTACCACTACCTGTTGGGGCACTTACTCTATTGGTCAGAGGCTTTTCCTGACAGATGTTTGAGGACACCGAGGGCAGATCCAGCTAACTCCTCGCCGCACCCGCTCCGCGGGTGCCGCTTCGCACGGGAGTGCGCTGCATACCAATCACCGCCAGCAGATCCCGGAAGGCAGAGGTATGGGTGAGAGGCTCAGCGGGGCTGCGAGTGTGCGGGGACTCCAGCAACCAGGAGTCCCTGCGAGACCACGGAAACAGCATCCGGTCCGCTCTCCCCGCTGGCCCGCCCCCCGCCCGCCTAAGGCTCTTAAAGGCGCATCCTACCACTACTTGTTGGGGCACTTACTCTATTGGTCAGAGGCTTTTCCTGACAGACGTTTGAGGACACCGAGGGCAGATCCAGCTAACTCCTCGCCGCACCCGCTCCGCGGGTGCCGCTTCGCACGAGAGTGCGCTGCATACCAATCACCGCCAGCAGATCCCGGAAGGCAGAGGTAAGGGTGAGAGACTCGGCAGGGCTGCGAGTGTGCGGGGACTCCAGCAACCAGGAGTCCCTGCGAGACCACGGAAACAGCATCCGGTCCGCTCTCCCCGCCGGCCCGCCCCCCGCCCGCCTAAGGCTCTTAAAGGCGCATCCTACCACTACTTGTTGGGGCACTTACTCTATTGGTCAGAGGCTTTTCCTGACAGACGTTTGAGGACACCGAGGGCAGATCCAGCTAACTCCTCGCCGCACCCGCTCCGCGGGTGCCGCTTCGCACGGGAGTGCGCTGCATACCAATCACCGCCAGCAGATCCCGGAAGGCAGAGGTAAGGGTGAGAGACTCGGCAGGGCTGCGAGTGTGCGGGGACTCCAGCAACCAGGAGTCCCTGCGAGACCACGGAAACAGCATCCGGTCCGCTCTCCCCGCCGGCCCGCCCCCCCGCCCATTACGCCCACTATATTATAGCATTAAACTCCCGCAGCGCGGGACGCAGCACGGGGCAAAGACCGGGCTAAGAGCGGGCCGTTTGAGGCCGTTCGAGGACTGAGCAGGACTGGACTGGCCCATCCTCCTTCGCCTTTTATTTCCATAATCCTCACTAAGCCTATAAAGGTAAATAAATAATCATACTTTCCCATTTCGCCCTCCTGACCAGCATTTGTCCTTTTGCACTAAGCGCCATGAGTACCAGGGTAACACGTAGCAAGGCTTCTAAAGGTGGGCCACAAATTAGTGGCCCCATGGATGACTTTAATAATATGCATCTTTAACCATTTAAGTTTTTGTGGTATTTAAATCCCGCAGAATATGGCTTTATGTTACAGAGAATTACTTTGAGATTGGGACCACTCAATCAAAGGATTCCAAATTTTCAATCCCCTGACCCTCCTTCTTCTGCCTGTTCTTTTATATATAGCCATTTCCAAATTAAATATAGCTAGCAATCTAGAAAACCATTGTTGAAAGGATGGTGGGTTAGGGTCTAGCCAGGCAGAAGCGATACATATTCTTAGAACCGCCATGGCGATAAATATTAGTTCATGTCCAAGTGATGATTCATTGAGATTGGTTACTCCAAGCAAAATCATTTCATTAGAGAGGATTATTCTGGTTTTTAGAATCTCAGTTAAAAACTGTTCAATACTCAGTTTTAAGGGGGATAAATTTACACAGGAAGAAAATACGTGTATGCTATCCGCCTCAGATAATGTACATCTAAAGCAGCATGTACCCCTCCCACTTCCCCATTTAGCGATTCTATCTGGGGTATAATACAAGAAAAAGCATGTTTTATAAAATTGTGTTTGCAATTTGGTTGACATAAGGATGGTTTGGGATAAATCATAGGCATGATTGAATTCTTCCATAGTCATTGTTAATTTTCCCTGCCACTTCTGAAATGTCTTCTCGTGATTGTTCGGAAGAAGGGATACCAAGTGAGAATACATCTCACCAATCGTAAATTTTTTTGGTTTTATTAATGTTTCTGCTGTCTGTATTTTATTAAACGAGGTATTTTCTCTAATTCTTTGGGTTAAAAAATCTCTAATTTGTAGATAGTTAAAAAAGTCCCTCCATTCCAAATGATATGTTTCCCTCAAGGTTTCAAACGAGTGTAACCCCTCATTTACGAAAAGACATCCAAAGTGTGTAATTCCAGTCATGGTCCATCTCTTAATGCAGGCTCCACTAAAGATTTCAGGTAGAGCTGGATTATTGCTTAGTGGAGAATAGAGCGAGAGTCGTCCGATGCCCAATAATTTCCTCACAGCTTTCCACGCTTTAAACCCTCCGAGTAAGGTCTTTAGATGGACCTTTTTGTGATAGCTATCATAAAGAAATCGCCACAGATAACCCTTGCTCCCATTACCTAATACCAGCTGATGGATTGATGGTAGGTCTTCCCCTAAGATTATCTCATTATTACCTAATAAAAATAAGAGTTCATGATTATATGAGAGCATACAAGCCCAATAATATAATTTGAGGTTAGGGAGGGCTAAGCCTCCTTTTTCTCTAGGAAGAGTCAAGAGCTTATAGGCTCTACGTGGTTGTGAATAGGACCAAATAAAACTTGAGAAAGTACGCTCCATCAATTTGAACCAATATTCAGAGATTTCCAGATTGATTGCTCTGAACATATAAAGCAGTTTAGGGAAGTATACCATTTTTAAGGCGTTCACACGGCCAATCAAAGATAAGTGTAGGTTATTTAAACGATGAAGATCTTTCTGCATTTTATCTAGCAGAGGGCTCAAATTTAATGCGACCAATTTATCGAGGTTGGAGGAGATACATACCCCTAAGTAGGTCGCCTTTATTGTCACTCGAGGATCTATCATGATGCATTTATCGTTTAAGACTACTTGGGTTTTACTTTGATTGAGAATGTAGCCGGCCATATTACCAAAGTTTTTGGCCTCGGTTTCGATTATAGGTAGGGCTAATACTGGATCTGATGTTACTATGGCTATGTCATCAGCATATGCAAGAGTTTTTGTTACATAGCCTTGGGTCCGAATAGGGATAATACTGGCATTAGATTCCAAACTGCGAATAAAGAGATCAATGTAGATGGCAAACAGTAATGGAGAGCATGGGCATCCCTGTTGAGTTCCCCTTGATATTGTTAATTCTTTAGATAGATTCCCATTTATCATCACTACTGCTTTAGGGCTGGTATATAGTTTTTGTACTGCCTGAATGAATCCTTGTTTAAATCCCAGGTGACCCATTGCCAGCCACAGAAATGACCAGGAGACCCGATCAAAGGCTTTTTCAGCGTCTAAAAGAATAAGCGCCATTGGGTCTCCTGTCACCTCTGTGCTGTCAAAGAGGGTGATCACTCTATGGATATGATCTGTGGTTCCTCTTCCAGGTATAAACCCATGCTGGGAGTGTGAGACAAGTTTGTGGATTAGTGGTGCCATACGATTCGCTATTAACTTGGAATATATTTTTGAATCCACATTAATTGAAGTGATAGGGCGATAAGAGCCCATCTGATTAGGAGGTTTATCTTTCTTCAGGAATACTACTATTTTCGCTTTTGACCATGATCTTGGTGGTAATCCCCCGTTAAATATGTGCACACATACTTCCAAGAGAATCCCTTTGATTTGATCTAAGAAGGTGATATAGAACTCTAGGGGGATCGAGTCTAAGCCAGTTGCTTTTCCTCTAGGTAAAGTTTTCACTGTCTCTAGGATTTCTTCCAGGACTGGTATCTTCTCTGCCCTAAGGTATCCTTACTCCCTATAATCTACGTAGGAAGTCCTTCAAACTTTCCTGTGATACTTCCTGTGCCTGGGATCTTCCAGACGGTAATGGGACATGCTGACTGGTAAGTGATTATTTGTAGTTCTTGTGTAGTCACACCAAGCTTGTATTTTATCTTTTAGCACTACGTCCATCCAGTTCCACATACCATTGTTACCTGCTGTATCATCTTGGGAAAGAGTGGTGGTCACTCTATGATTTATTCCCCTCACTTTTTGACGACTATTTCTTATGAGTGAGTTCTAGATCTCCTAGAGTAGTTGTTGAATAGTGTTGGGACTAGTATCTTCGCTCCTATGGAATCACGCTTGAGTCCATTTGGGTATTGGATTCAAACCCGACAATATGTATTTTCTATATGCTCTGGGATCCCGCACATGGGCGGTGATTATTCATAGATAATGACTATTGATGAGTAACCCCTGGATGAGAAACAGAGGATGAAAGGGGTTGAAGATAGAAATGTTGCAAGTTAGAACAGGGACAGTTTTGGAATTTCCTTTGAGAGAAATTCATGGAGGGAATCTAGTGCAGGTTCACTGGACACAAGCTGACTTGTATGCATGTACACATCATTTTCAGAAGTTGCGAGAAGATCCTGCAAAGCGGTTCGATTATGTCCAAAGCCGACACCTATTTCTCAGATGTTGTGGACAAATTTGAGTTCATTGTTTGAGATTGTGGTTGGGGATTTGTGGTTAGAAAGTAAGGTTGTGGTTGGATGGTCAACACAAATACCAGCTAGGACTGGTCCTTATAATAAACCAGCACACAAACATAAGGCTGTAATTGAGTATTTAAAAAAGTAAGTTCCTGAAAAGTATATAAATTGGTGCAACATTTTGAGAACCATGTAAGAGATAAAGTAGTCAGTGCACTCTTTCTATGAGATGCTAATGCATATTTATAAGTAACACATCATAGTTGCAAATCACGAAAAGATGAGTTTAGTGGTTTCGGATCTGCATTTGTAGATGACAGGAAATCAATAACTACAATCAAAATATTGAGTTGTGTTGGCAGACAAAAGGCATAGAGAAGTCCTTGATGTTGGCTAAGACTAGTAGTGAATAATTTGAGACAAAGCAGAAAACACTTCAGGGTGAAATTGATGATTGCTCAGACAAAGCAGTTTGAGAAAGTATTCAGGATTCCAATGGGTTAAAATATCAATCAATCAGTGAAACTCAATCAGTGAAACTTATAAAGCGCGCTACATACCCTTAGGGTCTCAAGGCGCTGGGGGGGGGGGGGGGGGGGGGGGGGGGGTGCCGCTACTGCTCGAACAGCCAGGTCTTCAGCTTCTTCCTGAAGGAGAGGTGGTCTTGGGTCAGGCGCAGGTCGGTCGGGAGGGAGTTCCAGGTCTTGGCGGCCAGGTAGGAGAAGGACCTTCCTCCTGTAGTCGCTCTTCGGATGCGGGGGACGGCGGCGAGGGCGTGGTTGGCTGATCGGAGGTGGCGTTTGGGAGCGTAGAAGTTGACTCGGCTGTTGAGGTAGCTCGGGCCTTGGTCGTGTAGGGCTTTGTGTGCGTGGGTGAGGAGGCGGAAGGTGATTCTTTTGTTGACGGGGAGCCAGTGAAGGTCTCTCAGATGTCCGGAGATGTGGCTGGTTCGTGGGATGTCGAGGATGAGTCTGGCTGAGGCGTTCTGGATCCGCTGGAGTCTCTTCTGGAGCTTGGCGGTGGTACCGGCGTAGAGGGCGTTGCCGTAGTCCAGTCGGCTGGTGACGAGGGCCTGGGTGACGGTCTTCCTGGTCTCGGTGGGGATCCACCAGAAGATCTTCCGTAGCATGCGTAGGATGTTGAAGCACGCCGAGGAGACGTTGTTGACTTGCCTGGTCATGGAGAGGGAGGAGTCCAGGAGGAAGCCCAGGTTGCGTGCATGGTCTGTCGGTTTGGGTGCGGTGCCCAGGGCGGGAGGCCACCAGGAGTCGTCCCAGGCGGAGGGTGAGGAGCCCAGGATGAGGACCTCCGTCTTGTCCGAGTTCAGTTTCAGGCGGCTGGTCGTCATCCACTCGGCTACCTCTTTCATCCTTTCGTGCAGGTTGGATCTGGCGGCAGCGGGGTCGTTGGTCAGGGAGAGGATCAGTTGGGTGTCGTCGGCGTAGGAGATTATGCTGAGGTTGTGTTTGCGTACGATGGCCGCGAGGGGGCTCATGTAGACGTTGAAGAGGGTGGGGCTCAGAGATGATCCTTGGGGGACGCCGCAGATGACTTCGGAGGCCTCTGACTTGTACGGTGGTAGGCGGACTCTCTGTGTTCTTCCGTCGAGGAAGGAGATGATCCATTCCAGCGCCTTGTCCTGGATTCCGATGTTGCTGAGGCGCCGTACTAGGGTGCGGTGGCAGACCGTGTCGAATGCCGCAGAGAGGTCTAGGAGGATGAGGGCCGCTGTTTCTCCATTGTCCATCAGGGCTCGGATGTCATCGGTGGCGGCGATGAGGGCGGTCTCGGTGCTGTGATTGGCTCGGAAGCCGGACTGTGAGGGGTCGAGGGATCCGTTCGTCTCGAGGAAGGCGGCCATCTGCTTGTTGACGGTCTTCTCGATGACTTTGGCTGGAAACGGGAGGAGCGAGATGGGGCGGTAATTCTTGAGGTCGGTGGGGTCCGCTGTTGGTTTCTTGAGTAGAGCGCTGAGTTCGGCGTGTTTCCAGCTCTCAGGGAAGATGGTGGTGTCGAAGGATGTGTTGATGATGTCTCGCAGGTGGGGTGCGATGACAGCGTCGGCCTTGTTGATATGAATTTTGTATAGAATCGATTGAATGATGTAAATCAAGTATAGATGCAATATGGTGGTAGAAATGGAGAGAATGTGAGTGTGGAATTTATGAAAAAGAATACGGCTTGTCACTTATGCAAAAAGATTAGGCACTGGAAAAAAGAGTGTCATCAGAATCCTAACCTGATTTCAGGGACTGTGGAATAGGTTTCATAGACATAGAGAAATATTATGATGTCTTCAAACATGCAGAATATAGAACAGAGTGTGCAGAGTCAGAAATCATTTGGTATGCCAATGCTAACCGCTCCAGTAATACAGCAGAATATGAGATACAGAATGCCCCCCAACTGCAGTGTGTTAGCAGAATCCATTGATTCTGAGAGATAAATAGACAGGATGCAGTTCAAAATGGCCATGCCTAAGGTAGGAGGAGGATTGATTTGTTCCCAAAACATGCCTTCAAATTAAAGATGAAGAGTTAAAGATAAGGTCTGGGATTTTGCCAGTAGGAAAATTAGATTGATTAAAAGAGAAAGCCTGTTAAACTGAAGGTGAAATCTCATGTGATATTTCCTTGAACTAAACAATACATACTCAACAAAGTGGTAGAGAAAGGAATGAAGTTCGTATTTGAAAGAAATATTGGACATGGAATCCTCTGGCACGTGCTCGTTAGTCTTTGTAATTCTCCTCTAATCTGAATTAAAACGCTGAATGCCAATTGGAGATTCATACAAGATATCTATACTATTAATAAAATATTTGTTGTCCAATGGGACCAAATTTAGTATTGAGTTTGTTTCAAATCCCATAAGAAGCAAAATGGAATATATAGTCATTGACTTACGCCAAGTATTCCTATCAATTCCCCTCGATGAAGAGTCTCAGTTCCTTTTTGCATTCCAATTAAATAATTATTGTTTGGAGTAGGATCCCAAAAGGATATACTGAAAGTCCTTCAAATTTCTTTCAAATACCGAAGAAAGAACTAGCATGTCGCAGACAAAAGAAGACTGTAAGCTTGATACTATTGCTTTGTTGAATCATTTAGCTGGGAATGGGCATAAGGTCGCCCCGATAAAAATGCAATCAATTTATCTTGGACACCATATTAAAAAGTTAGTGAGGAAATTCTAGAAAGAGGCATTTCTGCTATTTTGAAACTGAGTCAGTATAGGAAAGTGCCTCTTTTGACATGGTTAGCTACCACTTTTTCCCTGATGTCTGATGTAACTTCAAACTGTAACTGCACTGGGTCCCTGCTAACCCGGCTCCCAGTGCCAGATCTCCTTTCCCTAAAACTGTACCACGATTGGCACACCTTTTGCCTCTGTAAGCTCAAGTAAATGGAACCCCCAATTCCCTAGGCATGAGGAAAGAAGGAGGTCCCATAAGGAGCCCTCACCTGGATCAGGTGGTGCTGCTGTCATGGCTGCGTGTCCAGGTACAGGACAAACCAAAGAGATGACATGACACACAGCCCTGTGGGCCATGTTAACCTAACACTATATAAGGTATAGGTAATCCACCCCTAAGGCAGGATTGAGCCTTAAGGCTGGGTGCACAATATATTATATGTATGGGCATATCAGCAGGAACAGATATGCCCCAACAATGTTCAGTTTATTCTGAGATAGTGTAAGTTGACAGGGAAGGCATAAGGTCTTGCTGGGCTGGATACTTCTCAACACAAGTTTACTAGCTCCAGGATGGCTTCACTTAATAAATCCTTGCTGATGCCAGTATTGGATTTATTAATACATTCACATATGAGACACTTATAGAGGGTCACCTGAAACCTTACCAAGCACTGTTGTCCCTGTTTAGCTTTATCCAGCCTGCCATCACCAGACATGTTTCTGGACACCTAGGTACAGAGCCAGAGCAGGATCCAAAAACAATGGCTGCTCAGGGCAGAGGTGATCACACCTTCACCCCTGCAGAATCTGCATTGGCAGAAGCGGAAGCCTCAAAGAACACGCCGCTTTTAAACCCTGCCCCCAGCACTCTACTGTTATAAGCAGATGGCGGCCCATGCCCAGTCCTGCTCCAATTTTGGCGGGATCATTGGGAGAAAATTAGATAAAGTAGGAAATGGGTCTTTTCACTCTATGTATGTATGTATGTATAAACCATTTTATAACGCGCTCTGTTACTTAGGAGTAACCTGGCGCGATGGAGAAAGACAGGACACAACGGGGGAACCAGCTTATACCACACCAATAAACAGATGAGTTTTCAGACTCTTCTTAAACTGACCCACGCACTGAATTGAGCGCAGGTGAAGGGGAAGGGCATTCCATGCCCTGGCAGCCACCACAGCTATCGACTGACCCCCTAATCTAGTCCGCTTAAAATGAGGAAGAGTCAGCTTATGCAGGGAAGACGATCTAAGGCAACGTGAAGGAGCATAAAGGATGAACCATTTCCTCAAGTAGGCTGGCCCTTGATCGTGAGTTGTTCTAAAAGAGAGCACTAGAGATTTGAATAGGATACGCTGTGCCACTGGCAGCCAATAAAGGCTACGCATGTGGGAGCGGACGCTCTTCCATCTCGGAACATTGAACAAGAGACGGACAGCGGCATTCTGGATGACCTGTAAACGTTTAACCAGATATGCAGGGATACCGCTGAACAGAGCGTTCGTGTAGTCCAATCTCGATAAAATGAGAGCTCGGGCGACAGTCTCCTTTGCTTCTCTAGGGAGGAGTGGGAAGAATCTTCGCAGCGCTCTCAGAGTGGCGAAGCATGTCCCTGCCAATTTTCTTATATGATCTTCAAATCTTAGATCTTCCCCAAACCGTATGCCAAGATTTTTTGCAGGGCCACCCATCACCTTAGGGCTGGCAATGTTCGAGGGCCACAGCGAATTTTTAGAGCTGGAGGGAAATGTGCCGTAAAAAAGGACCTCGGATTTGTCCTTGTTACATTTCAGCTGGGCCAGAGTTAGCCAGTGAAAGACTGAGGACAAACAGAGCTGGACTGCCACAGTATCCAGATGATCGTCCGGCCAGGTAAACAGCAATTGCGTGTCATCGGCATTACCAAATATCTTAGCCCCGTACTGTTCCGCCAGGTAAACCAAGGGAGTGATGTAAACATTGAACAGTAAGGGACTAAGAGTGGAGCCCTGAGGGACCCCAGTGACAAGTGGCTTGGGCTTTGAGGCATGGGGCGGCATCCAGACCTGTTGCGTCCTATCCACTAGGAATGAAGACAACCAGGCCAAGGCACAACCACCAATACCGACCGCAGACAGCCTGTCGAGAAGGAGCTCACAGTGTCAAACGCGGCAGAGAGGTCCAGAAAAATCAAGACCGCTCTGCCGCCACCGTCCAAACACTCCCGGATTGCCTCCGTCATCTCAACCAGGGCTGTCCACACCTCAGATGAGGCAAATTGGGAAAACCCCACCTTTCATTATATGCCATCTTGAGGAGGGAGATAGTAACCAATTGGGCATAAAGAGGGTGTAGACACCCTACAGGTAGATAGCCCATTGGCTACTACTTGACCTCGCCTAAAAAAACACCACTGAATTCAGTATGTACAGAGTTCCCCGAGAACCTGACTTCAGATTGAATGGACACAGGAAGACGATGGAAGAAGACTGCTGCAGTACAAAAAATGAGACCTGCCGCAGAGGAAATAGGCACAAAGCCCCGCAGCTGCCCAGGACTTGACAATTGCCACCTGCCGTCTCTCCTGAAACCTGTGAGGCCTCCAAGAAACCCCGGATCTCCCATGCCTTCTGCAAATGGGCAAGAACCCCACTTTGGGCTAGAGGCTCTAGTCCCTGGCATCCATCGGTCAAGAAAGTTCCATTGTTGAGGACCGGCACACTCCGTGTTGATGTGACTCACCACTAAAAGATACTTAGCAGGTTCCGTGACTTGTTGTTCTTCCTGTAAACAAAGATTCAAAAGGGGGAGTGAAGAAGTAGTGCTAGAAAGCACTTCCGTGGGCGCACCCTCCTCTAGTTAATGGTACAAATAAACAACAAGGTCCACCTCTAGAAGGTATTCTGTGAGCCAGGGTATATCAGGCATACACAAAAGGGCCCTTGGTGTCATGCTTCATCATCGGGTCTTCCTGCCCCGCTGCGGGACGGGGCGTGCTACGACTAGCGACTGCGCTGGAGCACTTAGATATTGTAAGTGCTATGTGAAGTGTATTGAGTGAGTGTGAGTAGGGTCAGGAGTGATATGGAAAAATGAGATTTAAAAGAATACCTGGCCTTATGAAAGCAAAAAATTATTTATTAGTCATAGGCTGGTACCGTTAAAAATAGTGTGGCGGAGACAATCTAACTTAACAATGGGCTAGTTCTCCTGGTGTTCTCAATATGTTTCGAGGCTGACTGCCTCTTCGTCAGGACGGGGTCAGATCCCTCTGTCACTCACTAAGGTTGGCAACAATGTGTGCTATGTGTATATACAAGTGAATAGAAAATAGATTATAATACAACTGCAAAATGGCATTCAATATTGAACAGTTACAGCCCTGTCAGTATTTCTGAGTTGTGGGCCTGCAAAGATAAAGATATAGCACGTAAGTATTTACTGCACGTACCAATGCGCGTTCATATATCACCTGAGGAAGGAAAGTTGGTGACATATAAGGTGACGTTGCGATTTGATACACTTTGTTGCTGTGACCTAAGGTGAAAGGAAAAACACTACAAGACAAAACCAACACTTAACATAAACACACTATCTATATCTTGAAGTTATGTACACGTCCATGGTGAGCTGTAAAAATAAAAGACTGAGGACTAAATACATACTGGAATAAATAGGAGTCAGTGCCCCATGAGCCGGTCTGGAAGAGGGGTACATGGAACTTCCATCTGTTGGTGAAGTAAAATAAAAGTGGGGCATGCCATGGTTTAGAGTAAGGTCATGGTAGCAGGTGTTGAAAGTCTAGGCATAAGGCTCCCTAAAGCGGCTATGCCGTACTTACTAGTTCACGAGCAGTCCTCGCATCCTCCCTCCTTCCCTGGTGTGAGAGGAAGGAGAGGAGCATGCGGTTCTATACTAGAGTCAATTGGATAATTACTAGCACCTGTACCGGGAAGGGGCGGCTGATTGAGCTGAACACTAGAGCGGTGTAAGCTCAGGAATGGGGACGGAGATGGGAGCCATCTTGGAACGGTATCAAGGATCAAAAATACGGGCGCCATCTTGGAGAGGCCAGTGGTGAAACCGAACTGGTTGTGAAATCTGTAGGCTAGACAACTTGGCAATTGTATGCCGGTCTGTTAATGCAAAGATGCATGTATGTGCTACAGGCGGTGAATCAGGATTCAAAAGAAGAGGGCAGACATCTCGCCTAGAAAGCGCAAAAGGGGGCTATTGGGGTCAAGGTGTCACATAGAAGAAACCTGATATTCAATTGTGTAGTTGGATCAGGTCTGGAGGGTGGCCTCATAAATCCAGTATTAAGCCTCACGTCAATACGTATTATGGGGCCGCATACTAGCCAAAAGACAATTAATCATAATGTGGGGTAGTCATAAATCAGTGATCTCTGAATTCAAATCAGCACTCAGGACCTCCTATACTTTCGATCCAGTTTCAGCCTGATTGCCTGTGGTACCAGAGTACTCGGCACCCAAAGACCATCATCCTTCTGGCCAAGGTCGCCTCTGACATCCATGAGACCATGGTCATCCGATACTCCTTGGCAGAGTTCTCCTTACAGCGACCGTAATGGTACTGCATTGGAGAATCTCCTCTACCAAGACTCTACACCACTCTCCAGCATCCACAAACGCTGGGTTAGTGGTGGTCTGAACCCATTGACCTCTAGTGAACTCCTACCAGCAACTGCGACAGTGACTGTAATGGCGGTCTATTGAACTCCAATTAAGCCCTACCTCTCCATTGCTTTCTTCGACAACCACAACAATGTTAAATACATGCCGGTATCGACCGCCGAGGGACTAGATACTGCATACTTTGAACTGCAATGCATTTATCTAGGTCCTTACAAGTATACAAAGTATTTATCCAAGTGTTGAAACTGTACAAAGTATATTTTCTGATTGGAAGTCTTACTTTTCCAAACATATTAAAAGATTCTGGTTATTTTTATGCAAAATTTGTCTTAGATTTATTCTTGAGTGTGTGTATCATTTATGTCCTCCATGAGTACAACAAATTATTTACACTGTCATCTGATAAGCTTAGCTGCTTTCCCACTCTAAAACAAAAAGATAGTTAAAATTATCTATTTGTAGCCTCAATCTTCCTCTGGGGATATCTCTCTCTCTCTCTACATAGTGCACTTCATTTTAGTACATGTACAGAAAGGTGGTATCTTGCAATAAGCCATCCACACAGAGGGAGATTCTTGGAATTGTTTGTTACTGTCACTAGTAAATTCTAAACATTTGCTCGATTGCAAAGCCTTTAGTGTGATTGGCTCCCACAATTGGAGTGCCTAATTATAATTTGCTGTTTTTCTTATTTTATCATGAAAAAAATGAATGTGCATGCTCAATTTTCACCGCAAAACATGGAGGATTAATGGGGCCAGTGGCGCATCTGTCTGCTGCTTTGGATCCAATAGCTGTGGGTCTTCTTAGTTGTTTGAAACCGTTTGCAGCTGTATTCATAGCCATTGAGCACAGTGTAGGAATTCTGATGAGTCATTCTTTATTTGTTTATGTTCCACATTCGATTGAGATCCTTTTTAGACCAGCATACGCAAACAGCAGTTATAAGCAGATTATAGTAGCAGCAGAGAACTTTCCATTTGGAGATGTAATAATTTGAATCTACTGACATTGCTTCCTATTTCAGACAAGGATTATGAAGACAGAAACATGAGGATGACATTTGTGGGAATTTGAGGTGTTGGTTGATTAGGGATATTAGCCGTGTTCAAGCAACATCTACTATCCCTATTATGTTATGGTATGCTATGCTATGTCAATTTGTAGAGCGCATCTAATCACACATAAGGGCATCCAGGTGCTCAGCCTTTCTGTTGCTTGAATATGAATTTACCTGGAAAAAAAAACAAGAGGTGTTTGGCAAAACAGGAACAGTTGCTTTAATTAAATGTTGCGGCCGGGAGTACAATTACAGAAGCAGGTCTGAGGACTGACTCAAATTATAATCAATCTGAATAGGGCTTTATATATTTCTCCAGGTATCATAAAGTACTCCTGTAGATCTTTTATTGGCAAAAGAAAATGGGTCTTGCCTGTGGAGTAACAAATAAGGCCCCTGATACCTAATGTAGGTGGGCCTCGACCTTGCATCGATACAATGTGGGCCAGTGGGTGACGTGTCCCGATGGAAGGCATGAGGGGCACGTGATCACTGCGTGTACTGTGTGTGCTGTGCCCAGATTGTCTGCGTGTTCCTAAATTCATATAGGATCTTACATTATGGTGTTTTGGGACTATTGTGATGTTGCTGCGCCTATCTGGGGGATGTACCTGGGTTTCCTGGTCACGCGCTTGTTTGCTGGCTACGAGCCACAGCACTTGCTAACTGTCAACCAGTAGCTACAGGCCTGGGTCTCAGAACCTGCCTGACCACGTATTTCTGAGTCATGGTTGATGGAGAGTTCATGATGGGTGAATTTGATAATAATGATGCAATCTTTTTCCTATACATAGATGTTTCCTTGCATATATCGAAATCGACTTTTCCAATATTAACATTCCTTCCTCTAGTTGAATTTTGAACTATGTCCTACTTCATGACAGTAACAATTCTAGGGGTTTGTTGTTCTTCATTTTTGCCTCTTACTACTTCCGTAGTTACTTGTATTATAGCCAATTTGAGGACTGCTTCTTTACAGCAGGAAACCCCCAATTGAAGGAAACTACACAAAAACATTAGCAATATGAAAACAGACAAAAATTATGTGCATAGACTGGTCAGCCCTCGGGGGTGTAGGAGAACCAATTGGCATACCACGACTACTAAGGGGTGCCTTCCTCCTGACGCATGTCTCTTGGTAAACGGTGCAATGCTCAGATGGCAAGAGGCAGAGTCCCATTGTCCATATTGCTCCCTGGGATAAACATGCAGCAGGACATACGGATCTTGGCACACACCCCTCCCTCCATTGCAGTCATTATGTCCAACACATACTGGTGCTGCATCACCATTAAGCTCTCCCTTGATCGCATTAAGGCCGACCTCAGTGCTATTCATCATCTTGAACATTTTCCACCTGGTTATCTGCAAATAGCTGGCCTTCGCTTATATCTGTATGATGAAGAAGGGTATGGACCCACCAATAGATATTTGTGCATCAGAAAACAGTCTGAATTCTTCTGGAATGTCCCTGTACTGAGCCCAACCAAAATAATCAGAAGTTCTTTTCTCTTGAACCAGATGCAAAAGAGTTGTCCTGGTAAAACATCTTCCCTGGGAATAGGGTTGGTGTGTTTATGGTAATGAGGGAGCAGAGGCAATGCCATTGTGGGTAGAGCTGAGTGTATGCAATCTTGCCGCATTGCCAGTAAGTGTCAATCAGCATGGAGGTGCCCCATTGCATGTCGGGTATGTACTGTATTGTGCCACATTTCTCATTTCTTCCTTGATCTTTGAAACACAAGGAATACAGTGTATGTTTCTGCACAAACAGGGTTTCCCCCTTCCCTTCTAACCACTTATATCTATCTACCTAAGTATCCCACATTTCCTGACATGCGGTATCAATGCTGATGTTCAACCCTACCCTATGAGACTCGTTTTCTTTTGTATCATCGAGGGGAATGGAACGCCATGTCTGTGGTTTATTTGTTCTTAAAGAACACAGCCCGAGACACGCTAATGGCTATCCTTGGGAAAAGAGATGAAAGCGAAAGCGGATGTCTTCATGCATTGGTTTGGCAGTTTTTCTACCTCCAAGAATATCTTCAATGGTAAGTCTCTGGGTAAACTGTATCCTCCCTAAGGTGCACCTCCTGAGCATCCAATTTTACTCAGTTTGAAAATCGCTAGGCTCAGTGGAAAGATATGGTGCTGTGAAATTGGATGCGTATTGGGTCAGATTCACTAATACTCAATGAGGTAATACTCTGTTGGGTTGTATATTGACCCGTTTTCAGGGGCTACCTCTTGGGACAAGTAAAGCCTATCTGTGCCTACCGCATGTGGTATCAGTGAACAGAGGTAACTTGGCCTGGCTGATGTCTTTGAACCCACTGCAGTCATGTGCTGATACCTTGTGTTGTGTAAGTGGGTGCTGTTTAGTGCGCGTGGGATGCTAGTTGTGGGTTCAGTGTAATTATAAGTGATATATGAGAAGTCCCCCATAGCTTCGGGGTGGACTCCATTAGACTAGGTAGGTCATTGGCAATGAATTGATGCAATAGCGCTCATGGTAAATAGAATAACGTACATGGAAGTATAATAATGCATAACTTTTTGAACAGTGCATGTCTTAGGATGAATCCAGGGGAGATGTTTGTAATCCTCTGACAATGGCAGTGTCCTTAGTTAACAATTTTTAAGGGAAAAAGTTCAGTGTACATTTCGTAGTTCTTTAATCTCACACTGCAATCACACTCTGTAGATCATGTGGATCATGTTGGGGTCCTGATGTGGCCACTGCATTGGTGGTGCACTAGGACAGTCGACGGTTGGCCTATTGGATAAGAGGTGCATTCATTGGTTAGTTGGGAAAACAGTGCATTATTTCATGTGCTGTCGTCTATCATTCTCTTCGGAGTTCGGGTGCTTTTCTTTAAGGGTGTGCTCTCCACACTCCATGTACGAGAGGTAAAATAAGGTGGCCCCAGTAGGGGTATCTATTTTTAATGGGGTTACATTAAAAAGTAGGGTGCATTACATGTTATGGGTTGTTTGGCCTCCCTGTGACTAAAAATATACTTTATGGGGTGATCTTCATTAGCATGTGGATGGTCTCTATTATTAACTAGCGCTCTGTGAGTAGCGCCAGCCCTACAATATCATATCTCCCATCGTAAGAGGGGGGGTGTTGCAATTGAATGCTATTGACGAGTTCAACTTGCCCTGAGGTCACGCGCATACCCCTCTGGTCCTGGCATACAATGTGATCTACGTGACGCCAGGTGTCTTGGCTGCTCACTTTTTCTGGAGATTTCTTTTGAGCTAGTTTGGGATTCTCCTTGTTGGTCTTTTGGGCCTCTACCTAGATCTCATGTGATCTGTTGTACTACTTTTTTATGAAAGCGGTGGTAGTCGGGAAGCTGTTCAGTATACCCCTGCTCATGTCAATCTGCGGTGTTTGTGGCTGGGCTTACATTTTCCTTTAGATACTGTATGAAAGGCCTTGTGTGTTGGATTATTCCCAGGCCTATTGTGGAGGTGAGTGCGATCTGTGTTCTTCTCTTGCACAGACCTGTGGTGAACTTTGCAAACCCTCTTCTTCCAGGCACCGCCTTCCCCAGTGACCTCATCTATTGCAGGGTATTTGGACTTGCAAGAGCCACCCTTCAACAGAACAAGGAAGGCTTTCTTGTATATGACCTCTCTGAACGTATACAGCATCCCTACACTGGTGCACTTTTCATTCATCCTCTAACTTGGAACCTCAGATGGTAAAATTGATACTGAGTTGAGCCTTCACTGCAAACACCTGTCACGCTAGCACAGAATCTCACTTCTGAAACATGCTCCCTCTATGCAATTTCTAGCTTCCGAGCTTCAATTAAGTATTCCATAAAATAGGATTTTCTTCATCGTTATAGTAAGTCTCTGTTATACTTCTGTCAATACAAGCATTTTCCTATTTTAATAGTTCTATACTAGAAATACAGTTTAAAACTATTAGCAGCACTGCTAATGCTAATGTATTTTGTTTTACTTTCAGGGTAAAAACAAAAGACCTAAAGGTAAGTCACAAAACATTCTGTGTTTTAATAATCATTCACTACTTACATGGCAATGAGGGAACAGGAGATTGTGCTGGTATTGAAAGGGAAAGTTGCGTCTAAGAATATAATATCTTTTTGTTAGTGAAGTAGAACTTGAGGGACTTTAGTCTGAGAGGACCATCATGATAAAAAATACATTTACTGGAAGTATTTATCTTTGCTGAACTTCTTTGGACCATGGATTAAGATGGTCCCCATGTTGATCCGAAATTATTATTCTTTCGCTTAAAGATTTTTTTATTTCTCATTGTTGAGGAGCACACGACCACTGTCCATTCCTACTGAGTGCATCACACTCTAAAATCAAGGCTTGTGTAATTGTAGAGGCAGGAGTGACTGAGTGCAAGGACTAGCATGTTTCCAACATAGTGGGGGCACACATGCCAACATGTTAGAAGAGGATAGCTAGAGACTTCAAACAAAATTACTGGGAGAATGTGTGTACTGCATTGACTTATATTGCAGCAGAGGCAATTTCAGGAGTATCCCGCTTGAACCGGGTATATGTATGTGGAGGATCATTGTGGAATTGATGAAGGTAAGAGTGGAAAACATAAATTACATTTTAAGTGGCTTGTGGGTTAGTGGGCTGTGAGGTGGGTTATATTGACTAATAGATTAATCAGATCATGCTAGCTGGGATTGCCCAAGGAGGAAAGTGGCTTGTTAGAGATTGCTGTCTGTAGGAGTTGAGCGACTGTTAAGTAGACCGTGATCTGATGGCATTTGAAGAGGATGTTCTACATGTAGATACTGAGGTTTAAATTGAATTCCCCAAGCATGATTATAGAGTTGGAGTTGACACAAAGATCAATTCTGTGTCCTCAAAGAATTAACCAATGTGGCCTGGTGAGCAATGAACATTTCAAAGGAGGCAATGATTGAAGTGTAGCAAAAAGGACTAGACAAGTTTACACAACTGGACATAATCCAGGCACAGACTTCAAGAAGAAAACTAAATGTTCCTCCAGCCCCTGCCATGTTTGAGCCAGTATCCTTGCGCCTCAAGGGGCGAATTCTGTCAATAGAACTGTGTTGAGTAATTTCACATAGACTATCATCTTGGGCAGAGGATAAGAGGATACTGTCGGAAGCTCAGTATGGTTTCGACAGGGACGATCTACAGTTGCTCAATGTTTTAACCTTTACTGAGTAAATATACCGTTGCTCGCCCCGGGACTATTCACCTTGCCTTTATGGACTTGTCATCGGCTCTTGATTGTGTTAATAGGAACAAACTTTGGCAGTCCAGGAGGGCAATGGGGTGGGAAGCCAGTATTGTAAATTTCTTGGAGGACTTACATAATTCTTCCAAAGCGAATGTTAGGTTTTCACAAGACTTGAGTGTTACGAGGTATTTTAAGATAAAGAAGGGAGTGCGGCAAGGCTGTATACTGGCTCCTTTTCTTTTTAATTTTTATATTAATGACTTGGATAAAATTTTACAGGCATCTGGGGCTGATAGTCCAATGGTAGGAAGGCGAGGGATCCCTGTCCTGTTATATGCGGACGATGCTGTTCTCATATCCAGAACTGAAAGGGGCCTACAATTATTTCTAACCTCCTTCGCAGGATTTATGTCCGATAGGGACTTGGCAATTATTAATGCCAAATCCTACGTTATGCAAGTGGGGCAGCCCGCAAAGAAGAACTTTCAATTTAGAGTGGGAGACTCAAAAATTCGCCACACAAATGTGTTTTCATACTTAGGGGTCCTTTTCGACAACAAGCTTACTTGGGGCCCACTACTTAGGGAAAAAAGGGGGCGTTGTGCGGGCGTATGCAGCAGTTTTTTAATTTTGCTTCCAAATTAGGGAAGAAACCCACCGGAGCTATGCTTCAAGTGTACCAGGCTAAAAGCTTGGCAATAGCTTTATATGGCAGCGAAATTTGGGGACACAATGTGGGAGAATCCCTCCAGATAGCAGAAAATGATTTCCTGAAATGGCTTTTGTGTGTTCCACGAGATACTTCCAATCTAGTGGTTTACAAGGAACTGAAGGTTCCGTATGGAAATGATGCGCTCTCCCTACGCCCACTGTTTTTAGGGTTACAGTGCTGGCTGAATCCTGACCTCCAGTTGACCCACCTAATCTTAAAAGATTGTAGGTTACTTGACAAATCCGTTCGGATTTCGTGGCTGAGGTATGTCAAGGAAAATTTTGATAAGTTATGGCGAGGGTCTTATTTTATAACCCGGAAACTATCATGAAGAGAGATGTGGAGGAAATTAAAACTACTTCTCTGGCAGGTAGAAATTTGGATAGAGAAGCTAATGAGATACAGAAACCTGGGGTGGGAATGCATATTATGCTCAAAACAACCCCTAGAGCAGAGCCATACCTAATAGGGTTGCTGTCAACGCACAAAAAATTCCTTTGAACTAGGTTTCGACTGAAGCTTTTTCACCTGCTGCTTGCCACACCGAAATGTTTTACCACAATAACAGTGGCAGCTCCCTGCGGCTGCGACGGAAAGTCTCCACAAGATATGCTGCATTTTATGTTTTTTTGTCAACTGTACGCATTTCCTTGTAAACGCTACTTGGTTCCTCTTTTAAAAACGACTGAACTTTAGGCAGATTTGACCTGCATTGGTGTATCTCTATCTACTGAAAGAGGACTGTATATTTTTTATTGTGGGTTTTTTAAAAGCAACTGTCAACTGTAGACATTTTATGGATCAGTAAGGTGTGTCTCAAGTTTTTAATTATTCATTTACGTGTCTTTGCTGTTCTGGATATCTTTTTTACAAATGCACTATTATTTATATTGTACTTTGTAGTGTAACTTTTATGGTTTACATTTTAAACCAAATAAAGTTCTTTTGAATTGAATTGACTAATAGATAAATCAGGTCTTGCTAAAGAGGATTGCCCAAGGATGGAAGTGGCTTGTTAGAGAGTGCTGTCTGTAGGAGTTGAGCGACTGTTAAGTAGACAGTGATCTGATGGCATTTGAAGAGGATGCTCTACATGTAGATACTGAGGTTTAAATTGAATTCCCCAAGCATGATTATAGAGTTGGAGTTGACAGAAAGATCATTTAGAGTGTCTATGTTCTCAAAGAATTAACCAATGAGGCCTGGTGAGCAATGAGCATTTCAAAGGAGGCTATGATTGAAGTGAAGCAAAAAGGACTAGACGATTTCTTGATTACACAACTGTACATAATCCAGTCACAGACTTCAAGAAAAAAATGTTCCTTCAGCCCGTGCCATGTTTGAGCCAGTGTCCTTGCACCTCAAGGGGCAAATTCTGTCAATAGCACTTTGTTGAGTAATTTCACATAGTTCTACTAATGCTGACACTTAACCACCCTCACTGTGTAATGCATAATAGAAAATGTATGTAGCGTGCCACTAGATCCACACAAAGGAAATATTCAAAATTAAATACACTGTAGGGAGCGCTTGTGTATTGTGGCTTTTTTAAAGTGTAAACAGCTCAATTAATTCTCATTTGTTGTTTGACTGTAACAGTTTGCACTATCTACTCTGGAATACTTTATGTCTCATATAACATCTTCCTTCTGAAAGTGAAAAGATGAGATCCTTTTTCTAAAAGGTGTGCAGATCTTTGTTAGAAATGCATCTTCAAGTGTTGAAGAAATATGGCAGACCTACTTGCTTGCTTATTTTCCAAGGCCATGGCTTTTGTTTACTTAAAAAACAAACAAATTTTCTCTTGTATGATCCACCAATTTTGCTTCCACTAATTTCTAGGGATGTTATTTCTGAACATAATTCAGTGAATATCAGTTGTTGTAGAAAATACTGTACAAATTGTCAGCTAGCACCAGGGCATTCCCTATCCCTCTACCAATGAACCAGGCTGATAAATAAAAGATGTGTTGATCTTTTGGCACAATATGTTGACATGGTACTTAAAAACCTGGTAAGTTACACCACAATAGTTAAATGGTGAAGGCTACTGATTCTCTTAGATGGTTTGCATTTAATATATAATGGTAGTTATAGACAGGTCACAAGTTTCATAGGAAAATCCTTTTTTGTGTTGCTACTAACTTTTATACCCTTTGACTAATTTCCCCGAAACATTCCAAAAAAATGCTACTTTTTGAATAATTTGTGAATTGAAAGTTTTGAGGTGATCTGTCAATATAGGGACAAGAAAAAATTGCAGTCCCGAAATGCAAAATCCTCATGCATTTTCCATTAACTTCTTTAAAACGGGCTATAGCAAAAAATGCTGAACGGATTTACACCAAATTCACAGGAAGCTAGATCTTCATCCACTGCTTTTTGTGATTTGGTGTAAATCTGTTAAGTAGTATAAAAATGAAAGTAAAACAATTATTGTATTTCTGATGAATACATCTGCCTGTGGTTTCCGCACCTTTTGAATTACCCCTTACACAGCATTCCACAGAAAATATTTTCATAGCTCTCCCACGTCGACGAATATGTCACAAAAGCACGTCTCAGCTTGTGACTCCGCGTGACTTCATCAGGGCCATAAGAAGGCCTCGTTGGTGTGCTAGCATCAGTTCCCTTTTTTTAGCGCTGTCGACACACAACGGTTTTTCTAGGACTCTCCATTTCTTTGTAGTCTACTTTGTTGCAGTTGTCTTTAAGGTGTTTCTACCTGATGGCTACACAGAAGAAGCCTGGCCTTAAACCCTGTAAGGAATGTGGGGGTCATATGTTGGTCATGAACCCCCACGAAGACTGACTCTGGTGTTTGCAGTCAGACCACGACGTTGAGAAATGCTCTTTGTTTCATCAAATGAATCCAAAGTCTCTTAAAGAAAGGGAAGCAAAGCTGTTTATGGCCTGGGCGAAGAAGGAGAAGAGAGGTTGGAAAAGGACTAAGTTGAGGTTGAAGTGACCGCTACAGCTTTATCGTTGGACTCACGCCACAACATATTTGAAAGGAGACGCGCTATCCTCATGCGCTACGGGACTTCTCCCATCGGGGAACTTCACAAGAATTTGGGCCCACTGCCTACTATCCTGAACAAGACTTTCGTTTCGAATCCAGGATTCTGTGCGGGATACATGTTTTCCCGATTCTGAGGCTTCTACAGCTGGAGACACTTTCAGGAGTATGAGCCTGAACCTATACATCGCAGGTCGAACCATCGCTGTGACTGTACTACTTTGAATTAGATCTACCTTATTATGAGTTGAATTCAGCCCTTCAAGTGAAGCACCCTTCTTTTTACGTGTATCGCCAATGTAATTCCCTGTCTGAAGATAGGGTGTCGAATTCAGCCCTTCAAGTGAAGCACCCTTCTTTTTACGTGTATCGCCAATATAATTCCCTGTCTGAAGATAGGGATATTATCTAAAGATCGAATACTGTGATGTGAAGCTGCAGCCCTGATTTCATTTCTCGACGCAAACTTTATACAATTAATTGTATTTATTGAATTATATCTTGAACTTACTGGTATACTTCTAATGTTCTGAGAAATTACAGAAGAAATTACATGTATCCATTTGCGCCCTGACGAACGATTGGTGGATATCGGTCCTGTTCCGAAACGCGCGTCGGCGCCTTTTGTCTTGTTTTATTTTGCTTCCCTTTGCCTCTTTTTTGTATGTTTGTTTTCAATGGTGTATATATATATATACATATATATATATATATATATATAAGATACAACTTGCCCTTTGCATTGAGAAGGCACACTAAAATGCTCGGCCATCCAGCTATGATATGCTTCCAGCTTTCTCCTCTCTGACAGATGATAAGTTTTGCCGACGCGTTTCTGGGCACCACGCCCCTTCTTCATGGGCTAGGAAATACACACACGCAATGCCTGCATGTCATTGACTTTATTTAGCAGCGTCCCCGCCTTAATTGTTTACAGGGCATTATGGGGTTTGGAGTTCTGCATACAGGTTGATTTCCTTGCAGTCAAATCGAGTGTGCCATACATTTCCATATTAAAAGTTCATTAAATACTCTGAGTGAGTTCCAGAGGAAGACAGACAGGAATACGTGCAATTGGAGCAATGCGCTGTTTTGGCGTTCGGAAAAGTTCTGAACTTTCAGCCTCCGCAGCCCGTGGGTGGCGTCTCCTCAGGCTGCCGATGGTGCTCTTCTCCACGGCCGGGCCGCCGTGCTGACTACAAGATACAACTTGCCCTTTGCATTGAGAAGGCACACTGCAATGCTCGGCCATCCAGCTATGATATGCTTCCAGCTTTCTCCTCTCTGACAGATGATAAGTTTTGCCGACGCGTTTCTGGGCACCACGCCCCTTCTTCATGGGCTAGGAAATACACACACGCAATGCCTGCATGTCATTGACTTTATTTAGCAGCGTCCCCGCCTTAATTGTTTACAGGGCATTATGGGGTTTGGAGTTCTGCATACAGGTTGATTTCCTTGCAGTCAAATCGAGTGTGCCATAAATTTCCATATTAAAAGTTCATTAAATACTCTGAGTGAGTTCCAGAGGAAGACAGGCAGGAATACGTGCAATTGGAGCAATGCGCTGTTTTGGCGTTCGGAAAAGTTCTGAACTTTCACCCTCCACAGCCCGTGGGTGGCGTCTCCTCAGGCTGCCGATGGTGCTCTTCTCCACGGCCAGGCCGCCGTGCTGACTACAAGATACAACTTGCCCTTTGCATTGAGAAGGCACACTGCAATGCTCGGCCATCCAGCTATGATATGCTTCCAGCTTTCTCCTCTCTGACAGATGATAAGTTTTGCCGACGCGTTCTGCATACAGGTTGATTTCCTTGCAGTCAAATCGAGTGTGCCATAAATTTCCATAATGCCCTGTAAACAATTAAGGCGGGGACGCTGTTAAATAAATCCAATGACATGCAGGCATTGCGTGTGTGTATTTCCTAGCCCATGAAGAAGGGGCGTGGTGCCCAGAAACGCGTCGGCAAAACTTATCATCTGTCAGAGAGGAGAAAGCTGGAAGCATATCATAGCTGGATGGCCGAGCATTGCAGTGTGCCTTCTCAATGCAAAGGGCAAGTTGTATCTTATATATATATATATATATATATATATATATATATATATATATATATATATATATATATATATATATATATATATATATATATATTAATATATGTATGTCAATTTTTTGTAATTTGTTTGTGTTCTCTGTATATACTGTTGAGTGGTATGACTGATGATGGTTTGGATGGGTGTGATTGGTGATTGCAATGAAGCTGTGAGAGAGCATGCTTCACATATGCTTTGAAATGTAAATAGAGTATGTATATATACTGATGTCCTTATTGCTTTTGGATTTACAAATGAAAATCTCAGAAAATAATAATAAATAGACATATGTTTTCCAAATAAATACTCTCTGTGTGGGACTATGATGATGTTTTGAAACAAAGATGAGTGTTTGCCTTTTCATATATTTTGTTCTAGGGGAGGTTTTCTTGTACTTGATTGCAGTCACCGACTCTGCACACCTTGAGGTTCTCCAAAAAGCAGAAGAAGAAGCAGTGACAGGGATCCAAGTGTCGCTCTTCGAAGGCAAGTCATCGAAGTGGGAATTCCTGATCCAGCACCGTCATAGGAAGGATGATGTCTCCCTGTCTCCTTCCCCATAGGTATCTCCGATGCACTCTCCAACGCAGAGGGACTCTCCGGTGCCCAGGGAAGAGTCCTCTGCGCCTCCGGCCTATCCAATCCCGGGTCCAGCATCTGTGGCGCCACAACTAGAAACCACCTTATGACCTCAATCTACCCGAGATCAGGCTGTTTTATATCCATACCCACCTTTACCAGCTCCAGGTGTGGATCCATCGCATTTTCCTAATGCGATGTATGGAATGTTTGCCAGGGTGGTGAACACCGGCAAACTGGTTGGCCCCATGGGACCACTTTCCTATAATTTGGGCTTTCCCCAACATTGTGCCCAGGCACCCTTCTTGTCATTCATGCTATGGACTCCATCTTGGTCTTCCCCGGTGCAGTGTCGACTTCGGTTAGCACCACTACTGCCTTCTGAAGAACCTCCATCAACACCGGCTCTGAGGTCTCCGGAACCAAGTCTAGCACCGCTGACACCGATCTAAAAGATGCGATCAAGGAGAAAGGCTTAGAGGCTTCTGGAATAGGAGGAATTTGAGCTGCAGCAAGGGCAGGCTGAGGAGGGGGAGATACTAAACCCTATGGTTGACCTTAGAGGGCTACAAAAAGCCAGTGGGCTTGACACATTACCAGAGTAGGAGCTCCCTCTTCAAAAGCTCTTCCTTCTCAGGATGTGGCATCATACCATTTGGTCATAAGAAAAGCTGCTGACCTTCTGGACTTGCAGTTGCCAATTGCAGAGTTCAAATCTAATATTTTAACCGAGGTCCTGCACTCTCCTTCATCTGCATTTGTAGCATCACACCCTACGCCTGGGAGCTTGGTGGTTCAAGTGTCTTTTTCCTCCAGGCTATCTACTCCAGGGTATAGAGACTCCAAGAAGTTGGAACAATCTGCAAAGAAGGTGTTTTCATCGGACAGCATGGCCTTGAAATTAATTAATGCCACGTGCTTACTGGGGCGTTACATCCATACATTGATGGGTTCTGCTAATGATGTAATACCTGAGATGCCAGAAGATGTCTGGGGTCAATTTGCTGATGTACTGTCGGACACACAGGCTGCAGCTGGTCAGGTGATCCAGTCTGGGTTCTATATGGCTGACTCCATTGCCAGTGTAATAGGCTCTTCAGTGATAACTAGGAGGCATGCCTGGTTGAGAAGGTCTGGATTCTCTCCCAACGTCCAGGCAACGCTGTTGGATCTTCCCTTTGAAAGCTCTAGACTCTTCGGGACCGAGGCTGACTCAGCTTTACAATTATTTAAGGATAGCAGAGCTACTGCTAGATCCTTAACCTTGCAATCCTTGCCTATGGTTTTTGTTTCCAAAGATTTCAGGGCTTTGGGTAGGCAGCTTCATTTAAGGCCTGCAGCAGCAGCAAAAACAGAACCCTCTGTATAGGTCATACAGATGGAAGGGAAAAGGTCGTATGCGAGGGGCTGCTCTCCAACAGGTCTCCTCCCTCCCTGTCCCCACCACTGGGGCCGCAGAGAAGCAGCTCTAGATCCCCCATCTAGGAGTATGTTGTCCTGTGGGAGGTCGGGTGTACCATTTTCTGCAAAACTGGAAGTATGTCACGCCAGATCTTTGGGTTTTGAATCTTGTAGAAAATGGGTATGCCCTTCCCTACTGGCAGTTTCCCCCTCCTTACCCTCCTCACCAGGGTTAGTGTTCGAAGGACCATCTGTTGCTCCTGCAACAAGAGGTCTGACTCTGTCACAGAAAGATGCAATAGAGGTTGTTCCAGAGCAGGAAAGGGGTCAAGGATACCCCCTTGATTTTGATTCCCCAAAAGGACGGGTGGTTGAGGCAAATCCTAGACCTCATGGTTTTTAATTTTGTGATAAAACAGGACAAGTTCAAGATGTTGACGCTGCTGAAGGAAGACTGGATGGTGTTGATCATTTTACAGGATGCATATTTTCAATTCCCATACCGAAGTCGCATTGGAGGTATCCCCGTTTTACGGTGGGGTCTCAGCATTATCAGATTGCGGTCCTTCCGTTCAGTCCTATATCTGAGCCAAGGGTATTCACAAAAGTGATGGCAGTGGTGGCAGCGCATCTCAGAAGGTCAAGGATTACTGTTTTCCCCTATGGTCACCAGAGATGGTGCTTCATCATCTGCAATCAACCACTCCACTGTTGTTCGACTTGGGTTTTTCAATAAATGTACCCAAATCTCATCTGGTGCCCTCTTAGCACAACCTGATCATAGGCCCATTTCTTTATACTACTGTGAGTCGTACCTTCCCACCCCCTCCGAAGGTTCTGGACATACAGGCTATGATTCCACTGTTTCAAAACTGAGAGGTTTTTCCAGTCTGTTGGCTTCCTGCACACTGTTGGTCAACCATGCACGCTGCACATGAGGGCACTAAAGTTGTGCTACTGCAGACAGTGGTATCAACATAACGGAGATCTTAGGGAGGTAATCAGAATCTCCAGAGACACTGCAGAGGAGTTGTCTTGGTAGATTGTTCAAGGCAACCTGTCTCCTTCTCAGTGATAACGGATGCCTCTACTTTAGGGTGGGGAGCTCATCTGGGGGATCTGGAGATCAAGGACCTTTGGTCTTCAAAGGAAAGATTGCTTCACCTCATTCTTCTTGAGCTGCAGGTTATACGTTTGGCTCTCAAGGCCTTTCTTCCCTCCCTTCATGATCACTCAGTTCAGGTCCTTATGGAGAACACTAATGTGATGTGGCACAGCAACAAACAGGGAGGCGCAGGGAGAAAGTGCTCCATCATCTGCAAGACACAACTCAGTTGTTGTACAGGTTGGACTTTTCAATAAATGTACCCAAATCTCACCTGGTGCCCTCCCAGCGCAACCTGTTCATTGGTGCAGTACTGGATACAACTGTATGTCAGGCATTCCCTTCTCCACAACGGATTTGCGACATACAGGAAATGATTCGTTTGTTTTACAATGGAGCGGTCGTTCCAGTCCTGAAGGTCCTTCGCCTGCTCGGTCTGATGGCTTCCTGCATTCTGTTGGTCAACCATACACGCAGGCACATGACAGCACTCCAGTGGTGTCTCCGCAGGCAGTGGTATCAACACAATGGAGATCTCAGGGAGTCTGTGAGGATCTCCAGAGAAGCTGCGGCGGATGTATCTTGGTGGGTTGTGGAAGGCAATCTGTCTCAAGGAAAGCCTTTACTTCTACCTCCATTGGTTGCCACAGTGATAACGGATGCATCCACTGTAGGGTGGGGTACTCATATGGGGGATCTGGAGATCAAGGGTCTTTGGTCTCCAGAGGAAAAGTTGCTTCACATCAACCTTCTGGAATTGAGGGCAATACGTCTAGCACTCAAGGCCTTCCTCCCTTCCCTTCGCGGGCGGTCGGTTCAAGTCCTGACGGACAACACCACCGCAATGTGGTATGTCAACAAGCAGGGAGGAGTGAGGTTGCAGTGTCTCTGCAGAGAGGCTCTGCGTCTCTGGTCCTGGTCCTGGGTTCAGGACTATCAGATTTGTCTGAAGGCAAATCATCTGGCCGGAGTTCTGAATGTGCTTGCAGACAGTCTCAGTCGGCAGTTCTCAGCCGACCACGAGTGGAGGCTTCATCCAGAGGTGGTTTGTCACGTCTTCCGGACTCCACAGGTGGACCTGTTCGCCACTCATGAGAATGCTCACTGCCCGTCATTCTGCAGTCTCCAGTTTCCGATGCAGGGAGCCTTGGGGACGCGTTTCAGTTGAGTTGGGTCTCACAGCTCCTTTACGCGTTTCCTCCCATACCCTTGATTCCTGGGGTTCTGAGGAAAATTCGCAAAGACCGGGCCAAAGTCATATTGATCGCCTCGAATTGGCCAAGAAGGGTGTGGTACACAGATGTTCTCCACCTCTCCTCATGCCTGCCGCTCCGTCTCCCTCTCAGGGCAGATCTCCTCTCTCAGATGGAGGGGCAGGTTCTACACCCCCACCTCCAGACCTTACACCTTCATGCCTGGAGATTGAACGGGGCAACCTGAATTCCTTTTCTCTCCCACAAGATGTGGTGGATGTCATTCTATCGGCCAGGCATGACTCGACCATGTCAATCTATTCATACGGATAGTCTAAATTTTGTGACTTGGTGTGGGGAGAAGTCCATTGACCCTTTAAGGGCTCGTTTGTCAGATATACTTCTTTTTGCTCTTTCTTTAGCGCAGCAAGGGTTTGCTGTGGCTACAGTGAAAGGTTATCTTTCGGCGTTGTCGGCATTTCTCTGCCTGCCGGATCAGCCGTCTTTATTCAAATCTACTATTGTTTTGAGATTTCTAAAGGGACTAACAAATACATTTCCTCCCACTCCTTTTATTGTGCCTCAATGGGACTTGTATCTGGTGCTTACTTTCTTAATGGGTTCCCCTTTCCAACTTTACATAATTGTGCCTTGAGGTTGTTGTCTTTTAAGACGGTTTTCCTAGTTGCAATTACCTCGGCAAGGAGGGTAAGTGAGCTTCAAGCTCTTAGTTCAAAGCCCCCATTCTTGACCATTCATGCTGAACGTATGGTTCTTAGGACCAGGGCTGCTTTTCTGCCTAAGGTGGTAACTCCCTTTCATCTAGGACAGTCCATTACCCTTCCTACCTTCTATACTCCCCCTCAACCTTCCAAGGAGGAGGAGCGGCTTCACCGTTTGGACCCTAAGAGGGCGGTGAGCTTTTATCTTGATAGGACAAAGGACTATTGAGTGGATGACCAGCTGTTTGTTGGATTTGCTGGTTTCAGAAAAGGAAGAGCTGTGCAAAAGCGCACACTTTCGAGATGGATAATACTATGCATCAAGATCTGCTACGCCCTGGATGGTAAGGAACCTCCAGAGGGTATAAGAGCCCATTCTACTAGAGCAATGTCTTCTACATCTGCTTTGTCTAGAGGTGTTCCTATTGAGAACATTTGTAGAGCGGCAACTTGGGCCTCCCTCCATACTTTCGCAAAGCATTACTGCTTGGATACCGAGGTGAGGAGGTGACGGCCACTATGCGCGTTCTGTCCTCCGGGATTTTCTGGTATAGGAGAGTAGACACCCTCCTCCGGGAGTGGGGACTGCTGTGGGAATCTATTCACAAGGTGATGAATCCACTGGCAGATGTATCCATCAGAAGAACAAGTTACTTACCTTCGGTAACGCTTTTTCTGGTGGATACAGTATCTGCCTGTGGATTCCTCACATGCCCACCCCCCTCCCCATTGTTTACTCTTCTATACCTGTGTTTATGACATTATTTTAATGTTTTTATATGTATATATATATATTTATATTTGTATATATAATGTGTTTTTCATGCATTGGCTACACACTATGTGTGTAATTTTTGATATTATGTACTGTGTACACTGTATATGCATATATCTACTGTCATTGGTCCGTCCGGGTGCCTCGAAGTCACAGAAAAAAGGGCTGAACTGATGTCATCACGCCGACGTAGGCCTAATAAGGAGTCAGTGACGTCAGTCGGTGTCGCGCGTGATGCCGTGCTCCTATGACGTGGTCTTCGCCGACGTGCTACAAAAGAATTTTCCAAACGTTGCTGATGCAGGGGGATATTCACAAGGTGAGGAATCCACAGGCAGATACTGTATCCACCAGAAAAAGCATTACCGAAGTAAGTAACTTGTTCTTTAGCGCTAAAATGATGAAAATGGAGGGGCATTCCTTTTGACCAAGTTAAAGGTACACTTAGAAGATGCTGTGAGCTGTAGGTAACCAAAAGCTTGTCAGATGTTGATTGGCAGGTTGCAACCCCAACATTAAATATAAAGCCATCAAATGCACAAGATAGGAGAGTACCAATAGACGGCATTGAATATATATTCGTAAGATCAAATGGAAAGAACTCTGGTGTCTGAGGGTTAAAGAATTGAGTATAATGAAACATTTCCTAGCTATCGTAACGGAAAGTTTCAATTCTATTAAGGACTCAGAAGTGAGAATTATGCTCTACTCTCTCTACTTCCATGATTAGCAGCCATTTAATAAAACACCTACAAACTACCATTTGCATGAAACCTTGGGATTGTCCAAAAGAAAACATACCATCTGACAGGAAACAGTCCCGGGTTTCAACCAATCAGGGGAACGAGAGTAGGACCATAGTTTGTTAACTGTGTCCACTATGCTTCTTTCGAAGCGTGAGAGCCACCTCATCTCTTTCACAACTCTTGTTTATTTGCATCCATTCCTACAATCAAAGGACACAGAATAATCACAGCACCTGGTTTAGGTTTACACTGTGAGCAAAGCAATGCAATGAAATAAGCAGTGAGAATGATCGCAACAGTTACCAGTAGCATAGCCAACACAGCATTGAAGTATGAAGATTTATTACTTACTAGGCAAAGGTGGGCTATTTCATTCAGGAGGGATAATCATTGTCTCAGAGTCCCATATATAATTGAAACTTTCTGTTACAATAGCATAGTTAGGTTTTGCTAGTTAAGAAAAGTCAATAGATCGCTGGATGCTGAAATTTGTTTTTTCAGATTATCTGTGTTCTAGCCCTGCTTGCCCATTTGTCCGATCAAATTGTCTCTTCTTATTACAAAAATTATCCCTCTGCTGCTACTAGGCATCCTTGATGAGGTTCTGCTAAAGCCTTTTACCCTTCCAATAGTCTGCTTTGCGAAGCATTCTTTAATATTTGCGGCATTTTTTGTTCAGCCATCATCAAGAATTTTACCAGTCTGCAGTTTAGTTGAGTATTTACTGGGTTTAAGCAGGCCAGCACTGCTTGCCTTCTAGTGCGGATACCTTTCTGTTTAAAATGCTCTTTTAAGAATTATTTCCCTGCTTGGTGCAGTTCTTCGCATAGGCAAATTAAGTGAATAATATGACTATTCTTGATGTTGCACAGCCTGCAAGTATCTTGCCATTTTCTCTTCAGCCATGGTGGTAGATGCTGGGTGCATAGAAGGATCCCCAGTCTGTACCTTAGGAAATTCATTTTTATGACCCTGGGATAGCCCTGATTAAAGTATGGTTGTGGGGCGAGTGATTTATAGGAACTGAGGGTCATCCAGCCATGAGATCTTTTCGAGAAGCTTGCCTTGTCCTTCAATAAGGAGAATAGTTTTATGTTTTTCAAGACTAATTTTTTTAAATTGAGGTAGCCGAGTAGTGCATCCCAAAGTCCAGAGAGTTAGGTAGAATCCAAGGCTAACTGAAGATGGTTTCTTGCCTGGGAGAACTCCCTGTGTTGTATATCGTGCCACAACAAATAGTTTAGCGTGTTTGCAGTGGCACTTTTTATCTTGTGCCAAGAGATGATATAAAATTGATACTTGTATGGCGCAATACTCACCCGCAAGGGTCTCAAGGCGCTTGTACGAATGCCGCTGTGGAACCCATCCTGGCTTTCCCTGTGAGGCGTCCACTCCTGGGCACCCCAAGGTGGAGGCCAGGTATCCTTAGCGTTATGGGGGCCGTTGTGGAGATTAAGCAAGCTATTGCCCAGAGTTGCAGAGTGGAACTCTATTATTGGAACAGGCACTGAGGCGAGAATTATCAGGTCTGTGGAATTTTGAGCCCAAGACCCGCCGAGGCGGGGAATTGAACCCTGGTCCCGGGCTAGACCCATCAATTGGTTTGCAAGATTTTTCATCGTCAGGGCAGTCAATAGACCTGTCCTTCTTATTTCCTCGTTTTGGCACCAAAACGACCCTTCCTTTTCAAATATAACTCCTAGATACTTATACTCACAAGCATGGTCAATTTTAGTGCCGCCAAGGAACCTGTTTTTTGTGTTCTTTTTGCTATTTATTGACATTGTTGTTTTCTTGCTCAGGTTTATTTTTAAGTTATTTTCTGTTGTGTATTTCTGCATTTCACTTAATAGGTGTTTGAGACTGATATAAGTATGACTGAGCAGAACTACATCGTCTGTTGGTTCCTGTTCTCCCTCCCACCCTTGGAGTGTGGGAGTTACAGGCGTCAAGCACATTTGGAAGGTCAGCCATGAATAAATTGAACAGGGTTGGTGCAAGCACACAACCCTGTTTCAGTCATTTTGTAGTTGGTATTGCGAGGAAAGGTGGGTGCTACCGCCTAGTTTCGCCTAGTTTCACCTGCACCCAGGTGTCCGTGTGTATCAGCATGTTTTAGATGGTCTGTGGCATGCCTCATCGCGCCAGTTTCCCCCATAGACTGCCTCTCTTGACATTGTCAAAGGCAGCACTGAAATCAATATAACACAGGTGTACATGTAACTTGGAGGCTTATGCTGCATCAATTATTAGTGAAATTGCAAAGATATTTGTAGATGTACTAGTCATTTTGCGGAAACCGGTTTGATTGAGCGGTATTATCTGAAGACCAGTGAGAAGACCAATCTGCAGCACTGAGCATATGCTCCAATCAGGCCCCTAGTGTGAAGGTCTTGGTAGCTTTTGCACTGCGAGCCGAATGGCACCCAGACCTGCGTAGGTTAGTACCAGCTCCGTGTATTACCCATCTGACCCACCAAGCAGTAGTGGGCACCATCGAGCGATAGTGGGCGAGCACACCACCATATGAGAAGTTGCTGCTCCCCTCGAAGACGAAACTCTGCGGACATCTCCTCATATTCCTTAGGGCACCCCATGATGCACAACATGGGGGAGTCGGGAAAGGCAGGGTAGAAAACTATCTTGGTCCCACATAAGTAAAACCAGAATATGAAAAGGTGCATCTTATTACATCCAGTACTCACATATCAGAGACCCTTTGATAGGAAATCAGGCAAAGTAGAGTGGTGTGGCTCACTGGTTAGAGGCGGCAGACCCGGAAGCAGAGAACGGCCCGGGTCCAGGGTTCAATTCCCAGCGCGGCAGGTTCGTGGACCAGTGTCAACGGACTTGACAATTCTCGCCTCGGTGCCTACTCTAACCAGGGATCACACTCAGCAACTCTGGGCATTAGGCTTGCCTCATCTCTACAACGGCCCCCCACAGACGCCGGGGATGCCTGGTTTCACCTTGGAGATACCCAGAAGGGACCATCTCACAGGGAAAGCCAGGACGGGTTCCCCAGCGGTCTTCAGCGCCAGGACACCCCGAGATGGGGTAACAGTGCACTTTACAAGTATCATCATTACATTTTTTACACATTGGCCAACATAGCCAAGAGTTCCTTCCGGACAAAAAGCGGTTCGGTTGCCAGGACAATAAAAGTTTCAGAACCAAGCTGGTGTCCCACAGTGCCGGGAGGAAGAGGCGGGCATATGCCCTCAAACAGTCAGCACACAAAAGGGTGCTTCCTGATCGAGAGAACCGCACACTGAAAGGTGTCCTGCCAAAATAGTGGAGCAAAAGGAATTGCCCAACCTGTTGGCCAAACCCTCCTCTGCCAGGAGGCTCTGTATTGTTTGACCATGCTATCGGCCCAGGCTCTAAATAGGAATCCCTCAACCAGGTCGGAAAGGCCTGGGAGTGACAATCATCCCCTATAATCCTCCACGCCATGAGTGACAGCACACCCCCAGGATCAATGGATGAGGTTGATGATCAGTATTGAGCAGTTTCTCTGGTACTGAGGGATAAGGTTTGGAAAATCACCTGGAATGATCCTTAGAAGAACCGGAAACCAGCCTTGAGATGTCCACAGAGGAGTGACCATCACCACCTCCGTTCTCTGATGCCTGACCTGCGCCAAGGCTCTTATAATCATCGCGAACGGGGGAAACGCACTCCCCCCCCCCCTACAGCAACCAATCTTGAAGGAAGATGAACATGAAGGAAGGAACAGCTTCCATGAAGGGATCCGACTTCCAGCTGCAAAACCTGGACAACTAATGGTCCAGCCTGGACGCAAAGAGATCAACCGTCAAAGGTCCCTATTTCTCCTGAAGGGAAGAAAAAAACGTCGAGTGGAGTTTCCAAAGGCTCGAATCCCAGAAATTGCAGGACAATAAATTGGACACTTGGTTGGCTTAGGCTGGCAAGTATGCTGCCCTGAACACAATCCAATGATACAGGCCGTATTGCCAGAAATGGATGGCCAAGTCGGAGGGCCTTCGACGAAGTACCACCCAAATAGTTGATGTATCGAACTGCTGATACGTTGTCCATCTTCACATGTACACAAGCCTGGACTTCGTTTTTGGTCTAGAATTTCAGTGATTGCCAACAGCTCAGGACAGTTTATTTGCAACTGTTGGTCGTGTGGAGAAATCGACCTTGCCGTGAAATATTCACCACATCTGGTGCCCCACCTTGATCAGCTGATGTCTGACTCTATGACTATGTCCGAAACAGACCCGAAGATTGCCCGTCCATTCCAGGACTCCATGCTGGTCTATCACCAACCGATCTCGGCTCACCCTTCCTCCGAGAGGGCTACTGCTGAGAGCAAGAAGGCTCTTACGCAGGTACGCAGCCTTTCGCCATTGTTAGGTACGACAATGGAGAGGCTCGGGAAAAATAACCTGAATTGAAGATAATGGAAGGCCCACCAGCAGGCCAGGTGGATCAGTGAAACCCACTGCATGGTCAAAGTCCAAGATGGGAGGCTGAGAGTAGCCTCCACAGAGTCTATGAAGAAACCCAGAAAAATTACCTTCTGAGAAGGAGTTAGGAGGGACGTGGTTTCGTTCACTACAAAACCCATGCTCTGTAGAAGATCCACCATGGTCCGTAACTGCTGTGACAGCTTGTGAGGGCAGTGTGCCATGATGAGGATGTAGTTGAGATAGATGATAAGCCAGAGTCCCTGCTCCCGTAAGTGCTCTACGACTGGCCTGAGAACCTTCATGAAACCCCATGGGCAGATGAGAGTCCGGGAGGCAGGGTGGCGAACTTGTATGTCTGGCCTAATTACGGGAACTGCGGTGAGGAGGGGAAACTAGGATCGAGAGATAGGCGCCCTTGAGGTCCAAGCGTACCTTCCAATCCCGGGGGCAAATAACATCCAGCAGGAGGTGAATCCTCTCCATCTTGAAGTGGCGGTAGACAAGCCACTTGTTGAACTTGCGAGGTTGATAACCAGCCCCTGGCCTCCAGTGGCCTTTGTTCATAAAACCCTGCGGATGCAGTACGGACCAGTAGATGCCTGTTTGGCTAGGTGGGATTTTACTTCACCGCCCACCAGCACCACTTTGGCCTCCTTAAAATGGAGCAGCCACAGGGACATGGCCTGCCAGGGGGAACTGTCAAATTCTAATTGAACCCCCCACACTGTCTGCAGAACCCAGGTTTCGCTTGTGATGAAAGTCCAAGCCAGGAAAAAATTTGCCAGCTGCTTCCTACTCTTAAGAGGAAAGAAGAGAGAACTCTCACTGGAACTGTTGGGGGCACTTGCACCCCTGGAACCCCTGCCACACTGCCCTAGGGTGGGGTTTTAATTGGCTAATTTGGCCTGGTCCTGCATCTGTGGGAGCCTTGTCCTCTGGGAGGGTATTAAGAGTTAGGATGGCAGGTCAGGCAGCTCAGGCAGCTCATGCCATTGCCAGCCCAATGGAAAACCGGGAGGGTAAACTCCTCTTTTTGGAGGTCTGAGCTTTGTCCAGGGAGGTGAAGGTGTTCACAAATTTCCTTACCTCTTGGATAAATAGTTCTCCAAAGAGCCCCCCTTGAGCAATAGGCCCTGCCTCAGAGTCAGCCAAGTCTCCAAGCTTGCAGCCAAGCTTAAACAACAGACGTTCCATAAACAACACACAGTTTGGATTTCTTAGGATGATGACTGCCCACTGTGCCCAGGCAGAAAGTGTGTCAGTGGAGGTAGATAAGAGTACTCACTAAGGATGTAAACGGTAATGGAGGAACAAATATGAATACACACGAGGAGATATGTACAACTATGTGCTTGATCCACTTCAGAAAATGTGTAAGGCCATAATTTGTGGGAGAGCCTTGTATCTAAAGAGACAGAATAACTGATTTTTCATAGGTTGCTATTGGAAAGTGGGGGAAATTGTAACCAGGGTTCAAATGTACAAATATCCTACCACAAAATGTGGTCATAATTTGAAACTAGACTTTTTGTAGCCAGTATCTGATTTGGCAAGTGATCTCTGTACTAATAGGTTGATTCAAAAAATAAGAATTAAGAGCCCGATTCACAGAATGAACCTAAGACTCAATCCTAAACTTACTACTATTTTGGTATTGACAGAATGCACTTACTACTTTTGGCATTCACAGATTGAACTTACTACTTTTGGTATTCACAGAAGTTAGGATTTTGTCTTAAGTCTGTCTTAAGTCTGTCTTAAGTCTGTTTTAAGACAAACTTAAGACAAAATCCTAACTTCTGTGAATACCAAAAGTAGTAAGTTCATTCTGTGAATGCCAAAATTAGTAAGTGCATTCTGTGAATACCAAAATAGTAGTAAGTTTAGGATTGAGTCTTAAGTTCATTCTGTGAATCGGGCCCCATGAGTGGGTTCCAAAACAACAAGCCTAATGAAAATTAGTCAGGCCACAAATTCAGACTTGCGCCAATTGACTGCAACAACAAGTATGATGTTCTTCAAGAGGCAGCAGACCAGCATTACTAAATTGGAATCTAAAAGCAAAACTCAGTCTGGTTTCCATACAAAGGTGTTCACTTTTGAAAAACTTCAGTGAGAGTAGACAGTGGTCCCTCTACAACTGCCTGTTCCCCTTGATGTTTCCAGCATATTTTATAAAGGGGAAGTGGCCTAAAAGGGTTTTCTCACCCTTTGCCAATCAATTACCACCTCAAATTAGGAAATTGTTAACTTATCAATGGTTTGCATCCAATATTTCTTGCAAACTACTGATAGGTATGATACAGATTCACTATTTGGAAGGTAGTCCCTCAACACACACTTAAAAAGGGTGATTCAGTATGCAGTTCTAATCCTATTTTAGGAGTTGGTAAAACTTTAAAAACTCCCCAAATGCTTTAGCATTATGGGAGATGAACCACAATTTTCACCTAAACCCCAATATTTAGATCAGCCCAAATATTAAATACAGTGGCTGAGCTCAAGCACCTTCGATCTAGCTATAAGAATCACCACCCTTTTTAAAATCATGTCCATCAAATAGAGTAATTAATAAATGACTGTGTCCACTCAACTCAATAACTATGTTCTAGTCCAATAACTAGCTTAACAATTTATTATAAATCTTTAAAATACACTCTACAGAAAAATGAGAATGCAGAACCCATGAAGACTAGGATACAGAATACAAAGTCAGGAACTACAAATGAGGCTACGTTCCAATAAAAAAAAAAAGACGGAGCATTTTATCATTATTTTACGCAGCACAGTAAGCCAACTTGCTGAGCTGCGTGAAAGGGAAAGGGCAGGAATTTGCTGTAATTAACATGATACAGTGCATTCCTGTCCTTTTCCTGTGCCGGTGCACAATGTGAGCCTTGCACCAATGCAGGCCCACTAGCAACACAATGCAAGGGTGCCCGCATTGCAGACAGGATTGTTTCTGTGCAGAAAGAAATACCTTTTTACACAAAAACAAGCTGAGGAATTTTCCTCTTTCTATATGTGCTGCAAAATGCATCAATCATAGAAAGAGGAAAATTAAGAGGTGACATTAAGATATTTGTCCCCATTACACCTCATTTGAGGAGGCGTAGCATCTTGACACATTCCCAGGTCTGCCAGCAATGGAAAATCTGGTAATGCACCAAAGTCCATGGGTGGATATGTGGGATTTGCGCTGTGTTGTGTTAAACTGGATTTATCAAGCAACTCAGGGCCATGCAAGGTGGCATTGTGTGGCTTGAAAATTCCAACTTAGTAGTTGCCTCGCTCTTGTGCCCCATTGTATGGCACAAGGGCGAGAAAACTATTTGATAAATATGCCCCAGAATCTGTAATGGCGTCCTGTGGGTAAAACAAAAAGTCTCTAAGTACTAACTGTCACATTGACAAGGTGTACCAACAGGATCACTAAAGGGAGAAGTGAATGACTCTGGCTCACCTCCAAACCAAGGGTTTTTATACACAATTTACACATGGATAATACGCAAAAAATGCAAATTCCCCAAGGTTGGAATTGTGATAACACATGTTGGACAAATCAGAATTGGGATCTTCACAAAAATATTATAAAACAAATCCATTTCTAAGGCAGACAAAATCTTCCATTAGCTTCCACATCAACAACATAATCCCAAGATATACAATACAATATGAAACCTTTTCCGACAAAGGGCCAGGTGTACGACCCTACATTGCGGTCGCAAACGGGCAATCAGCCCTTTTGTGACAGCAATATTTAGGGCATGCCCTTGTAGAACCCTCATCTTGTGAATCTGTAAAATTTACTGATTTGTCAAATGAGGTTTGTGACTCGCTAGTAGGAAGGGGTGTCCCATCCTAATAGCGAATCGCATTTGTATGTATGAATATTTTGCGACTGCAATTTACTTCAAGTAGGGGGTAAACCATTCAGGAAAGGGTCCTCTTCCCCTTTCTGAATAGTTTAAAAAATATTTCTTAAGGGCAGAAAGTAGTCCCAGGGACCACTGCCTGCCCTTAAAAAATGAAACTGGAAAGTTTCAATTTTCTTTGTTTTTAAATCCAGCCCATTTTCCTTTAAGGAAAACGGGCTGCATTTAAAAAAACTCCTTTATTTAAAAGCAGTAACACGGGCTGCATTTAAAAAAAACTCCTTTATTTAAAAGCAGTAACAGACATGGTGGTCTGCTGACCCCAGCAGGCCACCATCCCTGTGACTGCTAGCCATTCCCAATGGGGTTGCAAATTGTGCCTGCCTCATCAATATTAATGAGGCAGGCATTGTGACCCCATTAGGAATCGCAAACACTGACCTCAATAGGAATCGCAAACAGGGAATGAGACACAGTTGTACATCCCAATTTGCGAGTCGCATATTGTGAGTCGCAAATGTGACGCAATTTGCAAGTCGCAAATTGGTGGGTCGTACATCTGGCCCAAAGACTTGTAAATTAGTATGCTAGCAAACCTACATCTGAACTTCCAGCAGAAGAATCCTTCAGAATAATTATTTGGGAACACAAAGAAAAATCGATTCATAATACAAGTTCTCTAAGGAAAATAACCAATTACATCACAGTGTCCTATGTTCCAAGAAAACTGTGAAGAGAGAAGACTCTCAGAAGGACATTGATTGGAAGGGTTAATAAGCTGGAGTATCATCCAATGTAATAAAATATTGCCATTGGAAAACATGGCATAACTAAACTACAGTATTAAACACACTTCTAAACATTATTAATTAATAAGTTATGACTATATTCACCAGAAAAGTCATCAGTATTCAAAAATAATTTGTCACCTTAAATTGTGCATTTAGGGCAAATTACCAGTACATAGTAAAAGTTCTAATTTTCAGAATATGAGGGTTTGTAACTGTAAACCTCAGACACTTTGTTAGGTACATTGGTAGTAGCCAAGCCCTCACCAGACCAGCAATCCTAGCATGAGACAGTGGCGGAGAGGGCATGTGCGTGTGTATCAATAGGTGAGTCAAACCCTTGAACTATTGGATCAAAATGATGTGTACGTATTGGAAATGTGAAAACGAGAAAGATAGTGGAAAGAAAACAAAGCCCCAAATTCTTTTCAAATGCACAAATGCCTTTTCAGGCTTTAAGAAATAGTGAAACAAAGGGAAATCGAATGTAAAATGGTCAGAAACATACAGATGTACATGACAAGGTCACAGTAGAATCATGTAAGCAAAAGGAGGCAGGAAAGTTTGGGCCTTTTAAGAAGGACATTTATGAGTTCCAAAGCAAAAGAAGGCTGAGGCATTAGAAGCCAGAACAGAGGAAAATTCATTGGGGAATTAGACATTCTAGCAACCCTGCAAGAATATGAAAGCAATGTTAATAATGTTTGATTTTTTGTTCATACAGGTGCCAAGGATAATTCAAAGTCGGTGAGTGACAAAGTCAAATGACTCTTTTTGTTAAAGTATTGTCATGAACCTTTGATTCTTTCATTAGACCAATGCAGTAAGAGAAATCCAATTTTGTTTGCAAGGTATACTTTACAGCTGATATTTTATTTAAACATTTTAAATGAAATACTTTTTATCAATATAGCAGCTATTGTAAAATCTCGTTCATGTAACGTGTTCTGGAAATCCTGTATTTAAAGACAGGAACCTTTCGATCAGTAGGGCACCACAAAATGCCAGAATAAATATAAGAGATAAAGTACGCTGTGCCACACATTATCAGGATATTGCAAGTCACTGAGGAATGGCATAACCATATAGAGAAACGAGGCCAAAGGCTGAGTTTCTTTATAATGTTATGGAACTCCAAGGTGCCTTGCAATATCCTTATTACGTACACCAGGGGGTATTTTATCCCATATGTTACATTAGTATTTGTATTTTGAATTTGAAAGGCGCACAGTTATCCCAAGTGGTTTCCCGGGGCCGTCCCGATAGGAGAGCTGAGAGAACTGGCAAAAGAACTAAGATTTGAAGAGCCAAGTCTGCAGACTATTAGATGGCTATTTCATCATCTTTCCCACCAACTATTTAAATCCTTGATGCATAGCTCTTTCATCTGAAAGAGCTAGCATGTTTGCAAGCATGAAGAGGGAACATAAAATCTCTGGTTCAAAATTAAATGTATCAAAATCTGTTAGATATTTCTTTCAAACAGATATAAGAAACAGTTCAATAGAAGTCATTTATTTAAAAAAAGCCCACTAGCTTAGAATGTGTGGAAACATGCAGAAAACCTCTAGCATCCATCTGACTGAGGAGTTAAAAAAGAAGCATAAATAAACATGTTCTCCCTGCTTATCATGGTAAACTGTTAAAATAGAGCAGAAGAAGACAGAAACATTCTGTTTTCCTTGCTTTAAACAGCTGCATCAATCATGGTCTGTGACTCGACCTGCCATGCACCTTGGCTCTAGCAGGAGGCTTTGTGACATGAGAAATAACTAAAAATAGTCCAATTCTGATGCCTTTTCTTTATAACAGGTGACTGGGTGTGTCACAAGTCATTGATTATAATGAAATCAGTGATTGCCATGTATACAGGGATAACAGAATCACATACATCATATGTAGAATTATAGATGGATAACTGTGAATTACATGGATGGCTTTCACAAAAGGGTTCAGGGTGCCATCATATACACAAAAAGATTTGATGTTAGTCTGAATCCTAAAGTTAAAAATATACTCATTATTCACTGAATACCCATCTATAAATGAATGTTATGTATTGCCCTCAAATCACCTACCCCTAAAAACGAGCAGAGGAGTAATAAGGAAGCCATGAAGAACTCCCATCCCTGTCCCAAATGATAAAAATATATCTGTCCTAATGCCATCTACCCACCATATGTGGCTTCTCTGCCCCTCTACTCTCCTCCCAAAGCCATGCTCTATGATCTCTACTGGAGCAGAGAGCTAATGCTGGACTGACAGGGTCTTGGAGAGCCCTGTCAGAGCAATTTGAAATTCCTTTATGATGTAGCAAAATTCAAAACCAGCTTTTGTTTCCCACCTTTGCTACAGCACAGCACTGATAAATGAGGACGCACTGAGAGCCATGGAAAACAAAAGTGATTATAGATTTAATTTCTGGGCAATATGCTTGCTGCAATTCACATTGTGAGAATAGACGGGGACCTTGCAACTGATTCAGGGAACTCCCACATACAACACAAACATATGTTCACCTCAACTGCTTTTCTGTTGATTGTTGACAAAAAGGTATTTTCATAGAGAAGGCTGTTTAAATTACCATTAGCAATTCTAAACCATATTAAAACACAATTGAGAAGATGTATTCATTTTTCGCACCAAACCAAAGTCTTTCAGTAAATCAAATCAGTGCTGAGTCCTGATACAGTATTTCCGTTCCTGTTCTAAATTTTGAAAGCCCGAAACTCACCTTTAAAGTAGCATAAATGGCACTTTGTGTTGATTTGCTCTCCTTGGCAGTACTTTTGGCATTCTGTGGATATCACTTATGTATTCCAACCCTATCACTCATGTTTTTTTGTATAAATCCAGATCTAAAATGATTGTCAGACTCGGCTTTGCATAAAAGAATAATGCCTTTTTGAGTCAGGCACGAATCCGGAGAAATGTTCTGCTTTCTCCAAGCATTTCACCTGAACCTTACAGCACACATCAGAATTGTCTAACTGTAGGATTTGAACTAGAAGGGTGTCCTTGTAACATCAAACCTATGCTAGACATGCGTGGTACGAAGTAAACTTCACAATATCTAATGCACGCCCATTGCTTTTCATATATTCATTTATTCTTAATGTGTATTTCTCATTTATACTTAAACGTATATTGCTATTACTGTACAACGTTGTATTAGTATCAGTTATTAACGTATAGGCATTCACATGATGTGTAAGGTTTATAGAATTACGTGAAGGTGCAACCATATTTACTGGGTACAGAAAAGTACAAGGTGTAGAGCAATCTTTGACCATGAGCAGGTAAGAGGCACTTTAGGAACTCTTTTAGTGCTAAGACAGCTTGCCTAGAGGTGTTTGCAGAAAAGAGACTGATTACATCACTTCCATGTGGGAAACTTCAGAATTAAGGTTGCAGTGTTGAAATTGTTTTAATACTTTGTTCACTAAGTGTTCTTACTGCAACTCTTGTGTTTATTAGATCTCGGCTAGATAGGGCATGCCTTGTGTCGAAGAGACATGTTGTGTTTAATCTGTGGCCTTCACAGCCTGCACACATGCATCCCGTTTGCTCGCTCCATCGTCTTCTTATATTCATGGTCACTATTTTCCCTGGCATGCATGGCCATGTTTTTAGCTCTCCCTTCAGAGCATGGACCAAGTAAACATCCACTGCTCCTGTGTTTATGGCCAGTACAGGACCTTGATTTTTCTTTCTTTTTCAGCATTCTATAAAGTGATTGTGCTTTCACCAGCTCTGTCTCCTCCCACTCGCCGTTGTGCCCCGTCAACTGATCGCCCCCTCCCTGTCATTGTTTTCCCTTTGTTGCTGCTTTTCGTTTGCCCCACCTCTTCCCTCCTGCGCACCTCCCGGTGCTTGCCCAATCCACAAATCTCTCAAACCTGCCACTGCTTTAAACACCCACTCTCGTCTGTTTTGCTATATTGAATGGTGGTGTTTTGTCTTTTAATGTCCTTTTTCTGTATAGCTACTGGTGAAGTCTTTCCGAGCGGCATTGCTGCTTAACTTGAATTCTCTTCAAAGGAGCCAGGCTGAGTCTTGAAATCATCAAGGTCTGTCCATGGCAACATTAGTCCTTTTGATGTGGATGCTGATGCTATGCATTTCCATATGTTCACTACCGTAAATCAGTCCCAGACATTGATTATTTCACGTTTTTTGTGCAGCTTTATATATCACCAACACCACCCAAAGGTAGTGGAGCAATTGCCTACAGCACCAGTTCCTTTACACAGTGACACATTCATCTTGTAGGCACAGGGAGATGTATTGAGTTGCCCAAAATCAAGGATGAAAGCCAATGTAGAAACTCAAACTCAGTTTCCCACTCCATAGTCAGAAGCTGTGGCCATTAAACCACGACCTCTCCCAATAGGACGCCACAGTCTCCCTAGCCTCAGCCCCACATTTTGTGATAAAGGCCAAATCACTTAATTTCCCCCTGGCAGCTCACATTTGCTGTTGGTTGCCCGCCCACCTCCCACCCAGCGCTGCTTGCTCCACTAAACTCCGCTGCACAGATCCCCTCCTCACAGGACACTGTTTTTCATTTTTTTTAATGCAGTGTTATATAGCACCAACAGCACCCGAAGGTATTGGAGTGCTTTACATTAGCACCAGTTACTTTTTTTGTGAAGTTTTATATAGCGTCAACACAACTCAAAAGTATTAGAATGGGTTACATTGACCCCAGTTACTTTTCAAGAGGAAACATACATTTTTGCATGCACGGGGTGATCACGTTTTTTGCCCAGTATCAAGGATGTGAAGCAGATGCAAAAACTCAAACTTGGTTTCCCAGATTCATTGTAGGGAGCTCTGGCCCATACGCCACATAATTCCCCAAGAGGATGGCACAGTGGCTCCATAGCCTCGTCCACGGTTACACATTTTGTGTTTAAGATTAAATCACTTAATCTCCCCAGGGCTTCCTGTATTTGCTGTTGGTTGCCTGTCCACCTGACCCACCCCCCGCTGCTTGCCGCGGCTAAACTCTGTTGCACAGATCCCCTCCTCCATGACTCTGTTTTTCAAATTTTTGTTGTGCAGTTTTATGTAGCGCCAACACCACATGAAGGCATTACACCACTTTAAATAAGCAACAGTTATTTTTTTGTGCAGTTCTATACATCACCAACAGCACCCAAAGTCATTGAAGGGCTACATTAGAACCAGTTACTTTACACAAGGACATATTCATTTTTGTAGGAACGGCCAGATTAAGTGATCAATCAATCAATCAATCAATCAGTGAACTTGTAGAGCGCGCTACTTTACTGTGAGGGTCTCAAGACGGTAAAGGGGTGTGGTGGGGCGGGGGGGATGGGAGGGGTGCTGCTACTGTTCGAAGAGCCAGGTCTTGAGGAGCCTTCTGAATGTGAGCAGGTCTTGGGTCTGTTGTAGGTGGGTGGGGAGGGTGTTCCAGGTCTTGACGGCTAGGAAGGAGAAGGATCTGCCGCCAGAGGTCGTTCGTTGGATGCACAGCACGGTAGCAAGGGCGAGGCTGGCAGAGCGGCGCTGGCGAGCGGGGGTGTAGAAGTTGAGTCTGTCGTTCAGGTAGGCTGGTCCAGTGTTGTGGAGTGCTTTGTGTGCATGGGTGAGGAGTTTGAAGGTGATCCTTTTGTTGACGGGGAGCCAGTGCAGGTCTTTGAGGTGGGGGGTGTTGTGGCTACGGCGGGGAATGTTGAGGATCAGTCGGGCAGAGGCGTTCTGGATGCGTTGTAGTCGTCGGACGTGTTTGGACGGAATTCCTGCGTAGTGTGTGTTGCTGTACTCCAGTCTGCTGCTGACGAGGGCTTGGGTCACTGTTTTTCTTGCTACGGTCGGGATCCACTTGTAGATCCTGCGAAGCATGCAGAGGGCGTTGTAGCAGAAGGAGGATACAGCGTTGACCTGCTTCGCCATGGAGAGGGAGGAGTCGAGGATGAATCCTAGGTTGGGTGCGTGGTCCGTGGGTGTTGGGACTGCTCCCAGTGTGGTCGGCCACCAGGAGTCGTCCCACACAGAGGGGGTGGGGCCTAGGATGAGGCCCTCAGTTTTGTCCGAGTTCAGTTTCAGGCGGCTGCTTCTCACCACACTCGGCGACGGCCTTAATTCCCTCGTGGAGGTTGGTTTTGGCGGTGTGCGGGTCCTTGGTGAGGGAGAGGATGAGCTGGGTGTCGTCAGAGTAGGAGATGATGTTCAGGTAGTGTTGGCGGGCCACTTGTGGGAGGAGGGCCATGTAGATGTTGAACAGGGTCGGGCTGAGGGATGAGCCCTGGGGTACGCCGCAGATGATATCGGTGGCTTTGGAGCGGAAGGGCGGAAGGCGTACTCTCTGGGTTCTGCCGGTGAGGAAAGACGTGGCCCAGTCCAGGGCCTTTTTCTGGAAACCAGCTTTTTGGAGGCGTGTTCTTAGTGTGCAGTGGCAGACCGTGTTGAAGGCAGCTGACAGGTCCAGGAGGATGAGGGCTGAAGTTTGGCCATTGTTCAGCTGGCGCCTGATGTCGTATGTGGCGGCGATGAGGACAGTCACGGTGCTGTGGTTGCATCTGAATCCGGACTGGGATGGGTCAGGATGGTGTTGTTCTCGAGGTGGCGGGTCAGCTGCATGTTGGCAATTTTCTCGATGACCTTCGCCGGGAAGGGGAGCAGGGAGATGGGCCGGAAGTTCTTGAGGTTTTTAAGGTCCGCTTTGGGCTTCTTGAGGAGGGCGTTGATTTCGGCGTGCTTCCAGCTTTCCGGGATTGTTGCTGTGTCATAGGAGATGTTCATGATCTTCTGCAGTTGGGGTGCAATGGTTGCGTCCGCTATGTTTAAAATGTGGTGTGGGCAGGGGTCTGTTGGAGATCCTGAGCGGATGGAGTTCATGACCTTGCATGTCTCTTCGTCGTTGACGTGGGACCAGGAGGTCAGCTGTGATATGCCCATAATCAAGGATTTCAAAACTCAAACCTGGTTTACCAATTCCACAGTAGTCAGCTCTGGCCCTGTACGCCACATTAATTTAGGTCTCTGGTAGACAGCGCATGCGCTGCTCAGCTAGACAGCGCATGTGCTGTCTCGTAGAGACGTGTTGTGTTCTTCTGTGGAGTACAAAGCCACCCATCACTTACCATTGGTAAACTTCAGTTTCACTCACAATTTCTATGATGTCATTTGTCATGGCATGCAGGCTTAATGCCCTCTTGTGTTTTGCCCTCCAATAGCACAGGGACTGAGTACATGTCTCCATACACTGCTCCCAGAATGCGCACCAATTTTTACTTTGTTTTCAAACACTCCATACTACTTGTGTTTTCAGGCCAACTCCTTGTACACATACACACATACCACTAAAATACATGTGTGTGTACATAAACTAATGCATTTCTTAAAAAGTTGTTAAAACACGAATAGCATTTTCTTTTTCTTTTTTTTTTGGACAATCACATGGAAGTGAAGTGCTCGCTCTATCCTCCGTCTTGCCATAGTGTGATCCTGAGCCAATTGTACTGGAGCTGTTTAAGCGTTCACCAGTTACATTCCACAATGACACATGTTATTTTGTCGCTGATCCTGCTTCAATTATGGTATTTTTCCACCTTCATTGTTGCTTCCTTCCGCCTTCTGTCATTGTTTGCCCATCTCCCCATCCTCTCTTGCTTCCCAGGTTGACACACTCCACTATCTCCCTCGTCACTGTCGCTTTTATTTTTTCAATATTTTGTACAATCCAGTGGTATTGGAGAGCTTGGTCCGTCCTCCATCTTGCCATAGTGCTAACACCAGCCAATTGTATTGGGGTGCTTTAAGTGCTCACCAGTTACATTACACAACGAAACTTTCATTGTCGTACACAGGGGGTAGCGAAAGTGATTTTCCCAGAATCACGAACTGTTCAGCCGACTACAGGATTCAAACCTGGTTCCCCTGTTCGCAGCTCTGGACATTACACCATATCTTTGCTTCACTTCAAAGCTCCTCAACTATTTCTCACTATCACTTCCACATTTGTTCAGCAAGACCCCTTCAACATCAAACAAGCACTATCAAAGCAAAGAAATTTCAGCAATGCCCAAGCTATTGTATTTGTATTTGTATGGAGTATTTATAAAGCGCTTGTTGTCGCTCCGAAAGGAGCAACCTGGCGCTGAAATAGTGTATCGTCCAGTGCTGGGAACTAGATAGAGGCCATTACAAAGACATCAGACAGATTGAAAATCCATGTCTTCAGTTGTTTCCTAAAACCATTATCATGGGTAATCAATATGAGTTCTTTCGGCATAGCATTCCAAGCCTTTGATGCCAACACAGAAAGGGTTTTTCCCCCTTTTGTTTTATAATGAAATCTGGGGATGGTAATTAGATTTCCGCCTGAAGATCGCAGACTTCTTGGGGGGTCGTAATGGGAGCATCTTGAGTGGTACTTAGGTCCTATTTTATTAAGGGCTCTGAATGTTGTTAAAAGGGTTTTGAACAAGATCCTCTTATGTAATGGCAGCCAAAGTAAAATCTTAAGTGTAGCCGAGGCAGAGGACTTTCTTGGTAATTTAAGTACCAGTCTGGCCGCTGCATATTGACACTCTGTCATTTTTTCAATGTTGATTTTTTTATCCCGGCCATCAGGCCGTTACAATAATCTAAACGTGAAAGAATAGGGGCCACTGCCACCGTCTTTCTTGAATCAGTGGGCAGGAAATCAAAAAATACTACTGAAGCAACTTCCTGCCACATTCCTTACATGTTGGTCAAAAGAAAGAGCGGAGTCAAATAAGACTCCCAGGTTTCAACTGAGTGAGGAGGTACAGGTGAGTCCTCAGGCCACCAATCCTTAGGACAGAAGCGGACATCTTTACTTATCGGTAGAATATCTGTCTTATTAGTATTGCACTTCAGATGGTTATTGTCCATCCATTTGAAGACTTCTGTCAGGCAATTCTTTAGATTTTGTTCTGCGTTGGTAGAATTCTTGTCCATGGAGACAATCAATTGAGTGTCATCGGCATACGATGTCACAAGTATGCCGTATGACTCTATCAATGCAATAAGGGGGACCATGTAAACATTGAACAATAAAGGTCTCAAAATAGAGCCTTGTGGGACTCCAGATAGCACCCGTTTTCCCCTAGAACAAAAGGGACCCGATGAGATCGTTTGGGATCGGTTTGACAGGAATGATATTATTCAGGCCAAGGCAGTTCCTGTTATACCTATGTATCTCAGCCTTTCAATCAAAATTTCGTGCGAGATGGTATCGAACGCTGCTGTGAGGTCCAATAAGATCAGAACTGCTTTCCTACCCTCATCCTGCAAGAATTTAATGGAGTCAGTGAGTTCCATAAGGGTTGTTTCGGTTGAGTGTCTGGGCCGAAGGCCTGACTGCTGAGGGTGAAGGATGTTATGATTTTCAACAACGTTTTTTAATTCTAAATATACCAACTGTTCCGTTATCTTCCCCAAAACCGGAAGGAGAGAAATTGGTTGGAGATTAGAAAGATCAGTGGGGATTTGTTAGTCTTTTTCATTAGGGGTTTAACGGTAGCTTTTTTCCATTCAGAAGGCACTATCCCCTGACCGAGTGAAGCATTGACAATCGCATTGATGAGGGGGTTAACTACATTGATTATCAGATGTAATATTTGGGGAGGGCAGGAATCCGTAGGTGCTCCTGATTTACAGGCCAAGATGGTCTCTCGTGTTTGAGGAAGGGAGACCGATTGGAAAGTACTTAAGGTGGGATCCTTAGTCTTTCGCGAATCCTGATGACTAAATAGGGAAAGAGAGGAGGGAGTTGGAAACTGCTTCTGTAAAAGCTCGATTTTCTCTTCGAAAAAATCGGCAATCTGGTTGCAGAGGCCTAAGGAAGATGGAAATTCTTGTTGGAGCATTTTAGGGTGGGTAAAGGACCTCACTATGGAGAATACAGTTCTCTGCTTTTGCTGTGCCTCATTAATAACATTCACATAGTAGTCCTTCTTGGCCTTTTTAATGCTGGCAAGGTAGGATTTCCTATGCTGTAAGTACAGAGTTTTAGCTGCTTGGTCATAAGATTTCCTCCATTTACGTTCACTCTTTTTGCATATTAAATGCTTATCAGCCAGCGTCTGGGAGTACCAAGGGGCAATAATTTTTCTCCTTTTACCTTTACTCGGGGGGTGTTTGGGGGGGACACAATCTGTAATGACTTGTTGCATCCAAGAGTGGAAATCTATAGAGTCCTGGTACACATCACCGGACAAACTAGGCACCTGTGAGTGCTGCGGTGGATTAAGCTTGATATTATCAGCAACACCTTTCCAATTTAGATTGGTTACGGGTTGCTTGCTGACCCTAGTTCTTATTTTCTCTGGGCAAGAGACACCTATATTGAAACAGTGAGCCATCCAGATTTGCGGAACCGGAAGGTAAATTTTCAGTGGGGTAAAGTTGGAACATATCCCATCGAAAGTATATCTGGCCGAGTGAGTAGGTTGCATCACATGTTGATGTAAGCCGAAAATATCCAAAGTCTGATCAAAATTGATCACAGATGTGTCAATTTTTGATTCTAACTGAAGGTTGAAATCACCCAGAAGTGTGAATTTAGGGTATCGCAACAGAAGCTGTCCTAAGCTATCACTGAGAGAGTCTAGGAATAAGGAAGCACTACCCGGAGGGCGGTAGACCAGACCTCCCGAAAAAGAGGAGGATGAGTTGGTCTTGTCTTGTCACTGTGAATGTCAGTGTCTTTTAGCCATGTTGTCTAGCAGCATTTCTCCTGTTGAGCATGGCTGAAAAAGTCCTATAATGCGGTCAATGCAGACTACGTCGTAGGACATTTTTGTGTTAGAGGGGCAGCAGTAGACTCAACATAGGAAATGAAAAAACTTGACTTTGGCTCATTATCCTGTGATTCTGGGCTTTCAGTGAATTTCAGTCACACAGAACAGCAGATGTGCTGCTAGGCAACATGGTTCCTACAGGCGCCAATATCTTTACATGGATCTTGACGAATCGTTTGATGCCAGACATACCATACCTTATCCATCCAGATAAGTCAGGATTTGTCCCTAACAGGCAAATATCAGACAGGCAATATTCGACGAGTGCTCCGTCTCATGGAAAAAGTCTTCTTTCTGAGAATTCTGCCTACAAGCCTGTCACTAGATGCTGTGAAAGCATTTCACAGGGTGAGATGGCCGTTCCTCTTCATGGTACGTAAAGAGATGGGCCTAAGACCACAAATGCAAACATGGATAGCAGCCACTTATCAGGAACCATCCACAAAAGTGACTTTAGCCAATCATACCCATACCTCTCCCCTAGAAGGACTAAACAGGGCTGTGCCTCTCACCCTTGTTATTCATTTTCATTTTGGCAATTAAGCCCCCGGCTGCATGCGTTCGGACAGAGCTAGAGAATAAAGGTACAGTATTGAGAGGAGACCAACACTTATTTGCAGACTACATCTTTCTAACGGTCACAGATCCACATACATTTTTAACCTTCATCGTTAGCTTGATAAAGCAAAATGGGACAGTGTTGGCTTCAAGTAAGTAAGCATCAATACAATAATGACCCGGTTCTTCAAGGCAGTTATCCTAGTATTCAAACGTGTACCGCGTTTTGCAATTTTACAATTGTCTCCCCTATTCTTTGTATATTTGGGGTAGATCGTATCACGTTAACTTGTCACCTTCAGAAAAAACCAACCATCCCAATTACGACAGTCTGAATGAATGCACAAAGGAACTGATATACATATATAATACATCCAGAACCATTCACAATGTGACAATGTGTGAGGAATGTGCATGGGCAAAATGACCCCTCATGGGCGAACCACCATCGAGATTCCTGATAGGTACTCACCAGTTAAGCCCTGTTATCATCATTGGCAGTCATTAAGTCCAAAATAAACGTGTCCAACAAAACAAAACGTGCAGTGAAAAGTGAAAAGATCTCAAGAAAGTGTAGATAAAATGAATAGGTGTGCACGTTACTGTCACTTTTATTCTTTCACTTTGTGCCACCTATCAAATTAAATAGCAAGGCTGGCTGCTAAACATGCAAACCATTACCATAAGCCAACTTGTTTCATTGCCTGGAACCTTTTAGGCAAATTCTTCAGGGCCAAGATATTATCGCCACTGCATCAAAGTTGGACACACCATACACTCAGACCCTACTCAGCCACAGTGTCTCCTACCGGCCGTAAGGTCAAATTAAAAAGCAGGAATGAACCCCTCTGTGAGTTTCCCTCGTTACTTCGGCTCTCAGTCATTTTGTAAATCGGACAGAGCCTCACCGAGCATCTTGTCTCCAGTCACTCCTGAGGCGAGGGACCCCTAGAGTGCAGCAGTGCGCAACTAACGAGAGCAGTGAGGCTCAAGCCGCGAGCCGAGCCGCAAGGAGGAAAAAGGCGGAGGCTCTGTGGCGCGCTTACGGCTGACCTGCCACAGGGTGTCAGACAGCGGGAGCGTAAGCCGCGAGGCAGAGAGAGGCGGCAGCTCCTGTAGTCCTGTGGCGGACCTGGTGCTGATCTGAGGCTGCTGCCGCGGTGAGATTGACAGCGGGAACCAGAGGGAGGAGGTGAGACGCAGCGTTTTGCAATTGAGCACAGCAATGCATAGCTGAGTCTTGTGGTCGCAGCGGGTGCGGCACTGCGAGCATCGTGGGTGGACCTGAAGCCACAGAAGCCATAGAACTGCGCTGAGGGCGTCGTGAGTGCCGTGAGTGGGCGCCGTGAGTCCAGGGATTCCTGTGGGCGCTGCGGAGCAGAGTGTGCCTTGAAAAGGTCTCTCAAATAGCTTTTTCTGGGCTGTTCTCCGGCATCTCATCCCACGACTTACTAGCGCTGTTAGTCGGGGTCCATATTTACAACAAGGGGTGGTGAGGGACAGAGTCTCTGAATTAAGCAGAAAGCTCTCACCCAGTCAAAAGATCAGGGCTAGATCCAACACCGTTTTTTAGCTCACTGCACCATCCCAGTTTCAGAACCTGGCTGTATGCAAATTAGTCTGTTCCTGTCCCAGTGCATGATGGGAACAGGGCAAACCAAACTACAAAAGCCAATTCTTACACTGGGAAGGAAACAAGCTCCCGGGGACCGGTTTCTGGCATTACAGCTGTCTTCGGCCCGGTTTGCTTGAATCCTGATGGTGCAATGAGCAAGGGTCTCACATCTGAGAATACCCTTCCACGCTTAGGGTGGACAAAAATATTTACAACAAGGGGTGGTGAGGGACAGAGTCTCTGAATTAAGCAGAAAGCTCTCACCCAGTCAAAAGATCAGGGCTAGATCCAACACCGTTTTTTAGCTCACTGCACCATCCCAGTTTCAGAACCTGGCTGTATGCAAATTAGTCTGTTCCTGTCCCAGTCATGATGGGAACAGGGCAAACCAAACTACAAAAGCCAATTCTTACACTGGGAAGGAAACAAGCTCCCGGGGACCGGTTTCTGGCATTACAGCCGTCTTCGGCCCGGTTTGTTTGAATCCTGATGGTGCAATGAGCAAGGGTCTCACATCTGAGAATACCCTTCCACGCTTAGGGTGGACAAAAATATTTACAACAAGGGGTGGTGAGGGACAGAGTCTCTGAATTAAGCAGAAAGCTCTCACCCAGTCAAAAGATCACGGCTAGATCCAACACCGTTTTTTATCTCACTGCACCATCCCAGTTTCAGAACCTGTCTGTATGCAAATTAGTCTGTTCCTGTCCCAGTGCATGATGGGAACAGGGCAAACCAAACTACAAAAGCCAATTCTTACACTGGGAAGGAAACAAGCTCCCGGGGACCGGTTTCTGGCATTACAGCCAGCTTCGGCCCGGTTTGCTTGAATCCTGATGGTGCAATGAGCAAGGGTCTCACATCTGAGAATACCCTTCCACGCTTAGGGTGGACAAAAATATTTACAACAAGGGGTGGTGAGGGACAGAGTCTCTGAATTAAGCAGAAAGCTCTCACCCAGTCAAAAGATCAGGGCTGGGTAAGAGTGGTCTGCTTAATTCAGACACTCTGTTCATCACCACCCCCATTTCTAAATTGTTTTTGGCCACTATAGGTGTGGCAGGGTATACTCAGACATGAGTCCCTTTCTCACTGCTCCATCAGGATTCAAGCAAGCCGGGCCGAAGACGGCTGAAATGCCAGAAACCGGTCCCCGGTAGCTTGTCTCCTTTCTGGTGAAGAATTGGCTTGGTAGTTTAGTCTGCCCTGTTCCCATGATGCACTGGGCCAGGGACAGACTGATTTGCATATAGCCAGGTTCTGAGCTGGGATGGGGCAGTGAGATAAATAACGGTGATGGATCAAGCCCTGATCTTTGGACTGGGTAAGAGTGGTCTGCTTAATTCAGACACTCTGTTCATCACCACCCCCTTTTCTAAATCGTTTTTGGCCACTATAGGTGTGGCAGGGTATACTCAGACATGAGTCCCTTTCTCACTGCTCCATCAGGATTCAAGCAAGCCGGGCCGAAGACGGCTGAAATGCCAGAAACCGGTCCCCGGTAGCTTGTCTCCTTTCTGGTGAAGAATTGGCTTGGTAGTTTAGTCTGCCCTGTTCCCATGATGCACTGGGCCAGGGACAGACTGATTTGCATATAGCCAGGTTCTGAGCTGGGATGGGGCAGTGAGATAAATAACGGTGATGGATCAAGCCCTGATCTTTGGACTGGGTAAGAGTGGTCTGCTTAATTCAGACACTCTGTTCATCACCACACCCTTTTCTAAATCGTTTTTGGCCACTAGAGGTGTGGCAGGGTATACTCAGACATGAGTCCCTTTCTCACTTCTCTATCAGGATTCAAGCAAGCCGGGCCGAAGACGGCTGAAATGCCAGAAACCGGTCCCCGGTAGCTTGTCTCCTTTCTGGTGAAGAATTGGCTTGGTAGTTTAGTCTGCCCTGTTCCCATGATGCACTGGGCCAGGGACAGACTGATTTGCATATAGCCAGGTTCTGAGCTGGGATGGGGCAGTGAGATAAATAACGGTGATGGATCAAGCCCTGATCTTTGGACTGGGTAAGAGTGGTCTGCTTAATTCAGACACTCTGTTCATCACCACCCCCTTTTCTAAATCGTTAGTAGGGGTCCAGCGGGAGAACTCCGAGGCTTTGGGCAGCGCAGCGCTCCTCCAGCAGTGCAGTGCTGCAGTACAGTCAGACGGAGGACGCTTGATGGAGGACTGGACTGGAAAAAAGGCCTGAATAGAGAGCATCACCGGCCTTATTGCTGGTCGGTGTGAGGCAGGAGAGGCAGGACCTGGATGCTAACGGTCCCCCCCTTCACATCTTCTTTGAAGACAGACAGAGTGGAGAGAGCTTGAGCTAGAGCAAGGGATTTATGCAGGAGGCTCGCTCGCTCCCACAGGGGTCCTCTCGATTACAGGTGTCCTCCTGCTCCTCTGCAAAAGGGCCTTTCTTGATCTTGATTCTACAACAGCACCATAGAAGTCATAGAGATCATTCTACAGCTTGAAACATCCTGATTCAACTGCAAGGGTCCATCAGAGCCTCTGATGTCTCATGGCCCAGAGATACCACCTAGGATTTGACCATCGCCTGCAAACACTTTCCACAGTACCCCCAAGGCATCCCTACGGACACAAGCAGTTTGATTGAGCCAGCGAAGAGGGCAAAGGGTAAAGGGCAAGCGGTACAGAGGCCGCCGTCAGTGGCTGATCATTAAACCCTGATTACCTAGCCATACCATTTAACAGTACTAAATCAGCATAGCATAACTTGCCTGCTTGTATGGTATTTTGGGACACCTGGAGTGTGGTACCAAAGTGAGTGGCCAGCGGAACGACCTCTCCTCCAAGGACAAACTTCTTGAAGGGTATAGGCCCATGGAATCAAGTCCTGTAGGGAAGGAGGCAACCAGCTGTGGCAATCGACCACTACAATAAGCGATTGCCAGAGACTGCCAGAGCTTGTTAGTCCATCCGTGGGCTCAGGGCAGGGCTGGGTTTTTGCCCCCTAGAATTAGACCGGCTCAATCATAACACCAAGTACAGGATGCGATCGGGGAGGCAGAGGAACACACTCCCTCAAAACAAAAAGAGAAGGAGAGGAAAGACTGAGACTCCCAGTGTTGCCACTGAACAAATTCTTGACCTGTCACCAAGTGCGTCAGGTGGCATGGCAGCTAGCGCACCCATTCACTTTCACAGGAAGCCAGTTCTGTCGGATACAAATCGACTGGTCTCCAACCAAAAATAACGTCAAAGTAACGTGAAAGATGCAGGGTCAGCAGTTTTCTCAAGCAACATGAAAATCATGGGGTTACCTGTTCCTTTGAGTCCTATACTTACCATCTGCAAGGCCAGCTTAGGTGAGACTACAGCGTCAAGAAAGTCACCAATAAACCAAGTAACTGTTATAGGCAAGTTGGATGAAGAAGAACCACAAGATGGGGGGGGAATCCCCAACATAACGTCAAGCAGAAAAGGGGCCTCATCCTCAGTCTTGGTTGGAGAACACATACCACCAACAAATGCGCAAATTCACTTAGATCTAACGAGGGATCTGGCAGCCAGAAACATATGTCTCCCCCCTTAAGGAAAAGTCAAGTAAATGAGGCCAAGGCGGCAGCAAAACTAAGGGCAAGAGGGGATGCAGCCAGGGCCATAACACCATCTTTAGAAATTCCATCCACTGGCGGCTCAACGGCTGACCTTCAAATACTCCAAGTCGCAGGCAAAGTAGAAACCACTCCACTATCTCATGTAGATCAACACTACGATGATGAAATTCAACAGAAAGGGGAAAAGACAAAAGAAGCGAAAAGGCCGCAATAAAAACCGTTGACCCAGGCAAGAGATGAATCTCTACCCACTGTTCAACATCCACAAACGACCAGACTCAATCGTGCAAAACGACCAAACAAATACAGACGAGGAAACCAAGGGTTTCAACTGGGCAAACTCCATCAAGTTGTACAGACCCTATGCCCTCAATAAGTGATGTGAGCCACAGGCGAACTAGGCTATTAGAGTCGCCCGGAAACACTAAAGAGCAAAATCAGACTAAAGTCAGCAGCCAGCACAAATCTTATCAGGACAACTGTTTACCATTGGCGCTGGACAAAAGAGACAGAGTGAAAAAAGGATGGGATGCAACTAAAAAATGTCCTAGAGCATTGGAAATATTGTCCCCACACTTGAACAAAAAAAAGCGAAGGGGGGAATACTTGGACCCTGGATGGGACCAGCGCAAGCTCGAGCGGCGATAAGACTTGAGTCTCCAACCGGGGTTGATAGGGCCACTTCTCATGGAGCTACAACCATCACACTCCTATACCCAGAGTATAAGTCAAAAGGCAGTTGTGATATATTAAACCGCGGGAACATCATTAAGCTGATAGATGCCATCGGGCTGTCAAATGCTGTAACCTCACAAGACATCATCTCAGTTGAATTCATAGCACCAGGACAGGGGCAAATGAATGAAACTACGAAGGTCAACTGGCGCTCTAGTGAGGTAACGAACAAGATCTTTAGCCACACTGAAATCCTTAACCAGTGGGGTATCACTATACTTCCCGGCAGGGAACCAGGATACCCGTATGTCCTTCAGAAAATCCGACCAACTGACCACCCACGCGCGGAAAAAAGGAAAGTTTACTCGGTCTTGAGGAGTGCCCGGGAAAAGACTCCTGCGCCTGACTCGGAAGATCAAAAGGCACAAGAGGGCCTGTCCAAATCCAAAGGCAAAATGGTACAGGCCTGTTCATGGTCATGGTTGGCGGGCTCAATAAATTCAACCTGGCTGCTACGATGACAAATCAGCAGTCAAAAGGAAAAGGGAACCTGCCCACTAAGGGTCTGCTCTTGGAGCATTAATGGTCCATCGAATAAACTGGGAGAAGAATCAATGATCACTTACATTCGGTCTTTTGGGATCATACTGCTACAAGAGACATGGCTGACAGAGCCGCAGCACTTGGAAGGGTTTAAAACTCACCAGATACCAGCCACCAAAGTGAAATCATCTGGAAGAGGCAGCGGTGGTCTAGCGATTTTCATATCAACAAATAACATAATTACTTCATGGGATCTCGCAAGTTCATCCCATTCTTTCCACCCTGTGGGAATTTCCTTCAACTCTGCCCAAGTCCAGCCCAGAATCATAATCTTGCTGAATGGGTACATTCGTCCAAATTCCTCATCCAGACAAAAAGTCTCAAAAGAGTTGATAGCGACAGTACTTAGAATGAGATCACGGTTTCCGAAAGCGGACATTGTACTTTCTGGAGATTTTAACATGTGGTTAATGTCGGTTCTCCAAAAAACCGAAGTAACTAAAACACAAGAAAGCGTTTGGGCTATACCACCACAGGATTGTCCTGGATGGCACAAAAACAACTGGAAAGGATGCACCCTACAAGGAAATCTAGAACATCTTGGCCTCAGAGCACTTAATGGGCGCTTCGCTCCAGATAAGCCGCCCGGCCTTTCATTCTTATCAAACACCGGTGCATCTCTAATCGACTATACTTTTGTCAATCTTTCTCTCCTGAATCAAGTAATTACCTTCGGGTTTGGGGACAGACCTGAGAGTGACCATAGTCCTCAAGAAATATTACTCAGTACCAGAATGATGCATCATGAAGAGGCGGGAACACTAGCTTTTGAAAGCTTTACGATCAACTTAAAACGAATAAAGTGCTCAGTTAAAAACTTACAGCTAGTATCAAAGGAGGCTAAAGACATGATAGAGATCACAGGTGAGGTAATTGAAGATCAAATTGCCAATCGGGCTAGCTTTACAAGCAAGCTGTCAGCCAGACATGCAAAACCAACAACACATAAGAAAGTGACGGGGTCCCAACAGTCGATCTCATGGGACCCAGTAATACGATCGGCGAAAAAGGGAATGAATCGGCTATAGCGGGAATTAAGAACAAAGCCAATGGATACATCAATCTTAACCAAACTGAGAGGAGCTTGCAGGCACCTGAAGGTATTAACCCCTTCGCTGCTCATGACGAGCTCAGCTCGTCATGCAGTACACTGGTCGTGTGCTTATCACGAGCTGAGCTCGTCATGAAACAATTGTATTCATATAAGCTCAGCACCCAGCGGGAATTGCCTTAGCAGTCAAGGTGTTTAAAAGAAAACACCGTAGGGCCACTGGAACTCCTTCTGGGCCAAACTATATCAAGACATAAGGTCAAATAACTCTGCAAGATTCTGGCGTACTGTAAACAGTCTTGGGGGCCGTGTCCCGAAAGCTGCATCATCAAATATACTCGAGTCCGAGTGGTATTTTTTTCTGCACACCCATTTCAACAACGAGGTCATTGGCACAAAGAGCAACAACACTTTAACATAGTTGGCCACAATTCCAAAACTCCTTTGAACAGGGTCAACAATGGTCGAGCTTTCCCACAAAAATGTAAAAAACAATAAAGAACCAGAGGGACAAAAGCATGACAACCGCACTGAGTATGGCACAGGTTTGAAGGACCAAATTGAAAGGCAGATAAAAAAGGGTCGGAAAGATGGGGCCCCAGGACCAGGTAGTATTCCACCGGCTTTGTTCAAGGAGGACCCAGCTTTCTGGGCATCCAAACTAGCTCCACTTTTTTCTTCCACTTTAGCAAAGGACCTCATTTCACCTTCCTGGCGAGGATCGATCCTTGTTCCAATCTTTAAAGGAGGGGACAAAAAATCCCCCAGCAACTATCGGCTAGTTGCTCTCATTGACAATGAAGCTAAGTGCTTTGCAGGGATTTTGTTAACTTCACTATGGGAATGGGCAGAGAAACATTCAATAATCCCACTAAACCAAACTTGCTTTACAAGCGGGACAGGCACTATGGATAACCTTATGGCTCTCTCGTGCTTGATAGATATGGCGGAGCTTAGTACCAAATCGCTTTACATCGGATTCATAGATTTTAGTTCAGCTTTCGACAAAGTTAATAGGGGCAAGCTGGGGCAGAAGCTTGTAGATCCGAACATCCCGAGTGGTTTATTAAGAGCCTTACAACTACTGAGCAGGACACTTGGTTCAGGATTAAGATTGGCGACCGCTCCAGACTGTCAAGACCAATTTATACAACAAAAGGACTGAAACAAGGATGCGTCCTGGCCCCCACACTTTTTAATCTACTTTTAGCAGATCTTCCGGAAGCTCTCAACAAAGTAAATTCCTATGCTCCCAAACTAGGTGGTCTACAGCTGTCAAACATTTTATATGCAGATGACGTGGTTCTCTTAACTAGCACAAAGGTGGGCCTACAAAGACTCATGGATGCAATGGCTGCATACTCAGACAAGAATGAGCTTGTGATAAACAACAAGAAAACAAAAATCTTGGCAATTCGCCCATGAAGACCAAAAAAGCTGACATGGGTCTTAAATTCTGAAAGAATTACAGAAGCAATATGCCACATGTACCTAGGAGTGCTCTTCAACAACAACGGAAGAGACAAAACCCATCTGGGAGAACAAAAAAAAGAAAGGTACAGCACTAGCTTTTGCTCTTAGTTCTATCCATAAGGAATTATTAGGCCCAACTTTTGCTCCAACTTTACAGGTTGCGCAGGCAAAAGTCATACCAATACTAACATATGGAAGCGAGGTGCTTAAGGGATTGGACAGCGATCAATTAGATATAATTATAGCAAACATCTTTAGAACAGTCTTTCACTTACCATCCTTCACTTCACAAGCACAAATCAGGCTGGAACTGGGCATCTGCAAGCAAACTTTGGGCAGAATGATGCATTTCCTAATATGCTGCCACAAGCTGAGGCTACCCTAAGAAGGCAGCTTAGCAGAACACCTACGGTCCGATCTAAAAACAAAACGATGGCAAGCGGGGCATTGATATCTGTCAAGTGGGATAGGCCTGAGTGATGCATGGGACCTGCATGTCAGCCAACATGAGTTTAAAAGGCTAGTGAAAAAATGCACAAAGAAGCTCTCCTCAATGGAAGATAAGGCGAGCCTTGCAAAACAAAGCCATGGTTGGATGACCCTCAGCACATACGATCATTTGACACCTCAGAGCTACTAATCTTGTACTTTTAATGCACGCATCAAACTCAGACTTCTAAAATTAAGATTGGGGGTGATTAACCTGTCTTGCTACCTCCCAAATTGGAAAAGAGAACAAGCCCCGGAGACATGTCGATTTTGCGGCAAGCACAGGGAAGATCTAATTCATGTTGTGTGACGGTGCCCCAGCCTCCTGAAAGAAAGAAGGCTTCTCCTGCAGAGGGCCTGGAACAATAAGGAAGTCAGATCATGCAGATCCGCAGTATTAGCCTGCTTTGACCCACGGAACACATATTTAAATTGCACACTGGTGAGGTTTATGGGCTGCGTAGTAAAAAAACTAGGGAAGGGGAGAAGGCAATTGCCATCTCAGCTGGAGGCGCAGACGCTTGGACCTCCATAAGAAGGACAATACTGCCCTGTGGGCACCTCGTGAAAATCGAACAGAACTCTAAAGGCCGAATCAACACAATTAAAGGGTTGTGCACTCCGGCTGGACACCTTTAGTCTGCTAAATATAAACCTGGCAAGAGCCATTATGAATGAGACAGTTTCTATAGGTGCAGGGCAGAATTAAGAGATTTCGGAAATATGGTGGCCTGGGAAATCTGTTTTTTACCCTCACTACTGTTATTTAATAAGTCCATTAATTGAATAAGTATCAACATTGTTTAATCTTTTGTATTGCGTACTGTGCAAAGGTTTTTTTAAATAATGCAAAAAGTTTACTTACGATCGGAAGTCAGTCTTACAGTCGCTTAGATGCTCGGGAGGACTGGGGCACCCAGATATAAAACAATATTAATATGCCTCCCACATGCACATCTTTTTTGAATGGTCATTCTATGAAACCGTGAGACAATGGAATCATATTAAGGCAGCAGTAAGAGAGTTGGAACCATGGGCCATACCACAGTTGCACAAAATCTGATACACCATCAGTCTTTTATGTATGCAAGATTTAAAGGTCCACAATGGAAATATGTGACAAAATCTTGAGGAGACGAGCCCTAACATTCTCCCCATCACCATTATAACACATACAGACCACTGTATGTACCCGTTAGTTCAGACTGAAGCTGCTCTCAATGAATACTCCCATACTCTTAGCTGGTTGTGGGCTTGATAAATAAAAAAATATTTCAATTGGGAAGTACTAGTTTTAGAAATCCATTTCTTATTCAGGTGTTTGTATATCATTATGAAGTGCAGTCCATGTGTTGTATTGTGGAATTCTGATGGATACATCTGCCAGTGGATTCCTCACCTTGTGAATATCCCCTGCACCAGCAGCATTCGGAAACTTTTGTAGCTCTCCACGCCGACGAGGGTGCAGACGACGTCCCAAAGGCACGGCTTCGCTTGCGACCTCGCTGAAGTCAGTGGATCCATAAGAGGGCCTCGCCGGCGTGATGACCTCAGTTCCTTTTTTCTGTGCTGTCGGTTTTTTGGGACTCTCCGTAGTTCGCTACTGTGTGTTTTCCAGATTGTATCCTGTCTCTATTGTTTTCTCTTTTTGAAGATGTCATCGAGAAAATCAGGATTCAAGCCCTGCAGCCAGTATGGTGGACATATGTCCATAACAGATTCACACGACGATTGCGTATGGTGCTTATCATCTGACCAGGACGTTGAAGATTGTGTTTTCTACAGGAAAATGAACCCGAAGGGTCTAAAAGAAAGGGAAGCCAAGCTTTTTATGGCAAACATGTGTAAGGAAAAAAGAGTTTGGAGGAAATCGAGGTCTAGATCTAGGTCGAGGTTGGACTCGAAGTCGAAGTCGGGTCTTGCTTCAAAATCCAAGAAGCATAAAATGAAGAAGAGGCATGGCTCTCGATGCCGTTTGGAAAAGGAAGAAGCCCAGTCGTCCTCATCGAAAGCCTATCGACATCGTGAGGACTTTGTATCTCCTTCTCCAGAGAAAGCGACGTCTCCTGTGGCTTCGCCGGCGCAGTCACTGGCGCCGATTCCTTCTCCATCTCTGGATCATTCTCTGGCTCCGGTAGAAGAGGTACCAGTTCCTGAAGTGGATCCACCGTCGGCACCGACAGGCCCGAGTCAGGTGATTCCTATGCCTGAGCGTATTCCAGGCGAGTACCCTCCTTTTTCTGGTCCAGTGAAGACCCATTGCATATCTCAATGCCATGTATGGTGTTTTTGCGAGGGCAATATACCCCTCTGGTACACCTTCGGGTCCCATGGGTCACATGGCTTCAATTTGGGAGTTCCTCAAGCATATGCTCCAGCTCCCTTTATGCTTTTTGTTCCTGCGGCTCCGTCCTGGCTTTTTCCGGTGCCGAGGTCGTCGACACAGGCGCTGACTTCGATTCCACCATCTCCGGCGCCGTCAGCTCGACCTCGGTCGACTTCGAATGTGCCCCTGGATCAGAGTTCGACGCCAGTTCTGAATCCGTTGAATCCGTGTACGACTCTGTTGGCCCCGAAGATAAGGTCCAGACGGAATGCACAAAGATTGCTGGAGGAGCAACAATATAGGGAGGATGAGATAGAGGAAGGTGAACTTCAGGAGTCAGAGGACTTTTTTGAAGATTTAAGAGTGGTAAGTGCTTTGGAATTATCACCTGAATGGCAACTCTCTCCTCCTTCAGAGGTTCCCTCTAAAGATGTGTATCCTTACCACACTGTGATTCGTAAGGCTGCTGATCTTTTGGATTTACAACTCCCGAAAACGGAATTTAAATCCAACATTCTGACAGAGGTACTACATTCTCCTTCTGCAGTAATTGAGCCTTCACTTCCGTTCAATGAAGCTATCACTGAGCTAATTATGGAAGTTTGGCAAAAACCGTTTTTGGCTCCGGCAGTCTCAAGGTCAGTTGCCAGAAGATATAGGACGGCTCCAAGGAGATTCAGAGTTTTTATCCTCTCATCCTGCACCTGAGAGCTTAGTTATTCAACCTGCCTGCTCAAATAAATCGTCTGGAGCTTTTCCACAGACTCCAGGTGACAGAGTCTAAGAGGCTGGATCAGACTGCTAAAAAGGTGTTTTCATCATCTTCTATGGCTCTTAAGTCCACCAATGCCACTTGCCTTTTGGGCAGATACATCCACGCCTTGATGGATTCTGCTAAACAAGTGGCCCCAAAGTTATTGGAGGAGGACATAAAGAACTTTGATGAGGTCTTGTCTGACACTCAGGCGGCTGCAAAACAAGTGATCCAGAGTGGCCTTGATACAGCGGGCTCTGTAGCCAGGATAATGGGGTCTTTGGTTGCATCTAGGAGGAGTGCCTGGCTTAAGTCTTCAGAATTCTCTCAGGATGTCCAGGTAACTCTTTTGGACCTCCCAGTTGATGGTTCTGGACTTTTTGGGAAAAAGGCAGATGCAGCTTTGGAAAGATTTAAAGAAAGCAAGGCTACAGCCACGTTTCTGGGTCTGCAGACACAGCCTAGTGTTTCTTCTTATAGGAAGTTCAGGGGCTTTGGAAGATCATCCTTTCGGACATACAGACAGCCTCAACAGCAGAAAATCCTATATAAGTCATATAGGGGCAGGAACAAAGGTCGCCCACAAAGCCGTCAGCCCTCCTCCTCCTCCTCCTCTACCTCTCCCCCTCTTACCAAAGCAAAGCAGCCCTAGATCCGCAATTCTGGATTATGATAGTCCTGTGGGGGGGGTCGGCGTACTCATTTTTTACAATATTGGGAATCAGTCACTACAGACATTTGGGTTCTCAATCTGTGGAGAATGGGTATGCTCTTCCCTTTTGGGAATTCCCTCCAAATTACCCTCCTTGTCAAGTGGTTTGCTCGGAGGACCATCTTCTTCAACAGGAGGAATTTCTAGCTTTATTAAAAAAGGTGAGATAGAAGTGGTGCAAGAGCGGGAAAGGGGTCAGGTATGCTACTCCCGGTATTTCCTGATACATCGCGTTTGATCGTACCACACGGACGTTCGGTTGCAGACTTCTTTTCAACTTCAAATCTGATACAGCTGATCTTCAAGTATAAGTGGACTGACTGTCAGATCTAACCCACTGCTTCGTTTAACTCGTTGCAAGTGTACGCTTGGCGCTACTGATTCATTTTTGTGCCTTACCTCATTGCTACTATTCGTGAGTACCGGTGCCACCAAGATTCTTTCATTGACACCGCCTCCACTTATAAAAAAAAAAAAGGGTCATCAACTGTATATACCACTTTATAGTCCTGATGATGGTCTTAGGAGTAACCATAATAAGACCGAAACGTCGACCTGTTCAGTCCAATTCTGCCTAGTTTGCCTCAAGTCATCTTTTGATTTTCATCTGACTTTGAGTTAAAACCAACTACTGTGACGTAACAGTTTGGACTTAAATCTGGATATGTCCAAGGAAAAGCAACCAAGACCTTAATATCCACATTGTATCTATGTATGCACCCTATTTTTATGATTGCTCACTGTTTTTGTACAGATATTAATATATTTTGTCTCGAAGCTTAATAATAACTTTTTGACAATATTCCCTGGTTTCGTGTTTCATTGAGCATTTTTGCTAAATTTGGATGTTAGTGTGGTAACATCTTATGACTTTTATTTGAATCTAAACAGCCACTGATTCAACTCATGTTTAGGTACTATGATTAAGTCTTGTTTAGCCCTAACAGTGCTGTAAATAACCTAGATAAATAAAACCCCTTGCTGGCCATCTTTTCTCTTACAAACCTTGCCCAAGCCCGCAAGGGTATATTGGGTTGCTCACCTTTTTGTAAAACCCAAGAAGGATGGCAGGTTACGTCCAATCCTGGATCTCAGGATCTTGAATCTTTATCTGAAGCAAGAGAAGTTCAAGATGCTCACCCTAGCGCAGGTTCTTCAAGCGCTGCAGCAAGAGGACTGATGGTGTTGATCGACTTGCAGGATGTTTATTTTTTTAATATCCCGATCCTGACGTCTCACAGGAAGTATCTCTGTTTCACGGTGGGGTTGCAACATTATCAGTTTGCGGTCCTCCCGTTTGGTCTTACAGCTGCACCTCTGGTCTTCACCAAGGTGATGACAGTGGTGGCAGCCCTTCTCAGAAGATCGGGGATTCCAGTTTTCCCCTATCTGGACGGCTGGCTGATCAAAGCGGAGTCGCCAGAGAAGGTGCTTCATCATTTGCCGGTGACAACTCCGCTGTTGTACAAATTGGGTTTTTCGATAAACGTGCCCAAGTCTCACCTGGCGCCCTCTCAGCGCAACCTGTTCATAGGGGCGGTACTGGACACTACTGTCTGTTGAGCATTCCCTCCTCCGCAAAGGATTCTCGACATTCAGGAAATGATTCCTTTGTTTTTCAATAGAGCGGTTGTTCCAGTCCTGAAGGTCCTTCGCCTGCTCGGTCTGTTTGCTTCCTGCATTCTGTTGGTCAATCATGCACGCTGGCACATAGGAGCCCTCCAGTGCTGCCTCCGCAGGCAGTGGTATCAGCACAACGGAGGTCTCAGGGAGTCTGCGAGGATCTCCAGAGAAACTGCGGCGGATCTATCTTGGTGGAGCATGGAAAGCAATCTGTCTTAAGGGAAGCCCTTACATCGATGGCCGCAGTGATAATGGATGCAACCACATTAGGGTGTAGTACTCATCTGGGGGACTTGGAGATCAAGGGTCTTTGGTCTCCGGAGGAAAGGTAGCTTCACATCAACCTTCTAGAGTTACGGGAAATATGTTTGGCGCTCAAGGCTTTCCTCCCTTCCCTTCGCGGTCAGTCAGTTCAGGTCCTAACGGACAACACTATTGTGATGTAGTATGTCAACAAACAAGGAGGAGTGGGATCGCATTGTCTCTGCAGAGAGGCTCTGCACCTCTGGTCCTGGGTGCGGGACCATCAGATTTGTCTGATGGCAAATCATCTAGCCGGAGTTCTGAACGTACGTGCAGACTGTCTCAGTCAGCAGTTTTCCCTCGATCACGAGTGGAGGCTTTATCAGGAGGTGGTTTGTCACGTCTTCCGGATGTGGGGAACTCCTCGGGTGGACCTGTTTGCCACTCACGAGAACTCTCACTGCCCATCATTCTGCAGTCTCCAGCTTCCAATGCAGGGAGCGCTGGGGGACGCGTTTCAGTTGAGTTGGGGCTCACAACACCTTTACATGTTTCCTCCCATACCCTTGATTCATCAGGTTCTGAAGAAGATTCGCCAAGACCGGGCCCAAGTCATATTGATCGATCCAGATTGGCCAAGAAGGGTGTAGTCCACAAATCTTCTCCACCTCTCCTCGTGCCCTCCGCTCCGTCTCCCTCTCAGGGAAGATCTCCTCTCGCAATCGCAGGTGCAGATTCTACACCCCCACCTCCAGAGCTTACACCTTCATGCTTGGAGAGTGAACGGGGCAATCTGACTTCTTTCTCTCTGACGCCTGATGTGGTGACTATGATTCTTTCGGCCAGGCGGCACTCCACCAAGTCTATTTATTCCTATAGGTGGTCCAAATTTGTCTCATGGTGTGGAGAGAAGTCTATTGACCCCTTAATGGCCCGTTTATCCAACATCCTTCAGTTTGCTCTTTCTTTAGCCCAGCAGAGGTTTGCAGTGGCTACTATGAAGGGCTATTTCTCGGCTTTATCAGCATTCCTTTGCTTGCCAGATCACCCGTCCTTGTATAAATCACCCATTGTGTTACGATCCATTAAGGGCCTTACCAACAAATTCCCGCCCACTCCTTTTATTGTGCCTCAATGGGACTTAAATCTTGTCTTAACCTACTTGATGGGTTCTCCATTTGAGCCCTTGCACAAGTATCCCTTGAGACTGTTGTCTTTTAAAACTGTTTTTCTAGTTGCTATTACCTCGGCATGGAGGGTAAGTGAGCTTCAAGCTAGGAGTTCAAAACCCCCATTATTGACCATTCATGCTGAAAGAATGATACTTATGACCAGGGCTGCTTTTCTGCCTATGGTGGTAACTCCCTTCCATCTGGGACAGTCCATTACCCTTCCTTCCTTCTATCCTCCCCCTCACCCTTCCAAGGAGGAGGAGCGGTATCACCGCTTGGGGCCAAAGAGGGCGGTGAGCTTTCTACCTTGATAGAACTAAAGATTATCGTGTGGATGATCAGCTCTTCGTGGGCTTTGCTGGCTGCAAAAAAGGCAGAGTGGTGCACAAGCGCACACTTTCCAGATGGATTGTCCTGTGCATCAACATTTGTTACTTTTTGGCCAGTAAGGAACCTCCAGAGGGTTTAGGAGCTCATTCTACCAGGGCAAAGTCTTCTACATCTACCTTATCTAGAGGTGTTCCTGTGGAGGACATTTGTAGAGCGGCAACGTGGCCCTCCCTCCACACTTTCACGAAGCACTACTGCTTAGATAACGAAGTGAGGAGGGATGGCCACTTTGCACACTCTGTCCTACAGGATTTCCTGGTATAGAGGAGTGGACACCCTCCTCTGGGAGTGGGGACTGCTGTGGAATTCTATTCACAAAGTGAGAAATCCACTGGCAGATGTGTCCATCAGAAGAACAAGTTACTTACCTTCGGTAACGCTTTTTCTGGTGGATACAGTATCTGCCTAAGGATTCCTCACTGACCCACCCGCCTCCCCATTGCCCACTTTTTGTTTTATGGTTATAACTTTTAATAGAAATGTTTATTTCTTCTTGAATTTTGCACTGATTTCACACTGTGTGTGTTGGTTTGAATACTGTGTACTGTGTATACTGTACCTATTTATGTCGGTCTGTCCGTGTGCCTCAGGGGCACAGCTCTCTTATGGATCCACTGACCTCAGCAAGGTCGCGAGCGAAGCCGTGCCTGTGACGTCGTCTGCGTCCTCGTCGGCATGGAGAGCTACCAAAGTTTCCGAATGCTGCTGGCACAGGGGATATTCACAAGGTGAAGAATCCACAGGCAGATACTGTATCCACCAGAAAAGGTAAGTTACTTGTTCTATTTACCCAGACGCGTCAAAGGATCTTATTAGGACATGGAAACTAAGTCAAGACTGATTTTAGAATTTTCTCATGATCACTAATATTCAGGTATGTGGTCAGGTGGCACAGTAAATGAAAGAACTAAAATACCATGCTGCCCATACTTATTGGATAAGAAAACGGCAGGTCAAGAAATGATCCAAGCATGTCTCTTGCTCTAAAAAATATATCTTTCCACTCTATAAAGCACTGTGTCGGGAATATTTCTGGTAGTTAAGGTCCGATAACCTGCCACCCAAAGGATCAAACAGCCTACCTCAACAAGTCAGTTATGCCAGTTGGGACCTGGTGCAAAGTGTTACAGGAGGGGGGTCTAGGGTTACCACTAGGTGCTTGCTCACCAAGATCCTGAGGTGGCAGTGGTAAACACTCAGTTATAAAAGCAGTGCGGAAGTGATGCAACAGTGATGGACGGAATGCTGAACCTTGGCAAACATGTACCCACGTCACAGATTACATTTAAAGCCATCATTTTTAGGTCGCGAATAGAGCCAAGACACATGAGTTGCTCTGTGAGACTTATTGTAGAGGAGTAGGGAATAGAAGCCCTGCCCACTCTCCGCCCATATTTGCCATTGGCTTGAGTTATTGTCCATCCTTAATTCTGGCTACTGATTGGTCAATAGGCTTGTTAGTCCCACCTTGGTACCGCCTCCCCTTCATTTGTCACCTCCCATGGCGACTGCCGCCTTTACTACGGTTGTCACACATTCGTGTTATTTAGACTGTGAGCACTATTTTTTTTAATGAGGTTCTCCTAATGCAGGCACGTCTTGCTTTGGTGCCTTCTTTCCACCACGCCCCCCCCGTCCAATTGTCGTACCTTCTTTTCCCCTCCCCAGCCTCCCTCCCATTGTCCATACCTTTTCCTCTCCCCCCACCCTGCCCGCCCTCCCGTTGTCCATTCCTTTCTACCCCCATCTGCCCTCCCTACCATTGTCTGTGCCTTTCCCCCCCCAAGTTGTCTGTGATGCCTACCATTTGCAAAGCAAAAGGTATTGCATAAATGCGAGACCTATTGCATTGCAAATGCTTATTTTGTTCATCTTGACATCCCACTTAGACCCAGGCATATGCAAATTAGTTGTGACTCAGCTACCCATGGGAACAGTCCAGCCTGACTTGCCAGCCCAGGTCCTCCCTGGACTGGACAACAAGCATCCTGGGACTGGTTTTGGGGTATCACCCATCATCGGATAGGATAGCTTAACACCGCTGTACTAACAGACATGCCTGTAGCTCTGCCATGGCTACTTAGGTGTCTACCATGCTGTAGGAGCTAGGATAAACACGCTTTCTACTCAGGGCTTGCTCTTCATGGTAGGTATTGTACCTCCAGCAGACTCGGTTAACAGCGCATGGGACAGCAGTCAGAACAGCTCCAGGTATGTCACTCAGGCTCGACGTTGATCTAATTGCTATGTTGGTGTTGTTTAGAATTTCCTGCATAGCTCATCTTGGTTGCTTTTGTAGGCAGGTCCTCACTGTATGGATACTTCTTTCTCTCAGTGTTCCTCCCAAAGATTTCTAGGATTATTGTCTGACTTCCACATCTCTCCCTGGCCTGAGAACGGGCCAGATACCAAGACAACAGCCCTTTAACACAGAGGTATGTGGCAACCAGCTACTGTCACTACCAGCTGCATCTTTACAAAGCCATCACAATCAGCAATCCTACCTCTCCGGTGACAAGCTCACTCTCTCCAATGGCTCTCAGCAGCCCCACAACAAGGACACCATCAGACTGAAGGCAATGAAATGTAAAAATAAAAATAAACAATGCACTTGGGATTTGGAACAGCATCCTTGTACCAATCAGGACAGACAGAATACTGATCCTGAAGACACAAACACTACATCATGGTGTATTGACAGTACACGTATGCTCTCAGAACTCAAGTACCTCACAATCATTCATTGACTCTATCTTTAAAATTCACCCTTATGCTGCCTTTTGTCTAGGTTTAAACTTTTACAGCTAATGGTACCCCCATTAAATATTTCTTTTAGGTCTAGAGGAGGGGGAAGGGAGGAAGTATACACTATGAAAAAACCTCTGGACTGACCTATCTAATTTCAAAAAGTGGGTATATCTCAAACCACTGATTTTCTTCCAGGACAAATCACAACGTTATCAATATATGCAAAAAACAATAATTTTCATTTAGGCTTTATATGTCATTTATTTCTCTTAATTTATATTTCATTACAAAAAGCAATTTTTTTGTTGTTTTTTAAATTTGTTACACATACAAAAGCAATAATAGACATTTTATCATTTCTTTATTCAAAAGAGAAAAACAGTAATTACAAAATAAGTGTACAGTACAAAATTTCATATAGCACCCCCACCAAGACATTCAATAATAAAAGAAAGCTAAATGAAACCGCGTTATTCATTCATCCGTGTCACTCTCACCAATCATTCTACTCATACATACTATCTCTTACATACTACGCACAAAGGATCTAGAAAAGTGAAACAAACAGACAACCTAGTTCCAAAGGGCCCACAATGGGAATGTTATTCAGATGTAGTCCAAGGGTACCGTCCCCATTTTTTCATTTGCTATCCTTCTTTTGGGGATCCTTCTCAGTGGGATTTTCAGTTGTCTGTCAGTGGCCTACGCACGTTTCGGTGTAAGCTAAAAATGTTCCACCTTCATCAGGGCCAATAAATATTCAAATTTCCTTGATGTAGGGGTATCTTCACATCTGTAACCAATATAATGGTAATACATGGTTAAGTGCTGGGTCCTTGACATTCATATTTCTTATTCAGTTAGGTTCTGTTATGTGATTAAAAAAGACATGTGCTCTTCAGGGAAAAAGGTGAGGAAAAAAGAAGAAAGTGCTCTCATAGCTGTATTACTCAGAGTGAGAGTCCGTTAGTAGTTTTTCAAAATGTAAGGTAGGAAAGGCTACAGCAGTTGTGTATAGGACAGAATGTATGATTTACACAGGAGATTCCGTGCCCATAGAGTCCCCAGATAGTGCAAGGATTCAGGATTTTGTGATAAACTACCACCAAAGAGGAAAATATATCTATTATCCTCACCTACTTTTCCTAGTAACACATGCACTGTTGCAGGTTATATATTTGGTGCACAGTTTTTGTTTCTCCTGTAGAGATATACACAGGAACAAATTAAGGCAATGTAACATGGGGCTATAGATTTTAATATTTTAATAATTTCAGCTAAGCTTAGATACCTACAAATATATTGTTGCCCAAGCCAGGAAAAAACTCTTCTCTGCTTCTCACTAAAATGTAATATCTGTTTCCGTAGCGCTAGTTGATGGCTCTTGTGTTGGTATGAAGATATCAGACGTGTCTATGTTCTTCTTCAGGAACAGGTAGAAAAATACTACAGATTTAAGGATATGGATTTTAAAACATATATGTCTATCGAAACCCTTTGTAGTTTGTTAATTTTATTATTCTCTCTGTAGTCTCACCTTATTAATATGCTCTCTCACTGGAAAGAGGGTCCTGTTGAATTATGACACTGGGGTATTGTTCTCTCCCATTTTTCAAGGATTCATCACTCAAAGCGTTTTATCACTAAAGAACAAAAGAAGGGGGGGAACAAGGGATTGACAATTTTAACAGCGTCATTTTTACTACTAAGTTTCCATTGAGGATTACTGCTTGCTGCAGTCCCCAAATCAACAACCACACAGTGAAGGGGCAACCTAGCCTTATAGTGATGTGAACAAAATAAGTATCCTCATTAGGAATAATAAAGTTTTTGAGGGTTGCTGGGAGTTTGTTTCTCCGTGCCGGTGCATGCATAATTGACACGTGTTATGTTATGTTATGTTATTCTGAATTTGTTAAGCGCGCGGGCACCCAGGGGTTTCATGGCGCTGGTAGTGAGGAAAGATTTAAAAACAGTTAACCTATCCAGAGGCTTGCTTAAATAACCAGGTCTTTAAGGCTCCCCGAAACTCCAAAAGATTGGTGCATTTCCTGAGCGACAGGGGGAAAGAATTCCACACCTTTGGGGCAAGAAAAGCAAATCGACACCCGCCTTGACGCTTCCGTTTGAAGGAGGGTAGAGTAAGAAGGCACTGATGGGCAGAGCGAAGATTGCGGGTTGGCTCATGTTTGATTATTAGGTTGTTGATGAACCTGGGACTTTTCCCAAGAAGAGCCTTAAAGGCCAGACAACCTACTTTGGATATTACCCGTTGGGCTATGGGTAGCCAGTGAAGAATGGCCAGCAGTGGTTTTGCCGAACTCCCACCGCGGTTCTTGAAGATTAATCTGGCCGCTTGGTTTTGCACAATTTGCAAGCGTTTAGACAAGAACAGGGGGAGGCCTAAGTAAATAGAATTCGAAAAGTCTAGTCGGGACAGGACCAGGGCGAGTACCACATGAATGAGGGCAGAGTGAGTGAGTAGATGAGCAATTTTTCTGATTTTGCGCAATTGATGGAAGCTGGACGAGATCACAGCTCCCACCTGACCTTTCAGAGAGAGATCAGTTTGCGCAATTGATGGAAGCTGGACGAGATCACAGCTCCCACCTGACCTTTCAGAGAGAGATCAGAGTTAATGGTAATCCCGAGGCTTTTCACTGAGGGAGAGGGGGAGGGAGGGGATCCCATTGTTGACGGCCAGAAATGAGGGCCCCAGCTGATCGAGCTTTTGCCCGGGAGTACCAGCTCGGTCTTCCCGGGATTGAGTTTTAGGTGGTTCAGCTCCATCCACCGTTGAATGTGCAGCATGGTTGCCTGGAAGTCCACGTGAGGTCCGGCCCTGATATTTAAGATAGTCATCTCTGTTAGGCTGTTGTTTCATCATTCATAAAAAATGCAATTCTATCAAAAAAGGACGGAAACGGATTTAGGTGGATCTTTATGTAACTGCACTAGAGGAAGATGACAAGTCCTTTCTTGTCTAAGACTGAAACATAAAAGAAAGACATTTGCCCAGTATCAGATATTTTGGGTGTGTTCGTTATATTAAGGTCCACCCAAACGTGTGATCCCACTTCTAAAATCTTAGTGAGAGGATGAAGAAACCCCCTTGTGAATGAGTCCTGGAGGCATGCTCTCTACTACGGGCGCCTGTTTTATACGTTCTATAGATCATTTCTACAGCATAAAAAAGATGCTGGAAGAGAGCGTTACAGCGCATGAGCTCCGGCGAATGCCGCTAATGTTAAAGTAGCTATGCGTGACCTCTCTATTTTAAGTACGGTCTTTACCTCGTGTGGGTGGATATCTCATCATCTGCAATTATCGTCGTCAGTCGATCTGGCCGGTGCTCTCTAATGCGGATGGTTTCAGCTTTTAAAAGGGAGAAGGCTTACCTTTGTGGGGAACTTTCGCGATATTAGCATACTTTGTTTTACTATTTTAAACACGATAGAAATAGGACTGAGGTCCAATACTCTCACAGTGTGATGGCTGGCTAGACAACGGCCGCCATTATCGAGTGGTGTTAAACATAAGCAACCATTATACCTGTAATGAGGCAATGATATCATAAGAAGTCCAAAGAAAGATAAACGTTTTTAATCTCATGTGACTTGCCAGTTTTAATTTTTCTAAAGAATAACATATGCTTTTTACATTATAACGCATGTGGCCCATTTCCTTGTGTTATCGGGCAGAATAAGGTCAATAAAACAGCCAGATTGGTTGTATATGGTTGTAATTTTTCTCGCATAATGGAGATAACAAATAAGAAAAAATAAAAGACCAGTAGGTAAGAAAATGTTTGAAGGCATAATCTATATTATAAGTTAGGTTACAAAACTGGCAAACCCAATATAGTTGTGTGGGATTGGTAAATATCATCACAATATTACAGAGCCATAAGAGTGTCATTTAGTAACTATCCTAATGATTTCCTCATTTAAGCCGTGACGCTCGGTGTCTAAGGTGTAGATCCAATATGTTTCACGTGTTTCCTGAGCCTGGAGGTATCTATACCCGGTATTGCTTTTACACGTTCCTCGATTAACCAACGCATTTCTTTTTCTGTATGGTTCTAGCTTTGATAGTGGCTAACCATAGGGGCATTCAATTTGCCCGTCCTGATGGCTGATTTGTGTTCTGAGAATCGCACCCGAAATTCTCTAGAGCTTTCGCCAATATACCCAAGTCCGCAGGACATAGGATAAGGTAGATAATATTGGAGCTTCTACAGTTTGTCATCATTTTTATGTTGCCTGATTTATTACCATATGTCCAAGTTTGGCTAATAATGGCACGCTCACATGTGTAGCATGTTCCACATCTCTGCTTTCCCATTGGTAATGGACGTCCATCCATTGTTGTTTGACTGGATTGTAGACTATTTTTAAATCTGCTATGGACCAATTTGTCTTTTAGGTTTGGATTTCTCCTAAACGCTACTAATGGTCTATTCAGACTAGTTTCTTTTTCATTGGTGTTTAAGATTCTCCAATTTTTATCTATCACACGTCTTATTTTTTGGTTCATGTTTGAATGGTCTACCACACAGACTAACATGTCCGTGGCCTGTTTGGTGGTAGAACTAAAAAGATCATCTCTGTTGTAATATTTCACTCTCTTTAGAGATTGACGTATCAGTTTCTTGGGGTATCCTGAAAGTAATAAACGATTTTTAAGTTTCTCAGCATGTTACATAAAATCCTTTATGCTGGTACAGTTTCTACGTATCCGTAGGAATTCCCCGAAAGGGATCGAGTCTTTCTGGCAAGAAGGGTGGAAACTAGTGTTAGCAGGTATGGTATTTTTATAATTAGCTAGGTCAGTCCAGAGGTTATTTCATAGTGTATACTTTAATAGTTTTGTCTAGGTTTATACTACACAAATATGACATACATAAGTATAAACCAAAATCACTAGAAAACTATGAAACTGGTCTAGCAGTCTAAAATATGGCTATAAGAGGCTCTGTCTGTTGAAGGTTGTCTGCCTTTGGATTAGTCTTTTTCAGTTAACTTTAACTACTCAACCACTAGCCTTTGTTTTGTATTTTTGGCAGGTAAGAAGGGGGAGCTAGCTGTTTATTGAAAGGGGCTTGTGACAGAATTGCACAAAAGTAGCTGAAATTCCTTCACCAAGCTAATAAACATAGACTGTCTGTGCTCAATACTGAGGAAGAATAGAGCAGGAAAAGTGTGGAGACTGTTTTTTAGACTCAGATCAGCTTTTATCTTCCTCCGTCTTTTCACAGAAGTATGGAACACTTCAAAGGCCTCACCGGAGTGCATACCTACAATTCACATCCCTGTCTAGCAAGCTCTCTCGACCCTACATTTAGTGACTCAAAATCAAAATGGATCCCTTTGTGCCTGCAGTCATACAAAATCCATGCACACTGTTCTACTCAACCACTGATCAAACATAAGTGTGACATCCACGCCTCTCTTGGATGGAGCAAAGAACTTGCAAGAAAAGAACTGACAGACAACAAAGGAACTGCCGGACACTCTTCTCATGACTGTAACTGAAAAAAGGACTCTTCTTATATCTAAAAACAGCTGCTCCCAACCACTGCCAGTATGTATCATACCAACAAGAGAACATTAGTTTGTCTAAGCAAGGGAGAGATGTACCTGGCATGGGCCTCTAGACCAGAGAGTCATGCTCAGTGTTTCAATCCAGGGAACAGGCCTTCCACAAATGCACATGATTCCAGTGTGTTCTGAGGGGATGAATTGGCAAACAGGTACAGGGAATGCAGGGACTCTGGGTCATGCAGTACGTGATTTCCGTCCCTAAACAATCAAAATACAAATTCTAAAAATGTGTGCACAGACACTGATATGCATTAAAACTAACCGCTGTGTAGTATGAAACAATTCAGTGATACAATCTGAACAGTATGGGCTTAGCTGCACCAGAAATGAAATCAATATAGCAAATTTGAGTCCATCATCTTCTTTTATTAGTGACTTCGTTGCATATGAGTTAAAATCAGCAATCAGCCAACATGGTTCATTCCTGTCATAATAGGAACTTCATCAGGGCTTCATATATTAAATAGTGTTGCACAGGACAATACATTAAATGTGACAGGGATTGAGGTGCAGAATTTATGGTCCACCGCTGGTAGCTTTGTGGTTAGTCAGTATGGGCTTAGTTACCTGCTTTTCAAATGTATTATTCGTGCACACCTACATTCAGATCAACAGGCCTTGGTCTTTCCCCACAGTACGTCTGATTTACTTTCATCTATATGCAACCTATGGACATGTGCGTAACACATGCAAAAGTTATTTCACATATGCAATGTTGGGTATTAAAATATTAATTTTATCATTAATATGGTTGTATCTGAACTGCTGATGTTGCACTTGAAACAAATGAGTGATGTACAGAAGTGTGATTAATAATTTTATTTACTTATGCTACATTTTTCCTGAAGACAAGATTTTGAGACACCATTTTATTAAAACAGATGTTGTTTCTAGTGTTTTGCTCATTCTGCTCCTGCTCATTCCCCCTCCCAGACAACGTCCCCCTGTGAGTTACTTTCCCGACAGTTTCTGCTGAACACAGAGCAAAGTGTTGTAACTGATTGTTTCTTTTATAGAGCATGTATGGGGAATGAAACTTCCCACGGTGTTCTTGATGTAACGTTTTGAAGGACACTTCACTGGAAGTTCAGATGCAATCTTGGGGCATATTATCAAGGACGGCGTTAAAAATTATCGCCGGTTTAGCGGCAGAAAACTGCAGTTAAAGCATTGATAATGGGCTTGATAATATGCCCTTGTGAATTCCAATTGGAGTCCATGTTCTGGTGTGAACATGGGCTTCTATTGGAATTCTCCAGGGCATATTATCAAGCCCATTATCGCCGCATTAACTGCAGTTTTCTGCCGCTAAACCGGCGATAATTTTTACGCCGTCCTTGATAATATGCCCCAGCTTGTTAGCACATTAGAGCACTGGTCTTTGTAAGAGAATGTTTCATATTGTATTTTGCATCTCCGGATTTCTGTTACTGTGGAAGGTAATGGAAGATTCTTTGTTATTCTTAAAAAGTAGGCTAGTGTTATAGATTTCAATGTGACATATCATTTTCTGATTTAGCTAAAATGTACTGTTGGCATTTATGCTATCCTGAATCTGCAGTTTGTCCTCATTTTCTATGCAAAAAGGTGTATAAAACCCCTACTTTTATGTGGATGGGGACACTTAATTTTTCATCACAGAATTCTGTCGGTGTGGGCAAGAGTTTCATTTCTGTCACAACTCTGCAGACTTCCTCTCCTAATTAGAAGTGGTATCAGTGTTATTTATGGATCTGACAAATATTAATACTGATTTCTGAATTTCTACTTGAGTATCTGCCTACCTGGCGAGCACTCATTTATTCTGTACTGCCTGTTCTACATTTTGAAATAAACTTTTTAATTTTTCATCGATGTAAAAATCAGTTCTTGAGTGGTCCTAGTCGCTATTTTTATATAATCTGTGGAAGGTGGTGACTCTTAAAAGACCAAGGGTGCTGGAGCGGAATTGCCAGGGGTAGTTTTGAGGTGAGCAGAATATTTGGGTTCAGTAAATTATTAGTGTTCGGGCTTCCACAAACTTCGGCATGTCATGTGCACTTTTCATTTGAATCCGATGGCATGCGTAAAAAATACTTTTAGGTCAGCAGATTCTCTATTAGACAAATTGCCCCTGACCAGTTTTGGCTTATGTGAATATTACTTTGTTGGTGAAAGCATCTTGAATAAAGTGTCTCGCCAAATTGCTAATTTATATATTGAAACGAAATATGCACTGCTAAGATTGCTTTTTTTCACCACTGTAGGATGAAAAGAACAAGAAAAAAAAGATAGGTATGTATTCCAAGTTATATTTTTATTCTGCAAAAATTATATGTCCAAACCTCTTACAGTGCATGTGAGTTTGATACTGCCTTACAACTGCCTGCTTACTTGAAGGAACATAAGTGAAACTTAGGACCCGCATGCTGTTGGATAATTAATGTGCAACTGTCAGCTTCAACTCTCTGGGTAACACATCTGTTCAAGCTGTTGTGGCCACTCTATCTCAGGCACTGCACTGAAAATACCACGGTGGATAATGCTGCTCTATTGAAGAGGTTTATTGAAGTGTTTATGGTGCCGGTAGTTCAGCAGATAGGAAAGGATTAGGATGAGGTTTAATCTTAGTGTATGTTATGGCTCGACTTACACTGAGGGGTACAGTGATGGAGTCTTGGTGAAATGTAGGTTCACAGTAAGAGTAAGCTATAAGGTTACCCTTACAGCTTATGCAGGCTTGGGAAAGGGTTAGAATTATGATTCAGGTAGACACACGTTAATACCGTACCTTTGTTTAGGAAGCTAATTAAAACTTGGCTGTTCCCTAAAAAATGATCCTGTTGCTTCTCTGCACTTCACATTCTAATGGCTGCGTTTTGTACTATAGTGCCAGGGTGCCGTGGGTGATTGCTGCGCTTTATAAATACGGTATACCATACAATTTGTTATCAGTGTGTTTGCTTTTATGGAAATATTCTCTTTTTAAAAAAAATATTTAGTATAGAATGAATAGCACACTATGAAGTGGCCTAGCCATATCCCTTAATTGTATGAGTAACAACATAATAGTGCATAATCCACAATTTTATTCTTTGCACAGAGGACGACGGCGAGTTAGGCTGCTCCTCCTATTTTTAGACTACTATTGTGTTTCTTGTCTCCTGCGCTGCTTACTGGCTCACATTCACGAGGAAGTCAGCGAGTTAGGCTGCTCCTCTGATTCAGCACTTACTTTGGTCGCCGAATCCCGAGCTTCGTTCCACCACGGCTGGGTGCCGATTGAGTGGAGAGCTCATGGGGAGGTAAGCGGACCAATCAGGGACATTACAGCAAGACGGAGGGCGGAGACAGGTGACCGCGCCTCCCGCTATTTCAAGCCAACTTCACTAAGTGCGCTGCCTACCACTCTGAAGTCGCTGCTGCCACTGTGCGAGCGCAAGCTTTTCCAGTCTAATTTTAAAACCTGATGTTTATGTTTGTAGCGTGACAAGATTTTTAACCTGCCATTGCTTGTTTGCACAATTTTATTCTTTGCACAGAGGACGACAGCGAGTTAGGCTGCTCCTCCTATTTTTAGACTACTATTGTGTTTCTTGTCTCCCGCGCTGCTTACTGGCTCACATTCACGAGGAAGTCAGCGAGTTAGGCTGCTCCTCTGATTCAGCACTTACTTTGGTCGCCCAATCCTGAGCTTCGTTCCACCACGGCTGGGTGCCGATTGAGTGGAGAGCTCATGGGGAGGTAAGCGGACCAATCAGGGACATTACAGCAAGACGGAGGGCGGAGACAGGTGACCGCGCCTCCCGCTATTTCAAGCCAACTTCACTAAGTGCGCTGCCTACCACTCTGAAGTCGCTGCTGCCACTGTGCGAGCGCAAGCTTTTCCAGTCTAATTTTAAAACCTGATGTTTATGTTTGTAGCGTGACAAGATTTTTAACCTGCCATTGCTTGTTTGCACAATTTTATTCTTTGCACAGAGGACGACAGCGAGTTAGGCTGCTCCTCCTATTTTTAGACTACTATTGTGTTTCTTGTCTCCCGCGCTGCTTACTGGCTCACATTCACGAGGAAGTCAGCGAGTTAGGCTGCTCCTCTGATTCAGCACTTACTTTGGTCGCCCAATCCTGAGCTTCGTTCCACCACGGCTGGGTGCCGATTGAGTGGAGAGCTCATGGGGAGGTAAGCGGACCAATCAGGGACATTACAGCAAGACGGAGGGCGGAGACAGGTGACCGCGCCTCCCGCTATTTCAAGCCAACTTCACTAAGTGCGCTGCCTACCACTCTGAAGTCGCTGCTGCCACTGTGCGAGCGCAAGCTTTTCCAGTCTAATTTTAAAACCTGATGTTTATGTTTGTAGCGTGACAAGATTTTTAACCTGCCATTGCTTGTTTGCACAATTTTATTCTTTGCACAGAGGACGACAGCGAGTTAGGCTGCTCCTCCTATTTTTAGACTACTATTGTGTTTCTTGTCTCCCGCGCTGCTTACTGGCTCACATTCACGAGGAAGTCAGCGAGTTAGGCTGCTCCTCTGATTCAGCACTTACTTTGGTCGCCGAATCCCGAGCTTCGTTCCACCACGGCTGGGTGCCGATTGAGTGGAGAGCTCATGGGGAGGTAGGCGGACCAATCAGGGACATTACAGCAAGACGGAGGGCGGAGACAGGTGACCGCGCCTCCCGCTATTTCAAGCCAACTTCACTAAGTGCGCTGCCTACCACTCTGAAGTCGCTGCTGCCACTGTGCGAGCGCAAGCTTTTCCAGTCTAATTTTAAAACCTGATGTTTATGTTTGTAGCGTGACAAGATTTTTAACCTGCCATTGCTTGTTTGCACAATTTTATTCTTTGCACAGAGGACGACAGCGAGTTAGGCTGCTCCTCCTATTTTTAGACTACTATTGTGTTTCTTGTCTCCCGCGCTGCTTACTGGCTCACATTCACGAGGAAGTCAGCGAGTTAGGCTGCTCCTCTGATTCAGCACTTACTTTGGTCGCCGAATCCCGAGCTTCGTTCCACCACGGCTGGGTGCCGATTGAGTGGAGAGCTCATGGGGAGGTAGGCGGACCAATCAGGGACATTACAGCAAGACGGAGGGCGGAGACAGGTGACCGCGCCTCCCGCTATTTCAAGCCAACTTCACTAAGTGCGCTGCCTACCACTCTGAAGTCGCTGCTGCCACTGTGCGAGCGCAAGCTTTTCCAGTCTAATTTTAAAACCTGATGTTTATGTTTGTAGCGTGACAAGATTTTTAACCTGCCATTGCTTGTTTGCACAATTTTATTCTTTGCACAGAGGACGACAGCGAGTTAGGCTGCTCCTCCTATTTTTAGACTACTATTGTGTTTCTTGTTTCCCGCGCTGCTTACTGGCTCACATTCACGAGGAAGTCAGCGAGTTAGGCTGCTCCTCTGATTCAGCACTTACTTTGGTCGCCGAATCCCGAGCTTCGTTCCACCACGGCTGGGTGCCGATTGAGTGGAGAGCTCATGGGGAGGTAGGCGGACCAATCAGGGACATTACAGCAAGACGGAGGGCGGAGACAGGTGACCGCGCCTCCCGCTATTTCAAGCCAACTTCACTAAGTGCGCTGCCTACCACTCTGAAGTCGCTGCTGCCACTGTGCGAGCGCAAGCTTTTCCAGTCTAATTTTAAAACCTGATGTTTATGTTTGTAGCGTGACAAGATTTTTAACCTGCCATTGCTTGTTTGCACAATTTTATTCTTTGCACAGAGGACGACAGCGAGTTAGGCTGCTCCTCCTATTTTTAGACTACTGTTGTGTTTCTTGTCTCCCGCGCTGCTTACTGGCTCACATTCACGAGGAAGTCAGCGAGTTAGGCTGCTCCTCTGATTCAGCACTTACTTTGGTCGCCGAATCCCGAGCTTCGTTCCACCACGGCTGGGTGCCGATTGAGTGGAGAGCTCATGGGGAGGTAGGCGGACCAATCAGGGACATTACAGCAAGACGGAGGGCGGAGACAGGTGACCGCGCCTCCCGCTACCCTTATTTTTTTCTATCTATCAGCATGTGCTGGTGGGGGCGCAGCGGGCGGGCGCAGCGGGCGCGCCGAATGCGCGCCAAAGTCGCGCTTAAGTCAAGCCCGTCTGCGCCCGTCCGCGCCTGGACCGTGCCCAGTGCCGGTCCGGCTGCCCTTACTCCCTTAGACATCTTGAGTTCCCTGTCTTATAGTCGTGACACCCTGATCTCCCTGAACCCTGGCTCTCATGTGGGTCTGCAGAGGTGCTCGCTGAGCTCCGACACCATATGGGACTGTAAGGTCTGTAATTTTCACCTCCCCTCATGCCTATCTCATTCATCTTCCAAAAACCAGAGTGAGCATCCTATCAAGGCAGCTCTCATAAACGCCCGTTCTATGGTGAAACATGCAGAGAATGTATTCGAGCTCATTAGAGACAACAACCTAGACATTCTGTTCATCACAGAAACGTGGCTAAGCGATTCATGTGCCCCAGTGGTTGCACTAGCAGTCCAACGTGGATATCGCCTGGCTAGAGCCGATCGCTCCTCAGGTAGAGGGGGCGGCACTGCTGTTATATTCAGAGAAACATGGGCTTTCTCCTGTGATAAATCTCTGAGTGTGCTGGATGGTGAAGCCCTTGACTTCTCCTTTACTCTCTCTCCCCATTTTACTCTGGGAGGGACCTTGATCTACAGACCGCCGGGGCCAATCGGCTCCTTCCTGAACTCCTTGGGAGACACTTTGACGGACCGTGCATTACGGTTCCCAATATTTCTTGTTTTAGGAGATTTTAACATTCATTTAGATTCCACTAGCTCCTCGGACACATTGGGTCTTCAAGACCTTTTGGCCATAACGCACCTAACTCAGTGGGTCTCTAAACCGACGCACTCACTAGGACACGTGTTGGACTTGGTTTGTTCCAACTTTGCTTTGGTCCTCAAAGATCCCCAGCCAGTTACCTGGTTCGACCATGCTGTGATTATTTTCTCGTGGTATGTGACATTGTCATCCCACCACCCTCCCACTCAGTCAGGCCCCTTAGCACGAAAAATTAATATTCCTGGACTGGTGGAAGCCCTCATGCACTCCCAAATCGACCGGTCCACCAACCTAGAGAGCCAAGTGGATCTTTTCAACAGCTGGGTCAGTCGGGGGGTTGAGACTGTTTCCAAACCGGCTCGGAACATTTCCCAACGCGTGCTACCTTCCCAACCCTGGTATACGCCAGCATTAAAAGAACTAAAAAGGTCCTGCAAAAAATTCGAGCGGCTCTGGAGGGTTGCATACTCCCCTCAAACTAAAGCAGACCTCCGTGTAGCCCAAAGAGAGTACTACACAGCAGTCAAGACTGCGAAAGGTGCTTACTTTGCGGCTAGGATCCTAAAAGCAGATAACAATGATAAGGAAATCTTTGCTATAGTTCAAAGCTTTCATTCACCTATAGCGGAGCATAAAAAGATCCCGGTCTCCGCCGAATGGTGTGAGGAGCTCTCTTCCTTCTTTATCAATAAAATCAGGCTTATTGAAGAGGGATTAGCTATGAGTACTGCTGCCTCACACCCCCCGGAGCTGGCACCTGGCGCCCCCGCTAGTAGCTGCCTTACCGAATTCACTATGGTGGATCAATTGGACATCCTAACACTTCTAAAATCTTTAAAATCAGGCTCCCCCTCGGATTCTTGCCCGGCAAGAGTTCTGGCGGGAGTAGCAGACTGTGTAGGCTCTGAGGTCACTACTTTGATCAATTGGTCTTTACAATCGGCAGTGGTACCTAAGCAGTGGAAGCATGCCGACATTATGTAGAGATTTGGGATACTATTCAAAGTCACAAACCTGAAATATGTTTCCTTACGGAAACCTGCTGAAGCCTCACACTCTTCCATCCATAACTTTGGGTATCCCTCAAGGATATAAAATTTTAAGACAAGACCGTCCTATAAAAACTGGTGGAGGTATTGCCATCATTTTTAAAGAAAGCATCCATATTACGGTAATGGAACAAACTATTCTACCGACTATGGAAATCATGATTTTTAAAATTCACACTAAAACTAAAGAACACTGGAAAGGTGCCCTAGTATATCGACCTCCGGGCCCCAATGCTGGCTTTTCTCTCGCCTTAACTGAAATATTAGCCCCATACTTAAGAGCTAAAGAAAATGTTATTGTTCTTGGTGATTTTAATTTCCATGCAGATATTGCGGATGATCCTAATACCAAGCTTCTCCTCGATGATATGGCTCTTTTGGGTCTTCACCTAAGAAACTGTGGCCCTACTCACAGGAAAGGCCATACACTGGACTTGATTTTTACTAACTACCCTTCTATACACCGTCATCCCCCTACATCCATCAGCTGGTCTGACCACAGCATGCTGGAATTCTCCTTCCTGAGACTTGATAAACCCTCTGCTCCCCCGGCCACTATGAGCATCACTAAAAGAGCATGGCACAAAATTACCCCATCTACCTTTGAACAAACTTGGAAAGAACCTATCATTTCCGATTCTGATGACATCGATTTGGCTTTATCCAAATTAAATAGCTCTCTTTTAGAGACCATAAACTCTCTAGCCCCGCAAAAGACTATCAAAAAACCCCTGACCACCAAAAAAGAAATATGGTATTCCGACACATTAAAAATAGAGAAACAAAAATGCAGGAAACTGGAAAAGCAATGGAGAAAGGACCACTCTCCCGAGAGTAAGGCACTCTACCAGCAGGCCATATCCACCTACTATAATAACATCAAAAAAGCAAGAAAAACTAGCCTACGCTCCCAGCTTGATGAAGCTGCTAACTCCACTAGAGAACTATACAAAATTCTCAAAACTTTTACTAACCCCCTGGCATGCGAAAGTCCGGATACCTTCTCTCAAGAACTATGCAACAATATTTCCCAGTTCTTTGAGGACAAAATTGACACCATTTACAATAAAATATTGGCCAAGCACCCGAATAACCCGGAAGACTCTACTACCTTATGTCAGGAAACCCCTTCAGAGACCTTTAATATCATTCCAGAAGTTACAGAAAATGAAGTTCAAACACTCCTGGGAAACATGAAATCTGGTTCTCCTTGTGATCTTCTCCCGGCTAGGTTAACCAATAACTTGATCAGATCATTGTGTCCCATTATTATTAAAATTCTTAACCTTTCTTTTAAAGAAGGCAAGCTTCCACAACAGTGGAAAGAGGCAACTGTGAACCCGATACGGAAAAATACCACCTCTCCCTGGACTGAACTCTCCAACCTCCGCCCTATCTCTCTCCTGCCCCTCCTGACGAAACTGGCTGAGAAACATGTCAACACTCAGATCTCTAGCTTTATCGAAGCGACAGGGGGCCTGGACCAATCCCAATCTGGGTTCAGGCCCAACTACAGCACCGAATCTGCACTCCTCTCCGTGACCGATAACATCGAGATGTCACAGGATAGAGGAGGCTCGATGATTCTGGTGCTGTTAGACCTGTCAGCTGCCTTCGATACTGTTTCTCATAAGATCTTGCTGAACCGGTTACAAGGAGCGGGCATCAGAGGTCAGGCACTTGCATGGCTGGAGAGTTTCCTTTCCGGGCGCTCACAATCTGTCAGCCTGGGCCCCTACCATTCCATCTCTAGGGCGCTCACTAAGGGGGTGCCACAGGGCTCATGCCTAAGCCCCACACTATTCAATATATATGTGGCCCCCCTTGCTGAGATTGTGAGGAAGTACGGATTCACTCCAGTGTCGTATGACGACGACACTCAACTCCTCTACCCTTTCCATGCCCCCGACCCTAATGTTAGGGGAAATTTTGCGGAAGGTATGAGGGCCATCTCCAACTGGATGGCTGCCAATTACCTCCAGTGCAACGTCGGGAAGACCGAAGTAATGTGTTTTGGGAAAGCCAGCATGCTTTGGTCTCCTGATTGGTGGCCCCAAGACTTGGGACCTGTACCCTCCCCTAAACCTACCATCAAAAATCTGGGTGTGAAACTTGACCAAAACCTAACCCTCGAAGAACATGCAAATGCAATTGCTGGTGCTTGTTTTCGCACCATTGGATTACTCAGGCGAGTCTTTCCCCTGCTGCCTGACACCTATAGAAAGACTCTGGTGCAAGCCCTTGTAATAAGTCACCTTGACTATTGCAACGGGCTTCTGATACAAGCCAATGAGGATGCCATCAATCGTCTGCAGGTGGTCCAGAACACGGCGGCAAGACTGATTCTGAATGCCCCCCCCAGAACATCTTCTGGACCCCTGTTAAAAAAACTACATTGGCTTCCAATACGCCAACGGGTTAAATTTAAAATTTGCTGCACTGTACATAAGTGCTTATTTGGAAACGGCCCCAAATATCTAGCCAAACTATTCCAACCCTACAAACCAGAACGAGAATTACGGTCAAGTAATCTACTCCTGCTCAAAACACCTTTCGTTAAAAAAACCAGACAAGGCGGCAGAGCCCTCTCATCAGTGGGGCCGGCCCTGTGGAACAACTTGCCCCTCAACTTAAGACAGGTCCCCAAACACCTCACCTTTAGAAAAATGCTGAAGACGAATCTGTTTGAGGAGATATAACTTTAGGATTGCTGCCTTTACAGTTTCTTGCGACCTGCTGCTGTCAAAGCGCGGAGATAACCCTTTCGGGCTGGATTCTTGCGCTATACAAGCATATAAAATAAATAAATAAATAAACTCTTGCCTCTCCTGAAGAAACCTTCGGCAGACCCCGCTACTGCAGCCAACTACCGCCCCATCTCCCTGCTCCCGGCACTGGCGAAAGTCTGCGAAAAGGTTGTCTTTTGGCAGCTGAACGCCTTTGTGGAGGAGTCTGGTGCGCTACATCCAGCCCAGTCGGGCTTTAGGTCATCCTTCAGCACTGAGACAGCTTTGGTGGAGGTGGTGGAAGCCATTAGGGAGTGCACGGACAAGGGTGGCAGAGCGGCGCTAATTTTATTGGACCTCTCTGCCGCCTTTGATACGGTTCCTCACCAACTCCTCCTGGCTCGCCTCACTGAGATTGGCATCACTGGGGCTGTGTGGTCCTGGCTGGAATCTTTCCTGGACTCCCGCTATCAGCAAGTCTGGATGCCCCGTACTCTTCCTCGGCCAGGCTTGTTCAGACCGGGGTCCCACAGGGCTCTACATTGAGCCCACTTCTTTTTAACATCTATATGACCCCGCTGATCTACCTGGCCGAGGAGCTGGGTGCAAAAATTATGGCCTACGCCAATGACACCCAGCTCCTGTTTACATGGGGCAACTCGACATTAGAAACTGATGTAGCACAAAAATGCCTGGCAGCCGTTTTCACCTGGTTAGTTCATGCCAAACTCAAATGCAATGAGGGAAAATCAGAGATTTTACTATACGGTCAATTTCCAAGCCAATTCACTGAATTAATTTGGCCCCCTGATTTTCCCCGTCCCCTCTCTGAAGGTGGCCCAGCCAAGAACCTGGGCATATGGTTTAACGAAGATTTGAGGTTCGCAGAGCAGATCAAGCGATTGACGGGTGCCTGCTTCGGGACCCTCAGATCTCTGAGTAGATTCTTTCCTCTCTTACCCCAGCCAGCTAAAGAAACGGTCGCTAGGGCCCTCATATTGTCCCGCCTGGATTATGCTAACGCTTTGTATCTGGGTTCCCCTTCCTTTCTGGTTAATAAACTACAGCTTATCCAGAATGCTGCCGCAAGACTCCTGCTGGGTATCTCTAGACGAAACAGCATAAGACATCAATTGGCTACTCTTCACTGGCTGCCGGTGGCCCAAAGAGTCCAATTCAAGGCTCTGGTACTCACGCACCGAGCCCTTCATGATACTGGTCCTGCCTACCTCAGGAAAAGAGTGACTTTCCATGTCCCAAGTCGCCACCTAAGGTCAGCTTCCCAACGAAGGATGGTAGTTCCCCGCTTCCGGCGAACCAGATTGGGCGGTCAATCTTTTTCGGTCAAAGCCGCTGCCCTCTGGAATTCCCTCCCATTCACTCTCAGGGACACCAGAGACCTTGGTTGCTTTAAGAAGCTCCTTAAGACCCATCTTTTTAATATAGCCTATTAAAGTTGTTTTGTTCTGCTGTTCAGCTCTCGACTTCTCTGTGGTTATGCTTCGCGCCAGGATACTCTTGAGTAATTGTGAGCGCAATAAATATCCATATAACATATAACATAACATAATCCGATGGCGGGTTTAAATACCACTCTTCCCCAGTCACCCAGGCATAGGTCGCCAGCACCCAGTGTACGGCAAAGTTATGTCCGCAGAGATGCTCCCAGGTAGTTTTCTCCCACTTTTTGGGGCATTCTCTGCTATGGTAGACTACTTCCTTCGCCCTCTGGCACTAGATCAGCCTCTCATTCTGTCATTGACAGGGGAAGGAGCCCCCCACTGCCTCACTATGTTGTTCTTCACCACTAACGCCAGCCAAAGCCTATTGTGTCTGTGCCAGTCCTCTTTACCCTGTATCATCAAGATCAACCATTTGACATCCATAGGCACTCTTAACACTAGGACCCTAGTCATCACAGTGTTTACTCCCTGCCAATAAAATTGAATCATGGGGCACTCCCACAAGAGCCCTCCTGTGCACCCCCTCCTGTGTATAGTGACGTATCCACTGCTCCTAGTTTGTTTAGAAGGGTGCTTGAGTAATGGGCCTGATGTAAAACTTTAACCTGTATTGTTGTGTAGTTCCTATACACCTATATAAGATTGTGTGTCTAGACAACATAGACTGTGGGATTGGTGTCCAGAATGATTCCAGACACCCCCACAGGGTATGTTTGCCTGTATACCAGCTAGCTCACAGTGCCACTGTAAAATCATCTTACCAAGCAGAGAATAGTTCTTGGCAACCATCGGACATGACAACTCTGTTCCATCAGGGATCGTGGAAAAAGTACAGTACTTTTCGCTCAGTCACTCATGTTCACTTTGTCTCGGAGAGAAACACAGAATAAACAGTGGGGACGTTTTGAATTAGCAATTATTGAACCAGCCCCATTCTAGAGTGAAATAGGTGTGCTGAAACAACCATGAGACAGAAACAGATATAAAAGATTATAAGCACCAATAGGGTAAATGGATGGTAGATTCCTACCATAGTACTAAACCAATGTATACCAGTAGGTATAAAAATGCATGACAATAATATTGCGTACTCCTACGATGCAACCCTAACTAGATATACCTTAATGTACCTAGCATTTATGTAGGTGTAGAGCCAAGAATCCCCTTAGGCCAAAGCCAACCCCGTTACTTGAAGTGAGAGACTGTGGGACCATGTCTTGGCCTCTGGATGAACACCCAGCGAGTGATGTCAGACTACTGTGAGCTGGAGTTTCTGCGTGCAGGAACCATAGCTAGACTCTCTGAGATAGGTCTACGGGGGACGGTGTTCGACTGGTTTTCCTCCTTTCTAGCCGGCCGCCGGCAAACGATCTGGGCTCCGCCTGACTCCGCCGTGATGCCGCCTCTGGGAGTCGGGGTCCCACAGGGCTCTATCTTGAGCCCGACCCTCTTCAACATCATTATGACCCCGTTGGCGGCGTTGGTGGAGTCGCATGCCGCCCAGATCGTATCCTACGCGGATGACACCCAGCTCCTCTTCTCTTGTAAGAGAGGAGGTGACTTTGATGGGGAGAGTATTCGGGATTGCCTTGGGGCTGTTTTTCAATGGTTCCATCTGAACAGCCTCAAGTGCAATTCCGACAAGTCCGAGGTACTTTTCTTTGGGTGTGACACAGAGCCAGACTGGCAGACCTGGTGGCCAATGAATATGTTCCCTCCGTCTTGTTCCTCTCAGGTTGCCAAGAATCTGGGGGTTAAGATGGATAATAGGCTAACCTTGAAATCCCAGATCCTGGGGGTGTCGGGCACTTGCTTCGGCATCCTTAGGATGCTGCGGAGGTTTCTTCCCCTGCTTTCCGAGGAACACAGGACGCTGACAGTCCAGGCTCTGATTGGGTCCAGGTTGGATTATTCCAACATTCTTTACCTGGGCCTTCCAGAGTACCTGCTGCAGCGGATTCAAGTGGTGCAGAACGCCGCTGCTAGGGCAATTTTCGGTCTAAATAGGCGTTCCAGTGCCTCGGGCCTGTTGATAACTTTGCACTGGCTTCCCATCCGCAAGCGGATCGCCTTTAAGGCTCTGACTCTGGCTTATAAAGCTCTTCACAAGGGGGGAGCTAAGTACCTCCAAAAGAGACTGGTCTTTTATCAACCGACCAGGTCTCTGAGGTCGGAATCCCTGTACCTGGCAGTTGTCCCACGTGTAAAGAAAGCGCGCCTTGGAGGCCGCTCTTTTGTATTGCTGGCACCACAGCTGTGGAACTCTTTGCCGCTTGCTCTGCGGGGAGCCACTAGCCTGCTGGCTTTTAGAAAAGGCCTTAAAACTTGGCTGTTCACTCAGTAGCCTGTCTATTGTGAGTTTTTGTCTGACACTTCTTTTATTCTTTTATCTGGTGTTATTTTATTCTGTCGCAGTTTTTTCTTTCTCCAATAAAGCGCCGGGACACTCTTTTTGAGTAGCCGAGCGCTATATAAAAGAATAAATAACATAACATAACATAACATAGCGTCACGCGTCAGTGTGTCAGCAAGGAAGTCTTTCTCATCTGCCAACCTTGGCAAAGATGTGGTGTATATATACCCTAAAGGTACTCTCAGAGGATTCTACCTTGCTGCGTCATGTCGGCCGAGGATTACAGAAGGGATGACCCTTATACATAGTTATTATGCAGAAGATGGTAATCCTTCGGTAATTCTGAGAATCCTCATGCATAATTGATCAGGCTGTTTTTCGGGGGAAACCACATGACATTTATACAGTGCTTAACTAGGTAAAAGGTCAATACCAAAAACCGTTATGTAGTACAATGGTACAGTAAATGCAGATGAAGGGTCGGGTGACTTCCCAAGCCTATATAGGGGTACTCTACGAAACATAACACCCAACCAGATGACATACTAAAAAGAAAATGTCTTTCTAATCATACATTGTTAAAAAGATATTTGAAAAAAAAGAATTCTAAAAAGTTCATAAAATCTCTAAAAAATAACACTAAAAAGTCCCTTAAGATATGTTCATATATATGGTCTGAGCAACTGAGTAAGTCTGAAAGCCATGGTGCTCAGTAATAGCATAGAATGAAAAAGGTGGTTTAAAATTCCTATTTTTGGTTGTTTTAGAAAAAAGGTCGAATTCTTTGCTAGCACACAGAGTGCCAAATGTTTGTGTCCTGCGTAGTTGATGCAACATCATTGCTGCTTGCCTTTGCAGAGAATGGTCCCTGTAACACTTCACAAATCAAGTCAATCGAGCAAAGATGATCTACTACAGTTCCCACAACTGATGCTGACATCAAAGGCCTGTGTGCCTGTAGTGGAGCCGTTATCCAATTATCAGGAGCTGAAGTATCCTGTGGTGGCTCTAAGAATGTGAGCATCTACATTGGAATACGTTGGGGACACTGCAGTACGTGGGCCGTTAACTTGTCCAGCAGTGCATCCACGCCCGGTGGTGTAACAGATAGAAGTGTTAGACAGAGGTCCAACATGCATTCTTGTCTGCAGAACAAGCAGCGGAATACACTCAAAATGCAGTCAATCCAGACTGGTCAAAATGATAAGAACCAAGACTCGCTCTGCTCCCGAGGTTGAGGTGTGCCAAGATGGAGTACCATACGATCACGAAAGTGTCGCTCCAATAGAGTGCTTTTTCCATTACCGCGGTGACTGGGACGTCCATTACGTAGCTGAAAAATTAAAATCAGGATTCCCACTACCAGTAGCAGGATTAGCGGAAGCCCTTGAAAAATGCTACCGAATATGGAGTGAATGAAAGCTGGAATCACTCTGAAGACTGTCTGAAAGGTGCTAAACAGTCCAGAACCTATGGTCTTAAATAGGTGTATGATACCCTTCGTTTCAGACATGTTAAATATATGCTGTATCTCAACCTGTAGATCAAAAGTCTCTCGGGCTGAGGTTAAGGGCACATCTTTCTGTAAAAGCATGGCTTTCATTCAGCTCAGAGTTTCAAACCATATAAAGGAAACATTCAACTGAGGCCATAACAGCGCCTCCCTAACCGTGTGGGTCGGTGGAATCAATACTTGCATACAACAAGTAACCCTGGAACTTACAATGACAAGATACACAATGCCTGGAAGTATTCCACAACAACCTTGATCATTCAGCATTAAGTCACTCCCATTTGAGAGCAGCCTGAACATTGGATTAATCACGGTCGCCTCCTAGGGAACCTTTCAAATGGCAGGATAAGTCAGCAACTATACCATTACAGGCCCCGTGAAGCCTAATGTCCTGGCAAATGAGAGATCCACTCAAAGAATTACTGCAGTCTGTACCACAGAGAAACACTTCAGTGTCCCTGTTCCTGCATCTAAATCTATATGGTAATTCCCAAGATTCATGGATATATTCCCTACTCGGTGCTTCATACCTTCCTACCTGGGGGTGTTCTAGGCAATATTCAAACTGGAAAGCCATGGTTAAAGGTAATTTGTCAAAAGGTTTAATGTGTGGCATTGTATATGTCACATCCCTTTGTAACATTATCTGCTTTGCAGTCAAATTATATGCAATGCACTAAGATGTCCTGTTGATATATCTCCATGGCCCATTACTAGAATGCAATGGTTGTAGTGCACAGCATAATGATAAAATAGAACGTAAGTGTGATTGTCTGTGTTGTAAGTTGGAAAGACACTGTTCCATGATATCTACAGGAGAAGATACAAAGGTGCCTAGTGAATACATCCTGGATGTTGGTTTGGCCATGCCATTGTCAACCACAGCCAAAGCCTTTTCTAAGTTAATTCTGTCAATTTCACGCTATCTCTCTGCAGCTATCTGTTGAGAGATTTTCCAATTTTTCAAACAAGGTATAAGAAGCATTTCTGATGTGGCTTTCAGGGACCCAATAAAAAATCCCTAAGATTCAAGTCTTCTGATAGTAGAGACAAATGTTGTATTACCTGAGACAATGTTGAGGTTCTTAGCCAATCTAGGCATAACTTCCCAACACTGTATGATGTCATTACCCCCGGATGTTCTCTTTGTAGATAGCTGAAGGTGAATTTGGAGTTCCGGTCCTCTCCCCCTAGCCACTCTAACATCTCAGGTCTTAATAGAATAGACTGACCAACTGGTATCAATTCTAGTTCACTTCAAGTTTCTGTTTTTGAGGGGAACCCAGTGGTAAACCCAGTGGGACACACCAAGCTCCCTAGCACTCTCTCGGAGGCAGGCAGCATTTACACGCTCATTTAAAAAATAGTCTGTGTTTTAAATTGATGATTTTAAGCGCGACCTGATGTGATTTTATTTTCATTTTCTGGCATTACTTTTGCACTGCTGCACTTTTAGGATTGGCACATATTTGTTCTTAGCGCCGACTTACTTCCTAAGGGCAGACTTAGGGACCCAGTCGACTCACGCTGTCCTCCCTGGCACGAGCTTTTTAGGCGCCATCTTGGGGGTAGTCGGAGGCTCAGCGCTCTAGTGCTCGGGCTATTCTCCACACCGGCACTATAAATCTCCTTCTCTGCTATTCCTCCGGTTGACACACCAAGCTCCCTAGCACTCTCTCGGAGGCAGGCAGCATTTACACGCTCATTTAAAAAATAGTCTGTGTTTTAAATTGATGATTTTAAGCGCGACCTGATGTGATTTTATTTTCATTTTCTGGCATTACTTTTGCACTGCTGCACTTTTAGGATTGGCACATATTTGTTCTTAGCGCCGACTTACTTCCTAAGGGCAGACTTAGGGACCCAGTCGACTCACGCTGTCCTCCCTGGCACGAGCTTTTTAGGCGCCATCTTGGGGGTAGTCGGAGGCTCAGCGCTCTAGTGCTCGGGCTATTCTCCACACCGGCACTATAAATCTCCTTCTCTGCTATTCCTCCGGTTGACACACCAAGCTCCCTAGCACTCTCTCGGAGGCAGGCAGCATTTACACGCTCATTTAAAAAATAGTCTGTGTTTTAAATTGATGATTTTAAGCGCGACCTGATGTGATTTTATTTTCATTTTCTGGCATTACTTTTGCACTGCTGCACTTTTAGGATTGGCACATATTTGTTCTTAGCGCCGACTTACTTCCTAAGGGCAGACTTAGGGACCCAGTCGACTCACGCTGTCCTCCCTGGCACGAGCTTTTTAGGCGCCATCTTGGGGGTAGTCGGAGGCTCAGCGCTCTAGTGCTCGGGCTATTCTCCACACCGGCACTATAAATCTCCTTCTCTGCTATTCCTCCGGTTGACACACCAAGCTCCCTAGCACTCTCTCGGAGGCAGGCAGCATTTACACGCTCATTTAAAAAATAGTCTGTGTTTTAAATTGATGATTTTAAGCGCGACCTGATGTGATTTTATTTTCATTTTCTGGCATTACTTTTGCACTGCTGCACTTTTAGGATTGGCACATATTTGTTCTTAGCGCCGACTTACTTCCTAAGGGCAGACTTAGGGACCCAGTCGACTCACGCTGTCCTCCCTGGCACGAGCTTTTTAGGCGCCATCTTGGGGGTAGTCGGAGGCTCAGCGCTCTAGTGCTCGGGCTATTCTCCACACCGGCACTATAAATCTCCTTCTCTGCTATTCCTCCGGTTGACACACCAAGCTCCCTAGCACTCTCTCGGAGGCAGGCAGCATTTACACGCTCATTTAAAAAATAGTCTGTGTTTTAAATTGATGATTTTAAGCGCGACCTGATGTGATTTTATTTTCATTTTCTGGCATTACTTTTGCACTGCTGCACTTTTAGGATTGGCACATATTTGTTCTTAGCGCCGACTTACTTCCTAAGGGCAGACTTAGGGACCCAGTCGACTCACGCTGTCCTCCCTGGCACGAGCTTTTTAGGCGCCATCTTGGGGGTAGTCGGAGGCTCAGCGCTCTAGTGCTCGGGCTATTCTCCACACCGGCACTTCACTTATGGCAGCCACTTCCCGTCCGCGCAGCGGGCGGGCGCAGCGGGCGCGCCGATGGCGCGCCGGAGGCGCGCCAGAGGCAAGCCCGTCTGGGCCCGTCCGGGCCAGTACGGACCTAGGGCCAAAATCCCTGCCCGATCGTACCCCACTAGCCACAGACAAATTGAGTCCCCGTCTCTATTCTAGGGACGAGTTGTTAGCACTCCGTCCGACTACTACACAACACTGTAGATACCCAGTCATATCGGACGTTCCATATAGACGGTGCGCATACTGCCCTAAGTTTGGTAATGTCGCCAAAAAGAAAGAGCCACCGTTCGTCTCCCTGACCTTTGCCCTATTAAATTGCCGGTCCTTGGTCAAGCATTCGGTTGAAGTTAACCTACTGATTCAGGATAATAAAACTGATGTTCTGTTTCTTACAGAGACGTGGCTCTCTGACAGCTCTCAGTTCGATATAGTCAATTCTCTGCCCAAAGGCTACGCGATACAGTGCCTTCATAGGCCCAATGGCATAGGTGGAGGGCTAGCTATAATTTATAAGGAGACTCTAGCCTGCAGGATTGAAAATGGCATGATCTCTGACGCAGAGAGCATGAGGTTCTCCATCCAACTCTCTCCTAACTACTCGCTGTCAGGGCTGCTGATTTATCGTCCTCCGGGTGGGGTCAAGCAGTTCATTAGCTCCCTGCTGGAGACAGCACTGACACTGGCAGCCTCAGTCCCCAATCTCCTTCTTCTAGGAGATCTTAATCTCCATTTGGAGGACTTGGGAGACAAGGTGGCTACTGATCTGCTAGCTGATCTTGAAGCTTGTAATTTGTCCTTACACAATAATGAACCCACGCACCTGAAGGGCCACTTACTGGACCCTTTAATTTCGAACATTCCATTTCTGAAGGCCTCACCGCCTTGCCCCCTCCCCTGGTCAGACCACTTTCTTATCCCGTTTAATTTGACTATCTTGACTGAATGTAGGTCTGACTGTAAAAGCTCTATTCGATCCTCACATAGACCCTGGCCTAAATTGTCCCTTGATGATTTAACCATTGCCCTGGAGCAATCTACTCCTGCCCCCCTCTCAAACCCCCTGGAAGCAGATTGTAGTTTCCACAACTGGCTACTAGGAGCACTGGACCTGGTGCTTCCCAAGAGGTATAGTACCAAGAAAAGTAATGGGTTTAAAAACGCTTGGTACACAGCTGAACTTCGCGACCTTAGAAAAGTCTGCAAACGCCTGGAACGCGCCTGGCGTAAAGACTGGTCTACTAATAGTAAAGTCCCGTATCAGGAAGCCATGAGGGCATACAAGCTAGCATGTAACCGCACGAAAGCGACCTTTTATGAAGAGAGAATCAGGACTGCCTCTAATTCTTCAAGAGAAACATTTACCATAGTCAAGGAACTCTTGAACACCCCCTCTCCTTCACTGCCTCAATCCTCGAGTAGAGCACGGTGCAATGAACTTGCACATTTCTTTGACAATAAGGTCAGAAAAATCCTACAAAGTATCCCCCTCAGTGCTCCTCCCTCTGAGTCCTCAACGCAGGTCGTGGGTGGTGAGAGCCCTCTGTGGGAAGTTATCACTCCCATAACTGAGGAACACTTCCGCAAAGAATTAGCCAATCTCAAAAGTGGCTCCCCCTCTGACCCTATGCCCATCCATATTCTTAAACGGATTGCTCATACCATCTCTCCGCGGGCTAAGGACCTTCTGAACGCCTCCTTCGGCGGCGGAGAAGTACCCCCCAGCTGGAAGAAGGCGATGGTTAAGGCCCTTCCTAAAAAGGCGGGACTTGACCTGGACGACCTGGCGAATTTTCGCCCAATTTCTTTGCTGCCAGGCTTGAGCAAAATTGCAGAAAAGGTTGTCAATCGCCAGCTGTCCTCCTTCCTAGAAGGTCATAACCTGCTCAAGAACTCGCAAACAGGCTTTCGCCCTGGGCAGGGCACTGACTCTGCCCTGATTGTAGTAGTAGAGGAAGCCAGACGCATTCTGGATGCAGGAGGTTCCGCAGCTGTGGTCCTTCTGGACCTCAGCGCGGCGTTTGATACCGTCAACCATGGTATCCTCATTCAACGCCTTACTAGGATGGGAATATCCGGCCAGGCCTTAAGCTGGATAACCTCCTTTCTGAATGGTCGGTCCTACCAGGTCTGCGATGATACGAACCTCTCCGAGTCGATCCCCCTCCAGTGTGGAGTCCCTCAGGGCTCTTCGTTGAGCCCGACTCTTTTTAATATCTATATGGCCCCACTGGAGGATGTGGTTTCACCCTTCGGGGTGAAAATTGTGACCTACGCGGACGACACCCAGCTTGTCGTCTCGCTATCCCACCATGAAAACGCGGCAGAAAGATTCGGGTGTTGTCTGACAAGTATCATGGCGTGGATGACAGAATCACGGCTTAAACTCAACGGGTCCAAAACGGAACTTATGATGTTGGGTAATCCTTCCACCTCCCTTCCCAAAACCATGTGGCCCCCCTGTCTGGGGGAGGCGCCCCAACCTAAGAATGAAATTAAGAGTCTGGGGGTATGGCTGGAGCCCGATCTAACGTTCAGAGTACAAACTAAGAAAGTGGCAGGGATCTGCTATGGTCTGTTACGCTCTGTCCGGAAGGTGCTGCCTCTTCTGCCCTTTAGCTCTAGGAAACTTTTGATCCAGGGGCTAATACTGTCCAGGCTGGATTATAGCAACGCCTTGCTGCTCGGTGCCCCTGAATCAGCCATTAACTCCCTTCAGCGAGTACAAAATGCGGCGGCCAGAGTACTGACCGGCACGGCGAAAAGAACCTCAGCCAAACCCGCTCTTAGAGCTCTCCATTGGCTCCCCATCCGCGAGAGAATTAAATTCAAGGCCCTCTCCATCGCCTTCAAGTCTCTCCAGGGAATGGGTCCCCCTATTCTCAGGGACCTTATATGCCCCTATAAATCCATCCGTGCCCTCCGCTCCGATGGGAGCAATTTATTGACCATCCCCAGAGTGAGGAGAGCACGCTCAGGAGGGCGGAGGTTCTCTGTTAATGTGGCCAAGACCTGGAATGGTCTTCCTGCTGCCCTCCGCTTGGAACCCTGCCTCCAGAAGTTTCGGAAATCTCTAAAGACATTCCTTTTTCCAAGAGGAGGTTGAGTCCGCTGTTTGAGGTCATGGAAGCTTATGGTGTGTACTAGCGCTGGGACGCTCTTGGGCAGCCATGCGCTTAAGAAATCTATTTTCATTTCATTTCATTCAAATATCCCAAAGGCACTGAGTGTTCCCCCGATTGTTTCCAGCTTGGACGCTCCAAATCAGATCATGAGAGAGGCAGGTGGGGTAGGAGAGGGCAACCTTGGTATAATCCATATTTTGTCCTGGAACATTGCAGGTCTCAAAAAGAAACTGGCCATCCCAGATTGACATGAATTTATTAATAAACATGAGTTCTGCATGTTCCAGGAGACCTGGAGCTTGGAACCCTTGTATATCCCTGGTTACTCCACTTTAATTACATACGGGCAGTAACCCAAGGCATGGGCCGACCCTCTGGGAGACTCCATATCTGGGTTAAAGTAACATTGAACTTGAACATTAAAATCCACAACGCTAACTCAGAAGACATCCTCCACTTATCATTTAAAGGGCCATTGAATTGTAGCAGAATTGACCTTTTCAATGTATATGCAAGAGGAGGCCCGCCTCACCAAAACTCGGTTACAATCTCCTGTTTGGAAATGGCCCTGGCAGGTATCCCCCCACATTCCAACATCATCTTGGGAGGGGACTTAAATTGTACATATGAACCCCTAAGCGTTGAAGATCTTCTTGGGTCCCAGGAGGAAGATATTAAATATTCTGTACCCCCTCTAAATATAACCCCCATCAAGAGGTGGACGGTGAGGGCACTGCAAATCAATGCTCTGACTATGGAATTTAATTTACGGGCACTCAATGGGAGATCCATTTCGGACCCTAGCGGGGCAATGACTTTTAACAGATTGAATGGGCCTTCACGTATTGACTACATTATCCTAGATGTAAATTCATGGGGATATGTCGTCGACATGAAGGTCAAGCAGATGCCTGATAGTGATCATAATCCCCTCTGTGCAGACATTAGATGGGAAACTAGCGGAAACACCATAAATATTCCCTTAACTTCAAAAGCAATGATCCCTACTAACTGCAATCGAAAGCTTAAATGGAATAAAGTAGCATGCCAAGAGGATACATTAGCCGGCATAGGACTTAAAGTGGCTGCAAAGGTGGTAGAATTTTCCCAGCTCAACTCCGCGCTTGATCCAGCAATCAGTGTAGACCTTAGAAAATCCTATAATGAATTTATAGAAAATATAGGTTCTCATTTTAAAATAAGAGGCTCCAAGGGAGGGATAAAACGTGTACCAAAAAAGGTACTCCATGGTTCACTAAAGAATGTAGAGCCCGAAGGAATGCCATTTCCTCAGCCTTACATAAAAAGGATCCTGTAGCGGTAAGGCTGGCCAGACAAGAATATAAAAAATCTACAGAATCTGCCAAACGGGTTTGGGAGGAGGACCATTGGCAGGAATTAAAAAAGGCGGCTTACCTAAAAGATTCTACAACTTTTTGGGCATAAATAAACCAATTAACTAGAAGGGGCTCAGATCCCATCCGTAATACCATAACTGAACAACAATGGTTTACGCATTTTTCAAATCTTTATTGCAGCGAGGTAAGGTCAGAGCAATCCCTGATCATTCCCCCAGACCCCGATACAGTACCCATGCTACCTGAATTTGCTGACTATTTTATACTTTCCGAAGTCCAGTCAGCTATTAAAAGCATAACCCGTGGGAAAGCCGCAGGCCCAGACGGACTCCCAGGCGATCTTATTCTTCATGACCCCCTCCTATGGGCTAACCTTATTCTTCATTTGATGAATTTATTGTTAAAAGGCTACCCAGTCCCAGATTCATGGAAGGGAGCGGAGGTGGTCGCAATTTATAAAAAGGGGGCAAAAGAGGACCCTGCCAACTACAGGCCAATAAGCCTAATTGATGTCATTCAAAAGGTGGTTGGCAGGGTTCTTATCTCCAGAATGAGGATTTGGCTTGAAGAGGGGGACATTCTAACACATTTACAAGCGGGTTTTAGACAAAAAATAGGTACAATGGACCAAGTATTTAGATTCATAGCGACCTATTGGAAGACTGTTTCTATTGGTAAAGGGTCTTTATACCAGGCCTTCATTGACCTCAAGACCGCATTTGATTTGGTCCCCCGGGTCAAATTGTGGCAGGTACTGCACGAAATGGGCATCCCATGTTACCTCTTGGATCTAATCAAAAGATTGCATGATGGTACATATGCGAGAATCAGATGGGGGAACGAAGGTCAGCTGACAGCGAAAATACCTGTGCAGAGGGGGGTCCGCCAAGGGTGTGTGATGGCTCCGACTTTGTTCTCCCTCTTTATAAATGGGGTGGCAGACCATTTGAGGGAGGACCCAGCGGATGCCCCCACCCTGGCTGGAGAAAAAACACCTACCCTCCTCTTTGCTGATGACACTCTCCTCATGTCTAAAACCCCCTCTGGTCTTCAGAAACTTCTAGACAGGTTTAGTGGCTTTTGTAAAGATAGTGGCCTCTCAATTAACACCACCAAAACCAAATTGATGGTCTTGTCTAGAAATAAAAAATTGAAGAAAATTCATATTGCATTGGATGGTACCTTATTGGAGGAGGTTAATGCATTTGATTACCTTGGGGTCAGAATAAATTGTAAGATGAACTGGGATGCTCATATTGCCAAGATGCTGCTTAACTTTAAAAGGGTGACAAGAGCAATTGCTAGAGACCACCATTTGACATCCAGCAAACCTATTAGCCCTGTCCTAGCAGTGTATGAGGGCAAGGCGCTGTCTGCTGCAACTTATGGCTCCGAACTTTGGGGGTCTGAAAGAGTTACTTATTTAGCTACAGCTGAGCATAAATTTATGAGAGAGCTAGTGGGCCTCCCGGTCTCCACCCCCATTAAACCGCTACTCTATGACTTAGGACGTCGCTCAATTAAAGACTTTGTAGGTATCCGACCTTTATTATTTTGGGTCCGCCTAAGAAGGACGCCGGATCTCAGCCACTATGCTGCAGTCCTTGACGAACCTATTGAGTTGAATGGTTTTGGGGTGATTCCGTGGCTGAAACATTTAAGAGACTTGGTGTTTAACATGGGACTCAAAGAAGAATGGCTATCTCAGCAGCCCCCGCCGAAAGACATTGTTAAAAAGTTGTACTGGGAGAGGATCCAAGAAAGGGACTCATCAAACACAAAGCGGGGTGCTCTAACCGACCAATTTTTATTATATAAGCCTATCCCGAAGCTGGAGCCATTCCTTGACTTTATCACCTCACCAAGAGACAGATCTCTGTTCCTTAAAATGAGGCATGGCACCTTACCCCTGAATATCTTTACCAGCAGGTGGAAAAACTTCAAACATCACCAAATGGCATGTCCGGGGTGCCCTAATCCCACTGAAACGCTTGGGCACTTCCTGTTTGCCTGTAGGGCATACAAGGGGGCAAGGAAAAGATGGTTAAGCCCAGTATGCAGAGAACTGGGGACACGGCAGTGCTCAGTGGCCCTTCGCATTTTTACAACGGACACTTTCTCCATGTTGATAATTGCAGGGGTTGCAAAATTTTTGGGGAGTGCATGGCAAATACGATCCAAGCTGGTGCGATTGAGTACTGGGTAGACGTTTAAATCCTGTTAAATTGTTCGAATTAGCACTTTACCTCCTAGCACCTTTTTCTTGCTGTGACGTACTCATTTGGGCTCCTATCCTTTTTTATTAATCTGGAATTTCTAGTAAAAATCCCCTTTTAAACAAAATTTATATTTGAACATTTTAAACAACTTTTATTCTTTTATGATGTAATCGTATTTTAATTCAATTTATGATGTATTTACTTTTATGATACTTTGCTATCGAATAAAGTACTACAACAATAACAACAAGATAGCTGAAGTCAGACCTATGGATACTAAACCCCTTTGGCGGTACCCCTAAATCTTGACAGCACCCATTTGTGTCAATAGGCCAAACTTACCGAATGTATGACGTAACAATGCATACATTTACAATGCATGCCTTTACAACACAGCTTTTACATCGCAACATTCTTTACAATGCATTCTTTTACATAGCATGCCAATACATGGCATTTTTAGAAACTACCTAGACAAAGTATTTAATTACATCTCATTACACCTTTATAACGCATACTATTACAATGCATACCATTACATTGCATTTAACCCCTTCCATGCTGATGACGAACCCCAGCCGTCATGCACTACGGTGCTCGTGTGCTGATGACGGCTGGGGTTCGTCACGGCCCGCCCCTGTTCGTGTTGTTTACAGCACACCAGGGGAATCGCGGCCGCATGGAAGAGGTTAAGGTAAGTGTAGGATAGTATAGGGGTAATAATTACTATTCTAACTCCAGTGAGTGCAACAGTAGGGTAATTGTTGGATAGTGCAGGGGTAAAAATTACTATTCTTAGTCCAGTGTGTGCAACAGTAGGGTAAGTGTTGGATAGTGTAAGGGTACTATGCGTTGTAATGGTATGCATTGTAATGACTTGGGATGTTACGCCTGCGTTGTAGTGACATGCATTGTCTTGACATGCGTTGGAGTGACATGCAATGTAATGGCATCTTTGCAATGACATGCGGTGTAAAGATTTTGCAATGTAATGACTGCTATGTAAAGGTAGTGCGATGTAATGACTATGTTGTAAAGGTTGTTTCCCAAACTAACCATCCCTCCCAATTGAGGACTATTAACTTGTATGAAACGTCATGCACAAAGTCATCTAATGTACCCTCACCTTTTTCTGTATAGTTTAGCCATCCCTTCAAGTGTAAAAGTGGGGGAATACAGAGTGTGTTCAAATCCTTAATTGCGGCCAACCCAAGACAGTAAGTCTGTTGCACAGTGCCGTTTAGGCGAATCATTTGTTGTGGTATGAGGCATGCTGTAAATTGTGCCTCAGTTCCCTGAACCTGCCATTCTTTAGTCCCCCAAATTGATTTAATGTCTATAGTGTCTTTCCATATGCCAAACCCTGTTAAGACAGTTGGGCAATAAGGGTTGCAGAGTATTTCTGTTTTGTGTTAGTTAGCATACTTTTTTGTAGATGTAGGTGCAAGCTTATAATGTTATGAGCAGGGATCTGATGTATTAAACCCCAAAAAATAAGCAAACTTTTGTGCAAACGTCAGTGAACTTCCTTTGGGTGGTGTTGGGCAATGTTCCCATTGGTGGTATGTGAAAAAGTTACGTGGAACACTTGTTTTATGCAAAAATTGTGGCCATCGTGTTGATAACAGTACATTGCGTTTAAGTCAGACGAGCCATCAAACATTTCATTTTTCGTAAATGCTGCAGACAGTTCTAAATCAAACAACATATTATTTTCAGTTTCGAAATCCTAATCGTCAGAGTATGTACTGGAGGTTATGCTATCCTTTAAAGAAATTTAGAATATATGTGGTAATTTCAAAAGTACAGTGAGACCAAATACATCATATAAAACTCTATCCCAAAATATTCGATCAGGATCTGGAACTGCTGGAACGTTCACACAGGACAGGTCTCTAAGTTCATGATGAGAAGATGTATGAGGTTTCAGTAGCAAGTTCACTTTTGATACTGTAGAGTATCCATTCACAATCAAGGAAAAGCCAGTCACCAAACCTATCCAGAAGAGTAGGAATAGTATACCAGTATTTATCCAGAGCTGTAGCCATGGTAAAACTAGATATGTCTTTTTCAGAAAAAGTGGAAATCATGAACTAGTTTTTTGCGGGAAACTGGAGCTGGTGGTGACTTAGGTTCACTTGGATCCAGAAAAAATGTGCCGAAATCGATTAAATAGCCAGATGCTGTTCCATCTATCTTTGGTAGCTCAGCAGGTTTTGATGAACTGGCAGAAGTCTTCTGTAGAGGCATATTGATGTAGATGTCGGTGTTAGGCCGAATTGATATCTGTGTTTCATTTGAGTCTTGATGTTTTGTTTCAATAGGCACAAGTTACATTTAATTGTTGATAACTCCATTACTTTGTATTGTTTACTCTTTGAATGTTATAAATCTTTCTGTCTGTACTTCCTGTATGGTTGCAAGAGGAGAGCAGCGGCTACCAAGGAGCCTACATGGCCTGCTATTCAGAATCCACCACATAGTTGGGTTTGATCAGAACTATGGAGTCAAATCTCTTTTCTTGCCGGCAAGAGGCATACGTTGTAATGATCTTGTTCCTTCGATCACCAGGACAGGTACAGGCTTTCTGTATGATGGCCCAAATTCTTTTTTGACCACAATCCTTTTTCTGAGCAGATCCCCAACTTTTGGGATGCACTCAGGTCTTGCTGTGACTGAGTTCACTTCCCCACTGAGGGTGCGTTTTACTTGCAGGTTGCATTTTAGTGCCTGGAACTCATTAAGATCCTGTAAAACAGCCAAACGTTTATTAATGACAAAAGGTCTTTCATCCACCACGGGGCTTTCTAAATCGAGATCAGGTACCCACATTCTCGTTCCAGATAGGACTTTTTAAGGGGTGACGCCTCCAAGGGAACTTCTTGGAATATTATTTAGTGCCCTCTGGACACCTTGTAGGTGATTGACACAACTACTACCCTAACCTAATACCCTTGCTGTTAAAGATTGCTTCAAGTCCTGGTTTTTCTTCTCCATGAGAGAATTTCCCTCGGGATAGTACGGAGAGGAGTGCCGCAATACAAAGGCCAAACTTCACATGGCCTTTTTGTAAGCCCTAGAGCTAAATGAAGGGCCACAATTAAAATGTAATGTGCCAACTGGGTACGTCACTACGAAGACTCAGAATTTTTTTATAATAGTTCAAGCGTCACCCGGGCGCTGAGGCCAAACCCACAGGAATCTAGAACATAAATCCAATGCCACCTAGATATACTTGTAAGCCTCATCAGATGGTAAGAGGCTGCAGTGGTCCAAAGACACATGCGAGAGGTCTGTCTGACATTAGTAATGGTGTTTGTGCTGCACATGCTACGGTGGGTCCCGTCATCTGCTGACAGATGTCGTACTTTAGAACAAATGCTTCTGTTTGTTTTGTTAAACCTGGCCAACAATAGCATTGTTTCAGCAGAGAAATTGTCTCTGTTACCCCTGTGTGTGCAGAATGCAGACCCTCATGTGCAGCCATAATTAAACCTAATTTATGATCCATGTTTGGTATTACTCTATCCCCCACTCCTGGAATTTGCGCAGACAGAATCTTTTTTTTAATCTAGCTTGCAGGAGTACTTGAGTGGAAAACCTTTTTGCAAGGCTGTGCTGTTTTTGCGTGAAGCAATGACAGCTATCATGGTGCTTCTGTCTATTCTCATGCTAGAACAAATGATGGCACTTCGTACTGCCTCTTATGTGGTTTCATCAGCTAATGAATTCCCTTTAATGTGAGCGCCATCATGTTAATGACTCAGCGTGTGAATCAAGTGAGCTCTCAGTACGTCTTTTTTCAACTCAGCCACTTGTTCCCAAAGAATTTTGTGCTTTATTGTGCAACCTTTTGAGTCAGAACCATCAGTGTAAATAATGAACTGATCTAGAGGCATTATTTAATTTGGGAATGGATATTCTTTTTGGTATTGCAGAACTGCTTAGGTTTTTAATATAGAATCAAATTTGTAGTCTACATTTGTTGCAGTGAGAGAATTAGCCCATTGTATCCATCTCAGATGTAAAGCTTAAGCATTTGGAACGCTTGCCTTTGTAACAGACTCGAAGGCCGGTACTGATGTTACGACAAATATCAGTGTCCCCTGAGCCAGTGTTCTTTATGTCACCATAGCAGTCTGTACTGCTGTAAGAATTTTGTTCTGTAAAAGCAAAAAGCATTTCAGCGCACAAGTGTGATTTGTATGCTACGGAAATGTTTCGCCTTCATTGAAGGTTAGGTAAGTGGAACCTGATTGAGCCGTGATTACCCGGATCACCAGATTTGTGGCATTTGCACGTGTGTGTAGGTATTTTGAAGCTACCATGTCAGCTTGTAAGGAACAAAGTATACATGTGTGTTACGGTGTCCAATGTCTAATTGCAAAATAGGTTCTGATTATGACATAGAAGGGTTTTACTTACTCAGCGTAATCACAAATGTATGTTCTGCCGAAATTTAGGAAGCCCAATATGGATTGTAAGTGTTTCAGAGATTTTAAAGGTTGGAGCAGCGCACACTTTTCTAGGCTTTATCCTTTATTGATAACTCATATACCAAAAATAGGACAGTGAGGTGGGCTATTTTCGATTTTTTTTAAGTTGAATCTGTAGCCCTCAGAGGCGAACCCTCAAAATATATTGCTCACCTAGGTCAAATGATCTATTAAATCATCATCCATCAGATAATTTTGAAGTAACTCAGTTACCCTAGCTGAGGACAACCAGGGACGATTCTTATACATTTGGGGCAGTATTCAGAATGGATGCTGAGAGCAGAGTGATGAAAATGCTGTCAAATGGTATGCAGACAGAAAATCGAGTTGGAAACATCAACCTACACAAATATCGAGTAGAAAATATTGTGACACAGAAATATTGACAGCAAGAATATCATGGTCAAGAATATTGAATTTAAGGTATGAAATATAATTTTAACAAATATCAAAGTCAGTAATATCATTTACAAAAACATAGAAGTTTAAAATATCGATTTTTAAAATAGTTTTATTAATATTTATTTGTAATTAATTATTAATTCTCTGCTAATGAATAATAATTAATTAATTGATATTAAATATGGAAATTGCATAATTAATTTTAGGTGTGGGTTGTGGGGTTTATAGAGGTAAAGGGTGGGTAGTAATTTATGTTTAAGCAATTTATGTTTAAGCAATTAATAATTAGTTGATCATTATTATTAATCAAATAACTGATATTAAATGAGGGTATTCATTTATATTTTATGGTGTATGGGTTTTACATTTATAGGGGTAAAGGGAGGGGAGTAAATAAATGTTACTTACTTTATAATTAGTCCTTAAATACAATTAGTTTTTTAACTGAAAATAAGTTTTAGATTTTTAATTCATTTTTTTACAGTTCAATTTTTTTCTGAGCTGTGGGGATTATAGCGGTAAAGTGTGGAAAGTTAATTAAATTTTATGAGTTTTAATTTGTTTTTTAATAACTAATATTTCTTTAATTGGTAAATAATTATGTTAATTATGGAAGTACATTTTTTGTTTTAATTTAGATGTGGTTTGTGAATCGTGTGATGTTATAGGGTAAAAAGTAAAAAAGTACATTTATGTAATAATTAAGGTTTATATTTCTAAATAATTTGTAATTAAAATATTTATTTGCTTGTAGATTTTTTATTTTATTTGAGATAATATTTGAAGCTATTGTTTTTTTTGTTGAGTAATTTTTATTGACATAACAAAAAAGTACCAATATTACAATGACGCATAAGTTGAAAACAGTAGAATAATAAAACATATATTATTAAAAAGTGTTATAATAATAAACAATCTGTTACAAAAATAATAATTAAAAGGATAAGAAAACCATTTTATGTAGGAAAATAAGTAAGAGAAACTAAGGGTACATCTCAAATCAGATAGTAGGGAGTAGATATTTATGAATAAGAAATAAAAAGAATGCAAACATAGCAAGTATGGAGAAAAGGGAACAGGGAAAGAAAAGGAGAGGGGAAGGGAATGGGAGGAAGTAAGATGGAATGGCTATGGTAAAGACAGTTGTGAAGATAGGAAAGTAGTAAAAGGAATCCAGAATAAGTCAGATTTGATTTACTGAGATAAAGTTGATGATGTAACAATTGATATTCTATGTTCATTACAGATAAGGTTCCAACACATTGAGGTACATACTTTAGAGTTATTTTTCCAACAAATTAAATGCAAGAGCTTTAAATGCAAGAGAAATAAAAAGATAAAAGAGTTTCAACTTTGGTGAGGTGTCAGAAAAATCATCGGACATGAATCCAAGAAATAGATTTTGAATTGATAGTGGGATATGACAATGAAATATCTTAGAGGACGTAGACCAAATGGATTTCCAGAATTTAAAAACATTGGGACAATAATATATTAAGTGTAACAGTGTGCCATCTGAGGAAAGACAAGAACAACAAAGGGGAGAGGAGGGGGGATTACTCTTATGAATAAGAACAGGCGTGCAAACCGCTCTGTTATATAGAAAAAAGAAAGATTGTTTGATGTTAGCAGCTCTTGAGGTGGTAAAAAATGTATGCCATAGTTTGTTCCATCTGGGTGTGGAAAGAGATTTTGAGGGGTCTTGTTTCCAAGCAAATTCTATGGAGGATTTTGGTCTATAGTTATATGGGTTGACAGAAGCTTATATAGAGTAGAAGCTTTGGGAGTAGAGTCATCAGGAATTTTTTTGGATAACAAGAAGGACTGGAGAGCATTTGATATTTGTGAGTATTGGGGAGAATAGAATAGAGGTAAGTTATATTGTTCTTGTAATGTAGTGAAAGGTATGATGGAGTTGTGGGATACTAATTGATGAACATAAAAAATATCCTTTTCTTTCCAATGTTAGAAGTAAAATGATTTGTATTGAAACTTAATGAATTTATTATACCAAATGGAAGAGGCAAGAAATGCTTGCTAGAAGTTGGCAACATATGTAAACAGTGAATGTATCAAACGCTGGGATCTTTTCAAAATGGGGTATTGAGAAATGAAGGTACAATTGGACATAGAACAAATGTCAGAGAAAGAGAATTAATGTAGTAAAGAGCGTTCAAATTTAATCCATCTAGGTATCGGTGATTGTTAATATTGCTTATTTAGGGCATAAAATTGTCTAACTAAAAAAGTAGTATGATATAATTTAAAATTAGGGAATCGCACGCCCCCTTCAGTTTTTGGTTTAATTAATTTAGATAAGGCAATAAAGGAGGGTTTATTGTTCCACGGGAATTTAATACAGAGAGAGTCAATTTGTTTAAAGTAGTAATTAGGAATTCTAAAGGCCAACATAACAAGTAAAAAGAAAATGAGAGAACCAATCATCATTTTAATAGTATCCAATCTGCCCCACCAAAATAGAAAAAAAGGGGACCAAGAATGAAGTGAATTTTTAATCTTAAGTTTTATTGCATTGAAATTATGTAAATTAATGTGAGGGATAGTAGGGGAAAACCATGCATCCAGATATTTGATTTTAGAGGGACACCATTTGAAATTGGTGTCGGAAAACATGAATTGATAGCATATGGAGTTTAAAGGTAAGACCTCAGTTATGGAAAAATGTATTTTATAGACAGATACTTTGGGGTATAAATCAATTTCCCGCAAGAAAGGAGACAGAGAGGAAGGGGGTTTAGAGAGATATATCAAGATGTCACTCAAATAGGCGATCCTCTACCTGTGTCCATAATCATATAGTGCAAATAGTCACAGATATTAAAGCATAAGTCTGAAAACACTGTCCTTGCGACAATTGAACTTTACATATCATATCAAAAATGGTTAATTTATACATTAGTTTTTCTGGTTATGATCAGATCATAATGAAAATAAAAAACATGTCCAAACATATCCTACCTCACACACACACAGCCCTTCAGACAAAAAGAAAAACACCCACACATACACAAACATCCTACAAAATCAGGGTTCACTGTTAAGTAACCAAAGGGTGTATATGCCAACAACATATACCCATACATATGATACACAAACAGGATCACATAACTTGGTGCTGTACAAGATAAATACAGTGAAGAAATTCAAAATATAGATCAACACAAATACAGCTTATTCAGTTAATACAGTACTACATATTTTGAAGAAACAATTCATCATTGGCGAAAAGATAACTAGGGGTACATGTTATTGCCAATGGAGAGTTCCTGCGTCAAAACGCGTTTCGGTGATAGACCCCAAACTGGGTCTCACCTTCTCTAGGGCGCACTCTTCACGTGTAGGTGCACTGATTGTTCGGGCTGCAGAATATGGTCATACGGGATACTAGCCGGTACCTCAACAGTGATATCGGCAAAAGCAAATTATTTGATTTCATAAGATTTGTGTTGAAACCCTGTTATTAATGGGTTATGACGGATGCGTTCAAGAAAAGGTTCAAGGCGTAAACTAAATAAAATAGGTGAAAGGGGGCAGCCTTGTCTAGTACCTCTGTGCATATTACATTCTACCACTGCCTCTCTTTTTTTTCACTGATCAGTGCTTGAGCCTGTCCTTGGATCACTACTTTAAAGGCCTCCCACTTGGTGTATGGGGACGATACTGAACTCCGGTTCTCTTTGAAATATAACTTGCCCACTGAGTGCAGTTCTTGCCTAAGCTCGCTGTCTCACAGGTTCAATGGGCCCAGTCTTGGGTAGCTAGCATGGATCTATGTTGATACAACACATGTTATTACAACGCATGCTTTTACAACGCATTTTTTACAACGCAAAAACTTTTACAACGCATGTATTTACAACAAATGTTTTTACAACGCAGGTACCTTTACAACGCATACCATTACAACGTAAGTATTGGTAAATATATATTAATTTTATAATCGTAAATTAATTTAAAAAAATATAATTTAATGTAATTTAATTTAAATTTAGTTTTAATTTATTTTTACCCTGTACCCCCAAAACCCAAAACTGACCCTGAACCCCAAAAATACCCCTTTACCCAAAAACTAAAAACTGACCCTGAACCCCAAAAATACCCCTTTTCCCAAAAACTAAAAACTGACCCTGAACCCCAAAAATACCCCTTTACCCAAAAACTAAAAACTGACCCTGAACCCCAAAAATACCCCTTTACCCAAGAACTAAAAACTGACCCTGAACCCCAAAAATACCCCTTTACCCAAAAACCAAAAACTGACCCTGAACCCCAAAAATACCCCTTTACCCAAAAACTAAAAACTGACCCAGAACCCCAAAAATACCCCTTTACCCAAAAACTAAAAACTGACCCTGAACCCCAAAAATACCCCTTTACCCAAAAACTAAAAACTGACCCTGAACCCCAAAAATACCCCTTTACCCAAAAACTAAAAACTGACCCTGAACCCCAAAAATACCCCTTTACCCAAAAACCCAAAACTGACCCTGAACCCTAAAAATACCCCTTTACCCCAAACATATAACATTTAAAAAATAATTATATACTTACCAATACTTACGTTGTAATGGTATGCGTTGTAAAGGTACCTGCGTTGTAAAAACATTTGTTGTAAATACATGCGTTGTAAAAGTTTTTGCGTTGTAAAAGTTGCGTTGTAATGGTATGTCGTTGTAAAAGTTGCGTTGTAAGTGATGTTTCCCAGCTAGCCTAGATGAATATTGGACCCCTGACGCTGATACCCACCGGGAAGTGGTCGGAAATTCCTTGCGCATGATGCACAGTGTTTTCAAAATTCCCTACCTGGATGTGGTGTTTAAAAAGTAGTCGAGGCAGGAGTAAGAGCACTGGGGAGCACTGGGGAGCTGAGTAATATGTGTACCGTTTCCGATGAGGGCTGTGGGTTATTCATAAGTCTACCATACCCTGTCAGAGTTCGTAGTCCCTCGGGAGCAGTTTCCTCAAGAGGTCCACGTTTCGAGCAATACAGCAAATATAACCTACAGAAGAGCAACAAACTCAAAAGATCAGTTGATTCACAGCCATTTCCAAACACAAAGAAAACCAGAAATTTGGTTGAAACCGAAGGGCTTCTACAAATGCTCAAATTGCAAAGTCTGCTGTATCGCTCAAAATACCAAAGAAATCATTATAGCCAATAAAGGAAAGTTGAAAATTCAACAGCTTATCAACTGTAAAAGTCAATTTGTTATCTATATTATGGAGTGCCCATGTTCTCTTAAATACGTGGGCAGCACAAAGTGCGAATTAAAAAAGCGCATATTGGAACACGTCCATGCCACCATAAATACTGACAGGAGCAACCCAGTTGCCAAACATGGAGAAGGAAAATGGAAGCAACTGGAAGGAACTCAAATTTTATGCTGTAGAAAGTGTTGGCACACACCCCAGAGGGGGGGATCGTGAAAGAGTGATTAGGCAGAAAGAATCAAAACACATTATGAACGCATGGATTAAATCAGGACGAAGAATTACATTATCACCTATGAACAGTCTAAAAAGCTTTCTCAGTCAGAATTGAGTTATGGAGCGTAAAGAACTGACCTCCCTCAGTATTTTAATAATGAACTTTCACCTTGTACATATCATTTTTTCACTCACTTTGTCATTCAGTCCTTTTTCTTGTACAGGTGGGGACTAGATGCGAGAACAAAATTATTGAATTATGCACAGAGTTGCATAGTGGCACGAAAATTAAAATGAATGAGTCCATGTGACCTTATATCATGACTCACTGGAGGGCAAAAATTAAATCAAGAATGTGATTCCTTATTGTTTAAAAATTGTAAAAAATAAGAATTGATGGTTGAGTGTCCAGGATAGCTTAAGCGGGCATAATAAGTACATAAGTAATTAAGTTCATTGTTGCACACAGCAGTATAAGGAATTCTACGTAGGGTCATGCCCACCAGAGGGCAGCAAGGGTGATATTGTTTGTTTAAATGTGTTTAACTTTGTTTAGTAGTTGAAATAGAAAAATTGGTTCTGTAAAAAGATGCAATATAACTATTGAATGAGAATTACATGTAAACTACAGGTCCCATAACACCTGGGAAAGGAAACAGGAAGTGATGTTATATATTTTTTTGTGCACTTTATTTAAATCAAGTAAAAAAAACAAGTGGTGATTAGCTGTCCTGTGAGCAAGGACTCCGTAGAGACCGAAACGCGTAAGGTGATGCTGGCCTTCTACTAAATAAATCCATTTAATCACCAAAACTGATTGTGGATATTGTGGACATCTTGGTGTAGCCTGGGAGTGCACGAAGGCAACTGCCCTACGGGGAAACGGAATACGATATATATGTATGTATGTATGTATGTATGTATGTATGTATATATATATATATATATATATATATATATATATATATATATATATATATATATATAGTATTCACATATACTAGTTTAGCTCACCAGTGTATCCTTACCTGAAATAAAAATATAGAGAATGTCAAATGTAGTCTTCAATCAGACTTATGCTATTACTTCTGTACAGTCTTTGTAGAAGTAAGTTGTTGTATCTCCATTTAGCTTTAAATAGTCTTTAATGCAAAAAAGTTCTAAGACTGATTTACCACAGTTCAAATATTGTTCCATATGAAATGTTAACTTCTGATTTTCCAAGTTGTAAGCACTCATTAATAAAACAAAAAGAGGAGTTCCATCCTAAACTGAAGGCAAACTTTGACTTTGAAATTGGTATCTAATGAACATTGGGGTTGTGTTCCTCAAATCAATAACCAGCTGTGATTCATAAATGTCTATTTCCTTCAAGCATTTGTGCTCTCTTTAAATAAATCAAAAGTCATTGAAAACGGGGTTGCTTATTCCGCTCCATAAATCATGACTAATGTTAACAGCACATGCACTGGGAGTCTCTAAAAGCGGAGAGCAATAATGATTCAGCTGTTTTTTTGTGAATCAATTATAAACTGGAGCCCTTTATTTCCTTGCAACACAAGTCCGGTAGCAATTATGCTGAGAGTTCTACACAGGTACAGGAAATACAAAGAAAAGAAACGTTTAGCGCACCCTGCACTGTTTGCCTGAAATAAAAAGACAACTCTAGTGTGCCAATGATAGAAGTTCACTGCTTAGTGCATAAAAAGACAACTCTAGTGTGCCAATGATAGAAGTTCACTGCTTAGTGCATACATGTAGTCCTGTGCACAATGCAAGTCCAATGCACACTGTACACATGAAGTTACAGTTATAGGGTGCACATAACATGTTCCTAGCACCATGAAAGTCTTCCTTTGCACCTCTCATTGCAATCTGTTCCACATTGTGTGTTCCTTGTAGTTTTGTAGCCTTGTTCTTTATCTGATTTTTCACTGTGCGTAGACGATCTACTTTCCTGTTTATGGCGCCTTGCTTTGTATCTTCTTTGCTATATATTACAATGGGTCTTCGGTGCACTATCCAGTGTTCTGACCATACTATTTAATTTACTGACTTTTACTTTACAATGACTTCCTCAAACCTTATTTTTCATTTATGTTGGGGACTTATAATCAAGTGCTTTGGTTGTTATAGTGTCTGAAGTAGGTAGGACACAGATTACCAAACTCTGCCTCCACCACCTATGGACCTTCCAGCCTGTTCTTTACTCCTTTTTTTGCAATGCCTTATGCAGGCGTTTCTTATCTATAATTCCAGTTTTGTACTCGGGGTATCTCTGTTATAGTCTTAATGTTGTGAATAATCCTGCCCATGTGCGTGTATTAATCAAAATTACTTTGTTAAGCGGTTATCATTCCAGTCCTGCATAGAGTTCAGATAATTACAAACAATGTAGTGTTCAAATACAAGTCTACACTGCCCAGTACTTCCTCTTCAAGTGAAAAGGATAGGCTAATTAAAATATAATTTAAATTTATTTTCAATTTTCACCCATAGACAAACTTCCCTTCGCCAAAATGATTGAATAGATGAAGACGAAGGGTTGGACAGAGACGTTCCCTATATAGCTGTCGTGTGTCTTGGAAATTCACTCCATTCCTTTTTGCAAATCTTCAGAGATCCTTGGTATTCCAGGATGCACATACAAAGTCGTTTAACTTTGTTCTTTACAGATACCCAGAGTCCACAACTGTACTGATTTGGTAGAAAGTACTCTATCAAAAGTCTTGACTTAACCTGTTACTCCTCCAGTGTTTAATCCTTATAGTCCAAGCATGTACAATTAATCTGCTGTTGCCTTCTTAGTGCATGTTGGATCCAGTACCAGATATTGACCTCTACACACCACCTTGTGTGCACCCACCCTGAAAATGGCTCCACCGGGCATTGTACATGCAAACTTTGGCACACGCTGTTCAAGCATTAGTCTAGTGTCATATGTAACCTCCAACCTTCTCTGTTTACATTTTTTGGGAAAGAACATTGCAACCCTTTCATAAAAAACGTAAGATGGCTGGGAAATAACTTTGTATGCGAGGTCTGCTTGCCATCTTAAAGGCCAAATTATTAAATGAAATGCTACGTACTTTTCCATAATGTGCCTCCGTTGAACAGTCTATTATTGTGTGTATGTGTACGTCACAACATTGAAATTGCCATCTTCATGCATATTTCATACTCAAGCACTTGACACAATCCAGTGACACTGTGTTTTTTATTTGTAAGTATTTATTTTTTCAAACTGATTTTGCACAAGTACAAAGTTTGTTCCATTATTTGCATAATAAATAAATAAATATTAACTACATTTTACATAATACCTCACAAATGCCGAAATTACAGTAAAGAAATGTTAAGCATGTATCCAAACTCTCAATTGTTTACATCTCTGCTCTTCAAACAGTAACTTTTGAAACACCTTTAAATGTATCACCCAAAAGAATTTGTGGGCCCACAAATGCAAGTATTACTATTTTTAAAAATTCTGTACTGTTTCACTGTACCTCTAAATTCAAACAAAGAGGACCCCAAACAGTGTTAGAACATTACTGGACTTGAGTAAATAGTTTTACTTTTTCAGAATAACTCATTTCACTTTAATGACAACATGTTTGATTACTACTGACACATCTTAGATATGGTTATTGTCACTTACACAGTAGGTATTTGTTTGGCATGTACAGCTGTAGATTCACATGGTAGCCATAATCCTGCCGTTTTTTTTTTTTACTTTTTAGATGTTTAGAAATTGCTTTGTGGAAAGGCTGTCTCCTTCTGATATTGTGCCTGGGCATCGAGTTGTACCATATTTGTCTGCAGATGGTGATCATGGAATTATTTGGACTATAATATACTTCTATGTTGCGTCGGTTACAAGAATGGCTAGCACAACAGTGGAATCAGGCTCAAGGTCAGCTCTCAGACCGTGTGTTGGTAGACAGCAGTACACCGTGTCGGATTTACCATATGGGTGGTTGGGCATTGCCCAACTAATAATTTGGCTAATTTTTGCGCACACAAACATTGAATAACAATGGCCTTCCCTGAGAATATGAGAACAGAATTAACTGTACTGTATTAAATGCATGTATTACGGCAGGCCACTATTGACAGAAGAAAACAAAAAAGAGGTGGAAGCCTAGAAGGCTGATGACGGCAAAAGATGACCCAATAAGAGGTAGAAGGCGCACAATTTTTGACTAAATTGCTGCCCTCTGCCCAGAAGCCCATAAAGGGTTCCAGGCGAGGGAACGTCGACGGAGATCCCATCCAACATGATCCTGTTGACGCACACCAGTGTCAAAGCGTGTGGACCTTTCAATCTACATGTGAATATTGAATGACAAGCAGGGGCAGCAGTTCACAACATAATGTCTCTGAAGTGACAAGAAGGAAGAATATAAAAAATAGGTGGAAGCTTAGAAGGCTGATGACGGCAAAAGATGACCCAAAAAGAGGTATAAGGCGCACAGGTTTTGACTACATTGCTGCCCCCGCCCAGAAGCCCATAAAGGGTTCCAGGCGAGGGAACGGGACACACGTCGACGGCGAGCCAGTCGTCCGTGATCCCGTTGACACACACAAGTGTCGAAGAGTGTGGACCTTTCAATCTACATGTGAATACTGAATGACAAGCAGGGGCAGCGTTTCACAACATAATGTCTCTGAAGTGACAAGACGGAAGAAAACAAAAAAGGAGGTAGAAGCCTAGAAGGCTGATGACGGCAAAAGATGACCCAAAAAGAGGTAGAAGGCGCACAGGTTTTGACTACATTGCTGCCCCCCGCCCAGAAGCCCATAAAGGGTTCCAGGCGAGGGAACGGGACACACGTCGACGGCGAGCCAGTCGTCCGTGATCCCGTTGACACACACAAGTGTCGAAGCGTGTGGACCTTTCAATCTACATGTGAATACTGAATGAAAAGCAGGGGCAGCGTTTCACAACATAATGTCTCTGAAGGGACAAGACGGAAGAAGACAAAAAGAGGTGGAAGCCTAGAAGGCTGATGACGGCAAAAGATGACCCAAAAAGAGGTAGAAGGCGCACAGGTTTTGACTAAATTGCTGCCCCCCGCCCAGAAGCCCATAAAGGGTTCCAGGCGAGGGAACGGGACACACGTCGACGGCGAGCCAGTCGTCCGTGATCCCGTTGACACACACAAGTGTCGAAGCGTGTGGACCTTTCAATCTACATGTGAATACTGAATGAAAAGCAGGGGCAGCGTTTCACAACATAATGTCTCTGAAGGGACAAGACGGAAGACAAAAAGAGGTGGAAGCCTAGAAGGCTGATGACGGCAAAAGATGACCCAAAAAGAGGTAGAAGGCGCACAGGTTTTGACTAAATTGCTGCCCCCCGCCCAGAAGCCCATAAAGGGTTCCAGGCGAGGGAACGGGATACTCGTCGACGGCGAGCCAGTCGTCCGTGATCCTGTTGACACACACAAGTGTCGAAGCGTGTGGACCTTTCAATCTACATGTGAATACTGAATGACAAGCAGGGGCAGGGTTTCACAACATAATGTCTCTGAAGTGACAAGACGGAAGAAAACAAAAAAGAGGAAGATGAACAAAAAAAAGAGGTGGAAGCCAAGAAGGCAGACAATTGGACATGTAGGCAAAGTAGCTGCCCCCCGCCCAGGAGCCCAAAATAGGGTCCCGGGCGAGGGAACGGGACACACCCCGATGGAGATCCCGTCGACAGTGATCCAAAACCACCAACTCTTCATAAAGGGGGCAATAAAGCCTGTACCTCAATCCCAAAAGGGGAACGGGTTCTATTTCAGGTTCTTCCTGGTTCACAAATCGATGGAGAAGTGGCGTCCGATTTTAGATCTACGGGAGCTGAACACTTATCTCATCAAGTTGTCTTTCAGGATGATCACCCTTCAGGATAATCTCTGTCTTCTCAATACAGGGGACTACATGGCTACTCTGGATTTGGAGGATGCATATTTCCAGGTGCCCATTCATCCAGCTCACGGCAATATCTCCGATTCACAGTAGGCAAGAGCCATTTTCAATTCAGAGTACTACCTTTTGGTCTCCGGTCCGCACCGAGAATCTTTACAAAACTTCTAGCTCCTTTGGCAGCTCTTCTCAGGAAGCAGTCTTTCGAAATCTCCCCATATCTGGACAATTGGCTAGTAAAGGCTCCTTCGTTCCAAGAAGCGTCCAGGGCAGTCACAAGCTGCAGTCAACTCCTGAGTTCAGAGAGTTCCAGGGTTTGAATCTTCCAGGATAATGTAGATACATTGTAGCCCAGGCCTGAACGCAGAGTACGAATAAAACCTATCACGCGAGAAGTGGAAGAGATTCTGCCTTTGGTGTCAGAGACAAGGTCTACATCCATATACTTCTGCACCGCACCAACTCTTGCCTTACATCCTTTCTCTTGCAAAGTCTGGATTGTCTCATTCTTCTGTAAAGGTTCATCTGAAGGCCATTTTGAGATTTAGACAATTAAAGCGATGTTTGAATTCTGAAGAAAAGTTATAGCCTGTGTGTTTTTACATACTTGACCATAATGACTATCTTAAACTTCAAAAAGATACCCGAACGTTGAATGATGTAGCGTTCTAGTGTTCGACCTACACTCAAACACCGAGGATGAAATCACCACCACCACCACCGGCATGGAGAGCGCTCCTCATTAGAAAACACCACAAAAAACTCCGAACAAACCGGGAGTAACCAGGCATCTACATCATTCACGGTGAATCAAAAGAAAAGTGGAGTCCAAGAAGGCGGCAAATATTTGAGCCGCCAACATCAAGAATCCAGCAGCCTACAATGCGGCCACTGGGACATCCGGCAAAACAGCTGCCCCCCGCCCAGGAGCCCAAAAAAGGGTCCCGGGCAGGGGAACGGCACACACCTCGACGGAGATCCAGTCGAGTGTGATCCCGTTGACACACAACGATGTCGAAGCGTCTTATGACCGTACCAAGCCATAAAAGAACACTGACTCTTGGCGGCAGAAGAAGTAGAAGAAAAAAGAGCTTGGAGCCAAGAAGGAGGACAATTGAACATCCGCAAAACCAATACTAATTTTAGGCTTTTATGGACAGCTCAATCATTGTGAAGGTTGAAGAAAATAAATGAACTTATATAATGATGTTCAGCTACCAAGTCCATTACACAGACACATGACTGTGCACTATGGCACACTTTCAAATAAAATCCATCATTAACAAGCCATTGCTTGAAATACAAGTCGGTGAACAATTGAGTATCAGCACATCGAGTACTGACACCTGTGAAAAAAAATGAAGATATAGTGTGTCCTGTTTGGTTTGTAACCTCACTACATAGATATGTGGCTTTGAGCAGTATAGCAAACTCCAACTAAGACTAAATACTTCCGCAAAACTGATAGGAGTGTTGGGTCCCAGTCAGGGGATCGTTTGAATGCCCACGATCTGCCATAGATTTGCCTCATTTAGCCATTAATGGACCCGTCAACTCTGGCGTACACAGATTTACAATAAACCTTTAAAAAGAGCTTGAAGCCAAGAAGGCGGCCTGAATCCAGACAACAAAGTTGCTGCCCCCCGCCGTGGAGCCCCAAAATGGGTCCCGGGCTGGGGAACGGGACACACCTCAACAATTAAAGTACAGGCCCAGAAGGGGCCTGCACTTAGGAAATTCGAGAATAAAAGTACAGACCCAGAAGGGGCCTGCACTTAGTAAATTCCACTAATAAAGGTACAGGCCAAGAAAGGGGCCTGTACTTTGGAATGTCAACAACAAAAGTACAGAAATTCGACAATAAAAGTACAGGCACTGAATGGGCCTGTACTTCTGAAATTAGACAATAAAAGTACAGGCCTAGAAGGGGCCTGTACTTTATAATTTCTACAATAAAAGTACAGGTCCAAAAGGGGTCTGTACTTTGGAAATTCGACCAAGTTTGCAAGGAGTTGGCCGTCTGAGAAGAGGTTTCAAATCTCAATTTCAGGAACGGATAAAGTATGATGGATTAAAAAGCCAGATGACATTTTCATGCTACACTAAGAAGAACAAAGTGACACATTGCCTAATTCAAAGACAAGGGAACAGCAGAAGAACATCAACAATAAAAGTACAGGCCCAGAAGGGGCCTGTAGTTTGTAATTTGAACACAGGCTCAATAAATGGCCAGTACTTTAACTTACAGTAATAATAGACAAACACAGTCCAGAAAGGGACTGTAGTTTGAATTAAAATAATAATGAGCAAACACAGCACAGAAAGGGTCTGTAGTTTGAATTAAAAGAATAGACAAACACAGCTCAGAATGGGCCGGTACTTTGAATGTAAAGAATTAGAGTCACTGTACTTTCAACGTCGAGGGAATTTGAAAAAGCACATGGCTGGGTTTCAAAGACATGATATAAACAAAAAAAATATCATTCAACATACACATGGGAGGCCTGAGGGCATAGCCGCACATGTCTGTCTTTCAACGTCGAGGGAATTTGCAAAAGCACATGGCTGGGTTTCAACGTCGAACAAAGGCATATCACAAAAAAAAGGCACATTGTTGGCTTTAAGAAATATTAAATTACATACGACATAACATTGCGAAAGTAGTATAACAAAAAACGCACAAAGCTGGCTTGAAGTAACAAAAAACGCACATAGCTAGACTACTCACCAACTGAAAGCTACAGAGTGAAGCCGAATCGATGCAAGGGTGGCAAGTAGACGATGCAAAGGATGTAGTACACACTGCAACAGGAAGCACTTCTAAACTCGAGCGGTAGGCAGGGGGTGGTATCAGTTCAGCTGGGCTGTGGGAAAAGTTCCAGAAGGTTGCTGATTATTAAATACATAGAAATGCGATGATTGGTTGAAGCTAACAGTCTATTGGAGGAGAAAAAGAGTCTGACTTGTGATTGGCTGAGAAAAAGAGTGAGACTTGTGATTGGTCAGAGACGAAAGACGAAAGGGGGTACAGCAAATAATGGGGCACGTCACGAAATGTCATAAGACGTCATAGGGGCATAATATGCGCATGCGCAACATTGCTGCGCATGCGCAAAACGAGGGGGGTACAGCGCTCGATGGGGTACAGAGCTCGATAGTACACCGGCCTCCCACAAGCTTAACTGCAGCCGGTGACAGCAGGACGTCACGTAACTTTTTGCTGCGCGTGCGTGCCTATTCACACTCTGTTACTTTGCTGGTGCAGAGTGCATTCCAGGAAAGAGATGCAAACTGCAGTATTTACTTCATGCAAACATGAATACAAGATAAAATAAAAGCAGCGCAGTTGTGCTGGCGCAACTCTACTCAGCACGAAGGATCACACAATCTGAGAGGTCCCCCTGCAGCTCGGGGCCCCTCGCACCGCGTGGGCTGCAAGGGGCCTGTGTTACGCACCTGGGATGTCAGTGACTTTAACCTGTGGGTCAGGCTTAATAAGAACAAAGGGAAAAAGTCATAACTAGTGCATTTGTAGAGCTAGGGCTCGTGTTCCAGGTCTGAGTAGAGCAGCTTCTGTTACGCTGCACAAGTTGAGTACAAATGTGACCAAAAATCGAAAATGGTAGAAGGGAAATAAAAAAAATTGCAAAAGGAAAATGAAAAACGATTTTATGTATATAGATCTCTTTACGCTAATAATACAGTGTTAGAAAAGGAGTTAAGATGATTAGCCCAAATACACAAATGATGTACAGAGGGCTGAGAGATATACAGAGAAACTATCCAGATTTTTAAAATCGCTATTAATGTTAATTGGTTACCACTGTCCAAGATTTGAGAGCGTGATGTCAGTTTTGTGTGTTTGCTTGTAATACCCCATGCTAAAAACAGAAATCTATGAAAGGGGTAAATCATTATTTTTGAGGCATCTGATTTACATATTCTTACACTTAATCAAAAAATCCACAACTCTTCAGCATTTGCAAGAACCACCTCTTTTACTGCAAGCTGTATATTGAACAAGAATATTGGCCATCTACTTCTGTGCCAGGTAAAAGGCCATACTGGCCATGTGTTGGCAGGCTGCGACTGATTGGGCACAGGGTGTGGCCCCTGGCTGAGGCCATACCCAGAGGGATAGCCTGCCCTCATTTTCCTGTGCGTAGGACCTGACTGTGGACCATGGCCTGTGGCAAACCCCACTGTGCCACGACAACTTCTCTGTACAGTAGGAGTTGGCTGCCTGACACAGCTTGGGCACATAGTCTGTCTGGCCATCCTTTTGAGTCCTTTTTTACTGCAGCTTCCCGGATCCTCTATGAGTTGCTGTAAAATTAAAAAAGAATAACGTTTTTGGCCCTACCTTGCCCCCTATATGTTGTTTAAAGTCTTATTTTAGGAAGGGATATTGAGTCCTCGAATCCTAAAATAGCTGCCACAACATCTTTGTTGATGCTGTTGCTGCCAATCAGATCTTATGTTTTTGATGCAAAAGCTGTACATGGCAGTCATGCAAGTTATAGTTACTGTAGGGCATTCTGGAGCACATAGAGAAAGAGAAAAAAGCCCCAGGATTGTTTTTGTGCAGGAAGCTGTCTCTTCTGGCACAAAAACAATCCTACCTATAAAACGGACACCCTTGCACTTCGGTGTAACGGTGCCTGTGTTGGTGCTAGGCAGAAGTTTGTGTGCCAGTGCAGGCATAGAGCGGGAATGTAGCGTATACTTTTAAATACGGTACATTTATGCCCTGTCTCCTTCATGCAGCTCAGAAAGGTGGATTGCTGTATTGAGTTGCGTGAATATGTGATAAATATGTTGCTCATATAATTATTATTTTTGTCCTCATTTATACGATTTATTCGGTTATGGTAAACAAGGTCATTTTGAGTAAAATGGAGACCGCCCTTAGATAGCAAGGTGAGACCGTGTCCTAAGAACCTTCAAATTCTTTGAGTTTATCCCTCACAGAGCCACCATGATAGTTCCCATGAATTTGTTTATCGCATAGAGTAAAATCATTGGACATCCCTTCCTACCCTACCACAAGTTCTTGTCCCAAAGGTCCCAATATTTAGTGTATTTACTCTTCACTTTGGATTTATCTAGTTTCTTAACCTTATCTACTTAACAAAGTCAATCTACCACTTTAGGGGGTATTGAGAGAATCCAATTTGCGCAAACCTCACGTCTAGCTAATAAAATGAAGCCAAATAATAAGTATTTTTGGTTTTTTACTTAACACCTTGGCTGCTAGAGGTTTCCCCCCCCCCCCCGGTGCTGGACTCACAGAGTTACCTTTATTCATGACGAGCTCAGCTCGTCATAAACACAGCTCAACCGTGCCTCATGACGAGATGAGCTCGTCATGAGCAGCGAAGGGGTTAATATATTAGTAGATTCATTACTGTCCTAAAATGCCAAAAATAACAGTAAAGGTGCTTACCTAATGTCTGTTCCTAGAACCTTATCAATAATCTTACCAACTTCCTCCCAGAATGTATAAAGATGAGCACACAGGTGCAACATATGAATATCGTTCGCTTTTGGCTCACCATATTTTGGACACATTTTCGTCACCTCAGTATTCATTTAGATAACTTCAGGCGTCCAGTAGGACCTGTGTAAATCAAAAAGATGGCTTTTCCTAAGGGGTGCAGAAACAATAATACACCATAAAAATGTACAGGATACTTGCCATTGCTGTTGCAAGTCTTGAGCCGGAATGATTTTCTTCTAAATGTCACCCGGCGTAGTAAATTCATCTTCTTCTTTCTGAGTCAGATACGAGTACCATCTTGATACTTCTTTTCAGGCTGGATTTTTTTGTATGTCTTCCTCCACATTTCTAGTAGATTCAACATTTTTCTCTTGTTCCTTTGACCAGCTCACAAGCTTATAGTATTTAAACCTATTTCCCCGTTGGTTATTTCCGACAATAAGACCCAACTTTGTAGGTTACCACACTCAAAAAGTCCTCCCCATTTCGTTATTCCTGCTTTTTTCAGTGGGCCTGCTAGGGAGTCTGTTAGACAGTCAGGGGTTCCAGGTGAACTCCATTTTGGTGCTAAACAGCTATAGTAAGGAATCTTCCATGCTCTTCTTCTCTCCTATCATAGTTTGTACGCTGATCCCAGTACCTTTAATTTGACTTTTTAAAAGATTTTGGATGTCCAAACTTGTAAAGACAGTGGTCATCATCAGTTGCAACTTTCCAGTTGGAAGAGTAACACTGTGTGTGATCTAACAAGAATTCTGAGGTCATCCCATTGGAGTTTAAGTTCCAATGGTTAAAAAAGATTCAAAGTGAAATTAATGCCCTTATTTGGGCCTCTAAAGGAGTTAAGATAACGTGGAGAAAGCTATGCCAGAGGACAAACCGAGGTGGTATAGCTAGCCCTGACCTTTTGGCTTACTATAGAGCCTTCCAATTTAAGAATGTCGCTCATATTATTGAAGCAAGCGCAGATGCACTGGGAATAGTTGGTGCAAAATGAAATGTGCGCAGTTTGAAGTCAAATGTACATAGGTGCGTGTTTGTACTACCTCCAGAGTGTAAATAATCTTAAAACAATATACATGTGGAAATAGCTGTAATGTGATGGCTGAAAGTGCAATACTCAGAACTGTAACAATTTCTTTTTTTAATACAGTTCCTGAAGCTAACAAAACTCCTGCCCCAGATAACAAGGTAAGAAGCCAATATGGATCACAAGCCTCACATCACAATACTGTGTTGCAGTTTGCACTACAGCCGATTATTCAAGGGCACTGCACATCCCTCCTCGTCACACAGACTCCAACACTTGAAGAATGTTTTATGTCAACAGAGAAGGCCTCTTTACTTTTGCTATTGGTGACCCCCTCTATGACTCTAAGACAAAGGATGCCCCACTCTCATTTAGTAGACAAAACCCCACATCTGTTCTTCCCTACATAAGTGTTGAAGCTACTGCTCCTAGCACCTGCCAGCTTTTATTTTCTTTTTTCAATTGTGATGTGAAGTCCCTAAAAGGCAGCTGAGCATCCAATGTAGGCATGGCATAGAGTGCAACAGTAGAATGTTACAGGAGGGATGGATGGATAAGTGAAGGTTACACTGGGTAGGCTATTCAGGCTGAGGGGTCTATGGGATGAGTGACAACACAAGAGGCATAGCTATGGCAGCATGTCACATATAATCACTGGGAGAGAATTATAGGCGTATACACTGTCCTGTATTATTCTCTACTTATGTTACAGTCCTAAGAAACTGACTCGCTTGTAATAGGTTATTACAAGTGAGTAGTGTTTTTCTGGCAAGCAAAAGTCAATTTTTGTCCTGCAGATGACAGTAGGCACCCATCTGTACGGCATCAAAGTTACCATATAAATATATATAATCTATGTTTGTTTTATCTCATTGATATGATGACTAGTGAACCAGAACAGGGTACATCTTCAGGATACTGCAAGTTATCTTGGACTTCCATGCCACTGTAAAGGCCCTCTGCGTTCACACTCGTTCCTCTGTTTCTCCTTGGTAACATTCCCAGTAGACGATATAATGATAATGAGTTTTGTACTTGATGACAGGGTTTTGTGGGTTTCTAGTGGCAGTTATTTGGGTTTGATCCAGCCTCCCATGTGGTAATGGAGGGTGGGGGGAGCCAAAGGGCTTCTCAAATGGTTAAATGTCAGGGCTCTTCTGAAGGATGGTAGGATGGCCAGTCAAGTTATTCTAAAGCCACAGTATCAGCATTGTGGAGATTCCTGAAATATAGTAGGTGTTAGGTGGTTGCTACTGCTAATGTACACCTTTTGTCCATTATCTGTGTAGGGCTTTTTGGACTCTTCAGAAGAAGGTAGGTCCATTTACTTTGACTCTGCTGCGCCTTTTGCTGGTTTTGCTTTGATTGTGTTATGCTTGCTGCTGCTTAGTCTCATGTTTATAGGATTCTGTAGGCCACATGCACTAACGGATCATGTTTTAGAGACCTGCATGTAATGTGATTGTCTCTGCCTAGATCCTGCTATCCAGCTCTAGATGAAGAGCATCAGAATGTCAAGCTATGTTTAATTATGCAAGTTTCCAGAACCATGTATAATGCAATAAATAAACCATCAATCAATCAATAAATCAAGTATAAAAACAAGCAACACAATAAATAAAGCACCAGTCAGTCAATACCGTCAGTGCGAGCAACAAGAGGTGGACCTCTATGGTGGAGAATCGGTTTTGCACCTATAGATCCTCTTTTTGTTTACTTTCCCACAACCTAAGAATCAGCTTCAAGCATCTCAACACATGACCACCATGTTTTGGTTGGCACCCTTGAAACAAAAGAGAGTGGCAACAGATATTGCTCTTATTACTTCAAACTTAAAATATATATATTGATAGGTATTTCCTGCGATGCTTAAGCAGCTCCAGACATCAACAGAGGATAAATTACAAAGTTTCATCTCGCGAGTTGCAAATCCGACATATATTTGCCAGCGGTTTTCCATGCTGCTTCAAAATGTCTAAAATGTCAAATGTATAGAGGATTGTTTTTCTTCAGCATTTGTATTGAAAATTGACATATATTTGTCATTGTGTAGGTAGCATGTTGAGGGTATTAACTGTTGCTATATCTGTCTGCTAAGCAGCAGGACTATTATTATTCAATTTTTTAGTTACAGCTTCTTCAGCTCACGTCAAAATTTGGTCTCACATAAATGCGCTTGTGTTGTCTCTTTGAGACATGCTGTATTGAGGTATGACTTGTAGCTCGGCCCTCTCTCAGACCATCTTTTAAATTGGCCGCTGTCACTGTCCTTTATAAATTTAGGCTTTTCATTTGTTAATTGGCTTATTAGTCCCTCGGTAGTACCTCACTGTCTTCTATTGTTACCTCCCATGAGGACTGGCCCTTTTACATGTGTTGTTACTCAGTAAGTTTCATTTACGGTCTGCCACACTATTTCTGTAAACAAGAGTCTCCAACCCACTGTTCCAGGCACACTTTTTGCTTCCTAGTTTACAAAGAGGATTTGTGTCCTGCTCATCAGAGCATTTGGAGAGCGCCTGCTCTGTTCCCTGCACTTCCCTCCTGCCCCTCACCTTGCATGTTTTAATAATTATTAACTTACTTTATCAGCGCTGTACCCATTTTAAGGGCGCTACCTGACTGTTTTCACTTTAATTGTTGTGTAATTCCCAGCTCTTCCATCCTACTTTCTGTGCTCTAATTCCCCCTCCCAATCAGTCAGCAGGTTCCAGCTGCAGCCTGCCTCAGAGCAGAGGACACTGCTGTTTGTGCCTGGCCTGCTCCTCAAAGCTGCCCGAGCCGTGGACTGGCTCTGGTCTCCAGAGAGAACAGCAGAAATGAGCTGTTTCTATGATCTCTTAGTTTCTATCAGCGCTGTGCCATTTCAGCGCTGGTATGCTTTCATTCTCCTGTCTGTCCTTCTCTCCTCCTCCTCCACTCCTGCTGCTCTCCCTCTCACCTCCCTTCCAGTCACTCTTGGGACTTCAGCTTGGGCCTGCCTCACAAAGCAGCCAAGTGGACATAGATGGAGGGCTGTACTGCTAGTTGAGCATGGTAAACAAGGTCTGGTTTCTGTCAAGCGCTGATGCCTTTCTTCCACATTTAAAATATTCTCTGGCACGAATGCACTTTGACATTCATACTGAGACAAGAGTAGAAAGTACATACGGAAAGTACACACTATGCTTTTCCTGCTTTGGATTCAATATGATGTAACCACACTTGATATCCAAAAACCTCTTTCCTATTATTTTTCCTTCAAAAGGCTCCTTTTCTAGAAAATCTCAATGAGGACGTTATTCACAATTACGCATTTCTTTTACTAACATGCTATTTGTTTGCTAAATTAATATGTATTTCTGTTTACATATATATATTTTCTTTATTTTGCGCTATGTTGTTTGAGACTGTGCTTAGTAACCGGCGTGTTATGTAATATGCTGCTTATCTTCTATAACATGCAGAAGTGAAAGTAATCTGTGTTATATTTATTATTTATTTTCAAACCTGAGGAAACAGTGGATGATTCACGCTACTGCTGGTTCGATTATGTGTCTCATATCTTTTGTCTGAGGTAGGATTAAGTGGCAACTCGGTCGGTTTACCATTAGTCATTAACCCAAGACATGACTTCCTCAAGATAGAATTGCAGAAGGAGACACTACTGGGGTTTAAGGGTAGAATCTTTATGTAATTGCCAATGGTAATTCTGAAAGGTTCCAAGTCTTCTTTCATATTTCTTGTCTTGTAATTGAAGTAGTAAGATAAAGAGGTAGCCAGCTCTTTGGCAGGGGTATTAACAGAATGTGTGGCCTCATGAATGCACAACTTTTATTCCACAAAGCAAGATATGAATTTTCAGCATCTAGGATTTCTTTAGCCTAGAATTGCCTTTTAGAGTGTGTCTAGCTATAGTGCCTCAGTAGCTCCCCTAGTCGTACCAGAGAGACAAGTGAATTTCCACCCCAGAACACAACACTCTTGATAACAGAACACACAAAGTCAAAATGTCTTTATTCGGTTAAAATTTAAAACCATCAAAGCACAAATCACATCACGACTACCTATTATATATTATGCGTTATAAATGCTACGAATTTCAGAACATCAATCGTAGTAAAAAGACCAACCATCTGTGCGCCCCCAACCACAAACACCCTTGGCTTCTAAATAAATACATTAAACAGTTTGTCACATACAAAAGCACGCAAATTTAAAAATCTAATTTTTCATAAAAACTTAAAAAGGAAGAAGAGAAACGGTACTAAAATTGGAGTCTGTTTCTTCGCCTAATTGCCCCAGTAATGTAACTCGCAACCCCAAAACACACGACCGGGGAGCCAAGCATTTGCAGGTAAGCTAATGCTGGCCTAACTAGCACAAAATTAGCCCCCCTTAACAATGGCAAAATAAAATTCCTGCGTAATGTTACAAAGAAATCACAGAAAAAAATCATATGAAGAGTATTCTGCTCTGAAAAAAAAGCAGCCAGGGGAGCATATTATACTTGAACCTAGTTACCACAAACAGGTGATAGGGTTTGTTTATGTAGGTTAGGTATGGCTGTATTTTCCTACTCAAACAACATAGAAAAAATCCTCACCAAAGGTTTTACTAGTTCCGCCTCCTCTCTATCTGATATTACCCTATTTATGAACTGGGTCTTCGGTCTCTAATAGCTGCCTTACTAAGAGCTCCAGGATTGGAAAATAACTCAGGACAGCCCATTAAATCCAGTTGAGTCTTAACATAGCAAATCCAAGGAATATCAGATCCTCTATTAAAGACATACAATCCTGGATGATCAACTGATTCAGGTTCGGTGGTGGCTGTGCCCAAATTCTTAGCCAGCATAGTAATGGGGCAACAGCTGTCTGGTCTGAGACATATCCGGCGCCTAGGTCCTCATGAAGGTTATAAATAGGAGTGGAGGCTGGGAGCGATAGCCTACGAAAGAAATCATTTTCTGCTTTCTGTATATCACCTGTCTCCACATAACCCCATATGTCGCTCCCATATGTGACCATGGGAGACACTTAGCGTAGTAAATCTTCATGAGTGCCGGAAGCGGTTTAGAACCTATCCTCTTTGCAAATCCTAGTAGTGACCCAGATGCTCTAACTAAAGTATTCTTTTTGAGAGCACGCTGCATAACCCATGATCGGTTTTCATCAAAAAGTACTCCTAGATATGGGAAGGTAGGGACTTTTGTAAGTTCAGTACCCTTACAATAAAACTTGTAGCTCGTCCCTTTCCAATAGTCATGGAATGTGATTTCTTAAGGTTAGTGATCAAATCTAGAGAATCCATAAAATCAAGAAAACTATCTAAAAGTGATTGCAACCCCTGCGACGTTCTGGCCACCAAAACAGCATTGTCTGCATACAATAATGCCGGAATCATTTTGAAACCCGCCCTAGGGATGTCCTTGCTAGAAGAGATCAATGCGGCACCCATTTTTTTAATATAGAGCGTAAACAGCAGGGGTGCTAGTATGCACCCCTGTCGTACTCCTCGTTTCACTAGCCATTCCTCAGTTAAACTTCCGTTTTCATCATAGCGAACGGCCGCCAATGTATTTTCATGAATGGCTGCCAAAAAGGAAATCAACCCTGGATCAAGCCCAATGCAGTGAAAGGACGCCCAGAGTTTTTGTCTGTTTACAAGGTCGAAAGCGGTGGATAAATCCATAAAGGCTAAATGGATATCCCCCCGCTTAGCAACTGTGTACTTCCCTATAACTAGATGTAAATTAAGGCATTGTCCCGTCCTGGCCTTTCCCTTCCTAAACCCATACTGCAGGTGCGATAAAATGCTGTTATTGTCCAACCAATCTGTTAGGCGGGTAAGTACGGCCTTCCCCATTATCTTAGCTGCAGAGTCCAGAAGAGAGATCGGCCTATAATAATAATAATAAAATCATTTATAAAGCGCCTGGTTACACTATATCAGTGTGTCCCCGCGCTATGGATACAGTACACCAAGAGAGCATGACTTCGGTAGCTCGGTAACACGAGGAGGTAGAGAGACCCCGCTTACAAGAATTAGACTCTCGGGAAGAGGTGTGTTTTGAGTTTGAGGCGGAACCTTACTTCCGACGGTTCCATACGGAGTTCAATGGGAAGTTCGTTCCACCGTTTGCAGGCAAGGTACCTAAATGAGCGACCTCCCATTCGCGCTTTATGGATGCGGGGGACCTGGAACTGCATGCTTCCCAGCGATCTCAAATAGCGTATGGGGCAGTGACTGGTCAACAGTTTTTGTAGATAAATAGGACCTCTTCCTTGAGCGATGCGGTGTGTAATGCACATTGTTTTGAACAAAATGCGTTCCCGTATGGGAAGCCAATGAAGGGTCGACAAGGCCGGTTTCCCTGTTGTCCTTCTAGACAGATTCAGGACAAGTCGGGCAGCCGCATTTTGAACACATTGGAGCTGTTGAATCCCTTTCTTGTTCAGGCCAATGAGCAGGGAATTCCCGTAGTCCAGATGGGGGGTGACTAGGGCATGTATTAACATTTTCCTAGAGTTGACGGGAAGAAGGTCAAGGACTTTACGTAAGGTTTTTAAAATGCCATAGCATTTACCTGACAGCCTTCCAATGTGCTGTCCTGTCCAAAGGAAAGGTTAGTGTCCAAAAGGACGCCTAAATTCTATACCATCACTGAAGGGGTAGGTGTAGGTCCCAACTCAGACGGCCACCAGGCCGATGACCAGATAGAGGGTGCTCTCCCGATCACCAGTACCTCGGTCTTATTCCCATTAAGGCGCAGGCAGTTTTTATTCATCCCGTCGGCTAAAGCCATAAGACAGGTGGAAAAGTTGTCTGCCACCTTGACCTGGCTTTAGGCTAGGTAATCATTAATTGTGTATCGTCGGCGTATGAAACAATATCCACCCCGTATGATTCCACAATTCGTGCAAGGTTGAATAAGGTAGGGATCAGACTCGAGCCCTGTGGAACCCCGTGCTTTAGCCATCGGGGGGTAGATTTGAAAGGGGGACAGTGTACTTGGAAGCTTCTATCTTTTAAAAATGAGCATAGCCACTTATGAGCCAATCCCTCAACTCCAATTTCAGTAAGGCGAGTCAGCATCGTAGTGTGCGACACAGTATCAAACGCCGCACTCAGGTCCAATAGAACCAAGGCCGCTGTCTATAACAGGACAGATCATCTTTTGCACCCTTTTTAAAATTGGAATTATGACAGCTTTGGCCCAGGACTTGGGGAAGCCGACCTTGGTCGCGGCATTAAAAACAAGACACTGGGGTCGGCCCTATAAAGATCTGTTGGTACGCCATCTGGGCCTGGCACTTTACCCTTTGCTGTCGACATGATCGCCTCAGTCACTTCCTCCTCTGTAAAACACACACTTAAGTCCTATATTTTAATCCCTTGAACAGTTCGGGCCTACTGACTCACTTCAATATTTATGCCACTAAAATGTTCAACCTATTTTTCTGGGGGAATGAGACAGTCCATAACTGAATTAGATGATTCACTGAACATTGGGCTATTAACCACCTTCCAGAATCTGGAACTGTTAGACAGGACGCTTGCTTGGCTCAGTTCTTCCCAAGCCGTTTCTTTTAGCTGTAATTTTCTTTTTTTAACTGCAGATTTATAGGCTTTTCTAGCCTGCTTGACCATGTTTACATCCCTTATACGAACCTTTAAAACCCCTAGAAGTGCAGTATGCGCAGTAGTGCATGCTGAGTCGAACCAATTTTTATATTTTTTGGGCCTTGATTTGCAGCGTAGTGTCAGATTGGTAGCTACCTGCTTCGTGATGCGATCAAAGGCACCTAACATTTCGACTGGGTCAGAATCCGGGTTTGAGCATATACTAAAATCCTCTGGTAGCCCTCTATATACATTTTCAAGAAAATTATCTGATGTAGTTGCATCCCATTTTAATCTCCGAGCTGGGTCCTTGGTGGCAATTATAGAATTTGAGATGAGGACTTGCTTATTCCCCATTTCAAAAGCCCAGATAAGAAATATCAGGGTGAGAGGATTATGGTCACTCAAACAACTACACGTGACACAAAATGTGCCCAGCAGTTCAATCAATGGGCATGATACTAAAATATAGTCAATAATGCTTCCATGTCGCTGTCCTGTGTAGGTCGGGACTGTAGGAGAAGTGTCTACTTTTTCCGGGCAGAATAAATTAAAAGCACATAAAAAACTCTCTAGATAGGACCCGCACTTCGTGTGTTCAAAATGAGTTGTCCCCTGGGGTCCGTGTTCCTCTTCAATACCTTGCATACAATAGGATAGACATGGGAGTATTGAAATCACCAAGGATTAACAATTGGTAAGGATCATCATTTGTGGCCTCATAATCGTTAAGGAAGGTAGTTAGAGATCTCAGATGCTCCACATCATCTACTCTAGTATAAGAATTGTAAAAATTCACCACTAATAGACCAGGTAGATTTTCGCCTAAAAGTTGAACCGCTAAGATATTAGGGGTATACGTCGCTATCAGCTTGGGCCTGTAATGCAATTTAAGGCTAATCAATATCAAAAGTCCCCCCTCAATCTCCCCATAGACGATGGCACAGCATTTTTCCCAAAAGACCAATACCCGTCCAGATGGTATAAATCATGTGAATCCCAAGTTTCCTGAAGTGCAATAATATGGTGCTTTCGAAGTAATGACTCCCAATTTGTATCCCCCATTTTTGCACGCAAGCCGGCTATATTCCATGACAGAATTTTTATTTCAGATCCAGTTTCAAACCGGCCCACTTCATTACGTTCCGTTTCTATTGGTGGGATAGAGACTGGAGATGTATTACAAAGTGGGATCACCGGTGCATGGTCAGGCGATGATAGATAGAGTTCCTCTGCAGGTTTTGTACTCTCTGTAGGGGGTGCCTCTGTATGTGTATTACCTACTTGTAGTCAACCCTGTTCATCTAGGTTGGACAGGGCCTCGAATCTATTCAATACAACAATGGGCGGGACAAACTCCCCATGTGATCTCAAAGGAGGCCACTAAAAATACCCCAATGGTAGAGCAACAATGGAGGTAATGGGGGAAAAATGGTCTTGTGCTTCGAGGATCAATTGTGCCACTCTAGGGCTTTGAAAATTTACAATAACACAGTCCCCCCCTATCTTTTTCTGAGATCTCCCAAGCCATGCAACTCTACGCACCATCAGGATGTTATTAGCCAATGATGGCCTAAACCCTTTGTGTTTGGCCAACCAATCCACAGTTTTATTTTTTAACTGCAACCATGATTCATGTCGGTCCGATCTTAGAGGTGGGACATTTGCCAAAACTACAACAAGGGGACTTGCGGCTGGTGGTAAATCTATAACATCCTGCGAATGTTTTAACAATACATTTCCTGCTAGATTATGTATTGTAGTTTTGCCTCCCCCAGGCCCCAGTGATGGATCGTTCAATGGCCCAGCAAGATTATTCTGTGGTTGTGAATCAATAACACTTGTAAAAAGTGGTTGTGTCTGCCGCCCACGCCCCTGCTGAGAAATACCAACTAGCCTGCTCTGCCACATCATTTCATTCCTCTCTACTTGGGTCGAAGGAGTTAATGCATGATTTGTACCATTTATGCTATCTACAACAGGATGGGTTAAATGATTCGCCATGGTTATGCCTGAATCTGAGCCACCTGGCTGAGTAATTAAAAGGCTACCACCCCCACATTTGTATCTTTCTTCCCTTCTGCAGATTTTGCCAGACGGGCAACTTTCTCCTCAAGTTACCCTAATTTAGTCCAGAAGGGTGCAAGGATTGTTAGCATTAGCGTTTCTATCCGTTCCCAATATGCCTGATTGGCCCCCACACCTTGATGATCCGTCATGTTTGCAGGATAAGCCGTCCCAGATTGAAAAGGCTTCGATAATTTATCTTTCTGATGATTGCCTCTCCCTTTATCTTTATTTTGCGAGACTGCCCCTTGTTCGTTTTGCTAAAGGTTCCCCCACACCACCTGCAGCTCCAATACTTTCTCTGGACGGTCTCATTGGCCTAGAGCTTCCCCTTTATCAATATGGGAAGTGTTCTCAGTATGGGGAGTGGGTAGAACCATAGTGTCAAAAATATGTGGTGGGGACCGTCATTGGTCCAAGTGCAGTATCATGTACAGATGTATCCAACAACGAACTCTCCGGGGTCAATTCCAGACACTCCTGAGATATACTGTGGTGCTGCTCAGCAATACCCCCCATGTCTGTGATCAGGTGGATCTACTATTGGGTGGCTATCAGAAGTTACGGCTACCACGGGTGACTTTACCTCACTTATTGCTCCCATGGACGATCTTTTTTGTGCAGCATAGGCACCCAATGAAAGCCTTTTTTCCGTGAGCTGTATCTTGTGCTGGAGTACCGATTCAGCTCTACTCAAAAAGGCATCCAAAGTACCCACCACCCCACCCTCTACTTTCCGTCTATCAGGCTTCCGTTTTGCAGCCATGAGCCCTCTCCTATAGGATATTCACCACCCCACCACAAAAAGCTTATCCTCTGCAACCCTGCCAACACTTAGTCTAAGTCAAACACAACAACAAAAGTCCCGCTTACTTATAGTCCAGGTACAGGTGCAGATGTTAGAGGTGTGGCCCAGCCTCCTCCTGGCTACGACGGGCGCGGATGGGGGGCCTGCGTCGCTTAAATGCGCCTCCTGGCGCCGAGTGATGACGCGATCTACTAGCACCACCACAGGCCTCTGGGAAATGCAGTTCCTTACTACGTGAGGCTGGCGAGTCCGTGGTTAGATGCGGCGGCTGCCGCAAGACAGCAGCGTTTCCCCCCTCAAAGCACAAGGAGACGGTAAGCAGGATATGTGGCAAGGTTTGCAGGACACACCTTTTCACTCTCTCAGTCGTAGTTGTCCACAATAAGATAAACACGAGACACAATGGAAGTTTACAATCTTTATTTAAACTATTGTGCTCCACTGCGATTCGCCCTTAGATGTATGTAAGTGCTGATATTTTTTCACTACCTATTACCACTCTATTAAAGTGGTAATGGGTAGAGAAAAATATTTATAAGGTTAGATATATTTTGGAAAACTGTAAAGAGTTCCTCAGTACTGCATCAGGAGTAATTTGGTACCAAAATAAATACATAATAAATAAATATGTTTAAAACGTAAAAATATACTGTCGTACCCTATATTTTACAAATATAGGGTGCTAAGTTGTATTTTCCATTATTAACTCTTCTATAAACAGTTTACAGATTACTGAGGTAATACCTATAAATGACAGAACTACTCAAAAAATGTTTTTGGAAATGTTTTTGAAAAAAGTCTAGTTCTCCCTAAACTTCTGTAAAAATATATAGAAACTTATAAGCACATTTTCCACCTCTGAGCACTTTATTAAAGTGGTAATGTGTAGGGAACAACAATAAAACCTATTACTTACCTAGATCTAAGACCCTAATTCCGAACGCAATAAAACACAGAAAGCAGACAAAATGTGCTGAAAACGGAATAGGCTGCCTTTTACGTTTGGTAAACACAGCCATTTGCTGCTGCCTTTCTGACTTATCATGCGTATGTACCCTAGTAGACAGCAAACTAACAGTGGTATACCGCGGCACAATATATATTACAAAGTATTTTAAAAATCAGAACTTTAACACACCAAACACTATTCGCACAGAGTACCAAAAATTGACATTTAAACAAAAAAAACAATTTCCCTGCCATATTACTTCTACATCCATTAACACACTTTCTTGCTACGTCTGTTTCAATTACCACATTCTACCCCACTAAACTCTGTGCCACTCCACTCTAAGCCATCACATTCTACGTCACTCCATTTATTTATTTATTTATTTTTGAGATTTGTAGAGCGCGAACATTCTATTCTATTCCATTCTATTCTACTCTACTGTATGCTACTCCACTCTATGCTAATTCACAGTACACCACTCCTCTCTACCCACCTCCACTCTATGCTACCACAATATACTCTATTCCACCCTACTTCACTTCATTTTATGACACTCCAATGTACACGAAGACACTGTACGACCTTCCACTCTACACTACTCCACTCTGTGCTATACCACTATATGCAACTCCACTTTACGACACAGCACTCTATTCCACTCTATGCTATCGCCACTCTACTGCACACCACTTCAGTGTATACCACTGCACTATACGCTATTCCTTGTACTCCATTGCACTTTATGCACCTCCACTGTACGTCACTCCACTTTATGCTGCTATACTCAATGACAATCCACTATACACTGAAGCCACTCTATGTCACTCCAGTATACAGTGTTCCACTGTATGCCACTACACTGTACCTCACTGCACTCTACATTCTAAACTCTACTCAACTCCACCCTTTGCTATAATACCGAAGCTTCTCTACTCTATGTCAATCCACTCTACCCCACTCCAATGCACATTATGCCACTGTATGCCACTCCAGTATATGTCACTTCACTCTACGGAATTAAAATGTATGCTACTACACTGTACCTCATTCCAATCTATTTCAGTCCATGCTATAACACTCAACAGGTGGGAGGAGGAGATCCTTAAGGCCAGAGATCCAAAACCCAGTGCCTACAGCGCTTGTAATACTTCAGCGGCTAATTTAGCATGTTATTTAAAAGGAATCCCAGTTCCCCCGATTCTCCTTTTCATAACAGTGCTCTCGAATGGAAGTTATCTCATGCTGAGCGATCAGGACTGTTGTGGAATACAGGCTGGAGTCCTGTATATTTTGTCCATTTCCCATTGTATCACTTGTTGCAATAACATCTAAGTTCCCCCTCCACATGGGATTGTAGATAGCTCATTGTGGCCTTCGATTTCACCCTTGAAGGCAGGTTTTAACAAGCTAAGCAGACTCAAAGTATTATTGTGCCAACAAGAAGTAGCCTTCACATATGCTTGCAATACCTTCATATTGCAGGTGGTCAGAACATCTAGTGAAATACAGTTATTGTAAAACACCAACCTTTCCCCTGCAGTTCAAGGAATTGGTACATCTTATCTTTAATGCCTCTAGTACGGCCAGCTTCACCCACTTTCCCAAGGTTGTAGGCTCCAGCCTCATTATTTAATTTCAGACCATCTTTGGAGTATTCCTGGCTTTTATCCACTCTAATTTTTCTAGTGTATTCTGAGGGTTAGCGTTGCTGTAAATCGTCATTTGCAGCATTCTTATCCTGGTCCTGCTTCTCCGCAATGGATGCTCCTTTTGTGTGTGCTCTGGAACTGTCATCGCTCCTACACTCCCGTTAGCGTATGCTAAAGATCTCTTGAATGTTACTGCTACAAGAGCTGGGTCTTGAATGGTCCATAACATTTCGACCTGCCTGGTTTACCGGTGTTCAACCTGTGTTCCAATTTATCTGGTGCTACTGCGAATGGGCACTTGACATTTGCTTGGCTTTGCAGATTCCTGATACCATGGATTTTCGGCTGTTGCTGAATTTCTTAGTAACCCATTTTCAGAACTGTTCTCTGGGTTTGCGACTTCTTTATAATGCAGGGTTTGAGCCATTGGCCTACAGAGAAACATGTGCATTGGCACATGGACCACAGGATGTAGGTTTCCTTAACACAGATGCCTGTTGCACAGTAACTGTCTTGGCATCGGTGAGACCAGGAATCATGTTTATTCTTAGAAGCTCGTAACTAGGGGAAAAGACCAATCATCGCAAGCGGAGTCGGACTCCGTTATGGAGTCCTTTGACTTTCAATTGGCGAGTAGGAAATTGTTGCTCAATATTCTTTATTCTGCTAGTATAGCTATAAAAGACCACAACACAGTAAAAAGCATTCAGTAGCACCATCATTTGACAGATTTTTCCAACACTGAGACTTTCTTTTCTGTAAATGACAATTTTTATAACTATGCTTTGAGTATGTTTACCTGTGAACTATTTATATGAATTTCATTTAGTATCCCTTTTTGTGCTCTTATCCTGACCAAAGGGAGGGTGTTGTGAGTTTCCTCCATGGCCCACTGGAGTTTTCTCTAGGTTAGCTTAATTTTGCATGCTGTAGGCCACATTTGTCTTTGCACATATTACTATATAAACAATTTTTGCCTTTGTGTCACATTGTACTTTCACATAGAATTTGCATATGTTTTCATGTTCTATTCCTTTCCTAGGATTTAGTCGGCACACCACAGAAAAGGTCAACCAACCATGTCCCTTGTTATTTTTTCTGGTTAGACACGAGCACCTGCCTGTCCGGCCATATTCATAGGTACAGAGGCCCAAAAAACACACATGGATCGAGAGGTCAGAGTCAAGGGCACTGCGTCAATTGAGATGTAGAGTGTCCATCTATGTGTGTTAAGGTCCCATACTAAACCCGGAGATCTTTGCTATATAATCATTTATCTTCAGTACAAGGGTGGATGGGTGGGGGTTAGACAACTCTGTCATATAATCTGACAAGGTTTTCATTGTATATGGTTTATTCACCATGCCAACAGATTTTTTGTTTGCATTTTTTTTTCTAATGTGGCATGAATAATGAAGAACACTAGTAAAGTGTACCAAAAAAATGGCTACATTTAACTTTTGTAAAGGCAGTCATTAGGGGAAACATTGTTAACAACGCATGCGATACATCGCATGCCATTACAAAGCAAGTCGTTACAATGACATGTTATTACATCGCATGCCATTACACCGCAAGTCGTTACAACGACTTGCTGTAGAGGACAGAAGGTGTTGGATTTGTTAGACTTTCAAACCAACACGTTCCCTACTGTTGCACACACTGGAGCTGGAATAGAGAATTATACTATTCCGAACTCCAGCGCCCCCAATCTACAGCAAGTCGTAGTAACAACTTGGGTTGCACTGTATGTAACAACACGTCATTGTAATGACTTGTGTTGCGTTGTAATGACATGCGTAGAAAATGTATGCGTTGTAAGTGCTATTCAGTCATTAGCCAGTCACGTAATCACTTGTCATATTAATGTACCACAAAAGATACATGACAACAGATGTTACTAAATAAAAATACCTTATAACTCATAAGAGATACTTACTCTACTAACCTGTAGTACCCAGAAGGATAATCTGTGCAGTATAATGCCTAAACCTCCCAAATTTCATGTAAATCTGTTCAGCCGTGTTCACACTACAAAAGATGCAAAATTCCATGGAAAATGAATTGGTTGAAAAATGGGGTTTGGGACCCACTTTTTTATCTTTGCACCCTCCTTGAACAAGCATCATCTGCCAATGTAGAAGGGAGACTAGGTCTGCAAGGTTTTGTAGAGAATAGTCAAATGATGAAAACCCGGAAAAACTCTGATCCCTATCAATGCTAATCCTAACTGCCACTGCCACTCTGCAATATATATGTGTGTGTGTGTGTGTGTGTGTGTGTGTGTGCGTGTGCGTGTTTGTGCGTGTGTGTGGGTGTGTGTTTGTGGGTATGTGTGCATATATATATATGTGTGTGTGAGTTTATGCATGTGTGTATATATATATATATATATTTCAAAACAAAGCATCCTCGATATGAAAGCGCACTCAGCACCAGTCAATCCTTCAAGGCAGAGCTGTCTTTATTAATTTTCCAGGTAAGTTTCATAGCCTTACGCGTTTCGGGGCTCCTGGGGCATTCCAGCCGCTAAAGCGCGCCACCTCTAATGGCTGAGGGCCACCTGGAGACACAGGAAGTGTTTCGAAGTCTCCACTGGATGGAATACCAGCCGGCGATGGAAAAAGACTGTATTTAATGTCGAGGGTTATTAAATGGACAGATTGATGTAAAGGGACTGAGCCTACTACAGGTAAATACTACGAGCAAAATAAACTGAATGTTACCACAACATCACGCACATCCTTGACCAGCATGCAGCATTCTGCTGCTAATGATTGCAGCCAATTAAAGAGCTTGGAGAAGTCACATGTGCAAAATGCTCATTTAAAGAAATCGGCCCCTTTGCATGTCCAACTGCCTGTGAGCAAGGTGACAGGAGCCCCGAAAAGCGTAAGTGTTGTACATTGATTCTTCATGTAATATGGTTGTCTTTTGTCTTAGTCCTTTCTTTGTGTTTTCTTGTTCTCTGTCTACCACAATGCCAATGTATGTTCTGACTTCTACCAGGAGAATTCCACTAGTGTCAGTTGGTGGTCTGGTCAGCTGGCGAGGTTTGTGTGCTCAGCTGTGTCTTATAATAAATCTACCTGTAATCAACAAGAAGTATCCTGTCATCTATCACCATCATATTTACAACATTTTGGCGACGTTTTCTGCTGACCAGACCAGAGAGGAAACCATCTAACACAGCCTGAGCTACCCTTCGCGAAAAGAACCCACTGCGGTCCGCCTATCTGCTGCCAGTAACATTATCAAAAGAAGCATGAAACTACATGAATGAGGGAGAGTTAAAGGAAACTAAAGCAACTAAAGAACCGTGAGTCCATCATTTATCCCTGGCAGCACTGCGCAATAAGAAACAAAGACTTCTTACCACCCAACCGCAGTTAAAAGTAAGGTGTAGAGAAATAAAGCCATTAAGTAACCCGCTCTAGGAAAACTGAAGAAACTAGCTTTGTAAGCTTTAAAGACTTATGAATCCAGTCTCATGCAACAGCTAATGCTATTTAAAATTACATCTCAACCATCTGCAGCCTTTTAAGAACAAAACAAATTGCCAACGTTGTGAAAGCCTTTTTAAAAGAAAGAAATTGGTAATTTGCAGGCATTTGTTCAAGGAATTTCTCTTCTGCTATTGATGATTTAAGAGAGACTGTTGAACATGAGTGATGTGATTAATTAGAGCCTGTTACTTCAATGTCTAAAGCTGTTGCCTAAACGGAGAATTCATTTGCATGTTGGACACCCATGCTTCCAGAAAATGAGATATCCACTGACATATACGAAGAAAGGGAAAAACAAGATTCATGTTGTCCCACAGGGAGTCTGCTACGTAGTTAAAAAAAAAGAAAATTAGTTTGACTGTTGCCACTGCTTGGATGCTTACTGTCTCGAGCTGATCCGCTCTTCACCATGCCATTTTCAGTTTTGATGACGTGATAGAATCTCCCTGTGACTCAGTGGAGGAGCGTGGTGTTTTCAGCCTCATTGCAGCGTTTGAAAGAATCCTGGGTGCATCATTCTCCATCGACGCGCTGCGCAACGTGAGGGGTCACGACTCACGACGCGACGTGATGCAGCCATTTTCTGTTTTTTTTTCATTTTCCCGTACCTTGTTTCCATGGCAATTTCACTGCTTGCTGTCCGATATGATTATATTGCTCACTGCGCTCCACCAAAGGTGTTTCTCAACTGTGAACTATACACGCGGCACATCTCCTGGCAAGTGTCTCATTTATTAATATTGTTAATTTCCTCATTCCTGGAGGGTTCGTGTGAGGCTAATTGTGAGTTGTAGCTGAGTGTTTGTGCTGTTCGGACAGTTAAAGAGCAATCATTAACGTTTCTACACATTTTCAAATTAAAGGAGCATCTTTCAAGCAGTGTAAAAACATCACGAGTGTCGACAATAAAATACGAGTCACAGTGTAAAACTTATAACAACAGTGCCACCTAGTGGATTTTTCCCTTATTGTAACAGAGATCTGGGAATAATCTGGAAATGAGACGAAGTGGATGGTACAAAGTAAATTGAACTTTGCTTTGAGAAAGCAACAATTTTATTTTGTTGTTCTACATATCATGTCCCTCACAATATCAAAGAGTGCCTTACAACTGGGTAATTAGTACTTATGAATAGCAAAGAAGCATTAAGGAGACTTTGGCTTGACAGAGAATCTATGGTCAAATGTCCAATAACTATTGGTGCACGGAATCCTCGGAAAGTCAAGGAGCAGAGCGAAATTAGTCCATAACTGGGCCAAGGAAGCGAGGGGACAAAAGTAAAAGATAACAAAGTATGGAAAAAAAAAACAGAGCATGGACAGTGGTCTTGCAAGTAGAGTCAAGTTTGCAAGATGAACAAAATGTTCACAACCGGGACAAAGGTCCCAGGTGAGAGTCTCGACGGAAGGTCTACATCGCGGACAGAGGTCCCAAGTGAGACTCTGGATAGTAAGTTCACAACAGGGACAAAGGTCCTGGTCCCATGTGAGTCTCTGGACAGTAAGTCCATAATGGGGACAGTGGTCCCAGGTGAGAGTCTCGGCGATCGGTTAGTTACGGGGACAGCGGTCCCACGTGAGACTCTGGACGGTAAGTCCACAATGGGGACAGAGGTTCCAGGTGAGAGTCTCGGCGATAGGTCCGTTACGGGGACAGCGGTCCCACGTGAGACTCTGGACGGTAAGTCCACAATGGGGACAGAGGTTCCAGGTGAGACTCGGGACGGTGAGTTCACAATGAGGACAGAGGATCCACGTGTGACTCTGGACGGTAAGTCCACAATGGGGACAAAAGTTTCAAGTGAGTGTCTGGACAGAAAGTCCACAACGGGAACTGTGGTCCTAAGTCGGAGTTTGGACATAAAGTCCACAACGGACGCAAAGTCAGCAAGCCTGTGCTTGGGAAAAAGTTCCAAGTTTTACAGCAAGGTTGGACGAATCCATCTTTTGGAGTGAAATCTTCAAGAAGGAAAATGATTTTCTTTACATCGCTTGTGATACTGCTCTTAGTAATCTTCAGGAGTACCTACGTTTGGAATCTTCTAAGTTTATGTAAGAATGTGGTATCTATAAAGCATGAAGGCGTTTGTTGAACTCTCTATCTTCAACTCAGAGCTTAATGTGTTGCTGGACGGAAACAGATTTTGAGAGAGTGGACTTTCTCTTCCTGTTTTGCTGGTCAAAGACAGTTTGGAGGGAGTGCACTATCTTTTTCCGGCCTATTAGTTGTTTTAAGTGTTGTGTCTCACCTCACACTTCACTTTTACACTCTTTGCCCCAATATGCTCTTTTGCCTTCGTGGTTGTAAGTCCAAGGTGAGTCTCTGGTCAGTAAATCCGCAACGGGGAAAAGTTCCTGGTGAGACTCGGGATGGTAGGTCCTAAGTGAGTCTCTGGACTGTAGGTCCACAACATTGATGAAGAATCCAAGTTAGTTACAGGGAAAGGTTGATGTGTGCCTCGGGACTGGAAAGAGACATGGATTTCAGTGTCTAGCTAGGAGAGGACAAAGTTTACCGTCAAGTGGCCGGGACTGAAATTGTACTGATGGTGACTTCAAAACTTAGTAAAATCTGAACTGTGAGTCCTGAAGCATGTCACTGAAGCAAGGTGAGGATTCTGTGTCGGAACGAATCCAAGAGGTAAATTTGAGACTGAAGGGTTTCAAGATCTTCCAGGTCTAAGGATTTGCTACAGCGAGTTGTTACAGAGAGGTTCTGAGAGGAACCAGGACTACGAGCTGTTGTGTCTTGTTGTTAGGCAGCTCATTAGCTTGTATTTTGGGGGTCAATGTGGAAAGTGTGTGGCTGCTTTCCCATGGCGGTGTCTTTTACCCAATGGTGTACCCTTCTTTGGGGAGGGGGTGGGGCCAGTCGGTACCCATGGTATACTCTATGTAGGGCGTGTTGGGAGTATAAATTCCAAGGTGTGAACCTTTTGCAACGTTTGTTGTAGCTTGTATTTTGGGGGTCAATGTGGAAAGTGTGTGGCTGTTCTTTCCCATGGCGGTGTCTTTTACCCAATGGTGTACCCTTCTTTGGGGAGGGGGTGGGGCCAGTCGGTACCCATGGTATACTCTATGTAGGGCGTGTTGGAGTATAAATCCCAAGGTGTGAGCCTTGTGCAACGTTTGTTGTCACCCTGTTTTGTTGTGTTGTTGGTGGTTAGGTCACCGAGTTTGTTAGTAAATGTTGCATGATTGTGATATGAGAATGCTTGAACTAGATCAACACCAGGTATGTGATGACGGTTTCATGGGTCTGTTCTCCTCCTGTATTCTTTATTATGAGGTTGCACTGACATCTGGTGCCTCATTCTAGTCTTCAGGGCCATTTCCCCGATGTACTCTATCTAGGAGAGCTTATGTGTTTTTTTCCTGGTGTGTTTAACCTTTTGAGCGTTTTGGGGGTCAGTGAGGAAAGTGTTTTGAGAGCTGTTGTGGCTCTACTTTCCTATGGCGGTGTCTTTTACCCAATGGTGTACCCTTCTTTGGGGAGGGTGTGGGGCCAGTTGGTACCCATGGTATACCCTATGTAGGGCATGTTGGTGTATAAGTTGCAGGGTGTGAACCCTGTGAAACCTGTTGTGTGTTATTGGGGTTAGTGAGGAAAGTGTATTGAGAGTTGTTGTTGTACTTTACTATGACGCTGTTTTTACCCATTGGTGTACCCTTCTTTGGGGAGGGGGTGGGGCCTGTTGGTACCCATGGTATACCCTTTGTAGGGCATGTTGTAGGTTTGGTTTCAGGGTTTGAACTCTGTGTTGTACCCTTCTTTGGAGAAATAGTGTTGGAAGTTAGTCAATCTCCAAGTTAACCATCCTGTGCTGTCGTGTGGTGTAGCCTACTTTGGAGGGTGTGGAGTTGGTGAGCAATCAATACCTATATTAGTTCTCAGGTTGACTGGTTTAGTTTTTCTGAAATGGGTAGTAGTGTTAGTGCTGCTCTTATTAGTCATTGCCCATGTCAGTTCCCAGGTTGTCTATCCTGAGGTGTACCCTGTTTAACCTCTTAAGTGCTGCTGACGGCCAATGGTCGTCACGAGCGCTACCTCCCCAGTGCTGCGCACGACCATTGGACGTCCATTCAGCACTAGTTCCAATGGACAGCGCAGCACTGGGGAGGGATATTTGCAAGCAGCTAAGGTGTTAAGGAAAGTTGTGTTATCACTTTCTTGGGGTATGTTGTGTTTCTCCCAAGGGTCTATGTTTATACCTACCTTTGTTAATAGGGTTTCTACCCGGTTTCTCTGAGGGAGGGGGATGGAGTGTAATGATATTTTGGATACCTGGTATGGTTCTTAATTGGTGTTGTGTATCTTGTTATTGTACAACATGGGGTAGGTGTTGTTTGGTCGTTTGAGTGTTTTGTTTCACCTCACTCTTCACTCTTCATCCTGTGTCTCTGGATACTCTTTTGTCTTTGTGGTTGTCGTTGCAGTCTCTTGTAGTGTAATCTGTGTTTTCCTTTATTTCTTTTCTTTTCTATAAAGGAGGGGGATGTGTTGTACATTGATTCTTCATGTAATATGGTTGTCTTTTGTCTTAGTCCTTTCTTTGTGTTTTCTTGTTCTCTGTCTACCACAATGCCAATGTATGTTCTGACTTCTACCTGTAGAATTCCACTAGTGTCAGTTGGTGGTCTGGTCAGCTGGCGAGGTTTGTGTGCTCAGCTGTGTCTTATAATAAATCTATCTGTAATCAACAAGAAGTATCCTGTCATCTATCACCATCATATTTACAACAGTAAGGCTATGAAACTTACCTGGAACATTAATAAAGACAGCTCTGCCTTGAAGGATTGACTGGTGCTGAGCGCGCTTTCATATCAAGGATGCAGGTAAATACTACGAGCAAAATAAACTGAATGTTACCACAACATCACGCACATCCTTGACCAGCATGCAGCATTCTGCTGCTAATGATTGCAGCCAATTAAAGAGCTTGGAGAAGTCACATGTGCAAAATGCTCATTTAAAGAAATCGGTCCCTTTGCATGTCCAACTGCCTGTGAGCAAGGGGACAGGAGCCCCGAAACGCGTAAGGCTATGAAACTGACCTGGAACATTGATAAAGACAGCTCTGCCTTGAAGGATTGACTGGTGCTGAGCGCGCTTTCATATCGAGGATGCTTTGTTTTGAAAAATGTGCCTGCGGCGGCATTCCAGCCACGAAATCGCGCCACCTCTAATGACTGAGGGCCACCTGGAGACATAGGAAGTGTTTCGAAGTCTCCACTGGATGGAATACCAGCCGGCGATGGAAAAAGACTGTATTTAATGTCGAGGACCCACTGGAGGGTTATTAAATGGACAGATTGATGTAAAGGGACTGAGCCTACTACAGGTAAATACTACGAGCAAAATAAACTGAATGTTCCCACAACATCACGCACATCCTTGACCAGCATGCAGCATTTTGCTGCTAATGATTGCAGCCAAGTAAAGAGCTTGGAGAAGTCACATGTGCAAAATGCTCATTTAAAGAAATCGGCCCCTTTGCATGTCCAACTGCCTGTGAGCAAGGGGACAGGAGCCCCGAAACGCGTAGGCTATGAAACTTACCTGGAACATTAATAAAGACAGCTCTGCCTTGAAGGATCGACTGGTGCTGAGCGCGCTTTCATATCGAGGATGCTTTGTTTTGAAAAATTTGCCTGCGGCGGCATTCCAGCCGCGAAAGCGCGCCACCTCTAACGACTGAGGGCCACCTGGAGACACAGGAAGTGTTTCGAAGTCTCCACTGGATGGAATACCAGCCGGCGATGGAAAAAGACTGTATTTAATGTTGAGGACCCACTGGAGGGTTATTAAATGGACAGATTGATGTAAAGGGACTGAGCCTACTACAGGTAAATACTACGAGCAAAGTAAACTGAATGTTACCACAACATCACGCACATCCTTGACCAGCATGCAGCATTCTGCTGCTAATGATTGCAGCCAATTAAAGAGCTTGGAGAAGTCACATGTGCAAAATGCTCATTTAAAGAAATCGGCCCCTTTGCATGTCCAACTGCCTGTGAGCAAGGGGACAGGAGCCCCGAAAGGCGTAAAGCTATGAAACTTACCTGGAACATTAATAAAGACAGCTCTGCCTTGAAGGATTGACTGGTGCTGAGCGCGCTTTCATATCGAGGATGCTTTGTTTTTGAAATATATATATATCTATATATATATATATAATATGGAAAAAAAACAGTGGGCAGTTATAGTGAGGATCGTGTTTCAATAGGAAAAGTCTTTATTGTGTTACTAATAACTTTGGCGCAGTCTAATGAATCTCCACAAAACGTTCCAAAAGCGTGCTACTTTGTAATAGTGTGCACATTGAAGGTTTTGGGTATCTGTGAAGCGGGGCACAGAAAAAGGGGGTTAAACTCAAAACATGTTTCCCCCATTCATTTTCCCCTAGACACAGTAACAGCATAAACAACTAAACTGATTTACACCACATTTAGCAGAGAAATAGAATGTTCAATGAAAGAGTGCTTTTTGTGTGTTGGTGTAAATACGTTTAGTAATTTTGGAAAAATAAAGGTTAAACAACATTGTATATATCGCACCACAGAGGGTCCGCTGTGTTGACAAACCTTATACTGAGGTCTGATTGGCTGCCACATCAATCAGGAAGTGGTGGCAGACATCTTAGGATTTGAAACTCAGTCCAGAGTCCTTAAGAAAATGCAAAAAAACACATAAGAGTTCAAGGTAGGGATACCCTGACCCTCTAAGCTGGATGGCAGGATTGTTTTTTTTCAAAAAATGTTACAGCTAATTCATGGAGGATCCGCAAATCTGTGGTGATATTAAAAAAAAAATTGTATCTACTCCCTGTTGGGTCGGGGTAGTGCCTGAGGGGGGAGCACAGACTATATTTTAGGGGAAGAGGGCATGTGCCCCCCCTATCACAAGCTTCCAAGAGGCCTCATCCCTTGGCACTAATCATTTAAATAAAGGGGAGGGGGGCCATATGCCCCCCTCCCTGAGTCAGGAGAGGCCCTGGAGAGCCCCTACCCCGGGTGATAACTTAAACCCGGAGATTAATATTAATACTAATAATGAGTGAGAGAACCCAGAGACCCCATCTGCCAGGCAGCGTTTTAAAGAAAAGGGCGGGGGCTCCCTCCCTGACCCATACAATGCCCCTGGGTACCACATCCCGGGCTGGCTCATTGAGGGTGTCCTCCCAGGATACATTAAGTTTCCCTGCGCGGACAGAGAAGGTGCAAATGTTCTCCAACTGGGCAGGAGTACGAAGCTACTTCTGCCCGGAGGGACAACAAAACATTCCCCTCCCCCCACCCCATGATCTCTGGCAGGAGAAAGAATGTATTTGCTCTGTCGGCACTCCACCTCTCCCCCATCCCCCCCAGTATAAAAGAAAACTGCTCACACCTGGCTGGGCAATGCCGCTTCTGCTGCAAAGGGCACCCCCACTTCAAAGAAAACATGCTGGCTCCTCCAGAAGCAGGAAGCCATTTGGGCAATGGGGGGCTTGGGGCTCCCTCCGCAGCCCCCAAAAATTATATTGGGGATGGGTACCCTGGGTGGTCATCAGGGCACCCTGTAAGTAAAAAAATAAATGCTAGCTCCTGCACGGGCCCAAAAAATGAGACCTCTAGCAGGGAACCAGCGGGGGTCTCCAAAAAGAATCATGGCATGAGGTGCCCCGGGTAGGCACCAGGGCAACTAGTAAATAAAAAAAAAGTTGTCTTCTGAGTGGCCCAGTAGGACTGCTTGCAGGGAGACTTTTGGCCACTGGAGCCATGGGGTACCCCTGCAACTCCCCTATTAAAAAAAAAAGCAGAGGGGGCCCAGGGTGGGACCAGGACACCCAGAAAAGAATATTTAAAAAAAATAAGTGAATAATAAATGAGCAACAATAGCGGCTCGTTTTTTATTTACTGCTCTTTCAAGGACTCCCTCATAATGACCTGGGAGAGCAATTTACAGACATTTTGTTCTTGGTGATCATATTCTTCTAATGCTGTGGGGGCTGTAGGGAGCTGTGCAGCCCCACAGCAGCACGAAAAGAAAAAAAACACCTCTCCTGGGTGATTGAAACTATGACTCCAGAAGAACTTACCATATTTTTAAAAGCATTTCCCAGCCAGGAGCTTTTTCTCTACAGCTGAGACTACAGTGCCTCCTAGGGGTTGTTGATTTGTTGCACTGTTTGTGGTCTGAACACGCATCACATAAAATACAAGCGCTTTATTTGGTTTTTATGATTGCTTTTTTTACGATATGAAAAGTTTTCAAGGTTGACTAAGAGACATGTTGTTTCTTTATTTTTCTTAAAGAAAAATAATAGATCTCTATTTATTTTCACCCCTAAAATGTAAAAACAAAAACCATGTAAAATAAAGTCACAAACATAGTTTAACCAAGTTTGAATAAATATATTTTAAGTAATCAATCGATAAAACTAAACTTTGAATGGAGTGCATTTTCTAAATGTACATTTGTTTAACCCCTTCCGTGCTCCCGTCGGCGAGCACTCCCTCCCCAGTGCTGCGCACGACCAACGGCCGATGCAGCCCCGCCCACCGTTTATAACGCCCGCACCGCGGCGGAAAAACCGCCGCGGTTAAGGCTTTAAAATGATTGGTGATTTTTGGAGAGAGATGAATCATTTGCTTTATATATCTGGTGAAGGAGGGTTAGTGGAGGGTTTGGATGCCTGGAGGGGTTTGACTTTACATATGGCAATAGAAATTACTTTACATTTAAAAAAGTGTAGAAATACACTGAACAAATTAAAGGTTAAAGTAATGTTCTAGCTAGATGAAATGTTCTGTAACATCGTAATGTTTTAAACTCTAAAAAACATGGAAATTCACCAGTTATCGTTATATGAAGTAACTACACCTCGTGACGTAAGGTAAACAACAATCACAAAAACAATCCTACCTACAATGCAGGCACCTTTGCATTTTGGTGCAAGGGTGCCTGCATTGGTGCTAGGACAGCAGGTTGTGCGCCAGCACAGTCACACAGCAGGAATGTGGCATATATTGTTAAATACAGCACATTTCTGCCCTGTCTCCTACATTAGATCCGCTTCCTGCATTAAGTTGCATGAATATACAGTAAATGTGGAAATACATTTGCTGCTCATATTATTGAAGTAAGCGCAGATGCACTAGAAGTATTTGGAGCAAATTGAACTGTGCATAGTTTGGAGTCACATGTGCATTGGTGCTCGTTAGTACTACCTCCAGAGTGTAAATCATTTAAAACGATAGACATGTGGAAATAGCTGCAATGTGATGGCCGACAGTGCAATGCTCAGAACCGTAACCATTTTTTTTATACAGTTCTTCCTCCTATACCTGCCGATACCACAACTCCTGAACCAGAAGAAGAGGTAAGATGATGTCATCATGGATCACAAGCCTCACATCACATTAATGTGTTGCAGTTTGCACTGCAGCAGATGATTGAAGGGCGCTCGCTGCACAGCCCTCCTCGACACACCGGCTCCTTAACTCAAACCAAGGTTAACGACAACAGGGAAGGCCTCTTTACTTGTGCTGTTGGTCACCCCCTCTATGACTCTAGGACAAAAAATGCCCCACACTTATTCAGTGGACAGAGCCCCAAGTCTGTTCTTCCCTAGCTAAGTGTTGAAGTTGCTGCTCTTAGCATCTGCCAGCTTTTATTTTACTTTGTGTATTTGTGATACGCAGACCCCGAAAGGCAGGTGAGCGTCCAATGTAGGCATGGAATACAGGGGAGCAACAGAATGGTGTGGCAAGGATGGATGGATAAGTGAACATAACCCTGCGTAGGCTATTGTAGGCTGGGGGGTATATTGGATACAAGTGAAAAGTCATGACATGGGATGGCTCTGGCAGCATGTGCCATATTATCAGACGGAGAGCGTTATAATCTGCCCTGCATTACTCTCTACTAATGTTGCTGTGATAAGAAACTGACTCACTGTTACTTGCTTATTACACATGAGTAGTGTTTTTCAGGCAGACGGAAGTCCACTTTTGTCCTGCTGATGACAATAGACACCCACCTCTATGACAGCAAAGTTACCATATCATTTTATATAATCTACATTTGCTTTTGCCATTGATCTAATGAATAGTGAACCACAACAGGGTACATCTTCATGATACTGCCACCCATCTAGGACTTCCATGCCATTGTAAAGGCCCTCTGCGTGGTTCTGGGGGAGGGGTGGGGTGGGTGGCGGGGGGTGCCAAAAGGCTCCTTGAATAGTTAAATGCCAGGGCTCACTTGAAGGATGGTAGTCTGGGTCAAGTCATTGTCAGCAGTGTGGAGATTCCTGAAATATAGTAAGTGTTAGGTGGTTACTACTGCTAATGTAGACCTTTTATCTTTTATCTATGCAGGAATTTATAAACTGTTCCGAACAAGGTAGGTCCATTTACTCTGACTCTGATGCGCCCTTTGCTGGACTTTGCTTTGCTTGTGTTCTGTTTGCTGTTGCTTAGTTTCATGTGCATAGAATTCTGTAGTCCACATGCACTATTGGACCATGTAGCTGGGATATGCATGTAATCTGACTGTCTCGGCCTGGATCCTCCCATCCAGCTCTAGATGAAGGGCATCAGAATGTCAAGCCATTGACAACTGCCGACTGATAATGTGATTGTGTAAGATGCTTTACTGTGCAAGTTACCAGAACCATGCATAATGCAATAAATAACCATCATTCAATCACTAAATTAGGTAAAAAACAAGCAACACAATAAATGAAGCGCCAGTCAGTCAATAACGTCAGCGCGAGCAACAAGAGGTGGACCTCCAGGGTGGAGCATCGGTGTTGCACCTACAGACAGGCCCCCAGGATATTGCCCACAGCCCGCCCCGCCTCCCAGCTAACCCTCCCTCACCCCTCCCCCTCCTCCATCCATATATGACAGATGCATTCTCGCGCAGCGTCCACGCACAGCGTTCGCGCCCCAGTCGCGCCGAAGGTGCGCCAAAGGTAAGCCCGTCCGCGCCTGGACCGCGCCCAGCGCCTGTCCCCCTGGTCCCCGCCGCACCCAACCCTCTAGAATCACATATGATGCCACTACTCTCCTCGCCCTCAACCCCAGACGTTCACCACTATGCTGCGATCTACTCCTGGACATACTCACGGCCCATTCGCCTGCCACTCCTGCAAATTCAACTGCTTCAGGACCCTCTCCAAACCCACGTCCCCCAAATACAGCTCCGACTCTAACCGCCTAAAGTGCATCCTGCTCAACAACCGCTCGGTCCACAGACACGCAACAGAACTCTGGGACCTACTCGACACTGCGTCACCTGACATCGCCTTCCTTACTGAAACTTGGATGAACACATCATCTGCACCCGACATCGCCATAGCCATACCGGACGCTTACAAGATTATCCGAAAAGACCGCACCATTCAAACAGGAGGTGGCATCGCCATCATCCACAGGAACACCATCAAAATCACAACCAGCTCCGACGACAATCTTGCAACCACCGAACATCTCAACTTTCAGATCCACACCGACCCCAGGACCACACTTAGAGGCACCCTCATCTACACGCCTCCAGGTATCCGCACTCAATTCAGCGATGACATCACGGACTTCGTCAGCCCACATGCCCTCGCCTCCGAGAACTACATTCTTTTAGGAGACCTCAACTTCCACCTTGAAAACAAACAGGACAACAACACCACCACCCTTCTGGACAACCTAGCCAATCTCGGACTCAAACAACTTGTTGACACCCCCACCCACACAGCCGGACACACGCTCGACCCTATCTTCACCTCCAGCAAGCACATCTCCTTCGACCGCACTACAGCTCTCCACTGGACGGATCACAGCTGTGTTCACTTCAACTACAAAACAACCTTAACCCACAACCGTCCACAACCTATTCCTCGGAGAAACTGGAACAAAATCACCTCCAACCAACTCCTCACATCACTCAACCAAAACCCCCCCACCCTCTCAATGGACCCAAACCAAGCGGCCACCAACCTCAAGCAATGGATCACCCACAGTGCTGACGAATTAGCACCCCTGATTAAGCACCAGATGAAATCAACCAGCAAAAAGGCTCCCTGGTTCAATGACGAACTTAAAAAATCCAAGAAGCTATGCCGCACCCTGGAGAAGATATGGAGAAAAAACCCAACCTCCAACAACTTGGCCTCCCTCAAGACAGCCACCCGCAAACACCACCAACTGATTCGATCCGCCAAGAAATCAGCATTCAAGGATCGTCTCGACAACAACACCCATAACAGCAAGGAACTCTTCAACATCGTCAAAGAATTCACCAACCCCACCGCAGCATCTAACGACATCACTCCCTCCCAAGACCTCTGCGACGCGTTATCCTCCTTCTTCTACGACAAAATTGCCGACATCCACAACAGCTTCGAGAATTCTCCCAGCGATCAACCCTCCCCACCCCCCTCAGATCCTACTCCGCCAACTAACAACCTCAGCGCCTGGAACCCAATCACCACTGAAGACACCATTCGCCTCATGAACTCAATCCACTCTGGCTCGCCTACCGACCCCTGCCCCCACCACATCTTCAACAAAGCTGACTCCATCATCGCACCCCATCTCCGTGATGTCATCAACTGCTCGTTCAACTCCGCCACCTTTCCAGAAAGCTGGAAACACGCCAAACTCAGCGTCCTTCTGAAGAAACCCACAGCAGACCCCTCTGAACTTAAAAACTACCGACCCATATCCCTCCTCCCATTCCCGGCCAAAGTCATCGAGAAAGCCGTCAACAGCCAGCTCGCCGCCTTCCTTGAATCCAACAACTCCCATGATCCATCTCAATCTGGGTTTCGAGCCAAACACAGCACTGAAACCGCCCTCATTGCAGCGACCGACGACATCCGAACACTCCTGGACAACGGAGAAACAGTGGCCCTCATCCTACTCGACCTATCCTCCGCTTTTGACACAGTCTGCCACAGCACCCTTATACATCGCCTCAACAGCATCGGCATACAAGGAAAAGCCTTGAACTGGATCATCTCATTCCTTGCTGGGAGAACTCAAAGAGTCCGACTTCCCCCATTCTATTTAGAGGCCACCGAAGTCATCTGCGGCGTTCCACAAGGATCATCACTCAGTCCCACCCTCTTCAACGTCTACATGAGTCCTCTCGCCTCCATCGCGCATCAACACAACCTCAACATCATCTCTTACGCCGACGACACCAGGTTAATGCTTTCCCTCACCAAAGACCCCAACACCGCCAAAAGCAATCTTCACGAAGGCATGAAAGAAGTAGCAGAATGGATGAAACTTAGCCGCCTAAAACTCAACTCAGACAAAACGGAGGTGCTCATCCTAGGATCTTCCCCCTCAGCTTGGGACGACTCTTAGTGGCCTTCCGCGCTGGGCACAGCACCCACACCCACAGACCACGCACGAACCTCGGCTTCATCCTTGACTCCTCTCTCTCGATGTCCAGACAAGTCAACGCAGTAACGTCCTCCTGCTTCAACGTACTTCGCATTCTCAAAAAAATCTTCCGCTGGATCCCCCTCGAAACAAGAAAGACTGTCACCCACGCACTGGTCACGAGTCGACTGGATTATGGTAACACACTATACGCCGGAATCGCAGCAGAATTACAGAAAAAACTCCAGCGCATCCAAAACGCGTCAGCGAGACTCATATTAGACATCCCTCGCCAAGATCACATCACCGGACATCTAAAAGACCTCCACTGGCTTCCCGTCAACAAAAGAATTACTTTCCGCCTTCTCACCCACGCACACAAAGCCCTCTACAATCTAGGACCCGAATGCCTCAACACTCGACTGTCCTTCTACAAACCCACCCGCCAACTAAGATCGTCCAATCAAGCTCTCGCCGCAGTCCCGCGCATCTGAAAATCCACCATGGGTGGCAGATCCTTCTCCTTCCTGGCTGCCAAGACCTGGAACTCACTCCCCACCCACATCCGCCTTACTCAGAACCACATCTCCTTCAGAAAAGAACTTAAAACCTGGCTATTCGACAAATAATGAACCCCTTCCCCTAGCGCCTTGAGACCCTCTGGGTGAGTAGTGCGCTATACAAATGCCCAAACTTGAACTTCAACTATTAGGAAATTTAGCAACACAAATATAATAGCGAGTCACAAAACCTATTTGGCGAGTTTGTAATATGTTACCGACTCGCAAAATAGGGTTTGTACATTAGGCAGATCTATTTTGCTGTCGGAAATGGGCCGATTTCCCGTTTGCAACCGCAGAAAAAAGTTGTACATCTGTCCCTTAAAGGAGATTTCTGATATGCCAGTCAAATTACAGTTTTCAACAACCCTAATTATATTAATGTTGAACCTCAAATGATGACTCAAGTTGAATTCATGCAGTACAGCTAGATTTCATTGGAACCCCATTTAGGACGTAGACAGGATGACATGATGCTCTGCGTTTGTCAAGTAGTTCAATTTAGCGTTAGCTAATTTGGGTGCATATCCCATGATCTGTTGTGGGGGCTCTGTAAGGTCCCAAATTGAATAAATATGGGCCAAGTTACCGCCTTATTTCAGGGAGATAAAGGTGTAGATTTTTGGCGTCTGTCCTCTTCCATCCGACAACTTCACTCTTGCCCATGTGTTGCTGCGTAAATTAATTAATATTTTTAAGTTTAAAAGTTGCCAGGGGAAATGTTATATAAATACATACAAGTTAGGGACTACATAATACGAAAGATGAAGCTAAGTAAAATTACTAGCTCAGAGCTGTGGGACCTCTTGTATAGTACAAAAAAGAAATCTCTAATTAGTTCTGGATATAAACTCTTAAGTCAACATAATGGAGAGGACTGTCCGAGATTGGCACAAAAATGGACTATAGAATTGGCAACAATGTGACACCACAGAACATATCTAGCGCTTTGGTTAATATTAATAAAATAGTCCACTCTTCGAGCCTAAAGCTTCAATTATATAGGACGGTCAGCCAACTTTATTATACCCCGCAGAAAATTTCTAAATGGTCACAAAATAGTGATCGTATTAAATGCCCTAAATGTGATCTGGTGGCAGCAGATCTTACTCACATGATCTATTTGTGCCCTATGTTGGCTCCATTCTGGCAAGAAATAGAAAATTTTCTAATTCAAAAACAATTAATTTACCAACCACTCACGGCACCTACGGTATTACTTGCTTTAAATACGAGAAGTAACAATCATTCCGGCTGGCTAAACATAGCACTGTCTTGCGCTAGATTGGTGGTTGCTAGAGCATGGATTTCACCAAACCCACCATGTAGGACAGAATGGTTAACCTTAATCCATGAAATATACTCTATGGAAAAAGCTCTTGCTAAGAATAACAGTCAAAAGGCAACAGAAAGAATGGAAAAGATATGGATTAATTTTGTATAACCCTTTTTTAGGAAATAAGATGAATGGCTAGGGTCTTTGTACTTTGCAGATTGAATGATTTTGGTTTACTACTGATTTCTTATATATTGTATATATTCTGCTATTCTGTATTAGTATTCTTTTTTGTTAGGCTGATGTGCTATCATGTGTAGGAATATGATGTTTTACTTTGCATAATCGGTATACTGAACTTCTCCCTGAAATCACTCCAAAATTTGTATTGATATAATGCTTTTTTTTCTGGTATGACATGCTTGCCAAAATAAAAAATTAAAAAAAAAAAAAAAAGTAAATTAATTAATATTTTTGATGGGCCTTTATCTATGCCCCAAAGCTTGTCTTTGTTAACTTTGTCGAGAGCAGTTGAGAACTCTATAAAGCATGCAAACAGTATACTGGCCTTAGACAAGTGTGCTTTTTGAGGTGGTGATGTCTGCGGGTGGCGTCCATGTGGACTGCGTTGTTGTCCGGTGTGCGTTCGTGGAGCCATATTTTCTCCAGTTTCCGGCATGCCCTTTTGGAGGTCTGGAGCTCGTCGGTGAACCAGGTGGCTCACTTGCTGGTGTGGCTGTTGGAGGGTTTCTTGAGCGGGGCGAGGGTGTTGGTGCACTTGCACATTGCACTTGTTGATATCCTCAGTGGTGTGTCAGGAGGATAGTTAGGGAAATCCCATATATACAGGTTACCATGCACTCAGGTCCAACCTTCTTGGAATTCGAAAATGTTTTTCAGTTTATTGCCCACACTTAATTTTAACATGCAATTTACAACTGGAAAATTCAGCTGTAACTGCTGCAGGTAGGCTTCAAATCTTGTCCAAGATACTCTTTCTACACCTAGGACGTGTAATAATGGTTGCACGGAGAGGCGGTAAGGCAGTCTTTTTTCACGTGGCAGTATTTGGATTTATGTCAAACATGCAATAGGTGGCATGGATCTAACAGACACAATTATGTTCACAGTTGACACAAACTGCAGTAGCGCTGACGAAGACTCGGGGGATAATGACGAATCTGAAACACAACCCAGTGAAACTACGGTACGAAACATCTTCTGTAAACAGTTAGCTGGTTTCAAATACCTCATATTCTCATTCCTACTTATTTACCATATTTCTTTGTTGTTAATTTAACAGCCATGTTTGCTTAAACAATGGCATCTTCTTTATCTTAGCAGGGTCATTGATTTCATTGCCGATGTGTATTCAGATCAAGAGTTTATCAACAGATATAACCTGAATAATACAAGTTTATTTCTGTACTTTTTTGCAACATGATTTGCACCAAGATGTTTGCTAAAATTGTATGAACAGGCTGGGAGAAACAAATCGATCACCTGCACAAATCTGTACCTTTACAGAAACACCGTATGTGTGTTTGACTCTCAGAGTGAAGCGTTGCTCTGCAGTCGCCTGTAAAATATGGGCCAATGTCCACTCCCTAGACCCTCTGGCAGGTCCCAGCTTATCAGCCAGAGAGAGGATCTTTGGTGAGCTTTAACCCATGAACCACCTGCACATTACTTGGGCATAGTTGAGTGTCAGCAGCCACCTACCCAATGAAACTCACAGGATTATTTGTTTCTTAGTGAGCTCCGAACTCCTATCACCACGAATGGACACAGACACGAATACTCCATAAATATGTTTGTAATGTATTAAAATCAACATCCGAATCTAGTGCAGATAATGGGCAAAGACATACTTGCAAAACAAACAATAAAGTTCCAAAAAGAATAAGCAATGAAAAAGCTAAATGTTCAAAAGAACTGTAATTTTGTGTTAGGCAAGGATGTGGGATTCACTCACGTTGACTTTACTGAAGTGCTCTCCTTGTCTTTCGGTCATGTATTTTCAATAGTGTTTGAGAAAATGGGGGAAGCATGTATTTCTATGCCAACAAAACTTGTACCCACAGCGTGATGTATGGGGTAGGTATTTCTTTTGGTAACCTCAAGGTTTACTCTTCAGCCATGCTAGTTTTGCTGAAGAGTTTTGTTGAATGCTTTTATACAGATGCTAATCTGTGTTTCCTGTAACTTACTTTGTTAGTTCCACGTGTAGGCACTAGGTTGTTTTAGTGAGTGGGTACAATTGGTCATGAATTTGCATCCATGTTCCTGAACAGGTCAGGATGTGTTTTCAACCAAAAATGACTTGTTCCACTTATTTGCATGCAGTAGTTGAAGACTTTGAGATAGTGGTTAATGCCTTTGTCACAAACATTTGCTAATAATCAGCCTTGTAAAATAGTCCTCAACGCCAGCTGTATGTGTATATGATCGCTGGTACAGTTGGATGAGCCACTTTCCCTCAGGAGGGAGCACAACAAGGCCAAGCTACAACTGCGAGACCAGGTCCCCTCTGTACTGGAGCAAAAGCCACTGAAGGATGTGCATAGTTTGCATCATCTCCGTCCTCGCTGTCCGAGGCTGATATCCACACCAGTAGAATCGTTGATGCGTCTTGGACCATTAGACGACCTCTAAAAGGAAACATCCAGGGTTAAGGAGATCTTGCATGAGACTGGTGTATGCTGCTACTTGAGTCAAACTTTAGACCCCTCTCAATCTTCAGGGCACACCACCTTGATGCAGTGATGTCCGTGTACAGTATTACAATCAGTGTTCATATCTGACTAACCAGACAACAAAGTGATCAAAACAACTGGGTCACTACCATCTGTTTTGTCAAGTCAAGTCAAGTCAAAGATCTTTATTCGGATTGAACATCCATAAAAGTACATAAAATCACAACAATCATCCTACAGTCTTCTTCTTTTTTAAAAGGGAGATAATAATATTACATAGTAAAACCATCTAGTTCATCATAATGTGTGTTTGCAAATGACCGCAAGAATAAATATCAGCAAATTTTAAGTACACAATCAAATACACAACAGTTGAGGACAGTTACAATTCATGTCTATAATGTGTGCAAAGAGCAACTTCATGTGCAAAAAAGCAATGTGCAAACTAAGCAAATAAAGTACAAAACTTTGCAAGCCATGTTCAATGACGCTCTTGAGGGGACAGCAGATTTGAGAAAACAACTGACTCTAAAAATTACTTCATCAGAGCTCAGCCTCAGTAAATCGCCAAAGGCTAAATTAAAATCGTGCTGGGCAGTTTTATGAAAATATGGAATTAAAAAATGTTTAGTATATTTTACATAAAAGCCACAAAAAAGCGTAAAATGTAGAAGGCTTTGTTTTCCGCCATGTTTACAGGGGCAGGTTATGTTTTCTAAGTTTCTGTTAAATCCTATTGGGAAGCATAATAGGTTTTTAATGCTCCCATCCCTGAACCGAAACAGCAGACTCCTGTTCCATTTACTCATCTTTCTACAAAGGTAGCCTTCAGGTAAGTTAGAAGGCCTATCACTGGATACCAAGAGGGTTAAGTACCTTATAGTGGGCGGTTTTGTAAGATCTTTCTTTTCCCTCTCACATTTATAAAGATTGTACAGAACCCTTTTTATTAGATTCTTGTGTGAGCAGTCTATTATGTGGGGAGATGTGAATAAATGCCACTGCTCCACACTCGCTAGACTTTTTCCACCGCCCCGAGCCATGGTATATAGCTGGCCCGATCACATTTTAGACAATCCTTAATGATGTCACGGGTCAGTGACGCGGCTGGGTTCATCCATATTTTCAGCCAAAACAGAGCAGGTCTAGATCTTATAAAGTCCTCTGTGTACTTAAGGCTCAATTCTTGGTGGCACAAAAATGTTGGGGCAGAGATACCCCCCCACCCCCAAATCTTCCTGTAAAACCTGTTCTCCACCGTCTGTATATTGGAACAGTTTGTCTAACCCCATACCTCAGCGCCATAGGTTCCTGTTGGTGAACATTGAGTCTTATAAATTTGTAACATTGATATAATAATCTAGGCATTTTGGGGTTGGCAAAGTGAGGTTACAGAATTGATAGCTTTGTTCATTTTGTTTCTACCATGGGCGACATGCGGTTGCCATGAGCCAGAATCAGCAAACAACAGGCCTAAATATGGAAAAGTGCTTGTGCATTTTAAAACATTATTCTCTATTAAAATATGATTGATCTTATGTTTTTTGGGACCACAGCACATTATAAAAGATTTATTAAAATTAGTACAGAGGCCAAGATCAGCCATATATGTAACTAAGCCTGAAATTAAAATCCGCAGAGCATTAGGTGTACGAGCCATAAGTATCGCGTCATCCGCATAAAGGAGAGCGGGAAGTGGTCTACCATTGACCTGCGGGACATCAGATGTTAATTTACACACAAAATTACTTAGTTCATTTATGTACAAAATAAAAAGCAGGGGGGCCAGAACACACCCTTGTCTGACCCCTCTGCCAATTAAAATGTCACTGGAGACTTCACCAAGGACACGAGCTCTCAAATCACTATGCAAGTGGGCCAGGAAATAAACTAAGGATTCATCTAAACCATAATTCAACAAAACTGACCATAAACGAGACCGGTTAACAAAATCGAAGGCAGAACTTAAGTCCATAAAACCTAAATAAAGAGGGGATTTTTTTGCGATAGTATACTTTGCCATTAATAGATTTAAATTTAGGCATTGTTCCACAGTGCCCACATGGCTTCTAAAGCCTAGCTGGCATGGGTGTAGGATGGAGTAATCTTCCGCCCAAACTCTGATCCTGTTAAAAAGGACCCTGCCTAAGATCTTCAAAGTGTTATCGATTAAAGATATCGGGCGATAACAGGCAGGGTCCGATCTATTTCCTTTTTTGAAAATAGGCATGATGTTTGTCATTTTTTGATGTTTATATCAAGCTCAGCACCTCTCACGAAATTGTTGGATTTGTAAGAAATTGGTTTAATAACCGTGCAGGATGGGAGTTCTGTGTGCAGTACGCCCTCAATTGTCCCCTTACTAGGAACGCTGGGGCATATTAGCAACAACTTGTGATAATTATCGCAAGCCGGACTTAGCGAAATTTATTTATCGCCTCCTATCGCTGGATTTTATCGCGGAGATAACACAGTAATACCAACGTTTATATCCAGCGATAGCGGCGAATCGCATCTTTAATGTGAGATTTCCAGTGATAAAAATTCTATCGCTAAGGAAAATCTCGCTTAGAGGCAGGTGGGGACTTAGCCGTAGAATCCACCTCCGATTGACTATTATGGCTAAGTCAGGTTTTTACCAGGTGTAAAATCCTGGCTCTAATCGCGGTTAGCAGGAGTTTTTTTATCGCGTCGCAGGTATTGCTAATAGGCAATAGCTGTGTTAGCTACTGCTTTCAGTCGCTACCAGTTTGGGTACGCCCACTTGTCATTAGCGATAACTATCACTGACATGCAAAGCAGGCCCCAAACAGGTCCCTATCGCCTGAAAGCTGTCGCTAACAGCAGTTAGCGACAGCTTGGTAATTGAGCGATAATAAAATCGCCACTTTATCTGCAAAAAGTGCAGATAAAGCGGCGATCTGGCCCTTGCTAATATGCCCCCAAGTACCCTGTTGCAGCACTTAACTCTCTCAGGGTAGTATAGCTAATTGGTGAAAGACTTACTCAGGGGAAGTGGTAAAGGTTAGCAATTTCCATTTGCTGGCACGCAACAGTCAGTGCTATTGTCTTTGAAAAGTAAAAAGTACATTAATTACACATGTACACAACAAATTACTGCAGATTCCTTTAAAGATATAGCAGGCAGATGGCAATACCTTTCATTGGATTATTGAATCACACTTCAGCCTTAGTGGGTCATTACTCCATATTCACAAAACGCCTACATTTGCCAGATGCAACTTCAAAATGTAAAGGAGTGTCACAAAAAAATTAAAAAAATTAAAAAAAACATTCAAGGGAGTTACTGCATCATGATATAAGGTAAACTTATTGGCGTTGTCAAGTTGTCATCCAATTAAAATTAAAGGCAAGCCAATTGACTTTGTTAGGAGATCACCGCATATATAACCAATAATCACATTAGAATTAAACATTACCAAATAGAACCCAAAAGCATTTGCAAGGGCATGCACTATTCGTATTGAGCATAGCATTGATAACCAGCTATCATTATCAATTAAGTAGTTTGGACATAGCATTGCAAATAAGAATAACAGGTGACTGAGTCTTTCTTTTACCACTTTAAGCACACCAAAATACAGCCATAGGACCAACTACTAGCCTGAGCTGAAGAGCAAATGTTTCAAATCATAGAGTCCTTAGACACAGAGCATGGACCAGTCTAGCGGCGCTTCAAACAAAAGGAAAACGGACACTCAAGACTCTCATGACCCCAAGGTCAACTGACTCATGTCCATATCACCTCTCAGTACGAGGGGGCAACCCAGGCTGTTTGTTGTGGCTCATCACTTTGATCCTCCAGTATCGTGAGTACTCGCCTCAATAGCACACAACTTGAAGGTGCGAACAGTTCTACTAGGTCCTAATCACTTGTGCCTCACTGCCCTTGGGTCTACCTTCTTTCCACTTCAGCGATGCAACTCTGAGAACCATGGTAGTGAACCCAGCAGTTACATATCGACTGTTTGACTAGGGTCCTAGCCCTTTACCTCGGTTCTCACTTACATTCATGTTTCATTTTTATAATCGAAGATGGTCTCTATCAGTTAACGTTCTTATGTTATTGTACAGGTCAAATGAGGTAGACATTCATATATGTAATCTGTGCTCAGCCTGCCCACCATGGTATGACCTGATTTATTTCTAGTTTCGCTAGACTTCCATATGCACCATGTTCACACACCTCTTCAATGTCACCAAAATAGTCCTCCATACTTTAACGCTCCTACATTCACGATTCAAAAGAGCTAGACACTCATACACGTAACCTGTGCTCAGCGTGCCTACCCAGGTCCTACTAGGCTTATTTCTAGTTTTGCCAGATCTCCATATGTACCATGTTCCATACACCTCTTCAAGGTCACCAAGGTAGCCCTCCATACTACCCTAACAAGTTCACATATTCAAGGTTCTACTTTGGCTTGCCATGTAGGTGCGAACAATTGGTTTATTCTTGTTCTATGCCTGACATAATGTTAGATTCTAATCTTCTGTTCTGCTAAGTGACGGTACTGCCGTCGTACACCCTGCGTTCATGTTTTGGGAGAGGGAAGGGGAAGGGGGGTTGGGGAGGGGGATAGGAGTGGGGGAGGAGAAGGGGGGAGGGGAATGTTGGAGTTACCTAGGGAGCTGCATGCCTCTTTAGTTGTTTTTTTCTGTTCTGCCTTGATTGTTTTCTTTTATGTCCATGATACGGTCAGCATTGCTCATGTAGTGCTACGCAACTCGGGCTCCTTACAGGGGCCTTGGCTTAGTCCTTCTTCCAGTACTTCACCAGCAGTCCCTCAGTGCTGCACTACGCGCACTGTCCCAAGTCGGCCTCACACTGCGCACCTCTTATTGTCGGATGGCTGACACTAAATCCCTCTCAGAAAATCTCAACATAGTCTCCCTGAATGTTAAGGGTCTTAACCACCCGGTGAAGAGGCGGAAAATCTTCGAGTACTTGGCTAAGTCAAAAGGAGATATTATTCTCCTGCAGGAGACTAAACTTACTGAGGAAGACACGCGTTTTATCACCTCCAACTGGATTTCCAACACCACCTGCTCTCCCGCTAATCATAAACAAGCATTTGAAATGCAATGGGTCTCGCAATAATTAAGATTGAGCTATTGGCATTGCTAAATATTGCAACACCAATTGCAACAAAAGTCTATATATTGTAGGCCAGAAAATGTGTATTTATTTTTGTAGCAACGGTGGTTGTGGTTGTGTGTTGGTTGTGGTTGTGTGTGTGTGGTTGTGTGTGTGTGGTTGTGTGTGTTGTTGTGTGGTTGTGTGTGTGGTTGTGGTTGTGTGTGATTGTGGTTGTGTGTTTGGTTGTGTGTGTGTGTGGTTGTGGTTGAATGTGTATGTGTGGTTGTGGGTGTGTGTGGTTCTGTGTGTGTGTGGTTGTGTGCGTGGGGTTGTATGTGTGGTTGTGTGTGTGGTTGTGTGTGTGGTTGTGTGTGTGTGGTTGTGTGTGTGGTTGTGTGTGGTTGTGCGTGTGGTTGTGTGTGGTTGTGGGTGTGGTTGTGACAGTAATGCTAAAAGCATCTCAAAATAAAGGAACACAAACATCGAGTTTGTCGAAAGAGAAAGCACATTGTAAGTCAAACGGGCGCAGCAAAGCATTAACACAACACCATGTTCTTTGATGTTTGATGTTCTTTGAACAAGAACATCAAAGGGTCGCTGCTAAAGTGATCGCGGGCGAAAATGATCTCGGCCGCTTAATGAATATGACGAGGTTTGCCATTTGGCGCTTCGGCTCCTAAGCGCGCGCCCGTGCACATGCACTGTAGCTCTAGGCTGGCCATGGTAGCAAATTTGAGCCCTTATTAAATGGGCCAGATCAGCACATGCGCGGGGTCAGGCGAGACCTAAAAATGTATTGAAATCCTGTTTGTTCAGAGGTTGTCCTGCCTCTAAGATGCATGAAAATTGATATCTCCAATCTAGACACAAAGACCAGCCATGTGGGGGCACAATGTGGGTATAGCTATTGAGATCTCATTCAAGAACGAAACAAATCGGCTCTCAGATGATCAGTGTTGAATGAAAACTACCTATCGGTTTTTTAAGTTTGAAGCAATGAAACATCTGGTATATTAATAGGTTCCTTGATTAGAGGAGTGTGGAGTATTCTGCAAAAGGCACAGAATATAAATAGGTTGATTACACAGGAGTTTCAAAAAATAGGCAAATAAAAGTAACTTTAAAAGCAGATATATTTTTTCTTGTATAAAAGGAAATTCAATAGGATGATATAACTAATAAATTGTCTCCGACTGATCAGCCCATAAGTAGGCCAAAGAAATGTATCCCTAGACTTGAAAAGTGGCACTCACATAGAATGACCCATCAATATTAGTACTAAGCAACAACAGTGGTTGCCTCAGGTTTACCGAAGTAAAAAGATGAATCGCTCAAGTGAGACGGCAAAATGCCCAAACCCCCAAATAACACGCACAAAAGAATATTTTATGCATGTGCAACTTGTGTTAAATGCAATTCGTTGTGCATTTGATCTTGTAAAAACGTCTAAGTAGGTGTTCCAAGTGGTGGCGCAGTGTAGGTGACCAGTGTAAGAAAATGTGAATATGCACAGTAGAAAAATAAAGAAAAAGACAATACAGGCTGCATACATCACATTTTATGAAGCATAAACTACAGTATCAGCCCTGGCTACATTACTGGCCATATTATTTTATACAAGGGGAAGCCTTTGCATAATGCCACCTGGGCTGCCAAGGGCATTTTCTTCCCTCACCAACTCTGCACTGACACCGGGCCACTCTCTTTCGCTGACCTCCAGAAGAAATATGACCTAGAAGCTATAGAGTTTTACAACATCTTGAATGTTAATGTGGCACTCACCAAAGCAAAACTCACCAACCACACTCCCTCTCTCTTAAGCTTTTTAACCACCCTCAATAGATTAGGCCACCAAGTCTCCAGAATCTATAAACTTCTGCGGCCACAACAGAGTAATCTTACTAATGATCTGCGACAGTTCTGGGAATCTGTCTCCTCGTCACCGTTCTCAGATGAGGAGTGGGCCAAAACTTGGGAATCAGCCACACGTCATAAAATTAGCCCCACTCTTTCCCAAACTAAGTTTTGGCTCCTCCACAAAGCTTTTTGGACCCCAGCACGCCTCTTCCTACACAAAATTAGGGAGGACGACACCTGCTGGAATTGTAACGAGGAGACAGGAGATCTCGAACACTTAATGCTTAAATGCCCATGTGTCTCTGCCTTCTGCGACAAAATCTTTGCCTTCATCACTAAAGTCCTATCCATCACGCCCATGCGGGAATTCTCCCCCCTTGTCTTGGGCTTTACTAAAGCTATTTCCCTTTTAGAAGACGACAGGGCCCTACTCGACCTCTTACTCACAGCTGCTGTAAAAATCATCCTCAACAATTGGAAAGATACCCGTAAGGCATCCTTTAACCACTGGCTGAATTGGATCCCCAACCTCAGAGGTGCAGACAACATCTCACTCCTGAACACACCTTCGCGTCCACCCCATAGAAAAATGTGGTCCTCACTGGATGACTACTTCATTGTTCACAAGTTCCGGACCGGTTCCCTCACCTGCAATCAGGCACTACACTAAAAGCTGCCCCATCTCTTCCCCTATTGACTAGTAGTCCCTTTTATGACCCTGTCACTGACTCACGAACACCCCCGCCTCGGACAGCTACTTTGCACTTTGCGTGGTGCACTTCACGGGGCGATACGTAGGACACCCTCGGGTATTGTTTGTGCCCTGGTTTACATTCATTGACCAGCCATGTACTTCTATGATTCAAAATTCATGCTTGTGCCCTAATGTCCAGACTAGGCACCGCTCTTTGTTGACTGTATACCTGTATGAAAACTGTGCATGATCACTTTCCCTAACCCCTTATCTCTTGTGTACACTTATTATTATTATTATTATTATTATTATTATTATTATTATTATTATTATTATTGTTATTATTGTTTACACCTGATATTCTTATTATTATTACTGGTATTATTATTACTACTGTTATTATTTATTCGTATGTATGTATGTATTTTCGTCTTGTTTTTGCTGCAAACGTCCAATAAAAAACTTGTGAAATCAAAGAAATACTGCACACCTTTCTTAGGAGCTATAATTGTGATGTGCAGTGAGAATTAGGGCACCTTTTAAAACATATCTTTGTGGAGCTTGCTGGCTCATGGAAGCACCCACATATTTCTTTAGGAATGATGGTTGTGCTTTTACCATTGTGGGAAACATATAGGAAATTGCCCTTGCAGGCATTTTGGGATACTCCCAAGCTAAGAGAGATGAATATCAAATGAGTCGATTGACCCCCTGGTTTTGTTTTGATGCAGAGGCCTTGCACCACGTGGCCTCATATTTTAATTTAGTCCTGGGTGCCCTGCCCACTGGGCACCCAGGTGAAGGTCTGGACTCTGGTGGCAATGCGGGCTGACCACTAGCGAGCACACCTCGCATGAAGTGTGTGGGAGCCAGAACTTCTTTTGCGGCTGCTGTTGCACGGGGGTAGATTTCTTCCTCGGTTCCTTGAAAAGTAAACATGTATTCACTTGCTCTCTCACCCACAATGGCCTCTTGTGAACAGGTACAGTTCAATGTTTTCCGGGTTTTGGGCAAGCGGTCCTGGGACCCCTCATTATTGAGATGAGCCTGGTTTCTGGAACTCCCAAGGGTTTGAAGGAAGTCATAACGGAGCCCCTAGGTCCTCTGTAGCTCACAGGCCATCTTTGCAACTCCATAATTCGCTCCCGGCTGGGACAATTTTCTAGATATTTGACTCATTTTGCTCTGGCAGTGAGCGCTAGATGCCAGGTGCATTTTCAGTAAGCTTACTGACCCCTGGGGGTGCACTTTGCAGGGAGCTGGATTCACTGCCTCTCTGCACCAGCCTTATTTATTTATTATGAAGTTTTATATAGCGCTATGACTATTGATGAGTATCCCCTGGATGAGAATCTGGGTAACCATAGTCTGGGGTCTCACCCCCATCCAGGGAATAATGTCATCAGCTCTTCTGCGTCCCATGTCCCTTCGCTAGGGACCGATCTAGGAAAAGATTTTTGAGTTGTTCTTTGAATTTTGCGAAGGAGGGGATAGTTCTGATGTGGGGGGGATAGCGTTCCAAATTTTGGATGCATTTCCCGCAAATGATCGGGCTGCAATTTTTTGTTTTTGTGCTTTCAGCGGGATGAGTGGTAGAGTGTTTGAGCTCCGGAGGGTCCTGGTTTGCCTGCTTTTTTGAGTTTGGAGGCCAGGTATTCAGGTGGATCACTGAAATAATATCGAGGGACAAAATATCGACTTGCCAAAATATCGTGGACAAAATATCGACAGTCAAAATATCGAGTTTGTATCTACAAACAGGTAAGTACAAAAATATCGAGTACAAAATATCGTTAACAATAATATAGATGTAAAAAATATCGACTTTATTAAAAACAGTGTTAAATTAAATAAAAATATTAAATTTTTATTACTAAAATATACTTAAAACTACTTAAATTAAATTATAATAATTAAATAATAAATGAAAATAATAAAAATAATTTTTTACAATCTTATTTGTTGACCCTGAACCCTAAAAATACCCCTTTACCCAAAAACCCAAAACTGACCCTGAACCCTAAAAATACCCCTTTACCCAAAAACCCAAAACTGACCCTGAACCCTAAAAATACCCCTTTACCCAAAAACTGAAAACTGACCCTGAACCCTAAAAATACCCCTTTACCCAAGAACTGAAAACTGACCCTGAACCCTAAAAATAGCCCTTTACCCATGAACTGAAAACTGACCCTGAACCCTAAAAATACCCCTTTACCCATGAACTGAAAACTGACCCTGAACCCTAAAAATACCCCTTTACCCTAAAACTGAAAACTGACCCTGAACCCTAAAAATGCCCCTTTACCCAAAAACTGAAAACTGACCCTGAACCCCAAAAATACCCCTTTACCCTAAAACTGAAAACTGACCCTGAACCCTAAAAATGCTCCTTTACCCAAAATTTATCAATAGTATTTAATTACCAATTAATTATTAATTAACAATAAAAATAAAGTAAATATATTAGAACATTAGCTGTAATTATTTTAATAATTAATATTATTTTTTCCAAATTAATTACTTAAAAATAACACAAAATTATATATATTAAAAATTTACTCTAATTAATGTAATTAACTAATTACAATTAATTAATTAACAATTAATTACTAATACAAAATATGTTCAAAATTATATTAATTAATTAACTAATTAATATTAATTAATTATCAATTAATTATTAATTAAAAATATTAACAAACATATATTAATTAATTAATTATTATTAAATTACTTCCCACCCTATTCCCCTATAAACCCACAACCCGCTACAGTATTACATTACGCAATTATTATAAAAACAAAATTCATTTAATAAAATATTTTATAACATTAATACACACTATTCACACATATTATTACATAAAAATACACTATAAAATATTATATATTATTAAAAATTCGATATTTTTGCTATCTATATTTTATACAGTCGATATTACTTCACTTACCTGAAAAACGATATTTTTGTAGTCGATATTATGTCCAGTCGATATTTTGTCCAGTCTATATTTAAAACTCGATATTATGTCCAGTCGATATTTTGGAGTCGATATTTTGTCTGTACACCATTCAGGTTTGCCTGTGTAAAGGCTTTGTGGATGAGGCAGGCTGTTCTGAAACTGGAACTCATTTCAACTGGGAGCCCTTTTAGTTCTCTGAGTGCGGGTGAGATATGGTAACATTTCTTCACTCCTGTGAGCATTCTAGCTGCTGCGTTTAGTGTTGTTTTATGGGCGGCCAGGTGTGCCTCTGATGAGCCTGAGAGGGTTGAGATCCCATAGTCTAATCTGGATAACACCAGTGATTGGGTAGCTTCTTTAAGGTCCTTGGCTGGGATGAAAGATTTTATTTTGTTCAAAAGCTTTCAGTTCAAGAAGGCGCTCTTGGCAGAGGTCTTAATGTTTCGGGGCTAGAGTGATGCCTAATGATTTTACAGAGTCCGCCAGGGTGATGTTTCCGTCAAGTGTATCGATCGCAGATAGCCATTCTGTAATTTGAGGATTCTCTTTGTTTGAGATGAGGAGTACACTTACCATTTTTTCTTGTGCCTGGGTGACAGCGATAGCCTTGATTTAAGCGATTACCAGCGGTGTATCCGGTATCCACTCCTCTCGTGCGAGTGTATTTCTCTCCAAAGCAGGCGTCGGTGATGCGGAAAGTTAGACCCGGGATTCGGTGGTCTCCCACTGCCGCAAGGGATACAGCACTATCGGAGCTCTTTTGTGAAGGCGGAGCCATAGTTCAAGGTAGGCCGTGCTGGAGGTGGGAGAGAGCAGTAGCAGTGGTGCGAGGGAGCTGCCAAGTGAGAGGCCCATTGCAATGACTTGCAACAACGTATTGGCGCTTGCAGCAGGTAGGGAGTGGCCCGGTCAGCGTTTCTGGCTAGGACCGAGGTTCCCAGTTGGGGTCATAGTGAGACGGGCTTGAAGCACTGGAGCTCCGGAGGTGTTGGCGGTGTTGGGGGTTTCCGGTTCACCGGCAGGCAGTCCAGTCGAGAGGAAACTGTCGAGATAGTTCTGTTTGGTTTAGGCAACCACGGAGAGTGAGGGGGTGTCACTCTGCGAAGGAAGTTTGCTCTCAGCAAGACTGTATGGAGAGGGTTATGATAGTAAAGGACTATCGCCCCCTAAAATAAGTAGATATTCACTGCGAGCGAGAGCGGTTCAGTTAGCCGCAAATAAGGAGTTCACTCATATCCCTCAAAGTATTTTTCCAAAAGTGGTAGTAGCCTCAGAAACAAAGAGTAAATTGACAGCACCAATTCCAGCAAAGAAGTTTGAGGAGGAGCAGGTGACTCAGGGGGCCTACGAAAGCTTAGGAGAACAAACTCCAATTAAGCAAACTGAAGGCAAACTTAGATCACAGAGAAGAAGGAAAAGAACCCCCATAATTAAACCTAGGATTACTCCTTTGTTGAAGTCTTACTTTCAAGTTATCTCACCAGCAAGCTCCTCACTAACCTCCTCATCAACCCCTAACAAAATCCAGTGAACACAAGTTAACATTATGCCCAGCCCAATCAAGGGTGGTTTTAGAGAGACACTCAACAGGGAAACCGAGTATAGCCCCCTCAACCCCCTCCCCACTATCAAGAAAGAAGACAGGTAAGTCAGCAAAGGCAAAGGGCAAACCTGTTAAAGTACCTGATCTCAAAACTGTAACTTCAGAACAACCTACTCAGTCAGTAAAATTAGCTACGGATGTGCCCCAGGAAATACATCCTGAGATAGGTCTTTCCAACAGGTATGTTGTGTTGGAAGAACCAGGTGAGGAGGTACGGATGACTGCACAACCAGGACATGAGGCAGTAGAACAAGCTGAACAAGACCTAAATCAAGTACTCGAACAAGAATTGAGTCAGAATCATGTTAGTTCTCCTCCTTCTCTCTCTACTTCAAACACAGCTACACACTCATTAGCCGACTTGTTATTGACAATGAAGGAAGAGATGACATCAATATTTACTGTTTCTGAGGCAAACCAGGCAGATATGGCCGCCAGGTTTACAGTGTCGGAGGCAAATCAAACTGCAATCCGATTATCTTGTGAGGCCCTGGCTAAGAAGCTGGAGAAGATTACTGCAAGGACTGAAACATTTGAAGAATAGATCCCTAAATTAAAGGAATCAATAACATTTAATACATTCAGGTTGGAGTCTCTTGCCTCCGAGAATAAAGAACTAAAGAATGACTTAGAACGCTGAAAGGATGATATGAAGGCATTCTTGATCACCCTTTTAAACACCACTGTCCTAAAGAATCACTCAAACATTGATCTCGATCGGGAGATACAAAGGGTGCATGGGGATCCCTTCAAAAGGAAGCTGGGGAAACAAAAGCCACTCAAAATATTAGTGAACTTCCTGTCGTATTCGGTAAAAGAGCTCATCCTCACAGCTGCGCTAAAAGAAGGGAGTATCGTGTCATCACTACCTGAAAGCTCGACATTCTCTTTCCTCATTAGATCCAACATCTCGAATGCAACCGCAACAAGGCAGTGGGTGCTGGGGAAGAGACTGTATGAGCTTAACGGATTAGGAGCAAAGGCACAATTAAGATTTCCAGCTACTATTCGGGTGATGTGGAACAACCATATGTATATTTTCAGATCCACTGAGGAAGTCGATGAACTCATAGACAAAATTAAACTGGAAAAACAGGGAGGCAGATAGGAGTGCAATGGTGGCTTCTCAGTGAGAAACATATCTCAGCCACAGCACCAAGCAGAAATCCTAACTAAAGAAGACTGTCTGAGGGAGCAATACCCGAATAGGTTAGCCTATTGGAAGGGAGGGTTCCTCAAGGGAAACAGGGGTTTGGGGGGCACTTAGGGGAGGATCAGGATCAGGAAGTTGGAGGGGGGAGCACTGGGTGGGGAGCAGAGTAGGGGGAAAAAAACGGGGAAAAAAATACCTCATCTAACCTTAACTTTCACATTTCTTGGAAAAAGACAATAAAAAAAAGCAGTAACCACGCTGATACCCAAGGCTGTGATGGGTAAAGAGGCAGATGCCCGCAAAATCCAATACTTATCATGGAACTTAAACTGCCTGAGGTGTAAACGCAGGAGAAGATTGATCCTGAAATACTTGGAACTTGCTCCAGCACATATTTGCCTACTCCAGGGGACACATTTAAGCCCTAATGAGTTTAGTGAAATTTTCTCCAAGACCCCATGGGTACAATGCTTTTGCGTCTCTCAACAGTCTTTGAGCAGTCGAGGGGTTGCTATTGTGATCAAGAGAGGAGCCCCCTGTAGTATTAAGTCCGTCCAAACTGATCAGTCCGGTAGGTGGGTAGTTGCCCTTTTAGATTTTGGAGGGGTGGAGATGACATGTTCATCGTACTATGGCCCGAACATAGACGACCCTTCTTGTTTGACCAAACTACAGGGGTGCTTAATGATGGTAAATCCTCCGCTGATAATAGGTGGAGATTTCAACATAAGGCTCGCTCCCGAGAAGGATAGTTCTAATTCAAAACACACAATAACAACCCCAAAATCATGCAGGGTAATGAAAAATGTAATTCTAAATCTAAACTTAGCGGATATATGGAGATCAAAGAAAGGAAATACCCAGGGATTCACGTATTTTAGTAAAGGTATAGGCACTCCTCCCGGATTGACTACACGTTGGTAAATAAAGAAAATCTAAATAATATTATAAGTAGGCTGTCCAGAATTCGGTTTAAACCGACTCTGACCGATAGTACACTACCGGATCAAAATCAGCTGACTCGGTTTAAACCGAGTGTGACTGATTTGCATAGTTGTTGCCCCGTTGTTGCACCATTTGGCCACTTGTTGGAGTCAAATCCTTACTATGTGACTGTGTGCTTTAGAGATCTTTACTTTGTCTTAATGTGCGTGCAGCGGCTACCCTTTAACTTAAAAGCGCATTAGGACAAATCTCGGGGGTAGGGGGGCATGCATTTTGCCTGTCATGGGAATAGGCTCTCAGTGGGAATATAGGCAAGTGGTAAACACAAAGCGCAGCGCTTGAACTGACGGGTCCTTCGGAGCTGGGTAGGTGGAAAGGGGGAGACCAGGGAGTTCGAGCAGAGCAGGGCAGGCGTCAAGCCACGGTTAACACAGAACGAGTGGCAAAATGTGACAAGTGGCAGTATGTGTGACAGCAAGTGGCAGGCAGAATATGCATGGTTTGAGGCGAGAGAGCCACGACCGTTCGTGCCCCGAGAGCGGGCAGCACAGGAGATACCCGTGAGGGGGTGTCAAGGATGTGCCACGCCAGGAAGCGTGAACCCCAGGAACGGCAATGTAAACACTGTGGGTCCCACCCCTGGGCGAGGCGGTCATGATGTCAAGTAATTGTAGGGCGGGGGATCGTGGCTGTTAAACAGATCTGGGTGAGGTCATGGCTGTCAGGGAAGTCTGGCGGGCGGCGGCAGCGACACTATGGACTCAGTGGTGACGGGCGGCCTGAGTCCTTAATTGTGGGCCCCTCACGGGACCCTTCTGTCCCCTGGAACCAGAGCCTGGTGTGCTGCAGCCCCGCTCCACCCTATGGGGCAATAATAAAAAATAAATGAATGTCTCTGATAGCGAAGCAGCCAAAGAGGCTTCAGGGACGGATGCCGCAAAAATATATTCTTCATGAAAGCATTGCTGCTGTGAGCTGGTTGCTCCTTGGAATCCTTTCATTAGCATTCATGATTAGATTACGCAGCTCCCAGCATGAGGCAAGGCAGACGGATGAGTGCCGGGGGTCCCTTTACTATTCACACTCAGGCTAATCCCCAAACCACCCACAGGTGAAATTGTCATGCAAACTACCTGGCTAAAGACAGGCTGGGCTCTGCCGGCCCCTCTCTAAACACAGCACTCTTTGCCCTATTATTAGATAAAACCTCCCTGAGGAGAATGCATCGCTCTGAGATTTACTGTTTAGATTTACTGTTGGTTGTGGTTTTAAAACACATAATCCCACAGTAATTGCTTTTCTGAATGAAGAGGCAGATAGATTTGCAGTAAGAAAGCTGCCCTTGGACAGGCAAATCTTTAAATTATTACTTTGCTCCTATTAAAATAATGGCCCGTACCTTCAAAGATGAAGAGTCTTTTCCAGCAGCTAATCGCCGGGTTGACTTCTTGGTTTAGGGCTGTAACTGATTCGGCACCTGTGGTTTTCTTTCTTCTGGCGTCATTTTACATTGAGGTTTCACTGAATGCTGTGCTTTCACTAAATTCAACGAATTTTATAATGTGAAACGCAAAAACAACACTATCCAGCTATTTAATTCATTCTAAATTGGGAATATTTGAGATTATTGCCGGAGTCTCCCCAAAAAAGTGAACCAAAGGTATCAGAGCGCTTTACATGAGCACCAGCCAGTTGCGTTACAACCTCTTCTGACATTGGACACCCCTAGGGCCAGCGCAACACCAGGCCCCCTGCCTGGCTCACGTGGCGGGCAAAGAAGCTGTTGTGGTCTGGCATCCGTCTTACTGCAGTAGCACCAGAGCACTTCACAGGTCTTTAAAAGACCATTTAGTTAACGAGGACTTGTTGTTCTTTCACCCCTTCGTGGAGCCCCTGCAACTTCACTCTGCCAATTGTTTGAAGAATTAGCCCCCTCCCTCCTCCAAAATGTTTTCTTAGCCGCCCCCCCTTTTTTTGACACTAGTTGCGCCCCCAGTTTCTTGGTGCACTCGATCTGCCTGTCTACGGCCTTTTGTGGATGTATGGGTCAATTCACTCGTGTTTGACTTTTGAAATAAAATGCACAAAAACACTGGAAGTAAAGCAGATGGCCTTACAGAGCCAAGAAGTGCTTAAAATTAAAACAAACACGAAGAAATACATGTAATTAATTTATACGCTTTGGAAAAGTGCTGGGTATTCTGTGTAGGCAGGGACTGGAGGACGCACATGGATCTGGTCACCTCTTGTTAGCAGGAGTGCTGACATGGGTTGCTCTGTGCCGCAGTGATGATTTCTGGCACCCCAGTATGTCACATAACCCCTCTAGCAGGCACTGTACCGGGCTCAAGGGCCTACAGGGCATCCTATGGTTGCTTAGGGTTTTTCATGGTTAAATGACGGGAGAGCCTAAGCAAGTTCTTCTGACCCAAGGCAGGCCCAGGAGTAACAAATCAGTGCCAGATTTTCTGTACTGTACTGACCATGTTAAGGAGTTCCAGTTATAATTGGTGTGTGAATTTTTGCTACATAGCTATCATGTAAATTTGGCATGTATTATTAAACAATTTTCAGGGGATATTGTTTTATATAGCGCCAACAAGAGCACTTTACATGAGCACCAGTTGCATTGCAACCTCTTCTGACCCTGCATCTTCACTCTGCAGATTGCTGGAAGAATTACCAACCCCAACCCCCGAAATTTTTATTAGCCCACAACCTCCTCGAAATTTGGCTCTAGTTGCGCCACTGCCCATCTCAAAAGAAATGGGGATATTTTTCCTGGTTATAGATGGCACTAACCCATGCGCGTATGAATTAAAAGACACAGCTTTTTTTGTAATTAAAGCAGCATTTGGTGTATTTCAGTGTGAACTGCTCTCACAAGGCTTATAAAACGATTGCTTCATCTTAGCGCACACACAATGATTTCATGACATAACCGCTACCACTAGTCACTATGATCTGGGTACTCAGTTGAACTCCATCATCATTGTTTGACAAACAAAAAGCACAAATCTGAAAAAAATCTTGCTAGTGCTGTAGCAATAATGTAAAATGAAAACAAACAGTAAGTCCCCACCACTTCTGAATTATGTGGTATGCACCTGTTACAACGCATTTTTTACAACGCACTACCACTACAACGCAGGCATTACAACGCATACCATTACAACGCATTGCGCTGGGGGGCGCTCTAGGATAAGAGGTAAGTTTAATTTACTATCCAACACCTTCCCTAGGGTCCACGGGGACTGGAGTTAGAATAGTAAATTATACTTACCACTATCCAGCACCCCAAAGCGCTATGCGTTGTAATGGTATGCGTTGTGAATACCGCGTTGTAATGGTATGCGGAGTAAAAGTATGCGTTGTAACGTCATACATCCGAATTATGTTGTGAGTTAACGATAATAATGTAAAGCCCGTCTGCATACATTTGTATGCCTAGTGAATGTGGAGACAATATCCTTCATCTTCAAAATCCCTTCGGTCAGTTGGTGTCACTCACTTTGCGCATTCATTGAAAGTCGAAGATGAATGTTACACCCCATTACTTTCAAACATCACTAGCTACCACTGAGTGACAGAGACAGTATTTTAGTTCACTGAGAAAACTCTACTTGAATCCTGGTATCTTTGGCATAAGCATGAAGCTACTGTCCAGAGAAACATGCGATACGTTCTAGCAGTACCCAAAAACATTAAAGTTAAGAACACATTACAAGATACATCCAGAACCAATTAAAAAAAAAGGCACAAAATGGATTCTTATGCTATGCCGCAAAGATGTGTTCTTCAATTTCACCTATTGGTTGGCATGGAAAGCTACGTTAGTGGCCAGATTTGGCAAATTGTGTACTGGCTGTTTTGGCGTTGCCAGTCTCAAGTGCCAATGTTGAGAGGGCCTTTTCACAAATAAAAGTATACATGGGAAGGAAAGAGAGAGCGCGAATGACTATAGAATCACTGAATAAATATTGTATGGTGTACTACAATAAATTTGACTTGCAAAAATGTATTTGGCCCTCAAAAACACTGTACTGTATATACACTGTCATATACCATGCATCAATGAAGAAAGCTAGCAATAATAAAAGCAAAGCGTTCCATAAACACCGGTAAAACACAGTTTCCATTGTTTTTTATGGCGCGAAAATGAGTAACCACTGCAAAGCACTGTTTTTTTAAGGTATTGAAATCACTGGAAAACACTGACAAAACACCACCAGAATTTACCAAAAATAGAACTGAAAAACAGGAAAGCCTAATTATAAGTATCTCAATCCAGCCAATACATCTGTCCACCCATGCCCCCTTAATAACTGTCTATATAATCAGTGGGAAATATGTAGGTCCAAGATGGACTCTGAATAGAGCAATGCTTGTCGATAGAGAGATCGTAGAATCAATTAGTAGATCTACTTCAGAATTTTTTGCTTTCAACCTGGGATCAACTACTGTAGAACAGGTATGGGTCGCCTATAAGGCTAATTTGAGAGGCCCGCAGCACTCCCTAATAAGCATTAAAAACAGGCAAAAAACTCAGAACTTACGAGCATTAGATCGCTGCCCTTAAGGCAGAAAGAAATAATCTTAGTTTAGGGGACCAGGGGAACTCCGATTTAGTAGACAAAAAGCTGGAGGAGGATAGATAAAAATTCAGGTTACTCTTGGATCAAAAATGCAAAGCACAGTGGCAATCCAGGAACATTGAGCACTTTAAATATGGTGAGAAGGCGGGGGCGGATAGAGCCAAAAATGACATAAATGAATTAATTATAGATAAAAGTGGTAATAAGTCAACGAACCAGGAGGATATTCAAAACGCCTTACTTTCATTGTTCTCGGACCTCTATAAAGAAGATGTTGAACCAACTCAGGCCAAGATATCTTCCTGGTTAGTAAATAAATCTCTGCCTATTCTCACTGAGACCTCTAGAGCGATACTTGAAGCACCCATAACGATGGAGGAGATAAAAATCCAAATAAAAAGAGCAAAAAATAAAAAAAGCTGCTAGTCTAGATGCCATCCCCAATGAAATATACAAATTATTACAGGAAGAACTCCAGTACGCCCTCTTTACTCTCTTTAATTCAATATATTCCTCCTAGGGGGTGATGGCAAAATCATGGAATGAGGCTACGTTGGTATTAATTTTAAAACCTGGAAATAACCCCTTGGCCGTAGACTCTTACCGTCCAATCTCCCTGCTAAACGCCGATTACAAGATCTTTATGGCCATTTTAGCAGGGAGATTGGCGAAATTGGCATCCAACTTAATTAATCAAGATCAGAAGGGTTTCATGCCAGGAAGGGTGATTCAAGAACAAACCCAGCTCCTTATAGGCAATATTGATCTTGCAATGACTAAGACTGACCCATTAGCAGTAGTTGCAATCGACGCTGCAAAATCCTTTGACCGGGTGTGTTGGAGATATCTTTGAAGAACATTAGAGGTTATGGGACTGGGCCCAATATTTATTCAGACGGTGAAGCACTGCTATGCAGATGATTCGGCTAAGATTCTTTTGAATGGTTCTTTGACCCTGAGTTTTTCAATTCAGAGGGAGACCAGGCAGGGATGCACCCTGTCACCCCTTCGGTTCAATTTATATATAGAACCTCTAGCACAGACCTTTAGATTGAACAACGCCATTACTCCCTTTAAATCCTCGGCCTATGAGTGTAAACTGGCAATATATGCCGATGACATTATAGTTTATACCAGTAACCCAGATCATTCGATACCACAACTCCAATGCACCTTGAGGGAATTTGACAAGGTTTCAGTGTATCAGGTTAATTCAGATAAAACCGAAATAATGTGCTGGAATACAGTCTATAGAAACGGATCAGAAAGTAGGGAACTCAGATACCTTGGAATTAAGGTAGTCAAGGAACTAGATAAAATCCCATTGATCAACCTGGCCAAAATCGAGAAAGATCTGGATTTTTTGTTCGCTAAATGGAAAAACCATCCTCTGACCATCTATGGGAAGGCCAATTTAGTTAAAATGTCAGTGCTGGTTAAACTCACATATATTTTTTACGCAATCCCTCTTTTCCTAGTAAAGCTATTAACAAAATACAGGGGAAAATCTGTAGTTTTATATGGGGTCAAAAAAAGTCCAGGATGTTGTGGAAAAAGCTGAGGAGGAAGCTCTTTAAGGGAGGATTAGCACTCCCGGACATAAACTGGTACCTGATGGCCTTTCAATTTAAAGGTATAAGGATGCTATTAACCTATCCAGAGCAATCAGCATGGGGCAGAGTACTCAGGGAAATGGTTATGGTTGAGGAGGGGGTTTTCTGGTGGCTTTTTATACAAATTCAGCGCACCAAGATTTTTCAAAAGAGTCAGGCTACAGGTGTTAAAATTAGCACTCTCCACGTAGTATAAAATAAGAACCATCTGGGGCTTAGGATACCTTTCGGATTTCGCCCCAATTTGGGACTCCCCTGGCACACCACTCTGTTTGAAAGACAGTCTGGTGATGTCTATAAAAAATGCAGGGATGGTTAGATGGTCAGATTTGGTTGATTCAGAGGGCATTCTTCCTTGGGAAGTTTTAAAAGCCAAGATAGGTCCTCAGTTTTCGAGATTTAAAAATCTTCAGCTAAAATATTGGTACGAATAAGAAGCTGACGACATCTTAGGTAAATGGGAAGTTGAAATGCTAGTACAAGATCCTAGCCCAAGGAAAAGAGAGATAGCTCTTTGGTACACACAAATCCAAGAAGCAGAGGAAGGCACTGCTCCACCTCCAGTATTAGTATGGAATTCAATATTAGTCATTCCAAATATTGAAGAACTATATGATATTTCATTGAAGACCCTGTATAAATATGTGAAACCGGCCACATTGAAGAAAAATCACTTTTTTGTAATAAACAGGTTATATTACACCCCAGAAAAATATCGATATTTGCCCCAGACCCGCCACCAAGTTGTCCCAGATGTGCCCAAATTAAGCCAAATGATCTGCATATTTTTTTTCAAAGCCCAACCTTAACCATTTACTGGAAGGGTTTTGGGGATACATTGTCATCCATCTTCGACATCGGTTTGGAAGTAGATCTTTAGTCTTTTTTGGAATGAATGATCAAACCATGGGAGTATTCTCTCAGTGTCAAAAAGCATTAATGTTGTACCTAATACTTCTAGTAAGAAGAGAGATATGTATTAACTGGAAATCCCCTACCCCCCCATCCCCGATAAAGAAGACTGGTTTAGAGCAGCAGTTAATATGTCAAGATTAGAATTGGACACCGGAAATGACGACCTCCCTAACATCTGGCAGCCCTTCACAAGATGGGCACGACATAGACATCTGAATATTTAACTAAAGTCCCAATAGTCTCAAACAAGTCCCAGGAGTTCTCTTGTGGTTTTTTTTCGTTCTTTTTACATGGTCCTATGATTACACCAACCCTCATATTCGTGAGGAAGGCCAAGGGGCCTAGACGGAAACAGTGAGCCAAGTGGACTCCAGGAATAAAAGAGTATAAAATTGGCATGTTAAATCTGTTTAAGTCTTAGTAAAGATGAGGACAAAAAAAAAAAGAGATGAGGAGTATTTCAGTCTTGATTCGCTTCTCTCTCTACGTTCTGCCGCGTCCGTTCACTTCCGGAAATGAACGGATGCGGAAGAGCGTAGAGAGAGAAGCGAACACAGGAGTTTCCCCGACAAGGAGAGAAGAAAAAAGTGCGGCATTGCGTGCACATTACAAGTACTATGCGAAACTAGAATGCGATCGCCTAAAGAGTGCCACTAAATTTGGAAATAAGAACAAGATATAGAGCAGTAAGTCCTCAAATATCTATGAAGAATAGATTGTGGACTCTTGCATGATTTAAAAGACAAGGATAGAAGGATTGGCAGACGACCCAATGTGTGGAAATTAAGATGCCCTGATGAGAACCCTTGAGGATTGAAACGCGTCGGCAATTAGCTACTAATTGAGCTGGATGTGATAAAGGATCAAGAAAAAGGAATATTATTGATGCTTTATAATACATGGAAGGAATTTGAATTGAAGGCTAAAAAACGCTTCATTAGATTTGAGTAAATACCTGATTACTTGTTCCACATTGGTTTGTTTTGATGTGATCTTGTTTGTAAAAATTACTGTAAAAGTATAGTGTATGGTTCGATCAAATGTTGGTCTTTATATTGTTGTAAGTACAAGTGTAAATTGTGATATATGTAAATATATGTATTATATGTAAAATGTTAGTATTTCTGTGTGAAGGCCAAAGTCCTTCTAAAAAATAAGAATTTAAAACATAGGGTGAATAAATAACCCAATCACGGAAAGAATATAGCGTGGTTTGTCTAAAAATAATAATATAAGTGACAAGGATACCAAGTAATTTGTTGTTTAAATTGTATAAGAAGGCCCTACTTGGTCCCTGTCTGCTGGGCCTATCCCCCCTTTTTTGTAACTGTTTATAGGCAATAAGGCATACTTAAGGGTTCAGGGGTGACATTAATATTTAAAAGTGAGTTTTAGGCCACTCAAAAAGGGTTAATTTGAGAGGTTGAACTTGCAATTTAAACCCGCACTGCCACAGGCATATAACCTGTGTGCAGCTACCAGGCTGTGTAAAATGGAAGTCTTTCACACAGTAGCACAAGTGTTCACTTGTAACCAGCCCAGTGTCCCTACCCTAGCTGTGCTGCAGCGACCTTCTCTTGAAAGGCAGAAACTGGTGGCATACATCCTCAGTCGAATTTACCATGAAATAACCTCAAATGACACTTAGATTGTGAGACTTACCCACCGCAATGGTCGAAGGACCAGGTCTATCAAACAGCATTTTTACAGCGCTGCACTGTCACCCATGGGGTAATCTGGGCGCGAGGCAAAAATGCTAAACAGATGACATAAAAATGAGCTAGCAGAAAAGTTAAAACAGAGGGCAGAAAACAAGCAGAAAAGGCATATGAGGTCAAAACAGCAGGCAGGAAAAACCACAGAGAGGGCAAGAAAAATAGCAGAAAAAGCAAAACAGAAAAGGCAGAACAGAGGGCAGAAAAACAAGTAGAAAAGGCATATGAGGGAAAAACAGCAGGCAGGAAAAACCACAGAGAGGGCAATAAAAATAGCAGAAAAAGCAAAACAGAAAAGGCAGAACAGAGGGCAGATAAACAAGTAGAATAAGGCAAAAAAGTAGCAGAAATGGGTAAAACAGAGGGTAGATAAACGAACAGGAACGGCGAAACAGAGCTAGAAACGAGGGGCGTGACACAAACAAAGGGCAGCAGGTAGACAGGCAGCAGAGTGTATCAGACTGAAGGCAAGCAGGACAGTAGAACTGTTGCATGAGGACATGGCACGAGAACCTGCCAGTGATCAGAGCAAAGAAACTCTGGTTCACTAAATGGGGAGAACCCCTTTGTAACTGTGGTGATTCAGAACACAATACCCTGATATTTCTCTGCTGGAGCTCTTGTATTAAAGAGGAACAAGTCATTATGCAATACCATGATCACCCACCCCAACTTCTGGCCTCTCTCTGCATCACATAGGTAGGCATATGCACATTAGTAAAAAGAGCTGTTAGCACTGGTCCATGCACAATATTTCAAACAAGGGTCTGTTTTGGGAGGGTTCGCTTCTTGGGCTTAGTCACACAAATTTGCCAGTTGCTGGGGGATCCTATTAGGGTTCTCCGAGTTGTAGACAGTCTGGATTTTTAATTACCGGAGTCTAGGTTTTACTCCTCTGGCTGCAGCTGTTTTTCCTGAGGCTCATCTTCATCTTAAGGTTTTCTTATTTGCCTCTGGGGGCTCCCCATTGTTGCTTCCTCTGGTCCATCAGGAGTTCCCGAATGATGACTTGGGATGTTGTTAGGCGCGCTGACAACAGGATCAGGTGCAGGGACTAGCGTTGCTCCAGAGTTGCAGGTTAGAGTATGGTTAGGCATTTGACCTCTTGTTTGTATCAAGATGGTCAGTGTGAGAGTGACTGGCTGCCCTGCCATTGGTGCAATCGGTGAGTAGATTACGGCACTTGTGACCATCAGAATTTTGAACTTAGGTGTGATCTTTGGCTGACCATCAGGGGAAACCCCTGTCTGGCAGATATTTATTAGTGGTATTGTTTTGGTGATGGACCTTTTTCGTTTGCTTCTGTGGTGCAGGGAGTTTCATGTTTTCCTTGACTTCATAGTTGACTGAATCACAATGCTGCAATGGCACAGCTGATTGACAAAGTATTTTACCCATGTGTTTTAGTTTGGAGAAGAGTGAATGTATGTGATGTGTAGTGAAATTATGAGGGCTGAAGTGGAATTGTTAGTTGTTGGATTGTGTGGAGTGCATTTCTGTATTGCAATTATGTAGCATGGTGTGCTGTGGAAATATGGGTAGCACTTATGTGGGATTGAGTGTTTTTTTTATTATGTGGAATGGTATTATGTGGAGTGTTGTTGAATGGTGTGGCATGACGGTAATTTTATGTTGTTGGTTGGATGTAGTGTGGAATTAAGTGGTAGTTTGTGCAATTGTGTGGCGTGGAACTGTGTGGATATCTTTTCCTTTTTGGTGTGGAAAATAACAAATAGCTAGGAGCTAAGCTGCAGTTCTGTGCCTTTGGGTCGTAAAAAACAAGTTATGGGTGCTCAGGGCACCTGCGTACAAGCAAAAAGAGGTGACAAGTAAGTAATTTTGTTTTCATTTGTACCCTTCTCTGTTGTGGTAAGGTGGGGATATTATGTGCAAATCAATTCCTCCTATATGGTATGTGATCTACATTATCTGAACTCTCCTTGAACATGCACAACCCAATGGCTACTGGATATATGCGTATCCTCATGGGTAAAGTACATGTAAATGAGGTTAGGGTACCTTATCCACATAACGTGCAAGGTATGGTGCCACCATCCTGTTTCTTCTATGGCGATTTACGTTCTGACCCCGGATAGCAGCATCTTCAAAGAGCGTGGCTCCAGGGGAGCAAAACGCACAAGAAGAGGGTGGGCAAAGGTCTACAGCTCAGGATCTAAAGGTGCAAAGGCTTTTGAAGTGTGGGCCTCTTTGTATCCAGTACTTTAAAACAGACACTTCCATTGAAGTGCTCATCAGCAGGGTTGCAGAGGTTGGAAGCACATAAGTACAGGAACACCTCAAATATACTGAAGTTCGGTTACTACTTTCTGTTGCCTAGCTCCTGGTTCATGAGAACACCCATATCCTTTCAGTGCACCCCAGGCAGGGTGGGAGGATGTTGGGTCTCTGGAGCACTGGTGATGTCTAGGCAGGATGGTAGTTTGAGTGTACACCTTGTCGAGTGACACTCCTCTTTGTTTCATACGTCTATCCCTTCAGGCATATGTGCAGGTAAAACAGTGAGACACCCTTGTAACAAGACAACAGCTCACAGTGTGTATACTCTTTGGGAAAATGATATTGATTTTCATATTGTTGTCTCTGCCTTTAATGAGCTGTGCATGAAAGACCTTCACGTGTTCAGAATTAACACTTGATAAGAATTAATAGGGGCAAATTTCAAGCCCTGGTTATCATGTCTGAAGATCTTTTTTCAGATATGCCCCTTTGTCTTGATATGCCCCTTTACCGTGAGGACAGTGGCTCGGCCAGGGAAACTGGTCTGTCCTGTTAGGAAAATGTGTAATCAGTCCTTTCACATTTCTGCCTTGTTGACATATATCCATCAAACACAGACAAAAATGACACTATTTATTTATTTATTTATTTTTGCAACTTATACCGCGCAAACTAAAACCCGAAGGTGTCAAGGCGCCTGACTAGGTCAATATTCCGTACTGAACGTAGAGTGCCGAAGACTGTCAGTTGTGGCGTCCCTTAGAAAAATCACACATTCAAAGGTGTATTGAGGGATGCACTACAGGCAGAGCGGGAACACTGTTTACTGTCTGTCTGTACGTCCATCTTTCCTTGGAGGAGGTGCAGGATGGCTGTTCGGTACACAAACGCGATTTGGTTTTAGTAGTTTATTTACATTATACACCTACATAAGGCAGCATTGTTTGTAAGCGCCTGAGGTCATGTCCAAAAGTTTAGTGCCTTAAAAATTTTAAAGGATACAAGAAGGGTGATCAAACCTAACAAGAAAGGACGGGGTAGGGGGTGGGGAAAAGGGAACACACATGGAGAAATGGTGGGTAGGAGGCGGAAAGTAGTAACACTGCCCAACCTGCCACCCTTTGCACACGGCGAAGTCTTGTTTTTTTTTGTTTGTGTGTGTGTGTGGGGGTGTGGCGTCAAGGCAGGCAAATGGAATATACAGCGACTGCCTATTTGCACTGCAGGATCGCGATGCACTCGTAGGTGTCTGAAAGGTGACATGTTGGCGCTGTTTCTTTGTGGTACAAAGTACAAAACCTCTACGAATCTCCAAAGAATAAAAAATAAAATAATCTCTTTACCTTAGAGGCTAGCACGAGCCCAGCTCTTTCTACCTCCCACCAGTGGGCCGAAAGGATCTAAAGTTTATAGACACAACTTGTAGGTGCTACACAAAATACCAATAAATTAACAAATACATATATAAATGTAGAAATGTGTCAAGCTCGCAAACAGTGCTGTGTGGCCTATCTACCTTTTCTTCTATCGCTGCAGGCTATCTATGCAAGTGCACTGACATGCCTGGAAGGCAACGTGTTAGTACTTCACAAAATACTAATGCCTACATTAATAAAAGATTAATGTATGCCAAAAAGTGAGTAATTACTGTTTTGGAACCTCTAAGTGATCTAAAGAGTCTGTAAAGCACATTGTTGGTGCTATACCAAATAGGATCACACATTTGAATAATATACATTTCGGCGTCTCTTCTGATCGTACAGCACTGCCTCTCTTATCTAACACTTACCTAACACCACGTTGATGAATTATTTGGGTTCCATAAGGGTTTGTGACAGAGGAAAGAGGAAGCTCTTATTTGTAAAACATTTAAATACGTGTCTGTATTTGTGTCTAAGACAGATTCAGGGCTTCTGGAAATAGAACAAATAGTACATTACACAGCCAACAGTCGAAGCCATCCCGAAAAAAACCAAACATACTGCTGTGGGTCAGAGCCCATTAAAGACCGTGCTGTGGGGGTGGCATGGACCAGCAGCACCCGGCAGCAGAAGGACAAGCGGCTGTCACCGGCAGCCGGGATAGAGACGGTGGCGCACTAACTCACCATGGGTGACTGCAGCAGGGAAACTGCGGCTATACAGAGCTCCAAACTCCACAAGCAGGGATTTTAAAAATGAAAAGCATCCAGGAGCGCTTAGCCCCGGAGGACAGAGCCGCTTGCAGGGGAAGGGGAGCACGGTCACAGCGCCAACAAGCACATTCATGGACCATAATCTGGGAGACAACGGACAGCGGGAGGGGGGCAGGAACAAAATGAACGCGGGAACAGGAAAGTAAACGTAGCAGGGCAAGCGTGCTGCTGCCGGCGCAATCGAGGGTTCTTTACGGTGCAAGTCAAAATGACTGCACACTATTTTTAAAAAAGACAATTGCGCTGTGTAAGCGTTACAATATTGTTGTTAGGCGGTGCTGCTCTGGAATAACTGGAAGTTACTTATCGGCTAAAGAGCCAATAATTAGCCCGATAACAAATAAAATGCCAAAGTTAACCAATGGCAGGCGGCAAGAAATAACAAAGCAATAGGCGGAGTTTCACCACCCATATAGACTACTAGATGTCTCGGAGAGACAGCGCATGCGTGCAGCGTAGGCGAGACCTAAAAATACTAATAACTATTGCCCAAGCCACTGTTATAGCTTTGGGGATGTGGAATAATAGTCTGAATTGTTACACTTGTATAAGTGTGTGTTTTAGTAGTTGTGTAGGTGCTGCAATTGGCAGCGCTGGGAGGGTCAATAGTTGGTGGAAGCTGCAGTGGCCTCCTGATGTGGGCTCTGGCACCTATTTTGTGCTTCACAAATTACGTACTGCATATCCCTAGATGCCAGCCCCAATGTAGTAAAATAATAGGCATCAATCCATTGAAAAACTGCAGAAAACAAAGCTAGTTTTTGGTAATTTACACCCGACAATATAAGGTTTTGGGCACAGAGCCCCACCTCAGCGATAGAGACAATGCATTGGTAACCATCTCAGTTTTCTCTTTTAATTAGTAAAACACATTGATACCAAAACCATCAAGGAAATCTGGCAGCAACCAAGTAGGGATTAAGAGAAGAGAGGAGGCAGTTGACTAAGTCAGCAAGCAAAACTTACTACATGTCAAAAAGGCTGAAACCCGACCAATGGAAAGACATTTTGCTTTACCCAGGGACAAACTTTACCTTTACCAGGAAGTCCCAGAGACCAATGAGCCCTCAGCCTGTAATCTCTACTTATGGTCAGTTAGAGCCTCACGAAATTTTTTGGACTCAACGTTAGAAACATGACTAATTAACACAGTAATGTGGATTATACCAGGTCTCCACTCGCAGCACCCCTTCCCTAGGCTCTAAAGAAAACAACATTACCATGACCAACTTGGCCACGGTAGCCTTTCATTCAGGATCAGAGGGCAGGCAAATTGCCTTCCTTACAAACAGATGGCAAATCTCTTCTCCAGATAGGACACACAAGCTGCCCTAGCAACACGCTACTTGAGGTCTAATCAGAAACTGTACAGAAACATTCAACCCTCAGTCTTGAGTGAATGTCAACTGAGTAGAGGATGAAGCCTGCCATTACCTCCTATGTGAAGTGGATCATGAACTTCTATTTCTCCAGTTTGTCTGCTGAGTCTGCAGCACACCACTCCAGCCCCACCATCAGACTAAGCAAACCTTCAACGATCTCTTACTCTCAGTCAATATTCTTTGATTTTATGCTAAGGTTTACAAGTGGGCCTATTAATTAATATGTCTTCTCTCCTCTGGGCTCCTCTGACCCATCTGGGGAATTCTTAGGAATATTCTTATGGTCTTTAATCATAGACAAGTTACTGCAAGTCGAAAGCGGTACTTCTTTTGGGCGTGGGGGAGAGAGCCATTGCAGGGAATAACAGACGTGCATCATTGCATGTTTAGTATCTACACAGAGCCAGGGCTTCAAATGTGGAAGGTGGTAATTAGAATTAAATTTCAGACCCCACTCCTGATATTCGTAGGCGAGCGAGTAAACCCCTTGATTACCATTTTCGGCAATGGAATTGTGGCCGTAATGTCATTCTGGAGGTAAAGGTTTTCTTTCTAATTGTATCTTGAAACCCAGTACTATTTTTCCTCCCAGTAATCAGTGAAATTGATTTTACTAACGGTTTCTTTTTCACATAGAGGCCTAAAGTGTACAACTGTCTGTAAATGTTAATTGATTCTGAATAGCTTTATTCGATTTCAGTATCAAAATCATAAAAGCATCAACAGTACATAAATATACACCAATACATCAATACATTTCATTTCATAAAAATTTACGTCTGTTAAAAAAAAGTTTAAATCAATAGACTAAATCAGTTAATCAGCAAACAGCAGGAAGAGTGAACAAATTAATTAAAAGCAGGGGAGAGGTGGCCACTCCGTACAAGACCACTTCTAGCCGTTCGGAAATTACTCTGTGTAGCTTGGTGTTGCGACGGGACATATAATGTTCTAGGGTAGAATTCACTTAGACTCCAAATAGATATAGGTCCGTCACCTATTTGTGGCTGCCAAGTTTGGAGGTATGGGACAACATATTTATTGCTAAATTTTACGAGTACCAAATCGCCCACAGTATTTTTTGGGAGAGGTCCTAACCAGCCCACCCTTCTAACGCTTAGTATAGTGCCATCTATATTGGGGGGCAAAAGTCTATTTTTGGTTATCCAGAACACTACCTTGTGCCTTAGGTACTGAAGTCTTTCGTGTTTCCCCTTTGGGAGTTCTGGTATTCCTGAAAGGACACATACGATAGGAGCTGCCTCTGGTGGCAAATGAAGATGGTTAGTTTTGTGTGGTATAGTTTTATGACTAGCCGCTATTCTTTTTTGAGATGACGTTTCTTTAATCTGCCCAGCCCTAGGGTAAGAACTCTGTGATGCTGTGGCGGCTTTCGAGATATTTAAGGTTTTCATATGTTGGGCAATTAATTGGCTACGGGTGGTCTTGCTTTGTATAATGGAATTAGGTGTTTCTATGGGGACTGGACGCTGTAATTGTACGGATCCTTCCATAGTTTTTGTAAGTATCGAGTTAGCCTTTATTGCTTCCTCGACGCCCGTGAGCCTGTCCCCTAAGCTAGTCATTTCATCGATCAACGGGGATATAATTGAATTCATCATATTTTCTAGCGCGGAGAGTAGAGAAACCTGTATAGATGCTTTCAGTGTAGCAGTGCTAGGAGTATTGGGTAATGCTGGATTTCTGTTTAATTTTTGTTGCTTGGCCTGACTGCCCGTTTGTTTAGCCTCATCTCTTTTCCTTTTGGCAGAGAGCACCTGGGTAGGAACTGCGGGTAGAGAAATTGCTATTGGTCGTATTGTGAGGGGCGTAAGCTGTAGAGTTTGAGTTAGTTGGGAAGAACAACTGGACCCAGGATTAGTCATAACCATAGGGGAGATTGGAGCGGTAGTTTGCGCATTTTCTAATTCCACAGAGGCGTACGAGGATTTACACATTTGATTTAGTTCTTCTAGTAATGATATAGCTGGGGCTGTATCAGCAGTCTGTGGAGGAGAACCCATACTAAGAGAACTGTCCATAGCTGGGGATCGTTCTATTCTCTCTAATTCACTAGCAGTAGGCAGTATAGCACTCTTGATATAATAGTCCATTGTTCCCCTAAGCAAGTCACCCTGGGAGGAAAGTTTTCTAATACCCCCCTTGCAAGACATAACGTGACAGCTTCGAACAGTAAAAATAAGTCAGTATCGGCTACCGAACTGTAGTGACCCTTAGGAAGGACCTGTAGAAAGAACCAGAAATAGTCAGTGGGTAGCGGTACCTTTAATCAGTGTTCTTCACATCTTCACATCTTGGTTCAGAAACAAGGGGGGTGCCCCAACCCGGCCTCCTCTGGCCTCTGATGGCCACAGATGGTCCCGCCCTTGTCCCGGGCTTCTCCCAGGCTCTACCCGCGCGCGACCTCGCGAGGCGAGGGACCAAGCTGCAGTTATGTACGCCTCCTGGCGCGTGGAAATCCGGTGCCCCAGGGGATCCTGGAGATTGTAGGCAGGAGCAGGCAGGATGGCCGGTGGAGCCAAGCCCGGCCGGTGATAATGAGGGGGGAGGAACAAAGCCCGGCCGTGGGAAGAAAGGTGAGATTCACCGCAGCCCCTCCGAGTTCAGCAGGCAACAGGGGACTCGGCCCCAAGCTGCAGTTATGTTCGCCTCCTGGCGCGTAGAAATCCGGTGCCCCAGGGAATCCTGGAGATTGTAGGCAGGAGCAGGCAGGATGGCCGGCGGAGCCAAGCCCGGCCGGTGATGAAGGAGGGGGGTCGGATAAAAGCCCGGCTGCGGGAAGAAAGGTGAGATTCACCGCAGCCCCTCTGAGTTCAGCTGGCAACAGGGGACTCGGCCCCAAGCTGCAGTTATGTACGCCTCCTGGCGCATGGAAATCCGGTGCCCCAGGGGATCCTGGAGATTGTAGTCAGGAGCAGGCAGGATGGCCGGCGGAGCCAAGCACGGCCGGTGATGAAGGAGGGGGGGCGGAACAAAGCCCGGCCGCGGGAAGAAAGGTGAGACTCACCGCAGCCCCTCCGAGTTCAGCAGGCAACCAACACTGGTTAATTATTGCCACCAGTGTTTATCAGTCAGTAATAACTTTATTTCGGTCAGAGACCATGAAAGTGCAGATAAAATAAATACAAAGCACAATTCATTAAAACAATAAATAGTAAGCAGGTAATATTGGTCATAAAAATAGATTAAACTAAGAAGTTAGCATGTACCTAGTAGCATATGATTTAAAAAATTGATCAAAGATATTGACATTAGTATTAAACAAAGCCTTTCCTTCTGCGCCACATACCATGTAAAAAACGGGATACAGCAAAAACTATGGGAGGCGAGGTATCATACATTAAAACTCTACACGCCTGCATGCAATGTCTGAAGCCCAAATTCCTACCTAATGGAATCAATCAGCATTTTCTTATTTTTGAATACGCTGGACAGAAGAACATAACATGTGGAACATCTTCTCGCATATAATTACATGCCGGGTAGGTTCCATTTTCTGTTTTAGCCCATTTCGAGGTAAATCCCCCAATTGGCAAGCAGCCATGCCTCAGTTGGGTATATAGTTTCCTCGCAAGAGGAGGTTGGATTACGTCTAGGAATTCCTCTTGTCGTGGTTCAGATTTTACTAAGAGGAACTCTACAGACAACCTGCCCTGGGCTGTTGATCGCTGTAGGGCAAGTAAATTTTGTCGCCTCATCAAGGTTAGCCTCTCCGACCTGGGCATCCTCGGACAGCTCAGCTCGGGGGTCTCCCATAGCTGGGGCAAGCGTACCTGGGTGGTGAGGACCTTGATGTGGAATAGCCAAGGGATATTTTTGTTTTTTATTTGTCCCCAAACCTCCAAAAATTCCGCTCCTGAGGGGGCCAGTTCCGGTACTGACCAGTACCTCTTCCAGTAGAGCAAGGGCCGAGCAGCTACCAATTCCTCTATGGACTCCAGCCCCAGATCCAGTCGCAAGGGGGTAATTGGTGTGCTCTGTGGTAAGCCCACCAAATTCCTTATAAAGGACTTTTCTACCCTCAGGAGGCTAGATGTGTTCTTATGTCCCCAGAATTAAGCGCCATACATTGCGGCTGTCCTGGCCTGAAGTCCATAGATTTCAAGAACCGGTGCAGCCGGTTTGAAATCTGATGTTCTATGAAGCTTGCTTATACCCCCTACTAGTTGCGATAGTCTATGGGCTGATTTAGTGATTTGGTGGCCCCAGTCAAAATCTTCCATCAAGGTAATACCAAGGTAGACAAAAGTATTGACCCGTTCTAGGGGAATACTGAGAAGGACGGGATTTGGACGGGTCTGCCTCGGCGGGTTGAAGATCATATACTTGGTTTTATCCAAGTTAACCTCCAATCCACGCGAGGCACAGACTGTTGCAAACCCGTCCACAATGCGCTGTATGCCCGATGATATTTTGGATAACAGCAAAGTGTCATCTGCAAACATCAGAGCGGGCACCCGTCCAGTGGCCAACCAAGGAGCATCATTGTCTTTTACACCATTTAAGACGTCCACGAGGCCATTAATGTAAAGGCAAAATAACGTAGGAGCCAGGACGCAGCCCTGTCGCACACCCTTGGAGACAGGGAAACGAGCTGAGAGATCCCAATGTCTCCCACACCTAACTTGGGCATAATTGCCAACATGCAATCTAATCAAGATATTCAATAGATAGGGCAGGAGACATGGGCATCCGCAGAAATGTTTCCGGGGGGGCAAAATTTTAACTTCATCACCATCCTCCGACATGATTGAGCACACGTATTAAATACATTTAATAAAAATCTAATAAGACAAAGAGCTTATATAAACAAAGAAACCCATAGGGGGAACAGAAAAATCTTGTGAGGCGCCACAGCACATGACGTGGCAACTACCATAACACAGAGGGAAAAACTAAAAATGGCCAGAAAAAAACAAAAAAATTCTATATCAGGTTGACGTGGTTCTAGAGCATGGGTACTCACAAACTTTCTCTCGGGGGGGGGGGCAAATTTACAGTGTGGTTTGTGGCTGAGGGCTGTACCGGTGGGGGCGGGGTCAATGGGGGAGGGGGTTGGGGCTAGAGCAACAAAAAAACTATGACCATGAGGTTGAACACATGCCCCTGTAGCGGACGCCTTCATCCACTGAGCCACCAGACCAAGCATACACACATCTCTCTCTATCTCTCTCTCTCTCCTACCTCTCTCTCTTCTACCTCTCCCTATCTCTCTCTCTCCCTCTCTCCCTCTCTGTCTCCCTCCCTCTATCTATCTCTCTTCTCTCCCTCTATCTATCTGTCTCCCTTGCTCTATTCATCTCTCTTCTCTCCCTCTCTCTGTCTCCTCCGCCTCTCTCTCGGTCTCCCTCCCTCTATCTATCTCTCTTCTCTCCCTCTCTCCGTCTCCCTCCCCCTCTCTCTCTCTCTCTCTCTCTGTCTCTCTCCCTGTCTCCCTCCCTCTCTCTGTCTCCCTCCCTTTCTCTCTGTCTCCCTCTTTGTCTGTCTCCGTCTCCCTCCATCTGTCTCCCTCTCTCTGTCTCCCTCTCTCTGTCTCCCTCTCACTGTCTTCCTCTCTCTCTGTCCCTCTCTCTGTCTCCCTTTCTCTCTGTCTCCCTCTCTCTCTATGTCTCCCTCTCTCTCTATGTCTCTCTCTGTCTCTCTCTCTCTGTCTCCCTCCCTCTGTCTCCCTCCCTCTATCACCCTCTGTCTCCCTCCCTCTCTAATTATCCCTTAGTCTCCGCCTCCCTCTCTGTCTGTCTTAGTCCCTGCCGCTGTCTGTCCCTGTCCCTGTTTGCCTCCCTCTGTCTCCCTCTCAGTTTCTCTCTGCCTGTCTGCCCCTGTCTCTGCCTCCATCTCTCTCTGTCTGTCTCTATCTCTATCTGTCTCCCTCCCTCCCTCCCTCCCTCTCGCTCTCCCTCTCACTCACTCTGTCTGTCTCCCTCTCTCTGTCTCCCTCTCTCTGTCTCCCTCCCTCTCTCTCCCTCTGTCTGTCTCCCTCCCTCTGCCTCCCTCCCTCTGTCTCTCTCCCTCTGTCTCCCTCCCTGTCTCCCTCTCTCTCCGTCTCCCTCTCTTTCCCTCTCTCTCTGTCTCCCTCCCACTATCTGTCTCTCTCCCTCTGTCTCCCTCTATCTGTCTCCGTCTGTCTCTCTCCCTTTGTCGCCCCCCTCCCTCTGTCTGTCGCCCTCTGTCTCCCTCCGTCAGAAGCCATTTATTTATTTCAGGATCTATTCATAAAATATAATCCTAGTACATTAATAAATCACTGGATGCATTTTTCATAATCCTTCACCTATCAAAGTGTTTTCGGTTAAAGAAGAGCAGATCTGATCAACGAATTGGTCTTTTTAATTAGAGAAAACGGCCGAAAGAACAAAAGGAAGGTGATTTGGAAGGCTCTGGCCTGCTTCTGTGTAAGGATGCTGTGCGGTCCGTGCATTGCCCACACATCTGAACCCATGTGGATGCTACCATTGCAGTAAAGCATGCCAGTTAATCCCCCTTCCCTCAACCGCTTGCTGCAGGCACGTAACATGGCCACTTCAAGACTCGTCTGCAGCGTTCTCTTGTTCCATCAGGTCTGCGTTTCTGCACACTGCATCCTGCCACAGAACCATGGACGTCACATTGGGGTCACCAGGGGCCGCGGCTGTGACCCCTGGCTCGTGCCTTTCAACCCATAACACTGCCTTTGTTGTGACACCTGGCCCGACAGATCACAAAGAGTGAGGGAGGGAAACAGACAGACAGGGAGTCTTTAAAAGACCATTTACTTGTTAATGGGCTAAGTTGTGAATCGCAGCACTGCTGCATTGGTGTCAGCTGTGTCAGCTGACACCAACACAGGTAGGATGTCTGCACTGCAAGGCACCTTAAAGGCAGAGGGCCCATTGTCATTCTTTATGTGATGATCAGGAGCTGAGAGAATGACAATGGGCCACGCCACAGTCTGCATGAGATTCGGAAGAGGTTTAGAGTTCAGAGAGAAGTGCGAGAGGCCCCAAGTGAGAGAACGTTTCAACTCCTGGGGCTTCTCGCCCGAGAACAGCACAGCCTGCTGTAATTACCACATTGTCACTGGGCTAGCACAGGACAGACCGGCGATCCAGGGGGGGGGCAAGCGACCCCCCTTGCCCCCCCTGCGGACGCCCATGGCGGGAGACCCTGATCTGCCAACACTTTCCACAATTTTTCCCTGGGGACAAGATCAAAAGCGGCCCGCAGGTCCACAAAGACAAGGCAGAGGCTGCCACCCTCCACTCTTGCCGTTTTCCAGAATAGGACCTGGAGCCGAAATATTTGATCCAGGGTTGAGATGCCTGACCTAAACCCAGCCTGAAGTGTAGTCAATAATTCGTTTTACTCCATCCACCCTTGGATCCTGTCCAGTATGATCCTGCCCATTAGTTTTTATGTTGTATCTATAAGGCTAATGGGCGTATAGTTTGATGGGGTTTAGCGGACAACCCTTATTGTAAATGGGGACGATCTGAGCTCCCAACCAGGTGTCTGGTGGCTCGGATCCCATAAGGACCGCATTAAACAGGATAACCAGGTATGGTGCCCATATTTTAGGTTGGGAACAAAATAAGTCCCCAGGCAATTTATCAAGGCCAGGGGCTTTATTGGGGAGCAGCCTTGCTATGGCAGACTCTACCTCCTTCAGGGTGATGATCTCCGGCGTTACAGAATGGTACACGTTCTGGACGTCCTGGTGATCCGACCGCCGCCCCATGCCCAAGGCCCCCACCAATCGATACTCATGGCGGGGGTCTGGGGTGGAGGAGACACCATTGCTTCCCGCAGGGACAAGTCCAGCACTCCTACTATGGCAGGCTCTACCTCCCTCAGGGCCATGATCTCTGCAGTTACAGAGTGGCTCTCGTTCAGAACATCCCGGTAATCCAAGCGCCGTCCCACGCCCGTGGTCCCCGCTAGTCGATACTCATGGCGGGGGTCTGGGGTGGTGGACGGAAGAGGCACCATTGCCTCTCCCGGGGACAAATCCATCACCCCTACTATGGCAGGCTCTATCCCCCTCAGAGCGATGGTCTCTGGTGTTGCAGAATGGCACTCGTAGGGAACATCCCGGCGATCCAACCGCCGTCCCTCGGCCGAGGCCCCCACCAGTCGATACTCATGTCGAGGTCTGAGTCGGGGGACGAAGGGGGGACCACAGCTCCCTCCAGGGACAAGTCCATCATCCCTGGCATACTATGCTTTTGGCGGGGTTTGGAACCTAGGCGAGGCACATCGCCTCGCTCCACATTTGCGTATAGCGCTCCAAAATGTGCCTCCCACACTGAAGGGGCAATATTCGGGGAAACAGCCTCACCTCCCCCATTCACACCTGAGCTAACAAGAACGACCTAGCATCCTTACAAAGGAGCGCAGATCTCAACTCCTCCCACCTCATTACCTCCTAGTCCCTCTTTCCCCTGACAATTGCCTTTTTATAAAGCAATCCAGATAGCCTAATTCCTACACTATCTTTAGTTTTAATTGCCAAGAGGAGGTATTTTTTTACTTTCCTGCAGGTGGCATCATACCAGGGATGTGTCCTAGCCCGATGTGTTTTATTCCCTCCTTCCGGACAAAACACATCCACCAGTGCGAGAGCCATCTGCCTATGGATTTCCACAGGTTTACCGTGGGAGCCCAAGTCTCCCATCTCAGTAATCAGCAGTACATCAATCTGGTATATTTTAGCGAGCCTGCTGGGGGAGTCCTGGAAATGAGGCCATTTCCCCCTACCCTATTATTGGCTACCATAAGGGGCAAAATATCTGTGTTAGATTCGGCATCAGGGTTTGTCAACCCGAAGCTCCCTGGCTTAAGTGTTAAAACGAGAGCGTTATGATTGCTATCTTGCCTCGGTAGGACCCTAAATTCCATCAATCTATCCCAGTGTTTTACTTCCATCATTATAAAATCAATGATGGAGGTTTGCTCTGCCCTATTAAACGTGGCTGACCCCGGTCAGTCAGGATCCAGCCTCCCATTGCCCGCCCGCAGAGACGTGGCAAGGGAGAATGATTTAATTTGCAGCAACAACGGGGTCCATGCCCTGACAGCGGGGATCTTAAGGTCAGGGATACGCCAAAACATTCCTCATCATTCTGCTCGCCCAACTCTGGGCTGACCAGAGGTTCGAACTGGCAATTAAAATCACCACCAAGGACTATAACGATCGAAGGGTCAAGTGTCTGGATGAAGTTTTTTAATACATTGATTGTGTCCGATTCCTGCCCATTCCTAACTGGCCTAGAATAGATATTTATTATTGCTACTTGGGGCATACTTCGAGGGGTCAATAGCACGCATTGAACATCTGGGGAATTAGTTGTTGAAATTTGGGCTGCCTGTACGCCCAGAAGCGTACCCACCCAAATCGATAGGCCACCCGATGGTCTTCCTCTACCCCTAGTTGTTGCCAAGATGTTAAAGGTTGCGTAACCTGGACTTCCATTCTCCTCCAGTGCCTACGTTTCCTGCATCAGGCAGATGTCATGTAATGCCATAAAGGAACCCCAATCAGGCGTGAGCAATTTATCTTTTAACCCGGCTACGTTCCAAGAGAGAATTTTTATACTTCCATCGGCTAACCCTGCTTCAGCTGGTGGTTTCCCTTTTCCTATGGCGGGGCCGCTATCACTAGTGGTGATCCCTGACTGAGTTTTCCCTTCCCTTGTCTCCACGCTAGATAAGGCCACAATAGGGGTACAAGCTCCCAGCTGTTGTACCATTTCCCCCTTTTCTCGCCTACCCTCGCCAATCAAGAGTTGCTGTACTATTGCATTTCCGGGGGCAGTGGTTATATCATTTCCCTCCGATGCTATTACAAATGTGGCTAATCCACTGGCAGTGTTTGATAGGGAGGTCTCATTCTCAGGGCGTCAATGCACCTGTTCCAACACACTGAACCTGTTTCTTTGGGGAATCAATGAAAATGGAGGAATATATAAGTGTGAGTCCTCCCAAGTTGTTATCCCCTGCTGCATTTTACATGGATGGCTACTATGACCCTCACCGTAATGGACGCTTTTACTTAAGACAGTTCTCAAGTGAGGAGTAGGATAGAAGTATGACAAATAGAGGGGAAGGATTTGGGTATTGGACCAGGTGGAAGATATGCTGCAGTTGTGTTCTACGGCGCTAAATGTACCACTGTCTGTAAATGTTAATTATTGCCACCAGTGTTTATAATATGGACCACCGACAGCAGAAACCTGCATTAGAGGAATATTACCTACTCTATAAATGGAGGTAAAATTGCAGTGTGTTCCTAATACGTTATTTCTTTTTTATTACAGACTGATGGAAGCAATGACTCTTTAACTCAAGGTAAAGGTATACATATGTTTAAACCTATTACTATGTGTTATGAAGTAAATAATCTGAAGGTAGAGTGCAACTGTAAAAAGTAAATAGGTAAGAAATAGGAACAGACACTTTACATCTATACCCACCCTATCACTAGTGCATCTAAAACATGTAGTAAATGGCAGACAGGAAAAACCTCATTGACCACTCTTGGCATCCAACCTCAGCGTTATGGAGCACGTCACCAGCTAACTCTCATTACAAGTCTTTCTTAACCATAGAAATTATAGACCCAGTCAGCACTTCACCCGATACCTAATTCTAAAATTAGCTTTACTTGCATGTCAAACTGTCAGGTGACAATTCCTCCAAGAAAGAACCACGTGATCCTCTTCAAACTACATCACTCAGAGCATCACTGAATTAGCCTAAACATTCTCTTATGTTACTGGATTGGTCAGGCCATGCCGTCATCCCAATCATTATTGAGAGCAAAGTGCTCCTTTTTGAGTAGTCATCCCAATTTGTTTGGATTGATGTTGCTGATATTTCTGATGGATACATTAGCTTGTGGATTCCTCACTTTTTGAATTACCCCCAATGCGCAGCATTCGATGGAAACGTTTCTCCTCCGCTCTCCCGTTGTCGCGCCTTTATAGCCTACTCCAAGATATTAGGGTTTGAAGCCATGCAGAAAATGAGGGGGCCAGATGTCCATTACTGACCCACACGAAGATTGTTTATGGTGTCTCTAATCTGACCATGACGTTAGGACCTGTACTTTGCACATGAATCAAAAAGCGCTATAGGAGAGGGAGGCCCAATTGTTCATGGCCAAAGCTAAAAAGCAGGAGAGAGATCGCAGGAGGTCAAGGACCTGCTCATAGTCGCTGACTCTGCCCACTTCGGGGTCTTCGAAAAAGCACAAGAAGCAGCAGTACCATAGTTATTGGCATTGCTCTACGAAAGATGCGACCCTGATGCCAGTTTCCCAGACGTCATCGCAGGGATGAGTTCCCTCCGACTCCTTCACCAGGGATGACTCTGGCTCCATCTCCAGGATCAGTGACTCCACTGGCTCTGAGTGATTGCAGTGCCTCCACCGTTGCCAAAGACAACTACTCCACCTCTGGCTGCGGGACTCCAGCGCCACACACGGAGCTGAATTTAGTGCCTCCCTAAATGGCTACAGAGCCTGTATTACTGGGTCTGACGTATTCTGCTTTCCCAACTACAGGATTGGATCCGTCCCATTTTTTAAATGCGTTGTTTGGCTTATTTGCCAGAGCAGCAAACCATGCTGGTGTGCCAGTTGGCCCATGGATTTGTTGGCATATTTCCAGGGAGGTTTGCCACCTCACTTTCCACAGGAACCGCTCATGCCTTCCATGCCTATGGTTCCAGGGAGTTGGCCTCCACCGACATCAAGGTTTTCATAGCTGTTGCAGTATTTGGAGGGACGAACTCCGCTACATGGCTTATCCTCGGCGTCGTCTGGGTCCGAACCGATATAAACTCGACCTCTACCCGCTTCAACTCTTGTTCCACTGGACACTCCTTCCATGCAAATCCTGAAGTCACTGGCACCGACGACGCCAGTTTAGAGGATAAGGTCTCGGAGAGAGGCACAAAGACTGTTGGAAGAAGAAGAGTACCAGGAGGAACGTGGACGGGCTGAGGAAGTATAAATTTTAGATCCGGACCTGGATTTTGAGAGTTTCCAGGAGGCTAATGGCCTGGACACCTCCACTGAGTGGGAGATTTCTTCACCAAAGAACTTGTCAACACAAGAGGTGACCACATATCACACTGTGATCAGATAGGCTGCAGACCTCTTGGAGTTGCCTCTTCCTACAGTAGAGTTTAAGTCTAATATCTGACACAGGTGCTCTATTCTCCTTCCTCTATTTCAGAACCTTTACTTCCCTTTAATGAGGTGGTGACAGAGCCCATTCTCGTTGTCTGGCAGAAGCCAATGTCCACTCTAGAGGTTTCCTAGACTGTGACACAGAGGTATAAGAAGGCTCTGGGGGATCCTGCTTTTCTGTCCACTCATCCTTCTCTAGAAAGCTTGGTGGTCCAGGCTTCATTCTCTTCGAGGTAGTCTGTAGGCTCCTTCCCATCCGCGCCTGTGGATAGAGAGTCAAAGCGTATGAAGCAATCGGCAAAGAAGGTGTTCTCGTTGGGGAGTATGGCCCCTAAGTCCACAAATGCCACATGCCTTTTTGGTCGCTACATACATGCCATCATGGACTCAGCCAGGGAATTTGTCCCAAAGTTGCCCCAGGAGGTACTAGGGCATTTCTTAGAGGTGTTGTCAGATGTCCAAGCTGCTGCCCAACAAGTGACCCAATCTGATCTAGACACGGTCAACTCAGTAGCCAGGGCGATGGAATCACCTTGTTACCCTTCAAGTTGCCCTTCAATGGATCTCGCCTGTTTGGGGCTAGAGCTGATTTGGCGCTGCAACACTTTAAGGACAGTAAAGCTACATAAAGGTCTTAGGAACTTTAATCTCAACCAAGTAGCTTTGGGCAGTTTTGCAAATTTTGTGACTTTGGAAAAAACTTGACCTTTCGTGCCAGGCAACAACAGCAGCAGGAAATTCCCTTGTACAGGTCCTACAAGCGAAAGGGCAGAGGTCGTCGGCGGGGTGTTGCACTACAGCCAGTCTCCTCCTCCTCCTCCTCCTCCTCTTTTGCCCCTCTAGCTGGTGTGGCAGGGAAGCTGCTCTAGATACACCGTCCTAGAGCATACTTGTCCTGTGGGAGGACAGTGGTACATTTTCTCCAGCATTGGAGGTCTGCTGCTACAGATCTCTGGGTGTTGAACATCGTAAAGAATGGGTATGCCCAACGCTTCTGGGAGTTCTGCCCCTCCCTTCCCTTCTCATTGGGCATTTTGCTCAGAAGAGCAACTTTTGCTTCTCCTGTGGGAGGGTCTGATATTGCTATAAAAGGGTGTAATCGAGGTGGTTCCGGAGCAGGAAAGGGGTCAGAGATGGCACTCTCTGTATTTCCTGATTCTCAAAAAGGACAGCTGTTTACTGCCGATTCCCGACCTCAGGGTTTTGAATTTTTGCCCAAAATGTTGACCCTGGCACAGGTTATTCTTGCGCTGGAGAAGGAAGACTGGATTGCATCGATCTATTTGCAGGATGCATATCTTTACATTCCCATCATGAAGTCAAATCAGAATCTTCGTTTTACAGTGGGGTCTCAACATTACCAGTTTGCGGTCCTTTCATTCAGCCTTACTTCCGCACCGCAAATCTTCATAAAGGAGATAGGGTTGGTGGCAGCTCATCTCAGAACGGCGAGGATTCCAGTCTTTCCCTATCTGGACGACTGGCTGCTCAAAGTAAAGTCGCTAGGGATGGTGCTGCATCATTTGCAGGTAACAACACAACTGTTGTTTGAGTTGTTTTCGAAAAATGTACCCAAATCTCACCTGTTGCCCTCTCAGCAGGACCTGTTAATAGGGGCAGTACTGAACACTAGTACTGGACACTACTGTGAGTCTTGCCTTTCCGCCTCCACAGAGGATAAGATATCCAGGCTATGATTCTACTTTTTCAGAATTGAGCAGATGTTCCAGTCCTTGCGCCTGCTTGGTCTGCGTGCTTCCTGCATACTATTGGTCAACCAAGAACGCTGGCATATGAGTGCCCTCCAGTGGTTTCTCCACAGGCAGTGGTTTCAACGCAACAGAGATCTTGAAGAGGTGGTCAGAATCTCCGGAGACACTGCAGCAGAGCTGTTATGCTGGAGTGTTCCAGACAACCTGTCTCAAGGGCAGCCGTTTCAACCTCCTCTTCGGTTGCCACAGTCATAACTGATGTACCCACTCTAGGGTGGAGACCCCATCTCTGGGATCTGGAGGTCAAAGGTCTTTGGTCCGCAGAGGAAAGATTGTTTCACAAGAATCTTCTGGCGGTACATTTGGCTCTCAAAGCCTTCCTCCCTCCGTGGGCAGTTGGCTCAGGTCCTATTGGACAACACTACTTTGATGTGGTACATAAACAAACAGGGAGGAGTAGGGTTGTATCTTCTCTGCAGAGAGGCTCACGACTCTGGTCCTGGGCTCAGGACCATCAGATTAGCATAATCACAAACCATCTGGCCAGAGATCCGAATATGCATGCGGTGAGTCTCAGTCATCAGTATTCAGCCGATCATGAGTGGCGCCTCTATCCGGAGGTGGTCCTTCACATTTTTAGGATGGGGGATTTCTTCAGTTGGGCCTGTTTTCCACTTAAGAGGACAAGCACTGTCCGGCATTTTGCTGTCTCCAGTATCTGGCGTGGGTAGAGCTGGGGACGTGTTTAGTCTCACTGCAGACTTCCTCTCGTAAGGGACAGGTTTCCACACCCCCACCTCCAAAGCCTGAACCTTCATGCCTGAAGATTCTACTGGGCAACCCAATAGATCTGTCTACTTTGGTAGTTGTGCAAAGTTTGTTAAATGGCCTGGAGGGAGATTGATTGATCCTTTGCAGGCCTAATAATCTGATGTTCCTAGTTTTTCTCTTTCCCTAGCACAACAGGGTTGTGCAGTAGTAACAGTTAAGGACTACTTGTCTTGCTTATCGGGTTACCTCTGTTTACCAGATCAACCCTCGTTGTTTAAACCTCCCATAGCTATGAGAATCATTAAGGGTCTCACAAAAAGATTTCCTCCCACTCCTTTTATCATACCTCAGTGGGATATCCTATACCACAGATTAATCATTTTGCCGTGTCTCCCTTTCTGATTCTGTCAATCAATAATTCTACATCTTCTACTCGCCACATATTGTGCAACATTGCGGGGAATTTTAGCTGAGCCTTTGCTCCTAGCTTCCAAAGCTCCTCCATTTTGCCTCCTAATTCTCACTGCCTCTGTTCAGTAGCCTTACACAAATCAGGTCTAACTAACAGGGAATAACCATTTATCAAATAGGGAACATTTTACAGAGCCCTGCTAAGTACCTCTTCTTTGATGGTATATAAGAGAAAGTTTACCACGATCTTCCTAGGTTCTTTGCAGGTTACAACGGAAGGGTTCTCTATGCACCCTCTGAACTTCAAACTTGAGATTTATCTCTCACTTGTCTTTCAAATTTGTACTGCGTAGCAACGAAATTATAAAGGCCTTCATATCTGATCCTCCCTCAGTTTCAGTTACATTTAATAACCTTAGATTGTTCCTGCGGGAATGATTCTCCACTCTCTCCATGTCTTCTCTTAACATTTGGTTTTGCCATTCTAATTTAGAAGTCCATTTTGGTGTTAAGATTGTTGTTGTTTGTGTCGCCACGCCCGAGTCTCCACCCCGCTCCCGCCTTCCCAGCTGACCCTCCCTCCCACTAAGGCCATTTGCCCCACGCTGCATTGATCGCGCTGTGACCGTCCTGTGTTCCACAGACACGGTCTCTCCTCCTCGCTGCTCCCCGACCTGCATCCAGCCTGGTATCGTTACCCTACTCAGCTGCTTGTGATCATTCTAGCTGTTTCAGAACGCGCATTACAGGAACGCTGCAATTTGATACATCGCTATTATTTCATTATTTCAGTAATATAGCGGGATCGTTTTGTGGTTAAATTACTGTTGCCTGATAGCGCTAACCACCTCGCCTGATTAATTGCTGTTTGTACCACTGTGCCGTCCCTGTGTTGCCCTGACTGCCTTTTCGTTTACTTTATCCTGCACTTTGATCATACTGTGGCTGCCTGCTCCGTATTGCGCTGCCGGCCATTTTGGTGTTAAGATTGTTGTTGTTTGTGTCGCCACGCCCGAGTCTCCACCCCGCTCCCGCCTTCCCAGCTGACCCTCCCTCGCCCCTCCTCTTCCAACATCCACTTATGACAGCAGCTTTTGCGTGCAGCGGTCACGCGCAGCGGTCGTGCCCCAGTTGCGCCGAAGGTGCACCAAAGGTAAGCCCGTCTGCGCCTGTCCGCGCCTGGACCGCGCCCAGCGCTACACCCTCTGGCCCTCGTACCACCCACCCCACCCGCATTACTTACGACGCCTCCACCCTCCTAGCCCTAAACCCCGGCCGCCTCCCCAATTGCGTCCAAGCCGCTCCTGGACACACCCATGGACCCTTCTCTTGCAACTCCTGCAAGTCCGACGGCACCAGGAACAACTCCTCATCCACGAACTCCAAACAGAGATCTGACTCCAACCACCTACAATGCATCCTGCTCAACACCCGCTCGGTTCACAGGCACGCCATTGACCTCTGGAATCTACTAGACACCATCTCTCCGGACGTCGCCTTCCTAACAGAAACATGGATGAACGCCTCATCAGCCCCAGACATCACCATTGCCATCCCGGAAGGTTACATGATCATCCGTAAGGACAGCACCGACCACACAGGAGGAGGCATCGCTATCGTCCATAAGAACACCATCCGCATCTCAACCAGCTCAGACGTCAACCTTGCCAGCGCCGAACACCTTCACTTCCAGATCCACACCGACCCCAAGACCACACTCAGAGGCACCCTCCTCTACAGGCCACCAGGACCCCGTGCAAAATTCAGTGACAACATCACTGACTTTATCACCCCACACGCCCTCCCCTCCAAGGAATACATTCTATTGGGAGACCTCAATTTTCACCTGGAAAAGAGCAACAACAGCAACGCCACCACCCTTCTGGACAATCTCGCCAACCTCGGACTCAAACAACTCGTCACCACCTCCACCCACATTGCAGGTCACACTCTCGACCTTATCTTCACCTCCAGCAAACATGTCTCCTTCAGTCACACCACAGCTCTCCATTGGACGGACCACAGCTGCGTTCACTTCATCTACAATAAGACCACAACCCACAACAATCCTCAACCCACTCTGCGAAGAAACTGGAACAAAATCACCATCGACCAGATCTCCTCATTGCTTCTTCAAAACCCCCCTGCTCACTCCTCTAACCCCGACCAAGCAGCCATTAACCTCACCCAATGGCTATCCAACAGCGCCGACATCCTAGCACCGTTGAAAAAAGTCAAATCAAACTAGGCAGCAAAAAAGCCTCCTGGTTCAACGATGACCTTAAGAAATCTAAGAAACTCTGTCGCTCCCTCGAGAAGGCCTGGAAAAAAGACCCAAACACCAGCACCAGGGACGCCTTCAAAAACGCCACTCGCATACATCACCAACTAATCCGGTCTGCCAAGAAAGCCGCATTCAAAGACCGACTAGATAACAACGCCCACAACAGCAAGGAATTATTCAACATCGTCAAAGAATTCACCAACCCCTCAGCCAACTCCAACGACATCACCCCCTCTCAAGCCCTCTGCGACTCCCTAGCTTCATTCTTCCACAACAAAATCGCTGACATCCACAACAGCTTCGACAACCGACCTTACACCAACCCACCCAACCTTCTGCAGGACCTTCACCCTCCTTAAACATCCTTAATGACTGGAACCCAATCTCCACTGAGGACACCATCCGCCTGATTAACTCCATCCACTCAGGATCCCCCACAGACCCATGCCCTCACCACATCTTCAACAAAGCAGACTCCATCATAGCACCACACCTCCGAGACGTCATCAACTGCTCCCTCAAATCCGCCACCTATCCGGAAAGTTGGAAACACGCAGAACTCAGCGCCCTTCTGAAAAAACCCACAGCTGACCCCACTGAGCTCAAAAACTACCGCCCCATCTCCTCCTCCCATTCCCGGCCAAAGTCATCGAGAAAGCTGTCAACAACCAACTCGCCGCCTTCCTCGAAACCAACAAATCCCTCGACTCCTCACAGTCTGGCTTCCGAGCCAAACACAGTACCGAGACCGCACTCATCGCAGCAACAGACGACATTCGAACTCTACTGGACAATAGAGACACAGTCGCCCTCATCCTCCTCGACCTCTCCGCAGCCTTCGACACAGTCTGTCACAGCACCCTGATACAACGCCTCAGAAACATCGGAATCCAAGGAAAAGCACTGGAATGGATCACCTCGTTCCTTACTGGAAGAACCCAGAGAGTCCGCCTCCCACCATTCAAGTCAGAGGCCTCTGAAGTCATCTGCGGCGTACCACAAGGCTCCTCACTCAGCCCCACTCTCTTCAACGTATACATGAGCCCCCTCGCGGCCATCGCACACCAACACAACCTCAACATCATCTCCTACGCTGATGAGACTCAACTGATCCTATCACTTACCAGAGACCCTAACACTGCCAAAACCAACCTACATGAAGGAATGAAAGAAGTAGCCGAGTGGATGAAGCATAGCCGTCTGAAACTGAATTCAGACAAAACAGAAGTCCTTATCCTAGGCACCTCCCCCTCCGCCTGGGATGACTCTTGGTGGCCAGAGGCCCTTGGAAAAGCACCCATCCCGACGGACCACGCGCGGAACCTGGGCGTCATCCTGGACTCCACACTCTCTATGAACAGACAAGCCAACGCAGTTTCATCATCTTGCTTCAACATTCTTCGCATGCTCAAAAAAACATTCCGCTGGATCCCCACTGAAACTAGAAAAACGGTCACCCACGCACTGGTCACGAGCCGCCTGGACTACGGAAACACCCTATACGCTGGTACCACCGCAAAACTCCAGAGAAAACTCCAACGTATCCAGAACGCTTCAGCCAGACTCATTCTAGACATCCCGCGTAAAGACCACATCACTGATCACCTGAAAAACCTCCACTGGCTCCCCGTCAATAAGAGGATTACTTTCCGCCTCCTAACCCACGCACACAGAGAACTCTACGAACTCGGACCCGAATGCCTCAACACACGACTTTCCTTCTACACCCCCTCCCGCCAGCTACGATCCCTCAACCAAGCCCTTGCTACTGTACCTCGCATCAACAAAACAACCATGGGAGGTAGATCCTTCTCCTACCTGGCAGCTAAAACCTGGAACTCTCTTCCCACTCACCTTTGCCTCACTCAGAACCACCTAGCATTCAGAAAGCAACTTAAAACTTGGTTATTTGACAAGTAATCCCCCACCCTTCTTCAAGCGCCTTGAGACCCTCTGGGTATGTAGAGCGCTATATAAATCATCTGACTTGACTTGACTTGACCTCTTACTCCAACTTCTTTGTATGGAGAGTTACTTCATCTAGCTTCTGCGTTAGCTCTAAACAAGAGGCTTGTATGCCAAGCTAGTTTGCTTCTGAGACCTCAAAGCGCTTCTTTATATCACTCTTAAAGCCCAATAGTAAACTTGCCAACAAGTGCCTGTGTCATTGCTCGCCTCAGACGTTCCTATATCCGCTCTACTCTGTCGGTCCCCTCTCATTACTGGGGGCAGAACTCATGAATCTACAGGTGGTGCAAGTACTGCATACCTATTACTCAAAGGAACAGTTATAATATTTCCCGGAGATACCGTAGTACCGTCTGTTGATTTACTTTCTCCCAGACCACCGGGACTGTTTGTACCACTATCCATATTGACCACAGTACCCTCTAGCATGGCCCTTCTACCGGGCGTGACTGGTGCGTGCTATTCTATGCCAGGGCTTAAGCCCCCTACACCATCTATTTGCATGTTCGGTAGTACCAGATAAAAAGATTTAAGTGAGGGGGTTATTTTTACTTTGGAGGGTAAATGGCACATTTTTTGTGCTTTTCCCCTCATTGATTTTCCCTGCTGGGGACTTTCCTGATCCCTTGCTTTGGAGACTCCCACCTTGCCGCCCACGCTTTGCTTTTACATTTATTTTTGCTCCTTGAAATGGTTCTGGCAATGAATCCGGTGAAATAGGAAGTAAATTTGCCTTACCTCTGATGTTCCTGCTCCTCAGCATATACCTGGAGGGTGCCTCATCTTCCTTTCTGTCTCCTGTCTCCATATGCAGGTGCTGCCCCCCTCTCCTGCTCAGCTCACCCGGTTTCCACTTGCTTGCTGCCCTGCTCAGAAGCCTCTCCACATTCCTTGCTTCCTCAACATGCTGCTGGAAGGCTAGACTTGTTCTGTCTCTGCCACCTCTGATACCTGTCTTCCAGGCTTGCTGGAGATTTCCCTCTGCCTCACTCCAGCGTGTCCCTGGGGGTCCACAAACCAGCCTCCTGTCTCTTCCAGGCTCATACAGGCCACAATCCAGGATCATCCCAAGACCAAAACAGTTGACAGCTGGAGGTGGGGAACATGGCAGCGTCATTGTGGGGGCAGTTTAAAAGAGGAAATCGGGAACTAAGCGGTCAGAAAATCGCGTTCAGACGCTTTTTCTCAAATGATGCATGTACTTTTTATTTGAGAATTCAATTGAACAAAAAAAAGATTAGAATAAAAATAAAATATAACTAAGGGCCTTCTTTAGAGTTTAGAGTAAAGTGAACCTCTTCAGTTCACTACAGTTCATCTTCAGACTCTACCATCTGCATCTCCTCCACAAGAATATCCCTATCGTGGTCCTATGAGGGGGGCTATCAATCATCAGAAAATTACTTTTTCTACACAGAAGGAGCCAGAAGAGCAGTAAAGATATATAAAGCCTGATCACCACTTAACATTCACACTTTTTTTAACTCTCCTGAGGATGAACGATAAATATTGTGCTTTGGGAAAAAGCGCTCTACGAAAACTAATGCAAAAAGAAATGCTTTAGCTGGTGTGGAATAAATGAGGAGTTACTTAGATGTGGAAAGCTACTCCCCTCCCCTAATAAGGAATGAATCTTTAAAAAATTCGAGTTTCCCCAACATGAAATATAACATAAAACAAAATTAAGATAATGCACATGTCTTTAGAATAACGTTTGCCACAGACTCTGGTTTACCAATCACAGTATTTTTTAAAGTAAAGCAGAGATCCCTCAGTCAGTCTTGGTGACAGCAGGCTCTTATCCCAATGGAAACTCATGTTCATGACTAGACTAATAAACATATGGTGGAGAGATCTGAGATTTAGTTAATAGTGCTAAAGCATTGCAGGCATACATTGGCATTACAAATGCACGGCCTCACTGCGAACTACAATCCCAATCCCAAAGTCCTCGCTTCTAAGGTGAAGGAGACAGCACCAATCATATATGCACTGAACAACGCATTCAAAATAGACGAGCAAATAATGTGATGTGGACATAAACTAAAGTCTAAAATAACAGCAAATCTTACAATGCTGTATCTTGTGTCACATATGAAACAGGTAGGAGAGAAGGGAGGGTTCTGTTATTATGAACAGAGGATCTATACATTCCTACCAGCCTTGGACATTGTGCTTTTATCTCAGCACCTATGTCAGTAGAGCTGCTAATTAAACATTAATTTCCCTTCTCTTTTCCCCATTGAAGAAGGCCAATATTTTTCAAGAAGTATAACTTTGGGCTATTGGCCATACAGTGCTGCCAGTTTTAATTTAAACTACTTAACACAGAAAAGCAGAAAAATGGAACACAGAAAAGTAAGCTCTCTTTAGTACTTAATGACTTTGTTCTACTACAGGAAACCATGTTGTGATTCATACAAAAGTTACACATTGCCATTATTGTATAACAAGATTGCTCTGTTTTACAGTTTTGCGGAAAAGGGAGATTCTTGAAATTCTACTGAGAATACCAATTGATGGTAAGACGCTATTTTTTTTTATGTTTGAAAAGCTTTATTGAGTTGAAGAAAACAATGTAAAACATCAGTACAATAGCACAAATAAAGAGCAATAGGAATTAAAAAAATTGTGGAGAATAATGTGCCAATAAACAAGAAAGGCCCCAAAACGGGAAAACGCTATACAAAGAGAAAATGCTTTGATAACTTTTCATTTTGTGGGGAAGGAAGAGAGAAAGAAGAGGGAAGAAAGGAAAAAAAGTGGGGATGGAAGGGGAAAAGCAATAGAAAAATTTATGGTAAGAGAAATAAAGAGGTATGAAATACAGAGAAGTACATAGTAAAAATAATAACAGTAATACTAAATATAACAATAACATGTGATCAAGAGGCACTTTTAGATAAAAAGTCTGTTAAAGGGGACCAAAGTAAATCACGTTTTATCAACAACGGAATAGAAGAAGCACATGCACGATCTAGTCTATGATGATGGCAGAACAAATTCCACCAAGCATTATAAACCACGTTTGTAGTGTCTCTCTAATTAGTTGTTATAATTTGAAAAGCGATAGCTATGCAAAGATCAATAAATTTACGAGTATGGAGTGGGACATCCCAAACTGGGGCCAAACCACCCAGGAATACAAAAGAAATAACAAAGGGAACATTAGTAGATAAAATCTTATTAAGTGTAGACCAAATGTGGGACCACATAAGTTGGACCTTAGGACAAAGAAAAAACATGTGAACAAAGTCACCAGGAGTGCATGAACAGGACCAACACTGCTTAGTGTCTAACACTTTAACTTTAAACAAATCAAGTATAAAATAATCTATTATAAAAACAATAAAGGGTTTGTGTGGTACTAGCGGAACGAGAAGTGGAATGAAGTTTGGACCAAATAGAGTCCCAGGTAAGTGAGGGGAAAGTTTGATTGAGGTCCGATTCCCAGATAAGTTCAAGATTAGTTTTAGGCCTGTCAATAGTGAGGGAGAAAGTAATTTATAAATAGCAGAGGCCTTAAGGGGAACCTGAAAGTTAGGTGGAGAGGCAAGGAGGGAAGGTGAAGAGGATGAAGGAGTATTGTGTAGGATAATAGTGGATAGTTTGGGCAGAAGTTCATGAAAGTGTGTGCAGTATTTGTTAGAGATACCGAAGGAGTCACGAAGTGCTGGAAAGGTTAATAAGGAATTGTCAGAAATAAGTTGTTGGTAAGTGAGAATTCCTTTGTCAATCCATTCCTTCCAAAAGAGCGCACGATTGCGTAATTTAAGTGATTTATTATACCAAAGTGGGGTATTCATATGACGAGTAGATGATACAGAGAATGAACGAAAAAGGGCAAGTGTTAAAGCTTTGGAGTGTTTGAAAATGGGAGAAAGTAGCTTAGGAGGTGGTTGAGTGAGATTGGAGGCAATAAGGAAGGAGAAGGGGTGTAGTTGAGCCAATTCCAGAGAGCTCCAAGCCGTAGTAGGAGGAGACGAGGTCTCAAGGAGAAAAGGCCAAATTTGCTTGAGAGTAAAAGCAGAATGAAAGCGTGAGATATTGGAGAAGTTAACACCACCAAGATGTTTAGGTTGTTGAAGACGGAAGAGAGAGACTCTGGCCTTACGCTTATTCCACAAGAATTTGGAAAAAAGACTATTGATAGACTTAAAAAGAAATGGGAGAGCGAGATAGGGAGCATGGAGAGACAGAAGTTCACAATAGGAAGGAGCATCATTTTAATAGTGGAGAGATGACCCCACCAGGAAAGAAAGAGAGGGGACCAACGTTCTATAAGAGAAGAGAGCTTTTTAAGGATATCGGAGTGATTCATTTTGATAGTTTCTCTAATAGTGTTAGCATATAAAACGCCAAGACATTTGATAGAGCCAGAGTTCCATTGCAAACCAGAACCCTGAAACATGTGAGGAAGATAAAATTTATTGAGGGGAAGGACTTCAGTTTTATCAATATTTAATTTATATCCAGAAACAGAGGAATAATCATGTAATAAAGAAAAGAAAGCGGGAAGGGCAACAACAGGGTTAGAAATGTAAAGCAAAATATCGTCTGCATAAAGAAAGCCAGAATAGGAAGGGGATTGTCGAATTTTCTTAAGGAAAGGTTCGAGTGCCAGAACAAAGAGAAGGGGGGAAAGTGGACAGCCTTGTCTGGTTCCTCTATGAAGGGGAAAAAAATCAGATTGCATACCATTAATCCATATAGAAGTGGAAGGAGCAAAATAAAGAAACTGAACAAATTTAAGAAAAATGGGACTGAAACCGTGCCAGCGAAGGGCGCCAAACATAAAATCCTAGTTGACACGGTCAAAGGCCTTCTCGGCATCTAGAGTAATGGCAGCCAAGGGGCCGTCCATTTTAGCAGAAAGATGAATGATATTAAGAAGGGTTCTAGAATTGTCTGTAATGGTTCTTCCCTTAACAAAGCCAGATTGATGAATGTTAACCGAATCGGGGACAATGGAATTAATCCGTAAAGCCAGAATTTTCGCATACAATTTACAATCAGTATTAATGAGGGAGATGGGTCGGTAATTTTTACATAGGGAAGGGTCTTTATCTTTCTTGGGGAGAAGAACTAGCATAGCCTGCGAAAAAGAACCTTTAGATTCACCAGAGGAGAGAAAATGGTTAATTAACTGAAGAAAATGAGGAATCAAGATAGATTTAAAGTGGAGAAAGAAACGAACAGTAAAGCCATCAGGGCCAGGTGTCTTATCTTTGGGGAGAAGAGAGAGAGCAGCAAGAATTTCCTTTTCTGAGATCGGGGCATCAAGAGAAGAGAAATCCAACGAAGGATTGGGAGATTTGGGACAGAAGTAAAGAAAGAGTCTAATTGCTCTGCATAGGGGGAAGACTCAGGAGTATAAAGAGAGGAGTAAAATTGAACAAAGCAATCCAGAGTTTTGGCATCAGAAGACTGGAGCGAGCCTTGTGAATCTTTAACCGAGACTATTTTCGATTTCTGTTTTTTAATTTTGAGATAATTTGCCAGAGCCCTACCAGCTTTATTGCGACCACCATATATCTTTGCATTAAATTGAAGAAGGTGATTGGAGGCCGATTCCCAGGAATGTTTATTAAATTGCAGTTTAGCGGAAATGAGAGAGGAAAGAGAGTCAGGAGAGTTGGAAGTGTAGTAAAGATGCTCTAGTTCTTTAATGCGTTTTAAATAGGAGGAAGCTTGGGATAGCGCTTTCTTTTTTTTAACGTGAAACAAAGTCAATAATACAACCCCGAGCAGTGGCCTTGAAAGCATACCAAAGAAAGTGAAAGTCAGAGGTGGAGTGTAAGTTAGTAGTGAAAAAGTCATCCATGAAATGAGTAAAGTGTTCAATGAAAGTAGTATCAAGTAAAAGGGAGTTGTTAAAGCGCCATCTGCGGGCCTGAGGCGTGGGAGAGGGATAGTCCATATCTAAAATAACTGGGGCATGATCTGAGATGAGAATAGAGCCTATTTCTGAGTTGGTCATAAATTGGAAAGCATGGTGGGAGAGAAAAATATAATCAATACGGGAGAGGTAATTATGCACAGGAGAAAAAAAGGAAAAATCCAGAGAGTCAGGGTGGGACAACCTCCATGAGTCTATAAGGCCTCTGGAGGAGATGGCTTTGTGGAAGGACTTTTGCATTTTGTTGGGAATGTAGCGAGCTTGTGATTTGCGGTCCAAAAAAGGGTCCATCAATTGATTACAATCTCCCCCAACAATCAAATCTTCATTTGCATTAGAAGAGAGAAGGGAGGAGAAATCATTCCAAAACGAAGAATCAATGCCATTCGGACCATAGACATTACAGAGAGAGAGATGAACATCATTAACAATGCAATCAAGGAGCAGCCACCTGCCATTAGTGTCAATAGTTTCATTTAAAATTTGAACAGACAACGCTTTATGAAATAAAATAACAACACCATTTTTGTGATTAATAGCAGGAGAGCAAAAAACATCCCCAACCCATTGTCTGCGTAACATCGATAACTCTTGAGTAGAAAGATGTGTTTCTTGTAAAAAGACAATTTGACATTTTAAACGAGCAAGATGAGATAAAACACGTTGTTTCTTGATAGGGTTACGAAGACCCTTAACATTCCAGGAAATGAGTCGGAAACCTTTCAAATGAGGAGATTAAAGGAAAAGTAAAGAGAGTGAGTAATACAGGTAAAAAGAGAGAATATATAGAAAGAGTGGCAAGGAAGGGTAAAAATAAGCCAGATATAGTAAAAAGAGGAACAATAGAAGTAGTAAAGAAACCCAAGTAGAAAGAGCGAAAGAAAGAGGAGTGAAGCCATCATAGGAAGGTGAAATAAGGAGAAGTGAAGAAATATAAATGGAGGAGAAAGAGAAGAAATGAGTACTAACGTAGTGCCAAAAGGAGGAGGAAAGAAGAGGGAGAGTAAGGTAGGTAGAGTAGAAAAAACACCAGTGCGTCGGAGAAGAGGAAAGAAGAATAATAGGGGAAGGATGAGTGAAGTAAAGAATGCTGAGAGAGACCACGAAGTAGAAGGAAACCAAAAAGAAAACGAAAGGGAAAGGAGAGGATAGTAAGGAAAAAGGAAGTGGGAGCTAAACGCTACCCAAAAAAAGACAGTAAGAAGAAGGATGGCAAGGGAAACTAAAAAGGTTCCAGCCATACAGAACAATTAACGGAGAGAAGAGACAATAAAGTGAGAGCGGGAGCAACAGGGAAAGACGACCGCACAGAAGGGAAAATGTCAAAGAACCCGGTTCGAGGAACATGAAAGAGAAAGACAAGAATAAGAACAGGGAATAAAGGAAATAGAACCCAAGACCGAGCACAACAATATAAACAAATGGAGGAGACTTACCGAACAGTTAGGCAAGAACAACAGCGAATTGGAATATTGAAGACGAAGACAGGACAGTACGATGGAGGGGCATACAACCAAAACATAGAAAGTCGAACCTAAAAGACAACGGAAGACAAGAAACCAATTAGATCATATGAAATAAAACAAAAAAACAACACAAGTATGGACGATAGGCAAAGTACAGAGAGGAAGACATGAGGAAATCAAGGGTCGCCTTGTTCCATGGAGTCTTCTCTGCGAGAGTGGATGAATCTGCGGAGATCTGCTGGGTCCTCGAAGCTATACGACCTTTCTTTGTATGTGACCTTGAAGAAACAGGGATGAATAAGTCCGTATCTAGCATTCATGGAGCGTAGTGTAGGCTGCATATCCAGAAATTCCTTTCGACGCGCCGTAGTCTGTTTGGAGACATCCTGAGAGAAAAAAAGTTTATGTCCTGACCAATGTAGTTGCTTGTGTTGCTTGGCTGAATGCAAAACAGACATGAGGTCAGAATATAGAAGAAAATAAGCAATAACGCCTCTAGGTTTTGAAGAAGAAGAGGAATTTTTTGGTCCAAGACGATGTGCCCTTTGAATATTCAGGTCCACATGTTTAGGTAAGCCGACTATTGGTAGGACTTGTGACTTCAAAAAGAGGATGATGTCGGACCCCTCTGAATTCCCCGGAATGCAGTAAATACGCAGGTTATTGCGTCTATTCCTGTTTTCCAAATCCTCGGTCGTTTTCTTGAGGACTTGAACTTCTTTGGTGAGGATATGCACTTTAGCGACGACATCCTGAGCATCGCTGATTTTTTGTTCAACATTGGTGACCCTTTGGTCTAGGCTGGACCACTTGTCGTCTAACCTCTGCAGGGTAGTAGTAGTATCCGGAATAAAGGGATGAATTAGACGAAGTTCCTCCATGAGGTCCTCAAGGGTAACTGGAGATGGAGATTTAGAAGGGGACGGAGGATCCGTCTTGAGACGCTTGCCTGTTGTTGCAGGATCCTTGCGTGACGAAGAAGCTGCGGTGGAGGCTTTAGTGATGTGTGCCTGCTGCATGGTGACTGAGGCAGGAAAGCAGCGTGAGGTAACGAGCGAAGCAGCCTACCAGGCAGTGGGGGTGAATGAAAGTAAAGCGAACTGCAGAAGTGGAGACAGGAACACCCCCAATAAAGAACAATGTGTCTTCGTGGCAGAAAATAGCGCGCAGAGATGAAGTAGTGAAGCACCAAGCAGGCAAGCTCAATGTAGATATGAGGGCAGGAAGCAAACGCCAAAAAATAGTGCCAGAATACCACAAGACGCCTCAGAGAAAATCAAATGGCCCCCTTAGAGCTTCGTGGCTCTGATGAAACAACTGTGGCGCCTTCTTAATCTTGTCAACCACTTTCAATTCGGGCCATTTCGAAAAATAGTCAATCAATACTAAAACGAAAACAACCTTATCGTTTGATAAATCAAGAGGACCAATAATATCAATCCCTAGTTTCTTCCAAGGACATGTAGTAAATTTGATAGGAGAAAAATCCATTTTCCCTGCTAACGGCTTAACTGATTTGTCAGTATTAGCACAAGGAGAACATGAAGTGACCCATTTGTCCACCATCATGTCAATACTAGGCTCAATAAAATTCACGAATAGGTCTTTTAGTGCTTGATATACTCATGTGACCTTTGTTGGACCCGGCCCTTTTGGCAGGTTCAATCCGAGACTTTTTGTTTTTTCCTAGCCTGTTTCTGTGGTACAGTGTAAAGTGCGTGAGCACTCTGTGTATGTGTGGTGAGTGACCTGCCCTCCCATAGGAATGAATGAGGAAATGGGGAATATGTATGCCCATGGTAGTTCCTGATGTGTGGGGAGTGCAGGGTCGAGTTAGGTATGTGCGAACTCATGAGATTGAATGCTGCGCAATGATATATGCAGCATGATTGTGTCTAGTGTAGAAGTGCCACTTTTAGAAGTTGGCATATTTGTGTAAATTGTGTCTGGCGTGTGATTGGCTGGTGAGCCTGGCTCCAAGAGTCTGCGAGGGTCTGCCCCGGTGGTGAATGGAGTGTTTAGCATGCTGATGTGAAGGGAGGGGTGCACCTGGGCCTGAATAGGGCTGGGCTTTCCCCACACAATGCTGGCTTCACCCCCTGTGGTGCGTCTGATGTCCCTAGCCTGGCCTGTGAAAGGAGTTCCCTATAACCAGTTGTAGCTGGTTCTCACACTGCATGCACCCTGCTAGGCAAAGGATTTCTCTGTATAAAAAGGGGCTGTGTTCCCTTACAAAATGTTCTTGTTTCTGACTTGAATCCTGCCAGGGGCGTGCTGCTGCTTGGGCCCAGAGGAAGGCTTGCCTCCCTGGGCCCTGCCCAGCCCCATGATACCTGATGGATTGCTGGAGGACTCTGCCTTAGTCCTGGGACCCTTTTGCCTTTCTTTGCAGCCCCCCAGGACCTGTTGTAGTTGGAAGCGCTTTATTGTACTTATAGCGCTGGAGAGTGCTTGATTCGGCCCCTAAGCGCTTGGTAGCGCTTCATTTCTCCCTTTATTTTGATTTACGAGTGCCCACCTCGATCTCTTTATTTACAAGGAAAGCCGGTGCCCACCTGGCATTTGCTGCTGTGTCCGACCGGGAGTCACGCCCCTCAGCCGGGCAGCAAGAAGCAAGGCGACGGAAGGTGCGAGCGGGGCTCCGTTGCAAGGAGGAGAGCCGCGACGCGAAAGGAAAGCGGCTGGGAGTGCAGGCGGGGCTCCGGTGTTGAAGAGGAGCCCCGCGCTGCCTGAGAGAAGAGCCTGCAGTGTTCCCACCCCCGCAGCACCAGCGAGGTCCCGGTGAGTGCGGGGACAGGGTATTTTTATTTAGAGCGGCCCCGGTTGACAGCGGGCCGCTCCGACGACCTGGGGCATTTGTATTTGCGAGCCTGGGAGGCTTGATGGGGCACATCTATTTCTTAGAGCCCAGAGAGGCTTAAGAAGGCGCCACAGTTGTTTCATCTGAGCCACGAAGCTCTAAGGGGGCCATATTTGTTTTAAGGAGCTTGAGAGGCTCAAGGGCATGTTTGCCTTAAGGAGCTAGATGGCTCCCTCGCCCCCATTATTTCCCAGAGCCTGTGTGGCTCCTACATGTTGGCACAGTGCTGTACCTAGGGCCAGTGAGGGCCCTGCCACAGTTTTACTGATGTCTCATCTGCCCAGCAATTAGTGGGCAGCTGCACTGTTTAGGCGCAATATGAGTGAATCCCTGTGTGGGTCAGAGATGGCACAGTGGTGCCAGGCCTTCTACAGCTGCGCAGCACTTAGTGCCAGCTGCAACGTTTAGGCCCTTGGGTTTGTTCTCAGCTGCCCAGCAAGTAGTGGGCAGCTGCAACGTTTAGGTTTGCGCCGGTGGCGCACCCCTGACTGGCGCTGCATTGGCAGAGCGCCCTGACATTCTGGACACAGGGTTTTTGAGTCCCCTTGTTGGATGGCCAGTTGGCCAGGGGGCTGGTATGTGATTTCTGCGCAATGTGGTTGTACTATGTTTTTGATAGTAATTGCCTAAGGTGATATTTGCGCAATGTGATTATGAGGTTATTTTACCTATGTAGGTTTATGCTAGTGAGAGTTTATTTTACTATGTGAGTTACGCCCCTAAATGTGAGTTATGCTTAGGGGGAGAGTCTAATGTGTTTAGACTAGTGAGAGATTACCTACTGTAGTTTTTACTGGTTAGGCCCAAATGTGAGTTATGCGTAATGTGCTATGCCATTATGCCTGTGACACCTCTGAATGTGTAGTTTATGCATCATGTGTTCTCCTGTGCTGCACCTCTGAAAGTGTTGATTATGCGTCATGTGCCTTGTTCCTTACACCTCTGAATGTTTTAGGCATCATGTGTTTTCTTTCCTTACACCTCTGAATGTGTTTTTGTGCATCATGTGTTTTCCTTCCCTTACACCTCTGAATGTTTTAGGCATCATGAGTTTCTCCGGCACCTCTGAATGTGTTTTGATGTGTTTTGATGCGTCATGTGCCTTGTTCCTTATACCGCTGAATGTATGTTTATACATCATGTGTCTTTCCTGCACCTCTGAATGTTCTATGCATCATGTGTGAAACTTCTGCTTGTTATATGTTCAAAGTGCTATTTCTAACAGTATTTCTAGTTCTAAAAGTGTTGATTCTGACAGTGGCCCATGTGGCCCTGCCCTGTAAATAATCCCTTGTGAATATTGCCCGTGCCAGTTGGCACAATGTATATTGTGTGATTACTATCTGATGTGTTTTGACAATACAAAAGTTATTTTTATATAACCTTGTGTGGAGTTCCTTTTGTGGTGTGCCTAGGATGTTGTTGCTGTTGTGTGCGTGCGCAAATGCTTTACACATTGCCTCAGGGATAAGCCTGTCTGCTCGTGCCAAGCAACCAAGGGGGTGAGCTGGGTTTTCTTGGCGTGTGACTCCCTTGCCCTGACTAGAATGGTGGTTTCTGCCTAGCTTTGGCGTCAGCCTTAGCCAACCAGAAATAGCCAGTTCTAACATCCTTCATGAGCCATAGAAATGATTTTTTTTCCTCAACTCACACGGAGGAACTATCTTGTCTCCTCTGGTTATGAAACCATGATCAAACATGAGTTCATCCTTTACTTTACAGAAGGACAGCACATCACCAGATAGTTTTCTTTCCTCAGCCCACCCTTGTTGCATGAAAGACACTACATTGGATAAACTTTCATCTCTGCACATAGCTACCCTCCAATCAGTTTCAGAAATAACACTAGACAAAGTACTGCCATTTCCACCGTTGTCAATCGTGAATCCAACATCAAAATCAGGGCAAATATTAGCGATCTTACATGAGTCAACTAGGGCAATCTAGACATGCAGTCCGCTCGTACATTTTGACGGCCAGGCACATATTCAACAACACACTGGAATTCTTGCAGTTTAGCAGCCAAGCGGGCCAAACGTGCCGTCAACATTCTACCACCACCAGCCGCTAACATGTTAATCAAAGGCTTATGGTCAGTTCGCAAACTAAATTTCGTGCATGCTAATAATTCCTTCTTGATTGTAGAATAGTTATATTCTGCCCCACGAAGAGTTCTGGACGCATAGGAAACCATGTATTCTTCACCCATGTTCTTTTGCATTAGCACAGAACCTAGATCAACATTGCTTGCATCCACACATACTATGCATTCATTACCCAATTCAAAAGGTCTCAAAAAAGGAGCATTTGCAATTTCCTTTTTCAGTGATTCGAAAGCTAACTGTTGCTCATTGTTCCAAATACATTTCATATTTTTTTTTAACAACAATCTTAGTGAATGAACTTTTGAAGAATAGTCTTGCACAAATTTGCTATAAAATTCGGTAAGCCCCAAAAATGAAACAAGTTGTTCCTTATTAGTCGGTGCAGGTGCCTTAACTATGCTCTGAATGTGATTAAACTTAGGTTTGATATCTTGAGCAGAAATCTCATGTCCCAAATATTCTACTTTACTCTGTCTGAATTTACATTTTGAAAATTTCAAAGTCAGACCCTTTTCTTGTACAGACTTTAACACTTTATCTAAATTCTTGTCATGATCTTCAAAATTCCTCCCAAAGATTAAAATGTCATCTTGGAAGGCAATGGCATTGTCACAACCATCCAGAACCTCTTTCATAAGTCTTTGAAAGACTGACGCCGCACTTGCTAAGCCAAATGGCATGCGTCAAAATTGGAACATACCCTCTGGTGTTATAAAGGTAGTGAGGTACCTAGATTCTTCAAGTAGTACCACCTAATTATAAGCACTGGCCAAGTCAATGGTGGAAAACACACAAGCACCAGCCAGAGAGTGTAGAAATTAGCTCATGGATAAGGGGTAAGGGATGCCTATCAATCCAGATCTCTTTATTTAAACTGCGGAGGTCCACACATAAACGAATTTCCCCATTTCTCTTAAGTGATAAAGCCACTGGAGAAACCCAGGGAGATGATTCAGTAGGTTCTATATTTCCCCTAGTTACTAAATCAGGCAAAATTATTTTCAGTTTGTTCCGGTATGCCAAAGGTACGTTCCTGACTCTATGTCGAACAGGAGTTGCACTTTCCTTAAGAATAATTTTATGTATGAAATTTACAAATTCTCCAAATTTATGTGTAAACATAGTTGGAAATTTACATTTTATTTGGACTGTAATCTCATCATCCACAGGAGTTACTATGTATACGGGTGGAGAAGCATTGGGATCCAACTTGATGCCTAATTCATGCTGGTGTGGCCAACCAAGAATTGATGTACCTTTAGCTGCAACATACACCTTACCTTTTATGTTCCTATCTATAAATCTAATATCAGCTCACATAAAACCATCAAGATCAATTTTCTGACCCGAATATCCACCTGGTGGCACATCTGGTGGTAGTAAATTTGTTGAATTCCAATGTTTATTAAAAATATTTTTGCCTATTATGCTATACCAGGCACATGAATCAATAAGCATAGAAATTTCTACTCCATGAATCGAAATTTTGTCACTAGGAAACCCTTACACTTGGTGTCCCCTACATACAATAAACTGTTGATTTCCTGAATTTCTTCAGAATTTTCATACTCAGAACAAGTTTATAAATTTACTTTTTGTGGAGATCGACACATTTTACTAAAATGACCTAGCTTCTTGCATTTCATACATATTTTATTCCATGCTGGGCAACCTCTGTAATTTCCCACATGATCATTTCCTCCACATCTGTAACAAATCACTTGGGTTCTCTAACCCATGAACTTGTTATCTCTTCCTACATTCTCTTTTTTAGTTTGAACAAAAGGAAACTTTATTTGGTTCTGAACTTCATTTACTATTGCAACTTCAGGAATTATTACTTTGTTCCTAACATCTTGACCTCTAATCTCGCTAACAAATAGTTCAGATTGTTCAATCCCTTTTGCGATGTTTAGTACTGCATTAAGAGTAGATTCTGTCCCCATCCATAAACGTTCTTGGATCTTTTTGCTCTTAGTCTTCATCATTATTTGATCCCTTAATACTTGTTCGAAATGTATTGTTTCAAAAGCACAAGAGCCAGCAAGAGTACGCAATGCAGCTACGTAGTTTTCAATGGATTCGTCCTCTTTTTATGCACGGGAATACAATTTAAACCTTTCCATCACAGTAATAATTTTCCTGCCAAATCTAACACTCATCTGTTTGACAACAACTTTAAATACATTAAAATCACCTGCACCTTCAAATGGAGGTACATTTTCTAATTCTTTAAGACCTGCGCCACCTAAACAGTTTTTTAGAAGAGCTAATTTCCTCTTGGGAGAACATCCATCCTCTTCTACTACATCTACGTAAGCTAAGAATGTTGGATACCATAGATCCCATTACATTTTGGGATCACCTGCTACAGGAAGAAAATGCACAGGAGAAACAATATTATTTGACATTTTAAACAATTTTGCGAGAAAATACTAAAGATGTTATAAATTTAGTCTTGCATTGTAAACAATTTTGCGAGAAAATATTAAAGATATTATAAATTTAGTCAATAGTAGGACTTTCCCGTGGCAAAGAACACACAAAGTAATAATAAAAAAAACAAAAGTAGTCACCGTAGTCTTTTTGGTATTGAGTATTAATACAAAGTATAGTTAATGTCCATTCGAAATACCAGCTGGTTCGTTGTCCACTCGAGATGCCAGCTAGTTCGTTGTACACTCGAGATGCCAGATAATTTGTTGTGAAGTAAATGTGGTGAAACTCGAAATGAAAAGATAGCCGCCTGATGTAACGCGTCGCACTGTAACCTGCACTGTGACCTTTGCACAACGTAAAGACGCGATGCTACAACGTCATACAGGATTCATTGGCAACGGAGTACGGAGCACGCACACAGTGCACGGAGATGCTCTCAGCTTCAAATGGTACAACGGTGAGTGTTTCAAAGATGCACTTAACTTCTGATGAAGCAACGACCTCAGAATAACTTTATTATCTACTTTCTTTACGATCCGGCACACATAACTTTAGTTAAAAAAAAGCCAAATAACTTTTACATAATAAATTCCATAAAACCGCACAGGATGTACATAAAAGTACGAGTTAGCCTTAAAAAGAATATACTTTTAAACAAAGTCTACAATCGGCCGCTGGTGCAATCAGGGCACACACTTCAAAACTGCCACTGGTGCAATCAGTATACACCAAATTAAAGAAATACCTTTTAAAATGCTTTAGCGCTGTCTCCAAAATTCATGGAAATGAAAAAAAAAATTACTTCCAGAGATGAGTTCTTTTCCATAGATCCCGATCGTCGCCAAATTATGATATCATCCAGTAGACAGGATTTCCAGATAAGAGTAGTTTATTGCGGGAGAAACAGCTTATACATCCACAACCATCCGAAGTCCAACTCCACAATCCCAACTCCCAGATACAGAACGTTCAACCCACAATATAACATAACAATTCTATAAGAACATTCCAAGTAGGAATACTACACATACCACAGTCCGCCTTGCAGATCCATGTCCTTTACTCTCTGCCAAGCACGTTAATTCACATAAAACAATTTTCTTGGATTCAGTATCCAAGTGCCAATTATAGGCAGGTGTCCTGGTGCCCAGTGGTTCTAAGGGTTTTTTTATGTGATTTTCTGTTTCTGGTGTGAAAATCATGTAGCTGGAGAACCTTTGTTCCATCCAGATCAGGGAATATGATAACCTGCCCCTACTGCATATGAGCCTGTTCCAGTGTCCATCAGGGCCCAGAATCTTTTTGTCTTTTTTGTCAGAATTGCCGTCTGGAGTGCCATCCATAATTGTTCTCGGTGTAAAATATTGAATCCTGTGATCCTATGTGTAGTTTCTGGATACCTGGCCTCCTTGGAACCCCATTAGACAAAAAGTTACATATTTCTGACAGACGTTTGTGAGAAGTGGGGATGCCAGTGACATGCTTGATAAATTAGCATTCAAGCACTTCCAGATGTGTTAAAGTAGTTTGTCAAGTGTTGCATTATATACAGTCTTCCTCCCTCCTTTGTCCACAGCATAATCCTTAAAAAGGCTCTGTTGTGATAATATTACCTCAGTTCATTTATATAAAACAATATGCTGCGAATTATGATTGCTTCAAGTAAGTAAATATGAAACAAGCATTGTGAAGATCCACGTATTCCATCATGTCTCCTAACCGCGGGACCTTCAAGGGCTAAACTGGAGTGCCTGTTTGAAAAGTCCCTAGCAGGAAAAAACTAATGAGATTGATGAGGATACCCCTGGAAGAGAACTAGGATTACAGGTAGTAACTTATCCTTCTCTTCCAGGGGATCCTCATCAATAGTCATAAGCACTGATTAGAATAGCAAGCCCATCAACCACCTGCAGGTAAATGAGAAGTACATGACCCAACTATATCATAACAGCCAATAACTCAGCTGCTAAACAGATTCCTCAGGGAGGCCTGGCCCACCTGGGTATCAGCTCTCGTATCTGAATCTAGACAGTAATGTCTGGTAAATGTATGGACAGACCTCCAGGTCGCCGCTTTACAAATCTCTGACATGGGCACTTTCTGTAGATAAGCTGCTGTGGCAGCTCTACCTCTAGTGGAATGCGCTCTAGGGGTAAACCTCAGAGGTTTTTGCGCCAATTGGTAAGCAAGTTTGATACACGAGACGATCCATCTGGAAATGGAACGTTTCGATGCTGCATGACCAGTTCTGATCGATCCATAGTTAATAAATAACTGATCAGAATGTCGAATAGACTTGGACCTGTCCAGATAGAACTTTAAAACCCTTTTCAGGTCCAAAGAGTGTAAAGCCCTCTCAGCTGGAGTAGAGGGATTGGGAAAGAAAGTGGGCAGAGAGATTGACTGATTGACATGAAAATCTGACACCACTTTCGGCAGGAAAGAAGGGTGCGTTCTCAGCACTACTCTATTCAAATGAAACACTGTATATGGTTCCTTGGTACAGAGGGCCTGAATCTCGCTCACCTTCCGGGCTGACGTAATCGCTACCAAAAAAGCCGCTTTCCAGGCAATATGCTGTAAAGTAGCTTTATGAAAGGGCTCAAAAGGAGGGCCCATCAACGTTGATAGTACTAGGTTCAGCTCCCAGGGAGGAGAAGGAGGACGTACAAGAGGGTACACCTTCTTCAGACCCTGCAGGAAATCTTTTACTGCTGGCAACTGGAAAAAAGACGTTTGTGAAGGTGATCGCCTATAAGCAGTTATAGTGGCTAAATGCACCTTGATGGAATTAAACTTTAACCCTGCTTTAGCCAGGTACAACAAGTATGGAAGAACTGCTTCTTCCTGACTCTTCACCGGATTGTGTCCATTCTGCTTGCACCACATATAGAACCTCTTCCACTTGCATGCGTTAGAATGTCTTGTGGAAGGATGTCGTGCTTCTCTCAGAATGGACATGCAGTTTTGTGGCAGTCCTAGATGGCCGTACTGAATGACCTCAGGAGCCCTGCTGCCAAGTTCAGTGACGGAAGGTTGGGATGGTGAATCCTCCCGTTCATCTTCGATAATAGGTTCGGCCTGCATGGAGGCCTCTTGTGAGGAGACACTGACAGGTGAAGTAGGTCCGTGTACCACCATTGCCTCGGCCAGTCGGGGGCAATCAGGATTATCGTCGTGCACGAGTGTCTCAGCTTGCTCACCACCTTCGGGATCAGCGGAAGGGGTGGAAAAGCGTACCCAAATTTCCCTGACCAGCCGATCAAAAGAGCATTCCCTCTTGTTCCTGGTTGGTAGAACCTTGAGGCGAAGCTTGGGCATTTGCTGTTTACGTAGTCCGCAAAGAGGTCTATGGAAGGACGACCCCAAGACTGGAAAATGTCTTCTAGCACTTCGTCGTTGAGAACCCAGTCCTCTCTGTCTTCCATGTGCCGACTTAGTGCGTCCGCCCTCACGTTCTGCTCTCCTGGGAGGTGGACTGCTTGAACAGACAACTTGCGAGCCAGAAGCCAATGCCAAATGCGCTGAGCTTCCAGTGATAGAGTCCTTGAGCGTGTTCCTCCCTGCTTGTTCAAATAGTACATCGTGGTGGTGTTGTCCGTTTGTACTAGAACCATTTCCTTCTGAAGCGAGGGAAGGAACGCTTTGAGAGCCAGGTGGACTGCTCTCAATTCCAGCAAGTTGATGTGGTAGGTGCTTTCTTTGGACGCCCACAGACCCTGCACTTGGAGAGGCCCCATGTGCGCCCCCCAGCCTTGTAAAGACGTGTCTATGATGATCGTTTGTGCAGGAGGAGATTGATGGAAGAGAACTCCCACCTGCATGTTCTGCTTCTTTGTCCACCACGGGATTGAAGATCGAGCTACCTCCGACAAGGTGATCTGATCGTCCCAGCGATCTGATTGCTGGTTCCATTTGTCCTCCAGATCTTGCTGAAGAGGACGCATCCGAAGTCTGGCGTTCGGTACTAAGAAGATGCATGAAGCCATTGACCCTAAGAGGGAGGCTATCTTTCGCACTTTCTGAGTCCTGTTGTGACGAACTTGCTGGCACTTGAGAGTTATCGAAAACTGTCTCTCCTCCGAAGGAAACACTTTTCCTACCTCGGAGTCTAGCAGAGCTCCTAGGAAGTGAATCTTCTGAGTGGTTTGGGAGACAGACTTCCTGTAGTTGACATGCAGGCCTAGACGCTGACAGAGTTCTATGCATGTCTGGAAATGATTCCTTACGTTGTCTGGAGTTGGACCTTTCAACAGCCAATCGTCTAAGTATGGGTATACGAAGACCCCCTTGCGGCGTATTGCTGCCGCCACCACTGCGACACACTTCGTGAACACCCTAGGGGCCGACTACAACTCAAACGGAAGGACTTTGAACTGGTAGTGAGAGGTCCCCACCCGGAATCGAAGGAATCTCCTGTGATCGGGCCGTATCGAGACATGAAAGTACGCATCTTGAAGGTCCATCGAACACATCCAATCCCCCTTCCTGAGATGTGGATATATTTGGTGAAGCGCCAACATGCGAAACTTTTCTTTTCTGACATGTAGGTTGAGTGTTCTCAAGTCCAGAATGGGCATGTATTCCGCCTTTTGGCCCTTTTTTCTGACCAGAAAATACCTCGAATATACTCCTTTCCCCCTTTGAGCCACCGGCACCCTCTCGATGGCTGATTTTTCGAGGAGTGTCGCTACTTCTTTCTTTAACATTTGTAGCTGGTGGCTTGACGTTGACATCGGAGGAACGGATGGAGGTAGACGATGGAAACGAAGACAGTACCCATTCTGCAGTGTAGACAACACCCATTGGTCTTTTGTAATGGCCTGCCACTCTGTCCTGTGATGAGCAATGCTTCCCCCCACTGTAGTGGACAACGGCGCTGGGGGAAGTGAAGACTCATTGCTTCTGCTGAGGCTTATTGAAGTTGTTGCCTTGGCGCTGATTTCCGTTTCCTTTGGAATTGCGCTTTCCTTTATATTGAAGATGACCGTTGTCTTGATCTGCGGAGCTGTCATAGGCACCCCTAGCTTCAGGGCTCCTCTGTCTAAGATGTCTTGGAACGAGAAAATATCGCCTGTTGGAGATATTCTCGAGCGTGGACTGTTTGTTAGGGTCGGAGAGTAATTCCTGTGCGATCGGGTCCTCGATGAACTTGAAGAGCTGTGAGTCCGCCTGGACCTAGATCTTCTTCTACTTGAGCTCGTTCTAGAACGAGATCGCACCCTGTGACTAGATCTCCTTCTACTTGAATGCCCCCTAGAACGAGATCGTTCTTTGGGGCGGGAGGTTTGATCTCGATACATCCTCAACCGATACGCCGTTTCCTTGTCCTTGGCCCAGGGTGAAGAGGTGTATACTACCTTGGGGAAAGACGAACAGGGGGAGATTTTTGGGTGCGATCCTGCACTGGCGAACGTGAACGTGGAGGAGGCTGAACCGCTTGATCCTGCTACGACCTTGCAGGGGACTTCGACCTATCCGAATAGCTGTTTTCCCCGTCCGAGGATCTGCTCCGAGATGCCGAGGAGGATGAGGACAGGCTCACTACAGACCATCTAGAGTCAGACCTCGACCGACTTCTCTCTTCTTAGACCCTCCTTCTCTTGGTGGGAGGATCCTGTAATGGGGATTTCTCTACCTCCGCAGCCGATGCTGATCCTGGGGAACCCAGTTGAGACCTTAGGACTTGAGACTGGTCCAATGGTTCACTCTCCACCTCCTGCACCACCTGTATCAAAGGCGACCTCTCCTGTGATCTTGTAGGAGAGATATTCACTGGCTGAGAGACGCCCCGCTCTCTGGATCTCCGCTGATCCGTCGACGGTGGCTGTTTCAACGCTGAGCGCCAAGAAGATAGACGCTCTCTCGGCGTCGACCGTGATTACCTCGACGCCGACCTCGAGTGTCGATGACTTTCCTTCGACATAGAGCGTCTCGCCGTTGAAGGATGCCTGCTCGACGACGACGGAGGCTGCTTAGACGCCGACCGCCGATGCTCTGGCGGTGACGAAGGGTGCCTCTACGTCGAATGTGAATGCGACGGAGGCTGCTTCGACGTCAAACGCCATTGACTAGACTGGACTGACTGGACGTCGATGTGGGCTGCTTCGACGTCGATCGACGATGTGTCGATGTGCCGACACCGAATGACCACGACCAGTCGTCGACGGAGGTTGTCTCGACGCCAAACGCCGGTAGCCAGGCGTCGACGGAGAATGCCTCAACATCACAGCATGACGATGCTGATTCAACGTCGGTTGGCTCGCCGTCAAGCTCTTCTGCTTCGACAGCGACCTACCCCTTGACGCTGTATGTAGCGGACGTACCTTGGATGTCGTCGCTGAAGACGTCTTCGTCGCCGTCGACTGCTTCTTCGACGCCGATCCCGACGCCGAAGGTGAACAAGTCGGTGCTTCTTTCGACGTCGATCGCGCCCTGCGACTTTTCTGCTTCTTTGGAGATCTTCCTCTCTCAGAAAGACCATAAACTCGAATTCTCTCTCGGTCTTTGAGAGTTCTGTATGTTAAAACCTGGCAGTGTTCACAGGTTTTCGAAGAATGAGAGTCTGGTAGGCACAGGATGCACACTGAATGAGTATCAGTCTTGGCCATCTTCCTTCCATCTTCCTTCCACATGAAGGGCATTTGTCAAAGAGGGAAGGCATTTTGACAGAAAAAACACCTTTTTGAAGCCCAAAAAAGGTAGTAGTAGCACCCTAGGTCTAAAAGACGTCGAGTGAAAGCAAAATTGTAGATTAACTAGAATATTTTTTGACAGAAAGTCAAAAAGAAAGGGAGCTGTTTCACCAGGGTCCTGACTGAAGGAGCCGGAAAGAACAACTGACCTAACTGTCACCCCTGAGGCATGATGGGAAGCCTGGGGTCAGGGCTGCCTTAAAGGCACGGTGCCAGTTTTTGATGAAAATGGTTTCATTTTCTATGCTATTGTTTTACAATGCAGCCTGAGGGCTAACAATGTCTATTTATAAGCAATTTTCAGGATTTATGAGTTGTTTTACTCATTAAAACACAAAGTTCAAGGGAAATTTGGCCTAATGTGTTTTTTGTTTTCCTTACTAATTGCAGTACATGTACATGTGTTTGCATTGTTTTAGCCTCAGTTTTGAAGCTGCATTGGTGTGAGCAAAATAATATATGTATGTACATATATGGGGAGCGAGATATATGTGTTTTTACATATATATTTTTATATTGTTTCCGGGGTCCCGCACAAGGGCGGGAATATTCAGTGCTTATGACTATTGATGAGGATCCCCTGGAAGAGAACGATAGGTTACTTAGGAAACAGCCAGGTTTTGATCTTTCTCCTAAACGGGAGAAGTTCTGTGGTTTACCTAATCTCGAGCGGGAGCAGATTCCATAATTTGGCAGCGGCCACCTCAAAGGTTCTGCCCCCTGCTCTAGCGTTCCTGAATCTAGGTACCTTGCCCAGCCTAGCGGCTGCAGATCGAAGCGGCCTGGTTGGTGTATACCAAGCAAATTTAGATTGCAGGGAAGTAGGGCCGATTCCATGGAGAGCCCTGAAAACCAGGCAAAGGGCCTTGAGATGTATCCTCTGTCGCAGAGGTAGCCAGTGCAGTTTCGCAAGGGCAGACGGCCCATGTGCTCTTCTAGGAAGCCCCAGGGCCATCTAGCAGCCGCTGATTGCATCCTTTGGAGCCTATCCAACAGAAACACAGGGGATCCCAGCAGTAGGGCATTACAATAGTCCAATCTACTGAGGATTGTGCACCTTGCCACTTGAGCACGTGCCTGGAATGGTAGAAGTGGCAAGACTTTCCTTAGGGATCGCAGGATAGCAAAGCAGCAGGCGGTCGTTTCTTTTACATGAGTCTCCGTACTAAGCTTTTGACCAAGCATGGCCCCTAAATTACGGACTGAAACCACAGGCCGTACTTTAGTCGCTGTTTCAGGAGGCCAAAAGTTTTCTGGAAATGGGCGGGAGATCTTATTCCCCGCGATAAAGAGCACCTCTGTCTTACCAGTATTAAACTGAAGGGATTTATCCTTTAGCCACCGTGACATATCCCGCAGACAATTGTGGAAAGGTTCCACAGATGTCGAATCCTCTCCCTCAAAGTAGAGGATCATCTGCGTATCATCAGCGTAGTTATTATTATTATTATTTAAAATTTTATATAGCGCGCAGTTACCCTTGGGCATCCCCGCGCTTTTCCAGACAACATCAGATGGTACAGATGGCAAGATTAACGCACTCAGGCGGGAAACAAAAAGGTTTTAAGACCTTTGCGAAAACGCAGTGTGCAAGTCTCGGCACGTAATTTTAAAGGGAGCGAGTTCCACAGCTTTGCCGTGTTGAATGAGAATCTTCTCCCGCCCGTGCGGGCCTTTTTGACTCTGGGGACTAGCAGGAGATGTTTCCGATCAGATCGCAGCGTTCTGCTTGCTTTGTATGGGGTAACTAAGTTCTTTAAGATGAGGGGGCCTTTCCCTAAGAGGATTTTATGGGCAGTACAAAGTGCCTTAAAAATCACTCTGTCCCGCACTGGAAGCCAATGCAGCGCCTTCAATGCCGGTTTCGCTGATTGCGTCCTTGGAACATCCATAAGCAGCCTTGCCGCTGCATTTTGGACCTGCTGAAGAGTCTTGAAGGTGGATTCAGGGGCGCCCAAAAAAATGGCGTTGCTGTAATCCAGTCTAGATGTTATCAGACCCTGAATCAACAGCTTCCTCGATGTTACCGGTAGGAGAGGGAAGATTTTTCAAACCGACCGTAGCAGGGCGTAGCACACTCCTGCGGTTTTCTTAGCTTGGGTGCGAAATGAGAAGTCTGGTTCTAGCCAGACTCCCAAGCTCTTAATCACCTGTTTGGGGACCGGGAGGTCTCCCATGCAGCTCGGCCAGCTAATCGAAGGGAGAAGAGGAGTTTTACTCCCAAGCAGAATTATTTCCGTCTTCGAGCCGTTCAACTTGAAGGAAGATTCTTCCATCCAAGTATGAACGTCCGACAGACAGGAGTGCAGAGTGTCCGGATTGTCAGCCAGTTGGGATAAAGAAACCACCAGCTGCGTGTCGTCAGCATAGCTGAAGATTTTGATGTCATATGGGGACACTATGTCCTCCAGGGGGGCCATATAAACATTAAATAATGTAGGGCTCAGGGAGGAGCCCTGTGGCACTCCACACTGGAGGGGGATCGATTTAGAACTCTCACAGCCATCCCAGACCTGATAAGTTCGTCCGGCAAGAAAAGATCTCAGCCACTGCAGGGCCACCCCGGACACCCCTACCTCAGCCAGCCACCGAATCAACACCTGATGGTTCACGGTGTCAAACGCCGCACTGAGGTCCAGGAGGATCACTGCCACTGACCCTCCTGAATCAAGAATACGTCTAGTTTCATCGACGACCGCCAAGAGGGCCGTGTCGGTGCCCTGACCTGGGCGAAAGCTGGTTTGCGAAACCCGGAGCAGTCCATTCGACTCCAAGAAGGCTGACGATTGTTTGTTGACCAGCCGTTCAGCAATTTTGCTGAGGCCCGGCAACAGAGAGATGGGCCTAAAGTTAGACAGGTCCGAGGGATCCAAATTGGGCTTTTTTAAAAGAGCCTTAACAACAGCAGTTTCCCAAGTAGGTGGCCCCAAACCCTGGACAAAAGAAGCATTCATTAGGTCTGTCACAGGAGCCACAATGGATGCTGCTGCTTGTTGAAGGAACTTCATGGGGACTGGGTCCATAGGGGAACCACTTTTCAAGGATGCTAAGGTTTTGGATACCTCGCTCACTGATACTGGGCCAAAGGAGTCTAGGTGGAAAGCTGTCTCTCTGACCTGAGTTCCTAAAATCTGCTTCCCATTCTCCTGAGACAGCATGGGCTGGGGCAGGGTGTTTAAGATCTTTGCAATTTTTGTGTGGAAGAACTCGGCGAGCTCCGTGCATTTTTGTTTGTCATAAGTGACAGCCGGCTCGGGAACTTTGAGCAGTTCTTTAACCACTTTGAAACTCTCCCTAGAAGAGCTAGAGGCAGATTTAATACGATCTTCAAAAAATAGGGCTTTCGCCTGTCGAAGAGCGGACTTATAGCCCCTCATAAGTTTACAGTCTTGATATTATAGGTTTTGATAAGCGACATCAAAGGTTTTAGATAAAGATTGAAAAGTATGGGACTGACTGCTGAGCCCTTTGGGACCCTGTGAGGCACCTGAGTGAAAGCCGATTGAAAGGGGGTCAGGGACTCCGCCTGCTGCCTATCCTGGAGAAATGATCGAAACCACATCAGTGCACTACATCTCACCCCAGCCTCAGATAACCGGTTCAGCAAGATCTTATGGTTGACCGTGTCAAAGGCGGCAGACATGTCTAGCAGGATCAGAAACGCTGTCTGTCCCCTGTCTGCACGCCTCTGAAGCTCGTCCACAGCAGATGGAAGTCATCTGAACCCTTAGTTGCCCAAGGGCGTGTCAGAGGGAGTAGGCAGGGATCCAAAGCGCCGGAGCATGGAGTGCCACTAAATAGGCTCCACAGATCATTCCTGGAGTGGAACATTGTCACTGCAAAGCCGCATGGCGCCACCTACCGGCACACAGAGGTACTACTGAAAATATTCCATGTCCAGAGTGATACCTGGTGACTAATCAAAAGGTCAGGACTCTGAGGCCAGTAGCCTCTATCAGAAAGAATTCGTTCCTACATAGGATTGTTGTAGAATAACCATCATCTTATGAATGTTTGCGGAAGGAGCGAAATAGTTTGGTAGTTTCTTTGCCCCTTCCAGTCAAGGGTTAATTTTTTAAGACCACCAGTTTTATTACAGCTTTCTTCGGGATAAAGGGCAGAACTGAGGAAAGAGTGAATGATTCACGCTACTGCTGGTTCAATGATATGTCTCCTAGCTTTTTAGTCTGTGGTAGGACTAAGTGGCAACCCAGTTGGTTTACCATAAGTCATTAACTCAAGACATTCCATCCTCAAGATAGAATTGAAGGAGACACTACTGTGGGATTCGAAAGTAGAATATTTATGTAATTTGACATGCAAATGGTAATTCTCAAAGGGTTCCAAGTCTTCTCTCATCTTTCTTTGCTTTTATGGAAGTAGTTTGTTAAAGAGGTAGCTAGCTCTTTGGTTGGAGTATTATCAGAGTGTGTGTCCTCAGGAATGCACCATTGAATCCAACATGACAAGATATCAATTTGTAGCATTTGAGAGAGCCTAGATTTGCCGATTTTCTGATCAGATGGTTATATTTATGCATATTTAGGCATCTGTTTAAGGTTGTCCAGTTTATCCTGCACACAATACGTTTTCTGCCAGTATTTAGCCTCATGTTTCCACTTCTCTTTTTCGGGCATAAGTCTGTAGTTTAACTAAGGTCAGGACACATATTGAGGCTTAATTGATGTAGCTCCTATCACTGCAATAGCTTTTCTATAAGTTAGTTAGAGGGGTATTTAACTCTTAGTGAAGCTGATTGGTGTGCATCGTCTGGCAGTCAGCAGGCACATGGTACTGGATTTTAATTAAACTGATTTTTAACCACAGTGTAGGTACCTTTTTTCCCCTCTGCCACAATGTGGTTCATCCTTTGTAGGAAACTATTGTATGTTGATGATATAGCACTGTTCTCATAAGCTCAGTCCCACTTCAGGTACCTATCTGTTTCCATCTAAGTTACATGTACTACATTGTTGTAAACATTTTCCTTGGCACTCCCTCTCTTGAAAATAATTCCTCAAAGAAATCCTTGTGTCCATGCGTCCTGGGTAACCTCGGGAACTAGACTTCTGTCATTGTGTTCTATAACCATTTATTGACTGACTGTTCTATAACCATAGCACACAATCACTCACCTAAATATTTCAGGTACATTTTTGAACGCTTCAATAAATTCCACAAGATCAATACCTAGACCCTTTCAGCAAACCTCGCCTATTGAAGTCTCCAGATGCATCTCCAAATAAATATTGTTAAAGGTGTAAAAAAAAAATCACTGTATCAACCTACTCAAAGTAGGACTGTTTCTCTTCCTTGTTGTGCAACTCTCTCTCTTTTCAGAACCTGTATACCCTTACGGGTGAGAAGTAGCGCTCTACAAATCCATTAGCGGATTGAGCTTTTCTTGTCATGCTTTCTAATTCTGGCTGCATCTCCCATACTTGAACTCCTTAATAGGAAGTGTCGGTGCTCTTACCTATCTCATTCGTCTTGTCCAGATTTACATTTTTTATATGCTAGAAGTTGTTCTTGAACCTTTTTTCAGCTCCCTCCTGCAATAAGCAGATCCCTATTGAGTTTAAATTTGAAACTGCCAAATTCATAGTTGTTTGCCAAAAATTTTTCAATGCTGCCATTAAAAGAAACCCTGATTTTCTTGGAGGTTAATCGCTATGTTTATTAATTTGCCTGTCCCTCACAATATTATTTTTCTATCTTTTTCAATTCACTTGGATCCTGTATAATTATTCTTCAACTCCACTTAGGTTGTCAAAAGCATTACAGTGTACTGATGAAAGATAATAAACCATCAACAACCTTTTCCTTTCTAGTGGCAACTTTAAGCTGCCAATGGTGCCCAAATAATTCCTCTCTCACTCAAGGCATCTCCACAGAAGCTCTCAAAAAAGACCAGAACCAGATCCTCCGACTCCTAAAGAAAACGACACTAGACCGAGATGGCCTCGCCAAATACTGGCCCATTACTCACCTACCATTCATTGGAATGATCATTGAAAAAGCAGTTTATGTCCAACTCCAAGACCACATCAGAGTTATCTTCTGCACGACTACCACTCTGGTTTCGGATCACGAGACAGCATGGAAACAGCTATCATACACATCATACACCATGCCCTTTTGAACACAGATGCAGAGAAAACCTGCCTTCAGATATTGCTTGACATATAGCTGCCTATGAACGTCCTACCTTTCCAACCAACCCCAATTTTCTAACATTGACACGCCAAGCCTCAAAAGTACCCTGCCACCTCAAAAGTTCCATACCACCTGTGGAATCCCCTATGGCTTCATACCTCCTCCTGTTACCTTTGTCCTTTACCTCGGGTTGCTTGGTGCTCTGCTCACAGATAACAGCATCTAATTCACCAGTATTCCGCTGATGCACAACTCTGATTGGAGTCTTCTCTGCTTCAGAAATCCAACACCTCAAACACAGTTTGATTGCACATCGTCCAGACACAGATGTCCATTCTCTACTTAAAGCTCAACCTAACCAAGACAGAATTTCTAATATTTACCAAGAGAAATTGTAGATACCGTCTCCCTGTTCAGTGTGCTAAAACATTGTGCACTATGTAAAGAGTGTGAGAAATCTCCGGAGGAAGACAGAGGCAACAAGAAGATAATACTAAATCTCTTTTTGGGGTAATGAGGACGCACAGTTAGGTGTATTAGAGGACAGTGTTAAGAATTGGTTGTACTCAGAGTCGATAAATGAGACACACTCAAGAATAAATCCAAGACTAATGTTTTATAAATTACCAAGATTCTTTATATATATTTGAGAAGCAAGCCTTTAATTCGGAAATGTACTTTGCACCCTTTCATTCTTCGAAAAAATACTTGGAAGAGGCTTGAAATATTAAAATAATTGGTATATAGGTCAAAGTATGCAGTAATTTCAGTATTATACCGTCAAATATTTACAATCTCAGTAAGGAAAGGAGTGTATAGCTTTTGGTGAAGTACAGCCGACCACCTTAACAGTTACCATCACGATTACAGCAGCAGATGACTGTAAGTTAATGGAATTTGGAACACCACCAAAACCAGAGGTTGTGGTTGCTTGCAGATGGAGCAGGTTCAGATGACAGATGACCAGCGACTCGGGTACCCTTACGGTCACTGGAAGGAGGACTCTCCTGCTGAGTTGTGAATTACCCTGGTCCCTTGGAAAGTAAGAGGTAGTCCTCAACTAAGGGATGAAGGTCTTTGGGGGCCCAGGACTCGGGTACAGCAGGCAGACGGGTCGTGCCTGGGTCATGAGAACCGGAGGTCGTGGTTGCTGAATCTGGAGGTCCACAGTAGCAGTTGAGCCACAGGTGAAGTCTGGGGCAGACCGTCAGGGAAAAGGCAGTTGTGCTAATGTTGCTCCTTAATGCCACCAACGTCACTGGTAAGAGGTTGTGGGCTTTCATGAACTGGGCCGATTCCAGTGTTAGTCGTTATGCTGAGAAGATCCCTCAAGTTGATGGAGGCATGCAGGAGTCGGTACCACAGGACTGGTGAATCGTCAAGTCTTGGTTGGCATAACGTTTGTTCTTTAGTGGTAAGTCACGTCGGCATGGAGTGTGTCGGTCGTCAACCCAGGTGGGTTTTGGCTGGCGGATGCTATGGACTAGAGCCTCTAGCCCGATAGGACGTTCTTGGCAATTTGCAAAAAGCTGGAGGGCTCTAGGGTTTCTTGGAGGCCTTTCAGGTTTCAGGAGAGACAGCAGGTTGCAACCTTTGAGTCCTGGGCAGTAGCAGGAGCTCGTGATAGTTTCTTCTGCATCGGATGTCAGTTCTTGAACTGCAGAAGTCTTTTTCTGTCACCTTTTTGTTTCCGAATCGGAATTCAGGTTCTTGGGGAGCCACCTAAATATTGAATTTTGGGGCACTTTTATGGGAGGCTAGGTAGTAGCCATTGTGCTGCCTACCTGTAGGGTGCCCATACCCTTTTTATGCTTACCCCACTTGGGTAGTGGACATACCCTGGCTCCAAATAGTCTACGATACCTATCCTGAAGATGAAGGATAGTGTAAAGTGAAGTGTACCTCATCTGCCCTAGCTGAGGGGTGGTACAGGGTAGAGGTAGACCCACCTCCTACTTTCCCTAATTTTCCCGCTAGCCCTCCCACCAAAAGTGGAGCAGGATTGGGGTGGTTGTCATATGCTTCTTACAGTAGAGGGCTGAGAGCAAAGTTCAAAGGTAGCATGACCTTTAAAGTTCCCACTTCTGTTGAGGCAGATCCTGCAGGGGGAAGTTGTCCACTTCTGTCCTTGCAGCTGGATTTTGAGATCGCTGGCTTTCGACCCAGGGACCCAGAAACATGTCTGATGATAGCAGGCTGGCTAAAACTAGACACGGACAACACTAGTGTTCTGTAGGTTTAAGGGGTCCCTCTAGCAATGTCTCCTGTGTAAATGTATTAATAAATCCAATACTAGAATCAGCAGTGCTTGGTACAAACCATCTTAGAAATCAGTGGAGCCATCATGGAGCTAGGAAACTCATGTTGACGAGGATCCAGCCAAGGTACTTTTTATGGCTTCCCTGTTCACTTACAAACCCCAGAATGGACTGGATATGCTTGTGTTGATAGTCCTTCGCCCAGTGCACCTTGCTTTTGGGCTAAAGGCCTGCAGTAAGGGCGGCATGGCACACAGGGCTGTGAGCAATGTCAAATTTTGGGTTTGTCCTGCACTCGGAGATGCTGCCTGCGACAGCAGAACTGCCTGACCGGGTGAACGATCCGTAGGAGCCCTCCTTCTGTCCACAAGCACTGGGTACCGATGGTACCTTTAACTGGGGCTTACAGGAGAAACAGAAGTTGGCTAATTGTGGTACCGTTTCAGGGAAAGGAGATCTGGCACTGGGAATCTGGTAAGCAGTGGCTCAGTGCACTTGTAGATTGAAATTACATTAGACAGGCAAAAAGTGGGGGCGTAACCATGTCAAAAGAGGCACTTTCTTACAACAATAAACAAGATACAGTAGAAACTTTGCTCAATGACGGGAAATGTGATGGCTACAAAACCAAAGTCAAGCGGCTAGTCAAAAAATGAGGGGCAGTTAAGTCCAATCAGTGCTATCTAGTACAAAAAGGAAATACCTGACATAAGTGCACTGAGGTGGTGCCTATAACGGTACTGCGCATGTCACTTCCAGCATGAATGATGCTGATGACATGGTGCCGTACAACACCACCTAATGGTGTGCAACGGTACTGCGTGAAAATCTTACGGATTTAGTGTGAAGCTTGGTGATTTTCAAAGTAAGGATTCTGCAGATAGAAGTCTCTACCAGTTTTGAAGCTTCTGCAACATCATTGAAAAGGTAAAAAAAAAGGAAAATATTCACCTAGCCTAAACAGTGCTCCATAACATAAATGAAACCATTGAAGTTAAAGTATTTATTTTTAAACGTATCTGTATAGTTCTTAATTTCTGCTTCATATGTAAATAGCCACTGTAAATTGCAGGGAAGAGAAAGAAGTGAAAAGGGAACTAAAGATTAACACGGTGGACTCTAAAGAGGTGGACATTCCGGTCTTTCTGAGAGAAAAGCAAGTTGGGCTTTTGAGCCTGATATTTTTGGAAAGATAATTGCTTTGTGTTGGAGACCGGCTGTTGAAAGCATTTTGAGAGTTGTCTGTTTTTCTGGTCTTAAGGATTTCTAAGTAGAGGCTAGATTTGCTTCTAACTTTTCTAAGTTTGCAGAGGATAATACAAAACAGTATGAATGGACATGTGCCCTCCAAGCAACAGGACCACTTCCCTTCTGCTGAAATGGTGTATGATTTACAAAATATTGGAGTGGATGGAAAATGCGGCGTGGACAACTAACCCCAAGGCCCTCGAGATGCAAGCTTTCACTGAGGAAGCTAATCAGTTGGGGCATTTGAGTGACTTCTTAACTGTTCCCTTCAGTAAGACAAGCAGGCACTTTGTATCCCCACAGTAATGCAAAAATGGAGACCATGATGGTCTGCGTTCCGTGACAGACAGCTGTCAAGGGAGGAAGGTACAGGTCTTCTCCGATCTCACTCCTGCAATATGGCAACAAGACGCAGCTGCAATCTGTTCACAAGGAGTCCATGGAAAAGAGACTCAAAGTCACACCGTGTGAGTCTAGGGGGCAACACAAGGACAAACGCCTTTTTATGCACATGGATCCTGCTCTGAACACTGGGCCCTGTAATTCTGTGCTCATGATAGAGGGCTCTTAGATCAGGTACAGAAGTGCTAACAGGTATTTGACCTGGCATATTAACACCAAGTACATTAGCATAGCACGGAACTACAGGGTTCACTTTTGAATGGAGACTTGGGTAAATGTTAATATGGGCAGTAGAGCATTTCCGACGGTGGCATATGTGTAGTATTGCAAATAAGCAATAAAAGGATTGAGGCAATACACATAATTGAAAGGGTTCTGTTAGCGAGCATAGGGTCAGGGTATGCTTTTGAAAATAAATATGAGTAAAGCAGTACACGACTGGGAACTGAGGACCAATCGTTTGTTCTGATTTAAAACTCCCATATACCTGGAAATATCTGGAACTTACTCTTGTGCTAATGACCTCATTCAGCTACTGATGTAGCTTAGTGACTTAAGGCTGCTACAATTTCTAAAGTCGAAGTCAGCGTTTTAAAGCTTCTTCATAAATTACACTTGTTGATGTCCTCAGGGTGTGTCAGGAGGATAGTTAGGGAAATCCCATATATAGAGCATTGGCGGTCGGTAGTTTTAGCAGTGAGTGAGGCAGGAAGCCACACAAACACACATACACAATTACTTACACCCATGCATTCACACGCGCAAACACACACACCCACTCACAACACTCACAAATACACATGCATACATTCATACATTCAATTTCGAATTAACCACAGCGCCCAGTCGGGCCTGCAAACCGCCCCGTGTTTTTGAGGCGCACTTTTAAATGAACAGCTTGTGAGTCTATAGCTTATAGTGAACTAGTCGCATTTTGATAGGGACAATATACCACCCACTCCGAGGGAATGCAGAACGTGTAAGAAAGCATGGAAATCATTCGGAGATCAATTCTCTAGCCTCCAGTTATTTGGCCGTATGTACATGTTATGACTGAAGAAGTTCTTAAGAAGGCCACCCCTTTATATCATGTGGAGACCCCTTTGGGGCTGACTGAAACCTTATTTATACAGTCTGCAGTTGGCTGCATGATGCTACGATTAACCTGACATGCTTTTCACATGGTATCTTAGAATGAGTAGTGAGTGATGGTTACTTGTACAGTTCTTGAACTGATATTGGCTATGAACGGTAAACTTTGAAAGTAACATCTGAATTTGAGCTATAAATGAGCTGTGTAGCTTTTTAGGGGCAATGAAATAAATGCTTTTGGACAATTTACAGTTTATTTTGGATAAAAACAAATAACGGATTTAACTTTATGGCACTGTTTGTGTTGGTGGCACAATACCTATATGAATAATGTTATTACACAAGCCAAGAAGTAATATGATACAATTGTAATAAATTGTTGATGGGACTACCTATGGTACAATGGTCATATGATGGATGTACTTAACCCTGTAAGATATAAAAATGCTAAACAACTTTCAGCTACATACTGCAAACATTTCTTGGGCCCCTGTTTTCAAAGAATTATCGAACTAACATGCTAGGTGCTGCTGTGTAGACTGCAGGAGACCAGAATCCCTCTGACCCACGGTGTGATTCTATACCAAGCAATTAATGCATTATTCTACTAGCCTCCACCATACTCCGCAACGAAGTACTGTTCTCACACCCCCTCTCAAAGGACCAGCGCCTGGATCTCTGTATGTGGGGTGGGCGCTACCTACGAGAGGAAGAAGGGCCTTAGTGTGTCTCGTGCACAGAGGACAAACATTGAAGGAGACGTCTTTTTTACTGTGAAATTAAAGCCGCAGCGCTGACTTGCCAGCTAAACCTATAGACTGGGCCCGAAACCGAGCATCAACACAGACTGTAGAAGAACCCAGTACAGAGTCCATGCAACGCAACTGCCCAACCAAACCTGATAGAAACCAACCGAAAGCAAAGCCTGTCCTGAAATGTACAGCAGCCGCCTGTTTTCTTAAGAGAAGAACAGGGAACAACGTGTCAAGAGAGGGAGGCGGAGAAACTACTAGGAAAATAAACGGACATGCAACAAATCCCACTCTGCATGGACGGCCCTGCCTGCATGTGTGTAGCATTACGAGTGAATATATCACAAACTCCTCTATGTTGGGGCCAACACCGAGACATCTACGAACATGTCACATCAAATAACCGGCATCTAATATCTTTTACAGCAGCACTAACGACATCGGAAAGTTTCTAAGCAACAACGTACACGGAAATAGCCACTAACAATCTCTGACAGCATGTAACATCCAGTCACGGCGCTCGCAATACTAGCGGGGGGAGATGGGGCGAGCGCAGGGAAGACTAAAATAAAGCAAACAACTCACCAGGTCCTCACCGCCTCTGCTGCTGGGCCGGGGTCCGACTCCCACACTGCGATGGCGCCTTCAACGCCCACGTGATTGACTGGAGTGGCAACCCCTCCAAGCCAATCCTGGCGCTGCTCCAGCGCCAGGATTGACACAGAGCAGAGTGACTCACCGCCCGCCTGCCCATTATGAGAGCGAGGGTTGCAGCGTTGCTCAACCCTAGCTCTCCTAAATGCGCAGCCGCCAACCAGACACAAAATTAGTGCGCATGAGTGGGCTGGTCAGAAAAATTCTCTAACCAGAGCCCAGCATGCGCACTTGTGCTGCTGCCTGTTGTGCGCTCCGCGCCCCCCCCCCATTGTCGGCCCTACAGTGCATGTCAGTCACAGTGTGTCAGCATGACGCCAGACCACCTACCCGAGGAGGGCAGTCCGGTGTCATGCTGACTCAAAGTGACTGACATACATTATCTGAATGTGAGGAGCTGCGGGCGCGGGAGGCTTGTGGGGCAATGCCCCAACGCCCGTAATGGGCGCACCGCCACTGACTGCTTACCATGCACTCAGGTCCAACCTTCTTGGAATTCAAAAATGTTTTTTTGTCTATTTCCCACACTTAATTTTAACATGCAATTTACAACTGGAAAATTCAGCTGTAACTGCTGCAGGTAGGCTTCAAATCTTCGACAAAGTGTCCAAGATACTCTTTCTACACCTAGGACATGTAATAATGGTTGCATGGAGAGGCAGCAAGGCAATCCTTTTTCATGTGTATTTGTATTAATGTCAAACATGCAATAGCTGGTATGGGATCTAACAGATACAATTATGTTCACAGGTGACAGAAATTGCAGTAGCGCTGGAGAAGACTCTGCGGATAATGACGAATCTGGAACACAACCCAGTGAAACAACGATAGAAAAGGTAGGAAACATGGGGCATATTACCAACAACTAGCGAGTATTTTTTTAACGCCAAGCATCACCCGATACTATCACAGAGATAACGTGCTATTAGAACGTTTATCTCTAAAGCGATAAAATACCCGGCGTTAGCGGCAAAAGGCGTGAATATCGCTGGTAATCCAGCAATATTCAAACAAAACAGGTGATGGACCGAATGTGGATCAATGTCACACATTCAACCCCGTTAAAAGATCTGGGCCCAAATCCATCGTTTTTTTGCACTCCACACCACCCTGGGTTAGACAATGGCGAAATGCAAATCAGCTCTGACCCTGTGCCCCATGGGAACAGTCCAGTCCGAACTACAAAAGCCATGTCCTTCCCAGAACGGAATCAAGCATCCGAGGACCTGACCGGTTTCGAGGTAACACCTCTCATCAGCCCGGCTAGCTTGACTCCAGTGGTGTGGAGTGCCTGGGACCCACGTCTGAGCATCCCCAGCACACTTATGGCGGCAATTGCAAACAAAACAGGTGATGGACCGAATGTGGATCAATGTCACACATTCAACCCAGTCAAAAGATCTGGGCCCAAATCCATCGTTTTTTTGCACTCCACACCACCCTGGGTTAGACAATGGCGATATGCAAATCAGCTCTGACCCTGTGCCCCATGGGAACAGTCCAGTCCGAACTACAAAAGCCATGTCCTTCCCAGAACGGAATCAAGCATCCGAGGACCGGACCGGTTTCGAGGTAACACCTCTCATCAGCCCGGCTAGCTTGACTCCAGTGGTGTGGAGTGCCTGGGACCCACGTCTGAGCATCCCCAGCACACTTATGGCAGCAATTGCAAACAAAACAGGTGATGGACCGAATGTGGATCAATGTCACACATTCAACCCAGTCAAAAGATCTGGGCCCAAATCCATCGTTTTTTTGCACTCCACACCACCCTGGGTTAGACAATGGCGATATGCAAATCAGCTCTGACCCTGTGCCCCATGGGAACAGTCCAGTCCGAACTACAAAAGCCATGTCCTTCCCAGAACGGAATCAAGCATCCGAGGACCGGACCGGTTTCGAGGTAACACCTCTCATCAGCAATCCAGCAATATTCATGCATTATCGCTAATGAGGACTTAGCCATAATATCCAACTCCCATTGGATATAATGGCTAAGAACTGGTCTGAGCTGGTGTTAGTTTTTGGAGATATTGGCGCTTAGCCCAAATATTGCCATCGCTACGCCTGCCTTGGTGATAGGCGATAGCGATGTTAGCGACTGCTTTCAGTCGCTAACAGGTTGGGTACGCCCACTTTGCATGTCATTAACGATAAATGACATGCAAACCGGGCCACAAACCGCTCGCTATTGCCTACAAGCTGTCGCTAACTGCTGTGAGCAACAGCTTGCTAATAGGGCGAAAACAGCAGCTAAAGCGGCGATAATCACATATCGCCCGCCTTGGTAATATGCCCCCATCTTCTGTAAACAGTGAGCTGGTTTTAAATACCTCATATTCTCATTAATACTTATTTACCATGTTTCTTTGTTGTTAATTTATTAGCCATGTTTGCTTAAACAATGGCATCCTCTTTATCTTAGCAGTGTCATTGATTTGGATGTATGTCGTTACAACGCAGGCTTTTTCCACGCATGCCTTTACAACGCAGGTTTTACAACGCAAGTCGTTACAACGACTTGCATTGGGGGGTGCTGGATAGTGAATAGTTTAATTTACTATTCCTACTTCAGTCCCCGTGGATAGTAGGGAAGGTTTTGGATAGTAAATTAAACTATTCCCTATCCTACAGGGCCCTCCAGCGCAAGTTGTTGTAACGACTTGCGTTGTCATTCCTGCGTTGTAAAGGTACTGCGTGGAAAAAGTTTCGTTGTAAAGGATGTTTCCCCATTGATGTTATTGCCGATGTGTATTCAGATCAAAAGTTTATCAACAGATATACCCTGAATAATACAAGTTTATTTCTGTACTATTTTGCAACATGATTTGCACCAAGATGTTTGTTTAAATTGTATGAACAGGCTGGGAGAAACAAATCGATCACCTGCACAAATCTGTACCTTTACAGAAACACCGTATGTGTGTTTGACTCTCAGAGTGAAGCGTTGCTCTGCAGTCGTCTGTAAAATATGATCCAATGTCCACTCCCTAGACCCTCTGGCAGGTCCCAGCTTATCAGCCAGAGAGAGGATCTTTGGTGAGCTTTAACCCATGAACCACCTGCACATTACTTGGGCATAGTTCAGTGTCAGCAGCAACCTACCCAATGAAACTTACAGGATTATTTGTTTCTTAGTGAGCTCCGAACTCCTATCACCACGAATGGACCAGACAAGAATACTCCATAAATATGTTTGTAATGTATTAAAATCAACATCCGAATCTAGTGCAGATAATGGGCAAAGACATACTTGCAAAACAAACAATAAAGTTCCAAAAAGAATAAGCAATGAAAAAGCTAAATGTTCAAAAGAACTGTAATATTGTGTTAGGCAAGGATGTGGGATTCACTCACGTTGACTTTACTGAAGTGCTCTCCTTGTCTTTCCGTCATGTATTTTCAATAGTGTTTGAGAGCATGGGGTGAAGCATGTATTTCTATGCCAACAAAACCTGTACCCACAGCGTGATGTATGTGGTAGTTATTTCTTTTGGTAACCTCAAGGTTTACTCTTCAGTCATGCTAGTTTTGCTGAAGAGTTTTGTTGAATGCTTTTATACAGATGCTAATCTGTGTTTCCTGTAACTTACTTTGTTAGTTCCACGTGTAGGCACTAGGTTGTTTTAGTGAGTGGGTACAATTGGTCATGAATTTGCATCCATGTTCCTGAACAGGTCAGGATGTGTTTTCAACCAAAATTGACTTGTTCCACTTATTTGAATGCGGTAGTTGAAGACTTTGAGATAGTGGTTAATGCCATTGTCACAAACATTTGCTAATAATCAGCCTTGTAAAATAGTCCTCAACGCCAGCTGTATGTGTATATGATCGCTGGTACAGTTGGATGAGCCACTTTACCTCAGGAGGGAGCACAACAAGGCCAAGCTACAACTGCGAGACCAGGTCCCCTCTGTACTGGAGCAAAAGCCACTGGAGGATGTGCATAGTTTGCATCATCTCCGTCCTCGCTGTCCGAGGCTGAAATCCTCACCAGTAGAATCACTGATGCGTCTTGGACCATTAGACGACCTCCAAAAGCAAACATCCAGGGTTAAGGAGATCTTGCATGAGACTGGGGTATGCTGCTACTTGAGTCTAACTGTAGACCCCTCTCAATCTTCAGGGCACACCACCTTGATGCAGAGATGTCAGCGTACAGTATTCCAATCAGTGTTCATATCTGACTAACCAGACAACAAAGTGATCAAAACAACTGGGTCACTACCATCTGTTTTGGCATTTTTTATATTTATATCGCGCCCAGCGCCTCCCACGAATTTGGATTTGTAAGAAATTGGTTTAATAACCATGCAGGATGGGAGTCCTGTGTGCAGTACGCCCTCAATTGTCCCCTTAGTACGAACGCCGGGGCATATTAGCAACAACTTGATAATTATCGCAAACCGCGCTTAGCGCAATTTTTTTATCGCCTCCTATCGCTGGATTTTATCGCGGAGATAACACAGTATTACTAACGTTTATATCCGACGATAGCTGCAAATCCCATCTTTAATGTGAGATTTCCAGCTATACAAATCCTATCGCTAAGGAAAATCTCGCTTTTAGGCAAGTGGGGACTTAGCCGTAGAATCCACCTCCCATTGACTATTATGGTTAAGTCAGGTTTTTACCAGGTGTAAAATCCTGGCGCTAATCACGGTTAGCAGGCATTTTTTTATTGCTAATAGGCAATAGCTGTGTTAGCAACTGCTTTCAGTCGCTACCAGTTTGGGTACGCCCACTTATCATTAGCGATAACTATCACTGACATGCAAAGCAGGCCCCAAACAGGTCCCTATCGCCTGAAAGCTGTCGCTAACTGCTGTTAGTGACAGCTTGGTAATTGAGCAATAATATAATCACCACTTTATCTGCAAAAAGTGCAGATAAAGCGGCGATCTGGCCCTTGCTAATGTGCCCCCAAGTACCCTGTTGCAGCACTTGACTCTCTCAGGGTAGTATAGCTAATTGGTGAAAGACTTACTCAGGGGAAGTGGTAACGGTTAGCAATTACCATTTGCTGGCACACAAATGTCAGTGCTATTGTCTTTGAAAAGTAAAAAGTACATTTATTACACATGTACACAACAGATTACTGCAGATTCCTTTAAAGATATATCAGGCAGATGGCAATACCTTTCATTGGATTATTGAATCACATTTCAGCCTGAGTGGGTCATTACTCCATATTCACAAAACGCCCACATTTGCCAGATGCAACATCAAAAAATAAGGGAGTGTCACAAAAAAATTAAAAAACATTCACATTAGATTTTTCAAGGGAGTTACTGCATCATGATATAAGGGAAACCTATTGGCGTTGTCAAGTGGTCATCCAATTCAAATTAAAGGCAAGCCAATTGACTTTACAAGAGATCACCACATATATAACCAATAATCACATTAGAATGTAATATTACCCAATAGAACCCAAAAGCATTTGCAAAGGCATTCACTATTTGTATAGAGCATAGCAATGTGGACCAGCTATCATTATCAATTAAGTAGCTTCGACATAGCATTGCAAATCAGTATAACAGGTGTCAATAGTTACACAGAATTCGATATAACCATTACATTGTATTTGTTAAAACTATAAAAAAGAGTCCATGATTAATTTCTCTAGCTGCTAGCAATCCAAATATAGCATATATTAAATGTAACAATGTAGCCTAATGCTTCCTTATCAAAGCATCCAGCCTCGCCACAGTGAAAATGGGTTTTGGCAATCTTTCCCTGACTGGCATGTTCAACATTCAATTCTATGCTCTACTTTGAAATATAATGCACCCTGCCTTTATAGACAATAAGGCATACTTATGGTTTCGGGGGTGACATTAATATTTAAAAGTGAGTTTTAGGCCACTCAAAAGGGGTTAATTTGAGAGTTTGAACTTGCAGTTTTAACCCGCACTGCCACAGGCATATAACCTGTGTGCAGCTACCAGGCTGTGTAAAATGGAAGTCTTTCACACAGTAGCACAAGTGTTCACTTGTAACCAGCCCAGTGTCCCTACCCTAGCTGTGCTGCAGCGACCTTATCTTGAAAGGCAGAAACTGGCGGCATACATCCTCAGTCGAATTTACCATGAAATAACCACAAATGACACTTAGATTGTGAGACTTACCCACCGCAATGGTCGAAGGACCAGGTCTATCAATCAGCATTTTTACAGCGCTGCACTGTCACCCATGGGGTAATCTGGGCGCTAGGGTGCGAGGTCTCAGTTGAAAAGCCAGGTCTTGAGGAAACAGCAGCAACAGGGAAGAAATGAGCAAAAATGTTAAACAGATGGCATAAAAATGAGCAAGCAGAAAAGCTAAAACAGAGGGCAGAAAAACAAGCAGAAAAGGCATATGAGGTCAAAACAGCAGGCAGGAAAAACCACAGAGAGGGCAATAAAAATAGCTGAAAAAGCAAAACAGAAAAGGCAGAACAGAGGGCAGAAAAACAAGCAGATTAAAGCAAAAGAAATAGCAGAAATGGGTAAAACAGAGGGTAGATAAACGAACAGGAACGGCGAAACAGATCTAGAAACGAGGGGGTGACACAAACAAAGGGCAGCAGGTAGACAGGCAGCAGAGTGTATCAGACTGAAGGCAAGCAGGACAGTAGTACTGTTGCATGAGGACATGGCACGAGAACCTGCCAGTGATCAGAGAAAAGAAACTCTGGTTGACTAAATGGGGAGAACCCCTTTGTAGCTGTGGTGATTCAGAACACAATACCCTGATATTTCTCTGCTGGAGCTCTTGTATTAAAGAGGAACAAGTCATTATGCAATGCCATGATCACCCACCACAACTTCTGGCCACTCTCTGCATCACATAGGTAGGCATATGCACATTAGTAAAAAGAGCTGTTAGCACTGGTCCATGCACAATATTTCAAACAAGGGTCTGTTTTGGGAGGGTTCGCTTCTTGGGCTTAGTCACACAAATTTGCCAGTTGCTGGGGGATCCAATTGTGGTTCGACAGTCTGGATTTTGGATTATTGGAGTCTAGGTTTTGTTCCTCTGGCTGCAGCTGTTTTTCCTGAGGCTCATCTTCACCTTAATGTTTTCTTATTTGCGTCTGGGGGCTCCCCATTGTTGCTTCCTCTGGTCCATCAGGAGTTCCCGAATGATGACTTTGGATGTTGTTAGGCGCGCAAACAACAGGATCAGGTGCAGGGACCAGCGTTGCTCCAGAGTTGCAGGTTAGAGTATGGTTAGGCATTTGACCTCTTGTTTGTATCAAGATGGTCAGTGTGAGAGTGACTGGCTGCCCTGCCATTGGTGCAATCAGTGAGTAGATTACGGCACTTGTGACCTTCAGAAGTTGGAACTTAGGTGTGATCTTTGGCTGATCATCAGGGAAAACCCCTGTCTGGCAGATGTTTATTAGTGGTATTGTTTTGGTGATGGAGTTTTTTCGTTTGCTTCTGTGGTACAGGGGGTTTCTTGTTCTCCTTTACTTCATAGTTGACTGAATCACAATGCTGCAATTGCACAGCTGATTGACAAAGTATTTTACCCATGTGTTTTGGTTTGGAGTAGAGTGAATGTATGTGGTGTGTAGTGAAATTATGAGGGCTGAAGTGGAATTGTAAGTTGTTGGATTGTGTGGAGTGGATTTGTGTATTGCAATTATGTAGCATGGTGTGCTGTGGAAATGTGGGTAGCACTTATGTGGGATTGAGTGTTTTTTTTATTATGTGGAATGGTATTGTGTGATGTAGAGTGGTGTGTAGTGGAGTTTAATTATGTGGAGTGCTGTTGAATTGTGAGGCATGACGGGTAATTTTGTGTTGTGGGTTCGATGCGGTGTGGAATTAAGTGGTGGTTTGTGCAAATGTGTGGCGTGGAACTGTGTGGATATCTTTTCCTTTTTGGTGTGGAAAATAACAAATAGCTAGGAGCTAAGCTGCAGTTCTGTGCCTTTGGGTCGTAAAACATAAGTTATGGGTGCTTTGGGCACCTGCGTGCAAGCAAAAAGAGGTGACAAGTGAGTAATTTTGTTTTCATCTGTACCCTTCTTTGTTGTGGCAAGGTGGGGATATTATGTGCAAATCAATTGAATCAATTGCTCCAATGTGGTATGTAATCTACATGATCTGAACTCCCCTTGAACATGCACAACCCAATGGCTCCTGGACGTATGCGTATCCTCATGGGTAAAGTACCTGTAAATGAGGTTAGGGTACCTTATGCACATAACATGGAAGGTATGGTGCCGCCATCCTGTTTCTTCTATGGCGATTTGCGTTCTGACCCCGGATAGCAGCATCTTCAAAGAGTGTGGCTCCAGGGGAGCAAGACGCACAAAAAGAGGGTGGGAAAAGGTCTACAGCTCAGGATCTAAATGTTCAATGACCTTTTAAGTGTGAGTCTCTTTGTATCCAGTACTTTAAAACACACACTTCCATTGAAGTGCTCATCTGCAGGGTTGCAGAGGTTGGTAGCACATAAGTACAGAAACACCTCAAATATACTGAAGTTCGGGTAACTTCTTTCTGTTGCCTAGCTCCTGGTTCATGAGAACACCCATATCCTTGCAGAGCACCCCAGGCAGTGTGGGAGGATGTTGGGTCTCTGGAGCACTGGTGATGTCTGGGAAGGATGGTAGTTTGAGTGCACACCTTGTCGAGTGGCACTCCTCTTTGTTTTATATGTCTATCCCTTCAGGCATATGTGCAGGTAAGACAGTGAGACACCCTTGTAACAAGACAACAGCTCACAGTGCGTACACTCTTTGGAAAAATGATATTGCTTTTCATCTTGTCTCTGCCTTTAATAAGCCGTGCATGAAAGACCTTCACGTGTTCAGAATTAACACTTGAAAAGAATTACAAGAGGCAAATTTCAAGCCCTGGTTATCATGTCTGGAGATATTTTTTTCAGACATGCCCCTTTGTCTTGATATGCCCCTTTGCCGTGCAGACAGTGGCTCTGCCAGGGAAACTGGTCTGCCCTGTCTTTTCACTTTTCTACATTGTTGACATGTATCCAACAAACACAGACAAAAATGACACTAGGTCAATATTCCGTACTGAACGTAGTGTGCAGATGGTAAATGGTAAATTGATACTTGTATAGCACACTACTCACACGCAAGGGTCTCAAGGCGCTTGTACGAATACCGCTGTCGAACCCATCCTGGCTTTGCCTGTGAGGCGTCCACTCCTGGGCACCCCCAAGGTAGAGGCCAGGCATCCTTAGCATTGTGGGGGCCGTTGTGGAAATTAAGCAAGCTATTGCCCAGAGTTGCAGAGTGGGACTCAATGATTGGAATAGGCACCGAGGCGAGAATTGTCAGGTCCGTGGAATTTTGAGCCCAAGACCCGCCGAGGCGGGGAATTGAACCCTGTTCCCTGGCTAGACCTCTGCATCAGGGTCTGCCGCTCTTATCATTGAGCCACACTTCTCCACTGCAGAAGACTGTCAGTTGCGGCGTCCCTTAGAAAAATCACGCATTCAAAGGTGTATTGAGGGATGCGCTGCAGGCAGAGCGGGAACCCTGTTTACTGTCCTGTCTGTACGTCCATCTTTCCTTGGAGGAGCTGCAGGATGTTCGTGACACAAACGTGATTTGGTTTTAGTAGTTTATTTACATTATACACCTAAAAGCACCTGACGGCATATCCAAAAGTATAGTGCCTTAAAAATGTTAAAGGATACAAGAAGGGTGATCAAGCCTAACAAGTAAGGACGATGTAGGGGTGGGAAAAGGGAGCAGCACATGGAGAAATGGTGGGTAGGAGGTAGAAAGTAGTAATACTGCCCAACCAGCATCCCTTTGCACATGGCAAAACCTTGTTTTTTTTTGTTTGTGTGTGTGTGTGGGGGGGGGTGGAGTCAAGTAAGGCGAACGGAATATACAGCGACTGCGTATTTGCACTTCAGGATCGCGATGCACTCGAAGGTGTCTGAAAGGTGACATGTTGGCGCTGTTGTCTCGTGGTTCAAAGGACAAGACTTCTACGAATCTCCAAAGAATAAAAAATAAAATAATCTCTTTACCGTAAAGGCTAGCACGAGCCCAGCTCTTTCTTTCTCCCACCAGTGGGTTGAAAGGATCTCAAGTTTATAGACACAACTTGTAGGTGCTACACAAAATACCAATAAATAAACAAATACATACATAAATGAAGAAATGCAGCTCGCAAACAGTGCCGCGTGGCCTATCTACCTTTTCTCCGATTGCTGCAGGCTATATATGCAAGTGCACTGACATGCCTGGAAGGCAACATGTTAGTGCTTCACAAAATACCAATACCTACATTAATAATAGATTAATGTATGCCAAAAAGCGAGTACTTACTGCTTTGGAACCACTAAGTGATTTAAAGAGTCTAAACAACACATTGTTGGTGCTATACCAAATAGGAGCACACATTTGAATAATATACATTTTGACGTCTCTTCTGATCGTACAGCACTGCCTCTCTTACCTAATACTTACCTACCACCCCGTTGATAAATTATGTGGGTTCCATAAGGGTTTGTGACAGAGGAAAGATGATGTTCTTATTTGTAAAACATTTAAATACGTGTCTGTATTTGTGTCTAAGACAGATTCAGGGCTTCTGGAAATAGAACATAGAGTACATTACACAGCCAACAGTACCAAGCATACTGCTGTGGGTCAGAGGCTATTAAAGACCATGCTATTGGGGTGGCCTGGACCCGCAGCACCCGGCAGCAGAAGCACAAGTGTCTGTCCCCGGCAGCCGGGTTGTAGACGGTGGCGCACCCGCTCACCACGGGTGACTGCAGCAGGGAAACTGCGGCTATAAAGAGCTCCAACCCCCACTGAGCAGGGATTTTAAAAATGAAAAGCACGCAGGAGCGCTCAGCCCCAGTGGACAGAGCTGCTGGCAGGGGTGGGCATCGCGGTCACAGAGCCAACAAGCACATCCATGGCCCATTAGTTGGAAGACAACGGACAGCTGAAGGGGGCAGGAACAAAAGGAACAAGGGAACAGGAAAGTAAACAGAGCAGGGCTAGCATGCTGTTGCTGGAGCAATCGAGGGTTCTTTTCCGGTGCAAGTCAAAATGACTGCGCACTATTTTTTAAAAAGACAATTGCGCTGTGTAAGCGTTACAATACTGTTGTTAGGCGGTGCTGCTCCGGAATAACTGGTAGTTACCTACCGGCTAAGGAGCCAATAATAAACCCGCTAACAAATAAAACGCAACAGTTAACCAATGACAAGCTTCAAGAAATACCAAAGCAATAGGACGAGTTTTACTACCCATACAGACTACTAGATGTCTCGGAGAGACAGCTCATGCGCGCTGCCTAGGCGAGACCTAAAAATACTAATAACTATTGCCCAAGCCACTGATATAGCTTTGGGGATACAGAATAATAGTCTGTATTGTCACACTTGTAGAATTGTGTGTTTTAGTAGTTGGGGATGCCATTGGCAGCACTGGGTGGGTCAATGATTGGTGAAAACTGCAGTGGCCTCCTGATGTGGGCCCTGGCACCTATTTTGTTATTCACAAATTAAGTACTGCATATCCCTAGATGTCAGCCCCAATGTAGCAAAATAAATAGGTATCAATCCATTGAAAAACTGCAGAAAATAAAGCAAGTTTGAGTTAGTTTACAACCGACAATATTAGGTTTTGGGCACAGAGCCCCACCTCAGCGACAGAGACAATGCATTGGTAACCACCTCAGTTTTCTCTTTTAATTAGTGAAACACATTGATACTTAAACCATCAAGGAAAGCAGGTAGCAACCAAGTAGGGATTAAGAGAAGAGAGGAGGCAGTTGACTAAGTCAGCAAGCAAAACTTACTACAAAAACCTACTACTCAAAGAGCCAGGAATCCGACCAAAAAGACCGCACACATCCACAACCTAGGGAGAAGTGTCCAGAACCATCTTGTTTGGGTCATTATTCAAGCTACGGTGAGCCCAGTGCAGACTGCCTAGTTGCAATGTCATAGAAAGTGTCTGTCATAATTAAACATACCCATATGTCAGCTCTGGTCACTTCCCAAGTTACCCAAGAAAGCACTGGCTTCCTCGACCAAGGAAAAACATTTTGCTTTACCCAGGGACCAACTTTAACTTTACCAGGAAGTCCCAGAGACCACTGAGACCCTGAAAACTCTACTTATGGTCAGTTAGAGCCTCACGAAAATCTATGGACTCAAGGTTGGAAACATGACTAAACAACACAGTAATATGGATTATACCAGGTCTCCACTTGCAGAACCCCTTCCCTAGGCTCAAAAGAAAACAGCATTACATTGACCAATCTGGCCAAGGCAGCCTTTTATTCAGGATCAGAGGGCAGGCAAATCACTTTTCTTACACACAGATGGTCAATCTCTTCTCCAGGTAGAGCACACAAACTACCCTAGCAACACGCTACTTGAGGTCTAATCAGAAACTGTACAGAAACATTCAACCCTCAGTCTTGAGTGAATGTCAACTGCGCAGGGGCTGAAGCCTGCCATTACCTCCTATGTGAAGTGGATCAAGAACTTCTATTTCTCCAGTTTGTCTGCTGAGTCTGCAGCGCACCACCCCAGCCCCACCCTCAGACTAAGCAAACCTTCAACCATCTCCTCCTCTCAGTCAATATTCTTCGGTTTTATGCTAAGGGCCACAAGTGGGCCTATTTATTAATATGTCTTCTCTCCTCTGGGCTACTATGACTCATCTGGGGAATCCTCAGGAATCTTCTTAAGGTCTTTAATCATAGACAAGCTACTGCAAGTCGAAAGCGGTATTTCTGTTGGGGGGGGGGGGGTGAGAGAGCCATTGCAGGGTATAACAGAAGTGCATCATTGCATGTTTAATATCTAAAATCAGCCAAGGCTTCACATGTGAAAGGTGGTAATAAGAATTACATTTCAGACCCCACCCCTGATATTCCTAGGTGAGCCAGTAAAATCCTTAATTGTTATCAATTACCATTTTCAGCAAGTGAACTGTGGCCGTAATGTCATTGTTGAGATAATGGTTTTCTTGCCAGCTGTATATTGAAACCTAGTAGTATTTTTCCTCCCAGTGGCAATCAGTGGCAATCAGTGGAATGAATTTTACTAATGGTTTCTTTTTCACATAGAGGCCTAAAATGTACCACTGTCTGTAAATGTTATTTATTGCCACCAGTGTTTATAATATGGACCACTGACAGCAGAAACCTGCATTAGAGGATTATCACCTACTCTATAAATAAAGGTAAAATTGCAGTGTGTTCCTAATACGTTCTTTCTTTTTTATTACAGACCGATGGAGGCAGTGACTCTTTAACTCAAGGTAAAGGTATATATATATATATACGTGCGTTTAAGCCGATTAGTGTGTGTTATGAAGTAAATCATCTGAAAGTAGAGTGCAACTGTAAAAATTAAATATGTAAGAAATAGAAACATCCACTCTACATCTATGCCCACCCTATCACTAGTGCATCTAAAACATGTAGTAACTGGCAGACAGGAAAAACCTCCCACACCACTCTTGTAATCCAACCTCAGCTCTATGGAGCACATCACCAGCTAATTCTCATTACAAGTCTTTCTTAACCATAGAAATTATGGACCCAGTCAGCACTTCACCCGATACCTAATTCTAACATTAGCTTTTCTTGCATGTCAAACCTCCAGGTGACAATTTATCCAAAAAAGAACCACGTGATCCTCTTCATACTACAAACATCACTCAGAGCATCACTGAATTAGCCTAAACATTCTCTTATGTTTCTGGATTGGTCAGGCCATGCCGCTATCCCAATCATTCCTGAGAGAAAAGTGCTCTTTTTTGAGTGGTCATCCCAATTTGTTTGGATTGATGTTGCTGATATTTCTGATGGATACATCTGCTTGTGGATTCCTCACTGTTTTAATTACCCCAATGCGCAGTATTCCAGAGAAATATATCTCCTTTGCTCTCCCTTTGTCGCGACTTTGTAGCCTACTCCAAGATAGTCGGGTTTCAAGCCATGCAAAAAATGAGGGGGCCAGCTGTCCATCACTGGCCCCCATGAAGATTGTTTATGGTGTCTCCAATCTGACCATGACGTTGGGACACGCACTTTGTGCATGAATCAAAAAGCGCTAAAGGAGAGGGAGGCCAAATTGTTCATGGCCAAAACCAAAAGGCAGGAGAGAGATCGCAGGGGGTCAAGGACCTGCTCATAGTCGCTGATTCTGCACACTTCGAGGTCTTTGCAGAAGCACAAGAAGCAGGAGTGCCACGGTTCTCGGCATCGCTCTTCGAAAGATGCGACCCTGATGTCTGTTTGCCAGATGTCATCGCAGGGATGAGTTCTCTCCGACTCCTAACCGGGGATGACTCTGGCCCCGTCTCCGGGATCAGTGACTCCACTGGCTTTGAGTGATTGCAACGCCTCCACCGTTGCCAAAGACAACTACTCCACCTCTGGCTGTGGGACTCCAGCGCCACAATGGGAGCTGAATTTAGTGCCTCCCTAAATGGCTCCAGAGCCTGTATTACTGGATCTGACAGATTCTGCTTTCCCAACTTTAGGATCGGATCCGTCCCATTTTCTAAATGCCTTTTTAGCTTGTACGCCAGAGCAGAAAACCCTACTGGGTCACCAGTTGGCCCCATGGGTCCGTTGGCATACTCCCTGGGAGGTTTGCCAGCTCACTTTCCATAGGAACCGCTCTTGCTTTCATGCCTATGGCTCCAGGGAGTTGGCTTCCATCAATATCAAGGTTTTCAACGCTGTTGCAGTCTTTGGAGGGACGAGCTCCGCTAGATGGATCATCTGCGGTGCCGTCTGGGTCCGAACTCACACCATCTTGACCTCTACCGGCTTCAACTCCTGTTCCACTGAACAATCCTTCAATGCAAATCCTGAAGTCACTGGCACTGCTGATGCCGGTTTAGAGGATAAGGTCTTGGAGAGAGGCACAAAGACTGTTGAAAAAAGAAGAGTACCAGGAGGAACATGGAGGGGCTGAGGAAGTAGAAATTGTAGATCCAGACATGGATTTTGAGGGTTTACAGGAGGCTAATGGCCTGGACACCACTACTGAATGGGAGATTTATTCATCAAAGAACTTGCCGACACGAGAGGTGACCACATATCACAATGTGTTCAGAAAGGCTGCAGATCTCTTGGAGTTGCCTCATCCTAGAGTGGAGTTTAGGTCTAATATTCTGACACAGGTGCTCCATTCTCCTTCCTCTATTTCAGAACCTTTACTTCCCTTCAATGAGGCATTGACAGAGCCCATTCTCGATGTCTAGCAGAAGCCAATGTCCACTCTAGGGGTTTCTTAGACCTTGGCACAGAGGTATAAGGAGGCTCTGGGCGATCCTGCTTTTCTGTCCACTCATCCTTCTCCGAAATGCTTGGTGGTCCAGGCTTCATTCTCTTCGAGGCAGTCTGTAGGCTCCTTCCCATCTCCCCCTGTGGGTAGGGAGTCATAGCGCATGTAGCAATCGGCAAACAAGGTTTTCTCGTTGGGGAGTATGGCCCCTAAGTCCACAAATACCACATGCTTTTTTGGTTGCTACATACATGCCATCGTGGACTCAGCCAGGGAAGTTGTCCCAAAGTTGCCTGATGAGGTACAAGGGCATTTCTAAGAGGTGTTGTCAGATGCCCAAGCTACAGCCCGCCAAGTGAACCAATCTGATCTGGACAAGGTCGACTCAGTAGCCAGGGCGATGGAATCGCCTTGTTACCCTTCAATTTGCCCTTTAATGAATCTCGCCTGTTTGGGGCCAAAGCTGATTTGGTTCTGCAACACTTTAAGGACAGTAAAGCTACAGCAAGGTCTTAGGAAATTTAATCTCAAACGAGTAGCCTTGGGCAGTTCCGCAAGTTTTGTGACTTTGGAAAAAACGTGACCTTTCGTGCCATGCAACAGCAGCAGCAGGAAATTCCCTTGTACAGGTTCTACAGGCGAAAGGGCAGATGACTACAGCCAGTCTTCTCCTCCTCCTCTTTTGCCCCTTTAGCTGGTGTGACAGGGAAGCAGGTCTAGATCCACCGTCCTAGAGCAAACTTGTCCTGTGGGAGGACAGTGTCCCATTTTCTACATCATTGAAGGTCTGGTACTACATTGTAAATTGTGTTGAACATCGTAAAGAATGGGTATGCCCTACGCTTCTGGGAGATCCCCCTCTCCCTTCCCTTCTTGTTGGGCCTTTTGCTCAGAAGAGCAACTTCTGCTTCTCCTGCGGGAGGGTCTGATATTGCTATAAAAGGGTGCAATCGAGGTGGTTCCGGAGCAGGCAAGGGGTCAGGGATGGCACTCTCTGTACTTCCTGATTCTCAAAAAGGACAGCAGTTTACTGCCGATGCCCGACCTCAGGATTTTGAATTCTTGCCTCAAACAGGAGAAATGCAAAATGTTGACCCTGGCTCAGGTTCTTCTTGCGCTGGAGAAGGAAAAATGGATGATATCGATCTATTTACCGGATGCGTATTTTCACGTTCACATCATGAAGTCAAATCAGAATCTTCGTTTTACAGTGGGGGCTCAACATTACTAGTTTGCGGTCCTTCCATTCAGCATTACTTCCGCACCGCGATTCTTCACAAAGGTGAAGGGGCAGCTCATCTCAGAACGTCGAGGATTCCTGTCTTTCCCTATCTGGATGACTGGCTGCTCAAAGCAAGGTTGCTAGGGAGGGTGCTGCATCATTTGCAGGTAACAACACAACTGTTGTTTGAGTTGTTTTCGAAAAATTTACCCAAATCTCACCTATTGCCCTCTCAGCAGGACCTGTTAACACCAGTACTGGACACTACTGTGAGTCTTGCCTTTCCGCCTCCACAGAGGATTCAAGACATCCAGGCTATGATTCCACTTTTTCAGAATTGAGCAGATGTTCCAGTCCTGAAGGTCTTGCGCCTGCTTGGTCTGCTTGCTTCCTGCATACTGTTGGTCAACCAAGAACGCTGGCATATGAGTGCCCTCCAGTGGTACCTCCACAAGCAGTGGTTTCAACACAACGGAGATCTGGAAGGGGTGGTTAGAATCTCCGGAGGCACTGCAGCGGAGCTGTTATGCTGGAGTGTTCCAGGCAACCTGTCTCAAGGGAAGCTGAGAGTTTGGAGTAAAGTGAACCTCTTCAGTTCACTACAGTTCATCTTCAGAAAACTCCAAATGAAGTATAATCTACCATCTGCATCTCCTCCACATGAATATCCCTATTGTGGTCCTATGAGGGGGGCTAACAATCATCAGAAAAGGATCAACACAGAAGTAGCCAGAAGAGCAGTAAAGATATATAAGGCCTGATCACCCCTTAACATTCACACTGTTTTTAACTCTCCTGAGGATGAACGATAAATATTGTGCTTCGAATCTCACAAGGGGGAACGGCGCTCTACAAATACTAATGTAAAAAGAAATGCTTTCGCTGGCGTGGAATAAATGAGGAATGGCAGTTACTTAGATGTGGAGAGCTACTCCCCTCCCCCAATAAGGAATTAATCTTTAAAAAATGATTGTTTCCCCAACACAAAATATAACATAAAACAAAATTAAGATAATGCACATGTCCTTAGAATAACGTTTGCCACAGTCTCTGGCCTCCCCATCAGAATCTGTTTTTAAGTAAAGCAGAGATCCTTCAGTCAGTCCTAGTGACATCAGGCTCTTATCCCATTGGAAACTCATATTCATGACTAGACTAATGTACATATGGTGGAGAGATCTGAGATTTAGTTAATAGTGCTAAAGCATTGCAGGCATACATTGGCATTACAAATGCACGGCCTCACTGCGAACTACAATCCCAATCCCAAAGTCCTTGCTTCTAAGGTGAAGGAGACAGCACCTATAATATATGTATGTATGTATGTATTGGCATACATATATAGCGCAATGTCTGTCACCCAACGGGCATCCTGGCGCTTAGACTTTGTTCATCCATACAAGATGTTATCAGCTACTGTCCCACTTACTCTGCTCTGGGAAAGAGGTGAGTTTTTAAGGCTTTCTTGAAGGAAGTAATATTTCCCGTAGTTCTCAACCCCAGCGGCAAGGAGTTCCACAGTCTTGCTGATATATGCACTGAACAACGCATTCAAAATAGACGAGCAAATAATGTGATGTGGACATAAACTAAAGTCTAAAATACCAGCAAGTCTTACAATGCTGTATCTTGTGTCACCAGCACCTATGTCAGTAGAGCTACTAATTAAACATTAATTTCCCTTCTCTTTTTCCCTTTGAAGAAGGCCAATATTATTCCAGAAGTATAACTTTGGGCTATTGGCCATAAAGTGCTACTAGTTTTAATGTAAACTAATTAACACAGAAAAATGGAACACAGAAAAGTAAGCTCTCTTTAGTACTTAATGACATTGTTCTACTACAGAAAACTATGTTGTGATTCATACAAAAGGAACACATTGCCATTATTGTATAACAAGATTGCTCTGTTTTACAGTTTTGCGGAAAAGGCAGATTCTTGAAATTCTACTGAGAATATCAATTGATGGTAAGATACTATTTTTAGACGTCTATTTCCTCATATATTGTTATTATGACCTTTTTTTGTTCTCATCAAATGTGTTTGCTGTACAAAAATGTGTTTATGCATCTGTATCAATTTTTTGGATCTCATTTAATGAAAATCTAAAAATGTATGTAATAAAAGGATACGTAGATATTACAATAAACACCTTCTCTTTATCAAAATCTACTAATAGAAGGTGTCACTTAAAAAGGATACTTAACCCTTATTTCAGTTGTTGAATTTCTTATTTCATTATTTTCGCTTTTACAACTTCACAGGCTCATTTGCTAAAATATTGTTAAATGCAAATTAAGAAAGAATGTGTTATGTTGTATGTTCCTTTAAGTTTGATTGGGTAGAAGATCATTTTGAGAATAGTCATGTACAGTCTCAATTTGCTAATGATTCTGTGTCTGCTTCTGAACAGAATATTTTCAGGCAACCCAGTTCTTCCTTGTGTAATGAGGGGGGAGTGGGCGAAGGTTGCAGTTCTGATGTTCAGACAACTACTCGTTCGGATGTATGTGATACTCTTCAGAGCAAGGTTGTGGATGTTTTACCTGATAAAAGAACTAGAGCCTTGCTTGGTTGGCTTAAAGACTTTGCTATGTAAATTTATTTACTTGTTTCTATTGCCCTTGTTTTTCTTTCTTGTTATGTTTCTTTTCTTCTGTATTTGTTTTCTTTCATTATATAAGGGGGGGGGGGGTGTTATGTTGTAAGTTCCTTTAAGTCCACGAGTGTCAGAATGTAGAATGGTATGATGTGTTGATTCTATGTGAGACATTCATTCTGGGATGAGCTGTTGAGATTGAAGACATCGCTTCCCTGGCTCCCACCTGTTATCTGCAAATAAATATATATCTTGACTACACCTTTGGTCTGGAATACTTCACTACAGAATGGCGATTCTCCTAATGAAATGACAAGAGAATCTAAACTTAATTGAAGACACTGAGGGTTACATTATGCATTATGCCTTTAATGCAAACTACACACAGCCATGTAAAAGACGTGCATCACAAATAAAACTGTTCCATAACAGAACCTTCAATGCATATATTAGGCCCAGGCACATCACAGTCTGCCTCATTGATATGAGGTGAGGAACTCCATGCAGAAATGAAAGCAAAATGATTCAGATGACAACTGAAGAACATCAGAGGACTGTAGTATCTAAAGTTAACAAGGGTACAGCAAAAACTCCAACCTGGCCACCCGATCTAGGTTTATCATGTCTCCATACCATAGTCCGCCTTGCAGATCCATGCCCTTTACTCTCTGCCAAGCACGTTAATTCACATAAAACAAATTTCTTGGATTCAGTATCCAAGTGCCAATTAAAGGCAGGTGTCCTGGTGCCCAGTGATTCTTATGGTTTTTTATGTGCTTTTCTGGTTCTTGTGTGAAAATCATGTAGCTGGAGAACCTTTGTTCCATCCAGAACCTAGGGATTATAGGAGGCCCCTTTGTAAAACTTTGACAAGTATTATTTCCATGTTTAAAATGGAATATGATAACCTGCCCCTACTGCATAAGAGCCTGTTCCAGTGCCCATCAGGGCCTAGAATCTTTTTGTGTTTTTTGTCAGAATAGCCGTCTGGAGTGCCATCCATAATTTTTCTCGGTGTAACATTTGAATCCTGTGATCCTATCTGTAGTTTTTGAAGGCCTGGCCTCCTTGGAACCCCATTAGACAAAAAGTTACATATTTCTGACAGACGTTTGTGAGAAGTGGGGATGCCAGTGACATGCTTGATAAATTAGCATTCACGCACTTCCAGGTGTGTTAAAGTAGTTTGTCAAGTGTTGCATTATATACACTCTTCCTCGCTCCTTTGTCCACAGTATAATCCTTAAAAATACTCTGTTCTGATATTATTACCTCAGTTCATTTATATAAAACAATATGCTGCGGATTATGATTGCTTCAAATACGTAAATATGAAACAAGCATTGTGAAGATCCACGTATTCCATCATGTCTCCTAACTGCGGGAAATTCAAGGGCTAAACTGGAGTGCCTGTTTGAAAAGTCCCTAGCAGGAAAAAAATAAGGAGATTGAAACTATCAAAAACTGTCACGATGACCCTATTCCTGTTAGAATCAGTGGAGTATTTGGAGTAGGACTAGAATCGGATCCAATCAATACCCTTTCTTGATGGTGTTGAGTTCATATTGGACCTGAGTAAATAGTATTTCTCTTACTGACGATGAAAGCTCCAAGATACATACTGAAGCATTTTGCAAGCTCACACAAAGTCAGTCAGTCTTGCACAAGAAAATGCAAAGGTTCCAATTTTCCATTTTTGGAATTGTGACTTAAAATCCGACTTTACAATTAAAGAGGATTTTAATTTACAATGATTTAGAGACCAAACGTAACATTTTTCTGCCTGTTCCCAAGCAAACGTTGTCACTTAGACAATGTTATCCTGTGAGAGAGGTAGGCCACCCAGTAGTGAAAAATGAATTTAGGTGTTTTTCACTACATTCACATGGAAAACCTAAAAGTGCTTGTACAACTATTTGAATACAGTGATACCTTAGTGGTGCCTTATATGTATTAAAATGGGAGTATAAGGATTGGCAAAGAGGTTGTTTTGCCAGGTCGATTTGGCATTTTAAAGGTGCACAAACACTACACTGGCAAGACTGAGACATGCTTTCAAAGGCGACTTAAGAGGGTAGCACAATAAATGCTGCAGGCCGAAAAGTACATTTAATAAACATGGCCACAGTTTGGTTATATTCCTGTATGTCCAGCCCCACATCTGAAATACTGTTTTTATCAGTAAAGGTACAGCAAAACAGGGAGGTGAGACTTTTAACTTGACCACAAATTTACGACATTCTTGTCAATGAAAGTTTGTGAAGTATCTTTGAACCAAAGCTGAATGTTTGCAGAACATTCTGTGAAAGAATAAGTGGTGAAATGTATTCAAACCACAACATTTAGGACTCCACAGGTTTTTTTTAGAAATGTTAATGCCCCTGGGTGAGAGATGACTTCAGGTCCATATACTGTAGTTAGTACAATGGTATAAGGTCTGAACCTCTCCCAGAGGGTAACCCCAACCCAGGTCACCACTGTCATTGCAAGAAGGGGAAGGGAAAGGAGTCTCCCGCTGACAGAATCCAGTTGATCTGATCCATACATGGCTGCCAAAGGCAACACTGGTGCCTATGGCCCGCCAGATAGAAACAGTGGTATCCAATACACAATGAATTCTGAACATGGTTGCATCATTATTATCATGAATATACTAGAAAGCAAAGCTCGCAGGTTTTCGTGCAAACCAGGGAGGACAAGTACCACCAAATCCCGTAGGGCAGGGTTAGTGTCCCATTAAACAGGTGCCATTCACAGAGCAAAGGGCCAAGCTGGCAGAGAAAAAGACACGTTTGCTGAATGCTACCACTTGCTTACATTCCCTATCAGGGGGACTGGTAGGAAATGTGTGGGGATATCTGCAGCTGTGGAATTTTGCACTAGGCTTCTTCATGAGGTGTGCTGCGAACGAAAAGCCAAGTCGCTATCGACAGATGGATGGGCCAGAGCATGGCTTGGCTCAAGCTCCCAATAAGGTATCCATCAGTGGCTCGTTGGAAGGAAGAGGAGGCTTCAAGATGTCCACTCTTTGTTAAAAGATCTCTGTCAAGACATTTCTTTTAACTTCAAAGGTAGAGAGCTCAGTACTAATGGGCCCGCTGTATCTCAGATGGAAGTCCTTTGAGCCCCTTGTTGCCCAAGGGCGTGCTAGAGGAAGTTGGCAGGGATCCAAAGCGCCGGAGCATGGAGTGCCACTAAATGGGCTCCACAGATAATTTCTGGAGTGGAACGTTGTCACTGCAAAGCTGCATGGCGCCACCTACCGGCACACAGAGGTACTACTGAAAAGTTTGCGTGTCCAGAGTGATGCCTGGGGACAAATCAAAACTCTGAGGCCAGTAGCCTCTATCAGAAAGAATTCCTTCCTACATAGGATTGTTGTAGAATAGCCATCATCTTATGAATTTTTGCGGACGGAGGGAAATAGTTTGATAGTTTCTTTGCCCCTTCCAGTCAAGGGTTAATTTTATAAGACCAGTTTTATTACAGCCTTCTTCGGGATAAAGGGCAGAACTGAGGAAAGAGTGAATGATTCACGCTACTGCTGGTTCAATGATATGTCTCCTAGCTTTTAAGTCTGTGGTAGGACTAAGTGGCAACCCAGTCGGTTTACCATAAGTCATTAACTCAAGACATTCCATCCTCAAGATAGAATTGAAGGAGACACTACTGTGAGATTCGAAAGTAGAATATTTATGTAATTTGACATGAAAATGGTAATTCTCAAAGGGTTCCAAGTCTTCTTTCATCTTTCTTGCCTTGTAATGGAAGTAGTTTGTTAAAAAGGTAGCTAGCTCTTTGGTTGGAGTATTATCAGAGTTTGTGGCCTCAGGAATGCACCATTGAATCCAACATGACAAGATATCAATTTGTAGGATGTATGACGTTAGAACGCATACATTGACAACGCGTACCTTTACAATGCGTTCGTAACAACGAAAGTTGTTACCACGCATTGCGCTGGGGGGTGCAAAATTGATTAATTTAATTTACTATTCCAACACCAGTCCCCGTGGATAGTAGGGAAGGTGTTGGGATAGTAAATTAAATCATTTACTATCCTTGAGCACCCCCCAGTGCATTGCGTGGTAACAACTTTCGTTGTTACGCCCGCGTTGTAAAGGTATTCCGTGGTAATGCTTGCGTTCTAAACGCTGCATACCCAATTTGTAGCATTTGAGAGAGCCTAGATTCGCCCATTTTATGATCAGATGGTTATATTTATGCATATTTAGGCATCTGTTTAAGGTGGTCCAGTTTATCCTGCACACAGTTTTCTGCCAGGATTTAGCCTCATGTTTCCACTTCTCTTTTTCGGGCAAACGTCTGTAGTTTAACTAAGGGCAGGACACATATTGAGGCTTAATTGATTTAGCTCCTATCAGTGCAATAGCTTTTCTATAAGTTAGTAAGAGAGGTAATTAACTCTTAGTGAAGCTGATTGGTGTGCATCCTCTGGCAGTCAGCAGGCACATGGTACTGGATTTTAATTAAACTGATTTTTAACCACAGTGTAGGTACCTTTTTTCCCCTCTGCCACAATGTGGTTCATCCTTTGTAGGAAACTATTGTATGTTGATGATATAGCACTGTTCTCATAAGCTCAGTCCCACTTAAGGTACCTAGCTGTTTCCATCTAAGTTACATGAACTACATTGTTGGTAAACATTTTCCTTGGCACTCCCTCTCTTGAAAATAATTCCTCAAAGAAATCCTTGTGTCCATGCGTCCTGGGTAACCTCGGGAACTAGACTTCTGTCATTGTGTTCTATAACCATAGCACACAATCACTCACCTAAATATTTCAGGTACATTTTTGAACGGTTCAAGAAATTCCACAAGATCAATACCTAGACCCTTTCAGCAAACCTCGCCTATTGAAGTCTCCAAATGCATATCCAAATAAATATTGTTAAAGGTGTAAAAAAAAAATCACTGTATCAACCTACTCAAAGTAGGACTGTTTCCCTTCCTTGTTGTGCAACTCTCTCTCTTTTCAGAACCTGGATACCCTTACGGGTGAGAAGTAGCGCTCTACAAATCCATTAGCGGATTGAGCTTTTCTTGTCATGCTTCCTAGTTCTGGCTGCATCTCCCATACTTGAACTCCTTCATAGGAAGTGTCGGTGCTCTTACCTATCTCATTCGTCTTGTCCAGATTTACATTTTTTATATGCTAGAAGTTGTTCTTGAACCTTTTTTCAGCTCCCTCCTGCAATAAGCTGATCCCTATTGAGTTCAATTTTGAAACTGCCAAATTCATAGTCGTTTGTAAAAAAAATTCAATGCTGCCATTAAAAGAAACCCTGATTTTCTTGGAGGTTAATCGCTATGTTTATTAATTTGCCTGTCCCTCACCATATTATTTTTCTATCTTTTTCAATTCACTTGGATCCTGTATAATTCTTCTTCAACTCCACTTAGGTTGTCAAAAGCATTACAGTGTACTGCTGAAAGAAAATAAACCATCAACAACCTTTTACTTTCTAGTTGCAACTTTAAGCTGCCAATGGTGCCCAAATAATTCCTCTCTCACTCAAGGCATCTCCACAGAAGCTCTCAAAAAAGACCAGAACCAGATCCTCCGACTCCTAAAGAAAACGACACTAGACCGAGATGGCCTCGCCAAATACTGGCCCATTACTCACCTACCATTCATTGGAATGATCAGTAAAAAAGCAGTTTATGTCCAACTCCAAGATTACATCAGAGCCATCTTCTGCACGACTACCACTCTGGTGTCAGATCACGATACAGCATGAAAACTTCTATCATAGACTATGCTCTTTTGAACACAGATGCTGAGAAAACCTGCCTTCAGATATTACCTGACATATAGTTGCCTATGAACGTCCTACCTTTCCAACCAACCCCAATTTTCTAACATTGACACGACAAGCCTCAAAAGTACCCTGCCACCTCAAAAGTTCCATACCACCTGTGGAATCCCCTATGGCTTCATACCTCCTCCTGTTACCTTTGTCCTTTACCTCGGGTTGCTTGGTGCTCTGCTCACAGATAACAGCATCTAATTCACCAGTATTCCGCTGATGCACAACTCTGATTGGAGTCTTCTCTGCTTCAGAAATCCAACACCTCAAACACGGTTTGATTGCACATCGTCCAGACACAGATGTCCATTCTCTACTTAAAGCTCAACCTAACCAAGACAGAATTTCTAATATTTACCAAGAGAAATTGTAGATACCGTCTCTCTGTTCAGTGTGCTAAAACATTGTGCACAATGTAAAGAGTGTGAGAAATCTCCGGAGGAAGACAGAGGCAACAAGTAGATAATACTACATCTCTTTTTGGGGTAATGAGGACGCACAGTTAGGTGTATTAGAGGACAGTGTTAAGAATTGGTTGTACTCAGAGTCGACAAATGAGACACACTCAAGAATAAATCCAAGACTAATGTTGTATAAATTACCAAGATTCTTTATATATATATTTGAGAAGCAAGACTTTATTTCGGAAATATACTCTGCACCCTTTCATTCTTCGAAAAAATACATGGAAAATGCTTGAAATATTAAAGTAATTGGTACACAGTTCAAAGTATGCAGTAATTTCAGTATGATACCGTCAAATATTTACAATCTCAGTAAGGAAAGGAGTGCATAGCTTTCGGTGGAGTACTGTCGACCACCAGAACAGTTACCGTCGCGATCACCAGCAGCAGATGACTGTAAGTTAATGGAATTTGGAACACCACCAAAACATCGGTTGTGGTTGCTTGCAGATGGAGCAGGTTCAGATGACAGATGACAGATGACCAGCGACTCAGTTACCCTTGCGGTCACTGGAAGGAGGACTCTACTGCGGAGTTGTGAATAACCCTGGTCACTTGGAAAGGAAGAGGTAGTCCTCAACTAAGGGATGAAGGTCTTTGGGGGCCCAGGACTCGGGTACAGCAGGCAGACGGGTCGTGCCTGGGTCATGAGAACCGGAGGTCGTGGTTGCTGAATCTGGAGGTCCACAGTAGCAGTTGAGCCACAGGTGAAGTCTGGGGCAGACCGTCAGGGAAAAGCCAGTTGTGCTAATGTTGCTCCTTAATGCCACCAACACCACTGGTAAGAGGTTTTGGGCTTTCATGAACTGGCCGATTCCAGTGTTAGTTGTTATGCTGAGAAGATCCCTCAAGTTGATGGAGGCACGCTGGAGTCGGTTCCACAGGACTGGTGAATCGTCAAGTCTTGGTTGGCATAACTTTTGTTCTTTAGTGGTAAGTCACGTCGGCTTGGAGTGTGTCGGTCGTCAACCAAGGTGGATTCTTGGCTGGCGGATGCTATGGACTAGAGCCTCTAGCCCGATAGGAAGTTCTTGGCAATTTGCAAAAGGCTGGAGGGCTATAGGGTTTCTTGGAGGCCTTTCAGGTTTCAGGAGAGACAGCAGGTTGCAACCTTTGAGTCCTGGGCAGTAGCAGGAGCTCGTGATAGTTTCTTCTGCATCGGATGTCAGTTCTTGAACTGCAGAAGTCTTTTTCTGTCACCTTTTTGTTTCCGAATCGGAATTCAGGTACTTGGGGAGCCACCTAAATATTGAATTTTGGGGCACTTTTATGGGAGGCTAGGTAGTAGCCATTGTGCTGCCTACCCGTAGGGTGCCCACACCCTTTTCATGCTTACCCCACTTGGGTAGTGGACATACCCTGGCTCCAAATAGTCTACGATTCCTATCCTGAAGATGAAGGATAGTGTAAAGTGAAGTGTACCTCATCTGCCCTACCTGAGGTGTGGTACAGGGTAAAGGTAGACCCACCTCCTACTTTCCCTAATTTTTCCGCTAGCCCTCCCACCAAAAGTGGAGCAGGATTGGGGGGGTTGTCATATGCTTCTTACAGTAGAGGGCTGGGAGCAAAGTTCAAAGGCAGCATGACCTTTAAAGTTCCCACTTCTGTTGAGGCAGATCCTGCAGGGGGAAGTTGACCAACTCCGTCCTTGTAGCTGGATTTTGAGAGCGCAAGCTTTCGACCCAGGGACCCAGAAGCATGTCTGATGATGGCAGGCTGGCTAAAACTAGACAAGGACAACACTAGTGTTCTGTAGGTTTAAGGGGTCCCTCTAGCAATGTCTCCTGTGTAAATGTATAAATAAATTCAATACTAGAATCAACAGTACTTGGTACAAACCATCCTAGAAATCAGTGGAGCCATCATGGAGCTAGGAAACTCATGTTGACGAGGATCCAGCCCAGGTACTTTTTATGGCTTCCCTGTTCACTTACAAACCCCAGAATGGACTGGATATGCTTGTGTTGATAGGCCTTTGCCCAGTGCACCTTGCTTTTGGGCTAAAGGCTTGCAGTAAGGGTGGCATGGCACACAGGGCTGTGAGCAATGTCAACTTTTGGGTTTGTCCAGCACTTGGAGATGCTGCCTGCGACAGCAGAACTGCCTGACCGGGTGAACGATCCGTAGGAGCCCTCCTTCTGTCCACAAGCACTGGGTACCGATGGTACCTTTAACTGGGGCTTACAGGAGAAACAGAAGTTGGCTAATTGTGGTACCGTTTCAGGGAAAGGAGATCTGGCACTGGGAATCTGGTAAGCAGTGGCTCAGTGCACTTGTAGATTGAAATTACATTAGACATCAGGCAAAAAGTGGGGGCGTAACCATGTCAAAAGAGGCACTTTCTTACAACAATAAACAAGATACAGTAGAAACTTTGCTCAATGACGGGAAATGTGATGGCTACAAAACCAAAGTCAAGCGGCTAGTCAAAAAATGAGGGGTAGTTCAGTCCAATCAGTGCTATCTAGTACAAAAAGGAAATACCTGACAAAAGTGCACTGAGGTGGTGCCTATAACGGTACTGCGCATGTCACTTCCAGCATGAATGATGCTGATGACATGGAGCCGTACAACACCACCTACTGGTGTGCAACGGTACTGCATAACAATCTTACGGATTCAGTGTGAAGCTTGGTGATATTCAAAGTAAGGATTCTGCAGATAGAAGTCTCTACCAGTTTTGAAGCTTCTGCAACATCATTGAAAATGTAAAAAAAAAAGGAAAATATTCACCTAGCCTAAACAGTGCTCCATAACATAAATGAAACCATTGAAGTTAAAGTATTTATTTTTAAACGTATCTGTATAGTTCTTAATTTCTGCTTCATATGTAAATAGCCATTGTAAATTGCAGGGAAGAGAAAGAAGTGAACAGAGATCTAAAGATTAACAAGGTGGACTCTAAAGAGGTGGACATTCCGGTCTTTCTGAGAGAAAAGCAAGTTGGGCTTTTGAGCCTGATATTTTTGGAAAGAGAATTGCTTTGTGTTGGAGACCGGCTGTTGAAAGCATTTTGAGAGTTGTCTGTTTTTCTGGTCTTAAGGATTTCTAAGTAGAGGCTAGATTTGCTTCTAACTTTTCTAAGTTTGCAGAGGATAATACAAAACAGTATGAATGGACATGTGCCCTCCAAGCAACAGGACCACTTCCCTTCTGCTGAAATGGTGTATGATTTACAAAATATTGGAGTGGATGGAAAATGCGGCGTGGACAACTAACCCCAAGGCCCTCGAGATGCAAGCTTTCACTGAGGAAGCTAATCAGTTGGGGCATTTGAGTGACTTCTTAACTGTTCCCTTCAGTAAGACAAGCAGGCACTTTGTATCCCCACAGTAATGCAAAAATGGAGACCATGATGGTCTGCGTTCCGTGACAGACAGCTGTCAAGGGAGGAAGGTACAGGTCTTCTCCGATCTCACTCCTGCAATATGGCAACAAGACGCAGCTGCAATCTGTTCACAAGGAGTCCATGGAAAAGAGACTCAAAGTCACACCGTGTGAGTCTAGGGGGCAACACAAGGACAAACGCCTTTTTATGCACATGGATCCTGCTCTGAACACTGGGCCCTGTAATTCTGTGCTCATGATAGAGGGCTCTTAGATCAGGTACAGAAGTGCTAACAGGTATTTGACCTGGCATATTAACACCAAGTACATTAGCATAGCACGGAACTACAGGGTTCACTTTTGAATGGAGACTTGGGTAAATGTTAATATGGGCAGTAGAGCATTTCCGACGGTGGCATATGTGTAGTATTGCAAATAAGCAATAAAAGGATTGAGGCAATACACATAATTGAAAGGGTTCTGTTAGCGAGCATAGGGTCAGGGTATGCTCTTGAAAATAAATATGAGTAAAGCAGTACACGACTGGGAACTGAGGACCAATCGTTTGTTCTGATTTAAAACTCACATATACCTGGAAATATCTGGAACTTACTCTTGTGCTAATGACCTCATTCAGCTACTGATGTAGCTTAGTGACTTAAGGCTGCTACAATTTCTAAAGTCGAAGTCAGCGTTTTAAAGCTTCTTCATAAATTACACTTGTTGATGTCCTCAGGGTGTGTCAGGAGGATAGTTATGGAAATCCCATATATAGAGGTTACCATGCATTCAGGTCCAACCTTCATGGAATTCGAAAATGTTTTTCTGTCTATTTCCCACACTTAATTTTAACATGCAATTTACAACTGGAAAATTCAGCTGTAACTGCTGCAGGTAGGCTTCAACTCTTCGACAAAGTGTCCAAGATACTCTTTCTACACCTTGGAGATGTAATAATGGTTGCATGGAGAAGCAGTAAGGCAGTCCTTTTTCATGTGGCAGTATTTGGATTTATGTCAAACATGCAATAGCTGGTATGGGATCTAACAGATACAATTATGTTCACAGGTGACAGAAATTGCAGTAGCGCTGGAGAAGACTCTGGGGATAATGACGAAACTGGAACACAACCCATTGAAACAACAATAGAAAAGGTAGGAAACATGTGGCATATTACCAACAACTAGCGATATTTATCGCTAAAATGGGCTTAGCGAGTTTTTTTTTAACGCCAAGCATCGCCGGATACTATCGCAGAGATAACGTGCTATTAGCAACGTTTATCTCTAAAGCGATAAAATACCCGGCGTTAGCGGCGAAATGCGTGAATATCGCTGGCAATCCAGCGATATTCACGCATTATCTCTAATGAGGACTTAGCCATAATATCCAACTCCCATTGGATATAATGGCTAAGAACTGGTTTGAGCCGGCGTTAGTTTTTGGAGATATTCGCGCTTAGCGCGAATATTTCCATCGCTACACCTGTCTTGGTAATAGGCGATAGCGACGTTAGCGACTGCTTTCAGTTGCTAACAGGTTGGGTACGCCCACTTTGCATGTCATTAGCGATAAATGACATGCAAACCGGGCCCCAAACCGCTCGCTATCGCCTACAAGCTGTCGCTAACTGCTGTTAGCAACAGCTTGCTAATAGGGCGATAGAATTATCGCCGCTTAGCGGCCGAAAACAGCTGCTAAAGCGGCGATAATCACATATCGCCCGCCTTGGTAATATTCCCCCATCTTCTGTAAACAGTGAGCTGGTTTTAAATACCTCATATTCTCATTCCTACTTATTTACCATATTTCTTTGTTGTTAATTTAACAGCCATGTTTGCTTAAACAATGGCATCTTCTTTATCTTAGCAGTGTCACTGATTTCATTGCCGATGTGTATTCAGATCAAGAGTTTATCAACAGATATAACCTGAATAATACAAGTTTATTTCTGTACTTTTTTGCAACATGATTTGCACCAAGATGTTTGCTAAAATTGTATGAACAGGCTGGGAGAAACAAATCGATCACCTGCACAAATCTGTACCTTTACAGAAACACCGTATGTGTGTTTGACTCTCAGAGTGAAGCGTTGCTCTGCAGTCGCCTGTAAAATATGGGCCAATGTCCACTCCCTAGACCCTCTGGCAGGTCCCAGCTTATCAGCCAGAGAGAGGATCTTTGGTGAGCTTTAACCCATGAACCACCTGCACATTACTTGGGCATAGTTGAGTGTCAGCAGCCACCTACCCAATGAAACTCACAGGATTATTTGTTTCTTAGTGAGCTCCGAACTCCTATCACCACGAATGGACACAGACACGAATACTCCATAAATATGTTTGTAATGTATTAAAATCAACATCCGAATCTAGTGCAGATAATGGGCAAAGACATACTTGCAAAACAAACAATAAAGTTCCAAAATTAGCAATGAAAAAGCTAAATGTTCAAAAGAACTGTAATTTTGTGGTAGGCAAGGATGTGGGATTCACTCACGTTGACTTTACTGAAGTGCTCTCCTTGTCTTTCGGTCATGTATTTTCAATAGTGTTTGAGAAAATGGGGGAAGCTTGTATTTCTATGCCAACAAAACTGGTACCCACAGCGTGATGTATGTGGGAGTTATTTCTTTTGGTGATCTCAGGATTTGCTCTTCACTCATGCTGGTTTTGATGAGGAGTTTTGTTGGATGCTTTTCTACAGATGCTAATCTGTGTTTTCTTTAACTTACTTTGTTAGTTCCATGTGTAGGCACTAGGTTGTTTTAGTGAGTGGGTAGAATTGGACATGAATTTGCATAGATGTTCCTGAACAGGTCAGGGTGTGTTTTCAACTAGGTGGAGAGAATAGCACTCTTCCCAGTGTCCTGATCTCTGAGATCATTGGTCCTCGAGAGCCTGATGCAGAGGCCTCATGTGAAGGCGTGCATTGGGCACGATGTAGATGCACGAGGCCATCGTTCCCAGTAGAGATGACACTTGCCAGGCTGTGGGACTTTGAGTGTCTAGCAGGGTGCGACACTTCAGAAGCATGGGTGACAACCTCTCCTCCGAAGGGCACATGCTTGCCTCTGCAGAGTCCAAGGAGGTGCCTAGGTAGTGTATTCGTTGGGTGGGATTGAGTACTGACATCTTGTAGTTGACCTGCAACCCCAAGGAATACATCAGGTTGAGACAGTACGATAGATGGCTCTGAAGCAGAACAGGTGTGAAGCTTTTTAGGAGCCAGCCGTCTAGATAGGGATAGACGAAGATCTTCCGTCTGCGGAGGAAGGCAGCCACCACCGCCATGCACTTGGAGAATGTCCGTGGGGCGGATTTGAGGCAGAACGGCAGCACTCGATACTGGTAGAGGAATTTCCTATGCTTTACTGAGACAGGTATATGAAAATAGGCGTCCTGCAGGTCGATGGCACACATCCAGTCTCCCTGGTGAAGGTGTGAAAAATCTGATGCAGGGCTAGCATACAAAATTTTTCTTTTTTGATAAACCTGTTCAGCAGACGTAGGTCAAGGATAGGTCTGTGCTCCTTGGCTACTCCTCGTTTTTGGACTAGAAAGTAGCGGGAGTATACTCCTTGATTTCTTCGTATGGGAGGGAACTCTTCTATGGGCTTTTTCTTGAGAAGGGTAGAAACTTCGTCCTTCAACAGGTGACTTTGAAGTCGAGGAAGGTGCTTGAGTTGAGGGGACACTTGCGGAGGAGGGGACTTGAACCTCAGCAAGTAACCATGCTGCACAATTCTCAGCACCCACTTGTCCTTTGTTATGGATTTCCACTCTTCCAGGAGGCAAGCTATACTCCCTCCCACCGGAGTGGCGAACAGTTGAAGAGGAAGCCACGGCTCAAAGTTTGAGAGGCTGCTTGGAGGTGGACTGTTGTTTGTTGTTATTTCCTCTGCCTCTACCAGGGCATCTCTGCTGGAACTGAGACCTATGCTGTGTTTGAGAAGACCACTGAGGGGTTTGAACCCTCTGTTGGCAAGACCGCTTGTCACCCTGACAAAAGTGCTTTTTAAACTGCTTGCGTTTCTCCAAACCCACAGCTTTAACCGTGTCCATCTCTGCCTTCATCTTAGCCATCTCGTCGTCGGCGTGAGACCCAAACAGAGGTGAGCCATTGAAAGGAAGGTTTAGTATCTTCTTTTGGGCATCAGGCTTGAGGCCTGTCAGGCGTAGCCAAGCCGAGCGTCGTGAGCAGACTCCATGGGAGTAACCATAAGCTGCGAGGTCGGAGGCATCCGCTGCTGCGCTGATTACTTGGTTAGCTACGAGCCCTCCTTCCTTTAGGATCTCGGTGAAAGCCTGCCGGTCTTCTTTGGGAAGCTTCTCAGTGAAGCGAGTGAGAGAGTCCCTGAGAGATCTATTGGATCACCCAAGAAGGGCAGAGGCACTGGCAACCTTCATGGATGAAGCCATAGTGCTGCACATCTTCCTCCCATACGAGTCCATCTGCTTACTATCCTTTTCCGGTGGTACCGAGGATGAGGTGGAAGCAGAGTGGGATTTCATGGCTACCGCCACGATGACTGAATCAACTAGTGGATCAGTCCTGAGGAACAAGGGGCCCTCCGCTGGAGCCTTGTACTTTTTGGCGATTCTGGAAAGCACAGAACCCCCCGTTGCAGGGGTAAGAAAGGTGGCCATTGCCGGTTCCAGGAATCCGGGCACCAGAGGTAGCAGAGGTCTGGTGGCTGTCTGGTGGTGCAGGGTATCGAAGATAACTGATGTGGGAACCACAGGGGTATGCAAATAGATGTTAGGTTTCTTTGCCCCCCTACACAGAACATCAATAAAGGTAGAAATGTAATCTATAGGTGAAACCCGTGAAGGCGGTGTGGAGGAGAAGGTCAGAAAAATAGTCCCGGACGAAGACCTTGTAGGGGATCTTGTGCTCCTTCTCTTATGGGGCCTGTCGCAATGACGGCTGTGCCGGCCCCTGGATCTAGACCGATGTCTAGAAGTAGATCTTGGCCTAGAGGGTGATCTTGGCCTGGGTGTTCTTGGCCTGGCAGGAGATCTTGGCCTGGTAGGAGATCTTGGCCTCCGAGGAGGAGACTCTGATGGTCTGGCTGGAGTACTTGCCCTTGGACCAGATGGCGAGTACGTGCGGGAGTTATCTGAGTAATGGCTACTGCGACCGCCAGATACAGCACCTTGTGGATGGCGAGGCGACAAACTGCGGGCTTTCCCCTCCGCAGATTTGGGGGAGACTTATTGAGAGATCTCCACGATATGTAGACCAAGAGACAATGACCGGTCCCCTGATGACACTCTGGACCCAGGATTCGATCGCCTGGGTGACTCCGCAATGCCTGTGACCTCGACGATGTCTGAGTGAACATCGGCGTTGTTCAAGATCTCCGATGGTCTCGAAGTCGAACGTCTATCACGTGGTGACCTCAACGGCGATATTCGGCATCGAGTTGGTGATCTCGACATCGATCTTCCTCGACATCGTGTTGACGGCAACCCTGCATGACGTCGTGTCGACGACGACCTTCTACGACGTCGTGTCGACGGGGAACTTACCTGGCACCGGATCGACGTCGATCTCCTCGACGTCGAATGGTGGGATCTCGACGATCCTTTCGACGGCGGCACGGCAGCCGGCGGCGATGTGTTAGCTGTCAATCCTCTCGACGCTGACTCCCTGGAGGGTGGCGGAAAGTGTCTTGACGTCGACGGAAGCCTCGACGTCGACGGAGAGTTGGTCTTGTCAGCAGCCACAGACTTCGAGCTCGAAGGGTGGTGCCTCGACGCCGAGTTACTTGAATGCGGCGGAGACTCTCGACGTCGCGACGGTGTTCCCGAAGAGTGTCTGGGCCTCTTCGACGGCGACTGCAACGGTGAATCTCTTACACCCTTCCTCTTCCTGGGGTCAGAAGTGGAATGTCGCCGTTTTTGGCCTTGCTTGCTGGTAGACCATGTCCTGGGACATCCATGACCACCCACCTGATGGCTCTTGTCCTTTTCCAGCATAGCATGGAGTTTTATCCGTTCTCTGTCGCGCAAGGTCCACCTAGAGAACGTCTGACAATAGTGGCACTGGTCAGGATTGTGTGTAGATGAAAGGCACACAATACATACAGAGTGTGGATCTGCCAGTGCCATTTTCTAGTCACAGGAAGGACACTTTCTGAATAAAGAAGGCATTCTGACTGGAAAAAATTCAGTGGATCTCCACGAAAACCGTAGCAGAAGCCTTATTAAATCAGAAAATGTCGAATTTTCTGAAAAAATTCTCTTCTATAAACAGTTTTAGTCAAAAACTGAAGAGCTCAAGCTCCAGGATCCTCTCAGAAGGAGCCGGAAAAAAGAACTGATCCCATCATGGGAGTAGGAGGTCGCCTTCAGGTCTTAAAGGCACAGTACCCCTACTCTAATGCCTTTAAGGCAAGGTGCCAGTTTTCTTTGTTTCTTTATACTCTACTGCAGCCTACTGGCAAATGCATGCAATTACAGGTTTTTCTATGGCAATAAAGCATTGTTGTATGACAAATGTTTACTGCTCTCTTTCTTCCTTAGGGATTGGGAGAGTATAGCCTCTACTATGCAAACCTATGTAATTTCAGCATCTTTGTCATTTTGGAAATATTTTAGGCTGCATGTATATGTCTTCACACACACACATTATATATATATATATATATATATATATATATATATATATATATATATATATATATATATATATATATATATATATATATATATATATATATATACATATATATATATGTATTTTCTATATGCTCAAGGTTCTTGTACATGGGCTGAGTGTATTCATAGATTATGACTATTGATGAGTATCCCCTGGATGAGAATCTGGGTGACCATAGTCTGGGGTCACACCCCCATCCAGGGAATAATGTCATCAGCTCTTCTGCGTCTCATGTGTCTTCGCTAGGGACCGATCTAGGAAAAGATTTTTGAGTTGTACTTTGAATTTTGCGAAGGAGGGGATAGTTCTGATGTGGGGGGGATAGCGTTCCAAATTTTGGGCGCATTTCCCGCGAAGGATCAGGCCGCAATTTTTTGTTTGTGTGCTTTCAGCGGGATGAGTAGTTGAGTGTTTGAGCTCCGGAGGGTCCTGGTTTGCCTGACTTTTTTGAGTTTTGAGGCCAGGTATTCAGGTTTGCCTGTTTGAAGGTCTTTGTGGGTGAGGCAGGCTGTTCTGAAACTGGCACTCATTTTCAACTGGAGGCCCTTTTAGTTCTCTGAGTGCGGGTGAGATATGGTAACATTTCTTCACTCCTGTGAGCATTCTAGCTGCTGCGTTTAGTGTTGTTTTATGGGCGGCCAGGTGTGCCTCTGATGAGCCTGAGAGGGTTGCGATCCCATAGTCTAATCTGGATCACACCAGTGATTGGGTAGCTTGTTTAAGGTCCTTGGTTGGCAGCAGGCTGCTCCAATTTCTCCATTCTGGGCGACTTAAACCTCCACTACGACAACCTGACCATACCCCCGGTAAACAGCTCTGTAGCCAATCTTGAGGCTCTTTAGCTAGTACAGTTGGTGTCGCAGCCTACCCATGTAGGCGGTCATATTTTAGACCCTTTTTTTACAAATTTGGCAGAAGTTAGTATCTCCATTCCATCGCCTTTGGCCTGGACTGACCATTATTTGGTCCGTATCCAGTGTCCACTGCACGAGCCTCCCCGCAAACCCACGGTTCGCTCTATCCCCAGACAGTGTTGGAACAAATTAAAACTTGATGATTTCTACCACCTTTTGTCCACTGACCCGCTGGATCTAGTTGATACCGTGTATGCGGGCTACGACCGCTTTTGTGAGTGGGTTACTCGGGCCCTTGACTCCCTTATTCCGCTAGTTTCGCGTAGATGTGGGTCAAGGGACCCGAGCCCTTGGTACGACGATTCACTGCGGGCGCTCAAAAGCACCTGTAGGCGTGCTGAGCGGGAATGGCGCAAAACTTATGACTGCAATAAAAAAGTTTTGTATTTAAACGCCGTAAAATTATATCATTGTGCGGTCTGCAGAACCCGTGCGGCTTTTTACGCTCTGCAATTTCGCACCAGTACCAACCCCTCTAAATCTATCTTCAAGGCCTTGAAAGATCTTATAGCTAAAAAGGTGGTAGCGAACAATCAGGGTTCCACTTCTCACTGTGAAACCTTGGCGGCCTTCTTTTTGGAAAAGGTCCACGCCATCTATAGAGCCTTTCCCACGGTCGTACCCTCTATTGGCAGACCTCCTAAGCTCCCAGTTCTGGATGTTTTACATTCTTTTCCGAGTTTAACACAGGAAAACTGTGGGAAATTGGCTCAGCAGGTCAAGTCTGGGTCTCCGGCTGACCCTCCACTGCCAGCTCTGTTCAGAGACCTCACATCTCATGGTCTTTCGCCAGTTTGCTCTTTGATTAACACCTCATTAGCATCCGGCCTGGTCCCCGCGAAGTGGAAACAGGCGGTAGTTATGCCCATCCTAAAGAAACCAACTCTGGATGCTGGTAAACCCGAGAACTACCGCCCAATTTCACTTCTCCCGTGGCCAGCCAAAGTTGCCGAGGCGCATGTTAACTCTGCCCTCTCGGACCATCTGCTACGGGCTAACATCTTAGACAGCACGCAGAATGGATTCCGGGCGGGACATAGCACGGAGACAGCCCTCCTCTATACGGTGGAGCACCTGCGCTCCGTGCGTGACGCGGGTCAAACGGCGGCGCTGGTGCTATTAGATCTGAGCGCCGCCTTTGACACCGTCTCCCACCCGATCCTTCTGCAACGCTTGGAGGAAGCAGGTGTCACCGGCCATGCGCTCCAGTGGTTCCGTTCTTTCCTTGCCAACCGATCTTTTTGCGTGCCCGTCCCGCCCCATCAGTCCAAATTCCATCCTCTGGATCTTGGGGTCCCTCAGGGCTCCTCGCTGAGTCCCACGTTATTCAATCTTTACGTGAGACCGCTGGCTGAGGTTGTCAAGAACTGGGGTATGACCATGGTGTCATATGCTGACGACACTCAGTTAGCGGTTACGATCAGCGGGGATGCGGATGTGGATGCCCCTAGATTCCAGAATGGACTCCGGGCGGTCGCCAGCTGGATGACCTCCAACTGTCTCCAACTGAACGCAAATAAGACGGAAATAATGATCTTTGGCAAGCATACGGAACTCTGGGGAGACAGGTGGTGGCCTTCGGAGTTGGGTCCTACGCCATCTCCGGTCGCTGAGTTAAAAAACCTTGGGGTGTGGCTTTACCCAACTCTCACCTTTATATGCCATACTAAGCGCACGGCGGCCTGCTGTTTTGGCATCTTGCGTGGACTACGTCCCTTATTAAAAATTTTCGATGCTACCGCCAGGCAACTTGTGGTCCAGGCAACGGTGATCTCTCGGCTCGATTATGCCAGCTCCCTCTTAGTGGGGCTAAATCAGGCCGAAATCACCCGCCTGCAGCGTGTACAGAATGCAGCTTCTAGAGCTGTTATCGGCTTACCTAGATTCTGTCCCACTTCCAATACTCTGCGCGCCCTGCATTGGCTACCGATTGCGCAAAGGATCCAGTTCAAGGTTCTTTGTGTAGCCTATAAGATTCTTAAGGGCACCCCGGCCTTGATTCTTTCTAACCTCCTGTCCCGTTATGTTCCGGTCCGTGCCTTAAGATCCTCGGACCTAGAACTCGCGGTGGTTCCCCGTTTTAAGCGATGCCGGGCTGGCAGCCGCTCTTTTCAAGTACGCGCTGCGGTTCTGTGGAACTCTTCCCCTTGAAATCCGTGCCCTCAGGGATTTGCTCTCCTTTCGTCGAGCTGTTAAAACTTTTTTGTTTCCTTAGATCCTTCCTTTCACTTTGCTTCAGTTGTGTTTGTTGTTACCTTGTCGGGCGCCAGGACGCTCCTTTGCTGGAGCATCTGTGCGCATAATAAATGATACTAACATAACATAACATAACATATTTTGTTCAATAGCATTAAGTTCAGGAAGGCGCTCTTGGCAGAGATCTTAGTGTGTTTGGTCATATTGAGTTTCGGGGCTAGAGTGATGCCTAATGATTTTACAGAGTCCGCCAGGGTGATGTTTCCGTCAAGTGTATGGATCGCAGATAGCCATTCTGTATTTTGAGGATTCTCATCTTGGTTTGAAAGGAGTAGTATTTTAGTCTTGTCTTGATTAAGTTTTAGGTGTTCTATGACAGCCAGTTGGACTTCTCTGAGCGTGTCATTGTGTCTCTGAATGTCATCAATAGAGGTGGTTTCCAGATAGATCTGTGTGTCATCGGCATAAAGGTGAAAGAGGATGTTGGCTTTTCCGAGAAGCGTTGTGAGTGGTTCCATGTAAATGTTAAAAAGTTATTGGCAGATCACTGACCCTTGGGGGACTCCCCTGCTAACATGATGTAGGTCAGACGTGAAGTTTTTGCTGTTTATTCTTTGGGTGCGGTTGTGGAGGAAGGAGAACCATTGTAAGACCACCTCATCCAGACCTGCCCTGTCTTGAAGTGTCTTAATGAGGAGTGTTGTGATCAACGGTGTCAAAAGCTGCCAGTAAATCTAGGAGGATGAGAAGGCAGCAATTGTCCGCATCTAACGGTTTGTGCATGTCATCAATGACGTTGAGGATCGCGCTTACCGTGCTACATCCTTTTCTAAAGCCCGATTAGTTGGCATCGAGTAGGTTGTTGCTATCCCAGTGTTGAGTTAGTTGCAGGAGCACGCATCGCTCCTGGCTCCGGGTGCACCACTCCTGCTGGTGTGGGATTCTTGCACCGGCCATCCTCAAAGCACTCTCATTCACAGACTGTTAATCCTGATAGCCTCCTGTCTGTCTTGCAGGGCTCTTGAAGTGGCAGTGGAGTCCAGATCTTCCCCTATCTGGTCCTCAGGCGGCATGAAAGGATCAGCACCACGGGCTCCGGAGAGACCTGTGGGGCATATGTGCAAGCCCCTAGCGCCACTGGAGCATCACTCCGGTGGTGGTATGCCCTGCACCATATTTAATAAGCAGTGTTAAGACACTTTTTGTGGCTTAACACCACTTTGTAAATATGCTACCCTTTCTACCACAACACCCATTGCTTTTTGACGCTGCCCCATATTTACAAGGAGTTTTAAATCTGTGGCAGCGCCAGAAACTAAATGCAAAGCAAGAGCAGGCGTTAGAATGTCGCACAAAGAGAAATGCTTGTATTTATTGTTTTTGCCTTGTCTATGTGTGCTGCATTATGCAACACACATAGAAAGAGCATAAATACATTAATGGTTGTTTATGCTGGGACGGTGTCCCTTTAAAAAATGACGATTTGCTACATCTATGTGTGCTGCAGAATTTAACCCACATAGAAGTAACAAATAGCCATTATGGCTTGTTTATCTGCAGTTAGGGACACCTTCCTGCACATAAATAATCATTCCCTGCAACACAGGCACTCTAGTGCAAGGGCGCCAGAGTTGGAACTCAGCAGCAAATTTTAGAGCCCGCCCTAGGGAAAACACATGGGTGTGCCATATTGTAGTAAATATGGCGCATCCCTGCATTTATAAAATGTTGGAGCGCTCTGCAAAATTTGGTGCAGCTTTGCGCTCTGACATTTTGTTGTACACATGCCCCAAAGTTCTTAGCGGGGCATCAGGTGGATTCTCCTACCATCAGTCCATGATTCTGGTGAACATCTCCATCTAGGGCCTTTCCGTCTGACTTTCCCTTGTGTAGGGGTTTATAAAAGATGTAGAAAAGCTCTACATGCCTGGTACTTCTGACAGTCTTGATTTTGGATTACTGGAATCTAGGTTTTGTTCCTCTGGCTGCAGCTGGTTTTCCTGAGGCTCATCTTCACCTTAAGGTTTTCTTATTTGCGTCTGGGGGCTCCCCATTGTTGCTTCCTCTGGTCCATCAAGAGTTCCCGAATGATGACTTGGGATGTTGTTAGGCACGCTGCCAACAGGATCAGGTGCAGGGACCAGCGTTGCTCCAGAGTTGCAGGTTAGAGTATGGTTAGGCATTTGACCTCTTGTTTGTATCAAGATGGTCAGTGTGAGAGTGACTGGCTGCCCTGCCATTGGTGCAATCGGTGAGTAGTTTACGGCACTTGTGACCTTCAGAAGTTGGAACTTAGGTGTGATCTTTGCCTGACCATCAGGGAAAACCCCTGTCTGGCAGATATTGATTAGTGGTATTGTTTTGGTGATGGAGTTTTTTCGTTTGCTTCTGTGGTGCAGGGAGTTTCTTGTTTTCCTTGACTTCATAGTTGACTGAACCACAATGCTGCAATTGCACAGCTGATTGACAAAGTCTTTTACCCATGTGTTTTGGTTTGGAGAAGAGTGAATGTATGTGGTGTGTAGTGAAATTATGTGGGCTGAAGTGGAATTGTTATTTGTTGGATTGTGTGGAGTGGATTTGTGTATTGCAATTATGTAGCATGGTGTGCTGTGGAAATGTGGGTAGCACTTATGTGGGATTGAGTGTTTTTTTTATTATGTGGAATGGTATTGTGTTGTGGAGAGGTGTGTAGTGGAGTTTAATTATGTGGAGTGCTGTTGAATTGTGAGGCATGACGGGTAATTTTGTGTTGTGGGTTCGATGTGGTGTGGAATTAAGTGGTGGTTTGTGCAATTGTGTGGCGTGGAACTGTGTGGATATCTTTTCCTTTTTGGTGTGGAAAAATACAAATAGCTAGGAGCTAAGCTGCAGTTCTGTGCCATAGGGTTGTAAAAAACACGTAATGGGTGCTTGGGGCACCTGCGTACAAGCAAAAAGAGGTGACAAGTGAGTAATTTTGTTTTGATCTGTACCCTTCTTTGTTGTGGCAAGGTGGGGATATTATGTGCAAATCAATTGAATCAATTGCTCCAATGTGGTATGTAATCTACATGATCTGAACTCTCCTTGAACATGCACAACCCAATGGTTCCTGGACGTATGCGTATCCTCATGGGTAAAGTACCTGTAAATGAGGTTAGGGTACCTTTTGCACATAATGTGGAAGGTACGGTGCCCCCATTCTTGGTCTTCTATGGCGATTTGCGTTCTGACCCCAGATAGCAGCATCTTCAAAGAGTGTGGCTCCAGGGGAGCAAGACGCACAAGAAGAGGGTGGGCAAAGGTCTACAGCTCAGGATCTAAAGGTGCAACGACCTTTGAAGTGTGGGCCTCTTTGTATCCAGTACTTTAAAACACACACTTCCATTGAAGTGCTCATCTGCAGGGTTGCAGAGGTTGGTAGCACATAAGTACAGAAACACCTCAAATATACTGAAGTTCGGGTAACTTCTTTCTGTTGCCTAGCTCCTGGTTCATGAGAACACCCATATCCTTGCAGAGCACCCCAGGCAGTGTGGGAGGATGTTGGGTCTCTGGAGCACTGGTGATGTCTGGGAAGGATGGTAGTTTGAGTGCACACCTTGTCGAGTGGCACTCCTCTTTGTTTTATATGTCTATCCCTTCAGGCATATGTGCAGGTAAAACAGTGAGACACCCTTGTAACAAGACAACAGCTCACAGTGCGTACACTCTTTGGAAACATTATATCGGTTTTCATCTTGTCTCTGCCTTTAATAAGCCGTGCATGAAAGACCTTCACGTGTTCAGAATTAACACTTGAAAAGAATTACAAGAGGCAAATTTCAAGCCCTGGTTATCATGTCTGGAGATATTTTTTTCAGACATGCCCCTTTGTCTTGATATGCCCCTTTGCCGTGCAGACAGTGGCTCTGCCAGGGAAACTGGTCTGCCCTGTTAGGAAAAGGTGTAACCAGTCCTTTCACATTTCTGCCTTGTTGACATATATCCAACAAACACAGACAAAAATGACACTAGGTCAATATTCCGTACTGAACTTAGTGTGCAGAAGACTGTCAGTTGCGGCGTCCCTTAGAAAAATCACGCATTCAAAGGTGTATTGAGGGATGCGCTGCAGGCAGAGCGGGAACCCTGTTTACTGTCCTGTCTGTACGTCCATCTTTCCTTGGAGGAGCTGCAGGATGGCTGTTCGTGACACAAACGTGATTTGGTTTTAGTAGTTTATTTACATTATACACCTAAAACCGCCTGAGAGCATGTCCAATAGTACAGTGCCTTAAAAATATTAAAGGATACAAGAAGGGTGATCAAGGACCGGGTTGGGGTGGGAAACGGGATGGAGAAAGGAGGTAGAAAGTAGTAACACTGCCCAACCAGCCGCCCCTTGCACACGGCTTGGGGGGGGGGGTGGAGTCAAGTCAGGCGAATGGAATATACAGCGACTGCCTATTTGCACTTCAGGATCGCGATGCACTCGACGGTGTCTGAAAGGTGACATGTTGGCGCTGTTGTCTCGTGGTTCAAAGGACAAGACTTCTACGAATCTCCAAAGAATAAAAATAAAATAATCTCTTTACCTTAAAGGCTAGCACGAGCCCAGCTCTTTCTTTCTCCCACCAGTGGGTTGAAAGGATCTCAAGTTTATAGATACAACTTGTAGGTGCTACACAAAATACCAATAAATAAACAAATACATATATAAATGAAGAAATGTGTTGAGCTCGCAAACAGTGCTGTGTGGCGTATCTAGCTTTTCTTCGATCGATGCAGGCTATATATGCAAGTGCACTGACATGCCTGGAAGGCAACGTGTTAGTACTTCACAAAATACTAATACCTACATTAATAATAGATTAATGTATGCGAGTAATTACTGCTTTGGAACCACTATGTGATTTAAAGAGTCTAAACAGCACATTGTTGGTGCTATACCAAATAAGAGCACACATTTGAATAATACACATTTCGGCGTCTCTTCTGATCGTACAGCACTGCCTCTCTTACCTAACACTTACCTACCACCACGTTGATGAATTATTTGGGTTCCATAAGGGTTTGTGACAGAGGAAAGATGATGTTCTTATTTTTAAAACATTTAAATACGTTTATTTATAAAGGTTTATATAGCGCAAACTTGACCCAAGAGGGTATCAGAGCGCTTTACATTTAGGATCGTTGTGTTTAAAGTTGCATCAGTTACAAGAGCATAGTAAGGTACAGTACACATAAACAATGTTTCAAGACTTCGTAGGAGGGAGGGGAGGAAGGAGTGATAGCGGGGAGACGAGGAGGAACTGTGCCCAGTGCCCGGCTGGGTAGGTGACGGTCAAGGGGGAAACCAAGGCCAATCTCCTCATTAGCTGTCTAGCAGCTCCACCAGACATCAGCCATTTGCTCAGGTCTCAGCGTTCAGAAAAAACAGTTTTGAGTTTATTTGATTTGAGAAGTTTATATAGTGCTGGCTAGACCCGGAGATATCAGAGCGCTTTACCAGAGGATCGTTGCATTACAAGGTACATCTAAAAAGGTTTATATAGCGCTGGCTAGACCCAGAGGTATCAGAGCGCTATACAAGAGGAACATTGTGTTACAAATTACATCAGTTACAATAGCGTAGTAAGGTACAGTAAACAAACACAAGGTTGAGAGCATTTGTAAGAAAGGAGGGGAGGAAGGAGCCATAGCAGAGAGACGAGGAAGTACTGTGACCAATGTCCAGCTGGGTAGGTGACGGTCGAGGGGGAAACCAGGGCAAATCTCCTCATTAGCTGTCTTGCAACTCCACCGGGCATCAGCCATGTTGCTCAGGTCTCAGGTACGCCTTTAATGCTGAGACTGCGCCACCTTCCCAGTAGTACGCACGTTTCGTATACCTTATACGCACATTCGCATACTCAAAAATGTAATGATAAAGTGCAGCTCGACTTTTTGAAAAAGAGAAGATAGTGGAACCTTCTTTTTCTTATCACCTAACCCAAATAACTCCTCAATATGAGTTGCCCCTTATACTTGGTTGGGGGATTTGTGTGCACACTGATTGGCACCCACCATCTCAATGCCAGTTCATAAAAGAACTTTCACAATGTACATAAACGCACAGGTGCACAAAACAATTCGAGACAATTAACTCGTTAACCGCGGAGGTAATTCCACCGCGGTGCGGGCGTTTTCGTGCGCGGGTGGAATGCCGTCGGCCAATGGCCGACGGCAGCACTGGGGAGGTAGTGGTGCCGTCGGCCATTGGCCGACGGCAGCGGGGAAAGGGTTAAAACACTTATAGGTGCAAAAATCAAAAAAATGGATTTTCTTACTTTTGGTTCTTTTTTATTCCAATTAGCGTGAAGAGACAGAAGATTTGCACAGACGATGCGTTTCGTCCACTAGGGACTTCTTCAGGGCGTTCCGTTCTAGCTTTACGTGATCATGCTGAACTGTCCTATTCGTTATATCCGTAGTTTTCGGAGGTGACGCTGGAGCTGGGTGAGTTTCAAATGGATGGATCCAATAATCTTGCAGTCGTATATGACGATCAAAGGAAATTTGTGTCTAAGACAGATTCAGGGGTTCTGGAAATAGAACATAGAGTACATTACACAGCCAAAAGTACCAAGCATACTGCTGTGGGTCAGAGGCCATTAAAGACCGTGCTGTGGAGGTGGCATGGACCCGCAGCACCCGGCAGCAGAAGCACAAGTGGGTGTCCCCGGCAGCCGGGTTGTAGACGGTGGCGCACCCACTCACCACGGGTGACTGCAGCAGGGAAACTGCGGCAATACAGAGCTCCAACCCCCACCAAGCAGGGATTTTAAAAATGAAAAGCATGCAGAAGCATCCAGCCCCAGGGGACAGAGCTGCTGGCAGGGGAAGGGCAGCACGGTCACAGAGCCAACAAGCACGTCCATGGTCCATTAGCTGGAAGACATCTGACAGCGGAAGGGGGGCGGGGACAAAAGGAACGCGGGACCAGGAAAGAAAACAGAGCAGGGCTAGCATGCTGCTTCCGGAGCAATCGAGGGTTCTTTTCCGGTGCAAGTCAAAATGACTGCGCACTATTTTTTAAAAAGACAATTGCGCTGTGTAAGCGTTACAATACTGTTGTTAGGTGATGCTGCTCCGGAATAACTGGAAGTTACCTACTGGCTAAAGAGCCAATAATAAGCCCGCTAACAAATAAAATGCAAAAGTTAACCAATGGCAAGCGTCAAGAAATACCAAAGCAATAGGCGTAGTTTTACCACCCATATAGACTACTAGATGTCTCGGAGAGACAGCGCTTGCGCGCTGCCTAGGCGAGACCTAAAAATACTAATAACTATTGCCCAAGCCACTGGTACAGCTTTGGAGATGTGAAATAATAGTCTGAATTGTCACACTTGTAGAAGTGTGTGTTTTGGTAGTTGAGTTGGGGCTGCCATTGACAGCACTGGGTGGGTCAATGATTGGTGAAAACTGCAGTGGCCTCCTGATGCGGGCCCTGGCTCCTATTTTGTTATTCACAAATTAAGTACTGCATATCCCTAGATGCCAGCCCCAATGTAGTAAAATAATAGGTATCAATCCATTGAAAAACTGCAAAAAACAAAGCTAGTTTGAGGTAATTTACAACCGACAATATTAGGTTTTGGGCACAGAGCCCCACCTCAGCGATAGAGACAATGCATTGGTAACCACCTCAGGTTTCTCTTTTAAATTAGTAAAACACATTGATACTAAAACCATCAAGGAAAACCGGCAGCAACCAAGTAGGGATTAAGAGAAGAGAGGAGGCAGTTGACTAAGTCAGCAAGCAAAACTTACTACATGTCAAAGAGCCAGGAATCCGACCAAAAAGACCGCACACCTCCACAACCTGGGGGGAAGTGTCCAGAACCATCTTGTTTGGGTCAATATTCACGCTACGGTGAGCCCAGTGCGGACTGCCTAGTTGCAATGTCATAGAATATGTCTGTCATAATTAAGCATACCCATATGTCAGCTCTGGTCACTTCCCAAGTTGCCCAAGAAAGCACTGGCTGCCTCGACCAACGGAAAGACATTTTGCTTTACCCAGGGACAAACTTTAGCTTTACCAGGAAGTCCCAGAGACCACTGAGCCCTCACCCTGTAAACTCTACTTATGGTCAGTTAGAGCCTCACAAAAATCTATAGACTCAAGGTTGGAAACATGACTAAACAACACAGTAATATGGATTATACCAGTTCTCCACTTGCAGCACCCCCACCCTAGGCTCAAAAGAAAACAGCATTACATTGACCAATCTGGCCAAAGCAGCCTTTCATTCAGGATCAGAGGGCAGGCAAATCACTTTTCTTACACACAGATGGTCAATCTCTTCTCCAGGTAGAGCACACAAACTACCCTAGCAACACGCTACTTGAGGTCTAATCAGAAACTGTACTGAAACATTCAACCCTCAGTCTTGAGTGAATGTCAACTGCGCAGATGCTGAAGCCTGTCATTTCCTCCTATGTGAAGTGGATCATAAACTACTATTTCTCCAGTTTGTCTGCTGAGTCTGCAGCGCACCACTCCAGCCCCACCCTCAGACTAAGCAAACCTTCAACCATCTCCTTCTCTCAGTAAATATTCTTTGATTTTATGCTAAGGTCCACAAGTGGGCCTATTTATTAATATGTCTTCTCTCCTCTGGGCTCCTCTGAATCATCTGGGGAATCCTCGGGAATCTTCTTAAGGTCTTTAATCATAGACAAGCTACTGCAAGTCGAAAGCGGTATTTCTGTTGGGGGTGGGGGAGAGAGCCATTGCAGGGTATAACAGACATGCATCATTGCATATTTAGTATGTACAATCAGCCAGTGCTTCACATGTAGAAGGTGGTAATAAGAATTACATTTCAGACCCCACTCCTAATGTTCGTAGGCGAGCCAGTAAACCCCTTGATTTTTATCAATTACCATTTTCAGCAATCAAACTGTGGCCGTGATGTCATTCTGGAGATAATGGTTTTCTTGCCAGCTGTATATTGAAACCCAGTAGTATTTTTCCTCCCAGTGGTAATCAGTGGAATGGATTTTACTAATGGTTTCTTTTTCACATAGAGGCCTAAAATGTACCACTGTCTGTAAATGTTATTTATTGCCACCAGTGTTTATAATATGGACCACTGACAGCAGAAACCTGCATTAGAGGAATATCACCTACTCTATAAATAAAGGTAAAATTGCAGTGTGTTCCTAATACGTCTTTCTTTTTTATTACAGACCGATGGTGGTTATGCCAATGTAATTGAAGGTAAAGGTATATATATATATATATATATATATATATACGTGCGTTTAAACCTATTACTGTGTGTTATGAAGTAAATCATCTGAAGGTAGAGTGCAACTGTAAAAAGTAAATATGTAAGAAATAGGAACAGCCACTCTACATCTATGCCCACCCTATTACTAGTGCATCTAAAACAAGTAGTAAATGGCAGCCAGGAAAAATCTCACTGACCACTCTTGGCATCCAACCTCAGCTCTATGGAGCACGTCACCAGCTAATTCTCATTACAAGTCTTTCTTAACCATAGAAATTATGTACCCAGTCAGCACCTCACCCGATACCTAATTCTAAAATTAGCTTTTCTTTTATGCCAAACTTCCAGGTGACAATTCCTCCAAGAAAGAACCACGTGATCCGCTTCATACTACATCACTCAGAGCATCACTGAATTAGCCTAAACATTCTCTTATGTTTCTGGATTGGTCAGGCCATGCCGCCATCCCAATCATTCCTGAGAGAAAAGTGCTCCTTTTTGAGTGGTCATCCCAAATTGTTTGGATTGATGTTGCTGATATTTCTGATGGATACATCTGCTTCTGGATTCCTCACTGTTTTAATTACTCCCAATGCGCAGTATTCCAGAGAAACATATCTCCTTTGCTCTCCCTTTTGTCGCGACTTTGTAGCCTACTCCAAGATAGTCTGGTTTCAAGCCTTGCAGAAAATGAGGGAGCCAGCTGTCCATCACTGACCCCCACGAAGATTGTTTATGGTGTCGTTAATCTGACCATGACGTTGGGACACGCACTTTGTGCCTGAATCAAAAAGCGCTAAAGGAGAGGGAGGCCATATTGTTCAGGGCCAAAGCCAAAAAGCAGGAGAGAGATCGCAGGGAGTCAAGGACCTGCTCATAGTCGCTGATTCTGCACACTTCGGGGTCTTTGAAGAAGCACAATAAGCAGGAGTTCCATGGTTCTCGGCATCGCTGTTCGAAAAATGCGACCCTGATGTCTGTTTGCCAGATGTCATCGCAGGGATGAGTTCTCTCCGGCTCCTCACCGGGGATGACTCTGGCCCCGTCTCCAGGATCAGTGACTCCACTGGCTTTGAGTGATTGCAACGCCTACACCATTGCCAAAGACAACTACTCCACCTCTGGCTTGTGGTAAATTCTAATTACCGATGCTTAATTTCTATGCGGTAAAATCAATAAGAATAACTCATAATAAATAAGAGGCAAAATCCGTGATATTTGAGGTTTCTCAATAGGGTTTTATTCCTATAAAAGGAATTGGGTGATTAGCATATTGGCTCGAGCCAAGGTGGCATACCATTCCGTCACCACATAGGTTCGGGAAGGGACTGACAGACAGAGTCAATGGTAATATGCGAATATGCAAGTATGCGACAATACATTATTGACAGGCTTAGAGTCCAAGTCCGAAGGGAGTCCGTGGAATTTCTTGACGTGGCTGGAATGCAGCCACCCTTTCCTGCCCTCAACCTTGACAGCTGTCCTCGTTGTTAGAAGAACCAATTTCGGCGTTTGCCAGCGGGGCTCCAACTGACTTCTCCGATCGAAGTTGCGCACGAAGACATAATCCCCCGGGACCACCTCGTGGGGCTTCACATCGGCGTTGTCGGGAAAGGCTGCAGCTACCTGTGAACGACAAGATTGTAGTGCAGACATCAAGGAGGCAAGGTAATCTGTCAGCATAATACAGTCAACATCTGTAATTTTTCGCGGAATAGGCGTCCTCCACATATTCGGAGGCCTACCAAAGACCACCTCATACGGGGATAGCCCGGTTCGGGAATGTGCAACCATCCTCATATAGAAGAGGGCTACCGGTAAAGCAACTATCCAGTCAACGCCCTTCTCTCTACAGATTTTGGAAAGTCGGATTTTTAGGGTCTGATTATGGCGCTCCACGAGACCTGCTGCCTCGGGATGCCGGACACAGTGGAACTTCCACTGATAGCCTAACAGGAGTGTAATGTGTTTCACAAGCTCGGATGAGAATGGCTGACCGTTATCTGAGTACACGATACGGGGCAAACCGTACCGCGGGAAGAACTCGCGAACCAGTTGCTTGGCTGTTGTCGGAGCAGTATAATCTGGGACTGGGTATGCTTCTGTCCATCGGGAAAGTGCACATACGACTACGAGGACATACTTGAATCCTCGGCAGCGGTCCATCTGGATATAATCCATCTGGAGGACTTCAAAAGGGTGATCGGGAGGCTGAAATCCACCTTGCTCTACAGGGATGCTTTTACCTGGATTAAACTGACAACAAATCATGCAAGTACGCACTTTTTGTTTGGCTGCTGCTCGTAAGTTCTTATTGTACCATATGTGTTGAATGCTATCTAGCATTGCCTTTTCTCCTAGGTGTGCTGGACTATGTATCGTGTTAATGATGACTTGAACCATAGAGTCGGGGAGAAACCATGTAGATTTTCCCTTCGTCATCCATCCCTGATCTGTTTGGATCCCTCCTAGTTCAGTCCACTTCTTGATTTCGTCTGGTGTGGCATGTGTCTGTATGTCAATTACATCATGGGCGGGATCCCTGACTGTCATGCAGTGTAATGGTGTCGGAACTATTGTCTTTGTCAAGTCAGTTGCATGCATTCGATTCTGAGCAGTTTGCTTAGCTGTTCGGTATGCCAGGTCGTTACCCTGGGAGATCGTGTCGGTAACCTTTGTATGTGCCTTACATTTCATGATAGAGATTGCAGTAGGTAGATGTATTGCATCTAATAAAGCTTGAATAAGAGGACCGTGTTGGATGTTGGCACCGTGAGAAGTTAAGTAACCTCTCTCTCGCCAAAGGACTCCAAAGTCGTGAACGACTCCGAATGCATAACGTGAATCAGTGTATATGTTGACTCTCTTATTCTTGGCTTGAATACATGCTTGCGTCAGAGCGATGAGCTCTGCTGCTTGAGCTGACAGGGTGTCGATACAATTTGTTTCTATGACTTCGGTGTCTGTAGTGACTGCGTAAGCTGCCACTAATTCTCCTGTAGCTGTTCTCATACATGAACCATCCACATAAAGTGTCAGGTCTGGATCTGGTAATGGGACGTCTGTCAAGTCTTGTCTGGGTTTTGTTGTAATCGTAATGACTTCAATACAATCATGTGCCAATGGATCTACTCCATTTAATGGCAATAGTGTGGCAGGATTCAATGTGCTGCAGCGTCTGATTTCTATGTGTGGTTGAAACAATGTCAATTCATAACCTGTCAGTCTTGCTATGGTCAGGTGTTGGGTCTGGGTACGGTTTAAAAGAACTTCCACGGAATGTGGAACTTGTACTGTCAATTGATGCCCTAATACTATAGAATCGCTCTGTCTGATTGCTAAAGCTGTCGCTGCAACTGATTTCAAACATGCAGGTAAAGCTTGAGCTACTGGGTCTAATGTGCTAGAAAAGTAAGCACACGGTTTGTGTGAACCTGCTTGTTCCTGAGTGAGGACTGACAAGGCAGTGCCTTCACGTTCTGTGACAAAAAGTGTAAAAGGTTTACTGTAACATGGTGTTGCTAAAACTGGTGCTTGGCATAAGGCTTTCTTTAAGTTTTCAAAAGCTTGTGTATGTTCCTGAGTCCAAGGGAGGACAGTCGATGTCGCTGCCTCCTGAGTTGTCAACTGGATGAGTGGCTTTGCTAGAAATGCATATTGGGGAATCCATTGTCTACAGTACGAGGTGAGGCCTATGAAAGCCCGCACCTCCTTTTGTGTTTTTGGTGGTGACATGTTTACAATTAACTGAATGCGATCTGGAGTGAGCTGTCTCCCCACTTTGGACAGCAAGTGACCCAGGTACACAACTTGCTGAACACAGAATTGCAGCTTCGAAGGGGACACCTTGTGCCCCTTGTCGGCCAGGAAATTCAGAACTGTCAGTGATGCTTTTTCACATTCGGGTTCGCTCCGTGCGGTGATCAGCAGATCATCGACATACTGGAGTAGGGCAGTGTTAACTGGCATGTGAATACTGTCGAGTTGTCTTTTCAATGCTTGACTATAGATGCTGGGGCTTTCTGTGAATCCTTGAGGTGCGCGTGCAAATTTGAAAGATCGTCCATTTAAACTGAATCCGAACAAGTATTGGCTTTCTGGATCAATTGGGACACTGAAGAAGGCGTTCTTGAGGTCAATTACAGTAAAGAACGTAGCTTCTGAATCAATAGCTGTCAATAGTGAAGAGATATCTGGGACCACAGGATACTGTGGTATAATGCATTTATTCAATTCGCGCAGATCAATAACTAATCGATAAACAGGAGGTGTATTTGGGTCAGTACGTTTAAGAACTGGGATGATAGGAGAATTACATACATTGGAGTCGGTTTCCACAACCACTCCTTGTGCAATGAGCTCGTCAATTATTCTCAGTAAAGCCACTACAGCATCTGGAGGTAACTTGTATTGTCGAATTCGTGGTAATACCACTCCTGCTTTGAGTGTGACTCGATATGGTGTAATGTGCATACAACCTACATCAGTGGGGCCTTGTGCCCACAAGTGTGCAGGTACACTCTGTAACCGGGGATCCATGTCTCTTAATACATAATGGCCTTTAAAATCTCGCAAAAATAAGCGTACTCCTTCCGGAGAACAGCATATAATAGCTCCTAGAGCTTTCAGTGTCTTTATTCCTAATAAGTTTTCCGGGCATGATTTTGTGAGCAATAAATCTGTAGTCCGTGTCAGAGGACCGACTGCAAGGGGAAGTGGCTGTGATACTTCATTAATAATAGGTTTTCCTGAAAATCCAAGGGAAACATTCTGTGAGCCTGAGAGGGGTGCCCCTGGAACCTCATTGTGACTGATTGTGGTCCTGCTTGCCCCTGTGTCAATTAAAAACTTTCGGTCTTTTCCTAACACTTGACTGTGTACATAAGGACCCTCTTGATCTACGGGAACTTCAATAAGGGGCAAACCAAACTCCCTCTCTAGGCTGTTTCATGTGTATCGTTGATAATCGGGGTAGTCATTTTGTGCGTACTGGTACATCTGTTGTGTTGTGTTCTGTGTTGCAGTAATAGGCTGTTGCTGTGGCACTGCTACAGTTTGTGATGAAGCTGGCATAGGCGGAATATGTTGTATATTCTGTGGTACTTGTTGCTGGGCCTGATCCTGTCTAGGTACGCGCGGTCTCTCCTTGGTCTTACCCGTGGAGATGTTGTGTTTCAGAACGGCACAATCGTTTACATAATGACCTGGCTGTTTACAATAGTTACATGTCCCTTTAACAGGAGCTGTCGAATTACTGGGCTGGGTCGCTCCCTTCTTATGGCCATCGGCGGGAACTGACTGGGCAACTAACATTTTCATTTTCGTGTCTTTCATACGTCTTTGTTCGTGTTCTTGTTCCTCTCTAATTCTATTCTGGTGGTACTGTAACATTTGTAACATTTGTGAAGGGGTGTTAGCTTGCCAGGTGCTCTCGACTTTCAGTACTCTGTTCTTAACCTGGGGCAGTGAATTCTCGACTAATTTCGTTACAAAAAGATGTGGATATGACTCGCTACTTGCTTTCAGACCGCTATTAATGCCAAAACATTTTTCAAATCTGGTATAGAAATCACTGGTGTCTTCATCGGGTTTCTGTTTACAAGCTGAAATTGCACCCCAATCTTCCTTTTTAGTACTTAGTAAACGTGGCAACACTTGTACTAACAATCCTGGTAATGCTTTAACTTTGTCTCCAAGCCCTTGGCCCGGAATTCTAGTATTTTCTTCGTTTTCTAATGCAGCCCAATCAATCTTTGTGTCTCCCACCTCCCACTCTTTTTCTTTGAGTTTCTCGTATATACCGGGAGGCAGTAATACTTTCAATATTTTCATAATGTCGGGATAAGTATAGTCACCCATAAGTATCATATCTTTTATTTCACGGTGAAAACCTGCGGGATCTTTGTCATGACTAGGTACTAATTTTTTCATCTCTAATAATTCTATTTTAGTTATGGGTGTGTACACAAACACGCGTCTAAGTGAATTGTCGGCATTCTGAACCGGGTGCACTTCTCGCAACGGATTCTGTCCGTCAATGTAATACATTTTTCTTTCCATGACATGTGCTGAGTCGGTCTGTGGACATAGGAAGGCGCTATATCTGTGTCGGTGTTCTAGAATTACTTTAATTAGATCGGTACCTAGACCTCTCCATTTGTTCATGAGCAGTTCTATTAATATATCAGGCAAGGGGCCTGGATCAGAATGTTGGCTTCTATACAATAAGAGCAGGTGTTGTATCATGTATGTACCAGCTAAACGCTGTTCGCTCGGTGTCAGGTTCAAAAACGTATGCGCTAACGCATCATCACCATATTTCTCAGAATTGTCAGCCCATTGCACGGCTGACCTGGCTAATTCTTGTTCGTCCATAGAATCGAGTACATGGTACCCCATTCGTTCTTGAAGTATTTTGTCAGTGGCCTGGAATAAGTGTTCAGGAGTTCTTGGATTACACATGGCTTCCTGGAACATTCTTTTACTTTCTGGACGCACTGGGCGCATTGAATTATTAAAGGGTCTTCCCTTACCTACATATGCTATCGTTTCTCTAACTGGTAGTTGTGTCTGCTCTGGTGTCTCTTCTTGCTCGTTCTCCTCTTCTGAGGATTCAAGTTTGTCTGAATCTATTTCCGGTGGTGGCTGTCTTTTCTCATGCATCTTCTTTATTGCATTTCTGATTCTTCGGTACATGTTATCTACACAGGCCTCTTTATCGTGATTCCCATCTGCTATATTCTGGCCCCACCTGTGGAGTGCTTTCACGTCTTCCGGGTTCATACCCGGCCTATCCACTTCCCTTATAAAACAGTTTATAAGAAACCGTAATATCTTGGCTTTCGTATCCACTTTCTGATAGGCCATGGCCTCCTTAATACTTTCAGGCCCTACTCCTGTCTGCACAAACTGATATATTCGATCTAGATGATCTACCATTCCAGGTAGGGTTAATAAGAAGTTTGTGACTCGTCGCAAACGTACTGATGCGAGCAACATTCTTTCGTCATTCTTTTTACCAGGTACTGGATCATATCTACAGTCTGCAAGACGATCTCCATATAGTGTAATATCGCCTGTTCTAGGTGTACGTTGCTGTGCTAGGTCTCTATAGGTCAGCCGATGGCGGGGTCTGGAAACCTGTCGCTCCTCCGGATGCGCCTCCTGAGGCGCCCGCTCCGAAGGGGTTCGTTGGGTGTAAAACGGGGGGGGCAGGCCCAGGAATAGGTGGCAGGACAGCTGGAAGACCAGGAGGAAGACCAGGAGGAACGGGAGGAGGAGTAGCTTGTCGGGGATGAAGGAGCTGACCATCTTGGCCGCCAGGAGGAGGTGTGCGTGGCGGTGCGGTATTTACATATGTAGGGGCCACATCGTCTAGATAGGAAGAAAGGAAAATGTCCTTCGCTGTTTTGGGATGCATTTTGGTCGGGAGCATGGGAGGTGGTAGTTCTTTCGGTACTTCTAGAGTGGCCTTAGGCAAACCCTCAGTCAAGAGGGGATACATGCCGTTCATGAGTGTGCTTCGCTGTCTGTCTACCTGTTCTAATTTTACTCGAGTACCTTCCTCAACTAATACGTTTTCCTGGGCCTTCTCTGGATCCTCCCTCCTTTTCTCTTCTTTTCTAAGTGCTTTTTCTGTACGCCTATGTGATTCTTTACGCCATAATTCAATGGCATCTTTCTGTGACTGTCTGGCTTTCTTTTTCCACAATGCTTCTTCTACTCTCATGATGCAATCTGCATCCCATGTCCCAGCAGCGGGCCATCTCTGATTCTCGGATAATTCTTTAGTGTAGTCCACCCATAAGTCGAGGAATAAAACGGCATCTAGGCCATGCTTGTGGTACATAAAGTACCCTGGAGTGTCCCGAGGTGGAATGGGAACAGCTTCTTCTAATACCCCTTTTCTAGTTTTTATTTGTCTTAATTTGGAGAATAACGGCATCCTGAAATCTGGCTACTTGGTTCTTACTCAGATATGAATACAATGAACACAATAATCACAATAATGACGGTCGAACATTCACTCATACCACGACATATTGAGACACATTAAAACATTTTGACATGAATGATGACAATTAGAATGTAACTAGCTAACTGCATAATACTAGATACACTGCTCAACAGTGCAGACTGGATATACTGCTAAACAGTACAGATACACTGTCTAAACCAGTGCAGACCAGGTCTGTGTACCCACACCTGTCTTGACCGGCACAAACTAATGCGCACGTCTAGATGCGTCCCCAGCAACGGTACTCACCGGGAAGCACGGAAACAGAAGGCCTCGGAAACCCTGGACTGGATTCGGACTGGATTCGGACTGGATTCGGACTCAGATACTTCGGAACTTCGGAACCTGGTGGGCCTCCGTATACCTCGGATCTTGCTCTCTCAGCTAGGCTCTGGTCGGGATCCTCCGCACTTCTCACCGCCTCGTCTGGGTGTCGATCGCAGCCTCAGTCACCTCCGTTGGCCTGAGGGAGATACAGGAAATCCTGCGGGTACGCGTAGTTGTCCGTCCGGCTGTGGCAGGGGGCCAGGCCTGCAACGCACCACCGGCGCGTGAGATGGGGGAGGGGTCCCTATTCGGGCGCCAAAATGTGGTAAATTCTAATTACCGATGCTTAATTTCTATGCGGTAAAATCAATAAGAATAACTCATAATAAATAAGAGGCAAAATCCGTGATATTTGAGGTTTCTCAATAGGGTTTTATTCCTATAAAAGGAATTGGGTGATTAGCATATTGGCTCGAGCCAAGGTGGCATACCATTCCGTCACCACATAGGTTCGGGAAGGGACTGACAGACAGAGTCAATGGTAATATGCGAATATGCAAGTATGCGACAATACATTATTGACAGGCATTCATATATATAGTCAATGCATTACAGTAAAGGCATATGCAGGAGGCGTAACAGCTGAAAAGAGAGATAAGAATGCGTGTACGTAATACAAAAGGCGTTACAATAGGCGTGCATGAAGGCGTGAACAAGAACGTCATTGAACATGATGTCACAGATAGGCGGATCCATGAGTGAATCCGGCAGTGTCAGCAAAAATACATGGCAGAGATGCGCGCGCAGCAGTATGACGTGTAATGTACGTGTAACTTGAGGGGTGAAGGGGGACTTGACATTTAGCCCTACAAGTGTAGACGGATGTCTGGATGTCAGATCAACCTAATCCCAAATCGTATCTAATATCTCATGTTTAAGGAACTGTATTATCTGGAGGGAAAAGGTCTCTCGGACAAGAGGCTATTCTATATTGGCTATGAGTGCGTGTATGAGCGTCTATGTGTCTGCATGAGACGCGAGGGGTGCGAGGGAGGGCATGGGCCTACCATGGAAACAGAGCCATGAATTACTTGCATAGAGACAGTGAGGCCTAACCCTTTGCTCTGCAGCTGGAAGGATGTTGACATGAATCTACCAGACAGGAATGTATTTTCAAGGAGTGGAGCAGATAATTCGAAGGTTGAATACAGTCTTGGCAGGCAACGGGCTGAGCCGAGCACCGTTAGCCGCGCAAGAAGTAAGGCAGGGGTCACTTGTACAAAGGCAGCCTGGGCTGAGGCTTTCAAAGTCAGAAGGCAGGAAAAAGAGGCTCGATGGCAGAATTCAGGCCTACTTCGCCAGAGCTGAAAAACATGTGAAGTATACCACAAAAAGACGTTGGCATAGCATATTTAGAAACTGAATATTCAATCCGTTCATGGCGGATCTGAAAGAGAACATGTTTACGTTGGACGCAAATGTATTTGCGTCTTCATAGCTGGCACAGGAGGGAAGTTACATGCACTTCAAGCTAGTACATGGAGTCGGTGGGGTCTAAGATAGGGGACACAATCGATCATAAAATTTATATTACCTCAGGCTGCGGGACTCCAGCGCCACAACGGGAGCTGAATTTAGTGCCTCCCTAAATGGCTCCAGAGCCTGTATTACTGGATCTGACAGATTCTGCTTTCCCAATTTTAGGATCGGATCCGTCCCATTTTTTAAATGCGCTTTTGGCTTGTTCGCCAGAGCAGCAAACCCTACTGGGTCACCAGTTAGCCCCATGGGTCCATTGGCATACTCCCTGGGAGGTTTGCCAGCTCACTTTCCACTGGAACCGCTCATGCTTTCGTGCCTATGGCTCCAGCGAGTTGGCTTCCAACAATATCAAGGTTTTCAACGCTGTTGCAGTCTTTGGAGGTTCGAGCTCCGCTAGATGGATCATCCGCGGCGCTGTCTGGGTCCGAACAGACACCATCTCAACCTCTACCGACTTCAACTCCTGTTCCACTGGACACTCCTTCAATGCAAATCCTGAAGTCACCTGCACTGCTGATGCCGGTTTAGAGGATAAGGTCTCGGAGAGAGGCACACAGACTGTTGGAAAAAGAAGAGTACCAGGGGGAACATGGAGGGGCTGAGGAAGTAGAAATTGTAGATCCTGATCTGGATTTTGAGGGTTTACAGGAGTCTAATGGCCTGGACACCACTACTGAGTGGGAGATTTCTTCACCAAAGAACTTGCCGACACAAGAGGTGACTACATATCACGATGTGATCAGAAAGGCTGCCGACCTCTTGGAGTTGCCTCTTCCTAGAGTGGAGTTTAGGTCTAATATTCTGACACAGGTGCTACATTCTACAGCATTGGAGGTCTGCTACAACAGATCTCTGGGTGTTGAACATCGTAAAGAATGGGTATGCCCTACGCTTCTGGGAGTTCCCCCCTCCCTTCCCTTCTTGTTGGGCCTTTTGCTCAGAAGAGCAACTTCTGCTTCTCCTGCGGTAGGGTCTGATATTGCTATAAAAGGGTGCAATCAAGGTGGTTTTGGAGCAAGAAAGGGGTCAGGGATGGCACTCTCTGTACTTCCTGATTCTCAAAAGGGACAACTGTTTACTGCCGATGCCCGACCTCAGGATTTTGCATTCTTGCCTCAAACAGGAGAAATGCAAAATGTTGACCCTGGCTCAGGTTCTTCTTGCGCTGGAGAAGGAAGAATGGATGATATTGATCTATTTACAGGATGCGTATTTTCACATTCCCATCATGAAGTCAAATCAGAATCTTCGTTTTACAGTGGGGTCTCAACATTACCAGTTTGCGGTCCTTCCATTCATCATTACTTCCGCACCGCAAATCTTCACAAAGGAGATGGGGCAGCTCATCTCAGAACGTCGAGGATTCCTGTCTTTCCCTATCTGGATGACTGGCTGCTCAAAGCAAGGTTGCTAGGGAGGGCGCTGCATCATTTGCAGGTAACAACACAACTGTTGTTTGGGTTGTTTTCGAAAAATGTACCCAAATCTCACCGGTTGCCCTCTCAGCAGGACCTGTTAACACCAGTACTGGACACTACTGTGAGTCTTGCCTTTCCGCCTCCACAGAGGATTCAAGACATCCAGGCTATGATTCCACTTTTTCAGAATTGAGCAGATGTTCCAGTCCAGAAGGTCTTGCACCTGCTTGGTCTGCTTGCTTCCTGCATACTGTTGGTCAACCAAGAACGCTGGCATATGAGTGCTCTCCAGTGGTACCTCCACAAGCAGTGGTTTCAACACAACGGAGATCTTGAAGGGGTGGTCAGAATCTCTGGAGACACTGCAGCGGAGCTGTTATGCTGGAGTGTTCCAGGCAACCTGTATCAAGGGAAGCTGTTTCAACCTCCTCTTTGGTTGCCACAGTCATAACTGATGTCCCCACTCTAGGGTGGGGAGCCCATCTGGGGTATCTGGAGGTCAAAGGTCTTTGGTTCCCAGAGGAAAGATTGTTTCACAAGAATCTACTGGAATTGCAGGCGATACATTTGGCTCTCAAGACCTTCCTTCCTTTCCTCCATGGGAAGTTGGCTCAGGTCCTATTGGACTACACTACCTCAATGTGGTACATCAAAAAACAGGGAGGAGTAGTGTTGTTTCTTCTCTGCAGAGAGGCTCTGCGACTCTTGTCCTGGGCTCAGGACTATCAGATTTGCATAATCACACACCATCTGGCCAGAGATCCGAATATGCATGCAGAGAGTCTCAGTCAGCAGTATTCAGCCGATCATGAGTGGCGCCTCCATCCGGAGGTGGTCCTTCACATTTTTAGGATGGGGGGATTTTTTTCAGTTGGACCTGTTTTCCACTTACAAGAACACACACTGGCCGGCATTTTGCAGTCCCCCGTATCTGGTGTGGGTAGAGCTGGGGACATGTTTTAGTCTCACGGCAGACCTCCTCTCGTTGGGAAAAGTTCTATACCCCCACCTCCAGAGCCTGAACCTTCATGCGTAAAGAGTCTACAGAGCAACCCACCAGATCTGTCTATTTTGGTAGGTGGGCAAAGTTTGTTAAATGTCATGGAGGGAGATCGATTGATCCATTGCAAGCCTAACAATCTGATGTTCTGATTTCCTCTCTTTTCCTAGCACAACAGGGTTGTGCAGTAGTAACAGTTAAGGGCAACTTGTCTTGCTTATCGGGTTACCTCTGTTTACCAGATCAACCCTTGTTCTTTAAACCTCATATAGCTATGAGATTCATTAAGGGTCACACAAAAAGATTTCCTCCCACTCCTTTTATCATCCCTCAGTGGGATATTCTACACCACAGATTAATTATTTTGCAGTGTCTACCTTTCTGATTCTGTCAATCAATAATTCCACATCTTCTACTGTCCTGAGATTGTTCATTTGGTTACTCCACATATATTACGCAACATTGCGGGGAATTTTAGCTGAACCTTTGCTCCTAGCTTCCAAAGCTCCTCCATCTTGCCTCCTAATTCTCACTGCCTCTGTTCAGTAGCCGTACACAAATCAGGTCTAACTAACATGGAATAACCATTGATCAAATAGGGGCCATTTTTCGACCATGTTCGTACCTCTTCTTTGATGGTATATTAGAGAGAGTTTACCAAGATCTTCCTAGGTTTAGTTCTTTGCAGGTTACAACGGAAGGGTTCTCTATGCACCCTCTGAACTTCAAACTTGAGGTTTATCTCTCCCTTGTCTTTCAAATTTGTACTTCGTAGCAACCAAATTATAAAGGCCTTCATATCTGATCCTCCCTCAGTTTCAGGTACATTTAATAACCTTAGATTTTTCCTGCTGGAATGATTCTCCACTCTCTCCATGTCTTCTCTTAACATTTGGTTTTGCCATTCTAATTTAGAAATCTCAGATGTATTCCTCTCCACATCCTGTATCACTGCATCTACCTCTTACTCCAACTTCTTTGTATGGAGAGTTACTTCATCTAGCTTCTGCGTTAGCTCTAAACAAGAGACTTGTATGCCAAGCTAGTTTGCTTCTGAGACCTCAAAGCGCCTCTTTATATCACTCTTAAAGCCCAATAGTAAACTTTCCAGCGAAGTTTCTGTGTCATTGCTTGCCTCAGACGTTCCTATATCCGCTCTACTCTGTCGGTCCCATATCATTACTTGGGGTAGAACTCATGAATCTTCAGGTGGTGCAAGTACTGCATACCTATTAATCAAAGGAACAGTTATAATATTTCCCAGAGATACCGCCGCACCGTCTGTTGATTTACTTTCTCCCAGACCACCGGGACTGTTTGTACCACTATCCATATTGACCACAGTAACCTCTAGCATGGCCCTACTACAGGGCGTGACTGGTGCGTGTTCTTCTATGCCAGGGCTTAAGCCCCCTACACCGTCTTTTTGCATGCTCGGTAGTACCCAAAAAACAGATTTAAGTGAGGGGGTTATTTTTACTTTGGAGGGTAAAATGGCAGTTTTCTTGTGTTTTTTCCCTCGTTGATTTTCCCTGCTGGGGACTTTCCTGATCCCTTGCTTTGGAGACTCCCACCTTGCCGCCCACGCTTTGCTTTTACAATAATTTTTACTCCTTGCAATGGTTCTGGCAATGAATCCGGTGAAATAGGAAGTAAATTTGTCTTACCTCCGATGTTCCTGCTCCTCAGCATATACCTGGAGGGTATATGCTGCTAGCCTCCAGTCTCTTAGAGGCCACAATCCAGGATCATCCCAAACAGTTGACAGCTGGTGGTGGGGAACATGGCAGCGCCATTGTGGGGGCAGTTTAACAGAGGAAATCGGGAACTAAGCGGTCAAAAAATTGCGTACAGACGCTTTTTCTCAAATGATGCATGTGCTTTTTAATTTGAGAATTCAATTGAACAAAAACAGATTAGAATAAAAAGAAAACATAACTAAGGGCCTTCTTTAGAGTGTGGAGTAAAGTGAACCTCTTCAGTTCACTACAGTTCATCTTCCGAAAACTCCAAATGAAGTAGAATCTACCATCTGCATCTCCTCCACAAGAATATCCCTATCGTGGTCCTATGAGGGGGGCTATCAATCATCAGAAAAGGATCAACACAGAAGTAGCCAGAAGAGCAGTAAAGATATATAAAGCCTGATCACCCCTGAACATTCACACTGTTTTTAACTCTCCTGAGGATGAACGATAAATATTGTGCTTCGAATCTCACAAGGGGGAAAGGCGCTCTACGAATACTAATGCAAAAGGAAATGTTTTAGCTGGTGTGGAAGGAATGAGGAATGGTAGTTACTTAGATGTGGAGAGCTACTCCCCTCCCCCAATAAGGAATTAATCTTTAAAAAATGATTGCTTCCCCAACACGAAATATAACATAAAACAAAATTAAGATAATGCACATGTCCTTAGAATAACGTTTGCCACAGTCTCTGGTCTACTCATCAGAATCTGTTTTAAAGTAAAGGAGAGATCCCGCCGTCAGTCCTGGTGACATCAGGCTCTTATCCCATTGGAAACTCATGTTCATGACTAGACTAATAAACATATGGTGGAGAGATCTGAGATTTAGTTAATAGTGCTAAAGCATTGCAGGCATACATTGGCATTACAAATGCACGGCCTCACTGCGAACTACAATCCCAATTCCAAAGTCCTCTCTTCTAGGGTGAAGGAGACAGCACCAATCATATATGCACCGAACAACGCATTCAAAAAAGACGAGCAAATAATGTGATGTGGACATAAACTAAAGTCTAAAATAACAGCAAGTCTTACAATGCTGTATCTTGTGTCACATATGAAACAGGTAGGAGAGAAGGGAGGGTTCTATTATTATGAACAGAGGATCTATACATTCCTACCAGCCTTGGACATTGTGCTTTTATCTCAGCACCTATGTCAGTAGAGCTACTAATTACACATTAATTTCCCTTCTCTTTTCCCTTTGAAGAAGGCCAATATTATTCCAGAAGTAAAACTTTGGGCTATTGGCCATAAAGTGCTACTAGTTTTAATGTAAACTAATTAAACACAGAAACAAAGAAAAATGGAACACAGAAAAGTAAGCTCTCTTTAGTACTTAATGACATTGTTCTAATGCAGAAAACTATGTTGTAATTCATACAAAAGGTATAACAAGATTGCTCTGTTTTACAGTTTTGCGGAAAGGGCTGATTCTTGAAATTCTACAGAAAATATCAAATGATGGTAAGACATTATTTTTTGCTTCTATCTCCTCATATATTGTTAATGTGACCTTTTTTTGTTCTCATCAAATGTGTTTGCTGTAAAAAAAGGTATTTATGCATCTGTATCAACTTTTTGGAACTCATTTAATAAAGATCTAAAAATGAAATTTAAAAAAAGGATACGTAGTTATTACATTAAACGTCTTCACTTTACTAAAATCTATCAATAGAAGGAGTCACTTAAAAAGGATACTTAACCCTTATTTTAGTTGCTGCATTTCGTATTTCATTATTTTTGCTTTTACAACTGCACAGGCTAATTTGCTAAAATATTGTTAAATGCAAATTAAGAAAGAATAGCTATTCTCCTAATGAAATGACAAGAGAATCTGAACGTAATTGAAGACACTGAGGGTTACATTATGCACTATGCCTTTATTGCAAACTACACACAGACACGTAAAAGACGTGCATCGCAAACAAAACTGTTCCATAATAATAATCCACATATGTAAAGTGCGAACAATCACCCGTAAGGGACATCAGGCGCTGAGGGCCGTCAGGAAGATTAAGCAAGCTATTGCCCAGAGTCACATGGTGCTGGACTAATCTGCCACCGGCGCCGGGGATCAAACCGTGATCCCCAGATTCCCGAGTAAGTAACCCTGGCCGCGGCGCCACACCTCTTCCCTTCAAGGAATATAATAGGCCCATGCACATTATAGTCTGCCTCCTGGATATGCGGTGAGAAACTCTCTTTCCATGCAGAAATGAAAGTGAAATGATTCCAATGACTACTGTAGTGTCTAAGGATAACAAGGGTACAGCAAAAACTCCAACCTGGCCTCCTGATCTAGGTGAATCATGTCTCCATACCATAGTCTGCCTCGCAGATCCTTCCCCTATACTCTCTGCCAAGCACGATAATGTAATGGGCCTGGAAATATCGCATGAATAGAAGAAGAGAGGTACAGAAGTCTGGGAAGCTCCCTAAAGGTTAAGGAATCATCTCTCAAGACAAATATTATTTCCTTCCGAATCTTTGCAATGTTCTTCCCTGGTAGCAGGACGACCATCTTCATTGTATCTATAGTGAAACCTAGAAATTGTAGAATGGTGGAAGGCGAAGAAATAGACTTCACCTTGTTTATTATGAAACCTAATTTCTCCAGAAGAGTTATCACCATCTTCAGATCTTGAAAAAGCGTATTCTGACATTGGGACATAATTAAAATTTAATCCGGGTATATAATCATATGTATTACTCTCTCCCCGAGGTAAGATAGAACCACTCCCATTACTGTTGTAAAGCAGCAAAGTGGTGCAGACCGAAGGGGAGAGCCTGGAATTGAAAAGATGACCTTGCCAAGTCAATTGAAGATAACATTGGGACTCTTGGGCCGTAGGGATGGTGAAATTAGGGTATTTCAGGTTTTACGTTACTAACCAATCCTTCTCTGATAACATATCTCTCAGAAGGTGTTTAACTTCTATTTTAAAGAGTCCGTAAACAAGATTCCTGTTCAAGTACCCCAGATTTATTACACTGTTTGTCCTTCTTTTCTACAAGAAAGAGTGTGCTTACGAAAACCTTGCCATCCAAGGATACCTCCACTATTGCGCCTTTCTTTAGCATCAAATTCACCTCTTCCTCAACTACTTTCATCTTGTCTAAAGGAAGAACTGGCTTCTTGGGAAAAAAGATTGATAGGGAGTCTCTAGAAACTCTAAACGGAAAACCTGGACAGTTTCTAAAATCCATGCGTCCTGAGTAATTGTTTCCCAGGCTTGGTAAAAAGAACCTGGTGTTGCCCCCCACTATTCCCAAGAAATAAAAAACAAGAGGAATCTTTGTACTCACTCTGGAAACTGGACGATCCTTGACCACGAGAACTGGATCCTCTCGCACGGTAGACACGTCCTCTCTGCATGAAGCACAACGTTGAGGGGCTGGACTGAAAGCCTCTTCGGAAACCTCTTTGCCTAGATTGGGGCCTTTGGAAAGCTCAGCCAGAAGGAAGACCCCTTCTGCCGGCCTGGCCAAAAACTCTGTTTAAACACCCTTTTCATGCTGGATTGAGCCTTGAGGAGAGCTGTGAAAGTAGCTACATATTTGTTTAGAGATTTGATCATATCCTCCCTGTAGAGGAGGCCCCTATTATTGACAGAGGGTTCCTTTTCAGCTACCTTCCCTGGCTTAAGACAACTTGGTTAAAAGTACTCTATGCCGTTCTCCATTTAGGCTAGCGCTAGTGTTGGCTAAAGGAACTAACGTCCTCTGGCTCCAGCCCCTGAGAAGTTCAATATCTACAGGTCAAGGGTCTCAATAGCTTGATAAAAACATAATTGTAGCTGGAGTAAACTTATAACGTATTAATATTTGTTTTATAAGGGGAGAGAGATAATGTTCCACTTGATAATCAAGATTAGGATTTTTAATTCCTAGTTGACCACAAAATGACGGTTTTAGATATAATTAAATCCTTGAGTAACCTAAGGTTCCTCAAAACTGCTAAATTAACCTAACTTTAGTTAATGCAAGAAGGATAGGAGGCACTAAAAACTATCAATTGATATATTAACGCAACAGTGTTCCTCCCTGAATCAGTTGTCTACTTTTGTATACAAATATGAGGTTGCCTAGTGCTAGCCCAACAGTCTGTAGCTGTTGCCCATTGCTTTTCTCTAATTATGATGACTCTGTAGAGTTGTGTGTGAGGAACGTGTCAGAGTCAAATTTCCTGCCCTAATTAATTGAGGAATAGTCCCCACAAATCTCAAAGAGGAGATGCGTCAGGAGGAGGCATGGCTCCCGCTGGGATCAATTTCCCTATTGGCAAAACAGCAGTGCCTCTCTGCCCAGAGGAGGCCCAGCTCCCCGCTGGGAGTGGTCTCCATCAGCGGAGAAATGTCTGGCCAGTTCTGGTCGCTGCTACAACTGAGAACCATCTCCTACTCAACACCTCCAAAACTGAATTCCTTCTCATCTCTCCTCCGAACCACATTCCCAAAGCTAGATCTCTGGCGGAATCACCTCACTGCTTTCAACTGCACCCCTCTCATCATAGACTCAGCCAATTCTCTCTGAATCTCCCTGGACAAGCACCTGAATATGAAAAATCATATCAGCATTGTGTGTAAGGGAGCTAATCACTTGATGAGGACACTTAGAAATATAAAACCATTGCTTCTACAAAAGGATTTCAAGCAGGTGGTCCTAGCACTGGTCTTGAAGAGGCTAGACTACAGCAGCGCTACGCTCTGTGGCCTTCCCAAATACACCCTGGCTCCACCTAGGGCATCCCTGAACGCTGCGGTCAGACTAGCCACAGATACCAAACGAAATGAGCACATATCCCCAGTCTTAAAATCTCTCAAATGGTTGCCCTACAAAGCTCAAATTCAGTTAAAGATTGCCGTTCTGGCGCACAAAGCCCTGCATTTCAAAACGCCCAGGTACCTAGCGCAAAAGCTTGAACTATCCTGTGGTGGGAGAGCCTCAAGAAGAGCTGACACTTTCCTCCTGAAATCACTCATCCTTAGCAAAAAGAGAACTCGTCACCTGGCCTTCTCCGGCGCTGCCCCAAAGATATGGAACTCTCTTCCACTGGTAGTCCGCAGAATCTCTTCAAAGACAGCTTTCAAACTGGAAGCCAAAAGATTCCTAATGAACAAATTCTTACCTTAATTTGGGTTAGGTTCACCTGCTCAAAATCATTGATCCTACAACAAGTGTACCAATATTTGATGCTGCTCTTCTTTACCCCATTGTGTGCCCCCTTTATACCTGTTTATTGTATTACTCTCCTTGATTCGTTTGTCTGGGAATTATGTGATTATTCCTGTTGTGTATTCTTACTTGATGTTGATATTGGATTTATGTCCTTCCTTCCATTCTTTTGTAAAGCATTCTGATATCCTTCGAGATCATGTTTGCGCTATAGAAAACTTTATAAATAAATAAATAAAGCTCACACACCCACACACACGCAAACACACACACACACACACACACACACACACACACACATACACACACGAAGAGCCAAGAATGCCATTGGCTGTGCTAAATACAGAAAGCTCCACAAGCCCAACCCTGACTGTATGGCAGTTTGTCATGACCTTCATAGTCACTCCAATCAACTGATTACAAAATAAAGAAGAAACATACCATGCTGAGGAATGCAACACATGGCAGGAGAAACTAATGGCAGTACAAGAGTGAAAATCCATGGCTGGCTCAAGCCACACTTCCTCTGCAGAAACTGCGTATTCCAAAAAGCTACTTAAATCAATACAAAGGGAAGTAAAACAGATGAAGCAAACTGAAGAAGTTGTAAGATCCTAGAAAGCTTCAGAGCAAAAATGGATGCCCTTGAGGGACTGGAATCAGAGTACATTGTGCGAATCCACAGACGCAAAGGAACTCAAATCTAGAGTCAGTGGTAACATAAATAAGAGTAGAGTATTAGATTATTTGAAAGTTCACAAAGAAAGTGGCAGGTTCTAGAAAATAGATCTAAATTAGCAAATGTAGGGAGTGGGAGAATCCCTCAAAGAGAAGGAGGTCAGATGAACCCCATGGAAGGGTGGTGAAGAACAAGCAAAAGCAGTGAAGGAGCTATATAGGAAACTAATCACAGAATATTAGTAGAGGTGTAAATTAACATCATCTTAATTTAATAACGTAACATAAGAGATTTGAAGAAGCAAGGGGCATTGGCTGCATAGGTGTGATGAATGCACTCCAACATATGCTGTTTAGTAATGGGTGTTGAATAGAAAGTTTTAACCATATCAGTTTTCGTAGTGCAAAGGGGGTCTAGGTTATAAAGGTAGATTGCAGAGCTGAGGAGTTGTAAATGGGAAAATCAAAAGGGATAAATAACATTCACACCCTTCCAAGTTGGGTAGTGTTGTGCTGCAGAGTATATGGTAAGAAATGCTATTCCTAGAACAAAACGACTAGCAGTTTATGACCACATTATTTAGGTCAACAGCCTGAAAAGCAGCAATAAAGCGAGTGCAGTGCTATTGAAAAATAATGGCTATTTGAAATGCTTTTGGATGGTGCGAGAAATACATGGCACAGTCACTACTGCTGAGATTTTGGCAAACTCCACTTGGACACAAAAAGTAATCCACACGTATTTTGACTCTACTTCCAGAGAAGTAGCAAAGGATTTTGAAACAATAATTTGATCCCAAAAAGAGCTAAATAGTTGTCCATCCTGAAACCCAACAGATGACTACAGTACAGTGGCCTCACTAAATGCACTCATAACAGATTGCCTGGTTCCCTTACAAAAACAATGTCTAGGTCCATCACAAAACCGCATTAATTGCCATAGCTTTAATCTCCCCATAACTCCCAAGGATTGATAGGAAAAGAGAGAGTAAAGGCATCTTCATATATCCAAAACACAAGTCCATCTATCTACTGAACGTACTTCACAGATTAAAGATAAAAGGAACTAAACCCAATGCATCTGGGTAGGTTTTTAATACCTGATGCCACATCACATGCTCAAGTATCATTTCCAAAGGCCACCCTGCCTGCGCCCGGACCACGCCAAACACCAGACCCCCTGGCCTTTTGATCAAGACTCAAGGCTATCTATCAGGTATTCCAGGGAAGAGCTTCTAGCGCTTTACTTTACCGGTAAGAGCTCAGTCCCCATGCTTCTTGATGCAGACAGTTACTCCTTTAAACTAAGTGGTAACTGCTTCACTTGTGGTCTCATTTTAGGATCTCCAGCTCTCACTAGGGGCCCTCCTACTAATGTCCTTAAAACCCGGCAGTCTCTTCACCCTGTATGTAACGCTCACCTAAAGTGTGTGCTTCTAAATGCTATTTCGATGGTTAAGCATAACACAGATTTTCAGCTTTTTTATAGAATTGTACGATTTCTCCTTAGCCTATATCACAGAAACCTGAGCATACCCAGTATCTTATCCCAATAATCTTGAAGCTTTTGACTTAATCAAGCGGTGGTGATCTATCAATAATTTATAAATCTAATCTAGTCGTTTCGCTGTGACCCCCTGCCAGCTCCTCACTGCAAGGCCCTCTTCCTTAATATCCTGGTTTCTAAATCACAATCTTTTAGAGGTACTCTGGTCTACCATCCACCCAGCCCTCTTGCCACTTTTCCAAAAGACTTCAATAGCCTATTAGAGGCTAATATTCTATGCAACATCTATGTAGTGCCTGGTGACTTTAATTTCCTACTAGAGCCTTTGGATGAACCAGATATTTCTTCGTTTCTTTAGACTATGTGCACCTTGGGCTTGTAACAATTGGTTACTGGTCCCACTCACTCAGCAGGACACACATTCCATGGCATTTTTACTAAGAATCCTTCCATGCACTTCATAAGGCTCATTCCATTTGCATGGTCGGATCATAGTGCCATCACGTCCTACTTCGTCAGTAATTCGCCTTCCCATCCTCTTCAAGCTACTCATAACCTTATTGTAACCCATGCTTGGCATAAAATCGATGCCGGCAACCTAGCCTTCTATGTAGAGAAGACTCTTACCCTATTCTCTATGATGATCCTGACACAGCCGTTGCCCGATATGCTCATTGGCTAGAGTTAGCCTCTTTATCTTTGGCCCCTCAAAACTCAGCCAATTCCAAATGGAATAAGGTTTCTGCCCCTTGGTTTACAGCAGATTTGAGCTCTCTTGAGCAGAGTTGCAGAAGATAAGAAACATAATGGCACCAGGAATACAATAAAGCTTTAAAGGTCAAGTACAAGACCTGCCTGGCCATTTTCAAAACCAAAATCTTTACAGCAAAGACTGCCTATTTTACTCGAAATATTGAATCAACCAAGAATTCATCTACAGTACTTTTTCTAACAAACCCTAAGCCTACAACGACCCCTGACACAAGCTCCAATAACTCTAGCTAATCCTTCTTCAATGAGGTGACTAGATGTTTCATTAATACATTTGGAAAAATCTTTAGCACTTTTGTCTTCAGACAGACTCCATCCCCTAGCCACTAGACCCCTCCTAGCCCTAACTTAGCTGATTCCTGCTTTGTGGCCTTCACTCATCCAACACAGTTGCCAGATTGGTGAAAAAAGCAAGATCCAGCTCCGCTGACGACACTTGTCCACCCAGAATCGCTGCCCTTTTCGTAGATACCATCGCCCCCATCTTAACAAATATCTTCTAGCTCGTATTTGATTCCGGCTTCTTTTCGACTGGGTGGAAGAAGGCCTCAGTCCGTCCTCTCCTCAAAAAATCTTCCTTGAACCTGGCTGATCCAAATAACTATCACCCAATATCTTGTCTTTCCCGCAGGCCAAGATTATTGAAAATGTATTAAACTCTGAACTTACTGACTTCATTCACCTCAATGTTTTTAGACGCCCCGCAATTTGAGTTCTGTTCTAACCATAGTACTGAAACTGCTTTAATCAAGGCCACCGAAGATATCAGAATGACCTTAGATCCCGGAGGTAATGCGGTCTTGATTCTACTAGATATGTCGGCTGCATTTGATACCGTTTATCACAAAAAGTTGTTATCCCGCCTGACTGATATTGGTATCACTGGCTCTGCCTGGAACCTACTGAGCTTACTTATATCATCATAAGAACAATCAGTCCGACTGACCCACTGCGTCTCTCCGCCGTTCTCTCTCCCCTGTGTAGCTGAGTCTAACATTGTTCAACATTTGCATTACACCTCTGGATGGGCTAGTCAAATCTTTTGGCTTTGCCATTATCTCCTAAACGGATGACCCGCAAATCATTATCCCCATTGGTATGGAGGGGCCCGACCGTGACACCAGCCTTATAGCTGCATGCAGGCTGTTAGTTATTGTGTATCGGACAACTGCGTTAGAGGTCCTGCTTTTCGGTAAAACCGAGGTCCTGCTTTTCGGTGGCAATTCTGCATGGTGGACACAGGCCTGGTGACCCCAAGAGCTCAGCCCCTTTCCCATGCCAGTCACTAAAGCCTGGAATCTGAGTTATGTCAAGTTATGAGCGTTTTGATAAATGACAGACTCTCCCTCACTGATCAAGCCAACAAAGTCTCTTCTAAAGTGCTTTATGCTTTGAAGATGATAATAAAAGCTTCTTCCTGCCATTCAATCACATCTGCAAAAATCATTAGTGACCTCTCTGGCAATTTCCAGACTTGACTGTTGCAACACACTCTATCTTAATGCTCATCAACATGTGATTAATAAGCTGCAAACGCTACAAAATAGTGTGGCTCGTCCTATTTTCAAGGCTCTCTGTATCACTTATAAGGACCTACATGAACAAGGGCCTGCCTTTTCGAAGAAAAGCTGTCACTGGTACACTTCGATTAGGCCTCTTTGATCCTCCATAGCAAATGTTGTGCTTATGCCAAAATATGAACAGTTTGTGCTGCATGCCTGTACTATCTGTAACAAGCTCTCCCTCTGCATTATACCATCCACGAATCTCCTAGCTTTAAGACAAACCCTTAAAACCTGTTTTTTCAGTTCTGTATAGATATCTGATTCTTGACACGTTTTCCATTTATGCTCACAGCTGCCAGCGCCAAAACACCTATGGGTATTTGTGAGCTTAACAAGTTCATTTCACATAATATAACATATCTGAGGTTAGTGTGAGTCTCAAAGCACATATAAAGCCAGCTCTCAAACAGCCTTATTACTTTTGCTCTAGTTACTTTTCATGAAATCTGCAAGTGTACGTTTAGTAAATTCAAGACCTGGAGAAGCACCTAAGCCTTCTGAAGACCAATAGACTGGCAGCACATCCAGCATATATATAACCCCCCCCCCCCCCTCGATAACATGCGAGACAACTTGGGCAGTAAGGGAAGCCCACAGAGACCCAAGCACCGGTGAGTGGCAAGAGTGCTGTCACAAGCCAGACAGAACAGCCCCATAATACAAGACGAATTTCTCGAAGGCTTGATTGTGACATTAGGTCTCCTCGCTGAATCAAAATGACATCCACCACACAAGAACATGAAATCGGGGTCTATATAGAAACTGGAAAACAACCTTGCCTCGTCCGACATCAGACCAAATAGCACCGACCTCTCTACCTCTGGTCGCACAAGGAGACGTGCTCTCCAGTTGCAAGAGGGAACTGGCAGGGGGGGGCCTCAATTTTCGTTACGCCACTGGGAACTTATGCATGTATATGAGGGAATGTGAAAATGAAATGACTGCTATGCAGAATGAACAAAATCTCTCACCTATGTGGATAATCACCCTTAAAAAACTCGAATAGTCGTGTTAGAAAGGTCACTAGAAATTATGATGGACTAAAGAGATAGTGGAAAAAATGGCTGATGGAGGAACAACTTTCGAATTAGTGGAATAAACACGGAAATCCAAGAAACAGACTAGGATTCTCGTATTCGGTAACTATTTCGCTCCCCTTTGGAGGTGCTCGAAGACGTTCATGTGGTACTGGACAGGAGACACAGTGTACTCTGAATACCAAAGCAAAATAAAGATTACATATGGTGTTCTAACCAGAATCCACCTCTACAGATTGAAAGACAACTGTGCCAAAGCAAGGAAGAGAGAAACAAAATTGTCTATGAGGGAGATAAAATTACACGTTTCCTAGATGTCTCTATCAAAACTCTCAGTTTACTCAAGGAAAACAAAATCATCATTGCGTAACTGTAAAATCAAAAGATCCCATATCACTGGCTTCCCATTCTGACACCTATATTCTAACACCTGTATTTTCGAAATAAGTAAATACAAAGAGTGTATGACAAAGAGGAAGCAATGGCATCTGGAGAAAAATCGGTGGAAGTCAGACAATCTTTTATCAAGCTGTGGCAGAGACAATGCATCATAACTTACAAACTTGAATTGAGAAGGCTGAAATATAGCAGAGAAAAAAAAGCAACAAGAAATCAGATGAGCACTACATAAACCGTGTTTATATTGCTGCTTGACATGTGTAGCCAGATGGATTAACACAACTTCATCAATCTCAACACAGACAGAACTGAAGTAGTAATCTTAGGCAAAGACACCTTGCTCTGGCACTCATCTGGTGGTCTCCTAGGACCAACACTTCTCCAGGCAGCCCACACAAAGAACCTTAGAAAAGCAATCGAGAACCAACTCACCATAAACGTGAACGTAGTATTTTTCTCCTGCCTGCACACACTCAATAAGCTGCAGAAGATCTTCAAATGGCCCTCCACCAACAGTCGCAGAGCAGTCACCGAAGCCCTCATTACTTGCAAGCTGGACTACGTCAACGCACTCAGTGCTGGATTCAATGCTCCACTGGCCTGAAGACTCCATTGCCAGGCGAACCCTACACTTTCCATCTCGGACTCACATCACCCCGAGTCTCAAAGAGCTCCACTGGCTTACAATGCACAAATGAGACCTTTTCCTACTCTTCACTGACACATAGAGAGTGTTACACAACTTGGCCCCATGTACCTCGGAAACCATATAAATGTCCTCAAACCTACCGGACACCTCCGCTCAGCCGCACTCCTCCTTGTACACAGAGGCAGAACCAAGCCCGGTAATGCCTTCTACATCGCTCCTAAATCCTGAAACAACCGGCCCCTGCAAATCACAGCTGCCTCCTCAACTCTTGACTTCCGCAAGGAACTGTAAGCCTGGCTCTTCGGCTAGACCTAGCCCTGGCTCGGCCACTGCAGCTCTTGCTTTCTGTCTCGGATACTCTCCCAGGTGAGTTGTGCACTATACAAACACATAATACTTATATCCTTTTCAAAGTATGCAAGAACAATAGCACATATTCTTCTTACAGAGCTAAAAGTTCAGTTTATTAATTGCATATTGCGCTGCCTTACCCATGCTGGGTTCTGGGACTGGAGTTAACCAGTAGTCACTGCCATGTGAAAGTAATATCCCCAAGTAGATACGTTTGATTTAAAGCACATTCCTTTTTTCACTTTGGTAGGTCAAGACGGGAGGATGACATAACTAAAATGGTCATTTTACCCTCAAACCTTTTGGTTATAGAAATTGGCTGATTTCTCACGCAGCAATAAATATGTTAAGTTAACCATGTTCCTTATACCCACTAGTTTATTATGATCCTATTGATGGTTCTTTCCCTTAAAAAGTATTAATCACAGTGAAGACAAGACCTAACAAAATGTAGTAGACAGCCATGCTCGGAAAATTGTAACATCCAATGCCACAGAATGCAGGAACCAACAGATACTCTCTGAGACATCCACACCATAAAATGACATGACACTGATAAATATATCGACCTTCAATGTACAGGGCTGAATTCCCCAATGTACAGAAATACCTTTCAAAGATGACTAAACTCAAAACCCATCCAAATTCAGGACCTAGAGTAGATAAACCGCAGCTATGAGCTGACACCTCACAAAGGACCTCACTGGACTACGTACGACCTTATCTGAGATCAAAACAGCTAAACAGATTAATTTAACCTCAGCTATTACGTTTATTAAATTCATAGTATAAATAAACAGATGGAAACAGTAATGATCAAAATGATTATTACACTGTTGCTTGGTTTCGGGTTTCATTCCATCTATTTTACTTTAATCTCTGTGGAATCAACACTTTTGAAATAAAGCCATATACAGAGGAATGTAAAGAGTTCATTGTAAATAATTAATTGATTAAGTTATGTGGAAACTGAGTTCCTAAAGATAATCAAAGGCATCTAACAAATATCTTTCCTGTTTTAGATGATGGGATAACAGTATGCACAGGTCCGGAGATTAGTACTTCATTGTAAGTATACACCTAAAATGCCTGCACTCTTAATTACCTCTGTTTTGTTTACTGTATAGCTATATGTATTATGCATGTTTAAGGATGAACTTAGTTGGGGCACCTTAAAGCATTGTAGGTTAAATGAGAGTTCCCTGTATCTTCATCTAAGGTTGGTGGGCAAGTTAAGATTATGTACATCAAGTAGAGTTTTGTATATTATAGAACATTATTGCACATTTTTAAAATCTAGAATAGTACAGTGTCAAAACAGGACCCTACCACCTCCCAATCTGGATTATATGACAACCACAGCACAGAGAAACAGCAGCTCTGATCCTCGTCGCCCTCTCAGCAGCCTTTAACACCATTTCTCAGCACACCCTGATCCAAAGACTGCATCACAGTGGTATTCAAGGAAAGGCCCTCAAGCTCATTGCAAGAACGCAGAGGCCCCACCTACTTCCATCACAAACCCTAGGACATCATCTACTTTGTCCTGTGGGGATCTTCTCTCAGCTCCACCCTCTTCAACACCTACATGACCTCCTTGGCCAACATCATCAGATCCTGCATACTAAAAATTATATTCTACGCAGACAAGTACCATCAACTGGATACAAAACAACTGCCTGAAGCTCAACACAGACAAAATGGTAGTGCTCATCTTTAGTAACAACACCACCCCTTGGAATGACTCCTGATGGCCATCCGACCTAGGACCATCACCCAAATAGATTGACCTTGCCGGAAACCTAGGCTTAATCTGGGAAAGCAAACGAACCATGAAGTCCCAGATCAACGATCTGCCTGCTTTCCCACATTTCGCAGGTTACGTAAATTCTTAAAATGGCTCCTCCTGAACCACAGTACCTGTTATTGCTGCTTTTAAAACGTGACTGCACACTTTTTTAACATTATTTTTAAATCGTGCTGAAAATCTTTCTGGGGGCATTTTATTGTATTAGATTAATGGGGAATTAGTCAGAGGCACTCTAACACCCCTCTCCACGCTATCTTACCTTTCCTTTGCTAACCAGCTGCTCTCATTGATTGCAGGCTGCGGCGGACGCCATCTTGGGTGTGGGCTGGGGCTGCGCTCTAGTCGCGCTGGCCTCCCACCCTCCCAGACTACTTAGCTGGCCGTTTTTCAGCCGTTCGCTGCCTTTTTGAGCTCTCCCTGGGTGAGCACTAGGGCTGCGAGCTGCCTGAGACCAGTACCTGTTATTGCTGCTTTTAAAACGTGACTGCACTCGTTTTTAACATTATTTTTAAATCGTGCTGAAAATCTTTCTGGGGGCATTTTATTGTATTAGATTAATGGGGAATTAGTCAGAGGCACTCTAACACCCCTCTCCACGCTATCTTACCTTTCCTTTGCTAGCCAGCTGCTCTCATTGATTGCAGGCTGCGGCGGGCGCCATCTTGGGTGTGGGCTGGGGCTGCGCTCTAGTCGCGCTGGCCTCCCACCCTCCCAGACTACTTAGCTGGCCGTTTTTCAGCCGTTCGCTGCCTTTTTGAGCTCTCCCTGGGTGAGCACTAGGGCTGCGAGCTACCTGAGACCAGTACCTGTTATTGCTGCTTTTAAAACGTGACTGCACTCGTTTTTAACATTATTTTTAAATCGTGCTGAAAATCTTTCTGGGGGGCATTTTATTGTATTAGATTAATGGGGAATTAGTCAGAGGCACTCTAACATCCCTCTCCACGCTATCTTACCTTTCCTTTGCTAGCCAGCGGCTCTCATTGATTGCAGGCTGCGGCGGGCGCCATCTTGGGTGTGGGCTGGGGCTGCGCTCTAGTCGCGCTGGCCTCCCACCCTCCCAGACTACTTAGCTGGCCGTTTTTCAGCCGTTCGCTGCCTTTTTGAGCTCTCCCTGGGTGAGCACTAGGGCTGCGAGCTACCTAAGACCAGTACCTGTTATTGCTGCTTTTAAAACGTGACTGTACTCGTTTTTAACATTATTTTTAAATCGTGCTGAAAATCTTTCTGGGGGCATTTTATTGTATTAGATTAATGGGGAATTAGTCAGAGGCACTCTAACACCCCTCTCCACGCTATCTTATCTTTCCTTTGCTAGCCAGCTGCTCTCATTGATTGCAGGCTGCGGCGGGCGCCATCTTGGGTGTGGGCTGGGGCTGCGCTCTAGTCGCGCTGGCCTCCCACCCTCCCAGACTACTTAGCTGGCCGTTTTTCAGCCGTTCGCTGCCTTTTTGAGCTCTCCCTGGGTGAGCACTAGGGCTGCGAGCTACCTGAGACCAGTACCTGTTATTGCTGCTTTTAAAACGTGACTGCACTCGTTTTTAACATTATTTTTAAATCGTGCTGAAAATCTTTCTGGGGGCATTTTATTGTATTAGATTAATGGGGAATTAGTCAGAGGCACTCTAACACCCCTCTCCACGCTATCTTACCTTTCCTTTGCTAGCCAGCTGCTCTCATTGATTGCAGGCTGCGGCGGGCGCCATCTTGGGTGTGGGCTGGGGCTGCGCTCTAGTCGCGCTGGCCTCCCACCCTCCTCACAGCCTATAAATGAGCACTAACAACAGACGGCGCAGCGGGCTGGCGCAGCGGGCGCGCGCCGAAGCCACGCCAAAGCCAAGCCCGTCTGCGCCCGTCCGCGGGCGGACACGGCCCAGGGCCATAACCCCTGGTCCCCGACTGCTGTACTCATCCCTGTACTTAAGAGAGCTGAATCCAGGTAACACTCATCAGGATTGTACCCCCGTCTCTCTCACTATTGGGAGGGACACTAGCCCCCCCCCCCCTGTCCAGGCTGTGGCTACCAACTTCCTCATTCCCACCCTCTATCCCATCTAGATCCTAATTATATCTCGTCACACGTTCCAAACAATGCTCCTCCGCATGGCTGTCGAGCCGCGCTTATCAACACGCGCTCACTTCCTTGCCACAGTTTTCACATCAAGGAGTTTATCATCGCTCACAACCTAGATTTATTGTTCGCTACTGAGACATGGGCAGATGCCGGCTCTGGTCCGGATTTTTGCGACGCTATCCCAGATGGATATAGCGTTGCTAGACATGATAGGCCCATAGGAAGAGGTGGTGGCCTTGCAATTATCTACAAGGACAAATACCGGACCACACTCGATCCTATAAACTCTGCTAATTGTGGGTCAGCTGCCTTTGCGATTAGCATTAACCCCAAGCAAGCCCTAAAGGGTATAATATTATACCGACCCCCTGGCCCTCGTAGCGCCTTTCTCTCCACTCTCTCTGACCTAAATGACAATGTTGTCGGCTCAGAAAATTACACGATACTTGGAGATTTTAATTTTCATTTGGAAGAGAAGGATAATTCTGATACAATTCAACTAACGACTGACCTCGCTAATTTAGGACTTCACCAATTAGTTAATGTCATTACACATCAAGCTGGACATACCCTTGATGGCCTGTTCACTAATGATCCTGACATCTCTGTGCTGGACATTATTCCCATCACGTGGTCAGACCACAGGGCTATTATATTTCAGCAAAATATACGGGCATTACATCCTTCACTTCCGAGACCCCGAATTAGGGTGGGGACACGTGCTTGGAAAAACGCTGACATTCCTCAGATGCTAGAGTCCCTTGCCTCCTCCCATCCTCAGGGAGGAAATTCTTCAGCATTATCAGCTATAGATTTCCAAGATTGGATCCGAAGTGCCGCCGATCTAGTGGCCCCAGAAAAACTTACAAGACCTAACAGAGCATCTCCTTCGGCTGCCTGGTATAATGAAGATTTAAGACTCCATCGCCAACACTGTAGGAACCTAGAAAGGCGATGGAGAAAAGCTTACTGCCCCATAGCCAGACAAATTTATAAAGATGCCCTTATGACTTACAAAAAGGCAATTGTGGCCCGAAAAACGGTCTTTTTTCGGCACAAATTGAAACCGCCGCCAACTCTGCCAGAGAGCTGTTCTCCATTGTTACGACTCTGTCCACCCCCCCCTCTGGCCCTGGGGTAGAGCCCTCACAGACCTTCTGTAATGATCTATCCACCTTCTTCACCACAAAGGTGGCAGATATATATGCTTCATTTGAAGGGGATATTAAAACTGAACACAGAGGCGGTAGTGTGATAGAGGTACCTTCTCATCATAATTATGACCCTTTCTTATGTTTTTCACCTGCCTCACTTGATGACGTTATCACTCTCATTTCATCCACTAAATCGGGTTCCCCTTTGGACCCTTGCCCTCCTTCTGTGATGCAAAAACTCACAGAGGTGATCGCACGCCCCTTTATGGAGATCTGCAACACTGCATTTCAGACAGGCCAATTTCCTAGTATATGGAAGAAGGCTGTTATAAAACCCCTTCTGAAAAAACCCTCCCTAGACCCTACAGCCGTCGCCAGCTATAGACCCATTGCGTGTCTACCCTTTGCCGCCAAAGTATGCGAATCCATGATGAATAAACAGCTTTCAGAGTTCGTTGAGACCCACCAACTTCTCGATGAATCGCAGTTTGGCTTTAGGAAAGGGCATGGGACAGAGACCGCCCTGATTAAGGCCTCTGACGAGATCAGGGCGATCATGGATCAGGGGGGGGCGGCTGTCCTCGTCCTTTTGGATTTGTCAGCGGCCTTTGACACGGTCGACCATGTCACCCTAGTCGACCGTGTCACAGCTCTGGGCATAAACGGTCTGGCCAAGGATCTCATTTCATCTTTCCTGGCAGACCGTACCCAGACTGTAAGGCTGGGAGATTTCTACTCACCCACCTCTGTACTCCCCTGTGGAGTCCCACAAGGTTCCTCGCTAAGTCCCATGCTATTTAACATTTATGTAGCAGACTTAGCGAGGGTAATAAAGGCACATGGAGTACGGCTAACATCTTATGCAGATGATACCCAGCTGGTCCTGGGCATCCATAAGGACGGCTGCGCTGTGGCAGCCAACTTCCAGAGAGCTATGCTTGAGGTCAGTACCTGGATGGCCTCTAATTGTCTTAGGCTCAACTCGGACAAGACCGAGGTTATGACCTTTGGAAAACTCTCTCCAGAATGGTCTTCTAACTGGTGGCCGGAAAAGCTCGGCTATCCACCTGTCCCAGTGGAAAAAGCCAGAAACCTGGGAATCATTTTTGACAGCAAGTTGGTATTTGACCTTCATACAAACAAGGTTGTGTCGTCTTCTTTCTTTATTCTGAAAAAGATTAAGAAGCTGCTGCCTTATCTCCCTCCCTCAGCTGGGAAGACTCTGGTCTCTACCTTAGTCTTCTCCAAAATGGATTATGGAAACGCTCTCTTTCTCCATACCCAGAAGCGTGTTATAACAAAGCTGCAATCCATCCAGAATGCGGCAGCCAGGATTCTCCTGAGCATTCCTCGCCGCAACTCCACCACTCTTGGCATTCGTCAACTCCACTGGCTGAGAGTAGAGAGCCGCATTAAATTCAAGGCCCTCTGCATTGCATATAGGGCAGTACACGGCATAGGACCCAGGTTCCTGACGGAAGCCTTTCAGCCATACACTCCTAGACGGCAATTAAGATCGGCCAATACCAACCTCCTCACTGTGCCACGCACAAGAACGGCCACCTGGGGAGATAGACGTTTCTTGGTGGCCACCCCAAAACTCTGGAATCTTCTGCCACATTCCATCAAAACTGCCCCGAACCTGATGAGCTTCCGCAGGCTCTTAAAAACGTGGTTATTTAACCAGTGAGAGTATGACTGACCCCAGTAGCTCCACAGCGCCGAGACACCCCAGGGTATTTGTTGCGCTATAAAAATTACGTAAATAAATAAAATAAATAAATAAACAGGCGTACCATTACTCAGGCCCTAATCACCAGCCCATTAGAATACAGCAATTCACTTCACGCCTGGATCCTCACATACATTCTGCACAGACTCCAGGACATACAAAACTTTACTGCCAGACTCCCCCTCGACCTCTCCAGGTGGACCCACATCACCCCTACTCCAGAAAACTCCAACTCCACTGACTCCCCAAACAGAAAATTTGCCAATTCAAACTAATGATCCTCGCCTACAAAGATCTGCACAACCAAGTACCATCCTATGTTAACCATCGCTTGAATTTCAACCATCCTACCAGACTATCACACTCTGCCTACCTCTCACTAGCCCAAACCCCGCGCATCCACTGAAGCAACTGAGGAGGATGGTCCTTCTCCAACCTTGTGACAAAAACCTGGAATGACTAGCCTTTGTGGCTATGGACCTCCACCACTCTGCTAGAATTCTGGAGAGCACTCTAGAACTGGATTTTCGACCTAGTCACCCGTACCATCAATACCATCTAGTGCCTGGATACCCTCTCGGGTGAAAAGCTACACCGTAGGAATCCACTTGATTGATTGATTGATTGATTGACCCCTGGCTCTAAGCTCAGCAAAGTATCTTCTAGATCACGTATCGTACCTATCTATATTAGACATCATTTATATAAACCCAACCACGTACCTTTGCAGCAGGGTGGCCTCAATATGTAAAACAAACCAATAAATATATAATGTTCTGAAAATAGGATGTGGTTTGATTGATCAGCACATGATTTTAAAGAGGATAGTATAATTCCATTTTAAGAGCACAAAAATGACGATTTACTTTTGGGGGGTATGTACTCATGCACACACATACCTATTCGAAAATATAGTGTGTCGCCTTCCCACATTTTAATTTTAGGTTATACCAATAATAGCCAATCTAAATGGTGACTTTGAAGCAACTCCTACCAATGTTTGTGTGCAGCAGCAGTGGGTCAGGTACAGGGGAGAAGACCTGCCTGTGTGAGCAGAATGTTCGTGGAAGGAGAGCAGCTTCTAGGCCAGGATAGAAGCAGAGTTGCATGGCATGCAGAAAGGACGCAGTGTCCCGGCTGCAATGAGAGAGGAGCAGTGATGTATTGAATGTGTGATGACTGACAGTGTCTGCCAGAGAAAAATAATACTGAAGGTGTGATCATTCACTGTTCTTTTTCAATGTATATTAGTTCCTCATGCATCCCAGTAAAGGGAGAAGGTTACGCCCCAACAGCAAATTAAAAGCTGCATATACTATATATATATTTTTCTGAATATCAGAAATGCTCCGGGTGGACAAACAAATTAAATGAATTTGTCTTTTTTCAAATTAATATTATTAGGATTATTTTTTGTCTTTTTACTAAAGTGTTGCTTACTATACAGTAAGTAGTGATGAATTATTGTTAGATTTGGGAGTCTCTAGTTGGCAGCGGTAGGTACCTTTGACCAAATAGGAACTCTTGCGCCTAGTCAGGGTAAGGGGCTACACTCCCAAAATAACCCTTGCTCACCCCCTGGGTAGCTTGGCACGACCAGACCGACTTATCTCAGAGGCAGTGTGTTAAGCATTTCTGTACACATACAGAAATACCGAGACAACACTACAGATGGACACCACACAGGTTGTATATCAAAAATAAGTATTTTTATAGACTTAACACAAGACCACAAATGACAAAAATCCACAATACTGTACTTTAGAACAGTAGAAATAGCTTAGTTCACTTTAGATGGTAAATGCAACACTTTACGTTCATTGTACCTTTGGATGCGTAATGCCATACAAAAAAAAGAGTTGCAGGGAAGGTGATGCGTCAGTTCCTTACACACAAGAACAGGGATGCGTCGGTTCCTTACTCCAGGGGAGGTGATGCGTTGCTTCCCTACTGCTGCGTAGGGGATGGTGATGCGTTGGTTCCTTACCGGATGGGAGGTGATGCGTCTGTTTTTTACTGCGCTACTGTGGCGATACGACCCGCAGCGCCAAGATGTGATGACAATCCGGTGCAATGCAACAAAAATGGCGTCTTCTTCTTGATGTGACAACGAAGGGGCGATCCGTGCACGCCCGACGACCGTGCAGTGACTCTGCGAACCTTCTGAGCCGCAACAGGCCCTGTGACACGCTTCTCTGGTGATGCAACAGTTTCAGCAGCAGCAGCGGCACCCATCTCTGTAATGCGACAACAGCAGCTGCGGCGGAGACACGCTACTATGGTGATGCGATGCAACAGCAGCAGCGGCGGCACCCTTACTCAGTGATGCAACGACAGCGGCTGCAGCAGCGACGCGCTTCTTCTTCGTGAGTTATACTTTCAGCTCCCTGCGAAACACATTCTTCCAGAAGGCCCAGCACAATAGCAGGCACTTCAAATTCCCAGCAAGGGAACTCAGGCGAGCTGGTCGGTGAAGTCTGTTATCCCTGAAACTTCAGCAGGAGGCAAGCTTAATTTCCAAGCCCTTGGAGATCTTCTACCAGATGATGAAAGTTGCACAAAGTCATTTCACCTTTCTTTGGCAGTCAGGCAACCACTGCAGGCCAATCACCCAAAGAGAACTCCGCTTAGGGATAGTCTCCTCCTTCAATTTCTCTCTGGTTCCTCTCTGCAGCAAAGATTCTTCTTGTTTCCCAGAAGTGATCTAAAGTTCTGGGGTCTGGGTCCCCTCTTTTATACACCAAAATCCTTTGTCTCTGAAGGCAGAGAGTGTCTGTGCCTAGTCCAAACCAGTTCTGTGCAGTCCAGGAGCACTTTGTTTACAGGACTCCTTCTCTTCCTTTTACAGTGTAGTCCCGGGACATCAGGCGCACCACAGGAGGTGGAGCCAGCATTGTGGAAAGCAGGCACAGCCCTATTCAGGTCCCAGGTGCTACCCTCCCACCACCCTACATGCAGATGGGTCTATTTAGCCCTGTGCTGACTCAGCCTATCTCCTGGAATCCCCCAGCCCTAAGAATACCCCAGCCCCTGTCTCTCAAGCTCCAGACAAAGAATACACAACCTAGCAGAGGCAGGCTTGGATAGTTAGGCAAGAAAATACCTACTTTATAAAAGTGGTATTTTTAAACACAGAATGTTAAAACCAACTTCACTAAAAGATGTATTTTATCACCCAGTTCTGCAAGCTCACAAGCAGCATTTGATTTACAAGCCCTGGGCCCACGCAGTGCACTGTACTAGGGTCTGACAAGTAAACCAAACAAGCCAATCATGGCGTCACTAATCCATACATCAATTTAACATAGAGAGCATATGCACTTTAGCACTGATCAGCAGTGGTAAAGTGCCCAGAGTCATAAAACAGCCAACTTCTGATAGATACATCTGCCGTGTGGATTCCTCACCTTGTGAATATCCCCCTTGCGCCAGCAACATTCGGAAATTCTTTTTCGTAGCCTCGCGCCGACGTGGATAGGACGTCACAGAGACACGGCTCCGCTCGCGACTCCGCTGACGTCACCGACGCCTACAATAGGCCCACGCCGGCGTGATGACATCAGTTCCCTTTTTTCCGCGTCGTCGACGCTAACGGTTATCGGGAATCTCTGTAGCCTTTTGGTACCTTGTTGCCATTTTGTTGGTTAATTCTGCTTCTCTGTATCCAGTTTCTTCGTAAAATGTCATCTAAGAAGACCGGATTCAAGCCCTGCAGGGAGTGCGGTAAAATGATGTCCATTACCGACCCCCATGAAGACTGCATCTGGTGCTTAAGTTCCGACCATGATGTGGAGGATTGTTCTTCATGTCGGAAGATGAATCCGAAGGCCCTGAGGGAGAGAGAAGCCAAACTTCTGGTTGCGAAGGTGAAAGCTGGAAAGGAGAAGTCGTCGAGGTCTCGTTCTCGAAAGGCGAGGTCGAGGTCCAGGGCGAGGTCGAGATCTGCTTCTCGAGAGAGGTCGTCTTCGAAGTCGGCGTCGGATCATGTTTCGAAGTCGAAGAAAAAGCACAAGAAGAGGAGACATGAGTCCCGACGCCGGTCTGGTAAGGAGTCGGGCTCGAGGTCGAGGTCGAGGTCACCGAAGAAGGTACGTTCGAAGGTGGTTACCCTCGAAGTCTCCGAGCATGAAGGTGAGGCCTCACCATCTGAGTCGCGTGGGCGATCTCCATCTCCGGCTCCGAAAGCTGCCCCGGTTCCGAGTCCGTCTCCGGCGCCGTCCCCGGCCCGTGATGAGGAAGAGGCCCGGGAGGATGTGGATTCCGCGCCTGTCGAAGAGCCGAATCCGATCCCTCTTCAGGACCGGCCTGATGGTTTTCAGCCGCCCTTTCCCGCTCCAGGCCAGGACCCTTCTGCGTTTCTTAACGCAATGTATGGTGTCTTCTCGAGGGCATGGTACCCCTCTGGTGCGCCTTCGGGCCCCACGGGTCCATTGGCATTCAGCCTGGGAGTTCCTCACTCCTATCCTCCGGCTCCGTTTATGCCCTACATGCCGGCTCCGGCGCCGCATTGGCATTTCCCGGCTCCGCCGAAGTCGTCGACGCCGATTCCGACTTCGCCTGCTCCTGGTCATCCTCGAGGGCATTCTTCTGTGCCGTCGGATTCGATACCGGCGCCGGCCCCGAATCCGTCGAAGCCGCTGGTGGATCCGGTTGCGAGGCGTGTTAAGGAGAGATCCAGAAGAGAAGCACAGCGCCTTCTGGAGGAGCAGAGTTATATGGGCTCTCAGTCTGACGTTGAAGAAGGTGAGCTAGAGGAGAGCTGTTTTGAGGAGTTGGCGGATTCCGGGACCCTTGATTTCTCTCCAGAGTGGGAGTTGCCCTCAGGCTCGGGTGCTCCATCTAAGGATATTCAGCCTTACCATCTTGTAATGAGAAAAGCTGCTGAGCTTCTTCAATTGACTCTGCCTACAGTGGAGTTCAAGTCAAACCTCCTCACAGAAGTCTTACATTCTCCTAATTCGGTGGTTGAGCCTTTACTTCCTTTCAATGATGCCTTGACTGACCCTATTATGGAAGTCTGGAAGAAACCCTTGTCTGCCCCTGCGGTTTCTAAGAGTGTTGCAAGGAGGTACAGGGCCGCTCCTGAGGACCCGGCTTTTCTCTCTTCACATCCTTCGCCGGAGAGCCTGGTCATTCAGGCTGCCTGTTCGAAGAAGGGTCTTAGTGCTTTTCCGCAGGTTCCTTGTGAGAAGGAGGCTAAGAAACAGGACCAGGTGGCAAAGAAGACCTTTTCATCGGCCAGTATGGCCTTAAAGTCTACTAATGCCACATGCCTAATGGGGAGGTATGTTCATGCCCTGATGGACTCCTTACGTATCCTGGCCCCTAAAATTCCTGAAGCAAGCCGAAAGGATTTTGAGGAGGTGATCAATGACACTCAGGCGGCTGCCCGCCAGGTAATTCAAAGTGGTCTGGACACTGCTGACTCTGTGGCTCGAATTATGGGCACCGCTGTTGCGACAAGGAGATCTGCCTGGTTGAAGTCATCGGACTTTTCGGCTGATGTTCAGGCAACTCTGCTTGATCTCCCCTTTGATGGCTCAGGTCTCTTTGGGAAAAAGGCGGATGCTGCTCTTGAGCGGTTCAAGGATTGCAGGGCAACAGCGAAGTCTTTGGGCCTCCAGATCAGGGGCGCTTCTTCCGGCAGGAAGTTCAGGGGCTTTGGTCGCTCCTTTCGGAATTTTCGGCAAGGCCAACAGCAGCAGCAGCAACAGCAGCAGCAGCAGCAAAATTCAATGTACAGATCGTACAGGGGAAAGCAAAGAGCGCGTCCTCGTGGACGTCAACCCTCCTCTTCCTCCACCTCTTCCAACCCCCCTGCCGCAGAAAAGCAGCCCTAGATCCGCTATTCAGGATCATGTGGGTCCGGTTGGGGGTCGGCTTACCCATTTTCTACAGGATTGGGAATCGGTTACGTCAGATCTTTGGGTTCTCAATCTTGTAGAAAATGGGTATGCCCTTCCCTTTCGGGAATTCCCCCCTGTTTACCCTCCTTGTCAAGGTTTTTGCACCCAGGAACATCTGTCTCTTCTGCAGGAGGAGGTTCTAACTCTGTTACGAAAGGGTGCGATAGAGGTGGTCCCAGAGCAGGAAAGGGGTCAGGGATGCTACTCCCGGTATTTCCTGATCCCCAAGAAGGATGGCAGGCTTCGTCCTATCCTGGACCTCAGGATCTTGAATCTCTATCTGAAGCAGGAGAAATTCAAGATGCTCACCCTTGTTCAGGTTCTTCAAGCGTTGATGGAAGGAGACTGGATGGTGTCGCTCGACTTGCAGGATGCGTATTTCCACATCCCAATCCTGAAGTCGCACAGGAAGTATCTCCGTTTCACGGTTGGGTCACAGCACTACCAGTTTGCGGTCCTTCCGTTTGGTCTTACTACTGCGCCTCGAGTCTTCACCAAGGTGATGGCGGTGGTGGCAGCGCATCTCAGGAGATCGGGGATACCTGTGTTTCCGTATCTAGACGACTGGCTGATCAAAGCGGAGTCGTCAGAGAAGGTGCTCCATCATCTGCAAGAGACAACTCAGTTGTTGTTCAGGTTGGGTTTTTCGATAAATGTACCCAAGTCTCACCTGGTGCCCTCCCAGCGCAACCTGTTCATAGGTGCCGTACTGGACACTACTGTTTGTCGTGCATTCCCTCCTCCTCAAAGGATTCGCGACATACAGGAAATGATTCCTTTGTTTTACCCTGGAGCGGTCGTTCCAGTCCTGAAGGTCCTTCGCCTGCTCGGTCTGATGGCTTCTTGCATTCTCCTGGTCAACCATGCACGCTGGCACATGAGGGCACTCCAGTGGTGTCTCCGCAGGCAGTGGTATCAGCACAACGGAGATCTCGGGGAATCGGTGAAGATCTCCAGAGAAACTGCAGCGGATCTGTCTTGGTGGAGCGTGGAAGGCAACCTGTCGCAAGGGAAGCCTTTCCATCTACCTCCATCGGTGGCCACGGTGATTACGGATGCATCCACTCTAGGGTGGGGTGCTCACCTGGGGGATCTGGAGGTCAAGGGTCTTTGGTCTCCAGAGGAAAGGTTGCTTCACATCAACCTTCTAGAGTTGCGGGCCATACGTTTGGCGCTCAAGGCCTTCCTCCCTTCCCTTCGCGGTCAGTCGATCCAAGTCCTGACGGACAACACGACCGCGATGTGGTACATCAACAAGCAGGGAGGAGTGGGGTCGCAGTGTCTCTGCAGAGAGGCTCTGCGTCTCTGGTCCTGGGTTCAGGATCATCAGATTTGCCTGATGGCAAATCATCTGGCCGGAGTTCTGAACGTACGTGCGGACAGTCTCAGCCGGCAGTTCTCTGCCGACCACGAGTGGAGGCTTCATCCAGAGGTGGTTCGTCACGTTTTTCGGACGTGGGGGACTCCTCGGGTGGACCTGTTTGCCACTCGCGAGAATGCTCACTGCCCGTCATTCTGCAGCCTCCAGTATCCGATGCAAGGAGCCTTGGGGGACGCGTTTCAGTTGTGTTGGGGAAGTCAACTCCTTTACGCGTTTCCTCCCATACCCTTGATTCCTCGGGTTCTGAGGAAAATTCGCCAAGACCGGGCCCAAGTTATATTGGTCGCCCCGGATTGGCCAAGAAGGGTGTGGTATACAGATCTACTCCACCTCTCCTCTCACCCGCCGCTCCGTCTCCCTCTCAGGGCAGACCTCCTCTCTCAGATGGAGGGGCAGGTTCTACACCCCCACCTCCAGACATTGCACCTTCATGCCTGGAGATTGAACGGGGCAACCTGATTTCCTATTCTCTCACACCTGATGTGGTGGATGTCATTTTGTCTGCTAGACGTGACTCCACTAAGACTGTCTATTCTTATAGATGGTCTAGGTTTGTTGTTTGGTGTGGTGAGAATGATATTGACCCGTTGAGAGCCCATTTATCAGATGTGCTCCGGTTTGCTCTCTCTTTGGCTCAACAGGGGCTGGCAGTTGCCACAGTTAAGGGCTATCTTTCGGCACTGTCAGCTTTCATTTGCTTGCCTGATCAGCCCTCTCTTTTTAAGTCACCTGTTGTCCTGAGATTTTTGAAGGGTCTTGTAAATAAGTTTCCTCCTACCCCTTTTATTGTACCTCAGTGGGACTTGAATCTTGTTCTGACTTTTTTGATGGGCTCTCCCTTTGAGCCTCTTCATAAATGTCCTATGAGGCTTTTAACCTTTAAGGCAGTTTTCCTAGTTGCAATTACCTCGGCAAGGAGGGTGAGTGAGCTTCAAGCTCTTAGTTCCAAGCCCCCGTTCCTGACCATACATGCTGATCGGATGGTTCTAAGGACCAGGGCTGCTTTTCTTCCTAAGGTGGTGACTCCTTTCCACCTTGGTCAATCCATTACCCTCCCTACCTTTTATCCTCCCCCACACCCTTCCAAGGAGGAGGAGAGGTTGCACCGTCTGGACCCCAAGAGGGCGGTGTCTTTTTATTTGGACAGAACTAGAGACTGTCGCTTGGACGATCAACTCTTCATTGGCTTTGCTGGCTGCAAGAAGGGAAGAGCGGTCCATAAAAGGACTTTATCAAGATGGATCGTTCTGTGCATAAAGATCTGCTACTCTTTGGCCGGTAAGGAGCCTCCAGAGGGTATAAGGGCTCATTCCACTAGAGCTAAGTCATCTACCTCTGCTTTGGCTAGAGGTGTTCCTGTGGAGGACATTTGTAGGGCGGCAACCTGGTCTTCCCTCCATACTTTCGCGAAGCATTACTGCTTGGATACGGAAGTCAGGAGGGACGGCCACTTTGCGCGCTCTGTCCTTCAGGATTTCCTGGTTTAGAAGAGTGGACACCCTCCTCCGGGAGTGGGGACTGCTGTGGGACTCTATTCACAAGGTGAGGAATCCACACGGCAGATGTATCTATCAGAAGAACAAGTTACTTACCTTCGGTAACGCTTTTTCTGGTAGATACTATATCTGCCTGTGGATTCCTCACTGACCCACCCGCCTCCCCGTTGTCCACTCTTCTATGCCAGAGTTATTGTACTGTAATGTATATTTGGTTTGATGTCTAGGAAATGTTTCATTTGCTTCCTGCATTTGCTTTACACTGGGTGTTTTGCCTTGACTATCGCATACTGTACATATTGTTTTGTATATATCTACTGTCATTGGTCCGTCCGTGTGCCTCGATGGCACGGAAAAAAGGCGGAACTGATGTCATCACGCCGGCGTGGGCCTATTGTAGGCGTCGGTGACGTCAGCGGAGTCGCGAGCGGAGCCGTGTCTCTGTGACGTCCTATCCACGTCGGCGCGAGGCTACGAAAAAGAATTTCCGAATGTTGCTGGCGCAAGGGGGATATTCACAAGGTGAGGAATCCACAGGCAGATATAGTATCTACCAGAAAAAGCGTTACCGAAGGTAAGTAACTTGTTCAACAGGTCAAAGAAAATACAGGAGGAAGGCAAAAAGTTCAGGGATGACCCTGCAAAAAGGGCCAAGTCCAACAATTATCATGTACCAAATTAATTCTGTGACAGAACAAAGCATCGTCTGATTGGCATATCCACTATGATACATAAAGACATGAATTGTGCACATAAAATGTCCGTACATCAGAAGAAATTAACCAATGTGATTCAGGCCCACACCCAAAGTATCTGTTTCTCCTTTCCATATGGCTCCAACCCACCCCTTTAGCTGTGCCAGTTATCCCAGACTTTCTCCCATAATGCTTACTCCACGGCTCAAATTTCGTTGTATTTCGGGTCACTCCCAAAGTATGTGAAAAATGGATCCCGCTGCTCAGCAACCCCTGACATAGAGAGCAGAGTCACACCATCCAAGCCATTGAAAAATTGCCCTAGAATAATATGACCTATGGATTGTGCGCAGCTGTGTGAAGCGGAACCCAGTCCATATGGCTGGTTCTCTAGGGCTCTGTATAGCCTCCACCCACTCTTCCTATTGCATAGGGCCACTGTCTCCCTCCCACATCTCCAGGAGTTTCTTCAGAGGATCAGGGAATTGTTTCTCAATTTCTGACAGGTTAAGGAAACCGCTGTTTATGTCATAAGGTCCAGTAGCAACCAATCCTCCATAGGTAACGCCTTCACCATCGGTATGCCCTCCAGTATGTGGCACCTCATAGCGTGTCCCAATTGCAAATATCTAAAACAACAATCTGGCTGGACCATCAAACATCTTTTGCTAGAAAATCTCATATGTGATGTACACTTGCCCCCACCACACATCCTCTAGGTGTTCGATGCCTTTCAGTTCCCATTTAGAGAACCCTTCAAATTCCTGAACTCTCTCCAGAAGATTGCTTTCTTACAGGAGGGTTCAGCCTGTCAGTTTGTCATGCCACCCCAGAAAGTTGGTGGTTTCTCGCCATGTCCTCCCCGTCATTTTTGTGTGCTGCGGCTGGTCCCTTTCTCGTCCCCTATGATACAGCAGCAAATAGCAGCCCTGACTATGCAGTATGCAGGTTTAGTGCTGTCTCAGAGCACCAAGTTCTTTATTACTATTAGTTGGGAAGCGCAATGGTATTTGCGTATGTCTAAACTGCCTTTCCCCACTTTTGTAGAACCTTCTCTAGAGTTTGCACATAGTTATTCTTGAAATACCCCCATCCCATAGAAGTTGCCTCAAAAAGCAATCAACTTTTTCAAAGAAGTCAATAGAAATTTGAAATAGAATGTTCTGCAAAACTTAGAGTAATCGTGGAAGGGTCATCATGTTGTAGATCACTGCCCTTCCCATCAGGCAGACCAGAAGTGTTCGCCAGTGAGCTATTTTGTTTCTGAGGCATTCCAACTGCGGAAATAGATTTCTTTTCAGAAATCCTTTCCAGCCTCTTGTAAAATATATGCCAAAGTATCGAAAGCCATCTGGTACTATGGGGGCCATGCATCTCGAGATTAACCTGGGAATACACCGTTTTAGGGAAAAAGTAGGGATTTATCACAGTTAATTTGGTAACCAAGATCATCAAAATATTTTAACCAATTTAACGTAGTGGATAAACAGTTCATGTCACTTTTTATGCCCACCGCATTGCCTCATTAATTCAGTGGATATAAAGGGTCTGTCCATCAAATTGTTAAGGAAAGTAATTCTGGTGCAAGCACCAGAAGGAATTTCTTCTCCAAAGGCAAAGTCAGGATGCGAGGGAAGAGCTTCCATTGCGTCCCCAGTTTTTTCTTTTGTTACTGTGATGTATTGTGCACACACCGCACAGACATCACAGTAACAAAAGTGAAAGCAATGGCGCAGTTTGCTTTCACTTTCATCTGTGCTCGCGGTCATCCCTCCCTTAATCACTAATTTCTGTGGGGAGGTCCTACTGGTAGGGGTGCAATATTCTCTTTCCAGTGGTATCTCTCCCTAGGGCATCGCTGCTTGGTTCATGATCGCTAAGCAGGGATTCACCCATTAGACTCCAGAGATCCTTTGGGGGAGGAATTGGCTCTTTGGGTAAGGACAAGTGCCTTCCCGCCCAAAAACGAACAGTGTTTCTGTCCCTATGGTGGTATGGCAATTTCAGGGATTATACACATTTGCCCAAGGTATATATCTTTTTTAACTTGAACAGGGGATACAACCCACTCAGCCATTAGACCCAAAGTACACAGTCTACTACACCTACATTTTTTTTTATAAATATGTTGGGTCCATAACCCCTTTAGAAAATTGGTTCTAACTTTTAACACCCTGGGATTCTTTCTTTTTTACTACTAGAAAGTCTCACCAACTGTGTCTCCCTCATGCTAAATACTGTGGACATGGATTGAAGGTGCTAACCGCCAATGTCTGATAATGTCCACTGCTGATCGCTGGGTAAGATACTCTGAGCTGCTTAAACACAAACCTGTGAGCGCACAAATAGATGTGGTCTCGGTGCATGATACTACTATCTGCATACAGAAAGATTTCACAGAAGGGGTCCTTCAACGATTGGTGTTGGCCTAGTTAAGGCCTTTAAATGTCCGTGGTTATTTACTATGTACATCTGTAATGTCTACTGAAAGTCTGTGGACATTACTTATTTACACATTATGGGTGAAATCTGCAACACAGCAGGTTTGACCTGCGTAGCCCTAGATACAGGTATGGTATCAATCTTAGAGGAAACACGTATCTCATGTGCAAATGCACGGTCTCTTCCATCATAACTTCACTCCTAATTGTACCTGGTGGACTGTAACATTTCCCTGACTCAACTCATGAGCAAATTCCAGGCCTTTTTTCCCTGGCTATTGCGGCAAGTTAATTATTCTGCTGACTAGCAGATGGGTTAAATCCTCCATACACAATAGGGCCGTTTAACAGTGTTTGGCTCAGTTCCTGGGAAAGAAAGGGGTGTGGAGGGAATTTGCTATGAGCTAAAAAACCCTTCACACAGCACCTGATCAGGGCAAGTCCACGGAAACAAAGAAATGAGGCCAGATCCCTGAAGCGAGACATAGGACATGGTCCCCTCTGACGTTTTGGTGGGAAGGAATCTGATCGCTGTGTCAGTTGGTGTTAGCCCTGGCATTAGTGGCGTGGGTCCGCCTTCCTCTTTTCTCTACCTCTCTGTTATTTTGGCTGGATTTAGATGCTCAGTGCCACAACGCGAATGCTCCCTTTGTAAAGATGACTGTATGAATTAGGATAACAATTATGCCTAGATCTGTGTAGCATGTTCTAATAGTCAGTCACCCTCCCTTTCACTGTCGCTACTGTGAAAAGATCAGTTCTCATAGGTCAGAATGAGCCGGTTGAGGATTACCTTCTATCATCCTATCGAACCCCAGGATCCTAATAGGAACTTCAAGTTTGATATGTTTATGCTCAGGGCATTGAGAGACACCTTTTAGTAAGGACCGTTTATATATATCCCATGTTTGGTAATGCCTCTTCTGAAAGCGCAGTAGTTTCTTGCCTAAGCGTTACTGTAGGCTTGGCGAGTATGTGTATTGGCTGTCTCGTTTTGGAGCACGTTGCCAGCTGGGTCAGACCAGGGTCAGACCTGGGTGGAGAGAGAGATCAGTAATCAGGGCATGGGGAGGGGTGACTTTTGATCCACGCAGGGCCGTGCCAGGCAAGGTGAATGATGGTTCTACCTCCCACTGGGTGTCTGATAGCAGACCCCTCAGTCTGAAAGGGCATGATGTCGCCTCATAAACCAAGTGCTCCCCGACCACACCGAACTGGTTCTAGCTGGCCCGAGTGATTTGTGACTTTAGAGAACAAAGACATTTTAGGTATACAACGCTGCGCTGGAACTCTGTCCAAGTGTGTTCCTTATGGATGTCAAGACGAAACTCTGTCCGAGTGAACAGAGGAAAGGACTTTGAAACTTTCACCAAACTTGCCGAAGAAACTATCACATAACACCCCATTATCACAAGGGACTGAATCGAGAGCGCCTCCTGCAGAAGTCTCAGGAACATTAGACTTCACCCTGTCAGCCGTCGGAATTCCTGTGCAAGGAATTCTGCTTGCAGGTGAGGCCTCCGTCGAGCAATCCGGAGCCTCTAGTTCTAATAGGAGGTCTGCGGACTGAACCTTTAAAACTTTTGCTGAATCTCTGTGGGCCGCTGCAGCTAAGAGAAAGGTGCCGCCGCTGAGAACGCGCCTAACCCTCGCTGAATCTGTGTGGGCCGCTGCAGCTGAGAGAGAGCTGCCGCCGCTGAGGGCCCCACCCTTGCCAATGTTGTATCACCCTTCGTTATGTGGGCCGCCGCAGCTAAGAGAGAGCTGCCGCTGCTGAGTGCCCGCATCTTGGCCTACTTGGCATCACCCTTCGTCCTGTGGGCTGCCTCAGCTAAGAGAGATCTGCTGCCGCTGAGTGCCCGCACTTTTGACAACTTTGCATCACCCTTCGTCCTGTGGGCCGCCGCAGCTGAGAGCTGCTGCCGTTGAGTGCCCGCACCTTTGCTAACTTTGCCCCATTGTAATTTGTCCTGTGGGCCGTCGCAGATAAGGGAGAGTTGCTGCCGCTGAGGGCCCGCACCTTTGCTAACCTTGCTCCATTGAGATTTGTCCTGCGGGCCGTCGCAGCTAAGGGAGAGCTGCTGCCGCTGAGTGACTGCACTATTGTCCCCTTGCGTCATTGCAAATTGTCCCATGGGTCACCGCAGCTAAGAGAGAGCTGCTGCTGCCGAGTGCCCACACCTTGTTCACCATTGTCGAGGATTGTCGCTATCATCTCGTGGGCCGCCGCAGTTAAGAGAGAGCTGCTGCCGCTGTGAGCCCACCAGGGAGCTGCAAGACAAGAGTCACCGCCACCCCCAGCCCGGGCAGCCGCGTGCTTCTGCCACTAGGAACCTGCCTGTTCCTGAGTATCTGAATCATTGTGGGTGCACACTGCGGACCTCTGCAGCCCAGAATTGTGGTCGCTAGGAGTCCGCCTGTCACTGTCTACGCTTCTTCGAGAAGCTGCGTGCTGTGTCCCCTTTCAACGTCAGATACCTGATGCGCAACAGGTCGCGTCGGCCCCGACATTGAACTCGGTCATTTGCACGTTCTAGTGAATACGTTATTGCCTTTTTAAGTCCCTACTAGTTTACGTGCATTGTAGCTTGTTGAAACACTTTGAGAGTTTTGAGTTAAACTGTTAGATAAAGATACTATTTTTCTATACCTACCTGAGTTGTATCCTTTTGTGGTGTTGTTACTGCCTTGTTGTACATGGTTTTAAATGCTTCACACACTGCCTCTGAGATAGGCCTAACTGCCCGTGCTACTTTACCACAGGGTTGAGCAGGGGTTTTCAAAGGGGGTAAAGCTTGACTTGACTTAGGAAGAAGGGTCTCTATTTGGATATTGGCGCCAGCCATTGCCAACTAGAGACCCCCATTTCTAACAGTTGGTATCTGGCTAAAGCACTCAGGAAAGTACTTACATAGACCATATCAAGCTTCCATGTTTACTGTTAGAACTGGGATTTCTGGTTGGCTAAGGCTTACGCCAAAGCCAGGTGGAAACCACCATTCTAGTCAGGGCAAGGGAGTCACACGCCAAGATAACCCCTGCTCACCCCCTTGGTAGCTTGGAACGAGCAGACAGGCTTATCCCAGAGGCAATGTGTAAAGCATTTGTGCATGCACACAACAGCAACAACATCCTAGGCACTCCACAAAAGGAACTCCATACAAGGTTATATAAAAATAACTTTTGTATTGTCAAAACACATCAGATAGTAATCACACAATATACATTGTGCCAACTGGCACGGGCAATATTCACAAGGGATTATTTACACCAGGACAGGGCCACGTGGGCCACTGTCAGAATCAGCACTTAGTAGAACTAGCACTTAGAATAACTGTAACACCAAATAACAATTATAGATCAAACCAGTAACCACTGGTAACTAGTAGGTACACACTACGCAATACTAATAACCATAGGCCTAGATCACGCAGGACACATAACCTCTCAAGTATAACATACTAGGCAAAGCAAACTTCTAAGCATGAGCACCTTTAGAAGTATAACACAAGCATAAAGGCAAAGCACATTACGCAGCAATCACATTTAGGTCTAAACAGTATGACTATAGTAGGCAATCTCTCATTAGTCTAAACACATTAGACTCTGCCTCCTAAGAATAAATCACATTTAGGGGCGTAACTCACAGAGTGAAAACATCTCACTAGCATAAACCTACATAGGTAAAATAACCTCATAATCATAAACCCAAGTTTAGAGGTATAAAACACAGGGTGCGTAAAACATACTAAATGCATTACATTTCCTAGCACCACATCACTCTAGCACATAAATCATATCAGGCAATTATCATCACAATCCTAACAGGTAATTACATTGTGCAACAATCACTTTAGGGCCTTGCGCCCTACCCACATACCAGCCCCCTGGCCAACTGGCCATCTCAAGAAGGGGCTCAACTGCCCTGTGTCCAGAATTTCAGGGCGCGCTGCCAAATGCTCCTGAGCCTCTCTGGGCTCGTAAAACAAATATGCTCCTGGAGCCTCTTAGGCTCCTCAACAAACATGCCCCGGACGTTGAAGTCCCTCGTGGACTCGGAAAAATAATGCCCCCAGGGTGTCCCGCTCTGGGACTCTTGAAAGAAAGTGCCCCAATGTCAGCAGAGCCTCCACAGGCTCTACAGAACAAACGCCCGCACGGAGGGAGCACACTGGGGGGGCGGGCACCAGCTATGTGCCCCGATGCCCCCTTCCGCCCCAAACAGCACCGGGCCCCACTCACCGGCTTGCAGGGTTCCTCTTGCTCTGCTCCGGTCTGCGGGGCTCTCTTGCTGCGGCTACCGGACTCTCCCTGGTGCGGTGGGCAGGGCTCCTCCTCTCCGGGGCCTCGCTCTCCTCGTGGATCTCTCTCTCTCTCCCCGGGGCTCTCCCTCGCTCCCGGGAGTCCGGGGAGGGGACAACAACGCTGGCTCTCTCTTGGTGCTTGCGACCGCACCTACGGAGCTCTTCTCTTCGGTGTAGGAGCGGGGTGGGCTCCCGGCTGCTTCCTGTTGTCTCTCGGTCCCGCCCCCGGCCTGCCTGACTTCCGGTTCGTGCGCCGGGCGACAGGGACCTTCGTAGGCAGAAAACACGGAGAAGCGAGGTTGGCACTCGCTAAAGGCACCCTAAACGGGGTGACACCCGCAACATAAAAATAAACAGGAATCCGGCCATAAAGCAGCGAGGTGGGCTCTCACAATGATGGCACTGTCAGGCCTCGCTGTGCTGCCACAATCCACTCATTCCTCCTGGGGCATTTAAAAATAAAGCGCTCACATAGCGCTGGGGGCACTGACAGCCCCACAAGTCTTCAAAGAAGGTCTTCCATAGTAAAGGGGCCCCAGCAACCAAAAGTAAACATACAACGCTCCCATCTGGCAAAAGGTCCTGGGAAAGGTTTTAAGGGCAAAAGTCCAAAAGGGGTCCAAAAGAAGTCCTCCAGCCTCCAGGGCATCCAGGGTTGGGCAGGGCCCAGGGAGGCAAGCCTTCCCCGGGCCCCAGCAGCAGCACGCCCCTGGTAGATTCAAGACAGGAAACAAGAACATTTTACAAGAGGTCACAGCCTCTTTTTATACACAAAATCATTTGTCTAGCAGGGTGTAGGCAATGTAAGAACCAGCTATAACTGGTTATGGGGGACTCCCTTTCACTGGCCAGGCTAGGGACAGCAGATGCACCACCAGGGTGGAGCCAGCATTGTGGGCGGAAAACCCAGCCCTATTCAGGTCCCAGGTGCACCCCTCCCTCACAACAGCATGCTAATCTCTCCATTCACCACAGGGGCAGACCCATCCTGACTCCTGGAGCTAGTCTCACCAGCCAGCTTCAGCCAATCACAAGCCAGACACAAATTACACTAACATGCCAACTTCTAGAAGTGGCACTTCCACACTAGACACAATCATGCCACATACATCATTGCGCAGCATTCAATCTCACAAGTTCGCACATACCAAACTCGACCCTGCACTCCCCACACATCAGGAACTACCATGGTCACACTTATTCCCCATGCATTCCTATGGGAGGGCAGGTCCCTCTCACCACACACACACAGAGCGCACGCCCTTTACACTGGACCACAGTGAAAAAGTGAGCAGAGACCTAAAATCACCAACACCAGGTTACAGGAGCAGGCTAGGAAAGAGCAAAACGTTTCGGGGTGAACCTGCCAAAAAGGGCCAGGTCCAACATTTGCATTTCCCAAAATCCTATACAGGAGGGTTGGGGTGCAACGATGATGTGGCACCCTAGCATTGGCCAGAATTTTCCATCCCCACTTAAAATCCCCTGCACTAGGGAAAAGCTGCTGAGAATTCACCGGACCTGGCATCGACAGCACCGGAAGTATGCCCAGCTGGAAGGGTAAGTCACCTGACTCCACTGCAAATATGTATTTAAGGGATTTGACCTCCACTGGCATCCAGAATCAGAGTGTTTCTTCAGGGAAGTGGCTCTGGCCCCCTTATGTTCTTTAAGGGAAAGTAGATGGATGGCCTTGCAGAGGGTGGCCCAGAAGTGTTCTCTTCGATCTTTAATGGACTGGTCCTGAGCTGGGTAGCCCCAAATTAGGTGGAGGGCCACTGATTCTGCTGCTGACACTAAGGTGCCTTGGAAGACTGCCTCTCCTGGATGGCTGCGAAGCGATTGTTAAAGAAGCCCCTGGACAGCAGCAAGTGCCAGGAGCCTAGGTAAAGGGCATGTTCAGGAAGGAGTAAAAAAACAAGCTCTGCAAAGAAAGTACCACTTAGAACCCAGGTGACCGAAAGAAAATGCTCCTGGTTGCTAGATCTCTTCACCAGACCTACAATTACACCATAATGAAATATATTGGCCCAAAGGAGCTGGAGAAAACAGCAGGAGTAGCCTCGGACCCCAGGGGACTGGATAGGAAAATGGACGAGTAGCGCACGGACCACTTCTCACCAGGACAACAGGAGCAGGAGAGGAGGGTCCTGTGCCCCACAGATGGCAGTTTGCTGCTCATGCACCCCGGCCCTTCTCTAAGTCAAGTGAGGAGCAAACTACCGATATCTCTCCACCTTCCCAGGTGAGGGAAAGGGTAGCAGCTCAATGTAGCACACAACAGTGCTGCAGGAGCAGACAGCTGCGCAATTTGATGCACGCCAGATGCTACATCAAACGGACAGAGGCACTCAGCATCCAAACTAAAAAGAAAAAAGTGACATTAAATAAAGCATTTTTATAAAACTGCTAGCCACATATTCACTCCAGAGGCAATATAGTGTTCTATAAGATGCTGTAAGGAGTGAACAAATTGCTATTGGCTTTTGTAGTGCCCCATGAAGTGCACGAGAAACGCCAATGAAGTGAACAGCATTAATAAAAGGCAGCCAGAGGTTCAGCAAATCGCCTTTAGAGTTTCCCCAACATGTGCCATAGTCTTCCAGGGGATTTAATCGATGACCCTTGAAGAGGTTTATAATCATTTGTAATCATATCAAGGACTCCTTGCAGATAGGGTATGGAGTGTGGGGATCCCTTCTTGGTGGCCTCTAAGGTACACTCACTTAGCATGTTCAGGTCCAATTATGTCAATGCCTAGTTTGACCTATGGCCTCCCCGGCACAGGCAAACACTCCACTGGGATAGGTACAGACACTTGTGCCTTGTCACTTCACACACAACCCACTCTCTAACCCAAATGTTCCATCTGCCTGCCCATTCCCGGCCATGAAAAGGTGTCACTGAGTCTCCTTTTCATTTTCGTCATTTCTGCATGTCCTTCATGTGCCAGCTCCAGTTCTTTTGCTTGTAATCCCTGCGGCTCAACCAACAAGTGGCACATCTCATTATGCCATCCAACACAGTTGACTCCTTAAATACTTCCTTGTATATTTTAAGTGAGTCATCAATTCTCCCATTAGGCTAACCTTTATCTAAGTACAACATTATTCCTGAAGCACCACATCCAGTTTCACCACCTCTTTCCTCTCCACTTCCTTTATGCACCCCATTTCATCAGTAGTAGTACATGCCACAACACAAAAACCATTCCCTCCCTCATCTTCCTTCCTTGTCTCAACTTCCAATGGCAGACGTGATAAACAGTTGGCAAATAAATATTTCACACCAGTAATGTACTCCACTCTAAAAGGGCATTCTTGCAACCTGTATTATCCCCCGGGTCATAATTAAGTTGACCAGCGGTTTATCTGTTTGTGAAATAAAACCCACACCCCACAAATACTTTCTAAAGTGCTTCGACCCCCATCAGCATGCCCTTGCCTCTCTCTATAACAGAATATGTGCCTTCAGCAGTGTGGAGTGCCCGTGACGCGAAGGCCACAACTTCATCTTTCCTCTTCCTTGGTTGCATCAACATATCACTTAGACTTTTATAGCAGATGCATCCAAATCAATGACACCTCCCTCCCTCAATACAGGTGACGCTGGCAGATGTTTAAAAACGTTCCTCTCTTCAGTGCCCAAGGAATGACGCACTATGGCAAATTAATTTCTCTGCATGAAAACATCACTCTCTATGCCCTCCAAATGTACCTCAAATCCTTTCTTCCACCGCTCCCCTTTTACAGGGGCAAACTAGGGGATGCTAAAATGACTGGAGTAGGAATGACTGTACACTTACAATAACAACACGTAATCCAAAGACAAGGATGGATTTTATACTTGTCTCCGCCTAATTTAGCCCCTTACATTGTTAATATCAGGTGTGCAATTCACCATGATTCGCACTATGAAGTGAAGTGTGCAAATCACAGGTAAATGATGAACAGGTTGTGGTAGTTAGTTTCTTTGTACCACAAAATCAAGGTGCGCGTATCACCACTTGTAAAAAGTCGATGCTGCTTAGTCACACTGATTAATCTGTCAGCCTACAGAACCTCAGAAAAGTCCTATCCAGCAGCGCAAGGTTACATGCAAATTTTACATACAGTTTGAATAAGCTCTTTGATAAATCCCTCGGGCGCGCCACAAATATTTTAATGGTTCACAAGTGTTCTTTACTGAGGCAGATTCATCCCCGGGTGCACGGTAAATACCTGATGCTTCGCTAATACCAAGGTGTGAGATTGCCAGGAAAACACCTAAAATGGCGGCATGCTGCTGCGTCTGACGTCACTGACGTACGTCCTACAGTTCCTCGGTGATCTTTCAAGATGGCTGATCAGCTGAAACAGTTAGATCTTGTAGTTCATGTGACGTGTACAGGGCGTGACGTGGGCTGCTGCTGAAGTGCTCGGCGCACTTCCAGTAGCCCTCCAGGCACACTGCCACACCTCCATGAATACTGCCTCCCAAAAGTTTCCGACCGAACGTTTCTACTTCCCTCTCATCACAACGCATCGTGGGGTGCCGGTCTGGGCTCTCGTGGTAAGTTTCATCACTATCGGCAGTGAAAGGTTACACCATACATGCCAACATTTTAGGACAGGGACGTGGGAGATTTAAAATACAAAATCCGGAGAATTCCTCATTGACTTCTATTATAAAAAAATCATTTTCAGGCGGGAGACAGCTAAAATAAAGCCGTTTTTGGCTTGAAAAATCGATAGATTCCCGCCTGAATTGGGTCTATTGGCATGTATGGGTACATCGTCAGTGGTAACACAGAGGCGGTGACCCATTTAAAAACGTAAATGAGTTACAACCGACAGGGCAACCAAAGGGGAAAGTAACTGCCCATAATTTCAAATAATGCATCCACCTTCTTCAACGCTCCACATCCCCTAGCACATTCGACACTCTACATTCCATCCCAAGCCACCCAGATTAAACCCAACAAAACTGAGTATTTTAAGAAGAAAGACAGCTGATACCAGACCGTCTTTGCTCTTGGGGGGGAGGGGGAGGTGAGGGGGGGGGATGTGTTTCTGGATGGTGGTGTTATCAAGAGTGAATCCAAGTGACTTGGCTTACGGTGACAGATGGGGTACAAAGTCCTCAAGGTTCATGTTGCTGAGTCAGGTTTGCACAGTTTCATTGTAAATAACAGGAATTCTGTCTTGGTTGGGTTGGTTGGGTTGATCTTTAGGTAATAAGTTGGGTAACCTGGTGAAGATGATTTGCAGAAAGAGTTTAAGTCAATGGAGACTTTCAAAAAGATTCCCACTGCACTAGAGCAAACCAGGTTCTTCGAAGGGCTTTACAAGAACTACCTAGAAATGGGGAGAAAATAGAGGAATTAAGGAAAGATTACAGGATTGTTCTAGACAGAAGAAAGTAGGAACTATAGGAGCAGGCTTAATGGGCCGATTTAGAACAGGCAGCTGAAACTAAAAATAATGTTCTCTTTTGGAAAACTGTAAATACCCCCTTTTTTAAAGACAGCACCACCCAAACTATGGATTCTTCGGTGTTGCCAGATGCATGGATTACGCATTTCGGAAGGATTTTAATCCAAACAACCTGGCAATTGGTGAACCAGTAAGCTCTTCAAACAAAATTATGTTTGAGCCTCTAGAACAAGAAACCATGGAGGTGGTCAGTGCAGCTCTACAGGAGAGTGCACAAGGAAACGCCCGCGACACAATAGAGTTTCAGTGGATATTTTTAGATCCATACCTCCCTATCAGTGGCGGCTGGCGACATTTGAAAGTAATGAGGCGTAAGAGTAGGGCATGACTTTTAAGTCGCAAGCAAAGTGAGCAAGCAAACCTAACAACAGTGGGTACAGGTTGGGTCCTCCTCTCAAGAGAAAATTGGAAAAAGATTGGCGAATGGTGAATTTTAAAGAAAAAGTATTCTGCTGTTAAGAGGCTGAAGAAGACTTGCTTTCAATGCAGGAATTCACAGGAACACAGCAAGCGATTAATATAAAACTTAAACACAACACAGCAGGTTATTAATGTCATTAAACAGACACTGAAAGGCCTTTTCCATCGTACAGGCGGAGCAGGAAATAAAACGAGAATATTCCGTGGTGAGAGCACTTACTGCCACCCTTCATTTTTCACTGTGATACAAATTTGCAGCACCAGTGGTTTCAGGTCCACTCACTATTAGTGCAATGCCCACCACACACTGCGAGCCTGCTTTGTGCTCCAACTCTCTCAACACCACGATTTGAGAGACAACTTAGTGCGCGGCAATACCCCAGTCCCCAAACGCACGCGCAACAGGTATGCTTAGTGTGCACACTTTTCAACTCACTCTGCCATGGAGTGTTTTATACAGTGCTTCAGTAACTTCATAGCGCTATTGCTGTAATACAGCGGTGTGTCAAATTAGTTTTTAAGCAAGTTAAAGTCCGCGTCCAATCCTGCATGAAATGAGGAAGCTCTTAGTGCCCACACCGTCACCCGCTCCTCCCCGCACTTGAAAACATTTTACCCATGAATGATACACCAGACACTTTGTTTATGGGTAAAGAACTGATGCAGGTTTATTATCATACAACCATAGTATGACATTAGTGGGTCATCTTACGGGCGATCCAGTGCAGGCAGCCCCTCGCTGCCCCGCCCGCCTGTAGAGCCAGCCAGCACGGTGTGTCGATGCCCAGACAGTGCCGCACCTTGTAGATCCTTATCTTGGACTCCCGCCCCTATCAGGGCGGAGTTGAATAGCACACCCCTGGTTGGTTCAAGCCCCCCAACCGCCCGAAGGACTAACGGGCGCCGTCGTGGTTTCCGGAACCTCCTGCGGCTCACGGCCTTAGGCTCAGGCACCCTTACTGTGCCGGGCAGAGGTACCCCTACTGTACCCGTCTGCCGCAGAGGTACCCTTACTGTACCCGTCTGCCTCCAGATCGCCCTGTAACTCCGCCTGCAACACAGAAAAAACATTAAAACGTTCCAATAATTTCGCGCCACCTGACATTCTGCTGGGTGAGCGGACAGGGTGGGTGCAGCACTCGGGGGGGAGGGGCGGACGGACGCAGCCAGAGGACGATGGCCTAGCACTGGGCAGAGGCAGGAAGCAGAGGTCGCAGCAAGGACGGGCCAGGCCATTTATACCTGGCACGCCCCAGGAAGGCCCTCCACCGGCTGAAGTGGCATGCAGGTACCTGGGAGTGGCATGGGGGCTCCCTGGATTCCCTCCCAACCCCAGCACGCAAGGAGAAGACAGGGGTAGGGGGCTGGACTAGTGGCCACTAAGGGGGCTGCCCTGCCAATGTCCCCCTAAGTGGGACGCGGGCAGCGGCATAGTGCCCACACCGTCACCCGCTCCTCCCCGCACTTGAAAACATTTGACCCATGAATGATACACCAGACATGTTTATGGGTAAATAACTGCTACAGGTTTATTATCATACAACCATAGTATGATATTAGTGGGTCATCTTACGGGCGATCCAGGGCAGGCAGCCCCTCGCTGCCCCGCCCACCTGTAGAGCCAGCCAGCATGGTGGGTCGATACCCGGACAGTGCCAGCACCTTGTAGATCCTTATCTTGGACTCCCGCCCCTTTCAGGGCGGAGCGGAATGGCACACCCCCGGTTGGTTCAGGCCCCCCAACCGCCCGAAGGACTAACGGGGCGCCATCGTGGTTTCCGGAACCTCCTGCGGCTCACAGCCTTAGGCTCGGGCACCCTTACTGTGCCGGACAGAGGTACCCTTACAGTACCCGTCTGCCGCAGAGGTACCCTTACTGTACCCAGATCGCCCTGTAACTCCGCCACAGCTCTGGAGGAGGCTACCGTTGATGCCAGGGCCCCCCACACCAGAGTACCTTAGTAACATCCCGCAGCTGCGAGTGCATCTTGTAGATCTAGTAGGAATATAACCATGCCAACCTTGGACAAGTGCACCCCATCCTTTTCGTAGTAACCCTCAATTTTCTCGTGGATCAATGCATGTGTTAGACCCGTCTGCTTCTGAGAGTCCCCTCACCACTATGATTTATTTTGTTCCCCTGTACCTCCCAAAATTTGTCGCTTTTCTTTTCTACCGGGACTTTTTGAGTGTTGTTTCAAGGGGCTAGATGTTCCTTGACCCTGGTTGCTCACCAGGTTTTTGGCAACCAGTATGTATGACCCTAAGATGGTGGACACCTTTTTTCCCTCATGTGAGTGACTCCCATTGGAGCCTCCGTGAAACCTAGCCTTTTGAGGTTTTGGCGCCCTTTTGTTTGGCACGCATTCCTGACAGGAATTTACTTGTTTTCCACAGGTACACAAAATGGCTGCTCTAGAACCCTAATACAGTGGCTCTGAGTGACCTTAAAGCACCTCAGAAGTGCCATGTTATTGTCACAGCCAGAGAAGGTTCTGGAACCTTCTGGCTCGTGCCAGCACCTCAGGGCACTGGCTATATAAGGACCAGTCCCTGACGGCCATTTTGGATTAGCTGATTCCTGGCCTGACCTTAGCAGAGACAGGAGCACTTAGACTTGACCCCAGATTGACACCTGCCCTGTTGACCCCTGAGGCGGCTGGTAGCGCAGGCAGTAGAGTGGCCAAGGTTCATAGCGTTGTCCCTGACTGGCGTTCCAGTCAGCCTCGTGTGAAGTGACCTAGCGCCTACAGCGCCTGCCCAGCAAGTGCCTTTATTGCCCCAAAGACTGTGGCCGAGTTCGTGTGCCTCTTCGCCCCCCCCTCCCCCCGGTGGTTTATCGTGACTGATTATACGAGTCGCAAGGCGAGAGCAAGTTCGCCGCAATCACGGAAAGTGCCCCCTTCGTGACAGGCGCCTCCAGCCAGGAGCTCGGAGGTCTCCGAGCCCCATCGGCGTAGAGCGCCTCCTGCAGTGACAGAAGGTGAGGTGGTGCGCCGGGGCGGGGAGAGGCCGGCCTTCATTGGGCGGGACTAGCGTCTCTGCCCTCCTCCGCGACCCGGGAGTTGATGCTGTGGGCGGGAACCACCCCGAAAAAGGATGTCGGAGGGAGGTCCGTGTAGCCTTGGGAACCCCGTCCCTGAAGCGAGGAGAACTGTGCCAATTGAATTGTTCCCCGACTGCAGCCGTAGTGAGGTGGGGTACAGCGTTGTAAGGAACTGTGAGCCGGCAGTGTTTAGAGCAGTGCGAGGATTGTGCGACGCTGCCGACAGCCCCGTTCGTCAGTCTACAGACTTTGAACTGGTGCTGCCGAGTGCTAACGATATCTGGAAGCCCCCGCAGCGCGCCTCGGCTCCACCGGCAACAGAGGTCTTCCCCCGGTGGCTGCCGATAGAGAAATGAAATGCTCACTGTGTCTCCTTGCCTTCTAGGTTAACGCGCATACACTTTGGTTGGTCCCGAAAGCAATTCTGAACCCAGAAAGCCTGTATGCCTTGTTATTCCAGTCAGCACAAACTGTAAGAGTGAATTTTCCTTACTGTAACCTTGGGTAAATGTATTGACTCTGAAATTAACTAATTGGTGGCAGCGATACCGGAACAAAAAAGTGTTTGAAAAGTCAGAACGAACCAGTATTGATTCTGTGTGCAAATATAAAACCTATCTTATGTGGTCTATATATTGATTCGTATTTATCCGTGATATTCTATTTATTGACACTATTTATTGACCAATATCTATTTGTGGGAAATCTAACTTATTTATTTATATTATTTATTTGTGACATTATTTATTCTTACATTGAGACCCAGAAATTTGTACTGCAAGGAATGGAAATGTGCTTTTGAACTTGAACCTTTTTTTCCCTCACAAAGGACTTTTATATAAAGGAATCGTATTTTTCTACAACAGTGGTGTGGTGTCCTTCTTTTTAGTGTGGTTGTACAGGGGGTTATTATTGGGTCTGAGCCGGCTTAACACAAAAGCCTTCACTGCTGTGTCACTTGAGCCAAGCTACCCCCTTTGTGCTGGGCTTGCCCATCGCAGGGCCAACATAAAATTGGTGCTCAGCGGGTGGGATTCCACGAGCCGTGCTTGTTTAGACCCCATAATAATTCAGTGTGCGCCACAGGTACACACCCTGAGTTTTCTCCCAGCGGCCCTCCAATTAAAATTTTTGTTTTTTCCAAATTCTCTTCTGGAGGTGGGTGGAGGTGATACTCAAAGGTCCTATCCTTGTAACCTACGTCGTGGTGGTTGTCCACACTTTTCACTGGCAAGATGGAATTCGAAATGTCAGAGCTGGAGACCTGGATGGGTGGGTCCAAGGTAGTGAGGTGGAAGACTATCGAGGGTTGTACAACCTAATGCTCAAGGAACATCTACTCGAGAAATTTCTTCCCGAGCTGAGGCAACACCTGGTAGACAGCAAACTTACTTGCGCCCGTAAGCTTGCAAGCTTGCTGAGGAGGCAGACATTTGGGTAAGTACCCGAGTGTCTACGAGGGGGACGGGAGGAGAATCTCAGAAGTCCGGACAGGGCGCTCCCCAGAAGAAAGAGGGGGGAGATAATAAGAAACAGGAGTTCTCCAAAGGCCCCCAAAACAACTTTAAGGGGAAAAGCTTCCTAACCAACTCTAAGGCTAGACCGCAGAAGAACCCTAATCCTGGCCAGAGTCAGTAGCCAAGGGTTATCCATTGCTTTGAGTGCGGTGGTATTGGACATTATAAGGGAGACGTGAAATGCCCAAAGAGACCACCCCCTCCCACTGGAGGAAAGGCCCCGGGAGTCGCTAGTGTAGCGCTCGGGGAGGAGATGCCCTTAGTTAAGGGGAGGGAGTGGGCGGGTGTCACCTTAGTGTCCCTGGGTGATCGGGAGATGGTTCCTAAGATCCAGGTGCCCTCAAATACTACCAAGTATGGGCAATGGGTCACCATCAATAGCCATAGAGGGGAGGCTCTGAGAGATACAGGAGTCAGCATGACTATCGTCAGGAGTCATATGGTGTCCTCAGCAAGTGATTCCAGCGATGGCTGACGGCAGAATGAGCCACTATCCTGTGGCTGAGGTTCCCCTTGAGTGGGGAGGGGTTGCAGGTTCACTTTGAGTTTCCATAAGCCCCGCCATGCCAGTCGATTGTCTGCTGGGCAATGATATGGAGCACAATGCTTGGAAGGAGTTGGAATACCGGACTCATTCTGAGATGCTGGGTACACCTGATTGGGCCTGTGTGAGTACCAGGTCTGCGGCTGCTCGAGAGGAGAAGCCGCATGGGTTGAAGCCTGGAACAATGGCCCACCCAGCTGCCGATGAGGGAGCATCTCGAGGACAGGAGGAGCCTGCCTCGATGTCCGAGCCCCGTGAGACGGATAGGCAACCGGAGGAGGTGTACCCGGAGTCCGCGGAGGAGGACATGGTTCCGTTGGAGGAACTGCCTATCCCCGCTGAGTGGCGAGTGGAGGGAGGTCCATCCAGGGAGGAACTGAGCAAGGGACAGAGGGAATGTCCCACCCTCGAGGGTCTGAGGCAACAGGCTGAAGCCCAGGCAGCAGGTAACGAGTCTGGGAACTATCGTGTTTACTGGGAGGATGGTCTCCTCTACAGTGAACCCAGGGCGCCAGTGCACGGACTGTCACGGGCCCTGGTACCCACAGTGTTACCGAGCCTTCCTCTTAGAGTTGGCTCATGAGATTCCCTTGGCAGGACACTTGGGTCAGGACAAGACCTTTGCCCGGCTTGTCCCCCACTTTTATTGGCCTCGAATGAGGGTGGCGTCCGACGCATACTGTCGGTCGTGTGTGTCATGCCAAGCCAGTGGGAAAACAGGGATGAAGCTGGAGGCTCCCCTGGAACCACTTCCCGTCATTGGCACCCCCTTTGAAAGGGTGGGCATCGACATTGCTGGGCCCCTAGATCCACCGACATCATCCGGTCACAGGTTTATCCTGGTACTGGTGGATCACGCCACAAGGTATCCAGAGGCTATACCTCTGAGAACCATTACTGCACCGGTAGTGGCGAAGGCCCTGATGGGGATCTTTACCCGAGTGGGATTCCCCAAAGAAGTTGTGTCTGACAGGGGGACCAACTTCATGTCAGCGTACATGCGGGCAATGTGGAAGGAGTGTGGAGTGACCTACCGGTTCACCACTCCTTATCACCCACAGGCCAATGGTCTTGTGGAAAGGTTCAATTAGACCTTGAAAGGTATGATCAGAAGTCTACCCGAAAGCCTGCGGAGGAAATGGGACGTCCTCCTACCCTGTTTGCTCTTTTCCTACAGGGAGGTGCCTCAGAAGGGAGTGGGTTTCAGCCCCTTCGAGCTACTGTACGGGCGCCCTGTACGTGGACCTCTCAGCCTGGTGCGGGACTCCTGGGAAAAGTCTCCCCGGAAAGTTCCCCAGGATGTGGTGAGCTACATGCTGGCCTTCCGGAGCCAAATAGCTAAGTTGTGGAAGAAGGCTTCTGACAACTTGGAAGCCAGCCAGGCAGTGATGACTCCACTGGGTGAGCATTGTGGTATGACCACAATGCTCACCCAGTGGAGTTGGAGCCTGGACAGAAGGTGTGGGTGATGGAGCCTGGAGAGCTGAGCGCCCTCCAGGACCGTTGGACAGGCCCCTATGAGGTGTTGGAAAAGATGGGCAAAGCTACCTATTTGGTGGACGTGAAGACCCCTCGGCATCGACATCGGGTGCTACATGCCAACCACCTCAAGCCCCACTACGAGAGGCCCGTAGTCATGCTGGTAATGGTGACTGATGGATCAGAGGAGGAGGACACTGAGCCTCTCCCCGACCTCTTTGCGTCTCAAGAAAAGGATGGGTCAGTGGAGGGAGTGAAACTCTCGCCATCTTTGACTTCTGAGCAGCAGGAGGAATGTCGCCAGGTCTTGGGGTCATTCGCTCCTCTGTTCTCCCTTGTCCCGGGTAAGACCCACCTGTGTACACATGATGTGGACACAGGAGACAGCCCACCTGTGAAGTCCAAGTCTTACCGGCTGTCTGACAAGGTGAAGGCCAGCATCCGAAGCGAGGTAGCTAGGATGCTGGAGCTAGGAGTCATTGAACCTTCAAGTAGCCCTTGGTCCAGCCCAGTGGTTTTGGTTCCCAAAGCTGCCCCACCCGGCACCACACCAGAATTGCGGTTCTGTGTGGACTACCGAGGACTGAATTCGGTAACCAAGACCGATGCTCATCCGATCCCTCGGGCGGATGAATTGATTGACCGGTTGGGAGCTGCCCAATATCTCAGTACCATTGACCTCACTGCAGGGTACTGGCAGATTCCCATGACTGATGGAGCCAAGGAAAGGTCAGCCTTCTCCACACCTAATGGACACTACCAATTCTGCGTTATGCCCTTTGGGCTCAAGAACGCTCCTGCCACATTTCAGCGGCTGGTGAACACGATCCTCACCGGGATGGAGACTTTCTCTGCTGCCTACTTGGATGATATAGCTGTCTTTAGTAGCAGTTGGGAGGATCACTTGCAGCACTTGCAAGCCGTTCTCCAGGCCCTGGAACAGGCTGGCTTGACGATCAAGGCTGGCAAATGTCAGATTGGGCAGGGGACGTTAGTGTGCTTAGGACACTTGGTGGGCAGGGGGAAGGTGCAACCCCTTCAGGCGAAGATTGAGGCAATCATGGCCTGGAAACCCCCCAAGACCCACACTGAGGTCCGAGCCTTCCTGGGCCTCACAGGTTACTACAGACGGTTCGTGAAGGGGTATGGCACTATCGTGGCACCCCTTACAGAACTCACGGCCAAGAAGCAACCCAGGAGAGTCATCTGGACGGAGGCTTGCCAGCGAGCTTTCGACACTCTGAAACAAGCATTGTGTAACGCTCCAGTTTTGAAGGCCCCGGATTTTACAAAAGAGTTCATTGTCCAGACAGATGCATCCGACATTGGCATTGGGGCGGTGTTATCGCAACTCAATGAAGAGGGTCTGGATCAACCGTGGTCTTTCTGTCACGAAGACTGCTTCCCCGGGAACAGAGATGGAGTACCATTGAGCGGGAAGCCTTTGCTGTGGTCTGGGCACTGAAGAAACTGCGCCCATACTTGTTTGGTTCGCACTTCCTTGTTCAGACAGACCATCGACCCCTTCGCTGGCTCATGCAGATGAAGGGAGAAAACCCCAAACTGTTGAGGTGGTCTATCTCCCTACAGGGAATGGACTTTCGGGTGGAACACCGACCCAGAGCTGACCACGCCAATGCAGACGGTCTCTCCAGGTATTTCCGCCTTAGTGTTGAGAACTCCCAAGGGGTTGGGTAGCTCTCCCCACTTTCAGCTGGGGGGGACGCGTGTTAGACCCTTCTGCTTCTGAGAGTCCCCTCACCACTATGATTTATTTTGTTCCCCTGTACCTCCCAAAATTTGTCGCTTTTCTTGTCTACCGGGACTTTTTGTGTGTTGTTTCAAGGGGCTAGATGTTCCTTGACCCTGGTTGCTCACCAGGTTTTTGGCAACCAGTATGTATGACCCTAAGATGTTGGACACCTTTTTTCCCTCATGTGAGTGACTCCCATTGGAGCCTCCGTGAAACCTGGCCTTTTGAGGTTTTGGCGCCCTTTTGTTTGGCACGCATTCCTGACAGGAATTTACTTGTTTTCCACAGGTACACAAAATGGCTGCTCTAGAACCCTAATACGGTGGCTCTGAGTGACCATAAAGCACCTCAGAAGTGCCATGTTATTGTCACAGTCAGAGAAGGTTCTGGAACCTTCTGGCTCGTGCCAGCACCTCAGGGCACTGGCTATATAAGGACCAGTCCCTGACGGCCATTTTGGATTAGCTGATTCCTGACCTGACCTTAGCAGAGACAGGAGCACTTAGACTTGACCCCAGATTGACACCTTCCCTGTTGACCCCTGAGGCGGCTGGTAGCGCAGGCAGTAGAGTGGCCAAGGTTCATAGCGTTGTCCCTGACTGGCATTCCAGTCAGCCTCGTGTGAAGTGACCTAGCGCCTACAGTGCCTGCCCAGCGAGTGCCTTTATTGCCCCAAAGACTGTGGCCGAGTTCGTGTGCCTCCCGCCCCCCCGCCCCCGGTGGTTTATCGTGACTGATTATACGAGTCGCGAGGCGAGAGCAAGTTCGCCGCGACCGCGATCACGGAAAGTGCCCCCTTCGTGACAGGCGCCTCCAGCCAGGAGCTCGGACGTCTCCGAGCCCCATCGGCGTAGAGCGCCTCCTGCAGTGACGGAAGGTGAGGTGGTGCACCGGGACGGGGAGAGGCCGGCCTTCATTGGGCGGGACTAGCGTCTCTGCCCTCCTCTGCGACCCGGGAGTTGATGCTGTGGGCGGGAACCACCCCGAAGAAGGAAGTCGGAGGGAGGTCCGTGTAGCCCTGGGAACCCCGTCGCTGAAGCGAGGAGAACTGTGCCGATTGAATTTGATATTTGATAATTTTATTTTGAGGGGGTATTTCTAAAGCGCAGCGTTCGCTCCGGAGGGAGCATCATGGCGCTAAAAATCCTGAATGCCCGGTCAAAAGGAGGCGCGAAGGAGGCTAGATGGTGGCTCTGGTCCAGTCGTCGGGGAGGTTAAAAATCCAAGTTTTAAGAAGTTTTCTGAAAGGCTTCTCTAAGGTCTGTTGTCTCAGGTGTTTAGGCATGCTGTTCCAAGCTTTGATGGCCAGGGAGCTTAAAGTTTTTCCACCTTTTGACTTCAAGTTGTACCTGGCAGAGGACATGAGATTGTCTTGGGCGGAACAAAGGGAGCGACTCGGGTTGTAGTGTTGGAAGCGTCTGGTTAAGTATTTAGGACCAGTGTTGTTAAAAGCCCGAAAGGCAACAGTAAGTATTTTAAAAAAGTATTCTTTTATGTAGGGGTAGCCAATGCAGGGTTTTTAGGGCTGCAGAGATTGAGGATTTGCGGGGTAATTTTAGGACCAAGCGGGCAGCAGTGTGGAGGACGCTTTGGAGTTTGGTCAGAGTGGATTTTTAGTCCCAGCCAGGAGACCGTTACAGTAGTCAACGCGCGAGATTATGAGGGCTACTGTTACAGTTTTCCTGGCCTCAAGAGGGAGAAAGTCGAAGAACTTTCTGAGAGATTTAATTATACCGAAGCATCTGCCGGCAACAGTCCTGGCGTGTTGGTCGAATGATAGATCTGCGTCAAATAATACACCAAGGTTTCTAGCTGTTGTGACGGTCTGGGGAGGGGCAACAGAGTTATCCGGCCACCAGAGGGCTGGGCAGAAGGAGGTGTTCTTTCCGATGGGGAGGATCTCTGTTTTGCTAGAGTTGCATCGGAGGTGGTTAGTGTCCATCAACTGGAAGACCGCAGTTAAGCAGTTTTTAAGATTGAGCTCAGCTTTGTTTGAGTTGTCCTCTAGGGGTACGATCAACTGAGTATCATCGGCATACGAGGTGACAGGTATGCCGAATGATTCAATCAAGGCAAGGAGTGGAATGAGGTAAATATTAAAGAGGAGGGGACTCAGGATGGACCCTTGGGGTACTCCAGAGGAGACCTTTTTCTCCTTAGATTGAAAAGGGCCATGGGCGACAGTTTGGGACCTGTCGCTGAGGAATGATCTTATCCATGATAGGGCTGTGTCTGAGATCCCTATATCCACCAGTCTGTTGATCAAGATAGAGTGGGATATGGTGTCGAACGCTGCCGTGAGGTCGAGAAGTATCAGAATGGCTTTCTTCCTCTGATCTTGCAGCGTTTTGATTGTGTCAGTCAGTTCGATAAGAGCTGTTTCAGTTGAGTGTTTAGGGCGGAAGCCAGATTGTTGAGGGTGAAGTATATTATGGGTTTCCAGGTAAATTTTGAGTTCTTTATAAACTAACTGTTCAGTTATTTTTCCCAAAGCAGGGAGAAGGGTGATTGGGCGGAGATTGGTCAAGTCCACTGGGGATTTGTTAGTCTTCTTCATGAGTGGTTTGACAACACCCTTTTTCCATATGCGAGGGACAGATCCGGAGCTGAGTGACAAGTTGACTATGTAATTGATGGTAGGGTTCACCACATCTATGATTTGATGGAGAATCTTGGGGGGGCAGGGGTCGGAAGGGGAACCGGATTTGCAAGATAGAATAGCTTCTCTGGTTTGGGCCAGGGTGACAGGGGTGACATTTTTGAGACTACCAACTGGAGAATCAAGTTGGTCCGGACTAGGAGGCCCTTGAGGGGTTTGCGGAGGGGGAAAATTCCTTTGGATGGAGGCGATTTTTTCGTCGAAGTAATCTTAGATCTTGTCGCATAGATCTTGGGATGGGGGGATTTCGGATTGGAGAGCCTTGGGCTGAGTAAAAGTTTTTACTATAGAGAACAAGGTTTTTTGTTTCTGACTAGCTTCATTAATGGCTTTTACGTAGAAGATTCTCTTGGCCGATTTAATGTTAGAGAGGTAATTTTTCCTCTGTTGGATATAGGCAAGACGGTCGTCATTGTCGTAAGTTCGGCGCCATTTGCGCTCCGCTTTCCTGCATAGTAGGTGAGCGGTAGCGAAGTCAGGGGTGAACCAGGGGGCGTTGTTTTTTGTTTTCTTATGAGTTCTGCCGGGTCGATTAGTGGGGTTCCGGTTTTTAATTTCTTCTGTAATCCAGTTGTGGAAGAGGTCAGCATCCCTTTCTATGTTACCAGATAGAGCGGGGAACTGGGATTGAAGGATGGGATTAAGAGTAAAGTTTTCCTGGACAGTTTTCCAGTTGACAGAGTTGTCACGATGAGGATTTGTTTTATTGATAGTTTGAGGGTGGCTATTTGTGATGTGGAATGGGATCAGGCTATGATCTGTCCATATCTGGGGGAGAGGGGGCAGGGTGGTGAGAGAAGGGAGATTAGTGCAGACACCATCAAGAGTGTGTCCTAGTAAATGGGTAGGAAAAGTGACACTTTGTTGAAGATGGAAGATTTCAAGTGCTCGTAGAAAGTTATTAGTTTGTAAGTCAGATGAGGACTCAAGGTGCAGATTGAAGTCTCCTAGAAGAGTGAAATGTGGATAACGAAGTAGGAAGTGTCCCAGAGAGTCGCTAAAGGAGTGAAGAAATTTGGAAGCATTACCGGGTGGGCGATAAATCAGACCACCTGAGAAGGAAAGGGATTGGCTGAGTTTGATGGAGAAGCCCATACCTTCTGTGTCAGTTAGGGGGTCTAAACTGAACGTATGACAGTTGAAGGTGCTTTTCAGAATAATTGCAACGCCTCCGCCTCTTCCTTTCGGTCTATCTTGTCTATGAAAGGAATAACCCTGGGGGAGGGCAATGGCTATATCTGGGTTGCTGTCTTCTGTGAGCCAGGTTTCTGTAATCAGGAGACAGTCCAGATCGGAGTCTATGATGAGGTCGTGAATATCTTGGCTATGTTTACACATAGGCCGAGCGTTTATCAAACCACCTTTGAAGGGTGGCTGGGGGTCCTTGGGGAGGGGGAGGGGGAGGGATGAATGGGCTGGGACGATGGTGAGTGACCAGCGGCATTGAATGCAGCAAGCCGAGCCAGATACCTTTGATAGGTCAAGTTTGCAAGAGCAGTCATGGTTACCTCGTAGAAGGTGGAGATCGTCAGAGAGGTACCTGATAGGTGAGGCGATTAGGGCAGAGCTTCCTGCGCCTGTCGTGGTCTTGGCGCGGACGGGCGCAGACGGGCTTGCCTTAGGCACGCCTTCGGCGCGCAAACGGCGCTCCGGCTGCGCTTCCTATGCATACACATTTCTAACCGGGGAGGAAAGGGCGTGGCCTGAGAGGTGGGCGTGGTTTTGCGTGCACGCCAGGGCTAATGGCGGCGGCTAAAGGGAGATGAAGTGCGCGACAGCGTTAAAGTCGGCTGCGTGCAATTGACGAAATCTGCTATTAAAATCAGCAAGTTTACACAGTGCGCAAATGAGTGACACCACACTAAAGTTTTAAAAATGAACAAATATGCAGTTTGCAGAGTACCTCCAGCTCCCGGCTTCCGCCTCAGGGCTGGGTCAAGGATCAATGAGGAACGCTTGTTTCTCAGCGTATTTGTAGGCGGTCAGATGGGCGTGGCCTGAGAGGTGGGCGTGGTTTTGCGTGCACGCCAGGGCTAATGGCGGCGGCTAAAGGGAGATGAAGTGCGCGACAGTGTTAAAGTCGGCCGCGTGCAATTGACGAAATCTGCTATTAAAATCAGCAAGTTTACACAGTGCGCAAATGAGTGACACCACACTAAAGTTTTTAAAAATTAACAAATATGCAGTTTGCAGAGTACCTCCAGCTCCCGGCTTCCGCCTCAGGGCTGGGTCAAGGATCAATGAGGAACGCTTGTTTCTCAGAGTATTTGTAGGCGGTCAGATGGGCGTGGCCTGAGAGGTGGGCGTGGTTTTGCGTGCACGCCAGGGCTAATGGCGGCGGCTAAAGGGAGATGAAGTGCGCGACAGCGTTAAAGTCGGCTGCGTGCAATGGACGAAATCTGCTATTAAAATCAGCAAGTTTACACAGTGCGCAAATGAGTGACACCACACTAAAGTTTTAAAAATGAACAAATATGCAGTTTGCAGAGTACCTCCAGCTCCCGGCTTCCGCCTCAGGGCTGGGTCAAGGATCAATGAGGAACGCTTGTTTCTCAGCGTATTTGTAGGCGGTCAGATGGGCGTGGCCTGAGAGGTGGGCGTGGTTTTGCGTGCACGCCAGGGCTAATGGCGGCGGCTAAAGGGAGATGAAGTGCGCGACAGCGTTAAAGTCGGCTGCGTGCAATTGACGAAATCTGCTATTAAAATCAGCAAGTTTACACAGTGCGCAAATGAGTGACACCACACTAAAGTTTTTAAAAATGAACAAATATGCAGTGTGCAGAGTACCTCCAGCTCCCGGCTTCCGCCTCAGGGCTGGGTCAAGGATCAATTGTTCCTTGACCCCGATTGTTCCCCGACTGCAGCCGTAGTGAGGTGGGGTGCAGCTTTGTAAGGAACTGTGAGCCGGCAGTGTTTAGAGCAGTGCGAGGATTGTGCGACGCTGCCGACAGCCCCGTTCGTCAGTCTACAGACTTTGAACTGGTGCTGCCGAGTGCTAACGATATCTGGAAGCCCCCGCAGCGCGCCTCGGCTCCACCGGCAACAGAGGTCTTCCCCCGGTGGCTGCCGAAAGAGAAATGAAATGCTCACTGTGTCTCCTTGCCTTCTAGGTTAACGCGCATACACTTTGGTTGGTCCCGAAAGTAATTCTGAACCCAGAAAGCCTGTATGCCTTGTTATTCCAGTCAGCACAAACTGTAAGAGTGAATTTTCCTTACTGTAACCGTGGGTAAATGTATTGACTCTGAAATTAACTAATTGGTGGCAGCGATACCAGAACAAACAAGTGTTTGAAAAGTCAGAACGAACCAGTATTGATTCTGTGTGCAAATATAAAACCTATCTTATGTGTTCTATATATTGATTCGTATTTATCCGTGATATTTATCCTATTTATTGACACTATTTATTGACCAATATCTATTTGTGGAATCTAACTTATTTATTTATATTATTTATTCGTGACATTATTTATTCTTACATTGAGACCCAGAAATTTGTACTGCAAGGAATGGAAATGTGCTTTTGAACTTGAACCTTTTTTTCCCTCACAAAGGACTTTTATATAAAAGAATCGTATTTTTCTACAACAGTGGTGTGGTGTCCTTCTTTTTAGTGTGGTTGTACAGGGGGTTATTATTGGGTCTGAGCCGGCTTAACACAAAAGGCGTCACTGCCTTGTCACTTGAGCCAAGCTACCCCCTTTGTGCTGGGCTTGCCCATCGCAGGTCCAACAGCATGCCTAATGAATCCTAGGCCCCTTCATTCCATGAACCTCTGCATGGACCTATTGACCCACCTGCGTGAATGTTCAACTGCCGCTGTGGATCTGGTGCCCCGCCATTCCCTACCCCCTTTTTTAAAGACAGCACCACCCAAACTATGGATTCTTCGGTGTTGCCAGATGCATGGATTACGCATTTTGGAAGGATTTTTAATCCAAACAACCTGGCAATTGGTGAACCAGTAAGCTCTTCAAACAAAATTATGTTTGAGCCTCTAGAACAAGAAACCATGGAGGTGGTCAGTGCAGCTCTACAAGAGAGTGCACAAGGAAACACCCGGGGCCCAATAGAGTTTCAGTGGATATTTTTAGATCCATACCTCCCTATCAGTGGCGGCTGGTGACATTTGAAAGTTATGGGGCGTAAGAGTTGGGCATGACTTTTAAGCCGCAAACAAAGTGAGCAAGCAAACTCACAACAGTGGATACAGGTTGGGTTCTCCTCTCAAGAGAAAATTGGAAAAAGATTGGCGAATGGTGAATTTTAAAGCAAAAGTATTCTGCTGTTAAGAGGCTGAAGAAGATTGGCTTTCAATGCAGGAATTCACAGGAACACAGCAAGATATTAATATAAAACTTAAACACAACACAGCAGGTTATTAATGTCATTAAACAGACACTGAAAGGCCTTTTCCATCGAACAGGCGGAGCAGGAAATAAAACGAGAATATTCCGTGGTGAGAGCACTTACTTGCCACCCTTCACTTTTCACTGTGATACAAACTCACAGCACCAGTGGTTGTGGGTCCACTCACTATTAGTGCAATGCCCACCACACACTGCGAGCCTGCTTTGTGCTCCCACTCTCAGCACCACGATTTGAGAGACAACTTAGTGCGCAGCAATACCCCAGTCCCCAAACGCACGCGCAACAGTTATGCTTGGTGTGCACACTTTTCAACTCGCGGTGCCATGGAGTGTTTTATAGAGTGCTTCAGTAACTTCATAGCGCTATTGCTGTGATACAGCGGTGTGTCAAATTAGTTTTTAAGCAAGTTAAAGTCCACATCCAATCCTGCATGCAATGAGGAAGCTCTTTCCATGTAAAGATACGTTTTAGAAACATTATTTCGCCAAAAATTAGTTTTAGTGCTCTTAAAAAGTGGGAGGTTCGCCTAACCTTCTTTAATCCTGTACAGAGTAAAATAAGTGCTGGTTTCCAGTGCTTCCAAAAGACGTTTGGGAGATGGAACTTACACACAAATTAACTCTTCCAGCACCCACACCCAGAAGTACACAAAACACACACACACACTCACTCTTCATTCTTCACTACTTCCTGATACATTCGACACCACCAGTTTTACACGTGGTCACAATACTAGTGAGGCCAATAGGGCAAGCGAAGGGCCACTCGAGCTGATGTCACTCAGGACTGAAAGCCGAGGTCCTTTGCCAAAAGCTGCTGGACCACAGAGAAAGTGAAAACACCAGACCTCCAGGCAGCGGGCGGGAGCTGACGATGAAAGAATGGTCAGGGATTACATTTAGAGACAAAGGCGGGGAGAACTAGCTCCGATTTCAATAATGCGAGGCCAGATTTAATTTACCTGTTTGGCGCCTGTTTCTGATCTTCAAACAGGCGTGGTCTACAGATGCTGGAGGGGTGTTTTTTTACTGCTGCTTATCAGAGTACAGTGCATGACAGGCAGTCTGTGCTCCTTTGACCTTGCTTCCCTTGAATACCAGGGTTACAGGATGTATCTCTCTTTCTCTCGTCCCACAGGTTAACTTTTTTAAAGTCCTGAACTTGCATCAGCGCTAATATGTCTAATTGGGAAACTTGGGCTTCCAAACAGGCCACGATTTCAGAAATGCCAGAAGGACTGGGGTAGAGTCAAGCATGGCCCTTCGCCTGCCTCAGTTCTCTTCGCATTACAGACGCCGAGGGCCATCGATCCCAGCCCACTCAGCAGGAAAAAAATGCGTTCTCACGGGACGGGGAGGGTGTTGTTGACATTCAGTGTTAGGTCCCTAAAAGTAACACTGGCCATAGATGGCCTGTTCCTCGCGCCAACTGAGAACTCCGTTGGCTGCAACAGGATGTTAGCAGTATAAATCTATGCAGTTGCGACCGCAAGATGAGCGGGGGAGGGGGTAAGGGGGGTGGAGGGGTAAAGGGAGTGTTGCGCGTGGGACGGCGAGGGTAATAAAATAAAGAATACTTACCTTCGTCCGGACCTCCGCTCCTTCTCTACACCCCGGATCGGATCACGCACTGCGCCGCCGCCTTAGAGACTCGGGTGTTCCATCAGTTTGAAAATACACCAGGCTGCGCGGTGGAGTCTCAGCCAATCCAGGCGCTGCATTAGCAGCACCAGGATTGGCTAGAGCACGGTTACTCCTCGCCCATTTTGAGACCCTCGGCCTCGGGTCCCTCGTCAGACATTCGCTAAAGGGAAAGGTAGCAGTGGAGTAGTGTGCGCAAGTTCGGGCTGCTCCTAAAAATGACCAGCCCAAAAACAGACATGCGCACGGCTATTGCTGCTGCAGTTGTGCTGTCAGTGACAGTCTGTCACTCAAGCTGACGCAGCTCCACCCCCTTCAGCCCTTCCGATTGCCTCGGGGCTGGGCGTGTCCTGTTAGCTTTTCAGTTCAGAGAGAGACTCGAGACTGGTCAGACTGCGAGACTTTTCTTTTACAGGCACAAATTGCATTTTAGGCGTGACGATGCTGTCCTTGTGGCTTAGTGGGGCAACGCCCGAACGCCCTCAATGGACGCACCGCCACTGCTCCCTATGGGTCCCGATATTGACCCATATTTTTAATACAGATGCTGACGGCCATTTTCTGAAATCATGGAGTGAAAGCATGTTTGTCAATATATTTAACCCCTTGCCCGTGGGGCTAATTCCCCCGCTGTGCTGGGGGGCGGGGAGCGCGCACAGCGCCCCGGTGCTCATGACGAGCTCAGCTCGGCATGAACCACGGTGGCCGGTGCTCATGACGAGCTGAGCTTGTCACGGCCACACCCGTTTCTTCAGAACGTTCAGCACAGCGGGGGAATTAGCCCCGCGTACGAGCGTTATGACGAGCTGAGCTTGTCATGAGCACACGGCCACCGTGGCTCATGACGAGCTGAGCTCGTCATGAGCATGGGAGGGGTTTAAAAGGGGGACAGGGGTGATGCTACGTGTTACTGTCCTATATTCCTCATAGATTCTTCAGTGAAAACTATGGGTAGGGCGATCTTGGCTAGGTTGAAAGCCTGGGTACAGAAAAAGAATATATTAACAGACTCACATTATGGTTTCAGGAAAGAAATAGGCACTGGGGATCAGGGAATCAACTTATACCTCATCATCTGCAAGTATTCTATGGCCAGGGGTAGCCACGTCTATTTATCTGTTGCTGATTTGTTTTGTGCCATTGAATTGTTGAACCATACCAAGTTTTGGCAGGTGCTAAGCTCCAACCAACATTGTAAGTCATTTCTCCAAGTTACCTAAACTTGTGTGTGCTCTATGGGAAAAACTGGGAAAGTACACACAATTTTCAGGTGACCCGGGCGATTCTGCAGGGGTGTGTACTCGCATAATTTTTATTTTCACTCTACATAATTGTTTTGGGCATATTCCTAAAAAATATAAATGCTGATGTCCCTAAGGTAGGCTCCCATATTCCTCCGATCTTACTTACATAGGCAATGCAGTACTTGTTTCCAGGATGGCAATTGGCCTCCAGCGACTAATAACAAAGGTTATTCTTTTCATCAGGAGTAGAGATCTAAAATTGAATTTTGCTAAGACCTATACCATGGTATGCGGTAAAAGTAAAAAACAAACGGGTGGTTTAGTCCCTCAGCAAAGGATCAAAAGCTTGATGAGGTGAAACATTTTAGTTACTTGGGTATTGTTTTTTCTCCGAAAGGTGACCGGTCACCCCACTTGAAATTAGCAAAGTTAATTCTGTAAAGGCCATTTCTGCAGTATCTAGCTTTGCAAAAAAAAAGTAGGTAGTAAACTCCTGAGAGAGATTACTAAACTATGTAGATCTAAATACCTCCCCGTGGCCCTTTATGGTTTACCAGTATTGGGCAGGTAAAAGAGTAAATTTTTACAGTTGCAAGAAAACATCCCCTTATGTCAGCTTTTGGCAGTGCTCAAATCAACTCCAGAATGTATCGCTCATACCAACTGGGTGTAGAGTTTTTGAAGGATACTATTCACCTTAACTCACTAACAAAACAGTTTCTTGTGTAAACAGGTTGTTAAATTCACTAGGGCAATTATCAAGGATTGTTTGGGTTTGGGCCACTGCGGGAACATACCTTGGCTCCAGGATCTAAAACCTTTATCGGAGCTGGGAATAAATATTAATCCCCAAGAACACCACAGTATTTAGCAAAAGAGAAAATAAATTGACTCAGATGGGGAAAAAGGGCGGCGCTTAGGGAATTTCAAGAGAAAAAGAAACCTACATTTAATAGATACTGCATAGGTACAGTCCAAGAATAGATTCAGGGTTACTTGAGGAGGTGTAGAACACCTCGCAATGATCCATCATTTCATGGTTTTGGCCAAAACAAATGCATGGCTCCTGAATCTGCGCAGGTGCCAGGGTAATCGGCAAGCAAGACAGGTAACCACACACTTTATGGGTTTGTAGATTTTATAGCGATATTAAGTCATTGACATTGCTGCCCGTCTTTCTATCCCAAGATTTAATTAAAAACAAGGAGGCTGTTATTCTTTTAAAAACTGACAAATCTACACATATGTTGTGTTATTCTTGATTATATCAAAAGGGCCCTTCGCAGACGACATTCGGTAAATTACTTGGATGATTTTATGTTTCGAATTAACTCATGATGATGTTTAAGAATCCTTATACCTTTATTTTATTGGCTCGTGAAATCACCTGTTAAACATTGAGATTTTTGGATATATTTATAAAATTGCATAGAGGAAAACAGGCATGGCCTTTAAAAAATGTATTTGCATACTGTGACTTGGTTTATTCTGATCTGTAGTTTTGTCAACCTTTGTAAATATTTGATTAACACTTGAATGTGTAATGAATTATGTTTTTATAATAAATATTAATTTTTTATCTTTTTATATTATTGAATGATTGTATATTCAATTATGATTTTTATTGTTTCTTTATGAATGTGTTTATTAATTTAATTAAAGATTGCATTGAGATTGAGACTTTCAAGTAGAGTTTTGTATCATTGGCCTATTGGTGAATCTTGATGCTGTCATCTGTGAGTAGAACACCAAGTGGCTCCATTTAGAGAATGAAGATGGCAGGAGACAGTATGTGCCTGTTTGAACAAACCAGCAGCGGTTAGCACAGGTAAGCGCGGTGAGTCTGGGCAGGGGGGAAGTCAACGGACGACAGAATTAGTATTATTTATTTATTTAATTATACCTAGTCCATCGTAGGTCGACTTAACCCCTCAGCCCCACCGCTCCTCACCGCATTCACCTGTGCCGGCCGCCGCTTGAACAAACTATTGGCAATAGGAATTGTAAGAGGAGAACCAGACAAACTCTATTTGAGACTCCAGAGTGCATGAGGATGGGATGGTGAACTGTTTTGAAGGCAACTGAGAGGTCTAACAATATCAAGAGTCAAAGGACATCTCAACTTGTGTTCAGGACGGCATTGTTTCCGATTTCTAAGTTAACGGTCTCAGTGCTGCAGCCCGATCTGAAGCAAGACTGATAGTCATGCCGGAGATGGCTATCATTGATGTGATCTTGGAGTTGAATATTGGCTTCTTTTTTAAGTGTTCTTGCCAACGCATGAAAGGTGAGCATTGGGCTGGCAGTTGGCCAGGTCATAAGGGTCTTGGGTAGGCTCCTTTGGAATGGAGGGAGCCTAGCCTGTCTTGAAATCTACTATGAAGATGCCTATTTCTGTTCATTTGTGAAGTTATTTATTCTGATAAATTGCTTAAACTGTTTTCGTAGAAACTGGCTTCCTTTCTCAGTTTAAAACATCTTCTCATAAGCCATCTAATATTGTGAAAGATCCATTTGAAAATATTGATAAATTGATGTTCTGGAAGCCGTGATATTCTGAGGTTTCACCAGACCAACAGATAAGCCCTCCAATTTCTTGACAGAGAGGGAAACATCTGGCTTTCTGAATCAGGAGCTGGTAAAACTGCACAGCCTGTTAGGCGGAAGATATTGGTGCTCCACAAACATTGCGACACTTCATTTATGAGCCAGTAAAAGTGTGCGTAATCTCCCTCTACGTGAGTTTGTTTAAGTTTTAGGACTCGCCTAGCGTTGCAGCGCATGCGCTGCTCGTTTTGCGAGGCATGAAGTGTACAGTATGGTGTGGAAGCTCCACACACTCTCCGCCCATTATTTTCATTGGATCGTATCTTAAATCCTGCCTTCCAATTGGTTGTAGGCCTGTTAGTCCCTCCTCATGACGAGCATGTCGGTATTAGTATCCTTCCATGGCTATTCGCCCCTTCACTCCGAAAACTATTTTCTTTCCATATCTCCCCTCTCCCGCAGTCCGTGAATTCTCTGCCTTTTTATGAGGTCGCTCGTCGTGCATCTACTGTGGTACTGGCTGACGCTCTCACACGTCAATGGAGAGCAAGAAAAAGCAAAGTGCCCGGCATTCATTACAGGACAAACCCCTGGCGCTGCATGTGTAACATAATCTGGGGTTCTCACAAGATCTCCATTTGATTAACAGGCGGCAGTGCCTCCCCTCTCCAACTCCTCCCACTGGTATCTATAATTAGATGCCTTTAGTTAAGCTCCTTATTGATTCTGCTGGTGCTGTAAATTGATACTGCTTTTTTGGTGAAATTGCATTCGCCGAACCAGCATCATCACTACGAACACGTCCACCTCTGTCTTCCGTTCCAGGACAGCGGGGTGGGGCTTTCCCTGTGTCGTTGCTTGCTTTTGGATCAGTCTGTGCACCTATCTAGCAACTCAGAAAGGGCTTCTGTGATTAGTAATGGTTGCAGAGAGTAGCCAGAACGGTCTTGCTTTGTCCGAGGAATTTTTTTGGTGAACTGCATTGACAATTTTCCTCATGTTGCACCCTACAGTACCTAACCCTCCAGCGCCAATAGGTATTAGATATGGGGCGGTGGGGTACTCCGTCGCTTCAAGCAGCATTCTCCTTTGTTTCGAGCGAGAAGAACCACGTTTGTTCCCCTAAGCTGGTGATGGTCTGTGCAAGCACCCCGGCACTGGAAGATTGGCCCAGGGACGTAAAGTAGGCTCCTGCATGGGATGGGGATTAAGTGCCTATCGCTGCGTTAATTTCAAGGGCTATAAAAAAATCTGTGCAATATTGGTGACCTAAAGCACACTCAGAAGGGGGGGCATCATTTTCCTTCACGCCATTGGAAGGGTACGGGTGTATAAGGCATTTGGCCCATATGTTATCTGACCTGTGTGACCTAAGATGTACATAATGAAGCTGTTTCCGCTCCATTCCTTTGCGGGGCCATTCTACAAACGGGAGGCTGCTGTGAAAACTTGATGCAAGAAAACAAGCATCATAATTCGTTTTTCTAATCTTTTTATATGTCTGGTGGTTTAATCCACAACCACTTTCGCGAACATAAGTATTAAAATGGGGTTTAGGAGTGAATACAAACGTGACAATCAGCTATAGCTATGTAAATGCACTGGTGTGATGGTTGATAATAGAAAAAGCATTGGCAGAGTCAATAGGTATTGGTTTAATTTGTTAAAGCATGCATGACTGCTGTTTACATGTGCTAGTATGTTAAAGCCTGGCCGACGTACTTTGCCAATGCTTGTTTTCGTTCTGCATTAGAGGGCACAAGTGTGCTTGGGCTCAGGCACCCCATGCACTATTTACTCTCTCACTTCCTGATGATCTCTGTCCTGCTCCCTCTTTTCAATGTTTTTATTTTTTGAAGGACCAGCAACTGAAAAGTGATACTAGGCCACTAGTGTCTTACTACGCCTTGTCTCGAATTTCCTTATATTTTCACCTTTTAATTCACCATTCTGCATTGCTGTCTGCCGAATTAGTAAGGTAAATGTAAAAAGCCACGTCACAGCGCATGCATACACAACAGAGACTATCGTGTAATGTATGTTTGTTTCTTTAATAGAAAACCCATTTCAAGATGTCCGACCATGTAGCTGTATGTGTGAGGATGCATCATGGTGCATGAGTATGAATGTGTTGTGACCAACTGGTGTCATTTTGCACGTTAATGCTAATGAAAAAAACATTTACTTAGCCAAAGGCTTGGCCTTTTATAGCCGAGAGACCTGTTTCTTTTTTCATCGCTCTTGGTCTAGTCTGGGGTTATCCTTAAAATCTGACTTGTTGGTCATACCTGTTCTGAAAAAATCATGCGAATGCAAGAAGTCATCTTGTGCAGAGCTCTGTGGATTCACCAAACTAAAGGTGCCGTGTGAGTTTGAAAGTAGAAACCACCACGTTAGGGTGACGATACTTGTTATTCACAATTGCCCATATACCATGGTATGATAAAGAGGCCAAATTAACAGGTGCATTCCTATTCTGTTTCCTCTTTTTAGTAAAGCTGAGGAAGACCCACAGCCTCATCCATGAGAAGATTCGCTCTGGGATAGAAGCAATGTATTCTGCAATAGAAGACTCTACATTTCTGTTTACCGAATCACATAGAATACACTCCCAGGATCATGATCTCAAATGAAACTTGTTAGGAATGTTTAATTCAGCTCCCTATCACAAGTGTGTGTGTACTTCTAGCCCTTGTTTCATAGTCTCAGTATCACAACAAACAATCACAAAGGAGGGATGCTTAACTAAAATGCAGCTATCCAGATCTGTGTGCAGACATTATCACGAAGAGTCTACTGTAGCCAACATTCAAGGATTTCATTTATTTCCATAGCATTACGAAAAATGAATCATTTGACTCAGATTCTACCATATTTTCTGCAAAAGGTGACAACTCATCAAAAACAGGCGCAACTTCATGTTGGGCCGATGCATCATGGTCCCTCCCCAAGCACCATCCGGATGAATTTTTTCAGTTTTCTTTTTACATTTATTTGCGGTTTTATATAGTTATTAAATATTGTATACTTCAACGTGTTCTCGGGTCAGATAGTCATCAATATTACCCGAGTGCTTGACGAGGCTGTAGTGGGCCCTAGTTTGGGATGGTTTGCACTACCAATGTGGATAAAAAAATACAATTTTCAGTTTCATTTTGAATGATTCACGAGAGGGGAAGGTTCTGTCAGTAGAAGGAGTTTCTAGTTCAAGTTTATTTTATTTGCATAGTTACCATAAACCATTGCAGTATAATGCAAACAGCCTATGAAACATTAAAACACAATAAAATGCATTAAAACTGGAGAGTGCATCCAGTGATTACTGTGCTATGTGACTTAGATTTCTTAAAGGGTGAGATCTCTAGGAGGACAACGTCACAACTTCTCAGTTGGCATAGACCTCCTGAATCCACTTTTTCCAGGTGCGGTGATTTGGTGGTGCCTTTATAAAGTGCCTTGTGGGTTAGGCCGGGGGTTTGAAAATAGTGCAAAGAAGGTGACCTCAGAGCGATCGGAGTGTGTGAAACCTGGTCTCATTGTTAGATTTTGTGACCAGTCCATTGGCTGTGTGTAAGGCAGCTTTGAGTAGGGAACAGTGTAACTTGTAAGGCCTTGTCTTGATAGATGTAGGGCTGGTACAGCATTCATGAACAGTCAGATCAAATCACTCACCAGTCTTGTTTGAGATTGTTCTGCCCCCAAGGGCATCTGTTTTCTCAAGGGTACCATCATATAGGCGTGACGTATCACCACTCAGCGATGGTGAAGTGAAGAGTTATCAAATCCATTCTGATACATTTTCAGAGGCACAAACCAGCCAAGCTACACGGAGCACACACTCATTTTATAAATGACTCTGCAGAACCAAGCAGAATATTTCTCTCATGGATTTTTTTAAACCAATTCAAGTGAACCATTTCCTGAAGAGCACATGCAACCCTCTACTTGCGGCATGGAGGCTCTAAGCCTGAACCAGCTTTTTCCTCCCAGACATAGTCAGGGACCAACGCCTGAGCCACAATTAATCAATCAATCAATCAATCCATTTTTCATGCGCACTACTCACCCGTGAGGGACTCAAGGCACTGTGGGAGGGGTGGGGTGCTGCTAATGCTCGAACAGCAAAGGTCTTGAGAAGTCTCCTGAAGGTTAGCAGGTCCTGGGTCTGTCGCAGGCTGATGGAGAGGGTGTTCCAAGTCTTGTTGGTGAAAAGGGAGAATGAACTGCCGACGGCGGTTACTCGTCGGATGCGGGGGATGGTGGCAAGGGCGAGGTCCACAGAGCAAAGCTAGCGGTTCAGGGTGTAGAAGCTGAGTCCACACTGGTGTTCAAGGGTGCTACCCAAAGCCCACTCATTTATCGTCTTGAAATAGCACAATATAAGCATAGCAACCAGAAAACCACAGTCAAGGAGTGTGAAAATCAGCTAACAGCATTCCATTCCACATTATTACATCCTCTGATCTCAAGCTGCAAAACTGCTTGCTGTAGGGTGCCGCCAGGAGGGGGTCGCCTTTACAGCATCACACGGGCACTAGCTGTAGAGAGAGACACGGCCAGGGGTCACCAAATACCCTTGCATCAGCCCTGGTGCTAACAGAAATCATCATGTCAATGAATACCATTTAAAGGCATATGGCCAGGGACTGCCAGAGGACCCCCACCCTTCCGTTAACCAACATTATTAACCAGGACATGAGAGGGATTTCTTTGGAGGCTGGTGGTCGTACAACCCTCCGGCCGTATTTATTAAAACATACAAATAAATCAAAAATTGAAATAAACAATAAATACACAATTACGCAGAAAACTTTACATGACATTCTATTACAATTGATATATACAGATATCAGATGGCCAACCTTAACATACTTCTAGTACAAAGGTATTTCCTCTCCGAATCTAACGCAACAGTCACATTATTCAATATTTGTTTTCTGCGTATCCTATTTGGGCCTACGGCAAGGTCACTAACTGATGCCAGATCCTTATCACTTAAACCACGCCCTCCTGTCGGAGTGCACATGCACAGAGAGCCCGTTTACTGTGGGGGTACACCACTGCCTGGTTACCCCCATACGCCCTATTAAGCGCAGAGGGCCCTTTTACCGTGCGTGGAGGTACACCCTTCCCCGGTTACCCCCGTACGCCCTATTAACTCCAATAAAGGGGGCCCTTGCATCTTTGCGCCGTTTACTGGCGTCATTGTGCACGTGCGGGTGGCCAACCCGCTTAGAGAAAGCGTGACTCTCCCCTCCCCCGCACTGCACCAGGAGTTCTAGGAGAGACCACTTGTCCCTCACTTTGAGTGACCCCATTCGAGAATGGCACCGCTCCCCTAAGGACCTTAAATTAACTGCTCACCAATCATGACCTTACCGCCTGACCAAGGAATAGCAATAAATACGACTATTGATGACCTGTAAACGGGAGAAAGTTTTAAGGAACAAAACGTATTAGTCAGACACTCTTGTAATCCATAAACATTTGTAACAAAATTGTGAAAACCTTCATAACACACAATAACAATCATCTGCTTCAGGGGATGGTGGGTGGGGAAAAAGATTTACAGCCTCCTAGAGGCTGGAAGGGCAGGCAATGGCGCGCAGGAGTCAAAGAGGCAGACTCTCGTGCTCCACGGCCTTTTAACACTTCATCTGCCAGGCCGGATCTAACCGGCCTGGCCTTTGTTCCCTAGTGAACCGGAAGTGACTCAATCACTTCCGGGACACTAGGGGACGACCCGGGGTCCAATACAGGTTGAGGCACGCCCACCGCGTCATGGTGACGCGATGGGGGGCGCTCCCCAATAGCTAATGCGGGTAGCGGGTGGGGGCCGGTGCGCCTCGGCATAACTGTCAGCCTCGCCTTTCCCTTCCTATCTTCACACGTCACCACTGCCCACCACCCCTCCACATTCATGGTGTCATGCCAGGCACAAGGCTGTAGATCTACTGCAACTGCACTAACTGGCAACTGTGCAAGACATAACACGTGCTCAAAAGTGGCCAACCCTACCTTGTGAGGTGGTATCTAACAATCACGGTACTAACAGTTGTGTAAATCTTACATTTGTTACTGGGATGTTTAAATTGTATACATAAACGTGTTTGCAATATTCACACAATGTCGGAAATTATATGTTGCTTGTGTGTTCGTGTGCTAGCAAATAAATCAAGTTTGTCAGCTGCATTTAATAAAAAACATACTTTCACGATTCATCTGTCCAAACCCTTATTTATGTCTTAACGTTTTGTTATTTGGATCCTAACTTCGGTGATGTGGTGACAGCTGCATTCTACAAAGAGTTAAACAAAATGGCGTCATCGATCTAAGGATGCATGAAAGTTACAGAGCAGATAATAACCAACCGAGCGTTTGGAGAGTCCGGCTTGCTGCGGACAGTTTCAAGCTGGGCATGAGGAAAGAGGGCGCTAGGCATGAGGAAAGAGGGCGCTGGGCATGAGGAAAGAGGGCGCTGGGCATGAGGAAAGAGGGCGCTGGGCATGAGGAAAGAGGGAGCTGGGCATGAGGAAAGAGGGCTCGGGGCGACTCTACACTGTGAAACCAACGTGAGCGTGCAGGCTTTGCATCTGTGCCACACAGCATCGTTCAACCTTAGACGAGTTTACTAGTAAAGGGAGGGTTACTTTCATAAAATGCCTTAGATGTCACTGTGCGGAATTATAACGTAAGATCCACGTCCTCAATTTCTAAGGATAACAGGACTTCAATCTACAAATATCCTAAACAGGCACTGGCAAAGTCAATAGGTTTTTTTTGTTAAATAACTGGAAGATCTTCATTGGCTCGCAGCTTTGTGTGTGTCATTGCCTGGGTGTGTGATAGGATGGACGCAAGAATGCCACCAAGGGTAAATCAATGGGTGTGTGAGGGAGTGAGTGAGAACCTAAGTGCAGTTATTCTTCATTAGGGCAGCTAGCGAGGGAACCCCTGTGAGTCCCATATTGCCGTGTGCTCAGCCCAGGCAAGCTAATGCTTCGCTTGGGAAAACACAACACGTTTGTAAAGCACATGTTCACCCAGAAGGGTATCTTGGCGCTGAATAGCAGACGGGTGTTGTTACCCAACTCAGTGGTACTAGTTTTATTGACCTCAGAAGGATGGAAGGCTGAGTGGACCCACCTGGATTGAATCAGTGACCATGAGGTCGAACACAGGCCCTTACAGTAGATGCATTAGTCCTCTAAGTCACCAGACCCAGCTAGCGCCCCCGGAGCCGGCTGATAACCACTGTACCTGTGACCGCCCAGGCCCTGGGATTTGCTGGGACTACGTCCACCTTTCACAGGCAAAGACAGTGCAACGCTTTAAGTGTTCTACTCGTTTTGTCGATTTAATTGCCAATCTGGGGCTTCACGCTATGACTTATATTGAAAGAGCACAGACTGACATTATAGACAATACTCGTAACTGTGGCCAGGTTTGGTTGCCCGTAGGAAAACATTCATGCATTCGAAGGAGCTATACTGAGGGGTATTACCCCCCTCCCTTCTGTAACACCTGCGGAGCTGATCAGTTGAAAAACAGGCTTCCACTCCTAATTTATGCCACACCTAAGAAACGTCGCTTGAAGTTGAAAGGCAGTGATAGATTTTAGATTTTCGAGTAATTTGAACCACACTGTCGGTTATGAGTCACTGCTCCCTGACGTTACTGTAGCAGGACTGACGTTTTCATAATGATGTATTAAGAAAGTAATTTTGCGAATTTGCAATTCACAAATTTGCGGATTTGCGAATTCGCGATCCGCAAAATTCGCGAATTTGTGCAAATTTGCGGATTTTTTATTTTTGGGGTTTTTTTGGGGCGAGACCGTGATGTGCCCTTTGGTTCATCACTGCCACCCTCTAGTTTTTTATGCCCTTCTGCCCTCTGTACCACTCGTTTTTGTGCCTTTCTGCCCTCTGCCCCACTCGTTTTTGTGCTCTTCTGCCTTCTGCCCAACTCGTTTTTGTGGTCTTCTGCCCTCTGCCCCACTCGTTTCTGCTCTCTATCCCACTCGTTTTTGTGCTCTTCTGCCCTCTGCCAAACTCGTTTTTGTCCCCTTCTGCCCTCTGCCCCACTCGTTTCTGTGCCCTTCTGCCCTCTGCCCCACTCGTTTTTTGTCCCCTTCTGCCCTCTGTCCCACTTTGTGCCCTTCTGCCCTCAGCCTCACTTAGAATGGCGTCTGCAAGCTGCCAGCGCCATTCTAAAATAGCTACAAAGTCAGCTTCAACAGGAAGCACTAATAGATAAAGTAAAGCAGGTGCTCGAGTTGAAGGTCAAATTAAGTTACACAATCATTAATCACCCCGAGTTTGGGGTGATTAATGATTGTAACTGAATTTGAGCTTCAACTCGAGCACCTGCTTTGCTTTATCTATTAGTGCTTCCTGTTGAAGCTGACTTTGGTAACTATTTTAGAATGGCTCTGGCAGCTTGCCAGCGCCATTCTAAAATAGTTACAAAAGTCAACTTCAACTTTTGACCCAATCCTTTCCGCTCGCGGATTTTGCGGGAAATTCGCGGATTGCAAATTTTCAGAAAATCCGCATAATCCGCGAGCAGAACGGATTTTCCGCCCATGCTTAATGCTTTTTCTATGCAGGGGAGACGGCTGATTTGAAACAGAAACCACGAACTCTTTATGATTCAATATCTCATCTTCGTAGTTTGCCATCCCATTTTGGTACTTCTACAAATCCTGGGTGAGCTGGAGCCTGATGCAAGTCCGTCTGGACAACATACATGGTTTCAGCCGTACAGGAGTTTGGTTTGGAATATTAAGCATAGAAGGCCTATGTAGAATTTAATTTTTAAGCATATAGTGAAGATCCTACTTTGGAGATATTTTTACAATGTATGGATGACTCAAAATGACAAATATATTAATTATATCTTAAATACTGATTAACTGTATACAAAATATTTATTGATTTTGTCAAAAAAGTATTAATAAGACCCATTTATGAATTCTGGGATTTTACAGAAGGCATGGTTGCCCAGAAGTGATAAGTTAATTTCAATAATTTTATTTTTATGGTTAATTTTAAGATTATACTTTAAATTTATAATGAAATGATCACATTTCATTTCATTTTCATTTCATCTTTATTTCGACAATGTTGTCATAAAAGAAATCACATTAGATTAACAATTAAAAAATTAAAAATTAATAAGTTACGACTAAACACAGTAAAAACTACGATCATCGGGTATCCTAGGAGCTATTTCATCACAACCAAGTGCATGCCAATAAACATAGATAGGTGCATGATCAACTAAAAGCCCTGTCCATCTAGAGTTAAAGGTCAAGGTCCCTAGCAACTATACAGATGTATCTACTAGATTCTACTTCCAACAATATTCACATATTTCCTTCTAATGTTCCACATGGCTGCTAAACATTTAGTTACAGCAAAAACAATTAGAGGAGAAAGATCAGTTTCAAGTATTCTATGAGCTTGGGAACAATTCCTAATCCCCAAATGTTTACAAATGGGAATAATCCACTTATTTCTAGCTTTCTGGTAAACAGGTCAAAAAAACACAACATACAATTCATTTTCCAGCTCCGAGGTACAGCCAGGACAATTTTTGGTAGTAGGTAAACACCACTTGCTCGTAAGGGCTCTAATTGGCAAAGAGCCGTGTCTCCATTGGAGATACAACTTCCTAAAAACAACTGGACTGACATCATCGAAGACAGACTCAAATTTATAAAAATCTTTAGTCATAAAAAACATGCCAGCCATATTACCAGTTTGTGCATTCGATAAACGAGCATCTAGGTTACTTTCATGGTACAAATTGACCAGATGCTTGTGCGATAAATTTCTGCAAGGATACTCCGGGTCGGACCACATGGGCGAGAGGCCTAATCTCTCAAATTCCTCTCTTACGTATTTCAAACAAGGAAGTTTCAGCGCATTCGGAAGTCTTAAGACCTCCGCGAGCTCTTGCCTATAGTTCTTAAGCTCTGGGGTTACCCATAATCGCCTCCAGAAAGTTAGAGGTTTGAGATCCAGTTCCGCATTTATGGGTCTAAGGCCCAGGTCAAGCCTGAGCGGTAGCAGTGGTGTACTAGGGGGCAGTGATACCAGCTCACTTAAAAATGTATTCTCCGTGACAGCAATCGCAGGTGCACACTTGTGACCCCACAATTCGCCACTATGAATTACTGCCCCACGTGCCTGCAATTTATACATTTCCAGAGGTGGGCCATTTGGTTTTATAGAGGATTTATTTAAGAGCTTGAGAATGCCCCCCGCTTTTTGAGAGAGCTTTAGTTGGGATTTTATTTGATGTTGTACCCAGGTCATACTTTCATTAAGGGTGAGACCGAGATAGAACGTCTGGACTCTTTCAAGCCAGTCTCCACCTATCGCGGGGCTCGGGCATGTTGTTATCGGAGGATTGAAAATCATGAATTTCATTTTCAAGGTATTTATTTCCAACTCCCGATCCCGACAGAAAGACACAAAGCCGTCCAGAACTCGCTGGATGCCCATAGGGGCCTTAGAAAGTAATTGGGTATCATCTGCGAACATAATCGCAGAGATCCCAGACCCGGCAAGCTTTGGAGCATCGCCATTGGGGACCGCATTCAGGTGGGCGATTACCCCGTTGACGTAGAGGCAAAACAGGGTGGGTGCCAAGACGCACCCCTGTCTTACCCCCCTGCCAACGGGGAATTTAGCTGACAAAGAACCATCTTTCCCACACCTGACCTGTGCAAAATTCTCAGTGTGGAGTCGAATTATCATGTTCAGAAGAGGGGAAGGAATACCCAATTCCGAAGCACACTCCACAATTTCCGGCGTGGAACTAGATCGAAGGCCGCACGGAGATCCACAAAGACAGTGTACAGTGAGCCGCCCTGATCATACAGTTTTCCAGAAAAGCATGGTTAATCGAAAAATCTGGTCCGTGGTGGATACATTCTTTCTGAACCCAGCTTGTTAAAGGCTTAAGATGTCAAGTTCCTCCATCCAATCTAAAAGGCGGTCTAGAATCAGCCTCGTTAAGACCTTTTGCGACACGTCAATGAGGCTGATTGGCCTGTAGTTGACTGGGAGCAGAGGTGAGCCCTTCTTGAAGATAGGGACTATCTCTGCTCTCAGCCAAGTACTTGGGACCGCCATGCCCCCCAAGATTGCATTAAAAATAACCGTTAGATAAGGAGCCCAAACCCTGGGTTCGTGTTTGAAAAGATCGCCAGGCACTTTATCCAGCCCCGGGGCTTTACCAGATGGAAGTTTGAAAATGGCAGCCATGACTTCTCCCTCAGTAAAATCAGGCTTGGTCGTATCAGCCGTAAAACTAGGAACTATTCCCACTTGAGCCAGGACTTCATTAGAGTTATCCCCCTGGTATAAGGTATGAAAGTGTTCTTCCCACACCTCCGCAGCGATGTTCGATGCTACTGCCGAAACGGGGTCTGCCGACCCCGTACTCACAATTAGACAGAACTTCCGAGCGTCTCTTATTAACAGTGCAGATGTTAAGTTTGCCCAGTTCTCATTCCCCCACTCAGCCTTAGCATGATGAATTAACTGGCGATATACTATCCTCCTTTGTTTTATTAGTACCCTATTATTATTCTGCTTCAGGGCCTCGAGGAGTTCTGTTTTTGCCAATCTGCAGGCCTTATTGTACTAGGTGGGTTTGATGCCGGCACTTCTCTCTCTAGACCCTGGGTGGTTTATGAATCTCTGCTAGGCTATTGGCTAGTTCCTTGTTAAGATCTCCTAGCCTTGTATATACTTCAGGCGGGGGGTGCTGCAGCTTTAGGGCACCAGCGGCTTCCAATACCGGAATTACCCGATCATATAGCTCTGCCACTAAGTTTGGGTGAGTGACCAATTTATCCCATCTAACCCTACTCCTGTTATTTGATAAAAGCACCCTATTAACGAGTCCACACTCTGTGGTGCAGCTATCTTTGGAGATACTAGGGGATAGAAAGTCTAGGATCAACGCATTGTGATCACTTTCTCCCCTGGGTACCACCCTAAAATCAGAGACCTTGTGCCAAGCACAGCTCTCCACAAAGATATAATCCAGACGTGACTTCTGCCCAGGTTTATTAAAAGTGCACCTTGAAGGGATATCCGATATAACACGGCCATTGCAGGCCCTGATTGAGTGGTTCAATGTCAAGGTCATAATTTGTACGGCCAATGGTGCCCATGATCTTGCAGGGGGACCCACCACTTGAGGAATTTTCCAATGGTCATCCTCCTCCTGGTTTGCACCATCCAACAGGCCCGTAAGTGGCTCAAAATGAGAATTGAGGTCTCCCCCTGCCACAAGTGTAACTCCCTCGGAGATTTCATTTAGGAAGGAGGAGAGCTCTTCGATGGTTCTGGACTCATATGTAATACTCACAGGTCTAGATTAGATATTGACCAGAGCGAGTCTAGAGCCATTCTGCCACTCTAGGACCACACATTGCACATCCGTTTCAGTATCCATAACCCTGGCGCAACAGCCCAAATGGACTCCCACCCAGATTGTTAACCCACCCCCGACGGTCTGCCCTTTCCCCCCCACCTTGCAGGGACTGAGTATGAGGCAAGACCAAATCGAAATTGTTCTTTCCTAGCCCAGGTTTCCTGGTAGAGACATACATCATTCGTATCTATAAAAGAGCACCACTCATGCATGGCCATTTTGTTACAGAGACCTGCCACATTCCAATAGAGAATTTTTAGTAATGTAGAGTCAGAAGGGGGACCTTGGATTCGCAAGGTGGATTCTACTTCGGTGGGAAGCGTAGACACCTTATGCAAAGTTACTTGCCCCGTAGCTTGACTATCGGTGATGAGTCCAGAAGACACAATCACCGGTGTCCCTGGGTGAGCAATCCTCACACTACCTACTTCCTGGCCGCGACACTGTTTTAAGTCACCCGTACCCCCGTCTCGGCCCCCAGAACCAGCTTCATGGTATAATCAGTCTACCTCACACTACCTACTTCCTGGCCGTGACACTGTTTTAAGTCACCCGTACCCCCGTCTCGGCCCCCAGAACCAGCTTCATGGTGTAGTCAGTCTACCTGGTCCAGGCAGCTATACCTATTGATGTGAGAGTAGTCGGCGGGCACAAAAGGCTCATAGAAGTTGGTGCTAAACCCTCTGTTGTGTCCCCTAAGTCCCACCCTTGTCCAACCTTCTTCAAGCCCAGGTTCGGATTGAATGTTAGCAGGCGGGTAAAAGAATGATAATGGAAGTGTCTGGATTGCGGTACCTGCCATGCTGCCTGGCCAGTTTCACATATGTACGACAGTCTCGGGGTTCCTAAAGTTTACCAGGATACAATCGCCCTTGATTTTTTTGTTAGTATATCCCACCCACGAAACCCTTCTAACTATTAATATTTCACTTGAAATATTGGGGGGAAGGGGTCTATGGGTGTTCAACCAACTAGCTACTTTATTTTTACGCAAAAGATTCTACTGCTGAATTGCTAAGCTCGGGAACACCGGTTAAAACCACTACAAGGGGAGCAGCCTCACGGGGTAAGTTGACTACCTTTTTCAGCCTCACTCTATTGCCATCAGCGTTAGATCACTCATCATTCACCGTAGTCTTTCTGGCCAACATATTGGAGTTGATCGATACGGCAGACTTGGTGTTCTGTACTGAGATAGGGGGGATTATTTGGGCAGGAATAGTCACTGAGATGGGGAGGTTAGGTGGAGGAACACCCCCCATTAGCGTCAGGCACCCTCTGCGTACTTTCCAAAGATTTCAGATGGTCCACCATACCCCCGGTGGCCGTTTCTATTGTTTGGAGCCTAAAATCAATACGATCAAGTCTAGCAACCAGGGGGTCAAGCAAAGCTGGTCATCCCCAGCATTCGCTAGATCCCCAAATCTAAATGCGGTGGGCTGCGCCACAGGCAGGATTTGGGGGGGTAGGTCACTAATACCATTATTAGCTTGAGGAACCACCCTGACTTCTGTAGGACCAATGTTATCAGAATTAGTGGGACCTTTGTCTAGTTTAGCCTTTTTTTCACCCCTAACCTGCACCCCTCGTTTCCTTTTAGGGACAGCCCCTTCCCTAATTCCTCGTGACTGAGGAGTATTAGAATCTTGCCCACCTTCAGATGAGACACCATTTCCTATTGGTGGCACAGGAATAACCTCAGTAATAACCCAGAGGGAGTCTCTATGCATTACGGGGCTGCACCTAAGCTCTTGGAGTACAGTTGTTATTGTTTGATCAATACTATCTAGGAGGGCAGTAGGGGAGTCCCTGGCCTTTTCAGGGGTTTTGGCTTTAGCTATTAGACTCAATGAGGATCTTCTAACACTTTCAATTCCTTGCGAGAGCCGTCTTTCTAAAAGGGTTAATTCATTAGTCACAAGTGAATTTGCTCTAAGCAGAAAATTGTCCAAAGTACCGGCCACCATGGTACTCGACGCCGTGGCTTTACTTCTGGTTTCCCGGGTTGTCATAGTGCTTACTCCACAACGGTCCTCCGCCCGCGAATGAGTAGGTGCCAGTTGGGCTCTAGTGCAAATAATCAAACAGCAAGAGGGGTGGCCCGGTCCGGTCTTGCTCGGTCTGTAACGAGCTAGAATGGGCCCGCCCTTGGCCCGTACTTGGCCCAGACTTCGCCCGGCGCACACCCGCGCGTGTCCCGCGAGCGCGATGTGGGCGTGTCTAAATGGGAGGAGTTGGGGCGGGAAGAGGGCCAGCTGCGGCAGATCAGTAGCCGCACAGCACGCTGATCCTCGCAGTCCCGCAAGCTGCCAGTAATTCGTTCTCCAGCCCAAAAGTCGGCAAATGTCCCGGTCGGTATTCAGGAAGTCCAGCCGTCAGCAATCTCGGCAATGCACCCGCTAACTTGTCACTATGAGCGGCTCCCGCGAAGCGGGGGCCGCAAAAAGTTTATACTGCCGGGAGGCGGGGCGTGAAGAGGGCCAGCTGCGGCAGATCAGGAGCCGCACAGCACGCTGGTCCTCGCAGTACCGCAAGCTGCCAGTAATTCGATCTCCAGCCCAAAAGTCGGCAAATGTCCCGGTCGGTATTCAGGAAGTCCAGCCGTCAGCAATCTCTGCAATGCACCCGCTAACTTGTCACCATGATCACATTTGATATAGCGCACAGCTACTCAAACTAAAGTGTCCTGGCGTAGGAGGCGGGCTGGTGGCAGATCGCTGAGGAAGGGCTAGTTTTTAAAGAGCAAGGTTTTAAGATTCTTCCAGCAGGCTGTTCCACATCCATGCTCCCAGGAATCCAAAGTATCTCCCCCCCTCATATGCGCTAAGCGTATTTTGGGTATGTGGGCAAGATTTGCATTTGAAGAATTAAGGGACCTAGTTGGATTATAGCGGATTGTGCGTTTGTTTAGATAGCTGGCTCCTGTGCCATCAGAAGCTTTAAAAAAGATGACCATAGCTTTGAATTTGATCCTTTCCTTAATGCACAGCCAGTAAGATGCGGGTCATATTAGTCCTGGGTTTGGGTCTCACAATTGCTCTAGCTGCTACATTTTGCACCACTTGCAGATGTGGGACAAGATAGTCGGGCAATCCAAGGTACAAACTGTTGACATAGTCTAGTTTTGATGTCACCAAGGCTTGAACCACAATCGTCATACTGTCCAGTAAAAGGAGGGACAGGAGTTTTTTCAGCATGCGGAGTGTCCCAAAACAGGCGCCTGTTAATGTTTGGATCTGTGAATGCATGGAAAGAGCATTGTCGATGACAATGCCCAGGTTTTTACCTTCTCCTTGGCTGAGAGCGGAGGTGACAAATCCTTTGGCCACAAAGTGCTCCAATTATAAGTTCAGGTTGTCCAAAAAACTCGACTTCTATTTTATCAGGATTACACTTCAACTGATTTATCTTGAGCCAATTGAATACCTTGTAAGACAAGATCTGATATTTGCACCGTCAAAGTCAGTTCCTTTGTCACAAGTGAAAATCAGTTGTGTGTCATCCGCATATGAGTCAATGTTGGCACCTTCTTCCTCTACCAAAGGTACCAGGGGTGATAAGTATATAATGAAAAGAGTGGGACTAAGGATAGAGCCCTGGGATACAACCAGATTCATAGAGAAGATGAGAGATGAACAAGCATGTGCAATGCAATCAGTCGTGCCTTTTGGACCTTGTATGTATGTAGCAATGCAGCACATTAGCCCATGTGCTGAAACATGTACTGTTCTTCAACATGGAGGGAAAGTAAGCAAACTGCGTGACACGCCTGGTATGGGAACACATAGAGATAAATAGTGTCTTTGAGCAGGAAATGATATAGTCCAGAGCTCTGTTTTTAATATAAATCAGGGTCTTTGGTGGTCATATCACTGAAAATACAAGATTTGGAGAAAAAAATGGTCTATGGGTGCTCGTGGAAGACAATTTCTATGGACTGGAATCTAGAGAATGCTAAAGTGAGTCTGGTCACTGACCCCTGCTGGTCGTTTTCTATCAAGAGAGTTAAATAGAGGCAGTTGCCAGAAAAAAAAAGTCTCTCAGCAGAAAGCAATTCTGGTATTTTACTGACCTTCGAGCCATCTAGCGGCCGTGGCTGTGTTACTCGCCTTCTTCATTAACAGAGGGAAGCCTCTGCACTAAAACCTGTAAATAAAAGCTCCCCACACCTGTGAGGAACCCTGGGGCCTGGGTACTAATGACCCCTCTACCCCCACATATTCTTACAGGCATGCCCTGGGTCAGCCCACTGCTCATTTGGCTTGATAAAGCTTGCACAGGTGTTGTACACTTGCAAACCTTTTCTCTTGAGCAACAATTACAGGAGGACAGGATCGGTGGCCCCGATAAACCAAGGCCAGGGACCCTGGAATTATGCAATTTTACAGGCGCTGTGTTTTTGCATTGTTATGGGTTTGCCACATAATCCATCACCTGCTGCTTATTGTGCAGATTTAAACAACAAACAGTTATCAGCTCAAATGGATCAAAAGTTTCCAAAAAGTAGCAACACGTGACTAACGTCAGTTAATATTTCAAAATATTCCGAAGTCCAGTATTAAACATTAGCGCTGAGATGGCACACCAGCGGCACTGCAAGCTGTAAAACACTAATACCAAACACCATTGAAATAAATACTTTAAAGGTGTTTTCCTTCAATGCAGGGATTTTTACGTAAGGCGATGACTTGTATAGACGCTAGTAGTAAGAAGGGATACCTTCCATCAAAAAATCCTGGTCGCAAAAGTGACAGCTCTGGTTTCAAACTGCTGGTCGCAATTTTGACAGCTTTGATATGTCTGGTCTTAAAGTTCTGGTCTTATTTTTGACAGTTTAAGGCCAGAACTGTTTAAGACCAGGCCTGAGCACTCCCGGACATGTCCATTTTTGCTGCCAGCCACTCCCTGGCATGTCCATTTTTGCTGCCAGAGCTGTCAAATTTAAGGCCAGAAGTTTAAGACCAGGACTGTTTAAGGCCTGGTCTTAAACAGTCCTGGTCTTAAACTGCTGACCTCAAACAAGTGACAGGTGGACCGTGTGTTGACAAGGGCCGGCAGGTGTCCCGGAAGGGGGCGTATGAGTCACAGGGGGGGCGGGTTGTTTTTGGAGGCAGAGGCGTGGTAGAGCAGCCCTATGGCCATGTGCCCCTGTTGTGGTGTAGAGGTATACGCCTCTTTTAGGGGTGTTGATTTCTATGAATACATATAAGCAGGGGTCAGGAGCCGGGTGTAGCAAGCAGCCGCTGGACAACGTGAAGGGTCACCATGGCAGAAAGGAAGAGCTACAAACCATTTGAGAGAAAACATTGGTTTGGTGGCTCACAGATCCCCGTCAGTAGCTTTTACAGAACCAGACCTTCGGTAATGGAAGAGAATACTCAACCAGAAGAACCTTATGGTTGTGGGTTTGCTAAGCAATGGCCGCGCCGGGTGGCCCCGATTAAGTGTGACAGCAGCTCTAGCGAGTGTTCGAGTGACGGCTTGGCGTCTGAGCAAAGCATGCTCTTGGAGTTGGAGGATGAGGAAGAATCCATAGTTCCGCCTAACATGCCCGTCTATGAAACCATGGATGTTCACATGACGAGTCCTCAGGAAGTAGGTGTGCAACAGCCTGGTACAAGCGTGGAAGCTGAAGGGTCCCCAATGGATATTAGCGACTCTCAAGATGTCGGAGCAGCCGCCACGGGGTGTGAAAATGTGGAGGTGAGTTAAAATGTTAGGAGCAACCATTTTGCATAAGGATGTATTTTATTTCTTCAACTACCAAACTTTAATCTTACTTTTGACCCCTCTAGAGAGCACCAGTTCCTAACACACCCATCTATGAAACCGTGGATGTTCACATGACGAGTCCTCAGGAAGTAGTTGTGCAACAGCCCGGTACAAGCGTGGAAGATGAAGGGTCCCCAATGGATATTACCGACTGTCAAGATTTCAGAGGCGCTGCAGAGGGTGGTGAAAATATGGCGGTAAGTCGAAAAAAAAAAGTTAGGAGTAGACCCTTTACATGAAAGTCTGTTGTCTTTCTAGCGCTAACGGGTTGTCAATATTCATCTTTTGAACCTAGGATGAAACACCGAAAAGAACTGATGCCCCGGGGCAGACTGCAAAAGGCCGCAGCTTGAATCTGTCTTGTATATGCTGTGCAAACCAGACTGGGAGTTCCACATATCCGGGGGCACCTATGTCTACGGAGTGTGAAGAGTGTTCCAAGAACGACGACTCTGAAAAACCAACGCCTGGGTTCACCAGATTTGGGTTCACCACTGATGACATATCAAGTGTTAAAGGTTTCGCAGCTGTGGTTGTACACACATGTGTCAAAAGGGACTATTACAGCCTGTGTTTCGGCCATCGTATTAGGGACCCGCAACAGGGGGCGCATGAGTGTCTATCCGGATCATACAGAGATCGTGTAATCCGGTACATATGTAGTATGCTAGACCCTTACAAGATGTATAAGCTGCTAAGGGTGGTGCGTGGCCTGAGCGCTGCAAACAGTTTTGTCCATCCGAGCATGCTGAAGATCATGACGGCGACAGTCAGGGAGATACGCTATGCCAACGACCCCTACGCAAAACTAAGAAGCATGCCCGGCACCGGTGTGTGCTGCGACAAAAAGATGGCACAAAGACTCATAGAAAGGCGCATGTGTAATCTGTATCTAAAAAACAGAAAAGTGGTATCCATGGCACCACAAAGGCTATTTTATAATAGATAAACCCTGATGTATTGTGACCTTATAGCGTGTATTTAAAGTAAAGTAGTAGAATGTTACACCCTAAAACCATATATGTGTTAAACCGTACTTGCTATGTATACTGTGAAAAGATATGAAACCCCTTTTGTTTGTGATTTGGTAATACTCATTATTTTTTAATAAAATGTTCTTACACAAAACAAGCGTCTTTAATTTCCTGTACTGTAATGACCGCTAACATGTCGGAAGGCCTGTTAAGAAAACTTTATTATGATACAAGAGGAGTTGGCAGCTTTGGAAGCGGCGCAGCTCTATATAGAAGGGCTAGGGCTGAAAAGGAGTCGGTAAGCAGAGAAGCTGTGAAGACGTGGTTATCAGGAGAGGAGGCGTATTCACTACATAAACCAGCCAGAAGACGTTTTAAGAGGCGCCCCACAATCGTTAATGCGTGTATAGATTATCAGTGGCAAGCGGACATAATCAGCCTTCAAGATATAGCAAAACATAACGATTGTGGGGCGCCTCTTAAAACGTCTTCTGGCTGGTTTATGTAGTGAATACGCCTCCTCTCCTGATAACCACGTCTTCACAGCTTCTCTGCTTACCGACTCCTTTTCAGCCCTAGCCCTTCTATATAGAGCTGCGCCGCTTCCAAAGTTGCCAACTCCTCTTGTATCATAATAAAGTTTTCTTAACAGGCCCTCCGACATGTTAGCGGTCATTACAGTACAGGAAATGAAAGACGCTTGTTTTGTGTAAGAACATTTTATTAAAAAATAATGAGTATTACCAAATCACAAACAAAAGGGGTTTCATATCTTTTCACAGTATACATAGCAAGTACGGTTTAACACATATACGGTTTTAGGGTGTAACAGTCTACTACTTTACTTTAAATACACGCTATAAGGTCACAATACATCAGGGTTTATCTATTATAAAATAGCCTTTGTGGTGCCATGGATACCACTTTTCTGTTTTTTAGATACAGATTACACATGCGCCTTTCTATGAGTCTTTGTGCCATCTTTTTGTTGCAGCACTCACCGGTGCCGGGCATGCTTCTTAGTTTTGCGTAGGGGTCGTTGGCATAGCGTATCTCCCTGACTGTCGCCGTCATGATCTTCAGCATGCTCGGATGGACAAAACTGTTTGCAGCGCTCAGGCCATGCACCACCCTTAGCAGCTTATACATCTTGTAAGGGTCTAGCATACTACATATGTACCGGATTACACGATCTCTGTATGATCCGGATAGACACTCATGTGCCCCCTGTTGCGGGTCCCTAATACGATGGCCGAAACACAGGCTGTAATAGTCCCTTTTGACACATGTGTGTACAACCACAGCTGCGAAACCTTTAACACTTGATATGTCATCAGTGGTGAACCCAACTCTGGTGAACCCAGGCGTTGGTTTTTCAGAGTCGTCGTTCTTGGAACACTCTTCACACTCCGTAGACATAGGTGCCCCCGGATATGTGGAACTCCCAGTCTGGTTTGCACAGCATATACAAGACAGATTCAAGCTGCGGCCTTTTGCAGTCTGCCCCGGGGCATCAGTTCTTTTCGGTGTTTCATCCTAGGTTCAAAAGATAAATATTGACAACCCGTTAGCGCTAGAAAGACAACAGACTTTCATGTAAAGGGTCTACTCCTAACTTTTTTTTTTTCGACTTACCGCCATATTTTCACCACCCTCTGAAGCGCCTCTGAAATCTTGAGAGTCGGTAATATCCATTGGGGACCCTTCATCTTCCACGCTTGTACCGGGCTGTTGCACAACTACTTCCTGAGGACTCGTCATGTGAACATCCACGGTTTCATAGATGGGTGTGTTAGGAACTGGTGCTCTCTAGAGGGGTCAAAAGTAAGATTAAAGTTTGGTAGTTGAAGAAATAAAATACATCCTTATGCAAAATGGTTGCTCCTAACATTTTAACTCAACTCCACATTTTCACACCCCATGGCGGCTGCTCCGACATCTTGAGAGTCGCTAATATCCATTGGGGACCCTTCAGCTTCCACGCTTGTACCAGGCTGTTGCACACCTACTTCCTGAGGACTCGTCATGTGAACATCCATGGTTTCATAGACGGGCGTGTTAGGCGGAACTATGGATTCTTCCTCATCCTCCAACTCCAAGAGCATGCTTTGCTCAGACGCCAAGCTGTCACTCGAACACTCGCTAGAGCTGCTGTCACACTTAATCGGGGCCACCCGGCGCGGCCATTGCTTAGCAAACCCACAACCATAAGGTTCTTCTGGTTGAGCATTCTCTTCCATTACCGAAGGTCTGGTTCTGTAAAAGCTACTGACGGGGATCTGTGAGCCACCAAACCAATGTTTTCTCTCAAATGGTTTGTAGCTCTTCCTTTCTGCCATGGTGACCCTTCACGTTGTCCAGCGGCTGCTTGCTACACCCGGCTCCTGACCCCTGCTTATATGTATTCATAGAAATCAACACCCCTAAAAGAGGCGTATACCTCTACACCACAACAGGGGCACATGGCCATAGGGCTGCTCTACCACGCCTCTGCCTCAAAAATCAACCCGCCCCCCCCCTGTGACTCTTCCGCCCCCTTCCGGGACACCTGCCGGCCCTTGTCAACACACGGTCCACCTGTCACTTGTTTGAGGTCAGCAGTTTAAGACCAGGGCTGTTTAAGACCAGGCCTTAAACAGTCCTGGTCTTAAACTTCTGGCCTTAAATTTGACAGCTCTGGCAGCAAAAATGGACATGCCAGGGAGTGGCTGGCAGCAAAAATGGACATGTCCGGGAGTGCTCAGGCCTGGTCTTAAACAGTTCTGGCCTTAAACTGTCAAAAATAAGACCAGAACTTTAAGACCAGACATATCAAAGCTGTCAAAATTGCGACCAGCAGTTTGCGACCAGAGCTGTCACTTTTGCGACCAGGATTTTTTGATGGAAGGTATCCCTTCTTACTACTGACGCTAAGCCTTCCCATGTATTGTATTCCTAATACCCACCTGTTGATATGTTTTCCCGTTGTGGTGCTACTCGGGCTCTGCACAGTAAGTAACATATGAAGCCATAAAGAGTTATAGGAGCGTTTTCAATCCTATGTAACCATGGAGTTTCCTCCTGGAAAGTTATTTTTTTCCACTAATGCGCTTTCTTGTAAACTATTTAACGATGCGCTTATCAGACGCTCTGCGGCCGCTTTACAGCTTGTTAAATGCTTGTGACAGTTCAAGGGTGTGGCCTGCAGGGCACAGCCGTGCCGTGGAGATAACCAGGCACAAGAGGGCCCCATACGGCACGCATTGCACTCACCCTGCATGGACTAAAGGGCTTTTCTAAAGGCAGCTGGCATTATCTGGGCATGGAGAAATAACAGAGCCTGGAGGAGGGTAATAGCATCCCGCTATCCCTACCACCTTATGTCCTCCTGCACTGAACTTCCAGGTCCCAGGTTTATAGTCAACACTTTCCCAGCCGGGACGTCCAGTAGGAGGGATGGAGGGCCATCGCTGTCTGTCACAGTTGAAGAGGGGGGTGGGGAGAGCAGGAATTGAGTGAAGGGAAGGAACCTGCAGCAGAGAGCACAGGGAGAGTGCAGGAACAGTGCTGCATTGTGCATGGGGCCGTCGGGAGCGTAGCCTGAGCGCTGCTGGGACAAAATGTGCACACATCCGGAGAGGTGCAGCTGCGAGGCACATAGATGTGCCGGATGGCACCAGGGCTGCAGAGGAGTTCAGGATAATATGCGTAGAAAGCAATTTAGAGCCCAGGAGAATCCTCAGGTGGGGGGCTGTGCCACACAGCAGCTGCTAGCCTGGCACTCCTGTCTCGGGCAAGAGGCGTGAAGGCCGGCCTCACATGCACGCTGCAGCATGTACGCGCTGTTCACTCCTGAGACAATACTCCGTGGGAGTGAACCTTTGAAGAAAAATGGGACATACGCCCATCATTAGCTGGCTACAATTTTTTAGGGACACACACAAAAGCCAATTTTGGAGTCAGGATCCCACAAAATACCTACAACAGATCGCCTGACAGCACAAGCAATGTTTAGGCTCAACATAAATAGGAGTTCTACCTAACAATAGATGAAGACTGCAAGCAGAAAGAAACTGTAGCTAGGCGGTGCTGTTCAGTGACAAACTGAAGTGATGCAATGCTGGGGGAACCACCTTGCAGGCAGCAAAGAAGAGGGGCAGTGCACCTAACCAATAGGAAGGCAGCAGGCAGGAGCAAAGTCCTGTGTGGGATACAGCAGGTCTTCCAGACAGCGCATGCTCGCCGGCTAATCTTCACCTAAAAACGAGGCAAAAGCAGCAGAAAGCGCTCAGAAAAATGAGGGGTTAAGAAAGGAGAAAGCAATAATTTGCAATGCAGTCTCGACTTTGTGACTTTATAAGTATTTAGCCACGCAGCACATGTGCGTGTTAGCCCATGAAAAGTAATGTAACATAACATCAAGGTAACGTAACATAAAATCATGTAACAACTTAACAACACATAACACATCAATCTATAAACTTTCGGCCACCCTGTGATATATTCTGGCCCTGTTACTATTTACTGCTAACTCTACTCAATGGTATAATGTTAATCTACTCAATACTTATAATTGTATCAACACTGGATGGATAAGAGGCTGAGCAGACCCGGCAGGTTTTGCACATGATGTGAGGACAAACCATACATACATCCACACACACACATAGCTACAATATTTATGTGCACAAAAATACAGACATCCATAAAAATATAGACACATATATGTTGTAAAAAAAATGGTAAGAAAAAAAGACCCCGCCTTCCCTTGCAGCTTGTTTTATTGGTGCTACAATCTAAATGGTTGCTTGTTGATATAGCTCTCAGATGGGGCCTCAAACGCTGCCAGAATCAGTGACATCAAAGTAGTAAACTTGAAGGGGGCTCTTATTCTGCCCAACTCTGATACCGTCGACATCTGGGGAGTATCGCTTACTGACAGAGGAGTGACACCAGTGACGTCACTAGCACATATCCTCTAGTAGAGAAATGTTATATTTCCTGTGGCCTTTACAGCTACGTCATAATTAATAACCAAAACTAGCGACAGACTCAAAAGCAGACAGACTCCTGAGAGAAAAAGTGAGGGAGGAGTGGCAGAAGGAAATTAATATACCGAGAGAGGCCAAGATTGAGAGATAAATATGAAGAGCTGAAGCAGAGTAGGTAGAACGTACAAAACTAAAAAAATCAAGGGGTTACGAATGAAGACACAAGGAGGAGAGAGGTGCACACACGCTACAAGTGAGTAGAGAAAAACAACTGATTAGTAGAACCGAAATTAAGAATGGAATTTGCAGCTTCCAGTGCTTTACAGTACTATGCTGGACAAAGTGATTGAGCATTACAACTGAAACTGGGGGCGGTGTGGGCAGGCAAGCAGTGCTGTGGGAGGGCGTGTGGGGACGGGGTAGTGGCAATGACTGAAAGTAAGCAACGGGCGGGCAGGACAGGGTATGATGAGAGGGCGGTGCAACAAGCATTGGGACGGGTCTGTTATGCCCCTCTGCCCCAGGTAGTCTGCATGGCGTACCAGATCCGCTTCCACATGCAAATAGACCTCCTTTTACTTTTATACCCATGGTGCCAAGGGACGCTATTGATGTTTTTAGTAATTGTTTTGTTGAAGACTTGATAAAGCTTAATTGTACTGTTAGTCAACAAAATAGGCATCGAAAATATTCTGAAATTCAGTACACTAAACATATCCACAAATTGCAAAAACATACGGAAGTCAGTATCAACAAGGCTGATAAGGGCGGGAACACTGTTGTGGCCAAGATCAATGTATATGGAGGAAGCATCACATCACCTCAGTGACACAAAATGTTACAGAAAAGCCAGCTTTCAGGAATTAAGACAAACTAAAGATAACGCCTTCACGGAATTGGCACAATGGAAACGTGTGGGATTGTTGACTAAAAATGAATACTGCTTTAAAAAAAATGATTATCCCATCACTCTATACTATATTTTATCCTGAATGTGCATAAACATGTGGTACCAGCCCCAGGCAGACCAATTACTTCGGCAGGGGCGGCCTTAGGCATTTGCAAGCTGTGCACCTGCACAGGGCCACCAAACCCCAGGGACCACCATGGCAATATTTATCCTTAATATAATGATCCTCTGAGGATGGATACATATTTGCTTTGCGGCCCCAGTGGCAGGGATTTGGCGGCCTCCGGCTCTGTTCCACTTCCAAACACCCTGACCCCACCCTCTTCACTGGCCTCCGCGCTCTGCCCCACCCGGACCCCCTCTTCCGGGGCCCCCTACCTACGCTCCCTGCCCAGGGCCGCCATGAGCCTAGAGCCTCCCCTGATTTCGGCACAGAAAGGACTATTGGAAGCTATGTCCAAATATGCTGACCATTTTTTACATGAGTCTGTCGAAAATCTGCCTTCATTTATTACAGATACTGGAAACTTTTGAAGCAAACTTTACAAGGTTAAATGGGAGGTTGATTGTTATTTAATAGTGATGGATATTTGTTCACTGTAGACCAGTGTTCACTACACTGATGGCATTATTGCAGTTCGATATTTTTGGGAAAAGAGAAGTATTCACATGCATGAACACAACAAAATGCTGTTAAAGATGATTGAAATCTGTTTGACCCACAATTACTTCATGTTTAACAAGAAAATATTTCAGAAGCTGCTTCTCCCCCAGCTACGCCTCTTTACATGTGAAGTGGTGGGAGGAGCTGTCCTCGGGACCACCCACAAAGCTCCTTGTGACCAACATGTACTCCATTGGTGGAGATTCATTGACGACGATTGTCTCATTTGGAAAGGGTCTATTGAGTCAGCTAGAAACTATGTGGACATACTCAATGTCAATACCCTAAATCTCAAATTCACATCTGACAGTAATGAAAAGGTACAATTCTTGGATGTTGAGGTTTATATAAAAGACAATAAGATCCAGACCAAGTTGCAAAGAAAGATAACAGCTGGAAACTCAGGACTCCATGCGAATAGTTCACATCCCCACCACCTCATTCGAAGTAACCCATATGGAGAATCTTTAAGAATCAAACGTATCTGTTGTCATGATGCTGATGGTAAGAACTGCCAGGCTGAAGCTTACGAAAGATTTTTAAACAGAGGTTATAAGGCTAATGAATTGAAATCAGCTCTTGATAAAGCCAATGGTGTCACCATGGATTATTGTTCATCAACAATAACCATGACTAATATACCTTTTAGTCAGACAGATGATGATACAGTTGCCACTAATGTTGAATCTGTTAACAACATTAGATTAATAACAACCTTTTTCGGACAGGAGAGGAAAGTTCGCAAAATTTTGTATACAAATTGGACGATAGTTTGGTTTGATTTAACAATGTCACAAATTCTGTCTGAGCTTCCAACAATAACATTTAGAAGAGCACCATCACTGAGGGATGCACTTGTAATAAATAGTCCTGAGGTTATTACATCCAGCACTTGGTTTTCAGGTAGGCCAGGCTTTTTCAAGTGCAGCTCATGTCGCGCGTGCAAATTTGGAAAGAATGTTTCCGAGTATATCACTGCCTGCACTCCTGAACATATGCAAATACAAGGACACCATACCTGCAGGACGCATCATGCCATATGCATCTTAGAGTGCACTTGCCATCTAATGTATGTTGGCAGCACAAAACTGCAAGTTTTCAACAGGATCCTTCAACATCTTAGAGCTGTGGTTAACTCCGATCCTAATTATCCTGTGGCACTGCACTTAACATTGGTCCATAATAATAACCTAAATGACCTCAGCTACTATGTTATAAGTTCAGTTCCTAAACGTAGCAGAGGGGGAAATAGAGAAAAAAGGTTGAGTCAAGTGGAATCGGAGTTAATTATGTTACTCAACACCAAAATGCCGAAAGGTCTCAAGAACAGTGATGATTTACACAATTTCTTATGATTAATATTGGGGCCAATAATACTAGAAATGGTGGGGATTTTCAGGGTTGTTTTAACTGGTTTTATTTTTCTGCGTTAGCCAGGTTTTAGTTTAGCTTTGCCTAGTTCTTATCTGGTTTCAGTGGGAGATGTCACGAGCTTTTAAACTGGATTTTATCCTTTTATACTTAGATATTATAACAATATTAAATTGTTCGTTCTAATTTAAGCACTTTAATCCAGCGGTTCCCAAACTGTGCGCCGCAGCTCCCTGGTGCGCCAAGAAAACTTGCCAGGGGCGCCACGAACAGATGAGCACACAGTTTGGGAATCAGTAATGAATAGTATAGTATCTGAATTCAACACTGCTCCGTGTGATCAGGCCTGCAGTGGTGCTCTAGGCCATAAGAGGGCAGTGCAACCTCACTTTCAAGGCGTCTTGTTTAATTACAACCTTGTGTCTATTTTCCAAGCCCCTGTGCAAAGAATGCCGAATGCAAGGAAAGAGAGGCCTTGGAAGAGGGGCGCAGTTGCACATTCTTATGAGACTTGCGTCTGAATACAAGATATTAATATTCAAGCGTGTGACCGGCGTAGTGGGTGGGGGTGGTCACCAGTTGCTTGAGTCCAAGATTGGCGAGGTTGTTCAGCAGGGTCAATCAATCAATCAAAGACATTTATAGAGCGCACTACTTACCCGTAGGGTCTCAAGGCGCTTGGGGGGCGGGGGGGTGCCGTTACTGCTCGAACAGCCAGGTCTTGAGCTTCTTCCTGAAGGAGAGGTGGTCTTCGGTCAGGCACAGGTCGGTCGGGAGGGAGTTCCAGGTCTTGGCGGCCAGGTAGGAGAAGGACCTTCCTCCTGTTGTCGCTCTTCGGATGCGAGGGACGGCGGCGAGGGCGTGGTTGGCTGATCGGAGGTGGCGTTTGGGAGCGTAGAAGTTGATTCGGTTGTTGAGGTAGCTCGGGCCTTGATCTTGTAGGGCTTTGTGTGCGTGGGTGAGGAGACGGAAGGTGATTCTTTTGTTGACGGGGAGCCAGTGCAGGTCTCTCAGATGTCCGGAGATGTGGCTGGTTCGTGGGATGTCGAGGATGAGTCTGGCTGAGGCGTTCTGGATCCGCTCGAGTCTCTTCTGGAGCTTGGCGGTGGTACCGGCTTAGAGGGCGTTGCCGTAGTCCAGTCGGCTGGTGACGAGGGCCTGGGTGACGGTCTTCCTGGTCTCGGTGGGGATCCACCAGAAGATCTTCCGTAGCATGCGTAGGATGTTGAAGCACAACGAGGAGACGGCGTTGACTTGCCTGGTCATGGAGAGGGAGGAGTCCAGGATGAAGCCCAGGTTGCGTGCGTGGTCCGTCGGTTTGGGTGCGGTGCCCAGGGCGGGGGGCCACCAGGAGTCGTCCCAGGTGGAGGGCGAGGAACCCAGGATGAGGACCTCCGTCTTGTCTGAGTTCAGTTTCAGGCGGCTGGTCGTCATCCACTCGGCTACATCTTTCATCCCTTCGTGCAGATTGGCTCTGGCGGCGGCGGGGTCGTTGGTCAGGGAGAGGATCAGCTGGGTGTCGTCGGCGTAGGAGATTATGTTGAGGTTGTGTTGGCGTGCGATGGCCGCGAGGGGGCTCATGTAGACGTTGAAGAGGGTGGGGCTCAGCGAGGATCCTTGAGGGACGCCGCAGATGACTTCGGTGGCCTCTGACTTGAACGGTGGTAGGCGGACTCTCTGTGTTCTTCCGTCGAGGAAGGAGATGATCCATTCCAGTGCCTTCTCCTGGATTCAGACGTTGCTGAGGCGCTGCACTAGGGTGCGGTGGCAGACAGTGTCGAATGCCGCGGAGAGGTCTAGGAGGATGAGGGCCGCTGTATCTCCGTTGTCCATCAGGGCTCGGATGTCGTCGGTGGCAGCGATGAGGGCGGTCTCGGTGCTATGGTTGGCTCGAAAACCAGACTGTGAGGGGTCGAGGGATCCATTCGTCTCGAGGAAGGCGGCCAGCTGTTTGTTGACGGTCTTCTCGATGACTTTGGCTGGAAACGGGAGGAGCGAGATGGGGCGGTAATTCTTGAGTTCGGTGGGGTCCGCTGTGGGTTTCTTGAGTAGAGCGCTGAGTTCAGCGTGCTTCCAGCTCTCAGGGAAGGTGGCGGTGTCGAAGGAGGTGCTGATAATGTCCCGCAGGTGGGGTGCGATGACAGCGTCCGCCTTGTTGAAGACGTGGTGAGGGCAGGGGTCGGTCGGAGATCCGGAGTGGACGGAGTTCATCATGCGGACGGTGTCTTCGGTGCTGATCGGAGTCCAGGCGCGGAGGGTGGTGGTGGGCGGCGTTGCTGCGGTCGTGGCGTGCGTTGGTTGAATGCTGAAGCTGTTGTGTATGTCTGCGATCTTGTTGTGGAAGTAGGAGGCGAGGGAGTTGCAGAGGTCTTGCGATGGGGTGATGTCGTTGTTTCCTGCGTTGGGGTTGGAGAGCTCTTTCACGATGTTGAAGAGTTCCTTGCAGTTGTGTGCGTTGTTGTCCAGCCGGTCCTTGAATGCAGTTTTCTTGGCGGTGCGGATCAGTTGGTGGTGCTTCCGGGTGGCGAGCTTGAGGGTGGTCATGTTGTCCGGTGTTGGTTCCCTTCTCCAGACTTTCTCGAGGGCTCGGCAGTTCTTCTTGGAGCTCTTGAGTTCGTCGGTGAGCCATGGGGCTTTCTTGCTGCCGGGTCTGCTGGGCGGGGTCCTCAGAGGGGCGAGTTCGTCCGCGCAGTTGCTGATCCACTTCGCGACGTTGTCGGCGGCCTGGCTGGGGTCGCTGAGCTGGCAGGAGGGTGCTGGCTCAGGGAGACGGTGAGCTGGTCGGCTGTGATCTTGTTCCAGCTTCTACGGGCAACCTGTTTCAGGATGCACTTCAGGTGGTTGTTGCTGGTGCTTGATTTGGCAATGGCAGTGCAGGTTCGGATGCAGGAGAACTTGCAGGATTGCAGGTGAAGGGTCCGTGGATGCGTCCTGGGGTGGCTCGGTGGCAGCCAGGGGTCCGGCAGGTGTTGAGTGCATTGAGGGTGGCTGCGTTGAAGGTTCGGCGGGCGGGCTGGCATCTGCGGGGGCCAGGGGTTCTGGAGCTGGGCACGGAAACCATTATAATTCAAGCTATTTGGGTAACATTTCCAAGCTCTTACAGCTGCTTCTCTGTTGCACTTGAAAGCTAAGAGCGCTTCGAGAAGCCTTGAGCTGGCAAAGCTGAGAAATTAGATGTATTTCCCTAATCATAACTATTGGGGTTTTATCACGCTCAGCTGTGAGTGTTTGTGAAGGTATGGGGTGCTTGAGATGACTATGTTGTGTGCGCTGTTATTTTTCCTGCCAATAAAAACAAAATACCATGTGGTCAGTTTGCTTATCTCCAAACAGTAAGACAACAGCCTTCCTACGCGCCCTCCCCACTCTTTCAAATATTCACCACTAGGTAAAACTTTTGGAACGTGGTAGCACATGTGTGCTCACAGACACCTACTCATCTATAGTAAAATACACTTACACTTGTGACTCACATGTCCATCAACACAGCTCGAAAATACATTGAAAAGTTATCTCAAGTGATATTTGCTGTTTGAAGCATGACCAGATTATAAAGGTTATAAAAATACCAATTTTGGTGGTGGTGTTTTTTGTTGTACCAGCTCGGACTTAAAAATACCGGTGGTACTGGTAGAAAACTGGTCAGGTGGCAAACGTAACTGGCTCGTTTATTTACTGTTGGAGTTTTTGTGTACATGCCACTTTTGCACAGTCTGTCTGTGATGCAGAACCCGCTGTGTTTTTTTAACAACCATTGGATGTCTGGAAAGCAAGTGACCAACCACAGGACAAAAGCGGAGAAACATGGAAGTACTCCAGAGGCCGGGCTTACATCCCCGCCACCCGAAAAATAAAATGACATAAAGGGGAGCCGCGGACAATTGCCAATAGATAAAGAGAGCCACTGGTCGAAAAAGTTTGGGAACCACTGACTTTATTCTGATGGCTGCCATATTTATGTCTATTATTTTAAACAGTGAGGATTATAATCTGGTGTTGCATTGGTTTTTATCTGGTTGGATCGTGGTTTTACTTGGTTTTATCTGAGTTTTTCCTCGGGTTTACTGGGTTTTATGGAGATGGATTATCTGGTTAGTTATGTTTGAATAGTGGGGGGCTCTCCACTAAATATACTCAGTTACAAAACTATGTCTAGGCATTTGATTATGAGAATATACTAAGGGTGTTTGCTAATTGCTGCTATGTATTTATGAATATATTTATTTTGAAATTTGAAGCACTTTCACGCTTGCACTTCTTTGCACATGTCCTAAAAATTAGTAAATTAATGATACAACAGATGATTTATGGAGTAAAAATGAATATTGCCAAAGGATTGATTTCTATACATGTTAATTGATATGGCTCTTTAAGCACTATGCTTTCATTATTTTTTTATGTCACACAAAACGAAATAACCATTTATTTTATATGTGTATTATGGTTCTTTAAGCACTATGCTTTTATCAGTTATTTATTGAGACATACATCATATGAAATAATGTGTGTGTAGATAAATATCACCAGGTTCAATATTAGAAACAGGATTAAGTTTAATTTCCGTACTAAATTAATTTGCATATTTTGTATCATGTGATCACATCAGGTCACTATATATATGCACTGATAGGTCCAGCGCGTCATGTGATCAAGACTGCTGTTTGGCATTCGAAACACGTCAGGCTGGGCACTTGCTAGAAATTTCTTTGCACTTGCACTTGTAATCTGCAATAAAGATTATTCATCTTCACGTCGTGGTCCTTACCTGCTTTGATCGAGAATGGAGAATCTCTCACAGGACTGTGGTTAACATATATATATTATTTTATACTTACTACATTTCAAATTCATTTACAATGTATGAAGCACTTTTAGGACGTGTATTGACACATGAGAGTACATTTTCCATGCCTACTGTAACAATGATGCATTTGCACTTTAAAAATGGAGCTAGTCAGAGCGCACAATCAGAAGATCAAGGCCGCTTGGACGGCCGAAAGGCGTCCTGACACGTAAAAAGGAAATAAAATAATGCTGGCACAGAAAGTTGGTCCATGCTCTCGTGATTTCGCTTTTAAAGCGGTGTTCCTGTTCCGAGGTCATGCATATTATACCGGCATTGGGTTGCTGCCGGTTTGTGGACCCCCTCCAGAAAGAAGGCTACGCTGCAAGCAGCCTGATCTGCACCTGTGGTCTCTGAAATCGGCGCCATGCGGGCGCGTGGTGGTTCGTTGGCGGGGCCCCTGGGGGCACTATTGGTGTTCGGCAAAGGAAAGGGGCGAGGACCCCCGGAGACATCCTAATTATTGGACAAAGTATTGTGGTGACCAGCGTGGCGAAGCAGAATGATAGCTGCCAGGGGCTCCATCGCTAGTGCGAATAGAAGAGGTGAAAAGGGACACCCCTGGCGCGTGCCTCTACGGATTGGAAAGGCCTCAGAGAGCACTCCATTGACCAACACCCGGGCCCGAGGGTGGGCATAGAGGACCCCGATAAGACGGCGGAAAACGGGACCAAATCCCATCGTCTCCAGCACGTCCTTTAAGTAGTCCCAGTTCACCGTGTCGAAGGCCTTTTCAAAGTCGAGGAAAAGGAGGGCCAGGTAGGGGGAGAGTCAAGCACGGTGGGCCAAGGCCAAAAGGAGGCGCCAGATGCAGTGGCGAGTGCCCCTAGCAGTCATGAATGTGCACTGGTCGGGCTGGAACAGGCCCGGCAAGAGAGGCTTGAGCCTCAGGGCTAGTATGGTGGCGTAGAGCTTGATCTCTGTGTTGATGAGCGAGATTGGGCGATATTCCGCACAGCTCAAGGAGGGTGGGTGCGTCTTGGGGATGACCACTATTGTGGCCTGGTCGGATTCAGAGGGGAAGGAGCCAATGTCTGCCACATGGTGAAAAAGGGTCAGTAACTGGGGGGCCAGGGTGGCCCGGAAGGCGGCATAGTATTCCTGCGGGAACCCGTCGTGGCCAGGCGTCTTACCGGGATATAGGAGGGGAATAGCCTCAAGCACCTCCTCCAAGGTGAAGGGGCGATCTAAGGCCTCCCTGGAGTCTCTCGGCAGGGAGGGCAGCAGAACACCCGTCTTCCCAGCAGGGCGGCCAAGGAGTCCCCAGCAGGTCGCGCCGCGTATAGGTACATGGGGAAACACGCGAAAACGTCTGCTATGGCCTCCGAGGTCGTCTGTAGGGTGTCGTCCCGCGCCCGGATCTCCGGAATGATACGGTGGACTTTGGGGTATGACACTAGATTGTGAAGGAGCTTGCCATTTTTGTCGCCCCACCCGTTTATCCGCGCCACTGAAGAGCGCCAGAGCATCTGGGCCGAGTTCAGGGAAATCTGCCAGATTTCCTCTCGAATTAGTGTTAGTTGCCGGGTGGGGTCCACTCGCTCGACGAGTGCCTGCTCCTCCTCCATCCGCGCCGCCCAAGACTCCAACTCCACGAGTCAGGCCAGCTGGTTCGCACGTTTGGCATGCACCAACCCTCGTGCCACCCCTCGAATCACGGCCTTACCCGCCTCCCAAAGGGTACCGGGCGACGGGACCGACCCCTCGTTGGCCAAGAAGTAGTCAGTTAGCTCCTGTTCGAGCGAGTCCACCAGCTCGGGGTCCTGGAGAAACCAGGCGTTAGGACGCCACACTGCTCTCGGACCTGCCAAGGGCGAACCGAGTCGTAGGGAGACGGGGGAGTGGTCTGATAGCCCTCGAGGTAGAATAGCCACCCCGGAGACCAAGTGACAATCAGTGGCTGGGAGAAGGAGAAGGTCAATCTGGGACTGGGTATGGTGGGAGGCCGATGTGTGGGTAAATTGCGCCTTGCGAGGGTTCCAGATCCGCCACGTTGCACAGCCCCAGGGCGAAGGCCCATCCCGACGGGGTCCTGGTCGTGTCGCGCTGGGGCTGCATAACGGCATTGAAGTTACACTAAGGGGCCTATTACGATGGAAGATTTTCCGCATCCTCCGGGCCGGCGGAAGCCACCGCCGGCCCGGAGGATGCGGAAAATCCTCTGCGGACCCACCAAAGACCCACCGCCACATTAGGATGGCTGGTGGGTCCTGATTTCCGTCCGCAGCTTTTCCGCCACGGTTGGCTTACAACCGCGGCGGAAAAGCACTAATATGGTGACGGTGTCTCTCAGACACCGTCAGCCAGATTAGGATGGGCTCTGAAACATGCTTTTCCGCGGCGGCTTTTCCGCCGTGGAAAAGCATGCGTAACTTCACTGCGGGGGCCCATTGCGGGCCCCCTAGGTGAAGGGGGGGTGGCGGGTGCACATGGGGTGTACCTATGGTACCCCCCTGCATTTGTATGCAGAAAGCGGCAGGCACCGTGTGGTGCCTGCCACTTTCTACATACAAATGCAATGCGTGCATTTTTAACATTGCTGCAGGTGCAGCTTGAGGCCGCACCCGCCGCAATGTAAAAAATAGAGGATGTGACCGCCATGGTGGCGGTCACATCCTAATTGCACAGGAGGGAACTCCGCAGCCCATGCGGAGGTTCCCTCCTACTCTATGGTGGCGGACGGACCTCGGCCCATAAGTACCAGATATCAGTACTTTAATTTAAACTTGTTTCAGGTTCATTTTTTCTTCCTAAAAATTTGGAATTTTCATGTATTCACTTTAATGATGACAGTCACCTTAATCATTAGTACCGAGGCACAGGTCACTTTTTGTCTATAGTACTGTAGCACCATAGCACTTTTCTCACTAGGAGATTGATGAATTGAATAGGCCCTCAACAGTAGGGCCTGTTTCTTGAATTTACTAAGACTATGTAAATATGATTGCATAGGTAAGGGTTTGGAATTGCCTAGCAACATTTTGGTGTGATACAGTTAATTAGTATTGCAGGGCAATTGTTGGAACAGAAAGGAAAAAGAAAAAAATTTAGTTAATGCAGAGAACTGTTCTTTTGATTTTTTTATATATATACTATTTAAGGTAAAGCATTCTCTTTTTTTTAAACACTTATAGGGGAGCACGTAGAAGCAATAGGTTGTATGAAGCATCATATTAGTTGGACATGGATGACGAACATATTGTAGGCTTTTGCGTCTCTATTTTGTATAAAAATGAATTGATATGCTTTTTGAATTTTTTTGATTGAAGTATTTTAAATATAAGCATTTATGCTGTCATTTTATACTTACTACATTTCAAATTCATTTACCATGTATGAAGCGCTTTTAGGACGTGTATTGACACATGAGAGTATATTTTCCACGCCTACTGTAACAATGATGCACTTGCACTTTAAAAATGGGGCTAGTCAAAGCACCCGATCAAGTGATCAGGGCCGCTTGGACGGCCGAAACGCGACCTGACATGTAAAAAGGAAACAAAATAATGCTGGCACAGAAAGTTGGTCCATGCTTGTGATTTAGCTTTTCAAGCGGTGTTCCTGTTGCGAGGTGTTGCATATATATATATATATATAGATACACAAATCAGCATTCACTAGGGAGTTCATCCAGAGTAATATGACCCAAAACACAGGAGCATTGCATGGCTTAGACTAACATTCGGAACCGAAGATACGAGCACACTGTACCGTTCATACTGTTTCACAATCGTTATGGCTGCAATTGTTCCTGTACATTATGGCTCTGTGACCATGCATGATGGAATCAGCCGCCAGGCTGCGTCTCTGTGTCGCAGTTCCAAAGCTGACAGAGACATGGCCACCATCGAAGGAACACCGCCCCTCCAGTGTTAGACAAGCACAATGTTTGTTTCCAAAACAATAATAATAAAAAAACAACATGCGCATACACTCTCTATGATCATTATAATAGTTTTAAAAATGTTAAAGATTTGGGAAGTGTGTGCGTGCTTTAGTGTTCAAACATTGCTATTGACACCCAAAATGAACACAGGGAGGAGGGGCCATTACACGACGTAACAAAAGGAAGCATGAATGCACTGAACACGGTGCATGTGTGATGGCTAGCAAAATGTTCACTGAGTGAAATCACCTGGGAGGGAACTAAGAGAGAAAGGGAGGGATATTACATAAATGCACAATACAAAGAAAGCATTTAAGACAAGCTCAAGAAAGAGGAAAGGGCAATAGTTGAGCGTGCTAAAAGCCCAAGGAGGAGATATGATGCCTCACGGAGCAGCGCATGTGCGCTGCTAGGCGCGACCTAAAAATGAAGCAAAACCAGGAGAAAGCACTCTGAACAAGCATTTGCAATACAATAGGTCTCGCAGTTGTGAGAGTCTGAGCTATTGGCATTATAAATGGCAATGCCTTTTATTTATGTGTTGGTTTTCAAAATATAAATAAAAGGCATTGTCATGCACAATGCCAATAGCATAAACTCTCGCAAATGCAAGACCTATTGCATTGCAAATGCTTGTGGTGAGATTGTTATTTTTTAAAAGCACATTACAGTGGATGTTTGCCTCAGTTGCTTGGTCTGCATCCTTGAAGTGAACGCCAAAGAGAGAAATAAACCCTCTCATGATCGCTGAATACACTTTAAAGATGATATTGAGTCAGCATTGAACGACGACCATGTTTGAAATGCCCCTTCTTGAGGCTACGATTTTATTCTTACATTTCGCTTGAATCGTCGAAGCAAAAGACTCGTCGAGAAAGCAGCTCAGTAACTGGGCAACTGTTTGCAGCCCACCGGTTCGTATCCCGGCGGGGTCAATACCGCCGTTCATCCTTTAATGCTCGATTACTTGAATATATTTGGTTAAGGAACACCTACAAAGCCACATAGCATTGTGACCACGAGTGCTGTATAACAAGCAAGTGAGTGCATTAACCAGAAAGCAATCCAAATCTGAAATGATGTGCAAAAACCGCTCTGCACACAGCAATAAAAATAAACCGCTAATCAATGGCTGGCCTAAATTTGAAGGGGCCAAGTCAAATTTAAGTGTTGACAGTTGTTTCAATGGGTGAAGTGACAGATACAATTTATTGAGATATGGTATACAGTGTCACTAGGTTGTTAAACAGGGAGCAAACGTGAGACTCTCTCATGAGCAACTGGATCTGATTTGTTTTGCGGGACTCCTTAGAATCTGTGCAGATAGCAGAACTAAAGGCTAAATGTCAGCTTCTACAGACAAACTGATGACACATGTGGGGAGGATAATCAGCCTAGTACGCAAGATTAAAATGATTTTATGAGCTCAGGTAATGTGGCTACTTGGGCTCAGTTCAAGGGCGTTCTTGATTTACGGACATATTTCACTGCATGGCAAAGACAGGCGCAATCTAGACGCCGGTGTTTGCCGCTTTCTTTTTAAAGAAGGGGTGCCCACCTGCACCCCCGTGAGAGAGCGCAATTTGAGTAAAATGTATAAGTACACCATATTTACATGTTAGATGCACGAATTTAGTTAAAGCACCTAGAAGTGTCGAAAATATATAGAAATACATATACTTACGAGTGTTTAATCAATGTAGAATGCATATTTTAGAGTGTGAAGCTAATGTAGAAATGTTTAGAAATGCTAGAGTGCTGTTAAGACTCCATGTTATGTGGCTGTGCAGAAGAGGATCTAATGCTGTCAAATGTAGAAATGTGCAGGCCTCATGGCAATTTATGAAGAACGAAAACGTGCCTTTACAGTTTCACATAAGATGGATTACTATTATTTAGAAAATTATTGATCATACGTTAGAAATCATGTTTTTTAGAAGTGTTTCATATAATCAGAGTGTAATAGGTAGAATTTGTTTAGTTTAAGACATAAAGGTTCACAGAGTGCAGGCCTCTTGCAAAGTAATTTAGTAGGCCTGAAAAGATAAAGTCGCTTCTTTGATCTGCATGTGCTAGTTAAATTCGGGTCTCGTTAAGCATAAATTGCCGACTATGTTCGAAGTTTTACGACTTGAGAGATAAACTGGAGGTCGGAATTTGGGGCCCAATTCATGGGTGTCTGTTTGCAGGTGTGAGGGGGTTCCAATCAAGAGAGTGATGAATAGAGCTCTGTCCTGGAGGAGGCTTCAGGAATTTCCTGGGGGGTACCGGCGTGCCGAGAAGAAGCCTGGGAAGCAAGGTCAACACTAACAAGAAGCCCAGAGGAGTATCAGTATGGAAAAAGCCAGAACCGAAACCACGTGAGAGATGTACGTGAGGGGCGTCTCTGAGGGGCGTTTCAACTGTAATTGTGATTTTGTATTAGGGACAGCACCCTGGGGTGGAGTTAGAGCAGATGGCCTGAGGACCCTTAGAGAGTGGATGGGTAGGCAGAGAGGACATGACTGCGATGCACAGATTTACATCAGAGACTAAGGGAAAGTGAGTGAACTTCTTTGGAAGTCACCACGGCTGACACCTTTTTAGGTTAAGATTCTGCTAAGTAGGGATGTCACCTAGTCCAGTCTAGGGACAGTCTAACCTGATTTTTCTCTTTATGTAATTGACGCTTAAATTACAACTTGTGTCTATTCTTGCAAACCTGCTGATATTCGAGTTGGTTTTGATGATATTCTTCTGTCGCCTAAGATCGTTCAGAGAATTCATGTTTGTTTTGGTGCCAGTATATCTTTTAAACCTTATATTGAGATGTTTGTATCTCCAGTTATCTTTGGCTTTATAAATAAAACCTCAAACTTCTTCGTGGTAAGTGGTTCTTCAGAGTCGTGCCAATTATTGGTTTGATTAACCTAGTAGTGGATTGCTTTTTACTCTATGACAGGCAACAAAGATTCAGTCGACCTAAGCGGGGATGTAGATCTAGAGTAATCAGATAAGAGATCAGAAATCCCGCCTTCTCAGTTGGTAGCAGAGGATAGTTGCCTTCTAGAGGAAGGTGATCTAGACTAGGTTAAGATTACCCCGAGGCCCCTAGAGATCGAGAGATGACCAGCAGAAGAATCACCTGCCGAAGAAGGTGCTGACGGTGCGAGAGAAAAGCAGCAGAGTCGGTCGAGAGTGAGTATAATAAGGGTCATGCGTTGTCAGATTGCGGTGTTTTGTGTTGTATTTGTGTTGTAATGTCATGCGGAGTTGAATGCCTGTAGTGTGATTGAGGCAGGGTTGTGAGCGCGCGCAACCTGGTGAAAACCTTAAGTTCAGAGGAAAGCTTAAGTGGTTCGGGTGTATCGGACATCCAGAGTGATTGTCCACCATTGTGAAGGGGGTCATGAGGTACCATTGATCGCCCGCAGGACCGTGATAGGGGTAATGCAAGAGAGAGTGTACGAGTAACGGACGCTGGTCGGAAGTTACTGTGTGTAAGTAACCTATCAGTTAAGGCGATTGTCTGGACGTTTACGGAAAGACATTTGGTCAGTTGAGGTGACAATTACAGTTAGACTGTGGGTGTACAGTCAAGAAAAGTGATCGCTTGGTCGGAAGTAATCATTTTTCAGAGTATGAATGGGACGCATGCATGACCGGGATACGAGCTGAGAAAGAAGGGGAACTGCTGCGAATTGGAGACGAGTGACGTCAGAGAGAACCGCGCTGTGATAGGCCGGTTGGTGTGAAACCGCGCTGGGATAGGCCGGTTGGCAAGAACCGCGCTGTGATAGGCCAGTTAGCAAGAACCACGCTGGGATTGGTGGATTGTCATCAGGAAGTAAACAAACGCAGGGAATTAAGGAAACTGGTAGATTTGATCATGAAGTGTTTTAAATGCTTGAGAGCGATCTTTAGGAGAGACGGGGAAGAGGCCCGGCCAGAGGGTACACCAGCTCATTATATGGCTACGAATGTTGGGTTGCATACTATACTGTGGATTTCTAATTGGAGTAAGATTACAGAGGGGAACGAGGAACTGACTTTTCCGAAATACGGAACGTTTAGATTAGAAGTATTGCACCAGTCAAAAGCAGTTATGACCTCAATGAGACCTCTGCCCAGACCAACACAGTTTGAAGCCCTTAATGCGTGGATTAGGGCGGCGCACGACAGGAACCAGAACAGGCGTCAAGAAAGAGTGAGACGATCGGTAAGAGCAGTGTAGGATGCCAAATGGGATGAGGAAGCTAAAAAATGGAGAGTGCAGACTATTGAAGTAGATAAACTGTACCCAGTGATAGAGGATGCAGGAGACAAAAGACCACCAGAGGAGGATGATGAGAGCGAGACAGAGGACAGTCTGATAAATAGGTTATTGATAGACAGACCGCCTCCGTATAATAGAGGGATGGAAGATGCCGAGCTCCAAAGGGGGGATGGGGCTGGCATAGGAGAGTATAGACCACCTCCTATAACAGACAGGGAATACGCCAAAGGTGAGGAAACAGCTCAACCTAGTCCAGTACAGAGAGTAGTCGGAAGGTTCATGGTACAAAAGGTGCCAGAAAAAGAGCGTGCTAAGTCCTATCAATTGCCAGACGCTCTCCAAGTACCTGTTACCATAGGTCCTATAGTATCGATTTATGACTCAGAGAAAGCACGAGAGGAGGAACAGGTACAGCTAGACAGAGAGAGAGCAGAAATGGAAAGTAGGAACAATATGATTAATTCTCGAAGGCAGTTGCCAGGACCAAGAGATCGGAGCACCCCATTAAATCCAGCAGTGGATCCCATAATAGATCAAGGGGGTCCGAGAGGACCGATGGATCTGAGGGGACCACGGCCGAAGTCCTTTAAGGAGTTGAGGGCTGACTTGAGAGAGTGGGATACTAACACGGGAACCCAGAGTAATAGGTCAGGAGCGGAAGCCGAGTGCGGAAGTCGAGGTGATGGAACATTGTCTCACTGCGGGGCTAGTGAAAGCGGTCAGGAGTGCGATAGCAAAAGTCAGGAGAGTAGAGGGGATACACGTCATTTTCCATAATGGAAATGGACAGGAGCAAGAGGATATAAGTGCAGAGTGTGGAAGGGCGTCTCGTCTCATTCACAGCGAGGGAGACCGAAGGACACAAGAGTACAGAGACAGTTTTAAGTGCACTCACCATGCACCTGGCTATAATAGACAACACTGGGATCGCGGGAACATGGGGAGTTGCGAAGGGTCTTACCATGTGTTGAGTGATACTAGACAGCAAGGGAATTGCGAAAGCAGGGGGAACAATGGAGGGTCTTATCATGCATTTAGGGAGACCGAGCAGAATAGACAGAGTGAGACTGTGGGAAATAGAGTATCATTTCATCACATGCCAAGAGGGGATGGAACTGCATGGGACCTAGAAAGATGGGAACATGGGAGGACTCCCCATAACTCGCCTGAGCCCAGGCGTAGGGCTCGGAGCTGGGATGGGAGAGATGTCAATGGACCCTCTAAGAATAACATATTGACAGCTGAGATAAAAGCAAGAAGGCTAGATGTGACCAGTTTAAAATCTGATTTGGATGAGATAATAGATGGCACGTTGCCTTTGGAGAGGATTGACATGTACGAGCAAGACGAGGTACTGTTTATAGCAAAGGATATCACTCGGAAAGCAAGAGCAGTACATGAGAAATTATCTGAATTGGCAGACAAGTACATGGTAGACTTGTCGAGAACAAAGGCATTACAGGGTAACCATAGGTTGCATTATTCAGATCAGGACCTCGAAGAGAGGAGAACAATTGGATTAAAAACACACATAAGGGAACTGATCACAGGAATAAGGACATGGAGGGATCTGGATAAATGGGAAGAAAGGTGGTCCAAGAAAGGGACTGTCAGGCAGAGCACAATTGTGATGTCCCCGGAGGGAGGGCTACAGAGGATGGAAGCATACCCTTTGTGAGAAATAGCGAATGGGAGCTATGTGCATGTGCCCTGGAGTAGGGGAGATTTAGCTGCATTTACCAATTCCTTTCCTAAGCTGAGAGAGAATCCCGTGGAGTGGTATAAACAGGTAGAGAGGTTTGTAAAAATCTCTAAAGTACTGTGGATTGATTTGAACACCCTATTTGATATTGTAGTCCCAGGAGACTTGTGGACAGCATGCAAGGTTAGCGTAGAATGGCCCACATCTGAACCAGAGAGGGATGTTCAGACTAATGGACCGTCAGAAAGAGTCATGTAAATGTAAAATGTAAATGTAATTGAGCTTATATAGCGCACAGCTACCCGCAGTGGGTGTCCCGGCGCTTGCTTAGGGAACCCGTCCTGGTATTCCCCTGTGAGATAGCAGGGTATCCACAAGGTGAAAGTCAGGCATCCCGCCGCGAGGGGCCGTTGTGGAGATTAAGCAAGCTATTGCCCAGAGTCGCAGAGTGTGAACCCGTGAGTCGAGAAGGCACCGGGGCGAGAATTATCGAGTCCGTGGAATTTTTAGCCCAAGACCCGCCGAGGCGGGGAATTGAACCCTGGTCCAGGACCGATCTCAGCTTCCGGGTCTGCCGCCTCTAACCCCTGAGCCACACTTCTCCATGGAGAAATATGAAAGGGTAATGACATGGCTGAAAGATAAGGTGCCACCGCAGGACATAGATTGGGTCAAAATAGATCGGACTAGGCAGGAACCCAAGGAGACAGTCCATGAATATTATGAGAGACTACTGAAAACGTTCAAACAATACAGTGGACTAGATGTAATGGATCCCAAAGACATAGGACAGTTTGTGTCGAAATTCGTTTTGGGATTGAGACCTGATATTTTCTTGATGATTCAGCAACATTTAATTTGCTGGCAAAACAAACCGTTAGATGAAATTTTGAGATATGCAAGGTATTGTAGTGATGAAATTGATTCTAAAGCAAAAAAACGTAAGGAAAAGCTGATGTTGGTTCAGATGCAGTCAGCTGGAAAGGGTGGGCAGCAGCAACAGGGAACAGGGACCATGGGAAGGAGATCGAATAATCAGAATAAGGACAATGAGGAAAATCCGAGACCTAGAGTAGACCTGGCTACCTTGAAAAAGACGACAAAGTGTCACCAGTGTCACCAGGTGGGACATTGGAAACGCGAGTGTCCCTATAACCCTGAAAATGGAGAACTGGAAATAGAGGAGGAGGAAGCTCAGAGCAGTCCAGTAAAAGGGACGACAATGCCCAAGGGTAAGGTGGTCAAAGGGGGGACCTCAGCTCCCCGAGCCCAGTTCCCTCAACCACCCAGAATAGCGACAGGGGGAAAGACCTATAGACAGATGCCACTTTTTGTAGGAGGAGAAGAGTGTTACTATGTTGATCCGTTGACTGGACAGCGTGTGAGTAGAAAGGAAGACTGTACCCTCGGGGCATTTCTAGAGGTGGACCAAAGGGGACCGTATGTGGAGGCAGAAGTGGCAGGGTGTCCTACAACCTTCCTGGTGGACACGGGGGCCACTCGATCCACTCTGAGATCAGCAGTGGTTCCGGACCTGCCAATGTCAGGGGAAACAATTCAAGTGGTAGGAGTTGCAAATAGGAGAATGACTAGCCCTTTGACGGAACCAGTACTAGTGCGAATAGGAAAATACAGCGATGAACATCAGTTTGTAGTATGTGATTCTAGCCCTATGTGTCTGTTAGGAAGAGATTTGTTGTGCAAATTAAATTGCACAATATACTGCACGCCTCAGGGAGTGGAAGTACAGACTAACGACGATGATGCCACCTTTAAAGTTGCAAATTCAAAGGTATGCATAGAGCTGTATCCTACCTTGACGGTGGAAGAGCTCCCTTGGGACTTAAGAGATACGGTGTCATCTGAAGTGTGGGATTTCACTGGGGAAGAGATAGGACTGATCAAAGGAGTGGAGCCAGTGAAAATCATGATAAAACCAAATGTTGAATATCCAAGAACGCCTCAATACAAATTGACCCTGGAGACGATTGCAGGAATAAAGCCAGTGATCGACTCCATGATTAAACAGGGAATACTGAAAGAAATCGTGGGTAGTCCATGTAACTCCCCGATTATGGGTTTGCAGAAACCTAGTGGGAAATTCAGAATAGTTCAGGACCTCCGAAAGATTAATAACATAGTTGTTTCGTGTTGTCCAGTGGTACCGAATCCATCAGTGATATTGTTTCAGATACCATTCCAAGCTGAGTGGTTCACAGTGATAGACCTTTGTCAGGCCTTCTTTTCAATCCCATTAGATGAAGAGAGCCAATTTCTTTTCGCATTTAAGCTGGAAAATCGCGTATTAACATGGTGTCGTATCCCACAGGGGTATACAGACAGCCCATCGATTTTTAACCAGCTGCTGAAGAAAAATCTTGAAAGTCTAGTACTGCCACAGAACTCGGTTCTAGTCCAGTACATAGACGACCTACTTGTTGCGTCAGAAACAGAGGAAGCTTGTAAAGTAGACACCATCACCTTGCTGAACCATTTAGCTGAGAACGGACACAAGGTGTCTCCGAGCAAATTACAGTACTGTCTGACAGAAGTACAGTACTTGGGTCACAGAATTGAACAAGGGAAACGGAAGGTGTCACCAGACAGGATAGAGGCGATCATGAAAATGAATTCGCCCACGACACAAAGAGAGGTCAGGATGTTTCTAGGAATGGTTGGTTATTGCCGACAGTGGATAGCTAACTTTTCCCTGAAAGCAAAGCCCTTACAAAAACTGACGCACAAGGAGGTGAGTGATCCGGTACCATGGGACAAGGACTGTTTGATGGCATTCTTGCAGCTGAGAGAGGACTTGTGTCGTGCTCCTGCTCTGGGAATGCCGGATTACAAAAAACCATTTTTACTTTACTGCTGTGAAATAGAAGGTTGTGCTTTGTCGGTACTAGCCCAAATTCATGGAAATGCCCGTAGACCAGTTGCATACTTCTCGGCTACTTTAGATCCAGTAGCCGCAGCGTTGCCTGGATGTCTCAAATCCGTTGCTGCAACGGGTGTCAGCATTGAGAGGTGTGAAAACATCGTTATGGGACACCAGTTAGTGGTGTATGTACCTCATTCTGTGGAACTGTTAATGACCAGGACCAAGACACAGCATTTGACAAATAACAGGCTCACGCGCTACGAGCAAGTTATTCTTGCTGCGGAGAACGTGACCCTTAAGAGATGCTCTGTCTTGAATCCTGCTACTTTGATGCCACTCCCCAATGATATAGAAGATGAAGAATGTGAAGATCACGATTGCCTTGATGTAACTGAACTATGCACCAAACCGAGACCAGATATTGTGGATGAGCCGTTGACCGACCCTGATGAAATTTTCTTTGTTGATGGCTCATGTGTAAGAGACAATATTGGTCAGTTGAGAGCAGCTTATGCTGTTTGCACCATTACTGGAGTTGTGGAAGCCGCTTGCCTGGAATGAGTAGACTCCGCTCAGGTAGCTGAAATCATTGCATTGACACGCGCCTGTTTAGCAGGTAGCAAAATTCGAGTCACCATTTACACCGACAGCCAATATGGTTTCGGGGTAGTTCATGACTATGGGTAGTTGTGGTCTCAAAGAGGTTACATGACCTCTTCAGGTTCACCTATTCGAAATGGGGAATTTGTAAGACTATTATTGGAAGCATTGCAAGGTCCAGCAGCAATTGCCGTTGTCAAATGTGTAGCCCATACGAAAAACACCGATTTTGTATCCCAGGGAAACAGATACGCTGATGAGGTCGCACGCTACTGTGCAGAGCAGGGATACTCTTTCACAGAGGTAGAAGTGGGTGGGACGCAGGAAAAGACAGAGTTAACTATGATGCTGGAAACTGTAGAAACCTGGGACAATTTAAAAGGCATACAAGAGAATGCAACAGATTTTGAGAAAAAGACATGGGAAACCGCAGGTTGTGTAAAAAGTGAAATGGATTTTTGGGTTTCAGCAGATGGAAGGGCAGTGTTACCAAATGAGTTAGTGAGTCCAATGGCGAGACAGATACATGGCCCGGTACATCTAGGCAGAGATGCTATGCTTCGGGTATTTAGACAGACCTGGTATAATCCCAAGTTTAGAGTAGCCACAGAAGCAGTGTGTCAGCGATGTGTAACCTGTCAACAATTGAATGTGGGAAAGAGAACACCAGTCACATTGAGTCACATAGGGAGGTCTGGGGGTCCTTTCAACCGGATGCAACTAGACTTTATTGAGATGCCAAAATGTAACCGCCTCAGGTATGTTCTGGTAGTTGTCTGCATATTTTCCAGATGGGTCGAGGCATACCCTACACGCAGGTGTGATACACTCACGGTAGCAAAGTTGTTGCTTAGGGAGTTAATACCACGGTTCGGGGTGCCGGCCTCTTTGGAATCAGATAGGGTAACACATTTCAACAGCGAAGTTGTGAAGATGGTCTGCTCTGCATTAAATATTGATCAGAAGTTGCACTGTAGCTATGGACCAGAAGCTTCAGGAATTGTGGAGCAGATCAATGCCAAAGTGTGTTCATCGACATCTTTAAGCTGGCCTGATGCACTGCCATTAGTACTCATGAGTATACGTAGTACACCAGACTTTGAGAACAGGTCTCTCTCCACATGAAGTTTTAATGGGGAGGGCAATGAGACTGCCATCAGTTCCAACTGCAGCTTTGTTGAATATCACAGATGATCTGATCCTGGATTATTGCAAGGGACTTTCTGATGCCATTCATTCTGTGTCTCTTCAGGTGCAGGCTGCTGAAATTCCATCGTCCAAAGACCTGTGCCACGACCTGTGCCCTGGTGATTGGGTCATGGTGAAGAAGCACGTCAGAAAGAATTGCTTAGACGTGCGTTGGCGCGGACCCTATCAGATCATTTTAACAACGAATACTGCTGTTAAAGTTGGAGGGCTGCCCAACTGGATTCACGCCTCCCATACGCGGAGAGTTCCAGCGCTCCTGGAAGAAACAGCTCCTCTCTCGGATGAAAATCCAGCTGTGGACGAAGAATCAATAGAGGGGACCAGTCAAGCTGTGGGGGTGTCGGAGGAAGCTGGGAGCGTGTCAGATCAAGTGGAAGAAGGACAGGACGACAGTGAAACTGACGTTGCCACAGAAGGAGAAAGTAGCTGTGAGTACGAATCAGACACTGATCAAGCTGCAAGTGATCAAGAGTCGAGTGTGAGGACAAGAAACAGGAGAACAAGGCGTGGAGAGACTAGTTGGCCTGAAAGAAGGAAGAGGCCGAGCTTGAAGTCAACTCCAGAGAGAACCCTTGCTCCTATATCCGAAGACTCAGACTTGGACGAAGGTGCACAGAATCCAGAAGCGGAGGGTCCAAGAAGATCAAGGAGGGTGCGTGTGCCCTGCAGAAGATACGCCACTCCTGAGTGGACCTACCTGGCAGCAGATGTCTTGTGCACAGAGATCCGGGAGGGTGAGGGAAGTGACAGTGACCAGCACTGATCCCATCATAAAGCTGGAAGTGGCGTTGTTGGTGCCTGGAGTTGAAGCTGAAGGGTTGCTGACACTCACTATTCCCAATCCTCCTTACCTGAGCAGAATAAGAGAACTGGTTTTAAACAGAGTAGAATTTCCGACTTTTGGCACAACAGTATCCGTACTCGAGGAGACCATTCTTCGCCTAGAAATGTTAGAATACGTGATTAGAGCTGCTGGAACGCTGGTAATTGTAGACACCTAAAGACTTTTGTAGATAAGCAAGATTGAGAAGATAACCAAGCTCCAAGTGGAAGAAGAAAAAATTTAGGGACCTTTCCATTTAGTTGACGGAGAAGGGCTAGGGTTGTCTGTTGTTACAGTTCAAAGGACTGATTTCAAAAGAGATTGCCAGCTTCCTGAGGTGTAGTTCGAGAGAGACTGAATGAGCAAAGAGAGACTGTTGAAGAAATAAGGAGAAAAAGACTTTACATTGGAAAGGAGACTAAAAGCTACACTGTCTTGAGAACATGGAGGCCGGCAACTCGAACCGCAAAGCAAAATGCATAGTAGGCACACTTTTAGCGGGAGTAATTTTTCTTATAGTTTCAGTAGTTACTGTATCATACATAGTGGGACATGAAAATGAAGTGAAAGCAACAGAAGCAAAGGTTGTGGTAACATCAAAACCTACTACTGCTGGTAAAAAGGAGGACAATACAGTGAAGGAAAAGGCTTTGCTAGCAGCAGAAGTTCGTAGGTTACACGTAGATGAGTCACAGGGAAACTTTAAATCAAACGCCTATGCCAAGCTGCTGTATGAATACATTGACGCTATGGAGGCGAAGGACTGCTAGGTTTGTATGCAATTGCCAGCCTCTGTAGACAAAGGTATTAGGTATCATCATCTCCCATTGACTTATGGGATTACATGTAGTTTGTTGCTTAGTATATTTTATGGACGAGATAGCTTTGAATACTATTTCTCAAACTTTGATGCTGTTTTACCAGAAGTCCCAGCTTACAAGCATATGAATAAATGGGACTATTATAAGAGTGAGGACCGATTAGGGAAATTTTTCATTCCTTGGAAAACTTTAGATACTTCACATGCCCGAAGAAATAATCTGACCTGCAAGGTATCAGAAATTGAGAAGAAGTTTATAGGGCAGGTGGATGACCGTTACCGGAGGCAGAAGATTCTAAAGGCTTCCGGCCAATGGAAAACAGATTGGACCGAGGAGGAAAAGTCACACAAAAGAAAGGGTAGTAACGGTCCAATAGCTTTAGATCGAACACAAAAATCGAAGCTATGTATATATAGGGGTAAGACCTACTATGAAAATGTATTCGTGGGAGAAGTAAGTTGTGAACATGCCTTCCAATTAGACTACTACACGAAAGATTTCTTAAAAGGAATGCAGGTGATCCCAAATGTGTATTTTGTCTGTGGAAGAAATGCCTACGTGAAACTGCCGGATAATTGGTACGGTTCATGTTATTTGGCAATTGTCTTCCCCAAAATATATCATGCTAAGGATTTAGAAATCATAGAGGGAAAAACTCAAGCCAGAGGGAGAAGGGATGTAGGCGATGCTGAGGTAGTTGGAGATGTATTCGGCGCTATGTTCCCTCTTCTGGGGTTAATACTGAATGATGTCAAGATCAGGAGATTGGCAACAGTTTTAGATAGATTATCCGCCAGTACTGTTAGATCTTTAATGCTGGTGGAGGGAGAGATGCAATCGATAAGGGCAATGGTTCTTCAGAACCGACTTGCTCTAGACGTTCTGTTAGCCAAAGAGGGCGGAGTCTGTAAGGCTTTGAAGGTCCAGGAATGTTGCACTTACATTCCAGAAATTCAAAACCTCTTGAGAAATACATACGAAACATCACTGAAATACACCAAGAAATTGAAGATTTGTCAAAAGTAAATGTGTGGGAAAAAGTGGGTCACGGAATGGGTAAAGTTGGAGGTTGGTTCGCCAATCTAGGGAAAAGCTTCATATGGTACATACTGAAGCCTATCATCATAATAGTGATCTGTGTAATCATATTGTGGGGATTAGTGAGGCTGTACCAATGGTATAGGTCAAATAGGTTGCAAAGATCCATGAGAGAACAGGAGCAGAGACTAGCTGCAATGCAGGACAACCAATACAGGAGTCTGAGGGCTCTAGAAATGATAAAACGAGGGAGCATTGCAACGAGTTCTGTTTGATGAAAATAAATCTTTCAATGATGGTGTTGGGGTCATCAAAGGGGGGAACTGAGAGAGCGCAATTTGAGTAAAATATATAAGTACACCATATTTACATGTTAGATGCACGAATTTAGTTAAAGCACCTAGAAGTGTCGAAAATATATAGAAATACATATACTTATGAGTGTTTAATCAATGTAGAATGCATATTTTAGAGTGTGAAGCTAATGTAGAAATGTTTAGAAATGCTAGAGTGCTGTTAAGACTCCATGTTATGTGCCTGTGCAGAAGAGGATCTAATGCTGTCAAATGTAGAAATGTGCAGGCCTCATGGCAATGTATGAAGAACGAAAACGTGCCCTTACAGTTTCACATAAGATGGATTACTATTATTTAGAAAATTATTGATCATACGTTAGAAATCATGTTTTGTAGAAGTGTTTCATATAATCAGAGTGTAATAGGTAGAATTTGTTTAGTTTAAGACATAAAGGTTCACAGAGTGCAGGCCTCTTGCAAAGTAATTTAGTAGGCCTGAAAAGATAAAGTTGCTTCTTTGATCTGCATGTGCTAGTTAAATTCGGGTCTCGTTAAGCATAAATTGCCGACTATGTTCGAAGTTTTACGACTTGAGAGATAAACTGGAGGTCGGAATTTGGGGGCCAATTCATGGGTGTCTGTTTGCAGGTGTGAGGGGGTTCCAATCAAGAGAGTGATGAATAGAGCTCTGTCCGGGGAGACAGGCACAGGCCTGGAGGAGGCTTCAGGAATTTCCTGGGGGGTACCGGCGTGCCGAGAAGAAGCCTGGGAAGCAAGGTCAACACTAACAAGAAGCCCAGAGGAGTATCAGTATGGAAAAAGCCAGAACCGAAACCACGTGAGAGGTGTACGTGAGGGGCGTCTCTGAGGGGCGTTTCAACTATAATTGTGATTTTGTATTAGGGACAGCACCCTGGGGTGGAGTTAGAGCAGGTGGCCCGAGGACCCTTAGAGAGCGGATGGGTAGGCAGAGAGGGCATGACTGCAATGCACAGATTTACATCAGAGACTAAGGGAAAGTGAGTGAACTTCTTTGGAAGTCACCACGGCTGACACCTTTTTAGGTTACGATTCTGCTAAGTAGGGATGTCACCTAGTCCAGTGTAGGGACAGTCTAACCTGATTTTTCTCTTTTTGTAAATGACGCTTAAATTACAACTTGTGTCTATTCTTGCAAACCTGCTGATATTCGAGTTGGTTTTGGTGATATTCTTCTGTCGCCTAAGATCGTTCAGAGAATTCATGTTTGTTTTGGTGCCAGTATATCTTTTGAACCTTATATTGAGATGTTTGTATCTCCAGTTATCTTTGGCTTTATAAATAAAACCTCAAACTTATTCGTGGTAAGTGGTTCTTCAGAGTCGTATTGGTTTGATTAACCTAGTAGTGGATTGCTTTTTACTCTATGACAGGCAACAAAGATTCAGTCGACCTAAGCGGGGATTTAGATCTAGAGTAATCAGATAAGAGATCAGAAATCCCGCCTTCTCACCCGCTTCCCTTCCCAACCTGCTGACAGGCATTTCCCCACCTACAACTGCAGCGCTGTTCAACCAGGCACTGAGCAATGCAGCCCCAAGTCCGTTTACCACAGTTTCTGTTCCAAATTTGGAGTCAGTTCATTTTTTTAAATTTTTTTATTTTTTTTTAAAATATATTTTTATTGCAGGAATCAGTAAAGCGTTACATAATCGACCAGCATTATAAAACAAGCAAAATCAATAAGGCACAACCCTCCGTCTCCCCGCCATATTTCTCGTACACAGCCATTCAGCCCACAACCCTAGGGTCGGGCGGCGAAAGTCAATGGGGGCTCAGCAGGACGCCAAAGCTGGTCCGGATAATCCACTGTCTGTCATCTGCTTTTCCAAACAAGCCTATAAACCCAGAAAGAAAATCCCACCCTCAAAAGGCTAAAGACCAAAGTAACCCCTACCCCCCCCCCGCCATCAGCGCACGGTAACTACCGCAGCAGGATCTGCTAAAGGACCCATGGGGAAAACAACAGAGCTGAAAAGTTCAATCATCTAACGGGACATGGGGCGAGCTGCATCCTCACTGTCAGAATCGCTGGGGGCGCAATAATCCCTAAGGGCCTGCACTAACGTTTCCCACTCCAGCGCTGCCTCCTGCGCCTTCTCATTACGCTGCCTCCAAGCTAGCTGGTATCTCAGTGTGCTCTCCCCCGCCGCCCACTTCAAAAGTTCGCTGTGCCACCGGCCTCCCGTAGGACCAGCTCGTGCCTTCCAGTTCCTGGTCACCTCCCGCTTAGCAAGGAGCAGCCCTAGATCGATGAATTTGCTGGATATTTTGTTCTTGGGGGTATGAGGGAACCAGTGCAGGAGTCCCACCACCGCGTCAAGCGATAAGGATCTCCCCGTCACCTCCTCCAGGGTCTTCCCCACTTCTACCCAATAGGATGATAATCCTGGGCAGGCCCACAGCATGTGGAGCAGGTCCGCTTCCTGGGCCGGGCATCTGGGGCAGTCCGCTGAATTCGTAGCAAAATATCGCCTGATTTTCACCGGGGTCAGATAAGCTCTATGTAGCACGTAGTAGTGGACCAATTGAAAGCGGGCGTGGCGTGTGCCCTCCCAGGCTCGCCGCACCAGCTGGGACCAGGTCGTCTCCGGGATCTCCTTGCCAATGTCCACCTCCCAACGGGTCCTCAGAGTAGTGAGGGGAGCCAGCCCCTCATTGATCAGTCTCCCATAAAGACAAGTGACCGCCTTCACCGTGCCCGCAGACATCATCACGTATTGGCATACCGGAGATAAAGGGGGTTCCTCCTGCCCATGTTTCCAGTGCGCCTGAATCGCTCGGATAAGGGCCGAGTGCAACAAAAAGTCGCCGCGAGGGATCTCGAAGCGATCGATGAGCTCCTGAAAGGGCAAAAGCGCCCCGTCCTCGTATAGGTCACCTATCAGCTGTAAGCCTGCGTCCTCCCAGTTCGCCAACCGCGACCAATCGCCGCCATGGGGCAACGCCGTCAGCATTCCCAAAGGTATTTCGGGCGCATACGGTATTCTCATGTGGCCCCGGGCGTGAGCTCGGTTCCAACACAGGCGAACGGTCCGCTCCTCAAGCGACAAGTCCTGTAAGGCCAAGCGTTGTCGCAGCGCTATGAAGGAGAGAACATGCCTGGCTATACCTGTACCCCTTCTGCCTTCTGGGCCCCGGAATTCCCGGGCGATCTCCTGGGTGAAGGTCTGGAGCTGTGCCGCCAAATAATACTTCTCAAAATCCGGCACTGCAAGCCCACCCTCGTCCTTCGGCCTCATCAGGGTCTTAAGGGCCACCCGCCGGCGGCCCGAGCCCCAGAGGAATCCGACTACCATAGACCGTAATAGTCGAAATGTGGCCGGAGGGATCCATATTGGCAGCGTCCGGAAATAATATAACAACCGGGGAAGCGCCACCATTTTGAGCAAAGCGATCCGCCCTGCCACCGAGAGCGGTAGCGTGGCCCAGAAGTCCATGCTGCCCCGAAGTGCACGAGTGCCGCGGGCAATGTTCCCATCCAGGAGGTCAGATGGTTCATGATAGACGTACACCCCCAGGTATTTAAAGCAGTCAGGTTCCCATCTAATCTCCCTGCTGAGAGCAGGGCTAGGGGTGCCCCTGCGAACCGGGAATAGACAGGTCTTAGTCCAGTTTACCCGGAGGCCCGAGACCTCCCCAAACTCCGTAAGCGCCGTCGCAGCACCATGTAAGGCAGCGAACGGGTCCTCGAGGAAGAGCAGCAGGTCGTCTGCATACAGTGAAATGTGGTGCGGGCCCGAAGAAGTCCTCAGGCCCGCATAATGGGCTCCCGACCGGAGGTGCAGTGCGAGCGGCTCCACCGCCAGTGCAAAGAGAAGCGGGGATAACGAACAGCCCTGTCTCGTGCCCCTCTCCACCGGATATTGGGAAGAAATGAGCGGTCCCGCCCTAACCCTGGCCGATGCAGAGGCATACAGAACCTTGGTCCACCTGATGAAGCCCTCACCGAGACCGAACCTCCGCAACACAGCACCAAGGTAGTCCCATTCCAGGCTGTCAAAAGCCTTCTCTAAGTCTACCGATAAGACAACCGGGCACGGGGCGTCCACAAACGGTTCCCCCAGCAAGCGGAACAACCGGCGAATGTTCATGGTCATATTACGCCTGGGGATGAATCCAGCTTTGTCCTCATGTACCAGGGAGTTCATGTGCCCCAGCAGCCTCGAGGCCAAGATGCTGCTTAGAATTTTATAGTCAACCGTCAGCATAGATAAGGGGCGGTAAGACCCCGGATCGGATGAATCCCTTCCGGGCTTGAGGAGGGGAACCACCAAGGCTTCGCACATCGAGCCCGGGAGTCGCCCAAGCCTCTTCGCCTCCCTGTAGACTATCACTAACCTAGGGGCTAGGAGATCAGCATAAGCTGCATAGAACTCCACCGGAAGGCCGTCCAGGCCCGGGGTCTTATTCCTCGCCATCTTTTTAATGGCACTACGGATCTCTCCCAGTTCTATGTCGGACCCCAGGACTTTCGCCACGTCCTGCTCCACTGTTCGGAGCTCCAGGGGCTGTAGATAATTATCAAGCGAGTCAGGGTCTCGGGCAGAGCGACTGCGGTATAAACTTTCGTAGTATTGCCGGTAGCAACTCAGAATCTCAGGCTGAGTGCACACCACCGTCCCGTCTGCCCTGCGCATGGACGTCGTCAGTGAGGACTGGCGCGGAGGGTTGGCTAGCCATGCCAGCAGCGCGCTCGACCTATCCCCCTCTGCGATGGACCGAACCGTATAGGCCTTATAGTCGAAACAGCGGAGGCGTTCGACCTCCGCCGCCACCGCCTCCTTCGCCTCCGCTGTCCGTGTCTGCAATTCAGGGCGCCCGGGGCGGCGGAGTTCCAGCTCGCGGAGTTTCCGGTCCGCTGCATCTAGGTCGGCGAGGATAATTCGTCTCATGCCGACCTTTTTAGAAATACAGTATCCCCTCACCACCACCTTAAAAGCGTCCCACTCTAGCGCTCTCGAGCTCGCGGTGCCACCATTGGACGCAAAGTACTCCGAGATCTTATCGCCTAGGTCCGCTTTAAAAACACTGTCCTCAAGGATCTCGGGCCGTAACTTCCAGGTGGGCACTGCAGCCACCCCGGGGAACCAGCGAAGGTCCAGCAGGAGGGGGTTATGATCTGATATGGTCCTGGTCAGATATTCAGACCGGACCGCTGCCGAAACTAGTTCTGGCGAGCCAAGGAACCCATCCAGTCTAACATGCAGCTCATGGAGGCTCGAGAAGTAGGAGTAGTCCCTAGTTGTGGGGTGCTGTGCCCTCCAGATATCCGTTAAACCCCAATGAGTCTGCCAGTCCCTACGTCCTTTAGCCACGCGGCGAACCGGAGAATCAGGTAGGGGTGGATGCGATCGGTCAGTGTCTACATCCACTACCGAGTTGAAATCTCCACCGAGCAGGAGGGGCCCGGAGAAGAAGTGGGCTAGCGAGCCCGATAACCTGGAGAGGAAGGCGGTCTGATCCACATTAGGAGCGTACACACAGCAAACATTTAGGTCTCTCCCTCCCAAGGTTCCCGAAATGGCCACATATCGCCCCTCTGGATCTATCACTGTTTTCGTGACCTGGAAGGGAACCCCCGCCCTGACCCAAATCAGCGCCCCCCTGGCATACGCGGAGTACGAAGTGCAAAAGACCTGCCCCCTCCATCTACGCTGTAGCGCCGCCCCTTCCGCCTTGTTCAGATGTGTTTCCTGCAGCAGCGCCATTTGTACCCCCCTACGCACTAAATAAGCGTGGACTTTGTGCCGCCTAGACATGGTATGAAGCCCCCGCACGTTCCAAGTTACACATTTCAGATTAGCAGCATTAGCCATTGTCCCAGATCGTTCTCGCAAAGTTTCCCCATCTGGGTCCCAACAAAGAAGGGACATCAATCACCCCAGCACTGATGGCGGCCATTTTCCCCAACCAAAACTTAACAACCCTAGTAATAACCAAACTCCCATCCGCCCTCCCCAGAACAGGACCCAAATAGCACCATCCAGTTCCCATCCAAACCATACCCTCCAAAACCCCACTATCCCCTACTAATCCTGCGGTCGCCACCGTAGGAAGGCCTTAAGGGCCAGGTGCGGGCCGGGCGGAGGCAGTGGGCCCTCGACGCTCAGGCCATCAGGACTAAAATAAGCCCGAAACAGTACCAAACATATTTGGGGCAAAAACCAGGCCCCCCCTCCCCCTACCCCCGGGAGTCAGCATCAAGTGTCGGCACCCCCCACCCCCGTGCCGGGCCCCCTCCCAAAAGGAAATAGCTCACCCCGTTACCCCTGTCCATCTAGAAGGTCCTCCACCGATTTCGGTGTGATAACCGGCGTATGGGCGCTATCAGTCACCGATTCCTCGGAGTCCGTTGGCACCCCCTCGTCACCAGGGTCCGCTTCCTCCTCAATGGCATCGTCCCGTGAGCCAGATAGCGTAGACAACACCTCCAGCACTCCCCTCCGCTCCGTCGATGTCTCCGCTGTCGAGGGTCCGCCTGAGCGGCCACGGCGACTCCGAATTCGTTTGGATCGCCGTCTCTGCTCCGGCTCCGTCGTCTGCTGTGATGAGGAGCCAAAGCCATCTTTCCCTGCTCTGTAGAGTTCGAGCCAGTTGCAGACGTCCTCCGGGGTATCAAAGAATTGAGTCTTATCATCGACAATTATGCGGAGCTTCGCAGGAAATAGGAGCGAGTACTGAATGCCCTCGCTCCTGAGCTCCCGCTTGACCGCCAGGAAGGAAAATCGTCTACGTTGAGTTTCATAGGTGTAATCCGGGAAGATGTTCACCTGGCTGTTCGCCACTTTGAACGGCCCATTATGTCTGGCGGCGTTGAGGATGAGGTCCCTGTCCCGAAAGTGCAACAACCGTGCCACCACCGGTCGCGGGGTCCGACCCTGTTGTGGTGGCCTCGCTGGGACTCTATGGGCGCGCTCCAGGGTGTAGAAGGAGGATAGACCCTCTGGGGCCACCGTGTCTCGGAGCCAGGCCTCCAAGTATGCCACCATGTCGCCGTCCTCAATCTTTTCCGGCAGGCCCACCACCCGAATGTTATTCCTCCTGTTACGGCCTTCCGCGTCCTCCGCTCTCTGCTCCAGGACCGTAATCCGGGACAGGGCATCCTTCATAGTCGCAGCCAGGGTTCGCTGCGCCGGCTCCAAAGTTTTCACCGAACTCTCCACTTCCTTGACCCTGTCCGAGAGTTTGCCGTGATCCGCTCTAAGGAGGCCTAGGCTTGTCGCTACCTGGGCAATGTCCTGCTGGAGGGCCGAGCGCGTGGTCGCTATCGCCTCCAAGACGCGGTTAAATTGCTGCTGCATTGGTGCACCACCAGAACTCTCCGGGTCCCCACGTTCCTCTTTGTCCTGGGACTCTGAGTCTGAGGCGGCTGGGGTAGCCCCCTTGGCTCCTCTAGGTTTCCCCATGTCGCCGGGAGTACACCGTGCTGGTCCAGGAGTGAGCTTCTCCGAGTGCAAGTGCCGGCCGTGACTCTCCCGGTTATTGGGCCTCAGTTCGAGTGCCGGAACCCCCCGTCTCCAAGGCCTGTTGGACCTCCTCAGCTTCGGCTCGTGCCACCACCACGTCGTCTGAGGGCACCGCGGAGGAGGCGGAGACAATCGTCGCCAGGTCAGGCAGGCCCGTGCGGCCGATAAAGTCCCGGAGTAAGGATCACCGACTCCTCCGGATGATCTGCGGCGCCAAAAGGTTGCGCCTCCCATGGAAGTGGTCCGGCCAGAAGAAAGTAGCCCAGTGCAGTGTAGGGAGTGGGGCCACCGTCGGGACCTCCAGGCGCCCACGTGCCGGAGCCACTATAACGGGGGCAACTGCCCGTCCGAGTGCGTTCCTCGTTGATAGAGTTCGATCTGACCGATGTCCGGGTCCTTACATCTCCGTGAGACAGCAGGGCAGGGGGTGCGCCGCTGCTAGTGGTGTGCCATCCGTCTAGTGGATCCGGCCAAGGGGACAATGAAGTCCGGGCGCCATGTTGGGTCGCTCTCCGCAGTACCACAAACTCCGATTTTCCGCCGGGTCACCACTCGTTCGGACTCCGCCAGGGGCCCCGGCAGGTCTCCGTCGGGCCGATCAACAGATTGCTGGGGTCGGGGTGCCCCGCAGCCTCCGATTTACAGGATAATCACGGGCTCAGTCCCGGAGCCGAGCTCTCAGGCGACCATCGCCATCGGCGCCCAAGCCACGCCCCTTGGAGTCAGTTCATGTGCGAGGTTATTGTGGCTTTCTTGGTCAGGCTACCTACAGGGTTGAAGTGTTACCTTGTTGGGGGCTAGTGTGGTTTCTTATGCTGAGTTAGTGTGGCTTTTTCAGGGTTAGTATTGTTACCTGTTCGGGGTTAGTGTGGCTTTGTTGTGGAGGGATAGCTGGGTTTCTTGAGCACTCCTGGTGTGGGTTACTTCTACACAGCTAATCTGATTTCATCTCCGTAGATAGAGTGGGTTCTTGCATTTGCATAAAGTGGCTGTCTGCACTTGGTGTTTGTGGTTCCCTCTTTAGCTGTCCGATGTAGTTTGTCTTCTCGTTTAGTCGTTCTTGGGCGGGGTTGGTGTTGTTTCTTGTGCGGAGCTAATGTGCTTTCCTGGCCAGGCCTGTAGTGGTTTACTGTACACGGTTGACTTGTTTCATGCTGGGCGTTTGTTTTTACTGCTAGCGTAGAGTAGTGATAGTATTAGTACAACAGCAGTGCATAAGCTCGAGCGAGAAGGAGGAAAAGCCGGAGCCGCCACGAGCGACGAGTAGCTCTGATCTGCAAGCCGCACAGCTCTCTGCAGCGTGAGCTTAACCCACTGAGCTACCTTCTCCAGATGAATCATTAGCGCCCTATTATCTGCCATTGAGGCGATACAGCTCTTGCTGTTTGGAGGGGAGCAGAGACATACGCCCACACCGCCGCCCTTCTCCCCCACCCCTCCATGGACACGCGCAGGCCAATCGGCGCTCTCACCACATCCCCATCCCTGCCCCATGGCCGCTCTGGGGAAAGCGCTGCGATTCAATTGTCTGCAGCTATCTCCCTGGAAGCTAAAGCTCTGTAGCCGGAATGCAGTAGGGCAGGTAATAACTGTTCTGTGCCCTCAGCCCAGACTAATCTCCGAGCCTGCGCACGGTCACACGTGGTTCCCGCGTGGAGGGGGCTGTCCTCGCACATCGTTCTCCTCAGATTGCATGTCCGCTTTATAATGGGAGCTGTGGGCTCTCCCCTGATGTGGATGGTGTGCGCTTTCCATCTGACTCGGTGAGCCATGCATACAGCGTGCGATAACGAGACAATACGTCAAGTGTGTGCTCACAAAGTGGAAATGTGTATTCACTTTGCTGTAATATTAGATTTTGACCTTTCATGCTCTATCCCTGCAGTCAACAACTAATTTGGATAGAATATAACACCTGCCCAGGGAAGTTTCCAGCAATATTCGGTTATGTACAGTAGTCCGGCTCTACACCCATACTATGAAGCGGAATGAACGTCCGCTATAAGTCTTCACACATAGACCACTTTAAAAAAACTTGAATAAAGCTTTGGTTGCAGCAGAGCAGCTAACAGCGCACAGAAATGGAAGCACTCACATGCAGGCAGACCCCAGACTCACCACAGAGCACCGTCCCCCTTAGGTGTGCTGGAGACCCACGCTTCAGTGCCCCATCATGGGTCTCGAGCAATATTAAATAAAAAGCAATGATTGCACTTGGTGCGGGCTTTAGGCAAAAATGTATATGATGCTGCAGAACTAGGTACAGGGCAGTGAAGTGATTCGCCAAACAGCTCTACAGCTCTACATTCGGGCTGGGGAGGAGATCTGGGAGAGTGAGGGCTGCCCGCGCATGCGCGGTACCTGGAGCTTTGGTGTTCCCTGCAGCTCGAGCCCCGGTGCCAGAGTGGAAGTGCGGGTGCTGAAGTCCAGGGTCCCAGGAGTGGGCCCGGGTGAAGAGCAGAAGTGCGGGGCTCCCATGACTGAGGAGAGAGCCCTGCATCGTGCTGCAAGAAGTTTAGAGGAGCAGGAGTGCTCCGGAAGTGCACCGCTGCCAGCCGCCATTCAGGAGGATTCCCCCCACAGACTGGGTGAGTGGGGAATTCTCCATTTGTCCAGTGGTTGTGTCGATGAAGGCACAGTGTCCATGTTGATAAGTGAAAGTGAAACTGCATGCTGGCTTGCGAGGACGGAAGGGGGACAGGAGATGTGCACACACGTGGCTGTACGTGCGTGTACACCTGCTCAAATCGCCAATCGCTCTGCGCGTGCCCATCTCCTGTCCCACTTCCGAGGCAAGTCTACAACAATAAGTCTCGCTGGCTACAGTGCTTCTGGCTGCGTACGCCAGGCTCGACCAAAAAATGGGGAGGAAGCAGAGCTGTGCAGCAGCAAGTGAGAGCTGGGCCTTTGACATGCTCAATGGGGTCATGCTGCAGCCTCCATTAGGAAGGCCCTGGGAGGAGGAAGAGGCACTGGGAAGTGAGTGTGGGGCTAGGTGGGAGGCAGGAAATAAGAACGGGTGGCAGGTGGGAGCATCAAATGAGTAAAAAAAGCAAGAAGAAGCAGTGAAAAGCAGGAGAAAGCACCCAAATAAAAGGGACAGAGGAAGGAGACAGCAGTAAAAAACGAAGCAAAAGCAGCAGAAATGACTCCGAAAAATAGGTAGTAAGCAGAGTGGTGCAGCAGCATGGGAGAGCTGGTCCTGGGACACAGATTTTACTTTTTCTAGTTACTCAAAGATCTGAAACAATCCACAGAGAGAAAGTGAGTAAAAACATCTGGATGGTAGTAGGATTCACTAGCGCCAAGATGCCAGATTGGCTGCATCTATTACATTAGAGTAGTAACTGAAGGCTCTGACTGAGGTATTCATCAACTTTTAACTGAGTTACAATCTGGAGTAAGCAGTGTACACCTGAACAATGAGACAATAAGCCATTATGTGGAAGTCACCCAACCCATCTCACCCAGTCACACAAGGGGACCCGACAAAGCAGTTCAGAAAAGACCCTGAAGATTTCAAACCTAAAGAAGGTCGGCGACAGCCTAATGGAACATACTAATATGCTTAGAAAGGGCTTAATACGTCAGAGTTAGGCGGCCTAGTTCTGCTGCAGCAGTCACACTAGGACCAGTCCTAGCAGGAGCACTTCCCGGTCAGTAGAAGCAAAGATAGTGGATAGGTCAACCAAGTGCAGAAGGAAGCTGCTTGGCAACAGTATCTATCAGGACTATTTCATTCTCACTTTAGGCCACACTTTGCCTTCTCGTTCTCTCACCTTTGTTGTTATTGCCCTTCACAGTTTCCCATAATGCATTGTTCCTATGAAATGTATTATCCTCTGTTTGATAGTTTTGTCCCCCTACTTTGGCTTCCTCCTTGCTAGTGGTGAGTCATTCCCTCGTACTTCAGCTCTCAGGGTACACTTGGGAGCTAGTCACAGTCTGCCCGCACTCTGCACAGGGTGAGCCCAGATCCTATCCCTTTTGTGTATTTCACGTCGCCATCTGTGCGCTCTCTTATCCAAGGTGGAGAAGTGTTGACCCCTTGTACATTGGTTAATGATGCTGTGCCGTAATCTGCAGGTTCCTGGAGGAGCGAGCCTTTATCTCTCTATTATGACCCCATCCACTTACACTGATTCCCCTTACAAAGACCGTGAGATGACTGCAGTGGGTGCACAGAGGCATAGATGGAGGTGGGACTGACCAAAACATCCTGGGAGTTATGTGACTCATGGTTGTGAGGTCACTCAAGACCCCCCACCCCCTCCTGTGTGCAGGAAGCATGTGCAGATGTCCAAGGAACAGGAAGCAGAAATGCTGCAGAGCGACGTCTGTTGTGGGTAGACACGAGAGAGAGAGCCTGATGGGAGCTGTAGAGAGATGTGTACCACCTATGTGTGGCTGACTCTATGCATTGCTATTATCTTATTGTCTGGACATCCAGGAATGTTGAACATGAATACAGTGAGTCACTTGTGATGTACACTTCCCCTTTCTAGTTCTTTTACCTATAAAGAAATATGAAAATCTGTTCTAAGAATTTCCCAAATTTTTCCGCCATTTTGGACTGCCTGTACCCAGTACTGTAAACCCTACTCTCACGACTCCCCATTCTCTAGATGGGGCAGTGCATCTTTCATGTCATTGTGACAGTACTCATGATGTCCCATGGGCCCCCCAAGTTTCTTTGGTTTAGAACCATCTCTCCCATCTGCTGGTTCACACAGCTGTATACATTTCCTTCAAAGAATGCTGGAATAAAGCCGGCCAAGAACTGCCAAGTAAGCATCCTCTTTCAAGCTGAAAATGTACAATGAATGCAAGAGAAACTGCTGAGAAAGTTCTTTTCTTGACATCCATGTGTTAAAGATAATTCTCTGTCTCTGATTGCAAACTGTTACAAAAAGATGCAGCTGTGGAAATCATGGCACAGCATAACCCTCTTCCAGTCAGGCAAGGTTGCCTCCGAGATCCTTCTTAGCCCACCCCCGCCTGTCTTTCAACAGAGACCACCACAAACACGGAGGAGGTAAAGGGCGCTGTTTATTAAACATTTGGTTCACGTATGAACATAACTGGGCCATATATATGCACCATAATACAAGTATCACGACAAACATAAAGCAGTCACATAGTCATAAGTTATCATGCCCAGTCCTAATTCCAGTTCATCTCTGACTTCACCATTCGGAGCAGTTCTGACCCAAGTGCTGGGTGCAAAGGACCTTTGGATAGCCCACTGCAGATTCTAGGCTTCCCTTGTTACCGCTGCGTGGTAGCCGAGGACTTCTCCTGGCCGTCACCAGACTGCAAAGGCTGTGTCTGCTTTATGGCTATCCCTTTGCCTCTTATAGTAGCCCCTCGCCATCCCTGCCATCAGCCATCCCAAGGACCCCAGTTCTAACAACTCTTTGATTAGATCTGCCAGTCAACAATGCTGCCTCTTCCACCCTACCAATGGGTTCCCGACCTTTGGCAGCTACCCCCTTTTATGGCACTGCGAACCCTTTTCTGCTAGGAGCAGCCGACTAGTCCCTGAGATCCCACAGAGTTCAGCAGAAACATATCCAGACATACCACCGATGAATGAACCCTGTCTTCTCAGTAGTAGACTGGCACCTTCGGGTTGATAAGCCTATGGCTTATAAGCCTCCAACCCACGCCCCTTCAGAACTAGCTCATGGCGATCTTGAACTTCCTTCTGGATCTTTCAATCTCACAGGGATTTTCACCCCCTTCACTGGAACTGCTATGTGATCTCTGATCACAGAACATCTGTGGGATTCAAGCGTCCAGCGGCCTTGGTTGGATCCTTTTTCATCTCCTTCAGTATCGACTGTCTGCTCTAAGTCATCAGGTTGTTTTCCTACAAGAGCACCACAATGGCATGAGGCTTCTTTCTCTTTTCAAGTTCCATCTTCGGTGACGGCAGCAGTTGCAGCCATCTCATTCCTGGTGTACCCATCTATATCAGACTCATGTTATTCAGCAAAATCACCTTGTAGTCATTCTGCACTCCTGCCCAGCAATGGCCAGCAAGATGTACAAATGCCCCAGTAGCAACACCATGAGCTAGTGTGCTGTTACTCCCTTCAGAAAGAAAGGTACAAAGATTGCAGTCAACCTGCTGGCCCTTCTTGTACTGCAGGTAGAGGCCAAAACCATCACACAGTCATTGGCTCTTTTGAATGAAGCCAGCCAATTCAAGTTGTGGGTTTTCCAGTGGTGCTTCATTTGTCCTGGACAGGAACTTTAAGGAGGGAAGACCCCCTCACCCTGCCTGTGCATCTCTGCCCGCAATGACAGGCTAGCCGCAGTCCCTCCAGGGTCCAGCTATGCTTCCTGTCCCACTCTTCTTCCTGTCCTTTAAAGATTACGAAGCCTCTGTGGTGAAGCACTGGTTGTAGTGTCATGAGACTATGTGCACTAGGACCGTTGTGGTTCTGTGCGGACTCAACCATGAATTATGTAACTTGCTGGGTGGTACTGTAGTTTCGTTATTATTGGTTATGACATAAGGAGTGGGCAGTGTGTGACTGTAGGCTGAGGAATAAAGACGTACAATCCAGAACTCGATGGGGGCGCAGGGAGGATGCCACATTTGTTGGCAAATATGGAATCAGTGCCCCAAAGAAACAAAAGTGCTCTACCTGAGAATTTACCGCGTGACAGCAAACTGCTTGTGCATGCCATGTGTGCCCAAATGGATTCCAAGTTGGCATATTTGGAATCATAGCCCCGCTAAAGCCCATATACCTCTAAGAAGTTGAAGGCCCTGCGGAGGAGGGCATTAGAAAAGACCACCAGAATCCGTTGGTAAGGCTGTAAGAAGAAACACTGTATAACTAAGAGCCAGCATCCATGCAAAGCAAATGCTAAAGGCAGTGATAACTAGGTACAAAAGTTTAAGCATACTTATCAGAAACAGTGACGGAAGTGCCACATGACCTTTTTTTGTAAAAAAAACTTTTTTATTGAGAGTTCAAATATAGCAATACAATATAATTGAAATCCAATTAATAGAGTACGAGAAAGAAAAATACTGAAAAACATTCATACAAATTGTCATTTTAACATTTAAGTTATACAGTGCAAGGTTGTGTAAGAACAGACAATTAGTAAACTGGTTCGGATAACCAAAAGGATTTTGTTAGAATTGAAAGAGTACTTAGCATACAAATATAATAAACGTCTTCACATTTAATATTCCAAAGCTGAGTTCTAAAGTGCAGCGTGCGGAGATAGAACCATCATAATAGACTAATAAATATTTTCAATAAAGCATAAATCAGGTTAAGTAATAACAAGACATATCTAAACATCAATCACACTCCAATATTTATCATATTTTTTGAGAGCCCCTGATCTAAGGGCATATTTTTTCTCCCTACCCTGGATTCGCTGTAGTTTTGCCTTCCATGCCTGGAAGGATGGGACAGAATCTGTTCTCCAGGACTGTAATATAAGGGATTTAGCTATTAGAGAAGCTATAAAAAGGGGCTCATCATATTCGGTGTGGAAAGGAGAGCAGCCTTGGAGAGGAATTAGGTTATTGAATATAATATTTGTTTTAAGGACGATTGAAAGATATTTTTCTATTTCCTTCCATAAAACCTGGATTTTTGGACACTCCCAGATAATGTGTTTCCAAGTGCCTTTTTCTTCACATCGAAAACATTTGTCGGCTACAAGGGGGAAGATATTGTGTAAAAAGGACGGGGTTCTATATATTAACCATTTATTGTAGAATTGCATACGTTTAAAGTTTGCTCCTCGAAAGATGGTTTTGTTGAATTTATTTATTTTGTCCCATACCTGTTGATTAATTATAATATCTTCCCTTTTTTTTCCATTGTTCAATTATCTTGCTGTAGAAGTCCTGGTCCTTACTTTCTATTAATATTTTAATCCAGATACTCATTTTCTTTTGTGTTTTGTTGTTAAGGGTAGTGGAAATATTTTCTTTTCGGGATAAATTTTCTATATTGAGTTCCCTGAGTTTTGGACTTATCCTAATAAAGGACCAGTTCAGAGTTGGTTGCGAGTGAATTAAATGACTGTAAATTTCATCCCAGGATTTCCACCTATTTCCCAGTAGGAAGTCTTCAATTTTCTCAAAGCCATTTTGCTTCCAAAGAGTTATTATATTTTTGTCCATGCAACCTGCTTCTCCCAGGCTAAAATTCATTAAATTCGTCTTCTTACTTACATTGGGTAGCTCATAACATTTACAAAACTGAGTTTTCACCTTAAAAATCCACTGCAAAGTTTTATATCGTACTTTTTGGGGGTCTTTCGTGGTTCTAACTGGATCATACATTTTCAATTCCAACAACATCCTTTTCATAAAAAAATTGTCTGTCTCATGACTATCTAAAAAAAAAACCTATGGCTGTAATGTGCAAAAGACGCAAAATAATATTCTTTGATATTTGGGAGGGACAGCCCTCCTTGTGTGGAAGATAAATATAAAGTGCTCAGTGCAAGTCTAGGGGATTTTTTTGCCCATAAGAAAGAGGAAATCAGAGCTTCTATTTTTTTTAAAATAAGAGGCCTGGATTGCACAGGGAATCGCACTAAAAAGGAAATTAAAAAGGGGTAATACCGACATTTGAATTAGCGATGCCCGCCCTATGAGAGACAGGGGTAGTAGATTCCAACGATCTAAAAGTGAACCCACCTTTTTAAATAAAGGTAGAAAATTCAATAAATAAAGGTCGTCAAGGCTATCCGATATAAATATACCAAGATATCTCTTTGGATCCGTGTTATATATCTGCCTGAATTCAGGAGCTAAAGTGTCTGGAGTGCAGTTGAGTAGAATAATTTCTGTTTTGTTTACATTGATTTTATAGCCCCCTAGTTTTTGAAAGTCAGAGAAGATTTTTAGAATCTTCAATTGACTTGAGGGTTTAGAGTCTAAAAAAAGGGCAATATCATCCGCATATAGTTTTATATTTGTCATTCCTGAAATTGGGGCGGAGTCAGATTTGATATTCCTAATGGTGATCGCTAGAGGTTCGATAAAAAGTGCGAATAAGATTGGGGACAACGGGCAACCTTGTCGTGTGCCTCTAGTGACCTCACAGGACCCAATGTTGGTATTATTGATGATAATTTGTGCCCTAGAATTCGTGTACAAATGTCGTAAAAGAGAGATAAAACCATTCGGGAAATTAAAACTATGTAAAACTGCAAACAGACAATCCCAGGAGACTAGATCGAAGGCTTTCTCCGCATCTAAAAACCAAATTTGAGCCTTCACCTTGTTAGTTTTAAAATAGTCTAGCGCCTCCAGTAAAAATGTAGTATTGGAATGGAGATGCCTGCCTGCAATAAAACCGCACTGATCATAAGCTATTAGGGATCCTACTAGTTTATTTAATCGGTTTGCTAGAAGTTTAGTAAAAATTTTGTAATCTGTATTCAAAAGGCTTATCGGTCGGTAAGAGTTTATATTTTCATTGTCCTTTCCCTTTTTTAAAATACTGACCACCACCGCTGTGTGAAAAGAGTCCGGTGGGGGACCACCTTGAAGTAAATTATTAATTAATTCCAAGAATTCTTTACGCAATATTCCCCCAAATTTTTTAAAGAATTCAATGGGAAGGCCATCCTCACCATTGGCTTTGCCATTGGGGAGAGACTCTATCACTTCATCTAGTTCTGATAATGTGAAATCCTGTGTGAGGTAGTTCTTGCCCTCAGCATCCATTTTAGGTATTTCCAATGGCTGGAGAAAATCCGTGATAGATTCAGGTGTGGTCCCCACAGATGCTTGATATATCCCCTCATAGTGTTTTAAAAACAGCTCGCCAATGGCAGTGGTGGTCTTAACTTGATAGTGATTGGGTCAGTTAACTGATCTATTCTATTGCGAGCCTGCTTTTCTTTAGATTGCCAGGCCAAAAGCTTCCCTGTGTACTCTCCTCATAGATTTTTTGTGCCTGAAAATTACTATTTGTCTCACCTAATTCATAATAAAATTCCTTCATCTTATGCTTCGCCTCATGGAGTTTGTGGCTGGAAATCTGGGATCTAACCCTATAATGCTCTTGGGTAGCCTGTGACAGTTCAGTTTGAAGTTTGATTTTCTCCTTGCGTTTTGCCTTAAGCTTGGGGATCTCTTTAGATGTGATTATTCCACGTAAAGTAGCTTTAAATGCATCCCAGATTATATTTAATGGGGCTGTACCTCTATTCTGTGAAAAAAAATAGCTTGATCTTTTCATTAATATCATTGCACCATTGTTGGTCAAGGAGGTTGAGTTTGTTAAAAAACCATCTATTTATAGATCTTGCTTCATAATTCCCCAGTTTGACCTCCATGCAAAGAGCTGCATGGTCAGAAAAGGCATTGGGTAGATAAGCGTAATTATATAGTTCTAGGTCATGGGAGGACAAGAAAAAATCCAGCCTTGACGCAGAATTATATTTTGCTGAATGGCATGTGTACTCACGCTTGGTGGGATTCAAATTACGCCAATGGTCAATAACGTCAAGATCTATCTTGCAGCTTTGAACAGCTAAGGAGACTTGAGGTTTATTCTGTCGGCGGTCTTTCTTGGAAGAGTCCAAACGAGGGTTTTGTAATAGGTTAAAATCACCCCCCCAAATTATTGGCCCAGAAAGGCCGGTTAATGCCTGCTTAACCTGTAAAATAGCTTGTGGGTCGTCCAAAATAGGTGCGTAAATTGTGGCAAGGATGACGTTGACATTGTTCTTCTGGTGGATCCCCACCGAGACCAGGAAGACCGTCACCCAGGCCCTCGTCACCAGCCGACTGGACTACGGCAACGCCCTCTACGCCGGGACCACCGCCAAGCTCCAGAAGAGACTCCAGCGGATCCAGAACGCCTCAGCCAGACTCATCCTCGACATCCCACGAACCAGCCACATCTCCGGACATCTGCGAGACCTTCACTGGCTCCCCGTCAACAAAAGAATCACCTTCCGCCTCCTCACCCACGCACACAAAGCCCTACACGACCAAGGCCCGAGCTACCTCAACAGCCGAGTCAACTTCTACGCTCCCAAACGCCACCTCCGATCAGCCAACCACGCCCTCGCCGCCGTCCCCCGCATCCGAAGAGCGACTACAGGAGGAAGGTCCTTCTCCCACCTGGCCGCCAAGACCTGGAACTCCCTCCCGACCGACCTGCGCCTGACCCAAGACCACCTCTCCTTCAGGAAGAAGCTGAAGACCTGGCTGTTCGAGCAGTAGCGGCTCCCCCCCCCCCCCCAGCGCCTTGAGACCCCACGGGTATGTAGCGCGCTTTATAAGTGTCACTGATTGATTGATTGATTGTTTAATTTACCGTGTGCGACTGCCCATCTGCCTCTAGGATCTATGCACGTCCCTTCAAGGTTAAAACCTACATGTCTTCCTATTAAAATGGAAACTCCTCTCTGGGCCATCCCTGCAGGAGCAGTTATGTTATAGCCCGCCCAATTTTTAAAGAGCTTAGCTGACTCTGCGTGATCTTTATGATGGGTTTCCTGCAAATAGATGACATCAGGTATTAGATTTTTTAACCAACATTCAATAGCGTTCCTTTTACGAACGTTATTCAACCCATTAACATTTAATGAAATAAATTTCACCATGTCATTGATGTTCAAGATATTGAACGTAGCCCTCAATTAAAGTGCGTGAGTGCAGAAGGAGCAAATATGCAAACAGCAGCAACAACATGAAGAACTGATAAATAATACAATACATAACAATGAAGAACAAAAGTAGCAGATATTCATAGAAAAATCAAAATCTAAAGTTCAATGTGCAAATATGCAAACGAGCAGCAAAAATGTAAAGTGCTATCTGAGGAGACCCATCAATCATTGCACAAGACATGAAGATAGAAAAAAGAGCAGCTCGGTTTTGAAAATTTAGATATTCAAGACATTGGACGTAGCCCCTAGCTAAAGTGCAAGTGTGCGGAATGTGCAAGCGTATAAACAGCAGCAGCAGAATAGATAAATGATAACTAATAAAAATATTTAACAATAAAGAACAATAGCAGCAAAAGATCATAGGGATTTTCATAAAAATCTGAGTTTCCATGTGCAAATATGCAAGCTAGCGACGTAAGTGTAGAGTGATATATGAGGAGACATACCATTCATTATACTGGACATGGAGATAGATATACAATAAAGTACCCTTGTCTGTGCAAAATATGCAAATAGGCAGCCAAACAATAAAAAAAAAAAAAAAAAAAATTGCAATAAATTTGAGATACCTCCCAGTGCAAAAATGGGCGACTATACTTAAAGGGTCTTATCAATTTATCGTTATCCAAAAATGAACAGAAGTGACATGTGCTAGAGATCGATGGGTAACCTTCATACCGTAGTCATAAAAGTGTGGAAAAACATATTGCATTTGAACTCTCTTTTTTTCCCCCATGCAACACCCCCCTTCACCCCCCTTCCCTCCCCCCTGAGTGGACGGAGACCCCAGAGTCCCACTTCCGTCCTACTCTGACCGGCATCAGGATGAACGGCTGACGTGGACCCACCCGCGCCGCCGCTGTGCTTCCTGTTTCCTGATCGATTGGACACGCCCATGCCCGCCGCAAATCGCTGCCGCTGCCTCTACCTCTCCTGAAGCTCCCGATGCTCCCGATGTCCTCGCTAGCTAGCTGCCTTGCTAGCTAACTGTTACACGTTTCCCGCGAGGCACATCGGGTTGTTTCAGTGCGAGGCACACCGGGCTGTTTCAGCGCGTGCAGCAACAACAGCGCTGATCTTGTCATCATCTTGGGCTCCGCACAGAGAGGTGCACGGGCTTCCCCTGCTTCCCCTACAGCAGCTGCTATTTAGACTCGGAAATCACGGAGGGCGGAGTACACAGGTCGAGGTACCACGCCCGGCCCCATAGCCCCTGAGGAGAGGGGTGCAGTGGTTGCAGCAAGAGCTTCTAGGCGCTATGGCAGGAAAGAACGCCGCCCAGTGACCTGGCCCAATATTACTTGCTCAGCATTTTGGAGGCAATTGGAAGTGAGCCAGAGCAGCCGTAAAACAACGCTGGGGTCCTGCAAAGTGAGCGGCGAGGTACCGGGAGTCAGGGGAGATTGCTGGTCTGATCTGTTCTGCGAGGTAAGGCGCGCTGGGCAGGGCTCTTCCCAGCTCGCACTCGCTCTGCTTGTACCGCGCCCCCCCGCAATCTGTCATCAGCCTGCGCACTGCTGTTTTTGATCTTTTTGATGGTGTAAAGGACAGTAAAGGAGCTGGCTTCTGTACCATTGTGATTTTGTTACACCTTTAAATCTGCTTTGAGGGGAGCTGATCACTGACTCATTGCTAAGAAAAATCTTCTTGTTCAAAATTTCAAATTTCCCAGAGCAAAAGTCAGGTGCGCCTTAAAATAAATAAATAAATAAATAAATAAATAAATAAACCACACGTTCCGAACTACGAATCCTGATGGCGGCAAGAGCGAGGGGCAAACAGCTCAAGCCAGAGCTGGGAAAGGAAGTGAAACTCCCTACTACGATCAGCTCTCCATCATATATAAAGGGGGAGAGAAAAAACAGAAGGAAAAAGCAACAAGAAGAAGCTCTAAAACAGAAAGTAATGGAACTTAATGATCAAAATAGAAAAAATAAGTATAATGTACTAAAGAAACAGATGGAGGAAGATAATGGTATCAACGAGGACAATGAAGAGGATGAAGAGGCAGAGAGCCTGACTCTGTCTGAGCTGTCAGCGGAACTGAGCTTACACGCTGCCGGCGACAAGGGGGGCAAGGGGGAGGAGGATGGGAGAGTTAAGGGTACAAAAACGGACCAGGGGGGGGGAAACGTTGTCAACGTGGACCAACCGATTAGGGCCACTAATACGTCCCCGTCCCCTTCCTTGTGTCCTGAGAGTCGATCTACCCCGAAACAATACCCTCTCTTCTCAAAACCCCTATTGCAGCAGGGTCAACTTTCAAGCACTCCTTCACGAGGGGAGAGAGAAAAAGGGGGCACAAGTGTCACTTCAGATCGGGTGCCCTCCAACACGGTAGGGAAAGCAGGCAACCCCACAACGCAAAAGTCGCCACAGAAGACTCCGGTGCCAAACGTCGCAGGGGCAGCAAGGCTGGAAGGAGCAGCAGCGTTGCCCACACCAACGGTTTCCGCCTCAGACGAGGCCCCTCTCTTGCACCCTCTGTCGTCGCCGACTATAAGTGCAAACTCCAGTCCAGCCCCAGGCAGTAAGCAAACTACGACAGCTCCGAATCAAGCCTTAAGTTCCGAGAATTCCTTGACCTCCCTGGATGACGCCTTGCTCATTCTCCCGAGTGCTACAAAAGCAAATAGGATGGAAGATATCTTAGTTACGATTCTCCAGGAACTAAGAGATTTCAAATTATCTCAGGCTCAGGAAATCTCACTTTTGCACAGCAGGCTTACGAAGATGGAAGAGTGCCTTGGGAACATTCCTCTGAGGGTCTCTGAAGCCGAAGTTCGAATATCATCTCTAGAGGACTCATTGACTACAGTTCAGAAAAATCTTACGGAGCCAACAGAGAGAAAACCCATCTAGAGGAAAAGCTCTAGGACCTTGAGAATTACAATAGGAGATCGAATCTACGATTAGTAGGAATACCAGAGGGCCTTGAAGACAAGGATGTAGTTAGCTGGTCAGATTCATTATTAAAAAAAACTATCCCCGAGCTACAAGGTGACTTGACTATAACAAGGGCGCACAGAGTCCCTGCACATAAACCCATTAATTCAAAATTCCCCCGTACAATCCTCCTCAACTTTGCAGACTTTAGGGTAAAAGAAAAAATCCTAAATACCGCATTTTCTAAAAGAACTTTTAATGCAGACGGGGTGAATAACTACAGGATTTTCGGTGATATGTCGGCTGCATCTGCTCACAGACGCAGAGACTTTGTGAAACTCATAGACCCCTTTAAGAGCAAGGGGGCCCAGGCCATGATAGTGCAGCAATCAAAACTTAAAGTTTTGGCCAAAGGAAAATTCTTTATATTCACTGCCCTACATGAAGCCCAGACACTACTTGACGGCCTTGGGGGATAATAAATCAAGTTGATGAACTCTGTTGAATCTATCACTAACGCACGGCGGATACTTGTTGGAAACAGGAAGCACACAAGGATGCAAAGAGATGGCATCCAAAAGGAAGTGCCACATGACCTTGAACCAGCTGTCACGACCTGGCCCAGTTAACCCACCAATGCATGCACAGCCACAAGTGGCATCCAGTACATGGAAAGACATTTGTAATATTGAAATTTTTCGACGGCAGCCACAGGGAGTGCGTAGTACAGTACAGTCGTATTTCTGAAACCACTACCACCATTCGACACAGTGTAGAAGCAGAATATTGTTTCCAAGGGAACTGCATGGAACGAGACATTCGATGATTTCATATATGCACTGGGAAAAGCAGATGATAGGAAACTAATTAAGTACCTAAAGAACCTTGCTGGTGATGGAGTGAATGAAGTGATGAAGAAAATATCAAAAGTTGATGCAGTATCATACTGGCAAATCAAGGAAGCGATTTCGATTTGATGGCGAATGTTGACTATGAAAGGTACATTTCCAATCAAGCACAACAGCAAGCTAGTGAAATGATGGATGAATTTGTTGAGAGACTTGATGTGCTTATCAAACACTGCAAGTTTAGTAAATTTAATGATGAAGAATCCATACATCTCTGAGTCATCAATAGCTAAAGATAAACTAACTACATCACAGAGAGAAGGAAAAATAGACCCCAGAATGTTCCAGAAGCATTCTCGGTACGCCCACACAGCCAAAAAGCGACATCAGTTACAAGAAGAAATTATTCAATGTTTCAAAGATCACTCACCAAGACCATGCCATAGAGATGATAAACAGACAGAGGCAAATGTTATAAAATCCACGACATATGTTTCGCTCAGCAGACACAATCTAGCCTTCTATTGGAACACCCAGTTATGCAAGCTGGAACACAAAATAGATACCCCATTTAATAGAGTAAATGTAGCATATTTGATCATCAAAGAAACCTCACTAGCTTGCCAAGAGATTAACGGCCTCATGCATCAAGGTATTTAGGAGTCGCAAATGGTGCGATTCTGTAAAATCGTCCGTTTGCGATTCTTAAATATCTTTTTAGTATGCATCAATCATTTTTGGCAAAATCGCAATTTTAGCGATTTCCAAAAATGCGATTGCTTCTATGGAATCGCAAATTTGCGATTCCTTCAAAGCAATGCATGATTGTTTTTAAAATTGCAAATTCGCAATTATGGGGTGCAAATTACCACGAGGGTGAACCTCGTGGTAACTTGCGAAAAAGAATTAAAATGCTCAAATTAGCATTTTAAACACTGTCATGTTACAGACACACATGTCCTTAGGACATGTGTGTGTGAAACATCCACTTTAAAATACATTTCAGGGGTGCAGGGGGGGTCCTTTGGACCCCCCCTGCACCCATGGAATGCATTACCATTTTGCGAATTCTAATTTGTGAATTCGCAATTCCCATGATTCCTATGGGCCTTTTGGCCCATAGGAATCAATGGGAAATGCAAAATCGCAAATTAGAATTCGCATAATATTTGCGATTCGGTAAAAATTGTGATTCTTACCGAATCGCAAATATTATGCGAAAATATACATGCATCCCATTTTGCGAATTCCAAATTGCGATTCCCTATTTTTCGCAATTTGGAATTCGCAAACGGCCGGGATGATGCATGTGGCCGTATAACTCTCATTCGAGACACATTAACCCCTATATCTAACAACCTCTCACTTTCAACATTTAGCTACAACACCCAACCTTGGCCATCCATTTGTCGGCCCAAGAGAGCACAGAACCATCTAACCACGATAGACATTGAAACCTTGCTACTGTTCTACATCAACCCCTCACCTCCTTTCAATACACAAGTTTTCAACAGACCGATCATGGATTTCAAGAAAAAGGCTTAAGCCCGGGGATAAAATACAGAACTCAAACCATGAGAACCTAATTGAAATCCCAAGAGGTCTAAATCTCAATCCCTCGTCCCCCTCAAATCTGACTACCAAATACATGTTACTAAACTGCAGATCTGCTATCAAACATGCCACAGACATTGCAGAAACTGTCCTTCACCATTAATTGAATATTCTCTCCCTGACAGAAACATGGCTAAATCAATGGTCCACAGCCATGCTTGACTTACTTGTTCCTCCAAACTACACCATCTAGCACATCGACCGACAACAGCACCCAGGAGGCAGTATTGCAATCATTTCCGAGAACGCCCTTTAAGTTGAACTCTTCCCTGCAGACAATCTCATATCCTGTGAGAAAATAGGTGCAGAAATCTACTCAGCAGAGAAATCACTGGCCAAAGTATACCTATTTTATCACCCTCCAGGATACAACCAGTTGTTTATTGAACAGATAATGAAAACAATCACAATACATTCCATGCCACGCCTCAATGCGTTTTTTCTGGGAGACCTTAACCTTCACTGGAATGAAAAGGAAAATACACAGGTTGCTACCCTTAAACAATTCCTTGATGATCAAAAGTTGACCCAATATTGCACAAGCCGAACACACAACAAAGGATCAACTCTCAACCTAATCATATCCAGAGAAGGAGCATTGTCAATAGACTCAATAACACCCATCGACTGGTTTGATCATTACTCAATATTATTCTAGATTCAAGAATCTAAACATGAAAGCTCACATCAGCTCTACCACGCACAGTGAGACATTCCAACTCAGTTTACAGAAGAGATTGAAACCATTTCTGCCATCTTCAGACTTCAAACAAGCATTACAATTGTTTGTGGTCCCCAGACTAGAATATGGCTCAGCGACCCTGTCAGGTATACCCAAAGTGGGAACAGCTCCACTCAAATCGACTCTTAATGCCGCAGCTAGACTGGTCACAGATGTAGATGCTTTGACCACACCACCCATTCACTTAGGTGCCTAGATTGTCTGCCCCTCAAGGCTAGAACCCAACTAAAAATTGCCTGCCTCAGACACAGAGCACTACATTTTAACCACATCAATGCTGAGGCAATTCTTCATGGATGCTGAATTTTTTCAAATCCCATTATACATGACGAGCTCAGCTCGTCATGAGCACACGACCAGTGTACTGCATGACGAGCTGAGCTCGTCATGAGCAGCGAAAGGGTTAACAAACCAAGTGAGCTGGCAGAAAAGATTCGAATCTCCAGTGGCAGCCGCCACCTAAGAAGTGCTCTCTCTCTAAGGCTTGACCCCCTAGATTACAAAAACAAAAAACAAACACATGCTCCTTCCCTGGGGTGGCGCCAAGGATCAGGAACTCTTTACCACCCTAGGTGCACTCAAACCCATTATCAAAAAAGAGGTGAAAAAGATCATAATAAATAGATTTCTTGCATAGACTCTTGGAACGCCCATCCCCAGGGCGCAAGTATCGTCACAATAGCTGCATTTTTAGATTTATCAGAAGCACATCATTTACAGGAGAACCCTTTAAAACGTTGCTCCCCTGGGTACCTGGATCTGAATAGTTTCAAGGCAGCAGCAAAATAACCACCATGAAGATGCTAGAGCAATGCAGACTAAGGCAATATTAATTTACTGACGGGCGTTTTATGTGATATTTGTTGCAACAGCCTACTGTGACTCTTTACTTTTGATGTATCTATCTATAGCAATCACTTTGTTCACTCAACCCTATGTACAGCGGTCTGAATAACCTTGGGTGATGTATGTGCTATATAAAACACTCTAAAGAAAAAACAAAAATGTGAATTGTCATCCAGTTGATCCTAAAGAGGCTAGTCAACAACATTTTTGAGAGCCAGGGAAGAAAAAGGATATGTGATGTTGGATTCGACCAAGGAACAACAGGCACATGTAGGGTTTGCTGCTTGAAAAGATGAACAAAAGACAAAGGCGAACCACCACAAGATACACCAGAGTTCCTTTGGACATTGCCCCAAGGTTACAAAAAGAGGTAAACGGTTGCCCCATAACATTTATCATAGACAGTGGTACATCAATTAACATCATGCTGATTGAAAAGGTCATCAGCCTATCTCTTGTGCAACACGTCAACCCATCAAATACGAAAGTATACACATGGGCTGCTTCAAATCCATTGCAGAGTCAAGGGTCATACATAACGACAATGTAAAAAAAAACAGTATAAGTGCACATACCAATTCACATTCTTTCAGGAACTTTTTTCCAGGCATTCCTACTCGGTTTTGCCATCGCTGCTGACATGGCACTGATATTTCTCAATTACAAACTCCACACGCAATCTTTAGTTTTGCGTCAGTTTCTGTTGTTATTTCATGGCCCAGGACGGCTTAAAACAATGAAAGTGTGACTCTACAACAATAAGGATGTTTGCCCTGTTGCCCAGCGGCAACGCAGAGTCACTTACCGCTTGCAAGAAGCTGTTGAGAAAGAACTAGAAGCGTTGTTGAAGCATGACATCATTGAGCGCTCCACCAGTCCAAACGCCATGGATCTTGCCCATAGCAGTGGTGTAAAAAAACGGACAGAGCAGGTTCAGAGCGTATTTGTGTTGATATACACCAGGCCATTAAAGCAATTGAAAGAGAAAGGCATCCTGGTTCTCACATAGCGGAATCATGCAACTGAACAGTTCCAAAGTATTTTTCCGTCTTGACCTGAACAAAGGATAACATCAACTTGAGTTGGAAGAAAACTGCAGGTGCATCACTACTTTTTTAACATATGTTTGTTCATTTAGATACAAAAGGTTGAATTTTTGAGTGTCATCAGCTGCAGAAATATTTCAGGATGTTGTACGTTAAATAACTGAACGTGTCATCATGCTTTTAATTACAGTGATGAAATATTGGTATTTGGGACAATGCGAAAGGAGCATGACAAGGCTCATACGCAAGTTTGTTAAATGCTGATAAGGTTTGTGTCATGGATACTTCTCGGAAGTACCAGATGAAAACTAATGCTGACCTTCGTTGACGAGCTCAGGAAACTGTTTTTGATGAAGGTGACTGGGTCTTCGTCAAGCAGAAATGAAAGCAGATAACAGACACTCTGTTTGCTGTCGATCCTTTGAGGATTGTGACATGCATAGACATTTGATTTGATTTGATTTATGATTTTTAAAGCGCACAATTGCCAATGGGCGTATTGGCGCTAAGTAGACGTAGGAGACCAGCTAGCTTCCAGTTAGGTATTCACAAGCCTGCAGTAAACAGCCAGGTTTTTATCTCTTTTCTAAATGAGAGTAGTGAAGGGCTGTTTTTGATTGTCATTGGGAGCATATTCCATGTCTTAGCTGCGTTTAGCAGACAGCTTCTCCCTCCCCACCGGACCTGTTTAAATCTAGGCACCTGAATACATTTTTTATGACTGGATCTCAAGATCCTAGATGACTCATACCATTTCAAATGATTCATCAGGAATTGACAACCTATTCCATGGAGGTCTTTGTATGTCAGACACAGGGATTTGAATTGTACTCTTTTCCTATTGGGAGCCAGTAGAGGGCTCTCAGTGTATGCACTATTGGTTGATACTTGGGAATGTCCAATACTAGCCTAGCTGCTGAATTTTGTAGACGTTGTAGTGTTGCCAGCTGCTTGACCTGGATCCTAGCATATATCGCGTTTCCGAAATCCAGCCTACCCAGAGCCAGTGCAGTTACCACTGTTTTGCACGACTCCTGGGGAATAAACGGAAATAGATTTCTGATAATTTTCAGAATGTACCAGCTGGAAGAGGCTAATTTATTAGTTTGTGCCTCATATGTCAGTTTAGTTTCCAGGAGTATTCCTAGGTTTCTGACCTTATTAACTGGGGATGGACGCTGGCCCAGGCTATCAGGCCACCAATCCTGGGACTAAGTTTGCATGTCTGTCCCCAGCAGCATGACTTCACTTTTGTCCCCATTCAATTTCAGGCAATTACCCTGCATCCATTGGATAATTTGTTCCATGCATTTCTTAAATCTATCTGCCGTTGCTTTGACATTGTTTGTTATTGACACCACGATTTGTGTGTCGTCGGCATAAGAGACTGGGAGGAAACCACAGTCCCTTATTATTGCCGCCAGGTGTGCCACGTATAGGTTAAAAAGAGAGGGACTTAGCGACGACCCCTGGGGTGCCCCACATGGAGAACTGAAAGATTTGGATTTTGCCTCTCCGAGCTTCACCATGAAAGTACTGTTGGACAGGTAGGAGGCTATTAGAGTTCGAGCCGACTCGTGCACTACTGCTTCACTAAGACGGCAGAGGAGAGTGTTGTGGTTTATCACAGGCCACCCAGAGATCCAATAAGATCAAGGTGGCCTTTCCTCCGGCGTCTAATATACTGCTAAGTTCCTCCGTGGCCATCAGCATGGCTGTTTCTGTTCCATGCTCTTCTCGGAAACCAAATTGTGAGTGGTCTAGGATATGTGCCTCCCTGAGAAATTGGGACAACTGCTTATTCAATAGACATATAGTGATGGCACATCATCCCTGAAAGTCCATCACAGGACTCATCACACTTTAAGCACCTATTGTCATCACCTCCTGCAATTATGAATAAGGTGACCCTGCCTGACAATCCTAGTCAAGCATTGGAACATGTGCCATTTGCGCACAACAGAATGCATCTCAACCATTTTATAACATTCAAGCCAGTGGTGGATGGTTAGTTTTGGAGGGAGGGGGACGGACGGAACACACACAAACGCACACATACACATAACACTCACAACCATGCATTCACACACACACACACGCACACACACACACACACACACACACATAAACACATTCAATCACAACACTCTTTACCAAACATTCATACATGCATGCAAGCATCAAACAATTTAAAAAGAAAACAAATCACACTTACCTTCAGCCAGCTCAGCACTACCTCGGCGGTTCTGTAAGGCTTGGGACTGCTGTCTTCCCTCACTGGCTGACCTAGGGTCAGCCAGTGAGGGGAGGCTGCAGTCCCTATGTCATCCAAGAGTGGGATGGGTTAGTGAGACTGCTGACCCCACCCCACTCTGTGATAAAGTGTCACTGATTGACACACGACCCTGGGCGCTTCAGGGCTTAAAACTGAAGCACCCAGGTGCGAGGCAATCAGTGACACTACCCCTTGTCACTGAGGGGAGGGCCTCAGCAACCTTTGCTGAGTTGAGAATGCCATGCACGCCCACTGGAGCTGTGACTTTCTCAGCTCAACAAAATTCAGTCCAGGCAGCCAGGAGCCAGCGCTAAATGCGCATGGCTGGCTCCTGACCTCTTGAACTGAGAGTGGACAGTGTCTGTCAGGTTGACCTTTGATCATCCTAACAGACACTGTTCCTACGGGGCAAAAAGTGGAGGGGCATGACCCCTGCGCCCAAATGTACCGGCGGCTGTGTCTTATTGAAAAAATATGCTCAGCAGCACCGCACGTCACGTGACTTACCGCTGCTGCCCTATACGGCGTCAAAGGGTGTCTGTAGTCAGTGCTTGCTGAATGAGAACGAAGTTGTGGAAGGATCTAGGGGCAATGAGCGCGCCTAAGTAACACCGCAGCGCAGGAATTATTTTCAAAAATGCAATTTTGACATGCAGCACCTGAATATTTCGGGACTCACTGCCCCCGATGGCCGAAGCATACCACAGCAGCCACTTCGTAGGAACTGTGGGGGATGTGGGGATACATCCCCCCATATTTTGGAGTGGGGGGATGAGGGGACAAAAGAATTTCTCCTCTCCCTTCTGACATCTGTTGGCAGGCCATTCGCACGCGAAACAAGCACGAGCTGCGCAACCTAATGGCCCCGCACTTGACCTGGCTGTGACCTTCCTGAGGCCTCTCAAGTTACCTGTAACCAATCCATAGTCACATCATAAAGGGGATGGCACAGGCCCCGCCCGCCACCTGCCTCTGCCCTATTGAACTCTTGTGTGGCATAGCACCCCTGAGGCTCCGGGAATTATTTCTCTCCTCAGCTGCCTGCAGTGGCAGTGCACTGATTAATTTGCTGCTGACTGACCTTGACCTTGCCCTGTCTGCTGCCAACTTGAAGACAGAATGGCGGGCAGCAGCAGCATGCTCCCGCGATGTGTGAGCCGAGGTCCCTCATGCGCGATGAGTGCCCATAAGGTGAGGTGATGTACAGTTAACTTATAAAGGAAAGGACCGATGACGGGGAGTAAGTGTCTGTGGCTGTGGGGGCACCATTTCAGAACGAAAGTCCAATTGCAAAAGAAATGTGGATTATTTTAATTTAATTAATACATTGTTATACAAAAGTTATTTGCAGTATGAACAGAACTGTTTAAAAAAGGCTATAACAGTCATTGTACTGACAAGAATGTTGGATGCCAGTTTGAGATTTGGAGGCATAAAACAATCACTCAGTCGACTTTTTAACCCTCAAGGAAATAGTCTTTATGTATGCACGGAATTCTGCGGCATCAATGAATGTGTATTCAACCTTCCGGTTTCCGACTCCTGCATTCTGGCTATGTCACTGTCAAGTTTCCAATTCTGTTATATAGGAGTAAGTTTGGCATCAGTCATCACAAAAGCAGCAGCCCGTCCCCCTCTTTCCTGCTGCACCGATCCATAGCCATGGAAGCAATATTTCTGCCATGTCAAAATCATTCCCCTAAACTAACGCACTGACTACCGTCCTAGAATAATACACCCTCCTCTCTTCCTTCCCCACATATCTACTCCATCTGGTGCATCCGCATCAAACGAGCTGTAAGTCGGTGCAGCCAAAGGAATGCTTCAGCAACCCTCAATCAATCAAGTATTTGTAGAGCGTACTACTTACTCGTGAGGGTCTCAAGGCGCTGAGGGGAAAAGGGGGGGGGGCTACTGGAGGAACAGCCAGGTCTTGAGTAGTCTCCTGAAGGTCAGCAGGTCTTGGGTCTGTCGTAGGCTCAGTGAGAGGATGTTCCAGGTCTTGGCAGCGAGGTGGGAGAAGCATCTGCCACCGGTGGTTGTTCTTCGGATGCGGGGGACGGTGGCGAGGTCGGCAGAACAGAGCTGGAGGTTGGGGATGTAGAAGAAAAGTCATCTGTTAAGGTAGGCTGGGCCAGTCTTGTGGAGTGCCTTGTGTGCGTGGATGAGGAGCTTGAAGGAAATCCGGTTGTTGACAGGGAGCCAGTGCAGGTTTCTCAGGTGAGGGGTGATGTGACTATGGCGTGGTACGTCGAGGATCAGGCGTGCAGAGGCATTTTGAATGCGATAAGCTTGGCCGGGGCTCCCGCGTAGAAGATGTTTCGATAGTCAAGTCTGCTACTGACGAGGGCCTGAGTGACTGTTCTTCTTGTATCTGTCAGGATTCACCTGTATATCTTGCGGAGCATGCGGAGGGTGGTGAAGCAGGAGGGGAAGCCTGCGTTGACTGGCTTGGTCATGGAGAGTGTTGAGTCGACGATGACTCCAAGGTTGCCTGAGTGATCGGTGGGTGTTGGGGCTGCTCCCAGTGCCGTAGGCCACCAGGAGTTGTCCCAGGCTGAAGGGTTGGAGCCGAGGATGAGTACCTCCGTCTTGTCCGTGTTCAGCTTCAGTCAGCTGTTCTTCATCCAGTCGGCGACGGTCTTCTTTCTTTTGTGGAGGTTGGATTTGGCGGTGAGGGGGTCCTTAGTGAGGGAGAGGATCAGTTGGGTGTCGTTGGTGTAGGAGATTATGTTGAGGTTGTGCTGTCAGGCGACTTGTGCGAGCTGGGCCATGTAGATATTCAACAGTGTCGGGCTGAGGGATGATCCCTGGGGTACGCCGCAGATGATCTTGGAGGCTTCGGATCGGAATGGGTGGAGGCGGACGCTCTGGGTTCTACCGGAGAGGAAGGAGGTGGTCCATTCCAGGGCCTTGTCTTGGATCCCTGCGTCATGGAGGCGTGTGCGTAGTGTGCAGTGGCAGACGGTGTCGAAGGCGGCGGAGAGGTCCAGGGGGATGAGGGCCGCAGTCTCACTGTTGTCCAGCAGGGTCCTAATGTCATCGGTGGCGGCGATGAGGGCAGTCTTGATGCTGTGGTTGCTGCGGAACCCTGACTGGGATGGGTCCAGGGTGCTGTTTTCTTCGAGGTATCGGGTTAGCTGTCTATTGACGATCTTCTCGATGACCTTGGCTGGGAACGGAAGCAGGGAGATGAGCCGGAAGTTCTTGAGGTCTCTCTGGTCTGCCTTAGGTTTTTTGAGTAGGGCGTTGATCTCGGCGTGTTTCCAATAATCTGGGAAGGTTGCGGTCTCGAAGGAGAGATTGATGATGTTGCGCAGGTGGGATGCGATGGAGCTGCTGGCTTTGTTGAAGATGTGGTGCAGGAGTGGGTCTGACAGGGAGCCGGGGTGGATTGTGCTCATGGTCTTGATGGTTTCATCTATGTTCACATTGGCCCAGGCTGGTAGGGGGTCGTGGTTGATGGTGTACAGGGTGTTTGGAGTGTCGATGTCTGTAGGGGCTGTCTGGGCATTGAAGCTGTTGTGGATGTCAGTTATCTTGCGGTGGAGGAAGGTGGTGAGGGAGTCGCATAGGGCTTGTGACGGAGGGATGTCGTTGGTGTTGGAGCTGGAGTTGGAGAGTTCCTTTACGATGTTGAAGAGCTCCTGGCTGTTGTGTGCATTGTTGTCGAGGCGGTCTTTGAAGGAGGTCCTCTTGGCAGACCTGATGAGGTGATGGTGTTTGTGGATGGCATCTTTGTGGGCTGCGAGGCTCTCCGGTGTCTTTTCATCGTGCTGTTTCTTCTCTAGTTTCCTGCAGGTTCACTTGGAGGCTAGGAGTTCTGGGGTGAACCAGCTAGCTTTTTTGCTGGCTTCTGAGGTTGCAGGTGGCATAGTCGATGTTGGGGGTGTCGATTGGGTGGGCTGAGAGCGAGGTTTGCCTGTAGTTAGTCTTCCGTGATTTTGCTCCTCCAGCAGCGGGGTATCTGTTGGGTGCGATGGTGTGGGTGGGTTTCTGGAAGGTGTTGTGGATGCAGCGGTGGTCGGTCCAGAGACGTTCCGTGGTGTGGCTGAAGGAGACGTGGGAGCTTGAGGAGAAGACCGGGTCGAGTTTGTGGCGGCAGAATGAGTAGGCATTGTGATGAGCTGCCTTAGTCTGAGGTTGGCGATCAGGGTGGTTGATGTGCTGTCGTTTTTGTTCTCAAGGTGAAAGTTCAGGTCTCCGAGGAGGATGTAGTCATGGGAGGTCAGGGCGTGCATGCTGATGAAGTCTGCAATGGATTTGCTGAATTGGGGTCAGGGTCTGGGGGGGTCTGTAGATGAGGATACCTCTGACGATGTTTTTGGGTCTGTGTGGATCTGGAAGTGGCTGTTTTCGGCGGTGCTGGGAGTTTCATCGGTGTTGGTAGAGAACCCTGATGCTGTACTTGTGGACGATGGCGATTCCTCCTCCGACTCCGTTGGTGCGGTCTCTGCGGGTGATCTTGTAGCCGTCTGGGATGGCTATGGCGTTGTCAGGTGCAGAGGAATCATTCATCCAGGTCTCTGTCAGGAAGGCGATGTCCGGGGATGATGTGTTGAGCAGGTATTGGCAGGTGGTTTGGCGGCTCTGAGGCTTGTGTAGCTGCAGTTCCGGTAGGTGAAGGGACCATGTGTGCGTTTCGGTGCAGCCTTGATGCAGGTGTGAGTTTGTCCGGGGTTGTGGGCATGCAGTGTGCTGGCATCGTTGCGGCAGCGGTTGTCGTGGCGGGCACGGGGGCCAGAGGTTTTGGCACTAGGCGCGGTCCAGGCATGTACGGGGCAGACGGGCTTGCCTTAGACACGCCTTCAACGTGCCAGTGGCGCGGATACGCAGCAGCCACCATATATGGGTAGTTGGGAGGGAGGAGCAGCTTGGAGGCAGGGCAGCGAATAGGCAGTCAAGGGGGTGGGGCCGTGGGGGACGCAACAGTGTGACAGAAGCAAGGGCACAGAATCCTAGGGGCAACAGAAGGGACAGAAGGAGACAAAAGCACAGAATCATGGGGGCATCGAAGGGGACAGAAGGAGAAAAAGGCACAAAGTCTCAGGGGCAGCGAAGGGGACAGAAGGAGAAAAAAGGCACAGAATCACGGGGGCAGCGAAGGGGAGAGAAGGAGAAAAAAAGGCACAGAATCACGGGGGCAGCGAAGCAGACAGAAGGAGAAAAGAGTCACGGGGGCAGCGAAGGGTGACAGAGGGAGAAAAAAAGGCACAGAATAACAGAGGCAACGAAGGGTAGACAGACAACACCAGTCACAGACACCAAGATCAATCAATCAATCAAAGCATTTATATAGCGCACTACTCACCCGGAGGGTCTCAAGGCGCTAGGGGAGGGGGGTCCGCTAGTGCTCGAACAGCCAGGTCTTGAGTTGCTTCCTGAAGGCGAGGTGGTCCTGGGTCAGGCGGAGGTGGGTCGGTCGGGAGTTCCATGTCTTGGCGGCGAGGTAGGAGAAGGACCGTCCCCCTGTGGAGGCTCTTCGGATGCAGGGGACGGTGGCGAGTGCGTGGCCGGTCGATCGAAGCTGGCGTTTGGGAGCGTAGAAGTTGAGGCGGCTGTTGAGGTATCCTGGTCCTTGGTTGTGTAGGGCTTTGTGTGCGTGGGTGAGGAGTCGGAAGGTGATTCTTTTGGTGACCGGGAGCCAGTGCAGGTCTCTCAGGTGTCCGGAGATGTGGCTGCGGCGGGGGATGTCCAGGATGAGTCGTGCTGAGGCGTTCTGACTCTGCTGAAGTCTTTTCTGGAGTTTGGCGGTGGTGCCGGCGTAGAGGGAGTTGCCGTAGTCCAGACAGCTGGTGACGAGGGCCTGGGTGACCGTCTTCCTGGTCTCGGTGGGGATCCACCGGAAGATCTTTCGTAGCATGCGCAGGATGTTGCCGCACGACGAGGAGACGGCGTTGACTTGTCTGGTCATGGAGAGGGTGGAATCCAGGATGAAGCCCAGGTTGCGTGCGTGGTCTGTTGGTTTGGGTGCGCTGCCTAGGGCGGGGGCCACCAGGAGTCGTCCCAGGCGGAGGGTGAGGATCCCAGGATGAGGACTTCCGTCTTGTCCGAGTTCAGTTTCAGGCGGCTGTTCTTCATCCATTCGGGTACCTCTTTCATCCCTTCGTGGAGGTTGGCTCTGGTGGTGGCGGGGTCGTTGGTGAGGGAGAGAATCAGCTGGGTGTCGTCGGCGTAGGAGATGATGTTGAGGTTGTGCTGGCATGCGATGTCTGCGAGGGGGCTCATGTACACGTTGAAGAGGGTTGGGCTGAGCGAGGAGCCTTGAGGAACGCCGCAGATGACTTCGGTGGCTTCAGTGGCTTCAGATCTGAACGGGGGAGGCGGACTCTCTGTGTCCTACCGGCGAGGAAGGAGATGATCCACTCCAGTGCCTTCTCCTGGATTCCGACGTTGCTTAGTCGCTGCACTAGTGTACGGTGGCAGACAGTGTCGAAGGCCGCGGAGAGGTTTAGGAGGATGAGGGCCGCTGTTTCTCCGTTGTCAAGCAGAGCTCGGATGTCATCGGTGGCTGCGATCAGGGCGGTCTCGGTGCTGTGGTTGGCCCGGAAGCCAGACTGCGAGAGGTCGAGGGATCCGTTCGTCTCGAGGAAGGTGGCCAGCTGCTTGTTGACGGTCTTCTCAATGACTTTTGCAGGAAACGGGAGTAGCGAGATGGGGCGGTAGTTCTTGAGGTCGGCTGATGGCTTCTTTAGTAGAGCGCTGAGTTTGGCGTGCTTCCAGCTCTCCGGGAAGGTAGCGGTGTCGAAAGAGGTGTTGATGATGTCCCGCAGGTGGGGTGCGATGACAGCGTCGGCCTTGTTGAAGACGTAGTGAGGGCAGGGGTCGGTAGGAGATCCGGAGTGGATGGAGTTCATTGTGCAGACGGTGTCTTCAGTGCTGATCGGGGTCCAGTCGCGGAGGGTGGTGGTGAGGGGCGGTGGTTCGGTCGTGGCGTGCGTCGGTTGAGTGCTGAAGCTGTTGTGTATGTCCGCGATCTTGTTGTGGAAGTAGGAGGTGAGGGAGTTGCAGAGGTCTTGCGAAGGGGTGATGTTGTTGTTTCCGGCGTTGGGGTTGGAGAGCTCTTTGACGATGTTGAAGAGTTCCTTGCTGTTGTGTGCGTTGTTGTCCAGTCGTTCCTTGAATGCGGTTTTATTGGTGGCGTGGATGAGTTGGTGGTGTTTCCGGGTGGCGAGCTTGAGGGCAGTCATGTTGTCCGGTGTTGGGTCTCTGCGTCAGGTTCTCTCGAGGGCTCGGCAGTTCTTCTTGGAGCTCTTGAGTTCGTTGGTGAACCATGGGGCTTTCTTGCTACCGGGTCTGCTAGGTGGGGTCTTCAGAGGGGTGAGGTCGTCTGCGCAGTCGCTGATCCACTTTGTGAGGTTGGTGGCCACTTGGCTGGGGTTCGTTGCGCTAGTGGGTGGGTTCTTGCTCAGGGCGGTCGCGAGCTGGTCGGCTGTGATCTTGTTCCAGCTTCTGTGTGCAACCTGTTGCTGGTGGTGGTGGATCGTGGTCCTTCTGAAGCTGAAGTGGACGCAGCTGTGGTCCGTCCAGTGGAGTCCGGTGGCGTGGCTGAAGGCAATGTCCTTGCTGGATGAGAAGACGGGGTCGAGTGTGTGTCCGGCGTAGTGGGTGGGGGTGGGGGTGGTGACCAGCTGCTTGAGTCCGAGGTTGGTGAGGTTGTCCAGCAGGGTGGTGGTGTTGCGGTCGTTGTTGTTCTACAGGTGGAAGTTAAGGTCCCCGAGGAGGATGTAGTCAGCGGAGGGGAGGGCGTGCGGGCTGATGAAGTCGGCGATGTCTTCGCTGAATTGTGTGCGTGGTCCCGGGGGTCTGTAGATGAGAGTGCCTCTGAGGGTGGTCTTGGGGTTGATGTGGACCTGGAAGTGCAGGTGCTCGGCGGGTGCGAGGGTGTCGTCGGTGTTGGTCGTGATGCGGATGGTGTTCCTGTGGATGATAGCAATGCCTCCTCCGGTGTTGTTGATGCGGTCCCTTCGGACGATCTTGTAGCCGTCTGGGATGGCTATGGCGATGTCGGGCGCTGAAGAGGCGTTCATCCAGGTTTCCGTGAGGAAGGCGACGTCTGGTGAAGATGTGTTGAGCAGGTATCAGAGCTCGACGGCGTGTCTGTGGACGGAGCGGGTGTTGAGCAGGATGCATTTCAGGTGGCTGCTGCTGTTGCTCGTCTTGGTCTTGGTTGGTGCTGGAGTAGTGCAGGTCCGGATGCAGGTGAACTTGCAGGAGTTGCAGCAGAAGGGTCCGTGGGTGCGTCTCGGGGTGGCTCGGTAGCATCCTGGGATTCGGCCGGCGTTGAGTGCGTTGAGGGTGGCGGCGTCGTAAGTCCGGCGTGTGAGCTGGGGTCTGCAGGGGTCCTGGCACTGGGCGCGGTCCAGGCGCGGACGGGCTTACCTTTGGCGCACCTTCGGCGCTCAGTCGGTGCTCCCGCGGTCGCTCTGGGGGCGTCATAAGAAGGGAGCCGGGAGGGAGGGTCCGCTGGGAGGCGGGGATCGCGTGAGCCAATCGGTAGGCGGGGGGCGGGGTCGAGGCAGGAACCGGCGGGAAAGCCTATGCGGGTGGCCCTGCGGCAGCTGGGGCGCCGGGGATCCGAGGTCGAGCGGCCCTGCGGCGGCTGGGGCTCCGGATCGGCGTCAGCAGGCAGGCAGCAGGTAAGGAGGCAGGCAGAGCAGGCGGGGAGCGTGAGGGCAACCAGGCCGTGGAGGGCGCAGTGGTCACTCCTGAGCCGAGGTCAGGGTCCCCTTAAGAAGGGAGCCAGGAGGGAGGGTCCGCTGGGAGGAGGGGAGCGCGTTGGCCAATCGGCAGGCGGAGGGGCGTGGTCGCGGCAGGAACCGGCGGGAAAGCCTATGCGGGCGGCCGTGCGGCGGCTGGGGCGCCGGGGATCCGAGGTCGAGCGGCCCTGCGGCGGCTGGGACTCAGGGTCGGCGTCAGCAGGCAGGCAGCAGGTAAGGAGGCAGGCAGAGCAGGCGGGGAGCATGGGGGCAACCAGGCCGTGGAGGGCGCAGTGGTCGCTCCTGAGCCGAGGTCAGGGTCCCTTTAAGAAGGGAGCCGGGAGGGAGGGTCCGCTGGGAGGCGGGGAGCGCGTGGGCCAATCGGCAGGCGGGGGGGCGGGGTCGGGGGAGGAACATAGGGAAAGCCTATGCGGGTGGCCCTGCGGCGGCTGGGGCGCCGGAGATCCGAGGTCGAGCGGCCCTGCGGCGGCTGGGGCTCCGGATCGGCGTCAGCAGGCAGGCAGCAGGTAAGGAGGCAGGCAGAGCAGGCGGGGAGCGTGGGGGCAACCAGGCCGTGGAGGGCGTAGTGGTCGCTTCTGAGCCGAGGTCAGGGTCCCCATAAGAAGGGAGCCGGGAGGGAGGGTCCGCTGGGAGGCGGGGAGCGCGTGGGCCAATCGGTAGGCGGGGGGGCGGGGTCGCGGCAGGAACCGGCGGGAAAGCCTATGCGGGCGGCCCTGCGGCGGCTGGGGCGCCGGGGATCCGAGGTCGAGCGGCCCTGCGGCGGCTGGGGCTCCGGTTCGGCGTCAGCAGGCAGGCAGCAGGTAAGGAGGCAGGCAGAGCAGGCGGGGAGCGTGGGGGCAACCAGGCCGTGGAGGGCGCAGTGGTCGCTATAGTGCAATATAATGGAATGACAGTGACAAACAAACCTAGGCCTACCACTGGCCACCAGGGATGAGGCACAGGTGGTTGCCTGCCGGTGGTGGAGAGCCTTGTAGTTCTTCAGCAGCGGCAGCGGAGGCAGCGGACACATAGCCGGTGCTGTGCGGAGGGGGAGCAACCTACCTGGTGGGGTCAAGGGGTTCAGGCTATTGTTACCGGTTTATATTTTGTGATGCCGTTTTATAATTTCAGAATCCCACTTTAAAACACTTCAGCAACCACACTTTCTGTAACAAACGGTTGCACTTTCCGAAGAATACAGATGAATCCCCTGGATGCCATCCTGAGCAGCTGCAACCCCTTGAATCAAGAGTTCCATGTGCAACTTTAGATACAGGCATCTGCACTCCTGACACTGCACTTTCCAGAAACAGAGCCATGGCACAGCGCCACCATATATTAACTTAAAGCAACATACCACGTACTGCGAAATCGAAATACATGTCCCCCCACAATTGTGTCTGCTGCCCCCCACCCCTTTCAAGGCGCAGCACCAGTCTCCTTAGATACAGCACCATTCCTGAGCGCAGTCCTTCCTGAGATGCAATCCCCAACACGCTGACGCAGTCCAATCACTAATTCAACAGCCACAGTGTTATCAGAAAGTAATTCCCTGATTCAAAAAGACTGTTCCAGTGGGCAACCTGGCCGATCAACTGATGCAGCCCGCAACACCGCAGCACCCCCTGGTAATAATGCATTAGTTATATTATGTGATTTAGCAATAGGGCGTCCCAGTGCTAGTTGCGTCAGAAAGCCACAACTGTGAAAGAGACACCCGGGAGGAAAAGATGACCAGCAGGACATTTAGGTGGTAAACAAACAGGCTTCAGCTTGGCTTATAAAAGTCCTTAGGAGGAGTGAAAAGAAGAATGACTGAGCGGCAATGAGTGAATGAGGAATGAATGTAAATTAAAAGCCAAGTATAATATTGCAAAGGACTTCATGAGCTGCGAAGAACAGTTCAGCTATGTGTGGCGTCGAGAGAACACAGACAGCCTCAGCCTCTTCATGTTACCACTAAAGCTGCACTGGCCTCCGTAGCTTGTCTGACCCCGTGGCCATCCCTTTAAGACTGGGAGTGGAATCCTTGTAAAATGGGGGCGGGGTTCCTTGACACAGAGGAGACCTGGGTTATTGTGCTGCACACCAAAGTGTCTGTATCCTCAGCTTTGACAGAAATAGATACCTCTTTGGGTGGTTGCTTGAAGGTGTGCACGTTATCCTTGTGCTCAGTGGTCCCCGACTGCAGTCTGCAACACCTGTCAAACATGCATGTAGACAGACACAAACCAACACAGGCTCAACAGCAGATGTGCACATACAGGCACACAGGACAGACACTTGCACACGCATGCACACACGCAAAGCAACAGTCACAGATGGTGGTGGTCAGGTGGTATCTGCATGCAGTTGCTGGAAAATGAAAATAAAACAAAAATCTAAGGCCTAGGCTACAGACAGCGCCACTCTCACCTGAAGCATATTTGAAATGCTCCAGGCTCAGAAAGAATGCAGTGTAATTGTTAACTTGCAGCCAGGACAATCTGTTGGCATGAGATTACTCACAACAGGCATGCAACGTTCATTGTGCTTAAAGGGCTTCAGCCCCCCTCTGACATCCCTCCCGTCGTGTGTATCAGCTCTGGCTGTCTGAGGCAGCTTCCCGCCTGTCCTCACCCAGCAATGAAAGGCGGAGCCGGACACACCAGTGCCCTCCTTCAGGCAGGCAGGGCCTCTTCAGTGCACTATCTGGAAAATCTTTAATCTGGTTCGGACACTTCTCTCCTAGGCGTGGGTCAAGTGACTTCAAGGTGGCTCCTGGGCCCTGGCACTGAATGACCAGGGATCAGATTCAGAAGCCCCTCCCCACCTGCCTCTGATCCTGCATCCCCTCATCCGGCCTGGTACTGCCCCAACTGCAGAACTCAAGTTAGTCTAGTGATCAGGTGCAAGGGACTCACCTGTAGTATCCTGAAGGTGCTGCCAGGGGAACCATGGTCAAACTCAGTGTGGTGGACCGGTCTGCAGACATTACTGAGGTCATGGACAGGGCAGATAGCGGACAGGGGACAAGGGCCCTGCACAAGCTGTGATGTTATGAGTGAGATGTCACCAACAGGGTAGGTAGATCTGATGTAAGTTTTGGGTTTTCTTCTGCTACTTTTCCTTTAGCGGCATAGCTAGGTGGGGGTGGTCTGCCCCAGGAGGCACTATTTTGCGGATGGGGGCTGTCTAGCCTTGGACCGTGTCATGTATTTGCATGTAACTTGCATGATCGAGGTAACTATTAGCGGCGATACTACGTGTCTCTCGGACCTCTTTCAGGTGCTCGCCGTCCTTTTTCCCCAGCACCCCCCCAGGGGGGCGGCAATCTGAAGCATAGCCCCGGACTCCACAAGCTCTAGCTCCGCCTCTGCAATGATTGTTTTTGTGGAGGAAGGGACACTTTCCTGCACATGAAACAATCCTTAATGGTGTTTTGGTCTTTCTATGTGTTCTAAAGAATGCAGCACACATAGAAAAAGTAACAAGCATTTGCAATGCAATAGGTCTCACATTTGTTAAATTTAGAGCTGTTAGCGATGATAATAACAATTTTTTTTACTTTTTTAAATATTTGCAGTTGAGTAATTATATTTGCTTAGCATTATTGCTATTGGTATAAAAAAGCAAAAGTGAAAAACATTGTCATTTGTAACGCCAACAGCCGTAACTAATAAATGCAAGACCTATTGCATTGCAAATGGTTGTTTACCTAGCCATGTTGCGGGTGCAGTACCATAGGTGGCATATGCAAGTGCCTCTCTTGCCCGCATATGGTATTGTACCCACAATATGGCTAGATAAAAAAGGAAGTTTGTGAACCTGTCATCCCACAGCATAAGAGGCAGGTTGTTTGAAAATCATTGGTTCTGGCACACGGAGTGACGGGTTCCTGCAACACAAAGCAAGATACTCCAAAACCAGCAGTGTGCACATTTATTGGGATACATGCAAAAGGCATATTAGATGTCCACGTCTAGAGGTTACATAACCTGTTGCCGCTCTAAAACTCGGTCCCAAGCCTGGTGAAATGTAGGGCCAGCCATAAAAATATTAGCTACACAAGATTAAAAACGTCATCTTTTGTAAAGTCAACTACTCAACCCACATCATTTTCTTGACAATTAATCACGTGGATGCTGAAACTTTTGTAAAGTAATTTACTATGCGAAGTCTTCCAACAGGCCACTGAACTACTGTATTTCAAATGCCCACGTCTTTTGTTCAGCAGGCTGAAATACCACAACCAGAGTCTTAAGAGAAACCCCTTGTGCAAGGGTGCCAAGGCGACTAATGCAGGCAAGGAGATAGCCTCTATGACACCCGCTCAGGCAGTACAATATAGCTACACTGCTTTACGGTGGGCAGCTCGCACCATGGAGTCAGGAGCAGGTCCATCTGTGGCACTAGTAATAACCACCTCACTATGGACCAGACCTACCTATTCATTGGTCAACGCAGCCTTATCCTTAAAGCCGGTCAGCAGGGGATCCATCGCATAGTGCAGATTGATTTTTATGCGTGAGTGACTGAGCTGTGGCGATCCAGAGCACGGGGTGAAGAAACTCCACCAAGGGTAGCACCAATGCTATCCCGACTGGGCGCGCGCTGATACGACCAGATTTATGATATTGACAACTGGTAAATGGGAAGGGCCAAAGGAATCGATGAGCTGGTCGCGCCCGCATGCATGGGTATAACGGCCCTAAAGCCCTAAGGGGCAGATTTACAAGCCCCTTGCACCTCTTTTACGCCGCCGTTGCGTCACTTTTGTGATGCAGCGGTGGCACAAAAGATGTGCCATGGTGCGGGGTATTTACAATGTGAGGCATCTGGGAGATGCGTCACGTTGTAAAGCCCTGCGCCAGAAGGAGGCGTTCCGGCACAGGGGGGGGGGGCGTTCCGGCGCAGGAACGCCTCCTAAAAGTGGCTGAGTGAAATCTACAAGATTTCATTCAGTCATTTTGGGGCCAATGCTGCATCAAAACCCTGCGCCTGCTTGAAGCAGGTGTAAGGATTGACGCAGCATTGGAAGAATAGGGCCCCCCGAGCATTGCTGGAGCAGCGTCGTGCTTGCAACGCACCTACAGCAATGCAACACTTTTACGGCACAGGGGGGGTGACGCATCTGTGCCGTTTTTTCCCCATGGTGCGCCGCATTGTAAATGCGCCGCAACCATGGTGGCGGAGGCATGGCGCGCAATAAGTGGCGCATCCTTGCTGATATGCAGGGATGCTCCACTTATTGTAAATCTGCCTCTAAGTGCTTCACCCCCGCCTCTCTATATTGTGCAGTGTGCGCTGCTGTATCTCTGGAGTGTACCCCTCTGTCCTTCCGCTACACCTAGTCTGCCTTGCGAAGGTGCGCACTTTTCCAGATCTATCGGCCAGATTCATCAAAGTAAAATCGGCTCGCAAAGGGCCAGATTCTGAGAATCCGGCCCTTTGTGAGCGCTATTTTTGCATTTGGGATTCATCATCCCAAATGCAAAAATCGCAAATACAGAACTCACTAAATTGCGAAGAATCGCATTTAAGGAATCTCAATTAGAGATTCCTTAAATACTATTCATGAACCTTTTAAAAATTGCGAATTCGTTATATGGGGCCGCTATTTACCGCGAAGTGTAACTTCGTGGTAAATAGCACACATGTCCTTTTGACATGTGTGTGGGCAACCCCTGTGTACATTTGCATTTCAGGGGTGCTACAGGGTATCCTTTGGACACCCTGGCACCCTTGAAATCGCATCCTTATTTGCTATTCACTAATGGCTAATCGCAAATAAGGATTGACTCCCCATTCATTCCTATGGGCCTTTAGGCCCATAGGAATGAATGGGAAATTGCATCCTTATTTACGATTTGCAATTTGCGAATCGCAAATAAGGAAGCAGTAGAAATTGCAAAAAATATTGCGATTTCTACATGCATCCCGTTTTGCGAGTCTGTAATAGCGATTCCTTAATAATCGCTAATACAGACTCGCAAAAGGGGACTTTGATGGATCTATATGTATATTCTCAGTACATTTTTATGGAGAACACAAAAATACAGATCAAAAAAAGTCGGTAAGTCATATTTCCTGGATGTTTTTCGACATTCTTCTGCTATTCGGAACAGTCTTCATTGCTGCATATGGAGAAGCAAAAAGCATTGTATCCAACAACAGGGTAAAACTACTTCAGAAGAAGGAATGAGTGTAGATATGTGCCGTGTTATGTTTGAATGACCTCTGTTTATGGCAGAGGTCTTCAAACTTTTGTAGGTGATTAAATCCGTTACGCTCGCGGATTTTGCGGATTTTCGGGAAATCCGCAATCCGCGAGATTTGCGGATTTCCCGCAAAATCCGCAAATTCGCACGCAGCGGATTTTTTTGGCGGCGCGCGGCGTTGGTGATACAATTTTTCCGGCGCGCGGCGTTTATCATCGTTTGCCGAGTTGTTTTTTTCGATAGTTTGCGAGTGCTGCGCCATTTTGGATCTTGCTGTGTGATCCCGCGGGAATTGGCGAGCGCGATTACGTCATCGCGGCTTGCCAGCGATAGTTTGTCAACGCGAGTACGGCGAGATCACGTCTCGCGGTACTTCGCAATTGCGAGATTTGAGATGCGGCGAGCGAAAATATAAATTTGCAATTCTGCACAAGAAATCCACCAGCAAGCAGCATAAACCTTCTAGAAATGATGATTTTTATGTGAATAACTCCTTAGTTTGACATTTGCCTGCACTTTTTTAGCGAGGAGTCCATTTTGGGGAGGGGGGCAGGGGGGTGGGAGGAAGGAAGTGCCCCATAGTCTTCAACTTCCTGTTCCTGTTCAGCAGGCTCCTCCCAGTGCTTTGTCCATCTCCTGGTCACTTTTCATTTGGATGTGGAGCTGGAAGGATTACTTTTTGTGGATGCTGCTGGATCTTTGGATTTGAGGCCTTTTTGACTTTCTTTGGATCACTGTTGGATTAGAAATTTTACAAGTAAGTTTGTTTGGGGCATTACAGTTGCTGCAACTAAAATTTTGGAATTTTCGATTTTTGGGCTGTTTTGGGGCCTTTTGCCCAGGGGTACTCAGTGGTGGGTGGACTGATTCTTTCTGTGGGTTGTCTTGAACTTAAACATCATGGAGGCCATAGATGAATTGGGATTGTGCTGATTTTTCTGTGTTTTTCGATTTTTGACCTGTTGTTGGGGCCTTGACCAGGGGTAGTGAGTGGTGCATGGGCCTTGTCTTTCTGTGGGCTGTTTTGAATTTAAACATCATGGAGGGCATGGATGGAATGGGATTGTGCAGATTTTTCAGTGATTTTCGTTTTTTGGGCCTGTACTTGTGGCCTTTTCACCAGGGGTATTTGATTCTAGCATGGGCCTAGTCTTTCTGTGGGCTGTCTTGAATTTAAACATCATGGAGGGCATGGATGGAATGGGATTGTGCTGATTTTGCAGTGTTTTTCGATTTTTGGGGGTGTTCATGGGGAGGGACATGCCATGTGGCTGGTGGCCATTTTGAGTGCAGCTACAGGCACTGGCCATGTGCTGGCAGGCAAGTGGCCATTTTGAATGCAGGCTTTGTTGTTAGGCCTCCAACCATTTTGCCTACTTTTCAACCTTTATTTATGCCCAGGGGTAGTGAGTCTTGCATGGGCCTAGTCTTTCTGTGGGTTGTCTTGAATTTAAACATCATGGAGGCCATGGATGGAATGGGATTGTGCAGATTTTTCAGTGATTTTCGTTTTTTGGGCCTGTACTTGTGGCCTTTTCACCAGGGGTATTTGAGTCTAGCATGGGCCTAGTCTTTCTGTGGGCTGTCTTGAATTTAAACATCATGGAGGCCATGGATGGAATGGGATTGTGCTGATTTTGCAGTGTTTTTCGATTTTTGGGGGTGTTCATGGGGAGGGACATGCCATGTGGCTGGTGGCCATTTTGAGTGCAGCTACAGGCACTGGCCATGTGCTGGCAGGCAAGTGGCCATTTTGAATGCAGGCTTTGTTGTTAGGCCTCCAACCATTTTGCCTACTTTTCAACCTTTATTTATGCCCGGGGGTAGTGAGTCTTGCATGGGCCTAGTATTTCCGTGGGTTGTCTTGAATTTAAACATCATGGAGGCCATGGATTGAATGGGATTGTGCTGATTTTGCACTGTTTTTCGATTTTTGGGGGTGTTCATGGGGAGGGACATGCCATGTGGCTGGTGGCCATTTTGAGTGCAGCTACAGGCACTGGCCATGTGCTGGCAGGCAAGTGGCCATTTTGAATGCAGGCTTTGTTGTTAGGCCTCCAACCATTTTGCCTACTTTTCCACCTTTATTTATGCCCAGGGGTAGTGAGTCTTGCATGGGCCTAGTCTTTCTGTGGGTTGTCTTGAATTTAAACATCATGGAGGCCATGGATTGAATGGGATTGTGCTGATTTTGCAGTGTTTTTCGATTTTTGGGGGTGTTCATGGGGAGGGACATGCCATGTGGCTGGTGGCCATTTTGAGTGCAGCTACAGGCACTGGCCATGTGCTGGCAGGCAAGTGGCCATTTTGAATGCAGGCTTTGTTGTTAGGCCTCCAACCATTTTGCCTACTTTTCAACCTTTATTTATGCCCAGGGGTAGTGAGTCTTGCATGGGCCTAGTCTTTCTGTGGGTTGTCTTGAATTTAAACATCATGGAGGCCATGGATGGAATGGGATTGTGCAGATTTTTCAGTGATTTTCGTTTTTTGGGCCTGTACTTGTGGCCTTTTCACCAGGGGTATTTGAGTCTAGCATGGGCCTAGTCTTTCTGTGGGCTGTCTTGAATTTAAACATCATGGAGGCCATGGATGGAATGGGATTGTGCTGATTTTGCAGTGTTTTTCGATTTTTGGGGGTGTTCATGGGGAGGGACATGCCATGTGGCTGGTGGCCATTTTGAGTGCAGCTACAGGCACTGGCCATGTGCTGGCAGGCAAGTGGCCATTTTGAATGCAGGCTTTGTTGTTAGGCCTCCAACCATTTTGCCTACTTTTCAACCTTTATTTATGCCCAGGGGTAGTGAGTCTTGCATGGGCCTAGTCTTTCTGTGGGTTGTCTTGAATTTAAACATCATGGAGGCCATGGATTGAATGGGATTGTGCTGATTTTGCAGTGTTTTTCGATTTTTGGGGGTGTTCATGGGGAGGGACATGCCATGTGGCTGGTGGCCATTTTGAGTGCAGCTACAGGCACTGGCCATGTGCTGGCAGGCAAGTGGCCATTTTGAATGCAGGCTTTGTTGTTAGGCCTCCAACCATTTTGCCTACTTTTCAACCTTTATTTATGCCCAGGGGTAGTGAGTCTTGCATGGGCCTAGTCTTTCTGTGGGTTGTCTTGAATTTAAACATCATGGAGGCCATGGATGGAATGGGATTGTGCAGATTTTTCAGTGATTTTCGTTTTTTGGGCCTGTACTTGTGGCCTTTTCACCAGGGGTATTTGAGTCTAGCATGGGCCTAGTCTTTCTGTGGGCTGTCTTGAATTTAAACATCATGGAGGCCATGGATGGAATGGGATTGTGCTGATTTTGCAGTGTTTTTCGATTTTTGGGGGTGTTCATGGGGAGGGACATGCCATGTGGCTGGTGGCCATTTTGAGTGCAGCTACAGGCACTGGCCATGTGCTGGCAGGCAAGTGGCCATTTTGAATGCAGGCTTTGTTGTTAGGCCTCCAACCATTTTGCCTACTTTTCAACCTTTATTTATGCCCAGGGGTAGTGAGTCTTGCATGGGCCTAGTCTTTCTGTGGGTTGTCTTGAATTAAACATCATGGAGGCCATGGATGGAATGGGATTGTGCTGATTTTGCAGTGTTTTTCGATTTTTGGGGGTGTTCATGGGGAGGGACATGCCATGTGGCTGGTGGCCATTTTGAGTGCAGCTACAGGCACTGGCCATGTGCTGGCAGGCAAGTGGCCATTTTAAATGCAGGCTTTGTTGTTAGGCCTCCAACCATTTTGCCTACTTTTCAACCTTTATTTATGCCCAGGGGTAGTGAGTCTTGCATGGGCCTAGTCTTTCTGTGGGTTGTCTTGAATTTAAACATTATGGAGGGCATGGATGGATTGGGATTGTGCTGATTTTGCAGTGTTTTTCGATTTTTTTGTGCTCTATAACTGAACTGATGTTCCTCTGTCTTCCATTTTTTTTAGGTGCACAAGACTCAAGAGAACCACCAGTGCCAGGAAGAAGTCCTGCAGCGGTGTGTGTGTGCAGCATAACGTCACGCGACGTCACGTCTGGCCTCAGACAACTCTACAATTCGTGCAACTGCGGCCTGCTGTCTGACCTGCTCTGAAGAAGATGGCCCCGCCCCCAAAGAAAGTTCTCCGTAGCTCCTCTAGCAAGAAAGTTGCTAGTAAGGAGCAGAAGAAGCAAGTTACCAAGGAGGCTGGTGTGCCACCCGCCACTTTTTTTGGGAGCAAAAAAAAAAGTACGCCTGCAGCAGCAGGATCTGCTGGGGACCAAGCTGGGAGCAGCACCCCTGCTCCATTGGGTTCAGTGCCTCCACCACCACGCCAACTTAAGTCAAAGCCCTTGAGTGCTTCAGAGGCAGTCAGTGTACTTCTCCAATCACCATCGACCAGTGATGTTGGCTCATCGCAAGAAAGTAGCAGCAATGTCCCTGAATCAACACAGGTTGTTGTAACTCATCTGACAAGTGTTGAACAACCACAGCCGCAACAACAACACTATGTGCAAGTACACGCCCAAGTACATGTGGAAGGAGAGGCAGCAAAAGGAGATGCGCAAGCAAAGGTGCATGGAGGTTCACAAGTGCCCACAATAGTTGTTCCTCCCGAAGTAGGGGCACATTTGGAAATCGACAATGAAGCCGAGGTATCATTGGAAGCCACTCCTCCTGATGATCATTCATTGTCTTCCACATCCCTAGCAAGGAAAAGATCAAGGGGGGTGTCTACATCTTCTTCAAGCCCACCTCGTTCTGATGCAAGTGATCCGTCTTGGGAACCACAACTGCGGTCTGACAGTGAGGCACACCATGATCTGACACCGGTACCTAAGCGTAAAAGGAAGGTCGTCCAAAAACTCAAACCTATGGAGTGTGATGAGGCTCAACAAGAAGTGACAGATACTGCTGGTGATGAAGCCTCTCACGATGACGACGAGCCAGTCATCACAAAGGTCACTGCAGCCCCACCGGGCATGCAGCAAAGAGACATTTTGACCCCATCCCGAGAAGCTGCTGAGCGTGATGATGATGTCGGCGAGGAGGCAATGGAAATGGAATCATTAGATTTGGAGTTAAGTAGTACACCAAAACCTACCGCTTCCATATTTCTTCGCAAGAAGGTACCCACCTCGTCCTCGACCTCAATTCGTGGTGGTGAAAGTGCAAAACGTACTGAAGTTCGGCAATCCACATCCTCCACTTCATCTGGCTTTAGCAGCAGGACCACCACCACCAGTATCGCCGCCTCCTCCGGCCCCCGAAGACATTTCAAGTCTCCAGTATGGGACTTCTTTAGTGTTTGCCCAAAAAAGGAAAACGTAGCCATTTGTAGCCTTTGTAAGCTTCGATTTAGTTGTGGTAAGCTTGGTTCTAACTATGGTACCGGAGGCCAGAGAGGTCATCTTGAGAGAAGGCACGCTGTCCAATGGTTTCCGCACCTAGAGGCGGTCAAGAAAGCCGGAATTGCACGTAATGAAAACGTTGATTTTTCATCTGCTGATGACGAGGAGGTAGAAGAAGACGATTCAAACACTTCACTTACACCCAGTTCCCATGTCAGCAGCACACCCCATGGGAGCCACACTAAGAGTGTGGGAGAGAGTGAGACATCAATGCGGAAAAGTTCATCAGCGAGCGTAACTGGGTCGAAGAGATCATCATCATCCCGTAAATCATTGGTCCAGGGCAACATTAAAAAGATGTTGTTTACAGAAGCGCAATATGAACGCAACCACCCAATGACCCGTCTGTATAACACTAAGCTGGCTAAAATGCTAGCTCTGGACCTTCTCCCTTTTTCTTTTGTAGAAGGGGTTGGTTTTCTAGAATTAGTGACAGCGCTCTGCCCTAAATGGAAGGTTCCTAGCCGGTTCTATTTTGCCCGAGTTGCGGTTCCAGCACTACATGAAGATGTTCTGAAGGTGATTGGGGCAGCTTTGCAGAAGAGTGCTGTTCACACTATACATCTAACAACAGACATGTGGACCAGTGGCGCAGGCGCTGATTACATGTGCATCACTGCACACTGGGTCTCTTTTTCAGGGGCTAAAGCAAAGCTAAACTCAGGTGTTGACACTAACATTGTTTTTGCTCGGAAACATGCAACACTAGCCATGTTTGGTTTGGAGAAACGTCACACAGCAGAAAACATTTTGGATGTCTTTAACACAAAGGTCCTTAACTGTCTGTCCCCACTAAAACGCAAGGTTGGTTATGTTTCCACGGACAATGGCGCCAATATAGTTAAGGCCATGAGGGACGGTTACTATTTCAGAGTGCCGTGTTTGGCGCACTGTATAAACCTGGTTGTCCAAAAATTCTTGGGTAATAAACGCAGTGCAGCGTACAGTGTATTGGAGACCTGCCGAAAAATTTGCAAGCATTTCAGGCATTCTTTTAAGGCCCGGAAGCAGCTGAGGAGCCTGCTATATCAATGTCAAATGCCAGTGAAAGCACTCATCCAGGAGGTGGTAACACGTTGGAACTCAACCTTCTACATGCTTGAGCGTCTGTATGAGCAGTATACGGAACTCGATCAATATTTCTTGAAAGAGGGTATAGAGGAGCTGAGGATGGGTGGGCCGCAATGGAACATAGTTGAAAGCCTGACACGCATGCTTCGTCCTTTTGAGGTCTTCACGCGTGCAGTCAGCAAGGAGGACTCTAATTTGGGAAAAGCTATCCCATTGTTGTACATGCTGGAGGACCAACTGAAGGAGGTGTGTTCTGTGTTTGGAAAAGATGACAAAAAGCAAGACTCTTTGCTTCTGGCTGAGCAATTATTAGAGCTCCTACAAGGTGATGAACGTCTTAAAAAGATCCACTCAGAACAGCATTACATTTGTGCTACTATTCTGGATCCACGCTACAAAAAGGCGCTGGCAGGCCAAGCATTCTTTCCTTTTGATGATGAACATGTTCCAAAGTACAAACGTTGGCTAGCCTTGTCAGCCAAGAAGTTTGAAACAGAACGGCTGGAAATTGAAGGAAATGGCAGTATATCAGCAGGCCATCCCCAGTCAAAACAATCCACTTCTGCACCTGTGGCTGTGGCACAAGTGACCTCTCAGCCGTTAAAGACACCGGCAACCGGATCATCTGCACGAAAGACAACAGAAACATTGGAGGCTGAAGAGGATTGGCTAGCTCTGCGTGGGTATGGTTCTCAAAAGGTCAGAGGCACAGCAAGAGCTAAGCAAAGTGGAGGAACCTTGGATGAGGACCTTGAGTCGATGGTGAAGGACTATCTGAATGACTCAACAGAGGTCTATGTTAATTCTGACCCATTGGCGTATTGGCATGGGAAAAAAGAATTGTGGCCACAGCTCACCAACCTGGCTTTAAACTACTTGTCTTGCCCACTCGCAAGTGTGTCTTCTGAACGGGTTTTCAGTGCGGCTGGTGGGATTGTAACTCCCAAACGGAGCCGCCTCTCGCCCAAAAATGTGGAGAGGTTAACAATGATCAAGATGAATCAGCACCTCATACCACCAGATTTCAGAGTACGAGAGAGCGTGCCGGATGAAGAGAATGTGGCCAGCAACATAGATGAGGGAATTTCTACTCTGTCAGGTGACACTGACCTCACCCTGCCTGAATTCGCAGAGTATGATGACGAAGCCTTATTCTTATTCCTGGACCGTGATACCGACTTCGAGCCCTGAAAATGAGACAACGAATCAATAACTTTCTTTTTCATCCTTATTCACTTTTATTCCTGTGTGTCTGTCTTTCTTTGTTGTGCACAGTTAATATAATTCAAACTTTAATCAGATAATCACAAAAACAAGCCCATCAGTAGAACTGTCTTCACTTGTTTGCTAATTTATTTGAAGGTGCCGCAGTCTGCATTCCTCAGGTTCACAAGTTCAGAAGGACATGCTCCTCTATCCTCCTCCTCCAGACTCCTATTTCCATCAAAGCAGAGGGCTGGTTTACGCCCAATGAAGAAAGACTCAGCACTTGTGGGGGTGTTGTTCTACCTCTTTGCAGGTGAGTTGACGGGTCTGGGGCCATTGCTGGGAAGCACTAAAAGTGGTTTGGACCAAATCCGAGGCGGAAAATTTTTTGTGTTTTTGATGACTTGCTTGCCTTTGAGGTGCTCTTAGGGGGGGTTCCGTCTGTTTGTGGGTGAGTTTCGTGGTCTGGGAGCATTGCTGGGACACTCTAATCTTGATTGCATTTGCTTTTCAGGAAATCCGTCGTGCCAACCCCGACTTATGGCCTAGCTACGCAGCGCGTTTGGACCGAAAGCCCAGAAATATTGCAAGTATGAGATTTTGCTTTTGGCCTGTTTGGGGGTGTTATGCTTCTTGGCGGGTGGGTTGACGGGTCTTGGGGCATTCCTGGGAAGGTCTAATACTGGGTAGAAGTGGTTGGGACAAAATCCAAGCCGATTTTTTTTTTGGCTATTTCTGACATTTTGCTCTATGTAGCGTTTTCGGGGGTCCTGTTTGGGGGGCTTCCTGGTGTTTGTGGGTGAGTTTCGTGGTCTGGGAGCACTGCTGGGACACTCTAATCTTGATTGCATTTGCTTTTCAGGAAATCCGTCGTGCCAACCCCGACTTATGGCCTAGCTACGCAGCGCGTTTGGACCGAAGGCCCAGAAATATTGCAAGTATGAGATTTTGCTTTTGGCCTGTTTGGGGGTGTTATGCTTCTTGGCGGGTGGGTTGACGGGTCTTGGGGCATTCCTGGGAAGGTCTAATACCGGGTAGAAGTGGTTGGGACAAAATCCAGGCCGATTTTTTTTTTTGGCTATTTCTGACATTTTGCTCTATGTAGCGTTTTCGGGGGCCTGTTTGGGGGGCTTCCTGGTGTTTGTGGGTGAGTTTCGTGGTCTGGGAGCACTGCTGGGACACTCTAATCTTGATTGCATTTGCTTTTCAGGAAATCCGTCGTGCCAACCCCGACTTATGGCCTAGCTACGCAGCCCGTTTGGACCGAAGGCCCAGAAATATTGCAAGTATGAGATTTTGCTTTTGGCCTGTTTGGGGGTGTTATGCTTCTTGGCGGGTGGGTTGACGGGTCTTGGGGCATTCCTGGGAAGGTCTAATACCGGGTAGAAGTGGTTGGGACAAAATCCAGGCCGATTTTTTTTTTGGGCTATTTCTGACATTTTGCTCTATGTAGCGTTTTCGGGGGCCTGTTTGGGGGTGCTTCCTGGTGTTTGTGGGTGAGTTTCGTGGTCTGGGAGCACTGCTGGGACACTCTAATCTTGATTGCATTTGCTTTTCAGGAAATCCGTCGAGCCAACCCCGACTTATGGCCTAGCTACGCAGCGCGTTTGGACCGAAGGCCCAGAAATATTGCAAGTATGAGATTTTGCTTTTGGCCTGTTTGGGGGTGTTATGCTTCTTGGCGGGTGGGTTGACGGGTCTTGGGGCATTCCTGGGAAGGTCTAATACCGGGTAGAAGTGGTTGGGACAAAATCCAGGCCGATTTTTTTTTGTGGCTATTTCTGACATTTTGCTCTATGTAGCGTTTTCGGGGGCCTGTTTGGGCGGCTTCCTGGTGTTTGTGGGTGAGTTTCGTGGTCTGGGAGCACTGCTGGCTATATATACTTTACTTTGCAAGAGGTTTGAAGCAAATCCATGGTGGCAGAGGGGACTTAGGGCCTAGCTGCAGAGCGCGTGCGGAGTGATTTTGGAAATTTGTGAAAAATTGACTAAGTCCCCATTTTTGTACTTTTGCTCTTTGGCTGTTTGGGGGTCTTCTACTCGTTTTCTCCTGGGTTGACGGCTCTGGGGCCATTGCTGGGAAGCTCTAATACCGGATAAAAGTGTTTTGGACCAAATCCCAGGCGGAATTTTTTTTGTGTTTTTGATGACTTGCTTGCCTTTGAGGTGCTCTTAGGGGGGGTTCCGTCTCTTTGTGGGTGAGTTTCGTGGTCTGGGAGCATTGCTGGGACACTCTAATCTTGATTGCATTTGCTTTTCAGGAAATCCGTCGTGCCAACCCCGACTTATGGCCTAGCTACGCAGCGCGTTTGGACCGAAGGCCCAGAAATATTGCAAGTATGAGATTTTGCTATTGGCCTGTTTGGGGGTGTTATGCTTCTTGGCGGGTGGGTTGACGGGTCTTGGGGCATTCCTGGGAAGGTCTAATACCGGGTAGAAGTGGTTGGGACAAAATCCAGGCCGATTTTTTTTTGGGGCTATTTCTGACATTTTGCTCTATGTAGCGTTTTCGGGGGCCTGTTTGGGGGGCTTCCTGGTGTTTGTGGGTGAGTTTCGTGGTCTGGGAGCACTGCTGGGACACTCTAATCTTGATTGCATTTGCTTTTCAGGAAATCCGTCGTGCCAACCCCGACTTATGGCCTAGCTACGCAGCGCGTTTGGACCGAAGGCCCAGAAATATTGCAAGTATGAGATTTTGCTTTTGGCCTGTTTGGGGGTGTTATGCTTCTTGGCGGGTGGGTTGACGGGTCTTGGGGCATTCCTGGGAAGGTCTAATACCGGGTAGAAGTGGTTGGGACAAAATCCGCGCGGAAAAGCCTTTAGTTTTGGCACTTTTTGTAACTTAGGGTTCGTTAGGGTTAGCCCTAGCAGCAGGATTGCATGTGTTTCGGGGTGTTCTAGATTTTTCCAACTGAGTTCTGGGGTCTTAGCGCACTCGTGAGAATGTGTAATTTTGGTTGCAAGTCATTTGAAGAAAATCCATGGTGGGAAAGGGGGGATTTGGCATAGTTAAAGAAAGCCTTTGCCACTATTCTTAACTTAGGGTTCGTTAGGGTTTGCAGTATTTCTATTGCATGTGTTTGAGTGGGGGGGATTTCGAGTCTTGGAGCGATGCTGGCTATGGCTACTTTTGCTTGGTTGCTTGCAAGTGGTTTGAATGCAATCCACGGTGGGTAATGGGTAATTAGGAAGGGGGTACTTCGGCCTACTTTTACTTTCAAAGTAAGTTTTGTCACCAGTTTTCTGCTAGGCCTCGTTTTTTGAGATTTGATTGGGGGGTCTTCTACATTTTTGCGACTGGCTTTAGTAAGGGTCTGGGTGGGAGCACTGCTAGGAAGATCTAATTTTGTTCTAAAACACAGTTTACAGTACACCTAGCTTGAGGGGCAAGATCCGCTACATTAATTTGCCCATACTTATTTATCCTTCAAAAGGTGACTCAGAGTACGCACTTTCAAAAATATTGTACTGTCTACTAGGAAAATCAAATTGTGACTTTTTGCACTCCACAGCCTACATACCTTATATTTATTTATCAGTGGTGTTGTAATATTATATCACTTCCTGTTTTTCGTTGAATAATTACAGGCCAGGTTTCAGTCTCTGCAATGGGGAAAAAAGGATGGAGTCAGGCTTCACAGTAGCGAGCCACAATTCAGCATCAGGCAGGCAGTGGACAGGGTGTCTTCTGGTGACCAACATCGATGGACGAAGCGTCGGCTGCAATGGAGGAGTGCCGCTAATAGGAGGATTTATTTTCTGCAGGCAACTTACTTACCACTTCCAACAGGACCACTACAACCACATAGATACAGTATCCCTTGCCTTTTTCTCTGACTGTGACTGCATTTCTTGGCTCTCTCTCGGCTTCTACATTGATCCCTTAACACATCACTTAGTCCACTCCACTATCACATCTGCACCACACATAGTCATTTGTAAGTGCTCCTACGTAATTCGCAAGTCGCAGCACGCCCCAGGCCGTAGAGGACTGGGATGGCCCCAATGATGAAGCATGTCACCAAGGGGCAACCCTGGTGAGTGAGGGGACACCTAGAAAAAAAGCAATTTCTCCTTTTCTATCTACTATACCTTCCAGACCAACCCCACTGAGTGTTGTTGTGAATGGATTTATAGTGACCAGCAAGGCTCTCGGGTATCTGGCTACAGAGACCTTATGTTGAATATCGTTATCAATAATTTACACATAGGCCCTTTACTGTTGCATTCTTTCTTCCACAGTTGTCGAATGTACTACTTACTTTTCACTGACATGCATGCAGTAGTGCATGCACTTTCAAAGATTGATGGATAGGTTTGTAGTGTACCCAAAGAATTGTTTATGTTCAATTGTTTGTCTATGCTGTGCTTTTTTTTGCAGGGTGTCTTCTGGTGACCAACATCGATGGACGAAGCGTCGGCTGCAATGGAGGAGTGCCGCTAATAGGAGGATTTTTTTTCTGCAGGCAACTTACTTACCACTTCCAACAGGACCACTACATCCACATAGATACAGTATCCCTTGCCTTTTTCTCTGACTGTGACTGCATTTCTTGGCTCTCTCTAGGCTTCTAAATTGATCCCTTAACACATCACTTAGTCCACTCCACTATCACATCTGCACCACACATAGTCATTTGTAAGTGCTCCTACGTAATTCGCAAGTCGCAGCACGCCCCAGGCCGTAGAGGACTGGGATGGCCCCAATGATGAAGCATGTCACCAAGGGGCAACCCTGGTGAGTGAGGGGACACCTAGAAAAAAAGCAATTTCTCCTTTTCTATCTACTATACCTTCTGTCAGGTTACGCAGCCCCTAAGCGCCTAGCGTACTATGAAACTACATTTCCCATGAGTAGGCGGGAGACTTGCAGGAAGTTTATCTGGGGAACAGACGCGCTTCCTGTTGCGCGTTATTCTGGTTTCTGTTCTGCACCGGCATGAGAGCGGACGCTCTGCATGCTTTTCTATCGTGTCTCCTGTAGACTATCACCTTCCCCCCCCCCCCCCCCCCCCTGAGGCTCAGTGGGGAGCGCTTCCGTGTTCTGTCCTTGGCGGTAGACGGACTTCACGCGTCTTCAGGTAAAGCCGCTCTAAACTCTTCGGCCGCCCGTGCGGTCAGCTGATTGCTGCCTGAACGGATTGTTAAGGGAGGTTCTGTCACTGTTTTCTAACAGAATTCTACCTTTGATGAATTCCTGTTTGGTTGAATTGTGTGTGGCGGAGCACAGTGGCGGTCTATACCACGTGTTAGCGTTCACATCGGGGATCGTTTTTGTACTATTAAAACGGAGCGCGGTAGTAAGGACAACTACGCGTCTCCGTTGTATAACTGTGTATTTCAAAGGAAATCCATAACTGGGCATGTAGTGAGGTAACTACAGGCTACCCCAGTTCTCTTTGTGTAGTGCACCGTGGGGTGTGTTGTTGGCAGAATTCAGTGGTGGTCGCAACTACGTTTTTCTGTTTGACCTTCACCAAAGATTCTCTACTGGGTCATTACTTAGAGAGCGCAGTGTTGTAGTTCTTGCTTCCTACACACTACCGTTTCCCTCTTCCTTTTTGTTGGACCATACATCTTTGCTTTGACTATTTGGAACCCCCTTTGTACATTGAGTCCTCTACCATGTTTGTGGTATGTTGTGAGTAGTGGGTTTGATGTCTTAGTATAACGCGAGTGTGTTTGGTGCGACAGGAGTGTGTTCGTTAACTATATGTTTATGTGTTTCTTAGGCCTTCCTCACAGATTGTGGCAGAAGGGCTATAGTATTTCCTATCCAAGGTCATGTTTTCTTGGTGCTCAGGTACTTGTCTACTTCCTTGGTTATTTAGTGAGACTATATGAGAGTACCCTTGTATGTTAGGACAGCACTTCACTGATGCCTGTCTTGTCTTCTGTTACAGGTATCCTTTCCCTGCTGACCCTACCTTTACCCATCCCACATTTTTTATTTTAGTTTGTTATTTTTCTCCCCCGCCTAATGGCTCGAACACCCTGTGTTTACACTTCTGGGTGTTGGTGACATTTGGAGGTGGAACCATATTTGCATCGACTGGATCACGGGGAGTAAACCTGACACCTTCCAGACCAACCCCATTGAGTGTTGTTGTGAATGGATTTATAGTGACCAGCAAGGCTCTCGGGTATCTGGCTACAGAGACCTTATGTTGAATATCGTTATCAATAATTCCACACAGGCCCTGTACTGTCGCATTCTTTCTTTCCACAGTTGTCGAATGTACTACTTACTTTTCACTGACATGCATGCAGTAGTGCATGCACTTTCAAAGATTGATGGATAGGTTTGTACCCAAAGATTTGTTTATGTTCACAATAGTTTGTCTATGCTGTGCTATTTTTTCTTGTCTCCCAAAACCTTTCCCCAAAACCCCCGTACCCATCCATTTTTCAAACCCTAACCCTCTTCCCCCGGGCTGTGTGGTTTTGATTGATGTGTGACTAAATTATTATGACAGCAATAAATCCACACACTTGCTGGGGAGGATAAGGTGATAGCAACAGGCTGGTGAAGAAATCCGAGGATATATTCTTACTCTGCTTGACAAAGAACCATTGCTAATGTGAAAGAACTTCAACCGAATTAGTAGTTATACTTTACCATTTGTTAGGCTACAATGTGGCACTGCTCTACTGTACTTCTGTCACCTGCTATATTCTCAGTTGTACCGTTGAATTGCTCAGGAGGACAAACCAGATTTCATTTTCTTTTTTTTCATAGGCATGCAACTGCCACTGTGTCACACCACTAGTACCACCGCTATGAGGAAATTTTATCCGACCAAGATTGCCAACCTTATTCGGTGTTTCCCGTGGAGCCAGCCCTGGGTCTAGCCCTACTTTCAAACACAAATTACAGGTAAGATAAGCGTTTGGTGGTTTGGGGGTATAATGGAGTATTAGTACGAGAGACGAGAGACTGAAGGTAGTACTACTAAAGTCCTAGGACTCTTGGATTCACTTCACTTAGTCTGTGAGAGGCACTTAGTGTTGAAAACATTTGGGCATTTACACTTAAAGGAAGAAAATGGAACTAAACTTTCAGGAAAACAGTCAACGTTAAACCCCCACCCACCAGGCAAGCAGTAAAAAACAGGTATGCTCAGATAAAGTTTGAAAAAGTATATTTATATCCCTAACAAAATAATCTCCCGCAAGACCCTCCCTAACCCCAACGATTGTCCTTCAAAAGTCCCCACAAACCCAACTCCCAATTCCCACCCCCCAAAAGTCTCTAAAAAAGGGGCAAGGGACACTATGGGTGGATGCTGTAAACTTTTTGGGCCAGGGCATCATGCTCCTCGCGGAGCAAGGCGAGCTCCTGCTGAAGGCGGGACACCATCAGGGTAGTGCGGCGCAGGCATGCCTTCACTGCCTTGCAGGTGCAATGCCTGTGAGAGGCAGCTGTTGGCCTTGCTGCTCGGCGGTGGCGTTTGCCTTTGGCAGCCCGGCTCAGTCTGGGTGGACCACTGTGCTGGGTGGCAGCCCGTGGGGCCACGGAGGCCGATGCAGACGACGTTGTTGTTGTTGTCGACTGCACACTTTCCTCGTCCTCCAGGGCCACCAGCCGCCGATATTCCGCAACAGTGGCCTCGATCCTCCGTTGCCGGGCCGCTCTAGCCAGCTCCTTCCTCCTTGTTCGTTTGGAAGGAGAACCTATATGAAGAAAGAAAGACATAGTCTGTAACCAATGCTCTTTAAGATTAACTCAATCATTCAGCAGAAATTTGTGTTGCACTACAACTAGCAACTTGCAAGCGCATTACATAACTATTGAGGCCAGTATCTATCTAACCTCACACTTCTTCATCCTTGCTCTAACATTAGTGGGAGTTTAAGGAACAAATTCTACGAGCACTGTGGACTTCCATTGGAGTCGACTATGAAAGTACACCAGTCTTATTCTTCTTCTTATCTCTTGTTTTGGAAAATTGGTACGTTATTTTCTGCAAGCCGGCATAATGCCAGCGCAGTAAACTTGCACCCGAGAAAAAGAGACGCACGCCATGAGGAGTGACCTAGACTTGCGTTGCCGTTGCGTTACTGTACCCATCCAGTACATGCAGGTGGTGAAGCTCTTACTTTTCTATTACGGGTGGCACTGAGAATACTCTGTTACAACTCAAGGGCTACTGCTTAATTAATGTAACTTTCACCCTACAGTGGAAATGAGTACTAGAAATGGAAAATTGAAGAAGATAAATAATCTGATTATCTATCACTTCACATGGGATGTTTTTGCTTATATATGGGATGACTTTAGGTGCTTTGCTTTTTATTGAGTGACCAGTGATACATCCACACATGAATGACTGAGTACTACTAAACTTATTAAGAGAGGTAGGGAGTGGCCACCATAATAACCGGATCTATGCAGTGCTTGCAATACAAACTACTGCTACTATTTATGGTAGTATTTGGACAAAATTAAAAGTTCTTTTCCTTGCCTTTCCTACACTGGAACGGACGTGCGGGTGCAGCAGGGTTACATGCTCTTCAAAGTTACACTTAGTTCATCCACTGACCGTCTACTCTCTCTAGATCATGGGTACTCACAAACTTTCTCTCAGGGGCTACATTTACAGTGTAGTTTGGGGCCGAGGGCGGCACTGGTGGGGGCGGAGTCAGAGGGGGCGGGGCTAAAGCAAAACGATAACTTGTGACCATGAGGTTGCACACAGGTCCCTGCAGCAGATGCCCTCATCCACTGAGCCACCAGACCCAGCATTTACATACATCTCTCTCCCTCCTGCTCTCCCTCCTGCCCTCCCTCCATCTCTCTCTCCCTCCTGCCCTCCCTCTCCCTCCCCCTCTGTCATCTCACTGTGTGAGTGTCTATCTGTGTCAGCCTTCAGCCCGGGTTGAGACCGCTTCCTCAACGCGCACACACAGACAACAACACCAAAGTACTTAACAGGTCTTTAAAAGACCATTAACATATTATTGAGGCTTTGTTTGTTGTAGCGCCCCTGCTTCTCCACCCTGACAATCACTGCTTGCCCGGCCCCACAGAGCAGAGGCTTTGTTCTATTTCACCTCTTTGTGGCCTTGCATCTCCACTCTGCTCTGTGGGGGCCGGGGGAGCAGTGATTGTCAGAGTGGAGATGCAGGGGCGCTAACAGGTGAAATACAAAAAAGCCTCTGCTCTGTGGGGGCCGGGGGAGCAGTGATTGTCTGCAAGGTCTGCGCACCGCCAAGGAAGGCTTCCCGGGCCACCACCGGCCCGCGGGCCGTACTAGGAGTACCCCTGCTCTAGATACACATATGCTATCTAAGAGTCAGATAGTAGCATGATCCAGGTATATGGACACATACAGTTTCTGTGTCACCCACCCAGGCTGTTGTCCTTCCACCCATCATTGCTTCATCATTCACCCAGCCATGCATCTCATATTCTTGCCTTCCCAGCTAGTCTTCAATCTCAATAAGTAAGGAATATATAAGAGCTTACCTCCGGCCGCCACCACCACCGTCTCAACTCTCACAGCCGCCGCCGCCGCCTCCTCCCCTGAAGAATCGCCCTCCGCCTCCGTGTCGAGCACCACCACCTCCACACTGGCCCCGCCACCAGATGTTCCACCTACAAAGTACATTTAAGAATGTTAGAATAAAGCACTCACTAGTCACTAGTCTTTGGTCTAGGAATGAAGACATGTGAAAACAATGTAATTTGTGACTGTCTACGTGAAAGTTAAAAAAAATGTCCCTTTTTCCAGGGAAGGTTGTCTTGCTGCACTTTTTGGCACAACTGATGAAGGCTGTTTTTTTAACACGCACCATTTTTCTCCACACAGACAGAAGATGGACTTCTAACAACAAGATCAAGTTGAAACCAGGTGAGAGCTCGGCTCGACCACAAGAAATGTCTTCAATTAATCGTCAGCACTAACCACTTTTCCATTATCAGTTAAACGTTTAGTTTTATTATGACTTCATTTTAATAAATGTGTTTACTTTTAATAAAGCTTTTAAACTTAAATACAATCTGTGTTTTTTGGTCCAGACTAGAGTGACTGAGCGAAAGGTTTTGCAATTTTTGCAAGCATGAGTCCAGATAGAACACTTCAAAAGACATTATGGACAATCCCAGAGGACTGCACTAAGTTGATAGAGCTATTGCTGACTAGAATCATGGGAGTTTCGCCAACCGTGCAATCTTAGTTAGCTACACAGACAGACTAATAAGAATAATCTAGTAATACCACAGGGAGTCATAGTAGAGGCAGGATAAGAATTTAGATACAGTCTACAAGAAGAGCAAAGACAATTTTGAAAAAAGTCAAATGAGGAACGCTAGGAAAAATAGGTACTAGTCTAAAATGAAAACTTACTGGGGCCAGCAGAGGAGCCCTCGCCTGCCCGATCCTGGCCCTGTTGAACAGCATCCGCCGCCTGCTGCTCCTGTGTCCTCCTCTCGCCCCTGGGGGGAGCTGACGTACAACATGAAAGAAAGAACAGAAAACATGGATGATTGTTGCTTGTCAATGTCAACCAAATCAAACATTTCAAAAGAACAATAACAAAATATTTCTGCGAAATTATATTGATTATGGTTACTTTTCATTTATTTGCGGACCTGTGACTTCGAAAGTCACGTAACTCACTAAACAAAGTACTGAAACGTTCACCTAGGACTGGCAGGCAGCAGTCCGCAGGCAAGACGCAAAGTGACAGACAAACTCCATTGTGATTTCAGTCAGATCAGTGACAACACTAACAGTTGCCTGCTACATTACCAGTCATTTAAATAGTCAAACTATCAATCCACCGCCACTATTTTTCTTATTGTCAGGGGTACAAGGGAAGGGGCAGATTTAAGCCCTTGCGGCTCTTTTGCGCCGTTCTTGCGTGACTTTTGTGACGCAGCAGCTAAACAAAAAAGGGCGCCATGGTGCGGCGTATAATATTATAACAACGTGACGCATTTGGGAGATGCATCCCGTTATAAAGCCCTGCGCCATCAGGGGGCGTTCCCGGCGCAAGGGAGGGCATTCCTGCGCTGGAACACATCCTAATAGTGGCTGAGGGAAATCGACAAAATATCAATCAGTCACCTTTAGGACAATGATGCGTCACACAAACCCTGCACCTGCTTGAAGCAGACGTACGGCTTGACCCAGCATTGGGGAGATAGGGTACCCCAGAGCATTGATGGAGCTGCGCCATCGTTGCGACGCAACTCCAGCAGTAAAGCTTCGGTGACGTTTTGGGCCCATGGTGCGCCGCATTGCAAATACGGCGCACCATGTTTGGTGGTGGTAGCGGGCCGCACAATTAATGGCGCATCCCTGCTACTTTGCAGGGATGCGACGGTAATTGCAATTCTGCCCCTTAGGGGCATACTTACTTACGCGTTCTGGCGCATCTCCAGAGATGCGCCAGATCAAATGCGTCACGCAAAACTACCCTTGCGACACGGCAGATGTGCCTCATTTACAATGCGGCGCGCCCTGGCGCAAGGGTAGGCACTTGCGTGAGGCATCTCGTCACGTAAGAGCGGCGCATCGCTGGAGTCACGTCGCCAACGCAATGCAACTCCAGTAATGCTCAGGGCCACCCAATACTTAACATGCTGTGTCAGTCCTTTCGCCTGCTTCGAGCAGACATAAGGAATTGAATTGACGTAGCAGCGTCGCAGAAGTGCCTGCGTTAAATCTTGTACATTTCACGCAGGCAATTTTGCGAGGCGCACAGCTGCTGGACCGCCGACCCTGCGTACTAGGAACGCACCCATTGTGGTGCAGGCCCATGGCTTTATAACGTGACGCATCTCCCTAGATGCGTCATGCTGTAAATGACTCGCAGGGATGCGGCACGTTTACGCCGCTGTTGCGTCACGCAAGGCAACGTAAACGTGGCGCAAGGGGCTTGTAAATGTAATCTGCCCCCTAGTGTCTAGCATTACGCAGTTCTGTAAAGTACACTCATACATAATAGTTACTCAGGCCAATGAGACCACGAAATAGAAAACAAATAAGCATAGTAGCAACGCCACTGAGAAGGAGAGCAGTGCACCTGAAATGCACAGAAGATTTTGAAATATAATTTAACTACAATGTAATCGTCATCAGCGGCATTATTGGCTTGCTCCATGTAAAAAACAAATATTTGCAATACAACAACACAGAGCAGGAGAAAACATCATAGTAGTGAGTGATTAAATGGCTACTACTACTCACCAAGCCCGGGGATCTCCAAGCCGAGCTGGTCCAGCAGGTCGCGCTCGCGGTCCAGGAGGTCCGTCCAGCGATGGGTGACCTGGCTGTAGGTGCGCTGGACCCCGTAGAGGTGGGATATGGCCCAGCACACCTTCTCCCACCGCTTCCGGCGCTCCCGCATGTTGTAGCCGCCGGCCGCGATCCTGCCGCCTCCCGCGATGGTCCTGGGCAGGCGGCGCTGGACGAAGTAGACCAGCGCGCCCACTTCCTCCGGGCTGAATATCTCCCGTCGCGTCACCTGCTCCCCCCTCAATCTCCCGCATGCTGTCCTGCCACTGGGTCCAGCACTACTCCCCGCCGCCGCTGCGGCCCTCAAGTGCCTGGGCAGCTTCACGGCGCCTGGCTTGACCATGGTCTGGGCAGGTAAGGTAGGAAGAAGTAGAAAATTAAGAAAGAATAGGATAGGGAAGAAGAAAAGAAAAGAGTTTAAAAAAGTAGTTTAAAAGTAAAGAAAAATAGCAGAAAAGACAAAAATATACAGCTAGGAAAAGAGAGGGATAGATAAGAAGGAAAATCGTTAAAAAAAAACTGAAAACAAGCAAAGGATGGCAAAGATACCAAGAGGATTAAACACCATGCCCAGACACAGGAAATGAATGAAAAACAAGATGGCCGGCGCCCGTTCACGAGCGCAAAAGTAAGTTCGCGCGAGATTTTCCTCGCGATCTCGTGCGAACCTCTAGATTTCCCACGCGATCTCGTGCGAACCTCTACTCGCAATGCGCTTACTGCGCGAGATTATACATAGCGGGCGGAAACGGAAATACGTCACGCAAACAAAATGGCCGCGCCCGTACTCGACCTTGGGGTAAATTCGCGTGTTGCGCTGCAAGCGGCTCGCGAATACTGCAAAAAAACTCGCGAAACAACAAGCCGCAAAAAAATAAAATGCTCATTCGCACGAATTGGCGGCTTCCGCGGTCGGTTTCGCACGACGCCGCGCCCCGCGAATAGCGCGAAAAAAACCGAAAAACGATTTCAGCAAAAGCAAAAGCAATGAGCAGGTGCAAAAGGTCAACCTCATGATTTGTAACGATTCTTTGTAGTGCTTCCTGAGGGGGCCCTCCAGAATTCGGTTGCCTGCTTGCAACTATTGTGTGACCCTGCTCTGACCTTAACTGTATGCCACAAAGGTCCTGATTTACAGCTAAAGGAGCAGACAAGCAGGTGCCAGGCTGGAACTTTAAATTCTTTCAGTGACACATTAATTAGCCCCTAATTCATTATTGTCAGTTGGGGCAGGGCAGGTGTTGTTAATAAACTAACCCCAAATTAATTCATGTCAGTTCAAGCAGGGCAGGTGGGCTTGCTTTTCCCCCCCATCTTCTACAGTGATGATGAACCAGAGGGTGGCATTGATGTATCAGAGGGTGGCATGGGTCAAAGAGAGGGTGCCAGTGGTAAAACAGAGGGTGCTGGGAGGCTGTGATGATGAACCAGACGTAGAAACAACATAGTCGCGACCGTTGCGAGCCGACAAGTAAGTTCGCAATTGCGAACTAGTACCAAATCCTCGCGAACTGGCAGAAACAATTGCGAACACAAAAAAAAAAAAATCCGCAAATTCGCGGGAATTCACGGATTTTGCGGATTGCGAGTTCGCAAATCCGCAAAATTCGCGAACGCGAGATCCGCAAAATTCGCCCATGCTTAGGTGAAATGACAGAGGCTTATTACACAGCTCAAATGAATACATAATTCTTATTTATAAGCCTGCCTGTGTTATTTTAAAATAAACTTTCAGGGACATTTTAAGGATTTCGGGGGCCTGTGGGCCAAATGTATTTTTGGGGCCACTGTTCGGACCAGCTTTGATTTAATGATCAAGTCTCTGCTCTTTCATGCCTTCTTAGATCAAATACTAAATGTGTGTACATCGGATATTCAGGGATAGTGATGTGTGTTTTCAATATGTGACACAACAGCAGTTCACTAATATTACTGTAAATAATCTGTCACCACCTTCTATTTCTCATATGTGAGGTCATGTATTGATCTAAAATAAACTTTTTATATGGAAGTCGCATGACGCATAAACCCATTTTGTCTGTAAAATGTATGTAATAGACTTTTACACATTAAAAATGAATGGTTGAAAAACGATATTTACAACGGTGCACAGACAAAATATCGACTCCAAAATATCGAATGGACAAAATATTGAGTTAAAAATATCGATAATAAAAAAATATCGAGTACAAAAATATCGACAAAATATATATAAATAGTCAAAGTAAAAAATGTCAATAATATGTAGAAAAAAGGTTAAAAAATAACAAATGTTTATTAATAGTAATATAAACTGTAGTTAATGTTTAGTAGCGGGATGTTGGGTTAATAGGGGATAAGGGTGGGGAATAATTTAATAATAATCAATTAATTAATATATGTTTGTAATTTTTTTTAATTATTAATTATTGGTAATTAATTAATATTAATTAGTTAATTAATTGATATAATTTTGTACATATTTATAATTAGTAATTAATTGGTAATTAAATAATATTAATTAGTTAATTGCATTAATTAGAGTAATTTATTTATATATATAATTTTTAGTTATTGTTAATTAATTATATGGGAAAAAATAATATTAATTATTAAATTAAAATAATTACAGCTAATGTGCTAATATATTTACTTTATTCTTATTGTTAATTAATAATTAATTGGTAATTAAATAATATTAATTAATTTTGGGTAAAGGAGTATTTTTAGGGTTCAGGGTCAGTTTTTAGTTTTTGGGTAAAGGGGTATTTTTAGGGTTCAGGGTCAGTTTTCAGTTTTTGGGTAAAGGAGTATTTTTAGGGTTCAGGGTCAGTTTTCAGTTTTTGGGTAAAGGGGTATTTTTAGGGTTCAGGGTCAGTTTTCAGTTTTTGGGTAAAGGGGTATTTTTAGGGTTCAGGGTCAGTTTTCAGTTTTTGGGTAAAGGGGTATTTTTAGGGTTCAGGGTCAGTTTTCAGTTTTTGAGTAAAGGGGTATTTTTAGGGTTCAGGGTCAGTTTTCAGTTTTTGGGTAAAGGGGTATTTTTAGGGTTCAGGGTCAGTTTTGGGTTTTTGGGTAAAGGGGTATTTTTAGGGTTCAGGGTCAGTTTTGGGTTTTTGGGTAAAGGGGTATTTTTAGGGTTCAGGGTCAGTTTTCAGTATCTTATTTAATTATAGTATGTTACTATATATATATGTTTTAACAAATAATATTGTAAAAATATTTTTTTATTACTTTCATTTATTATTTAATTATTATAAGTTAATGTAAGTATTTTAAGTATATTTTAGTAATTACATTTTAATATTAATTTAATTTAACACTGTTTTTAATAAAGTCGATATTTTTTACAACTATATTACTGTAAACGATATTTTGTACTCGATATTTTTGTACTTACCTGTTTGTAGATACAAACTCGATATTTTGACTGTCGATATTTTGTCCTCGATATTTTTGCAAGTCGATATTTTGTCCCTCGATATTATTTCAGTGATCCATTTACAACATTGTGTTTTAAAATGATTCAAGGTCATGAGGCAAGACTGTAGAATAGAGCTGGCACTTTCAGTCCCCCCACCCAACCCCTTTATTTATTTATGCGTTTTTATACAGCGCAGACTTTACCCGAAGGGGTTAGAGCGCTTCACAATAGGAACAGAACTGATACATGAGAGAACATTAAAAGTGAACAAATTACAAAAGCAAACGCTAAATTACATGAGGCAAAAGTGACAATCATGAGCAAACAAATACAGGAGAAAGTAAACTGAGCATTATGTCCCTGGAAACTTTGTCTCCGTTCTGGGAAGAGCTAACTCTCCCAGGAGGGGGTTAATTCACAGAGCTGACATGCTTCAGGTGGAGTGGGAGGCGAGGGGTCTCCTCTGCTAAAAACCAAAAGCGTGTCCCACTGCAGCTGAAGCTGTCAGCTCTGTGATTAACCCCCTCCTGGGAGAGTTAACATAACAAAAGAACGGGCACCTCCTGCGCTATCGATCTCCTCTCCCTCCCCCTTCCACATACCGGAGTCCGGAGTGCTTCAAGAAGACTTACACGGTCAGACAGACGACGGCAGAGCACAAAGGTCAAATTGAAGTGAAGTGCGCGCCCCCCCTGGGAAGGTGTTGCGCCCCCCCAGTGGGGCGCGCCACACAGATTGAAGAACACTGGTTTATGACTATATCGTTCTCTATGCAAACTCACTGCACAGAACAGTGTTTGAGTTAAAAAGACAATAGAAAGAATCACTTGTAGTTTCCGCGCGAATTACTTTAGAAAACCTACTCAAGGGAATCTGTGGAAATAAAAAAAATATTCACACGACCCACAATTTCAACATCGTAATCTAAAGCCCAGGTGCCGTCAATGCTTCAAAAGTTAGAAAATAGAAATAAAATGTTTTTTTATTTCTTTACTTTTGCATTCGCGGCACCCTCGTTTTAGCTTAAAATGTTCAGAGCTAAATCAGGGGTCCCGCAATTGTAAACAGTAAGCAAATAGAAAGAAAAATGACAGCTGAACGCTTCTTTTCTTTTGTTACAATCGCAGCACCCAAGCTTTATCTTTGAACATCTTAAGCGAAAGCGCTGGTGCCCCGATTGCTACAAAAGTAAACTATTTGTTTACTTTTAAAGCAATTGCGGCACCCTGTGCTTTAGCTTACGATGTTGAAACCAAAAGCAATGGATTTTACCATTGTAAAAAAAAACGTGAAAAAAAAGAAACAAGCATGAAGCAATGCAATAAATAACTAGGACCCAGAGAGTGGCGTGCAGAAACCTGACAAAATAAAGAAGCGCCCCCTAAATAAAGTACCCCTATATAAGTAACGCATCAACGCAGTTTGCAAAAGTAAATGGGGCATAACAAAGTAGAAACTCGTTTATAGAAGCCAGAAACATAAACCAAACCATATATCAAACGTTCTGGAATATCTCAAGGTTTATGCAAAGCACCAATGTACATTGTTTTCCTGGTAATGCGTGCTGCTTTTCCCCCTCCTTTCACTCTATTTTATTGTTTTGCGCAAGTGTTGAAGAGTTGCAACATAAAACAAAGCGCACCGTTTTGGGAAAGTAGAAGCGGGATGAAATGCACAAAATGTATGACAAGAAAATGAGTGGAGTGGAGTGAGAGTGAGAGAAGGCGAGTGGAAATGAGCAAAAAGACAGTTACCTCGCACAATTTAATATTAAGTGGTGTAAAAGTACAGCCCTACTTAACCCTGCTGATGTCTAATTATGATCGATTCCTCTTGACCCGCTTTAGACTAAATATTGTTTTTAGACTCTTGTCCTTCCCAGAAATGAATTTATGGTCGCAAAATTTACCTTCCTGCCCGTGTGATGATTTCTCACCCCAATCTGATATCCATATTTAATTTTTTTGTAAATTTTACATTATGCCTCGCAGGAAATTTATAATCCCATTCCTTAAAGACATGAATTTAAATAGATGTCGCCCAGCTTTCACAGAATGTCAGAGAATGGACACAGTTTTAACCGTTGTGGTACTTTTTTTTTTTAATAAAAAGAAAGATTTATTTATAGTACTTAACCGAATATACAAAGTAGTGGTAAAGCATCAACTAATGAGGTATACAGTTTTTAACCAGAAAATGAAGCCTATGCTGAATCCCTCAAAATCTTTGCGAAACGCACACTTTGACAGCACACAGAAAACGAGAAATTTACATGTTGAACTGACTTTTTTTAAACCGTGCACCATACTATATATACCAAACAGCAACAAAACTGGAGTCCAGAGATCTATACAAATAGAGCCAGTCAGTTCTGGTTTATTAAGACCCATTTCTTTGGCCTTCGTTGCATATGAAAGGCCTATGCTAAATCTTTATATTACAGGAAGGCAGCTTTACTCATTGAAACACACGGCTGCACCGAAATGTAAGGCATGTGCTTCAAAGATGTACAAATAGCATTGCTAAAAGCTACCACTTAAAAACAAAATTGTTTTTTATTGTAGCAGTCAACCAGTACAAACACGCACCAATAAATAACATTTTACAAAAAAAACGCTGCTATCTTGCTGTGATGTTACATGTGGCTAGTGCATGTGAGTTTACAGTTTATAAAAAAAGTTGGTCTGTAAAATGTACAGATAAAAAGCACATTCTCTACAAATTAATGGCAACCATGTCACTCAAGCTATAAAAAAAAGTACAATTGATTAGGCCGATGCTTTAAGTTCTGTGGAGTCGCCATTCCCTGTCTTCTGCTTTTTAGTTTCGGTTTTATCCTCTTCTTCTGCAGGACGTTTCACGGGATGTTCTTCCGATTCTTCTGGACATTCTTTCTCTTTTTCACCCTCTCCTCCTTTTGTCTTCTCTTCTGCATCAACCTCCTTCACCACCTCTTTCACAGCTTCTTTCACCGCCTCTTTCACCTCCTCTTTAGCTACCTCTTTTTCCTTTGGTTTTTCTTCATCGTGGTCGTTTTCTTCCGTTCCGTTTGCAGGTGCGTCGCCACTTCCGTTCTCTGCTTTTTCTTGTGCTGGTACTTCCACTACTTCTTTCTTCTCTTTGAGATCCTTGACGGGCACTTCAGCGGGAGCGGCGGGGGTATCTACTGCTGTATCTGCCATGGCGGTAATTGCTTTGATCTGGCACAAAGAAATGGGAGGCGGAAAGTCCTCGCGCTGCGCTCGTTCTTGCTCTACAGATGTTCCACGCGAGCTTCAGCAAGGCAGTGACCCGTTGTTGTACTTTTAAGCTTTTTTAAACATGTATTTAAATTACGGAAATCCATTGGTGTTAATGTAATATAATGAATTTGTTTATTTCTAAATTCACCTGTGTAAATTGTAATTTTCATGTTGTCGCTTTTATGGGTATTGATTTTAACCGAATAAAGTACTTTTTGAATTTGAATTTGAGTGGATGCAATTGTATGGTAAACATTACAGAGCAACGAGACCGCGAGTGCAAAATTCAGTCTGTGAAAATAAATTGCTCGTAAAACGCGGCTCAGAAAAGCGGACCTGGGACATCTAAAAAAAAAAACGCATTGCGTAAACAAATGATGTACATGAAGCAGGTGCCCTAGCAAGTAATTTAAATAAACACATGATGTGCGTGAAGCGGGCACCCTAGCAAGTAATTTAAAAATCAAGTAGTCCCTAAACAAAACTAACAAAGCCAGACAGCGCAATAAATCAGTAGTTGGTCGGTGCTGCTTCAGATAAAAACTGAAGTGATGCATCAGATCAACAGCCAACAGAAAGAAAGACAACAACAGCAATGCCAGCCTTAGACAAATCGCATGGGGCAGGAGAAATTCCACGGACTTTGAGCCAACATACAGATTACTTTATGTCTTGCTGAGACAGCGCATGCAGCACAGGCGCTGCCAAGGCGAGACCTAAAATCGAGGAGAAATAAAAGTATTTCTCCTTGTTTCGCCATTCTAACGCCTGCTCTTGCATGGTCTTATTTTTTGGGGCTGTCCCAGATTTACACATCCTTGTAAATCTGGGGCAGTGTTAAAAAGCAATGGTTGTTGCAGTGGAACACCTACAGCAACACTCATCACATGCTCCTTTCACACTAAGTGATAAGTGTAAAGGGACCGTATTTACAGGGTGGAGTTAAGTCACAAAAAGTGGCTTAACGCTGCTTTGTAAATATGGTGAAGGGCATAGCACCAGCAGAACGTCGCTAAAAGTGACGTTCTCATGGCACTATCCCTTTGTAAAGAATGTATGATGTTACAATGCAATACATTTACAATGTATGCACTTACAAAGCAGTTTTTACATCGTAATACCCACTACAACGCATTCCATTACATCGCATGACACCATATCGCATTTTAAAAAACTACCTTTACAACGCATACCATTACAACGCATACCATTACATTGCATTTAAGGTAAGTATTGGAGAGTATAGGAGTAAATATGACTATTACTATTCTAACTTCAGGGGGTGCAACAGTAGGGTAAGTGCTGGATAGTGTAGGGGTAAAAATGACTATTCTAACTCCAGGGGGTGCAACAGTAGGGTAACAGTTGGATAGTGTAGGGGTTAAAAATTACTATTCTAACTCCAATGGTATGCGTTGTAATGGTATGCGTTGTAATGATATGCGTTGTAATGCCTGCGTTGTAGTGTCATGCGTTGTAAAGGATGTTGCGATGTAATGCCTACTTTGTAAGTGTAGTGCAATGTAATGGTTGCGTCGTAAAGGTTGTTTCCTCTTTGGAAAGATATCCCTATGCCTGCTAGGGCATTTGCGGTTCTGAGATAACACAAGAAGGAATTAAGGGACATATTACCAACAACTAGCGATAATTATCGGTATGTGGGCTTAGGGGCAATATTATTATCACCGAGCTCCCCCGATTTTTATCGCAGATAAACCTTGCTATTATCAAGGTTTATCTCAATAGCGATAAAAATCGGACGAAATGCATCAATATTGCTGAAAAGTCAACTATATTCATGCATTACCCAGCTAATTCTCTTAGCCATGTTATCCACCTACCATTGGATAACATGGCCAAGAACTGCTCTGGGCAGGCGTTAGCTTTTGGAGATATTCGCGCTTAGCGCAAATATTTCCAAAAGTTGGTAATAGGAGATAGCGATGGTAGCAACTGTTTCCAGACGCTAACATCTTGGCACGCCCACTTTGCATGTCATTAGTGATAATTATCGCTGACATGCAAAGTGGGCCCCAAGATGATCGCTATCTCGTACTAGCTGTCGCTAACTGGTGTTAGCGACAGCTAGGTAGTAATAGGGCGATAAAATTACCGCCGCTTAAAGCGGCGAAAAGGCCCTTCGTAATATGCCCCTAAGTAACTTGCTGGTAGGTGTTAAGTTGTCGCTATTAACGGTTATGATGTTATGAGTGGGCTCTGTGTGTGGCACATTAATTTTTTATGCTCCCGGGCTAAATAGGAGCTACACGGTTGAAAGAGATCAACAAGTGATAGAAAGCCACATATGTATTTCCTCATCTAATTTTTTGATTCCACAGCCTTATCATGCCCCTTGTGCAAGAGTAAAAAATTTGCTAGCATTCGCGACAAGAATTTTCAATTCTATTAAGGACACGGAGACGAGGATTATGCTTCTCAATCTTTACTGCATAAAACACAGCAGCCAATGAAAATGGATATTTTCACAAAAACAGTAAAACAAACTTCATTTCCCATGAGTACACATGAGTATAGGCACGCCCCCATAGTCCATAAGAACCCCTTGCGTGCTCCCATCATCCTCTTTCTTTGAGGCGTAACAAGTCCAACGAAACTTGAACATTCACAACTCCTCCAACGTGGAAGAACGTCTGCAGGTCAACATCCTGACATCCGACGTCGGTCAATCCGACTTCTTATCAGATCCTGACATAAAGGAAATAACACCACCGTAATCACTGAATAATAGGGTGGGCAAGCTTATTACATACTGTACATTAAGCCGGGTGGGATAATCCTCGCCTCCGTGTCCTTAATAGAATTGACAATTCTTGTTGCGAATGCTAGCAGATTTTTGATTCTATTACAGGACCGGAGGCTTCAGATTATGCTAGTTTAACGCTGATTAAATACCACTGAAGTAATATCTCCCACCGGCTTATAATAAAACGTTTTAAACGTTGATTCAGAAGACCAATCTGCACAACGCATTATATCTTGGATAGTTGAACCCAAACCATATGATTTCGACGCCATAGCGCCTCTCACTGAATGAGCACCAAAGATCTGTGTATTGTGGTAAATATATTTTACCTATGCTATTTTTCCGTATAATTATCAATACAAGACAGCTCATTAAATGAGAGGCAGAGTCCGTGGTATCTGAGTCATACGGGCTTTAATGGATTAATCCTCAAGGATGGAGCATCATTTTCCATCACCTCTAAGGTTCAGGAAGGGACAGTCAACGTTTTATTAACATTACACATTATATATAGTAAAACTTTACAATTGAATCCACTACAGTAGGCGTAACAGGTGAAAAGAGAGAGATAAGAACACATGTGCGTAAGAGGAGGCGTGAAAAAGAGGCGTACACATGGGCGTGCACTGTACATGTCAGAGAAACGTCACAAGATACGTCACATGGGGGTGGATGCATAGAGAAAAGTTGCAGAATCAGCAGAAACCCTTCACCTGTATGCGCGCGCAACTAGTATGACGTGTAACTGGGGGCTTTGACTTTAGCACTAGTGGAGGAGACTGGTGTCTGGAGTGTCAGGTCAACCTGTACCTATAGCATATCTGGTATCTGATGTTTGGTGGATGTAATGTCTGGAGTAAAAGGTCTCTCAGGCAGGGGCCATTCAATACTGAATGCTGGTGCATGCATACGCGTCTTGGTGCAATGCGCGGAGCCATGGGCCTACCATGGTAACGGGTTCAGTAAATCACTTGCAAGGAGGACAGGAAGGCCGGGCCCTTTGCTCTGCAGCCGGGAATATGTTTACCCATTTCACTAGACTGGAATGTGTTTTCGAGGAGGCTGAGCAGATACCTGTAGGCAAAACATGAATTTGGCAGGCAGTCCAGGCCGAGCCGTGCACCGCTGCGCTGGCAGGAAGTAAGGCAGGGCTCAGGGATGCGTGCAGCTTTCGGAGACAGGAGAGATAAGGCATGGAGGCCTCGTTTAAGGGCCTAGCTCGACTGGGCCAAGAAACATGGAGAAAACGTGTGAGAATTTCAGAAGTGCACCACATAAAGACGGTGGCACCGTATGCCTAGGAACATAATTAATGGGATTTCTTGGTATGGTTGGATAGCTAACATGTTAAGGATGGACGCAAATGTATTTGCGTCTTTCTAGCATGTATAGAACAGAAGCTACACGACATACATGGAACATGGGTGCATGGATAGGGTGAGAGTGGGGGACACATTAGCTACCTGAAAATTTCTATTACCTCATTCCCTCCTTGGACCCTACTACACCCTTTAGGATATATCTATTTTCATGAGTCCATCTATCTGTTCATAAAGCATCATTTGTTCACCTTTCTTTATACGGGAGCGGGAACGTGTCCTTGGATGGGGAATACAAGCTGTGGCGCACAAGCCGCAAATCGCTGGCCCACATTGCAGACAGAGACAACAACTAAATACTATGGCCAATATTATTCCTAGGAACGATAACAATTTCCATCCCTAGGCGGATATCACACTCCAGAACCAACCGGACCAAGTCCAGGAGCCTGGATTCTGGTGCATCTGATGAGCGATTTCATGAAGCCGTGTTATGGCCTTATACACGGATGGCGCGTTATTTGGAATAAACACGCAACAACTGGATCCGATGACTCTACAAGCCCCGCCCCTATCTGCCAAGATGACGTCAAGGACAAGGCGATTTTGAAGAACAACAAGTCTCATAGCAGACTGTTCCTCGGCCAAGTTACCTAAAGCAGAAGTAGTTTCGTTCACTACTGCTTCTAATGTTTTGGTCAATCTTCGAATAAGTTTACTATTTGAGACGGTGCCTATGAATGGAAAGAATCCTTTATTGAAATCTATATATTGTTCTAATGTAGTTTCAGTCTGATCGACAATTGGGATCTTGATCTCCCTTCTATGTCTTACATGAACGAGATGTGGATTTCTGTGATAATCAGGCGGGGCTAGAAAAACAGGTGGCAATAGGAACGCAATATAGCACGTCCCATCCCAGTCCAATGGCAGACGTACATAGGCTGTCTGACCACATATGAAATAGGAATGGCGAGAAGCTTTGAAAGTAGACTTTCCTTTATCACTGAATTCGACAACAGTATCACAATCACTGTGTCCTAGATGTACTGAACCATTCTTTCTGACGCATAATTCACCTTTTACTGGCAAAACTGTAATAAACGGCAAGTCCGAATTAGTCTCAGACTGCACATTCAGGATCATGAGGTTAAGTGTAAAATTACCTAATCCATACACTTCGTTTTCTAGATCGGTCCCTGTCCTCTGGGGAAGACCTTCCTGGTCTGGGAAACATATTTTATTCATGACTGTATTCAAGTTCCCCCATATCCAATTGCCTTGGGAAACTTTGGACTTACTATCTAGGGAGGACATTAAAGTAAACCATGCACCACACGAACCATTATGTGTGAACGGATAAGGAAAGAGGGGCAGAGCTCCCTTGTACTTCTGATAGGGAGGGAGTCGGCCACATACCCAGCAATTAGTGGCATTGCTGGTTTGGTGTGAATGATGTAACATACGGATGAATGTATTGTTGCGCATGGCTAAACGATAGGACATTTCATGTGGGGGCAGGTCACTAAAAGTGTGCTCCACAGTGTCATTAGAGGAAACATGTACATGTGAATCAAGAGGGAAAAGAACGTGTAACATTAAACTTATACAGATTATCGTAAGACTCAGAAAAAACATCGAGATCAAGGCAATTATGCATCCGCTGTGCAAAACTTTACAATGTTTTTGTCTTTTCTCGTTGCGCCTATCTCTCTGACTACTTGGGTCTATTCTATACATGTCAGAAACCTGTCTCACCGCTTCACCCGAGGGGGACTTAAACAATTAAACGCTGTCTGACTTACTAGACCTTAATTTAGCACGGTACTCCTCTTGGGGAGTTTTCTCTAACAGGGGGAGTTTAGAATCAGTCTCTGAAAGTGGGCAGTCCTTAATCGGCAAGTCTGGACACAGTCCGTGAATTTTCTTTATATGGCTGGAGTGCACCCAGCCTTTCCTGCCCTCCAACTTTACTGCAGTCCTCGTTGTCATCAGAACCAACTTAGGCTGTTTCCATCTCGGCTCCAGCGGACTTTTCCTATCGAAATTTTGCACAAGGACGTGCTCGCCGGGGACCACTTCATGCGGTTTCACTTGGGTGTTGTCTGGAAAGGCAGCGGCAACCTGTGAACGACAAGATTGTAGTGCAGACATCAAGGAGGCCAGGTAATCTGTCAGCATACAACTGTCAACATCAGTGATCCTACGAGGCATAGGCGTCCCCCACATATTCGGAGGCCTGCCAAAGACTACCTCATACGGGGATAGCCCTGTCCTAGAATGAGCTACCATTCGCATGTAAAAGAGTGCAACTGGCAATGCAACTATCCAATCTACACCTTTCTCGGTACATATTTTTGCAAGACAGGTTTTCAGGGTCTGATTATGTCTCTCTACGAGACCTGCGGCTTCAGGATGTCGGACACAGTGGAACTTCCATTGGTAACCTAACAGGAGTGACACCTGCTTCATAAGCTCGGATGAGAATGGCTGTCCATTATCAGAGTACACGACACGGGGCAAGCCGTACCGCGGGAAAAATTCGCGAACCAGCTGTTTGGCAGTGGTCGGGGCAGTGTAATCTGGGACTGGATATGCTTCTGTCCATCGGGAAAGAGCACATACAACTACGAGGACATACTTAAATCCTCGACACCGGTCCATCTGGATATAATCCATCTGGAGGACTTCAAAAGGATGGTCAGGAGGATGAAATCCACCCTGTTCCACGGGGACACCTTTTCCTGGATTGAACTGACAACAGATCATGCAAGTACGCACTTTCTGCTTTGCGGCAGCTCGTAAATGTTTGTTGTACCAGAGATTCTGTAAACTGTCTAACATGGCTTTTTCTCCTAAGTGTGCGGGACTATGTGCTGTGTTAATGATGATTTGAACCATAGAGTCGGGGAGGAACTATGTGGATCTTCCCTTCGTCATCAATCCCTGATCAGTATGGATCCCTCCTTGTTCAGTCCATTTCTTGATTTCGTCTGGTGTGGCATGTGTCTGTATGTCGAGTACATCTAGAATGGGATCCTTAACTGTCAGGCAATGTGTCAGTGTAGTCGGATCAGTCTTTGTCATGTCAGTCGGAATATCTGTCTGAGCTGTGAGTTTGGCTGTACGATCTGCCAGGTTGTTACCCTGGGAAATTCTGTCAGTAACTTTGGTATGTGCTTTGCATTTCATAACGGCTATGGCAGTAGGCAAGTGTATTGCTTCTAACAGGGCTTGGATAAGGGGACCATGTTGGATCTTGGTACCGTGAGAAGTAAGAAAACCTCTCTCTTCCCAAAGGACTCCGAAGTCGTGAACGACTCCGAATGACTATTGTGAATCTGTGTATATGTTTACTTTCTTGTTCTTGGCTAATATACAGGCTTGGGTCAGAGCTATGAGCTCTGCTGCCTGAGCAGACAGTGTGTCAATGCGGTGTGTATCTAAAACTCCAGTTTCAGTGGTCACTGCATAGGCGGCCACTAACTCTCCTGTGTTTGTTCTCATACATGAACCATCCACGTAAAGTGTCAGGTCTGGATGGGGTAATGCAATGTCTGTCAAGTCTTGTCGGGGCTTTGTCACTGTATTAATGACTTCTACACAGTCATGTGGTGCTGGATCAGTTGTACTCGAGGGCAACAATGTGGCAGGATTAAGTATGTTGCAGCGTCTGATTTCGATGTGTGGCTGGAACAGTGTCAGTTCATAACCTGTCAGTCGTGCTATGGTCAAGTGCTGAGTCTGGGTTCGGTTCAGAAGTACTTCCACAGAATGTGGAACCTGTACTGTCAAGGGATGTCCTAACACTATTGAGTCGCTTTGTCTGATAGCTAGAGCTGTTGCTGCAACTGATTTTAGGCACGCAGGCAGAGCCTGGGCTACTGGATCCAACGTACTAGAAAAATAAGCACAAGGCTTATGGTGTCCTGCTTGATCTTGTGTGAGGACGGACAACGCTGTGCCATCGCGTTCTGTGACAAAAAGTGTAAAAGGTTTGCTGTAACATGGTGTCGCTAAAACTGGTGCTTGATATAAAGCTTTCTTCAAGTCATTAAAAGCTTGTGTATGTTCCTGAGTCCAAGGGAGGACAGTCGAAGTCGCTGCCTCCTGTGTAGTCAACTGTATAAGTGGCTTGGCTAGAAATGCATACTGGGGAATCCATAGTCTGCAGTACGAAGTGAGGCCAATAAAGGCCCGTACTTCCTTTTGAGTCTTGGGTTGTGGCAGATGTGCAATTAACTGGATACGATCTGGTGTCAACTGTCTACCCCTCTTGGACAGCAAGTGCCCAAGGTATACCACTTGCTGGGCACAGAATTGGAGCTTCGAAGGGGACACCTTGTGCCCCTTTTCGGCAAGAAAAAACAAGACTGTCAGTGACGCGCGCTCGCAGTCACGTTCGGTCCGTGCTGTGATCAGTAGATCATCAACATACTGTAGTAGAGCAGTGTCAGTAGGCATGTGAATACTGTCTAGTTGTCGTTTCAGGGCTTGGCTGTAAATACTAGGACTTTCCGTGAACCCTTGAGGTGCACGTGCAAATTTAAAACTTCGGCCATTTAATGAGAATCCAAATAAATATTGGCTTTCCAGATGGATGGGGACGCTAAAGAAGGCGTTCTTGAGGTCAATTACAGTAAAGAACGCTGCTTCGGAATCAATGGCAGTCAGTAGTGATGAAATATCCGGGACCACTGGGTACTGTGGTACTATGCATTTGTTGAGTTCTCGAAGATCGATCACCAGTCGATAGACTGGAGGTGCATTTGGGTCAGTTCGTTTAAGAATCGGAATGATTGGAGAATTACATATATTGGAGTCAGTTTCTACAACAACTCCTTGGGCAATGAGTTCGTCAATAATTTTCAGTAAGGCTGCTACAGCCTCGGGGGCAATTTGTATTGTCGGATACGGGGCAGTACAACACCTTGCTTGAGTGTGACACGATAGGGAGTAATGTGCATACAACCTACATCAGTTGGACCTTGCGCCCATAAATGCTGTGGAACATTTTTCAATCTGACGTCAAAATCTCTCAACACATAATGGCCCTTGAAATCACGAAGGAATAATCTCACTCCTTCCGGAGAACAACATATAACAGCTCCTAGAGCTTTCAGTGTTTTAATACCAAGCAGATTTTCAGGACATGATTTCGTAAGCAATAAATCTGTAGTACGGGACAATGGACCAACTGCAAGGGGAACTGGCTGTGATACTTCGTTAACAATAGGTTTTCCTGAAAATCCAAGGGAAACATTCTGTGAGCCTGAGAGGGGTGCCCCTGGAACCTCGTCATGACTAATGGTAGTTCTGCTCGCCCCCGTGTCAATCAAAAATGTTCTGTCTTTCCCTAATACCTGACTATGTACATAGGGACCATCTTGATCTACAGGAACCTCGATAAGGGGCAAGCCAACCTCCCTCTCTAGGCTGTTTCATGTGTACTGCTGATAATCGGGGTAATCTGACTGTGCATACTGGTACATTTGCTGTGTGACGTGTTGCGTTGCGGCGAATGGGTTGGGGTACAGCTACTGTCTGTTGCTGTACATTCTGTGGAGGTTGCGGATTCTGTGGAATATTCTGTTGAACGTGTTCTAGTCTAGGCGGACGTGGTCTTTCGTTTTGCCTGTAGCAATATTGTGTCTGAGAACGGCACAATCACTTATGAAGTGACCTTGCTGCTTGCAATAATTTTAATTCCCTTTAATAGGACCTATAGAATGACTAGCCTGTGTGTTCTGCGTGTTACCCCTCTTCTGACCATCTGCTGGAACAGACTGGGCAACTAGTACTTTCATTTTCGTGTCTTTCATGCGTCTCTGTTCATGATCGTGTTCCTCTCTAATCCTGTTCTGGTGGTACTGTAACATCTGTAACATTTGGGAAGGCGTATTAGCTTGCCATGTACTTTCGACTTTCAATACTCTGTTTTTAACCTGGGGTAAGGAATTCTCGACTAGTTTGGTCACAAAAAGATGTGGGAATGACTCGCTACTAGTTTTCAGGCCACTAATAATAATGAAACATTTCTCGAATCTCGAATAAAAATCACTAGTGTCTTCGTCTTGTTTCTGTTTGCAGGCTGAGATCGCATCCCAGTCTTCCTTTTTAACTGTCAATAATCTAGGCAAAACCTGTACTAATAATCCTGGTAGTGCTTTAATTTTCTCCCCAAGACCTACACCTGGGGTACGTCTATTTTCCTCGTCTTCTAATTCAGTCCAAATAATCTTTTTATCTCCCACCTCCCATTCCTTTTCTTTCATTTTTTCGTAAATCCCTGCTGGCAACAATACTTTTAGCATTTTAAGAATGTCGGAATACGTGTAATCTCCCATAAGTAACATGTCTTTAAGTTCACGGTGGAATCCTGCAGGATCTTTATCGTGACAAGGTACAATTTTCTTCATTTCCAATAATTCCATTTTAGTCAAAGGAGTGTATACGAATACGCGTTCAAGAGTATCATCTGGCTTCCGGATTGGATGTACTTCTCGTAAGGGGTTCTGTCTATCTAGGTGATATGGCTGTCTTACTGGGGGTGGAACGGAAACAAGATGTGGAGTCAGGAAAGTTCTGTAATTATGACGTTGTTCTAGAATAATATCAATTAAATCAGTACCTAGGCCTCTCCATCTTCTCAGGAGTAAGTCTTGCAATAAATTATACAATGGACCTGGATCGGATTGCTGATTTTCATTTAGAGTAATGAGATGTTGGGTCATGTATATACCAGCTAGTCGCTGTTCTTCTGGAGTAAGGCTTAAAAATGTCTGCACTACTAAATCATCTTTATATATACTGTCATTCCCGGCCCATTGGACTGCTGACCGGGCTAGTTCCTGATCGCGTAAGGTATTGGGTTCATGATAACCTATTCTTTCTTTCAGTATTTTATCAGTAACTTGAAAAACATGTTCAAGAGAACATTGCTCTGGTATCGGGGAAAGGAAACGTTTTTTGTTTTCTAGACGAATGGGTCTGTCAAAAAGTCTATCAGAAGAATACTGTTTAGGGAGTTTCACTCTACCTACGTACGCTATCCTGTCTGGATTCTCTGGAGTCTCTATTTCCTCCTCCTCCAAGGATTCATTCTTGTCTGACCCGGCTTCCGTTTCAGCCTTCTGTCTGGTATGTATTGCCACTATTTCTTTACGGATCTTTCTGGACATGGCATCTATACAGGTTTGTTTATCATGTTTACAATCTGCAATATTTTGACTCCATTTTGTCAGTACATCCATCTCTTCTTGAACAACGCCTGTCTGATCTTGTTCCCTTATCAAACAATTAATCAAGAATCGTAATAGTAAACCTTGTGTCTCGACTTTCTGATATGCTATGGCTTCACGAATACATTCTGGCCTCTCCCCCGTTCTAATAAAATGATATATGTTGTCTGATGTTCTGGCATTTCTGGTAATAACATCAGATAATCTGTAACACGTCATAGTCGTAACAAGGCTAACAGCATATCTCCTTTCTTGCCAGGTACTGGATCATATCTACAATCCGTAAGATACTGTTTAAGTTTTTCATGTGGCATCGCTTTCGGAGTACGCTGTGTTGCTAATTCTCTCATTGTCACTCGATGTAACTGTGGCGGGGTGTGAAGGTGGCCTCCTACGGCACCTCCTGAAGCAGAACCAAGAGCATGACTTGACGTCATGGCGTGTGGGAAAGGTACATGTAACGGGGACTGACTCTGGGTCGCATCTGTCGCAAAAGGATTGTGAGGACCAATAGTAGGGGGACCAGTAGCAGCAGCAGTGGAAGGGGAAGTGACAGCAGGTGCGGGAAGTGAATCTCGTCGTGGAGGGGTCGTGGCTTGATCAGCCGGAACATGCTGCGGTACATGATTAGCGGGTTGTACAGGTATATTGGTATATGCTGGAGCTACATCATCTAAATAGGAAGAAAGGAAAATGTCTGCTGCGGTCTTTTTGTGACGGAGCTTAGTCGGAACCAATGGTGGTGGCAAGTTACGGGTACTTCCGGGGTCGCCTTGGGCAGGCCCTCGGCCAGAACTGGATACATGCCTGTAATGAGTGCATTTCTTTGGCGGTCTAATTGTTCTAATCTGACTTGTTCTCCTTCTTCAAGTAACTCTTTTTCTCTGGCTTTTTCGGATTCTTCTCCCCTTCTCTCTGCTTTTCTGATTTCTTTTTCTGTTCGTCTATGTGATTCTTTACGCCACAATTCTATGGCATCTTTCTGAGATTGTCTGGCTTTCTTTTTCCATAACGCTTCTTCTACTCTCATGATGCAATCTGCATCCCATGTCCCTGAGGCAGGCCATCTAAACTTCTCTTCCAGATTCTTGGTGTACTCCACCCATAAGTCTAAATACAGCACAGCATCTAAGCCGTGTTTGTGGTACATAAAATATCCTGGAGTGTCCCTAGGCGGGACAGGAACTGCTTCTTCGAGTATCCCTTTCCTAGTACCTATCTGACGTAATTTTGAAAACAGCGGCATGACTAGAGTGATTCGGACGTGAACACAATAAACACAGTAATAAACAGTAAACAATCATTCATACCACAACATTGAAAAACATTAAAACATGTCGGACTGAAATTACCTGAAACACAGAAAACACATATTCTGGAAAATTCTCGAGATAATAATAAATGACTAGATGCACTGCTAAAACAGTACAGACCGGTCTCATAAGAGACACGTCGGACCGTATCCACCTAAGTGAACACGTCAGGACCAGATTGTGTACCCAAATCTGTCTTTACCGAGCACAAATTAATGAACCCGTCTAGATGCGTTCCCAACAACGGTACTCACCGGGAAGCAAGAAACTGAAGGCCTCGGAAACTGAACTGGACTGGACTGCGTCAGGTGACGATTCTCCTACGCATGCGCTTCGGAACAGGTGGGCCTCCGGACACCTCGGACTTGCTCTCTCGACTAGGGCTCTGGTCGGGATCCTCCGCATTCCTCACCGCCTCGTCTGGACGCCGGACCGCAGTCTCGTCTCCCTCGTGGACCCGAGGGAAGATAGCGGGAAAACCCGCAAACGTGCACGGTTTCCGTCGGGTCTGTAGAAGGGGTCAAAGGCCGCGTGACTTCACCGGCGAGTGGGGAAGGGGGGGTCCCTGTTCGGGCGCCAAATTATGTGGTAAATATATTTTACCTATGCTATTTTTCCGTATAATTATCAATACAAGACAGCTCATTAAATGAGAGGCAGAGTCCGTGGTATCTGAGTCATACGGGCTTTAATGGATTAATCCTCAAGGATGGAGCATCATGTTCCATCACCTCTAAGGTTCAGGAAGGGACAGTCAACGTTTTATTAACATTACACATTATATATAGTAAAACTTTACAAATGAATCCACTACAGTAGGCGTAACAGGTGAAAAGAGAGAGATAAGAACACATGTGCGTAAGAGGAGGCGTGAAAAAGAGGCGTACACATGGGCGTGCACTGTACATGTCAGAGAAACGTCACAAGATACGTCACATGGGGGTGGATGCATAGAGAAAAGTTGCAGAATCAGCAGAAACCCTTCACCTGTATGCGCGCGCAACTAGTATGACGTGTAACTGGAGGCTTTGACTTTAGCACTAGTGGAGGAGACTGGTGTCTGGAGTATCAGGGCAACCTGTACCTATAGCATATCTGGTATCTGATGTTTGGTGGATGTAATGTCTGGAGTAAAAGGTCTCTCAGGCAGGGGCCATTCAATACTGAATGCTCGTGCATGCATACGCGTCTTGGTGCAATGCGCGGAGCCATGGGCCTACCATGGTAACGGGTTCAGTAAATCACTTGCAAGGAGGACAGGAAGGCCGGGCCCTTTGCTCTGCAGCCGGGAATATGTTTACCCATTTCACTAGACTGGAATGGGTTTTCGAGGAGGCTGAGCAGATACCTGTAGGCAAAACATGAATTTGGCAGGCAGTCCAGGCCGAGCCGGGCACCGCTGCGCTGGCAGGAAGTAAGGCAGGGGTCAGGGATGCGTGCAGCTTTCGGAGACAGGAGAGATGAGGTATAGAGGCCTCGTTTAAGGGCCTAGCTCGACTGGGCCAAGAAACATGGAGAAAACGTGTGAGAATTTCAGAAGTGCACCACATAAAGACGGTGGCACCGTATGCCTAGGAACATAATTAACGGGATTTCTTGGTATGGTTGGATAGCTAACATGTTAAGGATGGACGCAAATGTATTTGCGTCTTTCTAGCATGTATAGAACAGAAGCTACACGACATACATGGAACATGGGTGCATGGATAGGGTGAGAGTGGGGGACACATTAGCTACCTGAAAATTTCTATTACCTCAGTATCAACACCTGCTTCTTTCATAATGAAGCGAAGCCATCTGGCAATAGTGGCAGCCACCACCGGTTTAAAGGGCTTTTGGATCGGAATCAACAACTGAGTACAGCCCTGCGGCCGCATGCCTTGGTACATTCCTCATAGGTCTTCAAACATTGGATCACACATAATCTTTCATTTTCCGGGAAAGAATTGTAAGAAATATGTCGAGACAATGTTTTAGTACGACCTGTAATATGGAAAGAAACCCCTTCCGGGGTAAACACTCTACCTGTTACGTCGAGTGTTCTCACATCTGAAGATCTTCTGCAAGACGATAAGCAAAGCAACATGGCCAATTTCGCCGACAATTGCTTTCTAGACAGAAGAGCATTGGTCGGCCATTTGTTGAATAACGAGATCACTAAAGAAACGTCCCACAACCCGGTATACTTGGGTTTGGGAGGGTTAGCCACCCTGATTCCTTTCAATAACTTGCAAACTACCGGGTTCATGCCTACCGGGTTCCCGTCTACCTGAGCATGCCCCGCCGAGATAGCGGAACGAAAATTATTGACCGAACGGTACGCTAAACCATCGGCAGCTTTCTCCGACAGAAAATTCAAAACTTGGGGTAACTCTGCCCCCACAGGATCCAGGTGTCGTCCCACGCACCTATCCACCCAGTTCTTCCAGGCTGCGGAATAACGTTTCCTGGTGGAAGGAGCCCATGCCTGCTTGATGAACTCGGCAGTTTTGCTCGAAACTCACGGCAACTGCCACTGTTCCCGGAAAGCCTCCATGCCATCAGCGATAGCCTGCCCTCCAACAGCAACGGATGCTGTTCCTGACGAGGGCCCTGCAACAACCACTTTGAGTCCGGTAGTAATCGTGGACGATCGCGGCTCCACTGCAACATCGTGGGAAACCATGCATGTGACATCCACCACGGAGTCACCATGACTATTTCCGCCCTTTGACTGATCACTTGAGTCATCACCCTGGGGATCAACAAGAACGGGGGAAAGGCATATTGAATCCCCTGAGACCAATTCTGCAGGAATGCATCGGTCGCTGTCGCTATCGGGTCCGGTCTCCAGCTGAAGATAAGTCAATCTGGAGGCGAACAGGTCCGTCTGAAAAGGACCCCAAATCGCTTGTAACCAGTGAAATTCTTGGGGAAGCAGCTGCCAGTCGCTGTAATCCCTTAAATGTCTGGAATTCCAGTCTGCTACTTGGTTGGCCTGACCTGGAATGTACTCCGCTATTACCGAGATTTGATTCTGGAGGCAATAATGCCAAAAGTCTTTGGCTATTTGAACTAGAAGAGACGATCTTGTGCCGCCCAACTTGTTGATATACCTCACTGCAGACACGTTGTCCAAACGGAGGGGGATGCAACAAGATGTCTGCTTCGGGGATAACGTGCGAATCGCAAACGACCCCGCTAGCAGTTCTAAACAGTTTATGTGAAGTTCGAGCTCTTGCGTTGACCATCTGCCGCCTGTGGAAACCTCTCCAAAGCCCTCGCCCCAGCCCCACCTGCTGGCGTCTGACTCGATTATTACCTCTCGCTGTGATCCGAAGATCGCCCTGCCGCTCCAGGCGTCCACGTGGCCCGGCCACCACTAAAGCTCTGTTCGGAACTCCTCTGAAAGGGGAACGGAGTCCGTGTACGAGAGCCCCTTCTGAAGATGCTTGATCTTCAGGCACTGGAGGGCCCTGTAATGCAGGGGCCCCGGGAATATCGCCTGAATAGACGATGCCAATATCCCCACTACTCTGGCCAGTGTCCTCAGCGTGACCATTTGATTTTCCAGCAACTTCACAATCTTCTTTTTCAAATCCCTCAATTTCGCTTGGGGTAGACACAGTTGCGCTGTCTGGGAGTTGATCGTGAACCCCAGGAATTCTATTACCTGTGTCGGGACCATCACCGACTTCTTTAGATTTATCACAAACCCTAAGTCCTGGAGCAGCGATGTAGTCATGATCAACTGCTGCTGCAGGACGGACTGATCCAGCGCCATGATCAGAATATCGTCTAGATAAATGATCAGTCGCACTCCTCTTTCTCTGAGATAGACTACCACCGGTTGTAGGAGAGTAGGGTCTGCTATCCTATGATCACCCCAAATTTTTGCTTTTTGCTTCACTGGTTTATGACTTAATGTGGCTGTGGGCCTGCTAATCAGACCCACAGCCTGCTGTTCTCTCTCTAAATTACTGCCAATGCACCCTAGGTGCATTACGAATTGGAACTGGTTCACCTTATTGGCCCCTGTAACAGTGTACCCTAGGTACCCAGGGCATAGGTGTTTCCAAGGCCTACCAGGGGCTGCAGCATATATTGTGCTACTCCTGGCCTGGTCTCCATATTTGACACAACTGGCTGATCACTCAGCTGGGGTAAGTTGGTGTAATCACCTCTTACTTAGATATAGTATCCCTATATCTAACCTTAACTGGACACATATGTTCCTATCAGCCACTCCTATGGAAGGCCTCATCAATCCTGGAGGCAGAGTGCTTGGAAATATGTGAGATGGTGCTCTAGCATGAGCTGAGCCTGTCTGCAGCTGTCGGGAACCACTCCCTTAGCTGTTCCGGGATATTGCCATACCATATACTCTTAAGTGCATTATAATCCTCGCGGTTATATGCTAACTTTGGTTTGGCTTTATCAAAACATGTCGAGTAAGGTGTCATACGAATTGGAATACTATCCCCTCGACAGTACTGTCGACAGGGATAGCATTCCACCCTTCTAGAGGGACACGACATGTGTGTAGCCTTAACCCCGGTTAAATTTAACCAGAGCCTCAGCGTCACAAAATGGATGCTGCCACCACAGACACAAGTCTGACCTCCTGCTGCTGGGAGTCCTTCCAGCGAGGGAGGTTTGGACAAAGGGTTTCCTGCCTTGGGAGGTGCGAGCACCACCCAAGACAGGATTTTGTGTATTGGGTAGGACAGGGCTGAATAGATTGAGACATGCCCGGGTCACACAAGGTGTCCCCGTGCATAAGCCAGTCCAAACCGGTCCTGGGACTTTCCAGACCCAGGCCTGGCGAGGAGCTGGACAAAGGAAAGGGGGTGTAACCGCCCCCCTTCCTGGTCCCACCCAGAGGAGGGACCTAGCAGGTGATCCACCCCTCAGATTGGGAATAAGAGTGGGAGCAGTGCCAGAGCACCTCAGATCATCCTGAATCAACTTTAAATGAAGAAGACGACTGGACTTCGACATTCTGCTGCACAGAAGACTGAAGAGCATCTCCCTTGTGGCCTAGGAGTGGCCACCCTGTGAACACAGGTACCAACCAGCAACTCAACATCTGCTTTGCCGCCGCCTCCCGCCGGAGCCCGAGCCCAGAGCCTGACAAGACCCAGACTCCCAGACTACTCACAGCCCGATCCACAGTCCCTGCAAAGAAGGGACCCGTGGAGGTACCGAGAGACGTGGACCGGACCTCTTGGAGACACCGAAAAGCTGACTGCGCAGCATCAGAGGCACCCTCGACGTTGTGCTTTGGGGACTGAGAACCCCTACCACCGAGCAGCTCTTGCACCGAAGATCAGCCCCCCAGCATCTCCACGATCTGCGTGGGGCCCTTTTGCATTGTGCCACTAGACGTGCCATACCGGCCACTAGCCACGTGGTCAGCGGCCATCTTGGCGATGAAACCGACAAACTACACTGCGGGTCTGGTCGCTCCAGACTTGCCCTCGCTCCTGTAAAAGGGAGCACCCGCTCTGACCTTGCTGGTCCGAGTGATAAGCTTTTTTGATTTCTGCGTGGCTTGCATTAGCCAAGGCCTGTTTGCTCCAATCAAGTTGCCGACACCGCCAACAGCGAGAAGCCTGCGTGGGACAGCTCGTGACTGACTCCTGGACGTCCTCATCCCCTGGTGTCCACGTGGCTGCAGAGAGAAGCTACACTTCAACGCCTGTTTGCACCCGACATCGCCTGGTTCCAATCTGGTTCCACGGTAGTCACTGGCTAGTGACTTTGAACATTGTCCCCTCTGCTTTCAGGTCTTCACAACTTCAGATCCATCCTTGGATCCACCAGAACTCTTCACAACGAGCCGCCTGCAGCATCCTCAGCTCCAAGCACCATCGACCAGCGTGACGAAACCCGACACTAATTCGACTCTATGCACCCGCTTCCTGTGGGTGAGGTAACTCAGCAACGCCGTTGTTCCCACACTGGTACACACCTCTAGGGCCTGTGTCTCAAGTTTCAGCTTTCTAGGTCACTCGGAAGGTTACTAACTACTAACTTTCTAACTTTTACGCACCATAGACTTGGTATTGGTGAGTGCGTGCACTTTAAACACTGCACCCGAGTCCCGAGGGCCTTTCCCGACTTAGTCACTGCTAGTCCCGAACAGCTCCAGCGATTCCCAAGGCCCTAGGCCTGTTTCCCTTTCGATTATACCACTTTCTTAGTATATGGTTTAGGTGGCCCCTAGGGCTCATCCATATTGTGCAACCTTTGTGTATTTTAAACTGTGTTTTGTTTAACGCTTGTGCTTCTGTGCTCATAAAGAGTTCAGGGGATATTTGTAGTTAATAATATATATATATTTTCAATATATATCTGTGTGGTGTCCTTTCATCTGGTATTCAAGGGGGTTGTGTATGGTAATACAGCTGGCTTCACATGCCTTTCAGAGTTTAGCCTAAGACTGCTTTGTCCAAGTTACCACTAGGATAACTGGTCTATAAAGTTGACTTACAACCGATCATCATAAGGTTTGCTTGGCATGATACAAGGTGATCACTAGAATTAGTGAGCATCACCTATCAGGCCAACTTCTCACATTGGTGAGCAGCAGATTGGGATCTGAGCTTGCTGTTGTTTTACCATTACAATCTTTGAGATTATCATTTGAAAGATCATACAGGTACCTGCTAGGTACATAGTCAAGTCAAGTCAAGTCATAACATTTATATAGCGCACTACATACCCGGGGGGTTTCAAGGCGCTTAGGAAGGGGAGGAGGATTATTTGTCAAATATCCACGTTTTAAGTTGCTTTCTGAACGCTAGGTGATTCTGGGTGAGGCGAAGGTAAGCGGGGAGAGAGTTCCATGTTTTGGCAGCCAGGTATGAGAAGGATCTGCCTCCCATGGTGGCCTTGTTGATGCGAGGTACAGTGGCGAAGGCTTGGCTGGAAGAGCGAAGTTGGCGGGAGGGGGTATAAAAGGACAGTCGAGAGTTGAGGCACTCTGGTCCGATGTCGTAGAGTGATTTGTGTGCGTGGGTAAGCAGTCGGAAAGTAATCCTCTTATTGACGGGTAGCCAGTGGAGGTCTTTAAGGTGACCAGAGATGTGTTCGTTGCGTGGGATGTCTAATATGATCCTGGCTGAGGCGTTTTGGATTCGTTGTAGTTTCTTCTGGAGTTTTGCGGTAGTACCTGCGTAGAGGGTGTTTCCGTAGTCCAGTCGGCTCGTGACCAGAGCGTGGGTGACAGTTTTCCTTGTTTCGGAGGGGATCCAGCGAAATGTTTTTCTGAGCATGCGAAGAATGTTAAAGCAGGAAGAGGATACGGCAAGACTAGTATACTTAAGTTCTACTGAACTTTATTGTTGTAGAGGATAGGGAGTAGCACACCCTGACTACAACTACTAGATAGGTTTAGTAGGTAAACACCAGTGTAGGTAGATTGCAACATATCCACCCACACTAGAGCAATGTCTGGAGCAGAGGGGTCCAGTGGTACAGAACGGGAATATCGTCGCAAAAATATCGACTTACCTAAATATCGCTGCAAAAATATCTACAGGAAGAAATATCGATGACAAAAATATAGTCTGACCAGATTATCGACAGACAGGTAAGTAATATCGTTAACATTAATATAGCTGTAATAAATATCGTTTACAAAAACATAGTTTACAATAATATCGTTTTTTAAATAATTATAAGTAATGTAGTGTTTTTAATGAGTATTTGTAGATAAAGTAGTATTTTTAGTAGTATTTTATTAGTTAATAATGTATTTTATTTTGAATTTAGTATTAATAGTTCCGTAGCGGGTTGTGGGATTATAGGGGAGTAGGGTGGGAAGTAATTTAAATATAATGAAATAATAGATTAATTAATGTTTTAAATGAATATAAATAGTGTAATAAATAATAGTTAATTAATTTCAATTAGTTAATTGATTAATAATTATTTAATTAATTATGTTAATTTTTTAATTAATTTTAGGTGTGTGTACAGGAATTTTTTAGTGAAAATGTAGTAAATTAATTACAATTTAATTGATTAATTATTTAATTAATGATTAAAAAAAATAATAATAATAATTGTTATTTTATAAATGATTGAATACATTTAGTAATTTTTACCCCTACGCTATCCAACGCTTTCCCTACTGTTGCACCCCCTGGAGTGGGAATAGTAATTTTTACCCCTACGCTATCCAACGCTTTCCCTACTGTTGCACCCTCTGGAGTGGGAATAGTAATTTTTACTTCTACGCTATCCAACGCTTTCCCTACTGTTGCACCCCCTGGAGTGGGAATAGTAATTTTTACCCCTACGCTATCCAACGCTTTCCCTACTGTTGCACCCCCTGGAGTGGGAATAGTAATTTTTACCCCTACGCCATCCAACACTTTCCCTACTGTTGCACCCCCTGGAGTGGGAATAGTAATTTTTACCCTATGCTATCCAACGCTTTCCCTACTGTTGCACCCCCTGGAGTGGGAATAGTAATTTTTACCCCTACGCTATCCAATGCTTTCCCTACTGTTGCACCCCCTGGAGTGGGAATAGTAATTTTTACCCCTACGCTATCCAACGCTTTCCCTACTGTTGCACCCCCTGGAGTGGGAATAGTAATTTTTACCCCTACGCTATCCAACACTTTCCCTACTGTTGCACCCCCTGGAGTGGGAATAGTAATTTTTACCCCCACGCTATCCAACGCTTTCCCTACTGTTGCACCCTCTGGAGTGGGAATAGTAATTTTTACCCCTACGCTATCCAACGCTTTCCCTACTGTTGCACCCCCTGGAGTGGGAATAGTAATTTTTACCCCTACGCTATCCAACGCTTTCCTTACTGTTGCACCCTCTGGAGTTCTATTCTACCGCATTTGCTTTCAAAACATTTTCCAGCGACCGAACATATCGTACAGCACTGTTTTTGTACTTACATGTATATTGTTGTGTGTCTCTGTTTACAATAGATATTGCATGTTATTTATTGTTGTTTGTATTAACTATAATTGTTCTATGAATTTAATGAATATACATTTTATGGAAAAAATATAAAAATGTATTGCTCAAAATGGAAAAAAAGACATAAAAATGAAACAAATAACAAGAAAAATAAAATAATCATATATTTTTCATACATTGCTGTCCAAGCGAATTATTACTGTTAATGTAATGAATATGTAAAATGAGGTTGCAATAAGGGCATTAATATTATCATTTGGTTTGCTATTTTTCTTCTCAACTCATGTCTGTCGCATTCCCTACGATTAGCAAGCCACTAGTTTGTAGGGGTCTCCTCTTTTTCCAATTTGTGCACCCTCTGGAGTGGGAATAGTAAATTTTACCCCTACGCTATCCAACGCTTTCCCTACTGTTGCACCCTCTGGAGTGGGAATAGTAATTTTTACTCCTACGCTATCAAATGTTTTAATTAGTAATATATTGTATATTTTAATTATATGTATGTATTATTTTTGTTATATAAAGTAATGTGTTAAATATATGTATATGTCCACATTTATTAAGTTTATAATTAAAAAGTGTAGTAAATTTGTTTTAAATAGTTTAAAAATAAAAGTAATGTAATGTATTTTGTTAATAGTACTTATATTTATTTATTATTTAATGTAATTTTAATTATTTTAAAAAGTCGATATTTTTTACATCTATATTAATTACAACGATATTTTGGAGTCGATATTTATGTACTTACCTGTTTAAGTATAGGGAGTCGATATTTTTGTAAACGATATTTTTACAACTATATTTATGTCAGCTATATTTTTGTAATCGATATTTTAACACCCTACCGGTCCAGTGGACTTACTCCTGTTGAGAGTGACCCTCCAAGGGCACCATCCAAATTTGCTATCTTTTCCTTTAAAGGAATTAAGGCAGCTGTGTGCCTTAAGGGGTATGAAGACAGGGCCATCCCCTACTACAGACCACCTTAGAGAGATCTTAGACCAGTCTGAGACTCTAAAGACCTCTAAAGCAGACCCCACAGGGACTGCTGAAGGAAGCTCTCCTTCTGAAGATGACAATACTGATGCCCCTGTCCCTATAGTCCAGGTAGATGAGGATGACCAAGTCACTGGAGCTCCTCAGGTAGATGTGGAGGAGGAAGAAGAAGAGGAGACAGAAGGGGGGAGCAGTGATTCTGATGATGGCAGAAATAGCCAGGTTCTAGTCAGCAGGCTTAACCAGGCTAACTTAAGTGTATTTGGGACTGAAGCAAGGCTGACCTTGCCCAGACACCCAAGTGGACTTAACCAGGAGCGTAGGAGGAGGAGGAATCACTCAGGTGACTCCAATACCTCCCAGGCTTCTAGAGGCTCTAATGGTCACTCCAGAAGGGAGATGACTAGCCCTTAGAGAAGGGAACATGAGGCCAACATGAGAGAGGCTGAACTTAGGATCCAGAGACAAGAATTAGAAGTTGCCCTGGCCCAAGAGAAACTTGCTAGAGCAAGACAGCCTAGAGGGAGTGGGGTAATAGAACCCACTGGTGGCAGCAATATCCACAAGGATAAAGACAGGTCTTTTGATAACAGAAACCTGAGTAAGATTGTTCCCCCCTACAAAGCTGGGGATGATATCCACAAATGGATGACTGCACTTGAGAGAGCCTGCAAGGTACCGCAGATCCCTCAGGAGCAGTGGGAAGCAATCTTGTGGCTCTCCTTTGAAGGTAGAGACCGAGACAGACTCCTCACAGTTAGTGATGGGGATTCTAGAAACTACCTGGTCCTGAAGAGTGCTCTAATTGATGGGTTAGGCTTAACCACTGAACCGTACAGGTTAATGTTCAGAGATACCCAGAAGACACAGACTCAGGACTGGTTTGAATTTGTTGAGTGTGCCACTAAGGCTCTTGAGGGATGGTTGCTGGGAAGCAAGGTTACAGACTATGAAGGATTGTACAATTTGCTGATGAGAGAACAAATTTTAAATAATTGTCAGAACCAGCAGTTGCATCAACATTTGGTTGACTCAGATTTGACCTCTCCCCAAGAATTGGGAAAGAGGGCAGATAAATGGGTTAGAACCAGAGTTAAGCAAAAGAACCAGAACCAGAACCTGGGTGGTGACCAGAAGAAAACAGACCAGAAGGGTGGGGAGCAGAAAGCTAAAGACCAGAAGTCTTCAACAGGACCCCAAACTAATGCAGAGGGTGGGTCCCTAACTTCTAAGAAGAAGAAGAAAGAAGGTCATAGAAAACCCTGATGTAGTACTTGTAAAAACACCTCTCACTGGACAAGTGAGTGTAAAAAGGGCGGAGCCCCCAACACTGCAGCCCCTAAGGCACCTGCACCCACTAGTACAGCTGGCAGTGTTGGTCCACAAACCAAGTGAGTAGTGGGTATCACCTTGGGAACTGTAGGAGATTCTGACCTAGTCAGAACCCTTATACAGGCTGTTCTGATTTGTGAGGGGGACATAGATTTGGCCCCTGCCATAAGTTTCAGTAATCTAGGCAAATACAGACAGACACCTTTGATTAATAACAAAGTGGCTCAAGCATACAGGGACACATGTGCCAGTGTCACTATGGTGACACCTAACTTTGTGGACCCTGGACAATACATGCCAGGTGATAATTACCTGGCGACCAATGCCAGCAATGTCACCACTACCCATAGTGTGGCAATTGTTAACTTTTCCTGGGGAGGGGTAACTGGCCTAAAAAGAGTTGTGGTTAGTGCTGATCTCCCAGTTGAATGTTTGTTGGGCAATGACCTGGAGAGCTCTCTATGGTCAGAAGTTGAGTACAGGACTCATGCCGAGATGTTAGGGATATCATCACATGTCCTTGCTGTGACCAGGTCGCAGGCCAAAATGTGCCTCTCTGAACCTCAGGTCTTGGATCCTGGAACAATGGACCAAGCACCTTCCAAGAAGAAGAACAGGAGGGTAAAGGCTGTGCCTTCCTAACTGCCTACAAGTGAGGATCAGGCTTCACAGTAAGCTGGTCTTGAGACCCCTGAAGGAACTGTCTCTGAAGAACTTGAACCTGACCAGGTTGAGTTTCTGGGGACAGGGGGGCCTTCTAGGGCAGACTTGGGGCAGGCTCAGTTAACCTGTCCTTCTCTTGAACCCCTCAGACAGCAGGCTGCTGCTGAGGCTGCTGGGAATGCTCAAGGTGCCCATAAAGTATATTGGGATGATGGACTCCTTTATTCAGAGGGTAGAGACCCCAAGCCTGGTGCAACCAGGAGGTTGGTTATACCTCTGCAATTTAGGGGCTTCCTACTTACCTTGGCCCATGATATTCCTTTAGCAGGACCCTAAGGCCAGAATAAGACTTGGGACAGGCTTGTCCCTCACTAAGCATGGGCGAATTTTGCGAATCTGGCGTTCGTGAATTTACGTATTTGCGAACTCGCAATCTGCAAAATCCGCGAATTCTCGCGAATTTGCGGATTTTGTTTTTGTGTGTTCGCAAGGGTTTCTGCCAGTTCGCGAGGGTTTGGTACCGGTTCGCAATTGCAAACTTACTTGTCGGCTCACAACGGTCACGACTATGTTGTTTCTATGTCTGGTTCATCATCACAGGTTCCCAGCACCCTCTGTTTAACCACTGCCACCCTCTGTTTCACCCATGCCACCCTCTGGTACATCAATGCCACCCTCTGGTTCATCATCACTGTAGATTATGGGGGGGAAAGCAAGCACACCTGCCCTGCTTCAACTGACATGAATTAATTTGGGGTTGGTTTACTAATGTGTCACTGTTTTAAAATCCCAGTCTGGCACCTGCTTCCTTATCTGTAATTTGCTTTCTGTTGCAGTGCAACTTTTTTTTTCCAGGACCTTTGTGGCCTACTTGTAGCTATTCTATGAGCCTGCTGTGAGGGTCAGAGCAGGGTCATACAATTGTTGCAACTAGCAACTGAACTCTGGAGGGGCCCCAGTCAGGAAGCACTACAGGGAATGGTTACTATTACTAATGACGAGTTTGAACTTTTGCACCTGCTGAGTGCTTTCATTTTTGAAAATTCGTTTTTCTGCAGAGCAGCAACTGTAATGCCCCAAACAAACATAGGCAACTGAACTCTGGAGGGGGCCCTCAAGAAGCACTACAGGGAATGGTTACTAATGATGAGTGAACTTTTGCACCTGCTGAGTGCTTTCTGCAGAACAGCAACTGTCATGCCCCAAACAAACTTACTTATGAAAGTTGATTTCTAATCCAAAAGTGATCCAAAGAGAGTCAAAAGGCCTCAAATCCCAAAAAGTGCAGGCAAATGTCAACCTGAGGAGTTATTCTGATAAAAATCATCATTTTCAGAAGGTCTATGCTGCTTGCTAGTGGATTTCTTGTGCAGAATTGCAAATTTTGTAATTTCGCGAGCGCGAGATTGTTGCTGCCCGCCGCACCTACATGTTCGCAATTGCGAACTCTCGCGATGCGTCGCCAAACTCCCGCGGGATCCCGCAGCAAGATCAAAAATGGCGCAGCACTCGCAAAAATATCGAGAAAAACAACTTGGCAAACGCTGACTGACGGTAAGTGAACGCCGCACGCCGCAAAATTGTATCACCAAGAAAAAACAATCCGCTGCGTGCGAAATTGCGGATTTTTGCGGGAAATTCGCGAATCTCGCGGATTGCGAATTTACCGAAAATCCCCAAAATTCGCGAGCGGAGCGGATTTTCCGCCCATGCTTATCCCTCACTTTTACTGGCCTCACATGTCTGAAGACACCAAGGAGTTTTGTCGCTCCTGTGTAACCTGCCAAGCCAGTGGTAAAGCAGGTAGCACCACAAAGGCCCCCCTGATACCACTACCTGTGGTGGGGGTTCCCTTTGAAAGAGTGGGGATTGATATTGTAGGTCCAAGGATCCCCCTACAGCATCTGGGCACAGATTCATACTGGTGGTGGTGGACCATGCCACCAGGGTCCCAGAGGCAATTCGACTTAGGACCACAACAGCTCCTGTTGTGGCCAGGGCCTTACTTGGAGTTTTCTCCAGAGTGGGGTTTCCTAAGGAGGTAATATCTGACAGAGGTACCTACTTCATGTCAGGATATTTGACAGCTATGTGGAAGGAATGTGGTGTCAACTACAAGTTCACCACTCCTTACCATCCACAGTGTAATGGGCTTGTTGAAAGATTTAACAAGACCCTAAAGGGTATGATTAAAGGATTACCAGAAAAGCTCAGGCGGAGATGGGACATCCTTCTACCCTGCCTTTTGTTTGCTTACAGAGAGGTTCCTCAAAATGGGGTTGGCTTCAGCCCCTTTGAATTGTTGTTTGGGCACCCTGTAAGAGGACCCCTATGTCCAGTGAAGGAAGGATGGGAGTTACCTCTCAAAAAGCCTAAACAGGACATAGTGGACTATGTACTTGGTCTCCGCTCCAGGATGGCTGAGTAAATGGAAAAGGCATCCAAAAACCTTGAGGCTAGCCAACAATTACAGAAAGCTTGGCATGACCAAAAGGCTGTCTTGGTTGAGTTTCAGCCAGGACAGAAAGTATGGGTGTTGGAGCCAATGGCCCCAGCAGCACTCCAAGACAAATAGTCTGGACCCCATACAATTCTGGAGAAGAAGGGAGAGGTTACCTACTTGGTGGACCTAGGAACTCCCAGGAGCCCCCACAGGGTGCTCCATGTCAACAGACTAAAGGCATATGTCAACAGGGTCTTCCCTCATCTGTGCTCATGGCTACAGATGAGGGACAGGAGGAAGAAAGTGACCCTCTCCCAGACCTGCTCACTCAGAACCCTGAGGATGGCTCAGTTGATGGTGTGGCCTTCGATGGCAGCCTCACTGAACATCAGCAAAATGACTGTAGACAAGTTCTGCAGGCATACAGGCATATGTTCTCCTTGACACTCAGTCAGACTAACTGGTGTACCCATGTGGTGGACACTGGTGACAGTCTTCCTGTAAAAAGCAAGATTTACAGGCAACCTGACCATGTCAGGGACTGTATAAAGACTGAGGTGCAAAAGATGCTGGAATTAGGTGTCATTGAGCCTTCAGAGAGCCCCTGGGCTAGCACAGTGGTTCTGGTCCCCAAACCTCACACCAAAGATGGCAAGAGAGAGATGAGGTTCTGTGTGGTTCACAGAGGACTCAATGCTGTCACCAGGACAGATGCACACCCTATTCCAAGGGCAGATGAGCTCATTGACAAGTTGGCTTCTGCCAAATATTTAAGCACATTTGACTTGACAGCTAGCTACTGGCAAATCAGGTTAGCTGAGGAGTCTAAAGCCAAGACTGCATTTTCTACCCCTAGTGGGCATTATCAATTTGTGGTGATGCCCTTTGGTTTGAAAAATGCACCTGCCACCTTCCAAAGGTTGGTGAATCAAGTCCTTACTGGGCTGGATGACTTTTGCGCAGCATATCTGGATGATATTGCTGTCTTTAGCTCCACCTGGGAGGATCACCTGGTCCACCTGAAGGAAGTGCTTGAGGCTCTGCAAAAGGCAGGCCTCACTATCAAGGCAACAGAGTGCCAGATAGGGCAGAGCAAGGTTGTATACCTAGGCCACCTTGTAGGTGGAGGCCAAGTTCAACCACTGGAGAGTAAGATCCAGACCATCAAGGACTGGTCCCCTCCAACTACCCAGACTCAGGTCAGAGCTTTCTTGGGCCCGACTGGGTACTACAGGAAGTTTGTTAAGAACTATGGGTCCATTGTGACTCCTCTTAATGATCTGACATCCAAGAAGATGCCCAAAAAGGTTCAGTGGACAGTAAGCTGTCAAAAGGCATTTTAAGACCTGAAGAAGGCCATGTGCTCTGCACCTATCCTGAAGAGTCCTGACTACTCAAGAGAGTTCATTGTCCAAACAGATGCTTCTGAGTTGGGAGTGGGAGCAATGGTTTCACAGCTTAATGTAGATGGTCAAGACCAGCCCATTGCTTTTATTAGCAGAAGGCTGACCCCAGAGAAAAACATAGGTCAGCTATTGAGAGGGAGGCCTTTGCTGTGGTGTGGGCCCTGAAGAAGTTGAGACCATACTTGTTTGGCACTCACTTCAAGATTCAGACCGACCATAAGCCCCTCTTATGGCTTAATCAGATGAAGGGTGAAAACCCCAAACTACTCAGGTGGTCCATTTCCCTACAGGGGATGGACTTTACAGTGGAGCACCGCCCAGGGACTGACCATGGCAACGCAGATGGTCTCTCCAGGTACTTCCACTTAGAACATGAAGACACAACTGGTCAAGGTTAGTCTAATGTCCCTGCGTTTGGGGGGGGAGTTGTGTAGGAGAGTAGGGTCTGCTATCCTATGGTCACCCCAAATTTTTGCTTTTTTCTTCACTGGTTTATAACTTAATGTGGCTGTGGGCCTGCTAATCAGACCCACAGCCTGCTGTTCTCTCTCTAAATTACTGCCAATGCACCCTAGGTGCATTAGGAATTGGAACTGGTTCACCTTATTGGCCCCTGTAACAGTGTACCCTAGGTACCCAGGGCATAGGTGTTTCCAAGTTCTACCAGGGGCTGCAGCATGTATTGTGCCACCCCTGGCCTGGCCTCCATATTTGACACAACTGGCTGATCACTCATCTGGTGTAATCACCTCTTACTTAGATATAGTATCCCTATCTCTAACCTTAACTGGACACATATGTTCCTATCAGCCACTCCTATGGAAGGCCTCATCAATCCTGGAGGCAGAGTGCTTGGAAATATGTGAGATGGTGCTCTAGCATGAGCTGAGCCTGTCTGCAGCTGTCGGGAACCACTCCCTTAGCTGTTCTGGGATATTGCCATACCATATACTCTTAAGTGCATTATAATCCTCGCGGTTATATGCTAACTTTGGTTTGGCTTTATCAAAATATGTCGAGTAAGGTGTCATACGATTTGGAATACTATCCCCTCGACAGTTCTGTCGACCGGTATAGCATTCCACCCTTTTAGAGGGACACGACATGTGTGTAGCCTAAACCCCGGTTAAAGTTAACCAGAGCCTCAGCGTCACAAAATGGACGCTGCCACCACAGACACAAGTCTGACCTCCTGCTGCTGGGAGTCCTTCCAGCGAGGGAGGCTTGGACAGAGGGTTTCCTGCCTTGGGAGGTGCGAGCACCACCCCAGACAGGATTTTGTGTATTGGGTAGGACAGGGCTGAATAGATGGAGACATGCCCGGGGCACACAAGGTGTCCCCGTGCATAAGCCAGTCCAAACCGGTCCTGGGACTTTTCAGACCCAGGCCTGGCGAGGAGCTGGACAAAGGAAAGGAGGTGTAACCGCCCCCCTTCCTGGTCCCACCCAGAGGAGGGACCTAGCAGGTGATCCACCCCTCAGATTGGGAATAAGAGTGGGGGCAGTGCCAGAGCACCTCAGATCATCCTGAATCAACTTTAAACGAAGAAGACGACTGGACTTCGACATTCTGCTGCACAGAAGACTGAAGAGCATCTCCCTTGTGGCCTAGGAGTGGCCACCCTGTGAACACAGGTACCTACCAGCAACTCGGCGTCTTCTTCGCCGCCGCCTCCCGCTGGAGCCCGAGCCCAAAGCCTGACAAGACCCAGACTGCCAGACTTCTCACAGCCCGATCCACCGTCCCTGCAAAAAAGGGACCCGTGGAGGCACCGAGAGACGTGGGACTGGACCTCTTGGAAGACACCCGAAAAGCTGACTGCGCAGCATCAGAGGCACCCTTGACGTTGTGCTTTGGGGACTGAGAACCCCCACCACCGAGCTGCCCTTGTACCGAAGAGCAGCCCCTCAGCATCTCCATGATCTGCGTGGGGTCCTTTTGCATTGTGCCACTCGACGCGCCATCCCGGCCACTAGCCACGTGGTCATCGGCCATCTTGGTGACGAAACCGACAAACTACACTGCGGGTCTGGTTGCTCCAGAGTTGCCCTCGCTTCTGTAAAAGGGAGCACCCACTCTGACCTTGCTGGTCCGAGTGATAAGCCTTTTTTGATTTCTGCGTGGCTTGCATTAGCCAAGGCCTGTTTGCTCCAATCAGGTTGCCGACACCGCCAACAGCGAGAAGCCTGCGTGGGACAGCTCGTGACTGACTCCTAGATGTCCTCCACCCCCGGTGTCCACGTGGCTGCAGAGAGAAGCTACACCTCAACGCCTGTTTGCACCCGACATCGCCTGGTTCCAATCTGGTTCCACGGTAGTCACTGGCTAGTGACTTTGAAAATTGTCCCCTCTGCTTTCAGGTCTTCACAACTTCAGATCCATCATTGGATCCACCGGAACTCTTCACATCGAGCCGCCTGCAGCATCTTCAGCTCCAAGCACCATCGACCAGCGTGACGAAACCCGACACTAATTCGACCCTATGCACCCGCTTCCTGTGGGTGAGATAACTCAGCAACGCCGGTGTTCCCACACTGGTACACACCTCTAGGGCCTGTGTCTCAAGTTTCAGCTTTCTAGGTCACTCGGAAGGTTACTAACTATCTAACTTTCTAACTTTTACTCACCATAGACTTGGTATTGGTGAGTGCGTGCACTTTAAACACTGCACCCGAGTCCCGCGGGCCTTTCCCGACTTAGTCACTGCTAGTTCCGAACAGCTCCAGCGATTCCCAAGGCCCTAGGCCTGTTTCCCTTTCGATTATACCACTTTCTTAGTATATGGTTTAGGTGGCCCCTAGGGCTCATCCATATTGTGCAACTTTTGTGTATTTTAAACTGTGTTTTGTTTAACGTTTGTGCTTCTGTGCTCATAAAGAGTTCAGGGGATATTTGTAGTTAATAAATATATATATATTTTCAATATATATCTGTGTGATGTCCTTTCATCTGGTATTCAAGGGGGTTGTGTATGTCCGAAGGGTCAAAGTTAAAGGTTCTGGCAACCTTGTCCTCTGCCGTTTTGGGTATAACCTTAGCCTTTTTGGGAGGTGGAGGTTGCTCCACCGAGGTGTCAGAGTCCGTGTTGGTATCCATATTGGTGGTGGTGGTATCACTGTCCGTTGGAATCGGCCTTTTATTCCTCGCTTTACCACCTTTATAGGGCTGGTCTAATGCCCATCTTGCTGGTAGGGAAGCCAAGGATTACGCATGCGGCCATTGCGTTTGCTCGGCCGAACCTGTGGCGGAAGAAGAAGAGGCTGCTTGCTTTCCTTTTTTCTTCTTATCATATCCGTGGCGTTCCGCAAAACCCTCCAGTTGTTTCCGTAAGGGGCGTAGGGCCACCGCAAGTGCCTGCTGCACTGTCTGAGGGACCTTCGTCTCCATAGCTCGATTCACAGAAGCTTGGACAGAGGCATCCAATGCTTCCACAATGTTGTCCTCCAAGACAGCTTCCTGCTGTCCCTCAACAATCTCATCCCCATCTGCATATTCCTCATCTGGGTACCGTACCCAATCTTCCATGGTGCAGGTGAACACCTCACGGTACAAGGGAGAACACCCTAGAATGTCTCACACCTGGGGAAGTAAGGGGGGGGTCAGCCCAAAGCACACTGGTACAAATGAAAAGTCTGGCAACGTTACCCAAACTCCCTCAGCAAAGCTGTAGTCAATGAGGTCAGTGACCTCGGCCCTTAGATCTCCTGAGCAAGTGCACACCCTGGGCCTCCACTATTTTACGACCAATTATCTCTCGGGATCTAACAAGGAGCACGCCGGTGTGTGGAACGTGCGAACACGTGCATTCCTGTAAGCCAGGGTATCGCGCCGAGGGGCGCCGCCCAAAAGCGACCAAAAAACCTACCAACATAGCCCAATTTGGTCGGCGTTTCGGGCGCGCGCGTCGGCCGAGAGCCACCCGGTTTGAACGTCAGGGCGTATCAGGGCAGCCCATGCGCGCCTTCAGGCTGCCGGTACCGGACTCCACCGAAATGCGCTGCGGCCCCTTGCCGGTCAAGGACCGTCTCTTTAAGCGCTTCGAAGCACGCGCTCCTAGCGGAAATAATTACGGCTGAAAGCCGAACGGCCCAAAGCGAAAGTGATAAAACCAAAGTCAGAGAGTTGCAATTATTTCGAACAAAAAGAGCACCAATAACAAGAACAAATGTGCTAAAGCCTTACAAAATTCCACGGACCTGATCATTCTCGCCTCGGTACCTATTCCAATCATGGAGTCCCACTCTGCAACTCTGGGCAATAGCTTGCTTAATTTCCACAACGGCCCCCACAACGCTAAGGATGCCTGGCCTCCACCTTGTGGTTGCCCAGGAGAGGATGCCTCACAGGGAAAGCCAGGATGGGTTCCACAGCGGTATTCGTACAAGCGCCTTGAGACCCTTGCGGGTGAGTAGTGCGCTATACAAGTATCAATTTAAGACACCAAGTATAAGCAGATGATCCCGCAGTAACATCAAACCATAGCAATATAAACCCCCAACAGCACCCCAAACCACAAGCAGAGTGAGGGGACCAGAGGGGAGGTGCACTTAACTCTGACTTGTGAGCAGCAAAGAAAGAGGATGATGGGAGCACGCAGGGGGTTCTTATGGACTATGGGGGCGTGCCTATACTCATGTGTACTCATGGGAAATGAAGTTTGTTTTACTTTTTTTGTGAAAATATCCATTTTCATTGGCTGCTGTGTTTTATGCAGTAAAGATTGAGAAGCATAATCTGAAGCCTCCGGTCCTGTAATAGAATTCCTCATTTTTTGTCTGTCTCTTACTGTTGTGCGGGGCCTGAAGGGAGGGGCTCAGTATGTGGAGAATCTGTCTGGACACTGGGCGCAAGGAAGCCTGCGCATGCGCACGGGTGCAGGTTGTCTTTGTGCCATTGTGAAAGGGACCTAAGATTCAAATCACACCTCGCCCACTCTTTCGTCCTGGCTCATGGGGTTAAGTGATTGGGTCTGGAGAATGTCAAAGGGGATTAGTGTTTATTTCAGGCTCCGTGCACACCGAGTTTTGAAGAGAATCCGGAAAGGCCCTTCTTCCGTGTTATTAGGCCCCAGAGGCGCTGTGTTGGAATGGATACTCTGTCTGCCCCTGCTGAGAAGGAACCACAGCGAGAGGTCTGCGGTGATTTGAGAAGAGCCCGAGGCAATTAATTAAGGAAGCAATGAAAATACGATTCTTTCAGTACTTAAAAGAAACATAAACCAGCAGGGAAAACACATACACCACAGAGGGAATATGTTATGGAAATGAGTGGAGATTCTTTGATTGGTTAACGTTTTATTGACTTTAAACTCAAGTCATTAAAAACCTCCAAATGCTTAGCCAACCAATGAAGATCTAAAGATATTCCAAGGAACTAAAACAAGCACTGCAAAAGCCAGTGGGTCTAGCCCTGGTAGACAGTCTCTCGGCGTTGCCACTGCTCGCTTCCTTTAGTCATTGCTTTTGTAAAATGCTATTGTTAAGGAGAAGCTGAGCTCCTTCCAATGGAAACAAGCATTTGCAATGCAAAAGGTCTTGCATTTTTTTTAGAGTTAGAGCTATTACTTTGTAATGTGGAATTGTTTTTTTTACTTATGTGATGGAGAGCGCCAGTGCGAATGTGATAGAAAGTGTGAGCGAGATGGTATAAAGAGATAGTTAGAATTCTTTGCATATTTAAGTGAGAGGTAGAGTAAAGAGAGAGAATGAGATAGAGATTTCGTGAAAGGTATAGTGAGAGAGAAATAGAGAGTTTAGAGGTAGGTTGTTGAAGTTGGAGAAATAGAGTTAATAATCCAAATTTGTAAAGCGTGAACCATCACCCGGTAGGGTCTCTAGGCGCTGGGGGCCGTCGGGAAGATTAAGCAAGCTATTGCCCAGAGTCACATGGTGCTGGACTAATCTGCCACCGGCGCCGGGGATCGATCCGTGATCCCCAGATTTCAGCGTCAGTCACCCTGGCCACAGCGCAACACCTCTCTTCTTTGCATACTTAAATGAGAGGTAGAGTGAAGAGAGAAAATTACATAGAGAGATTGAGAAAGGTAGAGTGAAGAGAGAGAATGAGATAGAAGGGTAGAGTGAGAGAGAGTTTAGAGATAGGTTGTCAAAGTTGGAGAGATAATTGTGTGGTAGAGTGAAGAGAGAGAAATACATCCTGTGATTCTGGGGAAATCACTTAATCTTCCAGTGCCTACCAAAAAAATCAGGGATTAAAGCTCTATACAGTTACCACACACTGGGTCAATCAATCAATCAATCAATCAATGACATTTATAGAGCGCGCTACATACCCGTAGGGTCTCAAGGCGCTGGGGGGGGGGGGCCGCTACTGCTCGAACAGCCAGGTCTTCAGCTTCTTCCTGAAGGAGAGGTGGTCTTGGGTCAGGCGCAGGTCGGTCGGGAGGGAGTTCCAGGTCTTGGCGGCTAGGTAGGAGAAGGACCTTCCTCCTGTAGTCGCTCTTCGGATGCGGGGGACGTCGGCGAGGGCGTGGTTGGCTGATCGGAGGTGGCGTTTGGGAGCGTAGAAGTTGACTCAGCTGTTGAGGTAGCTCGGGCCTTGGTCGTGTAGGGCTTTGTGTGCGTGGGTGAGGAGGCGGAAGGTGATTCTTTTGTTGACGGGGAGCCAGTGAAGGTCTCTCAGATATCCGGAGATGTGGCTGGTTCGTGGGATGTCGAGGATGAGTCTGGCTGAGGCGTTCTGGATCCGCTGGAGTCTCTTCTGGAGCTTGGCGGTGGTACCGGCGTAGAGGGCGTTGCCGTAGTCCAGTCGGCTGGTGACGAGGGCCTGGGTGACGGTCTTCCTGGTCTCGGTGGGGATCCACCAGCAGATCTTCCGTAGCATGCGAAGGATGTTGAAGCACGCCGAGGAGACGTTGTTGACTTGCCTGGTCATGGAGAGGGAGGAGTCCAGGATGAAGCCCAGGTTGCGTGCATGGTCTGTCGGTTTGGGTGCGGTGCCCAGGGCGGGAGGCCACCAGGAGTCGTCCCAGGCGGAGGGTGAGGAGCCCATGATGAGGACCTCCGTCTTGTCCGAGTTCAGTTTCAGGCGGCTGGTCGTCATCCACTCGGCTACCTCTTTCATCCCTTCGTGCAGGTTGGCTCTGGCGGCGGCGGGGTCGTTGGTCAGGGAGAGGATCAGCTGGGTGTCGTCGGCGTAGGAGATTATGTTGAGGTTGTGCTGGCGTGCGATGGCCGCGAGGGGGCTCATGTAGACGTTGAAGAGGGTGGGGCTCAGAGACGATCCTTGAGGGACGCCGCAGATGACTTCGGTGGCCTCTGACTTGTACGGTGATAGACGGACTCTCTGTGTTCTTCCGTCGAGGAAGGAGATGATCCATTCCAGCGCCTTGTCCTGGATTCCGACGTTGCTGAGGCGCTGTACTAGGGTGCGGTGGCAGACAGTGTCGAATGCCGCGGAGAGGTCTAGGAGGATGAGGGCCGCTGTTTCTCCGTTGTCCATCAGGGCTCGGATGTCATCGGTGGCGGCGATGAGGGCGGTCTCGGTGCTGTGATTGGCTCGGAAGCCGGACTGTGAGGGGTTGAGGGATCCATTTGTCTCGAGGAAGGCGGCCATCTGCTTGTTGACGGTCTTCTCGATGACTTTGGCTGGAAACGGGAGGAGCGAGATGGGGCGGTAGTTCTTGAGTTCGGTGGGGTCCGCTGTGGGTTTCTTGAGAAGAGCGCTGAGTTCGGCGTGCTTCCAGCTCTCAGGGAAGGTGGCGGTGTCGAAGGATGTGTTGATGATGTCTCGCAGGTGGGGTCATGCTATATGATTCAGGAATACATGCTTGCCTGGGGACAAACAGGAGGCATTAGAAGCCAAAGTGATAAAATACAATAGTCTTCTACTTGACACTGAATATTGCTGACTACAGTAACATGCGGAATATCTGAGAATTGATCAAGACAATTGTTTAGAAAAGCAATAGACTACAAAGTAACTGGGTAAGATTATGCATGTTTTCCTACTATTCCAGATAAATAAACGTTGTTCATCTAATATCTCAAGTAGTGCATGGCAGGACTACTGTCGAAAGGGGAATACCAAATAAAGGTCCCTATTTAAAGAAAAGGGGTGCTTTGATGGTGCAGTACAGAACAGAACACTTGGGGCCTTATTTATGAGGCCTTGCGTCACTTTTACACCGCTGGTGCATCACTTTTTGTGATGCATGGGTGGCGTAAAACATTCCACCTGTTGCGCCTATTTACAAAGTGACACATCTAAGCAGATGCATCACTTTGTAATTCCCTGCGCTATATTATACCTGTGTCAGGCACAATGTATGCAGGGTGGGCGGCCCGACATAAGTAAGCCTCGTAGAAGTGACACAGTGAAATCTACGAGATTTCACTGTATTACTTCTAGGGTGCAAATGCCTCAAAACTTATGCCAGCTTCACAGCAGGCGTAAGACTGAAGCAGGCCCTTTCACATGGGTGTGAAAGGACGCATTGCTGGAGTTGCATCCCTTTTTTGACACACTCCAGCAACGCGTCACTTTTGCGCCTGCAGATACATCAGAAATACTGACGTATCTGTAACTCCTTGCAACATGATGCGTCATACTGTAAATATGACGCATTCATCTAGTAGGGCTCACTGAGAAGTGACGCATCGCTGCTTTCATGCAGCGATGCGTCACTTCTAATAAATGAGGGCCTTAGTGTTTGTAGTTCACATATTTGACGTTTTATTTTTTCAACCGACGTGATATCGGGGAAACGACCTTTACAGCGACTCATTCACAACGAAGTTCCTGAACCACGACTCCTTAAACAACAAATGAACCTGAATCATGAGTCTTTTAACCACTAATGAATTAACAACTACCTCTGGCCAGTAGATGGAACTCTTGGATTATATATGAAATATGTATTACTATTGTAAAAACAGTGGCTGGCTGTATTTTATATGGTTTTGTAGAGTATCTTGGTAAGTATTAAAGGTAAGTATTTTGTGTAATATATAGGTATATATATATATTCAATGAAAACACCATAGGTTTCAGACCAGTTATAGTTAGGAATTAGCATTTAAAAAACCTATTAAATTCACTGAAAAAACCATAGGTTTCACACCAGTTACAGTTAGCTGGATATTTTACTGACATAAAACCAATGAAATGCAACGTTATAGTTAGTTGGACTCACTATAACTTGCGCGCTTGCAATGCACTGCTGATGACGTCACATATTACATCACTCATGACATAGTCAGTGACATCACTCATGACATCACTGATGACACCATCCAGTGAATGTGTGTCTTTCTGAAAAACATATATGTTTTATATATGTATTTGTAAAGGACGATGGAAGAATAAATGGTTAAATAAGTGTGTAAATGGATGTTTTTTTTAAAAGAATTGATTGGTTAACTGGCTTTTTAAGTGTATCTTAGTGAATACATATATTTGCGAGTAACTTTTAAATATTTTAATATATGTATTAGTGTTTCACTTTGTGTATAAGTGGCTGCATGTGTTGGTGACTGACTCACTGTTTGTATGTGTTTTGAAGACGGCATATGTGCAGCACTGTATGGGTGGATGAGTGTGTATATATGTGTGTGTTAGTGAGTGAATGACTGTCTCACTAGTGTTTTTATCAGTAACGACATATGTTTTAATCTAGTATATGTGAGTATTGATATATATAAGTGAGTATATGTGAGAGTGAGAGATTGTAAGAGTTCCTGTTTAAATAGGTATGTGTTTCTATAAGTGATTGTTTAAGAGAGTAAGTATGTGTAAGTTTCCTTAGAAGTAAAGTGGTAGTGTGTATAGCTGTATATGCAAATAAATGGATGTTCAATTGTTTTTTTGCATGTGTAAATATGTGTGTGAGTAACTTTTGGATGACTTTCGGTGTGTAACAGGATGTATAGGTCTATCACTACATATGATGAGTGAGTATATGTATGAGAGACTATATTGAACTGTTGGAGAATGAGTGGATGTGTATTAGATGGTGGTATTACTGAATTGGTTGTTGTAACTGGTATGGGTATCTCCACTTTTTTGAAAATGTTAGTTACTATTTTTGAATATGTGTTTCAAGGGTTACTTTACAGTGAAAGGTGGTCTGTCACTCTGTCATAAGGATGGTGTCATCAGTGATGTCATGAGTGATGTCACTGACCATGTCATGAGTGATGTAATATGTGACGTCATCAGCAGTGCATTGCAGGCGCGCAAGTTATAGTGAGTCCAACTAACTATAACGTTGAATTTCATTGGTTTTATGTCAGTAAAATTTCCAGCTAACTATAACTGATGTGAAACCTATGGTTTTTCAGTGAATTTAATAGGTTTTTTAAATGCTAATTCCTAACTATAACTGGTCTGAAACCTATGGTTTTTTCAGTGAATTTCAAAGGTTTTTTAAATGCTAATTCCTAACTATAACTGGTGTGAAACCTATGGTTTTTTCAGTGAATTTCATAGGTTTTTTAAATGCTAATTCCTAATTATAACTGGTCTGAAACCTATGGTTTTTTCAGTGAATTTCATTGGTTTTTTTAATGCTAATTCCTAACTATAAGTCTCACTTTATAAGTAAGACTGTTAGCGCTCTAGTTGTTCTTTAGAACACTCTGGTACATTCTGTCATTGGGCTTCAGTTGGGCTACATCTGGATGATATTTGGGCTACATTTTGTTTTTCTGTCTCTGGTGGCCATCTTTGGGCTACATTGGGCTACATTGGGCTACATTTGGACTACATTTGGGCTCTAACATATATATAGCCCAATGTAGCACAATATACATTTTTTTCAAAGTTAATTTTCGTAAAAACTACTTGAGAATAGGGCTACCAGTCCCTACAATTTTTCCCAATTTTTAATTTTTATTAAAAATTTTTTTTTTTTGCTTTGGAGCGCTCCCGGTGCGCGCCCCGGGGAGCGCCCCGAAAAGCGTACTTTTATAAAGCGCCCCGGGGCGCGCTCCGGGGAACGTCCCGTAAGCGCCAATATCGCGAACGAAAACATGATCATGACGTATCGCGTAGCCGCGTCCGCGTGATACGCACGGCGTAAGCGCACCCGGAAGCACTCAAGCGAATACGATCGCGCAACGTAAACATCCGACGCGCTTACGCGACCCGGGGCGCGCCCCAGGGCGCACCCTGGGGCGCGTAGCGTAAGCACGTCGGGTCATGTGACCTGAAAATAACAATTTTTATTGGTTCATAACAGTTTTGGTTTCATAATGATGAAGCCCCTGGTCATGTGACCTGAAAATAACACTTTTCATTGGTTCAATAATTTTTTTTTTTTCAAAAGGATGAAAGACCCCACCTTTTTTCCTTATTCTGACTTTGTCCTTTGACTTAGGAAGACCTGTTTGTAGCTCTCTCTACCTTTTTGCTCAATATAATGGCTTCAGTAGTAGCAGCAGCTGGTGCATCTGCACCACCACCACCACCACAACCACCAAAAGGACCTCCTCAAGATATCATTGGTGGTCTTCAAGAAGAGGAAGAGGAGGAGGAGGAGGAGGAGGAGGAGGAGAGGAGTTCAAGATGGCTGGAAGAACACAATACCCCATACCAGCCAAGACCACACATTATTTGGGAGTTTTTTTCTCTCCCAGAGGGGAATAAAAAAGTAAATGCACCCAAGGTCAGTTGCAAAATCTGTGGCATGGAACTTTCCAGGGGAAACCCAAATAAAAAATATTCATTTGGGAACCACGCAATGATACGCCACATGCAGCGCAAACATCCTATAAACTATTCTGCTGCAGAGATGAGGGAACTGGCCAGTAACCCTCCCCGATCAACAAGAACCAGCTCAAAAAGGAAGCAACCCACTGCGTCTGCACTAGAGGAAAGTGAGACGATGCTGTGCATTCAGCCCCGATTTGCAGATTTCAGAATTATCTGTAAATATTGTGGGAAGACCATCTCCTACGGAGAACAGAGCGTAAAGCTCATCGTCCTTGCTGGGGACAACCATAAATGTCCCAATCAACCCTAATTTTTTCTTTTCTTTTTGTTTTTTGCTCCAGTTGAGCCATTTTCAATTCCCTGTTTTTTCGTTTTTCCCCATGAAAAATACAAAAAAAATCTAAAACTGTTCAGAAAATCCCAAAAAAGTACAAAATGTTAAAAAAAATATAAAAAATATAAAACAACAAAAATAAGAAAAAAAACAGTTCTTTTTTAGAACTACCTCCAATTTCTAAAAAAAGGCTACATTTTTTAAAAACTCTATCATTCATTTTTCCCCATGGTACGCTCCCCGGTGCGCGTACTGGGCACTCCCCCCCACATCAAACCTAGGGGGTCAGGGGGGGTCTACCCTGCCCCCTTACGGTCATTTCCCCCTTTGTTTTGGCCACCTCTTGTGTCTCGATCCTACCGAGACACAAGATGGCGGCCGCTCCGGACTGTTTTGAATGTTTACAGACACCCAAGAGCCAATCAGATTTCCGAGCGCACCTTGCGTGTCGCGCCCGGGGCGCTCCCCGGAGCGCGTACCTGGGCGCTGCCATAGATATTTATATTTTTTTGAACCTAAATTACTCAAAATCCACTGGAGCACATATCTTGAGACATAGCAAAGGCACATCGGGCTACCAGTCCCTACAATTTTGCCAAGTTTGGTGTAAATCCATTCAGCCGTTCGGGCTAAAAGTGAGCTCGACCGCCCTATGGAAATTAACATGGGAAAAATGCGTTTTGGGATCCCCCTTTTATCTCAGCCCCCGCTTGACGAATCCCCCCCAAACTTCCAGGGAAGGACCGGAGCTCGAAGAGGCCATTTTGAGGAACTTTTCAGGCAGATTCGTCAACCGGCGCCAAAGTTATTCAAAATAGAATTTTGAGATTTAATATTGAAAAAAATCCTAACTATAACTACCTACTGGCGACCGCCAGTAGGTAATATATACATACGTATATGTATACATATGTGGTTGTGGTTGTGAGCAAGCCGGTTCTTTGCCGCCGAAACGCGTCAAACCATCCCAAATGGAATAAAGAAAACTTTTCCTTGAAATACGATCCCACGGTGTCCAGTGCCTGTTTTGCATGTCCGGATCCAGGATTGGAAATGATATATATATATACATATGTATATGTATACATATGTGTGTATATATGTATATATATATATGTATGTATATATATATATATATATATATGTTTATATATCTATATGGTTGTAAGGGTATTTTTAATGGTTTCGGATGTGTATGAGTTTTCGGGTGGCACAGGAAATTTGGGGATTTAAAGTGGGTATGGGTTTTTGGGTGGGGTAGGTATGGGTTTTTGGGATTGCAAGGGAAATTTTAGGATGTAGGGTGGGTATGGGTTTTTGAGATTTCAAAGGCATTTTTAGGTTTAGGTTATGGATGGATTTTTGGGTGGAAAGGGATTTTTTTAGGAATTAGGGTGGGTGCAAGGGTCATTTTAGGGCTTTGGGTGGGTATAGGTTTATGGGTGGTAAGGGTAATTTTAGAAGTGGGTATGGGTTTTTGGGTGGTAAGTATATTTTTAGGGTTAAGAGTGGGTATGGGTTTTTGGGTAACAAGGGTAATTTTAAGGTTGGTGTGAGTTTTTGAGATTGCAAGATAATTTTTAGGGTTTAGGGTGGGTGGGTGTTTTTGGGTGGATAGGGAATTTGTAGAGTTTAGGGTGGGTATATATGTCTTTGGATGGAAAGGGAATTTTAAAGGTTTGGGGTGGGTGTAGGTTTTTTGGTTGGAAAGGGATTTTATAACATTAATAGGGTGTAAAGGGTTGCATATGTGTGTATATATATATATATATATATACATAGCAAAGTGAGCAAGGGACTCACGTCTGAGCATGAGTGTGAGTGTTTGATTGATTCAGATGCTCCGTCCATCACCACCCCCTTTTGTACCGCTTTTGGCCGCCATAGTGTGGCAGGGTATGCTCAGACGTGAGTCCCTTGCTCACTTTGCCACTGGATTCAAGCAAGCCGGGCTGAAGACGGCTGGAATGCCAGAAACCGGTCATCGGAAGCTTGTTTCCGGTACAGGGAAGACAAGGCTTGGCAGTTCGGGCTGGACTGTTCCCATGAGGCACAGGGTCAGACTGATTTGCATATAGCCATATCTGAACTTGGGTGGCAGAGTGGGCTAAAGAACGGTGAATGATTAAAGCCAGATCTTTTGACTGGGTGTGAGTGTTTGATTGATTCAGATGCTCCGTCTATCACCACCCCCTTTTGTTCCGCTTTTGGCCACCATAAGTGTGGCAGGGTATGCTCAGACGTGAGTCCCTTGCTCACTTTGCCACTGGATTCAAGCAAGCCGGGCTGAAGACGGCTGGAATGCCAGAAACAGGTCCTCAGAAGCTTGTTTCTGGTCCAGGGAAAACATGGCTTGGCAGTTCGGGCTGGACTGTTCCCATGAGGCACGGGGTCAGACTGATTTGCATATAGCCATGTCTGAACTGGGGTGGCAGAGTGGGCTAAAGAACGGTGATGGATTAAACCCAGATCTTTTAGAATCAACCATTTTATTATGCGGCCAGTTAGCTTCATACACACCCCCACACCCCCCTCCACCCATCCCACCCTAGTCGAACCCCCCTATTCCCCCCCACCCCTCCTACCCCATCCGCATCAACCATCAGCCCTGGGAGGAGCATCACATCCATCGCTCTGATCCAGACAGATCCATCCCTAAAAGCTAGGGACCTGGCACAGCACCCATCGGATCCAGGGGAATAAGTTGTAAGACTTGTAGGTACTTTGGGCATGTAACTTCTCTAAAATCCTTGGACAGAAGTCGCAAAAGCGGGGCCCACAAGGTAGCATATTCGGACTCTCTGCCATCTATATTTAAAGAAAGACGTTCCATCGCCAGGGCATGCCACAAGCGCATCAACCAGTCACGCACATCCGGAACATCCGGGGAGTCCCAGCGCGCCAGCAGGACCTGTCACGCAGTCAGCAGTCCCAGTGCAATTTGTCGTCCTAGTGGCGTGCGCAGAGGGAAACAAGTAGGGGATGGGAGGCTTAGCAATGTATGCTCGGGGAGCCTGGGCAGTGAGACTTGAAATGCAGCATCTAGTTCATCGAGCACCGTTTTCCAATATCGTTCCAGCTTGGGGCAGTGCCATAACAAATGCAAGAGATTGCCCGACATACCGCACCCTCTCCAGCAAAGACTAGATTTAGCCCTGTCCCAGGACGCAACGCGCAGTGGTGTGTAGTACCAATACGTCGCCAGCTTGTAGGCCGACTCCGTACCCACTGTGTTAGCTGTCGTGTGATGTGCGCAATAGAATACTTGCTCCCACTCCTTCTGCGAGAGCGGCCGCCCCAGCTCCACCTCCCAACGCACCTGAGCTTTTGTACGCTGCCTCGGTGGGTCACGCAAAATCATGGCATATAGCTCAGAGATAATGCTCCAATCATTCTTTTTGCGCAGGAGCCATTGCTCGAAAGTCGTGAGGGAGCGCGACATCAATGCTACATTAGCCGGCTGTGTCACCCGGTGTGCGACCTGTGCATAGGAAAAACAATCCGACACATCCAGCAGGGAATGTTCAGATCGCAGCTCCGAGAAGGGGACGAGCCGCTCGAAATCAAAAAGTATACCCACTCTCTTACAATCCTTCTCTCTCCAGCGGTGGAAAACTGGCGATGCAAGGCCAGGGGGGACGGCGGGATTGTCCACGATCGGTGTCATGGGTGAGGGGAAGGTCGTCCAGCCCTTACGAAGCGCCAATTGATCCCAGGCCTTGAGTGTTGGTGACGTCACTGGCGAGGAATATAGCCCCCAAATCCTATCTTTGAGAGGAAACCAGAGTTACCGCCAAATGTTGCAACCCGCCACAGTCTGATCCATGAACAACCAATGTTTACTCGATTCCGGCCTATTCCATTCAACCACGCAGTGTAGACAGATGGCCTGAAAATAGGCCATGAGATGAGGAAAGTCCAAACCGCCAGCTGCTTTCGGGAGTGTGGTCGTCACAAACGCCGCTCGGGACGCTTGCTGTCCCAGAAAAACCTATTCAGCAAGCCCTGGAGTTTCTTCAGAGCTCCTTTCGGTGCTGTGAGGGGGAGCATCTGAAAGACATATAGTATTCTGGGCAGAAGAGTCATTTTAATAGCCGCTAACCTGCCAAACCACGACAGGTTAAGGAGCGACCATGCAGAGATAGATTTGGTAGTCTGCTCTATCAGAATAGTGCAATTCGAGGAAAGCGTCCGGGGCACAGTCGGCGCGAGGCGGTTGCCCAGATACGTGATGTCAGATTGCGCCCAGAAGAAGTCAAAGTCCCGCTGTAATTCAGCCACCTCCTCCGGCGGGACAGAAATGTTTAGGATTTCAGATTTAGTAAAGTTAACCTTAAAGCCAGCCGCGTCATGGAAAGCCCGAATCTCCGCTGAGAGGCAGCGCAAAGAACCAGCGGGGTTCTGTAGTTCCAGATAAACATCATCGGCATACAGACTTATTTTATGTACGTCGGCTCCAAATCCAATGCCCCCAATGTCGGGGTGGGATCTGACACGCTGGGCAAAGGGTGCCATATAAAACGCAAACAGTAGCGGGGAGAGAGGGAACCCCTGCCGCGTACCCCTGGTGATGGAGAATGGAGCGATCTACAACCATTGACCCGCACGACTGCTTTCGGGGACGTATACAGGGCCTGAATCCAGCGCAAGAAATTACCCTTGAGGCCGAACGCCTGTAGCACTCGGAAAAGGAATCCCCACTCGACCCTGTCAAAGTCCTTTTCCGCATCGATGGATAGGAGGAAGGCCTGGGTCTTTGCGCGATGGATTCCATCCAGCAGGTGCAGCAACCTCTTAAAATTGTCACTACCTTGGCGGGTAGGAATAAAGCCCGATTGGTCCGGTTCAACCACGCCATCCAAAAGGGGGCTAAGCCGTGCCACAAGAATACCCGCGAAGAGCTTGGCGTTGATGTTAAGGAGAGAGATTGGCCGATAGGAACTACAATCAGCGGGGTCTTTGCCAGGTTTAAGTATGACAGTTATGGCGGCATCGGACATGGAGGGCGTGACTGAGCCAGTGTCCAGGAACTAATTAAAAAGGTGGGTCAGAAACGGAGCCAGTTCCCGACAAAAGGTTTTATAAAAAAAGTGCTGAGAAATCATCGGGCCCAGGGGATTTAGCAAACTTAAGCCGGGCAATGGCGGAGATAACCTCCTCCACGCAGATCTCCGCGTTCAGGTCCTCGACAGCATTCTCTAATAAGAGGGTAATGCCAGCCGCCTCAATGTACCAGTCGCAATCTACAGGCGATGTACCCTCCTTCGTGTACAAGGTCTGGTAAAAACGGCGAAAGGCAGCTACGATCTCGGAGTCAGTGGTGTGCGACACAGATTGGCGGTCACGGATGTCAGTAATGGCCTGAGATTGGGCCTGGGCCCGCAAGCGATGTGCCAGCTTTTTGCCTCCCTTGTCCCCGCTCAAGTAGAACTTAAACCCCGATCTTTTGACTGGGTGTGAGTGTTTGATTGATTCAGATGCTCCGTCCATCACCACCCCCTTTTGTGCCGCTTTTGGCCGCCATAAGTATGGCAGGTTATGCTCAGACGTGAGTCCCTTGCTCACTTTGCCACTGTATTCTAGCAAGCCGGGCTAAAGACGGCTGGAATGCCAGAAACCGGTCCTCGGAAGTTTGTTTCCGGTCCAGGGAAGACATGGCTTGGCAGTTCGGGCTGGACTGTTACCATGAGGCACAGGGTCAGACTGATTTGCATATAGCCATGTCTGAACTGGGGTGGCAGAGTGGGCTAAAGAACGGTGATGGATTAAACCCAGATCTTTTGACTGGGTGTGAGTGTTTGATTGATTCAGATGCTCCGTCCATCACCACCCCCTTTTTTACTACAGTTTTTATGAGGCACACATATACGCACATACATTTGTAAATATAGAGGAATGTTATAATTTAATGACACCGTGATCTACGATATGGGAGAAACATAGCTCTAAGGGATGTGGATGAAATCAGTGAGTCTCAGCGCCTTGTATAAAAGAAAAAGGTTCATCTTCATACCACATGTGCGGATGGACTTTGTAGCTGCTGTGTAGCATGATGAAAAGTTATAGTAAAAAAATGTTAGGAAAGCAGTCACAGAGCAGGACAAAAAGTAGAGCAAAAAATGAGAGAGCAAGAGTCACAAGAAACTGGTCATCGGAAGAGTAAAAGTGATGCCAGATGGAGGAAGGAAGCAGGTGCACGAGGCTGGGGGCCTTGAACAGTATTGGTGCTGGGTCTGCAAGGTTTAGTTGGAGTACTTGGCACAAGTAAGTGGGACAGGCAGGACTAGGCAGAGTCTGCTTGATGACTGGTTTGCGCTGCAGGTGAAATTAAGTAGTAGCATCATGGGGAAGGAGTTCCAGGAGCAGTGGGCAGGGCTGGAGTGGGCAGCCGGGAAACCAGGTTGTAGTGCAGCGTTGAGAAAAAATGTGGGAAAGTTGAGGGGTGGTTTAGAACGGGGAGCTGAGAGCAGAAAAGCAAACAAGTATGAGCTATGTAGATTATGTAAAACATACGGCTCCTTTTAACAGACTCGTTAAAAAGACAGCGTAACATTTATTAAAACACTGGTATAATTAAAGAAGCGTCCAGGTGTAAATGGTGGTTGCCCGGCAGTGGCTTCCTCTCACCTGCTGGGCCTGCTGCAGCAGCTCCATGCGCTTCTATAGGATCTGGCTGTTGTACTTGTGGCTCTGGGTCTTCTGCCGTTGCTTCTGCATTGCCACCCGCAGGTCGTCACGCCGCGCCTTGTTCAGGCATTTCGGGGCTTATTTACGAGCCTTTTGCGCCACTTCTGCATCATTTTCCCCATGTTCAAAAAATGATGCAAAAGTGGCACAAGGCACTTGTAAATTTGCCCCTTGGTCACGCGCTTCCCGTCTCATGCTGCAGGGTGTTGTACAGCGTAGCATCGAGGTGGTGGATTTTTTGCAGCGAGTGGACCACATGTGAGCATGCATAGCCTGGAAGACCGGTAACGGTGTAGCTAGTGCCTGGAATTGTGTCGGAGAAATCCACCTCAAAATCCAAACACACATCCTTTCGCTTTTTTTTATTTTGTCACTTTTACAGAAGTAGGTCACTTGTACCATGCACATTCCACAGCTAAACAGATCAAACGCTATAGGCCAGTAGAATGGACATTATTTTGGTGACTGACTATATGAATCACGTTAAAGGAAATATCAAAAAGCTGCAATATTACCAAATTATAAGCATCTAAACATATCTAAGGCATGTGTTTACAATCCCAACCAAAATACATGAAGATGCATTTGAAATGGCTGTATATAAAAAAATAAGTATGTCTGCAGTACGCATTTAAAGGAAATTATGTCATTCTAAGCACACAACATATCGTCATCTGATGCTGAATGAATCATGAATTTACATTTATGAAAATGGCTCTAAAATACAGAAGAAAAGGTTGAGACCATTCCATAGCATAATATATAAACTGTTTTAGTTTTAGAGTATAAGGCCAAAAATTGTCTCTAGGAAGTTTTCAAACAAATTCTTGTTCTCTAAGAATAGTTCTACTTTAAGCAGATTACTCTGTGCCATAAAAAGATTTTATTTGTGGAAAAAAGTTCAAATTTTAATCAACATCCGATGGCAGGACTCATGGAAGTGTAAGACAGATGTCCAACACGCATTTGTCTCCGCAAAGCAGGCATCGTAGAACAGGTAAGATGCAATCTTGCCAGATTGGTCTGAATGAAAGGAACCAAGTGGTATTCAGAATTCTTAAACGAGCCAAGCCAAGAATCTTTGTAATCCTCTCACGATACCACGTGGCTAGGAGGGCTTGTTCCATGGTAGTCTGGGTATCGCTGGTGACTTGACTTGCCATATCGGAGCAGAAGGAATAAAAACCGAATTCCTGCTAAAAGTCCCAAAATTAGAGGCAGGCCACCGAACACAGAGTGCACGAAATTTGGAAAAATGCAGAGGACTGCTTCAAATGGTGTTAACAGTCCCAAAGAAATCGTCTTAAATACATGTGCGATGCCGCTGGTATCAGACATGTTTAAGATTTGACCTAACATTTCTGCGAAATGTACTGGCCAGTTTGTTGATAATAATGCATGTATCTCTGCAGAAGTCCTTGCAACTTGCAGATCATACGTTTCTCTGGACGAGGTCAGTGGCACAGTTTTTTGCAAAAGAATGGTTTTCATTCTGCTTAAAGTATAAATTTGTATAGAAGAGATATTCAGTGAAGGCCATACTGCCGTCTCCCTGTCTGTGTTGCTTTTTGGATACAATACTTGCATACAATAAGTGACCCTGGCTGACACACAACTGGATACGCTCTTCCTGGCAACATGCCACAACAGCTGTGATCATTGAGCATAACGTAGTTGCCATTGGAAAGCTGCCTGGTTCTATTAAGGCTGCTAGTGACGCGTGCAGGTGGCAAGAATGGTTATTTGATGAACCTTCACAGGCTCCGTGTAAATTAATACCTTGACATAATAGTGTACCTCTCAGTGAGTTCTTACAATTTTTACCACTAAATAATACTTCCTTTCCCCCACTCCAACAATTGTGTGTATACAGTAATTTCCAGGTTGACTTAATGTATTCTCTACCCAACCTTTCATACAGGCCTGCTGGTATGTGTTTTAAGCAATACTGAAACTGGAAAATCGTCACTGGTATCGTGATGGTGCCATGTATTATCCATTCAATGACATGCTTCCCAGAAACTGTCAATGGTAATCTTTCCAGTTTTTCAATGCTCAGCACTGTATAGTCTGCTCCTCTTCGTGCCAAAGAGATTTGTTTATCTGTAAGGTTAAATACAGCAAACAATGACATGGTGTTGATTAGACGCCATGGCATGTAGCCTGAACGGAGATTTTGTAACGTCCAGCCTAGCTGCATTATAGAACGTAATTGGGACTGGCCATGTTGTAACATTAGCAAGTCCTGCTCTATTATGTCAATGGCAGATGATACAATGCTGTCCAAAGAATAAATTCTGGAGGACAGAGTCGTTAACCCATTGTCCACTACAGAGAGAGCTTTCTCTAAATGAATATGATCAATTTCTCGTATTTTTTTCTGCAGTTTCCATTTGCGTGATTTTCCATGCTTCATTGTAAGCAGCGTATATACCGGTGAATATGAAAAGTTTTTGTCGCTGTTTGTGAGGTCCTAGTAAAAAGTCTTGCAAGTCAACGCCTTCTTTAAGTAAAGACAAGTGTTGTTTAATTTCAAGAAGTGTGAATTTTCCTAGCCACTCAAGGCACATTTTTCCTACATCTTATGTTGTAACTATCCCTGGATGTTGTCTCTGGGAATATCTTGGATCTGGCCTATAAACTGCAAACCCTTGTGTTTTGTTCAGGAATCTATCTTGACAGTTATTAGTGTCTGTGGGCCAGATTAACCATTTTTTCCTAACAGGATTAGTTCTGTTGTGATGTAAAATCAGTTTTACGTCTACAGTGTTATTACTGTCAAGTGTGGGCTTTGGTATTGACGGTTTGTTTAAATCTTTCATCTTAGCTAAGCAAAGACAAGATGTTTGTTGAACAGTGTCATTTAAAAAAATTGGAAAAAAACAAGGTAAAGCCTACAGAACACTATTACATCTATCTGGTTATAAGGCTGGATACAATCAATTATCCAATCTTGGATTAATACTTCTCAATACAAGAGAGAGGTGAAAAGTGGCTAAACCTCATACACTCTTTTTGTCTTTTGTTTTGTTTTGGTGATCTAAAGTGAAGGAATGTTATGTGAATGAATTATACATCAACATCCTTGTTCAAATAGGTGGGGCATAAGAACCGTGAGTTTGGTTCTAAAAAAAGTGTATACATATGTAAATCAGAAGTATATGTGTTTTGTTTGTATATATGAATTGTGTACAGTTTTGTTTAATGTGAGAGACTAATAATTAAGGTTGAATGTGGTTTAATTAAAAGAAAAAGCTGAACCATGAATTTTATATTTATTTCTCTTTGTTTATGGCTATCTACGTGGAGATACTCTATATCGAAAATTACTTCAATTAAATTGTATTGAGAAGTATTAATCCAAGATTGTATAATTGATTGTAACCAGCCTTATAACCAGATAGATGTAATAGTGTTCCGTAGGCTTTACCTTGTTTTTCTCCTTGCTAGATGCCCAAAAGCCTATGGGTTATATGGGTGACCCCTGTAGTTTGTTCATGTTCATTTAAAAACATTGAGGCATATTACCAAGCTTAAGCGAAAAATATTGCTAAGCTTGGTTAGCGGCAAAAATTATATCGCCGAGCTTCGCATATTTTTATCGCTTAGGAGCCTTGATATTATCAAGGTTTATCTCCTAAGCGATAAAAATCAGCCGAAATGCATGAATATTGCTGTAAAGTCAGCGATATTCATGCATTACCGAGCAAATGCTCTTAGCCATGTTATCCACCTACCATTGGATAACATGGCTAAGAACTGCTCTGGGCAGGCGTTAGCTTTTGGAGATAATCGCCCTTCGCGCAATTATTTCCAAAAGTTGGTAATAGGGGATAGCGATGTTAGCGACTGTTTCCAGTCGCTAACATCTTGGCACGCCCACTTTGCATGTCATTAGGGATAATTATCGCTGACATGCAAAGTGGGCCCCTAAATGCCCGCTAGCGCCTATTAGCTGTCGCTAACTGGTGTTAGCGACAGCTAGGTAATAGGGCGATTAAATTATCGCCGCTTTAGAGGGAAAAATTCCTGCTAAAGCGGCGATAAGGCCCTTGGTAATATGCCCCATTATTTGTTCCAGGATGATGCAGGCTCTGAAAAAGGCTTCTAAACCTTGCACCTGCCATTCCTTTGTGCCCCAGACAGTCTTTGTCTCAATGTTGTCTTTCAAAAAGTTAAAACCTAATGTAGATAACTGAGCATAAAAGTTTGCAGAATAAATTTTTTTAGTATTGGTCAACATGTTTTTCATTCCTATCTTATTCATATTTTTGAAATAAAACGTTTCTGGATTTGTGATGTTAAACCCTGAGAAGTATGGAAACTTTTCATAAAATGTTTTTGAGCTACCCTATGGTGGCGTTGGACAATGTTCGCATTGATTATAAGTAAAAACATTTCTAGGGTGTGCAGATTTATGCAAATAATGGTGACCATAATGATTAAAACAATACATTTGTTCATAATCTGATGAACCTTCTAGATATTCATGTTTTATAAATTTAGCTGACATTTCTAAATCTGTCATCATGTTATTAAACAGGTTCAAAGTCCCAATCATCTTAAAATGTGCTGGGTGAGACAAAGTCACTTAAAGAAACCTTAAACTGGTGTGGAAACTTCAACAGCTCCACCGGGCCATAAATGTCATAATCAGTTCTATCCCAGGCTATACCACCAGGTATAGAAACGGCTGTGATGTTTACTGATGACAGGTCTCTTCTTTCACGATGAGATGATTTGTGAGGTTTCAGGAGCAAGTTGATGTTCTTACTTGCTGTGTCCATTGTACTGTATTTTCCATCTACCATCCTTCCTAAACTTATCACAAGTATGAGCCAAAGCAGGTGGAAAGGTACGCCTAACAGAATCCAATATTCAACCCATGGTGAAACCAGATATGTCTTTTCCAGTTGATAAAAGAGTTCTGTTATTTTTTCTTTTAAAGTTTTATTTGCTGGTGTATTTTCAGGTTCACTGGGATCCTCAGAAAATGTATCAAAGTTTATGAAGTAGCCAGATGCAGTTCGGTCAATTGTTGGAATTGCATCAGGATCGGTATGAATCTTTGGAGCTGCTTCTTTGTGATATTTGTATAGTCAGATCTTATATCATTGTAGACATGTGTTTCTTGAGGAACTGTTATTTGGGTATCCAGAGGCACAAGTTGCATGGCTATGTTGCATAGTCCTTATTTTCTTACTGTAGGTTTATCAAACGTGATAAGTCTTTCAGTTTGAACCTCTTGGGTTGTAGCAAGATTTGGCTGCCTGCTACATCTTGGGAGTCCACTGGGCCTACTACTTATTATCGGCCACAAGATGTGGTTTGACCAGGTCGATGGACACAACTCTGTTCTCCCTTTTACTAGCAAGGGGCAGTAGTAGCACTGGTGTTGTTCCGTGGATTGCTAAGACAGGTACTTCTTTTCTGTAAGAAGGCCCAAATTCTTTCTTTACTGCGATCTTTTCCCTGACTAGATCCCCAATCTTTGGAATACAGACAGGTCTTGCTGGGACAGGTGGTTTTTCTTCAGTGGTTGTTGGCTTCTGTATTGTGTTACTCAGACTTCTTCTTGTTTCATTTAAGTCCTGTAAAACAGTCAAACGATCTTTGACATCAAAGGGTTTTTGTTTCACCACTGAAGTTTGACAATCGAGGTCTTCTATTATCATTATAGTACCAAACAGTAATTCATATGGAGTGATTCCACCCAGAGAATTTCTTGGCAGATTGTTAAGACTATATTGGACACTTATTAAAAGTTTGGCCCACCCATCACCCGAACCTAATACCCTAGCTGTTATAGATTGCTTTATGTCACAGTTTTTTTCTTTCCACTAACGCATTACCCTCAGGATGGAAGGGACTAGAATACCGCAATGCAATGCCCAAGCGAGCCATGGCCTCCTTGTAAGCTCGAGAGCTAAACGTAGGACCCTGGTCAGAATGTAGCGTGCCGATTGTGTATGTGCCGATAAAGACTCGCAAATCTTTTATAACCGTTCTGGCGTCAGCCGAGCGCTGGGGCCACATCCAAATAAATCTTGCCCTAGTAGTTGTGGGACCGCATCTGTCCATGGTGACGTCTGGGTATAGATAGTCTAATGCTGTCTAACAACGGTGTCTGAACTGGGCTGGCTACACACCAGTCAGGTATCTGGTGATCTTCAAATCCATGATATCTGTAACAGGTATCACAGTTTATTCCAAATTTGTAAACTTGGACAAACATTCCTGGCCACCAGTACATCTCTTCCAATTCTATTAGAGATTTTAAGATCCCTTGATGTGTTAGACCCTCTCCCATATGTGCTTCTTGAACCAAAGCACCTATCCTGTTTGGAATTACTCTTTCCCCCACTCCAGGGATTCGAGCAAAATGAACGGAGTTTGCATCAATTATGTATGTGTACGTGAGTGGATAGTTTAGAGGTAACGCTGCATAGCTGCCATGCATTGAGGCTTTTACTGCTAGCAACGTTTCACCGTCTATGACTCTTTTTGAGCGAGTGATTGTAGCTACGGAAGCCGTATGCACAGCTGCCTTTGCGGCTTCGTCAGCCAATGAATTCCCTGCAACGTGAAAGCCATCGCGCTGATGACTCAGTGTATGAATCACGTGAGTCTTTTGTAGTTCTTTTTTGTAAAAGAACTATTTGTTCCCAAAGCTTTTTATGCTTAATTGTGCCGCCTTTTGTATTTTTGAAACCATTTTGAACCCAGGTCTGCAGATATTCATTATAATTCCTGACGCAATTATACGAATCGCACACTATGAGTGTGGGGAATTCGCGATCGGTATTCTCAAGCGCCATCTTGAAAGCCTGTAGTTCAGCTAACTGAGCTGTACAGTCTCCGAGTGATTGAGTTTTAGTGACCATTGGTCTAAATTTACCTTTGTGCCAGCAACCTTTAACAATTGCGCACGCAGCAGTATACGCTTGTTTACACCCAATCGCGGGCTGTGCTGATCCGTCTCTATAGATTACACATCCGTAATGTTCTAGAGTCAGAATTTCGGTCGGCAGAGGACATTCGTATTCGTATTGTAGGAATTCTTGTGTCTTTAAGTAGGGGTCAAAGACGTATTCAATGTCTGTAGCAGCAAGAGAGTTAACCCACTGTATCCATCTTGGATGTAAAGCCTTAGCATTGGGAATGCTTGTTTTTATTACTGCTTCTACGGCAGGTACAGGTGTAACGATCATTATGCGTTTTCCCTGCGCGAGAGCTCTCTCCTTTGCTACTGCAGTTTGAACTGCTGTCAGAATTTTTTCTGTAGAAGTAAATTTAATTTCAGCTTGTGTGTACAAGTGTGATGTGTATGCAATTGGTACCTTTTCACCCTCATTAAAGGTCAGGTATGTGAATCCGCATCTCCCTGGGATGATTCGGATCACAAGATTGCACGCATTGTCGCATGTTTCTAACTGATTTTGCTAACATGTCTGTTTGTACTGAATGCAAAATTTCTTTATGTTTTTGTGTCCAATTTGTTGGTTTGAAATCAGGTTTTATTAGTTTGTAGAGAGGTTTAACCCTTTCTGCGTAATTTAGAACATAAGTTCTAACAAAATTCAGGAAACCCAGAATTGACTGTAAGTTTTTCAGCGTCTTTGGAGGTTGGAGCAGCGCACATTTCTCTAGAAAGTTGGTTGCCAGGCTTTTGCCATCACTTAATAACTCGTATCCTAAGAATAGGACGTTGAGGTGGGCAACTCATGATTTCTTAAAATTGAATTTGTACCCTTCCGAAGCGAACCCAAGTACTATGGTGTTCACTCTTTTCAAGTGCACGTCCAAATCATCGTCTGTAAGATAGATGTCATCGACATAAGATAATGCCTCATCATCCTACAGTTGTCGTAACTGTGGGGTATATTATCAAGGACAGGCGATACATTATCACCGCTTTTATCGGCAGGAAACTGCTGATAAAGCGGCGATAATGGCCTTGATAATATGTTCTATGAATTCCAATCGAAGCCCATGTTCGATGTGAAGACATCTAACATGGGCTTCGATTGGAATTCATAGAGCATATTATCAAGGCCATTATCGCCCCTTTATCGGCAGTTTCCTGCCGATAAAAGCGGCGATAATGTATCGCCTGTCCTTGATAATATGCCACTCTGTAACCCTGGCTGAAAATAACCCTGGACTATTCTTGAATCCCTGGTGGAGACGGCAAAATTGTCGCTGCGTCCCCATTATTGAGAAAGCGGTCAAATACCTGCTTTCAGGTGCAATGTTTTGACAGAAAAACCCATTTGAAATATCTAATGTGGTTTTATATTTTTTCCGCACAATGTTATTCATCAGTGCTGCACTGTGTGCATTTCGGACTGCAAATGTTTTACAACAAGAGTTTAAGTGTATGTAGTCGAAAACTAGATGATATGAATTGTCTGGTTTGGAGACAGGAAATAAAGGATTGTTCATTGATGAGGTGCATGTTTCAATCACCCCTTGGTATTTAAGTTGATTTAAAATCTCCCCGACCTGTTTTTTAGCTTCCTGTTTTACAGGATATTGCCTCAGCATTGTTGGTTGATTTTTTAACTGGATTTTATGGTGAGGAGAATCCTCATCCCATCCTATGTGATTTTTATATAATGCTGGAGCCTGAGCTACTGCCCATTTCCTGGCATATGTGTATTTTTTATGAATTGGAATGTGGAGAAGTGTGGCTCACTAGTTAGAGGAGGCATACCCTGAAGCAGAGGTCAGACCCGGGACAAGGGTTCAATTCCCGACGCAGCAGGGTCTTGAGCCCAATTGTCCACGGACTCGATAATTCTCGCATCGGTGCCCACTCTAATCACGGGTTCACACTCTGCAACTCTGGGCATTAGCTTGCTTAATCTCCACAACGGCCCCCCGCGGCGGGATGCCTGGCTTTCACCTTGGGGATGCCCAGTACGGGTTATCTCACAGGGAAAAGCCAGGACGGGTTCCCAAGGCAAGCGCCGAGATGCCCTAGGGTAAGTCGAGCGCTATATAAGAACACACATACATACAATGTGATTTGAGAAGGCTGGCATAATTATCTCTTCGACATGTGGGCACTCCCTGACAAATTCAGGTGGCCTGTCTTGTTCAGCCAAAAGAATGTTATAATCCTTAGATAGCTTCTCCCAAAAGAGTGCTTTTATTGTCCTAGTTATGTCCCCCTGCATCCGGAGCGTTACTTCATATAACTTGTGAGGTACACTAACCCTGGTATCGGCAGTTTCAACCTGAATGCATTCATTGAAGTCCACTGTCTCCAGATGATCCTTCAGGATCTTGCGAGCTATGGTCACTTCTGCTGCGCTGTGTAGCATTATCTTGGCCCACTCCCCGTTCTTGAGTTGTGTCCTCAAGATCCTCAGCATGTCTCCATTGAATATATTAAACTTAATTGTGAGTGCCAGCTAGCTCAGAGGTCACTAGAAACCTTCTTGAATTCACAAGAATGGATTCGTTTCTGACAACTGCATGAACATGACAACTTTGTTTCCCAAGAATAAGAAATCAATCTCTAGAGTCGCAGAAACAATAGATAGCTATTTTACTCAGTTAATCGTGCATGCTTTACTTCACCAGAGGTGCTGAGAAAATAGAGAGATGGGCGTTTTCAATAAAAAGTATTTATTGAACAGTCTTCTTTCTCAAGCATAAGAAATGTACTGCTACAATCGTAATACTGGTTATAAATGACAGTCCATATAGTACGAAGAGTATTATGAAATAATTCTGTAAAAGCATGGTATGGTTTCAAAGCCATATAAAATAATATATAATACATACATTTATAAATAATGACTAAAAGTACTCAACTAGTGCTTCTAAAATACGCCTACCCCGGTGTACCTAACCTAGCTCTAGTACAAGGGAAGAAGTAAGTGAGGTGTAGGCTTAAGTTTAGTATTCTTTTGCCAAGACTATTTTCCAAGAATTCTCTAAGGGTCTAATCAGCTCCGTACCTTGGTTTAGAATGAAGGAGGTCTTGTATCTGTCTCTCAGGACTCGATTTCCCAGCAACCCGCAAGGGTAGCCTGGATACACCGGAGCTGGATTTCTCAACATGAGAAAAGACAGCGTCTCACAGTGCGTCATCTGGAGGGTCGGCTTCCTTCGGGCAAGTAGATAGTCGAACTGCTCCAAACCACTGTGTGTTTGTCTGGGCAAGTGTGGGCATATTTATACCTTGAAGGTGCCAAGTTTGACGTAAGGTTAGACATAATAATGTCATCAAAGACTCAGTTCTTTGAAAACTCCAGGGGTTCTTGGATAAATCAATATTCAAGCAGGGGGAAGTCCCTGACTGCTGAAGGCGGGTTTTTCCAAGAAATCGTTGTGGATTCTCGGAACTAGTGGAAGTAGCTTTGCCGTATTTGGACAGCATAGACTAAGTCTAAATATGGTTATGATTTCTATGCCTAAATAAGGATAGGGTGATTTATACCTATATATGGGCATGAATCGGGACAATTACACTAGGGTCGTGAATTCCTACACAACACTCTAGTTCTATAAATTGTTTTTTCTAAATTAGTTTTGGGATTTTATGGTGTTTATTTTTTGAGTTTCATATGTGTGGTACAGTTTGAACTTTTTATTTATTTATTTATTTATTGTAAAGTTTTTATTGCATCAAAACACAAAAGCATATAATTATACACCATTACGCATCTACATTGCATGGGATGTGCGCATCCTTTCTGATAATTCACACAGCTTTAATGCCAACAACCAAACATGGGCAGGCAGCGTCTTATGTGTATTACATATCCACTGGTACCAAAGAGCCGTGCCTACTAGGTATTGCTGCAAGTGCACCCTGTCAGCTTGTTCTTAAGACACATTTCATTCTGCTTGTGCTGTAGCTACTAAGGATTGAGCAGAGTTTTACTGGCACTTGTGGTGAGTCCTAACCAGGGTGTGTTTATTACGTTGGTAAGGATATCCTCTTCCAAAGTTTCAGACTCACATCCTAACACCTAGTAACTACATCAGCTGCTTGTGCACAACGCTATATTCGATTATGGGGCTTAAGTCTGGCTCGCCATTGGATCCATGCTCGGCCAGGCTTCTGGCAGCTGTGGCAGCGAGCATAAATGCAGAAGTGAACCTTATCATTAACATGTCCCTTCAGGCAGCTGCTGTTCCCCTGGCTTGGAAACAGGCAAAGATCCTGCCTCTCCTCAAAAAACCTTCCTTGGATCATCTTAATCTGCGGAATTACCGTCCTATCTCCCTCCTACCGGCTATTGCCAAGGTCTATGAGAAGGCTCACAGAGTTTGTGGAGAGAGAGGCACTCCAGATCCAGCTCAATCAGGGTTCCGAGCCTCCCATAGCATAGAGACTGTCCTAGTAGAGGTGACGGAGGCTATTCGGGAGTGTCTTGACACAGGTGGGAGAGCAGCATTCATTTTTCTGGATCTCTCCGCGGCGTTCGACACGGTCCTGCACGATCTCCTGCTGGCTCGACTAGCGAGGATCGGTGTTTCGGGTGCTGTCTGGGGTTGGGTTAGGCCTTTTTTGGAGGACCAAGCTAAGCAGATCTGACTCCCCCGTGCTCCTCATCCTCTCTCGCTCTGCCCTTAGCCCACTTCTCTTCAATCTATATTTCACTCCACTGATATATTTGGCAGAGGAGCTTGGGCTTAGGTGATGGCCTATGCGGATGACACCCAATTGCTCTTCAATTGGAATAAAGCTACAGACTCGGTCCTAGTGCCACAACAATGCCTTGCGTCCCTTTTTAATTGGTTAGCGGACGCACAGTTGAAATGCAATGAACAGAAGTCTGAGATCCTGTTATTTGGCAAATTCTCCCCCAATTTCCGAGAGCTATTGTGGCCGCCTGATTTTCCTCCGCCATCTACCTAGGGTAAGCCCGCCAAGAATCTGGGGCTATGGTTCAATGAGAGTATCTCTTTTTCTACGTATATTAAGAAATTGGCCAGGTGTTGCTTCGGCCTCCTTAAGACTCTTAGAACTTCTTCCCGCTTCTCCCGCAAGCGGCGAAAGAAACAGTTACTTGTGCTGTGATTTTGTCACGCCTGGACTACGCCAAAGCCCTTTATGCTGGTATTCCGGGCTACCCGTTGAAAAAAATACAGGTGGGTGAGAATACGGGTACCAGACTGCTACTGGGCATTTTGGCGAGGGACAGCATGCATCATCATTTGCTTTCCCTCCACTGGCTCCCCGTGGAGGACAGAGTCAAATTCAAATCTCTGGTCCTGGCCCATCGGGCTCTCCATGGGTGTGACCATCTCTATCTTCAGAGACGCTTTTCTTTCTATGTCCCATCACAAGCTCTTCGATCCATGTCCTTTCACTTTGCCCGGGTCCCACGCTTCAAGCTTCAGATGCTAGGGGGCAGCTCTTTTGCTGTGAAGGCCAGTGTGGCATGGAAGGCCCCCCCTACGTTCCATCCAGGATCCTCTGTTGTTTGAAAGTAAACTGAAGACTCATTTGTTTGCCTAAAATGTTTGTCTCCTTACCTCTGTGGCATCACGCCAGGACACTCATGAGTAGCTGTGCGCGTTACAAGTGGACGTAACATAACATAACATTATGTTATGTAAAGGGATATTTTTAGAGTCACTATCACTAGTAGGTTTTCAGGCGCACATAACAAAAGGAAGAAAAACGGACTCTCTAGTTCAGCTGAGTTAATATATAGAATTGAATGCTTGTTGAAACAGCCTTGGTCTCAGCTGGCTACTGAACAGTGTGGGTAAACTTTCTATTTGCAGGAGAAGCGACAGAGCATTTCAAAGTTTAGGGGCACAAGTCGATTTTGTGAAAGACCGGAATATTGTGTGCTCTTAGTCTGTGATTTAGGCACATTTAGGCAGGATCCTTTGTTTAGCAGGCAGCCTATTAAATGTTTTCAATCTAGGCTCAGTATAAGTGGAGTGTGAGTCTCACATGACCAGGCGTGCAGCCATGTTTGGGATCACTTGTCGCTTGTCAAGTAAATATTGAGGCAGTTTGAGATATAAAGAGTTGGTACAATCCAGCCACAATCCACTAAAACCAGAAACTCCCATATGATTTCCACTGGGGACGCCTATGGAGAAACCATTAGTTGCCGATTGGGGCGCTCCAAATACTAGCTGTCTGCCCCATCCAGACCAAGATTGCACAGACCTGTGGGGTGGGAGTGGCTGCCAGTTTAGACACAACAGTGCAAACAGGGCCTGGTTTTCATAGTGTTCAGGTTAATGTTGCCCACTGCGCTCAGTTAATAACAACCGCCCAACCACTGTAGAGTAGATTGTGTCTAAGGGCCTGTCGGATCTCGGCGGACAAGTTACTCCGTCACAGTGGTGATAGATATCCTGTTCGCCGAATATACATTCTATTGTATGCTATGGGATTTATAGTTCAGCGGATAGGATATCCGCCATCCTTGTATGGAGTAAATCATCTGCCTAGATCTAAGTCGAAAGACACCCAATTGATGGACGGAATGCAGAAAAAATCAAAACCGTCACCCCCAGACAATAGATCTGGGTTAAATCCATCATTCTTTTGCTCACCATGCCACCCCAGTTTAGACCTGGCCATATGCAAATCAGTCCTGACCCTGTGCCTCATGGGAACAATCCAGCCCGAACTGCCAAGCTAGGTCCTCCCTGGACCAGAAACAAGCATCCTAGGACCGGTTTCGGGGTTTCACTCCTCATCAGCCAGGATAGCTTGAGTCCAGTGGCACAGTAGGCCCAGGACCCACATCATGGCATACTTGGCACACTTAGGGCGAGAAAGCAAAAGACACACAATTGATGGACGTAATGCAGAACAAATCAAAACATTGAACCCTAGTCAAGAGATCTGGGTAGATCTAAGTCAGGCACTAAGTCTCTACCTTTTGCCTGCGTGTTAATCCCTCACTGTACACCCAGATGCCTGCTAACCTCATTCTGTTCTTTCCTTGGTAAAGCATAGATAGGAAATCCTCTCCTCTCATATTGCCAGAGCCTTTAAGGCCCTCAGACCTTGCTTCACTAGGCATCAGCAATCAATGTGTACAAAGCTATTCAGGTTGAATATTCCATACTTCCTTGGAATAGGACGGAACACAACATTTAAACCACATCTAAAGATCTCTCCTGAGGGTTTTGAAGATATCCGATGAGAGGATGCACTATTATCTTTCTGCATCATCCCACATGGCTTTACCAACCAGTTTGTACTATGCCTCCATGCTCCAGCAGCCCCAGAAGGATTTCTCGATGGTCCTATCAACATGGTTTGCTATATCACCCTGAAAGAAGGCGGGAATATTGTTCTAAGTAATTTCAATATCTCATTAGATGATCCCGAAAACAGACTTGCTAACCACCTGGTAAAAATCGTCACACTTCAGGGGTCCCAAGATGAGCTGGTCCCACTCATAAGGCAGAACATACACTAAATCATATCTTCTCCTCAACTGTACTAGTTACTCTAACAACCAAGGGCCTGATTCACAGAACTAACTTAAGACAAAATCCTAAACTTACTACCATTTTGGTATTCACAGAAGGCACTTACTCATTTTGGTATTCACAGAAGTTAGGTGTCCTAACTTTAGGACTCCTAAATGCCTTTTGTGAATACCAAAAGTCTTAACATTAGGATTTTTTCTCAGTTTAGGAGTAGTAAAGTTAGGATCCTAACTTAACCCTTTCCTTGCTCATGACGGAACGGTTCCGTCATGAGCATCGGTTGAGCTGTGCTCATGACGGAACCGTTCCGTCATGACCACACCCGTTTCTGTTAGAGCTCAGCACCCGGCGGTAAATCGTACCGCACGCAAGGTGTTAAGACTTTTGGTATTCACAGAAGGCATTTAGGAGTCCTAACTTCTGTGAATACCAAAATGAGTAAGTGCCTTCTGTGAATACCAAAATGAGTAAATGCCGTCTGTGAATACCAAAATGGTAGTATTTAAGGATTTTGTCTTAAGTTAGTTCTTAGAATCAGGCCCCAACATCTTAGCTGGTCCGACTATTGCTCAATAGCATTTAGTAATCCTCAGTCTAACAACAAGGGCTTCGCTTACTTAGTGAAATTCGAGGTGGCTGTGAATCTCAAATTTCCCAACTAAAAAAGCAGTGGGTTGCAGGATGTCTGGGTGAGGTTCCCAGGATGTGTGGTGGCCTGTTCATATGAGGAGTAGGGTCAGTACTGATGTATATTAGGGAGGCTTTTGTCCAGAGTGACACAGATTGCAAAAAAACAATGGGTTGGAATCCTTTCCCAGAATGATCGAAACAGGTTATGCTATTTGCAACCTTTTGGGTGTTTGATTGCCAGTAAAATGGCTACTGCCAATGTTCATGAATTCTAAGAAGTAGTACATTTGCATCCATTCAAGAAGTACTTCTTTTAGTGCACATTTTCTACAACGAATCACTAAGGGTTAAAAAATAAGTGTTGAAATGCAAAGCAGTATGCAAAGTTGTGCTGCATTTCATTACCTCAAAGGAGTAGAACTGCAAAATCTATTCAAAGAAATTGTGCAGTTTTGCTCTCTCCATGCATTGGCACACTTTGGGCTGCACAGTGCTAACACAAGCACCCTTGCACCATAGTGCCAAGGCATCTGCGTTACTGGTTCGGCTCCTTGCGAGTCCAGGTGAACCTCGTCACAGTCGCAGGTTCTTCACCCACCCACCCTAGCTGGTCATGTTGTTTTCAGCTTCAACAAAGAAAGTGTGTTTGGACGCAACACGGAGTGGGAATGGAGTGACCTCCTTTTCTTGGGCATTGTGCAAGGTGTGGCAGGAGGAAACCATGTTGGGGGATAGATGTAATTTTTGGCTCTGTGAAACGTCTGTCAGGCAAGGAGCAGATGATTCTCCTGTCAAGACTATGATGAGGAAGACCTGGTCTTATAGTAATAGAGGGCCCGATTCACAGTACTAACTTAAGACAAAATCCTAAACTTACTACTTGTTTGGTATTCGCAGAAGTTAGGATTTTATCTTAAGTTTGTCTTAAGACAGACTTAAGACAAAATCCTAACTTAAGTCTGTCTTAAGTCTGTCTTAAGACAAACTTAAGACAAAATCCTAACTTCTGTGAATATCAAAAGTAGTAAGTTTAGGATTTTGTCTTAAGCTAGTTCTGTGAATCGGGCCCAAAGACTCTGTGGAAGAGTGATTCCCCACAGCTGGGCGCCCCACCCTGGTGGCAGGATCTGGGCGGTGCGCAGCTTAAAGTGGTGGTTATTGAGGTGTTTTCTCGTTATCGCTCAGGGCTAAAGGCATCCTGAGATGTGGCCCTGAATAAGAGCCCCCCACATTAGCCAATATGGCTGACTTCATGCAGTTCGATGGTCTGCCCCCACTGAGCAAGAGGTCCAACTACCAGAGTATAATGTTGTAACTGCACCATAACCCCAGGGCGCTAGGACCCTGGTGGTGTAGGAAACTATGAGAAGGGAAAGAATTGAGGGAACCGGATATGGAGGGAGTAATCAGGGGCAGAAGGTGATATGGAGGGGAACATGCAGGTTGGAGCTGCCTGAGCTCTTGTAAGAGAAGGCAAATAAAAGATAACTCCAAGTCTCCTTCTAGTGTCGTCCATTCTTTGTTACTCTCACTACAAGTAACACCATTTCAGGTACAGAGCAAAGTTCTGCAGCACTGTTCAATTTCACTGGTGAAGTTAACCACTCCACCCACCCACAGTTCTGAACACTTTGGGGTAGAAAAAAACGTCCACTTGTTGATCACTCATTAGAAGGTGCACAACAACAAAAGAAGCAGCGAGAGCGCTGGAGATGATGAGAGAGACGGTAGCGGGAGGGAACGACAGAGGCAGACAAAGAGAGATGATAAAAGAGACAGAAAGAGATAGAAGTAAGAAAGGGCCAATTGTAACAAACTCTGATTTTGCGAATCTCAAATTGGGATTTTTTGCAAATCCCTATTTGAGAATCGCAAAACGCTATGTATGTAGGATTTGCAAATAATTTTGCGAATCCTACATATTCCTTGATTGCGAATTGCAAATTGCGATTCACAATTAAGGAATATTCATTCCTATGGGCCTAGAGGCCCATAGGAATGAATGGGAAGACATTCTCAATTTGCAATTCTCAATTAGAAAATCACAAATTGAGAATGCAATTGCAAGGGTTCAGGGTGTCAAAAGGTCACCCTGTTCCACCCCTGAAATGTGCATGTGTACATATGTGGCACCAATACATGCCCTAGGGGCATGTATATGTGCCACATGGCAGTTTGAAAAATGCAAAAAAGTGCATTTTTCAGAGAAATCGTAAATTACCATCAACTTGAAGTTATATAGAGATCTGATAGAGAAAGAGAGAGAGAAAGAAAGTGACAGAGTGAGGCAGGGAGGGACAGAGTGCATGAAAGCTGTTACGGAGAGAAACAGAAAGCACAATATTTTGTGGTACACTGCGGATCACACTCTGCCAGTGAGAGGAAAGCTACCACATTTTAGTGCTCCAGCTTTCTAATCATTGCATGTTTAAACACAGTGCTCTTAAACACAGGAGGCAAATAAATAGAAGTGTGTATTTGGGGATGATCATGTGTGTTCTGCTTCCTTCTGGCAGGGTGTGATGACAGCAGGCCTGCGTGGGAGGGTACCGTAGCAGGCACAGCATTGGCAGGCTGTCAGTCAGCAATGGCTGTAGGGAAAGAGCGGTGAAACGAGAGCATCACTGTCCCCTGGTGGTTGAAAAACTCAAAGCAGCCTTTCACACTCTTGCAGTCATGGCTTTCCAATGCTCACTTAATAGTGAAGGAAACCCTGTGTTTATAAAAGCCACAAAAAGCAAATATTATGCTGCTCCTTTATAGTGTTTCTACAGATGCCAATTTACATTGTAAGCATTAACGCCCCCACCTTCCCCACTTCACCGGAAGTCTACCCAAACCACCTGTGTTTCCAGCATGAGCAGTTGCCAGAAGCTGCTGACAGCCCCTGGGAGGGCAGCCGGAGGTGACCACTGAGTGGAAAGGTCCCACATTCTCGAATCACAGCCTCCACAGTAGAGCACTTAAGTCAAGAAGTTATACTATGATATCCGGCACCCATGTAATTTCGGAAGCTGAGGTTCACTGTTTTGATACTGAAAAAATATATTTAGTATTGAAGAGATGCCTCATAATGTGGTTTTGGAGGTTTAGATAATCTACTATATTGTAAGGGATGCCATACTAGAGGATGCTATGATTTATCATTGATAATCACATGAGATAGGGAAGTAGTTGTTTAGTCTTTACAATTCTGAAAGACTTTCATTGAGGTTCTCCCTGGTTTTAGAAATTAAAGGTATTTGCAACACATTCTAGAAAGAAACAGATTGTTATGTTATGTTAAAATAATTTTTTAAGAGCACGTATACCTATTGGTTTCTTGGCGCTAGTATAGGGGTAGCTGAGCTCGCGTGAGTCTATTCATATCCCTGAACACAGAGCCATGTCTTGAGAACTCTCCTGAACACAGATAAGTCAGTGCAGGATCTAATTTCATTGGGGAGGGCATTCCAGAAATGGGGAGTCAACACTGCGAACTTGCTGCCACCTAGTCTCTTCCGTATATAAAGAGGAATGACCAGCAAGTTCATGTGGGAAGATCTCAGATTGCGCCTGGGTACATGTCTCTCAATGGAATGTCTGACATAATATCGACAGACAGAATATCGAAATACAAAAATATCGGAACAAAAATATCGACATCAAAAATATCGGAGTCATATCTTCATAAAGGTAAGTACAAAAATATCGAAAAAATAATATCGTAGTACAAAAATATCGAAATTAAAAATATCGGTTTTTTAAATGTATTAATAATAATGTAAAAATAATTTTAAAATACATATAATTTTACAAATATTAAATACAAATATTAAAACAAAATTAAAACTAATACATATACATTTAAAATAAATAAAACACTTAATAATTTAATGTAATTTTCTCATGTTTAATTTCATTTAATTGATTTAATGTAATTTTTTTTATTTTTACCCTGTACCCCTGTACGCCAAAACCCCAAAACTGACCCTGAACCCTAAAAATATCCCTGTACCCCAAAAACCCAAAACTGACCCTGAACCCTAAAAATACCCCTTTACCCAAAAACTGAAAACTGACCCTGAACACTAAAAATACCCCTTTACCCAAAATTAATTAATATTATTTAATTACCAATTAATTATTAATTAACAATAACAATAAAGTAAATATATTAGTACAGTAGCTGTAATTAATTTAATTTAATAATTAATATAATTTTTCCCAATTAATTAAGAATAACAAAAAATTATATATAAAAAAATTACTCTAATTAATGTAATTAACTAATTAATATTACCAAGTAATTAATAATTAAAAAATGTACAAAATATATTAATGAATTAACTAATTAATATAAATTAATTATTAATTAAAATATTTACAAACATATATTAATTAATTAATTATTATTAAATCACTTCCCACCCTATTCCCCTATAAACCCATAACCCGCTACAGAACATATTTATCAATTAATCAATTAATTAAAATTAATTAAAAATTAATTCTCAATTAATTAATTAATAATTCCTACTAATTAATAATTAATTTAACACAATTAAACTACTTCCCACCCTATTCCCCTATAAACCCACAACCCGCTACAGTAGTAATAGACAATATTTAATTAAATTACATTAAAAATAAATAATAAAACATACTAAATACAATATAATATACACTAAATTTATTTAAAAATTGATATTAGTAACATCGAAGTTATTATTTCGATATTATTGACATCGATATTTAAAACTTCGATATTACTGATATCATACTAATATCGATATTAAGACTGTCGATATTACTTACCTTCGATATTTTGTCCCATCGATATTTAAACTTCGATATAATTGTATATCGATATTTAAAACTCGATATTTTGTCTGTGTACCCTCCAAATGAGATTGGAGACACATTTTGGGCCCACATACTATAGAGACTTAAAGATAAGGTACCCAAATTCTATGGTCGACCGTGTCAAATGCTGCGGAAAGATCTAACAACATCGGGGCCAGAGGGGTGCCCCTATCAGCTTCCTTTATTCATTTGTCCAATTCTGTCGGAATGACCATTTCCGTAGAGTCAGATGGACGAAAACCCACTTGGTGGTGCTGTTACCATCCCTGGCTTGATCCCATCCTTTGTAGTGTGTCTATCCAATATTAGTCCTGGATATGGTCTCATGGCCTGCTAAAGGTCCTAAAAGAACTACTCCTGTTTGTTTGGCTTGCTCTGCGTCTCACCAATGGAACTTGCGGCTCTCAAGCATTTGAGAGGTGTTGTTGTCCTTCCCCAGAGTCTTGTAGTGATTGCTGAGCCGGTTATGACATGTTGATATCTGAACTTTTGTTATGAGGATTTTAAGACTTTTCATAGTTTGTTCGACTGCTAAACTACTGAGAATTATCAGAGAAAAGGTTTCAACACTGTGAACCCCAAAAGGCCCAGTAGTATATACATTATTTATGTACAAGTATATGATTTATGGGCATGTAGTGTTAGTAAGAAATTTAGAGCTAACTTAAATGTGTGCTTATGGCCTAAGAGGAAGGACCACCTACCCCAGGCTCTTGTGTTTTCTAGTGTGTGCGTGGAAGAGGTAGCAGTACCCCGGCACTCGTGACGGTATATTTATTCTTTTTTGGCTACCAGTTGCGTTCACCAGCGGGCACTTCACAGTGTATCTTCAGTATTCTTCCTGCTGAGTCCCATGGGAATACAAGTATCGACAGTTCCCGGCTGCTTATCAGCCCCCTCATCACTCTCTTGGTGGTCTCAGGACCTTTTTTTCACGGCCCCTTGCTCTCTCATGGCCCTTTATCTCCAATTCTGCCAGATACACTGCTTCTCTGGCCAATGGCTCCTCAGCAGAACCACCCCCGCCCGATACATGGGTTCTCAGGTTTGAGCCATCTCCTGGCCCGGAATGGTTTCTCTGTCAGCTGCCCTGCTCACTCAGTTTTCAGTCACACAATCAGGATGGCCCCCACCCACTACGGGGTTCATTCTTGTGCAAACGTTAAATTACCGACACCAATACTCCTTGGACTGGTGTGTCCTAGGTTTTTCCGTGCACTGCATTTGCTTGCCACACTATTTAATGTGCCGCTCCTGAGGTACTGCGTGATGTTTACACTTTCACCTTCATGGTGATTATTGGCATAGCCGCCGGATAAACGAATGCAAGCCCACTATTCCAGCACTCTGGCAATGTCTGTTTGAGCCACTTATGACAGTGTTCAGCCCCATCCTTGTTCCACCCGACACACACAGTCTTCCCTTTCTCAGGGACACACCGTGTAGTGCTCACTAACATTACACATTGTTGTACGTGCATTCCCTGGTCAGTATTGCACGTTAGTCTTCTGACTTACTCGCGCTTACGATTGCTTACCTTCTTTTAAGTTCAAAAAGAAGTTTATTAGTCAAAAATAGGGTGTCAATACAAAATTCAAAGCAAGTTCAAGAAAGACATGGAAATAATTAAACAGAACAATACATCAAAAGCAATAATACATATCTAAAAGCAGATTCTCAATTGAAACAAAAATGATAAAATGATCTTAACTGTAGAGCAATACAGCAATAGGGAGAGAAAAGGAATAATGAAGACTAAGGAATGTTAAAGGTAATCAGGGGGGTTTGGAAACTTCTTGTTGAACAGGCAATACATGAAATGAGTGATTGGCACATACATCTAGGTGCAATGTAATAGGGAGCCACATTTCCGGGCCGTTTTATCGCCATGTGAGTAGGAAAAACAAAAGCAGTGTCCAGTTAGTGATTGTGACAAACACTGTACCACCATGCTTTAAAGGAGATGTTTGAAATTTGTTTCCAGTTAATTGTAATCTGCTGGAATGCAACAGCTAATAACAAATCAACAATGCGAACATTGAGTGTAACATCTTCCCAACATGAAGAGTGACTTCCCAGGAAAATGTGAGTGAAAGAGAAAGGGATACAAGTGTGAAAAATGACATTAATCTGGGACCAGACCTGCTTCCAGAAATCATGAACAACATTACAGGTAAACAACATATGGAAAAGAGCAGCTTGCGGGGAAAGCAAGACCAACAAAGGTCCAGGGTAGTGGGAAACCTTTTGTGAAGAGTAGAGGGCGTAAGAAGAAGCCTATTATAGATGAAGAACAGGGATTGCGTTAGAGTCGCTGCTCTGGAGGATTTGAGAATCTTAGTCCATAACTTATTCCACAAAGATATAGGTCAAGACATGGCAAAGTCACGTTCCCATTGTTCTTCTATCTTAGACTTGGGTCAGAAAGTCTCTGTGACGTGAAGGTATTTGTAAATTGCAGAAGCCTTAGGTTTGGATTGTAGAAAAGAATGGAGTTGTGAAGTGGAAGTGGTAGACGAGAGAGAGGCACATGAATTAAAAAATCGGGTATAAGTTGTCATCACTGCCTCCTTGAGAAGAAGGTATTTGTGAGCAAAGTAAGTGGGTAAGTCAAAAGACTGGCAAAGTTGTGGGAAAGTCAGAAAAACAGAATGCGAAAATAGTTGAGATTCCCAGAATATTCCCTTTTGTCTACAAGATATCCAGTAAATAAAACTGTTATTGATTAAAAGGCTCTGATTATGCCAGATGGTGGAGTTAAAAAAACTCATCAACACTAGCAGGGGGAGGTGGAGTGAAATAGAGAAACAGTTTGGTAGTTTACTTGTGTAAGGGGGTGGGAAGTGAAGGGGGTTTGCGAGAAAAGGAAAGAAATTCAGCAAAATAGAAAGGAGAAAGGGAGAGACGTTCAACCTCGACCCATAGAGGGCAAGGAGCACCAGAGTCTTGAAGCCAAAAAGAAGATTGGCACAGTAGAAATGCCATTTGGTAGGCCGGAAAATCTGGAAAGTTAACTCCACCTTCTGACTTTGGTCGAATTAACCTGGCCAATGACATCCGAGATTTTTTGCCATTCCAAAGAAAAGAAGATAACAATGCGCTAATCTTTTTGAAGAATGTGGAATGAATAGGTAAAGGGATGTTAGAAATTCTGTAAAGAATTATAGGAGACAACATCATCTTAATGGTGTCAAGGCGACCCCACCTTGACAAATAGAGAGGGTGCCATCTAGATGTCAAATCAGTTATTTTTTGGATACATTTAGGCATGCAGAGAGAGATTTCATCCGAGAAGGACGGAGTAACATGTAAGCCTAAATATTTAATGTGCGAGGAACTCCAGGTGAAATTGGAAGCGCTGAATTCAGATTTAAAAGTAAACTTTGTTAGGGGTAAAATCTCACATTTGTCATTATTAAGTTTATAGCCAGAGATGGAAGAGTAAGCACGTACCTCATCTAAAAAAGCGGGTATGGATTCAGTAGGATTGGATATGAAAAGTAAAATGTCATCCGCGTATGCAGCTAGTTTGATATGAGAATGCATGGTGCGAAAACCATGTATGTTAGGATTCTGGCGGAGTTTCGAAAGGAAGGGTTCTAGAGCCAAATTAAAAAGAAACGGGGATAAAGGACAACCTTGTCGAACACCCCTGCCAAGGTCAAAGAAGGAAGAGACTAAACCGTTGGCACATATCGTGGCACGTGGGTTGGAATAAAGGAGGGAAACTATAGAAATACATTTGGGACCAAAGCCAAACCATTTTAAGGGTAGAGAAGAGATAGGTCCATTCAACCCTATCAAATGCTTTCTCGGCAACCAATGCAATCGCTGCAAGAGAATGTTGCATACGTGAGGACTTCGACAGGACATTAAGCAAAAGCCTGGTATTATCAGTAATAAAGCGTCCCTTGACGAAGCCAGACTGCTCCGAACCCAACACGTTAGGTAATATGAGGTCTAACCTTGCTGCAATAGATTAGGCAAATATTTTATAGTCTATATTAACCAAAGAGATGTGCCTATAGTTCTTACAATATCTGGTGTCCTTTCCCTCCTTGGGTATTAGGCAAATATGCGCATCAGAAAAGGAACCTGAAGAGGCACCTAAGGTAGAAAATGTGTCTAATAAGGAGTGCAATTTAGGTAACAATAGTTGTGAGAAGTGTTGATAAAACTCAACTGTGAAGCCATCTGGCCCAGGAGCTTTATCCTTCTTGAGATGTTGAAGTTCAGTGAGTAATTCCTGTTGGGATATGTCTGATTCTAAGGAGGTAAGATCAAGGGGAAAATGTTAGGGTTTGCGTATGCTGGAGAAAAAGTGTGAGAGGGATTGAGGAGAAAGCTGGGTTTCTGAAGAGTACAGGGTCTTGTAGAAGAGAGAACATTCAGAGAGAATGTCAGCATCATTATACTTGAGAACAGAGTTGTTATCAAAAACAGATTCAATATTTATCTTATTGTGCTTAACTTTCAAATAATTAGCCAAGATCTTTCCAGCCTTGTTACGACCTCCATAAAATTTTGCGCTCAACTTCAATTAGTACAAGGAGGCATCATCAGTAGATTTTTTGTTAAACTGCATCTTAGCAGCAACTAGTACAGTCAAACTATCCTGAGAATGGAAGGTGAAATAGGTGTTTTCCAATCTCTTAATTTTCTGGAGAAGATCTCCAGTAAATTTGCGAGCAGCCCTCCTCTTTTTCGCGACAAATCCAATTACAAAGTCTCTCGCCGCAGCCTTAAAAGCTTCCCAGATGGTATGCTTAGGTATGGAATCAGTAAGATTAATTAAAAAAAACTCACCCAAAAATTCAGTAAAGGAGGCAGTAAATTTAGGATCTAGGAGAAGGGTATTGTTAAAGCGCCACCTCTTAGGCCCATCAGTTTTAGGCAATATGTCAATAGTAATTGAGACAGGGGCATGATCTGACAAGAGTATGGGACCGATTTCAGCATTGGCGAGAGTTTGGGCTATGTTATGTGAGACAAAAAGATAATCAATCCTTGACTCGGAATGGTGGGCAGGCGAATAAAAAGTAAACTCGTTCGTCGCCGGGTTGCAGAGGCGCCAAGCGTCAATGAGTTTATGTTGAGAAATCGTTTGGGCGAAGAGTTTATGGGATTTGTTTGGGATATAAAGTACTTTAGAGTTCCTATCAAGGAAAGGGTCGAGAGGCTGATTACAATCTCCAGCCAATATGAAATTATCTGTAACAAATTTGGAAATATGTGTGGACATCGTGCGCCAAAAAGCAGGGTCACCGTGTGGGGGCATAAACATTGAGCAGAGAGATTGGAACACCTCTAATGGATAAATAAACATGGGTCCATCTACCTTCAGAGTCTGATTCTTGAGACACACATGAATAAGCTAAAGATTTGCGACACAAAATTGCCACCCCATTACGTTTACCATCACCAGGAGAGTAATAAACATCACCCACCCAGCCCCTCTTGAGTTTTGCAGACTACATCTGAGAGATGCGTTTCTTGCAGAAACGCAAAAACAACATATAGGGGCCGATTATGATTGCGGTTCTTCCGCATCCTCGGGGCCGGCGGTAGCCACCGCCGGCCCAGAGGATGCGGAAAAACCGCAGCGGACTGACCAAGGACCCACCGCCACATTAGGATGGCTGGTGGGTCCTGGTTTCCGTCCGCAGCTTTTCCGCCGCGGTCGGCTTACAACCGCGGCGGAAAAGCTCTGATATGGTGACGGTGTCTCTCAGACACCATCCGCCATATCAGGATGGGCTTTAAAAAGTGCTTTTCCACGGCGGGTTTTCCGCCGTGGAAAAGCATACGGATCTTCACTGCGGGGGCCCGTTGCGGGCCCCCTAGGTGAAGGGGGGGTGGGGGGTGCACATGGGGGGTACCTATGGTACCCCCCTGCATTTGCATACAGAAAGCGGCAGGCACCGCGCGGTGCCTGCCTCTTTCTGCATGCAAATGAAATGCGTGCATTTTTAACATTGCCGCGGGTGCAGCTTGAAGCTGCACCCGCTGCAATGTTAAAAATTGAGGATGTGACTGCCAGGGTGGCGGTCACATCCTAATTGCACAGGAGGGAACTCCGCATGCCATGCGGAGGTTCCCTCCTGCTCTGCGTCTGTCCGCGATCCTAATCGACCCCTTAATTTGGCAAGGTGAGACAAAATTCTTTGTCTTTTAATTGGATAATTAATACCCTTAACATTCCATGTGACAACTCTTAACGACATAACATGAAAAACATATTATGACAGACAAAATGAAAACATCCATAAAAGAAGCCTGCCGAAAAAAGGAAGCGAAGAAAAGAAAAAGACTTGTGGAAGAAGATGAAAAAGAAGTGGAAGAACAGTATAGAGGAGTATGAGGCGATAAAAATATTAACAGACAAAGTAGAAAAAATACTGAGGACAGACATGTGAAAAGATGAAAAACAGCTAATGGAAAAGATATCACATGAGAAGAAGTGAGAAGTACAATATGAAAGAGTGAAAAATGAAGAGATAGAAGAGATTGAATATGAATTGACACCTACCGAAAGGGAAAGGGAAAGGAGAGTGGAAAGGAAAGGGAGAAGAGATGCAAAGATAATTACGTGGAACATGTGAGGAAAAACATACTTACAAAGGAGAAAGGTGCAGAGGTACAGTTGGGATCAAAACCAGAAAAGTGGGGAGGGGAGGGTGGAACCACACTGAGTAGGCAAGACGTCCAGAGTCAGCAAGACGTCAATCCAGGACATATCGCGGAGCGGGGTTCTTGATCTATGAAAACATGAGGAGGACAACAGCAAAAATTAACCATACAACGAATGTGAGCACTGATAACTGGAACAGAAGTAAGCTAAAAATACTAAAAAACATATGGAATGCAGAAAACGATTCTACTCAACAGGTATCATGCACAGTAAAACAGGCATAAAGGAAGGAACAAAAAACCAGAAGAGTCAAGGAGGAAAGGAAGAAGATGGACCAGACAGGTCCATAGCAGAAGTGTGACATGAATTCAGGAAGCTTTGAAGACGAACAGGATCCTCGTATGTTGTGGTTTTATTGTAGTCGGTGACCTTAAAAAGGCATGGGTGAAAAAGTCCATATCTGGAACCGATAGAGCAAAGATCAGCTTGCATGTCCAGGAATACCTTGCGACGATTTGCTGTAGCCTTAGCATAGTCCTGCGCAAAGAACAAAAGTGATCCTGACCAAGTAAGACGAGGAGAAGCTCTGGCTGCTGACAAAACTTTTAAGAAATCTCTGTATTCCAGGAAACACATGATGACACCTCTAGGTCTTGACGTAGTAGAAGTTGAAGTCGGAGCACTGCCACGCCTGTGTGCTCGTTAAATATTAAGCACAGTACCCACTGGCATATGCAAAAGCTTGGGGAGGAAAGATTGGAAAAAGGCAATGAGATCAGTCCCCTCACATCCCTCCACCAGGAGGTTGTTGTGCCTATTACGGTTTTCAAGGTCCTCCAGCTGCTTCTGAAGAGAGTAGACCTGCGATTGCAAGTGAGAAACTTTGGTAGACGATTCCTGGAGAGAAGAAACACCCCGTTCCACTGTGGTGACTCGTACATCCATCTGCGCCCAGTTGTCAGTCAGGGTTTGTAGTTTAGCATTAGTTTCTTCCATGAAAGGGCAGAGGGCCCGTATTTCATCCAGCAAAAGCTCCATAGATATTGACGTTGTGGATTTAGGTGGTGAGGGAGGATCCTTTTGTAACCCTTTGGTGGTAGCTTTCCCTGAAGAAATCACAGATGGTTCCATCTCAGGCTGTGAGTCACTGTCGAGACAGGGTTGAGAAGCCTCGTACCTAGCAAACTCAGAGAACAGTTTAGAGTTCTTAAGAAGAGTGCAACTCGAGGTATTAGTAGCAGTGGTCGTAGATTTTTTGCCCATAGGGTACAATAACACACTAAAGGGAGCCTGTCAGTATAAGATTGGGCACGCTATGAGGATGTGGAAAGCGCAAAAGTCACCAGGATGCCATGAGGAATGAAGGAAAACCACATAATAATAGGCTCAATCACAGAAGTAATATATTCAGCACCATGCCAGAAGGTACATACAACTGTATTAAAAAACCATAGGAATCCCTTGCAATTCACAGCAAAAACAGCAAAAAAGCATCCACTAATAAGGCAAAGACATCAAGCATCAAAAGCCTGAGAGGAAATAGCAGCCGCAGCGGTGAAAAGCTGAAGAGAGTCACAAAATGGCCGCCATTCATTGTGGGAAACAGTGCCTCATAAGTTCATGGAATGAGGTGAAAGCAGTTTAAGATAGAGTCATTTGGAAGAGCAGGCAGGAACATTCAACTGCAGTAAATGACATTGCGCTATGCGTGAAGCGTGCTCTGAAGAATCAGAATGGCGGCCGCGGCTGTGAAAGAGCCGCGACCGGAACGCCGTCGGCGAAAAATTAAGCAAAACAGCTTCAAAGGGCATCCAGAAAAGCTTCCAATCTTACCTGGGGCATTCCGCTAAGCAAAGCCTCCATTTCCGACGCTCGGGAAGCCCGTATACCGCAGATGTTCACCGGCGCTGACGAGCGCTTACACTGGAGCCGCCATACTCAACGGGCGCCAAGCCATGCCCCCCGATTGCTTACCTTCTGCTTGGCTCATTTACACTATTCTGAACTATTCCTCACTTTCTTTTCTACTTTAACATCACCACCTTTATCTACTAGGATGGTTGGCGCATGTACCTTTGGCTCAGAGCCCAGGACAGATGCAGTTAATTTACTAACTTTTGTAGGTGAGTCTCGCATCTTTAATCACTTTCCATGTTTTAGTAAGTGATCTGACAACATCTACTAATGTCCTGTACTGGTTGTCTGTTGTGCTGTGGCACAGCCATCCGACATGTGCTGTCCTTGTCACAATTTAAATGGCGCAATTCGATGTCTCTTTTTTTCTCCACAGGTGAATCTACTGAACTACAGGACCCCTGGTTCAGTATTATACACCATCTTTTGTTACATTCACACGTTTTTGTTTGTTTATTAACTGATTGCAGTAGCTGTTACTTGATCCTGATGAAGTCCATGACACTCTAATAGGTCCCTAGGCTGAAACATGTTGATTGTCTTCTAATGCAACTGTCTCTAATGTCAGCAGTTACATTACTAGCTATCTGTTTTTAATCCTGTCACAAGGTAGCTGAATAAAGCTTGCCATAGCTAACCTTGTAGCCAGTTGTAATCACAATTCACCCTAGCACTGCACCTCATCCACAACATACCACACTCACATAGAGTTTTAGAGTAACCCGCTCTTCCAATATAAAACATCCCTGAGCTCCTCCCTCGCAGTGAGGGGGTTGTGGTCCGTATTAAGACATGGGGTCAGATTTACAAGCCCCTTGTGCCACTTTGCGTAATTTTTAACATGGGGAAAATGACGCAAAAGTGGCGCAAGGGGCTTGTAAATCTGCCCCTAGGTTCTTAACATGAGGAGGCACCCCTATGATGCAGCATGACACCTTTGGTGTGTGAGGGGAACCGTCCTTAAAAGGGATCTCCCTCTCAAGCATGGTTTTTACACTCAAAAATCTGACCGATGTTCTGGACCCGTGGGCTCTTTTTGAGATATGCCTAAAATAACTACTCCTGTTTGTTTGGTTTGCTGGTCCCTTCCCCGGCTTGCCCCCTCCTGTTGGAGCAGTCCTCAAGGTGGCGGTCCCCATCTGAGCACCGGGAGGTGCTGTGGGCCCCCAACGGAGACAAGACACCTGGCCGGACTGTAGGGCTTCCCTCGGCCTCGTCCAAGTGCCGGACCCACGGGCTGGGAGGCCGGGGAGCTCCCCAACATACCACCTGCGGGGCAGCCCCGTGTAGACCCTTGGTGGGGCCGTGGATGAACTGCGAGGGCCGAGCTGCCACCCGCCGTGACGTTCCCGCAGCGGGGGACTTTGCCCTGAGGCCCCGTCCACGTGGAGGCCTGCGCTGCCTGGGGATCACTGCGGCACGGGGGACGCTCCCGGAGCGGGGAGGAGCTGCTGGGGCCCCCTGCGGATGGCCTCCATTGACGCCCCTCCCCTGAGGGAGCCCCTTCTGGGCCCCAGCTGCCCCGTGTGTCTCCGGGGATCCTGTCCTACTGACCTCTGCGTGGGACGACATCTTAGGGGCCCCTGTGGAGGATTTGGAACGACTGGAGCTGAAGGGAGGGGGGTCGAGATGGGGGTGGGGGTCCCCTGTGAGTCTCGCCAGTGGACTGCCATCCTGATCTGGGAGGCCAAGGGCCTCGTGCCCCACAATCGCCAATTGACCCCTCGCCTGTCCCCGGCCTGGGCCCCCTGGCCCCCCTGGGCCGCCGACCACTGCACCCACCCTGCCAATATTTCTGCTCTTCCTCGAGGTGCGAGTGGTGGGTGGACCGGTGGGGATGCCTGGGCCTCGGGCCGCTCTGCCAAGACTCAGCTCTGCCTTCCTGCGCCCAGACTGGGCCCACCACCGTGTGACATAGCGACTGGGACGCTGCTGGGGTGTCCCCTCTGGCTTGACTCCCTACACCAGGAACATTGTGGCTCCCCGTGATGTCTCCCTCTGCCCCTTGACCCTCTGTGTTCTTCCGCCCACGCTGAGGGGGGGTCCCGGAGCTCTGCCGTGGGCATCCGGCTCTGCCTGTGCCACCGTGGGAACTGGATATCTGGATCTACCGTGGGACCGAGTGGCTGCGCTGTTGGACTGAGCGCCTGCACCTGCGGTGCACCCCCTGACCAGAGACCACCCAGAGAAGCCCTGGTCCGGGGAAGGAACCCCCAGCCCCTGGTCCCCTCCTCCTAACTACGTATGGACCAATTAGCCAGGGCGGACCATGGCCCCGGTACCGGACCCCCTCCTCCCTTGGAGGGGACTTATAGACAATCCTCCAGGCGATCAGCGCCTCCCAGACATCGGTGGAGACCAAGATTGGGGAAGTACGAGTTGACGTGGCCCTGATCCGGCAGGACCTCAGAAATGCCACGGCGCGCATCACTGAAGCCGAGTCCCGCATTTCCATGACGGAGGATGACCTGGCCCACCTTCAAACCCTGACGTCTGATCTCAATCATAGGGCGGCGGATGCAGAAAACCGGGCTCAATGGAACAACCTACGCCTCCTAGGCTTTCCGGAGGGGGTGGAGAAGGGCCCGGTGGCCGACTTCTTGGAAACCTGGTTCCGCTCCTGGTTGCCGGCGGAAAAACTATCCCCCTGGTTCACCATAGAAAGGGCCCATCGCTCCTTGGCGCCCAAACCCCCCCTGGAGGCCCTGCGCGACCCTTCATCCTCCGCATCTTTAACTTCCGGGACCGGGATGCCATCCTAGGTGCAGCCCGAGACCTAGGCCCCCTGAGATTCCAGAACTCTACGATCATGGTCTTCCCGGACTACTCGAGGGAGGTCCAGTCCCAAAGGAAATCATGAAGTCATACAAAAGCTTAGGGCAATGGGTCTGCGGTACGGCCTCCTGTTCCCTGCCTGGCTCAAGGTCCTCTTCCAAGACAAATCCTTCTTCTTCTATACCCCGTAGGCCGCCTGGACTTGGCTCACGGAGTAACGTCCCCTTCTGCCTGGGTGGATGCCCTCCCCTTCCCGAGGATTCGGCATCTGCCCCGCCCACGAGGGGCCCAAGCCAACGCGGCGCCGGATCGGCTCCCGCAGATGGGGCTGCCAGCATCAGGATGCCTCCGGCTCGGCGGGGGGGACTGTGCAGTGATCTCCTCCACCCCCGGATCGTGGTTCTCCCCCGGCGGCAGGGCCTTCCACTGTGACCACCATGGATTAGCCCTTGATCTCGGGCATGTGCCTGCGTAAATCCAGATCAGACTCGGACTTGTCCGGCGGCCCAGTGATCCGGGATTCTCCACAGGAGGCAGAGTCCTGAACCTGGCATTGAGATATCTATCTGCCCGCGGTCGCCCTGTGCGGCCGGGATGAGGGGAATGCTCTCCCAGGTCTTACCAGACGCCCGGAAGGCGGACGGCCCTGTGGGGGCTACACCAGAGATCTGTAATTTGACCAACTCACGCTTTTCTTCCCTCCTGCACTCCCCCTCTATTCCCAATTTTCCTCTGCCTATCTCGCTCTAATCTCAGTCTATATATCCTGCTGTCTTTGGTGATTATGCAGATAACTGTCGATGTACTAGGTTTGTTCCTTGACCTTCACTGTTTATGGCTGTTGTTATTCATCCGGCAATACGGAGGGGGGTCCTCCCTTGATTGACTCTGGACTAGAGCCACTGCTCCCAACTAATCATTTCAGTTTAGTTTCAGTCCTCTAATGAGGGGTTTCTTTTGGGTGTTGTACTTAGGGGCGACAGATGCTTCCTGCTCCTAAGTGTAGGGTGGGGGGTGTTGGGGAGGTTGGAGGGGGGGCCATTGTATCCCATGTGGTTAATGGTTCTAGCCGCCTATGGGCTGCTTTTCAGGTTGGTATTGTTCGGCTGCTTCCCGGCTTACATAGTTGCTGCTTACGAGCGGCTGGTAGCAGCTCCTCCTACTATTGTTCTATGGTGTGCACAATCCTGTCTTACATACACTTATTGCACACCGATGCTCTGGCAACCCTGGGTCCCCTTGGGCCACCAAAGAAGCGGACCGTGGGTGGCCGCCCCCCCTTCCTCATACCCCACCGGTGCCCCGGGCACCTGGGCTCTGTTGACCTGCGCTGCATACCCTGTTCTCTGGGTCCGGAGTGATGTGATGGGTCCTACCCCCGCGGCGCGCCCCCTGCTGCCCCCACGCTCCCCCATGTCCGCGCCTCCCCCAATGGCGTACTCTATGGCTTTGCCCCTCCACGTTCTCTCCTGGAACGTCAATGGTCTCCTTGACCACCTCAAGCGCACGGCGGTACTCCGAGCGGCGCATCGCCTCTTAGCGGACGTGCTCCTTCTCCAGGAGACCCACCTCTTGGGAACCCAATGTCACTTCCTAGCTCGATACGGATTTGCGACGGTCTGGCACTCTGGGTTCTAGTGCGGGTCCCGGGGGGCGGCAATCCTGCTTCGGAAGGGTCTCCCTTTCACCCTGACTAAAGCCTACAATGATCCACAGGGGGGATATGTTGCGGTCTCGGGCGTGATGGAAGGTTGCCCCCTGAACATCCTGAATGTCATGTCCCACCTGCTCTCCTGCCCCCGACGCTGCGCTCCCTCACGCAGATCCTCTCCGCTTTCCCGCCCGGCCCCACAATTGTTGGCGGTGACTTAAACGCTGTAATGCAGCCGGGACGGGTCACGTCGGGTCCCCCTTGGGCGGCCCGCTCCTCATCCGCGGCGGCCTTCTCGAGCTGGGCGTCTGCCCTGGGGCTCTGCAATGCCTAGCGGGTATGGAACCCTTGCAAGACACATTACACTCATACCTCGGCCTCCCACCACACCCACTCCCGCATAGACCGTCTCCTGCTCCTGGCCACAGACTGCCACTTGGTCTCCGGAGTGACTATCTTGCCAAGGAGGCTGTCAGACCACTCCCCAGTCTCCCTCGCATGGGCTCCAACCATGGGGATCGTGCGCGGTGTGGCGCCTCAATGTCTGGTTCCTTCAGGGCCAGACTTTGGTGGAGGACCTAGGGCAGGAACTTATCCATCTACTTCACCACCAATGAGGGTTCCGTCCCGTCGCCGGGGACCCTTTGGGAGGCTGGTAAGGCAGTGATCCGTGGAGTGGCGAGGGGACTAGTCCACGCCAAGCGAGCAGACCGGCTGGCCCGGCTTGCGGACTTGGAGTCCCGGGCAACCCGGCTTGAGGCCGAACTGGCTGCGAGCAGTCGGGAGGATCCCACCCGGCAGTTAGCGTTAATCTGAGAGGAGCACTGCCAAGTCTCGCTCGACTAGGCCTAGTAGCAGTGGCACTCGTCGGTAGCGCGGATATATGGCTGGGGTGATAAAAATGGTAAACTCCTCCACAACCTGGTGTCCTACCCTAAGATTCACCGCGTCATTCCGGAAATTTGTGCACTGGATGGCACCCTCCGGATGACCTCTGGAGCCATAGCGGGAACCTTCGCCGACTTCTACACTCGCCTTTATGCAGCGCGCCCTCTGGATGCGCTTCTAACTACCCTCCTGGACAGAGCTGGCGTCCGGTGTCCTCCCTCGCTCTGGAGGATGCAGAATCCTTGCAGCAGCCCTTCTCGCAGGAGGAAGTCTTGGAGGCTATCCCTCTTCTGAACCGGGGCAAAACGCCTGGCCTGGACGGATTCCCACAGTAGTTCTATGCGGCTTTCCGGGATACTCTAGCCCCCCAGCTGCTACATCTCTTCCACCATGTGACAGAGAAGGGCGCCTTCCCCCCCGAGTCGGACTTGGCCACGATTGTGGTCATTACTAAGACCCATCTGCCCTCGGTGAAATGTGCGGACTTCCGTCCTATCTCACTCATCAACACTGAAATCAATATCTTCGCCACAATACTGGCCCAGAGGCTTAAGCGCTTCCTACAAGACCTGGTCCTCCCGGACCAATGTGGCTTCATGCCAGCCAGAGGTACCCGTCATTGAAACACCACTATGGCACGGGAACTGGCTCCGAGAGGTGTCATCCCTGGGCGGGTTCCGACGCTGGGATCTCATTGGGGTTTCAGTGCTCGGGGATGTATGGGTGGGGGACCACATTCGAGCCTTTGCTGATCTACAGCAGCACCACGGCCTTCCCCGCGCTCAACACTTCCGCTACCTGCAACTGCGTCACGCCCTGCATGCGCATCTCCCCGCGCCAACTACCCTCCCAGAATTTAGCCCACTAGAGGCCCAGGTAATGATGGGGGACCTGGGGAGGGGGCAGTATTCCGAATCTAGCATGCCCTAGTCAATAATAGCCCCGCGTCCCTTGACCACCTGCGTACCCGATGGTAGGGCTGGGTGGGACCCCTGGAGGAGGCCAACTGGAGGGACGCGTTGATGGCCCCACGTACCCTGACCATGTAATCCAAGTTGTGGCTGGTACAGACATACTACCTGCAGACGTCCTACCTCAACCCAGAGAGGCTTTTTCGAGTCCGCCTGAGAGCCTCCCCAGACTGCCCTAGATGTGGGTAATCCCCGGCCGATTTTTTTCACATGGTGTTGAATAAGGGTAAGGCTATGACCTTTTTCAAGATTTGCCCGGCGCTAACCGCCCTTGTACCATTCAAATTACCAAGCAATGAGGCAGGTGCCGGAGACCAGAAGGCAGGAAACAGAAGTTTTATTCCGACGGAGCAGAACACATCAGATCGGACAACAAGGTATCGTCTCGAGGTGCTCTAACAGCCTCTCGGAGGCCTGGCCTCTTATACACAGGTTTATGGCATGTGACCTTTCTTTATTACAATCAGAACATTGTGAAGTAAGGAAAAAGTCATCCCCGTAATCCTCGTGTCAATCCCACCCCCATATACCTCCACAATAGAGGTCCTCAACCTGCTGATAAGAGGAGGGGGTCATCACGCAGCTGTGTATTCCGCCGAGTCTTAGGATGTGTACGCCTGATCATATCCCGGGGGGTGGGGAGGTCTTGATCAATAGAGGGTCCTTTGAAGAAGGGTGACTTCATACAATAAGGGGCAGTAAATGATATCTCCCGGTTTAGGCGATGGCCTCGGACCTGTGTGGACAGCTGGACACGGGGGAAGGGGTCATCAAAGGAGTGGTATTCATGCCGCGTGGACAATCGAGCGCGGAGGGAAGGTTTATCAACAGAGGGGCATTCATGGGAGGAGAGGAGATGCTGGTCAGGCGCAGGCGTGACTCCCAAGGACAGGGTCATGCAGAAGGGTTATGCTCATGAGAGGGAGGGAGGGGGAGCCAGGGTGCGCGGAGGATGCCTGCTGGGTCAGAGGGGCGCGCTGGCGATCGATCGTGGACAGGGAGACCATGATACCTAAAATGGTTGTCGTGCACGTTGTACATGGGTGACAAGCTGGCGCAGATGATGTTCAGCTCGTAAACTAAAATTCCACAGTCCTCCCTTTTAACATGTCTCGCCAACTTGTCAGTTCGGATTTATCCCCATAAGGCCACGTATTTCTACTTCGTAGAGGGGACTCATGTGCTCAGTTCGGAAGTCCAAAGTCTTTGGGCACATACAGTTAGAAACGCAACTGCACAAGGAGGGTAGACATTGAATACCCAAGCAACACCCACATAATATCACAACAGGTATCAGTATGAAGGAAAACAACGTCCAACCCCAGCCCTTCAAAGTGTCCCAAAACCAGCTCCCAAGCGACCATCCTTCTTGTTCTTGGTGTACCTCCGAGGAAAGTCTGTGGAGGTGCTCAATTGCCTTGTAGGCTGAAGGCGAATTGTCTGGCACGTAGGTGCAGCAGCTAGATCCGATGATGCGGCATGCTCCTCCTCGATCGGCTAGAACAACATCTAGAACAAGGCGGTTTTGAAGGGCCACAAGGCGGACCGCCTGAAGCTCAGCCGTGTTCTTAGCGAGGATGCCAGCCGTGATGTTGATCGTTGTTTCTACTGCCTGGGTCAGGTGTCGGATAGCGCGGCTGTTTGCCATTGGCCCCCACAGAGGAACAAGTCCCTTTGCTGCATCTAGGAACTGTGCTCCGGTGGAGTCGGCTTGTCCAATGTCATCTGCACGCCTCTGCCGGTGATGGTTGGAAGGGGCTACATACGTGGGGGGAAGAACGAAGGCAATGTAACAGATACCCTTCCAACCTTTCGGGAGCCAGGTGTAAGCTTTGGTGCCACACACAAAGTACATGTTTGGAGAAGCAACAAAGGAAGGGGGGTCGGCTGAGTCCAATGTTCTGATGATTCGGCAGGAACTGCGACCCACCAGCTGTGTTCCCTGGCCTTCGAGACACACAAGACCTGTGACATTGATAACAGACAGAGCCACAGTCAGAGTGGCAGTAGTTTGTTTTTGCAGATGAGAGAAGGTGGATCTAGCTGGATTGTGGAGCACCTGTACTTCGACACGTTCTTTGGCTGGAATGTCTTTAAGAAAGGTGGCGCCTGTGAGCGCAGGACACAGGGGAGCAGAGGTCTTTCCGGTTTTGTTCAGCCAGAACCCAGAGTAGAAGTGCGACACCGTCTGGCTGGAAGTGGCGTTGTCCTTGTGGCTCTCTTGCATGAGGATCAAGCAGGCGAGGCAGGAGCCGTGAACTGAGAAAGGAGAAGGGATGAAGGGGATGGAGTGTCCAGTGGCATGCGGGAGCAACCCGCAGATCTAGCAGTTTGTAGCATTTGCAGCAAGGTTGTGTTGGTGCAACAGTTGCACGAAGGAATTGTTCCAAAATTCCCTGCGCCTTTCTCGGAGCTGAGGCGGCAGGGAGATTAGGTGATGCTCTTTCATAGGGGTTGGTTGTGCAGTGGGCAGCAATGCCTCATGAGCCGGTGTGCTTTCCTCCAGAAGCCAGAAGGAGGTCATGAAGAGGAGGCAGAAGAGGAAGAAAATAAAGATGGCGATTGTCTTTGATTTGTGCAAATTGTCAGTCTTTGGATTTCTATAGTGGGTATTTCCTGTTGCTTCCATCATCTTCTCATCTGGCGCTTCCATCATCTTCTTATCTGGCGCTTCCATCATCTTCAAGGGGCTCGGTAGCGGGCAGAACCACAGACTTCGTTTAGCTTCTCTCCCGGTAACACTTGGTTGCGTTTAGGTCACCGTTCTGAGATTCAACTTAGTCCGTGGCCTACTTAGCCGAAGCTCCCTCCTTTCGACGCAGGAAATACCCTTCTCTGGTTGGCACAGTGGGGTCAGAGAATTTTGCAAGTTCAAGTGCCTCAGTATCGGGATAACAGTTCAATGTTGGTCGATCTTTGTTCAGGAGCTCTTCTTGGGTGTTGACGTTGTCTGTCGTGGCCAGGGTCGAGGAGATCTTCCTGCAGTGGTGTGCGTGCAGCCAGTGCCGCTTCCCCTCCACTCGAAGCGCTGTCCGGGTGGTGATAAGCACTTGCCAGGGGCCCGTCCACCGGGGTTCCAGACTCTTGGTCCGCTGGAAGTTTCGTATTAGAACGAAATCTCCCGGTTGGATGTCGTGGCCGGGGCCCCTGGAAGCATCGGGGATGGCCTGCTGCACCTGTTGATGAATGACAGACAATGTTTTAGTTAATTTGCACAAGTAATCAGATAGTAGGACGTCCGGGACGTCATGAATGGAGGTTGGTTTGGGAGCAGTCCAGAGGTTCATCGGTCGCCCGAATACAACCTCGTAGGGGGTCAAATGGTGTTTGGTGGGAGTGGAGCGCATCGATAGCAATGCCAGTGGGAGGGCATCCGGCCATTTAAGTCCAGTGGTGGCCACTATTTTCGACAATTTCAACTTCAGTGTGGCATTATGGCGTTCCACCAGGCCGGCGGATTGGGGGTGGAAGACTGCGTGAAATCTCTGTTTCACCCCCAATCCCTTTAGGATCAGTTGGATAACCTCGGCTATGAAGTGGGGGCCATTGTCGCTCCATAAAATTCGACAAAGGCCATAGCGAGGGAAGAATTCTTTCAGTAGTACTTTGGCAGTAGTCATGGCAGTGTTGTCACGGGTGGGATAGGCCTCTACCCATTTGCTGAAGGCACATACGATGACTAGTACATACTTCAAGCCTTGGCATCTCTCTAGCTGGATGTAGTCCATTTGAAGGACCTCAAAGGGGTGATTGGGGATCCCAAACCCTCCCCGGGGTACCACAGTTCCTTTCCCGGGGTTGTGTTGCAGACAGATAAGGCACTGTTGGACTAGGCGCCTGGCTGAGTCGGGGATTTTGTCGTTGTGCCAGACTTTGGAAATGAGTTCGATCATGGGTGCAGATCCTATGTGTGCGGGGGAATGAGCCATTGTCAGTATGGGGATCAGGTATGAGTCAGGTAGCAACCATTTGTTTGCATCTTTTGTTCGCCAGCAGCCCTCATCATCCTTCAAACCCACCCCGGCCCACTTAGTCAGTTCGTGAGGGGTGCTGGCCGACTGGATGTCTCTGATCATCTCCCTTGTGTCAGTCCATTTCTCTGCTTGTGACCTGGTCACATACATGCGTGTCACCGTCCTATTCTCAGCTGTGGTTCGTGCAGTGATGTCGGCCAGTGCATTCCCTTGTCCGACTAAGTCTGTCACCCTTTTGTGTGCCTGACATTTGATCACAGCTAATCGTTTGGGGAGGAGAACTGCTTCAATCAGGGCGGAGACTAGATCTCCGTGGAGGATAGGGGTGCCGTGGGACGTCAGGAATCCCCTCTCCCTCCACAGGAGTCCAAAATGGTGAACCACCCCGAAGGCATACTGGCTGTCTGTATATACGTTCGCGGTGGTTCCCGTGGCTATGATGCATGGTCGTGTGAGGGCTATCAGCTCTGCTGCCTGGGCAGATCGTTGTGTGATGCAGGCTGTCTCAACTACTGTTCGGGCTGTCGTTACTGCATAGGCAGCTGAAGTGGTGCCATCTGGGAGTTTGATGCATGAGCCGTCTACCCATAGCTCTCCATCGGGGTCAGTGAAAGCAGTATCTCGGAGGTCAATTCTACTCCTAGTTTGTTCGTCCGTGAGGGTCACACAGTCGTGTATGGGAGGAACGTCGGGGTCATTTTCAGGTAGGGGCAACAATGTGGCCGGATTCAAAGTCGTGCATCTCTTTAGTGTGATGTGGGGTGCAAGTAGCGTCAATTCGTACCCTGTCAGTGGTGCGCTAGTCAGATGTTGAGTCTTGGTTTGGTTCAGAAGGGTGTCGACAGCATGGGGTACTAACACGGTCAGAGAGTTTGAAAGTACGATCCCTTCGCTCTGACGGATAGAGACGGCAGCGGCAGCTACCGCTCGAAGGCAGGCAGGCAAAGCTCTGGCTACAGGATCAAGAGTGGCGGAGAAGTAGGCACAAGGGCGCTGCTTAGGACCAATTGATTGAGTCAGGACAGACAATGCACACCCCTCCCTTTCGTGGGTGAAGAGGGAGAGGGGTTTGGATTAATCCGGGGTTCCTAGGACGGGTGCTGAACAGAGTGCATCTCGTAATTCCTTAAAGGATGCTTGACACTCAGGGGTCCAAGGGAGCGGGAAGGAGGCATCTTTGGTTAATAGGGCAAGTAGGGGTTTTACAATGAGGCTGAAATTAGGTAACCACTGTCTGCAAAAAGAGGTTAGGCCAACCAAAGAGCGGACTTGCTTTTGTGTTTTTGGGACGGGGGTGTCTAGGATGGTTTGGATTCGGTCGGGTGTGAGTTTCCTCCCTTCTTTGGACAGGAGATGGCCTAGGTATGTCACTTGTGGCTGGCAGAACTGTAATTTCTTTTTGGAAACTTTATGGCCATTCTCTGCAAGAAAGTGTAGGAGTTGGACAGTAGCTGTGATTGCAAGTGGGGTGGTGTCAGCCGCCAAAAGGATATCATCGACATATTGAATCAACACCACTCCATCTGGTAGCTGGAAAGCATCCAGCTGTCTTTTGAGGGCCTGGCTGTAAATGCTGGGGCTTTCAGTGTACCCCTGGGGAGCTCTACAAAATCGGTACGAGCGGGATTTTAAAGTGAAGCCAAAGAGATAACGGCTGTCTGGATGGATGGGGATAGAGAAAAACGCATTCTTAAGGTCGATAACAGTGAAGGTGGTGGCAGTGGACGGGATGAGGGTCAGAATGGTGGTGATATCGGAGACTACGGGGTATTGGGGTACAACCACTTTGTTAATTTCTCGCAGGTCGATGATGAAGCGGTATGCTTTCTCATCTCCTTCGCCTTGCTTCTTAACAATAGGTAGGATTGGGCTGTTGCAGACGTTGCTAACTACTTCTTCGACCACTCCCGCATCCACCAGAGACTGAATGATCGCTACCAGTGCCTTCTCGCCCTCGGGCGATATCCGATATTGTGGGAGTTTCGGGAGCATAGCGTCCTGTCTTACAGTTATATGAATAGGGTCAATCATCATTCGTCCCACATCGGAGTCATTTTTGGCCCATAGGTACGGAGGCAGGGTATCAAGCAAGGACAGGTCTGCATCAGTTATGGAGCACATGTGTCGTGAGGGGCAGGATTTGGGTATGTCTGGGTTGTCGTACAGGATGACTCGGATTCCATCTGGGGAACACCTAATGGTAGCTCGAAAATGTTTCAGTAAGTCAATGCCCATAATGGCGTCAGGGGAGTTGGAGGAGAGCAGAAATGTCGTGTCAGTGGTGTTGTTTTCTAGGTCAAAGGTGATAGGCACGGACAGGGGGTTAGTGGAGGGCGTCCCATCGAAACCTATCGATGTAATGTGTGAGCCAGACAAGGGTGCCCTTGGAATCAGTCGTTTCGATAACACACTACGTGTCGCCCCAGTGTCTACCAAAAATGGAGACTCTGTACCCAGGACCTTAGCAGTGACATAAGGACCTTGCTGGTCAACACAGAGCTCGACTGGATCCCTCCCTTGCCCCTGGCAGTCCTATGCAAAATCAGGGGCATTCTCACCATCGGATAGTTGATATTGGTTCTGTCGGGGGCGGTCAAATGTGTTCGATCTCCCTGATCTGTCATTGTTGGTGTCGTTTGTGTGCCCTCGTCCTTGTCCTCTGTTTCTCTGACCACCTGCCACATCCCTGGGGTCCCTATTTCTATTCATCTCTAGCAGAACCGGACACTCGGATTTCCAATGGCCGAATCCTTTGCAGAAGGCGCATTGGTCATTGCTAATGTCTCTACGTCCAGTGTAGGGTGTTGGGGTGTGATCTTTAGGAGGTAGATTTCTGGGGGTGGTCGATTGGTAGTTCCCCCTTTGGTGTTCCCGTCCTACTGCTATACCTTGTATCTGGGCTATCATTACCCTTTCTTTTAAATCTTTCTTCTTTTTCTCGGACGCCCTATCATTCTCATTCTTTTGGTGCTCGTAATACTGAGCCATCTGAAGGATAGCTGCGGGTTTGGAGGCCCCCCAACTACTCTCACTCGTCTGCAGTTTTTGGGAGACCTCTTGTGATAGGCCCTTTACATAATTTTGTACAAACAGGTGCTGTCCGGTTGCGGTGGTCATGTCTTGGCCACTGTAGTCGGAGAACACTGTCTCGAATCGGGAGAAATATTCGGACACATCTTCCTGGGGTTTCTGTCGACAGGCCGTGACTATCGACCAATCTACCTTTTTCTCTGGGATCAGTGTCTTTAACTTCTGAACTAATTTGTCTGGGAGTTCTAATATGTCCTTTACTGGTTTCCTTCCAGGCTCTCGCTGTCTATCTAGTTTACTGAGTTGGTCCCAGGTATGTCCAAACAGATCCGTGTGGTCAGCCTTCCGGATTTGCTTCCACACGTCAGCTGGCAGGCATAACCCGAAAAACAAGTCAATGTCCGCTAAAGTCATTATTGTCGAACCCAAGGCTGTGCCTAATTCGGTATAGAATGCTGTCGGGTTCTTTCCTAAATCGGGCAGAGTTTGTTTAAAGGTTAGGATATCTTGTCGGTCCCATGGTAGGTAAACCCAATTGTACACAACCCTCCCTTTTGCGTCTGCGTGATTAATATCATCGCTTGTTCCCTGGCCACGTGGCGGGATCCAGTAAGGGGCCGCTTCTCTGATGGGCATCATAGTATTGGCTACTTCTACTGAGGTTGTTTCAGGGACTGTAACCTTGGTTTCTGGTTTTTGCTCAGTGAGGTGGCGGAAGACCTCAAGCGTCTGCATGAAGAGTTCCGTCGCCTCACATTCAGTCCCATCTCCGACATCAATCTTCCTATACAGTGTGGTCAGTTTAGCGGGGTCCTTACTTTGATACCTATCTTCATATGCGTTCAGGGTGTGGTAGCTGAATCGCAAAATGAAATGCCGTCTGTGGTTATCGGCATGCGAGTTATACATGTTCATTGTGTACTCTTCGCTCTCCCTTCGTTCCACTAGTGTCTTTGCTATTTTGTCAATCCCATCCCGTTCATCTTTGCTCAACCTATTTGATCTGGCTGGTGGGTGCTCGCTAGCCTCGGGGGCATCTGTTGGTGCTGCTAATGTGGCTGGTGCGGAGGCCGTGAGGGCTGGTGCACCAGCGCTAAGGCCGTTCTCGCTCGTACTCAGGGCCTGCAGGTGTTGTTGGCAGGGAGCATATGGAGGGGGCATGTAGATGATTGGGGGACCTAGCAGTAACTCATCGTTCGCCCGCTGTTTGGAGGGCAATTCAGGGTAGAGCGCAGAGGGGGTCCTAACAGGACATTGACCTGTCGACCCTAATTCTTGGTTTTGTGCAGCTACTTTTCTTTCTTTTATTTCTTCTTCTAGTTGCTTGGCGGCTAGGTGGGCTGCCTTTCGTAATTCTTTCCCTATTTTTGCTTCTTCTCTTTTCTGTCGTTGTTCCGTTTCTTTGCCCCACATACCAATACTATCGAGCATAGTGGGCGTGGTCTTATTTTTCTGGAGCGCTATTTCCAATGTTTTTATTTTATTTTCATCAAAGGAACCTATCAGTGGCCACTGACTTTCGGGGTTCTTCTTTGTATATTTATGCCATAGCTTAGTATAAGCTATAGCGACTAGTCCATGCTTAGTGAACATGTCCTTATTAGGGGTGCCCTCCAGTGGAGCTGGATGGTTCATCTCTAATAAGCGGTCCGGGCTGTACAGGCTACCAATCAGTGGGGAGAAGATAGGCATGATGGGTTACAACGGGGACAAAGGTCTGCACTACCTATCTTATCACGGCGGACAAAGACTAGACAGAATATTTCTATTCTACGTTGTTTGTAGGCCGTGAATACCTCAAAAGAACCAATACCGAACAGTCAATGTTCGGTCAATCAAACAATCAGTGGGGAGAATAAGTGGGTGCGAAAAGTTTTGCGTTACCCACTCTTTTTCTACCTGCAAAGAGAGACCTTGTTCTTCCCTGTTTGCAGACAGAGAATCTCCAGACAACGATCCACGAACGACAGTTTGGGAAAACAGTGGGGGAGGAAGATAGGCACGACGGATTACAATGGGGACAAAAGTCTGCGTTACCTATCCTTCACTGTTTGCAAAGAGAGAGCCTCTTGTTTCTCCGTTTGCAGACGGTGAATCTCCAGAGGGATCAACAAAGCGTAATACTAGTATTATCCAAACCAAACAATCATTTCTCAATTTGTCGTGTTTACACGACCTTACCCGGACCGCATGGACGGTTTCCTGTCTTCCGAATCCAGCGCCCGATCGTCCTCTCTTCTTCGTGATGTTCGTGGCACTCCTGATGGTTCCCAGTCAGGACCGTAGATCACTCGAGAGAGGTCTGTTCGGAACTAGTGAAGGTCGGATGATCGGCTGTCAGACGAGGGTCTATCGGACACGAGCTCTCCCGATCGTTGCAGTCGTTCACTCTGTCGTCGGGACCTCTCCCACTGGATCCACGTGTCGCTGATGGGCCCCACGCTTTGGGACGCCAATTGTTGAATAAGGGTAAGGCTATGACCTTTTTCAAGATTTGGACAACAAGGTATCGTCTCGAGGTGCTCTAACAGCCTCTCGGAGGCCTGGCCTCTTATACACAGGTTTATGGCATGTGACCTTTCTTTATTACAATCAGAACATTGTGAAGTAAGGAAAAAGTCATCCCCGTAATCCTCGTGTCAATCCCACCCCCATATACCTCCACAATAGAGGTCCTCAACCTGCTGATAAGAGGAGGGGGTCATCACGCAGCTGTGTATTCCGCCGAGTCTTAGGATGTGTACGCCTGATCATATCCCGGGGGGTGGGGAGGTCTTGATCAATAGAGGGTCCTTTGAAGAAGGGTGACTTCATACAATAAGGGGCAGTAAATGATATCTCCCGGTTTAGGCGATGGCCTCGGACCTGTGTGGACAGCTGGACACGGGGGAAGGGGTCATCAAAGGAGTGGTATTCATGCCGCGTGGACAATCGAGCGCGGAGGGAAGGTTTATCAACAGAGGGGCATTCATGGGAGGAGAGGAGATGCTGGTCAGGCGCAGCCGTGACTCCCAAGGACAGGGTCATGCAGAAGGGTTATGCTCATGAGAGGGAGGGAGGGGGAGCCAGGGTGCGCGGAGGATGCCTGCTGGGTCAGAGGGGCGCGCTGGCGATCGATCGTGGACAGGGAGACCATGATACCTAAAATGGTTGTCGTGCACGTTGTACATGGGTGACAAGCTGGCGCAGATGATGTTCAGCTCGTAAACTAAAATTCCACAATGGTATGGACTTGCCCGGGGCTGGAGAGGTTTTGGAGGGGAGTGGGGAGGGAGTTATCACAGGCCTTGGCCTGGGAGGTCCCTCATGCCCCACTTTGGCTGCTCCTGGGGATATTTGACGGCCTGGATGGGACTAGAACGGACAAACGCCTGCTGGGGACGGCGGTGGCCGTGGCTAAGCGGGACATAGCACGTTACTGGATGCGAGAATCAGCTCCCACGGTGAAGGGCTGGAGGAGGGGGGTGGATTGGTGCGGGGTCCAAGAAGAGGCCCTCTTTGAATCCCGGGGCTCGCCAGAACAGTTCTCCAAAATTTGGGGGAAATGGTACAATCTGCTGCCACCGTGAACTCAGATATATGCCTCGTCTCTTGCCAAACCCAAGTGTATGTAATGACGGACTGCATTGCTTTAAAACCTTTTATGTATACTGCTGATTTTATCCAACTGCACCTAATAATTGCTTAGCTGCTGCCAATGAATTTTCTTTGTTGTTTTAAAGATGCCAATAAAGTTGATTATCAAAAAAAAAATAAGAATTATTGACTTACCCTAGTGCTCTGAAAATCCCTTGGCTTACTTTTATCAAGAATGAGTTTATGAGGTTAGGCGTTCCTGTGCTATGGGCTGACCCAGAGAGGGAATGTAAAGCCACCTCACGATCTAAGCTTGCGACTATCTATCGTTCTGATAAACTTAATGCAGCACAGTGTAATCCTCAAATTGGCTCTGTCACTGCCTCTTTCTTGCATGTTATGTTATTATTCCTTTGAGCCCTTTTTAGATGTCATGTACCCAATTTTAGCTAAACAATTGTATGTTCAATTGAGGCGAGGTGTTCTACCCCTTCGAGTTTTTACTAGTAAGTGGTCAACCCTCGCTCTGAAGAATTGCACAGCTTGCAACTATGAGACTGAAATTGAACTCAATGTCTTCTTTTTTTGCCCGGCGTATGACTAATCAAGGAGGTATTGGCACGTACCCTGTGCAAAAATCTTGGCCTTCGTCATTGTATGCAAGCACTTAGGCCCACATGCATCATCCCGGGATTTTGCGAGTTCTAAAGTGCGAAAAATAGCGATTCGCATTTTAGAATTCGCAAAACGGGATGCATGATTATTTTCGGTAAATTTATGCGATTCGGTAAAAATCGCAATTTTTACCGAATCGCATAAATTACTGAAATACAATTTGCGAATTCGCTATTCCCATTGGTTCCTATGGGCCAAAAGGCCCATAGGAAGCAATGGGAAGGCATTAGCAATTTGCGATTTTCACTTTGAAAATCGCAATTTGTTAATGCATTTCATGGGTGCAGGGGGGGTCCAAAGGACCCCCCCATGCACCCCTGAAATGTATTTTTCGCATCATGTTTCACACACACATGCCCTAAGGACATGTGTGTCCGTAACATGAATGTTGAAAAAAATGCATTTTCAGCGTTTTAAACACTTTTTGCAAATTTACCGAGTGGTTCAACCACTCGGTAAATTTGACCACCTAATTGCGATTTCACAATTTTAAAAGTTATCATGCATTGCTTTTAAGAAATCGCAAATTTGCGATTTCTTAAAAGCAATCGCAATTTTAAAAATGGCAAAAATTTTGCGATTTCTAAAATTGCTTGATGCATCCAAAAAAGCATTTTTGGAATCACAAACGGCCGATTTTAAGGAATCGCACCGTTTGCGACTCCAAAAATGCTTGATGCATGTGGGCCTTAGAGTGTTAAAGTATGACACAACTGATTTTATCGTATTTGCCATTTCGCAATATTTGGCAGCCATGTGGCACAAGCGCAGAAACTTTGTTGAATGAGTATAAGGGTAGATACATATATTCATGTACAACGCCACCATAGCATTTGACTGGAATGTCAGCCAAAGGTTTTTTCCCTGTACTTTTTTAATAATTATTTTTATACTTACTATTTTAACTGGGTTTTCACATGTACGGATTATGCTCAATTGTGCCCATCTGGAAATTGTTTTAGAAATCATTTTTGTAATAACTAATTTATTTTGTCATCTATGTGTATCTTGTTTTTATATGTTTCTAGTATACTTTTCATGGTATTTTTACCGAAATAAAGTTTTCTTGATGATTGGTATTCCACTCATGCATCCCTTCCATCTCATGCTCTCCAAATATCTCTCCATCCACTCCTGCCCTCTCTTCACCTTTCCACCCTCTAGCACCAAGAGGCACACCACTGAGCACATTCCACTATACACTCATCCGCTCTCATGCAACAGGACCTTCAAGCTCCAAAATAAGCGAAGAGTTTGCCCTCAGAAAGCTGCAATATTTACCAGCACGCAACGGCGAGCAACGGTCTCATCCGCGGTGCGCTCTGCTCTAGCTCCCTTGCTGCAACAGAGTCAGAGACACACAGGAACTAACACAAAACAAAGCACTTTCTACACTTGGATCTCCTCTAAATGTGACAATAGTTCATGGGGATATTTATGCCACCTTGCTGTGTAGCCCTCATCACAGGAAAGGGCAGGATTGCACCATATTTATCCAGTATGGGGCATTCATGTTCTTTGTCTCTTGCGCTGGCGCAGTTTTGACAACCTAGCACCAACACAGGCACCTTTGCACCCTGGTGTAAGGGTGTTTGTGTTGAAGCCAGAATTGATTTTGTGCAGGAAGGCGCTCCTTCCTGCATAAAAACAATCCTGAGAGGCTTTTTCATCGTTCTATGTGTGCTGAAAAATGCAGAGCTAAAAATTAGGAGAAATAACGATATTTCTTTACAACAAGCGAGAAAAAAGAGGGATTTAAAATGTAAGGCACAACAGGGAGGTTTTCATTATGTTATAAACTCCTGCACAAGGAATACAGGCTGTCAAGCTCCCTGCTGCTGAGGTGAGACAAGGAATATAGGCTGTCGAGCTCCCTGCTGCTGAGGTGAGAATGTTTTATGCAGCGTTTGCTACAGGGTCCATCAACACTACCGAACTGATTTCAAGAGACAGCCTCGACCAGGTTTCTTCTTCACTGACAACAGAATCAGACAGGTTACATTAAAGCCTCCCACCAAACGTATTCTTTGGGTACTGAAATCATTTCAGTAACATCAAATAAATGAGGCACAACATGAGCACAAAACATGCAATGCAATAAAACAAACAACAAAGGCACTGCAATTGCCACTCTGCATTAAGGCAAGAATTCTAATCCCTTCTTTTGATAACTTATAGCTATGCAATTAATTAGAGGAAAATGGAATTCAATCAGGCAATTGTAATTCTCTTGTGTAAACTCTGAAAATGTTGCCTTGTATCAATTCACGTTTTGATTGAGGGATATTTCCTGATTGAATATGCATGCCTCAGTCCCTGGCACCGAGACCGAGACCGCCGAGACCGCCCTGATCGCAGCCACCGATGACATCCGAGCCCTGCTCGACAACGGAGAAACAGCGGTCCTCATCCTCCTAGACCTCTCCGCGGCTTTCGACACTGTCTGCCACCGTACCCTAGTGCGGCGCCTCAGCAACATCGGAATCCAGGAGAGGGCACCGGAATGGATCATCTCGTTCCTCACCGGAAGGACACAGAGAGTCCGCCTCCCCCCGTTCAGATCAGAAGCCACCGAAGTCATCTGCGGCGTTCCTCAAGGCTCCTCGCTCAACCCAACCCTCTTCAACGTCTACATGAGCCCCCTCGCAGCCATCGCACGCCAGCACAACCTCAACATCATCTCCTACGCCGACGACACCCAGCTGAACCTCTCCCTCACCAACGACCCCGCCACCACCAGAGCCAACCTACACGAAGGGATGACAGACGTAGCCAAGTGGATGACGAACAGCCGCCTGAAACTGAACTCGGACAAGACGGAAGTCCTCATCCTGGGATCTTCACCCTGGGATCTTCAGTCGTGCCAATGCGTTTGGGACGACTCCTGGTGGCCCCCCGCCCTGGGAAGCGCACCCAAACCAACAGACCACGCACGCAACTTGGGCTTCATCCTGGACTCCTCCCTCTCCATGACCAGACAAGTCAACGCCGTCTCCTCGTCGTGCTTCAACATCCTGCGCATGCTACGTAAGATCTACCGGTGGATCCACATCCAGACCAGGAAGACGGTCACCCAGGCCCTCATCACCAGCCAGCTGGACTACGGCAACTCCCTCTACGCCGGAACCACCGTCAAACTCCAGAAGAGACTCCAGCGGATTCAGAACGCCTCAGCACAACATCCCCCGTCGCAGCCACATCTCCGGACACCTGAGAGATCTGCACTGGCTCCCGGTCAACAAGAGAATCACCTTCCGTCTCCTCACCCACGCACACAAAGCCCTACACAACCAAGGCCCAGGACACCTCAACAGCCGCCTCAACTTCTACGCTCCCACACGCCAGCTTTGATCGACCGGCCACGCCCTCGCCGCCGTCCCCCGCATCCGAAGAGCCACCACAGGAGGAAGGTCCTTGTCCTACCTGGCCGCCAACACTTGGAACTCCCTCCCGACCCACCTCCGCCTGACCCAGGACCACCTGGCCTTCAGGAAGCAGCTCAAGACCTGGCTGTTCGAGCAGTAGCGGACCCCCCCTCCCCCAGCGCCTTGAGACCCTCCGGGTGAGTAGTGCGCCATATAAATGCTTTGATTGATTGGTTATGAGAAATGTGCAATGCAGACCAGCTAAAATGAGATATTATTCCACAATTCATATAACTATGACTTCCACGTCACTGAAAAAAATGAAGGTTTCAGGGATGTCACAGTTAGGAAATAGCATTGAAAAAACTAGAAATTCACTACAAAACCAAAGGTTACACGGATGTTATGGTAAGGTTCAGACTATACACACACAAAATCATAGAAATTCAGCAGTTGTAGATATAGCTATCTTAAGTCACTATTATTCGTGCCCTAGGAGTAACTATAATTCACGCCTTCGCCATACAATCTAATTACCCGACATATTAGAACAGTCATGGCATCTTCTATGACATCACTGATAATATCACTTCAACATTTGCAGTGAAATTCTTGATGAGGAAACTGCATGGTGGGGGCACGAGTTATAGTTACATTAGGGAACGAGTTATAATTACTTGAGATAACTACAACTATAACTAGTGAATTGCTAGGGTTTTGTGTGTGTACAACTTGAACCTAACTTTAACATCCCTGTAACTTTGTTTTTTTTAAGGAATTTCCAAGGCTTTTTTAATTCTAGTTCCTAATTATAATGTCCCTGTAACCTTTGTTTTTTTCAGTGTATATATATACATTTTTTTTTTTACCTGCTACCTCTCCATTCGCCGCTGGTCCCGCTTCCCGTGAAGGTGAATCACGTACAACTACCTAGATAAGGGCCAATCCTGGCCTTGTATAAACGAAGCTCACTCTATGAAATTTATATTTGATCAAGGTTTATTGCCACATCGCAAATCTAAAACTGGACAGATGCGTTTCTGCATGGTCACCTTTTTTAATGTCAGTGCGATAGTGTTCTATTCAAAAAATGTAAATGTAGAGAGGCATTTCATTTCTTGTGGATTTCAACAACAAAATACAGGGCTCAAATTATATTACATGTCCGAGTTTTCGTAGCAGCCATCTAAAAGTGATCACAAATTAATTGTCTGCATTATCTATCTCCAATATGAAAAAACGTGGAAGCCAATCATATTTAGCCTATCCAACTTAAATAGTTGCTGTACAATAATTGCAGCTTTCTTTCAATCGAAAATTGCAAATATAATGTATTCAATACTCAATCAATACAGCAATATATACACAGCGGTTCTTATTCCAAAAATTCGCCCTGTATGGGCTGGTCCACAATGATCTCACATCCCCATGTCTTTTGATTAACTAGAATTACAATCATGCCCTATATGGGCTAACATAATATTTAATTCATTTGTTCCTTGATGTTACCGTATTTATATTTTACGGAGGAATCCTATGTGGTGTCTGAGAGATATAGTCCCAATATTGAAAACATTGGAAAAATATATATCAGAAGGGGATTTTCTTTTAATATTATATAGCAATCAATTGGAGAAAACTTTGATCTCAGAGAGACAGGATATGCCTTTAGTGGGCTTACACCCTAATTCTGTTGTTTAGTATGCTAATGATACAGACTTACTCTCAAGAACGGCCAATGGCCTCAAACAACTACTTGGTATATTTGTTACTTTTAGGGAGAGAGCTAGGTAACCATTTTACCAAAACACACACAAAGCCGCCTCTCTAAAGTGTCTTCAAAGCACTGTATCAGATATGGCGCATTCCTGTCCTTTTCCCATGCGCCGGCGCACAAGGGCTGCCGTGAGCCAATGCAGGCACCTTTGCACCATGGTGAGAGAGTGCCTGTGTTGTGGGGATGATTATTTTTGTGCATGAAAGAAAACCCTTCTACACAAAAACAATCACAAGATGCTGTTTCCTCTATGCGTGCTGCATTCATAGAAAAAGGAAAAACAAGGAGAAAATCTCCTGCAACGTATGCAGGTGGTCCAGAACGCGGCAGCGCGTACCATTTTTGGCCTGCATAGGCGAACTAGAGTCTCTGGCTTATTGCAGTCGCTTCACTGGCTGCGTATCCGCCAGAGGATAGTTTTTAAAGCCTTAACGTTCGCTCATAAGGCCTTTTATGCAACAGGGGCTAAATACCTGCAGAAGAGGTTCGTTTCCTATCGCCCTCCCCGATCTCTGAGGTCTGAGTCATTGTTCCTGGCTACTGTCCCTCGTGTGAGGAAGGCACGTTTGGGAGGTCGCTCTTTTAAGCTCCGGGCCTCTCAACTCTGGAACTCTTTGCCCCATACCTTACGTAGCACTTTAAATCTACTGGCTTTCAGGAAGGGCCTGAAAACCTGGCTCTTTGCTTCCTAGATTTTTTGCTTTTGCTGACCTGTTTCTTTCAATCTGTTTGTTATGTTTGGCGTTTTCAGCTTGTCAATAAAGCGCCGGGACACTCTTCTGAGTAGCCGAGCGCTATAAAAGACACAAAATAACATAACAAAAATAACATAACACAAAATAAAGATATTTCTCTTTGTGCCTCCCTTATGCCTCCCATGGGGTGACGTACGTTTTTGGTGCTGCCTCAGAGTTATGATTTCTCGTAAATTTGGAGCAGTGTCAAAAATCCATGGCGTTTGCATGATACACCCCCAGTAACATCCGTTGCATGCCCCTTTTAACATAGAAAACAGTGTTAAAGGGAATGATATTTACAAGTCAGTATTCAGGCAAAAACAATATTTGGTGTTTTTAAAGATGGTTCTGCAATGAGCCAATAGAATTGTTTTTAATTTAGACCCTTGTAAATTGTAGTCCTTCTATAGAAGGCACATGTATGCACTGGATATTTTTGTTTTACCTTTTTTTGTATATAGAGCTATGCATGTTTATTTAGTGTGTTTTCCCACACATATACAATTATTCTACGTAATACAACTGTTACTGCTGTCTGGAAAAAATAAAGATGACGACTGATTGATTGAACTACTCGTGATCTATGTAAATGTATTGCGACTTACATAGCGCACGTATCACCCAAAGGCATTAAGGCGCTTGCCTTGGGAACCCGTCCTGGCTTTTTCCCTGTGAGATGACCCCTACTAGGCATCCCCAAGGTGAGAGCCAGGCATCCCGCAGCGGGTGGGCTGCTGTAGTGGAGATTAAGCAAGCTATTGCCCAGAGTTGCAGCGTGGGACCCCATGATTAGAGTAGGCACCGAGACGAGAATTATCGAGTCCGTGGACATTTTTGGACTCAGGACCCTGCCGCATCAGGAATTGAACCTTGGTCCCGGGCCAGACCTCTGCATCAGGGTCTGCCGCTCTAATCAGTGAGCCACACTCCTCCACAATCTATGGTTGGGCATATTTATTAACAAGGCGTATTTCTACTCCACCCACCAAGCCAGAGACCAAAATATATTTGCTGCCTTGGTCTGCTTTTATTTCTCTCATTTGAGATGGCATACAAGCAACCCTCCAAATCATTAATCCCCTAGTATATCACCATAAAGTTGGCTGTTTGGCTAGGTAATCTCTACCAAAGTCAGGCGCGTTTCTGAAGCATTGCTGTAGCTAGGCCACGCCTTGTTAAGTAAGAATATCTTTGGTCCCATGTCCCAAATGACGTGCAGCCGGTTATATTGAAAGACATTTGCGTTTGTTGGTGTTACGGGGCCTTTGTTATGCCACTGGCTGGGCCAGATTTTAATAATATCGATGACTTCCATTTTGCCTTTTCTCAATTTGCATTTGAGCGTGGACATGTTAGAATATTATTTGAACGGAAAAGGAGTAGTGGGGGATATGTGGAGTTGGACAAGAGGAAGTCATTGGGACTAATTTTATATTTAAAACCTATGTTTTGTTCGAACTAATATTTTTTGTATTTCAATTTCAAACAGCGTGCCAATCGCAGGCAGTTTCGAGCTCACTTAAAACATTGATTTAATGTCTTCTTCTCTTTAAGTGTCTTGATCCATAATGCCTGTCAGAGTAGTATGTATGTGAGCGGGTTGGGAGGGCAGCTGCTGGAAAACGATTCCTTGCACTGTTGTAGATTTAGGTTTCTGTCTGAGTTTTCCAGATCCAAGCGTGAGGCGCTCACTCAGTGCATTTTTTTTTCTTTGCATTCTGGAACTTGTAGTGTTGGGTTTATGATGGGATGAAAATGACTGGAAACCCCTGAGTGCAATGAAAACATATGAACGGGATGAGCTACTCGAGCTTGGAAATGGAGAACTTGAGAGGTCTGTGGTTTATCAGAGGAGCCTGTGCCACCAGAAACATCTCGTTCCAGTCCTGAGCTTTCCTTGTAGAAATCTTTGCCATTTTGTACTGTAGTCCAGTAGGCTCAATTGTAGTGAATCACGAGTGCGACTCCCAGCATTCAATAAGTTGTGACATAAAAAGCAGAGACCCGTACAACTATGAGTGACACTTCCGCACGAGCAAAATCAAGCAATGAAGAGGAGAGAAACATATAAATATTATAAATTACACCCATTTGAATAACGAGAAACTATAAGAAGATCTGAAAACGGCTGGAAAGCGAAGAAATGGATGGGCACGAACAGAGCTAGGGGGTCACAACCCAGACTGGAAGGTACTGAATGTGGTGATGAGGAATAAGGTTAAAAATACATGATAATGGGATGGAATAATGTAGTATGTCTAACGTTATGATGTAAAGCATGCCAAGAATGTTAGAACACAAAAGCAGTGTGCGATTTCTCTGTCACTAGGCCTTGTGTGAAATGAACTTCTATATATCAATAACAAGCTGGAGGGTTTTAGCTCGACAAAGCCAAGCTACAAGGTTGGCTTCATTGGGGGGTCCGGAGCAATTACGTCCTTTTTTCTGCAGCCCTCTCCTCTACCCCTCCCCCTCCCGCTATCGGCCAGGGGTGGCAATCTGAGGGATAGCCCCTGGCGCCAGAAGCTCTAGCTATGCCACTGCTGTTAGGGTAGGCTTTATGGCTCTTCCCATATTGTCTGTAGTAGCACATCTCATTCCTCGCCCTCGTTTAATCATGCAGCCTCAGCCCTCAAGGCCTCTGCATTTCAACCTCTACCCATTCTGATGTGTTCTCCGAATGCATACATTTTAACATGAATGTCATCATGGACTGTGAACGAGGTCTACATCCTCCCTCATGTCGGCAGACTTCGGAACATATAACTATCAACATCCCAAATTGGATTTCCACCTATTCGGCACCGCAGTTAGGAGGCTGACTGTAAATCAGGTCTCTGCATCAAATCACAGCCCTTCTCTCCCACCCTTAATTAACTTTCTATTCCACCTTCTAATATCATGAACAAAAACATTGTCCTTCCCCTAAATTAGTGATAACTCGATACTGTTAATTCTAATTTTGTTGATTTTGCCGGGGGCTGTTCATGAACCACAGCCATCCCATAAATCTGGATCAGGTTATTTCAAGTGTGTCTGGCATGTCTTTTCAAAGGTGATAACCGTTTGAATCAGAAGATGAATCTATTCATTATTTTCTCCCAGTGTCCCACCTCTAATAAGCAAGTGTTCATCTTGGCCATAAATTTAGTCCCAATTTGTGAGTTTATATCAGCATTCTTTTGCATCAAATGGGTTAATTTTGTCCATACTGTCCTATTCAGATCTCAGTTGGAATTGTCCACGGTGATGTTGTGACCATCACATACCATTCCCTGTGAGTCAGTAGTGCACTGTCCAGGTGCCCAGTTTACACAACTGTTTGTCAGTGTTCCATAAAGTTGTACTAATATCCTGCCTAACCCTTTAGCAGTGTTTCGCACTTCAGAAGCAATCAAGCAATCAATCAATCAGTCATTGGTTAAGCGCACTACATACCCGCGAGGGTCTCAAGGTGCTGGAGGGGTAGGTGGGGGGCGCTACTGATCGAACAGCCAGGTCTTGAGAATCCTCCTGAAGGTCAGCAGGTCTTGGGTCCGTCGTAGGCTCAGTGGGAGGGTGTTCCATGTCTTGGCGGCGAGGTGGGAGAAGGATCTCCCGCCGGTGGTTGTTCTTCGTATGCGTGGGACGGTGGCGAGTGAGAGATCAGTGGAGCGTAGTTGGCGGTTGGGGTTGTAGAAGGAGAGTCGTCTGTTGAGGTAGGCTGGGCCGGTCTGGTGGAGTGCCTTGTGTGCGTGGATGAGGAGCTTGAAGGATATCCTCTTGGTGATGGGGAGCCAGTGCAGGTTTCTCAGGTGGGGGGTGATGTGGTCGTGTCGTGTTACATCGAGGATCAGTCGTGTCAATGCGTTTTGGATGCGTTGTAGTAGCTTGATGAGCTTGGTCGGGGCTCCTGCGTAGAGGGTGTTTCCGTAGTCGAGTCTGCTGCTGACGAGGGCCTGGCTGACAATCTTTCTTGTATCTGTCGGGATCCATCTGTAGATCTTGCGGGGCATACAGATGGTGTTGAAGCAGGAGGAGGAGACGGCATTGACTTGCTTGGTCATTGAGAGCGTTGAGTCGAGGATGATTCCCAGGTTGCGTGCATGGTCTGTGGGGGCCAGGGCTGCCCCCAGTGCCGTTGGCCACCAGGAGTCTTCCCAGGCTGACGGGTTGAAGCCGAGGATGAGGACCACCGTCTTGTCCGAGTTCTGCTTCTGACATCTGATCTTCATCCAGTCGGCGACGGCCTTCATTCCTTCATGGTGGTTGGCTTTGGCGGTGATGGGGTCCTTGGTGAGGGAGAGGACGAGTTGAGTGTCGTCGGCATAGGAGATTATGTTGAGGTCGTGCTGTCGGGTGAAGTGTGCCAGCGGGGCCATGTAAATGTTGAACAGTGCCGGGCTGAGGGAGGATCCATGGGGTACACCGCAGATGATATTGGAGGCTTCGGAACGGAACAGGGGAGGCGGACGCTATGGGTTCTGCCGGAGAGGAAGAAGGTGATCCATTCGAGAGCCTTGTCTCGGATCCCTGCATCCTGAAGGCGTGTGTGTAGTGTGTGGTGATAGACGGTGTCGAAGGCGGTGGAGAGGTCTAGGAGGATGAGTGCTGCAGTCTCCCCGTTGTCTAGCAGGGTCCTAATGTCGTCGGCGGCGGCAATGAGGGCGGTCTCGGTGCTGTGGTTGCTGCTGAACCCTGACTGGGAAGGGTCCAGAATTCTGTTCTCTTAGAGGTATCGAGTTAGCTGTCTGTTAACGATTTTCTCGATGACCTTGGCCAGGAAGGAGAGCAGAGAGATGGTTCGGAAGTTCTTAAGGTCTCTTGGGTCTGCCTTGGGTTTTTTGAGTAGGGCGTTGATCTCAGCGTGTTTCCAGCTCTCTGAAAGGGTCGCGGTCTCAAGGGAGAGATTGATGACGTTGCGTAGGTGAGGTGCGATGGAGCTGCTTGCTTTGTTGAAGAAGTGGTGCGGGAATGGGTCTGACAGAGAGCCGGAGTGGATTGTGCTCATGGTCTTGATGGTGTCATCGACACTCACGCTGGTCCAGGCTAGCAAGAGGACATGGTTGATGGCGTTCGGAGGGTCTGTTGTGTTGCTCTCTGTTGAGGCTGTCTGAGTGTTGAAGCTGTTGTGGATGTCTGCTATCTTGGGGTGGAAGAAGGTGGCGAGGGAGTCGCACAGGGCTTGCGACGGCGGGATGTTGTTGCCGTTGGAGCTGGGGTTGGAGAGTTCCTTCACGATGTTAAAGAGCTCCTTGCTGTCGTGTGCATTGTTGTGTCTCTGTGGGGGGTTTCCTTAGCGGGGCAAGGGTGGGCAGCGACGTCGGTGTTGGAGGGTTCGGTGGGTAGGTTGAGAGAGAGGTTTGCATGTAGTTGGTCTTCTGTGATTTTGCTACAGTGGCGGCGGGGGATCTGTTGGGTGCGGTGGTGTGTGGTGGCTTTCTGGAAGGTTAAGTGGTGGTGGTCGGTCAAGAGGAGTTCGGTGGTGTGGCTGACAGAGATGTGAGGCCTTGAGGAGAAGATGGGGTCGAGTGTGTGGCCGGCAGAGTGGGTTGACGTTGTGACGAGTTGCCTCAGTCCGAGGTTGGCGAGATTGTCGATCAGGGTGGTGGAGTTGCTGTTGTAGTTGTTCTCAAGGTGAAAGTTCTGGTCTCCGAGGAGGATGTAGTCGGTGGAGGTCAGGGTGTGCGTGCTGATGAAGTCGGCGATGGAGTCGCTGAACTGGGGGCAGGGTCCGGGGGGTCGGTAGTCGAGGGTGCCTCTGAGGGTGGGGTTAGGGTCAGTGTGAATCTGGAAATGCATGTGTTCGGCGGTGCAGAGCGCGTCGTTGGTGCTAGTTGAGATCCTGATGCTGTTTTTGTGGACAATGGCGATTCCTCCTCCGACTCCGTTGGTGCCGTCTCTGCGGGTGATCTTGTAGCCGTCTGGGCTGGCTATGGCGATGTCGGGAGCAGAGGAGTTGTTCAACCAGGTCTCTGTCAGGAAGGCAACGTCGGGGGAGACTGTGTTGAGCAGGTCCCATAGCTCGACAGCGTGTTTGCGTGCGGAGCGGGTGTTCAGTAGTTTGCATCGGAGGTGGTTGAGGTGTATCTTGGCGGGTGGTTCGTCGGCTCTGTGGCTGGTGTACCTGCAGTTCCGGCAGGTGAAAGGACCGTGTGTGCGTTTCGGGGCAGCCTTGAAGCAGTTGTGGGTCCGTCCGGGGTTGAGAGCGTGCAGAGTGCGGCGGTCATCGTGGCGGGTGCGGGGGCCAGGGGTTCTGGCGCTGGGCACGGTCTAGGCACAGTTTGGGTACAGACAGGCTTGCTGTGCGCCAACAGAACGACCGCGCAGCGGCCAGCATGTATGGAGAGGTGGGAGTGAGGAGAAGCTGGGAGGCAGGGGCAGCGAATGGGCAGTCAGGGGGGCTGAGCCGCAGGGGACGCAGCGGCGTGGGTGGCCTTCTGTTTCCTTCCTGATGAAGGAAACAGAAGGCAAAAGGGCACAACAATTAAGGGGGAAACGAGTGGCACAGAGGGTAGAAAGGTCACAAAAGGTCAAAATGGTCACAAGAAGACAGGGGGATACGAGTGGCACGGAAGACAAAAAGGTTACAAGAAGGGCAAAAAGGTCACAAAAACGGGGGGAAACGAGTGCCACAGAAGGCAGAAAGGTCCCAAGAAAGGGCAGAAAGGTCACAAAAAACAAGGGGAAACGAGTGGCACAGAGGCAGAAAGGTCCCAGGAAAGAGCAGAAAGGTCATCAAAAGAAAACAGGGGGAAACGAGTGGCACAGAGGGCACAAAGGTCACAAGAAAGGGCAGAAAGGTCACAGAAATGCAGGGGCAGCTAAGCAACAGAAGGCAAAAACGGGAAAAGAGACACTGGGGCCGAGAGGGGAGCAGAAGGAAAAACTGGGCAGAGAGACACGGGGCAGCGAGGGGAGCAGAAGGGAAACCGGGCAGAGAGACACAGGGTCAGTGAGGGGGACAGAGGGAGAGAACGGGCACAGACCACGTACAGGCAGCAGGGGAGACAGACAACAGCAGTCACAGACACAACAATGAAAATGCAGTCACTGCAACGGGAGCAATGAAAGAAAATACAGGCAATACAATGGAGAATGAGCAAACCTACCGCCAACCACTGGCCACCAGGATGAGGCACAGGTGGTAGCCTGCGGGTGGAGGAGGGCCTCTAACTTCCTCAGCAGCGGCAGCTGGGGCAGGGACACACAGGCGGTGCTGTCCTACCTGGAAGAAGATATTGTATTTCTTGTTTTTTGTAAGGTGTCATAGTTTTCCCTTAGGGGTTCTACCACTCTCAATTTGATGGGTCCTAGGGAGAGTCTTATCTCATATTTCAAGACACTAAATCTTCTTTCAGGGCCATAAAGAAATGTGAATTGCCTCTGTGTATGTGAGCCTTGATGGGTACATCAGCTACAATTAGTATTTTAGTTCTGTCATCTTCTGTTTTACCACAAGAAATACCTTTCACTTGTCTTGTACCTTCCTCATATAATCCATGAGCTGGGTCTGGTGGTTTAGTGGATTAATGTGTCCACTGTAGGAGTCTGTGTTTGACATCATGGTCACAGGTTCAAATCCCAGTGGGTCCACTCAGCCTTTTTATCCTTCTGAGGTTGATAAAATGGGAAACATCTGTTACAATGCAGGCATTATAATGCAGTCAGTACTGTGACATTACCAGGAGTTTCATTACAACAACTTGCTTTACGGAATGAAGAATTTAGGTCCAAAACCTTCCCTACTGATACACCGACTGGAGTTGTAATAGTAATTTAAACTTTTCCAAAGTCCAGCACTTCCTCAAAGCAGGTCGCTATAATGGAACTCGTTGTATTGACTGCATTTTTAAAACACACTTTGTGTTGGCATGCATGGTAACAGATTTTATTCTGATATAATTAGTACCTTTGAGTTCGGCAATAATAAACATCTGATATTCAGCGCCAAGATGCCACAGGTGAACGAACGTGTGCTTAAGAAAAATGTTATGTAGTTTGAAAAAACTACAATGGTGTGGGGTTTGTAGTCAGGGCTTCCAGGTCTCCTGGCAGGTCATAGAATGTTGTCTCTATCACTGTAATTGAACACACAGCCAATCAGATCTCCTGCACAGCTCCAGGTGGACCCAGTGTTAATGGTTCTTTTTTTGTAAAGATGGAAGGGAGGTACTTGTATTTTAGAGTGTTTAAATATCCAATTGTCAAGATGCGTCTCCTCAATGGCCATCCACTTTTCAGGGAAGCCTAGGAACCACAAATTGCTTCTTCTAGATCCACCTATTCAGCTCTTCCCTCCAGTTTGTGAATATGCTCATCTAGCACAGAAAAGCCTTTTTTCCAGTCATCTCCTCATGCTTTAGTGTCTCCCGGTTTTCAACAGCTGACTGTGTCCTCGTGTCTGTGCATATTAAATCCACTACCATGCAGACACTATTTTGGTCTCAAGTGCTGCCCTGGAGCATAGGAACATTGCCATAATTTGGCTGCTGGGCCCTGGGGCCCATCTTTGTGAGTGGGACTACTCTTGTCTCCTGTCTGCCTCGCTGTATATTAGAGAATCTTGCTGGCATGTGCAGGTTTTACTGCTCTTCTCCAGGTAGTTTTCTGATTGTCTGACAGCCTTTTTTGCCCTTTCCACTGCCAGGATTTGACTCAGTGGTTTGACTGCATTGCCCTGCTCTTCTGTTATTGCCCTGTGGGAGTGTCTGGCTGTCGCAAGTTTCTATGGTAAGGTACATTGTTACCCTATTCACCAGCACACTCCACTTCGGTGCCATAAACGCAAAGCAGGATGTAGATGAAAAGGATTCAGACACTCACTGCGACCTCTGGTTTCCCTCATACATCTGCTGTGGTAGTCGCAGTCTATCGCCATCTGGTATTGATAGTGGCACGGGTTTATCACCGGCATTACTGCGCTTGGAAGCTTGATAAAATCAGAGATCACGCCTTGTTAATGTGGTACGCTCTTGTGTATGCCGCAGGTGCATATACCTTCTGTGTGTCTCTAAATGTGTAGGCATTGTGCTTGGGCTCTTTCCCTACTTTGTCAGAGATCTCTCCTGCAGAACTATGTGATACCAGTGGTCCAGAGTTTTATAAATATATGCATGATAGCATTAACTCCATACAAGAGCATTAGAATGTAGTTTTAATCACAACATTGTGTTGAGGGAACTGTTCTTATGCTAACATTAGTCTATGAAGGCCTTGATTTCAAAATAGTTGCTACTATCTGCAGCCATCTTCGAATGTAATTCTTTCATGTCATTGTTGTTATCCCTGTCTCATTCTGCACACAAGACTATTCATGCACAAGCAACATTGTAAATATTGCTTTGAGATACAATGTCACTTTCCCAGCCTCAGAATGGGAGTATGCCCACTCCACTGCGGCTGCCCATAGACCGAGCAGTCTGCAGCAAGTATGGCTTCCTCCGGCTGCCTGGCGCCTGCTGCACGCTGGGAGCCAGTAATTAAGTATAGTGCTGCTTCTCCTGTCCTCCCCCTCTGACCAGCATGAGTTAGGTGGTGGTTCGATTTTAGCAGATAGTGCTGCAGGATTGTAGCTCTGGTCCAAGGATCAGATAAAAAAAATAAAAAAAACGTATTCGTGCAGGATCTCTAGTATCCCCCCAATTCATGGTTAATGTTACACTCTGCACTTAAGTGAATCCACATTAAAATTCCAATTTGATTCAAAATGAGTCTCTAAGTAAATTTTAATGCTCAATTGAGCACTATATTTAAACGCTTTATAACAGGAATATTCATATTTCCCCCTAAAATTCCCTAATGTAAACTTGCACATTTGTGTAAGTCATGCTTTTTTCAGTATTCACAAAACTGCATCTGAGGTCACTTAAGTTCATAGTGTAACATTAGCCATGAATCAGAACAGATCCCTAAATGTATGAGAGGCCTGCCAAATTAGGAAGTGTACCAAACCGTGTAAGTGTAGTACATATTACCACTGAAAATCCTCTCAGAACTAAAGTGTGGTGTAGTTCCTATATGACCTATAGAGGATCTGGGCATTTGGATAACATACACTGTGGGACTGGTAGCAGACTGATTCCGTACACCCCCACTGAGTATGTTAGCCTCTCTCTATCAGCTAGCTCTCAGTGCCTCTATTATCTCCTCTTACCAAGGAGAAAATAGTTTCTGGCAACCTCAGAACATGACAACCCTGATCCCTCAGTATTGTGGAAACAATGTACTACCTTTCACTCAGTCACTCGTGCTTACTTAGTTTCTCTCAGAGAGATACACAGAATAAACAAGCTGGGCATTTTCAATAATCCTTTATTAGATTACTAGATGTGCTGCAACAACCGTTAGACAGTATAAGATATGAATGATTAACAATACTATAAAGATAAAAGGATGGTATGGTTCTACCACCTTACTAAAATCATGAATACATTCAAGTACATTCAAGTATATAAAACGCATGATAAAAGATGCATACTCCTACAATGCCTCCCTAACTAGCTGTACAAAAGAGTACCTAGCATGGGTGTAGTTGTTAAGCCAAGAATTCCTCTAGGATTTAGTCAACAACATTACCTTAAGTGAGACAGTGACACCCCGTCCTGGCCTCAAGCTGGACACCCCGCGAGGGATGTTTAGACCACTGCTAGCTGGAGTGTCTGCATGCAGGATCCTCGGCGTCTCTGGTCAGTGTGTCGGCCAGGAAGTCTTGGTCTCCTTTGCCTCTCTTAGCAAGATGTGATTTAAATATACCCACAGGTCTCGCAGGGGTCTTACCTTGCTATGTTACTGTGCCAGCCTAAAGGATGACGTTGCTCATGAACTTTATACATAGATTTTATACAGGAGATGGTAGTCCTACTGTGCTTCCAAGAATCCTCATGCATAATGCATGAGATGTTGAACTGGGGAAAACCAGTGTTCTGAATGCAGTGTAATATTTAGGTAAAAAGTCAGTCCCTGTAAACCGTGACAATTGTAATGTAGGGAGAGAATATAGGTGAAGGGTAACAAGTTTACTTGGGCCTATATTATAGTGCCCATAGGGTATATAACAAAAGGTTCATAGGGAATACCTATTAATTGTAAGATATTGTTGAAGGGGAACAATTTTGGGTAGTAGGTTTAATTAACCCTGTCCCCTTAGGTATGTTTGAGGGTCTACTCTCCAAATTTGTGAATAAAATGTAGGTTTTACAGCATTCACTATTTGTGGATTAGTTGGAAAATATATGTACTGTGGAGCCAACTGCAGGTAGAGCGCACATTACCTGCTTTAAAACCTTTCAATAAGTAAGCTGTGTCATGGCTGCGAAGTGACCAAAAAACTCTGTTGTGCTATACAGCATTCAACAAGTGGTGGAGTGCATTACGTTGCACTATTGGTGCTGATTTTAATGCCGGGTGTTTTGTCCCACACTGTAAAATCAGCACAAACTGCACCATGCACAGAGAAATAGGGAGCTTCTTCTTTCTGCCGCTCGAGTAGGCGTACTACTCGTGTGACAGCTTCCTCAACCAGATTGGAAGGTTTCTTAACTTGAGCAGTAGCAGCCCTCCATGATCACTCGCAATGGGAAATCTCGCCGGGAGGTAGTCTGGAGTAAGATTTTCCTCGCTCTGCACCTTAATGCTGGTGAGAGCGAGCAAGGAAAAAACTCCGCTCCACTAAGTTTTTCAGAACTCAGGGTGATACGCAGGCAATTTCTTGCCCAGGCCAAAGTCTCTTGCAGCAAAAAAAATGTACCACCACCAACATTTTTGAGGGGGAATCGCAGTCCATATTTAAATGTTGGCCTCTAATGCATCTAGTAGTCAGTGGATGGGGTGGATGTCAGGTTTGACTATATTCTCTAGACATATTCAGTAGATTTAGGCATCTCCTGATTAATCTGGACACTAGTTCAGTTCAAAAGACCTTTATTCGAATTTCATAAAATTCATAAAAGTACTGATTACAGCAATAATTCATTAGAATATAATATATACAAACAGATAAAAGATTTATACAGAAGAACATTCCAAAATTGTATACAATGACAATAAAATAGGTTCCATTTCATTACATTATATACAAAGTGACACCATTATGGCTAGTTTCTGATTTCAGGGGTTTTCCATCGTCTTACGCGCTCGTATAGCCATTCTTAAAAAAGTGCTGGTGCGAAAAGTCAATTCTTCAGTGTCCAAAGTGAGCAGCATTGTATATGATTCTTTCAGGGTGAGAGGTCTGTATTTTTTTAAATATGGGGTTAAAAGCCATTTGATGAATCTCAAATAAAAATTACAGAAAAATAAAAAGTGCAAGTCATCTTGAGTACTCATACCATCACAGGGGCATGGGGTGAGATCAGCACTATGTCGATACCCCAGAGGAAATGACAGCAAGAATTTAACGGTTCCTGCCCTTAATCGAAACAATAAAGCTCTCTCCCAGCTAGACATAGGGAGGTAGCGATAGGGGGGAGAGTTTGCCCACACAGTCCATTTCCTATATATTTCATGACACTTAATTTCTGGGATTCTCTTCCAATGCGACCATTTCTGTAAAGTGCATAAAGTGCGTTTTGAACCTCCACTTTGTCCTTTGGTTCAATTGACATTGGGTCAGTGAACAAGGTACCTCTATCAACTCCATTGAGTGATTTAGAAACTTCTGTGAACCAAGGAATCTTCATACCATGTTCGCAATTTAGGCAGTCCTTAATGATATTTTGTGTAAGGACGGCAGCATCATTTCTCCAGATTCTGATCCAGAAAAGAGCTGGTCTGGCTCTAATAAAATCACTTATGTAAGGAAGATTTAGTTCTTTGTGACAGATGAAGTCAGATGAGGAAATCGGGGCACCCAGCACTTTTCTACAAAAGCGGTTTTCCTCTCTTTGAATACATGTACTGCTTCCCAGCCCCCATACCTCTGCTCCATACGTAGCAACAGGTGAGCACTGCAATTTAAAAACCTTTAAAATAGCCTTAGTGGCACCAATTTTCTTTGGGCGAGGGAGGCTCAACACAGAATTGTTGGCTTTCGAGAACTTGCTCGTGGCATGGGCCAATAGCCCACTCCAAGAGCTGTTCGCAGCGAAAACCAACACTAAATAGGGAAAGTTAGGAACAGATTCTAGTTTATCTGTGCCTATTCGAATTGTGTTTAGTTTCCTTTTGCCGGGGCCGCAGGACATAATAAATGATTTTTTTAAATTTACCTTCAGGTCCAGACCCTCCATAAATTTTACAAAACAGTGTACCAGCAGACGAAGGGCATTAGGGGTGCGGGCCATAAGCACCGCATTGTCTGCATATAAATGCACGGGTAAAGGATTACCTAAAATCATTGTGACATCTGATGTGGCTTTTTTCAGACAGTTAGATAGGCCATTAATGTAAATGATGAACAACAGGGGTGCTAAAACGCACCCCTGTCTCACCCCCCTCCCTATCTCAATGGCTCCCGAGACCTCTCCACCCATCCCAATACGTACCCGTGCTTTCAGGTCAGTATGGAGATAGGCTAGAAATCTAACAAGTGTGTCATCAAGACCATTGGATGAGAGAATTGACCACAGCTTAGATCTATTTACAAGATCAAAAGCGAATGAAAGATCCATAAAGGCGAGGTAGGTAGGGGATGAGCGGGCAATGCAATATTTATCAATTATCAATTTCAAATTTAAACATTGCTCCACTGTTCCTACCCCGCTCCTGAACCCCATCTGGCAGGGATCCAGGAAGTCAGTATCAACCGCCCATTCTAATACCCTATTGTAATGATACGTCCTAGGACTTTTAGGGTATTGTCCAAAAGGGAAATGGGGCGATAGTTTGCTGGATCTGACCTGTCTCCCTTTTTATAGATTGGGACAATAATGCTAGTGGCCCAAGTGGCTGGCATGGCTACTTGTGGAGACTATTAAAGATGTTAATAAGTATAGGTGTCCACAAGTCGACATTATGTTTAATAATATCGATAGGGAGACCATCTGGTCCAGGTGCTTTATTTCCTAAACTTTCCCTTATAGCTATTTAAACTTCATGATCCAAGATCTTTAAACCATCCAATTGGTCTGGATTAGGGAGAAGATACTCATCAGACTCATCAGAAGGGGCTGCATACATTTTGGAGAAATGGCTCTCCCCCGCTGTACTTGTTATATTACAGCTAATTTGGGTGAGCTCTTTACCCATTTCCCTCGTTTTTCGGACGGCGGACCAGAAAGTTACAAAAAGGGGTGGGGTCGCACACTACTCACACACCGGCGGAAGTTGCCCCTAAGGACTCTGGTCATTGTAGTAGAGTGTTTGCGATGCATCATCTTTCGATCTTGCTATCTTCGCTGTCTTCGCCATCCCTGGACACGTGTTTCGGGTTTTCAACCAGAAAGGGCCACTGCCACCCAAATTTGCACTAATTAACAAAGAGTCCCATCGATAGGACAGTAGGTTAGCCTTCCTTACCGATATTTTCTCTTTGTAATTTTTCCTGGCGGCTTGAACAGCAACTCTGCACCTTGGTTTGGCAGAGAGTACTTTTCTTAACTCTCTGTTAGCCAAGGAGCAAGATGAGTCAAACCACCTAGGCTCTTTGCATTCTTTGGGGAGTGGGACTGACAGGAGGGTTTTAATGGTATGACATAATGCTTCAAAATCTGCAATTAGTTTCTCATGATTACCAGTGGGGGACAAGCAAGATTTTATCAGATGTGGGTATAACGTTTGTAGGCTGGCTAGAATAGCCCCACAGTCAATTCCTCTCCATTTCAGTCGGAGGCCATCAATTGAGGGTGTAATATCCCTTGCCCCGTTTAAATTCATATAAATTGGACTAGATACAAGATTTAAAATCACCAGCAATGGATTATGATCACTAAAGGAAGTTTGCACCACAGAAGTTTTTGCTATACAATCAGTTAAAAGTGGTGAAGTGAATACATAATCAATAATAGAGCTACTATCCCCACTGATAAACTGGGGGCATAGGGGAAATTTGTGTTATGCCCTACCCTCATAGCATCAGCAAGGTTGAATTCGGTTAATGTTTTAGACAATTCTGATCCCCTGCGATCTACTGAGTCAGGGCAAATAGGATCATCAGACCCATAATTCTCTGTTAGTTTCACATTAAAATTGCCCCCTATTAGAATACCAGTGTTAGTGTCTACTAATGAGGAACATTCAAGCATACTTAAAACCTTAGATAATGCCAAAAAAAAATTGTTCGGTACACAATAAAAATCATTATTATAAAAATTGATTAAATAAATCGTGGTCTTTGACTTTAGCTTATATTCAAGAATTTGGATGTTAGGATTAACAGAGTTATCAATCTGCATATCTCTGATTATACCACCTGCCAGAATTCTGATCCCTATGAATAAGCCACCCACTGCTCGACCAAATCTAGGTTTGGGTGATGTTAAACTAAAACAGTGGTATCCCTCTATATACAAATTCCCTACAGCCCATGTTTCTTGAAACATAAGAATATCCACATCATTAATTATCTCAATCCATGCAGAGTCCAACAACTTAGCTTCCAGTCCTGCAACATTCCAACTTAAGATCGATAAGCCATAAGCATTACGACATTTGCCCGATCTACTCCCAGTATTCCTAATTTTTTGATGGGTTGACTTCTGGGGAATGGGCAAAATGGGCAAAATGCTGTTGATAGACATGGTTTCTGTGGGATCAATCAGGTCATGACAAGCTGCAACTGAAGCTGAAGCTGGAGGTCCCTCCAGTTTGCTGATTGCAGCTTGTCCATACATTTCATTTTTGGCCGGTGTACCCAGTCAGTCCTGTTCGTCTAAATTAGAAAAGTATTCAAATCGATTGTAAGTAGGAATGTTGAATGTTGTTGGTGTGAACTGATAGGGGTCAGGAGCTGGGTAAGACCTTTCTCTATAGTTGTATTGGTGCATGGTTGGGAATTGTGGATAATGGGGAAAGTGAGGGACGGGGATTGACATTGATGGCTGATTCCGCAGGTTGTGGCTATTCATATGATTGACATTGGGCTTCTGATTCTGGATAACGAGCGGTGATTTGATCCTTGCTCCAAAATTCATTTCATGGTAAGGGATTGTGGGGTGACTCGCCATAGCCTGTTCGGGAGGTATCAAATGTCTGTAAAAATAACCTAATGGAAGGAGTGTGGTGTTGAATTCCCAGGGAGAGGGTGATGGGGCGCTAGCAAGTGTTTTCTCCGCCCATTGAGGGTTTTTGAAACTTATGGTAACACAATCGCCCTCGAACTTTTTCCTGAGTGGGCCTATCCAACCCACTCGCTGAGTGTTAATAATCTCCCTTGCACCATCTATGGGAAAATTGCAATTTGCAATTAACCAGTGTAAGGTTTTATTTTTAGGAGATGAAAAGGTTTCATCCTGGTCCTTCCTTAGTTTAGTGACATTTAGCAACACCAATACATACGCTCTGCATTCTAGTGGAAGATTGATGCGAGAGGGAACTAGCTTAGTTGTTTTTTGTGGCGGTTGGGCCACAGAGGAACTACTTGCGGGATTCGCGGGTTGGCCAGTAGTAGTCGCATTTAATTTTTTAGTATTCTGGTCCTTCCTTTTATCCAAAGCTGCGTTGTTAGTGCTAAGGGTAACTACTGGCTGGCTGATAGATGGGCCCTTCAGTGTCGCTGATGTAGCTAATGAGATTTTGGGTGTAACATTAATGTTTGTGGTTGATGCTTGAGAAGTATTAGGTTTGGTGCCAACTGATTTATTGGAGCTAGAATTTGTTGCACCATTTACAACACGTTCTTTATGTAAATTCTTGATAGGGATACTCAGATCGGCTATTTGCTTTTCGATCCGAGTAAGCCTGCTCTCAATAGGAGATAAGTAAATACTTAATAATTCGGCCAACCTTTCCAACATGCGGTCATTAGCACTTTCAGTATTATCATTGATGGTATCATTGTTAACTAACATTCCACCCAGCTGATCCTTCTCTCTATCATCTTCCTGGATAGTCTCCGTAACTCTGGTTATATTTTGGTTAAGGTTAGAGTTAGATCCTTTCCCGGTTTTTCTTTTTATCAGACCATGTTTCCTAACCTTTGTAGACCGGGACTTAGGTGCATATACTTTGTTTTTGGATAGCCCCCTCAATTCTACCTCTTAGTTGCCTTATGTTATCAACAGGTATTTCTTCAGGGGTAGGGTAGTAAATCTGGGGTCTTCTCCAAGTCCATACTAATGTCTGTGACTGAGTCTATCAGAGGGATAGAGGCTGATAAGTTTACCTCACTTGGGATGGTATGTATTTCGGCACAAATGTTTACTAGAGGTCTGATATTATTTGGCAAGACCTGAACAGGTGTGGTAGCAGCAGCAATAAGACCAAGGGAAGAACGCTTAGCGTGGGCCAGATCTTGGGAGACCCTACGCTCTAAAAGCAAAATACCCTGGTGTATGGCATCATTGGCCTTAGTGATAAAATTATCTATAGGGCCAATTACTGAACCACCCCCCGCAGCGGCAGTTTTGCTGCGACTGCCCCTTGGAGACATAGTGGTGGAAACGTATACTAGGCCAGAAACAATATGCGCTAACGTTTGTTGGGCAGAACAGTAATAGTAAACAGTAAACAAATCAGATATAAAGAACCAAAAGCTAGGGGGGGAGAAGGAGTACCACTCAATGAACAGTGCAAGAAAATTATGGACCAGCATGCAGGTGCACCCAGGTACAATATGGAACAAAGTCACTGACACACAATTCTCATGCAGAATGTGTCTTTAGCGGTCCAAACACATAAACTGGGATGGAAGTACCTTGCGGGGAAGAAATTAGGGGGGTGGCCCCGTCCCGTCCTCTTCGTGCCACAGAGGGCCCGCCCTTTGCCCGGGCTTAGCCCGGCGCCGCCCCGCGCGCTCCCGCGAGGCGGGAAACGAGGCTCTGCTTAAATCCCTCCTGGCGATCTTCGGCGGTATGCGACTTCCGGTCGCAGGGGCTATTGGGCAGTGTAGTCTTCCTTGTCCCCCGCGCTCTCCCCTGCTCTGCGGCTGCACTCACGGTGTCAGAAGTGCGGCGGTGGGGGGAGAGCAGGAACAGAAGGGCAGCGGTAGTAAGCGGCAAGGGTCCACACAGCGGGTAAGTGGTTCCGAGGACACTAGTTAATTAGGTGTCTGGTCCCTTTGTAGTTGGACTGGTTGCTGGTACCACCGGTTTCACTTACTTGGTTAGGTAGTTGTTGAGATGTATATATTTTTGCTTTAGTGGTCTGGTGAGGGAATCCAGCAGAGTTTCCTTATCTTGCAGCATTTGACAGATTTGGGGTATTCAGTTGTTCAAATTAGTTTGCCGTTTTATTGTGTGGTTGATTTAATTGGTTACATTTTTTTATAATTACATTTTACTGGTTGGTTTAGTTTAGTTTGATTTTTTTATCAATTGAGCTCTTCTATGGTAAATGCAAATTTGGGTTTTATACTTGATGTATAGTATATAGTTTGATCATTTTTTATATAAATGTATTTAATAAAAATGCATATATATATTCATATATATTTATTGTGGTTGGGGTTTAAATGTTTGTAGTTAATGCTAATTTTAGCGGGTTGTATTGTTTATATTTTAGATTTGGGTGATAATATTGTTGTCAATATTGGTTAAACTGCTATTTAGCTTACATAACATGTTTATTTAAACCTTTCGCTGCTAGGCCTTCCCCCCCCCCCCCCCCCCCCCCCGTGCTAAGCCCTTTCTTGGCTATTTGGGATAGTTCACGCTTAGGCCCCTGCAATTTTTTAACCACATAAGTTATCCATGCCAAATTAGAGTCATTTCCTTCAAACATAAAGGGGGTTTTGAAGGTAACCAGGTATTGTTGATTCCCCTGGAGGGGACCCAGAAACTAGCCAAGATACAGAAAAATCTTGGTTTTGTTTGGAAAAAGTGCTGCAGATGAAAGTGTTTGTTTTTTCCCTGCAAGTGGTATAAGCAAAGGGTTTGTGGTGCTGAAATCACCATCTTCCCAGCTTGCAGGGTGTAGCTGGGTTTCCGTTCTCCCACAGAACTGTGCATAGAGATCTAGAACCTCAGTGAGTTAGGATGATCCAAAACTCATCTCAGTGTCAGAAATCCCCTTACCTAGCTAGCTACAGTGTCTCATGGATCATTATGGAATGATCCGTGTCTTAGACAAACCAGAACATGATCTTTAGAATACCTCAGGAATCGTGGAACACATGAACACTCTTTCGTTATATAATCATTTCAAACCAAAACTGAGAGTCAAAGAACACAAGTGCAAGTTTGAAATATTTATTATTCAATGCAAAGTTCTCAAACGCAGTATCTTGTATAATACCAAAATGCAGATTATAATAATCAGAGTCAGCAGCATAGTCACTAATCCATAGTAAGCAAAAGGTGCTAGCATGTTATAATGCAAAAACTATAGAAATCGATAGCACCTATATTTCGCGCACCCTATCTAGCATATCATTTTATATATATGAAGGTCTCATTCGGGCTTTAGCAGGGCGGCCCCATACCTCTCAATGTCAGTAGGAGCAGTTCACATCAACAGCTACCAGCTCTCTTCATGCGCAGCACCAAGTGTGTTCGTTCATTCCGTGTAACTCTATCTTAAACCCGCGTAGAGCCCAAAATGTTGGCATCAACATTATTTGTGTTATGTCTAATGTGGTGCGAGGATCAGGCCTCCCAGCAACCTTGTGTTAGGTTAATCTTAGAGTGTGCAGCTCTCAGTGTGCAGACAGTTGTACCAAGTGTACCAGGCAAAGCTGATAGCATAGAAATAACATATTATTCTCAAATAAACCACCTCATCGCTTCTAGGGTGAAAGCTACAACAACAAGTATGTGTCGTGTGCAAAACTGAAGCCGAAGGCAAACCGGCTGTTTAAACATGTAATACACTCATGCTAACTTAACGCAATATATGTAATGAAGTATCCATATGACACCCCCCCATTGGTCCGAGCACCGTTAAACATAAGGGAAAAGGCAATACTAAATCAGACACAACAATTGAAAGCAAAGTTCAATAATCTTGAGCTAAAATAAGCTAAAAATATGTATGAATGAATATGTATGAATGCCTACAGTGGCCTCAAATCTAAAAAATAAAAACAAAACTTTTGAACCAAAAGTCATCCATCAGGTCTCAAAAATATGAAACGTAGGACCAGGTTTCATCAATTCAAATGTTTGTAAGAGAAAAAACAAGGCACGTATCCGATTTCCAAAGTCATGTGCCACATTGACGTTATCCCCAGTGACATCACATGATTGTACTCTCCATCAGCTGAACATAGTCCATCCCTCCATTCCAGCGAGGGGAAAGTCATATTTCACAACAAAGCATTCCTCCCAGGCATCTCACGATTGGAAAGTATATGCAAAGAAAGCTGCCACAGCCTCCAGCATGAAATCACTGCCATCATCCGAAAATAGTTCAGCAATCCAATTTAGCAATGGGAAAGAACATACGTGCTCCTCCAGCATCGGATCCTCCTGTAACGTCAGAGGACAACTCGGTGGGTTCACCAGATCGCTGTGTGTCAGAAAGGCATCCGCCGCTGCAGAGATCTCCCATTGGCCCAGAACTCCATTTATCGCTGCCAAGGCCATAACTCTCTCGCCAGAACAGATCAGCTCGTGAGCCACCACGGGACGCATTAGCTGATCAAAATCGACGTCAGGAGCAGTCCTCAAGCATAGGCACAAATCAATGGCCCAATCGAACTCGCAGCTCAGGCAGTGAAACACAGGTTGGACACACGTGAAGTCGGTGAACCGAAATGACAATCTATAGGCCGTGCTTAATGCTGCAAGCGGCAATGTTCCATAGTAATTGAGCATCCGATTACGGCACAGTGTCAGGAGGCGTTGAACGGCGTCTTGCGCAGGACGGGCATCCATGTTTTATGAAGAAAAACACCAACAGAATTCCTGCGGCTACAGCCAGCAGCACAGGTAGTCCACCAAACAAACTCGAAAAAATAGTGTGGAAAAACGTGGGAATGATTCCAAAAACTTTTTCAAATGTAGTCACGAGGCCACTGCTTACTAATTTAAAAAAATGTGCAAGCCCAGTCGTTGAAGAAGCGTTAAAAATCTGGTGCACCAGTTCACAGAAATGAAACGGCAAATCAGTATTTAAAAGCGCCTGCACCTCTGTGCGGGTGTTAGCTATGTGAAGGACATAAGTTTCCCGGGCCGAACTCAGGGTCACTTGTTTTTGAGACAAAAGGGCCCTTATTCTGCTTAAACCATTGAATTTTGCTTCCAAGGTTGGAATCCGTGGCCAGATGGAGACATCTGAAGACCCATGCGTGGGTGGGTATAGAACATTCTTGCAGCACACCACACGCTCTGATACAGTTACCACATAAGCCACACCAATTAATAAACCACAACATAATTCGTTGTTTAAAAGTAAATAACTACCATTAGCTAATAATGTAAACGTGGGAACTACTGCTGGAACTGGCGTGCCTTTTAAAACACATGCTAAATTTGGGCGGTCCTGATTACAAGAACCGTGTAACTGAATGTGTCTGCATATTAATGACTGGTCAGGTGACTGTGTGCAATCCTCACCATTAAGATTCACTTCTTTTCCATCCTTCAGACATCTGTATGTGTATGGTAATGACCATGCCTCGTGTAAGAATGCATTGCCTAGTGGTTCATATCGTCCTATAGCAATATACCGCATACAGTTAGTAAATTTATATAAAGGAAATGGTAATGTAATTAAACTATGAATCAGCCACGTGGCAGTAGTGGTTTCAGCAACAGAGAAAGGTAAGGATTCTAGCTTCTCAATATGTAACATAGAAAATGATGCATCACGCATTGAAAGCATGCGCTGTTTTTCAGTAAGATTAAAAGGGGCGAAAAGGGATGAAACGTTCAATGAGTTCCAGGGAACTCGACCTGCCTTAATTGTCTGTAGAGTCCAGGCAAACTGCATTACAGAACGCAATTGATTTTGACCATGGTATAACGTGGACACTTCATCATGTACAATATCAACAACAGAAGAAACAATATTATCCAATGTGTAAATCCTGGAAGAAAGCATGTTAATACTGTTATCTACTACTGCTAGTACTTTTTCCAAATTTGCTTGATCAATCGCTCTCAGGCGTTTAGCTGCCTCAACCTGTGAAAATTTCCAAATTTCATTGTAAACAGCATAAATAAAGCGTTTAGATCTACCCCTAGTCGGGCCTCTTATAAAATCATTTAGCTCTATATTCTCATTCAACTGGGACAGATGCAGTTTAACTGCAGCCAAAGTGGAATGTTGTAACCAGTTCTGACACAATTTACCTACTGAATAAGTGGTAACAGTGTGATCTGTTTCAAACCTGGGATCTGGCCTGATGTGCGTAAAACCTTCAGATAAACCCAAAAACCTACGTTGGCAAGCATCAGTGCTTCTTTGCCACAAAAGCCACCCCTCCGGATCAAAACGGGAAATATTAAAGGAGGAATTCTGCAAAAGCGCTTGTATCCCACTGATGGATATTGTAGTGAAATTACTCCAACCTGAATACTCTTCCAAGTCAGGGATAGTAGGGGTATTTAATTTTTTAGATGTAGCCAATCCAAAACATGTTGTTTGAGAAACAGTAGAATTTAAAAACAACATGTGATTCGGGATGAGACATGCACGATGCAAAGCCTCAGTGCCTTGTACCTGCCAATCTTTGGTACCCCAAACCGATTTAAGGTCAATAGCATCCTTCCATAACTCATAGCCATCCACAGATAACCTTTCTAAAAAGGACTTTGAATACAGCAATTTTGTATCAGTAAGTCTAACTTTGGGCATGAATTTCTGGTTCACTTTAAAATAAAACGACTCAGGATTCGATTGATTAAAATCTGTAAAATATGAGTATTTTCCCAGAAATGTACTTGAGCTCCCCTGTAATGGAGTAGGGCAATGCTCCCACTGAGTGTAATTCACAGGAACCCTCCTGGAACTTGTCTTGTGTAAGAAATGATTCCCATAATGTTGATAACAAAACAAATCACCATAATTGACAGAATCTAAGTACAAATCCTCAGCATCAAAGGCCGCATAATATTTCAAATCAGAGAACAATGCTTCTACGGCCTGAAGATCCCAATCATCAGAACGAACATTTTGCTTAATCACATCTCCCATGTTTACTCTAAGCACATTAGGAACATTAATAACTTCTGTGGGGCCATGTATTTGAAACCTAACCGCATCCCACACAATCCCATCAAGGACTGGCCAAGCAGTAATCTGTACTGAATGTAAGTCTCTCTTTAGTCTGTGTACTGAATGTGAGGAGGAAAGAGGGGCCAATGTTCCATTAAGGTACCGAATTCCTGTTCTTTCTTTCACATAATGGCCATCGATCAGTCGGAAAAAATAAAACACAAAACCAATTGACATAAAAAGATGAAATAAAAATAGTATCAGCCAAATGTATGTCCAAGGTGGAATTAAAAAATGTTTTTTAAACAACGTGGCATATTTTGCAATAGTCGATGGTTTCTTTGAAAGTTCCGAATCAGAGTCAAAAGAGAATCTGGATTGGTTAGCCAAACGAGCTTGTAAATCGGACATGGATAAATCAGCAGGATCTGCATAGGTCACCTCATCAATGTTAGTAACAGGAATAGTATTTAATAAAGGTCTGGATATGGCAGGCATCTCGAGGGACACCTCCTGATCTGCACCAGATGTAATAGCCAGCACAGAGTGCCTCACCATGGAAGGACAGGATACAGCCGGTGTCATGCTATGAAGAATCGGCCACCCTGTGTGTCTTGACATTGTCAATAGAAATAAATCTGTTTTCTTTACGACCTGGAAGTGGTGGTAAAATGACTGTTCTTGTGCCCTTCACTCCAAGTACTCGGACTGGTGCTCGATACGAGGGACCAAACTCTTTCTTGTTATCGATCTTCTCTCGAACCAGTTCTCCAACTTGGGGTAGCCAGCCAACTACCGGGATCTGCAACGCATCATCCGACGTGGAGGGCAAGTGTTCCTTTGCAAGACTGTCTCTGGTCTTTTGTAGATCCTGTAAAACATTGCAATGTTCATCTACGTCAAAGGCCGCGGCCTGGGCCTGGCAGTCTGCACCATCAAGGTCAGGTACGTACATCTTGATACCAAAGAGCATTTCGTATGGGGTCCGCCCACCCAGAGACCTTCTAGGGAGATTATTAAGCGCACGCTGCACGCCATAGAGGTGGGTCAGCCAGTTTCTACCAGTGCCTATAACACGGGCTGTCAAAGATTGCTTTAAGTCGCGGTTCATTCTTTCTACTACAGAATTGCCCTCAGGCCTGTAGGGGCTTGAAAACTTCACCTGTACTCCCAACGAAACCATAGCATCCTTATACGCCTTAGAGGTGAAAGCCGGACCCTGGTCCGAATGGAAAGTACCACAAGCAAAGATTCCCACAAAGACACGCAAATCCTTAATGACAGTTCGCGAATCAGCGCTTCGATGCGGCCATACCCATACAAAGCGTGTGCATGAGTCAACTGCTACTAAGATGTATTTATACGCAGTATCAGAAGAAAAAGGACCGCAGTGATCCAAATAAACACATCCAAGTGGTTTATTAGAGATGTACAACTGTGTCTGAGGCGGACGCGCAGCAGTAGAAGGCTTGATCTGCTGACAAATGTCACACATAAGGACATAATCGCGCGTCTGTTTGTACAGTCCCCGCCACCAGAACCTCTGTTGTAGCTGAGATACAGTGGCTGAGACGCCCGCATGCGCAGACGCCACACCTTCATGAGCCGCTGTAATCAGAGAAGCTCTGCAATCCGAGTTGGGAACTAGACGCTCTCCAACTTCAGGAATTTTCACATAAGGAACTTTATCGGGACTTAAGTGGTATGTGTACTTCGAAGGGAACCCCGCAGGATATTTACCTCCCTTCTCCGTGGCAGCAACAGCCGCCAAGATGTCATCATCTATTTTGCTTTTGGACCTCGTGACCGCTGCAACTAAGTATTTTGATACCGCTGACTTCGCTGCTTCATCAGCAAGCGAGTTGCCAACAGCGTGGACCCCCACGCGCTGGTGGCCGAGAGTATGAATCACAAACACGAGCTGCAGTTTCTCTTTAAGTTCCGCCACTCGGACCCAGATCATTTTATGTTTTATTGTGCTACCCTTGGAATCACGAAAATCATTCCGAATCCAAAAGAACAAGTTCTCATTGTAAGACTGGACACAGTAGTAAGAATCACTTACGATTAAAGTCGTCACACAAGGATCAGCGTACTCCAATGCAAGCATAAGAGCACGAAGCTCTGCTAATTGTGCGGTGCAGTCCCCTAGCGTTTGCGTGTGCACAACACTGGACTTGAACTCATCGTTCACCATGGCACCGACCACAATGGCGCAAGCGGAAACGTAGGCGTGTTTAGAGCCATGCGCAACCTGCGCCGAACCATCCGTGTAAATGATACAATGGAAATCCTCCAACGGCCGCATTGCTAAAGGAGCAGGATGAACAAATTCATACTGTAAATACTCCTGCGACCGTAAAGCGGCGTCAAAAATAAACGTGACATCCTGAGATGTCAAGGATGTAGCCCACTGAATCCACCGAGGGTGCAAAGCTTTAGAATTCGGTACACTGGCTTTCGTGACCGCCTCCAAGGCTGGACACGGGGTGACAACCAACATGCGCTTTCCCTGCGACAGGGCACGTTCCTTAAGTATTGCCATCTGCACAGCCGTTAAAACTTTCTCCACAGTGGAAAAACGCAGTTCAGCCGAAGTGTACAAGTGTGACTTGTAAGCAATAGGTACAGTATCCCCTTCATTAAAAGTCAGGTACGTGAAACCCACCGTCCCAGGGATAATTCTTATCACCAGGTTGGTCTGGTTATCACGAGTCTGTAAGTAGTCAGAAGCTAGCATATCAGCCTGCAAGGACTGCAGAATGGCTGAATGCTCAGGCAGCCAGCATGATTTGGAAAAAGATGGTTGTACCAAGGCATATAAAGGCTTGATACGCTGGGCATATTCCGGAATGTATGTCCTCCCGAAATTTAAAAAACCCAGTAAAGACTGTAATTTTTTCAGCGTTGTCAGAGAGCGCAACTGCGCGCACTTCTCCAGGAACTGAGGAGCCAATCCCTTTCCTTCATGGTTAAGTTCATAACCTAGAAACAACACTGTGTACTCCGCAATGTGTGATTTTGCAAAGTTAAACTTGTAACCCATGTCTGCAAAGTTACAAATTATGCTGTTTACTCGACACAGATGCACCCAAAGTTCGTCGTCTGTGAGATAAATGTCATCCACATACGAACATGCAACTGGATCGAAACTCTCTAAAAGAGAGACTATGCGGGCGGAAAACACTCCAGGACTATTTTTATATCCCATTGGGAGTCGATTAAACTTTTTTTGTACGCCGCCGCACGTAAAACTGGTCCATTGGGAACTTAGACCATCTAATCTATGTGCATAAAAACCATTGGAAATGTCAAGCGTGGTTTTGAACCGTTTACGCTCAAGACTATTCACTAGGGCAGAGCCGTGAGTATTCTGTACTGCACAGTTACGGCAATGCGAGTTCAAATGCCGGTAATCCAAAACCAGACGATATGAGCCGTCCGGCTTGTTAACAGTAAAAAGGGGATTATTCATTGGTGACACACACGTTTCAATTACACCTTGATATTCCAATTGTTCAAGGATAGCCGCGACCGAAGCTTTAGCTTCACGCCGTATGGGATACTGGGGTTGTGGCTGCGGCTGTGACCGTAAAGGAATCTCATGGCTAGGGGATAATTTATCCCAGCCACACTGATTTCGGTACACAGCCGGCGCAAGCGCCAGAGCCCACTCTTCTGCAAAATGCAGCGCTTCCACTCTCGAAACAGTGTGCGCGAAACTGGGGAGGATTACCTCCTCCCCTCGCGGAGCTGCGAGAACAAAAGGTGGGGGCCAGTCAGCCTCCGAAAGCAAAATGTCATACGTATCCAAAAGATTCTCCCAAAATACCCCTTTTACAGTTCGCTGCATGTCACCTTCAATTAACAGGACAATTTCAAAAAGTCTTTCAGGGGGAGCAACATGTGTATCAGCTGTTTCAATCACAATAAAAGTCTCAGTCGCTGTCACCTTCAACAGTGGACGGAGGGCCTCTCTCACTATGGTAATCTCCGCCGCGCTGTCCAGCAAGGTCAGAGCCCACGTCAGATTCCGAAGCCGCGTTCTCACTATCTGGGGCATATCGATGCGCCGTTAAGGCAGCGACTTTCTTCTTGGCAAACTGCGGTCTCTTTGGCGTAGAGTCGTCCCGCTGATCCCCTTCACTTCGCGTGCGGGGCTGGCCACGTCCTTGCTGGCCACCCCTGCCCCTGCCGCCCCCTCCACCACCGGTTGACGGAGCCGATGAGTCCTGAAAGGAACGAGGAGAGCGTTGGTCAGATGCCTGATATCTGTCAGGCGATTTAATCGTAGCGCGATCGCGCAATTCATAAACTCTATCCGACTGCGCAGGTTGTGAAGGCGCCGGACTAGAAACCTGTGTCTGTTGTTGTTGTTGCTTACCCTGATTTTGTTTTTTAGGCCAATTTTGTTTTTTGGACTTGGGTTGTCCACCCGTTTCCGAAGACTGTCCCTGGGGCTGCTTCTTTTCTTTTTCAAGAAAAACCTTTACACCCTTAGAATTGCGGCCAACCGTTTTATAAGCCGCCACAATAATTCTTGCCAGCTGACGGGGTTTCTCGGCATCGGGAACTAACGCCAGACCATTGGCCACCTGAAAGTTCACTGCATCCCCTTTTACATTAGCAAGGATAATACCGCAAACCGTCTCAAATGAACCGCTCAGGCGCATACCCAACTCAACCGCCGACTCCGGTCCGTGATCATCCTGAACACGTTTTAGGACCGCAGACAGGTTCGACACTGACGGGGTGCCAAAGCACCTCGAGTAAACCGCTGCAAAAGTCTTACCCCATGTTTCACAGTCAGCAAGTTCAGGGGCTAAATCCTTCGGTAAACTAAGCGTAAGAATCCAGTGTTTCTCACCCGGAGTCGTATTAGGAAACACAGCCTCCAGCTGGTCGAATTTCTCGGCAAGCCAGTAAGGAAAATCATCCTTATTTTCTGGCTTTCTGCCCATTACGGAATTCACCAAGACAGGACTGATTTTCAAACCAGCCTGTTCCGCTCGAAGCTGCGCACCTGCGGGGGCTGCGCCATGTATATTACGACCAATGTAATGAACAAGCGCTCTAATCACGTCAACCGCGACATCATGCAGTCGCCGCAGATCACCCACATTACAAGTGGCGCGATTAGGATGTGGAGTAAATCCACCCAAGGCGGGCCAGGCCGTGCCCGCAATGGACAACGGACCTAACCTCGGAGCCGTTAAAGAATGGGGTAGGGCGCCACCAAACCAAACTCCGTGCTGCCAAACATCTATAGGTACTTCCAGTGCTCTGTACGGAGCATAAGCCGCCGGAACAGCCGAGGCAGTGTATGAGTGGTAGACTCCCGAATTAGCGTTTACTTCCGGAAACGTCACCCAGGAATAAAACAATTTGTACGGGTACGCATGTTCCGCACTCACCACTAGAACCACAGCCAAACCTTCCGCAGGGACATTATATGCCCTCAAGTGGTCGCGAACCGCGACGCGGCTATGCTGCGCTATGTCCACGGCCATGGTAGCACAGGAAGTGAAAAAAGACAAAGATCACTTTGTAGCACAACTGGGTAGTAATTCAAAGAAACCGTTTAAAGAAGAATTCAAGCTTGAAAAGACCCATTTCAAAAACAGGTAGGTTTTCCGACACCACCGTTTACCGGAAACGGGAATGAAGGTGTCAAGGTATGAATGATATACTACTCGAGTGTCATGTTTTAAGACCAACCAAAACGTTGGGCGCCATGTAGCAGGGTTTCCGTTCTCCCACAGAACTGTGCATAGAGATCTAGAACCTCAGTGAGTTAGGATGATCCAAAACTCATCTCAGTGTCAGAAATCCCCTTACCTAGCTAGCTACAGTGTCTCATGGATCATTATGGAATGATCCGTGTCTTAGACAAACCAGAACATGATCTTTAGAATACCTCAGGAATCGTGGAACACATGAACACTCTTTCGTTATATAATCATTTCAAACCAAAACTGAGAGTCAAAGAACACAAGTGCAAGTTTGAAATATTTATTATTCAATGCAAAGTTCTCAAACGCAGTATCTTGTATAATACCAAAATGCAGATTATAATAATCAGAGTCAGCAGCATAGTCACTAATCCATAGTAAGCAAAAGGTGCTAGCATGTTATAATGCAAAAACTATAGAAATCGATAGCACCTATATTTCGCGCACCCTATCTAGCATATTATTTTATATATATGAAGGTCTCATTCGGGCTTTAGCAGGGCGGCCCCATACCTCTCAATGTCAGTAGGAGCAGTTCACATCAACAGCTACCAGCTCTCTTCATGCGCAGCACCAAGTGTGTTCGTTCATTCCGTGTAACTCTATCTTAAACCCGCGTAGAGCCCAAAATGTTGGCATCAACATTATTTGTGTTATGTCTAATGTGGTGCGAGGATCAGGCCTCCCAGCAACCTTGTGTTAGGTTAATCTTAGAGTGTGCAGCTCTCAGTGTGCAGACAGTTGTACCAAGTGTACCAGGCAAAGCTGATAGCATAGAAATAACATATTATTCTCAAATAAACCACCTCATCGCTTCTAGGGTGAAAGCTACAACAACAAGTATGTGTCGTGTGCAAAACTCAAGCCGAAGGCAAACCGGCTGTTTAAACATGTAATACACTCATGCTAACTTAACGCAATATATGTAATGAAGTATCCATATGACAAGGGACTGACAGACTTTTGTCAGAAAAGCAAAATGTTTTATCCAGTTTTGCATTTTACTGGGACATGGCTTATTTTTACTATTGTTTGTGTTTTCAACCTCTTACCAGTTAATAGTAGAAATTGGTATGAAATTAATAATGGATCCTGAAAAGATATACATTTCAGAAAAGTATATAAAATTCTGAATTCAGCAAGGGGTTGTTTGTGTAGATCCTTAAAGGGTTTTTATAGAAAATACCAGAATGATAGATTTTTTAAAGCAATATACCGCTACAGCCGTTGGACCCTTCTGGTTGTGGGGATATATAGGACTTGTAGGTTTACCAAGTATCCGACGAACCCTGAGCCAATAACTGAGCAGCTTCTTGCAATTGTTTTTTTAATATGTACCAGATATATAGCAATTAATTTGGGAGAATATCAACAGTGAAAAAGGGGTTTGAAAGACACCTATCTATTTTTGAAATGGGAATAAAATATAGTGATTAGAAACAGTAGCAATTTGCACATCTACAGAATTGTGGGTAGCCTTACTGGCATGTGAATTAAAGGAGAGTTTTTCAAGTGACTTTTCTTTGCACATTGTCTTACATTTGGAAGGCAGAAATGCTTCGAAAGTCAATAGGCAATAACAGTTGCTCTACAATTCTGTGTTCCCCTAAGCCTCCTGATAAAAAAAGGTACCTCACTTGTGTGGGTAGGCCTAGTGCCCGGGACAGGATATGGCCCAAAACGCAATGTGGACACTTTAACAGTGAAGACAGATCCTTTTTTTGCAAAGTCCCTAGCTGATGATTTTAAACCCTTAGCACCTAGGGAAACCTAGCAAACCTATACATTTTTTAAAAACTGAATACCCAGAGAAATCGAGGATGGAGTGACTCAAGTGGCTCTCACCAGGTTCTGTTACCCAGAATCCTTTGCATACCTCAAACTTTGTAAAAGAAAACACATTTTCCTCACATTTCTGTGATGGAAAGTTCTGGAATCTGCACGGATCCACAAAATTCCTCAAACTCTGCATTACCAACTCAATGTAAGTGTTCAGAGAATATTGGTACCTCACTTGTGTGGGTGGCCTAGTACCCGCGACAGGATATGGCCCAAAAGGCAACTTGGACACACAACATTTTTACAGTGAAAACTGACCCTTTTTTTCAGAGTGCGTAGCTGTGGATTTTGAACCCTAGCTCTGCCGGCACCTAGGAAAACCTAGCAAACCTATTCATTTTTGAAAACTAGACACCAAGGGGAATACAGGACGGGGTGACTTCACTGGATCTCACGTGGTTTTGTTACCCAGTATTCCTTGCAAACCTCAGCTCTGCGGCTGCACTCACGGTGTCAGAAGTGCGGCGGTGGGGGGAGAGCAGGAACAGAAGGGCAGCGGTAGTAAGCGGCAAGGGTCCACACAGCGGGTAAGTGGTTCCGAGTCCCCGCTCTGCCGCAAACGAGGCTCTGCTTAACTCCCTCCTGGCGCTCTTCGGCGGTATGCAACTTCCGGTCGCAGGGGCTATTGGGCAGTGTAGTCTTCCTTGTCCCCCGCGCTCTCCCCCGCTTTGCGGCTGCACTCACGGTGTCAGAAGTGCGGCGGCGGGGGGAGAGCAGGAACAGAAGGGCAGCGGTTTTGTTCTTGATATTTGTGCTTTTTATAGGTATGTTTAGGAAGTCAATATTTTGTAATCAATACTTAATTACTGATATTTTTGTGTTTCGATATTCATGCATTGATAATATGTCAGTAAACCTATTGCAGTGGTCGGAAGGTTAAGTCCCCCAAGCTGCTTCAGACTGCTTCCCAGAGATCGCAGGACGCCTCTGAAGATGCTGTGCTCTCGCAGGAGCTCTAGTTAGGAGCCGGTGAATCCTGTCCCATCCTCCATTAGAGGAACAGTGACATACCGTTAGCTACTCTAGCTGAGGAATATGGAGCTAAAATTGTATCGTACGCGGACGATACGCAGCTGTTATTTACTTGTAAAAAGGATGCTGATTTTAATGGAGACAGGATTAAGAGCTGCCTTGCAAAAGTGTTTTCTTGGCTCAGGTGTAATCAGCTTAAGTGCAACTCTGGAAAGTCGGAGATGATCTTTTTTGTGGCCACCACCCCGGAAACATCTGGTGTAGTTGGTGGCCTGCCGACAAGTCTCCCCCTTTGACATCAGTAAAATCAGTGAAAAATCTGGGGGTGAAGATGGACGAGGAGCTTTCCATGAATCCTCAGATCAAGTCAGTAGTCGGTACCAGTTTCGGAATGCACAGGATGCTGAGGCAATTTCTTCCCCTTCTACCTAACCCCCAGAGAAAAATGGTGGTCCAGGCCTTAATAATATCCAGCCTGGACTACGTGAACGCACTATACTTAGGGCTACCAGAGTATCTACTAGCTAGACTGCGATAGCCCAGAATGCAGTGGCCAGGGCAATTCTATTGCTTGGCCCTAGAGTGTGTATGTCAATCCAATTGAGATCTTTGCACTGGCTTCTGGTCTGCAAGAGGATTCAATTTAAGTCCTTGGTGCTCACTTTCAAGGCTCTTCGTGGCAATGGTGCTGGATTCACTGTGAAGAGAATGCAGCTTTACCATCCTCCTTGTACTTTCAGGTCCGCAATTCTTCAATTGGCATGCATCCCTATATATATCTGCGAGCTCGCATCGGGCGACGCTCCTTCCAGGTGCAAGCCGCGATGCTGTGGAATGAGATGCCGCTGAAAGAATGATGACAGATCTCCTTGCATTTAGGAAATCACTTAAAATGTGGTTATTCCAGATTTTTGCTCTGGTATTGCAGGCCAGCGATTTTCAGTCATTGTGCTAGCGCCAGGACACTCATTCGAGTAGCTGTGCGCTTAAAAAAAACCTTATAACATAACACCGAGTGCTGGATGGGAGGTAGCAGCTCAAATTGCTGGACGAGCTGACAGAGCTATTTGAGGAGCAAGTCAGTGCCTGCCTGGTACTGCCATGTGCACTGGGTGCGGCTGTCTTCGCAAAACAGGAACTGGACTCAGGAGCAACCACAAAGAGGGAACCCACCTCACCGCTAAACACTTCCAAACTGCAGGAGCGGGTAAGAGCAGAACAGTGTCTGTGAGGCCGGGGGGACTCCCTGCTAACGATGCTGCAGTACCATAAACACTTTTGGCTAATTAAGGAGTCCAAAGGGAGTTCTTGAGTACGGCCTCCTACTATGCATTCCATGGTTGTGGCCACCTGCGAATGGGGAATAATCCCAGACACAATACAAGAAGGAGAGTAGGACAGGTATTGACTGACAATTACAAGAGCCCGACCTGAAGAGTTTTTCATAGGAGTATTGTTATTCCTTTGAATGTGAAGGGTTGGGAATAAGGTACTGCTTTTTCCTATAAAATCAATTATTGGACCTGACATTGATTTATTGTTTGTACTATGTGCACTTTGAGTTATGAATTGTGTTCACTTTCCTGTACCTACACTTTCCCTCCAAGGCAGCCGTTGAATGCTGGTCCACAGCTACCAATGAGAGTCAAGTCCAGGGGGGTACTTGGCTCAGGTGCTCAGGATCCATAGAAGGTCGCCCCCGGGGACATCAGGGTAAAGAGACTCAATAACCATGGTTTGGCCCAGTAGCCCCTGACTGCCCCGTGGCCCTCTGTAAGGCGTCTGATTATGTTCATGATCACCATGATCATGAACATAAAAGAGTTAGGTGTAATACCTGGGCAGAAAGGGAATTGGGGAAGTCAGAAATTCTCTACTTATTCCATACTATTGTTCAGCACACATTATTAATTGGAGGATGAATAGAAAATGGAAGGAATTAACTATTAAGCAGTTCTTCTACAATTGTCTTTCAAGGAAACAATAAAAAGATACTAGAATCTATCTTTACATTAATCCAGGCTGATTGCAATAGATGTGAGTAGAAACATTCAACCCTCTGGGGAAGATATATGCTTTGAACATGTGTTCTCTCCTAAAAGTATTGCACTTGATGCAGAATTTTCCTTTACCACTGCGTCAATGCTTAAAAAAATTGACAAACTTATAAAGAAATTTCTTATAGAGCACGGGAAAAAATCTAAAGTACCAACACCAATAGGTGGCAAGACACCAAAAGATGGGTTTGAATTCCCCTCGTTATATATTTATAATAACTTTTTTTTCCACCGATAAGCCACTCTCACAATCGGCTTATGGAAGACAAAAGTAAAGTGCCGAGCCAGTATTACAGTGAAGGGCATTTTCGTTGGCTGTTTACCTTCGTGCCAGTTTACAGAACAAATCAAATAATGTTACCCGTAGTTAAATGCACTTCATCTGTTGGAAACAAGTAATTGATGAATCTTAGTGTATACTTCCTAATGCATCACTGTGAAAAAAATCCAGCTACAAATCAACATATTAAATAATTTGCAAATCTCCTCTATCAACAGGAATGTTGATAAAAACAGATGCATGGGACAATAACTTAATGAACTCCTTTGAAGTTTTATAAATTAAATATATACTCACAAACCAGGAGCAAGAGAGGTTTTCGGGTCTATGAGGCCATGTCTGTGTTAGTGGAGGAACTACCACCTCTATCATCTTCCTGAAGACATATAAAACAGGCATTTGCAATACAATCGGTCTCGCCTTTGGGACCATATAAGTGTTTAGCCATGCAGCACAAAACCCTGGATGTTTCGCCACCAGGAATAGAATAGCTATCAATTAGTACACACTGGGGATGCAGTGGGATTTACAACTACAATTAATATTTAAGAACAAAAAAGTTTTATACTTTTTTTATTTTTGTGAAAAGGTCAAACGGAGATCAGCTCCTGATGAGAGGAAACATTCCCTTTCTCATCTTTGGCCCCGCATTAAGATAAAGGCGCACCTAACAAACTGCAAAATTACCGGTGCTGTTTTATTCAGTGGTCACAGAGCGAGCTAATAAGGTAAACAGAGCTGTGTTTACCTTCACACACTATAAACAAGATAAATACTAGAAAAACATGTTTAATCTTGGATCAATGCAAGAAACTGGCATTTTTGAAGTTGTCAGCCATCATACAGATTCAGGCTCATGTTGTTTTCTGTGGAGTGGCTTTAGATGTTGGTGCATCTGACATTCCTTCAAAGAAACTGATTGAAATGCAATTAATATCACTGGAGTAGCAAATTGTCTGACAGAACTGTCAGCACTGTTTAGCTCCAGAAGCAGCGGAGAGTTCCGAGTAGGCAGTTTACCTGTTCATCAACACACCATAGACACCTTATGACGCACTTTTCTTAGCTCCAGATGCACACCTGGGAGCACAATATCGTCACACGACAGCCCCCACACAACACAACCAATCATGCAACATCTGTAAACACACCCCATACTCTGTCAGCTCCTGGGGGTCACCCCTCCATCATCTGTTTCTAAAGCACCTACACAGGAGCAATGCAATAGCCAGGGCACATACATCTATCGACAAACCCCTACCCCCTACTGGCTGCTTCCTTCTCAAATCTGTTGCACACTCTTCAGGTTCACTTACTGCACACTTTCAAAGGGGCGGGGGAGGCTGTCACAGAAGCCCTAAACCGCACGACCCTTGCCCAGGGGGTACAGTGAGAAGGTGGGGTGTTTGGACCTGTTTCTGTTATTACTGTCTGGGCCGCGGCGTGGCTGGAGGGCAGAGTCAGACTCCAAAAGGATTAAACTGAACGAATTCTGCCACAACAAAGCTGCATCTGTGCACACTTTTGCACACAAAAGTTAAAAAACTAAGGGGTATATTATCAAGAAACGGTGTTAAAATTACCGCCGCTTTAGAGGCAGGAAATTGCAGCCAAAGCGGCGATAAGGGCTTGATAATATGCCCTTGAGAATTCCCATAGAAGCCCAGGTTAACACCAGAACATGGGCTTCCATGGGAATTCACAAGGGCATATTAGAAAGACCATTATCGCCGCTTTATCTGCAGTGTCCTGCCGTTAAAGCGGCGATAATTTTAACGCCGTTTCTTGATAATATGCCTCTAAGTGCTGTTTTGGGACTGACGGCGAGACAGGTTAGCACGCCACATTCAGAGGAATTTAGTAAATACTTTAGAAAACGCTGGACCCAAAGGTAAACGGATCCATGGGGTTGCGGGCGTCAGTTCCTGACTGCTCTTCGCTCGCAGACCTGGCTCTGAAACCTGTCTTCGGCTTGCTTAGCTAAAACTAAGACAAGCATGCAACTCGAAAGAGGAGCGCGGACCCCCGGGCCGCCTCCCTCTGCCCCTTCCATTCCGGTCTCCAGCTTTACCGCTGCTGGCTCATTACATCAACAACACACTCACTGGCACTCCAGCCCAGAGTCCATCTCAGCTTTGTATGATGTGTATAGGGGTTCTCAAGTCTTTGGGCACAACAGTACTCATGGTCTCTGATATTACACATCACAGAAAACAAACTCTGCTTTCCTAAATATAAATAGCCCAACTCGGCCATTCTTAACAGAATATACAGAAACAAAATACTTTTTACACTGGCAAGATGAGTTCTCAGGGACTAGGTGCTCTAGAATGCACTTTCCTCACATAATTCAAACATCCACATAATATGAGCATCAGAAGGCATAGAATAACACAGTTGAGATTTCGTACTCATGATACATCTATGACTAAGAGGTGTCTGGCACTGTATAAGTGTCATGTCAGCACACTTAATCAATCAATCAGAACATTTGTAAAGTGCACTACTCACCCGTCTCAAGGCGCTGACGGGGGTGGGGGGGGTTTGCTGCTACTGCTCGAATAGCCAGGTCTTAAGTAGTCTTCTGAAATTTAGAAGGTCCTGGGTCTGCTGTAGGAGGATGGGGAGGGTGTTCTAGGTCTTGGCGCCAAGGTGAGAGAACGATCTGCCACCGGAGGTCGCTCTTCGGATGCGGGGGACGGTGGCGAAGGCGAGGTCAGCGGAGCGGAGCTGGCGGTTGGGGGTGTAGTAGGTGAGTCGTCCGTTGAGGTATGTGAAGTATCCGTCAAGGAGGGAAACAGACTGCTCTCTATTTTGTGGTAAATGAGATTTATTAGAGAGGCGAGACGAGTTTTCCCTCATTCCTTTCAGTCCATTCCCGTCCATTCCCCTCATTCAAGTTTTTCCCGTCTGAGGAAACCTCCTGTGTTGCATAAAGATTACATTGTTGGTGAATAACCTTTTCTTTCCAAATTGTTCTCAATGAATAACCTTTTCTCTCCAAATTGTTCTCAATGTGATGTGACTGTATTAATTGCTCTGCTTGTATGTATTAACTGTTAAGATCAATGCTTTTCTTTTCTAGTGAGGAGGATGTGTTGTATCCTCGTGCTGTCTGCTGAGCTCGCCTCGCCGCATGCTCTGGAATGTGGAATCCTGTGCCTAGGTATTCCTGTGATTCCAGTGCAGCGGTTGGCGTGGGCTCTTCATGTATCCATCTCGCCTCTCTAATAAATCTCATTTACCACAAAATAGAGAGCAGTCTGTTTCCCTCCTTGACGGATACTTCATTAATGTGCTTCATTGTTTGGTACCTCAGTTGCATTTTGGATTTAGATATCATCCATGGATATTGGAGGTGTTTGTGACATTGATGGTGCTGTGGGATGTTTTAATATCATTGTTTATGCACTTTTGTCTTTGTCCCTTTCATGGATTCATAATTATTTTAACAATTTATGTTGTTGGTGGAGGAATGTGGGACATTGATTATCCACACTATGCCTCCTTTGTGCGATGTGCGGAAACATAGTTGGGCTGGTACTTTTAGTACCTACCTTATTAATCTGTCTCCAACTATGCTTTTAACTCGCATCTTATTTCTTTTTCTTCTCTTTATTTTCTTGCTTTTACTAGTTGCTGGAAAGTTTATTTTTGCACATGTTCATTTGTTTTTCCCTAGGAGAGGAGAAGTGATGTGCTATCCTGCATGCTGTGCTTTCTCATGCTGTGCTTTCTGGCATCCTGTACTCTAAGCTGTGCTAATTCTTTTTTAGCTTTTGCAGCTTCTAAATTCTCATCTATCTTGCCTTCTGTACTTTAAGCATTGCGAATTCTCCCTTAGCTTTTGCTGCATTTGAATTTTCATCTATGTCTTTTGATGTATATTGCACTATGTACCTTGTTCATCAATTATCTTGGTTTTGCTGCATTATTGCAATCACAATTGTTTGTTGTCTCTAAGGGAAGAGGATGTGTTGTGATCTAATTTATCTTAATGCATTCTCTCAGACAGCTGCTCAGCAAGGATGAATGAGTTGTGTGTGTAGAATGTTAGAATGCCTGATGACAGTGTGATTGGAATGTGTGAGAGTGCTTGCTTGTGGGGGAGAATGACAGTGAGTGAGTGGGCTGAGCAGCGGTCATGCAGCTCCTGGTGGGATTCCCTTTACCAACTAAGCTATACTATTGAGAACAATTTGGAGAGAAAAGGTTATTCATTGAGAACAATTTGGAAAGAAAAGGTTATTCATTGAGAACAATTTGGAAAGAAAAGGTTATTCACCAACAATGTAATCTTTATGCCACACAGGAGGTTTCCTCAGACGGGAAAAACTTGAATGAGGGGAATGGACGGGAATGGACTGAAAGGAATGTGTGATGTCACAATAGCAAATAGAACAGACGATGCTTGCACTTGCTTGTGCTGACGCTGCCAGGTTGGAATGCAGAGAATGTTGAGCGTTGGCTCGCGCTGAAGTTTTCAGGCGCGTGGTGAAGCGCACGCGTCAACTCGCGCAGATGAAAACAAAGCGAAAAGTATTAAAATGAAAATAATCTCACCGCTTAATGTGAAGAAAGCGGGATTTTCACCAACGTGACATCGATTCGATAATGAAGGCTCGGCAGACACAGAGAAGAGAATTCAGCATCTCATGATGACAACGGTAATCTTGGTCCGGGGATACCGGGGCTGCAGGCTCAGAAATCGCGTAGGTTCGTTCACACCAAGTCGCCAATGAAGTATCCGTCAAGGAGGGAAACAGACTGCTCTCTATTTTGTGGTAAATGAGATTTATTAGAGAGGCGAGATGGATACATGAAGAGCCCACGCCAACCGCTGCACTGGAATCACAGGAATACCTAGGCACAGGATTCCACATTCCAGAGCATGCGGCGAGGCGAGCTCAGCAGACAGCACGAGGATACAACAGTATGCTGGTCCGGTGTTGTGGAGTGCCTTGTGTGCGTGGGTGAGGAGCTTGAAGGTGATCCTCTTGTTGATGTGGAGCCAGTGCAAGTTTCTCAGGGGGGTGTGATATGGATGCGGCGAGGGATGTCAAAGATCAGGCGTGCAAGGTGTTTTGAATGCGTTGTAGTAGTTTCAGGAGTTTGGACGAGAACCCTGCGTAGAGGGCGTTTCCGTAGTCCAGCCTGCTGATGACGTGTGCCTGGGTGACCGTTCTTCTTGTTTTGGTGGGGATCCACGTGTAGATCTTGAGGCGCATGCGAAGGGTGTTGAAGCAGGAGGATGAGACGGCGTTGACCTGTTTTGTCATGGAGAGAGTAGAGTCGAGGATGAACCCCAGGTTGCGTGCATGGTCGGTGGGTGTTGGTGCTGCTCCCAGTGCTGTCGGCCACCAGGAGTCGTCCTATGCCGAGGGGGTGGAGCCGAGGATGAGGACTTCTGTCTTGTCCGAGTTTAGCTTCAGACGGCTATTTTCATCCACTCGGCGACAGCTTTAATTCCTCTGTGGAGGTTGATTTTGCAAGTGAGAGGGTCCTTGGTGAGGGTTAGGAACAGCTGGGTATCGTCTGCGTAGGAGATGATGGTAAGGACATGCAGATGATCTCGGTAGCTTCGGAGCGGAAAGGGGGAGGCAGACAATCTGGGTTCTGCTGGAGAGAAAGGAGGGGGTCCAGTCCAGAGCCTTGTTCCGGATCCCATAGTTGTGGAGGCATGTGCGTAGGGTGCTGTGGCAAGACAGTGTCGAGGCGGCTGACAGGTCCAGGAGGATGAGGGCTGTGGTTTTGCCGTTGTCCAGCAGGGCCCTGATGTCATCGGTCACGGTGATGAGGGCAGTTTGGGTGCTGTGGTTGCTGTGGAACCTGGACTGGGACGGGTCCAGGATGCGGTTCTCCTCGAGATAGCAGGTCAGTTGTCTGTTGATGATCTTTTAGATGACCTTCGCCGGGAACGGGAGCAGGGAAATGGGTCGGAAGTTCTTGAGGTCCTTAGGGTCAGCTTGGGTTTTTTGAGTAAGGCGTTGATCTCGGCATGCTACCAGCTGTACGGGAAGGTTGCTGTCTCGAAGGAGATGTTGATCGCTTTCCGGAGACGGGCGAGCAATGGTGGTGCTGGCTATGTTGAAGATGTGGCGTGGGCATGGGTCTGATGGAGATCCGGAGTGGATGGTATTCATGATTTTGATGGTGTCTTCACCGCTTATGTTGGTCCAGGAGAGCAGGGGATCAGTGCGGATGGTGGCTGTGGGCGCGGGGGCCTCCATGGCTGTTGGGACGGTTGTGACGTTGAAGCTGTCATGGATGTCTGAGTTCTTGCTATGGAAGAAGGTGGCAAGGGATTCGCACAGGTCTTGTGAGGGTGGGATGTCGGTGTTGGAGAGTTTCTTCACGATGTTGAAGAGCTCTTTTCTGTTGTGTACGTTGTCGTCTAGGCAGTCTTTGAAGGAGGCTCTTTTGGTGGATCTGATGGGGTGATGGTGCCAGCGTGTGACACACTTGTGGGCTGCGTAGTTGTCCGGTGTTGGTTCACGTGCCATTTCTTCTCTAGTTTTCTGCAGGTTTGCTTGGAGGCCTGGAGGTCCTCGGTGAACTAGCTGGCTTTCTTGCTGGTGTGTCTGTTGGAGGGTTTCTTGATCAGGCGAGGGAGTTGGTGCAGTCGTCGATCAACTGTCTGAGGTTGCGGACTTCGGTGTTGGAGTTGGTGGGGTCGGCGGGTGGGCTACGGTCAAGGGTGGTGGTTAGCTGGTCCTCGGTGACTTTGCTCCAGCAGCGGCGAGGGATCTGTTGGGTGCGGTGGTGTGTGGTGGGTTTCCGGAAGGTGAAGTGGATGCAGCGATGGTCGGTCCAATGGAGTTCGGTGGTGTGGCTGAAGGGGACTTGGGAGCTTGCGGAGAAGATGGGGTCAAGCGTGTGCCGGCAGAGTGGGTGGGTGTCGTGATGAGCTTTCTGAGTCCGAGGTTGGGGAGGTTGGCGATCAAGGTGGTGGAGTTGGTGTTGTTGTTGTTCTCGAGATGGAAGTTCTGGTCCCTGAGGAGGATATAGTCTGTGGAGGCGAGGGCGTGTGTACAGACAGAGTCGGTGATGGAGTCGCTGAACTGTGGCTGGGGTCCAGGGGGTCTGTATACGAGGGTTCCTCTGAGGGTGGTGTTGGGATCGGTGTGGATCTGGAAGTGCAGGTGTTCGGCGGTGCTGAGGGTGTCATCGGTGTTGGTCAAGACTTTAACGGTGTTCCTGCACCTCCTCCTGCTCCATTGGTGCGGTCCCTGCAGGTGATCTTGTAGCCGTCAGGGATGGCTATGGTGATGTCGGGTGCCGAGGAGAGGTTCATCCAGGTTTCCGTCAGAAAAGCGATGTTTGGGGCGGTTGAGTCGAGTAGGTCCCAGATTTCAACAGCGTGTTTGCGGGCGGAGCATGTGTAGAAAAGACTGCATCTGAGGTGCTTGTGTTCCTTCACAGTGGGTGGCTTGGCAGATTGGATGCAGGTGAAGCTGCAGTTCTGGCAGTAGAAGGGTCCTTGGGTGCGCTTCGGGTGGCCAGGAAGTAGGTGTGTGATTGTCCGGTGTTGAGTGCGTGGAGGTGCTGGCATCGTAGCGGTGTCGGGCGTTGTGGCGTTCGCAGGGGCCAGGGGTTCTGCCGCTTGCCGCGGTCCAGGCGCGGACAGGTGCAGACGGGCTTGCCTTAGGCACGCCATAAGAAGGGGAGGCGGGAGGGAGGAGCAGCTGGGAGGTGGGAGCGGACGAATGGGAGAACGGGGGGCGGGTCCACAAAGGACGCAGCGGCAAGAAAAGCGGTAGGGGCGAGCGGCGAAGGATACAGGTGGAAAAAGGTAACAGAGCACAGTGAAGTACACTGCGAAAAGGAAAACGATAATCAGAATAAAACAAATACAACAATAAAACAATTACAGTGCAATTACATTTGAGAAAAAGCAAGAAGTACACGAGGAAAAAGGAAAGCGATAAACAGAATAAAACAAATGCAACAGTAAAACAAGTACAGTGCAATTACAATTGGGAAAAAGCAAGACCTACGGCCTACCACTGGACACCAGGGATGAGGCGCAGTTGGTAGCCTGCGTGTGGAGGCAGGCCTCGAACTCCGATAGCAGCGGCAGCTGGGGCTCAGAACATGGGCACACAGGTGGTGCTGTGCAGCGTGGGGAGCAACCTGCCTGTAAAAAGGGTCAAGGGTCGCTCTCCTCACCGTGCAGCGGCTGCCAGAAGAAGGGGAGGCGGGAGGGAGGAGCAGCTGGGAGGTGGAAGCGGACAAATGGGCGAGCTAGGGAGCGGGACCGCAGGGGATGCAGCGGCGGGAAAAACAGAGGGGACCGGCGAGCAGCAAAGGATACATGTGGAAAAAGTTCACAGGGCACATGAAGTACAAAACGATAAACAGAATAAAACAAATACAACAATAAAACAATTACAGTACAATTTCATTTGGGAAAAGGAAAGCGATAAACAGAAAAAAACAAATGAAACAATAAAACAATTACAGTGCAATTACAATTGGGAAAAAGCAAGCCTACGGCCTACCACTGGCCACCAGGGATGAGGCGCAGGTGGTAGCCTGCGGGTGGAGGCGGGCCTCGAACTCCAAATCAGTGGCAGCTGGGGCTCAGAACACAGGGGCACAGGTGCGGCATGGACAGCGACTTGTAAAAAGGGTCAAGGGTCGCTCCCCACTTACAAGAGTTTCTCAACAGAACTACAAGTACCAGAAGGCAGATTTAAAACAGAGACTTCAAGTCTCACATGGGACAGCTCGAGATATCCACGATGGCCCCGCAAGCATTCCAGAGCCTCGCCCTTTTCCTTAAAAAACGCTCACTTGGTGCTTTTTCTCACATCTCGAAGAACCTGACAATCATGAGGAGCAGCAGCACCGGGCATGGGGATATAAAGGTGTGAGTCCTTGGGTAGCACCAGCTCCTCATTATCTTCTAAGTTGTCCCAGGTGTAGTTGGCAGACAGCCAGAGCCGGCCCCACTAGAACCAGTCTTGGACAATCTGTAGCATCTTGGCGGGGTGAGCGAACACCCGGACCGCGGCAGAAATGCAGCCCTCTGCTGGGTTGGCAGGCAGGTTGAAATAACAGCTACAGGATGTGAGAACCCTGCGAATCGCACAGCATGTAGAACAAGTTAGCATAGTGCAGACAGCTAACTAAAAAGGAAATGATCTAAAATGGAACAAGTTACCAATATAAAGAAATGAAGAAGCCTTGGCGTTGGCTTAACATCCGTATTTATTAGCAAATCCTGATCTCACACTTGTACATAAATAAATAAATGGCACCTCGGAAGGGCAGGGGTGGAAGAAAGATAAACCAAGTTAGGCGAGCTGCACTAGTTAAAGAAATAAGTGCTGTGCTGCTTGGAAAGTGAAAGCGTGCATTGGGTGCTGAATGTTGCTGGAAAGCATGTCTTGTCTGCAGTTGGAAAAACGCATTAAAGAAAGTACAGGTACCTGCATCAATCTCGGCATTTGCGATTCCTTAATTGCGATTTTTAAGGAATCGCAATTAAGGAATCGCAAATGCCTACGCATCAAGAAATCGCGAAATAAATTGAGATTCCTTCGAATTCCTTAATTGCGATTAGCATTTTGCGAATCGCAATTAAGGAATCCCTTCCCATTCATTCCTATGGGCCTAAGGGCCCATAGGAATGAATGGGAAGACAATCTCAATTTGCGATTCGCAATTAGCTAATCGCAAATTGAGATTGCGATTTCAAGGGAGCAGGGGTGTCCAAAGGACACCCTGTTGCACCCCTGAAATCAAACAATGCACATATGTTGTGTACACACATGCCCTAAGGGCATGTGTGTGCACAACATGAAAGTTACGAAAATTCACAAAATTGCATATTTTTGACATTTCGCAAAATTACCATGAGGCCCAACCTCATGGTAATTTTTTCTCTCTAATTGCGAATTCGCAATTTTTTTCAGTTTCATGCATTGCTTTTAAGGAATCGCAAAATTGCGATTCCTTAAAAGCAATCGCACTTTCAAAAATCGCTAAAATAGCGATGTCTTCACTTTTAGGATGATGCATCCCAAATAGTGATTTGGGAATCGCAAACGGCCGAATTTTGCGATTCGCACCGTTTGCGATTCCTAAATCGCTTGATGCATGTGCCTGTAAGTGCTTACAGACTAAATAACACATACCATGTAACAACAGAAGTAAAAGGGCAGTAGCCATGGGAGGCTACAGATGAAGACAAGGCCGAACTAAGGAGGGGCTAACAAGCCGATTACTGACTCAGAAGACAGCATAAACGAAGGACAAAAACAGAAGCCAATGAACATTGAGGGCAGAGAGTGGGCGGGCTGCTCTTCCATACTCCAGTACAGCATGTCTCGCAGGGCAGCACATGCGCGCTGAGCAGTGCTTAATTGTAAAAGAATAAGCGCTGGACCCAATGTTCTGCTCAGAAGTCCATGTCCGGCGCTATTGAAGGTCGAGGTGCTGAAAACCAGCGCTGTGTAGACTTGATTCCACCTGATGCTTCTTCAATCCACCAACAGACACTCACTACCTTTTTATCTCACTCATGAATCCCTGCTTTCTCCCTTGGTCACTGTTTCCTGTCTTTCTCTGCCTCATTCTTCCCCTTTTTGTGTTTTTCTCTCTCTTGATCTCGATCGAAGTCTGTTGAGGGAAAAAAAAAGTGCCAGTCCCCAAAAATGAGTGCTGGTGAGCCCCACATGTAACCAGCGGCTCAAATTAAGCGCTGGCGCTGAGTCTAGGCTCGACCTAAAAAACTGGCGCAATTACCCCACTACTCTGAGAAGAAAAGACAATTGGCTGTTCATCGGATGCATGGCGTCAAAAATCCGAGCATGCAAACGTGGGGCCCACATTTAAGAAAGGCAGTTTAACAGCATCTCAAACCTTCAGGGGGCCCCAATCAGCCCAAGGCCAATGCATTTCTTTGAGGTATGGGAGACTTGGGGCAAGGGGCCCCTTTACACCACCAGAAGTGACTGACGATCGCCCAAACAAAGTAACAAGCAGATGCAGAGCTGCCACGTGGGTTCTACGTCAGAGAGCTGCCACGTGGGCTATACGTCTGGTGTGACGTTTCCGTAACCATCAGCATGGTGGATTCTGGGACTAGTAGTTTCACGATTTACGTTGTCGGTGCGAACTCAAACATCGCAGCATGCAAAGTCCAGAAGGATTGAAAATCCAGGAAAGACGGACGTGTTGTACGCGACAGACGGCTACTTGGCAGGCATGTCAACAAGCAAGCGACGGAAATGAAGGACGGGAAGAGAAACACCCCAGTTGCAGGGGAAACACGGGGTAATGAACCCACATCAGTGCCTGGTGAGGCGATAAACAGAAATGTGTACGAGAGAAGATCGTAAAGAGACACTAACTTCGGCATCACAGAACGTGGCCTGGCCGGAAGGGCGGAGTATTTAAAGTATGCACTGGTGCTAAAAAGTAGCAACGCCCGGCATGTTGCTGCAATGACTGGATCTACTCTGGTACCCGCAGGCAGGTGCCCCACACCAACACCGGGAATGGTGGTTGCTAGGAAACCGAAGATGGGTATAATGTAATTAAACATACAGAGAGAGGAGAGGAGACACGAGAGAGGAGAGGAGACACGAGAGAGAGAGAGAGAGAGAGAGAGAAGGGAGAAGGAGGAGAAGAGAGAGAGAGAGGGAAGAGAGAGGTGAGAGAAGAGAGAGAAAGAGAAGAGAAAGAGAGAAGAGATGAGAAGAGAGAGATGAGAGAAGAGAGAGAAAGAGAGTAGGTGGAGCGGTGGAGAAGAGAGAGGGGAGAGATGAGAGGAGAGAGAAAGAGGCAAGAAAGAGAGAAATGAGGAGGGGGGAAAGAGAGAGATGAGAGGAGAGAAGAGAAGAGATAGAAAGAGGAGAGAAAGAAAGATAGAGGAGGGGTGGAGAAGAGAGAGGGGAGAGATGAGAAGACAGAGAGAGGGGAGAGAAGGGAGAGAAAGAGAGAGGAGATGAGAAGAGGGAGATGAGGGGAGAGAAAGAGGAGAGAAAGAGAGAAGTGAGGAGGGGGAGAAGAGATAGAGGGAGAAAAGAGAGAGAAAGAGGAGGGCTGGAGAAGAGAGAGGAAAGATGAGAGAGAGAGGAGAGAAGAGAGAGAAAGAAGAGAGCTGAGAGGAGGGAGAAAGAAAAGACAGGAGGAGATGAGAAGAGAGAGAGGAGTGAAGAGAAGAGAGAGAAAATGGAGAAAAAGGGGAGAGGAATGTTGAGAAAAGAGAGATGAGAGGAGAGGAAGGGGAGAAAAGAGAGAGAGGGAGAGATGAGAAGAGAGAGAAAGAGGAGAGAAAGAGAGAAGAGAGAAGGGGAGAAGAGAGAGAGAGAGAGAGAGAGACAGGGAAGGGATGAAAGGAGTGAGATGGGAGTAAAGAAGAGAGAGAAAGAGAGAAGGGAGAAAGGGTAGAGAAGAGAGAGAGAGGAGAGATGAGAAAATAGCAATGAGAGGGATACTGAGAGAGAAACAGGATAGAAAGAGAGAAGAGAGGAGGGAGGGGTGGAAGAGACAGAGAGGGAAGAGCTGAGAAAAGAAAGAGAGGAGAGAAGAGAGAGAAGGAGAGGAGAGATGAGGAGAGAGATGAAAGAAGAGAGAGAAAGAGGAGAGACAGAAAAGATGAGGGGGTGAAGAGAGAGAGGGTAGAGATGAGAAGAGAGAGATGACAGGAGAGAAGAGAGAGAAAGAGTGAAGAGAGGAGGGAGGGGGACAAGAGACAGAGAGAAGAAAGATGAGAAGAGAGAAAGAGAGGAGAGAAGAGAGAGATGAGAGGAGAGAAGAGAGAGAGAGAAAGAGGAGTAAGGAGGGGTAGAAGAGAGAGAGATGGGAGAGGTGAGAGGAGAGAATAAAGAGAGTAGAGGATGGAGGGGCGAGAAGAGAGAGAGAGGAAAGATGCGAAGAGAGAGCGGTGAGAAGAGAGAAAGAGGAGAGAAGAAGAGAAGAGAGGAGAGATGAGAAGAGAGAAAAAGGAGAGAAGAGAGAAAAATAGGAGAAAAAGATGAGGGGAGACAAGAGAGAGAAAGAGGAGAGAAATAGAACAGAGGAGTAGAGGGAGAAGGGACAGATAGGGGAGTGATGAGAAGAGAAAGAGAGGGGGAGAGAAGAGAGTGAAAGAGAGAAGAGAGAGAAAGAGAGAAGAGAGGAGGAGAGAGAAGAGAGGGAGAGGAGAGATGAGAAGAGAGAGGAGAGTAGCGAGAGAAAGAGAGGAGAGATGAGAAGAGAGAGGAGAGTAGAGAGAGAAAGAGGAGAGAGATGAGAAGAGAGGAGGGGGAGAGAGGGGGAGATGAGAAGAGAGAGGGGGAGAGAAGAGAGAAAAGGGAGAAAAAGGGGAGAGGAGAGATGAGAAGAGAGAGATGAGAGGAGAGAAGGGAGAGAAAGAAGAGATAAGGGAGGAGGGGTTGAAGTGAGAGAGCGGGGAGAGATGAGAAGAGAGAGAAAGAGAGAAGACAGTGGGCTAGAAGAGATAGAGGGGAGAGATGAGAAGAGAGAGATGAGAGAAGAGAAGAGAGAGAAAGAGAGAAGATAGGGGGAGAAGAGGAAGAGAGAAAAGGAGAGATGAGAAGTAAGAGAGGAGAGTAGAGAGTAGAGATGAGAAGCGAGAAGAGGGAGAAAGAGAATAGAGGAGAGGAGAGATGAGAAGAGAGAGAAAGAGTGGAGAGTTGAGAATAGAGATGAGAGGAGAGAAGGGAGAAAAAGAGAGAAGAGAGGAGGGGTGGAGAAGAGAGAGAGAGGAGAGATGAGAAGAGAGAGATGAGAGGAGGGGAGACGAGAGAGGGTAGAGATGAGAAGAGAAGGATGAGAGAAGGAGAGAAGAGAGAGAGAGAAAGAGGAGAGAATAGAGAATAGAGAATAGAGAGGGGACAGGAGTTAAGAGAAAGAGCAGGGAAATGAGATGAGGGAGAGAGAAAGAGAGAGAGAGAGAGTGGGGGGGAGAGAGAGAGGAGAGAGAGAGAGAGAGAGAGAGAGAGAGAGAGAGAGAGAGAGAAAGGGAGAGAGAGAAGGAGAGAGAGCGAGAAAGAGTGGAGAGAGAGAGAGGGAGAGAGAGAGAAGGAGAGAGAGAGAGAGAGTGGATAGAGAGAGGGAGAGAGAGAGAGAGAGAGAGAGAGAGAGAAAGAGAGAGAGAGAGAGAGAGAGAAGTGGAGAGAGCGAGAGAGAGAGAGGGAGAGAGAAGGAGAGAGAGAGAGGGAGAGAGAGAGAGGGAGAGAGAGAGAGAGAGTGGAGAGAGAGAGAGAGAGAGAGTGGAGAGAGAGATAGAGAGAGTGAGTGGAGAGAGAGAGAGAGAGAGAGAGAGAGAGTGGAGAGAGAGAGTGGAGAGAGAGATAGAGAGAGTGGAGAGAGAGAGAGAGTGGAGAGAGAGATAGAGAGAGAGAGTGGAGAGAGAGAGAGAGAGAGTGGAGAGAGAGAGAGTGGAGAGAGAGAGAGAGTGGAGAGAGAGAGAGAGAGAGGAGAGAGAGAGAGAGAGAGAGAGAGAGAGAGAGAGAGAGGGGAGAGAGATAGAGATAGTGGAGAGAGAGAGAGAGTGGAGAGAGTGAGAGAGAGTAGAGAGAGAGAGAAAGAATGGAGAGAGAGTAGAGAGAGATAGAGAGAGTGGAGAGAGAGAGTGGAGAGAGAGAGAGAGAAAGAGAGAGAGAGAGAGAGAGAGAGAGAGAGTGGAGAGAGAGAGAGAGTGGAGAGAGAGAGAGAGAGAGAGAGAAAGAATGGAGAGAGAGTAGAGAGAGATAGAGAGAGTGGAGAGAGATAGATAGAGAGAGAGAGAGAGAGAGAGAGAGAGAGAGAGAGTAGAGAGAGAGAAAGAATGGAGATAGAGAAGAGAGATAGAGAGAGTGGAGAGAGAGAGAGAGGGGGAGAGAGTGGAGAGAGAGAGGGAGTGAAGAGAGAGGAGAGAGAGAGAGAGAGAGAGAGAGAGAGAGAGAGAGAGAGAGAGAGAGAGAGAGAGAGAGAGAGAGAGTCTGATCCTAACCTGCTTTGAATCCGGAAAATTCTTTCCGTGGAGTCCAATGAACACGCGCGCAAATCTCTAAGCAGATCCGGCCCAGGGTGTGTGACACCTGTAGCCGGCCCTGACCTTTGCACAGTTCGGACCTTTACCTATCTTTACGTTGTATACTAGAAGTTATATTTTCACTTTTTATACTGTGAGCATGGTCTCACAAAGCCCAGCATGCAAGGTTCTGTTGGCCAGAAAGTCAGGACTGCAGGGCTATGAGACGGGCACTTTGCAGCTTTCTAAGAGTGGGAGACGTTGTGCAAGGGATGAATCTCCGGATGTCCACTAGTCTGGAAAAGATAGGGCATGAACTATCAAGAGCTTGGTGGTCATCTGTATGGTCGGACAGAGGGGCAGAGCACACAATGAAATATACCAGCACACCCAATCAAAGCTCTTACTTTTCTAGGACTTGCTAAACAAACAGCACACACGCACCACCCGTGGTCTCACAGGTACTCCGAGAGGCCACGTTTCTAAGTCTCTTCAGCAGAATCAAGTTTATTTTAGTTAAAAGCTCATCCCTTAAAAATGAGCATTGACCTTTGAAGCTGCCCAGCATCTCCTGTGCAAGGCCTTCAAAGCTGCATCTGACATTAGGACAGAGGCATCGACCTGCAGAGCGCTCAGGGCCCTTTCATCATCCAATGGCTCCAGATGACGTGGAAACACCAAGGATTCATTCAAATGTACCTCTAAATGCTGCTTCTCTCCGGCGTATTAGCAACTATTGCTTTGGTTGCTGACCTTGCTAGCCAACTCCTTGCAAAACACAACTACACAGCAGCTACTCCAGACAAAGGACTCGATGACGCCGGTAAGAACATTGCATCGAATCGGACCTCAAGTGGGCTCTAATCAATCTCGCACCCTCGCCGGAATCCTCATTACCTGCCCCCTCCTAGGCTGTGCTGCCCCGCCCGCCCCAAAAACAATGCCTCGAGCCCCTTCACACCTGTCAATGACGCTGACATCCTCAGCAGAGTATCGACCCTGAATACCTCCAATCACTTCAATGACCCCCTCCCACTCAACCTCTTCAAAGAAATGGTAGAAACCTTAGCCCCGCTCTGGTCCAAGATCATTAACGCTTCGCCTCTCCAAGGGGAGATCCCGGACTCCCTGAAGGCAGGACTAGTTCTCCCTATTCTCAAAAAACACTCGGCTGACCCTAAACACCTAAATAACTATTGACCAATAACAAACATTCCTACCCTGGCAAAACTCCTTGAGAGATGTGGTTGTGAACAACTGCGCAAACACATTGAGCAATTCCAACTCCTCGACATCTTCCAATCGGGATTCAGCGCTGGACACAGCACTGAGACGGCCATCACGCATATAGTGGACGATGCCCTCTCTTTGCTTGATCAAAATGAAGCCTGCCTATTAATACTACTCAATCTTTCTTCTGTTTTCGATATGGTCAAACATGACAACCTACTTAACCTCCATGAAGGTAGGATGGGGCTCTCAGGCACAGTCCTAAAATGGTTTGCCTCCTTTCTCAACAACTATCCGACTCCAGTCCCTGCACTCTGGGTGATCCTCAAGGGTCCTAACTCTCCCCCACGCTATGCAACCTTTTCATTGAACCGCTGACTGTAATCCTCATAAATTCCAACATCCAATATCACATGTATGCTGATGATACCCAACAATACATTAAATTATCCTCTCCTGAAGACACCCAGTCACTCAACGGAACCCTGCACAAAACCTTAAACTGTCTCAGTTCCAACCACCTCAAACTAAACGTCCTTAAAACTGAATTACTCCTCATTTCTCCGACTAGGCAATCCTCCACTGTGGGGCAATTCCTAACAAACCTCACTGCACACCACAAATCATTGACTCCACTAAATCACTGGGTGTTGTACTGGACAATAACCTAAACATGCAAGATCACATCAGAGTATCTACCAAAGGAGCAAACTTCTAATTAAGCATCCTTAGAAGACTCAAACCTTACCTACCACAAGAAAACTTCAAAACAGCGGTGCATGCAATAGTCATCTCAAGACTTGAATATGGCAGTGCTACTCTATGCGGTCTCCCGATACTCAGTTTAGCCCCACTCAGAGCATCTCTCAACGCTGCAACTAGACTTATCACGGATTCCAAGAAATTCAATCACATCTCTCCTGACCGAAAAGCGCTCAACTGGCTCCCATCAGAGGCAAGGATCTAGTTAAAAATTGTGTAGATGACCCATATAGCACTACACTTCAATTGCCCCTATGTACTTGACAAATAAGCTCACGCTATCGGGTAGTGCCAGGCCCTCAAGGAGCTCCAGCACTCTGCTCCTCAAGCCAAAGAAATTTAAAAAACTGAAAACTTACAAACATACTTTCTCTGGGACTGCCCCAAGAATATGGAACTCCCTACCTGTGGAAATAAGACTAATTCCCTCAACTCTTGCCTTCAAAAGGGAAGTGAAAGCTCTATGGATGAACAATAACCTGAACTAGAAGCTGTGCTCCTTTGTCGCCCTGCCTGTTTTTACCTGACTTTGTACCAAGTCCTATCTTGTTGTAATTGCTAACTGGCCACTTTCACTGTCCAGTCCAATTTGTCACTGCTGTAACTGATGAATACTGACCTAAATTGCTCCCATAGCATTGATCGTTGTCTTGCGCAACCCTTATGCAAAGCGCTCAGATACCCGCCTGGGTCATGTTTGCGCTATACAAAACTTGAAATAAATAAAAATAAATAAATAACATTACAATTCACATGTGAAATATGTCAGAATAAACATAAAGACAAAAACTAACACTTGAACTCACCAAAACTGGCCCCATGTATCTCAAAAGCTGCAGTCACAGTTTGTTCCTAACACACTTGGAACATGAAAAGCTCAAGTCTGGAAACCTGGACCCTGATCCCCTGGACATGACCAACTGCATCCACTGGTGCCATTCCATTTTATCACAAATGTGTTTTATTTAAGCAGATATAGTGCTACTCTTCATCAGAGCAGCTTCAAAGCGCTCCACTACACCAAATCAATAAAAAAAAGAATGACAACAGTAGTAATACTACCCACTGTAGAGCTAGAACTATAAAATAGCACTATTATCTACTCTGATAATTTGGATGTTTGCGAATGTTAACAACATGTGTATTTCACACTTCTGCTACATGTGTGTCACCGAGGCACTTCTGTAGCCTAGGTTCTAGTTCTGAGATTTGCATAGAGTGCTTGCGTTTGGGTGTGTTGTGTTGGTGAAGATTGGCTTGCCCAGTGCATCGCTGTTTGGCATCTTTGTTGTGTGATAAGACAGTTTTGTTGAATTGTAATGCTTTGTAGTAATAAAAACAAGTACCCTAGCTAACTTAAGGTAAAGTAGGCCTCAGACTCCATCTTTACTGTGATGTTTCGTTGTCTTATTTGAATAGATTTGTATTTTCATGTCTCACTAGAATAAAATTGAGATGTGTTCCACAGAGAAGGATGAAGACCTTCACAGACTGTTCAGAGAAAGGCTACACGTTCAAGGTTAAACCGAGATGTCCCAGGAAGAATCACATTTTATGTAAATGTTTCTGTGCCAAGTGCAGATGTTACACGTGAGAAGCTCTATGCAGCAGAATTATTACAATCTTGTCAATCGTAGTCAGTTGCAAATGTTTGTCTTTCACTGTTCTGATTGCTTAAGAACCTGTGAACCAGGCACCACTACAGTGAATGTATGAAATCCTTTGTTCAGAGAATCTTTGCCTCTTAGTTTAGAAGCCAAATCTAAACTAAAATTCTTCCCCATTTTATTCTGTATTTTGCTGATCTGAACTCAGTTCTTTATTGATTCTGTACCTTAACTGGGATTTGTAATCTGATTTATTGACTAATTGTTTTGACATAATTAAATAAATTCCTGTATATATGAAATTCCTAAAATACAATTGTTAGGATTGACACTACAGTGTCTGTCATTCCTGTCAGACCAAATGTGTTCTATGTTTCTGTTATTTGAGGTTGCCACCTTTAACTTCTTAAATTGAGACAAGTCCAGTGAGGAGCACTAAAGTCTGTCTGCGGAATATGGCCAGATGTACGAAACCCTGTGTTTGCGATGTCCTAATAGCGAATTTTTTAGAATTACTATTACGTAATGGCAAACTGTGATGTACAATAGATTATTTGTCACTGTTAGCGATTAGCAGTAGGTCACACATGCACCTGCCTCATTAATATTCATGAGGCCGATCGCAATTTGTGACCAATTGTGAATGGCTACAGTCACAGTGATGGATTAAAACCAGGTCGGTTGACTGGGTGTGAGTGTTTGATTGGTTCAGATGCTCCGTCCATCACCACCCCCTTTTGTACCGCTTTGTTTGCCATAAGTTTCAGGGTATGCTCAGACGTGAGTCCCTTGCTCACTTTGCCGATGGATTCAAGCAAGCCTGGCTGAAGACGGCTGTAATGCCAGAAACCGGTCCTCGGAAGCTTGTTTCCGGTCCAGGGAAGACATGGCTTGGCAGTGCGGGCTGGACTGTTCCCATGAGGCACAGGGTCAGACTGATTTGCATATGGCCATGTCTGAACTGGGGTGGCAGAGTGGGCTAAAGAACAGTGATGTATTAAACCCAGATCTGTTGACTGGGTGTGAGTGTTTGATTGGATCAGATGCGCCGTCCATCACCACCCCCTTTTGTACCGCTTTGTTCGCCATAAGTTGGCAGGGTATGCTCAGACGTGAGTCCCTTACTCACTTTGCCACTAGATTCAAGCAAGCCGGGCTGAAGATGGCTGTAATGCCAGAAACCGGTCCTAGGAAGCTTGTTTCCGGTCCAGGGAAGGCATGACTTGGCAGTTCGGGCTGGACTGTTCCCATGAGGCACAGGGTCAGACTGATTTGCATATGGCCAGAGTGGGCTAAAGAACGGTGATGGATTAAACCCAGATCTGTTGAATGGGTGTGAGTGTTTGATTGGTTCAGATGCTCCGTCCATCACCACCCCCTTTTGTACCGGCCTTCTGGGGTCAGCAGACACTATGTCTGTGATTGCTTTTTAATAAAGAATTTTTTTTTGTAATGCAGCCCAAAACGCAATGCATTTTAAAAATAAAAATGAACAGCTGCTGTAGTGTTGGGACATCAGTCCTTCATTTGTGTTGCTGTATTTCTCGAGTCACTCCTAGTACTAAAGAAGATGCCATGTTTGCTTTAATAAGGCCCTAATGTTCGAGTTCCTTCACCATGGTTACAAACGTTGGACTCAGGCAGTTCAACTTGCGAACCAGCGGAGAAGTACCTCTTGGAAGTGTCCTTCTTTTATTTCAAATATAGAAGTTTTACTCGAAAGAAAATCTCAGTTTCTGTATGAATTGATTCTTTCATGCAAAATCAACTTGCTACAGCTACCGTTCCATTTTTTATGAATCGTCCGTGGTCCGTGAGACCACTGCCTGCTCTTAGAAAATGTTGTCGTCCACATTCACAAAGGGGAACGGATCCCTTGTGGACCCCCTTACTATATGAGAATGGGTTGCCACTAAGTAGAAGTTGGTGGTAACAGCGAATATTTTGCAGCCGCATTTTCTATCGCAAAACATTCGTAGTTGCCAGTGCGACTCGGTTTTAGGAAGGGACACCCTTAATGCGCTCCTTCCTAATACCAACTCGCGAATCCTACTTTGTGAGTCGGTAATAGGTTCCTGACTCGCAAAACAGGGCTGATACATGCCATAAACCATTCTGCCGGTTACGAACGGCCGATGGGCTGTTAGCGAGCAGTAAAATGCTTTACACAACTTGCCCTAAACCTTTCTCGTGCCGTCACCTGTACTCTCTGTGACGTGTGTGCTGACGGGCTTTGCTGTTCAACATGTTACAATTATTTACTGCTTAAGATTTTACATAGCTCTAAAATTATATTTTGTAGTTTCTGCCGCTTCTAAGCACTACATATGATATCTGTTTTTATAAACTAAGGTATAATACTCAGTCAAGTGACCTGCGAGGACGAAAGGTGGTACTGTTCATATTCCAGCGGTTTCTAAGCGCTGTAATCCACAGCTTTTATTATTACCCAATATAAATAGACCTCCGATGATGAAAGGCAGGGTTCAGACTGGTAAACTATAGGTCATAAAAGAGATCAGTAGCAAGCATGTCATTAACTACGTCATTTTTCCGGGCAGGAAGGCGTGTAAAGGTCAGATCTGCACCAGCTGCTCAAAGGTCTGTTGACTTCTGTTCATTTCAGTCCGGGTGAGCTCAGGGTCCTCGTGTCTTCAGTTACCGGCGTTAACTAGCACCCTAACTAGACTACTGAAATCGACTAGGCCAATCAGAGTGCCTAAACCGCACCGGCTATTATTAATGGCACGCGCCGCCCAGAGTTCAGTGAAAGTACAGGCCCCTGCAGTGACACACGCTGCTGCGCATGCCTGGACAAGCAAGGAGCTCGGGTAATTACCCACCTGCTGCTGGACACGAACATCTGGTAATTGGTTTTCCCTCTCATTATGTACCTTCGACGTTGTGGTGATGTGCCATGTAACACGGGGGCCTCAGCTCTAATAGTAAATGACTGACAGACACTCTGTGATCAGGTTGCCGGGAAGACCACGAGCGGTCTTTACCGGGTTTATTTATACCCTCGGGGCGTGCCCGCCCTGAGGGGTGATTGGATGCTTGAGTGTTGCTACCTTATATGGTAGAGCCTACCTGGCTCTCTACATCCCTCCTTCATTTCAGTCTGCTTCATCACCAGTTCTTGGTCTTCAGGGGGAGGTACACACAAAGTCCCGCAACTTGTGGCTTGGGCCAGGGTTTGGCCGAAGGTTATATCTTTGGCTTCGGCCCTTTGGTGATTGAGTGTCCCCAGCCGGGGACACGTCTCCTTGCGCTCTGCAGGTCGGGGAATTGTCGGCCAATGCGCACGGCAACGGCAACGGGTCTTGGCTTCTCCTCTGGTCTCCGACCGACGTTTGATCATCAGACCCTCTCGCTGATGATGAAACTGTTGGAGACAGCCCGGCTTGTCGTGGCCCGACCTCTTCTTCCTCGCCTTGGTCCTCTGTTCCTCCCCTCGCTGGTTTAAAGCATGACACATTTCGCGTGACTCTTTGTTCACCTTTCTTGACAGTCACCATGGTTCCTTTGATCCTTTCAACGGTCCACAAATCCGGTTCATAGGAGGTCCTATACTTCCATCCGGGGTGTCGGTCATGGACCACTACTGTGTCTCCTTCCTGTAGATTTGATGTCTTCGCACGTCTGGCCGCACTAGCCTTTTGGTTGGTTACATCTCTTCTGGACTGAATGGCGTCCCCATCTCGCTCAGGTGGTGTCCACGAACTTGCGGATGGGATAATGTCCCTGGGGGCCTTTTTGAACAGTAAATGGGCCGGGGCACACTTGGTTGTGCAGTGGGGCGTTTGTCGGTAGGCTCCCAGGAATCGGTCTAGAGCGGATTCCGGATCTTCTCCTTGACTTACGGCAATCCTCAGGGCTCTGTTAATGGTCCTCATAAGCCTCTCCACCTCTCCATTGGCCTGCGGCCACACGGGGGTGATTTTCCGATGTTTGATTTGGAGGGCTTCCAAGTAGGCTTGGAAGTCTCGGCCTTGAAAGGGAGGACCGTTGTCTGTTTTAATTTCCTCCGGCAATCCCATGGTCGCGAAGATCTTGTCTAGATTCCGTTTGACTTGGGGAAAAGCTGTGGAGGGGATTACCTCCACCACCGGGAACTTGGAGAACGAGTCCACTAGTACCAGGGTATGGCGACCATCCGGGAAACTCCCGAAGTCCAGGCTCAGGTTGGTCCAGGGCAGCGTCGGGGAGGGCTCCGTCATGACAGGGGCCGGGGCGGGATCTCCTCCGGTGATTAGACACGCGTGGCAGGCCCTCACCATCTCTTCTACTTTGAGGTCCATCGCCGGGAACCAGACCCGGCACCGCAGCCTGGCCTTTGTTTTGGCCATTCCCTGATGCCCGACGTGAGCGAGGGACAGAATCCTTGGATGGAGGTCTTCCGGTATCACTATTAGATGCCCTCGAAGGACCACACCTTCATCCCCGACACTCAGTTCATTCCTAATCTGCCACATTTGCTGGCGGGCGTGACTGACTTCAGGCCTGAGCCCATGTATTCCATCCAGGAAGTGCGCCCATTGGTTCCCCCTGAGCGCGTGCTTGACTCGGCATAGTGTTTCATCTCTTTCTGTCGCTTCCCCAATTTCTTTCAGTGTCATTGTCTCTGGACACGCGTTTTCTGAGATCCACTGCACAAAGGCGTCCGCTTCTTGACTTTCCTCTAGTCTAGTGGCTGATTTGGTGCAGTCCGGGTGTCTCGACAGGTAGTCCGCTGGGTTGTTGACCCCCGGGCGGAAGATGACTTGGTAGTTGTAGCCCTGTAGCTGGACGGCCCACCTCTCGATCCTTGGAGGGGCCAGCCTCGTTGATCCTGCAAATAGGGGCACAAGGGGCTTGTGGTCCGTTACCACCCGGAATTCCTGACCGCATAGGTACAAGTGAAAGTGCTGACACGCCCATTTTATTGCCAGGGCTTCTCTTTCGATCTGTGCATAGCGGGTCTCGGTGTCCGAGAGAGCCTTGCTGGCGTACGCCACCGGTTTCCAGACATCAGCTCCGTATTCTTGAAGGAGCACCGCTCCCAGGCCCACCGGGCTTGCGTCGACCACTAGTTCAGTCTTCCTCTTTGGCTGGAAATACGCCATCACTGTGGTGTCCAGGAGGCTGTTCTTGATAGCTTGGAACGCCGTGTTCGCCGCCACTGTCCAGTCCCACTTATGGTCATGGCGGGTGAGTAGCCTCAGTGGCTCGGCCAGGTCTGCAAGGTTGGGGATGAACCTCCCGCAATACGTTGCCATCCCAAGGAAACTCCTGACTTCCGTGGGGTTTCGCGGGGTGCTGGCAGCCCGGATGGCTTCGGCCTTCCTGGGGTCAACCTTCAGGCCTTCTCGGGTGAAGATGTAACCGAAGAAGTCCACTGAGTCCTGGTAGAAGGCACATTTGGATTTGTGAAGTGTCAGGCCTTGTTCGGATAGCCTTTTGAGGGTCGCTCTCAGGTGTACGTGATGCTCTTCAAGCGATCCAGAGTACACCAGGATGTCATCACTCAAGTTGATGACCCCACTCAGTCCGGATAGCACCTCTCCGATGGCATTTTGAAAGACTTCAGCTGCCGAGGACACTCCGAAGCTTAGTCGTTTGTACCTCCTCAGCCCAACGTGTGTGGAGAAGGTTGTAATGTAGCGGCTGTCTGGCTCAAGCTCCAGCTGATGGTAACCTGCGTTTAAATCGAGTTTGGAGAACCATTTGGCACCGTTGAGGTCCGCTATGATGTCATCCATGGTAGGGGTGATATGCCTTTCCCTCTTCACCGCTACATTTGGCAGACGCATATCCACACACAGCCGTATAGCTCCGGGTTGCTTGGGCTTGGGCGCCACGACAAGTGGAGAGACCCACGGTGTGGGCCCGGTCACCTTCTCGATCACACCGAGTTCTTCAAGCTTCCTCAGCTCATCCTCCACCTGCGGCCGCAGATTGAACGGGACACGCCGGTGCCTTTGGGCTGTCGGTCGCACAGACTTGTCTATGTGTAGTTTAAACTTCTTGTTCTTAAGTTTCCCTAGTCCTCTGAACAGTTCTGGAAACTCCTCCATCAAGAACTCTGCATGTGACTGGTGCACTTGATTAGCGAAAAATACTAATCCGAGGTCCTCGGCGGTGTGGCAGCTTAGTAGCGTACCTTTCCTTCCTTCCGTGACGTGGAACTTAGCTACAGTGGAGTATTCCCCTTGTCTGATTGTTGTCGTGATCACTCCGCACAGCGGCATGGGCTCTGTTCCTCCATACGTGTATATTCTCGCTTGGGACGGTACCAGTTCAGGCCTCGGCATCATCTGGTTGTACTGCTCGGAGTCCATAACATTCACAGATGCCCCAGTGTCTATGAGTGCTTGTACTGTTGTGCCATCCACCTTGACTGAACACATCGGTGGGGGTCTTCTCCTTGTGGACGCTGCGGATGCTCTGCCTACGTATGAGACGACGTAGACTTCGTCGTCTTCATCATCCTCGTACCACTGAGGCCGTTCTTGAGCATGGCTGTCTGGTGGCGGGTCGGCATCCTCTTCAAGCGACATTTGATGAACTCTCCTCTGTATGTTTCTCTGCCTTGTCACTGCCGGCCTGTACTTTCCCCCTCGGCATACCTTCGCAAAATGGTTCATCCTGCCGCATTTGGAGCACGTGCGCCCTTTTGCTGCACACGCTGCGGTGGCGGAGTGGGCCTCTCCACAGTACCCGCACTGATTCCTTGTCGTAGTCACTTGATGCGGCCGACTCGCCGCAGGTTTCCGGTGAATTGCTTCCACTCTCTCCGTTTTGATCTGCACTGGCTTGGTCTGTGCGGGGGTAGCTACCGGGGTGTGTAGCGCCGCCTCCATTTCCTCAGCCCTCACTTCTGACAGCTCATGTGACCTTGCGAGAATCAAGATCTCATCGAGCGAAATCCCTGGTTGGCGCAGGATTAGTTTCCTTAGCAGCTTTGAACGGCACCCCACAATGATTTGATCCCGAATTTCCTCACGCGGGTCCGTGAACGGGCAGGTGTTCGCCAGCCGGCGTAGCCTTGCGTAGAACATGTCTACCGACTCGGAGCCTGTTTGCCACGCCCGTTTGAATTTAAACTTTTCGAAATCGTTGTTCAGCTGGGGGTCAAAGTGTGTGTTTAGTGCGGCCACCGCGGCCTCATAGTCGCTGTCACCTCCTGTGTTGGGGAGCGTCTCAAAGAGCTCATCTATCTCTGCTCCGCCGTATAGGATCAAAAGGGACCTCTTGACCTCGCCATCTGTCTCCCTGGTGCCCTTGAAATAATGGTTCAGCCTGCGAACCCACGCCTTCCATCTCACTGCTGCAGTGGCCGGGTCAGACGCTTCACTGAACGGCGGCAACGGCGCCGCGCCTGAATGGGTATGATGGCTAGTCTGCGGGCCGGGTGTTGCGGCTTGAGCCTGTGCTGGGATGTGTCCTGCTTGGACAGGTGGGGAAGGCTGTGCAGCCGGTGCTGGTGCCTCATCCTGCAACGCTGGGGCTCCCTCCTCCAGGGACATGGTGTGGCCTTTATCTATTTTTATTATTGTCTTTTTTCAATTTATTTCCTCTTTTTTTTTTCTTTCCACTTTATTTAGCTCAGTAAACACCTGGTGTGGGGTAGACAAGCACTGTCACGCTCCTCGCGCCGGTCCTTAGTGATATTGACGCGTGCAGTACCACTGGCAGCCACCGGGGGCCGCCTCACGCTCGTTCGCGCTCTTCGCGCTAGGCAGCTGACAAGAAGAGCGACTCCTGAGGAGAGCGTCGTCTGAGGGAGATGCTCAGGAGCGTGGTGATCGTCGCCTGACGCACTTACAGGTGCGTGGTGCGCATAAGGCGGGTCAGAGACGTGGCGCGGAGCCTCACCGGCCTCAGCAGCCGGATTCTCGGTCCGGCGTATGCCTCGACACAGGCAGCCGTCGCCCGGACAAACAGCCAGGTAGGCTAAGAGGCGCTCGCAGGGGGAGCAATGATCGCGCACTCACCCTAGGCGCTCTGCGGTCCCGGCCCTGCCAGCTGAAAGCGCTTCCGACGGGAAGGCGCGTGGGCAGGCCACTGACCGGAGCAGAGCGGGAGCGGGCTCCGTGATGCGCCGTCACTTCTCTTCGTGTTCAGCACGCGCAGGGCAGTCCGCCCTCGTCGCCAATGTGGTGATGTGCCATGTAACACGGGGGCCTCAGCTCTAATAGTAAATGACTGACAGACACTCTGTGATCAGGTTGCCGGGAAGACCACGAGCGGTCTTTACCGGGTTTATTTATACCCTCGGGGCGTGCCCGCCCTGAGGGGTGATTGGATGCTTGAGTGTTGCTACCTTATATGGTAGAGCCTACCTGGCTCTCTACAGACGTCAGCTTGTTCAAATGAATTACAGGCAGGGGCCAGTTAACAGCTCAGAGCGCCGTCATTAAACAGCAGTTAAGCTTAATTGTTAAACAGTACATTAGCATTGAAACAATTAATATACATATGTTTGTCACCCCCAGTCTCCTGTTCGACAGGGTCTAGTTAGCAGGTCTGCATCAGCGGACTCATAAACTTTCAAGCGCCACCATCTGCTGTCCTGGGGCATCGCATGCACTAGAGGGCGCCGCACAACCGCAGATGACAGCAAGGAGCCTGCCGTTTCGCCGCTCTCCTCTCAGAGGGCGGAGCCGAATTCGGTTCAAGATTAAAATATATCAAGAAGCGTCGGAGAAAACCTGTGTTAGTGCAGGCTAGGGCTCGCAGTTTTGCTGAACTAGATTAAAGAATAAAAAAGAGCATCAGGTGCAAGGCAGAGCCAGGTCTCCAGACTCTTTAAAGCTGGCCTCATTCCCTATAAACCGAAGCATCCCTGGAAGTTTGTTCCAAGCTTTAGCACCTGCAACCATAAAGGACGTCCCATCCGGGATTTAAGTCTGAAAGATGCAGGTTTTTAGAATATTGCATTTGAGGGTCTCAGCATCCTCTGGGTCCTGTGGTGACGGCACCAGGCAGGGTGATATTTTGGATCAGTGGCATTAAAAGCTCTGAACACCAGAATGAGGGCAGGGGCGGCTCTAGGCTCATGGTGGCCCTGGGCAGGGAGCGTAGGTAGGGGGCCCCGGAAGAGGGGGTCCGGTCGGGGTGGAGCACGGAGGCCAGTGAAGAGTCGGGAGTCAGGGTGTTTGGAAGTGGAACAGAGGCCACCAAATCCCTGCCAGGGGCTGCCACGCAAATATGTATCCATCCTCAGAGGATTATTATATTAAGGATATATATTGGCGTGGCGGCCCCTGGAGTTTGGTGTTCCTGTGCAGGTGCACCGCTTGCACATGCCTAAGGCCGCCCCTGATTAGGGTCTTGAATAGCACCTTCTTATGAACCGGTGGCTAGTGCAATCTTCTGAAACCTACTGTGCAAACAGAACAATAAAATAGAAATACTGCCGCGTATTTATGAGCAGCTTGCACCGCCGGCCGTCACTGTTGATGCTCCAGAGGCATAAAGCTCTCTACCATATGTGGAGGCGACCCACGGCCACTTTGCGTTGCTTTGCCTGGCCTCATAGATGTGGAGTAAGTTGCCTTACTCACCATCAAGGAGCCCTTCCATGGGTGTTGCGGTGGGTTTTCCCACGCAGCACACTTGGATTTGACGCTGCCCCACATTTACTTAATCACGTAAACCTGGGGAGCACCAGACCCTTACGCCTCCCTAGAGCAAGCATAAGGAGAAATGTTTCATAATGTTTTCATCTCTCTCTGTTGTTTCCTCTTTCCTATTTCCATGGGCGCAGCATTGTCCCGCACACATGGAAAGAGGAAACACTTCTCGGGATTGTTTGACTTCTGACCTCCGGTCCGAGGTCTGCTCTTCTGCCCAGCAGACTCGCCGCTGGCCTCCACCTGCCTGGTGTTCGAGGCCACTGCAGGTCTGCTCTTCTCTGTGCCCGTTCCTGCCATCCATCTCCCTCCAGCCTATTTAGTGCCCCTCTCTAAGTCCTGCGCTGTGTGTCTGCCTCTGACAGCACTGTAAGCGTACAGTTCGTTTTTTGTGGCAGTTTATTGGGCATTGTGCAAATCTGTTTTAGGTGCCTGTGCCTAGTGCCTAGTTTTCTGTGCTGACCAGTCTCTCCCCACCGCTCCTGCCCGTACTGCCCCTCCCCCTGCTGATACCCATTTCCCGCTTCCCAGCTGCTAGTCCCGCCCTCCTTCCCTAATTAATGGCGGCCACTGGTGGGTCATGCAGTGGGTGCGCGCAGCAAGCGTGCCAAAGGCAAGCCGTCTGCGACCCGACCACAGCCAGCACTAGGCACCCGGGATCTCTGACCATCCTCCTCTATGACTCAGTGGCCCTCCTCTCACTCAACACTGGAAGGAACAATCTCTGCCAGAGGGCCACGACAAACACAACCAACGGCAAGTTCTCCTGCCGCCACTGCCGCCAGACGTTCACCACCGCCCCGGCCAATCACACCAACAACGCTCTAAGATGCATTCTCCTCAATGTATGCGCCGTACACAGACACGGTTTGAGGCTTTGAACCTCCTGTACTTTGAACACCCTCTCACCCGACATCGCCTCCTATACAGAAACCAGGACCAACGCCCCCTCCGCCCCTGACATCACCACCTCAGACGGATATAAGATCCAGAGGAAGGACCGCCCCAACCACCTGGGAGGAGGCCTTGCCATAGCACACAAAAATTCCCCCTGCCTCTCCACCTCCAGCAACATCTTCTCTGCCGCCGAACACCTGAATTTCCAGGTCCAGTTCAGCCCCTACTCCAAACTCCATGGCTCCCTTGCCTACAGACCCCTGGGCCCTCTGCACCAACACCATCACTGACCTCATCATATCCCACGCCATCGCCTCCTTAGACTACATACTCATTGGAGCCCTGAACTTCCTCCTAGATAACCCCAGCACCCCAACTCCACCACCCTATTTGACAACCACACTAACATCGGACTGAAACAACTTGTCACCACACTAATCCACAAGGCAGGACACACCCTTCGCAGGAAGAAAAGGCATCCATTTCAGTCACACCACGCAACCCCTTGGACCGACCGCCACTGCGTACACTTCCTCGTCGACAAACCCAAGCTGCCTGAACCCGCTCTACGCGCCCACGAAGGAACTGGAGCAGATTCACCAAAGAGCAGCTCAACTCCACCCTCAACCACAACACCCCCACAGCTGCAACCAATGCCAACCTCGCAGCCAGGAAATTCCATACATGGATCTCCAACTGGGTATACAAGCGCGTCCCGCTGCATAACTCCAACAGACAGCGCCCCAGGAAAGCCGCCTGGTTCACCATTGACTCCAAGAAGCCAGGCGCACCTGCAGACACCTGGAGAAGAACTGGAGAAACAGCACAACACCCAAACACTACACTCTCTACAAGAATGCCATAACTAAATACCACCAACGCATCAGAACCACCAAAAGGACCTTCATTCACAACAAAATCCTTGCCAACTCCATCAATTCCAAGGCACTCTTCAGTGTCAACAAGGAATTCACTAAGCCCCCCCAGCGAAGCCACAGACATCATCCCCTACCAACAACTCTGCAACAAGCTCAGAGCGTACTTCCTCCTGAAGATAAAAAACTGCTACGACAACTTTAACTACCATACATCTGACTCCACTAACTTCCTGCCCTCTGGCAACGCCAGCCACCCCACCATCTCCTCCGGCACACCGATCACAACTGAAGAGACCTCCTCGACCATGAAATGCATCAACTCAAGGGCCCCCACAGACCCCTGGTCACCACACATCTACCATAGAGCCGCCACCGCACCAAAATTACGATGCACCATCAATGCCACCAGTGAGACCGACACTTTCCCCAACGACTGGAAACGTGCAGAAGTCAGGCCCCTGCTCAAGAAGCCCTCAGCAGATCCGACGGACCTTAGGTACTACCTGCCCATGTCACTCCTCCCCTTCACAGTGAAAGTCACAGAGAAGACCGACAATGCAGAACTGACAAGGCTCAACGAAGACAACTCCCTCCTCAACCCCTCTCAATCTGTATTTCGCAGCAACCACAGCACTGAGACCGCCCTACTCCCCGCCACAGATGACATCTGCATCCTCCTCGACCAGGGCCACACCGCAGTCCTGATTCTACTCGACCTGTCAGCAGCTTTCAACACCGTCTCCCACCGCACACTCAATGCTAGCATACAAGGAACCGCTGTCGACTGGAGCCGATCGTTCCTCACCGGCAGTAGCCAGAAGACCAGACTGCCACCCTTCCTCTCCAAACCCATGGAAATCAACTGCGGAGTGGGCCAGGGATCAACGCTCAGCCCAACCCTGTTCAACATCTATATGGTCCCCTCGCCGTCATCCTCCGACAGCACGGCCTCAGCATAGTATCCTACGCTGTTGACACCCAGCTCATCCTCTCCCTCACCAAGGACCCCACCACCACCAGAATCAATTCCCAGGATGGAATGCAGGACATCACAACCTGGATGAGAAACTTCTGCCTGAAGCTCAACTCCTAGAAGACAGAAGTCCTCATCTTCGGAACCACCCCATTAGCATGGAGCAACACCTGGTGGCCCACCGCCCTCAGCAGCCCCCCGACCCCCACAGACCACGCCAGGAACCTCTGCATCATACTAAACTCCTTGCTCTTCATGAGCCACAGGTCAACGCCGAAGCCTCCAGCTGCTTCAACACCCTCCGCATCCTCCGTAAGACTTTCAAATGGATACCCCCCTGAGGCAAGTAATACAGTCACCCACGCACTCATTACCAGCAGAGTGGACTACGGAAACGGCCTGTATGCTGGCATAAACGTGTCTCTACTGCGCAGGCTCCAAACGGTACAGAATGCCGCCACCAGACTCGTCCTTGGTATCCTTTGACACAAGCCCATCAGCCAACAACTACGGAATCTCTACTGGCTCCCCGTCAAGAAAAGATTCACTGTCAAGTTTCTCTCCCATGCCTACAAATGCCTACACAACACCACACCCCAATACCTAAACGATAGACTCACCCTCCACGTACCCAAAATAAATCTCCGATCCGTCAACCTCGTCCTCGCCGAAAACCCATGCATTGACTAAGGCAAAACAGGAGGAAGAGCCTTCTCCTACATCACAGCCAAGTCATGGAAAAAGCTCCTGATTGACATCAGATGCGCCCCCTCCATGAACACTTTCAGGAAGCCTCTCAAGACCTGGATCTTTGACTGAACGGAACCGCTGCCCCCCACCCACCCAACCTCAGCGCATTGAGACCCTCATGGGTGAGTAGCGTGCGTACAATTCCCCTGATTGATTGATTTGTTTTGTTCTCCTTTCTGCACAAAAAGCAATATTGCCGGGGGCGTGGCTTAGCTCCCGACGCGGACGGCAGCTCTGATGTGAGCGCTCCGAGTCAGCTGAGGGATTCACCCTCTTTTACCTGTGCCGGCCACTGCTACGGAGAAGATTTCCCGTTCAGAGCATGCAGGGAACGTCTTGACTCCAGCGGCGGCATATTTCAGCCTGTCATCAGCTTTATTTTAGGCAAATACGAGCGGCCGCGGCTCCCTGTCAGCCGCGACCGCCATTTTGTTTTTCCCTCGCGCATCTGATGAGCTAATTTCCGAGGACAATGCTGCCTTCATATGCCGCTCCAGACCCCTATAAACACGCATGGTGAGCCTATTTTCTCATTTTTCAGCATGCTACTGCTTTCACTTTGCCTGCCTTATCCTGCATAAGCAATATTCGTAAATATTGCGATCTCGGCGGCCATTTTGTCTCTCCTGGGTGCTTCCAAATGCAATGCTCCTCTTTGTTCTTAATGCCAGCGCCTCTTTCTGATTGCGCACATTTTCCAGGCTACCCTCATACACCACAAAGCTGCAACTTTCCTGCTGCATTCCTTCTTTTTTCTTTGAATACATGCTAGCATTCTGCTTCTCCTGTTATGGACATTTTGCGCTCTACTTTCTAGCATGAAGGCTTCCTGACCTACACAAGTGGATACTGCTACATGTTTTCATGTATACCTTTGTAGCTCCTAAATGGTTATGAAAAAGTTTCCTTCGGACTTCTTTGTTCTTACATGCTTTTGTTGATTAGCCCTCCTCCATTCTCCTATTGACTCTCGCAAACAGGGAACATTTCAAGGTCTAGTCTCCATACTGCTTTCTTTCTGCTGGCAGCTTTCATCATATGGAGAGAGGCGCAATTGGTCATGTTTCCAAAACTCCACGACGTGTTTTATCAAAAATTCCAAAGTCTTTTCTGCACTGGCGCATCTGGAAGCGTCTCAAGCACTTGCTGACCAAATGTCGCAGTCCAACACAGAACGTCCTGTCCAGGCCCCAGGGAAAGCTACGTCGAAGCGGCTCAAAAATGACCCTCCATCACCATCAGGCTCTACTTCAGCTGTATCTATGGAGCTACTGTTGGAGGAGATACGTGCTCTTCGACCTTTCATGGAAGAAACCAACTCTAAGTTGCAGGTCTTAACCGACAATTGGTCACAGATGGATGCGAGAGTGACGACTGTGGAATATTCCATATCTTCTCTTCAAGAATCATCCTCCAAGGTAACGCATATGCAGTCACAGATTTCTTCTCTCCAGAAGCAGGTCGAGGAGCTTGAGAATCGCAATCGACGCAACAACCTCCGTATCTACGGCTTGGCGGAGAATTGTGAGGGGAATGACCCCGTTGCCTTTTTCAAATCTTTCCTGCCTAAGCTCCTCCATTTGCCTGAAGGAACTTGGTCGCACCTCTTCATCTTCCTCTGCCTCTTCCAGACCACGAGGTGTCATCATGTACTTTCTGGAATATACCGATCTTCTCAAAGTTTTATCGGCGGCCCGTGCTTCTCCTCACCTCACATGGTCAGGATCCACCCTCTTCTTTGCACAGGATTACGCTAGAGCCACAGCCAATCGCCGTAAAGCTTTCCTGGATATGCAACCGGAGCTTCGATCCATTGGCGCGAGATATGGGCTTTTCCACCCTTGCCTTTTTCGAGTCACTCATAACAACAAAACAACGACCTACAAGGATCCTGTTCGCCTTCGAAGTTTCCTTAATTCCTGCCAAACATCTGAAATGGACCTCTCCAGCTCGTCGTCAGCTTTCCCCCCATGATTTTCATAATCTATTATTGGTGTTCATTCACTAGTTCGCATAGTTTCTGCTGATTTTGTATATGTTTGTTCTTATCACGTTGTCTCCACCCTTCTCCTATTTCAATCCTCTCCCCTTATATTTGTTTCCTCCTATTTCCATAATATGTTCACTTCTTTCCCACTTATTCTGGTATTTCGTTTCTACCAGTAAACCTCTTGATGTTTTCTTCTCCTCAATTCTTTTGTTTTCTTTTTTCTTCCACAGGTTTCACAGTTTACAGTACGTCCTTCCTTCGTTTGACGGTTCGTTTGCATCGGTTGTACCGCCTTCCCCAGTGGGCGTTCCCCCCTCAGTTTTCTCTTCTCGTCTCCCCTTTCCCGTGATCGCCCTTCCTCAGTTTCACCTTCGTAAGTATGTTCTCCTTCCTTCCCGTGTTCTTCGTTATTCTCTTTTTGTCTTTGATTTTGTTGTTATCTCTAGTTTTTCTCTGTTCAAAGGTGTCTTCTCTTCCTCTCTCTCATCCACTTCTTTGTCTTTACCTTTTTCATGTTTCTCTTCCTCGCATTTGTAATCCTCTACCTTATTTCTTCATTTATCTGAATCTCACTATCACTTTTTCAGTTTACATATTTGCTCTCTATTTACATTCTTTCCTTTCCTTTTTTCTTTCTTTCTTTTTTTCTGATCCTTTTCTTGTTGTTTATCACTTGCTCTCGACCTTGTTCTTTTTTTAACTGAATTTTCTTTCCTCTTCTTTTCTTATTTCCTCTTTGCATATTCATCCTTTGCTTTTTCTCACTCCTCTAGCATTTTTCCTCATTATTAACCTGTACTTCCTCATTACTATTTTTCAACTTCACATTACCTTACCTCTTTATGACTTTCATATCTTTTTTACTCATTTTATTATTCTGGGCACTTATTATTCTCCTTTTTTCATTGCTATTTTCTCTTTCATTTTCATGATATGTCGTTAAAATAGCCACATGGAATGTTAAGAGCGTTAATTTTCCCATCAAATGACAGAGAATTTTTTCACACCTTGCACGCTTAAATGTTGATATTGCTTTTTTGCAAGAAACTCATTTATCTGCTAAAGAATCTGTTAAGTTGAAGAGAAGTTGGGTGGGTGATGTATATTACTCTCCAGGGGATGGCAAACGTAATGGAGTAGCCATTTTATGCCACAAACATCTTTCTCACTCTTTGCTTATTCAGGAATCAGATGATGTTGGTCGCTGGACATTTGTCAAGCTTTCTAATAAGAATGTTCCAATTTCCCTTCTAAATGTCTATGCCCCCACTGCTGGTGATCCTATTTTCTGGTATACCTTCTCCCATCATATTACCAGATTTATTGATTGTAACTTTATTTTAGCGGGAGATTGCAACCAGCCCCTGCACCTCTTTTTGGATAGACATTCCAAGGCTCACTTTGTTCCCAATAAGTCACATAAACTCTTCTCTCAAGCTATTTCCCAACATAAACTCACTGATGCCTGGCGTTTATGCAATCCAGAGCTGCAGGAATTCACTTTTTGTTCTCCTTGTCACCATTCCCAATCCCGGATCGATTACATTTTTGTTACCCATGACATTGTCCAAACCCTTATTCATGCAGAGATAGGCCCGATACTACTTTCAGATCATGCCCTCAGTTTAGTTCAACTTGATATTCTTCCTAAATCGGTTGGACCCAAGCGATGGCGCTTTAATAATTCCCTTCTTTTAGACACCAAGTTCACTGCTTCCTTCATTGAATTTTCCGATGAATTTTTTTTACTTAATGACACCCCCTCCATTCCTAAGCACACCATCTGGGATGCCTTCAAGGCTGCAGCAAGGGATTTTATAATTGGCTTTGTGGCAAAAAAACGAAGAGCTGCTCGTAGCTTCACAGCTACTCTCCTTCTTGACATAAAGAAATTGGAGCATTCTTATTTTACCTCACGTTCGCAGGACAGTTTAACAGCCTTGATTAATGCCAAAATGAAATTTAACAAAAAGTCCACAGATGATGCATCTTTATATTTGTTGAAATCAAGTGCAAAGTTTTACGGGGGTAAAAATAAGGCTGGGAAGATTCTTGCTAATTATTTGAAAGTAAAGCATACCAAATTAAATATTGAATCAATCTATGACGCACACTCTGTACTCAAACATAAAGATACAGACATTCTTGCTGCATTTTCTGCCTTTTACAAAACTTTATACTCCTCCGAAACCCAACCCTCCTCTCAATCCAGCTCACTTCCCGCTCGACCTCTCTCATTTAGAGATTAATATCTCTCAACGAGAATTACTTACAGCACTTCAGAGTCTCCAAAAAGATAAGGCCCCTGGGCCTGATGGCTTTACTGTTGAATTTTTCCTCAGCTTCTCAAAACTTCTCATCCTTAAACTACACTCCCTCATTGATGCTTTCCTAACCTTGGGTTCTTCCTCAGGCTCTTTCTCGGATGCACATATCTGTCTCATACCCAAGGAGGGAAAAGATGCTCAACATTGTAAGAATTATAGGCCAATCTCCCTGGTTAATATTGATTATAAAATATTTGCGAAGTCTCTTGCAGCGCGTCTTGATGTTCTTCTCCTGGATCTTCTGGGGGAGGAACAGTCAGGCTTTGTCAAGGGACGCTTTATCACTGACAACACTTAACTGCTATCTAAATCCCGTAACTTGCCCCATTCCCTTGCGGCCATTGCCCTTGATGCTGAAAAGGCTTTCGATAGAGTTGAATAGACCTATCTTTTTCACACCCTTCATTGGTTTGGTTTTGGTCCTAAATTTATTTCTCTGATCTCCTTACTTTATTCCAATCCACGTGCAGCTGTTTGTGCTAATGGTCAAATATCCTCCTTTTTTGATTCGGGATGAGGTGTTCGTCAAGGGTGCCCCTTATCTCCTTTTCTTTTTAATTTGGCCTTAGAACCCTTTCTGTCTAAACTTCGTCAGAACGCTACCATTCAAGGTTTCCAAATATCAGATTCCCAAGTTAAGCTGGCCGCATACGCGGATAACATCCTTCTTTTTATTTCTAACCCCACTGATTCGATTCCCGCCTTCCTTGCTGAAGTGCATTAATATTCCCAAATATCTGGCTATAAACTCAATAATGATAAATGTGAGATCCTACCCTTAACGAAATTCGCATTTAAACCCGATTTTGCTATCTCCAATTTCACATGGAAATCATCCCATATTAAATACCTCGGCTTGCATATTACTCCTACCATTCCAGACACTGTTTCCCTCTGTTTATCCAAATGCACCCAAAAATGAGTGGACTTAACGTCCAAGTGGTATCCTCTTTACTTGTCCTGGTGGGGCCGCCTTGACACTATTAAAATGATGTTGTCTCCCATAGTCCTCTATACTATTTCCAATATCCCTATATCCATTCCTTCCAAATTTTTAAAAAAGATTAACTCCATTCTGATGTCCTTTCTTTGGAATAAGAAAAAGCCTAGAATGTCTCTTGCCCGACTGACTCGTCCTAAGACGGAGGGTGGAGTTAACTTTCCAAATTTCCCTGCTTACCATAAAGCATTCTTATTACGACAAGCTTCTTTCTGGCTGCAAGATCCAAGCACTCCTTGTCCTTTATGGGCTAAATTTGAGCGCCTCCTTCTTTCTCCCTTTTCCTTCGCTGAGTATCTTTCCTTCTCCCGTAAACCCTCTTCCATTTCCACTCCTATCCATAAATTTACTACTAAACTGCTCCTATCTTCTTCCCATTCCTCCCCCCCCACGACCATTGCTGATTTCCTTTCTTCCACCATTTGGGATAATGCTGCCTTACTTATTCGCAACAAACCCTTCTTTTGGAAAGCATGGCATCACAGGGGGCTGTTATGGATCTCTCAACTCTTTTCTCAATCCTCTTTCTTGTCTTTCACCACTCTCCGTTCCCTCTATGACTTACCTACCTCCTTCACTCGCAACTATCATTTACTTAGGGAGGCGGCATTAACAACTTACAATCAACTCTCTCAGCTACATTCATCTCCTGCTCCCCCCACTCCCGTCTCCTTACTTCACTCATTTTTACGCAAGACTCCAAAGACCTCCTCCATTTATAAATACCTTCACACCATTGACTCCCCTAGGCCTAAATCTAAAGTAGAGGAATGTTGGAAACACAACCTTTCCACGTCTTGGACAATTTCACTATGGGACACAGTTTGGATCAAGATCCGTAAATCTTCAAGAGCGGCAACCTTGACACAGTCCCTGTTTTTTATTTATAACAGACTTCTCTATACACCTTTTGACCTTCATAAGCGCTTCCCAAACACTTCTCACCCATGCTGGTCTTGCTCATCCCCACAAGCAACTATGTTTCATTTGTTGTTCTTATGTACCTCTGTTCACGCTTTTTGGTTACAGGTCTGGGCTCAAATTAACTTGATTTTTCACACAAGTATCCCTTTCTCTCACATAAATATTTTCTTAGGCAGCCTTTCCCCTTGTTGGGATAATGTTGAACTAAAGCCTTAGATTATTGACTTGCTACTAGCCGCTGCATTCCAGCAGATAACGGTAAACTGGAAGAACTCCTCCAATATCTCCTTTAAGGCGTGGTGGTTTAATGTTTGCCATAACCACAGACTTGACACTGCTTTTGTTTTTCCGGCTCACATGGCCGCAAAGCGTTTGGACTTATGGCTCCCTATCACGCTTTACTTGGATACTTGTGCTAATCGTTCATTTCGTCCACTGCCCTCGCAACAAGAGGTCCTTAAACCTCCTCAAATGCTCAACGCATTCCATTTTTCTTTTCCTCATTGTATCCTTTTTACATTTCTTACAGGTTTTTTCTTGCATTTATGATTAATGTTTATATGCCTTTTTCTTTTTTTTTTCCTCATTCCATTGCCTGGATTTTCCTTTTGATACTATTTACAACCTTATGCTTGATGTATATATCATTGTTTATCATACTTCTCAATGTTTTATATTCTCATGGTACTTTGTATTGACACCTTGCTTTTTCTTTCTCATATCAAATAAAGTTTTCTTGAACTTAAAAAAACAATATTGCCTGCAATGCAGACACCTTTACACCATGGTGTAAGGGTGCCTCAGTTGGCGCTAGGCAGCAAATTGTGTGCCAGCGCAGTGGAAAGGAAAGAGGAAAGGAATTTATTTAATTTATTTATTTAAAACATTTATATAGCACGGCTATCACCTTACAGGTATCCTGACGCTGAGATAACTCCTAAGATGGATGCACTGGGAGACATCAATAGAATAGCCAGAATTAACATTTAGGAAACAGCCAAGTTTTGACCCGCTTCCTGAAAGGGAGAAGTTCCTTTGTTTGGCGGATGTCCAGGGCCAAGCTATTCCAAAGTTTTGCGGCTGCAACTTTGAAAGATCTCCCTCCGGTCCTGACCTTTTTGAATCTCGGTACTTTGACAAGACAGGCCGTTGTAGATCGGAGGACTCTCGTTGGAATGTACCAGGCAAACATAGATTGCAGGGAGCCGGGCCCGACTCCATGCAGGGCTTTAAAAACAAGACAGAGAGATTTAATAGCCACTCACTGTTTCATAGGGAGCCAGTGAAGTTCGGCCATTGCCGCAGTGGCCGAAGATCTCCTAGGCCAGCCAAGGGCCAGTTTGGCAGCGGCAGTTTGAACTCTTTGGAGTCTGTCTAACAACACGGACGGGCCCTCGAGCAGCAGCGCATTACAATAGTCAAGGCGACTAAGAATGGTACACCTGACTATTAAAGCCCGGGCCTGTGAGGGGAGAAGTGGCAAGATCTTACAAAGAGAGCGAATGAGGGCTGAGCAGGTGGACACTGTTTTCGCGGCCTGGGCTTCCATACTGAGTTTGTTATCCATCATAACACCCAGGTTGCGAACAGTGGTGACCGGCTGTGGCTTTGCCGGGGCTTCAGGGGGCCAAAACTGCGCCGGGAACGGACAGGGGATCCGACTTCCAGCACAGAACAGAACCTCAGTTTTGGAGGTGTTGAACTGTAGGGAATTATTGTGTAGCCAACCAGCCGTGTCTCGCAGACAGTCATGAAAAGATTCCAGAGGGATCGATTCCTCACCCTCCCAGGAGAGGATGAGCTGAGTGTCGTCAGCGTTGTTTATTGCCTTTAGCCAATGGGATTTTATTAACGTAATCAGTAGTTTAAGGTAAACGTTAAATAAAATCGGGCTGATGGACGAGCCTTGAGGCACCCCGTGGAGCACCGGGGAGAAGGCCGATTGAAACGGGGGAAGGGACACAGCCTGCTTCCTATCCCGCAGGAAGGAATGAAACCAGAGCAGGGTAGTGCCGTCCACCCCGGCCTCCCTTAGTCTCTCCAATAGAATCACGTGATTAACCGTATCGAATGCGGCAGACAGGTCCAGCAGGATCAGGGCAGCTGCCTGGCCCCTGTCTGCACGCATGCGGAGGTCCTCCATGGCAGTGAGTAGAGCTGTTTCGGTGCCATGGGCTGGACGAAAGCCATATTGTATTTCGTCCAGGAAGTGATTCTGCTCCAGATGTTTGGAGAGACAGGAGCTCACCCAGCGCTCGGCAATTTTTGCCGGGAATGGTAGCAGGGAGATAGGCCGATAATTCTGTAGACACTCAGGGTTCAAGGAGGGTTTCTTCAGCAGTGGCGTAATAAGAGCCTGCTTCCAGGGAGCAGAAACTAAGCCACTGCGCAGGGATTGATTGCAGATCCTGCAGAGAGTGGAGACGAGTTCCTCTCCGGAGGCCTTCCAGATTTTAGGGGGAATGGGATCGAGAGGAGAACCCGAGGAAATCCCGCGAGCCAGTCTGTCGAAGTCCGCCTCAATAATAGGGGGGAACTCCCACAAGCAGTCCATAGGGAGGCACCCTGGGCTCACCATTTCATAATCAGTAGTGGCGACCCCAGGGCCGGTAGGGCAGACCAGTGAAGGGGAGATGCTCAGGTTATGAATAATAGTCTCAATTTTTTCTTTGAAAAACAGCGCAAGATTGTCGCAAGGGGCTTGTGTGGGAGGGATCGATTTTTTAGCGCAGTCAGGGTGGGTGAGGCTGTTCAAAATCTGGAAAATACTTTTGGAACTATTGGCGGCTGTACATATAGTAGAGCAGAAGTAAACAGATTTAGATTTAATGATTGCAGATTTATATTCCAAAAGTTTGGTTTTCCAGAGTTGCTCCATTTCCTTTCAGCCTGTTTACAGGTCAATTTAAGGGCCTTTAAAGAATCATTGAACCATGGAGCTAATACTCTACCCTTGTGCTTACATTTTTTTAGTGGAACAAGGGTGTCCACATTTGTAGATATCCTAAGACAAAAGGCCTCGTAGTTGTCCTCAAATGGACTGTTCGGAGAAAAACTGTCATACATATTTCATGACGTCAGTGCATTCCTGCCCTTTCACATTGGCGTAGGGCAGCGCAGTCCCAAAGCTGGCTGTGCTGCGTCAGTTCCTCAGAAATGAGGCCCACTATGTGCTCTGAGGACTCATACGCTATGTTATCAGCCCTTGTATTGCACACTCCTGCCATATGCACGGTCTGGCGGCCTGCTGGAGAGCAGGTTCTAACTCCGGAATGGGTCACATGGACTGCACATGGGCAGGAGTAGAAACGGGTCCTCAGACATGGAGTTGCAGGGTTTCCTCTCCTTGCTGGTCATAGTCAAAGCTTTGTAACCACATGAGCGGTCAGAGAACCTACAGCAGCCACTGTCTACGCCCTCTGTTCCTTCTGGAAGACGAGTTTGCCCTGCTGCATTAGGGTCGGGGAAATTCAGTCCCTCGGGCCACTGTTTGCTCCCCCTAATGCTGTTTCACAAAGCTCCAGTGCTGATGGAATTGTAGTTTCTGGGAGGACAGTGTTTGTAATGCCAGTGCGCAGTGCAGGCAGACAGGGTGGTCTCCTGTGTCAAGCTCAGGAACAAACATCTTGGGGCAGATTTACAAGAAAGTGACTCAGTGCAGAACGCAAGCGATTTGGCTGCGCCGCACTGAGTCACTTTCAAAGCACAGGGATGCAACATATTTACAACAATATGTCACATCTCCGTGCTCCTCCCTGCGCTGGCGCACAAACAGCTGCCATGCGCTGGTGCAGGCACGCTTGCACCTAGGTGCAAGGATGCCTATATCAAAGGGAGATTGTTTTTGTACAGGAAGGGTTCCCTTCCTGCACAAAAACAATCTGAAATGCCATTTTTCAACTTCTAGAGTGTGATGCACTAGCACACATAGAAATTGAAAAACGTTATTGTTTCAATGATTGTTTATGAGCAGGAAGGGAACCCTTCCTGTACATAAACAGTTGTTAGATGTGATTTCCTCTTTCTATGTGTGCTGTAGATTGCAGCACACATACAAATAAGAAAAGAAAACGAGGAGAAATGAATACATTTATCCTCGTTGCGCCTCCCCCTGGGGAGGTGTAGCATTCATACACATTACCAGATTTACGATTCCAGAACAACAAAAACCTCTGAAGTACTCGGGTGCGGATATGTGTGTGCCCGGGAAGCTGTCTCAGCCCGGGCTGCCACACACAACAGGGGTGGGGGGGCTGAAGCCCTTTGAGCCCAATGGGCGTTGCATGCCTGAAAGGGGCCATATTTACAAGGACAGGAAAAGTCACGCAGGGGCCCTTTTCCTGTCCCTCTAAATATGGAGCAGTAAAATGCGCCACCGGTACGAACACAAAAAGTGATGCACCGGTGGCGCAAGGGGCTTGTAAATCTGCACCCTCATATTTAACTATTTCAGACGCTTCCTCTCTCCTAGCAACAAGGCCCAGTTTAAGGTTTTTTGTGCAATCCAATGACCTCTTGTGATTGTGCTGTAAGGCAGCAGCCTGGAGTGGCCTTACTGTAGCACCGCCCCTGCCTAGCCCGTACAAGTGCAGTATCCTGCAGTCCTGCACATGTCTCTCCTCTCATTAGCATGCACGCCCCGCCCCTCTGCGCACAAGCCCTGAGCTCAGCTGGTCTCACTGTGAGCCCAGACCTGCAATGGGGAATGGTATTACACTGTTCGTGCTTGTGACAGCAGGGCTCTGCAACAGAACCCTGACCAATCAACGAGTGACTGGTGGTAGAGCATTGCTTGAGGATGTCCTATTCAGTAAACAAAATAGAATTTAAAAAAAAAGTAAAGTAAGGAAAATGTAGAGGCAAAGAAGCAGATAAAAAGAAAACTGGGTTAGAAAAAAACTGGGATATGCAAACATCTATTAGTGTAAGAGTACGGTATGGTGTGAGGAATGATGAAAGGTATGACGTAGTGGTTATGGTTAGGACTGGTTGGGAGTTAGGGATAGGGCATGGTGAGCTGATAGAATTAGATTAACTTTAAGGGCTGGAATGCGGTAAGTGTAAAGGCTAGAGTAGAGGAGGGTGTAAAGGTTCACAGTGATCATAAGATTCACAATATTAGACTCGCAAAATGCAATGTATGTAGGTTTCAGCAAATATTTAGCGATTCCTACGCATTCCTTAGATGCAACTCGCAAATTGCAAGGCGCAAATAAGGAAGGGCTTCCATTAATTTCTTTGGGCCTAGAGGCCCATAGGAATGAATGGCAATTGCAAGCACAATAGGTACTCGCAAATTGCGCATGCAATTTCAAGGGTGCATGGGGCCAAAAGGCCACCCTGATGCACCCCTGAAATATGCATGTGTGCACTTATGGCGCACATACATGCCCTAAGGGCATGTTTGTGCGCCACATGGCACTTAGAGAAATGCAAAACAGTGCAGGTTTCCAGGAATTTTCAAATTACCACCAACTAGAAGTTGGTGGTAATTTGAGATTCCTTAATGCGAAATTGCAATTTGTGATAGCTACATGAATTGCATTTGGGGAATTGCAAATTCCGATTCCTTAACTGCATTCGCATTTTAGGTAATCGCAAATAATTGCGATTACCCATATAACGAATTCAAAATGTTTGATACATTGGAAAATATGTTTGCGTTTGCAAACGGTCCTTTGCGATTGCAAAAAGAGCTGATACATCTGGCTCTAAGCCTTCACTAATTCTCCCATATGCTTCACTTATACTCACAAAAAGGTAAAGTCTATACCAATTAAAACAGACAGTGGGGTTAGAAACCCTACATGTAAAACCCTATGGGTTTTTAAAATTGCCCTCACCCACGAGCTAGTGGCATGATTCATCATAGGACAGCTGACACACCCTAGCGCAAACCAACACTCAGGTTAGAGAGCTATGTTTTAAAGATTTAGGAGGGATCTTATGTGCAGAAGAAATATTTTAAAACTGTGTAAGGTGGTACCCTTTCAATTTTAATCTACCTCCCACCCCACTCCCCCAGCAGGGTTAACATCATGAATGGGGGGTATCCGAGGGAAACTACATCTTTGTTACCCTCTCTGCTGGTATCGACATGTTTCTGCCGTAGAAATTGCCACACTGGGTCACTGGCCTTCCTCACGATAAAGATCCCTTTAGAAACAGCTCCTAGTCCCTAACAAATGGAGGGGATTAATTAATATATGGCCATACTTGCCCTTGTGCTTTGTTTGAATAACTCCTACGCATCCGAGTTTTCTCCTGTGGCATGTGGATCAATTTTCTTTTCAGCAGGTCCCTGTCAGGATATACCTGCTAGGCCCTGACAATAATTAGCACAGACACATGTGTTTTAACTGTGGTGGCCAGCAACTTACTGAACCACGCCCAGAGCCCTGGGCTATTTATTCATTAGGCTGCGTGCCGGCCCGCGCAGACGCAGGACCAGCCCATTAAACTCACGCTCCGGGGGGAACTGCCATAATAACCCTAACAATGGGTTTCACATAGGTCAGCCCGATTCGCGGGCAACATTACATTCCTCCTTTACCAGAAATGCAAAACATTATAAACCATAGAACAGATGAGCATTTATAATATAGTACTTCACAGTCTCTGACATGTTTACAACACTTGGAACCGTCTTACTTGGTCTTCACTGGTGCACTGGTTCACCAAAACTCACGTGGCTGGCAGCGGGCAACAAAGTCTTGATACCTCTGTGATGGCAGGGGATAGGGTCTCAGATGATACTTGCTCTGGTGCTTCTGGCTGCCGGGGTCTGGAACATGTCTTCGGAACCGTCACCTTCGGAGGTGTTTTGTCCGCCTTACGCCCCTTGTGACGGAGGACCTTATGGCTCCATGGCTGCTCGGTCGCCCCTTCCACTGGAGGCCGGTTGATGAGTGTGATCTTATTTTGCCACCAACGGGCTGCAGGATGTGTCGTAGTCGTGTTCTCCTAGCTCTGGGAATTCTTCTCAGTCGTCCACCGGAACCTTTTTGAAGACTGATACGTTTCTGGTGACTCTCTCTGTTCCCCGTGAGGCGGTGACCATGGTGCCCTTGATTCCTGTCACAGTCCAGGGGTCCAATTCGAAAGGTGGCGGAAGACAGAATTTTCCCCCAGGGTGGCAGTCTTTTACTAGCACCCGGTCGCGAACACCAATCGGACTGTCAACGACTCGCCTCCTTCGGGATGCGTCCATGTTTGCCTTGGTTCTCTGCTCCATGGTTTGGCTCAGGGGAGTCGGAGATGTCGCCCATGCAGGGTGGTGTGGGATGGTGTCTGTTACAACCCTGCCAAAACAGAGGCGGCTTGGTGGGACGCCCGTGGTGCAGTGGGGGGTTAGGCGATACTCTCGAAGAAATTGATAGAGAGCTAGTTCAAGACTTTGGCCATCTGCTAGAGCGATCTGGATGGTCTTGTTCAGTGTTCTCATTAGCCGTTCTACTTCCCTGTTTGCCTGGGGCCACCGCGGGGTCACTCGGCGGTGTTTGATTCGGTGGGCCGACAGATATTCACCCAGTTCGATACTGTTGGAGGGTGGGCCATTGTCTGTACGCAGCTCACCGATGAGGCCATGGGTGGCTATCACTTTCTTTAGCTTTGGTATGACTTCTGAGGCTGCGGTGGAGGCCAGGATCTCCACTTCTGGATATCTTGAGAAGTCATCCACCAACACAAACATGTACTTTCCGCCTGGGAGGCTGCTGAAGTCAGCACTGGCCCTTTCCCATGGAGATGTCGGGCCCTCTTCAGTGATCACTGGCGCTGGGCGGTTAGGTGAGCTGGTTGCTAGACACACGGGGCACCGTTGGATTAAGGATTCCACTACCCGGTCTAGACCTGGGAACCAAAGTTTGCTCCGGAGGCGATTTTTCAATTTCACTATGCCTTGGTGGGCACCGTGTGCTAGGAGAGCTGCTTGTTGAGTGAGACATTCAGGTAGCATCAGGCGGGGGCCCCTCAAAAGGCAACCTTCTGTGGAAACGTACAACTCGTGGCTGACTTGATAGAGAGCCTTCAGCGTGGCTTGTGCTTCCGGTGTGCGGAATGAGGTCGGACTTTAGAGAAGCTTCCAGTTCCCTGATGTGAGGGCTTGAATAGCGATTTGGAGGCAATCATCATCCTTGGTGGCTCTCGCTACTTCGTCTAGGGAGATCAGGAGCAGTCTGGATCTGTCCACAATCATCCAGACATATTCCTCAGTGGCCGCAGCTTCAGCCGCCTCTGCCACGGTGACCGGGCGGGCATGACGTGACAGGAAGTCGGCGGGGTTGCGGGTGCCTGGTCAATATTCCACAGTAAACTGGAACTCCTGGAGCTGAAGTACCCACTTCTCAATTCGGGGAGGAGGACGCGAGGAGGAGCCATGGAACAATGGAACCAGGGGTTTTTGGTCCGTTATCACCATGAAGAGATGCCCGTACAGGTATATGTGGAAGTGGCGGCATCCCCACATGATCGCGATGGCCTTCCTTTTCCATCTGTGAGTAGCGCTGTTCCGTTGGTGTGAGGGTCATGCTCGCATAGGCCACTGGGGCCCACTCCCCACAGGCTTGTTGTTGGGCCAAAACAGCTCCCAGGCCAGTTGGACTAGCGTCCACTACTAGTTGTGACTCATGCCGGGGGTCAAAATAGGCCAGGGTCGTGTCCGCAGAGAGTGCGGCTTTCGTCCTCTGGAAGGCTTCTTGTTGTTCTGTGCCTCACACCCACACGCTAGTTGACTTGGTGAGGTCACGAAGGGGGCCTGTGAGGTCTGACAGGTTTTTGATGAATCACTCGCAGTATGTGACCATCCCTAAGTAGCTGTGCACTGCGGTCACTGACGTTGGGGCGGGGGCATCGTGGATGTCTTTGACTTTTTCGGGGTCCGGGCCTATCCCTTGGTCAGAGAAGCGATAACCAAAGAAGCTGATGTCCTTGCGCAGGAACTCGCATTTCTCCCAGTGGAGGGTGATGCCTCGGTCTTGAAGTCGAATGAACACGGCGTGGAGGCATCTGATGTGCTTGTCAAAGGTGGGTGCGTGAACTAAGATGTCGTCACTTACGTTTAAGACACCGTCAAGCCCTTGAAGGACGTTCTGGATGATGTTCTGGAATACCTCGGCAGCGCTTCATATACCAAAGTTGAGGTGTGTGTAACGCCAGAGGCCGGCGTGGTGGAGAAAGTAGTAATCTGGCGTGAATCTGGGTGGAGAGGAATCTGGTGGTACCCTGAACGTAAGTGCATTTTTGAGAACCACTTCGAGCCCGACAGCTCACCAATGATGTCGTCTATGGTCGGTGTCAGGTGGCGTTCACGCTTGATAGGGGAGGTTGGGGATTCGCATATCCACACAGATGCGGACGGCGTCGGGCAGTTTTGGTTTCTTCGCCACGACAATGGGCGACACCCACGGGGTGGGGCCGCTTACTCTCTCGATAATCCCCACTTGCTCCAGAAGGCGTAGCTCCGCTTCTAATTGGGCTGCAGGTGAAAAGCGATGTGCTGGTATCGGAAGGCTACTGGGGCCACTGACTTATCTATGTGAAGGCGAACAGCGGGTCCCTTCAGGCGTCCGACACCATCGAAAAGGGTTGCGAATCCTTGCAGCAGATGGTCAAGGTTGTGAGATTGAACCGTGAGGGCAAAGTGGATCAGGCTGAGATCTTGCGCTGTCCTGCATCCCAGTAGGAATCCCGAGCCTTTTTGAGACACATACACCTTGGTCTTTTGGTGGGCTGTGTCATGTGATAGATCCGCTCAGAACATCCTGCACAGGCGGAGCGGGTGTCTGGTGCCATAGGCGTATACTTGCACTCTGGTCGGCTGAAGTGCCGGGGGATTCACAAGTGTTCGGTACACGCTGGCAGGCATCAGGTTGATGGTAGCTCCTGTGTCAATGAGGGTTGCCACTGCTTGGTCGTGCACTTTGATGGTGCACATGGGTTCTGCAGACGGCGTGGCCGCGAGGGTGTTAAGCATCCTGACCACATGGAGAGAGGCAGTGTCCGCTTCGTCGTCATCCATGTCGCTGCTGGTGGGGCTGCTGGGAGGCATTTCCACCGTTCGCACCCTCCGGGGTGGGCCACTCTGCATCTTCCTTGGTGTTGACCGGCATACTGCAGAGAAATGATACGCTTTTCCGCAGTCGCTGCAGGTTTTTCCTTGTGCCAGGCAGGCGCTGTCATGGGGTGTGGGGCCTCCGCACCATGCACAGGCCCAGCCGCGTGGTGGCTGGGTGGGCTTGGGAGCTCCTCGCCGGGGAGGCTTCGGGCGGATGCCCGAGGTGCCGGATTGCAGGGCGCACACTGGTTCTGTCTTGACCGCTACTGAGGGCGTGGGGTCCATATGTGCGGCCCTGGCTTTGGATAATTCCTTTGAGCGCCCAAGTGTAAGGATGTCTCTTATGGGCATTTCATTTTCCTGCAGAACTCTTTCTCGCAGTTTCGAGGATGCGCAGCCTTGGATGAACTGGGCGCGGATTTCATCATCTGCATCTGGGAGGGTGCACGTACTAGCTAGTTTCTTCAGCCTTGCATAAAAGACATCGACAGACTCCTCCGGGAGTTGGCGGGCTTGGCGGAGGAGCAAATGGTATGAAGTACGCGGTCGTTTCTGGGCGGGCCTGCCTCCCTGACATCTTTCGAGATCTCGTGATTGTCCGCACCCCCTAGGTGTAGCAGCATGCCTCTCTGCCGCGGGCAGCGATTTCTGCCTCTTCAAAGTAGTTTTCAAGCCGTTCCACCCACACCTTCCACCTTGCTGCTCGGGATGGTGGGGGGCTAGTGATGACAAACGGTTCCAGGGCGGGCACGGTGGTCATGGCTGCAGGCTCCGGCTGTTTTATTGGTGGTAGATGAGCTCCTTACAGGCCCAGTGGGGCACCCTAGGGTGTGGGGCGCAGCAGGCAGCGCAGGATAGTCTCTATAGGTGCCCTGTGAGGTGTGTGAGGGCGTAAGCGTAGCCAGCCGGGCTTGCAGGGCAGGGCACATAGCACTGTTACAGCGAGGGAGATGTGTGGGCCATTGCTGGAAATACCAGGCAGCTCTGTGGCGTGAATGTCCTCTCAGGGGTGACCCAGGGTATTGCCTGGCACAGTTCAATGTTTATCCTCGCCCGGTTGCAGGGGCTGATGAGAAGCGTCAGCTGGTTAAAGCATCGTCATGCGCGCTTCAGTGCGACGTGCGCACTCACCTCCTGTTATGCGGCCCTTCCGCGGGCCGGGAAACAAAGCAGGCCAAACCGGGTTAGCGCTAATGCACGGCCGGCATGCTGGAGGGCAGGCAGCGGCGACGGCGGGGTGCGGCCGAGCGCTGGAAGAGAGAGATCAGTGTCTCGCACTGGGGCCGCACCGGAGCAGGAGGGACAACCGGGCACAGTCGCCCGTGATGCAGGGCCACAGCGCCACTCCGGAGGCGCTATAGAGACGAGGTGGGCAGCCGGGGGGCATAGCGGGTCGCTCCTACGATGTCTGCGCCTGCAGCAGGCACAGATACAGCAGCAAGTGCGGCGGGGTGGCGAGACCACCTTCGTCGCCAGTGTAGTGTCGTGCTAGGCCCTGACAATAAATAGCACAGACACACGTGTTTTAACTGTGGTGGCCAGCAACTTACTGAACTACGCCCAGAGCCCCGGGCTACTTATTCATTAGGCTGCGTGCCGGCCCGCGCGGACGCAGGACCAGATCATTAAACTCACGCTCCGGGGGGAACTGCCATATCAACCCTAACAATGGGTGTCACATAGGTCAGCCCGATTCGCGGTCAATATTACAAAGACTACGGTCAGCTGCAAAATATTCTTCCAGTACAGTTTCCTGTGGTTTGTATGGACTGCAGTAAACCTCCCCCTGCCACTGCCTAGCTGCCCTAACTGAGAACCCCTGTGCCTTGCATCACCAGCAATGAGTTTGTTGAGACTCTGAGTGCACATTTGCACTGAGACTAGAAGCCATATTCATTATTAATTGCAAGAAAAGAAAAATGCAAATCGATTCTCGCAACTACATGCCAGGTACAGGAAGTTCTGTCAGCATTTAAAAATACATTAAACATATATTCAGGGACAGCTTGGCAGCATTAGTTGAAATGTAAAATAAATCAATCAATCTGCAGAGCTTGTTAGGGAAGCCTTTTTCTGCTATAATATCACTTTAGTCAGCTGCAGAGGCCAGAGAGGCTCTGCAGGGGTCAGTGTAATTATAAACCAGGGAGGCTTCCACGAGATCTGAGTAATTGCCTCAAGTAATTTAGAGTTTCGGTCACCAGGGGCTACAGGCTGCAGACACCTTCAGGGCACAGGCACTGGGGGAGGGTTCTGTATTTTAGTGTTGCCTTGGAAACCAACATAGATTTAGGAGGGGGTATCAGGGGTGGCATGGAATGATGGGTCTCTTGAAAGACTAGGTGGGCTGCCATGTGGCAGACCTGAACGCAGGCAGAAAAAATAGAGGGAATATTTTGCTGAAAGGAGTGCAGGTCAAATACATTCCTTCTAGCAATCGTCTTTGATTTATTTATTTTTTATTTACTTTACAGAGTTTTATATAGCGCAAACTTGACCTGAATCGGGTATCGGAGCGCTTTACACGAGCACCAGTTACATTACATGAGGACACATTCATTTTTATTTTGTGTAAGGCACGGGGACATTAAGTGATTTGCCCAGTGTTAGACTTGGCATCTTTTGGCGTGCTTCACCTGACTTTTTGCTTTCTGACCTCCCAGTTTTCCTCACTGCGGTCCAGTGGTAAAGTGCAAGTGCTCCTGTATAAAATGTGTCATGGATTGGTGTTTCCCTGATAGGTATATTTGATTTATGTGTCAGTCCCTCGTAAAGTGCACTGCGTGTGCCGGGATATATGAATTAAATGCTGTTGGTGGGCTGCTGCACTGGATTGTGCCACCCACGCAAACAGCCCGTAAAGTGTAACACTGGCCTGCAATCGCAAAGCATGTGCGCAGCCTGGGGCTGCTGTGTCGACTTGGCAAGTGCACACACTTGCAAGTCCTTAAACCTTCCCTTTGCTACATGTGAGTCGGCCCTAAGGTATGCCCAAGGTACCCCCATGGGCAGGGTGCATTGTATGTAAAAGGTAGGGCAAGCCCTGGTGTGTGTGACATGTCCTGATAGTGATTGACAGCCTACTCATTTGTCACTATTGCAAGGCTACCTGTTCTCCGTGGGCCAGAATCGGTAGTTTGATCGTTACATCCTAGGACCCTAACTGACTCAGAGAACATGGTAGAAATTCAAGTTTAGAATGCCTGAATGATAAAATACATCTTTTAGTGTAGTTGGTTTTAACTTTCTGTGTTTGAAAATGCCACTTCTAGAAAGTCTGCATTTTCTGACCTAATCATCCAGTCTGCCTCTGCTAGCGTGTGTATTGTCTGTCTGATTTGTGAGTGACAGGAGCTGGGGGAGAGACAGGGTGAGTCAGCCGGGCTGAATAGGCACATCTACACCTAGATGGGTGTAAGGAGTAGCGCCTAGGTCTGAATAGGGCTGAGCTCACCTTCCACAATGCTGGCTCCACACCGTGGGATGCGCCTGAGGACCCTGGCCCAAACTGATAAAGGAAGAAGGTGGCAGAATGCACCCCGGACTGGTTCGAACTAGGTCCAGGCCTCTCTGACTTCAGAGTACAAAGGATTTGCTCGTATAAATGTTGGGGCCCAGACCCCAGAGCTTTAGATTACTTCTGAATCAAGGAACCTGCCAGGAAGAAGAGCTGAAAGAACTGCCAGGAGTAGTACTGCCCCTTTGCTGAGTTGTTGCTTTGTTGGGTTGGCCTGCAGTTGCTGTTTCTGCCTTGGGCAGTGAAAGCACTGGACTGAACTTTCTCTACTTGTGCTGAGTATCTCCAAGGGCTTGAGGTAGAGCTTGCCCCCTGTTCACGTAGTCTCAGGAACATCAAAGACTACAAGCCCGACGCTGATTACGATGCCCCTGCCAACACCGTATCCTGGAGGCACCGCAGAGAGAAACCCCGCAACGCCGCACCACGACCCTAGTCTCACCGACAACTCCTGCTGATGCCACCACCGCGCCGCTGCTCGCACCGCGACCTGGGGGCACCGCAATCCGCACCGCCTCGCTTCACGACGACGCCTTGGTATCCCCGACGACGCTGCTCCACGCCGGACTCGGCGCTGCTGTTTGCACCGTGGTTCAGGGGCACTGCTTGTACAGTTACACGACACACCCCCCTCATTCCGCACCACAGCTTTGGCCTACAGACGCTGGTGCCATCAACTCCGGTTGTCAGCCGACAGCAGCGTTTCAGCGAAAGCTACGCCGCTGCTGCACCGTCACCTGCCAGCACCATGACGAGCACCGCCTACATCTCACACCCGACCCTGGTATCACCGATGACACCATCTGACGCCGCCACCGAGCTGCTGCTTGCACCGCAACCTGGGGGCACCACACGCCGCACCGCTGCACTTTGCACCGCAGCACCCGACGCCTGATAATGCCAGCGCTTCTTATTCCATTAGAGAGGAGATGGACCTGCAACGGGCGTGACATGAGAGGTCATTGACGACCTGCATCTCTCAAAGGTACTGTTGGCATTTCTTCCCGACACCGCAGCTGACCCGCGACACCGCTGCCTGCCAGAACTGTTTGGATTTGTTTGTTCAAGACACCGGGATAGCCCCAGATGGGGCTATCAACATCAAAGAACTGTGTTTTCATGACATTTTGCAACACATATATTTAAAAGTTCTGTACATTGGATTCTTTATCGTATCGGTCTTGTTTAAGTATATAAAAATATTGGATATTTTTCTACACTCGTGTGGTGTTTGTTTGTAGTGCTAACACTTTATTACTGTTGGTTATGTGCAAATGCTTTACACACTGCCTTTGAGATTAGCCTGACTGCTTGTGCCAAGCTACCAAGGGGGTGAGCAGGGATTATTTTAGGAGTGTAACTCCCTTATCCTGACTAGAGTGGTGGTTCTGGTCTGGCTTTGGTGTAAACCTTAGCAACCCAAAATCCCATTTCTAACATTGGTTGTCAGCGGTGAGGATAGGACTTGTGTTTGCACTTGACTAACAATGATTGGTGTGCACTACTACCATATCACAGACCATTACGTACCACTGACAGGTTCTGTTTCTCTTTGGCCTATTTTTGATATTATCAGTTTTGAACGTACTACTTCAACACGCCGGAATCCATTGCATCATCGTTTGCATCAGTAGAAATTGCCTTTGAGGAGGATCAATTAGAAATCTACAATGTGAAGGAATTGAAATCAATCTGCAAGAACGTGAAAGTCCAGGTCCGATGCCTCACCAAAAAGGATGAGCTACAAAAGGCGCTGAGGGCCTGGGTAGCAGCCAGACATGCCAGTGGGCAATCTGGTAATCTCAGTGGAGAGGTGGATGAGCTTGGTCCAAGGGGAGATGTGCTTTTGGGAAGAGGGGAAATATCCAGCCAGGCAGCAGTAGCTTGTCCCCAGAGGAGCTGGAGGACAGGCGTGAAGCAAGGAAGTTTGAATTGGAGAAACTCAGACTGGAAAGTAAGAGGGAAGACGAGAGAATGGCCATGGAGGAAAGGAAGACGATACTAGATCATGAGAGAATGATCAAGGAGCAGCAGCTAAAGAGTAGAAACGGCTCAGATGGTGGCAGCAACTCTTCCCCAAGAACGTAGGTAAAGAGTACAAGAAGGGTGATGACATTCAACGGTGGTTTTAAGGGTACGAGTCGTCTATTGATATGAATGGGGTCCCTGAGAGGAACTGGGGAACAGGGTTGTGGCCTCTCTTTCCTGAGGAAGCTAGGGATACCCTGATAGCTTTGGGTAAGGGGCAGGACCTCACCTATGATGACATGAAAGAAGCTCTCCTCACTAGGTATGGACTCACTCCTAAAAAGTACAGAGATCAGTTTAGGTCCAGTAAAAAGTCTCAGACCAACACTTGATTGGAATGTGTGGATATGTTCTGTAGGTCGCTGGATGAAGGGCAGTAACATAACTGATCTTCAGGGGTTTTACAATTTGATTGCATGGGAGCACTTGTCTAGTCTATGTTTTGCAGATCTGCGCCAGCACCTAGTGGACAGTAAGCTAACTGACCCCAGAAAGCTTGCTATGGAGGCGGACCACTGGGTGAGTACCAGGGTCCACAAGAAAGCATTTGGGGAGACTCAGTTAAAGGTGGGAAGGGTCCCCAGCAGAAAAGTGGGGGGGACAAGGGTAAAAGACAAGAGTTCTATAAAGGGGCCCAAATTCGTACCCAGGGTAAAGGTTCCCTGTCCCCAGGTGATAAGAAGAAAGGGGTCTCTACAGGGAAGCCTGCTGAGTCCGGTCCCCGCAAGTGTTATGCATGTGATCCGGTGGGTCACATGAAGGGGGACAGTAGGTGCCCAAAGGGGACATAGCCACCCACCGGTGGACAGACCAAGGTGTTAACTAGTGTAGCGCTTGGGAGGAGGGGTGCCCACTGGAGGGTGGGGATCCCACAGAAATTACCCTTGTCTCACTAGGGGACAGTGAGATGATCCCAGGAGAACAGGTGCCCCTAACACAAAGAAATATAGCACCTAGGTGACCATTAATGCGAAAAGGGTAGAGGCTCTCAGGAATACTGGAGCCAGTGTGACCTCAGCCGGTGTCACCTGGTCTCTGAGAAGCAGGTAGTCCCAGGGGCATTCCACCAAGTAGTTGCTGTAGACATTTTGGAGCGCCAGTGTAAGGTAGCGCAGGTTCACTTTGCATGGGTGAGGGGTCTCAGGTCCCTTGAGTGTGGTTGTGAGCCCTTCCATGCCTGTAGATTGTCTGCTAGGTAACGACCTGGAACATTCCTAATGGAAGGATGTTGAATTCAGGTCTCACTTGGAGATGCTTGGGTTGCCAGAGTGGACATGTGTGTCTACTCGGTCAATGGCGGCCAGAAAGGGTGATCGAGAGGACTTGGAGCCTGAAACAGTGGCCCAAATCCCTGCCAAGAGAAAGGGCAGGGGGCACGGGAAACCAGCCCCCGAAGTTCCCACAGACCAGGAGGAGGCGGACCTCGAGGGGGACACCCCGGTGCCGACAGGGGAACAGGTATCCAGACTGGGAGACATCTCTAAGTTGACCCATTGGCAGCAAGAAGGGGGTCCCACCAGGGAGGAGTTCTGATGTGAGCAGAGCGAGTGCCCTACTAGTACTGCTACTCCTGAGGCGGAAGCCGGGAGATTGTTGTGTGTTTGTGTTTTTTAAAACTTGCAATTTGTGCTCTCTGCATATTTTACTCACCTGCCGCCCCCCTGATCACTCCCACGCAGCGGACCTAGCGCTGACGGAGGGAAATTGACGACGCCTTCGGCGAGCACTGAGGCCACGCCCACTCCTCAGGCCACGCCCCCGCTCATAGTTTAAAAGGCGCGCTGACCAATGCGCGCTCAGAATACTGCTACTCCTGAGGCGGAAGCCGGGAGATTGTTTGTGTGTTTGTGTTTTTTAAAACTTGCAATTTGTGCTCTCTGCATATTTTACTCACCTGCCGCCCCCCTGATCACTCCCACGCAGCGGACCTAGCGCTGACGGAGGGAAATTGACGACGCCTTCGGCGAGCACTGAGGCCACGCCTACTCCTCAGGCCACGCCCCTCCTCTCTACTTAAAATGTGTCAACACAGGAAGCGCAGCGGGCGCGCCGTCAGCGCGCCAAAGGCGCGCCAAAGGCAAGCCCGTCTGGGCCCGTCCGGGCCCAGCCACTCTGCCCATTTTAGCCAGGAATCACCGGACCTACTCCCGTGAGGAGCTTCTAGCCTTAAATACCCAAAAACATCCCTCCTGCACGCGCATCCTGAAGGGTGATAACCAATTCACAAGATGCCCCATCTGCAACCCCGCAGATCAAGACCCGGCACACAATGGCCTGCACCTAGGCCTACTCAACTGCAGGTCGCTTGTGAAGCATTCGCACGAAATTAACCTTTTAATCACAAACCAAGCCTTAGACATCTTGTTTCTCACGGAAATCTGGCTCACCCCCAGCAGTGGCCCCGACATCGTCCTCGCACTCCCCCCCGGGTACCTTATGTGCTCGCTGAACAGACCAGAGGGTAGAGGTGGGGGATTAGCAATAATCCTCAAGGACGGCTTTACCTGCAGAATATCTGACGGCAACATTAAGGGACACGAAAGCTGTCACTTCGCTATTCAAATTTCCCCAGTTACCTCGCTGTCTGGAACGCTGGTATATCGCCCCCCGGGCAATCTAGCAGACTTTCCGAACAAAATCATCTAGCAGACCTCCATTAAATGTATGTCTTCCACCAACTACCTACTACTGGGAGACTTCAATGTACACTTCTTGGACCCGGTCGACAAGTAGGCCAGCGAACTGCTACAGGACATCACCTCCATCGGCCTAGACCTAAAAAACCCACAGGCCACTCATGAAAGAGGGCAACTGCTCGATCCCATCTTTTCAAACATCCCAGACATGAAATCCCTTGACCACATCCCCCTCCCCTGGACTGACCACTTCCTGGTCCCCTTCGTATGGGACATCAACATTCCGCCCCCTCAACCTCCCAAAACTAGAACTTATACCAGATGATGGCAGAAATTGGAACCAGACGTATGGGCAGCCAAACTAAGGGAACACGTGCCCTACCCCTCTCAAGACACCATAGCAGCGGACAAGGAATTTAACACCTGGGTTACCCAATCGCTTGACGCCATCCTACCTAAAACCAACTCTCTGAAACACACCAAGAGAGTTAACCCTTCACCCTGGTATACCCCCGAACTCAACCTTTTGCGTAAGGTTTGCAAAAGGAATGAACGCCTCTGGAGGAAGGAAAAAACAGAGGAGAAAAAAGAAACATTTCGTACCTCCGTAAAATCGTACAAAAAGGAGCTACGCAACACCAAAATCGGTTACTACGAAAGCAGAATCAAAAACGCTGCCTGCTCGGCCCACGAAACCTACTCCGTTCTTAAAGAACTCCTCCACGCCCCCGACCCCCCACTCAAACCTCTCAATCCTAAAGAAGCAGAAAGCAAATGCTCCAATCTCGCCACCTTCTTTGACGAGAAGATCCAAAAAATTCTCCTGGCTATACCCCCCCTGAACCGGCTCACACGGATCGGGATCTTACCATCTCTACCACTAACCCCTCCCATCCGTCTGATATCCCCCGACCCTCCCTGGATGTCTTTGGCCCAGTGACAATGGAAGAGGTAGGGGCAACTTTGGCCTCTATCAAAAGTGGTTCCCCCCTCGACCCCGCACCCCTCCGCTTCCTGAAAAAAGTGTCTAGCACCATCATCCCCCCCCTCACGGCTCTGATTAACTCCTCCCTTTCGGAGGGCACAGTTCCCCCCAGCTGGAAAGCGGCAGCAGTTAAAGGTCTACTAAAAAAACCCTCTCTAGACCCTCAGGACCTCTCCAATTACAGGCCCATCTCCCTTCTCCCAGGAAACAGTAAGATCACTGAGAAGTTAGTGAACAAACAACTGTCACTTTTCCTGGAGAGCAATAACCTATTAGGGGTCTCCCAGGCAGGGTTCCGTCCAGGTCAGGGCACTGACATCCCCCTCCTGGCAGCAGTGGAGAAGGCCAGAAGCATTTTGGATGCGGGAGGATCAGTGGCAGTGATCCTCCTGGACCTCAGTGCGGCCTTCGACACTGTAGACCATCCCACCCTGTCGTAATTTGACAATGGCCGGGTTAGCGCTTAGCTGTGCTACACGTTTTCCCGCTTAACTTGGCCATTCTTGGAAACGCCATCTTGTTTGTTACGGCGGCCATCTTAGATCATGAGCGGCCTCGTGGCCAGCATGCCCTTTAGTCCGTTGTCCGTGCCCCTGACCACTCGAGTTTGCCCAGCAACAGGCTATTTTTAGTAACAGTCAAGCCTGTACATGCGCAGTCCCAACTGACCAGTCACCCCTCAGGAATGTGCCGCCAAACTGACCAGCAGGGTTGTAACCCCTCCAATGAGCTGGCTGTGTTCCAAAAATGACCATATATGTACATAACGCTCTGTAATTCTGTACCGCCTATCGTTTTATTACCTGCAAATTGTATAAAAGAACGGGTCACACCGATGTTCGGTGTGATACTTCTTGCATTACCGAAGGGTGCTGTAGGAATGTACCACCACCCCATGGGGTCTTAATAAACTTGTTCTTTGAATTTTTCAGTTTCCGTGCCAACAGTTCTTTCAATGTAAGTGGGTTATCTTCGGAGCATGTAGGCCTTGGGAACCCGATACTACAAATTGGCGACCACGAAGGGACTCATCGGCGACTCGGATGCCCGAAGGAGAGGTCGTGACGAAGGTTTGGAAACTCGCCATGGACGCGTACGCTGCCACCGAGTGACCCGAGTCTTGGCACCCGCGGTGTTTCTTCCCTTCCTTCTGATCTGACCTTCCAGGTGGCGCCCGTCTCCGACTGAGTTCTTGATCGTCTGCGTTGCTGGATAAAGTGCTGTTTGGCTGATTCGATTAAAAGACCTTGGCAGTTGGAATCTGGACCTTTGAGACTTTGGGTAAGATTTGTGATCGGTAAGGTAGTCTGCGGACGCTTACTGAAGTTCTATGATTTTGTGATCGGTGAGGTAGTCTCCAGACGCTCGCCGAAGTTCTATGACCTGTGACTTTGATTTGAGTTAGCTAACATTTGTGACTTTGTGAACTTTGAATCTATATGTGTAGTGCACTTCACATAGGCAGGCATGTAGAGATGTTTCTCTAATTTTGTTTTTTTTCCTCTGAGCGGCACGTTTTGTGTGAAGTACTGTAAGTGCCATTTTATACGGTATCACGCTTTCGTGATACTTTTTGAACATGCCTGTTTTAAGCACACTCCGAGGGATGTGCTGTTTTGGGAATGGTACCACAATTAGATTAGCGGAATCACAGCCGGCTCCCCCAGAAGGTACACCAAACCGTGAGATGTACATTAAATTCGGCCTTCCCCCTATAATGTACAGTAAATTATGGCATAAGTACACTAAATCAGATCCTGAATTGCAATGGCCACTACATGGGTCGTTCGATTTACGTAAGGTTCAGTTTGTGGAGCAATGTTTGTTTCAACGAAGGTCTAGACAAAATATGTTTGATTGTGTACGAATGTGGGAGAAAGCGGTGCGTGAGCGAATGAAACGTGAGGTTGCCTTGGCGGACAAAGAGCAGCGCAAGGCTGCTCGTGATAAGGCTTTACAGCTTGAGGAAAAGGAGGCTCAGGAGAAGAAAGAGAGGGAGGAACGGGAACGTAAATTGCAAACGACTGGTCAATTTCCTATTCGCCGACCACTTTATCCTGTCCTTAATAACGAGATTGATGATTTTTCATTGCTAGATCGATCACCGCCTCCGTACGTCTCGCCTACGGCTCCAACTGCAGACTCTGATGACGAAGGACAGGATAAGCCAGGAAAAAGGGATACGTCTGGTGTCAGGTTTTCTGCGGAGAAATCCGCGAATTTGCGTAGTTGGGCTCGTAAAGTGAATACGAATTTTGTTACTCAGGCCGAGCTTGTTACTGAAAGGGGTCAATGGACAGAACAAGAATTACTGTATTTTTTGGCTACTTTGGCAGATGAAGTTGTTACTACGTACCGTAAATTTTCGGATACGTTAGAATCTAAGGCTGTGTCAGTTCATCGTGAGAATTTGGAAAAAGGTGTATTTGATCTTTCAGATGTTGATGCCTTTTACAAGCAACTGATCCAGCTGCGGGATGAGACGTCCAGATTGCGGGACGAGCGGAAAAAGAATAAGGAGTCTGGTCCGGAGTCTACTGGGCAATCTAAGGAGTGTTCTCTCCGGGGTTCAGATAAGAATTCTAAAGTGCATGTTATGCCTATGCGTGAAGCCGCACCTTTGTATGTTCCGCCTAAAGGGGAGGGTACAGATGATGATAAAATGTCAAAGGATGCGAAGGGATATTTTATATATAATTGGGTGTATACGCCTTGGAATAGAGCGGATGTTATGGCGTTGAAAAATTCTTTGCCTGACCTTCGTAAAAATCCGGCAGCATTTTATGAAGGGGTTGAAGGGGCTATTTCGTCTTGTGTTATGACTTTGGTTGATATAGATTTGTTTTTTGGGCTAATCCTTCCGCCTGATATGTGGAGACTAATTCGAAAAAATAATGATGAAACAATACTTGGAGGAACATGGAAAGAAATAAATGCAGCTGATCTAGATAGGGAACCGGCATGTAAGCCATGTCAGTTGATTTTAGACCTCCCGGCGGCTATTTTGATTAAATTAAAAACGCTCGTCCCATCTAAAAAGAACGATTGGACCATGTTAGCTTCGTGCAAACAAAAGCCAGATGAAACGGTCTCAGATTTCTTTACACGCTTCGAAGAGGCGTTTCATGATTATAGTGGTCAATCGTTAACAGACGATACGGGTAGGCATTTGTTTGTAGATAAGTATGTGGCTAATCTCCTACCGGAGATTGCAAAACGATTGAAATCGAGTGAAAGTTCCTGGGCCACGGCGACCCCTGCTTCTTTGCTAACTATGGCTCAGTATTATGAGCGACAGGAATTGGAGGCTAAGGAAAGTGTTGATAAGAAAACGAAGGAATTGAAAACAAAGGTGATGTTGGCGCAGGTTCGGGGAACGCAATCTAGAGGGTATGATAGAGGCAGACGAGGAGGGGGTAATGCGCCGTATGGGCGTACGGATATAGCGGAGGATCAATGTGCCTATTATAAGGAGTTTGGGCATTGGGCTGATGATTGCCCGGTACTTCGTGAGCAACGTAGTCAGCGTGGTCGTGGAGGGGGACGGTCGAGGGGAAGTTATTCGGGGGCGAGAGGTAGTGGAGGTGATCGTGGCAGGTTTGAGGAGAGGGGCCGTGGCCAGGATGAGCGTAACACCTTTGATAGACGGAATCAGTACCAGATATCGGAAGGCGAGAATGTGGAGCATCAGGATTATGTACATGCATAGGATTGCGTAGGATGGGGTAAGGAATCAGTTGAAGTGCCAGTAGATCAGAGTGGTCCATACGTATCAGCGGGCATCTTGGGTTCTACTGATCAGTTTCTAGTCGACACAGGGGCTACTCGTAGCGCTTTGTCTAAAAACTTGGTTCCGAGGGCTCCCCTGTCTGGCGATATGATTACATGTATTGGGTTTGATGGCACACCCACTCCCAGCCCATTATCAAAGCCTCTTGCACTTTGCCTCGATAAATTTTTCAGTTTTGGTCAATTTTTGCTATCTCCCCATACACCAGATAACATCTTGGGCATTGACCTGCTTAAATACTTCCGAGCGACTATACGCTGCGCTCCCGAGGGAGTGCGGGTTATCCTGAATGACAATTATCTTGAATTAGATAGGGTTTGCACTATACTAGACATTCCAGCTTTGGCATCTCTCCCGCACACGTTATGGGCAACCTCAGACACGGATGTGGGAGAGATGCGTATTCCGCCTATTCAAATTACTGTAAAGGAAGGAGCCTCTCTGCCACGTGTGCCACAGTATAAGATTTCCAGGGAAGGTGAAATTGCCCTGACACACATTGTCCAAGATTTGATAACTGCAGGGGTGGTGGAGGAGGTTCCTTACAATGTTTGCAACAGCCCTATTCTTCCGATCCTTAAGAGAGATACTGATGACAAAGTCTATCGATTTAATATTGATTTGAGAGAAATTAACAAAATTGTCATTCCCCAATACCCGGTGGTGTCCGACATCACGACTTTGCTTACACTGGTGCCACCAACGGCAACGACCTTTAGTGTCATTGACCTGAAAAATGCGTTCTTTTCCATTCCCATTCATCCTGACAGCAGATACTTATTCGGCTTTACGTTAAATAATAAATCGTATAGATTTTGTCGTGTTCCTCAAGGTTACACTGAGAGTCCGAGTATCTACAGCCAGGCTTTAAAAAGACAGCTTGATTCTTTTCAATTGCAATCTGGAGTTGCCCTTATCCAGTATGTCGACGATCTTTTGTTGGCTGCTGATACTTATGCTCAATGCAAGGAGAGTACGATTGCTTTGCTCTCCTTTTTGGCTCAAAATAATAATAAAGTCTCGAAGAAAAAGCTCCAATACTGTAGACCTAAGGTGACCTACCTCGGAGGGGCGTGCATTAACATCAGATCGAATTCAGGCGATTTTAGACACACCGTTCCCCCGCACACAGAGAGATGTACGTGCTTTCATAGGATTGACGTCTTTTTGTAGGCAGTGGATCATGGGGTTTTCACATATTATTAAACCGTTGTTAGCGTTGCTGTCCAAAACTACACCAATGCCCCTTGAATGGACAGATGAATGCCAAAATGCTTTTGAACAGTTGAGACAAGCCCTTTGTTCTGCACCCGTGTTAGGTACACCAGATTATACAAAGATTTACACGTTGTACGTGCACGAGAAAGATGGGTGCGCGTTATCAGTGTTAGTGCAAACACACGGGGACAAACAAAGGCCATGTGCATACTTCTCGGCGGTTCTTGACCCTGTAGCACGAGGGTTACCTGGGTGTTTTCGAGCAGTTGCAGCAACAGCGGTAGCTATACGACAGAGTGAGGGAATAGTGTTATCGCACAAACTGTTGGTGTTAGTTCCCCATGCAGTAGATGCCCTGTTAAATCAAACAAAGACCCAATATCTTAAGAGCGCACGTTTGACAGGATATGAGCTCACACTTCTGGCGCCACATATCACACTGAAAAGATGTGCTACCCTGAACCCTGCCACTTTATTGCCCTATCCGGTTGAGGAGGGTCAGGAAGAAAAACATCATGATTGTGTTTTCCTGACTGAGGAACAGACAAAGGGTCGTGTCGACTTGCAGGATATGCCACTTCCAGATGTGGATGGGGAACTGTGGGTTGATGGATCGTGTTTGAGGCTGCCAGATGGTACGACTTCTGCAGCATATGCGATCACGACTCTTAAGACAGTGGTAGAAACAGCACGAATACCACAAAAATCGGCTAAGGCAGCAGAGCTGATAGCTTTGACGAGAGCCTGCGAATTGAGTGCTGGCCTATGTGTGAACATCTACACAGACAGCCGGTACGCCTTCGGAGTGGCGCATGACTTTGGGCTACTCTGGAGAGAACGTGGGTTTTTGACTTCTCATGGAGTACACATTATGCACGGAGAACTGGTGCGTGATCTCCTAAACGTGTTGCTTTGTCCAAAGAAAGTAGCGATTATTAAATGCAGTGCCCATAAAAAGATCACTGATAAAGTGGGTCAAGGAAATGCCTTTGCCGACAGCATAGCAAGGCAAACAGCTATGTCCCGAACTGACTCCCCCATGTATGTAACAAAATCACAAGCTGAGCGATGGTACGATGCTAGAGCGGAGATACTAGATATCCAAAAGTCAGCGACTGAAGCAGAACTTGCGGCATGGGCAGTAGATGGGGCGCTAGATGACGAGGGCTGTTGGAGAAGCAAAGACATGGAGAGATGGAAATTGCCTGCAGCTTACTTGCAAGCGATAGTTCAGATGACACACGGATTAGCACATGTGGGAGCTCTTGCGATCACTCGATTGTTATCACGAGTTTGGGAGCATCCCGAGATTGCCAATACAGCCAAGAGAGTAGTGCAGACCTGTCTGATATGTTTGCAGCATAATCCTGCAAAGGGGACCCATACTCCGAAAGGAGGGTTCGTTCCACCCTCTGCACCATTCGAGGTACTCCAAATGGATTACATCCAGCTTGAGCGTTGCAATAACCTTAAGTATGTCTTAGTGGTGGTGTGTGCTTTTAGCAAATGGGTTGAGGCCTTCCCCACGAAAGATAATACAGCTTTGACAACAGCTAAGGTTTTGCTCAAGGAGTACTTCCCTCGATTTGGAGTTTGCAAATTTTTGTGGAGCGATAATGAGCCTCATTTTGTTGGGAAAATTGTGGAGTATGTGCTGAAAGGCTTGGGGATTCAGCAGAAGTTTCATGCTGTGTTCCACCCTCAGTCGGCAGGTCTTGTTGAGCGGTATAATGCCACGTTGAAATTAAAACTGGCTAAGATTGTGGCGCCTACGACATTGAAGTGGCCGGATGCCTTACCGCTAGCATTGCTCTCTCTCAGATCAGTGCCCCACTCTCGAAAGGCCTCACACCATATGAAGTGGTATTTGGAAGGCCTATGAATATTTGGGGAGTGCCTAAGCCGCGATTGATACATGATGTGCCTTGTATAATGATGAACGATTATTTGGCACGATTAACAAATGATTTGCTTTCTATTCATCAACAGGTTCGAGAAGCGCTCCCCGACAACTCTACTGGAGAGGGCCACGATCTTCACCCTGGCGACTTTGTGATGATTAAGTCGTTTGAGAGGGCGAACAGCTTGGAACCGAGGTGGCGAGGCCCCGAGCAGGTCCTCCTGGCAACTCGAACAGCTGTACGAGTGACCAACAGGAAGCGGTGGGTGCACTCAACCCACTGCCGTCGTGTTTCTCCTGATCTGGTGAATCCTGCTGTGTTGACCGACTACAAGGAGATCCTGGAGAAAGAAAAGAGCCCAGCTGTGACATCGGCCGAGGTTGAGGGAGCCTTCCCGGACCACACTATTTCTGGACGAGAGCGCTATAATCTGCGGCCACGATAAGAAGATTTTTTTTGGTTTTCGAGACTGGTTGGTTACCGCTCTGGGGTTTGTGAAACGGAAGCCGGGAATCTCAAGGGGGGGGGATCAGTTCTGCCAAGAGTAGCGACACCCGTCTTGACCCCGGAGAAGAAAACAACGGCTACCTCGGAGCTCAGCACCGTATTTTTCCTTTTTAGGTGTAAATATACACACATGTACATTTGAGACTTTGTGAACTTTTCGAACTATTTAAGACTTTGAGAACTCATTGAACTATGGCGTCTTCTGCATCACGGGACAAAAGAATACTTGGTGCCATCCTTTTTGTCTTGACCATTGTGGTAATAGCAGTGATAGCGTGGGTAGTTGAACTCGTGGTGCCTGCACGTGAACATTTGCTGCCGACTACCCCGGCTCCTTCTGAACACTTTCACTTTACTTTGCCTTACCATGAAGAACGGCACCGACAGACGTATCTGAACAATAGCTTTATTCAGATCCTGCATCATACTCATAACATGACAAATACGTCTAATTGTTGGGTGTGTGGGATGTTGCCCGGGCACCAGAAGAAAGGGGGCACTCCACTCATTCCACTCCCGTTCTCACATAATGGATCTTGCAATGCCTGGTACACTCTACTCTTCACTTTGAGATGGCCAACAAATGGGGGGGTGCTTTTCCGTTTGAATAAAATTTGCTACCATGACCGGGATGGGTATCCACGAGCTGAGGGTACTCGATTTGAATGGGAAGAGTACCGCCCCGATAATGTGTCTGCCCCACGTGTTTACAGCAACCAACGGAACATTAATGTCTCCAGCTCACATGTTATTAATGTTATTGCCACTAAAGCTGATTTATGTATACGCAATAAAGGTACCATCTCGGTTGGAAGAAGCGAATGCAACACTACACTCACATTTGACAGCCCGAATGGCATATCGTTTGTAGCATCCCGTAATACGTATTTTATTTGTGGAACGAAGGGTTATCATCAGCTCCCGTTGGGATGGTTAGGCACTTGCTACGTATCTTTTGTATTGCCCCCTGTATTCATTGCCCCACCAATGTATCATAACGACTATGTCCTTTACCACGACTTCGTGTTGAATCGTGTTAAACGTGCTGTTGTTCTGGACGACATCGACGAGACTGACACTGCTTTGCAACAGTATGTGGACTTCAATTTGGGACTGTTTTCCTTTGTGGGGGCTGCTTTGAATAGTCGGAAGATACGACGATTGACCCGGGTTGTTGAGGCTGTAGCCAATGATACTGCTATTGCACTAGGGAATATTACTGAAGAACTTCAGATTTCTAGGATTGTTACGCTTCAGAACAGAATGGTTCTAGATGTGGTTCTAGCTGACCGCGGGGGGGGGGCATGTAGAATCATCGGAAGTAGCTGTTGTGTATATGTGCCTGACAACTCACCATCTGTTTATGATGCCATTTCGAAATTGCATAAGATCGCTGCTGAAATACATCCGGACAATGGAACTTGGACTCTTTCAGGGTGGTTCTGGTCAATGCTTACCACTTGGGGTTGGAAACTGCTAACGATTCTATGCATCATTGTTGGGATACTGTTCTTTGTATGTTTATGTATACAATGTGGCCCAGCTTTATGTTCCATGTGCTTATCGGCTTGCATACCATCAAGACAAGCTCTTGCTCACAACAAAATGATGCTTCATAAAGAAGTAGCTCAAATAATGCTAATTGATATTGAAGATGAACACCCTGATTATGTTCACTATGAGGTAGCTTCAGCTAGACGCTAAAAGGGTCGTCTGTCGTAATTTGACAATGGCCGGGTTAGCGCTTAGCTGTGCTACACGTTTTCCCGCTTAACTTGGCCATTCTTGGAAACGCCATCTTGTTTGTTACGGCGGCCATCTTAGATCATGAGCGGCCTCGTGGCCAGCATGCCCTTTAGTCCGTTGTCCGTGCCCCTGACCATTCGAGTTTGCCCAGCAACAGGCTATTTTTAGTAACAGTCAAGCCTGTACATGCGCAGTCCCAACTGACCAGTCACCCCTCAGGAATGTGCCGCCAAACTGACCAGCGGGGTTGTAACCCCTCCAATGAGCTGGCTGTGTTCCAAAAATGACCATATATGTACATAACGCTCTGTAATTCTGTACCGCCTATCGTTTTATTACCTGCAAATTGTATAAAAGAACGGGTCACACCGATGTTCGGTGTGATACTTCTTGCATTACCGAAGGGTGCTGTAGGAATGTACCACCACCCCATGGGGTCTTAATAAACTTGTTCTTTGAATTTTTCAGTTTCCGTGCCAACAGTTCTTTCAATGTAAGTGGGTTATCTTCGGAGCATGTAGGCCTTGGGAACCCGATACTACAACCCTAATCCGACGACTGGGAGAAATTGGATTAAGGGGTATGGCCCTGAAGTGGCTAAAATCTTTCTTATCAGGCCGTTCCTTCCAGGTTTGGGAAAACGACAGCCACTCACCTATCATCCCCCTCCGCTGTGGAGTGCCGCAGGGCTCATCTTTGAGCCCTACGTTATTCAACGTGTACATGGCCCCACTGGAGAAGAGGGTTAGTCCGTTCGGCGTTTCAATTATCAACTACGCCGATGACACCCAGTTGGTGGTAACTCTCTCACATCCCCATCAGGCCCCCTCTGATCTCCACAGCTGCCTCTCCGAAGTCCACCGATGGATGAATCTCTCATCGTTAAAGCTGAACGGGTCAAAGACCGAGATACTCATGCTGGGTCATAAGGGGCCCTCCCTACCACCTCACCTCTGGCCCAGTTGCTTGGGGGACCCTCCCACTCCCAAGGATGAGGTCAAAAGCCTAGGCGTGTGGATCGAGAAGGACCTGAGCTTCAAAACGCAGGCAAAAAAGACGGCAGGGACATGCTTCGGTCTCCTCAGAGCCTGTAGGAAGATCTTCCCCCTGCTCCCCGCTAACGCAAGGAAGCTCCTCATTCAGGGCCTCATCCTGGCGAGATTGGACTACTGCAACGCTATCTACCTGGGAGCTCCTGAAGCTACCCTCAACACGTTGCAGAAAGTCCAAAACGCCGCTGCCCGCCTACTTACGGGCACACCGGCTAGATCCTCTGCCAAGCCAGCTCTCAAATCTCTACACTGGCTTCCAGTCAGAGAAAGGGTCACCTTCAAGGCCCTCTGTCTGGCCCACAAAACCCTCAACAATAACGGCCCCCCCCTTCTCAAGGAACTCTTAATCCCCTACAAGGTGGAAAGGGATCTCCGGTCCAGCGGAGAAAATTTCATCTCAGTCCCCAGAGTCAAAAAAGCCAAGACCGGTGGCCGTCGCTTTTCGGTCCACACGGCCAAATACTGGAATCACCTCCCACGAAGACTGAGGACAGAATCGAATCACCTCCAGTTCAGGAAATCATTAAAGACTCTCCTCTTCCCTCAAACATAATTCTTTAGACGGCTGAAACCCCTGGAGATGCAGGATAGCGCTGGGATGCTCATCGGGTTACTACGCGCTTTACAAAACCTTTAAATAAATAAATAAATAATACTCTGAAGGGTCTGCTGCGGCAGGCTGCACACCAGGCAGCTGGTAATCAGTCCAGGTCACATCTGGTCTACTGGGAGAATGGTCTCTATACAGTGAGCCTAAGGTCACTGAGCCTGGGTCAGCCGGTGTGCTGGTGGTACCCAGCGCTTCAGGACCTTCCTACTGGGTCTGGCTCATGACGTGTCTTTGGCAGGACATTTGGGGCAGGACAAGACCTTTGACAGGCTTGTCACCAACTTCTTTTGGCCCTAAATGTGAAGGCAGTCAGATGCACACTGTAGGTCTTGCAAACTTGCCAGGCAAGTGGTAAGAGTGGGAGGAAGGTCAAAGCTCCTCTCCAACCTTTTCCTGTTGTTGGGACATCCTCTGAAAGGGTATGGATGGATATTGTGGGGCCACTGGATCCCAGGACAGCCATGGGCAACATGTACACCCTGGTCTTGGTGTACCATGCTACCCGATACCTGGAAGGAATCCCTCTCAGGACAACGAAGGCACCCTTGGTGGGCCGGGCGATAATGGGGATCTTTTCCCACGTGGGATTCCCCCAAGAGGTGGTTTCTGAGAGGGAGAACAATTTCATATCCAAGTATATGACATCCCTGTGGAAGGAGTGTGATGTAACCTACAAGTTCACCACTCCTTACCACCCCCAAGGAAATGGTCTTGTGGAAAGATTCAACCAGACCTTGAAGGGCATGATCAAGCGTCTCACAGAACCCATGAGGAGTAAGTGGGACGTTCTCTTACCATGCCTACCCTTTGCATACAGGGAGGTGCCTCAGATACCTCAGAAGTCTCTTGGGTAAAGCCCCTTTGAGCTCCGGTATGGCCACTCTGTCCTTGGACCTCTAAGTTTGGTGAAGGAAGGCTGGGAGGCGGCTCCCAGGAAAACTCCCCAGGATGTGTTTAGTTACATGTTGGCCTTCTCAAACCAGACGCCCGCTTCAGGAAACTTGCTCAGGCGACCCTAGAAGCAAGCCAGGAATAATTGAAGAAGTGGTATGACCAGAATGCCACTCTGGTCGAATTTCAACCTGGGCAAAAAGTGTGGGTCATGGACCCAGTGGAACCTTGTGCCTTGCAGGACAAGTAGACTGGGCCATTTGAGGTGGTGGAGCGCAAAAGTGACATCACCTACCTGGTGAATTTGCAGTCTCCATGGAACCCGTCGAGGGTTCTTCACGTGAACCGTCTCAAACCCCACTTCGAGAGGTCCGAATTGAGTATGCTCGTGGCGACAGATAATGGGGTGGAAGAGGAGAGTGAGCCTCTCCCTGACCTCCTGTCGACCAAGGAGCATGATGGGTCAGTGGAGAGTGTAATCCTCTACCCTGCACTTACTCAAGAGCAGCAGGAGGACTGTCACTAGTTGTTGGGACAGTTCACCCAACTGTACTCTCTGACCCCCTGTGTTACTCACTGGTGTACCCATGATGTGGACACTGGTGACAGCCTTCCTGTAAAGCACAAGATTTGCAGGTTGACTGATCGAGTCAGGGCCAGCATCAAGGAGGTGGTCTCTAAGATGTTGGCGTTAGGGGTGATTAGTGATTGAGCCCTCGCACAGTCCTTGGGCCAGCCCAGTGAAGACCACTGGGCTCTCAAAAGGCTGCTGCAACCGGTGCCACTCCAGAACTGTGATTTTGTGTGGATTACCGTGGGCTCAAAGCCGTCACCAGGACTGATGCGCACCCCAACCCCAGAGCTGATGAGCTCATTGATCTGTTGGGAGCTGCCCAGTTCCTCAGCACGTTTAGTTTGACGTCTGGGTACTGGCAGATTGCCTTAATAGATGGAGCCAAGGAGAGATCAGTATTCTCAACCCCAGAAGGTCATTTCCAGTTTCGGGTGATGACCTTTGGGTTGAAGAATGCCCCTGCCACCTTGCAGAGGTTGGTCAGGTGTTGGCTGGGCTGGAGGATTTCAGTGCGGCCTACCTAGATGACATTGCTGTGTTCAGTTCCAGCTGGGAAGAACATGTACAGCACCTCGAGAGAGTGTTGAGGGCTCTGCAAGGTGCAGGCCTCATGATCAAGGCTAGTAAGTGCCAGATCGGGCAGGGTTTGGTGGTATACTTGGGACACCAGGTAAATAGCGGCCAGGTGGCGCCCCTACTGCCCAAAATTGACACCATTCTGGCTTGGAAGCCCCCCAAGACCCAGACAGAGGTGAGGGCACTTTTAGGCCTCACTGGCTACTATAGGAGATTTGTTAGGGGCTATGGCACCATCGTTGCCCCCTTAACAGAGCTGACTTCCAAAAGCAGCCAAGGAAGGTGATCTGGACTGAGTTGTGCCAGAAAGCTTTCGATGCCCTAAAGGCAGCCATGTGCATGGCTCCGGTGCTCAAGGCACCTGACTTCTCCAAGGAATTCGTCGTGCAAACTGACGCTTCAGAGCATGGTGTGGGAGCGGTGCTTTCACAACTGAACAAAGAGGGCCTAGATCAGCCCTTAGTCTTCCTTAGCAGGAGACTACTCCCCAGTGAATAGAGGTGGAGTGCCATAGAAAGGGTAGCTTTTGCTGTGATATCGGCGCTGACGAAGCTGAGACCATACCTGTGTGGGATTCACTTCGGGTTCAGACCGACCACAGGCCCCTCAGATGGTTAATGCAAATGAGGGGTGAGAATCCAAAACAGCTGAGGTGGTCCATTTCCCGACAGGGGATGGATTTTACGGATGAACACCGCTCTGGTACAGTACATGCCAACGCAGATGTCTATCCAGATTCTTAGGCCTTAATGAAGATAAGTACCAGGTGGGTAGTTCTCCCTACTTTCAGCTGGGGGGGACATGTGTTATACTTGGCATCTTTTGGTGTGTTTCCCCTGACTTTTTGCTTTCTGACCTCCTGATTTTGGCTCTGTTTCTGCTGGTGTAATGATTCTGCGCACTTTCCTCACATCGGTCCAGTGGTAAAGTGCAAGTGCTTCTGTATAAAATGTGTTATGGATTGGTGTTTCCCTGATTGGAATATTTGATTTATGTGTCAGTCTCTCGTAAAGTGCACTGCGTGTGCCGGGACATATAAATCAAATGCTGTTGGTGGGCTGCAGCACTGGATTGTACCACTCACGCAAACAGCCCGTAAAGTGTAACTCTGGTCTGCCATCGCAGAGCCTTTGCGCAGCCTGGGGCTGCCGTGTTGACCTGGCAAGAGTACACACTTGCAAGTCCTTAAACCTTCCCTTTGCTACATGTGAGTCGCCCCTAAGGTAGGCCCAAGGTACCCTCATGGGCAGGGTGCATTGTATGTAAAAGGTAGGACATGCCCTGGTGTGTGTGGCATGTCATGATAGTGAATGACAGCCTATTTGTTTTTCACTATTGCAAGGCTACCTATTCTCCATAGGCAATAATGGGCAGTCTGAGCGTTACATCCTATGATACTAACTGACTCGGAGAACATGGTAGAAATTTGAGTTTAGTATGTCTGAACTAAGAATGATAAAATACATCTTTTAGTGAAGTTGGTTTAAACATTCTGGGCCAGATGTAGGAGCCGAAATAATGGTCGGTAACGGCCGATTTCAGCCGTTACCGACTGGTATTTAGTAATTGACATGTAGGGGCCCTATTTTACCGATTCGGTAAATTTACCGAATCGGTAAATTTACCGAATCGGTATTTTTACCGATTCGGTAACTGCCAGATGTAGGAGGGACTCTTCTGAGTCCCAAAGGCCTTACAGATTTGGTATTTTACCACCCAATCCAATTGGGTGGTAAAATACCAAATCCAGGTGTTCATGCACATGTGTGCATGCACACCTATGCCATGTGACAGACAGACATGCCCATAGGGCAAGTCTGTGTGCCACATGGCACACATGCCTGTATTTGGGGTGCTAGAGGGTGTCAAAGTGACACCCCCTGCACCCTTGCAGGATTCGGTATTTACCGATTCAGTAAATACCGATTCGGTAATGCCCATTGATTCCTATGGGCATCAATTTTACCGATTCATAAATACCGAATCGGTAAAATTCGGTATTTATGAGTCGGTAAAATATACTTACCTACATCTGGCCCTAGGTGTTTGAAAATGCTACTTTTAGAAAGTCTGCATTTTCTGACCTAACCATCCAGCCTGCTTCTGCTGGCATGTGTATTGTCAATCTGGGTTGTGAGTGACAGGAGCTGGGGGGGATACAGGGTGAGTCAGCAGGGCTGATTAGGCACATCTACACCTAGATGGGTGGGAGGGGTAGCGCCTAGGTCTGAATAGGGCTGGGCTCACCTTCCACAATGCTGGCTCTACACCCTGTGGTGCGTCTGGGGTCCCTGGCCCACACTGACAAAGGAAGAAGGTGCGCCCTGGCAGTATGTACCCCAAACTGGTTCGAACTAGGTCCAGGCCCCTCTACCTTCAGAGGACAAAGGATTTGCTGGTATAAAATGTGGGGACCAGACCCCAGAGCTTTAGATTACTTCTGAATCAAGGAACCTGCCAAGAAGAAAAGCTGGAAGAGCTGCCAGGAGGAGTACTGCCCCTTTGCTGAGTTGTTGCTTTGTTGGGTTGGCATGCAGTTGCTGCATCTGCCTTGGGCAGTGAAAGCACTGAACTGAACTTTCTCTACTTGTGCTGAGTATCTCCAAGGGCTTGAGGTAGAGCTTTCCCCCTGTTCACGAAGTCTCAGGATCATCAAAGACTTCAAGCCCCACGCTGTCCATAGAGAGCACCGCCGCAACGCCGCCTTGTCTCACCGACAATGCCTGCTGACGCCACCACGAGCTGCTGCTCATTGCGCGACCGGTGGGCACCACACTGCCTTGCTTCACAACGACGCCTTGGAATCCCCGATGACGCCGCTCTACACCGGACTCAATGCCGCTGCTTGCACTGTGGTTCGGGGGCACCTGTCGTACAGTTATACGACGCACCGCCCTCATTCCGCCCCGCAGCCTTGGCCTACCGATGCCAGTGCCATTGATTCCAGTTGTCAGCCGACGACAGCGCTTTAGCAAAAGCGACGCCGCTGCTGCACCGTGACCTGCTAGCACAGTGAGGAATAGCGCCTTCATCACACACCGCAACCCTGGAATCACCAACAACGCCATCTGACGCTGCGCCCGAGCCGCTGCTCGCACCGTGACCTGAGGGCACCGCATGCCTCACCGCTGTACTTTGCACCACAGCACCCGATTCCTGCTAACGCCAGCGCTCCTGATTCCATCAGAGAGGAGATCAACCTACAACAGGCGCGATAACGAGAGGTCATTGATGACCTGAATCTGGTGGGTCTTTCCTGCACCGCAGCTGACCCGTGACACCGCGGCCAGCCAGTACTTTTTGTATTTGTTTGTTTGCGATACCGGGATAGCCTAGACCGAGCTATAGACATCAAAGAACTGTGTTTTCATGACATCTTACAACGCATCTATTTACTAGTACTGTACTGTGGAGCCGATTTTCTTCCTGATCCTGACATGACTACTTTCAGTAAATTCCCAGTGGTTTCTATGGACTGCAGTAAACCATCCTCTGCCACTGCCTGGCTGCCCTAACTGAGACCTCTCTGCCTTGCGTCATCAGCAATGAGTTTGTTGAGACTCTGAGTGCACATTTGCACTGAGACTAGAAGCCATATTCATTATTAATTGCAAGAAAAAGAAAATGCAAATCAATTCTCGCAACTACATGCCAGGTACAGGAAGTTCTGTCAGCATTTAAAAATAAATTAAACATATATTCATGGACAGCTTGGCAGCATTAGTTGAAATATTAAATACAAATAAATGTATCTGCAGAGCTTGTTCGGGAAGCCTTTTTCTGCTATAAGATCACTTTAGTCAGCTGCAGAGAGCCTCTACAGGTGTCAGTGTAATTGTAAACCAAAATTAATCCTTCATGGTGAAAGGGTGCCTGCATAGGAACTAAGGCCCACATGCATCATTGTAACATTTTGCGATTTCTTAATTAAGAAATCGCAAAATGCTATGCATTAAAAAATCGCAATATATTTTGCGATTCAGTATTTTTCCTTAATTGCGATTCACACTTTGCGAATCGCAATTAAGGAAAACCCTTCCCATTGATTCCTATGGGCCAAAAGGCCAATAGGAATGAATGGGAAGGCATTCACATTTTTCAAATTTCAAATTGCGATTCGCAAAATGTGAATGCAATTTCAAGGGTGCAGGGGGGGGTCCAAAGAACCCCTCCCTGAACGCCTGATATGTAACTTTAAGTGCAATTTACACACACACATGAACCAAGGACATGTGTGTGTGTAAATTAAAACTTTCAAACATGCACTAGGCATGTTTGAAAGTTTTCGGTAAGTTAGCATGAAGTTCAACTTCATGCTAATTTACCCCTTCCAAAGTGCAAATTCGCAATTTCAAAACAATCATGCATTGCATTTAAGAAATCGCAAAATTGCGATTTCTTAAATGCTATCGCAATTTAAGAAATCACAAATAAATTGCGATTTCTTAAATTGCGAAAAAAGCCTAAACCTTAATGCATCCCAAAAAAGGGTTTTGCATTCGCAAACGGCCGATTTCTGAGATTCGCACCGTTTGCGAATGCAAAAACCCTTGATGCATGTGGGCATAAGCATCCCATTGTTCATCATCTGAGAGGAAAGGACAGGAAAGCTCTGCCTTAAATAAAGCACATTCCTGCACTTTCCCTGTGGCGCAGTGCAGCAAGCCTCTGTTTCTTAAATTTGCCCCATAGTTTTGTTCCCTACTTTGGCTCTGACTTAGTGTTTCAGTCGATATACTGTATATGGTTAAAGTATTCCAGAGATTACACTTTTTTTATATTGTGCCACGTATTTCAATCTCTCTGACATTCTAAAATATCTGCAGTAGTCCGTTATTAGTTCATTTCATACATGAATGAACAATTCTTGTAGAGTACATACAGTGACCTCAACAAGGTGCTAAAATAGGAGCTACTACAAAGAACGGCTATACAACAGAATAAACCACAGTCTTAGGGTCTTTTCAGAAGGAAAGATGAGTAGTAAGATTTCTGGTCAATTTAGGGGCTAAAAAAGGGTGAAAAAAACACAAGCACTGCAGTCGGCAGCTGTTTGTTTTGACCTCTTGCACGGCCGTTTCAGATATTCTTGGATGCGGCTCGTGCCTGGGTGTGGGTCTTTTCTGGGACGGGAGGTGGTGTGCAGAAGCGTGGTGAGCGCTTCAGTTGAGTCCAGGCGTTTTGGAGTTTTTCCCACTTTTAGTGGCTTTGGTAGTCTGGGGCAGTGAACTGATAAACAGGATGATACTGTTCCGTGTGAAAACATGACTTTGGTGGATCTAGAGAACAGGCAGCGAGCAAAGGGATTTGAGGGTGTAGAGGTTGCTGAGGAGGTTCATGCTGGTGTGCTTGAGGCTCAATGTGGTGTTCAGGGTGAAGCATGTACCAGGGGCCAGCAATGATATAGCCGATTCCTGTCTCGTTCACAGTGGCAGATTTTCCACCGGCTGGCCAAAATTGCCGGCAGACATCAGGGTCTGGAGGCAGTGAGAGTTGTATCAGACTGGCCAAAAGGTCGCTGGCGGAGTCCACCAGGAGGAGTTACAGACTGGCATTTAACGTATTTGGGACCTTTTCTGGCCCCCGTCCAGATGGCGCATCTAAAGTGACAGGACACTGAGCAGGGAGATTTGAGCTTTTTTCTATCTTGTATTGACAAAGGGTTGTCGCCTATGACTATCGTGGGCAAGTTAGCAGGAATCTCTTTCTGTGGCAAGCTGTTTTGGGGTTTTAACCCTGCCAAGGATGAGATTCTGGGCCAGGTTCTGAAAGGGTGGGGCAGGGAGAGAGGCTGGTGATGGTGGCGTTGCAGGAAGCTATTATATTCGAGCTGTTGCGGGAGTTGTTGACTTTTTTGCCTCACTGTTGCTACGATTGTTTTGAAGTTGCACATTTTTGGATATGTGTGATCTTGATGTTTGTTGAGTCCTTTTGGGTTTCAGAGATTTTGGATGACGCTCGATTTGGCTGTTGCAATCTAAGACAGATCAGGTGGGCAGGGAAAAATAGGTGTGGATGTGTGAGGGCGGCAACAGGGAGGTCTGCCAAGGGTGGGAATGACATGGTTTCCAATGATGGCCAGGCAGGTGTTTATCAATGATATTTTGTCACACTGTTGGCAGAAGGGTTACGTCCTTTCTGTTTTCTACAAGAGAGAGGTGGTCCACAAAGGTTCGTGTAAGCGGTAGGAGAAATGGGAGATTCTCAGGAGCACGTAGGGATTCAACCCTATTAAATTTACCAACCGGATCAAATGTTGAATTATAATGTGAACAAAATGAAGAAATTTACAGAACTGATAACTTTGTAAATAGCCTTGAAAATGCCCTGGCGCAATTCGCCACAGGGGCGAAACACGTGTCGGCTGTTCACGCTTTTATCCACACTAATAAAGCAACTTTTCTACAAAACAAGGACTACTTTGATTACATTTAAATAATACAGGATTGAGCCTAAGTACACTACGATGTAATGCCTAACACACTCATCATCCCCTTCAATTACGTCCTTTCTGTTGTTGGCTGTGTTCTGCGGCACACTTGGGGTGGTCTTGGGGACGGATTTGTCAGATTGGCAGGTGGAGGTTGAGATGCTGCGAGTGCTATGTGCAAAAGTAGTGTGGAATTTTCCTGGTGGGAGGAGGATGGGGTGCCTGTGCTAATTGCCTCTTTTTTTGCTGCTGCAGAGTGCGTAATGGGTCTTGTGCACTAGGCAACGAAGTATGCCGACCAACAAGTCTATGGACGGAACCTGGTGCTTTTGTGGGGTAATGGGTGAATTCGTTGTTGCAGTGGCTGACGAAGTTGGTTCTGCAGAGGGGATGCCGAGACATGCTCCTGATTCATCTGAGGGAAAATGTCTTGGTACGTTTGTCAGGTCTGACTTTGCCCTAAAATATGCGGAGGGATTTGGAGACAATCAACAGGAATTTCTCAAGAACATGGGGGACTTAAGTTAAGGAAAAGGCACTTGCTCTTTTTAGGGATGATGGAGTGCACCTTTTCCAATTGGGAAATGTATATTACATGATGGAATTGTGGGATGTGGTGAGCGCTTTATGGAATGAGTTGGTTTGGTGTGGATGGTCGTATGGCTGAGTGGCGAAAGGTGGATGTTTTCTGGGAGGGGTTGGGGGGTGCAGAAAACTGCCATACAGGGTTTTTCCATGTTTGAGTATTTTGGGGTAGGTGAGTCACATGCAAGCATCTGCAAACCTTGGGGGAGGAAGGGAGCACAGATGACTGAAGGTGGTGGGCAGGATGCAACGAGCAAGGGAAGGATCTTCAAGGAAGGATGTTTGTTACGTCTAGCTGGCCCTGCATTACAGGTGTACCTGAGGGAACAGTTATTACAAACAGTACTCACTGCAAAATGTCTTTGCCGACATATTTTATGTGTGTATGTGTGACTGTAGTGTTTAGATGTGTGCCAGTATTATGTACCCTGTGTGCCAGCAATGTCTGCCCATGCAGAAGCAGCTCAAGACCTGGCTGTTCGAGCAGTAGCAGACCCCCCCCCCCCTCCCCTAGTGCCTTCAGACCCTCCGGGTGAGTAGTGCGCTTTATAAATGCTTTGATTGATTGATGGATGCATGCTCTGTAACAAAACCAGACCTATGAACTTTGGCAATGCTTGTTATTCTTTTCCTATACTTGGCTGTCCAACTCTATTAAGCCTGCAATTAACTTTGCCTTCCTGGTGATAAATTGTTATCTTGAGACTGGAATATAAGGTGTGTGGCATTTAAATCGATCACTTTTTTTTATCAGTGCTATGAAATCCATCCCCAGGCTTTCAAGCCCAACACGGGATTTGGAAATGGTTTTTGAAAGGACTGAAAGGCCAACGACTACAACAAATGCATGATTAATATCATTCAAAGGCTAATGGCTGTCCTTAAACTGTGGCACTTGCCAACTACCATGAACGAATGGTGGAAGCAGCGCCCATCAAAACCAGACCTCAAAAACACATCTGTGAAGGAAGGGAGCGCGGTAGCGGGTCACTAAGGGCAGATTAAAGAGTACACCATTGCAACAATCAGAGAGTACCCTTTTTGCCAACATCTCTGTCCGCCAGGCCAATTTAAATGCAGGGGGACATAGATATAGCAACGGCAGAGACTACTCCGTCTCCACCATGGGTACACCCCTCCGACGGCCCGATGAAGTAAGGGCGGTCAGAGGTTGACCTGTATATCTTCTCACTTTATTTGAGGTGGGTGGACATACAGGTCAGTTTACACTGCCCATCACTGCCAGGAAAACAGGTGGTAAGAGACCATAAAAACTACAAAATTCCTCCCTCGCCATGGAAGATAACTACAGCGTCTAAGGACGCACTGGTTAAAATACTTGTTTAAACAAAATCCCGCTTTGGGGTCTAGATTGAATAAATTAAAAAAAATAATGATTTTGCTATTTGCCTCCATGTTGTTTGTCACAGCTGTACAGCAAAGTTACAGTATAGTGGCAGGAATTGCCTTGACAACGGTCCCGGACAATTTTCTCTTTGGAACCTCTGCCAGGCCAACAGAGTACTTTAGCAATGTAGTGGTGATGATGCACCCCGCGCCTTGAGACCCTTACGGGTGAGTATTCGCACTTAACAAACACCTGATTTATTGATTGATTGATTGATGAAGTGTCACTCAATGTTGACACCTCAATTGCTTGGTGTTGTTTCAGACAGAACCCCTCTCCTCCCCTCCTATGTACCAATAACACTGGCCTTTCTACCGCACCAGTAAAACTATTTCAGGAGAAAGCAATCACCTCAACAGCGGCAGGAAAATACATCAGTACCCCATGGTCCTTGCCACATGTCCTCTTGATAAGGGGTCTGGTCATGGTGTGGGTGAGTGTGGTGGGTCTGGTTCTCCTGCGGGTCTTTGCCCTCATATGAACACATGCCACCTGCTCTGCCCCCCATGCCTTCCTCACCTGGTTTGTGACAAAGGAGTTTGATCACAGGTCACCGATTTCCTCCTAGGACTGCCGGGTACCAGCAAAGCCGCTGCCACACACTCCACCCCAACCCCGAATAAGCCATGTACCAGCCCCGCACGTGAGTCTTTAACGACATGGCAAGGCGCACGTATGTTTTTTGTGTTTTATTTTTTGTTTGCTCACAACCAAGCATGTCACCACTGTCATAGCCGATATGCAGGTAGTAATACATGGTTTCTCATTTCAGGAAATCTTGAGAGTGCCTGGCATTCCTCCAATGGCACATTCCGCTATCACGTGTAAAAGGTGACTTTCTCATATATATATATGTATATATTGCTGAACATAGGCGCACAGTTTTTCACTTTAAAAACTCTGTGCAGTGATATATATGTACTGTAGTATTTCAGCATAGGTGATCACTAAGACCTTTCTTACTCTGTAGGCACTTTAGACAATAGGTTTAAACTCCAAGAGTGACACACCTTTTACAGCTGACCTTTACCACAATAATTGAGTCTTAAATGATACAAGTGATTGAGAACAAACCGGTGATGTACTTTTCAACTTTTAAATTTGGCTCTGAATGGACTACACTTGAAGGTACTCTTATCTGGTTTTATGCACAAGGTGCAGGTTTATGTGTAGAACCAACAATCATTTTAAATTGTACATATTATTTGATCAATATGTACTTCCTTCTTCCAAAGTCCTATGGAGGCCCGCGCCATGAGAGGCCAAAACGCATCAACACTTTCCTTCGGAGGAGTCATCCAATCTTGAATATACAAAATATTCTATGGACAAACACCCAATCGATCGAGGACAGAATTGTTCTGCAAGCAACACAATTTAAAGGACTACCCGCTGTGTGGCATGCACAGTAAATAAGGAGTGTGGTTACACTGCTGTTCAAACCAACAGAAGACTGAAGTACTATTGTTTATGTTGTAGTTGTCACCATTTTGTGTTTACATATTGGTGATTACCCTCTTTTTCTTTTTCTTTGTGTGTTTAGTTTTAATACATACTCCATGTATTAGTGCTGAGAGTAAAGATTATTATGCCACCGTCAAGTAAATCGTTTTTGTACTTTAAAATCATACTTATATACCAGTGACTAATTGCAGTATTCATTGAGGTACTAACCTTTGTCTGATCTTTTCCCACAATATATATTTATTTTTAGCTGAGCTAGGCAGTCCCTCTGTTTACATGAGAGACTATGGAGGCAGGCACTAGACATGGTGAAGTAGTTGAAAACCACGTACTGCAATTTCAGAGGAGACTAACACACAAACACAGAGGTGGGATCTCCTAATGCTACTTTTGTGCATCTTTAATTTTACTTTCATGTGACTCAGTGGTAGCATGTGTACTCCTTTTCGGTGGAGGAATGCTACCTAACAGATTTGGAAGAGGGACATGTTTTGCGAGAGAGGTGTATGAAATTGGAGTGTCAGACAGAAATCCAATAACCAGAACTGAAAATTTGGATGTTTAAACTATGAATAAAATAACAAAATCAAAAAGCACAAAATTCCAACCGCCGTCATTTGGTTGTGCTGGACCGGGTCAGAGCTAAACATTTAGGCTAACCACAATGGATCGGCAGCCAGATGCAGTGACCAGGTTCATTCTGGTGGAAATTTTACTTTTGAAATTTTTATGGAGGAAAAGTGGCCATTGGCGGGACGTATACGGGGAAAGCTGGATTGAAACAGGGCTTGACTGCGGCTAGTTGTCAAAGAGCAAGATACCGGTGTGATCATTGACAAAGGTGGGAAAGCTCGAAGCAGGCAAAATCCAAAGCCTGTACCGGGGGAGGCCTCAACATCAACGGATTGCTGTTCAGCATTGGTCACAATGAAACTCTCTACGTTTGGACTTTTCCAGAGTCAGATCTCCTACATCCGATCAAACCAGCAAGTTGGATCTGATTGGCGACTCAAAGTGGACAGCAGTCCCTGTCTCCTGACATTTCTTTACAGGAAAAGTTGGTTGGGGCACCATTTGGGGGTTAGGCTCACTCCAACAGAGGCTAGTAGTAGTTTCTAGGGCAGGTCTAGTTGGAACTGGTCAGCTGGGCAGTTGCAGGGTAGAGGCCTTTGAAAGAGAATTGTGTCCCTATAACCCAAATAGGAGGTCAGTCAACTGACCCTTGAAGTCACTTCAGAGGTCCGGACTTCAAGGCAAGCAGGTCTAGTCTTCCTGCAAGTGTTTCAGACAGCAGAGGAGTCCTTCTAATTCTGCAAAAGTCCAGGAGTTGTCTGAGTAGAGTATTGGTGGGGGGCACTTTTATGCTCAGTGTCAGGGTGTTGCAGGAAGAAACTCCTGAACACTAATAAGTCAATGGGATAACAGTTCCTGAGCCTGTCCCTACCCATTTTTGCAGCACTTTCTGTCTCATTTACTGTAAACTAGCCCACAGTACATTTCATTCCCTAAAACCAATATGGCAGAGCTCTTCTTCCCCTGGTCAGAGCTCTAAGTGCCCACCCAGAGGTGTGACTATGCAAATGGGCAAACCTTCTGTGGTCACTCCATACCAGTTCTTGGGCAGCTTTTCCTCCCACTCAGTTTAGAGCCAAGATGGCTACCAAAACAAACAATAGGCAGGCATAGGTGTGACCTACATCTGCCAATGACTGGGTAGGCATTCTTTAAATCACAAGAAGAGGCTGGGCACAGGCCCCAGCCATCCTGCTCAAGGGAGAAAAGCATCTCTACACACCCAAGCCCATAGTTCTGTGTCTGGGAGCAAACCACATCTCACCACACAGTAGCCATCGGCAGTCAGGTGGCACTGGACGCTGGCAGACAGGCCCATTTGACTGAGGCAGGAAAATGACAACTTTCTAAAAGTGTAGTTTGCAAAATAGTGATATAAAATCTAACTTGACCATTAAGTTGTATTTTAAATTACTATTAAAATGAGTCCTTAAATAATCTTTTAGCAGCTGCCAAACTGAAATGAAGCACCAAAGGTTATTAAAGTACAGCCCATTGTTTCACTATGGGAGAGTTAGACTTGCCACAGTGACTACCAAATTCAGAGGTTTTCCACTGCCAGGACAAGCAAAATATTAAATATACATGTCCAACCTGCCCTAAGGGTATTCAGACCCTACCATAGCGATGCCATATATGTATGAAAAAGGAAGGCTTAGGCTGTCAAATGGTTTATTTTGTCAGGTGGAAAGGGCAGTTTAAAACTATCCACCCAGGCTGCAGAGGCAGGCCTAAGTCATGATTCAGCTGGGGGGTGGTTATTCTACCTCCATTATCCCCCAGACAAAAGTGTGGTAGAACAATATCGTTTTTTATGTTAGGGAAATAAATACTTTTGCACCCTCTCAGAAGCAATAAAAGAAACATACAATTCAACAGTTTGGTCAGGAAAAAATGCAATGTATTTGTCAGTATACATGCATACTTGCTGGACAGCAAGAAAGGAGTTAGTCCACTCAAGGTGCTCTCAGTCTGCTCCTTCCCTGAGTGGCTGGTTTGTGGGCCATATATACAATTAGTATGGCAACTTCAACAGAACTAGAAAGAGACACAGTGCCAAGTATGGCTTTAACATGGAAATGGAAGATCAGCACCATGCCAATTATAATGCAGGCATTAAAGATACTAAATATGGGCAGCAGAGAAATGCAAGCTGGCACTGTGCCATGTGCACACTATGCCAATTATAATACATGTATACAGTGTAAACAAAATGATGAGAAAACTAACATGGGTGTTAGGCAAAACTAAAGTAACCTCTGAGTTAGTTCTGACCATCTGTTGATGTTTGTCCGGGCAAGGAAAAATTTAGAAGCCTCTGCAGCTCTGGACATCTTGTTAAAGTGTGATATATGTAAGCATGAAATATTTGTAGTGCATACACAAAATATATATATATCTATACTACTATGATAAAGAGAGAACTTGCACCTTTTGGCCAGGTAAACTCATGAACCACAGCGCCAATCTACACACCCGATATATCTATGAAAATGTCAGGGTGTGTAGATGGACATAGGCTATATAAATTTAAAAAAATAAAATAAAAAAATTAAGTTTGAAAACAAAGCAGTCCCCTGAAAGTAGCGCCAACCGGGACCTAGTGCTGGCCACGACGCGACATGCGTGATGACCGCAACGCGAAGTGCGTGATGATGATGAAGGAGGAGCGGCGGCACAGGTAAGGAAAGGGAAAGTTCGGTGCGATGTGTGATGCAGGGGGAGGCAAGAAGGACCTTTGCAGTGCTATCAGCTGGAAGAGGCAGCAGTAAAGTAAAATGTCGGAGCGCGAGTGAGTCGGGCGGGAGGGGGCGGGAGTGAGTCGGGTGGGAGGGGGCGTGAGTGAGTCGGGTGGGAGGGGGCGTGAGTGAGTCGGGGCGGGAGGGAGTCGGGGCGGGAGGGAGGCCTGGTCGGTGTCCGTGCATTGGCACAGACAATGTCGGGGCGGGCGGGGGCCTGGGCCCCCGGTTGGCCCTGAAGCCTCATTGCCCCCAGGCAACGCTGGGGCGGGCTGCTAATATATATATATACATATATATATAGACACACTGAGGAAGGCAGCACGCCGAAACGCGTCTGTGCAGTTTCCCTGAATAAACCTTTTGTGGTTTCTACAATCCTCCTTGAGTGCTGTGCCTTTTCTGTAAAGAGAAGAAAAATTGGAGCGCAATATATATATATATATATATATCTATACTAATATAATAAAGAGAGAGCCCAAACCTTTGAGGCGGAAAATCTCAGGCACCACAGCACCAATCACAACACCCAATACAGCGTTGGAAAGGGCAGTTGCAGCAGAAGGACATAGGCTATGCAGACGCCCACCATATACATTTAAAAGATAAAAGAACTGTGCCAGCAAAATAGTCCCTTGTGGCCGTGTCTGCATTGTGCTGTGGCCGTGTGCTGGGGGCTTGACAAACGCTGGGGGCGTGTGGTACGTTCCGCCCTTCATGCCATGTCTCATATTGTGTGCTAATCCCACCCTGCTCCCTTTAAATACCCCTGCACCCCATAATCATAACCCACCCTTACTCCTTAAAATACCCCAACACCCTTAAACATTAACCCATCTTAACCCTATAAATATACTCTGTACCCCAAAACCCAAACCTATCCCTAAACCCTAAAAATACCCAGTAACCCAAAACCCACACCTAGCCCTGAACCCTATAAATAACCCTGTACCTCAAAACACAAACCTACCCCATAACCCTGAAAATACCACTGTACCCCAAAACCCAAACCTACCCCTGAACCCTAAAATACCCCTGTACCCCAAAACCCAAACCTAGCCCTGAACCCTTAAAAGAGCCCTGTACCCCAAAACCCAAACGTACCCCTGAACCCTAAAAATACCCCTGTACCCCAAAACCCAAACCCACCCCATATCCTAAAATACCCCTGTACCCCAAAACCCAAACATAGCCCTGAACCCTAAAAATAACTCTGTACCCAAAACCCAAACCTACCCCTGAACCCTAAAATACCCCTGTACCCCAAAACCCAAACATACAAACATAGCCCTGAACCCTAAAATTACCCCTATACCCCAAAACCGAAACCCAGCCCTGAACCCTTAAAATACACCTGTACCCCAAAATGCAAACCTACCCCATAACCCTAAAAATACACCTATACCCCAAAACCCAAACCTAGCCCTGATCCCTAAAAATACTACTGTACCCCAAAACCCATACCTATCTCTAAACCCTAAAACTACCCCTGTACCCCATAACCCAAAACTATATCTGAACCCTTAAAATACACAAACACCTCAAAACATATACCTCAGTACCCCAAAACATATACCCCTATACCCATACTTACCTTATCCAAATATTAGAAAAAAAAACATGTTTTTACCATTCATGCATTTACAACAAATTTCGTTGTAAATGTATGCGTGGTAAAAGCATATAAAATGTAATGCCATGCGTTATAATGGCATTGCGGAGTCATGGTACTTTCGTAATGAAAGTATGCAGAGTGATGGTATGCGGAAAGAAAGAAAGTTGCGGAATAATGGGTGTTTACCCTCCCCGGTAAGTACATTGGTGGCACGGCGGCCCACACCTCCAGCAACATACTCATATTTTTTCACCACACATTTGAAAAAAGCACATTTCTCTCTTTGATGGCCAGCACCGACATACACTTTTAGACACACCTCCACCACAAGTTCTAGAATGCGAACTTTAGAGCTGGGGAGCTACGTTCGAATCTCAGCATCAGCTCAACATCCTGTGATTCCAGGCAAATCGCTTTGTCTCCCCGTGCCTACCAGAAATGAAAGTGTTCTTCTGTAATGTAAATTGCGCTCATGCCATGTTGCCGAGTTTGCGCTATATAATATTGCAAGGAAAAATAAAGTAGGGAAACTCGAGTTCACACACTACTGAACGCGCACTCCTAAGTGCATCAGCCGTGCACTGTGAATTGGAGCGTTTCACAGGCCTGTCACAGATAAGAAATGCTATCAAAACGAAATCCTACAAAACAATATACTACTGGCCGTCAGCAATTCATACCCGGACAACGTGGGGACGGGCTGCTAGTATATATATATTTATATAAATATATATATATATACATACATACATATATATATATTACCTACTGGCGGTCGCCAGTAGGTAGTTATAGTTAGGATTGTTTTCTATAGGAAATCCGCAACATTCTATTGGGAATAACTTTGGTGCCAGTTGAGGAATCTGCCTGTAATTTTCCTTAAATTTGCCTCGCTGCGCTCCGCTCCTTCCCTGAAAGTTTGGGGGGATTCGTCAAGCGGGGGCCGAGATAAAGGGGGGTCCCAAAACGTGTTTTCCCCATGTTAATTTCCGTAGGGCGGTTGGACTCACTTTTAGCCCGAACGGCTGAATGGATTCACACAAAACTTGGCAAAATTGTAGGGACTGGTAGCCCGATGTGCCTTTGCTATGTCTCAAGAAATGTGCTCCAGTGGATTTTGAGTAATTTAGGTTCAAAAATATATATATATCTGGGCGGAGCCTAACTGCACATCTGATCTGATTGGCTGTCAGCACTTCATCCAAGAAGTGTTGGTAGCCTTCTTGGGACCAATATACATGATAGCACCTCATTAAAAAGCATTGTAGTTAATAGAGGGTTTTAGGACTTTAGTTACATTATAAATCATTTGTTGATGGTACCATACTCATTTTAGGAATTGTGGTGTGTTTTAAGGTGATTTTACCATGTGAAAAAGCCTTCTGCTGTGATATCATGAATCATGTTTGAAACTAATATCTCATGATTTTCCCACAGTGGTTTGGAAGGGGATTTAGAAGCTAAACTGAAAGCATATTTTCTGTAAATTCACATTATCTTTCTCAGTCATGTGAGAATGAAGTCTGACATTCTCAGTAAAACATTGACATCCAACTAGGACAGAGACTGTCAGTTGATTCCTTTGTGTTCTACTGCAGCCTCCCAGAGTGTTCTAAAGAACAACTAGTGCGCTAACAGTCCTACTTATTACAAAGGTATAGCACACCTGAAGCCATCGTGATGGGAATAAAGTGGTAACTCTTAAAACATTTAATTTAAAAAGGAACAAAATGAGGGGGTATATTATGCAATAGAAAGTATTATTAGTGCTGCAGAAAGAAAAATTAGGGCACATTTTGAGTGACTTCTCAAATCCTCTTCTATTTCATTAACATATTCTGACATGCAGTCTCCCAAGATGGCCACCAGAGACAAAAGAGCCCAAATGTAGCCCAAATATCACCCAGACGTAGCCCAAGTATAGCCCAATGACAGAATGTCCCAGAGTTTTCTAAAGAACAACTAGAGCGCTAACAGTCCTACTTATTACAAAGGTATGGCACACCTGAAGCCATCTTGATTGGAATAAAGTGGTAACTCTTAAAACATTTAATTTAAAAAGGAACAAAATGAGGGGGTATATTTTGCAATAGAAAGTATGATTAGTGCTGCAGAACGAAAAATTAGGGATCATTTTGAGTGACTTCTCAAATCCTCTTCTATTTCATTAAAAAAATTCTGACATGCAGACTGAAACATGCACTTTGAATACCAGCAGCAGACTTCCCTGGTGAGCAGTAGCTTTACTACAGTGATCTAATGAGCAACTAGAGTGCTAACATTCAGAATTTATGGCAAATGTGTGACACATCTGAATGCCTTCTTGATGGAACCAAAGTAAACAAGCATTGAAAATGTAATAGATCTCGCCCTCGTTTAAGTTAAAGCCATTCTGTTTGTAATGAGGTGGCTTTTTAGCTTTGCTTTTATTAGTGTTTTTTAAACTTTCATGTAAGGGTATAAACCCAGGCAGACTTACAGTACAAAGGCTGGCTATTTAGAAAAAATATTTATATAAGCATGAATAATAAAATTAGTGCAATGGACTGAAATGATATCAAAAAGGTAATTTTTAATTCCGATATAAAAATGAATAAATACATATAGTTTTGTATACACAATATACACAATAAAAACTCTTAATACTTTATGTGGCCTTCCTTAAACACATATTAGGAAGTCATAACAATATATAAAAAAAGGCTTTTTCCTTATTTTTAGATCTCTGGTTATGGAGAATGGGGCTGTGTGTCAACGCGTTTCGACAAAATCTTTTGTCTTCATCAGGACAAATGAATATTCAGCCACTTTTTCTAAATAGAATAAAACAATATTTAGATGACATCAAGATAACAGTGCATTGCTTTTTTTATATGTTTTCAGAGATAAAATGTCATTCATTTGATCAAAATCTTCTTAGCCAGACTTATGTTATTGTACGAGTTAATTGAAACAAAGAGTTGGAATACATACATATCTCATAGTATTAATAATCAACAGTGTACCTCTATAATCAGGATGACAAAAATATTCCTAGATATACATACAAATGTTGAATAGAAGTTGGCGTAACATTTTAGAAATTTTACGTTTAACGTGATACCTATAACTGTAACTAGAAAATTAACCTGCTTAAAAAGGCATTTTGATTGAGATCCCTATTCAATTTCTCTAACATTTGCTCAGTTTCTTAATAATGGCCGGCCTATGTTCAAGAAAAGAGGGGGGGTTTCGTTGGAGGTTTATACTTTAAGTGAGACAGGTTCACGTTACAGAATAAGATTTTAACAAAACACATCAACAGGATATATAATCTGGGAAGCAGGAATTATTAAAAATACAATCGGATAAATATGAGTTTCTTATCGTTTATATTCTGCCGGTTCAGGGATCAAAAGACGGTATATTTTGAGTAAACAGACTGGAAATAACCTTCCTTGATTCATCAGTATCTGCCTATTATTTATTGTTATTCTTACCTAAAACAGATGATGAAAAGATAGATTCGAAGTTGATGGAGGGAGTAAGGCACCTTTCCTTTGATATCTGGAGTAGGTATGTGATAACTGTTCAAAAAGAGACAATTACGATGTATTAATTCCTATAATGACTTAACAGATGTTTCAGAGTTCTCCCTATTGTAATTTGCGATTCTGTTGGTTGGTATTCTTACCTGCTTAAACAGTGTTTACTGCTTCCATCTTACTTCTACCTGCATCTACTTTTCATCGCCTTTTAAAAGAGAGGGAAACCTCAAGCGTTCTCCGTCATTTTCATCACTACGTTGCGTAGTAATCGTTAAAGCTGGTTATCTGTTAAGCTAGAGAAAATATATGGATTTGTGCCAGTTGCTATTTAAAATTTTCAAAGGTCTAAGGTTACTTCTCTTTTTTGTTATTTACCTTTCTCAATCGTTGATTGTTAAGGAAACGCGGTAATGGAGAAGGACCGTCGCGTTTTTTAACTAGGGGCTGCAGTTCAAATCGGATGTCCGTCAACCGGATCACGCCCACTAGGTAAAGGAAGGATACGAGGAAACAACTATATTAAGAATGGGGTTTCGAATCGATGGGGGAAGACTTGACAAAATTCAGTTTAGGTAATGCGGAGTTCAGTTTAAATAATGCGGAGTTCATGCAGAGTTTTTCAGATTCTTACCGTTATAATGTGCACGGAGCTCAAGACGTCTCTGCCTCCCTCAGCGGTTCGTGTAAAAATGGATGATTACGCGCAGTCCTTCTTCTACTACTATTTATCTCTAGGGTAGGCTCCGCCCCTATTTAAAGCGATACTTTGTTTAAGCAGTTACGAATTAGGTGTCAGTATGGTCGTCTTGATTTTTATAAGACGGATCTTCAAATGTGACAATTTATCGTTATACTATCGTTTCTAGGACTTGATTTCTGCATTAAATTCATGAAAACCTCATTCATGGTGCTATATTATTGCGTTTTCCCACGGTAGATCTTGGTTTAGCCCATGGTTGAACGTCCCAAGGGTGAAGATCCAAAAAACCTCTCTTTTTCTGCGAATCTCATCACCTCCTTAAGCAGGTAAGAATACCAACCAACAGAATCGCAAATTACAATAGGGAGAACTCTAAAACATCTGTTAAGCCATTATAGGAATTAATACATCATCTCTTTTTGAACAGTTATCACATACCTACTCCAGATATCAAAGGAAAGGTGCCTTACTCCCTCCATCAACTTCAAATCTATCTTTTCATAATCTGTTTTAGGTAAGAATTACAATAAATAATAGGCAGATACTGATGAATCAAGGAAGGTTCTTTCCAGTCCGTTTACTCAAAATATACCGTCTTTTGATCCCTGAACTGACAGAATATAAACGATAAGAAACTCATATTTATCCGATTGTATTTTTAATAATTCCTGCTTCCCAGATTATATATCCTGTTGATATGTTTTGTTAAAATCTTATTCTGTAACATGAACCTGTCTCACTTAAAGTATAAACCTCCAACGAAACCCCCCCTCTTTTCTTAAACATAGGCCGGCCATTATTAAGAAACTGAGCAAATGTTAGATAAATTGAATAGGGATCTCAATCAAAATGCCTTTTTAAGCAGGTTATTTTTCTAGTTACAGTTATAGGTATCACGTTAAACGTAAAATTTCTAAAATGTTACGCCAACTTCTATTCAACATTTGTATGTATATCTAGGAATATTTTTGTCATCCTGATTATAGAGGTACACTGTTGATTATTAATACTATGCGATATGTATGTATTCCAACTCTTTGTTTCAATTAACTCGTACAATAACATAAGTCTGGCTAAGAAGATTTTGATCAAATGAATGACATTTTATCTCTGAAAACATATAAAAAAAGCAATGCACTGTTATCTTGATGTCATCTAAATATTGTTTTATATTATTTAGAAATAGTGGCTGAATATTCATTTGTCCTGATGAAGACAAAAGATTTTGTCGAAACGCGTTGACACACAGCCCCATTCTCCATAACCAGAGATCTAAAAATAAGGAAAAAGCCTTTTTTATATATTGTTATGACTTCCTAATATGTGTTTAAGAAATGCCACATAAAGTATTAAGAGTTTTTATTGTGTATATTGTGTATACAAAACTATATGTATTTATTCATTTTTATATCAATATTAAAAATTCCCCTTTTTGATATCATTTCAGTCCATTGCACAAATTTTATTATTCATGCATATATAAATATGTTTTTCTAAATAGCCAGCCTTTGTACTGTAAGTCTGCCTGGGTTTATACCCTTACATAAAAATTGTTTTCCCTGACCCAGGAGTCCTATCCATATCAGGGGGTCCTTGATACCCACAAAATTTTAAACTTTCATGTAAATAACATGCATCTGTATGCATATATGTATATGTATGCATGCATTTATATTTGTATTTATATAGATATACAGATTATATATGTTTATATATTCACAGAAAAAACCATAGGTTTCACACCAGTTATAGTTTGGAATTAGCATTTAAAAAACCTATTAAATTCACTGAAAAAAACATAGGCTTGACACCAGTTATAGTTAGCTTGAAATTTTACTGACATAAAAACATTTAAATTCCCACGTTATAGTTAGTTGGACTCACTATAACTTGCGCGCCTGCAATGCACTGCTGATGACGTCACATATTACATCACTCATGACATGGTCAGTGACATCACTCATGACATCACTGATGACACCATCCAGTGAATGTGTGTCTTTCTGAAAAATAAATATGTTTTATATATTATATGTAAAGGTCGATGGAAGAATAAATGTTTAAATAAGTGTCTTAATGGATGTTTTAAAAAAAATGGATTGGTTAACTGGCTTATTAAGTGTATCTTAGTGAATACATATATTAGCGAGTATTGTTTAAATATTTAAATGTCTGTATCAGTGTTTCACTTTATGTATAAGTGGCTGCATGGGTTGGTGAGTAGCTACATGTGTGTGTATATGGGTTATTAGATGTTTTTTTAGTATCAGTATGAGTGTCTGTATGGTTTGGTGGGGGTGTTACTTAGCACATAGATGCATCAATGACTGACTCACTGTTTGTATGTGTTTTGAAGACAGCATATGTGCCGGACTGTATGGATGGATGAGTGTGTATATGTGTTTGTTAGTGAGTGAATGACTGTCTCACTAGTGTCTTTATCAGTAACTACATATGTTTTAATCTAGTATATGTGAGTATTGATGTATATAAGTGAGTATTTGTGAGAGTGAGAGATTGAAAGAGTTCTTGTTTAAATAAGTATGTGTTTCTATAAGTGATTGTTTAAGAGAGTAAGTATGTGTAAGTTTCCTTAGAAGTAAGGTGGTAGTGTGTGTATAGCTGTATATGCAAATATATGGATGTTCAATAGTTTATTTGCATGTGTGATTATGTGTGTGAGTAACTTTTGGATGACTGTCGGTGTGAAACAGGATGTATAGGTGTTTCACTACATATGATGAGTGAATATATGTATGAGTGACTATATAGAACTGTTGGTGAATGAGTGGATGTGTATATAGATGGTGGTATTACTGAATTGGTTGTTGTAAGAGGTATGCGTATCTCTATTTTTTTGAAGATTTCAGTTTCTATTTTTGAATATGCGTTTCAAGGATTACATTACACTGAAAGGAGGTCTGTCACTCTGTCACAAGGATGGTGTCATCAGTGATGTCATGAGTGATGTCACTGACCATGTCATGAGTGATGTAATATGTGACGTCATCAGCAGTGCATTGCAGGCGCGCAAGTTATAGTGAGTCCAACTAACTATAACGTGGGAATTTCAATGGTTTTATGTCAGTAAAATTTCCAGCTAACTATAACTGGTGTCAAATCTATGTTTTTTTCAGTGAATATATATATATATATTTGTATCCATTCCATTCCAAAAGCTTTATTTCGGTTAGATATGACCATAAAAGCACAACATATAAAAACAATACATATTCCAATAAAATTAATCTTCATGTTTCTTATTAAAATCAGAAGTACAGTGCCTCACAGTCATTTTGCTTTAAAATACATCGCTACTACAAAATGTCAGAAATGGGGGAAAAAAAGTTTAAAATTTATAAAATTTTTAAATTAAATCTAAAAGGAATAAGAGAACATAAAAAAGATTATGTGATTACACAAATTCATTCCTGAATTCAATTAGTAGAGAAAGACTGCATAATTTAACTAATCAGTTTCTTTCGCAATTGCCACATTAAGAACAGAAACTTTGCAACTACAGCAACTATCACAGGACTAGTGTCAGTTCTCAAAATCCTGTAGAAAGCGCGGTAATTTCAAATGCCCAGATTTTTACATAACTGAATAACCCACTTCCTCCGAATTACAGCATACGTTGGGCAGAAAAGTAAAACGTGAAGAGGAGATTCCTCCTCCTTTATGCAACCGGGACATGGGCGGTGGGGTCCTACTGTCCACCTATCAGTAAAAGGATATAAAGGGAGTGTCCCATATCTAAATTGTAAAAATAGCTTCTTGGCTAGAGTGGGTTGTATAACATCTAGCTTGGTCAAGAAGCCATAATGGTTAGGCTTGGGGTTTTGGCAGCACCAAGATCTTTAATAAGGTTGTGATCCTTTAATATTAGAGCTAATGTTTTCTTTGAAGTAACCGAGCTGGAGTCCGCGGGGTTTGTCCAGAGGTTCTGCAGCCCGATCGCAGTCAAAGAATGCCTAACAAATGATAGCCAGGGAATATTGTTAGCCCCTAAGGATCCCAAAACTACCATAAGTTCGTTTTTGAAGCTCGTCAGCTCCGGCGTACTCCAAAGTCTCCTCCAATACAGCAAAGGCCGTGACGCTATAACATCTGAAATTGGACTTATATTTAAGTCCAACCTTAGCGACACGAGCGGCGTGTTAATTGGGAGGGACATAATTTGCCTAATAAACTTGTTTTCTGTACAAGTTAGGTCGTTTGATGTTGTATGACCCCAGAGTTCCGCCCCATAGAGGGACAAACACCTTGCCTGAACACTAAAAATTTCAAGAGGGGCACTTATTGTTTTTTCAACACATTGTTTTTTGTACTTTTAAAATGCCCCCTGCTGCTTGCATTAATTTTAAATTTGCCTTCACTTTTTGGGGAGCCCACCCCATTTTGTCGTTTAACGTTAGACCTAGATACTCAACAGTTTGGACCCTATCTAATGGTTTGCCCTCCATCGTAGGGGGGGGGCAATTACTGGTATTTACATTAAATGCCATATACTTTGTTTTGTCAATGTTTACCACCAAATTCCTTTTTTTGCAGAAAATATTAAACTGGTTTAACACCCGCTGCATGCCCATTGGCGATTTTGAAAGCAACAGGGTGTCGTCTGCAAACATAAGAGCAGGAAATCTTTGGGAGGCCAACTTGGGGGAGTCAATATCTTTAATAGCCAAGAGTTCATAGATGAGCCCATTAAGAAAAAGAGAAAAAAGGGTTGGCGCAAGGACAGAACCCTGGCGCACACCCTTTTCGACAGGAAACGGGCCCGTCAGTTGTCCATCCTTACCGTAGCGAACTCTAGCATATGTCCCTTCGTGGAGGAGTCTTAGTTGGTAGCATAGATATGGTGGCACTCCCATTGACAGCAATAAATTCCAAAACTGATTGCGATCCACCATATGAAATGTGGACTTCAAGTCCACAAAAGTCAGATAAAGGCTACCTCCATCCAATACAACGTGTTTCCAATGCAGGACCTGTAACCTGAAAAGGTGGTAGATTGTTGAAATGTTAGCCTTTGAAACCCGCTTGAAGCGGGGTCAGGATGCTATTTTCATCTATCCAGGCCTGCAAACGTTGCAGTAGAATCCGAGCAAAGATTTTCTGACTCACGTCAATAAGGCTGATAGGCATATAATTGGATGGTTCGAGCAGCGAGCCCTTTTTATATATGGGGATTATCTCCGCTCCCGTCCAAGTGGGTGGTAATGGTGAACCCTGCAAGATATCATTAAATAATAATAACAAATAGGGTGCCCATATGGTCTGTTCATCTTTGAACAGATCACCCAGGATACGGTCTAGGCCTGGCACTTTATTATGCTGTAGACTTTTTAATGCTGATTAAACTTCCATTAATGTACAGGGGGGCGTATCCCGAGTAAAATCGGTAGTGGGAAAAGTACACAAAGGTTCACCATTCTCAAACTGGAGAATAGAATAAAGCTCTTTAAAGTGGAGTGCCCATAATTCTTCATGAATATTTGGATTGATCACAGCATTACCCTCTGGTTTTCCGTTATGGACAAGATTCCAGAAAGTCCTTGGATCTTTTTTGATGAGCGCAGCCCTAATGGCTTGCCATTGTTCGATTTCCCATTCTGATTTTGCGTTATGTATAATTTTCTTATATGCCTGCCGAGCTTCAATAACGCATGCCTTTTCACCTTGCTTAAGGGCTTTAAGAAGTTCACTCTTGGCCACCCTACATCCCCTAGTAAACCAGGAGTTTCCATCCCCCCGCTTTTTTTGTTTAGGGGTGCCTACTTTATAGAAGGAGTCCTTCAGGATTGCAACTAAATCTGTGTGGATTCCGCTCATATCAACACCCACATCGTTAGCGTGTAGTTACCAAGGATGAAGTCTACCCTTTTAAATAGGGGAAGTATACGCTGGTATAGGGAGGCCATATTGTCACATGACTGCTTGAATGTTGCCCAACGGACGCGCCTCCCACCTTGCACTACCCTCAGTTCATCATTTGTGGATATCACATCATCGTGATCTGCGTACTCCAACTGGAGGTCCAGTATGATTGTCAGGGGATCATGATCACTCTCCATGCGTCGTGTTATATTAAAGTCTAGAATTTCATTCCAAAGTTCCAGACTGACCAGGAAATAATCAATCACAGAGGCGTGACCCATTCCCCTGTAAGGTGGTTGCCCTGGGAAATCCCCACTAAATCGCCCATTGCATGCTCTTATATATATATATATATATATATATATATATATATATATATATATATATATATATATATATATATATATATATATATATATATATATATAGATATACATATATATATATATCTTTCTCCCACAATCCTCCCTTTAGGATAGTCCTATCCTACATTAGTGTAAAACGAAAAATATATACATAAACGTACATATGAAAAAACCATAATTAGACATCTTTGGATGGCATTACAGAGTGCTTTAGATGTAATGCATATATTGTCATTTAGATACACACTGATGTGATAGTCAGTATTGGAAGTCAAACTTCCAACGTCAATACTAGCATTCAGTGCATACTACTTCCTGTTGCATTGTTATATCAGCCGGTGATGGTAATACGGCAGCATACTCATAATTAAGTATCCAACAAATATTATTTTCACTATGCAATGCATATTTCTACAGCGTCCTTGCTCGACTCAAAGGGTATACACTTTAAAGGCAGACTCTACCTGATCAGGCCATCTCACCCTCCTGCATGTGGTTTAACGTCTTGCAGCACATAGTCTACCCTTTCACACTTGCGCTCAGAAGTTGCCCCCAAAGTCCCTGCTGGCCTTGAGAAACCTCAAAGATGGCCATGACTTGGCATCCATCTCATTACAACATTTGTGTCCCCTGCAGACTTAGCACGCTCTGTCTCCACATGGAATTGCCAGATGGAGTCAGTATATCCTCGATTCCCATGAGTGCCTTCTGTCTCCATGCAGCCTAGGCCTGCATAGCAGTTAATTGTTAAACCCCCTTCCCTCTTTGGACCTCCCCAAATAGCGAGTTTCTAGGATTGTTAAGCCCCTCTTTCATGTGGGCTTTTGGCACCGGACAGTTATGAAAAGTCGAATTTAGAGAAGTTCAGTCATAAAGCCATAGATGGTAGCCTTGCCCTAGTGGCTTCTCAGCCACTCGTACATCAAATGTCTGAACCTACGGCTCCACTCATACTAAGAAGCATTAATACTGCAAAAATATATTGTCATTAAGGAAGAACTAGCTTATCTCACAATGGACTAAGCCTAGCTCATGTTCACTTCTATTGGGTGAACAATCCAATGATTGGTGATTTGGCTTCACAATTATAGGAAGAACAGATTAAAAAATATCAATAAGTGATATTGCTGAGAATACTAGGCCTCCTCTCCAGAGATCCCTATGACTCCTACTGCTGGAAAGCCATAAAAGTGAGAAGGATCATGAGGGCCTGTTTTTAAAGTCTGTGTCATACTGAACATCAAGCAGAAGTAAGCTTTTTTCCTTCCGCTCTACAGGTTTACATCTTCGTCTAATTTCACTGTAGAACACCTACATTATCATTCTACAGCTGTACCACCCTACACAAACTCTCCTCCATCCTCTGCCCTTGGTTGTGAGGTTCCCCAGCACCAGTTTTTCAGGTCCAGCATTTCACTGGTGGACATATGGCTCCCATGAATTGCACACTGCTTATGTCCCTTCACAGTGGAGGCTTGAGTCTAAATCAAGGAGGCCTTCATTCCCTGCCCTTTTGACACAGAATCTTTTCCTACCTCTGGTTTTCATTGATAGTAAGTAGGGCCAATGGGACTCTTGTTCATCCATTCTTACAGATCAATAATAAATTGGCAAAGTATTAGGCTATATTTGTGTTACACAGAGTGGCCTATTCTAGGTTAATACGCTCTCTGTCAGTGTCATATGCAATGTTCTTCTATCAGCCCCAGCTGGTGTATTTCCTTGAATGCATGCTACAGGTGCAAATAGTATGCATAATAAGAACATATCATTTTTACAGTTACCTACACACTTGTAGAAAACTCCTGAACTAACACTTTTTCTAAAATGTAGAGCTTTCCCGACACTAACAATAAATGCAAATCCAAGCCTAACAATAATAACGAATACTAGTCTTAGCATACTATTAAACGTTGTGTATCCCTCATCCTGACCCGTTCAGTGCAGTGCATTTGCAGCACCAGACATCCAAATGCATCAGTGACCTGTAATACTTTGATCTTAGCAAGTAATAACATTTGTTATTCTCAGACTCAGAACTTTAATGCAGAACACTGCTTATGTCCCTTCACAGTGGAGGCTTGAGTCTAAATCAAGGAGGACTTCATTCCCTGCCCTTTTGACACAGAATCTTTTCTTACCTCTGGTTTTCATTGATAGTAAGTAGGGCCAATGGGACTCTTGTTCATCCATTCTTACAGATCAATAATAAATTGGCAAAGTATTAGGCTATATTTGTGTTACACAGAGTGGCCTATTCTAGGTTAATACGCTCTCTGTCAGTGTCATATGCAATGTTCTTCTATCAGCCCCAGCTGGTGTATTTCCTTGAATGCATGCTACAGGTGCAAATAGTATGCATAATAAGAACATATCATTTTTACAGTTACCTACACACTTGTAGAAAACTCCTGAACTAACACTTTTTCTAAAATGTAGAGCTTTCCCGACACTAACAATAAATGCAAATCCAAGCCTAACAATAATAACGAATACTAGTCTTAGCATACTATTAAACGTTGTGTATCCCTCATCCTGACCCGTTCAGTGCAGTGCATTTGCAGCACCAGACATCCAAATGCATCAGTGACCTGTAATACTTTGATCTTAGCAAGTAATAACATTTGTTATTCTCAGACTCAGAACTTTAATGCAGAATACTGCGAATCCTGTAACTAACTAGTCTGAAGAATGTTTGCTTGATATTATAATTACCAGAAACATCACTCCAAGAATGACCATACACCACAACCCACAGAATAAAGAAAGGGCTAGCAATCTGTCAATCTCTTCTATAGACAGGCTGGATGAAGCTTCCCATATTAATTTAAATAAGGCATTCACTTCACTCCTGATGATTCTCTTCCAGAATTTCCTCTAATTTCCAACTTTTCAACCATACTCTCTCCTGGAACCTAAGGACATTGTTTTCCGGGAAGCTGCTTGACCAGCCATGCACATAACACAGGCCAATTGCTAGTTGGCTGTGTTATTAGTAGGCACTACATCAGTATATGATCATCTTTGAACTGGCAACTTTTGGTCTTGAATAATGTGGTAAGGCCATATGCTGTTGAAAGTCCATTAAATAAAAGTTATTTTCACACTTGGTTGAGGTCAGAAGCTAGATTTGCCATGCATTTTCGCCTCAGCTGTGCTTGCAGGCATTGTTTCGGACAATGTGTTCTCTCTGGCTCTTTCTGTGCTGTATTAAGTCAGCTATTAAATATACATGAAGCTTAATGCCAGTGAACGGCTGAAGTCTGTAAATGATGCATAGAATCTCAGACTGTACTGACCAGACAACCTGTGCAATCAATCAATAATGCCTGAAGCCTGCAGCTATAGCATGCAGGATGTACCTTTGTGGACAGTTCTTCTATTTACTATTTTATTGCAGGATCAATAATGGATGCTTCCCTTCCATTTTCTTCTTTTACTAGAGGCAAAACAGATAGAGCGGGCTGAGTCACGGACTGGGGTTGGCTGGTGTGAGCACAAGTAGAGTGAGAGTTGTATTGGCTTAGCTATGTATATCCTCAATGCTAACAACCAATTAGGTGCAGTAAGGCAGGATATGTGCTTTGGTTCAACAAAGTTATTTCCAATGCTGGAATAGCAGAGCAGTCTGCAAGCCAGAAATACATTATTAGCCATTGACATTGTAAGCCAGAACTTTTTTTGTTGAGTTATTTGTGGTCCCCAATGATGGAATTGTTAAAGTGATGCAAGTGAGGGTAGGGATGTTCTGGAAGAGCTATCAGTGAGTACCAGTGCTGGGAAACTGACATTCAAAAATTAAATAGAAAGGGATGCTGCAAAACGTAGCTTTTTAGTGCAGTTATCAGTGGGCCCTCACAGAAAAGAGGTACAAGAGTGTGAGAGTGCCAGGCCTAGGTGAACATGGACTGGGTATTACATGTGGACGAGTACTGGAATATCAGCAGTGCTGCTAGTGATCAATGAGGTGCACTGACTGATTTCAGTGGAGACTCAAGCTCAGGACTGAAACATCTGTCTTTACTGGTTGATGTCTTACAGGCCTTTACTAGGGTGCACTGATGAATCTGTGTTTGGGTGCTCAACGCTTGAAGTAGTGTTGTGTAGTTCCTAATAATGGATAGGATCTGCACGTTTAGACAACATAAACCAAGGGATTGGTGCCCAGACTAATTCCAGACACACCCAAAGGACAGATTAGGCTCTAGAACAGCTAGCTCATAGTGCCACTTTAATCCCCCTATACTTACCAAAGAGAAAATAGTTTCCAGCAACTAACAAACATGACAATCCTTGATCCTTCAGGGATCGTGGAAACTGTACACTACTTATCCCCCTGTCATTCGTGCTAACTTGGTCTGAGAGTAATACACAGAATAAATAATGGGGACGTTTTCAATACGCATTTATTGAAACAGCGTCATTCTAGTACAAAACATGTTTGCTGTGACAATCATTCGACAGAAACAGATGTTTACGATTACAAGCAGCATCAGGGAAAATAAAATGTTGAATTCTACCATGGTGCTAAAACAGTGAATATATGCAGGCATATAGATACCTGGCAGTAATCGAGCGTACTCTGGTGATGCGGACCCTACCTAATTGTACTTAGCATGTATGTGGGTGTAAAGCCAGGAATCACCTCAGAAAGAGCCAACCCCATTATCTGATGGGAGAGAATGAAGGACCCCATATTGGTCTTGAGTTGGACACCCTGCAAGGGATGTCAGACCACCGCTTGCAGGAGTTTCTGCGGGCAGGAATCTTAGCGTCTTGTGTCAGCATGGAAGCTTCTCTTCTGGTTTCCCAGTGAAAATGTGTTTCTTTTATACCCATATGGTACCCTCAGGGGTTCTACCTAGATTTGTAATGGTACTGTGGGTGTATTGTCTAAGGATGACAATAGAGGTGAAGTTTGGACAGAGATATTATACAGAAGATGGTAATCCTTCTATGTACGTCCTGGGCAGGGGATTAAGATATGATACTAAAAATCCTCATGCATAATAATTGAGGCTAGGTTTTGCAGAAAACCACACAACATTTATTCAGCACATAACTAGGCAAAATGTCAGTGCTAGAGCTGTTATGCAGAGTAAGGTAGGATACATTGAGTTAACAGGTTGTGCAGCTACATAGGCCTATATTGGGCTACATTGGGGCTCATGACAATAGGTGGGGCGCCAGGTCAGGGAAGAGGTGCATAGACTGATCTGTATGTGCGTCCTAGTACTTACATAGCAGGTCAGGATACAAGTGAGCTTGCAGAGCTGTGTGTGGGTGTGAATGCTTGCAAGTGTTGTAACAGGTTAGGATTTAGGTGGTCTGTTTATAGTCTTAGGCTGCCGTAAAGAGAGAATCCAGAGTCTTTTTTTGAAGAGTGAAAGCTCCCACAGTGCCCGGAAATATACCCCAGTTTCTGTATAGAATCTCTGACTAACCCTCTATGTCTTGGCTTGACCATATGCCTGGTATGTGTGCATTAAGTCAAATAATATAGTTTGAATGTACTTACACTACAGTTTGACTCAGTCAGCCGATTGGTCCACATGTGATGAAGCAGCGTTGAGTTCACAATGAACCAGCATGATGAGGCAGAATGCCCAATTAGAGAGCCACCTCATGCAAGCAGACTGTTGATTTCAAGATGTTGCATTGCTTCCTGGAATAATAAGGAAAGAGGTGCTGTCATGTGGCTAGGCTAGACCCAGGAATAAACATTGCCACATTTCTTAAGTTGCCTTCATTTATGCACAATTACTTTTGACACACATTTGCTTGTGTGATAGTGTAGGATTAGTTTCTCTGAAACCACATCGCTTGCAAATTCCGCTTTGTACACTTGTGACACCTTGAACATTTAGTACAAGGCTTGAACACACATTGCCCATGTAGCCACATGGCTATCACAAGAGAATAAATAATACCAGTCTGGCTGAAGCCAGGACATGAAAGCATGAGTACTGTTATTATAAATACACACACATTTCCATGTTCAAATCAGAGGAGCACTTTGATGTGACTGCGAGGTTGCTGTTGTCGGAGTCTCAGCCCAGCTGATTCCCGCTTAACCTCTTCGAGGAGGGATGTTCAGCTTATGACAAAGATAGGGACCTGTACACACTTACCTTCAGCTCATCCAGTATGGGATTCTTGACAGAACCAGCCCTAGGTTAATAAGTTAGGGAATGCTTAGTAGGAGTACACTATACACAGTACTTATATGCCAGCCTATATATACTGCTTTAGCACAATGATGGAATTGTTTATCCTTTTCACTGTCCTCATATTGCTAATCACTTTCATTTGCTTGTGTCTGTTAATCATTGCAGTGCATATATTCTATACAAGAAGCACAATGGTTCAATAAATATTGAAATGCCCCTTTGTGTATTACTTGTGTACCTATCCGAGTATGAACGAGTGGCTGAGTGAAAATGTTCTAGATTCCCAATTCCTTGGGGAGTAAGGTTTGTCATCTTCTGAGGTTGCCCAACCCATTAGTTACCTGACTAGGTTTAGGGGTACTCACGGGGGCACTGTGAACTAGCAGGACTATTGGCCAACGAATCCTGAGGGAGTACAATGAATCAGTCTAGCACCAACCCAATGTTTATGTTTTCCAAACAAAAATGCAGTTTTTACTGAGAAAGTGGAAATTGTACAACAGTGTCAAGGCCCCGAGCCTCAGGCTCACGGTGGCTCGAAACATGAGTTGAAGCTCGAGAGTAATAGTGCCAAATAGTGAGTTGAAGGTCATAGGACGACTGGTCGAAGCAAAATAATTCAAGCAAACTTCTTAAGGAAGACTGGACTTGGCTTAAATGTCAGCTGAAAATGATGACTTCCCTTTCTGAAAATATTTAACTTTCAGGGTAAGTTTTAAAATCATCTGTACAATTTATAATTTCTTCTAGGTTAGCTACTTAATAAAATCCCCTACAGAACCACAAATCTGAGGCCTAAACATCTTGTTAAACTAAATCAAATTGTTCAAAAAACATAACCAGCAAAAATCTGGAAGGAGAGCTCAGGCAAATTACAGTATTTGGGTTAGGGTATATCTTAGTGTACGGGGGAGGTTCTCAGCTGAGGAACGGGATTAGAGCTGGGGTGAGGGAATGAATCTGGTTAAGAGTAAGCATTATAGATAGGTCAGGAGTATGGTATGATTAGATAGGATGAGGGTTACGGTAAGAGTATATAGGGTTAGAGATGGAGTTTGTTTAGGGTTTTAAGTTGTGCTTAGTATTACAGTAGCATCTAATAACTATCTGGCACTAAAGCTATTTGCACTGTGTAGTCGTACGTCTACAATAATGAATGTAGAGTGTGAACAGCACAAAGTCACATTGACACAAATGCTCCGTAGTGAAATGTTGTAAATTAGTGCGAGTTGGTGCACCCACACATTGTGTTAAAAGCTACACATTATGATATCAGATGTAAACATCTGACATAATTTGTAGATAAAATAGAAGACAACACAAAACATCCTTCCTCCCCCCTAATGGCATAATGGGAATTGTAATACACATAGCCTGTGAGTAGTGCAATCAGACATGAATGACCACAGGACATGGCTGTACAGGGAACAAAGTACAAGGTTAGACTGATACCTCTTTGAAAACCTTGGGGAGGAAACCAAACAAATGTACAGGATAGACAGAGGCAGACCTCCCTGGAGCCTTCAGCTACGGTCGCTCCCCACGCAGCTCCCCAGACTATCTACTGTGGTATCGTAGCGCTCACCCGCATTGCTCCTCTTTTAATTAGCACTGTGACTGCCTGTCTGCTTGCGTTCACCCGTATTGCTCCTGCATTATTTACGGACAGTGATTCCCATCTGCTGCTGATTAATTAATTGTACCGTAACGCTGTAGCATTGTTAAATCGTTGCGCGCTATCGCTGTTGGGACATCGCAGCGCTGAGTAGCATTATTCCCACTACAGCTGCCCATCTGCATTAATTTAGCGATCGTAGCGCTTGAGCTTGTTAAGGCGCTTTAGAGCCTGTCTGCTGCCTAGCCTATCAATAATCGTCGCGCTACACTCAGAAAGCGCGCAGCCAGTAGGATTGTATTGTGCTTGTGTACATTGGTGCAATAGTGCAATTGTGCATAGCGCCCATTTCAGGTTCTGCCTCCAGTCCAGTTTCGTTTCTGACCTGCTGCCATTTTGTGCTTTGTTGTTGTCCCTCCCTGCCCGGACCTCCGCCCCGCCCCCGCCTCCCAGCTGACCCTCCCTCGCCCCTCCCCCCCCACTATCCATATATGACAGATGCCTCCGCGCGCAGCGTTCACACGCAGTGGTCACGCCCCATGCGCGCCGAAGGTGCGCCAAAGGTAAGCCCGTCTACGCCCGTCCGCGCCTGGACCGCGCCCAGCGCCATAGCCCCTGGTCCCCGCAAACCCCTCCTCACCCGCATAACGTACGCCGCTGATACCCTCCTTGCCCTGAACCCCTGACATACATCACAATGCTGTAAAGCTACCCCAGGACTCACTCACGGACCATTCGCCTGCCACCCCTGCAAGTTCTCCTGCATCAAGACACACACCAAATCCTCTTCCTCCGAACATACATCTGAATCTAACCACCGAAAATGCATCCTGCTGAACACCCACTCAATCCACAGACACGCCACCGAACTCTGGGACCTACTCGACACCACATCACCTGACGTCGCCTTCCTTACTGAAACATGGATGAATGCCTCATCAGCACCAGACATCGCCATAGCCATCCCGGACAACTACAAGATCATACGAAAAGACCGCCCCACCCAAACTGGAGGAGGTATCGCCATCGTCCATAAGAACACCATCCAAGTCACGACCAGCTCCGATGTTAATCTTGTGGTCGCCGAACACCTTCACTTCCAAATCTACACCGACCCCAGGACCACACTTAGAGGCACCCTCATCTACCGACCACCAGGAACCCGCACAAAATTCAACGAAGACATCACTGACTTCATCAGCCCACATGCCCTCTCATCCGAGAACTACATACTACTGGGAGACCTCAACTTCCACCTGGAAAAGAAAAGCGACAGCAACACAACCACCCTTCTGGACAACTTGGCCAATCTCGGACTCAAACAACTTGTTAACACCCCCACTCACCAAGCCGGACACACGCTCAACCCTATCTTCACCTCCAGCAAACACATCTCCTTCTATCACACCACAACTCTCCACTGGACGGACCACAGCTGCGTCCACTTCAGCTACATAAAGACCCCGACCCACAACCTCCCACAAACTATTCTTCGAAGAAACTGGAACAAAACCACCACCGACCAACTCTTCGCATCACTTAACCAGAACCCTCCTACCATATCATCAGACCCAAACCAAGCTGCCACCATACTCACACAATGGATCACCCACAGCGCTGACGAATTAGCACCCTTGAAAAACCACCAGAACAAACAAAGTAGCAAAAAGGCCCCCTGGTTCAACGATGACCTTAAAAAATCCACAAAACTATGCCGTACCCTCGAGAAAACCTGGAGAACAAACCCAACCACGGACAACCAGACCACCTTCAAAAACGCCACCCGCAAACACCACCAATTGATCCGATCCACCAAGAAATCCGCATTCAAGGATCGACTCGACAACAACGCCCACAACATCAAGGAACTATTCAACATCGTCAAAGATTTCACCAACTCGCCCGCCGGCTCCAACGACATCACTCCCTCCCAAGAACTCTGCAACTCTTTATCCTCTTTCTTCCACAACAAAATTGCCGACATACATAACAGCTTTATAAACCAGACCGACCAACAAACCACTCCACCCACCTCCGATCCAAAACAGCACCTTCACAACCTTCTCGCCTGGAACCCAATCACTACAGAAGACACCATCCGCCTGATGAACTCCATCCACTCAGGCTCACCAACCGACCCTTGTCCCCTCCACATCTTCAGCAAAGCAATCTCCATTATCGCACCCCATCTCCGCGATGTCATCAACTGTTCCCTCAACTCCGCAACCTTCCCGGAAAGCTGGAAACACACCGAACTCAGCGCCCTCCTGAAGAAACCCACAGCTGACCCCTCGGAACTTAAGAACTACCGCCCCATCTCTCTCCTCCCTTTCCCAGCCAAAGTCATTGAGAAAGCCGTCAATAATCAGCTCGCCGCCTTCCTCGAATCCAACAAATCACTCGACCCATCACAATCCGGCTTCCGAGCCAAACATAGCACCGAGACTGCCCTCATCGCAGCTACAGACGACATCCGAACACTACTGGACAACGGAAAACAGTTGCCCTTATCTTACTTGACCTTTCAGCAGCCTTCGACACAGTCTGTCATAGCACCCTCATACAACGCCTCAGCACGTCGGAATACAAGGAAAAGCTCTGGAATGGATCATCTTGTTCCTCGCAGGAAGGACCCAGAGAGTCCGCCTCCCTCCATTCAAATCAGAGGCCACCGTAGTCATATGCGGCGTACCTCAAGGATCATCGCTCAGTCCCACCCTTTTCAACGTTTACATGAGTCCCCTCGCATCCATCGTGCGACAACACAACCTCAACATCATCTCCTACTTAGACGACACCCAGCTGATACTCTCCCTCATCAAAGACCCTAACACCGCCAAAAACAACCTACACGAAGGAATGAAAGAAGTAGCCGAGTAGATGAAGAACAGCCGTTTAAAACTAAATTCGGACAAAACGGAAGTCCTCATTTTAGGATCATCCACCTCTGCCTGGGATGACTCATGATGGCCCCCAGCCCTGGGAACCGCACCCATACCTACTGATCATGCACGTAACCTGGGTATCATCCTGGACTCCTCCCTCTCTATGACTAGACAAGTCAATGCCGTCTCATCCTCATGCTTCAACATCCTACGCATGCTCAAAAAAATATTCCGTTGGATCCCCACCGATACTAGAAAAATGGTCACCCACGCACTGGTCACTAGCCGACTGGACTATGGAAATACCCTTTACACAGGAACCACAGCTAAACTACAGAAAAAACTCCAAGGCATCCAAAACGCCTCAGCCGGACTCATACTGGACATCCCCCATCAAGCACAGATTTCCGGCCACCTGAAAGACCACCACTGGCTTCCCGTAAACAAGAGAATCACATTCCGTCTCCTCACCCACGCACACAAAGCCCTCTACGACCTAGGTCCAGAATGCCTCAACAACCGACTATCCTTCTACATACCCACCCGCCAACTACGATCATCCAATCAAGCCCTCGCCGCAATTCCGCGCATCCATAGATCCACCATGGGAGGAAGATCCTTCTCCTACTAAGCAACCAAGACTTGGAATTCTCTCCCCTCTCACCTCCGTGCTACACAGAACCACCTCTCTTTCAGAAAACAGCTAAAAACCTGGCTTTTCGATAAATAATGCACCGCTCATCCCCTCAAGCGCCTTGAGACCCTCTGGGTGAGTAGTGCGCTATACAAATTCTTGAACTTGAACATAATGGGACGTCCGGATCTAATACTGTTTGTGTAGAAGAGACTGACATTGCCTTTGCCCCGGCTTCACTACACAGTGACATTTGTGCATGGCTGATTATACTATCTGGAACCGCATTTTTACCTGCTTGATGATCTTCAGCTTGCAATGGTTGAGGTAGTGATTTTGATATAATGCTGCTTGATTGCAATCGCCCTCCTTATTGTCATTATCCGGGACTGGGACTACTCTACAGGAGACTTGTTCTTACCAGTGACTTTTGACTGGGTATATTCATTGCAGATTTTATTGCAGTTTTTGTCAGGATTAGTGATGTACGAGTAATTCGTACATAACATCTCAATCTGCTCATTTTTTTCGGTGTGTAAGGGACTAATCACAGTGCCTGATGATTTGGATCCTAAAGATTCTTTTTTGGTCATCGACTTTCCTCTGTCAGACATATACTTACTATCATGTCGGAGCAACTTTCACTGGTGCAAACCTTTTTTGTTGTCCCTTGGTTTAGATGTGAAAAGATTGAATATATTCCATTACCTATGGGTGGGCCTGCTTTGTTTTTCTTATTTCTAGCTTTCCGCTCTTTTTTCCTTTGTCCCTTTGTTAAAATTTGCTTTAATGGTTCATCAATTCTTGTTTCTATACCGGCTGTTACATTGGTGTCCTCCCTTGTTTTAGTCTTTCCGAGTGCCAAGCTGTCTTCCTTGTTGGATAACTCTATTGAAGGATCTTTATCAACCCGTGAATTTTGGACAAGATTGGGGCTATTCAGACTATTCGACTTCCGTTCCGCGTTGATAAATCTTTGGTTTAGAGTTAGTATCTGTACTAGAATGATCGGAAGAGAACTTAGTTTATCCAAGACTGGTCCGCAAATGCAGGAGGATTGAGGTTGATATATGTGTGCTTGTGCTTTATTTATTAGACTATTTCAATTGTCCAATTTTGTATTTATCCCTGCAATATAAGAGGGAATAATATTCATTAAATCAATTTGAATGTCCAACTTATCAGATTGCATTATCAAAGTTGTTGTTGACGTTTGAAGTGCTTTTAAAAGAGGAGCAACTAGATTCATAGGCGCGGCATCATTAAGGACCAAAGACCTGGGATCGTCTTTTGATGGCTCATTGTGCCTTGTATTCACCGATGGTAACTAGTCATCACTGAGACCCATTGACCTGTATAGGTTCTCTATGTGGCGCGAGCTGGCCAATAGCTTGGCCTCTTCGTTACACGCCTTTGCAGCTTCTACAACAGCCTCTTCATTGCCTGGGTTAAGCTCAGCCAAATCGTCCTCCCCATTACTTTTGTCTATTGATTGGCTTGGGTTTGGACAGAAGAAGACCAGCTCATCAGAGCTTAATTCCATTGGTGGCATATGGTCATGGTACAGATTTCCTGTTGAATCAGTTGTAACTGAGCTTAGATTGCCAATTATTGGATTTATTGAAAGCTGTGGCTTTGTAGATATGGTGTTAATGTCCCGGGGTGGTATGTACTATTGCTGATGTAGTTATCCCACTTTTTTCCCCCAAAGGCCTTTTATGTTTTCAGTATTTCCCAGTGTTCTGACCGTTTAAAAGGCTCACAGGTTTCAATTGGTTGAGGACTTTGTCTTCCTGGGACAGATATAGTTGGAGAAGATGCTTCATCCTTCTGAACCGTGGCTGCCGGGTTTTTCATGGCATTGGGGGCAATTGGAGATGACAAACCCAAAACTCCCTCCGTTGAAGAAAACAATACTGCTCCAGAATCTTCCAGTAACTGGAATCGTGAGATCGTCAAATTTTTATTTGAGATGGACTTTTCAAATAGGGAAGCAATTGGTGATATTAAAGGATTTTGCAATGTACTGCTTGCCTTGTTTGCATTCATTTTATCAACTCTTTTCCGTTTCAGTACCCCTCTTGAGGCTAGGATCTTGTCACCTGGTGCCTTTCTCACTTTACCGGACCACACAGTGAAACCAGATGATGCTGATGCACCTGATGACTTCTAGCCTTAACCCCTTCCACACTCATGACGAGCTGGGCTCGTCATGGTGTAGCCTCCTCGTACACTGATGACGAGCCCAGCTCGTCATAAAACAATGAAATAGAGCAATCTCCAGCACAGGAGGGGAATTGCCTTAGCAGCCATGGGGTTAAACCAAGCTGAATAATCAGTAATTAAGAATGAGTGGTTCCCCCTGCTGTAGTCCTTTTTCAACCCGCAAAACGTCTTCACAGAGAAAGGGCTGTTTCAACGGCTCCTGCTCCTGATCCTCTCTCCAAGTAGTAAATAGCGGACTGCAAGCACGCTAGCACTCAACGCACTTAACTTTACTTATAGGCCGCCAGCAGGGGTAACTTTTTCAAGGACTTTTCGGGGCATGGGGTACGGGAGTCGGGCCCGAACCACTTTCTATTATGCAGTGGGGAGCTGAGGCAAACAAAGACCTGCTACACAATGGATGCCGCTGCCCACCGGTCGCAGATGCAAGTACCGTCAGCTGGGCGATGAAACAGCGATGAGGCCGCGCCCTCCAGCGACTCCAGCCTCAACAGCTTCTGCAGCTCTGCAACCTCTCCCCCCCACTCGCTCTCTCTCAGCTATCAGCTCCATCAACAGCTCACCGATCAACAGCTGGCCCCTCCCGCAGCTCGTAGCGTCCTATGCTCCGGTCCCAGCTGAGCTCTGCCGAACGCCAAACTCTGCCGAAAACTCCGCCGAAAGCTCTCGAAACACAAGCATGGCCGACCGGCCGACCGGGGGCTTCAGTGGCGGTCGGGCTTCAGTGGCAGTGGCAGTGGCAGTGCGGTAGTAACGGAGGGGCGCTCTCGCTGCAAATCGCTGCAAATCAGGGAACAGCCAACTTGCAGCTCGCTTCTCTCTGCCTGCAGCAGTCGTCCGTAGTCCGTGCACCAGAATGCCGCGGTCTGGTGTCTGCTCTCTGCTGCACAGTGCATTTTTGTTAGACTTTGCACAGGTGATGTCATTGTCACTATCGACTTTATCCTCACAGCGCAATGCAATTTGATGCTGCAGTAAAATATAATGTCACACAATAAAACAGGGCTGTTTTGCAAAAATGTTTTGGCTGTCGAATGTAATCACTCAGCAACCCTAATACTGAAAAAGGCCCTATGGCCTGATGACAAGTAAATTTACAACAGGTTACACTGAAGAAGACAAGCGTAAACCAAGGAACTTTGGAAATTATGTTTCATAACCCTACTGGAATCACTGAATAAACTCTACCCAGAAGCACGTACACCATCAAATAAAAAATCCCCAAACTGGCTGCCATGCGAAGCAAGAATACAGCTAAAGAATGCCTGCATGACTCACAAAGTCCTACATTTCAAGAGCCCATGTATCTAGCTCACAAGCTGAAATTATCAGGGGGTGCAGACCGTCACAAAGTGCAAGTTCACTACTCCTGAAACCATAGATTTTCCACAAAAGAGGGAACCAGTCAAAGAGCCTTCACAGGTATTGCCCCGAACATTTGGAACTCTCTTCTACTGGAAGTCAGTCGAATCTCATCCACTGCTTCTTTCAAAAAGGAAGTGAAAAAAATCCTAATAAACAAGTTTCTGGCTTAAAAGGCCTTGGCGCCACTGCTTACTTACTACCTTCTATTCCTATGCTCTGATTGACTACTACATTGTTGTACACCTGGGAATCCCAGTGTTAGCATGCTAAACACATATATGTAATGAATGTTCTTTTACCACTACTGTATCTTACCTACTCTAATTGTGAAGCACTCTGATAGCTGCTTGGGTCTTGTTCCCGCTGTGCGCATACACGTAACAAATGTGATTTTTAACACTACTGTATCCTACCTACCCTAATTTTGAAGCGCTCTGATACCCACTTGGGTCATGTTCGCGCAATACAAAACTTTATAACTGAAAAATAAATAAAATAGAACAAAAACTAGTATTAAATATTGTATTGGCTAATAGAGGAACTACAGTGCAACACCAGTCTGAAATCAAATAATACTGCCCTTGCAGTCAAGAAGGCACAGGAGAGAACGAAGACAGAATTAAATCAGGTAAATATTGTGCAGTTTTTAAGGCATGCACATAAGTAATACTGACATACTTTCCTTGATTTGCACTGGTAGCATTTCCATTAATGTGTTTAAGCTCTTGGCGAGCCCTCCCTTCCAAAACACAAATATATCAACACCATGCTAAAAGGTTTCAGCTTTCCCTTCACATGAATGAGGGTGGTGCAGTATTTAGGCTCAAGGCCTCTGGGAGTGCAGAAAAACAGTTGGGACTTCAGAGGTAGGGGCAGTGGGCCAATACCAGGACCGCCCTCATCCCATAAAAAAATATGGCCAAAAATGTATGAAAGGTCTGTGGGCTGATTCATAAAGGTAAACAGACATTTTGTCTAAACTTAGACCAAACGTCTATTCATTTATTTATTTATTTTTATAGAGTTTTGTATAGCGCAAACAAGACCCAGATGGGTATCAGAGTGCTTCACAATTTGGAATGTCGGAAACACGAAAGTGGAAAATAAATAAATAAATGAAACACCATTTGACAATGCATGCAAGGATCATTGAAGAGAGGTCATTAAATACCGTCACGTTTAGATTATAAAAAAGCATGCCAGGAGTAGAGCAAACATAACACGATAGTATAACCGAATACGTCTGTGCTTCAGAAGTGATTGACTCATATAGTAGTTAATCCAAGGGGGGTGAGTGAGACAAACGATCCATGGGCATTTAAGGCAAGAACTTGTCCATAAGGATTATTTTCACTTCCTTTTTGAAAGAAGCTGTTGATGAGAATATGTGGACTTCTGGTGGGAGAGAGTTCCATATCTTTGGTGGCGGAACATGAGAAAGCTCTGTGGTTCATTCTCTTTTTGCGGAAAATATGTGGTTTCAAAAGCAAAGAGTTTGCACTTCTTGATGTTCTGCCCCTTCTGATAGTTCTAGCTTTTGCGACAGGTAACGGGGGTATTTAGATGGAGGGCTTTGTGAGTCATGCAGGCAATATTTAGTTGGATTCTTGCATCAAATGCAACCAATTTAAGGATTTTAGGGATGGGGAAAAGTGAGCATTTCTCTTTTTACCCGTAATCAGTCTGGGTTCGGCATTCAAGGAAGCCCTTAGTGGTGCCAAGGTATATTTTGGGGAGGCCACAGAGCGTAGCACTGCCACAATCTTTCCCCAGCAAAACAAGCACTTGAACCACCTCCTTGAAGTCATCTTGTGGAAGGAATGGGTTGAGATTCCTAAGTATCCTCATTTGGTGGTTATAACCCTTGTATACCTTACTGATATGATTCTTCGTTTTCAGGTGCAGGTCTAGGCTGATTCCGAGAGATTTGGCTGAGTCAATAATATGAGGAGAGCAGTTGAAGGGTGTGAGGATTTTCATCAAGGGGTCTAAATTGGGGGTGTGATTAGGCATAGATATGAGAAGGAATTCAGTTTTGGAGGTGTTGAGCAGGAGGTGGTGCTCAGTTAGCTAGTTTTGGTATTCGTCAGGGTAGAATTGGGTGATGTGAAATCTTTAGGAGAGGTGATTTTCAGGTAAAGTTGCGTGTCATCCGCATAATGTGAAAAAGTGGGTTAATGGAGTTTAGTTGCTAAAGGTTCCATGAATATGTTAAATAGTATGGGAGATAAGGCAGACCCTTGTGGGACCCCCATTGGAATTGTAGAGGGCTGGGATAAGGATTTATTCAAGTTGACCTTTTGGGATCTGTTGTGCAGGAATGATGAGAACCTTGCAATACCAGAACGGCAATGCCCGTCCTGTGCTCAAGAATGAATAAAAGGATGTACTGATTAATAGTGTCAAACACAGAGAAAGGTCAAGGAGGATTAGGTGGCAGGCAACGTTTTGGTCTAGCATTTTTAAACTGTCTTCCATAATGTGAGTAAGCGCCCGATTCCATGCTGTGACCCAGCTGTGACCCATGGAGGGAGTTCGGTGGGGCAGACAGGCGGGGCGGGGGAGAGGCAGGGTGGGGGGGGGGTGGTAAACACCGGAATATAGATGATTGCAGGTAAGTAAACATTTAAGTTACTAAAAAAAATTTGTTCCGTGCCCTGCATCGCAAAATGTGATGCAGGGCACACTACGAAATTAATATTATTCATTTAATTGTGTACTTACCTGCATTCATCCATATTCCGGTGTATATCACCCCGCCCCGTCAGTCTGCCCCACGAAACTCCCTCCACGGGCCGCGGCTGCTGTGACCACTCCGAAATCCAGTAAGTGGAAATTCTAAAGGTTAGTGCATAGTTGCGATTACACACATTTTTTAAGGAGCTTAGCCAGAGTGGTATGTTGGAGATCAGGTGAAAGTTGTTGAGATCAGTTCTATCTGCATTAGGTTCTCTAAGTTTAAGATTTTGGGAATTCACAAAGAACATTTACTAGTACTTTCTTTAAGTTTAGAGCAAGTGTCTAAATTTACCTTTGTGAATCAGGCCCTCTCTGTGAAATGCTACAGCAAAATTTGCAGTAGTGTGATGTGCTAACCTTGTGCAGTACCAAATTCACACAAGTCTTGTGCTGAAGGGGTCATCATCAGTGCTTGCACAGCAAAGGCCTGTATGGCATGCACTGAACAAGGAGTGTTGTGTTCATGGTTGAAGGAGAGCCAATTGAGTCTCGTATGGGACTTGTATTAGTTAAGTTCATCTTCCAGTATCGATTGCTATTTAAGGATAACCGAGCAAGTTTAAACCATGCAGGGTATGTGATGTTGCATAAATTACGTTGCATGTAGGTGTATTTTGCGATATACCTGTTACCTCCTCAATTGTGCTTGGTTTCACTTGGCATAAGGATTTTACAGAAAGCCAGATCGTACCTTAAATTAACTTTTTAGAGCTGCATTACTGTGAACTGTCAGTGTAAAATAGTTTCTGAGCTCAAAAGTTGATTGAGGTAGACATTTGTGCCACACAGGAGCCGCAAATCTGGGCCATTGCACCTTTGAAGGCAGAAAAGTAATAGAAAGTTGATTTGTAAAGTGATTGATGTGGTCAGCGTACAGACAGAGGTGTTCTGTATTTTTATAATAGCAATACGTGAACATTAAAATGTTACGAAAGGGACATTGTGTTTGAGAAAGGGAGGCATAGTTGTATTTCCCAGTTGAAATGCATTCAGAAGAAATGTTTGGGTGAGTCCAAAATGAAAAACACAATAATACTTTCTGCTTCAAGGTTTTCAAATGGTCATTGAAGTCATATTGCCAGCACAGGTGCTAAGGATGGCCACATTACAGATAGGGCTCACTGTCTGACTCTGTGCCCCCCCCCCCCCCCCCCCAGTGCACCCTTTAGTCTGTGTGATTGGCGCAGAGTGCAAATACCTTGTTCTCAGTACAGCTGTTTGTAGTCCCTGGTCAGCCTTTCAGCAAGTTGGCAGCCCAGCCTACATTTCAATGAGGAATGCCTGAGTGACCCTTTGGACTCTCAAGCCCTCCTACCAAGGTGTATCCAGAGGGGCAGGCTGACATTTTCCCACCTCTCTGTGAATGTTCCTGCTGAGGTCTTCTCTGTCTGCATCTGTAATACTGCGTGGGCGCAGTGGCAATGGATTTCCTCCTTTGCCTGGAGCCACATCCCTTGAAGATGAGGGAACGCCCCCTTGAGATTGAATCACACATTCAGTGCCATTATTATCTGTATAATATAAGGGGCTGTGCAAGCATATGTGCCTTTCTATAGTAGCACACGGCTCCTGGGGTGAAAAAAACAGCACACACATCTTGTGTGTGTTGCACTGGCCCCTTTAAGATGGTTCATGGGGCTCACAAACCAAAAACAAGAGGCTTTGATGTCTACGATGCTATCAAAAGACCTTGTGGAAGATATCAAGACATACTAATATGAACATAGCATAAAACTCACTGCAAAACTAGAAAGAAGCAGCTGTAAGCCATGCAATGTGTTTTCTATATGGGCATTTTCAATGTATAAATTATAGGAAGCTGTTTTTGGAGCAGTATCCATCTACTCAGATTCACCATTATTGAAAGCAGTAGTAACATACAACACTGTGTCCAAAATAATGTTTAAATGTCAACTATTCTACAGTATACTAAACCACACTTCATATGGGCAAGCAAAGGCCAAATATTACTTTTAAAAATACAACTTTGCAGTTATGAGAAATTATTATGAGTTAAAGGTCCAAAGCATTTATCTCTGGAGGCAAGTGCTTCTCAACTTCACCGGAAGTAGCTTCTTTCAGGCCTTAAGAAAACTTTGCCTTCAGGGACCTTATGACCCATCACTGTCTCCTCCTCTTAAGTGTGCTGAGCCAAACCATAGTGTGGTGAACACACACCAATGCATGCAGAACAGGCTTCAATGAAAAAGCCATTCAAGCTAAGGGGTTTGTTATTTATTCACCAGTGTGCTTGGGTAAATACAAATAATATGCAGTGGACATATCAAAAATATGGCTTCAGTGATAGAATATCGATGTAAAAAATATTGATGTTAAAAATATCGTAATAAATGTATAGATAACAAAAATATCGACTCCCATACCTACACAGGTAAGTGAAAAAATATCAAATCAAAAATAACGATTTTGCAATATTTATAAAATAATACATATTAAATATATTAAATATTAATATTAATGCTAACAAAATAAATTACATTTAATCATTTGTTTTACTAACTATTGCAAATAAATGTAATAAAAAAATGCACAAACAATAATTTATACATATATACATTAATTTTAAAATAATTCATAAAGTATCATCTCTAATTTGTTTTAAAACTTTAAAATTATATCAAAATAAAATATATTTATAAATAATTTAAAATAAAATAAAAGTCTGCAATAAATTAAAACATGAAACTATGAAAACAAATGTAAACTTCTATTGCCCAATATAATCAGTAGGAAAAGTGTTGGATAGCAAAAAAAATTAATTTCCTATTCGGATAGCGGGGAGTGCAACAGATGAGAAAGTCTTGGATACCGGAGGGTTAAAAATTACTATTCCCACTCCAGTGAGAGCAATTGTAGGGAAAGCTTTGAATAGTTGAGCTGAAAAAAGTACTTTTCCAACTCCAGTAAATGCAACAGTAGGGAAAATGTTGGATAGCAGAGAGGTAAAAATGACTATTCCAACTCCAGTGAATGCAACTGTAGGCAAAGTGTTGGATAGTGGAGAGCAAAACATTACTATTCCCACTGCAGTGAGAGAAACAGTAGGGAAAGTGTTTGATAGTGGAGGGGAAAAAAGTACTTTTCCCACTCCAGTTAATGCAACAGTAGGTAAAATGTTGGATAGCGGAGGGCTAAAAATTACTATTCCCACTCCAACCTACCTGGCAGCTAAAACCTGGAACTCACTTCCCACTCACCTTCGCCTCACTCAGAACCACCTAGCATTCAGAAAGCAACTTAAAACTTGGATATTCGACAAGTAATTCCCCTCCCTTCTTCAAGCGCCTTGAGACCCTCTGGGTATGTAGCGCGCTATATAAATTATTTGACTTGACTTGACTTGAATACATGGTGGATAGCGAAGAGGTAAAAATTACTATTTCCACTCCAGTGAATGCATCAGTAGGTAAAGTGTTGGATAGCGAGGATGTAAAAGTTACAATTCCAACTCCAGTGAGTGCAACAGTAGGGAAAGTGCTGGATAGCAGAGGAGTAAAATGGCTATTCCCACTCCAGTGAATGCAACAGTAGGGAAATTGTTGGAAATTGTAGAAAAAAAAATACTATTAACACTCAATCACTTAAAAAATATATATGTATATAGTAAAATTATAATTAGAGCAACCTCAGTATTGGCCCACGAAATAGCCTTAACTGAGAGACACCTATCGCTAGACCCCATGCAATCAAAACGATAATCTTTGGGGGGCCTGAGGTCTGGACGGTCACCTGAGCAACACACAGACACGGTCACTAAACTTTATGCCCCGGCTGGAGGCAATAGTCAGCCCCCTCCGGACCCAGTAAACACTTCTCTAATATTCAAACCCCCCTCTAGGCCCTCGCTTGATATTCCAGCAACAAATGAGACTGTTTGTAGCATACTGCCTTGTGTTTCAACAAGGTCTGTTCGTAAATCTACATCTCAAGCCACGGACCAAGTGCCGAAACCAGCAACAAAGAGAAAGCGGGGTGGAGGCCTCCAGAGGCATAAAAAATTTAAAGATATCTAAAACTAATAGGATTGGTGGGCTGGAGACTTCAGTAATGCCATCTATACCAGACCCTCAGTTATCTATTTCTCTTATGGGTACCCCTCACTCGGACGTGGCTGGTGTTCATCCACCCTATGCTGCAGATGGTTTCTGGATTAAAATGGGGGCCCTACTTACATCATCTTTCTCACCCATCCACGAAAGACTATTATTAATAGAGGAAAAACTTTTGCAATTAGAATCACTTGCTGTGTCTAACTCATCAATAAGTCTTTGGGGGAAAACGCTGGATTTTTTTTCCGCAACTACAACAAATGTGATGTGTAACCCACCTATCTCCACTGTCCTACCACCTACCTCATTATTATCTAATACAATATTAGCACCACCTAGTGGGAATGATGGGGCTGGTACCACCACCAATCTTGGCAACATGACACACGGTGGAGCAGGAAGTGATGAGAATGCGAGATCGGAGACCCTTACTCGGGGGGTCATGGTGCATAAAACCCTGAGAAAAGATAAAGCCTGCGATCGCCGCACATGCCTTTCCAGCACTGGTGTAATGAATCCCAACCTGCCAGGTATAGACTTACCACCTGCATCCTCTCCATATGTTATTGTATTGGCTGGGGTTCCCGTGTTGGAACGAGGCAAAGAGGAGACATATGGGGCTAGATGTATCAAGATACCTTTTAGCGAATCTCAAATAGCGATTTTTAAGGAATCGCTATTTGAGATTTGCAAAATGGTATATATGTAGAAATTCGCTAATTTTAGCGATTTCTTAAAATTCCTTAATTGCGAATAGCAAATTGCTAATCGCAATTATGGAATAATTTCCCATTCATTTCTATGGGCCAGGAGGCCCATAGGAAGGAATGGGAAATTATTCTCAATTTGCGATTCGCAATTAGCTAATCGCAAATTGAGAATAATTTCAAGGGTGCAAGGGTGACTTAAGGACACCCTGATGCACACCAGAAATTGACATGTGTGCGCATATGGCGTACATACATGCCCTAAGGGCATGTATGAGCATCACATGCCACCTTTACAAATTGCAAAAAGTGCATTTGGAAAAGAAATCGCAAATTAGCACCAACTACAAGTTGGTGGTAATTTGCGATTTCTTAAGGGAAAATCGCTAATTGGAAATGCGTGATGCTTAGCATTTAAGGAATCACAATTTGCGATTCCTTAAGTGCTGACGAAAAGTTAAGGAATCGCAAATTTTACATTTGCTTAAATTTGCGATGCGATTTTTTCAAACATCGCATTTCCCGTTTTTTTGTCACAAACGCTGCTATTTTGCGATTCACAGCGTTTGCGACAAAAAAAACGCCTGATACATCTAGCCCATAGTGATCTAAAAAATAAGTGTACCCATTGGCTAAATACAAATAGACCACTCCCACCTCAGGTGTTCAGTGAAATGTAATTTGACCGTAGAGTAAGTTGGGTGGGACAAAGAGAGAAACCTATTGAGGGTGATTGCATTTTGATTAATTTTAGAGACAGTCGGGTGGTTAAATATATTTGTGATTGTAGCCAGCCGCAGGCAGCATCTGGAATACAGGCCCTTCCTTTAAGCTATTTTTACCCTCCTTGCCCTCTATTATAGAGAAGGGGTAACTCATGGGAAAGATGGGAACCAAGAGCTCAAGCAGGAAGTGAAAATAACAGGCACCGTAACTCTGATATCTTTCTAACAGATTTAGTGTCTTAGATCAGGTAGATTGACTGATGCCCAGCAGCCAATACTCATCATCTACGGCTCAACAGTTAGGCTCGCCCCCTATTTGTGAGGGAGCTAAGGCTCACAATCAGTTATTGGTCTTGAATAGTGAATTGGCATCAGAAGAAATCTCTAAGGAAACCGTTGATGATATTCAGGAGGCTTCAGAAAGTATCCAATTTGGAAGGGTAGGAACCATGCCTGTTACACCTGAATGAGAGGAGTCTACTTTTGTGTCCCAGGCTTTGAAAGTTCAAAGGTTACAGGGAGCAGTGGTTACTAATCGGTTTCCGATGATAAGCAACAACTTGCATTAGTAGAGAACAACATAGGAAGAGTCGATAGTCACACTGATGCCCCCTATGATACCACCGGTGGTTATGAAGAGGTGAACCCGTGTATGGCTTCTGTTAGAGGGGAGTCCCGTATAGCTCTGCAGAGCCCTAAAGTAGAAACGCCACAGGGCCTAAGGATGTTGTCTTGGAATATAGCTGGATTACATGCTAACATGGACCTCCCCGAATGGGGCGAATTCATTGATACCCATGAAATCTGCTTATTCCAAGAGAACTGGGCATTAACCTCATCAGCGTGGCGCACATTCGTGCGCTATGCTGAACGTTCCATTGGGCTTATGGACTCATGACGGAATGGTTCCGTCATGAGCACAGGCCAAACGACGCTCTTGACGGAACCGTTCCGTCATGAGCATCGAAGAGGCTAATATCTTTGCATAGAGCTGGGTTTGTTACATATTGCAAAGTGGCAGTTCAAGGGCCAAGGGGGAGACCGTCGGGGCGTTTGAGTATATGGGTTGGTATACACCTTGGCTGTACAGTTAAAATTATAGAAATCCACTCCCCTGACATTTTACGTATTGTTCTCTCCCTTAGTAACTTCCCAAAAGTGGCTATTATTAATGTCCTCTGAGGTATGGGCAGACTTCGCAGACATTAGCTTGCTTGGCTTCTTTTCTTTCCATGTTGCCCAAGCAAATCTATTCTATCATCTGTGGGGATTTTAATTGTCACTTGAACCTCTTAACGGCTTACCTCATTCTATTATGAGTGATGAGGATTCAACCTGGAGAATTCCTATGTGTAACGTTTACCCGATAAGGGGCTGGACCCTCCTAGTCCTACAGCTGACCTCACTCACCCTTCAGTTATTCACTGAGGGCATGTAATGGTTGCCTGTCTGCTGACAATCCATGGAATTTCACCATCGAAAGGAATGGACAGTCCTCCACAATTGATTATATCTTGGTAAATGTGGAAATTTGGCACAGGATCCTGAATATTTTGGTCCAGACAAGTGTTGAAAGTGACCATAATCCACTGGTTGTAACTTTGGATAGATATCAACCAGTAGTAGCCCAGGCCTCAACTAACCCATCACCATCTAACTTAATAGCAACCGATAAAGGCAGAAGAATTTGTTGGGGAACATTTGTACAATCCCCAGAAGCAATGGATTCTTTGTATAAATCTATTATCCCCTTCTCAGAAAAGGCAAGTTCCATCTCAGATAGCAGCGGTGTCACTGACACCAAAGAGGTGCTGGGGAAAAATCACCTGGACATGGTTGGAAATCTGACAGAGTTTTTTCATAGTAGTACAATTTGTAAAGGAAATAAATGTAGAGGAAAAACCCCTTGGTACAACAGGACATGCAGGGATGCAAAGCATGCTCTGTTGATCAAACTCAGAGAGGGTGATACTGCAGGTACTAGGGAAGAAAGGGCACTTTTTAAGAAAACTATTTTAGCAGCAAAATCTGAATAGGAAATTGATAGATGTCAGGCCATTAAGAAAGCCCTAGATGACAAAGATACACGAGGATTTTGGAACCTGGTGAAGACAGGAAAAACCGAGGGTCTGCAATTGAGCCAAACCTCGGGAGGAAGTTTGGCGAGCCCATTTTATACTTTTATACTCTAAGTCTCAAATTGGAACCAATGACATGAGTCCACCTGTTAGTGATCATATTTCTGTCCCCCTTGGCGACATACCTCCTTACTCACTGGCTGAGGTAACAGTGGCTCTGGACAAAGTTTAACCTAATAAGGTACCCAGACTGGACAGGGTTCCAGGAGACCTGTTCAGAACTGGACAGGTAGTATTGGCACCATATCTGCAGAGCTTTTTTAATGCAATACTCTACGGTTTGGCACCCCCTCCAACATGGGCAGGTGCCAAGATCATTCCCATTAATAAAAAAGGTTACCCTCTAGAATTGGCAAACTATAGGCCGATCAGCCTAATCGATGTAACACAAAAGATTTTTGCTTGTGTTCTTTTGGGAAGATTGCAGATATGGATGGATGACCACAATATACAAATGCACTTACAAGCCCGCTTTAGGTCCAAAACCTCAACTATAGATCAGTTGTTTAGATTACAACTGATCTATTGGAAAACTATAATGTTGGATGGAGGCTCTCTCTATCTAACATTCGTGGATCTTAAATCCGCGTTTGATATAGCGGATCGAGATCAGCTGTGGGGCTTATTGTTCGACATGGGAGCTCCAGATTACCTTTGTCAACAGCTGAAACGCCTCCACAAAGATACCTTTGCCAGAATAAGATTTGGAAAAAGCGGGGAACTATCAGCTCCTTTCCCCGTTGAGAAGGGAGTGAGACAGGGTTGTGTGCTTGCACCAACCCTTTTCTCCTTCTTCTTAAATGGGCTAATTGAGGATCTTCTAGCCGTTAAGGACATTGATTCTCCAAGACTTGCTAACCGCAAAATACCAGCCTTAATGTTTGAGGATGACACGCTGCTCCTATCTAAAACACCTATGGGGATGCAGCGTGTTCTAGAGACATTTAGCCTGTTTTGTAAGAAAAGGAATTTGGAGGTAAATATACAGAAAACAAAGTAAATGGTTTTCCAATACGACTCTACTAACTGCCCACACCTTAAAATGGATCTCAGGTTTTTAGAGAGGGTGCCTGTTTTTTATTACCTGAGCATTACCCTAAATGATAAAATGGAGTGGGGGCCACAAATTACTAAGGCTAATTTAAAATTAATCCAGGCAACTGGGGGGATTTTAAAATTCCATAGGAGCTGCGCCATAAAGGTTATTGGTCCCCCTGCTGAAATCTATAAGGTTCAGGCAAAGGGGGCCTCTATGTACGGTGCTGAACGGTGGGGTCACCGCCCAACTAACACTCTGACAGTGACCGAAAAAAAATTCTTAAGACAACTTCTGGGCCTTTCAAAAAGCACCCTCTTAACTCCTTTGAGGATGGACCTGGGTATTGTTCCTATTGCTGACCTGATCGCTTTCCGCCCACTCCTCTACTGGCGAAGGCTATGGAGCACGCCAGAGTTAGAAAACTATAGGGAGGAACTTAAATCAGTTATGTCTACTTTGGGGGCGGGGAACAAACCTTGGTTGTCCTTTATCAGGGTTGCATTTCGTGCTATAGGGAAGAATGACGTGTGGTCTGCACCAGAGGAGACATGTCTTGTTACATCTAAACAATGATTAACATCTGCTTTGAAAGAACATAGACTAGAATGTATTCTTCAGACAGCAAATTCATCTAGTCTGACTTCCAGGTTTCTGGATGTAAAGCAGAATTATGGTTTGGAGCTGGTTTTGGACTTTATCCAACCCCTTGCAGCTAACAAATTGTTCCTGCAATTTAGGAACGGGACGCTCTCGCTCTATGCATTTACTAATTACTGGGCTGGTGCTACAAAACAACTTTGTCCCGGGTGTACTGTAGTGGAAGAAACTGAGATTCATGTGATCTTTTTCAGCCCGGCATATAGTTTGGCTAGATCTAAATGGGTCCTACAACTTTGCAGAAACTTGGGTTTAAGAAACTATAGAGAGGTCTTCTGGATAATAAAATATGACACTCACCCGGTTTTTGTTGATGCAATCTCCAAATTTTTATTTGCGATGTGGTGCATACGCAGATGTTTATTGAAAAGATAGAGTAGATAATTTAGGTAGTCTTGTACTATTTAAGATTAACTTTTGTGACTTTAAATTGTATTAATCAAGGATCTTAACTCTCTTTAACATTTTTTTGTTTAACTTATATTTTTAAAAGGTTTGTGCTATATGATGGTATTGTTTAAAATGTTGATAATGGCACCCTTGATAGAGATACCTGCCCATGTTTAATGTCCCCCACGTGACATCTACCTGTAGGGGTGGGACCCTCTACATACAGCCACCTTTTAATCGTCTGGGGTTCAAATGTTAAATCGCATCCACATTTTTATTATCATTGTGTCTCCTATGATGGTGAACTTATAAATGTCATACTATTTGTGCTTTTATGGAAGCAATTGCCGAAATAAAGTTCTTTGACTGACTGACTGATATTTTAAAAAATCATAAAAACAATAATAAAAATTCATAAACAATATATATATTTTTTTATAACATGTATTAAACATATAAAAAGAACACATTTTATAATATTAATTATATATGACAAAAACTTACAAATACTATATATAATAAAATAATATATAGATTTTAAAATAAATATTTCATTTAAACTAGAAATCATTTACAAACGAAAAAGAAATTAATTACAAAATAAATGTATTTCTTTTATTTCTTAACCAATAGCATCACACCAATAACAACACACTTCAATTTTTAATGTACATTTATTTACATATTTAACATAATTAATAATCATATTAATAAAATCGTAATAGAAAAACTATATACATTAATTTCCTACACACACTTTAACACTATAATTTCCACAACACACACCTAAATTAAACTATAACCTATTAAAACACAACAAAACTTAATTTAAAATTACAAACACTTACTATTAATAACTAATAATTAAATACTTGAAATGGAATTAATATCCACCCCTTGCCCCTTTTAAAAATAAATACAACAAAAACATTACCCAAAATAATTATCTATCTAATTAACATTAATTAACAACTATATATTAAATAATTAAAAACAAATTACTTTCCACCCTTTATTGCTATAAACACCACAACACACATCTAAAATTAATTACAAAATTACCCAAATTTATCAAAACTTAATTAATTACAATAAATTAACAACCAATTATTAAATCATAAATTAAAAAAAACATTTCTTCCAACCCTTAACACCTATAAACACCACAACACACACCTACAATTTATTACACATTTTCAAAATTAATTACAAATTCATGAATAATATTAACACCTAATTATTAATTTATAGATTTAAAATAAATGACTTACCACCCTTTACACCTATAAACACCACAACACACACCTAAAATTAATTACACAATTATCATATTTAATTAACAACCAATTATTAATTAATGAATAATAAATTACTTTACACATTTAATACTATAAAATATCAATTAAACAAATATTAATAAATAAAAATAATCAACACATTTTGGGGCTGATTCCGATCCGGTAAAAACCCTTTACAAATAGCCATACGGAGCATATTTCCCGTACGAATCGTACCCGTAAACGTCCCCGTACGAACGATGAAGTACGATTCGGATCCATGGCAGATATCCGTATGAATCGTACTGAAACCGTTCGACTAAAAAATATGTGCGATTTGTATCCGGAACACGCAGTACGCGACGTCCGTACGTAATTAAGCAGCAGTTTCCTGCCCAGTAAGTACGATTCGTCTCTGTGACACTCCGTATGACTCTTTTTCTACGGGAGCTCACAACATCTGGAAAAGCAGAGTCCGACCCGAACCGCATCCCCGGTACGCGACATACACGCCATGAATGCCAGGGTACGGTGTTTACAACGCCATTAATGCCGGGGTAGTGTGCGTGCATACGCCTTGAATGCCGGGGTACGGTGCGTACACATGCTCGCGTATGGCTACATTACAATAGTGATATGACTCGGTCATACGTGACGTTTTCCGTACGAATCTCATTCTGATTCCCCGGTCTGGATTGCACTTGTCGGGTCGTACAGCATGTTTACGATTCGTACAGTTCACTTTGAGGGTCCGTGTCATACGGATTTTCCCTTGCTATTCTACAGTTCGCAACAATGCGGTTGTATATTTTTCCTACGAATCGTACTACGGGATTCGGAGGTAATTAGACGAGTTGTATGGAAAGGGCCACGTATTCGATTCGGTCGTACCGATTAATTTACCGAATTGGAATCCGCCCCTTAATGTAATGAAATTACTTTCCATCCTATTCTGCTATAACCCACTTAGGAACTAAAAACACACATTTCAATTAAAAATAATTAATACATTTAGGGGTCGATTCCGATCCTGGTAAAAAAACGTCCGTACGATTTTCATCCGGAGCCATCGCCGTTTGATTCATACCCGTCCGTCTGAGTCGCGTAGTACGATCTGTATTCTGTCCATCTGTCCGAATCGTCGAGATCCGTACGTATTGCAAGGCTGAAACAGTGAACCGTACGACTCGTACACATGCCGTATGACCCGACGGGTACGATCCGGACTGGGGTATGAGGACACGATTCATACGGTCCACGTCAGGTAAGGGCGATTCGTTCGGAAAAGCACACAATCACTTACAAACCGTACGGTGCGTACACCCCGTGATTGCAGGGATACGGTGCGTTTACACGTGCTGCAGACAGGTCTGTCATGCAGGATTTGTCTCTGGGATGGTAACAGAAGGGGCACACCCTCAACCTGACTATATTATTGGGCTCAGAGGGGTCATCTCTGCCCATTCAGATCTGCTGATTGGGGACGCCTGGGAGGAATTTCACACTTCATTCACCCATCATTTAAGGCTGACCCCAAGCTGCGATTAGCTGAGGATCTAATGCAAATGATCCTTCTGAAAGCTCAAGCAGGTAAAGGGTAACCTTCTTAAATATATTTTCTTTAATATTTATAAACAATCCAACTTCAGCTTTGTTTTGGATTTTTGATAACCAATAAAAATAGGGGTTTCATTATTTTTATAGCTCACCCCATTTCCGAGATTCAGTTTTAGTGTTTTGATCTGACACACTGAAAATAGTTTTAGGGCCTTGTCACTGTAGAGAAATGGTAACATTAATTTTCTACATGTAACACTTTTAAATACCACGCACCCTACCCTATGGGATGTACAGGTCATTTACTAATATTTAATACCTTGGCTGCGCGCGAATTCCGCCGTTGTGCTCAACATTCCAATCCATGGCTTGGACGGCCCCAGCCGTCGTGCGCACAAGCTCACCGTGACTCATGACAGCCAGGGGCCATCATTAGCATGGAAGGGGTTGAAAGGGAGGTTTGAACCTGTCATAAACAATTATATTCACAGATAGCTCTGCAAGTTTTGCACAGCATCAGGCAGACTACAAAAGGAGACCTGAAGCCATGTTTTCTTTGTCACACTAGTGGATGGCATATTAAGTGCTGAAGTTTACAGGTGACATGTAACTATTCTTACCATGGGTGTATTTTTCCCCTGTATAAAATGGGCTAATGTATATATAGGCCAAACAAGGATTAGTCAATTTCTACATGTTTATAAGGTCTGAGCACATACATGGGGCACTGGTCATCAGTGTCCCAGTGTACAGAATCTAAAAACCAGCAATACAATGCAGCAAAATATGAGGTGTAAAAGGGGGCATTTTCTCGCAATCATGTATGAAAATCAGCAAGTAATCCTTTCAGACCAATGAGTTGTTCATTTAAACTAGTATTTTACCCATACAAACCATAGCATTACCAGAAAGAAGCAGTGTAATACGTATATGTACCCTACAGTTATCAATGTCGGTGTGTACTGTATGCATGCAAATCAATGTGGTATTCTAGCAAATCAGTAGGTTATTCATGCAGATAAGTGCATCATGCATGCTTGAAAACTACACTTTGCTTTGTTCAGAATCAGGCATTTTGCCTCTTCGTGCTGCTGGCTCATTGTGAGCTCAACACTGCTTCATCACATGGACTTCAATCCTCTGATTGAGTCAAACTGCAATGCATTGTTATTTGGCTTAATACACACTTACCAGAAAAACTTATTTGCCTAAGGCAAGAGGGTGAGCCAAGGATTCTTTACAAATACTGGGTTATATTTTTCTCCATCATGGGAGCTGTCACTGCTTACTGAAAGACTGTGGATTATTGTTTCACAGCAGCCAAAGATTATAGACAGAGCACCTAAATCCTAGCCTGTCACATCCCTTGAAAGCATTCATACCCACACACAGCTCTGCTAGCTCACCAGCATCCTGGCCCAAGGATTAGGACCCACATAAAGATCAGTCTATGACCCTCTTTCCTGGTTTTATTCCCAACCTGCTATTCAAGTAGTAGAAACGAAACACAGATCCATCAGGGCACCGAGTCAAGACCTGTAAGACTTCTGCGGTTAAAGACTAACCTCATATCTCAGCTTGGGTATCCTCTGAAGTTTCAGTACCAGACCAAACTCAGAACTCTGGCAGTACACCTCAGTTATCATTAGCAGATATCTGATGTACCAGTGCTTATCTACCCGCACAGCCCAGTCCAACCTCACCTAGGCCTGGCATCTCTGCCAAAGTACTCCTGTTCTCAGCTGCAGCACTTCTACTTATTAAACTATGGGGGCTCAAAGATAACTGCACTAAAAGAACTGACTTTTGCAGCATGCAATGCAAAGAAAGAGGTCCTTAACGGATCACAATATGGGCCTCCTTTACAAGTCTGTGCTGCAGCGTGGCTCCACAAGCCCTGTGGCTGGGCCATACTGCGGCACTTACAAAGCACAGGGATGCAACATATTTATAATAATATGTCACATTCCTGTCCTTTCACCTGTGATAGCGCACAATGTGCTGCTATGCACCAACGCAGGCACCCTTGTTACACCATGGTGCAAGGATGTCTGCATCACTGGGATGATTATGTATGTGCAGGAAGGATTCCCTCCCTGAACATAAACAATCTGAAATGACATTTTTCAACTTCAATGTGTGCTGCATTTCTAAACCTGTGGTACAAAAGGGGGTGGTAATGGACGGAGCATCTGAACCAATCAAACACTCACACCCAGTCAAAAGATCTGGGTTTAATCCATCACCGTTCTTTAACCCACTCTGCCACCCCAGTTCAGACATGGCTATATGCAAATAAGTCTGACCCTGTGCCTCATTGGAACAGTCCAGGCAGAACTGCCAAGCCATGCCTTTCCTGGACCGGAAACAAGCTACCGGGGACCGGTTTCGGGCATTCCAGCCGTCTTCCGCCCGGCTTGCTTTAATCCAGTGGCAAAGTGAGCAAGGGACTCATGTCTGAGCATACCCTGCCACACCTATGACGGCCAAAAGCGGTACAAAAGGGGGTGCTCAACATTAGGTCAATCTACTGAAATAAGTAAGCAGGAACAACTTTTCTTTGGGAAGTCATTTGTGAATGATAAAATATCCTGTCGGGACCATGGACATGTACATAACCACCTCCTGGCACTTCTCTCATTGAACACAACCTTTCACATTTTTCCGTTTCTTTCATTACATAGCAAAATCCGTCCATCATCCCCTTTGGTATCGCTTTGTTCGCAGGGTATGCCCAGACATGGGTCCCTTGCTCACTCTGCCACTGGATTCAAGATAGCCTGGCCGATGAGGGTTCAGAACCCGAAACCGGTCCCAGGATGCTTGTTTCCGGTCCAGAGAAGACATGGCTCTCCAGTTCTGGCTGGACTGTTCCCGTGAGGCACAGGGTCAGACTCATTTGCATATGGCCATGTCTGAACTGGGGTGGTGGAGTGAGCTAAAGAATGATGATGGATTGAACCCAGATCCGTTGACTGGGAGTGAGTGTTTGATTTGCTCAAGCGCTCCATCCATCTTCCCCTTCGGTACAGGTCATTTACTAATATTTAATACCTTGGCTGCGCGCGAATTCCGCCGTTGTGCTCAACATTCCAATCCATGGCTTGGACGGCCCCAGCCGTCGTGCGCACAAGCTCACCGTGACTCATGACAGCCAGGGGCCATCATTAGCACGGAAGGGGTTGAAAGGGAGGTTTGAACCTGTCATAAACAATTATATTCACAGATAGCTCTGCAAGTTTTGCACAGCATCAGGCAGACTACAAAAGGAGACCTGAAGCCATGTTTTCTTTGTCACACTAGTGGATGGCATATTAAGTGCTGAAGTTTACAGGTGACATGTAACTATTCTTACCATGGGTGTATTTTTCCCCTGTATAAAATGGGCTAATGTATATATAGGCCAAACAAGGATTAGTCAATTTCTACATGTTTATAAGGTCTGAGCACATACATGGGGCACTGGTCATCAGTGTCCCAGTGTACAGAATCTAAAAACCAGCAATACAATGCAGCAAAATATGAGGTGTAAAAGGGGGCATTTTCTCGCAATCATGTATGAAAATCAGCAAGTAATCCTTTCAGACCAATGAGTTGTTCATTTAAACTAGTATTTTACCCATACAAACCATAGCATTACCAGAAAGAAGCAGTGTAATACGTATATGTACCCTACAGTTATCAATGTCGGTGTGTACTGTATGCATGCAAATCAATGTGGTATTCTAGCAAATCAGTAGGTTATTCATGCAGATAAGTGCATCATGCATGCTTGAAAACTACACTTTGCTTTGTTCAGAATCAGGCATTTTGCCTCTTCGTGCTGCTGGCTCATTGTGAGCTCAACACTGCTTCATCACATGGACTTCAATCCTCTGATTGAGTCAAACTGCAATGCATTGTTATTTGGCTTAATACACACTTACCAGAAAAACTTATTTGCCTAAGGCAAGAGGGTGAGCCAAGGATTCTTTACAAATACTGGGTTATATTTTTCTCCATCATGGGAGCTGTCACTGCTTACTGAAAGACTGTGGATTATTGTTTCACAGCAGCCAAAGATTATAGACAGAGCACCTAAATCCTAGCCTGTCACATCCCTTGAAAGCATTCATACCCACACACAGCTCTGCTAGCTCACCAGCATCCTGGCCCAAGGATTAGGACCCACATAAAGATCAGTCTATGACCCTCTTTCCTGGTTTTATTCCCAACCTGCTATTCAAGTAGTAGAAACGAAACACAGATCCATCAGGGCACCGAGTCAAGATCTGTAAGACTTCTGCGGTTAAAGACTAACCTCATATCTCAGCTTGGGTATCCTCTGAAGTTTCAGTACCAGACCAAACTCAGAACTCTGGCAGTACACCTCAGTTATCACTAGCAGATATCTGATGTACCAGTGCTTATCTACCCGCACAGCCCAGTCCAACCTCACCTAGGCCTGGCATCTCTGCCAAAGTACTCCTGTTCTCAGCTGCAGCACTTCTACTTATTAAACTATGGGGGCTCAAAGATAACTGCACTAAAAGAACTGACTTTTGCAGCATGCAATGCAAAGAAAGAGGTCCTTAACGGATCACAATATGGGCCTCCTTTACAAGTCTGTGCTGCAGCGTGGCTCCACAAGCCCTGTGGCTGGGCCATACTGCGGCACTTACAAAGCACAGGGATGCAACATATTTATAATAATATGTCACATTCCTGTCCTTTCACCTGTGATAGCGCACAATGTGCTGCTATGCACCAACGCAGGCACCCTTGTTACACCATGGTGCAAGGATGTCTGCATCACTGGGATGATTATGTATGTGCAGGAAGGATTCCCTCCCTGAACATAAACAATCTGAAATGACATTTTTCAACTTCAATGTGTGCTGCATTTCTAAACCTGTGGTACAAAAGGGGGTGGTAATGGACGGAGCATCTGAACCAATCAAACACTCACACCCAGTCAAAAGATCTGGGTTTAATCCATCACCGTTCTTTAACCCACTCTGCCACCCCAGTTCAGACATGGCTATATGCAAATAAGTCTGACCCTGTGCCTCATTGGAACAGTCCAGGCAGAACTGCCAAGCCATGCCTTTCCTGGACCGGAAACAAGCTACCGGGGACCGGTTTCGGGCATTCCAGCCGTCTTCCGCCCGGCTTGCTTTAATCCAGTGGCAAAGTGAGCAAGGGACTCATGTCTGAGCATACCCTGCCACACCTATGACGGCCAAAAGCGGTACAAAAGGGGGTGCTCAACATTAGGTCAATCTACTGAAATAAGTAAGCAGGAACAACTTTTCTTTGGGAAGTCATTTGTGAATGATAAAATATCCTGTCGGGACCATGGACATGTACATAACCACCTCCTGGCACTTCTCTCATTGAACACAACCTTTCACATTTTTCTGTTTCTTTCATTACATAGCAAAATCCGTCCATCATCCCCTTTGGTATCGCTTTGTTCGCAGGGTATGCCCAGACATGGGTCCCTTGCTCACTCTGCCACTGGATTCAAGATAGCCTGGCCGATGAGGGTTCAGAACCCGAAACCGGTCCCAGGATGCTTGTTTCCGGTCCAGAGAAGACATGGCTCTGCAGTTCTGGCTGGACTGTTCCCGTGAGGCACAGGGTCAGACTCATTTGCATATGGCCATGTCTGAACTGGGGTGGTGGAGTGAGCTAAAGAATGATGATGGATTGAACCCAGATCCGTTGACTGGGAGTGAGTGTTTGATTTGCTCAAGCGCTCCATCCATCTTCCCCTTCGGTATCATCTTTCATTACATACTCAGATGTTGTTCCATTCCCCTGTGTTTCCTACTTTTTCTTTGTGCATCTGGATTTCCATCTGTCTAAATCTCCCTATTTTTGTAACAATGACAATAATTCTTTTATCTGCAATTTTCTTCCTGACACATTCATATTCTCTAAATCTTTGAAGGAAAATTCTTCCCTATATGGTTCTTGCAATACTTTTGACTTGCCTATGTCATTTTCCATTTCTGAGGCAAAATTCATTATTTTCCAATGAAATGTTTGTTTTTCAGGTGATGCTTCTGCATATGAAAAACAACTCTTCTTCACTGAAAGAATTTAATCTCTCTAGCCCTACATTTCCAGCTACTTTCCAATTCTACCCTTAATTTAAAAATGTCTAATTCTTTTGGCTGTGATTTTGGCTTTTCCATATCTCATGTCCATCTTTCTATTTCTTCTGGGGTTACTACAGTGGCATTCTTCGTTCCTGTGAATGTTTCAATCTGTACCTCTCTTGAACGAATCATTTAATGGCTCTCTTATGGGCAAACCATTAGGGAAATTACTGACTCACACTCACTTGCCTGGTCATCAATTATTATGTTTTTATTTCTGGGTTGCGTAAAAGGAGTAGTCAGAACGGGAGTTTTAGGGCTGGTTTATTTATCTCCATATAAAGGAACATCTGGACCTATAGTCACTGGGATCGTTAGGGCTTCAGGACTCGTATTCAATTGGGTTATTTTCTGAATTAACTCACTTCTGTGTTTATTTATTGCTTCTGTTTCTTTTTCTTGCAACAACGTTTCTATATTAGTCTCATGACCAATCTGTAGAACCAATGGTGTTTTTAAGACTGGGGCACTAGGGGGTAATTCTATGTGTTTCTTCCTGGTAAGGTGGAGAATTTTTCATTAATAGGTCTTCAAGATAATCCTCTACTACATCTCAATTACCAGTCATTAAATTCTTAGTTTTCTCCGTACATATACTTCCTATCATTTCTTCTTCTGTACTAACTACATGATATAATCCTTCCACTATCATAGACTGTCTCCATTGTTTCATCTGCTTATCTCGAGTCTCTCTGGGAAATCTAGGGTAAAATTTAATTAATTTTCTGTCACATCAACATCTGTCTTGCTCAAAAGCCTCAGTCTCCCACTCTTCTAAAGCTACATACTGTGTTAATCTAGGTCTGGGTTCTAATTCATTCATGCGAGTTCGCAAATTATGCTAAATGCTACCATTAAATGTTCTATGCTCTGGAAATGCTAATATTCCATTATCTTTTGTGTATTCTATCCAATTTTCTAACCCTACACAAGTGTGGTAGCCTCTTTCTATCATCATATATGATACAGGGGGTTTCGGAGGTGGAATAATAATACATGTTCTTGTTTTAATGGGCTTATCCTTTTTAAAATAATTCTTAATTTTCTGCATAATTGACCTTTTTCTCTTCTCTTTGTACATGATGGTCGGCCTTCCTCTAATGTACTGTTCTTGAGCAAACCCTATACATCTTTTATCTGGACGAGTCCCTATTATAGTTGGATCTATGCCCCACATAAAATCACCACTATCTATTAACACTGAAAATTCAATTTTTGCAATTTAATCAATTATTTACTTCTCTGAAATGTTTCTCCAATACTAGCGCATCTTTTATTCTAGTGACCAATCAATTTTTACTTTACAGAAACACTTTAACCAATGCTTTCACAGCTTTTCTGTGATGTGAGTTTTAGCTCTCTGCACTCAACCCTCCTTTGCAAAATTACCTCAGCTACACATCCGCTGTCTCAACCAATCCCAGCATGGCTCTCTGTGATGTCAGTACAACACCTATGACTGACCCATCCTTTGCAAGCTAAATACGACAACATAATTTCTTTCAATTTTTAATTATACATTTAATTAAGTAACAACATCAAAACATTTGCTACTGTGCCTGATTGACTAAATTTAAAGGAAAGTAAATTTGTTTTGCTGCAAGTAAAACTTTTCCATTTACCCTTCATACACTACGAGTAAAACTTCTCCCGCTTACTCTTCACGCAAGCAAAAGAACCTGTTACTTCTTTAGACTTACCCTTTCTAGGTGATATAACGCCAAAGTGAACTCTTTTGCTATCAGTCACTCTCACTTTTACACAAAAAAATAATCCTTAACTAGTGCTTCAAGTTTTACCTATCTATCTGCACTCACTTCATCAAGGCCAGTAACCTCACTGCAGTGTGGCTTCCATTTACCACACGCTATTCAATATCCCCAGGGAAATTCCAGACAACATGTAACAATACAAAACGGGTTTGGTTATTACATAAATCAATAAAATCAATACACAAACTAACTACCTATCTTAACCAAAACCTAACCATAGCTCTGCTATCAAGCTAATACTGATGGCGCAAGATTACCAGATTAAGATATTTGTATAACAACATACTCACCTGGGTCCATAAACATACGCACTTTAAACCGATAACCTACTTTCCAGCCTATCACTTGTTTTATATTTTATACCTGAACACCCTAACTTACCAATTCCTTGTCACTTGTATGTATTCTAATCACTGAGGAACATGGATCTGGCAGTTAGAATAATAGGTAATATAAACATTTACCTTATTCTTAAAATAATCACAGACTCAGGAAAGTTTTAAACACATTTATCTATGCAATATTTTGTGAATCAAGTACTGATAAACAGCAGTTAAAGACCTTTCAATTAGAAAAATAATGATCAAAGGCAAATCATTAGAAACTCTGCGGAAATCTTAGACATTGGTACCTAAGAAGGGTGAGAAAAGGAAACGGTACAAAGCGATACCACACAGATTTATATTTACCTAGAATGGTGCGAGGACCAACCCCTGGCCAAGGGCTGGAAAGAAAGGGCTCCCGAGTAGACAGGAGCCAACAGGTTGGGACTGGTGCAGGACAGGATGGGTAACCTCCGTTAAGTGCAGCACTAGCATCACACCCCTCTCTGCAGCTACTTTTGTTCCCTTCTAGATGACAGAGTCTTTTCCTTCAGCAATCTCCTGATTCTTCTTTCAGAGTGCTCGACCAGCCCTCTGAGGTCTGCGGCATCCACCATTATTCTTCAGCATACGTTGGGTCAGTAACAGGTTTGTGACAAGTATGACAATCTAACTGACTAAGCCTACCATAGTTATAGCATTTCCAGGCAATGTACAACCCACCAATGTTGCAAATTCGTATATTCCTTTTATTGATTGGTCGAAAAGACGGGGAGAGGTCATCACACCATACCAGTATGAAGTCATTTTCCTTTATTTTAATTAAGCTAGATTCCCACACAAAATTTTACTTTCCCATGTTTTTATTCCACCCAGCATTATTTCATTTTGGTTCATATACATTGTATAACATTTTATTCTCTTTTCTTCCTTTCTCCGGGTCAGGAGGTGAGGTTCCCAGGCACATAACTGGTTAGATGGGACTTGGCAGTTTTTCAATGCCAATGAATTCAAGGCATTCAAAGTTCCAGTGCGCATGCACCGCAAATCCAAGATGGAGAATACAGACACCCTTCAGGCCCAAATACGAGCTATCAATAAAGTCAAAGAGAGAGACATTAGAATACTAAAATAAATAAATGCACTGTATACCACTTATTTCTACTCTAGCCCCATTACTTTAACTATTGCATTAGCAAATTAGAAAGACACACCTGGTTTAGTTTAAGTAAGAGCATATGTGTTAGCATGTGAGTTTCGCTCCCAGACATTTTAGGTACTACTGTGCAGCTTCAAAGAATTCCCACCAAAAGCAAAGGACGTCACACTACGTACATGCAGTAGACGCATGCGCAGAAGAGTTCCTGCGTTTTCAGCAGCCATATTAAGACATTCGGGTTACTTGTTAGTAAATGACATAGGAAAGCTTCCCCTAGATACCAAAATGGCATGTGGTGTAATTATTAGTACTTACAAAACATGTTGGTTAATAAGTTATATGTTATTTTGAGAGGGCTGAATCCAAGCAAGTTTCTTTTACATATGAAACCTTGCTCCATCGCCACCCAATCATTAATTTTCAAAAGGGAAAATAAAAGGTTTTCTCTCACATTGGATCGATCCATGTCGTCTTTCATTTTGGATTGATCCATTTCAGATTCCGTTTTTATACCATCTTTACAAATTAGATCCCTCATCCATTTTCTACTCAAATTGCATAGCCTCTTCCTACCTCTCATTTTCCAAAAGGAGACACATCCCCCCCTTCACTATTTGGATATTTCTGTAACTCCAGAGCAAGTCCTTGATGGCATCATGACAACTTTTGCTATTGCTGATGGCGAGCTGCAAACCCTCTTTCAACACTCTTATCCACCTATCCACAATTCCATTGGATTGTGGATAATGCACAGAAGAATGTTTGTGTATAATATCATGTCCTTCAAGAAAAGTTTTCATTTCAATAGAAGTTAATTGCACTCCGTTGTCCGTAAGAATAGATCCAGGAAATACCTCCCTCTCAAATACTTCATTGAGAAATTGTATAACAATCTTAGAAGTAATTTGCTGAACCAATTTAACTTCAGGTCACTGGGGAAATTGATCGATAAGAACAATGGCATATAAGGAATTATGTCCCCAACTCATTGGTGCAGCTATGTCAAGAGATACATTTTCCCACACACAAGATGGCCTGGAAACTAGAGAGTGATGATAAACAAGGGCCTTCTGTGACTTGTCACTAATACTGCATTGAACACATGATCTGACTTTCCTTTCAACACATCTGTCAACAGCAGGCCACCAAAACTCACTCCTAATCCTTCTCTTCATACTCGTCATACCAGGATGCCCTTCATGTGCCATATCTAAGACAGTTTGTCTGAGATCATTAGGCACAACTAATTGTAGACCCCTCAATAAAATACCATCTTGAATAGATAATTCCTGTGCCACTAGGAGAAAAGGTATGATTCTCTGAGGTAAATCAGCTTTATTGGGCCGAGATGACTTCACATAACATATCACCTTGGAAATATCTAGATCATTATCACAAGCCAATCTCCATTGATCTTCTTTTATGCACCATTTAGATACTTTACAGACACTACTTTGTCTAGCTCACAACCATCCACAATGACACCATATCTTCTATAGGTAATCTCAACAGACAGTCAGCTAGAACGAAATATATTCTACCTTGAAATTAAAATCTTGTAGTTTGTACTGCCATTTAGCAATTCTGCTTTTTCACAGTCTTTTGTTGTAAACATTTCCACCAAAGGACGGTGGTCAGTCCTAACTTTAAATGTAGTACAGTACTCATACTTGCAAAAATATTCAATACCCCACCAACAAGCAAGTGTTTTTTTTTTTCAAGAGTGGAATACTTATTCTCAGCACCTCTTAATGGTCTAGAAGCAAACGCAATGGTGACCAGATGCCCCTTTTGATTTTGCATAAGTACAGCACCAATGCCAACACTGGTGGCATCAGAAACAATTACAGATTCACATAGTGTATCAAAAGGAGCTAAAGCAGGTGCTGAAGCTATGCATTTTTTAAGAAGAGAAAGGTCAGCAGTACTGTTGAGATCCCATTCAAGCATTTGGTGCTTTTTAATCAAATTTCTCATGTGCACAGTTTTGTCTGCGAATGATGGTATAAATGTTGTGTACTATTCTGGCAGACCCAGGAGAGATCTCAACTGATCCTTGTGTTGAGGTTCAGTTGCTTCTTCAATAGCTTTAAATATATTTTGTTTCAGAGAAATTCCATTTTTACTGATGGAATGACCTAAATAATCAACACCCCAAATTTGCATTTTTTGATAGTTAAAGTCAAAACATTGTCTTGAAGAATAGATAACACTTTGTTTGAGAGCTCAGAGTGTTCTTGACTACTTTTACCACAGACAAGGATATTGTCTTGAAAATACAAAACATTTTTACAGCTTAAAACAAATTGTGCATGACCCTCTGAAATAAGGAAGATGCAGAAATTAGCCCAAACGACATCATTTTGTATCTAAAGGCACCTTCAGTCATGATGAAAGAAGTGAATTGCTTGCTATCTTCATCCAAAGCAATCTGATGATATGAATTTGATAAATCTAGGGTAGAAAATATTGTGGCCTCTTTAAGTTTGACATCTCCCAAACATTAGGTAGGGGATGTCTGTCCACCCATACATTTGTGTTTTAATCTCTTAAGTCCACACACAACCTAATCTTACCATTAGGTTTATGTACAATGACAACGGGAGAAAGCCACTCAGAAGATTCGATCTCTTCTATGACGTCCAATTGGCATAATCTTTCTCATTTCTTCTTTACAGCTTTTCTCAATATCAAAGGAATAGCCCTAACTTTATGGACTCTAGGAATTGCATTGCGCTTTAAAATGATTTCATGCATAACATTTATTTGCAATCCTAACCTTTTTCCCATTCAGTTGTAGGACAATTACTCACTTGATGAATCAAGTCAGAATTTCCCAACACCAGATCAGGATGATAGAGATCTAAAGTGATCATTAAATCTCTTTGCTGTTGCCAACCTAACAGACAAGATCCCTCTTTGGCCACATATATTTTAGCATTTATGGATTTTCCTTTAAAACTAAGATCAGAAGAGAAAAACCTAAAACTTCAATTAGCTTTTTTCCATAACCCACCAATTTTATATCAGGGGGTAACAAGCAAACATTTGGAAATGCCATTCATCACCAATAAGAGTGTCCCTTGCACCTGAATCAGGCATGAATTTGACTTCCTTATTGCCTATTAGTATTGTACAAAATTGGGCATCTTTTATGTCAGCATCAATTTCATATACAGTTAACATAAATTCAGCTTCATCTATGCCACTATTAACCTCCTTGACATTATCTGATCTTGAATTTTTGACAACTATCTCTTTATTTCTAAACATATTCTTGTTTCTGAACATCCTAGCATAATGTCCTTAGAGTGGCAATATTTGCATGCTTGACCTTTTGCAGGACATCTTCTATCAGTGGGCACATGTCCCGGAATTCCACATTTGAAGCAGATATACTCTTTTCTTTCCAATATATATTGCTAGAAGGAATAGATTTTCCTAAAGATTTATTGCTAACGTTTTCATCAGTAGTTTTCTTTTTCACAATATTAACTTCAGCTGTATTTGTCTTTTCCGAAAGTTCCAATATCCCCAAATTCATATTTTCAAAGCGATGAGCAATGTCAATAGCTTTAGGAAGAGTTAAATCATCTGCCAAAAGTAATTTTTCTTGCAGTTTGATATCAGCTACTTTATGTACCATTTGGTCATGTACCATTTGATTGTGGAAAGTGAAATATTTATACTTGGCGGACAATATTCTTAAATCATTTACAAAGACATCAATGGGTTCATTAGATAATGGCCCTCTGCTAAGAAACTAATGTTGTGCTACAACTTCATTAGTTTTTTAAACGTATTGTTTAATAAGTTGTTTGATGGTGTTGATAAACACATCAACATCCCCATCACTGGAATTGGTCGGTATAGAGGGTAAATGGCTCAAAATTAGTCTTCTGTCTGCACCTAAACAATGCTTTAATATTGCAAGTTTGCATTTGTCAGTGTAATCATCTCCCCCAATTGTCTCAATGTAGGCTTCTGTTTCCACTCCACAGGAAGGTCACCTGGAGTAGCCAAAAATGGGGACGGAGCACCAATGCCTTCCATGGAATTATAAAAATTCACATATATTCAAGAAAGACTGAAATTATACATTATATAAACAATGGGACTAAACCACTCTGATGATTCAATTGGTTCGATGACGTGCGCCTTGCATAAACTTTGCAGCTCCTTCTTTAATTTCTCTCAAAGTGCAAATGGTACACTCCTCGCCTTATGTACACACGGAACACAATTGGATTTTAGAACAATGCGATGTTCAAATTTAGTTAAGCATCCAACCTCACTTCTAAACAACTTCGGATATTTTGTGCTCCACTTGCTTTTCTCAGAATCTTCCATTGCAAGTATTTGATCACGGTGATTTGGATCCAACTTGATCCCTAATATTTTTTGTTCACACCATCCCAATAAGGTTCTATCCTTTTCTACAACATACACCTTGCTAAATATTTCCTTGTCTTTATGTGAAAGTTTACAGTTAAATAATCCTACTAAAGGAAGCTAAACTCCAAAAGAACCAAGGGGTTAAATGACAGGAGAATTCAATTTACATTTGCCAATTTTCTTTCATGCATCTTTGTCTATAATAGTGTACAGAGAGCAGGAATCTGCCCATACTAGAACTTTAGTACCATTGATACCTAGCATGCATTTAGGAGTATTGTACCCTTCACAAAGTTCATTGATAGTATTTTCATATACAACACAGACTTCAACTGCATCTCTTTCATCGGAGAACTCCTCTTCACTATACTCTTGTATGGCGTGTACTGTACATTTGCAATTATTAGATGAACTGGTTTTGCACATGCATGCAAAATGTCCTATTCTTTTGCATTTGTAAAATTTTTCTTTAGTCGCTATGCACTTATCAGAATCAGTGGTATGTCTTGGGCTGCCGCATCAATTAAATGTACGATTATGATTGGGATGAAAATTTTAAACAATCTTGTCACTTTTCTTGACACTCTTTTTTTCAACAGCACATACTTTAGTAAGCTCCCCTTTATCTTTAACTTGATCTGAATTAAGTTCGTTGACATACTTAGAAGTATTCTCTATGTGTCTCGCTACTTCTATTGACTTCTTTAATGTGGGATCTTTTAAGTCTAACAATCTTTCCTCTATTTTCATATTATTCGTCCTATTAATAAATTTGTATCTTATTATTTCTTCTGTTGGCTCTTTAAATCTACATGTTGATGCAAATGTTCTGAGTACCAAAATGTCCTGCTCAACTGATTCTCCTGACTGATGCTCTCTTGAATAAAATGTGTGCCATTCAACCACAATACTGACTTTTTTACCAAAATGTACCTCTAAGGCTTTTACTACTTTTGCATATTCATCAAAATTGTCATCCTGTGTTTCCTCACTCTCGTCAGCTTCTTCACCCTCGTGATTGGTAGAATTTACTCTAGCGGGGCTAGGCAAAGTTTTTAACACCTTTCTGCGCTCAATTAGTAAATTATGTTTCAATAATGCTACTTTGCGGGAAGCTACTAAATCCTCTCCACTAATCACCTCTAAATAATCTCAAATGACTCAATCCAATCCTCCCAGGGCATTATAGGTTCCCCAGGATTTTGCAAGAATTTTGGTGGAGCAACTACAGATGATACAGCCATTCTGATAGAGTTAAATCAAACAAAACACCTATTTAGTATCAACACTTCTAATTGTTTTGTATATTGTGAATGCAACTAGATTAAACCAGTGTTTATTTAGTATTAACACTTCTATTTGTTTTGTTCACAATAATGTATCACTTCCAGTCACCAGTTCCTCATAGTATTACACAAGTTACATGGACATAAAAAAACAAGTTAAAATAACCAAAGTTGTCACTGCTGTCATAAGATGATTATAAGTCACTGTCCCAACTTTTTGTCCACAGCGTGTTCCTTCCGAGAGTTTACATCCGATGCTGTCGTGCGAGTCCCAACCGGCACCAATATACTTCCTGTTCACGCGATGTGATTGCGCAATACTCATATTCACATGTAAAACTTCCTGTTTCTACATGAAATCGCGCTGACGCTGCTCACAATGGTGCGAAAGTTTGTCAACGCATTGTTTACTGGCGCGTTATGTCTTCCTGCAACTCCACACGTCATGACCTATCCGCGCTGAAGCTCCTTACAGTGACGCACACAGGCGGAAAGACAATGACGGTATGAAGCTTGCGCAAGTCAACATATCGCCAGTGAATACTTGTAAATCAACAATGCAGGTACGCCCCACGCTGCGCAGACAATCCTCCAGTACTTCACTTCAAGACAGCACTGATTCACTTCCAGTCAGCATTACTAGCACCAACCTTGGCCGCACACTGCCGCTAGTGCCATCATAGCACTTCCATCATGCAAACACTGTGAACAGGACTCGCGGCTGGTGCAATCAAAACACAATCTAATCGCTCCAACACACTTTGCTACTATTCTCTTTGGTGCGCCTCACTTTAAGAACAAGTCCCAATGCTGTCCCAGACACTGGCATTGGCTACAAAGCACTCGGAACGCAAAGTGGTACTTGATTTGTTTTCCTGCTTGACTTGTTTTTTTTCACAGGCAATGGTTGTCCGATCTCGATCCAAAGGATTGTTGGTATCCACCTAATCTTCTTTTACCATCCCATCCCCATCACCACTTTTACAAAGTACACTTCATAGATTAGGTTGTAAATATATGTATTAAGTTACACGGAGCAACCCCATGGCATGTCTGTATCTGCAGCAGCCGCCCACCAAGTGACTCCAATCTTCCAGAACATTAGGAGTCTAACATAGCACCCATCACTAGGCTACATACACAATAGCAAGGTTGTTGAGATACAAAAGACACCATGTCCCTGAGTCCTTCAATGGCTATGACAACGTATTGTTCAGGTTATTACTAGCCAATCAGGATTGACCTGTCCTCTATAAAGTGGACAAAATGAGCATATTTGGGCACCAACAGTACAGCTATGCCTAACGTTTTAACAACTGGTGCCCAACCTGAGCTCCTCTTTTAATACATGATAATAAAAACAGCTGAATGGATTTACGTGAAATACTAAAAAGCACTCTTGTTGAATATATGTCTAACTTTCAAATTTGTTGTAATTCTGTTCAGACGTTTTTTCGGTATTGCTTCCCAAAATGTTCTATGGGAAATAACATAGGAAATGGGGACTGCCCAATTTTGAGAAACCCACTACTCCGATTACCCTACAACTTTGCAAGAAGGAACTGATGAAGATAAACTTTGTTTCTGAAAAATTTCATGCCGATTCATCAGACAGTGACAAAGGTATTAGCCAAACAAAAACCACTCATTCTATTGAAACTCTGACCTAATTATATTTAATATGGGTATATACACACATCCATCCATAGTCATATGTAAAGTTTTTAAGCAAACATGTAAAAGTGTGCACACATAATCTCCATGATTGTCAGTTTTATATATCTGGCTTGCTGTGTGCCCCCCACTACAAATCACTTCTGGAGACGCCAGTGGTATGTTCTTTTGAAAAAACGTTTAATTGAGGCAATATCCTTATAGACAGCCAGTACTGGTGGCCTTCCACTGGTATCTTCACACAGAAAAAAGCTAACTTTTGAGAACACATTTTCGCTTCCTTCTCAGCAACACTTCACACACCCTGAACCTCTTCCCACACAGTGCTGCAATCAAAACAAAGATTATTTTAATTTATTCCATTTCTCTGAAATTCATTTCAGTAATGTGTTATAAATAAAGCAGACTTGGCAGCAAGTTCAGAACATTTATTCAAGTTCTCCTATAAACTCTTATAGAATAGAGTAGGCAGGCTGTGGATAGAAGTTTGGTGTTTGGAAGCTTCTGTCATACTATTAATAAACATTACAGAAGTTAAAATCCATACACAAAAAAGCACAACGGAAAGGAACAGAATCCCCAACTTCATTTATAAAGTAAAATATGTGTGTTAGAAAAGGTTGCATTGCATAAAAGGGGTAAGGGGTAGGAAGGATGGCACAGGTACCAAGGCGAGGGGGCAAATAAACATAAATTGGCATTATTAATAGGGAGTGTAAATTATGTTCTAACTACAGAGTTCGAGGACTGTGCACAGCTGAAAATATCAACGATTTGCACTTATATTAATAAATACCTATCCCTCACAGTTCATACAGCTCTGTTTCATGTAGATTCTCCTCTCTGCTGTTTCATGTAGGTGCTACTCTCCACTGTTTCATACAGGCACTACTCTCCACTGTTTATTGACGGTTCTACTCTCCACTGTTAAATGTAGGGACTTTAATGTAGGAACTACTCTCTACTGTTTAATGTAGGATCCACTCTCCACTGTTTAATGTAGGCTCTTTAATGTAGTCTCTACTCTCTACTATTTAATGTAGGATCTACTCTTCACTGTTTAATGTAGGTTCTTTAATGTAGGAACTACTCTCTACTGTTTAATGTAGGATCCACTCTCCACTGTTTAATGTAGGCTCTTTAATGTAGGCTCTACTCTCTACTATTTAATGTAGGATCTACTTTCCACTGTTTACTGTAGGATCTACCTCCAATATGTAATGTAGTATCTACCTTCTACTGTTTAATGTAGGATCTACCCTCTACTATTTAATGTAGGATCTATGATCTACTCTCCACCTTTTAATGTTGGAAGGACTCTACACTGTTTAATGTGGATCTAGTATCTACTCTCCACTGTTTAATGTGGGATCTATCATCTAATTTCCACTGTTTAATGTAGGATGTACTCTCCACTGTTTAATGTTGGATCTATGATCTACTCTCCGACTTTTAATGTAGGATCTGGTAACTAGACATAATATCGACTCCACAATATCGAATGGACAAAATATTGAGTTAAAAATATCGACAATAATAAAATATCGATATCAAAAATATCGTTGGTCCAAATATCGACTAAAATAATGATTAAAAAATATCGATTCCAAAAATATCGACTCAAAAATATCGACCAGACAAAATATTGATAAATAGTCAAAGTAAAAAATATCGAGATTATGTAGAAAAAAGGTTAACATTTTTTTTGTTATTAATAGTAATATAAATTGTAGTTAATGTTTAGGAGCGGGTTGTGGGTTTATAGGGGAATAGGGTGGGAAGTAATTTAATAATAATTAATTAATTAATATATGTTTGTAATTTTTTTTATTAATAATTAATTGGTAATTAATTCATATTAATTAGTTAATTAATTAATATAATTTTGTACATATTTTTTATTAGTAATTAATTGGTAATTAATTAATTTTAATTAGTTAATTACATTATTAGAGTAATTTTTATTATCTATAATTTTGTGTTATTGTTAATTAATTAATTTGGAAAAATTAATATTAATTAATAAATTCAATTAATTACAGCTAATGTGCTAATATATTTACTTTATTGTTATTGTTAATTATTAATTAATTGGTAATTAAATAATAATAATTAGTTTTGTGTAAAGGAGTATTTTTAGGGTTCAGGGTCAGTTTTCAATTCTTGGGTAAAGGGGTATTTTTTTGGGTTCAGGGTCAGTGTTCAGTTTGTGGGGAAAGGGTTTTTTTTAGGATTCAGGGTCAGTTTTCAGTTTTTGGGTAAAGGGGTTTTTTTAGGGTTCAGGGTCAGTTTTCATTTTTTGGATAAAGGGGTATTTGTAGGGTTCAGGGTCAGTTTTCAGTTCTTGGGTAAAGGGGTATTTTTTGGGTTCAGGGTCAGTTTTCAGTTTGTGGGTAAAGGGGTATTTGTAGGGTTCAGGGTCAGTTTTCAGTTCTTGGGTAAAGGGGTATTTTTTGGGTTCAGGGTCAGTTTTCAGTTCTTGGGTAAAGGGGTATTTTTTGGGTTCAGGGTCAGTTTTCAGTTTTTGGGTAAAGGGGTATTTGTAGGGTTCAGGGTCAGTTTTCAGTTCTTGGGTAAAGGGGTATTTTTTGGGTTCAGGGTCAGTTTTCAGTTTGTGGGTAAAGGGGTATTTGTAGGGTTCAGGGCCAGTTTTCAGTTCTTGGGTAAAGGGGTATTTTTTGGGTTCAGGGTCAGTTTTCAGTTCTTGGGTAAAGGGGTATTTTTTGGGTTTAGGGTCAATTTTCAGTTTTTGGGTAAAGGGGTATTTGTAGGGTTCAGGGTCAGTTTTCAGTTCTTGGGTAAAGGGGTATTTTTGGGGTTCAGGGTCAGTTTTCAGTTTGTGGGTAAAGGGTTTTTTTAAGGGTTCAGGGTCAGTTTTCAGTTTTTGGGTAAAGGGGTATTTTTAGGGTTCCAGGTCAGTTTTCAGTTCTTGGGTAAAGGGGTATTTATGGGTTCAGGGTCAGTTTTCAGTTTGTGGGTTAAGGTTTTTTTGGGTTCAGGGTCAGTTTTCAGTTTTTGGGTAAAGGGGTATTTTTAGGGTTCAGGGTCAGTTTTCAGTTTTTGGGTAAAGGGGTATTTCTAGGGTTCAGGGTCAGTTTTCAGTTCTTGGGTAAAGGGGTATTGTTTGGGTTCAGGGTCAGTTTTGTGTTTTTGGGTAAAGGGGTATTTTTAATTAACATTAATTAGTTAATTAATTAATATAATTTTGTACATATTTTTTATTAGTAATTAATTGGTAATTAATTAATTTTAATTAGTTAATTACATTATTAGCTTGACTGGAGTAGGAATAGTAAATAATTATTGGTCAGTGTCCAGCACCTTCCATGATATTAGCTTGACTGGAGTATCAATAGTAAATATTAATTGGTCAGTGTCCAGCACATTTGCATATATTTTTACATTACTGTGTTATTATATTACAAAATAATGCAAAATGGATGTTTTCAAAAAACTTCATTAAACATTTTTTATTTTTTAATGTGTACTACAATACAATCACAAACAAAAATAACATAACATTATTTTGAAATGTAGTATTCGCAGAATAACACATTATCATTTATATACATGTTGTAAATTATCACACAAAATTATTTAACAACATTTTGTTCTGTAAATAAAAAATATTTTCATCATTAACTTTGAGTAACAAGTATTTATATTGAATTAAATAAAAAATAAGTTTTTTTCAGCTTCTTCCATTTATATTTAATAATGTTAATATTATATATTAATATTATTAAATATATATTTTTTACATTTACATTTTTATAAAGTAACATGACAATTATTATATTTGCTCAAGAAATGGAAATACAAATTAAGACATTTTTTGGTACATATTTCAGACAATGTTGTTTTTAAATGAAACATATAAATATATTATGTTGTAAACTTTATAACAGTGTAGGGGAACAATATGTTTAATAATAATATCTGGTATTGCAAAAAGATTATTTATGCAATTATATACTTTTATAATACTTAGAAATTATTATAAAACATTTTGTTATAATTAATAAAAATAATAACAAATATAATTATTATTATTATTATTATTAATTACTAAACATAACCATTTATTTCTTCTTTTCAGAAAAACATACATTCAGAGAAAAAAAATACATTATTTCAGGGCATTGTTTATATATTAAATGGTTATAATTTTGATATTAATAACAATAAATAAGGTATATTATTTATTATTATTAATTATTAACATAAACCATTATAATGTTTAGTTAAAAACAAACATAAAGTTGTCCTATAAATGTAGACAATAAGAAATTATTTACATATATTATTTCAAGTCTTACATAATTTTTTAATATTATTAATATATAATAATTACTATATATTAATTAATATTAAATATATTTATATTTTTTAAACATGTTAAATTATAATGAGTCTAGTGTATTAATTTGTTAAAATAACAATGTGTATGTATTATATTTTTTAACTATAACATTGTATTTTCTATGATACCTTTTCAAAAATGGTTTAAGGGGACTACTTTTTTACCGCGTAAGGTTATTGCGCTTCATTCAGGACTGGAGAAGCTCGCGGTTGGGAGTTGCTTCGCGTGGAGAGAGGTAAGGTTAATTTTACATACAAATTATAACTGAGTGGTAATGTTTGAGGGTATATTTGAACTGTGTAGTGTTTTTGTGTGTATGTATGAATTGTTTAAGTAGCGTTTAGGTGAAATGTCGTCGTTAGAGATGCGTTGTGTATGTTTTAGTTCTAGTGTTATTTTAAGTGTTAGGAAATGTCTTCTTACATGGTTAATGATAATTGTGAGTGTATTTACAAATGTTATGGGCTATTTGTGGGTGGGTTTCGTTATGTCAGTTTTTTTACAGGTTTCGGTTCCTCGCATGAAAACTACATGGAAGGAAGCGTGTTTTTTTCCGGAGAAACTAATGTATGACTTATTATGGTTATATTGTGACATGTATCTCCTATTTTTTGTGTTTGCCAGGAGCGGATTTTACATTTTTTAAACATTTTTCAGGTTTTTGGAGGGTTTCGAATTGGATTGATACATTGATATGCGCGACCGTTTTTTAAAAGTTGTGTGTATATCACTTTAAATAGTAAAGTGTCCACACTACTGTTTTCAGGATTTCCTGGACCGTCTATTTCTTTTTTACTTAATTTTCGGGTTTTTGAGGGTTTCCCATATTGGAATTGTCCTATATTGGAATGGATTATATGGATTGTATTTTGCTTGGTTACGTCTTTTTCATCTACAAAAATTGTAAGTATTTAAAGTACTTTTTTTATTGGGTGGGAAATGTCTATATTTATGTAATGTGTATGTGTGATGTAATTATAAATATTGCATATTTGTTCAGAAATAATGTCCCAAATTTTGATAAGTTTGTTAAACAAATATGTATTATTTATAATTGTTTACAAATGTTTATGATTTTTAAATTTACCATTATTGTAAGAAGACATTAGTATATTTTGTAGACATTTTTATAGCAGGCTTTTAGCTATTATTGACAGGTATTCTAATCCTCTAGTTGTAGGATATAGTGTGACTTGACTTTGCAGTAGTCGGAACATTTGTTTAGTTTGTTTAGTGAATTTTGGACCAATTTGGGTCACAGATTGTTCCATTCTTAGTTCTTGATAGCTTTGTTCTTTTTTCAAAGCTTCTAGTAGGTTATGGAATGTGGGTTTGCCTCTGCTTGTGGTAGCTTGGAAAGCATTATGCCACCCTTCTACACTGTTGTTTGTTTTAGCCTCTTGGTTTAAAGTACTATGATAGACATTCCACCAAGGAATTTGGAATTTGGGTTGGCGTCGATGTCCAGATCTGTGCAACCTTCCCACCCAAGTATCTTGGAAATAGTCCAGTAATGGGGTTAGTTTATCTTCATTCCTCTTGTAATATGTGCTGTCAATTAATAAATTGTAGTGTTCCGCTACATCGGTAACAGGAACATAGGCCAGTGCTATCAATTTTTTAACTTGATAGGCAAAGGTGCTATCTGTTGAGTATAGTATACTTAAAGTTGATTTCTGGAGATGCCTCCATATGCTCTGGTTGAAATGATAATAGCAACCCTGGATTGCTGTGTGGGGAAATGTTCTCAAAATGCTATTAATCATAGCTAATTAGAAATCAATAATTATTTTTTGTGGAAAATAATTATTGATTTCAGTTTTGAGAACATTTAATATTTCTGTATAAGTGTTTTGCTGTTTGTTGGGTAGCAAACATTAAATGAAAGGGATGTTATAGTTATGGTATAAACCGTGGATGGAATATAGTTGATAAAAAGGTTTTGGGCAGGGTTTAAATGTTCCATCCATCATCCATTGGGAACACTGTTGGATTTTTCTTAAATTACTTGCAGTTGCAAACATAATGATTCTGTTTGTACTGCTTTCATTGTCAAAAAGGATAAATTTGTCTTTATTGTGTGTGATGCACATTTCTGGTGAAATGATAATTTCCTCAAAAGTAGTAGGGTTGGGTTGGGTTGTGCTAGTGAGTCTTTTAGTGCGTGCAATTGTGCGTTTCAGGGAGTCAATAGAGGGTAGTTGACCTGAAGCATGGGCTGGGACTTTTAACAGTTCTTCTTTAAGGATTTGTGTTGTTGGTTTATCACTTTGTGTGCTAGCAGTTTTTATACTTTCTAAAGCATCTCTTATTTCAATTTCTGTGACATTTGGGGGATGATTGTGTTCCCTGGTCAATAACACATTAGTTTCCTCAGTAGTAGCCCTCCCATAATATTTGTTTGAGTAATATTTGGTACACTTCCAAAAAACTACCACTTTGTCTTTCCTGATTATACACATAACCCATATAACATAACAGTAATTTATTTTTCTGTGACATAACAAATTCTGCACCTTCTGTCATTTTGTTTTACTTGTTCTAGGAAAGAGTAGAAAGAAACAAAATCAATAAACATATATTTCACTTTGTGGTGCAAACATAATTAATGATGTATTTATACTTAAAGTTACTAAAAGTAGTAATCACAAATGCAGAACTGTATTTTGAAGGATTTTCTTGTATGTATTTCTTATGGCCTGGATACCCGTCACCCCCTCCCAACACAATCCCCAAGAATGGGAAGACGGATACGGTTCTTGAGCTTTTGGAAGGCGGGAGGGAGTTACCCTCCCGGCCGTATTTATTAAAATATGAAACAAAATTAAAACATTAAAATAACAGTTTCATATCATGTACAATTTCATTTATACATTACGATGTTTATTGGCTAACCTTAACATATCTCTAATACAAAGGTTCTCCTAGCCGATTCTAAAACATCCTGTAAATGCATTTCTCAAAAATTCAAATTGTACATCCTAACATTACGGGCCAACGGCAAGGTCGTAACCGGTGTCAGATCCCTAATACCAGAACTCCCCCCTCACTTGTGAGGGGCGGGTGCACAGAGGACTGTACCTCTGTGCCAACTTCCGATTTCCCTTGTCTTAGCGGGGGCCCCATATTTACTCGACGCCATCTTGGTGGTCGTCCGAGGACTCGTGTGAGGTGTCTAGAAGGTAGCGTAGACTCCCCTCCCACCCCACACTGCTTACCACATCCGCCGTCGCGGATGTCCTGGCCCCGGGAAATTCCCAGGAGGGGACCCGTAGCCCCTCCTCCCCAGGGAGGGGCCTTGACCGCCTTCCCTTTCGGCGGTCCCATCCTTAGAAGGGTACCGCCTCCCCGTGTGAGGGGCCAATGGCCCCCTCCCCCCGGGCACTCCCATCCATAATGGGTGGCGCCCCACCTCTAGGGATCTTCAAATTACTGCTCACCGATCATGACCTTACCGCCACAGGCCGGATAGTTGACCGGCTATCCGGACCCCCCACAAAGCTCCTACTAAAAGTCATGGTTACGTAAACTCTTTAACCAGGCTAAGAAGTCTCCTATGAGTAAGACATTTCCCTCCCGGGACAAATGGACCCCATCTGCCAAATACATATGGTCCCCCTGGATGCACCGTGTGAAATATACTGCAATTTACCTGTACGAAACAACCTACTCAACTTGTTATTAACCTTCTTTACCGACTGGTTCAAAGCTGGCACAGAGAGGGCCCCCCGCCACACCTTCCGAGGAATCATGTGTGACCATGCAATTGTACAGCCCGGGACCTTTCTTGCCAACCAACTTACTGAGGACAAAATTAACTCCAGAAGCATTCGTCGACCAATGGTCACCAAATCATTGCCCCCAAGATGTACTATGATTACAGATGGTGGTGACCTCGTCCGCCCTAACAGTCCCTCAATAAAACTTTGAAACTGGTCAATACAGAGTCCGCCCCTTCCGTGGAAGGTCACCCTGTACCCGTATTCCCCAGCCACGTGAATCATGCCACCTGCTTTGAATATGTCCGCGGCGCGCCTCACGTATGAATGGCCAACGACCCACACCAGTCTTTCCTCAGCCGGTGATCTTTGACCGCTGGTCCCCAGGTGTCGGGTCAACTGCACAGTCCGCCCCGCAAAGCCTGCTCGCGAAACTGTAAACCAAACAGAAAACAAGAAGCGTGAGTGCATGAGATTAGCTTCACAACATGTGCAAACGCACATACCTTTTATAACAATTCGAGGACCAACGCCCCAACTGTTTCACCTTTTCAACACTCAGACCCCTGGCTGTAGCCTCTGTAGCAGCCCCTATCCGGAAGGAATGGGTCCCAAAATCGCTCGGGTTCAAGCCCGCTGCCGAGATTGCCATTGTTAACACCCGCTGAAACTGAAACTTAGTTAGCGGGGTGGTGTCGGTGTGCCTCAGCAAGCTTCCCCCCCATGATGCCGCCCTCTGCGCTAAATACTCCTCAACGCATTTTACGGGGCACATGGGAGATCCCGGAATCCGCTGGACTACCACACTGTCCCCGATCGCTCCCTGATCGGTCTTGGACCTGGCTATTGAGATCACCATCGTCTCGCCCTTAATTTGAATGTGTTCTCGACACAAACCTCCCCCCGTATCCTGCTTGTTCCTTGCTACCAGTCGCTTACCCGCATAGCCCCATGGAATGCTAATGCAAAAGCGGCCCGGAACAGCACCGTCTCTGAATGAGATGAACATGTCGCAGGAAGTACGGACATTAACAAGGACAACCTTTCTAAACCTATCGGGTGTCTCTCGTCCACTCTACGACCCTCAAGGCGTTGCCACCCACGTAGTGCCTTCTGTACAATAAAGGACGATGTGGGGTCCTGGATGCCATGAGCCCGCGCCATGAAAGAAATGGCGGCTCGGTGGCTATTGGCCGTAGCCACTGATCTGCCTGCCTGATGTAATGATACCAGAAATTTCAGGACATACTCCTCCTGCCCCCAGTGCTCCCCCCTAGCTGAACCCAAAAAGGACCAATAGGAACGGAACGCCCCTTCATATGCCTTCCTTGTCCTGGGTGCTAGACTCTCTCCCACGAGGTTTTGTAATCCGGGGCACCGAGAGACCAGAGAGCTTCGGGAAATGGTGCCGCCACCGAGTCCGCTGAGGGCAGAAAACCCCGGAAGGCCTGCATATGGGAACGAGAGAGTGCATCAGCTGCCTGGTTTAATACCCCTGGCACGTGTCTTGCCCTAAAGTGGACGTTTAGTCTCATACATAGCAGGACAATTTCCTTCAGCAATCTCAAAATCCATTTGCACCGTGCTGCCTGATTATTGATGCACTCAACCACGGTCATATTATCAGACCAGTACACCACAGAGCGATCACGAAACCCTTCTGGCCAAGTTTTCAAGGCCACCAGAATGGGGAACAGCTCCAGGAACCCAATGTTACCAGTGAGTCCATTATCGTGCCACCACATAGGCCAGGTTCGTGCCGACCATCGATTGCCAAATATGGCGCCAAAACCTACACTCCCAGCCGAGTCGGTCCACAACCCCAGTTCTTCTGAGGAAACTGGTGGATCAGTCCACACGACACGACCGTTGAAATCCGCCAGAAATGCCAGCCATATGCGCATATCCTGGCGAACCTCTGCCGACAGTCTTGTGCGGTGGTGCCCTTCCTTGAGGCCCACTCTGGCTTTTGCGATAGAACGGGAAAAGGGGCGAGCCATCGGAATTACTCTCAGGGCAAAATTAAGCTGCCCCACAGCCTGTTGCAACTGATGGAGAGTTACTTTTCTCTCGCCGAGACATATTTCGAGCGAGGCCCTGAATTTCATCACCTTCTCTCTGGGCAAGCGGAACCACCCCTCTACAGAATCGAGCTCAATTCCCAGAAACTCGAGTGTAGTAGATGGCCCTACCGTCTTACCTGGTGCCAGTGGCACGCCAAATTCTTTCATGAGATTACAGAATTCCCCCAAGGCCTGTGCACATTCCGTGTCCCCGGCTGCCCCCAGAAACAGAAAATCATCAAGATAATGCATAACATGTGTAAAGACCGTGGCTCTTGTGAACGCCCATTGCAAAAAACTACTGAATTTCTCAAAATACGCACAAGAGATGGAGCAACCCATTGGCATACATTTATCCATGTAATAACGTCCTTGAAACATAAAACCTAGGAGACGGTGATCATCTGGGTGTACCGGGAGCAACCGGAACGCTGACTCGATATCTGATTTAGCTATCAGCGCCCCGGGCCCCAGGCGATTCAAAATGGCGACGGCCTCATCAAAGGATGCGTACCGCACCGAACAAACTCCCGGGTCAATCGCATCGTTCACCGAAAGACCCCTCGGAGCTGACAAGTTGTGTATTAACCTGAACTCTCCTGGGTCCTTTTTGGGGACCACTCCCAAAGGTGAGCAAACAAAATCGCCAACTGGTGGCATGTCATACGGTCCAGCAACCCGACCTCGGGCCACCTCCTTCCCAATCTTTGCCTGCACCACCGCCGAATTCTGTTGAACCGATAGTTGGTTCTTACATTGTGCTTCCCCCCGAAAATCCCCCGCCGGGATGCGGAAACCATATGAGAAACCGTCTCGCAACACCCCGGCGGAGATAAAATCAGGGTATTCGTTCAGCCAAGGGATCAGTGCCATAATATCAACAGGGGTAGGTAATGGCGCCCCTCGGTCTATTTTAAACCTGTTTGGCACCTCCTCTACCTCCCGTATCACCAGTCTTGGCTCTGCACAAACTCTCGGGGTGCGAGGACTGCCCGCACCCTGCACACTCATGCCTGAACCTGCATGACCCCTGTGGCCTAGAACACTTGCCTCTGTTAAAGCTCCAACAGACCCCTTTCCTACCCGAGTTGCCATTATTCTTTGTGTTCTGATCACTGCTTGTACCCGCCCGAAAGGGCGCCCCCAAAGAATGGCGGGAAGGCTCGTGTTTGACCTCTCTATTTTCTGCCAGGAAATGGAGTCGAAACAATCCCACGTCAGGGATGAGTCGTGCTCTTTGGACTTACGAAATATGCTGTCATAACAACACCATTGATTACCCCCGTACAATTCATAGAATTCCATAATACGTGTCTGATAAACGGCTAATTCCATCACTAAATCGGGCCTACGTTCCCCCATAATTGCAGTGAACATTCCAAACGCTCTGGCCCAATTGGCTATCGTTTCATCTACTCTGAAACCCGCCATCTTTGAGCGCCATACACTAGGATGCAACAACTCTTTCTGGTTTTTTACATGCTCAATCTCATAGTGATCGGTCAGTAAGGAAAACATGTTCACATATTTATCCGCCCAAATCCTTTCTTTTACATCAATCGGGATATGTTGTACGATTTTTTCCCTCCTTGAGGGTAACGATCCCTCCCCCGCCATCGGCAATGGCTGTTTACCTGAAGCGGTAGCTGTAACCGTTGTCGCTGCCGAACCAACACCCGATACTGGTTGTTCCACGGGAACCTGCGGGGAAACAAGAGGACACAGTGCCTTTGCAGCATCTTTCGATTGCCGCAACTGCTTCATTATCGACCTGGCTTCTTCAGCCGTGGCCCCCTCGTTCTCTCTGCCCAACCATGCCGCCAACTGGGCAGCCAGCTCAGGAGGCATATCCTCCTCGTTCACGGGAGTGACCACCACAGGGATCGGTTGTCCCGCGTTCGGGACCGGAACTGGGGCCTCGATCGGAGTGACCGGGTTCGCTGGAGGTAATTCGGGAACCGGAGCCTCCCCACCCGATGCCCCCTTCTTGGCCCTTCTACCTCTCCCGTTAGGGACTACTCCCGGCAATGCTGGTCCGATGACTCTCTTCGGTCCACCCGCACCATTCATTGCCGCCATCTGCTTCTTCATGTCCGCCATGTCCTTCACCAGCATACGAAGCATCTGTTCGGTTGCGACCTTCTTTCCGACCTTCTTGCCCGGCATCGTTCACGGATATTCCCCGAGATCCTAGGTCAACAAGCTTCGAAAGCGCTGAAAGAAGAAACACAAAATTACAAGTTCTCAAAATTGGCTCTTGTTCCGTCAAGGGCTCACGTGCAACGAAGGGGTGCAGCTTCCAAGCACAGGAACAAGAGGATGCTTCCTTGGACTGTTGCTCCTTTTATTCTTCTCTGGGAGGGCGTGGACCCTCCTCCGACCGCCTACAGGGCGTGGCCAACGGTGTAGGTGTCTAGGACAACCCCTCTTGGGCGGGAAAAGGCGCGCCCGGCTACGCCGCTTCGGGCATACTAGCCGTGACACGCCTCCCGCCCAAAATGGTTTCCCGGGGGATCGGGGCACCCGACCATACGCTCGGGGGGACCGAGTGGTCGCCCCTTTCCATTATTTACTGTTGGTATGAAAATATAGAAATGCTAAGTTAATGTTTACACATAACAAACGTTTTTCCTAGGAAAAAGCAGTTTTCTATTTTGCTTAGAGGTACATTTTATGTAAACATTACATATACTTACTTGTTTAAATAGTTGAGTTGTAGTATTTGGTGGAGTACATCAAGGTAGTAAAGTTCAGATCTGTAGAGAAGATAGAATAAATAAATGTAAATTATTGTAAATAATATTTGGAATCGTTGGGAAATGGGAAATATTTAAAAGTATACTAACTTCTAAATAAGTAGTTTTCTTTGCTGTAGGTAGAATAGATGTATGATGTATTCAGAATATCTGTAGAGGAAATATAAAATATATAACATGGTGTTAAGAACATAGTTTGCGTTTTTTTCGGAAGTTTTAGACAAATTACAAGTATACTTACATTTTTTACAAGGGTAGTCTTGTCTTTTGGTATAGTTGATGTTGGATGTTTTTATAGGATCTGTAGGCAAGATGTAATATGCAAGATATGTTATTTAGAAAATAGCATTTTTAATATTGGGTGTTTAATAACAAAAACATATATACTTACATGTTTAATTAGTGTAGTTTTATACATTTGTAGTGTAGAAATAGGAAAATCTCAGAATATCTGTGAATAAAATATTTAAAATAAAGAATGAATCTTGTGAAATAGTGTTTAAAAACAGCAGTTGGTGTATAACAGAGCATTAATATATACTTACTATCTGGTTTTCCAGGTGAAGAAATATGAGCATGTATTAGGAATTTATTTGGAGTAGTTTCTATCAGAAATGTAGGAGGAGATAAAAATAAAATAAGTGCAAGAGTTAGGAGATATAAGTAAAATAGTACACTACTAATTTAGATTTCTAAATAATGCACTGTAACTTACTTGAATAATTAGCTAGTGAGCTGGATCTTTAAAGATGTTTGTTCAGGAACAAAATCTTCAGAGTGTTGGCATCTTCTTTCTATAGAGTTAGCAGCAACAAATGGTAGAATGCATGTATCCCTTTTATAGTATGTGTATTTTGTGTGCTTTGATTTGATTGGTTGTAGGATGTAATGAAGCATTGTATAGGCTAGTTTGAATTTTTTTTTGTTAATTGGTGTGTTTGTTGATGTGAGAATGGTGGTATGTTGTGATTTCTGCATTAAAGCAGGTTAGTTGTTAAATAAAATAGATGTGTAAGTGAAAATAAGTAATGAAAATGTTTGTTAAATATAAAGAATATTTTTAAAATGATAGAACACATTTAATAGAATGTATAGCAAATGTAGATAAATAGGAATGTTATAAAAGTAACAGGTATTATATGTAAAATGTATTTTGTATGGAGCAATGACTTTTATTGATGATTAATATGGTATTTTAGACATGAAAGGGTACAAAAATGAACTCAATATTTTTTTGAAAACGAGATTTTAGTCTATATTTTAGTTGTCGATATTTTTGCAGTGTTAGGGGTAATTTCATGTGAAACGATATATTTGTAGTCGATATTTATTAATGCGATATTTATGTTCTCGATATTCTAAAGAGTCGATATTTTTGACTCGATATTTTTGTAGTTTGTGTAATAAGTATAGAAAGTCGATATTTTTGTCGTCGATAATTTTTCAACGATATTTTAGCAAGTCGATAATGTGACCGTCGATAATATTTCAGTGATCCGTAGGATGTACCCTCTGGGCCCACCGGTTAGTGCCACAATTTTTGTCTGTCCTTATCTATATTCTTCACCTCCAAAATCATAAGTAAATCGCACTAATGTCTGAAGTAAAACTCAACTATTCATAAAAAGCTTGTGAATGCTCGTGAAAATCTCTACTCATAAAGACCAGGCCAGGAGTTTTGGAACTGGCACCCACTACTTCATGTACAGGCAACAAGTTACATTCTTTTTACAATTTTATTTTATTTTAATAGCTTATAATGCGCCCGATCACCCCATAAGGGTATCTCTGCGCTAGTACACCTCAGGAGCTGATGAAGGAATATTAGAACAATGATGTTTTCAGCAGTTTTCTGAATGTTAGGTAGTCCGTGCATTGACGCAGGTTCAGGGGGAGTTCGTTCCAGTAGTGTGGGGCCAGATGGTAGAAGGCCTTACCGCCATGGCGTTTTTTCTTTTTGAAGCGCAGGACTTGGATCAGAGCTTTGGCTCCAGATCGGAGGGGGCCGAAGAGAACATAGTTAACAAATGTATCATTTAGGTAGCTGTGGCCAAGTCTGTTTACGGCTTTGTATGCCATACAACAGATCTGAAATTTGATCCTTTTCCGTATTGGTAACCAGTGTAGTTTTTGAAGCAAAGGGAGGGAAGCGGTTCTTGAGGGGGGCATTGGCCACCAGTCGGGTGGCGGTGTTCTGGACCACTTGCATTCTGTTTATGGCACTTTTATTAGCTGAAATCAGTTGCGCATTACAGTAATACAGGTAATTTAGGATTAGCGCCTGGATCAAGGCTTTGCGGGTAGATGAAGGAAGGAAGGGGAAGACTCTTCTTAGCATGTTGAGACTATGAAGCAGGCTCCAACTGTGGAAGACACATGGTCTCTCCCAGCGTGAGTTTGTGGTCCAATCGGACCTTAAGGCTTTTTACCACTAATTCGGACATGGGGTAGGACCTAATTCCTCTGGCCACCAGCACGTAGACCATTTTACGGTAGCTTCACCAAATAACATTATCGCCGACTTAGCTGTATTGAGTTGGAGAAAATTGACTTTCATCCACTCTGCTATGGCCTTTATTCCTTCGGCGAAGGTGTTCTGATTATTGGAGTTTACTTTGTCAAATGAGAGGAGTAGTTGGGAGTCATCCGCGTAGGATATGGGGAAGAATCTGCAACAATCACAAACATCGAAAAGTGTGGCACTATCCCAAGGAGACCCACAAGGATCAATACTGAGCCCCACGCTCTTCAACCTATATGTAGAACCCTTAGCAGAATTGGTGGAAAAACATCAGGTACACATCGTATCATATGCTGATGATACCCAGCTGATTGTAACACTCTCGGGAAACAACAAACAGGAAGCGCTCAACTTCTCGAGAGGCTTGGAGGACATGGCAAAATGGATGTGAAACTACTGTTTGAAGTTGAACGGAAATACAACTGAGGTGATGATAGTGGGCAAAACCCCAAACATATGGTCCTCTGTGTGGTGGCCAGAAATATTAGGTCTCGTACCCACACCAAAGACAGTGGTTAAAAATTTGGGAGTCTGGCTAGACAACCAATTGTCTTTTGATGCCCAGATACGGAAGGTAGTGGGCAAATGCTTTGGCCCCCAAAAAACTCTAAGGAAAGTACTGGACCGACTCCCATCCGACACGAGGAAAGCCATAGTGCACGCTCTGGTAACCTCCCAATTAGACTATGGGAACGTATTATACCTGGGAGCACCACAAAGGAGGCTAGCCAAGCTACAGTTAGTACAAAATGCGGTAGCTCAGCTAGTACTGAGTCTTCCCAAAAGAGCATCTGCAAGGAAAGCTTTGAAGGACTTACACTGGCTGCCGGTAGAAAAAAGAGTGCAATTTAAATCACTATGTTACTGCCATAAGATTCTTGCAAAAAAAGGACCACAATACCTGCATCCTTTATTAACATATTACATCCCCGGCCGCAATTTGCGATCAGAAGGAAGGGCGCAGGAATACGGACCTCTAGAAAGGGGGCAAGGTCCTTTAGATACCTTGCAGCAAAATCATGGAACAAACTTCCTGAAACTCCAAGAATGGAACAGTGTGAAACCACATTTAGGAAACTACTGAAAACACTGCTCTTCTCCTCTGTTTTGTGATAGAAACAAAGGCAGTATCATCTCCCCCATGTAAGCTTCTGGGAGCCACCTATACCAATCTCCTAGTATCTAGTCCATTTAGCGCGGGGACATGTCGGTTGGCGTAACCAGGCGCTCTAGAAATGAATAAAAAATAAATAAAAATCCCAGTTTCCTCAACAGTCTTGCCAAGGGAGTAACGTAAATGGTAGACAAGGTGGGGCCCAGGCATGAGCCCTGGGGTACTCCCATGGTCACCTTAGTTGTCTGTGAATGGAATGGGCCTAGGTTGAAGTTCTGTTGTCCAGAAAATTGGACAGCCATTTTAGTGCATTTCCTGTGATGCCTTTGTCTCCCAGTCTTCAGAGTAGAATTTGGTGGGAGATGTTGTTAAATGCTGCGGAAAGGTCATGCAGCACCAAAAGCACCGCTTGACCTTTATCCAGCAGCATCCTGATGTTGTCCGTGACTTCCACCAGTGCGGATTCAGTGCTGTAACTGGGACGGAAACCTGATTGTGAGGGGTCTAAGCAGTTATTGGATTCCTTGAAGTCTGAGAGGTGTCTGTTAATGTGTTTTTCCAAAATTTTGGTGTGAAGGGGAAGGAGAGAAATGGGGCAATAGTTGGTTACGTCTTCCGTGGAAATTTTAGGATTCTTTCTGATCGGAAGGATCTGCACGGCTTTCCAAACAAGAGGGGGGACCCCTTCCTGCAGGGAACTGTTTCAAATAGAGCAGATGGGGTTGGCTAGTTGTTTGGACAGAGTAGCAGCTGTTTTCGCAGGTATGAGGTCAAGTAGGGATCCGGATTTTGCGCACCTTAGTAGGGGTTCTGTCTTTTCTATAGTGAGTAATGGGATTTTCTCTTGCATACGAGAGATGGGCAGGATAGGTGGGAGAGCAATTTCTGGATAAGTTGGAGAATCTTTCGTAGAGGTGATTTTATTATAGAACATGTCAATTTTCTGAGATAGTTGGCTAGCTATGTTGTCGCACAGTGTTTGGGATGGGGCCAATACAGTGTCGCAGGCCTTAGGGTTAATGAATGTTTTTACGAACTGCTAGAGAATTGTCTGAGAGCTCATTTTTCTGTATCTGTCAGGCCCTGTGAGCGCTGCCACAGGCGTTTGAGTTTTTTACTTGTACCCGCAGGGTGGAAGAGTACCACGGTGCCTGGCGTCGTTTTGATGAAGATAATAGGACGGATAAACCCGAATGCCGGTGAACCACGGGAGTTCAGTGACTGAAAGTGCGGTAGAGGCAGGTAAACCACTCTGACGGTGGACCTGCAATGGGTGTGCTGCAAGCCATTCCGACACTGGTTCCGTCAATAAGGAATAAAAGTAACCTAAGAAACACACCTAGGTCAACCACACTGGTCTTTCTCTCAGTCTGCGATACTGCACGTCCCAAGAAAATTACCCCTATAATATGTGCCCAGGACTTGCTTTCTTAGCAAAAAATGTTTCTACATATGGCCCTAATGAGGCACCAGGTCTAAAAGTAATCAATAATTTTGTTCAACAGTTAAAGGATCTTTTTTACTTTTCCCTTATGTGAAGGACATGTCTATGAGAGCATCGCCTGAATCTCCATTGCTCCATATCAAGTGTGCCCCTCGTCTCGGCAAGTCAGTTATCAATGTATGCAAGCTCAATGGACATGAGGCAATAAGTAAAGACCTTAAAAATAAGGTGCAGTTATTGTCATATGTATGCAATTCTTATTTACTGCAGAGAAGCTATAAGCAGTTGAAGGCCACATTTGTTGAAGATGCTCCGCTGTGGGATCTTTCCTAGTCTTGAGTAAAACTAAGTCAAAGAGAACTCTAAAACATCATTCCGAAGTCCCCCGTACTTCAACAAATAGAAAATGGTATGAGAATATGAAAAACTGACTTGTTGTTTGATAAGGCCATAGATTATAGCTAGCTTCCAGGAACTATCTCTTGGTCATGACCTACATTAAGGTCATGCCCTTTGACCTTAATGTAGCTGCCTGGGGGGGTCTTCTTTGGGATTTGCAATTCTGGATGGAAAACTCATATACAATAGGATTGCTGCACTGACAATTTCTCTTTTAGGTGAGGCTACAGATTTTACTAGGAGTATTCTACCTCCCATCTTAACTTAAACATGTACCTTTCAGATTGTGCTTCTTTTGGATGGAACATTTAACCTGCAAAATGGAGGACAGAGAAGTACATGCAACACAAGCACCCTGTGAGGTGATCCTCACATATTATGAACCTGTACATCCAAAAAGTAAGTAGTCTCTTTCCGATGATATTCATAAACTTAATACAATCATATTTGTAAGTGAACATTTTAATATTGTGTTCCAAGACTCAAAACCTTAATAGATCTGTCTCCTCCAGGAAAAGGCTGTCTATAAATACTTGTAAAATGCTTTGGGATTCACTTTCTGCACTGGATGATTTGAAATAATGTTTCTCATTTGGCCCTTAAAATAATTAAGTAAAAGAGGTGTGTAGGAGTGGACTCGTTGATTGTTGACAGCCAATACATTTCCCTCAATCTATTCTATATTCTCTTGGTGAGCAATAGATACATATAAGGAACAAACATTCAGATTAAACACAGTGCGGAGTATTCTCAAGAATGTGTGATAATTACCGCAAAATTAGCTTCACACAACTTTTCATATCGCATTCTATTGCGGGAAAATAACCCTGTGTTAAGGTTGTATTCTCAACACGGCGGTACCATGCGATAGGCTCACGATAACGCGTCATATGTCCACCAAAAAGTCAACGCGACGCCGCAAAAATGCGAAACACGTAAGCAAAAAAAGTTGCGATGTCGCCAATCGTAGTACAAAAATTAGTGAAAACAAGCGACAGGACTGCAATTCTCACGTGGCATGCGGAAAATTGCGGAAAATTGCAGAAAAATTGCACTGTAAAGCTACAGGAAAAGGGAGGAAAAAAAGAAACTGCATAGCACCATGGATGCAGAGGCCAACGTAAACCACACAAGCCCCACAGACCACTAGCAAGGAACCTTGTGGTCGTGGAATGCCAAGGAGAAGAGGAAGAGGCAGACGGGGTGCAGTCCGCAGGAACACCAGATCATCGTCACAGAGGTGACACAACACAACCATCCACTGAACGTCAATTTGACAAATGTGAATGCAGTCGGAGTATCAAGGAGGTCTACGGAGGGAAGGCAAGAGGCACTGGCATGATGTGAAAAGCCAAACCAAGCACAAACCCATGGCCAACAGGAAGGCAGCAACGGCAACGGGAGGTGGGATTCCTGTGCCACAGTACGAGATGGAGGAAATGGAGGCCACAGTCATCAGTGTGGTGACGGTGCAAGGAGTTGGGAGTATGGACACAGCTCGATAGGACCAGACACAACATCAACAGGGTGAGTAAAGACCAGGGACTGGGTGGAAGGGGTTGATGGGCACAAAGGCACACATCCCCAACGATGTGTAGCACACTGCACACCCAAAATGACCCAGGATCATGTCCCTGATCCCCATTGCACACTGCAGCACGCACACATAGCAATAACACCACATCCAATAACAATGTGGTGGGGTTAGGCCGCTCCCCTCGCTTCACATCTCCACATGTATGTGCCAGCCTTTTGCGCCCACTGCTGCTGCTTCATGAGTTCGCCTCTCCCCCTCGCTGTGTATAGTTTGCCTTTACTGTGCTGTTCCTTTCCTCAACTATTTTTGTGCCGTTTTTATACTTTGTTTCCCCTTGTGTTAAACTGTTCGGTGCCATTGTCACTTGGTTGCCCCTTTCTTTGCCACTGTTTTGTGCCCCGTTTCCCTTTTATTTCTGTGTCCCAGACTCACTCCTGAGGCAGGAAGCCGGGAGTCATAGCTGTATTGCTCTATTTTTAAAATTTGAACTGTCACTCGATTTCTCTGTATTTTTTAAAAAAATAACGCACATCACTGAAAGCACTTTGGGGCAGAAGCCCGAACTTCACTTACTCGCACAGCTGATCTGAACGCTGTTGCGAGCTGAAGGAAACAAACAAACCCGAGCTGCCGCCATTGCAGGCGTGCACCCTGGCCACGCCCCTTCAAGGCCACGCCCCCTCCCGCCCAGTTAAAAGGCTGCTGAATACTAACGCCTAACTGGAAAAGACTCACTCCTGAGGCAGGAAGCCGGGAGTCGTAGCTGTATTGCTCTATTTTTAAAATTTGAACTGTCACTCGATTTCTCTGTATTTTTAAAAAAAATAACGCACATCACTGAAAGCACTTTGGGGCAGAAGCCCGAACTTCACTTACTCGCACAGCTGATCTGAACGCTGTTGCGAGCTGAAGGAAACAAACAAACCCGAGCTGCCGCCATTGCAGACGTGCACCCTGGCCACGCCCCTTCGAGGCCACGCCCCCTCCCGCCCAGTTAAAAGGCTGCTGAATACTAACGCCTAACTGGAAAAGACTCACTCCTGAGGCAGGAAGCCGGGAGTCGTAGCTGTATTGCTCTATTTTTAAAATTTGAACTGTCACTCGATTTCTCTGTATTTTTAAAAAAAATAACGCACATCACTGAAATCCCTTGGGGCAGAAGCCCGAACTTCACTTACTCGCACAGCTGATCTGAACGCTGTTGCGAGCTGAAGGAAACAAACAAACCCGAGCTGCCGCCATTGCAGGCGTGCACCCTGGCCACGCCCCTTCGAGGCCACGCCCCCTCCCATCTTCGATAAAATGTGCATCTACCGGAAGCGCACCGGATGAGCGCAGCGGGAGCGCCGTTTGCGCGCCGAAGGCGCGCCTAAGGCAAGCCCGTCTGCGCCCGTCCGTGTCCGGCCGGGGACAGGGGCCACCCCCTTTGATCGTCCTCACATGACGCAATATAACTCTGCCACCCTTCTCACATTGAGACCCCCCATTAAGGATAACTGCCTCCATCAATATCACCCCCTTAACCTTCCCACCTTCTGTCAATACTGTAATACCGACCTAAAAACGACTCAACCCAAGCAGTCACAGCAAAACTTCACCCTATTGCTTTTAAACTGCAGGTCTATGCCGAAACATAAAACAGAAATCTCACTCCTTCTAGAGGAACGATCCCCTGATGTCCTCTTCTTAACCGAAACCTGGTTAACCCCCGACTGTGACCCAGATATAATTCAAGCCGTGCCATCGGGCTACCACATCGAACGTCGAGACCGCCCAGGCGGGAAAGGAGGAGGCCTCGCCATAATCTATAAATCTATCTATCAATGCCATTGCACTTGCGATCCCATCCCGGATTGTGAAAGCTTGTCCTACTGCCTCAAGCTCTCTCCTAATGACTGCCTAACAGGTGTATTAATTTACCGCCCTCCAGGCCTACTGAACAATTTTCCCTCCGCTCTACCTTCGCTCGCTGCAGATACTGCCATGTCTTCCTCTAACTTCACGCTGTTGGGCGACCTCAATATTCATTTTGATGTCAGCACCGACTGCACCGCCAGTGAGCTTACCTCTAGTCTAGCCGCAATTCAACTACTACAACTGGTAAAGGCGCCTACCCACGACAAAGGTCACCTGCTTGACCCAGTCTTCACCAACTGTCCCACACTAACAGTCAAATCCATCACTCCCCTACCCTGGACGGATCACTATCTAATCCTTCTTAACTGGGCTATAAAAAACGCTACCCTGCCTCCCCCCCCTACAACTCGGAAGATGAGAAATTGGTCAAAACTTCCGTTAGAGGCATGGTCTGGCCTTCTCTTTAACTCCAAACCTATCCTCTCCAATAACCCGGAACAAAACAGCATAACCTTTAACAAATGGTTAGAGAACTCCATTGCCACCATCCTCCCCGCAAGAAAAACTAATCTAAAAAGAGCCCGAGAAACCGCCCCTTGGTACTCGGATAAACTCAGGGAGTTAAAACGACAGTGTAGGAAAATAGAGAGAAAGTGGCGCCTGGGATACGCCCTAACCGACAAAGAAAGGTATAGAGAAAATATCAGAACCTACAAAATGGAAATAAAAGCCACTCAATCTACCTACTACAATGAGAAAATCATGGCAGCCAGGTCTAAACCCAAAGAAATTTACCAGGTAGTAAAAACTCTTTCCAAAATTCCCCCACCTACAATCACAACCCCTGACTCCACATCCCGTTGTAACAAATTAGCCGAATTCTTTTTTCAAAAAATAAACAAAATATACTCTTCATTCACAAACCCCAACCCTGAAACTGTCTCACCACAACCCACATGCGCGACTGAACATCCTGCGCAAACTCACCTGAATAATTTCCCATCATTAGGCCTGGAATCACTCAGACGTCTGGCACTTCAGGTAAAATCTGGTTCCCCCCTCGACCCTGCACCCCCGAAGATGATGAATATGGTCAACCCAATCATTCTTCCCACTCTCCTGGATCTTCCCAATAGCTCAATCTCCTCAGGGGTGGTCCCCCCCGCCTGGAAACAAGCAATGGTGAAAGCACTATTAAAAAAGCCTAATCTCAACCCAGCAGACCCTAATAACTACCGCCCTATTTCCCTGCTGCCATGGGCAGGCAAAATCCTGGAGAAGCATGTCAACCTCCATCTCACTAACTACCTCGAGGAGAACCTCCTATTGGACGTCTCCCAGACAGGGTTCCGCCCCAGACATGGCACCGAGACGGCGCTGTTGGCCATCACAGAGGAAGCTAGGAAGATCCTGGATCGAGGAGGGACAATGGCAGTGGTCCTCCTCGATCTAAGCGCAGCATTCGACACGGTATGCCACAAAACTTTACTAGCTCGACTCTTCGATCTTGGCATATCAGGAATCGCCCTAGACTGGCTGAGCTCTTTTCTCAGCAACAGATCTTTCCAGGTCTTCGACGGGGACTCTCACTCTAAAAACCTACCTCTAGATTGCGGTGTGCCTCAGGGCTCCTCACTGAGCCCCACGCTGTTTAACGTGTACATGAGGCCACTGGCGGGTGTCGTCCAAAAATACGGGATCAAAATCATATTGTACGCAGACGACACCCAGCTGGTGGTCTCCTTGACACAGAAAGGCAGCATGCTCCCCCAACCCAATCTGGCAGCATGCATGGAGGAAGTCAAACGATAGATGACAATGTCATCCTTAAAACTCAACGGTGATAAGACCGAAATTACGATCCTCGGCCCCTCTCCTCCTACCACCTATCACCAGCTGTGGCCCTCAAGCTTGGGACCAATGCCAATTCCCAAGGAAAACATAAAGAGCCTAGGAGTTTGGCTAGATAACCAACTCACACTAAACACTCAAGCAACCAAAACAGCTGCAACCTGTTTCGGGATTATCCGAATGCTGAAGAAAATCCTACCACTACTACCCTTCGAAGCCAGGCAAGTGGTCATTCAGGGCCTGGTACAATCTAGGCTCGACTTCAACAATGCTCTATACTTAGGAGCCCCAGAGTATGTGTTGGAAAAACTGCAAAGAACCCAGAACTGTGCCGCCCGCACTCTTCTACAGATCCCTCGTAGAGAGTCAGCCAAGGCAGGGATCAGATCTCTTCACTGGCTCCCAGTCAGAGAGAGAATAAAGTTCAAGGCGCTCTGCATATCACATCAAGCATTTCACAGAGCAAGCCCGGAAATTAACCATTCTCTTCTCTCCCCCTACTGCCCTGGAAAAATCCTGCGCTCCACGAATGCACTTCTCGCCGTAGTCCCAAGAATAAAAAAAGCCAGAGCAGGAGGCAGGTCCTTCTCTCTGAACGCTGCCAAACTCTGGAACTCGCTCCCCTTCTCACTTAGAGCTATCCCCGCCCTTCTACACTTCCGCAAAGAACTTAAAACACTTCTATTCAGAAACAAATCCCCCCCTACCCCCTTCCCTCGTCAGAATCTGTTTTTTTTCCACTACCAGCGCTTGGACGCCTTCGGGCAGCAGCCGCACTCTACAAAACCCCTTCACTTCACTTCACTTCACTTCACTACTCGCCGTTGCCTCCATGCAGTCCCTGCCCCTAGCCCATCCATTCGCCACCTAGCTCCCGCCTTCCCAGCTGCTCCTCCCTCCTTTCCCTTATATGCATGGCCGCGACTAAGGCAAGCCCGTCTGCGTCCATCAGCGCCTGGACCACGACCAGCACCAGAATCCCTGGCCCCCCGAACGCCGTGACGCCCGTCTCCCCTATGACTCCTACACCCTCCATGCTCTCAACGCCGGACGATCACGCACCTGCTGCCTGGCCGCTCCAAAGCGCACCAAAGGACCCGTCTCCTTCTGGAACTGCAGCATCACCAGCATCCGGCCTGCCAACCCACCTTCCAAAGAACCCAACTACCTCAGATGCATCCTCCTCAACACCCGTTCCACACGCAAACACGCCGTTGAACTCTGGGACCTTCTCGACTCAACCTCCCCAGATGTCGCCTTCCTGCCAGAGACCTGGCTGAACCACTCCTCGGCACCCGACATCGCCATAGCCATCCCGGAAGGCTACAAAATCACCTGCAAGGACCACACCAATGGAGTAGGAGGAGGAATCGCCATCATCCACAGGAACACTCTCAAAGTCATGACCAACACCGACGACACCCTCAGCCAAACACCTGCACTTCCAGATCCACACTGATCCCAACACCACCCTCATAGAAACCCTCATCATCAGACCCCACGGACCCCGACCACAGTACGGTGACTTCATCACCGACTTCGTCAGTACAGACGCCCTTGCTTCCATGGACTACATCCTCCTCTGGTACCTACACTTCTACCTCGAGAACAACAACAACATAAACTCAACCACCCTGATTGACAATCTCCCCAACCTCAGACTGAGACAACTCGTCAGCACACCCACCCACTCTGACAGCCACACGCTTGACCCCATCTTCTCCACAAGCTCCCACGTTTCCTTCAAACACACTACTGAACTCCAATGGACTGACCACCATTGCATCTTCTTCACCTTCTGGACACCCACCAAGCACCACCGCCCCCAACAGATGCTGCGCTGCTGCTGGGGCAAAGTCACGGAAGACAAACTATCCACCACCCTCGCCCAGAACCCACCCACAGACCCGACCGACCCTGACATCACCACTCTCAACCTGAGACAATGGATCAATGAATGCGCCAACACCCTCGCCCTGCTCAAGAAGCTCTCCAACAGCCACATCAGCATAAGACCGAAGAACTTCTGGCCTCCAAACAAACCTGCCAAAAACTGGAGAAGAACTGTATCCGTGAACGAACACTGGAAAGCTACGCAGCCCACAAGAACGCCACCCGCAGACACCACCACCGCATCAGATCCACCAAAAGGACCTCCTTCAAAGACTGTCTAGACAACACCGCACACAACAGCAAAGAGCTCTTCAATATCGTGAAGGAACTCTCCAACCCCAGCTCTAACACCAACGACATCACACCTTTGCAGGACTTATGCGACTCGCTAGCCACCTTCTTCCACCGCAAGATCGCAGACATCCACAACAGCTTCAACACCACGACTACCCCGGCACCCACTGAGACCCCCACCTGCCGCACCAACCGCATGCTTTCCTGGACCAACATTAACAACGACGGCACCATCAAGATCATGAACACCGTCCACGCCGGATATCCTTGCCCACACCACATCTTCAACAAAGCCAGCAATACCATCGCACCCTATCTCCGGAAAGCCATCAACATCTCCTGTGAAACAGCAACCTTTCCAGAGAGCTGGAAGCACGCCGAGATCAACGCCCTACTCAAGAAACCCATGGCGGACCCCAAGGACCTCAAGAACTTCCGATCCCATCTCTCTGCTCCCATTACCGGCGCAAGTCATCGAGAAGGCCGCCAATATACAACTGACCAGCTACCTTGAGGAGAACAGCATCCTCGACCCCCCCCAGTCCGGGTTCTGCAGCAACCGCAGCATCGAAACTGCCCTCATTGCTGCCACCTATGACATCAGGACCCTGCTGGACAATGGCAAAACCGCAGCCCTCATCCTCCTTGACCTGTCAGCCGCCTTCGACACGTCTGCCACCGCACACTACGAACACGCCTCTACAATGCCGGAATCCAAGAGAAGGCCCTGGACTGGACCACCTCCTTCCTCTCTGGAAGAACACAGAGCATCTACCTCCCCCCCTTCCACTCAGAAGCCACCAAGACCATCTGCAGCGTTCCCCAGGGCTCAGCCCGACGCTGTTCAACATCTACATGGCTCCTCTCACCCACGTCACCCGACTGCACAACCTCAAAATCATCTCCTACACCAATGACACCCAGCTGATCCTCTACCTCACCAAGGACCCCCACACCACCAAAACTAACCTCCATGAAGGAATGAAGGCCGTCGCCGATTGGATGAGGGACAGCCGACAGAAGCTGAACTCGGACAAGATGGAGGTCCTCATCCTCAGATCCACCCCCTCTGCCTGGAAAGACTCCTGGTGGCCGACTGCACTAGGGGCTGTCCCTACACCCACCTACCATGCACTGAACCTAGGGGCCATCCTCGACTCCACCATCTCCATGACGAAGCAGTTCCACGCCGTCTCTTCCTCCTGCTTCAACACCCTCTGCATGCACCGCAGGATCTATAAGTGCATCCCCACCGAAACAAGACGGACGGTCACCCAGGCCCTCATTAGCAGCAGACTGGACTACTGAAACGCCCTCTATACAGGGGCATCAGCCAAACTCCTGATACGGCTCCAACGTATCCAGAACGCCTCCGCACGCCTGATCCCCGACATCCCTTGCTGCAGCCACATCACACCCCACCTAAGAGACCTGCACTGGCTCCCTGTCAACAAGAGGATAACCTCTAACCTCTAACGATACTGACTGTCGATGCCGCTAAGGCATTTGACAGAGTAAACTGTGCTTTTCTGAATAAAATAATGACCAAAAATAATCTAGGTAATTCCTTTTTACATGCCGTAGGAGAAATTTATAAATCTCCAAGATCCAAAATTCTGGTCAATGGCAATCTCACAAATGACATCAGAATACAAAGAGGCACCAGGCAGGGATGCCCCCTTTCTCCCTTGCTTTTTAATCTATATATCGAGCATTTAGCAAACAAACTTAGAAACAACAAGGAAATAACCCTCTTTAAACATCAGGGATGGAAAAAAAAGATTGCACTTTACGCAGATGGCCTGATGCTATTCACAGATAACTATGCCAGCTCTAAGCTAGCCATAGAAAAAATATTAAACAGCTTTGGAGAGGTCTCAGGATACTTAGTTAACCACACCAAAACAGAAATCATGACACGGAACACTCACTTCAACAGCCCAAACGTCAGGCAAGAGATAAAATACCTGGGTATTTTAGTGAGTCAGGACCTAGACAAAATTCCACAGAACAATCTAAACAGAGTGGCACGTGAGGTAAGGAAATTACTCAAAGTGTGGTCCAGCCTACCCTTAAGTTTTATAGGAAGGTCTAACATCATAAAAATGACTGTGCTACTTAAATATACATACCTCTTTAACACCATTCCGCTAGAATTTAAAAAAGACGCACTAAAAAAATTGCAGGGGAAATTACTAGCTTCATATGGGCCTCTAAAGGAACAAGAACATCATGGAAAAAACTCAGGAGGAAAAAAGAGAACGGAGGGATAGCAAGCCAAGACCTGGTGGAATATCACAGGGCATTTCACTTTAAAAATATGCGAACACTTTTAAAAAATCATGAATATTACCCAGAACACTTACAGGCAATGACAGAAGCTGAGGACCATTTTCTTTTCAAGTTTGGACACCAAAAGTACTTCAAAAAAATCAAACTAAAGATACTAAAGGCAGCCAAATTATGGCTACAAATTAGAAAAATCCTAAATATTCCCTATTACAGCTCAATGGCACCGGTATGGGACTCACCAGGAACCCCGGATTGCTTAAAAGACGCTATGGCTAACCCTCTGAAACAAGCTGACTTCAAATACTGGGGCCAACTTTTAAACGGATCAACACTAATCTCCTTGGAAGAACTACACACGATCTCCAACTGGACAGTCTCAAAATGTAAGCTCTATCAACTAAAAAGCTGGGCAAAAACAATTCGGCATATGACAAAGACAGTAAAAATCTTGAAAAAGAAATGATACAAATTTTACCCATAAATAAAGAAATTGCAAAGTGGTACTGGACCTTTATAATGGCAGGAGATGAAAATATTCAGACTGAAGATCAAATTTGGGGGAGAGACCTGCCTACGGTAGATCTAGGCAGAATATGGAAAGAGTCTCTAAAGAAATGTTGGTCAACACTAAAATCAGCTGCCTTGAAAAGAAATCACCTTTACACACTACACAGGCCATACTGGACACCGTAAAGGCTATCAAAATTTAAAAATGCAGGAGTGAAAAAGTGCCCCAAATGTGGAGAAGAGAGAGCAGACGATGTCCATATGTTCTGGAATTGCTCATCCCTGGAAAAGTTCTGGGAAGAAGTTGGTAAGACTCTAAGCTCGATTTTCCAAAGACAACTAAACGTAAGTACAAGTCTTATTCTCTTTGGGATTGGTAACACAGGAGAAGGGCATGAACTAACAGTAAGTGAAGCAAATCTACTCTTCGTATTAATGGTGATAGCAAGGAGGGAGATTTGTATTAAGTGGATTGGGCTATCGCCTCCAACACATGGAGAGTGGATGAACTCAGCCTTCAAGATAAACAGACTAGATAAAAGAGGGAAAGCTAGCAAGAGATATAAATACTGGGAAATCATGGAAAACCACTTGACCTCCAATGTAAGGGCAGAACATACGGTCCCATGATTAATGCGAAAGCATCTTCTGGTTAATGAGTATAATACTCATAGAGTAGCCAAAGTGGCTAGCTCCCCTCCCTCCGACAGCAGAAATGTTAATATGTAAATGGCTTAAAGGGGCTCCTCTGATACAGTGTAATAAGGGAAACTCCCCAACTAAGAGAGACCAAAGGGCAGTGACGGTACAAAAGTACAGAGGCAGAGACCTGAATTTCCATACACATAGAATTTTCGCAATATGAGGAAAAAAAAAAAAAGAGGATAACCTTCAAACTTCTTAACCATGCACACAAGGCACTCCAAAACACCGGACCAGCGTACCTCAACAGATGACTCAGTTTCTACCCCCCCACCCACCAGCTCCGCTCCGCAGACCGTGCCCTTGCCACTGTCCCCCACATCCGAAGAGTGACCGCCGGCGGAAGATCATTCTCCTACCTCGCCGCCAAGACTGGAACACCCTCCCCATCCGTCTACAGCAGGCCCAAGACCTACTGACCTTCAGAACACTCCTCAACACCTGGCTCTTCGAACAGTAGTAGCATTCTGCATAACGCTACTTGCCATAAAGCTCACATTTGTATTAAATAGATTAAATAGATTTCTACTTTAAAAAAAATCGCATTTTGCTGCTATTTTTATACATCGCTTTCTGCTGCTATCTTAAACCTTGTGTTCTGCTGCTATTCTAAAACTTCGCTTTTTGCTGCTATTTTGGAAATGGGCAACGGGGGCATTGTGTTTTTATTCACCTGCTGCTCTCCACTGGCACTTGCAATTGTGCTTTTACTGACCAAGATGTCCTGGTGTACTTCCGCCTGTTAGAGAGGGTCACTGGATCAAAGCCATCTTGGTCAGCGCGCTAGTGGTTCTCCTGCTCAGCGTACGCTTACCTATTTAGGAAGGGTGATACAAGCGCGCAGCACGCACACACAGCGGGCGTGCCTGAGGCACACCAGAGGCAAGCCCGTCTGCGCCCGTCTGGGGTCCGACACACTTAAGGCTAACCATGCTGCCAGTTTTTCTCCAGGACATGCCAGATTATACTATTCAAGGGAACAACTTATGCATATAGAGGAGAGAGACACCAGGAGGACACAAAAAGCTATGGTTAACACTGGCAATACTATCACATAGTCGAACAGACCTCGGGCAGACTGAATTGTGGCCTGATTAACAGTAGGACCTTAGTTAAACACTATCAAGAGGTTTCAACTATGCTGGAGTGCCTCGACTTAGACGTTCTGTGTTTAACTGAAACTTAGACCAGCGCCGACTCTGTTGTTGAGCTAGGATTCTCATGCCCAGAAGGCTACAAAATCTTTCACAAACCCAGGCCGTTGGGGAGAGGCGGGGGGGTCGGGTGATCTTTAAAGAAAAGTGGGATTTTACCCCTTTACACATTAATGATGTAGTGGGCATTGAATTACTAGGTTTCTCACTGCAAGAGGCAAGAGGAAAAGAGTTGACATGAATAGTATGCTACAGGCTCCCGGGACAAAACACCCAATACCTAGCTTTAATTGACACCCTCACTAACATCACTTTAACACACTCAAGGATGATTATATTGGGTGATTTCAATCTCTGGGATAACGGGAACCTTGGCCCCCCACTCAGAGATCTGGGGCAAGCCTGTGAGAGCCTCAATTTACATCAATTGGTACATGAGTCAACTCATCAGGGAGGGCACACCCTAGACCTATTATTTGCCAACCAGAGCGAGACAGATGTGATTGAAGTATTACTCCACTGCTGGACCGATCACTTTCTACTTCACTTTAGGATAACGCTGCCCTGCCCAGCCAGCGCTACAAATCAGTGGGTAACCTTCTGCAAGGGAAGAGCATGGGCTAAGCTACATAAAAATAGCCAATCTTCGACATTCCCAGAGCAGAATTAATTTGTACCTAATAAATCAGTGGGAGAAAGTGATCAAATATACTGTGATCAAATAAACCCTACCCTAGATCAGATTGCCCCAGTAAAAAGGCTGAAGAACAGAAAGAAAGCCTCAGCTCCTTGGTATAGCAAAGAGCTGAAACTGATGCCAAAACAACGCAAACATTCCTTAAGGAAATGGAGAAGGTCGTATGGGGAAGTAGATAAAAAAAAGCTGAAACTGCTGCAGGCCTCATATAAGGAAGCTATCTCTGGGTCCAAAGCAGAGTACTATGCCAAACCCATCTTGCAGGCACCTAATAGTACAAAAATGCTCTTTAACATTATAAAGGACCTATCTAATCCAGTATGTATGGGTAATAAGGTTAATGCTACACAAAAACTCTGCGATGATATTGCTGTCTACTTTGATGAAAAGATCAATAAGATTGTTTTGTGGGTTAAACTCTAACAACAATACCAGCCTGGGTGAGGAAAAGGAACCACCTATGATACTAACAGTAGAGCAACAGGCAGAGATATGAAACAGCCATCAGCAGCCTGCTCTAGAGTGCTTTCAAATTCCCGCTGAGGATATATTTAATAACTTAGCTCAAAGTGTATCTTCTGGCTCTCCTTTGGATCTTCTCCCACAGGGGATATGAAAAGAGTTTCAGTTAGAACGATCCCCCTGGTTGCGGCAGATTTGATGCCAATAATTAGAAAAGGGAACTGTTCCAGAAGTCTGGAAGCAGGCAGTGGTGACCCTGCTGCTCAAGAAACCGTCACTTGTTCCTAAATGTTCATCGCGTTTCAGACCAATTTCCCTTCTGCCGTACCCAGGAAAATTTTTGGAACGGGCACTTAGTAAATCCTTGTCTCTCTATTTAAAAGAAAACCACCTGTTAGACAAGGCCCAATTTGGTTTTTGACCAGGGCATTTAACGGAAACAGCTCTAGTAACCGTACTTGATAACCTGAGAATGCGAGTCGACAATGGCAATCTGTCGATATTAGTGCTACTAGATATGTTTGCTGCATTCGACACAGTGAATCACAGTATCTTGCTGAAAAGACTAGAGGACATCGGAGTGAAAGGACGGGCACTGAAGTGGCTGCAATCATATCTGACGGGCAGGCAGCATTTAGTAACTATCCCACCATTTACATCCCCAAAGACCCCTGTGCCACAGGGCTCAGCAATAATCCCAATCTTGTTTAATATTGATTTGTGCCCTTTGATCCCAATCATCAAGTCCTTTGGCATCGATTTAGTCAATTATGCAGATGACACACATCTGGTGTTCTCTCTGGAAGAAAAGCAAGCACTATTCCTAGATACATTTCAGGAGTTCATGCACAATACCTCCAATTGGGTCAGGAAAAACTCCTTACAATTTAATGGAGATAAAACGGAGAGAGTATACTGCTCCACGGCCAAAATTGCGCAGCCCTTTACCTCCGAGTTTACACTCACCCCTATGGACAAACCGCTGATTACAGGTAGAATAGTGAGTAACCTAGGGGTTCTAATGGATGAAATTCTTCAACTGGAGTCACATGTCAAAAAAATAGTTGGTACCTATTACTCCTTGTTAAAAGCACTACGTCAGATCCTTCCACTACTTCCTGTTGCTACTAGATCTCTAGTAGTGAGGAGTATAATATTGAGTGGGTTGGATAATTGTAATTCTCTGTATGTGGGAGCAGTGCAATCAGTGTTACTGAAGTTACAGAGAATCAAGTCATAGCAGCCAAATTGGCGTTAAAGAGGCAGCTCAGGTCCTCAACGATGTTAGCTTTAAAGGATCTTCGCTGGTTACGCATCAAAGAGAATTCAATTTAAATCCCTCTGTATTGTGTTTATAGCAGTACATGGCCTGGGTCAAACATCCATGCAGGATAAATTTACCTGGTACACCCCTGGGAGAAATCTCCGCTCATCAAGTGCAAATCTGGTAACCACCACTAGATTCAAGAAGACTAGGACAGGTGGAAGAGCATTCGTGTAGCAGCCTCACACCTCTGGAATGATCTTCCCCTGAACATCAGACAAATTAAATACCTGCTCCCATTTAGATAAGCTTAAAAACATGGCTCTTCCCTAGGGATTAGTAAAACAAGCTCTTCTAAACCGGCAAATATGTTATTTTTATACACACTGACAACAGAGTGAGTCGTAGCACCTGGATACCCGCAGGGTGACAGTTTTGCGCTATATAAGTGGTAATTGTGTGCAATGTTGCCAGGGGGTACAAGTAGGACATGTGCGCAGTCAAATGCCCACTAACACGTGTGGAAAGTCAGCTATGGCGTAGACGCCTTGTTTGATCTCCAACTGGTCCTGCGCATTGTGGGGGAAGGATAGGTAGTATGGTACCAAGCTGATGATGGCATCCAATACAGTTGTGGGGATCTTGGATTGGGCTGGCTGTGGGACTCCTCCGACTCTGGCGGTTGTTGGTTGAAAGGTAACAGAGGCAAACAGGTCCAGCACAGCCAGCAGCTTTGTCTGAGGTGGGATGTTGGTTGTCCGCTGTGTCGGTACTGTCAGCCTATGGGCAATGATGTTCAGGTTGGTGAGGATTGTTGTCCTTTTGAGCCTGTAATGGCAATGACATTCTCTGGTGTTCAGTCTGTGAGGCTGGTGCGTTTCCTGTAGGTTCACTGTCTTTGTCTGTGCTGCCTCTGTGGTGGGCCGGGGGGAGGGGGGGGGGGGGCAGGCCTAGGGGGTGGAGGTGGGTGTTGTGGCCCTCTTGGTGCTCCGAGCTGCATGATCAGTAGCTCCATGGCATCTGTTGATCTTCAGGTGCAGCTCTGGGCTGGGCTCCCTTTTCTGGTTCAGGCTGTCTTCCATCTTTACACCAGGTCAGTGCAGGTGTTAACTTCCTGCTGCTAATGCGCCTTATCGCCTGTTTTGGGTTCCTATCGCCGATCTGGGTGGTGGTTGGAATGTTGCAAAGTGGTGTTGTTGCAGTTTTTTGCACGGGAACGCCTACTCTGCATCTCATTAGCGATAGTTTCCCAGGTCATCCGTGTCGATGTTTTTTGTGGCAGCTTTCGCAGGTAAACTGGTGTTATGGGCTGTTAGCACCAGCTTGTGCATTGGGCGATAGATTTATCGCCACTTTGTCTGCGATAAAGTGCCGATAACTCTGTGATAAATCCTTCAGAATATGCCCCAATGATGTTAAATCCCATTACAATTTGCAAGGTAGGTTGATAGGAAGGTACATTAACAACAATGTAGTTGTAGGCTTTAGGTTAATATGTATACAATCATGATGCTCATGAGTTTTTGATTTAAAAGTTTGTTTGTATTTTCAGACATTCAGCAACTCTCTGTGGATTCTGTCAACTTCCATTCTGTAATTGCCTTGTATTCAAATTTAGGATATTGTAATAAATGCAATTATATTATATTATAATTATATTGTTTATTTCTGGCAGTATGTTTGTTTCGAATATGCACACTGCTTTATGGCTCATTGGTACTGCAAAATGTAATTTGGACTGGAACTCTGAATTCATCTTTAATTCTTAATATAGGTCTTCAGCTGTAGATAACAATTAGTTCAAGTGTAACGTTCTCCGGAATTTATTGAATTTGATTTCTGACACAAATTTGAAAGCTGCCAGAAACAATTTTCCTTTTTGTATGATTTTATTTCAAATGGCATTAATATGTGTATTGAAATGTTAATTATAATTCTTTGCTTAAAAAGTCTGTGTTCTCATGGTTGGTACTTCATCTGATCCACTATTTTAAGTTATTTTTTGTGAACCACCTTTACTTTCCCACTTTGGCCTTTGGTTATTTCCTCACTGTTTGGTTTATGCACCATAACTACAGGTAGTACTTCACGATGATGATCAGCTGTTGGACATTTGTATTACTCTGCAAGATTCTATCCTCGTGTACATTATACCTAATTTATAATCCATGGTGTCACATTTACATTGTTAAGTTTTTCTCTTTTCCTACGCCTTCTTAAATCAAGTTCTATTTTAATTTACCAGTTTGAATACTTTTGTTCACTTTTTTTCATATGTAATTGTAGTTGTGTAATATTTTTGTGTATGATTCTGTTAATTAAGTTTTTTTTTGCCGTAACTTCTGTAAATGTCACTCTGATTTGTTGGGTAATTTGTTTATTTTTGGGTTTATGTAATTGAGTAAACTCTGCTTTTTTTTCAATCTAATTTGCTATTTTTTCCACATTTTCTTTATTAACTGATGTTAACATTTGTGCGTATTTAATTTTTATTTTTACAGTTTGAGTTTTATATTTTTTAATGCATGTAATGTTATATAAGTAATTAATGTTTGATAATTTTGTTTACAATTTTTTGTTTCTAAATATTTTAATGATATTTGTGTTAGTCTATATTTTGGTGCTTTTATTCAAATGTTTATAAAGTTGATGGTCTGGTTTACAATAGTAAAACAATAATGTTTTTTTACTTAATATCGTGATTTATATCTATTTATGCCAACCTTCTTGTTCTTAGCCCACTACACACATTCAACCAATATTCTGTTCTAAACTCAACCAAATAGTTGGCATGCAGATGATAAAGTGTAATTCTGGGATATTTTATATAGCACTCCTATAAAATATCAAATATCTCCTTGAAGAAAAATTGCATCCCATTCTAAGGTACCATTACTCATACCTTTTATCTGGGAAATCCTACTTACTTAAAAATACTATAACAGACCTGGTAGAATGCTAAGGAACAGAATGTACTCACTACCACTTATGATAATAATCTACTAACACAGTGCATATCTATCTTTGATGTATAATGCAGTAAATGGTTCAAAATAATCCATAGCTAATTTTCCTATGGTGTACCTGGCAAAGTGACTGATTGTGAAGGTGGAGGGATAGTTTTAAGTTGCTTGTCGCTACCAGGCTATATAATGCTTTCTAGCATTGACATTGACTTGAGAGTTCATACCAGGACACCCTATTTCTCTGCGACTAAGATAGGGGGTCAGGGATCCTTGTGTGTACAAATTCGAATGAGGAATACAAATGTGTGTGTGAATTTGAGAGATCTGAATAGGCACATCAAGGTTCATAGACACTCTTTGATAAATATTTTGCAAGAGTTTGGATTGAAAGGCCATGTGTCTTTAGGGTAATAGATCTCTCATTTGCTTATCATCAGGGTAAGATGTATGATGAGCCTCAATATCTTAACATATTCATTTTACCATTGGGTGCATTTAATTTTTACGAATGCCATTCAAAAAAGCTTCAGGAACTGCTGTTTTTCAACTAATATTAAACAAAAAAGTGCTTGAAGAACAGACCAGGTGATGCTTTTTTAGGATCCTATTCTTTTGCATTGCGGCAATGTATAAGAGCCCGCTAGGGTCCTCAATAGGGTACTCAGGAGGAGAGAAAAAGGAAACTTGACAATAGACAGTTTGTATGGAGACAGAATTCTGAGTGTAGGAAAAAAACTGAGACAACGATCACGAATATACTTTCATTGGAAAGTCAACTACCCGAGGCTTTACGCCAGGGTTAAAAAATATATATAGTTGAATTGGGTTATAAACTGGTGAAACTAAAATCCGCTTTAAAAACTGCATTCAGTGAAAAAAGCATTGTAAAACTGCATAAATATCATCTGTCTCAATATGAGAGTGGGAATAAAATTGGTATGATTTTAGCTTATAAAGTGGCGGACTATAAGGACAAAACTCTGATAAAGACAATCAAGGGACCTGACAATCAATCAATCAATCAATCAATCATCGGATTTATATAGCGCACTACTTACCCAGAGGGTCTCAAGGCGCTGGGGGCAGGGGGGGGGGGTCCGCTACTGCTCGAACAACCAGGTCTTGAGTTGCTTCCTGAAGGCGAGGTGGTCCTGGGTCAGGTGGAGGTGGGTGGGGAGGGAGTTCCATGTCTTGGCGGCGAGGTAGGAGAAGGACGTCCCCCTGTGGTGGCTCTGCGGATGCGGGGGACGGTGGCGAGGGTGTGGCTGGTCGAACGAAGCTGGCGTTTGGGAGCGTAGAAATTGAGGCGGCTGTTGAGGTATCCTGGGCCTTGGCTGTGTAGGGTTTTGTGTGCGTGGGTGAGGAGACGGAAGGTGATTCTCTTGTTGAACGGGAGCCAATGCAGATCTCTCAGGTGTCCGGAGATGCGGCTGCGACGGGGGATGTCCAGGATGAGTCGTGCTGAGGCGTTCTGGATCCGCTGGAGTCTCTTCTGGAGTTTGGCTGTGGTTACCGGCGTAGAGTTGCCGTAGTCCAGACGGCTGGTGACGAGGGCCTGGATAACCGTCTTCCTGGTCTCGGTGGGGATCCACCGGAAGATCTTACGTAGCATGCGCAGGATATTGAAGCACGACGAGGAGACGGTGTTGACTTGTCTGGTCATGGAGAGGGAGGAGTCCAGGATGAAGCCCAGGTTGCGTGCGTGGTCTGTTGGTTTGGGCGCGCTGCCTAGGGCGGGGGGCCACCAGGAGTCGTCCCAGGCGGAGGGTGAGGATCCCAGGATGAGGACTTCCGTCTTGTCCGAGTTCAGTTTCAGGCGGCTGTTCTTCATCCATTCGGCTACCTCTTTCATTCCTTCGTGAAGGTTGGCTCTGGCGGTGGCGGGTCGTTGGTAAGGGAGAGGATCAGCTGGGTGTCGTCGGCGTAGGAGATGATGTTGAGGTTGTGCTGGCGTGCAATGTCTGCGAGGGGGCTCATGTAGATGTTGAAGAGTGTTGGACTGAGCGAGGAGCCTTGAGGGACGCCGCAGATGACTTCGGTGGCTTCAGATCTGAACGGGGGGAGGCGGACTCTCTGTGTTCTTCCGGCGAGGAAGGAGATGATCCACTCCAGTGCCTTCTCCTGGACTCCGACGTTGCTGAGGCGTTGTACTAGAGTACGATGGCAGACGGTGTGGAAGGCCGCGGAGAGGTCTAGGAGGATGAGGGCCGCTGTTTCTCCGTTGTCGAGCAGCGCTCGGATGTCATCGGTGACTGCGATCAGGGCGGTCTTGGTGCTGTGGTTGGCCCGGAAGCCAGACTGCGAGGGGTCGAGGGATCCGTTCGTCTCGAGGAAGGCGGCCTGCTGCTTGTTGACGGTCTTCTCGATGACTTTTGCAGGAAACGGGAGCAGCGAGATGGGGCGGTAGTTCTTGAGGTCGGTGGGGTCAGCCGATGGCTTCTTGAGTAGAGCGCTGAGTTTGGCGTGCTTCCAGCTTTCCGGGAAGGTAGCGGTGTCGAAGGAGGTGTTGATGATGTCCCGCAGGTGGGGTGCGATGATAGCGTCGGCCTTGTTGAAGACGTGGTGAGGGCAGGGGTCGGTCGGAGACCCGGAGTGGATGGAGTTCATCGCGCGGACGGTGTCTTTGGTGCTGATCGGAGTCCAGGCGCGGAGGGTGGTGGTGGGGGGTGGTGGTTCGGTCGTGGTGCTCATCGGTTGAATGCTGAAGCTGTTGTGTATGGCCGCGATCTTGTTGTGGAAGTAGGAGGCGAGGGAGTTGCAGAGGTCTTGCGAAGGGGTGATGTCGTTGTTTCCGGCGTTGGGGTTGGAGAGCTCTTTGACGATGTTGAAGAGTTCTTTGCTGTTGTGTGCGTTGTTGTCCAGTCGTTCCTTGAATGCAGTTTTCTTGGTGGCGCGGATGAGTTGGTGGTGTTTCCGGGTGGCGAGCTTGAGGGCAGTCATGTTGTCCGGTGTTGGGTCTCTGCGCCAGGTTCTCTCGAGGGCTCGGCAGTTCTTCTTGGAGCTCTTGAGTTCGTCGGTGAACCATGGGGTTTTCTTGCTGCCGGGTCTGCTGGGCGGGGTCCTCAGGGGGGCGAGCTCGTCTGCGCAGTCGTTGATCCATTTCGTGAGGTTGGTGGCCGCCTGGCTGGGGTTCATTGTGCTGGTGGGAGGGCTCATGCTCAGGGAGGACATGAGCTGGTCGGCTGTGATCTTGTTCCAGTTCCTGCGTGCAGCCTGTTGCTGTCGGTGGTGGATCGTGGTCCTTGCGAAGCTGAAGTGGACGCAGCTGTGGTCCGCCCAGTGGAGTCCGGTGGCGTGGCTGAAGGCGATGTCCTTGCTGGATGAGAAGACGGGGTCGAGAGTGTGTCCGGCGTAGTGGGTGGGGGTGGTCACCAGTTGCTTGAGTCCCAGGTTGGCGAGGATTCATCCAGGTTTCCGTGAAGAAGGAGACGTCTGGGGCTGTGCTGTCGAGCAGGTTCCAGATCTCGATGGCATGCCTGTGGACGGAGCGGGTGTTGAGCAGGATGCATCTCAGGTGGCTGCTGCTGTTGCTCATCGAGGTCTTGGGCACTGCTGGAGTGGTGCAGGTCCGGATGCAGGTGAACTTGCAGGCGTTGCAGCAGAAGGGTCCGTGGGTGCGTCTCGGGGTGGCTCGGTAGCAGCCCGGGACTCGGCCGGCGTTGAGTGCGTTGAGGGTGGCGGCGTTGTACCTCCGGCGGGTGGGCAGGGTCTGCGGGGGCCAGGGGTTCTAGCACTAGGCGCGGACGGGCACGCCTTCGGCGCACAATCGGCGCTCCCGCTGCGCGTGACCGCTGCACGTTCGCACGGTCGCCATATATGGCGAAGTGCGAGGGAGGGCGGAGCAGCTGGGAGGCGGGAGCGGGGAGGGCACAGAAAGAAAAGGGGGCGTGGCTAACAACGGAGGCGGGAAGCGGGGAGCGAGGCAGCCGGGGGAGCGAGAACAGGGGGACAGGCGCTGACAAATACACTCCAACAAAAACAAAAGACAATCTGAGTAACAGCAAAGGGGCACACAGCAATGAAAAAAACGGGGCACAGGAGCCTAAAAGGCAACAACAGCGAACACAGCACTAGACCGCAGGAGACCACGCCGCTCGGTGGCAGGGGGCGTGGTCAGACGGCGGCGGCAGCTGGGTCACCGAGGCAGGCGGGTGGCGGGAAGCACACGCAGCAGCTGGTGGCCGTGCAGCGCGGGGGTGTCCTAGGCTAGGTCATACTCACTTGCGTCGCACGGTCGCCATATATGGCCAAGTGCGAGGGAGGGCGGAGCAGCTGGGAGGCGGGAGCGGGGAGGGCACAGAAAGAAAAGGGGGCGTGGCTAACAACGGAGGTGGGAAGCGGGGAGCGAGGCAGCCGGGGGAGCGAGAACAGGGGGACAGGCGCTGACAAATACACTCCAACAAAAACAAAAGACAATCTGAGTAACAGCAAAGGGGCACACAGCAATGTTAATAACCCAGCCTGCAAAGATACTGGAACTATTTGTTAATTATTATAGAGCTTTGTACACTCCGGAGAGTTGTCCTACTATGAATAATATACAGAGGTATTTGGATGCTAATATAATAAAGAACAGGGAAATAGAAGGATTTGACTCACTGACCGAGATGTAACAATGGCAGAAATCAAACTTGCAATTGCCGCCTTGCCATCTGGCAAAGGTGCGGGGGAAGATTCGCTACCACTAGAACTATATAAAATCGGTATTGATGAATTACTTCAATTTTTCAGCCTCTTAATCAGCTTAATTGGAGCAGGCGGAAAAGCCCCCAATTCATGGAACATCTCAAAGATTGTCTTTTCTTAAAAGAAAATAAGCCAGCTGATGAGGGTGGGTCATATAGACCCATATCACTTATAAACACTGATGCAAAAGTATTTGCTTAGGTTCTAGCCACGCGATTGGTGCCACTTATGCCTAATCTGGTAACCCCTCAACAGCATGGATTTATTATGGGCAGAGATACGACGGCTCATGTAAACATTGATGTGGCAGAGAAAAACTCCACCACACTCGGTAGGATATTGTTGGACGCCAAAAAAGCTTTTGATCGAGTGGGGTGGGATTATCTCTGGGCAACAATGACAGCCCTGGGCTTTAAAGGTCTATTATTAAGGTGGATACAAGCCCTATACGAGCATCCAATTGCCAAAATTAGCTATGCAGGGATTCTATCCCCTAATTTTACAATATCTTGTGGTACTCAGCATGGGTGCCCTTTGTCACCCCTGCTGTTTGCGCTTTCCATGGAGCCATTTCTCTTTGCTTTGCAAAATCAATCTCAAATAGCTCCTTTTGATTTTGGCCCAAATTCGCTTAAAATCACAGCTTACGGGGATGATATTGCGATATACTCTACAGATGTGGCAGAAGCTCTGAAGGGAATAATTCCAGAAGCCAATAGGTTTGGGGCAGTTTCTGGATACAGATTAAACACAAATAAAAAACAAGTTTTAATGAACTATAAATCCTCGGTCCCAATACAAGGAGTATGCAGAGCTGCTACATATCTAGGCGTCAGAATCTCCGCTAAAATAAGAGAAATAATTGCACTTAATTATGAAGCTCTACTGAAGGAAACAGCTGTCATACTAAAAAGGTGGCATAAGGAGTCCGCTTAGCACTATTGGTCGGATTAATTTAATCAAAATGAAGGTACTGCCTAAGTTTGTTTACTTATTTAGGTCCATCCCATTACGTATTAACAATTTTTTCTTTAAACGATTAGACAGGATTTTTAGCAGTTTTATTTGGGGGTATGAAAAAGCTCACCGAGCAATTGCTTTGCTTAAGCTTCCATTAATCCAAGGGGGGGCTTAATTTTCCTGATTTCAGGTTATACTTTTTGGCAGCCTTCCTTGGTCGCCTTCGTAGCTTACTTAACCTCAATAATCAACATTATGTCTATAGATTTATGTTAGGTGAGGACTCTAATATGTTTCTTTCCAAAGTTAATGACCCTAATTACTTTAAAAGGGTTAAATTCAAGACTGCAAGAGACAGTAGGCTACTTTCTTCACTCCTGAGGCGGAAAGCCGGGAGCATTTGTGTGTCTCTGCCTGTTTTATGTTTTAAAAAAATTACTGTTGTATTTTAAACTTTGGTGTTGTATTTCGGCGGACCTACCCGCATTTTACCGCTCTGACTGTGTTATTGCACATTAGCTGCACAGCGCTTCTATTTCTTCGTATCTGCCCGCCTTCCCCGACTTTTCCTCTCTCGTACTGTCTCTCCCTTGCTGCAGCCGATTGAACGCTGTGACAGGGATAGGGACTGGGAGGGCAGCAGCCATCTTGGGAGTAGCCCAGGGTCGGCGCTGTAGTTCTGTTTTAACTCGCTCGCCTGATTGTATATAAACCTCACTTACACTCAGCGCGAGGCACTAGTAGGCTACTTTCTTCACTCCTGAGGCGGAAAGCCGGGAGCATTTGTGTGTCTCTGCCTGTTTTATGTTTTAAAAAAATTACTGTTGTATTTTAAACTTTGGTGTTGTATTTCGGCGGACCTACCCGCATTTTACCGCTCTGACTGTGTTATTGCACATTAGCTGCACAGCGCTTCTATTTCTTCGTATCTGCCCGCCTTCCCCGACTTTTCCTCTCTCGTACTGTCTCTCCCTTGCTGCAGCCGATTGAACGCTGTGACAGGGATAGGGACTGGGAGGGCAGCAGCCATCTTGGGAGTAGCCCAGGGTCGGCGCTGTAGTTCTTTTTTAACTCGCTCGCCTGATTGTATATAAACCTCACTTACACTCAGCGCGAGGCACTAGTAGGCTACTTTCTTCACTCCTGAGGCGGAAAGCCGGGAGCATTTGTGTGTCTCTGCCTGTTTTATGTTTAAAAAAAATTACTGTTGTATTTTAAACTTTGGTGTTGTATTTCGGCAGACCTACCCGCATTTTACCGCTCTGACTGTGTTATTGCACATTAGCTGCACAGCGCTTCTATTTCTTCGTATCTGCCCGCCTTCCCCGACTTTTCCTCTCTCGTACTGTCTCTCCCTTGCTGCAGCCGATTGAACGCTGTGACAGGGATAGGGACTGGGAGGGCAGCAGCCATCTTGGGAGTAGCCCAGGGTCGGCGCTGTAGTTCTTTTTTAACTCGCTCGCCTGATTGTATATAAACCTCACTTACACTCAGCGCGAGGCACTAGTAGGCTACTTTCTTCACTCCTGAGGCGGAAAGCCGGGAGCATTTGTGTGTCTCTGCCTGTTTTATGTTTTAAAAAAAATACTGTTGTATTTTAAACTTTGGTGTTGTATTTCGGCGGACCTACCCGCATTTTACCGCTCTGACTGTGTTATTGCACATTAGCTGCACAGCGCTTCTATTTCTTCGTATCTGCCCGCCTTCCCCGACTTTTCCTCTCTCGTACTGTCTCTCCCTTGCTGCAGCCGATTGAACGCTGTGACAGGGATAGGGACTGGGAGGGCAGCAGCCATCTTGGGAGTAGCCCAGGGTCGGCGCTGTAGTTCTTTTTTAACTCGCTCGCCTGATTGTATATAATGTGCCCCCCCCCCCGGCCGCGCAGCGGACGCGCGCAGCGGGCGCGCCGCTGGCGCGCCGAAGGCGCGCCTAAGGCAAGCCCGTCTGCGCCCGTCCGCGCCGGGACGGGCCCAGGGCCCTGGCCTCCCGCTGCCCGTATCGCCTACTCTTCTGAAAACTTGCTGAGTCTTCGCGGCTCTGCCTGCTGTCTGCCTCTGGCAACCCAAGAGACGCTGAACATATTAGGTATTTCTTTTTCCTCAACCAGCACTCATCCATCTTCGTCCCCCCAGTGTCACCAAACCTTATCTCTGAAGCCCATCTCCACCACTACCCGACACCTCAACATCGCTTATCTGAACACGAGGTCACTCCCCAAACACCACCTGGACATTTTCCTTTTTCTCACTGATCATAAACCGGACATCTTTTTCCTAACGGAAACGTGGCTCAATACCGGCTCCTCCCCTGATGTTCTAGCTGCCTTACCCGACAATTATTACATCCTCCAGGCAGACCGTGCAACAGGGAAAGCAGGTGGGGGAGTCGCTGCGATTATTAATAAGGATCATACCTTTTTTAAGATGGCACCGCTTGATTTTACCGAAGTTGAAAACCTGGTCATTAAGCTAGAATCCAGCTCGGGACCTCTTGTATGCATATTGCTATACAGACCCCCCCAAAACATGCCGTCTTTTCCTTTCTCCCTATGTGATCAATTGTCCTCCCTGGTCACTAACTACTCTAATATACTGCTCATTGGCGACTTTAATTACTGGCTCAACTGTACGAAAGGAGGCCCTGCAGCCACGGAGCTCACGGAGCTTCTTGCGGGACTCAACTTTCTGCCTCATATCAATGTCGCGACCCATGTTGGAGGGCATACTTTGGACCAAGTCTGGAGCACCCACGTTGACATCTCTCCTCCCACTGTTTCGCCGTGCATCTGGTCAGATCACTTTCTGATTCAGTTTAACATTTCCATCTCTGATTCTTCAACTAAGGCAGTCACTGAACAGGGACTCATCAGGAAATGGGGTACTTTAGACACCCCTGCTTTCCTGGAAAGTTTAATTGACTCGCAACCAGCCCAAAACTCGAACCTCAATTCCGCCGAGTCAGATGTCTTTAACTGGCTCAAGGCTGCTAGCGACACCCACGCCCCTCTCATTAAATGTAATACCATTCGGCACTCCAAAGCCCACAAATGGTTCTCATCGGATCTGAGGGAAAAAAAGCTCTTCGCTCGGCAAAAAGAGCGTGCATGGAGGAGAACCTATAACTCCTCTGATAGGGCCAGCTACCTGATTGCCCGCGCAGACTATAGGAAAGCAATCTTGTCTGCCAAATCTAAGTTCTTCTGCAATTTAATTGAGCAATCAAACAATAGTCCTAAGGAGATCTTTTCCATTGTTAATAAACTCTCGAACCCCGCCAGAACTGAGTGTAAACCCGCTGCCAGTCAAGAATTCTGCAACACCCTGAATCAATATTTCTTGGATAAAATTGCCTTAATAAAATCTAGCATTCCTGCCATGGTCCCGGACCTGCCTGTCCTGGCCCATCCACCTAACTGAAATGACTCCAAGGATACAACACTAACCACCCAGTTTTGGACTGCTTTCCTCTTCTGGACACTACTACCCTCGCATCCCTTTTAAACAGGGTAAAATCAGGCTCCCCACATGACTGCTGCCCCCCTCACATACTAAAGACGGTTTTTACCGCTGCCCCCATTCCGGCTTTGAGTCTTCTTAATACCTCTCTGCTTCAAGGGACTGTACCGGCATCGTTTAAGGATGCAGTCCTACTGCCTCTCCTGAAAAAGCCAGGAGCGGATCCCAATACCCTTTCGAATTACAGACCTATTTCCCTGCTTCCGTATCTGGCCAAGGTACTGGAAGCGCACGTCACCTCCCACCTTTCACTATTCATTGAACAGTCAGGTGTGTTACATCCGTCACAGGCCGGTTTTCGACCAGCCCATTCAACCGAGTCAGTTATCGTTGCGGTCTTGGACTCCCTACGCCTCAGTGCTGACTCGGGTATACCTCAAGCGCTGGTCTTATTGGATTTGTCGGCCGCGTTTGACACGGTCGACCATAACATCCTCCTCGACCGTTTCAGATCGGTGGGCATCTGCGGCCGTGCCCAGACTGGCTCAGATCATTTCTCTGCGATCGCACCCAAGCGGTCGGACTCCCCCCTTTCTCCTCCCACAAACTCCACACTACCTGTGGAGTTCCCCAGGGTTCTTCCCTTTCACCGTTATTGTTTAACATTTACATGCTCCCTCTGCTTCAGTCCCTTCATTCATTTAAAGTCACTACCTTTAACTACGCAGATGATCTGCAGCTCACTTTCACAATTGATAACTCCCCTGATTCAATCCACCAATTCCAAAACACCATGCTCCACATCTGCCGGTGGATGGATGTGAATCAACTCAAGCTGAATCCGGGAAAAACGGAACTGGTCCTGTTCGGCGATAGTCACCGTTTCTGGGGCCCCCAATATTGGCCATCTAAGCTGGGGTCCCCACCTGCGCCGTCTAGATCAGTCAAAAGCCTGGGGGTAGTTATCGATGATGAGCTTTCCTTAAAACCTCAGGTCAATTCCGTTGTGTCCACCTGCTTCTTTCAATTACGGAAAATAAAGAAGATCAGTCGCCTGCTCACTCGACCTGCTCTGACGCAGGTTGTAAGAGCATTGGTGTTGTCTCACTTAGACTACGCCAATGCCATCTATCTTGGTCTGCCTGCCACCCTTAGCAAACGTCTACAGCTGGCACAAAACCAGGCAGCGAGACTGATTTATCACCACCCCCGATGGCAGTCCGCCAGACCGCTTCTGAGGCAGCTCCATTGGCTTCCGATTCAACACCGCGTTAGTTTCAAATCGGCCTGCATGATTTTCAAATCCCTTCACAACTCTGGCCCACAGTTCATCCAAAAACTTTTTCTTAGGTACACCCCCTCCCGCAACCTTCACTCTGCCTCCCAAATCCTCCTGACTGTCCCTCGCTACAAGCTGTTGCGCAAAGGAGGCCGTAGGTTTGCCACCCTCGCTCCCAAGCTATGGAACTCTCTCCCCCTGGAGCTTCGCTCATGCACTGCCCTTCTTCCATTTAGGAAGCTCTTAAAAACATGGCTGTTCACCCAGGTTGCGGCCTAGTGCTAACGGCCTCTTGTAAGTTAGTTCCCCTGCTGGTCAGCGCCATGAAACCTTTGGGTGTGCGAGCGCTTTATAAGACTTTGATAAGATAAGATAAGATAAGTGTTAAAATTTGGTTTTTGATTCTTACTACTTGTAAAACGTAGTTATATCATCCTAAACTCCCCTTGTGGGGTAATCCAGGACTCCCTTAAATCTTTCATGATGGGGCTGGTAACATTTGAGCTATTTTGGGAGTAAAAACTTTGGGGGACCTTTATAGTCACAGTGGCTTTATGAATTTTGAAACACTAAAGATTCTTTACAACTTAACCGAAGTTATGCGGTTTAAATACTATCAAATCCATGATTATCTTATACGCAGTATGAATCTAACAGAGATCCAGGACTCGGATATCTGGAACTGATTTAGGTGGCTAAGAATAAATCACTGATTAGCGAGGGCTACAGAATCCTTAACTCTTATAAGGTTGAGGACTGTGTGAAATTGCCTGAGAGATGGAGTGTAAGATTAGGCACAAATATAACTGCTAACACTATCTCTGCCACTCTTGGCAGTATTAATAGATCAGTACAGTATTCTGGTTTAAGGCTACAACAGTACAGAACAATATGTTCATTATACTATACACCAGAAAGGATATCAAAATGGTACCCAAATAGCCTAATTAGTGACCGGACTAAATGCCCCAAATGTGATCTAGTAGCGGATGACTTAGAACACATGTTATTTTCTTGTCCAGAACTGGCTGACTTCTGGCAAGGAGTTGCTCAAGTCTTGAATCAAAAACTTGATAGACCTTTCCTTCTTACAGCATCAGTGGTGTTGCTAGGTGGGCAGACTCTGAATAGTTCTCAGAAAGATCTAATCACCATTCTACTTGCTTGGGTCAGACTGACTATAGCCCGGGTGTGGATACTACGGAGCCCACCCTGTGTTATGGAATGTGGTCTCTGGTTAAAGAAACATATGGTATGGAGTCCTCATTAGCTAAAATGAGAGGGACCCAATCATTACGGAAATTGGATTACATTTGGGGTACATTTATTTATTATTCATTTGTTCTCTATGCTGTGTTATTAATCTATTCTGTCTTGGAAAAGTATTGTTTGTCTTTCTGCTTAAGTATCTTTTTTCTTTTTTCTTTAATTTCTATAATTCCTATTACACATTTGATTGGATTGTATTTCTCATGTTGTTAATAAAAACAATTGAAAAAAAAAAAGAAAACAGACAATAGAGAGTGAAAATGTGAATTTTCAGGAACTAGTGTAGGATTTATGGCCACACAGTATTAGGACAGGGAACTTAACTTAGGAAGTATCTAGTGGAGGTGGGGGGAGACATATCAGTCTGCTCCTTTATGGGGTTTGACTACAACTAGAAATCTGTCAAAGAGTTTTAGTGGATGGCATGTTCATTGGTGTCATTTATAAAGAAAAAGGAGTTGTGTTTGAGAAGATACAGAGAAGATATAGAGCTAGCGAAAAGTGAGTATAGAAAAGGCACAACTTGAGCTTGTTTGTTGCCAACAATAAAACAGTTGTAGCTACAGTTGACACTTTGAGGGGTTTGGAGAGGTTCATTCTGAAATTGTGGGCTGGAAGAAAGTAATGATTGCATTTACCTCAAGGACTCTAACGAGCAGTGGTGGTAATTACTGACTTATTGAGAGAGAGGTTGTAGGATGAAGGTGGACCATTGAACATTTTAATGCTTTTTTGTGGGGAATATGTTATGTGGCGTGAACAGACCATAAGCTCTTGGTACATATTTTCTCATGCAAGAGTTCTTTGAGGGTCACCCACAGAATAGCAGGATGGACTGGTGGTGTAACACATTACAGCTTTCAAGTGGAGTATGCCCTGTGACTGAGTAGGAAGGTTGCTGATATCCTTTCTCGGTTGCCTATTGCTAAATGGAAAATGGGGAAGAAACTAGAATATGAGGGATAGAGTATTTTGTGGGTAAAAGTATTAGCCTTAAACTTTGAAATTGGAATGATGTCTCGAGGGCTGTTTAGTTCTGAGCAATGTTAAAAAGATGGTAATAGAAGGGGGGCCACAAAAGGAAACAGTACCTGGGAAAGAAAGGGAATTTTTTTATAAAACAGAGGAATAGAATATTCTTGATAGGAATTTAGGAAGTGGAGAAGTGGAAGGAGGCTAGATTCACCAGAATGGGTACAGAAGAAAATAATCAATGTGGCACCAAAGGCCATTTGGTTATGAATCTCACAAAGGCTACCTTTGATAACTCAAAGTAATGAGAACATCTCCTTTATGACCTACGGTAGTACCATAGACCTCAAAGTGCAGATATCATGGCTCCATTTGAACTTTTTCCCAATGGGTGAATATTTTTTCCAAGTAGTGGTGGATAAATGTTTTTAGCCTTAGTGACTGATTTCCTCAAGTTGGAGTTGCTATGGAGGATTGCCCTCGAACAATTGTGAGTGGTAATGGAGTACACATTGTATTAGAAGCAATGAAGGACTTTCTGAAGATTGTTGGAGTGGACCATCACAGACCCGCATAGCACTCTCCCCAAGCTAACGATTTAGTGGAGCGGATTTGTACCATTTGGTGAAGTCCTGTGCACAGATTGCACTGAATGCCAGAATTCAAGAACTGGAACATTATAGAAAGTAGATCAGCGGCTCATGAACGGTGATATCTGCATTCAATTGTAAATGTAAATGTAAATGTACATGTATTTATATAGCGCAAATCGCCCACATCGCAGGCATCTATGCGCTTGCTTAGGGAACCCGTCCTGGTATTCCCCTGTGAGATACCCCGGCAGGGTATCCACAAGGTGAAAGCCAGGCATCCCGCCGCGAGGGGCCGTTGTGGAGATTAAGCAAGCTATTGCCCAGAGTCGCAGAGTGTGAACCCGTGAGTCGAGTAGGCACCGGAGCGAGAATTATCGAGTCCGTGGAATTATTGAGCCCAACCCCCGTCGGGGCGGGGAATTGAACCCTGGTCCGGGGCCGATCTCAGCTTCCGGGTCTGCCGCCTCTAACCCCTGAGCCACACTTCTCCACTTAGGAACTTCTTCCGCTCTCATAAATGTTCATGTCCTTGCTGCTGTGTATCACTGTTGTAAATGTCAAGTCTGGGTTGTACACTGCTCCAGATGATGGAAAATGGCTTCATGCTCACATGCACACCACATAAGGTATGTGATGAGGTTGCCCCTTTCATTGCTGATGTCAGGAAAAGGCAGTAGTAGACCCTATAGGATCTCTGTCGAAAGTAGCTATGCGCCTACTGTTAATGCAAAGCGGCCTACCAGCAAGCAGCGGTGGTTGACCACAGAGAAGCCAAGCATGTCCACCCTTCTTCCGCTCTAATTACTACATTGCCTTGGAAGTACTACACAGATGCCTCCAGCGTTGGGCAAATAAACTATTGCATATTACTAATTCCAAGTCTCACCAGGCTGAGTGTGGCGAACGCGGCCTCACTTATTCCGATACCCTACAGTAAACCCCCAGTTATGGTCTTCTTAAATGCAAAACAAACCATAGGAGTGTCTCTGTAGATGAGAAGATTTATCAGCATCACAGCCAATCCGTAGCGCCTGGTCAGAACGGCCTCTGGAGCGATGGACATTTTCAAAACCAAGTGTTCTCCCAAAGAACATTGGGCCATCTAGGAACATAAACGTAGGATTAAAAAAAGAAAATCAAGATCATTGCTGCATGTGCATCTTGGAATCATTTTTTTTAGGCAAAAAAAATCATTTGAAGAAAGCTATTGTGTATACACTCGCATGAGTGGTGGCCATCTTGTATTACGTTAATTAATCATTAATTACCTAATCCAAGATGGCAAATGTCCTTGTGGGAATGATAAATATAAACATTTTAAAAATGTGCGTGGGGAAGTGCAATAGGGGAAGATATTAGAACGTTAGCAGAGTGCAATGATAAACAGGAAGTAGGAGTGGAGGTGCTTGGGAAATGGAAAACATGATGACCAAAGGAGGGAAGGCCCAAAAGTTAGCAACTGGGTAGTAGTGTGCAGATACTTGTCCTCACAAAAACTAATTTTAAATAAAAGAAAGGAGTAATGAAGGAACGGGTGAGGGAGCCCATAGTGAGTGATCAACCTAAAACAAAAGGTGGGAGGGAGGAGGTGGGAAGAAAAATGAGGAAAGCAATGCACTCCCATGGACTGCAGCAAGTAAGATACAAAGTAGTACTCTTCGGTCAGCAGTGGAAGAATACCAATGAATAATGGTAAAGAAGCCATGGCCCTGCTGTGGGACAAACATTAACACTCACATTGCAGAATGAGCAGGAAACTGTGACCGACAAGGAAGCCATCTAATCATGACCAAAGGGCTGATCCAAAGCTTCCTCTATGTATATTGTATTGTAGAAAATAAGGTGTTCAATCATAGACACATAAGACGGTTTGTCGGTCGGTCATAGTGGGAAATGCTGAAATGATGTATGATATTGCAAGAGGGTGTCTGATTTTGAACGGTGGTTTGAAAGCTAAGCCAATGCAATGCCTCGCACTAGTGCAGCGGTGGATAGAAACATCAACTATGGAAAGGGGCGACCATTCGGTCCCCCCGAACGTATGCCCGAGTACCATGAGCCCCCCGGGAAGCCATTTTTGGGCGGGAGGCGAGCCTCGGCTGGTATGCCCGAAGCGGCGTAGCCGGGGCGCGCTGTTTCCCGCCCTCGAGTGGGCAGGCCTAGACACTGACGCGGCTGGCCACGCCCTAAGGGCAGGCAGGGGCGGGTGTACGCCCGCCCTGAAGATGGATAAAAGGAGCAACAAGCCAAGAACGCATCCTCTTGTTCCTGTGCTCTGAAGCTGCACCCCCTCGCTGCACGTGAGCTCGAGACGGAACGAAGAGCCAATTTTGAGTGTGGTAATCTTTCTTGTTTGTCTTACAGATACTCTGTTGGAGAATGCCTAAGAAAGTCGGAAAGCGGATGACTACCGACCAGATGCTGCGTGTTCTTATGAAAGAGGTGACCGACCTAAAGAAGCGAATGGCGGAGAAAGATGGGGAAGAGGGACCGAAACGTCCGTTGGCTGGAGCAGCTCCGGGAGGAAAAGGCAAGAGGCCCAGAAGGGGAGCAGCTGGGGGGGACATCCCGGTTCCCTGTACCCCACTCGAAGAGCCAACTCCGGTGCCGGCGGAGGGGAATCCGATTCCCGTGGTGGCCACTCCCGTGTCCGGAGAGGATATGCCGCCCGAGCTGGCAGCACAATTAGCAGCGTGGTTGGGTAGAAATAACGAGGGCGCCACGGCTGACGACGCACGGTTTTTGATGAGGCAACTGCGTGAAACAAGGGAGGCGGCGAAGGCAGCATCGCCAGTCATCACGCCGGCCGCGGCAGGAGGAAGGCCACCTGGGATAGGCTCAGCCGCAGACACAGCTTCCGGTTCAGGTAAGCGGCCATTGCCGATTGTGAGGGATGAGTCTGCCCCGTCAAGAAGGGAAAAGTTGGGTCAACACGTCCCTCTAGCTATTAAGGAGAAGATATGGGCAGATGAGTATGTAAACATCTTCTCGTTGCTTACCGATCATTATGAGATGGAATATGTTAAGAGCCAAAAGGAGCTCATGCATCCGAGTGTCTGGCGCGCAAAGATGGCCGCCTTCAAGGTAAATGAGAACATTGGCAATTGGGGCAAGGCGTAGGGAATTTTTACATCCATCCTGGGCGAACGTAGGCCCGAATTACTGTCTGAATTGCCGATTTATCAGTCACGGATCATGGGGTATTCCGTGTCACATGGGGGCAATCAGTGGTTCTGTTACGATAATATTTTCAGAAAAGCGAAAGAACATGATAAAAACTTAACTTGGGATTGTTACGATTCTGTGTCATGGTCAAAAATGGCGGATACTGGTATGTTGAATTTGCCATTAGTAGGGAGTAATGTGGGGGAGTCCTCCCGCCAATATTCTGGGACCTCCTTTCGATCAGGCGCGAGTAATGACTACCAGTCCAGGCCGAACGGCACCACAGGTAAAAAGGGGAGTTGTTGGAACTTTAACAGGGGTAAATGTACGAGGCCCCAGGGGTCATGCAAATTTAGGCACGAATGTAGCGGGTGTGGGCAAGCGTCCCATCCTGAGTCCATGTGCAGAGCCAAAACGGGTGATAACGGGGGTAGAGGAGGCGCCAAACAGGTCTGAAATAGTCCGAGGGGCGCCTTTACCTACTCCGATTGATACCATGGCAATGATTCCTTGGCTCAGCGAATACCCGGACCACGCTTCCGCTGGGGTGTTGCGGAACGGGTTTTCATATGGTTTCCGCATCCCAGTGGGGGAGTTTCAGGGTTTAGCGAAATGTAAAAACCAAATATCAGTCTTGCAGCACACGACCGTGGTACAGGAGAAGATTGGGAAAGAGGTGGCTCGAGGTCGAGTCGCCGGTCCGTTTAATGTGCCACCGGTTACTAACTTTGTTTGTTCCCCCTTAGGGGTGGTCCCCAAGAAGGACACGGGTGAGTTTCGGCTGATACATAATTTATCAGCCCCACGTGGTCTTTCCGTAAACGATGCGATAGACCCGGCAGTGTGTTCAGTACGGTATGCATCTTTCGACGAGGCCGTAGCCATTTTGAATCGCCTAGGGCCCGGTGCGCTGATGGCGAAATCTGATATCGAGTCAGCGTTCCGGTTGCTCCCGGTACATCCAGACGATCAGCGTCTTCTTGGTTTCATGTTTCAGGGACACTATTACATGGATAGATGTATGCCAATGGGGTGCTCTATATCTTGTTCCTATTTCGAGCAGTTCAGTTGTTTCCTGCAATGGGTCTTCACAAGGAAGACGGGGGTTTCATCAGGTTATGCATTATCTCGATGACTTTTTGTTTCTAGGGGCAGCCGGGGATCCGGAATGTGGTCAGGCTTTGAATGAATTTTGTGTCTTAATGAACCATTTTGGTGTGCCATTGGCACCCGGTAAGACGGTGGGTCCTTCGACTTGCCTTGAGTTTCTGGGGATCGAGCTCGACTCGGAGGAGGGTTGTTTTCATTTACCAAGAGGAAAGGTGCTTAGGTTCAGGGCATCCCTGGAGACGTGTATTAGTCAGTCTAAGGTTAAGTTGCAGCAATTACAACAATTGGTGGGACAGCTGAATTTTGCCCTGAGAGTAATACCGATGGCCCGCCCCTTTTCCCGCTCGATCGCTCAGGCCATGGTCGGCCTGAAGGAGGGTCACCATCGCACGAGGCTCTCGGCCGAGGTTCGCCAGGACATGCGCATTTGGTTGGCATTTCTGGCAGATTTCAATGGTCGAGTTGTCTGGAACAAACCGGCGGTGTCCTCCGAGGAGCTGGGGCTGTGGACAGATTCGGCAGGGAGCATTGGTTTTGGTGCCATCTTTGGCACACAATGGTCGGCTCAAAAATGGCCGTCATGGTGGCATGAGGATGGGTTGACGAGTAACATTGCTTTTCTTGAACTGTTCCCCATTCTGGTGGCCCTGAAAACTTGGCCTGAGGGGTTTAGAGATCACTCTGTGGTATTCTGGTCTGATAACATGACCGTGGTTGAGTGTATAAATAGCCAGGCGGCACGATGCAAATGGATCCTGAGGCTGCTGAAAGAAATTGTCTTGTTGTGTATGCAATTGAATGTCCTATTTAAGGCAAGACATGTGCCGGGGGTGATGAACCAAGCGGCTTATGCGCTTTCTCGTTTCCGTATGCAGGCCTTCTGGGGTTTTCTGCCCACAGCGGACCCGGTGGCGGCACCCTTTCCCGAAGCTCTCTGGTCTCTCGGTGCCCCGAACTACGAAACCTCGTGGGAGAGAGTTTAGCACCCAGGACAAGGAAGGCATATGAAGGGGCGTTCCGATCCTATTTGGCCTTTTTGGGGACTGCTGGAGGGGAGCTTTGGGGCCAGGAGGAGTGCGTAGTAAATTTCCTGCTGTCTTTACATCAGGCAGGCAAATCTGTGGCTACTGCCCAGAGGCATCGGGCAGCCATTTCCTTTGTGGCTAGGGCTTATGGGATCCAGGACCCGACAGCGTCTTTCGTTGTGCAAAAAGCGCTACGTGGGTGGCAACGCCTTGAGGGTCGCAGAATAGATGAAAGGCGCCCGATAGGTCTGGATAGGCTGGCCCTGTTATTATCTATACTCCCTTCAACGTGTTCATCCCAGTATGAAGCAGTGTTATTCCGAGCCGCTTTTGCGCTGGCATTCCATGGGGCTATGCGGGTAAGCGAACTAGTGGCGAGGAACAAGCGGGATGTGACGGGGGGACTGTGCCGAGAGCACGTTCAGGTCAGAGGGGAGACAATGTCCATCTCGTTTGTCAGGTCCAAGACCGACCAGGGTGCGATGGGGGACTGCATAATCATACAAAGGATTCCCGGGTCCTCCATGTGCCCGGTAAGTTGCGTAGAAGAATACTTAGCACAAAGGGTGGCATCATGGGGGGGGACATTGTTGCGACACGCTGACACCACCCCACTGACGAGGTTTCAGTTTCAGCGGGTGCTTGCGATGTCAATATCCGCTGCGGGCTTGAACCCCGGCGAGTTTGGGACCCATTCCTTTCGGATAGGGGCTGCTACAGAGGCTACGGCCAGGGGTCTGAATGTCGAACAAGTTAAACGTGTGGGGCGTTGGTCCTCGAACTGTTATAAAAGGTATGTTCGGTTGTACATGTTGTGAAGCTGTAATGATGTACTCACGCTTCTTGTTTTCTTTGGTTTTCAGTTGCGCAAGCCTACGAGGCGGGGCGGACTGTGCAGTCGACCCAACACCGGGTCAGCGGTCAGACATCACCGGCTGTGAAAAAGGAGGTGTGGGTCGTGGGCCACTCATACGTGAGGCGGGCCGCGGACGTATTCAAAGCAGGTGACATGATTCACGTGGCTGGGGAATACGGGTACAGTGTGTCCTTCTACGGAAAGGGCGGGCTCTGTATTGACCAGTTTCAATCATTTTTTGAGGGTTTGTTAGGGCGGACGAGGTCACCGCCGGCTATAGTCATAGTACATCTTGGGGGCAACGACTTGGTGTCCACTGGTAGACGACTACTTCTTGAGGCAATGCTTTCCACTGTAAGTTGGTTAGCGAGAAGAGTTCCAGGGTGCACAATCGCATGGTCCCATATGATACCGCGAAAAGTGTGGCGGGGGGCTCTTTCAGTTTCTGCTCTGAATCATTCAGTAAGGAAGATTAATAACAAAGTGAGTCGATTGTTCCGTTCAAGTACACTGCATTCTATTTCGCATGGTTGTATTAAAGGGGACAGTATGTACTTGGGTGATGGTGTTCATTTGTCCCGGGTGGGGAACGAGTTACTCATAGGAGACCTGATAGCTTGGCTGGGGGCTTTAAGACATGACCTTTAGGTAGGAGTGTGTGGGGGGTCCGGATAGCCGGTCAACTATCCGGCCTGTGGCGGTAAGGTCATGATCGGTGAGCACTAATTGGTAGATCCCTATGAGTGGGCGTCACCCATTACGGATGGGAGCGCTCGAGGGAGGTGGCCATTGGCCCCTCAACGGGTAGGCGGTCCCTTCTAAGGATGGGACGCCGAGAGGAAAGGAAATGCGGTCAAGGCCCCTTCCTGGGTAGGAGGGGCTACAGCCCCCTCCTGGGGAATTTCCCGGGGCCAGGATATCTGCGACGGCAGATGTGGTAAGTTGTGTGGGGTTTGGGAGGGGGTCTACGCTACCTTCTAGATACCTCACACGAGTCCTCGAACGACCTTTAAGTGGCGTCGAGTTTATTGGGGCCCCCGTCAAGTCAAGGGAAATTGGTAGTTGCACTTGAGGTACACCTCTGTGCGGTCGCCCCTCACAAGTGAGGGGGATATTTCGGGTTTAGGGATCTTGACACCGGTTACGACCTTGCCGTTGGCCCTTAAACGTTAGGATGTACAATTTCAAAATTTCAAGTTAATGTTTTGTAGGATGTTAGTTCGGGTAGGAGAACCTTTGTATTAGAGAATATGTTAAGGTTAGCCAAAACATCGCAATGTGGTAAATGAAATTGTACATAATATGAAACTGTTATTTTAATGTTTTATTTTTGTTTCATATTTTAATAAATACGGCCGGGAGGGTCACTCCCTCCCGTCTTCCAAAAGTTCAGAACTGTTTCCGGTTTCCCATCCTTGGGGAGTGTGTTGAGAGGGGGTGGCGGGTATCGCGGCCATATGGAAAGGGGCGACCATTCGGTCCCCCCGAACGTATGGCCGAGTACCATGAGCCCCCCGGGAAGCCATTTTTGGGCGGGAGGCGAGCCTCGGCTGGTATGCCCGAAGCGGCGTAGCCGGGGCGCGCTGTTTCCCGCCCTCGAGTGGGCAGGCCTAGACACTGACGCGGCTGGCCACGCCCTAAGGGCAGGCAGGGGCGGGTGTACGCCCGCCCTGAAGACGGATAAAAGGAGCAACAAGCCAAGAACGCATCCTCTTGTTCCTGTGCTCTGAAGCTGCACCCCCTCGCTGCACGTGAGCTCGAGACGGAACGAAGAGCCAATTTTGAACCCACCCACCAGCCCCTGAGGACAGCCAGTTGTTTTGAATAAAGTTTTGATTTGATAATTCTATTTCTTGCAGGTTGTGGTGATTGTCGTGTTATTCTTAGTATGCAATAAAGAATGGTCAGCTACAATAGGATTTTCAAATATAGTAATTCTGCACTAAGTATTGATCAGTAATCATACGTGAAAGGGTTTATGGTTGTTTTGTAATTGAGTAATTTAGTTAAATTGTCGTATTTATTTTTTGGTCGGGCGGTAAGGTCATGATCGGTGAGCACTAATTGGTAGATCCCTATGAGTGGGCGTCACCCATTACGGATGGGAGCGCTCGAGGGAGGTGGCCATTGGCCCCTCAACGGGTAGGCGGTCCCTTCTAAGGATGGGACGCCGAGAGGAAAGGAAAGGCGGTCAAGGCCCCTTCCTGGGTAGGAGGGGCTACAGCCCCCTCCTGGGGAATTTCCCGGGGCCAGGATATCTGCGACGGCAGATGTGGTAAGTTGTGTGGGGTTTGGGAGGGGGTCTACGCTACCTTCTAGATACCTCACACGAGTCCTCGAACGACCTTTAAGTGGCGTCGAGTTTATTGGGGCCCCCGTCAAGTCAAGGGAAATTGGTAGTTGCACTTGAGGTACACCTCTGTGCGGTCGCCCCTCACAAGTGAGGGGGATATTTCGGGTTTAGGGATCTTGACACCGGTTACGACCTTGCCGTTGGCCCTTAAACGTTAGGATGTACAATTTCAAAATTTCAAGTTAATGTTTTGTAGGATGTTAGTTCGGGTAGGAGAACCTTTGTATTAGAGAATATGTTAAGGTTAGCCAAAACATCGCAATGTGGTAAATGAAATTGTACATAATATGAAACTGTTATTTTAATGTTTTATTTTTGTTTCATATTTTAATAAATACGGCTGGGAGGGTCACTCCCTCCCGTCTTCCAAAAGTTCAGAACTGTTTCCGGTTTCCCATCCTTGGGGAGTGTGTTGAGAGGGGGTGGCGGGTATCGCGGCCATATAGGCCACAACTATAATGGGTAGATGGTGGCGTGCAAAACTGGTGTGCATGAAGGACGGAGTTGGCTGTTGAGCTGGGAATGTTATCCCTATCTAAGATGGCGTCTGACTGCATATGCTGGCTCTTCCTGACCCACATGGAACTATCAGCCTGATTCATGAAGGTGATTTGCGCTCGCAAAGGGCCAGATTCTCAGAATCTGGCCCTTTGCGAGCGCAATTTTTGCATTTGGGATTCATCATCCCAAATGCAAAAATCGGTAACAGCGATTTTGCTATTTTGCGAGGAATTACATTTAAGGAATCTCTATTTGAGATTCCTTAAATGCAACTCATCATCCATTTAAAAATTGCGAATTTGCAATTTCGGCCCGCTATTTACCGCGAGGTCAGACCTCGTGGTAAATAGCGAAAACTTAGAAAAATGCTTTTAAAAGCATTTTTCTAAGTTGCATGTTGCACACACACATGTCCTTTGGACATGTGTGTGCGCAACACCTGTTTAAATTTGCCTTTAGGGGTGCTACAGGGTGTCCTTTGGACACCCCTGGCATCCTTTAAATCGCTATCTTATTTGCGATTAGCTAATTGCTAATCGCAAATAAGGAATACTCCCCATTCATTACTATGGGCCTTTTGTCCCATAGGAATGAATGGGGAGTATTCCTTATTTGCGATTAGCAATTTGCTAATCGCAAATAAGGAATGTGTATAAATCGCAATTTCTTTTGCGATTCCTACATGAATCCCGTTTTGCGAGTCTGTAATAGCGATTCCTTATGAATCGCTATTGTAGACTCGCAAAACGGGTCTTTGATGAATCAGGCTGATAGTACACTACTCATCCCTGGCCCTGTCGACACTTGTTTCCTAAGGGTTCAGCATTGAGCTCCTTCCTCGTTTGTGCTCAAAGGTTTCCTGAAGATTGTTATTCGCGCCCCGCATCTCCGAGAGATCTAAGACCCCGCAGCCTTCCTCCCAAACCTTCCTTTTCCCAAGCCATCATTATTTTCCATGTCTTTGATTTTAGCATATTTACAAACTCTTGCTTTGTTTTTTTGTTCTCAGGCAATTTATTTAACATGTTTACACAAATACCCCCAGCTGAGCTGAAAGGACTAAATAAGTTATATGAAAAAATAAACATGTATTTATTCGATTTTCACATTAATAACCTGACACATAGCGCAACACGTATGCCAATTAACTCAGCAGTCCACAAATTACTACCAGCTTTAGGAGTTCATATCATGAAAAGAAGATGAAGTCAGCTGGTGACACTATGTCAATTAGGCAAGAAAATAAAGATTAATTGGGGGGGAAATATTAAGATGTATCACCAGTTTGACATACTACGTGCTGCTATTTATTACCAGCAGAGGAAGTAATAGCAGAAGCTGCTGTGATCTTCTCACAAGGGCCCTGGCCCCTATTTATTTACAAATTAAGGCGGCGCTCATTATGATAAGTAGTTGGCTGCCATGCCATGGAACCTACATTCTTCTACTGCAGCTTGTGCTGTGGCCCAGAAAAGGGCTCCTTGAGCCCGTCAGAAGCGGCGATCTATCCCCGACAGCTGCAGTCCAATCAAATGCATCGTAATGCGGCATTTGGACAGATGGCCTGGATGTCGGTGGTCCCTCAGATGGCCTGGATGTCGGTGGTCCCATAGATGGCCTATATGTCGGTGGTCCCACCGACACCAAAATGAGGGCCTAGGCACTGATCCAAGTCACATCAGGATTTGCATTGGACAGTTTCCCAAAGTAACGCAAAGTTGTGCTTTCTACTGCTTTGAGTTACTTTGCATTAAGGAGGTGTTCCAGGCGGACATGGGCATTCCAATGCAACCACACGTCGGTTTTGATGCAAATCCCCATCGACAACCATTCATAGACATATAGTTGCGTTATAATCTTACTTATCCTCAGGGCAGGCGAAAACAATTGTTTGCATGTGTGCCGCATTGTACAGCACAAATGCATGGCAGGAAATTGTTACAGAATAGTTTTTGGACTGGAACTATGCCCTTCCTGAACAGATTGCAGAGTTGGCGATGCAGCGAGCGCAAGGTAAATAGTTGTATTCACTTGCTTTACTCGTGGACGTAGTATGTCTGACTCCACTGATCTCCCATCCTATCCCTCCCCTGCCCCGCCACACCTCACCGCCCGCAGCATTCCCACTGTGGGCCGCCACTGGTAGAATCAATGTTGTTTTCCACGCGTCAAGGAATGTACCTGAGCAGATTATCTCCTAGAATACAACGCCTAGTTGTTCACTGATAACATCAGGAACCAGGTGCAGTATTTTAGGAGGACACGGGCCGGATGGAGCCCCCGATTTGGACCTTTTTACCACCTGGGTAATCTGTTCTGTGGGAGGAGGAGAGAAGGAAGTCAACAGATTGGGTGGGAGAGAAGATTTAACTGCTTGAGAGTTCTTAAACATGGTTTCATCACAGTCCATAAAGGATTTGTACACTGTCTCTACTTTGTCCTTAACCCGTTTGTTGCTTCGAACGTTCTGCGCCAGTGCTGAACGTTTGAAGAACCGGGTGCGGCCGCGTCGGACAATGGTCGTGCGCAGCACTGGCAAGGTAGTGCTCGCGACGACCGTTAGCCGACGGCAGCACTAAAGGGGTTAAAAGACTGAGCAAATAAATTACAAAATGAGGCCCTACTTTCCATCCTTGGTGGCTCTGGAAGTTTAGCTAGGCTTTTAACTGTAAAGAAAAGCTCCTTACTGGAGTTTTTGCTTGTAAGATTTCTGTTGAATAGAATTTCCTTTTTTGATACATTATCAGTTTCTAATATTCTGTCAGTGATTGTGCATATTGTATTTTTTTCGGAGGGTCGTAATTTACTCTCCGCTGCTCTCTACCCTTCTACAGACTTGTATCTGTGCTCTTAGTTTATCGGAGAACCATGGTTCTGAGAGATTTTTCTGCCTGGTGAGAAAGGTCTTTACCTGTGCTTGTGGGTCGACTGTGGCTTTAATACAGTCGGAGAGCCTGTGGGCTGCAGTATTGGCACCGGTGGTAAGTTAAGGCTTTGAGCAGGATAGGGACCCTTGCAGAGTGAGTGGGGTCAATCTTTCCCCATTCACGACCTTTAGATGTGACATGGGGGTAATGAGGTCTCGAGGTGTGCTGGTCAGTGCTTTATGAGAACATTGTAGCTTTACGGTCTAACCATGGGATAGGCAGCACTTCCGAGACCTTTAAGGATGGATTTGAAGTAAATACGCCATCTAAGGTATGCCCTGTAACATGCGTAGCATGCTCGATGATCTGTCTCAGGGAAAAACTAGCCATGGAATCGACTAATGATGGTGTGTCGTGGTCCTCTAATTTTTCTAAATGATAGTTGAAATCACCTAACACTGTGAAGTCTGCTGCATCCATACTAGATTCTATAAAAGATCTAATGGCATTCACAAAGGTGTCTCTTGACCGTGGAGGTCTGTATAGAAAAAGGCCCTTAAACGTATAGTTTTTTCTTAGCGTGATCCTAAAGGATAGTACTTCATAGTCTGGGGAGCGTCCCGCTGCAGACTCTGAGACTAGCAATTCATCTCTAAAGATAATTTCTAGCCCCCCACCCCTCTTGTCAGCTCCATCCACTCTAGGAATCGTGTAACCTGCTGGGATTGCTAAGCCCATCTCTGGATCGGAGGATCCATCCACCCAGGTTTCAGGGACAAATGCCAAGGCGAGCTTATATGGCCCCACCATCTCTGCAAATTCTGTTTATGTTTTGGTAAGGACTGTGCGTTCATGAGCATACCCAAGAACACCTTTGTGGTTCCAGGTTGCAGGTGTTTATACTGGGTAGCCTCAGAACTACTTCTGACCTTAGCAAAGTGTAGTTTACTCTGGACTGGTGGCATTGCCTGGGCTCACTCTGTAGGACTAATAGTGGGCAGTTATGGTTTTGAGATGCCTTATTTAGGGTCAGAAGTTCATCCCCTTGAGCATTTAATAATAGACTCAACTCCTGGGAAAAAACTGGTGGGGTTGTGGCGCTGGGGGTGAAGCAGACGCAGATGGGTGCGGACAGGCTTGCTTTGATGCGCCTTTGGCACACATCCGCTGCGGGTCTGCTCCGGCATCAGGCTAATAAAGTGGTTATGGTGGGAAACTAGCCCGCGCACCACCTGGATATGCCTGCAGACACCGGAAGTGAGGGAGGATGAATGACTGGTCTGTATACGTCTGCCTCGCAAACGACTCTGGCTGCATTGGAACAGGGCAGAGATACTGATATGCAACAGGTGAACAAATGCAAAATATAGTGAAATGAAGAAATAGCCAGAGAGAGAAAACTAAGAGGATAAAAGTGTTAACAATGTTTAAAAACAACGAGGCTCGCAGTAGCAATAACAGTAGAGAGATTTTTTAAATTAAGGTGCAGCAACCGCAGCAGCCTTGTCCGCTCCGACATCAGGCTTATAAGTGCCTACACATGGTTTCCAATTTTGCACCCTCACTCCATGCACCCCTGGCACAAGCCCATCCTTCCTGACCCTACCGTGTTCAACTTTCTTCAAACATCTCAAACTCAGGGAGAATGGAACTGATTCAGGGTGTTCAATCTTTAATGTTTCCACTACAGGTTGTATAGTCAGCACCACCTTATTATGACTATTAGGATCTAATCCAAACCCCAGCACCTGCTGTTCTCTCCATCCAAACAAGGCTTTGCCTCTCTCGACAACATACACCCTTCCCCATGCACATATTCCCTTGTGTACTAAATCCGCCATAAAATAACCTAACACTGGTAACTTGACCTAACATTAACCGTGTATTTCCGCATTACTGGGCATCAACTCAGTTCTTTCGCTCATACTTATCCAAATGAACTTCTCCAAAAAAGTATAGGGAGAACAAGAATAAGCCCTTAGGGATAACTCTACGTCATTTACACCCATCACACACTTAGGAGGATAGTTCACATCTGTTTCTACAGATTTGCATCCTTCAACTCCGCATACCACTAAAACTTATATATCATCGTTATGACAGTCATCCTCATCACTTCCATCTTCCATAAGCTCCCTTACTAAATTCACATTGCTTTTGTCAACATCCTTACTTCACATTCTGCATTCTCTGGAGAAAAGGCCTATTTTCTGGCACTTGTAATGTTGTTCATTCACAGCCGGACACGCACTCGACTCAACCAAACGGCGTGTGCTTCCACATCTATAACATGGATTCCTTCCCACTTCTCTTTGGGGTTCCTTGTCTATGTTCTCCCCTTTTGCCTGTCCTCTCTAAAACCTCCCTTCTGCACCACATTCACATCACTTTCCTCTGACTTGTTCTTGTCATGATTCTCACCTAACTCCATTACATAACAGGATGTATTTTCAATCTGGCGCGTAATTGCAATGGCTTTCTCCAATGTGGGGTCCTCCATCTGCAATAGTTCCTCTTGAATTTTGAGATTGCTTGTCCTATTTATCATCTGGTCCTAATTATTTCTTCTTGCATGTTCTTGAACTTACAAGAAACAGCCAACATCCTTAACACCGCCACATACTGCTCAATTGTCTCACCTGGTGGTTGAACACATGAAAAAAACTTGTGTTGTTCCACTACTATGCTCAACATTTCCCAAAATGTTCCTCTAATGCTTACATGGCCATAGTATACACATCTTCAGGACGTTCATCTGCATCTGACCCATCACTACTCTCATTCTCTTTGCCTTGCGGTATAGGTAACGTTTTAAGGACTTTCTTCCCTCAACTACAAGACGATGTTTTAACATGACAAATTTTCTCTACGCCATTAAAACATTCCCACCAATTGCCTTAAAATAAGTCTCAAATGCCTCCTTCCAATCCTCCCTCACCATTATAGGGTACCCTAGATTCTACAATAACATGGGTGGAGCAGTAACCGAATGCACACTCATGTTGGAAACTACAAACGTATATACAATGCCACAAATAAACACACCTTCTTGTGCCCCAAAACACTAAAAAATAACACAGTAAAAGTAGTCACTGGAAAACCCTTACTGCTCACTTTCCCAGCAGAAATTTACAGAAAAGGAATAATTGAATGTCAAATATATGTATAATGCCACAAATAAATACTTGCTTAAGCCCACAAACAAAATAAAATAACAGAATTTATTTATTATTATTTATTTATTTTTTGCATTTGTAATGCGCGCAGATACCCACAAAGGGTTTCCCGGCGCCAGGACTAAGAACCAAACAGCACAGAAAGCAAGACGGCCAGAGACCAAATTATTTATTGAAAAGCCAGGTTTTAACGCTTTTCTTAAAGCTGGCAAAGTTTTCCTCCTTTCGTATAACTGGGGGAAGGGAGTTCCAGAGGACTGGTCCCAGATAGGAAAAGGATCTCCCTCCCACTCTGGCCAGTTTAAATCTGGGTACCGCAAAGTTTGCTGCATTTAGAGAGCAGAGATTACGTGCAGGAAAGTAGGGCCTGACTAATTTTTCCAAATACTTTGGTGCGGTTCCTGCCTTTATTTTGAACATATAGCTCAGGGCTTTGAACCGAACCCGGTTCTCCACCCTGAGCCAATGCAGGTCCTTAACCCCTTCCATGCTAATGACAAGGTCAGCTCGTCATGGGTGTTACCTGCGCTGCGCTTATGACGAGCTGACCTTGTCATGAACAATGGGAATCATCCAAACTCAGCACAGAACGGGAAAACCCTTAGCAGCCAAGGTGTTAAGGTACTTAGAAATCCTCGCTGTCCTGGAGATTTCACACAGCAACCTGGCTGCGTAGTTCTGGACAAGCTGAAGCCGTCTGATCATGGCTAGGTTGGAACCCAGGTAAAGGATGTTACCGTAGTCAAGCCGTGATGTAATGAGGGCATTGACCACGGTCTTCTGGGTATCAGCAGGCAACATCCAGATAATCTTCCGCAGCCATTTGAGGATAGTGAAGCAAGTACCAGCCACTTTGTTGACCTGTTGTTTCATCGATAGTGTGTCATCGATGTGCACCCCTAAGCTTCTGATCTGGGTAGCTGGAATAGGGAAAGCGCCCAGGGATGGCGGCCAGTGAGTATCCTGCCAAAGGTCTCTATTTTTACCTAAGAGAAGGATCTCAGTCTTCTCCCCATTTAGCTTCAGCTGGTTCATTGACATCCAGCTGAAGACTTCGTGAAGACCTAGTTTCAGCGCAGAAGGGGATGAAGGATCCAAATTAGTAAGAGAAAAAATAATATGCGAATCGTCCGCATAGGTCATTAGTTCTAGACCAACTCGCTCCGCTAGATCGGCGAGAGGGCGGAGATACAGATTAAAAAATAGCGGACTCAAAATTGAGCCCTGAGGCACGCCATGGGGCGAACAAAAGGTGTCTGACTGGGCCTGTGAAGACGAGTTCTGAAACGTCCGGTTGCAGAATGAAAGGAGTCACTGGATTAACTTTACTGCTCACTTTCCCACCAGATTTGCAGATGGACTATTTTTGCAGTATATATTCCTTGGTTCTTCTTCCTTGTTCACAGTACACAGAAGTTAGTCCCTCTTTGCTGTTCATGACATCATGGAATACTTCTCCATTTCTTCACTGAGCGAGTAAGACCTGGAGTGTCAGTAGCACACTAGTTAGCTATCCTTGCTTAAAGTGCTCCAAAATGGTGAGTTTCCTTGGTACATGTATTTTTACAATGCAAACAGCTTTTAAATGCATCAGTTCTCGCCTCGATCCTCTGTCTCAAATCCTGCCACTGGCAGCCTCATACATCTGCCTCACACACCTTCTGCTTCTACCCCACTAGAGTGCTCCCATTACTGTGAAGAGACCGGTTCTCTCCAGTTCCTCACTTGCTCAAAGGCAGTTCTTCCTCATTCCTTTCCTTTGTCCCTAGCAGCCTGCACGAGTCTTGATGGAGACATCCGTGAGTGCAGTGAAATGCAAGCGTGGCTGTGCAGCTTTGATAGTAACATCATGGCAACCGGCCCCCACCCCTCCTAGCAGGCATCCAGCAAATAACACACTCCACACCAGAGTTAACTTGGGAAAAGCAGCTGCAGGTTTATTTTTACATACAACCTTATGTAATCATAGTGGGTTATCTTACAGGCGATCCAAGGGCAGGTCGCATTCTGGCCACCTGCCCGCCTGATGAGCCAGGCAGCACCGTGGCGAACCACCTATGTGCTGCCCCTTCTGGTAATCAATTCCCGGATCACCTAACCATTGGTTCTTTGTACTCACGCCCCTTTCGGGGCAGAGCGCAGCTAGGCAAGCCCCCGGTCGCACAGGCCCACAACCGTCTGAAGGACTACTGGGGCGCTGACACAGGTTCCAGGAACCTACCATGAGGCCCCTGGTGTTAGGCTCTGGCACCCCTATGTGCCACGCTGAGGTACACTTCTGTACCCATCTGCTTCCAGATCGCCCTGTAACTCCGTCTGCAACGACACAATCAAACATTAAAACGTTCTAGCCACCCTCCCCATGCTGACACGCTGGGTGAGTGGTAGGGTGGGAGATTGCGTGTCCCCTGGCGAGGTGTCCACGGCGCGTCCGGTGCAACAAAGAGGCAGGTAAAATGGCGAGGGGGACTTAAGTACCCCTCACCCTACCTGCTGCACCGGACGTGATGTAGCGCCCTTCGGCCCCCCTTGACGACTCCTCCTCACGCCACCCCCCCCTTCGGGGACAAAAAAGGGGGGGTGGTAAGGGGGGTGGGTGAGGCCCAATGTAACTAGAGGGCCGCCCTCTTGAGTAGCCTCCAATGGTGGCCTCGGGCAGCAGTATTTCCTCGCGTGCTGCAGCAGTATGCAGGAGCCCTGAGAGAACGCCGGAGTGCCCAGTGAGACACGAGCCGCGGGATCCATTGTTTGAACGCCCCATGGGTGTGGTCTCAATGCGCAAGAGAGAGCAAGCTCAAATTGGATGGCAATGTTCAAATAAAGGCATAAAAATGCCAAACATAAACCAAAGTCGCCTTTATTTTCACTGTCACCGCCTCCTCACCATACCAAGCGGTGACTTCTCCCACTTTCAATTGATGCTCAGCAAGGCACCCACCATGCCATCCCCACCATTACTCACACCAGTAACTCTGTGGGGTCTATACCTCTGAAGCCTTCTGACTCTATCCCATCTTTGGCGCCGCTTTTGAGTTCACAAAAAGGGTTTTTCTAATGCACTTTACTTCTTCCACTTAGAAGCACATAACTGACCCCTGGTTGGCAGAGATCAACTCACCAGCTCTGAGATTCTATGTTCCTAAGACAAAAATACCAATGCCACTACATCTGTTAGAATGTCTCCAGTCCTTAAGTAGCACAGGACACAACATATTCCTTCCCACATCTCAAGCAATAGGAACTGGGACTCGAAACAAGTGCAATTTGAGAGGAGTCCAGTGTCCCCCATGCAAGATCTTGGAAGCACTTAGAGGCATATTTATCAAACATTCACTCAACGCAGAGCAGCAAATAAAGTTGAAGCGCTAGGTTGCGTGAGTCGGAGGGAATTGAAAAGTGCCATAACTACTAAAATATAGCGCTCTTCAGCTATCTCGCTGCGTTTGAGGCTGTCTACCACCAACTTTCAGCATTGTGCATTTTGTAAGGGTGTCAGTGTTATGGGATGGATTGTTTTGTGCAACAAGGGATACCTTCCAATCCAAAGTCATTTTCCTTTTTCTATGTGTAATGCAGAATCCATCACGCAGGGGAAGAGGAAGTAACAAGGAGAAATAAACATATTTCTCCATGTTACGCCTCTCTCTCGTAGGGGTACCAATTTCTCACAAATCCAGTTCTATAACCCTTAGTAAATGTGAATTTGTGTGAAATTCATGGATGGATGCCGCGGAATGCCCATCGAGCACCTACCACTATGAAATATAACACAAAGCGATGCAAGCTGCTGCTATGTGTTACATTTCTGTGCAAAGCAATAGAAGGCCATACAAATTAGGCCTTGCATTGCTTTGTAAATCCCAAATAAGCCATTGGGTTTTCCAACGTCACCTTGAGCTGAGCAAGGGCAGAGGAGAGGCTTAGTAAATCTGGGTCTTAGGTTCAGTCTGACCTCCCTCAACCGTTAACTATTCCCACTCCAGAGAGAGCAACAGTAGGGAAACCGTTGGATAGTGGAGGGGAAAAAAGTACTTTTCCCACTCCAGTTAATGCAACAGTAGGGAAAATGTTGGATAGCGGAGGACTAAAAATTACTATACCCACTCCAACTGAGTGGAAGAGTAGGATACATGTTGGATAGCGAAGAGGTAAACATTACTATTTCCACTCCAGTGAATGCAACAGTAGGTAAAGTGTTGGATAGCGGGAATGTAAAAGTTACAAGTCCAACTCCAGAGAGTGCAACAGTAGGGAAAGCGTTGGATAGTGTAGGGGTAAAAATTACTATTCCCACTCCAGAGAGTGCAACAGTAGAGAAAGCATTGGATAGCGTAGGGGTAAAAATTCCTATTCCCACTCCAGAGAGTGTAACAGTAGGAAAAGCGTTGGATAGTGTAGGGGTAAAAATTACTATTCCCACTCCAGTGAGTGCAACAGTAGGGAAAGCGTTGGATAGCGTAGGGGTGAAAAATTACTATTCTCACTCCAGTGAGAGCAACAGTAGGGAAAGCGTTGGATAGCGGGAGGGTAAAAATTACTATTCCCTCTCCAGAGAGTGCAACAGTAGGGAAAGAGTTGGATAGCATAGGGGTAAAAATTACTATTCCCACTCCAGAGTGTGCAACAGTAGGGAAAGCATTGGATAGCGTAGAGGTAAAAATTACTATTCCCACTCCAAAGAGTGCAACAGTAGGGAATGCGTTGGATAGCAGGAGGGTAAAAATTACTATTCCCACTCCAGAGAGAGCAACAGTAGGGAACGCGTTGGATAGTGGAGGGGAAAAAAGTACTTTTCCCACTCCAGTTAATGCAACAGTAGGGAAAATGTTGGATAGCGAAGGGCTAAAAATTACTATTCCCACTCCAACTGAGTGGAAGAGTAGGATAAATGTTGGGTAGCGAAGAGGTAAAAATTACTATTTCCACTCCAGTGAATGCAACAGTAGGTAAAGTGTTGGATAGCGGGGATGTAAAAGTTACAATTCCAACTCCAGTGAGTGCAAAGGTAGGGAAAGTGCTGGATAGCAGAGGAGTAAAAAGGGCTATTCCCACTCCAGTGAATGCAACAGTAGGGAAATCGTTGGGGAGCGTAGGGGTAAAAATTACTATTTCCACTCCAGAGAGTGCAACTGTAGGGAAAGCGTTGGATAGCGTAGAGGTAAACAATACTATTCCCACTCCAGAGAGTGCAACAGTAGGGAAAGCGTTGGATAGCGCAGGGGTAAAAATTACTATTCCCACTCCAGAGAGTGCAACAGTAGGGAAAAAGTTGGATAGCGTAGGGGTTAAATTTACTATTCCCACTACAGTGAGTGCAACAGTAGGGAAAGTAAATACTTCATATATTAATTAAAATTAAAAAAGTATTAATACCAATTACAAATTAATTAAAAATAATTACCAATTTGATATAATAATTAATCAATTAAAAATACAAATACAAAATATTTATTAAAAATCATTACATATTAAAACAAATAATTACCAATTTATAATTAATTAATTAGCAATTGAAAATTAATTAACAATTAATTAAAAGTAAATACCAATAAATAAATTAAAACATTTAATTAATTACAATTAAATTACTTCCCACCATATTCCCCTATAAACCCACAACCTGTTACATAAAATAAATTAATAAAATTAACATAATTATCAATTAATCAATTATTAAAACTTAATTACCAATCATAATTTAATTAATTACCAATTACAAATTAATTAACAATTAATTCAAGATAAATACCAATAAATAAATTAAAACATTTAATCAATTATAATTAAATTACTTCCCAACCTATACCCCTATATACCCACAACCCGCTACAGAATTAAATTATGCAAAAACTAAATACCATAAAATTCATTACTTAAAATAAATTATAAAATAAATATACACTTTTCACACATTTACTAACATAAAAAACACTTAAAAAAATTCGATATTATTAAAAAAATCGATATTTTTCACATCTATATTATATACTTCGATATTTTGACTTTCTATATTTATGTAAATCAATATTATCTTACTTACTTAAAATTCGATATCTTTGTTGTCTATATTCTGTCCATTCGATAATTTGTTCATTCTATATTTTTAACTCGATATTAATGCAATTCTATATTTTTTACTCAATATTATGACTGTGTACCATAATAATTGCCTTCTTGTCTAATGCACCCCATTTCCTCTGCTTCCATAAATAATTATTAAGGTACTGATGCCATGTAGCACTCTGCACATTTGGGAAAAACCTATGCTCTGCTGCATTTCAAATGGCACAATAGGAAAATATCTCTTGAAAGTACCATTATCCAAAGTGTTGACATTATATCATGGTAAACAATATCGTTAACAAAAATATCTTGTGAAAAATAGATTTTATCACCATTTTGTGCTCCTATACTTATTTAGATATCTACAAATATATCTGAGAATACACTATTGTTATTAAAAATGTGTTTTGTTTAAATACATGGAGTTTAAAGTAGTAAATGTTAAATATTTTAGTATACAAATTTTACTTAAGGTACATTAAATAAATTCACTAATCTATAAATAAATATATACTTAAATGAACACACTCACATGTATATGTGTGTGTCTATGTATTTATATAAATTAATATATATAGTAACATAATTAATTCAAGTACGATGAAAACATATACATTTATATATATTCCCAAAAAAAACAAAGGTTAAAATAATGTTATGTTATGTAAAGCTACTGGTAACCATTACCTGACACAGGGACTAATTGATATAATGGGGAATGGTACGGATACCATGCCCCCTATGGTCAGGGGACCCAGAGTGAATCCCCCCTTGAAAAAAAATTGAAAAAAGCAAATTTTGCTGCAATCCCATAGGACTCAAGCAAAAGGTTAAAAACATTTGAAAATAGCACTCTCTCTCCCCAAACCAATATAGGCCCCAGGAGCCCACCCCGGGGCCGAAACATCCACAAAAGTGAAGGGGGCCACATGACCCCTGCCTGAGCTTTAAACGACCCTGGGAACCCCATCCTTCGCTGTGTACCAGGAAGACCACCACATGGACACAGTAGTTTCCCTGCCCGCACCAGTGTTGGCAGGGAAACTTGTGTTTGCTCCCATCAGGTGGCAGTAATCTTGAATTTTCACAAAATAGGAGCAAATTCAAAGTCTTCTCCCAGCGGGTGGAAGCTTTTTAAAATGCTCCCGCCAGCTTGGGGTGGACTTGTGATCTATTTCCATGACCTCACTGACGTGGGCAGGGAAACAGATCAACAGATTGATCCTGCTGGTTGGGAGCAGCATAAACAGCTGTGCCCTCCGGGCGGAAGCATTGCTGGCTCCCACTGCATGCGGGAAGCTGGCTGGAATCGCGGGTACACTGAGGCTTACCTCGCAGCCCCCAAAGTGTGCATGGCGGGTGCCCTGGGTGGGGCACCCACCATTAAACAATGCGAGTCCTTGGATCCTTAGGGCCAAATGAGGCTTAAAAATGTATATGGCCTTGGGGATGGGGTCCCCATGGCCCAATGAAGCTTAGCCAAAGGCAACGTGGGATTGTCTGCCTGTGGGAGGCTTGCCGCAGGGGCTGGCCGCTTGTGGCAGGGGATTGGTTTCCACCTATGGTAATAAAATATTACTTTTACGTTAAAAAAATAGAAATTCCCTGAATAAACGAAGATTAAAGTAACGTTATAGCTAGGTGTAATGAAAAAATCTGTTTTCGTTTAAAAAAACCTGACTAATTCACTGAAAAAAACAAACATTAAAGTAACTTTATATTTAGGTGCATATGTCAGTGACAACATTAATGTTTCGAGAAACACAGAAATTCAGCAGTTAGAATTAGCAGAGAAAACTATAACTTGCGCCCTGACATGAACTGCTTATGACCTTATATAGTCTATCACTCAAGTCATAATCTATGAAATCATTTATGACATAATTGACGACATCTCAGATGACATCATTGTTAAAATTATCCAAGCTTCTTTTTTACACATTACTCCATAAACTAGTATGGCATTACAGGCCTTAAAGTAAGTGAGTACAAAATAGCTCAGAAAAATATGAAGCTTCATTAATGCCATCACAGTTACATCTCCCTTAAGTGCAGCAAGCATGTTTTATATGCAACATTGACCCTATGCCATACACTTTACAGGTATCCTAATTCACATAAACAATCAACCACCACTATATAGAACACCTTCATTACACACAGGGGTCGAATCTGATTCGGGAAAAAAAACGTCCGTACGATTTGTATCCGGAGCCCTCTCCATACGAATTGTACCCGTCCGTCCGAGTCGCGTAGTACGATCCGTATTCCGTGAATCCGTCCAAATCGTCGCGATCCGTACGTATTGCAAGGCTGAAACCGTGAACCGTATAACTCGTACACATGCCGTACAACTTGTACACACGCCGTACGACCCGACGAGTACGATCCGGACCGGAGTATGAGGACTCGATTCGTACGGTCCACGTCAGGTAAGGGTGAGTCGTACGGAAAAGCACACAAACACATACACACCGTAGGTCCGTACCCCCATGATCGCAGGGGTACGGTGCGTACCCCTGTGATAATGGGGTGTTTGAGCCGTACCCCATGTACGATGGGTGTATGAGCCATACCCCATGTGCGATGGGTGTACGAGCCATACCCCATGTACGATGGGTACACCCCATCGTACATGGGGTACGGCTCGTACACCCATCGTACATGGGGACGGCTTGTACACCCATCGTACATGGGGTATGGCTCGTACACCCCATGATCGCAGGAGTACGCACTATACCCCTGTGATCATGGTGGGTACGCACCGTACCCGGGGGGGCCGTTCCGTACCTGTTTCGGCACGAACTCTGCTTTTACAGCTGTTTTTAGCTCCCGTAGAAAAAGGGTCGAACGGTGCGTACCCGACACGTATCATACTGGCTGGGTCATAAAAACCAGCCACGAACTGTACAGATGTCGCATACAGCGGGTTCCGAGGGAGAATCTTACAGAGATTAGAGTTGTACGGTCTCTGTACGACTCGTACGGAGTACGGCTCCTGGTTCGAATCGTGCTTCGTTGTACGTACAGGGGACGTTGCAGGGTACGAATCGTACGGGAAAAATGCTCCGAACGGCTATTCGGAGCGGTTTTTCCCGAATCGGAATCTGCCCCACGGTGTTCAATATGTATACAACTGTTCAATCAATCAATCAATCACGGCATTTGTAAAGCGCGCTACTCACCCGGGAGGGTCTCAAGGCGCTGGGGGAAAGGGAAATGTTACTGCTCAAACAGCCAGGTCTTGAGCTGCTTCCTGACGGAGAGATGGTCTTGGGTTCGCCGAAGGTGGGTGGGGAGGGAGTTCCAAGTCTTGGCTGCCAGGTAAGAGAAGGATCTTCCTCCGGCAGTGGCTCTGCAGATGGGTGGTACGGTGGCGAGGGCGTGGTTGGTCGATCGTAGCTGGCGGGTGGGCATGTAGAAGGTCATGCGGTCGTTGAGGTACTTGGGGCCCAGGTTGTGGAGAGCCTTGTGTGCGTGGGTGAGGAGTCTGAACGTGATTCTCTTGCTGACGGGGAGCCAGTGCAGGTCTCTCAGGTGTCCGGTGATTTGGCTGTGTCGGGGGATGTCCAGGATGAATCGTGCGGAGGCCTTCTGGATGCGTTGGAGTCTTTTTTGAAGTTTGGCCGTGGTTCCGGCGTAGAGGGTGTTCCCGTAGTCCAGTCGGCTGGTGACGAGTGCTTGGGTGACGGTCTTCCTGGTTTCGGTGGGGATCCATCTGATGATCGTGCGGAGCATGCGCAGGGTGTTGAAGCACGAAGATGTGACGGCATTGACTTGTCTGGTCATCGAGACGGAGGAGTCCAGGATGAAGCCCAGGTTGCGTGCGTGGTCCGTTGGTTTGGGAGCGGTGCCCAGGGCCGGGGGCCACCAGGAGTCCTCCCAGGCAGAGGGTGATGATCCCAGGATGAGGACTTCTGTCTTGTCTGAGTTCAGTTTGAGGCGACTGTTCCTCATTCAGTCGGCGACGTCTTTCATCCCTTCGTGTAGGTTGGCTCTGGCGGTGGTGGGGTCGTTGGTGAGGGAGAGGATCAGCTGGGTGTCGTCGGCATAGGAGATGATGTTCAGGTTGTGTTGTGCAATACCACCACCCTTCTGGACAACCTGGCCAATCTCGGACTCAAACAACTTGTTGACAACCCCACCCATGTAGCCAGACATACGCTCGACCCAATCTTCACCTCCAGCAAGCACATCTCCTTCGATCACACCTCAGCTCTCCATTGGACGGACCACAGATGTGTTCACTTCCGCTACAAAACTACCTCTACCCACAACCCCCCACAACCTATTCCGCGAAGAAACTGGAACAAAATCACCACCGACCAACTCATCACATCGCTCAACCAAAACCCTCCCGCCCTCTCATCTGACCCACACCAAGCTGCCACCAAACTCAAACAATGGATCACTCACAGCGTTGACGAATTAGCACCCTTGAAAAACCACCAAACCAAACAGGGTAGCAAAAAAGCCCCCTGGTTCAACGAAATCCAAGAAACTATGCCGTACTCTCGAGAAAACAGGGAGAAAAAACCCAACCACTGACAACCTGACCACCTTCAAGACAGCCACCCGCAAACACCACCAATTGATCCGATCCACCAAGAAATCAGCATTCAAGGATCGACTCGACAACAACGCCCATAACAGCAAGGAACTATTCAACATCGTCAAAGAATTTACCAACCCCACTGCAGCCTCAAACGACATTACTCCCTCCCAAGACCTCTGCGATTCGTTATCCTCTTTCTTCTACAACAAAATCGCCGACATACATAACAGCTTAGAGAACATTTCCAAAGAACAGTCCACTCCACCCACCTCCGAACCTAAACCGCCCTCTAACAACCGTTGTGCCTGGAACCCAATCACCATTGAAGACACCACCCGCCTAATGAACTCCATCCTTTCAGGTTCGCCAACCGACCCCTGTCCCCACCACATCTTCAACAAAGCAGACTCCATCATCGCACCCCATCTCCGTGATGTCATCAACTGCTCCTTCAACTCCGCTACCTTCCCAGAAAGCTTGAAACACGCCGAACTCAGCGCCCTCCTGAAGAAACCTACAGCAGATCCCTCTGAACTTAAGAACTACCACCCCATCTCCCTCCTCCCATTCCCTGTCAAAGTCATTGAAAAAGCCGTCAATAGCCAGCTCGCCGCCTTCCTTGAATCCAACAACTCCCTCGACACCTCACAGTCCAGCTTTCGAGCCAAACACAGCACCGAAACCGCCCTCATTGCAGCGACAGACGACTTCCGAACGCTACTGGACAATGGAGAAACAGTTGCCCTCATCCTACTCGATCTCTCCGCCGCCTTCGACACAGTCTGTCATAGCACCCTCATACAACGCCTCAGCAACATCGGCATACAAGGAAAAGCCTTGGACTGGATCATCTCGTTCCTCGCCGGGAGAACCCAGAGAGTCCGACTCCCCCCATTCAAATCAGAGACCACCGAAGTCATCTGCGGAGTACCACAGGATCATCACTCAGTCCCACCCTCTTCAACGTTTACATGAGTCCCCTCGCATCCATCGCGCGACAACACAACCTTAACATCATCTCTTACGCTGGCGACACCCAGCTGATCCTTTCCCTCACCAAAGACCCTAACACCGCCAAAACCAATCTTCACGAAGGCATGAAAGAAGTTGCCGAATGGATGAAAAACAGCCGCCTAAAACTTAACTCAGACAAAACGGAAGTCCTCATCCTAGGATCATCCCCCTCTGCCTGGGACGACTCATGGTGGCCATCGGCCCTGGGCACAGCACCCATACCCACAGACCAAGCACATAACCTAGGCTTCATCCTAGACTCCTCCCTCTCGATGACCAGACAAGTCAATGCCGTCTCATACTCTTGCTTCAACGTACTTCGTATGCTCAAAAAAATCTTCAGTTGGATCCCCACCGAAACAAGAAAGACTGTCACCCACGCACTGGTCACCAGCCGACTGGACTATGGAAACACCCTCTATGCCGGAACCACAGCCAAATTACAGAAAAAACTCCAACGCATCCAAAACGCAGCAGCCAGACTCATATTGGACATCCCTCGCCAAGCTCACATTACCGGTCACCTGAAAGACCTCCACTGGCTTCCCGTTAACAAGAGAATAACGTTCCGTCTCCTCACCCACGCACACAAGGCCCTCTACAAACTAGGACCAGAATGCCTCAACACACGACTGTCTTTCTACACACCCACCCGCCAACTAAGATCCTCCAATCAAGCCCTCGCCGCAGTTCCGCGCATCCACAGATCCACAATGGGAGGAAGATCCTTCTCCTACCTGGCGGCCAAGACCTGGAATTCTCTCCCCTCTCACCTCCGCCTAACACAGAACCACATTTCCTTCAGAAAGGAACTTAAAACCTGGCTATTCGATAAATAATGCACCCCTCCCCCAAGCGCCTTGAGACCCTCTGGGTGAGTAGTGCGCTATACAAATTCCTGAACTTGAACTTGAACTTGTTGGCGTGCGATGGCTGCGAGGGGGCTCATGTAGACGTTGAAGAGGGTTGGACTGAGTGAGGATCCATGTGGTACGCCGCAGATGACTTCGGTGGCCGCGGATCTGAAGGGGGAAAGGCGGACTCTCTGGGTTCTTCCGGCGAGTTCCAGTGCTTTCTCTCGGATTCCGATGTTGCTGAGGCACTTCACTAGGGTGCGGTGGCAGACAGTGTCGAACGTTCAGAGAAAGCTAAGTTCCTCAAGATACTCAACGTGTGTTCCAAAACTAATGCCCGCTACAGACAGCTTTTATCTGTATCAACCCCGTCACTGAAGCTACATTGTAAAATAAAGTTAATATTAGTACAAAAGTGGGTACTGTAAACAATGTTTACTCTATGGACAAAGTTTACTCTGTACCACACTGTTTTGGAGACAGTGAAACTCTCATGAGAAATACAACACACAGTATTTAAAAAGTATCTATTTAGTGTCCATTTAGTACAGCAAACACTCTGTGCAACTCTTGTGAAAAAGATACTACTCGAAGATTGAAGACACTACAGATCATACTACCTGCACCATTCACACTGTGGTGACAACTTTACATATAGCCCATTTTTTAAAGCAAACAAGCATATGTTAGTAGCTGGTGCACACAGTCTTAAGTAAGTAAGTAACTTTTATTGTTTAGGTTAATTAAAACCATTACAAAAAAAATACATTAAACCGATCTCCACAAGTAGAATTAAAAAGGAAAATGTAAAAGCGAGAAATTTTTGTTTAAAAGTAACATTACTAAAATCAATAAACGTGAGTGGCAAATTGTTCATAGCAGCTGGCCACAGCCCGACATTTCCTCTTTAGCCGACTGCCTGGCATTGTAATTTTCGTTCTGCTAGTATCAGAAATTTCACCAGCTTCCCATTTAGCGGTGGAAGACCAGGATCAAAACAAGCAAGAACTGCTTGTCTGCGTGAGCGGATACTTAGTTCGTTAAAGGCTGTTTTTAACAGGGCTGCTCTCTCCTCGTTCAGCCTCGAGCAAGTACATAGTAAATGTTCTAAGTCTTCGACTCCTATTCCGCACAGCCAGCATCTAGTCCCATAGTTCGTTCTCAGCCACGGTGGTAGATATGGAATGGCAGGTAGGATCCCCAACCTATATTTTAAAAAGGCTTCTTTTGTTTTCCAGCCATATCCCAGACCAAAATATGCTTGGAGCCCCGGTGTTTTGTATGTCCACAGAGTCATCCAGGCATGGCGCCTGTGAGAAAAGGTGACTTTGTCCTCCACATGAGAATGTCTTTTTAAGCTCTTGTTCACTGCATGCTTAAATGTTGCATGCGATAAAGGAATCTCCTATAGCTCTTTTAGACCTGTAGTACTCAGGGACTCCTCTAAGTAATTTTTTCGCCGGTGTTCCAGAGGAGTTGGTCAGGTATTGCCAGAGCTGTTGATTCAAGGAGTTTTCCGGTGAACTCTTTATTTTGTGCCAACACTTTATATATGACCCTCTACGTGCAAGCATTTGGCTCGTCAGACCAAATTCTAAACGAATCTGAGCTTGTGAGGTATAGGATGGCAAATGAAAGAGAAGTCTGTAGGCCTTTGATATAGTTATATCTAGAAGTTTTGCATCAGTACCTCTTAGGGCCTCACTGCCATACGTGATTGATGACTCTATTTTAGTTTTCGCCACTCGAAGCAGTGGCAATAGAGTCTCACCACTCAAGTTGGACTTTAGCTGTTTCAGTGTCATGGTTATTAGCATCCCCTTCCTCTTAATGGCTTTTAATTGATTTTGGTAGCGGCCACCTTTATCAACTATGATCCCAAGGTATTTATATTCTGAGCAGTTAGAAATTACTTTTGTGCCAAGGGACCAAGTCTGCAACGTTTTGTTCCTAGTTATGGACAACACTTTGGTTTTGTTGATGTTGACTTCTAATAGATTGTCGTCGGCGTACCCATGGAGCGTGTTAATCAGATTTTGAAGGCCCACTTTTGTGTGGCTGACCAGGACCACGTCATAAGCATAAGATATGCTGGATAATGCTTTTCCCCCTAACCGGGGGGCGTGGGAATTGCAAGCCTCTAGCGGGTGGCAGGTCAGCTGTAAATAGATTGAAGAGGGTAGGAGCTAGCACACACCCCTGCTTTAGGCCTTTTGTAGTTGGAATACGCCTAGAGAGGTGCGAGCCATTTCCAAGCTTTACCTGGACCCACGTGTCCGTGTGCAATTCAATCAGGAGCCTTAATAATGACGAGGGAATCCCCCAGGAGGCCAATTTTTGCCAAAGGATTCCTCTGTTAACATTATCGAAGGCCACCTTAAAGTCCACAAAGCAGAGATGAAGAGCCTGTTTGGCGCTCTTGCCTTATCGATGAGTAATGAAATGGCCACCAGATTTGTTGTTGTTCCGGTGTCTCTGCAGAATCCCGTTTGGCTAGATGGTATTAGGCTATGGTTTGTTGCCCATTCTCGCAGCTGGGTCAATAGAAGGCCCGCAAAATATTTAGCCTCAATGTCTTGGAGTGCAATCAGGCGATAGTTTTTTGGGAGTATTCTATCCCCTGCCTTGTAAATTGGTGAAATGATTGAGCCCCTCCATGAGGCAGGCAAGCACCCCGAATTATTGACAGACATAAAGAGGGGGGTCAGTGTGTCAGCCCAATATTCTGGTTCAAGTTTAAAGAGAGCCGGCGGAATTCCATTAGGCCCAGCTGCGCCGCCTTTCCTGCCTTAGGAGATTAATTTCCTGATTAGGACCGCAGAAGATTCAGGTTTGACATCTTCACATGATGAAACTGTTTGAAGTGATCGGCTCTCTAGCTGAACCTGGGGCTCGCTTGTTTTTGCGACCTGTAGATTGAAATGTTCGTCAAGAAAAGATTCCCAAGACGATTTCGTTATATAAGATGTTTATGCCATTACTTCTCGGATTTAACATTTTGTTTATAGTAGACCAAAATTGGGCGCTGTTATTATCCTTGGAAGCATAATGGAGTTTTGCCCAGAAATCCTCATCATTGGTTCTTTTGATTCCCCATTTCAGCTTTTTGAGATCAGTACGATGCTTACGAAGCTGCGCTAGAAGTGTTCCGTCACCCGGGCTTTTCTTTAACAGTCTTAAAGATTTGTTAATCATTTTTTTGTGGGATTTCATGGCCAGTTTCTGGGTGCCTGAGATCTTCCTTGCAATACCAGATGCAGATGGTGGGAAGTGCCGTACAGTTGTTGAATAATTGTTTGCAAACTCAGTCGTGAATTTTTCCCAACCTGCTACTGTTTTGCCTGAAGGATAGTCTAAGTTGTTCAATTGCCTTTTTGCAGCTTGAAGTACCTCCACAGTATTTGCTACCGAAGTTTTTTTTTTCACAACCAATTTTATTGAGCAAATGAGCATCAAGAATGTGGTATCTCCACACACCAAGATCACCACAACAATATCAATGTAGCAATTACATAGGCAATAAAGGATGGAGTAGACTCGACATAAGCTCAGTATAAAAACTCCCCAGCAACCTGCCCTAACCCACAACTCCGCCCTCCCCGCTCCAGACACACCCCCCCCCAGCCCCCCCTACCACACGTGTATAGAAAGCAACAGAAAAGGAAATGTTTTGGAGAAGTGTGGCTCAGGGGTTAGAGGCGGCAGACCTGGAGCTTGAGTTCGGCCCGGGACCAGGGTTCAATTCCCCGTCTCGGCGGGTCTTGGGCTCAAAATTCCACGGACTCGTTAATTCTCGCTCCGGTGCCTCCTCAACTCACGGGTTCACACTCTGCGACTCTGGGCAATAGCTTGCTTAATCTCCACAACGGCCCCTCGCGGTGGGATGCCTGGCTTTCACCTTGTGGATACCCTGCCAGGGTTATCTCACAGGGGAATACCAGGACGGGTTCCCTAAGCAAGCGCTGAGATGCCCCAGGGTAAGTTGTGCGCTATATAAGTTTCATTCATTCAAATGTAAAAGGAATAAGCGGGTGTAATGCCACCAGGGCTTTGCCGTTTCAGGCCAAAAGTGTCACTGTGATCAAATGTCCTCTTCCTGCTCCGCCGGGGGGTCCAAGGACAGGCCACGGTAGTCGGCCCAACGCTTCCAGATCTTGTAGTGTTTGCGCGGGCAACCCCTCGCCTCAAATATCGGCCTCTCCAGACCCATAAAATAATCCAGCCCAGCCTTCCATGCAGACAGGGGGGGGGCCCTCACTGACTTCCATGCCCGGGCCAGGTCCCGCTTAGCCACCACCAGCCCTAAGAGCAACAGGTGACGCTTATATATGTTGCCCCCAACCCCTTCCATAATATGCAGCAGGCCCAGCCGGTGGGTACAAGGAAGATCCCAACCCAGGACCTCGGCCAGGCAACTCCACACACCCCTCCAGAACCCAGTCAGTCGGCCACACGACCACACCGTGTGCATCAGGGAGCCAGGCACCACCCCACAACGCAGGCACTCCGGGGATGCAATTAAACCAGCCTTCCACAAACGTTCACGCGTATAATAAGCGCGGTGCAAGTATTTAAATTGAATCAGCTGGAGCCGGACAGCAATGGCGGTACCGCGTGGGGATTCCAGCGCCTCCCTCCAATCGTCCTCATCGAGGGGGCCCACGTCCACCTCCCACGCCTCCCGAAGGGAGTGTAGGGTGGAGGAGCAATGAATAACAAGTGTCTGATAGATCTTAGAGACCTTCCTGTCCCCCAGGTCCCCCATAAACACTTTGGCCTCAACTGGGCTAAACTCCGGCAGGGAGTCGAGGCCGGCGCTGCTCGGGGTGAGGGCATGCCGCAGCTGGAGGTAGCGGAAGAACTGGGACTGAGGCATCTGGAACTCTGTGCGGAGCTCCTCGAAGGATTTGAGGGTGGTGCCGGACATGACCTGGCCCAGTTGTGTAACCCCAATGGCCTCCCAGCCCTCAAACCCGGTCAGGGCCGTCAGTTCCGGCAGCAGGCCGTTATGCCAGAGCGGCGTCTCAGCTGTCAATTTGCCCCACCATCCCATGCGGCGTAGGGACTGCCGCCACACAGCAAAAACCACTCTAGTGACCGATGGCAACCCACGACGTAGGCGAGCCGAATAAAGGATGGTGTGGAGCGTGTGATCCCCCATGAGCAATCGTTCCAGGGCATAAGCCGGATCACCCCTGTCGCTATACCACCAGTCATTGAGGACAAGCAGTTGGGAAGCCTGGTAGAAGGAGAGGAGGTCCGAGGTGGCCAAGCCACCACAGTACGTGGACAGAAAGCACGTCCTCAAGGCCACCCTGGCCGCACCGCCATCCCACAGGAAGCGGCCCAGCACAGAATTAACCTGACGGAACCACTCATGGCCAATGGGGTGCGGGAAATTCTGGAGTTGGTATAGGAGCCTCGGAAGCGCCACCATCTTGAAGATGGCCGATCTCACGAAGATAGTGAGTGGCATTCTGGACCAAGTCTTAACATCGGCCTGGACCCGTTCCCACACCGGCATTACTCCACGCGCCCATGCCACGGCCCGCGATTCCGAAAGGAAAACGCCTAGATATTTCAGGCCATCAGTCGCCACTCGCAACTCTGCGGCCCAGGGGTCGTCAACCACTTCGCCACCCAGCACCCACAGGGTCGATTTGTTCAGGTTAAGATGAAGACCCGAGACCTCGCCAAACGCCCGCATGATCTCCAGAACTCGGGGACCCGATTGCCGTAAATCCGTGAGGAACAGGAGGACGTCATCCACATACAATGCAATCCTACCCACCAAGCCCTCATTCCAGGTGAAGCCTCGCAGCTGGGCATCCATCCGTATCCGCGACGCCAGGGGTTCCATAGCAAGGGCAAATAGGTACGGGGACAACGGGCAACCTTGCCGAGTGCCGCGACCTATATGGAAGCGCCCAGAGGTAGCACCGGCCACACGGACCGAGGCCGTAACGTTAGTGTAGAGGAGACGTATGTATGACAAGAAAACCGGCCCTAGGTTGAGGCGGGCCAACAAGGTGAACAGATACGCCCAGCTCACCGAATCAAAGGCTCGGTCCATGTCCGCCAGGAGGAGTGCCGCCTGCTCATCTCTAGCACCCATGGCATCCACCGCTGCTTGCGCCCGTCGAATATTATGCCGGGTGGCCCTGTGAGGCATGAATCCAGCCTGGTCGGGGTGGACCAGGTCAGCAATGTGAGGCAAGAGGCGGTTCGCTAAGGCCTTGGCCAGAATCTTGGCCTCGATATTGAGAAGGGAAATCGGTCTGTAAGAGTCGTGCCTATCCGGCGCCCTGCCCGGCTTCAAGAAGACCACGATTTCGGCATGACGCCAGTCTGGCGGTAGCTCTCCCTGAGCCCGTGCCGCCTCCAGGGTGCGGCGATAGTGAGGTCCCAGCTGGACGTGAAACTTTCTATAGAATTCGCTTGGGTAGCCACTCGGGCCGGGCGCCTTACCAGTGTTTAACTGACCAAGGGCTTCCCCGAGTTCCTCAGCCATAAGCGGGGCTTCCAGGGCGGTTCTGGTTTCATCAGGGACGGCCTGCGGTAGCAGGTCGTCAAGGTACGCAGATATCTCGTCCGTCTCCAAGTGATCACGAGGAGCGTATTGCGCCTCGTAATAACGAGCAAAACTAGCCGCTAGCAAATCCGGATCGGTCATGACCGAGCCGTCGTCCGCCGCAAGACCCGGTAACACCAGGGGCTGGAAGGTCGCCTGACAAAGCCTATGGAGCATAGTAAAAGACTTGTCGCCCCACTGATACACCCTGCTGCGCGTGGCGAGCCACGCCTGCCGGGCTTCCTCGTAGAGGACGGAGGCGTACGTCTGTTGGGCCTGCAGGAGCTGCCTCACAACACCTTTGTCGCCCCCGAGTCGACCACGCTGCTCCAGCTCCTCCACGCGGGCCGCGGCGGTCACAATGGCCTCCTGATGTTTTCGCCGAGCTGCCACACACCAAGCTATATCAATGCCCCGGAGCGTGGGCTTCAGCGTCTCCCACACCACCATTGCGTCCACATCCCCCACCAAGTTTTCGCGCCAGAAATGATCAATCGCCTCGCGCAGGTGACGCACGTACTCAGGCCGCTGCAGCTGCCAAGACGACATCCGCCAACGAAATGGCTGTCGCTTGGAGGGGAGGGTCATGGTAGCTAGGACAGGGGAATGATCGGAGAGACCTCTGGGGAGTATCGCGGCATCTCTGACTCGACTCAGACAGGCACCCGGTACAAACAGATAATCTAGTCTCGAGAAGGACCCATGTACCGCCGACACATAAGTGAATCCACGCACAGCAGGATGAAAGTGTCGCCACACATCAACCCAGCCTAGGCCACTCACAGTCGCACACAGTTTGGTGGGAGCAGCAGCAGGGGGGGGATCCAACACAACAGGCACCCGCCTCAGGCGATCCAGGCCCACATCCATAACCTCGTTCCAATCGCCCCCCACCATGGTCAGTGCCTCCGGAATCTCATCCCACAGCGCAAAGAGCCGCTCAGACAAGGCCCACTGCAGGCGGGGGGGGGGCGTACACATTACCAAAAACTACATGTTCGGTACCCAACAGGCCCTTGATGAAAATATACCGGCCCTGGGGATCAATCCATTGTTTCTCATGTACATAAGCCACCCTGCGGTGTACCAAGATTGCCACCCCCCGCGAGCCCCTCGTGAAGCCCGCGTGATATACTTGTTGAAAGCCAAACCTCTGGAGGCTAAGGGCCTTGGAGCCCAGCATGTGGGTCTCTTGAAGCAGGAGCACATCCACCATCTCTCTCTTCCCCCAACGCAGCACAGCCCCACGCTTGATTTTATCCAGGATACCCCTCACATTCCACGTCACAACACGCAGGGTCATTTGAGGAGACATAGTCACAGTATCAGCCATTATCAACACAGGATCCAGTACCCGGCCCTCCGTCCCACCCTGGCGCACCCCACAAAGCAACAAAATCAAAAGCCACATACACGTGCGGTCCCACCCTCCCAGCCCGAACACACAGCAACCCCTCCCAGATACAGACCCCCCCAAACATCAGCAACAAAAGAACTACCCCCCTCACCCCGCACCCCCCACCCCAATACCTCAGAGAACATTGAAGTATCTGTCGCGGCATGGAGAGACCCGGGTCCAGAACAGAGAACCCAGGGCCCGCCATACCAATGGATCCCAACATCCCAACCAAGACACACTCACCACCCCCCCAACAACACTCACAACCGTGAGGGTCTGAGGCCCACAAAAGGTGCCCCCCGAGTCCCACTGCGTCCCCATGAAAAGTAACAGGAGTCCTCATATGAGAACTGACTGGCATACGGAAGTCATAACAGAACAGTCTCACCAGTCAATGCGGGGCAAATCAGTACTCAGCAAATAAGATCCAGTCCCAGCAATGTTCAGCTGCCGGTATCGGAGTGCTCCGAGTCCCTGGCACCACCCGTCTGCGATGCACTGGCGGAGGCCGACCTCTTCTTAGAGCGAGACCTCCGATGGCGGCCCTTCCTGTTCGGGCGATCCGTCCGCTCCGGCGACGATCCCTGGGACCTGCCTGGGTCCAGCCCCGGCTGGGCATGCGGTCTGAGTCGCACTGCTTCGTCGGTCCAGCGGAATACCTCCTCGGGTGAATCAAAGAAATGCGTCCGGGACTGGTACACCACTCGCAGGCGGGCCGGATACAGGAGAGAGTATTGGAGCTTCAGGCCCCTCAGCTTGGCCTTAGCGGCCACAAAGGATTGTCTCTGCTGCTGCACCATCTTCGTGTAGTCAGGAAAGATCATGATGGTATGATTCTCGAAGGTGAGCGAGCCTTTGTTTCTCGCCTCCCGCAGGATAACATCGCGGTCATGATAGTTCAGCAGCCGGGCGATGACTGGCCTAGGGCGCTCACCCTCCGGTGGCCGCTGGGTCAGGGCCCTGTGAGCTCTCTCAATAACAAAGCACGCGGACAGTGTCCCTTCGGGGAGCCAGCTCTCCAGCCACTGGGTCAAGAACATCTCCATGTCGTCCTTCTCGCACCGCTCCGGAAAGCCTATGAAGCGGAGGTTGTTCCTCCGCGCGCGCCCTTCGGCGTCCTCCACCCGGGCCGCCAGTGTCTTCTGGACACCCTCCACCTCCGCCAACCTCTTCTTCAGGGCGCCAATGTCCGCTTCGGTCACTGTGATGCGGGATTCAGCCCCGGCGATCCTCTCCACCGCGTTGCGGAGGTCTTGGCGTAGCAGCGTAACATCCGCTCCTACCGCCCCAATTTTGGCATCAAGCGTGTCCCGGGATTGGGTGATGACCGCCAGTATCGCTGCATTATCCGGTCCGGGGCCACCGCCGCCACCGGCCGCCCCAGAGCCACCACTAGGCCCCGTGAACCTATCGATAGGGCCATGTTTAGGCGGGCCACCTCCTCTATCCCTGGTCATGGCGCACACTGAGCAGGGCGGGGACCACTCCCGACAAGGCTCAGGAACCCTTGGGTACTGCCACAAATGATGGATGGGACGTCGGTATCGGAGTCTCAAAGGAGGAAGGGGGCAGACCGGCACAGGCCCGAGGTCGCGAAAATCGAGGTCTCGGCTTCACCAAGGCGGGACAGCGTCTGTCCAAGGCGCAGGAAGGAGTTGCGTCGCTGTGGTCTGCAGGCAGCTGTAGCTGTAGAGCCGAGCCAAGAGTGGAGCAGCGGATGCCACCACCACCCGCGAGTCCGCCACCGCCAACGGGCGACCCGAAACTCGGGGACCCCGGTCTCCAGCCGGTTACGAGGCCTCACGGTGCCGTCGCCTCTTTCTGGTCACGAAGGGGAAAATTGTTCGACCAAGGCGCAGGAACGAGTGGCGTTGTCGTGGTCCACAGGCGACCGTAGCAGTAGAGCTGAGCCAAGAGCGGCGCAGAGGATGCCACCTCCAGCCGCCAGTCCGCGACTGCCACCAGGCGTCTCGAAACTCGAGGACCCCGGTCTCCGGCCGGTCACCAGGCCGCACGTCGCCGTTGCCTCCCACCGATCACAGGAAGGGGAGAAATGCAGAATCGATACACCGGAGCAGACAGGAGACTTCACCAGATCAGTGCCAGCCACTGGGTATCAACAGCGGGCTCGGGGGCCAGGATAAATGAACGGATTAAGTCCGGGCCGGCGGGAGCTCTACAAGGCTGCGACCGCCATCTTCGCCCGCCAAGCCACGCCCCCTTGCTACCAAAGTTTTAATTCGTTTATGATTTATGGTGTGACTGTCCAGCAGTCCTGTTGGGTTTGAGAGTATGGCCTCAGGAAGGGCTCCTAGAATGACTTCTTGAGGGCGATGATCGCTATCATTCTTGTCCCCTAAGTTGAAGCCTAATATATGATGGAACAATGAAAGGGAGTCTTAAGTAGAAATTGTCATCCTACGATGTCATCAGTGATTTCATTTGAGACGTCATCAGTGATGTCATGAGTGATGTCACTGACCATGTCATGAGAGATGTAATATGTGACGTCATCAGGAGTGCATTGCGGGCGCGCAAGTTATAGTTAGCTGAACTAACTATAACGGGGGAATTTCAATGGTTTTGTATAAGTGAAATGTCCAGCTAACTATAACATGTGTGAAACCTATGGTTTTTAAAAGAATTTCTAAGGTTTTTTAAATGCTAATTGCTAACTATAGTTACGTGTGTGAAACCTATGTTTTTTTTCAGTGAATTTCTAAGGCTTTTTAAATGCTAATTCCTCACTATAGCGTGGATAAAACCTATGGTTTTTTCAGTGAATTTCAAAGGTTTTGTAAATAATAATTTTTAAATCTATTAATTGTTATATTTTTTTATACTGATTTACTACATTATTTGGACAAAGTACAGATGTGGCTCAGGTACATAGATGATTTGTTTATTATTTGGAAGGGGTCCACAAACGAGGCAGAGAAGTTTATTGAAGACCTCAACAACAATGACCTCAACATACAACTCACGGGTAGCATCAGCAACACCAATGCAGAATATTTAGATGTACACCTTGAGATCAAAGACAGAACTATTCATACAACCCTTTTTTGCAAAATTACTGCAAGTAACAGCCTTCTACATGCCCTCAGCAGTCACCCAGAGTCTCTCAAATGGAGTATTCCTTATGGCGAACTGCTGAGGGCAAAAAGAAACTGTAACTGTGAGGGAGCCTATAGACTTGAATGTGCGAACATGATAGAAAGATTCAAGGTGAGGGGTTACCCGACATGGGTTCTAAAGAAAGCCATTGCCAGAGCAGAGGGGGTGACCAGAACTCAAACACTCATGGAAAAGAAAGTGTAGGAGAGTGAATCAAACATTGACAGTAGTAGGGCCATCATGACTTATAACTCGGATGCAGATGACATTAGACGCATTCTCACACAGAACTGGAGCACTCTCTAGTTTGACAACAGTATTGGGTATACCATTTCTTACCAACCGAACATAACCAACAGAAGGGATAGAAGCCTATGTGATATGTTGGTACACAGTGACATTACAAGACAACAAGACGCATCAACACATAATCTGAAAGGGTTTTTTCCCTGCAGGCATTGCAAGGCTCGTCAGACTAGTAGTTTCCGCAGGGAATTCACACACAAAACCCACAGACAGGAAATCGAACAATTTCTTACCTGCAGCACCACTTTTGTTGTATACGTCATTGAGTGTCCATGTAAAATGTATTACATAGGTAGTACCACACTCATGGCGAAAAAGAGAATTTTAGAGCATAAAAGAGCCATTACTAACAAGGATCCCAAATACCCTGTGGCTCGCCATTTCCAGACATACCATTTCTCGCATTCCTCCCTTATGAAATATTTCATACTTGCACATATAAAGTTGGGACATAGAGGGGGAACAGAGTACTCCATTTAAGACAAAAGGAGTCCAAATATATTGTGGATTTTCAGACAAAGATCCCATGGGGGCTGAATCAGAATGAAGAGCTTGCAATTCACCTTAAGACTGAATTACATTGTTTTGTGTCTTGTGTGATTATCCTGTGTTTTGCTCTGATGTTTTTGCGACACTCTATGTTTTTGAGACTGAACTCTCACTCTGTCCGTGGTTTTCTCTGTTTTTCTCTGTTTTGGCAAGTGAGATTAGGGCGTTGGAGTATTGAACAAGTAGGTATAGTTGCACATACAGCTTTACTCCATATAAGATATTTTGTGCATTAGAAACTGTTGTTTTTAACCATTTGCAGATAGCACATGTGTGCTACGAAGTTGGATTGTTTATGTTTTAATTTTAACATTCAGTTTTTTGTTTGTTTCTTTTGAAGGAGGGAAGGAAGGAACCCACTCACATGCATGGGCTGCATAACCTTCTCTTCGGAATCACTTTGAGATGTTTTCTAAATTGGGTTGCGTACACAGGATTGGGATTCACCAGTAGACAGAACATTGGGACTTGACACAGAGCGGCTGGTTTGTTAGTAAGAGCACCATGCTTTTACAGACTTGAACACCAGTTGACTATTGAATGAACAGTGCGATCCTATAGCGGTGGGATGACACTTTTTACCTGTTTTGTAGAGCAGCATTTGGTGGGATGATCAGTGGGAGCACTATGCTTTTTGAGATGTTGTTTGAGATATATTGAGCACTGAGCAAATACTGAACTGAACAACACGACCCCGTATCTATTGAGATTTGAGCACTGAGCGAATTATTGTACCAATTTATGCTACTTTGTACCGCTTGGTCTTAGTACCTAACGTTTCAGGTATGAGCACCATTTTATCCCCAGTAACATACATGATGGCAATGGATTATAACAGGATATACCACGTGGTAGTTCTTGGACATATAGACTTACATAAATAATTTTTGACACGTCGTCACGTTATGCTGCATGTATTACAATTTAAAGTATTGTGCATTAATTTTGGAGATTTGCCATGACATGCAAGAATAATAATAACATTCTTTTTAAATGTTTATGTAATGTTGCATGGCACTTTGCTGATATATCGATGTTTACCATGGAGCGAGCTCCACTTCAATATGGCTGCTGCATTGTGCTTTTAAATTTGTCCTTTTTCTGTCTCTTTTTTACTCACAACCCAATGTTATCTCTCTTGTGGTTATAGTGCACTCAGTACACGTGAGCAAACTTTGGACGTGGGTCTTATGACCCTCAGAGCACACTTATTTCGATTATTTGGTGACAATATATATATATATATATATATATATATATATATATATATATATATATATATATATATATATATATATATATATATATATATATATATATATATATATTACCTACTGGCGATATATAGTTAGGATTTTTTCTCTATGGGACTTTTGAAAATTCTATGTCTAATAACTTTGGCGTTTGTGGACGGAATCGGCTGAAATTTTCAGGAAAATGGCACATTTTGTTTCTGAGCAGCCCCCGAAAATTTGGGGGGGTTTCGTCAAGGGGGGCCGAGAAAAAAGGGGGGTCCCAAAACGCGTTTTTCCCATTCATTTTTCCATAGGGCGTTTGGCCTCACTTTTAGCTCGAGCGGCTGAATGGATTTGCACGAAACTTCGCAAAATTGTAGGGACTGTTAGCCCGATGTGCCTTTGCTGGGTCTCAATATATGTGCTCCAGTGGATTTTGAGAATTTAGCGTTTTAAAAAACAGATATATCTGTGACAGCGTCCCGGGTAGCGCTCCGGTTCGCGTACTTTTCGCGTTACGGAACTTTGCGAAGCGAAGCTGATTGGCTCTCCGGTGTCTGTCAACATTCTAAACAGTCCGGAACGGCCGCCATCTTGTCTCTCGGTAGGATCGAGAGACAAGAGGAGGAGAAAAACGAAGGGGGAATTTAATGAAAGGGGGCAAGGTAGACCCCTCTTGACCCCCTAGGAATGATGTTGGGGTTATTAAAGGGTCCCGTGGGGCAAATAAAAAAAATTTGATTTTTCGCGGTAGAAGCGCTTCCCGGTTCGCGAAACGGGAATTCGCCATTTTGTGATTCGTTTTAATTAAATTACAAGATGGAGGAAAAACAATGTAAGAAATGGGTATAAGGGGGTACGGGAGACGTATCCTGACCCCCTATGTTTTCTGAGGGTGGCTGAGGATGCTCATATATGTTGATACATGTCTTCCAGCGGCTGCCCGTGAGCGTTTTTTTTTTTTTTTGCTGCGTGACGTCTGTTAACGTTCGATTCGAAGGAAATCAGGAAGTGTTGACCGCCATTTTGTCACTGCGAGTAAATATATTGTTAAAAATAATTGTTATAAATTAATCCGTATTGATAAACATTGTCTGCGCCATCTTGCCTTTTTTCCAATGCCACACTTTTGTCGTGCACGGCAGCCATTTTAGATGCCTTGACCAGACCCACTCTCTGCACGCCGTCGATCCTCAGCATGGATCCCCACCCTCGCAAGCATCTCCCCCACGCACTGGTCACCCCCGCTCTCTCTCTCATGCATGGGCCATAAACCTCCCCCCATCTGCGCTGCTCTTCCCTGAGAATCACACCCTGTGCCCGCCCGACACCTCCCTTTCACCCTATTCACTACCGCACCCTCTGACACTCCTCTTCCTCTGTGTCTGATTGTCCAGGCCGGTCCCAGGCTATCAGCTAGCCCTGCGGATGTAGTTTATGGCCCCAACTGTAAAGAATCACCGCTCTTCAAAGGAGTTACAGTAGATCAAGGCCCCCACCCCATGAGATCTGTCACACCACACGCATTCCTACTATCTGATAACGATCCTGTATTGTGATTGGGGAGGGGATTCTCATTGTAAGGGTGTGTGGGACCGAGCCTGAAGCGGAAGATTCCAGGGATGCCTTTTTGTACATCAAAGTCTTCACAATTATGTGTCACATTAAAAATATATAGCACTCCAACAAAGTAGTAGGATTATAACACTTTAATAACTTATAAATATATACAACGCTCCAACAAAGTAAACACGTTAAAAAAAAAAAATTTAAACAAATATTTACATGGCAGCCTGCTGCAACATCCATCTCAAAGCAACAATGGGCTGCTTTGGTCTGTCTTTTAGTCGGCAAAATCCGTCGGCCTGGTAGGTGGCGTCAGTAGCGGTCCGTTGTGCGAATAGGACAAAGGCAGCACAACGTGCCGAGATCCGGACGCCACCCAGGTGGTGTCCAGTAAGTTGCCGCACTGGTCTGGCCATCCTACAATGCTGTGCCGAAAAACGGCGTGGGGCGCCCCGGGGGGGAGGCGGCGCGAACGGGCCTCCCCCGCCTCCCCAGGTGGAGGCTCCTCTGCTGCAGTGGGGCGCCCTTTAGCGTTTCAGTCGCCATTCAGCTGTTTAGCGCCCGCTTTTGCGGCACTGTGCCTCATCCGCCATTCAGCTGAGTTGCGCCCACTCTTGCGGTGCAGCAATAGGCGGCTGCCACAGGACTCTTAAAATGGCGGCCGGCTCTTCGGATTTGGGCCTGGTCCACTAAAATGGCCCTGGGACACATTTGAACTCGGACATTTGCCTGCTAGGGCTTGGGCCCCATTCTCGAAAGCGTCCCCTCAGCCTTGAAGAATCTACAAAAGTCATCGGGGCCCCCGACTCTCGCAGGCTTCCGGTGGGGAGCGGCTGCCATGATTGCTTGCGGAATAGCCACGACGGAGCTTCGAGATGGTGGTGCTCTCATGATGACACCAGCTTCAGTCTGAAACATCCAGAAACACTGTAGACTACCAATTCGATGACTTCCGGTGGAGCCCCAACGTGACCCGGTAGGGAAGAACTTGCCCTCCCCTCTTTTGACTGATGGTTCTTGTTGCCTGTCCCCTCTGTTGTCATCTAACGAAACCTATTTGGACTGCTGAGTGAGAAAAAAAAAGTGGGGCTTTCATCATTTGGGAAAAAAAAATGTTTCAATCCAATGAAAAGTGTTATTTTTAGGTCATATGATCAAGCCTTCCATCATTAGGAAACCAAAAGTAAAATCAACCAATGAAAAGTTTTATAAACAAGTCACATGACCTGTTATGCGGCTTTGGGCTATAAAAAGCCTACTGGTGTGGCCATCCTACAATGCTGCGCCGAAAGACGGCGTGGGGTGCCCGGGGGGGGGGGAGGCGGCGCGAACGGGCCTCTCCCGCCTCCCCAGGTGGAGGCACCTCATCTGCAGTGCGGCGCCCCTTACCGTTTCACTCGCCGTCCACCTGAGTTTCGCCCGCACTTGCTGCTACAGTAGGCCGAAGGCAGCACAACGCGCCGAGATCCGGATGGCACCGAGGTGGTGTCCAGCAAGTTGCCGCACTGGTGTGGCCATCCTACATTGCTGCGCCGAAAGACGGCGTGGGGTGCCCGGGGGGGGGGGGGAGGCGGCGCAAACGGGCCTCTCCCGCCTCCCCAGGTGGAGGCACCTCATCTGCAGTGGGGCGCCTCTTAGCGTTTCACTTGCCGTCCAGCTGAGTTCCGCCCGCTCTTGCGGCACAGTGCCTCACCCTCCATCCAGCTGAGTTCCGCCCGCTCTTGCGGCACAGTGCCTCACCCGCCATCCAGCTGAGCTGCGCCCGCACTTGCGGCTACAGCATCTCGCCCACCATCCAGCTGAATTGCGCCCACTCTTGCGGTGCAGCGATAGGCGGCTGCAACAGGACTCTCAAAATGGCGGCTGGCTCTTTGGATTTGGGCCTGGTCCACTAAAATGGCCCTGGGACACCTTGGAACTCGGACGCTTGCCTGCTAGGGCATGGGCCCCATTCCCGAAAGCGTCCCCTCTTTTGACTGATTGTTCTTGTTGCCTATCTCTTCTGTTGTCATTTAAAGGAACCTTTTTGGACTGCCGAAAGGGGTTCTGGTCCGACCGCTGGTTGGTGGAGACATTTTGACTATATCCTGGACCTGCCCGGCCTCGCCCAAAATGGCGCCGGTATAAATGGGACTTGTAACTCCTTGTTGTGTACTGGTTGCCCAACCTTGATATCACGAGATACGTATGCAGTTTTGAAGCACATGGCGGGCGGGGACGAGTACTGATTGAACATTTGGACATCCCTATTGATATTAAGTTCTGATATGTTATTGATTACTGTACTATTGAAAGTTCGAATTAACGTCACCCATGGTACTTGCCCGCAAATGTATATCTAGATAATTTTATTGTAACTGGCCCTGTCGTACTTTAATTATAAAATGTACGTCCACCGATTCCGCAACTGTTAGACACCTTAGTTCTTGCAACCTAATGGCCCGCCAGTTACGTTCTTCTACAGTGTAAATGTCCCCTCATCATATACGATTCCAGTTTGCTCCGTGGCCGGCCCACGTGGTTATCGGCCCGTATTTGTATACTGACATTTTCACAATAAAGGTTTTTAAAACAAAACATGGTAGTAGTACCTAGATTGGTAAAGTTTTGAATAATAGCCACTGTTTTCGAATCAGTAAAAGGCAAGTGAAATAAAGCAGCCCGATTACATGATGGTTAAAAGGTATAATACGCAGGAACGCAGTAAAGATAAATGGTCAAGGGCTGTTGTGTTTTCCACTTCTGCAACATAAAGTGATCGATAAGAATCCGATATTCATGCCTATTAGCCACTAAGACAGCAGGCCGAGCCTCTTTTGTTCAACGGCTCCCTCATGGGACGAAGAAACACCCCTTTTCTCGAAATAGGAATATTTTACTTGCAGGACAGTTGTAAATTTCCCGGGAAAATACATTAGCCTGGAACATTGTTAGTGATAAACTGTAAATGCATCTGGGTCCTTTGCTTTACAAGTCAGAGTGAGAAAAAAAAGGTGGGGCTTTCATCATTTGGGGAAAAAAAAAGTTTGAAAGCAATGAAAAGTGTTATTTTTAGGTCATATGACCAAGCCTTCCAACATTAGAAAAACAAAAGTAAAATGAACCAATGAAAAGTTTTATTAACAAGTCACATGACCTGTTATGCTTACGTTACGCGCTGCGCCCTGGATCGCTTCCGGGAAGCTGCGCCTCGCGCACCGGAGCACTTCCGGGTGCGCTAACGCGGCGCGTCACATGACGCATTACGCGACAACGCAGGTCCAGAATATAGTCAAAATGTCTCCACCAACCAGCGGTCGGAACACAACCCCTTTCAGCAGACAAAAAAGTTCTGTTAAATGACAACAGAAGGGACAGGCAACAAGAACCATCAGTCAAAGAGGGGAGGGAAAGTTCTTCTCTACCGGGTCACGTTGGGGCTCCACCGGAACTGATCGAATTGGTAGTCTACAGTGTTTCTGGATGTTTCAGACTGAAGCTGGCATCAGCATGAGAGCACCACCATCTCGTGGCTACGTCGTGGCCATTCCGCGAGCAATCATGGCAGTCGCTCCCCACCGGAAGTCTAAGGGAGTCGGGGGTCCCGGTGACTGTTGTAGAATCTTCAAGGCTGAGGGGACTCTTTTGGGAATGGGTCCCATGCCCTAGCAGTCAAGCGTCCGAGTTCCACGGTTGCCCAGAGCCATCTTTAAAACACGAAAATGTTTTTACCTACCACGTACTTGACATTTTAAAGCTTTTGATATTTGCTATTAAAAAACCATTGAAATTCACTGAAAAAACCATAGGTTATAGACCATATATAGTTAGGAATTAGCATTTACAAAACCTTGAAAATTCACTGAAAAAACCATGGGTTATAGACCATATATAGTTAGGAATTAGCATTTACAAAACCTTATTTTACTCACACAAAACCATTGAAATTTCATATATAGTTAGTTGCACTAACTATATATCGCGCACCCGCAATCCACTGCTGATCATGTCACATATTACATCATTCGTGACATCACTGATGACATCACTGATGACATCACTGATGACATCTCAAATGACATCACTGATGACATCACTGGTGACATCTCATTTGACATTACTGATCACATCACTGATGACATCATTCATGTGATAATACGGTGAACCTCTTCAGACTCTAATATAACTATATGCAACTAACTATATATGAAATTTCAATGGTTTTGTGTGAGTAAAATAAGGTTTTGTAAATGCTAATTCCTAACTATATATGGTCTATAACCCATGTTTTTTTCAGTGAATATATATATATATATATATAAATATCATTAAAATATAAACAATTCAATAACAAAAAGTATATGGGATTAATTTAGGCGGTAATAAAAATATCCAAAATGTAAAACTCCAAAAATCACATTTACTAAATATTCTATTTTAAAATGAATTTAAAAATAAAAACAAACAGTTTAAAAACATTTGTTTTAAACAATGAATTATATCAAATATGTTACCAATTTAATGAAACCTGGAGTCTAAGAATATGAAATATATTATCTCCACCCTAATTTATACAACTGTAGGGAAGTGTTCGGTTTCGGAAGCTTTTGATTTACTAGTCCTACTCCTGTCACCGCATATTAGGGAAAGCAATGGACTTTGAAGGAGTAGAATTTACTTCAGTGGCGTAGCTAGGCTTTTTGCCGCCCGTGGTGAGTGGGGGATTGAATCCTGCATTTGCTGCCCTGCCCAGTTGAAGGTAAGGGTGGGGGAGAGGACGCCGCCCCCAAAACTCCCCCCCTTGCTACACCACTGATTTACTTTTCCCACTCCAAATAGTGGAACAGTAAGGAAAATGTTGGACTTCGGGGGAGTGAAATATACAATTTCCACATAAGTCTGTAGAAACAGCAGGAATTGCGTTGGAGTTTGGAGCAATTGAATTTAGTATTTCCACTTCAAACAGTACAACAGTATGGAAAGTGTTGGATTTCGGAAGGGTAAAGTTTACTTTTCTCACTCCAAACTGTACAACACTATGGAAAGTGTTGGAATTCTGAGGGTTTAATACACTATTCCCACTACAATTAACCTAACAATACAGTAATAGTTAAACTTTGGAAGGGTTTACATTCACTATTAACACTTCAAACAGGGCAACAGGAGGGAAAGTGTTGGACTTCGGAGTGGTCAAATTTACTATTCCAACTCCAGTTAGTGCAGCAGTACTAAAGCATTACATTTTGTAGGGTTGAAGTTAACTATTCACACTCCAAACAGCACTGCATTAGGGAAAGTGTAGAACTGCTAAGACGTTTACTTATTATTTGTACCTCAGTCTAAGGATAAGTAGGGAAAAATACTATTGACATGAAAAAATTCATTAACATGAAAAAAATATATATGCGTGTATTTAAAAAAACTAAAAATAATTAATCAGCGTACATAATTGCTATTCATTAAACTAAATAATGATACGTTGTGAAATAATTGTTATACAATTATTAAGTTCCCATCATATACCCATAAGAACCTAGTAGCTCCCAAATATAATATAGATACAAAAAATAAGTATATCACCTAAATAATGAATCAGAATTATTAACTAATAGTAAATAATACTTAATTAACTTCCTAACCTAAGCCCCTAGAAATCTAGCAGCCTGCAACTAAAATATTAGTCAAATATTAAGTATTCCATAGTTAACATATTTAAAATTCAGGTATATAATTAATTTACAAATCATTTCTGGTTAATTAATTATTACTTAACTTTCCATCCTATATACCGACAAAACAAGCAGCCCACAACTAAAATGTAAGTAAAATGAATCAGCATTCCATATTTTACAAAGTTAAAAATCAATAAAATGATTAATTTACAGTTAATAATTAATTGTTAATAATTATTACTTAATCAACTTCTCACTCTAGCATCCTGCAACAAAATATACATAAAATCAGTATTCCATATTTTACATAATTAAAATACAATTGAATAATTAGTTAACAATAAATTCATAGTTAATCATTAGTTAAATAACTTTCCACCCTTAACCCCTACACGCCTAGCAGTGTGCAATCAAAATATAAGTAAAATAAATATTCCATAAATTACATAATTAAAAACCAAGTATATAATTAATTAGCAATTAATAATTCATTGTTAATTTATTATTAGTTCATTACCTTCCTGTCCTATACTTCTACAAACCCAACAACCTGCTGTGACACTATAAATTACTATTAATAATTAAATAAACACTCTAAATCCCTTAAAATTACAAGCTACATTTAGAAGAAAATAATAACATTGATATAAACAATAGTAACACAAAGGCCCTCATTACGATGTCGACACCGTTGTGGAATAAGGACTGACCGTATTATTAAGATGCGACCATACGTAGTGCGTTCGTACACTCCCATTTCTCTATTGGAGCTGCTGCAATAGTAAACCGGCCTCATCACAAGCTCCCATAGAGAAATGGGTGTTTGTTTTTGTTAACTGGGGCACCATAGGTGCTCTACAGACCTGCAACCGGAGGCCGATGTGGCAAGGGGTCCCTGCGAGGGGCTTCCAAAGTCGCTTTGCGACAAGTCGTTCATGTTGGAAAGCCCATCATGAAAAGCCTGTCGGAAATTGACATAATCCGCAGCGAATGCCGTACAAAGGGATTATGAGCTGCCTCCGTGTGGAGGATGAGCTCCTTGAGCCTGTCGGAAACCGGTCTTCCCCCACCAAGGACTCCCTCACCGCCAAAACCAACCTCCACGAAGGAATGAAAGACGTCCCCGAGTGGATGCAGAACAGCCGACTGAAGCTAAACTCAGACAAGATGGAAATTCTCATCCTCGGCTCCACCCCCTCGGCCTGGGATGACAACTGGTGGCCGACTGCACTGGGAACAGCCCCAACACCCACCGACAACGCACGCAACCTAGGGTTCATCCTCAACTCTACGCTCTCCATGGCAAAGCAGGTCAATGCCATCTCGTCCTCCTGCTTCAACACCCTCTGCATGCTCCGCAAGATCTACAGGTGGATCCCCACTGAAACAAGAAGAACGGTCACCCAGGCCTTCGTCAGCAGCAGGTTGGACTACAAAATGCCCTCCATGCAGGAGCCTCGGCTAAACTCCTGAAACGACTCAAACGCCTTCAAAACGTCTCTGCACGCCTGATCCTCGACATCCCCTGCCGCAGCCATATCACACCCCACCAGAGAGACCTGCACTGGCTCCCTGTCAACAAGAGGATCACCTTCAAACTCCTCACCCACACACACAAGGCACTCCACAAAACCGGACCAGCATACGTCAACAGACGACTCAGCTTCGACACCCCCATCCGCCAACTCTGCTCCACCAACCTCGCCCTTGCCACCGTCCCCTGCATCTGAAGAGTGATCTCCGGCAGCAGATCATTCTCCCACCTCGCCGCCAAGACCTGGAACACCCTCCCCATCCTCCTATGGCAGACACAGGACCCGATGACCTTCAGAAGACTCCTCAAGACCTGGCTATTCGAGCTGTAGCTGCATCCCTCCCCCCAGCGCCTTGAGACCCTCACAGGTGAGTAGTGCGCTTTACAAATGTTCTGATTGATTGATTGATTGAGTCTGTCCAACCGGCCAGTTTCCAATCCGACAACCTTCGTCGTAATAAGGCTGTCAGATTTGAAACCAATGATGCAGGTCTGAAAGACTCTGACCTGCGGTTGGAGGCTTTCTTACTTACATCGGGAATCTGCACAAAAGTGTTATAACTAAAACACATTAAAATGAAAAAATTTAAAAACGTAACAACTATATCATTGAAAGCGATAATAATAACATAGAAATTCTTTAAAACATTATGGGCCAGATGTAGGTGGCCAAATACCTAGCGGTAACGCTGAAATTCGCAGAACTTCAGCGTTACCGACCGGTAAATAGCCATATACAATGTAGGTAACACCAAACTCCATTGCAAAATAAGGAATCGCTAAAAATAAGGGAAACCAGTTAGCGATTCCTTAATTTGCGATTAGCAGACACTGAAATCTTAAATACCGAATCGTAAAATAAGAAATTCTTTAAAAAATTGCACATCGATGTGCCAAAAATCGCTAATACTGATTTTTCAATTTTTCGGCATTTAGGAGTCGCAAATGACCACTTACTCAAAGCAGGTGGTAATCAGGGGCACTGTATTTAAACAGTCCCAAAATGCAACAGTGTGAACACAATGGCGGCCCACTATGTCATTGCAAGGTGTATTCGGATGCAGGTGGCAAAGCTGAGGATCTGAAGACGCGAGAAACACGTGTACAGATGACTCATTACATTGTTCCAACTTACTGAGGGTGAAATCCATAAAAGGTACAGGCTACACCTCCAAACCAACCTAGAACTAGTACAGGACCTGAACCCACTCCTGGAGCATAAGGCAACAGGGGTGCACGCTATACCAGCACATGTTCAGGTGCTCTGTAGCCTGCACCTACTTGAATCAGGTAGTTACCAGGGGGTGATAGCTGTGGCTGGTGGTGTGTCACAGAGTTGACTGTCCCGTTTTTTCAACACTTTCCTGAATGCCATGATGCAAAGAATGCATCACTACATATGCTTCCCCAGCACACAGGTGGAACTGCAGAAAGCCAAGATGGATTTTTATCAGAAGGCACAGTTCCCACATGTAATAGGGTCCATTGATGGGACACACATACCAATCTGTCCACCTGCAGCTATAGAGTACATATATCAGAACCGCAAATCTACACATTCTATCAACGTGCAAGTAATTTGCGATGCAGACCACATCATTACCGACACCGTAGCCAAATTTCCAGGGAGCACCCATGACTCCTACATATTCAGGAACAGTGGGATCTACACATGTCTGGCTGCGGGTGAATTTGGAGAATGATACCTGCTAGGTAAATCAATGCGACACACCCTGATGCATACCTTGGATGAATGTGTTGGTGACTGGTATTAATGACACTTCCTTTCTCACTCAGGTGATAGCGCATATGCCGTGCGGGCATTTATCCTGACTCCATATCTCAACCCATCTACCCCAAGTGAGAGAAGATACAATGTGCAATGTGGCACATGGATCTACGTGCAATGTTGTGGAACGCGCATTTGGACTCTTAAAAAGCAGGTTCCACTGCCTCCACAAAAGTGGAGGTGCATGTCAATACTGCCCCATCATCTACTGTAAAATAATAGCAACATGTGCCATGCTGCATAACCTTCCACAAAGAAAGGACCAGCATTGGAACTAACTCACTCCGAGGATGAGGGTGAGGATTGTCCACAGCCAGATCCAGCGCAGCAGGTGTGGCAGCAGCACCAGATGGGAGACAGACACGCGCAACTGAGATTACACGCAATTATTTCTGAGTAAGTAATGACACACAGCCAGTAACTGTAATTGCGTGACAGTGTTTTATTGACCTTAACTCAGGCAATAGTATAGCACACCTCCACAACATGAAGGCCTCAACATGCACATGCCAATATTCTATGGACATTCCAAAGGTGAAATGGGTTACATCATCCATCTCTCAATGCCAGGTGATGGCTGTCATTATTTCCCGTGCCCAAGCGCAGTACTGCCGCGCTCCCTGGGCACACTGTCCTCCCTGGCGGTCTGTCCTGTGGCAGCGCTGTCCCTTTCGCTGCGCCTCCTGGACTCGGTTATCAGGGGTGTGATGCTGTTGCAGCTAGTTGCCTCCTCACTATCCCCCCATCGACTGCACCTGTAGTGTCTATTTGGTTGGTTTGGAGCACTACCAGTGCACTGGTAACTGTGACCAGCCCCCTTGCAATGTCACGGCTGCAGTGGGCCATCTTCTCCTGCATGGCAACCGAGTGCCTGCAAAACACAGAGGTGGCAGTGGAGAGGCGGTTCACCGCCTTAGTGTAGCTGTCCAATTTCTGCCGGTCCCTGCACCTTGCCAAATGATCCTTATCAAGTTTGCTGCACAGCAGCCTTATGGTATCGGGTTCCCAAGGCCTACATACTCCGTAGATAACCCACTTACACCGAAAGAACTGTTGGCACGGAAACTGAAAAGTATAAAGGACAAGTTTATTAAGACCCCATGGGGTGGTGGTACATTCCTACAGCACCCTTCGGCAATGCAAGAAGTATCACACCGAACATTGGTGTGAGTCCTTCTTTTATACACTTTACAGGTAATAAAAAGATAGGCGGTACAAGGTTACAAAGTTTATGTACATATATGGTCATTTTTGGAGCACAGCCAACTCGTGGGAGGGGTTACGACCCCACTGGTCAGTTTGGCGGCACATTCCTGAGGGGTGACTGGTCAGTTGGAACTGCGCATGTACAGGCTTGACCGTTACTAAAAATAGCCTGTTGCTGGGCAAACTCGAGTGGTCAGTGGTACGGACAACGGACAAAAGGGCATGCTGACCACGAGGCCGCTCATTCCCTAAAATGGCCGCCGTAATATACAAAATGGCGTTTTCGAGTAAGGCCATGTTAAGGGAAATAACGTGTAGCAAAGCTAAGCGCTAACCCGGCCATTGTCAAATTACGACAGACGACCCTTTTAGCGTTTAGCTGAAGCTACCTCATAGTGGAAGTAGTCGGGATACTGATCTTCAATATCAATTAGCATTATTTGAGCTACTTCTGTATGAAGCATCATTTCTTTTTGGGCAAGAGCTCGTCTAGATGGAATACATGCTGATAAACACATAGAACATAAGGCAGGGCCACATTGTATACATAAACAGACAAAGAATAGTATCCTAACTACAATACATAAAATTGTCAGCAGCTTCCAACCCCATGTGCTAAGCATTGACCAGAACCACCCCGAAAGAGTCCAAGTGCCATTGTCCGGGTGTATTTCAGCAGCTATTTTGTGAAGTTTTGAAATTGCATCAGAAACAGATGGCGAATTATCTGGTACGTACACACAACAGCTACTTCCGATAATTCTACATGCCCCCCCTCGATCAGCTAGAACCACATCAAGAACCATGCGATTTTGGAGCGTAACAATTCTAGAAATTTGCAGTTCTTCCGTAATATTCCCTAGTGCAATAGCAGTGTCATTAGCTACAGCCTCGACTACACGAGTCAGTCGTCGTATTTTCCGACTATTCAAAGAAGCCACCACAAAAGAAAACAGTCCCAGATTAAAATCTACATACTGTTGTAAGGCAGTATCGGTCTGGTCAATGTCGTCCAAGACCACAGCACGTTTAACTCTATTTAGCACAAAGTCGTGGTAGAGCACGTAATCATTATGGTACATTGGTGGGGCGATGAATACAGGGGGCAATACAAAAGATACATAACATGTGCCTAAACATCCTAGAGGGAGCTGATGATAACCTTTATTACCGCAGATAAAGTAGGTATTTTGAGATGCCACAAATGATATGCCATTCGGACTGTCAAATGTAAGTGTGGTGTTACATTCACTTTTTCCAACCGGGATTGTACCTTTATTACGTATGCAGAGATCAGCCTTAGTATTGATGACATTAATAACATGTGAACTGGACCTATTAATATTCCTTTGATTACTGTACACACGGGGTGCAGACACATTATCGGGGCGGTACTCTTCCCATTCAAATCGAGTACCCTCAGCTCGTGGATACCCATCCCGGTCATGATAACATATCTTGTTTAAACAAAAAAGCACCCCCCCTTTCGTTGGCCATCGCAAAGTGAATAGAAGAGTATACCAAGCGTTGCAGGAACCGTTGTGTGAGAATGGGAGTGGGATGAGCGGGGTGCCCCCTTTTTTCTGATGACCAGGCAACATCCCACACACCCAACAGTTAGAAGTGTTCGTCATATTATGAGTATGATGCAAGATTTGAATGAAGCTATTGTTCAAATAAGTCTGTTGGTGCCGTTCTTCATGGTAGGGTAAGGTGAAGTGAAAATGTTCAGATGGAGCCGGGGTAGTCGGCAGCAAATGTTCTCGTACAGGCACCACAAGTTCTACTTGTCAAGGTCCGGCACCCCTCTCCTCGGGGCTGTGTTGAAAGTCCCAAACACGCGATCACGCAACCCACCCGTGACCCAGTACTGATCACAGACCAACAGGAGGGTTCCGAAACCGCGGGAAAGGAAGGGGACAGCGGGGAGGGAGATCTGAAATGACAAAGAACAAGGGATTTTAGTTTCACTCCCCTCCCTGACTTTTCCACTACAAACAGAGCTCTCTATGAGAGAAAAGTCTTCTATTCCCCCCTCCTAACAGTTAGCCTACCTGTAAAGGAAAATTCTAAGGCTTTATATGCAGAAGAGAGATGAAGGGTCCTAGTAGTGGTTACAATCTGATAAAGAAAGAAACATACATGTATATGTACATAACGCAATCATATCATATACTCTAAATAGTTCCTTTCACCAAACATACCAAAAGCTTGATCATAAGAATCTTGTTCCACTCTTTCTTACTAGGAACCCCTTTGTATTTCTCTCCTGCAGTTCAAAAGAAAGCACAAACAAGTTGTCGCAAAGCAAAGAAACAAGTAATTAAGTTCAAGGTTAAATGCACCTTGTCTTTATCCAGGACTGAATGTGTTGATCAGTATACGCAAAATAATGTCACAAGGTCAGTGCCAGTAACAGGTTTATGGTGCCACGCAATGACATTAAACAGAACTCAGCTCAAGTTGGCACTCTCCTGATACTGGAGGTGTTCCTGATATCTCTCCAAAAGCAAACACCTCTGAAGGAATAAACGCCGCCGCGCTTATCCACAATGTTTTTTAGAGGAATAACTCCTACTCCTCTACTCCGGTAAACAGTCTTCCTGAAGGGAGACGCAACGTACACAGCCGTGTCCGTTGTTCCCGAAAAAGCACCAAGAGGATCAAAACAGCCGTTTTGATTCGTCCGCCTAGAATGCCTCCAGCCGGAAACACCCTAGCGAAAGCTTACTCACAGTTTCTCCAAAAACGATTACCGTAGCTCCAGACAAACGCCAGCAGAACCCAGAATTATCGGCTCCGAGTGTCCGATACTTTTGCCTTTTGTTTCCGGGTTTGCGTCTTGACGTCTCGCGCTACGACGCCCATTGCATCATGGGGATTGTAGTTTCTTTTGCGTAGCAGTCTTCGGAACCTCACGCATTGCGCGGACAGCGTCCCGAACGGTCCGATACTGACAGTACACCCCCCCTTTACAAGGGACGCTGGCCCGGAGCAGGTTTATCCGGGTGACTGCGATGAAACGATGATACCAACCTCGGGGCATGAACTGCCCTGGCAGGCTCCCAAGAATTTTCTTCAGGCCCATAGCCCTTCCAGGACAACAAGTACTGAAGCCTCCCCCGCACCCACCTGGAGTCCAACACACGTGATACCTCATACTCAGAGTCATTCTGCACCCACACAGGCACAGGGGGGCGATGCACAGGACTACGAGAAGGCTTCAACAGGGACACATGAAACACAGGGTGAATGCGCAAATGGGCAGGCAATCGCAATCTCACCGCCACCGGATTCACCATTCTCACCACCTTATATGGCCCAATGAACTTAGGGTTAAATACGCTAAACCTGCGAAACTTGATGTACCTAGTGGACAACCACACCCGGTCCCCACACTTGTAAACAGGGCTCGGCCTACGGTGCTTATCAGCCTGAGCTTTGTACCTCCCCTTGGCCTGGTTCAGATGTTTACGCGTTGCCAAAAGAACACGGCGAATGCGCAACAATCGAGCCTTAACATCTGGAAGACGAATGGTGGTTTTAGGGAGGATGAAAGGAGTAACCCTAGGATGGTGCCCATAATTGCTGAAGAAAGGGGAATGACCTGTTGAGGAGTGCAAGGAGCTGTTATAGGCCACTTCCGCCACCCACAACCAATCCACCCAAGAGTCTGTGTCTGCAAGAACATAACAACGAAGATACTGCTTAAGGGACTGATTCAGTCTCTCCGTTTGGCCATCTGACTGTGGATGGAAACTGGTAGATAAAGAGGAGGAAATCCTCAACTCCGCACACCACACTTTCCAAAACCCCGCTGTGAATTGGGCCCCCCTGTCAGACACTATTACTGTAGGAAGTCCATGCAACCTAACTATGTGGGTTAACAGGAGATGAGCTAGTTGACCTGCAGTGGGTACTTTATTGCAGGCGATGAAATGGCCCATCTTGGTGAGGAAGTCTATCACAACAATGATGGCTGTCTTTCCTTGATCTTTCGGCAACCCTACGATGAAATCCACAGAAATGCTTTCCCAGGGTGTTTCAGGGGTTGGCAAAGGCATTAAGAGACCTTGAGGTTGTTGTCGATCCGATTTCATTCGGGCACAAATCACACACTGCCCACTCCATTGTTTCAAGTCCATCCGAATGGAGGGCCACCAGAATTGTCTCAACGCTTTCTCCAAGGTTTTTATATAACCCATGTGTCCTGCACTTGGAATGTCGTGGCACCATTTAAACACCTGAAGTCGTAATGTCTTTGTGGGCACCAGCACCTGATTCCCTTTCATCGCCACACCTTGTCTCAGCCTCCATTCGGGGTGATGTCTAAGCCAGGTCCTCCATGAACATGATTGGATCCCTGAACGGACGGACTGCACAAAATCACTGGACTGAGTCACACACAACACATTGGATGGATTAAGAATGGATCTTTTCTGAGTCTGCAAGTGTAAGGCCGGATGTTCTTGCCTGGTTAGAGCATCTGCCTTTTTATTCATGCTTCCGGGTCTGAAGGTGACAATGAAACGATATTCCTCAAAAAAGAGCATCCAGCGCAACTGTCGAGGAGTCAAGTGATGAGCTGACCTCATGAATTGCAGGTTGCGATGATCTGTGTAGACAGTCACCTGATGAACAGCCCCTAGTAACCAATGTCTCCATTCCACAAATGCGTCCTTTATGGCCAGTAGCTCCTTTTCGGCTATAGTATAGTTGATTTCTGCAGGGTTGAGTTTCCTTGACATATAGGCAATGGGGTGTAACATGCCTGAATCTTCCTGCCTTTGTGACAGAATCGCCCCCAAAGCGACCTCGGATGCATCTGCTTCCACGATAAAAGGCAAGGAGGGATTGGCATGTCGCAGAACAGGAGCTTTGATAAAGGCCTCTTTCAACCCTTCAAACGCTTGTTGTGCATCTGAGTCCCACAGAAATGCTACCGTCTTCCTGGTTAAACGAGTCAATGGGGATACTAATGCAGAAAACCCACAGATAAACCTCCGATAGAAGTTCGCAAACCCCAATAAACATTGAATGTCCTTTACATTCCGCGGGCATGGCCATTCCTTGATCGCTTGAACCTTCCTTTCCGCCATGACCTGTCCGGAAGGCGTAAGCATCACTCCCAAAAACTCGACGGTAGTAACGTGGAATTCACATTTCGTAATCTTGCAATAGAGATGGTGTTTCATCAGGGCACCTAGTACCTGTTTCACGTGGGATTGGTGTTCACTCGTCCTGGTGGAATAGACGAGAATATCGTCAATATAGACTACCACGAAGAGATCCAGGTATTCTCTCAAGACTTCGTTTAGAAAGTATTGAAACGCGGCAGGGGCGTTACACAGGCCGAAAGGCATCACGAGATACTCAAACAGCCCATACCGCGTTTTAAATGCTGTCTTCCATTCGTCGCCTTTCTTAATACGGACCAGATGGTAGGCTCCTCGTAGATCTAGCTTGGTATAGACATTGGCTGTTCGGACCTGTTCAAGTAGGACAGGAATTAATGGTAGAGGGTACTGGTTCTTTACCGTGACGGTGTTTAATGCGCGATAGTCAATGCAACACCTCTTTTCCCCGTTGGCTTTAGGGACAAAGAATAAAGGCGAAGACGCCGGTGATCGAGAGGGGCGTATATACCCCAAAGCCAGGTATTTGTCAAGGTACTTCCTCAAGTATTCATTTTCTGGAATGGTAAGAGCGTAGAGTCTGCCGTTAGGAATCACCGCTCCAGGGACGAGGTCAATGCGACAATCAAAGGTTCTGTGAGGGGGTAGGGTCTCCGCTTGTTCTTCACTGAATACCTCAGCGTATTCAGCATAACATGACGGAAGCTGCACCTCTTTCTCCGCGGCGGTGGCGATGTTAAAACCTCTTGCCAAGGTCTGGGAAGGACTAGCCGTGGAGATTAAGCAGTGCTCCTTACAATACTCAGAGTTGAAGTCGATGGATTTTGAGGTCCAATGAATGGAGGGCTCATGTGTTTGAAGCCAGGGAAGGCCCAGTATTATCCCATACTGGGGTGCCTGGATGATATTAAAGGAGATGTCTTCCTGATGCGAATCATTGCTTATACACCGATATTCCGGAGTGTGAAATTTTATGGGTCCAGCAATTAACTCACTTCCATCCACAGCATATACTGGTTCAGGATGTTTCTTCTCGATGAGCGGGATGCCCAGCCTATCTGCTTCCGCATAATCCATAAAACACCCCGTAGCACCGGAATCCACCATCGCTTTTACTTCTTGTTCTCCTTGATCCATCACCAGGTGCATAGATAGATATACATGGTTTTCATCTTGTTCACAACAGGCCGTGATGGAAGGGATGAGGATTCGGCTTGAGGATTCCCCTTCATGTATCCTCAAGCTTTGGAGTTTCCCGATTTCTCTTCCACTGTACTCGCTGCGGTCTGGTTTGACTTAAACCTTCCGGTTTTCGGCTTCACTGGACATTCCCTTAGGTAGTGCCCCTTTTTCCCGCAATATAAGCACAAACCATTCTTCCTACGATATTCCTTTTCACCGAAGGACAAAGCCGCTCTAACCGCTCCTATTTCCATTGCCTCTTGAGAGGACGGGGATTTATCACTGCTCCCCCCTCCTCGCTCAGGTGCCATCACCACCGGCTCTTTCTTCCGTAGTTCCCCTTTGCGTTCTCGGATACGGTGATCCAAGCGAAGTGCGAGTTCAATGAGAGCCGTGCATGTACGGGGTTGGGGGTCAATGTGTGCCAGTACATCCTTCATTTCGTCGTTCAACCCTTGATAAAAGAGAGCGGATTGTTTAGCCTCGGGCCAATCGGTTTCTGCCACCAGGCGACGGAAGTTGTTCAGATACGTGACAAGATCAGATGTGCCTTGCTTCAATGCCAATAGTTCACGATCTGCGGAAAATGTTTCTGCCCTGCGGTCAAAGGTTTTCTCGAACTCCTGTCTGAATTCCTCCCAATCGTGTAAGAGGGGATCATCCCTTCTGACTATAGGAACAGCCCACTGAGCAGCTTCCCCACCCAAGTAGGAAATTAAAAAGGCTACTCGAGCTTGATTGGTGGTAAACATCTTTGGTTTGCACATAAAGTGTAGGCGCACTTGGGTCATAAATACCTGGACCTTCTTATTATCCCCAAAAAACCTCTCGGGGGGAGCTAACGGAATCTGAGTGGGGATTTCTACTACCACGGACGAAGGACTAGAAGAACTAGCCCCTGCACTGAATGGGTTTGCCTGTAAACTATCTAATCGGGCTTTGATCTGGACATTCTCAGCACGGGAAGCAGCGACCTCTCGATTGGAGGCAGCCAGTTCCGTCTGGACTAATGCAAGGGCAGCCAAAACATCATCCATAGTGGCCATTTTCTTTCAACACAGCCAAGAGGAGGACCGTTTCCTTGGGCCGATAATTCTGTCAAGGTCCGGCACCCCTCTCCTCGGGGCTGTGTTGAAAGTCCCAAACACGCGATCACGCAACCCACCCGTGACCCAGTACTGATCACAGACCAACAGGAGGGTTCCGAAACCGCGGGAAAGGAAGGGGACAGCGGGGAGGGAGATCTGAAATGACAAAGAACAAGGGATTTTAGTTTCACTCCCCTCCCTGACTTTTCCACTACAAACAGAGCTCTCTATGAGAGAAAAGTCTTCTATTCCCCCCTCCTAACAGTTAGCCTACCTGTAAAGGAAAATTCTAAGGCTTTATATGCAGAAGAGAGATGAAGGGTCCTAGTAGTGGTTACAATCTGATAAAGAAAGAAACATACATGTATATGTACATAACGCAATCATATCATATACTCTAAATAGTTCCTTTCACCAAACATACCAAAAGCTTGATCATAAGAATCTTGTTCCACTCTTTCTTACTAGGAACCCCTTTGTATTTCTCTCCTGCAGTTCAAAAGAAAGCACAAACAAGTTGTCGCAAAGCAAAGAAACAAGTAATTAAGTTCAAGGTTAAATGCACCTTGTCTTTATCCAGGACTGAATGTGTTGATCAGTATACGCAAAATAATGTCACAAGGTCAGTGCCAGTAACAGGTTTATGGTGCCACGCAATGACATTAAACAGAACTCAGCTCAAGTTGGCACTCTCCTGATACTGGAGGTGTTCCTGATATCTCTCCAAAAGCAAACACCTCTGAAGGAATAAACGCCGCCGCGCTTATCCACAATGTTTTTTAGAGGAATAACTCCTACTCCTCTACTCCGGTAAACAGTCTTCCTGAAGGGAGACGCAACGTACACAGCCGTGTCCGTTGTTCCCGAAAAAGCACCAAGAGGATCAAAACAGCCGTTTTGATTCGTCCGCCTAGAATGCCTCCAGCCGGAAACACCCTAGCGAAAGCTTACTCACAGTTTCTCCAAAAACGATTACCGTAGCTCCAGACAAACGCCAGCAGAACCCAGAATTATCGGCTCCGAGTGTCCGATACTTTTGCCTTTTGTTTCCGGGTTTGCGTCTTGACGTCTCGCGCTACGACGCCCATTGCATCATGGGGATTGTAGTTTCTTTTGCGTAGCAGTCTTCGGAACCTCACGCATTGCGCGGACAGCGTCCCGAACGGTCCGATACTGACACTACTACCCAGGCTATTACTGCTATCACCACAATTGTCAATACGAACAAAATGGCACCAAGAATTCTCTTGTCTCGTGATGTAGAAGAAGCCATAGTGCAAAGTTCACAATGTCTCAAATAGTCTCGAATATACAACTACAAAAATTAAAAACAAAACAGTGGTGCTGAACTCCGAGGTAGCCGTTGTTTTCTTCTCCGGGGTCAAGACGGGTGTCGCTACTCTTGGCAGAACTGATCCCCCCCCTTGAGATTCCCGGCTTCCGTTTCACAAACCCCAGAGCGGTAACCAACCAGTCTCGCACAAAAATCTTCTTCCTATCTTGGCCGCAGATCGTAACGCTGTCGTCCAGAAACAGTGTGGTCCGGGAAGGCTCCCTCAGATTCGGTCGATGTCACAGCTGGGCTCTTTTCTTTATCCAAAATTTCTTTGTAGTCGGACAGCACGGTAGGATTCACCAGGTCCGGAGAGACGCGACGGCAGTGAGTTGAATGCACCCACTGCTTTCTGTTGGTCACTCGCACAGCCGTTAGAGTTGCCAGGAGGACTTGCTCGGGGCCACGCCACCTCGGTTCCAAGCTGTTCGCTCTCTCAAATGACTTGATCATTACAAAATCGCCAGGACGAAGATTGTGAGCCTCTCCAATGGAATTGTCAGGGAGCGCTTCTCGAACCTGTTGATGAATAGAAAGCAAATCATTTGTTAATCGTGCCAAATAATCGTTCATCATTATACAAGGCACATCATGTATCAATCGCGGCTTAGGAACTCCCCATATGTTCATAGGCCTTCCAAACACCACTTCATACGGTGTGAGGCCAGTTCGAGAGTGGGGTACTGATCTAAGAGAAAGCAATGCTAGCGGCAAGGCATCCGGCCACTTCAATGACGTGGACGCCACAATCTTAGCCAGTTTCAACTTCAACGTGGCATTGTACCGCTCGACAAGACCTGCTGACTGAGGGTGGAACACAGCATGAAACTTCTGCTGGATCCCCAGCCCTTTTATCACATACTCCACAATTTTCCCAACAAAATGGGGACCATTATCGCTCCACAAAAATTTGCAAACTCCAAATCGAGGGAAGTACTCTTTGAGCAAAACCTTAGCTGTTGTCAAAGCTGTATTATCTTTCGTGGGGAAGGCCTCGACCCATTTGCTAAAGGCACACACCACCACTAGGACATACTTAAGGTTATTGCAGCGCTCAAGCTGGATATAATCCATTTGAAGTACCTCGAATGGTGGAGAGGGTGGAACGAAACCTCCTTTCGGAGTATGTGTCCCTTTCGCAGGATTGTGTTGCAAACATATCAAACAGGTCTGCACTACTCTCTTAGCAGTATTGGTAATCTCAGGATGCTCCCAAACTCGCGTTAACAATCGAGTAATTGCGAGAGCTCCCACATGCGCTAACCCGTGTGTCATCTGGACCATCACCTGCAAGTAAGCTGCCGGCAATTTCCATCTCTCCATGTCCTTACTCCTCCAACAACCCTCGTCATCCAGTATCCCTTCGGCTGCCCATGTTACAAGTTCTGCTTCAGTCGCTGATTTTTGGATATCTAGTATCTCTGCTCTAGTATCATGCCATCGCTCGGCCTGCGACTTCACTGCATACATGGGGGAGTCATTTCGAGACATAGCTGTTTGTCTTGCTATACTGTCTGCAAAAGCATTGCCCTGTCCTACTTCATCAGTGATCTTTTTATGTGCACTGCATTTAATTATCGCTACTTTCTTTGGGCAAAGCAACGCATTTAAGAGATCACGCACCAGTTCTCCGTGCATAATGTGTACTCCATGAGAAGTCAAAAACCCACGTTCTCTCCAGAGTAGCCCGAAGTCATGCGCTACTCCGAAGGCGTACCGGCTGTCTGTGTAGATGTTCACACATAGGCCAGCACTCAGTTCGCAGGCTCTTGTCAAGGCAATCAGCTCTGCTGCTTGAGCCGATTTCTGTGGTATTCGTGCTGTTTCTACCACTATCTTAAGTGTCGTGATCGCATATGCTGCGGAAGTCGTGCCATCTGGCAGCCTCAAACACGATCCATCAACCCACAGTTCCCCATCCACATCTGGAAGTGGCATATCCTGTAAGTCGACACGACCCTTCGTCTGTTCCTCAGTCAGGAAAACACAATCGTGATGTTTTTCTTCCTGACCCTCTTCAACCGGATAAGGCAATAAAGTAGCAGGGTTCAGGGTAGCACATCTTTTCAGTGTGATATGTGGCGCCAAAAGTGTGAGCTCATATCCTGTTAAACGTGCACTGGTAAGATATTGAGTCTTTGTCTGATTTAACAGGGCATCTACTGCATGGGGAACTAGCACCAACAGTTTGTGCGATAACACTATTCCCTCACTCTGCCGTATAGCTACTGCTGTTGCTGCAACTGCTCGAAAACACCCAGGTAACCCTCGTGCTACAGGATCAAGAATGGCTGAAAAATACGCGCATGGCCTCTGCTTGTCCCCGTGTGCCTGCACTAACACTGATAACGCGCACCCATCTTTCTCGTGCACGTACAATGTGAAAATCTTTGTGTAATCTGGTGTACCTAACACGGGTGCAGAGCAAAGGGCCTGTCTCAATTGTTCAAAAGCATTTTGACATTCATCTGTCCATTCGAGGGGCATTGGTGTAGTTTTGGACAGTAACGCTAACAAAGGTTTTATAATGTACGAAAACCCCATGATCCACTGTCTACAAAAGGACGTTAATCCTATGAAGGCGCGTACATCTCTCTGAGTACGGGGGACTGGTGTGTCTAGAATTACCTGAATTCGATCTGATGTTAATGCACGCCCCTCCTTAGACAAAAGATGACCGAGGTAGGTCACCTTGGCTCTACAATATTGAAGCTTTTTCCTAGAGACTTTATGGTTGTTCTGAGCGAGAAAGGAAAGTAAAGCCAGTGTACTCTCCTCACATTGTGCATAAGTGTCTGCAGCCAACAGGAGGTCGTCAACATACTGTATAAGGGCTACACCAGATTGCAATTCGAAAGAATCAAGCTGTCTTTTTAAAGCCTGGCTATAGATGCTAGGACTTTCTGTGTAACCTTGAGGAACACGACAAAATCTATACGATTTATTATTTAACGTAAAGCCAAATAAATATCTGCTGTCGGGATGGATGGGAATGGAAAAGAATGCATTTTTTAAATCAATTACAGTGAAGGTCGTCGCTGTTGGGGGGACCAATGTAAGCAATGTCGTGATATCAGACACCACCGGATATTGGGGAATGACAATTTTGTTAATTTCTCTCAAATCAATAATAAATCGATAGACTTTGTCGTCAGTGTCTTTCTTAAGGATCGGAAGAATAGGGCTGTTACAAACATTGTAAGGAACTTCCTCCACTACTCCTGCAACGATCAAATCCTGAACGATGTGCGCCAGGGCAATTTCACCTTCCCTAGAAATCTTATACTGTGGTACACGTGGCAAAAGTACTCCCTCCTTGACAGTAATTCGAATAGGTGGAATAAGCATCTGTCCCACATCCGTATCTGAGGTCACCCACAACGTGTGAGGGAGAGAGGCTAATGCTTCTATTTCCTGTATGGTACAAAATCTGTCTGAATCTGAGTAATTGTCATTCAAAATAACCCGCACTCCTTCGGGAGCGCAGCGGATCGTTGCTCGAAAGTATTTAAGCAAATCAATGCCCATAATGTAATCTGGGGTGTGAGGTGACAACAAAAATGGACCAAAACTAAAAAATTTGTCTATGCAAAGTGCAAGAGGTTGTGATAATGGGCTAGGAGAGGGTGTGCCATCAAACCCTGTACATGTTATCGTTTCGCCAGACAGGCGAGCCCTTGGAACCAGGTTTTTGGACAAAGCACTACGAGTAGCTCCTGTGTCAACTAAAAACTGATCAGTAGAACCCAAAATGCCCGCTGATACATATGGACCTCTTTGATCTACTGGCACTTCAACTGATTCCGTACCCCATCCTACGCAATCCTATGCGTGCACATAATCCTGATGCTCCACATTCTCACCCTCCGATATCTGATATTGATTCCGTCTATCAAAGGTATTTCGTTCATCCTGACCACGGCCCCTCGTCTCAAACCCACCACGATCACTTCCGCCCCCTCTTGCTCCTGAATAATTATTCCTCGCCCTACCACCTCCTCGACCACGCTGACTACGCTGTTCACGAAGTACCGGACAATCGTCAGCCCAATGCCCAAACTCTTTACAATATGCACACTGGTCCTCCGCTATATCAGTACGACCGTACGACGCATTACTCCCTCCTCGTCTACCTCTCTCATTCCCTCTAGACTGCGTCCCGCGAACCTGCGCCAACATCACCTTTGTTTTCAATTCCTTCGTTTTCTTATCTGCACTTTCTTTAGCCTCTAATTCCTGCCGCTCCTAATACTGAGCCATCGTTAACAAAGACGCAGGGGTCGCCGTGGTCCAGGAACTTTCACTTGTTTTTAGCCGCTTCGCGATCTCCGGTAGGAGATTAGCCACGTATTTATCAACAAACAGATGCCTACCCGTATCATCTGTTAATGATTGACCACTATAATCATGAAACGCTTCCTCGAAACGTGTAAAGAAATCTGATACCGATTCGTCTAACTTTTGTTTGCACGACGCTAACATAGTCCAATCAATCTTGTTAGAAGGAACAAGCGTTTTTAGTTTGGTCAAAATAGCCGCTGGGAGGTCTAAAATCATGTCACACGGTTTGCATGCAGGCTCCCTATCTAAGTCAGCCTGATGTATCTCTTTCCAGGTTCCCCCAAACATAGTTTGATCATTAGTTTTCCGAATCGACCTCCACATATCAGGCAGAAGAATTAACCCAAAGAAGAGATCAATATCAACAAGAGTCATAACACGAGAGGAAATGGCCCCCTCCACCCCTTCATAGAATGCGGCTGGATTTTTTCGAAGATCAGGCAAAGAGTTTTTTAATGCCATAACATCTGCTCTATTCCAAGGCGTATACACCCAATTGTATATAAAGTACCCCTTCGCATCCTTCGACGTTTTATCCTCATCTGTGCCATCCCCCTTAGGGGGAACATACAAAGGTGCAGCTTCACGCATAGGCATAACATGCACTTTAGAATTCTTCTCTGAACCCCGGAGAGAACACTCCTTAGACTGCTCAGTGGACCCCAGCACAGACTCCTTATTCTTTTTCTGTTCTTCCCGCAATCTGGACGTCTCATCCCGTAGCTGGATCAGTTGCTTGAAAAAGGTGTCGACATCTGAAAGGACAAATAAACCTTTATCCAAATTCTCACGATGAACCGACACAGCCTTAGGTTCTAAAGTCTCTGAATATTTACGAAACCGAGTAACAACTTCATCTGCAAAAGTATTCAAAAAACACATCAATTATCGTTCTGACCAATTACTCCTTTCAGAAACAACATCTGCCACAGTTATATGATTTAAATTTAATTTCCGAGCACGACTACGCAACTCCGCGGCTCTCTCCGCCGATAACCTGACACTCGACTTATCCGCCTTCTCCGACTTATCCTGCTCTTCATCACCGGAATCCTCAGTCGGAGCCGTAGGAGGAACGTACGGAGGCGGAGATCGATCTAGTAACGAAAAATCATCAGTTTCATTATTAAGGACAGGATAAAGCGGTCGTCGAATAGGAAATTGACCGGTCGTTTGCAAATTACGTTCCCGTGCCTCCCTCTCTTTCTTTTCCTGCGCTTCCTTTTCCTCAAGCTGTAAAGCTTTATCTCGAGCAGCCTTGCGCTGCTCTTTGTCCGCCAAGGCAACTTCACGCTTCATACGTTCACGCACCGCTTTCTCCCACATTCGCACACAATCAAACATATTCTGTCTAGACCTGCGCTGAAACAAACATTGCTCCACAAATTGAACCTTTCGCAAATCAAACGACCCATGTAGTGGCCATTGCAACTCGGGATCAGTTCTAGTGTATTTATGCCATAATTTACTGTACAGTATAGGGGGAAGGCCACATTTTACATACATCTCACGGTTTGGAGTTCCCTCTGGGGGAGCCGGCTGAGATTCCGCTAACCTAATTGTGGTACCATTTCCAAGACAGCACTTCCCTCGGAGTGTGCTGAAAACAGGCATGTTCAAAAAGTACCACGAAAGCGTGATACCATACAAATGGCACTTACAGTACTTCACACCAATGTGCCGCTCAGAATGCAAAACAAAGTTAGAGAAACATCTCTACATGCCTGCCTATGTGAAGTGCACTACACATATATATCACAAAGTCAAAATGTTAGCTAACTCAAATCATAGTCACAATCATAGAACTTCAGTAAGCGTCCGTAGACTACCTTACCGATCACAAATCTTAGAACTTCAGTAAGCGTCCGTAGACTACCTTACCGATCGCAAATCTTACCCAATCTCAAATATCCAGATTCCAACTGCCAAGGTCTTTAATCGAATCAGCCAAACAGGCACTGTACAGCAACGCAGACGATCAAGATCTCAGTCGGAGACCGGCGCCACCTGGAAGGTCCGATCAGAAGGAAAGGAAGAAAACACCGTGGGTGCCAAGACTCGGGTCACTCAGTGGCAGCGTACGCGTCCATGGCGAGTTTCCAATCCTTCGTCACGACCTCTCCTTCGGGCATCCGAGTCGCCGATGAGTCCCTTCGTGGTCGCCAATTTATGGTATCGGGTTCCCAAGGCCTACATGCTCCGTAGATAACCCACTTACACCGAAAGAACTGTTGGCACGGAAACTGAAAAGTATAAAGGACAAGTTTATTAAGACCCCATGGGGTGGTGGTACATTCCTACAGCACCCTTCGGCAATGCAAGAAGTATCACACCGAACATTGTTGTGAGTCCTTCTTTTATACACTTTACAGGTAATAAAAAGATAGGCGGTACAAGGTTACAAAGTTTATGTACATATATGGTCATTTTTGGAGCACAGCCAACTCGTGGGAGGGGTTACGACCCCACTGGTCAGTTTGGCGGCACATTCCTGAGGGGTGACTGGTCAGTTGGAACTGCGCATGTACAGGCTTGACCGTTACTAAAAATAGCCTGTTGCTGGGCAAACTCGAGTGGTCAGTGGTACGGACAACGGACAAAAGGGCATGCTGACCACGAGGCCGCTCATTCCCTAAAATGGCCGCCGTAATATACAAAATGGCGTTTTCGAGTAAGGCCAAGTTAAGGGAAATAACGTGTAGCAAAGCTAAGCGCTAACCCGGCCATTGTCAAATTACGACAGCCTCACTACCTCTGACATGCCCCTCATGCCCTCAGCCACAGTATTGTTCATGCTGTTTATGCCCTCCTTAATTTCCAGCATGTGTCTGTTCATGTGGAGCATCTGCCGTTGCACTAATCTAATCACTTTGCCTTGCAGGAGCTGTTCCTTGAGCATATTCCCCTCAAGACCAGCGAATACGCTAGAATCCCTACCCTGTGCAACAGAACTGGCTGCCCTTGCTCTGTTGCATCTGACACCTGTGTGGGCGCGCTCGGTGGAGGACTGTGTGCCTGCACTGTTGTCATCATCTACCAGCGTGGAATGTTGGCCTCCCATGCTGTCCTCCTTCGACACCTCCATCTGCTAGAGGCTAGCCACTGTATGCCTCCTGGCTCTCGGTGGCGTTGGTGATGGTGGTGATGGTGATGGTGGTGTGGTGGTGGTGGTGGTGGTGGTGATGGTGTATGCTCTGCAGGTGACATACCTCCTCCTGTGTGTTGTCTCTCCTGGGTGCCTTTCCTGTGTCCCCTTCAGTAGCTTTGTGCGGTGGCTAGCATGTGGAGACAGAATGTACATTTGCTCACTTGTCCTGCAACATTGGTGTAATAATAAATTTCATGACTGTCAATCAAACTGACTGTCCTCTGCTTGCTAATTGCTGATGTGTGTCACATGCCTTTGGGTACAGTGGACTGACTGTTATGATATGTGTTACTTCTGACTACATCTCCCAAAAATGCATTGCTGGTTTTTAGGAAAACATGTACTGGGAATCATACTGCCTCATTGGGGATTGTAGCTTTGGGTTAGGGAGTGGGGGGCACAGCATGCTGTGCATGCATCTTACCTTGCCTTTTGCCATCTCTGGCTGAGCTGTCTGAATCTCCAATCCAACTCATGCTCTCCGACTGGAGGGTGGCCTCCACCAAAAGATCCAGGCAGTTGGTACAGGTGCCGTAGATCTCCCACCGCCTGTCTGCTTGGCTTGCTTGAGTCTATCAGCCAACCTCTCTTTTGCACATTTTCTGAGGTCATTCCAGCATTTTTTTAGTTCTTCAATTGAGCGCTGGGTTACCCTAATGGTATTTATCCTCTCCTGACGTGCAGGGAATTTTTGCCAAACAGCTTATCATGGTTGTTTGTCACCTCCTCTATCAGCACCTCCAGCTCCCTCTCACTGTATTTGTGTTTTCTTAAGCACTCTCCTGCCTCCTTTTCCTTCTCCTGTTTGTTCATTTCTGGTCTGTGGTGTCAGCAAGAACTTTGCAGAGCTGTTCCTGTGATGTATGCTGTGCTCCCTGCCTCTCCAACAGTTCAGGATCAGTGCAGCTGCATGGGTGGGGCCACTTCCTAGTTGTGAGGTCATCAGGAAGCACAGGATTGGCTGATTCACAAATTTGCGAGTTTTCAAAATACCAGATTCGCAAATTACCGAATCGGTATTATGGAATCAGTAATACCGATTCGGTAATGAGGAATCGGTAATTTTTTTTGCGATTTTTACCCAATCGCTAAATTTTACTGATTTCTTATCTACATCTGAAATACTGAGTTCTTACTTACAAATTGGTAAAATTCTCTATTAAGAACTCAGTATTTCGGTTTTACCTACATATGGCCCTATGTGCCTTAAAAACAATATTTGTGTCAATAATATTAGTGCATCACTATATTTGTGTGTCACAATATTTTATTTCTGATATTTATGTCTATCAATATTTTAAACTCAATATTTTGTCTAAACACCCATGTTTTTAATTTTTAAAGTGTTTCAATCAATTTAATTGTAATGCTTCCCATGCTGGCATGTGGACACTCATCCCATTAGACTCCTCTTCCAAGCTAAGCTACGCTGGCATTAACTGATAGGTTCTGATTTTAGACAATCTTCTTTAGCTATTCAGTTGTCTGTAATCCAGTTGTTGCTGGTGCTGCATGACCTGATAGGGATTTTATAATCGAAGGAAACAGGAAACTAGCCACAGCTAACTTCTGTCAAATAAACCAGGCAGCAAAATCAACCTAAAGCACTTACTAGGAGCAAATCTTTTTCTTGTACTTCTCACTGGTTTGAGCAGTATTAAAGATGCAGACCATCCCGTTCCAGAGAATGAGAAACTTCACTAAGGAGAAAGTAGAACTTGTGTGAAGCTTTGTGGTGACCACTATGGAGAAGATGCCTAACCTCCACGCACACGCAGTGGAGCAGAGATGCAGAATATGCATGCAAATCAGATACACGGGGAAAAGTGCCAGACCTACAACAAACCAGGCACAACGGCCCTGATTTACAAAGGTAAACTTACACTTTTGTGTAAGTTTAGTATTTTTTTTTTGGTACTCACAAACTATGGGCCTTATTTTGATGTCTCATGCACCCAAGTCCGTCCGACATCGGTCAGGAACTGCACATAAATGACCTCCTGCCGTCGGTTACAGATCTGCAAGTAGGATGCGACTGAACTCTGTTGCCTATACCTTTCAATTAGGACATGCACTCCAAATGGACTGCATGATCTCATTGAAAGGGCAGGGGTGCAGGGATCAACACATCCATTCGGTGGCCATACACCCATGGGGACCCTGCTGGTGGCCCCCAAAAGACAGTTTCCCACTGCCTTTTGGTGCCGGAAAGACTGGCACAAAAAGGCAGTGGTAAACTACCATCGAACTCCCCCGCTCGGAAAGAGCCGTCCGGGGGAGTACTGAAGGGTTTCCGGATACCGGACGGACTCGCGTAGCCCATCGTAAGCGATCCAGAATACCGAATCGTATTCCTTTCCAACCGAGCTCACCAGAATGGTGCATGGCACAAGAATCTGAATGGCACATACCGATGTGGGCAGGAGGGCTCTGACCGACGGTCGGCACCCTTCCTGCCCGCATCGGAATCTGCCCCTATGAATAAATAGTAATTTTAGGTCTGAGACTCTGCAGTCAGGGTGTAGAATTATTATTTTTTTAATTTGATTACTCACCTCCTTTTTAGGTCTTGCCTACGCAGTGCGCATGCGCTGCATAGGCAAAAGACCTTTAGTCATCGGCACAGCTTTTCAGCTAAAAACGTGCACGCGTTCCAATGCCTTCAACGGCAACGCGCGCACATTTGGTGATTCCCTTGCAGGAGCGAGCTTTGGCAACATATGTTTGCTGGCAACATATTTATTTATTTATTTATTTATTTATTTTTGCAATTTTTAAAGCGTGCAAATACCCATACGGGTGTCTCGGCGCTATTGTTACAGAACTCACTTATGGTATGACGGGGGAGTTAGGAGGAGGAGAACAGCCATGTTTTGAGGCTCTTTCTGAATTTGAGAAGCGTGGGGGCAGTTTTGATGTGGAGTGGAAGAGTATTCCACAATTTGGCCGTGGCGGTAGTGAAACATCTATCTCCCCAGCTGGCCTTTCTTGTCCGAGGGACGTTCAACAAGTAGGCTGAGGAAGATCGTAGGGTCCTGCGTTGTTTCACTGGGCGGAGGGCTTATTTTAGAAACGGTGGTCCTGCGTTGTTCAGGGTTTTGTAGGCTATGCACAGAGCCTAAAATTTGATTCGGCTCCTAATACGGAGCCAGTGTAGTTCTTTAATATAAGGGGAGGTTGAGGTAAATTTAGGGATGGATAGTAGGGTTCTGGCCGCAGCGTTTTGTACTGACTGGAGTTTATTGAGAACCTTTTCCTGAGCATTCAGAAGAAGGGAGTTGCAATAGTCGGTTCTTGAAAACACTAAGGTGCTGATAAGTGTTTTGCCCGCCGACTGTGGTAGGTAAGGAAGTAGTTTTTTTTGTTTTTTTAGGCTGTGGAAGGCAGATGATACAACAGTGTTGGCGTGATGGAGGAAAGTTAGCTTATTGTCAAAAGTGACTCCCAGATTGCGGACCTTGACCACCGGTTGGGGGGAGGTCCCAACTGAGGTGGCCACCACTGAGGGGACCATGCTGGCTGCAATCTCCCGCATGTCATCACCTCCGTTTTATCGGAGTTGAGTTTGAGGCAGTTTGATGACATCCAGGAGCTTATCGCCTTCATTCCCTCTTGAAAGTTGGCTGCGACGGATGCTCCATTGTTGTGCACCGATAACACTAGTTGGGTATCATCGGCGTACGTTGTAAGGGCAATTCCATAAGATTTTATCACCCTCGCTAAGTCCGATACGTAGATATTAAAAAGCGTCGGACTTAGCGAGGAGCCCTGTGGAACACCGCATGGGAGGGAGAAGGTCTGGGAGGTGAAGTTGCCCATCTTGACAGTCTGAGGGCGATTGTCTAGGAATGAGGCAATCAGATCTTTAGCCTTGCCTCTTATTCCTAGAGCTGAGACACGGTCGATCAGAGTGACATGATCGACCGTGTCAAATGCAGCGGAAAGGTCCAGGAGGATTAGGACCGCCGCTCCTCCCATGTCCATTGTTGCTCTAATTTCATCTGCGGCCTTTAGCAGTGCTGTCTCCGTCCCATGCCCCTGTCTGAAGCCAAACTGAGTGTCATCAAGTAGATTGTTGTCGTTGATGAATTTCGAAAGTTGGATGTTCATAGTTTTTTCGAAAATCTTGGCTGGGAAAGGGAGACAGGCGATAGGTCTGTAACTGGCGGGGAGGAGAGGGTCCAGAGTTGGCTTTTTTAGAAGTGGCTTAATGATAGCCTCCTTCCAGACTGAAGGGTATATGCCTGTTGAAAACATGGCATTGCAGATGGTAGACAACGCGGGAGCGATTGCTTCTGGGATGAGGTTCAGGATGGCAGGGGGATATGGGTCAAGGGGGGATCCGGATTTAATGCTGGTTACCAGGCGTTGAATATGATCCTGATCAATGGTGTCGAAAGATGAGAAGACGGGCGAAGTATTAATGGGAAGTGCCGCAGGAGAGGGTGAAGGGGAGGAATGCGAGAAGGTAAGGAAAATGCAACTAACCTTTTCCTCAAAGAAACTGGCCAGAGCGTTGTGTCATGGTTGTTGAGGGCTTCTAGGTGAAAGTTAAAGTCACCTAGTATGGTAAAGTGTGGGGAGTCTGCAGCTGCTTCAATTAAGTTGCCTATGTTGGCTAGAAACTTGGCTCTTGACCCAGGAGGGCGATAAATTAGCATGCCCTTAAAGGATGATTTGGCCGAAAGGCCTAGTGTAAAAATGAGAGACTCGTATTCAGGGCAAATAAATTGTTTCGTCGTGAGTTTAAAGTGGTCTTTGCAAATTATGGCAATGCCACCACCTTTTTTTTTTTGGCCTGTCTAACCTACATACATTGTAGTTAGTGTGGGTTGCTGCTCTAAAGTCTGGTCTGGAGGCTTCATATACATATGTATTCTCGCTCCCGCAAGGGAAGCGCAGGTCCCCTCTTCTCTCCCCTCACCCTGCTGCCTCCTTTCAGCACGAGGAGCCCGTGCTTGTTATAGGAATAATGCCCAGCTATCTCGTGTCCCACCTTGTGGACAGTGTATTTAACTACTCACCATACTTGCAGCCCCCCAAGCCACTTTAGCATCTCAACTAAGAGGACCCAACCAGCACAACACTTGAAGACGTCAGGCAGTCTCATGTATTCCTCACCAGAAGCATCATCAAACACCTCATACTTTGGCACATTAACTACACCAAGACACAACAGTAGGGCACGTTTTGACAGTGTGCCTCTTGTTTGCTTTATGTACCACTTTTGGTGTTCACATGATGAAAACTGTGGCTTTTCCTAGGAAGAGTCGCTACTCGCTGTCGGGGGAACGAGAAAATGACGCATCCTTGACGCATTTACCGCCCGAATGGCTCTCGGTGAAGTATCGAGCCACAGAAGCAGCGCGGGGAGGAGTCCAGTCAGACGGACTTCATGGTGGCGGAAAAGGATGTGGTCACAACTAGCATCAATTTCTCAAACTCAGTCCAGCAGTGTTTTCTGAAGCCTTGAGGTTTTCACAGCTCACTGAGATACAGTTACCAACTTATTAATCATATTCACCGTCCTCAGGTTACTGGACTCCGACCCCAGGCAGAAGTCAGTGATAGCGGTGCCTCAAATATACTGGGCCCGATGCAGCCTCTCCACTAATCTAATGAGCCACTTGGAAACATTTCCTAAGCCAATCCTAAGTAAGGCACAGTGTTATATGCGAGACCAAACAGCCAATTATTTAACGAGCAGAACGTTTTTAGCCAATAGCGTATAAGAGCTCTCAGTCTCAGCCAATTCTCATGGGCTCTAAATATTTCTATTTAATGTCATTAGTAAGGGAACCTTTGTAGAGAAATAGTATGCACATCAAGGACCTTTTTAGGTCTCGCTTAGGCAGCTCCTGCATTATGTATTTAATACATGCTGTATCCAGAATATGGGCTTTAGGCTCCGCCCATGTTTATGTCAAACCTCCGCCAGCACGCATGAGCTCCTCTTCTCTGCTTCTTGAGAGGGCTCTACACTACTTCATGTGGGTCTGACTCTTCCCCCGCATAGGATTGGCTTTTGTGTGTGGCTTTCATTAATGAAAGCATGCAAATGGCCAAAGGCAGGTGCATGTCCAACCTTCTTCTTTTTAAAAAAAACTTTTTTATTATAAGAAAGAAAAGACGGCATTTTGAAATTACATGGTTACTGCATTGTTCAGTACATATCAAAACCAATATCGTCAGTACTACACACATTTGTAATACACGTTGCACTTCAGTCGTTACTGTTGGCAAATTGCTGTTGTTATATCGCTTTAATCCGACCCCTTCAACCCCCTTCACTCAGACATGTCTTCCTTTTCGTGCATAGGTGGGTCACAGATAGAGCCCCTGAATGTGTTCCATGCTCCCCATACCTTCTGCCATTTCCGGGGGCATCCTCGGGGAGTGTATACAACCCTTTCCGCCAACATAGCTTCGTCAATATCTCTACACCAGTCTCTGAGCGTTGGTGCATCCTCGGACCCCCATTTCTTAGCAGTATTACGTTTGGAAAACATCATTCCCAACACTACCCAATCCTGAGCCGGGTGTGAAAGATCATTTGGTTCCCACAGATTTAGGAGACAGCGCCTCGGTTCCGGCACAAGGGACACCCCCCTAACCTATGACATTGTTCGCATCACCTGGACCCAGTAGGCTGCAATTCGCGGGCACTGCATTATGGTGTGGTAAAAGGTCCCCTCCTCCCCGCATTTGAGTAGGCAAAACTGGTGTGTGGCCATCCCTGTTGTGAAAAGGAATACTCTGGTGTAATATGTACGGTGTAGTATCTTTAACTGCACTAGGCGTAGTGTGGATGATATGGCTACTTCCCGTGGAGACGACAGCGCCGTCTGCCAATCTGCATCCTCAATATCTCCCAGGTCAGGGGGTCCCACCCTCTTTTTTGATGTTCACTCCCATGGCCTTTTGCTCTCAGGAGCCAGCAGGGGAATGCAGGTTGGCAGCTGCATTTCTGTGAGTCAGGTTACTATTCTAGGTTGAGTAACAATACACAAACCGATCGTGCAGTCAGTAGATCTGTTATCTGCTCTGCCTTGAGAGGGTCCTGTGAAGAACGAGTGTTTTATAACAAACACACTGCATATTAGTTTATTGTCAGCCATACGCTGGGAAAAGGCACCACTGCAGTCTCGCATGAGAAGAGCTGAGTAGCCTGTTACCTGCCGGGATCTTTCTAGCTGGGAGATGGTGTTCTGTATCTGCTGTTAAAGTGCATGGTGTACTGTCAGAAGAGACAGGTGCCAGGGGGCTCCTCAGCCTCCTCTTCAGGTATGCGCTGCACACACGCACATGCCATGAAAGATGCCCAGAGACTGGACAGCTTGAATAGTAATCCTGTATGGAGATCTGGCCCCAGGCAGGCGTCCTGTGATTCATAATGTGGCAGGGGCGTAACACAGGCCCCCGCAGCCCTTGCAGTGCGGGGGGGCCTCTGCGCTCCAGGGGCCCCCAGGGGGCCCCCGGCCGCCGTGCAGCCTGCAACCTCTGAGAGCCATTCCCGCCCGGGCGGGCCTGCCTTCAGCAGTCTATGCGTTACTGGCTGTGTCTCAGTGTGGGTGGGATAATGGATAAACGTCACTTCATCAGATTCCTGCTGCAAGCGCCGATGATTGATGGCCTGACGTCATGACCCCAAGTAGTTAACGCCAGCCAGTCAGGTGTTTACTGGGGGTGGGGGGTTCTCTCTCACATCCGGCTGCCACCAGAAAGAGGGAAGCTTCGAGGAAGTACTGGCGCGGCTCCGCGCTAGCTGGGTTGCCAGCTGCGTCATATAACAGAAAGAAACCTGTTTGAAAGTGTTTCTCTCACGTGAAGGGAAAACTCATAACTCTTCACAGATGCACTATGCAGTAGGAAGAGAAGCTCCGCTGAAGGATGAAATGGCAAAGGCTGCATATATACAGTAAGTGTGTGTTACATAAATGGTTTCGGTTTGCTGTACTCGCTGTTCTTTAGTTTAACTATTGCAACTAGTAAGTGTTAACTAACTCTACTCGCAGCAGCAGCAGGCGGCCGTAGGCTTATTGGTGGGAGTAAAACTCTCAAGATGCATCCGGTGCGCCATATAAAGATATTTTGAATAATTGTCAAATAATGCATTTCTGGCAAAAAAAGAAGCCAGCTGTTTTACACACATTTCTGACAGGTAGTGCATCAGATGATTCAATCTTTCAAGACCAGACACATTTATCAAAAGCATTAATCTTAAGCAGCCGGAAATACATTTGTATCAGTCAGGAAAGTATGTGTCTTGTAATAGGGCTGATGGATAGCAACTGCGAATGAAGGTTGTCGTTGGTTTTGCAGCACTTAACACCACACCTCTTCTTTTGTAAGCGTTACAAATAACGTGTTACTGTCTTCCATTTCGGTGGTACTTTGTTTAACGATCTGTGTAGGATGGCCATGTCACTGTTCGAATTCACAGCAGAAGTAAGCAGTGAGAGTTTAGCTTACCTAGCATTTGACTTCCTGTAGGGAAATGACCATGATAACTAATCATTGTACCAGGTAAAAACACATCAGATTGTTTTTTAATATTTTTTCAAGATGTAATGCACATTATATATATATATTTGCCAGTGTATGTCTGTCGAGAACCTGATACTTTTTGTGCCTGAAAATAACATACTTTCCCAATTGCTGCAAACATTTGCCATTGTGCTGGCATTAGATGTGAAGTTACTAGTATCATATGCCAGGCAGTGTATTTCTGATGCTGCTCAGAAGCTCCTGGCAGCTGTGGTGCTGCTCAGTTATGCCACCGGAAGCTGCTGCTGCTCTGATAGCCCTATGGTTTCATTCAATTATGGGCTGTAATGAAGCTCTCTGTTCAGTTGCTGTGCAAATCAATTCCCCGTATGGTGCAGCTCAGCTACAGCTCTTTTTGACTATTAAAATATCGCAATTTCCCCATGTGTAACTTTGGTGGCTCACTAACTCCTGTGGCACTGAACCTTTATGCCGAATGCATTTACACCTTTTTGACCTCATTGTGCAGTTCACCTGTGAGCTTCAGCACAGGTCCTGTAGGCATCTGTTCAGACTAACTATGCCCTGTTGTATGGCAAAGTATAACCTGGATGTATTTGCACTGGGAAAATAGGTCGAAATTTGGAAAAGCTTGTACGTTTCGGTTAATCTGCATCCACTTGTTATTCTCCATTGCAAACTCAAGTCATGCTCAATGCTCAAGTCTAGTCTGTAGGCCGATGTGACCTTAGACTTTTAGCTTTCAAGTGCTTTTTGGAGGGTTGGTGGAGCTCATTGGTGCAGGGTATGAAATTGGTATCACAGGGCATATTTCAGATATGTATGTGGAGTGTAGGAAGGAAATCTTTACTTCTCAATGAAATTCCAGACGTTCAGCTTAAAACTTGGTACCAGGTGTACAAATGCTTTTTCTGGTCACAAACTCTGTGATTCGAAAATGTTTTTTTTTACTGCACTAAACACATTTAGCAATTCGGTAAGATGTTATCAAATCGCTAAATGGGTTTACGAAACTGTTTAGAATCACTATTTGGAACAGGCGAATATAGGGCTTCATTTCCAAACAGCAATTTATTATGGTATGTATTAATGTTTGGGACAGTAATCTATAAACAAAACATTAATATTTTACAGACTACTGAAAGATAGTGATAACCCGATCTCAAATTGGATGAGGTCCTTTAAGAAATTGGATTATTAATTGGCAAAGGTGACTACGTACTTCAAGGAATATTCACAACTCTTATAAGGGTAAACCTTCAAAGTCAGCTACTTAACCTAAGTTCAACCGCCTGGTAGCATTGGCACAGAGCAGACAGGCTTAAATTAGGGCAATGTGTATGGTATTTATGCAGTATCAAAACAGTAAGAATGTCGAACTGCAACACAATAAGAAGACCAAACCAAATTAGAGGAACAGTGTAAAATTTTATAAAACAACATATAGATGACAAAAATACAGTAAGGGGTAGTGGACATATGAATTTAAATGTTTTAATTATGTATAGCTCAAATAAGCATACAGTGCCAATAAAAGTCAATGGCTGAAATATTCTGGGACCTAGGTGCAAAATGAGGCTGAACACGATGGAGTGTGGTCAGAAACTCCAACCAGGTTTGTCGTGGTCGAAGATTTTACCTTCTGACTGTAGTCCTCTAAGTCACAATCCACCACAAGGTGACACTTCTAAAGCCCCACAGGACCTTAGGGAGACACTTAAAGACTCACAGGGTGTCAGACAGAGGCCAAACAGACAAAGTCAAGTACAGCCCTTGTTGCTACTTGACAGCTGAGCAGTTGCAGGAAAAGGCCTCTCATAGCTTGTTGTATCCCTTTAAATTTTACAGGAGGTCAGCCATATGCCATTAGAGTCCACTTCTTTGTCCTGAGTAAAAGAGGGGTGTTCAATTCCAGTCTTCTTGACTTTTCTCACTTCTCAGAGAGCAACAGATATCAAGTTCAGTCCTCTTCTGATTTTGCACATGTCAAGAAGTGTTCTGAAGTGGGTGCCTGGAGGTGCCACATTCATGTCTGACTAAAGATAGTGGCCAACCATACTCAATCTGGGCATTTCCAAGATGGTGGAAGTCTTCGGTTACACTAAACTTGGGCTTTGACGACTGAGGGTGTGCGTGGAAAGCGTACTATGGTAATACCTTTCACATTTAACACTAAAATCCAGTTTGAGGCAACCACTGTATCCTCAATAAACCTGGACACAGATGTCTGGTAGAGCGAACTGTGGATTTCCAGCAACCATACAGTAGATACACAAGAATTTCTTTGACATCCTGTACTCGACCTTTTTAACGCACCCCCTGTGTTATTTGTAAACCCCAGCAGACCTGTCATGCAGGGTGTTACACTCTAGCAGGATTTGACACTGTAATATAAAAAAGACCCACTGTGATTGGAGCCTACTTGGTTGGGGGGGACAATGGACAGCACAGCCCAGGTGTCGGCTAACATTTGCTTGTGACAGGGGTAGCCTCTTTGAATTGTTCCCTAAGTGTTATAAGTAAAACCCCAGCATACCTTTCAAGCAGGATTTGACATTCAAACACACTTTGATGCTGGAATGTCAAAAAGGATGCTCACAGCTCCACCCTGCATATTCTGTCAAGTTCTGATCGGTCATCTTTTCCCATTCAGGTCCGCCTTTCAATTTCTCATGGGATACATTTCACACTCATTTACACCTATTCAAATGCTAACTAGTGACTGGCAGAAGTGGGAGAGCAAATGGAGATGAGCGTTCAGAGACTTCTGGCTGGGAAAAGGTAACTTTCTAAAGGTTACTTTTTCATAATATTTATTAAAAATCAGACTGAAAAATTGTCCTTTAATTATAGTTAGTCTCATTATTCGAAATACAGTTTTAGGATTTTATTCTGTACTCTGTGTTATGATTTTCATCTGTTTCTACGTTGGACAGCTATGACTACCACAGTGATAAATAGCTTTTGTATGATAATACATGTAAAGACATGTTATCATTGAATATCTACACGTCCTAATTTTAAACAGCAGCACCCAACCTTTTGGGTGATCAGGCCTGCATAGGCATGTCTTATTCATATTTAAAAGGGAGGTTTTAAACTGTAAAAAGCTTTTATTTTGACATGTCAAATTTAAGGTTTTATACTGCTACAATAAGGCTACGCTGGTATGCCTGACGCCAGGTTTTACACTGTCACTGTAGTAGATGGCACAATAGGTGCTGCTGTCCACTAATGACATTGAACCATATACTATGGACTTTTAGGTAAGTTAAATATACCAATTTGGTATGTGACAATTCAACCATGTTTAGAGGGGGAGTACTGACTCTTTCTACTGGTTAAGTGGGGTAAGGTGTACAGAGTTCTAGAGCCAGCAAAATATAGGGTCCAGCAAAAGATGTTAAATACCAGGTCACCATGTAGAAAAGGTGAATTTCCTACAGGTCCTCAACATACCCCTTCCTGTTACCAAATTCTACCGGATTTGCCAATAGTCATTGCACAAATTGCGTCGACTTTTTGTGAATCCTGTCTTATTACATCTGGCGCTTAGTTCTTTGGTTAATGTAAATAAGCAGTTATCCTAGTGGCCTATTGGGACATGGGCCCACTGGAAATATCATGAAAGGTCAATGGTCTAAAACCGGCTTTATAGCAACAATTTGTTACAGCTACAGATGAAAATAATTGTGCACACTAGACAGCTCAGAAATATAGTAAAATCAAATTTGGATTGGTGCCAAGAGACAAAACATGAGCTGGTGATTGCTTTGGACTCAACAAAGACTTTTGAAAATAGAATGCATACAAGGATCTGGATGGGTCACACACAACACAAGTAGAAAAAAGCATTGACAAAGCTGATAGGTATCCTCTTTGGGACATTCTGGTTTTGCCGATAGCTTTAGCAATATGATACTGTATATTCACTGTATATTTTACATAAGTAAAGACTTTGATATTGATAACATTTGTAAACTCTCTTTAGTGTAATTTTGAATTGTAATTATAATTTACTAAATATGAGCAAAACAAAGATGTCTGGTCTAAAATATGCTGAGCAATTGTGTTTTCCAATGCTTGTGTGGTACATGTGAGAGGAGTCGCATTTAGGTTTCCAGGTGAGTTCTGGTTGTGAGAGGGTGTTCATGTTTGGGCATGACTGGAGCTCAGGAGCTGAGGCTGAAGGCAGTGTGAGTCAGTGGGCCGTCACATTGTTCATATTACATGATCCCCCAATCCTTAGCCTCTCTATATTGTGCACATAGTAATGGTCACATATGTCCCATTTATAATTACCATTTCAAATTATTTACAAGCAATCATGGTTGTAGCATCTTTATGTCTAACAGTTAACAAGCAATCACAGTGCGAATAGGTCAGCCTTGTTTTAGGTGTATGTTTATTGTTATGTGATATGTCTGGAATCAATAGCAGAAAATCATCAAGAGGCGCCTTAATACTGGTAATGCAGCATGACGTGTAAAGAAAGCACAGGATTATAGTACACGTTTGTTAAGCCGCACTTTTAAATACTTGGACCACACCCCTTTTAAAGACCTCTCCCCCATCCCACCCTTTTTTCATTACTTAAAGGAATGTGGGCCTTACTAGGCTGTAGCCTAGGGACTGCTAACATTCTTTCCTCTCTAAGGTGAGACCAAACAATTGTAATGTAAAACTGTTGAATCCTTGAAGTCACATCTAAAACTTACGGAGCAGAATGGAGCGACTATTTGGCAGTGTCTATGAGAGGGCAGAAGCACAGCTGGGGTGAGTAGTTCACTTCAGTAATAGAAAGGAAGGGGCCTGACCTCCTCCACTGTGACACCCCTGGCCGTGATTGTAGGTCTTAGGGGCCTCCCTGAGGGCCACTGTGCCCCTTTAGAGATGGTGCTGATGTATTTGTTCCCCAAAAGTCGTGCAGTTTATTTACTCTCTGACAAAGCTGATCCGGTTATCCTCAGCTTCTTCGGGATTCAAGTGCAAAGGGAGGAACACAGGTGAGAGGTTGCAACGTGGAGCGTCGGGGGTGCGGGGCAGAATACGACGAGCGGGCATCCTATTCATGGAAGAGAATGGGTTTAGGAAGCGGCAAGGCGGCATGTGGAAGCGACAGAGAGCAGGGCAGATGCAGCACGATGGGCCCTAGTATGTTGGAAGCTGTACGGAGGAGCGCAGGGTGGAAAGCAAACTAATGGGGAGATTGAGCAGCAGGGAGCACTGGTGGAGGAAATGTAAATGGGTGAGCGAGTACTGGAGCGGGTCAGGGAGGAACACATGGACACAAGGGAGAGCGCAGATGGTGAAGACACAGCTGGAAAACATATGCACTCTTTAGGAATGGTTAAAAAAAGAAAAACGTAGTGCCTGAAAAGTGAGCAGTGGAATGTGCCAAGTGTAGTGTGCGTATGGTTGGGCCTAGGCAGGCATATATGGCCGCTTGCGCAGGGGTGTAGACGCGCAGCGACAGACCATTCAACCACACGTTCGTCCTGGTCGGAAGTGACGTGCCCGAGCGCACGCCTTCCTTTTATTGATCCCCGCAGGCCACGCCTGGCCTGCGGATGCGTGGATGCGTGCGTGCGTCCACTAGAGTGCTGACCGCACTACATCTCTATCCAACCATACACAATTTCAATAATGTTCAAAACCAAAAATGTTCACAATGAATCACATCAGACGATCTGTACTTGCGTGTCCCTTAGGTGACAACTTCAGGGTCTCAGCTGGCACGCGTAGTCGTTGAGTCTTTGGCTTGGGCGGGGGTTGGGCCTCAGATTGTATCGGGGGGTGCGACCCGGCCCGCGTTCCCCGCCGCGTGATGGATTCTGGGTGGGGGTGGGTGTAATCGAGGTTCCTCCTCCTTGCTCGAGCCCCAGCCCTCGGGTGTCGTTTGCCGGGCTGGCCCCTTCTTCTTGGGTCGTTGCTCGGGATGGCTCATCGGTTCCCTCTGTGTCTTCGGTGGTAGCGCTCGAGTCAGGAGGGATCATCTTGAACCATGAGGTGTTTCTCGATACCTCCTCTCCCCCTTTGCTGGCCGTTACCATGGTCCCCTTGGTGTTGGTTACAGTCCATGGCCCTGGTTCATAGAATGTTTGAAATTTACCTCCAGGGCGTCTGTTCCTGATGACAACCCGGTCTCCTAGATGTAGCTGTCTTGGTGTCGCTCGGCGTCGGTGGCTTGTTCGCATGTTGTTCCTGCGCCGGCGTTCCTGGACCTCCATCATGTCATTTCCCGTTGGTGCCGGTCTCACAGGCATGGGGAGGAGGTCTCTGCGTTGACCTTGAAACATTAAGGACCACGGGCTTTTCTGGGTGGTGCAGTGAGGCGTTCCTCGATATTCTCTCAGGAATTCGTGCAGTCTCTGTTCTGGGTCGGCCTCCTCTACCACCGCGATCCTGAACATTTTATTGAGAGTCCGCATGAACCTTTCTGCCTCCCCGTTGGCTTGTGGCCACTGGGGAGTGATGCGCCGGTGGACGATGCCTCTGGTTTTCAGAAACGTGGCAAATTCCGTACCCTGGAAGGGTGGTCCGTTGTCGCTCTTGATCTCACCAGGCAGTCCAAACAGGGCAAATATCTTTTCTAACGCTGGCCCCACGTGTATGAATGCTGTGGATGGCACTCTTTCTACGATGGGGTATTTAGAGTATGAGTCAATGACCACTAGAGTGTGGCCCTCTCCGGGGAAGCTTCCAAAGTCCACGCTGACTTTTGACCACGGGGTCGTGCACGCTTCTTCAGTGATTATGGGGACTGGCCTTTCAGGATCGCTGGTCAATTGACAGGACATGCAGTTCTTAACATACTCATCCACGGTGTTTTCGAGTTCGGGGAACCATACCTTCTCGCGCATGCGTGCCTTCATTTTCGTGGCCCCCTGGTGGCCCCCGTGTGCAAGTTGGGTGGCTCGGTGTCTGAGTCGTTTCGGTATCACTAGGCGTGCCCCTCGTAGTAGTATTCCCTCTTCTGTGGCGCTGAGCTCGTGGCGGATGTGCCAGAACTTTGTGAGTGATTCCTTATCCGACGCTGTCCAGCTGTTGGGAGGGTGTAGGTAGTCGGTCCAGGATCCCTCTTGCACTGCTTTCAGTGATCGCATGTACGGGTTGTCGTCTACGGTCGCCTCCTTGATCTCCTCGATGGTCATGCATTGGGGGCAGGATGTGAGCGCTACCCACTGGACATATTCTTCGCAGTTTTCATCAGCAGCCGCTGGTTCTTGAGGAAGGGGGTGGCGCGACAAGTAGTCAGCAGGGTTTTTGGCCCCCGGCCTGTAGGTTACTTCCATGTCGTACGTCTGCAGTTGGATCACCCATCTCTCAATGCGTGGCGGCGGATGTGGAGCGGTGCCCTTAAAGAGCGGCACTAGTGGCTGATGATCGGTGACCATCATGAACGGTTGGCCATGTAAATAGAGGTGAAAATGGCTGCAGGCCCACTTGATGGCTAAAGCCTCCCGTTCTATCTGTGCATATCTGGTCTCAGTCGGGGTTAGCGCCTTGCTAGCGAATGCCAGGGCCGTCCACTTTCCTGGTTCGTGTTCTTGCGTTAGGACCGCCCCTAGGCCTACTGGGCTCGCGTCCACGATGACCTCGGTTCGCTTGGTGGGGTCAAAGTATGAGAGTGTTGCGTTTTCCAGGAGTGCGTCTTTTATGCCCTGAAATGCGTCGTGCTCTTTTGGGCCCCATGTCCACGTGGCATCCGTCTTCGTTAGTGCTCGGAGGGGTTCACTGCGAGTGGCCAGTCCTGGAATGAAGCGGCCACAGTATGTGGCCATTCCGAGGAAACTCCTCACCTCCGTTGGGGACTTTGGGGCTGGGGCATCTTTTATGGATCTTGACTTCCTTGGATCAATTTGGACTCCTTCCTGGTTGAACACGTAACCAAAGAATTCGATGGATGATTGGAAAAACTGGCATTTTTCCTTGTGAAGGGTAGCGCCATAGGTGCTTAATCTCTTCAACACGTCACGTAGCTGTTTATAGTGTTCAGAGGCAGTAGCGGAATGGATGAGGATATCATCGCTCACGTTGATGACCCCTGGCAGTCCCGACAGCAACTCCCTGATGGTGTTTTGGAACACCTCCGCTGCCGAGGATATTCCGAAGTTGAGGCGCTTATACCGTCGGAGGCCAAGGTGAGTGCTGAATGTAGTTATGAAGCGGCTCTCCTCGGCAAGGGGCAGTTGGTGGTAGCCCGCATTAAGGTCGATTTTCGAGAACCATCTCGATCCATTCACGTCGGCTATGATGTCATCCATCGTGGGTGTTAGGTGTCTCTCCCTCCTAATCGCGGTGTTCGGCAGCCTCATGTCGATGCATAGCCGGATTTCGCCCGGTTGCTTGGGTTTTTCGACTATGACCATGGGGGAGACCCAGGGGGTGGGTCCCGTAACCTTCTCGATGACCCCCATCTTCTCAAGCTTTTCGAGTTCTTTTTCCACCAGCGGCCTCAGGTGGAATGGTATTCGTCGATGGCGTAGGGCTGTGGGGGTGACGGATTTGTCAATGTGGAGTTTTATCGGGTCACATTTGATGCACCCCAGACCTTTGAACAGTTCAGGGAAACGCTCCAGTAGTTCTTCCACCTGGTGGTTCCTGATGCGATTAGCGAAGGCGATCAGCTTCAGGTCCTCCGCTGTGTGGCTGCTCAACAGTGTGTCGGCTTCCCGATCGATGATGTGTATCGTTGCAGTCACTTCATTCTCATCAGCTCGTATGGGTATTACGATCTTACCCTTCAGAGGGAGGGGAGTGTCTGCTCCATAGGCGAAGATTCTGGTCTTGGAGCGCAGGACCTCCGGGCGAGGGCGTAGCTTATTAAATTCTTGCAGTCCCATGACGTTGACGGTGGCGCCGGTGTCAATGACAGCTTTCACCTCGTTCTCTCCCACCTGTATTACGCACGTCGGTTGTGGTCGACGTCTGAGTTTCAGTTCTCTGGCAAACGTGACTACGAACGCTTCCTCGTCGTCCGAATCTGAGTCATCATAGGTTGTTGGTAGGAATTTGTCTGTTCTCTCCGGGGGTGGATCAGTGAGTGACAGTTGGCGGACAGCTTTGGCAGGTGTCCATGACTTCTTGGCATTCCGGGGTTGGTTCTTCCTGCGGCAGACCGCCGCGAAGTGGTTGGGTATTCCGCAGTTCCCACAGGTTTGACCTTGGGCGGGGCAATCCTTGGCTGCATGTGGTTCGTGTCCGCAGTATCCACAGCGGCTTTGTGGCATGTCTCTTCGGAATCCCTTCTTCCCTTGGCCACGTGGTCGTGGGCGTACTGCGTCAGCGCGCTCCACCTTGATGTTTTCCGGTTTGGCGGGAGTTTTGTGCAGGGCCTGCTCCATGGCCGTAGCTCTGGCGTCAGAGAGTTCATGCGCTCTAGCCAGGATGAGGATATCTTCCAGCGAGATTCCTGGTTTTCTCAGGATGTGGCCCCTCAGGGTCTTGTCTCGGCACCCTTGAATTAGCTGGCGTCGTATGGCCTTTGGCTGATCTTCGTCCGTGGAGCTAGCCAGCTCCCGGACTCGGGTGTGGAATTGGTCCATGGACTCACCCTCACGTTGCCGGGCTTGCCCTAGCTTGAAGACCTCAAAGTCCACATTCAGTTGAGGGTCAAAGTGGTTGTTCAGGGCGGTAACAGCGGCGGCATAGGTGGTCACTCCCGTCGGGTTGGGTAGGTGTTTGAAGAGCCTGAAGACCTCGTCCCCAGCGTAGTGGAGAAGTAGCGATCTCTTTACTGCGTCGTCCGTCTCCCTTGTGACCACAAAGTAGTTCTCAAGCCTTTCCAACCAGATTTTCCAGCGAGGCGAGGCAGTGGAGGGGTCGCTCGCTTCACTGAAGGGCGGCAGCACCCCGGCGGCAGCGTGCTGGAAAGGGATGTTGATGACAGGGGCCACCGCATCTCCGTCCCCCATAGTGGTGGTACACAGGGCAAATAACGCAGTGTCCAGAATCCCCCAGCCTTCGCACAGGCTCGTGGCAAGGTGTACCTTGGCAGTGGCGTTGCTCCACTCGCAGTGCTGCGTGATGTCCGGGTGGGGGCTGGTCACTGAGGCTGTGGGGAGCTTGAATCAGGCAGGTACCAGATGCAGGGACAGTCCCAGGCAGCAGCCGGCTCACACGTGCAGCAGAGATGAAGAAAAACGGAGGAAAACCTTCTCTTGCAGAGATCCGCCGATTTCTCCCTCCAAATGCGTGAGGAATGGCAGGGGGCGGCTCACTCGCGTACCACGCGAGATGCGTGCACTTTGGCACCACGTGTGCCGAGTCGGACTGCTCCGCTTCGCTCCCTCGGCGATCGCCGGTGCAGGCACACGCCCAGCGCACCGTTCTCAGGGCAGGGCCGTGGGGCGGATGAACAGCGCCCTCCAGCAGGCACAGGTAGGCAGGCAGGCAGGAGCACGCTGGCTTGCAGGACGCAGGAGGCGCGCCTGAACACACGCGGTATGCACCACGGGGGTGAGCGGACCGCTCCGCTCACGGCACGGTGTACGGGCGAGGGTTGGGCCCCCTCCGCTCGTCGCCAATGTAGTGTGCGTATGGTTGGGCCTAGGCAGGCATATATGGCCGCTTGCGCAGGGGTGTAGACGCGCAGCGACAGACCATTCAACCACACGTTCGTCCTGGTCGGAAGTGACGTGCCCGAGCGCACGCCTTCCTTTTATTGATCCCCGCAGGCCACGCCTGGCCTGCGGATGCGTGGATGCGTGCGTGCGTCCACTAGAGTGCTGACCGCACTACACCAAGGAATGCGTCCATGGTGCAGGGGAGTGACAAATATGAGGACAGCCCACTCAAGTTTACAAGTAAGAAGACAGCAAATGTGAGTGACAATAAAATCAACCAACGGTAAGCAATAGGTGGGTTCTAAACCCATTGGAAGCAAGCGATACATTGAACAACAGACAGCGTATGTGCTGTCTAGTAGGTGAGAACTAATGAGAGATACAAATGTGATTCGATCATTTTATTTAGACCAAATTAATTGTTTATTCAAAGGAACCCTGGCCAGGGTCTAAAACTACACCATATGTCTTCTTCAAAGCAGGTTTTTGCCTTCACTTGTGTGGCCATCTATAACAGAAGTTTGTAGTAACACTCCATTAGGAATGAAAAAGGAGAGTCAGGGATTTATGTACAGTGCAACCCTATCGCAGTTACAACCAGGGGCCTAACACAGGCCCCCGCAGCCCCCAAGGGGCCCTCTCAGCACGGCACTTCAGCCGAGAGCACCTGATAGAGTCCGGTGGGGCCCCCTCCACTTACCTTGCAGGGGGGCCCCCTGAAGTTTCGTTACGCCACTGTAATGTGGCACACGCAAAACAGACCTAGAAGCAGGGACTCACTGTTCCCACGTCCGAAAGGTGAGGCGGCCTTGGCAGCGTTCAAACTCGAGACCCTTAGATTGTGAATGTCGAAGCAGAGAGCATTCATCTCACTGGGTCAGGTTACAAAACCTGCGCCTATTTCACGCCCCCCCCCCCCCCCCCCCGTGCCTCTCGATGGCTTTATGTCTCTTTTATTCTTTCCATCGCTTTCCCTCTTCTATTCAATGCCGCTTTATTGATTTTTTTTTGCTAAAGCCACTAGAATTTTTCAATGACCACATTATATGACAGGTTTTACTTATTTATGCGGCAAATTATGCTGCAATTATGTGGCACTTCTTTCAGTTTAAAAACAGTGTAAAACAGCAAATCAGATATCATGTGTCTCACTCGGAGGTAGTTTAAAATCCAACGAGCGGGGCCCCGCCTAAGAAGACCTGCAACGAGGTTTTGCACAGCTGGCAACAGGTTTCCTACCCGGAAGTTAAGCAGTGATGCCAGCAGATTTTGTTTGAACCCTATTAAAAGGGCTGGGGCGGTACGGAGGCCTGCGAGGGACAGCGGACCTCCATCCCTGCATTCACAGGCACAAAATGCTGATTTATTATATAGATTTCAGCCCCAGAGATTGAAGTGAAGAGTATTGGGGGGGTGCTGCATGCTTCCCACAGTTCCCACTGCCCCACATTTCAAAGTCCAAGGTGACTGGTTTATGTTTATAAAGGTGAAGCACTTTAAATCATTTTTTATTCTTTTCAGCTAGAAATCTTCTTTTTATTAAAAAAAACTGTAAATTAATCAACAGAATTATGGATTGTGGTGAGTGACGGAAAGTAACCTTTCATAGAAAGTGCTGAAAATCTAATTTTTCCACTGGGCATGGGGATAGCCTTATTGGCATGCATGTAATTTGATTATTCTCTGCTGACAAATTTAGTGATCTGATAGTCACCAGTTGAAATCCTGGCTTGAAAGCTGAACGAGCTACCATACTTCTGAAGTTGGTAAAGTGAGTGGTTAAAGCAACATCTTATTTTACAATGCTTATTTTATTTATAAATCATCACAGTGCCTTGAAATATCATGCCTCATAAGAAACGCTCTCTATTTATGTGCAAGTATTATAGACATACACGTTATTACTGCAGGGGCCTCATTTATGAAAAGTGACGCATCGCTGCGTGAAAACAGCGATGCGTCACTTTTCACTGCGCACTCCTTGCGACACCAATGTTGCGTCATATTTAATGTATGACGTATCATGTCGCAAGGAGTTACAGATACGTCAGTATTTCTGACGCATCTGTAAGCGCAAAAGTGACGCATTGCTGGAGTGTGTCACAAAAGTGACGCAACTCCAGCAATGCGTCCTTTCACATGGGGAAAGCCCCATGTGAAAGGGTTTATGTCAGTCTTACGCCTGCTGTGAGGCAGGCGCAAGATTTTGACGCAACAGCATCCTAAAAGTGACGCAGTGAAATCTCATAGATTTCACTGCGTCACTATTACGAGGCTTTTTGCGGGGGAATGCCCCCTCTGCATACATTATACCTGACGCAGGTATAATGTGGCGCAGGGGTATAAAAAGTGACGCATCTACCTAGATGCGTCACTTTTTAAATATGGCGCAACAAGGCGCATTTTGTACGCTGCTGGTGCGTCACAAAAAGTGACGCACCGGCGGCGCAAAACTGACGGAAGGGCCCAGGTGCCTAAGTAATGCAGTGCAGTTTAACATATTAGTGTGTGGGTATCTGTAGGGGCACAGGCTGATGGGTGCTTTGGTGACATCTTTCTTTTCCTTTGCAACTTCACTGTCACTGCGGGCTCTCCCTTGCCTTCCCCCATGCCTCTCTCTCTCCCACCCTCAGACCTGCCCCCTGCCCCCTCACTCTCTCTCTATACCCTTTCCTTTTATGGCCCCTCTCAACGCTCTTCTTCTGTCCATCCCTCAACACTCTCACTCCTCTGAGACATATATAGTCCCTATCACAACTTGATACCATCTGTCTGTCTATCTATCTATCTATCTATCTATCTATCTATCTATCTATCTATCTATCTATCTATCTATCTATCTATCTATCTATCTATCTATCTATCTATCACACTGACAAAACGTATGTGTGTGTCTTGGCCATGCGTTTTTGACTCTCATAATGTTGGTTTAATGCTTTATAAAAGGTACGCAAATCTATTCTGCTGGGCATTGATTTTATATGGCTAGCCTAAGGCCCTGTGCAATACTGTGTAACATCCAGATCAAATATGCACAGGTGTCACGTGACCCATTCAGCTGACCTTGGCTTTTAGTTCCTAGACAATAGGTAGTACTTTTTATTCTGAAGCCCTTACATACTATCGCCTTGAGACCCTCTGGGTGAGTAGTGCGCTATACAAATGCCCGAACTTGAACTTGAACTTACTATACGTACCAGAATGGAACAAAAACATAGGATTGGCCGAGCGTGACAGGCATGGCATCAATGAATTCAGTTGGGAATGGCTGGGGCAGTCTTGTTCCAAGTTAAACAAAAACAAAGGTTTCCAAGGAATCAAGGAGCGGTTCCAATTAATGGAAACTCCAACCTCCTTGTAATGCAGATTGCATTCTGGGACTTGCAGTTCACAGTTTAGGCATGCGAATCCTGGACGGCAAACTGCTGATGGTTAAAAAGCTATGACAGGCTGAAGGCGTCACACATGTGACACTGGATCACTAGGCAGGACTCGGATTTTGTTGCTGACCTTTTTAATTTACACCTCATAATCTCGCAAATGTTCGTTCCGTTCCCTATTAAACCAGCAGCATACATGTTGGCAAATCTGTTTCATTGCCTTTTTCACATGTTATGCATGGATCAGAATTTGATTTGTCTGTGCTAAAATGATATTACAAACCAGAGTCGTTTTATAAGCAGCTGTGTCATATGTTTATTGGATTACTTTCTCCATTTTGCCCTAATGGCCTGCAGCAAAGTCTGTTTGCAAAAAAACACCAATAAGCTATTGTACAAGATGCAAAAGTGGTGCAGATAAGCCTGGTAATGCTTCAATACATGACGGGACAGCAGCCAGGATAATGTGCTGCATGACTAACCCCTTATAAGGTCCCAAAGGCGAGACCTATTGGCTATGCAATGCTCGTATTTTATAGTTGCGTATTAATGCCCTGATTTAATTTTAATTAAATTAGCCCGCCTTTTTAAAAAAAAATAGGTACATGTGACAAAGTAGTGGTTAAGCCAATGAATGACCACAGTGTAACAAACAGACAATATAGTTATGGTGAAGTAGTGGGGGTATGTACTGTGTGGCGGCCAGGAAATCTTTAAGACTAAGGGCCAGATGCATATTTACCAATTCGGTATTTACCGAATCATCATTTACCGATCCGGTATTTACCGAATCATCATTTACCGATCCGGTATTTACCGAATCATCATTTACCGATTCGGTATTTACCGAATCATCATTTACTGATTCGTATTTACCGAATCATCATTTACTGATTCGGTATTTACCGAATCGGTAAATGAAATGTAGGAAGCACTTCAAACAGTGCTTCTGGGCTTAAAGGATTCATTATTTACCACCAACTATTAGTTGGTGGTAAATAATGAATTCCTATGTAAATGCAAATATGTGCATTTACACCTATGCCATGTGACAGACAAACATGCCTTTAGGGCATGTATGTGGGCAACATGTGCACACAAGCACTAATCAGGGGTGCAACAGGGAGTCAAAGTGCCACCCTGCCACCCTTGACTTTCTCCCAGTTTTACAGAATCGGACTAACCGATTCGGTAATTAACAATCATTCCTATGGGCTTCCAGGTAAATACCAAATCTTAACGATTCAGTATTTTTTACTGATTAATTACCCACATAGCATTTACCGATTCGAAAATACCGAATCTGTATAATTCGGTATTTTTGAATCGGTAAATTTAAATTACCTACATCTAACCCTAAATGCCTCAAAGCTGTACAATTCATTCATAGACTACTTCATGGTAATTGATTATGCGGACAGCAACCAGATCCTACTGGGTTAAAGTATATGTCATGGGCACTGATTTTTCTCTACTCTGCTTAGGATGTATTCATGAAATAATGCCTCACTTATAGCAGCTTAAAGTCCTTAAACTCAGGGCTGGAAAAGGAGTGAAACAAGTCTCTGAACTTGCCCACATAGTTGAATTTGTATATTAATCATATGGCACTGCAAATGTCAGAGGTTGACTATTATCTGCATCTTTCTAAACACGGTCACTAAAAAATTTAAGCAATCTGTGTACCAAACCCCTTTACTTGTAGTTTAAACACTTGTCCACCTCCAACCTTTAATCTCAAAATTATGAGACTTCAATTACAGAAACTTTCTTTCTCTAAGGAGGTAGAAGCCTTAAGTTATGGTCTGTCACTAAATGGGACCAGACTAATGAGTTTTATTATTGACAAGCAAAAATATTGAGACCAGAATATTGACTACCAGAATATCGTGATGTAAGTATATATGGGTAACTAAAGCTCCACAAGGCAAATAGATGTGTAGGTAAGAATCTCTACTTATCAATATATGCTTACTTTCATGATAGTGCATTTCTTGATATTTTGGCATTTTAATATTTTTATACTCGATATTCATATATACAAGCTTTAAAATAGCCACTCCTGGTCTAGTTAGCACATCTGCTCATATTAGGACTTTGAATATTGATTAGTGGTATCTTGCAGCCTGAACTGCAGCCCTGTTCATATCATTGATTCCCTTAGAGATCCATCTAATGACTGCAGATATCATTTGTTCTCTCTGGAAGCTTAAAGTCATTTAGCTGTCTTCACCAGCAGCTGTACTGAGTGGAAAGGGGTCTTTCATCCATCAAGACATGGGTGCTTGCCAAGGCTCATTTCCTCTATCATTCTCTGAAGTCATTTATCAGAGTCAGAGGAATTCTCCCTCTTGCATTGCACTGATGAGTGTAGTTGTGATTCATCTTCTGTGAGCTTAATAGGCTTTTTGCAGCACTTTACATCAAGTAGAAAAAATAACAAAATGTGAAAGGTGACAGATGTCTGCAGTTGTATGAGAGTCTTTTTCCTGCTGCTCAATGCACCGGCTCATCCATAGTGCCTCCTCTTATGTAAAAAAAAAGCAATAAAGTTGATGCGGCAGCAGTTATAGGGCACTACCATTTAGATTTTAAAAAATGGGAGATTTTAGTATGGTAACCAGATTCCATTAAGTCAAGGTCTGTGCAACTTGAGAATAGTCTAAGAGACTGATTACGAGTTTGGTGGTGCGGCAGTGTGCCGCCACGGCAGCACCTCACTGGCACACCGCCAAACCTGTACTGAGACCACCCGCTGGATTCCGACTGGAATACAGATTGGACAGTCCAGCTTTGGAGGTCCTACGGTGGTGCTGTGATGAGGCTCATATGTGAGCCTTAGGAAGACATCGCCTGGGTATCTCCAAAGCGCGTTCCTACTTGGAATGGACTGTGTAGTCCATGCCGTGTAGGAACTGGGGGTCCACACATACAGGGGGCACAACACTTGCTCCCCTGCATGCATCCTCTGGCCCTGAGGCAACAGAAGGCGTTTCCTCACCACCACAGTTTTTGAAAACTATGGTGGCGAGGAAACTCGTAATGCATTTGGCGGTGCGGCAGCTGCACTTCCAGCATTTTGTAGGCCTCAGATCACTGCACGACCGCCAGGGATCATGTATCCCTGGCAGTCTGACTGCCCAACTCGCAATACCGCGGTTGTGACAGCTAGTGCAGCAGTAGCAGTATCGCCACCGTGAGTTTGGCGGTCCATCAGATCACCAAACTCATAATTAGGCCCTAAATGTCTTGAAAACCTCATTTTGATAGAGGGTCAAAACTTGTGGGCTGAGATAAGCATTGTATGACCCACCTTTGGGTTTACTCAAAATCAAAAGAGAAGGACATCAGTTTTTCATGGGCAATAGCTTACCACAACAGATCGCTGCTGGGTTGTTGCAGGGCAGGTGGCACATGGTGAGCAGCCTTTACAACGCGGGCATTACCACGCGCTGCCATTACTACGCTGTTGGATAGGGAATAGTTTAATTTTCTATTCCAACACCTACCCTACTGTAACGTGGGCTGGAGTTGGAATAGAAAATTAAACTATTCCACTATCCAGCGCTTACAGCGCAAGTGGTTGTAACGACTTGCGTTGTGAAAACAGCGTTGTAATGGCACACGTAGTAATAGCCCCCGTTGTAGTGTCATACAACCGTGGCACACTATGCAGCAAGAAATCAGTGGTCACTGTGCTCCCAGCATTGTGAGGATGATGGTGTGTGAAGAAAAGCACTTCACTGTCACTAGAGATGTGCCATCTCATCAAAACGATCAAAGCTGCTGGGTCTAACCAGGCTTAAAGGTGCTGCAACAGTGTCTCTCTTCAGTTCTTCATTCTTGGTGCAGAAACAGTAGCAGAGAGAGAAAAACAGAGAGAGAGAGAGACAGACAGAGAGCCCTTTGCAGCAGGGTGATCAAACATCTTCCTCTCATAAAAGGAAGACTGTCAGCAGAAACCTAATGGATAAAGGGTAATGCAGTTTTCAAGTACTCTCCAGACTGCATGGTAGTGTGTTGTATTCATTTTGTTATTATGCACAACATGTACCAGATACAATTCAGTTTCAACTTGCAAGGTCAAAAGGGGAGGTAAAGAAGTCAATTGGGGGAGAGGGTAGAACAGATAGTTCAGGCTCACTCTAAGTGTCAGGGAGAGTCATTAAAAATAGTTCAGATTCATTTTATTCATCATGACAGAGTCATTAGATAAGTAGTTTTTTCAGTGTACCTTTGGAGGCCCTTCAATGTAGGGCTGTTCGTACACGAGAGAGGAACCGATTTCAGCCACGGGGACCCGGGCTATTTTAAATAGGGAAGGGGTATGCAGTGCCCCTCCTGGGACTGGTTTCTGACCCTGTGGAGTTCATCCCATGGAGCCCACCACTTAATGTATGGGGGAGGATGGCAGGCAACCCCAGGTACCCAATTCCCCAGGCCCATCTAATTTTTAAATGGGGAAGAAGGCATGCCAATATTGGCCCTGGGGACCCACCCAGGGTCCTATTTAATTACTATTTGGGGAGGAAGGCAGCACGACCCCCCTCTCCGTGTCGACTTCAGCTAGACCTGAGAAGTACACCAGTTAGGGCTGTTAGACTTGAGCAGTATACCAGTCAGTGCTGCTAGACCTCAGCAGTATACCAGCAATTTCTACTAGATCTGAGCCCAATGCCCAGTAAACCCTGCTAAACATGAGCAGCAAACCCAGTGAGTGCAGAGACACCACCAGTACACCCAGACCTGCACAGAATACCCAGCAAGTACTGCTAGACAAAAGCAGCATTCCAAGTCAATACTTTAGAAATCAGCACGTACCCTGTGTGTGCTCTTAGATCCCAGCAGTATATTTAGATCTCGTTCCACAACTCGTCTGCAGTATACCAGTGAGTGGAGCTAGACCTGAACAGTATACCAGTGAGTTATGCCACACCTGAGCAGTATAGACAGTGAGTACTGGCCGTTTGGCAGCCAAACTGTGGTACTCCCTTCCAGCAAGCATCCAAGCCACTCCCTAACCTTCTGACATTTCGGAAATCCTTAAAAACTTGGCTGTTCCCCACTATTTGATACTTGTCGCTGGCTGTGTCCCCCGGTCTCTTGTCTGGATCTGGCTGCGCTGGGACGCCTCGTCGCTGAGGCAGCCATGCACATTACAAATCCTTAAGGAAGAAAAAAAAAATATATATATAAGCACGATGCCCTATGAGTGCTGAGTCCCGAGCATTGACTACGGCTAGACATGAGTAGCATACCCAGTGAGTGCTGATAGTAATACCAGAGCAATATACCAAGACTAGTGCCACTATACCCCAGCAGTATACCAGTGAGTGCTGCTAGTCCTAAGCAGTGAATCTAGTAAGTGCTGATAGACTCTGAGAGCACGCGCTTCTATACCTGAGCAGCATATCCAGTGAGTGCTACCTGAGCTGTAAATCCAAGAAGTGCTAATTGACCTGTGCCTGTGCTGCTACACCTGAGCAGTAAATGCAGGAAATGCTTAAAGCTGTCTTCAATATACACATAGCTGGTATCTCTACTTTCAAGTAACGTTCAAGACACTATGCATAGCCCATCAAGCCTTCTGGGACATAGGACCCAGCATCACACGCAACCTGGTTACCCATTACACCTCAAACCGAAGTCTTCGTTCCAGCTAGACCTTCTCGGCAGTGGTGCCAAGAATAAAAAGATCCAAATCTGGCGGAAGGACGTTTACATACAACGCGTCCAAGACCTGGAACACCCTGCCGCTCCATCTCAGAGCTAACCCTAACCTCACTGAGTTCCGCAAGCAATTAAAGACCTTTTTGTTTGCATCCGCTTACTAACTGCCTCCCTTCCCCCCTTGCCCGTCAGTAGGCTCTGGTTATCCTAGCGGTTGGACGCCTCCGGGCAACAATTCGCGCTCTACAAATCTGCAAGTTTACAAGTTTTACCCAGTGAGTACTGATGGGTCTAACCAGTATACGTATAGCTAACGCCCCTAGACCTAAGCAAAGCACCTCATGAGTGCTGATATACCCTAGCAGTCAATTCAGTTAGTGCTGTTGAGCATTAGAGATAGCACCACTTGACCTGAGCAATAAATCCAGCATGCATTGCTAGCCATGTGCAGAATTCCCAGCGCTAGCGGAGTCGACTTGAACAGCACAATCAATGAGTGCTGTTGGACACCTGCAATATACACAGAGTTAGCTCTGCTGGACCCAAACAGCACACCCAGTGTGTGCTGCTAGAATGGGGTAGTACACCCAATAGGTGCTGCTACACCTGAGTAGTTTATTCAGCAAGTGCTGATAGATATTTTCAATAGACACAGAGGTAGCGTCACTACACCAGAGAAGCATACCCAGTTAGCGCTTCTAGACATGAGCAATATATCCTGATCTAGTGCCGCTGCACCAGAGCAGTATGGGCAGAGTGCTGCTGGACCTGAGCAGTAAATTCTGTGAGTGCTGCTGGGAATCAAGAGCTAGCACTGCTGGATCCGAGAATTTAGTTCAGTATGTTCTATGAGGCATGAGCAGAATACCCAAAGATAGCCAGCTGTAAATCTAACATGAGCTCCTCGAGATGAGCAGCTTAACCAGAGTTAGCACCGCGAGATCGGAAAAGGATATTGTGTTGATGGATGCCTGCAATAGACACAGAGCAGGTATTGCTAGGTCTGACTAGTGCATCCAGTGGGCGCTGTTAGACCTGAGTAGTATATTCAATGTGTGCAGCTGCATGTCGGGAATGTACACAAAGCTAGACCCCAGCACTCTAGCCGGTGAGTGCTGCTAGATATGAGCAGTGTACCCAGTGCCGGGCCATTAGACCCGAGAAGCATACCCAATAATTAATGCAAGATCTGAGCAGTGAGTCCTGCTAGACCCCCAGATCTAGCAATGATGGACTCAAGCAGCAAATGCATGTGTGCTGCTGGACATCTACAATATACACAGAGCTAGTGTTACTATTCCCAAGCAGTAAATCCAGTGAGTCTTGCTAGACCAACAGAGCTAGTGCTCTAAGCAGTGTACCAAGTGAGCACTGTGTACTGTGAATACTGTTAGACATAAGCAGCATACACAGGGTTAGCACACTAGCACTGTGCCGAATGGGTACTGATAGCCAAAAGCAGTTTAGCCATTAAATAATGCCAGATACAAGCAATATAAGAAGTGCTTGACCGACCAAAGCAGTACATACAGTGAGTTCTGCAAGGCCTGAGCAGTAATTTAAAAAAATGCTGCTAGGCCCACAGAACTAGTGCAATTAAAATCAGGCACGAAAGGAAATCCTGTCACTAATCCTAGACATGAGCAGGATACCCAAAATTAGCCCAGTTAGACATGAGCAGCACACACAATGAGTGCTTCTAGATGCGAGCAGTATATCCAAGCTAGTGCCGCTAAACCCCAGCAGTCAATCTAATAAGTGCTAATAAACATATGACCTTAACCGTTAACCTGACATTAACTGTTAACCTGAGCAGTATAGCTAGAGGTAGCTCTGCTCGAACTGAACAGTATTTCCAGAGATTGCCCTACAGGTTCTAAGCAATATACCAAGAGGAAGAGGCTGTACTCTATGACAGTTTACTTGGCGCTTGTGTTCATAGAAGAATCGCTGCTAGACCTGAGCACTATACTGAGAGAAAGTGCTGGTAGACTAGGGCAGTGTAAACAGACTTAATGCTGCTAGACCTAAGTAGGTTACTAAAACTACTACTGCTAAATGCAGACCAAACAAGCCTTGACCTGTACCTGAATACTGAGAGAAAGTGTTGCTCGACCAAAGCAGAATAAATAGAACTAGTGCTGCTAGCTATGAGTGGGACACCCACTGCTTGCAGCGTCAGACCTGAGCAGTCTGCTCTGAGATCGGACACCCACCGCTTGCATCGCCAATCTTGAGTAGTCTGTTCTGAGCTAGGACACCTACAGAGTGCATCGGTAGACCTCAGCAGTCTGTTCTGAGATAGAACACCCACAGCTTGCATTGGTACACCTGAGAGTCTGTTATAATCTAGAACACCAACCGCTTGCATCACTAGACCTGAGACGTCTGTTCTGAGCTATGACACCCACAGCTTGCATTGGTAGACCTGAGAAGAATGTTCTTAGCTAGAACACCCACAGCTTGCATCAATAGACCTGAGCAGTCTGATCTGAGCTATGACACCCACAGCTTGCATTGTCAGACCTGAGTAGTCTGTTCTGAGCTTGGACAGCCACTGCTTTCATTTGTAGACCTGGTAGTCTGTTCTTGGCTAGGAGACCCACAGCTTGCATTGTCAATCATGAGCAGTCTGTTCTGAGCTAGAACACCTACAGCTTGCATCGGTAGACCGGAGCAGTCTGTGCTGAGCTACGATACCCACAGCTTGCATTGGTAGACCTGAGAGTCTGTTATACGCTTGAAACACCCACACCTTGCATCACTAGACCTGAGAAGTCTGTTCTGAGCTAGGACACCCACAGCTTTTATTGTTAGACCTAAACTGTCTTTTCTGAGCTAGGACAACCACAGCTTGCATTGGTAGACCTGAGCAGTTTGTTCTGAGCAAGGACACCCACAGCTTGCATCGTCAGACCTGAGTAGTCTGTTCTGAGCTTGGACAGCCACAGCTTGCATTGGTAGACCTGGGAGTCTGTTCTGAGCTAGGGCAACCACAACTTGCATTGGTAGACCTGAGCAGTCTGTTCTGAGCAAGGACACCCACAGCTTGCATCGGTAGACCTGAGCAGTCCGATCTGAGCTAGGGCTCCCACAGCTTGCATCGTCAGACCTGAGTAGTCTGTTCTGAGCTTGGACAGCCATAGCTTGCATTGGTAGACCTGGGAGTCTGTTCTGAGCTAGAACAACCACAGTTTGCTTTGGTAGACCTGAGCAGTCTCTGTTGTAGCACTGTTATGTGCTAGGACACCCACGGCTTGTATTGTTAGACCTAAGCTGTCTGTTCTGAGCTAGTGATAAGGTAGAAGTGCCTTCAACTGATACATTGCTACGGTCTACTGGCAGTCACTAGTATTCGGCTTGGATTTAGTAGCACTCACTGCTGTACTGCTCAAGTCCAGCTGTACTCACTGGTATACGTCCTAGATTTAGTAGAACTCACTGGTATACTGCTCATGTTTTGCAGCACTCACTGGTACGCTGCTGAGGTCTAGCAGCACTCACTGGTACACTGCTCTGGTGTAGAAGCACTCACTGGTACACAGCTCAGGTGTAGCAGCACTCACTGGTACAGTTCTCAGGTGTAGCAGCACTCACAGGTACACTGCTCGGGTTTAGCAGCACTTAGTAATACAGTGCTTGGGTCTAGCAGCACTTATTGGTACACGGCTCAAGTGTATCAGCACTCACTGGTACACTGTTCGGGTGTAGCAGCACTCACTGGTACAGTGCTCGGGTGTAGCAGCACTTACTGGTACAATGCTCGTGTGTAGCAGCACTCGCTGGTACACTGTTCGGGTGTAGCAGCACTCACTGGTACACAGCTCGGAGTTTGCGGTATTCACTGTATCATGTCTCAGGTGTAGCAGCACTCACTGGTTCACTGCTCGGATGTAGCAGCACTCACTGGTACACTGCTCGGGTGAAGCAGCACTCACTGGTACACTGCTTAGGTGTTGCAGCACTCACTAGTACTCTGTTCGGGTGTAGCAGCACTCACTGGTACTCTGCTCGGGTGTAGCAGCACTCACTGGCACTGTTCAGGTTTAGCGGTATTCACTGGTTCATTGCTCAGGTGTAGCAGCACTCACTGGTAAACTGATGAGGTCTAGCAGCACTCAATGGTACACTGTTCCTTAGCGGTATTCTCTGTATATATAAATTCTTTATTGTATAGTTAATAAAAACTGTTACAATATTCCAATTAATAAAATACTTTTCCTTTGCGTACTATTATACATTAAATACAAAGTGTTAAAACAACATTTTTGAAAAAACATATACAAAATGTTTGTAAACCCGTGTCAAACTTGGTGAGTTATAAATTTGGTCTTATTGTCCTTTACATGAATTCTCAATATTAATTAATTATTTGACTAATAAGTTGTAAATCAAAACCAAAATGAATTGCAAAATCAGAACTCTGACTTATATTATCCTTTCAGTAAATTTTCAAAATTGGTTACAAATTTCAATATTAGACAGATGAATTGTGGGTCAACTGAGTCCAACACGTTTAATATTGCTGAACGGCAGGTGCGTATGCCTTTTTCATTAAACTTTCTCCTGAGTAGGCTCCGGCGATCACACTCTAACACCGGACAGATACAAATCCGATGTATGAATTTTTGAACTGCTGCGCCACATAGGTTACAATCCTTCGGGCCCGGGGTCCTCCAGTCAGGTTGGTCAGCATTTGTGGGCAGTTTCCCCAAGCATAACTTCAAGCACTTTAACTTTAGGTGGGGAGGAAAAGCAAGGCCTAGGTAAGCAGCTGGCACCGGCCTTGTATAGAATTGTAAAACCATCCATGCGTGTGCACGTCATCTTAAAGTTGTTTTATCTTCGATCAACGAGTGCAAGTTAGCTGCTTTTTTCACAATCTCCTTAAATGCTGATACTGGTGATTTCGTTTGCCAAACATCTGTCATCTTAGTGCTTTTCAGGGAGGTACTTCGCATAGTAAGATTTAGGGTTGCTTTGCAAGGCTGCCCAGAAGGCCGCGCTAATTTCTACGTGGCTGTTGAGCCAGATATTATACAAGAATTTAATTGACTCGTATCTTTTATGCAAATGTTGGTGCTTAAATCCAAACACGAGACGTACCTGTGCTGGTGAAGCATTGCACGATAAACAAAATACTCACTTGTGTACTCTCGTTTGGATTTTATCAAATATCTGTGCAATTCTTCCATTATGAACCACACTGCCATAGGCTATCATTGAAAGTAGCTTAGCTTTAATGACTGCAAGAAGGGGGGTAAACAAGGGACCTTTTAGCCGTTTAGATAATCTGCAGAATGCATGCAATAAAGCAGTTCCCTTCTTTTTAATAGTATCAAAATGCTTGGTGAATGTAAGCCTTCAATCCAGATGTATCCCCAAATATTTGTAGCTGTGCACCACTTCCAGATTTATGTTGTTGATTGTGAATTACAGCTGTTTAGGGCGACGGTGCTTTAATAATCATGACCTTTGTTTTTTTACTATTTATTTCCATCAGATTCGTTTTGGAGAATTCAGCCAGCTGGTTGATTAGACGTTGCAATCCTATTCTTGTTTGACTAAGAAGGACAACATCATCTGCATAAGATAGGTACGTAAGGGGCAATGTCCCTAGCCGTGGCGGATGTGCGTTGACCCCATCTAGCCTTGGTGTTAAGTCGGCCATGAATAGGTTGAACAAATGAGGGGCCAATACGCAGCCTTGCTTTAATCCTTCACTTGTTGCAATCTTCCTTGTTAGCCTTCGGCCGCTATCGTTCTTAACCTGCATCCAAGTGTTGGTATGAAGGTCCATAATTGGATTTAAGATCGTGTCCGTTAGGCCCTGCTACTTTAATTTGGCCCATAATGTTTGTCGGCTAACAAGATCAAAGGCCGCCTTAAAGTCCACAAAACATACATGAAGTGCTTGTAGCTCTCGTAGGCTTTTTTCTGTTGTAGGGCTTATTGCTATGACATTTGCAATTGTGCCTGTTCCACGCAGAAACCCTGACTGATTTGCGGGGATTTTTTTATTATCATCGGACCATTTTACAAGGTCAGTTAGAATCAACAAGGCATAATAGTTGGCCTCCGCATCTATCTGCGTGCTCAGGTGATAATTTGCTGGATCCGTACGATCCCCGCCCTCATATATTGGGTTGATAATCGCGCCTCTCCAGCTTTCCGGAATGCGACTGGTAACATTGATCGTCTGAAACAGGCTATTGAGTTTAAAAGCCCAATAATGGGGATCTTGCTTTTAAATGTATTTATTTATTTGTTGGTCTTATAAAGCGCACTATCACCTTACAAGTATCCTGGCTCTGGTGGCTCAAGAGGACGGAAGTGTGTCAGAACAGGCAGGCCAGACTGAGTTACTCGGGAAATAGCCAGGTTTTCACCTTTTTTTCTGAAGGGAAGAAGCTCCTTAATTTGCCTGTGGGATGCCATTCGGTCCAGGTGCGCTGTCTAACCAACTTTTCCTTATGATTCGCAAAATTTCTACTTCAGTATAAGCTGGGGTAGTTTGAGCTGAATCTTAATTTTTCTGTTCCAGATTGTTTGCGGAATTTGAAGCGGTTAAAAGCTGAAACTCTACGTTTTTACTTTCTTACACAGCGGTTGCAGCTAGCTGTTCCAAGGTGTTTATCGAAAATGTGATGATTAGATGCTGGACCCATGCCATCTCCAAGACGCAGGTCGTACTTATGTTATTTGTGGTTCTATTCATTGAATTTACCTGAGACGAGAATGCTCTAGAGTCTGATTTTTTTGCATTATAAACTATTTTCGTCCAGAAGTTGTTATCCTAATTTTTTTATCATTCCAAATTTGTTTCTTATATTGTTTCTTTAAAGAGCGTACTTCCTGCCATACTTTCGATTGAGGATTATGACTTTGAGCTCTCCTCAGAGTTTGTCTCAGGCGCCTTCTTAAGTCTCGGGATATCTGACTGAGATGGCTGTTTTTATTTCCATTATGTGTCATTTTAGTAGAGACTCCTACTTTTGGTAGCTTTTTCAAGAAGGTAGTCCATGTTTCAATGATCATTCGGTTTTCTGGCGCAAGCTTTAGCATTAGGTTTTTAGCATTTTGAGCTATCTGTGGTAATGAGGTCGATGTCCCCTAGACGTTTCAGATTTATTGTAGAAGTTGCAATCTAACACAATGTCCAGCACTCTACAAATGTATGGAGATGATCTATTTCTTTATCGCATAGTAGCTAGTGAAACAATAATTATGGAAAAGCACCATATAATTACAACATTTCAATCATTCCATCCAAGTAAGTTAGGAGTCTTCAATAGTTGAGCTGTCAGGTCTTTTATTCTGTTCAAAATGCTATCTTCATAAAAACAATGTTGTAGCCAGTGCCTACGCGTTTCGTCCAAACGGACTTCTTCAGGGCAGGTTAGTCACTGTTTTTTTGTCTAGTTTGATGCTTCATTTAAGGAGTTTGGCTGTAAATTTCTTTCTCAGCGTGGTTGTGCAAACATTAAGGCAAATACCTTATAAACAGTAAGTATGTTTTCTTAGTTGAGGGTCCCGTAACTCAAAGAGATATTTTCACGCTTTCTTTGATGAAGTAATTTTGCTGAGCCGGAGCGTTGTAGGTCCAATTTATTGTTGTAAACTGTAGAGTCGAAGCATCATGGCATCATAACCGCAAACGAATGCGGTTATGATGCCATGATGCTTCGACTCTACAGTTTACAACAATAAGTTGGACCTACAACGCTCCGGCTCAGCAAAATTACTTCATCAAAGAAAGCGTGAAAATATCTCTTTGAGTTACGGGACCCTCAACTAAGAAAACATACTTACTGTTTATAAGGTATTTGCCTTAATGTTTGCACAACCACGCTGAGAAAGAAATTTACAGCCAAACTCCTTAAATGAAGCATCAAACTAGACAAAAAAACAGTGACTAACCTGCCCTGAAGAAGTCCGTTTGGACGAAACGCGTAGGCACTGGCTACAACATTGTTTTTATGAAGATAGCATTTTGAACAGAATAAAAGACCTGACAACTCAACTATTGAAGACTCCTAACTTACTTGGATGGAATGATTGAAATGTTGTAATTATATGGTGCTTTTCCATAATTATTGTTTCACTAGCTACTATGCGATAAAGAAATAGATCATCTCCATACATTTGTAGAGTGCTGGACATTGTGTTAGATTGTGTTGTTTGAGACTTCTTAGTCTCAGGGAGACCTAGGGGTCTGGATCTCCTGTCCTTAGCACCTAAAATTCTCATATATTTGAGTGACACCAGTGGATAGGTGCAATTTCACATAGCCTCAAACCCCTGTGCTTGGTGTGTGTTGTACTAAATTTATTGTAGAAGTTGCCCCTGCTATTATTGGCGCTTTTTGATGTTTTAGAGGAGTTATTTTTAGCTCAATATGCTGGACCGAATGATTGCTATCAGATGAACATTTGATTTGAAACTTCTTAATTAACCTTAGAAGGGGAAGAGTGACTATAGTGTAGTCCAGGATTGAGCTTGAGCTGGGACCGATATACGTGCAGTTGGCGGGTCTATCCTGTTTTATTCTCCCGTTTAGTGCAAGGTCCCATATAAGTTGCAGGCCCACTCTGTCCTTTCGAGGTGCTACCGGGATCACCTGCATTTCTACTGCCCAGATTTCATTTGCTGTGATGATATGTTCTTCCTCTTCATGGGGGTGTAGTAGATTAGCATTGAAATCTCCTGTAAGAATTATCTCCCAAGTTGGCTGTTCAAGGTGAAATTCCGCTATAACATCACTCACTTTTTTGAAGAGCTCTTTTTTTATCTTGGATTTTGGGTGTGCGTAGATATTAATAAGTATTATAGTGCCTACCCCTGCGGATGGTCCCATTTCCAATTTTATTATTTGCATAGCTGGGGTAGTTGATGTTAACTGAGAGGACTTGATTTTTAGTGCTGTAGAAATATAAACGGCAAGGCCCCCCTTGGCTCGTCCATATTGCTGAGTTTGTGTTGCGCTAACATGGTGGCCTATTCTGCCTGGGACTTCTACTGGAGCTGTTAGCCATGTTTCTTGTAGTACAATTATTTCGTGTCTGTCCCAGGACTCTGTCTTTCCTTTATCATGTAAGATATCTTTTGCTCCAGCGATGTTCCAAGATAGAATTTGTATGGAGGCAAGGCCTGTTTTACCACGCTGACTATACTTTCATTCCTCTCTAATTCCTGATCCAGTATTTGATCTGCACTGGTGCTCTAGTTTGTGCCCTCCGCCCCCTTGGCAGCTTGCAACACTGATTAGACAGTACATTTTTTTGTTGGAATTTTTTCTTTGGGGACACTGGGCATTAGGAATGGAGAGGGGTAGCATGGTATTACCTCTTTGGAGAGAGAGATTCCCCACTCTTCAAATTTTGTGATTTCTTGTAGTATGACTTTGACTGTTTCTGCATTCCTCCATGTTGCTAAGGTGCCTTACTTTCCTGTATTGTTTCCGGGGTTTACAAATTCTATCGCTAATAGATCGGCAGATGTTATGTCTTGTAGAGTTGGGATTTCTGCCATTAATCGTAGGATGTTTCCTCTATTCAGATAGTCTTGTGGACCTTGTAACTGGTAGTTTGGGGTGAGTAGAATCCTTCTTGTTGTCTTCAATGTAATCTCCTTCTTTTGCATAAAAGAAGTTAATGTCTGCTCGTTCGTCCGGTGTCTCCTTAAGTCTCTGTAGTCTTTGTCATTTATATAATTCAGTTGACTTTTTGAATTATTCTTGCTATTGTCCTTCCTGGTATTCTCTGGGGACTCATTTACTTTCGTAGGTACTTTCTGATTACCTATCGTTAAGCAACTGGGACTATGATTTCGGCCGTGATCTTGTGGAGTTGTTAAGTGACCTGGCCTTAACGTTGTTTCATTTTCCGCACATCTGGTGATATGTACATCGTTACACTCCGTATTTATTTTGACTAATAGCAAATCTCGCGAGCTCTTATCAACCTTCACAATAACTTGGCTTTTTTAGTATCACCTTTGTTACATTTAGCTCTGGGAATGACGGTCTTTTGCTGAGCAGGGCTTACTGTTTGTTTTCAGTTGTTGACTTTGTTTATCGATTCCCTTGGGGATCCTTGTATGCCCACCCCTAGATTTGGGTCTTTGATGGTTTTTCTATCTGTGGGGGCACCATTATTTTGTGAAATCGTAATCTGTCCATTTTCAAATTGGGCTGACTTAGTGGTTTGTTTAGTTTTATTTCCAGTGCTCTATAATTGTCCTGTTGGACTCCCCTCTGATCTATTTACTATGGGTGATTCCGGGTCACTACTCTCGAAACTCCAGTTTGTGCTGCTCCCCTTAGGTGTATGTGTGGCAGATTGTTCATAATTACTATCCTCTGTGCTCACTGGACTATTTGATCTTGGCACAACAACTTTCCGTCGGGGTAATACTTCCGCGGGGGCGGACTGATGTTCTACCACTTTACCTGGTTGTTTTTGGAGTTTCCTTGTACCCTTGGAAAGGTTAAAAATTGTATAATTATCCAGAGCCTTTTTATTGGTAGTTCTGCTAGTGTGTAATCGATTTCTAGCTTTTCTAGTTCGTTTTTTTTGTCTTTTGGTTAAGGCTGGCAGTTGATTATTTGTGATTTTCGTCTGCTCATGCATTTGTTGATCTACTTCAATAGTCAAAACGTGACTATTTTTAGTCAACTCCGACGGTTGGTTATGGTGATGTTGGTTCCTCAGTTAATTCTCCAACTTTTAACTTTGTTCCTTTTCTTTGTGGGAAGATCCGTTCTTTTGTTTTTTGTGGGATTATTTGTGGGATTTTTCAGATCTTCTTTTCTACTTTATCTATTTCATCATTAGTTGTATCTTTTTGCAGGGCCATGGTAGTGATGTTTTTTCCATTCAGTGTGCAATGTTTACCGTATGATTCCATATTTTCCGATTCATAATTTGCACGTTTGAATTCGTAAAGGATACTTTTGAGTGTAGTTGGTTGGTCCCTTAATTTTTCGAGGTATAGGGCTACAGGGTAAGATTGGAGGTTGGGCCTGCGTTTTATGTTGATCCTGGGAGTTTGCAAGTGTGTTCGTCATGGTATCAAGTTTATTGTTTATATCTGAAATATGTTCAGCGATTAGACTCATTAAGTTTATTTGAATATCAAGTTTGTCGGACTGCATATTCAGAGTTTTGATTGATGTTTTGAGTATTTTCCCTAGAGCACCATGTAGTTTTATTAGAGATTCCAGGTTGTACTTTGGGTCCTGTTTTTCCTTGAGATTGTTGTCTGCCTGCTGACACCAGTTGGTGTTATGATTAAATGGATTTGCTATACTTTTTGTATTTTCCACCGCATTTTCCCTAACCATGTCAGCTCTTTCTTCCAGGTTTGATTACGTTTTTTGGCATGTTTTATTAAGTGCTTCTAAGGATGCTTGATCTGCCTGTTCCGGCACACTTGATATCTCAAATATTGTTTCCTGTCTTTCTTTTTGGCATATTTTGTTGAGTGCTTCCTTGAGTACTTGGTCTACCTGTTCCGACACACTTGATATCTCAAATATTGTTTCCTGTCTTTCTTTTTGGCATATTTTGTTGAGTGCTTCCTTGAGTACTTGGTCTACCTGTTCCGACACACTTGATATCTCAATTATTGTTTCCTGTTTTACTTTTAATTCTGGCATCAGTTGTTTACTTCGTAAGCCCCCAGCTAGATTTGTTTCCTGTACGTTATTAGATAGCGTTATGAACTTGTTAAATGTTTTGGTTTGCTTAGATTTTGTTTCTCCTATATACTTAGTTTGTGTATTGCGTTTGGGGGTTGTACTCAATGCTTGTAATGTTTCTTTGTTATTCAGAAATGTTTGGGACTCCATCCACGAGTTACAGAATTCATCCATTTTACTGAAATCATCCTTTTCTTGGTGTAGTCGTTACTCTTGTCTGGGTGTAGAATGGTTATTAGGTTTTTCTTTACAGACAATGTCCAATTTGCTTTTGCCCCTCATTCCTGACTCGCATCCTAGCTCATGCCCTGTGGCCAGGGTATTAGAAGTATGAAAATGGTGTACTACCCCTGATTGGTCAATATTGGTGTCACTAATTAATAGTGATGGCAGTATAGATGTTGATGTTACTCTAGTTTGACTCATGTTAATAGTAAGGTTTTCCAAAGGGTTTTCCAGAGTGGTATCCGTGATCCTGTCCAAAATATCATGTGGGCTTTTATACTTTGCTTGTTCTTGCTCCTGGCCGTTGTCTGCTGATTTTGCATGTACTTGTGCTTGTGTTTGAATTATATGCTTGTTGTTCCCCTGACTAGTTGGCGTATAGGCCTCTTGTGGTGTTGGCTTACTCATGTTTGATCCTTCTATTCCGATGGTATGCATTGTGCAATTCGTGGATTGCGCCAATGTAATGGATGTCATATTGGTTAATTTGTCGACCATTTGATAGGTTGCTTTGTATGGCGTCAGTGGTTTTTGAAGTCCGTTGATCTTTGCTGGCATTGAGTATATGGCTGCGACTGGATCTTTTAAAACGTAAATTTGCCAGTTGGATTTATTGAGCAAAAGATTGAATAAATTAGTGGAATTAGTGGAGTTCTTGATAGATTGGTTACACTACTCTGGGGAGTGGTTGGCCCTTTATTATCCATTTTGGCTTTGATTTTCCGTTTCGTGGGTTGTGGTGGATTCTTTTGTGTCCTACCTGACCTCATTATTCCGAACAATGTTGGCTTAAGCAGTCCTTCCTCTGCCAGTGGGACTGATGTAATTTGATCTAGACAACTAAGGTGCAACGGGAGCAAATTAATCTAAGGAGTTACTTTGCTACTGTGCCGGTCCACCTCCTAAGCTGGGCGATCACTGAGGAACTTGTCGCTGCTGGAGGGGATTGCACCACTTCCCCCCTCACTGTAGAAGGGCTCCTACTACTATGGAACTCTTGTGGCTCCTGCCGCCACCGGTGTAATGTGTCTTCAGCCAACAAGGTATTGCATGTGGCTCCTACGAGCAGACTCCCACAAGTATCTCAGGCAGCTCTTGCTGATGGCTATCTGCTGTTAGATAGACTTGTGGCTCCCGCAATGCGGCACAGGGGGGCCGTCAGGGATGGGCTCGGCTCCTGCGCGTATATCCTATATCCTGCGGGAATCTCACATGGCTCCTACCGCTGCCAGGGAGCTGTGTGCCAGGGAGCTGTGGGCCGATCAGCTCCTGCCGGCCCTGCCGCTGCACGCAACACACTAACTCTTGCCAGGCTTCTTGTTTTTTTATTTGTTTTGTTTGTTTTGCAGCGTTTAACTACCACTGGTGCTAGGGGGCTGCAGGGGAGATTCGCACCCTTTGCATGAATGTTCGTTGATGATGACACCCAGCTCCTGCCACTGCCGGGGGCGAAGGCATGGGGGGCCCCTGGGAAAACTTGCCGCTCCTGCCTCCTGCTTCCTGCCTGCTGCCTCCTGCAAGCAGAGTCTTGGCAGGATTCGGCCCGCCGCCCCACCGCCCCTCGCGCTGCTTTGCTCACCTGGATTGCCTGCCGAGGGGGAAGCCGCTGGGGCCTTACTGACGTCTTCTCTTGCTCCTCGGCCCTCGGGACAGCCTGTGACAGCGGCACAGCACAGCGGCACAGCGACACAGCCACACAATCAGGGCCGTCAATGCGGGAGCACGGAACGCTCACACCACAGCACAGCACAGGACCGCTCACACCGCAGCACAGCTTCCTACTTCCAGCGGCGGCACTCTGAAGCGATCTCCGATGGTCGGCGGACAGCAAGCAGCGGACTGGACTAGCAGAGTAGAGGCCCGAACCACTCACTGAGACAAGCAGTATTTACTGGTTTATTGCTCAGGTGAAGCAGCACTCAGTGGTACACTGCTCGGGTGTAGCACCACTCACTGGTACACTGTTCGGGTGTAGCACCACTCACTGGTACACTGCTCAGGTGTAGCACCATTCACTGGTACACTGCTCGGGTGTAGCAGTATTCACTGGTACACTGCTCGGGAGTAGCACCACTCACTGGTACACTGCTCGGGAGTAGCACCATTCACTGGTACACTGCTCGGGTGTAGCAGTATTCACTGGTACACTGCTCGGAAGTAGCACCACTCACTGGTACACTGCTCGGGTGTAACACCACTCACTGGTACACTGCTCGGGTGTAGCAGTATTCACTGGTTAACTGCTCAGTTGTAGCAGCACTCACTGGTACACTGCTCAGGTGTAGCACCATTCACTGGTACACTGCTCGGGTGTAGCAGTATTCACTGGTACACTGCTCGGGAGTAGCACCACTCACTGGTACACTGCTCGGGAGTAGCACCATTCACTGGTACACTGCTCGGGTGTAGCAGTATTCACTGGTACACTGCTCGGAAGTAGCACCACTCACTGGTACACTGCTCGGGTGTAACACCATTCACTGGTACACTGCTCGGGTGTAGCAGTATTCACTGGTACACTGCTCGGGAGTAGCACCACTCACTGGTACACTGCTCGGGAGTAGCACCATTCACTGGTACACTGCTCGGGTGTAGCAGTATTCACTGGTACACTGCTCGGAAGTAGCACCACTCACTGGTACACTGCTCGGGTGTAACACCACTCACTGGTACACTGCTCGGGTGTAGCAGTATTCACTGGTTAACTGCTCAGTTGTAGCAGCACTCACTGGTACACTGCTCAGGTGTAGCACCATTCACTGGTACACTGCTCGGGTGTAGCAGTATTCACTGGTACACTGCTCGGGAGTAGCACCACTCACTGGTACACTGCTCGGGAGTAGCACCATTCACTGGTACACTGCTCGGGTGTAGCAGTATTCACTGGTACACTGCTCGGAAGTAGCACCACTCACTGGTACACTGCTCGGGTGTAACACCACTCACTGGTACACTGCTCGGGTGTGGCAGCACTCACTGGTTAACTGCTCAGTTGTAGTAGCACTCACTGGTACACTGCTCAGTTGTAGTAGCACTCACTGGTACACTGTTCGGGTGTAGCAGCACTCACTGGTACACTCCTGGGTCTAGCAGCGTTATGTGTAGGCTGCTTCTCGTCTGCAGTCTCAGTAGTGGTGCTCCTTGTCTGGCCAGCACCAGGCGTAGGCAAGCACTGTCTGCAGAGCACCCCTGTGGCCTGTGCATCATGTGCAGATGAGACAAGTTGCTTCATATTGGCAGAGCCCACGCCCCAGGGCCTCGGGAATAAATTAGAGTCTAAGGGTTGCTGAGGAATCCTCCTTCCCACGCACCGGAGAGCGTGAAGCCGTGGGTGGGCATCGAGAACCACGGAAACTGGCACAGCCAATAACAATAGCAAAACATAAAGGAACGGCGCGCGCACCTCTGCTTGGCTGCGCGTCCCCGCGGCCCCAGCCTGTACAGACACTCAGATCTCTTCATCAAGGATGTTCATGGAGGGGGGGAGCGGGAGTGGTGCCCTCCATGTGCCGAGGAGCACAAGGCCTGTCCGCGCCCCTGCACCGAACAGGGGATTACTGTTAGACCCATAAGCACTGGACAGGGTCGGACTGGGGCACACAATAGAAGTGGCCCCACATTGGGGCAGTTTTGAACTTGTAAGACGAGCTGCGTACCTTTTTCAAGACAGCATGGGTTTGAGCTTGCAGCTGGCAATGTTTGTTTTCGTATCCGGGAAATCTACGGGAAGAAACTGCCCCGAAGATCATGAAACAGGCCCACAAGAAGCCAAGAAACACGACCCACACTCGGACCTGTCAGACCCTTCACTTATTCCCGATCATTCATCTCATTTTACACAATCAAAGTTTCCAAGCAAAAGTAACTAAAAAGAGCCGAATTATTATCAGATGTGATGGGAATGGACATGCACTTAAGCAAAATACTTTAATTAAAAAAAAAAACAGTCTCTGATAGAACATAGCTCAAGGGTGTGGGGGGGGGGTAGATAAAAAGAAATGAATGAAGATGGTTCAGCCTGCGAGAGTTTTTAAGCAAATATATATAGATATATATATAGCTTAACCTTTAGGATTTCTTAGGGTTCAGGGGTGTGCAGCTGTAAAGGTGTTTTAGACTTCAGGGGCGGGTGGAGGTAAAGGGAACTAAGGTTCTTTTATGGTATTGCGGTCTGTAGAAGTATTAGGGTAACCATGCTTAATTTGTGGAGGAAAAAAGTGCGAAGGCTCCCGTCAGGAGGCTACTGCAGCTTGGACCACACATTGACCTCCTTGCCAGGCTGCCAATGATAGTAATAAGACAACTACTAATAATCACACTCTACAAGTTTACCAGCCGGCCTACTCCAGGCCACCAATGTAACAGAATGGCTTGGATGGCAGGAAATAGTAATTTTTATTGTATAGTGAATTAATAATTAACAGTTCTTTTGATCATTTCTAAATTAGCAAGACATCGCCACCATGTGACAGACTGTCAAAATCACCGGTGTGAAATTAAGCACTTGGGTATCTGTATTTTTTCAGGTTGGGTATAGTGGATAGCCGCAGTTTCAGAAAGGAGAGCTGGTTGTCGCTGGTGCTTTGCAATGGTGGCCAACATGGGATGTCACTGCTGGTGTAAAGTTCAGGTCTTGCTGGAGCCTCACCTTCACGGTTGTTATGAAATGAGCTCAGTTGGCACAAAGAGGTCATGCTGGGACTTCGCATTGGCTATCAATTTGGACTAATGGTTCTTGGCATGAAGAGGTCACTTTGCGGTCACACCCCACCAAATGTTTGTATCCTCACTTTTTCTTCAGAGGAGTATACTCTGATGCCAACTAATGGTGCAGAACCTGGGGGCCCCTCTTGGGATTCATGACTCACTCCAGCAGAGGACAGCAGCAGGGCTCTGGCAAGTACAGGCAGATCCAGTTGGGGCTGGTCAGCTGGGTAGTTGCAGGGAGGCCTCTGAAAGCTAGTTGTATCCTTGAAGCTCAAACAGGAAGTCAAGCAACTGATCCCTGGCGTCACTTCCAGAGAGCCTGGGTTCAAGGCAACCAGGCCCAATTTTTCTTCTTCAGACAGCAGGAAAATCCTTCTTCTGAATCTTTCACAGGTCCAGGAGTTTCTCGATGAGAGATTCTGAAGGTGCCACTTTTATACCTGGAAACAGCCTTTGTGTGGGAAATCCCCTGTCTAACACCCCAAACTAGTTCTGGTCAGTTCTCCCCTTTCCTCTGTTCCTGCCTCCAGACTGTCTAAGGTGAGAAAGCCAAGGGGAAGGCCTGGTATCAGCTTCTTTTGAGTATGCTACAGGCAGGGTCCTTTGAAGTGCAATCGGGCAGGGCACAACTGCTCCCCAGCCATCCTGTAAGGAAGATCCGAATGACTCACACCTAGGTCTCGATTGTCTTAATCACTGTAAAGAATACAAGACCAGTAACAGGAGAGCTATTCACAGTCATGTCAGAGAGGCAGTCATGTCAGTCTGGGCAGAAAAATGACAACTTTCTAAAAGTGGCATTTTCTAAATTGTAACTTAAAATCAGACTTTACCATTGAAGAGGTGTTTAAATTAAAATTCATTTGAGTGCAGATGGCATTTCTATATCTGGTTCGAACCTGAAGCTATTACTTAAGTGTATTAAGGTAATTAGTCTATGGAAGAGATTGTCTTACAGCAGCAAAAGACGATGTGAGGAGGTTTTTTTGTGCTGCCGGGAATAGTAAAACGTAATCACACATGTCCTACTTTTCAAATTCCATACCCCCTGCCCTAGGGTGTGTTGGGCCTACTGTTGTAACTTGGGACATGTGTTCACCCAAACCCTCTCCCGGTTTTCCCCCCTCCTTTTTGTAGAATGTTGGTATTTCCCATGTGACAGCCGGGCGCTCGCTGTGGAATGTTGACACAGTGACCCGAGCTATGAGTTTGACAAGCTGACGGCAGTCTGTGATGTTTCACAAGTAAATAAAGAACTTCAGTTTAAACCATCTGTGTCACGCCTTACTACATTTTTTCCTGGCGACGAGGAGGAGGAAACTGAGCCAGGGACAGTGACTGCCGTTTCCCTGGAATTGTGAAGTGCTTGTCAACCAGAAGAACTATTGAAGGAGCCTGTGATCAAAGCTCAACAGGAAGGTGACCGCTATGCAGGAGGACGTGGGAGCAGAGAAAATCAACAAGTAAGGCGACTCTGCAGCGCTGTCCCAGCATAGTGCAGCTCCCTTGATTAATGCCCGTGTTATCAGGCTTAGCTCGGGTGCCTCATCGGGCATCGTATAATTAATAGCGACTGTGTCACGAGCGTGAAGGCGAAGTGAAACTGCTGTGGTCAAGGGATCGTTTCCACATTCGGGTGTCTAATCGGGCATCGCAATCTCTGTTTTGCTGAGGGATTCTGAGTCAGCTGAGGGAAGGAGCGTCGCTTCTTAGGCGCGCATGCAGTGTGAGGGCAGTGACACGACCGTAAAATCAAAGGCGGTTTGGTCAGGAAACAAAGAAGTTATATTTGGACGCTCAGAGCTGAAATACACTCGCTTCTAGTCTGAAGACGAGCGGATTTTTTTCCCCTCACGGTATCAGCCCCAGCGCGCACGGTAAAAAGCGCTCTAGCGTAACGCTGAAGCGGAAACCAAGCAAGCGAGTCCTGACTGACTGCGCTCCCGCTAGCTGGCTGAAATCAAGCAGCGCACTCACCGCGGGTCCTCCTGAGAGCGGAGAAGACTCGGTTCTGGGTGCACACACCGAAACTCGGTGGGAACGTCGAATAGACTGCCCGGATCGCCGTTTCTTTGAGGGGCAGGTTCAGGAAGCCACAGCCCAGCCGGCAGTGTACAGTTTTCTCACAGGAACTACGCTGAGGGAAACCCTCAGCACAGGAAGTTCCCGCCAGCCAAGGGAAAGCAGCAGTTCAATTGGAGAGTGACAGTACACCGGTAGAGGCAGAAAGTGGACTGCACACACATGGGTGCAATGTGAATGTCTTGCTTTTGTCATGAATTGTGTCTCACACTAAGGAGAAAAAGGGGAAGTGTTTAACATTTGCATGTGGATTCACCTCAGTAGTAAAAGTAAGAGAGTTAAGCTTTTCATAATATTAATGGTAGTAGTTCCATTGGAATTTACATTTATCAATAAATTGTGAAGTTTTATGGCCATGGCAGGAGCAGGAATGAGCCAACCACCCCCCTTCCTCAATGAGTTAGGTGAACCAGTCATTCCCTGGAGAAGGTGGGAAGGAATATTTAAATCATACCTAATAGCAATTGGGGGTAGCAACTACACTAACATACGCAAACAACATATATTGCTACATAATTTAGGTACACATGGAAGGAAAATATATGAGGACATTACAGGAAGATTGATTGAGGATGAGGAAGAGGTGGTGGAGGAAGGTGTCAATGTTTATGAAAGCACCCTGAGAGAATTAGCAGCTCATTTTAAGGAGAAAATAAACGTAGTGATGGAAAGGCATAAGTTCTTCAAGAGAGTTCAGAAGAGGGAGGAGAAGGTGAGCAATTATATAGCAGTGTTAAGAGGGTTGTCAGCCACATGTGAGTTTGGTCAGCTCACGGACTCTTTAATAAGAGACCAACTCGTGAGGTGCACAAATGACACAAAGATACAAGAGGAATTACTTACTAAAAACCCCAATCTGGAGGAGGCAATAAACATAGCTAAGGGCTTAGAACACACAGCACGCTGCATGAGGGAAATGAAGGTTTCAGAGGGCTCTAACAGAGAGAGGGCTGAAGGAAAATCTAGAACAGAGAGTGAAACAGTGTGTAAAGTAGGTGAAAAAGGTAAAGAGCTCACTCGCAGCAAGCCCAGTTCGTCAGTGTGTTATAAATGTGGAAGTCCCAACCACTTAGCCAATAACTGGAAATGTCCGGCAAGGAATGTACAGTGCCGAAAGTACAACCGGTGGGGCCATTTTTCTAAAGTGTGTAAGGCCCCGGGGAAGGCGGTACATGTCATTGAGGAGACACCCCAGGAAGAGGAAAGGGAAAAGTCTTATGTTTTTCAAGTGGGGGATGAGGACAATAATGATGATGTGTATCCAAAATGTGATGTTTTACTTGATGGGGTCAAGTTTTGTATGTTTGCTGATTCATGCTCCCCATATACACTAGTAGATAAGAAAGTGTTTGATGACAAATTTGCCAACCATCCTGTAAAATTGCTACCACCTGATATCAGTCCCAAGGGTTACAACGAAGGGAAGATTCCCCTGGAGGGCATGGCGATCATGAGAATTTCTTTTAAGGATAGGCACACGGTTGGGAAGATATATGTTTCCACAAGAGGTTCGACCCTATTGAGCTGGAGACATCAGAAGCAGTTGAGGATTACACTTGACCCAAACAATAGAGAGCAGGTGTTGTTGATTGAACCAGAAGGAATATCCGAGGACCTCACCAATGAGTTTAGAGAAGTGTTCAGTGATAGATTGGGTGTATTTAAGAACTACATGCACAAGATAGTGTTAAAGGAGGGGGCGGTGCCAGTAGTGCACAAGACTAGGTCCATACCTTTACGCATGAGGGAGCCCCTCCAGCAAGAACTCAAGAGACTAGTCAGTGAAGGGGTCATCACAGAAATTGAGAGTTCTGCATGGCTAGCACCGATTGTCATCATGGCCAAAGATAAAGGGAACAGCATAAGACTCTGTGTAGACCTAAGAGACTTGAATGCAAACATCCTTGTGGACAGGTTTCCTCTTCCCAGGATAGGGGAGATGCTAAGCACCATAAAGGGGGCCAAGTATTTCAGTGTGCTGGATCTATCATCGGCCTATTATCAAATCAAACTCCATCCAGACTCCCAAATCCTTACTGCATTTACCACCCCATTTGGAAACTTCAAGTTTCAGAGAATGCCATTTGGATTGGCATCAGCTGCAGCTGCTTTCCAAAGGGTTATGCAACATGCATTGAAAGACTGCAGGAACACCGTCTGCTTTCAAGACGACATACTTATCTATGGAAGTGGGGAAGAAGAACACAACGAAATGGCTAGAAGAGTTTTGGAAAAATTGAAAGAGGTAGGCTTCACCACAAAACCTTCCAAATGCAAACTGGGAGTAAGCTCAGTAGACTACCTGGGACACACATTATCCGAGGACGGCATCAAGCCAAAACTTGACTTAGTGAGGGCAGTGGAGGATGCTCCAACTCCCAAGAACAAGGAGGACATATTGTCTTTCCTAGGCCTTGCAGAATATATGGCCAAATTCATCAAGGACTTCGCGATGGTTTCACAGCCGTTGAGAGACCTCATAAAGAAGGACAGTGTGTTTGAATGGGGTAAGGAACAAGAGATGTCCATGAAGAGTATCAAGAAAGCCATCATCGAAGCTCCGTATATAGGGAAGTTTGATCCCTGTGGTGTAACCATCATCTCCACAGATGCGAGCAACAGAGGCATTGGGGCGACTCTGGCACAGAAAGAAGGCAGCAAGATAAACGTGATAGCGTTCGCATCTAGAACACTCACCTTGTCAGAGAAGAATTACTCAACCATTGAGAAGGAGGCTCTAGCAGTGTATTGGGCTATACGCCACTACAAATTTTTCATTTGGGGTACCACGTTTGAAGTACAGACGGACCACAAACCGTTGGTTGCCCTGTTCACCAAAAAAGACATGGAAAGCATGACGCCTAGGATAGCTAAATGGGCAGTAGGCTTACAAGCCTATAACTTCACAGTATCATACATCCCGGGGCAACAAAACAGAGTTGCAGACTTCTTGTCGAGAGCACCCACAGAAGGAGATGAAGAAGAGGAGGAGAAGGGTAGCTCGATCCTGGAGGTGCGAATAGCAGCGGTAGAAAAAGAGTCCTGGGAAACACAAATGGAACGAGATGAAGATTTGAAGAAGGTGAGGAGGTATATCTTGGCAGGATGGCCAAAGAAATGCAAGGATGTGGAGACAGAGATCCAGCCATTTTGGAATGTGAGAGAGGAGCTATCGGTGGAAGGGGATCTCGTACTGAAATCAGGAAGATTAGTCCCTCCAGAAGCCCTAAGAAACCAAGTAGTGGAACTGGCCCACGAAGGACATCTTGGGAGAAGCTTGTGCCAGGCCCGACTTCGTGCAGACTATTGGTTTCCAACAATGGACAGAGAGATGGAGGACAAGGTGCGTGATTGTTACGCATGCGCCTTGAGCGATAAAACCAAAATCACAAGAAAAGCACCACTGGCACCAGTGGAAGTTCCAGAAGTGCCGTGGAGCAAGTTAGGATTTGACATTGCAGGTCCCATCCATGGCAGAGGTCCGCAAGACTGTTATTTATTGGTCCTAGTAGACTACTTCTCAAGCTGGATAACCTGCAAGTCAGTACACAGCGTGAGCACAAAGGTGATTGTTGATTTCCTTAAAGAGGTGTTCACCCAAGAAGGCATACCCTCAACTTTGGTCACCGACAACGGCGTCCAACTGGTGTCAGAAGAGATGAAGGATTTCCTCAAAGACTGCTCGGTGAATCACATTCGTACGCCACTGTATTGTCCCAAAGCCAACGGAAAAGTGGAGAGAGTCAACCGGATGTTGAAGGAATGCATACAGTTGGCCAACCGTGCAGGAGAGAACATGGAGGAAGCCATAAGGGACATGCTGTGGGCGTACCACACCACGCCAAAGTCCACCACTGGAAGCACGCCTTTTGAGTTACTGAGAGGAAGAAAAGCAGGCACCAAACTCACTCCAGGATGGATGGGGAGAAAACAGACAACGGAAATCGAGCATGGAGAAGTCAAGAGAAAGATAGAAGCCAGCCAACGTAAATACAAGGAATGGTATGACAAGAAGTGGGGAGTGAAGGAGAGAAAATTTCAGGAAGGTCAAGGAGTCTATGTAAAGAAACCTGAGAGACTATGGAGAGGGGGCGACAAGTTCTATGCCTCCAAGACCATCCGCAGGCCCAATAGAAATTCGGTGGTCCTGGAAGATGGGAGGTTATGGAGCCATGATCGAGTGGTTCCGGCAGACAGGAGAGAACAGGGGACAGGAATGCGAAGGGCAGGAAGTAACGATGTAAGAGAAAACATAAGACAAGACAGAAGGAGTGATAGACTCAGAACATCTCCCCAGTGGCACAAACAGTACATAATGAGATAGACACACTTGCAGGCTCAGTCTTTCTTCCACTTTCATGTATTGTGTCCATAGCGCTTTTTCAATTTCCCTTAAGGGGGATGATGTGTTGTAACTTGGGACATGTGTTCACCCAAACCCTCTCCCGGTTTTCCCCCCTCCTTTTTGTAGAATGTTGGTATTTCCCATGTGACAGCCGGGCGCTCGCTGTGGAATGTTGACACAGTGACCCGAGCTATGAGTTTGACAAGCTGACGGCAGTCTGTGATGTTTCACAAGTAAATAAAGAACTTCAGTTTAAACCATCTGTGTCACGCCTTACTACACCTACCTTAGAGGATAACTAATACATATTAAGAATAAGGGTTTAGGCTTCATAAAAAGATAGGTTTTTGCAGCACTACAGGATGCAGTGCCAGGCCTGAAACATGATTTACAGTGCTAGATTAGTTGGTGGCACAATGTGTGCTGCAGCTCACTTTTACCATATAATTCTCTGGTTGTTTGTAAACCATAAACTAGGAACATATAAGTACATTAAATGTACCAATTGTGAGTATACCAATGTTACTACTTTTACCATGTTTAGAGGAGATAGTACTAGCACTTTGCCCTTGGTTAGCAGGGTGAAAGTGCACACATTCCTAATGCCAACAAAAAAAGAGTTCATCCAGGATACCAGGTTTAACACGTTGCTTGTAATAATCCACATCTTCCTGTTTGTTCCACTGGATCTTTTTCAGAGTTCAGGAAGAACCTAAAAACGTGGATGTTATTACTAGCTTAGAGTTGAACATCTAGGCAATAACTTTTTGTTCCTTGCATGTTACACTTGTGGGTGAGATGCACACATGACATGACATAGTTTTCAAGTCTACATTGCATATAGTACATCTGTAGTCAAAGGACAGCTGAAGCCGTCTGTCGGCGAGACCAAATTAACATGCGTCTAATAAGTCTGTTGCCAACTGACCACTTTGTAGCTGATGACTATGCCCAAGGTGGCAGAAGCACAACCAAGGAATACGTAATGAGATTGTGCACTTTAATCTCATCCAGTAGTTCCATAATCCCATTGATTCAGCCAGGGGGTACCTTCTTCCATCTGGTAATGTTTTTATATTTGTGTTATCTGCAGACAGACAAAGATCATTGTGTCATAATGCATAATGCGCAGGGCAGCACATTTGCACAACCAGATTCAGAATTCATTAATGCCTATGTGAGCTCCTCACAACAGGATGGACCTGAGAGTACAAAACAAAAATAGATTAAAAACCTTTTTTGCATTTCGATTTCACAACACGTACAGAGACGTTATTCACAGACAGGCAGATATCTTTGTGTAGCAGGCACACCGCCAGCCCAAGAGAATCAAAGAAGACACGTCAAAGCTTAGAAAACACTGCTCCCCCCTGCCATCATCAAAGAGACAGAATACAGACCCCCTGCTCTGAACATCCACTGACATGTGGACAGATCTCGTCCCTGTTTGGTTTGCAAGGATTTAGGTGGCTCCCCCTGGACGTCAATGTACCAAAATTTCAGGAGTAGCAAAAGTGACATCACATGCCCTTTGACCTTTACTGTCACTCACACAAACATGCTTACACATACACACACATTTACTTCTTTACACAGACTCCCGCCTAAACACACTCTCATCCACAATCATTCACACAATATACTCCCGTCTGCCCTGCGTTGTTCTTCCCTCTCTCCATTCTCAACTTGCTGCCCCAGCCCATCCCGCTCACCCTTCATCATCAGCTTGCTGCTCCAGCTCCTTCATCCTGCCCTTTGTGTCAGTTGCCCCAGCCCCACCACCAACCCTCCATTGTCTGTATGCTTCTCAACCCGACCACCCTTCATTGTCACCTTGCTAGCCCAACTACTTCTGCCACCCTCCATTATCAGCTTGCTTCCCAAGCCCCTCGTGTGTGCCCTCATTTGTCAACTTACTTCCCTAGTGCCTATCACTCACCCTCCACTGTCAGTATGCTCTGCCTCCCCCCCCTGCCTTCCCTCTGCTGTTCATTTGCCTCCCCAGTCCCTCCCGCCTACACTCCATTTTCCGTGCTCCTTCTATCCCAACCCCATCCATGTCAGCTAGCTGCTCCAGCCCCTCCTGCCCACCCTCTGTTGTGAACCCGGACCCCAACCATTCCCACCCACCCTCTGTCGTCAGATTGCTGCCACAGCCGCCCATGTGCGCCTTCCAGTGTCGGCTTGGAGCCAAAGCCCGTCCTACCCACCACGCAGTGTCAGCTCGATAGCCTGGTCTCGCAGCACCCACGGCATATGGCCTCCATTGTCTGTGTGTTCCTAAGCCCACTCTGACCGCCCTTGATTATCCATGTGCTTCCCTAGCACCTCCCAGCTGCCCTCCATTGTCAGTTTGCTGCACCAGGCCCTCTCATATGCTCTCCATTGGTAATGTTATTGTAAACGTTAACTGGTATTTATATAGCGCCAAATCACTGGCAGGTCTCTTAGCGCTTGGTAGAGAGTGGTCAGTACCTACTAAACGGTGTCATAAACAGTGCATAGAAGGGGAGCTTTACCTTACTCTCCTGCCCTTCCTTTTTCTCCTTCTGTCCTCCAGTCCTGTCGTCCAGAAAGAGGAAAAAGCCACAGAGGATTGTTTGTGTCCCTTCCTTCACTAAAACAATTGTGGTTGTAATGCAGGCCCGCTTGCACCATGGCACAAGGGAGCCTGCTTTGAGGCCAGGCTGCACCCTGTGCACTAGCTCAGAGAGCCGGAATACGCAATGTCTTAGTAGATATGGTGCATTCCTACCCTCTCATGTCACCTGGAGCAGAGCAGCAAGGTGTCTCGCTGCGTTGCATGACTTGTTAGTAAATCTGCCCCTACTTATTATCATTCACTAGAATAATGGCGGAGATTACCGAGAAGAAACAGAAGGAGGCAGCGCATCTGCTGCTCAATGAATCGAACACCATTGAATAAGAGATGCAATCTAGAGGTGCGGAGAGTAATAACACGCTGAAACTCCAACAACAGATTTTTAAACTTGAAAGACTGTGCAAACAGGAGGTCAACAAGAGGCGTCACTTCAAAACTACATTGATGCGGAGGGAGCTCTCCGAGGCCGGGTCATTTTTATTGCAAAGAGGTTTGAGAATCCAAGAGAGGGACTGATGGGGGAGTGGTCAGACTTTATGTCTATAATGTGTAAAGACTTGATGGTAATAGTTGTAAAACTTGCCAAACTGGATTTTATTGACATAAAGAAAGTATTTGATGTGCTGAATCAAGAAATAGACATATAAGGCAATCAACAGCCTGTATAGACATTTGAAAAACCAGTTGAGCATTATAGTGGACACATATGGAGAAGAACTCAAAAGAAAAGAAAAAAGACTAGGCTCAGGTATGGGCCGTCACTTTCTAAAACAAATATGACTTCTTCAGAAAAGGCTAGGTGGCTCATTACAATGTTCGTCTGCCATCGTTTCAGATTTGGGACAGGTGGCCTCCCCACAATCCGAATTACGATGCGAACGCCACCACGGAGGTCGCATCATCTATACTTTGCATTGTGATGGGGATGCAGTCAGCAGCCCCTGCCGCAATGCAAAAAAAAGGCACTTACATATGTCTTCACTATGCTGTGCCTGCCACATGGTGCTGGGATATGTTGGCGGGGCACCATAGGTGCCCTCCAGCGCCCTTGCCCCAGGCCCAGGGAGGAAGGTGGGCCCGCTATGGGCCCCCATATCCATTTCCGCCTGCCTATTTGTGGCGGGTTGACCACCGCTAAATGACTAGCGGAAAGAAATATTATAATCCCAATGGCTGTGCCGCAATGCTGGGCAATGGATGTGCTCCAACAGGCTGTCGGAAAAGGACTGCCTGTCGGAACCGCGACAACAGTCTGTCTTTCCGACCACCACGCTTCTCCAACGCTTCCCCCCCTCCATCATAATACAGCGGGTGGAAAAGTGGAGTCCTGTGGCGGATGGCCCGCCACCGACAAGCTTTCGTGGTGGGCCCTCCGCCATCGTAATCAGGCAATTTTAGTTACACTGGCAAAATTAACGTATTTGTGGGAATTTCGCCTATCGCATGTTACAAGAAATTCCCAAAAGTATGCCATCACATCCACTCACTTAATTAAGAGTAATTCTGGACAGAAATTGGGAGCATAGGAAAAACAAACAGACAGAACATGAGCGGCTGCAGCACATTCTGTTGCATTTAGAGCTATTTGCTTAGTCCATATTGTGCTGAAAAGTGCCAAGACAAGGCAGATTACAAATGGGCTGGTGGATGGTGAAGTATAATTTAACAAATAAGGGGCATGTGCAGAATCTGTTCTTAATGAACTGAATTTCACATAATTTGCCTTTTTCCTGGGCCTCTTCCTCTGATAAAGTTCAGCAGGTTCGACCTACAAGAAACTGTCAGAGGAAAACAGCAGAGCTGTGATAATTCATTTTTAACATGTCAGATGTTTACTGAATCAATACAGCTGATGAATTCACGTTGAGAATAAAAATGAGAAAACTAGTAAAACAGAGTGCCAGAGCAAAGACTAGAGGCTAGGTAGATAGATCACCGTATTTCCAGAGGCTAGGTAGGCTTGAGACTGGTTACCTGTTTGTAAGAAACTGGGTTATTGGTTGTGGTTGGGTGGTAGCCCTACTCAGACAACAACTACAAAGCTTGTGAGGGTGAATCACAAAAATCATTGAATCAATTTGTGCTTAATCCTCTGGCAGCTAGTCACAAACAGTTTGGGCTAAATTATAGGAATGTGTATAGTAGTTCTGCAGCACACAAACAGTAATAACAAAAGTGAAAAAACAATAGAAGAACATTCCCAAACCAATTTAAAGTATAGTTTATTAAATAAAATGCTACCAGAATGAATAGATTTAATCAGTAGAACCTAAGATATTCAATTTATTCGTTTTGATTGAAAAGCAAAAAAGCACCAGCTAGGTAATCAACTCATGCAGGACACGGTCAAAAGTTCAGGCCAACCGCATTGGATACAGGAACCAGGTTTATCCAGCGGAGAGATGTACCTTATGTCTATTGTTGCGAGGCTTTCTGTCGCTCTGCCTCAGTTCCAATCATGAGCCGTGCAGTGCTGCAATTCAAAGTCCTGTGTCGAACTGCATTGCACTCTTATCCGCATTGCACTTCAATCCGATCAGCAGCTGCAAGGGCTGTTATACGAGGACTAGCAAGAAGTTGCACCACTTTGACTGGGGTCCATGCGTAGCTGCAATAGAAGGTAAGGTATTGAGTTGCGTCATGCCGGCGGCTCCTCTAACGGCGGAGAAGCATTGCCCCACTGCTCCGAGTCAGTCAACGAAAAATAAAATGATCATAAATCAATATTGTAATTATATTTTCCACTGACTGACTGAGCCATGGAATCTAGGGTGGGGCCGGGTCGGACCTTAGCAGGGAGGAGGAGTGATGAGCACTGTACATGCGCCTTCTTGGAACGGCCAAACCGACATGCACACTTACATTTCTCCACCCCAGCTGTGTAGCACCACCGGGTGGAGAAATGGCATAGACTACCTGTGCCTGAGCGGGCGACAGAACAGCCCGCTCAGGCCAATCCTGATGCTTCTGTGTCTGGATTGGGTGAGGAGTCTGTGGTTTGTGCCCCAGTGACAGCCGGGAGAAAAGGAGCAGTGAGGCAACCAGAAGCATCAGCAATGGAGGCAGCGAGAGCGAAGTGCTTTAAAAAAAGTTATTTTTTCTTCTAAAACCGCTCCTGCCCCACCACTTTTGGTATCCTGCAACCACCACAGTAGCCTGCCGCAGGGCTCAGCAGGTCCAGTTGCAAGTCCAGGTACATCCAGTGTAGCAGGCCAGCTGTGAAGTTACAGGCGTCCACTAAAGTTTTCTGTGTTCTTGTACATTGCAGGAGGTCAGCCCACTGACTCTTGTAGTCACTCTGGGTAAGCTTGGGATGAAGGTATGCAAGTAAAGTTTTCCTTGCCAGACAACAAGGCAGTCCTCAGCAGCAGGGAGGTTGTCTGGGAACAGCAGGTCTACAGGTCCATGAGTGTTCTGAAGAAAAGCTCTGGAGGTCCCATGTTTATACCTGGAGAAAGCCTTTGTATGGGAGATTCTTCATAATACTCCCACTTCAGGTTCTGAAATGTTCTTCCCCTTCCCCTATCCAGGCTACAAAGAGCTTGGGGTGACAAAAGATAGGTCCGACCTGATGTCACATCTGTTTGTGTGTAATATGAAATACAAATTTCTTAAAAATGAAAAAAAATATTATTAAAAATGTGAGACACCATTTTTACCAATAAAACATTTAAATTCAAAATTACAATTACATTTAAATACTAAATAATCCAAAATATTTTTTTTAACAAATAAAATTTGGCCAAAATATTTTTGGATACAATTTTACATTAATAAACCAATCATACGATTTTCATGTACTATTTCATTTTTTAATAAAAATATATATTTTAAACAACATTCTAAAATTACTCACCACCCTTAACCCCTATAAACCCATCATCCTGCTAGTAAATCTTTAAAAAAAAATAATATTAAAATATTTACAATAAAGTCACTCCCCATCCATAGCCCCTAAAAATCCAACATCAAACCTAAAATGTAACATTTTTAAAAATATTTACATTTTAATCAATTATTTATATAAATTACTCCCAACCTTTATCCCTTTTAAACCAAACATCCTGCTCCCAAATTTAATATAAATTTGAGAAATATTTTAAATGTAATCAATAGTTTTTTAAATTACTCCACACCCTTATCACATATTACAAAATGTATAACTAATACAACATAAATAGAAAAAAAACTAAACAAAAAAAGTCAATCAACAACTATATTTTTGCCATCAATATAAACAAAATCGATATTTCTAGATTACATAAGAATATATATTCTTAACTACAAAAAAAGTACCAAAATATTTTGCACCATCAATATTCTTGACTTGATATTCATGTCAATCGATATTTCCAAGTTGATATCAGAGGGCCAGATGTAGGTAGCCCTTTACCGATCGGAATCGGCCGAAAATACAGTTTTTCGGCCGTTTCCGATCAGTAAAGGGCTATGAAGATGTAGGGGCACATATTCGGTAATTTTACTGAATCATTATTATTAACGAATCGGTAAATTTACCGATTTGGTAATATTTACCGATTCGGTAAAATTACCGAAAATGCAATGTGGGTAGCCAATTTTCCATTGGCACATGGCTTTCAGAATCGGTATTTTACCATGGAATACAAATCCATGGTAAAATACCGATTCCTGTGTACATGCACATCTGTGCATGTACACATGTGCCATGTGACAGACAGATGTGCCCTTAGGGCATGTCTGTGTGCCACATTGCACACATGCCCGTTTTGGGGGTGCTAGAGGGTGTCAAAGTGACAAATTCGGTATTTACCGATTCGGTAAATACCGTATCGGTATTTGAATTGATTCCTATGGGCTTCAAGGCCCATAGGATTCAATAGCAAATACCGATTCGGTATTTACCGAATCGGTAAATACCGAATTTCAAGGTATCGGTAAAAAATCCAGATGTTGGTACCTACATCCCATTTACCGATTTTGAAATACCGAATCGGTAAAATTCGGTATTTCAAAATCGGTAAATGGGATTTACCTACATCTGAGCCTCTGTCTCTGCACCCCTGTCCACCCCTCAGCCCTAAACTCCCTTTGTGTAACTACCTGGAAGCAATACACAAACTCCAACAGTAGGGTCATACACAGTCATGTGTGGTAGGACACTGGCAGACGGCTCAAATGATTAGAGCACGAAAATGTCAACTTTCTAAAAGCGGCATTTTTAGAACTAAGGGGCCTATTACTATCGCGTTCGTAAGACCACCCTGACCGCCATGGTAGCGGAAAACCACCGCCTGCCGACACCGCGGCAAAACCAGCAGACAGATTATGATTCACTGCCCAAAAAATCCATCTGCGGCGGAAAGAACCACCGAAAAACCGCCCGACGCATGTGAAGAAGGCAAAAACCAGTCTGTGGTGGTCGGATTTGCTGCAGAAACATACCGACCCGCAGACACCGGCCTCAAAATTTGGATTTCCTCAACATGCCTGCGGTGTTTTCGGCTGTTTCAGACCGCCGTGGTTGAAAACATTGATGAATGAGAGGGACGACAGAAGGGCTGGAGCATAGCCACCGCTGAGTACCCTCTGTGAAAAAAAAAGGCGGGCGAAAGAAAAATACACAACATGGCCAGCAAATGCACACAGCAAACTAGTCCTGGCAACAAAAACACCTAACACATCCCAAAGGCAGCCTCCCCATGGCAAATTCAAAAAGTGCAAATCCCAGGACAACCCACACAAAACACCTGACAGCAACACCTCATTTTGACACACCCACATAGTTGAGTATAAAACCAGACCTTGCCTGATCACAATCCTTTGCAACACTCCAGAAGAGAAGGGCCCAAAAACACATCAGAAAGGAGAGGCAAAGCATTACACCACACATACATCACCACTACCACCGCCACTTCCACACCTGGACCACTAACACCTTTGCATATCACACAACATACACATCACCAACACAACGACCACTTCCACACCTGCACCTATAACCCCTTGGCACATCACACACCAGGGCACCACAGAAAATGCCAAAATTCACTGAGAGTGAGTTGAGGGTAATGGTAGATGAGATAATCAGGGTTTAACCACAATTGAATGGTAACCTGGTCCAAAAGACACCTTTAGCCACCAAGATCCAAATGTGGGCAAGGATAGTTGACAAGGTCAATGCAGTAGGGACCACCCCGCGTTCCAAGCAGGAAATTAAGAAGCGGTGGCATGACCTGAAGAGGCCTGTGAAAGAAAAGAGTAACAAGTACTGTGAGCTTGGCACAGGGACTGGGGATGGCGCTTTCCCTCCACATAAAACGTTCACTGAATGGAAGTAGAAGCTGCTCACCATGCTGCAACCAGAGAGTCTCACAGGAATATCCGAGGGAGTTGAGTCTGGTAAGTACAAACAAATGTACACCATCACACTGCTATGCACTGACTTGCACAACTACAAAGCTACACCTCCTAGGCACAAGTCAGGTCATCAGCACCCCAACACCCATCATAGGTCTCACAGATGTAACATCAACTCCATCTGAATCACCACAAAGCTACACAACATTGACAGGGTGGCATGTGTACTGGCAACCAGCACCACAACTACCACCATGCCCCCTGTCCCACCTCTGAGCAGGATGGAGCACTCCCCCACCCAGAAGCAGTTGGAAGCCATTGTACCACCACAAACAAACTCACAGGTAAGTAGCCATCTTCCCAGGGAAGGCTGTTTGGGGGGTTGGCAGGCCTGCAATACTGCTCCCAGCATGTTCCATTGTTCCCCTGCTGAGCAAGATGGAGCACTCCCCAACCACCAGAAGCATGTTCCCACCATTGTATGGTTCACCCTCATCTAACAGGTAAGTAGACATCTTCCCAGGTTGTGCTGTTTGGGGGTGTGAGACCTGCACTACAACTCCCACAGACCCCCCTGTCCCACCCATGAGCACGATGGAGCACTCCCCACCCACTCAGAAGCTTGTGGCAGACAGTGTATCACCACAAACAAACTCACAGGTAGGTAGCCATCTTCCCATTGAGGGCTGTTGGGGGGTGGGAGGCCTGCACTACTACTCCCACCATGCCCCCTGTCTCATCCCAGAGCAGGATGGAGCAATATGATGTTGGGAGTGTGATGCAGGGTCTTGTAAGTGGCCTCTGTGTTGGGTGCAGCTGTTATGCATTTGAACTACCCGTACTTCCTAATGTTCTTTGAGTAATGGGCATTGACATTGTATTGATAGTCGTGGGCTTCAGGTCTCGTCAGCTTTGGGTCAGTGTGGGAAATCCCATGTAAGGGCACATCAGTGTGCAGATTCTGAGTGTACTTTCATTATTGCATGCATTGCCTGACTTCAGTATGTTGATGTTTAGACATCTAATACTAATGTGCAACGGTAGTTGTGATCCACAATACAACATGGTGTATGGCATAAGCTAATGGCAAGTGTGTTATATTATCATCTGTATCTGTGTTGTCCCCTTCTGCTCCACCCAGACATGGCAGTGGCAACATGTGGTGGGGTACATCTTTGCCTCCTCCAGGGCCCTGGGTGTTCTCAGTGCTATTTGTGTGTCTGGTTGAACTCAGCCCTAGAAACGATAGTGAGCTGTGTGGTCATCCCATGGCTGACTTGTGCCCCGTTAGCCTGTTGACAGGCAATGGTTGTAGTCCAAAATGTAGGCTGCCTAATGTTTTTGCACAGGGTGGAGTGTAACAGGAAAATGTCATCAACTTTAGTGATGCTTTCTTTGCATATGAATGTTCTGTTGGTGCCAATGAACTGACCCTACATCTCGCTCTCAGGCAGCATCTCCCTTGGGCATGGAAGGACAGGGGACGGACACCAGTGGTGAGGCATCAAGCACAACTGCTGCTCAAGGGCAAAGTGGCACAGATGTGACCAGTGTCTCAGAGGGGGACCGGAGTCTGCTTGAGGAATCACAGCCAGAGACGCAGAGTACAACGTCATCAGATGCCAGCAGTGATGCATCTATGTTGGCTGGAACTGGGAACTCTGCCTCAACTTCAACCACACAGCGTCTAGTGCCCACCCTCCCGGCTACTTCCACTGTTGCTGCCCGTGTTCGCACCAGTAAGAAGGGAAGAGTGTCCTTTACCCCTGGCACTGCTGACCATGCCCATGTCCCCCACCTGCTATCAGTGCTAAGTCTGTTGACCTTTTGCGCCAGCTGTGTGTGGGTTAGACAGCTCTCCTCAATGCCTTTGTAGACCACGCCAAAAAGTGGCTCTGGTGGTTGCTTTCATGGAGGGCCTTCATTTAGATGTGGGTGGGCACACCGGACTGTTTAGTCTTTGTCCACCTGTGACTGCAGCCCTTCAAGTTGCACAATCTCAGGGTCCAGGTCAAGTCCCCTGTCCACCCTCCTGCTGGTGGCCACATCTGACGATAGTGACCACACACCACAGACCATAAGGGCTCGATACAGTACACACAGCACACAGTAGCAGCAGCCCGAGAGGTCCAGGGCACAGACACTATCCCAACAGAAAAGTAAAGCCACCCCAGAGCGCACAGACAAAAGCCCATCAGGCAACACCAATGGCCACAAAGGCAAGAAGCAGGCCTCAGGGTCACATGCCTTAGAGGCATCCCAAGCCAAAGACTCTCCTGTCCCAAAAGCATCCCGCAAAGATAAGCAGACAGTTTCTGTGCCTGCTGAGAAGGTGGTGCCTGCAAAGAGTACACATAAGAAGGGCTCCAAGGCAGATTCACCCACAAATTCTACTCCCATCCAAAGCCCTGGGAAACAGGGAAAGGATGGCACTGTTGATGGTACATCTGGTAAACAGGGGATAGAGAAGCATGGGCAAGGTAAGGCAACGTGTCCTACTTGATCCAGCATGTCCCCAGAGGGTGGGGCACCGGCTGCACCTGATGCAGCTTTGGTTGAGAGTTCGCCTGTTGTGTCCACACCACTTTCCATCAGTCCCAAGACAGGGAAGCCATTTCCACTCCCATAGAAGTGAAGGGCACCCCTCCACAATCTCCCAGCCACACTGTGTCTCACTGCAGCATGACTCCACCTCCACGTGCCACTACACCACCTGGTCCAAGCAGCCCTCCAGCTTCCTAGGCCACCGATGCCCCAGCCTCAGCTGGGGCTCCCTCTTCCGGGTCCAGTCCTCTGAATTTGCCTGACACACAGCCACCTCCCAGTCCGACTAACAGGCAAGTCTTAGTGGTAGTCCCCCTCACACACCTGTCTTGCCGACAGTGGTGCCTGTGCTGCCCATTATTACCACCCTGACTGTGTTGCTGACAATGGCAGGGTACAGTCACACATATTCCTTGTGCATGATCACATGTACCTCAACTACACTTTGCCCTGGCCACTGGCCGTGTGGTTACCTGCTGTTTAGCACCTGCCAGTGCATCTTCTCATGGACATACTCTGCACTTTGCCCTGGCCACTGGCCTTGTTGTTCACTGCTGTTTGACACTTGCCTGTGCAGATTCTCATGGACATACTCTGCACTTTGCCCTGGCCACTGGCCTTGTTGTTCCCTGCTGTTTGAAACTTGCCTGTGCAGCTTCTCATGGACATACTCTGCACTTTTCCCTGGCCACTGGCCTTGTTGTTCCCTGCTGTTTAACACTTGTCTGTGCAGCCTCTCATTGACATACTCTGCACTCGTCCCTGGCCACTGGCCTTGTTTTTCCTGATGTTTAACACTTGCCTTTGCAGGATCTCATGTACCTCAACTGCACTTTGCCCCGGCCACTGGCCTTGCTTAAGTCAAATTTTGGAGCCTATCTGTGTCATGTGTGAATAAAAAGAAGTTATTCTATTTGTCTGCCTTATCAGTGTCCTTTCCAAATAAAGGTTTTCTGTGTAGTCATGGTTTACTGTGACACATGAACTATATGCCACTTCACCATTGCCTATGGCTTGTTTCCACAGTTCCTGTTTTATCCACTTTAGGGTTCTAGACTTGTCCATATGTGGGTGTTAGGTTAGCTGTATGTTTGCTGGCTGAAGGACTGCTTGACTTCCTGGGTGTGGTGTTATCTGTGTGCTGTTTTGCTTGTTGTTGTGGGTTTTCCTAGTGTGTCACTCATAGCTGTGTGGGACTTGAATGTTTGTTGTGCACACACTGCTTATGGTGCATGCAGTGCTGTGAGTGTATGTAGCCTTGTCCTTTCCTGGTGTGCATCCCCTGATGTGCTGCTGTGTTTGCAATGTGATTTCTTGGCATGTGCATCTGTTGTGTGTCTGATGTTGCTGTGTGCAGTGTGTGGGCTGTGTTGTCTCTTGCAGTTGACAGGTCCACTGTATGCAGTGTTGTATTTGCACGCCAGTGTGTGTGTTTTTCTGTTGTGTTTTATTCAGTTTTGTTTTGCCAGTGTGTTGTGCCTTACTTGTGTGTCCGTCACATGTACTTAGGTCCATTCTATTTCCTGTGGTTGTGTTTGGTGGGTCCTTGGTACTACCCTCCTCTCATATTTGAGCTGTCTCTTGTCATTCTTGTGCCTGTGCATGCATGTGGTACACTATGACACCATGTTCATTTGATGGGTTGTGTGGTATGTCTGTCTGTGTGTCATTTAAGGCCCATTCCTCCCTGTTGGTATCCATCATTGTTTTGTGTTGATGCACTTCTTGACTGTGTTGTGGTATGTTGTCTGTGCCTTGTTCCTGACTGATTAAGTTGTGTACTCCTGCTGTGTCTGTGCTCCCATTGCCTTTCCACAGTTTTGCTGCACAGCTCATGGCTGGTCTTGCTGTGGTTGTGTGTTTGTTTTTATTCAATTATGTGTTTGGTTGTTGTTTTTGTGCACACATTGGTTCAGGCTTCCCTGTGTGTGTGTGATGTTTGTGGACCCCCAGGGTGTGTGGTTGTTTGTCAGTGTGTTGGTTGGACATTATTGGCACCCTTCTGTGTGTGTGTGACACTGGTTTTGTTTGCTCCAGGTGTGAGGGGGTGAGTGTGAAGGTTCATACTTGTGTCTGACAATCATGGAGTGTTGCAATGGGCCCTGTGGGTTGTGCTGCTGACATACTCCTGGCAAGTGTTTGGATACAGATGTGAGGCTGTTGACTGTTTGACTTCATTCCCTTCATTCCATCCCTGTGCTTATACACGGGTTGCCTTGCTATTTCCCTGAGTTGTTTTACTTCACTCACTGTGCCAGCCATGTGTGATATGACGGGCTGAGGGTGTTGTTATATGTACACATGCTTGGTGGTTGTCTCCTTGGCTTTACATTTGTTTGCACCCACCTCACTTTGGCTTTCCTATTTGTTGTCCTCCATTGATGCTGGCATGTGGTCTGTGTATGTGGCTCAATCAATCAATCAAGAATTTGTAGAGTGCACTACTTACTCGTGAGGGTCTCAAGGCGCTGGGGGAAAAAAAGGGGGACTACTGGTCAACCAGTCAGGTTTTGAGTAGCCTCCTGAAGGTCAGTAGTTCCTGGGTCTGTCGTAGGCTCAGTGGGAGGGTGTTCCAGTTCTTGGCGGCGAGGTGGTAGAAGGATCTGCCGCCGTGTGTTGTTCTTCCTATGTGGTGGGACGGTGGAGAGGGCGAGGTCGGTGGAACGGAGCTGGCGGTTGGGGATGTAGAAGAAGAGTTGTCTGTTGAAATAGGCTGGGTGGTCTTGTGGGTGCCTTGTGTGCATGGATGAGGAGCTTGAAGGAAATCCTCTTGTTGACGTCGAGCCAGTGCAGGTTTCTCAGGTGGGGGTGATGTGGCTGTGGCGTGGTAGGTCCAGGATCAGGCGTGCAGAGGCGTTTTGAATGCGGTGCAGTCGTTTGATGAGCTTGACCAGGGCTCCCGCGTAGAGGGTGTTTCCATAGTCGAGTCTGCTACTGACGGGGGCCTAGGTGACTGTTCTTGTTTCTGTCGGGATCCACCTGTAGATCTTGCGGAGCATGCGGAGGGTATTGAAGCAGGAGGAGGAAACTGCGTTGACTTGCATGGTCATGGAGAATGTTGAGTCGAGGATGACTCCCAGGTTGTGTGCGTGGTCGGTGGATTTCGGGGCTGCTCCCAGTGCCATAGGCCACCAGGAGTCATCCCAGGCTGAAGGGTTGGAGCCGGGGATGAGGACCTCCGTCTTGTCCGATTTCAACTTCAGCCGGCTGATCTTCATCCAGTCGGCGACGGCCTTCATTCCTTCATAGAGGTTGGATTTGGCAGTGAGGGGGTCCTTAGTGAGGGAGAGGATCAGTTGAGTGTCGTCGGCGTAGGAGATTATGTTGAGGTCGTGCTATCGGGCTATGTGTGCGAGCGGGGTCATGTAAATGTTGAACAGCGTCGGGCTGAGGGAGGATCCCTGGGGTATGCCGCAGTTGATCTCGGAGGCTTTGGAACGGAATGGGAGGAGGCGGACGCTCTGGGTTCTGCCGGAGAGGAAGTAGGTGGTTCAATCCAGATGCTTGTCTCGGATCCCTGTGGCATGGAGGCGTGCGTGTATTGTGCGGTGGCAGACAGTGTCAAAGGCGGCGGAGAGGTCCAGGAGGATGAGGGCTGCAGACTCTAGCAGGGTCCTGATGTCGTCGGTGGTGGCGATGAGGGCAGTCTCAGTGCTGTGGTTGCTGTGGAACCCTGACTGGGATGGATCCAGGATGCTGTTCTCTTCGAGGTATTGGGTTAGCTGTCTGTTGACGATCTTCTCGATTACCTTGGCTGGGAACGGAAGCAGAGAGATGGGCCTGAAGTTCTTGAGGTCTCTCGGGTCCGCCTTGGGTTTTTTGAGTAGGGCGTTGATCTCCGCGTGTTTCCAGTTCTCTGGGAAGGTCGCGGTTATGAAGGAGAGATTGATTATGTTGCACAGGTGGGGTACAATGGAGCTGCTGGCTTGTTGAAGATGTGGTGTGGGAGTGGGTCTGACGGGGAGCCGGAGTGGATTGTGCTCATGGTCTTGATGGTGTCATCTATGTTCACGTTGGCCCAGGCTGGCAGGGGGTCATGGTCGATGGTGTGCGGAGGGTCTGTTGTGTTGCTGTCGGGGCTGTCTGGGCGTTGAAGCTGTCGTGGATGTCAGTGATCTTGTGGTGGAGGAAGGTGGCGAGGGAGTCGCACAGGGCTTGCGACGGCGGGATGTCGTTGGTGTTGGAGCTGGGGTTGGAGAGTTCCTTTATGATGTTGAAGAGCTCCTTGCTGTGGTGTGCGTTGTTGTCGATGCGGTCTTTGAAGGAAGTCTTCTTGGCAGACCTGATGAGGTGATGGTGTTTGCTAAAGCTTATGTATCTGCAGTTCCGGCAGGTGAAGGGACCATCTGTGTGTTTCGGTGTGGCCTTGAAGCAGGTGTGGGTCCTCCTGGGGTTGAGGGCATGCAGTGTGCTGACATCGTAGTGGCAGCAGTCATCGTGAAGGGCTTGCCTTAGGCACGTCCTCGGCGCGCCAGCGGTGCGGACGCCCAGCAGCCTCCATATATGGGTAGGTGGGAGGTAGGAGCAGCTAGGAGCCGGGAGCAGCGAATGGGCAGTCAGGGGGGTGGGGACGCGAGGCGCAGAGGCGGGACAGAAGCAAGAGCACAGAATCCCAGGGGCAATGGAGTGAACAGAAGGCGACAAAGGCACAGAATCACGGGGGCAGCAAAGGGGACAGAAGGAGAAAAAAGGTACAGAATCACGGGGGCACTGAAGGGGACAGAAGGAGAAAGAAGACACAGAATCACGGGGGCAGCTAAGGGGACAGATCGAAAAAAAAAGCCACAGAATCACAGGGGCAGCAAAGGGGACAGGAGAAAAAAGGCACAGAATCAAGGGGGCAGCGAAGGGGACAGAAGGAGAAAAAAAGGCACAGAATCACGGGGGCAGCGAAAGTGGACAGGAGAAAAAAGGCACAGAATCACTGGGGCAACAAAGGGGAGACAGACAACAGCAGTCACAGACAGCAAGAGAGTGCAATACAATGGAATGACGAATGACAAACAAACCTAAGGCCTACCACTGGCCACCAGGGATGAGGTGCAGGTGGTAGCCTGCGGGTGGTGGAGGGCCTCACACTTCCTCAGCAGTGGCAGCTGTGGCAGGGAGGCACAGGCTGTGCTGTGCGGAGGGGGAGCAACCTACCTGGTGGCTGTGTGTCAACGTGGGGTATGTCTGTGTGACTTGGCAGGCTGCGTGTCCAGTAGGGTGTTTGTTTGTTTATTATCTGTGTGTTTGTTCATTTTGTGCTTCGACTCAGTTTCCTTGCCATGAGTGCGGTGTTGTTGTGGTTAGTGGGTTGTCCGGGCCCTGTGCTTCTATGTTGTGTGTTCCTCTGCAGCCACACTTACTGTGGCAGTCTCCCTAGTTATTCGGTGTGTGGTGCAGGGTGTGGGCTCACCTGGCTAGTAATTGTGCATGGGGGCACTGGAGATGCACCTGGCATGTCCCTTCATGGGGGGGCTGGTGTGTGGAGGGTGGAGGTGTGAACCTGTGGGCTTTATGCACTATCCATGCCTGGCGGGTGCCCTGCCTTCTGCATTGTGCGCATGTTTTCAGGCGGAATCACTGCTGCGGTGACGTGACCGGGACATTACTTCAAGATCGCAGAAAATGGGTGGCCTGAATGCAGGGGGGTGACTTGGTGACAGGTAGGCCATTTCTGGGTACACTTGTGGATGTGTTCCTGTCCCCACCAGGATGTCTGGTGTGGACAGGAACCCTATATCAGCCGATGAGTTGTGTGTTGTGTTTGTGTGCGGGATTGTGTGTCTGTGTACCTGCGGCGGTGTCCGTAACAGTCCATGATTTGCTGGTGATGTATTAGGTACGTTAAGGAAAACATAGGTCCTAAGCTTAAGCGAAATCAGACAATGATATTATATAGACCACACTAGGCTGCTATATATTATTTCCTTGTCCAGCCGAACAGGGAATTTATTAATCAGATCAAGTATTGAAAGTTCAGATACATTTAGCAAACAAAACATTTCATTGCAGTAAGGCACAGTCCTGTACCATACTGAAAGGGTAAGTGAAAAATAGAAAGAACGGTAGTAGAAAGAAAAGGTACTTCAGGCAAAGGAAGTGAGCAATCGGGGCACTGTTTTAGAATCAATGTTATCAGTGTTTCCCGGAGTAGCACATACACACACTAATGTACAATCGTTAAACGTATGTCTACTCAAAGGAGTCGACGTTTCGATCCCGTGCTCTAGTTACAAAGGGATCATCTTCAGGACTTAACAATTTAATTGCCTGGTTTAAATATGTACGCTTATTGGGGAAAAAAACAGGGAAAAAGAACAGGAAATAACAAAGTTTAAGTTGGTTTCAGAAAAAATGAGAGAAGTCAGCTGAGCCGCATTTCTTAACTGTATTCACAATTTTTCGGAATCGCAATGATAAGGTGTTGCCAAGTGGCGTGGTAGTTGGTTTAAAAACATTGGTGCTCGGTGCATTGAGGTAGGGATAAGTTGGTGACTAGCTGGGTCCTCTGTGATTGCGGCGAGGAAGCAAGTGTGAGGGCTATGGAAATGGAAGTTACACTGAGTAGTGTAACGTATGGCGATGGTATATACCACTGCAGCCTGGCAGTGAACTAAGGAGTGTACCGTGCGGCATGAGCTGGCAGTTACAGAAGAGATCGTTTGGACACAGTGCATTCGGCAGTGTTTTGGAGAGGGCAAGGGAGTGATCGCCACTGGTCAGGTAGCTTCCCTCCGCCCAAGGTGGGGGCGCAGGGCGTAAGGGATCGTTGTGCGCTATGGACTGTTAAAGCTCGTGTGGCTCGATTCCTTGAAGCGCAGAGTTGGTCACGCTGGTGCTGTAAAGGGGAGAGGCATTAAGATACTTGCGGGGGAAGCTATTAGAGTATTTGGCCTTAAAACATTTGCACGACATACCGTAGGCCCAATGCGGTTAAGGACTGTCGAGTTATCCGGGGTAGGACAGTCGTAGAGGAAACTAAAGACTTACCAATAATTAGACCGATGTCTAGAATCAATCGGACCACAGTGGGGGTCCGCTGGCGCGCTTGATGTGGGGCCTGAGGTTGGGAAGGAGCCATCTTGGTCTTAAGCTTGCGCGGTCATGTGACTAGGGGCATGTGATAGAGGCTTGGGAAGGGCCAAGGAGACTTTGGTGTTACATGGCCGCCATCTTGGAGAGGTCCAGTGGCTATAGAGTTAGATTGGAAAGGGAGCCGCTTGCCGCACAGTTGCGTGAGTGAGTGGCACAAGTGAAGCCAATTCGTGATTATTAAAAACGATGCAAGTGCATGTGATATTTAAAAATTATTGATGGCGCAAGTGCATGTAGTATATAAAATGTATTAAATGAGACAATATAGTTGGCACGAGTCCTCGATGGTTATGAGGTGCCTAGAAGACATTCATAGTCTCATGTCTAACATGTGAGAGCTAAGGGCGCCGAAAGTGACTTGGTGAAAAGGTGTAAATTTACATCAAAAGCATTACAAATGTTATACTGGCTCTGAGTAACCTCAATTGAGAGCATTGAATAGTGGCCAATTGTACCAAGCCAAGGGCTAGGTACCACATTTTGCATGTATTGAGAGTGAGCAATGTCTTTCAGAGTTTTCCCGCTATAGAAGTGTTGTCTAGTCCTCACTTCTATTCATTCCTGTGTGGATGGTGTTAAACTGGATTATGGTCTTCAATTCCCCTCGATTTCAGGATTGGCCCAAGTTACCTCCTCTTTGTGGTAACTTGACCGCTTTGAGGATTGTCCATTTGATGTCATCAGCGGTATGGTTTAGTTCTGAGAAGTGTTCAACCAGTGGGGCATTTGGAGTCCCACACCTGATGCGGCTCCTATGTTGGCATATGCGGGTCTTTGCTTTTTGAGTGGTTTGGCCCACATACATTTTCGGATAAGGGCAAAGTATTGCGTAAATGACATTGCTGCTGTTACATTTAGTGAAGGATTTCATTTCAACAGTAATACCATTGTGACAAAAATTGCGTACCTCAATTGCGAAATCACAAACATTACAACATCCACATTTCACATGGCCCAAGAGTGGTGGTAGTCCCCAGTTGGATTCAATGGTTACTTTGGATGTGGGGACTGGCAGGGCTGCTATGACCAAGTGATCCTTCAGGTTCTTGTTTTTCTGGAATGCAAATACTGGTCTCTCTAAATTAATAGGGCCTGCATTTAACGTAGGCCAATGCTTGAGGATAGATTTTCGGATTTTATTTGAGACAGGGGAAAAGGTAGGTACACAGGCTATCCTCTCTGTTTTATCACGTGTCTTAGGTGTAAGTAGAACATCACGTGGACAGTACCATGCCCTTTTGGATAAAGTTTTCACTAGCCTTCTAGGGTTCCCACGTGTTTTTAGTTTGTTGGCAAGGGTATTGTCTTCTCTGAAGTAGTCTGCCTTGGATGAGAAATTCCGCCTTATCCTCAAAAATTGAGAGTATGGCAGCGAGTCTTTCAAAGCCCTCGGGTGGTTGCTGTTATAGCTTAGGCGAGTGTTCCGTTCTGTGGGCTTTCTATACAGGCGTGTTAACAGTTCGCTTTCATTATGATAGATTGTCAAGTCCAGGAAGGTAATTTGTGTTTTGTCCTGTGCAAGGGTGAAGGTAAGGTCTGCACAGTTATTATTGAGCCAGTACAGAAACATATTCATTGTAGTAATGTCAAGGTTCCAGATCAACAAAAAAATGTCTAAATAACGACGCCAGAGTGCTATTCCTGATCGGAATGGATTCCCATCCGTCAGGATAGAACCGGTTTCAAGTGCATCCATAAACAGGATAGCCAGGTTGGGGGCAAAAATTTCCCCCATGGAAGTACCCTTTATTTGTTGATAATATGCATTATCGAAAGTGAAGAAGTTTCTAGATAAGCATAACTCGAGCAATTGAAGAATGAAAAGGGTAGGACCCTATATGGGCGGGAGCGAGAGTCAAGAGTTTTCTGGATGACCAGGAGAGCCGCTGTCTAAGGGATGTTTGTATACAGCGACTCTACATCCATAGTGCAAAGTGTATTGACTGCTGGGTCATAGGGATAGTGTTCTACCAAGTTGATCATCACCATACTATGCCTTATGTAGCAGGCTGTAGATGGTACAAAGTCTTTTTTGAAGAAGTCCACATACACTTCTAATGGTTCCAGAATTGACCCACAGGCCGAGACAATTGGTCTGCCAGGGGTCTTGTCTATGTTCTTATGGACCTTGGGGAGAGTGTATATGACTGGTAGGCGGGGGCTTTTTACATTGAGGAAGCAGTGTTCCTTTTTGCTCAGATAGCCTTCGGTACGTGCGTCCGTTGTAAGTTTTAGTATGATATCTTGGATATCTTTGGTTGGATTTCCGGGTAATCTTTGGTAATGGTCTGTGTTCCCAAGTTGGCGATGGACTTCGCCTTTATAGGAATCAATGTCCTGGAGTACAATCCCACCACCTTTGTCTGCACTCTTTATTATGAGTGAAGAGTTGCTTTTCAATGTGCTTATGGCGTCTTTCTCTTCACGTGAGATGTTATATGGAATGTATAGTTTCTTCTTCTCTAGGTCACATAGGTCTTTTTGGACTAGTTTTTCGAATGTTATGATTTCAGATGGAATCATACTGGCAGTAGGGAGAAATGTGGACGGTGGACGAAATGGTGTATTTGAGTTAGTTGAAGTTGTCGGATGTTAATGTTAATGTTATAGTGATTTGTATAGCGCGCGGCTGCCCCAGCCAAGGGGCGTCCCGGCGCTGCAAGGAGACAGAATGCAGAGAGTTGGAGGTGCGGAGTGAAGAAAAAATTATTGGAAGAGATGAGTTTTGACAGCCTTTCTGAAGGCAAAAAGGTCCTGTATACCGCGGATAGCTTCGGGAAGGCTATTCCATAGCTAGGAAGATGCAGTTGGAAGAAAACTTTGAGGCAGATTAACCTAAAGAATCTCAGTAGTTCAGTCTGCAATTCCATGTAGTTGGGGCGGACAGTATGTACAAAGGAAAAACCTTTTTTCAGGAGTTCTACTTCTGAGTCCTGCAGCATGTGCTTAGATAGGTTAAAAATGGGTGGGGAATGTGGAGTCAATACCTGCATTATTATCTTAACGCCTCTCCCCTTTACAGCACCAGCGTGACCAACTCTACGCTTCAAGGAATTGAGCCACACAAGCTTTAACAATCCATAGCGCACAACGATCCCTTACGCCCTGCGCCCCCACCTTGGGGGAGGGAAGCTACCTGACCAGTGGCGATCACTCCCTTGCCCGCTCCAAAACACTACCAAATGCACTGTGTCCAAACGATCTCTTCTGTAACTGCCAGCTCATGCCGCATGGTACACTCCTTAGTTCACTGCCAGATTGAAGTGGTATATACCATCGCCATACGTTACACTCCTTAGTGTAACTTCCATTTCCATAGCCCTCACATTGGCTTCCTCGCCACAATCACAGAGGGCCCAGCTAGTTACCAACTTATCCCTACCTCAATGCACCGAGCACCGATGTTTTTAAACCAACTACCACGCCACTTGGCAACACCTTATCACTGCGATTCCGAAAAATTGTGAATACAGTTATGAAATGCGGCTCAGCTGACTTCTCTACTTTTTTCTGAAACCAACTTAAACTTTATTTCCTGTTCTTTTTCCCTGTGTTTTTCCCCAACAGGCGTACATATTTAAACGAGGCAATTAAATTGTTAAGTCCTGAAGATGATCCCTTTGTAACTAGAGCACGGGATCGAAACGTCGACTCCTTTGAGTAGACATACGTTTAACCGTTGTACATTAATGTGTGTATGTGCTACTCAGGGAAACACTGATAGCATTGATTCTAAAACAGTGCCCCGATGCCCACTTCCTTTGCGTGAAGTACCTTTTTTTTCTACTACCTTTCTTTCTATTTTTCACTTACTCTTTCAGTACGGTACAGGACTGTGCCTTACTGCAATGAAATGTTTTGTTGCTAAATGTATCTGAACTTTCAATACTTGATCTGATTAATAAATTCCCTGTCCGGCTGGACAAGGAAATAATATATAGCAGCCTATTGTTTCGCTTAAGCTTAGGACCTATGATTTCCTTAACTAAACTGATACCCATGGTCCGTAGCTACCTATTGGGTACCCCTTGTTTACTTAAAAAAGTATTAGGTACAGCACAAGGAAGACGTGTAGACCTGGGTCCATTGCGGTCGGGCCCGGGTGGAAGGGACCGGGACTCTGGTTTCGCACCCTGCTCTGGTGCTTCCGCCGTCTCTGGTTGGGCGGTTTTACTGCTGTGGTGCGACTGGATGTTTGAGGCATCCTGATTTGTACAGCAGACGGGACATCATTCCACCCGGCGGTGTGTCTCTATTGGCTCCTACCGCGGCAGTGGCGGGCGCATTTTTATGGCGGTGCGCCTCGCACCGCGGTAGACGGGAAATGGGCTATTTTTGACCATGCCAATATGGCGGGCGTGAGGACCGCTGCTGGCGTGTGGAAAAAGGCATTTTGCGCCAGCACCGCGGTTGTGGCTCTGCCCGCCATCATAATAGACCCCTATGACTCAAAATCCAACTTTACTATTAAACATGTTTTTATATTACAATTCATATGAGTGTAACTAGCCTATGTCTATCTGTTCGCAATCCAAAGTTTTCACTTATTACATATATTAGGGTAATCCTGTGAGAACGATAGGCTTTACAACAGGGAAAAACAACTTTAGGACTTTTTCACTGCCAGCCAAGTAAACCTTAAACACATGTGTGTTACTTTTTAAATATAATCTGACCTGCTCTGGTAGTCTTTAGGGGTTGCAGTAATAGTGACTTATAAGTATTAAAAAGGAAGGTTTATGTCTGACAAAAAGTTCATTTTTCCAGGTCAGAATGTCAGTTTAAAACGCACTAGAATCTGCGCCACAGTTGCAGTTCTAAGAGATAGTGTAAGCTGCTACTTCAGTGAGTGGTGTGATTAGTACTGCAGGCCCTTGAGTAGCATTTACTTTATGGGCCCAGAGTACAAATAGTATCAATTTCTATGGGGCTTAGAAGTAAATTAAGCGTGCAGATTATGTGTAGGCCAATTATACCATGTTTGAAGGAGAAAGCTCAAGCACTTTACCACAGATTCACCCCGTTCGGTGCTCCCTTCGGCCAACGGATGACAGGAGCACTCCCTCCCTCGTGCTGTGAACGACTATTGGCCGACGCAGCCCCGCCCCCCCTTTAGAACGCCACACTGCAGCGAAATTGCCGCCGCGGTAAACGGGTTAAGGGGACCAAGGGGGCACATTACGATGGCCGGCGGACTGTAACGGCACCGACCGCTAGAGGAGCGGTGGTACTGCTAAGCCCATAAGGATGCAACCGCCACCCTGGCGGTCGCATCCTGCATATTTAACATTGTGGCGGGCGGTGCTGTAAGCAGCACCCGCCACAATGTCAAAAATACATTGGCATGCACAACGTGACAAGCACAGCGCGGTGCCTGCCACCTTGTTACTGCCAATGTAGGGGGTACCATGGGTACCCCCAATTGCAGCTCTCCACCCTTCCACACCCTCGGGGTCCGCAACAGGCCCCCAAAGTAAACTCCACATGCCTTTCCATGGCGGAGTCTCCACCATGGAAATACATGCACCGCCACCATATTATGGGTCTTTTCCGCAGGGCAGGCAATCATGGCGATTGCCTGCCGGTGGAAAAGAGGCTGACGGTCTTTCTGTCTGCCATGGGCTTCCCGCCATTTTAATATGGTGTTGGGTAAATGGCCGTCCGGCGGGGTGTTTTGGCGGGCAGATCCCCAACGTCGGTGGGGCGGTGGCGGTCTGCCCGCTGTGATAATAGGCCCCAAAGTGTGTAGAATCCTATTGCTAATGGGTTCATCTACACAAAGTACAAAAAAATAACTGGGGGAGGGACCCAGCAAAAAAGTTGCTCCAACACTTTTGTCAATATCTACTCACATGATTATTCATAAACAGTGTTTATGAACATATCAGCAAGTTACTTGGGCTCAGATTACAGACATGGTGCTTGATTTATAGTTGTGATGTACAGTTGTATAGTATTGAAGCTTGACTGAGGTTTGTGATGTAAAGTTGTATCATTTGTGAAGGAAGAAACACATCTCCGGGGCACAGGGGATTCTGCCAGAGCAATGTCCTCCAGTGTACACTCTGTAGGAAATTCTGGCCGTGGATTCTCACTGGATTTTGCACTTCCTCCAAAATGTAAGGGTTTTGTCTTATCACTAGGGGCCGTAGTATACACAGAGCTTCGAAGGTGCAATGGGATGTGCTCTCACTTTTTGAAGCCCTGAGGCTACATGGTGTTACAGAAGGTGTTGCAAATGCTTGTGTGGCCCCTTCTGTTATACTGGCAGCGCTATCCTGAGAGGGTGTTCCCTCATTTGCATGGGGGCGTGGCTCCATGCAAGTGAGGGAATCATCATCATTTAATAATCATTTGACTTCATGTCCGCTATACATTTTTTTTAAAGTACACATAACAGCATAGGTAAAACAAGCATTTGCAATGCAATAGGTCTCGCATTAGGAAAGTTTGAGCTATTGGTTTGTAAATGACACATTTTTTATTTATGTGTTTGTTTTGAAAATAGCTAAATTAATAGCTTTGTCATTTACAATGCCAATAGTTTTAACTTTCGCAAATGTGACACCTATAGCATTTGTACTGCAATATGTGTTATTTTACGTGACTTAGATGTATTGATATTACAAATAACAATGGCTTTTAATTTTTTTAAATAATTAATACTTAAATAAAAGTTATTGTAATTTATAATGGCAAAAGCTTAAACTTTTGTAAATAACTTTTGAGAAGATTATGTTCAGTGTATTTTTTTGTGACGAAAATCCAAGAACAGAAGTGAAATATTAACATTTTTTTGTGACATGTGTAATAAAGCTTGAAACATTGAGAGAACATATTTGAACCAGTTGCTGTTGAATGGTTGCACAGATTGATGCTTTATAGGCGCTGAGTGATGTTGCGGTGGCGACGAGTGATGCTGTGGCGTTCAGTGATGCTGTGGCAGCGCATTGTGATGTTGTGGTGCCCCTGAGTGATGCTGTGGTGGTGCGATAGATACAGTGTGTGCGATAGATAGAGTGAGGGCGATAGGTAGATAGATAGATAGATAGATAGATAGATAGATAGATAGATAGATAGATAGATAGATAGTTGGTTAGATAGTGTGAGGGCGATAGATAGATAACCAGATAGAGAGAGTGAGGGCGATCGATAGATAGATAGATAGATAGATAGATAGATAGATAGATAGATAGATAGATAGATAGAGTGAGGGCGATAGATAGATAGAGGGCAATAGCTAGATAGAGTTAGGGCGAGAGATAGAGTGAGGGCGATAGATAGATAGATAGATAGATAGATAGATAGATTGATAGATAGATAGATAGATAGATAGAGTGAGGGCGATAGATAGATAGAGTGAGGGTGATAGCTAGATAGAGGGCAATAGATAGATAGAGTGAGGGCGAGAGATAGAGTGAGGGCGATAGATAGATAGATAGATAGATAGATAGATAGATAGATAGATAGATAGATAGATAGATAGATAGATAGAGTGAGGGCGATAGATAGATAGAGGGCAATAGCTAGATAGAGTGAGGGCGATAGATAGAGTGAGGGCGATAGATAGATAGATAGATAGATTGATAGATAGATAGATAGAGAGAGAGATAGAGAGATAGATAGATGGATAGATAGAGTGAGGGCGATAGATAGATAGATAGATAGATAGATAGATAGATAGATAGATAGATAGATAGATAGATAGATAGATAGATAGATTGTTTTACGCCTCACCACTTTGAAATGTCACCATCTGCCACTTGCAGGGTGAGAGCAATGTTCAAGGCAGGGATAGGTCTGCCCACCTTCCCCAGCTCCAGGCATCAATTGTCTCTCAAGTCAATTACTCTGACTGTACTAATACGAGCAGTTACTGCCAGCAATGGGCCGTCAGCTATTTAAACAAGAGTCTGTTTAACATATCAACACCAGGCCGCGGCTGTGGGGAGCTCCCTCCTCCCCATCCCAGGCAGACCCCCCACCCTCCGGCCTGCATGCTACAATCAGTCCCAGAAAGGGCGACGGGAACTCCAAAGCATGAATCATGGAGAAAGGAAAGGCTGCATGCGGCCCTGGCGCACACTGCATTGATCAGTGACAGGCTCTCAAACTGAAATATGAGGAGGAAGTCGCCTTATTGCGCAGTATATAAACGCGCTACTGAATAATTGATTGGTGCAAATGGAACAAGTAGACTAATGTAAATGTTTCTATGACTGGCGAAACGTTGCCCAGGAGAGACCTCCATTAAACACCCGGGGCCTCATTTATGAAAAGTGACGCATCGCTGCGTGAAAACAGCGATGCGTCACTTATCATTGCGCCCTCCTTGCAACACCAATGATGCGTCATATTTACAGTGTGGTGCATCATTGCGCAATGAGTTATAGGTACGTCAGTATTTCTGACGTATCTGGATGGCGCAAAAGTGACGCATTGCTGGAGTGTGTCACAAAAGTGATGCAACTCCAGCAATGTGTCCTTTCACATTGGGCAAGACCCATGTGAAGGACCTGCGTCAGTCTTACGCCTGCTGTGAGGCAGGCGTAAGAAATTGACGCATTTGCGTCCTAGAAGTGGCGCAGTGAAATCTTATAGATTTCACAGCGTCACTTCTATGACCTTTTCCTGCATCAGAACGCCCCCCTGCATACATTATACCTTGCGCAGGTATAATGTAGCGCAGGGGTTTACAAAGTGACGCATCTACCTAGATGGTTCACTTTGTAAATATGGTGCAAAAAGGCACATTTTTACGCTGCTGGTCCGTCACAAAAAGTGAAGCACCGGCGTCGTAAAAGTGACGCACGGCCTCATAAATGAGGCCACCCGTGCTCACCTTTAATACGTTTCTGCTTAGCCTGCCTTTGCGTCTGAAGAGCGATAGCAACATCGGTAGCAAAGTAACCAATTTGTTTTTAAAAAAACGTCACCCGACTCAGCTCCGTAGTGCAGCTACCTACCTACATGTAACACCCGCTGCTTACCTTTAATAAGTTGCTGCAGAACCTGCGCCTGTGTCGGAGGGTGGTGGGAGGATGGCAGGAAAGACGAGAATAGAGCAACAACTGTTTTTTAAAGTAACCACATTTAGCTCTATAGTGCATCCACCTGTAGTGTCCTGGCAATCAATCAGACAGACACTACAGATGATATATGGTGGTGCTTTATTATTCACGTCTTGCTTCTTCAGGGTCCCTACTCTAACTGTCCTCTTCCTGTGTCCACTCCTCCTCTTCCTCTAGCCCCCTAGCTCCGCCCACACCCAGTTACTAGACTGCACTCCAACATTACATCTCCCCCCTTGTTAACGAAATGAACTTAGCGTCTAACATATTTAGAGTTCCTTGGTCAGCCATACAAGTCCGCGAGCTGTTCGCTTGAGATATATGGACGTATCTCAGTTTGCGTTGTGTGGCCTTCTGCCTCCTCGACGAGAGCATCTTTTATTACGAGAGTACATCTTTGCACTTGCGCGACTTCTCGTGTGATGTGCATATGTTCAGATTCATGATGTTTGTTTCCCAACTTCTGAGTGATCCACTCACCTTCAGTGTCAGAGGTGCCTATGGAGAGCTCAGTTTGATATCAGCAGTCTGTCCTCCTTTGTGACTCTTGCTCACGTGACGCTCGGCCTCTTTTCCGAGGGGATGTTGTTCTGGTTCCCTTCCGAGTGTCTGCATGTATTTTACTTCCTTTTGCCTTGTCAGGTCAAGAACAACACTGTCTTCCTGTTTCGAGTCTGGGATGCCAGCCGGTGGGGTATGAACTGTGGAGATCATCTTGGTATGGCTTGGAGATTGATTTGCTGTCTCTGGTTGTCTCTCCCACTCCTGCTCGCGCCTAGAACAGGTAAACCCTGGAACCGGCTGGGTATTTGTGTGTTTCGTTCTCATCCGATGATGACTTGTCTCTCCTGACATGTCCGGCTTCCTTTGCAGATCGACTGGTTGGTCCATTTTTATTTGGGTGCTAATGGCCACGATGTCTGTTTTCCTTTTATAGGACCTTCGAGTCAACCTCGCTGCCCCTATCCGGGGTGACGGTGTAGTATTTGTGTCGCGATGCACCTGTGATTGATATGACAGGTTGTCTGGTGGAGTGATCGAGTGTGCATTGACGTTGGTGTGAGACGTGTCGCTCTTGACGGGAAGAGTGTCCCTTGGTTCTCTGATGTGTTCGGGTGCTTGGCGCCATGGCCGTTGTCGGGACCACGACTCCGTCGACTCAAAGGATCGGACCGAAATGCTATCTGAATCAGAGGGGTTTTCTGTCACTTCCCTCTGAGAATGTTCCTTTGAGAATGTTGCGCGTGGCCGTTGTCGGGACCACGACTCTGCCGACTCAAAGGATCGGACCGACGTGCTTTCTGAATCAGAGGGGTTCTCCGTCAGTTCCCTCTGTGAGTGTTCCTTTGAGAATGTCTTAACAGGTGGTCTTCGGAACCGGGTAGTCCGTGATGAGCTGCTTTTCACCTCGGAATTGTCTTTGAAATGCTTCTCTGTGTGTCTTTGTTGGAACATATTCAATGTTGTCTCATTTGGGAGGTTGTTTGATGATTCCGTGCTTGTTCCTTGTGCTTGATCCCAAGCTTTTGCCTCTTCGTCCTTCTTGCCTGAGGTTAACCATCTCCGCTCTGTTTCTTCGTTGTCGCGGGGCCCATGGATGCATGGATCTTTTCTTGCTTGTTGTTGTTGTGGAGGACCAGTCCGTCTTGTGCGATCTGGTTCTCCTTCCCGATTGTTTGGTGCTCTAATATCTCTGATCTGAGGGTGGTGTGTTCTCCTGCCAGATGTTTCCTCGGATTCGTCTTCACTCCTTGGCGACTGATGTTCCGGCGTCGATTTCCGGTGTTGACCATTGCGACCCCTTCTTCCATGGTTTGTCTTTCTCCCCCACTTGTTGTGCAGAATGCCATCTTGTCCAGGAGTGCAATCTGTCCCACTGACGTTCCCTCCTCGTCAGAGTAGCGTGTGTCATACTTTGAATGACTCCTTGAGGGACTCCTGGGGGATGAATAACTCCTGGGAGTTGTTTTTTGGATGGTTGACTCTGAGTGATCTTTGGTTGATTCTGAGTAGTCGGACGCTGAGTAATCTGACTCTGAGTACTCCTTGTCACTTTCCTTGTCACTGTGTCTTTCCCATTGTCTTTTTGCTGGTCTGTCTTCCCTCTCTATCCGTTCAGTTATGTTTGTTTTCAGAGTTCTAGCTTCCCAGGTGTCTTGATGGTTTGCTATCAGGTGCACGTCCTTCGATCTGTCTCTTGCTTTGATTTGCATTCCAATTTCAGCCTTCTTGATGATCTCCTTTAACGACCAATGCCCTTGCAGGATCTTACGCTTTGTGTCAGGGTTTGCGCAGCCTTCAATTATCCGGAGTCGAACCGCATCCTCATTTGTAAAAGTGTTGAAATGGCAGCCTCGTACCAGGCTTTGCAACCGAGTGATGAAATTTGGCAACGGTTCGCCTGGTTCCTGCTGTGCTGTGTTGAAAACCGTGCGATCATGATCCACATCTGCCTGTGCATTGAGGTGGGCACAGAGCTCCTCTTGGAGTCTTTCATAGATTTCCGCGTCTTCTTTGGAAAATGTTCTGATTGGGCATCGGCCTCCACGACCCACCAGACGGAGGAGTAGCACCAGACATTTTCTTTCTCTTTGCTCACCATTGGCTTTTAGGAAATCCTCCAATGCTTCCAGTCACCAATGTCGTTTGAGATCTGAGATCCAATCATCAGTCTGCACCGCTGGGGGCGTTACTTCAATGTATGGAGTGAACCGCTGTGCTACGATTCCTCCCACCATGAGAGAGGGAGATTCTGGTCAAGGTCTTTGGTCTGGTCGTTTGTTTAGAAATTGATAGTCTTTGTAACCATCACAGTATGCGCCGGTGAATGAACTTGGATGGTTCTACTCTCTCTGGGGTCCTCTTTAGGACTGCCCTCCTCTGGGTCTTCTGCGGTTCTGCCTAGCAGCTCTTCTCCCTTCGGCGCTCTTCGGTTTGTGCTCAGCATCGTCTTTGTCTGTCTCTTGAATTTGCTTATGCTTGTTCCATTGTGCTGTTGTCTTTGCTTGGTCCATGTGTTCACTTGTGCTTCTTTTATTTTACAGACACGTGTTACTTCATTACATTCGCCACTGCGCATTCGCTTGCGTTTCTCACTGTTCGCAATGTTCGCGTTTCCACCCGTGCTGACATTTGTTTTTGTCAATGCTTGTTTGTTAAGTCACTCTTGTGGTTGCTCGTGCTTGTTAGTTGATTCACTCTCGTGTTTGCATGTGCTTATTCTGTTTTGGTTGCCAAGACTTGTTCATTGTTGTTCACGCGCCGTTATACAAGCTTATTTATTTGCATTACCCATGCCTATTTCTTTGCATTTACCAGTGTTTGTTTATTTGCACATACCAAGGCTTGTTGACTTGCATGTACCAATGCTTGTTTATTTGCATGCACCAATGCTTGTTTATTTGCATGTACCAATGCTTGCTTGCTTGTCTTTGCCAATGTTTGTTTGGTCTTCGTCAATGCTTGTTTATTTGCATATACCAATGTTTGTTTATTTGCATGTACCAATGCTTGCTTGCTTTTGCCAATGTTTGTTTGGTCTTTGCCAATGCTTGTTTGTTTGTTTCCTTACAGTTATCAATGCTTGTTGACTTTCTTTTGCCAATGCTTGTTTCTTTGTTCTTGCCAGTGCTTGTTTGTTCACTTTTGCCAATGCTTGATGATTTCTTGACGTTGCCTGACCTCAAGATGGCCGCCTTCCCACCTCACAAGTGGATGTCTCTAACAGCCTGACTCCAAGATGGCCGCTCATGGATCACACAGGGTATGTCCTTAAAACCTGCCTGACTCAAAGATGGCCGCTCGCCTGAAATCTCACTTCTCACGAGACTTGCTTTCATTCAGTCTGCCACTCACAGGAATCTCCCCGGCACTCACCGGCAGCCGGTCCCCTTCTAGGCAGCAACTCTTCTTGAGCCTTACACACTCCTGGGCCTCCAGCACATCCAGGTAGGATCGGGGCAAACTCCCGGTTATTCTTCGTTACCGGCATGCCATTTCTCACGCATCGGGGGTGAGGTTTTCCATCGGGGCAGCACAATTTCTTTCGGCGGGGCAGCGCTTCCTCTCGCAGCGCTCTCACAGTCTCCGCTCTGCGTCCTCAAACTCAGGCAGCACGGCAGGGTCGGAGTTGGGCTCCCAATCCCTCGCTCAGTCCGTTTCAGCCCTCACCTCACTCGGGCACTTTCAGTTTCTTTTGGCGCGAACAGCGCTCGGTTCAAAATTTGCTCCGACACCCTGGCAGCAATTACCTCAGCTGCACCAGGGGAACTCCACACAATTCACTGATCGCGGAGCACACATTTCGATCGCTGATCTTCTGACGGCGATCATGCTGGGGCTCACGTGTCGCTTCGGCAACCTCTTCGTCGAGACGCCCAGGGACCAGACAATGTTACTTTCTGGGTTTCAGGATAGCAGGCTGCTAATCCCACCCTCGTCGCCAGTTGTAGTGTCCTGGCAATCAATCAGACAGACACTACAGATGATATATGGTGGTGCTTTATTATTCACGTCTTGCTTCTTCAGGGTCCCTACTCTAACTGTCCTTTTCCTGTGTCCACTCCTCCTCTTCCTCTAGCCCCCTAGCTCCGCCCACACCCAGCTACTAGACTGCACTCCAACATTACACCACCTACGTGAAACACTCGCTGCTTGCCTGCTATAAGTGTCTGCAGAGCTTCAAACAAGCCGATCAGTTTGTTTTCTAGAGATCACGCGGGCAGTCTACACTGTAATATATAAAGGAAATAGACGATGCTTGAAACTGCAGCTGCCTCAGAAGGACGAGACATCGGGACCTTTGCACTTGGGATTTATATCTTAGCGTCACCTGACAAGCTATATGGCGAGGAATAACAAGAGCCATAAAAGTATTAAAAAATACAAGAGTCAATTAAAGTAAAATGTAAAACTAAGGTGGTTTGCCAGCTTTGGATGTTAACTAGTGGTTAACACAATATTCAGTTTTTCATAAAAGCAGGTACATGTTGCACTATAGAAAATCAAGACATGCTGTTTGAGAACAACACTAAAAGTGCTTTTTTTAATTTCCTCCTTCCAAAATAACCAGCAAGGTACGTAGGACGAACAGCAGTGTTTACTAGCTACAGAGTTGCGAGCGTATTATTTGGACACTACTGCTACAGGTTTCACACAAGTGCTTACAAAGTTGAATGAACGGTACAAGCGCCAAACAGGAGAGTCGCTCGCTCACTGGGGGGATGGTGAATACCACAGGCCGAAGCACTGTCGGAAACGCCGGTGTGAGTTCTTGTGTGCAGACAATCCAGCAGGGCATGCGGTAATTAAAGACAGCTACACCTGCATGGATGACGTATCTAAAAGCATCAGAAGGCAAAAAAGACTAGACTGTTGACTAGACCGCTGTGTCTGACCGCGTCACATATGCAAGCCAATGCGAGGCATCGATCGATGCATGTAACAGCGGCTTCATGGTGAGACCTACAGGGTACCTGAAAAGAAGTTAGGTAGTGTTGCGCATGAGGTCCACAAGTGGAGTGCATTAAAATTGCATGGCGTGCAAGGATACCAACACACGGGATGCCTAAATAAAGACCGCAATCTGAAAGGGGCGAGTGTTGGGTAGTGAGGTGTGGGGACAACCACAAGGGGAACGCATTAACAATAGCGCATAGGCTCCCGGGGCTCAAGGATTCGCATATGGGGTCCTTGCAGTGCCGATGACCGGCCGTGGGGCGCCGTGGTGATACACTTAAAGGCACACGAGGGTGCAATGAAATAATAAAATAAAAACGCGAGAGCTTGTGCGTGTGATGGTAAACTGGTCGCCGGGAAATTAGCATTTTCCCAAGCAGCCTTACTAAAGTCTCGGCCAGATCAGCGAATGCGCTGGATCAGGCAAAGACCTAAAAAATGACCGAGTAGAAAAATGTCAATTCTACAAGCAGCATTAAAGTAAAAACTTGATAGGGCTTTTGGGCAACCCCTATTATCTAACAGCTGTCTTCACTTTTTTCCCAATGCAGGTGCAGAGGCAAACGTGATTAGGAGGCTTACTGACTGTGTGCCACAAGAATGGTGAGAGAAACCCTTTCAGGGGGTGAAAGAAGATGCCATGGACACCCCAGACATCACTTTGCAGATGGGTGCAATCAATCACTTCAGGGGGTTTAAACCCTCTTTAGAGTGCAGCCAGGATGCCACCTGCACGAGGAAACAGGGAGTGGCTCTGAAGCAGCTGCTCTGTATTTCACTGAATGCGCTGCCCCCAAGGTGGTGCTAAGTTCTGGCTTCCCTGTGGCAGCACTTTCATTGTAATAGGGCGCACTAACCCTGCTGGCGCCTGGCGCACCTGCCTAAAGGTGAGCCGTGATGCAAGCAAGGAGAGTGTGCTTGTAGGACTTGGCCCTTCTGGCAGGTTCACCCCTAACCTTTTTGCTTTGGTAGGTGATTTCGTGTTAGTTATTTTTGGCCTCTGCGCACTTTAACACTGTGTTCCAGTGTTAAGTGCGTGTGCACTCTGAGTGCGTGTGGTGAGATTGGCCTGCCCTCCCATAGGAATGCATGGGGAATGTATGTGTCCATAGTAGTTCCTGAGGTGTGTGAAGTGCAGGGTCGAGTTTGGTATGTGCGGACTCTTGTGATTAAATGCTGCGCGATGATGTGTGCGGTGGTAATGTGCCTAGTGTGGAAGTGCCACTTCTAGAAGTTGGCATGTCTGTGTAATAAAGGTGAAATGACTGTCTGGCTTGTGATTGGCTGAAGCTGGCTGGTGTACCTGGCTCCAGGAGTCAGGATGGGTCTGCCCCGGTGGTGAATAGAGAGATTGACAGCCAGATGGGTGGCAGGAGTGCACCTAGGACCTGAATAGGGCTAGGCTTTCCCTACACAATGCTGGCTCCGCCCCCCGTGGTGCGACTGATGACCCTAGCCTGGCCAGTGAATGGGGTGAGGGGCTGAGGACAAAAGAGTGCTCCACAAACAGCTGCGTCTGGTTTTCCCTTAATCCTGCAGCCTGAGACAAAGGATTCCTGTGTATAAGAAGGGGCTGTGACCCCATGTAAGATGTTCTTCTCCTGATGCTAACTTGAGGGGGGCCTGCTGCTGCTAATGGCCGCCAGGAGGACCGCCACTGGGGAATGCCTCCCTGCCTGGAGGGCCCTGTGAGCTGAGTCCTGGGCCCAGCCTTTGCCCCCCTGTTTCCTAAGGACCTTGTTCCTGAACTTTGTCCTGCAGCACTTGGGAGAGCTTTATTTTCCCTTGCAGCACCTGGGGGTGCTTGATTGGCTCCAGGAAGCTCTCTGCAGCATCGCGCTGCTGGGGGAGAGAGAGGGATCCCCCCTTGCTTCATTTTCGGTGCGGGTGCCCACCCCGCATCTCTGCTGTGTCGTACTTGGATTTAGACACGCAGGTGCCCACCCTGTGTCTTTGTGTGCTGGCTATAATTTATCCTGGGTGCCTACCCTGTTTCTGCTGGTTAATATCCCTGGCGGGCGGGTGCCTACCCCGCTTTATATTATAAATTATCCGGGGAGCCTTCCCCGGATATTGCCCGAAAAAATCACCGCCAGCGGCCCGGGAGCTTTAGGAAGGCCTCCCCCGACCCCCCCCCCAATGCCGACGTCACGAGGCCACAGCACTATGATAGGTCCCAGCCGCGAAGAGGAAGTGGCAGGTGAAAGCAAGGACGGGAGCCTACCCTGCTTCGCAGGATGTACCGGCACCAGAGAAGTAAAATCGTAAGCCAGCGCCGGCTCGAGCAGGGCTCCCCCGCAGGAGGGTGAGCCCCGCTACTGTCCGGCCGTGAGGAGAGCCGACCAAGGGAGCATCCGTGGGCCTACCATTCTAACTCCTGAGGCACAGCCGGGAGGTTTTGCTGTTGAAAATCGCTATTTTAATACTATTGTTTGTTTAGCTGTTTTCATTAATCTTACCAGTCTCCCCTCTTTGCACCTTGCTGGGGCACTTGCTTTCACCCCACCACACCCGCACAGCAGAGATAAACGCTGCAGCGGAATTACAAGTTTGTTTGCCGCCATCAGCGAGTGAGCCAGTCCTTAGGCCACGCCCACTCTGCCGAGGCCACGCCCCCTAGTCTACCTAAACGAGCTGACTACAAGCTCAAGTAGATTCTAACTCCTGAGGCACAGCCGGGAGGTTTTGCTGTTGAAAATCGCTATTTTAATACTATTGTTTGTTTAGCTGTTTTTATTAATCTCACCAGTCTCCCCTCTTTGCACCTTGCTGGGGCACTTGCTTTCACCCCACCACACCCGCGCAGCAGAGATAAACGCTGCTGCGGAATTACAAGTTTGTTTGCCGCCATCAGCGAATGAGCCGGTCTCCTTAGGCCACGCCCACTCTGCCGAGGCCACGCCCCCTAGTCTACTTAAACGAGCTGACTACAAGCTCGAGTAGATTCTAACTCCTGAGGCACAGCCGGGAGGTTTTGCTGTTGAAAATCGCTATTTTAATACTATTGTTTGTTTAGCTGTTTTTATTAATCTCACCAGTCTCCCCTCGTTGCACCTTGCTGGGGCATTTGCTTTCACCCCACCACACCCGCGCAGCAGAGATAAACGCTGCCGCGGAATTACAAGTTTGTTTGCCGCCATCAGCGAGTGAGCGGTCCTTAGGCCACGCCCCTAAAACTGCTGTAAATAATGTGCATTCCACGTTCGCGCAGCGGACGGGCGCAGCAGGCGCGCCTAAGGCAAGCCCGTCTGGGCCTGTCCGGGCCCAGCCGGACCCAGGCCCAGTCACTCTGCCCGTTTCTGCTGATGACCGACTTATCTATACGAGAGATATCCTTCAAGCACTCAACTTGTCGAAAAATCCTGAGTGCAGTTATATCCATCTGGAAGGTAAACCTTTCATCAACTGTGCCCTATGTAATCCGGCCACTACTACCTCAAACTACAACGGCCTACAGTTGGGCCTTTTAAATTGTCGGTCCCTTCCCAAACACGCCCATGAAATTAACCTTTTGGTACAGGACTATGGTTTTGATGTCTTGTTCCTCACAGAAACTTGGCTCGCTTCCTGGTCGGATTCAGACGTCATTAACGCTCTACCCACAGGCTATCAAATCCAAGGCCAAAACAGACCCCTCGGTAGAGGAGGAGGCCTTGCGATAATTCACAGAGAACAATTCGCTTGTAGATCTAGCAACGCCAATATTGATGAGTGTGAAAGCTGCCAATTTGCCTTACAATTATCCCCTGCGCACTCCCTCTCGGGGCTGCTGATATACCGCCCACCGGGAACTCCAGGAGAATTCGCTAGCTCCCTTGTCGACACTGTCACTCAGATAGCAACCACTTCTCCCAACTTTCTTATTTTGGGAGATCTTAATCTTCATCTATCAGACCCCAAGGACCTTACTGCGTCTGAACTTCTCCTGGACCTTACGTCTTTTAATATCCGGTTAGTCAACTCAGAACCCACCCATGACAAAGGACATCTTTTGGATCCCGTTTTTACCAACATTACGGGCCTTACCACTTGCACCCCAATCCCCTTCCCGTGGACAGACCATTTCCTAATACCTATAGTTTGGAATCTTTTCATCCCACCCACCCAGCAGGCTAAAATCCGGGTGATTGACCGTCGCTGGCACAAACTCTCGCCAGACGAATGGGCCGCTAATCTCAGGGCCACTATCTCCCCCCCAGTATCTGATCCAGCCAGCGCCGATAATTAGTTCAACTTCTGGCTCACTACATCACTAGACAAACTTCTGCCTAGAACCTCCATCCTGAGGCGAAGTAAAAGAGTGAACCCTACCCATTGGTACACTCCTGAACTTAACATCCTTCGGAAGGAATGCAAAAGAACAGAGCGCTCGTGGAGGAAGGATAAATCGACAATCAAGAAAGACGTCTTCCAGTCCTCCTTAAAAAACTACAAAGCCGCAGTTCGCAACACCAAAAGTATATTCTTTCAGGAAAGGATAGAAAGCTCTTCCTGCTCCAGTAAGGAAACTTTCATCATTCTAAAAGAATTACTTAAAATTCCAGACCCTGCACCAAGAATCTGCTTGACCCCAAAGCTGCCGAAGAGAAGTGCCTTAAATTGGTCAAATTCTTCGAGGAGAAGATTCAGAAAATCCTTGCTTCTCTTCCGCCTACCGACTTTAACGAGGAAGACGGTTTGAACTCAAACCCTACCACTCCCTGTTTAACCTCTCTGGGACCGGTCACTGTTGAAGAGGTATCAACCATGTTAGATAATGTCAAAAGCGGATCCCCCAGGGACCCAGTCCCCTTACGCTTTCTTAAAAAGGTGGCCCCCACCATCGTTCCTCCTCTGACTCACCTCATCAACACCTCACTGCTCCAGGGAGTGGTTCCCCCTAGCTGGAAGGCGGCGGTTGTCAAGGCGCTACTTAAAAAACCTTCGCTGGAACCCCTGGACTTGGCCAACTACAGGTCAATCTCTCTCCTTCCCGGAACTAGTAAAATTGCCGAAAAACTTGTGAATAAAAAACTTTCACACTATCTGGAGACCAACAATCTGCTCAGATGTTCGCAAACTGGATTCCGCCAAGGGCAGGGCACTGACATCGCCCTACTCGCAGCAGTGGAGGAGGCCAGAGCCCTTTTGGACGCAGGAGGATCAGTGGCAGTGATCCTCCTGGACCTCAGTGCGGCCTTCGACACTGTCAACCATCGGGTTCTAATCCAGCGACTCAAGAACATTGGCGTGGAGGGCACTGCCCTGACCTTGTTCAAATCCTTCCTTGACCATCGCTCCTTTCAGGTCTGGGAGAATGACATCCGCTCTCCCGAAACTCCCCTCCAGTGTGGTGTGCCCCAGGGCTCATCGTTAAGTCCGACATTATTCAATGTCTACATGTCCCCACTGGAGGAGGTCGTCAACCCGTTCGGAGTGAAAATCATCAGCTACGCTGATGACACTCAATTAGTGGTGTCGCTATCCCACCCTAAACAAAAACCCTCAGATCTCTATAATTGTCTTGCAGAAATTCAAGGATGGATGAACAGCTCGGCTTTGAAGCTTAACGGTTCAAAGACGGATATTCTCCTCCTTAGCCAGAAAGGGCTCTCTCTCTCGCAGAACCTCTGGCCACCCTGCTTGGGTGAACCTCCGGCCCCCAAGTCTGAGATCAAGAGCCTAGGAATTTGGCTTGAAAAAGATCTTTCTTTCAAGACACAAGCCAAAAAGATCGCCGGAACCTGCTTCGGGCTCCTCAAATCCATTAGGAAGATTCTGCCACTACTCCCTCCTGTCTCCCAGAAACTGTTAATCCAAGGCCTTATCATGTCAAGGCTGGATTACAGTGACACCATCTACCTGGGTGCTCCCGAAGCAACCCTTAATATACTACAAAGGATACAGAACGCTGCGGCCCGGATTCTCACCAATACCCCGGCGAGATCTTCGGCCAAACCAGCCTTGAAATATTTACATTGGCTCCCAGTGAGAGAACGAGTGAAGTTCAAAGCTCTCTGTCTAGCACACAAACTTCTAAAGGACAAGGGCCCCCCGTCCTAAAAAAATTCATAAAGCCTTATAAAGCCTCAAGATCTCTTCGATCCGACCATGAATACCTCATCACCATCCCTAGGGTGAAGAAGGTGCGCACAGGTGGACGGCGCTTCTCTGTCAACACAGCCCGCCTCTGGAATTCCCTTCCCCGTGATCTCAGGAAGGAACCAGACTATTTATGATTCAGGAAGCGGCTGAAAACTCACCTGTTCCCCCGAGCATCCTTTCCCTTTCCTCGTCCTTTTACTTCCCCTGTTACCCTCAAGTGTGTTAGGATCTTAGCGCTGGGATACTTACGGGTGACTACGCGCTCTACAAAATCCAATAATAATAATAATAATAATAATACCACGTGCTCCTGTGACCAGAAGACTGTCTGACCAGGTGAGAGGGGATCAGAGTCCCGTGTCAGCCGCCTGGTGAGTGAAGAGGGGCTGGGGGGGCTCCGCATGCATGAAACTTCTGATCCGGTCCCAAGCCACAGCTGTGCCCGTTCTCTGTGTTCTGATTAAGGGGCCCCCGAGATCGAGCGGCTCCGATTGCCAGTAGGCCGCTCCAGCGTTATTAGGGGCACATTGATTATAGAGCCCACAAGGCTCCTAGGGCATATTGTATGTCCAAGTCCCCAGAGCGGGACTCCCACGTGACCCGGGGGCATTGTTTTTTAGAGCCCACGAGGCTCCCACAGTGATGGCAGCATTTCTTTGGCTAGTAAAGTGGCCCTGGAAGGCAGCGGTCCCCTCCCCCTGTAATCTCAGCGCAAAGGGGGCCGTTTGCATCTTGAACCCACGAGGCTCCCACGTTGTTTTGGCCCCATTTGTTTATTTGGAGCCCAGAGGAGAGCCAGGAGGCACACTGGTGCCCGGCTCAGGTTCCCCAGCTGTCCAGTAATTAGTGGGCAGCTGCTACGTTTAGGCCTGCTCCCTTGCACATCTTCTTTGGCTGCCTGCGCAGCCAGCTCAGACATTCTGGACATTGGGCCTGTGAGCCCCTGAGAGGCCAAGTTGGCCTGGGGTTAGTTATGTGATTTCTGCGCAAATGTGATACCTGCCTAATGTGATTTCTGCATCATGTGTAATGCCTTTTTGCCTATACCTCTGAATGTATTTTTATGCTTAGGAGGTCGTTTTTCCTAGTATAGGTTATGCTAGTGAGTTCATGATTCCCTGCGTGATATTTGCCTAAGGTGGTTAGGGTTGCGTGGTGTGTTCCTACCTTCTACCAGTGGTTATTGGTTGTGTGCTACATTTAATTTTTTGTGCTACAATTATTCTATGCTCTAAGTGCTATTCCTACAAAGTGTTATTCCTACAAAGTGCTAGTTCTACTAAGTGCTGATTCCTGACAGTGGTCCATGTGGCCCTGTCCTGTGTATGTAATACCCTGTAAATTCTGCCTGTGCCTGTGGCACATTGTAAAGTGTGTGTTTATTATCTAATGTGTTTGGTATAATACAAAGGCTATTTTTATATATAACCTTGTGTGGAGTTTCTTTTGTGGTGGGCCTTGGGTGTTGTTACTGGGTGCGTGCACAAATGCTTTACTCCTTGCCTCATTCGATAAGCCTGACTGCTCGTGCCAAGCTACCAAGGGGATAAGCAACAATTATCTTTGGCAGGTGACTCCCTTGCCCTGACTAGAGGGGTGGTTTCTGCCTGGCTTTGGAGCAAGTCTTAGCCAACCAGAAATCTCCATTTCTAACATTGGAGATCAGCGGTGGGAAAAGGACTTGCGTTGTACCACAGCAGCTGCTGGCCGCACCACAAAACTCTGCATTTTAGATAATCACATTTTGGGGATTATTGTTTTTTGAAGTTCCATTATTTCTTCTCCTAAGACTGTCATTTTCAGATTGTGTACTCTTGCTTCAGCTCCGACAGTTAATTCCCCTGTGTTGCACGTGTCTGTGAGCATCCTGCCAAGATGGAATCTGCTTTTAATTTCTGGGGTCTGCTTATTCATGAGTTGGTAGAGTTTTGTGAAGAGAGAGACCTCGCAGTGAATGAGTCAGACACCCAGCCCAAACTTAGGGCTAACCCAACACAATGGCAGAAGGATGACTGGGAAAGTGAGCACAGTGAGGAGAGGGCCCGGGCCTCACACCATGAGGGTGGGGGGTCTGAGGGGAGCCCTGAAGAGTCTGAAGAGGAGGAAGAAGATGACACTGCATGGACGCCAGTAGATAGTGAAGACCCCATAGATAGGGAGTCCCTTGCTGGGTCCAGTGTCAGGAGCAGCGCCCCATCCTGTTTCCTATCCCCAGAGGAGTGGCAAGATAGGAGGGAAGAAAGGGAGCACCAGCTGGCTTTGGAACAGCTCAGGTTAGAGCAGGCCAAGGAGATGGCGCAGCTGGGTGTGGAGGAGATAAAGCTAGAGACTGAGAGGGGTTTAGCGCTGAAGAGGATCGAGGAGGCTGAGAGGGCCTTCACCAGAGAGAAATTGGCCCGGGAGGGTAGATCATCCCCTGCGCGCAGTTATAGTTTTCTGGACTCCCCAGGGAGGGTTGAGTCCAGTGGTGGCAGCGATACAGTCTTCAGTGCAGGAAGTACCATTCCCAATTCCCAGAGTATGATACCTGTTTCCCAAGAAGAGGAGTATAGGTTGAAAGTCAGGGGCAGTAGGAAACTGTCTCACCAGTCTTGGGATGATTTTCAGGAAGAATGTCTTGGAGCCCTATGGGCTTGGGTAGAGATTCGCACGGAATCTGATTTTGACGAACTGTTCAATATGGTTCTCAGAGTGCACCTGCTCAGTTGTTCGCCAGGGTTGCGCCAACACCTGTTGGAATATGGGTCTACTGATCCAGAGCTCCTTGCAAGGGAAGCAGACCGCTTGGAAAGGGCTAGAGGTATTGAAGAGTCCTTGGTGAGTGATTGCAAAAGTAGTGGTTCAGGCATCTTTCAGCCCAGCGTGGTGGAAGAGGTTCAAAGTAGCCCAGCTCGGTCCCGGACTAGTGAGGGGGGTGTAGGGGCTTACGACCTGTCTCAGTGGAGCGGGAGTGAGTGTGTGACCGAGAGTCCCCAGACGCCCGAAGCCCTATCTCAAAGCCTGGATGGTTTCTTAAGGGAACACCAGGTGGAGGACCTTGGCTGTCCTGTTAGTCCATTTTAGGAGGATCACCTACTGTATAGAGGACCTGGAGCGTCTGTAAATAGAGCTCTAGTGGTTCTAGTGTCCGGCAGTGTCACTCCAGTTGGGAGGGCACAGGAGTCCGAAGTGAGGAGTGATTGGAGGATGAGTTCCCCAGTGGAAGAACCAGTGGACCAGGGACTAGCCAGTTGGGCTAAGTTCCCTTGGGGGGACCCGGGTGACACCACTTCTGTTCTGGGGTCTTCGCGCACTGTCAGTTGGACAGGGGACGGGAGATCAGCGCCACACAGACAGTCACACAACATATGAGTCTTGTGTTAGCCTCAGGGGGATGATGGTGTGTAAGTCCCCAGAAGTCCTGGAGTGCCAGGCAGTTATTCCACCAGAGGTTTTAGACCAGAGGTTGGGAGGCCAGGTTCAGGATCAGCCTGACCTGAAGGGTAGGACGTCTGTAACCAGCGTCCTGACCGGTTCATCTTCCAGGGGTACCACTCCAGTTGGGAGGGTGCAGAACTCTGGAAAGGGGTGCAGAGGGTGGGAGAGCCCGCCTCTGACCCCGGTGCAAACTGAGGGGTTAAACCCTAGTTTGGGAGAGTGGTGTTATAAGGGTACCTCTCAAAGGAGGAGAGGGCAGAACCCTAGAAGGAGAGGTAGGGGGAGGAGAGCCTCACCTGTGACTCCTTCACGCCTGAGGGTGTAGCCCCTTGGCTGGAGAACCAGTGGCAGTCTAGCCCTGTCCTGAGGAGAGGAAGAGTGGAGAATGGCCACTATGTACCAGGGGTTACTACCCCCCACTCTGTTAATAGGCAAGGACCAGTGGCACCTGGGTGGCCTAGGGCCTGGTCCTGGCTGTGGACAGCTTGGGAGTACCAGTGGTGTTGCCCAGTTGTTCCAGACAGCGTTTTTAGAAGGAACTCCATGGGTGCACCGTGGTGTAGAACAGGAGGGTGTCCCTATAGTTGCGGGCCCGCGTCCGTGTTCTATCGCCCAAATCAGGCAAGCCTATCACGGTGGTGATTGGTCTACTCTGTGTTTTGGCTAGAAGGGTGTTGTGTTGGACTTGGCCCTTCTGGCAGGTTCACCCCTAAACCTATTGCTTTGGTAGGGGACTTGGTGTTAGTTATTTTTGGCTTCTGTGCACTTTAACACTGTGTCCCAGTGTAAAGTGTGTGCGCACTCTGAGTGCATGTGGTGAGATTGGCCGGACCTCCCATAGGAATGCATGGGGAATGTATGTGTCCATGGTAGTTCCTGAGGTGTGGGAAATGCAGGGTCGAGTTTGGTATGTGCGGACTCGTGTGATTAAATGCTGCGCAATGATGTGTGCGGCGGTAATGTACCTAGTGTGGAATTGCCACTTCTAGAAGTTGGCATGTCTGTGTAATAAAGGTGAAATGACTGTCTGGCTTGTGATTGCCTGGAGCGGGCTGGTATGCCTGGCTCCAGGATTCAGGATGGGTCTGCCCCGGTGGTGAATAGAGAGATTGACAGCCAGATGGGTGGGAGGAGTGCACCTGGGAGCTTAATAGGGCTGGGCTTTCCAAACACAATGCTGGCTTCGCACCCTGTGGTGCAACTGATGACCCAAGCATGGCCAGTGAATGGGGAGAGGGGCTGAGCACAACAGAGTGCTCCAAAACCAGCTGTGTCTGGTTTTCCCTTAACCGTGCAGCCTGAGACAAATGATTCCTGTGTATAAGAAGGGGCTGTGACCCCATGTAAGATGTTCTTCTCCTGATCCTCACTTGAGGGGGGCCTGCTGCTGCTAATGGGCGCCAGGAGGACCGCCACTGGGGACTGCCTCCCTGCCTGGAGGGCCCAATGAGCTTGTCCCTGGGCTCAGTCTTTGCCCCCCCTGCCTTCCTAAGGACATTCTTCCTAAACTTTGCCCTGCAGCGCCTGGGAGCGCTTTATTTTACCTTTCAGCGCCTGGGGGTGCTTGAATGGCTCCAGGAGGCTCTCTGCAGCATCGCGCTGCTGGGGGAGAGAGAGGGATCCCCCCCCAGCTTTATTTTTGGCGCGGGTGCCCACCCTGCATCTCTGCTGTGTCGTGCTTGGATTTCGACATGCAGGTGCCCACCCTGCGTCTTTGTGTGCTGGCTATAATTTATCCTGGGTGCCTACCCCATTTCTGCCGGTTTATATTCCTGGCGGGTGCCCACGATGCCAGGGACTTTGTGCTTTAAGCGGGTGCCTACCCCGCTTTATATTATAAATGATCCCGGGAGCCTTCCCCTGATATTGCCCGAGACAATCACCGCCAGCGGTTGGGAGCTTTGGGAAGGCCTCCCCCAACCCCCCCGTTGCCGACGTCAAGAAGCCGCAGCACTCTGATTGGTCCCAGCCACTGGCGTTGCCTCGCAACGAAGAGGAAGTGGCAGGTGAAAGCAAGGACGGGCGCCTACCTCACCTCGCAGGACGTCCCGGCACCAGAGAAGTAAAACTGGAAGCCAGCGCCCACAGGAGGGTGAGCCCCGCGACCGTCCGGCCGTGAGGAAAGCCGACCAAGGGAGCAGCCGAGAGCCTTTTACCGCACTCCCGTGACCAGAAGACTGCCTGACCAGGTGAGAGGGGATCGGAGCCCCCGTCAGCCTCCGGGTGAGTGAAGAGGGGGTGGGGGGCTCTGGATGCGTGAAACTGCTGATCCGGTCCCAAGCCACAGCTGTGCCCGTTCTCTGTGTTTTGATTGAGGGGCACATGGAGATCGAGCGGCCCCGGTGGCAGTGGGCCACTCCAGCGTGATTTGGGGCATATTGGTTACAAGGCTCAGAGGGCACATTGTATATCCGAGTGCCCAGAGCAGGACTGCAACGTGACCCGGGGGCATTGTTGTTTAGAGCCCACGAGGCTCCCACAGTGGTGGCAGCATTTCTTTGGCTAGCAGAGTGGCTCCGGAAGGCAGCGGGCCGATCCCCCTGTAATCTCAGTGCAAAGGGGCCGTTTGCATCTCGAGCCCACGAGGCTCCCATGTTGCTTTGGCCCTACTGTTTATTTGGAGCCCAGAGGAGAGCGAGGAGGCACGCTGGTGCCAGGCTCAGGTTCCCCAGCTGCCCAGCACTTAGTGGGCAGCTGCTACATTTAGGCCTGCTCCCTTGCGCATCTTCTTTGGCTGCCTAAACAGCCAGCCCAGACATTCTGGACATTGGGTCTGTGAGCTCCAGAGAGGCCAAGTTGGCCTGGGGTCAGTTATGTGATTTCTGCACAAATGTGATACTTGCCTAATGTGATTTCTGCATGATGTGTAATGCCTTTTTACCTATACCTTTGAATGTATTTTTATGCTTAGGAGGTTGTTTTTCCTAGTATAGGTTATGCTAGTGAGTTCATGATTCCCTGCGTGATATTTGCCTAAAGTGTTTAGGGTTGTGTCGTGTGTTCCTTCCTTCTACCAGTGGTTACTGGTTGTGTTCTACATTTGCTATTTTGTGCTACAAATATTCTATGTTCTAAGTGCTATTCTTACAAAGTGTTATTCCTTCAAAGTGCTATTTCTAACAAGTGCTTATTCCTGACAATGGTCCATGTGGCCCTGTCCTGTGTATATAATCCCCTATAAATTCTGGCCGTGCCTGTGGCACATTGTAAAGTGTGTGTTTATTATCTAATGCGTTTGGTATAATACAAAGGCTATTATTATATATAACCTTGTGTGGAATTTCTTTTGTGGTGGGCCTTGGGTGTTGTTGCTGGGTGCGCGCCAAAAGCTTTACACCTTGCCTCCAAGATAAGCCTGACTGCTCGTGCCAAGCTACCAAGGGGGTGAGCAGGGGTTATCTTTGGCAGGTGACTTCCTTGCCCTGACTAGAGTGGTAGTTTCTGCCTGGCTTTGGCGCAAGCCTTAGCCAACCAGAAATCCCCATTTCTAGCAGTGCTGAATATGTAACACAAACCCTGGGCTGTAAATCAGAGCAGGAATGATTGCTATACAGTTTGTGAAGATGTGCTGGAGACACCAGTGCGGAAGGAATTCTAATCAGATACTGAATGATGAGAAAAGATAAGTCCTAAAATGTAGCAGTAATGAAGAACACAGGTGCAGGAGTCAGAACGTCTGATTTAAGTGGCTTTTCTGCTCATTTAATTACCAATCTCTGCCTCATGCTGCTGTTCAGACAGAAAAACAACAGTCAGAAGCGCTGAGAACCTGATTACATATTAGCCGTCTAAAGCAGAAAGTATATTGTAAATTAGAATTTGATGTTCTTAGCACTTATGTGATGTTGCGGAGGAAGGAGTACCATGTAAGGGTGAGTACATTATATGTTTAATTATCTCTGTGCCTTTTTATTGGTTCCAAATCTGATTTTAATGCACATTCTGGCTCCCTTTGATAATGAGAAATCATTGCAAAAGCCTTCAGCAGTAAATCCTTGAAGAGTTCAGCATTTTTAGTGTGGAGAAGAACAGTGCAATGATGTTTGGTGTACCACTGGCAGGAAAAAATATTTTGCCACTTAGGCACTCTTTGTTCATTAATTAAAAGGCAGTTAATGGCCCTTTTATTGTAATTTGGTGACACTTAATGATAACTCTCTGGCTCAGCAAGCAATCCAACCTCACCGTGTGTAGGTCAAGGACCTGGGAAGGGAGGTTGTTTCAGAAAACCACTCACTGGTACCAGTTTCTCATCTTATGCTCATCATTGAAGATTGTCTGAATGAATCCTCCCAAGTCATGGTAAGTTTGTTTATTCCACTGTTCTTGCACATCCTGTTAAGGGACAAATGGTGCAGAGGTTTAGTAATTTTCTTTAATAGAGACTGCATTTACTGAATACATTTAATAAATTACTCTTACTCCCCCTTAGTCAATAGTGAGTCAATACTGAGTGCTAAAACAAAAATGTATAGTATGGATGCCCAACAGAGCAAATTAGAACATATTTTAACTATCTAACTATTTTAAAACATAATATTTTCTAGGAACACAGTAAATATATTCAGCACAAACGGTGGCTACTGTAATTCTTAAAGGGATAGACTACTTACATTGTGACACCTGGCCAAGGCCTTGGGCTAGCCAAGACCTTTTGGTTTTACTAAAATTATATGTATGGAGTACTTACATAAATGGCTTTCAGACACCGCTCGTCATCCACTGGTTTGTTCGTGGCCATTCATATATTGCTTATGCCCATTACAGCATACAGCATGGGTCAATGGTTCAGCCTACTCAAGGCACTGGTTAATTTCTCTTTGAGGGACTGCTTTTAGCCCTTTCACAAGGAGCACATGTGGAAAATTAATTCGTATTGATAAACATTGTCTGCGCCATCTTGCCTTTTTCCCAATGCCACACTTTTGTCATACACAGCAGCCATTTTAGATGCCTTGGTCAGACCCACTCTCAGCACGCCGCCGATCCTCAGCACGGCTCCCCACCCTCGCAAGCATCTCCCCCACGCACTGGTCGCCCCCGCTCTCTCCCTCTCTCATGCATGGGCCATAAAAACCCCTCCATCTGCGCTGCTCTTCCCTGGGAATCACACCCCTTGCCTGTTCGACACCTCCCTTTCCTCCTATTTACTGTCGCACCCTCTGACACCCCTCTTCTTTCATGTCCTATTGTCCAGGCCGGTCCCAGGCTATCACCTAGTCCTGAGGATGCAGTTTATGGCCCCAACTGTAAAGAATCGCCCCTCTTCAAAGGAGTTACAGTAGATCAAGGCTCCCACCCCATGAGATCCGTCACACCACACGCATTCCGGGAATCGGCGAAATGCCCTGCTGTTTCTGTCGTCTGATGACGATTCTGTATTATGATTGGGGAGGGGATTCTCACTGTAAGGGTGTGTGGGAATGGGTCCGAAGCGGAAGATTCCGGGGATGTCTTTCATACTTCAAAGTACCTTCATTGTAATAAAGAATGTCTTCCTGCCATAAATGCGTGTATAAGAGGCCAGGCCTCAGAGATGCAGTTAGAGCACCTCGAGAAGATTCCCTGTTGGTCTGATCTGATGTGTTCTCCTCCGGAGAGAATAAACCTTTGTTTCCTGCCTTCTGGTCTCCAGCGCCTGCCTCTTCATTGATTCATATTTCTGTGGGATTAGAGGCGACATCGCCGGGCAATACTTGAGGTTATTTTGTTCACCGATTGCCCTCCTGCTTCACAATTGGCGTCCCAAGCGTGGGGCCCATCAGCGACACGTGGATCCAGTGGGAGAGGTCCTGACGACAGAGTGAACGACTGCAACGATCGGGAGAGCTCCTGTCCGATAGACCCTCGTCTGACAGCCAATCATCTGAACTTCACTGATTCCGAACTGACCTCTCTCGAGTGATCTACGGTCCTGACTGGGAACCATCAGGAGTGCCGCAGCAATATCGGAGATTGGAGGACGATCGGGCGCTGGACGCGGAAGACAAGAAACAGCACCTGCGGTCCGGGTAAGGTCGTGTAAAAATGACAAATTGCGAAACGATGATGGTTCTTTGAGACATTCACTGCTTACAAACGAGAAAGAGTACAAATACTCTATCTCCCTTTGTGGACAGTGAAGGGTGGGTAACGCGGACTTTTGTCCTCCTTTGTAATCTGTTGCGCCTATCTTTTCTCCCCACTGTTTGTTTGATTGATTGATTGTCAGGGTAGCTCCCTTTTCTTTGATTGTCAGTATAGCTCCTTTTTTGAGGCATTCTCTATCTGCAAATGGTGAGGGATAGAAATAGTCTCTCTCCCTTTGCAGATAGTGAAGGATAGGTAACGCGGACTATTGTCCCCCTTTGTAATCTGCCGTGCCTATCTTCTCCCCACTGATTTTTATTTGGATCTATTTCTCTTGAAGCATTCACTGTCTGCAAACAACGTAGAATAGCAATATTCTGTCTTGTCTTTGCAGGTAGTGAAGGATAGGTAGTGCGGACCTTTGTCCCCCTTTGTAATCTGTCATGCCTATCTTCTCCCCACTGAGTGGTAGCTGGTTCAGCCCGGACCGCTTGTTAGAGGTGGATCATCCAGTCCCACTGGAAGGCACCCCTAACAAGGACATGTTCACGAAACATGGATTAGTCGCTATAGCATATAGCAAATTATGGCACAGGTATACGAAGAAGGAACCCCAGAGTCAGTGGCCACTGATAGGATCCTTTGAAGAAAGCAAACTAGATGCACTAGATGAAGTTCTAAAAACTCGTAGAACGACACCGACCATGCTAGACAGCGTTGGCCTGTGCCACAAAGAAGCAGTACAGCGGAAAAAGAAAGAGGAAGCTAGGATAGACAAGGAGCTACGTAAAGCAGCCCACCTAGACACAAAGAAACTAGAGGAAGAAATAAAGGAGAGAGAGGAAGCTAAGCGGAAACGAGAAACCGAAACATCGAGTCAGTGTCCTGTTAGAACACCCTCTGCGCTCTACCCTGAATTACCCTCGAAACAGCGAGCCAACGATGATCTCTTATTAGGTCCTCCTATCATCTACATGCCCCCTCCATATGGCCCTTCCCAACCTTCAGCGCAACACTCGCTGCCCCCAAGCACAGGTGAGAGTAGCACCAGGGCCTCGGCCCCATGACCTCTGCGCCGGCCGAACCCCTTGTACCAGATACAAAACAAGCAGCAATGTTAGATGACCATGAGGCCCGAAAGACAGATCTCACGAGAACGAACAGGTTGAGCAAAGATGAGCGAGCAGGGATTGACAAGGTAGTCAGGACACTAGCAGAACGAAAGGAAAGTGAGGAACACATCATGGATATATTCAACTCATATACGGGAAGCCACAGACGACACTTTGTCGTACGATTGTGTTATTATGTCATAAATGCTTATGAGGACCGGTATCGAGACAAAGGTCCCGAGAGCCTAACGACTCTGTATAGAAAAGTCGATATCGGGGAAGAGGACGAGTGTGACGTGACGGACCTCCTTGCGTGTACGCTTCAGGTTTTCCGCCACCTCACTGAATCAGAGTTGGAAGCTAAACCTACGACACCTGTAGCGACCGAACCACGTATAGAACAACCTAGCACTATGATGCCGATAAGAGAGGCTGCCCCCTACTGGGTCCCCCCACGAGGTCAGGGAACACACAATGATGTTAACCATGCGGATGCTAGAGGGAGGGTAGTGTACAACTGGGTCTACCAACCATGGGATCGGCAGGATATTCTGACGTTCCGAAAATCTCTGCCTGATTTACGGAAAAACCCCACTGCCTTCTACACTGAACTAGGTACAGCCGTAGGTTCCACTATCATGACCTTAGCGGACATCGATTTGTTCTTCGGGTTATGTCTGCCAGCTGATGTGTGGAAGCAGATCCGCAAGGTCGACCACCTTGTGCTGTTCGGATATACCTGGAGACAACTCGATGAGATCGATAAGCAACGAGGGGCCGGACAGAAACCCGTAACGGCTATTCTTGAACTCCCGGACAAGATCGTCCAGAAACTCAAGACCTTGATTCCCGAGAAGAAAATAGATTGGTCAATAGTGACGGCCTGTAGACAGAAACCACAAGTAGACGCTTCAGAATACTTTTCTAGGTTCGAAACAGTGTTCTCCGACTACAGCGGCCAAGATATGACCACTGCAACCGGACACCACTTGTTCGTCCAGAACTTTGTGAAGGGTCTGGTGCAAGAGGTTTCTCAAAAGCTGCAAGTGAGCGAAAGCAGCTGGGCAGCCTCTAAACCCGCGGCTATCTTCCAGATGGGCCAATACTATGAGCATCAGAAAAATGAGAACGACAGGGCATCCGAACGTAAAAAGAAGGAGTTGAAAGAGAGGGTCATGATAGCTCAACTGCAAGGGGTGACGATAGGTAGGGAACCTTCCAAAGGAAACTACCAGTCGACAGCCCCTAAAAATACACCCTCCAGAGAACGAACATCCGTACCCTATGCAGGCCGAAGGGACTTAGATGAAAACCAATGCACGTTTTGTAAGGGATACGGCCACTGGAAGTCGCAGTGCCCGGTTCTTCATGAAACAAACAAGAACCGAGAGGCTAGGGACGAGTCAAATGGACAAAGGAACAGGAACCAGGGACGGGGACACACCAATGACGTTAGCTATGACAGATCAAGCCAACCTAACACCTTTGACCGCCCACGACAGAATCAGTATCAGCAGTCCGATTGCGAGAACGCCCACGACTTCGCATAGGACAGCCAGGGACAAGGGAGGGATCCAGTCGAGCTTTGTGTTGACCAGCAAGGTCCTTATGTCACTGCTAAGGTCCTGGGTACGAAGTCCCCATTTTTGGTGGACACCGGGGCAACACGTAGTGCGTTATCCAAACGACTGATTCCAAGGGCACCCTTGTCTGGCTCACATGTGACCTCAATAGGCTTTGATGGAACGCCCTCTACTAATCCCTTATCTGCACCAATTCCCTTTGACTTAGAGAACAACATCACGGACACGACCTTCCTGCTATCCTCCAACACCCCCGACGCCATTATGGGTCTTGACCTCCTGAAACATTTTCGAGCCACCATTCGATGTTCCCCAGATGGAGTACGAGTCATACTATACGATAACCAGAATCTGTTCAGGCCTTGTCCCACCCGACGCATGTTTTCCATCACTAACGCTGACCTGTCCCTACTAGACACTTTACCATCGTACCTTTGGGCCAAGACCGACTCAGATGTAGGACGCATGATGATAGACCCTGTTCACATCACAGTACGATCTGACGCTATGCTCCCAAAACTTCCACAATATCGGATATCGTCCGAGGGCGAGAAGGCACTGGTAGAAATCATCCAATCCTTAGTCGATGCGGGAGTGGTAGAGGAAGTAGTCAGCAACGTCTGCAATAGCCCTATCCTACCCATTGTTAAGAAACAAGGCGTGGGAGATGAGAAGGCTTATCGCTTCATCATTGACCTCCGAGAGGTGAACAAAGTAGTTGTACCTCAGTACCCAGTAGTCTCCGACATCATCACTATCTTGACCCTGATCCCCTCCACCGCCACTGTCTTCACCGTCATAGATCTCAAAAATGCTTTCTTTTCCATCCCCATCCATCCAGACAGCCGATACCTCTTCGGCTTCACCCTAAAAGCCTGTTCGTATAGATTCTGTAGAGAACCCCAGGGCTACACTGAGAGCCCCAGCATCTACAGCCAGGCTCTCAAGAGGCAGCTGGACGCGGTCCAGCTCCCGGACGGAGGGGTGTTAATCCAGTATGTCGACGACATTCTCCTGGCTGCCGATACTACTCCACTTGCCATCACAGCCACCATCCAACTCCTGCACTTCCTCGCGGAGAACGGTCACAAGGTCTCCAAGAAGAAGCTGCAGTTCTGCCAAACCCAGGTGACATACTTAGGCCACCTCCTGTCCAAAGACGGGAGGAAGCTCACACCCGATCGGATCCGGGCCATCCTAGAGACCCCTGTTCCCAAAACTCAGAAACAAGTCCGCTCCTTAGTAGGCCTCACGTCCTTCTGTCGACAGTGGTTGCCGAACTTTAGTCTCATAATCAAACCTCTGCTCTCTTTATTAGCGAAAGATGTCCCCTTACCACTTCCTTGGACCCCTGAATGCCAATCCTCCTTCCAAGAACTACGAGATGCCCTTTGCTCGGCCCCTGTCCTAGGAACCCCCGACTATACCAAGCCCTTCTCCCTCTTCACCCACGAAAGGGAGGGGTACGCTTTGGCTGTCCTGACACAACTCATAGGTTCCAAACAACGCCCTTGTGCCTATTTCTCTGCCACTCTTTACCCCGTAGCCAGGGCTCTGCCCGCCTGCCTCCGCGCGGTAGCTGCCGCTGCCATCTCTATCCGACAAAGTGAGGGGATCGTACTTTCGAATTCCCTCACTGTGCTGGTCCCCCATGCTGTCGACACCCTCCTGAACCAGACCAAGACCCAGCACCTGACTAGGGCATGACTGACTGGTTACGAATTGACTCTGCTTGCACCCCACATCACACTGAAACGATGTACCACTTTGAACCCTGCCACTCTGTTGCCTCTCCCCGATGACGACCCCAATGTGTCCCTTATGCATGACTGTGTGACCCTCACGGACGAACAAACTAGAAGTAGAGCTGACCTCTGTGACACTGCTATCCAAGACCCTGATGGAGAGCTATGGGTAGATGGCTCGTGCATTAAGCTCCCCGACGGCACGGCCTCGGCTGCCTATGCAGTCACCACAGTCCGGACGGTAGTTGAGATGGCCCGCATCACCCAACAGTCCGCACAAGCAGCAGAACTGATTGCCCTCACACGAGCATGCATCCTAGCAGCAGGCACAGTTGCAAACATTTACACTGACAGCCAGTATGCCTTCGGGGTGGTTCATCATTTTGGACTCTAATGGAAAGAAAGGGGATTCCTGACTTCACATGGCACACCCATCCTTCACGGAGATCTAGTCTCTGCCCTAACCGAAGCAGTCCTCCTCCCCAGGCGTTTAGCGGTGATTAAATGCCAGGCGCACAAGAAAGTAACAGATCTCATTGGACAGGGGAACGCACTAGCTGACATCACCGCTCGGACCACAGCCGAGAATAGGACGACCACACGCATGTACGTGACTAGGTCACAGACGGAGAAATGGAAGGACGCTAGAGAACACATTAGGGACATACAGATGGCCTGCTCCACCCAAGAACTGACTGAATGGGCACGGGTGGGACTGAAAGATGATGAAGGCTGCTGGCTGACAAAGGACACGAACAAATGGCTGCTACCCAATTCCTACTTGATCCCCATACTGACTATGGCACACTCCCTAGCACACATAGGATCTGCCCCCATGATTGAACTCATCTCCCGAGTCTGGCACAACGACAAGATTCCCGATTCTGCTAAACGCCTAGTTCAGCAATGCTTAATCTGCTTGCAACACAACCCAGGGAAAGGAACTGTTGTCCCACGGGGTGGGTTCGGGGTCCCCGACCATCCCTTTGAAGTCCTACAGATGGACTACATTCAGCTAGAACGTTGCCTAGGTTTGAAGTACGTCCTTGTTGTCATATGCGCCTTCAGCAAATGGGTGGAGGCCTACCCCACACGCGACAACACTGCCATGACTACTGCCAAAATCCTGTTAAAAGAGTTTTTCCCCCGATATGGCCTTTGTCTGATTTTATGGAGTGACAACGGCCCTCACTTCATAGCTGAAGTTATCCAACTTATCCTAAAAGGGTTGGGTGTAAAACAGAAATTTCACGCAGTCTTCCACCCCCAATCTGCAGGCCTGGTCGAGCGACACAACGCCACACTCAAGCTAAAAAGCTCTAAGATTGTTGCCTCCACCAGACTGAAGTGGCCTGACGCCCTCCCATTGGCATTGCTATCAATGCGCTCCACCCCCACTAAGCACCACTTGACCCCCTACGTAGTAGTATTCGGGCGACCGATGAACATTTGGGCCACGCCTAGGCCAACTTCGATGCATGACGTCCCAGACGTCCTAATGTCTGACTATCTGTACACCCTCACTAAAACCTTAACTGTCATTCATCAGCAGGTGCTGCAAGCCATCCCAGACGCTTCCAGGGGCCCAGGACACAACATTCGCCCAGGGGATCACGTCTTGATCCGCAACTTCCAGCGTGCCAGAAGCTTGGAACCTCGGTGGACGGGCCCCTGGCAAGTCCTAATCACTACACGGACGGCCTTTCGAGTGGAAGGCAAGCGTCACTGGGTGCATGCGCACCATTGTAAACGCGTCCCATCAACCCTGACGACGGAAGAAGACATCGCGACTCAAGAAGAGCTCCTGACAAAAGACAAACCATCATTGAGCTGTTATACCGACACAGAAGCACTCGAACTGGCAAAGTTTCCCGATCCCACCGTGCCGTCCAGAGAAGGGTACAACCTACGTAAAAAGGGAGGAGCTTCGGCAAAGCAGACCACTGACTAGGTGAAATCTCATAGCGGTAGCCTAACACACTCAAGGTTGCCCGAAGAGAAGTCAGAGGAAGTCGGTTGTTCTGCCCGCTACCGAGCACTCTGAAGATGATGGAAGCGCCCGATTCCCCAATGATGGAAGCAACCGGATATCCGAAGATGACCTACCGAAACCCAAAAACCGACAAGCTGCACAGCTCAAAGACTATAGCCATTTTCATTACCCTTCTCTTTTGCCTCCTCCTCATGACAACCTTCTGGATTGTTGAAGAAAGCACACCCGCTCACAAGACGTTGCTCCCCACTGAACTGCCGGCAACTACCAAGGAACACTTCCTGGTTGCCCTTTCACCACAGCTCCGAGAAAGACGCAGGGAGTTCTGGAATAACTCCTTTGTACAGCTGCTGCACCAACACAACCTTGCTGCTAATGCCACTAACTGCTGGATCTACGGGCTGCTGCCTCATGCAACCGGACACTCCATCCCATTTATTCCTTCGCCTTTCTCCATCCACGGCTCCTGTCTTGCCTGGCTGATCCTTCTGCAAGAAAGCTTTAAAGACAATGCCACTTCGGAAATAACCGTTTTGCATTTCTACCACGGGGTATGGCTGAATAAGACTGGGCGAACCGCTACTCCTTTTTGCCCTCTGACCTCTGGTGCCTCCATTCACATGGACATCCCTGCCAAAGAGCGAGTGGAAATGCAGGTGTTCAATAATCCAGCCAGACCCACTTTCTCCTACCTCCAAAAACGAACAGCCGCCACTCTAACTGTGGCCCTGTCTGTCGTCAACGTCTCGGGCCTTGTATGCATCGAAGGCCTGGGAACACAACTGGTGGGCCACAGCGCCTGCGCCATCACCAGAACACTGGATTCATCCGACCCTCCCTCCTTTGTTACTTCTCCAAATATGTACTTTGTTTGCGGCACCAAAGCGTACACCTGGCTCCCCAAAGGTTGGGGGGGGCGCATGCTACATTGCCTTAATTCTTCCACCTCCGTATGTGGCCCCGGCAAGCCACCACCGGCAAAAGCGTGCAAGGGACATTGACCAGGCCGACTCTACAGGAGCACAGTTCTTGGACGCCGTGAAGGGACTTGTGCCATTCTGGGGTCCGATGGCGAACAACCGAGCCATCCGACATTTGACCCAAGCAGTTGAAACCACTATGAACATCACAGCCGGAATCTTGACCAATAACACAGCGGAGCTTCAGGCAGTCCGCCTGGTGGCTCTTCAGAACCGCTTCGTTCTAGACGTAGTTCTGGCAGACCGAGGAGGAGCATGCCGTATCATTGGGTCCAGCTGTTGCACCTACGTGCCAGACAATTCACCTTCTGTTTACAAGGCCATCGAACACCTCCATAGACTGTCCTCTAAAGTACACCAAGAACAAGAAGGATGGTCGCTTGGGAGCTGGTTCTGGGACTCACTGAAAGCCTGGGGGTGGAGGTTGTTCACATTCATTCTAATCCCGATTGTGGTGCTATGCGGGTGTTGTTTGAGTATCCAATGTTTACCTCCTCTGTGTTCATTATTCTCAAATTGCATTTGCCCAAAGACTTTGGAATTACAGACTGAACATATGAAAGCTTTGTACGATGCAGAAATACGTGGCATTATGGGGATCGACCCGAATTAACAAGTTGTCGAGAAATGTTAAAAGGGAGGACTGTGGAAAATTAATTCGTATTGATAAACATTGTCTGCGCCATCTTGCCTTTTTCCCAATGCCACACTTTTGTCATACACAGCAGCCATTTTAGATGCCTTGGTCAGACCCACTCTCAGCACCCGCCGATCCTCAGCACGGCTCCCCACCCTCGCAAGCATCTCCCCCACGCACTGGTCGCCCCCGCTCTCTCCCTCTCTCATGCATGGGCCATAAAAACCCCTCCATCTGCGCTGCTCTTCCCTGGGAATCACACCCCTTGCCTGTTCGACACCTCCCTTTCCTCCTATTTACTGTTGCACCCTCTGACACCCCTCTTCTTCCGTGTCCTATTGTCCAGGCCGGTCCCAGGCTATCACCTAGTTCTGAGGATGCAGTTTATGGCCCCAACTGTAAAGAATCGACCCTCTTCAAAGGAGTTACAGTAGATCAAGGCTCCCACCCCATGAGATCCGTCACACCACACGCATTCCGGGAATCGGCGGAATGCCCTGCTGTTTCTGTCGTCTGATGACGATTCTGTATTATGATTGGGGAGGGGATTCTCACTGTAAGGGTGTGTGGGAACGGGTCCAAAGCGGAAGATTCCGGGGATGTCTTTCATACTTCAAAGTACCTTCATTGTAATAAAGAATGTCTTCCTGCCATAAATGCTTGTATAAGAGGCCAGGCCTCAGAGATGCAGTTAGAGCACCTCGAGAAGATTCCCTGTTGGCCTGATCTGATGTGTTCTCCTCCGGAGAGAATAAACCTTTGTTTCCTGCCTTCCGGTCTCCAGCGCCTGCCTCTTCATTGATTCATATTTCTGTGGGATTAGAGGCGACATCGCCGGGCAATACTTGAGGTTATTTTGTTCGCCGATTGCCCTCCTGCTATACACACATCTACGCACAAGGTAGTTCAATTCTGTGCCATTGCTTTTGTTGTTCTTACTTTATAATTACTTTATGTTTGACATATGTTTGTAGAACCTGATGAGATAACAAGACACTTTCTACCAGATGAGCACAAAGGGCACATTCCAGCATACCCAGTACCTGTCTCCTGCTAATACTGTTGTAAAATCCTTTTGAAGTAGCCTTTTTTTATCTGAGTGCTGCTTTTTCACACAATATAAGCAGGTCACATATACTTTGCATGAAAGCTCATTGGGGACTCTATACTTGCATTTCTGTCTGTCTGTCATTCCTTCTTTCTGTCCTTCATTTCTTTTTCTTTCTTTCTTTCTTCCTTCATTCTTTCTTTCCATTTTTCTTCCTTTTATCGCTTGTATTTCTTTTTTCTCTTTCTTTCTTCCCCTCTTTTCATCTTTCTGTTTACTTCCTCCTGTTTGCCTTCCTCTTTTGTTCTTTGTCTACTTATTTCCTCCTTCTTTCTTTTTTCTTGTTTTCTTTCTTTATTCTTCCTTTCATTCTTTCTGTGTTTCTTTCATTCATTCTTCCTATCGCCCATGCCTTTTTCTTTCTTTGTTTTTTTCTTTCTCTCTTTCTCTTCTTTCGTTCTCTTCTGTCTTTCTCTTCTTTCGTTCTCTTCTGTCTTTCTTTCTTTTTTTTTCTTTCTTTCTTTCTTTCTTTCTTTCTTTCTTTCTTTCTTTCTTTCTTTCTTTCTTTCTTTCTTTCTTTCTTTCTTTCCTTTCTTCCTTCTTAATTTTGAAAAGGAAAGAGGCTGATATCCAATGCTAAACTGATTATATTTTTTTGAGTCTGTGTTAGCCAAGACATTTTGTTTTTACTAAAAATGTGAGTATAACTGTAGGGTATTTTAGCTAGACTTTGTCTATTAGTCCGTGGTACTATCATTCACATTTTTCCTCCACCCATTCCAGCATGACTCAGGGGGCATTGAGTCAGCCCACTTCATCCATTGACTGACTTTGCTATGAGTTACAGACACCTGCTCTATCACACATAGCACATCAACACACAAAGTAGTTCCCTTCAGTACCCGGAAGTAGTACAGCAATGGGCACTTTTTTGAGACCAAAACAACATTTTTGTCTTTAGTCAATGTTTTTGTTTAGATTGATGATGGCCCGGCAGTTTCCCGAGAAATAAAGTGTTGCAAACACCATGACAGAGCAAATCAAGAATTGGCGGAAGGCTGGCTGCCAACACAAGACCTATTGGCTTTGCCAATGCTTGATTAAACTGATGTAACAAGCATCAAGCTGAGACATCAAAATATATTTTAAACAACTGATGTTTATGTCAAATTTGAGATATCTTGTCAATAAAACTGCATGTATAGGAATTTGCAAACTATGGGGTCAAGGGAGATAGAATTATTAATGATTATTATTAATTTTAATTTATAAGGCGCAACAGCTACCCAAAAAGGGTTTCCCGGCACCGACCAGGCCAAGGAAAAAACATCAGCTTAATGATTATTGATTAAAAAGCCATGTTTTTAAGGATTTGCGGAATTGGACATACACCGTTTTTTTTCCGAATTGATGTAGGGAGCGAGTTCCATAAGGAGGGGCCAAGAGGTTGTGAACCCACTGGTAAATCAAGTTCTGAACCTCTCATTGTCCGATGGAAAAGTCCTAATGAGGTTGAAAGAGGGTAAACTCCTCCCCCTTTTGAAGAAACCATTAGCTGACCCAGCCGTAGTCAGTAACTATAGGCCCATAACACTGCTCCCTTTCTTCGCCAAGGTATTGGAGAAGTATGTGAATGTGGTAATCACAGACTTTATTGAGCCACAAATGCTCTTTCATCCCAGCCAATCCGGTTTTAGAGCTTATTATAGTACTGAAACAGCCTTACTGGAAGTCAATGGAAGTATCAAACCCACCCTTGATAGAGGAGGTAAGGCAGTTTTGATACTGCTGGACCTCTCGGCGGCTTTTGATACCGTGCCCCATGGACGACTCCTTCAGAGACTCAGGGAATGTGGTTTCGGGGGCACGGTTCTCAGGTGGCTTTCCTCTTTCTTGGAAGGCCATCAGCAATCTGCCTGGTCCCCGCCTTTTTCAGCTGATATTCCTTTGCTGAATGTCGGAGTGCCTCAGGGCTCAATTCTGAGTCCAACTCTTTTTAATATTTATATGGCACCACTGGCACCTTTAGCAGAAAAACTTGGGGCTAAGATTATAACCTACACCGATGACTCCCAACTATTGTTCACATATGAAAAGAATGAGCCTCTAAATGTAAGTGTAATACATCAATGCCTGACTAAGGTAATTGATTGGTTTCGACAGAACCAATTGTCATGCAATTCTGCCAAAATCAAATTTTTGTTTTTGGTCATACCCCTGGAGATGAATGGCGTAATTGGTGGCGCCAGGATCAACCTTCTCCATCCAATCCTGTCACCACTGTGAAAAATCTTGGAGTCATGCTTGACTCGGTTTCCTCTATGAAGTCGCACGTTCAATCTGTGGCTGGCACGTGTTTTAGGCTCCTTAAAATGATGAGGAACCTCTTACCACTGCTACCACTGTCCCATAGGAAGATGGCTGTCCAAGCCTTGATTATGTCAAGGCTGGATTATGCAAATGTACTCTACCTGGGCATTCCGAATTACTTACTGGGACGCCTTCAGGTTGTGCAAAATGCGGCAGCCAGAACGATTTTTCTGGCGGGGCCTAGGAAACACATGGCGAGTCATTTGAAAACCCTTCATTGGTTATCAATGAAAAACAGGATTGATTTTAAGTCTCTTGTGTTGGCCTTTAAGGTTCTGCATAATAGTGGGGCTTAATACATCAGGAAGAGAATTATACCCTACACCCCAGCTAGGACCTTGAGGTCAACGTCACAACATCTGTTACTGGTGCCAAAATTCTCTCGGACCAGGAAGGGGAGGGGGGGACGCTCCTTACAGGTGGTAGTGGGCAGACTATGGAACTTGTTGCCTCCTTCCCTTAGACAAGAACCTGAGCTTCTTAGCTTCAGACGCCAACTTAAGACCTGGCTGTTTCATCAGTAATTAAGCTGTTTAGGAGTGGAATTGACTAGGGTCTCTCTATTCAAGGGGGACTTTCTCAGCGCCGGGACACTCCTCGGTGTAGCCGTGCGCTTTATAAAACCCCCATAACATTAACATTAACAATATATGCAAATGATTGGCCGATAGTCTGACTCTAGGTACGGAAAAATTCCCTTGGGTGGACGAACACATCATTAATGATCTGACAATTGCAATAACTGTCACTTTAATGGATGGGTGGTGAGGTATCAACAGCGCATAGCCTATGCGGCAATAAATCTGTGAATGATTATTATACAAAAACAGGGGGCATCAAGGGAACCAAAGACAGCTGACACCCACAGCTGTCAAGGGACAGCAAATTACAACGTAATTGTTGTCACAATCGCAAAAGTTTTTGTGGAGTTCCCTGAGCACAAATAAACGTATCTTGAAAAATTCACAAAGAATGTCCATTCAAACAATGATTGTCCATATCTGTATAGCAAAGTTGTGAAATCAGTCCTTATTTTATTGTCCAATCCAGATGACCACGTGGACTTGTAAAAACAGCAATGCAGTCTTGAAATAGTTTTACAACAGCCAAAACGTCAGAACGCCAACACGTGTTTCGTCAAGGGTATTAACCCAATGACTTCCTCAGGGCTGTAACAACAAATTAAATCCTATTATAATACCCATGCACTGGGGAACCAGGTCATGGCAACAAAGATTTTTAGGCCGCCACCAACCATACACCAATTGTGCAAATTGGGATTTACCAGCAACCTCATGCCAAGGAATAAGTGTCAAATAGAAAAAAGAAGAAAAGAAAAAGGAAAGGCTGAAAACACCAAAGAGTAAGAAGTAAGGGGTAAAATGATACTGCTTCCGGAATTATAACAGAGTCGCAGAAGCCTGTGATCTACAGAGAAAACCATGCTAGTAAAACATGGTGAAAAAGGGCTAAAGACCATTAGATGAGCCCCTATTTTGACCCAGCACATAATCCAAGAGTAAGTAATCAGAAAACCAAAATTCACAAAGTGCTCTTAATAAGATATAGGTAAATACCCAGGGTCTAATATTAAATGTGAAAAATTCGTTTAAATGTGGATGGACGATATCCCTTGGCAATTCATGCCTGTGAATGCCCTAGTCAGGGAACTAGTAAATCATTTTCCTTCTATGGTATTGAAAGTATACCAATTGATGCCAGAGGAGGTAATAGAGAATTACGGTTGCGTCAATGTGAAGCACGCTGGATACTTAAGCTTCGTGCAGTTGAACAGGGAATTAACATTGACTCAGAACTACAGTACTTCCTGGGAAGATAGTGTGGATTGCACATATTTCTCTTCAGTGCTAACTGTTATAACAAACTTATATGAGGAGATCTGGTGTAGTATTCCCTTCCCGGGATTACGTGTGATTATAAATCATGTATTGAAATTTGTCTATGTAATATTTCTTATGAGGCAAACTTAATTTACTTTATATGTTTGTATTAGTACATCATATGCTAACTGTCAAATTCTATGATTATGCAATATGTTTTTCTGAGTTTTACACTCGAATGTCATTTGAACCCACCTCTTCGTTTGTCACTTGGGCGGGCCCTATGTTGTCCATCGACTGTTTCTACTTCCTTCCATCTTCTATCTATACTGCCTAGAATCTAATCTTTGATACCTATATCTCTCTAACTACTGCTAAGAAATCTGAATGGTGCCAGCATGACTATCAGCTGAATTTATAATTGTTTGCGTGGGCGTCAGTATGTGATTGGTCGGAGTAATCCTTTATTATTTACGATCGTTTTTAATTGCGTTCCGGCTTATTGCAGGTATAAGGGTCATTCATAAATAATAGTTGTCCCCGATAGTGCATTCCCAATACTGTATTTACCATCGGCTGAGTAATCTTTGTTATTGAATTTCTTTGCCGTGCACCAAGTCCGTTTTCGCTGTCGATACTATGCATCGGTATATAATCCCTATCAAATATGGCGCGGGTGCAGCACGCCATACCGACATGGGAGATTGAGACCACGCTTTCATACGGGAACCGGAGGTGAGTCTGATCTGTACCTAACTTGTTATATGCTCGTTGGCAGCCGATAGCTGTTAAGCTGGCTCGGTTTGGCAAGATGTTCGAATATTTTTGATGTAGGGCGTTTAGGCTCAGGGTCCCGGTTCCTTACTTTTTAAGAACTCTCAAGCATGTTTATAATTGGGCTTGATGCTAATAGATGCACGGAAAAGGAATACGTCTGTTTTGTATCCTCTGTAGCGGGACAATTGTTGGTTGGGAATGAGGTTTCACTGACGCTCATGTTGGTTACTTATGGTGTTAAGTTGATTCGGTTTGGATGAATTCTTTAGAAATAATAGTCTGCTCGTTCTTCATTTGTAGTTACACATGATGGTTCCGGAATTATAGGCTTAATATTGCCTATTTGCTCGCAGGCGAAAGGAATGTATTACTGAAGAAACTAGTCATCAACTCTCACAAATCCAATTAAAGGGTGAGAGATTCTTTTATTTACAGCATGTGGTAATTGTTTTTATAAATCTGGCTATCTGATGTATTACGCAATAAATTATCAATATCATTTCTAATATTCCCTTAATTTTGCTCATGTCCCCGTAATTTCCCCTTTACATTTCCAGTGTACTGACTGACTACAGTACTAGCTATCATCCTGGAATATATCATGCAATAAAAGTGATTACCATATTATGGTGAGTTTTTAAACGAATTTTTCACATTTAATATTAGACCCTGGGTATTTACCTATATCTTATTAAGAGCACTTTGTGAATTTTGGTTTTCTGATTACTTACTCTTGGATTATGTGCTGGGTCAAAATAGGGGCTCATCTAATGGTCTTTAGCCCTTTTTCACCATGTTTTACTAGCATGGTTTTCTCTGTAGATCACAGGCTTCTGCGACTCTGTTATAATTCCGGAAGCAGTATCATTTTACCCCTTACTTCTTACTCTTTGGTGTTTTCAGCCTTTCCTTTTTCTTTTCTTCTTTTTTCTATTTGACACTTATTCCTTGGCATGAGGTTGCTGGTAAATCCCAATTTGCACAATTGGTGTATGGTTGGTGGCGGCTTAAAAATCTTTGTTGCCATGACCTGGTTCCCCAGTGCATGGGGATTATAATAGGATTTAATTTGTTGTTACAGCCCTGAGGAAGTCATTGGGTTAATACCCTTGACGAAACACGTGTTGGCGTTCTGACGTTTTGGCTGTTGTAAAACTATTTCAAGACTGCATTGCTGTTTTTACAAGTCCACGTGGTCATCTGGATTGGACAATAAAATAAGGACTGATTTCACAACTTTGCTATACAGATATGGACAATCATTGTTTGAATGGACATTCTTTGTGAATTTTTCAAGATACGTTTATTTGTGCTCAGGGAACTCCACAAAAACAATTGCAATAACTGTCCTGGCTGAAACATGTCGAAACAACTTCCTCCAGGGGCTGGTATTCAAATTTGTAAAATCTAAGTATGGCACATTTATGTTTTGTTCTTGAAAATGCTCCATTAACAGGTCTCCTCAAATAGATTGACAGAGGAGCACTTATGGGTACATAAAGTAGTACACCTTCTATATTAATGACAAAAAAAATAAACAGCTCTTCGGCCATGACACATCAAACGTGGCTCAAACTACAAGAACTGAGTAAGAGAAATTTCAATGGACTACGACTACAAACTATATGCACTATTGTGTTTGAAAGACTGTCTTGATATCCTTGCCCTTGGTTGACAACAGAGATGGACACTTTACTAGCTGCACATGGACAGGAGGAAATTATGGAAAGTTTTGTCATTTGAAACTTATGATCAAGTTAATAATGTTTCTTTGAACCTGAAGAAGCCCAAATCTTGGGCGAAACAGGTTGGCTGTGCAGAACTGCTATTTTATGGTCAAGAAGACCTTGTTGTGGAGGGATTTGTAGGCATGAGTGTGTAGCTTGCAGGTTACTCTTATCAACAGGGAGCCAGTGTAGGTCTCGTAAGTGCTGGGTGATGTGGTCATGTTGTTTGATCAGAGGAGGAGCCTGGTGGCAGGGTTATGAATGGTCTGAAGCTTTCAGAGCCGGTATTTGTTGAGTCCAGAGTAGAGGGCGTTTCCTTAGTCCAGTTGGCTGGTTATGAGAGTGTGGGCAACAGTCTTTCTGGCTTCGGGGGGGGATCCATTTGCAGGTCCTGCAGAGATTGTTGGAGTATGAGGAGGAGACTGCCTTGATCTGTCGGGTCATGGTGAGGGAGGAGTTGAGTATGACGCCGAGGTTGTGGGCATTGTCTGTGGGTTTGAGGGTATTGCCGAGGGCGGTAGGCCACCAGGTGTTGTCACATGCAGAGGGGGTGGGTCCGAGGATGAAGACTTCTGTCTTCTCCAAGTTGAGCTTCAGACAGCTGCTACTCATCCAGGATGTGACGTCTTTCATTCCTTCCTGGAAGCTGAGTCTGGTGGTGTTGGGTTCCTTCATGTGGGAGAGGATGAAATAGGTGTTGTCGGCATAGCATACTATGCTGAGTCCATGCTGTCTGACGATGGCGGTGAGGGGGTCCGAGTAGATGTTGAAGAGTGTGGGGCTGAGCGATGACCCTTGGGGTACACCGCAGCTGATCTTGGTAGGTTCAGAGAGTTTGATTCATTGTGTTCGGCCGGTGAGAAAGAAGCGGATCCAGTCGTAGGGCAGTTCCCTATGTGTCACCGTCGTGGAATCTGGTGGTGAGGGTAAGGTGGGAGACAGTGGCAAAGGCTGCAGAGAGGTCTAGAAAAATGAGGGCCACCATGTGGCCATGGTCGAAAAGGGTGCAGAGGAGAAGGCGAGGAGGGTGGTCTTGGTGCTGTGGTTGCTGCATAAGCCAGTTTGAGAGGCGTCAAGGTTGGAGTTGACTTCGATGAATTTCATGAGCTGGATGTTGACCTTCTTCTTGGTGACTTTGGCTGCGGAGGGAAGCAGAGATATGGGTTATAGTTTTTTTAGGTCTGTCGGTTCTGCAGAGGGCTTCTTGAGGAAGGGCTTAACTTCTGCATGTTTCCAGTCATCTGGGAATATGCCGGATTCGAAGGTAGTGTTGATGGTGCATCGTAGCTCAGGTGTTATAGGGGCGGTGGCTCTGTGGAAGATGTGCGGCAGGCAGAGGTCCATGTGGGCTCCTAAGTGAATGCTCTTCAGGGTTGCGGCAGTGTCTTCAGTGGTGTCTGGAGTCCAGCAGCAGATGATAAGCTGTTTGGCGTTGGTGGAGGTAGGTGTGGCTTTGGTGTTAATCAATCAGTCAATCAAGCATTAGTTAAGCATGACTACTCACATGTAAGAGTCTCAAGGCACTGGGGATTGGAGGGTGCAGGTTCCAGTCCATCAAGTAGGGGTCCGTCGAAGAGCCAGGTCTTTAGGTCTCTTATGAAGATGGGAAGTAATGTTGTCTGTCTAAGGTGGAGTGGAAGGGCGTTCCAGGGGAGAAGGAGGGACCTTCTGATCTGGGTTTTTTTCTGGTGCATGGTACCACGGCGTAGGAGAGCTGGGCTGATCATAGCGTCCTTTGGGTAGCGTGGAATTTGAGTCAGTTGTTCAGGTATGCTGGTCCGGTGTCGTGGAGGGACTGGTATGCGTGGGTGAGCATCTTGAAGGTGACTGTTGCCATGATGGGGAGCTAGTGGAGTGTGCGCAGGTGCTAGGAGATGTGGCAGTGTTTTGGCACGTTGAGGACCAGTCTTGTGGTGGCATTGTGGATGTTCTGTAGCTTGTGTGTGAGTTTTTTGTTCATTCCGGCATAGAGTGCGTAGCCATAGTCGAGTCTGCTGGTGATCAGGACTTGAGTGGCTGTCTTTCTGTGTTTAAGGGGGATCCATTTTAAGGTCTTACGTAGGTGGCGGAGAGTGTGGAAGCAGGATAATGAGACTGAGTTGATCTGGTGGTCCATTTAGAGCTCGTATTCCAGGTTGGATCTCAGGTTGCGAGCGTGGTCCGTGGGGATGGGCAGGTTTCCGAGGGTGGGGGCCGCCAGGTGTCATTCCAGACTTCGGGATTTGGGCCCATGATGAGTACTTCCGTCTTGTTGGTATTTAGTTGTAGGCAGTTGCTTTTCACCCATTTGGCGACGGCTTCCATGCCTTCTCGAAAGTTGTGTCTGGCGGTGTTGGGTCTGTTGGATAGGGAGAGGATGAGTTGGGTTTCTTCTGCGTATGACACAATGTTGAACCCGTAGGTTTTGACGAGGGGCGAGCCATGTAGACGTTGAAGAGCGTCGGGCTGAGTGAGAACCCCTTAGGGACTCCGCAGGTTGTTGGTGTAGGGTCTGAGAGGAAAGGGAGGAGTCTGACCTGCTATGTTCTGTCAAGAGGAAGGAGCTGATCCAGTCAAGGGCCTTGTCCTGGATCCCTGCGTCGTGAAATCTGCATATTAGGGTGCAGTGAGAGACCATGTTGAATGCCGCTGAGAGGTCGAGGAGGATGAGAGCTACTGTTTATACTTTGTCTCGTAGCGTGCAGATGTCGTCTGTTGCGGCGAGGAGGGTGGTTTCTGTGCTGTCATTTTTCCAACAATTGGTTTAGGAGGAGTCAAGGATATAGTGCTGTTCGTGGGATTTGGCGAGTTGGCTGTTGATGGCTTTCTCAATAACTTTCGCAGGGAACGGGAGCAGGGAGATGGGTCTGTAGATTTTGAGGTCAGTGTGATCAGCCGAGGTTTTTTTCATGAAGGGGTTTACCTCAGCGTGTTTCCAATCGTCGGGGAATGAGGCGGTTGCCAGGCAGCAGTTGATGGTGTGGCGGAGCATGGGAGCGATCATGTCAGCAGCTCTATTGAAGATGTGGTGAGGGCAGGGGTCCCTGTGGGCCCCGGAGTGGATTGACTTCATTATCTTCAGTGTGTCTTCGGTGGTGAGGGCTGTCCAGCTGTCAATTGTTGGCTTCAGGGTGTCGTGGGTGGTTGGTGGGGGTTCCGTGTGTTGGTTGTCTTCATCAAAGTTGTTGTAGATGCTCTTGATTTTGAGGTGAAAGAAGGTGCTCAGTTTCTCACAGAGGTCTTGTGAGGGAGGGATTTTAGTAGACTCGATGGTGGGTTGGGCAAACTCCTTGATGATGTTGAAGAGTTCTTTGCTTTTGCGTGGGTGTGGGGAGATTCTGTCTTCAATTGATTTTTTCCTTGTTTTTCTGATGAGTTAGTGGTGGGTGTTGGTAGCGACTCTGAAATTGTTGTGAGTTTCTGTGGATTTGATGTTCCTCCATGCCATTTCGATGTGGCAGCAGGTGCGTCTGGACTCTTGAAGTTTGATGGTGAACCATCTGGCTTTTTTGGCGTGGGTGTTGTTCTTTTTATTGAACAGGGCTATGGTGTTGTTGCTGTCGGAGATCCATCTGTGCAGGGTTTGAGCTGCTGTGTTGGGATCATCGTTTTCCGCATTGGCTGGGGTGGAGTTGCTGAGTGAAGGGGTAAGCTGGTCGTCGGTGATTCTGGTCCAGTTTCTTCGTGAGAGCAGGAGCTGGTGTGTGTGGATATTGGGCATTCTGTAGGTGAGGTAGACGCATCGGTGGTCAGTCCATGGGAGTTTGGTGGTGTGACTGAAGGTGATGGAGTTTCCTGTTGTGAAGAAGGGGTCAAGGGTGTTTCCTGCTGATTGCATGGGTTCAGTCATGATTTGGCAGAGACCAATGTTGTGGAGGTTGTCAAGGAGGGATGTGGTGTTGGGGTCCAATTGGTTGTCGATGTGGAAGTTGAGTCCTCCTAGCAGGATTTAGTTGGTGAATGCGATGGCATGCAGGGAAATGATGACTGGGATGGAGTTGATGAACGGTCCGCAGGGTACAGGGGGTAGGTAGATGAGGGTTCCTAGGAGGGTGGTGGTGGAGTTGGTCTGTATCTTGAAGTGTAGATGTTCCATCATGTCTGTTGGCTCATTGGGGAGTGTGCTCAGGCGGAGGGTGGATTTGTGGACAATGTCGATTCCTCCTCCCGGGCTGGTGTGGCTGAGGTCCCAGATTTTTGTTGCATGTTTGTGGAGGGATCGGACGTTGAGGATTGCATCCCTCCACAAGGACATTGGTTTGGTTGTGTTCTTGCGGTCGGGTTGCGCTGGGTCCGTGTTCCTGGCGGTGCTGTAGGTTTGACGGCCGCAGGGGCAGCTGAAGGGTCCATGGGTGTCGGCCGCCGAAGCTAGCTTGCAGTTGCTGTTGCAGCCTGGGTTGAGTGCATGGAGTGCTGTTGGGTCATAGTGTTGGCGGTGCGGAGATCCAGGGTTCCTGGTGCTGGTTGTGGTTGGGTCACGGATGTGTGCAGACAGGCTTGACTTTGGTGTGTCTTTGGCACGCCAGCGGCGCGGCCGCACATCAGCCGCTATTATGTAGGGGTCTGGGAGGACTGGACAGCTGGGAGGCAGGAGCGGGGAGAGGAGCTGGATTGGTCGCGCTGGGGGGAAGGGTCGCTGAGGCAGCAGCGGTGGGGAAAGCGGTTGAGAAAGGGTGGAATAAAGGAAAAGGGAAAGAGTAAAAACGGGAGAATAAAGTAGGAATAAGGCAGATCAATAGCAGAAATGCAGAAAAGTGCTGAAGTGTGAAAAAAGGAGAGTAGAAAAAAAAAAGTTAAAATGAGTGAAAAGCAAAGCGAGAGGAAGGAGACCGAGGTCCACTGGACCACCAGGGATGAGGGTGGAAGAAGGCATCAAACCATCATTCGAGAGTGGAGGGGCAGGCCTCATTTAATGGTGGGGCTTCGAGGTTGAGAGAGCAATTTCACTGAGAATTACTCAGTGGTCTTGTTCGCCTGTCCCTGCAGCAGCCGCCAATACGTAGCTGTTGCTGAGGGCTGGACAGGTGGGAGGCGGGAGCGGGGAGGGGAGGGACGCTGGATTGGTCGTTCTGGTCATGCGTTCTGGGGTCCGTGGGGTAGCAGCGGCGGGCAAAGCTGGCGGGAAAGGGAGGAATAAAGGAAAAGGGAAAGAGTAAAAATGGGAGAATAAGGCAGGAATGAGGCAGAAAAAATGCAGAAAAGTGCTGAAGGGTGAAAAACGGAGAGTATAGAAAAAACAAGTGAAAAGCAGAGCGAGAGGAAGGAGACAGAGGTCCACTAGACCACTAGGGATGTGGCGCATGGAGACCTGCTGGTGGAGGAGGGCATCGAACCAACACTCGAGAGTGCAGGGGTAGGCCTCACCTAATGGTGGGGTTGTGAGGGTGGGAGAGCAATTTTACTGACAATTAGTCAGTGGATATTGTCAGGCTGCGATGAAAGTTAATATCTGCAGCAGTCCATATCTCAGCCATGCGAGATAATTATCTCGCTCGGTGTGTGTGGGAAGACGGGGGGCTGAGTTAGCATGTCTGCCCGAAACTGTGGTCTCAGCAACTTTCTTCCAGAAAAATGTACCAGAAAGTATTTGAATTGTAAAGAAACACGATTACATTTCATAAGAATTGTGCTGTTGTAGATAATATAAATAAAGAAGGGCAAAGTAAATGGTACAGCCAAATGTTTTTTTCGTAATGTTTGATAAAATTACCCTTAAACAAAAGGCGAGATATTAAGCAATTATAGTCCATTTTTAAAAGCTTCCACTGGAATCGCGATCACAACTTGTCTGTGCCATGTGGCACCACTGACCGTAAATCGCTCCAAGGTCACTTAATTTACTCACCACTCCATCAGCATCTAGCTAAATAGAGGACTTTGGCTTCCTGATAAAAATTAAAAAATACCCTTTCAAAACGTTCCTTGGATAGAATAAAAAAAGCGCGCCCAGGTTCAATCAAAGCCTAAAGCCGCCCTTGTCAACATCTGCTCCTTGACCCATTATCTGGGGTCATTTTATCAAACTCGGTGTCTGAAGTCTGTTCGTTATTGTATAGAGACTTGATCTTGAGATGGAAGTAGGAGCTGAGTTTGTTACGGAGTAAGCATGGGCGGAAAATCCGTTACGCTCGCGGATTTTGCGGATTTTCGGTAAATTCGCAATCCGCGAGATTCGCGAATTTTCCGCAAAATCTGCAAATTCGCACGCAGCGGATTTTTTTTCTTTGCAGTGTAAGTTCGCAATTGTGAAAATGTAGGTGTGGCGGGCAGCAACAATCTCGCACTCGCAAAATTACAAAAATTGCAATTCTGCACAAGAAATCTACTAGCAAGCAGCATAGACCTTCTGAAAATAATGATTTTTATCAGAATAACTCCTCAGGTTGACATTTGCCTGCACTTTTTTGGATTTGAGGCCTTTTGATTTTCTTTGGATAACTTTTGGATTAGAAATCAACTTTCTCATATAAGCTTGGTGGGGCATTACAGTTGCTGTAATGCTGTTCTGCAGAAAAACGAGTTTTGCAAAAGTGAAAGCAGGTTCAAAAGTTCAAACTCATCATTAGTAACCGTTCCCTGCAGTGCTTCCTGACAAGGGCCCCTCCAGAGTTCAGTTGCTAGTTGCAACAATTGTATGACCCTGCTCTGACCCTCACAGCAGGCTCATAGAATAGCTACAAGTAGGCCACAAAGGTCCTGGAAAAAAATTGCACTGCAACAGAAAGCAAATTACAGATAAGGAAGCAGGTGCCAGACTGGAATTTTAAAACAGTGACACATTAATAAATCAAGCCCAAATTAATTCATGTCAGTTGAAGCAGGCAGGTGTGCTTGCTTTTTCCCCCCATAATCTACAGTGATGATGAACCAGAGGGTGGCATAAGGCATTGATGTACCAGAGGGTGGCATGGGTGAAACAGAGGGTGGCAGGGGTGAAACAGAGGGTGCTGGGAACCTGTGATGATGAACCAGACGTAGAAACAACATAATCGTGACCGTTGCGAGCCGACATGTAAGTTCGCAATTGCGAACTGTTTCAAAACCCTCGCGAACTGTCAGAAATCCTTGCGAACTGGCAGAAATCCTTGCGAACACAAAAAAAAAAAATCTGCAAATTTGCGAGAATTCGCGGATTTTGCGGAGTGCGAGTTCGCAAATTCGCAAAATACGCGAACGCCAGATTCACAAAATTCGCCCATGCTTATTACGGAGGTCCTGGGATGGCGTGAGGCTTCTCTGGAGGGTTTGGTAAATTCCTGCTTTAAGCTGAAGAGTTCCTTTGAGTAGCTGGAGTTGGCAAGGATTTTTTCCTGATGAAGGTCCTTTTGATTCATTGGTGGTATTCTGTCATGGTGGTCCTGTAGGTGGTCCTAGCTTGTGGGGTTTTGCTGTGTCTCCATACTTTCTAGAGACGTCTGCTGGTGTGTCTGGATTCTCAGAGGTCTGTGGTGAACCAGGTGGCTTATCTGGGGCTCTGTCTGTCAAAGTTACATAGGGGGTGAGCTTGTCTGGGCAATTGGTGATCCATCTGTAAGCAGAGTTGACATTGGTTGTGGTGGGAGGGAGATCGTGGTTGAGGGCAGAGTTGAGGTGCCCAATTCCTTCGCTGAGGGCGTAGTTTAGGTTTGTGGGCTTTGGTCTTATCGAAGGAGAAGTGTACGCAATGGTGGTCCATGCAGAGGGGTTGCATGGCGTGGCTGAAGTGGATGTTGTTCCCTCCAGCGAATATGGGGTCGAGTGTGTCTTCTGGCATGTGGGTGGGGGTGGTAATGAGCTGTATCAGACTGATGTTAGCGAGGTTGTTTAGGGGAGTGGTGGAATACAGGTAGCTGAGGTTGTCGGGTGGTAGTTCAGGTCTCAGAGCAGTATGTAGTCCATGGAGGTTTTGGCATGGGGTGCGATGAGGTCAGTGATGGTTGTGACTAACAGGGTTCGTGGCCTGGGAGGTCTGTAGGTGAGGGTGCCGCATAGGGTTGCTACAGGGATTGGTCACGCTCTGGAAATGGAGGTGTTCTGTGGGGGGCGAGGAGTTGTTTATGCTGTAAGTGGTGAGTAGGAGGGCACATTACAAGTAAAGGACACGGCAAGGCACAATAGATTTAAAACAGAAATTAAAAGGGCAATAGATAGACAAAAGGCACAGATAGATAGAGAACAGGCACAATAACAGAAACCAGGCAAACAGAAAAGACTAAGAGAAAACAGAATAGGCGGGCCAAGCGTACCAGCAGTGGAGGAAGGCTCTCCCACTGGACCACCAGGGATGAGGCGCAGACAGAAGCCTGCATGTGGAGGAGGGCCTCGAACACGTACCTGAGACCAGAGAGGTGCTGGGGCAGCGGCCAACGACAGAGGGGAAACAATAATTACAATGCTTTTGTTACACCGTGATACTGTTACAACAAATGCATTGTTAGTACGCTATGCATTTCCATCGCAAGTCTTTACAACGACTTCCACTTGGGGGCACTGAGGTATTGGAAATTAATTCCAACACCTTCCCTACTGTTGCGCAAACTGGAGAAGGAAAAGTAAATAATACTATTCCTAAGTCCAGTGTGCCCACTTAGTGGTAGTCGTTGTAAAGACTTGTGATGTAAATGCATCAAGTATTAATAATGTGGTCATTGTAACGATTGCTCTGTAGTATCACGCGATGTAATACATCGCGTAGTAAAGTGCTTTATTTCAGGAGAGCTGCGCAAGGGGAGATCAGAGTTCCATGACAAGAGGTCATAGGTCTTGCTTTGAAGTTGCCTCTCTACCGTTGTTTTCACATTTTGAAATGTGAATGGCTAATGTTGGCGTCTAGCCTTTTTAGGTGGGCAACTATCAAATTAATTTTCTAGTGAATTGAGAACACACGTGTTGGTGAGGTAAGCAGATCCCCTTGCTGCCTATACTTGTTCAGTCCAACAACTAAAAGTAGTATAAAATAGGGATATCCAGAGATTGTTCATGTACAGTTAGTAAGGTTAGAAAGAACTGTCTACTCTTTGCTATTTTACTAAAAGGTAGTCAGATAATTTGTGTCTGATTCAAAGTACAGTAAATAGTACTTCTGTAGGATTACTTAAATGCCTTTGTGATTCGTCTCATAACAGTCCTCACTCTATCATTAAATTCATCCGGCCTTTTTGACATGCATGAAAAAATCACATAGCCCAGCACAGCCATCCCTTGCTGTGCTGCGCTTAGTGATAGGGAATATAGATGGCGCATTCCTGTCTCTTCGTTGCACTGGCGAACAATGTGCTGTCTAGAGCCAACGCAGGCACACTTGTACCAAGGTGAAAGGGTGTCTGCATTATAAGCAGGATTGTTGTTGTGCAGGGCGGGTCACTTTCCTGCACACAAAAAATCCTCTGAGGTATTTTCTCCTTTTTATGTGTGATAAAGAGAGGAAGTAATGAGGATAAATAAAGATATTTCTCGTTGTTATGCCTCACCTGGGGAGGTGCAACATTTTGATGCATTCCCAGGTCTACCAGTAATGTTAGGACTGTGAATGTGCCAACATCCATGGGTGGATGTGTGGGAACACACATGCTCTATGCTTGGAAGCCTTCCCAGGGCACAATAATGCAATGCAGCGATTTGTGTTGCGTTGCGTTACTCTAGATTAATCAAGCAAACATGTTGGGTTTTAAAAAAAAATTGTTTCACAAATGTTTGAAGTAGAAAGCACTGGGTTCCTTTGAGACCATTCCCCATATAGCAAATGGGTCACCACCTCCTATGAGTAAACTATGAATATTTTGCTGCCGGATCTCCCTTGCTCACCTTCTCCCATAGATTCTAATCAGCGCAATTCGCATTGTTTTTACTTGACTTGGTTTTTGTGCGCGCGCAGCTGTGCAGTGAAGCAAGGTTTCATTATAATTATTTGTTTTGCCTGAAGCTGGGAGGCAGTGCTCACAATAAAAGGTTATTTGTTTCTTGATTACAACCTGCCTGACATTAACTAATTTACATCATTGTACGCGAGCACTGAAAGCTGTGTAGTGTAGTTCCGATATTCCCAATAGGCTCTGCGCATTGGAATAACATATACGATAGATTTGACGTAGGACTGAGGTCTACTAGGTCTCTATCGAATATATTAGACTTATTTGTTAGTGCCAGCTAGCTCAGAGGTCTCTAGAAACGTTCTCGAATTCACAAGAAGGGATAAGTTTCTGACAACCGAATAAACATGATAACTTTGTTTTCCAAGAATAAGAAATCAAATCTCTAGAGTCGCGGAAACAATAGATAACTATTTTACTCAGTCAATCGTGCATGCTACGTTTCACCAGAGATGCAGAGAAATAGAGAGACAGATGTTTTCAATAAAAGTATTTATTGAACAGTCTTCTTTCTCAAGCATTGGAAATGAACTGCTACAATCGTAATACTGGTTGCAAAGTACAAGGCGTACAGTATTATAAAAAAATACTGTAAAAGCATGATATGGTTTCTAAGCCATAAAATATAACATAGAATACATACATTAATAAATAATGAGTTAAAGTACTCAACTGGTGCTTCTAAAATTCGCCTACCCCGATGTACCTAACCTAAGTCAAGTACGAGGGAAGAAGTAAGTGAGGTGTAGCTTAAGTTTAGTATTCTTTGCCAAGAATCTCTCCAAGGGTCTAATCAGCTCCGAACCTTGGTTCTAGAATGAAAGAGGTCTTGTATCTCTCTCTCAGAACGCAATTTCCGAGCAACCTGCAAGGGCAGCCTGGAAACACTGGAGCTGGATTTCTCAACAGGAGAAAAGACAGCGTCTCTCAGTGCGTCTGCTGGAGGGGTCGGCTTCCTTCGGTACTTGCTGCTGCGAGCTGTGTCATTTAGGTAGATAGTCGAACTGCTCCAAACTACTGTGTGTTTGACTGAGCAAGTGTGGGCATATTTATACCTTGAAGGTGCCTAGATTGACGTATGGTTGGACATAATAACGTCATCAAAGACTCAGCTCTTTTAAAACTCCATGATTTCTTGGATAAATTAATATTCAAGCAAGGGGAAGTCCCTGACTGCTGAAGGCGGGTTTTTCCAAGAAATCGTTGTGGATTTTCAGAATTAGTGGAAGTAGCCATGCCGTATTTGGACAGCATAGGCTAAGACTAAATATGGTTATGATTTCTATGCCTATATAAGGATAGGGTGATTTATACCTATATATGGGCATTATTATTATTATTATTATGTTTCTTATATAGCGCCAGAATCGACCCCCGAAGGGGTATCTCCGCACTTGCCTTGGGAACCCGTCCTGGCTTTTCTCTGTGAGATAGCCCCTACAGGGAATCCCCAAGGTGAAAGCCAGGCATCCCGCCGCGGGGGGGCCGTTGTGGAGATTAAGCAAGCTTAATGCCCAGAGTTGCAGAGTGTGAACCCATGATTAGGTCAGGCACCGAAGAGAGAATTATCGAGTCCATGGACATTTGAGCTCAAGACCCTGCCGCATCGGGAATCGAACCCTAGTCCTGGGTCTGACCTCTGCTTCAGGGTCTGCCTGCTCTAACCAGTGAGCCACACTTCTCCACATGAATCGGGAAAATTACACTAGGGTCCTAAATTCATATACAACAGCTGTATGGTGGTGCATGATCATGGTATCACAGAGATGGAAAGCATCATCATGATACAACACACTGATCACAGGAGTGCTTCGTAGCACATAAGTATTTGAAACACCTCACACAGACATCTCACAGTTAACAGAAGAACCTTTTTTATTCTTTAATATAAATGCATACTTTGCATTTGTTTCAGCAGTGCCTCTGTGAGACTACCAAATATTCCTAAGTTTGCTAGTGAGTAAGGGGCATATTAATAAGGGCTTTATCTCCGTTTTTTTGGCTTAAAAATCCAAAAAAGAAGAGATAAAAATATCGCCCTATTTACAAGAGGGGCTAACATGCATAATCGCATGTTAGCACCCTTTTTCCCAATGCCTCCCTTTGCATCTCTAATAAGATGCAAAGTGGGCGCCACTGGGCGTTTCCCGGATGGACTACCTTGCAAATATCGCTGATGTTCACATCGCAATATTTACAATGCAGCCCACAGTATTTTGGCGACAACGGCGGTTTTCGCCAAAAACTAACGTCTGCTAAAATCCAGACTTACCTATGCTTTACATAGGGGGTGGATTATGCTGATACGACCACAGGGTCGTATCAGCAAGGTTATCGCCGGTTTGCAGGAGATATCACTAAAAAAACAGTGATGTTTCCTGCAAAACAGCGATAACCTGAATATCTCTGGAATTTTTATCGCCCTGTAGAAATGCGTTGTTAAGAACGCGCTAGCAGGCCGATACATTCCAGAGATAGCCTGCGATAAAAATTTTTATCGCTAAGCACGGGCAGCGATAATTATAGCTGGCCATTGATAATATGCCTCTAAATTCGCCTCTGCCAGAGATGGAGCCGCTCTGTGGCAGACAATATCTTCACCAGTGCAGGAGAATGCTTGTAGCTCTGCCAGGGGGTGAGCAGCTGTGATACAGAATAAACCCATCGCACACAGGAAGAAGGACCCCCTCAGCTGTGGTACTTGGCCAAAGTTGTAGGGTCTGTTTACATCTATGTGGCACAGAATGTTTCATATTGTACCACAGAACAGAATAACAGTGCAAGAGACTGAATCAGAGTCTGATCGAATATTTCCAATTAAGATACAGATTATCACAGTTACTTACATATGTTCCCATGTTTATGTATTTTGGGAGGGCCAATGAAGTTTTGGCTGCATTTGTGATGGGATACCGAGATACTAACTGGTAGGGCCCCACCTTTGCCTCAGGATATTAATGCCTGCTTATTAGTACCCTGTAAAGTGATGTGGGGCAGAGAGCTGGGTCAGCCACCATATCTCTCGGACATGCTTCCTTGGCATGGGTTGCAGCGGAAGGTGGCCTGAGCATCAGTCAGCTGCCCCAGTGTCACCATCACAACTGTGATGAGGATGCTAAGGCACTGGTCTGTTGTCCCAGTGTCATTTGTTGTTAGGGCTTCACTCCCTGCCCTTGGACAAGGTGTGGCACACATCAGGGGGCAGGAGGAAACCCCACTGTACTCTGGAGCAAAGCCAGGTACAGGTGAAGGAACCCACCATGTCCTCTGGTGTGGCGGTAAATGTATGGAGGAGGCTGTGGGGCCATTGGACAAGGCTGGCAGCGTCAATAACCATCCTGCCAAACACACTGCCTTTATATAAAGCACATTGTTTACACACACACAACATAATATACCTATTATTATGAGGACCGCCATTGACCCTAAAGAAGTGTGGATTTACAATTGCAACTCCACCGTTCATTGATAGTAGGGAAGGTTCTAAAGCGGACCGAGGCAAATACAACTGCACTTTTGTGGGCATATTATCAAGAACGGAGTTAAAATTCCAAATCGCCGCTTTAGCTGCAGGAAACTGCCACTAAAGCGGCGATAATGGGCTTGATAATATGCTCTTGTGAATTCTCATAGAAGCCCAGGTTCACACCAGAACATGGGCTTCCATTGGAATTCACAAGGGCCTCTTATCAAGTTCATTTTCGCCGCTAAAACGGCGATAATTTTAACGCCGTTCTTGATAATATGCCCCTTAGTTTTTTGATACAATCACCGTAAAGTACCTAAACACAAAGCGCGCTTGGAGTTAGAATAGTAATTACACGCTTCATGACGGGCAATGGCAGACCTCATTACAATAGGCGTGTTATAAAAAGCAGAGCCTGACAGTCAGCTAATATTTCTTTTTATTAAATCGGCTGCAAAGAAATAAGCAACAAGGAGAAATGTGACAGTAAATCTGTTGTGGTTAAATCATTGATTGTATGAGACTGCATTTAAAATATCATACAGGGTGGGGAAGAGACCTGCTGGCCAGTGATGAAAGGGAAATATAGAAGTGCATGTCCTCCTTGTCCCAGAGTGGCTGTTTTGCTGCTGAGCTTCTGTTCACCCACTAAACTCAGTGGAGCTCAGAAGTGCAAATTCAAACTCTTCCAAATTAAAGTAGTTCAGGTAGAGATTACTTGATGGCACCTGCCTATAGTAGCCCTGCTGCTGCAGAGATCTTTGTGTGCCCTGCAACATTCAGGGGTTATAATATTGGTTGGATAACTCTGGTGGTTCGTGAAGTTCCAGCAGAGGTCTGTGTTGTGTCCAGTCACAGTGTTCACTCATAGAGCAGCAAAGAGGGTTAATATGTCTTCTGCAAAGCATATCATGTAATAAGTAGATCACAATTATTTTTTTTATGGAAATAGTTAAGTGGGTTACTGCGTTTGACACAGAAAACACTTTGCTGCTTCCAATTCATACGTTGCAATCCTTCTGTTATAGCACAGTAAACTAGAAATCAGCTTCAAGGAGCTGCATACCTCGGCCGGATGTCATGGGTTTAGCTCCTTATTGATTTTTATTGCATTTTTCGAAATCTGTTGTTATTCTAAGCTTCTTTGGGTACTAATAACGTCTTGTTAACCAGACCAACCAAATCAATGCATTATGTTTTAAATCATGACTTAGTATTTCTCTTTTACAATTTCAGTGGCGGCACCTCCGTAATGGCGGAGGAGCGTCGCCCCAATCGTTAGAGTCAGTCACAGAAAAATAAAAAAATATTGAAACAACATATTTTTATTTTCATGTGACTGGCTCTAACGTGCTTGCAGGGCGGGGCAGGCTGGGCCATATCAGGCAGGTAGTGGACATTTAAAAGTGTACATGTATGTTTGTCCGGCTGTACTAGGCCAGCCAAAAGACATCAAAGCTGCAGGCTACAAAGCAGTGTCTGAGCGGCATAGCACTCTTTAAACATGTGTATGTCTGTGGCATTTGCCAAATCACATTTCTTGCACTTGACTGGGGGACCTTTTACAATTTTAGAAAGTCTGGGTGGAGATAAATAGGCCCTATGTATTATAAAATAGTGGTTCCTACGCAGCCAAGCTGGTTTTACTGTAGATGACAGTGTTTGGAAGGAAGTCTGCCACACCTCTTCCCAACACACATCTGGCATAGAGGCTCTCCACACTTCCTCTGCCAGTTTAACATCTCCATCAATGGTTTCAACTAAAGACCAATAGAAGAAAGAAACTTCTCCCCCCCTGCAGGCCTAGAAACCAGATGATCCTAAAAGTTATTTCCTACACCTATTGGCTTATTGAGACTCTTTGACCAACTCAGCAATTGTACATACTTGTACCTGGACATATTCTCCAGCGTGTTATAAAAAAAAAACCCTGGGTAAAAGCGACCCTTCGCGGCCAGATCTCTCCACACTGTTATCCCTGCAGTCTTAAGCGGAATTGCTAATCTATCCTTCAAACAGTCCGGGGCACCCGAAGAATCCCAAATAGGAGCAAGGCTAGAATAGTAATTGAGACCAGTGCAATGCTTAATTCTAAACCACATTCGTGCGGCAGCCAAGATGACCTTCAGCCTTATCTTTTTGAAGAACTTTTGGTCCCCAAACTTAAAAAGGAAACCCTCAAGTGGTAGTGCGGTCCCTTTCAGCATCTCAGCAAGCATAATACCTCTTCCTGAACCATCTGGAGATTTCAGCAATATGTGAGATAACTGAAAAGCCCAGGCATAATACTTAAGGTCATGAAACGTAAAGCCACCCTTCTCCCTTCTATGCCTTAGCTTTTTCCACGTGATTCTTGTTTATTTATTTATTTATTTATTTATTTACGTAATTTTTATAGCGCAACAAATACCCTGGGGTGTCTCGGCGCTGTGGAGCTACTGGGGTCAGTCATCCTATTACTGGTTAAATAACCTCGTTTTTAGGAGCCTGCGGAAGCTCATCAGGTTCGGGGCAGATTTGATGGACTGTGGCAAAAGATTCCAAAGTTTTGGGGTGGCCACCAAGAAACGTCTATCTCCCCAGGTGGCGGTTCTTGTACGTGGCACAGTGAGGAGGTTGGTATTGGCCGATCTTAATTGCCGTCTAGGAGTATATGGCTGAAAGGCTTCCGTCAGGAACCTGGGTCCTATGTCGTGTACTGCCTTATATGCAATACAGAGGGCCTTGAATTTGATGCGGCTCTCAACTCTCAGCCAGTGGAGTTGACGAATGCCAAGAGTGGTAGAATTGCGGCGAGGAATGCTCAGGAGAATCCTGGCTGCCGCATTCTGAATGGATTGCAGCTTTGTTATGACACGCTTCTGGGTATGGAGAAGGAGAGCGTTTCCGTAATCCATTTTGGAGAAGACTAAGGTAGAAACCAAAGTCTTCCCAGCTGAGGGAGGGAGATAAGGCACCAGCTTCTTAATCTTTTTCAGAATAAAGAATGAAGACGACACAACCTTGTTTGTATGAAGGTCAAAGACCAACTTGCTGTCAAAAATGACTCCCAGGTTTCTGGCTTTTTCCACTGGGACAGGTGGATGGCCGAGCTTTTCCGACCACCAGTTAGGCGACCATTCTGGAGAGAGTTTTCCAAAGGTCATAACCTCGGTCTTGTCCGAGTTGAGTCTAAGACAATTAGAGGACATCCAGGTACTGACCTCAAGCATAGCTTTCTGAAAGTTGGCTGCCACTGTGCAGCCGTCCTTGTGGATGCCCAGGACCAGCTGGGTATCATCTGCATAAGATGTTAGCCGTATTCCATATTCCTTTATTGAATTATATGCCCAGGCGAATTAGTTTATAGCTTGTTGTAATTTATCTATAGCCTGTCTTTCAAAATGCAAAGGGATGTATTGAAGAGGAAAGTAATTCTAGGCAGTATAACCATTTTTATCAAATTAATTCTCCCAAAAATAGTTAACGGAAGGTGTGCCCAAGATTTCATAAGCTTTTGGCAGTCTCTAGTAATGTTTGCAATATTGGTCCCTGCTATTCTGTCTATACCTTGTACAATCCTAACACCTAAGTATCTCATTTCACCCTTGGTCTGGTACCCCTTCTTGGGCAGGTTCCATGCCATAATCTCTGTTTTCTCAGCGTTCACTTCATAACCAGAGATCTGGCCAAACTTTTCCGCTAGTCTAATAACCCGGGGGAAGGACACCGCCATCTCTGATGACAAGATCAAAATGTCTAACAAAGGAAGAGAATGGGGCTTGCACCGCTCAGTTGATCAATGGTTGTCCGTATTATTATGATCTGTAGCGTGCTAAAGAGGTATCGCTGTCTGGTCCATACAGCGTGTATTGTAACAAAGTCTATTGCAAAGCTGCCCCAACATGGGGGAAGACTCCTCCAAGCACTGCGAGAAAGACTAGACAAGTCTTGTTCACGTGGGTGAATTTAATAACGTTTTTTCAACATGAATAATGCATTTAGAGTCTTTAGTTTATTATCTGTGTTTCAACGCATTGTTTTCATGGTTGCACAAATATCAGACATGTTATCCAATGCACGTTCATCAAAACTTGCTAATCCCAATGCATTTCGGGCAATCCTTCAGCCCTTCATCAGGGGATTACTCTACAAGAAGAAAAGGAAATGACTGTCAGCTAGAACCTTGTATAGTGATGGTACTCTACGCGCTGGGATAGCGTCATGCACAGATGTAATTAAGAAACACCGGTGTGAGAAATGGCTATGATGGCTATTTGAATTCATTCGTGGCTCGTGGGTGAGGTAAATAGGAAAATGCAAAAATGTGGAATACGAAACATATAACGGTGCGTGTGAAGAATGTGAACCCGCGTTATATCGGTGCTGGGGAAATGTGACCCAAAGACTGTGAAAACGACCAAGTGATCGATTTTACGTAAAACGGGTGAAATAGAGACCGTGTTCCATGGTGTCTAACATACGAGATACTGATCAAACAGTAACTCACTGATACAATGCAAGAGTGGGTCCAATGACCTGTAAGTACACAGAGGTGCACACGAGTGGTTAGAACTCGATCGTAATCACAGTGAATGCATTACAGTGGTCCTCGGGCGAGGTACTTACATTAGTGTAGTGAAACTCCAGAGTATTCCGAATCGGTACCCCTCTGGTGAGCGTGGCGTGTGAATCCCGGCTGGGAGTGCGCAGTTATGCGGCGTGACGGCTATAATAAACAAAGGTGATGGACTAAAACCACGGTAGTGGACGCTATCTTGGGGTGGTGGATGTTAATACCCGAGATGCTAGGTTAGCGCAACGAAATGAAACGATGGTGAGTGAAGTGTGATAAGGCGGGGCAAAAACATATGGATGGTGTTACAATAAACTGAAAGGCTTAAGCAATGAATTAAAAAACATGAATAGTTAAAACAATACGTGAAGTATGTTGACAAAACGCTGTCTTATGATGTTATAGAAATGCTCAACAAGTCATTTATAGTTATAGGTAACATAGGAATTCCATCCTATCGTTTAACCCGTTTGGTTGCATCGTCGCCATGTAACGGATCCAGTAATTCTCCCGTTTGAGAAGCGTATTTTTGTTATGTCTGGTGGGTTTAATCTGTTCCAAAATCAGATATTTTCTCTGAGCCACTGTGTGTTTTTTTTCGAGGAAGTGTGCAGCTACTGTGGACTTCACGTTTTTAGTCCGGATGTTACTTTTGTGCTCCAGGATGCGTACTCGGATTTTTCTTTCTTTGTGGCCTATGTAGCATGAGCCACACGGGCACTTGAGCATGTTAATGACGTTCGAAGAATTACATGTAGCATTGACTTTCAATTTCACTTTGTGGCCTTTCATTGGATGGTTGGTGTAGTTCCCTGGTATTACGTTATTGCAGTTACTGCAATTATAACATGGCAAGAGTCCCTTGTATGTTTGAATTTCCATCTGGTTACTTGGTCTCGTTAGGATTTCTTTGAGGTTGCGTCCTCTGGTATAGGCAAAGATGGGTAGTTATGCGAAGATGTTATGAAAATCTGGTTCTGTGCTCAGTAGTGGCCAATGTTTTAGAATGATTTTGCGGAATTGGTTGCTGGTGACGGTGTATTTGGACACCACTAACATTCGTGTGTTCTCAACTTTAAGTTTGATGCGTAGCAAATCATTGCGATTGGCCTTCTTGCAACGGGCAGCTGCCTTGTCTAGTATCTCATCAGGGTACCCTCGTGCTTTGAATCTTTCTAGCATATGATTTTGTTGTTTTTCACTCTCCGTAGTGGAGGACACGATACATTTTACTCTCAATAGTTGTGAGTATGGTAAGTTGAGTTTGAGTCCGGGATGGTGGAAACTCTTGAAATGCAATATGGAATTGCGATCCGTGGGTTTTTGGAAAATCGTGGTGATTTTGCCCTCTTGTCTGTGAACTGCTACATCCAAGAAGTGGATGCTTTTTTCGTCATAGTTCCATGTAAATTGGATGCAGTCGTTAATCCTGTTCCAATTCCCTAGGAAATCCAAAATACTGATGTTGGTGCCTGCCCAAAGAATGAATATATTGTCAATGAACCTAAGATATAATTTACCATGGGTCTTCCAAGGTTGGCTGTCCAAGATGTGTGTTTCCTCGAATATCTTCATGAATATATTTGCATAAGATGGAGCTGCACAATTTCCCATGGAAGTGCCACATAGTTGGTGAAACCAGTTGCCATTGACTGTAAAGTAACTGTGGTAAAGCGTGAATACAAGTAGTTCCATTAGAAACACTTAAATATCAGCGTCCAGAGTGGATCCTGAAAGAACTTTCTCCACAGCCTCTATGCCTAGGTCATGTGGTATTGATGTGTACAGTGAACACACATCTACTGTGCATAGTAACAAATCTTGTTCTTCCAACTGGTTGATGCAAGTGTTCAATTTCACCAAAAAGTCAGTGGTATCTATGATGTATGATCCTGTATCAATTACAAAAGGTTGGAGATATTTATCAATTAATTTACCGATAGTCTCATGTATGCTGCCTTTTGTCGACACTATGGGTCGGAATGGGGGCCTGGTCGAATGCTTGTGTATCTTGGGCACCATGTACATGACTGGTGCTGAAGGATTGTTAGGAGCGAGGTATCGTCTTGCTTTGTCGTTGATTGTACCATTGTCGAATGCTTGTTTAATGATTTGATTCAAAATCTCAGCGCACTCATAGGTAGGATCTGTTTGGAGTGGAGCATAAGTGTTACTATCTGCTATTTGTTCCGCAATTTGTTCATGATAGTATGTTGCATCCATGATAACTAATGCTCCCCCTTTATCGGCCGTTTGGCATACGATTGACGTGTTGTTGGCCAATTTTTGCAGGACGTTATTTTCTCTTTTAGAGAGATTGCCTCGTTTGATGGATGACTGGAATGGAAGAGTTGATATCTCATGTTTTATGAGGTTTTCAAACGTGTCTATGATCTTGTGGCTTTGTGGAGCCAAGAATGTACGTACTATGGGGGCAAAGCCCTCTCAATATATCCTCTTCTTGTGTGGGTGTAGATACGGTGTTCTGGAAATAATGGCGTAAACGTATGTTACGAATCAATTTGAAAGCACTGACTTCTAATTCCAGTGTATTTGTACGAGTGGTGGGGACAAATGATTGTCCTTTCTGCAAAGTGAGTTTCTCCTCCGTGGTGAGCTGATGAGATGAAATGTTGATGACTAGTTTATTCTGATCCATTATTTCCTGCGTGGACCTTTCTTTTTTTCTGGTTCGACTGGTGTTTTTTCCACCTCTGCGGGTTTTGCCCCGCCTGGGTCGGGTTGTTGTCCTTTGCTTTGCTCCAAAAAATTAACCGCAGCGTTGGATGGGCCAGCTTGTTGTGGTTGCTGTTCTGGACGGGTTGTCCTCTGTTTTGCCTGGGTTCTGGTGTCTCCTTCTGATGACGAGGTCTCATTTTCCGAATATGGATTATAGGATCGATTGGGGCGTCGGCGGGCGTACACTTCTTCCCAAGTGTACACCTCGCCGAGCTTGTAGTCGATGGTGTCGCGCTTGAATTTCCGGATTTTACGCTCTTGTGTCTCCCGGGTATGTTTATCTAGTTGCGCATTAATGTCTTCCAACATTTCGGCTAATTCAGTGGCTTCCATGGCATTGGCCAGCTCGGAGTGTGTGTTTTTGATATCTGTAGCAAGTTCCTCCAAGGTTTTGGAAAGTTCCTCTATGATGAGGAGAATTAAATCTAGCGAGCACTTGTTGAGAATGGCGTACAAGGTTCTAGCTGACAGTGATTTCCTTTTCTTCTTGTAGAGTAACCCCTGATGAAGGGCTGAAGGATAGCCTGAAATGCATTGGGATTAGCAAGTTTTGATGAACGTGCATTGGATAACATGTCTGATATTTGTGCAACCATGAAAACAATGTTTTGAAACACAGATAATGAACTAAAGACTCTAAATGCATTATTCATGTTGAAAAAACTTTATTAAATTCACTCAAGTGAACAAGACTTGTCTAGTCTTTCTCGCAGTGCTTGGAAGAGTCTTCCCCCATGATGGTGCAGCTTTGCAATAGACTAAGATCAAAATGTCATCAGCATATAGGGCGACCTTCCTCTCCCACGCTCCAAATTTAAATGATGTAATACTCTGTTCTTTCCTCAGACAATGAGCAAAAGGCTCAATGTACAGGTCAAAGAGTAGCGGGGATAGTGGGCAGCCCTTTCTAGTTGCCCTTGTGATCTTAAAAGAGCTGGTCAATTTCCCATTGACTAGGAGTCTTGCAGTAGGATCTTGATACATAAGCTGTGTAGCTTGGCAGAATTTTTCTCCTAAATTAAACCTTTCCATTGCCGCTGTTAAGTAAGTCCAGTTGACCCTGTCAAATGCCTTGGTGGTATCCAACGTCATTACTGCCAATGGTAAAGAAAGAGTGGAGGCCAGATCAATTGCTCCTATAAGTTCCTGGGTTAGATCGGATAAGTTTCTACCCCTTACGAAACCCTTTTGGTCCGTGTGTAGCACTCTACCTGCTACAGCTCCGAGCCTCTCAGCCAGAATCCTCGTAAATATTTTATAATCCGTATTGAGGAGGGAAATCGGTCTATAGGACCCACAATTTGCCGGATTCTTTCCACTTTTCAAGATCAATGAAATGGTAGCTGGACCCCAAGAGGCAGGGGGTGTAAAACCCTCAGATAATATTTTGTTGAACAATTCCATCATGACGGGTATTAGGGTATTATTGCATCCCCCAAATATCTATACAACTCCGCTGGAAGGTCTTCGGGTCCAGCTTCCTTGTTCCCCTTGCTGGCGGCGATAGCCTTCCTAACCTCCTGCTCTGAAATATCCTGCTCTAAGTTGTCTCATTGAGGGGGGAGTTAGGGGAGTTAACATACATTTTCCTAGCCACTCCTGCGCAAGGGCGGTGTCCACCAGATTATCTTCCTTATATAGTGCCTGAAAAAAGGTTCACCGATGTCTTCGTCCGTAGACACTGAAGAAGAATTATCCTCCCTTACAATCCGTTTTATTAGATTCCGTGTCTTATCTGACTTGGCCTTACACGCCAGTAGCTTACTGGCTCCCTCTCCATATTCAAAGTGCACTATCTTACTGGCCTCCCATCTTTTCATGATCCTCTGCTGAATAATGGTATCCAGCTGGTCTTTATGTTTCTGTAGTTCTAATATAAATTCCTGTCTTCTCGCTGTATCTATTTCCATATTCAGCTTAATCTCAACTCCCTTCATGGCAGACTCATTTTTTGTCAATTCTTCTCTATATTGCCTATTCTTGTAACATGCTCTGTTTGTGACTATCCCTCTCAAGAAAGCCTTTCAAGCATCCCAAACTCTTGAGATTGCCGTAGAGCCGATGTTCAACTTGAAAAACCATTCGGAGTCCTGCGATAAATGTGTAACCTCTAAGTTGTCTAAAAGCAACACACGGTCGAATTTCCAATCCCGTGGAGGTTCTCCCCCTACCAAGCATAAGTCCAGCCAGACTGCTGCATGGTCAGATAGGTGGGGCGCCGAGTAGCCTATGTCCATAATTCTACCTCTAAGACCATGACTGGCCAGGATATAATCTATCCTTGATTTATAGCAATATTTGTTATTATAGTAAGACACACCTAATTGTACGCCCGACCTTTCCCTCCATATATCACATAGACCCATCTGTGTCACCATAGTTTGTAAATTGGTCCGAGATTTAGACCATCTCTGCTGTTGGGTGATATATCTAGCGCAGGGTTTAACACTTAAATAAAGTCACCTGCCAAAATCACAGGCTCCGTGAATCCCAGCAAGTTAGTAAAGATGGTTTTCAGCGAAGAGGAGTCTTCCTGGTTGGGACCGTAACAGCCTACCTCTGTAAAGAGAGTACCTTGAATTGTTATTTTTGCAACTACCCACCTACCTTCAGGGTCAATCAAAGATTCTAGAATACGCGCATTAGCTTGCTTTTTAATCAGAATGGCTACTCCTCTAATATTGGCATTATTGATTAGTGCCAACTAGGTGATCGACCCACTTCTACTTACTAAAAGATTCAATCAATTCCCCTCTTAGAAGATGCGTTTCTTGTAATATAATAACCTGTGCAGGTGAATCCTTAAGATACTGCAAGATTTTCGCTCTTCTTGACTTTACTCGTAGGCCATTGACATTCCAGGATAAAGACTGGACAATAGTCATGGGGGTCTAATGTACAGACAATGAGATCCAAGCAAAAACCTGAGTGTACTGAGTTCCCAGAACCAGACCAAGGGCGAATAATACAAGTGTATGCGGCTAAAAAGTGAATGAGGACAATTATTTTAATTTTTTTCCCCTATGCTCCCCACCCTGTGTCCCCACCTGTATTCCCCCTCCACCCACCACCTTCCCCCTGTCCCACCCATGGAGAACCCTACCCCATTTGTCTGCACTAATAGTCCAGTATCTGCCTGTCAGGGCAGCTCACTCTACCTCTTCCAACTTAAACATTCTAGTGTAGGCTAAATGATGCTCTCTAATATCGTCTTGAATTAGGCCCTCTTTTGGTTAATCCATTTATCTGTGTTCCTGTATCGTGACCTAAGTGAACATATACTAATTCTAATTTTAATTCTAACCCTAGTAAGTACCCATAGAGGGCGGGGAGGATGTTTCTCCAAAGGAAGAAGAGAATAACAAGAAGAATAGCAACCGATTTAATGGCTTTATCTATATTTGTTTAGGTTTTCAGACTTTCAGACTTTCAAGCAGCTGGTCTGCCTCTGCACTGTTCCAATGCTATGCATCTGATTATTATGCATAAATTTCAAATGTGCAGGGAATTTTAGCTGTACAACCACACCGATCCTTTTAAAGTCCTCCATTCTCCTGCCAAATTCCCAATGCCCATCAACAGTTGTTTGGGCTAAATCTGAGCGGATCTGTGATTTTACATTTTATACGGTAAACTGTAGATCATTACCACAACACAAACTGGATATTTTCCATCTTCTAATGGAGGAAAAGCCTAGTGCGGTATTTCTGACGGAGACGTGGCTCCACGATAGTGCAGGTCCAGATGTTACAACTGCCCTCCCCTCGAGTTACGCTATTGTAAGAAAGGACCGAGTAGAACAAGTAGGCGGGGGGATTGCAATTATTTACAATAGAGATCTTGTGTGCAACCTTGAACCTGCAGACATTCCCAGCTGTGAGGCGGCATCGTTTAAGATTACCCTTAGCCCCAATTTTACTTTCTCTGGCCTATTGATCTACCGCCCGCCAGTGAACAAATCTTTATGGTCAGAAAATTTGGTTAACTACATTCTACCATACCATCTTAATGGCCAAAATTTCACAGTACTAGGGGACCTAAATCTTCACTTAGAAGACGATAACAATACTGCCTGTATAAATCTCATTGATGACGGCCTTAAACATGACGCTGCGCAACAAGGGCCCCACCCATAAAGCTGGCCATTTGTTAGATCCCATCATTTCCAATATGAGAGAACTTACATGGTTGAATACCATTCCCATCTGCTGGTCGGACCATTTCCTCACACGTTTTGGCATTTCACTTAAACATTCTACACTGTCTTCCGTGACTCCCTCCAAAACTTTCAGGAGGAACTGGAAAACCCTTAACAGGGAGGAGCTACATAACGTACTGAGGAACGATCCCCCATGCTTAGTTGGGGATATGGAAAGTATAGCGGACGCTACACATAAATGGCTTAAAAACGCAGTTGATGCCTGCTTGCCTCTTTCTCATTGTAAAGGGAAAGTGCATCGCCCCCCTGCCCCCTGGTATACTGAGGCCCTCAGGAAGGAAAAATCCACATGCAAGGCTCTGAAGAGGCAGTGGCGCAAGAAATATGAGTTGAACCAAAAAGAGGTTTATCGCAGGGCCAGCAACATTTACCACTCGGCCTGCATGAAAGCCAAAGCGTGTTATGTTACAACCTCCATCAACACGGCTGTAAATAAATCCCAGACTCTTTTTAATGTCGTAAAAGATCTGGCTGGGGAGAAATCGAGAGCTGAGGTGAACCCTCTTAACACTCAGCAGTGCCAGGATCTGGCGTCTTTTTTCGTTGGAAAGATTGAGACTATCATCTCCAACATCAACCAAAATTGTACCGATACATACAAGCAGGACGACACCCCCCAAGCCCCCAGAGGAGATTACCGCCTTGAAACTTGGCCTCCCATTACTCTGGATAAACTGAAGGAATTGTCAAAATCCATTAAGTCGGGTTCCCCACTAGACCCTATTCCTATTAGCATCATCTGCCAGTTGGAGGACTCTGCTTTGACCATCATAGCTGAGACACTTAACTCCTCCATAGAACAGGCCACAGTTCCAGCGCTATGGAAACACGCTATGGTTAGTCCACTGCTTAAAAAGCCGGCGGCCGACCCCACGATACTGGCCAATTATCGTCCAATATCGTTACTTCCTGCTTTCTCTAAAATTTTGGAGAAGCACATCCATAGTGCCCTCTCAATCTACGTGGAAAATAATGATCTGCTTCATTCTTCCCAGTCCGGTTTTAGGACTGGATATTCCACAGAAACTGCCCTTCTTGGGGTCACAGAAAAGATCAGGGAGCTAATGGATGACGGCCAAACGGTCGCATTGGTTCTGCTGGACCTTAGTGCGGCGTTTGATACCATCTCTCACTCCAGACTGCTTGTCAGGCTGGAGGAGAATGGTGTCGGTGGCACGGCACTGAATTGGATCAGGTCTTACCTATCCCTTCGTACCTTTCAGATCTCCTCTTCCTTGGCATGTTCTGATGTGCTCTACTCCCCCCACGGTGTGCCACAGGGCTCAATCTTGAGTCCTCTATTTTTCAACTTGTATCTCCGTCCACTTGCTGACCTTGCAGAGAGTTATGGTCTTGCTTTAATGACCTATGCAGACGACTCGCAAATCCTTTTCTCACTTTCCAAATCTGATCCGTCTGCCCCATCTGCACTCAAAACAGGCCTTCATGAAGTTTTTAACTGGATGTCGGATAACCAATTAAAACTTAATGGGGAGAAAACGGAGATCCTCCTCTTAGGGAAAAGCAAGGACCTCTGGAGTGATCCCCATTGGCCGACGTCGTTGGGTAGGCTCCCGCCACCAGCCACCCAGGTTAGAAACCTTTGAGTTATCATAGATGATGGACTATCTATGACGCAGCAAGCCAACAAAGTGGCAGGCATGTGCTTCACTATTCTTAGATGGCTACGCAAAATTGTCTGGATGTTACCGCCTATTACCCAGAAAACCGTAGTCAATGCCTTAGTTACATCTCGGCTTGACTACGGGAACATCCTCTACCTGGGCTCCAACAAAGCAGTGATAAGACGCCTGCAGCTTGTGCAAAACTCTGCTGCTAGACATCTATGCAGAATCCCTAGATCTGCTAGGATCACAAAACATCTTAGGGATCTGCACTGGCTAAGGGTGGAAAATCAGATTAGATTCAAAGCCCTGAACTATCTGTTTAAAATCAAAGCTGGCACTGCCCCCAGGTACTTACAAGATCTTGCCAAGCCCTATTTCCCCAACCGCAACCTTCGCTCTTGTACAGCAGCGAATTTTGCTGTTCCCAGGTACAAACTGGCCAGAATGGGTGGGAGATCCTTTTCCTACCTAGGGCCCACCCTCTGGAACACACTCCCCCCCCACATACGCAAAGAAGAAAACCATCTGAGATTAAGAAAAAGTGTTAAAACTTGGTTGTTTGACAAATAGTTGGCTGCTGACTGTCTCCTCTCCGGTTGTGTTTTGGGCTCTGTTATCTTGGCGCTGGGAAACCCTTTGTGGGTAGCTGCGCGCCTCATAAGTGTTATAAAATAAATTAAAAATAAATAATCTCATAGGTGAAGTCTCTGGGCTTCAGGGATTTCTGTTTTAGAGCACAATTGAGAATCTTTTCCTTCAAGGAGAACGTCAAAAAATGTATTAAGATTTTTCTTGCCTTTGGCCGGTTAGGATTTTTTCGAAAGGGGTCCCTGTGAATCCTCTGAATAGCCTTCTTCAGCTCTTTCACTGACTCATCAATCTGGACAGATTTTTTAATTAGAATGGCTATGAAAGACTTAATGTCCTCTCCTTCGCTCCCTTCTGGAACATTTAAAAGGCGCAAATTGTTTCTCCTTGAGTTATTCTCAAGCACCTCCAGTCTTTCTCGGAGTGTTGTCTTCTTTTTCTTCAATGTAGCGACATCGATTTTAGTGACCTCCAGCTCCCTCTTGGACACTACAGTGGAGTTTTCGAGTGAGTCCGTCCTAGAATTTAAAAGATTGATTTTTTTGTCTAAGTTTTCACAGAAAAGAAGGATTTTAGTCTGATTAGCTTCCGATACGGAGAAGCCCCTTCTTATGTCGACCGAGAGGGAAAAGAAGAGAGCTTCCAGGGGAGCTACTGGGGTCAATGAAGACCCTCTAATATCCTGCTTCTGCTCCTCAACATTTCCCTGGCTTACTGGCGCCCCATTGCCCAGTGAGAGAAATTATTTATTGTATAGTTAATTAAAACCATCACAATGTTCCAATTCATAAAATCCAATTCATCTGCATGATAAAACCATCACAATATTCCAAAACAAAATATCAAATTTTTCTGTATGTTAAAATATACCCCAATGTTAAAATGTAAGGGTGTTTTGTGCGAAACATTAAAATTAGCTTAATTGTCTCTTTTTTCGCTATATACCTCGAAAGAGGCTACGAAGAGCAGCTAAGCAATGCTTATAGCCTATATCATTGTTTGTTCTCAAAACAGGTTAAAAATGTTATCAATTTGCAGATTAATTGCGGATCCTTTGAGTCCAGGCTTTTTAGTATTGCGGATCTGCAGGTGCGGATTCCTCTTTCATTAAAATGTTTCCTCAGCAAACGACGCCGGTGGTACTCTAACGGTGGTGACCCACATAGGCTACATGCTTTTGCAGTGAAGTAGTGTGGCTCACTGGTTAGAGGCGGCAGACCCGAGAGCAGAGGACGGCCCGGGACCAGGGTTCGAATCCCGGCGCGGCAGGTTTCTGGACCAGGGTCAGCGGACTCGATAATTCTCTCGCCTCGGTGCCCACTCTGACCAGCGATCACACTCGGCAACTCTGGGCATTAGCTTGCCTCATCTTCACTAACGGCCCCACCAGACCGCCGGGGATGCCTGGTCTCACCCTGGAGATACCCATTAAGGGACCATCTCTCAGGGAAGCCAGGAAGGGTTTCGCAGCGGTCGAAGCGCCTTGGGACCCTACGGGTAAGTAGTGCGCTATATAAATGCCTATACATTACATTACATACATTACATTACATTACATTTGAGCCCTGGAACTTTCATTGCCCAGTGTGTTTCTAGGTTGGCAAACTGGAGTAGTTAATTGTGAAGAAATCTTCTTGTCTAAGACCCCCTTTAGTGCTGTCGGAGCTGTCGGAGCTGTTGCAGTAGCCATTTCATCAAGGGTCTGCTGCTCATCAAGTCCTTCCTTTCAGTCTCTTTTGTCTCTTCTATGTCCTCCAAATAGGAAAGAAGCTCAGCCCGACCCTGTTGGTTCATCCTACTCGAGACTTCCCCTTCTGTAGTAATGTCAAGGACTAATGGTTGAACTTTAAAATATGACCGGAGGGAAGGAGTGATCTTAAGTCTATTATCTAGAAAATGACCTTTCGCTCTCCCCGCCTTAATACTCCTGCCCTTTACCTCCCCTCCCCGTATTGGAAGGTTGAGAAAATTCCCCCTTTCCTAGGGTCAGTGGGTGTATTTAGACCAAAGTTCTCCCCAGCCTTAACCACATCAACCTGTAACCAGGGGCCTGGGCTTAGGTTTGTATCAACCTGTTAGGTTTGTATTTGGGCTGATATTTAGACTTTTATAGCGGTCCTAACCTGTGATGGTATTTTCTGTACTTTTCCCTGACTCCGGAGTTGTCTTACTTTTACTCTTGATTTTAGATGCCCCCTGCACCCCCTCTACCCTCGCACCACGTCACCTCCCCTTCTTTCCTTTACTTTTAATGGGTGTACTCTCGGCGAACCATTGATCCTCCTAGGGTCCTTGTGCCAATTTAGATACATTGGGGTACGCTGACTGTGCTGCTAAAGCCACCAATGTGCCTTCCCTTGTGGCCAATGTGCCCGTACCTGAAATAGGGCCTCGCACAGCGCCTGACCGTAACTCCCCCTCCTGCCTCCCCTGCACCTGCGGGAATGGTTCCTGAGCTCCTTCACTGTTGATCCCCGCGTCTGCGTCCACCTTGTCCTCAGCTAGCAGAAATGCAACTGTGCCGTGGAGGAGGGAGCTGCCCTGTGCTGACCTGTGCTGCCTCTGCTCATCTCCGCCCGGAGGAATCCATGAGCTGCTGCTCTACGGCTCTGCCTTAGCTCCAGGGCGGCTGCAGACCAACGATCCCCTGACACGCTACCACACATTCGGCTTCTCAGCAGACGCCTCTCACAGGAGCACCCCGAAGCAACCAAGTATTCACAAAAAGGGCAAAAAAGAAACGATTCTCCTGCCTCACATCGCACTGGTGAGTAGGTGTAGCTCAGCTGCCTCCGATGGCTAGCGGCGGCTTAGATCGCGGCCGCCATGTTCTCCCCCTAAATGTGTACGGTTTGTGAAGGAAGAAACTGTGGTGGCGCAGTCTAGTTGTTGCACGTCACGCGCTGACGTGACGTGCTGGTGGCCATGTTTAGGCTGCGCGCGCATCGCGCTTTCAGAGCGCGAATTACCGAGGACACGGAGGCAGCGGCTCGGCGCTCCTTAGGGCAGTTTAGATATAATAAATACCTGTTAATAAGCACAACGCTGCAGCGTCATTATTTGGGGAAGTTCTAACGTTACAATGGCGACGAGGATGGGATCCTAAAGTCCTACCCACCACAAGGAACGAACCCCCACTGCAAGAAGTCCCCGAGGGAACCATCACACATACCGGTGGACAGGAGACACGTGGCGGCGAGCAGGACCACGGAACCTGGTGGCCAAAGAAACAAGCAGTCAAGAAGAGGCCAGCAGGTACCCCACAGGTACCAAACCCTAAGGAGCGTGGCAGAGCCCGGAAAAACAAGGAGGGCAGAGCAACCAAGCTAAGGGGGGTGGGCAGACCCCAGAGACACCCAGCTAAGCGCGCCAAACCACGCAACAACCCACGAGACAGGGAAAACCGCACTGGATACCTCACAAAAGAGCGAGGGGGCCGACGCAGGTAGTCCCCAGGCCCACGCAAGCAAAGAAGAGCAAGACAACACACCGGGGAGCCCCAGAAGTCAAGGAAGCACACAACCCACGATCAAGAGCGAGAAGATGAGTGCGCAAGTGGGGTATGCCATGGCGCCAGTGCAATTTCTGCCCAGACCTGGAGAACCACTAATGAAGTGGGAGGACTGGAGGGAGTACATTGATAACTTCATAGGGGTCTTGGAAGATGAAAACGAGGAACAGTATAACCCCAAAAGAAAGAAATGCATCCTGTTGCTCAACCTGGGTCCAGAAGGTCTAAGAATCTATAAGAGCCTGGTGCCGAATCAAAGAGGAAGCACTGATGATGATGTGTATGCCCACGCCATTGACGACTTGAATGAACACTACAGGCCGGGGGTGTGTGTGTCGGTGGACAGATATAACTTCCAGCAATGAAAACAACGCCCAGGGGAGACAGTAGAAGAATATGTGGCAGCCCTGAAGAGACTTGCGTCCACGTGTAGGTACGACAATTGGGAAGAGGAGTTCATTAAAGATCAGGTGGTGATGCACACCACGTGCACAGCGGTTCAGGAGAAGCTCTGGGCTAGCGGAGACACCACGCTAAAGGAAGTGATGGTGATCGTAAAGAGGGCAGAACTGGCGCGCAGGTGCGCGGAGGCAACGAAGAAGGAGATGGCGCCCAGCACTATGGTGAACAGAGTGGATGAAGAGGAACCCCGCAGGGACTACAAGCACAAGGGGTCGACGATGAAGGGACCCAGCAAATGGCAAGGTAACCTAGGTCCCCCAGGGAGACAAGCGGGGAACAAAAAGAGAGCATGCTACAGGTACGGAAGCTGGTCCCACGAGGCGCACGACAGGAAGTGCCCAGCGTTTCGCGCCAAATGCATGTACTGCCGCATAGTGGGCCACTACGAGAAGGTGTGTAGGAAGAAGGCTTCCAAAAGTATGGTGAAATACATCAGCCAAGAAAGTGAAGACCAGGAAGAAGACACGGAGGAGGATGTCGTCACAGTGCTTTGTATCTACGATCAGGTACTGAGTGTGGATGGCCAAGTGCTGAGTGTGGATGGCAGAAGAACGACGAAACCCGTCCTGGAAATGTCGATAGGGGGAGTACTGATAAGCGTGGTGGCTGACACGGGTTCACCCTACACCATCGTCCAGAGAGCGGTGTGGGAGGAAAGCTTTGCACCACATCTAGGCCCAGATTTGGAGAAGCTGGATATCCGTCCAGTCACGTATAACGGGGATCGTATACCCATGGCAGGATTCAGACCATTGAAATTCGAGTTTAGAGGCCGATCTGCTTTCTGCAAACTCTACATATCGGAGAGAGGACCATCGGCCCTAGGATGGCTAGACCAAGGTGACCTGGGCATCAAGTTGGATCCCGGGGGGAAAAGAACAAATACTACTTACAGAACTGGAACCCTGGCCAGCCCTCGACAAATGGAAAAGTGAGTACCCCAGAGTATTTGGAGGCACGGTAGGAAAGATGGAGAAGTTCTCCCACAAGATAATTCTGAAGGAGGATGCCATACCGGTTGCCCACAAAGTGAGGAACGTGCCTTTGGCAGTGAGAGAAGCTGTACAGGAAGAACTGAAGGACCTAGAAAAGAAAGGGATCATTGAGCCCATCACGTGCGCGGAATGGCTGGGCGCCCCTGGTGGTAGTTATGAAACCAAACTGAAGAGTCAGGCTGTGTGTTGACCTGCGCAAGTTAAATAAGAACATTGTGGTGGAGAATAAGCGTGGGCGTAAAATCCGCTCCGCTCGCGGATTTTGCAGGTTTTTCGGTAAATTCGCAATCCGCGAGATTCGCGAATTTCCCGCAAAATCCGCAAATTCGCACGCAGCGGATTTGTTTTTTCTTGGTGATACAATTTTGCGGCGCGCGGCGTTTACTTACCGTCATTCAGCGTTTGCCGAGTTGTTTTTCTCGATATTTTGCGAGTGCTGCGCCATTTTGGATCTTGCGGCGAGATCCCGCGGGAATTTGGCGAGCGCGATTACGTCATCGCGCCTTGCCAACTTGCACAGCGAGAGTTTGTCAACGCGAGTACGCCGAGACTTCGCAATTGCGAGATTGTAGATGCGGCGAGCAGCAACAATCTCGCACTCGCGAAAATACAAAATTTGCAATTCTGCACAAGAAATCCACCAGCAAGCAGCATAAACCTTCTGGAAATGATGATTTTTATCTGAATAACTCCTCAGGTTGACATTTGCCTGCACTTTTTTTGCGAGGAGTCCATTTTGGGGAACTTCCTGTTCCTGTCCAGCAGGCTTCTCCCAGTGCTTTGTCCATCTCCTGGTCACTTTTCCTTTGGATCTGGAGCTGGAAGGATTACTTTTTGTGAATGCTGCTGGATATTTGGATTTGAGGCCTTTTTGACTTTCTTTGGATCACTTTTGGATTGAAAATTTCACAAGTAAGTTTGTTTTGGGCATTACAGTTGCTGCAACTACAATTTTGGAATTTTCGATTTTTGGGCTGTTTTGGGACCTTTTGCCCAGGGGTACTCAGTGGTGGGTGCACTGAGTCTTTCTGTGGGGTGTTTTGAATTTAAACATCATGGAGGGGCTGGATGGCTTGGGATTGTGCTGATTTTTCTGTGATTTTCGTTTTTTTGGCCTGTTGTGGCCTTTTCACCAGGGGTAGTGAGTGTTGCATGGGCCTAGTCTTTCTGTGGTGTGTCTTGAATTTAAACATCATGGAGGGCATGGATGGAAAGGGATTGTGCTGATTTTTCTGTGTTTTTCGATTTTTTGGTGTGTTAGTGGGGAGAGGCCATGTGGGTGGGGGCCATTTTGAGTGCTGCTACAGGCCCTGGCCATGTGCTGGGAGGGAGGGGGCCATTTTGAATGCAGGCAGTGTTCTCAGGCCTGCACCCATTTTGCCTAGCTTTCATCCATTATGCCCAGGGGTAGTAAGTGGTGCATGGGCCTAGACTTCCTGTTGGTTGTCTTGAATTTAAATATCATGGAGGGGCTGGATGGCTTGGGATTGTGCTGATTTTTCTGTGATTTTCGTTTTTTTGGCCTGTTGTGGCCTTTTCACCAGGGGTAGTGAGTGGTGCATGGGCCTAGTCTTTCTGTGGGGTGTCTTGAATTTAAACATCATGGAGGGCATGGATGGAATGGGATTGTGCTGATTTTTCAGTGATTTTCGTTTTTTTGGGCTGTACTTGTGGCATTTTCACTAGGGGTAGTGAGTCTTGCATGGGCCTAGTCTTTCTGTGGTGTGTCTTGAATTTAAACATCATGGAGGGCATGGATGGAAAGGGATTGTGCTGATTTTTCTGTGTTTTTCGATTTTTTGGGGTGTTAGTGGGGAGAGGCCATGTGGGTGGGGGCCATTTTGAGTGCTGCTACAGGCCCTGGCCATGTGCTGGGAGGGAGGGGGCCATTTTGAAGGCAGGCAGTGTTCTCAGGCCTGCACCCATTTTGCCTAGCTTTCATCCATTATGCCCAGGGGTAGTGAGTGGTGCATGGGCCTAGTCTTTCTGTGGGTTATCTTGAATTTAAACATCATGGAGGGGCTGGATGGCTTGGGATTGTGCTGATTTTTCTGTGATTTTCGTTTCTTTGGCCTGTTTTGGCCTTTTCACCAGGGGTAGTGAGTGGTGCATGGGCCTAGTCTTTCTGTGGGGTGTCTTGAATTTAAACATCATGGAGGGCATGGGATTGTGCTGATTTTTCTGTGATTTTCGATTTTTTGGGGTGTATAACTGAACTGATGTTCCTCTGTCTTCCATTGCTTTTAGGTGCACAAGACTCAAGAGAACCACCAGTGCCAGGAAGAAGTCCTGCAGCGGTGTGTGTGTGCAGCTGCAGCATAACGTCATGCGACGTCACGTCTGGCCACAGACAGCTCTGCAACTTGTGCAATTGCGGCCTGCTGTACTGACCTGCTCTGAAGAAGATGGCCCCAAAAAAAGTTCCCCGTAGCTCCTCTAGCAAGAAAGTTGCCAGTAAGGAGCAGAAGAAGCAAGTTCCCAAGGAGACTGGTGTGCCGCCCGCCACATTTTTTGGGATTAAAAAAAAAGTACGCCTGCAGCACCAGCGGGATCTGCTGGGGACCAAGCTGGGAGCAGCACCCCCGCTCTATTGGGCTCAGTGCCGCCACCACCACCACCACGCCAACTTAAGTCCAAGCCCTTGAGTGCTGTAGAGGCAGTCAGTGTACGTCTTCAATCACCATCGACCAGTGATGTTGGCTCATCGCAAGAAAGTAGCAGCAATGTCCCCGAATCAACACAGGTTGTTGTAACTCATCTGACAAGTGTTGAACAACCACAGCCGCAACAACAACCACATGTGCAAGTACAAGCCCAAGCACATGTGGAAGGAGAGGCAGCGCAAGGAGATGCGCAAGCAGAGATGCATGGAGGGTCACAAGTGGCCACAATAGTTGTTCCTCCCGAAGTAGGGGCACATCAGGAAATCGACAATCAAGCCAAGGTATCATTGGAGGAAGCCACTCCTCCTGATGATCATTCATTGTCTTCCACACCCCTAGCAAGGAAGAGATCAAGGGCGAGGTCTACATCTTCTTCAAGCCCACCTCCTTCTGATGATACGGATCTAACTTGGGAACCACCACTGCCGTCTGAGAGTGAGGCACACCATGATCTGACAAAGGTACTTAAGCGTAAAAGGAAGGTCGTCGAAAACTCATAGTTATGGAGGGTGATGAGGCTCAACAAGAAGTGGCGGATACTGCTGTTGATGAAGGCTCTCACGACGACGAACCAGTCATCATAAAGGTCACTGCAGCCCCAGCGGGCATGCAGCAAAAAGACATTTTGACCCTAGCCCGAGAAGCTGCTGAGCGTGATGATGTTGTGGACGAGGAGGCAATGGAAGAAACACCACAATCATTGGAGTTAACTAGTACACCAATTCCTACCGCTTCCATATTTCTTACTTGCCAGAAGGGACCTCCATCCACCTCGACCTCAATTAGTGGTGGTGAAAGTGCAAAACGTACTGAAGTTCGGCAATCCACATCCTCCACTTCATCTGGCATTAGCATCAGGACCACCACCACCAGTATCGCCACCTCCTCCGGTCCCCAAAGACATTTCAAGTCCGCAGTTTGGGACTTCTTTAGTGTTTGCCCAAAAATGGAAAACTTCGCCATTTGTAGCATTTGTAAGTTGGCAGTTAGTTGTGGTAAGTTTGGTTCCAACTATGGTACCGGAGGCCAGAGAGGTCATCTTGAAAGAAAGCATGCTGTCCAATGGTTTGCGCACCTACAGGTGATCAAGGAAGGCCGAATTGCACGTAATGATGTTTCATCTGATGATGACGAGGAGGAAGAAGACGGGTCAAACACTTCACTTACACCCAGTACCCCTGTCAGCAGCACACCCCATGTGAGCCACACTAAGAGTGTGGGAGAGAGTGAGACACCAATGCGCAAAAGTTCATCAGCGAGCGTAACTGGGTCGAAGATATCATCAATGTCATCATCCCGTAAATGCTTGGTCCAGGGCAACATTAAAAAGTTGTTGTTTACAGAAGCGCAATATGAACGCAACCACCCACTGACGCGTCTGTATAACACTAAGCTGGCTAAAATGCTAGCTCTGGACCTTCTCCCTTTTTCTTTTGTAGAAGGGGTTGGTTTTCTAGAATTAGTGGCAGCGCTCTGCCCTAAATGGAAGGTTCCTAGCCGGTTCTATTTTGCCAGAGTTGCGGTTCCAGCACTACATGAAGATGTGCTGGAGGTGATTGGGGCAGCTTTGCAGAAGAGTGCTGTTCACACTATATATCTGACAACAGACATGTGGACCAGTGGCGCAGGCGCTGATTACATGTGCATCACTGCACACTGGGTCTCTTTTTCAGGGGTTAAAGCAAAGCTAAACGCAGGTGTTGACCCGGACATTGTTTTTAAAGCTGCTCGGAAACATGCAACACTATCCATGTTTGGTTTGGAGAAACGTCACACAGCACAAAACATTTTGGATGCGTTTAACACAAAGGTCCTTGACTGGCTGTCCCCCAAAAAACGCCAGATTGGTTATGTTTCCACGGATAATGGCGCCAATGTAGTAAAGGCCATGGAGCTGGGTCAGTATTTCAGAGGGCCGTGTTTGGCGCACTGTATAAACCTGGTTGTCAAAAAAATCTTGAGTGATAAACACAGTCCAGCGTACGAGGTAGTGGAGACCTGCCGAAAAATGTGCAACCATTTCAGCCATTCTTTTAAGGCCCTGAAGCATCTGAGGAGCCTGCTACATGAACGTCGAATGCCAGTGAAAGCACTCATCCAGGAGGTGGCAACACGTTGGAACTCAACCTTCTACATGCTTGAGCGTCTGTATGAGCAGTATACGGTACTCGATTGCTATTTCTTAGAACAGGGTACAGCTCACAGGGACCTGAGGATGAATGCGGCGCAATGGGAAATAGTTAAAAGACTGACAGGCATGCTTCGTCCTTTTGAGGTCTTCACGCGTGCAGTCAGCAAGGAGGACTGTAATTTGGGAAAAGCTATCCCATTGTTGTACATGCTGGAGCACCAACTGAAGGCGGTGTCTTCTGTGTTTCAAAAAAATGAAGAAAACCAAGACCCTTTTGTTTTGGCGGAGAAATTATTAGAGCGCCTACAAGGTGATTAACGTCTTAAAAAGATCCACTCAGAACAGCATTACATTTTTGCTACTATTCTGGATCCACACTACAAAAAGGCGCTGTCAGGCCAAGCATTCTTTCCTTTTGCTGATGAAGATGTTACAAAGTACAAACGTTGGCTAGCATTGTCAGCCAAGAGGTTTGAAAGAGAACGGCAGGTCATTGAAGGAAAAGGCACTGGCAGTACATCAGCATCAGCAGGCCATCCCCAGTCAAAAGAATCCACCTCTGCACCTGTGGCACAAGTGACCTCTCAGCCGTTAAAGACACCGGCAACCAGATCATCTGCACCAGACACAACAGTAACATTGGATGCTGAAGAGGATTGGCTAACTTGGCTTGGGTTTGGTTCTCAAAAGGTCACAGCAAAGCTAAGCAAAGTGGAGGAACCTTGGAGGAGGACCTTGAGTCGATGGTGCAGGACTATCTGAATGACTCAACAGAGGTCTATCTTAATGCTGACCCATTGGCGTATTGGCATGGGAAAAAAGAATGGTGGCCACAGCTCTCCAACCTGGCTTTAAACTACTTGTCTTGCCCACTCGCAAGCGTGTCTTCTGAACGTGTTTTCAGTGCTGCTGGTGGCATTGTAACTCCCAAACGGAGCCGCCTCTCGCCCAAAAATGTGGAGAGGTTAACAATGATCAAGATGAATCAGCACCTCATACCACCAGATTACAAAGTACGAGAAAGCACGCCGGATGAAGATGAGGTAGACAGCAACGTAGATGAGGGAATTTCTTCTCTGACACTGAGCTCACCCTGCCTGAATATGATGACGAAGCCTTATTCTTATTCAGGGACCACACCGAGCCCTGAAAATGAGACAATGAATCAATAACTTTCTTTTTCGTCCTTATTCACTTTTATTCCTGTGTGTCTGTCTTTCTTTGTTGTGCACAGTTAATATCTTTCAAACTTTAATCACCTAATCACAAAAACAAGCCCATCAGCAGAACTGTCTTCACTTGTTTGCTTATTGATTTGAAGGTGCTGCAGTCTGCATTTCTCAGGTTCACAAGTTCAGAAGAACATGCTCCTCTATCCTCCTCCTCCAGACTCCTATTTCTCTCAAAGCAGAGGGCTGGATTATGCCCAATGAAGAAAGACTCAGCACTTGTGGGGGTGTTCTACTTCTTTGCGGGTGAGTTGACGGCTCTGGGGCCATTGCTGGGAAGCTCTAATACCGGACAAAAGAGGTTTGGACCAAATCGGAGGCGGAAATTTTTTGGTGTTTTTACTGACTTGCTTGCCTTTGAGGTGCTCTTTGGGGGGGTTCCTGGTGTTTGTGGGTGGGTTTCGGGGTCTGGGAGCACTGCTGGGACAGTCTAATCTTGATTGCATTTGCTTTTCAGGAAATCCGTGGTGGACAACTGGAGTTATGGCCTAGCTGCACAGCGCGTTTGGACCAAAGGCCGAGAAATATTGTAAGTATGAGATTTTGCTTTTGGGCTGTTTGGGGGTGTTGTGCTTTTTGGCGGGTGGGTTGGCGGGTTTTGGGGCATTCCTGGGAAGGTCTAATACCGGATAGAAGTGGTTGGGACAAAATCCACGCTGATTTTTTTGTTGCTATTTCTGACATTTGCTCAATGTAGCATTTTCGGGGGCCTGTTTGGGGGGCTTCCTGGTGTTTGTGAGTGGGTTTCGGGGTCTGGGAGCACTGCTGGGACAGTGTAATCTTGATTGCATTTGCTTTTCAGGAAATCCGTGGTTGTCAACTGGAGTTATGGCCTAGCTGCACAGCGCGTTTGGACCGAAGGCCGAGAAATATTGTAAGTATGAGATTTTGCTTTTGGGCTGTTTGGGGGTGTTGTGCTTTTTGGCGGGTGGGTTGGCGGGTCTTGGGGCATTCCTGGTGATGTAAATAATTAATTTACTCTCTTAATTTCTATGCAGGTAAGTACTTAATCAATAATAACTCAGATCGGGTGAAAAAAGACAGAGTCCGTGGTGTTAGAGTTCTAAGGGTTTTATTCCTTAAAAAGGAATGGTCATGACCAAGATATCATGTTCTGACCACCACACAGGGTGTCAGAAGGGATAGATGAGCGCGCCAACATTTTATTAACAGTACATAGCTTATATACTTATTGTACACCATTGAAAACAGTATAGAAGGCGTAACAGCTGAGAGAAGACAAGATAACAATATACACGTGGTACATGTGCGTAATCAAGAGGCGTGAACTAGAGGTGTGTTCTGGAGACGTCACTGATAGGTGTCACAAAGGGGTGGCACTAACAGAAAATGTGGCAATGTCAGCAGAAATCGGAAGCTTGGATGCGCGCGCAGCTGCATGACGTGTAATTGGAGGGGTGCAGGGGACTTGACATTTACACTGACGGAAAGAGACAAAAGTCTGGCATGTCAGATCAACTTGGGCTTCTATCATATCTGATATCTGATGTTTAGGAACTAAGCTATCTGGGCGGAAAGGTCTCTAGAGCAGAAGCTATTCTATACTTGCTGTGAGTGCGTGTATAAGCGCCTGGGTGTCTGTATGAAAAGCGTGGGGCATGGGGCCTTCCATGGAAGCATGGCAACGAAGCTATGAATTACTTGCACAGAGACAGGTCGGCCCTTTAGCCCTGTAGCTGAGGAAGGATGTTTACTGAAGCTAGCAGGCAGGAATGTATTTTCGGGGAGGGAAACAGATAACTCGAAGGTTATAGTCAATCTTGGCAGGCAGCAGGCTGAGCCGAGCGCGAGGGGCCGCGCTGAAAGTAAGTCAGAGTTCACGAGTACAGGGGCTGCCTGGGCAGAGATTTCTCGGAGTCAGAAGCCAGAAAAGAGGCTCGGTGGCAGAGATTCAGGGCCTACTTCAGCCAGAGCTGAAAAACGTAGGAGTACACTACAAAAAGACGTTGGCATAGCATACTTAGGAACGGACCATTCGACCCATTCATGGTGGGTCTGAAAGAGGACATGTTAACGTTGGACGCAAATGTATTTGCGTCTTCATAGCTGACACAGGAGGGAAGTTACATGCACTTTAACTCGTACATGGAGTCGGTGGGGTACTCGCTAGGGAACACAACTTGACCATAAAATTTAGATTACCTCATTCCCTCCTTGTTCCCTACGGACCCTTCATGATATATCGATCATCATAAATCGATCAGTTTGTTCTTGTAACATTATATGTTCATCTTTCTTTCTTTGACTGTTTGAGAGACAACTGGAATGTTCAATGCACGAGGTGGCACACAGTCCACATATCGCTGGCCCACACTGTAGGCACAGGCAGCAGCTGAATACTATAACAAGGCCAATGCCTAGGAAAGATAAGATCTTCCAACCCCAAGCTGTTAACGTTGTCCAGAACCAACCGGACCAAGTCCAGGTGCCTGGATTCTGATGTATCTGATTCGCAATTTTATGCAGACGGGTAATAGCTTGATAGACAGATGGGGCATTTTGTGGGATGAAAACGCAGCAACTTGACCCGATGACCTTACAGGCTCCACCTCTATCTGCCAAGATGACGTCAATAACAAGACGATTTTGAAGGACAACAACCCGCATAGCAGATTGCTCCTCTGTTAAGTTACCTAAGGCGGAGGCAGTTTCATGTACTACTGCTTCAAGTGTTCTAGTTAATCTACGTATTAATTTACTGTTTTGGACAGGTCCTAGAAAGAAAAAGAATCCTTTATTGAAATCAGTGTACTGTTCCCATGCCGTTTCTGTGTAGTCGACAAGTGGAATATCTCTTTTGGGTCTATTCGGTACTAGATTCGTATTTCTATGGTAATCTGGGGGAGCTAGAAAAACAGGTGGCAGAAGGAATGCAATGTAACAAGTACCATCCCAATCTGGAGGTAAACGTATGTATGCGGTATGACCACAAACAAAATAGGAGTGACTGATAGCTTTGAAAGACGATTTACCATGATCACTGAATTCGACCACAGTAGTGCATTTACTATGACCTACGTGTACTGAACCTTTCTTGCTAACACATAATTCACCTGTGACTGGTAATACTAACATATGGGGCAGAACTGTAGCATCCTCGGATTCAACAGTAAGGATCATAAGGCTAATTGTGTAATTACCTAATCCATATACTTCATTTTCTAGATCAGTTCCTATTCGAGTGGGAAGTCCCTCTTTATCAGGATAACAGACGTTGAGCAGGACTAAGTTCAAGTTTCCCCAAACCCAGCCCCCATCGAAAACAGCAATATCAGGATCTAAGGAATTAATTATTTTAAACCATGCCCCACAGGAGCCATTGTGAGTGAACGGGTACGGAAAGAGGGGCAGAGCTCCCTTGTAATTCTGGTAGGGAGGGAGTCGGCCACATATCCAGCAGTCGGTAGCATTATTTGTCTGATGGGAGTGGTGTAACATACTAATGAATGTATTGTTGCGCAGCGCAAGTCTGTAAGAGAGTTCATGTGCAGGAAGTTCACTAAAAGTGTGTTCAGCAGAGACATTGTAAACAGATTGTTCACGCCTGAAAATAGGCCAATATATAGGTAGCAGAATGCTGGCAATAATAATTAGAATACTTAGAAAAACATTATTAACAACGTCACTATACAGTGACTACGCAGTGATTTACAGTATGTACGTTTCTTTGCTTCTCTCTCTCTATCTCGATCTAGGGGATACATGTCAGAAACTATTTAACCGATTCACCTAGGGGAGGACTTAAACAATTAAACTGTCTGACTTGCTAGATCGGAGTTTCATACGATATAGTTCTTGGGGAGTCTTTTCTCGTTCAGACACTGTAACGTCTTTCCTTTCAATACAGTCTTTGGTGGGGGTGGACGAGTCTTGAGTCCTGTTTTAGTCCGTTTTTTAGTTCATTGCAAAGTTTGATGTGACTCGTGTGGACCCACCCCTTTCTCCCCTCTATCTTCACGGCGGTCCTGGTTGTAAGAAGAACGGTCTTCGGGGACTTCCAGCGGGGCTCCAGCGGACTTTTCCGGTCGAAATTCCGGACGAGTACCAGGTCCCCAGGACGGACCTCATGCGCCTTTACATCGGTGTTGTCAGGGAAGGCTGCGGCAACCTGTGAACGACATGATTGGAGTGCAGACATCAAGGAGGCAAGGTAATCTGTCGACATATTGCAATCAACATCAGTTATTTTCTTCGGAATGGGCGTCCCCCACATATTCGGTGGTCTGCCAAAGACCACTTCGTACGGGGATAGCCCTGATCTTGAATGGGCGACCATTCTCATGTAGAATAGTGCCACGGGCAGGGCGACTATCCAGTCGACCCCCTTTTCTTGACAGATCTTTGCAAGGCGGATTTTTAGTGTCTGATTATGCCTTTCTACAAGGCCTGCTGCTTCGGGATGTCGGACACAGTGGAACCTCCACTGATATCCTAGCAAAAGGGAAACCTGTTTCATCAACTCGGACGAGAATGGCTGCCCGTTATCTGAATACACGACACGGGGCAAACCGTACCGTGGGAAGAATTCACGAACCAACTGTCGGGCAGTGGTCGGAGCAGTGTAGTCTGGAACTGGGTATGCTTCGGTCCAGCGGGACAGAGCACAAACAACTACAAGGACATATTTAAAACCTCGACAACTGTTCATCTGGATATAGTCCATCTGGAGGACTTCAAACGGGTGATCGGGAGGATGAAATCCACCTTGTTCTACGGGGACGCTTTTACCTGGATTGAACTGACAACAGATCATGCAAGTACGCACTTTCTGTTTTGCTGCTGCTCGTAAGTGTTTGTTGTACCAGAGATTCTGTAAACTATCTAACATCGCTTTCTCTCCTAGATGTGCCGGGCTATGTGCTGTGTTTATCATGACTTGAACCATTGAGTCAGGGAGAAACCATATAGATTTTTCCTTCGTTATCCAACCTTGATCTGTCTGAATCCCTCCTAGTTCAGTCCATTTCTTTATTTCATCTGGCGTAGCATGTGTCTGAATGTCAATTACGTCTAGGGCGGGATCTCTAACTGCCATACACTTTATCGGTACTATTGTCTTTGTCACATCAGTAATCTGGATGTGAGTCAGTGCTGTATGTTTTGCTGTCTGGTCTGCCAGGTCGTTACCCTGGGAAACAGAATCTGTAACTTTAGTATGTGCCTTACACTTCATGACTGATATGCCCGAGGGCAAATGTATTGCTTCTAACAGTGCTTGAATGAGGGGACCGTGTTGAATCTTGGCCCCATGAGAGGTCAGGAAACCTCGTTCTTGCCAGAGGACTCCGAAGTCGTGTACAACTCCGAATGCATAACGTGAATCAGTGTATATGTTAACATTTCTGTTCTTGGCTAGAATACAAGCTCGGGTCAGAGCGATGAGCTCTGCTGCTTGAGCAGACAGTGTGTCAATACGATGTGTTTCTTTAACTTCAGTTTCAGTGGTCACGGCATATGCGGCCACTAATTCTCCTGTACTTGTTCTCATGCATGAACCGTCCACATAAAGTGTCAGGTCTGGATTTGTCAATGGAACATCTGTTAAATCTCGTCTAGGCTTTGTTACTGCATTAATGATTTCTATACAATCATGTGGGGCTGGATCTGTCATAACTGTTGGTAACAGTGTTGCGGGGTTCAGGATACTGCAGCGTCTGATTTCTATGTGTGGCTGGAATAACGTTAATTCATAACCTGTCAGTCGTGCTATAGTCAAGTGTTGAGTCTGGGTTCTGTTTAACAAAACCTCTACAGAATGTGGTACTTGAACTGTTAACTGATGACCTAAAACAATTGAGTCACTTTGTCTTATTGCTAACGCTGTTGCTGCTACTGACTTTAAGCACGCAGGGAGTGCTTGGGCTACTGAATCCAATGTACTAGAAAAATAAGCACAAGGCTTATGTGAACCTGCTTGATCTTGGGTGAGGACAGACAACGCTGTACCATCACGTTCTGTAACAAAAAGTGTAAACGGTTTGCTGTAACATGGTGTCGCTAAAACTGGTGCTTGACATAAGGCTTTCTTTAAGTCTTCAAAAGCTTGTGTATGTTCCTGAGTCCAAGGGAGGGCAGTCGAAGTCGCTGCCTCCTGTGTCGTTAACTGGATGAGTGGCTTGGCTAGAAATGCATACTGGGGAATCCATTGTCTGCAGTACGAGGTGAGGCCTATGAAGGCCCGCACTTCCTTTTGTGTCTGGGGTTGTGGCATATTTGCAATTAACTGAATGCGATCGGGAGTGAGCTGTCTCCCCACTTTGGACAGCAAGTGACCCAAGTACACAACTTGCTGAACACAGAATTGTAGCTTCGAAGGAGACACCTTGTGTCCCTTGTCGGCCAGGAAGTGTAAAACTGTCAGTGATGCTTTTTCACATTCGGGCTCACTTCGTGCGGTGATCAGCAGATCATCGACGTATTGCAGTAAAGCGGTGTTAACTGGCATTTGAATACAATCTAGTTGTCTTTTCAGTGCTTGACTATAGATGCTGGGGCTTTCTGTGAATCCTTGAGGTGCGCGCGAAAATTTGAAGCTGCGTCCATTTAAACTGAATCCGAAGAGATATTGGCTCTCTGGATCAATAGGCACGCTGAAGAAGGCGTTCTTGAGATCAATTACAGTAAAGAACGTTGCTTCTGAATCAATAGCAGTCAATAGAGAGGAGATATCGGGGACCACAGGATACTGTGGAATAATGCATTTATTCAATTCTCGAAGATCAATCACCAGCCGATATACTGGCGGTGCATTGGGATCAGTACGCTTAAGAATCGGAATGATGGGTGAATTACAGATATTGGAGTCGGTTTCGACGACCACTCCTTGGGCAATGAGCTCTTCAATGATTTTCAGTAAAGCCACTACAGCATCGGGTGGTAACTTGTATTGTCTGATTCTGGGTAATACAACACCTGCCTTGAGTGTAACGCGGTATGGTGTAATGTGCATACAGCCTACATCAGTTGGGCCTTTTGCCCACAAGTAATCTGGTACATTTTTCAATCTGACATCAAATTCACGCAGAACATAATGACCCTTGAAATCCCGCAGAAAGAGTCTAACTCCCTCCGGGGAACAGCATATTATAGCTCCTAGAGCCTTCAATGTTTTAATTCCTAACAGATTTTCTGGACATGATTTCGTGAGTAACAGATCTGTAACACGTGATAATGGACCCACAGCCAGGGGAACTGGTTCTGATACCTCATTTACAATAGGCTGTCCTGAAAAACCAAGGGAAACATTCTGTGAGCCTGAGAGGGGTGCCCCTGGAACTTCATCATGACTTATTGTAGTGCGACTTGCCCCTGTGTCAATTAAAAACTTTCTGTCTTTTCCCAATACTTGACTGTGTACATAAGGACCTTCTTGATCTACAGGAATCTCAATAAGAGGCAAGCCACCTTCCCTCTCTAGGCTGTTTCATGTATATCGGGAATATTCGGGGTAAGCGGACTGGGCATACTGGTACATCTGCTGTGAAACTTGCTGAGTTGCGGCAATGGGCTGTGGCTGTGGTACTGCTACGGTCTGTTCTGGAGTCGAGGAAACATGCATAGGCTGTGTACCCTGTGTATTCTGTGAAGGCTGATGCTGGTTATGGTCTTGTCTAGGCGGATGCGGTCTTTCTTTAGTTTTACCTGTCGCTATGTTATGTTTCAGAACTGGGCATTCATGTACGTAGTGACCTGGCTGCTTGCAATAATTACATGTCCCTTTAACGGGAGCTGCAGTGTGACTTGTCTGGGTCGCACCCTTTCTGTGACCATCGGATGGGACCGTCTGAGCTACTAACATTTTCATTTTCGTGTCTTTCATACGTTTCTGTTCCTGATCTTGTTCTTCTCTAATTCTGTTCTGATGATATTGTAACATCTGTAACATCTGTGATGGCGTATTTGCTTGCCATGTACTCTCGACCTTGTACACTCGATTTTTAACTAACGGTAAGGAATTCTCGACTAACTTTGATACAAAAAGATGCGGGTACGACTCGCTACTTGGCTGGAGGCCACTATTAATAATAAAACATTTCTCGAATCTTGAATAGAAGTCACTAGTATCTTCATCATGTTTCTGTTTACAGGACGAGATTGCATCCCAATCCTCCTTTCTTGTTGTCAATAATCTGGGCAGGACCTGTACTATCAAACCTGGTAATGCTTTAGTTTTGTCCCCAAGGCCTAACCCTGGGACCCGTTTCTTTTCTTCTTCCTCTATTTCTGCCCAGGCAATCTTTGTGTCTCCCACCTCCCATTCCTTTTCCTTTAATTTCTCGAATATACCCGTAGGCAACAATACCTTCAACATTTTCATGATATCATCATACGTGTAATCCCCCATTAGTAACATGTCTTTAAGCTCTCTATGAAAACCTGCAGGGTCTTTATCATGGCATGGTACTAGTTTCTTCATTTCTAACAGTTCTAATTTAGTCAGAGGCGTGTGTACATACACGCGTTTCAAGATTTTATCCTCACCCATAACAGGGTGCACTTCTCGTAAGGGGTTCTGACTTTCAATACCACCCCCGCATTGCATGTGGTACATTTTCCTTTCTGGAGGTGGGGCGGGAACATATTCAGAGCTTACAAAGGTATCATATCTATGTCGCTGTTCTAGAATTATTTGAATTAATTTTGTACTTAAGCCTCTCCATCTATCCATCAGTAGTGCTTCTAGTGTCTCGTGTAAGGGACCTGGATCAGAATAATGTTTTCTGTATTTGATGAGAAGGTGCTGAATCATGTATACACCTGCTAATTTCTGTTCGTCGTGGGAGAGGTTCAGAAATGTCTGTGCTACTGTGTCATCATTATATATGTCTGCATTTTCGGCCCATGATACAGCTGATCGGGCTAGTTCTTGTTCATCCATAGAATTGAGTACATGGTACCCAACTCGATCTCGAAGCCTTTTATCAGTTTCCTGAAACTGATGCTCAGCAGAATTCGGATTTGTTAAGGCAGAGAAGAAAACTCTCTTGCTCTCTGGACGGATACCCTTCCTAAGGTAAGTTCCCTTACCTACATATGCTATTGTTCCTACATTTCTTTCGGATTCTTCCTGTTCTTCTTCCTCCTCGGAGGGAGCCTCTTCTTTCTCTTTCTGGTGTACGGCTATCACTGCTTTCCTAATTTTCTTGTACATAGAGTCTATGCAATTCTGTCTGTCATGTTTTCCATCAGCTATATTTTGACCCCACTTGTTCAATGCATCTAATTCACTCTGATCTGTTCCGGGCCTGTCTCGTTCTCTTATTAGACAATTTATGAGAAATCGTAGTATCAGCGCTTGCATGCCAACTTTCTGTTTCTCCATGGCATCCTTAATACTGTCAGGGTCCTTTCCTGTCTGAACAAACTCATATATTCTGTCTAGACGCTCCTTCATTCCTGCATAGCATAACAAGCTATCAGTAGCAGATCTTAACCGTAATGATGCCAATATCATTAAATCGTCCTTTCCGGGTACTGGATCATATCTGCAAACTGACATGTTTTCCTTTAATGCGTCAAGGCGGGATGAATTAGAGGAATGGGGGGATCTGTACGTAAGAGGACTCTGCATACCTCTGAGATTGAATCTGTGAGTTGGTGGCGGGGTCTGAGGACCCGCGGTCGCAACTCCTGAAGCGGACGCTTGTGCATTACCTCCCTGTGGAGTCTGTATCTGAACTTGAACTTGTTGTTTAGGTGGATCAGGCAAACGTGGTTTCGGTAGGTCAGTTTTGAGTACGGGAAGTGGCGGGGCTGGCGGAACGGGGAGGTCTGTTGCGGTACCGGCGGAACGTGACCTGGGGGTGGAGTGCCACCCCCGTCCCTGTCAGTAGGCAGGGCACGAACAGGCAGATTGGTGTAAGCTGGTGCTACATCTTCTAAGTATGAATTTAGGAATATGTCTTTAGTAGTCTTGTGCATTACTTTAGTTGGAACTAATGGTGACGGCAAATTTTTCGGTATTTCTGAAATGGCGTCAGGTGTACCTTCGGCCAAAAGATACATGTTGTTCACTTGGCTATTTCGGATGCGATCTATTTGTTCTGATTTTACTCGAATTCCTTCAATAACTAATTCGTTTTCTTGGGCCTTTTCTGATTCTTTAAGTCTGTCTTCTCTACGAAGTGCTCTTTCAGCACGTTTATGTGATTCCTTACGCCAAAATTCTATGGCGTCTTTCTGAGATTGTCTGGCTTTCTTTTTCCGTAATGCCTCTTCTACCTTTATGATGCACTCGGCATCCCATGTTCCGTTAACTGGCCATCGGTATCTTTCCTCTAGGTGCTTGGTATAATCGGTCCATAACTCTAGATACAATATGGCGTCTATGCCATGTTTGTTATACATGAAATTACCTGGAGTGTCCCTAGGGGGGATCGGAATTTCTTCCTCTAACATCCCTTTCCTAGTTCCTATCTGCTTTAACTTGTTGAAAAACGGCATTGTGCCTACTTGATACTGAAATGCTCGATCCTTGATACTTAATTCTGAATGTAACTATTTATACAAAAAACACAATAATGCACAAGAAAACAATCACATTCATACCACGACATTAATCACAAAAACGTTTAAAACATAGATGACTACCCCACTATACTAGATGTACTGCTCAACAGTACAGATACACTGTTGTAACAGTGCAAAAATTCAGAAATTCGGAATACTAGATATACTAGATATACTGCTAAACAGTACAGATACACTGCCTAAAAACAGTGCAGACCGGACTTGCGTACCCAAACCCGTCTAGATACGACCCAGCAATGGTACTCACCGGGAAGCACGGAAACAGAAGGCCTCGGAAAACTCGACTGGACTCGACTCGATACTTCGGAAAACTTTGGAAAACTTCGGGAATTTTCGGAAAACTTCGGAAAACTGGTGGGCCTCTTGACACCTCGGACCTTGCTTCTTTCGGCTAGGCTCTGGTCGGGATCCTCCGCACTCCTCACCGCCTCGTCTGGGCACTGATCGCAGTCTTCGTCACCTCTGTGGGTCAGAGGGAGATGCAGGAAATCCTGCCGGTACGCGTATGTTCCATCTAACTGATGGCAGGGGACAGAGCTTGCAATGCGCCAACCGGCGCGTGAGGTGGGGGAGGGGTCCCTATTCGGGCGCCAAAATGATGTAAATAATTAATTTACTCTCTTAATTTCTATGCAGGTAAGTACTTAATCAATAATAACTCAGATCGGGTGAAAAAAGACAGAGTCCGTGGTGTTAGAGTTCTAAGGGTTTTATTCCTTAAAAAGGAATGGTCATGACCAAGATATCATGTTCTGACCACCACACAGGGTGTCAGAAGGGATAGATGAGCGCGCCAACATTTTATTAACAGTACATAGCTTATATACTTATTGTACACCATTGAAAACAGTATAGAAGGCGTAACAGCTGAGAGAAGACAAGATAACAATATACACGTGGTACATGTGCGTAATCAAGAGGCGTGAACTAGAGGTGTGTTCTGGAGACGTCACTGATAGGTGTCACAAAGGGGTGGCACTAACAGAAAATGTGGCAATGTCAGCAGAAATCGGAAGCTTGGATGCGCGCGCAGCTGCATGACGTGTAATTGGAGGGGTGCAGGGGACTTGACATTTACACTGACGGAAAGAGACAAAAGTCTGGCATGTCAGATCAACTTGGGCTTCTATCATATCTGATATCTGATGTTTAGGAACTAAGCTATCTGGGCGGAAAGGTCTCTAGAGCAGAAGCTATTCTATACTTGCTGTGAGTGCGTGTATAAGCGCCTGGGTGTCTGTATGAAAAGCGTGGGGCATGGGGCCTTCCATGGAAGCATGGCAACGAAGCTATGAATTACTTGCACAGAGACAGGTCGGCCCTTTAGCCCTGTAGCTGAGGAAGGATGTTTACTGAAGCTAGCAGGCAGGAATGTATTTTCGGGGAGGGAAACAGATAACTCGAAGGTTATAGTCAATCTTGGCAGGCAGCAGGCTGAGCCGAGCGCGAGGGGCCGCGCTGAAAGTAAGTCAGAGTTCACGAGTACAGGGGCTGCCTGGGCAGAGATTTCTCGGAGTCAGAAGCCAGAAAAGAGGCTCGGTGGCAGAGATTCAGGGCCTACTTCAGCCAGAGCTGAAAAACGTAGGAGTACACTACAAAAAGACGTTGGCATAGCATACTTAGGAACGGACCATTCGACCCATTCATGGTGGGTCTGAAAGAGGACATGTTAACGTTGGACGCAAATGTATTTGCGTCTTCATAGCTGACACAGGAGGGAAGTTACATGCACTTTAACTCGTACATGGAGTCGGTGGGGTACTCGCTAGGGAACACAACTTGACCATAAAATTTAGATTACCTCACTGGGAAGGTCTAATACCGGGTAGAAATGGTTGGGACAAAATCCACGCGGAAAAGCCTTTTGGCACTTTTTGTAACTTAGGGTTCGTTAGGGTTAGCCCTAGCAGCAGGATTGCATGTGTTTCGGGGTGTTCTAGATTTTTGCAACTGAGTTCTGGGGTCTTAGAGCACTCGTGAGAATGTGATGTGTAATTTTGGTGGCAAGTCATTTGAAGAAAATCCATGGTGGGAAAGGGGGGATTTGGCATAGTTAAAGAAAGCCTTTGCCACTATTCTTAACTTAGGGCTCGTTAGGGTTAGGGTTAGCAGTATTCCTATTGCATGTGTTTGGGTGGGGGGGTTTTCGAGTCTTGGAGCGATGCTGGCTATGGATACTTTTGCTTGCTTGCTTGCAAGTGGTTTGAATACAATCCACAGTGGGTAAAGGGGTATTTGGGCCTACTTTTACTTTCAAAGTACGTTTTGTCACCAGTTCTCTGCTAGGCCTCGTTTTTTGAGATTTGATTGGGGGTCTTCTACATTTTTGCGACTGGATTTAGTAAGTGTCTGGGTGGGAGCACTGCTGGGAAGGTCTAATTTTGTTCTAAAACACAGTTTACAGTACACCTAGCTTGAGGGGAAAGATCCGCTACATTAATTTGCCCATACTTATTTATCCTTCAAAAGGTGACTCAGACAGAGTACGCACTTTCAAAAATATTGTATTGTCTATTAGGAAAATTAAAGTGTGACTTTTTGCACTACACAGCCTACATACCTTATATTTATTTAACAGTGGTGTTGTAATATTATATCACTTCCTGTTTTTCGTTGAATAATTACAGGCCGGGTTTCAGTCTGTGCAATGGGGAAAAAAGGATGGAGTCAGGCTTCACATTAGCGAGCCGCAATTCAGCATCCGCCAGGCAGGCAGTGGACAGGGTGTCTTCTGGTCACCAACATTGATGGACGAAGCGTCAGCTGCAATGGAGGAGTGCCGCTAATAAGGGGAATTTTTTTCTGCATGCAACTTACTTACCAATTTCAACAGGACAACTACAACAACATACATATACAGTATCCATTGTTTTTTTCTCTGACTTTGACTGCATTTCTTGGATCTCTCTCTGCTTCTAAATTGATCCCTACAGCCATTCTATAGGTTTTACTTCGGCTATTTTTTAAACCTAATTTAATGTAGCCCTGCACTGTCGCATTCTGTCATTCACGGTTGTCGAAAGTACTACTTACTTTTCAGTAACAATGCATTCAGTAGTGCATGCACTTCCTTTATGTCACGTAAAAGATTTATGGTTAGCTAGTTTGTACCCAAAAATGTCTTTATGTTCAATTTTTGTTTGTCCATGCTGTGCTTTTTTTTTCTCTCAACAAAACTTTCCCAAAATCCCCCATTCCCATCCATTTTACAAACCCTAACCCTCTTCCCCCGGGCTGTGTGGTTTTGCTTGATGTGTGACTAAATGACATCAATAATTCCACACACTTGCCAGGGAGGATAAGGTCGCAGCAACAGGCTGGTGAAGGAATCCGTGGATATATTATAGACTTACTCAGCTTCAGTACTATTTCTTGGAGTAGTAGCCAATGTCAAAGAAATCCTACACAAGTACAAGTTATACTATCAATACTTTACCATTTGTTAGGCTACATTGTGGCACTGTTGTAGTCTAGTGTACTGTCACCTGCTATATTCTCTATCATACCGTTGTAATGCTACAGTAAGGACAAACCAGGTTTCATTTTCTTTTTTTCCATAGCCATGCAACTGCCACTGTGTCACACCACTAGTACCACCGCAATGAGGAGGACATTTCATCCGCCCAGGATTGCCTCTGCCATCGGTGACTTTGGGAGCTAAATGACTCTGCCACACTATCTAGTCAGTAAAGAGATTGGGGGTTCAACTACAAAGTCTGTTATCACTGAGGTATGTGGAAAGTCTAACAGCACCTATTATAATTGATAAGCTAAGCAATGCATTATTTAGTGTCCATAGTTCTGTTTGTGCAGATTTGTCCCTGCAACAGTAGTAGAATGGATTGTCCTCCTATCCAAACCAAAAGTAAAGTAGTATCTTATTCTTTCTTGGTGGTCATTCACCTTTTTATTGTTGGCAATTGTCAAAGCATAAACATTTAGAATACTTGAAAAGACATTATGGACAATCCCATAGGACTGCACTCAGTGCATAGAGCTATTGCTGACTAGAATGGGAGTCCAATGGTAATGCCAAATGTGCAATCTTAGTTAGCTACACAGACAGACTAATAAGAATAAACTAGTAATACCACACGGAGTCATAGTCGAGGCAGGATAAGAATTTAGATCCAGTCTACAAGAAGATCAAAGACGATTTAGAAAAAATCGAATGAGGAAAGCTAGGAAAAAATAAGTACTCTATATTAAAATTAAAACTTACTGGGACCAGCAAAGGAGCCCTCGCCTGCCCGGTCCTGGCCTGCATCGTCAACAGCACCCTCCTCCTCCTCCTCCTCCTGTGTCCTCCTCTTGCCCCTGGGGGAAGCTGATGTACAACATGAAAGAAAGAAAAACAGAAAACATGGATGATATTTGTCAACCAAATCAAACATTTCAAAAGAACTAACAAAATATTTTTGCGAAATAGCAAATAGACAACTACTCCACGGGATATATTATTGACCAATCTCATGTTGTCAACTACGTTATTACTTTAGTATTGCTTGATTTGCGGACCGTCGAATTGGAAACTACCTTATGTAACTCACTAAACAAAGTACTAAAAAGGTTTGCCTAGGATTGGCAGGCAGCAGTCCGCAGCACGCGAAGTGACAGCCAAAGTCCATCGTGATTGAAGATCAGCGACAACACTAAAGTTTCCTACTACATTAACCAGACATTAAAATACTCAAACTATCAACCCACCACCACTATTTCTTCTTATCGCCATGTGTACAAAGGAAGGACTGGACTTGAGTCTGTAGGGGCTGATTTAGAAGCCCCTTGCGGCTCTTTTGCTCCATTGTTGCGTGACTTTTGTGACGCAGCAGCAGTACAAAAGAGGCGCAATGGTGCGGCGTATATTAATAACGTGACGCATATGGGAGATGCATCACGTTGTAAAGCCCTGCGCCAATAGGGGGCGTTCCGGGGCAAGGGAGGGCGTTCCTGCGCAGGAACGCATCCTAAAAGTGGCTGAGGGAAATCTACAAGATTTCAATCAGTCACTTTGAGGACAATGATGCGTGACTCAAACCCTGCGCCTGCTTGAAGCAGACGTGCGGCTTGACGCAGCATTGGGGAGATAGGGCACCCCAGAGCATTGATGGAGCTGCGCCATCGTTGCGACGCAACTCCAGCAATGCGCCGCCTTTACGGCACAGATGCGTAACGCTTTGGTGACGTTTTGGGCCCATGGTGCGCCGCATTGTAAATACGGCGCACCATGGGTGATGGTGGCGTGGCGCACAATTACTGGCGCATCCCTGCTACTTTGCAGGAATGCGCCAGTAATTAAAAATCTGAACCTTAGTGTGTAGCATTACGCAGTTCTTTAAACTACACTCATACATAATTTCACAGGCCAATGAAATGAACACAAAATCTAAAACAAATAGGCATAGTAGCAACACTACTGAGAAGAAGGAGAGCAGTGCACCTGAAATGCACAGAAGATTTTTAAATATAATTTACCTACAATGTAATGAGCAGCATTATTGCTCTTGGTAAAAAACAAAAATGTGCAATATAATAACACAGCAGGAGAAAACAGAGTAGTAAAGAAATAGCTACTACTACTCACCAAGCCCGGGGATCTCAAGGCCAAGGAGGTCGAGCAGATCTCGCTCACGGGTCAGGACATCCGTCCAGTGGTGGGTGGCCTGGTTGTAGGTGCGCCAGACCCGAGAGTGGTGGTGAATGGCCTGGCACACCTTCTCCCACCGCTTCCGGCGCTCCCGGATCCCGTACCCGGCACTGATCTTGCCGCCTCCCATGATGGTCCTGGGGAGGCGGCGCTGAACATAAAAAATGAGTTGGCCCACCTCCTCCGGGCTAAAGATCTCCCTGGGGACGACCTGCTCCCCCCTCAAACGCCCGCACGGGAGCCGGACACGGGGTGCGGGACCCTTCCCCTTCTCGGGATGCTTCACGGCTTCCTTCACCATGGTCTGGGCGGAAAGGAATAAAGAAAATAGAATAGGGAAGAGAAGAAAAGAAAAGAGTTTAAAAAAGTAGTTTAAAATTAACCAAAAGTAGCAGTAAACACAAAAATATAGGGCTAGAAAAATAGAGGGATAGATAATAAGTAAAATAGATCAAAAAAAACTTCAAACAAGCAAAGGATGGCAGAGATTTAGAAAGGATACAAAGAGCATGCCCAGAACCATAGCAATGAATGAGAAACAAGATGGCCGTGCCCGTTCACGACCGCGCGGGTAAGTTCGCGCGAGATTTTCCTCACGAACACTCGCGAAACTGTACTGGCGAGCCGCACACTTTGCGAGATTACACTTCGCGCCCGGAAACGGAAATACGTCAGGCAAACAAGATGGGCGCGCCCTTGAACGACCGCGAGGGTAACTTCGTGACTTGCGCTACAAGCGGCTCACGAAAACGCACAAAACCTTGCGAACTAACACGCCGCAAAAAAAACAAATCGCATATTCGCACGAACTCGCGGCTTCCGAATCCGATCTCGCGCGTGTTCGCGCCCCGCGAATCCCGCGAAATTGCAGAAAAACGAGTTTTGCAAAACTGAAAGCACTCGGCAGGTGCAAGAGTTCAAACTCATCATTAGTAACCATTCCCTGTAGTGCTTCCTGACTGGGGCCCCTCCAGAGTTCAGTTGCTAGTTGCAACAATTGTATGACCCTGCTCTGACCCTCACAGCAGGCTCATAGAATAGCAACAAGTAGGCCACAAAGGTCCTGGAAAAAAAAATTGCACTGCAACAGAAAGCAAATTACTGATAAGGAAGCAGGTGCAGACCTGGAATTTTAAAACAGTGACACATTAATAAACCAACCCCAAATTAATTCATGTCAGTTGAACCAGGGCAGGTGTGCTTGCTTTTCCCCCCCATAATCTACAGTGATGATGAACCAGAGGGTGGCATTGATGTAACAGAGGGTGGCATGGGTGAAACAGAGGGTGGCAGTGGTGAAACAGAGGGTGCTGGGATCCTGTGATGATGAACCAGACGTAGAAACAACATAGTCGCGACCGCTGCGAGCCGACAAGTAAGTTCGCGATTGCGAACTGGTACCAAACCCTCGCGAACTGGCAGAAACCCTTGCGAACACTAAAAAAATCCGCTAATTCGCGAGAATTCGCGGATTTTGCGCATCGCGAGTTCGCAAATTCGCTAAATTCGCGAACGCTAGATTCGCAAAATTCGCCCATGACTAGTGGAGAAGTACCCCTTGCCCAGAATCGAGGAAATGCTGGCCAGCACTCGAGGAATCAAGTGGTATTCCACCATAGACTTGACCTCAGCCTACCACCAGATCGCACTACACCCGGAGAGCCGAAGACTAACATCGTTCATCACCCCATTTGGGTGCTATCAGTTCCGCCGCATGCCGTTCGGGTTAGCCTCAGCGGCTGCGGTGTTCCAGAAGCTGATGCACCAACTGTTTAAAGACACAGATGGCGTCCAATACTTCCTGGACGACATCCTGGTAATGGGGCGAGACAAACCAGATCATGACGTGAAACTCAGCAAGGTGCTGAAGATCCTAGAGGATAAGGGGCTCACAGCCGAATGGACCAAGTGCCGGATAGGAATGGAGTCGGTGACCTACTTGGGGCATGAAATAGGGGTGCGAGGGATGACCCCGAAAGCAGAAAATGTGAAAGCAATTTGCGAAGCACCACCACCAGCCAACAAAGAGGAAGTGAGATCATTTTTGGGCATGGCGGAATATTATAGAAAGTTCGTGCAGCACTTCGCCTCCAAGACCCATCATATGAGGCAACTGACTAGAGACAGCACAGAGTTCCGCTGGACGGAGGAAGCGCAAGGTGAATTCGAGGTGATCAAGAAAGAAGTGGCGGGAGCGGTGCCACTCCAAGGATATGACCCCCAAGGGAAGACAGTACTTACCACAGACACCAGCGACAAGGGGTTGTGGGCTGTCCTCATGCAAGACCGAGGTCAAGGAAGAATGGAGACACTCAGCTTCGCATCCCGCACACTGAGCGAAACGGAAAGAAAATACAGTGTGATAGAAAAGGAAATGCTGGCAGTCGTGTGGGCAATGACCAGATTCAGGCAGTTTCTATGGGGCACAAGGTTCCAGTTGAGACAGATCATAAGCCCCTACTTAAGGTGCTAACATCAAGTGGACATGCTCATGCAATGCCCAGGATCTCCAAAATGTCCCTAAAACTGCTGGAATTCAGATACGATGTAGAGTACATCCCAGGCAGTAAGAACAGAATGGCGGACTATCTGAGTCGGGCAGCGGCCATGGAGCAGAGTGGAGAAGACCAGGCAGGAGTAGAAGAACTGGTAGCTCTCACGGAAGACCAGGAGAAAGTAATAAGTAATCAAGAGTGGAAAGAAACGTATGAGGAGGACCAGACCAGGAAGTGAAGTCTTTTATCATCAAAGGATGGCCAGACAAACGACAGACCCGAGGGGACCTCAAACCCTTCTATGAAGTCAGGGAAGAATTGTCACTAGACGATCAAGGAGTGTTTGTGTACAGGGGGGAGAAAGTCATTCCCCCGGCAGGCATCATCCCCAAGCTATTAGACATGCTCAACGAAGGACATTTTGGGATAGGAAAATTTAAACTACGGACCAAGCAGGACTACTGGTGGCCAGGAATGGATGTAAGGGCTGAGAGGCATGTCAGGGACTGCTCACAGTGCCAAGGGGCCGATAAAACACTCAAACCACTACGCCCTGCTCTTGGAAAATTTGACCCCCCGCTGAATCCGTGGGAGGAGTTATCAGTGGATATTCTGGGCCCGATACTGGATGTGCATGGAGTCCAAATGTACGAGTGCGTCCTTATGGATAGGTATTCGAAGTGGCCAGAATTGAAAATAGCTGAGGCAATGGACACAGAAACTATCATAAAGTTTCCCGCTGACACTTTTGTGAGGGAAGGTATCCCCAAGTCCATCCTAAGTGACAATGGCCCCCAATTCAGATCAGAGAAATGGAGCAACTTCATGCAAAGGAATGGCATTCTAACCAAACACACGTCCATCTACCATCCTGCTGGAAACGGACTAGTAGAGCGATTTAACAGAGTGGGGATAGGATCGATCCAGGCAGCCATCTCCAGCAACAAGGACTGGGAAAGAGAGGTTTGGCACATGGTGTGGGCGTACAGGATCACCCCCACAGGGACAGGCTACAGCCCCTTCCAAATACTGAGGGGCTGTGAACCATTCACTCGGGACAATCGCGTATGGAAGGAAAAAAAACATAACGAGCGAGTGGTCCCCTGCAGTAGTGCGAGCCAACTTGGAAAAGGCACAAGCCATTTACTCGAAACACTACGACAACAGAAGAAATGTGAAGGAGACAGAGCTGGAAAAGGGTGAATGGGTACGAGTAAAGTTAGCCACGCTACAAAGGAAAGGAGACAGTAGATACAGTAAGCCCATGCAGGTCAAGGAAGTGCTGGGCAGAGCGGCCCGGCTGAGTGACGGTAATGTGTGGTCACAGGACCGCATGGCAAGATGCAACAGAGTTATACGATGGGACCAAGGCGGAGCAGACCTAGGAGACGAGGAGGAAGGAACTGCAGAACCAGGAGAGTCAGAGGTTGAACCGGACGTGAGGAGAGGAGAACAGCAAGGAGAGAGGACTGTTTACGGTGATCAGGAGTCTGGGAGTGAAGGAGTCATGAGTAGACAAGATGGAAGTGCCGCTGCGCATGGAAGTGGAGGAAGGAATGATGGTACTCCGGAAAGAGAGACCCTAACTACCCCAGTGAGACTGACCCAGGGGGGTAGAGTGGTGGTCAAACCAGCAAGGTTCAGAGACTTTGACATGAACGGCGGACTGTGAGTTAACTATTCTTTTGTTGGGAAAAAGGGGAGATATGTGGTGGTGCAGTCTAGTTGTTGCACGTCACGCGCTGATGTGACGTGCTGGCGGCCATGTTTAGGCTGCACGCGCATCACGCTTTCAGAGCGCGAATTACCGAGGACACAGAGGCAGCGGCTCGGCGCTCCTTAGGGCAGTTTAGATAATAAATACCTGTTAATAAGCACAACGCTGCAGCGTCACTATTTGGGGAAGTTTTAACGTTACAGAAACAAATCTCCGGGGCACCGGGGATTCTGCCATAGCAATATCCTCAAGTGTACTATCTAGAGTAAATTCTGCTTGTGGATTCTCTACTGGATTTCACACTTCATCCAGAAATTGAAGGATTTTGTTTTACCACCAGGGGCCGTATTACACATTGTGCCTCGAAGGCGCTAGGGGCATGTGCACCCACTTTTTGTGGCCCGGCGGCACTGTGGTATTACAGAGAGGGCTGAACACGCTAGTGTGGCTCCTTCTGTAATGCTTGAAGAGCCACCCTGAGAGGGCGTTCCCTCATTTGTATGGGGTGTGGCTTTATGCACATGAAGGAATCACGTTGGTGGTGCAGTGACTGTGCACCCCCTGGGAGCAGCCCTGTCAAGGGGTGAGAGGAGGTCACTCTGCAGATGCAGTCGCTTCATGCAGGGGATTTTTAAACCCTCTTTAAAGTACAGCCGGGTTGCCACCTTTGCAGCAGCTGCTCTGTATTTTACTGAATGTGCTGCAGCTGAGAGCATCACATTCAGTGTAATAGGGTGCACTATCCCTGCTGGCGCCTGGCGCACCTGCTTAAAGGTGAGACGTGATGCAAACAAGGACAGTGTGCTGTGTATGTAACACAGACCCTGGGCTGTAAAGCAGACCCAGAATCATTGCTATCAAGTTTGTGTAAATGTGTTGGAGACAGCAGTGCAGAAGGAATTTGAATCAGATATGGAATGAAGAGAAAAGATAAGTCCTAAAATGTAGCACACAGGTGCAGAAGCCAGAAAGTCTGATTTAAGTGGCTTTTCTGCTCATTTAACTACCAATCTCTGCCTCATGCTGCTGTTCAGACAGGAAAACAAAAGTCAGAGGCGCTGAGAACCTGATTACACATTAGCCGTCTAAAGCAGAAAGTATATTGTAAATTAGGATTTGATGTTCATGGCACTTATGTGATGTTGTGGAACCAGGAGTACCGTGTAAAGGTGAGTACATGATATGGTCTATTATCTCATGCCATTTCTTTGGTTCCAGAATTTTAATGCACAAGCAGGCTCCTTTTGATAATGAAAATTCACTGCAAAAGCCTTCAGCAGTAAAGCCTTGAACAGATCAGCATTATTAGTGTGGAGAGGAACAGTGCAAAGATGTTTGGTGTACCACTGGCAGGAAAAAAATATTTTGCCCCTGAAGCACTCCTTGTTCATTAATTAAAAGGCAGTTAAAGGCCCTTTTCCTGTAATTTGGTGCCAGCTAATGATGATTCTCTATGGCTCAGCATGGCAGCCAACCTCACTGTGTGTAGGTCAGGGCCTTGGGAAGGGAGGTTGTTTCAGAGAAACACTCACTGATGCCAGTTTCACATCTTATTCTCTTGTTGGAAACATGTCTAAATGAATCCTCGCAGCGCATCTTTGATTTGTTTATTGCAATTATGTACTGCACATCTGCTTAGCCTGCTAAGGCACAACTGGCGCAGGGTTTAGTACTTTTTATTAGTAGAAACTGCATTTACTGAAAACATTTACTAAAATGGCTCTTACTCAACTTGAGTAAATACTGAGGGGCATATGTATGAAAAAAATTTTTGTCACAAACGCTGCGAATCGCAAAAAACAGCGTTTGCAACTAAAAATTCGCAAAACGAGATGTATGAGCAAAATCGCATGGCAATATTAAGGAATTGCAAATTTTGCAATTTCTTAATTCTGTGCAAGCATTTAAGGAATCGCAAATTGCGATTCCTTAAATGCTATGTAACAAGCACCCAAGTTGTGCGATTTCTCCTTAAGAAATCTCCAATTACCACCCACTTCAAGTTGGTGGTAATTTGCAATTTCTTTCAAAAATGCACTTTTTGGCATTTTTCAAGGGCATGTATGTGCGCCATTTGCGCACACATGCTTATTTCAGGGGTGCATCAGGGAGTCCTTATGACACCCTTGCACCCTTGAAATTATTCTCAATTTGCGGCTCTCAAATTGCGAATCGCAAATTGAGAATGACTTCCCATTCATTCCTATGGGCCTCCTGGCCCATAGGGATGAATGGGAAGGTATTCCTTATTTGCGATTTTGCAATTTCCTAATCGCAATTAAGGAATACTAAGAATTTTTAAATACATCCCGTTTTGCAATTCTCAAATAGCGATTCTAAAAAAATCACTATTTGAGAATCGCAAAAACGGATTTTCATACATATGCTCCTGAGTTAATAATTACTCAGATTACAACCATCACATATTTTTCAAAATAATATTTTCTAGGAACATAGTAAAGAAATTCAGCATAAACAATGGTAATCTGTAATACCTGCTGGGATAGATCACTTACATTGTGACACCTATTCAAGGTCCGTTGATTGTACTAAAATCATATCTAAGATCTATTACTTAAAGGGGCTTTAAGTCCCTACTCGTCATCCATTGGTCTGTTCCTGAGCAATTCACATTTTGCTTCTTCCCATTACAGCATCCAGCATGGGGCAATGGGTCAGCCTACTCAAGACTCGTTTATTTCTATTTGAGTTTTATAGAGTTCGAACTTGACCTATTAGAGTATCAGAGAGCTTTACAGGAATCATAGGATTGTACAAAAAGACTTAGAATCACAAGAGTAAAAAATCAATTAGGAGGTTGCGGGGTGCAGAATTCATAAGAATTAGGACACGCATTTACAGATTACATTTACAATTACTCAAGACAAGACCACAGGTTTCTTGGTGGGGGGACTGTGTAATCCGAAGGGAGGCAATAGCCAGATGTATATCAGGGTCATAGTGGTGATTGAAGGCAAAATTTAAACAAGGAATTTACCCAAAAGGAAGGTTTTGGTATACTTTTTGAATCAAGACAGAGAAGGGATTCTTCTGTTGGCGGGTGGGAGAGAGTTCCATATTCTAGGAGCGGCCACAGAGAAAGCACGATTGTAAGGTTTTTTTTCCTAAAGCGAGCAGCTTGCAGCAGGAGGTCCCTGGCGGACCGGGATTTTCTGATCCCTCCAGAAATGACAACTTCCGCACAAGATATGCAGGGGAGTTTGAGTATAAAGCCTTGTGTGTATTGCAAGCTAGTTTAAACTGTGTTCTTGTCTCAAGAGGAAGCAAGTTCAGAGCTTTCAGGTGTGGAGAAATGTGGTCGAATTTCCGTGTGCCAGTAAGTAGCCTGGCGGACGCTTTGAGACAGGCTTTTAAAGGTGCCAGGGAGTTCTTGGGTAAACCTGAGAGCGTAGAACAGCCATACTCCAGTCTAGAGTGGTGCTTGGACTGCTATTTTTAGGTCCGGAGCATCAAGGAAGGGTTTCAATTTCCTTAGGTAGCTTAGGTGGAATCTGGCTGATTTGGTCATGAAGTTGATGTGGTCCCGCATGTTCAAGTTGCTGTCCAGGGTGATTCCCAGGGATTTGGCCAAGTCCACGATGGTCGGTGGGCAATTTTAGGCTGAGGTAGCCTTGATCCATATTTGCATCTTAGGGCTGGTTTTATGGGGGGAAATTAGGACAAATTTTGTTTTCTTTGCTTTGAGTTTGAGTTGATTGGATGCGAGCCATTGGACAGTCAGTTTCAGGGCTTCGTTCAGGGAGAGGACCTCCTCGAGAGACGAGGTTTTGATGTATATCTGAGTATTGTCAGCATACATATGGTAGGAGATATTGGCAGTGCGTAGTAGTTCGGCAAGCGGTTCTAGGTAAAGGTTAAAGAGGGTGGGGGACAAGGTTGATCCTTGGGGGACTCCAACCGTGACTGGGGAGGGAGCAGAAAGGTTGCCGTTGATTAGGAATATCTGTGAATGGTTATGAAGGAAGGACCTAAACCAGAGCCTTCCAATCCCATCCTGAGTTTGAGGCATTCAAGTAGTTTTTCATGGTTGACCGTGCCGAAGGCTGAGGATAAATCTAGGAGGATTAGGAGACAGGCTTTCCCTTGGTCAAGGGCTTGGAGGGCATCATCAATTATGTGGAGCATGGTGGATTCAGTGCTGTGCCCAGGTCTGAACCCGGATTGGAAATCATTGAGTAAGTGGAAATTGTTGATGGGTTGACTTAGCTGCTGTTGGACACATTTCTCCAGCACTTTGGCTAGGAAGGGGATGGTAATTTCAATTTGAGTAACTGCCTTTAGCCCTTTCACAAGGAGCACACCCACACACAAGGTAGTTCCATTCAGTGCCAATGTTTTAGCTGTTTTTACTTTATACCTACTGTTATGCTGCCTTTGTTTGTAGAACCGGATGAGATCAGAGGACACTTTCTACCAGACGAGCGCACAAGGCACATTCAAGCATACTCTGTACCTGTCTCCTCCCAGTGATGTTGTAAAATCCTTTCGAAGTGGCCTTTGTTTATCTGACTGCTGCTTTTTCACGCCATACCAGCAGCTCACATGAACTTTGCAAGTAAGCTCATGGGAGTACTCTGTCCTTGCAACCCTGTCTGTCTGTCATTCCTTCTTTCTGTCCTTCTTACCTTTTGTCTTTCTTTTATTTTTTATTTTCCTCTTTCTTTCTGTCCTTCTTTCCTTCTTTCCTCTTTATTTTGTTCTTTCTTTCTTTCTCTTGCTTTCTGTCTTTCTTTTTTCCTTTCGTTCTGTTGTTCTTTCCTTTTTCACTCTTTCTTTCTTTCGTATTATTTTTCTCTTTTACCATTTTCTCTTTTTTCTTTCTTCCTTTCTTTCTTTCTTTCTTTTTTCTTTCTTTCTTTCTTTCTTTCTTTCTTTCTTTCTTTCTTTCTTTCTTTCTTTCTTTTTTTCTTTCTTTCTTGCTTTCTTTCTTTCATTCTTTCTTTCTTTCTTTCTTTTTTTCTTTCTTTCTTGCTTTCTTTCTTTCATTCTTTCTTACTTTCTTTCCTTTTTTGTTTCCTTTGTCTTTGTTACCTTCCTCTTTTTTTTGTTTGTTTGTTTCTTTCTTTCCTAAAGGCAAGAGGCTGTCAGTCAATGCCAAACCGATTATATATTTTTAAGTCTGTGTGCCAAGACTTTTTGATTTTACAAAAAATATGTGTATAACTGTAGGATCCATTGACTGACTTTGCAAGGAGTAACAGCATGCTGCCTTATCACATGTAGTACATCAGCACACATAGTAGTTCCCTTCTGTACCTGGAAGTCGTACGGCACTGTGTACTTTTTTTAGACCAAAATAAAAATGTTGTCTTTAGTCAAAGAGAGAGTATGACAGGTGCAGGGTCTTCTGTTACGTCTTCTGGGACATAATTAATGGAAAGTGGACCTATCCTCTGCTGGTACTCTGGGTGATAAAGAACAGCCGCCCTACTCTGCATCTGTCCAGGGATATTTGCCACCATCCTCCCATGTCTCATTCCAAAATTGCTGCCTAATAGATACTCTTGATTGTGCCCCATTATCGTGGTCACCTAGGTAGTCATCCGGTACTGTGATTTCCTAGGAAAGACCGGATTGGATGGAGGTTGCTTTGCAACCCATCTCGTTTTTTATAATATCAAGGTAAAGTATAGCGATGTTCGCAATTGATTCTATGATATGGACTACCATCATATCACCAAGGAAGGCAGATATAGCGTGTTAGACCTGGCGCCCTTGAAGTGCTTTCCCCTGACTTTCTGCCTCTTGACCTCTTGTTTTACTGATTTCGTTTTGACTGGCTTATGGATTCAAAGCACTTTATCACTGCTAACCAGTGCTAACGTGAATGTGCTCTGTTCTCTAAATATGGTAACATTGATTATCCACAATTGGTATTTTTAATTTACTTGTGAGTCCCTAGTAAAGTGAACTATATGTGTCCGGGCCAGTGAATTAAATTCTAATAGTGGGACTGTAGCACTGATTTGCCACACACTCAGTAGCCCTTTCAAATGGCTCAGGCCTCCCATTGCAGCACCAGTGTGTGCAGTTTCAAAAGTCTACCCAAACTGCGGATTAGGTACAGTTCATGTGAGCCAGGTGCGTGCACATCACATCACTCACCATTTGTTAGCAGCTTGTGAGCCTCGGCATCAGACTGCAAAGGATCCGCTCCCCCGCCCCCCATCAGACGTCAAAGGAATCTGCACCGCTCCCCTGCCCCCCCTGCCCCCACGCAATGCAGAGAGCTTGTTTTTCACTGTTCCAACTGCATTCTTGTTTAATGGGGTGGATACTCACTGCCATCTAGTGGCCTCGTTTAATTGTGAAAAGCTTCAGTTTTTCCAGTAGGTTCATGTAGGATCACTGCCGGCTACTTCTCTAGGTGCGTTGTTATTATTTTGTTTCACACTTTCCCCACTTGTTTAAGTACTAATGAAAAAGCTTTGTAAAAATGCATTTCATGTACCAACATGAAATACATTTTTACAAAGCATTTTCATTTGTACTTAAAAAGCAAAACAGCAGTTGCAAAGAGTTTTACACGAAAACCTGACACAGCAATCGTTGGCCATACTGGTTTTGAGATTTATTTTTTGACCAGACAATATTTAAGCGCTATTTGCAGCTGAAATGATGGTGCCAGTTCTTGGACACCAGTCTTCTAAATGTTTTCCAGACCCTTTTAGTTTCCAATTGTGTCTCTCCTCTTAGAACACAGTGCACACACCTCATCTTTCGTTTTCATGCACTAATTACCTCCCAGTAATATTCATTATACTGAGTCCAAGTTTTCTTCATCAGTGAGAAGATATATAGCCAATCAACTCAGCTGGTCAGCCCGGAAAATAAAACACACCAGAAATATTTCTTTGATGAAAAATATCGAATTAGTCTTCTTGTTCATTACAGAAGAAAGAACAATTCTTTCAAACATTCAGCTGCAACTATAATCACTACTAGGCTCTGGTGCTGCGCAAATGTGCGTGGAGAAGGCCTTGCAATGTGATATATAGAACCATCAACAAAATACCCTGACATTCTGACTATGACGCAGCAGTACTACACAAATAACTAACACCTGTGCACCACCAGAAACCTCCATACCAGCCCATTTGTACAACATAGATTCTCTACTTCTGTCTCAAAGAAAACAGTGGGGATGGAAAACTTCCTTCTCTTACACATGGGACAGCACCACACCAACGGTTTTGAGACTCAGGAAACCACTATATCCCCAAAAATATGTAAATGTGTGTATTATGGAGAATTATGTGAACATCCAATAACTAGCAGAATGTAAACCGCCATTTGTCAGATCTCCTCCTTGCCACCACTGCTCCTACCTTCCACCCTCCTTCCCACCCTCCTACATGTCTCTGCCAGTCCTATCCTCAACAGCCCTGTGGCAGCCAACCCCCCTTATGGTCTCTGCCCCTGGGTCTTCCACACTACCCTGCTCTTCCTATTCCTTGTCCCTATGGCCTGTCCTCTCCTTGCCCTGCCTCCTTCTACCCCCCTCCTAGTCTGCATGTCCCTACCTCCTTCTTTCTCGTTCTCTCCAGCCTTCTCACTCTCTCGCCACGCGGCCTCAAGCTCCATCGCTCCAGGGCCCCAGCCTCGCGCCGCTTACCAGCCTTGCGTGTTTCCTATCCTCGCACTGTACCTCAGCCACGTGTCGGACCACAGCCACACGCCGGACCCCAGCCATACGCTGGACCGCAGCCTTGCACGCTTCCCATCCTCGCACCGCATCCCAGCCTCTCGGTCTGCCTCACGGGCTGCCCTCTTGTGCAGCTACCCCTCTCACGCATACACCTTTTCTTTGGGGGTTTCCCACGCGTCGCCTAACCACTCTGTTATTTTTCTCCCTTCTGTTTTTATTTCTTAATTACACACACACAAAACTCCATACACACACACAACCCCACATGCACACACAACCCCACATGCACACAACCCCCCCACGCACACACCCAGACTGCCCCACAAACCCCCCACACACACCCACACACACACACAACCTCACACACACCACCACCCCACACACACCTACCCCCCACACACAAAACCCGTCCCACACACACACTGCCCCACACACTAACCCCCACACACACAACCTGCCACACACACACAACCCCACACACACACAACCCCACATACACACAACTCCCCACACGCACACAACCCCACACACAACTCCCAACACACACACAACCACACACATACATAACCCTCACACACAACTGCCCCCACACACACACCAATACACAGACACCCCACACACAAACCCCAAAACACAACCTCCCCACACACATACAGCCCCCCACACACACAACCCCACACACACAACCCCACACACACAACTCCCCACACACACAACTCCCCCCACACACCACTCCCCACACACAACCCCCCACACACACCCACACACCACATACATACACATCCTACACACCTACACAAACACCCACCCACACACACACAATGCCCCCACACACACAACCCCCACACACAACCGACACACACCCCTCACACACAAAACACCCCACACACACAACCCCTCACACACACACACAACCCCACACATACACACACAAGACACACAAACACATACCCCCCACACACACAACCCCCCACACATATAACTCCCCCACGCATCAACCCCCCCACTCATACAACTCCCAACACAGACAACCCCACATGCACACAACCCCACACACACAACCCGACACACACACAACCCCACACACACACAACCCCCCACACAACTCCCAACACACACACAACCACACACATACACAACCCCCACACACAACTGCCCCCACACACACACACCAATACACACACACCCCACACACAAACCCCCAAACACAACCCCCCACACACATACAGCCCCACACACACACTCACACCCCCACACACACCCAAAGACAAACACCCCCCAACACACACACATCCCCCCACACACACCCACACACCACCCCCACACATCCCCACACACAACCCCCAAACACACACCCAACACACCCTCGCTATACACTACTTCACACACACACAACCCCACACACAACTCCCCCCCACACATACAACCCCTCACACACACCCCCACACACACAACCCCCAAAAACACCCACCCACCCACCCACACAACTCCTCATACACAACCACCCACACACATAACCCCCCACACACACAACCCCACTCACACAACCCCGCACACACACAACCCCACACACATACAACCCCACACACATACAACCCCACACACATACAACACCATACACATAAACCCCCCCCACACACAACCCCAAACACACACAACCTCGCACACACAACGTCCCCCACACACAACTCCCCACACAGACATAACCCCCCACACATACAACCCCCCACACACACAACCCCCTTCCCCACACACACAACCATCTATCTATCTATCTATCTATCGTCCTCACTCTATCTATCTCTATCTATCGCCCTCACTCTATCTATCGCACACAATCTGCCACACACACACAACCCCACACACATACATCTACACACACACACAACCCCACACACACAACCCCCCACACACAACCCCCCCCCACACACACACCACACACACATCCTACACACCTACACACACACACACACACACACACACCCACCCACACACACACAAACCACACACAACACCCCCACACACAACACCCCCACACACACAACCCCCACACACACCCCCACACACACCCCTCATTCACAAAATCCCACACCCAACCCCCCACACACACAACCCCTCACACACACACACAACCCCCCCACACACCCACACACAAAAACCCACACACACAACCCCACACAGAACCACACACAAGACACACACACACAAACCCCCCTCCCACACACAACCCCCCAAACACATAACCCCCCCACACACAACCCCCCCATACACACATCCCCCACACACAAAACCCCACATGCACATAACCCCCCACACACACAACCCCACACACACACAACCCCCCCACACACAATCCCACACACATACAACCCCACACACATACAACCCCACACACATACAACACCATACACATACAACCCCCCACACACACAACCCCAAACACACACGACCATACACACACAACCCCAAACACACACAACCATACACACACAACCCCAAACACACACAACCACACACACAACCCCAAACACACACAACCCCACACACACAACTCCCCACACACACAACTCCCCACACAGACACAACCCCACACACACACGCAACCCCCCCACACACAACCCCCCACATACAGACACCCACACACACAACCCCCTCCCCCACACACACAACCATCTATCTATCTATCTGTCTATGGCCCTCACTCTATCTATCTATCACCCTCACTCTATCTATCTCTGTCTATCGCTCTCACTCTATCTATTGCCTCGATCTATCTATCGACTACCATCCCTCCATCAGTCTGGCCAGACGTGTTCGGGGAAATTCCCACCCCGAAACAAGAAATTAAGACCCTTGGAGTCTGGTTAGAACACCAGTTGTCAATGAAAACCCAGGCATCCAAAACCGCAGGGACCTGCTTCGGCCTAATGCGCTCCATTCGCAGGATCCTCCCTCTACTTCCGCCCCTTTCCAGAAAACTCCTGGTCCAAGGTCTGATCCTTGCGAGGCTGGACTACAGCAACATGATATATCTAGGAGCACCTGAATCCACCATGGCCAAACTCCAGCGAACGCAGAACGCAGCCGCCCGGTTGCTCATGAACCTCCCCTCCAGAGTTTCAGCTAAACCAGCAATCAAAGCCCTACACTGGCTCCCTATTCGCCAAAGGGTCGAATTCAAGCCCATGTGCACTGCACACAAACTTCTCAACGGCGCCGGACCTGCCATTCTGAGTGACCTGGTCACTCCATACAAAGCCCACAGGTCCCTCCGTTCGGACAACGAGCATCTGGCCAACGTCCCCAGATTCAAGAAGACACGGACCGGTGGCCGACGCTTCTCGGTTAAAGCATCCTCTGGGTGGAACTCACTTCCCCGCACCCTCAGGATGGAACCCAGCCTTCCGATCTTCAGGAAAAAACTGAAAACGCTGCTATTCCCAAAATAAAATCCCCCTCCCCTCCTTTTTTCTCCTCTGGACTCTACAAATGCCATAGCGCGGGGATGCCTACGGGTCACCAGGCGCTCTACAAATCGCTAAATAAAGAAATAATATCTATCTATCTATCTATCTATCTATCTATCTATCTATCTATCTATCTATCTATCTATCTATCTATCTATCTATCTATCTATCTATCTATCTATCTATCTATCTATCTATCTAGTTCTCTCTCTCTATCTATCTATCTATCTATCTATCTATCTATCTATCTATCTATCTATCTATCTATCGATCTATCTATCTATCTATCTATCTATCGCCCTCCCTCCCTCTATCTATCTCCCTCCCTCTATCTATCTCTTGCCCTCCATGTATCTATCTATCTATCTATCTATCTATCTATCTATCTATCTATCTATCTATCTATCTATCTATCTATCTATCTATCTATCTATCTATCTATCTATCTATCTATCTATCTATCTATCTATCTATCTATCTGTCTGTCTGTCTGTCTGTCTATCTATCTATCTATCTATCTATCTATCTATCTATCTATCTATCTATCTATCTATCGCCCTCCCTCTATCTATCTACCAGCCTCCCTCTATCTATCTATCGCTCTCCCTCTATCTATCGCACTCACTCTATCTATCTATCGCCCTCCCTTTATCTATCGCACTCACTTTATCCATCTATCGCATCACCACAGCATCACTCAGCACCACCACAGCATCACTCAGGGGCACTACAACATCACTATGCGCTACCACAGCATCTCTGAACACCACAGCATTACTCGTCGCCACCACAACATCAATCAGCACCACCACAGCATAAATCTGTGCAACCATTCAACAACAACTGGTTCAAATATGTTCTCTCAATGTTTCAAGCTTAATTACAAATGTCACAAAAACTGTTAATATTTCACTTCTGTTCTTGGATTTTCTTCACAAAAAAATACACTGAACATAATCTTCACTAAAGTCGTTTACAAAAGTTTAAGCTATTGCCATTATAAATTTCAATAACTTTTATTTAAGTATTAATTATTTAAAAAAATTAAAAGCCATTGTTATTTGTAATATCAATACTTCTAAGTCACGTAAATGCAAAATATATTGCAGTATAAATGCAATAGGTGTCACATTTGCGAAAGTTAAAACTATTGGCATTGTAAATACCAAACTAATTAATTTTTCTATTTTCAAAACCAACACATAAATAAAAAGATTGTAATTTACAATGGGCAAAACTGGCCCTCTCAGAGAAAAGGGTTGGAGAAATCTCAACCCTCTTAAATCAAGCAGTATCAGATCTGGGGTTTTCCTCGGAAGGGGTGGGTAGGGTGAGTGGGGTCTTTGTCTCTCTAGTAGAGGCTTTGACAAACGTGTTTACCATCCCTTCTAGCAAGTCAGGAAACAAACGTGGCAAAAAACAAGGAAATAGTTGGTACACACAAACATGTAGGGCACGTAAAACAACCCTCGTAGAGGCAGTGAAGTACAAAACTCATAGCGATATACTGGAAGCAAGGAAGGCCTACAACAGATCCCTCAAAATTGCTAAGATGGAGTGGGAAGAGAAATTTTGGGAGGACCTACTCCATGCTAGCAAAAGTAAGGATTCAAGGGGCTTCTGGAACCTGGTAGGCTCCCGGAACAGGCCTGAGGAAACTATGAGACCCTGTAATATTCCCCCACAAAGCTGGGTAAAACACTTCGGGGCTTTATACCTCCCGCCAGATGGGGAACTAAATGTCAGCGCGACCTCCCCACTGGTATTCGAACCCCATACCTATAATATCTTTACACCTCTAGAGATCGAAAAGGTAATTGGGTGGGTAGCCCCCCGCAAGGCAGCAGGCCCAGATGGTCTGCCGGGGGATCTCATGCGGGCATACCCAGTGGCGTGGGGAAGGGTTTGCAGCTCTCCTTAATGACATTATGATGGGAGGGCCAGTGCCCAATTCCTGGAAGGGGGCGGTGGTGGTCCCGATCTATAAAAAAGGATGCAGAGAAATCCCGGGGAACTACCGCCCCATAAGCCTGATAGACTCCACCCAAAAGATAGCAGGAAAAGCTATACTTGGTAGGATTCTCCATTGGGTGGAGGAAAATAAAATATTATCAGACTTCCAGGCAGGCTTCCGAGCAGGAATGGGGACGATAGAGCAGGTGTTTAGGTTGGCACTTCTTGGGTGGAAGGTGGTGGAGCTAGGCAAGGGCAGTCTATACTTGGCTTTTATAGACCTGAGGACTGCCTTTGACCTAGTCCCCCGGGAGGAGCAATGGAGGGTGCTTCATGGGCTGGGACTGCCTCCTTACATCTTGTCTCTCCTTATTAGCCTTCACGCCCATACCTTTGCTCAGGTCCGCTGGGGAAGAAATGGAGAGCTAACAGAGAAAATACCAGTGTCTAGGGGTGTGAGACAGGGATGCGTTCTGGCGCCCACCCTTTTCTCATTATATGTGAATGGGGTGGTGGAATATCTCCAGCAAGAACCAGCCGACGCCCCCAGTCTCGGAGGAGTGCGGATCCCCACCTTGCTTTTTGCGGACGACACGCTCTTGATTTCTAAGACTCCGCAAGGCCTCCAGAAACTGCTAACCCGTTTCCAGAACTTCTGTGTTGCAAAGGGCCTAGTAATCAACGTGGACAAAACTAAGTTTTTAGTCCTAAATCCTCCAAGGAAAATGGGCCGCCCTCCTATTCTCAATTCTGTTGCCTTGGAGAAAGTATCCGAATTTGACTACCTCGGAATTCGGATTACGGATAGTATGAACTGGACACCCCCCATTGCTAAGATGGTCCTCAACCACAAGAGAGTAGGAGGTGCCCTCCTGAGGGAATTCCGGGCATCACCAAGGAGGTCGCTTACACCAGTAATTGAAATCTACAAGGCTAAGGTAGTAACATCAGCCTTGTACGGGGCCGAACTGTGGGGGCATTGCTGTCTGGACTCCTTGGCAACAGCAGAGAGTAAGCTCTTGAAATCCTTAATCGCCATCCCTATGAGCACCCCAACAGTACCTGTGCTGCTAGACACAGGTTGTAAGAACATCAAAGACCAAGCCCGGCTTCGCCCACTCCTTTTATGGACACGCATCTGGAGGGGTGTTGAGTTAAAATCGTATGCTGAAGGGTTGGCGGAGATAATGAGCTTGGGCAGTTGGGCAAGAATTAGATGGCTAAGAGACATCAAAAAACTCTTGGAGGAAATTGGACTGGGGGATTGTTGGTTATCAAGATCGGCTCCACCAAAAGAGGTTCTGAAGAGACATTACTGGAACTGGGTTGCGGAACAGCTAGTTACAAACTCTGAACATTGTAAATCCACAGCTGCCTTTTTAACAGTAAAAGATGCAGTAGTCTACGAGCCTTATCTGGACCTAATTACTCTTCCAGTCGATCGAGCACTGTATTTTAAATTTAGAGTGGGCTCCCTTCCAGTTGGGGCTCTGGTGTCTAAGTGGAAATAAGGTGCTCACATGTCCCCTTTTTGTGCTTGCTGTCCTACTAGGATAGAGTCCATTACGCATATCCTATTTGAATGTCCGGACTATGCAAATCCCAGACGCTTTTGGCTTAAACCCCTCTGCCGCAATATGGGCACTCGTAGTTATCTAGTAGCCCTGTGCATCCTAATGACGGACACTTCCCCCCCTATTGTTTGTGGTATAGCCAAATTTTTAAAACAGTTTTGGTTGATTCGATGCAAGAGACTGGCAATAGCGGTTTAATCCACTTTTAGTTAATTTATTCTGGCATTATATGTCCTTTTATCCTTTTTAAAATGTGTACATAACATTGCTTTTTTTAATAATGTCTTTTGTAATTTTGTAAATGGCTGTATTTTGTGTACGCTTACAAGATATCTTGCATATTGAATAAAAGCTCAATCAATCAATCAATTTACAATACCAATAGCTAAAACTTTCCTAATGCGAGACCTATTGCAGTGCAAATGCTTGTTATTACATGTAAGTCCCCCTAAGGTATTCCCTAAGTAGCCCCATGGGTGGGTACAGTGTATTTAAAAGATATGACATGTACTTTTACAAATCCTGGCAGTAAACAATTGCTGAATTTGTTCTTCACTACTGCAGGCCAATCTCTCCCCAGCTAGCATGGGGCTTGCCTTGAAACTTCTTTTAAGTGTAAATTCCCACTGTGAGTCGATAGAAAATTAGAGTTTGGTGTCTCTGAACATTTAAAAAAACTTCTTCAGTAAAGTTTGTTCTTAAATTGCAGGTCTGAAAATGCCAGTTTTAGAAAGTTGGCCTTTTCTTACTTTAACCATTCTGTGCCTCTGTCTCTAAATACACGTCTGGGTTAGGTTGAACCTAGGCTTTGTGCATTCCTTCTAGATAGTCACACAAAGGGACCTGAGGTGTGACATTTGCATCCTGATGGCCCATCCCCAGGATGATGGGCCTTCGTGAGGTAGATTGGGAGGGAGGGGCTGATACAGTCCCCACAGAAAGAGCTGCAAATCCCCCTGTAGTGTTTCAGGAGCCGGGCAGGAAAGGCAGGGACCTTGTGATCTTCAAAGGTCTCTTTGATATCTCCTCCACTTCAAAGGCACTTTTCAGCATAAGTAATAGACCCCTGACACCATCAGATCTGACCTTTACTGGAACCAAGGGCATTCTGCCTGGAAGAAGAACTGCTGTGCTGTAAGAGAAACTACCACTTTCTACTCTGTTGTGTTAACCTCTTGCCTGCTGATTGCTGTGCTGCAGGAGGGACTGCCACTTTGCAACTTGCTCTGCTGTGTATATCTGCTGCCTGTTTCTTGCCTGGGAGTGAGAGGGACTGGACCTGCTCTCTACATCCTGGAACCCAAGATTCTGCAAACGCTTGATGACTTGCGTCCTGTTGTTTTCAGAAATCTCAGAGACACAAAAGACTTCTTGCAACTCTGCTGGTGCTGCTGGACTCTGTCACCTGGGAGTCCTATCCTTGCCTAATGTGTCCTCCTCCAAACCTTGTCCTCAAAAGTAGGTTTCCTGCACTACAGACTCGTTAGCTCAAGTTTTTGGGCTCCATACGGCCCGAGTGGGCAGGTTAATCCAGAACCTCGTCGCTTGCAAGATGGATCACCCGGCAGTTCTTTGCGCCATGTGGCAGACTGCCAGTGATTCTCACTGTGCTCCTGGTGAACTCCTGCCCATGCACTGGACTTTTGTCTCAATTTGGGAAGGCAAACTACAGCAAAACCTGTTTGGAACTATTCCAACCCATGCTTCATCGCAGTCAGCTTAACTTTTCAGATTTGACCCATTCTAGCACGACCTCAAGTTACCCTTTAGCGCTATTAACTTCTAACTACTGGTTTTGGATTTCATATTTAGACATTTTGTATTGTCTAAACTGGTGTGGAGTCTTTTGTTGTGTTTTCATTGCGTCACTGTAATCAATGTGTTGCACAAATACTTTACACATTGCCTCTTTAGTTAAGCCTGACTGCTCTGAGCCAAGCTACCAGAGGGTGAGCATGGAATAAGTGTATATGACTAACCCTGACTAGGATTTTGGTCCCTACTTGGACAGGGTACAAACCTCTGTCAACAAGAAACGCATTTTCCTACAGGAGTGGTATAGAGTTCTTCTTAACCCTACATCTATCTACCTGGTGCTATGGGCCAGATATGAGTACAATTACTTTAGTAAAGAGGTCACAATTTATGTACCAACTTCTTTTAGTGAGTTTAAATAAAGCAATCATCTTCTTCAAATGCAGAACTTTTTTCATTAAAGAAAAGCAGGTTGTGTTAAAAAAAAATGTTTTGCATAGAATTTTTAGGAGAAAGCACTGGGCTCCTTAGAGACCATTCCCCAAATTGCAAATGGCTCACCACCTCCTATAAGTGAACTATGAATATTTTGTTACTGGATCTCCCCTGCTCCACTTCCCTCCTTAGATTCTAATCAGCGCCTCTGCATTGTTTTTACTTGACTTGGTTTTTGTGCAGGCGCAACTGTGCAGTGAAGCAAGGTTTCATCATAATTATTTGTTTTGCCTGAAGCTGGGAGGCAGAGCTCACAATGAAAGGGTATTTGTTTCTTGATTACTACCTGCCTGACATTTACTAATTTACATTCTTGTACAAGAGCACTGAAAGCTGTATGACGGTATGTATGCATCATCAGGGTATAACAGACATGTAGCATGAATGCTTTGGTAGTTCATCAGTACATGAAACCCCTCACCCAGACATCTCACAGTTAACAGCTGTGTTTGAAGAAGAAGGTTGTTAATTCTTTAAGATATACTTTGTATTAGTTTCAGAAGTAGATGAACACCTGTTAACAGCGGAGGAGCGTCACCCCACCGCTTTCAGCAGTGCACAAAACAAAAAAATATAATGATAACACAGTGTTATTATCATGTTATTTTTCAGTGCAAGACAGGTTAGGGCGGGTGGGGCTGTCAGATCAAGGGGAGGGGGAAATATGTCCTTTTAAGTGTGCATGACAGTTTGGCTGGCCGTCGTGGGCCGGCCAAACAGACATGCGTACTTAGCATATTCTCCACCAGGCTTTATTGCAAGGACGGGTAGAGAACATGCACAGGCTTCCACTCCTTGTCTGAGTGCCGGACAAGGCCTCTCAGACCAATCACAATGCTGCTGTCATCCTGGTGACAGCAGCATTGTGATTGGCTTAGGGGATCCTGAGTGCTTTCTGCTTTCTGGAGTCAGGAAAAGTAGCGGGGGAGAGATGACAGAGGAGAGACGTCGGCCGTGCAGACTCCAGCTTCATACCAGCCATCCCTGCCGAATAATATGGACACGCTATCGCTAGGAACACAAAATGGCAGATAAGCACAGCTCGCTGTACGGATTAAATATGAGTCATCCTTCTCTATAATTATACCTGCTAAATCGATAAAAGTAATGTGGACTACAGGTTTATGCAAAGTGGTTATCTTGGATTGCTGATTGATTAGCTCATTCATCCATGTTTGTCATTGTGTGACTGCCAAATATTCCAAAGTGTGCTAGTGAATATATTAGCCTTTGCCAGAGATGAAGCCGCTCTGACAATCTTTCACAAGTGCCAGAGAATGCTTATGACTCTGCCAGGGGATGTGGCAGTTGTGACACAAGATAAACCCCACTGCACAGAGGAAGAATGTTTCCTTTCGACTGTGGTACTTGATCATAGTGGCAGAGTCCATCTTCATTAATGTGGTGCAAAATATTTTATATTGTGCCACATAATGTTGCCATAGGTACCACCTAACTCTAAAACAGTGCAAGAAACGGAATCACAAATTCTGACAGAATATTTCCAATGTTGATACAGATTATCACATTTATTTATATATGCTCACCTGAAAAAACAAGCATCGACAAACCCAATAGGTCTTGCCTATGCTAGAGCTATTGGATTTGGAAATGTGTTTTTGTCTTTTTGCCATGATATTCACCAGTGTGGCTGCTGTTCAGCATGGCTATAAGTTTGTAGTGTGGAGTGTCCTAGAGTGGAATGTAGGAAATAGAGTGTCATAGAATGGAATTGTTGGAGTAGAGTGTATTAGAGTGGAGTAGAGGGGAGTAGAGGTCAGTGGGTCAGGGGCAAAGACTGTAATAGAGTGCAGTGGCATAGAGTGCAGTGGCATAGAGTGGAATGGCATAGACTGGAGTGCATTGGGTGGAAAAGGGTGGAGTGAGTTCAAGTGTATAACGTTAGTGGGGTGGATTGGTTTGGAGCAGATTTGGGTGGATTGGATTGGGGTAGAGTGGGTTGGATTGAGAGGAGGAAAGATTGAAATGGGGTGAGATGGACTGGATTGGGGTGGATTCGGTCGGTTAGGGATGGGGTGGACTAGATTGGAGTAGATTTGATTACAGTAGGGTAATTTGGAGTGGGGTGAATTACAGTGGAGTGGAGCAGGGTGAATCGATTGGACAGGACTGGATGGATTGGAGTGGGGTGGTTTGGATTAGAGTTGGGTGGATTGGAGTATGGTGGGCAGGGTGGATTGGATTGGGTGTGTTGGACTGAACTGGGGTGCAGTGGAGTGGACAGGGGTAGAGTGAAGTGGACTGGAGTGGAGTGGGTGGATTGGAATGCAGTGGAGAACAGTGGATTGGAGTGGGTGGATTGAAATTGAGTGGGGTGGGTTGGACTGGACTGTAGTGGTGTGGATTGGAGTGGGGTAGATTGGAGTGAAGTGGGGTGGATTGGGGTGGATTGCAGTGAAGTGGGGTGGACTGGAGTGGGATGGATTGGAGTGGGGCGGGGGCGGGGTGTGGTGGAAATGAGTAGCGTAATAAATTGGATTTGTTTGGGGTGGGGTGCGGTGGATTGGAGTGGCATTGATTGGATTGCAGTGAGGTGGATTGGATTGGAGTGAAGTGGATAGGATTGAGATGGGTGGGTTGAGTTGGGTTGAATTAGAATAACGTGGATTGGATTGGGATGGGGTGAACTGGATTGGGGTGAATAGATTGGATTGGAGTTGGACAGATTGGATTAGGGAGGATTGCTTTGGATTGGAGTGGGCCAGTTTGGAATTGGCAGATTGCTTTGGTTTGGAGTGTGCCAGTTTGGAATGGGCAGATTGTTTTGGATTGGAGCGGGGCAGATTGTATTGGACTTGAGTGGGGCAGATTGGAGTGGGGCAGATTGGAGTGAGACAGATTGTTTTGGATTGGAGTGTGACTGTTTGGGGAGGGCAGATTGCTTTAAACTGGAGTGGGGCAGATTGTTTTGAATTAGAGTGGGGCAGATTGGTGTGGAGAAGATTGGGGTTGCGTAGATTGCTTTCGTGTAGATTGGGATGTAGTGGGTGGATTGGGGAGGTGGACAGGATTAGTGTGGAGTGAATTGGCATGGAGTGAATTGGAGTGAGGCAGATTGGAGTGGAGCAGATTGGAGTGGGATAAATTGGAGATTGTTTTGGATTGGAATGGGGTTGATTGGAATGGGTCTGATTTGTTTGGATTGAAGTGGGGCTGATTATAGTGAGGCAGATTGTTTTGGTTTGGAGTGGGGCAGATTGTTATGGATTAGAGTAGGGGCAGATTGGTGTGGGGCAGACTGTTTGGGATTGGAGTCCTGGAGATTGAAGTGGGGCATCATGTTTTGGACTGAATTGAGACAGATTCCTGTGTGAAAGATTGGAGTGGGTCAGAGTGCATTCAATTGGAGTGCTGGGTTTGGGAAGGGAATAGGGTGAATTGGTTTGGAGCCAGGTGGATTGGAGTGGGGTAGATTGGATTGGAGTGGACTGGATTGATTTGGGGTGGATTGAACTGGAGTGGGGTGGGGTACATTGAGGTGAATTGGGATGGAGTGGGTGGATTGGGGAGAGTGGGGTGAATTCAAGGGGGGCAGATTGGAGTGGAGTAGAGTGGAGTGGGGCAGATTGTATTGGATTGGAATGGGTCAGATAGGAGTGGGGGATTGGAGTGGGCAGATTGGAGTGGGAGAGCTTAGAGTGGAACAGATTGGAGTGGGGCTGATTGGAGTGGGGGCAGGTTGGTGTTGGGCAGATTGGAGAGAGGCAGATTCTTTTGGATTTGAGTGTAGCAGATTGTAGGGGGCAGATTAGAGTGGGTCAGATTGGAGTGGGACTGATTGGTGTAGGGTGGATTGAAAAGGGGTGGGTTGGATTGTTTTTGGGTGGGGTGGGATAGATTGTTTTGTGGTGGGGTGAACTGGAGTGAGTTGGATTAGAGTGGGATGGATTGGAATGAAGTGCAGTGGACTGGAGTAAGGTGGACTGGAGTGGAGGGAGTGGAGTGACCTCGATCTGCATTGACTGGGGTGAAATGGAGTGGAGCAGATCAGATTGCAGGGGGCTGGATTAGATTGGAGTGAGGAAGATTGGATTGAGTTGGGTGGATTGATTGAGGTGCATTGGATTGAGGGGGATTGGATTGGGGTTGGAGGAATTGGATTGGGTTGGAATGGATTTGTTTGAGATGGATTGGATTGGGGTGATGTGGATTGGAATGGGGCGGGTTGGAGTAGGGCAGATTGTTTTGGATTGGAGTGGGGCAGACTGTTTTGGATTGGAGTGGGGCATATTGGAGTGGGGTAGATAGTTTAGCATAGTGGAATAAGAGTACATTTATCACTTATTTATCAAGATGTCACGTCTCACCAAACTAACTTTTGACACAAAAACATCCTCTTTTCACTAAGTTTCAGAAGTCTGTTCTCGAAAGCAGCTCCTAAATATCAAGTGCCCATCATTAAATAATAGTTTCAACATTACAATACATTCACCCATGAGTGGTCTCAATCTATCGTAAACCTACATGGTGTCCCAAGACAGAAGGCAGGGGAGAAAGACCAGTCTTCAGCAGAGTAAACTCCTCTAGAGTTTGCATGATTTAAAAGAAGGGATGTTGCTGAGCCTGCATGCGACAGAGTTTACAATTAAATGTGCCACAGTATTAACACGATATGATTAACATATAGTAGAAGCAATGATAGTATGCTAAGACAACTCCTCATATTGTACCATTGGTCAATAAAGGCCTCAATTTCAAATTGTTCAGTGCCGCTTGCAGCCATCTTTACACGTATAGTCATCTTTTTCCTGTGCCTCCTCCTCCGTCTCACCCTGCGCACAGACTATTCATGTACAAGCAACTTTGCAAACAATTGTTTAGCCCTAATGTCACTTTATAGTATACAGAATGGTGGTCCTCTCCTTCGAGTTCTGGTGCCCGGTTGTCATTGACTCTGGATGTCAGATGTCAGGTCTAAAGCTGAAAATGATGAAGAACCTCTGCCCGTGTCCCTGCCGGCGGGGTCGTGAGTGCTCAGTGAGTCATCTTTTGATGGACTGTGTACCCTACCTTGAGCAAAAGAGGAAGATTCTCCGTCCTGTTTTTATAACATATGGAATTCCAAAGCGAGACGAGGGATCTAACCTGATATGAGATCTTACATTTCAGGAAGTAGCTATTGCCACCGGTCAATTCTTGCAGAAAATTGTAATTCCCTATGCCAGGCTTTCACTTGTCAATTGACTCCGACCAAGGGTGGGATTTGTACTCTAGTGGCCCGATTCACAGAACTAACTTAAGACAAAATCCTAAACTTACTACCATTCTGGTATTCACAGAAGGCACTTTCTCATTTTGGTATTCACAGTAGGCACTTACTCATTTTGGTATTCACAGAAGTTAGGAAACCTAACTTTAGGACTCCTAAATACCTTCTGTGAAAACCGAAAGTCTTAAAGTTAGGATTTTTCTCAGTTTAGGAGTCCTAACTTTACTTTCGGTATTCACAGAAGGCCTTTAGGAGCCCTAAAGTTAGGACTCCTAACTTCTGTGAATACCGAAATGAGTAAGTGCCTTCTGTGAAAACCAAAATAGTAGTAAGTGTAGGATTTTTTCTTAAGTTAGTTCTGTGAATCGGGCCCTAGGTTCGGTAGGCTGAACCCCGAATTTGTTAGGAGGTTGATCGAATGGGAGACCAGTAGTTGTGATGGCTGTCCTGCACACTGCACTTTATTGATTGGCAATGTGAGATGCATGCCCTGGGCAATTGCCATCTTTCTTAAATGCTGCTGACAGGTATGTGATAATGGATTGGTCTATATACTGCCATTCACATTGCTCTAGTTGGTTAAATAAGCTGCTTGCCCTGGGTAATATATTTCCCCCTCCAACTTTTCTTTATAGGTATGTGGGGTTGTGTTGTGAAATTGCTAAGTTTTGTCCTAATCACATAGGCTAATGTTGATCATGCAAGTAACTAGGTAGAACGAGTTTAAAATTGAAAATGTATGGACCTGTGCACTGCATTTTATAATGTTTCACTCGCCTACATGAACTGTATTCCTTGAGTAAGTCCTGATATTTTAAATCTTATTAATAGGCGTATGGTAATGTTATAACCTTCGACTGAGTTTCATTATAAAGAAATTCTAAATGTTATACTGTTTATTTTTTCATTGGAATGAAGTGTTTTGTATGGGTTTTATGAATTTCAGTTGCTTATGTTAAACTCAGTCTATATCATATTTCTATAAGAATGCAGGGGCATATTAGCAATGCTTTGCGATAACTATCGCAAAGTGCGCTTAGCGCTCATTTTCTTAAAACCAGATTGTGCAGGTTTTTATCGCAGAGATACCGCGTTATTAGCAACGTGTATCTCCAAGGCGATGAAAATTCCTGCATTAGTGGGGAAATTGCAGTTTTTCAAGGAACATCGCTGGTTTTCTAGCGATGTTCTTTGCAAAATGGTGACAACCTTGCTGATACGACCTTGTGGTCGTATCAGCATAATCCACCCCATATGTTAAAGATAGCTAAGTCAGGATTTTAGCAGACGTTAGATTTTGGCAAAAACCGCCTTTATCGCCAAAATCTAACGTCTGCTGAAATTCTCTGGGCTGCCTTGTAAATATCGCAATGTGAACATCAGCAATATTTTACAAGGTGGTCCTTTGGGGTACGCCCAGTGATGCCCACCTTGCATCTCATATGAGGTGCAAAGGGAGGCGTCAGGAAAAAGGGTGCTAACATGCGATTATGCATGTTAGCACCCTCTTGTAATTAGGGCGATAGTTTTATCGCTGCTTTTTTGGCTTGTTAATATGCCCTGTATTTCTTAGAAGCAAAGGATTTTGGATTGACTTGACTTTGAGTTCTGTAACACAATGTCTCACTGAGATTCAAGTTTCCCAAGCCCTCACCCATTGGGACTATGATTTGAGTCTTCATGACAAATTAACACTATATATTAGGTACCAACATCTGTAGTAACAATTTAAGGGTCAGATGTACGATCATTTTTTTTTGCGCTTTGCAATTTGCGATTAATTGTGAGTTCCAAATTGCGAGGCGCAAAACAAAATGTACAATAGTGTGTTAAACACTGTTTGCGATTTTCCAATGGGCTCGCAAATTGTGAATCTCATTAACATTAATGAGCCTCTCGCTATTTGTGAGCCCATTGACAATGACAGTCCCTCCCAGGGATGGTGGCCTGCTGGGCTCAGCAGACGACCATGTCTGGTACTGCTTGTAAATAAAGCAGTTTTTTTTAATATGCAGCCCGTTTTCCTTAATGAAAAAGATGCTGCTTTTAAAAAAAAGAAAATGCAATGTTTTCGTTTAATCTCCTAAGGGCAGGCAGTGGTCCCTAAAACCACTGCCTGCCCTTAAAAAATATTTTTGCATGTATTTGCAAAGGGCAATGGGTCCTGCAACCCCTTCCCCTTTGCAAATGCATTACCACCTACTTGATGTAGGTGGTAATTGAGAATGTTTTGCGCCTGCAATTGCTGTCGCAAAACATTAGAACATGGTTTTGAGACTCGCTATTTGGAAGAGAACGCCCCTAGCAAATAGCGAGTCGCAAAACCTATTTACCGAGTCGTAAATAGATTGCAACTCACTAAATAAGCTTTGTACATCGCCCATGATGTTTTTGCGTGGGCAAACGGGTTAGTAAATCCGTTTGCACATGCAAAAACGGGTCGTGCATTTGGCCCTTAGTGCCTTGCATTTTTATAACACATCTGAGTGGCACCAGGCTGATCTCACCACTGATGTATGCACCAGGACTGAGCTGCATCTGGTACTTTTTATTTGTTTCTTGCATACTATTCTGCGCATCATGCTATTCTTTTTTATATCAAAGTTGAACTGACTGCCCTTTAACTAGTCGATTTGCCTTCTGTAATGATTGTAACCAGAAATAAACTTTGCTAGTTTTATTATACTATTTATCCCATTTCCTTGTAAAGCCTGGTGTGCTTTGAAGCGCGCATTATCATTTTGTTGATGAGATCGACTGATGAGCAACAGCTCTTTGGGGAATTAACACCGTTCCGATCCATCAGGAGTCCTTTGATTGGACATAATTAACAAAAGTGCCATCACATGCAAAGCAATAATCAGCTTCAAACCACTAGCACTGAGCTTCAGCGGGGGTTTCAAAGCCACAATCACACGAGCTGCGGAGCTCTGCACTCACAGTGAGCCAAACTTTCTTATTTTACCACCCACAGGGTAGTGTTAGTTTTATTTTCTCCCTCACCTGTGCGGTTTTTAGGGATTCTACTTCCACCTCCACCACAGCCTGAAACAGACAGGTAGGTGGGCATTTATTTGAGGGCTTGGTGTCATGCTTGCATCATACATCAAGGTACATGTTCAATGCATACCTCTCAGTCATATTTATGAAGCCACCCGAATACACTTAGCGTGGCCTTAAATGGCTTCACAAATATTCAGTAATGCACACAGTGCATATCGCTGCATTGCCTTATTCCGCGCAAGGGAGCCATTCAGTGGGCATTGCAGTGGGTGTGCCCATGCAACACCCACAGTTTTTTACACTGCCCCAAATCTACAAGGACTTGTAAACCTGGGAATACCTCAAAATCTACACTCCCCCCAGGTGAGGCATAACAAGGAGAAATATCTTATTTTCTACTAGTTTTTTCCTCTTTTGATGTGCACTGCTGTAGTCTAGTTCCTATATTCCCAATAGACTGCGCATTGGAATAGTATATCCTATAGATTAGACGTAGGACTGAGGTCGACTAGGTCTCTATCGAATATACTACACTTAATTGTGTGTGCCACCTAGCTCAGAGGTCACTAGAAACTTTCTCGAATTCACAAGAAGGGATTAGTCTATGACAACCGCATGACAACATTGTTTCCCCAAGATAAAACGTATCTTCAGAGTCGAGGAAACAATAGATAGATATTTCACGCAGTCAATCGTTTCACCAGAGGTGCCGAGAAATAGAGAGACGGGGGGTTTCAATAAAAGTATGTATTGAACAGTCTTCTTTCTCAAGCCTAAGAAATGAACGGCTACAATAGTAAAACTGTTTGTAAAATATAATACGTACAGTATAAATAGTAGAATAAAATATTACAGTAAGAGCATTGTATGGTTCCTAAACCATATATAAATACATACATAAATAACAGAGGCTAAAAGTACTCAACTGGTGCTTTTAAAATACGCCTACCCCGGTGTACCTAACCTAAGCTTAGTACGAGGGAAGAAGTAAATGAGGTGTAGCATAAATGAAGTATTCTTTTGCCAAGAATCTGCTCAAGATTTCTCTAAGGGTCTAATCAGCTCCGTACCTTAGTTTAGAATGGAGAAGGTCAGTCTCGGGACTCGATTTCCCAACAACCCGCAAGGGTAGCTTGGAAACACTGGAGCTGAATTTCTCGGCAGGAGAAAAGACAGCGTCTCTCTCAGTGCGTCTGCTGGAGGGTCGGCTTCCTTTGGCACATACTGTAGCAGGGCGCGTCGGGCAAGTAGATAGTCAAACTGCTCCAAACCACTGTGTGTTTGCTTGGGCGAGGGTGGGCATATTTATACCTTGAAGGTGTCAACTTTGACGTACAGTTAGACATAATAACGTCATCAAGGAGTCTCAGTTCTTTGAAAACTCCATGAGTTCTTGGACAAATGAATATTCAAGCAAGGGGGAGTCCCCGGCTGCTGAAGCTGTTTTGCAAGAAATCGTTGTGGATTTTCGGAACTAGTGGAAGTAGCCCTGTCGCATTTGGACTGCATGAGCTATGCCTAAAAATGGGTATGATTTCTTATACCTACAAAATGATATGGGGAGTTATACCTATATAAGGACATGAATCGGGAAACTTACAATAGGGTCAACAATGCAGAAAACATAGAAAGAGCAAAACACCTTTATGGATTGTTTATGTACAGGAAGGTGCCCCTTCCTATTCAAAAACAATCCTACCTGTAGTACAGACGTTCTTGCACCATGGTGCAAGGGTGTCTGCGTTGGTGCTAGGCTGCTGAAACGGTGCCAGCGCAGTGAGCAAGGGCAGAATGCACTGTATTGGATACATATGGTATAACCTTGCCCTTTCCCTGCGATGCAGTGAGGTTCAGCGAGGTAACATGCTGCGCTGCCCTGGGCCACAATTCTGGTAAACGTGCCCCTATGTATCTGCAGAAGAACGTGGACTGCTGCGCATTTACTGGCTATTTAATGAGTTGTTGCAGTTATTCCATGTGCTACTCTGTTGAGCACCAGCAATTTAAAGCACTGAGCTGATCAAAATCGGTCTCTGTCTTAGATAGTTATTGATTGGCTGCCAATCATAAACACTGTGTGTTGCTGTGCCTACCCGGCCTGCTTTTTGCAATCAAGGAAACTCCAGATAAAACAAACAAAAATGGTGCCTGTGTTTGGGCACAAAATGTGTTGTTTCCCCTCCCCCACCTGGAGAGCTGATTGTGGTAGTTTTTGTAATCACATTCTGCTCAGCAAGTGGCTGCGAGTCAGAAATATCACCGGAGGAATCTGAAGTGGTTGCAACATCGTGGCCAGTACATCAGTGGTGTAGCTAGACATACTACCACCCGCAGCAGTAAGTTTGCTGCCCCTGTGCAGGTAAGAGCGTGGGGGGGAGGGTGGGCAACGGACGACCTGCTCGGGGCAGGGGGATGGTGGTAGTCGGCAGACATGACACCCGGCGCCCCCAAAAACAATGCTGCCGGGGACAGACCACCCCCGACCCCACAGTTACGTCACTACAGAACATCAAAGACCAAAATATAAACAGGCATATATAGATTATCTGTACCTAACATCCCATCTACAAACTTTGATGATATATACATTTTCAAGATACTTAGATGTGGAGCTAGAAATAATAAAACTATTACTCCCTCCGTGCACTTTCTGTTTTTTGGGGGGCTTTTCAATGTTTTGATCACAATATTATGGCCACTCAATATTGTATCTGTGATATTCTCCAATCAACAAGTGGATTAAAAAAATAGCTGGATTTTGCTAGTTTGGTTTCAGTCACACCTATTCCTGGTCGATCTTGCTCAGTGGACAACTGTACCAGTAGGATCACATGCGCTTGTCTTCTTAGCACAACCAACAAAGACCAGGATTTTCTCTACCCCAGGGAGTACATCCTCGCGTTTCGCCAGGCAGTATACCTATATAATTTTCAGGCATGTAGTAGATCTCATATTACGACATTGAGGATCAGTCGGGCTGAGGCATTCTGGATGCGTTGTAGTCGTCGCAGGTGTTTGGCCTGCATAGAGTGCATTGCCGTAGTCCAGCCTGCTGCTTATGAGGGCTTGGGTCACTGTTCTTCTTGTTTCTATTGGATCCACTTGTAGATCCTGCGTAACATGCGGAGGGTGTTGTAGCAGGAGGAGGAGATGACCTGCTTTGACATGGAGAGGGAGGAGTCGAGGATGAATCCTAGGTTGCGTGCATGGTCCGTGGGTGTTGGCGCTGCTCCCAGTCTGGTCGGCCACCAGGAGTCGTCCCACACAGAGAAGGTGGGACCTAGGATGCGGACCTCTGTCTTGTCCGAGTTCAGATTCAACGGCTGTTCCTCATCCACTCGGCGACGGCCTACATTCCCTTGTGGAGGCTGGTTTTGGCGGTGTGTGGGTCCTTGGTGAGGTAGAGGATGATCTAGGTGTCATCGGCATAGGAGATGATGTTCAGGTTGTGATGGCGGGCCACTTGTGTGAGGGGGGCCATGTAGACATTGAACAGGGTCGGGCTGGGGGATGAGCCCTGGGGTACGCCGCAGATGATGCCGTTGGCTTCAGATAGGAAGGGCGGAGACGGACTCTCTGGGTTCTGCTGGATAGGAAGGAGGTGGTCCAGTCCAGGGCCTTCTTCTGGATTCCGGCTTCATGGAGGCGTGTTCTTAGTGTGCGGTGGCAGACCGCGTCGAAGGCGGCTGACAGGTCCAGGAGGATGAGGGCTGAAGTTTTGCCGTTGTCATTCTGGCGCCTGATGTCGTCTGTGGCGGCGATGAGGGCAGTCTCGGTGCTGTGGTTGCATCTGAATCCAGACTGGGATGGGTCCAGGATGTTGTTGTCCTCCAGGTGGCGGGTCAGCTGCGTGTTGGGGATTTTCTCAATGACCTTCGCTGGGAAGGGGAGCAGGGAGATGGGCCGGAAGTTCTTGAGGTCTTTGGGGTCCGCCTTGGGCTTCTTGAGGAGGGTGTTGATTTTGGCGTGCTACCAACTTTCTGGGAATGTCGCTGTGTGCAAGGAGATATTGATGATCTTCCGCATTTGGGGTGTGATTGTTGTGTCAGCTTTGTTGAAAACGTGGTGTGGGCAGGGGTCTGATGGGGAACCAGATTGGATGGAGTTCATGACCTTGCGTGTCTCTACGTCATTGACGTGGCATCAGGAGGTCAGCTGGTTGGTGCCGGAGGTGTTCGGGGTGTGGTCTGAGGCGGTCGGGCGGATGAGGAGTTGAAGCTGTTGTGGATGTCGGCAATCTCACGATGGAAGAAGGTGGCCAGTGAATGGCACAGATCTTGCGAGGGCGGGATGTCGTTGGTGTTGGGGCTGGGGTTGGAGAGTTCCTTCACGATTTTGAACAGTTCTTTGCTATTGTGTGCGTTTTTATCCAGGACGATCTCTTGGCTGTTCTGATGAGGTGGTGAAATCTGCGGATGGCACCCTTGTGGGCTGCCTGGCTGTCTGGTTCGCGGTCGTGCAGCCATTTCTTCTCCAGCTTCCGGCATGTTAGTTTGGAGATCTGGAGTTCTTTGGTGAACCAGGCGGCTTTCTTGCTGGGGTGGTTGGTGAAGGGTTTCTTGATCGGGGCGAGGGTGTTGGTGCAGTCATCGATCCACTGTCTGAAGTTTCAGGCGGCGGCGTCTGTGTCGGTTGGGTCAGAGGGTGGGTTCTGGGTGAGGATGGAGGTCAGCTGGTCTTCGGTGATTTTTCTCCAGCCGCGGCGGGGCAGCTGTTGGATGCAGTGGTGCGTGGTTCGTTTCTTGCAGGTGAAGTGGATGCATTGGTGGTCAGTCCAGTGGTGTTCGGTGGTGTGGTTGAAGGTGACATGGGTGCTGGTGGAGAAGACAGGGTTGAGCGTGTGGCCGGCGGCGTGGGTGGGTTCGGCGACAAGTTGTCGGATGACAAGGTTGGCGAGGATGGCGATCAGGGCGGGGGAGTTGGCGTCGTTGTTTTTATCGAGGTCGATGTTCAGGTCCCCGAGGAGGTTGTAATCTGTGGAGGCAAGTGCGTGGGTGTTGGCGAGGTCGGCGACGGACTCGCTGAGGAAGGTCAGGGGTCCATGGGGTCTGTAGATGAGTGTTCCTCCGAGGGTGGTGTTGAGGTCGGTGTGGATCCGGAAGTGAAGGTGTTCGGTGGAGTTGTGGGAGTCGTCTGCGAGGGTGTGGACCTGGAGGGTGGACTTGTGGACGATGGCTATTCCTCCTCCCATCCCGTTGGTGCGGTCTCGGCGGGAGATCTTGTAGCCGTCCGGGATGGCTATGGGGATGTCAGGTGCCGATGAGTCGTTCCACCAGGTTTCGGTCAGGAAGGCAACGTCTTGGGCGGTGGTGCTGAGCAGGTCCCAGAGCTCGACCGCTTGTTAGCATGCAGAGCGAGTGTTGAGGATTATGCAGCGGAGGTGGTTGGGTCCATTCCTTGGGGGTTTGGTGGTTCTGTCACATGTGAAGTTGCAGGTGAGGCAGGAGCAGGGTCTGTGGGTGCGTTTTGGGGCGGCCAGGAAGCAGTGGTGGTCTTGGCCAATGTTGAGAGCGTGGAGAGTGTTGGCGTCATATCAGATTCTGGCGTAGTGACGTGTGCGGGGACCAGGGGTTCAGGTGCTGGGCATGGTCCAGTCACGGACGGGCGCGGTTGGGCGCAGACAGGCTTGCCTTTGTCGCGCAATCGACGTGCCCGCTGCACGCGTCTTGGCAGTGGCTGGCATATAAGGCGGGGAGGGAGGGGGGAGCAGCTGGGAGGCGGGGCAGCGAGGGGGCGTGGCCGCGGGGTCAGAAGCGGAAAGAGAGTGGGCACAGAAGCAAAGAAGGGGGTGGGGGGAACAATACTGGGTACAGTGGCAGAAAATACAAGCAATGGAGACAGAAATAACAATGCACAAGAGTGGAGAAACAAAAAACAAAACTGAAGGCAAACCAAAGCGGCACAAAGGTCCTGGGGTACTGAAGACTTGAACACGCAGAGAACGGCAGCAGCAGGGCGACCACACACAGGTGGTGCTACTCGGCAGTAGGGGGTGCGACCTGGCCTGCAAGCAGGGTCAGGGATAACCATTCGCAACTGCCTACCGATCGTTAAAATAGGTATTTTGTAAATACTGACTGGTTTGCAGAGGAGGAAGGGGAGACAATCAATCAATCAATAAGCAATTGTTAAGCATGACTACTCACCTGTGAGGGTCTCAAGGCACTGGGGGTGGGGGGGGGCCTGCAGGTCCAACTGGGCGCTTAGGCCCAATCAAAGAGCCAGGTCTTGGGATCCGTCATGAATTGGGTCAGCGGAGGGGAAATCCCGAGGTGGAGGGGCAGAGTGATCCAAAAGATCTTGTGGATCCGAGGGACAGTGGCCAGGGCCAGTTTGGCACCACAGGTGTCTGGTGGGTGCTTGGAATGAGAGGCAGTGGTTCAGGCATGCTGATCTGGTCTTGTGAAGGGTTTTGTAGGCATGCATGAGGAGCTTGATGGTGACTCTTTTGTTGACTGGGAGCCAGTGGAGTTCTCGTAGGGGTTCTGAGATGTGGGAACACCCACAGCAACGCCCATGTCTCGCCCCTTTTTATGCAGGGTAATGCATGACAGATGGCCATATTTACACGGCCATGAAAAGTCAAGCAGGGTGACTTTGCGTGTCCTTGTATATATGGGCAGATACACTGCACCACTGGTGCATCAATAAAAGTGATGCACCGACACCGCAATGGCCTTGTAAAAGAAGCCCTGTGCCTACTGATATCATCAGTAAATATTGGTTTTGGTTAGCTCACAGCACTACATCTAAAACCCTAACCTTTCAGAGTTATAGATGTTACAGGTAATCTCAAACATGACCGCTCTGATTCCCAGGGAATTAGCGGCAATTGATCTAACCCTTTCATGTGTTACTTCTGAATGCCCGAGGTGTTACCAAGAAAAAAAAAAAAGCTCTGTCCTTGTAAATAAAACATGAGTTGCGATTATTAGTAAGATGAGACACATCACTGTTATGAGCATTATTAGAATGGCAAAAAACACAAACAAATCTACCACGTTAATTGTTCCTATTGTTACTCCCATCTATCACCAATACCTCTACACTAGAAACAGCATAGCAGGAGTACCCTTCTGTCAGGCCTGTTGGACTGATACAAATCTATAACTTGGTATTATGTGTCAAAAAGCTGGCCTTAGTGCAGTGACAAATTAACTCATCTAAGTGTGCTATGGCAATCTTACTTTTCAGCTCGGCGCCTATTCTAATAATGGGTCCCACTCTGCAACTCTGGGCAATAGCTTGGTTAATCTCCACAACGGCCCCAACAGCGCTGGGAGGCCTGGTTTCACCTTGGGGGTGCCCAGGAGTGGACATTCCGCAGGGAAAAACCAGGAAGGGTCCTAAGCGGTATACAGCGCCGGGACACCTCCGTTGGAGGTAGCTATATGCTTTACAAATAGCTTTCACATTCACATAAACTGGTGATTAAGGGCTTATTTTGCTGTTGGTTGACAGAGTAATCTCCATTGCCCTGGTGGAGGACTTTACGTCCACCATGCCAAAACTACTTCACCCGCCAATATTGTAAATGCCCGTCACTTATAAAGAATTGGCAGGAACTGCTGTCATGGTTCTTGGCAATACATTTTCCTGTTTGGTGCAGGGATCTGTCAGCGGGACGGTGCCCTGCATCAAACAGTTTACCTTTTTGCTTTCTTTCAAAAGAAAATCTCAAAAGGGGATTTACTTTTTTAAATTAATAAAATTCTCACCATGGGAGTCCGCTTCCATGGTGAAGGAAGCCTTTACCAGATTTAATTACTCCTTACCACCAAGTTTTTTTCTGGCCGTGACAGCAGTGAACACTAACCTGTAATTCCTCTCATCTAAATTAAATGGGTGGAATGACAAGTCAGCCTCTAACAGCCTGTACGGCCATCGAAGGAGAGTTATCATGGTGGAGACGGAGTAACCTCCCCCGTGTATCTTACCACAGTTCGCCTGCATGTAAATTTGGTGGGCAGACCGCATTCATGATGCAAAGGGGAAGGAGTATTTGTACGGCCTAGATTTGAATCCAGCTCTAAGGCTTTATACACAACCTAAGAGGCATTTGTCATAGAAAGTACCACATTTATACAGAAGGCGCGGACTTCTTATAGGCCAGAAAGACAGCTGCATTCGTCTGCAGGCTTTATATCACAATTTGATATGGATGACTGCTGCACGTAGAGGCTCGACACAGGAAGGTACCTCCGAACTTTTTATTTACTTACAGGACTCACAAACAGGAGATTACCTCCACATCTGTCTCTCCTTCATCTCTTCTCCCAACCGTCCACTGTTCCTCACCCACCAAGCTAGATTCCTGAACCCTATATTGACTACCCGAGCATACAGGAGAAAACCACACTTCACACTCACAATTCATGAAATCAGATTTTCTTTTTCTTTTTGGTAATTTCCCTCAACATTTGGAGTAGAGCTAACATTGAGCTTGAGCAAGCGGAGCCAAATCCTGTGCTGCAGGCAACAGTTGCCAGTTGTGCCCCCTTTCATCCTGAGACTGTCAGCTATAGAGGCCAGGGCATCACCCTCCAGAGTCTTTACATGTCTACAGCAGTTGTTAAAAGGCTGTGGGGGCCATCTTAGTTTGAGTCTCACATTTCCAAAGAGAGTCCCTCTTCTCTTTTTCAGCACATGTGGACATCTTGGACTGAGACTACCATGAGACAAATCTAGTTTGAGGGGTACAACATTAGTTTGAGCATTTACTCCTGAAACACTATACTGTCACGGGATATCCACTCATGGACTTGTGATCTGTAACTTCTGAGAACACAGGAGAATGTGCTGGTCAAAATGTAATAGTTCTGTTAAATTAAGGACTATGAAAAGATGCTAACTCACCACCAGGACATAATAAAAAGAGGCCAGTAATTAGACTGATTCTCCCAAAGCCAGGAACATTTTTTTACATCTAGAGTACATTGTTTCAGTGAATCACATGGTATATTTTGAACAAGATTTGTGCAACAGGCTGTCAGTGGATTCCATGCAAGTGACCAAGTGCTGCTATCCTTGCTCAGACCCCATGAGCGAGGTCACACCATGTGTCAGTAGGAGATGACTGAAATACAGCACAACTATGCCTGAACCAGAATCAGAAAACATGTATGGCCACGGGCTTGTGAACACCACAGCATACTCCAAATGAGAATCTACCACTTAACAAACATACGCATCATTACCTATTAGACCTTCAATTGCTTAAGGTATAAAAGCAGCTCTTTCGGGGTCCAGAGCCCTAATATGTGAACCACTGAAAAACTCAAAAGCCAAAACTCAGAGATGAACCAAACTACATGCACTTCAAAAACCATTACAAACAGAGCTTTACAAACTTGTCTCTGGCTGAACTCAACAGAGGAAATGGGTCTTGTTTGAAGAACATAACACACAAGTTCTTGTTTCAGATCACACTCTTGACACCTATGTTGGGACCATGTAGTTGGGAATTGAGTACCAAGACTTATGCCACAATTTGCTATACTCCATTGAAAAGACCCAACACAAATACATTTAATACATTTCAGAAATAGCTCTTTTTGTGAACGAATTATTCCTTCAACATAATTTGGGAATGACATTTTCAAATTCAAATTTAAATACTTTATTCGACAACATTGTCATAAAAGCTTTCATCCCTATCTAAACATAATAAATACTAATCTAATAGTAAAAAAACATATTAAATAACATGCAATAATGCATTGTTGGCGAATAAGAATCTTTAAAATTTTACACATTAAAAGTATCATCACAGACCAAAGGAAGTTCATGTAGTTCATGGGGGTTTTAAAGTGCGTGTGCGTATTATCCAAGCCCATCCCAGGAACTTGGCCACTGCAATTGCAAGTTGAGGGGCACAATTTGATTTCAGGACCCTGTAAGCCTCGAGACATCTCCTTGTGCCCAGGTTTTTGCATGCCGGTTTCAGCCACCTGCTCCTTGGGGCAGCGTATAATGGACATACGAATAGAAAGTGCAAAATATCTTCTACATGGGATTTACAATAAAAGCATGTGCTAACGTTATCAGGGGACCATTTAACAGTAAAAGCATTTAGGGGTAGGGTGCCGACTCTGAACTGGAAAAACAATTTCCTATCTAGAGGCTTGGAGATCAGATCCCAGTACAATTCAAACATAGGGAGAGTTTTTATCTCTAGAAACTGGGATGTCAGGGCGGGGGATTGGCTGGAGACCAACACGGCATTATTTATCATTTCCCAATATAGCTTTTTTAATGTATTCTTGGAAGGAAAGTCATCTGGGTCAGTTTCGGACCACAAGTGTTCAAGGTGCAATTTTTGAAGTAGTTTCCTCACCTCTTTTAACCAAACTACTTTGTGAAAGGTATCAGAATTGGCAACATCCAATAAGGCAGCAGCATAGTGGCTCAGTTCCGGGGTGGTTTTTATACGCCTCCAGTATAGGAGGGGGCGAAGTCTAATCATGTCCTCAATCCTTTTCCTCCCCAGATCATAAAGGAGAGGAGTGGAGGGGGTACTCTGTGGGACCCCGATTAAGGCTCGCAGGAATTTATTTTCTGCTGCTGATAAAGCATTCAAATTGGTGAAGCCCCAAAGTTCTGACCCGTAAAGACATGCACCCAGCACTTTCATGCCGTAGATCTCCAATGTTGGCTGTATTGGTTTTGTAAATGAAGTTTTATGCTTCTTGGCTATTGCCCCTGCCAACTGATTATATTTTAACAATACAAAGTCCATGTGAGATCTCCAATTCATGCTAGCATTCATAGAGATGCCTAGATAGGTAAAGGCGTCAACTTCTTCTAAGAAAGCCCCATTGTGAAGCATTTTCCCCTTGTATTTCTTGGAGGGATTCAGATTCATAAATTTTGTCTTTGCTGTATTTATTTCTAGGCCTCGGATCCGGCAGAATTCTCCAAAAGCGTTTAGTGTCTTTTGTAGACCACTAGGGGTCCGCGAGACCAGCAAGGTAGCGTCCGCGAACATAAGTACTGGAACTCGCTTCCCATCCAGTAATGGAGCATCCGTCGGAGTTTGCTTCAGAAAATCCACAATGCCGTTTATGTAGAGGGAGAATAGCGTGGGGGCCAGGACACAGCCCTGTCTTACTCCTCTCTCCACAGGAAAGGTTTCCGTGACCTCCCCCTGGATTCCCCACCTAATCCGGGCGTAGTTGTTCTCGTGGAGTCTTACAAGCAAAGTTAGTAGTTCCGGGCTTATTCCTAAATCCCTTAAAACATCCCAAAGTTTTTGACGGGGAACTAAATCAAATGCGGCCTTCAGGTCAACAAAAACAGCGAACAGGGGACCATTTAGCAGGGTGACGTTCTTCCAATATAAAGTTAAAAAGTGAAACACTTGGTCAACAGAGCTGGTTAAAGGGCGAAATCCAGCTTGATAAGGCGAAAGAATGTCCTTGTCAACTATCCAGGCTTGCAACTTGTTTTGAACCAGCCTACCCATCAATTTTTGGGCACAGTCGATAAGGCTGATTGGCCTGTAGTTGCTTGCTAGAGCCTTATCTCCTTTTTTGTAAACTGGAATAATTTCTGCTCCTTTCCACGTTGAGGGAATCTTCGCCCCCTGTGCGATAGCATTCCCGAGCCATACGAAATATTTACACCAGCTATCTCTATCTAATAAGAAAACGTCAGCCGGTATACCATCAATGCCTGGTGCCCTGCCTCTGGTCACTCCATCCATTGCCTCATGTGCATCTTTTAGTGTGAATGGTCCATTGGCAAAGAAGACCCTTTCTGGAGGGGTTTGAAGAAGTCAACCCAAGACTCTTTCGGGACATGATTTTTTGGGCATTCCGCTACACCCCCTGAACCCCATTTTAGTATGGCCCAAAACTCTTTCTGATGTTTGTCAGCACATGCCTTCTTCAGTTCTAACCAGAGATTCTCATCCCATTGCTTTTTTGCCTTTGCCTGGGTTTTTCTATATTCATCTCTGGCTTTCAAAACTCCCGTTTTAGATCTAAGAGCATTACTAAGGTTATGCCTTGCTACTCTACATGATTGGTCGTACCAACCCTTTTTTATAGATTGTCCATTTCCCTTCTTCTTCTTGCCAGCTTTCAAGAATAATTTCTGGAGGTTGGCAAAGAACTTTGGCTGTGACTCTTCAATTATCATTTTAAAATTTCCATCATTCATTAAAGCCTGCAGTCTGGCAACTTCATCAGTAACTAGCCCCTCAAGGACCTGCCTATCCTCTGCATTGGCCACTGAAGTTGCCCATCTAACATGACGAACGTCGTTTGATAAAACAACGTCTGAGGTCATAAAGTTCCTAGCTAAATTTTCTGTCATGATTTTTTGTTCAAGGTTAAATATTAAAGACAGAGGGTTGTGATCACTCTCCAGCCTGGATATGACCTGCATATCAATCACTTTGTTCCAGACTCTAATGTCTATCAGAATATAATCGATTCTGCTACTTGATCTTAGGTTATCAAAGGTATGCCTACCCTGAGCATCGGAAGGAGTACGGCCATTTACTGCCCTCAATCCTCTGGATAGGCATAAACTTTTCACCTGAATAGCTACTTGTGTCCATTTTTTAACCACTGGGATGTCTAACTGAGGAATTCCCCATTTGGTGTCTTCTTCGTAGGTCAGATCATTGTCCTCACAGCCTAGAGGTTCAAATGTTGTATTTAGGTCTCCTCCTACTAATATGTTATACTGGGTAGATAGCTTCTCTATGTCCGCATCTAGATCTACTACTATATCTGAGGGTACACCCCCTAGAGTCCCCCTGGCATAGATGTTATATATTGCCAGCTTGCAACCATCGTTGCAAGTAAGCAGGATAGAAAGTAGGTCACTATTGGGAATAAGATTCTGCTTAGTAGTACATTGCAGAGTTTGCCGTAACCAGATGATTAAACCCCCTGAAGGGCGTCCTTTTAGATTCTTCTTCGCGGGCACATAAAAGTTCAAGAATCCCAGGCGAAATACTGGTGACACTGCCCATGTCTCTTGTAACAGTACAATGTCATAAGAATCTATAAAGTCACACCATTCCGGGGTCTCAGTTTTATGTTGGATACCTGCAATATTCCAAGAGATAATCTTGATGGGACTTCCTCTTTCCATACTCCTCTTATTTAAGGGAGTAGTCAGGTTAGGGGAAGGTTCATCAGATAGGGACCTTGCTTCAATCAATGTAATACCTGGTTGGGCAGCTGGTGAGCTGTTCTCCACTAGTTCAGTGGTACAACCTCTAGGGTCGGGTGTACTACGATCTGTTTCTTCTAACATAGTAAGACTAGGATTCCCATGATGAACCTCTATAAACTTTAAATGCCCTACACTCCTCTGGCTATCCAGTCAATCACATTGGCTTAATCCTGATATGGCAGAGAACCTATTTTCTAACGTAATTCCCCAGTTACTTTTGTTTGGCGGGTATTTGGCTTTTCTAATAACGGGGTTCCATTTAGTTTTTAGCAACGTTGGATTTATGGCGTTTCCCCTTTTTGTATAAAAGAAGTCCAGCGTTAATGGCACAATTTCTGTTGATCTTCGCTGAGGGGGGTATATATTAGCTAGAATGTTTGGTAGGACTTCGGGATCTGAGAGGTGCAACACCACGCAATCCCCCCTAAACTTTTTACAGCCACCTCCGATCCATTCTACCCTTCTAGCTTTTACTATTTCTTGTGCCAGTTGATCCCTGCCTCCTGGTTTAAAAGCCATATTCTTGGATAACCAATGGAGTGATTTGTTTATCAATGAAGGGATATTCTCCTCTTGTCCTGGTTCTAATTGAGGAACGTTTGCTAGAACCAGGATTAATGGGGAAGCTTCTACTATTAGTTCTACAGGACCCCTATCCAAGTTCTCTATCTCGTTGGTATTTCTGGTAGCAGGCCCTGCTGAGTCCTCATCCCTCGGGGCTGGATTTATAGTTCCTATCCCTTCTCCCCCATGGCCAGATTGGTGCGTAGAGTTTTGGGAAGTGCTTGCGGCGCTATCTGGGCAGATTATGGCTTTAGTGTTTTTAGGGACTGCCATTGTCAAATTTGTTTGGGCAGGCCTAGGTGTTTCTGTTATAGTTTTTTGCAGAAGCGATCCCAATCTAGTGACCTCTGCTGTGAGCGCATCAATTTTACTTAAAAGTGGTTTGGTAATCGTTTTAATTTTGTTATCTATGGCATTCAGTAGCTTTTTGAATTGATCTTCGTCTAGATGGATTCCACCTCCCCCATTATTCTCAGTGTCGTCACCATGTTTATCCTCTGAGGAGGCCTCAAGACATTTTTTACCCGATCTAAGTCCGCCCCTTTTTGGTATGTTTTTACCCTTGTTCTTCGTTACTCTAGGGGCTGGCACCGGTGTAGGGGCTTCCTCCTCTAGGGTATTACTTTCAACGTCAATAGTACACTCGGGGGCTGGTTCATTAATTTCAACTAGTAGTTGGGTCAATGAGTTAGTATCGGGTATTTGAAAGACCTCATTACTGATGTCAAGAATTGAGACTGGTGGAGGTGTGTTGCCAATAAGCATGTCCGGAGAGTAGCTGAGACCCAAAGAAGACCTCCTATCCTGATTGATTTTGGCAACTTTCTGTACCATGTAGTTTTCAATTGTGTTAATTGGAGCGGAGGATGCTTTAGGTTTAGGCATATTAGTGTCAGCAGAAGTAGTCCTTGGGATGACAGACAATATGCTGGTCCAGACAAGTACAGGAGTAAAAGGGTGGCAGCACTTACTTAGATGAGATTGAACAGCGTTCTTGGCCCTGCTCCTGCCTCTTCGTGCCGTAGAGGGCCCGCCCTTTGCCCGGGCTTAGCCCCGGGCGTCCCGCTCGCGTCCCGCGACGCGGGGGCTCTCCTCCCTTTCTAGGGCTCTGGCGCCCTCTGCTGCGCGACGTCCCGCGTCACTGCACACGCGCCGCCGCGAGGCCTGCCGGGATTTGTGGTCTCCCGGAGCGCCGGCGCGGAGTCCGGTGCCCTGGGACTCTTGGCGGTGGCGGCGTCGGTGTCTGCGCTCCTTCGCGCCTGCTGCTCTCTGCCCAAGTGACTCTCGTGGCGGTGGCGGCAAGGTTCAGGTCAGTTTCAGGTTCCCCCCGCTTGCCGGGGCTCTCCTCCCTTTCTAGGGCTCTGCCGCCCTCTGCTGCGCGACGTCCCGCGTCACTGCACACGCGCCGCCGCGAGGCCTGCCGGGATTTGTGGTCTCCCGGAGCGGCGGCGCGGAGTCCGGTGCCCTGGGACTCTTGGCGGTGGCGGCGTCGGTGTCTGCGCTCCTTCGCGCCTGCTGCTCTCTGCCCAAGTGACTCTCGTGGCGGTGGCGGCAAGGTTCAGGTCAGTTTCAGGTTCCCCCCGCTTGCCGGGGCTCTCCTCCCTTTCTAGGGCTCTGACATTTTCTGTCTTACTGGGTGGTATAGAACTAATGCATGTGACATTTTTCTTGAAAACTGTAATTTTAGTCACCAATGCAATAAATCAATCATGACATTTATAAAGCGTGCTACTCACCCGGAGGGGTCTCAAGGCGCTGGGGGGAGGGGTACTTTACTGCTCGAAAAGCCAGGTCTTGAGTTTCTTCCTGAAGGAGAGATGGTCCTGGGTTAGCCAGAGGTGGATGGGGAGGGAGTTCCATGTCTTGGCTGCCAGGTAGGAGAAGGATCTTCCTCCGGTGGTGGCTCTGTGGATGCGTGGAACGGCGGCGAAGGCGAGGCGGGTTGATCGTAGCTGGCGGGTGGGAGTGTAGAAGGTCAGGCAGTTGTTGAGGTACTTGGGGCCCAGGTCGTGGAGGGCCTTGTGTGCATGGTGAGGAGTCTGAACATGATCCTCTTGCTGAAGGGGAGCCAGTGTAGGTCTCTCAGGTGGCCGCAGATGTGGCTGTGTCGGTGGATGTCCAGGATGATTCGTGCGGAGGCGTTCTGGATGTTGTGGAGTCTTTTCTGAAGTTTGGCTGTGGTTCCGGCGTAGAGGGTGTTCCCGTAGTCCAGTCAGCTGGTGACGAGTGCCTGGGTGACCGTCTACCTGGTTTCGGTGGGGATCCACCAGAAGATGTTACGGAGCATGTGCAGGGTGTTGAAGCACGATGATGAGACAGCGTTGATTTGTCTGGTTATAGAGAGGGAGGAGTCCAGGATGAAACCCAGGTTATGTGCGTGGTCCGTTGGCTTGGGAGTGGTGCCCAAGGCAGGGGGCCACCAGGAGTCATCCAAGGTGGAGGGCGATGATCCCAGGATGAGAACTTCCGTTTTGTCTGAGTTCAGTTTCAGGCGGCTGTTCTTCATCCACTCAGCGACGTCTTTCATCCCTTCGTGTAGGCTGGTCCTGGCGGTGGCGGGGTCGTTGGTGAGGGAGAGGATCAGCTGGGTGTCGTCGGCGTAGGAGATGATGTTGAGGTTGTATTGGCGTGCGATGGCTGCGAGGGGGCTCATGTAGACGTTGAAGAGGGTTGGGCTGAGTGATGATCCTTGTGGTATGCCGCAGATGACTTCGGTGGCCTCAGATCTGAATGGGGAGAGGCGGACTCTCTGGGTTCTTCCGGTGAGGAATGAGATGATCCACTCCAGTGCCCTGTCTTGGATTCCGATGTTGCTGAGGCGCTGCACTAGGGTGCGGTGACAGACAGTGTCGAACTCTGCGGAGAGATCCAGGAGGATGAGGGCCGCTGTTTCCCCGTTGTCGAGCAGCGATCTGATGTCGTCAGTGGCTGCGATGAGGGCGGTCTCGGTGCTGTGGTTGGCTCGGAAACCGGACTGCGAGTGGTCGAGGGATTCGTTCGTCTCAAGGAAGGCGGCAAGCTGTCTGTTGACGGTCTTGTCGATGACTTTGGCGGGAAAAGGGAGGAGCGAGATGGGGCGGAAGTTTTTGAGGTCGGTGGGGTCCGCTGTTGGTTTCTTCAGGAGGGCGCTGAGCTCGGCGTGCTTCCAGCTCTCCGTGAAGGTGGCGGTGTTGAAGGAGGTGTTGATGATGTCCCGGAGTTGGGGTGCGATGATGGAATCGGCCTTGTTGAAGACGTGGTGGGGGCACGGGTCGGTTGGTGATCCGGAGTGGATGGTGTTCATCGTGCGGGTTGTGTCTTCGGTGCTGACCGGAGTCCAGGCGCAGAGAGTGCTGGTGGGGGACGTTGGTTCGGAGGTTGGGTGCGTGGCCTGTGTGCCGAAGCTGTTGTGTATGTCTGCGATCTTGCTGTGGAAGAACGAGGAGAGTGAGTCACAGACGTCTTGCGAGGGAGTGATGTTGTTGTTTCCGGCGCTGGGGTTGGAGAGCTCTTTGATGATGCTGAAGAGTTCCTTGCTGTTGTGGGCGTTGTTGTTCAGTTGTTCTTTGAATGCTGTCTTCTTGGTGGTGCGGATCAGCTGGTGGTGTTTGCGGGTGGCGTGCTTGAGGGCAGTCATGTTGTCTGAGGTCTGGTTGCTGCGCCAGGCTTTCTCAAAGGTGCGGCAGTTCTTCTTGGAGTTCTTAAGTTCGTCGGTGAACTAAGAGGCTTTCTTGCTACCGGGTCTGCTGGGAGGGGTCTTCAGTGGTGCGAGGTCATCTGTGCAGTTGGTGATCCACTGTGTGAGGTTGCTGGCTGCTTTGTTGGGGTCCGTTGTGATGGCGGGCGGGTTCTGGCTGAGGGAGGTAGTGAGCTGGTCAGCGGTGATCTTGTTCCAGCTCCTGTGAGGGGCCTGTTGCGGGTGGTGGTGGGTTGTGGTCCTTCTGAAGCTGAAGTGGACGAAGCTGTGGTCAGTTCAGTGAAGTCTGGTGGAGTGGCTGACGGAGATGTATTTGCTGGAGGAGAAGACTGGGTCAAGCCTGCGGCCAGCGTTGTGGGTGGGGGAGTTCACCAGTTGCTTGAGTCCGAGGTTGGCGAGGTTGTCAAGCAGGGTAGTGGTGTTGCTGTCGTTGTTGTTCTCCAGCTGGAAGTTGAGGTGCCCTAGGAGGATGTAGTCAGAGGAGGCGAGGGCGTGCGGGCTGATGAAGTCTGCGATGTTTACGCTGAATTGTGTGCGTGGTCCCGGGGGTCTGTAGATGAGAGTGCCTCTGAGGGTCGTCTTGGGGTCGGTGTGTATCTGGAAGTGGAGGTGTTCGGCGATGGTGAGGGTGTCGTCGGAGTTGGTCGTGATGTATATGGTGTTCTTGTGTACAATGGCGATGCCTCCTCCAGTCTGGTTGACGCGGTCCCTCCGGGCGATCTTGTATCTGTCCGGGATGGCGATGGCGATGTCTGGCACTGAGGAGGCATTCATCCAGGTTTCCGTGAGGAAGGCGACGTCTGGTCATGTTGTGTCGAGCAGGTTCCAGAGTTACACGGTTGAGCAGGATGCACTTGAGGTGGTTGCTGCTGGTGATCAGTTTGTTGGGTGTGGTGCAGGTCCGGAGGCAGGTGAAACGGCAGGCTTGGCAGGCGAAAGATCCGTGGGTGCGTTGCGGGGTGGCTTGGTAGCAGGCGGGGTACTGGCCGTTGTTGAGTGCGAGGAGGGTGGCGGCGTCGTAGGTCTGTCGTGTTGTCTGGTGTTGGCAGGGGCCAGGGGTCCTGGTGCTGGGCGTGGTCCAGGCACGGACGGGCGCAGACGGGCTTGCCTTTGGCACGCCTTCGGCGCACAATCGGCACGCCTGCTGCGGATCCGCGCGGTCTCCATTTAAGGCGAAGTGTGAGGGAGGAGCAGCTGGGGGGCGGGAGCGGGAAGGACACGGAAGAAAAGGGGGCGGGGCCGCGATATCACGGCGTCGAGAAGCGGGGAGCGGGGGTTACACCAGGGGAGGCAAAGAACCTAGACACAGAGGTACAAATATAAAAAAAGCAGCAGGATAAACAGCAAACAACAGCAAGGCAATTAACAGGGAAAAACGGCAAATCGGCACAATGAGCAGCAGCGAGGGGGCACACACACAGCTGGAGGGCCGTGCGGCGCGGGGGTGTCCTGAGGACAGGTCACATTATAGATGTTATAGATGCTTTTTTATATTTTGAACCCCCCTCTGCCAAATTCGTGAAAGGAGATGTTACATTTTTCAGTTGTATATTTACCCACTGATACATATTTTGATGCCTAAAATGCACTGCTAAGGAAATGGTTGCCCGGAGGCTGATCCTCTCCTGCATAGATTATGCCAATGCTCTTTACATTGGTATACCAGGTTATTTTAAAAAAAAACTCCAGGTCATACAGAGTTCCGTGGCCAGACTCCTGTTTAATATCTCGAGGAGCTCTGGCGTTCGGCAGCATCTACGCGACCTTCATTGGCTCCCCGTGGTCCAGCATTTTAAAGCATTGACCATGACACACAAGGTTTTTCATGGCTCTGGCCCGGCCTGCATCAGAACACGTTTTGTGTTCTATACGCCCAGACGACCTTTGCGCTCATCCCTCCAACGTCGGCTGGTGGTCCCAAGGTTCCGGCGGTTGCGGTATGGTGGTCAGTCTTTATCGGTCAAAGCAGCTAAGATGGGGGGGGCGTGGCTAGCTGCCGGGCAAGATGGCTGCTCACTGAGAGAGCTCTGGATGAGAGGTGACCTTCAAGGTCAATCCAATCACTTATCCTGAACAATTAAGCGCTTCAGAGGCTCTCGTGGAGGCTGGGGACGGAGCAGCGTCTGCAGAAGCAACTCTGGTTCAAATCTGACACCGGGTGCTGAGGTTCACCGGAGACGAACGGTGACGGTCTATTCCCCACGCGGCAGCCGTGGACTTGATTTGGGCGTAAATCCGTGGCAGAGTGGGGCGGCGGTGGAAAGGCCTGCGCTGCGGTGGAGACGCCAGATACCCATCCGGGCAAAGCGGAGGGGTGCACGACCACATTCGACGGCTGAAGCGGCTGCACAGATAGTGCCGCAGTGATCCGAGGCCTGGGAGAATACATCAGAGAGGTGAGGCCTGCGCGTTGGTGAGGGAGCCAGGGCCTAGATTTCTTAGAGGCTCCGAGCTCTCCTGTGCATCAGAACTGCGTGAGGCGGCAGAGGCATGGCCCGAGTGGCAGAGGTGACGCCAGAAGTGCCCCCAAACGTAGCGGTTTCCACTGCCTATTGAATCAGCTGCGTGAACTGTACTGTCAGGGCCCGAGACCCGAGGGTCCCATCGAAGCAGTTAGGCCTACTTGCTGTGGGAGGGCCGGTGCCTGAACTTCCTGCCTGCCCCGGGGCCCCCCTGAACATCGGCAGGGCAGATATCCCGGCGGACAGCAACGGAGCGCAGTGCTCCCCCCGTGCCCCACCCTGGTGAGGGCATCAACAACTCTGCCCCCCGACACCTGTAGGGGGCTCAACGACCCGTCAGTCACACCCCATACTTGCTGGCAGAAGAGACCTTGATTGACTGCGAACCACTACGCCCATAGGGCGGCTGATACCCGGCAGCGCAGGCGACGGCGGGGGCATACGACGAGCTCCCAACCCACCCCCAACCCCCCACAGACGCCTATACCAAGGGACCTGAGGGAAGTACGCCACATCGAGCGGGGGCCCTTATTACCCAGTAAGCCACGAACTGCAGAGAAACCCAAAGCAGCAGGCAGCATCTCGCAGCAACCTCCTCCGACAACCCCGTGCATAGCCATGACGGGCAGAGACCCACGGAATCAGAACACGCAAGCCAGATTGGATAAGTTTGCCTATGGGAAGGAATTTCCACTGATGCCAGAAGGGAAGGACTACTCAAGGAAGGCCACAGGAGACGAGGCTTACAAAAAAGTGACTCTGAAGGATATAATGGCGGCACTTACCAGTGTACAGACCACGGTGGGTTCCATCTCTACTGATGTGTCACTGTTGAGGGCACACTTTCAAAAAATCACAACTAGAGTCATGGAGGTTGAGCAGGTCACGAAAACCTTGGTTGTAGACACGGCTGCACTGCAGAAAACAGTATCGTGACTCGAAACGGAGAATAAAATATTGTCTGAGAAGCTGGCCGACCAAGAAGGGCGCTCGCGCAGAAAAAACGTACGTATTCTCGGAATTCCGGAGAGTGAAGGCATTCCTGCAATGGATCTATATGTGGAAGACCAGGCTGCTTCCAAAGGGACTCTCTACTTTCTTTTCCATGGAACCGGCTCACAGAGTACCAGGTGGAAGGCCTAAACTGGGGGCGCCCACCAGACCAGTGCTCGCACGCTTGTTCAACTTCCGGGAGAGAGATGTAATCCTACAAACTGCTAGAATATCCCCGCAGATCTGTCTACAAAACTCATCGATCTCCTTCTTCCTGGCCTATACTGCGTCGGTCTCACGACGCCGTCGTAGTTTCCTAAAGGTAAAAAAGGCATTGAGAGTCAGAGAAGTACCTTACTCAATGTTATTTCCAGCAAAAATGAGAGTTGTAGCAGATGGGAAGACGTGGTTTTTCGAAACTCCAGAGGAGGCTCACGATTGGCTTGAGGGCTGGCGGCGAGTGGAGGGAACACGTCCCGGGAACAGAGGTCAACGACGACGGACTGACAACGAAGAGCCAGGCAGCCAAGAACACCACCAATCCGAAGAGGACAATTTGCAGAGAGTGGACGCTGACGACCTCGGCAATGGGTGAACCTGACCCGTGGGAAGTTGATTGCATAATGGACACCTGTGTGTAAATAGAATTGCAGACGAACCGACTCTGGACACCGGGCTGATGCAGGCCCTGATGGGGGGAGGAGGTCACACTCTCCTCGGACTTCTTACACCTTCACACAAGTACACTGTTTTGGGTTTGGATGAAGAACTCTGCTATGTTGGGGTGGTGGGCAGTTCGAAGTCCGTCGAGCAGGGAGGGGGGATGGACCATGGTGGTGGGTAGATAAAGTTTTGTGTTTCTTGGTTATAGTTTGCATCGGAAATGGCACTATAGCGTCGTATGTCCGGACTGGCGTATCCCCGCATGACATGACTGGGTTACAGCTCACATACATTTTCTACCACACTAATGGTGACAAACACCCCACTGGCTGATGCCCAGGACACGACCCCCAAGGTTCCAGTTGCCCCTCCCACATTACTTACTTGGAATGTACATGGATTAGGGGACAAAATTAAAAGAGGGCTAGTGCTAGGGGCCCTTAGCGTCAAGCTCCCACATTAGCACTCCTGCAAGAACCGCACCTCACTGGAGCGGCATGTAGGGCGTTAGATAGGTGGGGGTGCAAGATGGTGGTGCACTCCGAATTTTCGTCAGGGTCCAGAGGAACGGATATCCTGCTGCGAAAAAACTCTCCCTTTATAGTACTGCAAACCGGGAAGGACGACCAGGGGAGGTTTGGTGCAATACAGGGTCAGTGGGAAGATAGGCCCATTAATGTGATATCAGTATACATCCCTCCGACACTCCCAGCAGTGGCATTCCTAGCCCTCAGTGAATTTTTGTTGTCCCTGTCAGAAGATGACCTTCTTATTGGGGGGGATTTTAATGCCACGATGGACACCATCGTAGACCGGCATCCAGTGAGGACACTGACACCGGGGGTCTCCCGCTTACGGAGCTTCACGGAAGCTTTGGGGCTGGTAGATGTGAGGAGGCATACACATCCCGCAGCGCGACAATACACGTTTCACTCCACTGTGCACAACAGTTTGTCTATGATAGATTATTTCCTGACCTCAGAGACCAGTCGGCATCATATTGACAACATTGAGATTGGACATAGGGGTATATCGGACCATGCACCTGTTGTGTTAACCTACTCTTACCACCACACATCCCGCAAGAGGCTCTACCCTATTAATACAGGATATCTGCAGGTAAGGAAATCCGCGGGGCCACCAAATATTTCTTTGCGGAAAACGTAACATCTGTTGACTCCCCGTCCGTTCTATAGGAGGCCAATAAGGCAGTTCTCGGGGGACAGGCGATAGCCTTCATCACGGGCCACAGGCGAGAGAAGCAGCAGGACCTTGCGACCTTAGAGCTGGAATTAAAAGCAGCTGACACTGATCATATTGCTGACCCTACACCCGCCTCGGCACACACCTTACACCTAAAGCAACAACAATACAGGGAACATCTCAGGCAGGAGACGACGTTGGCTCTTACAGCGACCAGGCATAAAGTTTACGATGTTGGGGATAAAGCAGGGAAGCTGTTGTCCTGGCTGGATAGGCGAGAGCGTGACACCAGGACTATAGCGCAACTGCGGATTGTGGGGGGCCATCTCACGTCCGACCCGCGGGCCATAGTGCAAACGCTAGCTGGACATTTCCGGGCAGTATACACATCGTCCTCGAGTACATCGGAGGCTGAGGCAGTGGCCTATATAAAAGACATTGCAATGCCTAAGCTCACGCAGGAGGCTTCCTTGGAGCTCGAGGCTGATCTCACAAAGGAGGAGTTGCACGCTGCTATCAGATCACTGCACCCGGGTAAAGCATTGGGACCCAATGGGATTCCGATAGAATTGTACAAAATTACGGCAGACACTATCTGCCCACACTTTATTAACATATTTACCGACAGCCTGGGTAGAGGTCAACTGCTGTTGGACCAAAGAATGGCCACAATTGCGGCTATCCCGAAGCCCGGGAAGCCACCGTCAGATTGTACCTCCTATCGCCCAAACTCGCTTCTCAATGCGGAGGCGAAAGTACTGGCTACAGTGCTGGCACATAGATTGCTAGCGCACCTTCAGCACTTAATCCATCCGGATCAGTCAGGCTTAATGCCAAATAGGAATACAGCGCTCAACCTCAGGTGACTGCATGGCGCATTGGCTCAGACGCACACCCTGCCGGAGCCGTCGGCAGTCATATCCCTGGATGCAAGAATGGCCTTCGACATGGTGGAATAGAGCTACCTTTTTGCAGCACAACCACACTTGGGCTTCGGCTCAAAGTTCTGTGCATGGATCTGGCTCCTGTATGCCGAGCCTCTGGCGTGTGTGGCGGTGAAGGGACACCTGTCGGACGCTGTGCCGCTGGCGAGGGGAACAGGACAGGGATGCCCCCTATCACCGCTTCTTTTTGCATTGGTCTTAGAGCCCCTCGCGGCGTGGATTAGAGAGACCCCTTTGCTACAGGGTGTTCGGTGGGTGGAGGGATGGGAGGACCGAATTTCCCTATACGCCGACGACATTCTGGTGTACCTTGCGAATCCTTAAAGTTCCATACTAGTACTTTTTGAGATGTGCGATGCTTTTGGGAAAATCTCTGGGTATACTATAAACTGGTCCAAATCAGTCTTATAGGTACTGAAGGGACCTGCACCGCGACTCCCCCCGGGCTGCCCAATGGTGGTGTCCCAAGACTCCTTTAAATACTTAGGTATCCATATAACGGGGGACCCAGCAGACTTTTTCACCAAGAACCTGGCACCCCCCCTGGAGCGCTAACAGAGAAATGTGACGCACTGGGAATCGCTCCCTCTGACACTGTTGGGAAAGGCAGCGTTATTTTAAATGATGGCCCTGCCTAGGTTTTTGTACGCTCTTGAAAACACGCCGTTCCCGGTACCATTGAAATACTTTAAACAAATAGCAGCTCTGGTGTCCACGTTCTTATGTGGCAACAGGCCGGCGCGCATAGTGCAAGCAAAATTGCACCGAGGATGGTATGACCGAGGCATTGCACTCCCTAACGTTCACTTGTATTACTGGGCTGTACACCTCAAGATTATCAATCAATGGATACACGCCCCTCAGGCGGATCCAGCATATATGGCAGATAGGGCACAGTTGGGCACAGGAAATATGCTGGCGGCCCTATATAATAAAGGACAAGCTATGAAGTTGGAGGGACCAACAAAACACACAGCCATGCTATGGCACACAGCGCAAGCATGGTTGGGATGGAGGGGGATCATTACCAAACTTACCCCACACTGAGACACTAGGCAATTGGGGACACTGAGGAATAGCAAGCGTTTTGAGCAATGGGACAACATAGGTATCTCCACAGTGGGTGACCTGTGGGACAGGGGGACGGTCATCCCATTTGACCAGCTCAGACAACAGTATGAGCTTGCACCTACCAAGACCTTCCGCTAGTTCAAGTTCAAGTTCGGGCATTTGTATAGCGCGCTACTCACCCAGAGCGTCTCAAGACGCTTCGGGAAGGGTTCCCTATTTGTCGAATAGCCATGTTTTAAGTTCTTTTCTGAAGGAGATGTGGTTTTGAGTAAGGCGGAGGTGAGTGGGGAGTGAGTTCCAGGTCTTGGCAGCAAGGAAGGAGAAAGATCTGCCACCCATGGTGGATTTTGGGATGCGCAGGATTGTGGCGAGGGCTTGATTGGACGATCTTAGTTGGCGGGTGGGTTTGTAGAATGACAGTCGAGTGTTGAGGCATTCGGGTCCTAGATTGTAGAGGGCTTTGTGTGCGTGGGTGAGAAGGCGGAAAGTAATTATTTTGTTGACGGGAAGCCAGTGGAGGTCTTTTAAGTGTCCGGTGATGTGATCTTGGCGAGGGACGTCTAATATGAGTCTCGCTGATGCGTTTTGGATGCGTTGGAGTTTTTTCTGTAATTTTGTTGTGATTCCGGTGTAGAGGGTGTTTCCATAATCCAGTCGACTTGTGACCAGTGCGTGGGTGACAGTCTTTCTTGTCTCGAGGGGGATCCATTGGAAGATCTTTTTGAGAATGCGAAGTACGTTGAAGCAGGAGGATGAGACTGTGTTGACTTGTCTGGACATCGAGAGAGAGGAGTCTAGGATGAAGCCAAGGTTACGTGCGTGGTGTGGGAGTGGGTGCTTTGCCCAGAGCGGAGGGCCACCAATAGTCGTCCCAGGCAGAGGGGGAAGATCCTAGGATGAGCACCTCTGTTTTTTCTGAGTTGAGTTTTAGGCGGCTATGTTTCATCCATTCGGCTACTTCTTTCATCCCTTCGTGAAGATTGATTTTGGTGGTGTTGGGGTCTTTGGTGAGGGAAAGGATTAACTGGGAGTCGTCAGCGTAAGAGATGATGTTGAGGTTTTGTTGACGCGCGATGGAGGCGAGAGGACTCATGTAAACGTTGAAGAGGGTGGGGCTGAGTGAGGATCCATGTGGTACGCCACAGATGACTTCAGTGGCCTCTGAGTTAAATGGGGGAAGTTGAACTCTTTGAGTTCTCCCCGCGAGGAATGAGATGATCCAGTCCAAGGCTTTTCCTTGTATGCCGATGTTGCTGAGGTGTTGTATAAGGGTGCTGTGGCAGACTGTGTCGAAAGCGGCGGAGAGGTCGAGTAGAATTAGGGCCACAGTTTCTCCGTTGTCTAGTAGTGTTCGGGTGTCGTCAGTCGCAGCGATGAGGGCGGTTTCGGTGCTGTGTTTGGCTCGAAACCCAGATTCAGATGGATCGAGGGAGTTCTTGGATTCAAGGAATGCAGCGAGTTGTCTATTGACGGCTTTCTCAATAACTTTGGCCAAGAATGGGAGGAGGAATATGGGTCGGTAGTTTTCAAGTTCCGAGGGGTCTACTGTGGGTTTCTTCAGAAGGGCGCTGAGTTCGGCGTGTTTCCAGCTATCTGGAAATGTGGCAGAGTTGAACGAGCAGTTGATGACATCACGGAGATGGGGTGCGATGATGGAGTCAGCTTTGTTGAAGATGTAGTGGGGTCAGTTGGCGAGCCAGAGTGGATTGAGTTCATTAGGCGGGTGGTGTCTTCAGTGGTGATTGGGTTCCAGTTGCTAAGGATGTTAGTTGGCGGAGTAGGATCTGTGGGGGTGTGGAGGGCTGATCGCTGGGGGTATTCTCGAAGCTGTTGTGGATGTCGGCTATTTTGTTGTAGAAGAAGGAGGATAGCGCATCGCAGAGGTCTTGGGAGGGAGTGATGTCGTTAGATGCTGCGGTGGGGTTGGTGAATTATTTGACGATGTTGAAGAGTTCCTTGCAGTTGTGAGAGTTGTTGTCGAGACGATCCTTGAAAGCTGATTTCTTGGCGGATCGAATCAGTTGGTGGTGTTTGCAGGTGGCTGCCTTGAGGGTGGCCATGTTGTCGGTGGTTGGGTTTTTTCTCCATGTTTTCTCCAGGGTGCGGCATAGCTTCTTGGATTTTTTAAGGTCATCATTGAACCAGGGAGCCTTTTTGCTGGCTGATTTGATCTGGTGCTTTTTCAGGGGTGCTAATTCGTCAGCACTGTGAGTGATCCATTGCTTGAGATTGGTGGCCGCTTGGTTTGGGTCCAATGAGAGGGTGGGAGGGTTTTGGTTTAGTGATGTGAGGAGTTGGTCGGAGGTGATTTTGTTCCAGTTTCTCCGAGGAATAGGTTGTGGGCGGTTGTGGTTCAGGGTGGTTTTGTAGCTGAAGTGAACACAGCTGTGGTCCGTCCAATGGAGAGCAGTGGTGCGATCGAAGGAGATATACTTGCTGGAAGTGAAGATAGGGTCGAGTGTGTGTCCGGCAGCATGGGTGGGGGTGTCGACAAGTTGTTTGAGTCCGAGGTTGGCCAGGTTGTCTAGAAGGGTGGTGGTGTTGCTGTCGTGTTTGTTTTCAAGGTGGAAGTTGAGGTCTCCTAAAAGAATGTAGTTCTCGGAGGCGAGGGCATGTGGGCTGATGAAGTCCGTGATGTCATCGCTGAATTTAGTGCGGGTACCTGGAGGCCTGTAGATGAGGGTGCCTCTAAGTGTGGTCCTGGGGTCGGTGTGGATCTGGAAGTGGAGATGTTCGGCGGTTGCAAGATTATCGTCGGAGCTGGTCGTGATTTTGATGGTGTTCCTGTGGATGATGGCTATGCCTCCTCCTGTTTGATTGGTGCGGTTTTTTCGGATAATCTTGTAAGCGTCCGGTATGGCTATGGCGATGTCGGGTGATGTTGATGTGTTCATCCATGTTTCTGTGAGGAAGGCGATGTCCGGTGACGCAGTGTCGAGTAGGTCCCAGAGTTCAGTTGCGAGTCTGTGGACCGAGCGGGTGTTAAGCAGGATGCACTTCAGGCGGTTAGAGTCGGAGCTGTGTGTGGGGGAAGTGGATTTGGTGAGGGTTCTGAAGCAGTTGAACTTGCAGGAGAGGCAGGCGAATGGGCCGTGGGTATGTCCTGGGATGGCTTTGCAGCATTGTGGTGAGTGTCCGGGGTTGAGGGCGAGGAGAGTTGTGGCATCATATTTGATTTTAGTGGGTTGGGAACGGCGGGGACCAGGGGGACAGGTGCTGGGCGCGGTCCAGGCGCGGACGGGCGCATACGGGCTTACCTTTGGCACACCTTCGGCGTGGACGCTGCGTGTAGGTCCATTTGTCATAAATGGAGAGTGGAGGGGGTGGGGCGAGGGGGTGTCAGCAGGGAGGCCGGAGCGGGGTGGAGAGGCTGTGCTGGGAGGCAACAACAATCAACAAAATGGCAGCGACCCTAAAGCCAAACAGGACGAGGCTGGGATAACAATATTTGGACAGAGAGGGAAGCGTCACCGGTACAGATCGCAATAGGCAGCAAAAATAATTAACACTGTCAAAGGCAGCAATGCACAGACAAAATCAATCACAATTAATGAGTGCGCCGCTCAGCGTCTAAAATCGTGCTACGATGCAGTACGATGCTACAAACAAATACGCCACACACTCTTAGCAGTACTACTGCAAGACACAGAAGTACCTGAAGCCTCCCCGCAAGAAGACAGGCTGCTCACAGACTTCATGCCAAAACGCGCCACATCCTTCACCTATCGCAAACTGGTTAATAACCTGCCGGACCGGCATGGCTCAGGCTTGTACAACTCAAGATTTTACACTGCACATACCTCACCAGGAGCACACTATACAAAATAGGCAGGGCACAACATTCGTATTGCCTCAGGGAGTGTGGGGACGACTGCTCTTTCTTCCATACGATATAGGATTGACCACTGATAACAGACTACTGGCGGCAGATACTACAAACAATATCACAGACTATGAGTATCTCACTGATGCCAGAACTACGTAGATGCCTTCTTAATGTGTGTGAGCCCAATGACCTATCGCGACATGGACAGACATGGCTAACATTGGGCCTCATGGTAGCAAAGCTAAACATAGCACAAAAATGGGGGGCTGCTGAACTGCCGTCACTGGCGGCTTGGTGTAAGGACATGGACATCACTATGTTGACTGAGAGAACTGTGTACATAAACCGGAGATGCCCCCATAAATGGACCAAAGTATGGGCAGCATGGAACACGTATAGGGGGGATATATGTGAACCAATACCGGACTCTGATGAGGGTAGTTCAGATGTAGAACTTTGGGAGGAATAGGGGAGTTGGGTTGGAAGGGCCAGTTAAATAAATAGCTGGTGGGAGGTGGAGGACAACGAGGATTTGTGTCAAGAGTTATTGGAACTTACTGTAACCTATGATTATATGCATGCTGATTGTCTTGCCGATGCTATGAACAAAAATAATAAAAACAGTTTTAAAAAAAAAAGAAAAAGCAGCTATAATGTCGAATTTTCTGACAGATGATCTCCAGCATATTCAGAAACCCCCTCCCTCCTACCACTGTCCACTTACGCGCCAGGACACTCCAGAGTATTAGTGCGCTATATAAATTCCCCTATAACATAACATATAACATGGACTATCTGTGACTAGACCGTTCTTGGACCCTTCTTTATAGGTTGGCAGAATGAACACTCTACTTAGAGAGAGTGAGGCACTGTGTTCATACCTGCAGAGCCCCCACTGCGCCACACCATCCACTTTCAGCCCCACTGACACTGCCAGTATAAAGCTGTTCCCTAGCAGCTACCAGGTCACAATGGCAGTCATTCCTCCCTATAGTATTGAGGGCAAATGACCATCAATGTGAATTTTCCCTAATACACACAGGGAGAAAACTCCCTTCCCGCTGGATCCAATTATTTTTTATATTAAGAAGACACTCTCTTTGGGAGTTTGTTTTCTTAATGCAAGAAATATTTGATAAAGACCTCCACTCTGCAAGCCTTTAGTGATGTGGAATGAGCAACTACACCTGTGGGACAAGACTGAGATACCAGTCTTGGGAGCAGGGATCTCAAAATAAGTTGGGCGGTCCTCCACCAGGGTAATGGATTCACCTCATTGAACTGTTCACCAGGTTGAGATGATCCTACTACAGCTGCATGTTTTTCACCCTAAAAGTCATAATAATTTAATTTGATGTAAACATAGTGAAAAAAGAGTAGGGATTAACATTATTGATTACCACATGCGTATACTCAGCCTATGAATAGAGGCTCATATGTACTAACACAATTTTTTGCCAGAGACACAGAATAGCAAACCCTTTGATACATCAAGCCTGTAGTGCCTAAAAAATAGATTATATTTGATTACTGAGAGCTACATGTGGATTCAATCAGTGTTTGACACAAATCCTTAAACTAGTCCAAAAAGTGGTAAGTATGAACGTTATTACTCACTATATTGAAAAGGAAGAGGTAACATTGGGATTTTGAAAAGAGAAGTGACTAAAAATGTAATAAGGAAATACTTTTAGCAGTGGAGACAATTCTAGATCATGTATTTCAAGTGGGGGTTTTCATATATGTGTTACATATTCTCTGGTCTTTTCACAAAGATAATATACACTTGGCAGTAATTCACATGAATAACTTTACCTTTACACTTCTGAGAAACTTTACTTGATGAAGGCAAACTTACAAAAGTATGTTGCAACAAAAAAATAAAAGTAAATAAGTCTAGCATAACACATGGCCAGACCCTGATACAGCAACACCCTTCTGTAGAAAAATAAAATAGAAGTGAAGACTTTAATTTAAACCCCATATTAAATATTGGTAATTTTAAAAACATTATTTAAAATAGATAAAATTATAAATTAGCATCATTAAGCGCATTTTATAATGAACATAAGAATACACTTTAATAAATATAATTAAATTACTTATTATTTATTCTATAAATCAATTTTAATAATTGTTACTGTGTAATAAAGTTTTTTGTTCTATTTAGGTGGCAATTAATTTTTCCAACAAAACTTGAGGAAAATAACTGTAATTGAATTCTTATACTGATTTAGTCTATTGGTGGTAGTAATTCACAGACTTCTGCACAAAGCATTACCCAGCTTTTGGCTCCATTTTATTTGAGCGAAATGGACCTGACCTCTAAGACGATATCTCTAAATGCAACAGAACATGTACAGCCACAACCAGCAGCAACTCATGCTTGCTAAAGTAGATGTTCCTGTGCTCCTGTGGTGTGGCTTTTAGCCAAATTACTCAGAATTATGAGAATGGGGTAATCACTTATTTCTTTGTAATTTTGTGTCAAAAGAGTAACGCAAAATTACCAAAATTACTCTGATTGATCTGACGTAATTAAAAGTTTGACCCAGTTTTGCGATTCTCAAATAGCGAATATTGCGAATCGCTATTTAAGAATTGTAAAACGCTATGTATGTAGGATTTGCCAATAATTTTGCGAACACTACATATTCCTTAATTGCGAATTGCAAATTGTGATTCGCAATTAAGGAATACTTTCCCTAGAGGCCCATAGGAATGAATGGGAAGACATTCTCAATTTGTGATTCTCAATTAGAAAATCGCAAATTGAGAATGCAATTTCAAGGGTGCGAGGGTATCAAAAGGACCCCCTGTTACACCCATGAAATGAGCATAGGTGCACATGTGGCGCACATACATGACCTAAGGGCATGTGTGTGCGCCACATGCCACTTTGAAAAATGCAAAAATGTGCAATTTTTAAAGAAATCACAAATTACCACCAACCTGTAGTTGGTGGTAATTTGCGAATTCTTATGCCATATTCGCACAACTTGGGTGCCTCATACATTCCATTTAAGGAATCGCAATTTCTGAAATGCATTCGCAAAATAAGGAATCGCAAATTTTGCGATTCCTTATTTTGCGAGGCAGTTTTTCTTTAATACGTACCATTATGCCTAATTTGCGAACGCAAATACAATGAAATTCTGTGAATTTGGGCGTTTGCGATCGCAATTTTGAATGATACTTATGGCCCCTTAATCATTAGTTCTACATTTGCTCAATAGTATTGAAGCATTTTTTCTTTAGTTCTACATTCGAAGTAAATATTCAAAAATAAATCACCTTAATTTTTAACATAAAAATGTTTTTTCAAAATGTTTCCAAATAGTAATAAGTATTTTTACTTTTCCCTGTACCTTACCATGCAGAGATCTCCTCCGCCAGGGTAATGATCTTCCCATGGTGACACATAGGGAACATTTTCTTAATTCATTCCTCTCTCTCCATAGGTGGCAATGTGTATTTTTATAGGATGCACTTCTCCTTTCGTGGCCATTTCATAAAAATCAATTGGTGTCATACATCTCAACGGGCCGCTACTGCAGACTGTCTGATTTTGTCCCCAGGCAGTAAGGTCAGAAGCAATGAGATGTGATGTTTGAAAGGGCTCCTAGATGGTAGGCAGCACTTGCCAATTTAAGGGTCAGGCCCTTGATGGACATTCTTCATCCACAAACATACTGTGGTCTACACAATAGACTATCATAAAGAAATGGCTGAGTATAGTAATATCAAGGTCATCTCGATTGCGGGCCAGGCATATCAGGCTGTCAGCGGGCTGTCAGCGGGCGGAATGAATGAGCATCCTCCTCCTGCGGAAGGTAAACGCACATACACAGAATACGCAGCATGGAGCGCCGCCGCGGACAAACCCTATCACAGACCCCGCTGTGTTACAGTTCAATCAGGTCTATATTCCATTAGATTACCTGAAGGAAGAAAAAGAAGAGACCAGCAGTGGCTGACCCACATATGGAGGAAAATTAGACAAGTAATAGAGTTGTTCTTTGAAGCACTGTGAAAAGCTCCCCTTGTTTCTCCTCACAGGATTTATCTTTTTCAACTTTATACTGTCTTGAATGTGTTCTCCAGCTTCACAACATGACATTGCAATTAAATGTACATATGTCATAAAAATGCTATTTAGGGTGATTTTTTTCTAAATACATTTTTCTAAGGCACTGGTTCACAAAGTCTCATTCATGAGAATTTTATCAATGGAAAAATCACACAAGTCTCAGACTGACTGAATGTTTTTCTCAACAGCTATGTCTAGAGAACTCTTACAAAGAAAGAAAAATGCTTCATGTCCTGCAGAGTAGCTTGACGTTGGGCAGAGAGTGAGCAATCTTTATAGCATTTACACCTAAAGGGAGAAGATTTCTGACTGGAACAGATGGTTGGACCTAGTCTTTCAAGTTTCCTGATGTATGGTAATACAGTACTGCAAGCATGAGAGGTATCCCTAGGTGGGGTACTGTGCTACATGATTGTAAATGTTCTGGTGTTCCCACACCTCGTATTCCAGATGCGGGAGCACTAGCAGATCATTTACCAGCTGGTAATTCAAACCAGTAAAATCAGATGTGCAGTGGCTGCATTAGAAGCCAAGCCTCTTTCCCTGTATCAGCAATTTTATCAGGGCTCCATTTTACGGGGGAATAAGATATCTTCAGACCAATGAATTGAGCCACAGGAATATGCAATGGGAGAAGTGTTGTCTTTGTTTATACACAGTTTTTTATTTTTTTTACTAAACTAGCTTTTGATGATAAACATTTTGAGATTCACTCTGTATGTTCAGGAGTCTTTAGTTCACCCTGAATTGGGTCAAAACATGGTCAGAGAACTATATCCACTTTGAACTGGATCTCAACATGGCCAAGCTTTCTACATCGGAATTTTCTAATGCAGTCTCAAGCATTCAAATATCAACCCGGTGAGGGTTCTTTAGTCTACACTGAATTGGTTTAATACATGGGCAAGGCTGTACAGTCCTCTTTTGTGAGGGTCAGGTTTCTGTAACCCAATATCTGCTAGGTTTCAACAGGTTTGGGCTTAATAAACCACTCTCATCTGGATCTCGACATGATCAGGATTGTGCATTGGTAATTTACTCTTTACTGGATCTGAACTTGATCATATTTCTCCAATCTACTCTCAAATGAAGTTTAGTTTGTCCACATTCTGTAATCCTCGTTCAAGTGGATCCTGACATAATCAGGATTCTGGAATCCACTCACAACTCTTCTCAACATGGAAAGGCTTCTGGAGTCCACCCCCACATTAATGTTAGGATGGCCACCTCCTGTGGACCAGTCTCTAATGGTTTTGCTGTGGTCAGGATTCTGTAACCTACGATTAGCATTATCCGTATTTGTACACCACACTTAGCTAGATTTGGACATGTTCTCTAATCTTCCTATAACTGAATCATAACATGATCAGGGTCTGTAGTCCACTTTGAATTAGATCTCAACAGTATAAGGATTCAGTAATCCATTCTGAATTAGATCTCGAAATGGTCAGGAATTATACATTTCAGCTGGATCATAACATGGTCAGGAATATCTTTACTTCTCCTAAATTCACCTTCAACTCAATCTCAACATGATTAGGTGGTTTTAATCCATACTGGATCTTAACATGGTAAAGATTCTGGAATCCACTCCTGACTGAATCTAAATATAGTCATGGCCTGTAAGCCACCCTAACCATGATTAGGATTCTTTTATCTATGTGCAACTGAGTTTCAAAATGTACAACATTGCTGAAATGCAGCCTCAGCTTGCTAACACCATTTAGAAACCAGAACTCTATTTTTTAACTGTGCTTTCTGTGATCAGGATTCTGGGATGCTCCCAAGACTGAATATCAACATAGTCAGAATTCAGCAGTCCCCGCTCAACTGAATCTCATAATGTTCAGCATCTGTAAGCTACAATCATCTGGATGACATTGTCAGGAGTTTGCACTATCAACTGCGACTTAAAATAGTCAGCTTTAGTCATTCATGGGAGGCTGGATTGGGGGGCCCATTGCGGGACCCCTCTGTTTTGGGGGAGTCAGTTGTGCATTGGGGGGTACCCATGGTACTCCCCTACATTTACATGCACAAGGTGGCAGGCACCGCATGGTGCCTGCCACGTTGTGCAGGGAATTGCACAATATGGCCATTCAACATATATCACAACTCACTGTGTCACCGATCTCACCTTGTAACTTGACCACATTTCAAGGGTGAATTTAAATAATAAAATCTACATAAAATATTCTATCACCCTGCAAACCAGATTTAATTGTGGTTTCTACATTCCTCATGTAATTTGAATTCTTGCTGTGTGTTCTTTCTTAACCTCTACACAGGAAATAACTTGTTCTTGAAATTTAATTGTAATGAAAAGAAATATTGTGGTTATAACCATCTGAACCACTGTACTTTTTGCATAACTATACCCAGGTTCTGAGGGGCACAAGTTCACCCAATTGTCTATTGCGCATAGGTCTAAACATGGTCATTATTCTTTAATTTGTACTCTAACCCCAACAAGACTGTAACATGATCAGGAATCCGAAATCTATTTTCAGGAGATTCATATCATGGTCATGACTCTTACATAGGGCACAATTTATATCTTGGTGGATGGACACCGACCATTGGATATTGAAATAGCATCTACTAGCCTTCGAAACCATTCTGTCACCTGATCTATGTGTTAGCGCTTTGACGGACAAACTTCTGTTAGAGCCACACTATCACCGTCGCGACTAGACTCCTTTGTCGATGGAGAAAAGAACCAAAAAGCAGCAGGTGGTGGGATAACAGCCACAACTCATCCCTGACCATTACAATATTGTTTTCACTCAGCATGACCATGGCAGCTAAACCGCCACTCCTGAGCTGATGATGTCTCCCCAATAAAAGGAGATAACCAACCTTTGCATTATTCGAGGCACAATGGTGAAAGCAGATTCTCTAACTTTAAGGCTCCCTCGGAAGAGCAACTTGCTAAATGTAATCAACTAATCAAATCTGGGGCACCACAAGACCACTGTCCCCCTAAGATTATGCACATGATTCCTGCACAAGTGGCAAAATATCTGGGCCAAATTTTTAAGGTACATGTTTACAGCAAAAACCTTCCCCATGCTGGAAACATGCCTCCATTCTACCTGTGCTAAAGAAAGACAATCTGAATGCATTGGAACTGAATAACTATTGCCCAATTTCAAGACTTCCCTTGGCTGCTAAGTTGGCGTAGAAAGTAATAAATCAGCAACTTGAAGAGTACCTAGAGGAAAATCAGCTTCCGGACGACACACAACAGGGGTTTTAAAAAATTCAGAGTACTGAATCTGCCCTGGTAGTAGTTACGGAGGACATTCGGGAAGTGCTGGACAGGGGAGGGATTCAAAAAAGGGGGTGGTGATGAACAGAGTGTCTGAATTAAGCAGACCACTCTTACCCACTCAAGAGATCAGGGCTTGATCCATCACCGTTATTTAGCTCACTGCATCACCCCAGTTCAGAACCTGGCTATATGCAAATTAGACTGACCCAGTGCCTCATGCGAACAGGGCAGACCAAACTACCAAGCCAATTCTTCACCAGAAAGGAGACAAGCTTCCGGGGACTGGTTTCTGGCATTTCAGCCGTCGTCGGCCCGGCTTGCTTGAATCCTGGTGGACAGGGGAGGGACCACTGCCCTAATCTTGTTGGATATCTCCACGGCGTTTGACAGAGACAGCCACAAGATCTTGGCTGACCGTCTGCGCAGCCTAGGGATAGAGGATACAGCTGTAGATCTCCTCCAATCTTTCCTGGTTAACAGAAAACACACTGTGTCAATGGGCAAGATTACTTCTAAGCCTTTCTCCTTGCCATGCGGCATTCCCCAGGGATCGGCACTGAGTCCAACATATTTCATTCTTTATGCTACACTACTCGCGTCAATCATCAAAAATGCAGGTTTCCTCCTGATGTCCAACGCCGAATTGTGGTATGACTGGCAAAGCCTGAAAATAATTCTGGCATGGCATTTAGAACATGCATGAGCAATGTGGGCAAGTGGATGGACTACAATTACCTTAAATTAAATGCCACAAAAACTGATTTTATCCTCTTTGGTAACAACCCCTCGCTATGGACGTCGGACTGATGGCCTCCCGAACTAGATTAACTTCCTGAACCATCTAACAAAGTAAAAAACCTAGGCGTCCTGGTAGATCAAGAATTGAAGTTCAAGGACCAAGTAGATAAAATTACATCAGCCTAATTTTTCTTGTTAAGGCTCATAAAAAATATCGAAAAATTATTGCCCCCTGAACTTCTGAGAATGACTAGCAGTGCATTGGTTCTCTCTAAGATTGACTATTGCAACAGCCTCTATCTTATTCTCGCAGTGGGTCTAGAAAAGAGACTCCAGACTTTGCAAAATGCTGCTGCCCACTTCCTCTTCAATATCCCCAAACATGAATCAGCTAGAGGAGCAATCAGGAAATTACTTTGTTTGGGGTTTAAACAATGATGTAGGTTTGAGGCTCTCTGTCTGGCCTATTATTCATTGCATGGATTGAGGCCAGCCTATTTCAGGGAATAACTAAACTGGTACGTCCCTGTGAGGATGCTCTGCTCACGCTCCGCCAAAAACCTGATTTTCTCCTGATTTAGGAGAACCAATATGGGTTGGGAAGAGCCTCCCACTGACACTAAAAGCTGGTCCCTCCCTACTTACTTCCAGAAAAGCTTTAAAGATCTGGCTGTTCCCGCAGGAGTAGAAGGCTCCTGGCCAGACTAGCTTCTGACATATCCTGTAGCTTTCTCTTTTTCCTATAATGCCAAGACGCCCATGGGCATTAGTTCCACTTTATAAATTATATAAATAAAAATAAAGTAAATAAACCTGCTGCTGGGAGGTGCTGAAAATCTGCTCATCGATCATGATGATTACACACCACAACTGCGCCGTCATGGGAGATATGTACATCTATTTGAATGTAAGACCAGTCTGAATTACTGCGCTCATCAAGATATGAAACATACTGCATTCTCTGTCACCAAATCTTTGCCAGGACATGTAAAAATAAGCTCACAATTGTTATGAATCCAGGATTTTTTAAGTATGGTAAATCAGCCATGAGGGTCTCTAGTTGCTCAAATGTACCCTCTGGATGATTAACTGATTTTCCCAGAATCACAGGATGTCAAGACTACGTCAAGACTCGTACCTGGTTCTCCAGCTCTGAAGGCAGCAGCTCAGGCCTTTACACCACACCTCTCCCCTCTTATATCCCTGCCTGTAGAGAGCTGTAATGTCCAAAGTAATCTCAATTTAAATGTAGGGTAGGTATATGCTGAGGCCCTCTGGACATATCAAAAGTACTTAATGCCTTGTTTGTGGTGTCATTGTTTGTCATCAGGATGGTACTGCCTAATGGGAAGCAAGTGTAGCTGTCAACTTTACCTTCCTATAATAATAAGAACAAATCTTAAAGGAAACCAAAATAATATAGACCTCTGCAATTGTAGGTGGATGTCATATAAACCTGACCTTACATTTTCTCTAACGATAGCTTCCATTAAACTGAAACACCGCTCAACACATATAATGGTGTAGCTCATTTGTAAGATAGATACTGTTGTCTGTATTCCAAATTCTATGCCCCATCTGAAGGCAGAACAAAATAAATGCTCACCACCACCTCTCCTGGCACCTCAACATGTCATTTGTCACAGATATTGAATGTTTACTTATGTAATTCCATTGCAAATATTATGTCACATTGTTTTTGCTAACACTTGAATGTGACATTGACACTTAAAAGTCTGTGATATATTCAAATTAATGTAGACATGGCATATGCATCTGACCTTGTATGTGTTACAAAAGAACTTGCAGTGGATACAAAAGTATGCATGTGGAAATGTGGATATTATGCCTGCCAATACATGAGAATATAACTCAATGGTACCAATATGCACAAAAAATGTGCCATCACATAATGAGGCTTAAAGCACATAGCACAAAGTTTAAAGTCCTGTATCTCTCAGGGCACTTCACGCATCAAATAATATGATTATGGAATACTGCTTATTAATCTTTATAAAAACCTTTATGGTTGAACATGGAGATATTTGTACAAAATATAAAAATACAAATTAGGCAGAAAATAAAATGTATTACACAATAAGATGATGAATAAAAAAATAAAATATTGGCTTTGACCAAACTGGCAGCATGTTTCCATATAGCAACCTTACCTCCAGACTCACTGGCAAGCTAAAGACCTCCTGCAAAAGGGGCATATGTTCCTCCATTAATAGGTTGGAATCCAGGCACCACTGGTTACCAATTGGGAGGAGAGGTGGGGCTTTTCCTCAAGGTCTTGGGAGTACTTGGGGTGATTGGTGAAGGAGTAGAAAGATTGGATGGGTTGGGTGTAGGAGGTGTGTGGGAAGGAGAGGGTATAGGAGCAGTTGCAGTAGTGGTGGATGGGTGTTTGTGTTGTGTCATTTCCTGCAGTGTATGTGTTATTTGTGAATATGATGAATGTCTTGGGGTAGTGGATGTTGTTGCTTTGTGTCAGAATGGCTGATGCTGTTTGCTTGTAGATGGGTCTGTCCTTTTGTGATGTATTTGTTGCTGATGTTGGGTGCTTTGTCTGTGGGTTTATGTTTGGGTGGTGTTCATTTTTACTACTGTTGTTTGCTTGTCTGTGGATTTGTCCTTTGTGGTGTATGTGTTACTGATATTGGGTGCTTGTCTGTTTGTTTGTGTTTCTGTGGTATTAATTTATGTGATTTTGAGTGTTGTGATGAATGTGAAATTTTGGAACATGTTGCAGTGAATGTGGTCGTGTATGTGGGTGTGGTGATGGGTGTGGTGATAGTAGGTTCAGTGGTGTTGTGGTGATTAAGCATGGGCGTAAAATCTGTTCCGCTTGCGGAATTTGCGGATTTTCGGTAAATTCGCAATCCGCGAACTCTCACAAATTTGCCGAAAATCCGCAAATTCACACACAGCCGATTTTTTTGCTTGGTGATACAATATTGCGGCGCGCAGCGTTCACTTAACGTCATTCAGTTGTTTGGATGATTACGTCATCGCGGCTTGCCACCTTGCACAGCACGCATCGCGAGAGTTCGCAATTGACAACACGTAGATGCGGCCGGCAGCAACATTCTCGCAATCGCGAAATTGCAAACTTTGCAATTCTGCACAAGAAATCCACCAGCAAGCAGCATATACCTTCTAAAAATGATGATTTTTATCAGAATAACTCCTCAGGTTGACATTTGCCTGCACTTTTTTTTGCAAGGAGTCTATTTTTGGGGGGGGGGGGAGGGGGTGGAAGGAAGAAAGTGCCCCACAGCCTCCAACTTCCTGTTCCTGTCCAGCAGGCTCCTCCCAGTGCTTTCTTCATGTGCTGATCACTTCATTCGTATCTTGACCTGGAAGGATTACTTTTTGTGGATGCTGCTGGATATTTGGATTTGAGGCCTTTTTGACTTTCTTTGGATCACTTTTGGATTAGAAATTTCACAAGTAAGTTTGTTTGGGGCATTACAGTTGCTGCAACTACAATTTTGGAATTTTCGATTTTTGGGCTGTTGTTGGGGCCTTTTGCCCAGGGGTACTTAGTGGTGCATGGACTGAGTCTTTCTGTGGGGTCTCTTTAATGTAAACATCATGGAGGGCATGGATGGCTTGGGATTGTGCTGATTTTTGTGTGTTTTTCGATTTTTTTTGGCTGCTGTTGGGGCCTTTTGCCCAGTGGTAGTTAGTGGTGCATGGACTGAGTCTTTCTGTGGGGTCTCTTTAATGTAAACATCATGGAAGGTATGGATAGCATGGGATTGTGCTGATTTTTGTGTGTTTTTCTATTTTTTTGGCTGCTGTTGGGGACTGGCCATGTGGGTGGGGGCCATCTTGAGTGCTGGTACAGGCAGGCCCTGGCCATGTGCTGGTGGGCAAGGGGCCATTTTAAAGGCAGGCAGTGTTCTTCAGGCCTGCACCCATTTTGCCTAGCTTTCATCCTTTATGCCCAGGGGTAGTGAGTGGTGCATGGGCCTAGTCTTTCTGTGGGGTGTCTTGAATTTAAACATCATTGAGGGCATGGATGGCATAGAATTGTGCTGATTTTTTTGTGTTTTTCGATTTTTTGGGCTGCTGTTGGGGCCTTTTGCTCAGGGGTGGTGAGTGGTGCATGGGCCTAGTCTTTCTGCTGCGGGGTGTCTTGAATGTAAACATCATTGAGGGCATGGATGGCATGGGATTGTGCTGATTTTTGTGTGTTTTTCGTTTTTTTTGGCTGCTGTTGGGGCCTTTTTCCCAGGGGTAGTGAGTGGTGCATGGACTGAGTCTTTCTGTGGAGTCCGTTTAATGTAAACATCATGGATGGCATGGGATTGTGGTGATTTTTGTGTGTTTTCTGACTTTTTGGGTGGTGTTGGGGCCTGTCCATGTGGGTGGGGGCCATTTTGAGGCCTGTTCCAGGCAGGGCCTGGCCATGTGGGTGGGGGTCTAGGGCCATTTTGAAGCCAGGCAGTGTGCTTTGTTGTGCCATAGGCCTGCACCCAATCTGCCATGCTTTCATCCATTATGCCCAGGGGTACTCAGTGGTGCATGGGCCTAGTCTTTCTGTGGGGTTTCTTGAATTTGAACATGATTGAGGGTATGATGGCATTGGATTGTGGTGATTTTTGTGTGTTTTTCAATTTGTGGGGGTGGTGTTGGGGCCTTTTTCCCAGGGGTACTCAGTGGTGCAGGGACTGAGTCTTTCTGTGGGGTCTCTTTAATGTAAACATCATGGGGGGCATGGATGGCATTGGATTGTGGTGATTTTTGTGTGTTTTTCAATTTTTTGGGCTGCTGTTGGGGCCTTTTGCCCAGGGGTGGTGAGTGGTGCATGGGCCTAGTCTTTCTGCTGTGGGGTGTCTTGAATTTAAACATCATTGAGGGCATGGATGGCATGAGATTGTGCTGATTTTTGTGTGTTTTTTGTTTTTTTTGGCTGCTGTTGGGGCCTTTTTCCCAGAGGTAGTGAGTGATGCATGGACTGAGTCTTTCTGTGGGGTCTCTTTAATGTAAACATCATGGATGGCATGGGATTGTGCTGATTTTTGTGTGTTTTTAGATTTTTGGGCTGTTGTTGGGCCTTTTGCCCAGGGGTACTCAGTGGTGCATGGACTGAGTATTTCTGTGGGGTCTCTTTAATGTAAACATCGCGGAGGGCATGGATGGCATTGGATTGTGGTGATTTTTGTGTGTTTTCTGACTTTTTGGGTGGTGTTGGGGTCTGTCCATGTGGGTGGGGGCCATTTTGAGGCCTGTTCCAGGCAGGGCCTGGCCATGTGGGTGGGGGTCTAGGGGCCATTTTGAAGCCAGGCAGTGTGCTTTGTTGTGCCGTAGGCCTGCACCCAATCTGCCATGCTTTCATCCATTATGCCCAGGGGTACTCAGTGGTGCATGGGCCTAGTCTTTCTGTGGGGTTTCTTGAATTTGAACATGATTGAGGGCATGGATGGCATTGGATTGTGGTGATTTTTGTGTGTTTTTCAATTTTTGGGGGTGGTGTTGGGGCCTTTTTCCCGGGGTACTCAGTGGTGCAGGGACTGAGTCTTTCTGTGGGGTCTCTTTAATGTAAACATCATGGAGGGCATGGATGGCATTGGATTGTGATGATTTTTGTGTGTTTTTCGATTTTTGGGCTGTTGTTGGGGCCTTTTGCCCAGGGGTACTCAGTGGTGCATGGACTGAGACTTTCTGTGGGGTCTCTTTAATGTAAACATCATGGAGGGCATGGATGGCATTGGATTGTGGTGATTTTTGTGTGTTTTTCGATTTTTTGGGCTGCTCTTGGGGACTGGCCATGTGGATGAGGGCCATTTTGAGTGCTGGTACAGGCAGGCCCTGGCCATGTGCTGGGAGGCAAGGGGCCATTTTGAAGGCAGGCAGTGTTCTAAAGGCCTGCACCCATTTTGCCTAGCTTTCATCCTTTATGCCCAGGGGTAGTGAGTGGTGCATGGACCTAGTCTTTCTGTGGGTACACAGACAAAATATCGATTTTTAAATATCGATATGCAAAAATATCGAAGTTTAAATATCGATATACAAAAATATCGAAGGTAAGTAATATCGACAGTCTAAATATCGATATTGGTATGATATCGGTAATATCGAAGTTGTAAATATCGAAGTTAATAATATCGAAATTAATAACTTTGATGTTACTAATATCCATTTTTAAATAAATTTAGTGTATATTATATTGTATTTATTATGTTTTATTATTTATTTTTAATGTTATTTTATTAAATATTGTCTTTTACTACTGTAGCGGGTTGTGGGTTTATAGGGGAATAGGGTGGGAAGTAATTTAATTATGTTAAATTAATTATTAATTATTAGGAATTATTAATTAATTAATTGAGAATTAATTTTAAATTATTTTTAATTAATTTATTAATTGATACATATGTTCTGTAGCGGGTTATGGGTTTATAGGGGAATAGGGTGGGAAGTAATTTAATAATACTTAATTAATTGATATGTGTTTGTACATATTTTAATTAATAATTAATTGGTAATTAATTTCTATTAATTACTTAACTAATTATTATAATTTTTTTCATATTTATAATGATTAATTAGTTGGTAATTAATTATTATTAATTATTTAATTAAATTAATTATAGTAATTTTTATATATAATTTATTGTTATTCTTAATTAATTAATTGTGCAAAATAATATTAATTTTTAAATTAAATTAATTACAGCAAATGTGCTAATATATTTTCTTTATTGTTATTGTTAATTAATAATTAATTGGTAATTAAATAATATTAATTAATTTTGGGTACAGGGGTATTTTTAGGGTTCAGGGTCAGTTTTCAGTTCATTGGTACAGGGGTATTTTTAGGGTTCAGGGTCAGTTTTCAGTTCATGGGTAAAGGGGTATTTTTAGGGTTCAGGGTCAGTTTTCAGTTCATGGGTAAAGGGGTATTTTTAGGGTTCAGGGTCAGTTTTCAGTTTTTGGGTAAAGGGGTATTTTTAGGGTTCAGGGTCAGTTTTCAGTTCTTGGGTACAGGGGTATTTTTAGGGTTCAGGGTCAGTTTTCAGTTCATGGGTAAAGGGGTATTTTTAGGGTTCACGGTCAGTTTTCAGTTCATGGATAAAGGGGTATTTTTAGGGTTCAGGGTCAGTTTTCAGTTTTTGGGTAAAGGGGTATTTTTAGGGTTCAGGGTCAGTTTTCAGTTTTTGGGTAAAGGGGTATTTTTAGCGTTCAGGGTCAGTTTTCAGTTTTTGGGTAAAGGGGTATTTTTAGGGTTCAGGGTCAGTTTTCAGTTCATGGGTAAAGGGGTATTTTTAGGGTTCTGGGTCATCTTTGGGTTTTTGGGGTACAGTCGTACAGGGTAAAAATTAAATAAATTTAAATTAAATCAAATGAAATTACAAAATATAAAATTACATTAAATTATTAAGTTTTTAATTTATTTTAAATGTATATGTATTAGTTTAAATTTTTTAATTATGTTTTAATATTTTTATTTAATATTTGTAACATTATATGTATTTTATAATTATTTTAACATTATTATTAATACATTTAAAAAAACGATATTTTTAATTTCGATATTTTTGTACTACGATATTATTTTTTCGATATTTTTGTACTTACCTTGTTAGGGATAGGATTCCGATATTTTTGACTTCGATATTTTTGTCCCGATATTTTTGTATGTCGATATTTTTGATTTCGATATTTAGTCAGACATTCCTTTCTGTGTGGTGTCTTGAATTTAAACATCATTAAGGGCATGGATGGCATGGTATTGTGCCGATTTTTGTGTGTTTTTTTATTTTTTGGGCTGCTGTTGGGGCCTTTTGCCCAGGGGTAGTGAGTGGTACATGGACTGAGTCTTTCTGTGGGTCTCTTTAATGTAAACATCATGGAGGGCATGGATGGCATGGGATTGTGCTGATTTTTATGTGTTTTTCGATTTTTTTGGCTTCTCTTGGGGACTGGCCATGTGGGTGGGGGCCATTTTGAGTGCTGGTACAGGCAGGCCCTGGCCATGTGCTGGGGGGCAAGGGGCCATTTTGAAGGCAGGCAGTGTTCTCAGGCCTGCACCCATTTTGCCTAGCTTTCATCCTTTATGCCCAGGGGTACTCAGTGGTGTATGGGCCTGGTCTTTCTGTGGGGTGTCTTGAATTTAAACATCATTGAGGGCATGGATGGCACGGGATTGTGGAATTTGCGGATTTTCGGTAAATTCGCAATCCGCGAACTCTCACAAATTTGCCGAAAATCCGCAAATTCGCACACAGCGGATTTTTTTGCTTGGTGATACAATATTGCGGCGCGCAGCGTTCACTTAACGTCATTCAGTTGTTTGGATGATTACGTCATCGCCGCTTGCCACCTTGCACAGCACGCATCGCGAGAGTTCGCAATTGACAACACGTAGATGCGGCCGGCAGCAACATTCTCGCAATCGCGAAATTGCAAACTTTGCAATTCTGCACAAGAAATCCACCAGCAAGCAGCATATACCTTCTGAAAATGATGATTTTTATCAGAATAACTCCTCAGGTTGACATTTGCCTGCACTTTTTTTTGCAAGGAGTCTATTTTTGGGAGGGGGGTGGAAGGAAGGAAGTGCCCCACAGCCTCCAACTTCCTGTTCCTGTCCAGCAGGCTCCTCCCAGTGCTTTCTTCATGTGCTGATCACTTCATTCGTATCTAGACCTGGAAGGATTACTTTTTGTGGATGCTGCTGGATATTTGGATTTGAGGTCTTTTTGACTTTCTTTGGATCACTTTTGGATTAGAAATTTCACAAGTAAGTTTGTTTGGGGCATTACAGTTGCTGCAACTACAATTTTGGAATTTTCGATTTTTGGGCTGTTGTTGGGGCCTTTTGCCCAGGGGTACTTAGTGGTGCATGGACTGAGTCTTTCTGTGGGGTCTCTTTAATGTAAACATCATGGAGGGCATGGATGGCTTGGGATTGTGCTGATTTTTGTGTGTTTTTCGATTTTTTTTGGCTGCTGTTGGGGCCTTTTGCCCAGTGGTAGTGAGTGGTGCATGGACTGAGTCTTTCTGTGGGGTCTCTTTAATGTAAACATCATGGAAGGTATGGATAGCATGGGATTGTGCTGATTTTTGTGTGTTTTTCTATTTTTTTGGCTGCTGTTGGGGACTGGCCATGTGGGTGGGGGCCATCTTGAGTGCTGGTACAGGCAGGCCCTGGCCATGTGCTGGTGGGCATGGGGCCATTTTAAAGGCAGGCAGTGTTCTTCAGGCCTGCACCCATTTTGCCTAGCTTTCATCCTTTATGCCCAGGGGTAGTGAGTGGTGCATGGGCCTAGTCTTTCTGTGGGGTGTCTTGAATTTAAACATCATTGAGGGCATGGATGGCATAGAATTGTGCTGATTTTTGTGTGTTTTTCGATTTTTTGGGCTGCTGTTGGGGCCTTTTGCTCAGGGGTGGTGAGTGGTGCATGGGCCTAGTCTTTCTGCTGTGGGGTGTCTTGAATGTAAACATCATTGAGGGCATGGATGGCATGGGATTGTGCTGATTTTTGTGTGTTTTTCGTTTTTTTTTGGCTGCTGTTGGGGCCTTTTTCCCAGAGGTAGTGAGTGATGCATGGACTGAGTCTTTCTGTGGGGTCTCTTTAATGTAAACATCATGGATGGCATGGGATTGTGCTGATTTTTGTGTGTTTTTAGATTTTTGGGCTGTTGTTGGGCCTTTTGCCCAGGGGTACTCAGTGGTGCATGGACTGAGTATTTCTGTGGGGTCTCTTTAATGTAAACATCGCGGAGGGCATGGATGGCATTGGATTGTGGTGATTTTTGTGTGTTTTCTGACTTTTTGGGTGGTGTTGGGGCCTGTCCATGTGGGTGGGGGCCATTTTGAGGCCTGTTCCAGGCAGGGCCTGGCCATGTGGGTGGGGGTCTAGGGGCCATTTTGAAGCCAGGCAGTGTGCTTTGTTGTGCCGTAGGCCTGCACCCAATCTGCCATGCTTTCATCCATTATGCCCAGGGGTACTCAGTGGTGCATGGGCCTAGTCTTTCTGTGGGGTTTTTTGAATTTGAACATGATTGAGGGCATGGATGGCATTGGATTGTGGTGATTTTTGTGTGTTTTTCAATTTTTGGGGGTTGTGTTGGGGCCTTTTTCCCGGGGTACTCAGTGGTGCTGATTTTTATGTGTTTTTCGATTTTTTTGGCTGCTCTTGGGGACTGGCCATGTGGGTGGGGGCCATTTTGAGTGCTGGTACAGGCAGGCCCTGGCCATGTGCTGGGGGGCAAGGGGCCATTTTGAAGGCAGGCAGTGTTCTCAGGCCTGCACCCATTTTGCCTAGCTTTCATCCTTTATGCCCAGGGGTACTCAGTGGTGTATGGGCCTAGTCTTTCTGTGGGGTGTCTTGAATTTAAACATCATTGAGGGCATGGATGGCACGGGATTGTGCTGATGTTTGTGTGTTTTTCGATTTTCTGGGGTGTATAACTGATGTTCCTCTGTCTTCCAATGCTTGTAGATGCACAAGAGAACCACCAGTGCCAGGAAGAAGTCCTGCAGCGGTGTGTGCAGTATAACGTCACGCGACATCACGTGTGGCCACAGACAAGACAACTCTGCAACTCGTGCAACTGCGGCCTGCTGTTCTGACATCTGAAGAAGATGGCCCCAAAAAAAGTTCCCCGTAGCGCCTCTATTAAGAAAGTTGCCAGTAAGGAGAATAAGAAGCAAGTGGCGCCACTTACAAAGGAGACTGGTGTGCCGACCGCCGCATTTTTTGGGAAAAAAAGTACGCCTGCAGCAGCAGCGGGGTCTGCTGGGGACCAAGCTGGGAGCAGCACCCCGCTCCATCGGGCTCAGTGCCACCACCACCAGGCCAACTTAAGTCCAAGCCCTTGACTGCTACAGAGGCAGCCAGTCTAGTTGTTCAATCACCATCGACCAGTGGTGTTGGCTCATCGCAAGAAAGTAGCAACAATGTCCCTCAATCAACACAGGTTGTTGTAACTCATCTTACGAGTGTTCAACAACCACAGCCGCAACAACAACCACATGTGCAAGTACAAGCCCAAGTACATGTGGAAGGAGAGGCAGCGCAAGGTGATGCGCAAGCAGAGGTGCATGGAGCGGCACAAGTGCCCACAATAGTTGCTCCTCCCGAAGTAGGGGCACATCAGGAAATCGACATTCAAGCCGGGGTATCATTTGAGGAAGCCACTCCTCCTGATCATTCATTGTCTTCCACATCCCTAGCAAGGAATAGATCAAGGATGGTGTCTACATCTTCTTCAAGCCCCCTTCCTTCTGATGATATGGATCTAAATTGGGACCCACCACAGCCGTCTGAGAGGGAGGCACACCATGATCTGACAAAGGTAGCTAAGCCTAAAAAGGTAGGTCCCCGAAACTCTCGTACTTATGGAGTGTGGTGCTGAAGAAGAAGTGGCGTATACTACTCCTGCTGATGAAGACTCTGACGACGACGACGCAGTCATCATACACGCCACTCCAGCCTCAGCGGGCATGCAGCAAACAGACATTTTAACCTTAGCCCGAAAAGCTGCTGAGCGTGATGTTGTCGTCGAGGAGGCAATGGCACCACCATCATTGGAGTTAACTAGTACACCACCACCTACCGCTTCCATATTCTCACCAGAAGGGACCTCCATCCACCTCGACCTCAATTAGTGGTGGTGCAAGTGCACAACGTAGTAAAGTTCGGCAACACACATCCTCCACTTCATCTGGCATTAGCAGCAAGACCAGTATCGCCTCCTCCGCCCCCACAGACATTTGAAGTCCGCAGTTTGGAACTTCTTTAGTGTTTGCACAACAAGGGAAAACATAGCCATTTGTAGCATTTGTAAGCTTGCAGTTAGTCGTGGTAAGCTTGGTACCAACTATGGTACCGGAGGCCAGAGAGGTCATCTTGAGATACAGCACACTGTCCAATGGCATGCGCACCTAAAGGAGATCAAGGAAGCCCGAATTGGAAGTCAACAAACTGATGATGACGAGGAGGAAGAAGCGTCAAACATTTCTTCACTTACACCCAGTACCCCTGTCAGCAGCACACCCCCTGTGATCCACACTAAGAGTGTGGGAGAGAGTGAGACACCAATGCGAAAAAGTTCATCATCACCAAGCGTAATTGGGTCGAAGAAGTCATCATCATCATCCCGTAAAATCATGGTCCAGCCCGCCATTAGAAGCATGTTTTTTTCAGAAGCGCCATTTGAACGCAACCACCCAATGACGCGTCTGTATAACACTAAGCTGGCTAAAATGCTAGCTCTGGACCTTTTCCCTTTTTCTTTTGTGGAAGGGGTTGGTTTTCTTGAATTAGTGGCAACACTCTCCCCTAAATGGAAGGTTCCTAGCCGGTTCTATTTTGCCAGAGTTGCGGTTCCATCAGTACATGCAGATGTGCTGGAGGTGATTGGGGCAACTTTGCAGAAGAGTGCTGTTCACACTATACATCTGACAACAGACATGTGGACCAGTGGCGCAGGCACTGATTACATGTGCATCACTGCACACTGGGTCTCTTTTTCAGGAGTTACAGCAAAGCTAAGGGCAGGTGTTGACCCGGACAACGTTTTTAAAGCTGCTCGGAAACATGCAACACTAACCATGTTTGGCATGGAGACAAGTCATACAGGATAAAAATTTTTGCAGGAGTTTAACACAAAGGTCTTTCAATGGCTGTTCCCAAAAAAACGCAAGATTGGTTATGTTTCCACGGATAATGGCGCCAATGTAGTTAAGGCCATGGATATGGGTAACTATTTTAGAGTGCCGTGTTCGGCGCACTGTATAAACCTGGTTGTTAAAAAATTCTTGAGTGAAGAAAGTCCAGTGTGCGAGTTACTGACCACCTGCCTAAGAATGTGCACACATTTCAGCCATTCTTTTAAGGCCCGGAAGCATCTGAGGGGCCTGCTACATGAACATTGACTGCCAGTGAAAACACTCATCCAGGAGGTGGCAACACGTTGGAACTCAACCTTCTACATGCTTGAGCGTCTGTATGGGCAGTTTACTGTAGTTGATCAGTATTTCCTTACACTGGGTACAGCTATGAAGAACCTGAGGCTAGATGTGGAGCAATGGGAGCTAGTTAAAAGCCTGACAGACATGCTTCGTCCTTTTGTGGTCTTCACGCATGCAGTCAGCAGGGAGGACTGTAATTTGGGAAAAGCTATCCCATTGTTGCACATGCTAGAGCACCAACTGTAGGCGGTGTCTTCTATGTTTCAAAAAGATGAGGAAAAGCAAGAAGCTTTTGATTTGGCGGAGAAATTATCACAGAGCCTACTTTGCGATGAACGTCTTCAAAAGATCCACACAGAACAGCATTACATTTGTGCTACTATTCTGGATCCACGCGACAAAAAGGCACTGGCAGGCAGAGCATTCTTTCCTTTTGGCGACGCAGCAGTTTTAAAGTACAAACGTTGGCCAGCTCTGTCAGCCATGTGGTTTGAAAGAGAACGGCAGGAAATTGAAGGAAAAGGCAGTATATCAGCATCAGCAGGCCATCCGGAGTCAAAAGAATCCACTTCTGCACCTGTGGCTGTGGCAGAAGTGACCTCTCAGCCGTTAAAGACACCAGCAACCGGATCATCTGCACCAGACACAACAGTAACATTGTGTGAAGAAGAGGATTGCCGAACTAAGCTTGGGTTTGCTTCTCAAAAGGTCCCAGCAAAAAGTAAACAAAGTGGAGGAACCGTGGAGAACCTTGAGTCGATGATGCAGGACTATCTGAATGACTCAACAGAGGTCTATGTTCAGGATGACCCATTGGCGTATTGGCATGGGAAAAAAGAATTGTGGCCAACCTTGCTATAAACTACTTGTCTTGCCCACTCGCAAGAGTGTCTTCTGAACGTGTTTTCAGCGCTGCTGGTGGCATTGTAACTTGCAAAAGGACCCGCCTCTCGCCCAAAAATGTGGAGAGGTTAACAATGATCAAGATGAATCAGCACCTCATACCACCAGATTACAAAGTACGAGAATACATGCCGGAAGAAAACGAGGAGGACACCAACTTAGATGAGGGAATTTCTTCTCTGTCAGGTGACCTACTCCCGCCTGAATTCGCAGAGTATGAGTACGAACTCTTCTACCCTGACAATGAGCCCTGAAAAAGAGCCAATGAATTAATAACTTTCTTTTTCGTCCTTATTCACTTTTATTCCTGTGTGTATGTCTTTCTTTGTTTTGCAAAGTCAATATAAATAAAAACTTTAATCACCTAATCACAAAAACAAGCCCATCAGCAGAACTGTCTTCACTTATTTGCTTATTGATTTGAAGGTGCCGCAGTCTGCATTCCTCAGGTTCACAAGTTCACAAGAACATGCTCCTCTATCCTCCTCCTCCAGACTCCTATTTCCCTCAAAGCAGAGGGCTGGATTACGCCCAATAAAGAAAGACTCTGCACTTGTGGGGGTGTTCTACTTCTTTGCGGTTGAGTTGATGGCTCTGGGGCCATTGCTGAGAAGGTCTAATACCGGATAAAAGTGGTTTGGCGAAAATCAGACTAGAAGACGTTTTTGCCTTTTTGTTCACTATCATGTTTTCGGGGCCTGTTTGGGGGGCTTCCTGGTGTTTGTGGGTGGGTTTCTGGGTCTGGGAGCACTGCTGGCACAGTCTAATGTTGATTGCATTTGTTTTCTAGGACATCCATGGTGGAAAAGTAGAGTCATGACCTAGCTGCACAGCGCGTTTGGACAGAAGGCCGAAAAATATTGTAAGTATGAGATTTTCCATTTTTGGCTTTTTGCCTGTTTGGGGTGTTGTGCTTTTTTGCGGGTGGGTTGGCGGGTCTTGGAAGGTGCTGGGAAGGTCTAATACCGGATAAAAGTGGTTTGGCAAAAATCAGACTTGAAAAAGTTTTTGCCTTTTTGCTCACTATCATGTTTTCGGGGGCCTGTTTGGGGGCTTTCTGGTGTTTGTGGGTGGGTTTCGGGGTCTGGGAGCACTGCTGGCACAGTCTAATGTTGATTGGACATCCATGGATGAAAAGTGGAGTCATGACCTAGCTGCACAGCGCGTTTGGACAGAAGGGTGAAAAATATTGTAAGTATGAGATTTTTCATGTTTTGCTTTTTGGCTGTTTGGGGGTCTTCTACTTGTTTTTGCCTGGGTTGACGGCTCTGGGGCCATTGCTGGGAAGGTCTAATACCGGATAAAAGTGGTTTGGACAAAATGCATAAGGAAAAAGTTTTTGCTTTTTCTGACATTTCGCTCCATGTAGCATTTTCGGGGGCCTGTTTTGGAGGCTTCCTGGTGTTTGCAGGTGGGTTTCGGGGTCTGGGAGCACTGCTGGGTATGTATACTTTTTATTGCAAGTGGTTTGAAGCAAATCCATGGTGGCAGAGGGGAGTTAGGGCCTAGCTGCAGAGCACGCACGGAGTGATTTTGTAAATTGCCCTAAAAAATGACTACGTCCCCATTTTTGTACTTTTGCTTTTTGGCTGTTTGGGGGTCTTCTACTTGTTTTCGCCTGGGTTGACGGCGCTGGGGCCATTGCTGGGAAGGTCTAATACCGGATAAAAGTGGTTTGGACAAAATCCATGAGGAAAACGTTTTTGCTTTTTCTGACATTTCGCTCCATGTAGCGTTTTCGGGGGCCTGTTTGGGGGGCTTCCTGGTGTTTGCGAGTGGGTTTCGGGGTCTGGGAGCACTGCTGGGTATGGATACGTTTGATTGCAAGAGGTTTGAAGCAATCCATTATGGCAGAGGGGAGTTAGGGCCTAGCTGCAGAGCGCGCGCGGAGTGATTTTGGAAATTTGCCTGAAAATGACTAAGTCCCCATTCTTGTACTTTTGCTATTTAGCTGTTTGGGGGTCTTCTACTTGTTTTTGCCTGGGTTGACAGCTCTGGGGCCATTGCTGGGAAGGTTTAATACCGGATAAAAGTGGTTTGGACAAAATCGGAGGCGAATTTTATTTTGCGTTTTTGCTGACTTGCTTGTCTTTGAGGTGTTGTTTGGGGGGGTTCTGGGTGTTTGTGGGTGGGTTTTGGGGTCTGGGAGCACTGCTGGCACAGTCTAACTTTGATTGCATTTGTTTTTCAGAAAATCCATGGTGGAAAAGTGGAGTCATGACCTAGCTGCACAACGCGTTTGGACAGAAGGCCGAAAAATATTGTAAGTATGAGATTTTCCATTTTTGGCTTTTTGCCTGTTTGGGGGTGTTGTGCTTTTTTGCCGGTGGGTTGGCGGGTCTTGGGGCATTGCTGGGAAGGTCTAATACCGGATAAAAGTGGTTTGGAGAAAATCCATGCTGAATAGTCTTTTGGTACTTTTTGTAACTTAGGGTTTGTTAGGGTTAGCACTAGCAGCAGTATTCCATGTGTTTGGGGGTGTCCTAGATTTTTGCAACTGGGTTCTGGGATCTTAGAGCACTTGTGGGAATGTGTAATTTTGGTTGCAAGTGATTTGAAGAAAATACATGGTGGGAAAGGGGGGATTTGGCCTAGTTAAAGAAAGCGTTTGCCACTATTCTTAACTTAGGGCTCGTTAGGGTTAGCAGTATTGTATTGCATGTGTTTGGGCGGGGGGCTGTTTGTGGGGGGGTTTGCGAGTCTTGGAGCGATGCTGGGTTTGGATACTTTTGCTTGCTTGCAAGTGGTTTGAATACAATCCACGGTGGGTAAGGTGGATTTTTGGGCCTACTTTACTTTCAAAGTACGTTTTGTCACCATTTTTCTACTAGGCCTCGTTTTTTGAGATCTGATTGGGGTCTTCTACATTTTTGCGACTGGGTTTAGTAAGGGTCTGGGAAGGTCTAATTTTCTTCTAAAACACAGTTTACAATACAGTACACCTAGCTTGAGAGGAAAGATCCGCTAAATTAATTCACCCATACTTATTTATCCGTCAAAAGGAGACTCAGACAGAGTACGCACTTTCAAAAATATTGTACTGTCTATTAGCAAACTCAAAGTGTGACTTTTTGCACTACACAGCGTACATACCTTATATTTATTTGTCAGTGGTGTTCTAATATCACTTCCTGTTTTTCCATCAATAATTACAGGCCGGGTTTCAGTCTGTGTAATGGGAAAAAAAGGATGAAGTCAAGCTTCACATTAGCGAGCCGCAATTCAGCATCCGCCAGGCAGGCAGTGGACAGGGTGTCTACTGGTCACCAACATTGAAGGACGGAGCGTCAGCTGGAATGGAAGAGTCCCGCTAATAAGAGGAATGGTTTGATGCATGCAACTTACCAAATTCAACAGGACAACTACAACAACATACAGATACAGTATCCGTTCTTTTCTAATTATCTTTTAAGTAATGTTATTGCTATGAACTTCTATGAGTGTGACTCTGCATTTCTTTCATCTCTCTAAATTCATCCCTACAGCCATTTTATAGGTTTTACTTGTGCTATTTTTTAAACCTAATTTAATGTCAGAAGTGTTTCTCTGAGTGCAGAGATAGGCAAGTGAAAACGCATAATTAGTACTGCAGCCCTGTACTGTCTCATTCTTTCATTCACGGTTGTCGAAAGTACTACTTACTTTTCAGTAACCATGCATGCAGTAGTGCATGCACTTCCTTTATGTCACTTAAAAGATTTATGGTTAGCTTTGTACCCAAAGATTTCTTTATCTTCAATTATTGTTTGTCCATGCTGTGCTTTTTTTTCTTCTCTCAACAAAACTTTCCCAAAATCCCCCATTCCCATTCATTTTCCAAACCCTAACCCTCTACCCCCGGGCTGTGTGGTTTTGATTGATGTGTGACTAAATGACAGCAATAATTCCACACACATGCTGGGTAGGATAAGGTCATAGCAACAGGCTGGTGAAGGAATCAGAGGATATATTCTATTCTTACTCAGCTTGACACTCAGTCACTATTGGCAAATGAAAGCAGATTTTCATGTGCGCCATCAACTTGATTGGTCATCAAGAACATCCTCCTCCTAGACGTGGCAAATTATTACGCTGCTGTCTCCTTCACCTTCGGTACTATTTCTTGTAGTAGTAGCCAATGTCAAAGAAATTCAACGCAAGTACTAGTTATACTTTCAATACTTTAAAATTTGTTAGGCTACATTGTGGCACTGTTCTAGTGTACTGGCACCTGCTATATTCTCTATTAACTGTTCTAATGCTACGGTAAGGACAAACAAAGTTTCATTTTCTTTTTTTCAGATGCTGCAACTGCCACTGTGTAACACCACTAGTACCACCGCAATTATGACATTTCATCTGCCCAGGATTGCCAACCTTAATTGCCATTTGCCGTGCAGCCAGGTCTGTGCCTAGCCCTATTTCCAAACAAAAATTACAGGTAAGATAAGCGTTTGGGGGGAGGAAGTATAATGGAGTATTAGGAGAGACGAGAGACTGACGCTAGTACTAGTAAAGTCCTAGGACTATTGATTGAATTCACTTACTCTGTGAGAGGCACTTAGGTTTGAAAACATTTTGGCAATTAATTACACAACTTGAATCAAGATGCAACTTAACTGTTAAACTCCCACCCACCAGCCTCAAAAGCAGTAAAAAAAACACGTATGCTAAGATAAAGTTCAAAGTATATTTATATCCCTAACAAAAATAAACTCCCGCAAGACCCACCCAACCCACCCCCACTCACTAACCCCAACGAATGTCCGTGAAAAGTAAAAAAAAAACAACTCCCAATTCACACCCCCAGAAGTCTTTAAAAAAGGGGCAAGGGACAGTCTCCTCCTACTGCTGGCTGCTGCTGTTGACTTTCTGGGCCAGGTCGGCATGCTACTTGCGGAGGGTCTCGAGCAGGGTTTTGGTGTTGAGGAGCTCCTGCTCGAGGTAGGAGACCCTCAGGGAAAGGCGGTGCATCCTTTTTTTGTAACTGCTGTGGGAGGCAGCTGATTTCTTTGCTGCTCGGCGGTGGCGGGTGGCTGCGGTACCCCGGCTCCGTACCGCTGGAGACCTGCGCTGACTGGGTGACCCAGGGAGCGCGGAGGAGGATGCAGCTGTCCCGGTAGATGTTGTGGTAGACTGCGTGTCCCCCTCCTCCTGGGCCACCAGCCGCCGATATTCGGCGACAGTCGCCTCCAGCGTCCGTTGCCGGGCCCTTTTAGCCAGCTCCTTCCGTGTTGGTTTGGAAGGAGCATCTATATGAAGACAGAAAGACATAGTCTGTAACCAATGCTCTTTAAGATTAACACAAAATGATTTAGCAGAAAGTTGTGTCACATTAGAACTAGCAACTTGCAAGCGCAGTACATAACTATTGTGGCCAGTATCTATCTAACCTCCCACTTCTTCATCCTTGCTCTAACATTAGTGGGAGTTTAAGGAATCAATTCTACGAGCACTATGGACTCACTCCATTAGAGTCGACTATGACAGTACACCAGTCTTATTCTTCTTCTTCTCTCTTGTTTAGCAAAATTGGTACGTTAACTTCTGCAAGCCGGCATAATGCCAGCACAGTCAACTTGCACCCGAGAAAAACAGACGCCCGCCATGATGAGTCAGACAGACTTGCGTTACTGTACCAGTTCAGTACATGCAGGTGGTGATGCTCTTACTTTTCTATTATGGGTGGCACTGAGAATACTCTGTTACAAGGGCTACTGCTTAATTAATTTAACTTTCACCCTACAGTACCAATGAATACTAGAAAAGGAAAATGAAGAAGATAAATAATCTGATTATCTATCACTGCACATGGTATGTATTTGCTTACATATGGGATGACTTTATGTACTTTGCTTTTTATTGAGTGAACAGTGATACATCTACACATGAATGACCGAGTTCTACTAAACTTATTAACAGAGGTAGTGAGTGGCCATCATAATAGCCGGATATATGCTGTTCTTGCAATACAAACTACTGCTACTATTCATGGTAGTATTCGGACAAAATCACAACTTCTTTTCCTTGCCTTTCCAACACTGGGACGGACGTGCAGGGGCGGTGTTACATGCTCTTCAAAGTAACACTTACTTCATCCAGTGACCGTCTACTCTCTTTAGATACACATATGCTATCTAAGAGTCGGATAGTACAATTGATCCAGCATCCATCCATTCAAACTATATGTCAATCATTCTTCTTCATGTCTCCCATCTGGACAAACCTTACGTTTTTCTCATGGGGAGCACACTATGCAGTCTGCAATCTCAATAAGTTAGGAATATAAGAGCTTACCACTGCCCGCCACTACCGTGGCAACCTGCGCAGCAGTGTGGCCTGGCACTTGCACCGCCTCCTCCCCAGAGCTTTCCTCCACCTCCGCTCTGGGCCCAGCACCAGATGTTCCACCTACAAAATACATTTAAGAATGTTAGATGTCATAGACATACACCACTCACTAGTATTTTGTCTAGGAATGAAGAAATGTGAATTCAGAAACCAATCTAATAATTTGCGACTGTCTACTCTAAAGTAAAAATGTCCCTTTTTCCAGGGAAGGGTGTTGTCTTGCTGCACTTTTTGGCACAACTGATGAATGCTTGCTTTTTAACACGCACCCTTTTTCTCATAACAGACAGAAGCTTCACTTCTAAGAACAAATCATCATAACTAGGACGAAGGGACCAATGATTCAGCACCAAAAAGAAAAATGAAAGTTCAAACCAGGTGAGGGCTCGGCTCGCCCACAATAAATGTGTGAAATAAATCACTATAAGCACTTTTCCATTTTTATTCAACCGTTTATGTTTAATGACAAGCTTGATTTTAATAAATATTTTTACTTTAATAAAGCCTTAAAACTTAAATAGACTCTGTGGTTTTTGGTCATGAGTGAATGAGCAAAAGGTTTTGCAATTTGCAAGCATGAGTCCGTGCCTCTGACACCTCCGTACTCTTGTCCTGCGTTGGATAATCATCATTGGGGATCAATCATTGATGAATTCTGTAGCAAAATGACTCTGCCACACTATCTAGTCAGTAAGGAGATTGGGGGTTCTTCAAAATCTGATATCACTGAGGTATGTGGAAGTCTACCTGCGCATTGTTATGCACTATTTAGTGTCCATAGTTCTGTTTGTGCAGATTTGTCTCTGCAACAGTAGTAGTATGGATTGTCCTCCTAGCCAAACCAAAAGTAAAGTAGTATCTTATTCTTTCTTGGTGGCCATTCACCTTTTTATTGTTGGTAATTGTCAAAGCATAAACATTTAGAAGACTTGAAAATACATTATGGACAATCCCAGAGGACTGCACTCAGTGCATAGAGCTATTGCTGACTAGAATGGGAGTTACATTTTACACCTTTTTCCAAATGTGCAATCTTAGTTAGCTACACAGACAGACTAATAAGAATAATCTAGTAATACCACAGGGAGTCATAGTCGAGGCAGGATAAGAATTTAGATACAGTCTACAAGAAGATCAAAGACGATTTAGAAAAAATCGAATGAGGAACGCTAGGAAAAAATAGGTACTCTATATTAAAATTAAAACTTACCGGGGCCAGCAAAGGAGCCCTCGCCTGACCAATCCTGGCCTTGTTCAGCAGCAGCAGCAGCCTCCTCCAATGCCCTCTTGCCCCTGGGGGGAGCTGATGTACAACATAAAAGAAAGAAAGACCAGAAAACATGGATGATATTTGTCAACCAAATCAAACATTTCAAAAGAACAATAACAAAATACTTTTGAGTAATAGCAAATAGACAACTATTCCACGGGATATATTGACCTATCTCATGTGGTCTACTACAATATTAGTATTGCTTGATTTGCGGACCGTCGACTTGGAAAGTTGTGTAACTCACTATCCAAACTACTAAAAAGGTTCGCCTAGGACTGGCAGGCAGCAGTCCGCATCACGCGAAGTGACAGACAAAGTCCATCGTGATTGCAGATCAGCGACAACACTAAAACGTTTCCTACTACATTACCCAGTCATTAAAATACTCAAACTATCAATCCACCACCACTATTTCTTCTTATTGCCAGGTGTACAAAGGAAGGACTGGACTTGTGTCTGTAGGGGCAGATTTAGAAGCCACTTGCGGCTCTTTTGCTCCATTGTTGCGTGACTTTTGTGACGCAGCGGCAGTACAATAGAGGCGCCATGGTGTGGCGTATATTAACAGCGTGACGCATCACGTTGTAAAGCCCTGCGCCATCAGGGGGTGTTCCGGCGCAAGGGAGGGCGTTCCTGCGCAGGAACGCATCCTAAAAGTGGCTGAGGGAAATCTACAAGATTTCAATCAGTCACATTTAGGACAATGATGCGTGACTCAAACCCTGCGCCTGCTTGTAGCAGACGTACGGCTTGACGCAGCATTGGGGAGATAGGGCACCCCAGAGCATTGCTGGAGCTGCGCCATCGTTGTGACGCAACTCCATCAATGCGCTGCCTTTACGGCACAGATGCGTAACGCTTCGGTGACGTTTTGGGCCCATGGTGCGCCGTATTGTAAATACGGCGCACCATGGGTGGTGGTGGTGTGGCGCACAACTACTGGCGCATCCCTGCTTCTTTGCAGGGATGCGCCGGTAATCAAAAATCTTACCCTTAGTGTCTAGCATTACGCAGTTCTTTAAACTACACTCATACATAATTTCTCAGGCCAATGAAATGAACACAAAATCAAAAACAAATAAGCATAGTAGCAACGCTACTGAGAAGGAGAGCAGTGCAGCTGAAATGCACAGAAGACTTTGAAATATAATTTACCTACAATGTAATCAGCAGCATTACTGCTCTTGGTAAAAAACAAAAATTTGCAATATAATAACACACAGAGCAGGAGAAAACAGAGTAGTGAAGTCATAGCTACTACTACTCACCAAGCCGGGGATCTCAAGGCCGAGCAGGTCGATCAAGTCGCGTTCCCGGTCCAGGAGATCCGTCCAACGGTGGGTGGCCTGGTTGTAGGTGCGCTGGACCCAAGAGTGTTGGTACATGGCCCGGCACACCTTCTCCCACCGCTTCCGGCGCTCCCGGATCCCGTACCCGCTAGCGATCTTGCCACCTGCCATGATGGTCCTGGGGAGGCGGCGCTGAACATAAAAAACTAGTGCGGCCACCTCCTCAGCGCTGAAGATCTCCCGGGCTGTGACCTGCTCCCCCCTCAAACGCCCGCACGGGAGCCGGGCACGGGGTGCGGGACCCTTCCCCTTCTCAGGATGCTTTCCGGCTCCCTTTACCATGGTCTGGGCAGAAAGGAAGCTAAATAATAAAGAAGAATAGGGAAGAAGAAAAGAAAAGAGTTTTAAAAAGTTGTTTAAAATTAACCAAAAGTAGCAGAAAACACAAAAATATAGAGCTAGAAAAATAGAGGGATAGATAATAAGTAAAATAGATAAAAAAAACTTCAAACAAGCAAAGGATGGCAGAGATTCAGAGAGGATACAGAAAGCATGCCCAGAACCATAGCAATGAATGAGAAACAAGATGGCCGCGCCCGTTTACGACCGCGTAGGTAAGTTCGCGTGAGATTTACCTTGCAAACTTGTACTAGCGAGCCACACACTTTGGGAGATTACACATCGCGCCCGGAAACGGAAATACGTCATGCAAACAAGATGGCCGCGCCCGTGAACGACCGTGAGGGTAACTTTGCGCCGTTGCGCCACAAGCGGCTCGCTAAAACACACAAAACCTGGGGCGTGGCTACGCAAGCGGAGATGGCGGTTGCAGCTTGCTAGAGCTCCCGCCGGCCCGCCATTAATCCGACGATTTATCCTGGTCCCCAAGCCCGCAAACCCGCAACCACAACGAGACTGATGTTGCCGGAGGCGCCGGGGACCATCCGGTGTGCTCGGTGGCGATCCCGCGCCTCTGGGCGGAGCTGAGCGGTGAAGTGTGAGGTGCGGCCTGGTAGACAGCGGAGCAGCCGGGGCCTCGATTTTGGTGGAGCTGTGGAGCGCGCCGCTTGGCCGAGGGACGGCCGCGGTGTCCGCTTGTCCGGAGGCCGAGCAACTACTGGCGATCCTTCTCCCGGGGCCAGGCTGGGCCGGGGAGAGGTACAGGCGCAACGAGTGGACCGGAGCAGCGGAGGCGGCCTGGTGGCCCGGGCCCAGCCGGGATCTCGATTTTCGCGGCCCCGTGCCTGCAGGGGGCTGGCGGCCTGGGAAGTAGGCGGGCGTCCTGGCGATCCTGACCGGGAGCGGGCGGTCGATCTGTGGACCGGCTGGCAGCAACAGTGAGTAGTAGCCCTCCCCCGGCCCCCCTCCCCCGGGCCCGCAGACCAGAGCAGACACCAGCACGGTGGCGCGGGACGCAGTGGGTCCTCGCGCCTCCTGGAAGAACAACACCGGTCACAGAGGGCCCTGGTTATCGGTGGCTGGGGGGGCAGCTCCAGGGGGAGGTGGCTGAAATCCGCCCTACTTCTATCTGACACTGGGCCGTACCTGAGAGGCTTCTTCCGGGACTCCCCTCCTAGGGGCCGGCGACTCTAGTGGCCCTAATACACCTAGACGGTCATGACCAGGGGAGGTGCCGGCTCCACTAAACAAGTGACAATCGACAAATTTACGGGCCCGGTGGGGGCCCTGGATCGTCGGGAGGTGGTCCATCTGGAGGAGGGCCGGACAATGCAGCCCTTATGGCGGCCATAACCCAGTCAAGAGACATGCTGGACGCCAAGATAGGGGCAGTTGGCGCGGATGTGACCCTGTTGCGCCAAGATCTTAGAAACGCAGTGGCGCGAATCACGGAAGCCGAGTCCAGGGTGTCCGTGGTGGAAGAGGACGTAAGTGCCCTTAAGAAGAAAATGGCGGCGATGGAAACCGCACAGAGGACCACGGCGCTCCGTGTGGAAGATGCAGAAGGGCGGCCATGGCGTAATAACCTCCGATTCCTTGGATTTCCGGAGCGCTGTGCCAAGGGCAACATGGAACAATTCCTCACACAGTGGCTGGAGTCATGGATGCCCCCAGGGTCGCTATCTACCTGCTTTGTTGTCGAAAGAGCACACCGAGCCCTGACGCAAAGACCGCCCGAGAGCGAGCGGCCTAGGGCGGTAATCGCTAGACTGCTGAATTATCACGACAGAGACGCCATCCTGAGGGAAGCTAGAACTAAGGAAACCCTCCTATATGAAAACCAAAAGATCATGATTTTCCCTGACTATACTAAACTCGTACAGCAACAGCGCCATTCTTTCGTGGCGGCCAAAGCTAAGTTGAGAGGCCTTAAGCTACAATATTCCCTGTTGTACCCGGCGCGCCTGAGGGTGATCTTCCAGTCACGGACACTGTTCTTTGATACACCGGAAGACCTTTTCAGGTGGACAGATGAAACAGTGCAGGTCCGACCAAATTCTCAACCAGGACTTCATCCAGGCACTCCTGAGGGTTCACCACAAGCGCAGAGAGACCAAACGGCAAAGAGCAGGCGAACCAAATGCTCCAAATCACGCAAGCGCGCGGCCTCGGTCGATGGCACACAGGACACTGGTAGAACCGAAGATTCGGATCAGTCTGGAACGGATCACTGAGGACTCCGGAGCCTTGGCTCCATCTTCTCCTAGTAATGCTGTGACTCCTGGCTGAGTGCGCCGGGTCGCCTGAGACCTTTGACTCGCTACCTGTATTGCAGCCCTGAGACAGTACTGCTTCTGTCTCCTGATCGTAGATAGAGTTGTGGTGGGGGTGGGGGGCTCGGGGACTTCATGATAGGGGCTACCACTCTCCCAGTTGTGAGAGGGACACTGAGGGGAGGGGGGTGAGTTCACTGTTTTTCCTTTTTGGGATGTTGGGATCCATTGGTATGGGTGGGCCCGGGCCCTCTGTTTTGGTCTCGAGACTACCCATGCCGCGACAGGTACTTCATTGTTCATTGAGGTATAGGGTGGGGGGAGGCCGGGGATGGGCAGTCGGAGGTGCGGCTGCAGAGTTGGGGATGGGTACTGTTGGGGACTGTGAGACGGAGGGGTTGGTGGTTTTTCTTGGGGTAGATAGTAAAATGCATGTGTGTGTTGCGATAATGTTCCATGTGGTGTGCGGCGGGTGGCACTGGAATGAGGAGCTTTTATGGTTGACTCCAATTGACTATGGCTGAGTCGACTCATGGACTCCCAAAAGACTCTATGCGGGTGATTATGTGGAATGTCAGGGGGTTATTAGACAAGATTAAACGTGGGGCAGTGTTGCGCTGGGGGAAAAAAGAAGCTGCAGATATATTATTGCTTCAAGAAACTCACATGATGGGCACAAAGGCCCTGGGTCTGCAGAGGTTTGGTTATCAGCAGGTTTTCCATGCGGGGTTCACCAGGGGATCCAGGGGAGTGGCCATATTGATACACCGCAGGGTTGCATACGGTCACGAGAAGCAGTGGGTGGATCCTCAGGGTCGCTACCTGTTTGTCAAGGGCATGGTGGGCGCAGAACCCGTAGTGTTTGGGAGTATATACGCCCCCATCCCCCTGCAGTGGGCCCTGGCCGAGAGGCTGTTTGCAGTATGGGAAGACGTCTCCGGATCGCTGGCAGTGATTGGGGGTGATTGGAATGACGTGATGGACGTATGTGTGGATCGACGGAGGCGTCAAGAAGTGACCGAGACCACCCCCCCTTCCCTTCCATCCACCAGATTGCATGCAATGAGTGAGGGGCTAGGCTGGGTGGATGCTTGGCGACATATGCACCCTGTAACCTGTGAGTATACATTTCTATCAGCAGTACATGGCTCGTTCTCACGGTTAGATTGTGTATTTGTACCTAGAGAATACTTGTGAAGAGTGAAGGGCGCTGACATCTTGCCGAGGGGCCTGTCCGACCACTCCCCGGTTTCAGTTAGACTGGACCTACTTCAGAAACGGCAGCCGTTTAGATGGAGGATGTCCTCGTGGCATCTCCTGAACCCGGCATATACTAAACACTTGCGAGAAACCATAGATCACTATTGGCGGGAAAACCTAGTAGAAGGTGCTGACATAGGTGTGGTGTGGGAGGCTATGAAACCTACCATACGAGGGGTGGATATCGCATGGTGCTCAGCGGCCCGTCGGCAGCGTCAAGAACAAACTACAGAGGCGGCTGCGCGAGTGGCGACTCTAGAGCAGGAACACTGCGCTGGAGGTGACGATGTCGGTCTACGGCTGCTTCTGCAGGCACAGCAATCGTACGCGTCCCTATTGCTAGATGAAGCCAAACAGGCGTGGCTGGCCACAAGAAGTAGGGTATATCAATGGGGGGACAAGTCGTGATCAATGCTCCATAGATTGTGCCAGCACAACTTCCAACCCCTCATACTACCGGGTCTCACGAACGACAATGGAGAGGTCCTGACCGACCCAAACGAGTTGGCAGCGAGCTTCGCCACGTACTTTACAGCTCAGTACGCCCCATGCGACCAATTGCCCGAGGGCGACTTGGCCCGTTATCTCGCAGAGTTGCCGCCCATACCAGTGTCAGACGAGACCAAGAAGGCCCTGGATGCACCCCTCACAGCGGAGGAGCTGGGAGACGCTCTGGGGCAACTCAATGCCGGTAAGGCCCCTGGCCCGAATGGCTACCCGTGTGAATTCTTAAAAAAATTCCATGTGCAGCTGGGGCCACACTACCGCCGAGTGCTGGAGGCGGCACGTGCACGGGGTATACTGCCCCCAGACTGGCGCCATGCTGAAATAGTGGTCTTTCAGAAGCCTGGTAGACCCCCGGATAGCCATGATTCATATAGACCCATCTCCTTAATTAATAGTGAGGCTAAGATATTGGCCAAGGCTCTGGCGAACCGCCTGGCTCCACATATCACGAACTTAGTCCATTCGGACCAAGCAGGTTTTATGCCCCACAGGGCAACACGACACAATATCCGACGCGCACAGGCAGCGATCGACGCTGTTGGGGCCTTGGGGGATCAGGCGGCGCTGTTACTGGCCGATATCAACAAGGCCTTCGACTCGGTTAGGTGGTCGTACCTATTTGCGTTACTGTCTTGGCTCAACCTAGGCCCAGTTTTCCTGTTATATTTCAAACTCCTCTATACAGACATCACAGCCTCGGTGCGGGTCGCCGGGGCGGTGTCAGAGACATTCAACATTGGCCGAGGGACCAGGCAGGGTTGCCCTCTTTCCCCCTACCTATTTGCACTGGCCATGGAGCCCCTGGCTGCAAGAGTGAGCCGTGATGCGCTGATACGAGGCTTTGTGTGGAATACCACCCTGTCGGATAAGATTGCGTTATACGCAGATGATGTCCTCTTTTTCCTTACCGATTTGCAGCGCTCAGGCCCACGTGTCTTGGAGGTCATGCACATGTTTGGGGAGGCTTCGGGCCTATATCTAAACCTACATAAATCCACCTTATGGGTGCTAGCCGGAGGCACGGTGACGGATCCCTGGGCTTCGGGATTACGAATGGTCTGAAATACCTTGGGGTCTTTCTCTCGGACTCTGCTAACACTGCCTGGGAGTGTAACCTGCTGTCCGTCTGGGAGCGGGTTCAGACGGATGTCAAAACTTGGTCCCGAATGCCCCTGTCAATCTTTCGATCTGCCATTTTCAAGATGGTTGCGCTCCCGCGCCTACTCTACCAACTACAAAATCATCCGTATCCTATCCCACCCCAGTGGTTCAAACAGGTTAACTCGGTGCTGGGTCGCTTTCTTTAGGCTGGAGGTGCCGCCAGAGTGGCACTGCATACATGCTTTTTGTCCACCTACTGTGGTGGCTTGGCCACCTCGGATCTGCAGTCGTATTACCAAGCCGCTCATCTCCTCATTCTAAATGAATGGTGGTACGGTGACGGTGGGGATCCGGCCTATGCCCTGGAACGTACTTTGATGGGCGATAACTCGCTCCACACCATCCTATACTCACCCCGACTGCGTCGTTCACTGCCGAGGGTTACTAAACTCGTCTTTGCTGTATGACGACAGGCCTTACGTCGCATGGGCTGGTGAGGCAGACTGACCGCGGAAACGCCACTATGGCGGAACGGTTTGCTACCCGAACTCTCTAAATTATCAGGTTTTGATGCCTGGGACGCAATAGGTATCTCGCAGCTGGGCTAGGTGATGTCTGGAACGACGCTCAAGTCCTTTCAGACCCTTAGTACCGAATTTGATATGCCCCAATCTCAATTTTTTCGATATCTGCAATTCCGACACGCACTGACGCCCAGCATTACCAACCTTGACTCACTCCCTGAATTTAGCCCGATCGAAGCGAAGGTCTTCATGGGCGACCTTGGGGATAAAAAAGTATCACGCATCTACCAAACAATGGTCACCCACTGCTCCTCCACCCTTCTTCCGCTGAAGACGACCTGGGAGGCGGATATCGGTCCGTTGGATAAAGATGACTGGCGGGAAGCCTTAGAATCCCCGAGGGGAGCGGCTATCGCAATGCGGTTTCGACTCACACAGTTCAAAATTCTTCATAGAGCCTACTATACCCGAGAGCGTCTGTGGAAGGTGGGCCTGGTCGGGTCCCCAGAGTGTCTGCGGTGTGGGGCTGAGGTGGGTACGTTACTCCACACAGTATGGTCGTGCTCTAGGTTGGTTGGCTTCTGGAGGGGTGTTTGGGGATGCCTGTCTGAGGTGTTGGGCTGGACCCTCCCCCGTACTCACCGTCTGGGTTTGTTGCACATCATGGAAGGGGTGGGTGGTAATATCTATAAGCGACATCTGCTCCTCCTGGGGCTGGTAGTAGCCAAAAGGGACCTGGCCCGAGCATGGAAGAACGTGAGCCCCCCCCCCCCTGAGTGCGTGGAAGGCTGGTATGGACTTCTGTATGGGCCTGGAGAGGCCAATATTTGAAGCACGGGGATGCCCCCGCAAACATTTTAAAATATGGAAGAGGTGGGCAGACTACAGAGGCTTGACACTAGACCCCCCGGCGGAACAAGAAGAAGACCTTTAGCCCCGTATGGTCCGGCAAACCCGAGCACGCACACAATAGCCACGTCGAGAGCATACATCAGCACAGTTAGTACACACATGCATGGGGTTAGGGTGGGTTCCAGGGAGGGTTCTGGGAGTTGGGTGGGTAGATAACTAGACAGGATGAAGGTGGGGTAACTGTTTACTAGTATCCTTGATTGCATTGCTTCTTTGCTTGGACACTCAGTTTATGTTGTGATTGTACCATAATGTCTGGTGGTATCGTCCTGAATGTGGGATGCCACTCTATTTCATATGCTCATCTTTATCAATAAAATTGTTGTGAAAAAAAAACCACACAAAACCTTGCGAACTAACACGCCACAAAAAAACAAATCGCATATTCGCACAAATTCACGGCTTCCGAATGCGATCTCGTGCAAATTCACGCCCCGCGAATCCCGCGAAATTGCAGAAAAACGAGTTTTACAAAACTGAAAGCACTCAGCAGCTGCAAAAGTTCAAACTCATCATTAGTAGCCATTCCCTGTAGTGCTTCCTGAGGGGCCCCTCCAGAGTTCAGTTGCATACTTGCAACTATTCTATGACCCTGCTCTGACCCTCGCAGCAGGCTCATAGAATAGCTACAAGTAGGCCACAAAGGTCCTGTGAAAAAAAATTGCACTGCAACAGAAAGCAAATTACAGATAAGGAAGCAGGTGCCAGACTGGAAGTTTAAATTCAGTGACACATTAATCACCCCAAATTAATTCATGTCAGTTGAAGCAGGGCAGGTGTACTTGCTTCCCCCCCCCCCATAATCTACAGTGATGAACCAGAGGGTGGCAGTGATGTACCAGAGGGTGGCATGTGTGAACCAGAGGGTGGCAGTGGTGAAACAGAGGGTCCTGTGAACCTGTGATGATGAACCAGATGTAGAAACAACATAGTCGCGACCGTTGCGAGCCGACAAGAAAGTTCGCAATTGCGAACTAGTACAACACCCTTGCAAACGGGCAGAAACCCTTGGGAACACAAAAAAAAGAAAAAATCCGCAAATTCGCGAGAGTTCACGGATTTTGCGGATTGTGAATTCGTGAATACGCAAATTCGCGAACCGCGAATGCGCAAAATACGCCCATGCTTAGTGGTGATGGTTGGCAATGTAGTTGTGGCTTTGGGAGTGGTGGCGTTGTGTCTGGTGTTGGTGGCTGTTGTGGTTGTGATTGTTGGGAGTGTGGTGGTGGTACAGGTTATCGTGGTGGTTGTGTTGGTATCTGTATATTTAGTTTTATGAGCATGTTTATGATGTATTGTATGACTGTGTGAGTTTCTGTGTATTTCTGTTTGGCAGAAAGTGTGGATGCCAGTGTGGATGTAGAGAGTGAAGGACAAGCAGAGTGGATGGTAATGGTATGGAGGAGGTAGTAGGGGTTTTGGTAGGACAAAGCTCAAGAATGAAAGGGGCAGGGATTGTTGGTTAGGAGGCAGTGATGTCTGAGGGGGTCTGAAATGTGCCATGCTCCTTTGTATGGCACACACTTCACTGGATGCCATCCTGGAAGGCCAGTAAATGAGTCAACAGTTGACAGACTCCCCTGGATGACAACCACCAATGCAGTCTGCTGAAGCGAAATACAGAGCAGCTTGTCAAGCCCTAATCAGATGTCACTGCAAGATGTACTGGAGAAGAAGAGGGGTGCCTGGGGCAAAGGAGACTCCAGCTCGTTTAAGTGCTGGGTTTTGTCCAACATAAGAGGAAACAGTAAGGAGGGTGTGGATTTCCCCAGTGGTGAGGGAAGCTGCAGTATGTACAGGACATGTTATTGGGTCCAACGTCACTTAGGGCTGGTTTGGAGTGGAGGCCTCTTCGTCTAAGAGTCAACCTGTCCAGCCACATGACCTTCCATGCCACTGTGTCCTTCAGCTTCAGTTGTACCACATTCTGACTCCCAGTGGGAATCTGCTTCCCCACATTCCTGGCCAATGTCTTCTTCACTTGTCTTGGAGGATGGTGCTATGTGAATAAAACTCCTGATTAGTCTATACGTAGTGTTTTTTAATTAGGTCACAGCATCAATCCAATTAAACGAGCATTTGTCACATTATCCAGGGATTACCGGGGCTTCAGGGAGCCGATTTGGGGCTTCTGTTGACCACCGCCCTCGACCCCTCGCGGCACGAACTGCCGGCGCCATCTTAGGTGAGGACGAGGACAGCGCTCTAGTGTTCAGCTGATTGAGGGCCCACAACAATAAAAGAGCAGCTGTTTCCTCATTCTCCACTAGATCAAGGACTCCTGAGGCGGAAGCCGGGAGTTTAGGGCTAATGATTTTAAAATATTTTAATTTTGAATATCCATCAGCACAATTTTAACTGCTCCTGTATTTAGTACCTTTGAGCTTTAAATAACTTGGCATTTTGCACATTTGACATTTTATTCTGTCCCCCCCTCCTCACCGCATTTCCCTACCTGTGGGGCTTTATCCAGGGATTACCGAGGCATCAGGGAGTGGATTTGGGGCTTCTGTTGACCACCGCCCTCGACCCCTCGCGGCACGAACTGCCGGCGCCATCTTAGGTGAGGACGAGGACAGCGCTCTAGTACTCGGCCGATTGAGGGCCCACACACAATAAAATGAATTCCTCTTCCTGTCCGCGCAGCGGGCGCGCCGATGCAAGCCCGTCTGTGCCCGTCCATGCCTGTATCGGGCCCAGGGCCACCCCCCCTGGTCCCGGGCACTTAGATACCCACAGTATCCCTGCCTGCTATACCTCCTCTCAGCTGCGGGAGCTTAACATATCCATCATTAACACGCGGTGCCGACACTTGCCCCCTCCTAGCTGCCTTGTGTCCGCCCCTGCTCCATGCCCAAGTTGCAACTTTGCTCTTCCATGTCCAAAGCCTTCTACTCATGGCATCTGCCCCTCACCTAAGCGCTATTTTCGCTCGGCGCTTATCAACGCCCGCTCCCTCTCGAAACATAGCCTAGACATCAGGGAATTTATAGTAAGCCAGGAGTTGGACATCCTGTTTGTAACTGAATCCTGGGGAGACGCTGCCTCCGGCCCGGATTTCTGTTCAGCCACACCGGAGGTTTTCTGTGTGGTAAGACAGGACAGAACCACGGGAAGAGGAGGTGGTTTAGCCATCATTCATAAAGCGGATTTTCACTCCAAGATCGAACCTGTTCATCGACAGGACTGTGAAGCTTGTGCTTTTTCCATCACACTTAACTACAATCAAGTTTTCAAAGGATTCCTTTTATACCGTTCCCCTGGCCCGCATACTCATTTCCTATCAGCCCTTGATGAATTCATGGAACTTTCGGTAGCCCATTCTGATTATACCATCTTGGGAGACTTTAATTTCCATCTGGAAATCGCAGGGGACAAAGACACCTCTCAACTTATTGCCGATTTACTTGCGGTAGGCTGACAGCAGTTAGTGGCAGCCCCTACTCATCAAGCAGGTCATACGCTTGATGGTTTGTTCACTAACAATCCCAATATTTCACTGGTCACTGTTCTTCCCGTAGTATGGTCGGACCACCGTGCAGTAATATTCACCATTCTGGCTCATAACACCAATCCCCCCAGTTCACTTCTCGTATTCCCATTAGCACGAGAGCCTGGAAAAACCTGGACTACCCTATACTGCCCAATATCTTAGCTGGATATCTTTACGAGGCATCACCTCACCCCAGTCTTCTGTCAAGCAGGTACCAGAAATGGATTCTGGATGCTATTAATCAAGTAGCCCCGGTCAAATCCATCACCTCTAACCGGGCTACGCCATTTGCCCAATGGGTCACAGAAGACCTTCGACTGCAACGGCAGTATTATAGGAATCTAGAAAGGCGCTGGCGGAAGCACTATAGTCTTTCGGACAAACAAACATACAAAGATGCGCTAGCACTATATAAAAAATCCATCATTAAACACAAAAGTGCTTTCTTTCAGGCCCAGATTGAATCTGCCCAGAATTCTACAAGAAAGCTATTTCAAGTAGTCGACTCTCTCTCTAACCCCCTGACAGGACCTCCCATCGAGCCATCTCAAGATCTCTGTAATGCGGTAGCAACCTTCTTTTCCACCAAGGTTACTAATATCTATTCATCTTTCTCCCTCCCTAAAGGCTCGGATTGCCCTGACTCCCTTCCCATGTCCCCCTCACACACACCTATTTTCTCCAAATTCCAACCGGTCTAGACAGACCAGATCAGTAAGCTCTTCATTTCTATTAAATCTGGGTCTCCTTTAGACCCTTGCCCCCCTTCCATACTGAGCGCTCTCACTGAGGTTATTACTTCCCCGCTCACGGAGTTGTGTAATTCCATCCTCCAGACAGGCATCTATCCTGAAATCTGGAAAAAGGCAGTCATCAAGCCCCTGTTAAAAAAAACATCCTTGGACCCCGCTGAATCAGCTAGTAACAGACCCATCGCCTGCCTCCCATTCCCGGCCAAAATATTTGAAGCAGTCATGAACAAACAGCTTTCAGGGTTCATCGACTCCCACCAACTTTTAGATGATACCCAGTTCGGGTTTAGGAATGGCCATAGCACAGAAACCGCTCTGATAAAGGCCTCTGATGAGATTAGGACTATAATGGACAAGGGTGGGGCAGCGGTCCTTATACTCCTGGACCTGTCCGCTGCCTTTGACACGGTCGATCACTCCATCTGAATCGACCGGGTCACATCCCTGGGGTGACCCATCTTGCCAGGGACCTCATTGCGTCATTTCTGGCCAATTGCACTCAGGCGGTGAAACTGGGCACCTTCTACTCACCTACCTTCACCCTTCCTTGCGGGGTGCCCCAGGGCTCCGCGCTAAGCCCCACATTATTTAATATATATGTGGTGGATTTAGCGAGGGTTATAAAAGCACACGGGCTGCATTTAACCACCTATGCGGATGACACCCAATTGGTGTTGGCAATACATAAGGATGTACTAGTCGTTGCTGCAAGATTCCAGGAAGGGATGTCGGCCATTAGCTCATGGATGTCTAGTAACTGCTTGAAATTAAATACGGACAAGACCGAGGTGATGACCTTTGGCAACCTTTCACCGGAATGGTCTTCCATTTGGTGGCCCATTGAAATGGGTTCCCCTCCCACTCCGGTTGCCAGGGTCAGAAACCTCAGTGTCATGGTCGATGACAAGCTGTTATATAGGCACCATGTGAATGCTGTGGTCGCATCCTCCTTCTATATGCTGAGGAATATTAAGAAGCTGTTGCCATATCTCCCATCAGCTGCAGGAAAAACACTGATCACCACCCTCGTTTTTTCTAAAATGGATTATGGCAACGCTCTCCTCCTCAATACCCAAGAACAGGTTCTAACCAAACTACAATCAGTCCAACATTCTGCAGCCAGAATTCTGCTCGGCATCCCTGCTCACCGCCCCACCTCCTCGGCCATACGTCACCTGCACTGGCTGAGGGTCAAGAGTCGGATAAAGATTAAGGCACTTTGTATTGCCTACAAAGCAATCCATGACTCAGGACCCAGGTTTCTCAAGGATGCTTTCCGGATCTACGTACCAAAAAGATCACTTCGCTCTTCCTCCACCCATCTTCTCTCTGTCCCACGTACTAGAACCATCACCTGGGGAGACAGGCGTTTCTTAGTAGCAACCCCTAGGCTATGGAACTCTCTCCCTCTGTTCATCAAAACTAGTCCTACGCTTGAGGAAATATAAATTTTTGGTCAAGTAATGTTCCCTATCGTGTACCCCACCGTCTCCATGTACGAGTTTAAAGTGCATGTAACTTCCCTCCTGTGCCAGCTATGAAGACGCAAATACATTTGCGTCCAACGTTAACTTGTCCTCTTTCAGACCCACCCTGAATGGGTTGAATAGTCCGTTCCTAAGTATGCCATGCCAACGTCTTTTTGTAGTGTACTTTACACGTTTTCAGCTCTGGCAAAGTAGGCCCGGAATTCTGCCATCGAGCCTTTTTCCTGCCTTCTGACTCTGAAAGCCCAGGCTGCCCAGGCTGCCCCGTACCTGTGAACTCTGCCTTACTTTCAGCGCGGCCCACCGCGCTTAGCTCAGCCTGCTGCCTGCCAAGAATGAATTCAACCTTCGAGTTATCTGTTTCCCTCTCCGAAGATGCATTCCTGCCTACTAGTTTAAGTAAACATTCCCCCAGCTGTAGAGAAAAAGGGCCTGGCCTTACTGTCTCCGTGCAAGTAATTCATAGCCTCTGTTACCACGCTACCATGGAAGGCCCATGCCCCACGCTTCTCATGCAGACACTTAGGCGCTTATACACGCACTCACAGTCAGTATAGAATAGCTTCTGCCCCAGAGACCTTTCCGCCCAGATAGCTCAGTTCCTAAACATCAGATATCAGATATGATAGAAGCACAAGTTGATCTGACATGCCAGACTTCTGTCTCTTTCCGCTAGTTGAAATGTCAAGTCCCCTGCACCCCTTCAGCTTCACGTCAGTCACACGTCATGCAGCTGCGCGCGCATCCAGGCCTCAGATTTCTGCTGACATTGCAAGATTCTGCTTATTGTTGCCACCCACTTATGACACCTACCTGTGACGTTTCTAGCACACACTTCTATGTTCACGCCTAGTTCACGCCTTCTAATTACGTATCATGACCACGTGTGTGTTTTATCTTGTTTCTCTCAGCTGTTACGCCTTCTGCATTGACTTCTATTATGTATATTAAGTATAAAAGTAATGTAATGTCAATAAAGTAGGCTCTATCCCTTCTTACACCCCTGTGGTGGTAAGAATCCGATATCCAGTCATGACCATTCCTTTTTAAGGAATAAAACCCCTAAGAACTCTAACACCACGGACTCTGTTTTTTTCTTTCTGATTGAGTTATTATTGATTAAGTACTTACCTGCATAGAAATTAAGACAGTAAATTAAATATTTACGACATTTTGGCGCCCGAATAGGGACCCCTCCCCCACCTCACGCGCCGGTTGGTGCGTTGCAAACTCTGTCCCCTGCCATCAGTTAGACGGAAACTACGCGTACCGGCAGGATTTCCTGTATCTCCCTCTGGCCCACGGAGGTGACGAAGACTGCAATTAGCACCCAGACGAGGCGGTGAGGAGCGCGGAGGATCCCGACCAGAGCCTAGCCGAAAGAAGCAAGGTCCGAGGTGTCAAGAGGCCCACCAGTTTTCCGAAGTATCCACGTGTCGAGTCGAGTCGAGTCCGGTCCAGTCCAGTCGAGTTTTCCGAGGCCTTCTGTTTTCCGTGCTTCCCGGTGAGTACCATTGCTGGGACGTATCTAGATGGGTTTGGGTACACAAGTCCGGTCTGCACTGTTTTAGACAGTGTATCTGTACTGTTTAGCAGTATATCCGATGATTCAAGTTCTTGCACTGTTCTCAGCAGTGTATCTGTGCTGTTTAGCAGTACATCCGGTATAGGGGGTAGTAATAAGTGTTTTTAAATGTCTTTTTCCATGTGATTAATGTCGTTGTATGAGTGACTGTTTTATGTACATTATTGTGTTTTTGTGTAACTATCTGTATTCAGTATTAAGTAGCAAGGATTGAGCATTCAGTATTAAGTAAACAAGATGCCGTTTTTCAACAAGTTAAAGCAGATAGGAACTAGGAAAGGGATGCTAGAGGAAGAAATTCCTATCCCCCCTAGGGACGCTCCTGGAAATTTCATGTACCATAAACATGGCATAGACGCCATACTGTATCTAGATTTATGGGCCGATTATACTAAGCATCTAGACAAAAGACACAGATGGCCCGTTACCGGAACATGGGATGCCGAGTGCATCCTGAAGGTAGAAGAAGCATTATGGAAAAAGAAAGCCAGACAATCTCAGAAAGACGCCATAGAATTTTGGCGTAAGGAATCACATAAGCGTGCTGAAAGAGCACTCCGTAGAGAAGACAGACTTAAAGAATCAGACAAAGCTCAAGAAAACGAATGAGTTACTGAGGGGATTCGAGTAAAAACAGAGCAAATAGACCGCGCACGAAACAATCTTGTAAATGGTATGTATCTTGTGGCCGAAGGCTCGCCTGAAGCCACTTCAGAAATACCGAAAAACCTGCCGCCACCATTAGTTCCAACTAAAGTAACTCACAGGACCACTAAAGACATATTTCTGAATTCCTATCTAGAGGATGTAGAAATACCGAGGTTCTTCACTGCTCCTTGGATCGACTCCCCCGCCAGCTGCCGGACGACTTCTAGCCAGCCTCTATCATGGGCACGGCGACTGCTGCTGAGTTGGCTCGCAATTTAGGGGTCTTGTTTGAGCCTAGCCTGCAGCTTGACGCCTCTGTTAACAGGACTGCGGCGACTTGTATGGGCTTGCTCCGAGCCTTACGAAAAATCTTGCCGTTACTTCCCCCAGGAGCCAGAGCAGAAGTGGTGCGTAGTTCCATTCGCAGTAGACTAGACTACTGCAACGCACTGCTTCTGGGAGCTCCTAAGATCCTGATTCTAAAGCTGCAGAGGATTCAAACTATGGCAGCAAATTGGCTTTATCTCGCCCACGTTCTGCATCGTCATCTACAGCACTATCTGATCTTCACTGGCTGCCTGTCCAGCAGCGGATTGCTTTTAAGGCCTTGTGCCTTGTTTTTAGGGCTGTGCACGGACTGGGACCAATGCTGCTCCAAAATCTATTTTCCTGGTACCAACCTGCTAGACCCTTGAGATCTTCTTCAGCGTTCCTGGTGACGGTCCCCAGGATTAACAGAGTGAGGATGGGCGGTCGTGCCTTTAGCTTCACGGCTGCCAAATTATGGAACACCTTACCTCTGGCGCTGAGGAGTAAGCAAGATCTGTCTTCTTTTAAGAAAGATCTCAAGACTTACCTCTTTCCAAGAGCAATGTAGTGTATTACATCCAATGGAATGATACGGTCTCAGCGCCAGGATACCCTTTGGGTGGCAGTCGCGCTTAACAAGTAGTCATACATACATATATAGGCTCATATGTACTAACATATTTTCCCATAGACAGAGAATAGGAAACCCTTTGGTACATCAGGCCTGTAGAATATACCTTTAACATTGGCAAAACAGGTATTTGAGCAGGCAATTGTGACATCCACTAGTGAGCTATTGCTGTGCTGTATCATTAAAGGAATTTAATTTTATGAACTTTGAGTGAAACATTAAAAGCCTTTTATCTCCCTCTACAACAGAACCAGTACATCAGCACTATACCATCATTAAAATCAATCTTCACAACCTTGAAATATCTGGAGATTGAAGGGGTGTTGAAATTGGCCACTAAAACTCAGGCATCCATTGTACCTTTGTAACCATGCCCAGCAGCATGCCTCAAATAATTCCTGCATTGCATATAGTAGACTTCAATTCATAGAATTATAGATGAGTAACAGAGTGTTACTGGGATAGTGTTGCGTGGCCGATGGGGATATTGTCGTCTTCCCTAAGTTAGCATGAGAATGTTGCAGACGTTCCACTGCTCTGCATACATTACTACACAAGTTTATTTTGCAAATGCTTCTTTTTATATTTTCTCATGAGAACCCACTGTTGTGTTCACACTTTCAGGTCCCTGGGATTTAGTCTGAACATTGTGAACAAGGTCAAACAACAATGCCCTTTGTTATTCTGTTCTGGTCTGGCCCTAGCACCTAGTCAAAACATGCAGATGCGGCTGTTGTTTCGGAATACATACTTTTGTTTTATTGGAATACACGGATAGGTAGCACACACTTGCAGAGGGCCCTTTCCAGAGAGCAGAGCCTGACAAAACCTATGATGTAGAACTACCATCTATAGACTGGGGTACGGGGTCTGCAGATAATACCCAGAAATCTTCTAATATATGATCATCTTACGTCTGTGCAAGGGGAGGGAGGTTTGGCTATTCTACCTATCATTATGACAGCTCCTTGTATGATCTACGGGCTACTTGCTTTGCTGACCGTATTTGTGATATGCATATTTTTGCTTTTTGTGTAACGTATACTGCATAGTAGAGCACGGTAGTTAAAATAAATACTTTAAACTTGTTTGTGTCTCTGTCAGATCTCATTGTGTACAAGTACAAGAGTGAGAGGGAAAGGGTGTGTCTTGTTACAGCAATTCCTGAGAGATCTGGGAGTGTTGTATTTTGGGGTGTCTAATCACTTGTTCCTCTGTAAGTGAGTAGGATGGCAAGTGAGACACTATAGCTAGTCGGTCCTGGGTTCAAGGGTATTAAGGTGGTAGGATTATTCCGTCCCCATATACTAAGGTCCCATAATCCTATGCATACTTCTGTGCACAATCCTATAATTCACATTTTACCCATCTACAATATTATGTTGTATATGATGCTCCATCCCAAATCAACTGTCCCTACTTACCACATATATGGAGGGACAGAGGGGTAAAGGGGACCCATGTGAAACGATCCAGACCTTCTGCCAACCACCCCCACTTCAATAAACATATACCTCTACCCACAGTAAAACATATACCTTGGCCCCTGCCTTCCCCCACCCTCTGAAAAACCCTCACCTGTGATGACAGTGGCTCTTTGAGAGCTGCTGTCAGCGCGTCTTCATTTCCAATCTTAGAGGGAGTGTGCAGAGACCCACACAAACAGAGAAGTCGACTGGCAAAGGCATAGCACCACCCATGTTTTCCCATTTCCCTCGGTTCTGTGGAGACTGGGCAAGGCAAAAGACAGTGAGTGAGCCCACCAACTAGTAGTCCACAGCCACAGTTGAGTTTGTCAAGAAGTGTGCGACGCGGTGAGTCATAGGGGAAGCAAGCATTTCCACTTAGTGACAACACAAAAGCGGTTAACCAGTTTTCGATAGCGACTGTTAATGTTAATGTTAATGTTAGGCTGCATTTATAAAGCGCACTGACACCTGAGGTTTCCTGTTGTCAGGTCAATATAATGAGTAACAAGATTTCAACCTGGGTATTCAATCTAAAGCCTACAAGTGAAAGCCATATAGAACAACATGTTCAGCACCTATCTTCATAAGGTCCTTCACATAAAAAACAAACTATCAATACCCAATACTCTAAGTTCTTGGAAAACTCCCACCTTGTCCCAAATCTGTCCTGGCTACAGAGGTTACATGACAACTTCAAGAAGATACCGAACAGACCTATTGCCTCCATGACCACAACTCAGAGTGCAGACCAGCCGAAGGAGGAGAATCCACCTTGAGAAATAGCTGAGAGGCCGTCCTCAATCTAGTGACTACGTCCTCAATCTAGTGACTAAAGGGACAACATGCATCCCTTCATCCTTTACGAGATCCTCCTGTTCTTCCAAAGAAACTTGGTGTAGCTCAGTAGACCATGTGGCCTGGTCCACCTTGATAATTGCAATGCTATCGACACTAGGCTCTCAAATTAACCCACCCATTGGCTACAGAGCTGGAAATAGCAGGCTGTCAGGATGTGCACAGTGATCTGCATCATGATCAAAGGTTGCAGTGGAATGCTGCAGTTTTCCAACTTTTTCTGTCTCCCCTGTCTCCCCTGCATACAATTTACAATCTTCCACTTAATAAGCATATGTGTCATAACCTAACATACCTTCAAAATTTTGAAGCATAAATGTGGCTCTTTCAGGTTCCAGAGCCCTAACATGTGAACCACTCAAAAGCCAAAAACTCAGAGCTGTATCAAACTACATGCACTTCAAAAACTATTACAAACTGAGCTTCACAGACTTGTGTATGGGCGAACTTCACACCAGAAATGGGTCTCCATTGAAGGACATATCACACAACTTTTTGCCTCAGATCATACTCTTGCCACTTATGTTGGGAACATTTAGGTAGAAATTGAGTACCAGACTCATGCCACAATTTGCTATACTCCTCTGACAAGATCCAACATGAATACATTTAATACATTTCTAAAAATAGCTTTTAGTGAACATATTATTCCAGCAACAAAATTTGTTAATTACATTTTCTGACTTAGCTATGTGGCTAATCCATGTGCCATTTTTCTTGAAAACTGTAAATGTAGTCACCCATGCATCGAAAGTGTATTGATGCCTTTTATATTTTGAACCCCCTCCACCAAAATTGTGAATAGAGATGCCAAATCTTGAAGTTACACCTTTACACAGCATACCATTATACACATATTCTGAGGCCTAACAAGAAGGATTGTCTGTGTCTAAACCATACTTGGACCCTCATTTATAGGTTGATAGAATGAACACTCCACTATACTTCAGCAGCGCTTCTACCAATATCAAATGTGCAGTGAAGCACCGTGTTTACACCTGTAGAGCCCCCACTGACACTGTCAGTATAAAGCCGTTGCCAAGCTGCCGCCAGGTCACAATTGCGGAGGTCCCTCTCTATTGAAGGCAAATGACCATCAATGTTAATTGTCACCCCTATACGCAGGGAGAAATCTTCCTGCCCGCTGGATCAAATTCTTTTTTTAATTGAGAAGACCCTCGCTTTGGGAGTTTATTTTCTCAATGCAAAAAAGATTAAATTATGGCACCCACTTTGCAAGCCTTTAGTGTTGTGGAAGAATCAACCTCGGCTGCGGGACAAGACTGAGAGAGCTGTCTTGCAGGCAGGGATCTCTGAATAGGTTGGGCAGTCCTCCACCAGAGTTATGAACTCTGTTCATTGGACTATTCACTAAGTTCAGATGACACCCTACGTTTTTTAAGGTTTGTATTCACATTTGCAGGTGAAGGAATCCTACTACTGTTGCATGTTTTTCACCCTAAAAATCATCATCATTCAATTTGAAGTAAACAGATTGAAAAAGGAGTAGGAGTTAACATGGTAGATTACCACATGTGGATACTCACCCAATGAATATAGACTCATATGTACTAACACATTTTCCCCTAAACACAGAAGAGGAAAAACCTTTGATACATCAGGCCTGTAGTGCTTAAAAACACTAGATCATATTAGATTACTGAGGACTACATGTGTATTCAATGAGTGTTTGACACAAATTATTAATCTATAGGAACGATTTAACAGTTTGAGAAAGTGTATTGTATGGAAATGATTACTCACTAAATTGAAGAGGTAAAATTTGGATATTTAAAATAGAAGTGACTAAAATATAGTAAGAACACACTTTTAGCAACAGAGACAATTCTAGATCATGTATTTAAACTGGGGTGTTTGATATGCATGTTACGCATTCTCTGGTCTATTCACAAAGGTAATTTACACTTTTAAGTAACTCAAAAGTGTAGACTTGCACATCTACTGCCCCACAAAAAGGGAGTAATGTCAATCTAACAAGTGAAAGTTGCTTAAAAAAAATAACTAGTAAATAAGCTTAGCACAACACATTGCAAGCCCCTGGTACTGCATCATTCTTTCATAGTAAATGGTAGCAGAGATTTAAATGTAAACCCCGTATAAATAATGTTTTTTTGAATTACATTATTTAAAATAGATAAAAATATAAGTTAGCATAATTTAATGTACTTTTCTGAATTTTTAAAATTAATGTAAGAATAAACTCTATTAAATATAATAAAATTACTTATAATTAATTCTATAAATCAATGTTATTTTTTATTCATGTGTAAAAAAAAAATCTTTAGGTGGCAATTTTTTCTTTCATTCAAACTAAAGAAAAATAATTGTAATTGAATTCATATATTTCAATTGATTTAATCTAGGGGTGGGAATAACTCATGTAATTTGGTGTAGCATAATAACATAAAAATACAGCAAATTTATGTGAGATTTTGCAGAATTCTGTAAGAAGCGAAACTCAGCTTTTAGCTCTATTATCTTAGTGTGAAATTTACCCTGCGGTCCAAAGTGAAACATGCTTCTTAGAATATAGTTCTAAATGCAACATTACACATACAGCAGCAGCCAGCAGCCACTCATGCTCGCTAAGTTAGATGTGGTACTGCGGTGGGGTTTTTTGCTAAATGAATCATTCTTTTACGAATGAGCGCAATCACATATTTCTTTGTAATTATGTGTAGAAAGGGTAACAGAAATTATAAAAACTACTCTGTTTCCTATGGCGTAATTACAATTCTGGCCAGGCCGATTTTAATTAAAAAAAATCTTAATAGTGTTGTAACATTTTTTCCGTAGTTCAACATTTGAAGTAAATATACAAAAATAATTCACATTAATCTTTAACATAAAAAAGTTTTTCCAAATGTTTTCCAAATAGAAATAAATATTTTTACTTTTCTCTGTACCTTCCAATACAGAAATCTCTTCCGCCAGGGTAATGATATTTCAATTGTGACATATTGGGAACATTTTCGTAATTCATTCCTCCCTCTCCATAGGTGGCAATCAACATTTTTATAGGATGCACTTCTCCTTTCATGGCCCTTTCATAAAAATCAATTGGTGTCATACATCTCAATGTGCCGCTGTTGCAGACTGTCTGTTGTTATCCCCAGGAAGTAAGGCCAGAAGCATTGAAATGTGATGTTGAAAGGTCTCCCAGGTGGTAGGCAGCACTCAATTTAAGGGCCAGGCCCCTGATGGACATTCTTCATCCACACTCATACTGTGGTCTACACAATAAACTGTCATAAAGAGGTGGCTGTGTATAGTATCTCGATTGCGGGCCAGACATATCAGGCTGTCAACAGGAGGGAGGAATGGCCAGCATCCTCCTGCGGAAGACAAACACACATTCACAGAATAAGCAGCACGGAGCTTGTGCGCGGACGGACCCTATCACAGACCTGCTGTGTTACAGTTCATTCAGGTCTATATTCCATTAGATTACCTGTAGAGAGAAGAAGAAGAGACCAGCGGTGGCTGACCCATATATGGAGCTAAATTAGACAGCTAATAGAGTTGTTTTTTGCAACACTGTGAAAAGCTCCCCTTGTTTCTCCTCAGTGGAATTGTGAAACATTATACTGTCTTGAATTTTGTTCCCCATCTGCACAATGGTAACTAGACAAAATATCGAAAAAAAATATAGAATGGACAAAATATCGAATTCAAAATAAAGAATGGACATAATATCGAAAGGACATAATATAGTGGTTAATAATATCGAAATTAAGGTAAGTAATATCGACTGTTAAAATATCAAAGTACATAATATAGGCATTAAAATATATCACATTTTTATTAATATCAATTTTTTTTAAGTGTTTTGTATGTTAGTAAATGTGTATAAAGTGTATATTATTTTTGTAATGTATGTTTAATTTTTAAAAGTAATGAATATTATGTTATTTTTGTGTAACTTAATTCCATAGCGGGTTGTGGGTATATAGGGTGGGAAGTAATTTGATTATAGTAAATTAAATATTAATTTTTAGGAATCATTAATTAATTTTGCGTTTTAGTTCTGTAGCGGGTTGTGGGTTTATAGGGGAATAGGGAGGGAGTAATTTAATTGTAATTAAGTAAATGTTTATTTTTATTAATTGGTATTGATAATTAATTTATTGTTAGTTTATTATTAATTGGTAATTAATTTGTATTCATTGGTAATTCTTTTTTATTAATTGATAATTATTTTAAATGTATTCATGTATTATTCGGAGCGGGTTGTGGGTTTATAGGGGAATACGGTGGGGAGTAATTTCATTGTAATTAAGTAATTATTGAAAATATTGTTGTGTATTGATACTTAATTTATTGTTAATTAATTATTAATCAGTAATGTATGTATTACTTATTACATTTTTGTTATAGAAAATTAATTGGTTTTTAATTAATTATAAATAGGTAAATAATTTTCAATATCTAATATTTATTGGTATTTATAATGAAGTATTTATTAAATATGTTGTAATTTGTAATTAATGTTAATTAAGTTTTTTATTGGTATTGTTTAATAATGTATTTTTATTTAAATATTAGATCATTACTTTCCCTACTGTTGCACTCACTGGAGTGTGAATAGTCATTTTAACCCTATGCTATCCAACGTTTTCCCTACTGTTGCACTCTCTGGAGTGGGAATAATAATTTTTACCCTCCGACTATCCAACGCTTTCCCTACTGTTGCACTGTCTGGAGTGGGAATAGAAAGGTTTACCCCTACGCTATCAAACGCTTTCCCTACTGTTGCACTCTCTGGTGTGGGAACAGTACTTTTTACCCCTACGTTATCCAACGCTTTCCCTACTGTTGCCCTCACTGGAGTGGGAATAGTAATTTTTACCCATACGCTATCCAACGCTTTCCCTACTGTTGCACTCTCTGGAGTGAGAATAGTAATTTTTACCCCTACGCTATCCAACGCTTTCCCTACTGTTGCACTCACTGGAGTGGGAATAGTAATTTTTACCCCTACTCTATCCAACGCTTTCTCTACTGTGCACTCTCTGGAGTGTGAATAGTTATTTTTATCCCTACGCTATCCAACGCTTTCCCTGTTGCACTCACTGGAGTGGGAATAGTAATTTTAACCCCTACACTATCTAATGCTTTCCCTAATGTTGCACTCTCTGGAGTTGGACTAGTAATTTTTACCTCTACGCTATCCAATGCTTTCCCTACTGTTGCACTCACTGGAGTGGGATTAGTAAATTTGACCCCTAGGCTGTCCCTACTGTTGCGCTCTCTGGAGTGGGAATAGTAATTTTTACCCCTACGCTATCCAACGCTTTCCCTACTGTTGCACTGTCTGGAGTGGGAATAGAAAGGTTTACCCCTACGCTATCAAACGCTTTCCCTACTGTTGCACTCTCTGGTGTGGGAATAGTACTTTTTACCCCTACGTTATCCAACGCTTTCCCTACTGTTGCCCTCACTGGAGTGGGAATAGTAATTTTTACCCATACTCTATCCAACGCTTTCCCTACTGTTGCACTCTCTGGAGTGAGAATAGTAATTTTTACCCCTACGCTATCCAACGCTTTCCCTACTGTTGCACTCACTGGAGTGGGAATAGTAATTTTTACCCCTACTCTATCCAACGCTTTCTCTACTGTGCACTCTCTGGAGTGTGAATAGTAATTTTTATCCCTACGCTATCCAACGCTTTCCCTGTTGCACTCACTGGAGTGGGAATAGTAATTTTAACCCCTACACTATCTAATGCTTTCCCTAATGTTGCACTCTCTCGAGTTGGACTAGTAATTTTTACCTCTACGCTATCCAGTGCTTTCCCTACTGTTGCACTCACTGGAGTGGGATTAGTAAATTTGACCCCTAGGCTGTCCCTACTGTTGCGCTCTCTGGAGTGGGAATAGTAATTTTTACCCCTACGCTATCCAACACTTTCCCTACTGTTGCACTCACTGGAGTAGGAATAGTAAATTTTACCCTCCCGCTATCCTACGCTAGAAATATTGCATACTTTTTTAAATATTAAGTTAATATATATATATATATGTATTAAAAAATAAAAATGCATGGTTTTTTTCTTACTTACATTAATTATTCATTAATTTTAATGTTACTTAGGTATTTGTAAGTATGTTTTAGTTAATTCTATTTATTATTTTATTAATTTTACATGACTTTCAAAAAATGTGATATTTTAACAAACCAACAGCCTGATTCATGAAAACCGGAATCTGCGATTCTCAAATAGCGAAAAATTGCGTATCGCTATTGAGAAATCGCAGATCGGAATTCATGATGTTTAGTGATAATAAAAAGCGATTCGCACGCGGCCGCAAAATCCATTTGCGATTATCGATAATCGCAGAAAAATTGCTATTTCCGGCTACATCCGTGTCGGGATTGCGATATCGCAAATAGCGATATCGCTAATTGCGAGATCGCAAAATCGCGAGATCAGGAAAACGGGAAGTCGCATTTCGAGCACAGTGATGACATCACAACCAGGAAGCAGCCAGTTCCCACCCCCATTCACCACAGTGAGGCAGACCTCGAGTCAGCAACTGGGAGAGCTCCTGCTATTCTTTTTGGATTCCAACTCTGAAACCACAGTGCTGCAATGTCTGAGGAAGCAGTTCCTGGGCCCAGCAACACCGTAGGGCGGAAGAGAAAGTTAAAATTTTCCGAACAGGAGCTGGAGCATTTGATAGAAGGGGTGGTGGCCAACCACTCCAAACTGTTTGGCAAGGACTCTAGGAGGGTGCCGGAGCAGGAAAAACGGAGGATCTGGCAGGGAATAGCGTCCACTGTGAACTCTGTGGGTGTGGCTGATAGGTCACTGGACGAACTAAAAAAACGCTGGTATGACCTCTGAGGTCATGCCAAAGAGAAGGTGGCTGAGCGGCTTGGAGAGGCATTGGGCACTGGACGGGGAGGACCTACAGTCCCTCCAAACACAGCCTTGGAGGACCAAGTAGAAGACACGCTGGAGAGGGAGGCGTGCATTGGAGTGACTCGTCTGGACTCATCCCGCCCCACCCAAGACATCCAAGGTAAGTGGCATGCGACTGCGACCCTGTCCCCTATGAATGTCCATGACCATATAGCCTCCCATAATGTTCCATAGTCATGCCATTGTTGTACATCAGGTAATGCCCTGAAGCATTGTGGGACATGTAGTGTGGCCACAATGTAGTAGTACCACAATGCAGCCAGACAGGTTCCAAAGTACGAAAAGCCATAGCCAGTCAGGGAATGTCACCCAGCATGCATGTAGCAACTGCACGTGTGACAGATACATGCAACTAATGAACGTCCACTTACCCTCACAGGTGGCGCAGACAGCAGCGACAGCGAGAGGCTGCCAATAGATGAGGAGGCCCAGGATGAGGAGGAGGTGCCGCCACATACACAGGCACCAGCCCCAGCCGCAGCAACAACACCAGCAGCCAGGTCCACCAGCAGTGTGCCTCCTGCATCTGGCGCAGCAACCACTGCCGCAGCCAGGCCCACAACTAGTGTGCCCCCAGCCTCAGCCGCAACAACTACAGCCGCAGCCAGGCCCACAACTAGTGTGCCCCCAGCCTCAGCCGTAACTACTACAGCCGCAGCCAGGCCCACTACCAGTGGCCGCACCAGCAACGCCTGCTGTGACACCACCAGCAGCTGGTGCTTCTACATCAGGGCCAGCGACAGCGGCAACACAGCGGCCAGCCACTGTGTCAGGCCAGCAGAGCAGACGTGGCAGGTCTCGCCTGCAGACCAATGCAGCTATCAGCAGGAGGGGGAATGGACAGCAGCTGGCGCGAATGAGCGTGGAAAGACGTATGCTGCGTATACATCAGCTGCAGGCACGCCGGCAAGGTGCCATACAGCTACAGCTGTACAACATTGGGCGCAATGTGGCCGGAGTGGGGGACCGCATGGACCGCATGACGGCAGCCATGGCAGGTGTGGGGGAGGGAATGGCCCGCATGACTGCAGCCATGGAGGCCAACACTCCAGCTATAACATCTCAGCGCAACGCAGCACGCCGGCGCCACCGTCAGCTATTGACCCGGCTGACGGCCTACACTAGGTCCAATTATGTTGTAGGCAATGCCACATCACAGTTATCGCGGCGGTCCCTTGCACAGCAGCAGCAGCTCATCCAGTGCTGCGAGGATGTGGCCAGGGTCCTTGAGCACCTGACCACTGCTGTGACAGCACTACACCCTCCTGCTCTACCTGCCACTGTTGGGGGTGATGTCAAGTCAAGTCAAGTCAGAGAATTTATATAGCGCACTACATACCCAGAGGGTCTCAAGGCGCTTAGGGAGGGGAGGAGGATTACTTGTCAAATATCCAAGTTTTAAGTTGCTTTCTAAATGCTAGGTGGTTCTGGGTAAGACGAAGGTAGGTGGGGAGTGAGTTCCATGTTTTAGCTGCCAGGTATGAGAAGGATCTGCCTCCCATGGTGGTCTTGTTGATGCGGGGTACAGTGGCGAGGGCTTGGCTGGAAGAACGTAGTTGGCGGGAGGGGGTGTAGAAGGACAGTCGTGAGTTGAGGCATTCTGGTCCGATGTCGTAGAGAGATTTGTGTGCGTGGGTTAGCAGTCGGAAAGTGATCCTCTTATTGACGGGTAGCCAGTGGAGGTCTTTCAGGTGGCTAGAGATGTGTTCGTTACGCGGGATGTCTAATATGATCCTGGCTGAGGCGTTTTGGATTCGTTGGAGTTTCTTCTGGAGTTTAGCGGTAGTACCTGCATAGAGGGTGTTTCCGTAGTCCAGTCGGCTCGTGACCAGAGCATGGGTGACTGTTTTTCTGGTTTCGGTGGGGATCCAGCGAAATATTTTTGAGCATGCGAAGAATGTTGAAGCAGGATGAGGATACGGCGTTGACTTGTCTGTTCATTGAGAGTGAAGAGTCCAGGATAACGCCTAGGTTCCGTGCGTGGTCTGTCGGGATGGGTGCTTTTCCAAGGGCTTCCGGCCACCATGAGTCGTCCCATGCGGAGGGGGATGTACCTAAGATGAGGACTTCTATTTTATCTGAGTTCAGTTTCAGACGGCTTTGTTTCATCCATTCGGCAACTTCTTTCATTCCTTCGTGTAGGTTTGTTTTGGCGGTGCTGGGGTCATTGGTGAGAGAAAGGATCAGTTGAGTGTCATCCGCGTAGGAGATGATGTTGAGGTTGTGTTGGCGAGCGATGGCCCCAAGGGGGCTCATGTATACGTTGAAGAGGGTGGGACTGAGTGAGGATCCTTGTGGTACGCCACAGATGACTTCAGTGGCCTCGGACTTGAATGGTGGAAGGCGGACTCTCTGGGTTCTTCCGGTGAGGAACGAGGTGATCCATTCAAGTGCTTTTCCTTGAATTCCGATGTTTCTGAGGCATTGTAAAAGGGTGCTGTGGCAGACTGTGTCGAAGGCTGCAGAGAGGTCGAGGAGGATGAGGGCGACTGTGTCTCCATTGTCCAGTAGAGTTCGAATGTCGTCTGTTGCTGCGATGAGGGCGGTCTCGGTGCTGTGTTTCGCACGGAAGCCAGATTGTGAGGAGTCGAGGGATTTGTTGGCTTCGAGGAAAGCGGCGAGTTGGTTGTTGTCAGTGAGGGGACATCGAGCATGAGCAGCTACTCTGCCTCACAAGTAGGGGTACTCAGGCGCAGCACCAGGCCCACGGCAGGTACCCGTGCCTTGGAAGAGGATGAGCCGCAGAGGCGCTTGGGTGGTACACGCAGGAGGAGCACTTGACTTCATATGACTATTTCTGGCACAGGATGAGTATAAGCCTGCCCTGTCCTTTCACACAGCAGTATGCCGAAATACTTTTAGCAATGACAACATTTAAAGTGGTAGCATTATTGTGAATGAAACAATAATAATTTATTTTGCAGCACACATTGGCGTTGTGTCATTATTACATTTTGCATGCATTTGTGATTTGTGGGGTGAGGGTAGAGGGTGCACTAGATACTGTTCATTGTGATGTGGTTGCGGCGTCTGTGGCCTTCAGCTGGGTTCTCCCCATGTGCATGGCGCGCATGTGCAGGTGGCCGGTCGTCCCCTTCCAATTCACTGCCAGAGATGTCGACAGGTATCCGGCGCTTGGTAGCAATGTTGTGTAGGATAGCACACACAGCCACAATGCGACAGCACACTTCAGGACTGTAGTACATGGCCCCACCTGTCTTGTGAAGTATGGGGAATCTGCTCTTCAGTAGCCCAAATGTTCTCTCTATGCAATTCCTTGTGCGTATGTGTGATACGTTGTAACGCCGTTGCTGTGGTGTAGCAGGGTTGAGGTATGGGGTGAGGAGGTATTCACACAGGGCGTAGCCACTGTCACCTGAATGAGAGGAGCAGAGGGTGAGTGCCTGTGCAGCGCAGCTAGTCATTCGCAATGTGTCATTGTGGGCAAAGTGTACTTACCAAGTAGGTGTCCTTCCCCGAAGTCTCCCCTGACCAGTCGTGTGTGGAGGCCGCTGTGGCGGAATATGAATGAGTCATGTGTACTCCCCGGGTACACATGTGTACTCCCCGGGTACTGTGCCACTATGTCCGTGATGTATGTCTTTGCATTGCAGACCATCTGGATGTTGAGGGAGTGGTAGGACTTGCGATTGCGGTACATGTACTCCGTTCCAGCAGGTGGGCAAATGTGGACATGGGTACAGTCAATGCATCCTATCACGTGTGGGAAACGAGCAACATTGTAGAATTGTAGCTTGGTCTCATCCAATTCCTGTTGGCTGGTGGGAAATTTGATGGGCTGGTGTAACTGGGTCAGCATTGCGTCAAGGAAACTACGTAGGCAGCGGGACATGGTGGGCTGGGATTTCCCCCCAGCTACCGCAACTATCCCCTGGAAGCTCCCAGAGGCCAGGAGGTGCAGGCTACACAATACCTGGACATGTGTTGGGACGGCATTGGTCCGCCTTGTTGGGTGCTGCATCAGGGGGTCAAGGTCCTGTATAAGCTTGATGATCATAGCCCCTTTCAGCCGGTACTTTGCGTATATTTGCTCTCTTGGGTGCGCCCTGTGCTGCACCCAAGTAGGGGCATTTTCTTGCCTGTATTCCCAGCCAATTCGGCGGGATACATGTTCCAACCCGAGCCAATCCCATGATGTGGGTGATGTGCAATGTTCTTTTAAATAGAAGCTAGGGATATAATTTTCCCGTGTTAAAATACATTCATTTATGTACCAAATAGGTTACGTGTCCCCCACCCTCCAGTCCTGATGAAGACCCTACAGCAAGATTATAACAATATCTGCGCCTACGAGGGTCGAAACGTCGACATCTGATTGCCTTTCATTATCAACTCCACACCCTATTGGTTTCATTCATTGAACTTTTGGAGTATGATATATGTCTAAAATAATATATCCGAACCTGTTGGTCCTGTTTTTGGTACAGAATTTGTAACTGTGCGAAACAAGCTTCAATTGTTGATTTTACCGTCACCTAAGAATCTTCTTTCTTTTCCTCACCAACTCCCATTACTATCACATTTCCCTCCCCGCTTCTACCCTTTGGGGCACTGTAATTAACCAATGCTTGATTATTGTGTAATTTGTGTATGTTCAGTATAACGTCCCATTGTGAATTAAAACAATGTGGACTAAAGCTTTGTTGATTTGACTTATTTCTAATCATTTGGTTAATGTCTCCCTGTTATTGGGACCCCTTCGCTTTACACTCTGGTCTGGCCCAGCAGGGTGACCCGCTGGCGGAATATCCTCTCCTGGATTCTGCGTCTCCTCCTTGCTGCTCGCTGTAGCCTTCGCCGCCTGACCACCATGTACATTCCTGGCATTGTGAGACTCCTTCTGCTGTTGCTGCTTCCCCTTAAGTGTGTTTGGTCAGGCCTGCACCAGTTACTGATTGGCCAACGGTTTTTCCCCCAAAAATTTCCAATGGGTTTGATGGTTACCACCTGCTTTGGGTTCTCCTTAAATTGCGCCTCGCAAAATGCGATTTTTGGCTTTTTTGCTAATAGCGATTTTTCATGAATTCCGATTGCGAGTATTGTGCGAATTCGCTATTATTTTCGCAGATTCCGTGCATTCTCGCTATTTCCGAATCGCTATTGGTATCCTGCCGGCATTCTGCGAATGTTTTAGCGAATTCGCAAATCTGTGTATGCGAAATCGCATTTTTGATGGTGAATTCCGATTTTGGGAATTGCGCCCGCAATAGCATTTTCGCAGCTATTGCGGGCGCAATTTTGCTTCATGAATCAGGGTGCAAATTATTTACAACGATATTTTGGATTCGATATTTTTGTTCTTACCTGTTTGTCGATAGGAATTCGATATTTTGGCATTCTATATTGAGTCCACGATATTTTGGCAGGTCGATATTTTGGCATTCTATATTCTGTCAGTGATCCCTTCACAATAGGAGTTGCAAATAAATGTAAATATGTAATAAAACAGCTATTAAGGGTTTTTTTTTCTTAATTTATTTTTCTACGGCACTGGTTCTCCAAAGTATAATGCATGGAAATATTATCAATGGCAAAAACTGCACAAGTCTCGAAGCTGAGTGAATCTTTTTCTCAACAGCTATGTCTAGAGCGCTCTTACAAAGAATGCAAAATGCTTCATGTCGTGTAGAGTAGCTTGACCTTGGGCAGAGAGGGAGAAACCTTTATAGTAGGTATACCTAAAAGGAGAAGTTTTCTGACTAGAATAGATGGTTGGACCTAGTCTTTCAAGTTTCCTGGTGTATTACCATATAGCACAGCATGTGTGAGAGGTATCCCCAGGTGGGGTACCGCTCCACATGACTGAAAAGGGTCTGGTGTTCCCACACCTAGTTTTTCAGATGTGGGAGCACTAGCAGATAATGTATTGGCTGGTAATTCAAACCAGCAAAATCACATGTGAAGTGGCTGCATTAGAAGCCAAGCCTCTTTCCCTATACCAGCAATTTTATCGGGGCTCCATTTTATGGGGGAATAAGATATTTTACATATATGTCAGATGTTCTCTTGGCTAGGTTGCAATATCTTTGGGACTCCATAAGCAACTCTTAAGCAGTTCTCTACCTGGTCAAGGATCTATATCCATTTTGAACTGGATCTCAACTTTATCAGGCTTTCTAAATCAGGATTTTCTAATGCACTCTCAAGCATTCGGATTTCGCACTGGTGAGGGTTCTTTGGTCTACATTGAATTGGGTTGAAACAAGGGCAGAGCTGTATAGTCCACTTTCCGCTTGCTCTTGTGATGGTCAGGTTTCTTTAACCCACTATCAGGTGGGCCTCAACAGGTTTGGGCTTGATAAACCACTCTTATCTGGATCTCACTATTATCAGGATTGTGTCATTGGTAATCTACTCTTAACTGGATCTGAACATGATCAGAATTCTCTAATCTACTCTAAAATGCAGTTTATCTCTTACAAATTCTGTAATCCTCATTCAACTGGATTCTGACATAATCAGGATTCTGGAATCCACTCACAACTCAATCTCAACATAGTAAATCTTCTGGAGTCCACCCTCATCTTGATTTTAGGATGCCCACCTCCTGGGAACCAGTCTCTAATGGCTTCAATGTGGTCAGGAATCTGCAATCCACTACCGACGTTATCTGTATCTGTAAACTTCACTTAACTGGAGTTGGACATGTTCTCTTATCTTCCTACAACTGAATATGAACATGATCAGGGTCCGTGGTGCACTTTGTTCTAGTTTGCAGCATTATCAGGATTCTCTAATCCATTCTGTATGAGATCTCAACAAGGTCAGGAACTATAAATGTCAGCTGAGTCACAACATGGTCAGCATTATCTTACCTTCTCTTAGATTCACCCTCAACTGAATCTCACCATGATTTGGTGGTTTTAATCCATACTTAACTGGATCTTTTCATTGTAACAAATCTGTGATATACTCTTGACTGAATCTCAACATAGTAATGGCCTGTAAACCACACTCAGCGGGATCTGAACATGGTTAGGATTCTTCATTCCATTTGCAACTGAATGTCAACATGTTCTTAATGCTGTAATCCACTCTCAGCTTGCTCTGGATTCTAAAATCTATGCTCAACTGTACTTTCTGTAATCAGGAATCTGTGATTCTCCCAAGACTGAATCTCAACATGAACAGGATTCTGCAATCCACATTCAACTGAATCTCATCATTGTTAGCATCTGTAAGCTACAACCATCTAGATAACATTGTCAGGAGTCTTCAAAAATAGTCAGATTCAGTATCACACAATTTTTTTTTTTGAGGTTCCAGTAGTTTTAGAATGTCAATAACGTAATTAAACAGTAAACCAAAAAATAAAGCAAAACAGAAATAAATGCCCTAAGAATCTTATCAAGAGAATCATAGTTAGACCATCTAGCTCTGTGATATTCTCATTATATGAAACAGTTATATGACACTGTGTCTTAAGTAACATTTGACCATTGACATACCGGCTGTGCATGAAACATGGAACCAATATAGGAGAGAATACAACTTAAATTCCCTGTAACGAATGATGTTCTAACTGGGATGCAGAGCAAGGTCTCATCTGTGTCAATAGAGTAATACAACATTAAGCGGTATATAAAAAGAAAAGGCAGGAGAACTAAGATATAAGGAAAGAGAAGAGAACATCAGTAACTCAATCTGTAAATGATAGTATGCAGGGCAATGTTAAATAGTTGACCATCATAACTGTCTGAGAAGAGAGTTCTGAATAAAATAATCTAATGGGTTCCAGAGTTTCTGCGAGATCCTGGGATTCCCTGGGAGATAGTCCTAAAGTCTGTTATTTGCTTCTAACATAAGAGAACCAAGACCACCTGGTGTGGTGAGAGATAAGGTTATATGATTTGCAGCCTATAAGAATAATTTTGACTGTAATAGTCAGCAGAAGATCTAATAGACGGTTATCATTTTGAGTGAGGAGAAACACTTCCGGGGAGGAACAAGACCCTAAAAGAATAGTAGGGAATTCTTAGTTGAATTTGGTTGAGAGGCAATTTCTACTCAGTATTTTCTCAGTTTTAGGGAGTGTGCTCATTGATCGTGATGACTACCCACCACGTGTGTGTTTTCATAGGGGGTATGTACAAATAAATGTATGTAAGATGAGTCCGCATTACTGTGCTCGTCAAGATATGAAACGTACGGAATTCTCTGTTGGCAAATCTGCACAAGAACATTGAAAAATAAGCTCACAATAGTTTTAAAGCCAAGATTTGTAAAGTACGGCGAATTACCCATTAGAGTCTCAATGTGCTAAATTGTAGGCAGAGGGAGATTAAGTGATTTTCTCAAAATCATAGGAAGTTGAGCTGATGCCTAAACTCAAATCTGGTTCCTCCAGCTCTGATGTTGGCAGCTCAGGCCGTTACACCACAACCTATTCCCTCATATGTGCCTGTCCTGAAGAGTACTGTAGTGTTCAAAGTAATCAAAATTTAATAGTAGTGTGAGTAAATGCATTACTATTGTTGTCATCAGGAAGTAACCACATGATCGGAAGCTAGTGTAGCTGGCACAATTACCTCCCCATTGTAATAAGAACTAATCTAAAAGGAAACCTAAATTATATAGACTCCTAGAATTTGATGTGAATGTCATATACACCTAACCTTACATCTGCTCTAAAAATAGCTCCCATAAAAAATGAAATGATACACCTTTCAACACATAGACAATGGTGTAGCTCATTGTAAGAAAGATATTATTATCTATATTCAAAATTCCTCGCCCTTTCTAAAGGCAGAACAAAAAAAATGCTCACCACCACCTCTCCTGGCACCTCAACAGATCTACCATTTATCAGAGATATTGGCTGTTTACCTATGTAATACGAATACATAAATGATGTTACATTGTTTTGCTAGCACTTATCATGAATATCACAGTGACACTTAAGAGCCTACATGGACACTTAAGAGCCTGCTTATTAATGTGTATAAAACATATGGTGGAACATTGAGATGTTTGTACACAATAAGAAAATAGAAATTTGGCAGAAAATAAAATATATTGCAAAATGAGATTTCTCTCTCATTGAATAACAAAATAAATACTACATATCCAAATCATAATGGATACAAAATAAAACATTGTCTCAAACCAAACTCTAGCCACATGTTCCCATATAGGAATCTTGCCTCCAGACTAACTGGTAAACTAAAGACCTACTGCAAAAGGGGCATATGTTCCTCCATTAGCAGAACAGCATGCAGGCCCCAGTGGTTACCAATTGGGGTGGGGCTTTCTTCAAGGTCTTGGGAGTAGTAGGTGTTGTAGGGGAAGTAGTAGGAAGGTTTAATGGGGGGGGGGGGTGTAGAAGGCATGTGGGAATTAGAGGGTAAAGGAACAGTTGTGTTGGCTGTGTTTTGTGCAGGTATGTGTGTCTGGAGTATTATGGTGAGGTGTAGTTGTGCTTTTGGTTGTGTGCTGTGTCATTTCCTGCAGTGTATGTGCTCTTTATAATTGTGATGAATGTCTTGGTGTTGTGGATGCTGTTGCTTTGGGTGTGTACTGTAGTTGTATTTGTTTGGCGGATACTCCATGATTGTCTGTGTGTTTGCCCTTTTGTGGTGTATGTGTTGTTGTTTTAGGGTGATTGCCTTTTGTTGTTTTTCTGTGGTGTTGATCTATGTGATGTTATGATGAACGTGAATGTTTGGAGGATGTTGTGGGTGTAGTGGTGTCTGTGGATGTGGTGATGCATGTGGTGGGAATGGTTGCAGTGGTTGTTGAGGTGTTTGGTGTAGTGGTAGTTGCTGGTGTGGTGGTGGAGGCTGTAGTGGTGGTGATTGTTGTGTGTGTGGTGGTGGTGGTTGTGGGCAAGGTGGTGGTTACGGTGGTAGTGTTGGTGTCTATGTGTTTAGTGCTGTGAGTATTATTATGATGTATAGTATGACTGTGTGGGTGTCTGTGGTGTGTCTTTGTTTGGCAGAGAGTGTAGATGTACTGGATAAAGGAAAAACAGAGGTGGTTGCTGGTGGTGTAGAAGGGGTTATGGTAGGAGAAAGATCGAGAACAGTAGGGCAGAGGTTGTCAGTTGGGAGTCAGTGAGTTCTGAGAGGTGTCTGAAATGTGCCATGCCCCTTTGTATTGCACACACTGCACTGGAAACCATACTGGAAGGTCAGTAAGTGAGTCAACAGTTGACTGACTCCCTGGTTGGCAACCAACAGTGCAGTCTGCTAAACTGAAATACTGAGTAGCATGTCCAGAGCCTCCTCAGACGTCACTGCAAGATGGACTTGGGAAGGAGCAGAGGTGCCTGGGGTGAAGGAGACTCCAGCCCTCTTAGAGGCTGGGTGTTGGCTAACTTATGAGAAAACAGCAGGGAGGGTGTGAATCTTCCTGGCGGTGATAGGCGTTGCTGTAAATGCACATGTTTTTGGGTGCACCACCACTTGGGGCTGGTTTGGCATGGAGGCCTCCTAGTCTAAAGAGGTTGAGTTCTCCTCTCCAGCCCCATGACCCTCCATGTCACTAAGTCCATCAGCTTTGGTTGTACCTTCTTCAGACCTATGTAGTCATCTGCTTTCCTACCTTCCTGGCCAGCATCTCCCTCGCTTGTCTTTGAGGATGCTGCTATGTGAATAAAACTCATGATTAGTCACTATATAGTGGTTCTTCATTAGGTCAGAGCATCAGTCCATTTAAGCTAACATGTGTTACATCTAACTGCTGTGCATAGCAATCCTGTACCATAATCATGACTTGTGTTTTAGTAGACTGCATAACCACTGACCATTGACATTGTCCTACTGTAATGTCTGTCAAACCTGAAAAAATACCTAATCATGCTCCATCACATTAAGAGCATTGTTTCATCCGTCCATGTACATTCAGTGCACAATCCCTTACTACAAGATGAACCTATAACACAGATCCATGATACCTCAGATGTTTTGCTAAAGATTTGTTTCAGCCAACATGTTCCTGGTTCTGTAGTAAAAAACATAATACATATATCAGGTGCCAGAAAGATGCAACACCTTGAGCTGAAAGAATACTTACCATAAGCCTCACCTAGCCAATAAAAGCAGCAGCTTATAGAGATAATGCATGTATGTTGCTGCTCAATCACATTTCTACATGACTGTAAGGTTTAGCTGCATGCAACAGTCATGAAATGTGTAGTACAACCATAACCCCTGGTGGGTCATATCCCATTTGTTACGTGCAGGCCTTGTCCTATAACGACTGACAAACAGTCTTCATTATATACATAAAGCAGGGGATAATGCTTGAGTCAAAGGCCCATCCTGAATGGGTACGGGCTTAAATTGTAAATTTCGCTACATGTTTCTCATATATTAACGAAACACATTTTGGGCCAGCAAGTCAACAATAAACTCACACTAAACTGCTGGGACATGTCTGTAGTGATGCACAAAAAAATTGAAAAGAAAACTAGTAGTTTGTACACAATATTCATAAACAAATCTGCAAATATGAAGAAGGTAGGGATGACATACATTGTATTTGTGCCTCTATGCCAGATCACCTGTGAACACTCCAAAGGCTGTGTCATGACACCATTAATCATTTTACTAACAGTATGAGCAATCAAATGTGAATATAAAAACCTGAAATGTTGTTTCTGTCAAATGTGTTTCAATGGAAGATTTGTGGCTAACACAAAAAAATCATACCAAGGTAAAAGACTACCAGGGTATTGTACTACGTCTTATAATTCCCTATTGCATACTTACACATATGTCAAAGTACAGCTGTGCTTGGGAGTATTTATTATGATATCCTATCTGTCAATAAAGTGATTTACAATGATACACAAAATCTAGAGCTAAAAGTCATTGCACTTATCCGAACAGCAACTGTTGTCAAAATACATTTCCTGGACATTTTCAAAATACTGTGTGAATAAATAGCACAGAATGGAAAGAAACAACTTACATATATCTGTGGATCGAATTCCTATGTTGTTTGATATACACCCTATTCTCAATGTTGTATATGTTTGGTCCCAGTGACCAAAAAGACCTGACTGACGTGCATCTTTTGCAAATCAGTGAATTCTGAAAAATAGCTACTTATACATACTCACATAAGATGCAAATACTGCTGCATAAATATTTGTTTACCTTTGTGTTGCTCTTCCACAATATGTTCACCTATGAGTGTATTTCCCCCACTACAGGAAAAGTAAAGTCAGACAACAGGCCATATACTTAACAGCATACTTACCCCCTTGTTACTGCTCTCTGGCCTTCATGTTCTAACTAAGGAATGGATAGGACACAGGCAATATGTGGACCATCAGAGGGTCAGGATGCGCCACACCTGCAGCTTCTGCCGGAAGGACATGCTTAGCTAGACCTCTGCCACCTTTTTAGTCCAGGGCCAAAGGTCCTCCCAACACTTATGACAGTGCAGGTTACTGTGCCTAGAGACCTACAAAGTCTTTAGCAGCGATAGCCAAACAAAATTCCTTCTTCATGAGAGAGCTAACCTGATAAATTGAATATATAATAGACAAAATGGTTACATGTATCAGTAGTGTGACTTTTCAAATCTCAATACCTATATAGGCAATGCTGTAGAATCATTTAAAGGATCATCAAATATCTGCATACTGTGCAACGTGACACTTTCTTTAAGATATTTACCTATTTTAAAAGCATGGTAAAAAATCCTTTTGCACTAATGGCATGAACCATGTCAACATATTTTATGTCTATACAGAAATCCTATAGAGGTGCTAATGGAATAGAAAATATAGTTGACTCTGAGAGTAACTGCATATCTGAATGTCATGGACATTTCACCATCCTTTTTGATAGCAAATTACCATATAGGTGAACATGTGATCAATTTCAACCTTTAGAATTAAGTATGTCTCATTATTACAGCAATCCAATCATACGTGTAAGTACATGGCACATCACACTGAGGCTGTAAAATGTTCGCCAGAATCTCATGGTCCATACTTATACTCCCTAACAGAATGAAGTACTGAGGAACAATTGTAAGAAATAGACAAAAAACAGTACAAAAAACACACAAACCAACGTTTACCAGCATAAACCCTCACCAGCATAAACCCTTACAGCAGGCTCATAGAATAGCTACAAGTAGGCCACAAAGGTCCTGGAAAAAAAATTGCACTGCAACAGAAAGCAAATTACAGATAAGGAAGCAGGTGCCAGACTGAAATTTTAAAACAGTGACACATTAATAAATCAACCCCAAATTATTCATGTCTGTTGAAGCAGGCAGGGGTGCTTGCTTTTCCCCCCCATAATCTACAGTGATGATGAACCAGAGGGTGGCATAAGGCATTGATGTACCAGAGGGTGGCATGGGTGAAACAGAGGGTGGCAGGGGTGAAACAGAGGGTGCTGGGAACCTGTGATGATGAACCAGACGTAGAAACAACATAATCGTGACCGTTGCGAGCCGACATGTAAGTTCGCAATTGCGAACTGTTACAAAACCCTCGCGAACTGTCAGAAATCCTTGCGAACTGGCAGAAATCCTTGCGAACACAAAAAAAAATCCGCAAATTCGCGAGAATTCGCGGATTTTGCGGATTGCGAGTTCGCAAATTCGCAAAATTTGCGAACGCCAGATTAGCAAAATTCGCCCATGCTTAGTCCCCAGGGATATTAGAAATTACTGATAGGGGCTATTTTTTTACGGTAAAATTAAAAGTCGTGCAGCGCTCAGTGTGGCCCCCTGGTGTGCAAGCGCTGGATGCACGACTCATAATCTGTAGGGTGCGCGACTTCAGCGCCTTTGGTGCACAACTTCTATGTGTTTGAGAGCCGGAATTGCTTTTTCACATGGGTAGCTACTAACATGCAGCTCCCCATGTAAAAAATGCAATCTGATTTTGATTTAGAAAGAGAGAACAGATTTCCTTGCTATGGGAGGGCAGGATGAACACCCCGGGACAATGCAGGAGCCGGCCCACCCACAATACATAAACGCCGGTGAGTGGTGGTCCCTGGGGCTTTGGAGACCTTGCAGCCTCCCAACCATTCTTTTTGTAGCCCCGGGGGGTAATGAGCCCTCAAGTGCTCCAGGAGGGGCCCACACAGTCCCCCTCGCACAATACATAAAGCCCCGGGGTGGTGGTCCCTGCTGCTGCTTTGGGGACCTTGGACCCCCCCCCACAATTTTTTATTAATCCCGGGGGATGGCGATCCTCGGCGCTGGGGGCCACTCTGGGCCCCCCATAAAATTTAATAATTTTGCCCCTGGTATTTAGCCCCCGGGGGCTAATTATAAAAAAAGCTCTTTTTATTTTATTTATTTTACCGCAGAGTCCACGCACCCTACACGCAACTGCTGGGTCTTTTTAAAAAAAGTGCGGGCCTTGGGGGTCTTTCTATGTTTTGCACACATATTCCACTGACTTCCTCAGCCTCGATCTACCCAAGCACAAAATGGCTGCCAACAGTTCCTGCTTTAGAATGTTGACAAACACTTGAAAGCCAATTAGCATTCAGAGCTTGATCAGAAGGGCCCGCTTATGGTACGATGACAATGCGTGCAGAATATGCAGACCCACAGTACCCATAGATATATAAATGATTTTAACTGTAATTTTCTCAGGAACTACTGAACAAATTGACACCATGTAGGAAAAAGCCACTAGTCTGATCTGAGGGGTACCTCTTTGCCAAATTTGGTGTCATTCCGTTCAGCAGTTTAAGCTGTTTAAAAGTCCTATGGGAAATTGCATGGGGAAAACACGTTTTTGGACCCCCCTTTTTTCTCGGCCCCCACTGGACGAATCACGGTGAAACTTTCAGGATAGGAGCGGACCAGAGCTGGCCAAAAGTTCAGCACATTTCGCAAAGATTCATCAATCAACGCCAAAGATATTGGGAAAAGAATGTTGCGGATTTCCTATGCATAATAGGTTCTAACTATAACTACCTACTGGTGACCGCCAGTAGGTAATATCTCTCTCTCTCTATATATATATATTTATATATATCCAACGGTTTAAATCAAACGGAAGACTTACACTCTTGTCTTTATTAGGGATCTAATTATTCATGCCGGTTGGGCCCATTTTTGTTAGTAACTGCAGATATCTGTTGGGGTAACGATGCATTTGAGTCGAATATGTAAATAGTCTGCCTCCTGTTTTTAACTTCAACTCATGGTGAAGGGATTACAAATAATTTTAATCACCAGGTTATAGGGTTTTGAGTATCATAATCATGATTATGATATTCTCTTACAGTGCCCCAGCATTTGAACCCATATTGTAGCAGTGTGGATGCAGTGGTTAGATGTAGCAGCCAATGCCCACTTGGGCACAATTTTGAAAGAGTGATCCAAACTATGCATTCCCATTTAAATTAATGATGTTTTCCTTTTGCAGAATCTGCACATGATATAGCGAATTTGCACTAAATGTATGAAATGTATGTATGTATATATATATTTTTTTACATGATTTTAATATGTTTTGCAGAAATAATATATTTTTCTAATTGATTCAACAATTTTAATCAATTTATTCATAAGGAAATAATCATGAGGAAAAATTGGGAGCAAGAGCTGAACAAACAAAGAAGAGTGACACTCTCTTTTAAATGTTTAGTTTTCTATTCTTCAAATGCATGGTCAAACTTAAACCGTGTTTTGGATCACTATGCACTTTTTTGTATTTTTACAATAAGTACTTCATGAATTAGGCGCTACTGAACCAGGCTGAAGTATGTTTTTTATTTCCACAGGCTGTGGGGTCAGCTGACTGTGTACTAGCACTTTAAGAGGGATGGGTGTACGATCGACCATGTCTTGTAATCAAGGGGCGGAGGTCCCGAAACGCGTCATGACGGCGTGTTCTATGCACAACAGGATGGAATAAAACTTACAATTTTGCAAAACATCCGCGAGGGTCCGGTTTCGTTATTTCCTTGGAGATTGGTCTGGGGATTTGGCGGAGTTCGTGGCATATATATATATATATATATATATATATATATATATATACATATATATACATATATATAAATATATATATATATATACATATATATATATATATATATATATATATATATATATATATATATATATATATATATATATATATATATATATATATATATATATTATATATATATATATATATATATATATATATATATATATATATATATATATATATATATATATATATATATATATATATATATATATATATATATATATATATATATATATATATATATATATATATATATATATATATATATATATATATATATATATATATATATATATATATATATATATATATATATATATATATATATATATATATATATATATATATATATATATATATATATATATATATATATATATATATATATATATATATATATATATATATATATATATATATATATATATATATATATATATATATATATCAGCCCATCTCACACTAGTATAATATTTTTCACTCACTGTGAAATAGAAAGTGCCCTATTTCAAACCATTGACACATCAATAGTATTTTCTAAATATCCACTCAGTGAATGTACAGGAATGTAAATGTACAGGAATTTATATAGCGCAAAATCACTGAGCGGTTTCTAAGCGCTTGCTTAGGGAACCCGTCCTGGTATTCCCCTGTGAGATAACCCCGGCAGGGTATCCACAAGGTGAAAGCCAGGCATCCCGCCACGAGGGGCGTTGTGGAGATTAAGTAAGCTATTGCCCAGAGTCGCAGAGTGTGAACCCGTGAATCGAGTAGGCACCGGAGCGAGAATTGTTGAGTTCATGGGCATTTTAGGACTCAAGACCCCGCCGAGCGGGGAATTGAACCCTGGTCCCGGGCTGACCTATGCTTGCAGGTCTGCCTCCTCTAACCAGTGAGCCACACTTCTCCACTGATCATAGATCTATACGCACACCTAATCACTTACCTATAGATTCAGTGTTATATGCAGTGAATAATTAACAGAAAACTAACAAATATACTTATACGCCTATTTCAACATTACACACCAGCACACATTGTATTCACTTATAACGACATCTTATTGACTTATGCAAACAATGGATGATACTTACATTTACTCACCTACACACTTCTACAAACACCACTTCATCTATTCATCTATACACTTAGTGTGATATAAAATGACTATTAGAAATATTCAGTTCTCCATACAGTGACTCATACAATCACTAAGTCTTAGGCTCACTTAATTAGATATACCTGTAACATACACTGCTTTTTTATGCAAATTTAATGGAGATATACTATTGAGAGACATATTTAATCACCACCACACCCATAAACATATACATTCACAGAAACAAGTGTTATAACATGTAGTCTTAACCTCATTTACCTACTGAATGAACTATTCACTCATTTTTAGGCAATTACATACCCCCCACCAAACCACATAGACATTCATTTACCCATACAAATACTAAGTTAAGAAACCAATAACAATTAAAGTCTTTAATATACCAATTAAGTCAAAGCAATAAAGACTTTAACACAGTTAAATAAGTACATATTATATGTAGTGAGACTCTGCAAATTAGTCAAGGAAAGAATCAATGACACTGTTACTAAATCCATCATTCACACATTTATATTTATATATCCACTCATTCTTCAATGCAAAGTAGTGTATTTATAACACATATTTAAATATCAAAGGAAACCACATACACTGGATGATGTCATCAGTGATGTTATCAGTGATGTCATTTGAGATGTCATCAGTGATGTCATCAGTGATGTCACTGACCATGTCATGAATGATGTAATATGTGACATCATCAGCAGTGGATTGGGGACGCGCGAGTTATAGTGAGAACAACTAACTATAATGGGGGGATTTCAATGGTTTTGTATGAGTAAAATGTCCAGCTAAATATAACTGGTGTAAAACATATGGTTTTTTCAGTGAATTTCTAAGGTTTTTTAAATGCTAATTCCTAACTATAACGTGTGTGAAACCTATGGTTTTTTCAGTGAATTTCTAAGGTTTTTTAAATGCTAATTCCTAACTATAACGAGTGTGAAACCTATGGGGCCTTATTTATAAGCCCCTTGCGCCTCCGGGACGTCACTTTTTGTGACTTTTCGGTGGCGCAGAAGACTGAGTGATATTTATCTGGCAGGACTAAGCCACATTTTGTGGCGTAATCCTGCCAGATAAATATCAGTCCATTCAACGTAGTGTCCTGCGTAAAGGGGCGTGCAATGGGTGTTGCTGGGGGCGTTCCCAGCAGCATCCATGGACTTGAGTAATTTATAGCATTCTCAAAGTCAGTCTTTCAAAAATTCCAAAATATAGGACATGATAATCCAAATCCAAATGTTTCTCAAGAAAAGTCATAAACCGTGTCTGTGGGTCATATCTGCCCAAACGCCGATATTCCGAACGATTGAAAATGACTTTTCTTGAAAAACATTTGGATTTGGATTATCATGTCCTATACTTTGGAATTTTTGAAAGACTGATTTTAAGGATGCTATTAATTACTCAAGTCTGCCCGAATTGTGTGGGTAAAATTGATACCTAGTCACTTTCAATAAGAATGTACTTTCAACTCGTCTAACATTTGGAAGAAATATCTAGTTATATGACAACAGGATGCTGACATAACTTGAAGAAAATAGAAACGCACTGAAGAAGTTCTGTTGTACAGAACAAAACGCGTCGGCTGGCTGTGGTACATAAACTTAAGGAAAATAAAAGCATTTGAATATACACCAAGATTCAGCGCTTCAATAAGGACTCTAAGTGATATGATTTGATTGGACTTGTTGTGCAAGTGGTGCTGTGCCAAACTTTGGAATATTCTCCACTACTCTCTACTACCCACTCTCTACTACCCCAATACTCTCTAATACTCACTCTCTATTACTCATTCTCTACTACTCTACTACTCTCTACTACTCTCTCTCTACTACTCTCTCTCTACTACTCACTCTCTACTACTCACTCTCTACTACTCTCTACTACTCACTCTCTACTACTCTCTCTCTACTACTCACTCTTTACTACTCTCTGCTACTCACTCTCTACTACTCTCTCTCTACTACTCTCTACTACTCACTCTCTACTACTCACTCTACTACTCACTCTCTACTACTCACTCTCTACTACTCTCTAATACTCACTCTCTACTACTCACTCTTTACTACTCTCTACTACTCACTCTCTACTGCTCTCTACTACTCACTCTACTACTTACTCTCTACTACTCTCTACTACTCACTCTCTACTACTCTCTACTACTCACTCTACTATTCACTCTACTACTCTTTACTCTGCTACTCTCTTTACTGTTCTCTACTACTCTATACTACTCACTCTCTACTCTCTATTACTCACTCTCTACTCTCTACTTCTCTTTTTACTAGTCTGTACCTCTACCTCTCTACCTCTACACCTCTACCTCTACACCTCTACCTCTCTACCTCTCTCTACACACACACATATACACATATGCATGTATATGCATATGCATTTATATATATGTATGTGTATATATATACATACATATATACACATATATAATCTGCAAATCTATATAAATACAAATATAAATGCATGCATACATATACATATATGCATACATAAGCATGTTATTTACATGAAAGTTTGAAAAACACTAATAAAAGCAAAGCTAAAAAGCCACCTCGTAAAAGACAGAATGGCTTTAACTTAAACGAGGGCGAGATCTATTGCATTTTCAATGCTTGTTCCATCAAGAAGGCATTCAGATATGTCACACATTTGCCATAAATTCTGAATGTTAGCACTCTAGCTGCTCATTAGATCACTGTAGTAAAGCTACTGCTCACCGGGGAAGTCTGCTGCTGGTATTCAAAGTGCATATTTCAGTCTGCATGTCAGAATTTTTTAAATGAAATAGAAGAGGATTTGAGAAGTCAAAATGTGCCCTAATTTTTCTTTCTTCAGCACTAATCATATTGTCTATGGCAAAATGAACCCACTCATTGTGTTCCTTTGCAAATTAAATGTTTTAAGTGTTACCACTTTATTGAAAGTGACTAGGTATCAATTTTACCCACACAATTCGGGCAGACTTGAGTAATTAATAGCATCCTTAAAATCAGTCTTTCAAAAATTCCAAAGTATAGGACATGATAATCCAAATCCAAATGTTTTTCAAGAAAAGTCATTTTCAATCGTTCGGAATATCGGCGTTTGGGCAGATATGACCCACAGACACGGTTTATGACTTTTCTTGAGAAACATTTGGATTTGGATTATCATGTCCTATATTTTGGAATTTTTGAAAGACTGACTTTGAGAATGCTATAAATTACTCAAGTCCATGGATGCTGCTGGGAACGCCCCCAGCAACACCCATTGCACGCCCCTTTACGCAGGACACTACGTTGAATGGACTGATATTTATCTGGCAGGATTACGCCACAAAATGTGGCTTAGTCCTGCCAGATAAATATCACTCAGTCTTCTGCGCCACCGAAAAGTCACAAAAAGTGACGTCCCGGAGGCGCAAGGGGCTTATAAATAAGGCCCCATAGGTTTCACACTCGTTATAGTTAGGAATTAGCATTTAAAAAACCTTAGAAATTCACTGAAAAAACCATAGGTTTCACACACGTTATAGTTAGGAATTAGCATTTAAAAAACCTTAGAAATTCACTGAAAAAACCATATGTTTTACACCAGTTATATTTAGCTGGACATTTTACTCATACAAAACCATTGAAATCCCCCCATTATAGTTAGTTGTTCTCACTAGGTGTGCCATACTTTCGTCATAAGTCAGACTGTTAGCGCTCTAGTTGTTCTTTAGAACACTCTGGGACATTCTGTCATTGGGCTATACTTGGGCTACATCTGGTGGATATTTGTGCTACATTTGGGCTCTTTTGTCTCTGGTGGCCATCTTGGGAGACTTATTTGTTATGAAGTTTCATAATTTCTTCATTTACTACAGTCTCCTCAGTAGGAAATACTTTCAGTTTTCTACTTTGATTCCATCAAGAAGGCATTCAGATGTGACACACATTTGCCATAAATTCAGAATGTTAGTATGCTAGTTGTTTATTAGATCACTGTAGTAAAGCTACTGCTCACCAGGGAAGTCTGCTTCTGGTAATAAAAGTGCATGTTTCAGTCTGCATGTCAGAATATTTAATGAAATAGAAGAGTATTTGAGAAGTCACTCAAAATGTGCCCTAAATTTTCTTTCTGAAGCCAAATCATACTTTCTATGGCAAAATGAACCCCCTCATTTTGTTCCTTTTTAAATCAAATGTTTTCAGACTTGCCACTTCATTCCAATCAAGATGGCTTCTGGTGTGCCATACTTTTGTCATAAGTAAGACTGTTAGCGCTCTAGTTGTTTTTTAGAACACTCTTTAGAACACTCTGGGACATTCTGTCATTGGGCTATACTTAGGCTACATCTGGGTGATATTTGGGCTACATTTGGGCTCTTTTGTCTCTGGTGGCCATCTTGGGAGACTGCATGTCAGAATTGTTTAATGAAATAGAAGAGGATTTGAGAAGTCACTCAAAATGTGCCCTAATTTTTCTTTCTGCAGCACTAATCATACTTTCTATGGCAAAATATACCCCCTCATTTTGTTCCTTTTTAAATTAAATGTTTTAAGAGTTACCACTTTATTCCAATCAAGATGGCTTCTGGTGTGCCATACCTTTGTAATAAGTAGGATTGCTAGCACTCTAGTTGTTCTTTAGAACACCCTGGGAAGCTGCAGTAGAACACAAAGGAATCAACTAACAGTCTCTGTCCTTGTTGGATGTCCTTGTTTTACTGAGAATGTCAGACTTCATTCTCACATGACTGAGAAAGATAATGTGAATTTACAGAAAAGATGCTTTCAGTTTAGCTTATAGATCCCCTTCCAAACCACTGTGGGAAAAGCATGAGATAATAGTTTTCTTTCAAACATGTTTCATGATATCCCAGCAGAAGGCTTTTTTCACATGGTAAAATCACCTTAGAACACACCACAATTCCTAAAATGAGTATGGTACCATCAACCAATGATTTATAATGTAACCAAAGTCCTAAAATCTTCTATCAACTGCAATCCTTTTTAACACCTTGGCTGCTACGTGTTTTCCCCTCCTGTGCTGACTTTTTTTGATTATCATTGTACTATGACGAGCTCAGCTCATCATCAGCACAGCTCAACCGTGCCTCATGACGAGCTGAGCTCGTCATGAGCATGGAAGGGGTTAATGAGGTGCTATCATGTATATTGGTCCCAAGATGGCTGCCAACACTTCTTGGAAGAAGTGCTGACAGCCAATCAGATCTCACGATGAGATGTGTGGTTAGGCTCCGCCCAGAAATATACATTTTTTCACATTTGATTTTCTCAAAAAGTACTGGAGGTATTTACACCATTTAAACAAAAGGGCAATCTGCGAATCAGACTCTACTGTTTTGCCAAATTTCTTGTAATTTCGTTCAGCCATTCGGGCTGTAGCCGTGTCTAATCATCCTATGGAAAATAACATGGGGAAAACACGTTTTGGGACCCCCCTTTTTTCTCGGCCCCCACTTGACAAATATCCCCAAAACTTTCAGGGAAGGAGCGGGCCATTTTCTTTAAGAAATTCGCAAAGATTCATCAACCGGCGCCAAAGTATGTATGTATATATATATATATATATATATATATATATATATATATATATATATATATATATATATATATATATATATATATATATATATATATATATATATATATATATATATATATACATACATATATATATATATATATATTCACTGAAAAAACCATAGGTTATAGACCATATATAGTTAGGAATTAGCATTTTCAAAACCTTGACAATTCACTGAAAAAACCATAGGTTATAGACCATATATAGTTAGGGATTAGCATTTACAAAACCTTATTTTACTCACACAAAACCATTGAAATTCGCATATATAGTTAGTTGCACTAACTATATATCGCGCACCCGCAATCCACTGCTGATGATGTCACATATTACATCATTCATGACATGGTCAGTGACATCACTGATGACATCTCAAATGACATCACTGATGACATCACTGATGACAACATCCAGTGACTGTATGTTTCTGTAAAGTTAAAATATGTCTTACATATTGAAGAATGAGTGAATGTTTAAGTGTCTGGATGAAGGATTTAGTAGGTGCATGACTGACTGTATGAGTGAGTGATTAAATGAGTCTCACTGAGTGCATGGGTTAGTGACTAAACTGTCTTAATTTGTGCATCTTTATATCTGTTGTTCTGTAAACTGCTGCATGTGTTGATCAGTAGCTATATGAGTAACTATATGGATTATTGATTGGTTACCCAAGTATTTGTATCGGAGACTGAGTGTGTGTGTGGGTGGCTTGGAGGTGTATGACTCTGTGCATAGATGTGTGAGCAGTTGATTCACTAGATGTATGGGTTCAAAAGTGCATGTGGAAACAGCTGTATGGGCAGTTGACTGTGTGCATGAGTGTATTGGTGATTGAATGGATATCTCAGTGCTACATGTCAAAGTAAGTACATATGTAAAACACTGTACATGTGAGAGTTGACATATATAAATAACTGTGCATAAGAGCCAGTAAATGTGTGAGTGGCTGTATGGATCATTGTGAACTTGTATCAGGGATTGTATAAGAGAGTAAATATGTGTTAGTATATGTTTGAATAAGTAAGGTGTGTATAACTGTATAGTTGAGGAAATGGAGGTGTGATTGATTCTTTGCATGACTGACTAGGTGTGTGAGTAACTCCATGGATGAGTGACAGTCTGTAAGTGTCTGTTTACACTGATTGTATCTAAGGTTATATTAGAGTCTGAAGAGGTTCATTGTATTATCACATAAATTATATCATCAGTGATGTGATCAGTAATGTCAAATGAAATGTCATCAGTGATGTCATCAGTGATGTCATTTGAGATGTCATCAGTGATGTCATCAGCGATGTCATCAGTGATGTCATTTGAGATGTCATCAGTGATGTCACTGACCATGTCATGAATGATGTAATATGTGACATCATCAGCAGTGGATTGCGGGTGCGCGATATATATAGTTAGTGCAACTAACTATATATGCAAATTTCAATGGTTTTGTGTGAGTAAAATAAGGTTTTGTAAATGCTAATCCCTAACTATATATGGTCTATAACCTATGGTTTTTTCAGTGAATTTTCAAGGTTTTGAAAATGCTAATTCCTAACTATATATGGTCTATAACCTATGTTTTTTTAGTGAATTTCAATGGTTTTTCAATAGCAAAAATCAAAAGCTGTAAAATGTATTCTTCTTTTAAATGAAAAATATATTTTATATGTTTTTATTATAATTGTTTTATGCATCTGCCAAACCCTGACCTCTTAATAGTGCACTGTGGTGGAAATGATTTTGTGACTATGACTGGGGTTGGTCTGGAAATGCTTTTAAAGGACACCTTTCATCAATTGATGACACTTTTTTCCCCAAACTGCCTTGGTATATTCCAATATATGCCAAAGACAGAAATGGAACTGGTCCAACCAATTTTGTCCACAATTTGAGAAAGCACGGAAACATGTGAATAAATCTCTTTCTGCTTACATGAGAGACTTTTGAATGGGTTCAATATACAACAATAACTTGCGTTACAACATGCAAGACATTTACAGAGGAGATGGTGTGCACTTCTCAGATGAGGGGAATAGAATATTCATCCTGAATTTAAAACTGTGCATTGGAACCTACTTGTAGGTTCCTAAATCAGCCACAGAACCCAATAGCTCTTTTCAGAGCTACCCTACCTCTGAGCATTCTAAACAATTATCTTTTTCTAACTTTTTTCACTATTTTTCACCAAAGTACGCTCCCCGGTTCGCTTACCGGTGCGCGTACCGGGCGGCCCCCGTGAAATTGTAATTTTATTTTTTATTTTTGCATATATCAGCATCCTAAGCCCCCCTCAGAAAACCTAGAGGGTCACAAAGTGTCTACTGTGCACCCTTCTACCCATTCCGAACATTGTATCCCCTCCATCTTGTGTCTCAATTCTACCGATACACAAAATGGAGGACTCCCCTAATGCTTCCGGTACGCGTACCGGGGCGCGCACCGGTGAGCGCTTGCTAAAAAAAGGTGGGAAAGTAATCTACAGAAAAAACACTGGAGACACTTTCATCAAATATAGAATAGGCCCTACTACATAGCAGTCCCTACCATTTACCCAAATTTGATGGAAATCCATTGAGAAAATTATGCTGTAGGACTGACTAAATATCCTGAGGTAAATTACATGACAGAATCACATATGAAGTGTTAGAATTGACAACCAATTAAAATGTTACTTTCATTTTCTACTATTATTTCAAGACATTTGATTGGTTATGTACCTGAATATATATAAAGAAAGAGAGAGGAACACAGCCATTTTGACTACTACTTCCTGAAGTACATTTCAAGAGCATTTTGACTGTCAACTTTAACTTCTTTTTCAAAGGTAAGATATACTTTTAAAAATTTGAAAGGAGAACTATGTTATGCACTTTAAATTAAATAAGGAAAACGTTTTCAGATAGTTACATACTGTCCCTCTATAGTTAGTCATTGAGAAAGACTTAATTATTTAAATTATTGATTGAGTTAGGCTTCTGTGGTATAATTATGAATTTACTTAGGCTTAATCACAGGCACTTTTTAATAGTTTTACTTCCTGCCTGAAACCATGCACTGCCCAAAGATTACTTCACTGTTAAAAACTCACAAGCACCTGTCTGAACTTAAACCCAACAGTGCCCTATCTCCACTGATATATTTTTTTATGCAATTTACAGCAAGAAAATGGAAGCACAGCCAAAAGAAAATACAATTTCATTTGAAATTAAGAGTGAAAGCAATCCAAACCAAGAAAAAGAAGAACTAGACTTTTTGGATGAATCAGTAGACCAAGAATTATTAAAATGTGCTGAAGAATGTGAATGTGATTCTTGGAATGAAAAGGAGGAAATTCCTGATGATTTATTGTTACAAATTCTCTTAGATTTTGAAAAATCAAAACAATAAATTTTAATTTTAAAAGTTAAAATTGTTTGAGACATTATTCTTTTTAATATGAAAATTATGAAATAGTACCCAAAAAGATAAAATATAAACTGAGACTTAAAATATACTGTGCAACTTTTTTTGTGTTACATAGTAAGTTTGCTCATAGTTACTTCCTTTCTCCCACTATATTATCTCCAATGTGTATTTAACATCTCTTTATCATCTCCTGCCTCCATGTTCTTTCTGCTTTCCTCACAGACTATGCTATGAATTCCATATACCACAATAACTTCTGAAACAACATGCAAGATATCTACAAAGAAAACGGTGTATATTTATTTTTAGACTCTGCAGTGGTACCTACATGTTGGTACTTAAATAAAAAAAATAAAAAAAAAATACAACAAAAAGAACAATCAATAAACATACAGTATTTGAACATTCTTTCATTCTTTTTTCCGTATATTACGCTCCCCGGACCGCTTCCCGATACGCCTACCGGGCGCTCCCCCCGCAAAAAAAACGATAATAAAAATTTTTTTTTTTGCCCCGCGGGGCCCTTTTAAAGCCCCCTCATCAAACCTAGGGGGTCAGGGAGGATGTACTCTGCCCCCTTATACTCATTTCCCCCTTTGTTTTTGCCACCTCTTGTGTCTCGATCCTACCGAGACACAAGATGGCGGCTGCTCCGGACTGTTTAGAATGTTCACAGTCACCGGGGAGCCAATCCGCTTCTCCTCGCGAAGTTCCGTTACGCGTCAGGTACGCGAACCGGGGCGCTAACCGTGACGCTGTCACAGATATATCTGTTTTTTAAAACGTTAATTTCTCAAAATACACTGGAGCATATATATTGAGACATAGCAAAGGCACGTCGGGCAAATCATATCTACAATTTTGCCAAGTTTCGTATAAATCCATTCATCCGTTCGAGCTAAAAGTGATTCCAACCGCCCTATGGAAAAATGAATGGGAAAAACGCGTTTTGGGACCCCCCTTTTTTCTCGGCCCCCCCTTGACGAAACCCCCCCAAATTTTCAGGGGCTGCTCAGAAACAAAATGTGCCATTTTCCTGAACATTTCAGCCAATTCCGTCCACAAACGCCAAAGTTATTCGACATAGAATTTTCAGAAATCCCATAGGAAAAAAATCCTAACTATATATACCTACTGGCGACTGCCAGTAGGTAATATATATACATATATATATATGCACCAAGCAATTTCCACCACTTCCGACGTGCGGCGAGGAAGGAACTCGAACCACCACAGCAAGTCAGGCAAGATGTAAACTTTATTTGCGTTTCTTCTGCAGCCTGCAACGACGCGTTTCGGGCTTCGAGAGCCCTTGATCATATATATATATATATATATGTATATATATATATATATATATATATATATATATTCACAAGCCACTCTCCTCCTGGAGAGTAATTGAGCCGCACACGAGCCTTCTTTTCTGCCGATTTTTTATTGGTGATAAGAACAGCATGTGGCATTTTCCTGACACGTTTCGTTCTCCTAGAACTTTTTCAAAGGTGAGCCATTGCACCAGAACACGCCGTTTGGCTACTGCAGTTCAATGTTGTTTTTAAAGTCACTTCCTCTGATGGTGTTTTAATATCAGGATCACTTCCTGTGGTGAGCTGCATTCTGGAGCCTGTAGTGCCAAAGGCTGTGTCACGTTTAAATCCCTCCAGTGGGTGGTGTCATTTGCTGCTGTTCAAAGGTAAAATCACTTGTCATTTCATTTATTCAGGTTCTTGGGTGACGTTTGTTGGCTGAAGTTTCCCCGTGTCAGCTCACTTTGAAAGCTGACTCGGGTCCAATACCAGGGCAGGTCCTTGGCGGCACCGCATCCCCCTCTTCGTTTTCACGACTCAACATGGAAGGCTCAGGGCTGGAGGATGATGGCGCTCTTCTGGTGGTGCGTCGCTCTTCGGCGGAGCCAGCCGATTAATATTCACAAGCCACTCTCCTCCTGGAGAGTAATTGAGCCGCACACGAGACTTCTTTTCTGCCGATTTTTTATTGGTGATAAGAACAGCATGTGGCATTTTCCTGACGCGTTTCGTTCTCCTAAAACTTTTTCAAAGGTGAGCCATTGCACCAGAACACGCCGTTTGGCTACTGCAGTTCAATGTTGTTTTTAAAGTCACTTCCTCTGATGGTGTTTTAATATCAGGATCACTTCCTGTGGTGAGCTGCATTCTGGAGCCTGTAGTGCCAAAGGCTGTGTCACGTTTAAATCCCTCCAGTGGGTGGTGTCATTTGCTGCTGTTCAAAGGTAAAATCACTTGTCATTTCATTTATTCACGTTCTTGGGTGACGTTTGTTGGCTGAAGTTTCCCCGTGTCAGCTCACTTTGAAAGCTGACTCGGGTCCAATACCAGGGCAGGTCCTTGGCGGCACCGCATCCTCCTCTTCGTTTTCACGACTCAACATGGAAGGCTCAGGGCTGGAGGATGATGGCGCTCTTCTGGTGGCGCGTCGCTCTTTGGCGGAGCCAGCCGACAGCCGATTAATATTCACAAGCCACTCTCCTCCTGGAGAGTAATTGAGCCGCACACGAGTCTTCTTTTCTGCAGATTTTTTATTGGTGATAAGAACAGCATGTGACATTTTCCTGACGCGTTTCGTTCTCCTAGAACTTTTTCAAAGGTGAGCCATTGCACCAGAACACGCCGTTTGGCTACTGCAGTTCAATGTTGTTTTTAAAGTCACTTCTTCTGATGGTGTTTTAATATCAGGATATCTTCCTGTGGTGAGCTGCATTCTGGAGCCTGTAGTGCCAAAGGCTGTGTCACGTTTAAATCCCTCCAGTGGGTGGTGTCATTTGCTGCTGTTCAAAGGTAAAATCACTTGTCATTTCATTTATTCACGTTCTTGGGTGACGTTTGTTGGCTGAAGTTTCCCCGTGTCAGCTCACTTTGAAAGCTGACTCGGGTCCAATACCAGGGCAGGTCCTTGGCGGCACCGCATACCCCTCTTCGTTTTCACGACTCAACATGGAAGGCTCAGGGCTGGAGGATGATGGCGCTCTTCAGGTGGTGCGTCGCTCTTCGGCGGAGCCAGCCGATTAATATTCACAAGCCACTCTCCTCCTGGAGAGTAATTGAGCCGCACACGAGACTTCTTTTCTGCCGATTTTTTATTGGTGATAAGAACAGCATGTGGCATTTTCCTGACGCGTTTCGTTCTCCTAGAACTTTTTCAAAGGTGAGCCATTGCACCAGAACACGCCGTTTGGCTACTGCAGTTCAATGTTGTTTTTAAAGTAACTTCCTCTGATGGTGTTTTAATATCAGGATCACTTCCTGTGGTGAGCTGCATTCTGGAGCCTGTAGTGCCAAAGGCTGTGTCACGTTTAAATCCCTACAGTGGGTGGTGTCATTTGCTGCTGTTCAAAGGTAAAATCACTTGTCATTTCATTTATTCAGGTTCTTGGGTGACGTTTGTTGGCTGAAGTTTCCCCGTGTCAGCTCACTTTGAAAGCTGACTCGGGTCCAATACCAGGGCAGGTCCTTGGCGGCACCGCATCCCCCTCTTCGTTTTCACGACTCAACATGGAAGGCTCAGGGCTGGAGGATGATGGCGCTATTCTGGTGGTGCGTCGCTCTTCGGCGGAGCCAGCCGAATAATATTCACAAGCCACTCTCCTCCTGGAGAGTAATTGAGCCGCACACGAGACTTCTTTTCTGCCGATTTTTTATTGGTGATAAGAACGGCATGTGGCATTTTCCTGACGCGTTTCGTTCTCCTAGAAATTTTTCAAAGGTGAGCCATTGTACCAGAACACGCCGTTTGGCTACTGCAGTTCAATGTTGTTTTTAAAGTCACTTCCTCTGATGGTGTTTTAATATCAGGATCACTTCCTGTGGTGAGCTGCATTCTGGAGCCTGTAGTGCCAAAGGCTGTGTCACGTTTAAATCCCTCCAGTGGGTGGTGTCCTTTTGCTGCTGTTCAAAGGTAAAATCACTTGTCATTTCATTTATTCACGTTCTTGGGTGACGTTTGTTGGCTGAAGTTTCCCCGTGTCAGCTCACTTTGAAAGCTGACTCGGGTCCAATACCAGGGCAGGTCCTTGGCGGCACCGCATCCCCCTCTTCGTTTTCACGACTCAACATGGAAGGCTCAGGGCTGGAGGATGATGGCGCTCTTCTGGTGGTGCGTCGCTCTTCGGCGGAGCCAGCCGATTAATATTCACAAGCCACTCTCCTCCTGGAGAGTAATTGAGCCGCACACGAGACTTCTTTTCTGCCGATTTTTTATTGGTGATAAGAACAGCATGTGGCATTTTCCTGACGCGTTTCGTTCTCCTAGAACTTTTTCAAAGGTGAGCCATTGCACCAGAACACGCCGTTTGGCTACTGCAGTTCAATGTTGTTTTTAAAGTCACTTCCTCTGATGGTGTTTTAATATCAGGATCACTTCCTGTGGTGAGCTGCATTCTGGAGCCTGTAGTGCCAAAGGCTGTGTCACGTTTAAATCCCTCCAGTGGGTGGTGTCATTTGCTGCTGTTCAAAGGTAAAATCACTTGTCATTTCATTTATTCACGTTCTTGGGTGACGTTTGTTGGCTGAAGTTTCCCCGTGTCAGCTCACTTTGAAAGCTGACTCGGGTCCAATACCAGGGCAGGTCCTTGGCGGCACCGCATCCCCCTCTTCGTTTTCACGACTCAACATGGAAGGCTCAGGGCTGGAGGATGATGGCGCTCTTCTGGTGGTGCGTCGCTCTTCGGCGGAGCCAGCCGATTAATATTCACAAGCCACTCTCCTCCTGGAGAGTAATTGAGCCGCACACGAGACTTCTTTTCTGCCGATTTTCTATTGGTGATAAGAACAGCATGTGGCATTTTCCTGACGCGTTTCGTTCTCCTAGAACTTTTTCAAAGGTGAGCCATTGCACCACAACACGCCGTTTGGCTACTGCAGTTCAATGTTGTTTTTAAAGTCACTTCCTCTGATGGTGTTTTAATATCAGGATCACTTCCTGGGGTGAGCTGCATTCTGGAGCCTGTAGTGCCAAAGGCTGTGTCACGTTTAAATCCCTCCAGTGGGTGGTGTCCTTTTGCTGCTGTTCAAAGGTAAAATCACTTGTCATTTCATTTATTCACGTTCTTGGGTGACGTTTGTTGGTTGAAGTTTCCCCGTGTCAGCTCACTTTGAAAGCTGACTCGGGTCCAATACCAGGGCAGGTCCTTGGCATCACCGCATCCCCCTCTTCGTTTTCACGACTCAACATGGAAGGCTCAGGGCTGGAGGATGATGGTGCTCTTCTGGTGGTGCGTCGCTCTTCGGCGGAGCCAGCCGATTAATATTCACAAGCCACTCTCCTCCTGGAGAGTAATTGAGCCGCACACGAGACTTCTTTTCTGCCGATTTTTTATTGGTGATAAGAACAGCATGTGGCATTTTCCTGACGCGTTTCGTTCTCCTAGAACTTTTTCAAAGGTGAGCCATTGCACCAGAACACGCCGTTTGGCTACTGCAGTTCAATGTTGTTTTTAAAGTCACTTCCTCTGATGGTGTTTTAATATCAGGATCACTTCCTGTGGTGAGCTGCATTCTGGAGCCTGTAGTGCCAAAGGCTATGTCACGTTTAAATCCCTCCAGTGGGTGGTGTCATTTGCTGCTGTTCAAAGGTAAAATCACTTGTCATTTCATTTATTCACGTTCTTGGGTGACCTTTGTTGGCTGAAGTTTCCCCGTGTCAGCTCACTTTGAAAGCTGACTCGGGTCCAATACCAGGGCAGGTCCTTGGCGGCACCGCATCCCCCTCTTCGTTTTCACGACTCAACATGGAAGGCTCAGGGCTGGAGGATGATGGTGCTCTTCTGGTGGTGCGTCGCTCTTCGGCGGAGCCAGCCGATTAATATTCACAAGCCACTCTCCTCCTGGAGAGTAATTGAGCCGCACACGAGACTTCTTTTCTGCCGATTTTTTATATGTGATAAGAACAGCATGTGGCATTTTCCTGACGCGTTTCGTTCTCCTAGAACTTTTTCAAAGGTGAGCCATTGCACCAGAACACGCCGTTTGGCTACTGCAGTTCAATGTTGTTTTTAAAGTCACTTCCTCTGATGGTGTTTTAATATCAGGATCACTTCCTGTGGTGAGCTGCATTCTGGAGCCTGTAGTGCCAAAGGCTGTGTCACGTTTAAATCCCTCCAGTGGGTGGTGTCATTTGCTGCTGTTCAAAGGTAAAATCACTTGTCATTTCATTTATTCACGTTCTTGGGTGACGTTTGTTGGCTGAAGTTTCCCCGTGTCAGCTCACTTTGAAAGCTGACTCGGGTCCAATACCAGGGCAGGTCCTTGGCGGCACCGCATCCCCCTCTTCGTTTTCACAACTCAACATGGAAGGCTCAGGGCTGGAGGATGATGGCGCTCTTTTGGTGGTGCGTCGCTCTTCAGCGGAGCCAGCCGATTAATATTCACAAGCCACTCTCCTCCTGGAGAGTAATTGAGCCGCACACGAGACTTCTTTTCTGCCGATTTTTTATTGGTGATAAGAACAGCATGTGGCATTTTCCTGACGCGTTTCGTTCTCCTAGAACTTTTTCAAAGGTGAGCCATTGCACCAGAACACGCCGTTTGGCTACTGCAGTTCAATGTTGTTTTTAAAGTCACTTCCTCTGATGGTGTTTTAATATCAGGATCACTTCCTGTGGTGAGCTGCATTCTGGAGCCTGTAGTGCCAAAGGCTGTGTCACGTTTAAATCCCTCCAGTGGGTGGTGTCATTTGCTGCTGTTCAAAGGTAAAATGACTTGTCATTTCATTTATTCACGTTCTTGGGTGACGTTTGTTGGCTGAAGTTTCCCTGTGTCAGCTCACTTTTAAAGCTGACTCGGGTCCAATACCAGGGCAGGTCCTTGGCGGCACTGCATCCCCCTCTTCGTTTTCACGACTCAACATGGAAGGCTCAGGGCTGGAGGATGATGGCGCTCTTCTGGTGGTGCGTCGCTCTTCGGCGGAGCCAGACGATTAATATTCACAAGCCACTCTCCTCCTGGACCCGAGTCAGCTTTCAAAGTGAGCTGACACGGGGAAACTTCAGCCAACAAACGTCACCCAAGAACGTGAATAAATGAAATGACAAGTGATTTTACCTTTGAACAGCAGCAAATGACACCACCCACTGGAGGGATTTAAACGTGACACAGCCTTTGGCACTACAGGCTCCAGAATGCAGCTCACCACAGGAAGTGATCCTGATATTAAAACACCATCAGAGGAAGTGACTTTAAAAACAACATTGAACTGCAGTAGCCAAACGGCGTGTTCTGGTGCAATGGCTCACCTTTGAAAAAGTTCTAGGAGAACGAAACGTGTCAGGAAAATGCCACATGCTGTTCTTATCACCAATAAAAAATCGGCAGAAAATAAGTCTTGTGTGCGGCTCAATTACTCTCCAGGAGGAGAGTGGCTTGTGAATATTAATCAGCTGGCTCCGCCGAAGAGCGACGCACCACCAGAAGAGCGCCATCATCCTCCAGCCCTGAGCCTTCCATGTTGAGTCGTGAAAACGAAGAGGGGGATGCGGTGCCGCCAAGGACCTGCCCTGGTATTGGACCCGAGTCAGCTTTCAAAGTGAGCTGACACGGGGAAACTTCAGCCAACAAACGTCACCCAAGAACCTGAATAAATGAAATGACAAGTGATTTTACCTTTGAACAGCAGCAAATGACACCACCCACTGGAGGGATTTAAACGTGACACAGCCTTTGGCACTACAGGCTCCAGAATGCAGCTCACCACAGGAAGTGATCCTGATAATAAAACACCATCAGAGGAAGTGACTTTAAAAACAACATTGAACTGCAGTAGCCAAACGGCGTGTTCTGGTGCAATGGCTCACCTTTGAAAAAGTTCTAGGAGAACGAAACGTGTCAGGAAAATGCCACATGCTGTTCTTATCACCAATAAAAAATCGGCAGAAAAGAAGTCTTGTGTGCGGCTCAATTACTCTCCAGGAGGAGAGTGGCTTGTGAATATATATATATATATATATATATATATATATATATATATATATATATATATATATATATATATATATATATATATATCCTACTGGCGGTTGCCAGTAGGTAGTTATAGTTAGGACCTGGTTTCTATAGGAAATCCACAACATTCTATTTGGAATACCTCTGGCACCGGTTGACGAATCTACGCAAAACTCTCCAAGAAGATGGACCGGTCCACTCCGCTCCTATCCTTAAAGTTTCGGGGTAATTCCTCAAGCGGGGGCAGAGAAAAAAGGGGGGTCCCAAAACGTGTTTTCCCCATGTTATTTTCCATAGGGACCTTTAGACACGGCTACAGCCCGAACTTCTGAACTGCTGAACGGAATTTCACCAAATTTGGCAAAAAGGTAAAGTTTGGTTCTCAGATTACGCTTTTTGTTAGATGGTGTAAATCCATGCAGTAGTTCCTGAGAAAATCAAAAGTAAAATCATAGATATATTTATGGATGAAGTAGGGTACGCGTATCCTACGAGGATTATGCACGTACCCTTACGAGCACGAGCTGCATGCTAATAATAATAAAGGGGTTTCTAAAGCGCCTGGTGACGCCATCACGGCGTATCCCCGCGCTGTGGAGCGAGAGTCAAAAGGACAGAGGCATCCATCCCTAAAGGGCAAATAGATGTGTTTTTAAAAGTTTCCGGAACATAGTTTCAGTTTTGGCTAGTCTGATCACAGCTGGAAGGCTGTTCCACTGGGTGGCTGCCAGCACCCGAAAGGAGCGGCCTCCCATCCTGGCCCTTCTTACACGAGGAACTGTAAGGAGACCCATACCCACAGAGCGAAGTGCTCTTTGGGGTAGATAGGGGATAGCCAAGTCCTTCAAATACCCTGGCGCTTTTGCAGAAGTTATCCTATAACAAAAGAGGAGGGCTTTAAAGAGGATTCTTTTCTTTATAGGAAGCCAGTGAAGGGCAGCCAAAGTAGGTTTGGATGCTGTTCTTTTGGGGAGTCTGAGGACTAAACGGGCCGCCGTATTTTGCAGCACTTGCAGTCTTCTCAGGTTCTTCTCCATAGTTCCTAATAACAGCACATTCGCGTAGTCAATACGAGAAGTGACCAGAGCTTGGATCATAATGCGTCTGGCCTCAAGTGGCAGTAGGTCCAGAGTGCGGTTTAGGGTCTTCATAACCCCAAAGCATTTCCCCACCAATTTGTCAACATGACTCTCAAAAGAGAGTTTAGGATCAACCCAGACCCCCAAGTTCTTGGCCTCACTGCACGGGAGGGGCAGAGAGCCAAGGCAAGGCGGCCACCATTCCTGAGTCCAGCTCGCCCCATCTCCCCCTATCACTAGCACCTCCGTTTTAGCCCCATTGAGCTTCAGGCAGTGTTGATTCATCCAGCCAGCAAGCTCCTGCATGCAGGTTTTAAAATTGGCTGCTGCTAACTTGGGTGACTGTGACAGGGAGATGAGCAGCTGCGTGTCATCGGCATAAGATACTAGATCTATGCCGTATGACTGAACTACAGCTGCCAGTGGAGCCATATACAGGTTGAACAGGGTGGGACTCAGGGCAGAGCCCTGAGGCACCCCCTGTTCTAAGGCAACGCTGTTGGAGAGGAACATACCTCTCTGAACCTGGAAACTACGGTCAGAGAGAAAGTTCTTGAGCCATCCCCATGCTGCCTTGGTAACCCCAGCGCTGTCAACTGTCTGTCAACACTCCAGACCAGGAAGTGCTGGCAGCCATCTTGTGTTTAGGTAGAACCGAAGCACAAGAAAACAGAAAAACAAGTGTGCAAAAGGTGCAAAGGAGACAGGGTAGAAACACCCTGACCCCCTAGGCTCAGGGGGTCCCACAACCCCCAAGGCCAAATTAAAAAAAAAAAAAAAAATTAAATTGCGGGATGCGGGTTGGATACACGTATCCCGCGAAAGACAAAAATACCCTGAAATCTGCTTTTTTTGTAATTAGCCCCCGGGGGGCCAAGTCCCGGGGGCAATGTGCTTTTTTATAATTGGGGGTCCCAGAGGGCCCCCCCAGCCCTGGGGACCACAGTCCCTGGGGCTTTATTCTTACGTATGTGGGGGGGCTCACGGCCCCCCGCAGCCCCGGGGACCGCCACCCCCAGGGCTTCTTTTATCTTATAATAATCGGCGGCCTAGAGGGGCCCCCCAGCCCCGGGTACCGCCACCCCCTGTGGCTTTAACATTATGTATGGGGGGCTCACAGCCCCCAAAGCCCCAGGGACTGTCACCCCCAGGGGCTTCTAAAATAATTTTAAAAAACCTGTGTGGGGGGCTCAATCCCCCCCACACACTCCGGGAACCACCACCACCTCCCTGGGGCACTACATTTTTAAATTGAGGGGTCCATGATGGACCCCCCCAGCCCCGGGAACCACCACCCCCGGGGCTTTCAAATGTTGGGAGGTGAGCCGTGCGGCCCCCCACCTGGAGCCTTGTGGTGGCCCTGGGGACCACCACCCCCCATGGCCGGCTCCTGCAGTGTCCCAGGTGCCTACCCCTGGGATACTGTAGTTTGCTATGGTAGGGGCCAAGCATTCCCCCTCCCCAAAAAATATATATAAAAAAAGTAGGCAGAGCCCCGGGGGATGTGGTCCCCGGGGCTAAAAGAAGCCTCAGGAGGGGGACTACTCAGCCCCCGTTCACATTTAAAAAAAAAAAGAAAATAGGGGGCAAGCTTCGGGGGATGGGGTCCCCAGGGCCAAAAAAATAGAAAAAGAATGGGGGCTACACAGCCCCCTTTCGTAAAAAAACAAATGCTTCAAGCTCTTGGGTGACTGGAATTTTCACCTGGAAACTCAGGAGGACAAAGACACCAAGGAACTCTCGGAGTCAATGTCCGAGCTGGGCCTTACGCAACTTATGCAAGGTCCCAAACATATTGCAGGTCATATTTTAGATGGCATCTTCTCAAATAACCCAGCTCTCCATTGTATTCACATTCTCACATTAACATGGTCTGATCACCATGCTATTCTTTTTAAATATAAAACCACTTTACGTGACAAAAAGTTTAAAACCCCCATTAGGACCACCGGCAGACTTTGGCACCGTATTGATCCTGAGGTATTGATAGATCATTTAGCTCAAACCCAGCCCTATCTTGAGCCTAATACTGATACTGCAGCCATAAATTATACTTCGTGGATGGATGTTAACTGCCTCACCCTCGCTCCTAAGGTCACTATTAACAGTAATAGGAAATTGCCCTCAGCCCCCTGGTTCTCTGAAGCCCTTCGACTGGATTAACAGGCTTGCAGAAGACAAGAAAGAGCATGGAGACACACTATGAAGCTCCGGAAAAAGTTAAATATGAAGCTCTACTCTCAGACTTAAAAAAAAAAAGTAATCCTCTGAAAAGAGTCAGTATTATACCTCTCGGTTTGAAAAAGCTGGTCACTCCAGCAAGGAACTATTTCAAACAGTCAAACTCTTAACATCTAACAATAATGATGACTCAGTTATTCACAATCAAGATTTTTGTGACGGCCTTGCACACACTTTTAGAGCCAAAGTGGACCAAATTTTTAATCAATTTACTTCCTCTTACTCTAATGCGAAGATAGAGCAGGACCGTATATGTCCAAACTGTTTAATCCAGTGGTCTCCAAACCGGTCCTGGAGGGCCGGATCCATGCCAGATTTTTAGAATAACTACATGTATCTCAATGGGGATGTCCAAAAAATCTGGCATGGATCCGGCCCTCCAGGACCGGTTTCGAGACCCCTGGTTTAATCTAATGCTAGCACAAGGCTGCTTCCCTATGGTTTGGAAACGGACCTGTATCCTCCCTTTGCTGAAGAAACCTAATCCTAATGTCACCGATCCTAATACCTATCGTCCTATTGCCAGAATTCCTATACAAGCAAAGATAATAGAGAAAATTATTAATAAAGAAAACTCTACGTTCATCTCCAATACCGAAGTCCTAGATCACAGTCAATTTGACGTTAGGTCTAATCATAGTACGGAAATGGCATTGATAAAAACTGCAGAAGAAATCAGTTTGTCTCTTGACAGCGGTGGGTCAGCAGTCCTCATACTGCTTGACTTATCCGCTGCATTTGACACGGTAGATCATTATCTTCTGATGCAACGGTTAAAATTGATAGGAGTCGGAGGAGCTGCTCTTTCTCTTCTCACCTCCTTTTTGACCGATAAAACCGAATTAGTTCAGCTAGGCAATTTTGAATCAGCCCCTTTTTCCTTGCCTTGTGGAGTTCCACAGGGCTCTTCGCTGAGCCCCACCCTTTTTAACATTTATGTTGCAGAATTGGCCTCTTTAATCAGGAGTTTTAATCTTATTCCTACCTCCTATGCCGATGATACCCAACTGGTTATCTCGACAGTGGACTAGGATATCAACTCCTCCATCAAGCTTCACGACTGTATGACTAAACTTAACTCGTGGATGAGTGATCACTGCCTGAAATTAAATTCCCCTAAAACAGAGGTGATCATGTTTGGGAATCTTTTGCCTCCCTGGTCCCCAGATTGGTGGCCGAACAATCTTGGCCCCCCGCCATACCTGTGACAAAAACTAAGAATCTGGGAGTTATTATTGAGGATAAATTGACTCTCAAATCACAAGTATCTAAAGTAGTGTCCTCAGCTTACTTTATGATAAAGATGCTAAAAAAAATCTGTCCTTTTATTCTGCCAAAATCTAGAAAGACAGTGGTGACATCGCTTGTTTTACCCAAAATAGATTATTGTAATGGGCTGTACGTCAATATTCAAGTAACTTTACTCAAAAAACTTCAAACAGTACAAAACGCTGCTGCTAGACTCATACTGGATCTGCCAGAATATCAATCTGTCAGAACCGGTATTCAGGACCTTTATTGGTTACCAGTTGCCCAAAGGGTAAAATTCAAAGCCTTATGCATTGCTCACAAAGCCCTTTATAAGGAAGGGCCCACTTTTCTACAGGATCTTTTTAATTGGTATACCCCAAATAGATCTCTAAGATCCTCCAATTCTCACTTGATACCTATGACCAGAATAAGAAAGGGGAATTGGGGAGGACGTTGCTTTAGCTACAATACCTCTAAAGAATATAACTCTCTCCCTTGTTATTTGAGGGAAATACCGATCCACCTTGCGTTTAGGAAGCAATTGAAGACATGGCTCATTCTAGGTCCTGTAGTGGTCTGAAATTTAATAAGGAGTACCGACAGCGCCAAGACACCTACGGGTATTCATGCACTATACAAATTTCATATAACATAACATAACATAAAAAAAGTAAAACACCGGCATCAAGGCGGAGGCCATGCCGCCTTCATGCAGCACTCTGCAAACGCACCCCCTGGCGCGTTTGCAGAGGGGGAAAAATTCCCCTTGAATACAGGGTGTCCATGGGGGCCAACTAGCCCTTCAGGAACCTCCAGTATGCGCCAGGGAGTGGTGTTCTGAGGCCATGCCCCTTTTTACACCTCTCTGCAACACAGCTTTGTGACACTTACTAGAGGTAGCTGGTGGGCTAGTTGTGCCCCAGGCAGCCTCAGGATTCAAGGCGAGTTAATACTCCAACTTAAAATGCACCACGGGGCACTTTTGCACAGTGGTGAAGGTAGGGGGCGAGCCTGAGTTCACCTGTGTGCAAACACGCCCTGTGGCGCGGTTTAAGTTGGGGAATGAATTCCATGTCAATCCTGAGGGTCCCTGGGGGCTAACTAGCCCACCAGGTACCTTCAGTAAGCGCCAGGGAGCTGAGTTGCAGAGTGTTGTAAAAAGGGGCGTAGCCTCTGAACACCTCTCTGCAACGCAGCCCCCTGGCGCATACTGGAGATATCTGGTGGGCTAGTTGGCCCCCAGGGACCCACAGGATTGAGGAGGAATTAATTCTCGAACTTAAAACGTGCCACAGGGCGTGTTTGCAAACATGTCACCTTAGGCCATGCCCCCTTCCTTCATCAGTGTGTAAACACGCCTGTGATGTGTTTCAAGTTGGGGAATTAATTCTCTTTCAATACTGAGGGTACCTGAGGGCCAAATAGCCCAACAGGTATCTCCAGTATGCGCCTACGAGCTGCGTTGCCGAAAGGTGTTCAGAGGCCATGCCCCTTTATACACTTCTCTGCAACGCAACTCTGTGGTGCTTACTGGAGGTACCTAGTGGGCTAGTTTGACCCTAGGGATCCTTAGGATTGAAGGGGACTTAATCTCTCAACAATGACAGGGTGCGTTTAGACAGTGGTGAAGGGAGGGGACAGGGCCTGACGTGATGTGGCACGTTTTAAGCTGGGGAAAAAATTCTTCAAACCTGAGGCACCATGGGGCACAAGTAGTCGACCAGGTGCTTCCAGGAAGCGCCACTGTGCTGCGTTGCAGAGAGGTGGTGCATGCTGTGCCCCTTTTTACATCTCTCTGCTACGCAGCTCTGTGGCGCTTACTGGATGTACTACGAATTCCGATTTACTCACCTGTTATCAGGAGAGACTTCATTGCTGCATCTTTAAGCCCAGTACTGATCCTCAAAAGTAATTCTAACCATACTTACCAGTAACTTGAATATCCTTCCATAGGAATCCATTGTCTGGTTTTCACCAGAAAAGTTTCTAAGTGTCTATTTTCACAAACTAAAAATATTCCTTAAAAAGCGCCTCTATAACTTAAACACATTTTTTCAACTGTTTACAGGAGATGCACCAGTGCTGGATCCAGGATCCACCACGAGTAAGAAAAAGTAATGATAACACTCATTACCTGTTAAGTGAATTTCCTTCCAAAGGGTAACATTGAGTGGTTTTACTTGTTATCAGTAGAGACCTCAGTGCTGCATCTTTGAGCCCACTACTGATCCTCAAAAGTAATTCTAACCATACTTACCAGTAATTAGAATTTCCTTCTATAGCCTAACATTGAGTGGTTTTAATTGGAAATTCTTCTAAGTGTGGAGTTTTGGAACTTTAAAATATTCTTCTAAAATCAGCCGAACTACGAATTCCAATTTGCCCAGCATTGGAAGGTAGCCCAGCACTGAACCTGAAATGTAATTCTAACCATACTTACCAGTAACTTAAATTTCTTTCCATTGGATATCATTGCCTGCTACATAAAATATATATAAATTACAAAAAAATTAAAATAAAAATAAACAAATATTACAATTTCAATATTTTTCAATATATATTAAAAATATGTAATGTAATTAAAAAAATAAAATATCTACAAATAAATAGTTTCAAACAATGTAGTAAATCAGTATAAAAAAATATAACAATTAATACATTTAAAAATTATCATGAAATTCACTGAAAAAACCATCGGTTTCAGTCACGTTATAGTTAGGAATTATTATTTAAAAAAACTTGCAAATTCACTAAAAACACATAGGTTTCAGCCACGTTATAATTAGGGATTAGCATTTAAAAAATCTTAGAAATTCACTGAAAAAAACATAGGTTTCACACTTTATAGTTAGCTGGACATTTCACTCATATAAAACCATTGAAATTCCCCTGTTATAGTTAGGTCAGCTAACTATAATTTGTGCGCCCGCAATGCACTGCTGATGACGTCACATATTATATCACTCATGACATGGTCAGTGACATCATTCATGACATCACTGATGACATCTCAAAAGACATCACTGATGACATCATCCAGTGAATGTGTGTCTTTCTGAAAAATAAATATTTTTTATATATGTATATCTAAGGTTGATGGAAGAATAAATGGGTAAATGATTGTCTAAATGGATGTTTGTTTTGTAAAAATTATTGTATAACTGACTTATTAAGTGTATCTTAGTGAATACATGTATTAGTGAGTAATGTTTAAATATGTAAATATCTGTATCAGTGTCTCACTTTGTGTATAAGTGGCTGCATTGGTTGGTGAGTAGCTACATGAATGTCTATATGGGTATTAGTATAAATTGTCTCCAGAAACTATGGCTGGAATACGACCTGTAATTCTAGCCACAAGGCATTCTGAAAGAGATAAGAGAAAGTCCCTGTATTTCACCTATAATGGGACTACAGAAGCCTAGCGGCAAGTACAGAATAGGGCAGGGTTAATGAAACGTGATGCCATGTTGTCCTGTGGTACTGAATCCAGCTGTTAGACTATTTCAGATACCATGTGGAGCTGAATGGTTCACAGTCATTGATTTATGTCAAAAAATTTTCGCGATACAGTTGCATGAAGATAGCCAGTAAATTTTTATGTTAGCGAGAGACGACGTGTGTTAACATGGTGCAGGATCCCATAAGGGTATACAGAAAGCCCCTCTATCTTTAGCCAATGTTTGAAAAAGAATCTTGAAGGATTGGTAATGCCCCAAAATTCTGTCCTAGTCCAATACATTGATGACCTATTTGTCGCGTCAGAAACTGAGGACACTTGCAGGATTGATACAGTGGCTTTGCTTAATCATTTGGCAGAAAATGGACACAAGGTGTCCCCAAACAAGCACAAATATTGTCAGACGGAAGTGCAGCATCTAGGACATCAAATTAAAAAGGGAAAACAAAGGGTGTCAATGGATGGCATAGAGACGATTCTGCAAATGGGAACTCTGAAAACACAAAAAGAAGTCTGCATACTTTTGGGTATGGTCGGTTATTGTCGACAATGGATCCCACATTTTTCTATGCAAGCAAAGCCACTTTTGAGATTGACCCGAAAAGACATTAGTGATCTGGTACCATGGGATGATGACAGTTTGAGAGCCTTCCATGAGTTGAGAGAGAGCCTATGTCTTGCTCCAGCCCTGGGAATGCCTGATTATAATAAAGCGTTTTTGCTCTTTTGCTGTGAGAAAGAAGGATGTGCGTTAGCGGTCTTCGTACAAACACATGGAGGTGCCTGCAGACCAGTAGCTTACTTTTCAGCTACATTAGATCCCGTAGCTTCTGCGTTGCCCGGATGTCTTAACTCCATTGCTGCTACAGGCGTCAGCATTGAAAGATGTGGACGTATAGTAATGGGTCATCTGCTTGTAGTATATGTGCCACATTCAGTAGAATTGTTAATGACTCGGACCAAAACGCAGCATCTCACAAACAATAGGATTAAAAAATATTAACAATCATATTGGCTGCTGAAAATGTTACCTTAAAGCGTTGTACAATCTTGCTACATTGTTGCCTCTTCCACAAGAGGAAGAGGAAGATTGTGAAGAGCATGACTGGCTGGATGTTACTGAACTATCTACCAAACTACCAAACCCAGACCTGACATTGTGGATGAACCGCTAGTTGAATCTGATTTGATCATTTTTGTTAACGGTTCATGCTTAAGAGACAATGAATGGTATTTGAGAGCAGCTTTTGCTGTATGTACCATTTTGGGAGTGGTCGAAGCTGCCTGTTTAATGAGAGTCTATTCTGCTCAGGTGGCCGAAATTGTTGCTCTGATACGTGCCTGTACCTTCGCAGATGGAGTTTGAGTGACCATTTATACGGACAGCCAATACCGGTTTGGAGTGGTTCATGACTTTGGTCAATTATGGTTTCAGAGGGATTTCTAATGTCATCAGGATCCCCTATACGTTTTAGTGACTACACGCGTCATTTATTGGAAGCCTTACAGAAACCAAAAGCCATAGCAGTAGTCAAATGTACAGCCCATGGAAAAGGAGACGATTTAGTTACAAAGGGCTATAACTATGCAGATGAAGTAGCTCGTTTTTGTGCACTACATGTTTGTATTTTCAATGGAGGATATGTATGGTAAAGTGCAGAAGAGACATGAGCTTAACATGATGTTGGCTGTGGCTGATACATGGGATGAGGTGAGCGACTTCAGGATGAATTCTCAGAGGTAGAAGCAGGCTGTTAAAAGAGAGATGAGGGCATTTGGGTATCAACAGATGAAAGGGCAGTGTTACCTAACTGTTTATTGAGCCCGATGGCAAGGCAAATTCACAGAGCAGTTCATCTGGGAAGAGAGGCCACGGTGCGAGTGTTTAGGCAAACGTGGTTCAACCCCCAATTTCGTGTGCATGCTGAAGCAGTTTGTCCCAGGTGTGTCACATGTCAACAAGTGAATGTGGGAAAGAAAACTGTGGTTGCAATGAGCCACATTGGAAGGTTGGGAGGCCCTTTCAATAGAATACAATTGGGTTTCATTGAGATGCCAAGATGCAATAAGTTGAGATATGTTTTGGTGGTGGTTTGTATCTTTTCACGTTGGGTTGAGGCATATCCAACTAGATGTTATGACAGTTTCACAGTTGCAAAACTACTCTTAAGGGAACTGATACCGCGGTTTGGAATTTCAACCTCGGTGGAGAGAGATAGAGGAACACATTTCCATAACGAACTCATGAAATTGTTATGTGCAGCTTTTGAAAATTGACCAAAGATTACATTGCAGCTATTGGCCCGAGGCTTCTGGTCTTGTGGAACAAGTAAATGGCACAATAAAAATGAGGGTGTCAAAGGTGTGTTCGTCTACTTCATTGAAATGGCCTGATGCACTACCCCTAGTACTTATTAGTACACCTGATAGGAGAACAGGGCTCTCTCCCCACGAGATATTGATGGGAAGAGCTATATGACTGCCTATGGTGTCAGCTATAGCATTGATAAACATCATAGATGATTTAGTAATGGATTACTGTAAAGGACTGGCTGTTGTGGTTAATTCTGTGTCATACCAGGTCAAGGATGCAACTGCATCCACCTCAAGTGACCTGCTGCATGATCTAAGCCCTGGTGACTAGGTCGGGGTCCAAAAGCACGTGAGGAAGAGCTGTCTTGATGTCCGTTGGAAAGGGCCCTACCAGGTGCTGTTGGTCATAAGTACAGTGGTAAAGTGTGGAGGATTGCCAAATCCATGCTTCCAATACTCGCCGAGTCCCAGAACTTGTGGAGGAAACGACTTCTCTTGTTCTGAGAAGTGCAATCGAGAGTGCAAAAGAAAGAGAAGAAACAAGCTCAATCGTCAGAACTCTCAATTTATTTATTTATGCAATTTGTATAGCGCACAAATACCCGAAGGTGTCTCGGCGCTGAAGTAAGTAAATACAGAGCAGTTAGAATGATTAATTACTGGTTAAATAGCCACGTTTTTACAGACTTCCTGAAGTTTAGGAGAGAGGGACTAGCCCTGATATGAGGGGATAGGGTGTTTCACAATTTTGTTGTGGCAACTGAGAAACATCTGTCTCCCCATGATGATTTCTTTGTACTAGGGACTGTTAGGAGGAGGGCTGAGGAGGAACCCAGTTGTCGATTGGGAATGTAATGGCATAAACATCTTCTTAGGAACTCAGGTCCAGAGTTGTTAACTGCTCTGTATGCTATACAGAGTGCCTTGAATTGAATTCGGTTCCTAATAGGCAACCAATGAAGCTGGCGAATTACCAGGGAAATGGATTTGAATTTAGGCATGCCTGACAGAATTCTGGCTTCTGAGTTTTGAATTAACTGCAACCTATTCAAAACTTTTTCCTGAGCATTGAAGAAAAGGCCATTGCAATAATCGATCCTAGATAAGACCAGAGTGCACATAAGGGTTTTTCCTGCACTCAAAGGAAGGAAGGGAAGAAGTGTTCTAATCATTTTGAGAGTGAAAAAAGATGAAGACACCAAAGCATTTGCATGGTGTATAAATGAAAGCTTATCATCAAACATCCCTTCCAAATTCCTAACCTTGGTGACAGGAAGCGGGTCGGATCCCATCTCAGTTGGCCACCAAGTTGGGGACCAGCTAGGGACTAAACTGCCGAAAATCCTTACCTCAGTTTTATCGGAGTACAACTTCAGGCAGTTGCGAGACATCCAGAAACTGATGTCTCACATCCCTTCTTAAAAATTTGCTGCCCTACTACTCCGTCATTATGGACTGCAAGTACAAGTTGGGTGTCATCGGCATAAGAGGTCAACCCCATCCCATGAGTGTTAATGATCCTGGCCAAGTCCGACCCATAGATATTGAATAAGGTCAGACTTAGGGAGGATCCCTGAGGCACACCACATGGGAGGGAGAAGACCGGAGATTGGAATTCACCCAGCTTAACAGACTGTGTCCGGTTTGCAAGGAATGAGGTCAGTAAGGCCCTGGCCTTTTGGTTAATGCCAATGGCAGAGACACGGTTGATCAAGATGGTGTGACTGACCGTGTCAGAAGCTGCAGAGAGATCCAATAGAATAAGGATAGCTGCCCACCCCTATCCAGAATCATCCTGATGTCGGCTGAGGCCTTGATGAGGGCTGTCTCTGTCCTATGCTCCTTCCTAAACCCAAATTGTGTATCATTGAGCAAGTTGTTAGTGTTGACGAATTGGGTTAATTGATTTTTTCGATGATTTTTGATGGGAAAGGGAGACATGCTGTAGGTCTATAGTTTTTTGCTTCTAACGTATCAAGATTGGGTTTCATGAGTACGGGTTTAATAATAGCCTTTTTCCAGACTGATGGATAGACACCAGTGTTAAACATAGTTACAAATTTCCACAAGAGTAATGGCAATAGGATCCGGAATAAGTGTAAGGATAGAAGGTGGAGAAGGCTCTAAAGGGGAATCAGATTTAATTGAGAGAACAAGCTTGCGTACCTGCTCAGGAAAAACATGAGTAAATTCTGAGAATACGAAGGTGGCGAAGGCATTAGAGGTGTTTTTGAGGGATCACTGACTAAATATCGAGGGACAAAATATAGGCTACCCAAAATATAGATTCCAAAATATCGACAGACAAAATATCGAATTCCTATCTACAAACAGGTAAGTACCAAAATATCGAACCCAAAATATCGTTTATATATATAATCTTTGTAAAAATATTGAATTTCTTAAAAATAATGTAAAATTAAAAAAGTATTAAAAATAAATAGCTAAAATATACTTAAAATACTTAAATTACCTTAAAATTATTATATAACTAATTTAACTTATAAAAAAAAATATACAATCATATCTGTTAAAACATATATATATATATATATATATATTAACATAATATTAATAAAAAATACACAATATTATTACCGTAGGATAGCGTAGGGGTAAAAATTACTATTCCCACTCCAGAGGGTGCAACAGTAGGGAAAGCATTGGATAACATAGGGGTAAAAATTACTATTCCCACTCCAAAGAGTGCAACAGTAGGGAAAGCGTTGGATAGCGTAGGGGTAAAAATTACTATTCCCACTCCAGAGAGTGCAACAGTAGGGAAGGCGTTGGATAGCGTAGGGGTAAAAATTACTATTCCAACTCCAGAGGGGGCAACAGTAGAGAAAGCGCTGGATAGCGTAGGGGTTAAAATTACTATTCCCACTCCAGAGAGTGCAACAGTTGGGAAAGCGTTGGATAGCGTAGGGGTAAAAATTACTATTCTCACTCCAGAGAGTGCAACAGTAGGGAAAGCGTTGGATATTCCCACTCCAGTAAGTGGAACAGTAGGGAAAACATTGGATAGCGTAGGGGTAAAAATTACTATTCCCACACCAGAGGGGGCAACAGTAGGGAAAGTGATGGATAGCGTAGGGGTAAAAATTACTATTCCCACTCCAGTGAGTGCAACAGTAGAGAAAGCATTGGATAGTGTAGGGGTAACAATTACTATTCCCACTCCAGAGAATGCAACAGTAGGGTAAGCGTTGGATGGCGTAGGGGTAAAAATGACTATTCCCACTCTAGAGAGTGCAACAGTAGGGAAAGCGTTAGATAGCGTAGGGGTAAAAATTACTATTCCTACTCCGGAGAGTGCAACAGTAGGGAAAGCGTTGGATAGCGTAGGGGTAAAAATTTCTATTCCCACTCCAGAGAGTGCAACAGTAGGGAAAGCGTTGGATAGCGTAGGGGTAAAAATTACTATTCCCACTCCAGAGAGTGCAACAGTAGGGAAAGCGTTGGATAGCATAAGGGTAAATTTTACTATTCCCACTCTAGTGAAAATAAATTAATATAATTCAAATAATTATCAATTAATCAATTAATAAAAATTAATTATCAATTAATAATTAATTAATTATCAATTAAAAAATAATTAACAATGTATTCTAAATAAATACCAATTAATTAATTAACATATTTAATTAATTATAATTAAATTACTTCCCACCCTATTCCCCTATAAACCCACAACCCGCTACAGAAAATAAATTAATTTAATTCACATAATTATCAATTAATCAATTAATAAAAAATATTTATCAATTAAGAATTAATTAATTACCAATTACAAATTAATTAACAATTTATTCTAAATAAATACAAATTAATTAATTAACATATTTAATTAATTATAATTAAATTACTTCCCACCCTATTCCCCTATAAACCCACAACCCGCTACAGAATTAAATTACGCAAAAATAAATAACAAAATTAAATACTTAAAATAAATTACAAAAATATATACACTTTTCACAAATATACCAACATACAAAACACTTTAAGAAATTGATATTATTAAAAATTCGATATTTTTAAAAAACTATATTATGCACTTCGTTATTTTGACTGTCTATATTTTTAAAATCGATATTACATTACTTACCTTCAAAACAATATTTTTGATGTCTATATTCTGTCCATTCGATATTTTGTCCATTCTATATTTTGGAGTCGATATTTAGGTTAATCTATATTTTAGAATCGATATTTTGACCATTTACCGTTTTTGAGAGTTGGCGGATCTGAGTTAGCCAGTATGGCGAAGTCAGAGTAAATGTGAGTAACCTTATCTGTAAAGAAATTAGCAAGCGAATTGCATAAATCTTGAGAAGCTTGAAAAGAGGTGCCTATTGGGGGTGTGGAGAGTTTAGTTACAACTTGAAATATTTCCTTTGGGGAATTTTGGGCCAATTCTATTTGAGTACAGTAGTGTTTATTCTTGTGCAGGACAATCAGGTGTTTATATTTTATCATTGCCTCTTTGTATATTGTTTTGCCATTGTTATCATAATCTTTACGCCAGTGTCTCTCTAAATTCCTGCAACGTTGTCCCTCGAGTCTTAGTTCCTCTGAGTACCAAGGTGCGGAGCGAACGCTTCGATTAGTAGAGATCTTTTTGGATGGTACTAATGAGGAAAAGATGTCGTGTAGCATGACAGAGTAATTGTTGGAGGCTATTTCGGGGTCTTCTGAAGGACTATAATGGGAAGAGGAAAGAGATTCTTGCAAGAGTTGGGCATCACTTTTATTCCAGGCCCGGATCTATTTGGATGTGTGAAGACCCTTACCTCTAGAGTTGGTTTTCATGATCTGAATGGTACAGGTTACTGCTGAATGTTCTGCCCAGATCAAAGGGGTGACTGAAACTAGTGCGATGTTACTATTATTAGTAAAGAGACCATCCAATGTATGACCTGCCCTGTGAGTAGGTAAGGTGACTAACTGCTGTAAACCTAATAATAACAGATCACCAATCATAGCTGAAGATTGCTTGTCGATGGGACATTCCAAATGGAAATTAAAATCTCCCAGGATAGTATAATCTGGTATTGCTGCTATTGATTCTAATAAATTATGAAGTTCCGCAAGAAAATCTGATCGAGAACCTGGTGGTCGGTACAGTAAGGTTCCTTTGAAAATATGGGTGTTTGAAAGCATACCAGAGAAAGTTAATGCTTCACATACTGAAAATTTAGGGGTATCGGTTTTAATTGTAAATTTGTCATGGTAAATGATTGCTAGACCCCCACCTTTCTTTAAAGTTCTGTCCTGTCTAAATACACTGTAGCCTTCGGGGGTTGCAGCGCAAAATTCAGGACCAGAGATTGAACCACCCCATGTCTCAGTCAGAAAAAAAAATCCAAATTGTGTTTAATGAGGAATTCGTGTATTTCAAGCTTGTGCTTGGGTACAGAGCGGGCATTTATAAGTACAAAATAGATAGTATCTAGTTTAATTCGGAGCATATGTGTACAAAGAAATGAAGAGGCTTTAGTTGGTTCTATGTTGAGCCTACAATTAGGGCAAGTAGAGAGTTGTTTGTTGAATAGTGCGTCCTCTTTGAAAGCAGGGCATTGTTGATTATTATTGATATTGTTTAAATCAAGTAGCTGGGAGCTAGAATAGGATAGCAATATTCGATTTGGGGTTGTATTTAAATGGCCAGGAAAACTGGCCCTGGGCCTGGTCAAGGCGCGGACGGGCGCAGGCGGGCTTGTCTTTGGTGCACTGGCGGCACGCCCGCTGCGCGTGTCCGCTGCGCGTTCGCGGCATCTGCTTGTTTTGTAGTGCCCGGCCTCATTGGTAGCGGGATACTAGACCGCTGACCTGCTCAAGATGGCCACTATGAATGGTCCTAGCAGGAAGTGAGGCACTCCGAAATGAACGGCTATCGCCGGAGTCTCCCTCCACATCAAACAGTCTGCTAATGACTGGCAGGGACCAGGGAGACTGCAGGGTGCCGAGTGCTTTCAAAGGAATCCGGTAAGTAGTGAGCAAATAGTTTTAAGGAGAAGGACAAAAGAGGTAAAAACAATGTAAATTTGCCACAGATAAAGTATTAAAATGTATATTTTAAAATTACCACTGAAGAGTAAGGATAGCTCAGCCTGCGATATGTGCTCTGTATTGGTCTGGATGAAGCGGAACAATCAGCGAGCAAGAAAGAATACATGAGACAACTTCTGAAATGAATGCAGACTCAGAGATCGATGATATCAGAGAAGTGAACTTTGAACCAGAGCAGAGTGAACAGTCTGCTGTAGAAGGAGCAGACCAAGAGGAGGAATGAAGAGTAAATGTGGCAACACCAAAGTAGCCAACAAAGAAAGAAAGGCTGAATTTAAGGCTTACATCTGAAAAAGAGCTTGCTCCGATTCCTGAAACGTCTGAATCTGATCAAAGTGAAACTGAAGAAAGACCGGATGATCTGAGATGATCCAGAAGGGAGAGAGTTCCGTCTCGAAAGTACGCATCCCCTGAGTTGACGCACCTGGTTGCAGATGCAGAGACCGGTAGGCACTGGGAGACTGAGGACAGGTACAGTGAGTCACGGAGGGAATAACGTGACAATTGATCCTCATTTAATAGTCCCTGGAATCGTTGCCTTCGGAATACTGACTTTGACAGTTCCAGATCCACCAAGGCTGAATAGGTAGCGCTTTTTGATTCTCAATCAAGTTCATTTCCCTACTTTTGGTCGACAGCCAACTGCACAAAAAATGGGAGAAAATCGTGCTGAAATATTGCAACTTGTTCTTACTATGCGTGGATCAAACATCATAAATGATGGAGAATGAACTATAAAATACTTTTATTAGTCTTAGAAAGAAGATAACCTACCTTCAAGAGAAAGAAGATTTAAAGTTAGGGCTTTTCATTAGAGAGAAGAATTGAGGGTTGGGGCTGACTACAGCTCTTCAATAGGTTTAGTATTATTGAACTGAACATTCAGAAAAGAATCAAATGGAGAAAAGACAATAAAGACATTGTAAATAATCGGATTAGACACATAAAAGAACCAGAGACTTTGTTGAACATAAATATATTTTGACCAAACTGAGAATTAAGACGGAGTCTAAGAAATCAAGACTAAGACAAAAGTGCATAATTGGTACCCTTATTGTTGTGGTGCTTATTGTCATAGCTGTGGTGATTGTTACATCATTGGCGGGATCTCCTGATGCTGAAAAAAATGAAATAACAACTACCCCAACTACAGCAGACATTGAAGAGGGTGCATCTGCCAAAGAAAGGGATATGATTAGGGAGACTAGTCGGATGCTACATGTAGATTTGTCAAAAGGAGAGTTTACCCTGAATGCATATGCTAGTTTGTTCTATGAGTTGTGGACACAATGGAAGCAAAAGATTGTTATGTGTGCATGCAATTACCTGCATCAGTAGAAGAGGGGATTCGATATCATCACTTACCTTTGACCTATGACATCACATGTAAATTGACCATAGTCCTAAATGTATATTTTGTGTGTGGAAAAAGTGCTTACATGAAATTGCCCAAAAAATGCTATGGCAGTGGTATTTCCCAAAATCTTCCATGTAGAAGATCTATGGCCCCCAGAAGGAAGAAGCATCCACAGAGGAAAATGTGATGTAATTGCTGGAGAAGTTGTTGGTGATATATTTGGAGCCATGATACCAAGTGTAGGGGTAATTTTGAATGATGTGAAAATGAGAAAACTTGCAACGATAATAGATAAACTCGCTCTGAATAAGGCTCAAATTGTATTATTCGTAGATGGGGAGATGGTTTCGATTAAGGCTAGTGTTCTTCAAAATTGACCTGCCTTAGATGTCCCCCTAGAAAAAGCGGGTGGAGTCTGTAAATTATTGAAGGTCCAACAATGTTGCACGTATATTCCTGACAGTAATCGGGATATATGCAAATATATCAGCAATATATCGGAGATATATCAAGATTTACCTGACTTCGCTGCAGTTGGCATATGGGAACAAATTGTCATGGGCTTTGGGTAGATTGGAAGTTGGTTTGGAAGCCTGGGACAAGCGATAGTGGGATCCATCCTGAAACCCATCATTATAGCAGTCATTTGCATCATTGTACTATTGGGAGCTACTAAGGCTTACAAATGGCAGAAGGCATGTCTTGCTGAAAACTCCCTAAAGAAACAGAGTGGCAGTTAGAATGACTGCAGGACAGTCATTATTTGCATCATAAGGGGTCAGAGACCTTGATACAGGGACGGCATGCTACAACTTCTGTTTAGGCTGATCTCTTCTGCAAAGAAAGACAGGTACGAGAAAGTAAGATGTTGGTGTTATGACACTAGTCATAAGAGGGGGAACTGATAGAGTGCAAACAGCACTCTAAAGAATAGAGGTGCATTATATCATGGTTTGCACCCACCCGCATAAGCTTTCAGTATCTCAATGTATTATGTTTATTAAAGGCATTTATTTTACACGTTAAACAAGAAATGTAATGTGTGCTTTACATAGAATTGTCATATATTAGAAGACACCATTATTTTTGTATACACCAGTGCAGAAATACATTTTAATCATATTAATGTAATGGTGTATGTTAAAGTTGCCTGCAGTCTAGGCCCAGAGCTACAGGTTGTTGATAGTTTTGCTCCTTAGCTACTGAAGAAATAATTAAATGTATCTTTGAATGTGCCAGAACAGTATGCTCTCATCCCATTGTAGATATAAAGAATTTACCATCTTTATTTTTAGTTGAGGGAGATAACTGGAATGCCTTTGAACAGTTTGAGAAGTGAGAGGGGACAATATCTTCTGTGCTTGGCCTATCTACACCCTAAAGTCACAAAGAAGTGAGGAAGATTTAATTGAAGAAGTCATGTAAATTTAGGGGTGAAAGTGAAATAATTGTCGTGTTATACAATTAGGAGGTGGCTAAATGTATTCTTTTTGTATTGTGTGCAGGGACAGAAAAATCAGACTTCTAGATTTTCGGAGGAGAGCTCCATAGCTTTAAGCTATTCGACCCATTTGACGTGAGTACTTCTAAGGAAGTCTACACGTGCTGACACCTTTGAGAAAGGAGACAGGGGAATCAACTCGAACCATCATTTATGAGAGTAGTGAAGGGAAAGAGATTTTATGCTTTCCTTCCATATGAAAAAAGGATTTGGATTCCGCCTCCATCTTGGGTTGTGTACCAATCTTGGAGTGTATTATTCTGTGTCTCTTATGCCGAATCAATTATATGTGTAGATTTGGCACTGTATTCTCTGTATCTATATTCACTGATACTCCGATGTGTGTGCATCCAGCTATTTTTGGCCTTATTATAAAATCCATGAACCAGAATTCGGAGTCTGTGGTCCTTAAAGCATGTCTTTATTATAAGTATAATCTTGAAGTGTTTATTTTCCTTGACAACTATCAGTATGTAAATAAAAGACCATCAGTGCTAAATTTGGGAAGTAAGGCAAGGTCCAAATTTGGCGTAACCACCATCAAGGGGTAACCATGGTCAGTGAGGATTGAGATAAATGTTGATAGTGAGAAACGACATGAAGGTATGGTAGCTCTTGCAATGGTTTATGGGAGCTGTAGTAATTGGTCACTAATGGAATAGCTGTTGTTGGTTACTGCACCAATGGATGAATCCATATCTTTGTAAAATCTTACCTAAGTGGTAAATTGAGAGTACACCTAGAGACTGCCAGGGCTGGTCCAAAACATGTTTAGAGGGACAATGTAGTATATGTCAGATATAGTGCTGCTGGCACAGTAGTTAGCTTTCTATGTCCAGGTGCGTCAAATATAGTGCTTCTGTCACACTAGTCGCTTTCTATGCCCAGGGCATTGGAGCGTCCAGTACATTTCTCACGAGAATATATATCTACTATTTTTTTTGTTTAAATTGAGTCAAAGGTACTTTCACGCGCTTCGTAGACAAATACACAAGCACAATATGTGAGTAGCAGAGTTTTGGTTTACTTGGTCATAAGAGCCTATCCATATCAGGTTCTGTGCGCTGGATAAAGAAGGTAAAACAGTCTGTTAATGAAGATTTGATCACAACACTTATGTCATTATTTACCTACTTACTTTTACAGAGAATGTTATATTGTTCTTCCTGATAAAATGTGTAGAAGGCATGTACCAAGTAGTCAATCAGATTTGCAGTAGTTTGCATATCTCCATGTTAAATACCAGGCCATACAAGGGATACCTGCCAGATGAATTTCTGATAAATTACAGCTATGGTACTTTATCATGCCACTGTGTGTTCAATGTTAAAAACAACAATTGTTAGATCAATTCTCATAGCAACATTACAGTTTATTAAGGTAGAGTTACCCTCACAGTGTGCTAACAATATATCCATCCGATTTTTAACATTAGCTGTGTTTGATTCAGGATTTTCAGGTTACAACACACCATCGACATTGATTTCAAGGGGATTTACAATTTGTAAATTAGTTGCTACGTACTTTTATTTGCGTTTACTTACCTGTCCCCACTCCGCTTGGGATTTCTGCAAAGTTTTCAGTTTGCAGGATCCTATACACTTTTTCCTCCCAGGGTAAGACGTGCATAGAACTGTGGGGGAACCACCACCCACCAGTCTGCTGGGCTGCTAAGTTGGATTTAGAGGCTAGATATCTGACCATCTCCTGCTGGTCATTACTGCGCCTCCTAATTTCCTCCTGTGCCTTCCAGGTGTTAGACACACCATTAACATTTGAGACAATCCCATCCCACATATGCCTTTTCTGAGTTATTATTGTAAATTGGACATGTGACCTAAACAAGTGGGACTCTACCATAATTATTTTGTCCACCATGACTGCAAATTTTGTGGCTGTATATCTGGGTTTCTTCTATCAGCCATGTTTAAAAAGAAGTAAAAATATGGTAGTTTAGAAAGGGAAGAAAAGATATGATAAGGGAAAAATCTATAAAAAATAGCAAAAGGAGTATCAAATGTTCAGTCCCCAATACGACTATCTGCTGCTGGGTGCTTCTGAGCAAAGGCAAAGGATGATGGTATAGCATGGGGTGTGGATTATAGTGTGCTCAACAGGTCTGATTACTTAAAAGTACTATCAGGTTTGTAACTTTAGCATCTGTCATTCAGATGCAATGCTGTTCCATGGAAATCCGGTTCTGTGTTTCCTCTGCTGTTAGCCCTTCACAAGCCTGCTACGCTGATCGTAATATACATTTGGTGGGTGGAATCCTGCCACACCAATGCTGACGGAGTGTTATACAATGGCAGATGATTGTCCACAGCATGCATGGTAGTCATGCTAGGATGAAGGATCCCTCTCCAACATGACTGACAGCATTTTTTTATCAGTCTATACATAGATCAGACAGGACAAACTCTGGTGGGTGGAATTGACCCTCTGTCACAGAGGACAGACGGCTGGACTGACAAGATAGCCCATAGTCTAGATTATGCAATTTACTCTCAACTGGATTGCACCATTGTTAATATACTTTAATCTGCAGCTCAACATGGTCTAGATTCTGTAATCTACTCTTAACTGGATCTTTATATGGCGAGGACTCTCTGTTGGATCTCCACGTGATCAGATTCTGTACTCAACTCTCAGTTGGATCTCAACATTTTTTATTTCACTCTCAGTTGAATCTGAACATGTATAGGAGTCTACATTCCACTCCCAACAGAAGCTTGACATCATCATCAGAACCCTAAAATCCACTCTCAAGTATATGGCAAGGATTCCGTAATCATTCTGTTCTCATTCTTTTATCATGATCAGGATTCTGTAATCCACACCACTTTCAGCAGGATGGCATTGTCACATTCTGAAATCCACTCTCTTGATTCTAATATGGCAAGGATTCTGTAAATTGCTCACAATTGGATCTCATTTTTAACATGGTTATGATTCCGTAATCTATTGTCAACCGGATTCAACGAGAAAAGAATTTTGTTTGCCACTCACAAATTGAACTCACCAAAGTCCAGATCAGTAGTCTACCCTCAAATTGGATTTCAGCATGATTGCCATTCTTTAAATCTTCTTTCAACTAACTGTACACCAACACAGTCATATTCTGTAATATTTTCCCAGTTTGCTACCAACATGGTCTGGGCTCTCAGCTAGATCTCGTCTCTGAACAACATGGTCTCATCCTCATCATGATTTAGTGATCTATTCTAAAGTGGATCTCAACATGATCAGGATTTTGCAATCCATTCTCAAGTGTACCTGTGATCCACTTTCAACTGGATCTCTCCATGGTATGGATTCTGTAATCTGTTAGTTCTTAACAAGATCAGAATTATTTTACCTCTAATTCACCATCAACTGGATCTGAATAAGGTCAGGGCAGTGTAATCCACTCTTAGCTGGATCTCAACATGAAGACTAAATTGTAATTCACTCTTAGAAAATCAGAAATCTGTAATCCACCATCAGTAGGAAGTCACTGTTGTATTTACAGTAACTCATATTTGAAAGGATCCTCCTTCAACATAGGTAACTAATGTGTAAAGCCTTTCACGTCTCCTTGAAGCTAGATGCACGCTACATCAAGTACTCAAAATTTGGAAAATACATAAAAAAACATCTCTCCTGCCTGAAACTAATGATGACGAACAATTTGTATACTGTACATTTGTATGCAGGTACTTGCATCTGACAACAGTGTTAAAAAGTATTTTTGTTATTATTTATGCCGGCACATGTTAGTGTATTTATTCCTTGCGATGTATCCTGAGAGTTCAGCACAAACAATGGTGATAAAATATCAATCATCTACATATGCAAGCTTATTTTGCACTTCCTGAAATATTACTTTGCTTTACAATGCCAGTGTTAATAATCCTCATATCTTGCCAATAACTTGTGATGTCTTTCACCATTCATAGTTTTCATCTGTCTTCTATTAATATGTTTAAAGCCTCTTTTTTTGTAAGTCTGTTTCTTGAAGTGGTTACTGATTTATTAAGATGGAAACTACAATTTTATATTCATGACATTATTACATTACTGCATTATTATTCCACTGCAATGCGATTGTTATAGTTTCAAAATATGAACTGTGTTGCCACTTGTCATACAGTATGCATTTTTTGTTTTCAAAATATAATAATGTTAGTTATGATGCATTGTTAGCACATGGGAGCAGTGTTGAATTGCACTTTGTGCGGAATATTTCAGATTTAATTTCTGTATAAATCTTTTGTCCCCTGCTTTGAAATATCACGCGCAGGATGATAGAAGTTGGTAAGGGGGCACAACAGTGTTTGGTCATATTTGTACAGCCTCTTTACATTTGGTTTCATTCAGGGGGCTGTGTACACATTTGAGTGGTCCATGATGACTACTCATTGTAGTTAATGCTTGTGCACTTTAGTGAGTCCAGGTGTCTCACCCCATTTGGTCGCTCCTCGACCTATGGCAAGCACCACAGGTGGCCTCGTGTGGTCACCCCATGAGTGTCTATCTTGCTGCGTGGCCCAGGCTTGGACTATCGCCACCCACATGCTATTGATCAAGTGACCGCTTCATGCACTACTGCATCTGTGTGAGCCCCCACTGCCCCTTCTGCAGGTGGACAATATGAACTGCCAGGTATCCAACTATGCAAACTCAAATACCTGCAGGCTTGCACTGGGCATGGCTACATTTAGGTACATTAGCCACTTACATGTAAACCTTCCTTACTGCATAAAACCCAGATACAATTTCTGATACAGAGGGCCTGATCCACAAAGGGCCTCTGCACTCGTGGCTGCAGCTCAGCAGTCATGAGGGAGTCTCCGCACTCCAGGAGGAATCTCCGCAAGTTGAGTTCACGTTGTGAAGATTCCACCTCGAGTACAGAGACTTCTTCACAACTGCAGGGCCTCCGCCACAAGTGTGGAGTCCCTTTGTGAATCAGGCCCAGAGTAACCAGTATACACAAGGCCAATTCACAAAGGGTTGCTGCACTCGTGGCTGCAGCTCTGCGGTCGTGAGTTAGTCTCCGCACTCGTGGCTGCAGCTCAGCAAGTCGAGTTCACATTGTGGACGTTCTACCCTAGGTGCAGAGACTCCACCACAACTGGGGGGCCTCCGCCATGAGTGTGGAGTCCCTTTGTGAATCAGGCCCAAAGTCACCCGTATACACTAGGTCCTATTCTTGAAGGGTTGCCGCACTTGTGGCTGCAGCTCCGCATTCATGAGGGAGTCTCCGCACTCGGGGAGGAATCTCCGCAAGTTGAGTTCACGTTGTGAAGATTTCACCCCGAGTACGGAGACTTCACCACAACTGCTGGGCTTCCGCCACGAGTGTTGAGTACCTTTGTGAATCAGGCCCAGAGTAACCAGTATACACAAGGCCCTATTCACGCAGGGTCACTGCACTCGTGGCGGCAGCTCCACAGTCGTGAGTTAGTCTCGGCACTCGTGGCTGCAGCTCCGCAAGTCGAGTTCACATTGTGGAGATTCCACCCCAGGTGCAGACACTCCACCACAATTGCGGGTCCTCTGTGACAAGTGTGGAGGCCCTTTGTAAATCAGACCCAGAGTAACCAGTATACAAAGGACTCAATACACATCGGCCTCTGCACTCTTTGAGTATATGTATACAACATATACACGGATACAAGGTACCTTGTATCCGTGTATATGTTGTATTATAAATTGTGTTCCTATTTGTAAATAGTAGTGTGTAATATATGTATTTTTGTATATTCACTTCTCTGTAGCCCTGAAGAAGTCCTCTGGACGAAACGCATTGGCTATGTTTTTTGTAAGAAGAAAAATAATAAAATACATTTTTAAGCCCTACTGAACGGATTCCTTAAATTCTTACTTGATTATTACAGCACCATTTTAACTTGATTATTATTGTTTAATGTGGGGAGTGCTGAACCATTGTGCTTTTTGTCAATTTTTAGGCAGTGCCCTTGGAAGTCTAGGGGTATGTGGCTTCAGGTTCTTGGCACCCAGTTTCTCTAAATACTAAAATACCAAAATCTTAGATAGGTGCAATCATCCTTTAGCCTTATACCCTTGATACTCTTTTGTTGTTTGTTAAAATGGTGTTGTGTCTTTTGATTGGTCTGCATTGAACTAAAGGATTAAAAAAATATCTTCCCAGTTGACCTGTCTTTTTTTATCATTCACATTCACTCTCTGTTTTGTATAGTTTTGAAGGAGCCAAATTCCATGTTCTAAATCTGCTCTGGAACCCTAGGTTGATGGTTATTTTTATCAGCACAATAGCATAGGGGTGAGAGGAATCGTTAATCATTTCAGTTCTAATTTACAATGAATCCTAAGAATCACAAACTCCCAATTGGATTTAGTTAATTTGTTACAAAGCCTAAAATAACTGAACAAACAGGCACTCCAAGGTGAGGGTGTAGGAATACATTAGAACTAATACAAAGCCAAATATACGGATGAAGTTAAGGTGGTGCAGCATGCACCGGATGATTAGTTCGAGAATCAGGATACAGAAAATAATTTAGCAGACATCTAGATTCCCCTTCATCCGAAGTTCGTGTAAATAAAGCATTAGTCTGTCCCTACACCAGCACCAGCGTGACATCCCTACATCGCATTTACCATGGCAAGATTCATTAAGGTATCAGTGTGTGAAGTCTTCCTAAGAAATCTCTTCACATCAGATGGGTCACGTAGCAAAAAAGCTACAGAGCTTTCTATGATGATCTCTCTTTCGCTGCAAGCAGAAGTCCTTGGACATTTCCCCTAACTTCAATACATCTATACAACAGGTAGTATCCCAAGATACATTGCAGCATCACACCTTACAGTCAAGCTACCTCCTCGTAGGTGAATTTCAATTAAATAGAGATGCCCCCTGGCCTTGGCAAGGTACCTTGATTTCCAGGCTTGCTCTGATGAGAAAATAAAACAGTACTCGATTATCAGTATCCATGCTTAATGAATCCTCTTTTCCCTCAGCCAACCCCTAAAACAAAGACCTTATTCTAGCTAACAAGGATTAATTTCCCACCTGCAACAGAAACGTGGGAAGAGAACGAATCCATCATGCAAATGAAATTCAACTACTAAATCTAATGCAAGAGATTCCAGGGAAAATGCATTTCAGGCATACAGAAATCGGCCAACATAAGAGAATAGCACACAGGCCTCACCAAATTACATATAAAATAATACTTTTACTCAGCACTTTGTTAAAAAAGAGTGATACTCAATTTTAGGTAATATAAGTATATTTAATGAGGTACAACATCAACGTCCAGTCGGTTTCCCACTCTACACGAACTGCCCTGTCAGGAGCTCACATTCTATATGACCTCATAGAATTCCTTAAAGATAACAACCATCAGATTATAACACATCCCCTCCCCACCAAATCACACAAAACAGCACAACAGGAAATCTGAAATAAAATAACCAAACAGAAAAAAGAAATGGTCAGGTTAAATGTAGTAATGATAACATAGCGAGAAAAACTGTACGACTGCAATTCAAGACATAATATAATCTTTAAATGTCATCGCCAAATGACGTTGTTTACTGGAAGAATGACTTGAACTAGAATCAGTAGATGTCAAACCGCTCTAGAAGTTCTAGTACGTTGGTCATGACTGAATGACCTTGCATCAACAACATCATCTTGAGAACAACTACGATGGTTCGAAGGACTAGGATCGGTCTTCAAACATTTGACTAACCTAGACATACTCCAAATGCTACCATTGTTAACCTTCACTACATTTTTTTTAATGGAGACGATAGTGAATGGACCCATGAAGGTACTTTTGCCATTAAACGTGTGCCTGGGATTCTTTATTAAAACCCTGTCCCTAACATTCCACTTCTTCCCTTTCACACACATTTTAGAATCATATCTTGCTTTGTATTGATATTGATAATCCAAAATCTTGTCCCTTTTCATTTCACCCAATAAAGTTTCCCCTTCAACCACAGGCATCCAAAATAGATTCAACTTGGAAATCGCTTTTCTGCCCCTCAAAGCTTCAAAAGGAGATGTTGAAGTAACAGCATTAGGTGTGGTTCTATGTGCCCACAAGGTATCCCTCAAAATCTCTTTAAGAGACAACTTAGTATCCAACGCACGCTGAAGACAAGTTCTAACCAGTCGGTTCATTCTCTCCGCTAAACCATTAGCCTGAGGAGAATATAATGCTGTTTTTTGATGTATCACACCACAATCTTTGAGAAAATCACTCATTTCACCAGAGACAAATGGCACATCATTATCTGTTATCAAGAATTTAGGTAAACCTTCAAAAGCAAACACTCCCTTGAGAAACTCAATAACGGATTTGGCATTTACAGTCGTTCGTCACCACCCATTTAGATGTGTAATCCACCAAAAGAATGACAAAACGTTCACTTGGTGGTAGCAAATCAAATGGCCCCATAATGTCTAAACCTAATTTCATCCCGACAGTTTCAGGAACTTTAAGCGGTGACAAAGGTGCACGATTGGTTGCATACGACTTGTCATTGGATGCACACAAGGTACAATCTTTAACCACAGCAACCGTCTGTGCGTTATTCAACTCTGAGGTGGATTCCATACCTCGAGAGCCTGGGACATTCTCTACGGGCGTTTGTGCTTCTACTACAGAATGTTTCCCTGAACGCAAAGAGGGACGGAGCTGTTTACCAGAGTCATCATGTAGAGGTCAAATTTAACGTGACCCCGCGCATAAACGTAGGCGCCATCTTGTATTTACCTGATTCATCTGGGCAAAGACGGAGCGCTCAAACCTCACTTCAAAGACGCGATCTCCGGCAATCAGAACTGTCATCAGCTGTTAGTTGCAGATCAGGTTATTCTTCAGCGCTGAGTCCGTTTATGTGCAAAATATGGACATTTCACGGTCTTTCGAATTTTTTTTCCTCTTACTTTTGGGATTCTTTGTAAAGGAACAGTAAAGACTGTTTAACCAGGATTACCACCAGAGACATGTTATGTTAATATAACTTGGATTATCACAACAAACGTGCTATTTTAATGTAATTTATTTATTTTTGGGGCCGGATTTTTTTTTAAGGACTGCTCATCATTTTTACTTCTTCATTCCTGACAACAGTGACTATTTTTTTTCTGTTTTACTCTCACCATTTCAACAGTTTCTTTATTATGGCTACGTCTACTTCAATGTCTCAATCCCCTCCCTTTCTTTCTGAAAAATGAGATCCGATATTACCTTGGAAGCGATGGAGAAATCTTTTTGACTCATACATTTTAGCTATTGGGGGAGAAAGGTTTTCTGCACTCAGAAAACAAGCAATTCTTTTACATAATTTGGAGTAGAAGGACGTAACATATATGACAGTATGGATTTACTCACAATTGGAAGCGGTGAGGGTGAGCCTTGTGATGTATATGAAATGTCAATGATGATGCTTCAAACATATTTTGGTCCTCGTATAAATATTGTTTTAGAACGACACAGGTTTTTTACAAGGACACAGGGTTCTTCTGAACGTGTTAAAAGTTAAATAGGGTCTCTTAAAACTTTAGCACGTACTTGTGAGTTTGAGGAATTGTCTGATTCTTTAGTCAGGGACCAATTAGTGCGATGTACAAATAGTTCTCGATTACAAGAAAAACTTTTATCAAAAAATCCCACTCTTGATGAAGCTATCAAAATTGTTGAAGGCATGGAAAACACCTCATCTTGGGTAAAATAGATAAAAAAAGGTCATGAAGAAAAAAAAGAGTTAGAAAGTGAGATTCATGCTGTTAATGATGAACACAGTTTTGAACAACGTGTGAGTGTGAGTAAAGTTGTTGCTAATGACGAATTTAAAAAACTGACAAGGATGTTCTCACACGTAATTTTGTGAAGCCTCATGGAAATGGTGAGGACAAAGGGGGAAAGGAATCGCTTAAACCTAAGTGTATGAGGTGTGGGAGTGTCACACATTTTTCGAATTATCCACAGTGTTATGCAAAAGGCGCAGTATGCATGAAATGTGGTATTAAGGGACATTACGCTCGAGTATGTAAAGCAACATGGGGTTCAGAGAAGAAAAATGCTGATGCATTACGCACTGTAGTGTCTAGCATCAGTGAAGAAGATGGTAAGATTGATGCTGACAAAATCTCAATGCCAGAATGTGACATCATGGTGAATGATTTCAAATTTGTAGTCTTAGCTGACTCGGGGTCTCCCTACACCATGATAGGCAACAATCAATGGGATGAGGTTGTTGGGTTATATGACACTGTTTTGCTACCTCCTGATATAAATCCAGTCGGTTATGCAGGAGCAAAAATCACTGTTCTTGGTTATATAGAAGCTTGCATTAAATTTAAGGACAGAAAGGCGGTTGGAAAGGTTTATGTGGCAGTGAGAAGAGACAATCTGTTAGGTTGGAGGCATCTACGTGATCTGGGACTCATGCTTAATCCATCTGCTAAAGATCAAGTTATGTTGATTGACTGTAAAGGTAATGGCGATACTTTTGATAATCAGAATTGCATGTATTTTAAGAAATTTCCTGAAGTCTTCTCTGATGATTTAGGGGATGATTTAGGGTGTCTCAAAGGATTTGAACACAAAATCATCCTTAAAAATAAGGCCATACCTTGTGCACACAAAGTGAGGAAGGTTCCAAACATGATGATGTATCCTTTGAAGTTGGAGTTGGATAGAATATTGAAGTTGGATGTGATTGAGGAAATAGAAGCATCAGAATGGTTGGCCCCCATTGTTTTGGCCCCGAAGGATGGTGGGGCCAAAATTAGGATGTGTGTGGATTTGAGGGGATTGAATGAGTGGGCGTGGGTTTGTATCCCATCCTCGTCGCCATTGTTAAAAAGAGTGATACTCAATTTGAGGTAATATAAGTATCTTTAATGAAGTACAACATCAACGTCCAGTCGGTTTCCCACTCTAACACGAACTGCCCGTCAGGAGCTCACATTCTATATGACCTCATAGAATTCCTTAAAGATAAGACATCAGATTATAACACACTTCTTATGTAACATGTTACATAAGCGCATCAAATTTGTGAATAATTGTCAGCAACATACACATTTTCTTTATGTTAATGTTTTCAGCTACACACACATTTATCTCTGCACGTTTATATTAAAATATCTGTAGCACCTAAACTTTCATGTTATTACAGTTTATGTTCTACTGTCACTTGTTAATACGACAAATGGTTATATATAGGTGCAGACTACTCGTGATTATGATGCACCCCAACAAATGAAAAGCAAAATCTGAGCTACATCAGTATCTACCACTCACTGGGTTATTTTCCTACACAATCTTCTCTGAGACAATAATGGCCATAGCTATCCATTTGTCTTGCTAACGTTGTTCCTTAGTAAAGTGAACTGGTGGCCGCTGGATGGGAGCATGGCACAGGTGAAGTTGTTGCTACTGATTCTTGGATCACCAAACCTCTTGATTCTCTTCTTTCCTATCATTTACGAGGTTCTTACTTCTAAATCCAAGGTAAAACCTCAGGTGGTCTTACCGCATGACTCCTAAATGGAAGTGGTACTTACCAGCATGATCAATAATGATGTGATCTTTCTCCTTCCTACACATCATCACATATTCAAACCATACTCACCTTTTGACACTCATTTTGAAAAATCACATTAGGCACAGTGCTCTTTGTGAATGAGACACTCTCATTGTATCTCTGTCTAATCCATCATTTCAGTCCATCTTCATGACCTTTAAATCCCTGGAGATTGAGGAGTTGCAGAAATCGGCTGCAAAACACAGGCATACAGTCTACTTGTTTAACAATGTCCAGCAGGAAGCATCAAACAATTCCTGCAAGAAGTCATTCAGACCTCAATCTGTAGCATTATTAAAGGGTAACTGTGAATTACCCGGAAGTTTTTCACCAAGGGGATCAAAGTGATATGAAACAGACAAGAGAAATAGTGAATAACATCCCTGTACTCATCTAAAATGTTTTCTTTTATGTGTCTCCTTCATTCAAAATGCTCTGCCTCTGCTTCCAACATATATTCAGGAGCAGAGGAGTAATAGGGAACCCATATGAAACATGCAAAAAAAGCATTTAAAAACCTGGGGAAATATGTACTAGGTAGTGGCAGAGCGTGTCGTTAGCCTCCTTGGCTTAACAACACGCTCCGCCACTTCAGAAACGCAAGTCTGCACAATATTTACAAGAATGTGGCGCAGCCTTGCGTTTCCTCTTGGGATGGCGCTTAGTTTAACAACATAGCACCAGTGCAGGCACCCTTGCACCAGAGTTCAAGGTGTCTGCGAGCAGGGGAGGATTGGTTACGTGTAGAAAGGTTATAAACAATCCTGAAATGCCACACATGAAAGTTACAAAATTACATTTTTTGAAAAGGTTTGTTTATGTACAGCGGGACACCTTTCTGTACATAAACAAACTATGGCTTTTTGCTTTTTCCACAGCACACATGGAAAAAGCAAAAACTAGGAGATGCATTTCTCCTCATTTAGCCAACTTAAGACCAGGATTTTCTTGGTCTTAATGTTGGCACTTCCTCCTATGTACACCACCCTTGTACATAGGGTGTAACGTCAAATACAGTGGATGCTGCGGTGGAACGCTCACCACAACACCCACTGTATGCCCTGATGGAGCGCACACAGCACTCTAAAATGTATTGGTGCATTATACTCATGGTTTAAACACATTTATCTATATTTGTATTGTATGCAGTGTATTATGCATTTATTCAGCATTTTAAACATAGAATAATAATGTGTATCTTTAAGTAAGATTTATATGTATTGAAGACACTATCATTTCTATATTCACATCACGCAGAATGAAATGATATTAATAGCAATGTAACTGTGTGTTGTTTAAGTTGCCTGCACTGTATGCCCGAAGCTGCAGGTTGTTGACAGTTTTGCTACTCTTGGTAGCTAAAAGAAATAATTAAATGTATTGTTTTTGTGAGTAGGAACAGTATGCTCTCATCCCATAGCAGGTATAAAGAAATCTACATCGTTAGTTTAAGTTTAAGGAGATAACCGGAACGTATTTGAAGAGTCTGAGAAGCAGGATGGGAGGATATCTTCTGTGCCTGGCCTATCTACACCCCAAGGTCACTAGAATCAAAGAAGATTTAATTAAAGAAGTTATGGAAAATCAGCACAACCTTGCAGAAGGAAATAATTTGTCTTGTGATACATTTAGGAGGGGATCTGAGTTTGTCCTTTTTGTATTATGCTCAGGGAAAAAGAATCAGACTTCTACATTTTCGGAGGAGAAGGAGCATCTTAAGAGCGAGCTCCCTAGCGTTAAGCTATTTTGACCCATTTGACGTGAGCACTTCTTAGGAAGTCGACACGTGCTGACACCTGAGGGAAATGAGATAGGGGGAAACAGCCAGAAACATTATCAATGAGAGTAGTATAGGGAAAGATAATGTATGCTTTCCTTCCTAATGAAAAAGGACTTAAATTCCGCCTCCATCTTGGGTTGTGTACTAATTTTGGAGTTTATTATTTTGTGTCTTCTATTTCGAATCAATTATATACATAGATTTGGTTCTGAATTAACATTTCTGTACCTATATTCACTGATACTGTGATACGGGTATATCCAACTATTTTTTGCCTTACAATAAAATCCATAAACTAGAATTTAGGGTTTGTGGTCTGATAGACATGACTAAATTGTAATTATATTTTTAAAGTGTTTTTTTTCCTCAACCACTTTCCGCAGGCAAATAAAAGACTCTCACTGCTAAATTTGGAAGGGAAGGCAAGGGTAAAATTTGGTGTAATCACCACTCATGCTAACCATAGCTTGAAAGGGTGCCCTATGTACTAGGCAACGTTAAGCCACATTACTTCTCTTCACATATACCCTCCCCCGAAATAGCAAAAAAAAAACTAGTCTGTTGACTCCCACTCCCACTACTTTCTGGGAATACACTCTCCGTCTCCTGCCCTTTTCCAATATAAAATAATTGTCCTCCTGCCAGTCACCCACAACTCCCTCTGCAGATACTCCCCTACCCTTCATATAAATCGTACTCACAAAATGCCTAGCCTTGCACCACTTACGCCTATCACCCTCTTCAACACCCTCCACCCCATCAAAGTTGAATTATTTACCCTGGCCACCTGATACCCAGTCCCAATGCCATGTGCACAGACCCACTCCTTCCCACCCCAAATTGTGAAAGGATTGTGAACAAGGGTGAAAATTGGGCAGTAACAAGATTGAACTTGGAAGTAAGAGATCTGAAGACTATGTCAGACTAGATTTGTAATGTTTAGCACTCTCGGGTCAATGGTGGTGCTTCCCATACAGTTCTAAAGAAGTAAAGCATGGTGTTTCCGGCAGAGTATCAAGAATTTTCAGTGAATTAAGTTTCATTATTGTTTTCATGTTGCATGTAGGATTTTTGGAAATATTTTGTGTTGCTTTAAGTAGTAGAGATGAATTTATTTACTTCGTTTCGTTTGACTTTAGATAGTCTTCTGTTTTGTGTTTCTCTGTTTTCTTAATATTGTTTTCTGTTGTTGATAAGAGGAGGGAGATGTGTTGTTTATTTAATCTTAGAATCCTTCTCTTCTATAAGGTTATGCTTCTGTTACCGTAGGTATTAGAGGGCAGTTGGAGTCTCTTTCTGTCCTCGTTTGTTCTCCCCAACTGCCCCTTATTCTCTGTTAACTTATTTCAGTAAAGTGTCTTCTTTCTTTGTGACGTTTGCTCTTCTTACATGGTTTTTAAAAAAAACATATTTACATTGAATTGCATTTCCTAGTGTGAAGATGGTGAAATTAAATCAACACAATTTAAGGATGAACCAAAATTAATTCCTTGAGAGGAATAAAGAAGAGTGCATTGCACGGTGCTGCGAGGGGAGGGCTCCATTGCCTGCCTAATGTTGATCCATAAGCAGCTCCTTCACCCATGGATGCCTTCTATTCTCCATAGAGGTGATCTAAATGAAGATAGACCTGAGTGAAGTAGAACACGGCGGGTCTGTGATAGGTCCAGTCTGAGCCACTCCTCACTGCCTCTTCTGTGAATGAGCATCTGTTGTCCACAGTAGACAGTCAGTTCCCCACCGACAGCCCAATATGTCTGGCCTGAAATGTCGATGGCGAGATATCACTATACACAATCAGTCCATTGGAAGACCATAGGATGAAAAATGTCCATCTAGCACCCGCAAATTGTTAATTACTATCTACAACAAGGTAGCACTCTAAACATCACAAGGCAGATTTACAAGCCTCATGCGCCACCTGTACATCACTTTTTGTGATTGGTGGCGGAGGGGGCTCCACCATATTTACAAGGACAGAAAAAGCCACCCTGCGTGACTTTTCCTCTCCTTGTAAATGCGGCCCCTTCACACGCAGCAGTTTGTGTTGAAGGGGCGTTCTATGGGTGTTGCTGTGGGTGTTCACATGCATCACCCATGGAACGAGACACATCTCCAGATTTATGAGAAATCCTAAATCTGGAGATGCGTCTGAATGCTACACCACCCTAGAGGTGGCGCAGCGAGGAGACACGAGGAAAAATGTTTTCATTTCTCCTTGTTTTTTCCTCTTTCAGTGCGTGCTGCATTCTACAACATGCATTGAAAGAGGAAAATGCCTGTAGTGATTGTTTTTGTGCAGGGAGGTGCCCCTTCCTGTAAAATAACAATTTCCTCACGACACAGGCATTCTTTCACCATGGTAACAGGGGGCCTGTGCCAGAGCATGGCTGCAGTTTGTGCGCCAGCGCAGGGGGAAGCACAGAGGTGCGACATATAATTGTAAATATGTTTCATTCCTGTGCTTCGCAAGTGCCGCAGCGTGACTCAGCCAAAGGGCTTGCGGTGCCACTCGGCGGCACTTCCTTGTAGATCTACCCCCACATGACAATGCTTCTGGCCTTACTTCCTGTGAACAAAAACAGACAGTGCTGTAGCAGTGACACATGGAGATGTACGATACTGGTTGATTTACACAACATGGTCATAAGGGTAGAAATGCATCTAAGCAAAATGTTGACTCCCACCTATGGAGAGTGAAGGATGAATTAAGATGCAAGGCTGAGTGCAGAAGACCAAGTACATACTGGAAGAAATGGCTGAGTACAGGCAAACATCAGTCCATATGTCAGTTTGTTTTTGAATTGATTGAAGACCAATCAATCATATTTTGGACCAAGGTTCCTTGATCATTACAAAGGTAGGCATGGCCTGAGCATTTAAGAAACTGACTTTCGAAACTGAACAAGTGGCTTGCAATGGGCAATGCATTTGGACAACTGGAATTCTGAGGCAAGTTTAATAGTGAATCTGTAATTGTGTGAGACAGCCAGAATGTGCAAGAAATGTATGGAAAACCCCACATGATGTACATGACATAGAATTGTCTCTACAGCCACATCAATGCTAATTAAAACTGTTTTCTTACTATATTTTTTAGGTTGAGCACCCACCTATGGTAGTCTACCAGGCTAATCTCTAGTCTTGTATTACTACAGGATACCGTAAAAGTTATTGGCTTATCAGCTGGAAGTGCTGGTGTACACATTTTAATAAACAAGTTCTTGATGAGAAAAAACTATTTTTCTCCGCTAAAATTGAACTAGCTAAGAACAAAAATTAGGAAATCTTCAGAATAGTCAGTGAATTCTCCTCTCCTATAGCGGCGGCTACTTCATTCATCCCTACGAAGGCATGATGAACCACTTGACCTCTTATTTCCATGACAAGATTAAAATAATTCAGGAGACCTTCCCGAGAATGTCCCCCGGTGTTGAGCAATAGTGGTGAGGCAGTCTAATCTTTATCTCATATGAAAGAAGCTACCCTGAATGAGTTTCCATTGGTTCCCTTGGATAAATCATTAAAAATCATGAAAGGGCTTAAATACGGCTCTCCTTCCGACCCATGTCCAGCCAGCAGTATAGTATCAATAGCGGAGATTATCAATCCTGCAGTGAAACAGCTCCTTAACCTTTCGTTGCAGACGGGCCTGTCATCCGAAAGGTGGAAAAGGGCGAAAATTCTCCCCTTATTAAAAAAAATTACTTTAGACCTGGAACTGGCCTCTAACTACAAACCAATAGCTCTGCTTCCTTTTCTCTCTGAAGCCTTGTAAACAGTTGTGAACCAGGTCACTACTGCATTTGTCGAAACAAATTCAATACTCCACCAGAGTCAGTTGGGTTTTCGGGCAAACTTTAGAACTGAGACAGCACTACTGGGAGTGTCGGAAGCCATAAAGGAAGTGCTAGATGAAGGCGGCAAAGCCGCATCGATATTACTGGACTTATCAGTGGCATTTGATACCGTCCCCCATGACCGACTCCTGGCGAGACTTCAGGAATGCGGCTTTGGGGGTACGGTACTCAATTGGTTTGCCTCCTTTCTAAAGGGACTGCCAGCAAATAGTTTTGTCCCCACCTTTTGCGGCCCCATACCCCCTCTGGTGATGGGAGTTCCACAGGGCTCAATTTTGAGCTCCACCCTCTTTAATATAGATATGGCACCACTGGCGTCTTTGACCGAGGCTCATGGAGCTAAAATTGTGTCGTATGCGGATGACAGGCAGTTTCTCTTCACTTGCAATAAAGAATCAGATTTTTAAGGGAGACAAGATTAATTCCTGTCTGACTGAAGTGTTCTCTTGGCTACAGGCTAATCAGCTTAAATGTAATCCTGAAAAGTCAGAGATTATTCTCCTCGGTCACCCTCCCAGCAGTGCATGGCATAACTGGTGGCCAGCTGATATGTCTCCCCCTTCCACTTCTGTCAAAACAGTGAAAACCCTAGGGGTGAAGTTGGACGAGAACCTTTCTATGCAGGATCAGATTCAGGCAGAACATTTTTAGTTCTCCTCATTTTTTAATTTTTTTACTTGTGCTACATTCTGCAGCATGCATAGAAAGAGGAAATACCATCAATGATTGTTTTTGTGCAGGAAGGTGCACCTTCCTGCACAAAAGTAATATTCCCTGCACTGCAGGCCCCCTCTGAACATGACACAAGAGTTTCTGCGGTGGCGCACAGCTGCTGTTTGGCATGCTGAAGATGCTAAGGCAGTTCCTGCCTCTCTTACCTATCACTCATAGAAAAACAGTAGTCCAAGCCATGATAGTTTCTAGGTTGGACTAAGTGAATATACTGTGTCTAGGGTTGCCCGAGTATCTACTGCCAAGGTTGCAGGTATTTATTTATTTTATTTAACGACATGTAGAGCGCCTGGTGACCCGAAGGCATCCCCGCGCTATAATGATTTTGTTATCCAGATGAGAGGGAGGAAAGAGGGGGGGGACGTTATTTAGGGAATAGAAGTGCCCCAGAATGCCGCAGCCAGAGCAATACTCATGCTGGGCCCAAGAGCACGGACGTCCACCTGTTTGGAAACCCTGCATTGGCTCCCAATCTGCAAAAGGATCCATTTTAAGGCCATGGTTCAGGCTTTTAAGGCTCTCCATGGCATAGGTGCAGGGTACATCAGGAAGAGAGTCCAGTTCTATTGCCCTCGCCAAACTCTAAGGTCTTCAACACCTTAGTTGGCATGTGCCCCTAAATACCACCAAGCACGGATAGTGGGGCGCTCCTTCCAGATTCAGGTGGCACAACTGTCGAATAATCTTCTGGGAGAATAAAGACTGATGCAAGATCTACTAGCATTTAGGAAATCACTGAAAACCTGGGTATTCCAGCATTAATACCGAACCTGGTTGTCACACAGCATAGCTTATTTGTTCATTTTCACGCCTCAGCGCCGGGACACTCTATGGAGTAGTTGTGCGCTTATAAATACCCATTTAATATAACATAACATAACAATTCTATGAGCCATTGTTTAAGAAATGTTTCCTTTTGTGTTGTACATCTCCAGAGAGCAGTTGTTGAGGGAGCAGGTGAAAGAATTATCTTACCGTAAGAAATGGGTTAGTAGTAAAGATTTTGGGCCTCATTTACAAGTTCCTAGATTGCACTTTTGCGCTGATGGAGCGTCACCTTTTTGATAATCCAGTGGCGCAATGTGCATGACTCTTCTTCGCCTTATAAATATGTGCCCCTTTCACGCAGAACACTGCATGAAAAGGGCAATCCATGCGTGTTGCTGTGGGCGTTCCCATGCAACACCCATGGAATCTGAAGCATTCTAAGATTTATGATCAATCTTAAACATGGGAATGCATTAGATTACTACGCCTCCCCAGGGGAGGCGTAGGAGTGACACAACAAAGAGAAACATTTTTAGTTCTCCTCATTTTTTAATTTTTTTACTTGTGCTACATTCTGCAGCATGCATAGAAAGAGGAAATACCATCAATGATTGTTTTTGTGCAGGAAGGTGCACCTTCCTGCACAAAAGTAATATTCCCTGCACTGCAGGCCCCCTCTGAACATGACACAAGAGTTTCTGCGGTGGCGCACAGCTGCTGTTTGTGCACACGGGAGTAGGAAAGGAATGTGCTGTATCTTGAATTCCTGTCTTTTTTCTTTTGACGCACAGAGGCACACCAGGAAGGTCTGCTGCCACCTCCGTGCATCAACAGTTTGTAAATGAGGCCCTTAGAATATTGCGTTGTTGCTTCTGATTTGCCAATGTGACCCTAACTATATTCATACCTTCCTGAATTTGCAAAATCTATTATTAGCTTGTGTGATTTGTCTATAAAACCTCTGGCTTTCTGTTTCTCGTGGGTGATTTTTTACTGCAAACAATTGCTACTATTTTCCTCAGGGTGATCTTCACTTTTCCATTTTCCTCCAAAGACTCTATTCATTTGCACTCAGAATTGCCATCAGATTGCTATCAACACTCAATGCTCAAATTTGACTCTTAGAATTTTTGCACAGATTTTGCTAAACTGGGGATTATACATTATTGGAGTCTGGCTTTAACGAAAGGGAATGCAAAAGCGAAAAAATCTTAAGGGCAATTTTGAACCAGTTAAATTATCCACTGAGCAAACGCCACATTACTCATGCGATGCAATTTCCGTCTTTGAACCGAGTGCACCTTTGAAAAGGAAAGTGTTCCAAATTACCACATTATGGTGAGTGCTCTGCCCGAGGGGGAAGTGCATTCACATTGAAAATGGAATGGCTGAAACAGCTGCTCCGTTTTTCACTATGCAGGTGGCAACCCGCCTTCACTTTTAAAAGTGCAGTTACTTACAGCAACCCCCTGCAAGGGAATGTCTGGGGGTCGATTGAACCCCCTTTAACCTCCGCAGAGGGCTGCTCTCAGGAGGTGAACTGACAGTACACCTTTTAGGTGGCATACTGGCAGTGTGCCTCCTGAGGCTTCTTTGCCTCTGCTCCCACGTTGGTAGTATGGTGTGGGCGCAGAGGCAAAGGGATGCCCTTATGCCCCATACAAATGAGGGAACGCCCCCTTGAAGACAGTGCTGGCACTTTTTGTGCACCAGCGCTATTGGTATTACAGAAGAGACCGCATAAGCCTCTGCGACCTCTTCTGTATTACCAAAGTGCCCTGGGGTAGAACAAAGTAGGCGCAAATGCCCCCTATGTAGAGATCCTTGTCTGTTTGGCAGAAATCTCTGTCCTTATGCAGTGGCTGCCTTCTCATCACTAAAGGTTTGTTGAGTGGTCTCCTTGTTTAAAACTCTCTTGTGTTGAAAAAATTTACTCTCAAAGCTAGAGTTTTCTCAATATAACAAACAAATAGATCGGAGGGGTGGAGAGTTTTATACCTTAGTGTAGGGGCCATTTCACAATGATGGTCATTTGCCCCTGATGGGGCAGAACGATTGTCATTGTGACCTGGTAGCTGTTTGGTAGCAGGTTTATACCGGCAGAGCCAGCAGGGGTTCTACCAGTGTAAATACAGTGCTCATCCTACTCTGAATAGAGGGATACAACCAACAGTTTGACATGTGCAGGAACACCTCTGATTTGATGCCCATGGGTGAGGATTGGGTGTCAATAAATTATTAGACCTTTTCAATGTTCCAAGCTAGATCATATCTCTGTTGAACAAGTATTGGTTGGAAAGGTCCAATAAACTCAATGGCAACATTTCCCCATACCTAGACAGGAATATCTACTTCCTCTAACTGTGGAACACACGTTTCGAGACCTCTGTCATACAGCATGTAACTAGTTTATTCAGGCATGCAATCCACCACATACCTGTCCGACCTTGCCCACCAATACTGTTGCCTCACTCTTTTCATCATACCCAAAGGATTAAGTTGACAAAGAGACAGCAGCTGACACCTGGCTCTTAAAGAAGATACCAATAAATCTCCTCGGAAAAGAATACCCCTTCAGCAGACAACTCAGATTGAATCTTACTAAACATTTCTACTCCTATATTTCTTTTCTTTTTACTTGGCCAACCATTACTTTCTTCATCGTCACATCCTTATTCAATGCCTCCCTCTACCTCTGTTCATTCACAGATCTCATATTGGACCAACAACTATTTGCGACCAAAGACTTCATATCTTTATTTTTACCATCATCACCATGATTACTCTGAGCACTCTCAGAAAATAATGATAGTGGCAGAAGACACCGTGACATGTCTTGTTCATCCCACCTTGAATGTGAACAACATCAAAATGCTGTTCTATCAGCTTAAGACTTAGGACCTGATTGAGATTTTGGTGGGAGTCCTGTCGTTCCTCTTTGGTGGCGTTAGCAAGTACTCCATCGAACTGACGGATTTCCACAAACCATATTTAAATGAGGACTGACTGATCCTCTATTCACCATTTTCCATCTAGTAAGCGGCTCGCTGCTGTCAAAGTGGTAGTCTACTCTGATGGCTGACATTACTCCATTGCCAGCAGGCCAGCGGCATTGTGCTGAGCCTATTTAGATTTCAAAGGTGTGCTGGTTTTGTCCTAGCTGTGACTTGCCAACCGAGGGGTTCGGTCATGGGACGCTTTCAACATTGTACTATTCCTGTGGTTTTCGGATGGATGCTAGCATCACACACATGCTATGTTTTCGTTGATTGTTTGCACCTGTAAACCACATTAACATACACACACTATTCAAACCATGATCCTCTGCATTACACTGCAGAATAACATTGTTCCTGAGCACATTTTCAGTGAAGTCAGGTGTCTTGTTGGCCTTCTTTGTTTCTTGTATATGTTTTAATGAGAATCTTGAGGGTTATTAAATTCATTTAAGTTCACTTTTTCACAACCACCTTCCCCTGACACCCAAGCAGCTCTGAGTGAGAAGGCGGTTGACCTCCTATGCAGCATCTCTGTAGGCCAGACTGCGATAGTGCATATCATCCAGGGCCCTACCTGCCAAATGCAGCAAATAGTTTCATTTCTGGATGCCATTCCCAGTTCAATGTCTGACATGCAGACATTGCTTGCCAAAATAGCAGCTTCCTCACTCACCCAAGCATCCTAATCAGCCCAACCTTCTGCCCCAACTCAGGTCCCTTCCACAGCCCAAATCCAAATCCAAACTTCCACTCCAATACCAAGCACAGTCACTCCTTTGCAGACACCCACTCCAACAGACACAAGCAGCACAATCACAAACACACATAAACACAAACACACAAACAAACATACAAACAACATACAAATACTATTGAAACGACACCTACCGGCACCACAAGGACAACACCGACAGCCACCGCAACCACCATCTCACTCATAACCACCAGCACATTCACAAGCACCACAATATTTCACTTCTTCTACCCAAATCACATTCGTCTTCTCTCAGTCTTAAACCACTCTCTCACATAAAGCTCACTCTAACACTGAGTCCAATATGTGATTCTGTTCCATTTCATCCCTACCATTTACAAAAACATCATCCTAAAACAAAGCCACTCTGGGAAGACCCTGTACAACCTCTACTATCAGCCTTTGACAAATAGCAGCTGCAGATGGCAAGCCAACTGGTATTCCACAAAATTGAAAAACATCCTCCAGAGTAACAAGAGCAGTATAATGCCTTGATTCTTTGATCAAACCTACACCATGGCAGAGTGAATATCAAGTTTAGACCATAAGTTGCTCCACCTAAAGATGGATTTAACTCATCAGTTTTAGGAAGTTGATGGCCATCCACACAGATAGCTTTATTAAGTCTCCTGAAAGCTATACACATCCTCAACTAAATGTTTTTCTTATGTGACACTACAATACATGACAACAATAAGGAAAAATAAGTAGGATCAATCATTCCACTTTTATGTAAGTCCTTGAGGAGGGCACTCAGCTCCATCCTAATACTCAAGGGTACACAATACAATATGTTTCATACATAAACTTGCTTCCTTAACTTTAATGGTATGCTCAGATCTTTTAACCTTATAAAGCTCTCCTCTGAACTCATCCTTTTGAGTCTCTAAACTTGATGCTAAATCAGTATGTTGAGTGACCCTGAGATTGGCACTGTAAATGGTCATATCTCTAATACTGAGAACTTGTGGGTTCGATCCTGGTCTCTGAAAAATTCCTAGACCACCCTGACGTTGCCATCCTAGAATATCAGGGCCCTTGAGAGAAACATAGACATTGTCTCCAACAATCCAACATTTTAATATAACCTTCTTGATGTATTTTAAATCCATTGAATGGTCCAGAATGTATATCAGGAGGTAAAAGGTCATCACAAATTCCATGTTCAGAATAGATATCTCTTGAAATAATGGTGATTTGTGAACTAGAATCCTCCACACTGGTGCATCTTTCTTGTGATGTTAAACATGGGGAACAGCGTTTACAAAGCTGTCATTACATCGCTGTACCATTACAATGCAGTCGTTACAATGACTGCGTTGTTAGTTCGAGACGCATTTACATCGCAAGTCATTACAAAGACTTGCACTGGGGGGCGCTGAGGTATTGGAAATGAATGCCAACATCTTTCCTACTGTTGTGCAAACTGGAGTAGGAATAGTAAATATCACTATTCCTACGTCCAGAGCGACCCCTAGTGCAAGTTGTTCTAATGAATTCAGATATAAATGCATAGCGTACTAGCAACGCGGTCTTTGAAACGACCGCGTTGTAAAAGCACCCGATGTAATACATTGTTTTGCAATGTACCATATTCTTGGACACAGAACACCATATTCCACAAATCTTTTGAAAGACAGTCCTGATCATCCTCAAAAACAGAAGTAACCCTAGTATTTTCTAGTAGCTCTACAAACTCTTGCAAAGTGTCCTAGCACACCACATTTGATACACTCTTTACCCAAACCTGGACGTTGTTTTAAAGACGCAATATGAAATTTAGATCCATAGCTAAAGTAAAAATGTTTAGCTGTTCTGTTCTTTTTCGATGATTACTATATTTTACTTGTGTTAAAGTGCTTGGGTTGTTTTCTTTCACAATAGAAACAGTGTCAGTAGAAGCCGTGTTAAACTCTTGTTGAACAATTGTTCAAAAATGTATTGTCTTTCCATACCCAAGGAATGCTTTAAAATCTAGCTCTTCATTTCAGGTTTAAACTTTAGACAATTAAAAGCTCCAAGGTAGGCATTAAATGGTCTGAAACTTTATTTCCATTTAACAGGTGGATCTTCAGTTAGTTGCGAAAGGTCAGAGGTGGCGTTTTTGCTTGCATATTAAAGAAAAAACACTATAGTATTGTTAACTGCAGATGTGCTGCAAAAACGATCATTGATAACAAAAGAAAAATCTGAAAATGGTCACTCTGAGGTATATGTTGTAAGATGCGTTCATTAGCACCATAGAAATAATGCATCTAACCAATATGGCCACACTTTCAGTAGATAAGATAAAACATTAAATTGCTTTTTTGAAAGCAAGATTGGGGGGGCCATAGCGGATAGCGGACAGACTTACCTGCCACACACCATATGCCGCTGCTGGGGCCCACACGCTGCTTGTTTCCCCCGCCGCCATTGTCACCCACCTGCATGGCCGCCGGGGAGGTGAACTACAGCTCCCAGCAGTCCGAGCGGGACACTTCCTGGATCTGCGCTCCTGGAGGCGCTGAAAGAGAGGAGGCTCCCACTGAGGACCGGGGGGCCATAGCGGATAGCAGACAGACTTACCTGCCACACGCCATACACCGCTGCTGGGGCCCACACGCTGCTTGTTCCCCCCGCCGCCGTTGTCACCCACCTGCACGGCCGCCGGGGAGGTGAACAACAGCTCCCAGCAGGCTGAGAGGGACACTTCCTGGATCTGCGCGCCCGGAGGTGCTGAAAGAGAGGAGTCTCCCACTGAGGAGCGGGGGGCCATAGCGGATAGCGGACAGACTTACCTGCCACACGCCATACGCCGCTGCTGGAGCCCACACGTGCCGTTGTTACCCATCTGCACGGCCGCCGGGGAGGTGAACTACAGCTCCCAGCAGGCCGAGCGGGACACTTCCTGGATCTGCGCGCCCGGATGCGCTGAAAGAGAGGAGGCTCCCACTGAGGAGCGGGGGGCCATAGCGGATAGCGGACAAACTTACCTGCCACATGCCATACGCCGCTGCTGGGGCCCACACGCTGCTTGTTCCCCCCGCCGCCGTTGTCACGCACTTGCACGGCCGCCGAGGAGGTGAACTACAGCTCCCTGCAGGCCGAGCGAGACACTTCCTGGATCTGCGCGCCCGGAGGCGCTGAAAGAGAGGAGGCTCCCACTGAGGAGCGGGGGGCCATAGCGGATAGCGGACAGACTTACCTGCCACACGCCATACGCCGCTGCTGGGGCCCACACGCTGCTTGTTCCCCCCCGCCGCCATTGCCACCCACCTGCACGGCCACCGGGGAGGTGAACTACAGCTCCCAGCAGGCCGAGCGGGACACTTCCTGGATCTGCTCGCCCGGAGGCGCTGAAAGAGAGGAGGCTCTCTCCGCGTCGCGGGACGCGTGCGGGACCGCGCCGGGCTAAGCCCGGGCAAAGGGCGGACCCTCTGTGGCCCTCAGAGGCCAAAGGAGGCCGGGACGGGGCCATTCCCTTTGGTTTTGATCTAAGAGAGGAAAGAAAAGTATTAAAGGTACTGATACCCTTTGTCTATCCCTCGCTTTCTCATTGGTCCCTTCCATTGACATTATAGTGGACCTGTTGATCTGTTTCTTTGGGCAGATGATGCTGATATGACCTGTAAGGGGGACACCAGAAATATCTCCCCCAGAGAGACTTGTTCAGGGGAACAATGGATTATTATATAAAGAGGGTAACGCTGCCCATTGTCAGAGAATTAGAGAAAATAGAGCAATCCCCAGCCAAGGAAAGTTCTCCCACTATGTGCTCTCCCTCACAGACCGCCAATGTAGCTCCAAATATATCATTACTGGAGGAACTAAACAAAATGTGCAAATCCACGTATGCTCCTGTGGATTCAGACAATGTACAAATTAGTCCCCCTATCTGCGCTACAGCAACGAGCAGTCCCCGGGCTAACAGTCAACTTCAATCAACCCATAGCACACAGGATACTCCCCTTTTAACACGACCGAAAGAAACATCGCTATCTGCAGTTACCCCCCAGGTCACTATTGCTAAAAGGAAGAGAGATGGGGCCAAACAATTGGGGAGTCAGGCCAAACATCTAAAACTAAACCCAAATCCCCCATCGCCCAACACTCCCAGCAATGCCATACCGATTGCCCCTATCCACGCTTCTTTAATGGCCTCGATTGAAAATATGATTAAGTCTATAATATCCCCATTGGTTGATAAAATGGCAGTACTCACTCAGCCACAGCGCCCAGCTTCCATAGAAAGGTATGAAACCTCCACACAAAGCAATCCAACATGTGAAAACGTTTAATCCTCCTGCCACAACTGTACGTGTGCGTCCTCTCGGGAGTACCAGAACTTATAAAGGGGAAACATGAAAGTCATCTGGACCTAGGAAACAAGGTTTTGTTTTGGCTAACCAAAAATAGACCCCTACCACCCAACAGGCACCATACTAAATGTCAGAAAGGTGGGTTGGCTAGTACCTCTTCCTAAGGATATACCGGGCGATTTGGTACTCGTCAAATTCAGGTCTAAACACGTTGTTCCATTTCTCCAATACTGGCAGCCAGAAATAGGAGATGGTTCTATATCTATTTGGAGCATAAGTGACTTTTACCCTAGATCATTATATGTCCCATCGAAATCTCAAAAAGCTGAGAGCAACCTCTTGACGGGCAGGAGTGGTCTTGTGTCGAGTGGCCGTATCATCCCCACGCCTAATCAATTTGACTTATTATCTCGCTCTAAAATGATTAGCTGATTTATTTTATCGACTTGATTTTATTTTAACATAAGTAATCTTGATTAAATGTACTGGTTTATTTTTATGTACTGTTGTTGCTTTTATGATTTTTATACTGAAATCGAATAAAGCTAAGACTGACTGGCTGAGACTGAAAGCAAGATTGCCAACTCTAATATTGCTGCTCTTTTCTGCCGACAGCATAAAAAGGGATCTTTACTTCATTAAGTGCTGGCTTGCCCAATCTAATAGGCGGAGAAGGCTGAAGTAATAGTAAAACGTAGTAATAATAATCTTGCATAAATAATAACGCAATAAGATATGGCAACATGTTTCCATAATGGCGTGACAGTAAATTATTGAGACTTTCCCTTTTCCAACATGAAGGCCATACTCTCAGCAAACATGGACCGTGTTTGTGCATGCTGCAGCCAGAGACTGCACATTAACCAAGACCATTGGATAGGATTTCTGTGGCACTCTTCTGCCCCACAACTGACCCCACTGTTTGGTAGAGCCTAGGCAGCGGTGCATGCGTTGTCTGTAAGTCCTGATGTTATGTACAACATGGTTCTTTGTTGTGGCAATAAGAAATCCTGCTTTTTTATTGGTGCATTGCCCCTCCTTTGGGTGCTTGGTGCCCTCCCAGACGATTCAAGGTGATTTCACTCATTGTTTCGTTTAGTTGTCCATCCCAACGTGTTCACACTCCTGGCACACTGCAGTACGTTATGACCCTTCCTCCGTAATCCTCCTGGTCGGCTATCGCACACAACGCTAGTACCATTTCAGGCATTCACGCTGCATTTTGAACAGCTGTTCGGGGATCTTGGGTCTTCACGCACGTTCCTTTTAATTATCACAGTGACCACTTAATCCTTACGTTATGTTTAGGTTAATTTAAAATACGCAGTGCAAAAATACTTGAGTTTTGTAGTGATGAGGAAATGCAATGCAAAGATGCAAACTCCGTTCGCCAGGGACAAAGTCTGTGGCTCTATTTGCTATGCCACATTCTCTCTTCAATCCATTAGGCTTTTTTTCTTTTTGCTTTTTGCCTCTGCCATCTCTAAACAGAAAGCATCGAATGTCAGAGAAAGAGGACTATTTAAAGATCCAATCTGGAAAAAAGTTAGGGTATGAAATTTAACAAAGGTAAAACATATTCAGTGTGCATGATCCCCACTACAATTTAATTATGGCGGTTAGACTCCTCCCTCACATTTTAAACCGCAACACCGAGTGAATGTATTTTTTATATTTACTACAATAAACCGTTCATTTTTAACTTCTTGACTGCATCCTTATTGATACAAGCAGTGCTTAATTTGTAAAGTAAATCAAATCAAATCAAAACCATCTTTATTCGGCTTTCATATTTCATAGAAAACCATAAAAGCACAGATAAAAAAACATGTTTTAAAAGGACGGTTATAAAATAACATAATTCAATACATACATGATACCAACAATTAGTTAAAATTAAGATTACCACGATGACGTACACAGAATTTCACAAAACAAGCAACAGATTTAGCATGTAGTTCATTATCTGAAAATGTAAGTGCTAAAAAAGCTGGGCGGCAGGCTCGCAGTCTCATTGTTCTTAATATAGGAACTATCAAGCATTTGCGAGGAATTTCAAAATATATACAAAACAATAAGGTATGAATTGAAGATAGTGGGGCCATAGAATCACACGGGCAAGGTACCAGATTCCTTCTCCAATCATTTTGGTGGGGAAAAGAAATCAACCAATGAAAGCTATCAAATCTTAATCTCGTTAACAGAAACTTTTCATACTGGTTCAAATTAAACATCAGATAGGGCTGCATAGAGAGAGTGGTTTGTATTGCTAGTGAGTGTTGAACTGAGGGTTTCCCTATTTCTTGGAAGAGTCGTAACTCGCCTAGATGACACAGGCACAGTTTTCTCAGTTCCTTCCTTGGCACTTCTGAGATACTGGATGGATTTTAAAAAATATCTTTGAAGGCCTAAGTCCTCCAAGAACGACCTTACATATGTTAACCATCCTATTTTCTCCCTATTGTCCCGTGCTGTACATTCCTGGAAAAGGACGTGCGTCAGTTCGCATTGCTGTGTATTCCAAATGAGCCTCCATAGCATAACTGGTTGGGTTTTTAAGATGTCAGAGATATGATCCAGCCCTAGTTCTACGTGGCAACCATATGTAGTGGTGCTTTGTGGGACTGCAAGTAAATAGCCAGAAAGGAATTTTTCACTCTCTGGATGTCATCCGTATTAATATGCCCCCACAGCCCTGAACCATAACTCGCAACACTGGTACACTTGGCCTGGTAGATTTTTTGCAGTTCTTGTGGTGGTCTCTTGCCTAGCTACTGTGCAAATGCCACCAATGCAGAAGTGGCCCTAGGGGACTGTTATTTCCTAGCCTTTATGGCCGCTGCCCATTTGAGCTTGTAATCTATTAGAATCCCTAAATATGGGTATGCAGCTGCACACTCTAAACTACTGTTATTAACGAAAATCTCTCTGGTTTTCTTTGGTCTAGGACCGGCATGCATGACAAATGTCTTTTTTATGTTTTTTCTGAGGTGCCGGGAGTTCATAAAATTAAAGTACTTGTCCAATGACCGCTGGAGCAGGACCGGCATCCTTGCCAAGATTACTGCGTCGTCGGCGTAAAGTAACGCCGGGATCGGCCGACGACGTATTGTTGGCATGTCCTGGCTTCCCTTCACCTTCTCCATTTCCAGGCCGTTGGTAAACAAAGTAAATAGGAAGGGGGCCAGAACGCAACCTTGCCTGGCCCCCCCTCTCTATCCTAAAAGACTCAGTGAGTTTTCCCCCTTTTCCAAACCTCACTCTCGCCGTTGCTTCTGAATAAAGTTCCCTCAGAAAGTTCACCAGTGGGAGATCTACTCCCATGTCCATTAAAATTGCCCACAGTTTGGAGTGACCAACGCAGTCAAAGTCTGCAGTCAGGTCAAAGTAGACCATGTGGAGGGACCCTTTTTTTGCTAAGACGTACTTCCCTTTGAGAAGTGAAAGATTAAGTGCCTGATCCACTGTACCTAGACCCTCTCGGAACCCTTATTGTAGATCGGAAATTATACTGTTATCACTTGTCCAAACCTGCAGACGTTCTACAAGTATTCGTCCAGCGATTTTTCCGAGAGAGTCTAGTAACGATATAGGTCTATAGCAAGTGGGACTCTGACGGTCACCTTTTTTAAAAATCGGGACCAAAATTGATGTGGACCACGAATTAACCAGACCTACCTTTCTTGCGGCTTCCAAAACTATGAGTAAGATTGGAGACCATAGATCTGATTTATATTTAAAACAGTCTACTGGGACTCCATCAGGTCCTTGGGCTTTGCCTGACTTTGACATTTTTAAGGCGTAAGTTACCTCCTTATATTTAAATATTAGCTGGATGGGATAGCTTGTTTGCAGTACAGCCTCCCCTCGATCCGGTACATCATCCTCTGCTTGTTCGAAAATTTCCGTAAAGTGGTGTACCCAACTTTGGGAATCCACTGCTACATCCAATTTTGGAGAGTCGTTAGCTTCAGAAAAAATAGGAGATTTAACGGTTCTCCAAAAAGTGTTCATATCCTTTGTCTGGCAACTTTCATGCAAATTTTTCCATAAATTATTTTTAATCTGAGATTTACGTTTTTTTGGGCAGCATTGTAAGCTCTTTATTTCATTCTTGTCCCTATTTCCCTTACTTAATTCCATTTCTAGTTCCTTATAAGATTTTGTACATTCTGAATTGAACCATCCTTTCCTAGTACTTCCTTCCAGTTTCCTTATCTTAGTTAGTTCTTGTTTAATAATTTCGGTAATGGTCGTGTAACTACGAAGAATTTCTTCAGGAGTGGAATCGGGATCTAGGCAGCTATAGAGTAATGGCAAGGCTCTCTTTACTACCCTAGCCGTAACTTGCTCTTGATCAACCTTGCCCCATGTTAGGGAAAACCTATTGAGCCTATCAAGGTTCAGATATCGTTGATCCAAGTGGCTCCAATAATCCACATCAACCGAATGCGAGGCACTGCTTACAGTCATGCTGTTAGGGAAGTGATCACTTATGGGGGTAATTATTGTCTCAAAATTTAAGAGTGTTGGTGGACTGAAATGGGAGATGAGTATATAATCATTTAAGGTTGTAGCTCCTCTCCCATTGAAGGTTGGGGCGAAGGGAACTGGGGGATTAACTAACTTGTTGGCAAACCCCAGATCATAAATTCGTACATTCGATCTCCTATGCTCGTATGTGGGAAGTGTGTTAGATTGTCCCCAGACTCGTCCTGAATTCCACAGATGTTTGTGTTGCTTTTTTTGCATAGGGACAGATTAAAATCGCCACCGCATATCAATACTACCAGTTTGTCAGAGTACTTCAATCTTAATCCTTGGATTAAAAATGAGATCTTGTTCAAAATAGCCATTAAATCAGTTGAATTTACATTGTTATAAAAAAAATTCAAAAAGTAGACGGACATCTTATTTACGGACATCAAAATTACCTGGTAATTACTTTCTAGCACCACCACCTACATTTTTTCCACAGGCAGAACATTGGATATATACATTAATAACCCCCCTTTTGGCCTTCCAGCGACTGATTGTATAGCTGCTGAGAAGAAGTTTTTGTAGCCTAATAGATGAACGGGGGTACAGAGCCAAGTTTCTTGCAACCCTACAATGTTATACTTAATCACTATTGACCGCCAATTTTAATTTGCAATTTTGGGGGGCAGACCTGCTATGTTCCAATAAACAATATCCAATTTTGAATCTTTTGTCTTGGAGTGTGAGAGCCTTTTCTGTGTTTGAGATTCCCTGCATGGGGTTGAGGGTGCAGTTAATACTTTTGGGGAGCATGTTCCGGACTGGTCACCTGAGTCATAGGATACTATTTCGGTTCAGCCTGACGGGAAATGAAGGGCTTGTTTTCGGTTAAGTTTTGGGGTGGGGGAGGGACTAGTACACAGGCTATAGTTGGCTGTAAATATGGATTAATGGGCCCATTGATACGCATTGATGTTAATTGCGTAGTCCCCAAACCAGCCTGGATGTTATAGGCCTTTTTTTCCTGGATGGTTACCTCGGGGAATGCCTTTTTTATTCTTAATCCTTCGTTTCCCTGGATATTTTGGTTCGTTTGGTTGGTGGTGAAGGACGTACTTGGGCCTGGTTCAGTAAATATGGATGGATTCGATGAGCTAAATTTGGTCTGCAGAATGGTTTCTACATTGGTCATTCTTGTGGTCATCTGATCTAGCCTAACTCTAATATATGAATCAAGTCTTTCCACTAAAGCTGTCGATTTCAATATCTCAGAATAGGCCTGTGTAGTAATAGTACCCGGGCGATTACTTCTCTTTTGTGATTGTGTCTTGGGCTGTGCTATGTACTTCTTCTTTAATGGGGAAATTTTCTGTTGCTAGGGCGTATTAGGAGGAGGATGAATAACGACTGGACCTACTTCATTATAGATGTTTAGTTACTACTAACGTCTGTTTTTCTTGAATTGTTCTTAGACTTTTTTTGTGGTGATTGGGTGGTTGATTCACTACTAATTAGCTGGATGCTGTCTGAAGGCGATTTAATACAGCCGTTTTCAACTGTAAAAGCCTTCCTCCCTAGGTATGGGGAGGTTGATGATTTTTCACTAGGGGGTAAGTCCTGGGTTAAGCCAGATGATGACCCCGCAATTGATTCTTCTACTGTATGGATTTGCTTATCTAGGACGTCAACCGCTCCAGTTAGATAGCTCAGGGGAGTCTGCTGGGTGTCAGTATTACGCCTAGTTCCACCTGGACTAGCTAATTTCCTTTTACCCATTGTACAATACTAATCTCCCACAGGGTCAATACTTGGAATTTACTTGGGAAGAATAAAGGATATGAAAAAACAGCGACGGTAAATACAAATGAAAGAGGTACTAAATGCACAGCTAAGGTCAAGGTAATCAGCCAAGAGGATGGGCCCAGCCCGGCCTCTTCCGGCCAATGACAGGCAAGGACGGGGCCGCCCTTGGCCCGGGCTATGCCCGGGCGAGCCCGCGCATCGCGTCCCGTGGCGCGGGGACCCGCGCTGAATTTAAAGGTCCCACGGGGCAGGGCTGCTACTGAGCACCTCACGCGAGACCGCGCTGCCCTCTGGATGTCGTAGTTGGGCAGCACGCGATCCGCGGATGTCAGGAGGCGCTTCAGCAAGGCAGGCTCACCGGCAAAGAGAAGTCAGTCGCCCCACAGAAGCAAGTTGACAGGCGGCAGCACAGGTACTTATTTTAACAAAATGTCAGTTTCCAATGTCCCGGGGCGCGGGGCCCGCGCTGAATTTAAAGGTCCCAGGGGGCGGGGCTGCTACTGAGCACCTCACACGAGACCGCGCTGCCCTCTGGATGTCGTAGTTGGGCAGCGCGCAGTCGGCGGTGTCAGGAGGCGCGTCAGCAAGGCAGGCTCACCGGCAAAGAGAAGTCAGTCCCTCGCGGAAGCAAGTTATCAGGCGGCAGCACAGGCACGTATTTTGACAAAATGTCTTTTTTTTGCAATGTCCCGCGGCGCGGGGGCCCGCGCTGAATTTAAAGGTCCCAGGGGGCGGGGCTGCTACTGAGCACCTCACGCGAGACTGCGCTGCCCTCTGGATGTCGTAGTTGGGCAGCGCGCGGTCCGCGGATGTCAGGAGGCGCATCAGCAGGGCAGGCTCACTGGAAAAGAGAAGTCAGTCCCCCCACGGGAGCAAGTTGACAGGCGGCAGCACAGGTACTTATTTTAACAAAATGTCACTTTCCAATGTCCCACAGTGCGGGGGCCCTTGCTGAATTTAAAGGACCCAGGGGGCGTGGCTGCTACTGAGCACCTCACGCGAGACCGCGCTGCCCTCTGGATGTCGTAGTTGGGCAGCGCGTGGTCCGCGGATGTCAGGAGGTGCGTCAGCATGGCAGGCTCACCGGCAAAGAGAAGTCAGTCCCCCCGCAGAAGCAAGTTGACAGGCGGCAGCACAGGTAATTATTTTAACAGAATGTCAGTTTCCAATGTACCGCGGCGCGGGGGCCCACTCTGAATTTAAAGGTCCCAGGGGGCGGGGCTGCTACTGAGCACCTCACGCGAGACCGCGCTGCCCTCTGGATGTCGTAGTTGGGCAGCGCGCGGTCCGCGGATGTGAGGAGGCGCTTCAGCAATGCAGGCTCACTGGCAAAGAGAAGTCAGTCCCCCCGCAGAAGCAAGTTGACAGGCGGCAGCACAGGCACTTATTTTTACAGAATGTCAGTTTCCAATTTGTAAAGTACTAAGCGGCATATTATAAAGAACGGCGTTGAAAATTATCGCCGGTTTAGCTGCAGAGAACTGCAGCTAAGGCGGCAATAATGGGCTTGATATTAGGCCCTTCTGCACTGATGTTTGTTATCATATCTAGAGCACAAAGGGGATGTGTTTGGGAGGGAGTTCTTTTTTGTGATCTTTCAATTCTGCAAGAGCGTCAGTGAGCTAGATTTAAGGGCACAGTGTCTCAAAGCATATAAATAATCCGTCAACAATGTGTGCCCATTTAAAGGGTGTGTGTGTGTGTGAGTGTGAGTGTTGTAAACTCAGGGTTGTTATTTATTGATAAGGTACATACATCGTTTCAGGCTCATAATTTTGGTAATTGGAAATGATTAGTGGAGCTGATTGTGGACAGAAATATTTGGTCATGGTTGGAGATTTGAAGGATTATTGGTGGACACCTGTTGAGTATAAGCGTATGCACTAGGCCCCACACTGATTACACCTATATGTATCAGTTGAACCCATTTATATTTATTAAGTTCAATTGTTTTATTGTGTTAAAATCCAGTCATATTACACTGATTCTTTTGGTCAGAAAAGCTTTAAAATGTACTACTCCCACTCTTCAGAGAGATTATCTGGCATAAACTCTGTCTGTTTTCAAATATCACCAAAATGAAAGATTTATTTTAAACAGATTCTAGAAATAGAAACCATTACTTCCCGTCAGAAACACCGCTTATTATCATTTGGGGCTATGCCCCCCAAACTTATACTTCTGGATACAGGCCTGGCAAGGCGCCCACCTCAGTTCTATGTTATTATTAGGATGATTTGGGGTAAAATAAGCCATGCAAAAAAAAAAAATCGATTTGTAGGCACAAGGACAGTTGATGCAGAGACTAAAAACCGGTTCCCCAGGGTCAAAGTTGGCAACTCTAGTTGTTATACCACATTCTCTCTTTGAAACACTGGGGGCATATTACCAACAAGTAGCGATATTTATCGCTAAATAGGCTTAGCGATTTTTTTTTATCGCTGCCTATCGCTGGATATGTTAGCGGAGAAAACATGCTATTAGCAACATTTTTTTGTATTGTGCTAAAATATTCAGCGATAGCGGCGAAATGTGTGAATATCGCTGAGAATACAGCGATATTCATGCATTTGCGATGAAATGCTCTTAGCCATGTTATCCACCTCACATTGGATAACATGGCTAAGAACTGGTCTGGGCAGGTGCTAGTATTTGGAGATATTAGCGCTTAGCGCAAATTTTTCCAACGCTACGCCTGCCTTGCAAATAGGCGACAGCGACGTTAGCCACTGTTTTCAGTCGCTAACTGGTAGGGTACGCCCACTTTGCATGTCATTCGCGATAAACATCGCTGACATGCAAAGCGGCCCCAAACCGCTCGCTATCGCCTAATAGCTGTAGCTAACATCAGTTAGCAACAGCTTGCTAATAGGGCGATAGAATTATCGCCGCAATCGGCGATAATTGCCTATCGCCCCCCTTGCTAATATGCCCCTGCGTCTTTTTTTGCTTTATGTCCCGTTTCTCTCACCGAGGGCTCCATAGAAGTAGCGACCCGAGTTTCTGGCCGTCTACATGGAAATCAGACAGAGCGCACATGCTTTCGTCAAGCAAGGGGTCCTGTCATCTACTCCAAACACACTCCGGCTAACAACATAAGTACTCACCTCTTCTCCAGTGAAGTCACTCAGCTCCCGCTCCACTCCCCCTAAAGAGATCATATAACAGGAGCAGCCGCTCGCTGCCTCCCATTTGTGGAGCATCTCCCACCCAGGGGCGTAACACAGGCCCACGCAGCCCCCGCATTGCGTGGGGGCCCCTCACGCTCCGGGGGCCCCCTTAGCAGAGCCAGCAAGCACTACAGATTCAACAGGTATATTTGGTATTGTGTTGTGATTAACTGGTAAAGTGCGTCGTTTGTTGCACCAGCACCTCGCCCTGGCCTCGTCAGATTTGTGCACGGCGCGCAGGGCGGGGGCTGGTTTGGTGACCATTGCCATGCGCAAAGCGCAACTGAAAGTGCGTGTCTGGTGAAGCGAGGCACGCACGCAGATGCCAGAGGTGACCGAGAGGGCCGCATGGCCGCAGGACATCATTTAATTATTTATAGCCTCCTCAGGCTAGCCTTGCATTCCTGCCCTGTCTTCTGAAGCCCGCAGGGATGCATCGTGGGGCGGCCGGCAAGGAATAAAAGTAAAAGTTAATTCAGGCCCCTGTTCCGACCGTTCTGTGGAGTCAAGAGGCAGAGACCGTGACGATTGCTCCAGTGAGAGCCGAGGATGAGGCAGCAACCTGACTGCACCGGCGGTTTCTTTCAGCTCCTGCCTCCGGTAAAGGTTTATATTTTCAAGACTAGGCTTTTTCCTCGGGGACTGTTACCCTTTTCCGGTCTGTTAGCATGAGGAAGATTCCCTATGGACGCCTTCAGTTCAGAGCCATATCTAAATATGTATTTATTCCTGTGACTTTTACCTTGATTTTTTACGTGGCTCAAGCTCTAGAAGTTAGCTATGGATTGTCAATGAAACCTGCTACAATCAATTAGGAGCCAATATGTTATTAATGACTACAAATAGTATTCACCTTCTTTGCAAGTATTTGAATTTTACAAGCATCTGTTACGGTCTTTCTTTCCTCCATAAATTTACAAACAATAAAAATATCACAATACAGATCGGAATTTTGTCTAGTGGAAGTTTTGGCTAATTAGTAAGTAGGGCAGAGAGTTAATATGCCTGCTGCAAACTGTATGCAAAATTCAGATCAGGGAGCGCATATGATGAAAATAGGGCAGCGCTTTGTTCGAGATATCCTTTTTTTTATTTACAGTGAGTGTTTTAGTTGAAATCCCAGTGAGTTATCAACTGTCATAGAAGAGTGCATACAAACGGAGAGTGCTATGACCCCCCCCCAGTTTTTCATTATTAGAATGTTGCAAAAAGGGCTCATTTTGGTAAAAAAAAAACAGTTCTTATTAATAAAGAGAACCCCCTAACCACAGTGTAAAGTTTTAAATTCTGAGTTTTTGTGCCTCTCTAGACCAAGCACTCAAACCATTCTGTCTATCAGTATGGATGGCATGTGACTCTTACCCCTTGTAGTCCTCTATCTTATGTAACATTCCAAATACACTGATTTCACACTTTAATTGGTTGTCTCAGTGCAATGTGTGTGTGATGTAGAGGGCTCTGACACCCTACACGTGTATTAGCGGTTCTATAAAAATAATTAAATGCATTTCAGCAAGAGAGTGGTTATGGATACTTGAGGGGCACTGTTAAAGCGTGTTAGTAAGGCAGTCCGTGGCAGAGGTGGTAATTGGGGGGGCATCAACAAACAAGCAAACCAGCCGGCCCGGGGTATAATAATTTACATACAGCTGACAGCAAGTAGACTGCTCTGCTGCAATGGCCAAATTCATACAACTAAATTGAATTATTGTCACGATCATCATGATTAAAAATTGTGATTTATTGCAGCCACACGACAGTGCGCAAGCCGTAACCATAATCAAAGTTGAGAGCATAATATAGGCCTCCAGTCTAGAAATAATGGGCGGCCGCGTAGTCACCAAAGAAACATACCTTACAGCATACATGGAGAGGCCTATGCATTGTGAAAATTTCTGATGTTTTACCTGATTCAACGTAGTGATAGGCTTACATGAGGCAGATCTACATCTTACCTTACTGTTCTGAAAAAGGCCTTTCTCAATGATTTTTGCTTTTTCGCTCTCTGAAAAACCAGAACATGTAGGGCTGGGATATGTTAAATTCCTCGTACAACCTTGAAAGTTGGGAATGTTATGTGCACTTTCTTACACTTCCGAGACCACTTCTGCCTAATGCATGCCTTTGGTGCCTAGGTGGGCTGTGCGACTGCAATCACAATTGAAATGTCGCACATCAGCAATCTTAAAAACTACACAGCAATGCTGCAGGTACGTGCGCCCATTATTTCAAGCGCTTGTTGGCAAATGCAGCCGGCTTTCTGGCGGCCGTGCTTCTTTGTATCTTGGGGGTAATTTAAAACAGGTGGGTCCCTTCTGACAGTCATACAACCTGTTGGTTTTGCTGTGAGATTACTGCACAGCTTCTGCCTCAGCCTGAGGAGAATGCCGTATGGTGCCTGTCCGAGCGTGAGTCAGTGTCACACTAGCAGCTAAGATGGATCCGTGTGTTGTAACTATTCCTGTTGGGACTGCCTCACATCCTTTTGGGGTGCATCCCATATGGACAGAGAGGCCCTGGAGCTCTCCTGATTGATTGCTGGCAGGGAGGGGGCCCAGTGTTGGCAAAAACTGGCAATCCAAGGGGCGCCTCTGCAGCAGACAGCAATCTTGTATTTCATAAAAGCACATGGGAATGTGCAGATTAAATATCAGGAGGTGTTTTAAATATTCCTTTTACCCCCACATACAACGCAGGAGTTTCCTTACCGGTCATGATGTGTACCACAAGCCATTACATGAGCTTAAACCGTGTTCCCAGCGGCCCTGCGTTATGGAACACTCCTAATAGCTTTTGACAAAACACACTTTCAACCTGTAGGTTGGCAAAAAACTTTGATTTCTGTTTCCTGGCATGAGGTTTAGGTATGTGTTGTTTAACCCCTTCGACGCTGATGACGAGCTCAGCTCGTCATGAAGTACATCTCTCGTATGCTCATGACCGGGGGATTTTTAAATCTTCAGAGCACAGCGGGAAAATGCGCCGCACCAATAGTGTTAATGATGCTTGGCCCCGGAGGTTAGTTTGTATCAAGCACTGCGCCGTTACAACGTTGGAGGTTTCAAATCAAAATATGCCAGCATTTTGGGCTCCGGGGCAAAGTGGTAGGTGGTGGGCTGGGCTGCCGGGGGGCCCCCTCCATGTGTTTTGCAGGGGGACCCCCTCAAGTTTCGTTACGCCACTGCTCCCACCCTAGTTTATAGTGTGCTCCTTGTGTGTGTGTTTTCGTTGTCTACATTTGTAACTCGCTCGAAGCCTAGAATGCTGTGTTTTCTGCAGGAAGGACCGTCCCTCTGGGTATTTTGCTCATGGTGCTCATTTTTAGAATAGACCATGAGCATAGAGTCTTCACTGCTGCACCATGGAGATGCAGTGAGGTCTACAGAATAATGTGTAGCTTGGTTAGAACGTCCTGATTTGCATATTTGATATATAGGCAGTGCATTCTCAATTTACATGAAAATACAGTAATATTCCAATAAATGGAAATCAATGCAGAAAATTTACATTTAAATTTGTCTGTGTGATTGCGATCAGCTTTTACAATATGCAAGATAATAGAAAAGCACACCAGGTAGCAAACCTTTCCGATCCACTGGAGTAATGGATGTCTTCTGGCTATTTATTGTACAAGCAATCAGAGTAATTTATTTCTCTTTTTTTGAAATACTGCTATTACGTATGTATCTTTGTCTGCACTTCTGTTCCATTGGACGAGAGTGGATGGAACATACAGATTTATTCCATATTCTCATTTATTAAGGTAATTAAATTATTTATCATTTTTACGATTATCGCTCTGAGATTCCCTAGGTTTATTTCATGTTCTTATATAAAATATGGCAATGCAAATGGTGTTTCCAGCAGCCCTGAAGCACTCGCTTCTGCCTATCTTTTCACATGGCGGCCCCCACCTTTCTTTTTCTTTAATTACTTTTGTTCATGGACATTAGCATTAACCATGCCAAGATAAAGACTGGCATGCCGCAAATGCTACAAAATTAAAGAAATAGAAAAGATAGGTGGGCAATCGCCATGTTACATAGTTAAATACTTATAAGGCCCTATAAAGCGAGACCTATTGCATTGCAAATGCTTGTTTTCAAGATGAGAGAGTTACACCAGTGACTGATTTGCTATCCCTGACAGGAGAAAAACACATGGAGCAATGAAGATCCTGAATTCACAACAATCGTCACCAGTTAAATAAAGTAAGCACAAATGTCGTCAAGAAAGAATACTGCTTTATTGAAGCAAGCTGACAAAGAAAAACAGAATAGCCAAGAAGAAGAGCTGGTGACAGCAATGGACTCTCTGAGAAGCATACTAGGAACAGCATGACCTCATAGAACAGAAGGATTCTAAAATGGCCTAGCTGGAGCAAAGATACAACACTTACCTCTAGAGAAATTAAAATGCATTAGATCCCAGTGGCAGATGTGCTGCTTATGGACCAATTATTGGACAAAGTAATGTAGTTGTTTCCTCTGACCACTGCAAATAGCTTTTGCTGAGATTCTCCTCATTGAAATGATCTTTTTCAATCTTATATGCTATTGATTTTAACTCCCCAGCTTCACAATATTTTTATTTATTTATTTATTGAATTTGTAGGGCGCAACAGATGCCCAAAAACTGTAAGTATTTGTAACTCAATGTGAATAAGTAAAAAAACTGTATTTTAGGGTACTGTCTTTAATTGTTTCTTTTTCTAAGGTGCTGGATCATAGGAGGCTCAGTAGTGGGATTATGATCGATAGCAAAAATCACAAAAGTCGTAGATTGCTTTTCTGAACAGTGTTATCTATGAAGTTCTTGCACACGGAGCAAAATGCCCCATGCCCCCAACAGATGCTGGGAGAGTGTACCATAATGTTGGATCTTAAACATAATCAATCAGTTAATCAATCAGTACTGGTTGATCGCAGCTTATGGCTGTGAGTGTATCCAAGTGCAAGGTTGTTGAGCTTCAGACGAAAAGCCAGGTCTTGGGTCTTCTCCGGAAGCTCGTCAGTGAGGGTCATGTTTGGAGCTGAAGAGGAGGGGCGTTCCAGGACTTGAAGGCAAGGTGGGAGAAGGAGCAGCCTACGCAGTGGTTACGGCAGATGCACAGTTTAGGGCAAGGACAAGGGAGGCGTAAAAAGGATTTCTGGATGGATGATGGAAGTTCAGGCGGTGGTTCATGTATATGGTACTTGGACGTATAGGGCTTTGTAGGCTTGTGTCAGTAGGTTAAATTGGCATCTCTTCTGGGCAGGGAGCCAGTGGAGGTCCCTCAGGGGCTGGGTGATGAGGGCCCCTTTGGGCACATTTACAATCAGTTTGGAAGCTGAATTCTGAATCTTCTTGAGTGTTGGTGTGAGTTTGGTAATGGTTCTTAGGTACAGTGAGTTGCTGTAGTTCAGATGGCTGGTGATTAGGGTTTGCATGACTGTTTTTTCTCTTGCTTATGGCGATTCTGTTGAAGAGTCTTCGGAGAATGCAGAAAGTGTGGAAGCAGGCAGAGAGGACTGTGTTGATCTGTTATTTCATGGTGAGTTTACTGTGCAGAATGATGCCAAGATGGCGCCTGTGGTCTTTTGTTGCGGTGGTGGATCCAATTTCAGTGGACCGCCATGTGTCATTCCAGAGGGAGGTATGGTTGCCAAAGATCAGCACGTCGGCCTTGTCAGTTTTGAGCTTCAGACAGTTGCCGTACATCCAGGCTGCGATGTTCTTCATGCAGTTGTGGAAGTTGGTCTTGGTGGCTGCAGGGTCTTCTGAGAGTGGGAGGAGGAGCTGGATGTCGTCGGCGTAGGATATGTTGTTGATGTTATGGGGTCTGACAATGTTGGCTAGAGGTGTCATGTAAGTGTTAAAGAGGGTAGAGCTTAGGGATAGGCCTTCAGGGATGCTGCAGATGGTGCTTCAGAGTTCCAACGTCAATAGGGGATTTTTTATCTGCGTGTGTCCCGTGAGGAATGATGTAATCCATCTGAGTGTGTTTACCTTGAGTCCAATCTGGTGCAGGTTATTGATGAGTGTGTGGTAGGAAACAGCGTTGAAGGCTGCAGAGACGTTGAGAAGAATCAGGGCAGCCGATTCCTCTCCATCAAGTAGGGCTCAGATATCGTCTGTGGCAGTGATCAGGGCAGTCTTGATGCTGTGGTTGGCTCAGAACCTGAATTGGGAGGCATCTAGCAGGTTGTTTCTCTCCAGGTGATTGGTGAGCTGACCGTTGATTGCCTTTTCCAGGACTTTGGCAGGAAATGGGAGACAAAATATTGGCCGGTAGTACTGGAGGTCACTGAGGTCTATGGAGGGTTTCTCGAGGAGAGGTGTGACCTCAGCATGTTTACATGTATCCGGAAAGGTGGCTGGGGTGATGGATCATTGAGGATGGTAGTAAGTTGGTGGCTGGCCTTGTTGCTTCCTAGCTTGAAAAGGCATTGGGGGCAGCAGTCGTCGGGGGCTCCTGAGTGGATCGAGTTCATAATGGATGTTGTGTTCGGCGTGGTGAGCTGGTCCCATGCGGTGAGATTTAGGTTGGGAGAGGCTTCCGTAGGAGTGAAGAGTCCTGGGAGGTCAATGGGTTGGGGCTTGAAGTTCCTGTTCATATCTTGTTGTGGAAGTGATTTGCAAGAGCGTCTCAGAGTTGTTGTGAGGGAGGCATCGTGTTCTCAGTGGCTGCTCGGCAGGAGAACACTCTGATGATGGTGAGTGTTCTTTGGTGTGGTTGGCGCAATCAGAAGAGGTCTGCAAGGGCATCCTTTTCTGCGTTTTCAAGTCAATGGGGTATTTGTTGAGGGTGGCCCAGTCTGTATCGTCTCTGCTGTTGCTCCATCTCTCTACAGTTGTTACTAGTTGTGTTTCATTGTGATGAGTTCCAGTAAGTACCAGCTGCCTTACTTGGTGGATCTGCAGGTTTTGGCTGCTTTAATGGGGGAAACTCGGTCCGTCTGCAGTAGTTATTCAGGTGTTGAAGTTCTCGACTGCTTGTTCCAGGTTGGTTGCGGTGTCGGGCTAGGTGGTTTAGAGGGTGTCAGTCCATTGGTTCTGTTTCACTTTGCTCCAGTAATCCACTCTGAAGTGGATCTCAACATGATTATGATTCTGTACCTCATTCTCAAGTATGCCAGTAATTTGCCCTCAACTAGATGTGATAGTTTGGATTTTGGATTTCACTCTCAAATGGGTCTCATCATTGTCTGGATTCTGCAGTATGCTCTCAATAAAATCACAATTCTACTGTCTATAGTTTACCAACAACTGGATCCCAGCAAGGTCAGGGCTGTGTAATCCACTCTTAAAGAGATATCAGGTTAGACATTAGTTTATAATCCATTCTGAGAGTGTCAGATCCGCAATCCACTGTCAGCTGTAAATCACAGATCATGCTGTTGTTTTCACAGTATCTCATGTTCGAAAGGATCCTACTTTGACAAAACTAATATTCTGTGTAAAGCCCGTCCCTTCACCTTGGAGCTAAATCCATGCTACATGAAGAACTCAAATAAAAAAATAAAACACATTCTCCTGCCTGAAACTAACAATATGTGTGCACTTGTGTTTATGCGCTGGTACTTTTATCCGGCATCGGTGTCTTAATGTGTCTGTTAGTATTCATGCAGGCACATACTGGTGTATTTATAGCTTGCATGTATCCTGGGGCTTCAGCATAAATAAGTGAGTCAAAACATCAATCATATGCTTATGCAAGCTTATTTTGTACTGGCAACAAATATTATTTTAATTTACAATGCCAGTAATATGTTCATGTCGAGTTTATGCTCCGTAATATCTTTTTCCATTTATAGCTTTCATCTTTCTCTCTTTTATTACCGTTTATAAAGCTTTCTTTTCGAAGTCTGTTTATTGAAGCCGTTCTGATTTATTAACAAAGAAACTGCAATTATATATCCCTGACAGCATTATTACACTACATGAGTGCAATTGTTATAGCCTGAAAACGATGAAGTGGGGTGCCACTTGGCGTTCAGTGCGCACTTTTAGTTTTCAACTTATAATCATAATAATGTTATAGAAATTCCCAGTAGTTGCAACGATTTTGCAAGTGGGAACAGTGTCGAATTTTACTGCGTGCAGAATATTTTCAATTTCAAATCTTCGTAAACCTTTTGTCACTTAAAGTGAGTATCAAGTTTAGGAGTAGAGGATTTGGAAAAGGGTCAGACAGTGGGTCTCATTGTTTCTGAAATCTCAGTCCCAGAAGTTTAAAATGTGCTCCGTTTCTTTCGGTTGGTCTGCATTAAACAGCAGGATTCCCAAAGGGTCTTCCCTCTCGATCGGTCCTTTTCATGTCCACTTTGGATGCAAGGGTGCATTTTGCATTATGAAAATAGCGGTAAAGGCTGGGTTGTGCTCCTTGCCTAATTTGCATAATCTCATGTAATTTTGCGTACGTATGCTACAGAAAGTTATGTGAGTAACGCCCACCCCTCTAAACAGACATATACATTTGACATTGACAAATCAGTTATTTAGGGGAGCAATTTTGACTGTCACTTGTGAAGTATTGCTGTCTTTTCTTATCAATTGAGATTTATTTCAAGATCTTTGAGTGCAAAGTTTCCAGCATCTGCAACTACATCTACAACAGAGCCTGTCCCTCTGCATAAACTGTCATTTATTTCCATCTTCACAAACTGTAAATCTCTTGAGATTAAGAAGGTACCAACATCAGGCCACTAAAACACAGCCCTCCAATGTACATGTGTAACTATACCCAGATGCATGCATCAAACAATTTCTGCATGATGTATTATAGACCTCAATATATAGAATTATAATTGGGTAATTGATGGTTTTCACCAAGGGGTTCCGAGTGACAAAAACAGTAACTGTGAAAAACATCCCAGTAACTCACATTTTACTCATCTATAGTTTTATCTTCTATGTGTCTTCCTCAAAATGATCTTTCCCTGCTTCCAACATATATGGGGACTCACATCGAACATGGAATGAAGTATAGAAAAACTGGTCTCCTGCCACCCGCACCTCTTTTCTTGACAATTAAACCAGCCCTTCCCAATTAAAAAATGAATGCCTGGCCTGTTACCTCCCTCCTGCACCACCCTCTGAAAAACCTGCTTGCCTGCCTATCTCCAAATAATAATAAATAAATAAACTGCCCCGCTGCGACTCTCCCACACCACCCCTGACAAATACTCCCCTTCAGACAAACGGTACCCAAAAAGTGCCTGACCTTTTGCAGACCACGCCCACCATCCACTGGAAAATGCACCATCTGAACAAAATTGTAAAAATATACCTGTCCTCCTGTCACCCGCCACTACCCCCTGCTGTCCCCATCCCTCCCAGCACAAAGCCTTGCTCCCCGCTATTATAGAGCAGAGAGCTGGCCTGGTACCCTAATGACAGTGGCTCTGTGAACACCGATTGTCAGCACAGATTCATTCCTCTGTTAGCGTGAGTCTCCTGACACCAACACTGACATGGGAGAAGACAATTGATACAGACACAGCACCTCCCATGGGCTCCTACTCTCTCTGGTCTGTGGAGACCCAGAGAGGCGGAAAAAGGCGAGTGAAGCCACCAACCACCATTCCACCGCCTTTTTCAGGTCTCTGGAGACCTAGGCGATGTGACCGAATAAGGGGAAAGTGAGCACTTCCTGGGTGACATCCCAACAATGGTTCACCACTTTGGTTAATCACGGTTGTGAAGTTAGTAGTGAATAGCTACATTTCAATCCCTTTATTTACATTGAAGCCTTCCAATGGAAGACATGTGGAACAACATGATCCACACCTACCTTCATATGGTCCTGCCTCCATACAACAGGCTACAATTACCTAATTTCTTAAGTTTTGGAAAACTCCTCCCCTTTCCCAAACTTATCCTGTCATTGCAATATCATGGAAACAGAGGGTATTAAACAGCTCCACTAATATGCCGAACAGACGTATCTCCTCCACGACCACTACTTAGGAAGCAGACCAGCAAGGGGAGTAGAATCTACCTAGTCAGATAGCTGAGAAGTCCTCAATTTAGAGACCAAACAGTACAACATGTAGTTATCCAGTCCTCAAAAGATCCTCTAGCTCTTCCAAACAAACTTGGATGAGCTTATGAGACCAGCTGGCTGGTCTGCCTTGATAATTGCTATGTTATTGACACTGGGCTTTCAAAAAACTTTGGGCCATTTTTACAAGGAAGTAACACAGCGCAGTGCCGCAAGCCATTTGACTGCACACGCTGCATTACTTTTGAAGCAAAGGGATGCATCATATTTACAATAATGTGACATATCCCTGAGTTCTCCCCTGTGCTGGTGCACAATTGGATACCATGCGTCAACACAAGCACCTTTGCACCATGGAGCATAAAATAATCAATTCAGGCGAGGAAAAACCAAGGAGAAATACAAGTATTTCTCCTCGTTGAGCTCCCTTCCACCTCACCTGGGGAGGCTCAGGATTCTGAGGCATTACCAGGTTTATGAAATGCTATAACTCTGGTAATGGGGTAAAATCGGTCGGTGTTGCATGGGAACACCCACAGCAACATCCATGGAACTGCCCTTTCAAGTAAGGTGCTGCTTGAAAAGGGGCCGCATTTACAAGGACACCAAGAGCCATGCAGGGTAGCTTCATGTGCTCTGGTAAATATGGAGCACAACACTGGCCTGCCGGTGCGACCCACAGGCTGAACAAGAGGCTTCTAAATATACCACTTCATCCACAGGCTACAGAGCTAGCAGTACTGGGCAGTCAGGATGTGTGCAATGATCTGCTTCATTAACAAAGCTTGTAGGCAGTTTTCCCAGATTACCCTCCCCCACTAAACACAAACCAGAAAGTTTGCTTGGCAAACATACGCTCCATTAACTAATGTACCTTCAAATAGCTGCAGAATAAAGGCAGATCCTTGGCTTTTTAGAACCCTATCATGGAAAACCATTCAGAGCTGAATCAAGCTGCATGGACTTTAAAAACGATTAGAAACAGAGCTCTTCTAACGCGGCTGTGGCTGAACTGCACACAGGACATGGATCTCAATTCAAGGCACTACTTGGTCTCCTCCAAGATCCATCGGTATGCCCCTTCACGTGACCTTCGCTCTTCCCATCACAATCTACTCACTATCCCCGCCTTCAAACGGAAAAAGCATGGGGGCCTTAGGTTCTCATCTCTAGCACCTCGTCTATGGAACTCCCTTCCTAATGAGCTCAGATTAACACCTAGCTACACCCTATTTAGAACCCTTCTTAAAACCCATCTGTTCATGCAAGCCTATGCATAAGCCACATTACTCATCCTGTCATTGCCTTCCCGCTCCCAGCGCCATGAAACCGTTTGGTGGCGGTGCGCTATACAAATAATTTTAACATAACAAAAGATAACAGAGCACAAGACAGAGCTCTTCCCCTCCGAGCAGACTCTCCTGCTACCTGAAACTTTATATGTGAACTCAACATTCTGAAGAAGTCCTAGTGCCCATACACATTGTCCATACGCTTGCCACCTGAATTAGCAACAAACATGTCAATGGGAGCTGGGTCCATTGACTCGATGTGTTTCACTCTTTTGATTCATCTTGTATGTCACTGCAAGACATTGCAATCAGCCCGAACCACAATATTGCGGTGAGCATTTCAGGACAGAGGCATAAGATCGAGCAGGACAGCTATCATATGTGGACTAGACTCCAACGACCCCCAAATGAACTGGAAATTGATTACATTTCTACAAATTCAGGAGCACAAACTGAATGTTAAATCATAGTATAATATGAAAAGCATTTTACAATTATATAATTTTCTAGGATTTTATGTTTTTATAGAGATGTAATTTTTATGTGACGCAGACTTTTAATAATTAGAATTTGGTATATTGTTATGGTTTTAAATAACTGAACAATAAATAAACAATTTCAATTATTTCACTCTTCTGAGAAGCTCCCGGAAGAATGAAATATGAGTCAGAAGTAGTTCTCTTTAAAGCTGACTTAGAAGGCTTTCTATCAGGCTCTTCTTCAAAAATGATCTTCCTGGGACAAAGTTTGTGTATGTCATTTTCTGGCTCAGTTGGGTTAGATAGAGCTTATCCATTTGCATACGATTTTTATTGAAAATTGTAAACAAGTTACCAATGTAGCAGTAATATTAGTGACGCCTTTATATTGGATAATCACCTCCTCCATAATCGGCCACATAGATGTTGAATCTTTCAGTGGCACATTGAGACACCAAACTATTGTAAACTGATGCTGACATACAACAAGGAGGACTGAGTGCAGCTGAACTATATGTAGGGCCTAAGGCAGAGGTTGGAAGATGGAAGCACGGCTGGAAATCAGCAATGTCCCTGTCAAACTTGTGGTTCTAGTCCTGTAGTAAGAGTAGGGTAAGCACTGTGTTTACACCTGCAGAGGCCTTGCTGGCTCTGCCAGTATAAACTTACGGCCAAACAGCGGGCCGGTCACTATGATGTTGGTTCTGCCCTACTGAGGGCAAATGACCGTTAATGACCGTTAATGACCGTTAATATAAAATGGCCTCTACTCTGAGGTAAAAACCTCTCTGTCCAATGGATCTATTTTTTTTTTGCTTTGAGAAAGCTCTAGCTTTGAGAGTTTATTTACTTGATACAAAAATGTTTTAAACATGGCACCCACTCTGCAAACTTTGATACTGTGATGGAAGTTACTGCATCAGGACAGGGCAGGGATTTCTGACATACAGGCAGGGATCTATAAATATTGCTGGGCATTCCTCCATGGGGTCTGGTCTCTGCTCATTTGAACGTTTGCGAGGTTGAATTGAACCCTTAGTTTTTGCAGAAATTTATTCCATTTTGCAGGTGAAGGAATCCTAATCCAGCTGCATGTTTTTCATCCTCAAAATTCATCATAAACTAATTTGATGTAAACATAGTGGTATTTCTGTTTGGAAATGCTTTATTGAAATAAATACACGCATCAATCGATTATACCAACCATATAAGAACCATTATTTATAAGCATAATATTAGAAAACAAACATAGAAAAAAACAATTGCAAAAACGTAGTAAATTAGAAATAAAAGAGGGGAATGAGTGAAGTAGCATTTTTTAAAAGTTTTTGTATTTAGAGAAAAGGTGGAGTAAAAAACGGAAATCGAGAAAAAGAGAGTAAAAGAGAGAGACGAGAAAAAAAGAACCTTACAATTAATGAAATATCAATCTCAATTGACTAATTGAAGCCTATAAAGAAAAACATGGAGGAGAAGTTTAAATACTTCATGGTAGTTTAAAATGTATATTTGGATCGGAAGGAGTGATTGATTGCCTCCATAGCAAAGATGTAATAGTAACTAAAGCAAGTCTCTCTTTGTAAGAAGCTGTGCAGAATGTATATTTACTCTGTCTAATATAGGAGTATGACAGAACATATTCCACCATCTGATAAAGGTTGCATTTGCAGTACCCCTTAAGCTAGAGGTAACAATTTGTACAGCGATGCAAGTTGTAAGTCAACACCAGGGGTAGGTGGGTAACTCCGCTCCACCGGCACTGTTCTCAGAGTTTTGCCCACTGCGAGCTCCGCTCGGAGCACGGAGGGGCATATTATCAAGGACCGGTGTTAAAATTATCACCGTTTTATCGTCAGAAAACTGCAGATAAAACGGCGATAATGGGCTTGATAATACGCCCTTGTTGATTCCCATAAAGCCCAGTTAACATGGGCTTCTATGGGAATTAACAACGGCGTATTATCAAGCCCATTATCGCCGTTTTATCAGCAGTTTCCTGACGATAATTTTAACACCGGTCCTTGATAATATGCCCCGGAGTTCGGCAAAACCTCTGCAGACCACTGCAATGCAGAGTTTACCCCATCTCGTATTTACATGCCACTATTCGCTCAGTTTACTGGCTCTATGGTGAGTCCTGCCCCTTCTACTCCGGTGAGGCCCTCCACCTCCATTTATAATAATCTCACTGTGGAATCTGTTGCTCGTTAGTAAGGCCTGACCAGAATAGTATGTTTGGCAATCATGTATTTGATCGCATTTTTTCAAACAGTAACAAAACGTATGCGTAATGTTTAAATGAGTCTACACATTATTAGACATAGCCAGTTTAATGGAATAATTGTGAACATTTTTGAATGGGGGGCCTGATTATGTTTTAATTCCCACTGGGGAGTGCGGCGTAGAAAAGTTTGAAGACCAGTGCCCTAGATGGATTGTATACAGAAAGCAGTTGTTTTGTTTTTAAATGCAGCTGGCTTGAATTAAATATTTTATTCAGGACTAAAAACGCAAGAAAGACCTATTGGTTTTGCCAATGTTTATATGTTTTAGTCATTAGCTGGTCTCCACAGACACACAGCCCCTAACACAGGAACAACGTTGTCGCGTCCCTGGCAGGGGACACAGTCAGACACGAGGAAGGTAGTAGGGTCAACCTCTCCACAGGAAACACTCAACTAAGGGCAGAGGGCACAACGCTGTTCAACCACCCTTACAATGGTATTACATCAGACAACCTCAATAAAGACACAAGGAAAAACATGTGAAAAAAACATATTCCCACTACAAATCTACTCTCAACGTAGGCCCCTGGACCTCTCTACTACGAGTTGCAAGAGTTGTTGACTAGGCGGAAGAATTGTCTAGGTGTAAAAATGTCCACTGTACATCTACATGATTGAAAGCTCTGGGGCATATTATCAAGGGGGTTTATCTCCGCTTTTTTGGCTTTAAAAGCCAAGAAAGCGGAGAGAAAATTATCTCCCTATTACGTAGCTGTCGCTAACACTAGTTAGCGACAGCTAGTAGGAGATAGCGACCATCTTGGGCCCCACTTTGCATGTCAGTGATATTTATCACTAATGACATGCAAAGTGGGCGTGCCAAGATGTTAGAGACTGAAAACAGTCGCTAACATCGCTATCTCCTATTACCAACTTTTGGAGATATTCGCACTAAGCGCGAATATCTCCAAAAGCTAACACCTGCCCATAGCAGTTCTTAGCCATGTTATCCAATGGGAGGTGGATAACACGGCTAAGAGCATTAGCTCGGTAATGCATGAATATCGCTGACTTTTCAGCGATATTCATGCATTGCGGCGATTTTTATCGCATACGCGATAAACCTTGGTAATACCAAGCTTTATTTGCGGTAAAAATCGCCGCAGCTCAGCGGTAAATATTTGTCTCTGACCAAGCAATAGCGAAAATTATCGCTATTGCTTGGTAATATGCTCCCAAGTTTCCAAGCAACCTCAATCAAAAACTTAAACAAAAAATAAAAAAAATTAGAAGTCTGCCTTAGACACACATCACTCAAACGTTTTAAATAATCTAAGACGTCTGTCTCTTTGCTCATCAGCTACCAAGTATGGAACTATTCCCTGTGATGTAGCGTTCACAATTTAATAGTAACTAAACAGGAAAACAATTCTTTTCTTCTACACTTTAAAACACTTTTACACACGCAACTGTTTCTGGTGGTACTGCACAAGGCAAAAAGGTAAACATAATGAACCGCATTCACAGGGTTTTATGGGAAAATAACTGAAGTGAAGGGGAAATAACTAAACTTTATGTCTGCAGATGGAACATACCACTGAGAATAATCTCAGACTGCAGGAGATATTTTTAAAGCATAAGTCGCATATTTACAAGGGTTTTATCTCCGCTTTTTTGGCTTACAAAGCCCAAAAAAGCTGGGATAAAACCAGTGCCCTATTTACAAGAGGGTGCTTAATCGCATGTTAGCACCCTTTTTCCCAAATCCTCCCTTTGCATCTCCAATGAGATGCAAAGTGGGCGTTACTGGGCGTACCCCATATGGACTACCTTGCAAATATCGCTGATGTTTACATCGCGATATTTACAAGGCAGCCCATTGATTTTAGCCCACATTAGATTTTGGCGAAAACGGCTGATTTCGCCAATATCTAACGTCTGCTAAAATCCTGACTTAGCCATCCCTAACATAGGGGGTGGATTATGCTGATACGGACCTGTGGGTCATATCAGCAAGGTTATCGCCCTTTTGCAGGGAACATCGCTGGAAAACCAGCGTTGTTCCCTGCAAAAGGGAGAAAAACTCGCTATCTCAGGAATTTTTATCGCCCTGGAGTTACGCGTTGGTAATTACGCGCTACCAGGGCGATAAATACCAGAGATAGCCTGCGATAATATAATTATCGTTAAGCACGGCCAATGATGATAATCGCTGGCCGTTGATAATATGCCCCTAAATGTAGACGTTGTAGCAGGAAAAGGTGGAACTACAAGGGGTGATATACACTTTCTGAGATTTCACAATCATTTTGCAGGTTGTTTCCTAGCGTGAAAATATAAGAAAAGTAAAACTGCCCCTGTAAAAGGTAGGACTTGGTATCTTTCCATATTGTGAAAAGTAGAAACGTGAAAGGACGTCGAACGCCCCAGACAATATAGAATTTTGCCTCCAGGAATGCCCTACAAACCCTAAACACTTGACCATATAAACGTGTTGAACGTTTTCTTTTTTTAAATAATACAAATAATATTATATTCAGTTTTCTTTTTAAAGTTCAATAAAGGTTTTATTAATCATAAAATAAGGCATCAACACATAAATTATATTCAGTTTTAATTCTACCTCAGTACATCAGCCTGCTAGCTAAAAGGAACGTGAAAGAAGAAGAGGTATATAACCCCTTTTTTTATTTAATGCATGGAACAGGAATATTTTTTCCATAGTGTCACAAAATAAAGACATTAATAGCTTTGAAGCACTGTAACAAGAAAATATACCTTGGACGATTTAACAATTTGAAGATTTATTAAAAAATAAAGAAAATAAAAATAAAAAAGGAAGGAAAAAACATTAGTAAAGTAAGTATTGGCCCACTGGCGCTGAAGTGTACTTCGCTCTAAGCAGATGTGCACATATGATCAGGAAAATGTTGTCTCTCACGGTACAGGAGAGCCAATGGCTTAAATGGACCTACCCACTGCTCCATGCTGTATGCTGCTGTGGGCAGAATCCATTGGTCTGTTGAACGACAGCTCAACAGACCAATGGAAGAAGAAGAAGAGGTGAAAAGAGACGGAGAAAGATAATGTGTTATGTTTGTGAATTATTTGATTACATGAGTCTATTAACAGCTAAAATGTGTCGCTAGGGCAGACCTAAAAAGTCAGTTTTTCAGCCCTGTTTAAGAAATATGACACCATCACTTGCTGACACCCAAGACTGATGCCTTGCCTGGTGTTTGGAATTGTCAGAACCTAAGAAAGAAAGGGAACACACCTACATTTCATATATGAGTGCTTTCTCTTCGGAGACAAATTTAGTCAAATGTGCAAATGTACATTTTGGTCAGTCACAGTACAGCGGATTTAATCTGGACATTGATGAGGAGTACATGTTGAAGGATTAGTAATAGACATTGAAATCAATGATTTTCAAGATCAGACTACAAGCATGAATCCATGTTGACTTTAATTATTTCAGCAGCAGTCCCTGTTGACACTTATTACCTTTCATGACTTTGCTGGGGAAATCAAGAACAATAATTCACTCTGGCTGGTTATACATACCTACACATACGTACACATAATTACACATACTTAAGATGCCTAGCTATCCCATCCCTGTCTATGAATGTAAGGTGCGAGTTGATGCCCTCTAACGATCTGTATGTGTGTCACACACATGGACTACTTTAGTTTGAGAGTTTAAAGGTCCTGATGAAGGCTACCTGTGGGACTTATCGCTGAAACACTTGACCCCTGTACATAGTGTAGTGACATGCATGATCACACCAAAACATGTAAAATAGCATAGCGAGTTTATTTTCGAAGTAGTAGTGGCATCTGGGGTCACAATCTCTAAAAACAACCCCTATGTCACGAGATACTCTCTTACATTTGCAGAACAATTAAAAATAAATTATTAACAAATATTTTCTTTTGTCTGGTGTATAAGTGAAGACTTGAATATACTGTACATAAATATTTAGTAAATTCAAACTACTACTTGCTTAGAACTCATGTTAGATTTTATTTTACGTGAGGGTGGTTTATTGGCATCACAATTTATGCGGTAATAAACCTTTGAAAATGAATGTTGAATGTACAGTTGTTAACTAACGAGTGCATGTGACTTAACCCAGGGATTGCCTTTAAAGTTTATAGTGATTCATAAATAATTGAAAACGCAGTAATCATTAATTCAAACGATTATTGTTTGAAACCTGCTCCTGCCAAATTTTTGACTACATTTTAAGAAAATCTCTCGTAGGAACTCTTTTTCTTTAATTAACATATATGTTCATGCATACCCCAGAGGGTCTTAATGAATTTGTAAGGCTCGAAATCTTTGAAAATCACTGACTGAAATCTGGATGTGTAAATGATAGACATCTCTGTCAACCCTTTGCAAATCTGGCCAGTAGATTCACCAATTCGGTTGTATGGTAAGGAGCCGCTACTTTCAAGGTATCCTGCAAGGACTGAAACGTGTCGATTCAAATACTATCCGCACCGCTCACTTGATGATAAAAATCTGAGTTAACTGATAATAGAGGAAAAACAGAAAGCTGGTCATAGTTTTTTTATATTGTGTAGAGAAAGTGTAATCATCAATGTGATAAATTCATAGGTTTATACCTTAAGCATTTATGAAATTTTGATTTGCTTATGCAATTGCACTTCTTAAAAAATAATTTAATTTTTGACGGAAAAACCTCTTGTCTTGAACTTGTGTTTTTGCGCACACAGACTATACTGTAAGATAGCTCAGTAGATTGAGGGACTGCTGTGAACATCTTTATATGCCACGAGGGACGTATGTTCCAATTACAGCAGGTTTGAAAAAAATGTCATCAGAGGTAAGTTAAATATGTACTATTGATGTAAGTAATAATGACTAAGTAAGTGTCAAAATACAATTGAGTATCTGCTATGTATTTACTATAAAAATGTGTGATATTATTGACTCTTAGTTGAATTTATTGAAGTGCAGTAGTCTAAAAAAAATGTTACTGAACCAATCGTTCAAAAATCCTGTGGCACTCATAGCACAGTATCACATCTATTTCACGCACACACAGTTGCACCAGTACACTGCCATTTATTTGCATCAATGAAATGCCCAAACAAAAGACAAGTGCAATGACCAACTGGTGCAAAAATCGAAAGCCTGCCCTGGCCATTTGGTAGAAATGGTTTTGCACCAGTCAACTGTGCAATGTGTGTAAAAAAGCACCAGTACATGTGAAAACGTGCCAGGGACTTGAGCATTCCATTCGATCACCTGTCAGTGTTTCAGAAAAAAAAGTTTTCCTAAATTCCCATAAAGACTGGAGGAAATTCTACCTAACGACTAAGAATCTCACTGCCACGCCCATGCTGCATTTAGTATCTCTAAAAAACACGAGCATTCCTACGAAAATCAGCTATCACAATAGCGCCTGAAATAATAATGACTCTCTTATGGTATTCAGTTTACTCCTGAAAAGGGTGGAAGTCAGCAGTTTGGCTCACTGAAGACCAAGTTTTGGCATCACCGCTGTTTTTTGCAACTCGCCCTAACACAACTATGGGAAGTAAAAGCTAAAACCCTAATTAAGGGGCTGATTAGGATTGTGGTGAATCCGCATCCTCCGGGCCGGCGGTGATTGAAAAGACCCGCCGCCAGATTAGGATGGCAGGGGGGTCGGAAAGACCGCCTGTAGCTTTTCCGCCACGGTCGCGCGGTGGAAAAGCTCTAATATGGTGGCGGTGTCTGTCAGACACCGCCAGCCATATTAGGATGCATGCGGAAACATGCTTTTCCACAGCGGGTTTTCCGCCGTGGAAAAGCATGTGGTCTTTCGTGTTTGGGGGCCCGTTGCGGGCCCCCAGTGTGTCGGGGGTGGGGGGTGCACATGGGGGGTACCTATGGTAACCCCCAGCATTTACATGCACAAAGCGGCAGGCACTGCGCGGTGCCTACCGCTTTGTGCATGTAAATGCAAACATGCTCTGTTTCAAGTTCCCTGCCTTTCCCTTTCTGTTCAGGTTTTGTTCTGTTTACTTGCCCAGAAAATGGCTGACATCTGCCTACGCGGCCATATTTGTTCCGGGGTGTCACGAGGACAGTCATGCGTTTCAAAGACAGATCCCACTGTGGGGTGCTGAGGCGTAGAGAGATCTTAAGACCTCGGACCTGTATTCTCGGGGTGCACCTGAGGGGCTAGGCATCCACTGAAAGTGGTGGAGGTGGGTAACCGCCAAAGCATGGCCGCAGGTGGAAAAACGGTTCACGCCAACACTTCAGCACATAATTTCTCACTTTTATCTGCGTGGGCCTCATCTGCGGAGGTCACTCGCATGCATGCTTGGCATCTTAATTCTTGCGACGTTCACACCTCCTTCCCTGGCAGATTGCAGCCTGCAAACACACCAACTGCCAAACAGCAAGTTTTTTCCAATCTGATCTCAAAAATGCACTCTCATAGTTGACAACCAAGTTATTCGTGGGGATTTAGGCAGCGGCAACATTTCGAAATCAAGGGAAAGGCATGGTATGTCGTTGACTTCATTCACAAACAATTTAGGCATCAAAATTGAACGCAAGTGATTAAAAAGTTGAATCGGTGGGCAAAATTGGATTTTTACACCTAGAATTTCTATTTACAATTGCCAACAAGCCGATAGCATTGCAGATTTTCACATTAGAAAATGTCCTATTGGAAGGGGAGAGCCAAGTAGAACAACCGCAAAAAAACAAACGCGGCCCCGAAAGTGAAACAGTACTGGGCTAACAAGTGGGAGGGGTGGAGGAGTGCGAGAGAACACACAGCGATTCTCTTGCGGGAGCGAGCAAAGATATGTTGCCAAAGCTCGCTCCCGCAATGGAATCGCCAAACGTGCACGCATTGCCATTGAAAGCAATGCAATGCGTGAACGTTTTTGGCTGAAAAGCTGAAGCGATTTCTATAGGTCTTTTTCCTGGCTGCGCATGCGCGCTGCTGAAGCGAGACCTAAAAAATGGTAGGTGCAGCAGAGAGTAAACTAATATATTTGATATTTGAAACCGTGCTATTTCAATGCTTGAAACATACATTTCCAATGGACAAGGTTGTAGGCTTTTTTAGTGTGAGGTTTCTCCCAGCAAGGTGTGTCACTTTACATCTTTCCTGCTAATCATATCAATTTCATTTATATGAGAACAGGTTCCACTTATTAACAGCTGAATTTTAGCTCCAATCCAGAGGTGCTCACAGGCTCAGCTGCTACTGGCCAGATGCCCGGGCTCTTTTTTGTTTTTAGACCCATCGAGACACATACCCCCAGTAATCTGGATGCAAAATGGAGTTTGTGGGGCAAATACCCTCAGTAATCTAGATGCAAATCTAGGTTTTGTGGGGAAATACCCCCAGTAATCTGTATGCAAATTTGGGGTCTGTGAGGCAGACACCCTCAGTAATCTAGATGCAAATCTAGGTTTTGTGGGGAAATACCCCCAGTGATCTGGATGCAAATTTGGGGTCTGTGGGCAGATACCAACAGCAATCTTGAGGCAATCTTGGCATTGGTTGGCAAATACCACCAAGAATGTAAGTGCAAATATGTGTTTTGGGCCAAAACACCCAGTAAAGTGTACGTAAATAATGTAACTGATGCAAGGAGAGGTTATAGCTGACCTCTGTTTGAGGCAAAGACGATACCTGTAAACAGAAGAGGATCTTTAAGCCCCCAGGTGTCGCCATACACTTATCCCCCCCTCCCCAATAAAAATCCCTCTACCACATGAACGGGCTATTGACCCTATGATGAATAGTAATATCGTCCCTTTCGTGGGAAGTGGTGTTGTGGTTCCTCCATCTCCGGGGGGTGTAGAAGGCGTAGAAGGGGAAGACTTGGTAAATCACTCTATAAAGGTTCTCATATCGAATGTGGCTGGGATCTCTAAGCTACTGGTGGACCCAGAATGGTGTTCCTTTGTAGATCCTTTTGATGCAAATTTTTTCCAGGGAACATGGAGCCTGCAATGTCCGCAAAGAAGTGGTTTTTTCACCTATGCTATAAATGCCACAATAAAAGAGCTGGGCAGACCTTCGGGAGGGCTAGCAGTTTGGGTGAAAATTGGCCTTGGAGCTACAGTTAAACTTCTACATGTGGATTCCCAAGATAGTCTAGCATTAGAGCTCACTTTTAATTGTGGATCAAGAATTAGGATGTTTAATGTTCATGTGCTGCGGGCCCAGGAGGAAGCCAACACAGTGCTCATTCTAGACTCTGCTTTGTCTCACCATGCAGATAATATCCCTGTACCCGCGTACTAGTGGCGGGTGATTTTAATTATACATTTGAACCGCTTGCTCTAATTACCCCTGACCTGACCGATGAATGGGACAGAGAGTGGCAAATTCCACAGTTAGATTTTCCCGTACTAAGGTTGACTAAGAGAAGAGCCCAGATGATGGCCCTCAAAATGCAGTATGATTTGAGAGCCACGAACGAAAGGACATCTTCTGACCCAAATGGGGAACCTACCTTAAATAGACCAGGTCATGAAAGTAGGATAGACTACTTCCTTGGCTCTCTAAGTTATTGGTGCACAGTCATGGATATGGCGGTGGTTTAAAGGGTCGATAGCGACCACAAAGCCTTAGCCCTTAACAAGCAGGGTACTGTCAAGCCTGCTAAAAGAGGCTGCCAAGGCTTAGGCTCTCTAACAATCGCCAATAGCCAGAGGGCAATCATATGGGACTGGGTTGAGGCACATGCAGCAGCACTAGATGTAGTTAAGAGTAAGGTCCGCCTGTTACTGGAGGAATCATCTAGTACTACTACTCAGAATGTCGTAAAGATACTGGGCCCCAGTCACAAATTTTTATACAAAAAAAATAGGGGAATTGTTAGGCCACTCGGGTAATCTCAAAGGAAGGAAAGTAATAGTATATACCCGAGGGCAGTTCAGCAGGGTGCCTGGTATAATAAGGATTGCAGGCTCCTGAAGAAGGCTCTTATATGGGCAGTTGAGCAAAAATCACATATTGAGACAGTGGCCGGCAGAGCAAAGTATGAGCATGCAATTGAATTGGCGAAGAAGGAGTGGGAGGCCTACCTGTCGTCTGCCTACAGAACGCATTGTCAGTTAAAGATTCGAAGAGCTTTTGGAGCACAGCAGCTTATTGGCTAAAGGGGAATGTGAGAGCACTAGGATTCACAGTACAGCCAAAGGAGTGGGTAGCACATTTCAGCTCTCTCTGAGTCAAGGGATGCCCTAGCTGAGGAAGTACTCCAGGGACAAGGTGAAGGGCTCAACAATGAGGGTGAAGGCCTTTCCTTCTTTATAGAAGAAACGCAAGTGGCAATTCGTTTGTACATCTCTCCCCATTCTCCTGGACCCGATAGAATCCCCAATGATCTCTACAAGGAGGATATAGTACTTTGGGGATCCTATATAAATCGCTGACTAATTCAATCCTCAGAGGTACCCCCATTCCTCCCTCGTGAAAAAATGCTGAGGTTGTCCCGATTTATAAAAAGAAGGACAGAGCGAGGCCAGCCAGCTAAATGGCCCATTAGTCTTATCGACTCCCTGCAAAAGATCTTTTGTAAGCAACTCTTAGCACGGATACAAGACTGGATCACAGAGTCCAGTATTCTGAGTGATTTTCAAGCAGGTTTTCGAGCTAAAACAAGCACTTTGAATCAAACTTTACACCTGTTATGTATCTATTGGAAGGAAGTGCAAGTTAAGGGAGGAAAACTATATGTGGCTTTTGTAGACTTACAGTCTGCTTTTGACCAAGTCCCACATGCAAAGCGCTGGGTGGTCTTAAAGGAGCAGCGCATACCAATGAATCTTTTACATGCTCTAATCAGACTACATTCATCAAACACAGCACAGGTGAGATGGTGGGAGAAGAACCAAGTTACAGATCCCTTCCCAGTCCAGTGTGGAGTAAGGCAGGGTTTTGTTCCAGCCCCTCACACTATTTATTAATTTTAATAACAATGTTGTACATTTTTTAGATAGAGGTGAGTGCGATGCCCCAAAAATTGGCAGAAAAAGAGTGCCCGCTCTTCTTTTTGCTGATGATACACTCTTAATTTCAAAAACGCTGCAGGGATTACAGCAGTTTTTAAATGATTTTATGACGTTCTGCAATGAGCGAGGGCTTGCACTAAATGAATCCAAAGCCAAATATATGATTTGTAGAAAAGGAGTGGCGAAGCCTAGTGAAAGACCTGTGTTAGTTGGTGATAGCAAACTGGAGCGAGTTGACGCCTTTGATTACTTAGGCATTCGCCTGACAAAATCAGTTAACTGGGCGCCACATATTGAGAAAGTGAAGATGCAACTCTTTCATCAGACTGGCAATATTACCAAAATGCACAGGAAAACATTGTCAAGACAGCTTGTCCCCGCTGTGGAAAATTATAATATAAAGGTATTAGGTGGGGCTCTTTATGGAGCCGAATTGTGGAGCACTGGAATGACAAATTGTCTGTCCACACTCGAGAATCGATTCCTTAGATCCTTGGTAGATCTACCTGCTAGCACCCCGCTGGTGCCCTTATATCTGGATCTTGCGCAAAGGCAGCTAGCACATAAAGAAAGCTACAAACTACTCATGTTTTGGCACAGGTTGTGGACTGTGGATATATCGGGAGCCTCATTTTGAACTACTAAAACAACACAACAAGACAAAAGTGCTTGTGTCACAGTCGTCATGGAAATATTTGTACCAAATCCAACTTGGAATTTTAAAAATGCATGGTCCAACATAAATGTAGGATATAATCACTATATGTGTACTTATGACATTGCACACAGCTCACAATCTATATGCGTTTACGGTCATCTTTGGAGAATGTCATTCACAGCAAGTCAGCATCTACCTCATCAGGCTTTTGTGTGTGTTTCAAATTAATAAGCCGATTGTGAATGTGCAGATTGTGTCCTGGAAAGCAGTCTGAGTGTGCATGAGTCTCATGACTTCTGATTCACAAACAGTGTTGGTGTGTCTGGTGCACAGCTCATTGGGTAAGATTAGCTGGCAGCACTGCTGAGTATGCTGGGCAGGGGTGGGTCAATCTTTGGCTCACCTACACAAGTGACATAGTCATATCCAAGCTAGGAGATATGGGTACATCTTGTGAGGATGAAAGACATGTGCAGAATGAAGTCAGCTTGGTAAACATTTGGCAGTGAAACACTGTCAAAATAAAAAAGGAGACCTTCAACAACAAATATTACCATCAGGGCCAAGGAGAGTATCTAATGGGCACAAGGGGAACACAAAAAGACACACACCAGGGCTACCTTTGCAAAATCAGATCAGAGGTATATAAATGTAGAGGATGCAAACACTTATGGAACTGGCAGTACTGTTCCAGTGTCACATATGTTTGCTTAAAGTGCAATGTGTTTTCCTCAGCACAACCAGAGATATCATTACAATGATTCCATCACACTTCCTGTGAAATACCACAGACATTCAAAGTCAGAATTCCAGCATTACCCATGCGTGTGTACTGTAGTGGCAAGTGTGGCAATGCATTTTGGAGTAGTCAGACCCCATGTCCCACAACAACACAAATCCATGATTTGAACATTGATGGGGCTGTATTCCTCTTAGGAATGGAGTGTCGTCCAATGTTCTAGAATCATGATATTGCAAATGTAGCAGTATCCACATCCCTCACAGGTCAGTTTTCAAGGGCAAGAACGAACAATAACTGTGTATAAATGCATAAAATGACTGAAACAGCACATATACCAAGTTTTTTAGATACTCATGGGGGCGCACCAAAATGAAAGTCCAAAAAGAATAAGTAGAAAAATGTTCTTTATTTATCTTTGTCTAGCTAAAAAGCACATCAATAAAATATGTAGCGAGTTCAGCCAACGCGTTTCACTCCCTACCAAGGAGTTTCTTCAGGGCGCTGCAGATCTTTTCGGTGTGTTGTGTTTGTGAGATCCCTCTGTAATCACACTGGTATTTCTCCAGTCATTTCTTCATTCCGACATGATTCTTAAAATTCTTAGGAGTACCTCTCTTCCCTTGTCTTTTCACGTTATCACGGACTTTGTATGTCTTGTCCAAAGAGCAGTTCTGGTACTCCAATAAATACCCGTCCCTGGTTGTATTTGTTCTAGGTGGGTACAGTGCTGTAATGATAGTCGTTCGGTTTCAGCGTCTCGGCATGGCTGGTTCCAGGCTCAACTCAGACAAAGCAAATTAGGTGGAGCCTACTTCTCTGGTAATGCCAATAGGTCTTGCATATGACTTACAGTTGAAGACAGGATCCGCATGCTTTGGGAATCGATGCGTTCCTACAGGATTGGGGGAAAGGGAGGATGTATATGTTTCCTTCATTCTCTTTGAATCAGAAAGTTCTGATGAAAGTCAGGAGAGAGAAAGCGGGAGTTGGTGTTGATAACTCAATTTTGGCAATCAAAGGTATGGTTTCTGGATGTGATGAGCCTGTTGGTAGAGGATCCGGTGTTGTTAACAAGTTTTCAGCAACTGCTGATAGATGCTGAGGGTAATTGCCAAGAGTTGGTTATAGGAGGACAGTTGGTGCTAATGGGTTAGAGGATTTCAGTGAGTTTGGCAAATGTCAGGATTATCGAAAGAGGCTGCAGGGCTTATTAAGGAGCTGTGGGCTGCAGGAACTTCCAGAATGTACAGGTTGTTATGGGGAAGATGGTCTAGTTGGTGTGCAGAGAGGCCATTGGATCCCATATAAGCGAATTTAGTGGAGGTAGTGAATTTAATGTCAGAATTGTTTAAGAAAGGATTAGCTTATACTAAAGTAAATTTGAACAGATATGCTATTTCAGCTGTGCATGAGTTGGTGGACAGTAAGTCAATTGGTCAGCATCCGTTATTTAAGAGGATTATGAAAAGTGTGCGTATGGAGGTTCCACCTAAGGCTAAATATGCTTCATTGTGGTATGTGTCTTTGGTGCTGAAAGAGAGTGAAAGATTGGGGGGAAATTAGCTTGTGTGTTTAACGTTTTTGTCATGGAAGTTGGTAGTTTTGTTGTGTCTAGTATCATTTAGGAGGGTGTAGGATATAAGAGCATAGGAGGTGAATGCCAGGAGTTATCAACAAGAGGGTGTGTGTTTTGTGTTACGCAAACATACTAAGTCTATGTCTAGAACAATTTTCTCTCCAAGAATGGAAGGGCATGATTTATTGTGTGTAGTATGGTGTCTGAAGAAGTAGGAAGAGAAAACTGAAAGTTTAAGAAGTCTGTGAGATACACAATTGTTAATTGCTTACAGAGAGCCTTTTTAGAGCGGTTTCGGTACCTAGTTTTTCTAGGTGGCTAAAGGAGGTAATGAAAAAGGCAGGGATTGATGTAGCTGTATTTTATTTGGGGCACATTCAGTAAGAGTGCTTTGATAAGTAAGGCTTTTGTAACTTGTGGGTTTTTAAGTTCTATTATGAAGGCTGCTGATTAATCAAGTGGGTCAAAGGTAAAAAAGGTTTTACTTTAAACCTGTGGAACATTCTGTCAAAAAAGTTTTAGATGAGCTTTAAACATGCATAATAGTGGCATACGTGCCTTTCCATAAAATGCAGATTTTCCACAGTTTTGATGGGTAGAAAATCAAGGTTTTTTATTAAAGACACGGAGGCTGAAATTATCCCTCCCTATGTTGCCAACCCATTAATTAGTCTGATTTGTTACTTCTTTCCAGGACAAAGTTAAGCAACTATCGTTACAGAAGAACTTGGAAAGAAGAAGACTGACAGGATTTGCAGAAGACGTAGTATTTACGGAACTTTTGAAGTTTTATTTTTCCTCAGCAAGAAAAAAAGGAAGAGGGCTGCGTGGTCGAGGATAATATGCATGTTATTAGATTTCTAGATTCTTAACATTTTCTAAAGTTCTTGGTTGCTGCTGTGTATGAGTAGTAATAAAAGAGGTATGCATAATATTAGCCTCCGTATCTTTAATAAAATCTTGATTTTCTACCCACTATAACTGAGGAAAATCTGCATTATGTAACATTATTGCTGGGGTGTAAGGGGTGTGAAAGGAAGTATTTATTCAGAACACTCAACAAAATGTAAATATCAAAACAAATCAAGACACTTTACTTGGTGATGCACAAATAATAAATATTCACTAAAACCAGATTTCCACACATTTCATTTGCATGAAAAGTAGTTTTATCAGTGAAACTGTTTATCTGTGCAAACTTAGTGACCATTTCAATGGAAAATATGTTGTCTGTTAATGACAGTGGTGCTATGGTTAGATTAAAAAATTGCCGACCTAATGTTCATTTAAGCTAGGTGGGCCACGAACGTTTTTAGTTTTACTAATTGGGTCGTGGTTTTAAAAGGTTTGGGAAGCACTGATCTATAGTTTACCATCACTGGATGTCAGCCGGGTCAGGATTATGCAATACAAGCTTGGAAGGATCTCAACATGGAAACATTATAATTCACTCTTAGGGTGTCAGAAATCTGTAATCCACTGTCAGCTGTAAGTCACAGATCATGCTGTTGAATTCCCATTACCTCATGGTTGAAAGTATCCTACTTTAACAAATACAGTAGCCCATTAGGATCGCGGACGGACTTGCGTCCGTGACCCCAGAGTACGAGGGAACCTCCGCATGGCCTGCGGAGTTCCCTCCTGTGCAATTAGGATGTGACCGCCACCATGGCGGTCACATCCTCTGTTTTTAACATTGCGGCGGGTGCGGCTTCAAGCTGCACCCGCCGCAATGTTAAAAATGCATCCATTGCATTTGTATGCAGAAAGCGGCAGGCACCGTGCGGTGCCTGCCGATTACTGCATACAAATGCAGGGGGGTACCATAGGTACCCCCCATGTGCACCCCCCACCCCCCTTCACCCAGTGGCCCCGCAACGGGCCCCTGCAGTGAAGTTCCACATGCTTTTCCACGGCGGAGAACCCGCCGCGGAAAAGCATGTTTTGTAACCCATCCTAATATGGCTGGCGGTGTCTGAGAGACACCGCCACCATGTTAGAGCTGTTCTGCCGCGGTTGTAAGCCAACCTCGGCGGAAAAGCAGCGAACTGAAACCAGGACCCACCAGCCATCCTAATGTGGCGGTGGGTCTTTGGTGGGATTTTCCGCATCCTCCGGGCCAGCGGTGGCTTCCGCCGGCCCAGAGGATGCGGAAAATCCGCTATCCTAATAAGTCCCATAATGTGTGTAAAGCCCGTCCCGTAAACTTGGAACTAGATCCATGCTACATCAAGTACCCAAAATTGAGAAAATATTTAAAAACGATCTCTCTTGTCTGAAAGTAGTAACGGATGAGCAATCTGTATATGTGGATATGTGTCAACGCCAATCCTGAAACCGAAATTTCAGTCAACCAGGCACAGACTCCAAAATTCTTCTGTTCAGATTTGTATTTGAAGTGTTCACACATGTCCATGACCTTGCTCACATACATATATGTACATGTGGATGCGGGTACTAATGGTTCTCATTTCTTGCCTATAGCTCATAATGCCTCTTTCCATTCCCAGGTTTCATATTTCTTTTATTGCTATTTATAAAGCTTTTTTTGTAACTCTGTTCATTGAAGCGGCTACTCGTTTATTAACAAGGAAACCGCAATTTTACATGTTTAACATTATTACATAACAGCATTATTGCACCACTACAATGTGATTTTTATAGTTTCAAAAAATGACCTGCAGTGTGATATTTTTAGTTTTTAACATATAATTATGTTACAGAAAATCACAGCAGTTATGATGCTTATTCCTGACAAGTGGGAACAGTGTCAAATTGCACTTCGTGCGGAATAATTCAGATTTAATTCTGTATAAATCATGTTTCCCTTGCTATGAATAGTGCATCCAATAACTCTTGGTTGCATCCCCCTATGGGCACTCTCCATTCATCCTCCTACGAAGGTGTTAAATGATCACAACGAATTTTAGGTGCTTTTTTGCTTCATTAATTTTAATGAAAACTTTGTTTGAAGATATTTTTCATTTCAATTCTCATTTGTTTTCATTTTATAACTTATTACACATTTTCATAATACTTCATACTCCATTGCATTTCGAGCCAAAAATCGCTCTTCATCAGGGAGCCAGTCTACAATAGACACTGTTTATATACACATACATTTGTCAATAAACTAATTTATTTGTTCATTGAAACTATTAGCATGCATTAATTCATGCTGCTTACATTTGTGCTTTCTGTGAGTTTTACCAAACCTTGTAATTTTAAACCTCCTACTGCGACCCGGCGATATAAATTGTGTGCTTGTATTTTATTTATTCTAAAAAAAACGTGGCGCTAACTAAATTATGTCAACATGTAAAAAGCTTTTACTCACGAGTCTACTGATCTCGTCTGTTTCAGCCACGTGAAAGAGACTGCAAAGGTAATCGGAAAGGGCCAGTATTTAACAAACATGAGTTCAATACGCGTTAGTTATGAGTACACGTTCTATCCCCCACGCAACTGGCACTTGTAAACACTTAAAGCCTCATTAGGATGGCGGGCGGGGCTCTTGAGGGTGCCATTAGGATGTGCCCGCCACAGTGGCGGGCACATCCTGTATTCTCAGCATTGTGGCGGCCGGTGCTCTCTGCACCGCCCGCCACAATGCTAACTATACATCACCGCATTCTCATTTGCAAAGCGGCAGGTACCGCGCGGTGCCTGCCACTTTGGAAATAAAAATGAAGGGGGGTACCACAGGTACCCTTCCGTGTGCACCCCGGGCCCCCAGAGTGAAGACCGCCTGCCTTTCCGTGGCGGCATTGCATTGCATTGCATTGCACTCTTGCCATAGTAATATGGCTGGCGGTGTCTAATAGACACCGCCACCATATTAAACATTTTCCAACCCGGCCCGGGAAAAAGTGGCGGGCGGTGTTTTCTTCCGCCCTGGTCCCCCCGCCATATTAGTATGGCGGGGGGAATACAGGGAAATATGACGGGCGGATTGCAGTAGATACCGCCAGCCTGGCGGGGGCAATCCGCCCGCCATCCTAATGTACCCCTTACTTCGGTTTAGTTGTTCTTTGTTCAATATTAAGGGGGTCATTAAGTCCGCCCGCCATCCTATCGGACTATAGGATGCGGGAAAGTCTTCTGGAGCACCCCCAGAATAACGAGGTATATATTTTAATTTTTTTTTAAATTTATTTGTTTAAAGTTTTGTTGAGCGCGAACATGACCACTACTGTATAAGAGCGCTTTACATGCAGGTTGAGGAAGACACAGATAGATTGCTGCGGGAGCAAATTAAGGCTATATAAATCAGGAACAACAGTGACATATTGACGGGTGACACTGGGCCATGACAGAGGCCAGGTAGTAATTACAACAAGATACATTAGGAACAACAATGACATAATGCGGGCGACACTGGGCTGTAGCAAGGGCTAGGTGGTAACAAAGTCTGCTAAAACAGGCAGGGCTTCAAAAGGTGAAAAACTTCTAGTTCAGCGCATTGTTCATCATTGAAGGCGAATGTTGAGGGAATTAGTCTTGTTTCAATAGGTAGGGAGTTCCAGATTCTCGGGGCAATGCCGGAGAAAGTACGTATATAGGTTTTCAGTTTTTTTTATTTCTTTGGCTGAAGGAGCAGAGTGCTGGTGGCACTATCTGCTAGTTCAAGCTTATTTGTCAGGTACAGAGGGGCAGTGCTCCATGGGTCGTACAAGCAATTTTTAACTGGATCCTTGCCTCAAAGGGAAGCCAGTTGAGCGATTTCAAGTCTGGCGAGATGTGGTTGGATTTCTTGGAACAAGTGACAAGTCCAGTTGCAGAATTCAGAGATGCTCTGAGTGGGGCTAAACTGAGTTTTGGGAGACTGCAAAGAATAGCACTGCCGTATTCAAGTCTTCAGATGACTAGTGCTTGCACCACCGCTATGAGGTCATCTTGTGGGAGGTAGGGGTTAAGTTTTCTTAGGATGCTCAATTGTAAGTACGCTCCTTTGGTAGATGCTCTGATGTGATCTTGCATGTTTAGGTTCTTATCTAGTACAACTCCCAATGATTAAGTGGAGTCAATGATGTGTGATGTGCAGTTGAGAGTGGTGAAGTTTGTCAGGTATTTCATCACAGTGGGGGTTTGTCTAGTTGGTGAAATGAGGAGGAATTCAGTTTTAAGGGTGTTTTGTTTGAGGTGGTTGGAGGTTAGCCAGTTTAGGGTTTTGTGCAAGATTCCGTCAAGTGACTGGATATCTTCTGGTGAAGAAAGTTTCATGTACAGCTGGGTATCAACCGCATATATGTGATATTGCATGTTGGATGCTTTGAGGATTACAATCAGTGGTTCAATGAAAAGGTTGAAGAGCGTGGGGTATGGTAAGGACCCTTGGGGGACACTCAATGGGCACAGACTGGCGTTGGATAGAGTTTTATTGAATTTGACTCTTTGCATTCTGTTGTTGAGAAAAAGGCAAACAATTTTAGGACAGTGCCTGAGAGCTCCATCCTACATTCCAAGAGGTTAAATAGGTTATCATGTTTGACTGTGTCAAATGCAGAGGAGAGAGATCGAGTAGTATTAGTAGGCAAGCTTCATTCTGATCAAGCAAAGAGAGGGCATCGTCTACAATCTGAGTGATGGATATCTCAGTGCTGTGGCCAGAGCGGAAGCCCGATTGGAATTGGTCGAGAAGTTGGAATTGTTCAATGTTTTTGAGTAGTTGTTCATGTACACATTTCTCAAGGAGTTTTGCCAGGGTAGGAATGTGTGTGATTGGTCAATAGTTATTCAGGTCAGGGTCAGGCGTGGTTTTTTTGAGAATAGGGAAAACTAGGCACGCCTTCAGGTAGTCTGGGATGTCCCCCTGGAGAAGCGAAGCGGGACTAGTGTTCCTATCATTTCTTTAAAGAAGTTGGGGGGGAGGGGGTCATTGAAGTGATTTGAGGGTTTCAGGGTCGATAGTATGTTGAGGATGGCAGTGGCATTGAGGGACGTAAATTGGCTACGAGAGGCATTGTTTTTGGAGGAGAGACAGCACCGCATAAGAGAGGGGGGTGTAAATCGGAGTCAGGAGAGGGTGAGGGTTTGATTAGAGCTGACTTGAGGTCCGATTCAATCTTACTCACCTTTTCGAGGAAGAAGTTAGCAACGGCATCACAGTTCAGCGGCGGGCAGGAGATGTGAGGTGATTGGCTGGAAGTGTTATTAGATTGTGCTTTAATCAACTCAATGAGTCTTTTCAGGCGATTATTGGCTTTGTCAGGTTAGGATTTGAAGAAGGTTGCTTTTGCAGTTCTGATGGGTTTATTGTATCTGCTCCTTTTTAGTCTTAGAGTTTTTAGTAGACCAGTGGATGGAGCTGATCTCCATGCACGTTCTGCTAACCTAAGGCTGCTGCGTATGTCCACATTTAGGCTGCCATTTAGGCTGTCATTGAACCGTGGTTCAGAGTCTTTGATGAGTTTGTTTTCTTTTGAGTTGAAGGGGGGCAGTTGCATTAAGGGCTTACAACATGGCATTGTTATAGTGCTCAGTGAGGTTATGAACATTGGCCATGTTGCAGGAGGCAGTAGGGAGATATTTCAGTGAGATATTAGCTCATTTATGTTGGTATTATGGAGCGATCTTTTCCGTTGGTTTTATTTTAGTGGTTGTGATCTTTTGGAGTTCTTTTCTTTCAAGGATACGGAATGTGATATAGTGAGGCTCCGACTAGTCAGAGGGGAGAATAGAGTCGAGTTGAATGAAATACCACCATATATATATATATATATATATATATATATATATATATATATATATATATATATATATATATATATATATATATATATATATATATATATATATATATATATATATATATATATATATATATATATATATATATATATATATATATATATATATATATATATATATATCTATCTATATATATATATATATATATATATATATATATATATATATATATATAGATAGATATATATATATATATATATATTTCACCTCTCAAGTAGAAAAACTACCAGTGACGAGACTTTGTGCAGACCAAAGTGTTTATTTTATGTCGCCCTCGGACGCGTTTCACCTGACCAGCAGGCTTGCTCACCGATACTTCAATAAGTTACAGTCGCCATTTTTAAAGAGAAGAGTGCACCCAAAACAGTCACGTGATTAGTACTACAGACTGACTGACAGTGAAAACAGACTCGTAGTTTTTACACTATGTGCCATTGCACAATTTACATTGCTCACTACTTTCATTGAAATCGCCTCCATGTCCATTTAACAAAACTTTTGCTGTAATATCGCATAGTTAAATCATTTTTTACAATATAAACATTTTAACCATTGCATTTCCGGTCCGGTTAAGTTTGGACGCATTACAGAGAGAATACCCGCTTAGTGCGTGTTTTCTGAATTGCGTCGAAGCTATGTATTGCATAAAAGTTTTTGCATTGAGCATATGTTTAATACATGTTGGTGAGGCACTGTAGTGGTTATAATTCGTCTGTATTTTAGGTATATGTTATAGGTAGATATTGCCCAAGTGGGCAAACTACCCATTGTCGTCAGGAGTATAGGGACTGGGAGAAAAGGCAGAGAAAAAAGAGGGGGAAGTGGTGAAAAGTGAAAGTGAGGGGAAAATAAGAAGTGCAAAAATGGGGGGGGGGCAGGGGTGGAGGAGGGGGAGGGGAAGGGAAGTGCCCTTATCTTAAAACCACAATGTTTTTACATAATTCTCTATACAAACATGGAACATAAAATTGAGGTTACCGTTGCTCTCTAACTTTGAATTTACCAGCATACAAATGACAAAACTTTTCTTCAGAACAGCTAACAAATATTTAGAGGACTAGGCTCAACACATCTGTCATAGATGTGTACTCAAATCTTCTTCAAGGTTCAACGCTCCAGGGGCCTTAGAATTGAGTTCTAGAATATACCTCGATTCGAGGCGTCTCAATTTTTTCAACCTATCTCCGCCTCTTACACTTTTAGGGATTTGATCAATAACAAAGTAGCTGGGCCCTGCCTCATCTTTGTTGTGCTTATCTTCAAAATGGCGTGCTACTGGGTAAGCTGGATCTGTCTTTCGGATAGCTTGTATATATTGTAGTATGCGAATATGCACAGGATGGATAGTGCTGCCCACGTACCTCAGGCCGCACGGACACTGGAGCACGTAGACAGCATAATCCTTCTTACAGTCAAAGAAACCTCTAATTTGTTTCACTCTCTTAGACAAGCCCCCCTGATATGAGTTGGTGTTGATTCCCAACTTACACGCCTTGCATTTCGAACATTTAATAAAGCCGGGTTTCCTCTTGAGCCAATCTGATCCTGCTCCTTTCGTTTTAGGTTTAGGAGGCAGTATGTTTGACACTAGCATTTGTTTTAAAGACCTGGCTTTTCTAAAGGTAATAGCGGGTTTTTTGGGGACTAGGTCTTGTAGGAGAGGATCATTTGCAACGAGGTGCCAGTGACGGTTAAGGATTTTTCTTACATCTGCGTGCTTCTTACTGTATGATGTTATCATTCTGACCTGATTTGTTTCACTCTGTTTAGTAGCTTTTGGTTTGTTCTGGTTGAACAGAATTTCTTCCCTGCTGCGCTTTTTTGCTTTCTTGATGCACCCACTGATGTTTTCTTGTTAGTACCCTCGCTCTGAAAACCGAGTGTTAAGGGTTTCCAATTCTTTCTCTAGACATTCTGGGTCACTACAATTTCTGATGGCTCTAAGGCTTTCTCCATATGGAATGCTTCTGACCAAATTAGTAGGGTGGAAGCTTGTTGCATGAAGCAACGTGTTCCCTGCTGTGGGTTTTCTATATAGATTAGAATGTAGTTTCCCATCTTTGACAAAAATGGTGAGATCTAGAAAGTTCAGGGATGTGGCACTGATGTTACTTGTAAACTTTAGGTTAAGGTTGTTATTCTGAAGTTTGTCAATAAAGTTTTGTGCACTAAGTTCTGAACCTTTCCATATGAGGAACAGGTCGTCAATGTACCTGCTCCAATGGAGGATATTGTCATCCCACTCTTTGTGGAAATCCGCTTGGACCACCTGCTCCTCCCACCAGCCCATATGCAAATTAGCATAGCTGGGGGCGAAGCAGGTGCCCATCGCGGTCCCACGAACAAGGGCTTTCCGCAGTACAACACTACCTCTCCAGCAGACCTATAATGTACTATGAACACAATAAGGTCATCTTGTGCCTCATGGAATGGTGTCTCCATAATAACTTTTTCTCTTTTGGTAAGGAGATTTACAGACAACTCAGAGGAGTGGCGATGGGGGCCTGCTTCTCTCCCAGCTATGCGTGCTTGCACTTTGGCTGGTGGGAGGAGCAGGTCCTCAATGTGCGCCACAAGGCTTGGATGGAGGGCCATGTAAGTTGCTTTCTGAGGTACATTGACAACATTTTTATTGCTTGGAGAGGCAGTAAAGAGGAAGCCCTTTTATTTGTCCATGATATCAATAATAATTCACTCAATCTCAACTTTACAGCGCATATTGATAAGAATAGAATTCAATTTCTTGATGTTGAGGTGTATGTCACTAACTGTACACTTAACACCACATTACACAGAAAACCCACAGCGGGCAATGCTACATTGTACGCAACTAGTATGCATCCAAAACATACCATTTCAGGAATCCCGTATGGTGAAATCTTAAGGTTAAAAAGGATCTGTAGCTCCCCTGTAGACTATAATAATTGTCTAGGGGAACTCATGATAAGATTAAAAGCGAGGGGCTATTCTGAGACCATCTTAAATGCAGCTATGAATAAATCCCTATCCAGATCTAGGGAGAGTCTCTTTCTTAAACCCATTTCTGAGACTGAACTCCCTAACAGCATTGAACCCCAGTTGGATTGCCCGCGTCTAATTACTACCTATATTAGAGAGGACAGAAAAATTAGGTCCATCATGAATAAAAACTGGCCTATCGTACTGAGTGATCATATACTCAATACCAGATTGCCTGCTTCCCCTACTGTGACTTTTAGACGCGCTAAAACTATGGGTAATTCTATGGATAAGGCAGCCCCTGAACTCAAAATGAAAAAACCTTGGTTATGTCCTACCAGAGGATTCTATAAATGCTCTAGTTGCCGAGCATGTAAATTCGGTACTACCACTACACACTATTCCACCCCTTTTAGCACAGTCGCCAAACCGATCACTGGTAACTATACTTGTAAGACAGATCATGCTGTTTATGTCCTGACATGCACCTGTGGACTTAGATATGTTGGCAGTACGAAGCTCCAGGTGCACGTCCGGATACTACAGCATCTGCGGGCTATACTACACAGTGACCCGACTTACCCGGTCGCCCGGCATTTCAAACGGGTACACAACAATGATCTGAATTGCCTTAGTTACTTTGTTATTGGAGCAGCACCATGCTTGAAAAGAGGGGGTGACCGTGAATTACAGCTTAGAAAACTGGAGTCCAGATTTATTCTCGAGCTCGATAGCCGTTGACCTAATGGGCTCAACAATATCGAAGAAATGCACCATTTTCTGTAAATACTCGTTAGGGAGCAGATTATCTGAGCTATCTGTCTTTATCCAGTCTTATTATATGTGTGGTCCTTGTTCTCCTAGTTAGGTTCCCTATTAGGAGTTACACTATATCCCAGTACCTACATAGCTGATAACATATATTTCACGTTGTACCGATTTACAAAATAGTGGTGTTTGAGTGTTTTTGCATCTGATATTTTATATCTCACATTCATTTTTCTTAATGCACACCTCCTTCTGTCATATTTGAACTGTATTATTCTGAAATCAGATGAAATATTCTCTACTTTTTGTATAGGTTTGGTACTGTACAGTAGTTTTTGATATGTGAGTGTGTGCATATATATGAAATATGAAAACCAGATGAAATATTTTCTACTTTTTGTATAAGTTTTGTACTGTACAGTCGTTTTTGATATATGAGTGTGTATATATATGAGATATGGTACTATTTTTACATATTCTCATTTTTAACCTTTTTGATATAGAATTTTACCATTTGTAATTTTTAGAGAACCTTCTATTTAACAATACAGTCTATTATGAAATTCAATATATTAGGAGTGTAGATAAATATGAAGTATTAGGTATCTCTGTTCTGATGGTAATGCGGCTTATCCTCGCACTTTTGCACTTTTTGAAACTCTTTCACTTATGCACTTTTTTATACACTTTTTGCACTTTAACTTTCGCTGCTATATTATATAGCTTTGCATATGTAACATACAAGATTTGACAGGGTCCATTGAATCTATTTTTGATGGTATTTTGATTATTTACATTGAGTGACATTTTGGCTTGTTTACAACCAGCTCTATTTTGTGGTCGGGTTATTACTTGGATTTAACCAGTAATTCTATTTTCTTTATGTATCATGAGCAAATAGGAAATAGTACCAGCGATAGTATTTCTTCACTATTTGTTACAACACGTGACCTTGGTGAACACCACTAGGGGGTGGTGTTATCATCACTAAAAGTATAAAAAAGCAGTACTATTCTAAACATGTTGAAGCGTGAACAAGGGCTTTTCTGCTCGAAACGCGTCGCTGGTTCTGTTGGAAAAATAAAACACCTTTTTGCTGACTTCGTTGGTCCGTTCCTCATTTCTGCTGGCGTGGAGGCGGTGTCTGCGAGTGCAGAGCGAGCTGAGGAGGAGCTTTTGTTTCATATATATATATATATTCACTGAAAAAAACAAAGGTTATAGACCATATATAGTTAGGAATTAGCATTTACAAAACCTTGAAAATTCACTGAAAAAACCATAGGTTATAGACCATATATAGTTAGGAATTAGCATTTACAAAACCTTGAAAATTCACTGAAAAAACCATAGGTTATAGACCATATATAGTTAGGAATTAGCATTTACAAAACCTTGAAAATTCACTGAAAAAAACATAGGTTATAGACCATATATAGTTAGGAATTCGCATTTACAAAACCTTATTTTACTCACACAAAACGATTGAAATTCCATATATAGTTAGTTGCACTAACTATATATCGCGCACCCGCAATCCACTGCTGATGATGTCACATATTACATCATTCATGACATGGTCAGTGACATCACTGATGACATCACTGATGCCAACATCCAGTGACTGTATGTTTCTGTAAAGTTAAAATATGTCTTACATATTGAAGAATAAGTGGATGTATAAGTGTCTGGATGAAGGATTTAGTAGGTGCATGACTGACTGTATGAGTGAGTGATTAAATGTGTCTCACTGAGTGCATGGGTTAGTGACTAAACTGTCTTAATTTGTGCATCATTTTTTCAGTGAATTTCAACGGTTTTTTAATAGTAAATATGAAAAGCTTTTTTGTGGAAAATGACTAAAATTAGGTATACATAAGCGGCGTTCATTTATGTTCACCACAGCCACTGTTGAAAGTAAAGTGAAAGTTACGAAACAGTGGCCAAGCCATCTAGTCCCTTTTAGGCCCCATCATGCACGTAAGTAACAGCCATTTTGTGTGTCATGGCCTCTCTGCCCACTGCCAATAGCCTATGATTGTTCGGAATTTGTTCTCTTTGGGTGATTCTCTATAAACAAATAAGCACAGAGTCGCAATACTCTGTTTAGTTTTTGCAGATAGAGTAGGATAGGTAGTGCAGACTTTTGTCCCCTTTGTAACCCGTCATGCCTATCCCAATGTGAATGTGTTGTGCACCCCACGCAAAGAAAACATTTTTTTTTTATTTGCCCCGCGGGGCCCTTTTAAAGACATTCTTTAGTCTAATTACGATGGCCTCTATTGTATGTATTTTTTTTTTATTTATTTTTTTTCTTTCGCTCCCGGTTGGCGAACCGGGTAGCTTAGCTTTACCTCAATTTGGTGCCGCGACTCGGTCAGCGAACCGGTAAACGTTCTTTTTGCGCAACTGCCGCGTTAGAAAACAACATCGTGACGCGTCGCGTAAGCGCGACGTATCGCGTTGTGGCGTAATGCGTCTTATGACGCGCCGCGTTAGGGCACCCGGAATTGTTCCGGAGCGCAAACCGAGGCGCGAAGCGCAGCGCCCCGGAAGCGATCCGAGGTGCGGAGCGGAGCGCGTAACGTAAGCATAACAGGTCATGTGACTTGTTTACAAAACTTTTCATTGGTTCATTTTACTTTTAGTTTCCTAATGATGGAAGGCTTGGTCATATGACCTTAAAATAACACTTTTCATTGGTTTAGAACATTTTTTTTCCCAAATGATGAAAGTCCCACCTTTTTTCCTCACTCTGACTTTCATTTTTATGAGAGAAAGACCTACATTGACTACCTTACAAATGGCTTCAATGATTGCTGCAGCTGGTGGACCCCCACCACCACTACGACCTTCTAGGAAGAGAGGACCACCTTCTCAGGTCATCCTCCAACAAGAGGAGGAAGAAGAGGAAGAAGAGGAAGAGGAGCAAGGGACTGGGATGTTTTTACCTGAACAGCCAAGGAGGTCCCATGTCAAACCAAATTATATATGGCAATTTTTTTCTTTTCCCCAGGGACAAAAAAAGGTTAATGCCCGGTATTTTACCTGCCTGATTTGTAAAAATGAACTGTCCAGAGGAACAGAAAAAAAATACAGTTATGGTAATTATACTATGCATCGCCATATGGAAAGGTGGCACCCTATCAACTACAGTGCTGCTCAAGTACGTGATCTGGTGGATAACCCCCGACCTGTGGCCAGTACATCCACCAATGAAGAGGCAGTGACGGGACCAGAGGCGAGCGACATGGTCCCAAATATTCAAATGAAATTTGGGAGCATAAAACATGTCTGTATTCATTGTGGACAACTCATTTGCTACAGAGAGAGTAGCATAAATTTAATCAATTTAGCTATTGATGATCATCAATGTCCCAAACGCCCCCGAAAATAATTTATCTTTTTTTTGTTACTCCTGTTGAGCCCTTCATAACGAATCATTTTCATTTCCCCCCCCCAAAAAAAACAAATAAAATATAAAACCGTTCAAAAATAATAAAAACTACCTCCCCTTTATAAGAATTTGCTAGAATGTTTAGCACTCTGACAATCTCTATTTCTTTTGGTTCGCTTCTCGGTTCGCGCGCCAGGTACGCGAACCGGAAGCGAACTCACATTTTTTTTTTTTTTTTAAAAAAGAGAAAATAAATTGAGAGTAATGTTAAAAGAAAGACAGCTAGAGGGAGTAACACAGAGATACTGTTTAAAGAGGGACTGAGAAAAGGAGTGGAAGGAGTAGAGTAAGTAAGTAATAGAGAAATGAATGAAGTAAGTAGCAAAGGCAGAAAACTGAGGGTTAAACAAATGAAGCAGTGGAACTAATAGAAGTTAAATGTGATAGAAACGTAACGAAAAGAGTACAAAACATTTACCTTATAATTGTCGTTAACTTAGTTACTTGTTATTTTTATACTTTCAATCTGTGAAAGAAAGGACAAACATTTGAAAAATATTAAAACATGTATTTTAAAATTAGAAAAGACAAGGGAAAAGATTGACAATCATCCAATTTTACAAAGAAATAAAGTTAGAGGCCTCCACTTCTCCATGCCCCCTACACAGTCCTAAATATATACATTTTAAACTGATGGTATCTTGTTGAAGATGAAGTGAGGCCTATCTTGCAACATGGTGCATCTTTTGCACTGCTGCTGCGTCACAAAAGTGACGGAACAGCGGCTCAAAAAAGGCGCACGGCCACGATAAATCTACCCCTAACATTTTTAACGATTGTTTCTAGATGCTGATGAGGTGTGGCTTATCCACAGATTTGTTTCAGGTGAGTCCAACTCAGAGTTACAGATGAAATTTTAGTTATTGAAGAGTACAGAGGAGATAATACATGAGCAGGCCTACCAACGAATTGAGTCATGTCCACTGCACTCTTGAACAAACGTCAGACCTCCTCTATCTCCTTGAACAGGCCTAAATCTCATCTACACAATGTGATTCGTAATATTATGAAACACAGGTAATGTAATTGAAAAACGTGCAATTTTTTTTGCTCATTCCACAATCACACCACTTGTGTTTTTCCTTTGCTTAAGTATCTCATTGTGCAGATATAGTCTAGCATATCCAAGAGTACGGAGAAGGTGAGGACTGTATGCAACAGAGCAATGTACATTACTCACCTCCCTTGACACTTACAGAAGCCTCATTTTGTCCATGTCTCCTACACAGTTCTCAATGTATATCATAAATACAAAAAGTACAGAATTAATTATACATGTTAAATGGTTTATTTTTGCTGTTCTCAGAATATATCAAATTTCACTAAAAACAGTGATTTGAAGGTATTCATCATATAACAGCGGGGAAAAAAAAACACAATCAAAATGATTGTGTTTAAAAAACCCATATAGCATAACCAATCATTTCATTTCATTTTCCAATCTTTATTTCGGCCATTTGGCCATAAAAGATACGCAATACACATATACAAAATAAGAAATCAGTGCATTTACAATATAAAACATTGGAATAGTATACAAAATACATTAAAAACTATGAGTTTTTAAAATTAGGGGGAAACCAGGGTCTTTAAAATGCGATTACGAGTGTACCAGACATTAGTAAGGAATTTAGCCAGAGCAAACACAGTTGGGCCTGAGACATCAGATTTTAAAATCCTGTACATTGGTGCATATTCCCTGCAGCCCATATTTCTTATCAGTGGCAACAGCCAATATTTCCTTGCGACCCTATAGGCTGGGCAGAAAAAAGCCACATGTAAATCAGTTTCCTCCGTGGCATCACAGGCCGGACACTGCTTGGTGGAAGGGGGTGATGACCAGGAACTAGTAAAAGATCGAAGTGGCAGCGTACCGTATCTCCATTGAAGGAAGAGCTTTCTGGCCAGCACTGGGGAAATGGCATCCAGGACCCCCTCAAACCTATATAGGTCCTTACTTTGTACAAATACCGACGATAGTGACCCTTCGGCCTGACTGTCTAGGGCCCTAGCTCGTTTTTGTTCAAAGTATGCATTAGCCAGAGATCTTTTGGAGATATTTGTTGCGGCGCTGGCAGGATCATACCATAAGTCAGATAGCCCTAGTTCCATGCAAGTGTTTTGGATGTATTTTATCCACGGGATGCGGGGCGCTTTTGGATGGGTCAATAATTCCAGCAACTCCGCCCTATAGGCTGCAAGATTGTTACTGCTCCACAGCCTACGCCAAAAGGCTATGGGTCTCAGACCTATTTCTTCGGCTATTGGTCGTAGACCTAAATCAAGCCTTAGGGGAAGGAGCGGGGTGCTAGGCGGGAGTGCGGCTATCTGCCTGATAAAATTATTCTCTGTTAGTGACAGACTGCGGCATGATGAGTGTCCCCAAAGTTCAGCCCCGTACATTGTCGCTCCCCTGGCCTGGGCCTTTTATATCTGGATTAGTGACCCCAGCGGACGGTATGAAGAACCAGTCATCATCCGGGCAATACCCCCGGTAGTTTGTGTCAATTTGAGGTTTGCCCTACTCTGGTGGGATCCCCAGGACATGGTTTCGTTAAGAGTCACACCAAGATATTCAAAGGTGGAGACTCTCTCGAGCCGTGCTGCTCCTAATATCGGGTTCGGCCGCAGTTTTTGGCTCGGGTTCAAAACCATGAACTTTGTTTTGGTCGCATTAATTTCCAACCCCCTGTCAGTGCAGAAGGTCACAAATGAGTCGAGGATCCTCTGTATCCCCATAGGGGTTTTAGATAGCAGCAGGGTGTCATCTGCAAACATTATTGCAGGCACCCTGTTGCCATCCAATTTGGGAGCGTCGGTGTAGTCAGTGGCATTCAGGTGGGCGATTACCCTGTTGACGAAGAGGCAGAACAGGGTCGGAGCCAGCACACAACCCTGCCTTACCCCCCGGTCAACGGGGAATCTTTCAGTAAGCTCCCCGGACCTTCCACACCTCACTCGGGCATAATTGTTGTGGTGCAGCCTCTGCAGGATTAATAGGATGTCCGGGGGAACGCCCATCTCTGCCAGGACGCTCCAGAGTTTCCCCCTGGGGACCAAATCGAAGGCAGCCCGTAGGTCCACAAAGATGGTATAGAGACTGCCGCCCTCGAGTATTGCTGTCCTCCAGTAAATGATGTTTAGTCTAAAAACCTGGTCCACTGTGGAAACCCCCTTCCTGAATCCTGCCTGGTAGGGGCTGAGAACACCCACCTCCTCTGCTCAGTCCTGGAGCCGATTCAGCAGAACCCTGCCGAACCGTTTCTGCGCAACATCGATTAAACTAATGGGTCTGTAATTGACTGGGAGGAGAGGCGAACCCTTTTTAAAGATGGGCACCACCTCCGCCCCCAGCCAAGTACTAGGAATTTCCATGCCACTGAGCACTCCATTAAAAAGAGCGGCAAAATAGGGGGCCCAAACAATAGGTTCCTGTTTAAACAGGTCTCCGGGCAGGCCATCCAGTCCCGGCGTCTTTCCCGAGGAAAGTCCGGCTATAGCAGCCGTAACCTCGCCCAGTGTTTTTAAATCCCCTTCATAGTCTGGCCAGCCAGCCCCGGTGTCAGAGATAGATTCTCCTGGTTCAGAGCTGTATAGGGACTGGAAATGTGCCTGCCATACCTCTGGAGCGATGTTTGGCTCGATTGCCAATTGGAGATTTCCCGACTCCCCACTCACTATCCTCCAGAACAGCCGCTGGTCTTTCGTTGCTAGGGCCTTAGTGAGTTCTTCCCACTTATTTTCCTCCCATTCAGCTTTGGCATGGGCAACAAGTTTCTTATAAGCCCGTCTTCTTTCTCTTAAAATATCCCCCCCCTAAACCCTCCTTAATGGATCTGACAAGTTCCCCTTTTGCCCTTCTGCATGCTTGGTTGTACCATGAGAACTTGCATTGCTGCCCCCTACTTGGTTTCCGTGTATTGCTAAAGAGGTTAGGGGCTGCTGCTTTTATGAGGTCCTCATGAGCCTTACCTAGTTCAACCTGGGCATCTTTGTTATTCACATCGGCCTCCAAACTCCCCACAATTTCCAATATTGGAATTATTCCCTCGTAAAGCATGGGAAGTTTCTTCTCACTTGCAGCCAAATGCTCCCACCTGATTCTTCTCCTGCTGTTTTCCAGGAGAAGCGCAGGTTTTCTCCCCTCCAGAGCGATCGTTGGGGTCTGAAGGTCGGGGTGGACTAGATCGAGCTCTAGTGCATTATGATCACTGTCTACCCTTTCCACTACCCTAAAGTCTCGAATGGTTGACCACTTCTCTACTTGGGCCATGACATAATCCAAGCGAGACTCTCTTCCCACTCTATTATAGGTGGTTCTGCTGGGTATGTCAGATCTCATTCGCCCATTGCAGGCTCTAAGTCCGAACCTTAGGGTGAGGGCTGTGACTTGTAATGCGAGTGGGGTCCATGCCCTCGGGGGGGGGGAGCTTCAACCGCGGGCACCGCCCATCTAGCCTCTTCTTCCAATGGGAATCCCTCTAGAAGACCTGGTAATGGCTCAAAGTGAGAGTTAAAATCCCCTCCCAACAGATAGAAAGAATCCCTCGGTAGCTCGGTTAAGTAGTTCGTGAGTTCAGCTATGGTCGGCGATTCCTTGGCAATTCCCACAGGCCTGGAATAGATGTTGATTAAAACAAGTTTAGCTTGATTTGGCCAGGATAGTGAGACCGCAAGAATGTCGTCAGAGCTGACTGATAACCGTGTAGCCTTACAGCCTAGATGACAAGCAACCCATGTTGTGAGCCCGCCTGACGGGCGTCCTTTACCCTCCCACCTAGCTGGGATGAAAAATGACTAGAAACCTTGGTGCCCATGGTCTTCTCTTGCCCAGGTTTCCTGGAACATGCAAACGTCTCCAGTCTCAATGTAGTTCACCCAGTCGGGATCCGTCAATTTGTTGGCCAATCCAGCGACATTCCACCATATTAATCTCAAAAGTCCTGGGGTGCCGGATATCATGCCGGAGAGATGATCAGAGACGGTTTCAGGATCCGGGTCAGTCAGTTGTTCAAGAACATTGTCATCAATGGGGGCGGATGGATGAGGGAGTGTTGGAGCGCCAATCGCCAGAGTCACAGGGTTGTTAGTTGGCAGTCAGCCAACCCCATCCAAACCATTCAGGCAGTTGAAGCGATTGAAGTGAAAATAGGGTGTGTCAGGTAATTGGAAATTTGGGCGTCGGACATGATCTGTATGCCTGTGTCTGCGTTCCACCCTTGTCCACTCTTCATGCTGTTGATCGTAATGCATGCGAATTGGGGGAAAGAAAAAAAATACTGGCAGGGTTTGGATAGTGGAATCCAGCGAGCGATTTACCCCTTCGCAGATGTGCAGAACAGTGCCCGGGTCTTTGAAGGTTACCAAAATACAATCCCTTATTATTGATTTCCTCGTCTTCCCTAGCCAGGGGACCCTTCTGACCATGATAATCTCATTATTGAATCGTGGTGGCAGGGGTCGGTTCCAATTCAGCCATTTGATGACTTTTTTCTTCAGGGATTGGAAATCTTCATTTTCTCCTCTTTGTATTTGAGGGGCACCTGCTAGCACCACCGTGAGCCTGTTGGCTTCTGGCGGCAGGTCCGGTCTCCGAGGTCTTGGGGCGGGTCGGGCCGGAGGGGAAGAGGAGGTATTATCGGCTTGGGGGAGGCCAGAATTAGTCCCTGTCTGAGAGCTATGAGGGACAATGTGTAGTGGTTCAAGAGGCCTATTAGTTGAGTTATTTCGTGGGGCCGGAACTTGAATGGCCATAAGTGGCTGCAAGAGGGGGGCAGTGGGTATACCCTGAGAAGGGGCTTTGGTAGTACCCAGTTCGACTCCAGTTCTCAGAGGATTGGCTGTGAGAGGATTGGACTTTTGGATTGCTTACTAACTAAGGTGTTCAAGGTAGTAAGAGATGCCTCTAAGATGGTAAGCCTTATCTCAACTTTTTTCAGACTTTCACTGATGGGCTGTAAAAGTGAGCGAAGTAAGAATTAAATACTCCCCAGGGATGTAGGAGAAGGTACTGTATCAGACGTGTTAGCCACTGGATCACTAATAGTAGTGGCCGTGTTAGAACTGATATCGTTGGGGGGATATCAATAAGCGCCATATCATTGTCCCTGCCAAGGGAGGATACAGTTTTGAGTTTTTTACCAAAATCTAAATGGGATAGTTTAGATTTCCCCTGTCCCCCTCTTGTCTTTCTTCTACGTTTGCTGGGTGGAGGGCCATGCAGCTCCACCACAACACTGTGCTTTGGCTTGCTTTTCTTATTTTTATTCCCCGGGGGGGTTTGGGTAACCAAATCCACTGCCATATGGGATGATGTGGATGGGGCGATCTCTATAATCTTTTCAGGCAAGATACCAGGGGTGTTCGAGGTCTCCCTTAATAATAGAGGAAAGTCCTCTGGTTTTAGTAAATTTTGCCTATCAGTGGCGGTACCATCCTCTTGGGAAGTGGGATACGGGATTATGTCAGTAAGGGGCCTGCTCTTCATAGATTCAATAGAGCGGCGACGCTCCGCCCTACGCCTCTCCAAGGAGTTTTCTTTGCCCCCGTCTCCTTTGGCGGATTTAAAATAATTGTCCAGCGTGCCTGAGTTAGTTCCCCCCACCCTTGAAGGGGTTTCACAATGTGCTGGTGAGGGCATCTCCGTATTCGAGTCCTCAGTCGACAGGAATTACGTAGTATCAGGAGAAGAAAGAGGGGTGGCCCAGCCTCTTTCGGCCTCTGACGGCCGCAGATGGTCCCGCCCTTGTCCCGGGCTTCTCCCGGCGCCCTCCCACGCGCTCCCGCGCAGCGGGGGCAATGCTTCCTCTATGTAGCTGTTCTATTGGGTGATTAAGAGTGGGCGGGACCGGCAGGGAGAGCAGCCCAGCTGGTCAATGGGCGCGCAGGGGCTCCTGGTCCTCGAAGTCCCCGGCTCTCGCTCGCAGCCCTGCCGGTGAGTTGAATGCTTTTCCCTTCAGTTGCGCCGCAAACCGCGAAGCGGGACCCGCGTAGCGGGTCCGGCGAGGCGCGGGTTCAGACAAGAGCAGGCTTCCGTGCAAGGGAGGTTACAGCAGGCAAGCTTCCGCAGAAGGAGGGCGGTATCCTCAGAGCTCCGCAGGTATTCCACAGGGCGCCAGGTCACAGCCCTTTTTGATGTTGGCGAAGGGTGGGCGGGACCGGCAGGGAGAGCAGCCCAGCTGGTCAATGGGCGCGCGGGGGCTCCTGGTCCTCGGAGTCCCCCGCTCTCGCTCGCAGCCCTGCCGGTGAGTTGAATGCCTTTCCCTTCAGTTGCGCCTCAAACCGCGAAGCGGGACCCGCGTAGCGGGTCCGGCGAGGCACGGGTTCAGACAGAAGCAGGCTTCCGTGCAAGGGAGGTTACAGCAGGCAAGCTTCCGCAGATAATAATCACAAAGTGGGAACAAAACAACACATTGGTTAAAAAATAGGACGGGATACTATGGTCCGACTTATATAAATCATACTCCAATTCTGTAAGAATATCTTTGAATTGGAGACGTTGTATAGTCCATTGATTTAGTGTATCCCAATACACAAGGGCATTGACGCGTTTCGTTATGGCAAATTGAGTTATGAGCCAACACCTTCAACAGGATAAAAATTAAAGCATTCCCAAATTTAAGGATAATCTCGTTAATATGGTATCAGGCCTATTTAGGTCCTTCCAATATTTGATCTCGAGTTTAGGTGAAAAAATGGCGCACCTCCCACTGCTGCCGCCCGTTCGGACTTTCGTATAATTTCCGTCTTTTAGGGCTCTGTCAGGGGTAATCTAGTGGATACTTTTTCGGAGGTCTTTATTTGTTCGTAATTGCACGTAAAATAACGTTGCAAGAAATAGCTTTTCGATTCCGATAAAGCTTACATCCAAAATGCAATACCATCTGCAGTCTGCTCGCAAATGGCGTGCCTCCGTCAATGTGGGGTTCTGTAGCTCGAAAACCAATCAGAAATCTGTACTCCTTAAAAGTAACTTACTTTCCATGACGTCAAAGGATGTCCTATGAACAGCTTATACTCTGTTGTGCTGCTATTATTTTCAGCCCGCCACTTTCTGAAAGAAAAGCTCCCTCGTTTTGAGTAATATGTTACATACAATAAATGACTTCTCGCTCTCTACCGCACATTTCCTCAAGGCCAAATCGTGAAAGAGCCATTTATAACTCTTGGAATTCTTCTAAGCAAATCCCGTCATTTTCTTTTTCCGCAACTTTTAGAAAGAAAACGTTCAAGATCACTTTCACAATCCTGTACTAGTAATATCTCACCCTTCTTGCTCACTCATGTTCCACATTTCCACATTTAACTTTTGACTCTATACTGCACTTATCCACAAGGCTATATAGTGTAGGAGCCATTAGAACGTCTTGAAATTCCTCAGAACAAATCCCGAGATTCTTTCCCTAAAATTTTGGTTTTAAAAACACCAGGTAAGAATTTTTAAGGTCAAAAGGCAATTTTTTTTGGAAAATTAAAACAGAATCATTGCAGAATGACCAGCCGTTTCTAGACTTTAAATAAGCTGTGTAATGTCCTGATGTTGTTGAAGGACCGTCATGATATATAATTGCTGCAGTTACTGATATTGACAACTGCGAAGCCACAACATTTTTAATTAAAGTTGTCAATTTTGTTCCATCAGGCCTACATCGTTGGAACATTAAAATGACATACTGGCCATATGTTCGTATAAATAATGTGGACAGCATTGCTGACTTACATTGGCTACACTCCATGTTGTGATCGGCTGATTTTACTAGCTTACTAAAGGACACTGATTTACTGTCTGGCAAAGTTAAATATATAAATCTTTCTGAGTCTACACTACTAGTACTTGATAGCCTACAGTTCTCGCAGTTATGCTGCCATTGATAAGAAAGGCCAAACAGGTGATCTACATCTACACCTTCATCTTGTAATACATCAAGCGTATACATTAAAAACTCTTGACAATCTTGCTGAATATTTTGAGAGAATTGCGTTTGACCTGAACATATGTCTAACAGATTTCGAATTTCAGACACACTTTCGATTTTTGTTCTATCAGTGCTACATTTCTCTAACACAGAATTCAGCAAGCAGCAAAAACTTTGATCCGAATTGATCACAATCTGTTCTTTTAAAGTTTCTAGAGAAAAGACAACATTAACCACTACATTAGCATAGCAGTTGACACCTGAACTGTTTTCAAATTGAAAACCAACAACATCTTCAACAGAATCCTTTTTCTTTCTGCTTATAATTCCAGGTTCATCGACTTTTTGTCTTTTTGCTACAACCTCCCGACTATTGGTCACATTTCTTCCTTTTCGGCCTACCACACGTTTCGCAAACAAAGGATATTGAGGCAAATGTGGCGCATACTCTTTTCTTAACCTATTGTATTCCTTAACACAATCTAGATCCGCACAAATGTTTGTGACATCACACTCAACCAAGTACAATCCCGATAAAGTTCTAACTCGTGACAATGCCACATATGCCATACCCTCCTTGAACACAGAACTGCCAATATTCACCACTGCACTGTCTACACTTAAACCTTGCGATTTATGGATTGTCACCGCATATGCCAAGCAAACAGGAAATTGCTTACGGCGAACATATGTCTTTTACAAGCAAAAACCTAGCAGAGCAACGACCAATTAGCTGTACTTCCTCAATGCCATCAAATTTAATTTTTAAAAATTCAATTCCATCTCTATTTCTGTATTTCTCAAAATCAACAACATTACCCATTGATCCATTTACCATACCTCTTTCAACATGTAAATTCCTTCTTAAAATTATACGACAATTTAAGCACACATTCAGAGTCTTTTCAAAACCTGCAGTTTTAGATATAGTCTTCTCTAATGAATCCAATTTAGATTTAAAATTCTCAGACAAAATAATTGTTGCTCCCATATGCTCTACTCTGTCAATAGCTTCCAGTTTCACAATCTCTTGGTTTTCTAAATGCAACATTTTGTTGTTGAAGATGGCACATTCTGCAAGAGTTGGCATCAAACAAATTCCAGATTTCTTCTCAGTAATTTTCCCCAAAATATTCTCAAGTACAACGTCTTCTTCTGGATTCAAATTTGACAGTAATCGTGCATGTAAAGCTTCTTTCCCATGCTCGGTCACTTTTCCAATTCTAACATCTTGTAGAATATTCTTATAATCTTCATCCTTTGCTTGACGCATATTTTCACGCAGTTCAGCATAATTGAAGTTTTTTTTTCACAACAAGTTTATTGATAAAGATGAGCATATGAAGTAGAGTGGCATCCCACAATCAGGAAGATACCACCAGGCATTTCAGTTACGATTACAATATAGATCTGAGCGTTGAAGCAAGAAACCAACGGAATCTAGGATACATGGAAACAGTAATCTCACCTTCATCTGTTCAATTATCTATCCACCCAACTCCCGGATCCCTCCCTGGAACCCGCCCTAACCCCGTGCATGTGTGTGAGAACTGTGTTGACGGAAGCTCTTGGTGTGTCTAGCATGTGTGTGGGAATGGGTTTTGCTGGGTCATACAGGGCTACAGGTCCTCCTCTTGTTCTACCGGGGGGTCCAGTGTCAAACCTCTGTAGTCTGCCCACCTCTTCCATATTTTAAAATGTTTACGAGGGCATCCTCCTGCCTCAAAGATTGGCCTCTCCAGACCCATACAGAAGTCCATACCAGCCTTCCATGCAATCAGGGGGGGGGGGCCTCACGTCCTTCCACGCTCGGGCCATGTCTCGTTTGGCTACCACCAGCCCCAGGAGGAGCAGGTGTCGCTAATATATATTACCCCCAACCCCATCCATGATGTGCAATAGACCCAAGCGGTGAGTACGGGGAAGGGTCCAGCCCAGCACCTCCGACAGACAGCCCCATACACCCCTCCAGAAGCCAGCTAGTTTGGAGCAAGACCACACTGTGTGGAGCAACGTACCCACCTCTGCCCCACATCGCAGACACTCCGATAATTGAAGTTTAACCATATATTGACGTTGCCAATACTCCCTAGACACTTCCTGGTATCTTCATGTGTGAGCATTTTGAACACAGGTTGTCCTTTCACTGGTGTCAGCTGCAGAAGATCACCGAAAACAATGATGTGTTTGCCACCAAATAACACATCATACTCTGTTTCAAGAACTTCTTGCATTCTCAAATGCACAAAGGCAAGCATGACATTGGAAACCATGCTTACTTCGTCAATGATAAGAAGTTTCATTTTCCTCAAGACTCTTGAAACTTCACAACAAGCATCTCCAGATAACTTGTGGTATTGTAATTTGTTATCATGCTCCACTGGCAGCATCAGTAGACGATGCAAAGTAATACCTTTAATGTTATGTGCTGCCAGTCCAGTTGGAGCGGTGACAACACAAGAAAGCGATGACTCAGTCCTTTTCTGAAAATAACATGAAATTGCTTTAATGAGGAAACTTTTTCCAGTTCCCGCTTCTCCACTCACGTACAGTCGGACAGTCTTCAAGGACGTACATGAGCACTCTTTCTTCTCATGACTTAATCCATGATCAATTTGGTTGGTAACTTCATCATATATTTTCCTCTGCTCAAAGTTGAGTTGTCTTTCCAAGTCTTCTAAGTTAACCGCATCCTCCTGAGCATGTGCCAAGGCTCTTTCCACTTCAATCATAGCAGTGGCAGCTTCATTTTCGATAACTGGTCCTCCTAGTGGATCCTGACTCAATGAAACAGAACTCTGACTGTCCTGAGAACTGTCTCTAGCAATCTCGGCTGCAATCGTTGCTTCCTGCTCGATTTCCGCATTCAACATTTCTAGATATTTGGGAAAAACAGGACATTCTATGGTCTCTTTGGCTGCATTGAATGAGTCTTCGTAACAGAGGAAATCTCCAAGCAGTTCCTCTTCTGCACGCCAAGGCTTGAAAAGTGGCAAAAGAGCTAAATAGAAAAACTCTTTTCTTTCAGGAGATTCACCACTCAATTTTCGATGATTTACCAATTGGCATTTTCTTTGCTTGACCAGACATCCCTCACTTCCAATTACAGCATACAATCCTTTATCAATATCTTCTTTGATGTTCCTTTTGAATATGTAATTTTGCAGAACCTCATACAGACAAACATTCTCGAGGTGACTGCTTCTATTTGGATAATATGTATCCAACATGTTGGTCTTCAAAATATCTGTACTGTTTGGCTCCTTTTCCGCCAAAAACTCAATTTCCCGTACAGGTTTCAGAACTCGATTACGCGTTGCAGCAAGACCAAGACTCGCCCAAATGATACTCCTGGATTTGGCATTAAGACTTGCTGAAGACAACCAGTCAGAACATTCGTAAGCTCCGATTTCTCGATGCAACAACATCTTCAGACTGAAACTGTACAACTTCTTACTGAGGCTCTTTTCATGGGAAATGTCCTACCACATATCCTTCAATTCTGTCTTTTCTTTTTTGGTGATGTAAGATGTCACATACCGAGCCACAGCCATACAGTTATCAGCCACAAACTGTATATCCATGTTAGCATTCCACATGGACAAAATCACTGGGCTGTAGTCATTGATATACTTGGACTCTTCGTTCCTTTTCAAATTGTATGTATTTTTGGGTGATTTCCTCGTCACATTATGTCGCAGAGAAGACATCAAATTGTTCACTCTTCCTTTAGATATCACCAATCGTGGAAATCCAAAACGACATTTTGTATAGTACTTGTTCTTGTTTCTGAATTTACGACGACAGTACTTTCCACAACGATGGCTTTGAAACCGTAAAACTTGTTCTCTTAGACTTTTGTCTTCCTTTGTCTTTGGAACAGCACATGTAGAATACTGTTCTATGAAACTCATCACTAAGTCATCTGGATCTGTTCCAAATTTGGGAGCATCTTTGATCCACAGCAGCATATGTATATGAGGAGCACCTCTTGCTTGGTACTCCTTTCTCCAGAAGAAATCCAACACCTCTCTAAGAGGTGGATTTTTCTTGTTCATGATGAAAGACATCATAGCTTCAAATCTATGATTGAAGTACCTGCATACATTCACTGGATCCAAAGAGCACAGTTCTCCGGGTGTCTTGAATTCGATATTTTCAATGTTTCCATTTGCCTCTCGTAGAAATTCAAGTAAGTCTTCCCAGCCAAACTCGGCACGGCTGAGAGTGAGGAACCATGTGGGAGTTCCTAAGTTCCTCAGCATACATTTCAAATCACCATGACGACGGTACCAGTACTCATTAGTACCACGCTGACACGCCATGAGATTAATCAGGTGAGAATCCAAAATACTATCTTGCACATTGACTTTATCCATAAAGTCACTTGCCGAGATGTTTTGCATCTGTACACCACTTTTCAAGATGTGGTTCACTGCATATGACAGTCCAGACAGATCGCTTTCAAACAGTAGATGAAACAAATAGGGAATGCATTGACGAAACCTAGGATCTTCTACATACAATCGTAAAGTCCGGTATTCAGAAGCAGGAATTTGAACAGGTCGCTCATCATATCTTCCTCTTTGACCTGTTGGAAATAGCTGTGGGAAACACCGAGCTTCCAAACTTTCCTCCCAAACACTAACAGGACTCCCTTTGGCTTGTTTCATTTGAAACAACTCAATAGCATTCCCCATGACTTCCTTAGAATGCAAAGGATGAACACTTTAATGTTCATATATATCTTCATTTTTAGAGGGTTCTACTTTTTCAATTTGACCAGCACACAAATCGCTACCCTCTTCTTCACTTACTACCTCTTCTGCAACATATACATTCTTGTAGTACTTATTGTTTTTCTTCAAATACAATGTTGCCTTTTTGACTTTCCTAACATCCACTAAATCTTACCATATTTTCTTACTCTCTGTCGGAACCCCGTTAACTAAGATAACCAGAGGTTCCTCTTCCACTTTCTCTACTCCAATTGTATTAACATTTTTTTTTTAAATCTAGAGGCAAATAAACAACTCTTCCCTTTAATCCTCTCTGTAAATCTGATGGAGGCAATTTCCCTGTCTTTGGCTCCATTCTTACAATAGCCTGAAAGGGATGCACACTTTGAATCAAAATAGATTCATAAGTATTTAAATCCATCAATTCAGAAGGAATGTCAACCAATTCCAGATTATTATGAACCGCTCTAGCAGGCATCCGGTTTTGATTTAATTTGTTACAACAATAAGTACACACACGTTGATCCAAACCCAAATCAAAAAATGTTCTACCATCAAGAATGTTGCAAAATCCTTCCATTCACTATTATTTTCCCTTTCACTTTTCGCATATAAATCCACTAACTTAGGGGCTAATTATGATTGCGGAGTTCCCGCATCCTCCAGGCCAGCGGAAGCCACCGCCGGCCCGGAGGATGCGGGAAATCCGCTGCGGAGCCTCCACAGACCCACCGCCAAATTAGGATGGCTGGTGGGTCTGCTTTTATGTCCGCAGCTTTTCCGCCGCAGTCGCCTTCCGACCGCGGCGGAAAAGCATTAACATGTCTGGCGGTGTCTATCAGACACCGCCAAGCATATTAGGATGTCTGCAATACTATGCTTTTCCACGGCGGCTTTTCCGCCATGGAAAAGCATACGGTTCTGCACTGCGGGGGCCCGTTGCGGGCCCCCTAGGTGAAGGGGGGGTGGGGGGTGCACATGGGGGGTACCTATGGTACCCCCCTTCATTTGGGTGCACGAAGCGGCAGGCACCGCGAGGTGCCTGCCGCTTTGTGCATGCAAATGCACTGTTGTCATTTTTTACATTGAGGCGGGTGCCGCTTCAAGCAGCACCCGCCGCAATGTAAACAATACAGGATGTGACCGCCAGGGTGGCGGTCACATCCTAATTGTCATGGAGGGACCGCCGCTGCTCATGCGGACGGTCCCTCACACTCAGTGGTGGCGGACGGACGCAAGTCCGTCCGCCATCATAATCGGCCCCTTAGTCTGATTCTTATAATAAGTGCGTCGACAACACACACAAGTGAAATTAGGCCTCTCACTTGATTTCACCTGAAACGTGGCAATTTCCTTTTGAAAATTATCTGTACTGGAAACCTGTAAACTAGCTTCCACATTACCTTCTTCTTCTGGGTCAATTTCAACATTCTCCTCTTTACTTGTAAAGTAACTAAACTCAATTTCTTCACAAATATTCTTCACATCTACTTCAGAACCATGCAAAAGAGCAGTGCATAATTGTTTAAGCATAATTGCTGGACTCTTACCATAATACAACATTCTAACTAATTTCCTCACTTTACTATGATGCACTGCTAGCATCCTGAAATGATGAAAAACACTCTGGCATACTCTCCCGGAAAGACAAGCCAGTGAATGACCATGCAAACCTGTCACTTCTCTCACTCTGCAAGGATCTAATTCTTGCAACAATTTTATTTTCTGTTTTAAACTTTTCTTATTAAATGTCCGTACAAAATCACAAAGAAAATTGATGGAATCCTGTCGCACACTGCAAATAGAACTACACTTCCAGGTATACACTGGTCCCTTAGGACGTCTCCCTAAAACTTCATTACCTAACACCTCTTCTGCCTCTGTTGACACAAGTTTTTCTTTTTCAACAGGACAACCATCTTTCACCTCATAAGCTCGACCACTCGCGTCAACTGCATGCACCAATTAATTGTCCTGAAAGTAACTCTCCTCATTGAAAAATGCCTCACAACTTGAACTATGCATCCATTCTCCTGAGAAAACTTCACAAAAATTACTACGATTAACTACTCTCTTCCATCTACTATTTGATTTGAAATCATAAATTACCTTGTTTAGTTTCCTGATTCTATTGATTACCAAAATAAATAACTTTCGCTTAATTTCAAAAGCCTGATCAATAATTTTCTCTACATTTTTCTTTCTCTTATAAAAAGCCACTTTCTGTTGACCTTTCTTTAAATTTTTTAACAAATTGCCAATTATCCTGTTGCGGAACATTCGTCTACGAATGTCCCTAAACTGATTTTTCCTTCTACTGCCATGCACAGAGTTATCTCCTGCTCTACCAGTAACATTTTTGATTGTCCTTTCCTTTCCGTTTAAATTGGCTCTCTTTTTCTGGACTAAAACTTATTCTGTAGTTATACTTTTGTTTCTACAAATGTTTCTAAGGATTGATTTTGTTCTCTTACCCGGAGCTTTCTTCGTGACTTGACGAGATTTTATTGTAGAGGACTGCTGCAAGCATTAAGTAATCTGCTGTCTTTGTCGTTTTGTAGCCTTTCGGATTCTATCCTTAGACGGCATTGTCTAATTTCGAAATGATCTGCAGTTGAATCTGTGGTAAAATATAATAAAAAATGTTATTAACCACTATTACCAAACAGTAAATCAATAACAGTAAGGATTTGATTCAGCAATGCCATAAAGATGATTCAGTGAAATCTTCTTAATTTTACTGTGTTAGCTTTACAGGGCTTTCATGCAAATGACTGCCCACCCTGCAACAAAACGCCCACATAAAACCTGACGCACGTTAAATTGTATACTTACCTGCAATAATCCATATGCCAGTGTTTAGGTCCCTCCACCCTGCCCCTCCCCCTCCCTGCCTCCCTTCCCCACCGTAACTCCCTCCACGGCCCGCGGCTGCTATCTTGTAACATGGTACATCTTGTAAATCACTGCTGCATTATAAAAGTGACGCAACAGCAGCACAAAAGAGGCGCACAGCCATCATAAATCTGCCCCTAACACTTTAAATGATTGATTCAGGATGACGATAAGGTGTGGACTATCTAGAGGTTTGTTTGAGGTGAGGCCTACTCAGGGTTGCAGATGAAATTTAGGCTTGTTGAAGAGTACAGAGGTGATAATACATGTGCAGGCCTACCAATGAAGTGAATCATGTCCACTGCCCTCTTGAACAAAGGCCAGACCTCCTCTATCTCTCTGAACACGCCTAAACCTCATCTGCACAATGTGATTCGTAATGTTAGGAAACACAAGTGATATAATTGAAAAACGTGCAAATATTTTTGCACATTTAACAATCACATCACCTGTATTTCTTCAGCTTAGTTATCTCATTGTGCAGGTGTAGTCTAGATCCTATGTAGAAGCACACCCTATCAATACTTAAATTAGCCAAGCACACTTGGGGGCGTATTTACAAGGACCTTGCACCACGGGGAAATGTCTTAAATTAGAATGGGAAAAATAACATCAAAGGGACTCAAAGGCCTTGTAAATATGCCCCAAACAACCTATGAAACACTAGCAGTACATATCAAGAAACCTAATTGAAAAAACGTTTTTAAACCTTTTAGGTAAAACAATTATATACCTACATTCATGGGGAACTGACTTAAAATGCCCTAATACACATGAAAGCGTTTTTTAAGGCCCTTGCACCTTTTTTCCATCACTTTTAACATGGCTATGTAACTCAAACAATCAAAATCAAAATTTGCCAAGCACACATGGGGGCGTATTTACAAGGCCCTTGCACCAGGGGGAAGTGACTTGAAATGGCCAAGCACACATAGGGACGTATTTACAAGGACCTTGCACCAGGGGGAAGTGACTTGAAATGGCCAAGCACACATGAGAGCGTATTTACAAGGCCCTGGCCTTGCACCAGAGGGAAGTGACTTGAAATGGCCAAGCACACATAACAGCGTATTTACAAAGAACTTGCACCAGAGAGAAGTGACTTAAAATTGCAAAGCACACATGAGGACATATTTAGAAGACCCTTTCCCCAGGGGGAAGTGACTTAAAATGACCAAGCACACATAGGGGTGTATTTACAAGGCCCTTGCACCACTTATGCATCACTTTTAACATGTACACTGTAAAGCACCATGGGGCAAAAACAACACAGATGCATCATGCATCTGTTCCGCAAAAGCAACGCATTGCAGGAGTCACATCGCAAGTAAATAAATTCTCATAAATTTAAAAAGCATTCCTTTTCCTTAAAAACGAATTTCTGGTCATAATTTGAAAACACAGCACAGCTCCTATGTAGAACCACACCTTGTCAGCACTAATATTTCACATTATCACCAATTACAATTTGTAAAAGAAGCAAAATCTTCTTGGAAAACATAACGCAAACACTTGACACAAAACATTATTTTAAATGCACAGCTGGCTTCCTTATTTTCTCTAAAAAGCATACTAGTCTCTTTCTAAAGTAAAGGAACCATATCTCACCTTAGCAAAAGCTTTTTGAATTTCAAAACAGTCTCAGAAACACACCAATTTTACAAAAGCAGAGCAAAAGGTATGCACTCCAGAGGCTGGAACCAACAAAGGCACAGAAATGCGGATATTCATGACACATATCTCTCATGTCACCCAATCAAAACTCTTCCCTCACTTTTTTCAAATCAACACCCTTCCCCCCTCTGCCCTTTCTGCCCTTTTTCCATAGCAACTACCTCCTGACAGACCTCTCATGTTTACAAGTTCACACAACAATGTTTCAAATGAACTCTGAACTCTCACTACACCTGCTAATCCACTGCAGTCTTTCTTAAAATCATTTTTTATTAACCATTCAAATTACATCTTTCAAAGAACACATCCATGCACCCTAACTTTCTGTTTTCAGCAATGGAAATCCACCAATCACTGCTAATGAATCATTAGCACTCAAACTCCACAGTTTTTTTTCTTTACAAACTCCACTGTTTCAACTGCCATTTCATTCCCACACTTCATCTGAATGCAGCAGAACCTCCTCTCGCCATGTTTTTTGTCTGGATTCTTGGACATAGCTACATCCACTGGGCTCACAGGTATGCTGATAACAGAAATTTACACAACCTCAATTTACAAAATGTGGAAATCAAATGGATTGGGCAAAGAGGATTGAGATGTCACCAATTGATACCATTGGTGAAAACCTTTTTGCATTTGCCAAACCCTGACCTCATATTAGTGCACTGTGGAGGAAATGATTTGGGCACTTTGACTGGGGTAGGTCTGGAAATGCTCTTAAAGGACACCTTTGAGCAATTGATGGCACTTTTTCCTCAAACTGCCTTGGTATATTCCAATATATGCCAAAGACAAAAATGGAGGTGGTCCAATCAATTTTGTCCACAAATTGAGAAATCGAGGAAGCATGTAAATAAGTCTGTTTCAGCTTACATGAGAGACCATGGAATGGGCTGCATCTACAACAATAACTTGCGTTACTACATGCAAGATATCTACAGAGGAGATGGCGTGCACTTCTCAGATGAGGGGAACCGAGTTTTCATACAAACTTTAAGACTGTGTATTGGTACCTACTTATAAGTACCTAGAACTTACACAGAACCCAAAAGCTCTTTTCAGAGCTACCTTAACTATAATTACTCTTTAAAAATTTTGAATGTACCTTTTTTCACTAATTTTCACTTATGTTCGCTTTCCGGTTCGCTACCCGGTTCGCGTACCGGCAGCTAACCGCGTGAAAAATTAAAAAAAATAATTATTTTTTCTCGCACAAATGGGACTCCTCAGCCACCCGTAGAACACCTAGGGGGTCAGGATACGTTATACCCATTCTGAACATTATTTACCCTCCATCTTGTATCTCAATTCTACCGAAACACAAAATGGAGGACTCCTGTAACGCTGCAGGTTCGCGTACCGGGGCACGCACTGAGAATCGCTCGCTTAAAAAAGGTGGAAAAGTAAGTTACAGAAAAACCACTGGAGACACTTTCACCAAATATACATTAGCTCATACTACATACCAATCCCTACCATTTTCACAAATTTGGTTGGAATTCCATTAAGCCATTTAGCATGTAGACCTCTCTAAATTCCCTGAGGTAAATTACTTCACAAAACACATCTGAAGTGTTGGAATTGACAACCAATTAAAATGTTACTTTCATTTTCTACTTTAGCTGACATTTGATTGATTATGTACCTGAATATATATAAAGAAAGAGAGAAAAACACAGCCATTTTGACTACTACTTCCTGAAGTACATTGCAAGAACAATTTCACTTACAACTTAAACTTGTTTTTAAAAGGTAAGATGTTATTTTATAAATTTGACTGGAGAATTATGTTATACAATTTAAATTAATTTGGAAAACACTTTCAGATAGTTATATACTATCCCTCTGTAAGAGTTAGACATTGAGAAAGGCTTGTTTATTATAATTATGGATTGATTTACGTTTCTGTGTTATAATTATGAATTTACTTAGGCTTTTTCTCAGGCACTTTTTAATAGTACTACTTCACGCCTGAAACCATACAGTGCCCATAGATAACTTCTCTGTTATAAACTCACAAGTACCTGTCTGAACTTAAACCCAACATTGCCCTATCTCTACTGATATATTTATTTTTTATGCAAATTTCAGCACAAAAATGGAAGGAGAACAGAACGTTTCCTTTGAAATTGCCCTAGAGATGAACAATGAGGAAATCATTGAACGCATTGACTTGGAATTCATGGACGAATCACGAGACCAAGAACTTCTACAATGTGTAGAATCTGTGGATTTGTTACTTCATTATGAGGACGATAAAATGTGGGAAGTTATGTTCACTCAACAAGAGGACATTTCGGACAGTCAAATGTTAGACAGTCTATTAAATTTTGAAAAAGAATCAGAAAAATAAATTTATATTTAATAATCAAAAATTGTTCGAGTCTTTAATCATTTTTATATGTAATTCATAAACTAGTACCAAATTGATTATAAAGTAACGTCAGACTTATAGTATACTGTGCAACTTTTTCATGTTACTGCATTGGTACCTACATTTTGCATTTAAATTAAAAAAAAAAAAAAAACGAACAATCAATAAACATACAATATTTAAAAAGTCTATCATTCTTGTTTCCTCATAGTACGCTCCCCGGACCGCTTTCCGGTGCGCGTACCGGGCGCACCCCACGCAAAAAAAACGATTTCTTTTTTTTTTTCTTTGCCCCGCGGGGCCCTTTTAAAGCCTCCACATCAAACCTAGGGGGTCAGGGAGGATCTACTATGCCCCCTTATGGTCATTTCCCCCTTTGTTTTGGCCTCCTCTTGTCTCTCGATCCTACCGAGAGACAAGATGGCGGCTGCTCCGGACTGTTTAGAATGTTGACAGACACCGGAGAGCCAATCAGCTTCGCTTCGCGAAGTACCGTTACGCCTCAGGTACGCGAACCGGAGCGCTACCCGGAGCGCTGTCACAGATATATATATTTTTATGAACGTTAATTTATCAAAATCCACTGGAGCACATATATTGAGACCTAGCAAAGGCACATCGGGCTAACAGTCCCTACAATTTTGCCAAGTTTCGTGCAAATCCATTCAGCCGTTCGAGCTAAAAGTGAGGCCAACCGCCCTATGGAAATTAACATGGCAAAAACGCGTTTTGGGACCCCCCTTTTTTCTCAGTCCCCCCTTGACGAAACCCCCCCAAATTTTCAGGGGCTGTTCAGAAACAAAATGTTCCATTTTCCTGAACATTTCAGCCAATTTCGTCCACAAACGCCAAAGTTATTAGACATAGAATTTTCAAAAATCCCATAGAGAAAAAATCCTAACTATATATACCTACTGGCGACCGCCAGTAGGTAATATATATATATTTATATATATATATATATATATATATATTGATATCATTCTTGCAGAATATATCAATAATTCCACAGTTTCATTGTGGTGTGAGCAAATGTATCATTTGTTTAACAAATTAGAGCATACACCAAATTGATGTCATAGTGACTTAGCACCTAAGCACTATGCAAATGTAAAATATGTATTCAACACCATCTCTGCTAATATCATCCAGAGATGTTCAAACAAAATATGAAAAAGACTTTCTTACAGTGAATAGGTCTAGTGTAGATGTGGTTATAAGTAACACATTTACAAATGCACCATGAAGGTTCATCGTAAGCAAAACAATACAGAAATGAAAGTAAACTAATTTGACCTCGGCCTGAATGTATGCTGCAGAGCTTATGGAGAGAGGATGTTCACTGGGGTGGTGGAGGATGGCAGGGGCAAGCACGAGTGAATAAAAGATGGCAACACTATTGTCCAAGATGGCGTTTTTCACAGAAACCTTACATTATTAACTATACTTGTGGACATTGCATGACATATGTTTAAAAGGTGTAAGAAACTGGGTCTCTATATAGTGTACTTAAAAGCAGTACACTGTGTAGAGAGTCCACCGAATCCCCAATTGGTTTACAAAGCCTAAGTAGATAATATTAACGCTCTCTTTTGTGGTAGTGTGGAAGAGCAGTTAGGCTTATCAGAGGGTAGTGCTAAGCATTTGTGATATTCACAGAGGCAATGAATGAGACACACACTTAAAGATTAAATCTGACAAAAATCTAGAAAAATAGTTTTTTATATATATTGCATACTTAAGGACTTTGTTTCAATGTAAGTACAGTTTTCAATACAAATATACACAGGTAAGTAAACATTACAAATCTGTGCTCTTTTACACACAATGCAATCCTATGGAAGGAAATGTCAAAGATGCATAAAGGTAGGTACAATCGATTTCAGAAGTTAACCTTCTCGGACCGCAGTAGTAGTAGGCTAAGATTCAAAGTACTACCGGCAGTTCATCAGGAACAGCCTGGGTCAAACCGGGAGCATAGTGCTGGTGAGGCTAGTATCTGGCACGCTACGGAGAAGGGTGCCCACCTAAACAGAGGCTGCACAGGGAAACTTGCGGGCAAGTCATAGGGCTCCCAAACCGGGACTCAGGTTGCAAGTAGTCTTGGAGCACGGCGGTCGGCACAGTTGTTTCATTGGGCCCCAGGATGGGCGGGTCAGGTGCGGAGTAGTTAGGTTAACTGGGCTAGGTGGACAAAGATGCACTTCGTGTTCACCGACAAACAGCTGACAGGGGCAAAATCAAAGCAGATGGCCTCCTCTCGAAGTGTATCGCAGTGATGCTGGCACCCCTCGGTGTCTGCTCGGTCCTTGTGCAGTGAGGATCCAGATACTCACAGTCAGTGTTTGGTGCAGGGAATCCGGTACCCTGGGATTGGTATGGAATTAGTCTGGTAGGTCCTGGTGTTTTTACCCTTGGTGGAAAGACAGATCTGACCTTTCAGAGCACAAGTAGTAGCTTCTCCTGGTCATCTGAAGCATTGGTCGGGCAGAGGAGCTGCAAGCCCTTGGACCAGACTCTGCCTATCGGGGCCTGTGGACTGAAGGGGAATAGCTCCTCTACTCCAAGGAAGACTTTTTGTGTTTGTTAAGGTACTGGCAGGCTACTGAAGGCTTTGGTAGTACTCAAAGTCGCAGGACAAGTCACTCTGTTGCGACAGTTGAGAGAGGGCGGAGGACGGTCGGGTTTCGCTCCGAAGTTCTGCTGCAGTTCTCACCAGGCAATGACTATTCTTTATCCTTCTTCTGTTGATCCATCAATTTGCATTCTTGGGTTCAGGGGTGCCACCTGAATACTCATTTTAGTGGAGTTATGGGGAGTGACAGGTAGCATCACATGGGCTACCTACCATTAGGGTATCTACACCCTCTAAATGATCACTTCCAGTGGGAAGTGGGCCTAACCCTAACCTGAGAATGCTAATTCCATCCTAAACAACATGGAGGAATCTGAAAAGTGGGTTCCACATCAGCTGGCCTGCACTAGGAGTGCTGCTGGCTGAATGTAAACAAAACAAGTGATGGACAGAATGTGGATCAATGTCACACATTCACCCCAGTCCAAAGATCTGGGCCCAAATCCATCGTTTTTTTACACTCCACACCACCCTGGGTTAGACAATGGCGATATGCAAATCAGCTCTGACCCTGTACCCCATGGGAACAGTCCAGTCCGAACTACAAAAGCCATGTCCTTCCCAGAACGGAATCAAGCATCCGAGGACCGGACCGGTTTCGAGGTAACACCTCTCATCAGCCCGGCTAGCTTGACTCCAGTGGTGTGGCGTGCCTGGGACCCACGTCTGAGCACCCCCAGCGCACTTATGGCTGCAATTGCAAACAAAACAAGTGATGGACAGAATGTGGATCAATGTCACACATTCACCCCAGTCCAAAGATCTGGGCCCAAATCCATCGTTTTTTTGCACTCCACACCACCCTGGGTTAGACAATGGCGATATGCAAATCAGCTCTGACCCTGTGCCCCATGGGAACAGTCCAGTCCGAACTACAAAAGCCATGTCCTTCCCGGAACGGAATCAAGCATCCGAGGACCGGACCGGTTTCGAGGTAACACCTCTCATCAGCCCGGCTAGCTTGACTCCAGTGGTGTGGAGTGCCTGGGACCCACGTCTGAGCATCCCCAGCGCTCTTATGGCGGCAATTGCAAACAAAACTGGTTGAATGTAGGCACTCCTTTTAATTGAACTCATTTTCCCACTTGTATTGCTACCAAAAAGTGGAGTAAGGACTGGGGTTGCCTAACAAAGGCAGCAGGCCTTTGAAGCTTCCCACCCTGGAATGTCCATCCTCTTTGGAGGACATGTGAACACCTCCGCCCAGAGTGGGCTTTGTTCCTGTCCTCTGAAAGCAAAGGGTCTCACCTCAGGAGGTCAGAAACCTGTCTGTGGTGGCTGGCTAGTCGAGACCAGTCAGTCGACACACTAGTAGTCAGTAGGTTTTTAGGTGGCACCTCTAAGGTGCCCTCTGTGTGCATTGTTTAATAAACCCAGCACTGGCGTCAGTGTGGGTTTGTTAAAATTAGGTGTTTGGTACCAAACACCTTGTGGTACAGTGAAGCCATCATGTAAGTGGGGACTTGTAATATCGAGTGCCCAGCTCATGTACTCGTTATGGCTTCCCTGTGGATTGGTAATATCTAAGGGTGAACTTAGATATCACCAGGACATATCCACTATCTCATATATGCCCTCACATGGGTATAGGGCCACCTCCCTTAGGGCTGTTACGCCGGCCGTAGTGGTGACCTACCTATGCCACTTGTAGTGCTGGCAGGCACGACACACAGGAATGGACAGTATAAGAAAGGTTGCACACAGTAGCCATGGGTCCAGTATGGCTGCTCGGAGATGAAGCTCCGAGGTAGCTCAACGTCACGGCAACCGAGCGCGGCACTTCACCACACCAAAACCAGCTGAAAAAATCTCTACCTACATCGGAGCTGTGGGTGTGTTTGCTGCTTTGAGCGCCTTTCCCCCTAACTGCTTCGTTGCCGAGTATTCAGCTTAAACTTGCCAGACAATTGTAACTGGGAGTTCTCCCAGATGGCCGTGTGGACAGGAGCCATTATGGCTCCGTTGTCATACTAAGTCTACTTATCGACACCACCAACCTACGGACATTAAATGAGTGGAAGCACACCTAGATTGAGGTAGAGACTGCTCGGGTCTTTTCTGCAGCACTTGGGATGAAGTTATGGGGCTCTGGCGGACAAGCGTTAGAGGGTCAGACGAGAGGCTGCTGTTTCTGCCAGAGATCCGCCCATGGCTGCCGGTGGTGAGTGTGAGAAGTTGGCCTGATATGTGGGGTTTCCAATTCTGGAACCGCCTTGTATCAGTCCAAACAATCCCTTATGGTGTCGGGTTGTAAGTCAACCTTGTTAGACAAGCTATCCTAGCGGTAGCATGGACTAAGCAGCCTTAAAGGCTTAACTTAAGAGGTCGTGTTAAGCAAGCTGTTTTACCACATACAATCCTGTAATATCAAATGAAAGGACACCACACAAGTATATATTATAAAAATATATGTGTTTATTTCTAAATTAATCCCTAGTACTCTTTATGAGCAAAGGGGCACAATCGTTAAATCAAAAGCACAGTATAACATACAAAGTTGCACAATTATGGATGAGGGCGGGTGGCCACTCAAACCATATATTAGAAAAGTGGTATAAGAGATACCAATCGAACAGTGGTTAAGCCTAGGGCCTAGGGAATCGCTGGGAGCAGTCTGGACTAGCAATGCTGTAGTCGGGAAAAGCCCGCGGGATTCGGGTGCAGCACGTAAAGTGCGGCTTGCACCAATGCAATGTCAATGGTGCGTAAAAGTTACACAAAGTGAGTTCAAAGATACTTCCGCTGAACCTAGAGGAACAAAACTTAAGACACAGACCCTAGAGGTGTGTACCAGTGTGGGAACACCGGCGTTGCAATGTTACCTCACCCACAGGAAGTGGGTGCACAGGGTCGAAGTGGCGTCGGGTTTTGACACGCAGGTTCTTGGTGCTTGGAGCTGAAGATGCTGCAGGCGATGGGAAGCAGAAGTGTCCGGTGTGATCCAAGGGGGGATCGAAGTCGAGAAGTATCTGAAAGCAGAGGGCACAGAGTCTGGGTCACTCAGCAGTGACCAGGGTGGAACCAGGACAGAACCAGGCAATGTAGGGCGCAATCAGATGGTTGTCGAGGAGCTTCTCTCCGCTGTCACGTGGACTCTGGGGCATCTGCGACGTCCAGGAGCAAGTCACGATCTGTCCCACGCAGGCTCTCGCCGTCAGCACCGTTCGCGTCAAGATTGGAGTAAACAGCACTTGGAAAAAGCAATCCACGCTGAACCGGGAGATTGCTTCTCACTCAGACCAGGAGGGTCAGAGCGGGGGATCCTTTTCACAGGAGCTGGCGCAAATCTGGAGCAACCAGAAAAGCAAGTCGGTTTAAGGTTTTCGTCGGCACAGGGGCCACAAGCCAGCTGGCAAGTGACCGGGCCAACGCGTCGAGCCAACACAAGCAGAAGGGCCCCACGCAGCACTCGTCGAGTGTGGAGGGAGTAGCTTTGGTGCAAGAGCAGCTCAGGGCTGGGGCTTCTCAAACCCCGGTGTACAGCTTCAAGGGACACTCCTGGGCTGCACAGTCAGCGTCTCGTGGCCTTTTCAAGATGGCATGCCCCATGCTTCCGGTCGCCTCCATGGGTCTCAGCTCTGCAGGGACTGTGGATCGGGCTGGAGGAAGGCAGGCAAGCTTGATCTTGTTGATCTCTGTCGCTCGAGTTCCGGCGGGAACTGCAACAAAGCAAGGGTTGAGGTGCTGGATGGTGCCTGTTTGCACAGGGTGGTCACTCCTTGGCCACAAGGGAGATTCGTCAGTCTTCTACGTTGAGTAGGATGTCGAAGGGTCCAGAGTTTCGTTTCTTATGTTTCTTCAGGATAATCTGAGTTTCATTGGCACTGCTCCCACTCTTATTCGAATTTGGTGGGCTGGATTACCTGCTAGGTCCCCTCCTATGAGTGGGACCCAGGAAGGGGGTGGATACACCCCTTTCCTTTGATCCAGGCCGCGCTGGGACTGGGGCTGGTGTGCCCCAGAACCGGTTTGGCCGGATTATGCAAGGGGAGTCTTGTGCTCCCCAGGCAGTGTCTGGTTTCTTTGAAATCTCCCTGCTACAATCCACTATCTCCTGTCTGGGGTGGTATGACACCTCCCTGTGACAGGAAATCCTTTGTCCAGGCCTCCCTGGCTGAGTTTCGGTCAGCTGCAGGAGGTCAGACTCGTGTCTGTGGCATAAGCATCCATTTTGTGGATCTGAGGCTCCTTTTAAAATCAACCGCGTTTTAGCAAAAGTAACATGTCGTCCCCTCTAGAGGGGTGGAATGCTACCCCCATCGCCAGAACTGGCGAGGGGGTAGTATTTCAATTCGTATGACACCTTACACGACATGTTTTGATAAAGCCAAACCAAAGTTGCTATATAACCGCGAGGATTATAAGGCAATTAATAGTATATGGTATGGCATCATCCCGGATCAGCTTAGGGATTTGTTCCCGACAGCTGCAGACAGGCTCAGCTCATGCCAGAGCTCCATCTCACATTAAACCACGCACTCTGCCTCCAGGATTGATAAGGCCTTCCTTAGGAGTGACTCACAGGTTTATATGTGTCCAGATAGGTTTAGATATAGGCATACTATATCTAAGCAAGGGGTGATTACACCACCTTGCCCCAGCTGAGTGATCAGCCAGTTGTGCCAATTTTGGATAGCCAGCCAGGGGTGGCAAAAGATATGCTGCAGCCCCTGGTAGGCCTTGGGTGGCACCTATGCCCTGGGCACCTATAGTGCACTATACAGGGTCTGATAAGGTGACCCAAGCCAATTTAGTTATGCACTTAGGGTACATGGAATCCATTTTACAGAGAGAGCAGATAGCCTGGGGCCCTGATTAGCAGGGAACCAGGCCAACCAAGTCGAAAACCAGCTAAACACAGGCAAAAAAATCTGGGGTAACCATAGTCAGGTAGCCACCTTCCTACAGTGAGGGATCGGAGTTGTAGAGCGCACTTCGCGGGTCTGGCGGCACGGCTCAGCTCCTGGATACAGACCGTGCCTCGAAGATTGTGGGACCCCCTGCTTGTGGCGACCTAGTGAGTGATTGTGGCGCTGGGCAGCAGACGCAACAGGTGCTTTTTCCTTGGGGTTAACAGTCAAGGCAGATGGAGGCTCAGCAGGGGATAGGCGGTCATCTAATTGAGGTGGAGAGCACCACACCGGATATCCCTTGCTGGATGGGGGCCCCCTCGCGGCCCGGACAGCACAGCATTGTAACCACCTGAGAGGCAGTAAATTCAGAGACTTCCTGACTTCAACATGGCGCCCGCGGCATACTCCATGCCTCGTATGGGCACTGGAGCCTCTCATACAGCTACAGATCTGCACCAGGGGAGGAGTGGCACCGGATATCCACATCACTAGGGCACCTTACATCTCAAAGCTTCAGCAAGTTGATAGGGCCAATTGAATTGTATATATATGAGGCGACCCCCCCTGCACTTTGAGAGTCACAGGCAAATGGTTACTGAATGTCTCTAACTCTAAGGTCAGAATCCCTTGCCTGACCCCAAGATGGCTGCCACAGTTTCTCCCTTCTACCGGATTCTGACCAGACCTTGTTCACATCTTTAATTTCTTTGAATTCTTTCCTATTGTGAATCTAGACAAGATTTTTTTTACTCACAAGAAGAGAGTGGTTTGTCCTCTCTTGCCAAAACACTTGGGTCCTCTGATCAGTTCCAACAACACGGCAAGTGTATACAATATAAGTACATATTTATAATGCACCTCCTGATAATCTCAGAACATTTCTAGCTATCAGCCATTAAGGCAGGCTCATAGAAGCTCTCTTCTCCGGCAGGAACACAAGTGGCAGACCTCACCTGCAGGCATTATACACTTTATCGTGTGCTATAGCAATCTTTTAATTGATTGATTCATTAATTCATGTGGAAAATCTGTATTTTACATATTGAGTAAAATTATTGGTGATATGCGATATGGTGTCGCTAGTGGCAATTGCTTTTTTTAATAATTAATTTGCCAGGTGCAGTATTCTTTTGATATTGGGGGATACGGTGGTCCCAGGGCACCAAGAGAGAGTGCCCCGGTCATCCACTACAGATGTGTTTTTTATGTTGTCTCAGCAGAAGGTAGACCCCTGATGGTAGGGTGGTCCCTGGACACTAGGAGAGAGTTCCCCGGTTGGCCCCTGGCCTATACAGATGTGTTTTTCTTTGTTGTCTCAGCAGAAGGCGGACCCCGCAGAGTAGGGTGGTCTCCAGGAAACAGGAGGGAGCACACTGGGTGGCCCCAAGGAATGTGTTTTTGTATGTTGTCCCAGCAGGAGAAGGCAGACACGCAGGTTATTCGGTTGCCCTCCTGCAGACTGGATCTCTCCTTCGCCTGCTGTTTGTGTGGTTGGAACAAGTCACAGCAGTCGAGGGTTGTTATCATGTGTCATTTGGGCTCCCGATCTGAGATCAAAGTGTCATCCTGAAATCACAATGTCATGAGCAAATCCTAGTCCCATATTACAATTGGACAACACCACCACCACCCCACTATATGCAATGCAAGCAAGACTTCCAAACGTAGAAAACACATTTTTATACCTACTAGAGAAGTATATTTAATACAATAAAAGTAATGATATAATTTATGCATATAATTTTGCATCATACATAAACTACACTAATAAGCATCTTATTTAAACAACCACACACTTAAAATATAACGACAGCTTGAAGTGTAACAAGACAGCTGATAAGCCCATTGCAGCCATCAAAATGCAGTGCATGCATGTGTGAACCATTCACTACCAGGCTTGGAAGGCACATGAAGAGCGCCAGGTCGCACAGAACAGACACCGCGTGCTGCACCTTGCCTCTCCAGCATCCACCTTGCCAGGGTAACCTTACTTGCCTTAAGACTGTTTTAAGGCAGAGAAACACTTTAATGAATCAGATGCTTAGTTGGTTTTTATTCTCTTTGGCCCAGTGTGCAAACTAAGGGGCTGATTCTACAAACCCCTTACGCCGCCAGAGTGTCACTTTATATGACTTTCCATCTCTGCAGACTGCTGACCCATATCATCCAGGCCCTGCAAAGCCACTCTGTGTGGCTATTCATGGCCTCGGAGATATGGGTTAAGGCAATGCAGCACAAGTTTATAATTTGCCTTACACTGTGTCAGGGACGCAATACCCAGATTCACAAGGATCTGTAAACATAGGAATGAGTTAAAACGGTGAACAGCCATGACAACGCGGGGATTACCCCGCAATGCCATTACAACGCAGAGATTACAACGAAAGTTGTTACAACGACTTTCGCTTGAGGGCGCTGTTGGATAGGGAATAGTAACATTTTCTAACTAAACCTCCCCTACTGCCAAAGTGGGCTGGAGTTGGAATAGAAAATTAAACTATTCCACTATCCAGCGCCCTCCAGCGAAAGTCGTTGTAACGACTTTCGTTGTAATCCCTGCGTTGTAATGGGATGCGGGGTAAAAGCCCACGTTGTAATGTCATTCAACCAGTTAAAACTGCACACTTTCTCAGGGCAAGGCGTCTTGCCGTGCTGCCCTACGCCAACTCGCCATAAAGGAGGCACTAAGTGGATTACGGAAGAACCTGTTGTTAGGATTTCAAGATGATTGACGGGATATCTGTTAGCTGGCAGTTCCTTAAACTACCAATAAAAGATGGCAGCATTTATTGTCGTAGAACAGAAAATATCCCTCCCGGTGGCATTCTGGCTGTTTAACACTACATTGTGCTATACCATTTATTTCCTACTGTACAATTTTCTCGTTTTTAATAAGAAAATTCTATTACTCTTCCTTGTACTCCAAAATAAGGTACTATTTGTGCTGCACTTCAATAAAGAAGTAATTGGCGTCATCATTTCATTTTCCACCCAAGCATACTTTTATTATAAGTGGAGCTTGTTAACAGACTGAAGTGGGCACAAGTGATATTTAAACATAAAAACCTTACAATAGCCTACGTTTTCCTGTTTCAGACAAACAACTAGAAACTAAGGCTGAAAATGAAACTTTATTCTTCCTGCTCAAAAAGGTTTATAAATGCGTTCTTAAAAATGTACTCCCTCTGTTGCTTAGGCGAAATAAGAAGCTAATATTTTTTATGTACATTAGTAAATTAAATGTCTCTCTTTTATTTAGCATTAATGTTTGTTTAAATTGCTTCTGTACATGAAGATACAACCGCATGACAGCAAAATATAGTGCTAACTTTATGCGAATACATGTGGGCTTTTTTGGCTGAATGCTATTATATGCAAAAAAATACAGGGAGGTAGAGGTAGAGGCTAGGTTTATCCTCCTAATTTGGATGTAATAAACAAAAACTGAATACTTCGAGGAGCACCTGCACAACGGATTAGTGATAGATACAGCGAGAATCCGCTGTAATCGCTTACTAGAAACCCCTCACCCACCCCTAGGTGACATTTTTTTCTGAATGCTATTATACCCCACATATATGCACAAAGAAATTATACTGCAACTTTACAGGTCCAGTATGTTATGTTATGTTATCATCATTTATTTTGCACACAGAGGCTCCAGCTAAGGAGCGTCCTGGCGCAAGGAAAAGGTGAACATAACACAACGCAAAAGGAAACAGAAAAGTGTAGGAGTCAGTATAAAAGCAATTAAAACAGGTGAGTTTTCACAGCCCTACGGAATGCTAATAGATCCTCTAACAGGCGGATTTCCAAAGGGAGAGAGTTCCAGAGAGCCGCAGCTCTCACACGAAAAGAACGACCGCCCATCCGGCTAAGCCTGAAACGTTGGATAACCGCAAGGGATTGCCCAAGAGATCTGAGAGAGCGAGTCGGGACATAGAGATTATTGAGGATCTCGGGTGCCGATCCTTTTAAAATTTTAAAAGCCAGGCTAAGAGCCTTAAAATGGATTCGGCTTTTAATTGGTAGCCAATGTAGGGACCGCAGAGTATTGGAAACGGGACAAGACCTCGGCAGACCCACCACTGCTCTCGCAGCCGCGTTCTGTACGCGCTGCAGGCGAACGATCTCAGATTGATTAACTCCCAGCAGGAGCGAGCTGGCATAGTCCAGCCGGGAGATGATCGTCGTTTGGATGACCAACTGTCTCGTCAGGGCATCAAAAAATTTGAGCACCCGTCTCAGCCCACGCAGGACACCAAAACAGCATGCCGCCACTCTCTTAGCGTGGGTAGTAAAACAAAGGGTGTGGTCAAGCCACACTCCCAAGTTTCTAAGTTCCATCACCGGTGTAGGGGCCGGCCCTAGCTCCAGAGGCCACCAAATGTCCCCCCAGTGATCTGTTCCCCTTCCCACGATCATCACCTCAGTCTTTTTCGCGTTCAGCTGGAGACAGTTGTTATTCATCCAGCTGGCCACTTCTCAGCCCATCTCGGAACCTGGGGGCATCCTGTTCGGCATCCCCGCTGATCGTGACCACTAGCTGTGTGTCGTCGGCATACAAGACCATGGTTAGGCCCCACTGCCTGGCGACATCAGCCAGCGGCCGCACATACAGATTGAAAAGCGTGGGACTCAGCGAGGAGCCCTGAGGGACCCCCAGGTCCAGCTGATGGAATTTGGACTGAAAAGGAGGGGTGGCAACGCAGAAGGAGCGATCGCTGAGGAAGGAACGGAACCACTGCAGAGCAGAGCCACAGATGCCAATGTCCTCCAGGCGGTGCAGAAGGATGCGATGGGACACCGTGTCAAAGGCAGCGCTAAGGTCTAATAAAATAAGCGCTGCCGTTTGACCTGCATCCAACACACTCCGCAGATGTTCTACCATTGCCAGAAGGGCGGTCTCCGTGCTGTGACCAGCACGGAACCCTTCTGCGTAGGATCGAGGACATTGGCCTGGGCCAAATGCTCGGATAAAGCCAGGTTGACATGAGCCTCCATGACTTTGGCCGGGAAGCAATGAAATCGGGCGGTAGTTTTCCGGTTTTAAAGGATCCAATGATGTTTTTTTCAGGATCGGGGAAACCACCGCCTGCTTCCACTTGGCAGGAACAGTGCCTGAAGTCAAGGAAAGGTTAATCAGTGAACACACTACAGTGCGCCCCTGAAAAGACGGATCTCTAAAGAGGGCCGGTCTGAGCGGATCCGCCGGAGAACCAGACTTGACTCGTTGTGCCAACTTAACAAACCCATCCCAGGAGAGAGTAGGGAGAGAATGTTATGCCGGGCAGCTGCGAGGGCCATTCAGGGGAGTGAGTGGCAGCGTCGTACTGGGAAACGACTGATAAATGGTCTTAACTTTCTCCAGGAAGAAAGCGGCCAAGATCTCACAATGGGAGGTAGAGCCATCTACAGGCGGAACCGCTCTCTTAGCCATCAGATTTTTTAGGGCTTTGAAGATGGTCATCGAAGGGTTGTGGCTGTTACGGAATTCCGTCGCATAAAACGCCGCGCGGGCTCTACAAATAGCTCGATGGTAGAGCTTGACAGAGGCCAAATACGCCGTTTTTTTGACGGCATCATACGCCTTCCGCCACTCCCTTTCTGCCCGTCTACATGAACCCTTCAGAGCACGGAGGGCACTGTCATACCAAGGACTCGACTGCCTAGAGCTGGATTTACTTAAGATGATGGGCACCAATCTGTCGAGCGCCTTGGTAATCCAGCTGCAAAATTGGTCGTAGCCCGAGGTGGCGTCGGACAGAGGGCCTAGTGGCTCTTCAGCCATGATATAATGTAGGCCCTCTAGCCTGAGCTTATTCCAGTTCTGCCGAGGAATCCACTTAGGAGATGGAATAGTGGGGGTTTCGGAGAGAGGTAGCCAGATGGACACCAAAAAATGATCAGTCCAACCCACCGGATAAATAGCCAAAATTTGGACATCCAGTAAGTTAGTGAAAAACGGGTCCAAAATGTGACCAGCCACATGTGTGGATTGGGTGACAAGTTGGGTCAACTGAAGGGCCTCCAGATTCGCCAGAAAACCACTGATGGCCAAAGTCTGTTGGTTGTCAAAATGGAGGTTGAGGTCACCTAAGATGCAAAAATTGGCGCAGTCACTAGCTAGCGTACTAACCGCCTCAGGGAAAGCTCCCCTGAAAGCTACATTACTGCCTGGGGGCGGTATACGACCATCCCAGACAGCGTGAACTGGGGACTGATAGTAATCTTAAACAGGGCGCTTTCGCACCCTGCAATGTGCAGACCCGTCCAAGAGCACGCAAAGGTAGATTTTATAGCTAGGGCAATACCTCCACCTCTGGACAGACAATTCCACGTAAAAAGTGAGTATCCTGGGGGGCAAGCCAAATTAATTATGGCTGCATCTGTGTCCTGGAGCCAGGTCTCACTGATGATAAACAGATCTGGCTCCTCGTCGGTGATAAGGTCCATAATAGACAGATGATGTTTAACCAGAGATCTGGTATTGAGATTTAGTATCCGCAGGCCATGAACACAACCCTTGCTCAACCGAGGCACACTTATGCCTTCCGGTGGAGCAGCAAAATTGTCATAGTCCCGAATACCCGCTGGCTGGTCGAGCGACCATCCCTTGCAGGCACATTGATAGGGGCCACACAAGGGATGGTTAAGTGCAGAAACGCATCATGGGAGGGACTGCCCAATCGCCCGGAGCAAAGCACTGGTGTAAACGATCATCCTACCTCCCAAAAGGTACTAAGCGGGAGGGGCCCGCTGCGCCCAGCGCGTCCTTAGCGCGGACGGGCGCAGACGGGCAGGACTCTGGCAAGACTCCGGCAAGCGACGGCGTCCGATTGCGCGTTCCCGCTGCGCGGGAGAAGGCGACTTTAAATGGGCGGAGAAATGGAGGGAGGAGCGCAAGGACGCTCCAAGATGGCGCCCGCCTAAAGCCCAGCGTCCCAATCCAAAATGGCGCCGATCGACGATCCCCGGACCACCCACCTAACCCGGGCCCACCAAAACGGTGGTGTATCTTCCACAAATTATATGCAGGTATGAGGGGGGGGGGAGAACCCAACCAATTCCACAGTTCACAGTTAAAAGCGAAAATAAAACAAACAGTAACTCCAAAGCAAAGGTATTAAAACCAGAGCGCTAACAAACCGCAGGGCGGTAATGCGGTACCTTTTCCAGGCTGCCCGCTGCCTAAACTCGCCTTAAATAGGCGGAGAAATGGAGTGAGGAGCGCTAGGACGCTCCAAGATGGCGCCCGCCTAAAGCCCAGCGTCCCAATCCAAAATGGCGCCGATCGACGATCCCCGGACCACCCACAGAACCCGGGCCCACCAAAACGGTGGTGTATCTTCCACAAATTATATGCAGGTATGAGGGGGGGAGAGAACCCAACCAATTCCACAGTTCAAAGTTAAAAGCGAAAATAAAACAAACAATAACTCCAAAGCAAAGGTATTAAAAACAGAGCGCTAACAAACCGCAGCGCGGTAATGCGGCACCAGTAAACAAATTACTCACTTGATTGTTGATACTATTGCACTTTGTCCAGGATCTTGTAAATGTGCTATTTACATACTGAATAGACAGATAAATAGCATATATAGGGTCAGCAATAGCATACATAGGGTTAACATGAGCTCAGGAGTGCTTCTGGGACGCATGGCTCTGGGCAAAGGTAAACATTGTAGGGACAAGGACCAGGGTCTTTGCTAATACACGAACAGACGACGTTCATAAAAATTGAGAACAGAATATTTTCGGCTCAACACTGAGATTTATATTGCAGGTTCTGCTCTCTTCAAAGCCCGAAGGAGTATCCACTCATAGAGAAACGCAGGGATAGCATCGAAGACCCCTTCATCGTCCCCAAGCTCAATGTGCTGTGGAAAGCATCAGGATAGCGGTTATGAAGGAAAACCAAATTACATCTGGGAACAAGGTGAATTCTGTTTTATGAGGAACAACATTGCTCCACATCTCCCCGCCATGCTCTCCAACAAGAGGTGAGGACTTTATAGATGTTTCTACTGAAACCATTCTCTGCTTTAGAAGCTCATCATGGCTTATTCCACCAAGAATGATCACTTCACCCCGAAAACTCTCGACACTTGAAGCTTGAAGCTTGTTTGTGACACTCCTCGCAGAGGATCAGTTACAGTTTAGACCAACAAAGCACTTTCAGGGAGCAAGCTAGACTAACATCATCAAACAGCACTTTCATCTCTTTGAAAAATCCTGGGGCCAAATGATGAATGCATCACTGTCACTTGGCTTCTTTTCAATCTCTGTAAACTCTGCCAAGTAGCTCTACTCCCTAAGAAATCTCCTTGATACAAACCTGCTAATTATCTGCAGACCAGTAACCAACCTACCTTAGCCATCGAAAAGTACTGTCTTCAGTCAATAGAATAAGTAGATCAAGCGGGGCCATCTATAAGCTGCCTGAGGCTTCTGAGCAGGTTCATGCGTCACTTAAAGTCCTAGAAGACGTGTATCAAAGAGCAGACGATAGACCGGATGCTTTACTATAGAAGAAGTGATGTCAACATCTGGCAACCATGGCTACTTCTGGTCAAGAATGCCATATCCTACTTTAACACTTTGGGCCATATTTACAAACATATCTTCTTTTTTTTTTATTTCAAATCGTTTTTATTGAGAATTTTTGAAAAAAGAAAGAAAAGACAATACAATAAAGCTTCAATTACATAGATCGATTCAAACATGCTGTTAAGTGACACCTACACATAACTAAAGGAAAAATAAAGACAAGTAGATCAGATACATTGCATCCTAGCTATCAGAAAGCATGGTATTCACAGTGCGTTCAGATACAGAACTATACAATCAATGGATCATACATGAGTAAAATACATGAGCAAGTCTACATCACCGGGGGTCATAGTGAAAAGACGATGCATCTAGAGATTTCCATAATTTTTTGCTGGAAGGCTTCCATGTAGCCAATTGCAGCGCTGGGTTATCTGCTCTTCTCAACAAGCATTTGCAATGCAATAGGTCTCGCATTAGGAAAGTTTGAGCTATTGGTCTTGTAAATGACAACATTTTTATTAATGTGTTGGTTTTGAAAATAGCGAAATTAATAGCTTTGCCATTTACAATGCCAATACTTTTATCTTTTGCAAATGTGACAACTTTAGCATTTGTAATGCAACATGTTTTGTATTTATGTGACTTAGATGTATTGATATTACAGATAACAAAGGCTTTGAATTTTTTTTTTAAATAATTAATACTTAAATAAAAGTTATTGTAATTTATAATGGCAATAGCTTAAATTTTGTAAATAACTTTTGTGAAGATTATGTTCAGTGTATTTTATTGTGATGAAAATCCAAGAACAGAAGTGAAATATTAACATCTTTTTATGACATTTGTAATAAAGCTTGAAACATTTAGAGAAAATATTTGAACCAGTTATTGTTGAATGGTTGCACAGATTGATACTGTGGTGGCACTGAGTGATGTTGTGGTGGCGACGAGTGATGCTGTGGCGTTCAGTGATGCTGTGGTAGCGCATAGTGATGTTGTGGTGCCCCTGAGTGATGCTGTGGTACTCCTGAGTGATGCTGCGGTGGTGCGATAGATAGAGTGAGGTCGATAGATAGCTAGAGGGAGGGCGAAAGATAGCTAGAGGGGAGGGCGATAGATGTAATGTAATGTAAAAATCACTTATATAGCGCAAAAACTGTCATCCTACGGGTATCCTGGCGCTTTTAGAAATGGTGATGGTCCGCACATTACCAGCCCGTAATAGGCAGTGAAAGAACTAGTTTTCCATCTTAGGAAACAACCAGGTTTTCAGATTCTTTCTGAAACAGGTCCATGAACTGGCCTGTCTGATGGTCTGGGGCAGCTAGAGGGAGGGCGAAAGATAGATAGAGTGAGGGCGAAAGATAGATAGAGTGAGGGTGAAAGATAGATGGAGTGAGGGTGAAAGATAGATGGAGTGAGGGTGAAAGATAGATGGAGTGAGGGTGAAAGATAGATGGAGTGACGGCGAAAGATAGATAGATAGAGTGAGGGCGAAAGTTAGATAGAGTAAGGGCGATAGATAGATAGTGTGAGGGCGATAGATAGATAGCGTGAGGGAGATAGATAGCATGAGGGCGATAGATAGATAGCGTGAGGGCGATAGATAGATAGCCTGAGGGCTGATGGAGCGGTAATTTCTTCTGGTAATTTCTCAATGCAAACCCCTCATGCTACCTCTAATTTACCGCTCAAAAGGTGTTGGGTCCTTCACACCATGTATTACCTTCAGGAGACTTTAATAATCATGAACAGTCAAAAATGCAATTATTATTTGAAGCCAATAAAGAGTGTTGTATTTAAAGGGTTTTATTTTCTAGTCAAAAGTTAAGTTTTCTCTGACCATTTATTCATTAGTGAAATATCAATCAGGTTACAGAATTTGGAAAACAGAAAAAATAGCATTAATCCAGAACATTTTACAGTCTGCATATAAGCATTACATATAGGATATAAAATGTGGCGCAAAATGTCATTCAAAATTCTTAAGGAGTTTCTAAGAAAAAATAGTCTTGCAAGGCTAATCAAAAATCAGATAGTTTACAAAAATCTCCCATTAAGAGAAATAAATGCATAAGTCAAATAAATCTTTTCAGACCTAATTAATTAGTCAAAGCATAACTGAAAGTTTAGCATCTAAATCTAAAAAGCCTTTCTATCTGTTTGGTGCCCTGTGCATCTCTGTGTCTAAAGAGGAAAGCAGCCCCTCCTTCACAGGCCTCAAAGGAATGTGGCCTGCAGTGCCAAGATATGACGTGGAAGCAAGAAACCTCCCCCTGACTCTCCTCGGACGCACCTCCCCTTCGGCAATCTCCCGGGACGGTTCTCGTACCTAACCCATAGGATGTCTGGCCTAATCTGTTCCTTCTCTCAAGAGCTCACACACGCCCCTAATGAGCCTAGAAGCCAGCTGAGCTGAGAAAGCCAGCCCCTGCTCCGGAGAGGTTAGTATGTATACACTAAATTTTGGCAGACTACACAAAATGTTTCAACTTTCAGGAAAAGCTGTACTGATTGGTCAGTCATGATGGCATGAGTTCTCATCACCCTGACTCATTCTAAAAACCTGACTATATCAGTTTTAACAAAAGAAGCATACATAATAAATACATTTTATAAGTTTGCAACAATTGCTAGGGCAAATGTTTCTATAGTTTTCCTTCCTTCCTGCCAAAGAGCAGTCAGATGGATACTTTTAACTAACTGGTACATTGGCACAGTCACAAGAATGTACAGATCAAGCTGTCCTTGACTTCTTCGTGGTTTGAGTCAAGCTGCCACAGTCTGCGCATGCTCTCTTCTCTTTCAAAGCAAGCCATAGCCTGGTTTCACAGGCAGCCATTTAATGGTAGGCCCCAAAATAAAACAAACAAAAAGATAATATTAATGTCATGTATAAATATTTACCTAGCCAAGCTACTAGTGTAAAGCAGCTTTTCTATTATTTATGACAACATGGCAATGTGCAACAAAGAAAAAGAGATGTTATTAACTGAAAATATTTATCAAAATATGCAACAAGTCAAAGTCTATTAAGACAGAAATAGTGGATGTAGATTATAAGGGATGAGCTGGGAAGAGAGAAACATATTCTATTAATCTTCAAAGCTAAAAAGGCCACTTTTCTCTACATTGCAAAAACACATGTTAATTTAGCAAAAGCATTTCAGACTAAATAGGCCTCACTTTCATGTTTTTCATGTCCCATGTTTTTAACTTGCACCAAAAGGTGCGTGGCAATTTAAATGCAGTCTGTCTGAAGCACAAAAATGAAACAATGCCTGACTGCAGATGAAATCTGCACCATCAGGGCGATAGATAGATAGCATGAGGGCGATAGATAGATAGCGTGAGGGCGATAGATAGATAGCGTGAGGGCGATAGATAGATAGCTTGAGGGCGATAGATAGATAGCGTGAGGGCGATAGATAGATGTGTGTGGTTGTGTGTGTGTGGTTGTGTGTGTGGTTGTGTTTGTGTGTGGTTGTGTGTGTGGCTGAGCATGTGACTGAGCGTGTGGCTGAGTGTGTGTGGGGTGATGTTTGTTTGTGGGTTGATGTTTGTGGGTGGGGTGATGTTTGTGTGTGGGGTGATGTTTGTGTGGGGGTGATGTTTGTGTGTGTGGTTGTGTGTGTGTGTGTGTGTGGTTACAGAAGGATGTATGTGGAAGAGAGCTGCAGATCAGCACAGCAGAAGAGAACAGGGAGTTAAAGAAGGAGGCGGGTGGTAGAGAACAGCAGATCAGTACAGGAGAAGAGAACAGGGAGTTAAAGAAGGAAGTGGGGTGGAAGAGAGCAGCAGATCAGCACAGGAGAAGAGAACAGGGAGTTAAAGAAGGAGGCGGGTGGAAGAGAGCAGCAGATCAGCACAGGAGAAAAGAACAGAGTTAAAGAAGTAAGCGGGGTGGAAGAGAGCAGCAGATCAGCACAGGTGAAGAGAACATGGATATAAAGAAGGACGTGGGGCGATAGAGTGAGGGCGATAGATAAGATAGAGGTAGGGCGGTAGAGTGGGTGAGGGCGGTACAGTGAGTGAGGGCGGTAGAGTGAGTGAGGGCAGTAGAGTGAGTGAGGGCGGTAGAGTGAGGGCGGTAGAGTGAGGGCGGTAGAGTGAGGGCGGTAGAGTGGTGATGGTGTGTGAGAGGGTGTGTGGGGGTGTGCGAGGGTGAGGGTGAGGGTGTGAGTGAGGGGTGTGTGGGGGTGCGGGTGTGTGAGTGAGGGCATGTAAGGGTGAGGGGGTGTGAGGGAGAGGGATGATGAAGGCAAAGGTGTGTGCGGGAGAGGGAGGGTGGGTGTATGAGGGTGAGAGGGTGTGTGAGGGTGAGTGAGAGGGTGTGTGAGGGGGTGGGTGAGGGGGTGTGAGGGTCAGGGGGGTCAGGGGTGGTGAGAGGGTGGGTGATAGGATGAGGGGTGTGTGAGGATGAGGGGGTTGTGGGGGTGAGGGGGTGTGAGGGTGAGAGGGGGTGTGAGGGTGAGAGGGGGTGTGTGAGGGTGAGGGGGTGGTTGAGAAGGTGTGTGAGGGAGGGTGGGTGAGGGTGAGAGGGTGGGTGGGCGCGGGTGAGAGGGTGAGTGAGGGTGAGGGTGTGCGTGAGGGTGAGGGGGTGTGAGGGGGTGTGAGGGTGAGATGGGGTGTGAGGATGAGGTGGTGTGAGGGTGAGGTGGTGTGAGGGTGAGGGGGCATGAGGGTGAGGGGGTGTAGGGTGTGAGGGTGAGTGAGGGTTGTGAGCGTGAGGGGGTGAGTGAGGGTGAGGGAGGTGAGGGTGTGTGAGGGAGTGTTGGGGGTGTGTGAGGGTGAGGGGTGTGAGAGTGAGGAGGTGTGAGGGAGGGTGAGGGGGTGTGAGGGTGAGGGGGTATGAGGGTGAGGGGGTGAGAGGGTGTGTGAGGGTGAGAGGAGGGTGAGAGAGGGTGAGAGGGGGTGTGAGGGTGAAAGGGGGTGTGAGGGTGAGAGGGGGTGAGGGTGGGGTTGTGTGTGAGGGTGAGAGTGTGAGTGAGGGTGGGTGAGGGGGTGTGAGGGTGAGGGGGTGTGAGATTGAGGGGGTGTGTGGGTGAGGGTATGCGAGGGTGAGGGGGTGTGAGGGTGAGGGGGTGTGAGGGTGAGGGAGGGTGAGGGGGTGTGTGAGGGTGAGAGATGTGTGAGGGTGTGTGAGGGTGAGAGGGTGTGTGAGGGTGGGTGAAAGGGTGGGTGAGGGTGTGTGTGAGGGTGAGGGGCTGTGAGGGTGAGAGGGGGTAAACCGAATGAAAGAGGAACACAAATAAAAGGAATCGCTTGAAGATAGAAGTCAATGGAAGATCAAAGAGAGAAAACAGGCACCTACGGAACCGAACAGGAATACAAATAAAATGAAACACCTGAAGCAGGTGGGCCACGGAATATCAAAAAGAGAGAGCAGGCACATATAAAATGAAACAGGAATAAAAATAAAAGTAAACACCTGAAGCACGTGGCCATGAAAGATCAAAGAGAGCGAGCATGCACATACCGAATAAATCAGGAATACAAATAAAAGGAAACACTTGAAGCCAGGAGGCCATAGAAGAACAAAGAGAAAAAACAGGCACATAGGGAATGAAACAGGAATACAAATAAGAGGAAACAGCTGAACCAGGTGGGCCACAGAAGATGAAAGAGAAGGAGCAGGCACATATAAAAAGAAACACGAATACATATAAAAGGAAACACCTAAAGCAGGTGAGCCACGGACAATCAAAGAGAAAGCAGGCACATATCGAATAAAACAGGAATACAGATAAAAAGAAACACCTTATGCAGATGTCCCACGGAAAATGAGAGAGAGAGAGAGCAGGCCCATACTGAATGAAATGGGAATACAAATAAAAGGAAACACCTGAAGCAGGTGGGTCACGGAAGAACAAAGAGAGTGCAGGCACATAGTAATGAAACGGGATTGCAAAAAAATCCTTTTACCAGTAACCCTTGCAGGCAAATATATGGTGACCTGCATGTGCTGAAAGATAGGACACATTTTGGCGAACTCAGTCGCCTTGCTCACTCAACGTCAGTGCTTTGGAACCCAACCATATTTTAAAACATCACTAAACCAGTCATGTGCTAAGGCGTCACCTGACAGGTAGAGAACATGGTGAAAAGACTTTCTAAATACCAAAATCATTCTACCTTAGGCACTGGCGTCTTGCAGATTATATCACAGTAAATCATATTATGATTTTTTTTTAAATATATATATATATATGCACATTTATACAATTTACACTTGCTTAGCGTATAATATACCTTTGGTATGGCATCGCAACATCTTTTCCTCGTGATGTGTGTGGGGATCAGAGAATACTGGGGGGCTATGGGGATTAAACTCCTGGTAGTGCTGATGGTATGTGGTAGGACCATAGAGGTCTGGCAGCAGGCGGAGGCTCTGAGGACAAGGAATAGCTGATAGAAAGGCTGCAAGACTTCACGGATTCACTTTTTAGCTTGTCATCATGGCGTGTCTATTCTAATTACTGGGGGCATTGATGGAGAATGGAGGGCCTTATAGTAGATAAGCTACCGGAGTAATAGCAGGAAAAGGAGTCCAGTTGTGTGAAGTGCTCATTAGCAATCGGCTGGAATTATCTCCATAACAATGTTTGCTTTGACTGCAAGACTTCCAGTTAATTGCAATTATCGCGGATTGGCTATGAAGGGAAGACAGCATGTGCTCGGTTTCTCTGGTCATGTGATGGCTTCTTTGCAGAAGTACTTCAGGCATGATTACTTGCGTGTGTGCGTGCACGTGTGCTAATGGAGACCCCCCCCCATATACTCTCTCCGCTGGGCCTCCCGTCTCCGCATGAGACACTATGCACTGTCTTCTTCTTTGTGAATCTCCAGCTCCATTACTCTGTGTTTCTGCAACGTCACAAGGCCGGGCTACAATCCAGATACTTAGGTTCGCACGCTGTTTTGCAGCTACCTATATCATGACGTGACAGGTTTATGATCTCATAATAAAACACACTCACGTTTGCAAATATGTTTAAAAGGAAATAAATCACGTCTAAGCTCTGTAGACTAATATATCCACTGTAGGGAATATGTGTTTGACCCAGGGGTTCGATTCCAGCCAATACCATTCAGCCTTTCATACTTCTGAGGTCGATAAAATGACTACCATTATGCCTGGGGTACATTTAGGAAGTGATATTCCATCCCAAGATGTCATTCGGAGTGAATGTGGGCTTTATTTTACACACACACACGTCACTCACTGTACGTTAAGGTTTCGAAATCGGGTTTACCTATCTGTTTCTGATGTCTGCATTTGTTGAATGGATTTTTGTTGGACGGTGTATATCTTTTTTTAGCGATCCGTAAAGGTGTGAATAACAGATACAAATTGCTCTACAGTAGGACCCTGCAAGCAAGTGTAATAAAGAGTGCAAAGGGCGAAGTGCACGAGCCATATTCATAAGGGTCAGAGTGTCGTGCCTCGCTGACTGGACCGCAGGGCGAGGTGGATTGAGCGTGCAGTAGTGAAATGGATCCAAAAAAAGCAAACAGCATAGAAAACGATCGCTATGGTAAAACAAGTATATGTAAAACGGGCCGCCGTGCTGCCCGCGGCGACCCGGAAGCTCTTGCCCGGCCGGCCAATCCGCTTGCGCCGACCGGAAGTCCCGCCTCCTGAGGTCCGGGAGAAGAAAGCCTGACGGCGCATGGAGCGCCCTGCCGGTCCTGGGTAGCCCGGGTCCCCAGGAGGGGGCCCGGGGAGAAAGAGCAGTGTGGAGCCTGTTGCGGGGCTCCTCTGACCTGAGGGAGCCCCGATCCAGTAGAGGAGACGCGCCGTGAGGAGCAGAGAGCGAGAGGAGCCCCGCCGGAAGAGAGCAGCCGGTGAGTGGGGCCCAGGGCTGATGTGAAGTTAGAGTCCCCCGTAGGGGACTCCGTGCCTGCCTGTGTGTATGCCTGGGGGGTAGGGGGGGAGTGTGTGCGCGTGTGTGCGCGAGGGAATGTGTGTGCGCATGCGTGACTGTGTGAATGAGAGAGAATGTGAGGCAGGGGATAGCACGGCGACGTGCGCGCCCTAGAGGAGGAATCTGAGACAGCGAAGCTCGTGCTTGAACGCTGTCTCACATTCCCCCAGACACGCCAGCAAAAGATGTCTTCGCAGATAAAGCAGGCTTCGCCTGCTTTTTAGGTCTGCTCGACCTAAAAAGGAGTGCCACTCCTTCCAGATTTTAAAATTGACCTCCGTAGAGCTTTTCCATTTGCAAAGGATGACCTTGCATGCCAGTGTTAACATTAGATCTAAAAGTTGACGGTCATGGATGTCTGGCAACTGAGTGTCTAGTGTACTTAGTATAACGTAGATAAAGTCCTTTACGGGGTCAATTTTAAAGATTTGGTGAATATAAGCAAAGATTTTCTCCCAGAATGTCTGCAAGATAGGGCAGTAAAAAAGCATATGGGCAAGATCCCCGGCCGCCGTCTGGCAATTCCAGCAATTGGGTGTGTCTTTCAGGTGGCATTTATACAGCCTATGTGGAGTCCAGAACGTTCTGTTCAGCAGCATGTATTTTGTCTGGCAAAGAATTGGGGATACCTTATTGGACAAGGCGGTTTTATGTATTACATCCCAGTCTATCGCTATTCCCGTTGAGTTAGATTCCGATTCCCATTTGCCTTCCGCCAGTCTGTGGGATTTCTTGGGCAGAGGTAGGAGTAGCCTATACACTTCAGACACAAAGTGGCCAGCATGAGTCAGATGTGGCAGACGTGTCACAAGCCAAGATGAGTCAGTGATTAGGTTACGTTTAGAGATGATGGATTTCAATTTCAGGAAGTGGTAAAAATCTATGGGGGGCAGGTTATAAGTCATCTGTAGTTTCGAGAAGGGAATGGGCTGTGCACCATCGTAGAGGTCCTTAACCATGTTAATGCCCTTTTCAGCACACAGGTCCCAAGAAAGGGTTTTGCCATCTAACTTGAACATAGGGTTTCTCCACAGTGACACAAAGGTGGTTTTTTTGATAGTGGAACTAGTTTTATGGGATTGGTCAAGCCTTAACAAGGCTCGTCTAGTATTCAACAGGATGTATTTGGAATGAGGTAAGTGTGTTAAGTCCATAGTAAGGAGGGTTGGAAGGGGTGCGTGTGAGATGATAGATTTTTCAATAGTTAACCACACTGGAACATAGGATGGAGAGTCTACCAGCCAGAGAGCTCCCTGTTTGCAGAGGAAAGCCGTCTGGTAGTTCCTGAATGAGGGAAGGCCCAGGCCGCCTTTCTCTTTTGCTAGTTGCAACTTTTTTAATGATATCCTGGCTTTTTTCCCTCGCCACCGAAACCTCCAAACAGCTTATCCACTTTTTTGATTAAATCGTCCGTAAAAGTCATGGGGAGCATGCTAGCTAAATAGTTCACCAGTGGAGTAGACATCATTTTAAGAGTTTCAGCCCTACCCCACCAGGAGAGAAACTTGGGTGGCCAGCCGTCTAACAGTGTGGAGATCTTTTTTAAGGTTAGTTCCTCATTCACTTTTAAGGTTGATATTAAATCTTTCCCAAAATCAAGGCCCAGGTATTTAAAATATTGTGGCTGCCAGGTGAGGCCAGAGGTTCCGAGGATGTCCTTATTTCCGACATTATTCAGGAGTTTGACCTCCATTTTATCCTTGTTTAGTTTATAGCCTGAGACCCTGGAGTATTCATCGATCGTATTCATTAGCGCAGGAATAGCTTCATCCGCTCTTTCCGACATAATGAGTACATTGTCCGCATATGCGGTTAGTTTTACAGTGCAGCCATTGAATGGGATACCAGCAATGGCATCATTATGCCTTATATGATATAGGAACGGTTCAATTGCTAGCAAGAACAAGGATGGGGAGAGAGGACAACCCTGTCTCGTTCCCTGTTTCAGACAGAAAGATGAAGAGAAGGAGCTACCTGCTCTAACCTTCACAGTAGGACAGGCATAGAGGGACATTACAAGTTTTGTGAATGCTACGCCTAAGTTGAATTTGTGCAACACTGCTTCGAGAAAATCCCAATCGACTTTGTCAAAAGCCTTTTCGGCATTTAACGTTATTGCCGCTGTGGGGTTATCTAGAAGTTTTTCTTTCTCCAGCACATGTGCCAGTACTCTGGTGTTATCACTGGATAGTCTATGTTTTAAAAATCCTGCCTGAGATGGATGGATTAGGTTGGGGAGAACTCGCTGAAGACGGGCCAAAAGAATCATAGCTAGTATCTTACAGTCGAGATTAATTAAGGAAATGGGTCTATAATTTTTTGGCAGGGATGGGTCCTTACCATCTTTGGGGAGTACCGCTATAATTGCCTCTGCTAGGGTTCCCTTCACCTCACCTGTGTCGCTAATTTCTTGGAACAGGTGGAGAAGAGGGTCTACTAGAGATGAGGTAAAACTTTTGTAGAATTTAGCAGTGAAGCAATCAGGACCAGGCGCTTTACCACATTTTTGGCCTTTGATCGCTTTCTCTATTTCATTCGCCGTGATCGGGTCGTTGAGACTCCGTTGTTCTTCCGATGATAGCTTTGGTAAATCACATTAATTCAGGTAGTCCTGAATCCTCCCCTCTTCTACCGATGTATTTTTAGCGTACAGGGTTCCATAGAAGTCCTTAAAAACTGCTGTTATTTCATTTGGTTCTGAATGGCCTACCCCTGCAGTGTCCTTAATGACATTGATTGAGTTTTTCTGAACCTTGAATATTAGGTAAGCGGCCAAGCTTTTGCCCACCTTACTGGATTCGCAGAGTTTAAATCTTCGTCTTCTGTCTAGCCATACACCTGCCCTTTCACTCACCAGTTTATTGTATTCATATTTCTTATTAGTCATTGTATTGAATGTCTTGTTATCTCTATCTATCTGGTGTTTATTTTCTAATTCCAATATCTCACGTTCTAGTGTTTCCAGTTTAGTTTTATGTTCTTTATTCATCGCTGAGCGAATTTTGATGCATATCCCTCTGAGCGTACTTTTTAAGGCTTCCCAACGTACAAGATCTGAGGTATCCCCTCTCCCATTCAGCTCTAGATACGAACGAAAGGCGGATTGGATAGCAATCCGGTGTTGGTCTTTATTTAAGATCTCATCATTTATTCTCCACGATGTTTGTCTTGGGGAGGGTTTAATGTTGGTGAGGAGAGGGAGATACATGAATGATCCGACATGACTCTCGGTTCAATAGATGTATCCTCTATCCTTAGAACCCCATTCTGTGTAATAAAAATGTAATCAATACGCAAATAGGAGTCGTGTGGGGAGGAGTAGAACGTGAGTCCATATCCGTGGGATTTTGTATTCCCCATGTGTCAACCAGATGAAAACAATGGCACAAATTAAGGAATGCTTTGTGCGATTTGTTTGGCTTGAAAGTGCACCGTGAGTCTCTATCTAGGGTTGGATCTAATGGAAGATTGAAATCCCCGGCCAGTAAGTGCACGGCCGAGTCTGGAATAGACTCAACTTGCTTCGCTAGGCCATCCCAAAAACTTAGGTCACTAGTATTAGGGGCATAGATGTTGGTGGCGTAGATTTCTGTGTTATCTCTGCTCAACCTGGCCGTAACCCATCTACCTTTTTCATCAGCAGATGAGGATAATAATTCCACTTTGGACTTTTTGGCTATTAGTATCAATACTCCATTCTTCTTACCCACCGCCACTGAACCTACCACTTCAGAATAGAATTTATTCCGTAACGTGTAGAATTGTTTTGTATCTAGTTTGGTTTCCTGTAATAATACACTATCTCCTTTTTGCCTGCGCAAATAATCCAATATCTTTTGTCTTTTTATGGGTTGATTTAATCCTTTTACATTCAGGGACAGGATTTTTACTTTGTCTACGGTGGCCACCCCAAGCAACGTGTCAAGTGTAGAATGTATCATTTCAAACAGTTATGAACATTATAAGATCAGTATGATTCTTAGAGAAGTATGTTCCCCTCAGCTTGCTGAGTGTGTCACCTGACCGACTAGGACAACGAGCAATCGTGAAAGCTTGTAAGGATGGCATGCAAACGTCACATCTTGTCCATACAAAGAATAAGCAAGAAAATGAAAATGAAAATGAGAACCAAAGCATACAACATACACCCCCCCACTATCCTCCCACTCCCCCTCCCCACCCTCCCCAACCGCAAGTAGTAAGCATGGTGACTTGAGGAAAATCGCAGTGTTCCCTCCAGTCAATGTTAATATAGTAGAAACATTGGAACAATTTCTTGAAGCATTAAACCTTATACTAAGTCTGCTAGATCCATGAACGATGCAACTCAACTTCATAACCGCAGCTCCGTCAGTTCTAAACAAAAACTTGTATACTTAACAGCAAATGGGACAGCTTTGTGTCTGTAGATCTAGAGGAAGCAGTTGTGGACTGATTTACATGGCAAGACCTACTGAGATGCGTTGTTACCATTAGGGTTTTAACCTGTCGGCTAGCTTCTACCGCCCCATCCTCATTATTCAAGGTAGTTGAAGGCAACTTACGAAGGCAGACAGTGTTTAGCACCATAATAACAGGTCAGAGCAATAAAGCAAAATAGTAGATCAGAGCATTGAGGCAAAACACTAGTTAGGCGCGTACTTAGGCAAACATTCCAAGCAATAATGGCACAGAGGAGACAAGAGTGCAGCGGATTGCAGGGATTGTGACCAAGAGTGGTGCACTAGAGCAATGTTCGCATTGGTAGATGGAGTTCGGAAATGTATCACAAGGTGGGCATCCAATTGGCAGTTCAACCCTTGTCTTAACCAGAGAACAGCACCCCTGGCTGCGCAACCACCAGAGCTACAAGCCCATTGTCATGGTGAATCAGAGCAACCAGTAGGGTTATATATAGTTAGATTAATCAAAGGATATTCATATGTAGCCAGAAGCCAAGGCCGCCATATTGTCAGGATTGTTTGTGTCCATGTCGCGTTCTTCCAAATCATCTAACATACGTTTGAGTTTCATGGGGTCTGAAAAGATGTGAAGAGACCCACGAACGATCACTCTGTACTTTGCTGGGACCACAAAACCAAATTGATTACCCCTTGATTTCAGTTGTGGACGTAGGGCCAGGAACGCTTTCCTCACATCTACTGTATCTTTGCTATAGTCCTGTGAGATGTAAATCTTTGCGTCCCTCCATAATTTTGTGGTTGTGTTTCTGGACAAAGGCGAGGATTTGTTCCACGTGCTGATATCGTAGTGGCTTACAGACGATGGATCTCGGTCCTTTTTGCCTTTTGGTGATCCTCCCCGGAATTCTGTGTGCCCTGTCGATTTCTAGGGGATGGACGAAGGTCAAATTTGTGGCTTGAGCAAACCATGATTCCAGGAATTAGACACAGAAGCCCTGCGAGTCCTCGGATCCCTCCGGTACACCGAAAATGCGTAGGTTTCCCCTCCTATTCCTGTCCTCCAATTTGGCCAGCTTCCTTGTTGTTTGGTCCGAAGATATGTTCAAGTGTTTTAGAGCCGCACACGTTTTAAATTCAATGTCTTCAAGTCGGCTAATCCTTGACTCCGTCTCTGCAAGACGTGCGTTAGTATCCCTTATATCCTGCCGAATTGCCACTACTTCTTCTTTGGTTGTTTTGGCTAGGTCCTTAACCTCATCTAGCCTGCTTAGGATCATGTCTATTGCGTCGGTGGTGACTTTCTTGGTTTTGATAGGTGATCCTGGGTTTGAATGGTCAGACTTGACCCTTTTCAGGGTATTTTGCTCCTTGGTGTCCATTATGCCTGCTCCGGAGACTAGTCGTTGCCTCGTGGGAGACGTGGCTACAAGCACGTAGAACTGGTATGTATTGATTCCGTTAGATTATATGGGAATCACAGGGCAGGTAGCCAGGCGGTGGGATTAGAGGGTCTGATCCAAATGAAGACTTATCCGGAATGTAAATTGGCCGATGGTTGTGAATTGGCACGTGCAGCAGCAATGCACTTCCTCTTATTGTGATAGTTTCAAGGACATTGAGAGTCTTTCACAGCATTTGTAAGCGCACTGCCATAGATCCTACAGCTGAACACACAACATATAAAAGTTCCTCATCATTGATGTCAATTGTAGGTTGAACAGGTTAATTAGAGCTGCAACGCTATCTCTTTGGGACAAAGTCAATGAGAATCGATTCTTTTGAGCGCTGTAAGGTACTTAGCGACTGATATTACCTTGAAAAACCACATTCTCCAGTTTTTATTCACTCTGCTTCTTTGTCACACACAGAAAGCAGCTTTATGTTGAGGGCGCTGCACATATTCAGGTTGGATGCAAGACCGCTATTGGTATAGATCTAAACACAGTGGGCCCAGTCCGTGATTGTGAAGCAGCGAGGAAGCACTCGTGGATCTGACATTGTGCGCACTCCAAGACGCTGCGAAAGATCGCTCATGACCGCCAGGACACGTGGCTTCATAGAGGCAAACACTGCACTTAGGGGACTCGTGTGTGCCACTCGCTGACCAGACCCTCATCAAATGGGTAAAGCCCTGTGCTCAAGCAGTACGATGGTTGTTAATTTGCTGTTATGCAAGTGTCCCATTATTGTTCAATTAGGATTAGATGCAGAGTCAGATCGCGTCAGGCAGTTGCGAAAAATGGCGGCCGCCATCTTGGTAAAGGGTCTAAGCGCCAGAAGCGTTATCCGTGGCGAGTCGCTGTAAAGCTGAATTGTACTCACGCGTTCGTAGTACCGATTAGGGGTCCGCTGTTGCTCGAGGCCCTCAAGCCCTCACCGCATGGATAAGTTAATCGGCCTCGTTCAATGGTCGCGGAGGCACCGCACACTCGCTTTCCCGCCGGCATCACGGCTGGAGCGATCTGGGTCTCTTCAAAGTTTACAGGCTCTCGGGCATCTCCACTCGTAAAAAACAGCTCACTGCACTCCCTTCATCTTCCGATTCACGGAACTGCTACCGCATCCAAGATTCAGCCGGATATAAAGGTTCCAATCTCTTATTTGGAGCCACGTTACGGGAGGAGAGACGCTCTAAACCGTCATCTTCCTCGGCATCCCAACCACGCCCCAGTATGTCCTTACAAACATATCTTCTGAATGATTTAGGAAATCTTTAAAGTTCTAGATTTATACACAAACTGGTGACTAGAGACAAATGTGGCACACATCACAACTACTCCAGGCCTCTTCTAATTGGTGCCGCAAAGCTTGTATATTGGCAGCTCTCGACCTCTCAGGCGCTTTCAACATCTTCGAGCAGGACTTGGCGATAAATGTACTGGGACACAGAATTGGCTTGGGAAATCAGATGCTGAACTTTTTCGCATCATGGACCTCTGCTCGGAAGTAAATGGGAAAGCTGGGCTTGCACTCATCTGAAGAATCTCAGATGGTACGCTTTGCCCCACAAGGGATCATGAAAAGAATATTGAGAACATAAATATTGTATGGATGGACTATTGTATCAAAAATATTGAGGGCCAAAATATCAAGAAGGTCAGTGCAAATAGGTCAGCATAGATGTACTCTTCTTAACTCTACATCTACGTACCTTGATGATATATAATATATATATATAGTAGAAGTATACTTACCATCACAATAATTTTTTCTTGATAGTTTTGACAAAATATTTTTTCCCACGAGATCTGTGTTTTCGATATTCTGTATAGATACCGCCACAAGGCTCTCTTCTGCCGCCACACTTTTTAAGCTCTATATGGACCTCTCACCGTATCCCTCGCAGATTAAAAAGTAAAGATACATCAATTATGCAGATGATACTCAAAGACAACATCTGTCGAAGATATCCAAATGTTGCAATCTTAACGCATACAAATATAGCATTGGATGAAAATTTACTGATATAAAACCCTCGTAAAACCCTAAAAATACCATATTCCTCCTATATTCTCCAAAGCACCATGGGTAGCTCGACCTATTAATACTGCCTGAAGTAACTCTGGGGCATATTATCAAGCCTGTGCGCTAAAATTATCGCCGCTTTATCGGCCGAAAACGGCCGATAAAGCGGCGATAATGGGCTTGATAATATGCTCTATGGAATTCCAATCGAAGCCCATGTTAGATGTCTTCACATCTAACATGTGCTTCGATTGGAATTCCATAGAGCATATTATCAAGCCCATTATCGCCGCTTTATCGTCCGTTTTCGGCCGATAAAGCGGCGATAATTTTAGCGCACAGGCTTGACAATATGCCCCTCTATTTCTCTTAAAACCTATGGCCTGAAGTAAACAATTCATCCTGAACAACACTGTTCCCTTCAGCAGTATTTGGCAGGCATTATTGTTTTGTGCCTCCTGACTTTAAGTCACGACACCCCTATATCAGCCCTCAAGTGACGATATATCATCATGATGGTAAGGCAGGGCGGCTCTGCCATACACTTCCTCCATGAAGCAGCTCTTGCCATGTTTGAGAGATAGATTCTACAGGAAAGACATCAACCGACAAGCAAGAGTGCTTTGAATGAGAGGGGGTGGATGTGGCTGTGGTGGTGGATGCACGGCCTCCGCTACACCGCAGTATACTCTACCCGTTTCATAGCGCCCAGTGGACAGCCGACCGAACTTTGTGACCTCACTATATCTGAGCATCATTGAGATGCAGTCTTAGCACACAAAATGGCTTCCATGCACAGTAAAGCAGGCCATCAGTGGGCTCAAGGGAAGGAAATATGCAGTGGAGCTGGGCCCGACCCGAGACTACAGAGCCAAGTGGAAGGGGTTGTGCTGTGGCAGCATTTGAGGAGAGGTGGCTTGAATCCGCCCAGACTCAGTACGCACGCGGCACGGTGGGCTGGCGCGCATCACAGCTCTTTAGGTTGCCTGAGAGCATGCAGCGTACGCCAGCATTAGAAGATCAAGCCAAGACTGATGGAGGGGAACTTTCTTTGTCTTTTGACAAGTCTGGTGGCGGCTTAGAGCCCTGCTCTGAGGTGGACTAAGGTGAATTCTGCCGTTATTGTGAGACATTACAGTGACTGGCCAGGTGTCTGGATGTTTGTGTCTAACCAAAAGAGTCTGATTCTGCTGACGTGAAGCGAGCCTTCCAAGTCTTCAGGCACCCAAACGCTTGTTTCCACCAGCCAATTTCTTCACAATAGGTGGGCGAAATTCCATACTTTTTCCACATGTAATATTAATACAATTTACAGATTGTACAGAATTAAGCTTGGGAGGTAGACGGGAAACATACATAACAACGTGGGCATTACCCCGCACTGCTACTACAACGCTGCAATTACAACGCAAGTCGTTACCACGACTTGCGCTGGAGGATAGGGAATAGTTTAATTTTCTATCCAACACCTTCCCTACTATCAACGTGGGCTGGAGTTGGAATAGAAAATTAAACTATTCCACTATCCAGCGCCCCCCAATGCAAGTCGTTGTAACGACTTGCGTTGTAAAAACTGCGTTGTAATGGCATGCGGAGTAAAGCCCGTGTTGTAATGCCGTACAACCGCGGTAGACAGCATGGAAATCTTATAGGAGGTATGCTGTTGCATAAAAAAAGGCATGCAGGAGACCAGCTGAATGCATTGTCCATCCAGTTTCTAAAGCCATGAACAAGTGGACAACACCAATGTCACAGCTCAGTCATGATGTCACTGCCCATCAGCATCCAATGAAGAAACTTTGACTGTGCACTGTCTCCTGATCTTGAGAAACTGAATGAGACACCATTGATGGAAAGGTCAGATTTTCAGCAAGAGCTGCAATGCCCTAATGATGCAAATGACAACACTGAAAAGGAGCACCAAGGCTGGGTTTTCACTGCAAGAGAGGGTGCTGGTCAGAAGCCTGTGTCTGTGGGTTCCCATGAGGAGTCTTTGGGCATAAGCTACAAATGCATCAACCTGGGATTCGTAATTTGTTACCCGTAAAATATGAATCGCAAATTGATATGTACGTGGAGTAGGGGATCACAGAGAGCGCTGTAGTACACTTCGGGTTGACTAGCCCAGGTTGTGAAACGCAATGATTCCCAGACTGGATGGTCACACCAGCAGTCGCTGATCACATGAGTCACCACAACCAGGAAGAGATCTAGAAGGTGAGCTGCAGCATTCAAGAGAGAGGCCACAATGTCTGCAGATGAGGAGGACACTCATCAACTGGTCCAGCGGCCACAGGAGGAGGCTGGGAGAAGAAGGAAACACAAGCTCAGGTAAGTGCAAATTGAGATCTGATTTTCAGGGTATGTGGCTGGACATTATAATTTTCAGAAAATGCACCATAATCTGCACAAAACATGGAGTAGAGTACGAAGATGACAAAAAGATCAGTGGAATAAATCCAGAAACGAAGGTATGACCTTCGTTCTAAGCCAAAGGGCACACTTGCAAACGTGGGGCAGGAAGTAGCAGCAGCAGCTGGAGGAACCAGCACCAAGCCATCACCTTCTACCATGAAAGAACTGTTAGCTTCTAACACTCACACTCGTTCACCGGAGCAGCCACAGTCGACATATCAGCTCATGTAGTCACAACATCAAGCCAACACCTTCTCACATGGAAGAACTGTCAACATCTTCCAGTCATACGTGGTCATCGGGGCACCCACAGTCGACATGTCAGCTCACGTAGTCTCAACACAAAGTAAACGCCCTCAAAATGTTTTAAGTGCAAAGAAGTAAGGCGTTCATTTGGCATTCACACAATGAGCTAAAGTGGTGAAAGACTCATAAGTCATTGTTTGCAAATATCCCTCCTAGAACCATACCAGGTATAGGCATAAGCGAAGAGATATCGCCTTTCATACCAATATTGAGCAGGAACAATATAATCTATGTCAGGATTCAGAAACACGTGGCACCATGCATCATGCATCATGGGAATTGAAGTCTGTGTATCATATCCCAGCTCATCTAAGCAGAAGTACTCCCGTCACCTGCACCCTTGAGGAAACAGCATGGATAAACATGATAAGAAATGATCTTGAGGGGTGCAACAGGTGTCAGTGGCCTGAGTGGAAGGTAATGGGAACCCAACTGTTGTACATTTGCAAGAGCATGTTCCACATTCAACTGACAAGACGCATGCTACACAATCCCATGGGTCCTGCAAACCCCAGAACCCAGCTGATGGTTGAAGACCCTTTAGATCATGCAGACTGGGCTCACTGTGACCGCAGGTGCAACAGCTATAGCATACATCGTACAGCCAGTACAGGCACCCACCACCCAAGGCGCCACCACACATGGGCTCTCCAGTTAACCTCCAATCAGCTGCTTTGACCATGATTGCCCTCAGCTCTACTGACATACCTGGGCGCATATTTACAATGAATTGGCATGGGCAGCATCGCAGGTCTTTTTGCCGCGCTGCCATCTGCCAATTCAAAAGGGCAATGTAGTGTCTTCTTGTAATGGTTATAATGTTCCCTGTTACATGCTTCCTCGCTGCTCTGAAATGTCTGAGTATTCTGTGTGGATTGTTGGTGTGATAGACATGAGTGAACGCTTGGTTGCCTGGTGTGAGTGTTGTCAGTTGAAGATGGGCTGAGCAGAAGGCAGGCTGCTCCTGGTGGGGCTGCTACCACTGATGTGATGAACTAGATAAATAACTTACAAAGACACTACTCAGCTACGTCTACTTCATCACCGCTACACATGGAACTTCATCACTACTGGCAGGAAAGCACCAATGTACAAAATACAATGCGTTCCTGTCCTTTCAGCCTGTGCACAAGTTTCTGCCTGACCTCAACACAGGCACCCTTGCACATTGGTGCAAGGGTGTCTGTGTTATTGGCATGGTTGTTTTGTGCAGGAAGGAACACCCTACTGCACAAAAGCAATCAATGGAGGCATTTGCCTTGTTCTGTGTGTGCTGCAGAATGCAGCACACATGGAATGAGGAAAAAACAATGAGAAATAAAAACAATGTTCCTTGTTATGCCTACTCTGAGGATGAGAAAGGTTTTGGAGCTGCCCCATGCTTACGTGATTTTGAACATCTGGGACAGCCACGGGCGTTGCTTGAGAAGACCCACCACAACGCCCATGGAATGCCTGCTTGACACAGAGTAAGACAATGCCTTACTCCACATCTATGAGGCAGGGTGGCTTTGCGCGCCTCATAGATATGATAGAGAGGCCTGCACCGCAGAAGCATCATTAACAGTGACCCTTGGAGGCGCAGGCCTCTGGTAAGTAAGTCGCCTATTTTAGGGGAAGAAACCCAAATGCAGCACAATTCCAAGCCTTAGAATCTTTAATGCTGCAAACACAGCACAGACAACCTAGGGCCAAGTCTGTACCCAGAGAGATGGGAATTATGCAAAGCCATGCCTTAGGGCAATGCCACTATGAGATCTGGTATGAGTGAGATAGCACAGGCTGCCAATGAAGTATGCAGACTTTTTACAGAGCACTCATCTGCACAAAGGTGTCTCCTACTCCACAGTGACAACCACCTGGAGGAACCTCAGCAGTGTAGACAAATCTACAAATATGTGCCAGCGAGTGATGCACGCAAGGTGTCAATCAGTGGCTTTCACCACTCCTAATGAGGCAGATGAGTAGTGGCCACCGGCGAAGTGAGAAGTCAGAGTGCACGCGCCACAAAGATTCTTAACCCCTCCCCTGCACCACGAATCCACCGCGGGCGGGGCTAGGGGGTGGGCATGGCGGTCCATTGCTTATGGCGGCTCGACGCCATCATGGGTCACGGGCTGCGTGTGCTCATGGCGACGTGGAGCCATCATGACTGGCCCACTCACTAATTTGCCCACCCAGGCGGGGAATTAGTCCCACGTGGGCAGAGCGGCAGTGGCATGACGGCTCCACGCCGTCAGGAGCACACGCCGCCCGTGACTCATGATGGCGTGGAGCCGTCATGAGCACGGAAAGGGTTAACATGCACATAAAGGTGCGAAAGAGGGAAGATCCTTGAACCCACTTCCAGAAATTCTTTTAGGCTGCAGGGATCGCAGACCTGGCATAACCAAGATCCTTCCCTAAAGTCCAACTGAGCCACCAACTGTTTAGAAAACACTTGAAAACTGATGTGTACACACAAACACGCACACCTCTCAAACAGCTGAGTAGCTTCAGCGGTGCCCCTTTAACACCAGAAGGGAGCAGACCCTGACATGCCAAGGCTCATGCCAGCAGACTCTTCCAACAACTGTCACGTGACCGCAGGCACAGCAGAACAGGACCATCTCCACCTTTTGATCGAACCCTCCATTGTTGCACTCACTGACAGCGAGGCCAGATCAGCTAGACCCTACTCCAGAGTCAACCCCTTCAGGTCTGTCGAGTGCAACCAGAGGATACTGGACCACAAACAAGGCAGTTGGGCACTTTTACCACAGCTGTCCCATGACCAGACCTAACATGGCATCAAGATGTGAGCAAGGGGGTGTTGCATTCTTGTTTTTCCAATGCTTGTTCTTTTCTATGTTTTACCCCATTGTGCTGGAGCCTGGAATGTGTGATGCGTGCCTGCATCTTACATCCTTAGTTCCAAGTTCTGCCCCAACTGTATATCTCCTTCTACTTCCTTCCTAACGGATGTGCTGTGCTTCCTTTCATCATACCTGAAATAAAATACCACCTTTTTTATAAAAGAAGCTTCTTACTTTTTTACACTGGCGACGAGGGACCCTCATCTACTTTCTGCCACATCTCTCCGAAGCACAGGAGCAGAAATCAGAAGAATCCGCGTTATCAGCCTCAAAAGTCCTTTTGGAGTGAAACGGAGTACTTCCTATTTATTTTCCTCCAAGTCCGCTGAAAATACGCTAAGTATTCAGCGTTTTAACTATTTTTATGCATTTCTTCGTTTTTCCTTCGTGAAAACGGCAGCTGTTTAAGTCAACAGATACCGACGCTTAGACCAATCAGCGTCTTCCAGCGTTTGTTGCTCCTGATTGGCTGCTGGGAACCAACCTCTATGACTCATCACGCGTCATCGCGTATGACTGCGCAGTGAATCCCAAGCCCTTGCGCTTCACGCAAGCCTGCTATCTTCGTTGCTATAGCAACCTGATCACCGAGTGAGTGCCACACGAAGGATCATTTCCTCTTCACCGGGCAAGCGCATTTCCATAACTTCGCGCTAACTGAAAGAACAAAGGTACTGTTTTACACGCTCTCCCTTATTGCGTGTATTATTTCCTACATTCATTATTTTGCGCATATTCTTTATTTTGGAGCGCTATTTCAGTGACTCGTATATGGCTCCAGACTGCTCCTATATTACAATTTAACTGTTTTTGTGGAGTTACCTATGGAAAGCTTCCGTATAAGTTCATTTTCCTTTCATTAGACTGCCATCTACTGGAGATTTTTGGTATTTTTTTTGTTTAGTGACATTCCTTAGCAGTTATTTGGACATTTATTTTCATTCTACTGCCAACATGCAATTTGATCCACCATCAAAATTTTTACAGTCTAAGGGTGATCCACCCATCCCATGGACAAGATGGAAAGAGGAATTTTTCACATATCTCAAAGCCATGGATGGAGAGCGCATGTCTGCGGAAAGAAAGAAAAACATTTTTCTTCACTGTCTTGGCTCTGAAGGGCAGTTAGTCTTTAGAACTTTACCACCTGTAAGGTCTGGGGGTGATAGTAATGTTTATGATGAAGCAGTTTCTAGAATTGAAGGCAGGTTCAAGCCTGTCACTAGTGTCGCACTTAATAGGTTTAAATTTTATACCAGAATCCAAGATGAAAAAGAGTGCTTTGATGATTTTCTTACAGCCTTACGTGCGTTATCTTTACATTGTAATTTTGGTCTTATGACAGACGAAATGATCAGAGATCAGATCATTGTACATGTAAAAAATAAGAAGGTTCAAGAGCAGTTGTGGATTTTGGGTGATCCTAGTTTGGAAATAGCGATCAGTACTGCTAAAGCTCTTGAACAGTCCGATAAATGGATAAAAACATTAGATAAAGCATCTACTGCTTCCACCTCTTCAACTAGTTCCACTTCTTCTAGCGAAGTTAGTGTTGTAAAACCCCAGGAACAAAGAAATGTTGTGTCTTCCAACAAGAATGATGGGAAGACTAGACAATTCTATTGTTTTAGATGTGGAAACCCTGACCACATTGCTTCCTTTCCAGAATGTCCAGCTATTTCTAGACAATGCAATAAATGTGGACGCTCTGGTCATTTTTCAAAAATGTGTAAAACTTCCACAAGACCCTTCCAAGACACAAAGAGGTCTTCCTTTTCCTCATCTAAACGTCCTTCTGGTAATATATCATATATCAATGACGATGCATGCAATGATCCAGATATTAAAGAATTTGGTATTGTCATTACTGTACAGGAGTCTATTGACCTATCCCAAGCCGATACGCTTTCCTCTCCTAAAAGTCCTGTTACCATTTTGGGTAAAGTGTTAGAGCTTATGATGGACTCCTGTTCTCCTTGGACCATTATCACACATGAGTATTGTGTTAAGTCTTTTGGTGATTTAATTGACGTTAATTCCTTATCTAAGCCTGACATACGTGGTTACAATTTTGATGGCTCCAAGATCAACATTATTGGCTTTAAGGAAGTTATGCTTACTATCAAAAATAGTTCTGCCAATATAAAACTTTACACCGCATGGAAGGGTGTGAATGTTTTGGGGTGGAGGGACCAAGCGAGACTTGGCGTTTCTTTAAATCCTAGACTTAAAGATCCTGTGTTAGTTTTCGCTATATCTGACGGAGACTCCACTGAATCATCTGAATTCACAGAGATTTCTCGTGCCTTTCCTAAAGTGTTTTCTGACAAGTTAGGCAAATTGAATGGGTTTAGCCATAAGATTAAAGTCAAACCCAACTCTGTCCCTGTAAAACAGAAGTTAAGGGGAGTGCCTATTAGTATTAGGGACTAACTTAGAGATATGCTTGACACCATGGTAAAAGATGGTATTATTGAGGAAGTGGAATCGTCCGAATGGGTTTCCCCTATTGTTTTAGCCATTAAACCCGATAAAAGTATTAGGCTATGTATTGATTTAAGGGCACTTAATAAGAGTTTAGTCACAGACTGTCATCCACTCCCTAATATTAACGAAATGCTTTGCATGTTGGATGGGGCTAGTGTGTTTTCAACATTAGACCTGAGATCTGCGTATCACCAGATCGAACTCACTGAAGACTCCAAACAATTTACTGCTTTCATTACCCCTCATGGGCTATTTCAATTCAAGAGAATGCCATTTGGTCTAGCTTCGGCTGCTTCAGTGTTTCAGAGAGCCATGTACCATATTTTTAAAGACCTGTCATTCGTCAAATGTTTCCAGGACGATATTCTGGTTTTTTCAAAAAACAACAGTGAACATCATACTCACCTTAAAGAAGTCTGTTCTAAGTTAGAGCAATTTGGCTTGACCATTAAAGCCAGCAAGTGTAAATTTTTCTGTAAATCAGTAGAATATTTGGGACATACCCTCTCTGGAGATGGGGTGGTACCAAAGAAGAACCTTGTTGACGCAATTATGAATGCACCAGCCCCTGACAGTAAAGAGAAGTTACTCTCTTTTGCAGGGTTGTGCGAATATTACAGTAAGTTCATTCAAAATTTCGCCAACAAGATGGAACCTTTAAGGGAGTTGACTAGAAGCTCAGCCAAATTTGTCTGGACTGACAGGCAAGATATTGCTTTCAAGCAGATTAAGAGTGAGATTGTCAATGCTCCCACACTCAAATCTTTCTGTATTAGTAAGAAATGTGTCATCACTGTTGATGCCAGTTTGTATGGTATTGGTGCTGTGTTGAGTCAAACTGTGGGTAAGGATGAGTGGTGTGTAGCCTTCGCTTCCAGAACCTTATCCTCCACTGAAAGAAGATACTCCGTTATTGAAAAGGAGCTACTTGCATGCATTTGGGCTGTAGAACACTTTAGAAACTATGTCTGGGGGAACAGGTTTGTTTTGAGAACGGACCACAAACCGTTTGTAGGTATTCTCTCCCCTGGTGGTGGTTGGAACTCGACTGCCAGGATTGCTCGTTTGTCCTCACGCCTCCAGGAATATGATTTCGAGATCATGTATGTTCCTGGAAAAAGCAATGTAACAGCAGATTTTTTATCCAGATTACCTTGCAGTATTGATAAAGTTTCCACCATTGACCAGGATGTTGATGTTATTGCTTCCATTGAGGATTGCATTTCAAAGGAGTTTTTAACATTGTCTGAGGAGGAATGGTTTAGTGAAATGGCTAAGGATTCTATTTGCCAACAAATCTTTGGATTTGTGAAGGATGGTTGGCCCAATAATAGATCCATTCCTTCTGACTTAGCTTCCTTTTTCCAAGTCGCTTCAGAAATTGAAGAATTTGGTGGGTTTCTGTTTAAATCTGGCAAGTTAATTCCCCCTGCTTCTTTACAAGAGAAGATTTTGTTGTTAGCTCACTAAGGCCACTTTGGCATGTCATCCATGAAGCGTCTGGTTAGGGAAAACTTTTGGTGGCCTGGCATTGACAAAATGATTGATAGAATGGTAAGGGAATGTTCTCAGTGCATTAGCAGTGACAAAATGCTCCATTTGTCTTCTGCTCCTCTTAAACCCGTGGCCTGGCCCAAATTTCCATGGCAAAAAGTGGCTTTTGACATCTCTGGCCCTTTTAAACAGTTGCCTTCCAATGCCCGTTTTGCGCTTGTGTTGGTTGATTACCATTCGAAATGGCCTGAAGTTAAATTTGTTAATAGTGTTTCCTCGCAGGTTATTTTGTTGTTCTTGAAAGAGACTTTTGCCAGAGAAGGTTTTCCAGAAACTTTTGTTACAGATAACGGTAAACAGCTAGTTTCCTCCGAAGTTAAACAGTTTCTTGACTGCTGTGGTATTAAACATCATACTGTGTCCTTGTACGAGCCTAGGGAAAATGGTCAGGTGGAACGTTTTAATCGTGTCCTCAAAGATTGTATCTCTGGGATTGGTTCTTCTGACGATTCTTGGTTGGAGGTGGTCAGGAAAAGACTTTGGGTCTACCGTATCACACCACATTCGGTCACTGGTGTGAGCCCTTTTAAACTCTTAAAGGGTAGAGAACCCTCTTCTGCCATTTGCCCCTGGTGGGTTAAAAAACTTAATAGGAATGATCCTAAAGTTGACGTCGAAAGTGTTGCCAAGCGTGTTGAAGACAAACAGCAAAGTATGAAACTTGCATTTGATTCCAGAATGAATGTTAAACTTCATGATTTTGTTGTTGGTGAGTGGGTAAGAGTAAAGAAACCTGGTTTCTTAGTTAAAGGTTTCTCCAAATTCTTTCCTCCTATTAAAGTGGTCAAGGTGTTTAAAAACTGTGTTGCCACACAAGATGGGAGGATTTGGAATGTTCGTAGGGTTGCTAAATGTCCTGTTTCTTCTAAACCTCTTTCTTCACCATCACCTACGCAAATCAGTATGCCTCTTCCTGCACATGACAATGCTTCTCCTCACGTGCAAGTTAATGTACCTCACCAGAGTTTTACTCATACAGATTTGTCTGTTGCTTCTAGGGTTAAATCTGATGTTAGACCCAAGAAAACTCCTAGTAGGTACTTGTGTTGATTTTCTTTTATTGGGGTAAGATGTGTTGCATTCTTGTTTTTCCAATGCTTGTTCTTTTCTATGTTTTACCCCATTGTGCTGGAGCCTGGAATGTGTGATGCGTGCCTGCATCTTACATCCTTAGTTCCAAGTTCTGCCCCAACTGTATATCTCCTTCTACTTCCTTCCTAACGGATGTGCTGTGCTTCCTGTCATCATACCTGAAATAAAATACCACCTTTTTTATAAAAGAAGCTTCTTACTTTTTTACAGGGGGTAGTGTGGGCTGCAAAGACTAAGCACTCAACTATCTAAAATATTGACTGTTCCATCCAGTGATCGTCTTTATGTAAAAGATAAGGACAGTCTTGACTACTGGGAAATAGTAGGAAAAAAGGATGTAACATGAGCTTCGTCAGGACAAGCCACTAACGTAATTAGCAACGTAAAATTGCAGGTGCAGGCTTCAAGTGAAAGTGCGAGCGGACTGCTCCATGCAGGAACCGTAGGGCAGTCTCTAGGGAACTTGAACTCAGTTCACTTCTCAGTGAGGGCTCACTCTCAGATCTAGGCGTATGGGTCAGCTTAGGTCGATTGAAGTTCAGGTTTACCACCTCTACAGGCAGTAGGATCCCTACAGGGAAATCTCCTGGGGTGACATGTGCACAAGCAGCCCCTGATTTTCTTCCAATGGCGTTGGCCAATCTCCAGATGCTGCGCGTGGTCAGAAGGTCCAACAGCGAGCCCTGGAGGTGCTATTAGACATTCTGCCAGCTCCCTCCACCCCCAGCTAAACAACAAGCCTACCCTCGAGTCCTTGTAGAGGTTGCTTGTTCCAGGCAGTTGGAGGTCAAAGGTTGTGCTAACTGCAGTCACCAAGCCTCAGGCGCAGCACAGGCTGTGGTCAGATTTGTCTTCTTCGGAGCAGCACGCCAGTCCACGAAGGGCCATGGTGCAGGGTCGTCCCAGATCTCACTAGTCAGGGGTGACCACAGGCAGTGGTTGCATTATCCTGCACTTCCTTCTCGTTGGGGCAGAGCACCAAATGTGAGTACAGAGTTACAGGGGGGTGAACTCCAGCACTTGGGTCCTGTCCTGTGATGTCCCTATTGCCTGGGTGACTATGGACAAGGGTCATGCTCTCTTGGTTTTCTTTGGTGCTGTAAGCCAGTCACAATTACATGGATGCAGCAAGACCCACTCCTGCACATGGGACAGCTTGACAGGCTGCAATGTTCTCCTAATGGACACCAGAGATGGACTTCTCCTCCAGGCACTCCTTCTTCTGTGGGTGCCCTCCAGTCCCCTCTCTCAGCAGGTCAGGAGGGCTCCTCAGCTCCCCTCCAGTGCTAGACATGTCCTTCAGGTGATGTCCCAGTCACACCAGCCCTGGACTGCAAAGGTTCCATGACAGTCTGCAGGGAGCCCCTTCTAAAGTCAGAAATCATTTATTGAACACATTTAGAGTATTTCAGTGCTTTTCTTATAGTCAGCTGCCAGACAGGGTTTGCTGTTTCTATTGTACCTGTTCTGGAAGCGGTCTGAGGTGGCTCGCTCTGATAGCATATTCCACCTCGTGAGTGCAGACACAGTCTTTGTTGCCAGTTGATGGTTTCATAGCAGAGAGCACAGTCAGGAGGGAACCCATCTGCCTTTTGGGAGTAGCATGTCTGGGAGAGACAAAAGGCAGACCCTGACAAAATGATTCCCTCTGCTCTACAAAGGAGACAGATGACTCCATCCCCCACTTTCTCCAATTCATCTAATGCCAGTGTTCAGGAATGAATCATCAGGCAGACCCCTGCTGAAAGGTCACTGTTCAGTTTCTAAAGGCAGCCCTGTCTATCCCAGTGGCGGCTGGTAATTTGAGCAGGAGGAGGAGCTAGTGGGTAGCCCACACATGCACACACTTACATACTCACACTGAAACATCCACTTGCACTAGGGAAATGGCTGCTTCGCAGAAATCCAGTCTGCGCATGCGTCGGTCATACCCATGTGATGTGACGCACTCGCATTTTGGAGGGATTGTGTTGCTCATGCGCACTGATGCAAAGATGGCCGCTTGTCTCTCATCACGCTCTCTGCTTGCTACCGCTGCTTTTGCCTATCTGTCTTTTCGCACTAAACTTTAATACTATTGCTGTTATAAATTAAGGGGTGTGTTTAAATCTATCACGGTATACAGTGTGATCATTTTTATGTATGATTCTAATTTGTTCTCGCTTACTTTTCATGTATCACGTCTTTGGGGGCCGGTAACACATGAGCTGCGCCATGATGAGGCTACCCTGAGAACTGTCATGTGACCTGAGAGAAACCTCTTTGCGCCGAAGCTAAACCAAGCCAGCTGGCTCCAGAAGCCCAATGCGCCTGGGAAAGCATCTCCAAGAGACCAAATCTTACCTTGGACAAAGCAACACTGTTGCTGCCTGCTATGTACTCTATTGTCTTGCTGTATTCCTATGCATGGGAACGTGAACCCAAGGGGCGGGTAGGCAGAAATTATTATGTATGATGGGAACACTGAATTCTAGGAGGTGACAATGATCACATCACCTCTCCTGACCAATCGTAATGTGGGGAATTGTCACTTGCAACATTAGTGGGTGGTCTAAGGGTCCCCAAACAGTATATTTGCCCTAGTTTAGCTTAGGAAATTGTCCGACTTGTCCGAGTAGCTGACCTGTCACTGACCCTACGAACTCTATAGGTGCTCAATCTAAGAGTGCTGCGGAGCACTCTGTCCATGCTTTCCACAATCTCCTAAGGGGTGGAAATAGTCTCAAGTGCTGGCGAAGCACTTTTGCTGGGGAAATTCGAAAACCCATTCGGGGTTACTGGCGGATTACTTGCAGAGAGGGGTAACGCTGGCGTTGCTTCTGAAGCTGTGGGAGTTGGTCGTACCTTGGTGAGCCCAGTCCTGACCCAAAACCTGAGGGGTATCCTGTCCTGACTGCCCATGAGCTGTACCTGCTCGCATTCTGGCATTCCTTTCTTGAGGGTCCTTGTCCCCGTCCTTCCAACTGACCCGTGGCCAGGGTTAGTCCTCATTTCTAAATTAGGTAATTATTACTCTGTGGGTTTACGTCCTCCTTTCTCTCTCTTTCTCTTCTTTTCGTAATAAAGCACTCTCGCCTGTTATATTGCTCTATCACCTTGAAATGCAAATTATATGCAATTGTTTATTAGAATTGTTCCACTTCTCTCCCTACCTGTAGGAGATTATCTGACTGTTATATTTTTAGTGTGTTCCCGTTTTTTCCCCTTTCCTTTAGCATGGTTGCAGTGAACTTAGTAAGAATAGCATGAGTAGCCTAGCTTAAATATACATTCTAGATCCTATTCTTGTCTCTCGCCCTAGTTTAAACTTGTGCTGAATAGCGTGTTCCCTAAACGCTCATATCCTGTAGTGTTCCCAAATATTCTAATGGTACTTGCCCTAATCTATGGTTATATTGTGGCTTTGGTCTTACTGATAGATGTGTTACTGTGTATTTGGCTCGTTATTTTTACATATCCATTCTGAAATTTTCTTGATAAAACTTTGAAAACCCATCAGGTGTCTGTGGTCATTTTGCAGTATATTTAAGTGGACAAATGTAATTTGGTTTATAGAGTAAATTCTTTCCTAGGAAACCTGTCACCTGTCCACTGCTAGCTCCTGATCCGTTGGGAGTAATGTGCCTGTGGTAAGTCAGGTACATGAATAGTAAGTGGTGTAAGAGTCACCCCCCCCAATTACTCATAGCGGCGTGCAAGAAATCACCCGGCTCATGCAAATTCAGTCCTCGTTTTACTCACGTCAGGGCCCAGTGCGTGGGGAAAATTGGTAAACTTGTGACCCGGGTGACCTGCGCGCTCTATCAACGGCAACCGAACACGGCACTTCACCGCACCAAAACCAGCTGAAAAAATCTCTACCTACATCAAAGCTGTGGGTGCGTTTGCTGCTTTGAGCGCCTTTCCCCCTAACTGCTTCGTTGCCGAGTATTCAGCTTAAACTTGCCAGACAATCATAACTGGGAGTTCTCCAAGATGGCCATGTGGACAGGAGCCATTACGGCTCCGTTGTCATACTAAGTCTACTTATCGACACCACCAACCTACGGACATTAAATGAGTGGAAGCGCACCTAGATTGAGGTAGAGACTGCTCGGGTCTTTTCTGCAGCACTCGGGATGAAGTTATGGGGCTCTGGCGGACAAGTGTTAGAGGGTCAGACGAGAGGCTGCTGTTTCTGCCAGAGATCCGCCCGTGGCTGCCGGTGGTGAGGGATCGGAGGTGTAGAGCAGACTTCGCGGGTCTGGCGGCACGGCTCAGCTCCTGGATACAGGCCGTGCCTCGAAGCCTACTGGGACCCCCTGCTTGTGGCGACCTAGTGAGTGATTGTTGCGCTGGGCAGCAGACGCAACGGGTGCTTTTTCCTTGGGGTTAACAGTCGAGGCAGATGGAGGCTCAGCGGGGGATAGGTAGTCATCTAATTGAGGTGGAGAGCTCCACACCGGATACCCCTTGCTGGATGGGGGTCCCCTTGCGGCCCGGACAGCACAGCATTGTAACCACCGAGAGGTGGTAAATTCAGAGACTTCTTGACTTCAACATGGCGCCCGCGGCAGACTCCATGCCTCGTATGGGCACTGGAGCCCTCATACAGCTACAGATCTGCACCAGGGGAGGAGTGGCACCGGATATCCACATCACTAGGGCACCTTACATCTCAAAGCTTCAGCAAGTTGATAGGGCCAATTGAATTGTATATATATGAGGCGACCCCACCTGCACATTGAGAGTCACAGGCAAATGGTTACTGAATGTCTCTAACTCCAAGCCTGACCCCAAGATGGCTGCCACAGTTTCTCCCTACTACCTGACTCCGACTAGACCTTGTTCACATCTTTAATTGTCTTTGAATTCTTTCCTATTGTGAATCTAGACAATATTTTTTTTTACTCACAAGAAGACAGTGGTTTGTCCTCTCTTGCCAAAACACTTGGGTCCTCTGATCAGTTTCAACAACACGGCAAGTGTACACAATATAAGTACATATTTATAATGCACCTCCTGATAATCTCAGAACATTTCTAGCTATCAGCCATTAAGGCAGGCTCATAGAAGCTCTCTTCTCCGGCAGGAACACAAGTGGCAGACCTCACATGCAGGCATTATACACTTTATTGTGTGCTAAAGCAATCTTTTAATTGATTGATTCATTAATTCATGTGGAAAATCTGTATTTTACATCTTGCGTAAAATTATTGGTGATATGCGATATGGTGTCGCTAGTGGCCATTGCTTTTTCAAATAATTAATTTGCCAGGTGCAGTTTTCTTTTGATATTGGGGGCACCAAGAGAGAGTGCCCCGGTCATCCACTACAGATGTGCTTTTTTATGTTGTCTCAGCAGAAGGTAGACCCCGCAGGGTAGGGTGGTCCCAGGGCGCCAAGAGAAAGTACCGTAGTCGCCCACTACAGCTGTGCTTTTGTATGTTGTCTCTGCAGAAAGTAGACCCCTGAATGTAGGGTGGTCCCTGGACACTAGGAGAGAGTGACCCGGTTGGCCCCTGGCCCATACAGATGTGTTTTTCTTTGTTGTCTCAGCAGAAGGCAGACCCCGCAGAGTAGGGTGATCTCCGGGAAACAGGAGGGAGCACACTGGGTGGCCCCAAGGAATGTGTTTTGTATGTTGTCCCAGCAGGAGAAGGCAGATAGGCAGGTCATTCAGTTGCCCTCCTGCAGACTGGATCCCTCCTTCGCCTGATGTTCGTGTGGTTGGAACAAGTCACAGCAGTCGAGGGTTGTTATCATGTGTCATTTGGGCTCCCGATCTGAGATCAAAGTGTCATCCTGAAATCACAATGTCATGAGCAAATCCTAGTCCCATATTACAATTGGACAACACCACCACCACCCCACTATATGCAATGCAAGCAAGACTTCCAAACGTAGAAAACACATTTTTATACCTACTAGAGAAGTATATTTAATACAATAAAAGTAATGATATAATTTATGCATATAATTTTGCATCATACATAAACTACACTAATAAGCATCTTATTTAAACAACCACACACTTAAAATATAACGACAGCTTGAAGTGTAACAAGACAGCTGATAAGCCCATTGCAGCCATCAAAATGCAGTGCATGCATGTGTGAACCATTCACTACCAGGCTTGGAAGGCACATGAAGAGCGCCAGGTCGCACAGAACAGACACCGCGTGCTGCACCTTGCCTCTCCAGCATCCACCTTGCCAGGGTAACCTTACTTGCCTTAAGACTGTTTTAAGGCAGAGAAACACTTTAATGAATCAGATGCTTAGTTGGTTTTTATTCTCTTTGGCCCAGTGTGCAAACTAAGGGGCTGATTCTACAAACCCCTTACGCCGCCAGAGTGTCACTTTATATGACTTTCCATCTCTGCAGACTGCTAACCCATATCATCCAGGCCCTGCAAAGCCACTCTGTGTGGCTATTCATGGCCTCGGAGATATGGGTTAAGGCAATGCAGCACAAGTTTATAATTTGCCTTACACTGTGTCAGGGACGCAATACCCAGATTCACAAGGATCTGTAAACATAGGAATGAGTTAAAACGGTGAACAGCCATGACAACGCGGGGATTACCCCGCAATGCCATTACAACGCAGAGATTACAACGAAAGTTGTTACAACGACTTTCGCTTGAGGGCGCTGTTGGATAGGGAATAGTAACATTTTCTAACTAAACCTCCCCTACTGCCAAAGTGGGCTGGAGTTGGAATAGAAAATTAAACTATTCCACTATCCAGCGCCCTCCAGCGAAAGTCGTTGTAACGACTTTCGTTGTAATCCCTGCGTTGTAATGGGATGCGGGGTAAAAGCCCACGTTGTAATGTCATTCAACCAGTTAAAACTGCACACTTTCTCAGGGCAAGGCGTCTTGCCGTGCTGCCCTACGCCAACTCGCCATAAAGGAGGCACTAAGTGGATTACGGAAGAACCTGTTGTTAGGATTTCAAGATGATTGACGGGATATCTGTTAGCTGGCAGTTCCTTAAACTACCAATAAAAGATGGCAGCATTTATTGTCGTAGAACAGAAAATATCCCTCCCGGTGGCATTCTGGCTGTTTAACACTACATTGTGCTATACCATTTATTTCCTACTGTACAATTTTCTCGTTTTTAATAAGAAAATTCTATTACTCTTCCTTGTACTCCAAAATAAGGTACTATTTGTGCTGCACTTCAATAAAGAAGTAATTGGCGTCATCATTTCATTTTCCACCCAAGCATACTTTTATTATAAGTGGAGCTTGTTAACAGACTGAAGTGGGCACAAGTGATATTTAAACATAAAAACCTTACAATAGCCTACGTTTTCCTGTTTCAGACAAACAACTAGAAACTAAGGCTGAAAATGAAACTTTATTCTTCCTGCTCAAAAAGGTTTATAAATGCGTTCTTAAAAATGTACTCCCTCTGTTGCTTAGGCGAAATAAGAAGCTAATATTTTTTATGTACATTAGTAAATTAAATGTCTCTCTTTTATTTAGCATTAATGTTTGTTTAAATTGCTTCTGTACATGAAGATACAACCGCATGACAGCAAAATATAGTGCTAACTTTATGCGAATACATGTGGGCTTTTTTGGCTGAATGCTATTATATGCAAAAAAATACAGGGAGGTAGAGGTAGAGGCTAGGTTTATCCTCCTAATTTGGATGTAATAAACAAAAACTGAATACTTCGAGGAGCACCTGCACAACGGATTAGTGATAGATACAGCGAGAATCCGCTGTAATCGCTTACTAGAAACCCCTCACCCACCCCTAGGTGACATTTTTTTCTGAATGCTATTATACCCCACATATATGCACAAAGAAATTATACTGCAACTTTACAGGTCCAGTATGTTATGTTATGTTATCATCATTTATTTTGCACACAGAGGCTCCAGCTAAGGAGCGTCCTGGCGCAAGGAAAAGGTGAACATAACACAACGCAAAAGGAAACAGAAAAGTGTAGGAGTCAGTATAAAAGCAATTAAAACAGGTGAGTTTTCACAGCCCTACGGAATGCTAATAGATCCTCTAACAGGCGGATTTCCAAAGGGAGAGAGTTCCAGAGAGCCGCAGCTCTCACACGAAAAGAACGACCGCCCATCCGGCTAAGCCTGAAACGTTGGATAACCGCAAGGGATTGCCCAAGAGATCTGAGAGAGCGAGTCGGGACATAGAGATTATTGAGGATCTCGGGTGCCGATCCTTTTAAAATTTTAAAAGCCAGGCTAAGAGCCTTAAAATGGATTCGGCTTTTAATTGGTAGCCAATGTAGGGACCGCAGAGTATTGGAAACGGGACAAGACCTCGGCAGACCCACCACTGCTCTCGCAGCCGCGTTCTGTACGCGCTGCAGGCGAACGATCTCAGATTGATTAACTCCCAGCAGGAGCGAGCTGGCATAGTCCAGCCGGGAGATGATCGTCGTTTGGATGACCAACTGTCTCGTCAGGGCATCAAAAAATTTGAGCACCCGTCTCAGCCCACGCAGGACACCAAAACAGCATGCCGCCACTCTCTTAGCGTGGGTAGTAAAACAAAGGGTGTGGTCAAGCCACACTCCCAAGTTTCTAAGTTCCATCACCGGTGTAGGGGCCGGCCCTAGCTCCAGAGGCCACCAAATGTCCCCCCAGTGATCTGTTCCCCTTCCCACGATCATCACCTCAGTCTTTTTCGCGTTCAGCTGGAGACAGTTGTTATTCATCCAGCTGGCCACCTCTCAGCCCATCTCGGAACCTGGGGGCATCCTGTTCGGCATCCCCGCTGATCGTGACCACTAGCTGTGTGTCGTCGGCATACAAGACCATGGTTAGGCCCCACTGCCTGGCGACATCAGCCAGCGGCCGCACATACAGATTGAAAAGCGTGGGACTCAGCGAGGAGCCCTGAGGGACCCCCAGGTCCAGCTGATGGAATTTGGACTGAAAAGGAGGGGTGGCAACGCAGAAGGAGCGATCGCTGAGGAAGGAACGGAACCACTGCAGAGCAGAGCCACAGATGCCAATGTCCTCCAGGCGGTGCAGAAGGATGCGATGGGACACCGTGTCAAAGGCAGCGCTAAGGTCTAATAAAATAAGCGCTGCCGTTTGACCTGCATCCAACACACTCCGCAGATGTTCTACCATTGCCAGAAGGGCGGTCTCCGTGCTGTGACCAGCACGGAACCCTTCTGCGTAGGATCGAGGACATTGGCCTGGGCCAAATGCTCGGATAAAGCCAGGTTGACATGAGCCTCCATGACTTTGGCCGGGAAGCAATGAAATCGGGCGGTAGTTTTCCGGTTTTAAAGGATCCAATGATGTTTTTTTCAGGATCGGGGAAACCACCGCCTGCTTCCACTTGGCAGGAACAGTGCCTGAAGTCAAGGAAAGGTTAATCAGTGAACACACTACAGTGCGCCCCTGAAAAGACGGATCTCTAAAGAGGGCCGGTCTGAGCGGATCCGCCGGAGAACCAGACTTGACTCGTTGTGCCAACTTAACAAACCCATCCCAGGAGAGAGTAGGGAGAGAATGTTATGCCGGGCAGCTGCGAGGGCCATTCAGGGGAGTGAGTGGCAGCGTCGTACTGGGAAACGACTGATAAATGGTCTTAACTTTCTCCAGGAAGAAAGCGGCCAAGATCTCACAATGGGAGGTAGAGCCATCTACAGGCGGAACCGCTCTCTTAGCCATCAGATTTTTTAGGGCTTTGAAGATGGTCATCGAAGGGTTGTGGCTGTTACGGAATTCCGTCGCATAAAACGCCGCGCGGGCTCTACAAATAGCTCGATGGTAGAGCTTGACAGAGGCCAAATACGCCGTTTTTTTGACGGCATCATACGCCTTCCGCCACTCCCTTTCTGCCCGTCTACATGAACCCTTCAGAGCACGGAGGGCACTGTCATACCAAGGACTCGACTGCCTAGAGCTGGATTTACTTAAGATGATGGGCACCAATCTGTCGAGCGCCTTGGTAATCCAGCTGCAAAATTGGTCGTAGCCCGAGGTGGCGTCGGACAGAGGGCCTAGTGGCTCTTCAGCCATGATATAATGTAGGCCCTCTAGCCTGAGCTTATTCCAGTTCTGCCGAGGAATCCACTTAGGAGATGGAATAGTGGGGGTTTCGGAGAGAGGTAGCCAGATGGACACCAAAAAATGATCAGTCCAACCCACCGGATAAATAGCCAAAATTTGGACATCCAGTAAGTTAGTGAAAAACGGGTCCAAAATGTGACCAGCCACATGTGTGGATTGGGTGACAAGTTGGGTCAACTGAAGGGCCTCCAGATTCGCCAGAAAACCACTGATGGCCAAAGTCTGTTGGTTGTCAAAATGGAGGTTGAGGTCACCTAAGATGCAAAAATTGGCGCAGTCACTAGCTAGCGTACTAACCGCCTCAGGGAAAGCTCCCCTGAAAGCTACATTACTGCCTGGGGGCGGTATACGACCATCCCAGACAGCGTGAACTGGGGACTGATAGTAATCTTAAACAGGGCGCTTTCGCACCCTGCAATGTGCAGACCCGTCCAAGAGCACGCAAAGGTAGATTTTATAGCTAGGGCAATACCTCCACCTCTGGACAGACAATTCCACGTAAAAAGTGAGTATCCTGGGGGGCAAGCCAAATTAATTATGGCTGCATCTGTGTCCTGGAGCCAGGTCTCACTGATGATAAACAGATCTGGCTCCTCGTCGGTGATAAGGTCCATAATAGACAGATGATGTTTAACCAGAGATCTGGTATTGAGATTTAGTATCCGCAGGCCATGAACACAACCCTTGCTCAACCGAGGCACACTTATGCCTTCCGGTGGAGCAGCAAAATTGTCATAGTCCCGAATACCCGCTGGCTGGTCGAGCGACCATCCCTTGCAGGCACATTGATAGGGGCCACACAAGGGATGGTTAAGTGCAGAAACGCATCATGGGAGGGACTGCCCAATCGCCCGGAGCAAAGCACTGGTGTAAACGATCATCCTACCTCCCAAAAGGTACTAAGCGGGAGGGGCCCGCTGCGCCCAGCGCGTCCTTAGCGCGGACGGGCGCAGACGGGCAGGACTCTGGCAAGACTCCGGCAAGCGACGGCGTCCGATTGCGCGTTCCCGCTGCGCGGGAGAAGGCGACTTTAAATGGGCGGAGAAATGGAGGGAGGAGCGCAAGGACGCTCCAAGATGGCGCCCGCCTAAAGCCCAGCGTCCCAATCCAAAATGGCGCCGATCGACGATCCCCGGACCACCCACCTAACCCGGGCCCACCAAAACGGTGGTGTATCTTCCACAAATTATATGCAGGTATGAGGGGGGGGGGAGAACCCAACCAATTCCACAGTTCACAGTTAAAAGCGAAAATAAAACAAACAGTAACTCCAAAGCAAAGGTATTAAAACCAGAGCGCTAACAAACCGCAGGGCGGTAATGCGGTACCTTTTCCAGGCTGCCCGCTGCCTAAACTCGCCTTAAATAGGCGGAGAAATGGAGTGAGGAGCGCTAGGACGCTCCAAGATGGCGCCCGCCTAAAGCCCAGCGTCCCAATCCAAAATGGCGCCGATCGACGATCCCCGGACCACCCACAGAACCCGGGCCCACCAAAACGGTGGTGTATCTTCCACAAATTATATGCAGGTATGAGGGGGGGAGAGAACCCAACCAATTCCACAGTTCAAAGTTAAAAGCGAAAATAAAACAAACAATAACTCCAAAGCAAAGGTATTAAAAACAGAGCGCTAACAAACCGCAGCGCGGTAATGCGGCACCAGTAAACAAATTACTCACTTGATTGTTGATACTATTGCACTTTGTCCAGGATCTTGTAAATGTGCTATTTACATACTGAATAGACAGATAAATAGCATATATAGGGTTAGCAATAGCATACATAGGGTTAACATGAGCTCAGGAGTGCTTCTGGGACGCATGGCTCTGGGCAAAGGTAAACATTGTAGGGACAAGGACCAGGGTCTTTGCTAATACACGAACAGACGACGTTCATAAAAATTGAGAACAGAATATTTTCGGCTCAACACTGAGATTTATATTGCAGGTTCTGCTCTCTTCAAAGCCCGAAGGAGTATCCACTCATAGAGAAACGCAGGGATAGCATCGAAGACCCCTTCATCGTCCCCAAGCTCAATGTGCTGTGGAAAGCATCAGGATAGCGGTTATGAAGGAAAACCAAATTACATCTGGGAACAAGGTGAATTCTGTTTTATGAGGAACAACATTGCTCCACATCTCCCCGCCATGCTCTCCAACAAGAGGTGAGGACTTTATAGATGTTTCTACTGAAACCATTCTCTGCTTTAGAAGCTCATCATGGCTTATTCCACCAAGAATGATCACTTCACCCCGAAAACTCTCGACACTTGAAGCTTGAAGCTTGTTTGTGACACTCCTCGCAGAGGATCAGTTACAGTTTAGACCAACAAAGCACTTTCAGGGAGCAAGCTAGACTAACATCATCAAACAGCACTTTCATCTCTTTGAAAAATCCTGGGGCCAAATGATGAATGCATCACTGTCACTTGGCTTCTTTTCAATCTCTGTAAACTCTGCCAAGTAGCTCTACTCCCTAAGAAATCTCCTTGATACAAACCTGCTAATTATCTGCAGACCAGTAACCAACCTACCTTAGCCATCGAAAAGTACTGTCTTCAGTCAATAGAATAAGTAGATCAAGCGGGGCCATCTATAAGCTGCCTGAGGCTTCTGAGCAGGTTCATGCGTCACTTAAAGTCCTAGAAGACGTGTATCAAAGAGCAGACGATAGACCGGATGCTTTACTATAGAAGAAGTGATGTCAACATCTGGCAACCATGGCTACTTCTGGTCAAGAATGCCATATCCTACTTTAACACTTTGGGCCATATTTACAAACATATCTTCTTTTTTTTTTATTTCAAATCGTTTTTATTGAGAATTTTTGAAAAAAGAAAGAAAAGACAATACAATAAAGCTTCAATTACATAGATCGATTCAAACATGCTGTTAAGTGACACCTACACATAACTAAAGGAAAAATAAAGACAAGTAGATCAGATACATTGCATCCTAGCTATCAGAAAGCATGGTATTCACAGTGCGTTCAGATACAGAACTATACAATCAATGGATCATACATGAGTAAAATACATGAGCAAGTCTACATCACCGGGGGTCATAGTGAAAAGACGATGCATCTAGAGATTTCCATAATTTTTTGCTGGAAGGCTTCCATGTAGCCAATTGCAGCGCTGGGTTATCTGCTCTTCTCAACAAGCATTTGCAATGCAATAGGTCTCGCATTAGGAAAGTTTGAGCTATTGGTCTTGTAAATGACAACATTTTTATTAATGTGTTGGTTTTGAAAATAGCGAAATTAATAGCTTTGCCATTTACAATGCCAATACTTTTATCTTTTGCAAATGTGACAACTTTAGCATTTGTAATGCAACATGTTTTGTATTTATGTGACTTAGATGTATTGATATTACAGATAACAAAGGCTTTTAATTTTTTTTTAAAATAATTAATACTTAAATAAAAGTTATTGTAATTTATAATGGCAATAGCTTAAATTTTGTAAATAACTTTTGTGAAGATTATGTTCAGTGTATTTTATTGTGATGAAAATCCAAGAACAGAAGTGAAATATTAACATCTTTTTATGACATTTGTAATAAAGCTTGAAACATTTAGAGAAAATATTTGAACCAGTTATTGTTGAATGGTTGCACAGATTGATACTGTGGTGGCACTGAGTGATGTTGTGGTGGCGACGAGTGATGCTGTGGCGTTCAGTGATGCTGTGGTAGCGCATAGTGATGTTGTGGTGCCCCTGAGTGATGCTGTGGTACTCCTGAGTGATGCTGCGGTGGTGCGATAGATAGAGTGAGGTCGATAGATAGCTAGAGGGAGGGCGAAAGATAGCTAGAGGGAGGGCGATAGATGTAATGTAATGTAAAAATCACTTATATAGCGCAAAAACTGTCATCCTACGGGTATCCTGGCGCTTTTAGAAATGGTGATGGTCCGCACATTACCAGCCCGTAATAGGCAGTGAAAGAACTAGTTTTCCATCTTAGGAAACAACCAGGTTTTCAGATTCTTTCTGAAACAGGTCCATGAACTGGCCTGTCTGATGGTCTGGGGCAGCTAGAGGGAGGGCGAAAGATAGATAGAGTGAGGGCGAAAGATAGATAGAGTGAGGGTGAAAGATAGATGGAGTGAGGGTGAAAGATAGATGGAGTGAGGGTGAAAGATAGATGGAGTGAGGGTGAAAGATAGATGGAGTGACGGCGAAAGATAGATAGATAGAGTGAGGGCGAAAGTTAGATAGAGTAAGGGCGATAGATAGATAGTGTGAGGGCGATAGATAGATAGCGTGAGGGAGATAGATAGCATGAGGGCGATAGATAGATAGCGTGAGGGCGATAGATAGATAGCCTGAGGGCTGATGGAGCGGTAATTTCTTCTGGTAATTTCTCAATGCAAACCCCTCATGCTACCTCTAATTTACCGCTCAAAAGGTGTTGGGTCCTTCACACCATGTATTACCTTCAGGAGACTTTAATAATCATGAACAGTCAAAAATGCAATTATTATTTGAAGCCAATAAAGAGTGTTGTATTTAAAGGGTTTTATTTTCTAGTCAAAAGTTAAGTTTTCTCTGACCATTTATTCATTAGTGAAATATCAATCAGGTTACAGAATTTGGAAAACACAAAAAAAGTAGCATTAATCCAGAACATTTTACAGTCTGCATATAAGCATTACATATAGGATATAAAATGTGGCGCAAAATGTCATTCAAAATTCTTAAGGAGTTTCTAAGAAAAAATAGTCTTGCAAGGCTAATCAAAAATCAGATAGTTTACAAAAATCTCCCATTAAGAGAAATAAATGCATAAGTCAAATAAATCTTTTCAGACCTAATTAATTAGTCAAAGCATAACTGAAAGTTTAGCATCTAAATCTAAAAAGCCTTTCTATCTGTTTGGTGCCCTGTGCATCTCTGTGTCTAAAGAGGAAAGCAGCCCCTCCTTCACAGGCCTCAAAGGAATGTGGCCTGCAGTGCCAAGATATGACGTGGAAGCAAGAAACCTCCCCCTGACTCTCCTCGGACGCACCTCCCCTTCGGCAATCTCCCGGGACGGTTCTCGTACCTAACCCATAGGATGTCTGGCCTAATCTGTTCCTTCTCTCAAGAGCTCACACACGCCCCTAATGAGCCTAGAAGCCAGCTGAGCTGAGAAAGCCAGCCCCTGCTCCGGAGAGGTTAGTATGTATACACTAAATTTTGGCAGACTACACAAAATGTTTCAACTTTCAGGAAAAGCTGTACTGATTGGTCAGTCATGATGGCATGAGTTCTCATCACCCTGACTCATTCTAAAAACCTGACTATATCAGTTTTAACAAAAGAAGCATACATAATAAATACATTTTATAAGTTTGCAACAATTGCTAGGGCAAATGTTTCTATAGTTTTCCTTCCTTCCTGCCAAAGAGCAGTCAGATGGATACTTTTAACTAACTGGTACATTGGCACAGTCACAAGAATGTACAGATCAAGCTGTCCTTGACTTCTTCGTGGTTTGAGTCAAGCTGCCACAGTCTGCGCATGCTCTCTTCTCTTTCAAAGCAAGCCATAGCCTGGTTTCACAGGCAGCCATTTAATGGTAGGCCCCAAAATAAAACAAACAAAAAGATAATATTAATGTCATGTATAAATATTTACCTAGCCAAGCTACTAGTGTAAAGCAGCTTTTCTATTATTTATGACAACATGGCAATGTGCAACAAAGAAAAAGAGATGTTATTAACTGAAAATATTTATCAAAATATGCAACAAGTCAAAGTCTATTAAGACAGAAATAGTGGATGTAGATTATAAGGGATGAGCTGGGAAGAGAGAAACATATTCTATTAATCTTCAAAGCTAAAAAGGCCACTTTTCTCTACATTGCAAAAACACATGTTAATTTAGCAAAAGCATTTCAGACTAAATAGGCCTCACTTTCATGTTTTTCATGTCCCATGTTTTTAACTTGCACCAAAAGGTGCGTGGCAATTTAAATGCAGTCTGTCTGAAGCACAAAAATGAAACAATGCCTGACTGCAGATGAAATCTGCACCATCAGGGCGATAGATAGATAGCATGAGGGCGATAGATAGATAGCGTGAGGGCGATAGATAGATAGCGTGAGGGCGATAGATAGATAGCTTGAGGGCGATAGATAGATAGCGTGAGGGCGATAGATAGATGTGTGTGGTTGTGTGTGTGTGGTTGTGTTTGTGTGTGGTTGTGTGTGTGGCTGAGCATGTGACTGAGCGTGTGGCTGAGTGTGTGTGGGGTGATGTTTGTTTGTGGGTTGATGTTTGTGTGTGGGGTGATGTTTGTGTGTGGGGTGATGTTTGTGTGGGGGTGATGTTTGTGTGTGTGGTTGTGTGTGTGTGTGTGTGTGGTTACAGAAGGATGTATGTGGAAGAGAGCTGCAGATCAGCACAGCAGAAGAGAACAGGGAGTTAAAGAAGGAGGCGGGTGGTAGAGAACAGCAGATCAGTACAGGAGAAGAGAACAGGGAGTTAAAGAAGGAAGTGGGGTGGAAGAGAGCAGCAGATCAGCACAGGAGAAGAGAACAGGGAGTTAAAGAAGGAGGCGGGTGGAAGAGAGCAGCAGATCAGCACAGGAGAAAAGAACAGAGTTAAAGAAGTAAGCGGGGTGGAAGAGAGCAGCAGATCAGCACAGGTGAAGAGAACATGGATATAAAGAAGGACGTGGGGCGATAGAGTGAGGGCGATAGATAAGATAGAGGTAGGGCGGTAGAGTGGGTGAGGGCGGTACAGTGAGTGAGGGCGGTAGAGTGAGTGAGGGCAGTAGAGTGAGTGAGGGCGGTAGAGTGAGGGCGGTAGAGTGAGGGCGGTAGAGTGAGGGCGGTAGAGTGGTGATGGTGTGTGAGAGGGTGTGTGGGGGTGTGCGAGGGTGAGGGTGAGGGTGTGAGTGAGGGGTGTGTGGGGGTGCGGGTGTGTGAGTGAGGGCATGTAAGGGTGAGGGGGTGTGAGGGAGAGGGATGATGAAGGCAAAGGTGTGTGCGGGAGAGGGAGGGTGGGTGTATGAGGGTGAGAGGGTGTGTGAGGGTGAGTGAGAGGGTGTGTGAGGGGGTGGGTGAGGGGGTGTGAGGGTCAGGGGGGTCAGGGGTGGTGAGAGGGTGGGTGAGAGGATGAGGGGTGTGTGAGGATGAGGGGGTTGTGGGGGTGAGGGGGTGTGAGGGTGAGAGGGGGTGTGAGGGTGAGAGGGGGTGTGTGAGGGTGAGGGGGTGGTTGAGAAGGTGTGTGAGGGAGGGTGGGTGAGGGTGAGAGGGTGGGTGGGCGCGGGTGAGAGGGTGAGTGAGGGTGAGGGTGTGCGTGAGGGTGAGGGGGTGTGAGGGGGTGTGAGGGTGAGATGGGGTGTGAGGATGAGGTGGTGTGAGGGTGAGGTGGTGTGAGGGTGAGGGGGCATGAGGGTGAGGGGGTGTAGGGTGTGAGGGTGAGTGAGGGTTGTGAGCGTGAGGGGGTGAGTGAGGGTGAGGGAGGTGAGGGTGTGTGAGGGAGTGTTGGGGGTGTGTGAGGGTGAGGGGTGTGAGAGTGAGGAGGTGTGAGGGAGGGTGAGGGGGTGTGAGGGTGAGGGGGTATGAGGGTGAGGGGGTGAGAGGGTGTGTGAGGGTGAGAGGAGGGTGAGAGAGGGTGAGAGGGGGTGTGAGGGTGAAAGGGGGTGTGAGGGTGAGAGGGGGTGAGGGTGGGGTTGTGTGTGAGGGTGAGAGTGTGAGTGAGGGTGGGTGAGGGGGTGTGAGGGTGAGGGGGTGTGAGATTGAGGGGGTGTGTGGGTGAGGGTATGCGAGGGTGAGGGGGTGTGAGGGTGAGGGGGTGTGAGGGTGAGGGAGGGTGAGGGGGTGTGTGAGGGTGAGAGATGTGTGAGGGTGTGTGAGGGTGAGAGGGTGTGTGAGGGTGGGTGAAAGGGTGGGTGAGGGTGTGTGTGAGGGTGAGGGGCTGTGAGGGTGAGAGGGGGTAAACCGAATGAAAGAGGAACACAAATAAAAGGAATCGCTTGAAGATAGAAGTCAATGGAAGATCAAAGAGAGAAAACAGGCACCTACGGAACCGAACAGGAATACAAATAAAATGAAACACCTGAAGCAGGTGGGCCACGGAATATCAAAAAGAGAGAGCAGGCACATATAAAATGAAACAGGAATAAAAATAAAAGTAAACACCTGAAGCACGTGGCCATGAAAGATCAAAGAGAGCGAGCATGCACATACCGAATAAATCAGGAATACAAATAAAAGGAAACACTTGAAGCCAGGAGGCCATAGAAGAACAAAGAGAAAAAACAGGCACATAGGGAATGAAACAGGAATACAAATAAGAGGAAACAGCTGAACCAGGTGGGCCACAGAAGATGAAAGAGAAGGAGCAGGCACATATAAAAAGAAACACGAATACATATAAAAGGAAACACCTAAAGCAGGTGAGCCACGGACAATCAAAGAGAAAGCAGGCACATATCGAATAAAACAGGAATACAGATAAAAAGAAACACCTTATGCAGATGTCCCACGGAAAATGAGAGAGAGAGAGAGCAGGCCCATACTGAATGAAATGGGAATACAAATAAAAGGAAACACCTGAAGCAGGTGGGTCACGGAAGAACAAAGAGAGTGCAGGCACATAGTAATGAAACGGGATTGCAAAAAAATCCTTTTACCAGTAACCCTTGCAGGCAAATATATGGTGACCTGCATGTGCTGAAAGATAGGACACATTTTGGCGAACTCTGTCGCCTTGCTCACTCAACGTCAGTGCTTTGGAACCCAACCATATTTTAAAACATCACTAAACCAGTCATGTGCTAAGGCGTCACCTGACAGGTAGAGAACATGGTGAAAAGACTTTCTAAATACCAAAATCATTCTACCTTAGGCACTGGCGTCTTGCAGATTATATCACAGTAAATCATATTATGATTTTTTTTAAAATATATATATATATATGCACATTTATACAATTTACACTTGCTTAGCGTATAATATACCTTTGGTATGGCATCGCAACATCTTTTCCTCGTGATGTGTGTGGGGATCAGAGAATACTGGGGGGCTATGGGGATTAAACTCCTGGTAGTGCTGATGGTATGTGGTAGGACCATAGAGGTCTGGCAGCAGGCGGAGGCTCTGAGGACAAGGAATAGCTGATAGAAAGGCTGCAAGACTTCACGGATTCACTTTTTAGCTTGTCATCATGGCGTGTCTATTCTAATTACTGGGGGCATTGATGGAGAATGGAGGGCCTTATAGTAGATAAGCTACCGGAGTAATAGCAGGAAAAGGAGTCCAGTTGTGTGAAGTGCTCATTAGCAATCGGCTGGAATTATCTCCATAACAATGTTTGCTTTGACTGCAAGACTTCCAGTTAATTGCAATTATCGCGGATTGGCTATGAAGGGAAGACAGCATGTGCTCGGTTTCTCTGGTCATGTGATGGCTTCTTTGCAGAAGTACTTCAGGCATGATTACTTGCGTGTGTGCGTGCACGTGTGCTAATGGAGACCCCCCCCCATATACTCTCTCCGCTGGGCCTCCCGTCTCCGCATGAGACACTATGCACTGTCTTCTTCTTTGTGAATCTCCAGCTCCATTACTCTGTGTTTCTGCAACGTCACAAGGCCGGGCTACAATCCAGATACTTAGGTTCGCACGCTGTTTTGCAGCTACCTATATCATGACGTGACAGGTTTATGATCTCATAATAAAACACACTCACGTTTGCAAATATGTTTAAAAGGAAATAAATCACGTCTAAGCTCTGTAGACTAATATATCCACTGTAGGGAATATGTGTTTGACCCAGGGGTTCGATTCCAGCCAATACCATTCAGCCTTTCATACTTCTGAGGTCGATAAAATGACTACCATTATGCCTGGGGTACATTTAGGAAGTGATATTCCATCCCAAGATGTCATTCGGAGTGAATGTGGGCTTTATTTTACACACACACACGTCACTCACTGTACGTTAAGGTTTCGAAATCGGGTTTACCTATCTGTTTCTGATGTCTGCATTTGTTGAATGGATTTTTGTTGGACGGTGTATATCTTTTTTTAGCGATCCGTAAAGGTGTGAATAACAGATACAAATTGCTCTACAGTAGGACCCTGCAAGCAAGTGTAATAAAGAGTGCAAAGGGCGAAGTGCACGAGCCATATTCATAAGGGTCAGAGTGTCGTGCCTCGCTGACTGGACCGCAGGGCGAGGTGGATTGAGCGTGCAGTAGTGAAATGGATCCAAAAAAAGCAAACAGCATAGAAAACGATCGCTATGGTAAAACAAGTATATGTAAAACGGGCCGCCGTGCTGCCCGCGGCGACCCGGAAGCTCTTGCCCGGCCGGCCAATCCGCTTGCGCCGACCGGAAGTCCCGCCTCCTGAGGTCCGGGAGAAGAAAGCCTGACGGCGCATGGAGCGCCCTGCCGGTCCTGGGTAGCCCGGGTCCCCAGGAGGGGGCCCGGGGAGAAAGAGCAGTGTGGAGCCTGTTGCGGGGCTCCTCTGACCTGAGGGAGCCCCGATCCAGTAGAGGAGACGCGCCGTGAGGAGCAGAGAGCGAGAGGAGCCCCGCCGGAAGAGAGCAGCCGGTGAGTGGGGCCCAGGGCTGATGTGAAGTTAGAGTCCCCCGTAGGGGACTCCGTGCCTGCCTGTGTGTATGCCTGGGGGGTAGGGGGGGAGTGTGTGCGCGTGTGTGCGCGAGGGAATGTGTGTGCGCATGCGTGACTGTGTGAATGAGAGAGAATGTGAGGCAGGGGATAGCACGGCGACGTGCGCGCCCTAGAGGAGGAATCTGAGACAGCGAAGCTCGTGCTTGAACGCTGTCTCACATTCCCCCAGACACGCCAGCAAAAGATGTCTTCGCAGATAAAGCAGGCTTCGCCTGCTTTTTAGGTCTGCTCGACCTAAAAAGGAGTGCCACTCCTTCCAGATTTTAAAATTGACCTCCGTAGAGCTTTTCCATTTGCAAAGGATGACCTTGCATGCCAGTGTTAACATTAGATCTAAAAGTTGACGGTCATGGATGTCTGGCAACTGAGTGTCTAGTGTACTTAGTATAACGTAGATAAAGTCCTTTACGGGGTCAATTTTAAAGATTTGGTGAATATAAGCAAAGATTTTCTCCCAGAATGTCTGCAAGATAGGGCAGTAAAAAAGCATATGGGCAAGATCCCCGGCCGCCGTCTGGCAATTCCAGCAATTGGGTGTGTCTTTCAGGTGGCATTTATACAGCCTATGTGGAGTCCAGAACGTTCTGTTCAGCAGCATGTATTTTGTCTGGCAAAGAATTGGGGATACCTTATTGGACAAGGCGGTTTTATGTATTACATCCCAGTCTATCGCTATTCCCGTTGAGTTAGATTCCGATTCCCATTTGCCTTCCGCCAGTCTGTGGGATTTCTTGGGCAGAGGTAGGAGTAGCCTATACACTTCAGACACAAAGTGGCCAGCATGAGTCAGATGTGGCAGACGTGTCACAAGCCAAGATGAGTCAGTGATTAGGTTACGTTTAGAGATGATGGATTTCAATTTCAGGAAGTGGTAAAAATCTATGGGGGGCAGGTTATAAGTCATCTGTAGTTTCGAGAAGGGAATGGGCTGTGCACCATCGTAGAGGTCCTTAACCATGTTAATGCCCTTTTCAGCACACAGGTCCCAAGAAAGGGTTTTGCCATCTAACTTGAACATAGGGTTTCTCCACAGTGACACAAAGGTGGTTTTTTTGATAGTGGAACTAGTTTTATGGGATTGGTCAAGCCTTAACAAGGCTCGTCTAGTATTCAACAGGATGTATTTGGAATGAGGTAAGTGTGTTAAGTCCATAGTAAGGAGGGTTGGAAGGGGTGCGTGTGAGATGATAGATTTTTCAATAGTTAACCACACTGGAACATAGGATGGAGAGTCTACCAGCCAGAGAGCTCCCTGTTTGCAGAGGAAAGCCGTCTGGTAGTTCCTGAATGAGGGAAGGCCCAGGCCGCCTTTCTCTTTTGCTAGTTGCAACTTTTTTAATGATATCCTGGCTTTTTTCCCTCGCCACCGAAACCTCCAAACAGCTTATCCACTTTTTTGATTAAATCGTCCGTAAAAGTCATGGGGAGCATGCTAGCTAAATAGTTCACCAGTGGAGTAGACATCATTTTAAGAGTTTCAGCCCTACCCCACCAGGAGAGAAACTTGGGTGGCCAGCCGTCTAACAGTGTGGAGATCTTTTTTAAGGTTAGTTCCTCATTCACTTTTAAGGTTGATATTAAATCTTTCCCAAAATCAAGGCCCAGGTATTTAAAATATTGTGGCTGCCAGGTGAGGCCAGAGGTTCCGAGGATGTCCTTATTTCCGACATTATTCAGGAGTTTGACCTCCATTTTATCCTTGTTTAGTTTATAGCCTGAGACCCTGGAGTATTCATCGATCGTATTCATTAGCGCAGGAATAGCTTCATCCGCTCTTTCCGACATAATGAGTACATTGTCCGCATATGCGGTTAGTTTTACAGTGCAGCCATTGAATGGGATACCAGCAATGGCATCATTATGCCAAGTTTTGTGAATGCTACGCCTAAGTTGAATTTGTGCAACACTGCTTCGAGAAAATCCCAATCGACTTTGTCAAAAGCCTTTTCGGCATTTAACGTTATTGCCGCTGTGGGGTTATCTAGAAGTTTTTCTTTCTCCAGCACATGTGCCAGTACTCTGGTGTTATCACTGGATAGTCTATGTTTTAAAAATCCTGCCTGAGATGGATGGATTAGGTTGGGGAGAACTCGCTGAAGACGGGCCAAAAGAATCATAGCTAGTATCTTACAGTCGAGATTAATTAAGGAAATGGGTCTATAATTTTTTGGCAGGGATGGGTCCTTACCATCTTTGGGGAGTACCGCTATAATTGCCTCTGCTAGGGTTCCCTTCACCTCACCTGTGTCGCTAATTTCTTGGAACAGGTGGAGAAGAGGGTCTACTAGAGATGAGGTAAAACTTTTGTAGAATTTAGCAGTGAAGCAATCAGGACCAGGCGCTTTACCACATTTTTGGCCTTTGATCGCTTTCTCTATTTCATTCGCCGTGATCGGGTCGTTGAGACTCCGTTGTTCTTCCGATGATAGCTTTGGTAAATCACATTAATTCAGGTAGTCCTGAATCCTCCCCTCTTCTACCGATGTATTTTTAGCGTACAGGGTTCCATAGAAGTCCTTAAAAACTGCTGTTATTTCATTTGGTTCTGAATGGCCTACCCCTGCAGTGTCCTTAATGACATTGATTGAGTTTTTCTGAACCTTGAATATTAGGTAAGCGGCCAAGCTTTTGCCCACCTTACTGGATTCGCAGAGTTTAAATCTTCGTCTTCTGTCTAGCCATACACCTGCCCTTTCACTCACCAGTTTATTGTATTCATATTTCTTATTAGTCATTGTATTGAATGTCTTGTTATCTCTATCTATCTGGTGTTTATTTTCTAATTCCAATATCTCACGTTCTAGTGTTTCCAGTTTAGTTTTATGTTCTTTATTCATCGCTGAGCGAATTTTGATGCATATCCCTCTGAGCGTACTTTTTAAGGCTTCCCAACGTACAAGATCTGAGGTATCCCCTCTCCCATTCAGCTCTAGATACGAACGAAAGGCGGATTGGATAGCAATCCGGTGTTGGTCTTTATTTAAGATCTCATCATTTATTCTCCACGATGTTTGTCTTGGGGAGGGTTTAATGTTGGTGAGGAGAGGGAGATACATGAATGATCCGACATGACTCTCGGTTCAATAGATGTATCCTCTATCCTTAGAACCCCATTCTGTGTAATAAAAATGTAATCAATACGCAAATAGGAGTCGTGTGGGGAGGAGTAGAACGTGAGTCCATATCCGTGGGATTTTGTATTCCCCATGTGTCAACCAGATGAAAACAATGGCACAAATTAAGGAATGCTTTGTGCGATTTGTTTGGCTTGAAAGTGCACCGTGAGTCTCTATCTAGGGTTGGATCTAATGGAAGATTGAAATCCCCGGCCAGTAAGTGCACGGCCGAGTCTGGAATAGACTCAACTTGCTTCGCTAGGCCATCCCAAAAACTTAGGTCACTAGTATTAGGGGCATAGATGTTGGTGACGTAGATTTCTGTGTTATCTCTGCTCAACCTGGCCGTAACCCATCTACCTTTTTCATCAGCAGATGAGGATAATAATTCCACTTTGGACTTTTTGGCTATTAGTATCAATACTCCATTCTTCTTACCCACCGCCACTGAACCTACCACTTCAGAATAGAATTTATTCCGTAACGTGTAGAATTGTTTTGTATCTAGTTTGGTTTCCTGTAATAATACACTATCTCCTTTTTGCCTGCGCAAATAATCCAATATCTTTTGTCTTTTTATGGGTTGATTTAATCCTTTTACATTCAGGGACAGGATTTTTACTTTGTCTACGGTGGCCACCCCAAGCAACGTGTCAAGTGTAGAATGTATCATTTCAAACAGTTATGAACATTATAAGATCAGTATGATTCTTAGAGAAGTATGTTCCCCTCAGCTTGCTGAGTGTGTCACCTGACCGACTAGGACAACGAGCAATCGTGAAAGCTTGTAAGGATGGCATGCAAACGTCACATCTTGTCCATACAAAGAATAAGCAAGAAAATGAAAATGAAAATGAGAACCAAAGCATACAACATACACCCCCCCACTATCCTCCCACTCCCCCTCCCCACCCTCCCCAACCGCAAGTAGTAAGCATGGTGACTTGAGGAAAATCGCAGTGTTCCCTCCAGTCAATGTTAATATAGTAGAAACATTGGAACAATTTCTTGAAGCATTAAACCTTATACTAAGTCTGCTAGATCCATGAACGATGCAACTCAACTTCATAACCGCAGCTCCGTCAGTTCTAAACAAAAACTTGTATACTTAACAGCAAATGGGACAGCTTTGTGTCTGTAGATCTAGAGGAAGCAGTTGTGGACTGATTTACATGGCAAGACCTACTGAGATGCGTTGTTACCATTAGGGTTTTAACCTGTCGGCTAGCTTCTACCGCCCCATCCTCATTATTCAAGGTAGTTGAAGGCAACTTACGAAGGCAGACAGTGTTTAGCACCATAATAACAGGTCAGAGCAATAAAGCAAAATAGTAGATCAGAGCATTGAGGCAAAACACTAGTTAGGCGCGTACTTAGGCAAACATTCCAAGCAATAATGGCACAGAGGAGACAAGAGTGCAGCGGATTGCAGGGATTGTGACCAAGAGTGGTGCACTAGAGCAATGTTCGCATTGGTAGATGGAGTTCGGAAATGTATCACAAGGTGGGCATCCAATTGGCAGTTCAACCCTTGTCTTAACCAGAGAACAGCACCCCTGGCTGCGCAACCACCAGAGCTACAAGCCCATTGTCATGGTGAATCAGAGCAACCAGTAGGGTTATATATAGTTAGATTAATCAAAGGATATTCATGTGTAGCCAGAAGCCAAGGCCGCCATATTGTCAGGATTGTTTGTGTCCATGTCGCGTTCTTCCAAATCATCTAACATACGTTTGAGTTTCATGGGGTCTGAAAAGATGTGAAGAGACCCACGAACGATCACTCTGTACTTTGCTGGGACCACAAAACCAAATTGATTACCCCTTGATTTCAGTTGTGGACGTAGGGCCAGGAACGCTTTCCTCACATCTACTGTATCTTTGCTATAGTCCTGTGAGATGTAAATCTTTGCGTCCCTCCATAATTTTGTGGTTGTGTTTCTGGACAAAGGCGAGGATTTGTTCCACGTGCTGATATCGTAGTGGCTTACAGACGATGGATCTCGGTCCTTTTTGCCTTTTGGTGATCCTCCCCGGAATTCTGTGTGCCCTGTCGATTTCTAGGGGATGGACGAAGGTCAAATTTGTGGCTTGAGCAAACCATGATTCCAGGAATTAGACACAGAAGCCCTGCGAGTCCTCGGATCCCTCCGGTACACCGAAAATGCGTAGGTTTCCCCTCCTATTCCTGTCCTCCAATTTGGCCAGCTTCCTTGTTGTTTGGTCCGAAGATATGTTCAAGTGTTTTAGAGCCGCACACGTTTTAAATTCAATGTCTTCAAGTCGGCTAATCCTTGACTCCGTCTCTGCAAGACGTGCGTTAGTATCCCTTATATCCTGCCGAATTGCCACTACTTCTTCTTTGGTTGTTTTGGCTAGGTCCTTAACCTCATCTAGCCTGCTTAGGATCATGTCTATTGCGTCGGTGGTGACTTTCTTGGTTTTGATAGGTGATCCTGGGTTTGAATGGTCAGACTTGACCCTTTTCAGGGTATTTTGCTCCTTGGTGTCCATTATGCCTGCTCCGGAGACTAGTCGTTGCCTCGTGGGAGACGTGGCTACAAGCACGTAGAACTGGTATGTATTGATTCCGTTAGATTATATGGGAATCACAGGGCAGGTAGCCAGGCGGTGGGATTAGAGGGTCTGATCCAAATGAAGACTTATCCGGAATGTAAATTGGCCGATGGTTGTGAATTGGCACGTGCAGCAGCAATGCACTTCCTCTTATTGTGATAGTTTCAAGGACATTGAGAGTCTTTCACAGCATTTGTAAGCGCACTGCCATAGATCCTACAGCTGAACACACAACATATAAAAGTTCCTCATCATTGATGTCAATTGTAGGTTGAACAGGTTAATTAGAGCTGCAACGCTATCTCTTTGGGACAAAGTCAATGAGAATCGATTCTTTTGAGCGCTGTAAGGTACTTAGCGACTGATATTACCTTGAAAAACCACATTCTCCAGTTTTTATTCACTCTGCTTCTTTGTCACACACAGAAAGCAGCTTTATGTTGAGGGCGCTGCACATATTCAGGTTGGATGCAAGACCGCTATTGGTATAGATCTAAACACAGTGGGCCCAGTCCGTGATTGTGAAGCAGCGAGGAAGCACTCGTGGATCTGACATTGTGCGCACTCCAAGACGCTGCGAAAGATCGCTCATGACCGCCAGGACACGTGGCTTCATAGAGGCAAACACTGCACTTAGGGGACTCGTGTGTGCCACTCGCTGACCAGACCCTCATCAAATGGGTAAAGCCCTGTGCTCAAGCAGTACGATGGTTGTTAATTTGCTGTTATGCAAGTGTCCCATTATTGTTCAATTAGGATTAGATGCAGAGTCAGATCGCGTCAGGCAGTTGCGAAAAATGGCGGCCGCCATCTTGGTAAAGGGTCTAAGCGCCAGAAGCGTTATCCGTGGCGAGTCGCTGTAAAGCTGAATTGTACTCACGCGTTCGTAGTACCGATTAGGGGTCCGCTGTTGCTCGAGGCCCTCAAGCCCTCACCGCATGGATAAGTTAATCGGCCTCGTTCAATGGTCGCGGAGGCACCGCACACTCGCTTTCCCGCCGGCATCACGGCTGGAGCGATCTGGGTCTCTTCAAAGTTTACAGGCTCTCGGGCATCTCCACTCGTAAAAAACAGCTCACTGCACTCCCTTCATCTTCCGATTCACGGAACTGCTACCGCATCCAAGATTCAGCCGGATATAAAGGTTCCAATCTCTTATTTGGAGCCACGTTACGGGAGGAGAGACGCTCTAAACCGTCATCTTCCTCGGCATCCCAACCACGCCCCAGTATGTCCTTACAAACATATCTTCTGAATGATTTAGGAAATCTTTAAAGTTCTAGATTTATACACAAACTGGTGACTAGAGACAAATGTGGCACACATCACAACTACTCCAGGCCTCTTCTAATTGGTGCCGCAAAGCTTGTATATTGGCAGCTCTCGACCTCTCAGGCGCTTTCAACATCTTCGAGCAGGACTTGGCGATAAATGTACTGGGACACAGAATTGGCTTGGGAAATCAGATGCTGAACTTTTTCGCATCATGGACCTCTGCTCGGAAGTAAATGGGAAAGCTGGGCTTGCACTCATCTGAAGAATCTCAGATGGTACGCTTTGCCCCACAAGGGATCATGAAAAGAATATTGAGAACATAAATATTGTATGGATGGACTATTGTATCAAAAATATTGAGGGCCAAAATATCAAGAAGGTCAGTGCAAATAGGTCAGCATAGATGTACTCTTCTTAACTCTACATCTACGTACCTTGATGATATATAATATATATATATAGTAGAAGTATACTTACCATCACAATAATTTTTTCTTGATAGTTTTGACAAAATATTTTTTCCCACGAGATCTGTGTTTTCGATATTCTGTATAGATACCGCCACAAGGCTCTCTTCTGCCGCCACACTTTTTAAGCTCTATATGGACCTCTCACCGTATCCCTCGCAGATTAAAAAGTAAAGATACATCAATTATGCAGATGATACTCAAAGACAACATCTGTCGAAGATATCCAAATGTTGCAATCTTAACGCATACAAATATAGCATTGGATGAAAATTTACTGATATAAAACCCTCGTAAAACCCTAAAAATACCATATTCCTCCTATATTCTCCAAAGCACCATGGGTAGCTCGACCTATTAATACTGCCTGAAGTAACTCTGGGGCATATTATCAAGCCTGTGCGCTAAAATTATCGCCGCTTTATCGGCCGAAAACGGCCGATAAAGCGGCGATAATGGGCTTGATAATATGCTCTATGGAATTCCAATCGAAGCCCATGTTAGATGTCTTCACATCTAACATGTGCTTCGATTGGAATTCCATAGAGCATATTATCAAGCCCATTATCGCCGCTTTATCGTCCGTTTTCGGCCGATAAAGCGGCGATAATTTTAGCGCACAGGCTTGACAATATGCCCCTCTATTTCTCTTAAAACCTATGGCCTGAAGTAAACAATTCATCCTGAACAACACTGTTCCCTTCAGCAGTATTTGGCAGGCATTATTGTTTTGTGCCTCCTGACTTTAAGTCACGACACCCCTATATCAGCCCTCAAGTGACGATATATCATCATGATGGTAAGGCAGGGCGGCTCTGCCATACACTTCCTCCATGAAGCAGCTCTTGCCATGTTTGAGAGATAGATTCTACAGGAAAGACATCAACCGACAAGCAAGAGTGCTTTGAATGAGAGGGGGTGGATGTGGCTGTGGTGGTGGATGCACGGCCTCCGCTACACCGCAGTATACTCTACCCGTTTCATAGCGCCCAGTGGACAGCCGACCGAACTTTGTGACCTCACTATATCTGAGCATCATTGAGATGCAGTCTTAGCACACAAAATGGCTTCCATGCACAGTAAAGCAGGCCATCAGTGGGCTCAAGGGAAGGAAATATGCAGTGGAGCTGGGCCCGACCCGAGACTACAGAGCCAAGTGGAAGGGGTTGTGCTGTGGCAGCATTTGAGGAGAGGTGGCTTGAATCCGCCCAGACTCAGTACGCACGCGGCACGGTGGGCTGGCGCGCATCACAGCTCTTTAGGTTGCCTGAGAGCATGCAGCGTACGCCAGCATTAGAAGATCAAGCCAAGACTGATGGAGGGGAACTTTCTTTGTCTTTTGACAAGTCTGGTGGCGGCTTAGAGCCCTGCTCTGAGGTGGACTAAGGTGAATTCTGCCGTTATTGTGAGACATTACAGTGACTGGCCAGGTGTCTGGATGTTTGTGTCTAACCAAAAGAGTCTGATTCTGCTGACGTGAAGCGAGCCTTCCAAGTCTTCAGGCACCCAAACGCTTGTTTCCACCAGCCAATTTCTTCACAATAGGTGGGCGAAATTCCATACTTTTTCCACATGTAATATTAATACAATTTACAGATTGTACAGAATTAAGCTTGGGAGGTAGACGGGAAACATACATAACAACGTGGGCATTACCCCGCACTGCTACTACAACGCTGCAATTACAACGCAAGTCGTTACCACGACTTGCGCTGGAGGATAGGGAATAGTTTAATTTTCTATCCAACACCTTCCCTACTATCAACGTGGGCTGGAGTTGGAATAGAAAATTAAACTATTCCACTATCCAGCGCCCCCCAATGCAAGTCGTTGTAACGACTTGCGTTGTAAAAACTGCGTTGTAATGGCATGCGGGAATAGTTTAATTTTCTATCCAACACCTTCCCTACTATCAACGTGGGCTGGAGTTGGAATAGAAAATTAAACTATTCCACTATCCAGCGCCCCCCAATGCAAGTCGTTGTAACGACTTGCGTTGTAAAAACTGCGTTGTAATGGCATGCGGAGTAAAGCCCGTGTTGTAATGCCGTACAACCGCGGTAGACAGCATGGAAATCTTATAGGAGGTATGCTGTTGCATAAAAAAAGGCATGCAGGAGACCAGCTGAATGCATTGTCCATCCAGTTTCTAAAGCCATGAACAAGTGGACAACACCAATGTCACAGCTCAGTCATGATGTCACTGCCCATCAGCATCCAATGAAGAAACTTTGACTGTGCACTGTCTCCTGATCTTGAGAAACTGAATGAGACACCATTGATGGAAAGGTCAGATTTTCAGCAAGAGCTGCAATGCCCTAATGATGCAAATGACAACACTGAAAAGGAGCACCAAGGCTGGGTTTTCACTGCAAGAGAGGGTGCTGGTCAGAAGCCTGTGTCTGTGGGTTCCCATGAGGAGTCTTTGGGCATAAGCTACAAATGCATCAACCTGGGATTCGTAATTTGTTACCCGTAAAATATGAATCGCAAATTGATATGTACGTGGAGTAGGGGATCACAGAGAGCGCTGTAGTACACTTCGGGTTGACTAGCCCAGGTTGTGAAACGCAATGATTCCCAGACTGGATGGTCACACCAGCAGTCGCTGATCACATGAGTCACCACAACCAGGAAGAGATCTAGAAGGTGAGCTGCAGCATTCAAGAGAGAGGCCACAATGTCTGCAGATGAGGAGGACACTCATCAACTGGTCCAGCGGCCACAGGAGGAGGCTGGGAGAAGAAGGAAACACAAGCTCAGGTAAGTGCAAATTGAGATCTGATTTTCAGGGTATGTGGCTGGACATTATAATTTTCAGAAAATGCACCATAATCTGCACAAAACATGGAGTAGAGTACGAAGATGACAAAAAGATCAGTGGAATAAATCCAGAAACGAAGGTATGACCTTCGTTCTAAGCCAAAGGGCACACTTGCAAACGTGGGGCAGGAAGTAGCAGCAGCAGCTGGAGGAACCAGCACCAAGCCATCACCTTCTACCATGAAAGAACTGTTAGCTTCTAACACTCACACTCGTTCACCGGAGCAGCCACAGTCGACATATCAGCTCATGTAGTCACAACATCAAGCCAACACCTTCTCACATGGAAGAACTGTCAACATCTTCCAGTCATACGTGGTCATCGGGGCACCCACAGTCGACATGTCAGCTCACGTAGTCTCAACACAAAGTAAACGCCCTCAAAATGTTTTAAGTGCAAAGAAGTAAGGCGTTCATTTGGCATTCACACAATGAGCTAAAGTGGTGAAAGACTCATAAGTCATTGTTTGCAAATATCCCTCCTAGAACCATACCAGGTATAGGCATAAGCGAAGAGATATCGCCTTTCATACCAATATTGAGCAGGAACAATATAATCTATGTCAGGATTCAGAAACACGTGGCACCATGCATCATGCATCATGGGAATTGAAGTCTGTGTATCATATCCCAGCTCATCTAAGCAGAAGTACTCCCGTCACCTGCACCCTTGAGGAAACAGCATGGATAAACATGATAAGAAATGATCTTGAGGGGTGCAACAGGTGTCAGTGGCCTGAGTGGAAGGTAATGGGAACCCAACTGTTGTACATTTGCAAGAGCATGTTCCACATTCAACTGACAAGACGCATGCTACACAATCCCATGGGTCCTGCAAACCCCAGAACCCAGCTGATGGTTGAAGACCCTTTAGATCATGCAGACTGGGCTCACTGTGACCGCAGGTGCAACAGCTATAGCATACATCGTACAGCCAGTACAGGCACCCACCACCCAAGGCGCCACCACACATGGGCTCTCCAGTTAACCTCCAATCAGCTGCTTTGACCATGATTGCCCTCAGCTCTACTGACATACCTGGGCGCATATTTACAATGAATTGGCATGGGCAGCATCGCAGGTCTTTTTGCCGCGCTGCCATCTGCCAATTCAAAAGGGCAATGTAGTGTCTTCTTGTAATGGTTATAATGTTCCCTGTTACATGCTTCCTCGCTGCTCTGAAATGTCTGAGTATTCTGTGTGGATTGTTGGTGTGATAGACATGAGTGAACGCTTGGTTGCCTGGTGTGAGTGTTGTCAGTTGAAGATGGGCTGAGCAGAAGGCAGGCTGCTCCTGGTGGGGCTGCTACCACTGATGTGATGAACTAGATAAATAACTTACAAAGACACTACTCAGCTACGTCTACTTCATCACCGCTACACATGGAACTTCATCACTACTGGCAGGAAAGCACCAATGTACAAAATACAATGCGTTCCTGTCCTTTCAGCCTGTGCACAAGTTTCTGCCTGACCTCAACACAGGCACCCTTGCACATTGGTGCAAGGGTGTCTGTGTTATTGGCATGGTTGTTTTGTGCAGGAAGGAACACCCTACTGCACAAAAGCAATCAATGGAGGCATTTGCCTTGTTCTGTGTGTGCTGCAGAATGCAGCACACATGGAATGAGGAAAAAACAATGAGAAATAAAAACAATGTTCCTTGTTATGCCTACTCTGAGGATGAGAAAGGTTTTGGAGCTGCCCCATGCTTACGTGATTTTGAACATCTGGGACAGCCACGGGCGTTGCTTGAGAAGACCCACCACAACGCCCATGGAATGCCTGCTTGACACAGAGTAAGACAATGCCTTACTCCACATCTATGAGGCAGGGTGGCTTTGCGCGCCTCATAGATATGATAGAGAGGCCTGCACCGCAGAAGCATCATTAACAGTGACCCTTGGAGGCGCAGGCCTCTGGTAAGTCGCCTATTTTAGGGGAAGAAACCCAAATGCAGCACAATTCCAAGCCTTAGAATCTTTAATGCTGCAAACACAGCACAGACAACCTAGGGCCAAGTCTGTACCCAGAGAGATGGGAATTATGCAAAGCCATGCCTTAGGGCAATGCCACTATGAGATCTGGTATGAGTGAGATAGCACAGGCTGCCAATGAAGTATGCAGACTTTTTACAGAGCACTCATCTGCACAAAGGTGTCTCCTACTCCACAGTGACAACCACCTGGAGGAACCTCAGCAGTGTAGACAAATCTACAAATATGTGCCAGCGAGTGATGCACGCAAGGTGTCAATCAGTGGCTTTCACCACTCCTAATGAGGCAGATGAGTAGTGGCCACCGGCGAAGTGAGAAGTCAGAGTGCACGCGCCACAAAGATTCTTAACCCCTCCCCTGCACCACGAATCCACCGCGGGCGGGGCTAGGGGGTGGGCATGGCGGTCCATTGCTTATGGCGGCTCGACGCCATCATGGGTCACGGGCTGCGTGTGCTCATGGCGACGTGGAGCCATCATGACTGGCCCACTCACTAATTTGCCCACCCAGGCGGGGAATTAGTCCCACGTGGGCAGAGCGGCAGTGGCATGACGGCTCCACGCCGTCAGGAGCACACGCCGCCCGTGACTCATGATGGCGTGGAGCCGTCATGAGCACGGAAAGGGTTAACATGCACATAAAGGTGCGAAAGAGGGAAGATCCTTGAACCCACTTCCAGAAATTCTTTTAGGCTGCAGGGATCGCAGACCTGGCATAACCAAGATCCTTCCCTAAAGTCCAACTGAGCCACCAACTGTTTAGAAAACACTTGAAAACTGATGTGTACACACAAACACGCACACCTCTCAAACAGCTGAGTAGCTTCAGCGGTGCCCCTTTAACACCAGAAGGGAGCAGACCCTGACATGCCAAGGCTCATGCCAGCAGACTCTTCCAACAACTGTCACGTGACCGCAGGCACAGCAGAACAGGACCATCTCCACCTTTTGATCGAACCCTCCATTGTTGCACTCACTGACAGCGAGGCCAGATCAGCTAGACCCTACTCCAGAGTCAACCCCTTCAGGTCTGTCGAGTGCAACCAGAGGATACTGGACCACAAACAAGGCAGTTGGGCACTTTTACCACAGCTGTCCCATGACCAGACCTAACATGGCATCAAGATGTGAGCAAGGGGGTGTTGCATTCTTGTTTTTCCAATGCTTGTTCTTTTCTATGTTTTACCCCATTGTGCTGGAGCCTGGAATGTGTGATGCGTGCCTGCATCTTACATCCTTAGTTCCAAGTTCTGCCCCAACTGTATATCTCCTTCTACTTCCTTCCTAACGGATGTGCTGTGCTTCCTTTCATCATACCTGAAATAAAATACCACCTTTTTTATAAAAGAAGCTTCTTACTTTTTTACACTGGCGACGAGGGACCCTCATCTACTTTCTGCCACATCTCTCCGAAGCACAGGAGCAGAAATCAGAAGAATCCGCGTTATCAGCCTCAAAAGTCCTTTTGGAGTGAAACGGAGTACTTCCTATTTATTTTCCTCCAAGTCCGCTGAAAATACGCTAAGTATTCAGCGTTTTAACTATTTTTATGCATTTCTTCGTTTTTCCTTCGTGAAAACGGCAGCTGTTTAAGTCAACAGATACCGACGCTTAGACCAATCAGCGTCTTCCAGCGTTTGTTGCTCCTGATTGGCTGCTGGGAACCAACCTCTATGACTCATCACGCGTCATCGCGTATGACTGCGCAGTGAATCCCAAGCCCTTGCGCTTCACGCAAGCCTGCTATCTTCGTTGCTATAGCAACCTGATCACCGAGTGAGTGCCACACGAAGGATCATTTCCTCTTCACCGGGCAAGCGCATTTCCATAACTTCGCGCTAACTGAAAGAACAAAGGTACTGTTTTACACGCTCTCCCTTATTGCGTGTATTATTTCCTACATTCATTATTTTGCGCATATTCTTTATTTTGGAGCGCTATTTCAGTGACTCGTATATGGCTCCAGACTGCTCCTATATTACAATTTAACTGTTTTTGTGGAGTTACCTATGGAAAGCTTCCGTATAAGTTCATTTTCCTTTCATTAGACTGCCATCTACTGGAGATTTTTGGTATTTTTTTTGTTTAGTGACATTTCTTAGCAGTTATTTGGACATTTATTTTCATTCTACTGCCAACATGCAATTTGATCCACCATCAAAATTTTTACAGTCTAAGGGTGATCCACCCATCCCATGGACAAGATGGAAAGAGGAATTTTTCACATATCTCAAAGCCATGGATGGAGAGCGCATGTCTGCGGAAAGAAAGAAAAACATTTTTCTTCACTGTCTTGGCTCTGAAGGGCAGTTAGTCTTTAGAACTTTACCACCTGTAAGGTCTGGGGGTGATAGTAATGTTTATGATGAAGCAGTTTCTAGAATTGAAGGCAGGTTCAAGCCTGTCACTAGTGTCGCACTTAATAGGTTTAAATTTTATACCAGAATCCAAGATGAAAAAGAGTGCTTTGATGATTTTCTTACAGCCTTACGTGCGTTATCTTTACATTGTAATTTTGGTCTTATGACAGACGAAATGATCAGAGATCAGATCATTGTACATGTAAAAAATAAGAAGGTTCAAGAGCAGTTGTGGATTTTGGGTGATCCTAGTTTGGAAATAGCGATCAGTACTGCTAAAGCTCTTGAACAGTCCGATAAATGGATAAAAACATTAGATAAAGCATCTACTGCTTCCACCTCTTCAACTAGTTCCACTTCTTCTAGCGAAGTTAGTGTTGTAAAACCCCAGGAACAAAGAAATGTTGTGTCTTCCAACAAGAATGATGGGAAGACTAGACAATTCTATTGTTTTAGATGTGGAAACCCTGACCACATTGCTTCCTTTCCAGAATGTCCAGCTATTTCTAGACAATGCAATAAATGTGGACGCTCTGGTCATTTTTCAAAAATGTGTAAAACTTCCACAAGACCCTTCCAAGACACAAAGAGGTCTTCCTTTTCCTCATCTAAACGTCCTTCTGGTAATATATCATATATCAATGACGATGCATGCAATGATCCAGATATTAAAGAATTTGGTATTGTCATTACTGTACAGGAGTCTATTGACCTATCCCAAGCCGATACGCTTTCCTCTCCTAAAAGTCCTGTTACCATTTTGGGTAAAGTGTTAGAGCTTATGATGGACTCCTGTTCTCCTTGGACCATTATCACACATGAGTATTGTGTTAAGTCTTTTGGTGATTTAATTGACGTTAATTCCTTATCTAAGCCTGACATACGTGGTTACAATTTTGATGGCTCCAAGATCAACATTATTGGCTTTAAGGAAGTTATGCTTACTATCAAAAATAGTTCTGCCAATATAAAACTTTACACCGCATGGAAGGGTGTGAATGTTTTGGGGTGGAGGGACCAAGCGAGACTTGGCGTTTCTTTAAATCCTAGACTTAAAGATCCTGTGTTAGTTTTCGCTATATCTGACGGAGACTCCACTGAATCATCTGAATTCACAGAGATTTCTCGTGCCTTTCCTAAAGTGTTTTCTGACAAGTTAGGCAAATTGAATGGGTTTAGCCATAAGATTAAAGTCAAACCCAACTCTGTCCCTGTAAAACAGAAGTTAAGGGGAGTGCCTATTAGTATTAGGGACTAACTTAGAGATATGCTTGACACCATGGTAAAAGATGGTATTATTGAGGAAGTGGAATCGTCCGAATGGGTTTCCCCTATTGTTTTAGCCATTAAACCCGATAAAAGTATTAGGCTATGTATTGATTTAAGGGCACTTAATAAGAGTTTAGTCACAGACTGTCATCCACTCCCTAATATTAACGAAATGCTTTGCATGTTGGATGGGGCTAGTGTGTTTTCAACATTAGACCTGAGATCTGCGTATCACCAGATCGAACTCACTGAAGACTCCAAACAATTTACTGCTTTCATTACCCCTCATGGGCTATTTCAATTCAAGAGAATGCCATTTGGTCTAGCTTCGGCTGCTTCAGTGTTTCAGAGAGCCATGTACCATATTTTTAAAGACCTGTCATTCGTCAAATGTTTCCAGGACGATATTCTGGTTTTTTCAAAAAACAACAGTGAACATCATACTCACCTTAAAGAAGTCTGTTCTAAGTTAGAGCAATTTGGCTTGACCATTAAAGCCAGCAAGTGTAAATTTTTCTGTAAATCAGTAGAATATTTGGGACATACCCTCTCTGGAGATGGGGTGGTACCAAAGAAGAACCTTGTTGACGCAATTATGAATGCACCAGCCCCTGACAGTAAAGAGAAGTTACTCTCTTTTGCAGGGTTGTGCGAATATTACAGTAAGTTCATTCAAAATTTCGCCAACAAGATGGAACCTTTAAGGGAGTTGACTAGAAGCTCAGCCAAATTTGTCTGGACTGACAGGCAAGATATTGCTTTCAAGCAGATTAAGAGTGAGATTGTCAATGCTCCCACACTCAAATCTTTCTGTATTAGTAAGAAATGTGTCATCACTGTTGATGCCAGTTTGTATGGTATTGGTGCTGTGTTGAGTCAAACTGTGGGTAAGGATGAGTGGTGTGTAGCCTTCGCTTCCAGAACCTTATCCTCCACTGAAAGAAGATACTCCGTTATTGAAAAGGAGCTACTTGCATGCATTTGGGCTGTAGAACACTTTAGAAACTATGTCTGGGGGAACAGGTTTGTTTTGAGAACGGACCACAAACCGTTTGTAGGTATTCTCTCCCCTGGTGGTGGTTGGAACTCGACTGCCAGGATTGCTCGTTTGTCCTCACGCCTCCAGGAATATGATTTCGAGATCATGTATGTTCCTGGAAAAAGCAATGTAACAGCAGATTTTTTATCCAGATTACCTTGCAGTATTGATAAAGTTTCCACCATTGACCAGGATGTTGATGTTATTGCTTCCATTGAGGATTGCATTTCAAAGGAGTTTTTAACATTGTCTGAGGAGGAATGGTTTAGTGAAATGGCTAAGGATTCTATTTGCCAACAAATCTTTGGATTTGTGAAGGATGGTTGGCCCAATAATAGATCCATTCCTTCTGACTTAGCTTCCTTTTTCCAAGTCGCTTCAGAAATTGAAGAATTTGGTGGGTTTCTGTTTAAATCTGGCAAGTTAATTCCCCCTGCTTCTTTACAAGAGAAGATTTTGTTGTTAGCTCACTAAGGCCACTTTGGCATGTCATCCATGAAGCGTCTGGTTAGGGAAAACTTTTGGTGGCCTGGCATTGACAAAATGATTGATAGAATGGTAAGGGAATGTTCTCAGTGCATTAGCAGTGACAAAATGCTCCATTTGTCTTCTGCTCCTCTTAAACCCGTGGCCTGGCCCAAATTTCCATGGCAAAAAGTGGCTTTTGACATCTCTGGCCCTTTTAAACAGTTGCCTTCCAATGCCCGTTTTGCGCTTGTGTTGGTTGATTACCATTCGAAATGGCCTGAAGTTAAATTTGTTAATAGTGTTTCCTCGCAGGTTATTTTGTTGTTCTTGAAAGAGACTTTTGCCAGAGAAGGTTTTCCAGAAACTTTTGTTACAGATAACGGTAAACAGCTAGTTTCCTCCGAAGTTAAACAGTTTCTTGACTGCTGTGGTATTAAACATCATACTGTGTCCTTGTACGAGCCTAGGGAAAATGGTCAGGTGGAACGTTTTAATCGTGTCCTCAAAGATTGTATCTCTGGGATTGGTTCTTCTGACGATTCTTGGTTGGAGGTGGTCAGGAAAAGACTTTGGGTCTACCGTATCACACCACATTCGGTCACTGGTGTGAGCCCTTTTAAACTCTTAAAGGGTAGAGAACCCTCTTCTGCCATTTGCCCCTGGTGGGTTAAAAAACTTAATAGGAATGATCCTAAAGTTGACGTCGAAAGTGTTGCCAAGCGTGTTGAAGACAAACAGCAAAGTATGAAACTTGCATTTGATTCCAGAATGAATGTTAAACTTCATGATTTTGTTGTTGGTGAGTGGGTAAGAGTAAAGAAACCTGGTTTCTTAGTTAAAGGTTTCTCCAAATTCTTTCCTCCTATTAAAGTGGTCAAGGTGTTTAAAAACTGTGTTGCCACACAAGATGGGAGGATTTGGAATGTTCGTAGGGTTGCTAAATGTCCTGTTTCTTCTAAACCTCTTTCTTCACCATCACCTACGCAAATCAGTATGCCTCTTCCTGCACATGACAATGCTTCTCCTCACGTGCAAGTTAATGTACCTCACCAGAGTTTTACTCATACAGATTTGTCTGTTGCTTCTAGGGTTAAATCTGATGTTAGACCCAAGAAAACTCCTAGTAGGTACTTGTGTTGATTTTCTTTTATTGGGGTAAGATGTGTTGCATTCTTGTTTTTCCAATGCTTGTTCTTTTCTATGTTTTACCCCATTGTGCTGGAGCCTGGAATGTGTGATGCGTGCCTGCATCTTACATCCTTAGTTCCAAGTTCTGCCCCAACTGTATATCTCCTTCTACTTCCTTCCTAACGGATGTGCTGTGCTTCCTGTCATCATACCTGAAATAAAATACCACCTTTTTTATAAAAGAAGCTTCTTACTTTTTTACAGGGGGTAGTGTGGGCTGCAAAGACTAAGCACTCAACTATCTAAAATATTGACTGTTCCATCCAGTGATCGTCTTTATGTAAAAGATAAGGACAGTCTTGACTACTGGGAAATAGTAGGAAAAAAGGATGTAACATGAGCTTCGTCAGGACAAGCCACTAACGTAATTAGCAACGTAAAATTGCAGGTGCAGGCTTCAAGTGAAAGTGCGAGCGGACTGCTCCATGCAGGAACCGTAGGGCAGTCTCTAGGGAACTTGAACTCAGTTCACTTCTCAGTGAGGGCTCACTCTCAGATCTAGGCGTATGGGTCAGCTTAGGTCGATTGAAGTTCAGGTTTACCACCTCTACAGGCAGTAGGATCCCTACAGGGAAATCTCCTGGGGTGACATGTGCACAAGCAGCCCCTGATTTTCTTCCAATGGCGTTGGCCAATCTCCAGATGCTGCGCGTGGTCAGAAGGTCCAACAGCGAGCCCTGGAGGTGCTATTAGACATTCTGCCAGCTCCCTCCACCCCCAGCTAAACAACAAGCCTACCCTCGAGTCCTTGTAGAGGTTGCTTGTTCCAGGCAGTTGGAGGTCAAAGGTTGTGCTAACTGCAGTCACCAAGCCTCAGGCGCAGCACAGGCTGTGGTCAGATTTGTCTTCTTCGGAGCAGCACGCCAGTCCACGAAGGGCCATGGTGCAGGGTCGTCCCAGATCTCACTAGTCAGGGGTGACCACAGGCAGTGGTTGCATTATCCTGCACTTCCTTCTCGTTGGGGCAGAGCACCAAATGTGAGTACAGAGTTACAGGGGGGTGAACTCCAGCACTTGGGTCCTGTCCTGTGATGTCCCTATTGCCTGGGTGACTATGGACAAGGGTCATGCTCTCTTGGTTTTCTTTGGTGCTGTAAGCCAGTCACAATTACATGGATGCAGCAAGACCCACTCCTGCACATGGGACAGCTTGACAGGCTGCAATGTTCTCCTATTGGACACCAGAGATGGACTTCTCCTCCAGGCACTCCTTCTTCTGTGGGTGCCCTCCAGTCCCCTCTCTCAGCAGGTCAGGAGGGCTCCTCAGCTCCCCTCCAGTGCTAGACATGTCCTTCAGGTGATGTCCCAGTCACACCAGCCCTGGACTGCAAAGGTTCCATGACAGTCTGCAGGGAGCCCCTTCTAAAGTCAGAAATCATTTATTGAACACATTTAGAGTATTTCAGTGCTTTTCTTATAGTCAGCTGCCAGACAGGGTTTGCTGTTTCTATTGTACCTGTTCTGGAAGCGGTCTGAGGTGGCTCGCTCTGATAGCATATTCCACCTCGTGAGTGCAGACACAGTCTTTGTTGCCAGTTGATGGTTTCATAGCAGAGAGCACAGTCAGGAGGGAACCCATCTGCCTTTTGGGAGTAGCATGTCTGGGAGAGACAAAAGGCAGACCCTGACAAAATGATTCCCTCTGCTCTACAAAGGAGACAGATGACTCCATCCCCCACTTTCTCCAATTCATCTAATGCCAGTGTTCAGGAATGAATCATCAGGCAGACCCCTGCTGAAAGGTCACTGTTCAGTTTCTAAAGGCAGCCCTGTCTATCCCAGTGGCGGCTGGTAATTTGAGCAGGAGGAGGAGCTAGTGGGTAGCCCACACATGCACACACTTACATACTCACACTGAAACATCCACTTGCACTAGGGAAATGGCTGCTTCGCAGAAATCCAGTCTGCGCATGCGTCGGTCATACCCATGTGATGTGACGCACTCGCATTTTGGAGGGATTGTGTTGCTCATGCGCACTGATGCAAAGATGGCCGCTTGTCTCTCATCACGCTCTCTGCTTGCTACCGCTGCTTTTGCCTATCTGTCTTTTCGCACTAAACTTTAATACTATTGCTGTTATAAATTAAGGGGTGTGTTTAAATCTATCACGGTATACAGTGTGATCATTTTTATGTATGATTCTAATTTGTTCTCGCTTACTTTTCATGTATCACGTCTTTGGGGGCCGGTAACACATGAGCTGCGCCATGATGAGGCTACCCTGAGAACTGTCATGTGACCTGAGAGAAACCTCTTTGCGCCGAAGCTAAACCAAGCCAGCTGGCTCCAGAAGCCCAATGCGCCTGGGAAAGCATCTCCAAGAGACCAAATCTTACCTTGGACAAAGCAACACTGTTGCTGCCTGCTATGTACTCTATTGTCTTGCTGTATTCCTATGCATGGGAACGTGAACCCAAGGGGCGGGTAGGCAGAAATTATTATGTATGATGGGAACACTGAATTCTAGGAGGTGACAATGATCACATCACCTCTCCTGACCAATCGTAATGTGGGGAATTGTCACTTGCAACATTAGTGAGTGGTCTAAGGGTCCCCAAACAGTATATTTGCCCTAGTTTAGCTTAGGAAATTGTCCGACTTGTCCGAGTAGCTGACCTGTCACTGACCCTACGAACTCTATAGGTGCTCAATCTAAGAGTGCTGCGGAGCACTCTGTCCATGCTTTCCACAATCTCCTAAGGGGTGGAAATAGTCTCAAGTGCTGGCGAAGCACTTTTGCTGGGGAAATTCGAAAACCCATTCGGGGTTACTGGCGGATTACTTGCAGAGAGGGGTAACGCTGGCGTTGCTTCTGAAGCTGTGGGAGTTGGTCGTACCTTGGTGAGCCCAGTCCTGACCCAAAACCTGAGGGGTATCCTGTCCTGACTGCCCATGAGCTGTACCTGCTCGCATTCTGGCATTCCTTTCTTGAGGGTCCTTGTCCCCGTCCTTCCAACTGACCCGTGGCCAGGGTTAGTCCTCATTTCTAAATTAGGTAATTATTACTCTGTGGGTTTACGTCCTCCTTTCTCTCTCTTTCTCTTCTTTTCGTAATAAAGCACTCTCGCCTGTTATATTGCTCTATCACCTTGAAATGCAAATTATATGCAATTGTTTATTAGAATTGTTCCACTTCTCTCCCTACCTGTAGGAGATTATCTGACTGTTATATTTTTAGTGTGTTCCCGTTTTTTCCCCTTTCCTTTAGCATGGTTGCAGTGAACTTAGTAAGAATAGCATGAGTAGCCTAGCTTAAATATACATTCTAGATCCTATTCTTGTCTCTCGCCCTAGTTTAAACTTGTGCTGAATAGCGTGTTCCCTAAACGCTCATATCCTGTAGTGTTCCCAAATATTCTAATGGTACTTGCCCTAATCTATGGTTATATTGTGGCTTTGGTCTTACTGATAGATGTGTTACTGTGTATTTGGCTCGTTATTTTTACATATCCATTCTGAAATTTTCTTGATAAAACTTTGAAAACCCATCAGGTGTCTGTGGTCATTTTGCAGTATATTTAAGTGGACAAATGTAATTTGGTTTATAGAGTAAATTCTTTCCTAGGAAACCTGTCACCTGTCCACTGCTAGCTCCTGATCCGTTGGGAGTAATGTGCCTGTGGTAAGTCAGGTACATGAATAGTAAGTGGTGTAAGAGTCACCCCCCCCAATTACTCATAGCGGCGTGCAAGAAATCACCCGGCTCATGCAAATTCAGTCCTCGTTTTACTCACGTCAGGGCCCAGTGCGTGGGGAAAATTGGTAAACTTGTGACCCGGGTGACCTGCGCGCTCTATCAACGGCAACCGAACACGGCACTTCACCGCACCAAAACCAGCTGAAAAAATCTCTACCTACATCAAAGCTGTGGGTGCGTTTGCTGCTTTGAGCGCCTTTCCCCCTAACTGCTTCGTTGCCGAGTATTCAGCTTAAACTTGCCAGACAATCATAACTGGGAGTTCTCCAAGATGGCCATGTGGACAGGAGCCATTACGGCTCCGTTGTCATACTAAGTCTACTTATCGACACCACCAACCTACGGACATTAAATGAGTGGAAGCGCACCTAGATTGAGGTAGAGACTGCTCGGGTCTTTTCTGCAGCACTCGGGATGAAGTTATGGGGCTCTGGCGGACAAGTGTTAGAGGGTCAGACGAGAGGCTGCTGTTTCTGCCAGAGATCCGCCCGTGGCTGCCGGTGGTGAGGGATCGGAGGTGTAGAGCAGACTTCGCGGGTCTGGCGGCACGGCTCAGCTCCTGGATACAGGCCGTGCCTCGAAGCCTACTGGGACCCCCTGCTTGTGGCGACCTAGTGAGTGATTGTTGCGCTGGGCAGCAGACGCAACGGGTGCTTTTTCCTTGGGGTTAACAGTCGAGGCAGATGGAGGCTCAGCGGGGGATAGGTAGTCATCTAATTGAGGTGGAGAGCTCCACACCGGATACCCCTTGCTGGATGGGGGTCCCCTTGCGGCCCGGACAGCACAGCATTGTAACCACCGAGAGGTGGTAAATTCAGAGACTTCTTGACTTCAACATGGCGCCCGCGGCAGACTCCATGCCTCGTATGGGCACTGGAGCCCTCATACAGCTACAGATCTGCACCAGGGGAGGAGTGGCACCGGATATCCACATCACTAGGGCACCTTACATCTCAAAGCTTCAGCAAGTTGATAGGGCCAATTGAATTGTATATATATGAGGCGACCCCACCTGCACATTGAGAGTCACAGGCAAATGGTTACTGAATGTCTCTAACTCCAAGCCTGACCCCAAGATGGCTGCCACAGTTTCTCCCTACTACCTGACTCCGACTAGACCTTGTTCACATCTTTAATTGTCTTTGAATTCTTTCCTATTGTGAATCTAGACAATATTTTTTTTTACTCACAAGAAGACAGTGGTTTGTCCTCTCTTGCCAAAACACTTGGGTCCTCTGATCAGTTTCAACAACACGGCAAGTGTACACAATATAAGTACATATTTATAATGCACCTCCTGATAATCTCAGAACATTTCTAGCTATCAGCCATTAAGGCAGGCTCATAGAAGCTCTCTTCTCCGGCAGGAACACAAGTGGCAGACCTCACATGCAGGCATTATACACTTTATTGTGTGCTAAAGCAATCTTTTAATTGATTGATTCATTAATTCATGTGGAAAATCTGTATTTTACATCTTGCGTAAAATTATTGGTGATATGCGATATGGTGTCGCTAGTGGCCATTGCTTTTTCAAATAATTAATTTGCCAGGTGCAGTTTTCTTTTGATATTGGGGGCACCAAGAGAGAGTGCCCCGGTCATCCACTACAGATGTGCTTTTTTATGTTGTCTCAGCAGAAGGTAGACCCCGCAGGGTAGGGTGGTCCCAGGGCGCCAAGAGAAAGTACCGTAGTCGCCCACTACAGCTGTGCTTTTGTATGTTGTCTCTGCAGAAAGTAGACCCCTGAATGTAGGGTGGTCCCTGGACACTAGGAGAGAGTGACCCGGTTGGCCCCTGGCCCATACAGATGTGTTTTTCTTTGTTGTCTCAGCAGAAGGCAGACCCCGCAGAGTAGGGTGATCTCCGGGAAACAGGAGGGAGCACACTGGGTGGCCCCAAGGAATGTGTTTTGTATGTTGTCCCAGCAGGAGAAGGCAGATAGGCAGGTCATTCAGTTGCCCTCCTGCAGACTGGATCCCTCCTTCGCCTGATGTTCGTGTGGTTGGAACAAGTCACAGCAGTCGAGGGTTGTTATCATGTGTCATTTGGGCTCCCGATCCGAGATCAAAGTGTCATCCTGAAATCACAATGTCATGAGCACATCCTATGCCCATATTATAATTGGACAACACCACCACCACCCCACCATATGCAATGCAAGCAATACTTCCAAACATAGAAAACACCTTTTTATACCTACTAGAGAAGTATACTTAATACAATAAAAGTATTGATATAATTTATGCATATCATTTTGCATCATACATAAACTACACTAATAAACATCTTATTTAAACAACCACACACTTAAAATATCACGACAGCTTGAAGTGTAACAAGACAGCTGATAAGCCCATTGCAGCCATCAAAATGCAGTGCATGCATGTGTGAACCATTCACTACCAGGCTTGGAAGGCACATGAAGAGCGCCAGGTCGCACAGAACAGACACCGCGTGCTGCACCTTGCCTCTCCAGCATCCACCTTGCCAGGGTAACCTTACTTGCCTTAAGACTGTTTTAAGGCAGAGAAACACTTTAATGAATCAGATGCTTAGTTGTTTTTTATTCTCCTTAGCCCAGAGTGCAAACTAAGGGGCTGATTTACAAGCCCCTTACGCCGCCAGAGTGTCACTTTTTATGCTGATCCGACTCTGCAGACTGCTGACCCATATATCAAGTTGCTAATTTGCCTTACACTGTGTCAGGGACGCAATACCCAGATTCACAAGAATCTGTAAACATAGGAATGAGTTAAAACGGTGAACAGCCATGACAACGCGGGGATTACCCCGCACTGCCATTACAACGCAGGGATTACAACGAAAGTCGTTACAACGACTTTCGCTGGGGGGCGCTGTTGGATAGGGAATAGTTACATTTTCTAACTTAACCTCCCCTACAGTCAAGGTGGGCTGGACTTGAAATAGAAAATTAAACTATTCCACTACCCAGCGCCCTCCAGCGAAAGTCGTTGTAACGACTTTCGTTGCAATCCCTGCATTGTAAAGGGATACGGGGTAAAAGCCCACGTTGTAATGCCATACAACCAGTTAAAACTGCACGCTTCCTCAGGGCAAGGTGTCTTGCCGTGCTGCGCTACGCCAACACGCCATAAAGGAGGCACTAAGTGGATTACGGAAGAACCTGTTGTTAGGATTTCAAGATGATTGACGGGATATCTGTTAGCTGGCAGTTCCTTAAACTACCAATAAAAGATGGCAGCATTTATTGTCGTAGAACAGAAAATATCCCTCCCGGTGGCATTCTGGCTGTTTAACACTACATTGTGCTATACCATTTATTTCCTACTGTACAATTTTCTCGTTTTTAATAAGAAAATTCTATTAATCTTCCTTGTACTCTAAAATAAGGTACTATTTTTGCTGCACTTCAATAAAGAAGTAATTGGCGTCATCATTTCATTTTCCACCCAAACATCCTTTTATTATAAGTGGAGCTTGTTAACAGACTGAAGTGGGCACACGTGACATTTAAACATAAAACCTTACAATAGCCTACGTTTTCCTGTTTCAGACAAACACCTAGAAAGGCTGAAAATGAAACTTTATTCTTCCTGCTCAAAAAGGTTTATAAATGCGTTCTTAAAAATGTACTCCCTCTGTTGCTAAGGCGAAATAACAAGCTAATATTTTTTGATGTAAATCAGTAAATTAAATATCTCTCTTTTATTTAGCATTAATGTTTGTTTAAATTGCTTCTGTACATGAAGATACAACCGCATGACAGCAAAATATAGAGCTAACTTTATGCGAATAAATGTGGGCTTTTTTTTTGCTGAATGCTATTATATGTAAAAAAAATACAGGGAGGTAGAGGTAGAGGCTAGGTTTATCCTCCTAATTTGGATGTAATAAACAAAAACTGAATATTTCAAGGAACACCTGCACAACGGATTAGTGATAGTTACAGCGAGAATCCGCTGTAATCACTTACTAGAAACCCCTCACCCACCCCTAGGTGGCATTGTTTGCTGAATGCCATTATACCCCACATATATGCACAAAGGAATTATACTACAACTTTACAGGTCAGTAAACGAATTTCTCACTTGATTCTTGATACTACTGCACTTTGTCGAGGATCCTGTAAATGTGTTATTTACATACTGAATAGACAGATAAATAGCATATATAGGGTTGGCAATCGCATACATAGGGTTAACATGAGCTCAGGTGTGCTTCTGGGACGCATGGCTCTGGGCAAGGGTAAACATTGTAGTGACAAGGACCAGGGTCTTTGCTAATACACGAACAGACGACGTTTATAAAAATTGAGAACTGCATATTTTTGGCTCAACACTGAGATTTATAGTGCAGGTTCTGTTCTCCTCAAAGCCTGAAGCAGTATCCACCCATAGAGAAACGCATGGATAGCATCGAAGACCCCTTCATCGTCCCCAAGCTCAATGTGCTGTGGAAAGCATCAGGATAGCGGTTATGAAGAAAAAAACCAAATTACATCTGGGAACAAGGTGAATTCTGTTTTATGAGGAACAACATTGCAACATCTCCCCGCCATGCTCTCCAACAAGAGGTGAGGACTTTATAGATGTTTCTACTAAAATCATTCTCTGCTTTAGAAGCACATCATGGCTTATTCCACCAAGAAGGATCACTTCACCCCGAAAACTCTCGACACTTGTAGCTTGTTTGCGACACTCCGCGCTCGGGGTAGGTCACAGTTTAGACCAACAAAGCACTTTCAGGGAGCAAGCTTGACTAACAGCATCAAACAGCACTGTCATCTCTTTGAAAAATCCTGGTGCCAAATGATGAATGCATCAATGTCACTTGGCTTCTTTTCAATCTCTGTAAACTCTGCTAAGTAGCTCTACTCCCTAAGAAATCTCCTTGATACAAACCTGCTAATTATCTGCAGACCAGTCACCAACCTACCTTAGCCATCGAAAAGTACTGTCTTCAGTCAATTGAATAAGTAGATCAGGCCGGGCCATCTATAAGCTGCCTGAGGCTTCTGAGCAGGTTCCTGCGACACTAAAGGTCCTAGAAGACGTGTATCAAAGAGCAGACGACAGATCGGATGCTTTACTATAGAAGAAGTGACGTCAACATCTGGCAACCATGGCTACTTCCGGTCAAGAATGGCATATCCTACTTTAACACTTTGGGCCATATTCACAAACATATCTTCTGAATGATTTAGGAAATCTTTAAAGTTCTGGATTTATACACAAACTGGTGACTAGAGCCAAATGTGGCACACATCACAACTACTCTAGGCCTCTTCCAAATGGTGCCGCAAAGCTTGTATATTGGCAGCTCTCGACCTCTCGGGCGCTTTCAACATCATCGCGCAGGACTTGGCGATAAATGTACTTGGACACAGAATTGGCTTGGGAAATCAGATGCTGAACTTTTTCGCATCATGGAACGCTGCTCGGAAGTAAATGGGAAAGCTGGGCTTGCACTCACCTGGAGAATCTCAGATGGTACGCTTTGCCCCACAAGGGATCATGAAAAGAATATTGAGAACATAAATATTGTGTGGATGGACTATTGTATCAAAAATATTGAGGGCCAAAATATGAAGAAGGTAAGTGCAAATAGGTCAGCATAGATGTACTCTTCTTAACTCCACATCTACGTACCTTGATGATATATAATATATATATATATATAGTAGAAGTATACTTACCGTCACAATAATTTTTTCCTTGATAGTTTTGACAAAATATTTTGTCCCACGAGATCTGTGTTTTCGATATTCTGTCTAGATACCCCCACAAGGCTCTCTTCTTGCGCCACACTTTTTAAGCTCTCTATGGACCTCTCAACGTATCCCTCGCAGATTCAAAAGTAAAGATACATTAATTATGCAGATGATACTCAAAGACAACATCTGTCGAAGATATCCAAATGCTGCAATCTTAACTCATAAAAAATACTGCATTGGATGAAAATTTACTGATGTAAAACCCTCGTAAAACCCTAAAAATACCATATTCCTCTTATATTCGCCAAAGCACCATGGGTAACTCGACCTATTGTTACTGCCTGAAGTAACTCTTTTTCTCTTAAAACCTATGGCCTGAAGTAAATACTTCATCCTGAACAACAATGTTCCCTTCAGCTCATCCTAACAAAATCACAAAATAAACAACTTCCTCCACTCCCTCCAGGAAATAAAGCACGACTTCACAGTACACAATAACAGATTAAATCAGCCCTGCGCGCAGCAGACCTTCAAGCAAACTCTGCACTGCTACCAGCAGTATTTGGCAGGCAGCATGGTTTTGTGCCTCCTGACTTTAAGTCACTACACCCCTATATCAGCCCTCAAGTGACGATATATCATCATGATGGTAAGGCATGGCGGCTCTGCCATATACTTCCTCCATGAGGCAGCTCTTGCCATGTATGAGAGAGAGATTCTACAGGAAACAGGAGGAAACTGGAGAAGTGTGGCTCAGGGGTTAGAGGCGGCAGACCCGTAAGCTGAGATCGGCCCTGGACCAGGGTTCAATTCCCCGCCTCAGCGGGTCTTGGGCTAAAAAATTCCACGGACTCGATAATTCTCGCTCCGGTGCCTTCTCGACTCACGGGTTCACACTCTGCGACTCTGGGCAATAGCTTGCTTAATCTCCACAACGGCCCCTCGCGGCGGGATGCCTGGCTTTCACCTTGTGGATACCCTGCCGGGGTTATCTCACAGGGGAATACCAGGACGGGTTCCCTAAGCAAGCGCCGAGAAACCCACTGCGGGTAGCTGTGCGCTATATAAGCTCAAATACATACATACACAAACACATCAACCAACAAGCAAGAGTGCTTTGAATGAGAGGGGGTGGATGTGGATGTGGTGGTGGATGCACGGCCTCCGCTACACCGCAGTATACTCTGCACATTTCATAGTGCCCAGTGGACAGCCGACCAAACTTTGTGACCTCACTATATCTGAGCATCATTGAGATGCAGTCTTAGCACACAAAATGGCTTCCATGCACAGTAAAGCAGGCCATCAGTGGGCTCAAGGGAAGGGAATATGCAGTGGAGCTGGGCCCGACCCGAGACTACAGAGCCAAGTGGAAGGGGTTGTGCTGTGGCAGCCTTTGAGGAGAGGTGGCTTGAATCCACCCAGACTCAGTGCGCGCGTGGCACGGTGGGCTGGCGTGTATCACAGCTGTTTAGGTTGCCTGAGAGCATGCAGCGTACGCCAGCATTAGAAGATCAAGCCACGACTGATGGAGGTGAACTTTCTTTTCCTTTGACAAGTCTGGTGGCGTCTTAGAGCCCTGCTCTGAGGTGGACTAAGGTGAATTCTGCCGTTAATGTGAGACATTACAGTGACTGGCCAGGTGTCTGGATGTTTTTGTCTAAACAGAAGAGTCTAATTCTGCTGACGTGAAGTGAGCCTTCCAAGCCTTCAGGCACCCAAACGCTTGTTTTCACCAGCCACTTTCGCCACAATAGGTGGGCGAAATTCCATACTTTTTCCACATGTAATATTAATACAATTGACAGATTTTACAGTATTAAGCTTGGGAGGTAGACGGGAAACATACATAACAACGCAGGCATTACCCCGCACTGCTATTACAACGCTGCAATTACAACGCAAGTCGTTACAATGACTTGCGCTGGAGGAGAGGGAATAGTTTAATTTTCTATCCAACACCTTCCCTACTATCAACGTGGGCTGGAGTTGGAATTGAAAATTAAACTATTCCACTATCCAGCGCCCCCCAATGCAAGTCGTTGTAACGACTTGCGTTGTAAAAACTGCGTTGTAATGGCACGCGGTGTAAAAGCCTGTGTTGTAATGCCGTACAACCGCAGTAGACAGCATGGAAATATTATAGGAGGTATGCTGTTGCATATGAAAGGCATGCAGAAGACCAGCTGAATGCATTGTCCATCCAGTTCTAAAGCCATGAACAAGAAGACAACACCAATGTCACAGCTCAGTCATGATGTCACTGCCCATCAGCATCCAATGAAGAAACTTTGACTGTGCACTGTCTCCTGATCTTGAGAAACTGAATAAGACACCATTGGTGGAAAGGTCAGATTTTCAGCAAGAGCTGCAATGCCCTAATGATGCAAATGACAACACTGAAAATGAACAGCAAGGCTGGATTTTCACTGCAAGAGAGGGTGCTGGTCAGATGCCTGTGTCTGTGGATTCCCTTGAGGAGTCTTTGGGCATAAGCTACAAATGCGTCAACCTGGGATTCGTAATTTGTTACTCGTAAAATATGAATCGCAAATTGATATGTACGTGGAGTAGGGGATCACAGAGAGCGCTGTGCTACACTACGGGTTGACTATCCCCGATCCCAGCTTGTGAAACGCAATGATTCCCAGACTGGATGGTCACACCAGCAGTCGCTGATCACATGAGTCACCACAACCAGGAAGAGATCTAGAAGGTGAGCTGCAGCGTTCAAGAGAGAGGCCACAACATCTGCAGATGAGGAGGACACTCATCAACTGGTTCCAGCGGCCACAGGAGGAGGCTGGGAGAAGAAGGAAACACAAGCTCAGGTAAGTGAAAATTGAGATCTGATTTTCAGGGTATGTGGAAGGACATTGTTAGAACTGGCTATTTCTGGTAGGCTAAGGCTGACGCCAAAGCCAGGCAGAAACCACCATTCTAGTCAGGGCAAAGAAGTCACACGCCAAGATAACCCCTGCTCACCCCCTTGGTAGCTTGGCACAAGCAGTAAGGCTAAACTCGGAGGCAATGTGTAAAGCATTTGCGCCAGCGCACAACAGCAACAACATACTAGGCACACCACAAAAGAGACTCCACACAAGGTTATTATAAAAATAACTTTTGTATTGTAAAAACACATCAGATAAAATCACACATATACATGGTGCCAACTGGCACGGGCAATATTCACTGGGATTATGTACACCAGACAGGGCCACATGGGCGCCTGTCAGAATCAGATATAGTACTTCTAGATAAAATGTAGAATATAAAATCACTTCTAGAATAAAGAATAAATGTAACATAAAATAATAATCAAAGATAACAACCAGTAACCACTGGTAACAGGAACCAGGACCTTACTAGGACCACCTGTACTAAAAGGAGAAGAACCACCTAAGTATCACACAGCATTTAGGGGTCTAAGAAAGAATACATTACTCATGATGCAATAAACCTACATTCAGAGGAGTAGAAAAGACAACCACCTAAGTATCACTCAGCGTTTAGGGGTCTAGGAAAAGGACACATTACCCATGATGCAATAACCTACATTCAGAGGAGTAATAAAGAGAAACACCTGATGCCTAAAGCATCCAGAGGTGTTAAGAATAAAGCACATGATGCAATAAAATACATTCAGGGGAGCAGCGCAAGAAGACACATGATGACTAGCCATTCAGAGGTGCAGCGCATGGAAAGGAAGACACATAATGCATAAACATTCAGAGGTGCCATAACATAAGTCAATAGCGCAAAAACTCACATTAGCAATAACTATTAAAAAGCATAGAAATCACATTGCGCCAACACTACATAAGCCACCACCTGTGGCAGTCCCTAGGCCAACTGGCCTTGTTGGGGCTCCGATGCCCTGTGTCCAATGTCAGGGCGCGCTGCCAAGCAGCACCAGTCACAAAGTACAAAAGCCTAAACGTGGCAGGTGCCCACAAAGTGCTGGGCACCTGGAATCGTGAAGGAAACGGCAACAGGGTCTCCACTGACCCTGGGGCGCAAACTGCACCCACTGTGGGAGCCCCACAGGCTCTTCACAAACCCCTCGCAGGCAGGAGGGGGCGGGCACCGGCAATATGCCCCGACGCCCCCTCTTAACTAAAATAGCCAAACGCTGGAGCCAAACAGGCTCTTATACAAAATATGGCCCCTCCGAGCCACACAGGCTCTGTAACCAATGATGCCCCCCACGTTGAGCCTCTCAGGGCTCTGAATACAAAATGGGGCGGGGAGCCTCTCAGGGCTCCATGCACGTTGGGGCGACCCACTGCCAACCGGGGCCGCCCTTGAAGCCTTCATGGCCTCCTACTGGCAAGGGGCGCATGCTCGCGCTACGGGGGGGCGGACACCGACAATGTGTCCCGGCGCCCCTCCCCTTTTGTCTGCCCCACTCACCGGCGGCTCCTCAGTGCAGTCAGGCATCTCTCTTCGGTTGCGGTAGGGGCAGGCACCGATCATGTGCCTCGCGCCCCCGCCGCTCTTCACACTCGGGGCTCCCTCCACACACCGGAGCCCCAGCTGCCATCCTTCGGCACGCCTTCCTCGGCGCAGCAGCTCCGGTCTCCCTCTCCTCACGGGAGACCGGACAAGCACACCATGGCTTCCCCCCGGCCGGGGAGGCGAGAACGACTTCCTCCTCCCTTTCCCGGGCCCGGCGGTGATCACGGCAATTCCTTGGCTCTTGGGGAGCTTCCACCAAAGCAGCCAATCCCGTCGCAGCACTTCTGCCGTGACGTCACCGCATCTTTGGGGGAATCGGCCAATCTGGTCGCGGCGCTTCTGCCGAGCCCTCCGTCCACAGCCAACCACTGCACGGCCCCTTCGTGGATGCAAGCCGACCCTCGAGGTCAGTTTCAGGGCCCGGGCCCACGGCGGTGACTATGCGGCAAGCTGACTTAACCCGCGCTGCGCTGGGGGAGCTTCAGAACCCCTCGGCCCCCCACGAGCGCGTGTCGATGCACACGCCGATCTCGGGGCAAAGCAGGCAGCAATCAGCGCGGCGCCCTCAATCAGAGCAGAGAGCAGCCAGCGGCTCATCCGGGACACAACAGCCAGGCTTAGTCGAGCAGTCCACGATGTCCACTGCACACAGCAGTTTCACGCTCTCCTTGGCCCACGGCAGTTTCACGCTCTCCTTGGCCCACAGCAGTTTCAGGGGGACACACAGTCCAGCGACGAGGTCCTTCCAGGCCGTCCTGGAATCATAAAGAGGGAGCAGCATAGCCCCCAGCAAGAAAGGTCCTCCAAGACATGCAGTAGGCAGGGGGACAGTCAGGAAGGGTCCCCCAGCAGTCCATCAGGAATCCAGGGGCTGGGCAGGGCTCAGGGATTCCCCTGAGCCCCAGCAGCAGCATGCCCCTGGCAGATTCAAGTTAGAAACAAGAACATTTTGGAAGGGGACACAGCCCCTTCTTATACAGTGAAAAGTCTTTGAAGCCTTTGAAGTCTCATGTGAGAACCAGCTGGACTGGTTTAGAGGGAAGTCCCCTTCAGTATCAGGGACAGAGGTGTCAGTCGCCCAGCGGGAGGTGGAGCCAGCTTTGTAGTTAGGCAGGCACAGCCCTTCACTATCAGGTGCCATCTCCTCCCACTTCCTTGGCAGCAGATGCTGCCTTTCATCCATGGGCTGACTTCAGACAACCTCCTGGGCTCTCTAGCCCCTGTCATCCTCAAACCAGACAGTCAATCCACAAGCAGTCCCAGGCACTCTGGGCCAGGCTCACCAGCCAATCACACGCCAGCACCAACTTACACAAATATGCCAACTTCCAAAAGTAGTACTTCTAGACTAGACACAGTCATGCCGCATACATCATTTTGCAGCATTCATTCTCACGAGTTCATACATACCAAACTCGCCCCTGCACTCCCCACACATCAGGAACTACCATGGGCATACATATTCCCCATTCATTCCTATGGGAGGGCAGGTCACTCACCACACATACAGAGAGCTCAAGCACTTTACACTGTACCACAGTGAAAAAGTGCGCAGAGGCCTAAAATCACCAACACCAGGTTCCATAAACAGGCTAGGAAAAAGCAAAAACTCTAGGGGTGAACCTGCCCAATGGGCCGGGTCCAACAGACATTATAATTTTCAGAAAATGCACCATAATCTGCACAAAACATGGAGTAGATTACGAAGATGACAAAAAGATCAGTGGAATAAATCCAGAAACGAAGGTATGACCTTCGTTGTAAGCCGAAGGGCACACTTGCAAACGTGGGGCAGGAAGTAGCAGCAGCAGCAGTAGCTGGAGGGACCAGCACAAAGCCATCACCTTCTACCATGAAAGAACTGTTAGCTTCTAACCGCGTTCACCGGAGCACCCACAGTCAACGTATCAGCTCATGTAGTCATAACACCAAGCCACTACTTCTCCCATTGAAGAACTGTGAACATCTCCCCATCACACGTGGTCATCGCAATGTAGTATCTTCTTGTAATAGTTATAATGTTCCCTGTTATATGCTTCCTCGCTGCTCTGCCAGTGTGAGTGTTCTGTGTGGAATGTTGGTGTGATTGACATGAGTGGAATGCCTGGGTGCCTGGTGTGAGTGTTGTCAGTTGAAGATGGGCTGAGCAGAAGGCAGGCTGCTCCTGGTAGGGCTGCTACCACTGATGTGATGAACTAGATAAATCACTTACAAAGACACTACTTGGCTACGTCTACTTCATCACCGCTACGCATGGAACTTCATCACTACTGGTAGGACAGCACAAATGTACATAATACAATGTGTTCCTGTCCTTTCAGCTGTGCACGATTTTCTGCCTGGCCCCAACACAGGCACCCTTGCACATTGGTGCAAGGGTGTCTGTTTTATTGGCATGATTGTTTTTGTGCAGGCAGGAACACCTTACTGCACAAAAGCAATCAATGGAGGAATTTGTCTTGTTCTGTGTGTGCTGCAGAATGCAGCACACATGGAATGAGGAAAAAACAATGAGAAATAAAAACAATGTTCCTTGTTATGCCTACTCTGAGGATGAGAAAGGTTTTGAAGCTGCCCCATGCTTACGTGATTTTGAACATCTGGGGCAGCGTCAAATTCCACAGGTGTTGCTTGAGAACACCCACCACAATACCCATGGAATGCCTGCTTGACACAGAGTAAGACAATATCTTATGGCGGCTCCACGCCATCATGGGTCACGGGCTGCGTGTGCTCATGGCGACGTGGAGCCATCATGACTTGCCCACTCACTAATTTGCCCGCCCAGGAGGAGAATTAGTACCACGTGGGCGGAGCGGCAGCGGCATGACGGCTCCACGCCGTCATGAGCACACGCTGCCCGTGACTCATGATGGCGTGGAGCCGTCATGAGCACGGAAAGGGTTAACATGCACATAAAGGAGCGAAAGAGGGAAGATCCTTGAACCCACTTCCAGAAATTCTTTTAGGCTGCAGGGGTCGCAGACCTGGCATAACCAAGATCCTTCCCTCAAGTCCAACTGAGCCACCAGCTGTTTAGAAAACACTTGAAAAGTGATGTGTATACACAAACACGCACACCTCTTCAACAGCTGAGTAGCTTCAGCGGTGCCCCTTTAACTCCGGAAGGGAGCAGACCCTGACTTGCCAAGGCTCACGCCAGCAGACTCTTCCAACAACTGTCACGTGACCGCAGGCACAGCAGAACAGGACCATCTCCACCCTTTCATCGAACCCTCCATTGTTGCACTCACTGACAGCGAGGCCAGATCAGCAAGACCCTACTCCAGAGTGAACCCCTTCAGGCCTGTTGAGTGCAACCAGAGGATACTGGACCACAAACAAGGCAGTTGGGCACTTTTACCACAGCTGTCCCATGACCAGACCTAAAATGGCATCAAGATCTGAGCATGGGGGTAGTGTGGGGTGCAAAGACTAAGCACTCAACTATCTAAAATATTGACTGTCCAATCCAGTGATCGTCTTTATGTAAAAGATAAGGACAGTATTGACTACTGGGAAATAGTAGTAAAAAAGGGATGTAACATGAGCTACGACAGGAAAAGTCACTAACGTAATTAGCAAGGAAAAATTGCAGGTGCAGGCTTCAAGTGAAAGTGCAAGCGGACTGCTCCATGCAGGAACCGTAGGGCAGTCTCCAGGGAACTTGAACTCAGTTCACTTCTCAGTTAGGGCTCATTCTCAGTGCTAAGCCTGTGGGTCAGCTTAGGTCGAATGAAGTTCAGGTTTACCACCTCTACAGGCAGTAGGATCCCTACAGGGGAATCTCCTGGGGTGACATGTGCACAAGCAGCCCCTGATTTTCTTCCAATGGCGTTGGCCAAGCACCAGATGCTGCGCGTGGTCTGAGGGTCCAACAGCGAGCCCCGGAGGTGCTATTCGGCATTCTGCAAGCTCCCTCCACCCCCAGCTAAACAACAATCCTACCCTCGAGTCCGTGTAGAGGTTGCTTGTTCCAGGCAGTTGGAGGTCAAAGGTTGTGCTAACTGCAGTCACCAGGCCTCAGGCGCAGCACAGGCTGTGGTCAGGTTTGTCTTCTTTGGAGCAGCACGCCAGTCCACGATGGGCCATGGTGCCGGGTCGTCCCAGATCTCACTAGTCAGGGGTGACCACAGGCAGTGGTTGCATTATCCTACACTTCCTTCTCGTTGGGGCAGTGCACCAAATGTGAGTACAGAATAATAGGGGGGGGGTGGACTCCAGCACTAGGGTCCTGTCCTGTGATGTCCTGTGATTGCCTGGGTGACCATGGACAATGGTCATGCTCTCTTGGTTTTCTTTGGTGCGGTAAGCCAGTCACAATTGCATGGATGCAGCAAGACCCACTCCTGCACATGGGACAGCTTGACAGGCTGCAATGTTCTCCTAATGGACACCAAAGATGGACTTCTCCTCCAGGTACTTCTTCTTCTGTGGGTGCCCTCCAGTCCCCTCTCCCAGCAGGTCAGGAGGGCTCCTCAGCTCCCCTCCAGGGCTAGACATGTCCTTCAGGTGATGTCCCAGTCACACCCGCCCTGGACTGCAAAGGTCCATGACATTCTGCAGAGAGCCCCTGAAGTCAGAAATCATTTCTGGAACACATTTAGAGGATTGCAGTGCTTTTCTTATAGTCAGCTGCCAGACAGGGAATGCTGTTTCTATTGTACCTGTTCTGGAAGCGGTCTGAGGTGGCTCGCTCCGATAGCATATTCCACCTCTTGAGTGCAGACACAGTCTTTGTTGCCAGTTGATGGTTTCACAGCAGAGAGCACAGTGAGGAGCAAAGCCATCTGCCTTTTGGGAGTAGCATGTCTGGGAGAGACAAAAGGCAGACCCTGACAAAATGATTTCCTCTGCTCTACAAAGGAGACAGCTGACTCCACCCCCCACTGTCTCCAATTCATCTAATGCCAGTGTTCAGGAATGAATCATCAGGCAGACACCTGCTGAAAGGTCACTGTTCAGTTTCTAAAGGCAGCCCTGTTTATATCCCAGTGGCGGCTGGTAATTTGAGCAGGAGGAGGAGCTAGTGGGTAGCCCACACATGCACACACTTACATACTCACACTGAACCATCCACATGCACATCATACATTTACAAACAGGCATGCATACACCCACCATTCACAAACACACCCATTCACAGCACTCATGCACATACATGCATTTAGACACACAGGCATGTAAGCAAGCACACACTAACCCTTAAAAAAAGTATCAGGCTGCAGCAGTGAAACCTCAGAGGTTCCGTGGAGGGTTGATACTGCTGCCTCCTCTCTTTGGCTGACCTTACCGACATAAGGACATTATTGGACTTGGCCCTTTTCACGGAAATTTTTTGCTTTTTGCTTCCCCGAATTCTGGATGTCCCCCCTTTGTAATAAAGTTGTATAGGCCCAGTGAGGTTAAAACGCCCTGGGTATTATTAAAATCAATGCTAGATACAGGTGCTCTACCTTCAACATGGCTGCCATAGACCCCTGTTACTGCAGCGTGGTCTTGTTAAGGCGCATTCTAGCTGCCAGGAGCTGGCTGAGATCCCATACATTGTTGCCATTCCAGCCTGCCTTGCCTGCCCACAGTTAGAGTAGGGAAGCTTCTGGCACCTTCTAGAATAGGGGTGGAGCCTAGTTTTGCCGCCTCAGAGGGTGGTCACCTGACCTGGGCATATATAAGGAAAGGGAGGGAAACTTTCCAGTCAGTTGGGGCATCACTGACCTTGGGAACCCACGCAGGAGATTTAGGCGGTAGGGCCTAGTCAGGGACCTATGCCACTGGGAGTGACAGGACTTAGGTGCTGCCTCTTAAGTTGAGTGAGGTACCCTGAGCTAGTCCACTGATCTGGCCCGGCGGGAGGGGAACCCAGGGACCATCTACAGTGACCTGCAGAGGAATCCTGCCTGCAGCCCTCAACTCAACCTCCCTTCAAGTAACAAGAAACAAGAAACTGCTATTTACAAGGGCGCCAGAACCTTCAAGCGCCAAGAAGAAAACCTAACTACCACAGGACTGCGGGGGATCACCAGGTACCGGACTCTGCTACATGGCCCTGTCCTGCCTAGTTCCCCCTTGACTAAACTGCCTGAATTGCTGTTAGGCGCTCCCTTCTAAGCGCTAGAACTGTTAATTGTCCTGCCACTGGCGTGTGGCCTGTCCTGCCTTGCCTGGACTGCTAAACTGCCTTCCCAGCGCTATTCTGCTGTGCCCCAGACCTGCTGCGAAGCGCTGTATCCTGTATAGCCTGACAAGGCTCCTGAAACGCTATTGCTGTGCTCCCTCTAAGAAGCGCTGACATCGTGTGTCACCTAAGCGCTGTGAAGCTTCCCCGCACTGGGACTAGAAGCTCTGCTGCCTCCACTCACCCCCGCAGCTCCAGTGGTCCGTGCAGCAGAGGCTGCCCTTTAGATAGCTGTAATTTGCCCCCGGCAGCCCTCGGTGCCAGGAGAGGGCCGCTGCTGTCTTGTTGTGGGCGGCGCCTGGCCTGATTGCTTGGAAGTCCTTGCGGCGGCCCCCGGAGCCTTGGGGAGGCCGCCACGATCACCAGCTGGCCGGTGCCGTCTTCAGTGCCCCCTCGGCGGAGGCCGGAGAAGGCCCCGAGTTCACCCCTCCCCGGGAGAAAGTGGAAGTTGGGCCCTGCTGGCCCTGAGAGCCCTTGGGACTTGGGACTGGGCCCCGTTGGCCCCTAGCTTGCCAAAGAAGGCCCCTGAGCTGGGTTAGGGCCCCAAAAGACACCATGGGGGCCTCCATTAAGAAAATGCACCCCTGGTTAAGGGTCCGTTACTGTTTGTAAAGGTTGCCTGATTTCTAACCTGTTTTACTCCTAATACAGGGAAGGAGTTACTCAAGTTGCTAGTGTAGGCCCTGATGCCTAGGTTATTTGTTGCTGCATGAAGTCCTTTTGCCTAATGCAAAGTCGAGGAAATGTTTTTAGGCACTAGCCAAGTCTTATAGAAATGCAGATTTTCACCAAATGCTTGGTTCTCTTTGCCTAAGGGGATGTGTAGCCCTGATCCAGGAAATGCTTATACCTACTGGAGGGTTTCCCCTCTGCTAATTAACGGTGCTACATTTAACGAAAGGGTTTTCACGTTCTTGCCCAATGCCATGATTATGGTGGCCTGTTGACATGTTTATTCTGCAGCAAAGGTTTATTCTTGCCTATTCAGTTGTTGCCTGGTTTTCCAGGAAGTGTTTACTCCGACATAGGGAAATGTTGACTCTTGATTGATTAAATGTTCACACTGCTTTCTTAATGAGATGCTGCTTGAGTCCTCAGGCACAACATCTATTCCTACCTAATGAAATGTTTTACTCCTGCTTAGAGTGGTGTTAATGGCATGCTGACTCTGGATGAATAAGGGTAATGCACTGCTTGTTCCTGAGTAAGGAAATGTGAACTAACTGCCTACAGGTTTGTAATGACCGGGTTGCTTTACCTAATGTGATGTTGCCTGACCTCTAATGTCCTGGGTATTCCTGAGTGCATATACAAAGGTTTATTCTTACGTAAGGAGGTGTCCAGTTCTATTCAAAGTGTTTACTGAAAGGGTTTCCTCCGATCAACGAAATGCTTACTCTGGTTTACTGACATGCTGGTTTCAGGAAATGTTTATTGCGATATGCCGTGTTGATCAAGGGATCACACCCTTTACTCCGGCAGTGAAATGATTATTGAAATGTTCTTCCCAGTCAAGGAAATGTTTACCCTGGCATAAGAAAGTGTTTATCTCTTCGCAAAGGGATTACTGAGAGGTACTGCTAACAAATGAAACGTTTTACTCCTATCTAATGAGATGTGCTTCCCCTGCCTGAGGACAGGGTTAGGCCTGAGTTCATAAGAAAGGCTTATTGCCGGGAGATTAACTGATTTCCTATTCAATGACCCGTTTAATCCTGCTAAGGAGTTTATGTAATGTTCACCCTTGCTTGGTGAGAAGTTAATTGCTTCGTCTACTGAACAGGTTAATTACCTGAAGACCTGTGGCCTCTTGCTACAGGATATGCCCATCCTTGCCGGATGAGTTGGTTGTCCATGCTAATTCTTTCATGAAATGTTCATTGTTAACTAATGAAATGCTAATTATCTCCCCTCCAATGAAATGTTTTGATGAGTAACTGATACTGTGATTTTCCACTCCTGAACCTTGAGCTTAGATAAAAGTTATTTGATTTTTAATCAAACTCACTAGAGTGGCGTCAGTCATAGCGTGCCTTTTATTGTCTCTGTGGATGCGTGTGCTGTGTAGTCACATAACATCTAAGCTTTTGGGTGCCTACCTGCTCATGCCAAGCTACCCCCGGGGAACTGGTGACTCCAGTTCCTACAGACATATTAGCAAGAACCTCGATAAAAAATATAGTCGTTTTAGAGGCAGGAAACTGCTGCTAAAACGGCGATAATGGGCTTGCTAAATTCCAATAGAAGCCCAGGTTAGATGTGCAGGACATCTAACCTGTGCTTCTATTGGAATTCTATAACGCATATTATCAAGACCATTATCACCTCGTTAAAATTATCGTCGTTTTAACAGCTGGAAACTGCCGCTAAAACTGTGATAATTTTAACGAGGTTTTTGCTAATATGCCCCTTTGAGACCTTGTTCGTCACAGAGTGGGATGGGGTCAGTGAGAGTTTCTGCCCTCAACCCACTCGGTGATGAAGTGTCACTGATTGATGCTCTGCCTGGGCACCTCTGGGCTTAAAACTGAAGTGCCCAGGTCCAAGGCTATTAGTGAGGCTCCTGCAGGGGAGGACCTTGAGGCCCTTTGCAGGGCCAAGGAGGTCCCATCCACAGGGCTGTGAAATCCTCAGCCCAGCAGAGTTCAGCTCCGGCAGCCAGGCAATGGTGTATTTAGAGCTCATGTAGAGTCTGGTGCCGGATCTGAACTCTGTCTATCAGGCTCGCCTTTGCTGTACCCTACACACAATCATTACAACTGAATAAAGGTGGGAGAAATAGGCCCCCGGCCCTGAAGGACGGTCCCTTCTGCTCTATCATCTCACGTTTAAATTTCTATTGCGTTTCAAAAGCCTCAGAAACGGCGTCGTACACATTGTCAGTCTGGAACCCTCAGACCCAGCCTCCATCTTCTGTCATGTCTTACCAGGACAATTCATAATGCTTCCCACTGGCATCATAGTTCTCGTTCATCTGCCACAGAGCTTCACTTTACCCGCCATCCTTATACTCTCAGCGCTGACATAGAACACAGAGGGAGGTCAGTGAGAAGACCCTTTATGGCTTTTCAGAGGAACTTTACAAAGCGAGGCCAGTAGACTGCAAAATTGTAATTTGGAGCTGAGAAATAGAGCCCTTCTGTAACTATTGATTGATAAATGATACGCTGCTACCACTGCCAGAAACATAAGAGGTGGTACATGTTATGAAGTTCCATACAGTAGCAAAAATACCCTTGGTATTCACCTCCATACCATAGAACAGCAGGGGCCCCAACAAGGAGAGTGTCTGTCAGGCTGAACAAAGATCAGTCTGACAGACACTCTCCTTGTTCAGGTTAGGCAGCCGGGACCGAGACATGTGTTTAATGCACAGGAACCAGGCTACCTAAGCAAAACTTTACGAGGTTGAGGATTTCACAGCCCTGTGGGTGTGATCTCCTCAGCCTATCAAAAGTGCCTCGAGGCCTCTGTGACAAGGGGGAGTATCACAGATTACCTAGGAGCTTGGGTTCTAAGCCCTGAAGTGCCCAGGACTGAGTGCAAGCAGTAATACCTTGTCACTTAGTAGGGTGGGGTGAGCAATCCTAATGACCCCATCACATTTTGTGTCAAGTGAGGGACAGCTGCCTCTCCTCTGGCAGCTGCATAGCTAAGGCACCATTTATGTGAATGGCTGATGCATATACTGTTAGAAGACAAATGATGTGGACAGCCACACTGTGGGCACCAAAGCAAAGGCTGCAGGAACGACTCAGTTAAGGACATCTTCATCAAGTAAAGAGACGGCTCTGTGCAGTGCATTCTGGAAGCTGTAGTTCTGAGTCAGGATAACTTCAACTGAACCAACTGGACTGAAGCAGCAGAAATTAGAAGGTTTTTAAAAGGAAAGCTCAGTCCTGAAAACTGTGAAAATGCCAAAGATGATGGTGGCATTGATGATATTGGTGGTGGTGTTGGTGGGGTTAGTGGTGGTGGTGGTATTAGTGGTATTGTGGAGGTGTTATGGGTGGTGGTGGTATTAGTGGTGGTATTGGTATTGATGGTGGTATTGGTATTGGTATTGGCGGTGCTGGTATTGGTTGAGGTGGGGTATTGATGGTGGTGGTATTGGTGGTCGTGGTGGTATTGTTTGTGGTGGTATTGGTGATGGTGGTATTGGTAGTGTTGGTATTGGTGGTGGTGATGTTGTTGTTAATAAAACTGCTTTTCAAAACAACCTGTCAGGTGGTTTTAGTAAAGATGACATGCAACACAGATGTGCTGTTGTCAGCTTCATCCCATTATCACAGGTATTATGTGCTATCTGCAATTCACATGACTTAATTCGCTAAATCCATTTTACTTGGGGCGTTGAAACAGGCATGAGATAATGCCGGGTAAAGTGATTGAAAGCAGGCGCCCGTGTTACGGGTGTGGCCATGCTGCTTAAAATAACACAAGCGGTTTCAGTTGAAGCAGCACATGTCCTGCCTGCAGTAAGAGAACTCAATAAAGTAAAAAGTGCTTACAGACTAAATAACAGGTCCCTTGTAAGAACTGAAGTAAAAGGGCCAGTCGCCATGGGAGGGTACTAATGAAGACAAGGCCGTACTAAGGAGGGACTAACAAAGCCTATTAACGAATCTGAAGGCAGCATTTACGAAAGACAATGAGACAAGCAAATGAAAAATAGGGGATGAGAGTGGGCGTGGCTTCTCTCCCATACTCTACTACAGCAGTCTTGCAGAGTGAGCAGTGCATGCTCACTGCCACTAGGCTTGGCTTAAACACTAACAGCATGAGAGCTGCAAAGAGTTGTTACCTGAGGCGCTATACTCTGCCAGACACAGCCCTCAGTTCAACCCTCACGGAAGCCACAAGCAGTGCATTCCTGACACGGAAGGGTTCACTACAGCTCGGCTTGTAAAGCGCTGTGTGATTATAGCACGCCTGTGGCCATAGAGCGCTAACAGCGGCACAGGACTCTGAAACATAACTTCAACAGTGTTTAATATAGAAATATGATTGTGCGGTAACATAGGCAGCATTTGCACTCCATGGTGTGGGGTGAAATACATACATATAGAGGCAAAACAGCGACTTCCACCACAGACCCCAGCCGTGTTGCACAGATGCAATTGAAGGGCCAACTCACCCTTTTATCCTTCCGAAGTTAACAAATATGTACTAGTGGATGGAATGACTGCAGTAATATTGTATTAGCAACAAGAAACAGCTCTGTGTGTGGTGTGCGTTGCATAAGTGGTGACTGGAACCTTGGGCCCTATGTCCAAGGCTCTCCTCTACTGTCGGTAGGTGGTGTAGGTAGTAGAAGCAAGGCTAGGTGAGATGAGACAGGAGTAGGGAAGTTCGTTTCAGTCATGACGAATTTATATTATCTTGTGTAGGTTGGCTAGGGGGTCAAATGGCCAACATTTCTTAATAGGAGAAGTCACACGCAAACCAGTCTTGACCATGCTACCCATGTGAATGGTCCAGCCTGAAATGCCAGGCCAGGTCCTCCCTGGTTCTGTAACTGGGGGTGCATGTTTGATTTGTTCAGCATTCCGTTCATCATTTGTTCTTTAGATTCTTTTGCCCTAAGTGAGCAGCGTATGCCCAGACGGGGGTCTCATACTCACTGTACCACAGGATGCAAGCTAGCCTGACTGATGAGGTCTAATTCCCTGAAACAGGTCCCAGGATGCTTGTTTACAGTCCAGGGAGGACCTGGGAAGGCAGTTCAGGCTGGAGTGTTCCCATGAGGAGCAGGGTCAGACTGATTTGCATATGGCTGGATACGGACTGCGGTGGCACGGTGAGCAAAAAAACAATGGAGTAAACCCAGATCTAAGACTGGGGCTGAATGTTTGATTCGTTCAGCAGTCCATCCATCATCTGTTCTTACATTTAGAAAGTTGGCATTTTTCTGCCTACAGTTTCATTGAGTTTCCAGCTGCCTGGTCTGGTGATGACTTTCCCGCTGAGAAATACTTATTGGTGCCAGACAGTGCACAAAAAGGCCTGGATGTAGAGAGAATTGGGTCTTCCTGACAGGATGACTGGGGAGCAATTTTGCACTGCTCTGGTTACAGCTCAAAGGTATTTACTCTAGCACACCTAAAGAGACCTGACACCAGCCTTTTGTGTCTCGAGCTGGCCTGGATCAAAACCCAGTTAAGGGGGAATATTAGGCAAAGGCAGATTTTTCCACCCACAATCTGGACTGGACATAAAAGTGCCATCTTAGAACATGCAGGAGAGCAAGACCCAGATCCAGACTGTGATAGTGGCATCATTGTGAAAAGCTGGAAGGATAGACCCTCTGATGTCCTAATGAAATGAAAACCCAGGACTAGTGGGCCTCTTCAAGGGCCAGTGTTGTGCCTCCGCTCACACCTCCTTAGGAGCACCTAAGGTTAAGACATGGACTCCAGTGCCCCCAGATGCCCTGGAAGATGAAAAGGAGCACAGCTGGTCTGTGGAGGGCACAGAAGAGGAGAAGGCGATTGCAAGAAGCAAGTGAAACTAGCTCCCACAGAGTGAGCCCTTTTTGAGGCTAGGAGACCGCATAAAGTAGCCCCACTAGCCAGACTTCTCCTCTGCCAGGAGACCACATCCCTGGGCCAGCATATACTTTAAATGGGGCCTGAGACCCCAGCCCCGAAGAACATCACCAGGTCTCGCGACTCCATTTCGCAGACCCAAAGCTAAGAAGGCTGGTCTCTGCCATGGTAGAACAAGGCAAGTGCTTCTGTGTGGTGGTAGCAGAGGAAAATATGTTTCCAGCTTCCACCCAGCATAGAGGTGTGAGCTAGGAACCGCCTTAGACGTGGATACATTGAGGCACTCCCTGAAGCCCCCAGCATTGAGGTTGTCCCTGGTGGAACCGGGCACCCCGTTTAAAAAACTAAAAAACTAACAAACAAACACATAGGGCAAGGCTGTATGAGGCTCAGCACCGCATGGAAGCAATAATATTCACTGCTCTGTGGAGGGAGATCCCATAATGCTTTGCAGGGCTTGTTTTGCATATGTTTCCTCTGTTTGTGGTGGCCCCAGCATGACAGGGTCTCCACCAATGCAATTCTGAAAGTGTTTCTGGGCTGCAAGAGTGCCGAATACCCCGACTCATTTTGAAATGTAACCCTATGTCTCCCATGTCAAAGGAAGCACAACCTAGGGAGAGTTTTGACATCATTTTATAGCATTCCTACAGTTGGAGCTTTTGTTTTATAGCCTGGGACTGCAATGAATTTTAGTAGTTGGTTCTATGATTGCATTTTATGTGACCTAAATGTGCTAAAGAAAGACACAGGTGCATGCTATGTTGATTTTAAATGCTCCTTGCCAGTGTGATTTTTGATAATCAACTCAATGCTTTTTTGACAATATTGTTCACATTTAATTCCTAACTTCGCTGTGTCGATACGTGGTTCAGCTTTACCCGCTGCAGTTGCTCCAAAGCACCAAATTCAGAATAGGAGGTCAGAGTATGTTGCACACCATTTGGGCTGCTTTCTGTCCAGTTTCTCTGACTCCTGCAGGGCCTCTCAAACAACACACTACACCCGAGTGGTTGCCTGTCCCCAGAATGACCATTGTGAGGACAAAACCATCCAACACTTGGAGACATGAGCAACTAACAACTCACCTATGCTGATCCCCCCTCTACAAGATATGACCACCCACAATTTCTGCTCTCAAAAGGGTACGTTTTACCCCCTCTTCCACTCGATAGAACCACTTCACTAAGAATTTTTATGATCCCAACAGCAAATTGTCTGCTCTCTTTGCCTGACTTAAAGATGAAGACCAGATGATCAACTACTAATTCTGGATCACATTCTATACCTTCAGCCCAGGTCTTCTAATTAATCTGACTACAAAACTACCTGATAGTTCTACTACTCTGTTATCTGGCACCCTACAAGGCATATACTCCTTAAGTCTTATTTCCTTACCTAATAAGAAGGAATTATTTTCTCAGTCATGGTCACTACTCCTGCTACTACTAACAACTACCTCTCTATACCAGTTCTGGATTTAGCTACCAGGATGGCTGACAATAAGTTACACATCTCTAAAGACTCCACAGGGGGTCAACAAGACTTCAAACCTAGAAAAAAAAGATTAACACATAAAACCCCTACACCAAACTCACCAATTAAACCCAAACAGAATTTTGACCCTGCACTGGTTCTCATCATGCAGAAGCTTGAAAATCTTCACATACTGGCACCGTCCACAAAAGCCAGCATAGACATGATGTAAAATAATCTTATGTGCATCAAACAAGACATCCAGCTACTCAGAGGAAGTATTTCAAAAGCTGAGTCACAGATAAGCATCCTTGAGGTCTACAAAAAAAAATCATCCAAAGCACTAACAGCTACCACACTAATGATTCGCAACTAGATACCTGGAAGATCGCCACAGAAGGGGAAACCCCCATCTCTTTGGGATTCCTGAAGGCTCTGAAGACCAAGCAATATCCTGTTCTGTCTTTGTGGGAAAATAGATACCTCCATAGCTTTAGGTAATAACTTCGATAAAGATTTTGAAAAAAAACAGGGGCCATAATAAACGCCAAAACACCTCCTATCCTAGAGCTCTAATCTTTAGACTTCTCTGCTATTCAAACACAGAACAGATCATTTCACGCATGAAAAAAGTGCAGAAAAGTAAATGGCCAGGTGTCTCTAAAGTCATTACTTAAGAATATTCTTGATACTAATTCCTGATCGTGCTTTCATATTGTCTACTAACTTCTCTCTACTAAAAAACCTGCATGCTATTTATAACTGGGCAAGATAAGAATTACGCATAAACAATTGGATTCTATCAATGTGAAGTGACAAAAAATATAATATTAATTTCTGTGAATTGTGGGAAGATTCACTCTCTCTTAAGGTGGTAAAGATGAGAGCACAATGTGCTTGTTAAAATACCCCTCACACACTAAAAAAATCCAATAGTGTCATGCTTCATCATTGGGGTCTTCCCGTCCCTCTACGGGGCGGGGCGTGCTACGACCTGGCGAACTACGCGGGAGCACTGATAATGTGACAAGGCTATGTGATGGTGCAAGGTGAGTTGTGTCAGTGAAGTGTAGGGACCTAATAATGTGTGGGAAAAACAAAAAGTTAAAAATCCTCTGGCTAGTGGAAAAAAACAATTTATTCACTTCCCTAGCTGGGGACGTTAAGAAGGGGGTTTTGGGGTAGAGCAAATAGCCACTACCTGGTCTACATGTTTCGTAAGCAGTCCCCTACTGCTTACTCATCAGGACCTTCTAGTGGCCCCTACTAAAAAATAGCTCAGTTGCTAAATATAGTAAGCCTGTCGTCCTAAAAACTAACAGTAAAAATAAACTGATAGTTTTATGCTTCAGGGCATGAGCTGGCACAGGGAAGCTAAGATTCTCAAAAAGAACCTAAATAGGTCTTGCTGAGGCGGAATGAATGTGCCTCATGAGCTGGCAGTCGATAGGTGTTTCGATGCGGTAATAGTAGCCGCGCAAGGTTAATACCTTACTTCTATCCGTCCTGCCGCTCTGGTTCTTTTTGAGAATCTTATCTTCCCTGGGCCAGCTCATGCCCTGAAGCCAAGACCTGGAACTCACTCCCCACCCACCTCCGCCTTACTCAGAACCACATCTCCTTGAGAAAAGAACTGAAAACCTGGCTATTCGACAAATAATGAACCCCTCCCTCTAGCGCCTTGAGACCCTCTGGGTGAGTAGTGCGCTATATAAATGCCCGAACTTGAACTTGAACTTGAACTTGAACTGAGTAGGCCTTGGACTGCTTTGCTTCACCACCCTGACAGAGTCAGGCACTACAATGGGGTGCTTGGTTTCCAGTGAGGAGACAATTGTGGACCTTTTACTTGCAATAGCCCCCTTATGTACACAATGTCTCTAAATTCCCATCATAAAGAAGTCATAATCACTGAAGCATCCTTTTTGAGAAGGGCCACAGGTCTGGTGCTCCACCTACCCAGATCCCCCTCCACAACCACTAGGACAGCATAGGAATCTTTTCAGACTCATCTGAAGTCTCCCCTTTCCACAGACACCTCCAACAAGTCACAATGCTTTGGTATTAGATTCCCTCCTTTCTCCTGCTGCACAGAATCCATCATGTGGGTCCAATACACCTCTCCTTTCTGCATTCTAGCACTTCCTTTGCTAGGTGAAGTGCTCTGGTGGCCTTGGATCTTTTACGTGCTATATAATTGCAAAATAAGTAAAAGCTGTGGTTGCAGCTCCTTTACTCACCACAGGACTCTGCCATGCCTACTTTAGGACTCACCTCTAGCACTGTGCGGCATAGGTCCCAACTCCAACTGGTAGTGCGGAGTGCTACGAGCTTCATGCTTGTCAGAAGTGTTACAAAGTAGTAGATCCGTAACCTATTGATAGTGATCCTTAGTACCAGCTCCATGGCTCCTATGTAGTGCTCGGTAGTCACAGCTCCATGGCTCATCAGTAGTGTGCTGTAGCAGCAGCTCTATGTCTCATCAGTAGTGTGCTGTAGCAGCAGCTTCATGGCTCATCAGTAGTATGCTGTAGCAGCAGTTCCATGGCTCATCAGTAGTGCTCTGAAGTAACAGAACAAAGCCTGGAAGACCTCTGGTTGCAGCACGGGTAAGGGCCAGTTCTAATACGTGGGGACTAGTCAATAATCTGCTTTTTGAAGACTTTGATGTCCTGAAGGTCGAATCTTTGAGTCCAGTAGAACTGTGGGTGTCTCGTTTTACAAACAATTCCCAATCAGGAGGTGACCTGTCCGATGCTCCCGGTGTTTCAGATTGAGGGGATGCGTTTGTTGAGAATACACAGAGTTTTATATCCTGCTAGTGATGCAGTGCTACTCCGGAAATAATTTCTAAACCCTCATCACCTTTCCCTGAAGTATTAAATCATACATTTACTCATCAGTGGGGCCCATAACACTGCGAGTCATTCGTACACACTTCCTCTCTACTTCATGGATTGGTGTGAATCAAAGGAGAGCTGCTGGATCATAGTGGAGTGTCTAAAATGTTAACAAACTATTTATAATAAATAAATCTGCAGTTTAAATAGTTTTTACCATGGTTTTATCAACACGACAATTTATTCAGACACACCCCCATTCATTGTCGATGAATCTTCTAGTAAAAAATTAGGCTAAGGATGAACAAGACCAGCTTAATTCTTCATTTATCTAATTTTATTTAAAGAGAAATCTTCTAGCATGACCTGTATTTATTCACTTGTTTATTTAATTTAATGCAAAATAGATTTAAGGAAAAGAAAGAATTTGAACTAATACATTTATTTTTCTTTTAATTCATAGTTCAGAAAATAAGCACATTATTATTGCGATTATAGGACATGAATATTAGTAAAAGACATAATAGTTCACAAAGTTCACCTCCCTATTCCCTCTTGTTATTAACCTCATCTAAAGACTCCGTGTTCATTCAAGAAAAATTAAAGTTCAGAAAATTCAAAGTATTTACGCCTCAGGAAAATTCAGCATTCCGACAGCATGTCAGGATACACAGATGGAAATCGAAGAAGAGAGGTTTTTTTCGTAAGTCCGGACCTACTCTTTTATACTCTTTTTCACTAGCTAATCTATCTAAATTCTAAAACATTTGGGGTCTTTAACAGTTTTGATTGGTTAGTTCCATGGGTGGATGAGCATAACCTCATCATTTCATTGTTTTATTTCTGCATGATCTTTCCAATGAAAATGTTCTTATTTCACAACATATCCGCTTTATTCTTGTCCTTTAAATGACAATACTGGTCTGCGTTCTCACGCTTTCTCATCGCGGACCTCAATTTTGTTGGCACTCAACTGGACTTTCAGGGTACACTGTCCTTGAACCATTCCGCTCGGGCACAAGCAGCTCATATTCGACTTGCATCTTTTTCTATCACACACATGCGTACTGCATCTCTAACTCGGAGTGATGGAAACGTCCATATGGTTCTAGGCCTCACAGGTCAGAATGGTAACTATTATAGAAACAAACACAATTAAATGTTAATTGTTGAAATATAACCGTTCTGTTTACCTCCCCCTTACTAAGGTATCCCTGTTAGTTGTTACCTAGCGAATAAAGCTACATATATGCGTGTTATACTCACTTGTCTTCATGTCTTTGACACAAATACATAAACAGAAAGCATATTCATGCCGCTTTTGGTTAGTTTAAAGCTCCTGCCTTAGTTTTGAACGAGACACATCACTTTGTTAGTCAATTATATTTTGCATTACTTAGCAATTAGTTTTCCCACTTGTAATTGTGTGTGCATTCTATTCTATGTTGGTTAATTTTCAAAACCACACGATGAATTCATGTTACTGTTATGAGTAAGTACCTTCACGAGGGGTATACAAAATTTTGTTTATCCACCTCGCTCCATCAACTCCCTTCTTTGGTGATTTATCACCAAATATCTCCCAAAATTTAGCACATTTTATCTCAACATGTTTCAAGTTCTTTTGATTAGTATGAAATATACTCTAGTATCTTCCATTTCTCCGGTATTTTGATAAAGTTTCTCTTGAAACTCTTTCATTTCTATGTCTCCTTTTTCACGTTCTCTTTCTTGCTTTTCTTGAATCACTTTCTTTATTGACTTTTTAACGTTTCTCCTTTTTCTAATCATGTAACATAAACTTGTCATGTCAAAATCACTACTAATATTATTGTTACTGGAATTAATACTTTACCTAAAATAGAACTACCCATTTCACGTAATCAATTTTTAACAGCTGAAAAACTTCTACCAAGTTGTTCAAGGACACCATCAACCTCCAATGGTTTAATTTTTTTGTGCAATTCTGTAATATTTTTAATATATCTCTCAATGTTTTGACTTTTATCTGGAATGTAAGTACAACAGTGTTGTACTTTCAAAATATCATAAACTCTTCCTTCTTTTGGCAAAATTACATCAAGAGCAAGGCGATTCTGCATCACCATAGCTCCTCAAACAACCATTTCAGTGTTTACCCTTAAAAATCCACCGGCAGTGTCTGTTGACAAGCGATCTACTATCGTTGACAATTTCCAAATTCTATTTGCATTAAAAGATAACCCCACTGCTGGTATCAGTGTTCCAAAAACATCACCTATTATTTATAATACACTCCCTCTTTTTCTACGACTTAAAGGTTTACCTATCTCATGAATCCCGTAAGTACCTCTATCTAAATGGAAAATTTTAGGGAAGACCAGTCCTACATACAGATTCCATACCAGTGATCGGGCAGCTTATAATAAGCTTTGTTCCCACAAATAAAATAAATTCCAGGAAAAACTGGGTTTTTACCACCTTTAAATCCCCAACCCCCTATTATACGAAAAGTGTCTTCACATTGACTTGCTCCCACAAAATAATTGTCATATACAGTATTGTCTCTACGAATAAAAAAAATTCCTAACCATGAGGTATCTATGTTTATGGCCATATTTACATTTCCTCCCTCTAAATTTCATCCTCAAATTACCAATATTTAGATTTTGCATGCTTTACTCTTTTATTTCTCTTATGAATGTTTCTTCTCACCTCAATCATATCTAAAAATGTGTTTTCCTAATTTCTTAATTTACAAGTCAAATTATGTCTAAAAGCGTAATCATGAGTCAATTCTTGAGTTACTAAGAAAAATTCTCCCATAACCTTTTCAGGCTTTACTTTGTTCATTGCATTTACAACCTTCCATTTAGCAAAAACAACATCAGAATTTGAATAATAAAATTCTAATTTCCCTGTATTGTAAAATAACTTACTATTACACTACATGTAATCCCATAAGCAAGAGGAAGATGGTGGTAGGTCACCCCCTCTGACACTGAGGCTGGCAATTTCACACAGACGTAGCAATCACTTGCATTCATGGTTCTAACATACTCAGATAATAAACTTCAAAAGGTATTCTTGGAAAAGTCGCTGATCGACCTATCCTGATAAATTTCTGGCTTATACACATGTGGTTTCTCAGTTTGTAATTCATTATTTCTTCCATTCATAGTCCCATTTGGTTTCAACTTCTCAAAATTGTATCTAATAGGAATGGTAATAGCTAAAATCAACCATACTAACATTAATAATCCAGTACATATTAACCACATTCTACACCACTTTCTAAAAATAGAACATTTCGTAGTTACATCATTGGTAGCCATTTTATTTTTTACACAGCGATTTTCACAGTTCTTTTTACTCTGTTTTCTGTCTTTAATAGACTTTCACTTTGTACTTACAATGTTTCTTTTATACCAATATTTTAGGTGTTGCCTTCACTTTGCACCTTCAGATCAAATATATCTTTTTCTTTCTTTAAGGCCCAGTTCTTTACTCACTTTCTTTTTCCTGACTTGTGGAATTCAGGTTCTCTTGGCTGCTGTTTACTTCCTCAATAGGAGGCAAAAACATGTAAGTCCATTCAGGTGATTTATATTTCTGATTTGGTCTTCTCACTCTTTTTGGCCTTTGAACAACCTCTATTTTCTTTCCCAACAACTCGTTCTGGATTGTTATTTCATTAACTTGATCTTCTGGTTTTCTTGCTTTCTTAACCATTTTGACCTTCAGTCCATCACTTTCTCTAGGCTAACTATCTCCTTGACAAGCTCCCTTTGTCTTTGGCTCTGTAGTATTATGTTCCACTCTCCAAGCTCTTTTTCTTGAACTTTTCCTCAATTGTGTTTCATCTCCACTGTCATCAGTGTCACTTTCAGTATTTTCGACAGTATCATTTATAATAAACTTTATAATGTCTGTTTCTTTTTCCGAATCTGGTTTCTCTTTACTCAGCACTTTCACTCTGTTCGGAACTTCTCCATAACTGGTACTTGGAATCTCATCCTTGTCGTGAGTTATTTCCTCCTTTCCAGTGTCAGGATTTTGACTGTTCTTCAGTATTCTCTTGATTACCAGTTTTATTTCCACTTTGGTCAATGTCTTTACTGGTATCACTTCTTACCAAATATCGACTTTCAGGTCGATCTTAAAAATTTGGTATTTCGACAATTTCACCTTCTCCTTCAGATGCAGAGCTAGCATCCGATACCTCCAGATGTCGACGTTCTTGTTGAGCTCAGTATCTGGATTTCTTTCTGATTCTCCTTCAGAATCAGAATCAGTTGTACTTTTACCTTCCTTGTGTGGATTTTCAGGCTCAGGTACACGGATGGTGTGACTGGCATGCACCCATCTCTTTACTCCAGCACATTTAACTGCAGTCGTGCTGACCAAAACAACCTGTCTCGGTCTTTGCCAACGAGGCACCAAGCCGTTTCTTCTTCGGTGTACCTTTATCCGTACCCAATCTCCAGGAATTAGATCATGAGCTGGAAGTTTCTCTTTCGTGTTTGATTCAGTTCCCACCTGATGGAACACAGAAGTTACCATGTCAGACAGATTATTGCAGTAATCCAGTATGATGTCATCATTTAAAGTTAACAGTTTATCAACTGGTACAAATGCTTGTCTCATCACTCTGCCCATCAAAATCTCATGTGGACTTAGTCCAGTCTTTCTGTCAGGTTTACTCCTTAAGGTCATCAGAACAAGTGGCAATGCGTCCGGCCATTTTAGTCCTGTTGCCAAACACATTTTTGCAATTCTGTTTTTTATTGTTCCATTCACTTGTTCAACTACCCCTGAAGCTTCTGGTCTGTAAGCACAATGCAGTTTCTGACGAATATCCAGTGTTTCACAAATTATTTGTAACAATTATTATTATTTATACATCTTGTAAAGCGCTTGGGTACACTAACAAGTGTGTCCCCGCGCTGGTAGCTTCGATGCCGCTTCACTTATATCCAGGCATGAGTGGTGGTTATCTTTAGATCATGCACTACTCTTTGGGAAACAGAATTGTTTTGAGCTCTCTCCGGAAGATGGACTCTGATGTCTCCAGTCGCAGCCTCTTTGGCAGCTTGTTCCACTGAGTGCAGGACTCTAAAGGATCGTCTACCCATTTGCACTCTTTTAAACTTTGGGACCTGAACCTGCCCAGTACCACAAGATCTTAACTTGCGAGTGGGCACATACCGATTAAGGAGGCTATGAAGGTACTTGGGGCCCTTTCCATGGAGTATGCGGTGCCCTACACAAAGGGCCTTGAAAGTCACCCGCTCCCTAACCAGGAGCCAATGTAGGGTCCTCAGTGCTTTTTTTGCTGATGCTCTTCTGGGTAGCTGTAGGATCAGACGGGCAGCCGCATTTTGTATGCGTTATAGTCTCTGGAATTATTTTGCGCTGGCATCTAGATATAGGACATTTCCATAGTCCAATCTGGACGTTATCAGGGCATGGACCAGGGTTTGTCTTACCGGCACAGGCAAAAGGTCCAGTTTATTCCTTAGGACCCGCAACATGCCAAAACAAGTGCCCGCCACCTGTTTGGTCTGGTGATCAAATTATATTTTACAATCTAGCCAGATTCCTAAGTTCTTCACTGGATTGCTGGGTGTGGGTAAAGCGCCCTTCTCATCCGACCTCCGTCTTGTTTCCATTTAGTTGGAGGCAGTTTTCAGCCATCCACTTGGCGAGCTCCTGCATACATAATGAAAAATTGGCTGCACATTGCTCCTTTGGTTGCGTCAGGGTCACAATCAGTTGTGTGTCGTCTGCATACAACACTATCTCAACCCCAAATCTGTCTGTTATCCCTCCTACTGGTGCCACATACAGATTAAATAGGGTGGGGCTGAGACTGGAGCCCTGTGGCACTCCCTGTTTTAGTTTTATTTCTTTGGACCTGAAAAGGTCCCTGTACGACCTGGAAGCTGCGGCCTGTTAAAAATGACTCCAGCCACTCCCATGCTTTGCCTACCACTCCTCCCTTTTTCAAGCACTGTAGCAGTGTGTGATGGGCAACAGTGTCGAATGCAGCACTGAGGTCAAGAAGAATCAGCGCCGCTGTCTGACCCTCTTCCGCATATCTTTGTAAAGTTTCGGTAGAGGATAGCAGGGCAGACTTCGTCGAGTGTAGAGCGCGGAATCCCGACTGTGAGGGGTGGAGCAATCCACTAGTCTCAATAAATGCAGAAAGTTGTTTATTAACTGCTTTCTCCGTGATCTTGGCGAAGTATGGCAGAAGCGAGATGGGCCGTAGATTTTCTAATTTCTCCATACTAATGTTGGGCTACTTTCTCAAAGGAAGGACTACTGCTTTCTTCCATGTTTTGGGTACCTGTCCAGATTCTAAAGAGAGTGCAAGTAGGTGCCTAATGTAGGGCTCCAGAATGTTTATGCTGCCATGGAGTCTTTTTGGGGGTGCCGGATCACTAGGTGAGCCTGATTTAATACTTCCTGCGATGTGGCATATGATTTCCCGCGAGGGTACCAGAAATGCCGCGAGGCAGTTCCTATCCTGAATAGTTGGGGGGATTTCCGCCCTCCCATCACCTCCCCGAGCTGCCTCCGGAAAGGCAGAGTAGATTTTTTCTACCTTACTGGCAAATAACTCTCCTACCTGATTACAGCATTTAACTGATCCGTTCATAGGGGCTGCTAGTCGGGCGAGATCTGACAATTTCCTATATACTAGAAACATTTCCTTCATGGAGTTTTCCACATCTTTGATTCTAGTACAATAGTAGGTTTTTCGAGTTTTCTGGATAAGGGCATGATATTCCCTCAAACCCTTCTTGTATCCAACTCTCTCTATCTCAGAAAAACATCTCCTCCATTTCCTCTCTAGGAGTTTATATTCTGCTTTTTTTCCCGCAGTTCATTATTGAACCATGGGGCAGACTTGGATTTCCTCGCCTGTGAATTCTGAGTCCATGGCGCTGTGTGGTCTAGCGCCTTTTGGATTCGCAAATCTAAAGCCTCGTGGGCAGATTCAATTCCCACACCCAATTCATTCTGGAAATGGCCCCCACGATCTGTTTCAATTGTTACTGGAAAGCCGTATCGTGGTATAATTTCACGCAAGAACAATTTTGCAACAGTTAGTCCATCATTCCTCCGGGTGGGGAAAGCTTCTACCCACCGAGAGAACAGACAAATGATTACCAGCACATATCTGAGTCTATTACAAGGTGGCAACTCAATGAAGTCGAATTGCATTCATGTGAATGGACCTTCCTCCCGTTCCCAAACTCACAGCTGTTTTTCTATTGGAATTAAATTGTTGACACACTAGGCATCTCTGACACAGGGTCTCAGCGATCATCCTAAACTTAAGATTCTATCTGTACAATCGGATCATTGCATCCCTCCCAACATGAGCTTGACCATGGTACATTTGGGCCATATTTGAAATCATGTTATCAGGCATTACTGGCCTTTCATCTTTGTAAACCCAGATTTCATCTTCCTCCCTTTGTCCACATCCTGCTTTTAGCCAAATGTTTTTCTCCTCTTCACTAGCTTCTTCCTGCATCTGTCTCACTCCCTGCCAAGTTTCAACTACTGTGGTTAGCATTAAAGGACTTGAAACATGTTCTTCTTTCCTGTCCCGATTTATGGATGCAAGATTTCTGGCACAATATTTTGCAATGGAATAACATACCTATTGCCTCTGGGTATATAGTAATCTCCCTTCTTGTGTGCTGAGCACTTAACCACTGCAATTTTGTCAGGCAATTGAATAGCATCAATCAACATTTTCACAAATTCAGCATTTCTGATGGGGGATCCTGCAGAAGTTAAACAACCTCTTTGAGACCACAGTTGCCCGTAATCATGGACAACCCCAAATCCATACTGACTGTCAGTCACTATGGTAACTCTTATCTCTTTTCCTAGTTCACATGCTTGAATCAAAGCAATCAATTCTGCTATCTGAGCAGAACGAACTCCTTTCAGACAAGATGCTTCCAATACATCTGCCACTGTACATACGGCATATGCAGCACTCAAAGAACCCTCCTCTGTTCTAAGGCATAAACCATCAACAAACATCACATAGTCAGATTCCGGCAATGGCTCATCTCTGATGTCAGGTCTTGGTTTGGTACAATACTCAAGAACATCCAAACATTTGTGATCAACCTCATTTCTTACTTCAGCTTCCATAGCATCAGGCAACAATGTGGATGGATTTATGTTCACACAACGTGAGATTATCACATTGTCTGCGGCAAGAATTGTTTTCTCATATTTTGTCATTCTTTTATTTGCTAGGTACTTTGTTTTTGTCCTAGTGAGGAGAATCTCCACAAAATGAGGTACATATACCATCACAGGAAATCCCATCACTTTTCCTTCCCTTTGTTCTAAACTCACGCTTGTAGCTTCTACAGCTTCGAAGCAACCTGGCAAGGCTTTTGCAACTGGATCCAAAACAGCTGAAAATATGCAATTGGTTTCCTCAGTTTTCCATGTCTCTGTATTAATACTGACATTGCACATCCTTCTCGCTCACTGCAATACAGCTCAAATTCTTCCTCACAGTCAGACATTCCTAAAGCTGGACCTTCATATAAGCTTGTTTTTAGCTGTTCAAATGCTGCCATTTCAGTCTTGTTCAATACAATAGGGCCTCTGATACCTGCTTTGGTTAGTCTCTGCAAGGGTTTTGCTATTAGTGAAAATCCACTAATCCACTTTCTACAGTAACCCACCATTCCTAGAAACATTCTGACTTGTCTTTGTGTTTTTGTTGGTTGCATTCCATGTATCATTTTGATTCTCTCTGCTGTGACTTGTTTAGCAATCTTATGACCTAAGTATTGCACTTCTTTCTGACAAAATTGTAATTTTGATGGAGACAATTTATGTCTCTCTTCTCCCAAATGGTTCAACAATGCAATAGTATCTGATACACATTCATTCCTTGTCTTTGATGCCACTAACAGGTCATCAATGTATTGAACCAATATAGATTCTCCAGGCATGCTCAAACTTTCTAATGATTTCTTTAGCAATTGATTAAAAATAGATGGACTCTCAGTATACCCGAGGAATTCGGCTCCATGCCAAAATGCGATCTCCGAACCGGAATGCAAATATTGGCTGGCTTTCTGGGTGCAATGGAACGGTAAAGAACGCGTTGCACAAGTCAATCAAAGTATACCATTCTGCATCATGTGGAATCTGATATAGAATTACTGCTGGATTTGGTACAATCGGACAACATGGGGCAACGATCTTATTAACCTTTCTAAGATCTTGTATAATCCTAAATATTCCGTTGGGCTTTTTCAATCCCATTATCGATGAATTACAAGAACTGCTTTCTATCTCTCTTAAAATGCCTTGTTCAATCATTTTTTTTTATTACTGGTGTTATTCCTTCAATTATTTCTGCTGTCATTTAATATTGGGGAATGTTCGGGCAACTTACTCCTTCTTTTACAGAAACTTTCACAGGATCCACATCTTTCAGTAACCCAATATCTTCTCCCATGAAATCCCACACTTGCTCCTTTACTGCTTCTTTCAATTCAGCAGGCATCTTGTCTCGATCAAACACAGGAAACAATTCATTCTTTTCAGACTCTATCATTGCCATGGTCATTTTATACAAACTATCATCATCTGGGGTTTGGAGCCCTATGACATCTGGTGAGCAATATATGGCACAGTTCATCTTACTTAGAATGTCTCTGCCTAACAGGTTAACTGGACTACTATCACACACCACCAATTGGTGCATGTCTTTGAAATTTCTGATTTCTACTTCAACTGCTTTCGTTATGGAGGTTTGAATTTGTCTATTAGCTACACCTACAACTTGGATTTACTCTCCAGAGAGAGGAAGATTTTGAACTTCCACTGATCTAACAGTAGAACGGGTAGCATCAGTGTCCACTAGGAAAGCTACTTTTACATCATTCACTTTTCCATTCACAAACGGACCAGACTGATCTACCTCAAGAGTGGCTCCAAGCACATACTCTTCTTCCTCTCTCAGGCACCGTCAGAAGCTATCATCCGACTCACTCCCGCCATCCTCTTGTAACCAATACTGAGGACTCACATTCGCTCTGGGCGATCAGTTTACCGGTACACCTCTGCTGAATCCTGTCTCTCCAGTGTATCTCTGCAGATTTAAACTGTGTGGTAGTGGTGGTTGTGGAACCTGACCTTGCTGAGTAACTACCTGCTGCTGTTGCGGTGGTTGTTGAATTACCTCATTCTGCACCTGCTGATTCAATGATGTATTTTCAGGATGAACTCTTGGTGGACACTTACACTCTTTCCTCCAAGGCCCTATCATGCCGCAATTATGACAAGGATACTTTTTCTTAAGTTCTTCTATGTTTCCTACTAATTTAGGTTTATTGAAATTTCCCTTCATTTTTCCTTGACTCACATCTGTACTCTTATTTTCCAATTATGCCACCTGATGTTCTGCTACTTTCACATGTGCCCACATTGCTTTCTCTTTGAGCTTTCCCTGTTTAGCTTCCATTTCATCACTGTAGTTTTTTGCATGTCTCAGTGTCTCATTCACGGAGCATGATTGCAATCCCATCAAATTATGCGTAATCATGTCTCCTATTTCTAGTCTTAACCCAAATACAAATCGATACACAAAATGACTCATATCCTTTTCATTTAATTCCTCATATCCACTATATTGTTTAAACACTAACAATAGTCTTTCATATAATGCATGTACAGATTCTTTCGATTCTTGCAAAGTCCTGTCAATTTTCACCTCAATCTGTCTCTTTTGGTGGAATTTTATTTTTCAAAAACACTATTACTCGTTCATATTTTCTCATCACTTCAGGTGAAGGAGCACCTGTCACTTTGTCTCGAGGATATTCAGTTTTTGGCCGGGTCACTGTTATTTTGCACTCAGACCATAGGTCTGCTGGTACTACTATTTCAAATAATCCATCTAAATCTTCACATAGTACCTTTAAAACCTTTACAAATCAGTCCACCTGTCAATACCACTCTACTGGTTTTTCTCTCAATCTGGGGAAATCATTAGTAAATGATAATATGCCCTGTCTAGTCCAAGGAACATGTACATATCCTCTTACCGATATTTCTCTCATAGGAAATTCATTCACTACTGCCTCTTTTTCTCTCACAGGGAATGCTACTGTAGATTTATCACTGGCTTCTTCTATTTTCTTTGCCCATTTTGCTTTCCATTCATTTATATCTCCCCATCTTCTTAGTAAAACAATTAGCACTTTTATTTGGTTAATCTTCCTGCAGTATTCATATTTTCAATGTCCTTTTCTGTAAAATCTACTCTATAGGGTTTCTATAATGTTTTATTCTTTGCAAAATCTACATCTAATTCACTTGCTTATCCTTCCAATTGATCATGTATAGATTTTGTTTTCCAAGTAATACTTTTACACATAAACATTAATTCATCGTCTTGATATGATTTCAGTCTATCCGTTACAATTGTTCCAATAATTAATTCTTCCATGTCAATTTTTTGTCTAGCCACATCTAATACTTTAGGTTCAAGCTCTTTTACTTTCAGAGTTTTAAGCCAATCACTTAATTCTTGTTCTGAAGGTCCTACTGGGGTTTGTATAAAATCTATTTTCTCTACATTTCTTTCGGGTGTCGCAGAATCAGATTCTGCTCCGGTTGGAAACTTATGTGGTAAACTCTGATTAAAAGTCAAATGAAGCGGTATTATGTTACTTGTTCGCCTAATTTCAGACAAATCTGGATAAATCTTTTCTCTTACTTTTTGTAAAGTCTGGTTTAAAGGAATCGTCAAAGTTGGTTCTTTTATTTTCTGATTTTCAAACACTTGAATTACAGGACCTATTGTTACTGGGACCGTTACAGCTTCTATATTTTTAGTAAGTTCCTGTATCTTTTCAGTTAACTCATTTGTAGAACGGATATATATTCAGAAGTATTTGGTTGTTCTTCAATTTGTCTCTCTACTCTTGCTGTACTTCTTCTGATCTCATCATTTTGCTTAGGAGTACCGGTAGTCTGGTTTCTATGTCTGGGTTGTTTGAATCATATATCATCTTTCCGGAAGGTCTCTAAAATGTGAAAATCGTTTAGGGTTTCAGCAAATCTGTCCTCTATCTGTGGAGCATTTGGAGTGGTCTATATAGAACCTGGTTGATATGGTGGTGGTCTCCTATTTATTATCTCCTCCAACACCCTATTCTCTGATTCACTCTCTCCATACTTTTTCCTTTTCTCTGACTCCACATTTTTCCTTTTCTCTGTGCATGTTTGCCCTTACATTTCATCTACCAATCTAACCGGATACATTCCAAAACACATGTCAGCATTTCTCCATCTTCGCATCCTAATTTCATGTGTTTCTCCACATAATCCACGTATCTACCTCTTGATCCTCGATGATTTTCCAACCTTTCTCGCTCTAACCCATGCATCTCATCTTCCCACTCAACTAGTGCTTCAAATTGTGTCGGTCTAGGTCTTGATTCAAGCTTCATCATCTTTCTCTCAAATTTCGTAAAACTGCCAAACTAAAAGATCCTACTTCTGGAAATGCTAATGCACTTTCATTCCTGGTATATCTAGCCCAATTCTCTAGCCAAATGCATGTATGATAGCTATATTTCGTCATCATGTAAGAAGCAGGCATTTTTGGCAGAGGAAGTAATCTTCCCTCTCTCGTTACTATTGCCTTGTCTTTCTTGAATATATTTTTCAATTTCATGAAGGTTTCTCTTTTTGTTCTCTGTAATAAAACTCAATTTTTCTGATAATTTCCTGTCTTTCAAAAGATTGAGCACTATGCATTTATCCTTTCACACGTAAAGTCCCTAAACTTATGATGTTCACCACTGTGATGTACGACGATACCACTACTTTGAAACAGACTATGCGATGTGCAACTTCACTTCCCACACTTCCTCTGCCTGCAGACAGAGTAACTAGCTTCCAACACTTTCCGGAAGCCTTTTCAGGACTACATATAACAAAATACAAACTCAACAGATGTTAGTCATAATTCTGTACATCAAATCCTGTATACATCGCTCAATACATTATCTAAGCAAATTTCTATAGAAAGCATCCTCTGCTACCAAGTTAATTTCTGATGCAGCGCTACTCAGGAAATAATTTCTAAACCCTCATCACCTTTCCCTGAAGTATTAAATCATACATTTACTCATCAGTGGGGCCCATAACACTGCGAGTCACTCGTACACACTTCCTCTCTACTTCATGGATTGGTGTGGATCATAGCGGAGTGCCTACAATTTTAACTAACTATTTATAATATGTATATCTGCAGTTTTTACCATGGTTTTATCAACACGACAATTTATTAAGACACACCACCATTCATTGTCGATGAATCTGCTAGTGAAAAATTAGGCTAAGGATGAACAAGACCAGCTTAATTCTTCATTTATCTAATTTTTATTTAAAGAGAAATCTTCTAACATGACCTGTATGTATTCATTTGTTTATTCAATTTAATGCAAAATAGATTTAAGGAAAAGAAAGAATTTTAACTCATAAATTTATTTTAATTTTAATTCAAAGTTCAGAAAATAAACACATTATTATTGAGATTATAGGACATGAATATTAGTAAAAGACATAATAGTTCACAAAGTTCACCTCCCTATTCTCTCAAACAGCTCATATTCGACTTGGATACGTCCATCTTGTTCTAGGATCACAGGCCAGAACGGGAACTTTTATAGAAACAAACACAATTAAATGTTAATTGTTGAAATATAACCCTTCTGTTTACCTCCCCCCTCCTATCCCTGTTAGTTGTTACCTAGCGAATAAATCGACATATATGCGCATTATACTCACTTGTCTTCTTGTCTTTGCCACAAATACATAAACAGAAAGCATATTCATGCCGCCTTTGGTTAGTTAGCAATTAGTTTTCCCTTGTGTAATTGTATGTGCATTCTATTCTACGTTGGTTAATTTTAAAACCACACGATTAATTCACGTTACTGTTATGAGAAAGTGACTTCACAAGGGGTATACAAAATTTTGGGGCATATTATCAAGGACAGGCGATACATTATCGCCGCTTTTATCCGCAGGAAACTGCCGATAAAGCAGCAATAATGGCCTTGATAATATGCTCTATGAATTCCAATCGAAGCCCATGTTAGATGTGTTCACAAATTTTGCCTGCCTAGGTTAGGGTCAGAGCGTTGTTTGGATGCTACCCAGTTCCAGAAGATTCTCTTTAACACTACTTTAGGGGGGGCAGATTTAGTTGCCCAGGCGTCCTTAAGGCCCAAGTCACATAAAAGTGTTTTTACTTGCTTGAGCCAAATAATTTTGTGCCGACCAACCATAGACATGACTTCTGACAAACCCTCTGCATACTTAGTTGATTCTGGGGCGCGCCATAAGCGAGCTCATAGTAAGAGTGGTCGAAGTTTAGCGAGGTCGGATATTGCATGGCAACCCAGATCCATGAGTAGGGGTAGCATGGGCGTGCTCTGGGGGAGCGCCATTAGGTCCCTAAGGAACTTGTTTTCCGACCTCGTCAACAAGTCCACATTACCCAATCCCCATAGCTCCGCACCATACAGGGCAGAGGTCACTCCCTTAGCTTTGTATATAACTATCACAGGGGCTATAGGTTTCGATGTTGTAGAAAGTCGGAGCAAACCCACTTGACCCGCTTAATTACAGGCCTATATCACTGCTGCCGTACTGTGCTAAGCTATTGGAGGCTCACGTTTGCGCTAACATGTCTAGATTCATAGAAGATACAGAATACCTCGAACCTAATCAAGCTGGCTTCCGCTCGTGTCATTCTACTGAAGCAGTCATCCTGGCGGTACAAAATACCCTGAGGCAGGATGCGGACAACGGGATTCACCAGGCCCTGGTTTTATTGGACCTTTCGGCAGCGTTCGACACAGTTGATTATACCATCTTGGTCAACCGTGTCGAACAAGCTGGTCTTAGGGGACCTGCGTTGAGTTGGATCCGTTCATTTATTACTGGCCGCACTCAAACTGTAAGACTGGGCCCTTTTACAGCCCCCACTATTTCCACCACATGTGGAGTACCTCAGGGCTCATCTTTGTCACCTTTACTCTTTAATTTGTACCTACGCCCGCTACTGTACTCCCTAAAAAATGCGAAAGTTACAATCTTTAACTATGCAGACAATCTGCAACTCATCTTCCCTCTGAACACCAAGGACTCGGTGGAGGAATTCCAAAACACTATGTTACATATCCAGGGTTGGATGAGTTGCAACCATCTGAAACTCAACCCAGGCAAGACTGAATTGGTCTTGCCTGGGCAGAGCGTATTAAGTTGGAGCCCATGCTTTTGGCCATCTGGCATGGGGACTCCACCTTCTAGTTGGTCCTCAGTTAAAAGTCTGGGAGTACTAATTAGTGAGGATCTCTCTCTGAAAAGACAGGTAGGCGCGGTAGTGTCCTCTAGCTTCTTTCAATTAAAGAAAATAAGAAACATTGCTTGCTTTTTCTCACAGGCTGCCCTCATCCAGGTCATAATTGCCTTGGTTTTGTCTCGAATAGATTTCTCCAATAGTCTCTATCTGGGGCTCCAAATTGGAGAGTTAAAACGTCTTCAGCTAGTCCAAAATCAGGCTGCCAGACTAATTCTGAGCCTTCCAAAAAGGCAGTCTATTAAACCTGGGTTGAAACATTTACATTGGCTGCCTGTTGCGCAGCGAGTTGCATTCAAAACAGGATGTATCCTATTTAAATCTTTACAAGACTCTGGCCCAAAGTTCATAAAAGATCTGTTCCTCAGATACAATCCTTCCCGAAATCTTCGTTCCGCTCAAAAATCTCTACTGAGTGTTCCTTCTTATAAAAGGAAGCATCTAGGAGGCTGCTGCTTTGACCATCTTGCAGCCACCTTCTGGAATTCCCTTCCTCTACAATTGAAATTGAGCGGTAATCTTCTTAGCTTCAGACACTCCCTCAAAACCTGGTTATTCTCACAGGCTTATTGCTGAGTTGCATTCTATTACTTTTAACTGTTGTGTTGTGTTCTCTCCTATAGCGCCAGGAAGCCCTTTGGCGTACGAGCGCTTAATAAATACATATTAACATTAACATTAACGCTGTTCTCGAAGAATAACCCCCCCTACTCTTTTGTGGCACAGTAGCATCTTCTGTAGGTGGGATGTCCAGTACATATTATCGGATATACGAAGGCCCAGATAATCGAAAACAGTGACCCTCTCCAGTTGGACGTGGTTCAAGACAGGAGCTCTAATATTTTTTGGGGGGGATTTATAACCATATATTTAGTTTTATCTGTGTTTATCACTAAGCCTCGCAGAGTGCAAAATGCTTGGAAGCTGTCTAGGAGGGTCTGCAGGCCAACAGGGGACTTAGAGATGAGCAGAGTGTCGTCGGGGAACAGGAAAGTTGGAATTTTTTCACCCACCAAGGATGGTGCATCAGATGGAATTTGCAATAAATGCTGCACCACCCCGTTCACATATAAAGAGAACAGGGTGGGAGCCAAAACACATCCCTGGCGGACGCCCCTATTCATCGGGATTCTGTCAGTCTTTTGTCCCTGCTGGCCCCACCTTACTTGCGCGAAGTTGCCTTCGTGCATCCTCACTAATCGCAGGAGGAGGTAGCGGGGAATCCCCAATCCCAAGAGAACTCCCCAGAGGTGCTCCCTAGGGACCAGGTCGACGGCAGTCTTTAGATCTATAAAAGCGAGGTAAAGACTGCCCCCGCCAAGAACAACCACTTTCCAGTAAATTAGCAGGGCCGTTTCTGCCATTAGGCAAGACTAGGCGGTCGCCTAGGGCGGAAAAAGGGGGAGGGCTGCAAAAGACATGCATGCCTGAACTTTTGTTAAATAAATATACCCCTTTTATTTGTGCTGTACTCTTTAGAATACAGCTTACCGGAGACACTGTGATTAGACTGAAATGTGGCGGCTACCATCGACAAATCGCATTTAGCGCATCTCGTTTTACTAAGAGCTCTAGTCAATCTTACATCTTTTCTGTATACATCTCTAAAGGCAGAACCAAGAGCCATACAAAGAAGCCCGTGTAGAACCATACCGAGCAGGTGGTGGGGTGTGCGGTCCGTGGTCTTCTTGGGGATCCTGGCTTTTCATCCTGGGACTTGTAGTTTGCTCCCGCACATGCCCCTCACACTTGACATGGAGAACTTGTAATCTCTGGAACGAAAGCGATGAGAGATGGGGAGACAGAAGAGGGAGAACGAGGAGGAGGGCGAAGGCGGCGAGAATTGATGTACGGGGGAGAGGAAGGTGCGAGGGGCAGAGCTGAACAGAAAATGAGGAGGGAGAGGGGAAATGGTCGTATTATATTGAGTTGAGGGGAGGGCGGTGGAGGACGGAGATGAATGGGAGAGAGGAGCAGATCGGTGAGAGACAGGGAGATAGAGAGAAGGGTGGAGGAGAGATGGGGGATGCAGACCTGACTGGGGAACGGAAGGGGACTTGGAGACAAGGGGCCGAGTGCTAGAGATGATCTCCCCATGTAATATTACATTTTAATGGCAGTGAGATTTTGGACTCCTGCATGTCTGGGATCTTCAGATTAAATCAAGGGGGCATGGAGGTGGGGGGGATTTCTGTACTACTGCCACTGTCTGAGGCACTTAGCCTTAAGAATAGTGTGGTCCTGGCATGCTAGCGGTGTCTGATACCCTTAGAATTAATGGCAGTGGGAGCTCAGATGAACTTATTCTTTAACTTCATGGAGCCTCATTCCTGTGCTCGGAGCCCTCAGTGGCAGTCTCTGATTCTGCCTGCTTCTGGTGTCTGTGGCCCACAGCTTTAAGAATAGCATGGTTCTGATGTGCTAAGGATATCTGAGAACCTTAGTAATGGAATTGGGGATTCAGACACTCGCCTGATGCTTGTGTTCAGAACCCTCCATTTTTATTATAACAACTTTTTATTGGATTTTGCATGGAACAAAGCAAAACAAAAGTCAAGCCTAGGGTACAGCTTACAAGAGATAAAAACACATTGGCAATGCCACCCACATATCCACCTGTAGCAGCTCACACATGTCCCATGGGTCAGAAAATGTATTTCTATTGGACACAGCAAACCAAGGGGCCACTGTGAAACAAAGATATAGGGCATCCCTCTCCCAAAACTCAACCTGAGACGAGCTCATAGGAACGCAACTCTGTCAATGAGCCGCGTCCTGGGTATGCAGGGTTCTAATAGAATACCTCTATGGTCGGCCCAGTCCTTCTCGCCCCATAAATCAGCATTCTATGGGTTGGTTTGATTCTGCGTGGGTATGTGTATCTGCCTGTGTGGGGTGTGATTGGAGGTGGTAGAGGCCAGTAGCCCTACTGTTCTCCCTACTCAACCCCGTGATAGCATAACTGAGTTAATACCCTCAGAAAAGGGCAATAACACTTACATAGCTCTAACAATTGATATAGATGACTTACTTTAATATGGATTTGACAATCCAAACGAGATATAGAGGCACCAAAGCAGGTCTCCATTCCCCAACACTGGATGACAGGGGGAGAGAGTGATGGTAGTAAAAGGGAGGCGAGAATTTTTCAATGCTCGCCTAGGGTGGCAAAATACCTAGAAACGGCCCTGTAAATTAGGAGCAGGTGAAATGCCTGCTCTATGGTCTCAGTTCCTGCCTGGTAATCGGAGAGGACTCTACTGTCTTCCATCCATTGCTGAATTCTCTGGAGGATCACCTTCCCCATGACTTTTTATGAGGAGTCCAATAAACGTATTGGTCGATAGTTGGCGGGGTCGTCCCTATCTCCCTTTTTGAAAATGGGGACAACCTCTGCCCCTTTCCACGATGCAGGGACCTGTGCACCATCTACCATAGCATTAATTAACATGTTGATGACCTTTGCCCATTTCGACCGGTCCAGACGGATTAGGTCTCCTTGGATACCAACAGGACCTGCCGCTTTACGGGGAACAATGCAGTCAATTGCCCTTTCTACCTCCTTTTGTGTGATAGGATAAATATTCGGGTCCTCCTTGATTCCTAGGTAGTTTAACACATTGTTCTGGGAACATGAATAGAGTTTTGAAAAGTGGTCGAACCATCTTTGGGCAGATATTTTACAAGTTAACAGGGTTCCATCTGGCCTGTTCCTTTCTCTAATAATAGTCCAGAAGCGTCCCACATCCTTCCCCAGACTTGCCTCTTTCAATGCATCCCAGTACCGATCTTCCGAATCCTTTTTAGCTGATACTACAGCCCGTTTATACTCGCTCCTGGCCAGTTTGAGCTGATCTACCTGTCTTGACTTGACTGCCTTAACTAGCAATGATTTATTTTTGCAACACTCGGTATTATACCAGCCTTTTTTGGTAATCACCCTTTGGGGTTTGCTTCTCTGTGCCAATGATATTTGGATAAGGAAGAGGTCTCCCAGGGAAGTGATCATATTCTGGAAGATTTCAGAGAGCCTAGCCAAGGCGGATTGGTCAGATAGATCAGCAAGTGCTGATACTAGTATTCTCTCAATGCCCATCAACTAGCCTTCGTCTAGAGCAATTCTTGACTATCTCAGGCACCTTCCACAGTTGGATGGGTGTACATTTTTAGTTGGCCGAATTGGAGGCACAAGTTTAGGATATCTAGTATTTGGCCACAATGAGTTAACATGAAGCGATAGAGAATTATGATCGCTATCGGTAGTAGGAAGGACTATCATATCTTTCATTGATTGCCAGAGTTTAAAATCAAGAAAGATGTAATCTATTCTAGAGGTATGATTCACTCTATTAAAGGTGTGGGCCCCCATTTGATCTGAAGGTGATCTACCATTTACTGCTCTCAGATCGAATTCAACGGCCATCGAATTCAACTGGATGGCTCGTTGCGTCCACCTCTTTATAGGTGGTAAGTTAAGAGTTGGAATGCCCCTTCTAGTATCCTCCTCGTTAATGTCCAATATGTCATCGGTAGCAAGGGGCTCGAATGTACAATTCATGTCCCCCGCGACCATAACATGCACACCGCTGGGTCGCTGTCTAAGCATTTTTTCCAAGAGGCTTATCACAGGTGAAGAAGTTCCTCCTTTCGTGCCATGGGCATCTATGTTATAGATATCCAATTTATTGCCCTTATGCCCTTTACTTAAAGACAGGGCTAGGATGTCGGGGGAGTTACTTTGGATCTGGGTGATCTGGCAATCCAAGGAAATGCTCATCCACATTTGGAGCCCGCCCGTAGGTCGACCTCTGCCAGATTGGGACGGTAATGCCGGGAGGTAGAAGGTGGTATATCCTACTTTATGATGTGGAACCAGGCTCCATGCCTCTTGGAACAAGCAAATTGCATGGGACTCAATGAGCTCGTTCCAGTCAGGTAACTCCAGTTTCTGCAAAATTCCAGCCAGGGTCCAACTCAAAATCCTCAGGGGGAATACATCCAGAGCCAATCCTGCACAATTTGAGGGGTAGTCTGACGAGTGGCTATCCACCTCCTGAGTTGGGTACATGATAGTGCTTGTCTGGCTATGGTTGGAAGGGCAAGAAGAACTTCCAGCCCCATTAGGTTTACCCTCAATGAATACATTCAAGGGAGATGGGACCTGACAGGAACCTGCCTTGGTGTTTGCCTGACAGTCCTGGAGATTCTCGCATGCATTTGCTACATCTAGGACTGGCACTTGGATTTTCTTACTGTTTGTTAACTTTTAGAGATCGTGTCAGTACATAGAGTCAGCCCCATACAGGTTAAGATCAAAGTGGGCATTGTGGGATGTTACACGCCAGGCTGGGTGGATTCTATGTACAGGAGTATCATACGGCCATCCTCCATAGCGATGCTGGGGAACATACATTTGGTGTGGGTACAATGGTTGGGGATAAAAATACCCCAAACCAAAAGTTCTAATCACACTCCCCTCCTGATAGCCCTGTTGAGAACATATGAAGCCTGCAACTCTAGCATCTCTAAAGTTTACTAAGATGCAGTCCCCTGAGATATCCTTAGACCTATGCCCAACCCAATGGGTTCGTCTCACATGGAGGACATGACCATCCATGTGAGATTGTAATGGTCTATTGGAATTTAGCCAGTGGGTAGTTGTATTCTTCAGTTCTTGATAGGATTCCCGCCTGCCAGGTTCTAGCTGCGGGACTCCAGTCAGGACCACTACAAACAGGGAACACTGCGGGGGAGATTGATGTGTCTAGTAGTTTGTGCTAGGGGCGCTAACTTGCTTGTCACCTGGCGTGGTACTGGGCTACCATTATCTGGTGGAGGTGGTTTGCTCAAATTGTTGACAGCTTTATTGACAACTTTAGGGCTGCAAACGGGAGCCTGCTACAAGGAATCTTTCTTTTTTCCCTTGCGTGTAGGGGAGGATAGAGATTTGCTAGCTCCCTTCGCACCATTCCGCACATTATTAGCGGCTACCAAAGTAGCGCCAGGCTTAGATCTAGGGATAGCACCTGGTTTTGCTTTATCCTGCAACAGTACAGGCGTAGCTGCAGGATCCAAGACAGACGTCTTCCCTTGTTCAGATGTTTCGTGGCCAGGTCTAGATTGTAATTTAATCAGGGTTTTAAGTGGAAAAAAGTTGTCAAGAGTCACTTGTTCAAACCTATCTATTCTCGTTGTTAGTACCTTCACCCTCTCGAGTATCGGGAGGACAAGGGATCTTACAGCATGCTCAAATTGGGCCAGAGGGGGGGGGGGTGTGGTCAGTTCTACAAACTCTGTCAGGATTATAAGGGTTGGCGAAGTTATAATTTGCTCAGGTCCTTCACCGGGAGATTTACTGGCTATTGATATTGCTAAGTTTGTAGCTGGTTTATCTATGTTCCCCACCCTTCCCTTTTCCTTATCACTATTACAGTTGGTGTGACCTACAACCTTAGGTTTTTTGTTAGGTTTCTGGCAAGCCCCCTTCTGCCCACTACCTTTTCTCTTCCTTTTATTCAGGGTATTATTGCTGTTTGGCCTAGGGGGGTCAGGGTTCACAGTGAGATTTTCAGGGCTTTGGGCGGTGCTGTTATGACACTCTACGTAATGTTCATCATGTTCAGTAGTTACGCTAACCGAGGACGATAGGTCCAGAGAACCCTGTTCAGGTGTAATATTAGGTATGGCAGCACCCTCCGTTTCTACCTCCTTGATAGTGCACCCAATAGAGACGACATTAGGATCTTGTCCAATATCAGTATCAAGGGTAAGGGTCGGTGAAGCTGCTAACGCCAATAACCCTAGCGACAAGCCCTTGTTAGTCAATAGCTCAGTTGAAATCATACGCTCAGTAATAGCTATTTCCTTCTCCAAAACAGAGTTATAAAGTTGTCTAGTGTACCACAGACAACGCTCCCTCCCCCCGCCCTTTTTTCCTTGCTTGCTCGTGTGGATATTAGCATTTGGGAAGAGTCCTAAGGTAGATGGGTTTATATAGCCTGTTGGAGCAATTGGGGGTCGAAAGACACAAGTACAAATACAAATAGGGAGTGGATGCTAAGTTTACAAAGTGGACAACAAGGCGATGTAAAGCCTTAGAGGGGTGGCCCAGCCCAACCTCCTCCGGCCTGTGACGGCCTTGGATGGTCCCGCCCTTGTCCCGGGCTTCTCCCGGGACGCTCCAGCGCCGCGGGGATAGATGGTTGATTATATCTCGCCTGAGGCAAAGGGCATGTCAGATCTCCAGCACTGGTGTGCGCAGCGAAGCGTCCTGGGACTTGCAGTCCCTCCTATCTCCCAACACAAAGCTCCAAGTAAGAGAAGCGAGCAGTGCCTCACTGGGTCAGGGCACAGCAGGTTTCAGCAGCCTCCCAGGAGTTCCTTCACTGGCGGGAGAAAGCCATACATTTAAAGGCAATGTTCGCACACAATCACCTCGTGCGCTGCGGCACCTGCGATAGCGGGTGCGGTGAGGTCTTTTGAAATGCGCCTGAGGCAAAGGGCGTGTCAGATCTCCAGCACAGGTGTGTGCAGCGAAGCATCCTGGGACTTGCAGTCCCTTCTATCTCCCAACACAAAGCTCAGAGTAAGAGCAGCGAGCAGCGCCTCACTGGGTCCGGGCACAGCAGGTTTCAGCAGCCTCCCACGAGTTCCTTCACCGGCGGGAGAAAGCCATACAGTTAAAGGCATTGTTCGCACACAATCACCTTGTGCTCTGCGGCCCACTGTTTTGAATATCATATCCGGTACCACACTTACTTCCTGGTCACTGTAGCGCCTCTGTCAAATATCAGACATCACCAGTTGGGACTGGAACCCTCGCGGAGACTTTTTATATTAGAGATTTGTCATGTAGGGCTAGATGTAGGTGGCCATTTACCGACCAGTAACGGCCGATTTCGGCCGTTACCGACCGGTAAATGGTCATTTGTGATGCAGCGGCCCAATTTACCGATTCGGTAAATTTACCGAATCTGTAAAATACCGAATCGTTATTTTTACCGATTCAGTAACTTGCAGATGTAGGTGGAACTCTTCTGAGTCCCACAGGCCTTACAGAATCGGTATTTTACCACCCAATCCAATTGGGTGGTAAAATACCGATTCCAGGTGTGCATGCACATGTGTGCATGCACACCTATGCCATGTGACAGACAGACATGCCCTTAGGGCATGTCTGTGTGCCACATGGCACACATGCCTGAATTCGGGGTACTAGAGGGTGTCAAAGTGACACCCCCTGCACCCTTGCAACATTCGGTATTTACCGAATCGGTAAATACCGATTCAGTAATGCCCATTGATTTCTATGGGCTTCAATGCCCATAGGAATCAATGGGCATTACCGAATCAGTATTTACCGATTCGGTAAATACCGATTCTTACAGAATCAGTAATTCAATTACTGATTCTACCTAATTCTCCCCCCTTCTATTTTACTGATTCATAACTACTGAATCGGTAAAATTCGGTATTTATGAATCGGTAAAATATACTTACCTACATCTGGCCAGTAGTTTCTAAATTATTTTAAGATGGATTTTTTGTAATCAGGAAAGCTGTTAATGATTCTGTTGGTTTTATTTGTCCTTACTTTCTCATGTAGACTTTGCATTGTAATGCTTTATTGTTGTATATGTCTGTGCTGCTCTATGACTTTTATGGCTTTCGCCAAATTAAGAGGCATGGCTACATAGAAATGACGTAGCGAGGCATTAGCCTTCTTGACTTAATGCCGTGCTCCGCCACTTCTTTAAACTCAGGGCTGCACTGTATCGACAACAATACTGTGCCCTGTGTTTCCCCCTGCGCTGGCGATAAATTACAACTGTCTTGCGCCAACGCAGCTGCCCTGGCACTGTGGTGCAAGGGTACCTGCATTGTGGGAATGAGTGTTTTTGTGCACTAGAGCTGGGTGACAGGTTGTGTTGTGTAGTCATCTGCGGAGGGCATTGGTAGTGCTCTGTGGTGTCTGCCCCAAGTGTCACTGGTAGTGCACTGCCAGCTCCAGGTGTCACTGGTAGGGCTGTATGGTGTCAGCTCCAGGTGTCACTGGTAGTGCACTGCCAGCTCCAGGTGTCACTGGTAGGGCTGTATAATGTCAGCTCCAAGTGCCACTGGTAGGGCTGTCTGGTGTCAGCTCCAGGTGTCGCTGGTAGGGATGTGTGGTGTCAGCTGTAGAGCTGGGCTACAGGTAGCATTGTGTAGTCATCTTCCGGGGTGCTGCTAGTGTTGTGTTATGTCAGCTCCAGGTATCGCAGGTAGTGCTGTGTGGTTCTAGTCCTAGGTGTCACTGATAGTACTGTGTGGTGTCAACTCTAGAGCTGGGTCACCGGTGTTGTTGTATAGTCATCTGTGGGGGGCATTTGTAGTGCTGTGTATTGCCAGCTCTAGGTGTCGCCGGTAGTGCTGTATGATGTCAGTTCAGGTATCACTGGTACTGCTGTGTGGTGTCAGCTCTAGAGCTAGGTCACTGGTGGTGTAATCTAGTCATCTACACGGGGTGCTGCTGGTGCTGTCAGCTCCAGGTATCACAGGTAGTGCTGTGTGGTGTTTGCTCTAGAGTTTGGTCACGGGTGGTGTTGTGTAATTATCTGCGGAGGGCACTGGTAGTGCTGTGCCAGCTCCAAGTGTCACTGGTGGTCAGCTCCAGGTATCAATGGGAGTGATGTGAGGTGTCAGCTCTAGGACTGGGTCACCGGTGTAGTTGTATAGTCATCAGCGGGAGGCACTGTTAGTGCTGTATGAAGTCAGCTCAGGTATTACTGGTAGTGCTGTGTGATGTCAGCTCTAGAGCTAGGTCATCAGTGGTGTTTTGAAGTCTTCTGTTGAGGGTGCTGCTAGTGCTGTGTGATGTCAGCTCCAGGTACCACAGGTAGTACTGTGTTGTGTCAGCTCTAGGGGTGGGTCACTGGTGATGTTGTGCAGTCACCTGCTGGAGACACTTGTGGTGCTGTCTAGTGCCAGCTCCAGTTATCACATGTAGTGCTGTGAAGTGTCAGCTCTAAACTTGGGTCACCGGTGATTTTGTCTAGTACTCTGCTGGAGGCACTGGTAGTGCTGTGTCTTGTCAGCTCCAGGCATAACTGGTAGTACTGTGTGGTGTCCGCTCTAGAGCTGGGTCACTAGTGGTGTTGTCTAGTCGTCTATGGGGGTGCTGCTAGTGCTGTGATGCCAGCTCCAGGTATCACAGGTGGTGCTGTGTGGTGTCAGCTCTAGAGCTGGGTCACCAGCGGTGTTGTCTACTCGTCTATGGGGGTGCTGCTAGTGCTGTGATGTCAGCTCCAGGTATGACAGGTAGTGCTGTGTGGTGTCAGCTCTAGAGCTGGGTCACCAGTGGTGTTGTCTAGTCGTCTATGGGGGTGCTGCTAGTGCTGTGATGTCAGCTCCAGGTATCACAGGTGGTGCTGTGTGGTGTCAGCTCTAGAGATGTCAAGTCAAGTCAAGTCAAAGAATTTGTATAGCGCACTACATACCCAGAGGGTTTCAAGGCGCTTAGGAAGGGGGGGGATTACTTGTCAAATATCCAAGTTTTAAGTTGCTTTCTGAATGCTAGGTGGTTCTGGGTAAGGCGAAGGTAGGCGGGGAGTGAGTTCCATGTTCTAGCAGCCAGGTATGAAAAGGATCTGCCTCCCATGGTGGTCTTGTTGATGCGAGGTACAGTGGCGAGGGCTTGGTTGGAAGAACGTAGTTGGCGGGAGGGGGTGTAGAAGGACAGTCGTGAGTTGAGGCATTCTGGACCGATGTCGTAGAGTGATTTGTGTGCGTGGGTAAGCAGTCTGAAAGTGATTCTCTTATTGACGGGAAGCCAGTGGAGGTCTTTAAGGTGGCCAGAGATGTGTTCGTTGCGTGGGATGTCTAATATGAGTCTGGCTGAGGCGTTTTGGATTCGTTGGAGTTTCTTCTGGAGTTTTGCGGTAGTACCTGCGTAGAGGGTGTTTCCATAGTCCAGTCGGCTCGTGACCAGAGCGTGGGTGACTGTTTTCCTTGTGTCGGAGGGGATCCAGCGAAATGTTTTTTTGGCTAGTGCTGTGATGTCAGCTCCAGGTATGACAGGTAGTGCTGTGTGGTGTCAGCTCTAGAGATGGGTCGCCAGTGGTGTTGTCTAGTCGTCTATGGGGGTGCTGCTAGTGCTGTGATGTCAGCTCCAGGTATGACAGGTGGTGCTGTGTGGTGTCAGCTTTAGAGCTGGGTCACCAGCGGTGTTGTCTAGTCGTCTATGGGGGTGCTGCTAGTGCTGTGATGTCAGCTCCAGGTATGACAGGTGGTGCTGTGTGGTGTCAGCTCTAGAGCTGGGTCACCAGCGGTGTTGTCTACTCGTCTATGGGGGTGCTGCTAGTGCTGTGATGTCAGCTCCAGGTATGACAGGTAGTGCTGTGTGGTGTCAGCTCTAGAGATGGGTCGCCAGCGGTATTGTCTACTCGTCTATGGGGGTGCTGCTAGTGCTGTGATGTCAGCTCCAGGTATGACAGGTGGTGCTGTGTGGTGTCAGCTCTTGAGCTGGGTCACCAGCGGTGTTGTCTACTCGTCTATGGGGGTGCTGCTAGTGCTGTGATGTCAGCTCCAGGTATTACAGGTGGTGCTGTGTGGTGTCAGCTCTTGAGCTGGGTCACCAGCGGTGTTGTCTACTCGTCTATGGGGGTGCTGCTAGTGCTGTGATGTCAGCTCCAGGTATGACAGGTGGTGCTGTGTGGTGTCAGCTCTAGAGCTGGGTCACCAGCGGTGTTGTCTAGTCGTCTATGGGGGTGCTGCTAGTGCTGTGATGTCAGCTCCAGGTATGACAGGTGGTGCTGTGTGGTGTCCGCTCTAGAGCTGGGTCACTAGTGGTGTTGTCTAGTCGTCTATGGGGGTGCTGCTAGTGCTGTGATGTCAGCTCCAGGTATGACAGGTGGTGCTGTGTGGTGTCAGCTCTAGAGCTGGGTCGCCAGTGGTGTTGTCTACTCGTCTATGGGGGTGCTGCTAGTGCTTTGATGTCAGCTCCAGGTATCACAGGTGGTGCTGTGTGGTGTCAGCTCTAGAGCTGGGTCGCCAGTGGTGTTGTCTAGTCGTCTATGGGGGTGCTGCTAGTGCTGTGATGTCAGCTCCAGGTATCACAGGTGGTGCTGTGTGGTGTCAGCTCTAGAGCTGGGTCACCAGCGGTGTTGTCTACTCGTCTATGGGGGTGCTGCTAGTGCTGTGATGTCAGCTCCAGGTATGACAGGTAGTGCTGTGTGGTGTCAGCTCTAGAGCTGGGTCACCAGCGGTGTTGTCTAGTCGTCTATGGGGGTGCTGCTAGTGCTGTGATGTCAGCTCCAGGTATGACAGGTGGTGCTGTGTGGTGTCCGCTCTAGAGCTGGGTCACCAGTGGTGTTGTCTACTCGTCTATGGGGGTGCTGCTAGTGCTGTGATGTCAGCTCCAGGTATCACAGGTGGTGCTGTGTGGTGTCAGCTCTAGAGCTGGGTCACCAGTGGTGTTGTCTACTCGTCTATGGGGGTGCTGCTAGTGCTGTGATGTCAGCTCCAGGTATGACAGGTGGTGCTGTGTGGTGTCAGCTCTAGAGATGGGTCGCCAGTGGTATTGTCTAGTCGTCTATGGGGGTGCTGCTAGTGCTGTGATGTCAGCTCCAGGTATCACAGGTGGTGCTGTGTGGTGTCAGCTCTAGAGCTGGATCACCAGTGGTGTTGTCTACTCGTCTATGGGGGTGCTGCTAGTGCTGTGATGTCAGCTCCAGGTATCACAGGTAGTGCTGTGTGGTGTCAGCTCTAGAGCTGGGTCACCAGTGGTGTTGTCTAGTCGTCTATGGGGGTGCTGCTAGTGCTGTGATGTCAGCTCCAGGTATCACAGGTAGTGCTGTGTGGTGTCAGCTCTAGAGCTGGGTCACCAGCGGTGTTGTCAAGTCATCTGCTGGGAATGCTTCTAGTGCTGTGTAGTGCCTGCTCCAGGTATCCATAGTAGTACTGTGACGTGTCAGCTCTAGCGCTGGTCAGCAATGATGTTGTGTAGTCTTCTGCTGGAGGCACTGGTAGTGCTGTATAGTGCCAGCTCCAGTTATCACAGGTAGTGCTATGTGTGCCAACTGTGCCTGCTTCTAGTGCTAGTTTCATGGTATACTAATGGTAACCGCCTCCGCCCCTCTCCTCTCCGCTCATCAGGACTAGAAAGGCAATCTGTATTTCTGGAAAGAGGAAAACATCATGTAAATAGAAGTTTCAGATTAGAGGGGCGGCGCTGAGGGGGAAATAAAAGGTCGCCGTGAGAAATTGACCCCTGCTCCAGGCGGATGAAGGAATTGAAAGCAAAGAAGGTCTGAAGGGATGCAGATAGCGTCCGCCCGCCCCCGCGTGGCACATCACACAAGACGCCCCCTCCTGCGAGCCGCGGCGGGACCAAAGGGCAGCGTTAATCCGCTGTCGCTCTCGGCTTTGTGTGCTGCAGCCCTGGAGACGGGCTGTGCCGGCTCAGCCGTCATCTGTGATCTGCCCAACCAGGAGCCGTGGGCGGTGAGCCGCGCCGCCCCTCCAGGATCAGGCGCGGTAATGGGATGACATCTGGGCGGCCCTGGAGCTCGGCCCGTGCAGGCTCGGGAGCTCGGCCCGTGCAGACTCGGGGAGGCGCGCGGTCGAACTAAACCGGATGGGATCGCACGCAGAGCGCTATACAGATCAGATGTAGGCGATATTCTGAATTCAGTAAACTCAAGATTTTGGCATTCGTCTGTGTTTGCAAACATCAAACAAAAGGCAGAAGACAACAAGCATATCAACCACAACAGCATCGCAGATACCTGAAGGGCAAGAGGATATGGCCTCAGACTTCCAGTGTCATTTACCAAGTAGAAGAGAAAGAAGGCAGGAGCCTACAAGAGAGAGATAAAGGGTCAGAGACAGGACACAAGTCCTAAAAAAAGAAGTGGGGAGACTAACCTAGTTAGGCAGTATGCAAGTGACATCACAGGGCGCAACATCAGTGAGCAACATCACGGTGCATGACATCACAGCACATGACATCACACATGGCATCATAGGAAGTGACATCGTAGAAAGTGGCATCATAAGTCACGACTTTACAGGAAGTGGCATCATAAGAAATGACATCAGATCTAAAGCCCTCACAGATATGTTTAGCAAGTCTATTGCGTGTACATTTGAGAGCATTGCGATGATAATAGCACAGTGAGCTATGGAAGACGATATATGATTTCTTTCTACACAGTGCAATCCCTCAGTTTTATGTAACATGTCTAGTACATTCATTTACAAACATATAATGTATTGTATATGTAATATGCATGTGTTGATGTGAAGCGCTCTGATACCCTACATTGGAATGAGTAGGGCTATACAAGAAAAAACAGTGGTACTTAAATTATTTCAACGCCTCCTCAGGGGAAGTAAGCTCAATATAAATGCAATTTGGTTTGTTGTAAATACTGGGAAAGACCAACACATCTGACATTCTTACAGTGCATGCATATCTCCTAAACAGGCACGGAACAAAGTGAAGTGTTGCCTCTCTTCAGGAAGTGTGAAGAGATAACAAGGTGTGAGACTTTGTTTCCGCTCTGATGCATTTGTTTCCAGGTGTGAGGCTTCTGACTGCTCCCAGCCAGGAGACTCCAACGAAAGGAGGTCTGATGTCCCCTTCGGTTTCGGTCTTTGTTATGGGGCAAGCAGGAGTCTGCACTAAGATAGCCCCTTCCCCCACCTGCGCGTTGTTGCTTTTTGCAGACGGAAAACAGACATGTAGGCGCTGCTGAAAGTGTCCTGGTGTTTGGAAATTACACCGGGATCAGTTCAGCACATTATTCAGTGGGACCCAAATTCTTGGGAGGGTGGACGGCGTTCACCGTGTGAAAAAAGTGGGTGGACGCCATCCACCCACGTTTCCACCTGACTCGTGCTCTGGGCAGAGAGAGTCTGATGGTGCATTAGAGAGAGATTCGGTGGATTCCAGACTGCTTAGCTTTAGTATTCACTTTGAAAGGTAAACCACTCATGACTGCATCGCGGATCAAGGTTGCGATGGGCTCAGGTGATGTTTAAGGACATCTGTGGTGATTGAGGCCGAATGCACCTCAGCTTGTGTAATGGCTGCCCTTTTCTGGCTCCTTTAAGGGGAAGAATAATGGAGAGTGACTCCAGCCTTTCACCCCCATAGCATAGGGATTAGGACTATAGACAGGGCCCCTGCCTTCCATATATTAGAGTATTTTCGTGTCACTTTCCTTAATGTAGGGCTTATGAATTTAAGTTAGGGGATAGATATATAGGTATTAGTCATGATTTGCCCATTTGCTAACATGTTAGGATATTTTCCATGGAGTTATGCATATTGTGGGCCCCGTAGGCCTTAAACGGGACAGACTCCATTTTGCTTTTTGCCCGGTAGCTCGAGAAGGCTTTCTAGGTGAAGTGTAATGTTTTAGTTTCAAGCTGTTGTTCGCTTGGAGATAACCGGCTCAGGCTGGCCCTTATCGAAGGAATGTATTTTTCTCCACACCGAAGACACAACTTCAGGCCGGCCGGCTGGGAACGTGTCCTTGGTACGGGGAGGTACAAGAATTTAGTGGGGGGCAGGTTACTGGCCGTAGCTTTCCATGAAGGAACGGGCTTTGATATTAGCGAAGGTGTTAGTCAGTTCGTGAGTTAGTCCGTAGGCGGCATCTAGCCGTTAGCATCTCTGCAATTAATTATCTCATGGCGGACAGTCGCCATCTTTGAAGTCCGAGAAAGATTTAAGACCGAAACTCTCTGAGAAAGACTGAAGGAGAATTAGCGCGGAGCGCACTGACACAGAGAGAGAGAGAGAGACGGTAGCTAATAACCAGCAAGGTTCCGGTGCCCTGGAGGGAAGCAGACGAGGTTGAGCCTAGCGGTGCAGACGTGTACTTGTGACGGCTGGGGTGTGACTGCAAGGCGAGCCAGGACACAGAGACGAGAAGGGAACCTAGATGACTGCCGAGTCCAGACTTCATATTAACCAGGTGACCTCCGTCCTTTTCCCATTTAGCGTGCACTCTAATCTTTACCTTTTCTTTGCAGAAATTATGTTGCATAGTAATGTGATATGTGTGTATTGCCAATAAATATCCTAATTCTTAAAGAATTACAGTGTGCCTCATGTTCCTGTTCAATCTCGGTAAATGCATCTTCTAGTTGAGAGTTGTTTATGTGAGCGGACGTGAAATCCCGATCAGGTAAATGGTGATCGAACAAAGAGGGAGTGAGTGGACCTTTGATGCCAAGAATAGGAGGTACATTATATAATTTGGGAACCGTATCAAAAGTCATTATTATAGTTTTATCCCGAGTAGATAACTGAGACATTGTCCTGATGACTGTTCATAGGAATGTGGTCGTCGTTGATATGCGGCGTTAGTGAGAACGTTGGGGAGGATTACCAGCGTGGATACCCACAGGATTGTGGCTTGCATAAGTGAGAGCGCCAGGGGGGACACTGGCGTGGAGATCTACAGGATTGTGGATCGTTTGGAAAAGGGAGCATTGGGTTCTGCAGGCCCATGTGTAGTCGCACCGGATTGTGTGCCATATCTGCCCTAGGGTAGACCGGTCTGGGTCAGGGTGGCCGCGAGACCAACCGATGTGAATAAGATATTGTAGAAAATCTATGCATGTGTATTGCTATTCCCCATCCTTAGGTGTGATTTGTACATATACCTGTATATCCATCCATTGTGAATACGTTCTAAGGAGGGAAGGTGAGTACGTTTTGGCTGGGTCATAAGGGGCCCCTAGGGGCTGATCCCATCTAAGCGGAAAATCCAGCCATAACAGCTTGCCTCTGTCTTCTGGCAAAGACCGCAGAGGGCTCAGGCCTCTGTTCCACTCAGGTACAGGCTCTTTATCAACGCAAGACTACTGAGGATAGCTGTGGCTTTCACACTGGGCAGGGTCAGCAGGATGGCCATCAAATAATGCTTCAGCAGTGCCTTGCACCAGGTTTAGCCAGGAGGATAAGTGCAGCACTCAGGCTCCACTCTGTGGAATTTATCAAGAACAAGAGACCCATGCGCAGTGGCGGCTACTCGCAAATGGCGGAGGACCGTCGCCCTACTGCCTGGCGCAGTGCCTGCAAACGAAAAAACAATGCTCTTGTATCATTTTATTTTTCATTTGCTGACTCCGAGCCACCTTCTGCAGGGAGGGGCGGGATATTGGATGGGGGAGGAGGACTGCTTGTGCACTCCCTAAGTACGCATATGTGTTTGTCTGGCCGTCTCAGGCTGACCAAAACACACCAGTGCACTGGGGTTTCTCCAGCCCGGCTGCAATCAGCAGCGTGCTGGAGAAACCCCACAGACTCCATGACCTGAGAGGAGCAGCTTTCCTGCCTACTCAGGGAAATCCCTTTGCGGCTCTGCAGCCCGGGGATTCGATGAGACATGGTGCAAGGGTACCTGCGTTGCGAGGATGACTATTTTTGTACAGAAATTGAAACCTTCCTCTACAAAAATAATCACGAGAGGCTTTTTCCTCTTTCTATGTGTGCTGAAGAATGCAGCACATATAGAAAAAGGTAAAATGAGGAGAAATAAAGATATTTCTCTTCGTTATGCCTCCCTTACGCCTCCCCTGGGGAGGCGTAAGATTTTAGCGCTGCCTCAGATTTACGATTTCTCGTAAATCTGGGGCAGTGTCAATTAGCCATGGATGTTGCTGGGAACACCCCCAGCAACACACATTGCACGCCCCTTTAATGCAGTAAACAGCGTTAACCCTTTCACTGCGGGGCTAATTTCCCCGCGGTGCGGGGGGAGGGGGGCCGCGCACGGTGCCGCTGTGCTGATGACGAGCCCAGGCTCGTCATGCAGCACAGTGCTCGTGTGCTCATGACGAGCCTGGGCTCGTCATGAACTCGCCCGCGCAATGGAACGCTCAGCACAGCGGGGGAATTAGCCCCGCGTGTGAGCGTTCCACGGCTCATGACGAGCCCAGGCTCGTCATGAGCACACGAGCACCTGCTGCATGACGAGCCTGGGCTCGACATCAGCACTAAAGGGGTTAAAGGGAATGATACTTATCCGCCAGTAATAAGCACAAAAAAAGGCTTAGTGCTGCCTGATAAATATCACGCAGGCTTCTGTGCCAGGGAACATCACAATAAGTGACATTCCGCCGGCGCAAGCGGCCTCATAAATGAGGCCCTTTGTTTCTCAATGCTGAGAAATAATTGAAGTGAATAACAGCAACCAACCCCCTCATCCACAGCCTTTGATTGTTCAGCACATCATATTCAAAATACTCCTGCAACAATAAACATGTGACAGCCTCTTCTACAGCCTCTTCTACCTAGGTTTTTTAAGATAAACATTTGTGTAATAGCCTTTTTACAAGTACGTACACCGAATATCTTAGATATGTTAAAGAAATTGATAGGCTCTGTTTATTATATTAGATCTAGCTATGTGTGAGTTCATATATTTAATATTTTCTTGCGATGTGGATGATGCAGCGTTCCTGGGGGTATTACATTATCAATTGCATCCAGGGTTTCTATTCAGAGAGCTTCTATATTGTTTCCTTCTGCATTATCAGTGGGTATTTATGCCACAAAACTGCAACATGCAGGGTTTAAACTTTTTACACTAATGAGCATTACAGGTTACGGCTGGTTGATCGTCATAGTGGCATTAAACCTACATTAAACCATTAAACCATAAGTGGTGGATGAAGAGGTGCAAATTACAACGCTGCTATGAACCACAGTCAGGAATCTGGGTGGGATGTGAACTAGACACTGGAATGAAGGTAGGACGCAGAAACAGAAACAGCAAAAAATAACGAGTAATGAATAGTGGATGTAGACACGAGGAATAAAAAAACGAGTGACAGCAACGCGAGGGGAGAGAAGTACAAGGCACCGTCAATAGCACCTAGAACAGGCATCTGACTAGACTTGGTATGAATGTGAAATAAAGTCTGACACCATACCATCAGAGCGTATCCACTAGGACCCGTTGAATAGCGGGCTGGTAAGCTCACAGGAGCCAGCATGCCTTCCGTTCCAGCCATTTCGAAAAGGATGGAAAGCAGAACTCTCGCAAAACCCCAGTTCTCTACAGAACCAATCTGAATGGAAACTTGAGCCCATTTTGATTTTTAGATTTCACCATATTTTATTGATTTTAAGAACAAAATAGCATTACAGTTCATTAACCGGTCGCATCCACTTTCTCGCATCCCTTAAACAAGGAGAGAGATCAGTGCTTTAAATGGGCCGGTACTCACCGGTACTGAGTACCGGCACTTCTGAATTTTCAGGCCCTCAGTACCGGCACTTTTTTATTAGCCAGAGAGAGTACCGGTACCCTGTAAAACGGGACTGCAGGCTCCAGTTATGTCGCCCCTATTGCACAGGATAGATGACGCCATGCTTCTCAGGAGCTTGTAACTGCGCCAAGCCTCTTACAGAGTCCCTGCTGGTGATTCCAGCAGCGCCCATGTGAATGGCCTGAGACAGCAGGGGTCTGATAGGGCTTGCCTTGCGTCACGCTGTGATTAACAGTGCAGGGTGTAGACATACCCGTCCCTGTTTATCACATGCGCAACAACAGTTCAGCTGAAAGTGCTTTAGCCTCACCCCCGCCTCTCTCAATTAGGTGTGTAAATGGGTTCCGAAAGACAGACAAGCCGGTTTTCTTTGCATCTTTTTGTTCAGGACAGGCGCTGCTTCTCTTTGTGAGCCCCTCCAACATTAATCACTGTGTTAATAAAGTAATTTGTATAATCCAACTGCCTTCTTCCGTGTTCGTGCCCCCCCATGATAATCATCTATAGTTTACATTTTTTATCCCGTTTGCATATATGCATATGATGTCTGGCACGTCCCGTGGATACGTCTTGTTAATAAAGTAATTAGCATAATCCAAGTGCCTTCTTCTGTGTTCGTGCCCCCCCCATGATAATTATCTACAGTTGAAATTTTTATCCCGTTTGGCCCGTCCCGTGGATACATCTTGTTAATAAAGTAATTTGAATAATTCAGTGACGTCATCATGTCGTGCTGTCATCTTCCGCGTTTGTGCATCCCATCTCCCATGGCTAATATTTTTAAATGTGCATCCCATATTCCATGGCTAATAGTTTTAAATGTGATCCCGGTTATAAAGTAATTGGCATGATTCCGTGACGTCATCATGTCGTGCTGTCATCTTCCGTGTTCGAGCATCCCATCTCCCATTGCTAATATTTTCAAATTTCCTTTTATTTGCATAATCCAAGTGCCTTCTTCCGTGTTCGTGCCCTCCAATGATAATTATCTACAGTTGAAATGTTTGTCCAGTTTGGTCCGTCCTGTGGATACGTCTTGTTAATCAAGTAATTTGAATAATTCCGTGACGTCATCATGTCGTGCTGTCATCTTCCATGTTTGTGCATCGCATCTCCCATGGCTAATAGTTTTAAATGTGATCCCGGTTATAAAGTAATTGGTATAATTCAGTGACGTCATCATGTCGTGCTGTCATCCACCCATACACACAGATTGATACAGACGGACAGACACACAGACACACCCACACACACAGACACACAGACGCACATACACACCCAGACATACGAACACCCAGACATACGCACACACAGACACACGCACTCCCAGACACACGCACACCCAGACACACGCACACCCACACACACACCCAGACGCACACAGACACACACACACTGCAGAACAAAATACTGGCCAGATGGCAAACTTAGGGGATGAGTACAGAATGGAGGGGAGAAAAGGGGACAAGTAGGGAAATAAACAGTGAGGAAATTGAAGACTTGTGGAGAGAGTAAGCAAAAGGTGGGAAGAAGAGAAGCAGAACTAAGGAGATAAGCTTAGAGGATAGGTAAAGATTAGAGGCGAATGGAGAGGACATGCCTATGTAAAGGTATGGAACCAGGAAGAGCCTGGTCGTAGGGAAAAGGGCAGTGGCATTGTTTTAAGTGTGTAGTAGCACGTCTCTACTGCTGAGGAGAGTACCAATACTCATGAAAGGTAGGCTCACTGGCTGCTAGTGCTGGTGAGCACGAGGCTGCCATGGTTGGAACCTATTTGACAGCCACGGCGCTTCTGGTATGGAGGAAGAACATGGACAGCAGCAATTTAGAAAGTCATGGGAGGTAAGGAGTTTAAAATGGCTTTAATCCCACCTGAGACTTTTTGTGAGTGTTTGCTTATGTCTGTGTGCTTGCCGACTTGTGTGTGCCTGTTTTTCTGCGAGAGAAAAGTGAGGGAAAGAGGGAGAGAATCAGGACACTTAGGAGATTTTAGAGGGAGTGTGTGAGTGTGTATGGGAGTGTGTGTGTGTGTGTGTGTGTGTGTGTGTGTGCGTGTGTGTGTGTGCCTGAGAGTAGATAGTATTGTGCCAAACAACAACAAAAAAGCAGTATGGCATTAAAAAGCAGCAAATATTACAAAACGAGGAACTGTTCACATATCATCCTGTTTGGATTTCATTTTGTGTAACGAGTTAACCTGTTTCGTTTACATACACATATTTTTCATGTGTTTTTATAGTGGCTGCAACCGGTACAGAATTCATTAGGTATCATCATATCTTGCTCTTAGCCCCACCCCAAGCCCCGCCCACTTGCCACACCTCTAGCTCATATTAATAAGTACCTGCACTTATTTTTTCCCATTTAAAGCACTGAGAGAGATGTGAGTCACATGTATGTATATGAATACATACATCTCATTGGATCACTTAGACAGCATAATTGGTACTATTGCATTAAATTCCAGCGGATAAGCATCACAGACATATCTAAAGAGTATTGATCAACTCTCCCCTTCACACCTTGTCCTGGTTCAGCGTCTCCCATTTTCTGTTGTATCCAGACTTTTACTAAGCCCCATTCCATCCTTCCTCCCTGTAAACCAACCTGTGGGGCTCCCCACGCTCAGCTCGTACCCACCTCACAGGTTCCCCTAACCATTGCCTTGGTGCGGGGAGGTGTTTGGACATACGTCTCAGTGCTACACACTTTGCCACAGTGAAGCCTGGTTCCAATACCTCGTGCCCACTTTAAATATAATTTCTCAAGGTCGTATATACTGCTATCAGTCCACATATGGTGTAAAACGGAGTCAAAATACAAGAGGTGGACAAGGTACAGGTGGGACTGGAATTTTTCTCAAAGGTCAAAGCATTTTAGTTTTATTTGCTGACACGTCTGAAGATGCATTCATGTAAAATAGGCCTAGACAGTGCACCGCATGCACCAGCATAGGGGCGTAACACAGGCCCCCGCACCCCCCCGCAGTGTGGGGGGGCTCCGAGTTGCAGGGGGGCCCCTCAGCACTGTACTCTCAGGCCTGAGCGCTCCATATTAAATCCGGAGTGGGTCCTCTCCGCCTGCACTGTGGAGTATTCTCTTCAAATGAGGATACAAGAAGCTGGATGCAGTAGATAGATAGGTTTATTTGGAGATAAGAAATAAACCTCTTACAAGCTTGAGCCAACCGATTCATCTGGAACCCTGGCACAACTCTTCACTCCGAGTGTTCCAGGTTCCAGATAGGAATGGATAATACCACACATCCCCCTTCCTAGAAAATGAAAAACACAAACATGGCTCTAAGTAAAAGGTGTAACAGCATTGAACAATATAAGGGAAAAAAAAAAACCAACAATACAAACATATGTCCAAACCATAATGATATACATGAAATGTAAGACTACGGGAAAATCACAGTATAGAGATAGATGAAGAACATTGAACATTCCAAGCACAAGCAACAAATCACTTATACATAACAAAATCATTGTACCGTGAGGGTGCCTGTCTAGCTCTTGGTCTCAAATATTCTCTGGCAATAACCGTACTCGAAGGATCTTGACTTTTCTTGCGCCAATTGACACCAACAGATTGACCCTGACCTTTGCTAATTGAAAGAGGAGGAGATTGGGGATCATTAACATTAGAAACTCTCACAACTTTTGAAAGGCTCCAAACATTCCCATCAGTCAACTCCACAACCTGCTTACCAACACTGACCACCTGCATAGGGTTAGAAAAACGAGACTCTCCACAGCGAACAAACCTACCTTTTTTAACACGTACCCAATCACCAACTTTAAAGAGTAGAGAACAAGAACTATCAGAGGTCCTACTAGTGGAGGCCCTACCAGAGTTATAAGGTCTCCTTGGCATGGAGAAGTTGTCAACTTTATTTTTAGAACTAAGCAAATCTCTCATCCGCTGCTGATTTAAATTGCAGCATCCTTTCCTTCCACGCATTTTCTCAAAAAGTGATAAATCACCGTCACTCCGAGGGGTATTCCTATAATTCCACAACAACTTGCTAACAGCATCATAACAGTTTTTACCACTACACAAGGCAAGTTGTAAACCTTCCTTTAGAACTTTAATCCAACGTTCCACTATACTATTACCTTGTGGGTAATAAACAGATGAACGTTTGTGAATAATACCATGATTGTCGAAAAATTCCTTCATTTCCAAAGAGGTGAACTGTACACCATTATCAGATAGAATTGAACAGGGAAAACCTTCCTTTTCAAAAATACCATTTAGAAATTGGATGATAATCTTGGAAGTCACATGTGGTACAAATTCTACCTCAGGCCACTGAGAAAATTGATCTATTAACACAATGGCATACACAGGACTATGCCCAAAACTCATGGGTCCAGCAATATCAACCGACACACATTCCCACACCGTAGAGGTTCTAGAAACAGGATCATGATGATAATTGATCATCTTCTGAGATTTGTCACTTACACTGCACTCTATACACGACCTTACCTTCCTCTCAATGCACCTATCTACGGCAGGCCACCAAAACTCGCTCCTAATTCTTCTCTTCATGCTAGACATACCGGGATGTCCCTCGTGAGCCATATCCAAAACAACATTAATTAAGTTACGGGGAAGTACCAGTTGCAAGCCTCTCAACAGAAAATCGTTATGAACAGTTAATTCATGAGAAATTTGAAAATAAGGCAAAAGGTCTGGAGATAGATCAGCTTTTTGTGGCCATTTGTTTTTGACAAAAGACACAGCACTTTTATAATCTACATCTTCATCACAAGCAGCTCTCCACTGTTCTTCTTTTAAACAACCATTAGATACTTCACAAATGGAAATAACTCTATCTTGAATATCATCTGCTGCAACAACATCATCACCATTAACAGGCAGCCTAGATAAACAGTCGGCTAAAACGTTTTTTACACCAGGAATGTATTCTACCTGAAATGAAACTCTTGTAGTTTGTATTGCCATCTAGCTATTCTGGCAGTTGCCTTTCCACACCCCTTGGTTGTAAATAAGTCTACCAATGGGCGATGATCGGTCCTGACTTTGAATACAGTGCCATAAACATATTTACGAAAATACTCAATTTCCCACCAACAGGCTAGAGTTTCCTTCTCCAAAGTAGAATACTTATCTTCTGCACCTCTCAGGGGTCTGGATGCAAAAGCAATGGTGACAAGACAACCCTTTTGCTTCTGCATAAGCACAGCACCTAAACCCATATTACTGGCATCCGACACAATAACAGATTCACAGGATGTGTCGAATGGAGACAAAGCAGGTGCGGAAGCTATACATTTTTTTAGATAAACAAATTGGTTTTTGCAATCTATATCCCAATTGAAAATTTGATGATTTCTCATAAATTCCTTAAATGTTTTGTTTTATCAGCAAATGATGGAATGAATTTAGCATAGTATTCAGCTAATCCTAGGAAAGACCTAAGCTGGTCCTTGTTTTGGGGTTCAGGGGCATCCTCAATGGCTTTTACTAAACTTTGTTTGGGAGAAATACCATTTTTGCTAATTGAATGGCCTAGGTAATCAACAGAATCCATACCAAATTTGCATTTCTCCTTGGACAATGCCAACCCATTGTCTTGGAGAATTGATAATACCTTATGTAAAATTTCCGAATGTTCTTTCACGTCCTTGCCAAACACTAAAATATCATCTTGAAAATACAGTACATTGGTTAACTCTTTAAATAACTTATGCATGACCCTTTGAAATACCGAGGAGGCGGACACCAATCCAAACTGCATTCTTTTGTATCTGAATGCCCCCTCAGTAGTTATAAAAGAAGTCAAATGTCTGCTGTCATCTTGCAGTGCTATTTGATGGTATGCATTCGATAAATCTAATGTCGTGAAAATGGTGGCATCTTTAAGTTTAGCAAACATTTCCCCAATATTAGGGAGGGGATGTCTGTCGACCCAAACACTGGAATTGAGATATCTCATGTCCACACACAATCTCACTTTGCTGTTAGGCTTATGAGCTACGACAAAAGGAGAAAGCCATTCGGATGATTCAATTTCTTCTATAATGTCTGATTCACAAAGTCTTTCTAGTTCTTTCTTTACAGGATCTCTTAATAGTAAAGGAATATTCCATACCTTGTGGACTTTAGGAATGGCATTATGTTTTAAAATAATCTTGTGCACAAATTTTATGAGTAACCCTAATTTAGGTGAAAATATCCTTGGAAATAACTTTTCCCAATCACTTGCAAAAATACAATTAATTTAGCTGATGTTGTCTGAATATCCTAACACTTGTTGAGGGTGGTTAGGGTCAAGAACAATCATTTAATCTCGCTGCTGTGGCCACCCTAACAAACAAGAACCCTCTTTAGCTACATAAACTCTTGAAGATATCGTTTTACCTTTGAAAGAAAGGTCAGAAATAAAGTAACCTAGAACTTCCATAGGTTTCCTATCATACCCAAATAATTTAATATCTGGTGGGAGCAAAGTCACATCAGGAAATTCTTTTAACCATTCATCTCCAATAAGTGTATGTCTGGCACCAGAATCAGCCATGACTTTTATACATACGCTACCTACTTGCAACATACAAAATGGGCTAAAGAACGGTGATGGATTAAACCCAGATCTTTTGACTGGGTGTGAGTGTTTCATTGATTCAGATGCTCCGTCCATCACCACCCCCTTTTGTACCGCTTTTGGCCGCCATAAGTGTGGCAGGGTATGCTCAGACGTGAGTCCCTTGCTCACTTTGCCACTGGATTCAAGCAAGACGGCTGGTATGCCAGAAACCGGTCCTCGGAAGCTTGTTTCCAGTCAAGGGAAGACATGGCTTGGCAGTTCGGGCTGGACTGTTCCCATGAGGGTCAGGGTGAGACTGATTTGCATATAGCTATGTCTGAACTGTGGTGTCAGAGTGGGCTAAAGAATGGTGATGGATTAAACCCAGATCTTTTGACTGGGTGTGAGTGTTTGATTGATTCAGATGCTCCGTCCATCACCACCCCCTTCTGTACCGCTTTTGGCCGCCATAAGTGTGGCAGGGTATGCTCAGACGTGAGTCCCTTGCTCACTTTGCCACTGGATTCAAGCAAGCCGGGCTGAAGATGGCTGGAATGCCAGAACCCGGTCCTCGGAAGCTTGTTTCCGGTCCAGGGAAGACATGGCTTGGCAGTTCGGGCTGGACTGTTCCCATGAGGCACAGGGTCAGACTGATTTGCATATAGCCATGTCTGAACTGGGGTGGCAGAGTGGGCTAAAGAACGTGATGGATTAAACCCAAATCTTTTGACTGGGTGTGAGTGTTTGATTGATTCAGATGCTCAGTCCATCACCACCCCGTTTTGTACCGCTTTTAACGCCTGGTCAGAGCAGGCATTGGGAGACCTGCGATAAACAAGTTTATCGCAGGTCTTTTCCTCCCAACGCCTGCCTTGGTGATAGGGAGCTCCCATCTCCAACCACATTTTACATGTGGTTGGACGTGGGAACATCCTCTTTGCATGTCATTAGCAATGTTTCTCTCTGACATGCAAAGTGGGCTTGAGGCAGGCGTTGCAATGCCCTTGTTAATAGGGCGCTGAAAGTATTGCCGCTTTCTCTGCGAATTGTGCTGAGAAAGCAGCGATACTTCAGCTTGTTAATATGCCCCTCAAAGTACTGAACACATGGAGTACTGAACACATGGAGAGCTGAACACCTGGAGTACTGAACACATGGAGTGCTGAACACATGGAGAACTGAACACGTGGAGTACTGAACACATGGAGTACTGAACATGAGTACTGAACACATGGAGTACTGAACACATAGAGAGCTAAACACATGGAGTACTGAACACATGGAGTTCCAAACACAAGTACTGAACGAATGGAGTACTAAACACTTGGAGAGCTGAGTGTGATGTATCTGGGTTCCATTTTCAAATTGTGAAAAAGAATGTAAGCATATTTCAAGGTAATTGTTTTCACTGTGGTAGGTTTGGTCATTTGGCTAATGCAAAAGAATGTCCAGCTTTGAAGGTGTACTGCAATGTGTGTGGTAGAAGAGGACATTATGGGAAAAATTGTCGTTTCTGCAATAGAAAAGACGTTAAGAATGAGACAAAAGAAGTTACGTTTCAAATAAATGAGTGTCGTGTTGAGCATCCAACAGAATGGGTTAAAGTGGGTAATGTAAAGATTAAGATGAATTTTGATTCTTGTTCTCATCTAACTTTCATTTCTAAACAAGAGTTCCATAAGAATTTTTGGGGAAAAGTTGATTTAAGAAAGTAGGTCCGTCAGACCCACAGGCTATGGTGGAACCCTTCTTAAAATGTTTGATTATTTCATTGATTGCATTGAATATAATAGGAGATTTGTTGATGTTAAGATATATGTGGCTGAGAAAGGAGACTATTTGTTAAGTTGGTCTCATCAAGCTCGCTTAGGAGTAATACTGAATCCCAATGCGAAGCCTTCAGTACAAATACAATCTGTGGAAAGTGTGGAGGAAACATTTGTGGCAGGTTTTAAAGAATTGTTTAGTGACACATTAGGTTGTTTGAAAGGATATAGACATCAGATTAAAATGAAGTGTGGTGCTAAGCCGGTTGCTGCTAAAGTGAGACGAATTCCAATTTGTATGCAAGTAGCTGTTAAAAAAGAAATTGATAAATTATTGACTTCTGGAGTGATAGATCCTGTAGAAGCAATTGAATGGTTGGCTCCCATAGTCGTAGCGCACAAGGCCAATAACGAGATTTGCATATGTGTGGTTCTTCGAGCTTTAAATAAGGAAGTAGTTGTAGAGAAATTCCCTCTACCCAACATTGAGGACTTGGTTTGGACGTTAGATGGAGCATGTTATTTCACAACATTAGATATGGCATCAGCATATCATCAAGAACCTCTTAGTAATTAATTCACAGGAATTGAAGGCATTTATAACATCCTTTGGCAGGTGCTATTCGTACTGGAGGAGTGGAGACAGGCACGGAAGGAGACAGATGGGGGCCGTAATATCCGTCTTTCCGCGAGCCGGCCACGGACAAGAAAGGAACACGCTTACTGGCAGAATGTCGATCTGAGCCATATATTTCTAGACAAGGACTTAGCAGCACATCCTAGACGACGGTGCTTTCTCCGAATTCTAAAGTTACTGCAATCCATCGGACATCCAGCCCAGATCAATAATTTCCAAAGTGTTGCCGTTAAATCACTTGTAATTCTTCTTTAGCGCCGTGATGTCCTTTTAGGATGAATGTTAGCGCTTTACAAATAAAATAAATACAAATACAAATACAAATACTAACTAGGATTACCTGTACCCAAGTTGGAGCCTTGTCTCTTCCGCATCCTGATCAGGGATTCAATCTCCTTCAAAGAGAATACTGAAATGAGGAATTACACTCATTTTTAGTAAAATATAACCGTGCATTGTAAGGACGTTACGGTGTTTATCAGCATCCAATACCACGCCGCCTGCTCCCACACGACCTGCTGAATCGTCCAAGAGGCCTTGCCCTGAAGAAGTCCCATCTGGGACGAAACGCGTCGGCTGTCCTTTCTTACACATTAGAACAATAAAAAGAAGTTTTCTAAAAAAGTTGGACATTATTCCCAGTTCTTTGTAATTAGTCCGTGATTCAGCTTTCACAGTTTGTGTATGTGGTGCACCTGTGCTTATGATTTAAATTACGTTAAGTTCTGTATGGAACTGGCACTGTGATAGTGGGTGCTTATCGGTGTGCACACAAGTCCCTCTTCTTAATTCAAAGGGAAAATTACTCTTTTGGTCATTTTGGTTAGGTGCATTTGTAATGAAGGTTCCACCGTCGGTCTTGTTCTTGAATATCCTTTGGCATGTTTAAATTTTTGAGGATGCCCTTTGGGTTAGTATCTGCTGCCTTTGTGTTTCAGAGAATCATGATTGATTTATTCAAGGACATTCCAGGTGTTACATTTTATCAGGATGATGTACTGATTTGTGGTAAAACTGTGGATGAACATGATGAGAGGTTAACACGTGCACTTGGAAAAATGCTCAAAGCAGGTTTATCTTTATGGCGTGAGAAATGTAAGTTTGTTGTTACTGAGCTTGATTATCTTGGTCACCATATTTGTAGACATGGTGTAAGACCTAAAGAAGAACTAGTTTAGGCCATAGAAAAGTTGAAAGAGCCATGTTCAAAAGAAGAACTTGCTTCTTTTTTAGGTATGGCAGTATTTTATAATAAATGTGTTAAGAAATTTGCAGACAAGACAGAGAAACTCAGAAGTTTAATGTGTAAAACGTTGAATTTTTGTGGAGTGATGAATGTAACAAGGAGTTTGTTCAGGTTAAGGAAGATCTAAAAAATGCACCAAATTTACAAGCATTCAAACCAGGTGATCCAACGTTTATAGTAACAGATGCTAGTAAGAAAGGTCTGGGTGCTTTACTTTTTCAGTTGAGAAATGGTCATGAAGATTTAATAGCTTGTGCTTCAAGATGTTTAAAGGGTGCCAAGTTTAATTATTCAGTTATTGAAAAGGAGGCTTTGACCCCTTATTGGGCAATAAATAAATGTAAGAAGTTTGTGTGGGGTATCCCCTTTGTAGTGAGATCAGATCATAAACCACTCAAGGAGATTTTAGAAAAAAAAGTACTAGATTCAGTTTCTTCGAGAATTAGATGATGGGTCATTTCTCTACAGGAGTATAATTTTAAATTTGAATATATTCCTGGGAGTGGAAATATATCTGCAGATTGTTTGTCACGTTTGGTAGGAAATGTGGAGGTAATGGAGTCTTTAGGAGCAAATGAAGAGTGTGGAGATGAGTTTGAAGTGAGAGTGTGTGAGATTACTGCAGGAGCCATAAAAGAAGAAGAATGAAAGGAAGAATTGTGTAAGGACAGTTAGCTGGTGTAAGTGATGGATTTGTTGTAAAGTTGTAAAAAAACATGAACAAATGTCTTTGTAAACTATAGTCCTTAGTGTCTCATGAATTAGCTATTGTTGATGGGGTTCTTGCTAGAGGCACAAGATTAATTCCTCCTGAAAGCTTAAGGTCCATGATAGTGAATATGGCTCATGAAGGACATATGGGCATTTCTAAAACAAAGGAACGTATCAGACAGGATTTTTGGTGACCTGGTCTGGATTTAATAGTGGAGCGTGCAGTTTGCGATTGTGTTCCTTGTCAATTGAGTGATTAGGTACAGAAAACAAGACATTCACCAATGGTCTGTAGAAAATTTCCGAATTGTCCTTGGGATGAGGTAGCCGTTGACATTGTCGGGCCATTACACGGGGAACAACAAACTCCTTATTTAATTATTTTGATGGATTTATATTCACGTTGGGTAAGTCAGCTCTGTAAGAGAGATTACTTCTGGGTGTATTATTACGTTTTTAGAATCCATTTTTAAAAGAGAAAGTGTTCCTAATTCTTTACTATCTGACAACGGTCCTCAATTTTCGTCTAGTGAAATGGAAAAATTCCTGTCTGAAAGTGGTATTGTACATAAAAAATTGTCATTGTATCATCCAGAATCTAATGGTGCTCTGGAGAGATTCAATAAAACTCTGTAAGAGAGCATTCAGTTGGCAAAAGTAAATAGTTTGGATTGGAGAACAGAGTTACAAAATCGGATTTCTGCTTACCGATTTACTCCACATTCTACTACAGGAAAGACCCCTTTTGAATTATTCAGAGGGAGGTCTTCTAATACTAGTTTGCGTCCAGGTTGGATGAGTTTGGATAAAGGTATTAAAGACAATGACATTGGAGTGTAGAGAGATAAGGAGTTATTTCTTCAGAAGAAAAGGAAGATTTTTGTTGATACTCATAGATCTTCAAAAGTTTCCCATTTCAAAGTTAGTGATAAAGTTAAAATCAAGGTTCCTGTTGGGTGTCAGAATTAGTCTAAGTTCAAAAGTGTAAAAACAGTAACTAAACTTTTGTAAATGCTGTAAAAACAGATGATGGGCGTATTTGGAATCAGTCATGTGGTTCATGTGAATATACATGGTACAGTTGATCCTGATTTAAATGTCTCTGGTGAAGGTACTTCTGATAATTATACAGAAAATGAATCTACTCGCAGAAGTCATAGAGTGCTGAACACGAGTACTGAACACATGGAGTACTGAACACGAGTATTGAACATATGGAGTACTTAACACATGAAGAGCTGAACATAAAACCCAGAGTTTACCTTACAGATCTGAGATGGGTCCATAGAGTAACAAGTGTTGTTTGTATATGTATTTTTTTTTCATTAAGCTTGCAGCAATTGTGAGGGCGATTTTGCCTGGGATTGGTGCGGTGGGTGGGAGGGGGAATGAGCCAACAGAGGCGAAGCAAGTGAAAACGAAAACACCAGCACTCTGCGGAATGCTCAAAAAGACTTTCCCGCATAGGTAAATAATAAATACATACAAAAGAAACGCATGATCTGAACTTTTATAATGTAATTGGTGGTTGTGCAAAATGCTCCCATGCGCTTGGCCACTTCTCAAAGAATGTATGTTCAAATGTGACCATATGCAGAGAGGGTTCAAGCAGAAGCCATGCTTGCTTAAAACATGCAAGTGTGCTTTTGTATGAGTAGTTATTGCAGATGGCAGCTGCTGTCATTGCAGCCCTTAGTACTCATGATGTGACCACACAAGTCTCCCCTGTATGAGGAGGAACCCTTGAACAGAGGAACTCCCCTTTATAATGTACCCTGAATCCAAGGGGGCATCCCGGCTTTTGGATGTTTAAATTGAATAGGAAAGACTCTGTTCTGAGCCAAATCGATACGGGTGGTAAAGATTCCTACCATGCCCAAATGAACCCATCTGGCTTAAGGTTTCCTTAAAGTTTGCGATCTTCACCGGAGTGCTGGTGGGGGTCAATGAAACCACACTAGGAGCCAGGGAACCCCACACAACAGCTATTAACAGTGCTCAGATTGTAAAAGACAGGGAAAGACAGCCTGTTTCCCAATCCTAATTCCTCGTACGGGGGTACCCCTCTGTAGCAAAAGAAGCATGGAAGGAGAAGGCATGGAATGAGCATTATAAGCCACGTCCTTAATTACATTGGCCATGCCCCTTTGGGAGACCCCCTCCAGTTTTGTCATCCCACTTAAAGCTCTAGCAATAAGTAACGCTACAAGATAGACAAACAACAGTAGGTTTTCAATTAATAACTACGTACCCAAGTAAAATGTCACACTGCGTGTGCTGAGGACTGGCCAGACAGACATCGAAACCACGTTTACGGTCCAGTTCAGCACAACCTAAAAGTGCTGATACGTTCAGAATGCGCCTGTGAAGCCCAAAGAGTACGGGAGTGGCACAATAAATATGAGGTTTGCTCATTGGTACTGTTGTCTTATAGATCCTTTTCAGGGATATTCTTGTTGCCTTTTGGCTATCTGTGAGAGATTTGATGTTACTAATGGCTCTGTCTTATGCATGGGGCTATGCCTGTGCACATTTGATATTGCATCAGCCAAAATGATACCCTTCTAATAACGGTTTCTATGGACACACTGACTAACACTTAAAGCGGTCCACAGCCACTTACTATAAATGTGATTAGTCTATATGGCACGATAATCGCTCTTTGTTGTGTTCACAGTTCGAGCATGAGTTTTTGTAAACGTTTGGATGACTGTGTCCTCTTCCCCTTCAGCTAACACTCAGCGCGCTTAATATTTGTCGTCTGACTCATTTTGTCAGTAAAAGTACAGAGACCTGTCTTGACTATGTCAGACATGCCAACCCTCCCCATTCAGGCGTGAGACTACCGATTTGAAGGCTAGTCTCCCGCCTCCCGATTCCTACAAGCAAAAACCCGATTCCTTGTGTGTTTCAGCTGACAGGGCTTGGTATTGTGTAAAGTGCTAATTCTTCCAACAAAGAGTGGCGATGCAGGGGCTCTTGAAGGGGTGAAAAACCAACAAAGCGTTATTAACAAGGGAATCGTCTTTTAAAGACCTGCGAAGTACTGGGGGGGTGGGGGGGAAGCTGTTTCAGCCCCGGCTGCCACATGGGGGTGGGGGTGCATGCACTGCCAACAACCAGGCCAGTGCCCAACACTTGCATCACCCTCTCTGCCTGCCTTATGCTCCATGCTTCTGAAAGGTAAGAAAAAAACGTGCATTTATGTTTTAAATGTCCGATCCTACAGCAGCCACTTCCAAAGCCCATACATGCCGTTAACCCGATTCAAAGTCCCATTCTCCCGATTTTTTTCTTTTAATCTCCCACTTTGCTCTCCTGAAATGTTGGCATGTATGCTATGTAAACACTTCGGTGTTTTATTTTAATACAGTTGAGACCGGGATTAGCATTTCAATATTGCACAATCGCGGATGCTCTTGTTACCACCATGCGCGCACTCGGAATGCTTGGGTCTCTGACATGCGCAGTTGCTTTGATCTGGGAGCCGGCTTACAGGCAATAGGTCGAGACGCCGCCTTGCAGGACCCCTCCATCTGGGATAAACACACGCAAGATGACCGCCGTCGGTACCTCCGGTCATTACTCATTGACCGCCCCGGGGTACCGACGGACAGGTAAGGTCACTGCCCTTTCCTCCTGCTAACCTCACTCATACACAACGACTGAAGTGACGGTGTGTGAATGTTTTTCTCGTTCGTTCCAAATGCCTGCATTTATTCCGTACGTGCGACTGGGTGTTTGTGACCCTCAATATTAAGCACTGTTGCCGTAGCATACAGCAGTGATATTGGCCACATTGTTTTACTGCTGTTCGCGATCGTTTCGCACACCCTTATGTATCACTTACTTTGCTGGTTTGCTTTGGCATTGTAAAAATGCCTGAAAAAGAGGATTTTTCCTGTATACTCAGCCATTGGTTGTATGTCTCAGGTGACCTCATTTCTTGACTATACTTGATAGTTCTAGCGCTTGATATCGTCTCACATGTGTTAATATTACATCAGTCGACACGACAGTTTGAGGGACTCTCCACTGCTTTTATGTACAGAACGATAGCAGTGAGGGAGGTGTCTCCACTGTCACAGTAAATAACAATAATCTGACATTCCAACGGAATTTCATGAGTCAAGAGCAGAACAGTTGGGCAAAGATTCGGGGGAAAACATGGTGGCCGGCTAGGTAGCGGGTCGCGGATGTCCGGAGCAGTGGTGATGCTGGTGTGAGTGAACAGTCAGCTTTGCGATTCCAGGACGGTGCGTACTTACTTGGGAGTACAGGAGCTTGGTCCCGACTTCAAAACGAGTTATCGGGCAATCTTGGAGGCCGTTTGTCGGCCGCTTGCTGGTATCCCGAAGCGGATGGCGGAGAGCTCGGCTGTGCAGGCTGCCGAGACTGAGGGGGCGGAGTCGCGCGAATCACCGGCCGGGAGCTGGGAGAGAGCAGCTCAAGGCATCGGCAGAGGACGCCGAATACTAGCGAAAATTGGGACGCCGACGAGTGGAGGCAGAGGACGAGGAGAGGAAGATCTAACTACCTCCCCCCCTGCCCCCCCGCTGGTGAAAAACGCTGTCGAACAGGATAAGGAGGCTGAGCCTGAATCAGAACAAGTAAGCAAGGGGGTGGAAGTAAAAGGGAAAACAAGATATTTACTTAGGAGTAACAAGCTTGAAGATTTAAACAAAGGAGATAATAGTGAATGTGCTTTGGGGAAACCTAATTCACTACAGCCGCAAAGAGGTACTAAAATGGGTGCAGTAAAAGAAGTTGAAGAAGTTACTTCTTATAAATCTAAGGACTCCCCTTCGAGAAAAGAAAGAAAAAAGAGACAAAAAAGGGCTGGTCTCAATCTCTTAACAACCCCTTCGCTTAATTCATATTTTAAGCCAGTTCCCAAAATTTTGGTTTTGAAACCAGATTCTACATCTCAAGTACAAAACATTGGTGAGTCGGTTGACCCTTCATTGAGGCCCATAGAAGAAGAGCAGGATTGGTCTACTCTTTCGACACCAAACCCCTTTCAGGTACTTGCAGCTGAGATGGATTTAGATAAAGGGGAAATTCTTAGTTTGGATGCAGGGGCACCTGTTGAGGAGGGGTTTCATTCCCCATTACCAGACATATCAGGAGAAAGTTTATCCGCCACTCCAGATGAATGGATGGAAAATGATAAGAGAGATATGAGAGATGCTATATCCACAATGCCAGGTGATACAATGAATAGCGGAAAAATGCTGATTCCCGCAGAAGAATCTGGAATAGGACAGCAAGATAACTCAGTAACGATAGATTTGTCTGTTGTGGCATTGCTAAGGAAATTGGAACAGGATATTCACCTGGGATTCGAAGCCTCCAAAAGAAATCAGGAACGCATAAGTGCGGCATGTACATTATTAGAAGATAAAATTGATAAATTAAGCACGCGTACAGGGGAGATGGAATCAGAGATGAAAGTTGTACAAGGAAGAGTTTTGGATAATCGCAAGGAAATTGAGAAATTAATTTCCAGAGACAGAGAGCTGGACGAAAGGGTAGAGAGGCTGGAAAATATGCAAAGGAGTAATAACTTAAAAATTCTTAAAGTACCTGAAGGGAAGGAGGGTTCGGATATAAAGAGTTTTGTAGTACAGCTATTAAAAAAGGAACTGCCGATAGTTGAGACAGAGGAAATGTTGCTACGAGATATTCAGTGAGTACATCGTGACCCCTTTAGGTTGAATCCAAATCGCTCTAAACCAAGAAAAATTTTGATTAACTTTTTGACATACTCTCTAAAAGAAAAATTTTTGACAGCTGCTCTTAAGAAAAAGTCTATAATGGTAGATGGAATTGTAGTGGATATTAGGTCAGACTTGTCCCCTGCTACAGCAAACAGGCAGTGGGAATTGGGAAAACGATTGATACCTTTAAGAGAAATAGGGGCTACGGCCCAGTTGAAATTTCCTGCTTTTCTGAAAGTTATGTGGCAAAACAAGATGTATACTTTCCGCACAGTTGAAGATGTAGACGCCTTTCTGGATAGCTCTCAGAGTGGACAAGAGTAGATCACTGACTATGTATAGATAAATAATAGAAAGAGGCATCACCACTGTGACATCCACCGGCCTAGGCCATGGGAGTTTTGGTTGGGTTTTCCGGGGAGGGTAGAGGGGGTGGGGGGTAGGAAAAGTAGGTAGTGGGGTTAAGGTAGGGGTAGGGGTAGTGGGGGGGTTGGGAGAGGGTGGGCTAAGGGAGAAAAAAAGAAAAAATATTCCTCAGGAGTTACCGTATCGCCAAACAAGTAGAAGGGAAACATGGGTAGCGTACTATGAGTGGGACTACTAACAAGGAGCTAAGGTTCCTTACATGGAATGTGAATGGCCTCCGGGTTAAAATGAGGAGATTATCAATTTTGAAATATTTAGAAGATTCTCCTGCCAAGGTGATTATTATACAAGAGACCCATTTAACTGAAAATGAAAGTAAGGAGATTTTTGGCACTCAAAAGTGGATTGCTAATGCTATTTTTACATCTCAAGATTTGGTTACGAAAGGGGTGGCTATTTTGATTAGGAAAGGAGCTGATATAGCAGTTGAAAATAAATCAGTAGATAGAAGAGGAAGATGGGTGATCGTTAAGTTAAGATTGGCAGGAGAAGCTCTAGTTATAGTTGGTTATTATGGCCCGAATGTTGATGATCCTACAATATTAGATACAATCGAAGTGGAGTTGTTGGAATTCTCAGGCAAAATAATTATGGCTGGAGATTTCAATACAGTATTAGATCGTAAGCTGGATAGAACTGGGAATGACAGGGCAATAGTAAATAGCAAAATGACAACAAAGTTTAGGTCAGTTATGGCACAACAAGGGCTATGTGATATTTGGAGAATAAAAGCTGCACAACAGACAGGATTCACTTTTTATAATAAAAAATATAAGCATAGTTCACGGATAGATTTCTTTTTGGTGGACACTAGGTTGAAAGAACGGGTTACGAAAGTGGAACATATAGGGGCACATCTATCAGACCATTCAGCTGTGAGTTTAAACCTAAGACTGGAAACAGAGGAAATGAGTTCTGTCTGGAGATTAGATCGTACCATTTTAGCAGATGAAGAATTTCTACAAGCTTTAAAAGATGAGGTACTAGTCTTCTTAGATGTGAATGTCGGATCAGCTAAGGAGGATGTAGTATGGGAAACTTGCAAAGCGTTTATGAGAGGGAGACTGGGAGCTCAGGGGGCCAAGAAGCGGAGACTGTATCATGGCTTGGTTATTAGTTTGGAAAAAGAAATCCGAAGATGCGAAAGTAGTCTAACTGCACAGGGAGGTAATATTTCAGAAGAGATAGTTAAGAATAAACTTTTAGATTTAAAAATACAACTTACGGCTGTACTTGCTCAAAGAGTTAAAGAAAGATGGGAAGCTAGTCAGTTGGCACATTTCTCATATGGAGAGGGATGTGGTAAGTTACTAGCGTGGAAATCCAAGAAGGACTTCATACGTAATCAAATTAAAGAGATTAAGAAGGTGGATACAGGTGAAGTCATAACAGAGAGGAAACAAATTGTAGAAGCATTTCACGACTATTTCACGAATGTGTATACAGAGGATCTTTGTCCAAGTAAAGTAGAGATGGAAAGCTGGCTACCCTTAATGAAACCACTTTCAGACGATTATATGCGGGAGCTGAAAAAGGAAATTACTCTAGATGAGGTGATGAAAGTGATCAAGGAGAGTAAAAGAGGGAAAGCCCCCGGACCAGATGGCCTCCCAGGAGAAATATACAAAGTGTTAGGAGACACAATCGCTCCCACATTATGTCATCTATATAATAACATTTTTAGTGGAGAGGTTATAATACCAAGCTCATGGAATGAGGCAACTATTACTTTAATACTCAAACCAGGGAAATCACCAAGGAGTTTGGATGCTTATAGACCTATCTCACTTTTAAATTGTGATTATAAATTCTTCTCAAAAATTTTAGCTGACAGACTCGGTAAAATTATTCATAAATTGATCCACGAAGACCAAAGGGGTTTTATCAAGACGAGATACCTAAAAGAACTAACATACTCACTGATAGGAATGATAGACATAGCCTCCAATTATGAGTACCCCTTGGCAGTGATCGCGTTAGACGCTGCCAAGGCTTTTGATCGAGTTAACTTTACATATCTAAAAACACTCTTGCAATTCCTTAACTTAGGTGATAAATTTACGCAATCCCTTTTTACTTTGTACTGTTCACCAACATCGCGTGTGTTGGTTAATGGGACTCTCACACACCCTATCAAGGTAATGCGGGGCACCAGACAAGGGTGCCGTTATCACCCTTGCTTTTTAATCTGTATATAGAGCCTCTCGCCTGCAAAATTAGAGCTTCAGAAGAGATACCCCCTTTGCTGTGATGGACTGGTCAAAGAAACTTGGATTATATGCAGATGATATTATTGTTTATTCTTCAAACCTGTTGTGTTCCTTGGAAAATTTAGTTAAAATAACGAAGGAATTTGGGAAGATCTCTGGTTATCAGTTAAATCAAGACAAGACCGAAATAATGGCCTGGAATCTTAACACAGGGGGGGGTAAAAACCACAGCAGAAATGAGATACCTCGGGGTTAGGATTACACAAAAAATTGAAGCTCTGGCAAAAACTAATTTTGATAGGGTCAAAAAAGAAGTTGTTGATACTTTAAAAGGATGGATGAATCTACCACTTTCAATATATGGACGATCTAATCTTGTAAAAATGGTGATAGTACCGAAAATTACTTTTTTGTTCGAGACCATCCCGCTGGGTTTTAAAAAGGAATGGCTGGTTAAGTTACAGAGCACGATAACATCTTTTATTTGGGCGTCAAAGGGCTCTCGGATTTCATGGAAGAAAATAAGAAGGAGAATCAATAAAGGAGGGTTGGCGGCCCCTGATATACAAATTTACGCATGGGCTTTCTGCCTAAAAAATTGCAGGATGTTCTCCGATTGGCGAAATGTTTGGAATACTGCTGAAAAGGTCTGGATATCATGATTTTGGTTTTTTGTATAAGTTTGCGGATCCTACATTTTTTAAAAAGGTGAGACTTAAGACTTTGAGAGACTTGGCTGAGATATGGCATAAAATTAGAAAAGTATTAAAATTGCCTTATTTTAGCTACATGGCTCCAATATGGGAGTCTCCTTGTGCTCCAGCCTGGACAAAAGACGCGCTAGCACTACACCTGAAAAAGGAACCTGCTTTGCAAAGGTGGAAAGATTTGTTTCAAGATGGCAAACTTATAACATGGGGTTTTTGCCAGCAAATGTGGGGTCCGGTTTTTTCAAAATATAAATATTTACAGATCCAAAGCTGGGCAAATGACTTGGAAACAGAGATTGGAACTGAAAATGACTTTGAGTTAAAGTTGGAGACAGGGATCTTCAAGAAGGAAGTGGCCTTTTGGTATTGGCAGATTCTAGAAACGGAAGATGGACCATTCGTTTTGCCAGAGACCCTGTGGATGGACAGCTTGCCAAGGATCGCCACAGAAAACCAATGGCAAGTAGCTATGTCTATGCTATATAGTATTGTTAAACCTGCAAACCTAAGGCGAAATCTTTTATTTACCATCCACAGGGCATATTGGTCTCCGTATAGACTTTCTAAATTCAAAGCTGGCGGAATTGTGGGGTGTCCAAAATGTAAAACCCCAAACGTGGATGACATACATATGTTTGTGTCTTGTCCAAAAATTATGCAATTCTGGATTGATGTAAGTAATTCTCTCTCCAAATCTCTGAACCAACGCATTGAGGTAAGCCCTGAGTTAATTATTACGGGGAGATATGATTTGGAAAACAGATGTATGAATAACAATGTTAGACTTATTTTTTATGCTATGTTGCTAGCACGTCGAGAGATATGTAAACTATGGGTCTCACCGCTCAGTCCTAGTTTAATGGATTGGATTTTAGCTATGAGGTATATAGCTAAGCTTGATATTCTAGACCATGCTAAGAGAAATAGAGGATTTTGGATACCCTTCTGGTTATGTTTTGGTTGAATAATTTTTTGTGATGAAGTCCGATGATTAAGCCCGTGCCTATCTCGCTGGTATATGGTATTTCAGGACGAAAAATAGAGATGGAGGAGGACACACTTGCTGAGTCAGGTGGCCAAGAGGGATAGTTCGGAGAAAGGCCAGACTCAAGAATAGGTGATGTCCACGCCCCATTATTCTAAATCAGCATATGAGATAAAAAGCCCAGTGATGGATTAAGATAGAAGCTATGGGTGGCGAGGTGGCAAATGAGGATAAAAAAAAAAAAAGGAATTTCATGAGTCAACTTGAACCTAGGGAGCAGGCGGTCTGAATTGAGAGTACTTACTGATGGTGCCTTAGGGTATCATAGAGAATCATGTAATAGAAAAGTATGCTATGAGCAAGTGGATCATAGACTTTACTAATTTTTATTACAGAGCGGGCCCCGTTCCCTGAGTAGTTACCAGGTAGAGGTGAGGGTGACACCCAACAATTGTGGGTAAGTGTACATACTGTATGCACTATATGATTAATTTTGAAATCACATATGGTTTCGCTTCAGCCGTGCCTTTTCATGAGAGTCCATGTGTGTGGTTAATTATGAGTGTTGTGACTAGCATTGCTTTAATATATGCATATTGTTTTGCATGTAACCGATAATCAGTTCCACTGCTGCTAAGCTGGATATTATCGGTGGAGTATATGAACTGTTTAATTTGACATTTATCACTTTTTTGGTTTTTCACCCTTAGAGCAGCAGCTTTATATATTCCTAGTTCAATTGGTCCTGAGGAATGCCCCGATACTGTTAGATCCTTGTGAGGGCAGAAACATGTTGACCTAATTCATCGCTTAACATTTGACATTGTTAGCATACTGCTTTTTAACCATGACAGGGGCACTCTGAGAATAAAGTTGGTATGGAGTTCCCTTAGTAATTTTTAACACACTTCTTTCGTATCATTTAGCGCTGCACTTTTTATTCTTTGTTGAGAAACCCTCTTCACTTAGCAAGAATATATGCCTATGGGTTTCATGGTGCACTCTGTGGAGTCATCAGCCATCCTCTGGTTTGGAAAACAGCTGAGGGCATCTTAGTCAATTTCCTAGACTGAGTACCCGAACGAGAGGAGGCCAGACCCAAATGATGATAACTAACAACTTGTGAATGATGGGTTTTGGCAACGTAGTTCTCTCCCCTCCCGATGAGGTGGTTGTTATCCTAACCTGTTGACATATTTTCATCCTAGCTGGTCTCTTTTTCGCTCATTTTTCACCACTGTTCCTAGACCTAAGGTGTTGTGTGGTATACAATAAATATGATGTCACACTCGACCACTCAGCATGTGCCTGTGATGTCAAGGTGTGATAAACATGAAGTTCCATTTAATGCATTCAGAATGCACCTGTGACGTCCAATGCACATGGAGAACTAACACGATAAACAGTAAAGATGCACGCTTCGCGCACGTTATATATTCATCCAGAGATAACAACCACCTACAAAACCATACATTGCACTCTTCAATTTCAGTCATTGTAATGCGCCTCCCCTTTATCAATGTCCCCGTACTTTCTGTCACGTCAAATTAATAATATGCAGCTCCTTCCGGTAACAAACCCTACGTCTCTTTTATCGTGCCAGCCGGTGGTCACTACATCAGATTGAAAAAATACACCAAGAGCAATACCTGCCTGTGCTGTAATCCTCAATGAGAGCGGCATCAGTGCCAGCGCGCTTGGTAAATAATTGATTGCTGACTGCTCACCCGCTGTACAGCTGACTGGAAACCTAATTGACTAGGGCATGCCTCGTGGCTTTACCGCTCCTTTGAAAGTGTTTTGTGGAGAAAACCTCGCAAATCGCTGCCTGAGCAGCAACTTCCAAGAAGAAGAAAAGTAGCCACCAGGGTGGAGTAGTGTCGACAAAGCCGGGCGGACTCACAAGGACACCCTGTTGCACCCCTGAAATATGCAAGAGTGCACGTGTGGCGCACATACATGCCCTAAGGGCTTGTATGTGCATCACATGGCACTTTGAAAAATTCAAAATTATGCATTTTTCAAGGAATTCGCAACTTACCACCAACTAGAAGTTGGTGGTAATTTGCGATTCCTTAAGGGCATTTTGCTAAATTTTTTTGCTACATACATTGCATTTAAGGAATCGCAAAATTTGCGATTCCTTAAATGCAATTGTAAAATAAAGAATCGCAAATTTTGCGATTCCTTATTTTGCACCAAATTTTTCTTAATACATTCCATTTAGCAAATTCGCATTCACAAAGGCCGAAATTCTGCGAATTTCGGCCTTTGCGAATGCAAATTTGTTTGATACATATGGCCCCTAATCTTTGAAAATAGAAGTACCAGCAGGACCTTGCAGAGATTCCATTTTTGTTCCTTCTTTTCTTACTTTTAAATAATTGGCCCATAATTTCCCCATTTTATTTTGACCGCCGTAGTGACAAGAGTTACTATTCAATAAGTAATTAGAGGCAGCATCAGTAGCTAGTCTATTAAAGGTAAGGTTAGCATCAATGAGATTTTTCAGAGAGGACTCAATCGAATGATAATAAGTATATTCTAATTCTTAAATTTTATTAAGTAATTTAATAAATTGGGCTTCTGCAGATTTTGTCTTTTGAGAAACAACATTTATGGTAAAACCTCTGGAAGCAGCCTTAAAGGAATCCCATACCATAACAAAGGGAGATTCCGGGTATTATTGGTAGTAACAAACTCAGAGGCAAAGGAAATGAATTTATGACAAAAAAAAGGATCAAGACGTAAGGAGTTATTAAAACCCCATCTTCCTGAGTGAGGAAAAAAAAGTAATTAGATGAATGTCTACAAGTACAGGAGCATGGTCTGAGATTAAGATGGAACCAATTTCAGATTGAATGGCATGTTGGGCTAGGGACCTACTCAGGCAAAGGTAATCAATACGGGAATGTGAATGATGTGGGGCCGAGCAAAAGCTAAACTCTCTAAGATCAGGGTGACATAGTCTCTAAATATCTACCAACGCATTACGACAAATTGTGGAAGTAAATTATGAATGCATTTTAGAGGGAACAAACTTAATTCTGGAATGTCTATCTAAAATATGATCAAAAACTTGATTACAGTCACCACTAATTATGATATAAATATTGTCATAGGCAAGTAATTTCTCATATACATTAGTCCAAAAGACTTTATCGACCAAGGTCGGGCATAAACATTAAAAATAACTAAAGGAATTTTGTCTATAAGAAGTTTAACAATAGCCCAGCGACCCTCAGTATCAGCCTCTTGTTGAACAATGGAAAAATGCCGTTTTTTGTGACATAAAATCAAGACACCGCTTTTCTTGCCAATTGCCACAGAGTTAAACACATGTCCCACCCAACACCTCTTCAATTTTGATGCTTCATCTTCTGTAATATGAGATTCTTTGAGTAAAACAATATCAGTTTTTAGTTCAGCTAGGTGAGATAGCATCCGTTGCAGTTTAATAGGATTGTTTAATCCTCTAATGTTCCAGGATGTGACCCTGAATGTAACTTAATAAGACAAGTATGAGCAGGCATTATGCTTACAATTACAGAGATTAGAATTAAGAGAGAAATATGTGTGAAAAGAAGAAGTGAAAAGGGTAATTGTTTTAGAAAAAAGGACATGAGAGATGAGAGAGGTGGGAAAAAAATAAAAAAGAGAGAGAAGAGGAAGTAAAGAAAACCGACGGAGGCTTGTCAGCGAGCCTTTGTGACTTTGAAACAAGCATTGTGTACTGCTCCAATACTTAGAGCCCCTGATTTTTCCAGAGAGTTCATTGTCCAAACAGATGCATCAGAACATGGCATTGGGGCAGTGTTATCGCAACTAAATGATGAGGGCTTGGATCAACCCGTGGTCTTCCTATCCAGGAGACTACTCCCCAGGGAACAGAGATGGAGTACTATAGAGCGGGAAGCCTTTGCGGTGGTATGGGCTCTGAAGAAGCTGAGACCATACCTATTTGGCTCGCACTTCCTGGTTCAGACCGACCTCCGGCCCCTTCGTTGGCTGATGCAAATGAAGGGGGAGAATCCCAAGTTGTTAAGATGGCCCATCTCCCTACAGGGAATGGACTTCCGGGTGGAACATCGGCCTGGAATGGACCACACCAATGCAGACGGTCTTTCTAGGCATTTCCGCCTTAGTGATAAGAACTCCCAAGGGATTGGGTAGCTCTCCCCACTTTCAGCTGGGGGGGACGCGTGTTAGACCTGTCTGCCTCTGGGGGTGTTCTAACCATTATTATTTATTTTTGTCACCCTTAGCCTCCTAGTGTTCCTATTTCTTTTTATGTTCACCAGGGTTTTTCAGTGTTGTCAGGGGGCTAGGTGTTCCTTGATTATGTTGCCATCTTTCCCTTCATTTTCTGTGAGGCCTAGTCAAGCTCCTGAAAATCTAGGGACGCTTAGAAACCTAAAATGGTGTCCAGCAACTGACTCAATGAAGAAGGTTCTGGAACCCACTGGCAGGTTCTAAGAGTCCGAGGTCAGCCTATATAAGGCCAAGTCAAGGGTGGCCATTTTGTGAGTGTGTGGACCAGTGGAGGAAGGCGACTTACTGAGGAGGACCGTGCACCATTAGGGAGAAGATTGACCTGTGGGCCAGCGAGTTCCCTGTGTGATGCGACCCCTCATGGGCTGACCGCACCCCCTGGCACCAGATCTAAACTGAACCTTAGGAACCGACATTGCTGACTGGAAATATAAGCAAGAGACCTGTGTCGTGTGATCACTGAGGTGCGGGGACAATCGGGCATTGTGGTCCGGGCCCTGGGAGAAGCGACCTCGATTGAACCTCTTCCAAGCCAGGAGGGGAGGAGAGCTGTGAGCGCCGCCCCCAGTTCCGAAGCGAGTAAGGGAAGATAGACTCACGGCAAGAGAAGCGGGAGGACGGCCGACAGCTAACCTGCAAGGAGGCGTTCCTTGTCCTCTTTTCCCCCGCGCTGTGAGTTCCCCGACGCGGCATTTGCAGAAGCGGAGCCCAGCTGTTTGGAGCTGTCAGCCGCGGAGATCCGGAAGGTGACGTGAGGAGAAGGCGGTCCGACAACAGAGAAGGCCGGGCGTGGGAGGAGCATCCAGTGCAATCGTCGGTGGAGAGAGAGGCTGGCGGAACCTGCTCTGAGGTGAGGATCAGCTGCCTCTTTCGGGCCTGAGAAAAGAAGAAGGCGAAGCTGCCCGGCCCCCCATCGGAGCGATCCTGAAGGCATTGTAGACCAGGACAGCTCCAGCAGGTTGAGAAGCTTCAGCGAACATAAAGTAAGCCGGGAAATGCTCGGGTAGAGGACGGAGAGAGATCCGTGCTGAACCGGGCCCCTGGGAGTGATTGACGGGAATTGCATCTGGAAACTTTCAAACCGGAGGTGCTATTTAACCCTCCTGCAGCCACGTGAACTGACAGACTAGGAACTTGAACTACATAAATCTTGAACTGCCAAATAAGGAGGGGGAAACAGGCCACAAGTAGCGATGTAGTCTCTGTCAAAGGGCTGACTAGGAGTTCAGATTATGTGCTCAAGGGAGGAGGCCAGGCAATAATATGATAACAGTGCTGTTAGAGTTTAAGTGGCAATAAGAAGCTAAGCTATAAGCAAAATAGAGGAGGTGTATACTAATCTACCTGCTCTCTTCTAGTGGTACGGCTGACTAGACTGTCATCAAAATGTGCTGGAGGGACATGAGTTGTTTCCTTTTGCCTTATTGACCCTGCACGTTCAGGGGTAATGTATACACCTGTCTTGTAATAGGAACAACCATTTGAGTCATTGTTTTGTATTGCTGGTAACTGGCCAAAGAGTGTCAAGTGATGAAATGTACAAATGGTAATAACATGCCAATATTGAGTAGGAGTGAAAATTGATGAATTAATGTGAAAGAAACTATTCTAAGGAACAAAAAGAAACCAGAGATAATTTTATAAAGTGTTCCGTATTTTTCTAAACTGGTGTGGCGTCTTTTTCTTTTAATGGTAAGTCGCTGAGTTATTGTGAGTGGGATTGTAAGCACGACACAAAAGCCTTGGAGGTTAGCTGTTTCCCCTCTCTGCCAGGCTACCCTATGTAGTCTAGGATTTCCCTAGGTCCAACAGGCATTAAGGAGAGAAAGATAAGAGAAGTATATATAACAAAATAAACCAACAATATTAGGACATTACATCTATATAAGCGAAACAATACTCAATTAGTAGTCAGGACAAGAGAACAACTACATATTACAAGGCAAATATGTTAATCAAGCATGCTTTGAAGTGTCCATAACATCAGCTCCATGAAGACAAAGGAACTCTTGTAGCGCCGAAGGATCTCCAAATGTTATGGTCTTCTCTCTATATGTGACTTTGAAGAGACAAGGTTGAAGAAGTCCAAATATTACGTTAATTGAACCTAATTGAGGGAATAGATCGAGAAATTTCTTATGACGTTCTGCTGTAATCTTGACTACATCTTGAGAGAAAAAAAGACGATGACCTTCCCAAAAAATTTGCTTTTTTGATTTAACTGCATACAGGACTTGAAGAAGATCTGTGCATTGTAGAAAAAGCATGATGCACCACGTGGTTTGACAGAAAGTTTTGGTCCCAGTCTATGAGCCCTTTGAATGTTAAGTGAAGGTGTAGAAGGCAAATCAGTCACTTAGGCAAAAAGGACTGAAAAAAGATAGTATGATTGGAGCCGTTAATATTTTCAGGGAGACCATAAAGTCTAAGATTATTCCTACGATTTCGGTTTTCCAACTCCTCTGCCTGTTTCTTGAATAAAGCTATGTCAGACTCCAAACTTGAAATACGAGAACAAGAGGCTTGGAGAGACTCCGTCTATTGTTCCACAATATACACTTGTGAATCCAAAGAAGACCATTTATCATCTAGAAATTGTAGAGTCTTATTAGATTCCTCAATGAAAGGTTTCAAGGCGCGAATCTACTCAAGGATTATATCCATGGAGGTTAAGGGAGGATTCCCAGGAGATGGCGGGTCGTTCTTTGGCCATCTAGTAGAGATTGTAGGTACTTTACTTGAAAGCTGTGTTTTTGGAAAGGTGCCTGAAGAGTGATCAGGTTTGTGAGAGGGAAGGTCTTTTATTGCGTTAAGAGTTGAATTAGAGTCCGAATCTGAACACACAGTAACTGTAGTAACGACAGAGAGCTTTAGATTCTTCAGTCTCCCCATAAAAGTACGTTGGAGATTAGTGAACACTTAAACGCTTAGGACCAGACTTCTAAAAAATCTTAAATAGCTGAGTAATTGAGACTATGGACAAGCTCCAAACCCTGAAACTTAGAAAGATTCCACCATAAATGTGTGGTGTATCTCAAAAGAGCCAAAACAAACAACAATATATTTATTGAGAAGTCACCTCAGGAATACATTGAAGAGATTACAAAATGTTGACTGTTCTCAGATCAGGCAAACCCCATTTGTATATGCCAGAAAAATACCCAAAGCAAAACTGTGCTTCCATAATATAGAGGTTCATTCAATGTGCACAAGAAATTAAAGTGGCAATTATAGATAATGAGGGGGGAACCAAGCCATGGAGTGGCAACTTGAAGCATGCCAAGCATAATGAGGAGAAAAAACAAAATGGCGGCAATCAAAGTGGTTGAAGGGCTCACCACATTGTGCAGAGATGATATCCATTGCCCATAACTTGAAGTAGAGAGGGTTCCCTCCCAAAAAGAAGTCATGTCGGGATCGATGTTGCGGAGCTCCGGAGCTATGTGGCCATCTTGTTTGACGCATAAGCCATGCCCCCTACGATCTTCAGAGTTAATGAAGAAAGCTATTGACTTTGTAGTCCATTCTGGTGCACTGTTTCAAAATGCCTAGGAATTAAAATGCAAATATTTCTAATTGGGTGCTTTGTGTGCCATCAAAGAGAGAGTCACCCTAACTGTGTCATTTACCCGGTGGTTCTCAGTCCTAGAGGCTGTGAATGCTATATTATCCATGTGGTGGCTGTTTTTTGCTTAATGATGATGCCAAAAGCAAGAAATGTGATGATCTTTGGTCACATATTGATAGTGATGTGAAAAAGGGCAATCTACTGCATGCTTAGGTTTTTACAGGAAAACATGACTGTCGTAGTGTACATAAGCAAAATACTAGAGTCTGAAAACACCCTTGCCTTCCAATTGCTCCGCGTAATTGGTGTAGATGTGAAACATCTCCTTGAGAGTAGGCTGGGCGACACTGTTTGTGACTTTGGCACTGCAACATGCTAGAAGTCTTGCCACTTGGTAAGCAAAGAAATTTTGAGGAGCAATTTAGGAAATTTTATTTTACAATCGTTAGGACATGGCTTGCAATGATGTATAGAAATGTCCTTTCACCAACCATGACATTTGAAGTTAATGAAGCCTCACTGAGGTACTCTGCACAAGTTCTAGATCCCTTCTGAATTTTTCCCAGGCTTTGAAAAATTCTGCTTAATTTTTTACTGTTTCAATAACTGAGGGCATATGCGCCCAATTCAACGCTTATGTTGCAGAACATGTCCTAGAGAATCACAATCTTCAGGTGCACAAGTATTAGCATGGAAACTATGTTATTGTGTACTGGCTGTTTTGGAATTGCCCTTTTCAAATGCCAATGTTGAGAGGGACTTTCACAGAGAAACATTCACATAGGAAGGACAGAGCAAACATGCATGACCAAAGACTTAATAAAGAAGTTTTGTATGGTTTACTACAAAAAGGTTGATTTGTAAAAATGTATTTGGACCCCATATACCCTGTACACACACTGTCTATACACATGCACTATCAGTGCAGAAAGCAAGCAAAACATTCCATAAACACCAGAGAAAGACTGTTTCTGTTGTTTTTAATGCCTCAAATATGTGTAACCACTGATAACCACTGTGTTTTAAGGTATTAAAACACCTAATAAAACACCAGAATTGACCACAAATAGAAACTGAAAACAGGAAAGCCTATCTACAAACAAACAAATAATAGGGCTTTAGTCTAGTATTACCTATATCTTTTATAGTATCACCTCACTAAAGCTTTTTATATCTCAACCAACCTTTAGATTTTTTTGTCAGTTGTTTTTAGCTAGTCTATATGGTTCCTTCATCAAAGTTTTGAAACTGTAGTGAGTATGATTCCAGCATCAAACCCACAAGCTAATTTGAGTGGGGTTTGCTTCACCCAAGTCCTTTCTGGCAGAGCCCTGCCAACAGAAAATACAAGTTGAACAAAAACACTGGTTATCTTGTCGGCAAACATGATGTTGTGACTGACCTCAGAACGTAGTTAAATCAAGTCAGTTAATGCGTCTCTCCTTTTTTTCTTGTTTTTCCATCCTGATGCAAGACTGGTGTGGGACGTAGTTTGCGGTGAGGTTGAAGTGGAAGGAACAAGGGAGCTGGAAAGATAAAGTCCCGGAAGCCAGGGAAACAGGTAGGTGGCAGACAAAGAGGCCAAGCGAAGGGGAGGAGTGTGGATGCTGTTTAAATAAGACTGCTTTAGAATGTTCATAAAGGTCACATTCTAACTATTTGTAACAAGGAACAGGTGCAGATAATTAACTTGATGAGGCTGCCTTCTAGAAGGTGCTTTAGAATATGCACAAAGGTTGTGTTCTTATGTTCAAAATGTTTTTATTGAAGTTTATGCAACACAAGAAAACACAAGTACAGTACAGAAAGAATAATTCCTACATATGTAAATGAGCAATTGAGCATTAGAGAACGCAATAATTCAAAAAATGAAGAGGAAGGGAAAGGGGGGAGAGTGGAAGGGAGAAAGGGGGGAAGAACATATCCTAGAATTATAAAATCAGAACATATAGAGTTACCAATTAGTTGAATATAACCAAGAAGGTAATAAAGAAAAATTAATCATCAAGAGACACAAAAACACACTAAGCATATCATTGCAAAACATACGAATCAATAGGAGACCAAAAAGCTTGAAATGACTGTGAATTGTGAGTAACACCTTTAAGAGACAGTTGAGCTCCTCTTCTGGTAAAGGTAATCCAAGACCACCAAGCATGAACTGAAAGAGAAGAAGCGTCTTTCCAACAAAAAGTAATGGATTTTAAAGCAGCTGTTATTAAAAAATTAAATAACTTTGTCTCCGAATCACTAAGAGGATGGGATAGGGCAACCGATTCGCATATTAACACAGCATAGGAAATATCATCATGTACAGGCAACATTTTCAAAATGACATTCCAAACATTTAACCAAAATTTCATAATAATTGTACATTCAATTAACTTATGACGAAGTGATCCAGAGGTTAACTTGCAGTGCCAACAAACATCAGATGGTATCAATTTAGCATGACTTAATCGAGATGGGGGTCCATAAAGCATTAAATAAGATATAAGCGTTAGTCTGATAAAGGGACACTGGAAGCCAACCGGAGATGCTGTTGAGCCATATTGAGGACCATGAGTCATCTGATAAGGAAATGGAAAGTTCAGCGTTCCAAAATGATGATATTGCACTAACATTAGAGCCCTGGAAAGTAGAATTTTTTTAATAAAAAACAGAGACAGCTTTGGAGGTTGACGTAACAGCCTGAAGGTAAGTCAAAAGGTCGTTGGTGGTGGAAGAAGGAATACCATATGGAAAGGAATCTAAAATAGAATTACATAAAGACTGGTATTTTGAAAAATCAGAAACCGGGATATCGAACTGTAATTGCAGTTGCTCAAAAGAGATAAAGGCATTGTTAGAAAAGACATCTTTAAGATATAAAATTCTTTTTGAAATCCATGAGGACCAAAAATTAATGTTCCTGTTTAGTTTAAGTAGAGCACTATGCCATAAAGACAAGTGGACTGAAGAGAGTAAGGGTAATTCAAAATTAGAGTCTAAGTCATTAAGTATTAATCTCGAAGATTTAATTATAGATGACCGATGAACTATCTTTGAGGCAGAGGACATTGACAATAAAGAGAGTAAAGTAAAGGGGCGTACAATTGAGGTTTCAATATCTATCCAAATTGGAGGCTTGACTATCGGTGAATTTGAAAACCATAAAGAACTTTGTTTTAAGATAAAAGCTTTATGATAAAGGTAAAAGTCAGGAAGGGCAAATCCTACCTGGGACTTTGGGAGTTTTAATTTTCTGTAAGCAATACGAGGAACTTTGTTGGACCAAAGGAGTTTAGATAGGAGTTTGTCAACATCTTTATAGAATTTTAGAGGAAATTGAGTGGGAATCATAGCCAAAGAATAAAAGATTTTTGGTGCAATATTCATTTTTATAGCCTCCATTCTTCCCCACCAAGTGAGATGAAGGGGAGACCATTTGGACGTTTTGCCTTTGATATAATCAAGCATAAAATCTGTATTTAATTTTAATGTAGCATGCAATGAAGAGGCAAATAGAATACCCAAGTACTTAAGCTTAATGCTCTGCCAAAAATGTTAGCGTTTGTTAGCATATCCGGTGTACAAAAAGCATTTAAAGGAAAAAATTCAGTTTTACTTACATTTAACTTATAACCTGAAATTACAGAATACTGAGTAATAATGTCTAGGAGGGAGGGAACAGAGGAGAGAGGATTGCTAATAAATAATAACACATCATCTGCATATGCTAAAGTTTTCACAGTGACATCATTAATCGCAACACCTTGAATAGTATCACAGCAGCGAACATAATTAAGAAAAGGCTCAATTCCTAATAAAAATAATAGTGGGGATAGGGGACCACCCTGCCTAGTACCTCTAAAGAGTGGAAACTGAGCAGAAATTTGACCATTAATAAACAGACGAGCAGTAGGGGCAAAATATAAAGCAGAAATCATACGAATAAACTGGGTACCAAAATTAAAAGACATTAAAGTTTTAAACAAATATTGCTAATGAATTTTGTCAAATGCTTTTTCTGCATCTAAAGCCATCACCCCCGCAGGAGAAGTAAGGTGAGAGCTCTGTTCAATAACATGTAAAAGCGTTCTGGTATTATTCGCAGAGTATCTATTTTTCATGAAGCCAGATTGATCTGGATGAATGATGGAATGAAGGATAGGAGCCATCCTAGTAGCAAGGATTTTAGCATAAAGTTTACAATCTTGGTTTATTAGAGAAATGGGACGATAATTAGAAACCAGGGTGGGATCCTTATCAGGTTTTGGCAAAACAACGATTAAAGCATCCGTAAAGGAGCCCGAAATAGTACCAGAGGAACCAAAATGGGAGAAAAGGGCACTTAAATAAGGTAAAAGGAGAGAATTAAATTCTTTATAAAATTCAGCAGGGATACCATCCGGGCCAGGGGATTTATTCTTAGGAAGTGAATTAATAGCAAGTAAGATCTCATCACAAGTAATTGGGGAATCTAAAGTTAATCTATCGGATGGAGAAACTTGAGGCAAATTACATTTATTTAAGAAGGAATCAATTAAAGAATCATCACAGGTATCAGGTTTGCTATATAAGGTAGAGTAAAAAGTTAAAAATTCTTGGACAATATCATTATGGGAAATAGCTACTTGGCCATTAGTACCACGTATCGAAGTTATTTGGGTCTTATCCCTCTTGATTCGCAAATAATTTGCAAGGAGTTTCCCAGACCTATTGGCATTAAAGCGAAATTTAGCATTAGATTTTGCGAGTTGAACCCCTGCTCTAGTAGTAAGTAGAGCATTATATTCATAACAAAGCTTTTGTAGTGTAAATTTGTGTTGAGGGTCATTAGAAGTAATAAATAAACGCTCATATTTGGCAATTTGCTTGTCCAAAAGTTGAATTTTGGAGTTGAATTGCTTGTTTGCATGGGCCATAATAGAAATTGTGGTACCTCTAATATAGGCCTTAAACGCATCCCATCTATTAACAAGTGAAGTTGAGCCTTCAGGGTTAAACAAAAAATAGTCCTGGATAGCTTGTAATATTTTAGGCTTATGCGTGTCATTGAGTACAACATACGTGTTCATACGTCATCTATTTTGTTTGGTAAACATAGAAGAGATATTTAAAACAAAGAAATTAAGGCATGGTCCGAGATATCAATATTACCTACAACAGGATTGTCAGCTGATTGGAGTAAAGAAGGAGAAAGAAAAAAGTAATCAATCCGTGAATGAGAATTATGGGAATTAGAGAAAAAGGAAAACCATTTATCAGTAGGGAAGTGTATCCTCCAAATATCAGCCAACTTGGTGGTTTGAAGGAAAGATTTAAAGGCATAAAAAACTTTAGGAGGGCGGAATTTTGTAGAGGAAAGTCTATCTAACAACGGATCAATAATCACATTAAAATCCCCTCCAACAATCAAAGGAACTTGTCCTAACTTCAGAACTTCAGTAGTAATAGCAGGATAGAACGAAGGGTCATCAGCTGTAGGGCCATAAATATTAAGCAAATAGAAGGTAGAGTCATAAATTTTAACCTTAACTACAATATATCACCTTCTGTGTCAATAAACTTACTGAGAATTTGACAATGTAACCTTTTTGCAAAGAAAATTGCAACTCCATTTTTCTTTCCCAACGCAGGTGAGGAAACAATATTATCAACCCATTTTTTCTTCATATAATGTAAAATCTTATCATAAACGTGCGTTTCTTGAAGAAAACAAATATCAACTTTGCATGCACCCAGGTAGTCCAAGATTTTTGTACGTTTTACTGGATGCTGCAGGCCCTTGACATTAAGTGAAACAAGTTTAATAGAATGAATATTAGCCATTAGGAGATAGAAGGAAGAGGATAGGCAAAAGATTCAAAGGAAGAGGAACTGAAAAACAGCCATATAGAAAGAGTAACTCTACGCAAAGAGTAATAAAAGGAAGGACACAAAAGGTAGAAACACAAAGGAAGGGAAAAATAACAAACAAGAAACAGAAACATATATAAGAAGACAGAGACGCACACCCGTTCCTCAAGCATGGCCAGATAAACCGTTGGAGCCCGTGAAGAGAAAAATATAGATGTCAGGATAAATCAAAATAGAGGTCTTCAAGTAACAGGGGCATTAGTGTCCATTAACGGTGAAGCTTCTTGTTCCAGAAAGAGTCTTAAATCTTCAGGACGATGAAAAGATTTAGAAAAAGTGTCCTTCCAGATTTTCATCGTAGAGGGATCAAATAGACCATACTTAAACCCAAGGTTACGCAATTGTGGACGAAAAGAGGAAAATTCCTTGCGAATAGCAACCGTTTCCTTAGCAAAATCTTGATGGATAAAGATTTTACAGCCATTTACTAAGAGGGAGGGAATGTCTCTTGCTGCTTTCCTGATAAGGACCAAATGATGGTGTCGCAGAACCTTAAAAATCATTTGCTGGGGTTTAGTATTGCGGAGATTCCTGTGTGATGGAACTCTGGGAGCTTTATCTATTTCAAATTTTTCAGGAAATTTGATATTCAGGAGACCCGGAAGCCAAGATTCTAGATATAATCGACAATCAGATCCCTCAACCTCTTCAGGAAGATTGAAAATACGAAGATTGTATTGTCTATTACGGTTTTCCAATTCCAGTAATTGATTATGCATTGGTACTATTTGAGTCACCAAAGAAGTAAAAGCGTCCAATTTAGTTTTATTGTCCTGAATTTTGATAGTGTTATAAAGACACTTTCATGGAGATAGATGCCATATCTTTGCGTATATTCTTGACTTCAGTGGCAATAGTGTCAGTATTCAGACGCAGCGCTTGAAGTTCCTCAAAAATCAGAGCAAGGGAAGGCTCAGAAGATTCAACAACCTTAGACTTAGTTGGAGGAGGTGAAATCTGCTGTTTCCTTTTATTAGTAGGTAAATTTTTATTTTCCATGCTGATGTGAAAAAATAACCCTTTGTGTCAAAAAACAGCAAGAAAACAAAAATCACCTCAAATTTTTAATAAATATGTGGGAAAAAGCATGTAAATTCCCCAAAAGTACTGTAAAAGGGCTGGTGCAGCAGCTATACTGGGTTGTGGGTGTGGCCAGGCCAAAGCCAGGCCCTTTATTTATTTTCACTCCGCCCCCCAAGCAGAGCAAGCCGGCAGACACAGATGCAGAGGCAGAGGAGAGGATGGAGGATCAAGCAAAAGCAGTTTCCCTCGACAAAATCACCCAGAATTAGAGCCACAGGTAGGGGACAGTGAGGAAATGCAAGCGCCACTAGTAAAATTCGGTCTTGACAGAAAAATCGTCGTTTTCCTGCTAATTGGGCCGGTTGACTTACAGAGCTCCGGCGGTGGTGGCCATCTTGGTCGACGTGCTCGCGCGAACCCCCACAAAGGTTGTGTTCTAATTGATTATAGCAAGGAACAGGTGCAGATGATTAATTTGATGAGGCTGTCTTCTTGAAGTTGTTTTAGAAAGTTCACTAAGGTTGCATTCTAATTACTTTTAGCAAGGAACAGATATGGGGGTTCAATTTGATGAGGGTTGTCTTCTGGAAGGTTCCTATTGTGGTCATCTATGCTGGTTGCTTGATGCTTAACCCCTTCCACGCTGATGACGAGCTGGGCTCATCATGGCGTAGCCTCCTCGCACGCTGATGACGAGCCCAGCTCGTCACGTAACATGCGATTTCAAAAATCTCAGCGTGCGAGCGGAATTCCGCTAGCGCGTATGAGGTTAATGCCTATTCTGGTAGATTTTCTGGATGTTTCCGTGGTGCCTGAAACATGGCCTACAAGCTATTAAGCCTTTTAAAACAAACCAGGGAACACCAGCTTCAACTAGCTATTACCAACAGCATGCAATATGGTTGAACGTCTAGTAACAAGACGTTTGTGCATACATAATTGTTGGGAGGAATGATATGAATCATGCCAGTATATTGTGATAGTCAAGGGAGGTGTGTTGTAGCCGGAATCCTGACAGTCGCCCCTCCTAAAGGTAGTCTTACAGGTCGTGGTTTGGTGGGATGGAGAACATGAAATTGTCTCACCAGACGGGGGCGCATGAACTAAGGAGCCCAGGTCCCAGGAATACTCAGAAGGTTCATAACTGTTCCTGTCTATAAGGTGATATAGTGTTTTTGTTTTTCCATCCAGGTGTGAGACTGATGCGGGGTGTTCTTTTTGGTGGGGTAAAGTTGGAAGGATCAAGGGAGCGGGCAGGACAGAGTCCTGGAAGCCGGGAAACAAGTAAGTGACAGGCGAAAAGGATAATCAAAGGGGAGGAGTGTGGATGGTCTTTAAATAAGACTGCTTTAGAACGTTCATAAAGGTCACATTATAATTGTTTGTAACAAGAACAGGTGCAGATAAATAACTTCATAAAGCTGCCTTCAAAGTTGCTTTAGAATGTACACAAGGGTCGCATTCTAATTACTAATAGCGAGGAACAGGAGCTGATGATTAATTTGATTAGTGCTGTATTCCGGAAGGATCATGTTGAGGTCATCTATGCTGGTTGCTTGAAGTTTAAAACTTATTCTAGTTGATTTTCTGGATATTTCCATGGCGCATGAAACCTGACCATGCATATGCGTGGTAAAACATTTGTAAAAGCTATTAAGCCTTTTCAAACAAACAGGGGAACACCACATGCAGCTAGCTATTACCAACAACATTCAATATGGTCAAAAGTCAGGGTACAAGATGTTTGTTCATTTATAAGTGTTGACAGAAACAATATGAGTCATGCCGGTATATTGTGATGATCAAGAGAGGTGAGTTGTGGCAGGAAACCTGACAATAAGTTACTGCAGCAAACCCAAATGATCTAATTAGCTTGGGCAGTGGAGTCACACGGATATTGAATAGTATCAGCTTCCGTGAAGAGCCTTGGCAGGTCGTGCAGAATGCGGCGGCGCGATTTGTGCTGGCCATGCCTTGGCTTTCTTCCGCTACCACGGCAAGGAAGAGTCTCCACTGGCTCCCTATCACCTCCAGAGTCTCCTTTAAACTTCTGTGCCTCACTTATAGTGCCCTTATGGCTGGTCCTACCGACGCTCTTGGATCCTTGCTCACTCGGTATGTTCCTAGCAGATGTTTACGCTCTTTAGAGATGAACCAACTGGTAGTCCCGCGCTCTAGGAAGGTCAGATGGGGGAGCAAGGCCTTTTCCATTTTAGCACCTCAAGTATGGAACACACTCCCCCTGGAGATCAAATCACAGCCCTCATTGGATCTTTTCAGGAAGGCGCTAAACACCTGGTGCTTCATTAAAGCCTATCAGTAAGTCTCTGTCCAGCTGGTGTTTTCAACTTTGTATTGAGATAGGCGCCTTGACGCCCACTGGGCTAAGTTGCGCAGTTATAAATTCTGCTTCATTCATTCATTCATTCATTCACAGCAAGGAGGAGTAAAAGGAAGTGAATTCAGAGATTCTAATACAACAAATTGTTTCCCTTCAGAAAGAAAAGATCTGAGAAGATTAAGTGCTCGATCCTTGATGCATATCCAACAATAAGCCATGATTAACGGTATCAAATGCTGCAAAGAGGTCTACAAGAATCCCCGCAGCATTTCCACCTAAATCAGTGGTTTGCCTGATTTGTTCTGACACAGTGGTGAGGGCCAGCTCTGTACTATGATGACTTCTAAAGCTGAATTGATAATCATCTAAGTGATGTTGCTCCTCTATAAAAGTATCCAATTGACAATTCATAGCTTTCTTGATACCTTTTGCAGTGAAAGGGAGGCGAGAGATCGGGTGGTAATTATTGTGATCTGAAGTGTCTAAATTATGAGTTTTGAGCAAAGGGAGGATGGATACTAGCTTCCACTCTCTTGGAAAATATCCTGAATTAAGTATCTAATTAAAGATTTCAGTAAGGTGTGCTGATATAATTTCAGGAGCATAATGAATTATTTTTGAGGGGCAGTTATACAGGGGGGAGCCTGATTTAGTCTGGGTAAGTAGGGCCATAACTTGATCTGAAGAGAGAGCAAAAAAGGCAGAGAGAGGGACTTAGGCATCCTCTTCTGTGGGCTGGGGTGGTCAATTGAACTGTCTGGTGAGCTGGTGTGATTGGTGGAAAAAACATTGAAAAGGCTGTTTACTTTGTCCCAAAGGAATCTGGCTAGTGAGTTACAAAATGTTTGATTGATATTATTATTTTTATTTTCTTGAGCCTTGGATAATTTTAAATCCTGGCAAACAGCTCTTTCGTGGTGTTCTCTACCTTATGGGTGAAATACCTAGCTTTTGCCATGATGAACATACTTTTATAGGTGGTTAAAGAGCTCTTATATGTCTCGCTTTCGGTACGTCCATAGTTGAGTCTCCATTTTTCTTCTAACCTGCGACAGGCCTGTTTCTGGAGTCTGAGCTCTTCGATGAACCAAACTTCGGAGGGAGAGGATCTCAGACTATTAAAGGGCTAGACCGGTGCTAACTGATTAAGAGCTGAGTCAATCCAATGATGATAGGGATTGGGTACCATGTCCACGTCTTCGGTGACCGCAGGCAAAATCGAAGCTAAGGCAGGTTTCACATCATTGATTGTATGCCAAGGGTGGGACAATCTAGAGGTAGTTGGCTACTTCGAAGTTGGTGTATCCATAGAAAGTTCAATTTTGAACATGACAGCTAAGTGGTCAGACCAGACCAATTGTAGAAGGCGAGGGTTAAATACTACCCAACAAATGAACGGTCAAATGAGTGGGAAAATTGGCTCTAATTCCAAGCTATTCATCATATCGGTGAGTTGGGTTGAGTCATGATTGGAGAGATTTTCCAAGTGAAGATTAAACTCGCCTAAGATGGTAAAGTCAGAGGTGTCGACCGCAATGTCTAATAACTGGGAAAGTTTGGTTGGAAAGGCAGCACAGGGGCCAGGGGGGCGATATCAAAGTATTCCGTCAAAAGATTAGTGCTCCGTGAACACAATTTTAAAAGAAGAGGAGGTGCTGCTGTACGCTGTGCTTTAAATGGGAAGAAATAAGTGCAAGTACTTATTAAAATAGGCTAACGGTGTTGTGAGTGTGCGGTGCGAGGGGTGGGGCAAAGGGCAAGACATGATGATACTTATATTCTCAAGCATATGCACACACAAAAAAGAATTAACTGACATGCACACACAAAGCATCCCACACCTGAGAGTGTCACAATTCTCTGTCTCCTTCTCTAAGAAAAAAACACAAGCAAACATAATCAAGCACACAGACGAAGGACTAAGGTGGCATTAAATAAAGCCATTTTAAACTCCTTACTTCCTGCGGCTTTCTTAACTGCCTCGATATTTTGCACTAAATCACACAATAGTGGAATTGTTATTGACTGCACAGGGCCTGAATGATTCCTGCTCTGCCAAACACAGCCTGCTGGTGAATGCAGGACATTATGCAAATGAGCCCAAGCTGAGAAGTACAGCAGTGGCTCAACTCAGGGGTACAGAAGCACCTCGACTGTAGAGACAGGTTCCACTATGACAGCCTCGTGCTCACCAGTATTATCAGCCAAGGAGCTTGCCTTTAAGGAGTACCGGGACTCTCCTCTGCAGTATATAATATAATAAATCTTTATTCGGCTTGTTCACAATGGAAAAACCATAAAAGTACACAAAATGTCAAAACACAGTAAAAGTGAACATATTAAATAAGATACCGATAAAATTCATTTCACAATAAAAAAGGAAGGGATAATCAAGTTATGTGCAAAGTACCGCTTATAATCAGACTGGCAAGATTTTTAAAGATTCTTTCTGTGTTTCATTATGCATTTTAGGAAACTACTAATAAAATAACAGACATTCGGTGTTTCCAACGTTTGCAATCTCAAAAGGGCAGGTCTGCACTGTCTCAGTCCCCATGATTTCAGTATCGGTAAAAGCCAGATCTTTCTATGGGCTTGATGGTATTTACAAAGCAGGATCACGTGGAGGTTCGACTGCGTTGATATACCGTCACAGGGACAGGGCGGGAGTATAGCGTCCCAGCAATTTTGTGACGGAAAGGTGACCATTCTGTAGAACATATTCAGCCTGAATCTTGTGATCAGCATCCTGTCATAGGTTGGTATTTGGAGTTCTAAATACGGGTGGATGACAGGGGCTATTTGAATCATATTTGAATGTATCACTGCCGTTTTTGTGCAGTTGGATGTCAGTCTTAACGATTCCAAGTGAGACAATGCTTGGCGTTTCAAATCTTTTTTTGGAATGTCCGTTATGGTTGTCGGGTCTGAGTAGTAGGTCTCAAGGCCTAAATCAGTGAGGAAATTCTTCACATATAGAAGCCACTTTATTTTTACGGAGTTATCCATATTCATTGCGTCTGTGATAATGGCTTGGGTCAGAACGTTCTTGGTTGACTAAATAAAGCCATTTTAAACTCCTTACTTCCTGCGGCTTTCTTAACTGCCTCGATATTTTGCACTAAATCACACAATAGTGGAATTGTTATTGACTGCACAGGGCCTGAATGATTCCTGCTCTGCCAAACACAGCCTGCTGGTGAATGCAGGACATTATGCAAATGAGCCCAAGCTGAGAAGTACAGCAGTGGCTCAACTCAGGGGTACAGAAGCACCTCGACTGTAGAGACAGGTTCCACTATGACAGCCTCGTGCTCACCAGTATTATCAGCCAAGGAGCTTGCCTTTAAGGAGTACCGGGACTCTCCTCTGCAGTAGAGAAGTGCCTGTACTCAGAGTGATAAAAATAAGAAGCACCCGGTTCTCCGTAGCTGTGAGCCCTGGTTCATTTGAAGCACTGACTGTGTACAGTAGCCTTCTTTTGGTCTCTATCTTCCTGTTTTTTTTAAAAAAAGTTACATGTATTACAAGCTCAAAAAAATGAGGCAACATTTGGGTAAAAATTAAACTTAAATAATGTATTTTTGAGCTGATTTCCGTTCGCTCGCATTGAAAGAGCCGACACTCACATTCAGTATTGTAGTGTCTTCTGGTGTCTGTAGTGTCTTCTGGTGTTGATGTGGCTCTGTGCTCTTGCCTCTATCTGCCTGTGATCCTGACTCCCAGTGACCAGGGCTATAAGTGAGCTGGTTTCTGCAGGTGCTCAGCACCCCAGTACTAACAAGCATTTGCAATGCAACAGGTCTTGCACTTACGCAAGTTTGAGCTATTGACATTGTAAAATGACAATACCTTTTATTTATGTTTATGATTTTGAAGCATAAAAAAAACGCATTGTCATATTTCCAATGCCAATAGCTTAAACTCGCGTAAATGCGAGACCTATTGCATTGCAAATGCTTGTTTGTGTACCTGCACCCTGGCCAAATAAAGAATGTATTACTACCCATTCATCAACCGCACAATAAAAACCCGCTAATTTTTAGAGTCTTTCCTCAGCCTATAGCCATCTCCCTGTGGCCACTCAACGTCAGTCCTATGTGATGCTATTGAACAGGATGGATGGATGGATGGATGGATGGATGGATGGATGGATGGATGGATGGATGGATTCGATGGATGGACAGACTGACGGGCTATGAAGAGTGTATGTATGTATGAATGATGCTACTGAACACGATGGATGGATGATAGATGGTCTACAAAGAGCGTATGTATCAATGATGCTAATGAACAAGAAAGATTGATGGATGAATGTATGGATGTATGGACAGAGCAGATGGTTTAAGAGGGTAGAGATTTGTTGACAAAGCAGCAGATGCTAGAGAGAAAGAAAAGAGAGGAGGGAAGCAGACAGCTGGATGCAGAAAGAGGTGGTCGGAGAGTGTAGTACACTAAGGGACAAATTAGTGAATAGTCAGTTGGGTGGATGTGGGGACAAGGAGGTGTGTAACTAATCATCCTGCGTCAAGTGAAAGATGTGTAACTCCGCGGAGCCAGGGGTGTCTGGCAGCACCGCCCCAACCCTACAGCCAGGTGTGTGGCGAGCGTGCCCTGAGCGTGTCCACGCAGCACAAGGCGCCCCGCCGTAAAACAGACCAGAGTAAACACGAAGCACACGCTGGGCAATAATATCCTTCCCCCTTTCCCCACACACTCACACAAGCACAGAAAGCCCTCCAGCCTGAGCACTTAAGGAAAGGTGTTGCCATGGGATTAAATCAAGGGCAGTGTGGAGCTGTCTTTAAAAAAATATACAAGAGAACAGGCACGCCCAGGTGTGGTGAAATAATCACGTGCTACCAGCCAACTGACTGCACTATGTCCGTGGGGGTATACTTTTATCGACAAGCACACCAAACAAAAGGGTCACAGTACATTACCGAAACTGCAGCATATTGATTAATTGTAACAAAGGCGCCAGCAGTAATACTACGGACACAACTGAAATATGGAGGTTTTTTAGTTTAATAAATAACTGATGTTAACTGCCAGGACGTTTCATTCAGTCTGTGGGAATGCCCAGCTGTAGTTTTTGCTGCCAAAGACTCCCAGCAGCTTTTATTAGAGAGCTGTGTCCTCCATTCCTCGGCGAGAGGCAGGGAGTTGACCAACAACACGTCACTCCACCCCGCGCATGAACACAACACCAGACTTTTGTGAAGAGCTGAGACTCCGACTTTATGAAGGGGTGGAAGGGTGTCTGATTCCGCCGCATGCTGCACTAGGCGGGGGTATGTGACGGGGAGGGTATGACAGGCACTAATCCTCGTAGGGGCGAGATAACGAGGGAGAGAGAGAGAGAGAAAGATTACACCAATTTCTGGGACAGTTTGGACAAGGCAGAACTACAAGCTACGAGGATCACAAAGTGTAAAGTTAGGCGCTGGACGGTCAGGGCAGATTCCAGGTTACTAGAACGCACTTATAGAGTCAGCTCGATTCTGCAGCCGTGGTGTTTTACGCATAAATATGTATTACGCATTTGCCCCATAATCCATCATCTGCAGCAAAATCTGCAGATATTAACTACCACAAAAGTGTGTAGCTCAAACGGACCGGAAGTTATTAAAAACATTGCGACTCATTGCTGCGCAGAAGAAAGCCCTTCGCAAAAGTTTACTGGTTTTCGCACTGCGAGGAATGAGGTACTTGTCAGGTCGCCTTTTATCATTAGAAAAGTATCCAACTCTGCATTCCGAGGCGTTGCGTTCTCTTGTCCTGATGCACTCCTGCTCCTTGCACCAAGAAATCCTCCCCTGTTCCGAGCTCCGCAGCAGCTTTTCTCTGCCTACTACCAGGCAGGCTGGCGATGTTCCCTCGTGTCTACATTGGACGCGGGAACTTGTGCAAATTAATAAAAATATATATGTACGACTCGGCCAGGACACTCACACTGAGTAATGCAGAAAGAATGAAATATGGACCCTAACACACTTCCCTTTTATTATGCAGCATAATAGCACTCCTAGAGACAAAAGCGCAGGTAAAGCGCGGTGCCGCTGAAAGAGGAAACTGTGGTCATTATGCTACTGCCCTGTCTCCTTTTCAGACAGCCCATCCGGACTGCTGATAAGAAATTCCTTCACGACAGCCGTGAAGGACCCAGTCCGGATGTGCTGTCCAAAAGGGAGACAGGGCGTTGACTAAGAAGCATATTTTTCAATGGGAAGCCAGCATTTAGCATAAACGCTGACGCGACTCAATGAAAATGATGGGCGGGGCTCCAAGCCCCCTTCTGAAATCTCCTTATGACATTAGCTCTCGCCGAGTGAGTAGCGCATGCGCGCTGCAATGCCAGGCGAGACCTAAAAAGCAGGTGCTGAGAAGAGTCCCTATCGGGCTCTCCAGTTTTGCCCTCTACCTGAGGGTGAAAAAAAATCTTAACTCTGCAACAGTCCCACCATTCACTGATTTTAAAGTAACTTCAAAGAGACTCGTCATAATTCTTTCACAGTCTCACCATTTCAGCACCGAAGTATTGTCAACATTATAAACGATGAAGCCATAGTTGTTGCTTATTTATCTTATGCAACTAACAACCATTGGCAAAGCCAATAGTCCTGGCGTGTTGTGGGTGTAATGCTACTTGTATTATATATCTGGATATAGTGACACAAGCAGCGAAATACCAGTAGGGTGGCACACTATACTTATTACAGACTTTTCGCTTTTGTGTTGTAAAGCCACGCCCTTAATTATATTGGCCACGCCCCTTTGAGGGACCCATCCCCCACCCAGTTGTTTCATCCCACTTAAATCTCTGCCAGTGACTATGGCCATCCGCCACCAACAGCCTGTTGGTGGAGGGCCTTCCGCCGTTGCAATGCAAATTCCCCCCCACCGTATTATGATAGGGGGGGGGGGAGCATTGGTGAAACGTGGCAGTCGGAATGCACGGACAGGCAGTCCTTTTCCGAATGCCTGTTGGATCAGCAACATTGCCCAGCATTGCGGAGGTGACTGCCAGGCACCGCCATTGGGATTATGATATTCCTTTCAGTTGTTTTGCAGCAGTCAACCCGCAACGAAAAGGCAGGAGGAAACGGATTTGGGGGCCCGTAGCGTGTGCCAGGGCACAAGTTCCAAAAAAAGAAGTGGGGGGACCCTGACGTCACGACAGGAAGTGACATTGCCTCCCCTCGCTCACCCCTTAGATGCGATTGCATCAGAGAAGCCAGCGCGTGAGCAGCATTCTGAATGAGCTCCGATCTCGCCCCAGAGAGGCCAAAGAGTGAATGTGTGGCTCCATTTGCTCCAGTTATCGATCTCGCGTTAAAAGAAGTGGAAGGACGCCGTCCACCTGCGTGGTACCCCGACTCGAGCCCTGAGCGTGTCCCCCTTCATCCCTGGGGCAGAGGCACTGGGGGTACCTATGATGCCCCTCTACATATCCCTGCACTATGTGGCAAGCACCACGTGGTGCAGTGCCTACCACGTAGAGCAGGGATATGCAAGGGCCTTTTTTCAAGCATTGCGGCGGGGGCTGCTAACCGCATCCCTGCCACAATGCAAAGGATAGGTGATGCGACCACCGTGGTGGCAGTCGTGGGGAGTCGGCCCTCGACCGGTCCCAAATCCGAAATGATGGCCTCCATTGTAATGACCCCCTATGTCTCTAAGCACTTATACTTCTCTGGGTGTGTGTGAGCGTTCAGATCTTCCCTTGCCCGCGTCTCCTTGTGGGACACTGTTTGTGACTAGTGTGCCCCGGCGCCCGTGACTCCACGCGTACCTGTTCCTCTGCCTACTCCTTCCTGGGTCATGAGACACCTACTGACGGCTCCACGGTTTCTGTCTGATGGATAATGGATGGACTCGGAGCGCCTTGTGTACTAGTCAGTCTCCAAAGGCGCTAGTTCCTCGATGAGCCAGCAGGGGGAGCTCAGAGATGGCACGGCGTGATGTGGTCACACGAGCAGCAGGTGAGCTGTGGGATACTGAACTCTGCAGTTTTGAGAGGGAATCCTACGGAGGCCACTGTGAACTGTTGTGGTAATTCAAGGAGACATGGGGAGGATTACAGAGGCTTTCTGAGAGAAGTCGAGGAAAGGCAGAGCCCCTCTTAGAGCAGACACCAGGGGTGAAATGCTGCCCTTAGATGGCACTGAAATGACAGATAACTATCGAAAGTGTTCCAAGTTGCATCTGAGTCTCCCTGGAGGGCCCTGTGTCCGCCCACGTGTCCCTCTGCCTCAAGGCGCCCTGAAGTGGGAATGTCACGGTACCCGGCGCTATATAAATCTCTTATCGAACCACCTGCAGCTGCGTCTGCATCAAGTGTAAGAACTCGGGAGCAGGAGTGGGGGCGATTCGTTTCCGTTTCCATGACAACGGCGCCCCCCCCCAGGCCGAGGCTGCCACGGCGGGGCCCTCCTCGGAAGAAGACGCGCGAGTTATTAGTCAGGATTGAAATGTTTGCTACAATGTGTTGACAGGCCTAATTGGAGCTGACACACAGATTACAGCGCAGTCGGATCACTCAGGCGCGAGGCAGAGCCGAGCTCGGCTGCCCGTGTCCACGCGCTCAGAGGAGGCCATGCTTGATGTGTTGGGTTGGCCTGGGGTTTCATTCTCATATTTTACGATATCTTGTGGTGTTTAGTTATCCACAGTTTGTGAAGTTTGTATACTCGCTTGCGTTGCTTTATGACACGCTCTGGTATTCCATATCTCCATGTGCTGTTACAGTGTGTTGCAGAATGCTATGCTAACGAGTGTTTTTTTAAATCCAAGACCTTTCTGTTGTGTTAGTTTTATTTATTGATGGTATGCTACTTAAGGTTATGTTGTATTGTACTATGGTGTACTCGCTCAACAAGGAAGTGATGTGTGAAGAAATGGTCCAGAACAGCTGTGAATGCTATGGTAAGTCAGTTTTACGACACTCGCCAAAGGTGATGGAAGGCTACGGGCAATATGTTTAACCACTGCCAATCACTCTGGGTCGCATCCCAACCCATCGTCCTTCTGCTTACCATGCCAGCTGATTTGCAATTCATCCTTGGCCCTGGTCCTCATGGGTGTGCCCAGACGCAGGTACTGTGCTGACTGCGCACTGGATGCAAGCTGTACCCTGCTGATGAGCCCACAACTAGGGAGAAACTGGTCCTGGACTGCTTGCGTTCCTTTTCTGGGAATACCTGACCTGGCAGATCGGGCTGGACTGTTCCCATAAGACACAGGGTCAAGACTGATTTGCATATGGCTGGGTCCAAACTGGGGTGGTGTGGTTAGCAAAAGAACCATGGATTTAATTCATATCTGTGACTGGGGGTGAGTGTATGATTTATTCAACATTCCGTCCATCATTTGTTGCTGCAGGATTTTTTGCGCTAAGCGGGATGGGTATGCCCATGTGTCGCTTGCTCGCTGTGCCACTGGATTCAAGTTAGCCTGGCTGATGAGAGAGAATACCCTGAAACCAGTCCCAGGATGCTTGTTTCCGGTCCAGGGAGGACCTGGCTTGGCAGTTCGGGTTTGACTGTTCCCATGAGGAGCAGGGTCAAGACCGATTTGCAAATGGCTGGGCCCAAAATGAAGTGGCAGAATGAGCAAAAGAACAAGGGGTTGGAGTGCAACCCCAAGAGATTGCCAGTGACAGACAATTTGCATGCTTTCCACCAATCACTTGTGTGTGTTTCATGTAACACCCTAATCAGCATGGGTATGGCCAAATGTGTGTCCAGTGCTCACTGTGTCACTGGAACCAAGCCGGCCCTGCTGATGAACCACCAACTAGGGCAAAACTGGTCCTGGGTTGCTTGTGTTCCTTTTCAGGTAGTACCTGACCTGGCAGTTCCATCTGGCAGTTCCCTTGAGAAACAGGGTCAAGACTGATTTGTATATGGCTGGGTCCAAACAGCGGTGGCTTGGTGAACAAAAGCATGATGGGTTGGGAAGCTACCCGAGTGATTGCCTTTGGTTAGACAAATTGAAAGATTTACGCCCATCACCTCTAGTGTGTTTCATGTAAGTCTGTCTTACACCTGCAAACTCACTAATAAGTGACACGTTAGCCCGGAGTAAGACAAGCCTACTCACAGAATAAATGCAGTCAATTGGGCCTGAAGGCAGAGTGGGGCGGTGGGGAATCAAGGGGCGAGTTGAGTTAATTCTGCGCTTTCCTGCAACAGTAGGGGATTTGAGAAAGGGACTCTGAGGAAGGGTTCATGCCTTGCATGACAGCCTGGAATCTGTGGTAAGAGACCTGCAGGAGAGGCAGGCCTTCGTATTGGGCTCTGTAGGTAGGCAGAGATCTCTAAATATGGTAGGTGATCATCTGCCACGGTGGGGAAGGTTATCCCCGCCACCCCAGCAGGATGGTGTGCCAACTACCAAACCTAAAATAAGCCACTGAATTCAGAGCTGCAGACAGTGTAGACTTCTTTAAAAAAAACACAACCAATCAAACCTGCACAGCTGGAAAAAATGGTAGCTCTCGTACCATGCCCATTCAATTCTTGGTCTCTTGGCACCAGATTGTCTGCTAATTTTGGCTGTGAATTTTTACAGTAGACGCTGGGCCATCGGCGGTCTAACCAAAGTATTAACTGTATAAGTTCCGCAGTGATTTAAACCACAGAATAGATTTATTGTGAGTGTCAGTGCTGCCTCTCCAAACCCACAGCGAAATCTTTAGTACAGTCATGTGTACAGCGCAGCAGGTAGTTCCCTTTTGCTTGAGATCTCCCATCTTGTGCTTCTGCCTTCTGCACTCACAATCTTTTAGGGGCATATGTAGGTAGGCGTTTGCGATTCTCAAACGCCGGAATTCGCAGAATCCCGGCGTTTGCGAATCGCAAACGGCAATTTGACATGTAAGTGCCACATAGCAAAATAAGGAATTGCAGAAATTGCGATTCCTTATTTTGCTAAAGCATTTAAGGAAATCGCAATGTTGCGATTCCTTAAATGCTATGTAGGGGTGCCTTTAAAAAAGCGATTTGGGCTTAAGGAATCGCAAAATACCACCTGCTCCAAGTAGATGGTATTTTGCGATTTCCTTTCAAAATGATTTAAAAAAAAAAATTTAAAGTGCCATGTGGCGCACAGACATGCCCTTAGGGCATGTATGTGCACCACATGTACTTACAGGCACATTCCAGGAGTGCAACAGGTATCCTTTGGACACCCTGGCACCGTTGGAATTGCGATTCTCAAATTGCAATTTTCTCATAGAAAATCGCAATTTGAGAATGTATCCCCATTCATTCCTATGGGCCTCTTGGCCCATAGGAATGAATGGGACACTCATTCCTTAATTGCGATTCGCAATTTGCTAATCGCAATTAAGGAATTTTTGAGATTTGCAAAAAAATTGTGAATTTTTACCTACATTCCATTTTGCAATTCTCAAATAGCGATTCCTTAAAAATCGCTATTTGAGAATAGCAAAATGTGACCCTTAGTGTTTACTGTACCCTGAGCAGTTCAAATGAGACGAGAGCGAGAAAGAGTGAGAGAGAGACAGAGTCAGAGACAGAGACAGAGACATAGGCAGACATAGGCAGACATAGGCAGAGATAGGGAGACATAGGCATAGGCTGCCTGATTGGGCCACTCCTGGTTACGCCATCAAAGTCTACAGTTTCTGCAAAGTATGACTTTCCACTTGTGGCACTTCCTTGAGGCATCTTGATAGACCTCTGCACCTCAATTCTATCTGTATTTGACTATCCAACTGGTGGCAGGGAGCCCATTCCTCTGGCTTTCATCAGGGTCCATGGCACGTGCGCTACTCCACTGCAAGTGCCTGTCGCAGTTTCCCTGGAAAAGATACCACTCCAGACCATTACAAGTGGCCCACTATATCCCGCCTACGATGAATAGGTGTTATTTTACCACACCCAATGGGACTGCATGTGGAAAATTCGGTTCTGGTTTTTGGGTGCAAATTTGTACCCACTAAATCTTGACTGGGTTGGTGTCTGTTGAGGGCAGGGATGCATGCAGGATTGTATCCTTGCTCCCGCCCACCTCCTGCAGCGCCGCAGGGCTATCTGTCCATGCTCCCTGATCCTTCCTGCCACCTCCACCACACCACACCTCCTGCCACCACAACACTATGTTCACTACCTGCACCTCCTTCTCCAGAGTAGCAAGTATTGTTGTAGACCACAGGCAGATTTCAGTGCCAGTAGGTGCGCCCCACTTCCACTCCCGACCCCCATCCATCACAGAAAGCAAGTGGTCCAGGCCAGAGGAGGAGTCCCTGGACACACAACAAATCCACCGGGGCAAGGCTGCCCACTTATCCACACCCATCCCCCTGCTACACAATAGAAGGCTGAACTAAAACCGATAAAAGAAAACGGGTAACCTCGCCCGCTACAGGTATATCCAAAGTTGTTGAATCTCAGGAACCCTCCCTAAGTAAAATCCTAGAAGACATTCAATCTATACCCGAAATATACTGACGCCATTAGATCAGACATTAAAAATCTCCACAGAGTCCTTGCAAGCCTACCTTTGAAAGTTGCACACTATGAAATACAATTTACCAGATGGCTCCTACAGTCACAAAATTACATTTATTTAGGAAACTGATATAGTTCATCAAATCCCATCCCACAGAAAATAACACCAATCAAAAACACTGTAAGGTATCTTTTCAGTATTGTGACATCCTCATTTAGTTATGACACGGAAAACAGCTAGGGAGAAACAATCTTTGCCAATTGATGGTCACAGGATCTACAATCATCAGGATTTTGAACAGAAAACTGTGAATAACCGCAAAGACTTTGCTGTCCTTCGCCCAGGACTTAAAAAAATTGTATGCAACTATGGCTTATTTGAAAACCTTCACAATGAGAATATGGAACAAGGGAGTATCAAACACTTTCAACTAACCACTATATTTAATTGAGTTCCTTGACCTATACTCATGGAAGACTAGGACTCTGAAAAACTTTGATATACCTTTGAAATATTCCTTTCTTTCCTCAGCCTGATAGAGTGTTGCACGTAGTTAAGGCAGATAGTTGCAGTGCTGTTGTGCTTTTTCTTTTGTTACCCCTCTTCTTTTCGTCATTTTTCCCAATGGGTACAATGGTTTATTGTTTGTTTCTCTATGTTTTTTATGTCTAACATGTAGCATTTTTCTGTTTTATTATTAGTTGCTACTAAAAATCGTCGATTATATTGTTGCTACTTTCATTTATATATATTTTATGCTAAACAATGTCTGCCATGCCTCACTTTAAAGTGCAAATAAACATAAAATAGTTTCCTTTATTGTCAAAGGGCTTAGCATCCGGTCAAGTGAAGCAATATAGTGATTGTTTAGCCGGAAGTAAAGCTGATATTTCAAGAAACCTATCCATAAATAGTGCAAAGGCTACCAGAACTGTCTCTGAACACCCCCCGTGTTATTTAAGCTCTGAGATACGATTTGCTTTCAAAACATGTATCTGCTACGTTTGGATCAGCCCCTAGGCTTGTGGGTTCCTTCTAGTTGGGTTCCCCCTAAAACATTTGCTTATAGGTTACCCAAGAACGGGGTGCTGGTTCATTACCTATATTAAAACTCCTGCATGAGAATGCAAGAGGTCAGGGCGTCAAGTGACTGTGGCGGCCATCTTGGCCGGGCATGAGTATACATACTGCACCCAAGCCGCGCGGCTCTATTCAGCTTCAAACCAGATTGGATAGAGCTCCTTCTGTCATCTTCACCTGGATTGCTGAAAGAAAAGCTACATTCTTACCTGGCTGTGATTCCTGCTGCTCCTTCGTCCTGGAGTCTCTCCGGCAGCTCCTCGTCCTGACTCACTTGATCCTAAATCCTGAACAAGAAAGAAGGAAGCAATAAAGGTACTATTCGAGCACATCTTCAGATAACTAATGCTGAGCAAGACATTTTAAAGAGAGAACAACCCTGCTATGTTCAAATATAAGGACTAAAGTAAGTTCCTGAGAAAGTTTGAAAAGAGACTTAACCTAGAAACGTTTCAGCAAAAACTGATTTCCTCGATATCGTCTCCTGAATTGATAAAATGTATGTAGAGTGCAGCTCTTACCATATGTTTCTAATACTTGCAGAATATTACCTGTGTTTTGAGTATTAATATTCATGTGAATTTTCTTGAATTGGGTATAGGCACGGTCTGAAGGAAGAACATCAGGTTAATCAGATGAATCGCCCAACAGAATATCTAAGACCTATCTACAAGAAAAATAGGCTCTCTCTTTCTCTTTTTCTTATACATCCCATTCCCTTCTGGAACATCCACTGGCTCTCAGGTATAATGTTCTCTTGTCCGAGGTTGTGAAATGTTGTTAATATGCTAGCATGCATGTATTTTTGAAGTGTTGAAAATAGTAAGGATTTTACTGTTGGTGATATTTTGCTCATTTTGAATTGATGGTGTTATTGATTATATTGGTAATTTCATAGGACATAATTTTTGGTTATTGATTACATGTTTTAACTCTTTATGTTAAGTAAATGCCTTGTTCTATGTTGTCTGGAACACGCAGGTATGCACACCTGTGGAATCCCGGGAAGGAATAGCGGGTGGTAAATGGAAGCCACACTGCACTGAGGTTACTTGTCTGTTGGAATAGCACTGAGAAGCTAGGTAGGGCTGGCAGTGTTAAATTAGGGACTATTTTCTGTGTGAGTGATTGATAGCAAAGAGTTCGCTGGTGAAACTTTAGTCTGATATCACCTAGAAAGGGTCACACTGAAGGAGTAGCAGGTTCTTCTGAGCTTGATTGACAGCAAAAGGGTTCGCTGGTGAAACTTTGGCCTAAGATATATCCTGAAGGATAAGTCCAAAGGAGTAGCAGGTTCTTCTGAGCTTGTGTGAAAGGTAAGCAGAAGGGATTTACCTGTAGTGTTTGAAGAGTAAACGGAAAGTCTTACTTTGTGAAGGGTAAGCGGAATGTGTTACTCGCAGTGAATATAAATCTATCTTTTATTTAGCACAACAGAGTAGCGAATGTATTTATGTTGTTACTAATAGAGTTATTGATTAAGAAAATATTGCAGTACGGTTTTGTGGAGGGTCAGTGGTAGGAGTAAAACTGACTGAAATTGAGACTGACAGCTTTGGGAAAAAGAAATTGCATTGAACTATTGCAAAAATGAAATTGTTTGAAGGCTTAAAGAAGCTGTTAGGAGGTAAAGTGAAAAATTCGTTTTTTATTGGTGATGCTCCTGAAGGAACACCTGTGCATTTTATGTCTACCAATTTGGGACAAAATACATGTATGTGGGTTCACCAATGGTGCAAGATTACTGAAAAAGAGGGTGTTTTGAGGTTTCCAAAAGATGGTACTTTTGAATTGCAAATTATTGACAAATTAAGGGAAGTGTTATGTGAAATAAAGACACCATCTAAAGCTGCACAATTTGAGGCCTTAAGCATGTGGGAAAAGACAGCAAGAGAGAAAGTAAGTGAGGATAAAAAGGTAAAGCACCAAATGCAGGAGAAGAGAATTAATGATGATAAAGAGCTTCAAATAAATAATGATTCAGGGGATGAAATAATGGATGAATTGTTAACTGAGTGTCCACCACTTTATGTGGTTCCCATTAAAAATACTGTAAATAGTGTACTAGTAAGCACTACAGTGGCTACTGCTTCTGTTGAACAGAGAAAAACACAGATTGAGAAAACTGTGCAAACATTTCAGATTGACCCATTACCTGTTGATTCAGCACTGACAGTGATACCTCCAGGTGTTACTGCTTCAAATGTGCCTGATTCAGTCCAAGAATTGCTAACTGCAGATGCACAGATAATGCATAGAAAAATGATGACTGTCCCAATTAATATGGTCCCTACTGAAAAGGTTCAAAGAGCTGCAGAAGGAGTGATTATGGCAGAGTTTATTTCAGAAACTCAGAATACACAGATTATTGAACAGAAATTACCCCAAGCACTAAAATATGAGGGAAAAATGGTATTTACAACATCTGCAGCTCAGGATAAAATAAATACATTTGAAAATTGGATTTCTCAAACCTGCTTTGAGGAAGCAGCAGTGATTAAAAAGAAAGAAAACATGGGAGAACATATTAACACAGGCCCTGAAAAAGAGAGACAGCTTAGTGTTTTAAATTCAGCACTTGAACATGGGGAAAATACCAGTCCATGCTGTTTAAATATTGAATATGTGAACCAGTTTCAGGAAAGAGAATTAATTTCCCTGAGTAAGGAAACAGCTGTATGTGCATTAACTACACATAATGGCCTGACAGATTTGGCTCAAAAATATGAAATTGATGTTTCAGGAAGTTTTCCATATCAGAAAAGTGTCAGGGTACATATGGAAGAAGAAGCAAATGAGAAAATGTGTTCTTCAGGAATGCAATTGCACATTGCAGAAATAAAGTATATTTTTAAATGCAATGGGTTTGAGAAATTAGGAGACAAATGGGAAAGAAAACATGAGAAGAAAAAGAAACCACCAGACCTAGCTAGGAAACTGGATAAGGAAAAGAAGCCACCAGATTTAATTGAGAAAAATAATAAGCAGAATGAGGGAGAAGCTTTTGCTAACTCATTGAGAGAAATGGTGGGAGAAGTGCATGTTCCTATGCTACAGAATAAAAGTGAACTTGCAGCATTTCTGAACACAATCCCACAATTGAGAGACACATTTATGCTGGGGTACCCACAAGTTGATGGCTTTGTTGAGATTTTAAAAGAGCTGTGCATTAATTTGGAAATGTTCTTTTACATTGTCATGCAGACTGAATTGTGGTTTGAATCTAAAGTTTTGCAAAGGCCAGGTGAGGAGACAGTGAAAAGGGTTTGCATGAATGCACCATTATTTTCTGTTGTTATGGAGGAAAATATAGCAGTGATTACTTTCCTGAAGGGTGGAGTGCCAGTAAAGGATGTTGATTGGATACAGATTAAAAGAACACAGGATGGAAGTAAAGTTGGTTTGGTATGTGCATATTCAGGTATGGATGTTGTACTGCAGGAAAATGTGTCCTTTTGCCATCTTTATAGCAGATTTGAGCATTGGAAGAAGAAATATAAATTTAAACATGATGCACAAAAACATGGAGAAATGCAGATGCAAAATATACCAGCTAAGCAAATGCAAATGTCAGTTCAGAGACAGGTACCTATGGCAGGAATTTTCCAAGCAAAGATGGTCCCACAAAATATGGAAAATGCTAAAATTATTTTAAATAAGATGTCCAGAGCAAATGTGAATTATTTCCAGAGACAAAATCAGAACCCAGTCCAACAGGTTGCTGTGTTTGAAAATGAGAGTTTTAACCCTCACAATTCAGAATTTACCAAGTGCTTTGTGAAGGCAGTGGAAAGTCCAGATTTAATTTCAAGAGTTTTAAAGAAAGAAATGATAAACCCAGTTTTAAAAAAATTTGCACCAAAATTAGGCCCCTTTGAGGAAAACTGCAAAACTGTTGTCTGTGACTCTGGCCTAGCAGGAAAACAATTGTTTTGCAAATTAAACAGCACAGAATACTGTACATCAGATAATGTTATTTTTCAGATTCCTGATGAGGATGTGCACTTTAAAATGGCCCAACAAGAAACAGTTGTAGCATTATCTTCAGAAAAGACAGTTGAAAAATTACCTTCTGTTTTTGAAAAGGTAATAAACACAGAAATAAGAGAGTTCACAAGGAAGGATGCCAAATTAATAAAATGTGCAGAACATGTCTTATTAAAATTAGAACCAGATGACATGTATTCAGGAACACCATCAGTTGCAGAAATTTTACCAATAAAAGGATTTTTGATGGAATTGATTGGAAGTTTGTGTAACTTTCTGATCACAGGCTCACAGAAAATAAATGAAAAGAACAGAATAGTGCAGGAGATTAAAAGCATATTTTTTCCATGTTGTCCCGTGGTACCGAATCCAGCCAATATATTTTTTCACATTCCATGTGCTGCAGAATGGCTTACTTTTATTGATTTTTGCAAAGTCCATGTAACAGTGCCATTGCATGAGAATAGTCAGGAGTACTGTCAAAAAGAAGACGAATACCTGGGACACAAAATTGGAAAGGGAGGTAGAAAGGTGTCACCAGAAAGGTTGGAAATGTTTTCCAAGAAAAATCCACTTCAAATTCAGAAAGAAGTCAGGACATTTTTGGGAATGGTTAGCTGCTGTAGAGAGTGGTTACTAAACCTTTCCCTAGTGGCTAAGCCTTTACTGAGGCTGACACACAAAGGTGTGTCTGATCCGCTTCCATTGGACAACAATTGCACAAAAGCATTCCTAGAGTTGAAAAAGAAAGAATGTTGCGCCCCAGCACTAGGAATGAAAGTTTATGTAAAGGAAAATGCACCAATTTGCAGTGAGAGGGAGGGCTGCACTCTCTCATTGCCTATTCAAAAAGATGACTGTGTTCAAAGGTCTGTGATGTATTGCCCAATGACCTTTGACCCGAACTTCACAAAAATGTCAGCAAATGAATTGAATTGTGATGAAACTGAATATGAGTGTCTAAATATCATGAAAATATGCATAAATCCAAAATCAGACTTTAATGATGAACGTCTGAGTCAGCCCAACAATGTCCATTTTGTAGATGGCCCATGTTTGAAAGGTGACACATTAAAAGCAGCACATGCTGTGCTCCTTATACATTATGTTGTCAAAGCTTCATGGCTTTTAGTAATTACCCCAGCCCAAAATTCGAAATTGATTGCCCTTACCATAACATGTAGTATATCTGCTCAAATGAGAGTCACTGTTGTCATGGGAGAGAGAAATGCTTATTCAGTTGCACAAATTCGTGTTCTGTTAGCATGTACATTCTATGGAATGTTCACAGGTGAATTAAAAGAGGCTCAAGAAAATGTTTTTGAAGCAGCACAACAGGGTTGTATCAGAACTATTTTTGGGAATAGTGACAAATGCAAAGTGGCAAAAGTGTTATTGCAAAGACTGATGCCCAGGTATAGATTGCCAGTTTCTCTGAAATCAGATCATAATGTGGTCTCAAAGATAATGAGTGCAGAACAACAGATTGGACAAGGAATGGATTGCAGCTATCTGCCTGAAGTGTCAAGCATAATAAAGCAACACAATGGCAGCACTGAGTTACCTTTTGCAAAAGACGGTGTCTCGCCAACACTAAAGTGGCTTGAAAATGCATATGCAAATGCACTTGTGGAAAACACTGAGGAGAACACTAGCCATGGCTGTGTAGGTCTGGTTGATGTACAGTGTGCGGTTTCTCACCAGATTGCAGCTGCTACACAAGATCTGCATAATGGATGGTGCAACGGCTTTGGTCTGAGAGATGAAGTGGTGAATCATCTGAATCTGATCAAAGTGAAAATAAGAGTGAAAGGCATTGATTGAAAAAGTGCCAAGGATTGATGGTGCTCTGTCCGAGTTTCTCAGCACCTAAGTAGTCTAATTTGCATTGAAAAAGGTACAGAATGCCAATGAGCCATTCTGATGGCAAGCTGATGACAAAGAGAAAAGAAATGCTGAAACTGTCCTGTTGAATTCTTTTTTTTTATTTTAGTTACTTATTTTAAAGAAGACTAACTGTTCCAAGAAGCTACTTACAGAACTCTGCACTAAAACATTTGAGCTTGGCTATATATGATCTGATTACAGATAGACTTGTGTTTGCCTTAGAAATAGATTTAAAATTGTTATATGCTCAGCTTTTGCAATTTTAAAAAATGTCACTTGTGAAAATGAAATATGTGTGATGAATTATAAATCAATTTATTATGATTTGAATCATCAGAAGGGTGGATTGATGGAGCAGATTTCATCTGCAGTCAGGCATTGTTTTATTTTTTGTGCTTCAGACAGACTGCATTTAAATTGCCATGCACATTTTGGTGCAAGTTAAAAACATGGCACATAAAAAAAACATGAAAGTGAGGCCTATTTAGTCTGAAATGCTTCTGCTGAATTAACATGTGTTTTTGCAATGTAGAGAAAAGTGGCCTTTTTAGCTTTGAAGATTAATAGAATATGTTTCTCTCTTCCCAGCGCATCCCATGTAATCTAAATCCACTATTTCTGTCTAAAGAGACTTTGACTTGTTGCATATTTTGATAAATATTTTCAGTTAATAACACCTCTTTTACTTTGTTGCACCTTGCACATTTATTTTAAATGTTGTCATAAATAATAGAAAAGCTGCTTTACACTAGTAGCTTGGCTAGGAAAACATTTACAATGAGTATTAGTATGGAGTTTGGAAACATAATGTGCTGATTTACATGAAATTAACATTATCTTTTTGTTTATTTTATTTTTGGGGCCTACCATTAAATGGCTGCCTGTGAAACCATCAAAAGCTATGGCTTGCTTTGAATGAGAAGGGAGCATGCGCAGACCGTGGCAGCTTTCCTCATGCCAAGAAGTCAAGAACACCTTGAACTGTACATCCTTGTGATTCTGCCAAATGTACCAGTGTTAGTTAAAAGTGTCCATCTGACTGCGCTTTGGCAGGAAGGAAGGAAGACTATTGAAAATGTTCCCTAGCAATTGTTGCAAACGTATAAAATGTATTTATTATGTATGCTTCATTTGTTAAAAACTGGCATGGTCAGGTTTTTAGAATGCGTCAGGGTGATGCAAACTCATGCCACCATGACTAACCAATCAACATACAGGTTTTCCTGAAATGCAACATTTTGTGTAGTCTGCCAACATTTTGTGTATAAAAACTGACAGGGGCGGGCTTTCTCAGCTCAGCTGGCTTCTAGGCTCATTAGGGGGTGTGTGAGCTCTTGAAGAGAAGGAACAGATTAGGCCAGACAACCTATGGGTTAGGTACGAGATCGTCACGGGTGCTGCAGGGGCGTCCGAGGAGAATCAGGGGGAGGGTTCTTGCTTCCACGTCATATCTTGGCACTTGAGGCCGCATTCCCTTGAGGTCTGGTGAAGGAGGGGCTATCTCACTCCCTGCTTGCTCTTTAGACACAGACAGACAGACAGAGAGTGCAGCTGGTTAAATAGAATTAGATGCTAACTTCAGTTATGCTTTGACTAATTAATTAGGTCTGAAAAGATTTTTTTTGATTTATGCATTTATTTCTCTTAATGGGAGATTTTTGCAAACTATTTGATTTTTGATTAGCCTTGCAAGACTATTTTTTCTTAGAAACTCTTTAAGAATCTTGAATGACATTTTGCGCCACATTCCTATATGTAATGCTGATTTGCAGACTGTAAAATGTTCTGTATTAATGCTATTTTTCCTGGTTTTCAAATTCTGTAACCTGATTGATATTTTAATAATGAATAAAGGGTCAGAGAAAATTAACTTTTGACTAGAAAATAAAACACTTTAAATACTCAACAACTCTCTTTATTGGCTTAAAATAATAATTGCATTTTTGACTGTTCATGATTAATAAAGTCTCCTGAAGGTAATACATGGTGTGAAGGGCCCAACACCTTTTGAGCGGTAAATTAGAGGTAGCATGAGGGTTTTGCATTGAGAAATTACCAGAAGAGATTACCGCTCCATCAGTTTTTGGTAATCAGAGGATGGTCATTATTGATTAGTTTGGTGATTAATGATTATTGATTTCACCATCAACTACTCAACTAATGGATCATTGACCTGAAGAGGGAAGTAAAATAATTGCCCAAGTTAGATAAATGTCCAACTCCTGATTCCTGACTCCAATGCTCAGAACCTGAAGATTGGCAAAGCAGTACTGGAAGGTGATGCAAGAAGTGGTGTGAGTATAGATTCGCACGTAATGCGACTTGCTCTCATTCAAGAACCTCGTCTAATGTATAATCATATTAACCCAACTGTCCGTCATTTATTTAGCAATTTCCCCAACACGCGGGTGTCCCCACGAGGCTTGCCTGTGTGTCTTTTCATACTAACAAAGCTTGCATTAAAGAAATGGCCGCTTCGCTGAAATTCAGTTTGCGCATGCGTCGGTCATACTCATGTGATGTGACGCACTCGCATTCTGGTGGGAATCTGTGCTCATGCGCACTGTTGCAAACATGGCCGCTTGTCTCTCACCACGCTCTGTGCTTGCCACAGCTGCTTCAGCCTATCTGTCCTTTCGCACTAAACTGTAATGCTATAGTTATTATAAAGTAAGGGGTATTTAGAATTTTATCACGGTATACAGTGTGATCATTTTATGTGTGATTTTAATTTGTTCTCGCTTACTTTTCATGTACCACGTCTCTGGGGCTGGGAAAATCGGGAGTGGAGCCATACTTGAGGCTCTGCTGGGCTCCGACATGTGACCAGGGAGAAACTCTACTGCGCAGAAGCTGAAGCAAGCCAGCTGGCTCCTGAAGCCTGATGCGCCTGAGAACTCCTCGCAAGGGACTAAAACTTACCTTGAGCAAGAAACATTATTGCTACATTTCATATTCTTGTATTGTATTCTGTATTCCTAGGCTTGGGAACGTGAACCCAAGGGGCGGGTAGGAAAATTTTAATATTGAGGATGGGAAAGTTGAATTCTAGGAGGAGGTAATGACCGCATCGCCTCTCCTGACCAATCATAATGGGAGAAACTGTCACTTGCAACATTGGTGGGTGGTCTAAAAGGTCCCCAAACTGTATAATTACCCTGGTATTCCATAGAGAAATTGTCCGACTTGTCCGAGTAGCAGACCTGTCACTGACCCTACAAACTCTATAGGTGCTCAATCTGAGAGTGCTGCGGAGCACTCTGTCCATACTTTCCACAAACTCCTAAGGGGTGGAAATAATCCTAAGTGCTGGCGAAGCACTTTGCTGGGGAAACTCGAAAACCCAATCGGGGTTGCTGGCGGATTACTTGCAGGAGAGGGGTAACGCAGGCGTTGCTGTCCGAAGCTGTAGGTGTTGGTCATACCCTGGGAGGCCCAGTCTTGACCCAACCTGAGGGGTATCCTGTCCTGAACTGTCCCTGAGCTGTACCTGCTCGTATTCTGGCATTCCGTTTCTGAGGGTCCTTGTCCCCGTCTTCCCAACTGACCCGTGGCCAGGGTTGGTCTTCAATCTGAATTAGGTAATTATTAGACTGTGGGGTTGCGTCTCTCTCTCTCTCTCTCTCTCTCTCTACTTTTCATATTAAAGCACCCTTGCCTGTGATGTTGCTCTATCACCTTTGAAATACCAAGTATATGCGCTTATTTCTTAGTCTTGTTCCTTTTCTCCCCCCTCCTGTAGGATATCGTTGATTTATCATAAGTAATAGTGTGTTCCCAATTTTTCCTTTCCCTTAGTATGGTTGCTGTGAACTTAGCAAGATAGTACAATAGCCAAGATAAATGTTATAGGTCCCGTTCATATCCCATGTCCTAGTTTAAACTTGTAGTGACTAGTTGGTCCTTAAGATTCCTACCCATAGTGTTCACGTATACTCAATGGTTCTTGCCTTAGTACATAGCTACCTTTTGATTATGATCCTAATGCTTGATGTGTTACTTTGTATTTTACTGATTCTGACATATTCACTTTGAAAATCCATATATAAAACTCTCAAACTTATCAGGTGTCTGTGGTCATTTTGCGGATCATAGTGTGGACAAATGTATTTTGGGTTATAAAGTATATTTTCTTCTAGGACCCCTGTCACCTATTCCCTGCTAGCTCCTGATCCGTCTGGAGTAATGTGCCTGTGGTAAGTCAGGTACATGATCAGCAGTGGTGAGAAGTCACCCCCCGAATTACTCATAGTAGCGTGTGTAATCTCACCCGGTTCACGCCAAACACGAGTCATTGGTTTTAATGTGCACGCCAGGGCCCAGTGCGTGTGAGAATCGGGAAACCCAGTGACCCGGGTGAACTGCGCGCTCTATCAGTAATTTTCTGGTAGCAGAGGATGGTTAGGACTAGTTAAACTAGGTAGACAGGATAATTGACAAACAAAACCGTGAAATTAAAATGTGCTGCTAAAATTTCTATGCTGCTAATTTTTTTCTATTGCATTTTTCAAATATTTTACAATGTTTTAAGGATTTATATGACTGTGTATATGATTTTGCATTGCTGCTATAAGTGTTGTATGCAATATTAACAAAAGAATTGTTTGTAAGTGTTCAGTGTAGTCCGAATCCCCGGGGAGGTATTATAGCTAACGGTGAGCAGAATCCGGTTAGCTGCTGAAGTCACTTGGTTGAGTCATTAGTGCAGGGTTAGAAATAACTGGAAGCACTAATTAGGATCTTTTTGTATCTGAGTAATTGATAGCTACGAGTCTCTTTATAAAACTTTCATTGCGATATCACCTAGTAAGGGTCGCATACGGAAGGAGTAGTAGGGTCTCCGAGGCTTGACTGGTAAGTAAAATAGTCCGCTGGTGAAATCCCGGCTCAGTACATATCCCTGACAAAAGTGGATGAGTCGGAAGAATAACGGGTTCTATATTACTCGTGTGTGAGGTTAGGCAAAGAAGTCTATCCAGAGTGAATGAAAAGTAGACAGAAGTGGTTTACTTGTAGTGAGAGAAAGTTTTTCTATCTATTTAGAACACTCAAACATAGTGGCAGACGTTGTGTGTTAGTAACTAAGTTTTATACTCGCACTTTAGGAAAAGTTAAAAGTTTCCGTTACCTTGTGAAGGAGGGAGTCAGTCGGAGAGCTGCTCTGACGTCACTCCGTGCCGCGCTGGTATTGGTCAGAACAGCGGGTGTGTAGTGAAGCCGAATTTGTAAGGGAGGGGTGAGTGCCGGAACGTGGGACTTGGTCTCGCGAAAGGCCGCGCACCCATTGGATAAGGATTTTTGTATTCACAGTGTTGATTGGTTGCTACAAAATAAGAGTCGCGCTAGCATTGAAAGTACCAAAGTACACAAAATTAATCAGGCCGAACTAGAAGCGAGCCTGGAAAGGCATATGTGGTATCCTGAGTTCTTACCTAATCCGCAATACTCAGGCTTTTATAAGGAACAGATTATACGAGGTAGACCGCACATGATGTATGGAATAAAGAGAAAAATGTCATTTGCCAACAAGGTAAAGAATTTCTTTAAAACAGATAAGCCCATTAGAACGAGAGAGGGTGTGATCATTCCTCCACCGAATACTCCTGCTTCCTTTATGATGTTTGAAAAGGGGTATCATACCTGTGTGTGGCTAGAGAATTGGGCAAAGTATACTGCAGATGACGGAGTTCTAGCATTTCCTATTGATGGTACCTTTAATGGTAGGATCCTGTTTAACTTAAGGACCCGCATGAATGAATTGCATCCCAGACCCAGATTGACCCAGTACGAAGCCTTAGAAGAGTGGGAAATTGAGGCTTTGGAGAGAGATAGACCCCGGATGGACAAGGGAGTGAGTAAGTGGTATCCGAGGGTCCATAGAGAAACCAAGGAGCAGAAAATGAAACAGTGGAGACAAAGCATGATGACAGAGGGATTGTTTCCAATGATGGGGGTATTAGAACAAGGAAAAGGAAAATGCACAGAAAAGACCCATCACATAATGCCCGTGGGGGACTCAGAGGATGAGCACCTAGAAGATTTATTAATGAAAAACCCACCTCCATATGTTGCAGAATCAGAACCTGTGCATTCACCAAACCCATTTTCAAAGTATCCCAGATGTCGGAGAGATAGTGATACCGATGGAACGGGTACAGACAGTAAAACCAGTAACGGGGATGGGTTTTGCAGACCTAGATCTACGGTCCCAAATTATCAGCCGTTTGGAGAAGGTCCACCTCGGTTGATCACTCCGACTGCACCTAGTATATATCCTCCTTTGGTACCTCAAGTACTGCATGACAATTCCGCAGAAAAGGTTTTACGAGAAAAGGAGAAAGAAGCCCTGGCTAGACAGCGAGATGATTTAGTTCGGACCATAGCCCAGATACATCCCCATCCAGATTCACTGACTATCCCAGTAACCATTGGACCCGCTATTCCTCTTTATAGGGATAACCTGGCTAGTCCTCGTCCTCCTGTTATCTCCCCAATAATACCTACTCCTAGCATCCCACCCCCGAGAAAGGAAGTATTCATAGATGACGATCAAGAGAGTGAATGTGAATCAGTGGTTCTGATGGATTTGCCCATTAGGGAACCTAGGACTAGCATGTCGGGGGCAAGAAGTCAGAGTAGGCCAAAAGAGGTGTTGATTGAAGGTGCATCTGGGATTAGGAGTGCCACAGTGGTATCACCAGAAGATTTAGACAGATGGACTAAAGAGCTGGAGAAAGAGACCACTCCCCAATCCAAAGCATTGGAAATATATAAATTAAGAATAGAAATAGAAGAAATGATGGCTGGGAATGTGGGAGTGGAACGCCTGAGCTCCTTCAGTGAAGAAGAGTTATTGTTTGTCAGCAAACACCTTACCAGAAACGCTAGATTGCTCCACGAAAGATTAATGGAGACTGCCTCAGAAATGGGGATAGATATCAGTCGCTCCAAAATCCTTCAGAAACCCTACAGAGTAGATTTTTCGGACAAAGACTTAGAGAGCTTGAATGTGGTAGGAAAACAGATCCAGATAAAGGAATTGTTAAAACTCTTGCAGAAATGGGGAGAGGTGGGGAAATGGAGAACCCGGTGGGCGAAGAAAAAGGAAGACAGTAGGGCTAAGTCTCAGGCTTCAGAATTTGTGTTAAAAGAAGTAACCCCGACAGAAAAATTGTGCCCCATGAGAGAGGTCCCGGGAGGAAAATATGTCCATGTCCCTTGGTCCCGACAGGATATTGTGTCATTTACAAATGACTTCCCGAAATTGCGGGAGAAACCAGTCGATTGGTACCGACAGGTTGAACGCTTTATAAAAGTTCAGAAATGTCTTCTGAAGGACCTAGATGGGTTTTTCGACATTGTGGTGCCTGTAGATTTATGGACCGAGTGCAAAATAGAGATTGATTGGCCCAGTGAGGAATATGCGAGAGACGAGAAAACAGGAGCTCCCTTGCCTGAAGTAATGAGGAAGTATGATCAAGTCATACAGTACCTCAAGAAAAAGGTGCCCGCAAAAGAAACAGATTGGACCAGAATAGATAGAACCACCCAAGAGCGCGATGAAACTGTCCATTCCTTTTATGAAAGGTTACTGCAAGTATTCAAGACTTACAGTGGTATCGATAATGTGGACATGAAAGACATGACCCATTTCAGTTACAGATTCGTGCTAGGATTAAGGCCTGAAATATCTCAATGGATTCGAGACAATAAAATAAGTTGGCAGGGAAAGCCCATAGATGATGTCCTGAAATACGCAAAATACTGCGAAGATGAAATCGAAAATAAAAAGAAAGCCCTCAAGGAGAAAGTGATGTGGGCACAAGTAAAATTGGCTGAACAGCAAGAGAAACAGTTAAGTAAATTGAATTCCAATAATAATGTCCAGAATGCCACTGCGGGGAGAGGAGGGAAGCCCCGGGCAAAATTAAGTCGGGAAGAAGCTATGAAGAAGTTCCCCTGCCACGGGTGTGGCCAGTTAGGGCATTGGAGAGACGAGTGTCCACACCTGCAGGCCGGTAATGCCCCTATAAATGGTTTAAATCCACAGGTGCAGAAAGAGGGGACGAAAAGGAACCAGCAACAGGTAAAGCTACCTCCCGTACCTCGCGCTCCTAGGCAGAATTATAAGAACCAGGGCCAGCTGAATGAAAGGGCAGAAATATGGGAGGGAGAGAATGGAAGCAATGCAGCAATTCCCCAGTACCTGTTGAGTGATTCCTTCCTCTGTGATGAACAAGATTGACGGGGCCTGAGAGGGGAGGAAAAGGAGTGCGTACTTGGCGCCTCCTTACCGGTAGACCAGACTGGACCATACATTGAAGGGAAGGTTGAGGGAAAAGACATCACCTTTCTGTTGGACACTGGTGCTACCCGGTCCACTGTGAGAACAGTGGATGTTCCTAACCACCCCTCTCGGGAGAAGCGATCCAAGTAGTGGGTGTCTCCAATCAAATAATAAGTACTCCAGTGACTGAGCCTATGGAAATTTCCATAGGAAACTTTAAAGAAATGCACAGATTTGTGGTCTGTGATTCCAGTCCCGTGAACCTGTTAGGTCGCGATTTGCTGTGCAAAATGAACTGCACCATCTTTTGCTCATCAAAGGGCGTCGAGGTTCAGACCCCCGATGAGGATGGCTTGTACAAACTAATGTTAGTAAGACCTGACGCTGACATTAAAACATTGTCAATTGAAGACTTGCCTGAAGAGCTTCAGTTAAGGGTGGTTCCAGAAGTGTGGGATTTCTCAGGAAAGGATGTAGGGTTAATGGCAAATGTGGACCCAGTTAAAATAGCAATAAAGACAAATGCAGTGTATCCCAAAACAAGACAGTACAAAATGAGTGCAGAAGTAAAGGCGGGAGTCGCAACTGAAATTACCCGATTACTCGAAGCAGAAATCATAGAAGAAGTAATGAGCAGTCCCTGCAATTCCCCTATCATTGGGATTAAAAAGCCTAGTGGGAAATACCGAGTAGTGCAGGACCTGCGCAAGGTAAACTAAATTGTTGTACCTTGCTGTCCCATTGTGCCCAACCCTGCAGTGATCTTGTATCAGATTCCTTGGAATGCGGAATGGTTCACTGTCATTGACCTGTGCCATGCATTCTTTTCCATCCCATTGCATCCAGAAAGCAAGTTCCTTTTTAGTTTTGAATTTGACAGCCATATCTATGTCTGGAATCGTGTCCCCCAGGGGTACACTGAAAGTCCTTCGATTTTCAACCAGATATTAAAGAAATGTCTTGAGACCCTAATATTGCCCGGAGAGTCCGTTTTGGTACAGTACATAGATGACCTTTTAGTGGCATCTAAAACTCAAATTGACTGTGTCACCGACACCATTGCCTTGCTGAATCACCTAGGGAAAGGGGGGCATAAAGTATCCCCTGACAAATTGCAGTTCTGTAAGAACTCAGTAAAATATCTGGGGCACCAGATAGAGAAAGGGATCCGAAAAGTCACCACAGAAAGGATCAAGATAATTAAAGCAATGGATCTACCCCGAACTCAGAAAGAGGTGAGGATGTTTCTAGGAGTTGTGGGGTACTGCAGACAGTGGATTGTGGGATTCGCGAATCTAGCCAAACCCTTGATAAAAATGACCAAGAAAGGAGTGGAAGACCCAGTCGGTTGGGACAGCGAAAGCATGTCCGCATGGGTAACCTTGCGAAATTGTCTATGCACCGCACCTGCATTAGGTATGCCAGACTATTCTAAGCGTTTCGAACTCTTCTGTGACACCAGAGAAAATTGTGCGCTCTCAGTCCTGACCCAGGAGCATGGGCTGGTCAGACGTCCTGTAGCGTATTTCTCTGCCACTCTAGATCCGGTGGCTGCTGGATTACCCGGATGCCTAAAAGCAGTAGCTGCTACTTGCGTCAGTCTGGAGCAGAGTGAAAATATTGTCATGGGACATCCTGTCACCGTATATGTCCCACATTCGGTTGTAATTCTGCTGACAAGAACCAAAACCCAGTATCTCACTCCTAGTCGGCTGACTAAGTATGAGAGAATTTTGATTGGTGCTGAGAATGTAACCATTTCTCGGTGCAATGTCCTAAACCCAGCAACTCTGTTACCTGTTCCCCTGGATATAGATGACGAAGGCGAAATGGAACATAATTGCATTGATCTAACTGAATTCAGCACTAAGCCCCGACCTGACATCAGAGAAGTAGCATTGCTTGATGGGGATCATACAATGTTCGTGGATGGCTCATGTTTAAGACATGAGAGTGGGGGTCTGTGTGCTGCCTATGCTGTTGTCACGTTGACAAACACCATAGAAGCCTCTTACCTATGCGAAGTGAAATCAGCTCAAGTAGCTGAGCTCATCGCTCTGACAAGAGCCTGTAGGAGGGGAAAGAACAAAAGAATAACTGTTTACACTGACAGTCAGTACTGTTACGGGGTTGTTCATGACTTCGGCCAACTGTGGTTACAAAGAGAATTCATGACTTCCTCAGGTACCCCTATCAGAAACGGAAAGGTGGTACAAGAATTATTGGAAGCGATTCAATTGCCCAAAGAATTGGCTGTGGTCAAGTGTGCGGCTCACAGATCAGGAAATGATGATGTGACAGCCGGGAATAGATACGCTGACCAAATTGCCCAATTTTGCGCCCGACACCAAATGTCCCTCCAAATTGGGTTGTGGGGTGGACACAGCTGCCAACTGATGTTGTTTGATAATGTGTCAACGTGGGATGAATTGAAAGACTTACAACAGTCAACAGGCAGGGAAGAAAAAGTTAGATGGAGTGAAAATGACTGCCGAATGAGGAATGACGGTGTGGTGGTAGATAAAAGTGGAATGCCCGTGCTGCCCGACAGTCTGATAGATCCCATGGTCCGAATGATACATGAACCAACACATATGGGAAGGGATGCCATGTGTCGTGTGTTTGACAAGGTGTTCTATAATTCAAAGTTCAGGAACCAGGCTGAAAGGCTTTGCCAGAGGTGCCTAGTGTGTCAGCAATTCAATGCAGGAAAGAGGACTGTAGTGGAGCAGAGTACCATCGGCAAGGCAGTAGGTCCCTTTGTCAGAATGCAGGCAGACTTCATAACCATGCCCAAATGTAAAGGGTATAGATATATCCTGGTCATAGTTTGTCTGTTTTCCCGGTGGGTGGAGGCTTACCCAGCTAAGAAAAATGACGCCCTAACTACAGCCAAGCTATTGCTCAGGGAGTTGATACCTAGGTATGGGATCCCAGAAACGATTGAAACGGACCAAGGTGGGCATTTTGCCAACGATGTCCTAGAGGAGCTCTGTAAGGCTTTTAAAATGAAGCAAAGACTGCACTGTGCCTACCATCCCGAGGCATCTGGGGTGGTTGAGCAGATAAATGGCACGATAAAGTCCAGGCTGGCGAAGATGTGCGATTCCACCAAAATGAACTGGACAGATGCTTTGCCCCTTGTGCTGATGAGTCTGAGAAGTATTCCAAATCGAAAAACAGGCCTGAGCCCCCATGAGGTACTAATGGGGAGAGTGATGCGACAAGCATGGGTGCCTGGACACAAACTGCTAAGCATTACTGATGATTTGGTGCTAGAATACTGCAAGCAGCTGGGTGACCAAGTGCGTTCTATCTCCCACCAGATTGGAGAGACAGAAGACGACTGGCCCAAGACTCCAGCACATAAGCTACGACCAGGCGATTGGGTGGTGCTGAAGAAACACACCCGGAAGAGTTGCCTTGGACCAAAGTGGGGAAAGCCAAGACAAGTGATTCTTGTCACCACTACTGCTGTAAAGTGTGCTGGTGTACCGAAGTGGATCCATGCCAGCCACACAAAGCGGGTAACCGGAGAAAACGCGACTGAAGCTGAAGGCAGCTCCGCTGAGGAGACTCCCGAGGAGAGTCCGGATCTTGCTGACATCGAACTGCCGAGCACAAGTCGAGACGTTGAGTGGTACCCTGCCGACGACCAGGTTCATGATCCAATACGAACCAGGAAATATTCCTACCTAGACAGTGAGTGGGATAGTCCAGGTGAGCTAGAAATAGAAGAAGAAGGTCAGGGCGGCGAGACTCACATCACACCTGATCAGGAAATGGGCCAAGTAGGGACAGATCAAGACGTCGACACTCCACCTGAGACTCCGGAGTCCGGAAAGGGACAGATAGTGGTCAGAGCTGAAGTTCATGCGGAAGACAGTGAAGAGATCGAAGTGCATGAACCAGAGCAGATAGAAATAGATGAACGTGTTCAGGAATCGGACTCCAGTTCACCTATAACTAAAGAAAACCTACAAAGTGAACCTGAACAGGACCAGTTTGAGGACCAGGCAGAAGAAATAGATGTAAGACCTGGGACTAGTCAGACAGGGAGGGAAATAGACTCTGTCAAGCACAAGGAGAAAAATAAGAGAGTGCACGAGGAAGGCCAAGTGTCCTCAACCACTGGAAGTCACAGAAACAAAAGTACACCCAGGTACGTCAAAAGGCTAAGACTCCGAATAAAAACAGTCGAGGAGAAACTGAAAGACCGTGAAAGGGCTGAGAGTGAAAGAAAACCAGCCCGAGGCAAGTTTCTGAGAAAAAGCGACAGGTTGAAGAAACAGAACAAACTGTATCGGAGCCCCGAGTGGACATACCTGGTACTGGAAGAAATTGATGAGCCCAATCACAGTGGGAAAAGTGACGAGGAGTCCGTCACTGATCGGAGTTCGGACGAAGACCCTCCTTGAAACATTACAGAGCGAAGCCTTGCATAAAGAAAAGAAGAGGGGTTGCAAAAGCCACCTGTAAGCTAAAATGTCTGATTCAAGCGTAGCTGGGAGATCCAGATTTGGGTGCTGTAAAACTTGCTGTAAGATATGCTTGTGTAGTATAGCAATGCTAATAGTAATGTGGATAGGATTAACGGTCTTTTTACCTTTTATGATAAGTAAGAATCCTAACCTGTCCCCTACTGAACCTGAAATATTAGACACAGACGTTGCACGGACTGCAGAAACACCACGAAGCTTAGAACGACATGACACTTCAGTTAAACAAAGACACGCACGACAGAATTTAGAAGCATCAGATGAGGGTGAACTGCACTTTCACAAGATGAGAAACCGGACGCATTTAAATGTTTTTGCTAACTTGTTAGTGCATTATGTAGAAGCTATGGAAATAGAAGACTGTTATGTCTGCATGAAGCTACCCACATCTGTAGCTGAAGGTGTGACATATCACCACTTGCCCCTAACCTACGGAATTTCTTGCAGTATATTAGCTAGCTTGTTTTATAGAAGCACTTTGCAGTACTACTATTCAAATGCTGACGTAGTGTTTTCTGAACTTCCTATTAGAGGACATCTGAACCTTGTACATATTAAAAGTGACGTAACACGTTATATGGGAGAATATTTCCTGACTATAGGTGACATAGATTTAGATGAAGCACGGCAAGGAAATCTAACCTGTTCTTTACAAGAGCAGGAAAAGATGTTTATAAAGATGGCAGACCGAAGGAGGGAAAAGTTTCAGAAAAAGGCAAATGATGAAAAAGATAGAATCCCTAGGTGGGCTGAGCACATGGACAACACCTCACAAGGCGAAGCTAATCCTGCTTTGTTGCTGGATTTTGAACGAAAAGGAAAACTTTGTCTCCATAGGGAAAGGACAGAATATTATAACAATGTATTCATTGGTTCCAGCGAGTGTGAACATAATTATAAAGTAATTGGAGGTTGGGGTTTCAAAAATGGGTCAGAACCTGTGTTTCCCGGAATATATTATATATGTGGGAACAAGGCTTATTTCAAATTACCGGATCACTGGTATGGAAGCTGCTACTTTGGCATTGTTTTCCCGAAAATATACCATGTGAACAATGCTGCTGGAAGCAATGATGAAGACACTAATGGCTTAGTGCGTAGTAAACGTGAAAGTGTAGGGGAAATTATAGGTGATATCTTTAGTGCACTGATACCTGGAATAGGGGTAGTTCTGAACACTCATAGAATCTGCAAATTGTCTACAGTAGTGGATCGGTTATCTACTGACACTGCTGCTGGATTCCTGCTGGTCAATACTGAAATGGTTGCGATCAGATCAATGGTTTTGCAAAATCGCCTTGCTCTTGATACCTTATTGGCAAAAGAGGGCGGAGTCTGTAGAATGCTGAAGGCGCAACATTGTTGCACCTACATTCCTGACAAAAGTATCGAATTAAAACAATATGTGAAGAACATAACTAATTTGGAAAAAGAGCTCAAACCATTAGAGGTTGACAGTGCCTGGACGAGACTGACTGGAGGTCTCTCCTCTATAGGTAGTTGGTTTTCTAACCTAGGTAGAAATATTTTGTGGAAAATACTGATGCCAATAGTTGTAATAGGCGTGGTTATATTAATTATCTTCATCTGCTGCAAATGCCAGAAATGCAAAAAGAAGTACCAGGTAAACAAAAGAGGGGTGAAGAGAAACATTGATGAATTAGAATTAGAAGAATTAAGGAATGAAATTTACAAAAAGGTGAAGAATCACCACTCTCATAGAGAAGCCGAAAGAAAAATCAACAATAAGTTCGTTGAGATAGAAATGAATGATATGGAAGAATGAAAGTTGGCATCTGTTTCCTTTGTAGTGATGATAGTAAATATCATCAAAGAGGGGATTGATGGAGCAAGGATTCGCACGTAATGCGACTTGCTCTCATTCAAGAACCTCGTCTAATGTATAATCATATTAACCCAACTGTCCGTCATTTATTTAGCAATTTCCCCAACACGCGGGTGTCCCCACGAGGCTTGCCTGTGTGTCTTTTCATACTAACAAAGCTTGCATTAAAGAAATGGCCGCTTCGCTGAAATTCAGTCTGCGCATGCGTCGGTCATACTCATGTGATGTGACGCACTCGCATTCTGGTGGGAAACTGTGCTCATGCGCACTGTTGCAAACATGGCCGCTTGTCTCTCACCACGCTCTGTGCTTGCCACAGCTGCTTCAGCCTATCTGTCCTTTCGCACTAAACTGTAATGCTATAGTTATTATAAAGTAAGGGGTATTTAGAATTTTATCACGGTATGCAGTGTGATCATTTTATGTGTGATTTTAATTTGTTCTCGCTTACTTTTCATGTACCACGTCTCTGGGGCTGGGAAAATCGGGAGTGGAGCCATACTTGAGGCTCTGCTGGGCTCCGACATGTGACCAGGGAGAAACTCTACTGCGCAGAAGCTGAAGCAAGCCAGCTGGCTCCTGAAGCCTGATGCGCCTGAGAACTCCTCGCAAGGGACTAAAACTTACCTTGAGCAAGAAACATTATTGCTACATTTCATATTCTTGTATTGTATTCTGTATTCCTAGGCTTGGGAACGTGAACCCAAGGGGCGGGTAGGAAAATTTTAATATTGAGGATGGGAAAGTTGAATTCTAGGAGGAGGTAATGACCGCATCGCCTCTCCTGACCAATCATAATGGGAGAAACTGTCACTTGCAACATTGGTGGGTGGTCTAAAAGGTCCCCAAACTGTATAATTACCCTGGTATTCCATAGAGAAATTGTCCGACTTGTCCGAGTAGCAGACCTGTCACTGACCCTACGAACTCTATAGGTGCTCAATCTGAGAGTGCTGCGGAGCACTCTGTCCATACTTGCCACAAACTCCTAAGGGGTGGAAATAAGCCTAAGTGCTGGCGAAGCACTTTGCTGGGGAAACTCGAAAACCCAATCGGGGTTGCTGGCGGATTACTTGCAGGAGAGGGGTAACGCAGGCGTTGCTGTCCGAAGCTGTAGGTGTTGGTCATACCCTGGGAGGCCCAGTCTTGACCCAACCTGAGGGGTATCCTGTCCTGAACTGTCCCTGAGCTGTACCTGCTCGTATTCTGGCATTCCGTTTCTGAGGGTCCTTGTCCCCGTCTTCCCAACTGACCCGTGGCCAGGGTTGGTCTTCAATCTGAATTAGGTAATTATTAGACTGTGGGGTTGCGTCTCTCTCTCTCTCTCTCTCTCTCTCTACTTTTCATATTAAAGCACCCTTGCCTGTGATGTTGCTCTATCACCTTTGAAATACCAAGTATATGCGCTTATTTCTTAGTCTTGTTCCTTTTCTCCCCCCTCCTGTAGGATATCGTTGATTTATCATAAGTAATAGTGTGTTCCCAATTTTTCCTTTCCCTTAGTATGGTTGCTGTGAACTTAGCAAGATAGTACAATAGCCAAGATAAATGTTATAGGTCCCGTTCATATCCCATGTCCTAGTTTAAACTTGTAGTGACTAGTTGGTCCTTAAGATTCCTACCCATAGTGTTCACGTATACTCAATGGTTCTTGCCTTAGTACATAGCTACCTTTTGATTATGATCCTAATGCTTGATGTGTTACTTTGTATTTTACTGATTCTGACATATTCACTTTGAAAATCCATATATAAAACTCTCAAACTTATCAGGTGTCTGTGGTCATTTTGCGGATCATAGTGTGGACAAATGTATTTTGGGTTATAAAGTATATTTTCTTCTAGGACCCCTGTCACCTATTCCCTGCTAGCTCCTGATCCGTCTGGAGTAATGTGCCTGTGGTAAGTCAGGTACATGATCAGCAGTGGTGAGAAGTCACCCCCCGAATTACTCATAGTAGCGTGTATAATCTCACCCGGTTCACGCCAAACACGAGTCATTGGTTTTAATGTGCACGCCAGGGCCCAGTGCGTGTGAGAATCGGGAAACCCAGTGACCCGGGTGAACTGCGCGCTCTATCAAAGTGAGGTCCAGCATCGCCCCTGCGGTAGGTTGGAGAGTCCAGGTAAGTCCCATTGACAATAAGTGATAACATCTTGGCTACCATGGGGTAAAGGATGGATTGAAAATGTTATCCCCTCCCCTGCTGCACGTAGGAACAACTGTATTGTTATAATTTTTCTGAAGAAAATCCAAATGTAATTCTCAATATTCTTTGTCATACCAATGGTAGATATCTATATGTTACAATAAAACTAGATACGTTTTTTAATACTTAGTTACTTTAAATGGTCCTAGGGAAATTGACCCAGTTTGTTTTGGAGAAATATTATTTCTAGAATTAATAAACTTGGTAATGTCCCTATCAATGTTAGAGGAGATTTTAATCTTATAAGAGAACATCTATTAGATAAAGAATCCTTACTAGATCCACACTTCCTACATCATTGCCTTTGTTTAAATAATTTTTCAAGAATATAAGATTAGCTGATGTTTAGAGGCTACATTTTCCTTCTCACTAGGTTTAATTAGTTATGTTGAATTCTTATCTTTATTGCTTCAGAATTGATTATTTAATATTTTCTTAAAGCTTATATCTAACACAAAAATTGTGCTGATTAATATCTCAGATCATTTCCAAATGTCCTTTCAATTTACTGTAAGTTAAATATTCTCGGATTTCACATATAGAGACCATTCTGGATTAAAAAAAAAGTTAAACTATTATATGCAATTGAACAATATTTTACCCTCAATACAGGCAATGCTACATGGTTTTATAGCTATTATTAGGGATGCTTCTATTTCTATAATGGTTTATGAGAATACATTATTTAATTAAAACATTTCTCATCACGAAAAATAAATAGGTAAATATGAAAGTGTATGCTCCATCCAGTGATAGAGTATATGATTCATGACTACAGATAATATAACTCCTTACTAAGCAAAGGAGAGGGTTTGCAGATATCGAACGACAAAGTGAAATTATGCCATAATGTTAATAGAGCTGATAAATTGCCTGCTAATTATTTAAAAAGACAAAAAACAAATAGTTTTGTTCGGAAAAACCTTCTTTCGGTCTGTGCGACCATGAAAAAAGTATACTAACAAAAAACAGTGCATTAGAGTTCATTACAGTTTAAAATTGTTAAAAAAATAACCAGTCCTCTTTGTAAAAATGCAGTTACATCACCTTGATATTTTGAATAGAAAAGAGAGATGAACACTGACACATAACTAAGTCCAATAGGCGCGTTAAAATACATGTGCGAGGTGAGTACAAAACAAAAGACAATAATTGAGAAAAGCAAGCACCAGGTAAGACCCATCAATAGTGGCAATAAGGATGCAGTAAATTTGAGTAACATTAAAGATTTCATAGGATAATCATACAGTGGTGGTTCATTATAGTTATGATGTAGCCAACATAGGAGCAAGAAATTTACACATTTGAAACAATGAAAACTTGATTCATGTTGTGGTTAAAAGCAATAAAAAAATATTTTTTTAATGAACTAAAAAAAAACAACTAGAAAATCAGGGACAATGAGCTGTTTGTCACTGGAATGACATATGTACATGGTCCAGCGCCTACGCCACATTGAGGTCAAGAACCAAAATACAGCAAAAACAATGGGCTTGCAGGTGTCATACTTTAAAACTCTGAATGCCTCTATACAATGTACAAACCTAGATTCCTACACAGTGGGACGAGCCAGCGCTTCCTTGCTAGTTTGTAGGCAGGGCAAAAAAAGATGACATGATGCCCTGACGCTTTCTCCCAATAACAGGCTGGATACTCTCACAGGACCGTGTTTGACCATTTGCAGGAAAAAACATGGAGCGGCGGGGTGCTCAGTCTGAACTGGACATATAATTTTCTTTCCAGGAATGGATAGACGTCATCTAAAAAAGGCTCAAATAAATACTTGTCCTTCAAGGATAAAAATGCAACCATTAAGTGTTCTATGGACGGGCTCCCTTGCACTTCAGCTAGCTTACTCAATTCAATTCAATTCAAAAATCTTTATTCGAATTTTTGCAAATTCATAAAAGCAATATAGACAATCACAAGTCAAAATAACATGTTACAGTAATTAAAAAACAGCAATATTTAAAAACAATTATAAATGTAAATCTCAGATTTACTAAGGGTTCTCCATTGTTTTGCGAACATGGGTAATAACTCTTAGAAAAGTGCTAGTGCGGAATATCAACTCTTCGTTATTCAAAGTAAACAACATCAAATTTGATTCCTCCAGAGAAAGTGGTCTGTGCTTTTTAAAATACGGTACTAAAAGCCATTTAAAATATTTTTGATAAAATTTACAAAAGAAAAAGAAATGTAAATCAGTTAGCGGACTCATGTCATCACATGGGCAAAGATTATTTCCAGATTTTAAAACAGTAAAACCCAATGGAAAACATAACAAGAATCTCACAGTCCCTGCCCTGAGGCGAAAAAGCAAAGATCTTTCCCACTTTGTCATTGGGAGTGTGAGGTACAAAGGGATGGGTTGTATGTACAGATCTTTGTTCACATAAGCCTGGATTGTAGGTTTAGTTAGTTCTCTTGCCGATCTTTCTTCTCTATAAAGTGCGTACAGTGCAAATTTTAAGTCATTTTCATCTTTTGGGTTGATTTTACTTGGGTCAAGAAAAAGGTGTCCTTTGCCTACACTACTCAATTTTTTGAACACTCCAGAGAGCCATGGGATTAACATCCCTTTATCACAATAAAGACAATCTCTTATAATGTCCTGGGTTAGGCCAGCCATGTTATTCTTCCAAATAGCAAGCCAGAACATTGCCGGTCTGGAGGCAATAAAATCTGATATGTAATGCAAATTTAGTTCACAGTGGCAAATGTATTCCGAGAAGGAAATAGGCGCTCCAAGGATTTTTCTGCAGAAGCGGTGTTCCTCTGTCTGGATGCTCTGTGTTTTTCCCAAGCCCCAGATTTCTGCTCCATAAGTAGCTACTGGTACACATTGAGATTTAAAACTTTTCATAATAGCTTTTATAGCATCTACTTTCCTGGGCCGTGGGAGGCTAAGAATAGAGTTAATGGATTTTGAGAACTTGCTCGTGGCGTGGGCTAAATGTCCACGCCACGAGCCGTTCGCAGCAAAAACCATTCCTAAGTAGGGAAAGGTATTGGTAGAATGAAGTTTGTCATCACCCACTGAAATAGCACTTAATTGTCTCTTGCCCGGGACACAGGTCATAATAAAAGATTTTTTAAAATTTACTTTGAGATCAAGTTTTTCCCTTTATTGCACAAAGTCTTTTACCAAACTACGCAGGGCATTTGGGGTTAGACCCATAAGCACTGCGTCATCTGCATAAAGCAGGGTTGGTAGCGGTCTCCCCTTTATTTTCGGGACGTCTGTGGTTATCGATTTGAGGGTTTTGTTTAATCCATTTATGTAAATAATAAATAACAGGGGTGCTAAAACGCACCCCTGCCTAACTCCTCTTTCTACTTTTATGGATTCTGACACTTCCCCCCCCATCCCGATCCTTACTTGTGCCCTTGTGTCAGTGTGCAAATACGCAAGGAAATAAACAAGCGATTCATCCAGACCATATTCTAAGAGAATCGCCCACAGTTTAGACCTATTTACTAGGTCCAATGCGGACGATAAATCCATAAAAGCTAAATAGATTGGTACAGACCGGGCAATAGTATATTTACCAATTACTAAATTTAAATTTAAACATTGCTCGGTTGTACCAACCCCACTACTGAACCCCATGTGGCAGGAATCTAAAATCCCTGTATCATCTACCCACTCATTAATTCTATTATATAATACTCTTCCCAGAATTTTAAGAGTATTATCTAGGAGTGAGATGGGTCTGTAGTTCATTGGGTCTGTTTTCTCACGTTTTTTGTATATGGGCACTATTATGCTAGTAGACCATGTGTCAGGTATAGGCACTTAGGTTAGGCTGTTAAATACATTTGTCAGAATGGGTGCCCAGAGTTCTGGTTTCCATTTGATGATATCAATTAGGAGGCCATCTGGCCCTGGGACTTTATTGCCGAGGCTTTGTTTAATACCGGCGATGACCTCTCCCAGGCTAATCTCCAAGGGACGCAAATCACCTAAAACAAAATCATTATTGACACTTGGCGGTGTTGCATACACTTTAGAGAAATGATTTTACCACTGGTGGCTGGATATGGTACAGCTTATTGCTGACGTTTGTGTACCCATATTGCGCAGGTTTTTTACAGCAGCCCAGGAAATTGTGCCTTTTTTCCCAGATGCTGAGTATAATAGCTCATCCCAGCGTTCTGACAAAATGGTTGCCTTGTGTTTCGCTATTTCAGTTTTATACCTCTTTCTTGCCTCCCTGACCTTAATTTGACATCTTGGCCTAGCATTCAGTGCATTACGTAAGGCCCTATTTGCGACTGAGCAGTTATTATCAAACCACTTCGGGTCCCTATTGATTTTACAATTAGGGACAGTTAAAATTGTTTTTATAACTGAGCACAGATTAGTGAAGTCTGAGATCACCCTTTGGTTATTCCCATCGACTGTTGTGCATGAATCTATTAAATCTTGATGTTTGGTAGTTGGTTAGTTATACTACCACTATCCACCTTCCTCCATTTCAATCTTAGATTATTTGTTGCGGGGGTTATATCTCTTGCCCCCATAGTAGTTTTAAATACAGGCGGGGGCCCTAGTCTAATACTCGCAACCAGTGCATTATGATCCCCGAATGCGGTCTCGATGACCTTGGCCGTCGTAAGACTGTCAATAAGTACGGGTGACATAAAAATATACTCTATAGTTGAGGAATGATCTCTTCCTCTAAATGTGGGGACGTGTTTATCATTAGGAGTTGAGCTTTCATCCATGATGTTAGTTAGTATATAATCGCGGATAAGCAAGTCCAATTCTTGCTCCCTTTTATCTACTCTGTCATTACAGATATTTGCCCCTTGTCGATTTGAATTAGAAATGTTGGCGTTAAAATCCCCAGCTAGAATAATTCCTTTACTTGTAATATTTTCTGGAGATTCAGTTAAGATACTCAGAATTTTCGATAATTCGATAAAATTAATATTTGGGATTGAGTGAAAATCGTTATTATAAAAATTAATAATATAAAAGGGGACCTTTCTTTTATATTCAATAATCTGAATATTAGGGCTATTGGTTGGTATTACCTTGATGTTCCCACCTGCAGTAACCCTAATGCCGATTAACAATCCGCCCATCGGTCTGCCAAAATCAGATTTGCCCTCGGTTACACTGTTGCAGTGAAAGCCCTCAATATGCAGGTTAGCAGTAGCCCATGTTTCCTGGAACATAATTATATCTATATTAGAAACTAGCAGCCCATCCCTACCTTGTCCGGGAGCAATCAGGCTTCCCCGACCCCCGCCTGCCCCGACATTGGCCAGCAGCCCGGGCCCCCGTCCGCCCCGTCCCCCGGCTGCCCCGACCCCCGCCTGCCCTGACATTGCCCTCCGGAGGCTTACCTCAAACAATTATGCCAGAGGCCCAATGTTGCAGTGGTGGCCAGCAGCAGCGCCTGAGGCACTGGGGAGCTTTCTGGGTAAGTGGGGCTCTGGCACTCTGTTTGCAGGGAGGCGAGGATAGGCAGAGGTTGCAGGGATAAGAGTAGGAGTTCACAGAGTATGGAGCGGCCGGCGGGAGTCGGGAGCTTGAGCACAATTATGCCAGAGGGTCCCCCGCCTGTCCCAACCCCCGCCTGCCCTGACATTGTCCCCCAGAGCTTTTTTGTTGTAACTCCCCATCCCCCGCGTGCCTCGACCCCCGCCTGCCCCGATATTGTCCCCCGGAGCCTTACCTCAGCCGCCGCTCCTCAGTTCAGTGCTTCTCGCCGCCCTGCCAGTCCGCTGCTGCTCACCGCCTGTGTGCCGCTCGTCAGTGCTCCTCCCCCGCGCCATGTCGGCCGCTCAGCTGCCGCTCCTCAGTTCAGTGCTCCTCGCCGCTCCGCCGGTCTGCTGCTGCTCACCACCTGTGTGCCGCTCATCAGTGCTCCTCCCCCGCACCATGACCGCCGCTCCTCCTCGCATTCCTGGACGCCGCTCCTCCTCGCGCTCCTGGACGACGTCAGCATGCAGGTCGCGGCCGGCGCTACTTCGAGGGGACTACCTTTTTTTAAATGTAATTTTTTTTAATTTAACATATTTTTAAAATTTATATAGCCTATGTCCATCTGCACACCCTGAGGATTCCAACGATGTATCGGGTGTGTGGATTGGCGCTGTGGTTCCCGAGTTTACCCGCCTCAAAGCCTCAAAGTTCTTCCTTTATAATAGTAGTATAGATAATCTCTAACCAATTTGGGTCAGACAATCTTGGCTCCAGGCCAGCCACATTCCAACTAAGGATTGAAAGATCGGAATTAGACTTAGTCGGTATGTTAAGTATATTAGTGCTGACATCTATCGTGCTTTCAACGATTACAGTCCTTTCTGGTGGCATTTCCCTTACGTGTGATAGACTATCTGTGCCCTGGCTACTACTAGTTGTTAGTGTTATTATTTTCTGTTTATCATTGTTTGTACTCATGGGCGAGAGGTTGGGAGTTGATTAGCATGGGGATCCTGATTATTTCTACTATTATACTTGCTGTGACCATCCTGTTCTTTATGTGGGTTGATGGTTGGTATCAGTCAGTCGACCATCTCTAAACAGCTATATCTGTTATAGGTCGGAAGCCCCATGTAATTGTCCATGGGGCCTACATCTTTGCCCATGTTTCCTCCCCAATGGCCCATGTTCCCTCCCCAACTTCCCCATTCTTCACCCCAATCTTGGTAGCCTGATCTACTCCAATTCCTATCGTGGCCTAGCCAGACACGACTCCTTGAGGGATAGAAAAAGGAGAGTCTTTTTGTCTCTATATGTTTATATGAACCTTGTGTGTTCCAAGAGCATATATAGTCTACAGTACGGGGATCCTCAAAGTTAATTATAACACAGTCTCCCTGGGTAGTCTTACGCTCTTTTCCTATCCAGGGTACTCTACGAACAGTTAGAATCCTACTAGTGTAGTGTAAAGGTAGTGGTCGGTTGACATTAAGCCAATGTTGTACTTTATTTTTTAAAGACCAACTGGTTTCAGTGATGTGATCAGCTACCACTGGAACCCCGGTCATGACTACTACCAATGAGCTAGCCCCTAGGGGGAGGTGAACCGCACGTCTATGCTCTTTATCTCCCTTCTTCTGATCCTTGTCTGGGAGCACAGGTGTTGATTTAACTTGGCTTTCTACTTGTTTGGTGGGTTGGGGGGGTGCAGTATCATTTGTCGGTTTCACAGGGTTTTTATTTGCTTGAGCTACTGATGTCTTTGTTGTTACGGTAGTGCTCAACACTTGTGCTGTGGTCTTCTTGGGCCCTGTGACTACGGTGTTATTATTTCCTGTTTTAGTTTTAGTCCCACCTGTTAGAGAGGGCCCAGGGTTAGATGTGTTTGTGGCAGTCTTAGGGGTGATTTTAGGTAAAGCATGCAGCTTGGCTAGTAGTTTCTCAATAATTGAGAGTCTGGTCTCTATTGGGGAAAAGTAAGATCTAAAAAGTTCCTCAATTTTTACTAGCAGGCTACTGGTTTCATCGCAACAGTTGTGCGTATCCCCCCCTACTACAGGTGTTTCTATGCTTTCTAATTCCAGACCTTCTGTGATCTCACCAGGGGTAAATCTAATGCTACCATTTTTTGTTTGGTTATGTTTTACTTAGCTGGACTTTCTCGTTGGTGCATTTTTCTCTTGGGCCAATGCTGCTTTGGCTTGATTTTTCTAAGGCCAGACTTAGTTGAGAATCTGATAAGAGTTGGGATGCAGATAGGTCGACTATATTTGGCAAACTGAGTGTTTCTATCCTGACATCATTCATGGCACCTAAATCCTGAGTTTGTACTGAGGTTCTTGCTAGTGCGAGGAGTCCCAAGGATGAACGCCTAGCTATTTGTAAGTCTTGAGATACTCTGCGTTCAAGGAGTAGGATGCCCTGATCTATAGCCTCATTCTCCCTAGTTATGAAATTATCCAATGGGCCGATTATCTGTCCTCCTCCCGCCGCAGTTTTGCTTCTACTTCCCCTTGTGGACATTTTATCAACTAGTACCTTATAAGTAGAATAGAATGTCCAGACGTCAAGTCTTCAAGGTGGGTACGCAACCATAAACCAAAAACCAAAAACCAAGAGAGGGGGCCCGGTCCGGTCACAATCGGTCTCTAACGGGCTCAAACGGGCCCGCCCTTGGCCCGGGTTTAGCCCGGCGACCGTCCGCGAGCATCCTGCGTCGCGGGGGCAGACACTGTGCTTTATGCGCCCCTGGCGCGGTATCCGGGAGCTAGGGCTGCTGGGTAATGGAGTCCAGCAGGCCCGGCCTCCACTCGGCGGCCGCACCTGTGGTGTAATGTGCAGCGGCGGGAGGCGAGCCCCTGTGTCCACGGGTCTGGGCTGGGTGCAGAACAACGTCGCTGGTAGGTCCTGGATTCTCCTTTAGTCCGTAGAAAATGTCCCCGCTCTGCCGGGGCAGACGCTGTGCTTTATGCGCACCTGGCGCGGTATCCGGGCGCTAGGGCTGCTGGGTAATGGAGTCCAGCAGGCCCGCCCTCCACTCGGCGGCCGCACCTGTGGTGTAATGTGCGGCGGCGGGAGGCGAGCCCCTGTGTCCACGGGTCTGGGCTGGGTGCAGAACAACGTCGCTGGTAGGTCCTGGACTCTCCTTTAGTCCGTAGCTTACTCATTCGATAGGCTGTTACCCTTTTCAGAACGTGAGATTTCAAAACACACTTCCTCTGTTTACTCTACAAGCTTGTTTTTCCCAGCCTACTACATTCTTTTTTATATGGATAAACCAAGCCATTTTTTGCTGCTCTTGTAAAGCTTAATATCTCTTTTAATTCCGCTTTATAGACTGACAATTCTTGGGTCACCCTTAGGCTGCACCAGAAGGTTAGGGGTCTGAGACCTATCTTCTCCCCAATACGTCTAATTCCTAGATCCAGCCATAAAGGAATAAGGGTGGTGCTAGAGGGGAGACCCAGAATCTGTCTCATAAAACTATTTTCTACTTTACTCACGTCACCACAACAACAGTGCCCCCATAATTCAGCCCCATACATTGTTGATCCCCTGACTAGCGCCTTGTTGATCTCCACTATAAGCCCAGCAGGTTTGGAGGTAGAATTTCGCAATAGTTTAGTAATTCCTCCAGTAGTCTGGGCTAGCTTGAGCTTGGCTTTAGCATTTTGTGGGCCCCACTCAATGTTTTCTGTCAGGGTGACGACTAGGTATTCGAATACCATCACCCTGTCCAGCATGATGCCATCCAGGCAGGGGTTGGGACGCGATGTCTTAGATGGTTTTAAGATCATACGCTTGGTCTTCTGAGTGTTGATATCCAACCCCCTGTTTTTACAAAAGGTGACAAAGCTATCCATGACCCTCTGGATGCCCATGGGGGATTTCGACATTAGAAGGGTGTCGTCAGCAAACATCATTGCAGGGACCTTGGTATTTGCCAGTTTAGGGGCATCATTATCCCTAAACTCAGTAATTTGGGCAATCAGTGCATTGACAAAGAGGCAAAACAGCGTGGGCGCGAGCACACAGCTCTGCCTTACTCCTCTGTCAACTGGGAATCATGAATTCAGGTCACCTCTTTTCCCACACCTTACCTGGGCAAAGTTGCCTTCATGGAGTCTTATAAGTATGCTCAGGGGTTAAGGGGGGATCCCCATATCTCTAAGTACCTCCCATAACTTTGCCCTGGACACCAGATAAAAAGCTGTCTTAAGATCCATGAAAATCAAATAGAGACTGCCACCCTCCATTCTCACTGTTTTCCAAAATATAAGTTGAAGTCTATATATTTGATCAACAGTGGAAGTGTTCTTCCTGAATCCGGCCTAATATGGGCTTAATATCTCATGATCTGCCATCCACTCCCGAAGGCGATCAAGGATTACCTGTGCAAAGAGTTTTTGTGTGACCTCAATCAAACTGATTAGTCTATAGTTAGCTGGCAGGACAGGTGAGCCTTTTTTTTAAATTGGATCAATTTCTGCCCCTGCCCAGGTTTCAGGGATAAGCATACCCTTCATGATAGCATTGAATAGAACCTGTAAATAGGGTCCCCAGATTTTGGGTTCTTCCTAGAAGATATCCCCTGAATCTTATCCAATCCCGGTGCTTTACCGGTTGGGAGCCTATTTATCGCATTCGCAACCTCTAGCAGTGTAAACTCGATAGCTTCTACATGATTATCCCTAGGCCGAATTACGTGTGGGTCAACATCGGGGCTGGGTACTGTCTTTGTAGTGTATAAGGCCTGAAAGTGCACTTCCCATGCTACTGCTGCTATATTAGGTTCTAATGCAGGCTTACCCTCACAACTGCCCGTGCTAACTATGGACCAGAACTCCTTTAGATCTTTGGTGGATAGGGCAGTTTTTTAGCATCCCATCTATTCATTTCCCACGTCTCTTTCGCTAGTCGTGTAGTCTCTTTGTACAGCGCCCTCATTTGTTTGATGAGTGGCTTGTCTTTGGCTTTGATGGCTCCAAACAAATCTGTTTGGCCTTGCGGCAATTATCATTAAACCATGATCGGGTAGCCCTTTTTTCCCCTTAATGCACGTCTCTGGATAAAATACAACAGCAAGCATGGATATCAACCCTGCATGTAAATCAGCAATTTAATTAGTAGGAATGGCAGTACCCTCTGCTACTGCCGCTTCTCCAAGTTCTATTAGGACTGGATCTACTGCCGCATATAGTGCAGACAGCTTTCCCGGTAATTGTTGTATTGCCCCCCAGTGACGTTAGCACGCATACTATTACCACGCATACCTTTACAACGCGGTATTTACAACGAATACCGTTACAACGCATAGCGCTTTGAGGTGCTGGATAGTGGTAAGTATAATTTTATATTCCAACTCCAGTCCCCGTGGACACTAGGGAAGGTGTTGGATATAAAATTAAACGTATTCCCTATCCTAGAGCGCCCCCCAGCGCAATGGTATGCGCTGGGGGGCGCGTGGTAATGCCTGCGTTGTAATGGTAGTGCGTGGTAAAAAATGCGTGCTAAACGTTGTATACCCTACCGGGGTACTGGTGATCACAGCACTTTCTGGGTCTGGTAGTTCCAATACAAGAGATAAAGCATTGTGATCACTATCATTGCGTGAAAGGACAACAAAATCGAGAATAAGCATGGGCGAATTTTGCGAATTCGCGGTTTGCCAATTTGCGTATTCACGAACTCGCAATCCGCAAAATCCGCGAATTCGTGCGAATTTGCGAATTTGCTGTTTTTGCCAGTTCGCGGGGGTTTTGTACAAGTTCAGGAACGCAAACTTACTTGTGTGGTCGCAACGGTCGCGAGCATGTTGTTTCTACGTGTCCAGCCTGTTTGGGAGCCTGTGGTTCATGGCGGCCACCCTCCGGTTCATCACTGTCACCCTCTGGTTCACCAATTCCACCCTCTGGATCATCACTGTCCCCCTCTGGTTTATCACAGCACCCTCTGGTTCATCACTGTCCCCCTCTGGTTTATCACAGCACCCTCTGGTTCATCCCTGCCACCCTCTGGATCATCACTGCCACCCCCTGCTTCACCAGTGCCACCCTCTGGTTCATCACTGCCACCCTCTGGTTTATCACTGCCACCCTCTGGTTTATCACAGCACCCTCTGGTTCATCACTGCCACCCTCTGGTTGATCACTGCCACCCTCTGGTTCAAGGCTGTGGATTGGGGCAGGGAGGTTGAATGAAACTAGGCACTGCCTGGGGCACACAAGGTGTCCCATGCAAAGTCCAGTTCAAACCGGTGCTGGGGCTCTCCAGCCCCAGCTCTGGCTTGAAACTGGACAAAGGGAAAGGGGTGTAACCACCCCCTTACTGGGTCCCACCCATAGGAGGGACCTAGCAGGAGATCCAGCCCCTAGATTTGGATTAAAGGTAGGAACTGTGCCAATGCAAAGCAGATCATCCTGACTGAAACTTTGAAATGAAACTCTGGACCCTTCGGCATCCCACTCAACGTGGAAGACTGAAGAATCTCCTTTGTGGTCAAGGAGTGGCCACCCTGTGCAAGCAGGCACCATCAGCGCATCAAGACTTTCTTTGCCGTTGCTCCCGCCAGAGCTCGAACAACAGAGATCAACAAGACCCAGACTCCCAGATATCCAACAGCCCGATCCACGGTCCTGGCAAAGCTGAGACCCGTGGAGGCGACGAGAGACATGGGACCGGCCATATTGAAGAGTCAACAAAGTGCTTCCTCTGCAGCTCCCGAGGCACCCTAGACGCTGTGCTTTAGGGTTTGAGAAGCCCCAGCCCCAAGCAGCCTGTGCTTTAAAGATCACCCCTCCACACTCACTGAGTGCTGCGTGGGGCCCTTTTGCACTTTTCCTGCTTGGCATGTTGTCCGGTCACTTGCCCGTTGGCTAGTGGCCTCTGTGACGACGATCCATCAAAACTACACTACTGGGCTGGTTGCTCCAGACTGGCCCTAGCTCCCCTGAAAAGGAGTCATTGATCTAACCTTCCCGGTCTGATCCGGAAGACATCTTCGAGTCCTGCTTGGGTTGCATTTGCCAAGGTTTGGTGACTGCAATTCGAGAACCGACACCGCCAACAGCAAGAGCCTTTGTGGGACAGCTCGTGTCCACCAGCTGGTCATCTTCGATTCTTCCTGGTCCACGTGGCAGCGGAGACAAACTACTCGACAGCACCTGATCGCAACCCGACACTGCCTGGTTCCGTCCTGGTTCCATCCTGGTCACTGGCTAGTGACCTAGACTCTGTCCCCTCTGCTTTCAGGTACTCTACATCTTCGATCGACCCTTGGATCCAACCGGACTCTTCTCTCCTGGCCGCTTGCAGCATCTTTACCGCCAGGCTCCATAGAACTCCACGAAGTAACCCGACGCACTTTGGCACCTATGCACCCGCTTCCTGTGGGTGAGTTAACGAGATTACACCGGTGCTCCTATAGTGGTTTACACCTCTAGTGTCCTACTTTTTAGTGGCTAAGTTCTAGTCCAGTCGGTAGACTCCTAAACCTATAACTTTCTGATTTTTACGCACCTTTGACTTGTATGGTAAACGCGATTGCCAATAGACACTGCACCCGCATCCTGTGGGTCTCCTATGTCCTAACCTTCGTTAGTCCAGTGCAGGCCCAGTGATTCCCTAGGCCCTAGGCCTGTTCATTGTTCGTGACGTGGTACTTATACCACTTTCTTAATATATGGTTTGAGTGGCCACCCTGCCTATCCATAATTGTGCATCTTATTGTATGTTATACTGTGTTCTTTGTTTAACGCTTGTGCTCCTGTGCTCATAAAGAGTCAAGGGGATTATTCTAGAAATAAACACATATATTTTATAATATATAATTTGTGTGGTGTCCTTTCATTTGGGATTTAAAGGATTGCATATGGTAAAATAGCTGGCTTCACATGCCCTCTTGAGTTTAGCCTGAGACTGCTTTTGTCCATGCTACCACTGGGATAGCTGGTCTATAAGGTTGACTTACAACCAATGACCATAAGGGTCGTTTGGACTGCTGCAAGGTGCTCACTAGAATGGTGATCATCATATACCAGGCCAACTTCTCACACACAGCACCCTCTGGTTCGCCACTGCCACCCTCTGGTTGATCACTGCCATCCTCTGGTTCATCCCTGCCACCCTCTGGTTCATCACTGCCACCCTCTGGTTTGCCACTGCCACCCTCTGGATCATCACTGTCCCCCTCTGGTTTATCACAGCACCCTCTGGTTGATCACTGCCACCCTCTGGTTGATCACTGCCATCGTCTGGTTCATCCCTGCCACCTTCTAATTAATCACTGCCACCCTCTGGTTTGCCACTGCTACCCTCTGGATCATCACTGTCCCCCTCTGGTTTATCACAGCACCCTCTGGTTCGCCACTGCCACCCTCTGGTTAATCACTGTCATCCTCTGGTTCATCCCTGCCACCCTCTCGTTCATCACTGCCACCCTCTGGTTTGCCACTGCCACTCTCTGGATCATCACTGTCCCCCTCTGGTTTATCACAGCACCCTCTGGTTCATCACTGCCACCCTCTGGTTGATCACTGCCATCGTCTGGTTCATCCCTGCCACCCTCTGGTTCATCACTGCCACCCTCTGGTTTGCCACTGCCACCCTCTGGATCATCACTGTCCCCCTCTGGTTTATCACAGCACCCTCTGGTTCATCACTGCCACCCTCTGGTTGATCACTGCCATCCTCTGGTTCATCCCTGCCACCCACTGGATCATCACTGCTACCCCCTGCTTCACCTGTGCCACCCTCTGGTTCATCACTGTCCCCCTCTGGTTTATCACAGCACCCTCTGGTTCATCACTGCCACCCTCTGGTTGATCACTGCCATCCTCTGGTTTATCCCTGCCACCCTCTGGTTCATCACTGCCACCCTCTGGTTTGCCACTGCCACCCTCTGGATCATCACTGTCCCCCTCTGGTTTATCACAGCACCCCCTGGTTCATCACTGCCACCCTCTGGTTGATCACTGCCATCCTCTGGTTCATCCCTGCCACCCTCTAGGTCATCACTGCCACCCTCTCATTTGCCACTGCCACCCTCTGGATCTTCACTGTCCCCCTCTGGTTCAAGGCTGCCACCCTCTGGTTCATCACTGCCACCCTCTGGATCCTCACTGTCCCCCTCTGGTTTATCACAGCACCCTCTGGTTCACCACTATCACCCTCTTGTTCACCACTGTAGATTATGGGGGGAAAGCAAAGCACACCTTCTCAGCCTCAACTGAGATGAATTAATTTTGGGCTGGTTAATGTGTCACTGAATTTTTGCTTCAAGTCCGGCACCTTAGCTGTAAGACCTTCCTGTTGCAGTTATTTTTTTTACAGGAGCATTGTGCCATACTTGTAACTATTCTCTGACCCTGCTTTGAGGGTCAGAGCAGGGTCAGAGAATAGTTGAAAGTAGGCAACTGAACTCTGGAGGGGCCCCTCAGGAAGCATTACAGGGAATGGTTACAAATTAGTTTGAACTTTTGCACCTGCTAAGTGCTTTCAGTTTTCCAAAATTAGTTTTTCTTCCATTTCGCGAGATTTGCGGGACGCGAAATCAAACTTGCAATCCGCAAATTCGTGCGAATTTGCTGATTTCTCTTTTTTTTGCATGTTCGGGCGGTTTTTCTTTTTTTTTGCGTGTTCTGGCGGTTTTTTGCTTATTCGCGGGCCGCTTGCAGCGCACCGACCCCGAGGTTGCCCATGAGGCCATGTACGGGCGCGACCATCTTGTTTGCGTGACGTGTTTCCGTTTCCGGGCGCTCGTTGCAAGTTTGCGTCGTATGCGGCGCGCGATTATGTATTCGTGGGGGTTTTTGCGTGCTCGCGGGGGAAATATCGCGCAAACTTACCCACGCGGTCCTCTATGGGGGCGGCCATCTTATTTTTCAATCACTGCTATGGTTTTGGGCATGCTACTTCTATCCACCTTACAACTTTGCAATCCTATGTTTTTCTGAACTTTTTTGTTTTTTTTTGCTTATTATCTCTCTCTTCAATTTCCTACATCTATATTTTGTGTTTTTTAAAACTTTTTGTTACTTTATTACCTACTTTATTTCTTTTGCTCTCTCTCTTATTTTTTTTCACACCTATTCTTCTTTCCTTCTTCTTGTGCCCACGACCATGGCTAAGGGAGGCGACAAGGGCAAGGGGAAGGGCCCTGCCCCACGTACCCGGCTCCCCTGCGGGCGTTGGAGGGGGGAGGAAGTGCAGCCCAGGGAGATCTTTTCTGCGGTGGAGGTGGCCACCTTGCTGGTTTTTGTCCAGGTCCACCTCCCTAAGACCGTGGCAGCAGGTGGGCGGATTGCTTCCGGTTACGGCCTCAGGGAGCGTCGCCAGCTGTGGGAGAAGGTGTGCCGGCGCATGTATAAGGACTCTGGTGTCCAGCGCACCTACCAGCAAGTGACGCACCGGTGGACTGACATCTTGGACCGGGAGCAGGAAATGCTCGACCTGCTTGGTGTGGAGATCCCTGGGCTTGGTAAGTAGCTATTTAATACCTACTTTTTTTTCCTTCTGCTCTGGTATTTTGCTAATCTATTTATTTCCTGAAGAGTACGAATGCTGCTGATTAGATTACATTGCAGGTAAATTAATGTTTAAATAGCTTCTGTCATTGCAGGTGCTCGCCTGGTTATTGGCGTTGCTACTATGCTTACTTGTTTGCAACTTTTTAGTCATTTGAGAGCATTACTACGTAATGCTAGAGACAGTAGACTCAAGTCTAGTCCTTCTTTGTACTCCTGCTGCTGCCACTTTGAAGAGATAGTGGTGGATTGATACGTTGAGTATACTATTTATTACTTGTTCTAGGACATTTGTTAGTGGTCTGCAATCATGATGACGGACTGTGTCTGTCACGCGACGTCTCATGCTGCTGAGTGATGGCAGTCGTAGTAGAATCTTTTTGTTGTTGATGTAGTTAGTGAATTACATAACTTTCCTATTAGACGGTCTGCGAATCCTGCAATACTGTACTACTATCCTCTTAGTTGACCAGATCAGATGCAATTGATGTTAATTTGTTTCCCCGACATAATTTTAGATTGAGTACAAAGAAATTAAATATTTCCCAAAAAACAATCATCCATGTTGTGTTTCTTTATTTCATGATCACCAGCAACTCCCAGGGGCAAGGCGACGGCGGCGACAGGGACTCCGGTGGCAGAAGTTGGACAGGAGCAGTCCCTTCCAGGCTCTTCTGCTGGCCCCAGTAAGTTGTCTTATTGTTATCTTAATACTTATAATTCCCTAACTTTTACAGCTCCTATTTATTATAAACTGGTTCCTAATAATTCTATGTTTTACAAAATAGTCTTGGATCTTCTTCTAATGTAGACTACTTTCTACATTCTTATCCTGCCTCTACCATCACTCTCTGTGCTACTACTATTTACAATTATGAGTCGGTCTGTGTAGGTAGCTAAGCTTGCCCATTCGGCAAACGGTGTGAAACAAAACTCTGATACAGCAATAGCTCTAGCCACAGAGTGTAGTCCTCTGGGTTGCCCTTGCTGTCTATTCCAGTCTTCTTAATGTAAGTGCTTTGCCAATTTGCAACAACAAAATGTAATTCTTTAAACCAAGTAAAAGGTAGCAGTGTCCTTTTTGATTTGAGAGGAGCACATCCCATACCTCTAGTGTTTCAGGGACTAGGGAAGGTGTTGGATATAAATTTAAACGTATTCCCTATCCTAGAGCGCCCCCCAGCGCATTGGTATGTGCTGGGGGGCGCGTGGTAATGCCTGCGTTGTAATGGTAGTGCGTGGTAAAAAATGCGTGCTAAACGTTGTATACCCTACCGGGGTACTGGTGATCACAGCACTTTCTGGGTCTGGTAGTTCCAATACAAGAGATAAAGAATTGTGATCACTATCATTGCGTGAAAGGACAACAAAATCGAGAATAAGCATGGGCGAATTTTGCGAATTCGCGGTTTGCCAATTTGCGTATTCACGAACTTGCAATCCGCAAAATCCGCGAATTCGTGCGAATTTGCGAATTTGCTGTTTTTGCCAGTTCGCGGGGGTTTTGTACAAGTTCGGGAACGCAAACTTACTTGTGTGGTCGCAACGGTCGCGAGCATGTTGTTTCTACGTGTCCAGCCTGTTTGGGAGCCTGTGGTTCATGGCGGCCACCCTCCGGTTCATCACTTTCACCCTCTGGTTCACCAATGCCACCCTTTGGATCATTCTGCACACAAAGAAGTATGGACAAGATGATAGGTGCAGTTCGTCTATCGACATACCTCAGTCCGAACAGAAGTTGAAACCCCAATCCCTTGACCGACTATCTAGAATGTCTGACCAATTATTTTTACGACCTAGAAGAACAGAAGAAGACTACCTCCGAGTCCCGGCCTATCTGAGTCACTGAAACATGACTGCCAAGTGCAGTAGTTCAAACCTTTCCGCTCACTCACTCGTAAACAAAAACCACACAGTGTTTGTTAGATTTAAAGTTTTATTTTCAATTAAGAAATGAAAACACTATTTCTTTATTTTTAATAGTGTATATTCTGATGGATGAAGATGACGTTAAAGTTGGAACAACATTCCCATGAATGAAATTAGTATGACTCAAAATTAATAATAGTTAACAGACACATGAAATTATTAGAATAACTGTGTGGGAGCCCCCACCTTCTTTAAAGTACTTAAAGTACTGCTGGTGATAACTTACTAGTAGTTGGAGAATTGTCTGGCAGAAGGGCAATGGTATCTTCTTTCTGTAATGAGAAAAATGGTGCCCGTTAAGCAAGCATTCATCAGTTGTCATGAGAACAAGTGTAGCATTTAATGGAATAAGCATATAAAAGGTTTACACCCTCCCCAAAACCGTTACTTTTTTTCAATCCCAGTAATAAGAAAATTGTGTTATGTAACATTTTCTTCCGTTACGAGACAAAATAGGGGGTTGTGTATGGCATCTGACAATATGACATGTTTTTCCTAGACGTCACAACATCTGACGCGGCACAGATGACAACCAGTGCCCGGCCAGCAGTGCGGGGGGTCCACTCAGGATGCGGTGGCGCCAACAGGAGGAGCTGGGGGAAGACTCAGCGGCGGCGGACGGTGGTAAGTTATTATACTCCTTACTTATTTAAATTTTTTTGAGTAGCCTCGCAAAGGAGTGTATGAGGTACTGTACAGTAGTACACAGTACACTAGTATAAGTACACTGTACTGTCAAGAACATTTACTAATTTAGAACTACTTTTTGGGCAATCACGGAGAAGTCAGTCAACCTTGACTTTTAATAGCATTAGCTGCGGTACTTCTCTGGTAACCAATGGCCCCCTCTATTTCACTTCAACTCAGCTGGCGAATTTTTATTGTGAATTGTGAAGCCAAGTCATATCAGATGAAGTTTAGGGATGTGAAGAACGAAAAGTTAAAGAAGGGTGAAACGAAGGACGAGCGAGTCTTAATATTTATGACTGTAAAGTATGGTTTTGTTGAATGCAATTCAACATAAGACAGCGCTTTCCAAAATATAATGAAAAGGGTGTTAGTTGGTTTTTGACAAAAATATATTTTGGTACATTTGAGACATCAAGAACAATCATAGACGTACTTTCGAAGCCTGGATGTTATCTTTTTTATCCTCCTCGTCGATAGCAGAGGTGTATGATGTAGTAGAGCAGACGCTGAGTGGAAGAAGTATGGCCAGTGGCACTGCCACCCCTATAGAAAAGTAAGACATTCAGATCCCCACTTGCATGTACTGCTTAAAGTACTGCGAGTCTGCATCATCATGGCCTGTGTCTGTGTTTCTTGGGTGAAAGCAAAGTGAGCTGCCATTATGGCGGCGAGAACAAGTTCACGTACCAGTGTTTCTTTTGCAACCCAAGAGAAAAAAAGTTAAAAAAGGCCTTTTTTTAGTACTCTCTGACTATGTATGTAGTAGTGAGTCCACCGATAGTGCTGCTAGTGGAATTCCTGAAACTCCCAGTAATGTCACAGGCTTACAAAGACGGCGGAAAGATACACGCCAAAATGTTATACTGTTACAACAGGTATCTGTGCACACGTCGCCTTTTACAGAGTAAAAGCTGTAGGTAATCAAAGAACACAACCAATAGACAAACAATGTGGCAGTAGTCTTGATAGAAGTTTTTCTTCAATTCAGATTTTATCCACCACGCCCAGCCAACACGTGTTTCGTCAGGGCTAGTAGCACGCAACTTCATCAGGGCTCCCGCGGGCAGCGGTTCCAAAGCTATTGCGACAATGGCTAGGTGCTCTCAGCCGCTTCCAATTCCGACCCGGCTACCGTGTACTGTGGAGGTTCTCGCTGATTCGTCTCAGCCATCTCAGCTTTACAGCGTGTCCGCGTGTAAACTGTTAATGACTTCCGCATTTACACGCGTAGACGCTGGAAAGCAGTACGGCTTAACCTGCCGCTCACATGGATACTCCTATGGTGTGTCGCATCTTTGGTATTAACCATCACACGGACGGCCGAGACGAATCAGCGAGAACCCTGACAGTACCCGGTAGCCGGGTCGGAATTAGAACCGGCTGAGAGCACCTAGCCATTGTGGCAATAGCTTTGGCTCCACTGCCCGCGGGAGCCCTGATGAAGTCGCGGGCTACTAGCCCTGACAAAACACGTGTTGGCTGGGCGTGGTAGATAAAATCTGAATTGAAGAAAAACTACTATCAAGAATACTTTCACATTGTTTGTCTATTGGTTGTGTTGTTTGATTATCAACAGCATTTATTCTGGAACAGGCGACGTGTGCACAGATACCTGCTGTATCAATTATGTTTGGATCTTGGTCCTATTTGGAGGTTTAGGTTTTTCCTCCTATCTGGGGCACCCTCAAAATAGTGGTTAGAAATTATAAATAACATCACATACGGGAGGCGCCAGTTGTGGATCGACAATCAAAAAAAACCTGGTCCGTTATCTTCAAAATGCTCTACTGTGTTTACTACTTCCTGGTGTTACTGATGCTGGTGTTACTGAGTGTCAACTTTCTGTTGAATTATTTTGACTTTATGTTAAAGACTATTGGCTACAGTATTTTTCTTTCTTTTGTCATAGATGCTACTACCAAAAAGCTCACCCGTAAGGAGACGGCTTTCCGGGCCAGGGCCCGTAAGCTGGAGGCTATTTGTGTGGAGTATCGACGGTTGTGGGCTCGGGAGCATGAGGAGGAAACTACAACAACCTCCAGTACATCCTCCTCCACTGCCCCCAGGTCCACCAGCCACAAGCCTCCAGCTAAACCGTGCCGTGGCCCGACAGCCTCCCGCCGCCGCCGCACAGCAGCAAAAACAACAGCTGCCCCCCAGAGCCTGGATGGTACGCCAGCGCCGCCTCAGAAAGCGAGTGGACTACCTGGAGTGGTTGGCCGAAAAACATCAGCGCTAGCTCCGGGACCTCCGCAAAGAGCTGCGGGACGTGCAGCACCAGCTGTCCAAAACGCCACCGGAGGAAGTGATTGTCCCTTGTCCCTTTTTTAAAGACTGTTGGGGGGGGGGGGAATTGGGTTTTTGGGAAAGGGTACTTTTTGATTTTTGGACATTGGTTTGGGTAGGGAGGGGGTGAGTTGGGGTAATTCTATTTTTGTGACGACAACATCCATAATTTATATTTCTTAATAATTATATTTTTCATTCAAAAACACAGTATACGCGCTCATATTATTTTGTGTGGGGGTTGGCGGTGGTTACTGGATGTTTGGTTTTTCAAACTTACCAGCATGAATGAAACATCTTGTCCTGAAATGTACCAAAATGCAAGTAACCGAGTTAGTCAATTCAGTAGCCCTACTACTGTACTTTACTAGTAGTACTGTTAGTCTCTGCTCTCCTCCAAACTTAGGGGCCGATTATGATCGCGGTTTTCCCGCATCCTCCGGGACGGCGGAAGCCACCGCCGGCCCGGAGGATGTGGGAAAACCGCTGCGGAACCTCCAAAGACCCACCGCCAAAGTAGGATGGCTGGTGGGTCTTGAATTCCGTCCGCAGCTTTTCCGCCGCGGTCGCCTTCCGACCGCGGCGGAAAAGCACTAACATGGCTGGCGGTGTCTATCAGACACCGCCAGCCATATTAGGATGGAGGGAATCTAATGCTTTTCCGCGTCGGCTTTTCTGCCGTGGAAAAGCATACGGACATTCACTTTGGGGGCCCCCTGGGTGAAGGTGGCGTGGGGGGTGCACATGGGGGGTACCTATGGTACACCCCTGCCTTTGCGTGCACGAAGCGGCAGGCACCGCGCGGTGCCTGCCGCTTTGTGCATGCAAATGCACTGCTTTCATTTTTTACATTGCGGCGGGTGCTGCTTTAAGCAGCAACCGCCGCAATGTAAAAAATACAGGATGTGACCGCCAGGGTGGCGGTCACATCCTAATTGCCATGGAGGGAATGCCGCTGCCAATGCGGATGGTACCTCTTACTCAGGGGTTGCGTCCGTCCGCCATCCTAATCAGCCCCTTAGTCCTAGCCCATTATTCTACTACCTCCCCAATATGCTTATCTTACCTGTGATTTGCAAATCACGGTTGGTGAATAAGGTTGGTTGTTGACTTGAATCCTCGACGGATGCAATATCATTGTTGTGCTGGTAGCAGTAGTGGTACACATTGGCAGTATCACCATATGAAAAAAAGAGAAAATTAAACATTGAGTGGCCTGAGCGTAGCATTAGAAACAGTACAATAGATAGTACGGTACAGAACAGTGCCCTAGCCTAAGCAGTGCCAACGTAAGGTAAGCATTAATCATTTCATTGTTGTTAACGTCGTGTAGGAGGAAGAAGTTCTTATCAATCCACAATGTCGCACATGAACTTCTGGTTGCTTTGACTTTATCCTCCCCAGCAAGTGTGTGGAATTTGTTGTTGTTGTCAGTCACACCTCAATGAAATACCACACAGCCCGGGGGAAGAGGGTTAGGGTTTGAAAATTGGATGGGAATGGGGGTTTTTGGGAAAGTTTGGTAGAGAGGAAAAAAAACACAGCATGGACATTCAAACAACAAATGAAGAGAAACAAATCTTTGGATTAGAAGATATTGATAAATCTTGAAAGGGACATAAAGGAAGTGCACTACTGCATGCCATAAGTAGTAAATGGATGGTTAGGTTACTGAAAAGTAGTACTACTACTTACTGCAACTTACTAGTAACTACGAAGAAACAAGTTGACATTACAGGGATGCAGTCATTACGCAATTTCACTTGCCTCTCTGCCCTCAGAGAGAATAAACACTTAGAACATTAAATTAGTGTTTAACATAGCAAAGAAAGATGTATCTAATTGCTGGAGGGAGGGATGAATTTGAAGCAGAGATCAAACAAACGCACAGAGTCACACTCGTAGAACTAAGTTCAAGTTGACAACAATATCATTTAAAAGATAAGGAGAATTTTAGATACTGTTACTGTTTTTTGTAGTTGTCCCGTTGAATTTGTGAAGTCGATGCATCAGCCATTCCTCCTATTCGCGGTACTCCTTCATTCCATCGGATGCTCCTTCGATCAATCTTGGTGACCAGACACACTGTCCACTGCCTGCCTGATGCGGATTTGCGGATCGCTAATTGTAAGCCTGAGTAGTACATCGATGGCACAGGGTAAAAGCCTGCCTGTAATTGTTGATGGACAAGTACAATAGTAAGTGTTAAAGACACCTCGGAGAAAAAAATATGTAAGGCACGCTGTGTAGTGCAAAAATTATACTGTAACTTTCAGAGATGACAATCCCCAAAATCTAGAACACCCCACATTACCCTCCCAAAAACGTGCAGAATACTGCTGCTACCTCACAGAGGCCTAAATTCAAAACGTGTCAAAACGCACTCAGAAAGTATGCCCAAAACCCCCGTTTCCCACCATGGATTATGTTCAAATGACTTGCAATCAAAATTAGACATTACAACAAGTTTTCCAAGACCCCACCCAGTCGTAAAAATCTATAATCCCCGCCCAAACACATGCAATACAATACTGCTAACCCTAACGAACCCTAAGTTAAGAATAGCGGCAAACGCTTTCTTTAACTAAACCAAATCCCCCCTTTCCCACCATGGATTTTCTTCAAACCACTTGCAACCAAGATTACACATTCCCACAAGTGCTGTAAGACCCCAGAACCCAGTTGCAAAAATCTAGAACACCCCCAAACACATGGAATACTGCTGCTAGTGTTAACCCTAACGAACCCTAAGTTACAAAAAATGCCAAAAGGCTTTTCAGCATGGATTTTGTCCAAACCACTTTTATCCGGTATTAGACCTTCCCAGCAATGCCCCAAGACCCGCCAACCCACCTGCAAAAAAGCACAACACCTCCAAACAGTCAAAAAGCAAAAATGGAAAATCTCATACTTACAATATTTTTCGGCCTTCTTTCAATTCTGTCCAAACGCGCTGTGCAGCTAGGCCATAACTCCCGTTTTCCACCATGGATTTCCTGAAAAACAAATGCAATCAAAATTAGACTGTGCCAGCAGTGCTCCCAGACCCCAAAACCCACCCACAAACACCCGGAACCCCCCCAAAGAGCAACTCAAAGACAAGCAAGTCAGCAAAAATGCAAAAAATATTTCGCCTCCGATTTTGTCCAAACCACTTTTATCCGGTATTAGACCTTCCCAGCAATGGCCCCAGAGCTGTCAACCCAGGCGAAAACAAGTAGAAGACCCCCAAACAGCCAAAAAGCAAAAGTACAAAAATGGGGACAGTCATTTTCAGGCCAGTTTCCAAAATCACTCCGCGCGCGCTCTGCAGCTAGGCCCTAACTCCCCTCTGCCACCACAGATTTGCTTCAAACTTCTTGCAATGAAAAGTATCCATACCCAGCAGTGCTCCCAGACCCCAAAACCCACCCGCAAACACCAGGAAGCCCCCTAAACAGGCCCCCGAAAACGCTACATTGAGCAAAATGTCAGAAAAAGCAAAAACCTTTTGCTCATGGATTTTGTCCAAACCACTTTTATCCGGTATTAGACCTTCCCAGCAATGGCCCCAGAGCCGTCAACCCAGGCGAAAACAAGTAGAAGACCCCCAAACAGCCAAAAAGCAAAAAATTGAAAATCTGATACTTACAATATTTTTCGGCCTTCTGTCCAAACGCGCTGTGCAGCTTGGTCATGACTTCACTTTTCCACCATGGATGTCCTAGAAAACAAATGTAATCAACATTAGACTGTGCCAGCAGTGCTCCCAGACCCCGAAACCCACCCACAAACACCAGGAAGCCCCCAAACAGGCCCCCGAAAACATGATAGTGAGCAAAAAGGCAAAAACTTTTTCAAGTCTGATTTTCGCCAAACCACTTTTATCTGGTATTAGACCTTCCCAGCAATGGCCCCAGAGCCGTCAACTCACCCGCAAAGAAGTAGAACACCCCCACAAGTGCAGAGTCTTTCTTCATTGGGCGTAATCCAGCCCTCTGCTTTAAGCATGGGCGAATTTTGCGGATCTCGCGTTCGCGGATTTTGCGGATTTGCGAACTCGCAATCCGCAAAATCCGCGAATTCTCGCGAATTTGCGGATTTTTTTTTTTATGTTCGCACGGGTTTCTGCAAGTTTGCGATGGTTTTGTACAATTTCGCAAATTGCGAAATTGTACAAAACGCGTGCGAACTTGCAGCAACCCGTGCGAACACAATAATATGAAGAGAAAGAAGCTCCTGGTCACAGGAACAGCACGGGGATTGCGCTCATGAAAGTCAAGGATGCAAAGGCCTCTACCCAGCATCACAGCTGACTTTCCACGGTAGATTTGGGAAGAGGCACACCTGTCCAGCCTCGAAGACGCTCATGATTGTTTTTGGGCTAATGAATGAGTCACTGAATTTGAGCATCAACTAGTTCGAGCGACCATGTGTGTGTTACTATGCAATCGCCCCGAAGGGCGCAGGGGTCCCTTGAGTGAGCTGTCCATCATAGTGGGTGAATGGCGGGAAGACGGGGCCAAACGTGCGGGGCTTCCATGCGAGTTCACATGCCTCTTGTGTGCATAAAAGGTCAGAGAAAGATCAGTTCAGCAGATGAAGAGAAAAAGCTCCTGGTCACAGGAACAGCACGGGTATTGCGCTCGTGAAAGTCAAGGATGCAAAAGCCTCTATCCAGCACCACAGCTGATTTTCCACGGTAGATTTGGGAAGAAGGCACATCTGCCTCGACGACGAATGAGTCACAGGAAGGGTCACAGGAAGGGCATGTTGTAAATATTTTAGGATGGCGCCGGCAAGCTGCCAGCGCCATCCTAAAATACTTACTAAATTAGCTTCAACAGGAAGCTCTAATAGATAAAATAAAGCAGGTGCTCGCACCTGCTTTATTTTATCTATTAGAGCTTCCTGTTGAAGCTAACTTAGTAACTATTTTAGGATGGCGCTGGCAGCTTGCCGGCGCCATCCTAAAATAGTTACAACAGGCCAGGCTTGAACTTTTGCCCCCGGAAAAATCCGCCGCTCGCCGATTTGCGGATTTTCTGTAAATTCGCGGGAGTTTGCGGATTGCGAATTTACCGAAAATCCGCAAAATCGGAGTCTGGAGGAGGAGGATAGAGGAGCATGTTCTTGTGAACTTGTGAACCTGAGGAATGCAGACTGCGGCACCTTCAAATCAATAAGCAAATAAGTGAAGACAGTTCTGCTGATGGGCTTGTTTTTGTGATTAGGTGATTAATGTTTTTATTTATATTGACTTTGCAAAACAAAGAAAGACATACACACAGGAATAAAAGTGAATAAGGACGAAAAAGAAAGTTATTGATTCATTGGCTCATTTTCGGGGCTCGGTGTCAGGGAAGAAGAGTTCGTCCTCATACTCTGCGAATTCAGGCGGGAGTAGGTCACCACACAGAGAAGAAATTCCCTCATCTAAGTTGGTGTCCTCCTCGTCTTCTTCCGGGGTGTATTCTCGTACTTTGTAATCTGGTGGTATGAGGTGCTGATTCATCTTGATCAATGTTTACCTCTCCACATTTTTGGGCGAGAGGCGGGTCCTTTTGCAAGTTACAATGCCACCAGCAGCACTGAAAACACGTTCAGAAGACATGCTTGCGAGTGGGCAAGACAAGTAGTTTAAAGCCAGGTTGGAGATCTCTGGCCACAATTCTTTTTTCCCATGCCAATACGCCAATGGGTCATCATGAACATAGACCTCTGTTGAGTTATTCAGATAGTCCTGCACCATCGACTCAAGGTTCTCCACGGTTCCTCCACTTTGCTTACTTTTTGCTGGGACCTTTTGAGAAGCAAACCCAAGCTGAGTTAGGCAATCCTCTTCTTCACACAATGTTACTGTTGTGTCTGGTGCAGATGATCCGGTTGCTGGTGTCTGTAACGGCTGAGAGGTCACTTCTGCCACAGCCACAGGTGCAGAAGTGGATTCTTTTGACTCCGGATGGCCTGCTGATGCTGATGTACTGCCTTTTCCTTCAATTTCCTGCTGTTCGCTTTCAAACCTCATGGCTGACAGAGCTAGCCAACGTTTGTACTTTAAAACTTCTGCGTCACCAAAAGGAAAGACTGCTCTGCCTGCCAGTGCCTTCTTGTAGCGTGGATCCAGAATAGTAGCACAAATGTAATGCTGTTCTGTGTGGATCTTTTGAAGACGTTCATCGCAAAGTAAGCGCTGTAATAATTTCTCCGCCAAATCAAAAGCTTCTTGCTTTTCTTCATCTTTTTGAAACATAGAAGACACCGCCTTCAGTTGGTGCTCTAGCATGAGCAACAATGGGATAGCTTTTCCCAAATTACAGTCCTCCCTGCTGACTGCAGGCGTGAAGACCTCAAAAGGACGTAGCATGTCTGTCAGTCTTTTAACTAGCTGCCATTGCTCCGCATCTAGCCTCAGGTCCTTCATAGCTGTACCCAGTGTAAAGAAATACTGATCGACTACCGTAAACTGCTCATACAGACGCTCAAGCATGTAGAAGGTTGAGTTCCAACGTGTTGCCACCTCATGGATGAGTGATTTCACTGGCAGTCGACGTTCATGTAGCAGGCCCCTCAGATGCTTCCGGGCCTTAAAAGAATGGCTGAAATGTGTGCACATTCTTCAGCAGGTGGTCAGTAACTCGCAAACTGGACTTTCTTCACTCAAGAATTTTTTAACAACCAGGTTTATACAGTGCGCCAAACACGGCACTCTGAAATAGTTACCCATATCCATGGCCTTAACTACATTGGTGCCATTATCCGTGGAAACATAACCAATCTTGCGTTTTTTTGGGGACAGCCATTGAAAGACCTTTGTGTTAAACTCCTGCAAAATGTTTTCTCCTGTATGACTTGTCTCCATGCCAAACATGGCTAGTGTTGCATGTTTCCGAGCAGCTTTAAAAACGTTGTCCGGGTCTACACCTGCCCATAGCTTTGCTGTAACTCCTGAAAAAGACACCCAGTGTGCAGTGATGCACATGTAATCAGTGCCTGCGCCACTGGTCCACATGTCTGTTGTCAGATGTATAGTGTGAACAGCACTCTCCTGCAAAGCTGCCCCAATCACCTCCAGCACATCTGCATGTAGTGCTGGAACCGCAACTCTGGCAAAATAGAACCGGCTAGGAACCTTCCATTTAGGGGAGAGCGTTGCCACTAATTCAAGAAAACCAACCCCTTCCACAAAAGAAAAAGGGAGAAGGTCCAGAGCTAGCATTTTAGCCAGCTTAATGTTATACAGACGCGTCATTGGGTGGTTGAGTTCAAATGGCGCTTCTGAAAACAACATGCTTCTAATGGTGGGCTGGACCATGATTTTACGGGATGATGATGATGACTTCTTCGACCCAGTTACGCTCGGTGATGATGAACTTTTACGCATTGGTGTCTCACTCTCTCCCACACTCTTAGTGTGGCTCACAGGGGGTGTGCTGCTGACAGGGGTACTGGGTGTAAGTGAAGAAATGTTTGACGCTTCTTCCTCTTGGTCATCATCAGATGAAACATCAACGGATACAGTTTGTTGACTTCCAATTCGGGCTTCCTTGATCTCCTTTAGGTGCGCATGCCATTGGACAGTGTGCTGTCTCTCAAGATGACCTCTCTGGCCTCCGGTACCATAGTTGGTACCAAGCTTACCACGACTAACTGCAAGCTTACAAATGCTACAAATGGCTATGTTTTCCCTTGTTGTGCAAACACTAAAGAAGTCCCAAACTGCGGACTTCAGATGTCTGTGGGGGGCGGAGGAGGCAATACTGGTCATGCTGCTAATGCCAGATGAAGTAGAGGATGTGTGTTGCCGAACTTTACTACATTGTGCACTTGCACCACCACTAATTGAGGTCGAGGTGGATGGAGGTCCCTTCTGGCGAGGAAAAAATATGGAAGCGGTAGGTGGTGGTGTACTAGTTAACTCATGACGGTGGTCCCATTGCCTCCTCGTCGACAACATCACGCTCAGCAGCTTTTCGGGCTAGGGTAAAAATGTCTGTTTGCTGCATGCCCGCTGAGGCTGGAGTGGCGTGTATGATGACTGCGTCGTCGTCGTCAGAGTGTTCATCAGCAGGAGTAGTATACGCCACTTCTTCTTCAGCACCACACTCCATAAGTACAAGAGTTTCGGGGACCTTCCTTTTACGCCAAGCTACCTTTGTCAGATCATGGTGTGCCTCCCTCTCAGACGGCTGTGGTGGTTCCCAATTTAGATCCATATCATCAGAAGGAATGGGGCTTGAAGAAGATGTAGACCCCAACCTTGATCTTTTCCTTGCTAGGGATGTGGAAGACAATGAATGATCAGGAAGAGTGGCTTCCTCAAATGATACCTGGGCTTGAATGTCGATTTCCTGATGTGCCCCTACTTCGGGAGGAACAACTATTGTGGGCACTTGTGCCTCTCCATGCACCTCTGCTTGCGCATCCCCTTGCGCTGCCTCTCCTTCCACATGTACTTGGGCTTGTACTTGCACATGTGGTTGTTATTGCGGCTGTGGTTGTTGAACACTCGTTAGATGAGTTACAACAACCTGTGTTGATTGAGGGACATTGCTGCTACTTTCTTGCGATGAGCCAACATCACTGGTCGATGGTGATTGAACAACTAGACGAAGTGCCTCTGCAGCACTCAAGGGCTTGGACTTAAGTTGACGTGGTGGTGGTGGCACTGAGCCCAATGGAGCGGGGGTGCTGCTCCCAGCTTGGTCCCCAGCAGACCCCGCTGCTGCTGCAGGCATACTTTTTTTTTCTCCAAAAAATGCGGCGGTCGGCACACCAGTCTCCTTGGTAAGTGGTGCCACTTGCTTCTTCTGCTCCTTACTGGCAACTTTCTTGCTAGAGGAGCTACGGGGAACTTTTTTTGGGGCCATCTTCTTCAGATGTCAGAACAGCAAGCCGCAGTTGCACGAGTTGGAGAGTTGTCTTGTCTGTGGCCACACGTGACTTCGCGTGACATTATGCTGCACACACCGCTGCAGGACTTCTTCCTGGCACTGGTGGTTCTCTTGTGCACCTAAAAGCAATGGAATACAGAGGAACATCAGTTATACACCCCAAAATGTCGAAAAACACATAAAAATCACCACAATACCATGCCATCCATGCCCTCAATGATGTTTAAATTCAAGACACCCCACTGAAAGACTAGGCCCATGCACCACTCACCACCCCTGGGCATAAAGGATGAAAGCTAGGCAAAATGGGTGCAGGCCTGAGAACACTGCCTGCCTTTAAAATGGCCCCTTGCCCCCCCCAGCACATGGCCAGGGCCTGCCTGTACCAGCACTCAAAGTGGCCCCCACCCACATGGCCAGTCCCCAACAGCAGCCAAAAAAATCAAAAACCACACAAAAATCAGCACAATCCCATGCCATCCATGCCCTCAATGATGTTTAAATTCAAGACACCCCATAGAAAGACTAGGCCCATGCACCACTCACTACCTCTGGGCAAAAGGCCCCAACAGCAGCCAAAAAATCGAAAACCACACAAAAATCAGTACAATCAATCCCATGCCATCCATGACCTCAATGATGTTTAAATTCAAGACACCCCACAGAAAGTCTAGGCCCATGCACCACTGAGTACCCCTGGGCATAAGGGATGAAAGCTAGGCAAATGGGTGCAGGCCTGAGAACACTGCATGCCTTCAAAATGGCCCCTTGCCCCCCAGCACATGGCCCTGCCTGTACCAGCACTCAAAATGGCCCCCACCCTCATGGCCAGTCCCCATCAGCAGCCAAAAAAATCGAAAAACACTCAAAAATCAGCACAATCCCATGCCATCCATGCTCTCCATGATGTTTACATTAAAGAGACCCCACAGAAAGACTCAGTCCATGCACCACTCACCACCCCTGGGCAAAAGGCCCCAACAGCAGCCCAAAAAATCGAAAAACACACAAAAATCAGCACAATCCCATGCCATCCATGCCCTCCATGATGTTTACATTAAAGAGACCCCACAGAAAGACTCCTCCATGCACCACTGAGAACCCCTGGGCAAAAGGCCCCAACACCACCCCCAAAAATCGAAAAACACACAAAAATCTCCACAATCCAATGCCATCCATGCTCTCAATAATGTTCAAATTCAAGACACCCCACAGAAAGACTAGGCCCATGCACCACAGAGTACCCCTGGGCATAATGGATGAAAGCATGGCAGACTGGGTGCAGGCCTATGGCACAACAAAGCACACTGCCTGGCTTCAAAATGGCCCTTAGACCACCACCCACATGGCAGGCCCTGCCTGGACCAGGCCTCAAAATGGCCCCCACCAACATGGACAGGCCCCAACACCACCCAAAAAGTCAAAAAACACACAAAAATCACCACAACCCCAGGCCATCCATGCCCTCCATGATGTTTACTTTAAAGAGACCCCACAGAAAGACTCAGTCCATGCACCACTGAGTACCCCTAGGCAAAAGGCCCCAACACCACCCCCAAAAATCGAAAAACACACAAAAATCACCGCAATCCAATGCCATCTATGGCCTCAATCATGTTCAAATTCAAGACACCCCACAGAAAGACTAGGCCTATGCACCACTGAGTACCCCTGGGCGTAATGGATGAAAGCATGGCAGACTGGGTGCAGGCCTATGGCACAACAAAGCACACTGCCTGGCTTCAAAATGGCCCCTAGACCACCACCCACATGGCCAGGCCCTGCCTGGACCAGGCCTTAAAATGGCCCCCACCCACATGGACAGGCCCCAACACCACCCAAAAAGTCGAAAAATACACAAAAATCACCACAATCCAATGCCATCCATGCCCTCCATGATGTTTACATTAAAGAGACCCCACAGAAGACTCAGTCCATGCACCACTGAGTACCCCTGGGCAAAAGGCCCCAACACCACCCCCAAAAATCGAAAAACACACAAAAATCACCACAATCCAATGCCATCCATGCCCTCAATCATGTTCAAATTCAAGACACCCCACAGAAAGTCTAGGCCCATGCACCACAGAGTACCCCTGGGCATAATGGATGAAAGCATGGCAGACTGGGTGCAGGCCTATAGCACAACAAAGCACACTGCCTGGCTTCAAGATGGCCCCTAGACACCCACCACAAGGCCAGGTCCTGCCTGTACCAGTCCTCAAAATGACCCCCACCCACATGGACAGGCCCCATCAACACCCCAAAAAATCGAAAAAACACACAAAAATCACCACAATCCAATGCCATCCATGCCCTCAATCATGTTCAAATTCAAGACACCCCACAGAAAGACTAGGCCCATGCACCACAGAGTACCCCTGGGCAAAAGGCCCCAACAACAGTCCAAAAATCGAAAAACACACAAAAATCACCACAATCCAATGCCATCCATGCCCTCCATGATGTTTACATTAAAGAGACCCCACAGAAAGACTCAGTCCATGCACCACTCACTACCCCTGGGCAAAAGGCCCCAACAACAGCCCAAAAATCGAACATTATAAAATTGTAGTAGCAGCAACTGTAATGCCCCAAACAAACTTACTTGAATTTGAATTTGAATTCAGATTTGTAAAGCGCATAGCTACCCTGGGGCGTCCCAGCGCTGACAATCAACCTGTAGCTTTCAGAGGGGGGAAGTGGTAGTGATGGGTTATGGGAAGAGCCACGTATTTAGTTGCCTACGAAAGGCAAGTAGGTTGTGTTCTCTTCGGATGGAGAGAGGGAGTGAGTTCCACAGCTTTGGAGCATTGTTTGAAAACAGACGCCCCCCGGAGCGGGCCTTTCTTATTCTGGGGACGCTGGCCAGGGAAAGGGAGTCTGATCTGAGTTGTGAAATTTCTAATCCAAAAGTGATCCAAAGAAAGTCAAAAAGGCCTCAAATCCAAATATCCAGTAGCATCCATAAAAAGTAATCCTTCCAGGTCAAGATACAAATGAAAGTGACCAGCACATGAAGAAAGCACTGGGAGGAGCCTGCTGGACAGGAACAGGAAGTTGGAGACTGTGGGGCACTTCCTTCCTCCCCCCCAAAATGGACTCCTTGCAAAGAAAAGTGCAGGCAAATGTCAACCTGAGGAGTTATTCTGATAAAAATCATCATTTTCAGAAGGTTTATGCTGCTTGCTGGTGGATTTCTTGTGCAGAATTGCAAATTTTGCAATTTCGCGAGTGTGAGATTGTTGTTGCCCGCCGCATCTACGTGTTCGCGATTGCGAACTCTCGCGATGCGTGCTGTGCAAGGTGGCAAGCCGCGATGACGTAATCACGGTCGCCAAACTCCCGCGGGATCCCGCAGCAAGATCCAAAATGGCGCAGCACACGCAAAATATCGAGAAAACAAACGCTGAATGACGGTAAGTGAACGCCGCGCGTCGCAATATTGTATCACCAAGCAAAAAAGTCCGCTGCGTGCGAATTTGCAGATTTTTGGGCAAATTCGCAAAAGTTTGCGGATTGCGAATTTACCGAAAATCCGCAAATTCCGCGAGTGGAACGGATTTTACGCCCATGCTTAATCGAGAACTCTAGGCAATATCCTAGTCTCCACTAGAATGCTACCAAGGAGAGAGGAGAGTGGCTTGGCCTACTTTGTTAGATGTTAGGTTCCCTGGTGTTCAGAGACTGTGCAACCGTTACATGCTCTCAATGAGTCAGTCAGTGTTAGTGCATTAATCTGGGTTGCCAGAGGGTACCAGGCCTTTATTGGAGGAATTTGTGGCTCAAGACAGGAATTAACCAATGTGCATCCTCCTCAGTAGGGATTGTGTCAGTCATATCTGGTAGAGGTTCAAATTGACAATTAAAGTCTCCCCCACTATCACCCATATATTTGGGGGGACAGTAGAAATAAAGGAACTCAGTTGGTCAAAAGTTGGAGATTCCTTGCTCACACTAACAGGGCGGGAGTAAATGTTGATAAGAGCCAGTTCCAGCTTGGTGGGAGAGCTAATTACTAGTCCACACAAAAGAAAGGGGTGAGGGTACATACTCACCTACTCGGACCCCCTGTCAATACATAGTACGCCAGGGTATATTGTAAGCAGCCATATGATGACGCATGCCACACAATTATGTGAATGAGGGCAGTATTAGCACACACAGCACATGCCATACCAAGATATAAATATGTTATTACTCCCTATCCCTTCTGGTGTACTATGTAAAGCTAAGTACTACACAATGGATATCATTGGACAGGGAGTCTAGCTATTTGGCTGTGCAACCAAGGTGTGAGCCTACCCAAATGCATATACCCCCGGACGGTCTACCCCTCTCTCCCGATGCAGATGGGATGGTAAATAACGCAAACCCTAACCTAAAATAATCTTGCTGTGGCCCCGTTTCCTGGAACAGGCAAATATTGAACTGGTCCACAAAAAGCCCCCAGTCAGGACAAGACAATTTACTTTTCAGGCCAGCAACATTCCAGGATAGGACCTTTAGCTTCCTTCCTAGATTCTGTTTACCAGTGAGGACCTCAGGAACATTGCTGTCTGGTATTTGAGTGCTCCGTGATAGGACCAAGGGGAAGTTATCAGATATCCTAATAGGTTGTTTTGTCAACATATCACTGGGTTTTGGAAGATCAAGGGTTAGAGTGGCTGATAGGCCTAAGGACTCTACCCTTGGCCTTATCATACCGCCATCTACCTGCTGCGTTATGGCCAAATCCCATGTGTCTGTTCCTACCCCAGGGCTACTAGACTGACCTGGTTGGTCCCAGCTAGTCTCCTCTGATTCACCGTAATATCCAGTAGTTCTCATCACCAGACCTGTTCCCCCTCTCTCTGTTTGTCAATCCACTACTTCAAGGCCCTCGTATCAGTTTCTTATAGGTACATTAAAGAGCAAGGGTCTGAAAGAGGGATACCTACAACCGTCATTATGGTGGTTCAGTGGTCGTCTTCCAGAATCTGAAGAGGTACTAGCCCTATCTGGTATATAGCTGCTGGAGTAAAAGTGGTCCAGTGGTAGCGCTTGAATCCCAGTGTGGGACTCTAGAGGGGGTTTGTTTCTGGATTAATAGCCAGCATACGATCTGGGGATTTCTAAAATGTATAACTTCACAGTCTCCCTTCTATGTCTTGGGAGTATTTCCCACCCAACCAACTCTACGAACCATTAAAATTTCTCCTGCACTGTCGTAGGAAAACTATCTATACCTTGCCATCCAGAACAGGCTTTTATTCCTAAGAACCAGATGTGATTCTCGCTGGCCACTTTTAAGCACTGGTGCCCCTGTCAACACGATGAACAAGGAGATGAGGCTGGGGGTAAATTTATAGTGGGTTGGTGTTAGATTTGGGGGTCTCTAGTTGGCACAGGTAGGTACTTGTGACAAATAGGGACCCTCTCCTCTAGTCAGGGAAAGGGGATCACACACCTAAAATAACCCCTGCTCACCCTCTAGGTTGCGTGGCGCAAGCAGTCAAAGCTTATTTCAGAGGCTTTGTAAGTTAAGCAGTTGTGTCCACATACAGTAACCCAGTGACAACACTACAAATCGATACTACACAGGTTTTATATAAAAAATAAGTAAACTTTATATAGAGTTACCACAAGACTATAAACGACAAAAATACACACTATGATTACTTTAAGATGGTAGATTTAATCTTAGTTCAGTTCAGTTCTTAGATGCGACTATCTGCGTCAATATACCTTAAGTTGCGTTGCGCTTCCACAACAAGCAATGTCGCAGTGATGAGAAATGCGGCAAAGTCAGGTGCAAAGAAATAAAGACGTGAAGATCTTCCAGATGCGGCACGCTTCTTGGGGATGCGAGAAGGTCTCGGTTCGAGGCGTGGACTACAGCGGCGATTTCCAAGATGCGACGGCAGCAGCTCCGACGGCGGTGCGCTTCTTGGGGGATGCGAGGTGCTCTTGGTCGGTGCGGTGTAATGCGACAGTTCCAGCGGTGACACCCTCCTACGGAGTTACGACGGCAGGCACAGCGACGGCGACACGCTCCGACCTCGTTGTGAGATTCTACTCCAGATGCGGTGTAGTGCGACAGCTCCAGCGGCGACACCCTCCTTCTTTGGAGTTACGACAGCAGCAGCAGGGACGGCGACACGCTTACTCTTTGTTGCGGCACGGTTCTCTCCGATGAGGTGCAGTGCAACAGTACCAGCGGCGACCCCCTCCTTTCTCTGGAGTTGCGACGGCAGGCCCAGCGACGGCGACATGCTTCTTCTCATTGAGTTGCGCTTACCAGCTCCTTGCGACACACAGTTCCTCAGAAGGTCGTCCAAAACAGCAGCAGGCACTTCCACAATAATTCTGGGGAGCTGGGGGTGAAGTCTGTTGTCCCTGAGACTTTAGCTGGAGGGAAGCTTTTTTCCAAGCCCTTGGAGATCCTTCACAAGTTGAAAGCAAAGTTACAAAGTTCCTTTCGCCTTCCTTTGGCAGTAAGGTAACCACTGCAGGCCAATCCCCCAAGTACCACTTCAGCTTGGGAATAGTCTCTCCTGTTTCTTCATGTTCCTCTCCTCAGTAAAGGTTTCTTCTTGTAGTCCAAAAGTGATCTAATTTCATGGTATCAGGGTCCCAATATTTTTACCCAGAAATCCTTTGTTCTCTGAGGGGAGAGGGGCCTTTGCCCAGTCCAAACCAGTTATGAAGCACTCTGTTTACCAGACCTCTCCTTTCCTTTCACAGTGCAGAGCAGAAACATCAGACGCCCCCCAGGAGGTGGAGCCAGCATTGTGGAAGGCATGTACAGTCCTGGAGCACTTTGCTGAAAGGACTGATTGTCACCTTGGCTGAAGGTCCCTCTGCCGCGGCCTCGAGGTTCAGAGATGGGATGACTGCTGTTTCCCAATGGATGGCTGAAAATTGCCTTCAATTAAATGCCACTAAGACTGAGGTGATGCTGGTAGGGAAAAACACCTCCCTTTGGAACGAACATTGGTGGCCAGCTTCCTTAGGCATCATGCCTGCTACCAAGCCAGTGGTCAAGAACTTGGGAGTGTGGCTGGATGCAGATCTCAATTTTCAGTGCCATACGAAGAAGGTGGCAGGTACATGTTCTGGGGCTCGAGATTCGATCAATATCTTATCACTCCTGATCTAACCCCGATTCTGGTCGACTGAATCTTTATTGCCTGTCATTGAGGAAAGAAGGTGCATCTAATACCAGGTCCGTTCAATCAATAACAGCTTGACTCGGAAGAACCACAGACTACTTCTAGCTTTCAAAGGTTTATTATAAAATCAATATAAGTTGCAAGTACAGGCACCTCAAAATGAGATTCACGAGGTATACCGGCCCAACTACATACATATGCTCTCTGAAAGCCCTCAGACGAGCAATGAAAACTACAAGTACCAATTCTAAGAATAACAGGGCTACAAGCATGGACACGTATTGAGATCTCTCTGACATTTACAGCAGGAGGGAAAATACAGGTTAGGCTGTCCCTACCCTGACCTGGATGGTATCCCTACTTAACAAGCTCTCATCCTACCAAAAGGTGTCAGTCGTGAATGTCTTCCTAAGAAGATCACCCACTCTTAATCTCTAAGTGGAAACCTATATTCGCCAGTCATGACCCCTCTCTGCCTACCCATCCGCTCTCTGAAGGGTCCTCAGGCATCTGCTCTACCTCCACCCAGGGGTGCTGTCCCTAATACAAAACAATAACATTCTGAGACGCCCCTCGGGAGACGCCCCTTCACGTGATGTTTTCTTCTGGCTTTTTCCATGATCTTCCCCGTTGAGCCTCGTGCGTTAGAGTTGACCTTGCTTCTCAGACTCGTCTCCGGCCCGCTGATACACCCCAACATTCTCGAACCCTCCTACATGTCTGCGTCTAACTCCTAAACAGTTCTCTATTCATCTCATTATTAATTTGGACCCCCTCACATTTGCAGACAGACATCCGTAGCTGGATCCCCATTCCCATAGACTTCTAACAGAAGTTTGCAACAATTTCTAGACACAAGTCGGCCTGTGCCTTTACGTGCAGATTAGAACCTTTAGGCCTTCAACCCTTCTCGCAGCAGTTAACTAATATAACATGTTAGCATCATTTCTGAATGAATAAAAGGAACTCACATCTATGGAATATAAGTCTAACGAATAAACAACATTAATTATAACATTTGTGCTGTCCATGTAAATGAAAGATATACCATTCTAACTCTTTCAGGCATGGCCATGTGGCCTGTTCCCTTCTGTGCTTTGCAGCACGACCTTTCCCCATTAGCAGCTACATTTATCATGGACCTTGATTAATTACATCTAATAAGGTTATACATTTCATACTCGTTTCTACATTAGTTCCACTTCTATGTGTATATTCTCTACATTGGCTACACAGTTCAGATATAGGTGAATATAATATTCTCACTCATGGCATTTCTCTTCATGACTTGTGCGTACTACATGTAAGTCGGATATACTCATACATTTTACTCAGTTTACGCTCTCTCAGTTCCCCCCTTTGATGACCTCTCGGGGTCATCACCAACATTTAAACTGAAGTAATTGCTAGTGCTCCTCGTTTCTGCGTTTCTAGAGCCCTCAAGCTCCTGTACTGATTGTCTTGTATAGCAGCCAATCTCTGTAGCTGCTCTCTTCTGGATCTTTCCAGCTCATTTGATCTATACCATTGATACAACCTCACCAATCCCCACAACATGATCACGCAGATCACTATTATGATGATAGGTTTCAGTATGTACCAAACAAAGCTCCTTCCTATGTTGGCGAACCAACCTCCAACTTCACCCATTCCATGACCCACTTTTTCCCAAACATTTTCTTTTGTCAGGTCTTCGATCTCCTTGTGAATATTAGTTATATTCATAATGACCTTTTCTAAGGGCTTCGAATTGTCTGGAATGTAAGTGCAACATTCCTGGACCTTCAAAGCCTTACAGACTCCGCCCTCTTTTGCTAACAGGACGTCTAATGCAAGACGGTTTTGGAGCACCATGGCCCTTATCGATTGCATCTCTCCTTCTACCAACATTAAGGACCTAGCAGTGCTAGCAGACAACCTGTCCACGACTGTAGCCAGTCGTCTAATTTTAACATCATTGAGAATCAGTCCTAAAAGAGGAAAAACAGCTCCAAACACATCTCCGACCATTTATGCATCTCTCAGGTCTCTTCTCCCCCTCACTGAAGCTTTGCCCTCGATGATCTCTAAGTCTTGGGCATGGTATATTTTGGGGAAGATGATTGCCAAATAACATGATCCGTACCAGTTGTCAGGCAATCTCACGTAGGCATTTCTCCCACACACAAAGTATACATTTGGAATTACTTGCATTCCTTTCAGGAAGTCTTTGGTATAATATTCTATATTAAAAGCATGTTCGCAACTGACTTCTCCTACGTATACATTTTCGTAATACGTTTTGGCTCTGTGAAGACATAATTTCCCTCTTTGCGTTTTATCTAAAGCTATTGGACCACTACTACCTTTTCTCTTGTGTGCCTTCTCTTCTTCGGTCCAATCTGTTTTCCCCTGTCCTGATTTCTTCAGGATCTTTTGCCTTCTATATCGATCATCCACCTGCCCTATAAACTTCTTCTCGACTTCTGACACCTTGCATGTCAGATTATTTCTACGGGCATGTGAAGTATCTAAGGTAATCCAAGGAATGAAGAACTTGGCCAATCTGTCTTCACTCTTCCAGTAGTCCCATTTGTTCATTTGCTTGTAATTTGGGACTTCTGGTAACACAGAATCATAATTGGAGAAATAGTATTCAAAACTATCTCTCCCATAAAATATACTAAGCAATAAGCTACATGTAATGCCATATGTCAGCAGGAGGTGATGATATCTAATGCCTTCGTCTACAGACGCCGGCAACTGCATGCAGACATAGCAGTCCTTAACCTCCATGGCATCCACGTATTCATACAGAAGTTTAGCATAAGCGTTTGACCTATAGTCGCCTTGGGACTCATCTATGTGTAACCTACGGACTTCTGCTGCTAATAACGCTTTCTCCTGTACATTTTCTCCCTTCTTACTAGCAACAGTGGGTTTCGGTGTCACTACAGCCTTGTCATCAGTTACCTTTGCCTCACTCTCATGTCCCATAACATAAGATACAGTTACAACTAAGGCTATAAGAAAAATCACTCCTACTATTAGTGTGCCTATTATACATCTGGCCTTTCTGTTTGGGGTGCCGGTCTCCATTTCTTCAGATGGTACTATTCCTTTCTTTTCTGTAACACAAAGTTCTTTTCTTTCGGCTCCTTTACAGTCTCTTTTAACGTTCCAGTCTTTAGAACCACCTGTGGGAACTGGCACTCCTCTTTTGCAATGTCTTTCAAGCTTTTTACACAGACATCCCTAGCCCTTCTCCGTCAACTTATAGGGAAGTCCCTACAATTCTCTGCTTCCTGGGCGCTAGGTAATCTTCTTTCTCTTCTCGCTTATTTACAAAGTCTTTTAAGCATCCACTATAAGGCCTGGGCCTGCGGCTTGAATAGCATAGTTCAATATTTCCAAGCGAAGGATATTCTCCTCATGGTCTGTTACCTTGTTTCCAAAGTCGGGGAATTGCAGTTCAGTGAAAAACATGTGCTTTAACTTGCTTAAGCGGGGAGGGCTGGGGAGTGTGAAAGTTAGTGTCCCTTCTGCTTCGACTCCGGGCACTAACAGCTTTACTTCCACCTTGATGATAGGTTCAGAGCAGGACACCAGCACCGCCCTGATCCTACCTGTCGCTCGTTCCCAAGACATCTGTCTCCAGATATGTCCACTCAGGGGTGGCGTATCTTCTGTTTGGCACACGTATTCTCCTTGATCTTCTTGGATCGGGTGCTGCAGCGCCCTGAGCACCTTCTTCCTGATCCGAGTCTTCCGATATTGGAGCAAGGGTTCTCTCTGGCGTTGACCTCAGGCTTGTACTCCTTCTTGGCGGCCAACTGGCTTCTCCACGCCTTACCCTTCTGCTCCTTCTCCTTCGGCATGACTCGCGTTCTCTGTCGGCTGGGTCGGAGTCCGACTCGTCCTCCCAGCTACTTCCTCCTTCTGTAGCGTCGTCTGTTTCACTGTTGTACTGACCGTCCTCAGCCTGGTCAGACACGCTTCCAGCTTCTTCTTGCACCTCTACAGCTTGGCTAGCCCCCTCTGTGGCTTCTCTGTCCGCTTCCAGACTTTCATCCGAGAGAGGAGCTGTTTCTTCCAGAGGTGCTGGAACCCTCCGCGTATGCGACGCGTGGATCCAGTTAGGCAGACTTCCCACTTTCACTGCGGTGTTCGTGATCAGGATGACCTGGTAGGGCCCTCGCCAACGAACATCTAGGCAGCTTCTTCTCACGTGTTTTTTCACCAGGACCCAGTCTCCAGGATACAGGTCATGACACGGGCCCTGGCACGATGGAACCTCGGCAGCCTGCACCTGAAGGGACACAGAATGAATGGCGTCAGACAGCCCCTTACAATAGTCCAGGATCGTATCATCTGTGATGTTTAACAGTGCAGCCGTTGGCACAGACGGCAATCTCATTGCTCTCCCCATTAACACCTCATGCGGTGATAATCCTGTTCTCCTGTCTGGGGTACTACGAATGCTCATCAGAACTAGTGGCAGAGCATCAGGCCAACTCAGAGACGTTGATGAGCACATCTTGGCAATCCTGGATTTTATCGTGCAATTCATTTGTTCCACAATTCCTGAAGCTTCTGGTCGATAGCTGCAGTGCAACTTCTGGTCAATGTTTAAAGCTGCACAAATCATATTTACAAGCTCGCTGTTAAAATGTGTTCCCCTATCTGATTCCAAAGAGGCCGGCACCCCGAACCTCGGAATGAGCTCTCTAAGCAATAGCTTGGCTACTGTGAGGGTGTCGCACCTGCGTGTAGGGTATGCCTCAACCCATCGGGAAAATATGCAAACAACCACCAAGACATAACGAAGGCGGTTGCATCTTGGCATTTCTATGAAATCTATTTGCATCCTATTGAATGGTTGACAAAAAGGGACTCAGTTGTTCCTGAGGGAAAAGTCAAAAGTACAAGTAAAGGGTCAAGGAGGGCAAAGAAGGGTGGTGCTCAGTGGAGTGCTACCCTGGGCATCCCATTAGTTGGAATGAATGGCCTCACACACTTTTGCAAGTGTCATGCTTCATCATTGGCCGTTGCTCCTCGTTGGACAGGCGGTGCAATGTCCAACGGGCTCACCTCTAGGAGGGGCTCTTTATCGGAGATCTTTTTTCCAACAGCCTGTGGGTGAAGTGCAAGTGAGGGGCCAAGTAAGAAGTGGATAGTGTAGGTGGGTGAGTTAAAATATAGCCAGGGATACCGGAGAGCAATTTATTCTGGTGGTTCCCGTACTATAATTAAAATCAGTGGGTGGCCTATGATCGCCAGAAGTTAGGTTCTGTATCACGATCTAGGACTACACAACATTCAATGGGGTCAACATGTTTCTCGCTTCTGCAATTATGCTGCGATTCTTCAGGACCTTAAATACATCTATCAACAGGAAAGACCTACAAGTGTCAACCTATAAACATCAAATATTACTATTACTGTTGTACTACCTGATTGTAACTGCTCTTGCCTAGTGGAGACAAAAGGGAAGAGTTATCAAAATACAAGGACAACAGCCGCCCATTTTTGACCGTGAGCACACTGTGATTAAGTGCCGAGAAGTGAATCTGTGCCTGTGACATTCAGTGAGCAGTGACCAATAAGTATCCACTATATTCACTTTTATTACATGTCACCTCTATCACAACATAAAATTAGAAATTAAGAACAGAAAAGGTAAATTAAAACCATGATAGCAGCAGTCTAATTTAAGGTATCCAATATGTCTATCTCTGGAGATTCATTAGATACTCACCTACAGGTCAAGGAGTACAGGTGTCAACAGTACCCGGTAGGTGTGACATCAAGGGAGAGAGCCAATAGGGGTTTAATGGCTAGAGAGAAGACAAAGATGTGTTCTTTTCAAAATTGTCAGGGAGCGCCCAGTGTCTGGGTGTTTCATTGGTGGAATGTTTTCTCTATGCACTGTAGATCTTACACCACCAATATGCACCAATAGCGTTATAATCATCTTATGTAGGAATCTATGCGGGTAAGTAGGCATATACAAGTAATCAATGCCATGGATCAGTCCCTGTAGAGTGATTGCCATATTCATCTTGATATTGGGGTCTCAGGGGTGGATAGACACTATCACAGTACAGCGTTGGCGCTTAGCAGGCGCCTTTAGCAGGGTGTTAAATATTGTAGTATTATCCAGTCTCAACATGTGTAGGATGCGAACCGGGAATTATAACTACAGAGCCCTCGTTTAGGGTTTTAAACATTGTGGGGTTGCCCAGTCTCAAAGCGTATAGGATGTGATCAGGGAATTACAGCCACAGAGCCCTCGTGTTAAGCCGGAATTGGCTGTGAAAGCGCCCGCTTGTACACCAGGCGTCTGGTGTCACGGGTCGGTGTACCGAACCCGCTGCGCTCCCAGGGGGTCGCTATCAAAGGCGCGCCGTGTACTTACTTCTCAGGGCCTCGGTCGAAGCTCCTGCGCCTACCCATCGCTACCGGGATCCGGATAGTGTCGGGTCCCCGGTAGGCTGCAGTATTTGTTGCTCGTTTGGGGCGTCACCCTCATGGCTCGTAGGTCACGTGTTAGGTTATGCAAACGTGGTCGCCATCTTGGAAAGGGGATTCCAAGTGCGCTCACATTGGAAACCTGGTGTTGGCATTGGAGGGTGTGTTGGATTCAGAATACTCTTAGGCGGTGGTTATTGGTAGTGTGAATCTATGAAAACGGATGGGTCAGCCCTCTTGTATTTTAAGAGTTAATCGGGCATATCGCGTCTCTCACGTGGAATGGTGTTAAATATGGGCGCCATCTTAGTAGAGTGAAGAGGTGATCAGTGCGCCCCTTCTTATATATTTATTATCCCAAATGAGGCTCTATGTGTTTAATTACAGTGGTCAATTTATATCGTTGGGAGACCCTAGATGGATATGGGTTATATGCGTTCAGCTCCCTATAAGTATCGCCACTCTGGATATGGGATACATACTGCAGAATATTATAGACTATTATACATTTAGGCCTGGGACAATGACAGCCGATATATTTACAGGCTGCTCCATGGTATATCTTCGTTAAGCCCCCGTTTGTCAGATGATAACCTATGTATCCAACGCTGCTCCTTGTGGAACAGGTCCTGTTTGGATCTGCTGTTGGGTATTTCCAGGATAACCCACCAAATAGAGTCAGCAGTGTGGTTATTTTCTAGGAAGTGACGACACATCTTCGTGTTGGTCTTTTTGCATCGGATATTGCTGCGATGCTCCGATATACGAGTCTTGACCAATCTGGTGGTCATACCCACATATTGTAATTCGCAAGGGCACCTAATGAGGTAGATACAATTGGAAGAATTACAATTCGTGTGATTGTGAATTTCCCAAGTGAATGTCTCGGTCAAGTTGATAGACTTGGTGACATTGGTAAAGGGGCAGACGCTGCAGGAGCCACATGGATAATGTCCCTTCACTGGAGGGAGTTGCCATAGTGTGTTCTGTCTGCGAACCACATGTTGTTTTGGTCTGGTATGGACCAGGACATCTTTGATGTTACTGGACCTTTTGAAGGCAAACCTAGGGGTCTCCAGAGTCAGCTCTCCTGTATTGAGAATTTGCCAATGTTTCTTGACAATTCTCTTAATGTCATTGGAGATCGGTGTAAAGGTCGTAACACACGTCAATGGTATGGTCTCTTGTGAGGTTCTGATGTTGTCCTCTAGGAGTGCCTCTCTATTGTTGTTCTGTGCCCGCTTACGAGCTTTATAAATCTCACTGGTGGGGTAACCTCGTTCTTTCAGATTTCGTGAAAGAATACCGGATTCACTCCTGTAGTCAGTGAGGTTGGTGCAATTCCGCCTTACCCGCAAAAATTGCCCAAAGGGAAGGTTCAATCTCAAGGCTCTCGGGTGGTGGCTGGTAAACAGTAACAGACTGTTCCGGTCAGTAGGTTTCCGGTACATTGTGGTGTTGATCTTGCCACCTTCCAGTCTGATAGTAAGGTCCAGGAATGCAATCCTGGAGTCTGAGGCAGTGATCGTGAAGTTCAGAAAGTTATTCAGGGTGTTCAACCATGCAAAGAACTCCAGGTATTGGTGTGTTGTACCTGTCCAAAGTATGAGGATATCGTCAATGAACCTCCTCCATAGTATGATGTTAGACTGGTAGGGGTTCATTGGTCCATTGATGTATTGATCCTCAAAGTCTGCCATATACAGGCATGCCACCGAAGGGGCAAAGGTACTGCCCATGGATGTACCCTGGGTCTGTTGGTAATATTGCCCTTTAAATTCGAAAAAGTTCTGAGTCAGGGCAAGTTCAGCACATTCCATGATGAAGGAAGGTGGTGTTGCCGATGTCCATACTTCCATGTTGAGTGTCCTCTCTATAACCCCGAGTGTGGCCCTCTGTGGAATATTGGTGTAGAGGGCCTCCACATCAAGGGTTATGAGGAAGTCAATGTGGGTGCCCTCCTGTAGATTGTCAAGGAGGCGTAAGACATCTTTGGTATCCTGTACATAGGAAGGGATTCTCTTCACCAGGGGTTGCAGGAAATAATCACAAAATTGTGATAAAGGCTCCAGAATGGAACCAATCCCTGATACAATCGGGCGTCCAGGTACCGGCGTTGTGCCCTTGTGAATTTTGGGGAGGGTATAGAAGTACGGTACTCTTGGATCCTTCTTAACAAGAAATTCAGCCTCTTTCTTGGTAATCCATTCCTGGCACTCTGCAGAGTCCACCAATCCCGTAATGGTGGTTGTTAGCCGAGTGGTGGGGTCCGCCGGGATAGGGGTATAATAACGTCTATCCCCTAGTTGTCTTAGGCATTCTGTTTCGTAGTCTTTAGTGTCCATTAGGACGGTGGCCCCACCCTTGTCAGCCTGTTTAATCGTGATTGTTTCGTCATTACCCAAAGAGTTGAGTATTTGTTTCTCCATGTTGGACAGATTCTGGAATTTCTTGCATGGTTTCAATGTCCCAATGTCCTTGAGCACAGCCTGCTCATATGTTAGGACCTCGTTGGGTATCATCCCACTGTGTGGTGTAAAAGTGGATGGATTGTGGAGACCCGAGTCAGTGCGTGTCTCAACGACTTTTCCATCAAAGAAAGCCCTCAGTCTAACTTTCCTGAAGAATTTTCGAATCTCACAAGTCAATTCAAAATTGTCGATTTTCGGGGTGGGCACAAATCCCAATCCTTTTTGGAGGACTTTTTCTTCTGGTATCGAGAGTTGGCGTGATGAAAGGTTCACCACCAGGCTTACTTCCTCCCTGTCCTGCTCCTCGTTTCCACCCCTGTAGTCTGTGTATCTTCCCACTGGACCCTTTTGTCCGGAGCGTTTCCTCGCGTGCGCCCGCGCCCTCTGCCCCGGCCTCTGTCTAAAAAAGGCTGTTGGTTCACATTTTGTGGGGCAAACTGAGGGGGGTATGCGGGTCCAAAGGGGTTCATGGGGTGTTGGAACGGTGGAAAGTGCCACATCGGAGGACCCTGGTAGGGGTAGGGTGGTGGTTGGAAAAAGGGTTGTCCCCTTCTCCCTCCTCTATTGCCTCTCCGGGGTCTAGGTTGCCATTCGTCTCCACTGGAGTTATCATCGGTGTTAGAGCCTCTCTTTGAAGAGGAGGCGCTTGAGTCGGAGAGATACCCTGTCCCCGTAGGGACAAAGTCGTCCTTGAGATAAGGGTAAACTTTTTCTTTGGAGAATCTGTCAATATCTTTTTGTAATTTTGCCACTTTTTGTTTCATCAAGAAATCCTTGTGTTCTGTGATTTCTTTGTTAAGCTCTGCCAACTTGGTCTTAAAACCAGTGTTCTGTCCAGAGTTTTTCAAGGCGCTTTCTGCTGCCTGGATTTTAGTTAGGAGCTCATCAGCCAACCGTTGGGCTGTGTTGACCAGAAGAATCAGTAAGTCATGCGTACATTTCCAAGAAATGAGAGACCTTTCTATTTTAAATTGGCCATCCTCCCAGAAAATTCTGGGGAAGTTCTTGACGATGAGACCGTTGGGTGCTATTTTGGCCTTAAAATATTCTGCCATTAACGCTCCATGTAGTGTGATTCGGACCCACTCTCTTTTCATGTCAGAGAGTGCTTTCCAATCAGTGGAGTTGCTCCCTGTTGCAATTTCTAGGTCCATGCCTAGTATAGATGGAAGCCTATGGATAGCTGCTGCATCATCATCACCAAAACTGAGTCCTTGTCCGTCCATCTTGGGACAGTACGGAACTCTCTGGTGAAAGTAAAAGGAAAGATCAAGGGGAATATTATGGGGGATATTACTCAGTGGTATATCAACCCGGTCCAAGATATATTAGTCAAGGACTCAGAAAGAGGAGGGGGACTTCTTACTTGGCCCCTCACTTGCACTTCACCCACAGGCTGTTGGAAAAAAGATCTCCGATAAAGAGCCCCTCCTAGAGGTGAGCCCGTTGGACATTGCACCGCCTGTCCAACGAGGAGCAACGGCCAATGATGAAGCATGACACTTGCAAAAGTGTGTGAGGCCATTCATTCCAACTAATGGGATGCCCAGGGTAGCACTCCACTGAGCACCACCCTTCTTTGCCCTCCTTGACCCTTTACTTGTACTTTTGACTTTTCCCTCAGGAACAACTGAGTCCCTTTTTGTCAATCATTGCTACTTGGGGCTCTGACTCATGTTGGACCTTCCATTCCTCTTCTCTCTTGGAATGGTAAATTGAGCCTAAGGATCAATTCTTGATCCAACTCTGCCACCCCTTCTTTGATACACATCCTATTGAATGGCCCTCCTGACCTCCCTATGTGACTCAGAGCAACTGGTGTTCTCTTCCCTATGTTCAGCTGCTGACAGGTCACACAGCGCTGGCACACTGATTCTGCTGCTACTCTGAATTTTGGGTTATACCAGGTCTGCCTGAATACTCTCAGCATAGCATCCCTTCCTAGGTGTGCTGAACCATGAATCAGCCTGGCCATTGGGCTCACCATCTCATTGGGTAACACTGCTCTTCCATCTGCTGACACCCAGAAGTGAGCCTCACCTAGTACACATCCTGCAGTTTTCCATGTTTGCTTTTCAAAGTCTGGTGCATTTTCTTGCATACCCCTTAAATCGTCCCAGGAGTCAACAGTTTCCAAAACCATAGCTAATTCAGTTCTAACATGTATTCCACCCACTTCCACCTCCGTGAAAGAGTACCCTTGTTCTGCGCAGTACCTTGCGACTTCGTCGGCATATCTATTGCCTTGTGACACGAAGTCCATGTTTTTGGTATGCGCGGTACATTTTACAACAGCGATGGATGCTGGACATTGCAAAGCTTCTAACAGCAATCGAACAAACTCTCCATTACGAATAGGAGAGCCTGAAGAAGTCATGTAACCTCTTTGAGACCACAACTGCCCGTAATCATGAACTACCCCGTAACCGTATTGGCTATCGGTGTATATGGTGACTCGAATTTGTTTGCTTGCCAGGCAGGCACGCGTTAATGCAACAATTTCAGCTACCTGAGCGGAGTGTACTCCTTCCAGGCATCCGGCTTCCACAACTCCCATTATTGTACATACAGCGTAAGCTGCTCTCAACTGCCCAACTTCGTCTCTTACACATGAGCCATCGACAAAGAAAACTTCATCGGGGTCAGTCAGTGGCTCATCAACGATGTCGGGTCTCGGTTTGGTGCATAGTTCAGTCACATCAAGGCAGTCATGGTCTGTACATTCATCCTCATCATCAATATCTCTTGGAAGTGGCATCAAGGTAGCAGGGTTCAAGACAGAGCATCTCTTGAGGGTCACGTTCTCTGCAGCAAGAATGACTTGCTCATAGCGCGTGAGCCTGCTATTGGTCAGATGCTGTGTCTTGGTCCTGGTCATCAACAGTTCAACAGAATGGGGCACGTATACCTCTAACGGGTGCCCCATGACAATATTCTCACATCTTTCAATACTGACACCTGTTGCAGCTACGGATTTGAGACATCCGGGCAACGCTGCAGCTACTGGATCTAAAGTAGCTGAGAAATAGGCAACTGGTCTACGGGCATTCCCATGGATTTGGACTAACACAGCCAAAGCACAACCCTCTCTCTCACAACAGTAGAGCAAGAATGTTTTATTGTAATCAGGCATTCCCAGAGCAGGAGCACGACACAGGTCCTCTCTCAGCTGCAGGAACGCCATCAAACAGTCCTTGTCCCATGGTACCGGATCACTCACCTCCTTGTGCGTCAGTTTTTGCAGTGGTTTTGCTTTCAGTGAAAAGTTGGCTATCCACTGTCGGCAATACCCCACCATCCCTCTGAACATTCTGACCTCTCTCTGTGTTTTAGGCGCATTCATCTTCATGATCGCCTCTATCCTGTCTGGTGACACTTTCCGTTTTCCTTTTTCAATTCGGTGCCCCAGGTACTGTACTTCTGTCAGGCAGTACTGCAATTTTCCCGGGGACACCTTGTGCCCATTAACAGCTAGGTGATTTAGCAAGGCAATGGAGTCCTCCCTGCAAGCCTCTTCTGTCTCTGACGCCACAAGAAGGTCGTCTATGTACTGGACCAGAACTGACTTCTGGGGCAGCACTAGACTTTCAAGATTTTTCTTCAACAGCTGGTTAAAGATCGATGGGCTTTCTGTATACCCCTGGGGGATACGACACCATGTTAATACGCGATCTTCCAGCTTAAATGCGAAAAGGAAATGGCTCTCCTCGTCCAAAGGGATCGAGAAGAAAGCCTGGCACAGGTCTATCACCGTAAACCACTCAGCTTGGAACGGTATCTGAAACAGTATCACTGATGGATTCGGTACCACTGGACAACATGAAACGACTATGTTATTAATCTTTCGAAGGTCTTGCACTATTCTGAGCTTTCCATTCGGTTTCTGCAAACCCATAATCGGGGAGTTACATGGACTACCCACGATTTCCTTCAGTATTCCCTGCTTGATCATGGACTCGATCACGGGCTTTATACCGGCAATCGTTTCTGGAGTCAATTTATACTGGGGTGTTCTTGGAAACTCAGCATGCGGTTTTACTACTATCTTAACTGGTTCTACTCCTTTGACTAGCCCAATTTCCTCCCCAGTGAAATCCCACACTTCCGGGGCCACGGTCTCCCTTAGGTCCCATGGAAGCTCATCCACTGTCAAGGTGGGATATAGTTCCACACATATTCTTGAGTTTGCGACTTTGAAATCTGCGTCATCGTCGTTGGTCAACACCTCCACTCCTTGAGGTGTGCAGTATATTGTACAATTTAATTTACACAAAAGGTCTCTTCCTAGCAGACACACAGGACTAGAATCGCAAACCACAAACTGATGCTCATCACTGTATTTCCCTATTTTCACCTGTACTGGTTCTGTCAATTGGCTGGTTATTCTCCTGTTTGCGACCCCCACCACTTGTATTGTCTCTCCAGACATGGGCAGGTCTGGAACTGCGGCTGATCTGATCGTGGATCTAGTGGCTCCTGTGTCCACTAGGAATGTCGTGGGGCACCCTGCCACTTCGGCCTCAACATAGGGTCCCCTCTGATCCACCTCCAAGACTGCCCCGAGGGTGCAGTCCTCTCTTTCCACTCTCTGTCCAGTTAGTGGGTCTACGTAATAGCATTCCTCTCCACCTACAAACAGAGGCATCTGTCTATATGTCTTACCCATAGTCCCTACTCTGGGTGGCTGGGGGAACTGGGCTCGTGGAGGTGGAGTCCCCCCTTTGAGCACCTTTCCCTGGTATGGCGTTACCCCTCTCGCAGGCGTACTCTGGACCTCTTCCTCCTCTATCTCCTGTTCCCCTATCTCAACGTTGTAGGGACACTCGCGTTTCCAATGCCCCACCTCGTTACACTGGTGGCACCGTGTCGTTTTCTTCAAGGCAGCTATGTCTATTCTGGGTTTAAAGGTGGAGTTCTCCTCGTTGCCCTTGTTCTGGCTATACTGCTTCCTACCCCCAGTACCTGTTCCTTGTTGCTGCTGCTGTGGTCCCCCTTTAGCTGACTGCATCTGTACCACCATCAATTTCTCCTTTAGTTTCTTTGCTTTAGAATCTATTTCATCACAACAGTACCTAGCATATCTCAGGATTTCGTCCAAAGGTTTGTTTTGCCAACAAATCAAGTGTTGCTGAATCATTAGACTAATGTCTGGTCTCAGACCCAAAACGAATTTAGACACAAACTGCCCTATATCTTTAGGATCCATTACGTCCAACCCGCTGTACTGCTTGAATGCTTTCAGCAATCTCTCATAATATTCATGAACTGTCTCTTTGGGTTCTTGTCTAGTTCGATCTATTTTGACCCAATCGATGTCCTGCATTGGCACCTTTTCTTTCAGCCAAGTCATCACTCTCTCATATTTGGCCATTACTGTCTCGGACGGTCCATTTGTCCGTGTATCTCTCTCTGGTTCCGATGTGGGCCATTCAGCACTAACCTTGCATGCTGTCCACAAGTCTCCTGGTACCACTATATCGAACAGAGTGTTCAAATCTATCCATAGGACTTTAGAGATTTTCACAAACCTCTCCACTTGCTTGTACCACTCGACGGGGTTCTCCCGCAATTTGGGGAAGGACGTGGTAAAAGCGGCTAAATCTCCCCTACTCCATGGCACATGCACGTAGTTCCCATTTGCAACTTCACGCAAAGGGTATGCCTCTATTCCCTGCAATCCTCCAGGTGTCGTACCAAGCATGCTTCTCCTGACGGTCCCTTTCTTGGACCACCTTTCTTCCCATTTGTCCAATGCCCTCCACGTCCTTATCCCTGCGATCAGTTCCCTTATGTGTGTTTTTAACCCTATTGTTCTCCTCTCATCTAGATCTCGATCCGTATAATGTAGCCTATGGTTACCCTGTAATGCTTTAGTCCTCGACAAGTCTACCGTATATTTTTCTGCTAAATCGACTAACTTCTCATGTGCTGCTCTTGCTTTCCGTGTGACATCTTTCGACATGAACAATATCTCATCCTGTTCATACATGTCCATTCTTTCTAAGGGTAAGGTACCGTCCACCATATCATCTAGATCAGACTTTAAGGTGGCAACATCGAGTCTTTTGGCTTTTATCTCTGCTCTCAGTATGTCCTTGTTTGGTGGCCCATTGGTTTCTCTTCCGTCCCAGCTCCGGGCTCTACGCTTAGGCTCAGGGGAATTAGGGAGAGTTCTCCCTTGTTCCCATCTTTCCAGATCCCATGCTCGGCCATCCTGCCTCGGGAGATGATGAAACACAGGCCTGTTTCTTCCACTCCTATTTTGTCCATTCTCTCTGGCCTCCCTCTCTTTGGGACAGGATTCTCTGCTGTTCTCTACCCTGTCGCTATTCTCTCTTTGCCTAGTGTCGCTCAGTATATGGTAAGTTCCTTCTCGGCTCCCCATGTCCCCCGGACCACGTTCTTGTCCGCGATCCCAGTGGTTATGGCAAGGTCTCTCGCGACTCCCATTCTGTCCGTCCTGCCCAGACGCATGGTGAGTGCACTTAAAGCTGTTTCTATACTCCTGCGTTCTCCTATCCTCTTCGCTGTGAATCCGGCGAGACACCCCCTCACACTCAGGGCTTCTGGTAGGGCAAGGGTCTCTGCTACTATCTTGTCCCTTCTCATCCCACTCTTGGCGACTTTCATCCGCTCCGCAATGAGTCCGGGTTCTGCTATCCTGGCTTTCTCTTTCAGCTTCTGCTGCTATAATGCTCTTATGAGCCTCTACTGCCTCATCCCATTTTTTCATGTACTCGTTTAGCTCCTGGAAGGATTTGCGTCCTGACCCCCTTAGATCCGTCGGCCATTTAGGTCCCTCCGGATCTCCTGTCGGATCTACTGTTGTGTGTACTGGGGTGCTCCAATCCCTCGGCCTGGGCATCTGACTTGAAGAGGTGATAGTATCGTTCCTCCTTGCTATCTCTACTCTCTCCCTGTCCCTTCTTACCTGTTCCTCCCCTCTGCCTCTCTCTGGGTCATAAATCGATACAATAGGGCCTATAGTAACCGATACTTGCAGGGCATCTGGCAGTGCGTAGGAAGTGGCACACTCTGTTTCTGGGGCCCTCTGTACCACAGACCTTCCGACTACCTGCTGCACCGGATTAGGCTGGGACAGTTCTTTCTTAGCAGGGGGATCCCAATCTGTTATGGGAAGCGGTCCATACTCCCCTATGCTAGCCCCCCCCTCTCGGCTTGGCTCTTCTTTACCTGTTTCTTTGTTGTACGGGGGTGGCCTATCTGTTAATAACCTATTTATCAGGCTGTCCTCTGTCTCGCTCTCATCATCCTCCTCACATGGACTCTTGTTTGGGGTCACTTCTAATACTGGGTACAGTTTGTTTACTTCAATGTTATGCACTCTCCATCTTTTAGCATCCGCATCCCACTTAGCATCCTGTACTGCTCTTACCGATCGTTTCACCCTCTCTTGGCGTCTATTCAGGTTTCTCTCGTGCGCCGCCCTAATCCAGGCATTGAGAGCTTCGAACTGGGTCGGTCTAGGCATAGGTCTCATTGAGGTCATAACTGCTTTTAATCGGTGTAGCACCTCTAATCTGAACGTCCCGTACTTAGGAAACGTCAGTTCCTCATTTCCTTCTGTAATCTTACTCCACTCTGAGATCCACATAATGGTATGTAACCCCACATTCACCGCCATATAATAAGCCGGCGTACCCTCCGGCGGGGCTTCTTCCCCTTCATAAGATCTTCGCCTTTCTCTCTTAAATGCCGCTCTTAACCATTTAAAACATTTCATGTTCAAACGTATAACTTTCAACCTCGCTATTCTGTTTACTTCCTGATGACAATCCACCAATCCTAGCGCGGCTTTTCTAGCTGGCCTATCACAGCGCGGTCTTGTTCCGGCCGGCCAATCCCAGCGCGGCACTTTCTAACGTCACTAGTCTCCGCTTCGCAGCAGCACCCCTCCTTTCTCAGCTCGTCTCCCGGTCATGCATGCGTCCCATTCATACACTGAAAAATGACTACTTCCGACCAAGCCGTCACTTCTCTTGACTGTACGTCCACAGTCTATCTGTAATTGTCACCACAACTGACGAAACCTCTTCCGTCTCTCCGATAGGTTGCTTACACACAGTAACTTCCGACCAGCGTCCGTTACTCACGCACTCACTCTTTCATTCCCCCTATCACGGTCCTGCGGGCGATCAATGGTACCTCATGACCCCCTTCACTCTGGTTGACAATTACTCTGGATGTCCGATACACCCGAACCACTTAAGCTCTCCTTGAACTTAAGATTTGCACCGGTTGCGCGCGCTCACAACCTGTCTACAGGCATTCAACTCCGCTAGACATTACAACATGGATACAACACAGAAACACCGCAATCTAACACGCATGACCCTTTATACTCACTCTCGACCGATACTGCTGCTTTTCTGGTCTCACGTCATCCGGATCTTCTTCGGCGGGCGATTCTTCCGATCATCGATCTCTAGGGGCCTTGGGGTAAGCTGACCTGGCCTAGGTCACCGTCCTCAAGAAGGCAACCATCCTCTATAGCTACCAACTGCTGGGGTTCGAGATTCGATCAATATCTTATCACTCCTGATCTAACCCCGATTCTGGTCGACTGAATCTTTATTGCCTGTCATTGAGGAAAGAAGGTGCATCTAATACCAGGTCCGTTCAATCAATAACAGCTTGACTCGGAAGAACCACAGACTACTTCTAGCTTTCAAAGGTTTATTATAAAATCAATATAAGTTGCAAGTACAGGCACCTCAAAATGAGATTCACGAGGTATACCGGCCCAACTACATACATATGCTCTCTGAAAGCCCTCAGACGAGCAATGAAAACTACAAGTACCAATTCTAAGAATAACAGGGCTACAAGCATGGACACGTATTGAGATCTCTCTGACATTTACAGCAGGAGGGAAAATACAGGTTAGGCTGTCCCTACCCTGACCTGGATGGTATCCCTACTTAACAAGCTCTCATCCTACCAAAAGGTGTCAGTCGTGAATGTCTTCCTAAGAAGATCACCCACTCTTAATCTCTAAGTGGAAACCTATATTCGCCAGTCACAACCCCTCTCTGCCTACCCATCCGCTCTCTGAAGGGTCCTCAGGCATCTGCTCTACCTCCACCCAGGGGTGCTGTCCCTAATACAAAACAATAACATTCTGAGACGCCCCTCGGGAGACGCCCCTTCACGTGATGTTTTCTTCTGGCTTTTTCCATGATCTTCCCCGTTGAGCCTCGTGCGTTAGAGTTGACCTTGCTTCTCAGACTCGTCTCCGGCCCGCTGATACACCCCAACATTCTCGAACCCTCCTACATGTCTGCGTCTAACTCCTAAACAGTTCTCTATTCATCTCATTATTAATTTGGACCCCCTCACATTTGCAGACAGACATCCGTAGCTGGATCCCCATTCCCATAGACTTCTAACAGAAGTTTGCAACAATTTCTAGACACAAGTCGGCCTGTGCCTTTACGTGCAGATTAGAACCTTTAGGCCTTCAACCCTTCTCGCAGCAGTTAACTAATATAACATGTTAGCATCATTTCTGAATGAATAAAAGGAACTCACATCTATGGAATATAAGTCTAACGAATAAACAACATTAATTATAACATTTGTGCTGTCCATGTAAATGAAAGATATACCATTCTAACTCTTTCAGGCATGGCCATGTGGCCTGTTCCCTTCTGTGCTTTGCAGCACGACCTTTCCCCATTAGCAGCTACATTTATCATGGACCTTGATTAATTACATCTAATAAGGTTATACATTTCATACTCGTTTCTACATTAGTTCCACTTCTATGTGTATATTCTCTACATTGGCTACACAGTTCAGATATAGGTGAATATAATATTCGCACTCATGGCATTTCTCTTCATGACTTGTGCGTACTACATGTAAGTCGGATATACTCATACATTTTACTCAGTTTACGCTCTCTCACATGTGTGGGCTTGTTGAGGGGCCTCGGCCCTATTCTGAAGTTTTTCACAGCGCCTGTTCGGCAGCTTATTATCCAGGCTACAATTCTATCACGCTTGGATTACGCTAGCGCGCTATGTTTGGGCGCAAATAAAGCTGAGATTCTGCGTCTTCAGCGAGTTCAGAACTCAGCAGCCCGAGCTCTTGTCGGACTGCCTCGCAGATGTTCTGCTAGAGCCACTATCAGAGCCTTACACTGGTTACCGATTCAAGCCAGAATCCAGTTCAAGATACTCTGTTTAGCGTTTAAAATCTTGAAAGGTACCAGCCCTGAGTTACTCCGCCCACTCTTAACTCCATACACTCCTCAGCGTAACTTGCGTTCCTTAGGTCAACATCTGGTAAACATACCCAAGTTCAGACTCTGCCGTGTTGGAGGTCGTTCCTTCCGACTTTTGGCGGCCAAACTGTGGAACTCCTTGCCTGTATCTATTCGTAGCATCGATGAGCTTCTCCCTTTTCGGAAAGCCATAAAGTCCTTTCTTTTTCCTTTGACTTAGATTTTTCTCTATTGCAGTTTCTTTTTCCGGTACTATGTTACGGTCAGCGCCGGGACGCCCCTTAGCTGGGGCAGCTGTGCGCTCAAACAAACCATTAACATAACATAACATAACATAACTCCTTCTCTTCTGTCAGTGTGCAGGGCAGAGACATCAGCCACTCCCCAGGGGGTGAAGCCAGCATTGTGGAAGGCAGGCACAGCCCCATTCAGAGTTCAGGTGCACTCCTCCCTCCCATCTAGATGCAGATCTCTCTATGCACCACTGGGTGACTCAGCCTGTACCTGTCACTCACAGAAACCAGACATAGGAAAACACAAACTAGCAGAGGCAGGTTTGAATGGCTAGACAAGCAAATACCTACTTTCTAAAAGTGGTATTTGCAAACACTGAATATTAAAATAAACTTTACTAAAAGATGTAATTTATTATTCTGAGTTCAGGCATACTAAACTAGAATTTCTACCATGTTCTCTGAGACAGTTAGGATTATACAATGTAATAACTCTAACAACCCATCTGGCCTATGGAGAACAGGTAGCCTTGCAATAGTGAAAAACAAAAATGGCTGTAATTCACTATAAGGACATGCCACACACATTAGGGCTTGTCCTACCTTATATTTACAATGCACCCTGCCCTTGGGCCTACCATAGGGGCGACTAATATGTAGAAAAGGGAAGGTTTAGGGACTGGGAAGTGGGTGCACTTGTCCAGTCAGCATGACAGTACCAGACTGCACGCAGGCTCTGCAATGGCAGACCTTAGACACATTTTACCAGTGCTGCAGGCCCACCAGCAGTATTTGCATTACACGCCCTGGCACACTCAGTGAACTAGACTAGGGCCTGACAAGTAAACCAAAGTAATCAAATATGGAATCACTAATCCATACATCAATTTACAATAGGGAGCCCTTGCACTGTGGCACTGAATAGCAGTGGCACAGTGCCCAAAGCATCTAACACCAGCAAAAATACATGAGGCAACAGCAAAAATGAACGGGAGACCCACGCTAATGGTGCCAGGTCTAACAGTTGGTTTGTTACTTCTGTGCTACCCACTATGCTCTCTCCCCCCATACCCTTCTATGGACTTGCTGGGCCCTGGTAAGATAGTGGTGCTTTTATTTTCACTCTTCCTGATAGTTGCTAAGCTGTCGCACCTGGGCTTGGAATTAAGATTCCTGCGTGTTGTGTGGGTCGTGTGGGATTGCGCCTGCTGTTGACCTAATCTTGGTAGAGGCAACTTAACGATTTTGTCACCCTATTGGTCTGATTATTGGGCCAACTAGGGCCCAGTGAGCAAATGGAGTCCTGGCTCCTTTGGATCCCTGAATTGTCTGCGGGTGTCAGGCCTGAAGTGTCTGCCTGGCAGCTGAAATCAGTCCCCCTCAACATAGATTGTATTGAGTTGTTACCCATGTTTGTTTGCCCTAGATCCCCCAGGGTTTCTAATTTATGTAAGCGATCAATTAGAGGGGAAACCTCTTCCTTTACAATGATTTTACATTGAGCCAATAAATCTCCAACCATATTCTGCTCCCAGAATGGATAAACCAGATCAGTTTGGGTATTGACAGTACAGTTTCTAGTTGGATTAGAGGTATCCACACTAGTTGTAAGCCCTCCTTTAGCTTTCTTACTCTTAGGTGCCCCACCGCTTACTTGCTTGCACTTCCCAATCTTGTGTGAAGTAAGGGTAGGACCCCCCTTATGAGTTCCTGTTTCAGGGGATGGCCGTGGTACATTTATTCAAAGTGAGGAAGATGGAGTGGGGGTTTTGGAAGTAGATTGTTCAATCAGCGGAAGGCAAAGATCTGGGGTTAGAGATCTGGGGTGCCTTTCGGAGAGTTCTATTTCTGAAGTTACTGCCCCTTTTGCCCTCTGTAACATTCTATTAATAGAGGTCAGGGGTAAGAAAGGAGAGGTGGTTGTTTGTGGGCGAGACTGTTTAGCAGCACAAATACATTTCCCTATTGCAAGACTGGGGCAAGCCTAAAATGTCCCTCTCGCTGGGACCCACAACACTCACACTTAGGGCTAATCTATCACCAATCTATCAGATCGTACAGGGATACAATTGCTGATTAGATTACTATAAACTGAACATGCAGAGATCAATAGGGAATCTATCAAAAAAGGGGGCAAAACAACAACCCAGTCCGTTGTAAAATAAAAGGTGAGATGGAAGACTCTTCCCATGTGCAGATGAAAACAGTCTAAAAGTCCTCACTACATATGCTCGCCCCCGTTTACTACCAGGGAGTCCACTGGAACAGATAACAATGTTCGGTGCGGAAGGAGCATTGGATCGTGGAAATAGGCCAGCAATGTCTTAGCCGAAATGGTCGATGGGAGCAAGGCCAAGAGAGGTTGCCCTACCTTGCCTTTTCCTGGCTGGGAGTGGGACATCTGCTGCACTTACTCATCTGGCGTCTGACTCATTTGGCATACTTAGAATGACTCTTCTCTTGGTGTCTAATTAATCCGCACCTTGGGATAGTGCCGAGTTTTATATAGCATGAGCTGGACCCGAAGATATCAGAGCGCTTTACATGAGCACCAATTGCATTACAGACGGAAACATTCATTTTTGTTGGGCACAGGTAGATTAAGTGATTTGCCTTGAATCACAGGATGTTGAGCGTGGTTGTTGTGACTCGAACCTGGTGGAGTCCTATGGTGTGGAGGTTGTTCAGGAGGGAGGCGGAGTTGGGGTCCTAGTAGTTGTCGAGGTGGAAGTTGAGATCTCCTAGCAGCGTGAAATCGGTGGAGGTGATGGCATGCAGCGTGATGATGTTGGTGAAGGAGTTGGAAAAAGGTGCGCGGGTTCAAGGGGTCTGTAGATGTGGGTGCCTCAGAGGGTGGGGGGCGGGTTGGTCTGGATCTTGAAATGGAGGCGTTCCATCAGATCTGTGGAACCGTCGGAATAGGTGCTCAGCCGCAGATTGGCCTTGTGGGCAAAGGCGATGCCTCCTGCGGGGTGGTTGGGGCGATCCTTCTGGGTGAAGTTGCATCCTTCTGGGATGGTGATCGAAATGTCTGGTCCTGAAGCGGTGTTCGTCCAGGTTTCGATGAGGAAGGCGATGTCTGGGGCGGTGCTGTTGTGGAGGACACAGATTTCCTTGGCGTGTCTGTGGAGACAGCGAGCGTTGAGGAGGATGCATCTCAGGGTTTAGGGTGCAACGGTGTTGTTGCTGGAGGGAGGTGTAGGGTCCTGGGTCTTGACGAAGGGGAAGGAGTGGTGGCAGTGGCGACAGGTGCAGTCCATGGGTGCTGAAAGGTGAGGAGCGCTTGCAGCTGTAGTTCTAGCCAGCGTTGAGTTCGTGGAGAGCCGAGGAGTTGTTGCGCTGGCAGGAGGATCAGGAGTCCTGGCGCTGGTCGCAGTCTGGTCATGGACAGGTGCAGACGGGCTTTCCTTTGGCGCGCCTTTGGTGCGGCCGCTGCAAGGCCGAGTTGTGGCCTCCATTAACTAGAGGTCGGGACGGGGGGGTGGGAGCGGGAAAAACACGGGAGGGGCCGCGGATATAGCTGCGTGGTACTGGCAAAGAAGGGAGGAGGGTGAAAAAGGGGATAAGCGGCTGAGCAAAGGAAAAACAGGGGTGATAACAGCAGAAATGGAAAATAGAACAAGTCACCAGACAGAAGACAAAAAAAAAGAAACAAGAGATAAAACCTTGCTGCTTGCTGTTGCTGCCCGGAGGATCTGGAATCTTTGCCTGCCGTCGCTGGATTGTGCCCCGTGCTGAGGGGAGGAACCTCCATCTTGCATCTTGCCGGACCCGCTGCGCGGGTCCCGCTGCGCTAGGAGTCACTGTGGGGAGGCGAGCAGAAAAAGAACTGAGCCCTCGTGAACCGGCAGGGCTGCGAGCAGCCCAGCAGGGACTCCATTTCCCAGGAGTCCCTGCGTGTCACACCTGTGGCCGCTCTCCCTGCCGGCCACGCCCCCCAACACCGTAAAAGCAGCCCGTGTTAGAAACACTGCGGGAAACCTTGCTGCTTGCTGTTGCTGCCCGGAGGATCTGGAATCTTTGCCTGCCGTCGCTGGATTGTGCCCCGTGCTGAGGGGAGGAACCTGCATCTTGCCGGACCCACTGCGCGGGTCCTGCTGCGCTAGGAGTCACTGTGGGGAGGCGAGCAGAAAAAGAACTGAGCACTCGTGAACCGGCAGGGCTGCGAGCAGCCCAGCAGGGACTCCATTGCCCAGGAGTCCCTGCGTGTCACACCTGTGGCCGCTCTCCCTGCCGGCCACGCCCCCGACACCGTAAAAGCAGCCCGTGTTAGAAACACTGCGGGAAACCTTGCTGCTTGCTGTTGCTGCCCGGAGGATCTGGAATCTTTGCCTGCCGTCGCTGGATTGTGCCCCGTGCTGAGGGGAGGAACCTGCATCTTGCCGGACCCGCTGCGCGGGTCCGCCGGGCTAGGAGTCACTGTGGGGAGGCGAGCAGAAAAAGAACTGAGCCCTCATGAACCGGCAGGGCTGCGAGCAGCCCAGCAGGGACTCCATTGCCCAGGAGTCCCTGCGTGTCACACCTGTGGCCGCTCTCCCTGCCGGCCACGCCCCCAGCCCTGCCCCAGCCCTAGATAACTAGCTGGAGTCACCGCTGCGCGGGAGCGAGCGGGAGCGACCGGGGCGAAGAGCGGGCTAAGAGCGGGCCGTTTGAGGCCGTTCGAGGTCTTCGAGGACTGGACTGGGCCACCCTCTTTCGTCCTTTTCCAACATTTCATCGTCTGAGCCTAAATTGGCAAACCATTCTATCATCTCATCCCCACTGTTAAGCCAGGGGGTTGCCCTTGTTGTTGTTAAGTTATGTGCACCAGGTTAACACGGAGTAAGGCCGCCAAGGGTGGCCCTCCAATCAATGGCCCCATGGATGATTTCATCACCCGTACCAATATAGCCATACACCATGAACTTTCTAAACTTCAGACTCGTGTCTCCCTGGAACTGGCAGCCGACAGAAGACTGTCCCAGGTAATCGAACTCTCCAAAAAATCCTCCCTGGGCCACATAGCCACCGCGGTTACCCCGGAACGTTCAGCCATTCCCCATTGTGTAGTCACGCAGGTTGATGTTCACCACACCCCGACTCTTCCCCCTCTTTCCCCTACTTTAGAGCCACCGACTCAGGAAAGTGTAGTGAACCTACCCACCGTTTCTCTCAAGCAGGATGTTAGTTTTAATTCCCCCACCCCTGTAATGTTTTCACCTAGGCGTATCACTAGTAAAGATAAACAACCTAAAAGAAAAAGCAATTCTCGGTCTGCTTACTCTCGTAAGAAGGCTAAAATTGCGGTAGCACAACAGCTGAAATTGATTAGTGTACCGGTAACCAATGCTATAGGAGGGTGTGTTTCCAGGGAACAACCACAATGTGAGGGAGCCAAAGAGGGGACAGCCACTGCTTCTTCCACCACCATGGCAGAGAATGAGGGCTTACACGTAGAGGGTCTGGAAAGGAACGAAGAGGAATTCATAGGTTTAGTTTGGGAAACTCTTAAGAAACTTCTCTCTCCCCTTGATCTTAGACTCTCACGCATTGAGAATAACTTGCTTGAGATGGAAAAGAGCATTATTGCCCTGGCCACTCTCGGCCTGAGAAGTCTAGAAAATCAGGGCCTTCCTGTAGTTGACCCACCACCTCAAGTCCCAATATCACAAGCCCCGCAACCCCCCCCTCCAGTACCAGCTTTTGTACGGCCGGTTCCCAAACCGCGGACCGTGGGTGTGGATCATATCACCACCGCCCCCAAACTTAAGGCTCCCAAGCGCCCCATCCCTCAACCATCAGTCAATCCTAATGCAGGCGTCCCACTTAGACCCCCTCCCAGTGAAGTGGCGCACCAACCAACCCAGGGCCCTCCTGTTAAGAACAATTTTAGAGGGGGCTATATCGATCTCCCTCCAGAGGCTAATGATTATGTGGTTGTGTTGACGGGTGTCCCCCGGATTGGAAACGGTCAATACGAGAACCACTGGTCTCTGAAGAATAAGATAATGCATTGGCTTAATGTGAATAGACCAATTCCCAATGGCCGGAGAAGCAGAGTCCCGATGGTACGTAGAATCCCCTGGGTGGGTCCCACAAGGAAAACCAGTTCCGGGGACTGTATAGTGGTGACCTTTGAGGACCCTCACACGGCACACCACATCTGTTCCTGGCCCATTGGTGAAGGTTCTCTTTTCATACCTAGGCCATTGTCCTTTTTTTATCCACCACGCCCTAGACATACACGGGAAGATGACTGGTCACTAGTACACCATCACACATGGAGGAGTCACCCTAATAACCACCAAGATTTCCCCTTAAACTGGAATGGCCTCCTAACCTCAAATAGGTTTGGTGGTCTTGAGGAGGTAGATTGACTCCCAAGGCAATCTGCTCTCCAAGCACCTTCACCACAGGTCCTAGGGCTCACAGAATCTTTTCCTGTGTTCATTGAACCTTCTGCTGCTAGCTCCCTAGGCCCAGAAGGAATGCTATTTGCTTTACCTATAGAGGGGGGATTGAACACTTCATGCACCTTAGATTCCCAAGTCGTAGTTGAACGACTGGACTCACCTCGTATGATTCCCTTGCCACCCATTCAGAATGTCCCAACAGATAGGAAGCTGACCGTTGTAGCAATGGCTCCTAACCATCACCTGACTGAGCCACCGCATAGGTTAAATAGAACAGCTGCGGGGGTGGCAGGACCTGTGCTCAATCTGGCTATACCTGTCAACCCTTCAAGGCAGATTACCCCAGCCAAACCTTTGTTAAAGATCATAAGTTGGAATGTGGCAGGGCTTGCCCGCAACCTTGAAATCCCCGAATGGAACGCCTTTTTGGACCCTTATAACATCTGTCTCTTGCAGGAAACCTGGTGCCTAGAACCCAGGCACAGAGTAAGCTTCACAACCTACTTCGTCCCAGCTTCCCAACAACATGGATGCAAAGGTCGCCCGTCTGGTGGCCTTCTTATCTGGGTCAATATCGCACTAGGTTTAAGTGTAAGCCAAAAGACCACTCATTCTCCTGACCTCCAGAGGATAACTATACTATGCCCAGGGGGAAGGAAGTTAGAAGTTTTTAACCTCTATCTAAGGGGGGCCAGGGGTGGGCATCATCTCTATCCTCTACAGGATTAAACAGTGATCTAGCCGCCTGCAGCATCGATTCTTATGTTCTCCTTGCAGGCGACTTCAACTGCTGCTGTGAACCATTGGCTAGGGAGGACATTCTGGACACTTGGAATGAGGACACAAGGAGAGGTATCCCCACCCTGACCCTAGATCCGATTCCCAAATGGACGCAGAGTGCGATAGACATCAATGCACTCTGCATGGAACACGACCTGAGACCAACTAATGGACGATCCAAATCGGATTCTATGGGTGCGCATACCTACAACAGGATGGGACATACCTCCAGAATAGACTATATCATGCTGAATTATAATCTGTGGTCATTCCACTATGACATGGAGGTTATAGCGTCTTGTGATAGTGACCACAATCCTCTCTCTCTAACCCTCACTCCGCCATGGCTGGTTGGGAACCTAGCCAAGTTTGCCCACAAGTGGAAAACCTCCCATGAATTTGTACCCTCAAACTGTGGCAGGCACCTAAAGTGGGCTAAAGCAGCAGCGGATGAGGAAAGGATGGCTCAAGCAGGGACTATCATGTTAGCGGTGGGGCCGCGCCTCGATGCCTTAGGTGTCACCAGCCAAATTGTTTTACCGATATTCACAGAAACTATTGTGGCATTAAGCGATCTGTTTATTATATCCCAAACCAGCGCGAGGGTTGCTGTGAAAGGTGCTTCTAGGGCAAGAGATAAGTAGTATTCCTCCAAATGTCGGGTTGCTAAGGGGGAACTCATTTCCACAGTGAAAAGCAAGGATCCAGGCAATATCAGACTTGCGAGGAAACTTTACAAAAAAGTTGTAGCTGAGGCTAAGGAGGCTCATGAATACAGTTTTTGGTGGGATCTAGTGGAGGCAAGTACTAGGAAAGATTCCAAGGGGTTTTGGGATCTGCTGAGAGCCAGGGACAAGCCTCTTGATCTTCAGCTTACCTGTAATATCCCTGGTGATGTCTGGTTTGCCCACTTTTCCAAACTGTATTCTGTTCCACGGGGGGCACCCCAACTTAGCATGGGTCTTCTTGCCAGTTCCCCAGCTGATATTTCATTTAACGACTGCCCCTTCAGCACTGAGGAAGTTGAAAGGGCAATCAGCTGTATTGTATCCAATAAGGCTGCAGGTCCTGATGGAATTCCGGGCGACCTGTTGAAGAAATACCCATCATTGTGGAGTAGATTAATTGCCTCACTCTTGAATGAGGCTCTGCTGGGAGGTTCTCTCCCTGACTCATGGAGGGGCGCTGAGGTCGTCCCTATTTTTAAGAAAGGCTGCCGGGACGACCCAGCTAACTATCGTCCTATTAGTCTGCTTGACTCAACACAAAAGGTTGCGGGCAAAGTGGTACTAGGTAGGATCTTGCAGTGGGCTGAAGAAAACCAGATCCTGTCAGATTTCCAGGCAGGTTTTAGAACAGGGATAGGCACCATCGAGCAGACATTTCGCCTTCTAATGATATATTGGAAAGTGGTTGTGCTGGGTGGGGGCAGCTTGTATTTAGTCTTTATAGACTTGCGAACTGCCTTCGACCTGGTCCCACGAGCCCAATTGTGGAATGTCCTCGATAGGTTGGGCATACCCCCTTACTTGTTGGCTTTGCTCATAAAGTTTCATGAAAGCAACTTTGCTCAGATCAGATGGGGTACCCAGGGGGGAAAAACATCTCGTATCCCCATAGATAGGGGCGTCCGCCAGGGGTGTGTGCTTGCCCCCACTCTGTTTTCTCTTTATGTTAACGGAGTGGTGGAGCATCTGCTTCAACACCCGTCAGATGCACCATCCCTGGCTGGCAGGAAAGTTCCGACGCTCCTATTTGCGGATGACACCCTCCTAATTTCAAAATCACCAGCAGGTATCCAAAAGTTGCTTTCTAGTTTCAAGGCCTTCTGTGACATCAAGGGCCTGTCCATAAATATAAGCAAGACCAAATTCCTTGTTCTAAACCCCCCCAGGAAATCTGTTGTCCCTCCTGCCTTAGACTCTGTTCCACTCGAAAAAGTCAAAGAATTTGACTACCTAGGCATTCGACTCTGTGACACTATGAGTTGGAAGGCACACCACCAAAAGGTGTTTCTGACCCATAAGAGGGTTGCAGGGGCCCTGCTCAAAGAACAACGTGCCTCATCCTTAAAACCTATTGGGACACTATTAGACATTTACAGGGCAAGGGTGGTGAGTGCAGCATTGTATGGCGCGGAACTGTGGGGCATACAGAGAGTTGACACCTTAACCCACCTCGAAAACAACTTCCATAAAGATCTTATGAAGTTACCCCACAGTACCCCTACAATCCCCCTCTTGCTAGATGCAGGCACACGCCCAATTTGTGAGCAAGCTAGGCTACGCCCCCTTTTATTATGGGCCAGGATATGGAACGTCCCTGAACTGAGTAGCTATGCAGATGCCCTAAGCGAACTCTTATCCCTATCAGGCTGGCATAAGGTTACCTGGCTCAGGGAGGTTAAGCGACTTCTTTATGAGTTGGCTTTAGGAGACGCTTGGGTCAACAGAACAGCACCTTCAAAACAAATGCTAAAGAAGGCTTATTGGTTATGGGTGGATAACGAGAGATTGTGCAACCCTAAACATTGTAAATCTGCTGCCCAGTTCCTGCTAGTTAAGGAGTTCCCCTTTAGAGAACCGTATCTGGACTTAATCCATAACTCGGGCGACAGAGCATTGTACTTTAAATTTAGGGTGGGTGTACTTCCCTTAGGATTGTTAACTTCCACCTGGAAACCACCATTTCAAACTATACCTTATTGCCCCTTCTGTGACTCAAGGGTTGAGTCCATAGCTCATCTGTTGTTTGAGTGCTATGCTTATGCTGTGCCTAGGTTGAGATGGTTGAAGCCCCTATGTAGGAGTCTGGGCACAAGATCACATTTGGAAGCCTTACGCATATTGCGTTCAGATGCCCGTCCCTTCTTTGCCTGCTGTATGGCTAAATTTCTGGGCTGGGCTTGGAGGATAAGAACTGCAAAGAAACAGTTGACACAGTAATGTGCTTCGGCCTGTACTGGCTCTTAAAATTTGGCTACTAATTTACTTTTTTTAAAATGCCACTGTTGATTCTGTAGGCTTTTATACTGTGTTTTGTTAAACTGTTTTTTCTACTGATGTAATGTATTGCTTTTATGATATGTTTTTATATCGAAATAAAGCTTTCAATCAATCAATCAATCCAAAAAAGAAAATCTGTGAGAGGACTAGCATTGCGCTTAAGGGGCTGGTGTGCAAGGTTAGTGCAATAGTGACAGATTGTCTAGCCCATGTTTTCATTCCAACCTGAGCAATTGATCAGGAATTACTTGTTCCCAAAATGCAACAAGATGTAAGTGTAATCAAGTTAGGGAATACAATGTTGTAATGCCTGTTACTTCCGGTAAAAAGATATTAATGTTCTTTGTTGTAGGTAGAGAGTAAAAGGACAAGTCAGATCCCATGGCCTCGAGATATGGACATTACCAACCCCAGTGAAGGATGCAGAGTCTTAGATGCATTCATGCCCACAAGTACAACGTCTAATATTGTAGCACCCACAGAGAGGTTGTCTGATGGTCCTGAAAAAGAAAGAAAAGGAAAGAAGGTGTGCAAAGTCTGTGTGTGTACTGTGATAGATGCGGACATTATGTGAAATACCGTCACAATAAGATTAGAAATCAAATAACAATAACAAATCAGAAAATGTTACAGCTGGGGAACAACTGGATTCCTCGACAATGGACGAACTGACTGAATGTCTTCACTCAGCACAGTAGCTACCTACCAGGGTGAGTGAATAAATTGCATCAGTTCTATAATGGACAGTAATTACTAAGCAATCCTAAATTGCACATTTATAATTCCTAGGAAGAGCTATCATTGCAAACCTCATGAATAGCTTGGCTGTGTCTCCAACTTCTATTTCAATCCATAATTAGAATACCGCATTGGTATATAGTGGGTCAACTACAACCACTAATGTTACTTCACCCCGGTTAATACAATCTCCTGGCTGTCAGGTGAGCATTAAGGCTAGGGCCCCTAGCTGTGAGGCAGTAAGGTTACAGCTTCAATTTTCTGTTATATCCACTATTCCTATTTCTACTGCCTCCACTTCTCCCAACATCGTTGACAAAGAATCAGAGCTGGTACCAATAGTTTGAGCAGATCCTTTGTGGAAGCGTACAACAAACCTCAGTTGGATAAAGGTTCACCTTTTCTAGTACTGAGGAGAAATGTAAAATACCTCTGGATTTCATCAGTTAAATTCTTGTGTGTAACTTATTTGGCGACTCCAAGGGGCACATTATCAAGACAGGAGAGAAAACTATAGCCGCTTTATCGGCAGGAAACTGCTGATAAAGCGGCGATAATGGGCTTGATAATATGCTCTATGGAATTCCAATCGAAGCCCATGTTAGATATCTTGACATCTAACATGGGCTTCGATTGGAATCCATGGAGCATATTATCAAGCCCATAATCGCCGCTTTATCAGCAGTTTTCAGCCAATAAAGTGGCGTTAATTTTATCTCCTGTCTTGATAATATGCCCCCAAGTGTCTTTGGGCCTCTCAGTTGCCAGGTTCCATGTTGGGCACAATGTTGTCTTATTCCTTTATTTTATTGAGGTCACGCGCAGTAGATTCCTGAATCTCCAAAAGGAAGCTCTAAAGAAAAAGGGGAAGTGGCGCGTGTCCCTTGCTCCTCTCCTATTGAGTTAAGCTCTGGTAAGGGGGCGTATCTGGAGTCAGACAAACCCACCAGAGCATCTCCCATCTGTAGGTAGCATCTACAGAATCCTTTTCTGTACCCTGAATCAGTACATACAGACTACTGCCAATTCACTATAGGATAATCAATTATAAAGTACACTCGAAAGACTGAGAATGTTAAACATACCACAAAAACGATTATGTATATTAGCGCAAAGGATAGCTCAGATTCCAACCATGCTCATCACATCTTCATTAGTTGCATTACCTGATTACAAAATGCCATGTCATGTAAAACTTCCCAGCATACCTTATTGTCCTATCTGTCTTGATGTCAAAAATGTGCATTTCAGCATCCCCTTTGCATATGGTACAGGTGAGCAAACTCCCTCCCACCGCTATTTTTTCTATCTTTCTTATGCATGGTGCTCTTTGGAGCAAGGATGAGGAAGCTCTTGCTCAGCTCCAATTTCGTAACATAGAATATTGAGCAATAATATTGTAATGCACAGAAGATTCCTACTATTGTTCTTTATTTTTCCTAGAAAAAAGAACATACAAAATCATCTTTCCTTATAGCTATATTTCAGCTGTCGCACTCTTGAACATTGTATGCACCAGAGAGTGGAAAAGTTCCTCCGCTGCCTTATACGCGTGTGTTTGAACAACTTGGGACAAAAGGACACATTTATTAGCTCTGCCATTTACACACTTTAGCCCACTTTCTAGTGGCCACGCTAGCACACAACCAGGCCGGCAAAATAAACCTTAACTTTGCTATGTAAATGTATACAAATGAATGCAAGTTATAGAAGGGATTTAGGCCAGATGGGGAGGTGCCATGGAATTTTAAAAGTCAAAATGTTGATTCTTTGAGGAAACAGAACCTTATATATCTCATCACACTTTGACATCCCTTGTGCACGATTTGTTGCTGGTTCTATTGTGAAGGAACCCGAGAACTGGGCTCCAGGTTTTCCAACATCTTCCAAGTACTAGAGTGTTACAAAATATATTTTAAGTAGAATCAGCCCTTCATTAGCAGTTTTTTCTTAAGTAAAAATGAAACAGTGACTTCACTTTTTAGGTCGTACTTTCAAAACCTCTTGTATATACCTTAATATATACTTCTGTGTGGGCTTATCTGCATTTCATTTATTTGATTCTGTTTCCTTTTAAAAACCTTGCTTGATGGTGGTCAATCCTTCCTCTTTGTCCCTCCTTTTACTTCCAAATAGTAGGAACCAAGTGCTTTATCCTTATGCTTTGGTTGTTTAGGGGACTATTTTTAGATTGAGCTAGAGAGCACATGCATTGTCTCTTTGAGACCTGCTGTAATCAGTCTGTGGTATGAAGTCCATCTCCTCTCTTGCAATTGCTTTTCATTTGTCTATGTCAATATCCTTTAAAAATACCTGCTTTATAGTGGTCGGTCCCGCCTCTGTCCCTCCTTTCTCTCTTCTGTTCCTCCCACAGAGCAGGGACTTAGTAAATATAAATGTAAATGTAAATTGATACTTGTATAGCGCACTACTCACCTGCAAGGGTCTCAAGGCGCTTGTACGAATACCGTTGTGAAACTCATCCTGGCTTTCCCAGTGAGGCGTCCACTCCTGGGCACCCCCAAGGTGGAGGCCAGGCATCCTTAGCGTTGTGGGGGCCGTTGTGGAGATTAAGCTAGCTATTGCCCAGAGTTGCAGAGTGGGACTCCATGATTGGAATAGGCACCGAGGCGAGAATTATCAGGTCCGTGCTTAAATATAGCATTTTTCCTCCCACCTCCTCTTAATGCCAAGAAGATCCACTTGATACATACTTCTAAACTACTTGTTTTGCCTCTCCAGAGCTGCCTAATTACTAAATGGCTCAGCCGCTGCTCAGACGGGGTGTCCCTGGGTCAGTTTCATACGCAGTTCGAGAGCACATTCCACCTTTCCCCCAGGTCACAAGCAGGGACCTTCTTGTGGACTCCTGTGTTCTTTGTGTCTTCCCTGGAGGTGCCCCAGGACCAAAGCAGGTGCCCACATTGGTGGTGCGAAGGGATTCCCTGTACAGATTCATTTACTGTCTTTAAAGGCACAACGTTCTTTAATGGTTCTGGCGTGCTTGCTATCTAATGTGCACTTCACATTTCAGCACGCCACAAGCATGGTAGTGTTACTAAGGTAAAATATATCTGAAATAAGAGTCTAGCGTTTAATTCACACTGAAAGTGGACCTTATTTACCTCACTCTAGGAGTATTTATTTGAAGTACATGATATTCCCTGTTGCTTTGAAATTGTCAGGATTGCGAAGTCAGCAGTCTCAGGCTCGGCCACGAAATGACCAATTTGTAATTAATAACCAATAACTCTGAGCATTATATCACCCACTGAGGAAAAAAACTATAAGCCAGTGAGCCTGTAAAAGGCATTCTCCTAGGGAGGGGCCTCAAGCAAGATCCAGTTGTTTCCTTCATGCTGAGACACAGGGAAAAGGTATAGTATGCTGTGTGTGGGTACTTAAAGTATTTTGACTTCAATACTTTCACTGGTAATAATCTTGATTGTGTGCATGGCTCACACTCCTAAAAGTGCACTTTGAATTCTTGAGCCGCAGCCCCCGCTGACGGCATTAGCTGAAAACCAGAGGTGCACCCCACATTCACACGCACCTCTCCGCTGAGGCACACATCCTCATTCAAATTCAAAACGTCTTTATTCCGATTTCCGTAATTATTGAAATTCCATAAAAGTACATAAAATACATTGCAACATTTACATAAATAAGTAAAAATGATAGAAGGCAATTTGAATTTTACCCGACTTTTAAAAACTATTTATACACAGATATGCGAATGAAAATGTAAGATATTATACATTATATAAAAACTTCTTGATCCTACACTAAAATTGATCACGAGGCACTCAACACATACTAGTGTCATCTCAAAGTGTTATGGGCAAACAAGCATCATATGTTACGGCGATGTCTAACACAAAATTTGAAAAAGTAAACTAGCGATTTAGCAATCCTTTCATGTTCCAGATGCTGGAGAGCCAGATATGCTGGGCGGCACTGCCGCAGCCCAATTACCCTCAGAATAGGGACAACCCACCTCCTGCGCGGAACCTTATAGAACTTACAGAAAAAGGCCACGTGAATGGTAGATTGTGAGGAGGTGGAATCACAAGGACAAGGGCATAGGTTTGGGGACCAATCATTTTGAAGAGGGAAGGAAAGCAAACGATGAAGCAGATTAAATCTAAAGCGGGTCAACAAAAATTTCCCATATTGATTTATACTGTAGTTTAGGTACGGCTGAATTGTGGGCACAGTTTGAATTAACAGACAGTGTTGAACTGATCTTTTCCCAGCCTCGTTCGAAAAGCGCAATTCGCTCAAGTGCGACAAGCAAGCTGTTCTTAGTTCAGTTTTTGTTATGTCCACTATTGAGGGGGGATCGTCATAGTATTTCTCAAGGCCCGTGTCTGTAAGGAATGTCTTAACATAGGCCAACCATTTGATCCTCCTCATATTGTCAAGCTTCAGGCAATCCTGCACAATTGCCCTTGTCAGATGGCACTGTCCGTAACCCAAATTCGCCGCCACAACATGACTGGTTGAATTTTTATTATATCCGAGAGGTAGTCCAATCCCAGTTCGTTATGGCATCCGTATGTAGTTGCGCTTCTCGGCATCGACAACAAGTACTTTAGAAAGGAGTTCTCAATTAATTGGAGCTGGTCTGTATTAGCTCCTCCCCAGACCCCTGCCCCATAGGTTGCTGCACTGAGACACTTTGCCTTATATATTTTGATCATTTCTGCCGGTGGTTTTTTTCCTAGCTTTTGCGCAAAGGAGTTTAGCGCTGTTACAGTCCTAAGAAACACTAATTTACGAGATTTAATAGCTTCTCTCCATTTGAACTTGTTATCAATTAAAATTCCTAGGTAAGGATATGTTAGTGTTTGTTCAAGGGGCACTTTGTTTACACAAATTGTCTTCGGGTTTCTGTATTTTGGGCCAGCATGCATCACGTAAGTTTTTTTTATATTTATTTTTAGGTTCAAGCCAGCCATGAATGAACAGTACTTGTCCAGGACCCGTTGAAGCTGTACTGGGGTTCGGGCAAGAAGAACTGCGTCGTCAGCATATAATAAAGCTGGGATATGCCGACGACCAATAGCTGGAAGATCATCCGGCCTCAAGCCCTTTAGTATACAGGGTAAAAAGGAAGGGGGCCAGAACACACCCTTGTCTGACCCCCTTCTCTACCCGAAAGCTATCCGTTAACTGGCCTTTGGTTCCGTATCTTACTCTCCCTGTGGCCCCCGTATACAGCTCTCGCAGGAAGTCAACAATCGATGGATCAATGCCTATCTGAAGTATGATTGTCCACAGCCTTGAGTGCATGACACAGTCAAAGGCTGCGGGCAAATCAACATACACCATGTGGAGAGAGGCACCCTTAGCGTGAACATATTTCTCAGCCAGGAGCGTCAAATTCAGTGCCTGGTCCACCGTACCCAGTCCCTCCCTGAACCCGTATTGCAAATCCGAGATAACATTTTGTTGGTTTGTCCACTCCTGGAGTCGCTCGAGAAGAATGCGTCCAGCCATCTTCCCGAGCGAGTCCAGGAGTGAAATGGGTCTATAACAGGATGGACTGTTCCTATCGCCCTTTTTGTAAATGGGGACCAGTATCGAGGTTGACCAGGATTTTACCAGGCCAACCTCCTTGGCCGCGTTTAGTACATTTGTGAGGATCGGGGTCCACAGGTCTGGGTTTTGTTTGAACAGATCTGCTGGGACCGTGTCTGGACCTGATGCCTTCCCCCCTTTAGATGATTTTATTACATTTAATACCTCTTTGTGGTCAAAACAGAGAGTTAATGGATATTTGACATGGGGGAGAGCTTCAACTGAGGCCATCTCATGGGGATTCTCCCTGCGGAAGACCTCCGAAAAATACTCAACCCATTCTCTAGCGTCGATAGCGACGTCCAAAGTTGGTACGTCTGCCTGGGCATTCAGAAAAGGAGATCTCACTACCTGCCAAAAGGCAGAACCATCCTTTAGGGCGCTGCTCTTCTGTAGTTGGTCCCACAGGTCGGCTTTAATCTCCTTTTTTCTGTTTTTTATAGCTAGGGAGTAAGCCTTCCTTAAGCTAATAATCTCGTCTTTATCTCTCGTTTCCTTAGCTAAGGCCTTTCTTAGTAATGTGTATGCTTTAGTGCATGCGGGACTGAGCCAGCCCTTCTTCTTATGTTTGCAGACTTTAGTTAATTCTTTCCTTGTGGCTTCAACAATCGCTGCATAGCTAGCCAAAATTTGGGCCGGGGTAGCCAAAGGGTCAAGACACTTCATTATGTGAGAATTACTTGCAGCCACTATTTTTGCCACTACAGCCATCTGATCTAATTTACCCCATTTTAAAGTGTAACCACTCAAACGGTCCAATACCAATTCTTGCTGATCCAGCAGGTGTAACTGCAGTGAACCTTCGTTGTTTTGACTATTCCCAATCTGAAGAGTCACACTTAAAGGAAAGTGATCGCTAAGTACATTGTTAATAGTTTGAAAGGTCTTGATGTGAGGGGCTTTGTTAGTGGAATCAGGGTTTGTGCACCTCTTCCATTGAATGTTGGGGCAAATACAACTGCTGGAATTTTTATTTTGTTAGCAAAGCCCATCTCTAGTTCCACCATTGTCTCGTACATTTTTATTCCCTGTGTGTGTGAAATGCGTAAGCCCATTCTCTTGTTCGTCAATAATCCCGCAGTTAGGGGTATGACTTTTTGTGCACAGGTGCAAATTGAAATCCCCTCCCCAGACTAAAGTGTATGTCTTACTTGCGTATTTTGAACGCAGGGCTTGAAGCAGATCGGAGATCTCGCCTACCAATAGTATGAAATCGGGTGGATTCAGATGATTATAAAAGTTAATTAAGAAATACACTTCCTGACTAGATCTTTGGAGGATAAGTAGTTGGTAGTTAAGCTCTACTTTCGCAGGGATGATATCATAGCAGGGCAAAAGGTTTGAGACATAAGTGATTAGCCCTCCCTTACTCCTGCCAGCAGTGGACCTTTTAGCTGGAGTGAAATAGGTCTTGTAACCTAGAAGATGTATCGGTTCGTTAAGCAACGTTTCTTGTAGGCAGATGATATTATTTGAGTTGGCAGTCTGCAGGTAGCTGGTTTCCGTGTGCTTAGAGGCTAAACCTGCTTTGTTCCAAAAGAGAAAGGTGACTCATATTTCAGCAAAGTCGTGAGAAGTGATTTCCCCGAATACCCGATGCTGTGACTTGTTCCAGCACCCACATACCCACCCATTTCGTTATACTGCTCTTCTGTCCATCCCAAGTCCCCGTGCAGATGGTGTTTCACGGCTTTCCTCCAGGGACCCGCAATAATTCAAAAAGGGATCTTGATTATTTTAACCAGCACCGTGGTGCTTGCCGGGACTTGTAGTTTCCCAATTAGGCTTGAAACCATCAGTATGAAAAAGACTGCATACAAATAGGCAAAAAGTGGCACACGATTTGTGATGAATTTCCGTTCACAAAACAGTACTGCATCTCGATCACAATCTGAATGAAGGAGGCAGCACCACAAGGTGCTTCCCGTGGTCTTCAAGTTCTGAAACTGGCTGCTGTGTACATAACCAGAGCATTGCCCATTCCTCGGCTCCCTCCCGAGCCCTCCCAAGTACCACACATCAGTGTCCCATCACCAAATCTAATTCATTTATCATGCATTCGTACCTTGTTGTAGTCTGCTTAGCTTCTCTTCTGTGCTAGCCTTCTAGATTGCTAATAAATTCTATCTGTGATGCCTATGTGTGTTCTATACTGTGGCAGTTAGAGCCTGGGCCAGAGAGACTACAGACCTGTATCTTCTGTGCTGCATTAAACCTACCTGTTACCTGCCTACTACGTGTGAAGATCTCCTTATTACTTACATCATTTGGCGACTTGGCTTGTGGATGCTTCTGGCCATTATCCAAGGTTCGTGTTTTGCAGCGGAGTTAAATTCCACAGAAGAACAGTACTCTGTTTTCAACTGAATCCTGCGTGACAAGCAGAGAAAAGAAAAGTTGTTCAATACCTCCCTCATCACCATCCGGAAGGCGCGCTCAACGAGGTGCTGCATTCAAGCAGAGAGTGCTCTCTCTGAGTGCATCCTCTTGAATAAATTACAAATCAACTGTACTGTGTTACCTATTAGTGCCAGGGCTTTTAGAGAAGCCCAACCTCTTGCTGCAGCATACCACGTGGTCTCAGTGCCTGAAGTGGTGTAAATAAATGCGATGATGACCCAGCAACTCCACATTGATCCCCAGGTGGTGCCTTACCCTGCTGCGATCAAACCAGTGTGTCTAATAGATCCCCTTAGACACAGGGACAGCACTCAACAGCTTGCAGCTTGGAGTGCAGTGCAAGGAGATGCCCGGTGCTCAGGTGAATTTCGCCCAGTACAATCCTGTAGAGGGGGCTGGACTGCGAGTTGTCCCTGTCTAACAACGCCCAACCTCTAGACCGCAGAGTAAGTTACGAGACAACTCTACTCGCAAGCTGGAGTGCAACCCGCTGTGATACACACCTTCATCCATCGCCTACACGGGGCTTATTGTATGCCATCACTCAACTCCTCCCTGCTATAATCTCCCCATAAGGTAAATTGACCATCACTAGAGCAACCCTATTTAATGTTTCTGCTCTTTGTATGAGTGCTGTAAAAACATAAAAAGCAACTTTTGTAATACACTGCAAATGTTCTCAAAACCTAATGTTCAGAAAGTGGTCATGAACACCATCTACTTCGCAGTGAGCTGTACGTACTCAAAGTGCGGTCTCTGCCTACAATAACAAGAGAAACCCAGTGTTCGAGTGCATGCCCTTATGTGCTGATGAGGGTTGATTCAGTAATGGAAAAACACTTGCCAATCCAATTAGTAACAAAATAGACGAACTGGAGTGACAGCTGCTAACAAACAGCTTTCATAATGTTTCATGCCATTGATAATGAGTGTTTCTCTCAAGTGAGCTCTGGGACACGGGCCTCAGAGTGCACAGCAAGATTAAAACAGCATCTTGATGATACTCATTTTCTAAGATTATAAATACTGTGGTACTACAGGACACTTGTTTATAGGTACACTTAAGGGGTTCAATTCACAGAACTAACTTAAGACAAAATCCTAAACTTATTACCATTTTGGTATTCACAGAAGGCACTTACTCACCAATGAGTAAGTGCCTTCTGTGTATACCAAAATGAGTAAGTTACTCAAAATCAGTAAGATATTCAAAACGAGTAAGATACTCATTTTGGTATTTACAGAAGGCACTTACTCATTGAGTCAAGTGCCTTTTGTGAATACCAAATGGTAGTAAGTTTAGGGTTTTGTCTTAAGTTAGTTCTGTGAATCGGGCTCAAAGATTGCATTGAAAGGCACTGCCCTCCAGAGCCAGTCTCTGTGGCGACTTATATTAATATATTAACATATTTTCACAGTACGGGAGCAGTCGGCCATTAATACTTCATGAACAAGTATCGGCAGGTACTAGTAGCCACTACAGCATCTAGTACATTCACAGATTTGTGAGGAATAGGGCCAAATGGTCATTTACTTTCACCGCCTGTGAGCCTCCACTTCCATCCTTTGTTTATCAGTATTCCTTATCACAAGCAGCCCAGTCAAAACAGCCACAGGCGTCTGTCTAGATTGACACAGTTAATGCAGTCTCCATGTCTGCTTGTCTTTTTAGGCTGCAGTTGTTTCCTATTTTAAAACTAATAACAAGTTTGCAGATATATATAACCACCGTGAAGCCCATTGAGACACAACAGCTTCAGTCAGATTTCTTAATTATTCAGCACCCGCATCGCTGTTAACAAACACAAGCAGAGTATATAAAACACACACTTTCCTCTAAGTGTTTTTAATAATCTGAACGTTTGTCAGCAGCTGTATGATCAGACATGGCGTGAACAGGACGCAAAAGTGGAGGCAGAAATATCCATTAATTTTCCGTTGGGGTAGTCTCTCGAAAGCACCCTCCCACCCATACAACCCACCTCCCCTCACCCCTCCCTCCCCCGCCCCCCTCTATCTGGCCCAACCACCCCTTCGCTCTTACCTGCAGAACCCACGGCTGGAAATATCTAGGAATATACTTCCTGTTAGTCTCTGTTTATCAAACTCTAGATATTGCTTTGCATTTTTTAAAAACATTATTTACCTATTTCTGTAACTTTGTAGTCTGTGCTTTTGTAGGAGCGGAAATGTTTCGATAAACACTTTTCTGTTCGAACATAGTCGCTGTTAATCATTACTTTTCATGTTCTGCCCGGTCAGCCTCAGTTAATTACGGTGTAAATGCATGGGCAGTTACATGGAATCTGTGGTCAGTCGGATGTTTGTTTAACGTGCTTTCATTCAGGTGCCTTGCAGTGCTTTTGATTCTTCCGAGTGACCTGCCCAGCCGCTTACCTGTGTTTGTCGCCTCGGCACAGAGACATTCCTTAGTGTGCTGCACGGAGGGCTGCCGGACACTTTCACTTTTCCATAAATGGCTGATCAGTCAGAATACCCGTTATTTGACCTCTGAAACAGGCCAGTGGGGAAAAAGCCACTAATCTGAGTGCGTCCAAGTTTAAGACCTTGAGCGAGGCAGCGTGTCTCGACTCTCCAACAGACAGGTGTGCGCGCGTTGGCGTTCACGTTGCCAGCTTTTGAAGGAGGCGTGTCCTTCTCAGTTTCAAGGACTTCAGATGTATGGTTTTTTTCAGCTGTAGAGGTCAAGTATGGAAAGGGGCGACCACTCGGTCCCCCCGAACGTATGGTCAGGTACCCCGATCCCCCCGGGAAGCCATTTTGGGAGGGAGGCGAGTCACGGCTGGTATGCCCGAAGCGGCGTAGCCAGGGCGCGCCTTTTCCCGCCCAAGAGGGGTTGTCCTAGACACCTACACCATTGGCCACGCCCTGTAGGCGGTCGGAGGAGGGTCCACGCCCTCCCGGAGAAGAATAAAAGGAGCAGCAATCCAAGGAAGCATCCTCTTGTTCCTGTGCTTGGAAGCTGCACCTCCTCGTTGCACGTGAACCCTTGACGGAACAAGAGCCAATTTTGAGAACTTTTAATCTTGTGTTTCTTCTTTCAGCGATTTCGAAGCTTCTCGACCTAGGACCTCGAGGAATATCCGTGAACGATGCCTGTCAAGAAGGTCGGAAAGAAGGTTGGAACTGACCAGATGCTTCGTATGCTGGTAAAGGACATGGCCGACATGAAGAAGCAAATGGCGGCAATGAATGGTGCGGGTGGACCAAAGAGAGTCATCGGACCAGCATTGCCGGGATTAATCCCTAACGGGAGAGGTAGAAGGGCCAGAAAGGGGGCATCGGGAGGGGAGGCTCCGGTTCCCGAATCACCTCCAGCGAGCCCGGTCACTCCGATCGGGGCCCCAGTTCCGGTCCCGAACGTGGGACAACCGATCCCTGTGGTGGTCACTCCTGTGAACGAGGGCGATATGCCTCCTGAGCTGGCTGCCCAGTTGGCGGCGTGGTTGGGCAGAGAGAATGAGGGGGCCACGGCTGATGAAGCCAGGTCGATAATGAAGCAGTTGCGGCAATCGAAAGATGCTGCGAAGGCACCTTGTCCTCTTGTTTCCCCGCAGGTTCCCGTGGAACAACCAGTATCGGGCGTTGGGTCGGCAGCGACAACGGTCACAGCTACTGGTTCGGGTAAGCAGTCATTGCCGATGGCGGGGGAGGGGTCGTTACCCTCAAGGAGGGAAAAAGTTGTGCAACATATCCCGATGGATGTGAAAGAAAGGATTTGGGCAGATAAATATGTAAACATGTTTTCCTTGTTGACCGATCACTATGAGATTGAGCATGTAAAAAATCAGAAAGAGTTGTTGCATCCCAGTGTATGGCGTGCAAAGATGGCGGGTTTCAGAGTAGATGAAACGATCGCCAATTGGGCCAGGGCGTTTGGAATGTTCACTGCAATTATGGGGGAACGTAGGCCTGAATTATTGTTTGAACTAGCCGTTTATCAGACACGTATCATGGAATTCTATGAGTCGTACGGGGGCAATAAATGGTGTTGTTATGATAGCACATTTCGTAAGTCCAAGGAGCACGACTCATCCCTGACGTGGGATTGTTTCGACTCCATTTCCTGGCAGAAACTTGAGAGGTCAAACACGGCGAAGTCGCCTTCTTTGGGCGGGAACGGGGTCGAGCCTTCCCGCCATTCTTTGGGGGCGCCCTTTCGAGCGGGCACAAGCAGTGATCAGAGCGCGAAGAATAATGGGAACTCGGGTAGAAAAGGGGTCTGTTGGAACTTTAACAGAGGCAAGTGCACTAGGCCACAGGGGACATGCAAGTTCAGGCATGAGTGTACAGGGTGCGGACAGTCCTCACACCCCGAAAGTTCGTGCAAAGCCAAGAATGGTGATACGGGAGGTAGAGGAGGCGCCAAACAGGTCTAAAATCGACCGAGGGGCACCATTACCTACTCCTGTTGCTATCATGGCACTGATCCCTTGGCTGAATGAATACCCTGATCATATCTCCGCCGGGGTGTTGCGAGACGGTTTCTCATATGGTTTCCGCATCCCAGCGGGGGATTTTCGGGGGGAGGCACAATGTAAGAACCAACTATCGGTTCAACAAAATACGGCGGTGGTGCAGGCAAAGATTGGGAAGGAAGTGGCCCGAGGTCGGGTTGCTGGACCATATGGTATGCCACCAGTTGGCGATTTTGTTTGTTCACCGTTGGGAGTGGTCCCCAAGAAGGACCCAGGTGAGTTCAGGTTAATACACAATTTGTCTGCTCCTAGGGGTCTTTCGGTGAACGATGCGATTGACCCGGGAGTTTGTTCGGTGCGGTACGCTTCCTTTGATGAGGCCGTCGCCATTTTGAATCGCCTGGGGCCCGGAGCGCTGGTGGCTAAATCAGACATCGAGTCAGCGTTCCGGTTGCTCCCGGTACACCCAGATGATCAGCGACTCCTAGGTTTTATGTTTCAAGGACGCTATTACATGGATAAATGTATGCCAATGGGTTGCTCCGTCTCTTGTGCGTATTTTGAAAAATTCAGTAGTTTTTTGCAATGGGCGTTCACAAGGGCCACGGGCTTTACACAGGTTATGCATTACCTTGATGATTTTCTCTTCCTGGGGGCAGCCGGGGACACGGAATGTGCGCAGACTTTGAGGGAATTCTGTACTCTTATGAAGGAATTTGGTGTGCCACTGGCACCGGGTAAGACGGTAGGGCCATCTACTACACTCGAGTTTCTGGGAATTGAGCTCGATTCTGTAGAGGGGTGCTTCCGCTTGCCCAAAGGGAAGATAATGAAATTCAGGGCCTCGCTCGAAATGTGTCTCGGCGAGAGAAAAGTCACTCTACATCAGTTACAACAGGCTGTGGGTCAGCTTAACTTTGCCCTGAGGGTAATACCGATGGCTCGCCCCCTTTCCCGTTCTATGGCACAAGCCATGGTGGGCCTCAAGGAAGGGCACCACCGCACAAGACTGTCAGCAGAGGTTCGCCAGGATATGCTCATATGGCTGGCATTCCTGGCGGATTTCAACGGTCGTGTTGTGGGGACCGAGCCACCAGTTTCCTCGGAGGAACTGGGGTTGTGGACCGACTCGGCAGGGAGTGTAGGTTTTGGCGCCATATTTGGCAATCAATGGTCGGCACGAACCTGGCCTGTGTGGTGGCACGATAATGGACTCACTGGTAACATTGGGTTTCTGGAGCTGTTCCCCATTCTGGTGGCCTTGAAAACTTGGCCAGAGGGGTTTCGTGATCGCTCTGTGGTGTTCTGGTCTGATAACATGACCGTGGTTGAGTGTATCAATAATCAGGCAGCACGCTGCAAATGGATTTTGAGATTGCTGAAGGAAATTGTCCTGCTATGTATGAGACTAAACGTCCACTTTAGGGCAAGACACGTGCCAGGGGTACTAAACCAGGCAGCTGATGCACTCTCTCGTTCCCATATGCAGGCCTTCCGGGGTTTTCTGCCCTCAGCGGACTCGTGGCGGCACCATTTCCCGAAGCTCTCTGGTCTCTCGGTGCCCCGGATTACAAAACCTCGTGGGAGAGAGTCTAGCACCCAGGACAAGGAAGGCATATGAAGGGGCGTTCCGTTCCTATTGGTCCTTTTTGGGTTCAGCTATGAGGGAGCACTGGGGGCAGGAGGAGTATGTCCTGAAATTTCTGGTATCACTACATCAGGCAGGCAGATCAGTGGCTATGGCCAATAGGCACCGGGCCGCCATTTCCTTCATGGCGCGGGCTCATGGCATCCAGGACCCCACGCCGTCCTTTCTGGTACAGAAGGCGCTGCGTGGGTGGCAACGCCTTGAGGGTCGTAGAGGGGATGAGAGACACCCGATAGGTTTAGAAAGATTGTCCCTTTTAATGTCCGTACTTCCTGCGACATGTTCATCTCAATCCGAGACGGTGCTGTTCCGGGCCGCTTTTGCATTAGCATTCCATGGGGCTATGCGGGTAAGCGAACTGGTAGCGAGGAACAAGCAGGACACGGGGGGAGGACTGTGTCGAGAACACATTCAAATTAAAGGCGAGACAATGGTGATCTCGATAGCCAGGTCCAAGACCGATCAGGGAGCAATCGGGGACAGTGTGGTAGTCCAGCGGATTCCGGGATCTCCCATGTGCCCGGTTAAATGCGTTGAAGAGTACTTAGCGCTGAGGGCGGCAGCATGGGGGGGAAGCTTGCTGAGGCACACCGATGCCACCCCACTGACGAGGTTTCAGTTTCAGGGGTGTTAACAATGGCAATCGCGGCGGCGGGCTTGAACCCGAGCGATTTTGGGACCCACTCCTTCCGGATAGGGGCTGCTACAGAGGCTACAGCCAGGGGTCTGAGTGTTGAAAAAGTAAAGCGGTTGGGGCGTTGTTCCTCAAACTGTTATAAAAGGTATGTGCGTTTGCACATGTTGTGAAGCTAATGTCATGCACTCACGCTTCTTGTTTTCTGTTTGGTTTGCAGTTTCACGAGCAGGCTTTGCGGGGCGGACTGTGCAGTTGACCCGACACCTGGGGACCAGCGGTCAAAGATCACCGGCTGAGGAAAGAGTGGTGTGGGTCGTTGGCCACTCATACGTGAGGCGCGCCGCAGACGTATTCAAAGCAGGTGACATGATTCACGTGGCTGGAGAATACGGGTACAGAGTGACCTTCCACGGAAGGGGCGGGCTCTGTATTGACCACTTTCAAAGTTTCATTGAGGGACTGTTAGGGCCGACGAGGTCACCGCCATCTGTAATCATAGTACATCTTGGGGGCAATGATTTGGTGACCGTTGGTCGACGAGTGCTGCTCGAGTTAATTTTGTCCACAGTGAGTTGGTTGGCAAGAAGGGTGTCGGGGTGCACAATCGCATGGTCACACATGATTACTCGGAAGGTGTGGCGGGGGGCCCTCTCTGTGCCAGCTTTGAACCAGTCAGTAAAGAAGGTTAATAACAAATTGAGTAGGTTGTTCCGTACAGGTAAATTGCAATGTATTCCGCACTGGTGTATCCGGGGGGACCATATGTATTTGGCGGATGGGGTCCATTTGTCCCGGGAGGGAAATATCTTACTCATAGGAGACGTCTTAGCTTGGTTAAAGAGTTTACGTAAGCAAGACCTTTAGTAGGAGCTTTTGTGGGGGGGTCCGGATAGCCGGTCAACTATCCGGCCTGTGGCGGTAAGGTCATGATCGGTGAGCAGTAATTGGAAGATCCCTAGAGGTGGGGCGCCACCCATTATGGATGGGAGCGCCCGGGGGGAGGCGGCCATTGGCCCCTCACACGGGGAGGCGGTACCCTTCTAAGGATGGGACCGCCGAAAGGGAAGGCGGTCAAGACCCCTCCCTGGGGAGGAGGGGCTACGGGTCCCCTCCTTGGAATTTCCCGGGGCCAGGACATCCGTGACGGCGGATGTGGTAAGCAGTGTGGGGTGGGAGGGGGGTCTACGCTACCTTCTAGACACCTCACACGAGTCCTCGGACGACCACCAAGATGGCGTCGAGTAAGTATGGGCCCCCGTTAAGACAAGGGAAATTGGAAGTTGGCACAGAGGTACAGTCCTCTGTGCGCCCGCCCCTCACAAGTAAGGGGGGGAGTCTGGTATTAGGGATCTGACACCGGTTACGACCTTGCCGTTGGCCCGTAATGTTAGGATGTACAATTTGAATTTTGAGAAATGCATTTACAGGATGTTTTAGAATCGGCTAGGAGAACCTTTGTATTAGAGATATGTTAAGGTTAGCCAATAAACATCGTAATGTATAAATGAAATTGTACATGATATGAAACTGTTATTTTAATGTTTTAATTTTGTTTCATATTTTAATAAATACGGCCGGGAGGGTAACTCCCTCCCGCCTTCCAAAAGCTCAAGAACCGTATCCGTCTTCCCATTCTTGGGGATTGTGTTGGGAGGGGGTGACGGGTATCCAGGCCATACATATTTGTGCTTACCTTTCTGAAAAATGTACAGTGTGTATCAGTGAATGGAGACGGTGGTTTCCTGTACGTTTGAACTGCGGGCAATCCAGTGTCAGGACAATTCCATTGAGCTGTAATGATACTTTTTAAAAACCAAAAAACTTTTGCGACTGACAATCTGAAACTATAATTCCCAGATAAATATAAACCTCTTCTGACAGGATGTTGGTGAGTGGATGCCATTGTGCCTTTTTCACATTTCTGTGGATATTAGTTGTAATGGTTTTGAAGCCAAACATGTGTTCACTACTTTATTCTGGTACATGAAATGAACAATCGTAGCTACTTGTTTTGTTTTCTTTTGGCCTAGAGACATTTATCTTTGAATTTAAGATTTCCACCTGTCATCAAAGAGTCATGATGGTTCAATTGTAACATATTAACTCTTCCCCAAGTAGAAATACTATAGATTTTAAAAGCCCACTTTGACTATGTGATTTCCACAACAAGATAGATTCCTGGGGGCAAAGATATCACGGAGACATCTTTTCAGCACAATTTTGTCATGTTTACAGAAAAAATGTTATTTGCAGTAAGTAATTGATCCTATTTCTGCTCAAAATTAACTTGTTTCTATCATACCCACTTCCTTTGTCCCTGACGGCCTTTTCTAAGTGTCATTAGATGGTAGTGGCAGCCTTGCCTTTCAGGATTGCTGTGATCCATTCACATCCATGTTAATAACCAAACAAAAATACCCACACCACTCAGTTTCACCCAAAAGAATTCCAGAAATAACATTTCCAAATCCAACCCATATCATTCCACTCCACACCACATACACCCACTACACTCCTAACCAAAACACGTGGGTAAAAGACATTGATAGTTACAACTCCAATAGCGTCAGAAGGGACGAACTCTTTCAAGCGTGACACCTCTTGCATTGCAATTGCTTTGTCTTTGTTTCCTGTTCTTGTTGAGAGTGCATGTGTTTTAAAACTTTCATCCTGTGTTAACCAGAACTGAGTACTTTTCTCTGAGTGCAGGTGTTTTATAACTTTCATATCGTGTTTACAGCAAAAGCACACGTTTTCTTTTACTCTGTTGGTGTTTTTACACTCCCACTAACACTTAGGGGCATACGTACAAGGAGTGAATGTCACCTTTGCGGCACTGTTCAGTGGCGATATTTTCATCCCCATATGTACAAGCTGTCGTTAACCTCTGTTAGCTGCAGTTTTCCAGCGAAAACGTCCATAGAAAAGATCGCCACTTCTGTTAGCAATAATAACATGCAAGGGAGGCGTTCCCGTGCAAAAATCGTCCGCTAACCCCATTTTGAGATATTTACAAGGGAATTCTAGAAGGTAGGGGGACCAAAAAAACTGTCTCTAACTGCAGTTAGAGGCAGTGTTTTAAGACCAGAAAATAGCTGGTCTTAAAATTGGAGATAACACTTGGGGCCTCATTTCAGCAGGTTCTGGTGCTGGACAGCGCTGCAGGCAATGTTGCTGCACTGCCCTGCAACAGAACTACAGGGCAGGAATGTGCACCATCAATAAGATAGTGCCCATTCCTGGGCATCAGTCATGAAGAATGTTGTAGCGCTGTGACAAGACAGCGTTGCAACACTTTTCACTACGCCCTTCTTGCGACACCAGGGATGCGCTGTATTCACTGGACAGCGCTCCATGATGCAAGTAGTGACAGATACATCTGGGATACTGACGTATCTGTCTGCGTTAAAGTCACGCATTGCTGCAGTCGTGTCACAACCATGACGCAACTCCAGCAATGCATGGGGCCAGCCTATCCCTATGGCACTGCGTCGCACATACGCCTGCAATCAGGCAGGTGTACGTTACTGACATAGTGCCGTCCTACAATTGTTGCAGTGAAATCTGATGGATTTCACTGTGCCACTCCTATGAGGCCTTGTCGCGTGGGAATGCACACCCTGCATACATCATACCTGATGCAGGTATAATGTGGCACAGCGCTTGAAAAGATCAAGCACATGCCTACATGTGTCACCTATCAGTGGTGGTTGCGTGCTGCGGTGTTATACCCTGTAAGCGTTGGCAGAGTGTTGGAGCTGAGAGAGTTGATGAGAAGTGCTTTGGTGGCCTTGATCTAGCTGCAAGGGAGGGCGATGATGGAGGTGATGTACGGTTGGCATGGTGAAGACGTGATGTATATAATGATGGCTGGTCCAGGAGAGTCCGGTGGTGGGGCTGTAGTTGATGTTCCCACTGACGGAGGACACATGCTCGACCGTGTGTCCTCCTATGTGGTTTGCTGTGGTGGCTAGCTGCTTGTGTCTAATGTTGGCGAGCTTCCCCAGGAAGGGGTGGTGTTCTGGTCACTGGTGTTGTCCAGGGGGAAGTAGAGTTCACTGAGTAGGCTGTCGTCGGTGGATGGGAGAGCCTGGGGTGCAATGAGGTCCACAATGGTATCAGAGAATAGGGGGTCCATGGCTCGGGGGGCCTGCAGATGAGGGTGCAGCAGAGGATGGGGATAGGGTTGGTCCGGATACGGAAGTTGAGGTGTTCCATGGTCACCGTTTGGTTATTAGAGTGTGCAGTCAGTCGCGGTGTGCTACTGTATGTGATGGCAATGCCTCCTCCTGGAAGGTCAAGTGGTCCTTGCGGGTGATTTAGTAGCCGTCAGTGATGGCGTTGTCCGGTCTCGAGCAGAGGTTGGTCCTGGAAGGCGATGTGACGTCCAGGGTTGATGGCGAGGAGGATGCTGGCGTCGTAGCTGTGGAGTGACTGAGAGGAAGGGGCCTTGGTGCTGATCGCCGTACAGGGGCAGACGGACACAGACAGGCTTGCCTTTGGCACAGGAGATGTCCATTACAACGCAGGCATTACATGGTAATACATTTACAACGTAACTGCAAAAATGCAATGCATTCCATTCCAACGCATTTGAGGTTAGTAATGGTGTTTTTTAAGTGTCAGGGTGGGTATGGGTTTTGGGGGTCAGATATATAATTTGGGGTGTATAATGGGGTAAAATATGAAATTTGGGATGTGTTTTGGAGGTCAAATAAGAATTTTAGGGTTCAGGGTGTGTTTTGGGGTGCAAGGGTTAGTTTTAGGGTTGCACTCACTGAAGTGGGACTTGTAATGTTTTCATCTCTGATAGCCAGCACTTTCCCAACTGTTGCAATATGCACAGTATTAGAACGCGCAGAGCGCTAGATAAAGAGTAGCATGGCCCTGTTAGCAGGCCATATTTTGTGACAGAAGATATTGATTGTCAGAAGTCGTTTCCAGAGTCCAGGCGTCCTCCTGTTAATGTTGCTTTGTATTCTGGGACTTGAAGTCCAGATTGTTGAATTGGACAGATAGGACTGCACGCCTCAGTTAGCCAAGTAAAAAGGAAAAATCTGGACGGGATTTACTACTAACTCTGCCTCTAAAAGAACTGCAGGCGATTTCGCCAATACAAACTGAGTAAGGGTGGGCGTAAAATCTATTTCGCGGGCGAATTTGCGGATTTTCCACGATTTCGCGATCCGCGAATCTCGCGAAACTGCGGTAAAATCCGCAAATCAGCGGGGACGAATTTTCAGCCAAGCAAGGGTTACAGCAGCAGGTGCAAAAGTTGAACCTAATTTCTTTGTAACCTTTTACAAAAGGGTTACAAACAAATTAACTTCAACTTGGACACCTGCTGCTAATTGCTTCCTGGCGCCTCGTTGCCTACTTGCAACTATTCTCTGACCCTGCTCTGACCCTTGAAGCAGGGTCAGAGAATAGTTACAAGTAGGCAACGAGGCACCTGTCCAAGGAATTAAACCTCATCAGGAAGCACTTACAGATATAAAAAACAGGAAGAAGGGAGAGGATGGCAAATACACCCATTTTGAGTTGTCAGGAGGGGTTAAACTAAAAGAGACCTTTACAGCACAATTTTCATATGCATTTTGCTAAAAATAAAAAGCTGTATGTTCTGTAGGGGCACCTCAGGAATCTGGCCCTTCAGAGATCCGGCCTCTCTTTCTTTCTCTCGTTCTCTCTCTCCCTCTCTCTTTCCCTCTCTTTCTCTCTCTTTCTATCTATCTATCTATCTATCTATCTATCTATCTATCTATCTATCTATCTATCTATCTATCTATCTATCTATCTATCTATCTATCTATCTATCTATCTATCTCTCTCTCCCTCTCCCATAAACGAATGCATGGGTAACTTCGCTATGCAAGCGGCTCGCAAAGACGCAAAAAACCCCGCGAACACGCAAAAAAAAACGCGAATACGCAAAAAAAACAAAAATCCAAAAATTCGCACAAATTCGCAAATTTTGTGGATCGCGAATTCGCAAATCCGCAAATTCGCGGATCGCAAATTCGCAAAATTCGCCCATGCTTAAAACTGAGTAATAATTGAGGCTGAACTAACGTGCGAAAGGGCTAGTAAAGATGGTGAAAAAAGAAATGATCTATTTTAGAGAGACGGGCCCTTTATTGCACAGGGCTTTTCCCCAGTGTGTAATAGGCCGGTTTGAAAAGACCAGGGCAGCTCCTGGGGCCTCTGTCACGTTCCCCAGCTCCCCATTGCATCAGGCAGGGGGAGGCTTAGAGAGAGGGAGAAAGTAGAAATAAAGCAGAGAGAATAAGAAAAGAGAGAGTGAGAGAGTGAGAGAGAGAAAGAAGAGAGAGTGATAGAAGAGAGAGTGAGAGAAGAGAGAGTGAGAGAGGAGAGAGAGCGAGATAGAGGAGAAAGAGAGAGAGAGACAGATAATTGATTATTGATTGATTGATTGCACGAGTAGGCGTAGTGAGTTTGGCTAGTTTGCCAAGGTTGCTCTTGGTTACCCAGAGGACCTACCCACAATTTTCCCCCATTAAACACTGTTATGTTATGGTCGTGGTTGAGGAAAAGTCCTTTCAAAGGAGTCTGGCTTTCTATATTTTAGTAGATAACTCTAGTCTTTCTATTTATTTTTCACCATTTCCCAACCTTTATTCTCCACACAGTTGGAGGAGCGAATTGTGAGGTTGTCTACGCGGTCCTGCCTGGGAGTCTAACTTAAAATTTCAGTCTCACCACAGGGCAGACTCGCATTTACTGGAAAGAAGTGAGCAGAGGCCTAATTGTAAAATGTAATTTTTATAGTGCTTACTAAACCTAACTAGGCATCGAAGCGGTTTTCAGCAAGTAGTAAATACTCCAGAACCAAAGATTATAGTTAACAGTTTAATAATTGCTAGAGCCTCGCTGCTAGGGTGCCCGTTGTGCCGAGCTTCCCTTCATGAGCAGGGACGGGTGAGGGGGGTGGATTGTGGCCTTTAGGTCGGTGCAAAGGACGTCCCTAATCATCTGCTTCTCTTTTTTTTAAATGTAAAAAATAAGCAGGTGCAATAATTCTGCTCCGAATTCCTTTCTAGAGGGACTGCTGTCGTTTAGGGTTTCTTTTTAAAATGACCCTAATTTGAAGGGTCTGACTGTTATTTTACAAATATTCCATGAAACATGAGTTCGAGGGATGCTTGGATAGTCCTAGCTGAAAAAAAAGTACGTTTTTAATTAAACGCGAGGATAAAACGCTGGCACTGAACAGCATTTTACACTTTTTAGGGTCGAGCCTGCGAGAGCATGGGCTAGGGCATGTTCAAGTTCAAGTTCGAGCATTTATATAGCGCACTACTCACCCAGAGGGTCTCAAGGCGCTAGAGGGAGGGGTTCATTATTTGTCGAATAGCCAGGTTTTCAGTTCTTTTCTGAAGGAGATGTGGTTCTGAGTAAGGCGGAGGTGGGTGGGGAGTGAGTTCCAGGTCTTGGCAGCCAGGAAGGAGAAGGATCTTCCACCCATGGTGGATTTTCGGATGCGCGGCGAGGGCTTGATTGGATGATCTTAGTTGGCGGGTGGGTTTGTAGAAGGACAGTCGAGTGTTGAGGCATTCAGGTCCTAGATTATGAAGGGCCTTGTGTGCGTGGGTGAGTAGGCGGAAAGTGATTCTTTTGTTGACAGGAAGCCAGTGGAGGTCTTTTAGGTGTCCGGTGATGTGATCTTGGCGCGGGATGTCTAATATGAGTCTCGCTGACGCGTTTTGGATGCGCTGGAGTTTTTTCTGTAATTTTGTTGTAGTTCCGGCGTAAAGTGTGTTGCCATAATCCAGACGACTCGTGACCAGTGCATGGGTGACAGTCTTTCTTGTCTCGAGGGGGATCCAGCGGAAGATCTTTTTGAGAGTGCTAAGGACGTTGAAGCAGGAGGACGAGACGGCGTTGACTTGTCTGGACATTGAGAGAGAGGAGTCTAGAAAGAAGCCAAGGTTACTTGCATGGTCTGTGGGTGTGGGTGCTGTGCCTAGAGCGGAAGGCCACCAAGAGTCGTCCCAAGCTGAGAGGGAGGATCCTAGGATGAGCGTTTTGTCTGAGTTGAGTTTTAGGCGGCTCTGTTTCATCCATTCGGCTACTTCTTTCCTGCCTTCGTGAAGATTGGTTTTGGCGGTGTTGGGGTCTTTGGTGAGGGAGAGGATTAGCTGGGTGTCGTCGGCGTAAGAGATGATGTTGAGGTTGTGTTGGCGCGCGATAGAGGCGAGAGGACTCATGTAGACGTTAAAGAGGGTGGGACTGAGTGAGGATCCTTGAGGTACGCCGCAGATGACTTCGGTGGCCTTTGAGTAGAATGGGGGAAGTCGGACTCTCTGAGTTCTTCCAGCTAGGAACGAGATGATCCAGTTCAAGGCTTTTCCTTGTATGCCGATGTTGCTGAGGCGTTATATAAGGGTGCTGTGGCAGACTGTGTCGAAAGCGGCGGAAAGGTCGAGTAGGGTGAGGGCCACTGTTTCTCCGTTGTCCAGGAGTGCTCGGATGTCGTCGGTCGCTGCAATGAGGGCGGTTTCGGTGCTGTGTTTGCCTCTAAATCCGGATTGGGATGGATCAAGGGAATTGTTGGATTCAAGAAAGGCGGCGAGCTGGCTGTTGACGGCTTTCTCGATGACTTTGGCCGGGAAAGGGAGGAGGGATATGGGTCGGTAGTTTTTCAGTTCTGAGGGGTCTGCTGTGGGTTTTTTCAGAAGGGCGCTGAGTTCGGCGTGTTTCCAGATTTCTGGGAAGGTGGCAGAGTTGAAAGAGCAGTTGATGACATCGCGGAGATGGGGTGCGATGATGCAGTCAGCTTTGTTGAAGATGTGGTGGGGGCAGGGGTCAGAAGGCGAGCCAGAGTGGATAGAGTTCATGAGGCGGATGGTGTCTTCAGTGGTTATTGGGTTCCAGGCACTGAGGTTGTTAGTTGGAGGAGTGGAATCTGAAGGGGGTGGGTCGGGTTGATCACTGGGAGTATTCTTGAAGCTGTTGTGGATGTCGGCAATTTTGTTGTAGAAGAAGGAGGATAGTGCGTCGCAGAGGTCTTGGGAGGGAGTGATGTCGTTGGATGCTGCGGTGGGGTTAGTGAATTCTTTGACTATATTGAAGAGTTCCTTGCTGTTATGATAATTGTTGTCGAGACGGTCTTTGAATGCTGATTTCTTGGCGGATCGAATCAGTTGGTGGTGATTGCGGGTGGCTGTCTTGAGGGAGGCCATGTTGTCTGAGGTTGGGTTTTTTCTCCAATTCTTCTCCATGGTGCGGCATAGCTTCTTGGATTTTTTAAGTTCATCATTGAACCAGGGAGCCTTTTTGCTGGCTGATTTCAGCTGGTGCTTTTTCAGGGGTGCTAATTCGTCCGCACTGTGGGTAATCCATTGCCTGAGGTAGGTGGCCGCTTGGTCTGGGTCCATTGAGGGGGTGGGAGGGTTATGGTTGAGTGATGTGAGGAGTTGGTCGGTGGTGATTTTGTTCCAGTTTCTCCGGGGAATGGGTTGTGGACGGTTGTGGGTCAGGGTGGTTATATAGCTGAAGTGAACACAGCTGTGATCCGTCCAGTGGAGAGCTGTAGTGCGATCGAAGGAGATGTGCTTGCTGGAGGTGAAGATAGGGTAGAGCGTGTGTCCGGCTGTGTGAGTGGGGGTGTCAACAAGTTGTTTGAGACCGAGATTGGCCATGTTGTCCAGAAGGGTGGTGGTGTTGCTGTTGAGTATGTTTTCAAGGTGGTAGTTGAGGTCTCCTAGAAGAATGTAGTTCTTGGAGGCGAGGGCGTGCGGGCTGACAAAGTCTGTGATGTCGTCACTGAATTGAGTGCGGGTGCCTGGAGGCCTGTAGATGAGGGTGCCTCTAAGGGTGGTCCTGGGGTCGGTGTGGATCTGGAAGTGGAGGTGTTCGGCGGTTGCAAGATTGTCATCGGAGCTGGTTGTGATTTTGATGGTGTTTCTGTGGACGATGGCGATGCCTCCTACAGTTTGATTGGTGCGGTCTTTTCGAATAATCTTGTAAGTGTCCGGTATGGCTATGGCGATGTCGGGAGCAGAGGATGCGTTCATCGTTGTTTCGGTAAGGAAGGCGATGTCAGGTGACGCAGTGTCGATTAGGTCCCAGAGTTCTGCAGCATGTCTGTGGACCGAGCGGGTGTTCAGTAGGATGCAATTCAGGCGATTCGGTTCGGAGATGTGTGTGGAGGTAGTGGGTTTGGTGAGGGTCCTGAAGCAGTTGAACTTGCAGGAGAGGCAGGCGAATGGGCCGTGGGTGCGTCCTGGGGTGGCTACGCAGCATTGTGGTGTTCGTCCGGGGTTGAGGGCGAGGAGAGTTGTGGCATCATATGTGACTTTAGTGGGTTGGGAGTGGCGGGGACCAGGGGGACAGGCGCTGGGCGCGGTCCAGGCGCGGACGGGCGTAGACGGGCTTACCTTTGGCGCACATTCGGCGCACATTCGGCGCGCATGGGGCGCGAACGCTGCGCGTGGATGCTGCGCGAGAATGCATCTGTCATATATGGATGGAGGAGGGGGAGGGGCGAGGGAGGGTCAGCAGGGAGGCGGGGCAGGCTGTGGGGGCCGGGCTCTGAGGCACCAACAACAACAAACTTAAGATGGCGGCAGCGTAGGGAAAAACGAAACTGGAGGTAGGCTGGGGCTGAGGTAATTGACTACGCTTGCTGCAGAATGGCGCTAGTGAAGTCAGGGTTAAAAGTTAAAGCGCCGTAAACACAATGCCCCCAAAGCGTTCAAATGCACAGATCTTGGAGCGCCGTGTCAACAGTCCCCCAGAAGCTATTTTAAATGTCCCAGTTATGTCGCAATGGCACTCGCGCTGCAGCGCTATGCAGAGTAGTTAGGCGGTGGTGAGGCAAATCACAAAAAGGGCTTGGAGCCCGTCTGTCGCTTACCATTTGCTGGCTTGCAAGGCACTCTTCTTTACAGGCTCGTAACTAGTCACTGCAGACCTAACATCATTACCATTCCTTTGTATGGAGCCAGGACCAGGCACTGATTGATTCAACTTCATCAGTGCCCCTCTGCCTCTCCCAGAGTGAATGAGCTACTGTTTTGTTATTTTTAACTTCCAGTGCTGTGCAAACAGATGGCATGTGACTGGCAAAAATGTGCCCAGCAGACCAAACTACATTACAAACTTTTATTTTCTATAGTTAACTTTCTTTTATTTTGCCAATGCTTCTTTTCTCACTATGCATTCATGTTTTGTTTTTGCTTGTTGGGGCTGTTCTCGAAAGATGACCATTATCTTGTTCTGTTTATTGCAAAGCGACATTCTTTTTTTCTTATGCATAATTCTCGATTTTATGTAGGGCACTACACCCTAATCCATCCACTTCATTTCACGCCAATCCCCCCCACCTCACCCAAAACCAATCCACTCAATCCAATCCACCCTACTCAATCTAGTGCAACCCACTCACCCCAGTTCACTGCAATCCACCACACTCTAATCACCCCAACCCTCCCATCTCAAATCCCCCACGCACTCCAATCCTCCCAACCCACCCCACTACAACCTGCCCAACTCCAATTCAAAACAATCTGCCCACTCCAGTACAAAACAATCCACCCTACTCCAATCCAAAATAGTCTGCCCTACTCCAATCTGCCCCACTCCAAACTAAACAATCTGCCACACTCCAAGCCAAACAATCTTCCCCACTCCAATCCAAAAGTTCTGCCCCACTCAAAAACAATCTGCCCACTCCAGTACAAAACAATCCACCCTACTCCAATCCAAAATAGTCTGCCCTACTCCAATCTGCCCCACTCCAAACTAAACAATCTGCCACACTCCAAGCCAAACAATCTTCCCCACTCCAATCCAAAAGTTCTGCCCCACTCAAAAACAATCTGCCCACTCCAGTACAAAACTATCTGCCCCACTCTAATAAATCCCACTGGAACCCACTTCAAAAAGTCTACACCACTCTAATTCACCCCGTCTAACTCCACCCCACACCACCCTAATCCAATCCATCCCACTCATTCCAGTCTACACCACTACATACCATCCCACTCGATCCAGTCCACCTCACTCCATGCCACTCTACACCACCCCATTCCAGTCCAATCCAATCCACCCCACCCTAGTTCAGGCCAACCCCAATTCAATCCATCCAGCCCATCCCACTCCAATTCATCCAACTCCAATCCAGTCTAGTGCACCCCACTCAAGTTCAATCCAGCCACTCCAGTTCAATACACCCCCTCCAGTTCAATCCACCAACCCCAGTCTGATCCACCCCAGTCCAGCCCAATCTACTCTAAATCACTCTACTCCAAACCACTCCACTGCTTGTCTTCCGTAGAGGTCATTCCGTAGAGCTTGAGATGTGGTCACTGCAACAGAAGATTCTATGGCTGTTCTCATAGTGCAGAAATACTATACAGATGTGTTGCAGAGGGGCAAAACCAAACAACACAATGGCCTGGGAGGCCCACAGAGGGGCATTATACCCCATCACGTATCCCCCCGAAATTTACTAGCATATGATTGGCCCTGTGACACTGGGTAGCAAACACATGCAAGCTAGCCTTGGTATTACCTGTAAATCACCAGTCTACCCCACAAGTCAAACCACATTTCCTCAGAACAGTGACCCGAGCAACCCTCGATGTCTTTCAGCCTTGTTGGTCCTCATCGTTACTCGATTCCCAGTGGCATCGCTAGCGCGAGTTTCATATCTTGGAATACACCTTTCATGGGAGATCATTGCAGCAGATGCATTAGAACAGGTGTAGACCTGCTTATGGAAGTCCTCTAGTCAGCCCTTTTCCTTCTGTATTTGTTTTTTAAGCTTATCTGTCCGTTAACAGAAGTGTACAAACAATATGCTAATTAATAATTGTCCTTCCCAAAAAGGGTCCATTCAAGCCTACCTGCTACACATGGGTACAATGGAACCCTGGTAGGTGTTTGCCTTTTTGTGCTTCTCCAGCATTTTGCCAAGCTAGTAATAGGGATCTGGGTACACCTCTCTCAGACAGACCAAACTTAACAAATAGAATTTGGTATGGGTGTAATGGGTGGAGATACATGAACAAGCTACTGAAATACACCTGGGGAGCAACCCACTTTTTGCAACTAGTCTGCACCCCAATAAAAAGGACCAACCGCATGCCCATCATTGTATTGGGGGTCAAAACAAAATCTTACCGGCTCCAGGAGGGGTCGTAGAACGCTGCTACCACCGCCATTTCCACGCAGCGCCACTGCGTCCCTGACGTTGTGGTCGCCCCCGCCGCTGTGCAGCGCCATCGCACGGCCGCGGAGCGGAGCGGACCACAACTCCCAGCGAGCCCTGCAGAAACCACCGCCCACTTCCTGCACAAGCGCCAGGAGGCGCTACTAAAGGCGACAGCTTCCTCCGCATCGCGGACGCGCGCGGGCGTAGCCCGGGCAGAGGGCGGGCCGTCTGTGGCCGTCCGGGGACATCAGGGGACGGGACGGGCACCCCCCCTTCGATCTGCACCTCGGAAAATGGGTAAGTGCAAACTTCAAACATCTATCAATGGGGGCACAACTAAGGCTAAAATTGCGCGAAAAGCACCAGCATCATCTAACATAATGACTTTCTTGACTTCAGCTGTTGGCAAGCTGAACCAGGAAATTGCTGATAAAGAACGTGAACTAGGCCTGGACCCAATATTGGTGGATAGTCAAACTTTGCCTACACTGACTAGACAACCAATCCCTTTGGACCCGGTAATATTGATTGAAAAAGCATCTATCACTAGGCAACTAGACACAGTCAATGCACCGGAACAAGAGGGACAAGAGGGTCAAGCGAATAATAGTCAAGCCCTTCAGCACTCTATACATGATTGCACCCAGAAGCCTGAGCCTGAACCCCAGATTATCAAGCGCACTAATAAACAAAAGACACATGGTGCACCGCGTCGTAAGCAACAAAGTACCTCATTGAGTGCCCTGGAAATCTCTATCAAGGACATGGTGGAGAAGGTCCTTGTTGACAAGCTTGAAGGGGTACTCATACAAATCTCCACTGACATTATAGACACTTTAAGGGAATGTGTTTCTGATATTCTAAAGAAATGTGATAGGATTAATAAATATATAACATCTTTCGAGAAAGACCCATTCGCCCATTACCCAAAACCATCCCACAGTCTTTTTCTAACCTTCAGAGACAACCCCAATCCCCTATGGAGCAGGGGAATACTGTATTAACGTATCCCCAGATCCCACCTGCTCCACCACAAACGTCAAATGGTCGTGGCACTGGGCAAGTGGATAGTACATCTACCACCAAGTTACCTTTGGCACCTAAACCTTGTCTACCCCAGGCTGAATCCATGGTACCCTCTCAAGATGGGCATAACTCAGCAGGGCCCAGAAGACAGCGCCCGAGACCGCCAGTTCACCTTCCACCAGAAGCTACACCGTTTGTTGCTGTTCTGGTGAATATACCTGTATTAAAACCGGGGGAATCTGAGTCAAATGACACACAGTTGGCTAATATAAAAACATGGTGTGATGCAAACTGTACTGGCCCAAATAATATCTCTGAATGCATCCAGACAGGTAGACGTGTGGATTGGGTGGGATATTCTAAGAAAAAACTTTCTGGCGATTGTTTGATTGTTAACTTTAATAGACCCCATGAGGCCTCCCGTTTATTCTGGGATGCTACAGAGGTCAAAGAAGATAGGATTAGAGCAGTCCCCTTAGGTTTCTCCTACCCCCCACCAGCACCACCTAAGATGCTCCCTAAAAGGGTTACCCGCAATGTTAATCCTACTAAAACCCACTCTATTAGCTCTTGGGCGACCCAAACAACTGGCATGTTACCTAAAACCCACGTAATACAGGGATGCGAAACAAGAAGTGGTTTGGAGCTAACAAACAGGTTCTCTGCTCTATCTAATTTGGAGGAAATTGATTGACTAACTACTTGTGATAATTCCTGTGACCTATTATTGCCCACATCTAACATTAGAAACGAAAAGGGTATTACTGTTAATTTAATGAGCTGGAATATCGCAGGACTCCGCTCGAAAAGGGATGATATAAAATGGTTAGATCTATTAAAAGAATATGATGTGATAGCTCTACAGGAGACGTGGGACATGGACTGCGATTTCTGGTTAGATGGGTATACATCCTATTTCCTAGCAGCACAACCTTCGAACTCAGGACGTAATAAAGGAGGGTTGCAGTTTTTAATATCAGTTAAAATGAATGGAACTGCGAAGGTATTACAGACGTTATCCCAAAACTATTTAGTTTTGGAAGTCACATTGACTAATAAATCCAAATGTGTTTATATTAATTTTTATAATGCCACTCAAAGCACAGGTGATATTGAAAATGTCAATTCCTTGAATGAGTTCATGTATAATTTTAAAGAGAGTCAAACCACGTCGGTATATTTTATATTGATGGGAGATTTTAATGTACATTTATGTCAACAAAAACTGTCAGCTAAGAGATACTGTGAATTTAGATATGTTCCCACCCCCACATTTTGAACATTCTGTTAAAGGGGCTGCCCTAGAAGATCTTCTTCTAGAGAACGAACTATATGAACCAGAGTTCTTTGATAGTAACGAAAGGGTCCCAACCTACAGTGCTAGGGATTGTAATACTATCATCGATTATATATTCATCTCACCGGTTATGTTGCACAATGTTATTTTTTATAATGCTATACACACTACACATAGTGATCACAACCCGGTTGTGCTGAATATGGAGGATGACAACCTGTTTTTATTTAATAAAAATCCTGAAGTAGACTTCGCTGCAGATATAATTACAAAGGACCAGGGGAGACGGGTGCAATGGAGCAAAGTTATACCAGAGGATTTCTTTTACTCCTTAAATGAGAAAGTGGGCAGTGATATTAATGTCTGCAGGGAACCACTGAAATTTAGGGGGAATATTATTGGGTCCTTTGAATCCATCTGCCGCCAGGTGGCAGATGACCTAAAATGTAAAACTAAAAAGAGAGAGAAAAAGGTAGAGGGGTGGTTTAACAATGAATGCTCCAAATCACATCCAGAACTGCATAAAGCTTTGAAAAAGGTACCCCGTGATAGATTGGAGGTGCTAGGCTTAGGAAACAGTATAACCTGGATATTTTAATGAGGAAAAGGGAAATAAAGAGACAGGCTTGGGAGGATCTGTATGAAAAAGCTACCCTGAGGGATAGCGCAAAATTCTGGACCATTGTCAATACTCCTCTGTTCAATGGGAAAGAAAATGCGCCACTGGAGGTAAATATCCCTAAGAAGGAATGGCTGGATCATTTTCAAAGAATTTATGGCAGCAATCTTGATTTAGGACAATCAGACCTAACACTGATTGACACACATGACACCCTATCAAGCTTTACCATTAAAGAGGTACAGAGGGCAATTGAGGATATGGCATCACAGAAGGCCCCCGGTCCAGATGGCGTACCCGCCGATATGTTTAAAACAAACTCAGCTATGTGGTCAGTTGTACTTGCTAGTGTCTTTAATGTAGTTGGTATAGACAAGATAAGACCCCCAACTACATGGTCACAGTCTGTCATCATCCCCATATTTAAGAAGGGTCAAAGGGGGGACCCTAGATGCTACAGGCCCATATCACTGCTAGATTCTTCATTTAAAATTCTTGGTAAAATAATACTAGAAAGAATCTCAGCTTGGACCACTGATAAAGACATCTTGTGTGAAGCTCAGTATGGCTTTCGATCTGCCAGAGGTACAGAAGATCAATGCCTTAATTTACACCTTATACTGAGCAAATATACTGTAGCATCAAGGGGGATGATGTATTTGGCCTTCATGGACTTGTCCACAGCTTTTGACCTAGTTAATAGGTCAAAGCTGTGGACAATACTCCTTAACAAGGGACTGGACCGAGCACTTGTGGATTTTTTGGCGCGACTTCACAGTGACTTAAGGGCAACTATCCGCATGTCTCAAGAAGGGAACTGTACCGCTTTTTTTTAATCTGGAAGGGGGGTGCGCCAAGGGTGCATCTTGGCACCTATGCTCTTCTCCCTTTATATCAACTCACTGGGAGAGACCCTAGAAGCGGCCTCTATGGACGTACCCCGCATGGGCGGTTCCATGATGCCGGTACTTTTATATGCCGACGACACGGTACTGCTGTCAAGGACCCCTAGGGGTCTACAACATGTATTAAATACATTTGGGGCTTTCATGCAAGATCTGGATTTAGTAATTAACGTAGGAAAATCACATGTTATGGCTGTGGGTAATCGCAAGAATAATATCAGAACTCTGTCTTGTAATGGTTCCGCACTCACTAAAGTTAAAGCTTTTACTTACTTAGGAGTGGTGTTCAACGAGAAAGGGACATGGGCACCACAAATTCAGAACAAGGCCGCTGCAGTAAAAAGATCATCTGCTGCTATACTGGGGTTCGCAAAACGCCTTGGCGGTAAACCACCAGAGGCTATTCTATCCATCTATAAAGCTAAAACCCTGGCAATAGCCAGGTATGGAGCCTCTATATGGGGTTATAAGAACACAACCCACATTCAAAGAGCGGAGAATATGTTCTTGCGATCCGTTATGGGTCTACCAAAATCCACACCTGCTTTTTCAATCCATATGGAACTGGGGGTAGGTTATATTGAAGACATGTTGTTCCTGGCGCCACTAAGGGCATGGATTAAAACTTGGCTTAATCCCAATTTAACACTAAATCACAAGATTATCAGAGATTGTATGGGGCGGGATCGAGTGGCAGAGATTGAGTGGCTCTCATACATTAAAAAAACAGCAGGATATCTGGGCCGCCCCGACTTATATACTAACCCAGAAGGTCTAAAAAAAGAGGACATTAGTTGGGTAAAGTCTGAATATACAAAGAAAAGGGAAGCTGAAAGAGAGTCATGCGAAATTATGAAGCCAACTGTAAGGTCCCATTTTTTGACTATTACATCTCTAGCTATCGAACCATATCTGGCGATAGTAAATAAACCTTTCCACCGGTGGCTTCTCACTAAATTTCGTTTCAATCAGGCTCACTTTCTGCTGGGTGAATATAGTAAGTGGTGTAGGCCCCATGAGAACGCTCCCTGCAAGTGTGATGATTTCTCCGATCAGGATTCTCTGCATTTTCTCTTTTTTTGTCCCTTCTTTAGAAATGCTAGAGAGAAATATATCAAGCCTATATTGAAAGATCAAAGGTTTATACAAGTCAAACCGGCTTTTCTGTTCCTACAGCTAATGGAAACACCTTTAATAATGTATGGGGTAGCCAATTTCCTTACAACGTCTATTCGGTCCAGACAAAAAAGACTCCGATCACCGACTATTTGATTTAGCTCCCTGTAAAAGTTTGTACGCCCTGTCAGGGTAGTGCTATAAATTGATTGTAATATAGATCTGTAAATATAACTGTAAATAGATCATTTAGCAAACTCATTAGTACAGTCTGTGTAAATGCACTGAAAAACTTGAAGGAATCTAGAGCCAGTGTAAATATGATGTAGCTGTATAAAATGTTTGTACATATATTTTGATTACTATTGAAAATTTGTATATAATGTCTCTTGTTTTAACGTTTTCCATATAAATTTTTTTATTCCTGTGATCAATATTGGATGTATAGCATACTTTTATGATTTTAAATTAATCGAATAAAGTGTTTTTGACTCTGACTCTGACTCATCCAAAAAGGAGCAGTTCTTGACTAAAGTGCTAAGACTCATATCTTATGAGCGGCAATATAAGTTAAGCAATGCCAGAGACATTTTGGCCTTTTGTGCACTGCATTGGTAATGTTGGCATGAGTCATTGTGTGTGGCACATGGATGTATTGTTTTATTTTGCTTTGTATTGTATTTTAGTTACATTTTTATACAGCTGTGGCTGCCAATCCCTGAAAGTGGTGGGGCAGGCGAATGGGTGGTGGGTGCAATCACCTGCGGTAAATCAATATGCGAGCACTTATATAAATAAAGGTCAGAAACAAAGAGAAAAACGAAAAATGAAGGTCAGAAAATGAGCAGAAAGAGAAAAAATGAAGGTCAGAAATGAGTAGAAAGGGGACAAATAACGGCAGAAATAAGTAGACAGAGGCAAAATAAAGGTTAGAAACTAGAAGAAAGAGGCAAATGAATTGTCAGAAACGAGCAGAAAGCAGCAAAATAAGGGGCAGAGGAGAGAGAACTTACCCACTCAGCTGGCTCGCCTCCCCTGGTCCTCTGTCCCAGTCTCTGGGACTAGAAGCTTAAAGCAGTTGAATTCTCTGCACCAACTCAAACACTGCTCTCATGTTGCTGATAATGTTCAGCTGCATGAGAACAGTGCCAGATTTGGCTGGAGCGGGCTGCCTCGACGCTCCTGCAGGCACTGTGTGCCTGCTCTCCACCCAGCTGTGTGGGACAGCTGGATGCAGAGGTTTACACTGTGCTTTTCAGACTGGCCGTCGGAAGACAGACGGCCAAAGTGACATGCACAGGGCAAACTGTTGGGAGTGAGTATCATTCCCCTGCTGCCAGTCAGCAGCGGTGTCCCCGCCCCAAAACACGGTCTTGAGCTGGGGAAAGGAAAAATTGAAAAATGCTACTAAATTGTATTTATTACCATTTTATTTTTCACCTTTGCAGTTGGCAGTAGGGAGCGATGCTCCTCTGCCCTAAAGGAGGGGCCGCCACTGGTTATATAGTGCTTCATACCACCGAGGAGGTGCGATGGTTGACATATAGCACGATACTGCAAAAGATGTACTTGCTTGGAATGTTGTGGGTGTGAAATGTGGCCTACGTAAGAAGTGCTTTAGTGTAATGCGACAAGAGAGAGGTGCTCTTACCATGTCAAATGTTGCTGCACACGACTAGTCGAGCGAAGAGAAATGGGAGATGGAATGCTATTATTTATATAGCCTTATTATGGTGTGCATAGTGATCAGTGTGTTGCACTTAACATTTCTGTGTTCCTGTAGCTATACTTTTCTGTGAAAATTCCGCAATTATACTGCGTTTGTCTATGGAGCAGAAAGTTCCATTGATGGGGTGGATTGGTGAGCAAAATAACGATGGATTAAACCCAGATGAGTGACTGGAGCTGAATGTTTTGCCATTGTGCAACATCCTGTCCATCATCTTGTGTGTTTTGCTGTTCACCCTATGTGGGAAGGGTATACTCAAACGTGGATCCCGTGCTCATTACACCACTGGAGTCAAGCTATCCTGGCTGAAGATGGCTGATAACCAGAAACCAGTCCTAGGATGCTTGATTCCGGTCCAGGGAAGTCATGGCTTGGCAGTTCGGGCTGGACTGTTCCCATGAGGCACAGGGTTAAGACTGATTTGCATACGGCCATGTCTGAACTGGGGTGGCTTGGTGAGCAAAATAACAATGGATTAAACCCAGATCTGTGACTGGGGGTGAATGTTTTGCCATAGTGCAACATTCCGTCCATCATCTTGTGTGTTTTGCAGACTTAACCAGGTCTCACGATACCAGACCACAGGGCAAAAACCCACCAAGGAAGACTACAACTGATCGCAGAAGGAGGCCGCAGCACTGGGGCTCACACACAAACCTGTATCAGTGGAAAATCAAGGGTGGTGCCAGGGAGCTGAAGGGTCAAGGATCATGGCTGAGTGTCATTGAGACAGCGGGATGCACTACCCCACAAGCAGAACAGCTCCACAATCAGGAGTGGCCATGTTTTGAGACATTACACCTTGTAGTCCCATCACATCCCTTCTGGGCTAGACAAGAGAGCCAGGCAAACCAACCCAAGCCATTGAGTTGTCTGAGGCCCTTGAAAGGACCCCAGTCAGGGGGGCCATGGTCCAGGTTGCCAACTGGCAGATGTTTCTTTGTTGGTCATAGGACATTGTACTTTAGGACAGCCACGGACATTCTCTTGGCATGGTACCTATTCTGCCATCAGGTCTCTATCTAGGGCCATATTTATTGTTGCAAAATAGTGCAGCGCAGCGCAGCACGTCACCTTGCTGCACTGCACGGTGTCATTGGGAAAGGGTAGGAATGCACAGTATTTAACCCATTCGCTGCTGATGACGAGCTCAGCTCGTCATCAGCCACGGTAGTCGTTTGCTGATGACGAGCTGAGTTCGTCATGTAACATTGCTGTTTGAATTTTGCCGCACAGTGGAAAAATAACCACCGCAGCGATGCGGTTAAGGCATGCAGCGCATTTGTCTTCCTTCACCGTGTGCTGGCACACAATTGGCTACATAGCGTCAATGCAGGCACCCTTGCGCCAGAGTGCAAGGTGCCTGCATTGCATGCAGGATTGAAGGGGCACCTTCCTGCACAAAAACAATTATCAGAGGCATATTAGAGGGTTAGACACAACAGCCTTGCACCCAGCCTGCTGCCTTACACCTGCTTGAGCGCAATGAATCGTATGTATGTGGTATTTCTATAGTGCGAACCTAGCCAAAAGGCAGCGGAGCTCTGCACAGGGTCAAATACCAGCATAAAGTTCATGAGGAGAGGCAGCTGGGGTGCAGACGATTAATGCATTGTGATGTGCTCTTTAAAGGGTGTAACACTGAAGATTCTGTGTGCTGCAGAATGCAGAAAGAGGAAGTAACAAGGAGAAATAAAGATTGGCACATTCCCAGGTTACCAGGTTTAGTAAATCTGGAACTGCATCAAAAACCATGGGAGTTGCGTGGGAACACCCCTGCAATACCCATCGAACGCCCCCTTTACGCAGATTCTTTAAGCCATTCAAAGCCATACAAAGTGGCTTTACCTGGCAACAAAAACCTGACTCAAGGTTTACGTTGCTGATGCACTCCGTTGCGTGGTACAAGAGCTGCACAAACTGGGTCCTAAATATGGCTCCAAGTATCTGTGGCAGTTGCCTGCCCCAAACACCCAACGTTTCTTTTGTTTTTTGATCACGCTTTTTTTTGTTTTTTAGACAGAGTGGCCTTCTCTTAGTTTGGAGGGGGGCCGGTCCTGTTTGAAGTGTGGGAAGAATTGGGTAACCAAGGGCATAGCCTGGAATAACAGCTGGACATACATATTTGAGAGAATAATGGATTGGAGCCCTTGAGGACACCACAGGCTATCCAACCTGGTACACATAAACAGAAAATCTGACACGTTTTATTACAGTGCACAGGTCAAATACCATGGTCTTGTCACAGTGAAGGTCACATTTCTGAAGCGTAATACCATAACCTAGGTTGTCACTGCTCTGCACTATGGACACCGGTGTGTAATCTGGTACTTCGTACCACTGAGGGGGAAGAGGGTCATCTTGACCCACTCCATACTTCGCCTCCCACGACGTACGACTTCGATAGGCGCATCTTGACCCACTCCAGACTACACCTCTGATGACTTACGACCCCAAGAGGGGCATCTTAATCCACTCCAGACTTCACCTCTCACAACTTTACCCCGAGAGGAGCATCTTGACCCACTCTAGACTTCGCCTCTCACGAGTTACGATCCCGGGAGGGCCATATTAATCCACTCCAGACTTTGCCTCTCTTGACTAACGACTCTGATTGAGGCATCTTAACCCCCTCTAGACTTTGCAACTTACAACTTACAACCCCAAGAGGGGCTTCTTGACCCACTCCAGACTTTGCCTCTTATGATTTACGACACCGAGAGGGGCATCTTAGCCCACTCCAGACTAAGACTCTTAGGAGGTACAACCCGGAGAGTGGCATCTTGACCCACTCCAGACTTCGCCTCTTCCGAGTTACGGCCCCGAGAGGGCCATCTTGACCCACTTCAGACTTTGCCTCTCACAAGTCATGGCCTCTCCTCACTCTCAAAATGAAAAACCATAGTACACTCTGCACATTTCAGTACTGAAATTATATACATGATGTATAGTAGGGCATACTGAAGTATAAAGGGGCATCTTGGCACCTGTATAGCCTCACGGGTTATGAGCTGCGCTATATAAATCCTGTTTGATTTGATTTATTGATTGATTGGTGCATTATAAACAACCACATAAATGAATGGACATCTTATAGCCACCATAAGATATGGCCAGGCATGGTCAGAGCCACTGGGGCTGGACGAAACTGGCGATAACTGGACGGGAGCCTTAGCCTTCTACAGGGCTCCATTGACAAGATGAGCTGCCGGGAGGAGGTGGGCGGTGCCAAGTAGGAGTGAAGTGTGTGGGTGGAGAGAATCCAAATAGGCAACTAAACCAAAGCTGTCAACTTACAGAATTTGCATTTCAACATTCAAGAACACAGATGGCAGCCCTAAATTACAGCTTTAATATCATTCACTCTAGAGCTGCGGCATGTTTGCTGCTAAATATAGAGCGGCAAATATTATGTCCTTGGGAACAGTCTTACTGTACAGTAATTACCCGATGTGACAAATACATTTTTGTAACATTTCGGTAATTATTATTCTGACTAAAAATAAAGAACGCAGCTCAGCATATTGCGACTTCTTCTACAGAAGGTATTTTTGCAACAATGACTCTCTCTCAGCAGGCACAATTCAGCCTGAGAGCTGCTTTAAGCACTCAAAAGGGTTCTTCTCTGTTCCTGTCTGACTGAATTACTGTCCACTGTGGCATCATTCACCAGGGCTGACAGTTCTGCATAGACGTCAATTGGCAAAGCCAATAGACATCTTCTCTAAAAGACCAAACTATTGGTTTTGCCAGTGTTTTTTCTAACATGGCATAGGGACATATTAAAACAGTAAAATGAAATTCAAGAAATTACGTCAAAGCATAAGGGTCATGTTTAGGCTGTCTAGACGAGCGGTGGTTATCATGCATAAATGTGAGGGACATCTAACATGAGCTTCGATTGGAATTCCATAGAGCATATTATCAAGCCCATTATCGCCACTTTATCGGCAGTTTCCTGCCAATAAAGCAGCGATAATTTTATCGCCCAGGCTTGATAATATGCCCCTGCATTTTTAGGAGTAATTAGTCAATGTACTGTTCCTGATGTTGCGACGTTGTTGCTGCGAAACACGTGTCGGACCCTTTTCTTTCTGTTACTGATAGAATTGCCTCCTCTTGAGATAAACCTTGGAATAAATGTGCTCACAACTTATTAATTAGCAAGCAGTCCTGATTTGAATAACTGAAAACTACCTTCAATAAAAGATAGAAGATTTAAAACACCAATTTATTTTACAGACCTCAAACATAGTCAGTTTTGGGGTTTTGATCTGTCATTGCAAAGAGGAAGGTACTCGATTAGTACTTGTAGTCTGTACAGTCTGACCTTCAAAGCCTTTTTGCCCTCTGCTGGTTCCTGATAAAAAAATGAAATCCTAATGCAAGTGAATCACAAAATGTAAGACAAGATGCCGGGCAGCATTTTGGTGCTGCCAAGCCTTCATGAAAATAATTATAATAATAATAAAAGTAAAAATATGTAACACGGGGATGAAGGCGGTGAGCAGAGTGGGGAAAGGGGAGTGAAAATGAGCACACATAGAGAAGGCAAAAGAAGAAAACGGGGGCGAAAGCAGTGAATATTTTTGCCTAAACTGGACTGAACTGGACGTAAACTGGACTCTGGCTTAGCTCTACTAGTTTTGCTTTCACACCACGGGTGTCACGAGTGAACTTAGTACAATGCGCCAGCAATTGAATGTGAAAAAAACTGTTGCTGTAACTCCACAGAACCCCTACTCATACATTTTGCTGCTAATAACGACATTTTTTCCCGTAGTGGAAATATCTCCTAGCACCCTAACGCCCTAATACCTACTTCAATGCACTATACAATGAGAGCATGGAGTAGCGTAACTTGCATCTTTAGTTTCTTAAGGAGAATCAACATACTCCATACCTGTTTCTATCAAAAAAATGTAATTATCTGAACTGGGAGAGAATGCTCTCTCGAAAGGAAAACATGTATCAGCTCCTCTCCCAGGGCCAGACTAGGAACCAAAACCGGCCATAGCAAAGTGCTCGGCCACCCTCCCGCCCTTCCCCGGGGGGGTTGTGGGTGCCGCCGAGCTCTTTGCAAGGGCTGGTTTTCGTCCGCTTTTGGTACAGGGCCGATTTTGCAGCTATGCTGCAAAAACGGCTCTTTAACAAAAACGGCCCCCGGGGCCCAAAACCGGCCTCCCACCCGTGCGGCGCACCGGGGGATTGCCTGGTGCCCGCTACAGCCAGTCCGGCCCTGCCCTCTCCTCTCTGACTTGGCTCAGATCATGTTTCAGTGCAGAATGGTATGCTGCTACAATATGGTAGCCTGGCACTCCCTCTCAGGATCTTCTAGGAGTATCTTGCTTGGTAATCTGTGGCGAAGGACCTCACCTGCCAAGTGGTCACTCGATAGGCTTATCTGATATGGGGAATTTCTGACATAATCTAAGCAATGTCTGACATAACATGTGCGCATCAAGATGCTAGTCTTAGAGGCATTCTTATAAACAAATAAGGTAAAAATATATCATATTAGACTACATTGTCTATGTTATTATAATATATGGGATTCTGTAATCCATGCATTAATGCCAGTCTCTAAATTCTTTATAATCAGCGACTAATGACACGCCCAGTTGCCAAATATGAAGAAAAGACATCAGATCTCAACTATTATAAGTTGTTAGTGTAGTTCTTCTGACGTCACACTGCCTGCTGCCAGTGCCAGCAGCCAGGTGAAAGACAGATCAGGTCTCATAGCATAATTGAAGCAGCTCTTTAGCAACGAAAATGTAATTTTGCAGTTCTTTCTTCTGCTCTATTTTTCTAGCTTACAATGACTAGCAGGGAGAACATGTCTATTTTATGCACTCCTTAGATAGAGAAAAGCTAAAATCTTTCTGTAGCTTTTATTTATTTTATTTTTTATAAAACTGACATGTATTGAACTATTTTTAGCATCTATTTGCAACAAATATCTAACAGGTTTTTGACGTGTTAAACTTTGCGCTAGACATATTATTTTTATTCTTCATGTTTGCAAACATGCTTGCTCTTTCATATGAAAGAGCTACGCACCAACGTTTGACATGGTTTGTGAGAAAGGTGATGGTGTAATCATGTTTATATGGGATAAAGTATGCCCGGCGGGTTGTACGTGATTGTTACTTTGGCCTTGTTCCTCTCTATGGTTATGGAACTCCTCAGTGACTTAAATATCCTTATAATGAGGGCCTTGAAACAGAGATAACAAGGTGCTTGTCTAAGACTGATGACGCATCATGTGTCTTATCGATGTCATTGTCTGAATAACATGACACTTTCAAAGGTTCTGGGAAAGATATAGACTGACAGCATCTGCATTAAAGACGGCCATACGATGATGAAGTGAAAAGAGAGGAAATTAATTCTCTGCCTACCTATGATGGAGTCTGCCCTTAGGGACTCTACATGAGTACATGCACTCCCACAGAGTCGTGAATAAAACTAAAAAACATTTCCCTGAAGTATGCGGAGGAAGGATACAAGTCACCTAATAAGAAAACTGTGAGGATGACTCCAAACTAAAGGATAACAAGGAAAGCTGCATAATCACAAGCCCGCTGTAAGTATTGTTATTGTGGCAAATTAGCCTTTTCTGCATGGCTACCTCAGATGGTCAGCTAGCTGACACTTGGAGGCAGTTCAAGTCCCTGGGTGCCAAAAGGAGTCAAGAGCACTTCAGTTATTTTCTTCCAATAGGGTCTTCTTTTTTCAAGTGCTGTCTTTCCAAGTCCAGTTTTTCTCAGAAAGTGGAGGTTTGAAGCCAGTGACTGGATAATTTTGCCCACCCAATAAAGTCTGCCTTCATGCCCTGCGCCTACTTCCTTTTTAGGTCTCGCCTATGCAGCGCTTGCGCTGTCTTGTTGAGACATGCAGTATACACTATAGTGTGGAAGCTTTTTGGAATCTCTGCCCACTACCTACCCATCATTTGCATTGGCTTGTGTCTTAAATGCTGCCTTTTGATTGGTTGTAGGCTTGTTAGTCCCTCCTTATGATGGACAATACTTCATGTGTCCTTCCACGGCTATTGGCCCCTTTTCTGCACAGACTACTTTCTCTCCCAATGCCCCCCCACACCCCATACTCTGCCATGTAAATGATTGTTTATTCACCTGTTCATGCCAGGTGTAACATTAAGCCCTCACTCGCCATGAGAATGAGACTTGCGGTATCGGAAATAACGCATGCTTCTATGCCCTGTGCCCACGAGAAGTGTGGCAGGGCTGCTCGGCTTCCTCTTGGTCTGTGGGAAGCATTAATGGCAGTGACGCAGGCGGCATAGGCCGGTTCTGAGGAGAGAGCAGCAGCTAGACGCAATTTCAAATACCTCGTCCCCTTCCTCTTTGAGGCCCATGACAGTCACGATCCGGGTGGGCTCCCTACTATCAAGACAGCATGTGCTCGGTTCAATCGTTTACTTGTGGGGAGTGACACTGCTCTCACTGCTGCATGGCAATGTCAATCCCACGACCGTCGCGTGAGCCCAAACGCACACTACAGTGCAGCTGAGCCTTGAATGCAGCCCGGGCTGCACGTTTGCAGAGGAAGGGCGTTCTTTTCTGCCAGGAGGACTCCATGTGAGGAGCCGGGCGGCCCTGCTTCCTTAAACCAAATTGCTTACCTCGGCTAGCAATTTAAGTTTAATGTTTCATCAACAGTGTCCGTCACAGTGCGCCCCTAGAGCAAGTAAATGTGACTAAAATTTGCTTTACATTATATGGCTTGCTGCAAAATACTTGAAATAATATAGCGCCCTGGCTCACTAAGCTGCCGCGCTATGTGTGTGTGTGTGTGTGTGTGCCTCTCAGAATCCCCTTACCTCAGTGGCGTCACTAGGAGGTGCGGGGGTGCGGACCGCACCGGGTGACACCGTCACATGGGGTGACACCGTGAGCCTCTGCTTTAAATAATCGTATTGCTTTGCTACATATCAGGAGGCGAGCAGAGGCTCACGGTGGTGTCACCCCATATGACGGTCACAGTGTCACTCAACCCATTACCCGGCCGCAGCCCAAGATTACTATTACAAAAAACACAGTTGATGGACAGAATGTAGAACAATGTCATACATTCACCTCAGTACAAGGATCTGGGCCTAAATCCATCGTTTTTTTGCACTCCACACCACCCTGGGTTAGACACTGGCTATATGCAAATCAGCTCTGACCCTGCGCCCCATGGGAACAGTCCAGTCCGAACTACCAAGCCATGTCTTTCCCAGACCGGAATCAAGCATCCAAGGACCGGTTTCTGGCTATCAGCCTTCATTCAGCCTGGATAGCTTGACTCCAGTGGTGTGGAGAGCCTGGGACTCACGTCTGAGTATACCCAGCACACTCGGGGTGAAAATTGCAAAAAACACAGTTGATGGACAGAATGTAGAACAATGTCATACATTCACCCCAGTACAAGGATCTGGGCCTAAATCCATAGTTTTTTTGCACTCCACACCACCCTGGGTTAGACACTGGCTATATGCAAATCAGCTCTGACCCTGTGCCCCATGGGAACAGTCCAGTCCGAACTACCAAGCCATGTCTTTCCCAGACCGGAATCAAGCATCCAAGGAAGTAGCTTGTTTCCTTCCCAGTGAAAGAATTGGCTTGGTAGTTTGGTTTGCTCTGTTCCCATGATGCACTGGGCCAGGGACAGACTAATTTGCATATAGCCAGGTTCTGAGCTGGGATGGTGCAGTGAGCTAAAAAACGGTGTTGGATTAAGCCCTGATCTCTTGACTGGGTGAGAGTATTCTGCTTAATTCAGAAACTCTGTCCATCACCACCCCTTGTTGTTTAATTATTTTGTCCACCATAAGCGTGGAAGGGTATACACAGACGTGAGTCCCTTGCTCATTGCACCATCAGGATTCAAGCAAGCCGGGCCGAAGACGGCTGAAATGCCAGAAACCGGTCCCCGGTAGCTTGTTTCCTTCCCATTGAAAGAATTGGCTTGGTAGTTTGGTTTGCCCTGTTCCCATGATGCACTGGGCCAGGGACAGACTAATTTGCATGTAGCCAGGTTCTGAGCTGGGATGGTGCAGTGAGCTAAAAAACAGTAATGGATCAAGCCCTGATCTTTGGTACGAGTATTCTGCTTGATTCAGATGCTCTGTCCATTACCACCCTCTGTTGTTTAATTATCAAGATTACTATTAGGCTGCTGTACGACGTCAGCGTCTGGACGTCAATTACGTTCAACTTCCATACGTCACTCACGCAAGGAGCGGCGGGAATGCTTTAGCGTGATGATCCACTGAACCCAGGAGTACTGCGCGCGGCCGATCCCCACCCTGGCCCCACTGGAGGCTGAGGGTTTACCTCCCGCGGCTCGGGGTTTTACCGCATATTCTCCTGATTGTGCCCCCACACCATTACTCAAAGGCGGGGGCCTCCGAGACCGGCCGAGGCCCGCGGGACCTCGTGTGCAGACTAAGGTAAGGATTGTGCATTTCTTGTAAGTAGAGCTAGTACTGTCTGGCACGGAATACAGGCACTTTTTTATTTTGAGAGGGAGTATACCTGCTGCACTTCCCAAGAAAAATGCAATACTTTTACGTGGAGAGCACCGGCACTTCTCAGAAACACGCAGGTACTCTGCTCCAGAGTGCCAGGCTGCACTTCTATATTTCCATTTCAAGCTCTAGCTAGGCCCCTGGTATGTGTTTATAATGTCATCTTGTTCAATTCTTGTGAAAGCCATGTCTCGCAAAGCTTTGCTGCTCAGGGCATAGGCATTGCTACCTTTCGTTTGGATATACGTTTAAAAGCGTCATTGCAGTGAAAGGGCCATAACCTTAGGCTGCGTGGCAGCCGGACATGACAGCTTGTTATCAGGCAGCAGTGGGCGGTGTATCTGTCACCTCCTTTCATGTCTCTTCTATCAGACTATTGTGTGCCAGCTCTGGGACAGAACGGGCGAAGGCGGGGACACCTGAGACAACAGAGGGAGGTAAAGACATTAATGGAGGGGCGCCATAGAGGCACGACCGGGAGGGGGAGAAGTAGAACCATTGTTTCAACATCGATTACCTGCATAACTAATCCAATCCGTATTAATGATTTACAGTAGCAGAACTCCCCCTGAATATTGGCGTTACACGATTTTTTTTGACTAAACTAACAAACGTAAAATGTTTTGCACTTCGAATATGATCCAATAATTCGAGCAAAATAATTGGAAAAAATATATTTGCTTCTTGAACTCACACATTAGTGCAGTATTACTCCACAAAAACGGTCTGTAGCGCCACGGAAGAAACATTTCCAGGGAGATGGAGCAAGACCTGGTATTTTCTGCCATTCAAAATTGGTGTCGTACCTAATATGAAGCCTTCGATATTATAGAAACCCGAACCTGCCGTTATTCCTACATTTGGTCAGTCTCGGGGTACATTGTGGAAACTGACAGGCAGTGAGTGACCTGAATGCTCTGCATTAACTCCTCATCTGCTTAATGACATTCAGCTGTGTAATCATGGCTGCCCTCCGTGTGCTGTGAAAGGTGACGTTTTGGTAGCTAGTAGGTATAATATTACTTGCTATATTATATATCTGAATGCATTGATAGAAAAGGCAAAATACCAGTCAGGAGGCACACTATGCTAAGCACAAGTTTTTAGCGTAGGTGTTTTTAAGTCACAACCTTAATTATATAGGCCACGCCCCTTTGAGAGACCCTCCCTTTTTTTCATCCCACTTAAAGCCCTGAATTAATGTATCTATGCACTATTACTGTAGTGAAACCTAGAACAAGACTGCAAGACCCAGTATGTATTTGTATAGCTATCCAATCCCTGGTGGCATTGCACCCAGGATAATGTGCTGTATGGCTAAACACTTATTAGGTCCCAAAAGCGAGACCTATTTGTGTCAGATTTTCGTGTCTTCTTTACCACGTGTTATGGTGCTTTATTTCCTTTCATTCTCATCATTTTTAACAAAAAGATGAGTAAACTTTACAAAAGTGACAGTACAGCAAACTAGAAGGTGGGGATGTCAAAACATCACAGATTGACTAACATACAGTTGCTTTTGGTGTGTTGTCAGAGAAAGCCGAACCTTTTTCAGCAGGACTCTACACATTAGTGTTGTTCTTAAGAAATACCATGACAGCCTGGGGCTTTAGTTCTTATGCTTTTATGTTATGTAGACATCTGGGCCCATACTAGATCAGGTGCACTGGCTCAGCGCGCAGCAGAATAGCTGCATTTTTGCGTCTAAGGCATCTAAAGTTCATACATGCAACTCAGAAACATTCCAGATTGTATATATGGATTAGGGAGGGAAAGGAGAACACATAATGGCAAAGGAGGGTGTAAGGAAGGAGTGGACATGGAAGGATAGGCTACAGTGAGAATTGAGAGGTCGTGGGCAGGCGAGAGAGCAAAAAGTAAAGCAAAGAATATGTATAATAAAGAGAGAACGGATACCGTAAGGAGAACTAAACACATGGCCACGTGGCCACTTCAAACCTGTAAGAATGATTCCGGGCCTTACTTGGGCACTGTGGCATTCATTTCACTATCAATGTATGTCAGATGGCACACATTAACTATGCAGGCCTCTTCGCGCTACAGAGTAAATGGAACCATTTACAATAAGGCAATCATTTTAGTTTGCTTAGTGGGCAGTGGGTTAAGACACAGAAAACTGCCTGGCAATGGTTGTATCAATGCAGAGTTGGTGGTTATTAAAAGTGGCTTCAGGAAAGGCCTGAACCAGAGAATAATTCAATAAGGTGGAAACCAGTGAACTAAGTATAACGCCCAGATGCAGAGTGAACCAAACTGCAGTCAAGTGAGTTTATATTGAGCAAATGCTCGCAAAATACAGGGGACAACGCTGGACACGCAGATGAGCGTCCTGAATCCGCGCAGGGTACCCCTAGGTAAACAGTGGAAAGGGTGCAGACTGGAAGGCAAACCCGCTGATGGCACATGAGGTCCATGCGGTAAGTGGTGAGGGGGTGACACCATGAGTTACCCGCACCGGGTGACACCAACTCTAGTGACGCCACTGCCTTACCTTCCTCCTCCCAACGAATGCCCGGTGCTCTCAGCTGCAGTGGCTGTAAATCGGCAAGTTTTGTTTTGACTTTCCCTAGTCTCGATTGCTTGATTTTGCTCTAGTGAAAGTGTCGCTCATGGTGGTTGAAATGCCACCATAATTACCCTGTAATTATGGAAATTTCACGCGTAGCAAACTGAAACCTTGACAGCTATGTTTGCTACGCGAGACTGACATATGCACCGATATAAATTTCACTTTGTGTATGCTGTAGTCCATTTTACTTGATTATTTCCTGATAATCTACCTCCAGATAAAAAATATGCGTGTAGTGCTTGAAATCTTTTATTTCAAATTCTCGTCCAATAACAAGATATAGCTTCCGGGGCGATTAACTAGCCAATCAATTGAAATATATATGTCTACATTATTTGTTTGCGAGTATATAATATTCAATACATTATTAAACAGAAAAAAAAATCTTTATACATTTGTAACTATAATGTGCCTGCCGATGCCAAGTTGTTCAACTGGCAGGGGCAGGATGCTACAATCTAATTTGGAAAATGTTTTATTCTGACCGTCTGTATCCTCAAGTTTGTACCTATAAATGTATTTCTTTTGCGTCTGTCGCATTCACATTTCAGACTCTGGATTTCCTTTCGATCCTCTGAGATAATAAACAGGCTTATATTTTAAGACGTATTTGACCTAGTAGGCAGACATATGCCCTTCAAGACCAACGCCCTCGTGCCTAATCACCTGCCCTTTAATTGCTCATGGCTCCCCCTCCAAGAAAGGCCTGCTTGAGCGTAGGATCATATTGGCTTCTGAGGAGATTTGATGATCGGCTTGTTACATGGCATAATTCATTTCTCCTTTTGGGTATTCATGGTTCTGCAGACGATGCTCATAATGTGCGTCAGTGATATCTAGTCTGGGACCCTAAACCAAGTTTTGTCTGCGTAGTGTGCTTTTTCTCGCTCCCATTCGTTTGTAGCTACTGCTTTGTTTTACGTTTATAGACACTAGGGGGCAATTGTGATTTAAAGGCCAAGTTCCTTGAGTTCGTGTACACAACATTCTTAAGGACCAGAGATCACCAATAAAGAGCTGGATTCTGGGGCCTTATTGTGAAAACAGCGATGCGTCACTTCTCAGTGCGCACTCCTTGCGACACCAATGATTCGTTATATTTAATGTATGACGCATCATGTCGCAAGGACTTACAGATACGTCAGTATTTCTGACGCATCTGTAAGCGCAAAAGTGACGCATTGCTGGAGTGTGTCACAAAAGTGACGCAACTCCAGCAATGCGTCCTTTCACATGGGAAAAGCCTCATGTGAAAGGGCTTGCGTCAGTCTGACGCCTGCTGTGAGGCAGGCGCAAGATTTTGACGCTACACCATCCTAAAAGTGACGCAGTGAAATCTCATAGATTTCACTGCGTCACTATTACAAGGCTTTTTGCAGGGGAACGCCCCCTCTGCATACATTATACCTGACGCAGGTATAATGTGGCGCAGGGGTTTAAAAAGTGACGCATCTACCTAGATGCGTCACTTTTTAAATATGGCGCAACAAGGCGCATTTTGTACGCCGCTGGTGCGTCACAAAAAGTGACGCACCGGCGGTGCAAAACTGACGCAAGGGCTCATAAATAAGGGCCCTGATGAGCTACCATCTTCATATTTGGGCCATGTTGCATTATCGTGACTCCTCTGTCTCTGTTCTAGTACTCCTGGACAGAAACAATTGTGAATGGGTTCACCAATATCACTGGATTGAATGACTTGTTTTTTCCAGGCTATTCTTAAGGTGTCTCTTAATAACAAGAAGGACAAATAAACAGACGCTGCTCAGTTTTCCAACAGATTATGAGAGAGTGGCATATCTCTTCAGGTCACTCCCCACAACACGCGGCTCCTCCTGGGTGCCGAGACTCTGCCCCACTGAGCCGCCGCTGCCGAGGGTTCGCCGCTGGTGTGCCCTGATAACTGTTTTTCTACCTTTCTGTACCGCTAACCTTTTTTTCTCCCCCTGTGCATTTGTTCCTATGCATTTGTTCCTTTAGCTGTCTACTGTGTTTTTTTTAGGTGCTCCTTTGCACCCCTGCCCTCTGTACCCCCCCGCTCCCCGCTTCCCGCCGCTTCTCCCCTGCGGCCTGCCCCCTTTTGCCTTCTGTTGTCCCGTGTCCTCGCCCATTGGCCACCCTGCTCCCGCCTCCCAGCTGCTCCTCCCTCCCACTTGGCCTCTTATGGAGGCCGCGCAGCAAAGGTGAGTGTGACCTGACCTCAGGTCACTCCCCACGTGGCACGGCTCCTCTTGGGTGACGAGACTCTGCCCCACTGTGCCGCCGCTGGTGTGCCCTGATAACTGCTTTACTTCCTTTCTGTACCGGTAACCTTTTTTCTCCACCTGTGCATTTGTACCGTTGCATTTGTTCCTTTAGCTGTTTACTGTGTTTTTAGGCAGTCCTTTGCGGCCCTGCCCTCTGTGCCCCCCCGCTCCCCGCTTCCTGCCGCTGCTCCCCTACGGCCCCGCCACCTTGCCTTCTGTTGTTCTCGTGCCCTCGCCCATTGGCCGCCTCGCTCCCGCCTCCCAGCTGCTCCTCCATCCCACTACGCCTCTTAACGCCAACGCCAGACTGCACTATGACTCTAACACCCTCCACGCACTCAACTCAGGACGAGACCACCCCTGCTACCAGGTCACCCCAAAGCGCAGCCAAGGACCCTTCACCTGCCGGACTGCAGATCCCCAATTGGCCCCTACCCTCATCATGTCTTCAACAAAGCCAGCACAGCTATCGCGCCCCACCTCCGGAAAACAATCAACAGTTCCCTCGAGACAGCAACCTTCCCGGAAAGCTGGTGAGGTTACATGGCTTTCGATTTCGTCTCGTACCTAGCCGCCATTTTGTGTTTAGCCACCATTTTGTGTTGCCTCACTCAGGCAGCACGGCGGGCGTGGTGAACGCAATGTTTTTGCCTTTTCAGCTGCAACGTGTCTCTCCCATTAAAGAGTAACTCCTGTCAATGTTTATGAAACCGATGTCAGGGTCTCCCGAGTTTTGTAAATCCATGTCTAGACTGATTAATCCATGTCTTACTCCACTGTTTGGGTTCCACCAGTCTTCTCGTCTCTATCTTGTTTAACTGACCCTCGCTTTTCTCTTCGTGTGTTCCCCTGCTACATAGACTGTCCTTTGAAGTATTCAAACATGTTCTACCACCTGCAAATTGAATTACGGGCACTAGTGTTGATTAACTTGAGGGGAGGAGAGCACACAGGGTCTGAAAGGAGGGTGTGTTTTAGACATTTGATAGCTTGTTTTCAAACTATTCCTATTTGTCAATTTTGTATGCTTTGGGAGTTGGCATTGTATAGTATAATAGACTCTGCGCCACGGAAAGAAGTGTCAGTCTCCTGATAACCTACCATTCGGTGTACTTACAGGTCCACTGTGCTTAGCTGCAGTTAATAAATCTGCTTTTCTACGCCTAACAGAGTGTCACGTGTCTCTGTCTGCCAAAGCAGGTGAACCCGGAGATCTTAGGCGTGCGCTGCGCCGCCTGGCCCGTAAGGTCGGGTTCTCCAATTGGCGGCCCAACGTGTGAGCGACTTCAGTGGTAGTAGTTTTGCCCGAGGGTCGTGAGGAGTTTCGCATGAAAATTCCGGAGGATTTCGCGAACTACGTGAGCGACACCTATATGTCAAAGTGGACCGAAGGTCTTGTGAGGCACGGCTACTCCTTCCTTCCCGACTGCTGCTGACGACTGCTGCCCTGACTGTCGCCCTGCTTTGGCCCCTTTGGCCGATGGGGAAGATTAGTATCGCGAGACGTTAGACGGACATCTGTTGGCGTGAGAAAACATTTAATTAAGTATACGTGGGTAGCGCCCACTTTTTGTTTTTTGTTATTCGATTAGTGCACTAACCGAAGCCAAGGGGTAAGTATGTTTGTGCTGTGACTATATTGTCTAAAATCCCTTGACATTTGTAAGTAGTCCAGTTCGTTACGAAATGCCTGGATTTAGTAGGTTCAAGAAATATTGTTGTTTTGGTTGTATTAGGGATTCCCGGCTAGAGGATTCTTGTCCGATTCCTCCGGTTGGAACTCCCACTTATGAGCTCTATTCAAAACATGGTTTAGGTCCTATTATCTTTAATGAAACATGGATTCGATACACTAAAAAGGATGGTGTTTTACGGTGGCCACAAAATGGCACCCTTGAGCCTGCTATATTAGATAATTTGGAAACGGTTCTATTTAAGAGAAAAGCCCGGCCCGCAATGTTTGACTCTTTCCGCCTCTGGCGTAAAGAATCCAAACAGAAAGAAATTAAGCAAATAAAGAAAGATAAGAAAAAGCAGAATATGACGATCTTGCAGGCTGCCCAACAGTTTATAAATGACGAAGCTGATCAGATGGTTGAGGTTTCGGAAAGACAGCATCGTATGGCAATAGATAGATGTTATCCTGTGTTACCTACTGTCTCAAGGAGTAAGGATTCTGACGTAGATTCTTTCATGTCCCATCTCTTGACGTTACCTCCACCTTATGTGTTAGGCGCTAATGCACCTCCATTACAACCTATTGTTAATCCAGCTGTTCAGGTTCCTGCACAGTTGCCTCTTCCTGTGGTTCCACCTCCACCCCTTTTGCCACCGACTTCTGTACCCCAAACTCCTGTGTCTCAGTCTCCTTTACCTTCTTTTGCTACTGCTTCTCTCCTGTTTTACAGAATACGTTGTCTCCTGTTTTAGTGTCGGACTCCCCTACAGCTCGACACCGTTTAGTCACCTCTTCTTGGATCTCTCTTCTTTTCTCCTGCTTCGTCTCGAAGACAATCTCGTAGTCAGATTCCAGATTTAGCAGAACAGACTAAGTTAGATTCTCTTGCTCGTAATTGGATCACGAGTAGTTTACAGTATAGTGTGCGTGATATTTTAGACACCTTTCTGCAATGGAACGCGCCTACGCAGAGATATGTCTTTAATAATATGTGCAACACTCTTATCAAAGGGTGGGAAGATATGGATTTGGATTCACCTCCTCAAGGTTTATTTGAAATACGGGATCAATTTGATAAGGGGCTTATTGTGGGTCCTGATGTAGAGCCTGCTGCTCAGAAGCTTGTTACTTTCCGATCTTCCTTCTTCTCTCAAACTTCTCTTGAGCCTGATCCTGTGGTTCATCGTAAAATGGCACAATATCCTATGCGAGAAGTTCCTCCAATATGGAGAGAGGTAGACCCAAACGCTAATCCAGCTGTCCCCGCTCATTTTCAGCACATATGAGTACATGATCCATGGAAAAGATCAGAAGTGTTGGCACTTAAGCAGTCCTTACCGGACCCTCGTAAGAATCCTGCTGGGCATTATAAAGAATTGTCTCAGACTGTTAATGCATGTATTATGAATTTGGCAGATATTGATTTACTTATGGGAAATGTAGTCCCACAAGCTTTATGGGCTAAAATTCATAGACAAGACCATATCAAGCTTTAGGTGGTACTTGAGCTGTTATTACGCCCACAGATGCAGGACAAGTAGGTGGTGCCAAACCTGACGATCTGATTACGGAGTTGCCCGGTAGAATAATACATCTTATGAAAACGATGATGCCTGCTGTACGTGTTAACTGGGATAAGTTAGCAGCGTGCAAACAGAAGATTGATGAAAGTGTCTCTGATTTCTTTACTCGTTTTGAAGAGACTTTCATCGACCATAGTGGTCAGGATATGAGTACTAAAGGGGGACATCGATTATTTGTAGATAAATTTGTTTTTAATTTACTTCCGGAATTATCGCACAAATTGAAACAATCTGAGATAGCATGGGCTGTTTCTTCAACTGCCCAGATATTAGCTACTGCTCAATATTATGAGAATAGGGATAAGGAAGATAAGGAGAAAGCGGAGAAGAAAACTAAAGAATTCAAAACGAAGGTTCTTCGGCAACAAGCTTATCCACCTAGTTCTACTCAGCCGCAATTTCAACAGTCCCCACAGTTTCAGAAGCTGTTGCAAAAACCTGAATCTCCAGCTCAGCAATTTCCGTTGGGTCCTAATCAATGCGCCTATTGTAAAGAGGAAGGTCATTTTAAGATTAGCTGTCCGATTCTGTTGCAGCGTTATGGAGGATCACAGCCACGGGGTCGTGGAGATTCTCGGTCGGTGTCCAGAGGTAGAGGGCGTGGTGCGTTGTCTCAGGACCGACGTCCCTCTCCCCCTCAGGACTCTGCAAATTATTTTGACCAGCGGAATTCTCAGTCTGCACAATATTACAATGACGATTATTGCACAGATGGTGAGGATGCTGACTTCCTCACTTGCTAGGACAGCCATAGACAGAGTAAGGGAGTCGTATCAGTTCCAGTGGATCAGGATGGACCTTATGTTAATATTGCAGCATTGGATACTGGTGCAATGAGAAGTTCTATAATGCATTCTAAACTCCCTGGGGCACCTTTGTCTGGCTTAAAAAAAATTTCTGTGGGATTCCCTGGTGCCCCAGTTCGCAACCCGGTTTCATGTACTTTGCCTATCTCCATTTGTCCGTATGATTTGGAAGCTCCACGGGTTGCGGAGAGAATTTGTTGGGTTTGGATCTATTGAAACGTCTGCATGCCACGTTGTATTGCTCACCCTCTGGTGTACATCTTACTTTAGGTGCTAAGTTGACTTCTCCGATGTACGTATCTAAAGACCAACTGCCACTCGAACTGCATTCGCTTCCTGTTACGCTTTGGGCTGCGGGTCCGAATGATGTTGGTTTTGCTTCAAATTCCACCTTACGTGATTACTGTAAAGCCTGATGTTAAGTTACCACGCATTCCACAATACAAAATCTCTAACGATGGTGAGAGAGCTCTGTTGGCTATTGTTCATGACTTCGTTCAGAAGGGTTTGGTCGAGGAGACCAGAGGAAATGTTTGTAACAGTCCTGTTCTGCCTGTTTTAAAGCATACTGATCCTTCTCAGCCACCTGTGTATCGTTTTGTGATAGATCTCCGAGAGGTCAACAAAATCGTTGTCCCTCAGTTTCCTGTTGTTCCAGATATCACTGCTTTGCTTACTATGATTCCTGATTCGGCAGCTTGGATTTCAGTCATTGATCTCAAAAATGCGTTATTTAGCATTCCCATTGCTGAGGAAAGTAGAGATCTCTTTGGTTTTTCTCTTGGAGGCCGAAGTTTCCGATTTAAGCGTGCACCTCAAGGCTATTGTGAGAGTCCCTCCATCTATAGTCAAGCTTTGAAGTTTCAGCTTGACACTTTTTCTCTGCCATCAGGTGCTACCGTTATCCAATATGTGGATGATTTGTTAATTGCTGCCGATTCGGAAGATGTCTGTAAGAATGCGACTGTGTCACTTCTGCGACATTTGTCTGATTTACACCACAAAGTATCGCTTTCTAAGTTACAATATTGCCGCCAAGAGGTTACCTATTTAGGTCATCTCTTGTCGAAGGAGGGAAGGCAATTGACCACAGAACGTATCCAAGCGATTGCGCAAATGTCTGTACCATCCACACAAAGAGAGGTGCGTGCTTTCTTAGGCATTACCTTTTATTGTAGACAGTGGATTCCGAACTTTTCTTTACTAGCCAAACCCTTGTTGGCACTCACTCTGAAAGATACGCCCCAACCTTTACCTTGGACTGATGAATGTCAAAAGAGTTTTCCTGATCTACGTACGGCTTTGTGTTCGGCTCCTGTGTTGGGTACTCCAGATTACAGTAAACCTTTTACACTCTATGTACATGAAAGAGAAGTTTGTGCATTATCAGTCTTGACACAGCAATTCGGAGATAAACCAAGGCCATGTGCCTATTTCTCGGCTACATTAGATCCAGTTGCTAAAGCATTACCCAGTTGTCTTATAGCAACAGCAGCAGCAGCAATTTCTATTCGTCAATCTGCTGGATTGGTGTTGGATCATACTCTTAATTTTATGGTACCACACGCAGTAGATACTCTCTTGAACAGGACAAAAACTCAGCACTTAACGAGTGCCCGTTTGCCTGTATATGAGTTGACACTTTTAGCTAGTCACATACATATGAGGAGATGTAATGTTCTGAATCCAGCAACATTGTTGCCTATTTTAGATGAGAAAAATGTACAAGATTAGCATGATTGTTTTCTTCGTACGAAACAAGAAACTAAAGGTAGAGTTGATTTGAAAGATACACCACTTACGGATCCGGATGGGATCCTGTGTGTAGATGGGTCTTGTTTCAAGCTTCCAAATGGCGAGATGACAGCAGCTTATGCTGTTACAACCCTACATACAATAGTGGAAACTGCACGCATTTTACAGCATTCAGCGCAAGCTGCAGAATTGATTGCGTTGACGAGAGCATGTGTTTTGGCGAAAGGAAAGAGAGTGACTGTTTACACAGATAGTCAATACGCGTTTGGCGCTGCCCATAGCTTTGGCCGTTTGTGGAGAGAAAGAGGATTCTTTACCTCCCACGGCACTAAAATACAGCATGGTCAGTTGGTGACTGACCTTCTTGAATTACTTGCTTTGCCTACTCAAATAGCGATTGTGAAGTGTAGTGCGCATAAAAAGATTACTAATGACGTGGGTCGAGGAAAAGCATTTGCGCATGAAATAGCGAGGGAAACGGCACAAAAAGTTGAAAGTTGCATGTATGTTGCAGGACCGGCAAGTTGGGTCCTAGATGCTGGTATGTGTGAAGACACAGTAGAAAGCGTGAAAATGATTAAGAAGGTTGCAACTGAGAAAGAATTGAGCAAGTGGAAAGAAAGTACGGGAATGTTGGATACGATGGGATGTTGGACGGAATTGTCAGAGCATCAGTGATGGTTGTTACCAGATGCGTATGTATTACCTGTGGTCACTATGGCTCATGGATCAGCCCATATTAATGCAAGGGGTATATGTAAACTCCTAGATCCAGTATGGCAGAATGAAAATATCCCTAAATGTGCAGATAATGTAGTAAAGCATTGTATTGTTTGGTTGATGCATAATCCAGGGAAGGGAACTCCAACTCCAGCAGGCCACTTTGCTCCCCTTACGTATCCTTTTGAGGTATTACAAATAGATTACATCCATATGGAACATTTCAACAATCTTAAGTATGTCCTGGTGGGGGTTTGCGCCTTTTCCAGATTGATAGAGGCTTACCCCCTAAAGGACAATACTGCTCTGTCTACTGCCAAAGTCCTTCTGAAGGAATTCATCCCGAGGTTTGGTTTGCCGCGCATTGTCTGGAGTGACAATGGGAGTGAATTCGTAGGTCAGATAATGCAGAAAGTGTATGTGGGTCTTGGAATTAGACAGAAATTTCATGCAGCAAACCACCCTCAGTCAGCGGGTTTGGTAGAGTGTTACAATGGCACTCTCAAACTTAAGTTAGCAAAGATTCAGACCAGTACAGGCCTTTCCTGGCCTGATGCCTTGCCTTTAGCACTTCTTTCAACAAGAACGACTGTCCATTCTCGTTTGGGGCTTAGCCCATATGAGATTGTTTTCGGACGCCCAGCCAATGTCTGGGGAGTCCCTCGCCCCAAAAAGTATTCGAATATTCCGTATCCATTGTTGGTTGATTATTTGCACGACCTCACCACTAAATTGCGTGTTAATCGTCAACAGGTCCAAAACGCTTTGCCCGAGGCCTCCTCAGATCCAGGACACTCCATCCACCCCGGAGACTGGGTATGTCTGAAGAATTTCCAGTGGAAAAAGAATCTGGAACCTCGTAGGGGGCCGCCGAGACTAGTCCTTCTGACAACCCGTACAGCAGTGAAAGTCGTCAGTAAAAGAAACTGGATTCATGGTGTGCACTGCAAAAGGGTACCCTTGCCTTTGCCTTATGACCAGTGGGTCCGAGAAGGAGTTGGTGATAGTGAATGTGAGAAGGTACCCAGATTTAAACCTTTCAGCAGTGCACGCCTGGATTGGACTAGTTCTGAGAAAGAGGACGACAATGTTTTGCACCTCCACACCTACGACTGAACACGTCGGATCCAGAAACTTTGTTCAAGGACCAGACGATACCTGGCAAGACACGATACAACCTGAGAGAAAGGTTGCCTAAAGACAATTAAACTCTGTGCTTTAGAATTTTGCCTTTGTTAAAAAGAGAAACATTCCTTTTCCATTATCCATCGAGTTGCAGGGTCACGGTAGGAGTCTTAAGAGTCTTAGGCTGTGACCTGAATAGTGACTAGGTCAACAGGTCTTGCAGTGTCATAGGACGGCTAACAATCACAGCCAAGTGATTAAGGAAGATTATCGTGAGCAACGCCTTTAGAGTAATGGATAGCACAGGAATAGAGAATGATGTTAAGATAATGAAAAGAAATCCTTATAAGAAAATATTATTCAGTCGTTGAGGCGTAGCATTATGTATTTCAGTATGTTTATGCAGTTTATTAGCATGTGTAGGATGGATCGTACACAGTATGCAGCCGACACCTGTTCCTACTTCTACTTCTTTGAATTCCTCTACTACTATTTCTCTGCATGAATTTTACGCACTCCCAGACCATGAGCAGATGAGAAGAATGGAATATTTCAACAATTTATTTATCCAATTGTTACATAACCATTAATACTACTGATTGTTGGGTTTGTGGGCTCATACCACATAACACAGAGAGAGGGATGCCGTATTTAGTCCTTCCATTCACGTATGAAGGTTCTGCTTGTGCTTTTCTGCTATGTTTTCTAATGCATACCAGAACCTACTCCGATATCCTCCTGTTGGGTCCTATAATGGTGGAGTACATTTCAGTCACAGCTCTTTGATAAAGGGAATAGTGACCATGGCAAAAATTGCTGATATTATTAAAATTCCCAAGGATGAGAAGAGAGCATATGATGGATGGAACGTGACTCGGTATGTCACTAGTCTCACTGAGAAGGTTAAACAGAAGGGATTTGCACCAATTTAGTTTTTACCCCAGAGAGGTAGTTTGTGTTTACAAATAAATGGCCAGAAGACCAAAATTAAGCAAGAAAGGAGTAATTGTTCTCACATATATGTCTATACACCCTGGACTCCTTCACCGTTAGTGCCCTCTCAAGGTACATACTTTATCTGTCACGACAAAGCTTATACATGTCTTCCCACACATTTCTCGGGAACATGTTATATAGCTTTTCTTCTTCCTCCAACGTATACTGCTCCTGCAGATCACCATAGAAAGAGATTTGGTAGAGGAGTTATTGGTGTGTAAGACACAGCCGGACAAGAGGGAGGAGATTTTCTGACAGGGTTTTTCCTTTTTGGGGTCCAATGGTAAATAGTAGAAACATCAGACGCCTAGTTCATGTGGTCGATGCTACCATAAATGTAACTTCTGGAGCATTGAATAATTTGACCGCTGAACTTCAGGCGGATCGCCTTATGACTTTGCAGAACCGAATGGTTCTAGACATTGTCCTTGCAGATAGAGGAGGTGTCTGTAAACTGATTGGGTCTAGTTGCTGCGTTTACGTTCCAGATAATGCCCCTACAGTATACCAAGCCATTTCTAAGCTACATGTCATCTCTGAGTCCATTCATCAGGACACTGGAGACTGGTCTGTGATGGGATGGTTTTGGGGACTACTGTCCACATGGGGATGGAAAGTGTTAACTTTCCTTGGAGCGATTCTAGCAATTATCTTTTCTTGTTGTCTTTGCTTACAGTGTGGTCCAGCTATTTACGGACTTTGTGCCACTGTGTGTGTTTCTAAGCCCTTAACACAGGAAACAGAGAACATTAGAATGATGTAGCAGCAACACCTCAATGACCTCATGACCATCGATATCGACTCAGACTAACATGAGTCTTTTGTGCTTTGCCTGAGTATGGCAAAAGGAGGGTCTGAGGTTATGTGGTTTTCGATTTTGTCTCGTATCTAGCCACCATTTCGTGTTTAGCCGCCATTTTGTGTTGCCTCACTCAGGCAGCACAGCGGCCGTGGTGAACGCAATGTTTTTCCCTTTTCAGCTGCTACGTGTCTCTCCCGTTAAAGAGTAACTCCAGTCCATGTTTATGAAACCGATGTCAGGGTCTCCCAAGTTTTGTAAATCCATGTCTAGACTGATTAATCCATGTCTTACTCCACTGTTTGGGTCCCACCATTCTTCTCCTCTCTATCTTGTTTAACTGACCTTCTCTATTCTCTTCGTGTGTTCTCCTGTTACATAGACTGTCCTTTGAAGCATTCAAACATGTTCTACCACCTGCAAATTGAATTACGGGCACTAGTGTTGATTAACTTGAGGGGAGGAGAGCACACATGGTCTGAAAGGAGGGTGTGTTTTAGACATTCAATAGCTTGTTTTCAAACTACTCCTATTTATCAATTTTGAATGTTTTGGGAGTTGGCATTGTAAACTTGCATAGTATAATAGACTGTGCTCCACAGAATGAAGTGGCAGGCTCCTGATAACCTACCATTCGGTGTACTTACCACTGTGCTTAGCTGCAGCTAATAAATCTGCTTTTCTACACCTAACAGAGTGTCACGTGTCTCTGTCTGTCAAAGCAGGTGAACACGGAGATCTTAGGCGTGCCCTGCGCCGCCAGGCCTGTAAGGTCAGGTTATCCGCTGGAAGCACGCCGAGATCAACGCCCCCTTCTAAAGAAGCCAAAGCGGACCCCAAGGACCTCAAGAACTTCCGGCCCATCTACCTGCTTCCGTTCCCAGCAAAAGTGACAGAGAAGATTGTCAACAAACAGCTAACCCGCTACCTCGAAGACAACAACATTCTGGACCCCTCCCAATCCGGCTTTCGCAGCAACCACAGCACTGAGATCGCTGCCACTGACGACATCAGGATCCTGATGGGCAAAGGAGAAACAGCCGCCCTCATCCTCCTGGACCTATCAGCAGCCTTTGACACAGTCTGCCACTGCACCCTATGAGCACACCTCCATGACGCCGGAATTCAAGAGTAGGCCCTGACCTGGACCACATCCTTCATCTCCAGCAGAACCCAGAGCGTCCGCCTCCCACCCTTCCGCTCAAACACCACTGAGATCATCTGCGGCGTACCACAGGGATCCTCCCTCAGCCCGACGCTGTTCAATATCTACATGGCACCACTCAGTCACGTCGCACGACAACATAACCTCAACATTATCTCCTACGCCGACGACACCCAGCTGATCATATCCCTCACCGAAGACCCCACACTGCCAAAACCAACCTCCACAAATGAATTAAGGCCGTAGCCGACTGGATGAAGGAAAGCAGACTGAAGCTGAATTCAGACAAGACAGAGGTCCTCATTCTTGGACCCACCCCATCAGCCTGGGATGACCCTTGGTGGCCCACATCGCTAGGCACAGCCCCGGAACCCACAGACCACGCACGCAACCTGGGGATCATCCTCAACTCCACCCTCTACATGTCCAGGCAGGTCAACGCCGTCTCCACATCCTGCTTCAATACCCTTCAAATGCTCTGCAGAATCTTCAAATGGATCCCTCCCGACACAATAAAAACCGTCACCCAGGCCCTCATCACCAGCAGACTCGACTATGGGAACGCCCTCTTCTTAGGAACAACAACCAAGCTCCTGAGATGACTACAACGAATGCAGAACGCCTCGGCACGACTGATCCTCGACACCCCCCGACGAAACCACACCCCACCCCACCTGAGAGGCCTGCACTGGCTCCCCGTCAACAAGAGGATCACCTTAAAACTCCTCATCCACACACACAAAGCACTACACAACACCGGACCTACCTACCTCAACAACCAACTCAGAAAAAAAGTTAAAATACATAACTATACAACATACATCATTAGTACAAATGGGGTACCAGAGTACAGTAGACACTAGTAGTATTATATCATGGCCCGAGGGTCATTCTAGTCTTTGCTAAGTTAGCCTGAGCCATGCAACCATTTTAGCTTTGTGTCTTTTATTTTTGCGCACGTTACCTCGCTGCTTGTTGTGTACGCCTTTGAGCCTACATGAACTCATAGAACTGCTACTGTCTGCGTGCAAGGTCAGAAAACAAGCAACTTTATTATGGAGTTCTGGTGGTCAGTCTGTATTGCTTAGCCATAACATGCTACAATTTTTGGCACGACTGGGAAATGTTTGCAATATACTAGCGCGCACCACTTTTCTCATAACAGACAGAAGATTCCCTTCTAGAAACCAGAGCTTTGCAGATGTTGTGATGTTACCAGTACTTATAGGTTCTTCTAAGGTGAGGGATCCCCCAGAATTGGCTCAGAGATCTTCATTTATAATTTTATATAAACGATATTGCTGCCAAGGGGAGGTTGGTTCTTCCACCACTGTTCAGTTATCATCATGATTGATTTCCCCTATTGTCTTCTATGGACTTCTAGTGATAACAATGTTTATTGTTTTAATCTTGTGCATTTTGCTGTTGGGGCTGGCTCGTATACTGCATTATAGAACAACGTACAGAGATTGTTAGTTGAAAATAAACCTTCTGAACTTACATAGACTCTGTGGTAGTTGGTGTGGACTTAAACAAGTGAGTGAGCGAAAGGGTGTGCGTTGCTTCCACGACTCTGAGAGGTCGTGAGTGTAGTGTTATCTTCTGGGTTGTCTAATCATTCGGTATCTTCAGGAGGTTCAGGAAGCTAATGAGACACTATAGCGTCTGAGACGCAACCCTCAAATACATTGGAGATCGTGTGGTTACTATGCCACTTTTTGCGATTTTAAGAATATACTAAATGAACGTTTCAGTGGAACTACCATTGAGAAAACCTTTCAATTGCGTGACTTGAGAATTATATACATTATTGATTTGAAGCCCTGAAGAAGTCTCCCAGTGAGACGAAACGCGTTGGTTATGTCTTTGATGATTTTAATTCTGGAAGAAGTTTCTGTGATATGAACAATAAAGAGAAAAAATCTTGGAACAAGAAAGACATCGACTCATTTTGGATTTATTCCTTCCTTATGTGCTAATTGTCACTGATAGAAAAATTGAATACTGAATGTGATATTTGAAAGATGCTCTTTACTGTTCTTAGAGTGCTGAAACCACTTTTTGTTTTTCTGATATTTGTAAGTTTCGCCTTATATCTTTGGGGAGTGGAGGAGGAAGCACTCCCTGGTTTCGTGCACCAACAAACTTAGCAACACTTTTCAATTGGTTGAGTGCGGGTACTAATTGCCTCTGCCCTTTGTTCTTTTGCTTGTATAAGTCTGCAGTTCCATTTATTTTAGTCCTAAAAAATGTATAGATGGAGAACACATGCATACATTTTTGCATACACCAAATTGTTGGTTGGTTGCTGCTGATGTTCTGCTAGGGATAATCCTATTACCACTCACTAAACAAACTACAAAAGGTTCTACTAAGGACTGGGGTAAGCAGCACTCAGCAACACATGACGTGAAAGAGGATGCGTCACACAGACCACTAAAATTACCTGCTAATAAGTAACTAAACCTATCAATCCTCCACTATCTCTTCTTAGTGGAAGGAGGACAAAGGAAGGACCAGTGTCTCTCTAGCATTACCTAACTTAGGTTCTCTAAAGTAAACTCTTACATAATCATGCCAAGCGAGCGCAAAGTTGTAAACAAGTAAGATTAGTAGCGTCAAGCACCTAAGTCATAACAATCACAGAATATTTTTTAACGTAATTCACCTGCAATGTAAGCAGCAGCATTCTTGCTGTTTGCAAAAAATATATATTAGCAATATGTAACACAGAGCAGAAGAACACAAAGTACTAGGGGTGGGCGGAATTTGCGTAGTCACGCTACGCAAAGCTCCCCGAAATGGTAAAAAATCTCCGCAAGCACACGCAAAGTTCTGCGAACACGCAGTATTGCTTTTTCTGCCCGTTCGTGAGCTTTTTTCCTGTTCGCGAACGCTGTTTGCATGCTCGGGGTAAACATCATGGGAACACACATTTTGAAGGTGCAGAAAAGCAAAAAATTCTGCAAAGCCGCGGATCACGGAAATTTCGGCTATTCCGCGTTCTCCGCGGAACGTGAAATTACCCAAATTCCGCAAGCGGAACAGAATTTACCACCCAGGCCTACAAAGTAGTAATATTAAAAAGGTACTCTCCTAGCTACGGGACCTCCACTCCTAGCAGGTCCAGCAAGTCCTACTCCCGGTACAGGATATCGGACCACTAGTGCATCAGCTGGTTACGGGTGCGCCAGTCCCCAGAGCACTGAAACACTGCTCTGCGTACCTTTCCCCACCGCTGGCGACACTCCCAGAGCCAGTACCCAGACCCAAGCCTGCCGCCTGCCGCCAGAGTTAAGGGGAGGAGGCACTGGACAAAAAAAAAACACGTGCGGCCACCTCCACCTCACTAAATAAGGCCTGTCTCTGCACCCTGTGCGGGCGCTGCCTTCCACAAGGAAGGCGGTGGTGGCTGCGAGCAGCCTTGCCATTGCCCTTGGCCTTGCCCACACCGTTGGGCATGATTCTGGGACTCGCAGAGCAATTCGGAAAGTAATTAAAAAAATTAAGGAAGCAAGTTATAGAAAAAGAGTGAAAAAGTCGTAGAAAAGGTCATAAAAAGTAGAAAAAAAGTCAAAATATACATTTAGGAAAATAGAGAGATAGATAATAAATAAAAAAGATAAGAAGAAGTGTATAGAAACAAATGATTGCAAAGATAGAGGGAGGATAGAAAAGCAGGCCAAGAACCATAACAATAGAGTGAAAAACAATATGGCCGCGCCCATTGCGACTGCGTGGGCAAGATTCCGTCATATTTTCCCCCGAGCGCGCAAAAAGCATCGCGAACACGTAATACGTGTTTCCAAACAGGAAATACTCATTGGGAACGGGCGGGAGCATGCAATAGGTGACCCGGAAAACGAAATAAGCATAGCAAACAGACAGGACAAGTGACAAACAAGATGGCCACGCCCATTAGCGACCAAATGGGCAAGAAAGCGAGATATTTCCCTGCGAGACGTCAAAAACACATTGCGAACAGGCGGCACAAGCAATTCCGCATGTTCACAGAATTTCAGCGTGCTCACAGAGATTTTTAACTGTTTCGCAGAACTTTGCGTAACGCGACTTCGCAAATTCCGCCCACCCTTACTGCTCTCCTCAGTCTAAGAGACCAATTGTAATGTAGCACCGCCTTGGATGCAGAAGGTAAGCACAGGCTGCTGTCCTAAGCCTAGGAGGCCGATTGTAATGTAGCACCGCCTTGTATGCAGAATGTAAACACAGCGTGCTTTCCATGGTCTAGGAGGCCGATTGTAATGTAGCACTGCCCTCTATGCAGAACTTAAAAACAGGCTTCTCTCGGCTTACATTCTGCATTGGGGGCAATGCTACATTACAAGCGGCTGCCTGAACCATGGACAGCACCCTGTATTTACAAAGTCTGCTCTCCGCGGTCTAGGAGGTCGATTGCAATGCAGCACTGCCCTGCAAAATGTAAGCACCAGCTGTTCTCCACAGTCTAGAAGGACTATTGCAATACTGCAACACCTAATATGCCGATGATATGCACTGACTGCTATCCTCAGTCTAGGAGGTTGATTGCAGTACTGCAACACCTTCTATGCTGAAGGTAAGTACTGACAGTTCTCCTCAGTCTAGGAGGCTGATTGTAATGCCGCACTTCCCTCTATGCAGAAGTTAAACTGAGACTGCTGTCCTCGGTCTAGAAGGCTGGTTGTAATACTGAAATGCCCTCTTGTAGAAGGTAAACACAAACTGCTCACCTCCATGTAGGGTAAGGGAATACTAGAAGCCCACCTAAGGAGGTAGCAGCAGAGAGTCACTGGACTGCCTCTAGAAGCATCAAACATGAATATGAAGTTTCCAGGGTAGAGAGCAGAAAAATGACCCTCCTCCGAGTATGTAAAAAATCATTGCATCATGTCTAGATCATCTGCACCATACAGATTGTCACCAGGCTTCTGAGTCATAGTAAGTATGATCCCTAAGGAACAACAGAAGCAGGATAGGTAGCAGGCACTGGGGCTCGCATCAGCATGGCCTATGCAATAAAAGCTGCCCTGGGCTTATAGTCATATTTATGCCATTCGTTCAGTTGAAGGTCTATATATTAGAGCATCAGGTGCAGTTGCACCATGACCCACTGCAGCGTAACTCACGCAATTGTGGTAGGGAGGCACATTTTCCTTTCTTGCATTAGTCCATGGCACTCGTCCTTACCACTCGCTCTGCAAACATTCTGAGCCCCATTCTAATTCCTTCATCTCGGTCAAACAGAACCACAAATGGGTGGCCGCTCGACATCTGAGGCTACCAAATGAGTGCATTGCTGCTTTTTATTAACTAATTCCCTTTGTTACATAAAAATGTTAAATAGTCTGAGATGTACTTGTCTTTACTGGTTTGGATGTAACCAGCAGTACTACTCCTAGAACAAAACATCTATCAGAGTAAGTAGCTGGGGGGGGAATAAATTGTCAGGTGAGGACAGTACAAGAGAGCAGGCACATGAGAGAAACCCCGGAGTGGGGCAAGAGGGGTGGGGAGACAGCAGAGTGAAACAGGAAAATCCTTGTATGGTGCAGTGAAGTGCTTTTTACTCACTGGCTAGACAGAAGTACTTATCTTAGGGAAGAACACAACCACATGACACCACAGCTGATGGCCAACTGAACTTCGACAAACACCTACATCTACAGACAATGCAGATAATCTAGGCATCATCCCAGACAGCGAACTGTTGTTGAAACAATAAGTCAGTGCAGGTGCCTTCGCCTGCTACCACACCCTGTGCACGCTACAGAATTTTCTGATGGATCGCAGTCAACATGAGAAAGCCCATCATGCAGGCCCTCGTCACCAGTGCCTTGACTACAGCAATGCTCTCTATGCCTGAATATTAACCCAGCTCCCCAAAAGACTCCAGGCCAAACAGAATGCTGCAGTCTAACTCATCCTGGATCTCGCCAAATTGACACACATCACCCTACCTCAGAAATGTACACAGGTCCACAACCAGAGGATTTGCCAGTTCAAGATCCTCACGCACTCCTTCTACAAAGCACAGCATAATCAAAGACCGACCCACATCAACGAACAACTGAACATCCACCTAGACACAAGATACCTGGGCTCCTCCTCACTAGCCCATGCTCATCCCTCCACCCCTGCATCTGTCACAGCCACAGCAGAGGCTACTTCTTCTCCTACATAATCACCAAGAATTGGTACGACCTACCTCTCCATCCTCGAACAGAACCCTCCCAGACTCCAGGAAGAAACTCAAGACCTGGCTCTTTAACTGAGATGTCGCACCCACATAGCCCAGATACCCCAAGAGAGAGTAGACTCGCTTTACAAACCCCTGATTGATTGATTTGTTGTTGCACCGGTAGCCGTCTCCCGCCCGTTGTTGTCTCCTGATTTTGATCCCAGGATGGTGGATGAGTAGCCTGCTGGGTGCAGTAGGGGCTCTGGGGTGCTGATGTTTTCCTCCCCTTTCCTCCTCCTCCTCCTGCTATTTCTCCTCCTCCTGTTTTTCATCCTTCTCCTCATTCTCCTCCTCCATTCAAGATGGGTGACCTCCTATTTACTTCTTTGTTTTACTAGTTTCATGAGGTGATTTACTGTTTTTCCAACTACATAAGAAAGGGAATCCTTCTGCTCTGTGCACCGCAATACTTCGATCAGTACAGTCATTGTGTTTCCTCACTCCTGAACTCCCTAGGTTTTTCCTGGTAAGTCAGTCTTTCTTTCCTGCTTCCTGAAACCTCCTTGTCTTCTCCAGTTCCTATCAGCGTTTCCTGAAGGTTGCTCGGACGCGCATACCTTCAATTCTCACCGTGTATCCACAAGTCAAGATTCTCTGTCCTTCTTGGAGCCTCACAACTACCTCTGAGGTTTTTTGTCCTTGAGGTTTTTCCTCCTTCTAGAACGCACTTTCTGTTTAGGCGCTAGGTAGTGTTGGCGGCAACGTGACTACTGGAAGAGGTTTACCTAATGTCTGACTGACAAGAAAAGTTAGGACTGGGTCCTCTAGACTTGTGATGCTGAGACTGCGTAAACGATGTGCCATACTGCGTCCTATTTACATAGTGGCACATCCAGGCAGACTTGTCACTTTGTAAAGCCCTGCGCTACATTACACCTGTTTCAGGTATGATGTATTGAGGGTGGGCATTCCCACATAAAAAATCCTCGTAGGAGTGACGCAGTGAAATCTTTGAGAATTCACTTCACCACTCCTATGACTTGATTCCGTCACAATCCTGAGTGACAAAGGGCCTTTTACTTGGGGCTCACCTTATTTGTAATGACATATTGCTGGAGTTGCATTTGTTTACCGACACAGTCCAGCAATGCGTCATTACTTCGCCACCAGACACGTCAGGCTTCCTGGCCTATCTGTGCAATCCTTGCAACGTGGAGTGCCATAGTTTTACAAGGATTCTGTTCCTACACAGAACTGCGCACAGAGACCCAGGACCTCAGTGAATTGCGGTGTACCAGAAAACTCACCTCAGTACCTAGAAAAACCCAACCAGCTAGCATCAGTGTCACATTAGCTCTCCATCCTATAGCAAAGGAACCAATGATTAGACAACCCAGAACATGCAACTTAGGTTATACTCAGGAATGGTGGGAAGTAAGAACACTCTTTCGTTATACTCTCATACCAGTCCACAACAGGAGAAAAAAAGAGACACAGGAAAAGTTAAAATATTTATTTTAACGACGTGCTCTCAGATGCAGTATTTTTGCTAACATAAGCAGACATATGATTAGAAATAATATGATCAGCATTGTTTACAAATCCATAAAACACAAAAGGAGAAATCATATTACAATGTTGGTGAAAACAGGTCTTATAGCGCCTAGTTATATTACCCTCCCTACCTAGGACCTATGTTTTATAAAATATAGAAGGTCTCTTAGGCTTGTGCGGGGGACCTCATTACCTCTAAGATCAGCAACAGTGTATCACATCAGGATATGCAAAAGCTCTCTGTCTCTCCAGAAACGGAAAATCTTCCAAGTGTGTGAAATCATGCCCATGGTGCAATATTAAAGGCGCCAGAATCACCGTTGGCTTGCAGCTGCATGTATGTTATGTCTAAAAACGTGAGCCGATCAGCCTGAACAACAGCTACCTTGTTATGATAACCTTGGTGTCTTTAGCACTCACTGTGCAGACTAGGGTCGCGATGTAAGTCTAGGTATGCAGAAAACAAGCCTTTCTCAAGTGAAAATATTTACGTCGACTGACTAATAAAAACGGCTATATGCAGTGTTGTGTGCAAAAGCAGCAAAAGGTAAAATGGTGTTTAAACTTCTAATAAGCTATACTAACATAGCTATGTGTGCCATCCAGGCCCAACACACACTACACCCTCCCTTGATCGGAGAACGCACAATAATGGGGAAATTTTTTAGAATGCAGAGTTCAGGTTCGAATGAGACAGAACCACGTTTAAAATTTTGCCAAACTGGATAATTGGGAGTAAAGTCCGAATTAATATTCATAGAACTTATGAAACCCAGCATAGTGGGCATAGTGTCAAAACACATGTTATTCGAAAGAGAAAAAAATAAAAACATCTCATCTGTCCAGTACGTGTCTATGAAGCAAGAGGGAAAAAAGTGTCACTTCAATTCAACAGCGTATAGGCACAGTACGTTGCTACCACCTCCAGTAGGAAGTCGTTGTTTTTGTCAGCAAAAATTTCAGCCATCCAATTCAGTAATGGAAAAGAACACACCTGTTCTTCAACAGCCGGAGCCTCTAGCACCATCAGAGGACAACTCGGGTATTCTTCCAGATAACTGCGTGCCAGAAAGTCGTGGGCTGTAGTCCATATATTCCAATTGCCTAGGACTCCATGTGTACCTGCGCTAGCCATTATTCCGACACCAGAACAGTGTAGTCCATGAGCAAATAAGGGACTCAGTAGTAGATCATAATTCGGGTTAGGAGACACCGTGTTGCAGAGACACAAATCCAGAGCCCACTCAAAACTGCATTCCATGCAGTGGAAACCTGGCTGCACACGTAAAGTACAATAATCGGAAAGATAAACTATACGCCACACTCAAAGTAGCCAGAGGTAGCGATCCATAGTATTCAAGCATCCGGTTACAAACGTTGGGGCAGCCGGGGCAGACTGTCGTGGGGCACAGAATGTGCAACCATTTTGCAGCAAGCAAATTAACAGCCATACACCGGCAGCCAAGGCGAGAATTAACAGTAAAAAGCCAAAGAAGCTGTAAAAAATTGAGTAAAAAAATGCAGGAACCACACCAAATATAGGGGCATATTACCAAGCAATAGCGATAATTATTGCTATGCATGGTTAGCGGCTAAAATTATATCGCTGCGGTCCGACAATTTTTACCGCTGAGATACCTTGATATTATCAAGGTTTTTGTCAAAAGCTGTAAAAATCCTGCAAAATGCATGAATATCGCTGAAAAAGCAGCGATATTCATGCATTATCGTGACAGTGCTCTTAGCCATATTATCCACCTTCCATTGGATAACATGGCTAAGAGCTGCTCTGGGCAGGCGTTAGCTTTTGGAGATATTCGCGCTTAGCGCAAATATTTCCAAAAGTAAGGCTTTGTTGATAATTGGAGATAGCGATATTAGCGACTGTTTCCAGTCCCTAACATCTTGGCAGGCCCACTTTGCATGTCATTAGCGATAAATATCGCTGACATGCAAAGTGGGCCCCAAGATGATCGCTATCTCCTACTAGCTGTCGCTAACTGGTGTTAGCGACAGCTAGGTAATAGGGCCATAAAATTATCGCCGCTTTAGCGGGAAAAAGTCCCGCTAAGGCGGCGATAATGGCCCTTGGTAATATGCCCCTCAGTTTGGAATGAAGTCACTAGGCCAGAACTTGCTACTTTAAAAAAGTGTGCCAAGCCTGTGGTCAAAGTGCCATTAAAGATAGTGTGAATTAACGCCCCAAAATGCAGGAGGAGATCAGTATTTAATAAGGCATGTTCCTCAGTACGAGTGTTAGCCACGTGAAGGGCAAATCTTTCATGCGCAGATGTAAGGGAGACTACTTTTTGAGACAAAAGAGCCTTTATTCGACTCATCTTGTTGAACTCTGCTTTCAAGGTTTGAATAGAAGGCCAGATGGATACATCGAGCTTCCCATGTGGAGGAGGAAACAGACCATTCTTAAAACAGACAACACGTTGGGAGACAGTCACTGTATTATTTAATAATAAATAACTAACATTTGCTAACAACGTGAAAGTAGGTGTAATAGTCAGGACGGGTGTACCTTTTAATACACAGGTAAAATTCGGTGCTTACTGATTACACGAGCCATGCAATTGCAAATTTCTTCAGACCAATGAGTGATCGGGCATGGCAGTGCAATCTTCACCTTTCAAATAAACTTCTTTACTTTCCTCAGGCACCTATATGTGAAAGGTAGAGACCAAACTTCATGGAGATATGCACTACCTAATGGTTTATATCTGCCTACGGCATAATGTTTCATGCATGCTTCAAATTTAAACAGTGGGAAAGGTAACGTTATTAACCCATGAATAAGCCAAACAGCAGAATTTGTTTCGGCCACAGAAAATGGTAAAGGTTCTAACTTTTCAATATGCAATAGCGAAAACGTTGCATCTTTCAGTGACAAAAATTGTTGTTTAACAGTCAGATTAAAAGGTAAAAACAGTGAAGCAGTGTTTATTTAGTCCCAAGGCACTTTCCCAGCCTTCACCGTTTGTAAAGTTCATGCAATCTGCATAATATAACTCAATTGATTTTGACAATGGTATAAAACAGAGACCTCAACTTGCACAATATCAATCACAGAAAAAACTTACTGGCAGAGGCATCAAGCAAAATACCTCCCGGTAAATTGGCGATTTGGTAAAACAGGCCGATACGGAATGCAAAACCGGAAAATGCAATGCATCAACCCAAATCCCTTTAAAAATGAAGAATCGCTAAATAACTCCAACGGTAAATTTCCGATTAGCAAAATAGCCAATCGGTAATACCGAGAGAGAAATCAGCCTCCGGAAATACCGAATCGCTATTAAAGAATCGCCACGAAATGCATCAAAACTCGCAAATACCGAAAATGCACAAAATCGCTATTTGCATGAGCAAAATGAGGGGAATCACAACTGGAGGTAAAGTTATTGGAAGGAAGAAAAACTTTTTTTTTTAACATAGGTGCAGATAATCTGAAACCCTTCAAATATGCCTCTGTATGTCTACCAAAATGGCTGCCCCCTATGTGCTTGTTAGGAGGAGGAGAATCAACGCCCTTGCACAGCGCAGGAGGATGATCCAGGACAGAGTCTTCAGGGTGCGCATCACTTTGCTGGGCCAGACAGAGGAACTGATCTACGAAAATTACAGGTTGAACCGGGCTATGATCATGCGCCTCGTTGGCGACCTGGAACCACTACTACAGCACCAGATCCGCAGGACCAACGCCAGCCCAGCCCATGTCCAGGTCCTATGCAGCCTGCACATGCTGGCGTCAGGAAGCTTCCAGGGGGTCATAGCAGAAGCTGGAGGCGTGTCGCAAAGCGCACTTTCACGCTTCTTGCACAAATTCCTAGATGCCATGCTGACATTGATACATCACCACATCACCTTCCCCACAACCCCACAGCAGTTGAATCGCACCAAACAGGAGTTCTACCTGGTGGCACAATTTCCACATGTGATAGGATGTGTTGACTGCACCCATGTCCCCATCTTTTTCCCCCACAGCCAACAAATACATCTTCCGCAACCGGAAGTCATACCATTCCATCAACGTGCAGGTCGTGTTCAATGCCAAGCACATCATAACGGACATCGTAGCCCAATTTCCAGGAAGCACACACGACGCATACATATTCAGACACAGTGGCATCCACAGGCGTCTGATCAACTGTGAATTTGGAGAGGGATACTTACTAGGTACATATAAATGCCTCAAAATTAACTCCATCCTCACATATGTAAATATATTCATGCAGCTAACCCTTTACTCCCCACCCTGCAGATGACAGCACCTACGCCTTGCGTGAATATCTCCTCACTCCCTACCTCAACCCTGCAACACCTCAGGAGCAGCGTTACAACACAGCACTACAACACAGCACACATCAGCACCAGGAATGTGTTAGAGCGAACCTTTGGCATCCTCAAGAGTCGCTTCTGGATACTACACAAGACAGGAGGAGCCTTTCAGTATGACACAGTTACCTGCTGCCGGATAATTGCAGTCTGTGCCATGCTGCACAACATTGCCACAAGAAGGGGTATACCAATAGAGGTGGACGGAGAGGAGGACTTACGTACACAGCAACCCCCCCCCCCCAAAACCAACAGGCACACGTGCCTAACACAGCTGAGGGACAAAGGAGGCAGACATACATCACACAACATCACTTCTGAGACAGGTATGATTGAGCCATCACACCATGTTCTGGTTTGCTAATTTTTAATGCACATGAGCACCTGTCAGGTGCATATGAATGATATGCCAAAATGACACAGAATCAAAATAATAATGGGATACATGGCCGTTGTCATCACAGGTGTATCATGTTGCAGTATAGTTGGTTAAGTCACCATGTCCAGGAAGCCAATGGAACATGGCTATTTGCGCTTGCCCCGTACCCCTAGCCTCCTGTCCCGTGACTCCTCCACATCGCCGCAATGTGTTTCTGTGGCTGTGGTACTGCGCGCACTGCGCCTCCTCTCGCTGGCCTCTGGAACAGAGATGCTGCGCACGCTTGAAGCAGCCTCATTCCCCTTCTCCCCTCCCAAACTGCTGGCACTGAAAGTCCCAGACTGCAGATGTTCCACTGCAGTGGTCACTCTCTCTAATGACTTTGCCACATCTCCGCAATAATGGCCCAAGCTGACCTGCAGGGACACAGATCTGCAAGAAAGCACAGCTATGCTGTTGCACAGCTTAGTGATGGCCCTAATTGAAGCATTGGAATGGAGCATGTTCTGCCGATGCCTCCGGTGCTCGCTCTCTTGGCCTGAAATTACAGCACGTGTGAGTTCCTGCAGGCACTGTTTGATGTCTCTATTGCCCTCAGCAACGGCTGTGGTCATCTCACGCATTGCATCAGTCATGGTGCCAATTTTGTTTGTCAATTTTGTGATGTTAATGTTCATGGCACCTATTTGTCTCCCCTGCAGGTGATGGACAGGCAGCATCCGTGTCTCTTTGACACTCCGTATCCGCGTGTTGGATCATCAGATCTCTCTGCAGCTCTACCCAGGGGCCTTGCCCGCTGTCGGGCTCGGACTAGTGCTGGTGCTTGGGCGGTCGGAGTAACGTCTGTCTGTTGTGGGACATTTGTGGCTGCTGGCCTCTGCTCTGTCTCCATCACCTGCAGGGAGGGTACATTTGCTCTTCGGCTTTGTGTAGTTGTCCGCTGTGGTGGTGGTGGTGTTGTTGTCCGCGGTGCTGGTGGTGGTGGGGTTGTCTGCTGTGGTGGTGGTGGTGGGGTTGCTGGTGATGGTTGTGGCGGTGGTGATGGTGGTGTTGTGGGTTCACATCCCTGCGGGGTCTCAGCATCGGTCACCACTGGGGTTTCAGAGATGACGAGGCGTTTGCTGTCATCTGACTCAAGGGGTGATGCATCTGTGTGTGAAACAGTGCATTGTTATTAATTTGCCATTAAGTATCTGTTTTGCATACTTTCATCTACATAAAGGACATTTTGTACTGACATTTGGCCCTGTGCTGCTGGTTTCATTACATTTACATTAGGGGTCAGACATGCATTCTTTCATGATATGACTATTGGTATTGGTATTGGTATTTGGTATTTGTAGAGCGCAACTATCGCTCCGGAAGGAGCATCCTGGCGCTAGCTGGAAGGTATGCATACAGTTGTAGTTACAGAGGCAGGATTAGATGGCAGCTAAGACATACTCGTCTGAGAGACTGAAGATCCATGTTTTCAGTTGTTTTCTAAAATGAGTTTCTTTGGTCTGTGATCTCAGGTGGTGGGGCATTGGGCAACTCCCATGATGCAACACTCTGGTGAGGGGATATGCTTTAGGCACGGCTACATATGCACTGTGTTTGGCCTGGGGGAATGGGCAGGGGAGGACAACACGCTGCAGATCTGCGCTGGCATGCATCTTACCTTCTCCTCCTGCTGCAGCGCCGGAAGTGTCCAATTGGGTGACCCCCATAATGGCTTCTGGCTCAATTGTATCCTCTACGAGGTCCTCGAGGGCTGTGTTTGGTGTGACACTGGATGTTCCCCCTCCTGTGACAGCTGCATCCTTCACCCTTTCTGCTATCCTCTCCTTTGCCCACTTCCTGAGGTCATACCACCTCTTCTTCAAATCATCAATGCTGCGGTGGGTGACTCCTACAGCATTGACTCTTTCTTTGATGCACAGCCACATTTCGCGCTTCTCTGCCTCTGTCACCTTTAGGGACAGCTTGCCGAAAAGCCTGTCATGTTTGCTGCTCACCACCTCGATGAGCAGTTCAAGTTCTTTGTCCGAAAACTTTTGCTTTCTCTTCCTGGGCGTCTCCTTGTCCTGGGGTGCATCCTTCTCCATCCTGGTTGTCTGGTCAATAGCGGGTTTGTGCGGTCACTGTCTCACTCCTCAGCTCCTGTGCTCTGCCTCCTCCTCTGAGCTCCTCAGGGCACTGAATAAAGCAAGGGCTGTGTTACTTCCTGGTTGTGATGTCATCAACCTGCTTCCGATGCAACTTTTCTTTATTTGCGAATTTGCTAATACCGAAATTGCAAATACCGATTCGGTATTTGCTACTTCGGTATTTGCTAATCTTTGATTTGGAGTCTCGCTAACGTGTTTTCCGAATTATTTAACGATTTTTAGCGATACAGTATTTAATACCGAATCTGTTGATGCATTGCGGTATGCGACTCCTTATTAGCGATTCCTTATTTTTCGCTAATAAGGAGTTGTTTTACCGATTTTTGATGCATATACCCAAATATTACCAATTGTATAAATTTGGGAAGAAAGTGTGTTAATGCTATTTTCTACAACCGCAAGAACTTTTTCTAAATTAGGTTGATCAATAGCCCTAAGCCTAGAAGCAGCTTCAATTTGGGACAGTTTCCAAACTTCGTTGTAAATAGCATATATCCATCGTTTGGACCTGCCTGCTGCAGGACCTTTCACAGAATCATTTAAATCAACATCATCAGACAATTTAGGCAAATGAAGCTTAACTGACGCTAAAGTGGAGTGTTTGAGCCAGTTTTGACAAAGCTTGCCTACAGAATAGGTAGTGCCAGAATGGTCACTCTGGGTGCCGCTCATTGTGTGCTGCTGTTCCCGGCTGCGAGGGAAGGACGTTGTGGGATTTCGGCGCATTTGCTAGCGCTTGTCACTCTGTGCGGGTTGCGGAAAGGGGAAAGAACTTGGTTTGCCACAGACGCCGAGGGACTACGAGGTCCAGCAGGCTCTGTGTTACTCAGCTGCTGCCTCTTCCCTCGGCGTTCCCAACCCCCCCCCCGCCTGCAGTGATTTAATCTCGCTCCTATTCCCGTGATGCGGGACATAGCCCGGGGCGAAGCCCGGGCAAAGGAAGGGCCCTCTGTGGCCCTCCGTGGTCTGAGGGGGTCGGAACGGGCCCTCTCCAATGATCGTTCTGTGTGAAGAGGTAGAGTGCCTCCACTCACTGACTGACTATTTTCGGTGTTTGATTTAACCCATATTAATAATGTCACGAAAGGAGGGCACAAACATTGTTTCTGAGAGGGGCCCGCGCCAAGGGCTACAAGAGCATCACATGATTAGCACTAGCATATTGCCTACTGTCCACGAGATAGTCTACAACTCTCCCTGCCACTCTCTACTCAGTATGCAATCTCCCCTACAAACTCCAGTAAGAGTACAAAATCTGTCTCTGTAGGACGAATTAAACAACATATGCAACACTAAGTACGCCGCAGTGGAATCACCTTCTCCTATTCAAGGCACCAGCTCTTTACATACTAACAGTATTTTACGGGATCCTTCCTCTTCACTTATGAAAGATAATATCCAAGTCCTAGCCCTTTCTCGGCCTTTACTCACTAAAAGGAAGCACTACGAGGACAATCCCCAAGGGAACTATTCCAAACTACAAAAACTATCTGTAAGTCCTACTTTACCTGTCAACAACCTGACCACTACCATCAAGTCTGCAGATAAATCAGACGATATAATACCCCACCCGCAGTTGTCTCAACTGACCCAGATCGAGCATCTTGTTAAAGCCATCATTTTTCCACTAGTGGAAAAAAAGTAATTCCTTAGGGGACAGGCTCTCAGGTCTAGAGAAGGCAATCACAACCATTCTGACACCTAGCAATAATGTTGAGCGTTCCCAGCCACTTACATCCTTGGTAACATCTAAGTCAACCCCTAAACGTACAAACCCCCCACTTAGATTACAACCACCCAAAAACCCAGCTCCAATTGCACCCAAAGTCCCTCTCAAATCTGTTCCATCAAGCCCTATTGGGGTTAGACCAAAATTAAACAGACCACCTCGTATTCACCTTCCTCCAGAAGCCGCGCCATATGTGTCCGTTCTCTCAGGTGTACCAGCAATTGCTTTGGGGAAAGCCGAAAGTCAGCAGGACCTACTAAATAAGGTCATATTCTGGTTAGGGAAAAATAGACCCCTACCATCGGACCAAGATGGCGCAATCCTGAGCGTCAGAAGGGTGAACTGGCTAGGTTCACTACCTAAAAACATTCCCGGGGAATTGGTGCTGGTTAAATTCAGAAATAGGAACATCTTGCCATACTTAAGATCTTGCCCGCCCCAAGAAGAAGATGGCCCTATATGCACCTGGGACATATTTGACTTTTACCCTTGTAAGCCAAACATCCCTTTGCTTAGACCAACAGAAGAGCATTACCATCCGCTGGGAAGGGGCGTCTGTGTATCCCGTGGCATTAGTTTCTCTGCTCCCACCAGATTCGAACAATTGCACAATTGTCGCAATTTTTGAATGCACTAAGCATTACCACAGCCGATAATGATAAACTGTACCATTAGTATGTCTTATTTTGGAACGCGGAGGTTGGGCATAAGTCCTCTTAATCTCTAGTCACACTGTTATTGTATGCATGTATTCATTTTAACACTGTTTTTATCTGTATGCTTTTATGATTTTTAAAACAAAATCGAATAAAGCTTTTTGATGATGATGATGGTCACTCTCAAAATGGGGATCCACCCTAACCTGTGTGTAGCCGGGGGCCAAATTTAGAAAACGATGCTGGCAAGAATCTGCACTTTTATGCCATAATAGCCAGCCTTCGGGGTTCAAACTGGAAATGTTAAAGGACGAGTTTTGTAACAGAGTCTGTAAGTCACTAAGGGACCTACTGGTGTGATTACTCCATTTGGGATATTCTCCCAAATCAGGAAAAGAAGGAGCATTTAATTTTTTAGACGTAGCCAATCCAAAGCAGGTGGTTTGTGAAATAGACAAATTCAGAAACAACATATGGTTCGTGATGAGACCTGCACGATGCAAAGCCCCAGTGCCTTGCACTTGCCAATTTTTAGAACCCCAAGCAGATTTAAGATCAATTGTTTCTTTCCACAGCTCATAGCCCCCTACAGCTAATTGGTCGATAAAGGACTTTGAATACAATAATTTTGTGTGGGTAAGTCTAATTTTGGAAGAGGACTTCTCAGTCATCTTAAAATAAAATGCATCAGGATTGGACTGATTAAAATCAGTAAAGGAAGAAAACTTCTTTGAAAGAGTCTTGGAGATGCCTTTCACAGGAGCGGGACAATGTTCCCATTGTGTATAATTAACCAAATGTGTTTGCTTTGTGCAGAAAGTGATTTCCCTAGTGTTGGTAACAAAGCAGCATAATTCGCAGAATCTAAATACAAATCTTCAGCATCAAAGGCAGCATAATATTTCAAATCAGAAAATGGAGCCTCTACGGCTTGGACGTCCCAATCATCATAGCGAATATTTTGTTTAACCACATCACCTATTGAAACATGAAGTACATTAGTGACATTAATAACCTCTGTAGGTCTGTGTATTTGAAATTTGACAACATCCCATACAGTCCCATCTAAGACAGGCCAAGCAGTGATATTTATGAAAGTCTGGACCTTTTTCATTCTGTGCCATGTGGAGTGGGGTGCCAAAGTTCCATCAATTAGTCTAACTGTAGTTCTTTCTTTAACATAGTGTTCATTCACAAGACGGAAAAAATACACCACAAATCCAATGGATATGTACAAAAAAAATGTAAAAAGCACCAGCCAAATGTAAGTCCAAGGGCGAATAAAAAATTGTTTCTGAAACCAAACAGAAAAATTGAAATTTTTGAGGAGGACTTTGATGTGTTAGAGCAGAGGTCTTCAAACTTTTGTAGGTTGAGCCACCCCAGGTGAATTTTTTTAGATGTAGGGCCCCCCCACCACTTGACAGAAATTTCTGGAATCTGGTACACTACATAATCTTTGATGGGGCACGACATGCCCGCCCATACTTGTGTACAGGGGAGCACCTAGACCCGAACTTTGGGGGGGCTAACACTCCCATACAGGGCTGGCCCTAGCACTGGAGGCATATAGTGCAACGGTCTGATTTGGCCCCCATTTTCTCCTTCTCCCTGAATTTCCTCACTACCATTCACCAACAATGCACCCCATCTCTCTATAGCACCTTTCTGGCAAACATTTCATTTTTTTTATAGCGCTACTCATAGTTTACCCACTCTCAGTTCTTTGATCTGCATGGTACACATGCTTTATTGCAGGCAAATTAACCCTCTGCACTTTTTGGGTGGTAGGAGTGCCCATGTGAGTGCACGGTGAGTTATGGGACAGTGAGAGAGAAGGGTAAGAGGAGTGACTGCAGGGTGAGTGAGTTGACCATATGAATTTAGGTGCGGATGCCAGTGCAGAGTGGGACAAATGTATGTATAGTTAGTGATGGTCTTATTTGAGTGAGTATGCACATTGAGCAGAAAGGGAGACATGTGAGTGAAGTGTTTCAGGAGTGCAGGGTGAGTATTGTGCTTGTGTGACTGCAGGGTGTGGCACAGGGTGAACAGCACAAGTGCATTGTGAGTGCAGAGTGATCACTGTGAGTTCAGGGTGAGCAGGTGATCAGTGTGAGTGCCTGGTGATCAGTGTGAGTGTATTGTGATCGCTGCGAGTGCAAGGTGAGTGGGTGATCAGTGTGAGTGCAGGGTGATCAGTGTGAGTGCATTTTGATCCCTGTGAGTGCAGGGTGAGAGGGTGAATGGTGTGAGTGCATTGTGATCGCTATGAGTGCAGGGTGAATGGTGTGAGTGCAGGGTGAATGGTGTGAGTGCAGGGTGAATGGTGTGAGTGCAGGGTGAATGGTGTGAGTGCAGGGTAAATGGTGTGAGTGCAGGGTGAATGGTGTGAGTGTATGGTGATCAGTGTGAGTGCAGGGTGAATGGTGTGAGTGCATGGTGATCGATGTGAGTACAGGGTGATCAGTGTGAGTGCATTGTGATCGCTGAGAGAGCAGGGTGATCAGTGTGTGTGCAGGGTGATCAGTGTGAGTGTATTGTGATCACTGTGAGTGCAAGGTGAGTGGGTGATCAGTGTGAGTGCCTGGTGATATGTGTGAGTGCATTGTGATCGCTGTGAGTGCAGGGTGAGAGGGTGAATGGTGTGAGTGCATTTTGATCGCCATGAGTGCAGGGTGAATTGTGTGAATGCAGGGTGAATGGTGTGAGTGCAGGGTGAATGGTGTGAATGGTGTGAGTGCAGGGTGAATGGTGTGAGTGCAGAGTGAATGGTGTGAGTCCAGGGTGAATGGTGTGAGTGTAGGGTGAATGGTGTGAGTGTAGGGTGAATGGTGTGAGTGCATGGTGATCAGTGTGAGTGCATGGTGATCGCTGTGAGTACAGGGGGATCAGTGTGAGTGCATTGTGATCGCTGAGAGTGCAGGGTGATCAGTGTGAGTGCAGGGTGATCAGGGTGACTGCAGGGTGATCGGTGTGAGTGCAGGGTGATCAGTGTGAGTGCAGGGTGATCAGGGAGAGTGCAGGGTGATCAATGTGAGTGCAGGGTAATCGGTGTGAGTGCAGGGTAATCGGTGTGAGTGCAGGGTGATCGGTGCGAGTGTAGGGTGATCGGTGTGAGTGCAGGGTGAATGGTGTGAGTGCAAGGTGAATGGTGTGAGTGCAGGGTGATCAGTGTGAGTGCATTGTGATCGCTGAGAGTGCGGGGTGGTCAGTGTGAGTGCATTGTGATCGCTATGAGTGCAGGGTGAGAGGGTGAATGGTGTGAGTGCAGGATGATCTGTGTGAGTGCAGGGTGATCAGTGTGAGTGCAAGGTGATCAGTGTGAGTGCAGGGTGATCAGTGTGAGTGTAGGGTGATCAGTGTAAGTGCAGGGTGATCAGGGTGAGTGCAGGGTGATCAGGGTGAGTGCAAGGTGATCGGTGTGAGTGCAGGGTGATGGTGTGAGTGCAGGGTGAATGGTGTGAGTGCAGGGTGATCAGTGTGAGTGCAGGGTGATCAGTGTGAGTGCATGGTGATCGGTGTGAGTGCAGAGTGATTGGTGTGAGTGCAGAGTGATTGGTGTGAGTGCAGGGTGATTGGTGTCGTGCAGGGTGAATGGTGTGAGTGCAGGGGGAATGGTGTGAGTGCAGGGTGATCAGTGTGAGTGCATTGTGATCGCTATGAGTGCATGGTGAGAGGGTGAATGGTGTGAGTGTATGGTGATCAGTGTGAGTGCATGGAGATCACTGTGCGTGCAGGGTAAGCATGAAAGTGAAGGGCGAGGATGCGAACGAGTTGTCTGAATGCAGGGTGCATTCCCAGGCACTTGAGCTAACTCAGCAGGTTATTGAAGGCAGCATAGGGTTTCAGATATGTTTAACTATTGCTATTATGGCAATAACCAGGGATCAGGGTGGACAAAATAAATGTGCTGATCTTCCAACAAACTTCCAGTTTTATGGTTAGGGTTGCCAGCTCATTATTTTGATGGCCCAGTTGGTACAAAAATAACAGTCACCTGAAGCTGTATTGTCAGCACTTGTCTGTGCATACTTTGAGCAGCGAATATGAATAGTAGCACTTTTAATTGTGTTCTATAGCTGCCTGAATGGTCCATGACTGATAATAAAATGGAACAAAGACAGAAACATCACATTACAAATGTTTGTTTATAAGCATATTTGGTGTATAGACAAGCAGGCTGTTTAAAAAACATTTGGCTCATTTTTCTGTTGGCAACTTGAAGCCTTTGGGCGTTGCAGCGCCTGCCTGTGTAAACGTAAAAGGTACTTTTTCTCCTTTCTACTAAGAGCTTCCTCCCAGGACGGGGTTAAACTGGTAAAGCTGAAATGCTTCAGCTGCTTTGGAAGGCCGGATGTCTGATTTGCTAAAACTGATGAAGGCAAGGAAAGACCGTCCTGCCTCCTTTCAGCTGCAGTGGGAGGCAAGGAGTCTCTTCTGCTTTGAAATCAAACAAAGGAACAGTACTGTCTGTTCGTATTTTTAGCAGAGGAGACCCTGCCTCCCACTGCAGCTGAAGCATCCAAACTCTACCAATTAACCCCCTCCTGGGAAGGTTAACTGTTAGCTCTTAACGTGACAAAAGCACATGGGCTGCCTTATCTATTTCCCCTCCCTCACCCCTCCAGTCCTCAGTTACGGGAGAATTCCCATTTGAACTTGTGACACCTTGAGACTCTGAAAGGTAAGATCTTCGTGTGGAGTGTGCCCCCCCCCCCTGAGATGGTGTCGTGCCCCCCTGGGGGGGGGGCACGCCCCACAGTTTGAAGAACTCTTTGTTAGAGTCAGTGTCAAATGAAAAACATGATTGATTCGCCACACAGGTCTCTAAATCCAGCATTGATAAGTCTGTGGGATAAGTATACTCAGTATCATCAAGAGGATCCCCAGCCGGTGGATTCAATAAAGGATTCGTAACTGTATTCATCTCAATGGCAACATCAGGTCTGGTGGTAGGTGCCGGAGCCAAAACAGAGTTTCTCAGCATTGCTGGGCAAGAGACCACAGGTGTCATACTAAGTAGAATCGGACACTCTGTGTAGTTTGACATTGTCAATTGAGATGTACCTGTTTTCCTTTCGACCAGGAAAAGGAGGTAAAATGACTGTTCTTGTACCCTGCACGCCAAGCACAGGAACTGGAGCACAATATGAGGGGCCGAATTCCTTCTTGTTCTCGACCCTCTCTCGGACCATTTTACCAACTCGGGGTAGCCAGCCAACTACCGAAATCTGCAACACAGCTTCAGATGTAGGGAGCAAGTGTTCCTTTGCAAGACTGTCACAGGTCTTTTGTAGATTCTGCAAAACAGCATAATGTTCATCTACGTCAAAGGGAGTGGCTGACGCAGCTTGGTCTAGACCCTCAAGGTCCGGAACAAACATTTTGATACCAAAGAGCATTTCATATGGGGTCCGCCCACCCAGAGACCTTCTAGAGAGATTATTTAGTGCACGTTGACGCTATTGAGGTGGTCTAGCCAGTTCCAGCCTGTACCTAAAATATAGCTGTCAAGGATTGCTTTAAGTCACGTTTCATCCGCTCCACAATACTATTGCCCTCAGGCTGATATGGAGCTGAAAATTTGACGTGCACCCCAATGAACCCATAGCATCCTTGTATTCCTTAGAGGCAAATGCTGGACCCTGGTGAAAGGTACCACATGCAAAAATTCCCACAAAGACACGCAAATCCCTTACGACAGTTCGAGAATCAGCACTCCTTTGGGGCCACACCCACACAAAGCGTGTGCAAGAATCAAGTGCAAATAAGATGTACTGATACGCAGTATCAGAGTAGAAAGGACTGCAGTGATCTAAGTAAACGCAACCAAGGGGTTTATTAGATATGTACAACTGTGTCTGGGGTGGGCGTGCAGCAGTAGAAGGTTTAATCTGCTGACAAATGTCACAATGAAGGACATAATCACATGTTTGTACAATCCACTCCACCAGTAACGCTGTTGTAAGAGAGATACAGTAGCTGACACGCCGGCGTGAGCCAAGGCCATACCCTCGTGAGACGCTGTAATCAAAGTCTGCCTGTGGTCCGCGTTAAGAATCAACCTGTCTCCAACGTTGTTAATTCTCACATAAGGAACTTTATCAGGACTTAAATGATGAGAGTATTTAGAAGGGAAAACTCTCAGGTAATTACCTCCCTTCTCAGTTACGGCAATAGCTGCCAAAATGTCATCATCAATCTTACTTTTGGAACGTGTAACTGCTGCTACTAAGTATGTTGCAACTGCCATCTTAGCCGCTTCATCGGCAAGACTGTTGCCAACAGCGTGCACTCCAACACACTGGTGACCAAAAGTATGAATTACAAATACGAATGAAAGCCGTTCTTTAAGTTCAGCCCCTCGAACCCAGATCATTTTATGTTTTATAGTACGACCTTTGGAATGACGATAGTCATTTTGAGTCTAAAAGTATAAATTGTCATTGTATGATTGAACACAGTAGTAAGAGTCGCTTACGACAAGAGTAGTCACTCTAGGATCTGCGTACTCCAATGCAAGCATCAGAGCTTGAAGCTCTGCCAATTGAAAGGTACAGTCCCCTAATGTCTGTGTATGCACGAAATCGGAATCGGGGAAGCAAGAATACTCTTTCGTTATACTCTCATACCAGTCCACAACAGGAGCAAACAAGCATTGGCATAGCCAATAGGTCTCGCCTTTGGGACCTTATAAGTGTATAGCTATGCAGCACATTATCAGCCAGTGTCATCGCAGGCTGAGCTATGGTGCAATAACACAGGTAGTCACTAGCGGTTCATAGATAGGAATATACAGCGCTGGGTGCACTATGTTGCACGAGTACATGTCATTACTAGTACTTGGAAAAATTATCTAAAGCAGCAGCTGCAGGCCAAACAAAGTGTGATTACAAACCTGCAAAGCTGCCATGATTTCAGATTGTTATGTGTGACATTTTCATAATTCCAGTGTAATTATGAGTGACATTTGAACAACTATAAGTGACACTTTCTTGCTAACAAAAATCAAGCAATGAACACGAGGGAAACTGTAGTGGGCTGTACAGAAACATATAAATATCAGAAATTACACATATTTGAGCGAAGGGAAACTATAATAAGATCTTAAAACTGCTGCAAGTGAATCTCCTGATGTTCACGCGTTGCCATTGAAGGCAATGGAATGCGTGCACATGCTTGGCTGAAAAGCCAAATAGATATGAAAAGGTCTTTTGTAGCGCATGCGCGCTGTGAAGGCGAGACCTAAAATGAGACACAGGAAAGGTAAAATATTTATTTTACCGACGTGCTCTCAGGCGCAGTATTTTTGTTAACATAAGCAGACATATGATTAGAAATAATATGATTAGCATTGTTACAATTCCATAAAACACAAAAGGAGAAATAATATTACAATGATGGTTAAAAAAAGGTCTTATAGTGCTTAGTTATATCACCCTCCATACCTAGAAACTATGTTTTATAAAATATAGAAGGTCTCCTAGGCTTGTGCGGGGGACCCCATTACCTCTAAGATCAGCAAGAGTGTATCAAATCCGGATCTGCAAAAGCTCTCTGTGCAGACTTGGGTCGCGCTGTACGTCTAGGGATGCCGAAAACAAGCCTTTCTCATATGTAGATATTCACGCAGCCTAACTTACAAAAACAGCTATATGCAGTGTCGTGTGCAAAAGCAGCAAAAGGTAAAATGGCGTTTAAACTTCTAATAAGCCATACTAACATAGCAATGTGCGCAAACAAGGCCCAGTCCACACTACAATAGTGTAAATACAGGCACATCCATGGTGCCACAAGGCTGGCGGTATGAAGAGTGTTGCATTCCTGTTTTTCCCCAGCAAAGCAACACTTTTCATAACTGAGGCCCTCCCTGTTTTCCACACGTCATCTGCTATGGTGGGGTGTCATAGCATGGAGGCCTGTAGTATCAACCTGCAGCACCAAATCCAGCGCCTACTGTGGGGCTCTTACCTCACACATCAAAAGAGGCAAATTGTGGAATGTAGGGGTCTTTTGAGTTATAATGTTCTTGGTGCCGCAGCTGCTGCCAGGTTGGGGACACTGATGGGTGCACTTGAAAATAAAGCCCTGAACATTACCTGATCCAAAAGCTGGCATCTTGACAAAGCACTGCTTTTTAGTAAGGATTACAGGCAGGACCACTAAAAAAACATGCAGCAGAGGAAAACCAAATTATGCTGCAGGGTTTTCTAAATCATGCGGTATTTAAAGGGAAATTATGCGGCATAAGGAGGCACATTTTGTGAATGTATTACCTCATGATTGTCTTATTTTTTCACATGTTACTACTATCTGGTAAAATATTTTACCTCATTAGTATCGGTATGACACTCGAGTACAGTGTTGAGTAACACAAAGATTATAGTAAACCTTTGTGAAACTCTGCAGATCATGCAAAATATGAGGGATTGATTATGTGACAAAAGTAGCAAATTCCTAATTATGTGGAAAATGTAGCAACTACAAAGTCACATAATATAATACCAGTGGCCCTAATATACAGGGGACATCACTTGGAAGAGAGCAGGGTCCGAACACGTTCCCGGTGAGCCCTGAAGAGGCAGCTTTTCGATCTGCAAATTCAATTTCCTTAATTCCACCCATGGGCAGGAACATTCTCACCAGTTTCTCCTGCCCACGCTTAGGACTGAAGTTTATGTTGTCTTGTTGCTTGTTGAAATAGGCCCCTAAAAGTGATTTAACCGGGAAACATCGATTAAATCTCTCTTTGGAAGAGGCGTGGGTGAGCTCAGACAGACGAGATGGAATTTAAGTGGTATGCTGCCCTAGCTAACCTCAATTTACTGGCCCATAAAAATCCATAGGATTTGTCAGGCAGGGTGTCTACCATTCAGCTAGTGCCAATGAAGTAGGCCAGCTGCTCGCGGAACTGTCCTGGTGCCTATACTTTTTAGAGAAATCTCTGCAATCTACACTGCATCACTCCACTCTATCCTATGGCGCTGCACTCCACGCCACTGCACTAAACGCCAATCTAATCTGCACTATTGCAATTCACACCACTCTAAATCACTCTATGCCACTGCACTTTGCCATAGTACACTCTATGTCTCTCTACTCCAGTACTGTCTACAACACTGTACTCTGAAACACAGCACTCTCTGCCACTCTACTCCGCACTCCTGCACTCTATGACACTACTCTGCAAGTCTGCACTGTCAATCACTACACCCTATGCCACTCTACATCATTGCACTCCATGCGACTGGACTATGCACCATTCTATTCTACTCTTCACCACTGAACTCCACGCCACTGCTCTCTGCATCACTCTACTCTACGCCACTGCACTCAACACCAATCTAATCTGCACCACTGCAATGCATACCACTCTAACTCACTTTACTCCACTGCACTCTACCCCAGTACACTCTATGCCGCTCTACTCCAGTGCAGTCTACAACACTGCACTCTCTGCCACTCTACACCATTCTACGCTGCACTACGGCACCCTATGACACTACTCTGCAAGACTGCACTGTCAGCCACTACATACCATGCCACTCTACACCTTTGCACTCTATGCCACTGGACTATGTACCATTCTATTCTGCTCTGCCTTTGCACCACTGCACTCTTTGCACTGCACCTTATGCCACTCTACTCTGTAAGACTGCAATGTCCGCCACTACACGCTATGCCACTCTACACCAGTGCACTCCATGCCACTGGACTCTACACCATTCTATTCTACTCTTTACCACTGAACTCTACGCCACTGCTCTCTGCATCACTCTACTCCACGCCACAGCACTCAACGCCATTCTAATATGTAACACTGCAATGCACACCACTCTAAATCTCTCTACACCACTGCACTCTACCCCAGTACACTCTATGCCACTCTACTCCAGTACAGTGTACAACACTGTACTCTGCCAAACTGCACTCTCTGCCACTGAACTCTACACCATTCTACCCTGCACTACGGCACTCTATGACACTACTCTGCAAGACTGCACTGTCAGCCACTACACACTATGCCACTCTACACCATTGCACTATATGCAACTGGACTATGCACCATTCTATTCTACTCTTCACCACTGAACTCTGCGCCACTGCACTCTTCGCACTGCACTTTATGCCACTCTACTCTGTAAGACTGCACTGTCCGCCACTACAAGCTATGCCACTCTACACCATTGCACTCTATGTCACTGGACTCTACACCATTCTATTCTACTCTTCACCACTGAACTCTATGCCACTGCTATCTGCATTACTCTACTCTGTGCCCTACACTCTTGGCACTGGACTTTATACTCCCTTTGTGACACTCCACTTCACTCCATGCCACTCAACTATACTCTACATCACTCTACGCCATGCCACTCCACTCCACTCCACTCTACTCCCCTTTACACCACTCTAATACCCTTTACAGCACTCCATACCACTCTCCTTTACCCCACTAACTTTTAGCCATGCTGAACAGTAGCCACGCTGGTGTACAACATGAAAAAAACATATTGGCAAAGCCAATAGCTTTTGCATAGGCGAGAACTTTTGACTTTGCCAATGCTTGTTTACTTCAAGCAACATTTTTGGGCATCTGTTATCATACCTAAGACTGTAATTCCGAGGCTGCATCCATTATCTGCAGTGCTCTGCCATGGGTATGCATGGGTATGTATATTTTATAGATATATACACCGTATATTGTATTCGTGCAAAGCTCTGTGGGTCCAGCGAGACCAAACCATCAGCAGCCATAGGGGGTCCCTGGCTACAAATATTTTGGGGCCCTGTTTTGAGAAACAAATTCAAATGTATTGCTCATTTTCAGGTAATTCAATACCTGTGATTCCAAAAAATAACGAATTAAATGGTGTTGAAAGGCCTTTCTTTTTGCACTTGTCGGTGAAGCACTCTGGGTGCTGTCACTAGTGAAACACAAGAGACTATCAACGTGCATGTCTTGCATCTGAATATTAGCACCTGCGCTTTGGGGCTTTCATAGCGTCCTCTATAGGTGACGTGTTTAATGTCAGGACTAGGCATAAATATGAAATTTTCCTGGCTGACATGATAGCACTGGTACTTGTCAGCACGTTTGCTTTATTTTTTGATCACAGATGTGGTGGTGAAACGCTCATTGTGTAGCGCACCAGGTGGTGTAAGGCTCATTGTGTATAGTACCGGGTAGTGTGATGAAGGTCGTGTACCATACCAGTGTTGTATAGCATTTTCGGACCCTAGTGTAATTTTCCTGATTCATAGGTACAAATCACCTTGCCCTAATATAGGCATAGAAATCATAACCATATTTAGACATAGCCCATGCAGTCTAAATACAAGCATGAACACTTCCACTAGTTCCGAAAAGCCACAACAATTTCTTGGAAAACTCGGCTTCAGCAGTCAGGGACTTCCCCTTGCTTGTATATTGATTTGCCCAAGAACTCATGGAGTTTTCAAGAACTGCCATTCTTTGATGACGTTATTATGTCCGACTTTACGTCAAACCAGGCACCTTCAAGGTATAAATATGCACACACTTGCTCTAGCAAACAAAGAGTGGTTTGGAGCAGCTTGACTATCTACTTGCCCGACACAGCTCGCTACAGCTACAGCAAGTGCCGAAGTAAGCCGACCCTCTAGCTGATGCACTGACAGAGGCTGCCTATATCGCGCTGAGAATCCAGCTCCAGTGTTTCCAAGCTCCCCTTGCGGGGTGTTGGGAAATCGAGTCCCGAGACAGAGATACCAGACCTCCCTTATTCTAAACCAAGGTACGGAGCTGATTAGACCCTAAGAGAAATCTTGGATAGATTCTTGGCAGAAAAATACTAAACCTATGCTACACCATACTTACTTCTTCCCTCGTACTAGACTTAGGTTAGGTACAATGGGGTAGGCGTTTTTTGGAAGCACCAGTTGAGTACTTTTATTCTTTGGTATTTATGTATGTATTTTATGGCTTAGAAGCCATACCATGCTTTTACAATATTATTTTATAATACTCTTATTATTTTATAATACTCTTCTTGCTGTATATATTATACTTTGGATTGTAGCAGTTTATTTCTTCTGCGTGAGAAAGAAGACTGTTCAATAAATACTTTTATTAAAAACGCCCGACTCTCTATTTCTCTGCACCTCTGGTGAAATGAAGCATGCATGATTGACTGAGTAAAATATCTATCTATTGTTTCCACGACTCTGAAGATACATTTTATTCTTGGGAAACAAAGTTGTCATGTTTATGCGGTTGTCAGAAACTAATCCCTTCTTGTTTATTCGAGAAAGTTTCTAGTGACCTCTGAGCTAGCTGGCACTCACAATTAAGTCTAATATATTCGATAGAGACCTAGTTGACCTAAGTCCTACGTCAATTCTATAGGATATATTATTCCAATGCGCAGAGCCTATTGGGAATATAGGAACTACACTACACCAGGTGGTGTGTAGCACATTATAAACCACACTGGGTAGTGTTAGGCACATTGTGTACCACACCAGATGGTGTAAGGCTCATTTTGTACCACACTGGGTGGTGTGAGGCAAATTGTGTACATACTGGAAGGTGTGAGGCACATTGTGTACTGCACCGGGTGGTGTGAGGCACATTTTGTACAGCACCCGGTGGTGTAACGCACATTGTTTACCGCACCGCGTGATGTAAGGCATATTGTGTACCACACAAGTACACAATGTGTTCTGGACCGAGTGGTGCAAGGCACATTGTGTAGCGCCCCGGGTGGTGTATGGCTCATTGTGTACCGCACCGAGTGGTGTGATACATATTGAATACCGCACCCGGTGGTGTAAGGCACATTGTGTACCACACCGGGTGGTGTAAGGCACATTGTGTACAGCACTGGGTGTGTAAGGCAGATTGTGTACCGCACAGGGCATTACTCATTTATGCCTCCTGACTTGCTTTGCAGAGATTTTGTGAGGATTTATGGACCAACTTAAAAGTCAAATATGCCCTTTGATGTTTGCTAGTTTTACACAATGCTGTAAGGACTAGAACACTTGTAGGGGAAGCTGTCTGTCAGTCAATATTCCAACTAGTCTTTGTAGGTCGGTATGGTAAAGCAGGCCCGAGCCTTGCTTGAGCCAAAAGGTGAGGCCTGGTTCTGATTTGCCTCTCACCCCAAACCCTGCCATCCAATCCACCCACACTTTAGGAAACTTTGCAAAGGACAATAAAACAAGCAGCACCCTGTAAAGTGAAAGCAAGCTGCTGTAATGCAGTGTGGTCACAAAGACAATGTCGGAGGCATAGTTTCTCCTTTCATAGAATGCTGATTTTTAAATTAAATGCAGACAGAGGGCGACATTGTTTCTAATAGACTCCAAATTAGCTGTACTTGTAAAATAGAACAAGCCACCTTCTGTGGCCCTATAATGTCTTGTTCAGTATTCCCTCTATTTGTGAAGCTTCTACAAAAGCAGTGCATTAATCCAGGGAAGGACCCGGATATTAACCTAAAACAGAACACCACAGAGCACAACACTCAGGCATTTCTTTCACACTTGGCCTTAGCTGTAGTGTTTTACAACATTTAGCAGGTACTCTTTTTTAATAATCTTTATTGGGATTAAACAGAGTAACAGAAGTTCAAGCAGCACAAGGAAGAAAGATATATTAAAAACAGATATAAAGGATAATACAATACTAAATATAATACTGTCATGTTGGAAAAATTGTAAAGTAAAATGCTATGCTATAAAGTAAGTAAAAAGAGATTAGATTACCTATCAAACATTGGTCATTTTATAAATTTGAGATAAAGATCTTACGTAGCATGCGCAGGATGTTGAAGCACGACGAGGAGACGGCGTTGACTTGTCTGGTCATGGAGAGGGAGGAGTCCGGGATGAAGCCCCGGTTGCGTGCGTGGTCTGTTGGTTTGGGTGCGCTGCCCAGGGCGGGGCGCCACCAGGAGTCGTCCCAGGCGGAGGGCGAGGAGCCCAGGATGAGGACTTCCGTCTTGTCTGAGTTCAGTTTCAGGCGGCTGTTCATCATCCACTTGGCTACGTCTGTCATCCCTTCGTGTAGGTTGGCTCTGGCGATGGCGGGGTCGTTGGTGAGGGAGAGGATCAGCTGGGTGTCGTCGGCGTAGGAGATGATGTTGAGGTTGTGTTGGCATGCGATGGCCGCAAGGGGGCTCATGTAGACATTGTCGAGGGTGGGGCTGAGCGGGGAGCCTTGAGGAACGCCGCGGATGACTTCGGTGGTTTCTGATCTGAACGGGGGAAAGCGGACCCTCTGTGTCCTTCCGGCGAGGAAGGAGATGATCCATTCTAGTGCCTTCTCCTGGATTCCGACGTTGCTGAGGCGCTGCACTAGGGTGCGGTGGCAGACAGTGATGAATGCCGCGGAGAGGTCCAGGCGGATGAGGGCCGCTGTTTCTCCGTTGTCGAGCATGGCTCGGATGTCGTCCGTGGCTGCGATGAAGGTGGTCTCCGTGCTGTGGTTGGCCCGGAAGCCAGACTGCGAGAGGTCGAGGGATCCGTTTGTCTCGAGAAAGGCGGCCAGCTGCTTGTTGACGGTCTTCTCGATGACTTTGGCCGGAAACGGTGAGGAGCGAGATGGGGCGGTAGTGTTTGAGTTCGGTGGGGTCCGCTGATGGTTTCTTCAGTAGAGCACTGAGTTCGGCGTGCTTCCAGCTCTCTGGGAAGGTAGCGATGTCGAAGGAGGTGTTGATGATGTCCCGCAGATGGGGTGCGATGACCGCGTCGGCCTTGTTGAAGACGTGGTGAGGGCAGGGGTCGGTTGGAGATCCGGAGTGGATGGAGTTCATCGTGCGGATGGTGTCTTCAGTGCTGATCGGGGTCCAGGCCCGGATGGTGGTGGTAAGGGGGCGTTGGTGCGGTCGTGGGGTGCGTTGGTTGTATGCTGAAGCTGTAGTGTATGTCTGCGATCTTGGTGTGGAAGTAGGAGGCGAGGGAGTTGCAGAGGTCTTGTGATGGGATGATGTCGTTGTTTCCAGCGTTGGGGTTGAAAAGCTCTTTGACGATGTTGAAGAGTTCCTTGCTGTTGTGTGCGTTGTTGTCCAGTCGTTCCATGAATGCCGTTTTCTTGGTGGCGTGGATCAGTTGGTGTGTTTACCAGTGGCGAGCATGTTGTCTGGTGTAGGGTCGCTGCGCCAGGCTTTCTCGAGGGCTCGGCAGTTCTTCTTGGAGCTCTTGAGTTCGTCGGTGAACCATGGGGCTTTCTTGCTGCCGGGTCTGCTAGGCGGGGTCCTCAGAGGGGCGAGGTCGTCTGCGCAGTTGTTGATCCACTTCGTGAGGTTGTTGGCGGCCTGGCTGGGGTTCGCTGAGCTGGCGGGAGGGTTCTGGCTCAGGGATGCAGCGAGTTGGTCGGCTGTGATCTTGTTCCCGCTTCTGCGTGCAGCCTGTTGCTGGTGGTGGTGGATCGTGGTCCTTCTGAAGCTGAAGTGGACGCAGCTGTGGTCCGTCCAGTGGAGTCCGGTGGCGTGGCTGAAGGCAAAGTCCTTGCTGGATGAGAACACGGGGTCGAGTGTGTGTCCGGCGTAGTGGGTGGGGTGGTCACCAGCTGCTTCAGACCGAGGTTGGCAAAGTTGTCCAGCAGGGTGGTGGTGTTGCGGTCGTTGTTGTTCTCCAGGTGGAAGTTGAGGTCCCCGAGGAGGATGTAGTCAGCGGAGGGGAGGGCGTGCGGGCTGATGAAGTCGGCGATGTCTTCGCTGAATTGTGTGCGTGGTCCCGGGGGTCTGTAGATGAGGGTGCCTCTGAGGGTAGTCTTGGGGTCGGTGTGGATCTGGAAGTGCAGGTGTTCGGCGGTTGTGAGGGTGTTGTCGATGTTGGTCGTGATGCGGATGGTGTTCCTATGGATGATGGCGATGCCTCCTCCGGTCTGATTGCCGCGGTCCCTCCGTGTGATCTTATATCCGTCCGGGATGGCGATGGCGATGTTGGGCGCTGAGGAGGCGTTCATCCAGGTTTCCGTGAGGAAGGCGACGTCTGGTGATGTTGTGTCGAGCAGGTTCCAGAGCTCTACGGCGTGTCTGTGGATGGAGCGGGTGTTGAGCAGGATGTACTTCAGGTGGTTGCTGCTGGTGCTCAGCTTAGTGGGTGAGGGTGCAGTGCAGGTCCAGATGTAGGTGAACTTGCAGGAGTGGCAGCTGAAGGGTCTGTGGGTGTGCCTCGGGGTGGCTCGGTAGCATCCAGGGATCCCGCCGGTTTTGAGTGCGATGAGTTCGGTAGCATCGTAGGTCAGTCGGGTCGTCTTGCGTCGGTGGGGGCCAGGGGTCCTGGCACTGGGCACGGTCCAGGCACGGTCCAGGCGCGGACGGGCGTGGACGGGCGTGGACGGGCGCAGACGGGCTTACCTTTGGCGCCCCTTTGGCGCACATCGGCGCGCCCGCTGCGCGTACGCGCGGTCGCCATTTATGGCGAACTGGGAGGGAGGTAGGAGCAGCTGGGAGGCGGGGGCGGGGAGGGCACAGAAGGAAAAGGGGCTATGGCCGTAAGCACGGCGGCGGGAGGCGGGGAGTGGGGCGGGTGGGCACAGGGGACCCAGAGAACAATGCAGGCGATCACAAAATGCAGCAACTGGGGACAACGATGCACAAGGAGCAGGGGGAGAAAAGGAGAGAAGGGTTTAGCGCACCGGGAGACAAAAGAGAGACGCAATTACAGTACACAGGGAGAGAAAAGACAAACGCAATTACAGTACAATGGCACAATAGCAGGCAAATACGGCGGGGGCGGAGGCGGCTCCACGAGGCTGCGGGCAGCAGCGGGGCAGAGTGCACATGCTACAGCTGGTGGCCGTGCGGCGCGGGGGTGTCCTGAGAACCTGTAGTATTACAATTCGTGAAGTTTTGAATTTCCCACGTCATTTTATTATTGAATTCAATCTTTTTTGTGGCACTCATCAGGTGACAGACACTGCAGTCGCTGCATGGGTAGTGTCCTGTGGGCACAGTTGTGATTGTCCTTTGCTTGTTGATTTTTTGACCAAGTATTTTGGGTACTGTCTGTTAATGAGTTTTTCTGTAAGGTCGTTTGCTTGTTGGTAGAAATCTTCTTTATTGGTGCAATTACGCCTTAATCTTAAAAATTGTCCAAACAGCACATTCTCTTTAAGCTGTCTGGGGTGGAAGCTATCAAAGATTGAAGGCAATTCCTCTCAGTCATTTAAAATGGATAGTGGTCTTGAAAGCCTCTCCCATTGCCATGATGTTTAGGTCTAGGAACACTAGGTGTGACCTACTCATGGTGTGTGTAAATTTTAAGAAGGGGTCCTGTTGGTTGAGCCATTCAAGAAACTCCATTGCTTCTGTTTCTGTGCCTTCCCAAATGAGTAGAACATTGTTGATGTACCTTTTCCATAAGCCTAGGTGTTGCCTGTATGGGTTGATGTCATTGATGATCTTATGTTTTTCGAGCCAGTGAACGTACAGACCCGCAAATGTCGTGTTGGAAAATGAAGGATTATAGCATCTATGATCCCTCTAACAGACACCACACACAGGGACTCGGATGGATCTAACCAATGTTGGGATGAATTATCAGAACTAAAAAAGAACCAAGTGAAAACTCTGATACATGGTGTCATGATGGCCCAGTATTTAAGAGCAAACACGGCCCCACGGGGCTGATTGTAAAAAATGCACCCTTCATTTTCAATTCAAAACAGACTGATCATTGATATCCTAGCACTGTACCAGAGACTGGCTCGTGCTGATTATAAAGACAGCTGGAAGGCTGTGTGAGGAAATGAAAGTTGAGGCACTCAGAATAGTACAACTCAAAAGCTTTCAGAATGTAACGGATCTAAAGAAACGGTGAGATGAGCTTAACAAACAAATGACTGACTATGAAATAAGCCTCAAAGACACAAAGTTCAGGAAATTCAAAAAAGATCTGAAGAATTTCTCGCATGAGAAAATATATCCATATACAAAATATGACTACATCCCCTCCAACAGAAATCCAGGATACAACACTGACTCAGATAACTCAGACATAGGCTCAGATCATTCCAATGGCAGTCAGAATAACACCCGTAAAAAATCCAGACACTCCAGAGGAGGGCGTTTTAGGAATAGACGTGGATACAATCCCAACGGACCCGGAAATTATGGGCCACCACCATACGGGGGACCACCACCTCCTTTTTTCTATGGCCCCCCAGGGTTCCAACAGCAGTACCAACAGCAACCCAATACCTTCTGGGATCAAGGACAGACACAGGAAAAACAAAACTTCTCTTTTTTAGGGCGAGGCAGAGGACCACAGAGGGCAAAGTCAAGAAGAGGACAACAAGTGCAGTGGGCACAACCACTGGAAGTATCCAGGAGCCATACCAGGAGCATAGGCCCAGTGGACCAGCCTACAATCAGCAAACCACCAGCTTAGTGGTAAACCTATCAGATTTCCCCATTACCGATATCCAACAGAAAGTCCTAGAAAAGGGCCTGGGATTTGTCCCAACCCCTAATATGGACAAATTCCTCTTAGCTCGTGAATTGAATGAGGTCATAAGGAAATTAAATTGCAAGTCTTTTTCTGAGACAAACTACTAACCACGGAAACTTCTAGCAATTCAGGCCTACACAAAAAGTATAATTTCGCCCCACCTAGTATAAACCTACCAGTGGAGCTACTAGCTTTTGAAAAAGCGGTAATGAAAGACATCGGTGAAATTGACCCAAAAACCATCAACGTTTTCCACAATCTTAGCAAAATTGAAAGTGAAGCTTTGAAAAATATGGCCATAATGAAGGAAAGCACAGTGAAACCTGCAGATAAGGGAGGCGCAATAGTGTTACAAAACACCGCCTCCTACAGAGAAGTTTGCCTTAACCTCCTGGCTGACCAAAGGAACTACGTAAAAATCCCAGAAGATCCCACTAATCGACTCAGAAAAGAGATCACCTACCTAGTGGAAGAGTCTACAGCAAACAATTGGTTGACTAAAAAAGAAGCTGATTTCCTAGAGAACACGAGCCCCATTGTTCCTTATTTTTACACCATACAAAAAATTGACAAATCTATAACCAAACCACTGGGCAGATCTATAGTGTTTGGCATCGGCTCAATCCTTGAACCCCTGTCAAAATTTGCAGAAGCCTTCCTAAGACCTTTAATCCAAAAAAATGACTCCTCCCTACCGACGCAGTTCCAGCAATGCTCTCGGGGGCCCTATCTCCCCAATGCTGCATCAAGCCTTGCGCCTGCTTCAAGCAGGCGCAGGGTTTTGATGCAGCATTGGCCTAAAAGTGACTGAGGGAATTCTTGTAGATTTCACTCAGCCACTTTTAGGAGGCGTTCCTGCGCAGGAACGCCCTCCCCTGCGCCGGAAAGCCTCCTGATGGCGCAGGGCTTTACAACGTGACGCATCTCTCAGATGCGTCACGTTGTTAATACCCAGCACCATGGCGCATCTTTTGTGCTGCCGCTGCGTCACAAAAGGTCTCGATAGAGGGTGGGAGTGGTGAACCAGAGGGTGGCAGTCATGAACCAGAGGGTGACAGTGATGAGCCAGAGGACCAGAGGGTGGCAGTGCTGAACCAGAGGGTGGCAGGGGCAAACCAGAGGGTGGCAGGGGCGAACCAGAGGGTGGCAGTGATGAACCAGATGGTGGCAGGGGTGAACCAGAGGGTGGCAGTGGTGAACCAGAGGGTGGCATGGGTGACCCAGAGGGTGGCAGTGGTGAACCACAGAGTCGCAGTGGTGAACCAGAGGGTGGCATTGCTGAACCAGAGGGTGACAGTGGTTAACCAGAGGGTGGCAGTGGTGAACCAGAGGTGCTGTGATGAACTAGAGGGTGGCAGTCGTGAACCAGAAGGTGGCAGTGGTGAACCCGAGGGTGACAGTGCTGTACCAGAGGGTGGCAGGGGTGAACCAGAGGGTGCTGTGATGAATCAGAGGGTGGCAGTGGTGAACCAGAGGGTGGCAGGGGTGAACCAGAGGGTGGCAGTGGTGAACCAGAGGGTGGCAGTGCTGAACCAGAGGGTGAAAGTGGTTAACCAGAGGGTGGCAGTGGTGAACCAGATGTGCTGTGATGAACCAGAGGGTGGCAGTCATGAACGAGAGGGTGGCAGTGGTGAACCATTAGGTGACAGTGCTGTACCAGATGGTGGCAGGGGTGAACCAGAGGGTGCTGTGATGAACCAGAGGGTGGCAGTGGTGAACCAGAGGGTGGCAGGGGTGAACCAGAGGGTGGCAGAGGTGAACCAGAGGGTGGCAGTGCTGAACCGTATTATGAAAGTGGTTAACCAGAGGGTGGCAGTGGTGAACCAGAGGTGCTGTGATGAACCAGAGGGTGGCAGTCGTGAACCAGAGGGTGGCAGTGGTGAACCAGAAGGTGGCAGTGGTGAACCCGAGGGTGACAGTGCTGTACCAGAGGGTGGCAGGGGTGAACCAGAGGGTGCTCTGATGAATCAGAGGGTGGCAGTGGTGAACCAGAGGGTGGCAGGGGTGAACCAGAGGGTGGCAGTGGTGAACCAGAGGGTGGCAGTGCAGAACCAGAGGGTGAAAGTGGTTAACCAGAGGGTGGCAGTGGTGAACCAGATGTGCTGTGATGAACCAGAGGGTGGCAGTCATGAACGAGAGGGTGGCAGTGGTGAACCATTAGGTGACAGTGCTGTACCAGATGGTGGCAGGGGTGAACCAGAGGGTGCTGTGATGAACCAGAGGGTGGCAGTGGTGAACCAGAGGGTGGCAGGGGTGAACCAGAGGGTGGCAGAGGTGAACCAGAGGGTGGCAGTGCTGAACCGTATTATGAAAGTGGTTAACCAGAGGGTGGCAGTGGTGAACCAGAGGTGCTGTGATGAACCAGAGGGTGGCAGTCGTGAACCAGAGGGTGGCAGTGGTGAACCAGAGGGTGACAGTGCTGAACCAGAAGGTGGCAGGGGTGAACCAGAGAGTGGCAATGCTGTACCAGAGGGTGGCAGGGGTGAACCAGAGGGTGCTGTGATGAATCAGAGAGTGGCAGTGCTGAACCAGAGGGTGGTAGTGGTGAACCAGAGGGTGGCAGTGGTGAACCAGAGGGTGGCAGGGGTGAACCAGAGAGTGGCAAGAGTGAACCAGAGGGTGGCAGTGGTGAACCAGAGGGTGGCAGTGATGAACCAGAGGGTGGGAGTGGTGAACCAGAGGGTGCTGTGCCCATACTCGACCGCATGGGTAGGTTCGCAATGCAAGCGGCCTGCGAACATGCAAAAAGTCCCGCGAACAAGCAAAAAAACCCCGCGAACACGTAAAAAACCCGCGAACACGCAAAAAAACTAAAATCGGTAAATTTGCACGAATTTGCAAATTTTACGGATTGCAAATTCGATTTCACAAGAATTCGCGGAACGCGAATTTGCAAATTACGCCCATACTTAACGATGACCTTCTTTAACCCTTGCTTGACCTAGAGGCTTATTAAAGCCTAAAAAATGTATGTGGCATATTTCGTTTTATGGCTGTCTATTGTAGTGTTATATTTACATGCTTGTGTATAACTTCTCTGCACTTTACGCCTTTCGGGTCTTTTTTGACGTTATTCCGCACACGCGCTCCTCATTACAGGAACCATGAAGAATGCGGTATGCACGAGGGCAATTATGTATATATGGTGTTTTTATTACTAAGTAGTTTTTCCTGATTTAGGCACAACAATGTTATGTCCACAGGAACTGCATCATGAAAAGGAGCAACGAGGCACTTTAATTTGTTGACTTTTCCATCATTAATAGTTAACGTTAAAAATGAGAGGAGACCTTGTAGACGGCGAGGTTCTGCACTTTAACCTTGTTCTTTTTACCAACAGATACACGACCGAATTTCTGAAGAGTCGTATGTATAGGTTCAATCACGTTCGAATGCTCATTGTTGGGCATAACATTCACTTTTTGGAATGGTACTCACAGGGCTGGACCCTGTGACATCCTGAAGAAGAGCTGAGGGGTACAGCTCGAAACTAGTTGGCTATCTACTAGGGCTCCGGTCTCATTATACAACCGGGTTCACCTAGAGACCCACCCAACTTTTAATATATCTACTAGGAGCACGAATAAAAGTCTTTTCCGCCCACTAGTAAGATATTTTTAATCCACACCACTCCCCTCATTTTTTTACACTGCACCACACATAGTCCTCACTTACAGTGCTCCTGCGTAGTTCGCAAGTCGCAGCACGCCTCAACCCGCAGCGGGTTGGGATGGCCCCAATGATGAAGCATGTCACCTTGAGGAAACTCCGGTGAGTGAGGGGACTCAAGAAAAAGGGTATCCTCCCCTTTTCTTTTTCTTTAAGGTCACATCCATCTATAATAGTGACCTACCACCACAGCTAGGTTCTCACGGTAATAATGTTATGCCATAATTTATCCCACTGCTGAGTTGAAAGGGATATTGAGAGGTCTTGTTCTCATGTCGTTTCAATTGGGGATTTCAGTCTTACTGAGGTATGAGCAGATAACAGTTTGTATATGAGAGAAGCTTTAGGGTTGGAATCAGAAGAGATATTGTGCAGGGGAGTCCAAAGAGAAAAATTAGTGGAATCTGCAGGAAAGATTTTGGCTAGCGAAAATGCTTGAAGTATCTTGGCTAGTTGGAGGTATTTGGGTAAACAAGAAGAAAGTATATCATAGCATTCCTGCAATGTAGTAGAAAGTACTACTGAAATTTGAGATACTAGTTGGTGAACATATAGGATATCCTTTTCTCCTGAATGCTTGATATAGAATGATTTAAAGCAAAACTTAGTGAATGTATTTTACCAAATAGAGGAAACAAGAAAAGCTTATTACTAGAAGTTTGAGCCAAAAGTGAACAATGAGTGCAATAGATGTTGGGAGTATTTTATGATAGGGTATTTAGAGATAAAAGTACAGTTGGACATAAGGCTAACATCATAAAAAGAAAATTAATTTAATAAAGAGCGTTCAAAATTAATCCAGCAGGGTATGGGGGATTCTTCTTGATATTGTCTTTCTAAAGCATAGAGTTGTCTCATTAAAAACGCAGCATGATATAGCTTAAAATTAGGAAAGCAGACGCCTCCTTCATTTTTTGGTTTCATTAATTTGGATAAGGCAATACGGGCGGGTTTATTGTTCTAGAGAAAGTTGGTACAAGGAGAAATAATTTGGTCAAAATTGTAATTAGGGATTTTAAACGGTAGCATAGACAGTAAAAAAAGAATAAGGGGAACAATCATCATTTTAATAATATCCAAGCTATCACCCCAGGATAAGTGGAGGGTGTCCAAGAGGAAATCGAGTTTTGAATCTTGAGTTTCAGTGGACTAAAATTGTGGGTAAGAGTTTGAGGGATGGTAGGTGAAAACCAGACACCTAGGTATTTAATCTTAGATATATACCACATGAAATTAGTAACAGAGTACATAAATTCATAACATAAAGAATTTAAAGGTAGCCGAATGGTGAAATAGTTTTCACATGAGTGTGGCTGGAGATGCAAGTTTTGTCATCTAATGTACCAACTGTTTGTGAATCAGAACTGTAGCTTATAATGTTTTTATTATCCATTTCCCATGGTCACTGTACTGTAAACTGCATACGTCTTATACTCAATAACAAGATTTGTTAAAAAAAAAAAGACTTTACAGGTAAAATATCAGTTTTAGAGAAATTCAAATTGTAGCCAGATATTGTAGAACATAAATCGATCTGCAAAAGGGAGGTAAGGAAGTTAAGGGATTCGAGAGGTATATCAAAATATCATCTGCATAAGAAAATAATTTAATTTCAAAAGAATTATGTTGGAAGCATTTTATCAAAGGGTTACGACTAATGCATTCATGAAAAGGTTCGAGACAAAGAAGAAATAAAAGAGGAGAAAAGGGACAACCTTACCCAGTACCTCTGTGTTAAGTAAAATTAGGGGCTAGAAATCCATTTGCAATTGATTACTGCTTACCTCTTTAGCATGCAGCAAAGGTTATTCATGCTATTTAACAGCTCGGACCTTCAAGATACTACACCCCACAACAGTGGGGGTTACATGTACGTTACCTGTTACACTGTAACTTCCACCCTACCCCTACAGCTTGCTACTGTCCACTGGGTATCAAGATACACTATCATGTGAGTTAAACTCTTAACTCTTTACCATTCTGTCCCTTACTCGTTGCAGGAAACAAATATGTATTGTCCATGTTCTCGCCGGATACTGATGAGGCATAACTTAATAAGCAATTCGGTGAGCAATAATGACAGCACACCCGGCTACCACGTTTATCAGAAGCACACAAGTCTTCCAGTGTGCATGTTTTAATCACTCTGGGTGCTGCACCGTGGCACCTGATATGAGATGTTTTTCACCACAAATTTGCACAACTGTGTCACTTATGTATATAATAATTGAGAGAACATTAGATACACTGTCTTTGTGAGTACACTGTTTTTACCTTTTGTTACAGCTCTCCCATTTATTTACTTAGGTTCCTCAACCTCATAGCTATTGACCTACAGTGTTACGACGTGGGAGGTAGGTTTCCCTCACCATGGTGTGTAGATAGTTTTATTTATCACTTTGGTCCTGAAGAAATGCCACTGATCCTCCTGACTCCGAAGGCAAGACACATGTTGACCCATTGAGAGTAGTGGAAAGACATCTGGACACATAGTCCCTAGAGATCCCCTACTCATTAGTTTTTCAATCAGGCAGTTTACCTACCAGAATAAATTTCTCCAAGACTAACTGACCTGATTTAACCACTTTTCTTACCCCTGCAATATATCTACACAAGCTAGGACCCTCACTGCACCAAACGGCAGGAACAAGAGATCTCCGCTAAAGAGCCCCTCATTGGGTGTCCATCGGGTATTGCAGCGCCGACCCAACGAGGAGCAGGCCTAATGATGAAGCATGACACCTAGCTGGCTGGGTGTATGAGGACCTTAGTTCCGAAGGGAGGAATCCTCCCTTCCCACCTCTGTGGGTTATTCTTACCACATGAGTTAATCAGGTTTATCTCCCTATCCTTGTCTCTCTCTCCACTTAGGACATGCATACCCTCTTCATTGTACGTTGTCCTAGGCATGTATGCTGGACCTGGAAAAAAGCCCATTTGTCTCCTCTTTTGATACATCAATAGCAGACCATTGACAGAAACACAAGCATGTGGTTTGGAGTATAATAGTTTGATAAACGAAATGAATTTGGGGCCAAACCAAAACAATGAAGAGTTTTGAACATAAATTGTCCATTTATGCTGTTGATTGCTTATTCAGCTTCAAGAGAAAGTGCAACGAGAGCATGCAGATATCTTCTCCCTAATGTAAGGATATTGAAGAACATCCTAGCATTATTAGAGGTAAGCTTCCCTTTAATGAAACCAGATCGGTCAGGTTTAATAAGAAGAGGTAGAACATTGTCTAATCTAGAGGCCAGAATTTTAGCACAAATGTTCCAATCATAGGTAATTAATAAAATAGGACGGTAGTTTTGACACAAAGTATGATCTTTGCCAGGTTGGGGATGTTTAAAATGAGCGCATCTAAAAAGGAGCCTTCGGGGTTAGATTTCAATAAAAAGGAGGAGAAAAGCAGAAGTAGATATGGTGTAAAAGTAGATGAAAAAGAAGAAATCATTTCAATTGAAAAACCATTGTGTCCAGGGCCTTTAGCTCTCTTCAGAGATTTCATGGCAACCAAAATCTCCTGAAGAGTTATATCTTTTTCAAGAATGGCCATACCTTCCGGTAAGGAGGGAGGAGATGAGAGATCATTAGAGAATGACTGGGTATGATGTTCAGAGGGATGAGTATCTTCGGTGTATAATGATTTATAATAGGATTGAAAAGTATTAACAATGTCTGAATCTGAATTTAATAAGTTATTAGTAAGGTCATTTCGAATAGTTCTAATAGCTTTCTTTTCGGATTTGACTTTTAAATAATTAGCCAACATTTTACCAGCTTTATTCTGTCCCCCATGATACTTGGATTTTTTTTAAAGAAGTATATTGCAAGCATCAGTGGTAGCCAGCTTATTTAGAGTGGACCTAGCTTTAATAAGGTCCCGAAGGGGGGAGGAGCTTCGCGGGCAGACAAGATGGCCGCGTAAGCTCGGAGCTCCATGGACCCTCCGGCCCTCTGAGGTTCCGTGACGATTTGAACCCGTGTTTTCAATATTGTCGGAAATACATAATTCTGGTATCAATGAACCGCAAATGATCCATTTACCATATCCTGGTGTTTTCGCTGTGCTACGAGCAAGAGTACTCCTGTTACAAAAACATTTCCGATCTACCCATGGCATCCATCTTAGATCATGGCAGCCATTTTGTGTTTCTTGCCCTCACATACGCAATAACCTCTGATTACTTCATTTCGATTAAGGACACGTAGGCTTAGCCGGCGATTCACCTTTCCAGTGACACGTGCACCTTAGGACAGAACACGCTGTAGCTGCATGACTCGACAAAGGCTACCTCCTCTGCCCGAGGCCAGTCCTGCTATACTGGTTCTTGTGTTCGTTGGCCTGATCATGATTAGGCGGCTGAAGCCGGTAGCCTTGCCCATTTACGACCCACAAACATCCCTTATCCTGCTTTTCTATCTTCTGCACCTGGCTCTGCTCCTTTCCTTCTGGGCCTTTATTAGGGGGAGGTAACAAAATTTACGATGAGGCGGTCCGGGTCTTGAATGAAAAGTTGACATGAGATTATGATGGAAAAGTGGGAACCCCTCGTTCGTAATGTTTTGACATCAGATATTGTCGACGATTCCCGTACAACGCCAAATATTTATTGTTTAGGACACAAAGGTTTGGGAATGTATTACATGTAAAGAATTTGCCTCAAGCTCAAATTTTAGTATATAAGGAGCAAACCTTTTTGTACAAATCGAACAGGCTCCTAGATTCTGCCCGTGTGTAGTTTCTGTGACTTCTGTGTCCCTGCAGTAATAAACCTTTGGTCTTTGACGCCACCATCGAGAAGCCCGTGTTTCTGTTCATTTGTGCACCGAGACAGGTGGAACTCCGGGGTCTTCGGGTGTTATCCCTGACACCTCTGGACGGAACCAAAAAGTCCAGAACTCCACCTCCGCAATAATCCTGCTCGAAATCCTGTTCCACGTAGGTGGATTCTGCTTGCTGACGGGTCACTGACGCGGAACCTGTCTCCCGCTTTCGAATCGGTGGTTCCTACGCTGAACTACGTCGAGTGATGCCCCTTGCCAAGGAAGCGCCATTGTCTCCTCGGTCTCCGCCACTCCGCAAGATAGAGAAGCGAAGTTCTTGGTGGTGATCCCTACTGGCGGAATCCTCGTACCGGCTGTGTCTTCTGCCACCAGCCTGGACTTAACAACTGGCCTAAAACCTCGGCTTGAGATATTTCTGGCTCGGACTTGTGTGGGGTGCCCCTCGCCCTCATCGGACCCAACATGGCGGGCAAGGGCAAACCTGAAAAGACGTCGAACAAAGGCGTTCGTGGCAAATCTCAAGTGCAACACAACAGAATTGACCGCTACGCTCAGATACGCACTTCGCCTGCAGCGGGGGCCTCTACTAAAGACCTCTCCTCTTCGGGCTCCCCCGACGGGTCCGAGCCCTCCCTCAGTGACATTATGGGGGCCATCTCCGGCATACGGGCCTAATTACAGAAACAGCACGAGGTTTTAACCCACAAGGTGGACACAATGGCAGTGGATCTCACCCTTATCAGAGCCGACCTGGGTAAAACCAACGACAGGGTGAAGTCGTTGGACTTAAAAACTTCGAGCCTCACCACCGACGTCTCGGACCTGCAAACCGAGGTCCGGACTTTACGGCTCACTTCTGACCAATTCTCCAGGAGACTGGATGACTTCGAAGGTCGAGCCAGGCGGCAGAACGTCCGCATCATTGGCGCTCCAGAAGGATCGGAAGAGGCAGCGGCGGACCTGTTCGTTGAGGACCTGATACAGAACCATCTCGCTCCTCCCGGGCTGAGCAAATTCTTCTCGGTGGAGCGCGCACACCATGTACCGGGCGGCCAGCCGAAGTCGGGCGTGGCGCCTAGACCCATTATTGCCAGGTTCCTCAACTTCAGAGATCGGGACGCTATTTTGCAGGCGTCCAGAAGACAAGGACCGCTACAATTCCAGAACTCCGAGGTGCATTTTTATCCTGACTTTACCAGGGCGGTCCAGAAGCAGCGCCAGAGTTATGCGGGTGTGAAACGGCGACTGAGGGACATGGGCCTAAAGTACTCGATGATGTTCCCGGCCAAGCTCCGGATTGAACATGATGGCCGTGCTTTGTTCTTTGACTTTCCGGACAATGTTAGCGAATGGCTGGACACCCTACCACAGCGTAGCGATGGCCGAGAGGACAGCGAAAGGGGCGCTGCTGGTGGATCTGATTTGTGAGACTTGGTTCTACGACAAGAACATTGGCGGTTGGTGGTCCTGCAATATGTGACTATCGTCTATTTCCAGTGTAGAGTTGTCGAATCTCCTGTTGCTTCATGGAGGGCGGCGGGAGGTGTCCACGGGGATTCCTCACTCCTTTTGGGGCTTTTCGTAGATTAGTTAATGGGGCGACAGGCACACTGCTGGTTGGGGGGGCTTTTTAGTCTGATGCAGGGGTGCAGGGTGGGGGTGTTTTTGGACAAGTTCAACTGTTTCTTTGTATATTTTTCTATTCTTTCTCTATGCAATGGGTCGTGTATATTTCTGCATTTTTGTTTCCTCTGAGGTTTCTTGGGGCTGGCTGGGGGGAGGGCGGCAATATGATGGGGGATAGGAAATTAAAAGTAATCAGTTGGAATGTTAATGCGTTGGGTGACCGAATCAAGAGGGGGATTGTGCTTCAACTGCTCAAACGTCACATGCCTGATGTGGTTTTTCTACAGGAAACACACTTGATTGGGAACTCATGTAAGGCGCTCAACCGCAAGGGTTACAAGATGGTGGCACACTCTGGGTTCTCCTCGGGCTCTCGGGGGGCGGGTGTCCTTGTTCGTACGTCCCTTCCGTTTGAGATTGACGTCACCACGATAGATGATAGAGGGCGCTACGCTGCGGTAGCTGGGCGGTGGGAGGGGCGGGCCCTCATCCTACTTTCAGTTTACGTCCCACCTGGCCTACAGACCAGTACTTTTCGAGACCTTGGTGGCGCCATTTTAGCCCTGCCTGATGGCCTATTGATCGTTGGGGGTGACTTCAATTCAGTCTGCTCTGGCTCCCTGGACCGACACCCGTCTAAAGATCTCCGTAACTCCCAACTTTGGCTGCCCTCGTTCTTAGAATCAATGGGCCTGGTGGATAGCTGGCGACTCCTGCACCCCACGCTTTGCCAATTCTCCTTCCTGTCCGGTGCACATGGTAGCCTTTCCCGCATAGACTACGTTCTTACCTTAGCGGCGCATGCTATGGCCGTGTCTGAAGCCCGCTTTCTGGCGCGGGGGGTTTCTGACCACTCGCCGCTATGGGTCTCCTTTGATTTTGATATCGTCCTGTCGGCTCGACCGGCTACGGTCAATCCCTGGTATTTTCGTAACCCAAAGACCCGCGCTCTTTTGGCCAAGGCTTTCGACCTTTATTTTTCCGAAAATGAGGGTTCGGTTGGGTCGGCCACGACCCGTGGGAGGCATTCAAGACCGTATTAAGAGGCAAGGCATTCACTTTAATCGTGGAGGCCAGCAGGAACAGGGATGCCGACCTACTTTGCATCGAGGAGGAGATTTTGAATCTTGATGCCCAGCTTGATCCCGAACCTGCCCCAGACCTCCTCCATGCGCTTTCTCTAAAGCAAATGGAATATCGAGATCTTGCTACAAATGCCGCCCAGACCTTGGCCAGGGAACAACAAGGCCGTATCTATGATGTCGGCGACAAGGCAGGCAAGCTGTTGGCCTGGTTAGACAGGAAGGAGATGGCCAGCCGAGTGGTACCCGAGATCATGGGGGATGACGGAACTCCTGTCACTGACCCAAGTGCCATTGCCAAGTCTTTCGCCGACTACTTCCGAGATGTCTACACTTCTACATCTGACTACTCCGAGGCTGACTCGACAGAGCTTCTCTCGACGGTAGATCTTCCCTGCCTCTCCGATGCGGATCGCGAAGATTTGGACAGAGGCATATCTACTGACGAGATCGCTCTCGCGATCCGCTCTTTGAGGTCTGGCAAGGCGCCCGGTCCGAACGGCATCCAGGTTGAGCTCTACAAGATACGGCCTGATGTAGTCTCCCCGCACCTACGAACTATGTTCCTGGAGGCGAGGGACGCCGGCGTTCTCCCCCTTGACCAGAGGCTGGCCACTATTGTGGTCATCCACAAGACAGGGAAGCCGAGGGATGTGTGTCGATCGTACCTGCCCATTTCCCTCCTGAACGCCGAACCTAAGGTACTCGCCAAACTGCTCGCCAATCGACTGGTTGGGGTCATTGGCGACTTGGTGCATCCGGACCAGTCGGGCTTTATTCCACACCGCAACACTGCCCTCAATCTACGTAGACTCCACGGCGCCCTGGCCAGGGCACACACTCTTGTGGAGCCAGCAGTCCTGGCATCCCTCGATGCCACAATGGCGTTCGACTCCCTTGAGTGGAACTACCTTTGGGCAGTGTTAGCCAAGCTCGGTTTTGGTCCGGTCTTACTGCGCTGGGTAAAACTTCTCTACGCTAGCCCACTGGCTAACGTATCTGTTAACGGCCGTCTGTCGACGCCCTTTACCCTACACAGGGGCACCAGACAGGGCTGCCCTCTGTCGCCTCTCCTCTTTGCTCTGGCTCTCGAACCTCTTGCGGCCATGCTGCGGGTCCACCCCGACCTCCATGGCATCACCTGGGCACCTGGCTTTGAGGACCGCATCTCCCTGTATGCCGACGACATCCTCCTCTACCTGACCTCCCCTTTCAAGTCTCTTATAGTGGCCTGTGGCGTTCTTAGACAATTTGGGAGATACTCTGGCCTGATTATCAACTGGGCCAAGTCCTCCCTCTATGTCCTGAAAGGGGATACACCGCGCCTCCCTAGAGGCTGCAATATTCAGGTGGCCACACAGGGCTTCAGGTACCTGGGGATTTACATCACTGGGAACCCGAAGGCTCGATACGACCAGAACTTGCTCCCCCCACTACAGCGTCTTCGACGTGACGTGGAGGGCTGGCGTAAGCTCCCGCTCTCCTTGCTTGGCCGAGCGGCCCTGTTTAAAATGATGTCCTTGCCCAGGTTCCTATACGCCTTACAAAACACCCAGGACCCGGTTCCGGCCCGTTACTTTAGGGAGATTGAGGGTCTCCAGCGAGCCTTGCTCTGGGATGGTCGCCCCCGGGTTGCGATTACGAAACTTACGCTCCCGTGGTATGACGGGGGCATAGCACTGCCAGATGTACGAAGGTACTACTGGGCCTCCCAGCTTGCAGCTCTCAATCACGGGTTCTATGGCCCGGTAAATAGCCCCGTCTACGCCATGGATAGGTGGCTCCTAGGGGGTAGTAACTACTACCGAGCCCTGTACTCTAGATCCCTTGACTGGCGGATGTCGGGTCCAACGAAGACGGCTGTCTCCATTTGGCGGACGATCACTAAGGCGCAGGGATGGCGGGGCAGACTGAGTTGCAGGCGGAATACCAGCTGGGTGACTCAGAGTTCTTCCGCTATGCCCAGCTGAGGCACGCTTTGCTTTCTGCCATGCCCCCGGAGGGGGATATCCCTGAAAGTTCACCGTCGGAGGACAGAGTACTGGACGGCCACATGCCTGACAGCGCTATTTCACTGTCTTACAAAAAGCTAATTAATGTTTGCACCGACCTCCTCCTGGGATTGCGGGACCAGTGGGTGGGTGATGGCCTTGAAATCGACGAGGAGGACTGGCAGAGTGCAGTGTCCTCCCCTAAGGAGGTTGCCATTTCTTCTCGTCTTAGGTTGGTACAATTTAAGATTTTACACAGGGTATACGTCACTGGCCCCCGCCTTGTACACATGGGTTACTCGCCCGACGGACTCTGTCGTCGAGGTTGTGGCGCCCTTGCCACCTTCCTACATATTCTATGGGAATGCCCTGTCATAGCTTCCTACTGGAGAAGAATTCACAGTGTCATAAGTGAAGTGTCTGGTGTTGCGATCACGGCGGAGGCTCGTAGATGTCTCCTCAACATTTGGGAGCCGACTGATCACAACACGGCCCAGACCCAGTGGGTGACCCTAGGTAACATGGTGGCCAAGCGGGACATTGCTCAGAGGTGGGGTGCCGCCACGGCTCCCCTTGTGGTACAATGGAAAGCCAACATGGATTGGTCTATGTTCCGGGTGAAGACGGTCTATGTTGCCAGGGGTAAACCCCGCAAATGGAATAAAGTATGGGGTGCATGGAACTCGTACCGAGGGGATGTATGTCTGCCACCTGAGCCTGTTTCATTGGACGAACATTTGTCACCGTAACCTATGACACCAACTGTGTACGACATCGGATTGATCCTGTCTTTCCTCTCCCATCCTATTATCCTCCACTCTCCTGTATCACTGAACCTTTGTCATCTCCTCCCTCCCGGCTACCACCTCCTTGCTGCACTCTCTATCCCATTGCTATTTTCCGGCGCCACTTGGCGCCTCCTTTCCTCTACCTTTTATCGTTATAAAATATTGAAAAACAAACCTTTATATTTCCTGTTGTATCTGTTTTGCACTATTATGCTCTGGACATTATGCTGCCTTGCCTCCGGGATGTTAGGCTGAATAGCTGTGTGCACTTTTGAAATAAAGGTTTTAAAAATTAAAAAAAAAAATAAGGTCCCGAAGGTGAGAGGGGGTTTAGAAGTATAGTAAATGTGTTCAAGAGTCTTAGGGTTATATTCACAAGGACATAACTCTGATTTATCCCCACCTTACCGCATCAAAAGCAGGGATAGATTTAACACCCCTTTCACAAGCTGGTGCAAACTGCAGTCCTCACCAGTATTCCTGCGATAACTGCCCAAAAAATTTCTTCTGAGGTGGACACCATCAACTAACCCTAATGAGATGCAGAGTAGGAGTTCCCGTGCAAAAACACACGAAAAAACCACAACACTACTTTCACAACGAAATGCCAGATCTGCGAAGCGCCACGAAAACAGGTGATAAGCCGCGGTAGCAGCAGGGATTTAACACCTGCTTTTTGCTTGTGCTAAGCTGGACGACTACCCACAGCATGAAAGGGAGCCTAGCCAAGAGCCACACCTGAAGACCCACAGAGACAATGATCATGCAATAGCAGGACATGAGGAGAGGCATGGAGCAGGCATGTGCGAGAACGGCAAGTGACCAAGGAATGTCAACCTACCCCTTGCCAGGTGTGGCCTGGAGGTGCCTAACAGACCACAGAGTGCAAACCATGAAAATGCCCACGTGGTGAGCAACTGCTGGTGCATGGAGTGCAGTGGCGAGTGGATGCTACCATGTCCCCACAGGCTGTGGGGCCGAAAATGGAAATGTCGCAAGTTACGTGTCTGCCAGGTCAGCGCCTCTCAGCCTGCCACGTGTCCTTCACCGAGTGCAGCAAGGCCTGTGTCCCTGTGCGCCTGCTGCACCCCGGGCCACTGGTCCCCAGACACCTCATGCCTGCCCCAGGACACCAATAAGGCTCCGCTCACCTGCCTACACTGGCGTGTGTCAAAGAGGGCCCACCACGTGCCGTTGCAAGCACCAAGCACCAGGCCTGTGACCTCAGCAACCTCCACAGACCATCGCTGGCCCCCCGATGCTGGCCACATTACTCCTTTCCCATCTACATACTCCCCTGGCATCCTCATCCACCCAGTAGGCCCCACATGTGGAACTGTGTCCTGAGTCATGAATGGCAGTGTCCCCAAGTACGTAGCAGTGGCCACAACACCAGGCCCCCTTCGATCAGTTAAGTATAATTCCAATATCGCAAGCCGGCGATACATGGTGCCACAAACCCTGTTCAACGCAAGCTGGCGACCTGTGGTTGAGGGCCCAGGCCTACCCTGTGGACCAGTAGGTCACACATCCAGCACTCTTTCGCAAATCATGAATGGCAGAGTCCACACCAGTAAACGCACGGAGAGGTGTAAGAGGAAGATGCCGTTCAGTTCGGACGACAGTCGGATCAAAGTCACAGAGGTAATCAAACACTATCAACAACTGACCTGGTGCCATCAACCCTGTCCTCTGCAAGTCTGCGTCCTGTGGTGCCGCTGAACCTGAACTACGCCTGCCGGTGGAACCATCCAACCTAAGCCGGCAAAATTCGGTGAATGGCCTGTGCTGACCACTGCCTCAGGACTACAGTGTGGTTGAGTAAGTGTTATGGCTGGATTTTCTGGTTAGATGGGATCAGCCCCTAGGGGCCCCTCCAACCCAGCCAGAACGTAATCACATCCCTCCTCAGGACCAACTATCCAGGCACCTGAGTACCTACCTGAGGATGGGGAACTCGCAATATACAAGCTCATATTATTAAAAACACCACTAAATCTATAGGGATACTAAGAATACTCACTGATTACTAGGGATATCCATACCCTGCACCACACTTATATTCACATCAGTTGGTCTCGCGGCCACTCAGACCCAGACCGGTCTACCCTAGGGCAGATATTGCGCACAATCCGGTGCGACTACACATGGGCCTGCAGAACCCAATGCTCCCTTTTCCAAACGATCAACAATCCTGTCGATCTCCATGCCAGTGTCCCCCCTGGCGCTCTCACTTATTCAAGCCACAATCCTGTGGGTATCCACGCTGGTAATCCTCCCCAGCATTCTCACTAACGCCGCATATCAACGACGACCACATTCCTATGAACACCTATATATATATATATATATATTGGGAAGTCTCTTCACTAAGGGTCTGCTACTACAATATTAGGAGTTAGCCAATTAATATAATGTGCCTCCTATTCTTGGAATCATAGGTCCACTCACTCCCTATTTATGTGATCACCACTTACCTGATTGGGATTACTCATCCATTCATGTACCTAGTAAGCACCTAGAAGTTGCATTTACCTGGATTGAACAAAAGTATGAGACACACGCCAGTTTTCTACAAACTGGGGGTTATTTTATTAATACAATATAAACATTTACACAGATCTACAAAGACTATAGGTAGAACACACCGCTGAAAGAGAAAAGATTAGCAATGCAAAAGCCTAGGGAATAAAGATAAGATTAAGATGCAAGTGTAAAGTAAATTAATATAACAGGAGCGCCTTCACCTTATTAGTGTGTAGTCTTGTTCTAGCTGTCATCTGGGTTCCTCTCTCGTCTGTGCCTTGGCTCATCTCAGACTCTCTCTCTCTCCTGCACTCTTGGGTACACCTCTGCGCTGATCACTTTGCACTGGACTCCTCTCCCCCACGAACTGTCTCCACCTTCCAGCTTCAATCTTAATGGTTCCTGCCGCTCTGATCACCGTTCATTCCACTAGCTTATTCACTCTGTCTCTGCGCCAATGTCCAATTAACTCCATCTGCTCCCATAGGTTAGTCCACGATCTCTCCTCCGTCTCTTCTAAAAGGCATTACTTCAGACTCCAGCTATTCACACCTCCTCCTGATAAGCAACTGCTTCTGACTGCTTCCTTCAGTTCCAGCTCACTATTCAACTCAGCTCTCTCTCCAGCTTGAACCCTCTCTCTCTCTGCCAACTCTACTCCACTGCTTACCACTCCTCCACCTTAACACGACTCTCTGGCTTCGCCACCTCCACTCGACTCTCACTCTGCTCGACTCACTGGCTCCGCCTCTGCACTTCACTGATATAGAATGCTGTTTCCTCATGGAAAGTTCCAGCCATCAGCTTCCTCCCACCAATCCCATGCACCAGGCTCCTTGCGCTAGACGCTCCCACAGTGACCAGTCTGCTTGTTTCGTCTAGAGACCTGAGCCCGGGAACAATTCCTGATTAGATTCAGCTCTGGCCGGTTCTCTCCGGTCCGCTTAGGGCGAACAACAGTTATAACTATAAACTTTGCCTTTGCCCTGAAAAGCCTCCCAGCTTCATCAAGATGGAGTCCCTCTAGCTCTAGGCCTGTAGGCCTGAAAGGGATAAATGCCCCTTAGCTCTGTCAGAATACCTACATAAACCATACCAATGTGTCTAATATGTCAAAGCCAATAGGCAATAGACAGGTTAAAGTCAAGAATAAAGGCATATTAAGCAGCTATCCTCTTCTAGGTCTGGAAAAAAGGGCTTAAAAGGGCCAACACAGGCTAAGAATACCTATACTAGATGTGAGCAAGATTAATGATCTATATCACTGCTAAATAAAGCCAAAAACTCTGCCATTACAGTAAGTCACACACAATTTTGAATTCAGTCTTGATTCATTTATGGCAAGCTTGATGTCACTGTACAGGCCTCATCGCAGACTGCATCCCCTTTCATCCCCGGTGCCACTGAGTCTGTCTCCCGAGACCTACAACACATTCTGTTTGGACTATGGTGGTGACTGAGTCAATAGATTTGGGGTTTTCGTCACCATCTTATCAGTATTATTATTATTATTATTATTAAATGAAATTTGTAGAGCGCGCTGACACCATGGGTTTCCTGGCGCTATGGGACATCGAATTCCAGGACTGAGGTAAAGTGCAGAGTTAGCAGGGTGAGGGAAAAAGGAAAGTTTTAAGCAACTTCCTAAAATGAAGGAGGGAGCTGCTTGATTTGATGTTCAGAGGAAGGGAGTTCCAGAGTTTCGGAGCTAAAAAGGCAAATCTTCGTCCACCGAATTTGTTAGTTCTGGTTTTGGGTGTGATAAGTGATTTTTGATAGGTGGAACGGAGGTTGCGGTTTGGACAGTAAGGAATGATAAGGGAACTCAAAAAGACAGGGCTGGGGCAGTTGAGGGCTTTGTACGTCAGACAGCCCAACTTAAAGGCCACCCTTTGTTCAATTGGTAACCAGTGAAGTTTGTGTATCATTGGTTTGGCAGATTGCCATTTGGGAGATTTAAAGATGATTCGGGCCGCCTGATTTTGGACCACCTGAAGGCGGTGGAGGAGAGTTTTTGGAAGTCCATGATAGATAGAGTTGGAAGAGTCCAAACGGGAAAGCACAAGAGAGATGATAACCTGGGTCAGGGCAGGTGTGGGAAGCAGATGGCTGACCTTCCGGATTTTCCTGAGCTGGAAGGAGCAGGATGAGATCACGGAGCCGATATGAGGTCGGAGGGAGAGTTCGGCGTCAATAATTACGCCGAGGCTTTTTACAGAGGTGGAAGGGATCGGCGAGGGGCCCAGTTCGGAAGGCCAGAACTGGGTTCCCCAGGAAGAAAAGCTGGAGCCCGGGAGGAGGAGCTCGGTTTTCCCGGGGTTTAGCTTCAACTGGTTGGAGTTCATCCAATCTTGGATATGAAGCATAGCAAAGTGAAAATTGTCTATTGCATTGGGAGAATTGAGTGGAAAAATAATCTGCAAATCGTCGGCGTAGTTAAAAACTGTAATGTCCCAGTTACGGAGTGAATGGAGTAGGGGCCGGAGGTACAGATTGAACAGGAGGGGAGACAGGGAGGATCCCTGGGGGACTCCGCAGGTTGTGGGGGTCTTGGGAGCTGTGTAGGGGCCCAGGCGGACGGCTTGGGATCTGTCAGATAGAAAAGAGCAGATCCAGTTGAAGGCGGAGCCCTGGATGCCAGCCTGTTCGACACGGTTGAGCAAGATGTTATGGTCAACCGTGTCGAACGCGGCCGAGAGGTCCAGGAGAACGAGAGCCTGGGGGGTTCCTGAGTCGGCATTTCTCCTTAGTGTGTCGAGGACAGCTAGGATGACGGCTTCAGTAGAGAATGACGGCCTGAAGCCGGCCTGATTAGGCTCCAGATAACCAGAGGACTCAATGAAATTGGAGAGGCAACTGGTGACATGTGCTTCGAGGAGTTTAGAGAAGTAAGGCAGAAGCGATATAGGGCGATAATTGGAGAGTTCCGCTGGGTCCGCGCCTGGTTTTTTTAATAGTGGGACAAGGATGGCTTCTTTGAAGGATCTCGGGACAGTTCCTGTGCTGAGTGAGCTGTTCAAGAGAGGTAGTATGCATTCAGGTAAGGAGTGACATACTGTGCGCAGGACTGAGGGTGGGCAGCCATCGTTTGGGGAACCTGATTTTAACCGGGATGCGAGCTGTACTAGGGAGATCGGATTGATGGGGGGGAATTCAGTGAAAACAGAAGGGTTGTTGAAAAAAGATTCCAGGGGGGCGATCTGAGGGGTGGTGGAGATCGATGCCTTAATTTTGTTGATTTTTTGGACGAAAAAAAGGTTGAGGGCGTCGCAGGTTTCTTGGGTGGGGGTCTGGCCTGGGAGGGTTCTGTCGTCAGAAGTCAGTTCATTCATAATTTTAAAAATTTCTTTGGATTTGTTGTCCGAGGAAGAGATTCTGTCCGAGAAGTGAGTAGATTTGGCAGAAACTATGGCAATTTTATAGTCTCTGCGAGCTGAGGTATATTGTAATCTAGCTGTTTCGGAGTAGTTACGTCTCCATGCCCTTTCTGATTGACGTACCTTCAGTTTTAGTTTTTTGAGGTCATCCGAAAACCATCTGTGGGAGTTTTGATGTCTAGTCGGGGGAAATTTGGTAAGGGGGGCGAATTTGTCACTGGCTGACTGCAGCCAAAGAGAGATGTCATTTTCTAGTATGTCCACGTTAGTGGATGGGATAGGGGCAGGGCGGGTGTCTGATAGGTTCGCGAGAAATCCTTCCGCATCATAAGCGTTCCATTTGCGAGACAGACCTCCGGCCATCAGCGGGAAGGGGGGTTTGCCACTGATCGTGAGAGTGGTGTCTATTAAATGGTGGTCTGACCAAGTGCAAGGTGAAACGGAGGGGGGGGATAGAGTGAGGTTTTGGGTCCATATTTGGTCTAGAATATGGCCCTTGATGTGTGTGGGCAGAGTAATTTGTTGGGACAGATTGAGACTAGTGAGGGCCTCGAAGGCCTCCGAGGCATGGGGCCCGGCATTGATGTCATTGAACCAGTAATTTAAATCGCCAAATAGTGCGAAACTGGGATGGGAAGTGAGGAGATTGATCAACTGATCAGACAAAGTGGCCGCGAAAGTTGGCATCGGTTGAGGGGGGCGGTAGAGAAGAAGGAAAGTTAAGGCCCCGCTATCCATGTTTAAGCTGAAGATGAGATTGTCGGCTCCCAGGAGGGATATGGATGAGGTGGAAGTGGAGTTCAGATGTTTGGAAATTATGGCCGCTACCCCACCCCCCGGGCGGTTTCCCGGTCGGTCAGCGCGGAGGATGTAGTAGTCCGGGGGGAGGGCGGCCAGAATGTCAGGGAGTGAGTCCACTGTCAGCCAAGTTTCAGTCAGCAGGAGGACGTTGGGTTTTTCATTAGAAAGGAGGATGAAGATGTCGGCGTGATGTTTTACTAAGGATCGGGTATTTAGGTAGAGGACTCTGATGGTGGTGTTGCTCTGAGTAGACTGACTAGGAGGTGTGCCCACATTGGTGGAATGCCGATCTGGATGGGCAATGTCGGCCGTGAGGATGCGTCTGATGGTGGAAGGGGAGGGTGTGAGGTTGGGAGACTGTAAGTCCCGCAGGGAAGTGGCTGTATATGTGATGATATGGCCAGCCTGGCTGGCCCCAGGGCCCGGTCTGGCGCGGACGGGCGCAGACGGGCTTGCCTTAGGCGCGCCTTCGGCGCGCAAACGGCGCGCCCGCTGCGCTCGTCCGCTGCACTTCCTGAAATGGCACATTTTTATGGGTGTTGGAAGACGGCAGAGGGAGGGTGTGGCCTAAAAAGGGGCGTGGCCAGCGATCTCGCCGGTGATGGCGGCGGGGTGTTTTCCTTTCCCCAGAGTCCCGTGACAGCGCTCGGTCCGCTGAAGACAGGATAGTGTGGCCCCAAGGGGAGCAGGTGGTGCAGCAAGTGAAAGGTAAAACAGTACTTTTAAAATAAGTGCAGAGATTTGCCTACTCCCGGCTTTTCGCCTCAGGAGAAAGAGATGTCACAGCCGCGCTTGTAGTCAGCGAGGCTTAAATAATGAAGGCGGGGGGCGTGGCCTAAAAAGGGGCGTGGTCAGCAATCTCGCCGGTGATGGCGGCGGGGTGTTTTCCTTTCCCCAGAGTCCCGTGACAGCGCTCGGTCCGCTGAAGACAGGATAGTGTGGCCCCAAGGGGAGCAGGTGGTGCAGCAAGTGAAAGGTAAAACAGTACTTTTAAAATAAGTGCAGAGATTTGCCTACTCCCGGCTTTTCGCCTCAGGAGAAAGAGATGTCACAGCCGCGCTTGTAGTCAGCGAGGCTTAAATAATGAAGGCGGGGGCGTGGCCTAAAAAGGGGCGTGGCCAGCGATCTCGCCGGTGATGGCGGCGGGGTGTTTTTCTTTCCCCAGAGTCCCGTGACAGCGCTCGGTCCGCTGAAGACAGGATAGTGTGGCCCCAAGGGGAGCAGGTGGTGCAGCAAGTGAAAGGTAAAACAGTACTTTTAAAATAAGTGCAGAGATTTGCCTACTCCCAGCTTTTCGCCTCAGGAGAAAGAGATGTCACAGCCGCGCTTGTAGTCAGCGAGGCTTAAATAATGAAGGCGGGGGGCGTGGCCTAAAAAGGGGCGTGGCCAGCGATCTCGCCGGTGATGGCGGCGGGGTGTTTTCCTTTCCCCAGAGTCCCGTGACAGCGCTCGGTCCGCTGAAGACAGGATAGTGTGGCCCCAAGGGGAGCAGGTGGTGCAACAAGTGAAAGGTAAAACAGTACTTTTGAAATAAGTGCAGAGATTTGCCTACTCCCGGCTTTTCAGTGGTACTGACTTTGTGGCAAAAATGATGCAGTGGCATTCCACTCCTCTATTTGTTGCTTCCGGACAGCCTCCACCCTCTGCATCATGCCCTGGAGGACACCTTCCACTGTACCCCGCAACACTCCGTCACATACACCTTGGACATTGATGAGGATCCGCTCAGGTCGCATGGTCCATTTCACTGCATCGCAAGTCACCGTCCTGTGGTGATGGGCCTGTTCCGGCCGCAGTGCATCCAGGAACATGAACTCTGTGCTGGCCACTTCCGGGAACCCTTCACCTGATATTTTGGATGACCTCTGTGACGGTGGTATTGGGTTCAATAACGCCATGTGTCTGTGGCCCTGCGCTGACCACTGCCTCAGGCCTACACTGCCGTCCAGTACATCATATGTGGAACTGTGTCTTGACTAAGATGTGAAAGAGTCCACAGCATTGGACACACCTCATCACAGGCGGCAACCCCAACAGCACTGATGCCACTAACTCTGTGCGCAATAAGTCATGGGCACTTTCTGGTTGGACCTTGGTGGTGGCTGTGTCTATGGCCTGATGGTCTCCTGCATCTACATCTGGCTGAACCGGACATCGTGCCCGACATGTGTCTGTTCACTTCATCTCCACCATAGTGACTGTTGCAGCGTGGTCCTGCCCTCTGCATCATGACTTGGGGCACACCTTCCACTGTCCACCAAGATACTCCACAACAAGCTCCTTTCACATGTACGGGAACCTGCTCTGCACTCGTGAACCTACCCCAGTCTCCCGCAGGTCAGCGTACCATGGCGGTGAGCCCGTGTCTGCCGCAGTGCATCCGGGGTCACTAATTCTATGCAGCACAAGTCATGGGGCCTTTGTCGTTGTATGGGTATGACCTTTACGATGTACACTATTGTCGAATTCTGACTGTACCAGGCAGCCCTTGCCGGCTGGTGTGCACACACCCCACACACATCCAATACAGGTGTCACTCGGTATGTGTGCCTGCTAATAAATGTGTTTATAACAAGGAACAAGGGAACCCTACTCACATGGAGCCAAGGGTGAGTTAAGTATTTGACTAGAAAACAATGGCTTCCTTAAAAACAAAAAGCGACCATTAACATATACATATGTTATAATCAACACTTGATACAATAAAGAGTGCTTACTGTTGATTCGCTTTTTAAGTAGCCATTTACACCATCTGAGCAAGTGTGTCCATGTAGTCATTGTGTCAGCATGATGGGCACTGGTCCTGTAACATCACAGTGTGCTGTCTTCACTGGATGTTACCATGTCACTCCAGCTTTGGCAGTGGCCATAGACATGTTGCTGCGTACACACTCCACTGCTTGCACAAGCGGTGTGTGCTGGTCCGGCGTATGTCAGGTCAGCGCAGGGGTGTGCTGATTCGGAAGGGGCAGCAGGGCGTTGCTCAGACCTGTCCTTGTGCCAAGTGCTGTGCATACCGTTCAAGATTCCCAGAGTCGCCGACATCCCACCACACCCACGACAGGCCTCTGTACATCTCCTGTATGCATGTGTTGATGAAGTTACTGTAGGGATGAACGGTCCTTTGTCTGCACTGTCAGGCGGCAACACATCTGCAGCTCCGAGCAGGAACTTGCATGTGGCCAGCAACCCTGACAGTTACAATTATAGTTGCTTGTGACTCCCACACTACTCACTGCCCGACGTGGGACCAATGTTTACACATCCGACACGCAGGAGTCTGTGGTCGTAGTAAGTGTGCATGAAATAGTCTTCACATGTACTCCTACCACACCCCATACCTGCAACTTAGCTGTGCCATTTCATCCACAGGCCTGGCGCAGGGCAAGCTAGTGCTGCTTCAAGCAGAGCCACTGACGCAATGGCAGACCATCCCAGACACATGCTCGACTCCAGTCACATGGAGCTGTACTGTGCATGTCTGCTGCATGTCCTGGGGGCACTGCCCTTGGCAGTGCTGCAGATAACTTACTGGCTGAGCTACCGCCTTGCGGACGTCACTTGCGTTCAGCCTGTGTTGCATTGTCGCTCGTGCATATTCGAGTGGTCCATGAATGACTGACTCTCCTACGTCACAGTGGCTGACCTGGACTTTGACGTGTGTGTGTGCCCCCTATTGGCCCACGACTAGGAGTGGCACAGTGATGCTTGTTTATGCCATGCATGAATGTTCTAAGTGATTCAGCATTGTTACACTGAGTTTCCTGTAAAAGAGCGATCTGACAGTTAAATTTCGATAAATGTGAAAGTACATTTTGTCTTTTACCAGGATGACCCAAACCATGAACGTTCCACGAGACAACATTAAACATGTTGATGAAAATAGACAAGGATACAGGAACGATGATGACAAACTGTAAAAACAACAATGGAAACAAAAAGACACCATTTGTCAAAAATTGAATAAAATGAAGTACTATCAGAAGACTAAATAAGAAAAACAGATAGACATTCATGTAGTCATATAAGTATGAAGAGGAAGATACAAAAGGGAAAAGAGAAAGGAAAGGAGAAAATAGAGAAATAAGGAATAAGAGAAGAATCAGAAGATAAAAAAGAAAAAACAAAGGTACAGATCGAAGACAAAACGCCAGATTTGAAGTAAAGAAATAAGAACCAGGCATGTCAGCACCCAGAAGCAAGAACAACAACGGAGGCGAAGAATAGAAATAGAATTCGGAGAATCAGGCCATATAAAACACATAAAGGAACGAAATGAAAGAGTACAGCAGTAAACGAGAAGCCATGCACTATGATCAATATAGCAATTTAAGGACATTGCGCATTTGTGTCCATAGGAATCTTGGTGAGGGTTTGCAGAAACAGTTTTAGGGTAGTATGATCTTCAAATGAGCGAGAGACACCTTCGTAGGTAATTTCGTATAAACCGGGATGCAGTATGCCATAGCGGATGTTTCCAGATCTCAGAACTAGGTATTCTTTACGTCTATCATTGGTTGCATTGGAAATATCCTGAGAAATGTAAATGTTATAACCAGAAAATACAAAGCAAAGTTTCTCTCTGGTAGATTTGAACGACACGCATAAGATCAGTGAATTCCAAGAAGAGCATTATAATACCATGAGGCCTGGAAGATTGAGGATGAGGATGACCTAAACGATGTGCCCGCTGAATATTAAGAGGAGCAGAAGACTGTAGGTTGAGAAGATTAGGTGAGAATTTTTTCAAAAAGGAAAGAAGGTCAGGGCCTTCAACATTCTCTGGTAAACCTTATAGGGGAAGATTATTCCTTCTATTGCAATTTGCAAGGTACTCAGTGTGGAGTTTGAGCTTGTAAATTCCGTTTTCCAGCATGGGTTTTTTGGTATGAAAGTCCTGTAGGTGGCAAATGCGTGGTTCCAATTCAAGCATTTTGCTTTCCATAGTGATCCAGTGGTCTTCACTTTGTTGTAGATTTTCATTGGTGGTGCTCATGATTTAAAGGCACGTATTTTTGTCTAAAATTGTATCAAAGACTGGATTAGGAGATAGCTGTATCGGAGATGGAGTGTAATTTTTTGCTCTTTTTGGTTTAGTACCCAAGGAAGATGCATCAGCGAGATTGAGAGGGTAGCTGGCCATCTTAATGATGTGCATTGATTGATAAAAGAGCTTTTTATTAGTAGAGAGGCTGCCCATATAATGAATGACTGGTGAGAGGCAAAAGAACAGAATTATGAAGGAGTTTACACTCTATAGTGCAGAAAAGGTTATGAATTATATGTGAAAGGCGGACGTCTACAATGCAGGATGTGGAGAAGAGATGCTATAATAGTTCCCACTGGCTTGCTATTATGCAAGGAAACAGGGAGCAGCAGACCCTCTTAGAGAATGTACCACATGTTTTGTAAACATATTCACATCCTTTCAGGTTTAGTCACATAGAAGAGCGTCCACATCACTGCCTTTGTCACAAAGTACAACAATAATGTACCAAATGTAGCAGCTTGGAGCATTAGGCTCAAAGCAGGCTAGAGATAAAGTTCCATGTTGAGAAGCCCTCAGGTAAGAAAGGACGTGTCATAAAGCCAGCAGAGGCAGCAGTAGTTCAGAGTGACCAGCACTGGGGCACAAGTGGAGAATATTGGAGAAGAAAACAAATGCAGGGTCACTCTGGCATCATGAACATCACTGGAGCACAAAAGAGAGATACGAGTGGTACGCTGACAAAATGCTGACTACTCGTATGTAAAGAGAATTCTTTGTTGCGGCAGTAACGCTAAAAGGATGAAACAATAAGATCTCCCAACAGCCCACATGAGGGAGGCACCATTAAATAACATGAGGCCAGCAAAAAAGAGTGCTGGGCATAGTCTCGAAATGGCTGGGAAATGATCCAGAAGCTCCGTGAGGAAACTGAGCTTAACAGTCTGCCGCCATCTTCTCTCGCCGCGTAAGCCACGCCCCTCAGCAGAAACTCTTTTGAATGAAAACTTGTTTACCAAAAAAAGATTACTATTTAGTGCCAATTAAATGTATGACTTTCCTTTGAAAGTCATTTATACTGAAAATGATGCACACTGTATTTATTTAGTACAATATTAATGATAATAATACAATGATTTGTACTCTCTATCCTATACTCCCCTCTTACACCTATTACCTGGGGAAAGTGGCTTCCGGTCCTCGCCAAACCTGAAATAACTGAGGCCCTACACACATTAGGAATCAACACAATTGGCACCTTCTTTCGTGATGGTAAGGGTAGTGACTGGGAACAACAAGTGCCAAATGACTCTCCAACAACCCCTCTAACACTGTTTCACTACTTTACAGCTAGAAGTGCGTTGCGAGAACTGCTCGGAGATGAACTACTAGAACCACCAGAGGTACTCCCTTTCTCCACCATGATTCGCACTGACTCTCCGAGCAGTCTCACACATCTATAAGAAAACACAGGAATGACGCCACACTCACTATGCCAAACCTAGACTGAAATGGCAGGCTAATTTGGAACTTGCTATAGATGAGGATATGTGGAGATACTGCTGCAAGGCCACAAAGCGCATCTCTCTCAATGGTAGACACCGCCTCATCCTGTTCAAATTTCTTAACCAAATTTATCACACACCCGTCCGGTTGCACAGGTTCCGATTGAGAGAGTTCTATTGTTTACTAGAGATGCGGAGAGAGTGCTGCTGGATTTATACATCTATCGTGGCTCTGCCCCCCATCACCAGTTTCTTGATACAAGTGTTTTCTAAATTAAGTGGTATTACAAAAGAAACAATAAGCCCTGACCCATTACTAGCTCTATTGGGCTACTCTAAAAAACTGAAGAAAAACATCAGGCGCTTGGTTGATATGGGCTTTCTCATATCTGAAAGAGTAGTGGCAATGCCCTGGCCCGTGCCCCCCCCCTCCCCCGTTGCCCCAATGGACCAGGGACATGTTGTTCTGCAATACGCAAACTGTAACGTATAGCAAACTACTCCCCCCTAGAAGCCGTCCGAAAAATGTTTGGAGTCTATATGGAGAGGTGTGGTGCAGCGGCCAGGGCAGGTGACTTCAGAACACAGGGTACACGGTTCGATCCCCGGCTGTGGCAGCTCAGCGCAGCACCATGTGACTCTGGGCAATAGCTCACATGCGGCCACATGCATCATTGTTGCCGTTTGCGATTTCTTAATGGCGAAAATTAAGGAATCGCAATCAAGAAATCGCAAAAGGCTATGCATAAAGAAATCGCAATTTTTTTTGCGATTTCTAAAAATTTCTTAATTGCGATTCCCAATTTGCGAATCGCAATTAAGGAATCCCTTCCCGTTGATTCCTATGGGCCAAGAGGCCCATAGGAATCAATGGGAAGTCATTCTCAGTTTGCGATTAGCAATTTCCGAAACGCAAATTGAGAATGCAATTTCAAGGGTGCAGGAGGGGTCCAAAGGACACCCCTGCACCCCTGAAATATAACTTTAAGTGCATTTTTCACACACACATGCCCCAAGGGCATGTGGGTGTGTAAAATGAAACTTTGCATTTTTGAAAGTTTTTGCAAATTACCATGAAGGTCAACTTCATGGTAATTTACCTCTCCCTATTTTTGTGAATTCGCAAATTTAAAATGTTCATGCATTGCATTTAAGAAATCTCAAATTGCGATTTCTAAAATGCATTCGCAATTTTAGAAATCGCAACATGATTGCGATTTCTAAAATTGCGAAAAACATGATACTTCCCAATTTTGTCAATTGCATTCGCAAAGGGCCGAAAGTTGCGATTCGCACTGTTTGCGAATGCAATTGACAATGATGCATGTGCCTGTTAATTTCCACGAGGTCCCACAGCGCCTTGAGACCCATAAGGGTGAGTAGTTCGCGCTTTACAAATACAGATTTACATTTATACTGACTATATGGAGGCCCAGTCTTAAGTGGCCCATTACCCAAGGTTGTTATACACATGGATCCTAACAGATAGTATAAACCCTATCTGACTTTTATGGTTACTGCCCATCAGGACCCCATATGTATGTGCTGCTCTGTACGGATTATTCAAGATAATCGTGACTGTAATTAATGTCCTTTTTTTCTGTTAAGTTTGATTATGTGTTTATATTTTATTTGGATCAGCACCAATTGCTCGATTTAAGGAGTGAATTGTCATCTGCAATAATTGGTTTACATTATATGTAATGTCCTTTTGTTGTCTGTTTATTTCAATAACAATAATAAAAGACTATAATAAAAAAAATACAATGATTTGTAGAGCACATAGTTATGTCATCTGACGTGTCCCAACGCGTGGACAATTACGGACAAAGCAGGTCTTTCTCCCTAGAAAACAAGAAACAAGGAAAGTAACTACTGCTGAAAAGGTTTAGTGACAAGAACACCTGATCTGCAAATTGCATAAAATTGTGTGATCCAAGGCAGGCAATTTTCTCTCACCATGTCTGAGTTTCAAAAAAATTAGGTTGAGTCTGCAGGCAGCACGACCGATTGTACCTAAAAATAAAAAATAACAATCAGCAAAGAGGCTTTTAGCCTGCTGTGAACTTAACCTTTTGGTCGTCCCTAAATCTTTTGCTTCACTCCTCCATTTTGCTGTATTGTGAGATCTGTGCACCTCTGCTAACCTGTGCTAAAGTGCTTGTGCTTGCCCCTTAAAACATGGTGATATTGGCTTTTACACAATTGGCAGCTTTATTTTACTTGCAAGTCCCGATTAAGAGGCATTAACAGTGCCCAGGTCTGTAAATTAACCCCTTCACTGCTGCAGCTATTCCGCTGCAGTGCTAAGGGGGTGGGGCGGCCACGCGGCGGGCGAATGCTGGTGACGGTACCGCTCCGTCACCAGCCGCCGTTGCGCTGTGCTCATGACGGAGCTGTTCCGTCACGGCCCCGCCCGCTCAATAGAACGTTCAGCGCAGGCGTGGAATTTGCGCAGCGCAGGCGTTCCGAGCGGGCCGTGACGGAACCGCTCCGTCATCAGCACAGCGAGACCGCGGCTCATGACGGAGTGGTTCCGTCACCAGCAGGGGAGGGGTTAAATGCTATCAATGGAACTGCAGCACTAATTAACCCCACCCCCCAATTAAGTAACCCTTTAAACATGTCTCAGGCCTACCATTGCAGCCCATGTGTGCAGTTTAAACTGCCATTTTGACCTGGCAAAATAAACCTCTTCGCAGGCCAAATCCTTCCTTTATATTAAATATAAGTCACAACCAGGGTAGGCCCTGGACAGCCCCGAGGGGAGAGTGTACTTTATATAAGAAGTTGGACATGTATTTTTAAGATTTATATGTCCTGGTAGTGAAAAGCTCATTCTTTACTACTGCAAGGCCTACCTCTCCCATATGATAACAGTGGAGTTACTTTATTTCATTTAACAAGCATTACCTTACAAATCAAAAAAAAGTAAGCAGGTTCTGTGTGGTGTCCCAGGAATTTTAAGGACCAATCTCCTCTTATGGTAAAGTCTGATTATATATTTGAATTTTGAAATGCCACTTTCAGAAAGTTAGCTTTTTCCTGCCTTAGTAATTTAGTGCAATTTAGTGCCTGCAGCCTGTCACTGGGTCACATGACTGGGTGCATCTGACAGTTGGGCTCAGTGTATTCCTCCTAGACAGTCACACAATAAAGAGCTTAGGTGTGCCTGAATGGGCCATCAGGGCAGGATGAGAGGGATAAACTGGGCACAGTTATAGTTACAGTTGAATTGGCTGTGTCCTACCTCTACATTTAGGGCAGCATACCCTGTAGTAAAGCTGAAGCTAGGGCAGGGAAGGCCAGAACCTGTGCACGTCAAAGGGATATCTCTGGAAGATTCTCCTCCTTCAAAGGAGGCACCTGGTATAAATATTGGACCTCACACACCAAATCTTCATTACTGTTCCGGACCTGTGGAAACACTGCCAGGAAGAAGGACTAATGTGTGCTGACAAGGCCTGCCACTCAGCTAGACTGCTGCCCTGCTGGACGAATATGCAATGTAACATTGCATGCGCTATAAAGCATGCAATTACAATGCAGTCAAGCCATTACATCACAAGTCTTTTCTAGGACTTGCTGAAGGGGGCGCCTTGGACTTAGAAATAGTATAATTTACTATTCCAACTACAGCGTGTGCAACAATAGGGAAGGTGTTGAAAAAGTAAGTTATACTATTCCTTAGTTTAGCGCGCCCCTACGACTTGCTTTGTATTGGCTTGTGTTGTAACAATGCGGTCGTTGTAACAACCGCGTTGTAATCGCATGTGTTGTAGTGCATGCAATGTACACGCTATTTCCCCTGCTGGACTACTGCCCTGCTGCCGTCCTGCCGGAGTCAGAGGGATTTGAACCTGCCCCTGAACCAAGTATTTCAAGAGTAACTCTAAGGGCTAGTCAGCTGGCATCCTGTTCAGAGCCACAGGGACATAACAGGCTCACAACCACTCTGATCCAGCAGGTACAAGCCCCTGACCGTCCAAGTCGTGCCCCTCTGGTCTGGGATCCTTGGTGTAGCCTCAAAAAGGCTGAATTCGTTTTTGGGCTGCAAATAGACCCTTTGGGGCCAACTTTGTCACTCATACACCGTGGGCCAATGCAAAGTTTAGTCAGTCCTCCCCTTCATTCAACAGCATTGACCGCTAGAGGGGAGCCCCACGGTGAAGCTCTGGCCAACCAATTCACCATGACAACAGGATCTTTGCACTACAAACATCCGCGATGCCCAGTCTGCTCTAGGTGCTACATTGATGACTGTCCGCGAGGTTTCTCTGCTGCCTACATCCTCCTCCACAAGTAACGAGACTCCTTGCGCTGGACTGAGAAGGTAACTTTTCCGCTGGACTAACCAGGCCCCTGTAGCTGATCCATGCTCCATCGCAGTCGACCTGTAATTGTGACTTGCTCCTGGTCTTGCATGACCAGATAACCGCGAATGGCGCTCTGGGCTTTTTGGATCGAATTTACACTTAAATCTTTAAACATTCATAACTCTGGTTCTACTGATTAGATTTTGTTTATTTATTAAGTTGTGCTCTATTTTTCTGAACTGGTCTGGGATTTTTCATGTGTTGTTTTCACTTTATTACTGTTTAAAGTTCTACATATGTAAGACTTTATACATTGCCTCTCAGTTAAGCCTGACTGATCTGTTCCAAGGTATGAGAGGGATGAGCAAAGGTAAATTTGGGGTTTGCTTGTGACTCACTCTGAAAAGGATTGTGGTTGCTGTTTGAGTAGGGTTTCATCCCCCCTCAACCAATAGCCAATTTCTCACACCCACCATTACTTACCATTTGCTGGCATCATTATCACTCTTCACAGGCATCAGTTGCTGCTTTCATCATGTAGTGCATGGACAAAGTACAAATTGATTACTCTTTACTAGTGTCTATCCGTGCTATGATTGAGCTACTGTTTCTTCTTTTTCTGGACTTCGACCCGAAGGTACTGAAGGAGGAACATCCATTACGACGTGGTGTTTACACCGCACAACCATTACAACTCTGGTTTTACAACGCAAGTCGTTACCAGGACTTGCGCAGGAGGGCGCTCTAGGCTAAGGAATAGTAGATTTACTATTCCAACACCTTCCCTACTGTACGTTAGCTGGTGTTGGAATAGAAAATCTTACTATTCCTAAGTCCAGCACCCTACAGCGCAAGTCGTGTTAACGACTTGCGCTGTAAAACCAGCGCTGTAATGGTAGTGCAGTGTAAACACCGCAATGTATTGACATACAACCGTAGTGAAGCACCTTACATAAGCATCATATACCTTTTTTCTTTTTTAACCGTCCCATCCTGCTGTCTGCCTTCTTTTTTTGTGTGCACGGACAGTGATGTCTCTTTCCCACAGCGGCGGCTTCTTCGTTACGGCAGAGGAGCGTTCCCCCGCCTTATGCAAGTGCAGCAGGCACACACATTAATATAATATTAAATACCATTTTATTCATCTGTACAAAGCTCAGCACAATGGCAGGGGCTGGGGCTGATCAGTGCAATTTCACTAGTAATGCAGCCCCCTGCCTGTGCTTGGCCGACTACCTACAACCCACCAATTTCACATGCATACTTCAAAGTCTGCAATCAGCCTTGGGATCTCAGCCTCAGGCCCCAAAACTCATAATGAGTGCTGGGTTTGCCTGCTCCAGCCAATCCTGGAGCTTCAGCACAGCTCCAGGATAGGCTGGTTTCACATTCTAGGGGGAAGTCCTTCCCTTTCCGTCCAAACTGAGGAGAGCGCTGGGAGGAACAAAACCACATCCAGAGCCTGCAGAAGGAGGACACAGAAAAGAGCGTCAGAAAGGTGGTGCGTTCTTTGTATTTTTTTTAATGTATATTTGTGGTGGGGATGTATGAAAATGCAGGGACACTAGATAGGGTTACGCTGGGTTTTATTGGCCTTAGTATACGTTTCCTGCGAGTAGTAAGTCTGTAACAAGGTAGGGTGGGGCTCAGCGTCTTCTCTGGTGAACCACAGCCTCTTAAGGAGCTCTTTCCGCTTCTTTTCCACTCTAGGATGACGTTGTCTGGGTTATGGGCTCGCAGTGGTCCAGCGTGTAAGAGAAAAGGGGAGAGACTGGGTTCAGTCTGGTACTCAAAATGTGCTACGCGTGAGGGAAGGGTAGTGAGGAGACACACGGTGCACACTCCTAACAAATAGGTGGCGGTGGTGCTCAGGGCAGGGAAATCGGGAACTCTGTAGTAAAGGAAGATACACAGTCCAGCTGTATAGTTAGATAATCCTTTATTGTAGATTCCTTCTAGGATAGATGAGTAGGGGAAGATAGGAGGTATAGGTAAAAACCCCACCTGGAGCAAGCTCTAAGCAGCTCAGCCTGAGTTGATCAACTGACACTGTGAGCCATAGAGAGGCACTCTGAGCCAGAGAGAGACACTGTGAGCCAGAGAGAGGCACTGTGAGCCAGAGAGAGGCACTGTGAGCCATAGAGAGGCACTGTGTACCAGAGAGTCACCCAGGCATTCTATGATGTCATGTACTTTCTATTCAATGAAGAACAGCAGAGAAGTAGTTTACTACACATCCTCTTTCCTTAGGGGATGACAGAAGAATAGAAAGAAAGATAGACAAGATACCTCAAATATGACATTTGTATGAAAGCACAAAACGTAGTAAACAAAAGAAATAATGCACGACATGTACAGCATGAGTTATCATTAGCATGAGCAGAAATACAATAAGATGCTAAATTTTATATGGACAGAAAAGACAACTAAATATTGCTACTATATGCCTCATCCCCTTCCCTTAGGGTAACAGCATGGTTTAAATGAATGAAGACCAAAGTAGCAAAGAAAGGTGGTCACGCTCACAAGCTCCCCACAGAGTAAACACCCTGGAAAACAAAAACGAGCGTAGACACAGACCCTTGAGAGAGATACAACAGGATAAAATTCACTCTAGACAACTGGTAGAGTGTAAAACCCATGACAGAAATTCACCAGAGAAAAGTTACCCTGATAAAAGTATGTTGACACTGAAAAATATGATAAAGCTCCACACTCAAAGTCCTACCAACATGAAACCCTTGGCCACGATTTCCAAGCAGGTAGACTTCGACAGAAGCACGGTGTCAAAATGAAACGATGTTTAAACAATTTCCCTCAAAAATAGGGAACAACGCAGGGTACTAACCCTGTAAAATTACAACCTCCCCTCAGTAGGGTACTCCACAGGATAGTCATCCTGAAAACTAAAATGGGCATTGACTACCCACAAATACACAACCTCCCCTAAATAAGGTACACCACAGGATAGTCAACCTGGGAACTGAAATGGGGCATTGACTACCCACAAATACACAACCTCCCCTAAATAGGGAACACCGCAGGATAGTCACCCTGGAAACTGAAATGGGCATTGACTACCCACAAACACTACAGCGTCACCAAATAAGGGTACAAAACAGGATACATTACTCACCCTTGAAACCCAGAACTAGAACATCCCCTACATAGGGTACACCATAGATACAGCATGTACCTAGATAACAAAATAGTGCATTGACTGGCACCACAATCTCCCCAAATAAGGGTACACCGTAGGGTTAAAAGATGTTGCCCTAGGAAACAAACTGCCCATGGTAGGGTATAACACAAAGTATTAAACACCCTAGAGAGAGAGAGTTCCATGTAAACTTTTCCATTAGAGTACCGCACATTTCCAAATAAAAAAAACAAGCACAACTTTCAAAACTGAAATGAAGCTCTCCTCAAGCACACACAACAGGGTGAATTCCCGACCCCAAAAAAAAAAATGCAACACCAAGAAGACACTATGCCAACCAAGCGCACACTCGACCATGAAATAGGAACTGCTACAAATATAAAAAAAAAATTGAGCAGGCACTCACTCAAAACATGAACAAGGATGTTAAGTACAACAAAAATAAATAAATAACTTGAGCTCCGGTGAGCGATCTCTCACCCGAGACCTTCACTGAAACAGTCCGTCAGTTCCAAGAGAAAGATGAGTTGAGGCGAGAGAAGATCAAAGTGATGGACCTGGAATCCTTTCCGAAATAAACTGAAGGCTCCGATGATGACAGGAAGGCTGTTCACAAAGGCTTCGCCGAAATCTGGAAGACAGTACACAGTATTGACACCTGCGCCAGTGAGAGTGAAAATCTGAGATCTGCGTGAAGAAACACCCCCACACAGCGACTCCAAATTGAGACTGCTCAAAATCTCAAACTTTATTGAAAACGACATTGTGGTTGGCAGGGCATGCGTGCTATCAATGAAGGGCTGACTTCTCGCTAACTTGGAGGAACACGACAATCCCAAGATGGAGGCATGTCCAGTAATGTACGCCGAGTGGCTCTAGGCGCGCTCTTGCGCCAAAAACATCCAAGGTCAGCAAAGCAGGCAATAAACAAGACAGGTGTCATAGAGGTTCGCACGGGAGCCATTTTGAAAGAGGTATGAGGCGCGCGCACCGCATGGTGTTTTGAAAGGCTGCTTGACGGTTTAACAGTGAAGCTGTAACAGTCACTTACACATGACAGCAAGCCCATGCAAGGTTAAAGTACGCCATAACACAGGAAACAAATGGTTTAGACAAACGCAGCAACACAGTCGCCATGTACATACTACTGCAAGACGTAACGTTGTTATCTGAAAACCCCTCCACCTCACCACAGTGGCCAGTGGCTCCACAGAATACTAGCTTGGATGAGCACCCACACAGTGCTCACTGCAGCGCTATCCTCTTCAAGTGCAGGTTGTCACAATCAGCCAAATAACTCCAGACTTAATTGGAGAGACACTGTGGAAAATTCAGGCAGACTCTGCTGGATGTTGATGTAGATCCAGATACCACAGTAATTCACAGAGGAAGTAAGGAAAACCAACTGCTATACCATGGCGCTTCCCATTTAGAATGGATGCCAGATGAAATAGACAAACCCCACAGGCCCCAAGGAAGAGCGTTGCTGTAGAGACTTTTTCCAGACGGCAGCAGGATGACTGCAGGTTCTTGAGTAACAGACGCCCAGGTTACACGCTGTCCAGGTGGAACAGGACACTAGTGGGGTTAGCTGGGGCGTTACCTTTGGATTTCAATTGACGTGTTGAAAGTCCTTAATGTCTTTGATTCTTTTCCTTATGATTCCTTGGTTCCTTAGTTTGCCTTTCTCCTTAGTGAAAGGTTTATCTAGTTAAAATCGTCACCAAATTGTAGTAAAGGTAGATACAAAATGAAGTACACAAAAGAAATAATGCACGACATGTACAGCATGAGTTATCATTAGCATTAGCAGAAATACAATAAGATGCTAAATTTTATATGGACAGAAAAGACAACTAAATATTGCTACTATATGCCTCATCCCCTTCCCTTAGGGTAACAGCATGGTTTAAATGAATGAAGACCAAAGTAGCAAAGAAAGGTGGTCACGCTCACAAGCTCCCCACAGAGTAAACACCCTGGAAAACAAAAACGAGCGTAGACACAGACCCTTGAGAGAGATACAACAGGATAAAATTCACTCTAGACAACTGGTAGAGTGTAAAACCCATGACAGAAATTCACCAGAGAAAAGTTACCCTGATAAAAGTATGTTGACACTGAAAAATATGATAAAGCTCCACACTCAAAGTCCTACCAACATGAAACCCTTGGCCACGATTTCCAAGCAGGTAGACTTCGACAGAAGCACGGTGTCAAAATGAAACGATGTTTAAACAATTTCCCTCAAAAATAGGGAACAACGCAGGGTACTAACCCTGTAAAATTACAACCTCCCCTCAGTAGGGTACTCCACAGGATAGTCATCCTGAAAACTAAAATGGGCATTGACTACCCACAAATACACAACCTCCCCTAAATAAGGTACACCACAGGATAGTCAACCTGGGAACTGAAATGGGGCATTGACTACCCACAAATACACAACCTCCCCTAAATAGGGAACACCGCAGGATAGTCACCCTGGAAACTGAAATGGGCATTGACTACCCACAAACACTACAGCGTCACCAAATAAGGGTACAAAACAGGATACATTACTCACCCTTGAAACCCAGAACTAGAACATCCCCTACATAGGGTACACCATAGATACAGCATGTACCTAGATAACAAAATAGTGCATTGACTGGCACCACAATCTCCCCAAATAAGGGTACACCGTAGGGTTAAAAGATGTTGCCCTAGGAAACAAACTGCCCATGGTAGGGTATAACACAAAGTATTAAACACCCTAGAGAGAGAGAGTTCCATGTAAACTTTTCCATTAGAGTACCGCACATTTCCAAATAAAAAAAACAAGCACAACTTTCAAAACTGAAATGAAGCTCTCCTCAAGCACACACAACAGGGTGAATTCCCGACCCCAAAAAAAAAAATGCAACACCAAGAAGACACTATGCCAACCAAGCGCACACTCGACCATGAAATAGGAACTGCTACAAATATAAAAAAAATAATTGAGCAGGCACTCACTCAAAACATGAACAAGGATGTTAAGTACAACAAAAATAAATAAATAACTTGAGCTCCGGTGAGCGATCTCTCACCCGAGACCTTCACTGAAACAGTCCGTCAGTTCCAAGAGAAAGATGAGTTGAGGCGAGAGAAGATCAAAGTGATGGACCTGGAATCCTTTCCGAAATAAACTGAAGGCTCCGATGATGACAGGAAGGCTGTTCACAAAGGCTTCGCCGAAATCTGGAAGACAGTACACAGTATTGACACCTGCGCCAGTGAGAGTGAAAATCTGAGATCTGCGTGAAGAAACACCCCCACACAGCGACTCCAAATTGAGACTGCTCAAAATCTCAAACTTTATTGAAAACGACATTGTGGTTGGCAGGGCATGCGTGCTATCAATGAAGGGCTGACTTCTCGCTAACTTGGAGGAACACGACAATCCCAAGATGGAGGCATGTCCAGTAATGTACGCCGAGTGGCTCTAGGCGCGCTCTTGCGCCAAAAACATCCAAGGTCAGCAAAGCAGGCAATAAACAAGACAGGTGTCATAGAGGTTCGCACGGGAGCCATTTTGAAAGAGGTATGAGGCGCGCGCACCGCATGGTGTTTTGAAAGGCTGCTTGACGGTTTAACAGTGAAGCTGTAACAGTCACTTACACATGACAGCAAGCCCATGCAAGGTTAAAGTACGCCATAACACAGGAAACAAATGGTTTAGACAAACGCAGCAACACAGTCGCCATGTACATACTACTGCAAGACGTAACGTTGTTATCTGAAAACCCCTCCACCTCACCACAGTGGCCAGTGGCTCCACAGAATACTAGCTTGGATGAGCACCCACACAGTGCTCACTGCAGCGCTATCCTCTTCAAGTGCAGGTTGTCACAATCAGCCAAATAACTCCAGACTTAATTGGAGAGACACTGTGGAAAATTCAGGCAGACTCTGCTGGATGTTGATGTAGATCCAGATACCACAGTAATTCACAGAGGAAGTAAGGAAAACCAACTGCTATACCATGGCGCTTCCCATTTAGAATGGATGCCAGATGAAATAGACAAACCCCACAGGCCCCAAGGAAGAGCGTTGCTGTAGAGACTTTTTCCAGACGGCAGCAGGATGACTGCAGGTTCTTGAGTAACAGACGCCCAGGTTACACGCTGTCCAGGTGGAACAGGACACTAGTGGGGTTAGCTGGGGCGTTACCTTTGGATTTCAATTGACGTGTTGAAAGTCCTTAATGTCTTTGATTCTTTTCCTTATGATTCCTTGGTTCCTTAGTTTGCCTTTCTCCTTAGTGAAAGGTTTATCTAGTTAAAATCGTCACCAAATTGTAGTAAAGGTAGATACAAAATGAAGTACACAAAAGAAATAATGCACGACATGTACAGCATGAGTTATCATTAGCATTAGCAGAAATACAATAAGATGCTAAATTTTATATGGACAGAAAAGACAACTAAATATTGCTACTATATGCCTCATCCCCTTCCCTTAGGGTAACAGCATGGTTTAAATGAATGAAGACCAAAGTAGCAAAGAAAGGTGGTCACGCTCACAAGCTCCCCACAGAGTAAACACCCTGGAAAACAAAAACGAGCGTAGACACAGACCCTTGAGAGAGATACAACAGGATAAAATTCACTCTAGACAACTGGTAGAGTGTAAAACCCATGACAGAAATTCACCAGAGAAAAGTTACCCTGATAAAAGTATGTTGACACTGAAAAATATGATAAAGCTCCACACTCAAAGTCCTACCAACATGAAACCCTTGGCCACGATTTCCAAGCAGGTAGACTTCGACAGAAGCACGGTGTCAAAATGAAACGATGTTTAAACAATTTCCCTCAAAAATAGGGAACAACGCAGGGTACTAACCCTGTAAAATTACAACCTCCCCTCAGTAGGGTACTCCACAGGATAGTCATCCTGAAAACTAAAATGGGCATTGACTACCCACAAATACACAACCTCCCCTAAATAAGGTACACCACAGGATAGTCAACCTGGGAACTGAAATGGGGCATTGACTACCCACAAATACACAACCTCCCCTAAATAGGGAACACCGCAGGATAGTCACCCTGGAAACTGAAATGGGCATTGACTACCCACAAACACTACAGCGTCACCAAATAAGGGTACAAAACAGGATACATTACTCACCCTTGAAACCCAGAACTAGAACATCCCCTACATAGGGTACACCATAGATACAGCATGTACCTAGATAACAAAATAGTGCATTGACTGGCACCACAATCTCCCCAAATAAGGGTACACCGTAGGGTTAAAAGATGTTGCCCTAGGAAACAAACTGCCCATGGTAGGGTATAACACAAAGTATTAAACACCCTAGAGAGAGAGAGTTCCATGTAAACTTTTCCATTAGAGTACCGCACATTTCCAAATAAAAAAAACAAGCACAACTTTCAAAACTGAAATGAAGCTCTCCTCAAGCACACACAACAGGGTGAATTCCCGACCCCAAAAAAAAAAATGCAACACCAAGAAGACACTATGCCAACCAAGCGCACACTCGACCATGAAATAGGAACTGCTACAAATATAAAAAAAATAATTGAGCAGGCACTCACTCAAAACATGAACAAGGATGTTAAGTACAACAAAAATAAATAAATAACTTGAGCTCCGGTGAGCGATCTCTCACCCGAGACCTTCACTGAAACAGTCCGTCAGTTCCAAGAGAAAGATGAGTTGAGGCGAGAGAAGATCAAAGTGATGGACCTGGAATCCTTTCCGAAATAAACTGAAGGCTCCGATGATGACAGGAAGGCTGTTCACAAAGGCTTCGCCGAAATCTGGAAGACAGTACACAGTATTGACACCTGCGCCAGTGAGAGTGAAAATCTGAGATCTGCGTGAAGAAACACCCCCACACAGCGACTCCAAATTGAGACTGCTCAAAATCTCAAACTTTATTGAAAACGACATTGTGGTTGGCAGGGCATGCGTGCTATCAATGAAGGGCTGACTTCTCGCTAACTTGGAGGAACACGACAATCCCAAGATGGAGGCATGTCCAGTAATGTACGCCGAGTGGCTCTAGGCGCGCTCTTGCGCCAAAAACATCCAAGGTCAGCAAAGCAGGCAATAAACAAGACAGGTGTCATAGAGGTTCGCACGGGAGCCATTTTGAAAGAGGTATGAGGCGCGCGCACCGCATGGTGTTTTGAAAGGCTGCTTGACGGTTTAACAGTGAAGCTGTAACAGTCACTTACACATGACAGCAAGCCCATGCAAGGTTAAAGTACGCCATAACACAGGAAACAAATGGTTTAGACAAACGCAGCAACACAGTCGCCATGTACATACTACTGCAAGACGTAACGTTGTTATCTGAAAACCCCTCCACCTCACCACAGTGGCCAGTGGCTCCACAGAATACTAGCTTGGATGAGCACCCACACAGTGCTCACTGCAGCGCTATCCTCTTCAAGTGCAGGTTGTCACAATCAGCCAAATAACTCCAGACTTAATTGGAGAGACACTGTGGAAAATTCAGGCAGACTCTGCTGGATGTTGATGTAGATCCAGATACCACAGTAATTCACAGAGGAAGTAAGGAAAACCAACTGCTATACCATGGCGCTTCCCATTTAGAATGGATGCCAGATGAAATAGACAAACCCCACAGGCCCCAAGGAAGAGCGTTGCTGTAGAGACTTTTTCCAGACGGCAGCAGGATGACTGCAGGTTCTTGAGTAACAGACGCCCAGGTTACACGCTGTCCAGGTGGAACAGGACACTAGTGGGGTTAGCTGGGGCGTTACCTTTGGATTTCAATTGACGTGTTGAAAGTCCTTAATGTCTTTGATTCTTTTCCTTATGATTCCTTGGTTCCTTAGTTTGCCTTTCTCCTTAGTGAAAGGTTTATCTAGTTAAAATCGTCACCAAATTGTAGTAAAGGTAGATACAAAATGAAGTACACAAAAGAAATAATGCACGACATGTACAGCATGAGTTATCATTAGCATTAGCAGAAATACAATAAGATGCTAAATTTTAGATGGACAGAAAAGACAACTAAATATTGCTACTATATGCCTCATCCCCTTCCCTTAGGGTAACAGCATGGTTTAAATGAATGAAGACCAAAGTAGCAAAGAAAGGTGGTCACGCTCACAAGCTCCCCACAGAGTAAACACCCTGGAAAACAAAAACGAGCGTAGACACAGACCCTTGAGAGAGATACAACAGGATAAAATTCACTCTAGACAACTGGTAGAGTGTAAAACCCATGACAGAAATTCACCAGAGAAAAGTTACCCTGATAAAAGTATGTTGACACTGAAAAATATGATAAAGCTCCACACTCAAAGTCCTACCAACATGAAACCCTTGGCCACGATTTCCAAGCAGGTAGACTTCGACAGAAGCACGGTGTCAAAATGAAACGATGTTTAAACAATTTCCCTCAAAAATAGGGAACAACGCAGGGTACTAACCCTGTAAAATTACAACCTCCCCTCAGTAGGGTACTCCACAGGATAGTCATCCTGAAAACTAAAATGGGCATTGACTACCCACAAATACACAACCTCCCCTAAATAAGGTACACCACAGGATAGTCAACCTGGGAACTGAAATGGGGCATTGACTACCCACAAATACACAACCTCCCCTAAATAGGGAACACCGCAGGATAGTCACCCTGGAAACTGAAATGGGCATTGACTACCCACAAACACTACAGCGTCACCAAATAAGGGTACAAAACAGGATACATTACTCACCCTTGAAACCCAGAACTAGAACATCCCCTACATAGGGTACACCATAGATACAGCATGTACCTAGATAACAAAATAGTGCATTGACTGGCACCACAATCTCCCCAAATAAGGGTACACCGTAGGGTTAAAAGATGTTGCCCTAGGAAACAAACTGCCCATGGTAGGGTATAACACAAAGTATTAAACACCCTAGAGAGAGAGAGTTCCATGTAAACTTTTCCATTAGAGTACCGCACATTTCCAAATAAAAAAAACAAGCACAACTTTCAAAACTGAAATGAAGCTCTCCTCAAGCACACACAACAGGGTGAATTCCCGACCCCAAAAAAAAAAATGCAACACCAAGAAGACACTATGCCAACCAAGCGCACACTCGACCATGAAATAGGAACTGCTACAAATATAAAAAAAATAATTGAGCAGGCACTCACTCAAAACATGAACAAGGATGTTAAGTACAACAAAAATAAATAAATAACTTGAGCTCCGGTGAGCGATCTCTCACCCGAGACCTTCACTGAAACAGTCCGTCAGTTCCAAGAGAAAGATGAGTTGAGGCGAGAGAAGATCAAAGTGATGGACCTGGAATCCTTTCCGAAATAAACTGAAGGCTCCGATGATGACAGGAAGGCTGTTCACAAAGGCTTCGCCGAAATCTGGAAGACAGTACACAGTATTGACACCTGCGCCAGTGAGAGTGAAAATCTGAGATCTGCGTGAAGAAACACCCCCACACAGCGACTCCAAATTGAGACTGCTCAAAATCTCAAACTTTATTGAAAACGACATTGTGGTTGGCAGGGCATGCGTGCTATCAATGAAGGGCTGACTTCTCGCTAACTTGGAGGAACACGACAATCCCAAGATGGAGGCATGTCCAGTAATGTACGCCGAGTGGCTCTAGGCGCGCTCTTGCGCCAAAAACATCCAAGGTCAGCAAAGCAGGCAATAAACAAGACAGGTGTCATAGAGGTTCGCACGGGAGCCATTTTGAAAGAGGTATGAGGCGCGCGCACCGCATGGTGTTTTGAAAGGCTGCTTGACGGTTTAACAGTGAAGCTGTAACAGTCACTTACACATGACAGCAAGCCCATGCAAGGTTAAAGTACGCCATAACACAGGAAACAAATGGTTTAGACAAACGCAGCAACACAGTCGCCATGTACATACTACTGCAAGACGTAACGTTGTTATCTGAAAACCCCTCCACCTCACCACAGTGGCCAGTGGCTCCACAGAATACTAGCTTGGATGAGCACCCACACAGTGCTCACTGCAGCGCTATCCTCTTCAAGTGCAGGTTGTCACAATCAGCCAAATAACTCCAGACTTAATTGGAGAGACACTGTGGAAAATTCAGGCAGACTCTGCTGGATGTTGATGTAGATCCAGATACCACAGTAATTCACAGAGGAAGTAAGGAAAACCAACTGCTATACCATGGCGCTTCCCATTTAGAATGGATGCCAGATGAAATAGACAAACCCCACAGGCCCCAAGGAAGAGCGTTGCTGTAGAGACTTTTTCCAGACGGCAGCAGGATGACTGCAGGTTCTTGAGTAACAGACGCCCAGGTTACACGCTGTCCAGGTGGAACAGGACACTAGTGGGGTTAGCTGGGGCGTTACCTTTGGATTTCAATTGACGTGTTGAAAGTCCTTAATGTCTTTGATTCTTTTCCTTATGATTCCTTGGTTCCTTAGTTTGCCTTTCTCCTTAGTGAAAGGTTTATCTAGTTAAAATCGTCACCAAATTGTAGTAAAGGTAGATACAAAATGAAGTACACAAAAGAAATAATGCACGACATGTACAGCATGAGTTATCATTAGCATTAGCAGAAATACAATAAGATGCTAAATTTTAGATGGACAGAAAAGACAACTAAATATTGCTACTATATGAGCAAGCTCTAAACAGCTCAGCCTGAGTTGAGCAACTGACACTGTGAACCATAGAGAGGCACTGTGTACCAGAGAGTCACCCAGGCATTCTATGATGTCATGAACATTCTATTCAATGAAGAACAGCAGAGAAGTAGTTTACTACACACTCCGGTTCAGAGGATTAAGGCTTTGTGAACCCCTTTTTGCCCGCCCAACCCGAGATACGCGATCGTACCTGTGTGAGCCACGCTTCTCCGGAAGCGTGGCTGGGCGAGTCGCCGTGCCGATGGCCTCCTGGCTCCAGTAGACTCCGGGTTGGTACTCCGGTCGGCTCTCCCTTGGCTCTGAGGAAAGAGAGAGGAGAGGGGAGAGGGGGTCGTTCATACAATCCCTGTCAGCAGGTATGTTTGTAATGTCTTCGATCCGACCCTCCTCGTTACAATATTCTGCCCCGTACCAGCCCTCCTGCCTTCCCTAGACACCTGATTTTAACTCTGGATAATTAGGGTGAAAGGAGGAGCAGTCATGGGAAGAACTCTCAATCAGGCCTAGTATATGTGAGTTCCATATACCACATTTCACACAGGGCATCTGTGATCTTCGGTATCTTAGTATGAACAATGGTGTCGACTACCAATGAGGTTTGAAAAGGACAGGCGAGGCAGGAGGGCACATGCCAGGCCCTTCTGCGCCTGCAGTGCCAAGCCTCTCAGCAGGTGCTCTGGCAATAACAACCTCTTTTTAGGACACTAGCCTCCACTCCTACCGAGGTTTTCTATCACCAGGCTCTGTGGCACTCCTCTCATCGACATGAGAAAGATGAAAGTCGAAATGAAGACAATAGGGAGTGCTAGGGATCAGAACTCAGCAAGTCAAATCTCATTTCAGGGACTCATGTGAACGGTATGAACGTTGGCCATTCTTGCCCCCCACTTTCTTCCCCGCCTATTGCCTAACATCAAACTGCATTTTTCTTTTTTGGGTTACCTAATAAAGGCCATTTTTCTGCATCTTCATGGCTCGAGGGCATTACACCCCCATGTATCATGGTGAGAGCGTCTTTGAATGTAGTAGGGGGTTCCAGCAACACTGACTCTGTCAGAAACATAAACCCGGCAGAGCCCTGCTACACACCGGATTGCTGCAGGGTGACAGGTGTTTGTTTAGCTGGTTTGACTTCAGTGGCAGCTGGCCTTAGCAGAGATCAAAAGGAAGAGGAGGGGGATGAGGAGGGAATTAAATGGTCGGAGTCAGGTGACTGGCACATGAATCAGGAGCGCGTTGCACTCTGGTGCATTCATTTATCTTTGGCCATCATCTATATGCAGCGCAATGAAACCGCAGGACTGATGCAGCGAGCGTCATAGCAAACAAACATTAGGAAAGTCAGCACAATTGGCTTGTTTGTGTTTAAAAGACTTTATTGAAGATCAGTGAATATCATTTTACAGGACAAGAGCTATAATGTTAGACCAACAAATTACATATGGTATTTAAAAACATGGGAGCAAAATACATCAAAGTCTTTATCATTTTACAATTAGGGGAAGAAAGGAAGGGGGGTAAAGGGTGAAATAACTAGGGGATAAAAACAATAATCAATAATCAATACCTTAAGTATAATCATCTAAGAAAGAATGATCTCATTTATAATTTAATACTGAAAAAGAGAAACAAATTTATATTAAATCTAAGAGTATCAATTTATATACAAATACGATAGAAAGGACAGAGAAGGAGTATTCATGGGGGAAAAAAAACATTCTGATAATACAGAATTAGTATTGAGCACAAAATTTCCAACCTGACTAGGAAATGTAGTGAAAGGCAACCACAACATTTCAGCATTATTAGCAGTTAAACTTTTAGTAGTATGTATAGTATCTAATTTATGATGTAAACATACCGAATCCCACCACACCTTATATGATAATTTAGATGATGATTTCCAATTAAAGATAATTTGTTGCAAAGCAGTCGCCAATCTTATATATCTTATATCTTATATATATCTTATAACTTATTTTTAGGAATAATGTAAAGTATATTGAAAGGATGTTCTAGTTTAAAAATCGTTATGGGGCGTGGTCAAGTTGGCGGTGGAGTAGGACGTGCTTTTGTGTCACTCCGGCGCCTGGCCTTCATCCGCATTGATTAGCACCCTTCCCGGGCCTTGGTTACCACCGTCCGAGTGCCCTTGCCTCTCCTCGAGGAGCGGAGCCCCGCTGCCGGTGCCCCGCCGCCTGCTGTTGTGGTTCCGGTGGCTGTGAGCGGTGTGCGTTGCAGCGTGGGAGCTAGCGGCCTGTGCAGGCGAGACGCGGCGGAGAGCTGCTGTTTGTGGCCGCGGCTCGGATGAGCGCCTCTGACCACCGGAGCTGCGACCAGAGAGGCGTATGGAGGTGTGGGCAGCGCTAGACGGAGCTTCGCTGCGGCGATCCAGAGGAGGCGTGGAAACGGGCGCCTAGCGTAGATGGAGCACGCCTCTCGGCCCCACGACCTACGCGAGACCGAGGCTTCTGGGCCTGTGCGGTCTGGACGTGACCGGGAGGAAGAGAGGAACGTACTGCCGCACGGCGCCTGGTGAGGAGCCCTAGTCGGAACATGTACCGGCTGTCGTGTGTACCTGTACAGGCGCCCCATATCTGGCCTGCTGCTGTTGGGGGTGACTCCGCGGGCCCGATTGCCGCATTCTCCTGACCGGTGGGGCAGAGGCTGGGCTAGGCCGTTCGAGCAGACACGTGGCAGGCCCTGGTTGCGGGGCCCTATGTATGAGCTGCCCGTCCTGACATCAGACTTTTAGGGCCCACGAGGGCCATTGCTGTCTGCGTGGCCCCCCCTTGTGGAGTGGTGTCGGCTCGCTCGCTAGCCCTGACCATTGCCTGGCTGGGTGGCCGCTAGGGCCCCGGAGTGCCCTATTAACACGGAGAGTGACCGAGGTCGGACTCCCTGTCCGGTGAGTGCTGTGCTTTGAAGCTTGGAGGCGCGAAGAGGTGTGTTGGATTGGTGAAAGGGCCTGCTGATTGAGTGGACGTTTGAACCTCGCTGGGCAGTCGGGGCTGCAGCCTAACCTGAGTCTGTGCTGCGGTGTGCGGGAGCGGATCCTGACACGCGGCCATGGCGGCGACCAGGCCGAAGAAGGACAAACTGGGCAAGGAGACTTTGCCGAGGAGTGCAGTGCAGGCTGCGTCGCCAGTAGCTGGCAAGTCCCCGAGTCGGGGCCAGGCGGAGGAGCCTGCGACAAAAGCCTTAATGCTTGAGCTCTTTGCGGCAATCAAGGAGGACATTATGGGACTACGCACTCAGCTGGCGGTGGACCTAAAAGATGTTCGTAGAAATGTCGACGGTATTGGGGAGCGAGTAGCCACCCTCGAGGAGCATGACCTTGAGACGGGGGCAACATACATCAGCTCCAACAGGACATAATCAGGCTGACCGAACAGAACCTCGACCTCCAGGCCCATGCGGAGGATTTGGAGAACCAGTCCCGCCGCAACAATATCCGGATCAGGGCTGTGCCGTGGAAGGGCGAGGGAGCAGATCTACGAGAATACGTCGAGGCCCTCTTTATACAAATTCTGCAGGACGAGGAGGTGTCGCAGATCCGTATGGACAGAGTGCATCGTGTGGGTCTGCCAAAAAGTGTGAAGGCGCCACCGCCGGACATCCTCGTCTGCGTACATGATTATCAACTGAAGGTACGCATCCTCAAGCAGGCGCGTGGCAACGTCCCTCTGGAGTTCCGTGGACACAATCTGGTTCTTTTCCAGGATTTAGCAGCATTGACGCTGCTGAAGCGGAAGGAATTTAAGCCAGTCATGACCCAGCTGCGCGAACGCAACATCGCCTATTCATGGGGACACCCATTCAGACTCATCTTTCGGTGGCAGAATAAGCTGGTCCAAGTCCGTTCACTCACTGACGCCATGGATCTGCTGGGCATGGAACGCGCGGATCCGGAGTCTGCTGGCGGTGGTGGGTCCTTCAGGTGACGATGACGCTCAGCGGAGTGGCAGAAAGTGGGACGCTCTGCACTCAAGATGGGTCCTGATCCCTCAGTATGTCTTCAGGAGAGAGGTGCAGCTGTGGCCTCCATGGCTCTGGTTACAGAGGCAGCATCAACTGGCGTTCCAGAGGTGCAGTGACACCTGGGAGGGTACATTGCTGGCGTCGGAGAGGGGCAACCCCTGAAGGTACTCTAGTATTGCCTGCTGGATGTGTGTGTCCCTATTGGTAATTGGAAGACTATGGACTGGTACCTATTCCCCTTGCCTTTGTGGCCTGTATTACGAACTTTCGTACTTCACTTTGACTTTCTCTGCTCTGGTTTGGTTCTGTTGTGGGGGGTTCAAAATGTAGGCTGGGGGAAGGGGGGGCGGGGAAGGAGACTCCGCACCAAATCCCTGCCGTGTGTGTATGTATGTGCATTTTTACTGCTTCCCTTCAAACCGATTGATGTGGACGCTGGACATGCGGGCCGGCTGTGCTCTGTTGTGGTTTTGCTCTCGGGAGTGTGTGAAGCGGACCTGGTTAGAGTGGGATGGCTAGGGAGTTGAAAGTGGTGAGCCTCAATGTCCGGGGGCTCAACAATCCAGTGAAACGCTCTGCTGTTCTCTCCCTTCTTGAGCAATCTGGGGGAGATGTGTGCCTCTTGCAGGAGACGCACCTCCTCCATAAGGATGAGCGTCGAATGCGAGACAGGAGGTTCCTGCTCCAGTTGTGGTCCTCGGGCCCGGCTACGAAGAACGGAGTTGCCCTCCTTTTCAGCTCCCGGATACGATGTAAAGTTTAGATCCACCTAGTAGATATACGGGGGAGATTTCTTGCAGTGCGGGTGCAGTGGGGGGACACGACTTTCACCATTGGGTCCTTGTACGTGCCGAACACACAGCAGGAGCCTTTTATACGCTCAGCGTTGGCCCAGGTCCTCGCTTCCTCTGACACCCTCCTCTTGGTAGGGGGGACTTTAATCTTGTGATGGATGAGACTCTTGATAGGTCGGCTAATAGGTTACATAGCTCCGGGACCTGGTCTGCGGAGGGGAGACAGTGGTTGCTGGATGGTGGTTTGCATGATGTGTGGCATTTGCAACATCCCCAGGAGCGCGATTACACATATTACTCAGCCGTACACCAGACATACGCGCGCCTTGATCACTTTCTTGCTTCCTCCACCCTGCTGCCCCACCTCCGTGATGCGGACATTGCCCCCGATCCCTTTCGGATCATTCTCCCCTGACGGTTAGGATAACCTTACAAGGCATGCAACCTCCCTCTGCTGGCTGGCGGCTGCGCTATTCCATGCTTCACACCGATTCTGTTGTGACAAAAATCAGAGACACTATCACACATTACTTTGCCGAGAACACAGTCAGAGACACGGCAATAGCATCTGTTTGGGAGGCACTGAAGTTGGTGGTTAGGGTGGACTTTATTGCTTTAGCGGCCACATACGCCAAGCTTCGGAGAGATCAAAGGGAGGAGCTGGAGAGTGAGGTACGGGGCTTGGAGTCTGTCCATAAGCGCACCGGAGCCCGCAGGGTCTGGAGGGAACTCAAGACCAAGAGGCGTATGCTGAAACATTTAGATCTCGACAGGGCGGAACACGCATTGCTACGCTTGCGTCACAAGTTTTATCTGAGCGGAGGGGGGTAAAATGCTGGCGCATCGCCTGCGGGCCCAAGCTCAATCCCATGCCATCGCTGAAATCCGTGACCACCAGTCTGAGTTGCATACCACTGACTCCGAGATAGTGGCGGCCTTTCGCCGTTTTTACCAAATCCTGTATACAAAAGAGGGTGCACTTCCTGTGGTTGGTGATCGTTACATTGAGGCGGCTGGCATTACGGCCTTATTTGAGAATGCAGCCGAAGACCTGAACATGGAGATACGCATGCAGGAGGTCATTTCCACCATTGCCTGACTAAAGTTAGCTAAATCCCCCGGGCCCGATGGCTTCTCAGCACTTTTTTATAATGCCTTTTGCCGGGAACTGGTCCCGTTTTTGACGCGCCTCTTTAATTCGTTCCTGGACACGGGCTCGGTCACGCCTTCTATGTCTGACGCCGCCATAACGGTCATACTTATACCTGGCAAGGACCCTGCTGATTGTGGTTCCTACCGGCCAATTTCCCTTCTCAATATCGATGCCAAGCTTTTCGCGGGCATCCTTGCGGCGCGGCTTAGCTCTCTTCTGGACGGCGTAGTTGAAACGGACCAATCGGGCTTTGTTCCTACCCGCCAAGGTAGTGATAACTCTAAGAGATTGCTGCACCTGCCGGATGGAGTCCACCGCTAAGCATGAGCGGATTTTGCGGATTGGCAATCCGCGAATTTTGCGGATTTGCGGATTCGCAATCCGCAAAATCCGCGAATTCCCGCGAATTTGCGGATTTTTTTTTTTTTTGTGTTCGCCCGTGTTTCTGCCAGTTCGCGAGGGTTTTTACAATTTCGCAATTTGCGAACTTACCTGTCGGGTCGCAAGTTTTGCGAACTTGTTGTTTCTACGTGTCCAGCCTGTTTGGGACACTCTTCTTCATCACTGCCACTCTCTGTCACCACTGCCACTCTCTGACTACTCATGCCACCCTCTGGCCCACCCATGCCACCCTCCGTTTTCGTCACCACACCCTCTGGTTGTCCAGTGTACATTATTTTCGGCAAAGCAAAGCACACCTTCCCTGCCTCAAGTGACCTGAATTAATTTGGGGCTGATTAATGTGTCACAGAATATTTTTTTAGCTGGCACCTGCTTCCTTAGTGCGCCCTGATTAGTGATCTTTTGCACTTGCTAAGTGCTTTCATTGTTGCAAAATTAGTTACAACACCTGCCCTGCCCCAACTGACAATAATGAATTAGGGGCTGATTAATGGATTTTAACTTCCAGCCTGGCTCCTGCTTGTCTCCCTTAGCTGTAATTCAGGACCTTTGTGGCATATGTGTAACTATTCTGAGGTTCAGAGCAGGGTCACATAATAGTTTCAACTGGCAACTGAACTCTGGAGGGGCCCCTCAGGAAGCACTACAGGAAATGGCTACTAATGATGTGCCTGAACTTTTGAACCTGGTAAGTAGTTACTTTCAGTTTTGCTAAGATCGTATTTCTGCAATTTTGCACTTATTCGCGGGGCGCGAACTCACGCGAACAGTGCGAGCAGCGCGAGCAAAATCCGCTGCTCGCGGATTTGCGGATTTTGCGGGAAATTCGCAAATCTCGCGGATTGCGGATTTCCCGAAAATCCGCAAAATCCGCGAGCGTAACGGATTTTCCGCCCATGCTTATCCACCGCGCAAAAACCCAGGCCTTCCTGCTATCCATCGACGCGGAGAAGGCCTTTGACAGGGTCGAGTGGGGGTTCCTCTTCCAGGTTTTGCAGGCTTTTGGACTGAAGGGTAATTTCTTGCGCAGGATACAGGCCCTATATGCATCTCCGAGGGCGGTCGTGCGGGTTAATGGCTGTAGATCGGAGCCAATTTCTATTACCAGAGGTATGGGGCAGGGGTGCCCCTCTCTCCGCTACTATTTGCATTCTATATGGAGCCCTTTGCTCAGCGTATCAGGTCCCATCCTGACATTGCGGGCATTCGATTTGGAGCTGACAAGCATAAAATAAGCCTGTACGCTGACGATGTTATTCTGGCTCTACAGAACCCCGCTGCCTCTCTGCGTTGCCTCTCTGCGGAGATTCGGGCTTTCCACGACGCGGCAGGCTTTAAGGTAAATTTTTCCAAATCTGAAATCCTAAACATCTCTGTTCCATTGGAGGAGGTGTCTGACCTGCAACAGGATTTTGACTACCGCTGGACGCAGTCTGACATCACGTATCTGGGCATCCGCTGGCGTCGACTGTGTCCCAGACGCTTTCCCTAAATTATGCCAAACTGCAGACCACCAAATCCATCTCTGTATGGTCGCGTCTCAATCTGTCCTGGTTTGGCAGGTTGGCAGCTATTAAAATGACCATTTTACCCAGAATACTCTACGTCTTTCAAATGCTGCCCCTCACGCCACTGAGGGGAGCTCTGAAGAAGCTCCAGGGCCTGCTGAATAGGTTATTCTGGGACAACAAAGGACCCCGGGCAGCGTTTGCCACGACCACACTCCCGAAAGCAGCTGATGGTTTGGGCTTTCCCCATCTCACGGCCTACTTTCAAGCCGCCTGCCTCCGCTTCGTGGTTGAGTGGAATAGACCGGAATCGAGTAAACACTGGTTGTTCATGGACCAGACCGTGGCGGGGTGCAACATTTGGAGGGATTTCTCTTTTCATTGTTGTTGGTCTTCTCTTTTATGAAAATTACGGACCCTGCTTCGCCGGAGGGGTGTGCCTACGACTCTTGCTACGCAGGACCGCCCTCCGGGTTGTAGGTCCAACTGCTGTGTTTACTCAATACTTGCTTACGCCCTGCCGGCGAGTTGATGTAGGCAGCTGGGCTGTGTATGATGCTAACTGGCCGCATAATAAAATGTTTGATTCTAAAAATCGTTATAATCTGGACCAGACCCTCTGCCAAAAAAAAGTGTACTTGAACACCTAAACAGCATATGTATATGATCTGCCATAGGAGAATCACAAGAACAGCAACTAGCAGAGGCATCAGAGGAATATCTGGAACAACCTAGGGGGGTAAAATGTAGTCTGTGATGAACAAAAAATAAGGAGTGAGTGATACTTGAAGACCTAGAAATTGTATATAGACACCCCCAAATCATATTCCAGAAAGTAACTTCCCAAGTAAGACAAAGGTCCTGTTCCCATAAGGATTCCATCTTGGATTTGGCTCGAGAGGGGTGCAGAAGAGGCAATTTTTATAGATAAATAAATCTTTAGGACCACTTTTCAGGAACTCTGTGAGTCCAGAAGCATAAGGGATTGAAAGAGTGGACTGCTGTAATGACACATAAACCTCAAGAATGCCATTCATTAATGATAAATAATGTGGATAGAAGGAAGTGGGGCAATGATACTCAAGACAGAATTGAGGAAAGGAAATAGGAGAATTATTTTGTAAAGGTTGAGCTATCCACATAAGACCCTTTTCCCTTCAAGTGCGCCAACAATAGGACAATGATTAGGTTTAATCAACAAATTATTTCAATGGCACTTTCAAAAAAAGAGAGAATTGAATAAAGAATTGAATAAAGACTTATATTGTGCGACTTTGCCAATAGGCATCAAGGCGCCTATAAAGAGATCATAAAAGGCAGTCCAATAACTAAGCTTCGACAAAAAGCCAAGTCTTCAGGGCCTTTCTGAAGGATTGCATCGATGGCAGAGTCCTAATGTCACAAGGTACAGAATTCCACAATCTAGGGGCAAGGCTGGAGAAGGCTCTGCCCCCCCACTTGGCTCTTCGTACTCGGGGAACCAGAAGAAGAGACTTCTTTGAGGAACGAAGGTTTCTGGAAGGAGCATAGGGAATCAACAGATCTTTTATTCCTCCTGTCTCTTTTCTGGTCAGGGCCCCATATTCCAAGCAGAGGACCTTGAAGGAGATCCTGGCTTCAATTGGAAGCCAGTGCAAGGATTTCCAGGCAGCAGTAGCTGACGACCTCCTGGGCAGGTCTAAAACAAACTTAGCCGCAGCATTCTGCACAATCTGCCGTCGCTGTAGCAAGCACTTGTTTATTGCAATAATCAAGCTGAGAGGCTATCAATGCAACTGCAATTTGCTTATGGGCTTGTGTGGACAAATAGTGCTTGATCTTCCGCAAGATCTTAAGGGTGCCCCAACAAGTAGAGATTGTCCTATTGACTTGATGACCCATCGCAAGGGCCGGATGGATCATGACCCCTAGGTTTCGTGCTAGTAGGGTAGGCGCGGGGCAAGTCCCCAGAGATGTAGACTACCATTCCGTCGACCAGATGTCATCCTTCCCGCCGAACACGAGGATCTCCGTCTTCTCGCCGTTTAACCTCAATGAATTGTCAATCATCCATTGAGCAACTGCCTCCATACAGTGTCTAAAATTGGAGGCAGAAGAGCTGACAGACTGGGCGAGAGACAGCAAGATTTGGGTGTCATCGGCGTAGGAGACTACCTCCATCCCAAATGATCTAATAAGCCTGGCCAGAGGGGTCACATAGTTGTTAAATAGGGTCGGGCCTCATCGCTGACCCCTGTGGGACCCCATACTTAACCGGCAGGGATGGAGATAGGAACTCCCCCAGCTTCACTCTCTGTTCCCTCTGGCCCATGAAGGAGGCCAAGAGACTAAGGGCAGGCCCCTCCACCCCTATCTCCCTCAGTCGGGATGTTAGCACGAAGGGAGATAGGGTATCAAACGCAGCCGTGAGATCTAGCAAGATCAGCAGAGTGCTCGTGCCCTTATCAACTGTGGTGCGGATGTTATCAAGCACCACAGTAAGGGCCGACTCAGTGCTGCGTCCCTTCCGAAAACCATGCTGCAAATGATCTAGGTGACCAGAGGCTTCCAGAAAGGATGCAAGATGCTGGTTAAGGTGGGTTTCCAGCATCTTTCCTGGGGCAGGGAGCAACGAAATGGGGCGAAAGTTTTTGAAAACCTCCGGGTCTAGGGTAGGCTTTTTCAGGAGGGGTTTGACCACCGCTCTCTTCCATTGTGAAGGAAAAATGCCATGCCCGCATTGCCCTGTTCATGATCTCCAATAAGGAGGGCAGAAGGGTATCATTACACTGCTTAAGGAGTTTGAGGGGGCAAGGGCCGAGAGGGGAACCCGACCTAGTCTTGGCCAGGAGGGCATCCAATTCCTGCAGAGAAAGGGGGGGAAAGTTAGACAGATGGACCGTAGTAACGGGTCTAACAGAATCTTGAGAGGGAAAAGCCTGAGATGTAGTAGCCTGAATGGTGGGGGAAGATATTGAGATCCTTTGTAGCTCTAAGGCTGAGACAATATCAGCGATCTTGGTGTGGAAATAGAGGGCAATATCGTCACACAGCTTCTGAGTGCAGGTGATAGGGTCCGGGGTCTGCAGGGTGGTCAACGAATCCACAATCTTGAATAGTTCTCTCGGCGAAGTAAGGGCAGCGGTGAGATTCGAGAAGTACTTTTATCACCTCAGCCTTATATTCCCTCAGAAGAGTTTTGTGGGTTTTCCTATCCTGTATGTTCCAACTAGCCCTCCAAAGTCGTTCCTGCTTCCTGCAGCCCTGTTTTAGATGTCTCAACGACTCCGAGTACTAGGGGGCCGACGGCCTTTTTCTGGCCGAGTAGCGTATGGAGGCAGGTGCTAATTCATCCATGGCCACTGTGATGGCGCTTTCCAGCTTGCTCACCGCTGAGCCCACATCCTCCTCCAAAGAGATCGCTGTGGTGGGAATAAGGGGGGCCAATAGGGCGTCAGTTATCCTCTTCAGGTTTCGCCTAGATTCCATTTTGCTAGGGCCCTTCGGGATATTATTTATAGGAGTAGTATCCAGTTTCAAGGGGACTGCAGAATGATCTGACCAGGTGAGCGGGATAGGGGCTTCTGTGGTCAACCGACTATCATTTGAAAAAACCCCATCTAATGTATGGCCCGCCTGGTGAGTGGGGCCCTTAACTAGTTGCTGCAGGCCACAGGCCGATAGGGTATCTAGGAGAGAGAGGGTTTCTTTCACCTCTTTATTTTCAAGAGGGAAATTCAGGTATCCCAAAACAGTGACATGGTCACAACCAAAATAAGGTTCTAAAATACTAAGCAAATCCTGTCCATAGTCTACTCTGGACCCAGGTAGTCTGTATATGAGAATACCCACACATGGAACAGCAAATGTAGCATTTATAGAAAAGTGTAAAGCCTGAAAGGAGCCGCGAGTAATCTTGAGAAATTTAGATTTGATTAATGAGGAAGCAACTTAGTAGGGGAAAAATAAAGTATTTCTTTGAAAGGCTTTTTCAAGCTTTAGCCACAATTTTTAGAAAGGTGTAGACAATCCAGAGATCCAGAGCGCTACTTGGCATAGGGCAAAGGCTTTATGGTACCGACAGAAATTCATAAAATTCACCCCTCCTGCTGATTTTAGTCTTTGTAAATTAACTAAGGCTACTCTTGATTTTTTATTGTTCCATAAAAATCTAATAAAAAGAGAGTTAATTTTCCCAAAGAAATATGTTGGAATATCATTTCATTTGATAACTTTATTTCGGTCGAAGACCATAAAAGTGCAGATAAAATACATACAATGCACAAATCATTAAGACAATAAATAGTGGGAAGATCAATTGTGAATATTAAAAAAAATTAAACTCAGCAGTTATCAAAGACCAAAGGGTATAAAATTCATAGTTAATCAAATATATCATACAAAGGCTTTCCTTCTACGCCACATACCAAACAAGAAACGGGATACGGCGAAAACTATCGGGGGTGGGTATCATAAATTAGAACCCGACATGCCTGTGTGAAATTTCTAAACCCAAGGTTCCTGCATAACGGTGTTAACCAACACTTCCTTATCATTGCATACGCAGGACAAAAGAACATTACATGGGTGACATCTTCAAGTTTATAGTTACATGCCGGACAGAGCTCCTTATCCGGGTTTGCCCATTTACATGCAAATGCCCTAAGCGGTAGGCTGCTGTGTCTTAGCTGAGTGTATAATTTCCTCGCAAGTGGAGGTTGTATTACATCTAAGAATTCCTCTAATCGAGAGTCCATTTTTACTAGGAGGAACTCTACTGACAGCCTACCCAAAGTTGTTGAACTCTAGAGGGCTAGTGAATTTTGCCACCTCAACTGATTTGGTAAATCCGATTTTGATATCCCCGGGCAACACAGCCCGGGGGTCTCCCAGAGCTCTGGCAGACCAATCTGTTTGCAAAGAGCCCTGATATGAAGCAGCCATGGGATATTTTTACTTTTGAGAATAGCCCAAACTTCCGAAAATTCCGCTCTGTAAGAGGCCAGCTCAGGAACTGACCACAGCCTCTTCCAATAAAGCATAGGCTGCGCAGCTACCAATTCTTCAATTGACTCCAGCCCCAAATCCAGTCGTAGAGGAATGAGAGGCGTGCTTTGTGGTAATCCCACCAAGTTCCTCATAAAATTATGCTCCACCGTCAAAAGACTGGATACATTTTTATGACCCCATAATTCAGCACCATAGGTTGTGGCCATTCTGGCTTGGAGTCGATATATTTCAAGGACCGGAGCTGCTGGCTTAAAATCAGATGCTCTGTGAAATTTACTTATACCCCCAGTTACTTGGGATAGTTTGAGAGCTGATTTAGAAATTTGGAAGCCCCAATCAAAGTTCTCTGTCGGGGTGGTGCCCAGGTAGACGAAGGTCTTGACCCTCTCGAGGGTTATACCATTAAGCTTAGGGTTTGGGAGGGTCTGTTTTGGTGGATTAAAAATCATAAACTTGGTCTTGTCCAAGTTTATCTCTAATCCACGAGAAGCACAGAACGATGCAAAACCGTCCACAATTCGCTGAATGCCCGATGATGTTTTGGATAACAGCAAAGGGTCATCCGCAAACATCAGAGCGGGCACTCTCCCAGTGGCCAACCTAAGGGCGGCATTGTCTATTACACCAGTTAAGTGATCAATAAGACCATTGATGTACAAACAAAATAATGTTGGATTTGCCCTGGGAACAAGATCGAAAGCGGCTCGCAGGTCAACTAAGACAAGGTAGAGGCTGCCACCCTCTACACTAGCCGTTTTTCAAAATAAAACCTACAACCGGAATATTTGATCCAGAGTAGAGATACCCGCCCTAAATCCAGCCAGTGTGGTCAGTATTTCATTTTCCTCCATCCACCACTGGATCCTGTCCAAGATGATCCTGTCCATTAGTTTTTGTGTTGTGTCTATAAGACTAATGGGTCTATAATTTGAAGGTGTTAAGGGGCATCCTTTCTTAAAGATCGGGACGATCTCAGCTCCAAGCCAAGTACCAGGTGGGTCAGTCCCCGCTAAGATCTCATTGAATAGGACTGCCAAATATGGTGCCCATATTTTCGGTTGGGAGCGAAATAAATCCCAAGGCAGTTTGTCCAAGCCGGGGGCCTTATTGGGAGGTAGCCTTGTTATTGCTGACTCAACCTCCTTCAAAGTGATAGCCTTATGCCAATCGAGGTGGGACAGGTCCCCGCCACCCAGTGGCTCCCGCCGCCGCTGGTCGCCCAGGGTCCAAGAAGATAGTATATTCTCAATTCTAGTATTAATTTCCCTAAAGTAAATTTTGATGGTTTCCGGACTAGAGCTGGTAAACCAAACCCCTTAGTATTTAATCCTGGCTGAAGTAGATAATTCATACCCAGTAGAATTATAAGAGTGACTAAAAGTATAATTATTAGGAGGAAGAATTTCCGTTAAGAGTGAGGGCAAGGAACTTTCAGGAGTGGAAACAACCAAAAGAATGTCATCTGCATATGCAGCATACTTGTATGTATAGGCATTTATATAGCGCACTACTTACCCGGAGGGTCCCAAGGCGCTTCGACCGCTGCGAAACCCTTCCTGGCTTCCCTGAGAGGTGGTCCCTTAATGGGTATCTCCAGGGTGAGACCAGGCATCCCCAGCGGTCTGGTGGGGCCGTTAGTGAAGATGAGGCAAGCTAATGCTGTAAAAATGTGGGTTTCCATACCAGTATCGATGCCCGGATGGCCGGCGCAAGACGCCTCTTAGTTTCCATTCTGAATAGTTACCAAATAAAGAGACGGGCGCTGGAGGTAGGGACACAAGAACAGGGTTTATTTCTCATGAGGAGAGCCTGTCATTTCAGACACGAAACAAGGTGTCATCGGGAGGTGCTCTAACAAGTGAGCTGAGAGATCGTCTTTTATACTTTACAGAACACTTTAGCATTACAATCATGACATTGTGCAACACGGAAAAGACATCCCCATAATCCTCGTGTCAATCCTACCCCACGTATGTTCACAATAGGGACCCTTGACCTGCTGATAAGAGGGGAGGGTAATCATGCAGCTGAGTGTTCCGCCAACTTTTAGGATGTGTGCGCCTGATCATAGCCCAGGGGGTGGGGTGGCCAGGATCAATAGTGGGTCCTTTGAAGAGGGGTGATTCCATACAATAAGCAGTAAACAGTATCTCCTGGCTTAGGAGATGACCTCAGACATGTGTGGACAGTCAATCGCGGAGGGAGGGTTTACTAACAGAGGGGTTATTCATGAAAGGAGAGGAGGTGCTGGTCAGGCGCGGCCGTGACTCCCAAGGACAGGGTCTTGCAGAAGAAGAAGGTTTATGACTTGCCCGTGTGAGGAGAAGGGAGGGGGAGCCAGGGTGGACACAGGGACAGAGTCGCATAGAGAGAGAGAGATCTTATGACCCGTACATGAGAGAGCGGGGGCAGTCGGGTGCAGCTGGGGAGGGCTATGTCAGTTAAGGCGAAGGATGCCTCTTCAAGAGGGAATGGGGGGTCTGCGTGGGTCAAGCAAGAGGGTTGCCTTTCAGGGCAGGGTCGCGCAGAGGGAGAGGGTTTCATAATCCCTGCATGTGAGAGAGAGAGAGAGAGAGAGAGAGGTCCAGATACGCGCAGAAGGGAAGCCGGTGATTCTAATGAGCAGGAAAAAGGGCCAGGGTGCCTAAAATGGCTGTCATGTACATATGGGTGCGGGCTTTTACTGACAGAGTGATGCGGTCAATATTTCACGATATTCATGGTGCTTACAGGGAGAGGAGCGGGAAAAAAAATGGAATAATGAACACTGTTTATGTATATCAATTTCTCAAATTTCCACAGTCGCCCCTTTTTACATGACAGAGTTCATTATGATAATTGATGGGGGTACAAAAATACACAGGCGTAGTTGAAGAATTTAGCATTTGTCAATATTAACATTTGGTATGTAATCATGAACAGTTGACGTGATGGGCAGAATGCAGCACATGGGAAATTGCATTTGTCGAGTTCCTAACATTCAAACGCACTACATAGCATAAATGTATCTGACTTAAAAAAGTGCGACCAATGAACATCTCGACCAAGTAGTTGAGGGCGGAATTCAGTTCAATACACAGGATCTCTTCGCCACAGTGTCTTTTTAACAGTGAGCCATCACTGGTAGGCTCGAGTCCGTGTCCTCTCGTTGGCGCTGTTGAGCACCGGCGGTGGAGCTATAGGTCCAGCTCGTATTCAACCTTTCGCGTTGCAAGGTGCGGTCTGTCCTCTGCTGTTAGACCACAGTCCTGTTCCCTAACCAGTCCTTTTAGTGGCGCCTTATGCTCGGCACCTATACTTCCGTAGCACCACCCTATTTCCACTTAAATGCCGCTCCTTTTGGCGTGAAGTCATATAGAAAAGAGGGTGGGTGTGGTTCAAATAGTCGATAGGAGAGAGAGCGGAGTTGGGTCAGAGTTCCTGAGACTCACAAAAGAGACCAGGGGAGCAAAGGATAACAAGTAGGCAGGCCCATCAATCGGGCCCAAAGAAGAGGGACGGAGACTCCAGGCACACGTGGGTTAGCAGATGGAGGGCTTCAGGGCAGCCCGTCATTTTTCATTTTCCACGTTTGAAATTGCTGTCTCGTCCCGTATCTTGTTGCTCTGCAGCTCCACCTTTGGTCGAGGTCGCATGTATCTCAAGATCTGCAGCCAGGCTCGTCCGACCCTTCTCCTCTGGTGATCGCAAATCTTTGAATAGGTACAAAACAGGCTTTTAGAGAACTGACAGAAGAAGTCATTTATGCAGGTGAATTCCTCCCTCAATCCTGCGCACTTGGGAGATACGCTCATCGGTCAAAGTCAGAGGTCTATTACCAAGCAGTGCATATGTCAACATTCCTACTGTGTTCATGCCAAGTGTATTCATCGTCTATTCATGACATAAATGCATAGAAATATTCCCATCAACTACGCATTTCATCAATTTCAACATTTTGGAGCTTCCAGTGTAGACTTGCCTTTCAAACCCAAGCCTTTAACAGTCTAACATTTCCCTTCAAGGCTGGCTAACCTTTTCAAACAGGGCGGGGGCGCTATCATCGAGAGTCACGTAAAACAGGTTTTTCTCGAGGGACGACAGTTACTCATGGTCCTCATGTTTATATCCGGGACAGCAGCTGGGGTCTATCAAATGGGGCGGGGATGCTTCGGGAGCTCGCGCTTGGGTGCAAAAAGAAGGGGGGGGGGGGTGGGGTAATCTGGGCATTGGGGGTCAAGCTGGACGTTGGCGTTCGTCTCTGATGAACAGAAAAATAAGGTGCCATTGACATACAGTTCCCCTATAAAGGCCAGATTGGGGGACCTTAGTCGTCTTACCTGTCCTTTCCTTCTCAGCCAATTCGAGTTCATTCATTTTGCAGAAAGGAGAGGTAGTAATATGGCGAGATACAATCATTTTAGTTTTCGGTCAATTTCGCTGAACGCCTTCGCGTTCAATAATTATCCAATCAGACTGGTGCCTGCGAGGCACGATTTTACCATAAAAGGGAAGAGGAAATAAGGAGACTCTCATAGAGTGAGAGTCGTCCGCAATCTAAACGAGCCATTTGGTACACGTATGACATGTAGAGAGAGAGAGAGAGAGAGAGAGAGAGTGAGGGAGAGAGATAGAGTGAGGGAGAGAGATAGAGAAAGGGAGAGACGTGTACAAAAATAGGTCATTTAGTGCGTTCATAACACAGAACAGTAGGGGGTCAGGTAACGGAGAGACGTAAACAAAGAAAGAACACAAACCCCTACAGTACACACACACACAAACTCAGACGAAGGAAGACAGTACATGTATTACATATATAAGACATTTCACAACAAAACAGACAGCAATAGTTGGCCAACAAGATCTATATTTTTTATATCCTATTTATCTTCTACTATCCTATTTACCTACGTCCTTAGCTCTTTCTACCTTTCCCCCCCTTTCCCTCCCTTTTTCCTCTCGCTTGTTATCTCTTCGAGCGCTCTCAATGGCCAATACTTACACCTCGGTTAGTCGATCAGAAATGAACCTGGTCGCGCTATTTACCCATGGTTGGATTTTAAACCATTTTCCAGTTTCTTCCTTTGGTGGGAAGTTCTTCAGGCTGAGGCAACGGCAAGTATTGATCGGGAGAACAGTCGGACAGCTTGGCTAGATCTATAAGAGTGTGAGAAGGGGGGCAGTACATTTTGAACACCAGCAACATTTCTAACTTCCCAGATGGGTGCAGTCTTGGTAACCCTTACCCGTGCACTTTTCTTTTGTCCTTTCCCTACCTAGTCAAACGTCTAGTTACATTCTCTAACGTGTTATTTCGAGCCAATTTTCGTCATACAGTACCCGTCAAGTCTCTATGTCAGTCCATCCTCCCAGTCGCTATGTTCTAAGGAGGAACAGTCATGTTAAGTCTACGTCTTTTTTTAAAAAACTTATCGTCATAAGGACCATGCTCATATTCCCTTCTTCCCTTTCTCGTCGGTGGTTCGATCATCATCCTCCCATACTTCAGCCGATGTTCCAACGCGACCTGCAGAAGGGCGGAGAAAGAAGGGGGGTGGGGGGCAGCATTCAAACCACATCAGCATGCAGTAATCCGAAAAATGTTTTTACCTACCACATACTCGACCTATCTCCACGTAGTGCATTTCTTTGCCATCTCGGCGTTTAAGCCCAGAGGGACCAGTAATGTCAGATAGATAATCATTGACGATCTGCGTATCTACATGAGTTACTTGGTCGTAACCCCTTTTCGTTGGGTGCAAGGGTGGCGGTCAGGTGGCATTTCTGTGGTGTCGCTTTAACGCTTCTAAAACACTTTTCCGGCTGCCTGTGACACATAATGTAGCTGCTCAATATCGGGTCCTTTTTAACCTTCAGCCTTCATCATACTTTCTCGTTGCTCACAGTAGTAATACATTCAAAACTTATTAATGCAACCGCTACAACTATGCTTTCTTTTTCAAAAATACTTTTAATAAAAAGTGCTGCTGTATAAATACAGGCCCACAATCCAGTGGACCGGCCACGGAGCAGATTGGAACCGTACATAAGAAGAATGAAGTTGGTGGCAGTTCATTGCATAAAGTGCGACAGTGCAATAAAAATCGTATAGAACTTTACTACAGAGCAAGCATGATGCATGTCAAGGATTCAGTTTTCAATTAATTCATTAATTCATTATCCAGATGCTCGTTCACTGTCTAAATTACACCAATTCATTGTTCCCATTCATAATTAGTACCCACCCTAAATCAGTTCATTGTCCAAACACATGATCAATATCTGTATTGCTTTCTTCTCTAAGCACATAATCACTATCCATCTTATCGACTTTCATTGTCCCAAAAATGCATACATATCTCAGAGCATCAATATTCGAGCAATCCGGGTGAACAGGGAGTTCGAAAGTTTTCGTTTCGTGTATCGGCGCCATTTTGGGCGAGGTCAGGCAGGTTCCGGTATAGTCAGAATATCTCCAATGACTCATGGTTGGACCAGAACCTTCCGTTGGCAGTTCAAAAAGTTTTTCGCAATGTGGTAACAGTCTAACAAATGGACCATCAGTCAAAGAGTGGGGAGGGCAACAACAATTTTCCTACCGGGTCATTCTGGTGTTCCACCGGAACTGAACAAGTCTGTACCTTGGCTGTGTTTTAGCCATTTCCAAACTGAGGCTGGCGCCGGCAGGAGTGTGTCGATGTCGCGGGTCCCAGTGAGGGGGACGGGGGCACCCATGCAGAGGGGTCGGGGGGCCCCCCGGCTCTCATAGAATCTTCAAAGTTGAGGAGAGAAGGCATGGGGCGTGTGCCCGACCCGGGCAAAAGACCGTTTTTCGATGTGGACCCTCTTTAAGTAAGAGCGTTGGGGTGTCGCTGGAAGCCTCCACCTGGAGGGAGGTGGGGGAGGCTCGTTCGCGCCACCTCCCCCTTCCAGCGACCCCTCGCCGATCCTCGGCTCCGCCGTTTCGATATTGGCCGTGCCGGCTATTGAAGATGGGGGGGGGTCGGTGGCTGAGGCAAGACAGCCCCCCCCCTTTTGACATGTGGCGGGACTACCTCCAACTCTCCAGGGGTTGACATGTGGCAGGACTACTTGCGCTTGTCCAGGCGTCGGAATGTGGCGGGACTACCTGAAACTATCCAGGAGTTTGACATGTGGCGGGACTACCTCCAACTCTCCAGGGGTTGACATGTGGCAGGACTACTTGCGCTTGTCCAGGCGTCGGCATGTGGCGGGACTACCTGAAACTATCCAGGAGTTTGACATGTGGCGGGACTACCTGTAAGCGCCGCCGTCCTCGCTTTGGCTTCGGCCTTCTTTGCGGGCCGGACCAGGCGAGAGACAGAGGGGGGGGGGTGGTCGGTGGCTGAGGCAAGACAGCCCCCCCGTGGCCTGCAGGGCAGCAGAAGAGGAGAGAAGGAGAGGTCATCATGGTTTTCTGGGCCGTCCGCCCCACAGCCTCCCCTTCCGACTGCGGCCAGGCGAGCCCCGCATGCCTCGAGGCCTCGCCTACCGGATGGGCGTAACCGCGGACCTGTTGCACTTCGGGAGTTTCCGGAATGGGGGTAGGTACCTATTGATTTGTATCTATTTCATGTGACCGTTATTTGGGCGTGGTGGGCAATGAGGCAGACATGTTTGGGGCAGGAATAGGCAACGGAACCTAGCTACCTCGTGGCTTGCCTTGGTGTCAAGCTTGTCTTCCCTCGCCATTTTTATGTTTCTTATCACGGGTTATTTCTAACGTTTCTTATTTTATTTTTAGCGAAGTTGATAACTCCTCAGTGGCCTACTGATTTCGCTCAACTCCTTTTCTTGTATTTTTATGCCATAACCTATTATAAGCTATAGCGACTAGTCCACACTTAATGAACATGTCCTTATTAGGTGTGCCCTCCAGTGGAGCTGGATGGTTCATCTCTAATAAGCGGTCCGGGCTAAACAGGCTACCAATCAGTGGGGAGAAGATAGGCATGACGGATTACAACGGGGACAAAAGTCTGCACTACCTATCTTATCACGGCGGGCAAAGACTAGACAGAATATTTCTATTCTCCGTTGTTTGCAGGCGGTGAATACCTCAAAAGAACCAATACCGAACACTTAATGTACGGTCAATCAAACAATCAGTGGGGAGAATAAGTAGGTACGACGTGTTAAAGGTTTGCGTTACCTACCTTTTCGCTACCTACAAAGAGAGACCTTGTTCTTCCCTGTTTGTAGACAGAGAATCTCCAGACAATAATCCACGAACAATAGTTCGGGAAACAGTGGGGGAGGAAGATAGGCACGACGGATTACAACGGGGACAAAAGTCTGCGTTACCTATCCTTCACTGCTTGCAAAGGGAGAGCCTGTTGTTTCTCCGTTTGCAGACGGTGAATCTCCAGAGGTACCAACAAAAGAGTAATACTAGTATTATCCAAACCAAACAATTATTTCACAATTTGTCGCATTTACGCGACCTTACCCGGACCGGACCGTGTGGGCAGTTCTTCGCCTTCCTCCTTCCAGCGCCCGATCGTTCTCTTACTCCATGATTTTACCGCAGCAGTCCTGTGGGATTCCAGTCAGGACAGTGGGTCACTCGAGAGAGGTCCGTTCAGAATTGGTGAAGTTCATTCAATCGGCTGCCGGACGAGGGCCCTCTCAAGGCAGGTATACTCCGATCATTTAGATGTTCACCTCATCGTCTGGATCTCTCTCACTGGACCTTATGTCACTGATGGACCCCGCGTTGGGACGCCAATTGTAAAAATGTGGGTTTCCATACCAGTATCGATGCCCGGATGGCCGGCGCAAGACGCCTCTTAGTTTCCATTCTGAATAGTTACCAAATAAAGAGACGGGCGCTGGAGGTAGGGACACAAGAACAGGGTTTATTTCTCATGAGGAGAGCCTGTCATTTCAGACACGAAACAAGGTGTCATCGGGAGGTGCTCTAACAAGTGAGCTGAGAGATCGTCTTTTATACTTTACAGAACACTTTAGCATTACAATCATGACATTGTGCAACACGGAAAAGACATCCCCATAATCCTCGTGTCAATCCTACCCCACGTATGTTCACAATAGGGACCCTTGACCTGCTGATAAGAGGGGAGGGTAATCATGCAGCTGAGTGTTCCGCCAACTTTTAGGATGTGTGCGCCTGATCATAGCCCAGGGGGTGGGGTGGCCAGGATCAATAGTGGGTCCTTTGAAGAGGGGTGATTCCATACAATAAGCAGTAAACAGTATCTCCTGGCTTAGGAGATGACCTCAGACATGTGTGGACAGTCAATCGCGGAGGGAGGGTTTACTAACAGAGGGGTTATTCATGAAAGGAGAGGAGGTGCTGGTCAGGCGCGGCCGTGACTCCCAAGGACAGGGTCATGCAGCAGAAGAAGGTTTATGACTTGCCCGTGTGAGGAGAAGGGAGGGGGAGCCAGGGTGGACACAGGGACAGAGTCGCATAGAGAGAGAGAGATCTTATGACCCGTACATGAGAGAGCGGGGGCAGTCGGGTGCAGCTGGGGAGGGCTATGTCAGTTAAGGCGAAGGATGCCTCTTCAAGAGGGAATGGGGGGTCTGCGTGGGTCAAGCAGGAGGGTTGCCTTTCAGGGCAGGGTCGCGCAGAGGGAGAGGGTTTCATAATCCCTGCATGTGAGAGAGAGAGAGAGAGAGAGAGGTCCAGATACGCGCAGAAGGGAAGCCGGTGATTCTAATGAGCAGGAAAAAGGGCCAGGGTGCCTAAAATGGCTGTCATGTACATATGGGTGCGGGCTTTTACTGACAGAGTGATGCGGTCAATATTTCACGATATTCATGGTGCTTACAGAGAGAGGAGCGGGAAATAAAATGGAATAATGAACACTGTTTATGTATATCAATTTCTCAAATTTCCACAATGCCCAGAGTTGCCGAGTGTGATCGCTGATCAGAGTGGGCACCGAGGCGAGAGAATTATCGAGTCCGCTGACCCTGGTCCAGAAACCTGCCGCACCGGGAATCGAACCCTGGTCCCAGGCCGTCCTCTGCTCTCGGGTCTGCCGCCTCTAACCAGTGAGCCACACTACTTCAAGTGACATTCTCCGTAGGGAAAACTGGAAATAGAAGAAATAATACGAATACGAGCAAGAAAGGGCTCAAGCGCTAAGACAAATAATAAATGAGAAAGTGGGCATCCTTGTCTCATTCCTCTATGAAGGGAAAAATAAGAAGAAATGTTACCAATAACTAATACATTAACTAATACTGATACATGAGGAGCACAGTAAAAAAGCGAGATAAGTGCTGTAAAGTTAGGTCCAAAGCCATGACATTTTAGTGATTGAAGGATAAATTCCCAACTAATTCTATAAATAGCTTTCTCAGCATCAATGATTATGGCTGAAAGAGACTCTTTAAAAGTATGAGATTTACTAAGAACATTGAGGAACAAACAGGAATTATCTGATATGAGTCTTACTTTAATAAAACCAGATTGCTCTTTTCTTATAAGATGGGGCAAAAATTACTCCAATCGAAGAGCTAAAAGCTTAGCAAAAATGTTGTAGTCCAAGTGTAATAATGAGATTGGCCTACAATTTTTACCATCATGAGGATCTTACCATCCTTCTGAATTAGACAAATGATTGCTTCTTGAAAGGAAGCTGAAGTGGAAAAAGAGTAAAAAAAAATTCTTAAATAACCGAAATAGATAAGGAAGCATGAGATGAGAGAAATGAAAATGAAATTCCACTATGAACACATCCTGGCCTGGTGATTTCCCCAACTTTAATGACTTTAATGCTCCAGGTAGTTCATCAGAAGTAAGATCTACCTCTAAAGATTCAAATCCAGGTCAGGAGGGGTGACGTGAGACGTCTGATCCAAATATTCTGTAATTGTGGAAGAGGGAGGCACTTCGTCCGGGGTATCTAAAGATTTATAAAATGTTATAAATTCTTCTCAGATAGCTTGGTGATTGGTGATAGATTGCCCCTGTGAAGAAGATATAGAATCAATATTGTGTCTCTCTTTTTTAACATTAAAATTATTCCCTAGCAATCTGATAACTTTAATTTTCCGACCATAATATCGAACACTATTCCTCAAAAGAATATGGTTAGCTTCCTCAGTAGACCTAGTATTAAATCGCAATTTAACCTGCAACAAACTATGAAAATCTTTAGGCGCTTAAGAAGAGAAGTATCGCTGTTCCATAGTTTTAATTCATGAAAGTAATGTTTTAGGTTCTTGCGATAAGCTTTACTTTTTCTTCGAGACATAATTTAAAATAAAATCCCTTGCAGATCCTTTAAACGTGTCTCACAATAAGGCAGGTGAGTTCTCTGAATTTTCATCGAAAGAGAAAAAAAAAACTAGAATATTGAACATCCCGAAGCTAAAAAACACTAATGGCCAGATGTAGGTAAAATAGATTTACCGAATCTCAATTACAGAAAATTACCGAATTTTACCGATTCTGAGGGGTGGATATGTAGGTATTCCAGATGTGCTGGAATACCGAATCGGAAAAATCTGGTATTTACCGATTCGGTAAATACCGAATCGGTAATGCCCATTCATTCCTATGGGCTTTGAAGCCCATAGGAATGAATGGGCATTACCGATTCGGTATTTACCGAATCGGTAAATACCGATTTTCACAAGGGTGCAGGGGGTGTCACTTTGACACCCTCTGGCACCCCCAAAACAGGCTCGGTGCCATGTGGCAGGCATACATGCCCTAAGGGCAGGTCTGCCTGTAACATGGCATAGGTGTGCGGTATTTTACCATCAAATTGGATTTTGGATTTGATGGTAAAATACCGATTTGGTAAGGACTCTGGGACTCAGAAGAGTCCCACCTACATCTGGGTGCCTCAGATTCGGTAAATTTACCAAATTTTTATTTTACCGATTCGGTAAAATTACCGATTCGGTAATTTTACCGAATCAGTAAAAAAATGCCTCCTACAAACCTGTCACCCATTTACCGATCGGTAACGGCCAAAATCGGCCGTTACCGATAGGTAAATGGCCTGAAACGGCCACCTACATCTGGCCCTAAATTTCTACCTATGTGATGGAGGTCCAGGGGGAACCAAATCCAAGAGAGTGATAACCATGTCATGGTCAGAAAGTACAAGATGTGGATGGTACAAGGCATTGTGAAAGAGATTTAGAAAGAAATACATGGTCTAGTCGTAACAGTGTACCATGAGTAGCAGAGTACAAAGTAGAATCCTTAACTGTAGCGTTAGACGACTTCCATGAATCAACTAAGGCATTTTTAGAAATAGCAGAAAGAAATTGGTTATACATTTTATGTGACACAAATTGAAATGGTGACTGCCTATCCCAAAAAGGATCTAAAATTTGATTACAATCATCTCTCAGGATAAAATATGAATCATAATATTGCACAACTTTTCATGCAATCGAAGGCCAAAAAGTATGATCTGGTTTTGTAGGAGCATGAACATTTAATATAGTTAGAGGTATATTATCTATCTGGACATTAATAATAACCCACCTACCATCATCGTCCATTATCTTGTGAGACCACAGTAAGATTAAGAGACTTAATATATAATATTACAAGCCCAATTTTTTTTGTCACAGAGGGATAAACAAAAATGTGTCCCACCCAGTTTCATTTAAATTTTAGTGCTTCAGACTGGGTAAAATGAGTCTCTTGTAGAAGTACCAGGTCAGGATTAGGCTTACCTGAATGAAATAGCATTCTCTGTCATTTAACAGGATTAAGGGACCCCCTTAATGATCCAAGATATTACCCAGAATTATATGAAGTGAATCAGGGGCTAACAAAAAAATTAGAACCTTAAAACTACTAAAGGTTAACAGCATAGCGATCCAGAAAAAACCAGAAAGTGATAAAGGAGAGAAAAAGAAAATGAGAGAACTAAAATACTGGAGGAAATAGCAGGAAAAAAGTGAAAGACAAAGAGAGAAGAAAACCAGGAAATGTAGAGAGACACAGTAACATGAAACAAGCATTTGCAATGCAATAGGTCTCGCATTGACTCGAGTTATGAGCTATAGGCATTGTAAATGCCAAGCACCCACAATAAGGAGCTTCAGAGGGAAACTACTAATCAGGTCGACCTCCACTCACAAGCGACAACAAACAAAATAGACCCGATTGTGAAGGACATATTCCAATATTTATTGTAGAGCCGGTGGTGGGGGAATACTTCCTCAACCCAACTGCTGGTTTAACTCAATTACCAGTCTTGACCAGTCTTAAATGTCCGAAAAGATTGTTTTTATATATAAAAACACTTGTTTCGCAGTCAACCCATATCAATGTACCCGCTAATAAAAGGTGTAAACAAAAAAAAAGTGTGAAGGTGAGAAAGTTCCTCACGTAAGCTTCAACAGAGGTGCTGCTGGTAGGCTCTCACCAGTTTGCCCACGTTTCTCATCATCAGTAACTTTCTCACCAGTGAAGAAAATAGCAAAGCAGTGTCCAGTGTAAAAATTAGAGGTGAAGAACAATAGTATGTGTATGTCAAAGAAGACCCCGTTACGTGAAAAAGAATAACTTATTTCTCCAAGTAAAATTGAGTTAAGACTCGCTTGCACAAGGCTCCAATTTTATTCAAGGATGTGAGCCTACTCAATTTTTTTTAAAAAAAAGCATGCTACAGACCATTTAAAGATGGGCCAACATGTTTCATTGCCTGTCGTCTGTTGCAGCAATTTCGTCAGGGCTCGAGGTTAAGGATCTACTCACTGGAATTCAAACTTTAGAAGAGCTGTGACAGGTGGTAGCCCTCAACAGACTTACTAGCTTCCCACTGGGTAGGAGGGTGGGTGTCCTTCAAGTGTAAATCCCCAACCGGCACCATCCATTGCCGTAAGTACACTGCGTACATACACCCACTGAGCCCTGTATCGTCCCAGCGTTAAAACATAAATAATAGGCATTGTTATTAACAATACTAATAGCTTAAACTCTCGGAAATGCGAGACCTATCACATTGCAATAAAGGGCCTTCCCTAGCGCTTGTTAGATTGTAAACAACCCTGGGCATAGTGGGCGCATTGGGGGCTACACGAAGCACCACGAAGTGGGAGGTAATCTACGCCCACCCACACACTTCGCGTAGCCCCACTACGCGTCGCCCGCCTCCCTCCCGCCCTCTTCTCGCCAGAAATGCGCATGCGCGGGTGCCTGTGCATGCACATTTGTCAGGAAGAAGTCGGTGAGAAACTAGGAAGAGGGAGCCCCGGGACGCCGCATCTCAGGTAAGTCGTTTTAATTAGTTTTACATTGTTTTAAATGTTGTTGGGCATTTTAGAAGAGGGCGGGAGGGAGGTGGGTGGCAGGCAACTACGCTTCGCCATGGCATGTGCGTAGTGTTGCCTACTTCGCCTACTTTGCGAATCGCGAAGTAGGCAACACTACGCCCACCCCTAGTAAATATCAGAGGAAGAGATCGGCCTGCGATATCTTCAAAGAAGTGATAAATAGTGCAGGGAAGAAGATGTGTAAGTGTTGTAAATTACACAGACACAAAATGTGAAGTGAGAGAGACATATGATGCAAGCTATAAACACTAAAAAAGCGCTCCAACACCCTGTACTCTGTCATTACACTGTCGTGGCTCAGGAGGAAGAGCAGGGGGGGGGCTAAATCCTGCCCTCCACGCGATTTGAGTGTGAAGTGTGGCGTTGCGTAATGTCATTGCTATCTTTGGCCTAATAAAACACTGCAGCTGTAGTAGGGCCCTGGCTTCACCTCCTGGTACAGAGCAGGCTGTGCTTTATGGTAGGCATAGACCGAGGAAGGGATGGTCTCGGCTGCAGCTCCGGCCTCGTATAGTGCCCCTGATATTAATAGTCAGAGTGAGGAGCGGAGGTGGTGGTTTTGGTGGTGGTGGTATTGGTGGCAGTGGTGGTATTGGTGGTGGTGGTGTTATTGGTGGTGGGGGTACTGGTGGTATCGACGGTGGCATTGGTGGTGGTGGTACTGATATTGGTGGTGGTGATGTCATTGGTGGTGGTGGTATTGGTGATAATGGTTGTGGTGTTGGTATTGGTGGTGGTAGTGGTATTGGTGGTGGTGGTATTGGTGGTGGGGGTATTGGTGGTGGTATAGGTATTGATGGTGGTATTGGTATTGGTAGAGGTATTGGTAATGGTATTGGTATTGGTACTGGTGGTGGCGGTATTGGTGGTGGTATTGGTATTGGTATGGGTAGTGGTGGTATTGGTGGTGGTGCTATTGGTTGTGGTGGTATTGGTAGTATGGGCGGTGGTGGTAGTGTTATTGGTGATTGTGGTATTGGTGGTGTTGGCGCTGCTGATGGTGGTTTTGGTGGTGGTACTGGTGGTGGTGGTGGAGGTGGTATTGGTGGTGGCATTGGTGGTGGTGGCGGTATTGGTGGTGGTGGTATTGGTGGCTTTGATGGTAGTGGTAGTGGTGGTATTGGTGGTGGTGGTATTGGTGGTGGTATTGATGGTGGTGGTAGTGGTAGTGGTAGTGGTATTGGCGATGGTGGTATTATTGGTGGTGGTGGTGGTACTGGTGGTGGTAATGGTGTTGGTGGTATTGGTCGTGGTGGCATTGGTGGTGGTGGTATTGGTTGTAGTGGTATTGGTGATATTGGTGGTGGTATTGGTGGTTGTATTGCGGTGGTGGTATTGGTGGTGGTGGTATTGGTGGTGGTTGTATTGGTGGCGGTGGTGGTGGTCATCTGGCTGGTGGTATTGGTGGTGGTTGTGGTATTGGTCATGGTGGTGGTAGTATTAGTGGTGGTGGTATTGGTGGTGATGGAGGTGGTGGTATTGGTGATGGTGGTATTGGTGGTGGTATTGGTGGAGTTCTGGTGGTGGTATTGGTGGTGTTGGTGGTGGTGGTGGTATTGGCAGTGGTGGTGGTATAGGTGGTGGTATTGGCGGTGGTGGTGGTGGTATTGATGGAGGTGGTGGTATTAATGGTGGTGGTATTGGTGGTTGTTGTATTGGTGGTGGTATGTGTGGTAGTGGTGTTGAAATAAAATAGGCTTTTGAAAACAACCTGGCAGGGGGTTTTAGTACAGATGACATATAACACAGATGTGCTATTGTCAGCTTCAGTCCATTAGCATAGGATTATGGGCTACCTGGACATCACATGATTTAATTTTCTAATCGTTTCTAAATCCATTTTACCTGGGGGGGTTGAAACCGGCACAAGATAATGTTTGGTTAAAGTGATTGAAAGCTGGTGCCGGTGTTGCTTAAAACACACAAGCGGTTTCAGCTAAAGCAACGCATGTCCGGCCTGAAGTAAGAGAAACTCAACAAAGTAAATAGTGCTTACAAACTAAATAACAGGTCCAGTGTAACAACCGAAGTAAACGTGCCAGTCGCCATGGGAGGGTACAAATGAAGACAAGGCTGTACTAAGGCGGGACTAACAAGCCTATTAACAAATCCGAAGGCAGCCTTTACGAGAGACAATGACACAAGCCAATGACAAATATGGGCGGAGAGTGTGTGCGGTTTCTATCCCATACTCTACTACAGCATTTTCCCAGAGCAATCAGCGCATGCGCACTGCCACTAGGCTTGACCTAAAAATGTGATACAAAGAGAAAAGACAGTACATATCCAAAAAGGATAACGTAAGGACATACCTGAGTAAATAACATTAGAAGAAAAAACACAAGGGTGGTATTGACAAATGAAAGATAAAACACCCAGAAGGAAGGGAGCCCCACGTTGCACCCAGATTATTCACACTTACGAGGTAGGACTGCAAAAAATAAACATATATATGATAAATCTGTAAAGAAGACGAGGAGAAAAAAAAGACTTCGAAGGAATATTGTGACAGATATAACATTTCTGACAACATTAACACACATTACAACTTCAAGGAAGCCTTATTAAACTATCAGAGAAGAGAAAACCTATAGAAGATAAACAAAAAATAAACATCAACCATTGGAAGGACTAGCTGTATCCATAGTGATCACTGTATGAGATTGTATGATTTTTTTTAAAGTTCAGTTGGGCCTTCAAACATTGTAGTGTTATTCTGGAATGTTACCTTAAAAGTACAGGGATAAAAAAAGAACATAGCTGGCGCCTAGGGATTGTAGAGGAGTATGAAGATGCAGGAATTCCTTCCTTCTAGCCGCTGTTGCATTAGAGACATCCTGAGAAAGAAAAACACTCTGACCCAACCAGGAGACTTGAAGTTTCGATTTAGCCGCAGATAGAACCATTACCAAGTCAGTAAACTTCAAAAAAAGGATAATAACTCCTCTTAGTTTGCCTGGAGACAATAACAATGCAGGGCGAGGAACAAGCCTATGTGTCCTCTGAATGCTCAGTGTAGTAGAGGGAGACATATTTAACAAATTTGGAAGAAAGTTGGTAAAAAAGGAGACATGATCACTCCCATCCAAAGCCTCCAGAAGGCCATAAATTCAGAGATCATTTTACCTGTTCCTGTTTTCCAAATCCTCTGTATGCTGTTTAAGTAAAAAACTGCCTTTTCCAGACAATTGATTCTATTTATTTCTTCGCCCATGTCTACAATACATTGCTCCACCAATGAAACGCGTTCCTCCATCCTTGACCATTTATCATCCAAGTTTTGCAGCCTGCTATTAGTGTCTACCACATAGGGACACAATGCACGGATCTCTTCCAGCACTATTTCTAGAGAAATCGGATACATTGAATTCTCAGGTGAAGAAGCATCTAGTTCAGGTAATTTAGATACTGAGGAGGGAGAGTGATCCTTCAGTTGGGAGCATTGCAGGGAGACAGCACGAGGTGTCATTGCATTGGCCATTTCACATGTGGTTACCAAAGAGACAATTGATAATGACTTTGAAGTAGAAACAACAGATCCAGCACCTGACTCAGGAGATGAGGATTGTGCCTTAGGAGTGAACACAAACTGGGTTTTTCGGTAATTTTCCCATAGAAAGAAAACTACTGTAAGTCAATATTCTCCACAGAAGCAGTATTACCGCACTTATTAAGTTGGGAAAGAAACTCCAAATGTTCACCAGCAGGCAAATATTAAGGATTATTCATGCACCAAAAAAAACTGTCATACTACGCCATTTATGAGCTTAGAACAGTAGGACAAGGGACATGTTGCATAAATACTTCCATACATCACTGCAACATGAAATATATCCTATAACAGAGAAAAACATATGGCGAAATTTCTCTGAGGAGGTTTAACTTAAAACGCATCACACGCACCGTTTAAACTGCTAGATATAGCTGTGTTGCAATCATTCCTCAAAGCCCATTGTAAACAGTAACATTCTGTCAGCATAAGACCGGATACAAAATGGTAGCTTCACATGAGGAGAACTCTACATTGGTGCAGGAACCTTCAGAAACGCTCTGTTTCTTTTTGAAAAGCAGCCGGATGCTTTCCTAACTCTACTCCTGCCCCCGTAGTCACACATCTCTTTCAAAATCGGTGTCCGAAGTGCCAAAACTCCATTCTTCGGGCCACGGTGCTCCTGAGCTTTCCTGCTAGGCGGCCATCTTAGGTGAGGTTGAAGCCACACCGCTCAGTGCGTTTGGCTTTTTAATTCCTAAAGCATGGATGTTTTGAATACAAAAGTGCAGCAGATGCAAGGCGTGCCAGAGGCGTGGTCACAGGTAGTGCCTTGTGGGCACTGCAGGCAGGGGTAGCAGCGGAGGAGCCATGCACTGTGGTACTTGGCCCAAGGGCATAAACAAGTGTCATGGTGATAGCATCAGTACTCGTAGGCTTTTTCTAGTGGGCGCCTGGGCAGCGGTGGTGAGCGCGGGGGTGGCTAAAGAGTGCTCATCTGTGGTTGGTGCCCTGTGAGATGAAACCATCCACTTAATTTCTGGCATCTGTGGTGTCATGTCTGACTGTATGAGTAATGCACCGGCTGGTGTCACCTATGCAAAGCTGAGTATAACAAGGGAGTGTTGATTTTTATATGTTATGTAGCAAAATATAACATTCCTTCAAATGAATTTTATTTGGCAAACTTTATAAAAGTATTTCTCTTAATGAATAGCTAAGCTTAGTAATAATCTTGGCTGTCCTCAACAAAATGTTTTTAGTGATTATTGTTTTAATATCTGCTGAAATATTTTCAAAACTGCCAAAACATTACCTTTTCCATAACCTCAGCGCCTGCTGTGCACTACCCAGGACAGTGATTAGAAATTAATAGGCCTTGCTTGGTGACCACGAGTCTGGGTCCGAGGGCTCGCACGTCATGTCCATTCACAACTTACCTCTACCCTGGAGACTTCTGCATGAAATGCACACAAAACATTCCAGGATCTATCTTAGGTGCATGTGCATCTTTTTGAAATGTTTTGTGATGATTTGTCAAATGGGAAGTTATGAGCCATGTAAAACAAGCATTAGGCAAGCCAATAGGTCTCTCCCATGCAAGCTTTACTGGTTTTGTCAATGTTTTTTTTGGGCCATGTTGTAGAGCAGCACAGCTGCTGTGCAGCAGGGTAAAAAGTAAAATAAATGTGCTATGATGCGGTCAACAGTGACCACTTTATAGTGCTTTTTTTGTTTCCTTTCGACCAACTAACACAGCACCCATGCAATTGTATGAGAGAAGCACACATGGCTGAACCACACGTGCTTCCACAATGCTTTCCCAACAAGTGAGTCTCAACCACGCATTCCTTTACCATGCATGCCTTTACAACAAATTTAGTTGTAAAAGCATGTTTGCTAAAGAGATAAGCAGGGTAAATTACCACTACCCCAACCCCCTCCTCAACTAAGCCCTAAAATCCTCTCCCTCTACCTCGATCCCCCACCCTGAGCCCTAAAACTGACCCCTCCTTGTCCTTGAAAATACCCCTTTCCTTTCCCCTGCCCAGTAGACTAGAACTCTGGCCCCTACCAAAAACGACCCCGACCAGAGACCCCCTGAACTGTGCCTCAAAGCGTACCATGGACTGACCTTAAAAGTACCCCTTCCCCAGCCCTGAGGCCTAAAACCTGCTCCCCTTTAAAATACTACCCTGGCCCCCCCGCCCTGAGCCCTAAAACCGCCCCACTCCTAAACCCCCCCAAACCCGGCCCAAGCCCTTACAACTACCCAGATTCCCTCTCCATGAGCTCTAAAACCCTGACCCTCTTATAAAGACAACCCTGACCCCCACCCTGAACCCAAAAGCCGACCTCACACCTGAACATGAACCCTTGCTAATCCGGCTCTAACCCTCAAAACGACCCTGGCCCTCCCATCCCTACCCTAAAACCCTGATCCCTTCAAAAAACTACCCCAACCCCACCGCCCTGATCCCTAACACCAACCACCACCCCTAAAAACTACACTCCCAAACTCGGTCCCAGACTCAGTTACCTGTCCGGAACTTCCTGTTTCCACGCTCGCCTGTTTCGCTCCAGACACTAGACCGCTTTCTGCTTTAACCCCGCCGTGGGAGTGGTTGAGGCTGGTTCAGGTAAGCGTTGTTATGCTTGCAAGGACACGGCACGCATGTCTCTGCCCGTGTTGTAAATCCATTTCCCCAGGCGCACAGCTGTACAACATAGCAAAGAAAACATTGACAAAACCAAACCGCTCTTCTACATGGCTTTCCAATGTTTTAATGCCATGATGCACAGTAGCGTGGCAGCTGTGCAGCATGCGTGAAAGTAAAATCAAAAAATGCACCACGAAAGGCCACTTTTGACAGCGTCATAGCACTTTATTTTACATTCACAGCCATGCTGCACAGCAGGTGGGTTGTTCTACAACATGGCTAAATAAAATTGACAAAGCCAATAGATCTCACTGTTATGTGTTTATCTAGGTTCCTGATCGATACTGTGACCTTATGCCCCTATTCGGCTATAAATCCATGTATTCCCTATATTGGCATAACCGTTCAAGTGCGATTTTCAGAAAAGTCATCTCTGTCCTCACACGAACAGAGCCACATTCCAGCATAGCTCTCTGCCACTTCCTTTGCGACCAATTAGTGCAATGACAGGGCAGGAGTCACTATCTGATATTCCTAGATTAACACTCTGAGTTCTTCAACAAGATAAAAACTCAGCAAACCTGGAAATCCCCGCTTGCTGTGTTTTGATTAGTAATGGAACTCTAATGAGCAACTGATAACTATCACTTCCTAGTGACATCTTTAATTGACGTCTTATGTCCAGCAAACTTGCGTCAAACCCGGCACCTGTCAGGTATAAATATTACCAACGTTGCCTTAAGCAATAGCTCGTTGCTCGTTGCCTGTTGTTAGCTGTCTGCAAGACCCCGTGTTGGTGAAGCTAGCACCCTGTCGCTGCAGACTGCTGTCCCCTTGGTGGTGAAGCTACTGATACCATTATCGCTGCTAAAGCGCGAACGATGGTGCAGTACGCTTAGGAGCTGAACAGCCGTCCCTCTGCGAAGACATCCAGCAGATTCCAGCTGCCGCGGACGCTGTCCCCCGCCTCCTCCTCCTCGACGCGCTGAGAATAGAGCCGCTGCCTTTCTCCTGCAGAGAAATCCAGCTCCAGCGTTTCCGGTCTACCCTTGCGGGTGACTGGGATACCGAGTGCCCCCTGAAGGAAATACCAGACTTCCATCATTCTATTCAGAGGTATGGTGTTGACTAAACCCTTAGATGAGAATTCTTGAAGCAAACCTTGGCAAAACCAACTTAACTTAAAGCTACTTACTTACTCCCCTTCCACGTGTTAGGCTTAGGTCAGGCACACTGGGGTAGGCATAGTTAGAAGCACCAGTTGAGTATTTTAGCCTAATGTATATATGACTGTATATACTTTTAAACCATTGTATGGCTAAGAAACCATATCAATGCTTTTACAGTTCTATTTCGCAATACTTATCTTACTGTACGTACTTTTTATAATAACAAGTCTTGCAATTGTGGCAGTACATTTCTCTTGTACGAGAAGAAAGACTGTTCAATAAATGTTAACCTTTTATTGACAAACGCCCGTCTCTCTATTCTCTACATCTCGTGAAAGTAAACTGCACTAAACTGACTGAGTAAAATACATGTCTATTGTTTCACACGACCCTAGAGATTGACTCTTGATCTGAGGAGCAAAGTTGTCATGTTGCACGGTTGTTGGAAAGCTGAATCCCTTCTTGTCTGTGCCAGGGAATCTGATCACTTCCCATGCAGAGAAGAAAGTTTCCAGTGACCTCTGAGCTAGTTGGTAACACACCCAATTAAGTTTAGCATAGTCAGTGGAGGCCTGGAATATCCGCAGTTCCACGTCGATACTACTGTTTATGTTATTCCAATGCGCAGGGCCTAGTGGGAAACTAGGAACTACACTACATGGCGCCCAACGTTTGGTAAGGCGATAAACTAACGCAAGACGTTAGAGTAACTCAGTCGTGCATATTTCACACAGACCCCTTTCTCCCGTAAATACTCCAATAGACGTCTGGAGTGGGTGAAAGGTTAAAATCCGCCCGACCTTAGTAGGAAGAGATTCCTATGTAAAGCTCTGGTTTATTCAACGTTGAAGGATACAGTGTTCCAAAATATTGTGCACCTAATCTTTGTCTCCTTGGAGACCTACTCTGCAAACCTTGGATTTTTACAATGCCAGAAAATAACGGAACCACTGGGGCCGCAGTAAATGCAACTCAGCAGGATTCCGACGATATGGTACCGGGTGCAATAATCATCCGGGCACATTTAAGAAGATCTATAACTTTAAAACTTATAGAGAACGGACTGACACCTCAAGGTGGTACAGTAATTTTCGTGATAGAGGCTCACGAGTATTGGCAGACAGAGGTATTCTATTCATGGATAAACTTTCCAGCGGTAAACGCTATAACAAAAAAGTTTCACTATTACAAAATAGAGAAACCTCCGGAAGAGTACGCTCCTTTCGAGGAGATTGAAATTCCACTTAAATTTCAAGAGCACTTGCTCTGGTTTAATGGCGCCCTAAAACACAATGATCACATAACTAGGCTCGGTCCTCTAGGTAGACCAGGAGCCACGTGGCCGGTTCTAGCCAGCTACACACCACATCCTGACATAGTAAAAATGTCTAAGGAAGAGCTGTTAGTACAGCTCAAAACACTAATTAAAATACATAGGCAATTAGTCCAATATGTAATGCGGACTGCAACAGTCCAACCAGCTGTTAATACACCACAGCTGACCCCTCATCAGGGGAACACAAATAAAATTACACCACAGAACATACAGTCATGTCTTGGTAAAACACCCGTAAAACGGGAACAAATTCCTTTCTGGTTAGCACAGAAAATCACTCAAATAGAGGCAGTATTTCCTGATACTACCCCTATTGAGAAACACAGAATCTTGACCATCTGCCTTCCTATGGGAATCGCACCACACGTGGAGGACTGTGACACTTGGGGTACAGTCTTTGCTTCCATTTACACAAAAACACACGGTGTTCCGTCTATGGCGGTAGTACCAGAAGTGCTAAAACAGATTCAAAATGAATTCGGTCCAGAGCCCGCTTTAAATCTAGGTATGAAATTACTGAAAGACTTCAAGCAGGTCTCGGCTATATTATTAGCCAACATTAAAGGAGAAGCAGCATCTGTGGCGATCCGCCAGAAGTTGAAGGAAACAGATATAAAAGATCCTGTTGAGCTTGCAAAAATCATAGAAAAGTGCTTTAAAGAATTAGGTAGAGACAGCTTGGGTGGGAAACCGGTAAAGCCCCAACTGCTCGAAAATCCTGAAAAATTATTTATTAAAAATAATTTAAACACTCCTAAAAAGAGCTGGGATGGAAATAAACAATCAAGTCAAGTCAAGTCAAAACATTTATATAGCGCACTACATACCCAGAGGGTTTCAAGGCGCTTAGGAAGGGGAGGTGGATTATTTGTCAAATAACCACGTTTTAAGCTGCTTTCTGAACGCTAGGTGGTTCTGGGTGAGGCGAAGGTAAGCGGGGAGTGAGTTCCATGTTTTGGCAGCCAGGTATGAGAAGGATCTGCCTCCCGTGGTGGTCTTGTTGATGCGAGGTACAGTGGCGAAGGCTTGGCTGGAAGAGCGGAGTTGGCGGGAGGGGGTGTAGAAGGACAGTCGAGAGTTGAGGCATTCTGGTCCGATGTCGTAGAGTGATTTGTGTGCGTGGGTAAGCAGTCGGAAGGTGATCCTCTTATTGACGGGTAGCCAGTGAAGGTCTTTAAGGTGACCGGAGATGTGTTCGTTGCGTGGGATGTCTAATATGAGTCTGGCTGAGGCGTTTTGGATTCGTTGTAGTTTCTTCTGGAGTTTAGCGGCGGTACCTGCGTAGAGGGTGTTACCGTAGTCCAGTCGGCTCGTGACTAGAGCGTGGGTGACTGTTTTCCTTGTTTCGGGGGGGATCCAGCGAAATGTTTTTCTGAGCATGCGAAGAATGTTAAAGCAGGAAGAGGATACAGCGCTAACTTGTCTGTTCATTGAGAGTGAAGAATCCAGGATGACGCCAAGGTTCCGTGCGTGGTCTGTCGGGATGGGTGCATTTCCGAGGGCTTCTGGCCACCAGGAGTCGTCCCATGCAGAGGGGGATTTACCTAAGATGAGTACTTCTGTTTTGTCTGAGTTCAGTTTCAGACGGCTTTGTTTCATCCATTCGGCGACTTCTTTCATTCCTTCGTGTAGGTTAGTTTTAGCGGTGCTGGGGTCCTTGGTGAGAGATAGGATCAGTTGAGTGTCATCCGCGTAAGAGATGATGTTGAGGTTGTGTTGGCGGGCGATGGCCGCGAGGGGGCTCATGTATACGTTGAAGAGGGTGGGGCTGAGTGAGGATCCTTGTGGTACGCCGCAGATGATTTCGGAGGCCTCGGATTTGAATGGTGGGAGGCGGACTCTCTGGGTTCTTCCGGTGAGGAACGAGGTGATCCATTCCAGTGCCATACCTTGGATTCCGATGTTTTTGAGGCGTTGTAAAAGGGTGCTGTGGCAGACTGTGTCGAAGGCTGCAGAGAGGTCGAGGAGGATGAGGGCGACTGTGTCTCCATTGTCCAGTAGAGTTCGAATGTCGTCTGTTGCTGCGATGAGGGCGGTCTCAGTGCTGTGTTTTGCTCGGAAGCCAGATTGTGAGGGGTCGAGTGATTTGTTGGCTTCGAGGAAGGCGGCGAGCTGGTTGTTGACAGCTTTCTCGATGACTTTGGCCGGGAATGGAAGGAGCGAGATGGGGCGGTAGTTTTTGAGTTCGGTGGGGTCCGCTGTTGGTTTTTTCAGAAGGGCGGTGAGTTCAGCGTGTTTCCAGTCTTCTGGGAAGGTAGCGGAGTTGAAGGAGCAGTTGATGACGTCTCGGAGGTGCGGTGCTATGACGGAGTCCGCTTTGTTGAAGATGTGGTGAGGGCATGGGTCTGTGGGGGATCCAGAGTGGATGGAATTCATCAGGCGGATGGTGTCCTCCGTGGAGATTGGGTTCCAGGCGTTAAGGGTGTTAACGGGGGGAAGATGGTCAGTTGATGGTAGGGTGGGTTGGCTTCCGGCTTGGTTGTCAAAGCTGTTGTGGATGTCAGCAATCTTGTTGTGGAAAAAAGAGGCTAGGGAATCGCAGAGGGTTTGAGAGGGGGTGATGTCGTTGGAGTTAGCTGAGGGGTTGGAAAATTCCTTGACGATGTTGAAAAGTTCCTTGCTGTTATGGGCGTTGTTGTCAAGTCGATCTTTGAATGCTGTTTTCTTGGCTTTCCGGATCAGTTCCTTGGGAAAACCTTTTCCCAAGGAAAAGGTTTTCCAGTCCAGAGGAAGGTCTCCTCGATGGAGCGAAAGAACTCCGACTCGAGAACCCCAGTCTCCCCAGAGGGAGCCCTCTGAGAAAAGATATAACCTTAGAAATAGGGAAAATCTGAAAAAACCTGATAGATATCAAAGTATTGATACACGTCCCTCTCGATCTCTTCCACAGAATTCGGAAAGAAGAGGACGGTCAGACCCAGGAGAGCACACCAAGTCCAAAGACAAGGAACCTGCTCAAAATAAGAAATCTCAATTTCAGAAAAAGAAGGTAGCCAGTATTAGAGTAATCAACCATGCCGAGAATACTGAGGACACAGTTGAAAAACGGGGAGTGGCCATTGACAATGTTGGACAGTGCAGCAGAAATCAGTATAGCATGCAAGATCTTGATGAGTCATCTGGAGACAGTGGACACGAATGAATACATTCAAGTTGAAACTGCCGACGCCAGACTTAGCGAGCCCCATAAAATATACGAAATAACATTGCGTATAGAGGGTGATAAGGAAAATTAAGGGTCTATTTTGGGATAAGCTCTCAAAAGGCTATGATATTCTGTTAGCTGAAAAAGATTGGCCCCCAGAGTTTGTCAGGGAGTGCCCTCGTGGCGAAGAAGTGATTATGCCTGCCTTCTCGAATCACATTCCGATTCACAAAAAATATACATATGCAAGGAAATGGGCAGTGGCCCAGGCACCTGCATTATATAAAAATCATGCAGGATGGGATGAGGATTCACCTCCTCACAAAATCCAATTGAAAAGTGAACCAACTGCCCAACGGCAGTATCCCATAAAGCAAGAAGCTAAAAAACAAGTCAGGGAGATCTTAGATCAACTTGTGTACCAGGGGGTGATTGAAACATGCACCTCTCAAATGAACAATCCTTTGTTTCCTGTCTCCAAGCCAGACAATTCATATCGTCTAGTTTTGGACTACAGACATCTTAATACATGTTGTAAAACTTTTGCAGTACAAAACTCGCATAGTGCAGCCCTAATGAATAATATAGTTAGGAAAAAATATAAAACGACATTAGACATATCTAATGGCTTCTTTTGTCAAAACATTGCACCAGAAAGCAGATATTTGACCGCTTTCTCTGCATTTGGGTCACAGAAAAAATTTTGTCGACTCCCACAGGGGTTCAAGAACAGCCCAGGACTATTCTCAGCTAGAGTAACAGAGTTACTACAAATCTATGATGATGAGGCATTATCTTACGTAGATGATATTTATCTCACAGACGACGACTTGGATACTCATTTGAAAAGAGTGAACACCATTATACTTGGGTTCGCAGCAGAGGGTTACAAATTCAACTTTAAAAAGTCTCGAATTGCCCATCTGACAGTACTGTTTTTAGGGTACGAATTATCAAGTGAAGGGAAAAGCCTAGCGGACAACTTCTTAGAGAAGTGCGCTGTACTCCAAGCTCCAAAAACGCTGAAGAATTTACAATCCATTCTAGGTTTTCTGAATTTCGGAAGAACTTACATTCTAAATTACGCAGAGAGGGTTAAACCTCTCTACGAACTAATTAAACCTGATTTTAAACAAATCAATTGGACTCAAAAACACACAGAAATTTTGAAATCACTGCAAACAGACATGTTAGCAAAAACAAAATTAGATACACGTGACAACACACGTGATCTTGTAATCCGAGTCATCCCAGGAAGATGCGGATTCACATACCTAACCTCTAATGAGGGAGAAAAGGTACCAATTTCAATTAAATCTCACTTGTACACACAAGCAGAAAAAACATTCAGTCACACAGAAAGAACTGTGAACGCAGTGCAAATCGCATTAGCAAATGAACGAGAACTAGCACACGGCAAACGGATTAATATCCTTACAGCGGAATCCGCCTTCGAAGCGCTATTCAGCCCAGTAAACCTGCCTACAGTGTCACTGGATCCGAAATGGATACAGTGTATAGATTCTCTAGGAGCGGAAGATGTGAAATACTATTTCGCCCCGCAATTCGAAGAACTGAATGATTTAGAATATGAAGAAGAATTTCCTCTGCCAATCGAAATTCTGCCTCTCCCACAATACGCCTGTATAATCTATACAGATAGCTTTGTACAGCATTTCAACGTAGAGAGAAAATCCTACGATGCAGCATGTGCGATCATTAAAGGTCGTTGGCTGTGCGGTAAATTCAGACCGAAAGTAACAAAAACTGAATCTGTAAGAAACTGTTCGGTTCAGAGAACTGAAATCAGATCTTTAAAGATGGCGCTCGAAAATGCAGAACGTGAATTCCCGACACTTATTGTGTGCGATTCTCATTTATGCGTCAACTCTTACAATAACAAACTGCAGAGTTGGATCGAAAACGACTACAAAGATGACACAGGTGCCACAATAAAGCATAAATTGCTCTGGTAACAAGTAGCTCTTTTACACAAAGAACTACAAAAGACTCACGTGATTCACGCACAGAGTCTTCAACGTGATGGCGTTCACGTTGCAGGGAATTCATTGGCTAATACAGCCACAGCGGAAGCAACTAAACCGGCTTCCGTAGCCACAAAAAAGCGTAGAGATAAATACATAGACGGGGAAACCATGCTGGCAGTAAAAACGACCGTAAAAGGTGACTGTGCAGCACTACCCGTAAACTATCCACTCAATTATGCATACATAATCGATGCAAACTCCGTTCCTTTTGCTCGAATCCCTGGAGTGGGGGACAGAGTAATTCCAAACACGAACAGGAGAATATTTTTAATAGCAGACGCACACATGGGATTGGGTCTGAGACACCAAACAATCAGGGACTCTCTGACTGAATTACAATCAGTATACTGGTGGCCGGGAATGAGTGTAGAACACCGAATATATGCAAACAACTGTGAAAACTGCAATAGGGATCGCAGTAGTGAACCATGCTACCGGCTACCGATCAGAAACAGCGTAACGCTGCCTGCACCCCAACCTGCGTCCTATTAATCAGTTAAGGCTAAACACACTTAAATAATGAGGTCTCCAGCGCTCGGCTGACGCTAGAACGGTTATAAAAGATTTGCGAGTCTTTATCGGCACATACGCAATTACCACGTTCCATTCTGACCAGGGTCCTGCTTTCAGCTCTCGAAACTGGGGGGAGGCCATGGCCAGCATGGGAATTGGGTTGCGGTATTCTTGTCCGTCGCACCCCGAAGGGAATAGTGTGGTAGAAAGAAAAAACCGTGACATAAAGCAATCTATAACAGCGAAGGTATTAGGTTCAGGCGCTGGGTGGGTCAAACATTTAATAAGTGTCCAGACTAGTCTTAACAACATGCCAAGAAATTCTCTAAAAGGTTTCAGCCTATACGAACTATTGTTCGGAATTAGAATGCGTATTCAGGACCTCGATAGTCAGATGTCAGTGGTACAAGAAAAAACAACAAACTTTGACATCAAAGATCGTTTGGCTGTTTTACAGGAACTGAACGAAACAAGAAAATCCTTAAGCAACATAAAGTTAAAGCAACAGCCAAGTACCACTGACGAGGCACCACCAGCAACAGCCCCAGCAAGGCCTGTCTGGATTCCAAAGATTGGGGATCTAGTCAGAGAAAAGATCGCGGTTAAGAAGGAATTTGGGCCTTCTTACAGAAAAGCAGTACCTGTCTTAGCAGTCACCGGAACAAGATCAGTTGTGCTACCGCCCCTTGCTGGTAAAAAGGAGAACAGAGTCGTGTCCATCGACCTGGTAAAACCACAAGCATGTGGCCTATAATCTACAGTAGGCCCAGTGGACTCCCAAGAAACAACAGAATACCCAAACTTGCAACAATCCAAGAGGTTCAAACTGAAAGACTCATCACATTCGATCAGCCTGCAGTGCACAAGGAAGGACTATGCAATAATGCCATGGAACTCGTGCCTCTTGAAACACAGATTGAAACAGTTCGTCAAGAAACAACACCGGTCTACACTAATGTGGCATCACAAAGTGCTACCGAGAGACAGATTGAAAGAACAATCCCATCAATTGACAGAACTGCCTCTGGTTATTTCATCAACTTCGACAACTTCTCTGAAGATCAAAACGACCCCGAAGTGATGCCAGAAACAAAACACAGGAATGAAACAGGAATGAAAACAATGCTGACAAATTCTAAATTGATATATTCAGAAGCATTTTATGACAAAATGATGACATTTGGTTTTGATTATTGGAAAAATAATATTGAAACGAAAACAATTTGGGGTACAAAAGATTGGCAGGTGCAAGGCATTGAAGCACTATTTAGAACCTGCATGATACCAGAACAAATGTTGTTTTTAAATGAAAAGAAAAGAAAGAGCAACGGAACTCTTTCATCAACTAAAGGAAATCTACCTTATTTCCCCTTGGCTAGAGTTCTGGTTCGGTCTAGGTGTATTTTTCCTCCTGCTTTGGCTCATCATGGTACTGTATTTGGGAAAATTCATTGAAGGAAAATATATTACAATGGACACAGCAAGTCAGAACATCAACCTAGTCCTGAAACCACACAGATCATCCCACGTGAAGAAAAGAGAACTGTCAACAGTAAATGTCACAGCAATTCCAATACCTGGTGGGGTAGTATGGGAGAAAACAGACTATGAGATCTATGGTCCGGTCGAAATCCTGAAGTATCCTCATCAACTAAAGGTTTCCTTAAGTGACTTTGTGACACCTAGTACATTCTCTGATGATTGGGACTTTAACAGTATTAATGACATGATGTCTGATTTAGTAATGTCAGCTAGATTCACAGATCATGATGATTTACAAGGTTCATCTAGTTATGAGCAGTTATTCTGTTACACCCACTATGGGGATCACTACTTGCATAAATATGCACAGCCTAGAAACGTTTTTATGTATAATCAATGGGAACATTGTTCTACAGCACCTAAAAGCAGTTCTAAAGCATTTTTTGAGAAATTCAAATACTTCTCAGGGTTTAACACCAGTGATGCAGAAACGTTTTATTATAAACTGTTAGAAAAAACAGGAATGAAAACAATGCTGACAAATTCTAAATTGATATATTCAGAAGCATTTTATGACAAAATGATGACATTTGGTTTTGATTATTGGAAAAATAATATTGAAACGAAAACAATTTGGGGTACAAAAGATTGGCAGGTGCAAGGCATTGAAGCACTATTTAGAACCTGCATGATACCAGAACAAATGTTGTTTTTAAATGACACAATACACCAAACATCTTGTCTTGGCCTAGCTAAGATCAAAGACCTTAAAACACTGTCTATACCAAAGCCAATACCTGAAAATACAACAACAGATATTGAGTTAGGCGTGTCACAAATTCTACATTTTAACAGAACACATCCTGATTGGAAAAAGTGGTTAATCTGGCCTACTGACACAAACAGCTGTCAAGATAGATTCCTGAATAAAACACAGGGGTTAACAATGACCAGATTAGACTCGAGATACTCCCAGAGACAACATCCAGGGATTATAACAACATACAGTGTAGGGAAACTCTGCCTTGAATGGCTAACATCATCCACACTGGCTGAAATTAAGCAACACTTGTCTTTACTAAAAGATGGTGCTGATTTGCGCGATTTCATTCTTGGACCACGCAAACAGCGTCAAAAGCGTTTCATAGCGACCAGTATCTATGCTGCTTACAACGAGGCTTGGAAAGTCAAACAAATTGAAACTGCTGAGAAAATACGAGAAATTGATCGTATTAATTTGGAGAAATCACTTTCTGTAGTAGACAATGGGTTAATGACTCTGTCTTCCAGAATATATTCGTTGGACAATATTGTATCCTCTGCCTTTTATGTGATAGATAGAGACTTGCTAATGCTACAACATGGCCAGTCGCAATTACATTCTATTATAGAATTAGGCTGGACGCTGCAAAATCTTCGTTCAGGCTATGTGCCTTGGCGTTTAATCAACACAACGTCATTATTTTCCATTTTTAACCTTACTGATAAACAGATCAGTTTGGCACAGAAAGGAGCAGACTATACAATCCTGAGCATCGAAAAACTCGAGAGATTACCATTGACAATGTCAGAGAGTCCTGTCATTGAATGGATAATACACGGAATTATCACCGTTCCGATAACAACTTTCCGATTTAAAAAGTGCCTTGAGTACATACCTGCTGGCCAGTATGAACAATTGGGTAAAGGATATGTAAAATCAGAATGGAAATTACCATACACTCATTCTTGCTATAGTGACAGCGACAAAAATGTATTTCTTAGTGGTGACAACTGTAAACATTCACTAAGCGGTATACTTTTGTGTCAGGGTATTAATTTACACAGAGCATGTGATGGAAATTCTAACAACCTTTCATGCCACCAGCTAGTCACACCTGCAACTCAGATAGAGCCCTTCTTTATGCAACTTTCAAACGGGAGTTACATTCTTAGAACGGATCACAGATGTTGTGGCCTTGTGCCAGGGAAAAGTTATCTAGTAAGAGTAACATCCATGGTCAAATGCTGTATGCAAGCATTGTTTCCGAGTGGGCCTGCAGACACAGTGACTCCCATCTGGCCTCGTCTGAATCTCTATTCTATACGAATTGATACATTAAGCAAAATGAAATCTGTACTTTTACAGACAACAGTGCCTATAACGTCATCAAAAGAAGAGACGTATGATCTTCTAGTTGCAAGGACATCTACTGAAGTTCATGACCTTTTATCAACAAATTGCCCCGTGCATTTCGTAGAAATGTTGAGCCAACTCCTTAACATGTCTAGTGCCACAAGCATCCCAGGCATATTTAAGACAGTCTTTACGGGACTTCTAACACCCTTCCAGGCAAGTTTGGGAATCGTTCCTAATTTTGTACACTCTGTTTTTGGCGGCATACCATTATTTTTGGGACTTGTAGCAGGGATTTTATTTTTGACCCTCCTGCTTCGTTATGGCAAGCCGAAACTCAGACATAGCTCCCATGGGAATGGAAGAGACAATCCTAGCAATGCGCTACCGGGACAGGATAACTAACGTCCTTGGATTGGCCAGGCTGAGAGATCTAAACATGACCTGGTTCCTTTCATTCAGACCTATATGGCAGAACTGTATCTTACCGGTACTAAGATGTATGCTATGCGGCGATGAATGCGTGTTGGACATCTGTCTTTCACTTCCATCAGCAGTACCAATGGACGTCGATACTTTGCTCAGTCCAATAACGGCTCACGCATTGTGTTGTCCCCAGCGGCTACCAATCCTGATGACAGCATTCGTTGAGACTCCTGTACTACGACTAGGTGGTAACAGTGGAGCAAGTGACAAAAGCAACATCACCCAGGTACGACCTTCTGTGAGCATTGCTGCTCCTGACTACGATGACAGCAATCATTCTCACACCTGCCAAGTTACAGCGCTATCTAATTTGGTTGAACTGTCACCTGATTTTGTAGACCAATTCTTTGAGAGCCTGTCTGATACGATGTTCTCACCCGTACAGAAACAATAACTTTTGAGAAGCTTTCCGACTCACAGCGTTCTCATGAACTCTGAATTCGGCCTTCAGTTTTGATCAACAAAAACTGCAGAAAGTGTTGGAACTCTATTTTCCCGTTCAAGCATTAATTCTTTTGAATTGGATATTTTTAATATTCACCCTTTTTTGGCACGAACAATTCTTTGCTTAACGTAAAAACTATTCTTAGAGAACAGAAGCTTCACACTTCTATTTCTAAACACATCTAGAGACATAACAACATTACATCAGCCTCTAGCACATGTTATTGCAATGCATTTATATGTGATGATTTATCTCGCCCTTCTTCTGTCAGAGATACTTCATGTGTAATTCTTTTTGCATAATCGTTCATTGATTTCATATGCAATAATTTTTGAATGATTTCTATGCTTCAAAAACGTACAGTACCTAAATTTCAAGTATTACAAATATGCCTATTTCGAATGCTTATATGTATTTTGGGGTGGGAAATGTTACATATGCATCCTATTGCTCTAGTTTTAGTAATTTGATGGACATGAATACGTGGAGTGGGTGTTATGTGTTTATCTAGGTTCCTGATCGATACTGTGACCTTATGCCCCTATTCGGCTATAAATCCATTTATTCCCTATATTGGCATAACCGTTCAAGTGCGATTTTCAGAAAAGTCATCTCTGGCCTCACACGAACAGAGCCACATTCCAGCATAGCTCTCTGCCACTTCCTTTGCGACCAATTAGTGCAATGACAGGGCAGGAGTCACTATCTGATATTCCTAGATTAACACTCCGAGTTCTTCAACAAGATAAAAACTCAGCAAACCTGGAAATCCCCGCTTGCTGTGTTTTGATTAGTAATGGAACTCTAATGAGCAACTGATAACTATCACTTCCTAGTGACATATTTAATTGACGTCTTATGTCCAGCAAACTTGCGTCAAACCCGGCACCTGTCAGGTATAAATATTACCAACGTTGCCTTAAGCAATAGCTCGTTGCTCGTTGCCTGTTGTTAGCTGTCTGCAAGACCCCGTGTTGGTGAAGCTAGCACCCTGTCGCTGCAGACTGCTGTCCCCTTGGTGGTGAACCTACTGATACAATTATCGCTGCTAAAGCGCGAACGATGGTGCAGTACGCTTAGGAGCTGAACAGCCGTCCCTCTGCGAAGACATCCAGCAGATTCCAGCTGCCGCGGACGCTGTCCCCCGCCTCCTCCTCCTCGACGCGCTGAGAAGAGAGCCGCTGCCTTTCTCCTGCAGAGAAATCCAGCTCCAGCGTTTCCGGTCTACCCTTGCGGGTGACTGGGATACCGAGTGCCCCCTGAAGGAAATACCAGACTTCCATCATTCTATTCAGAGGTATGGTGTTGACTAAACCCTTAGATGAGAATTCTTGAAGCAAACCTTGGCAAAACCAACTTAACTTAAAGCTACTTACTTACTCCCCTTCCACGTGTTAGGCTTAGGTCAGGCACACTGGGGTAGGCATAGTTAGAAGCACCAGTTGAGTATTTTAGCCTAATGTATATATGACTGTATATATGTTTTATTACTTTTAAACCATTGTATGGCTAAGAAACCATATCAATGCTTTTACAGTTCTATTTCGCAATACTTATCTTACTGTACGTACTTTTTATAATAACAAGTCTTGCAATTGTGGCAATACATTTCTCTTGTACGAGAAGAAAGACTGTTCAATAAATGTTAACCTTTTATTGACAAACGCCCGTCTCTCTATTCTCTACATCTCGTGAAAGTAAACTGCACTAAACTGACTGAGTGAAATACATGTCTATTGTTTCACACGACCCTAGAGATTGACTCTTGATCTGAGGAGCAAAGTTGTCATGTTGCACGGTTGTTGGAAAGCTGAATCCCTTCTTGTCTGTGCCAGGGAATCTGATCACTTCCCATGCAGAGAAGAAAGTTTCCAGTGACCTCTGAGCTAGTTGGTAACACACCCAATTAAGTTTAGCATAGTCAGTGGAGGCCTGGAATTTCCGCAGTTCCACGTCGATACTACTGTTAATGTTATTCCAATGCGCAGGGCCTAGTGGGAAACTAGGAACTACACTACATCACCTAGGAGAGACCTATTGGCTTTGCCAATGCTTGTTAATAAAAATTGGGAACGGAGGTCCCTAAGGTAAGGATAACAAAAGTTTTTTTAAACAAACTCTTTGGATTGCTCAAAACGCTGGTCATCAGCAATCGAGAGCTAATTAGATCAATAAACAATGAGGTGAATGTGTACTTGGTTCCCACACCTAGAGATACAATTGTGCGAAGTCGATGTGTTTTGACTCAATGTTAATAAAGGATCATCATCAGGACTGAGGTCAATATTGACCCGAGACAGAGTCGTCAGGGACACACACATTGGTACACAATGTAAGGAATAAAGACCTTAAGGGCTGCGAGGCTGACGTGTCTCAACGCTGGACCGCCATACATAAAGGCATTAACAGGATTGGGGGCTTCAAGACTGCACGTGTCCAATGAAGTGGTCGCGTCCATCATGGGTGCTGCTATCCCGGGCCAGTCAGAATGGTTCAGTACGATTGGTAACTGTCCTACAGCAACCAGTGGCTGTGCTGATACAAAGGTGCCACCTCCAAGGATGTAACACCTACAATATCCCCATGTGTTTGTTTCTTGTGTGTGTGTCTGAGTGTGTGCGTGTTTGTGTGCCAGTGTGTGTGTGTGTCTGTCTGTGTCGGTCTGTGTGTGTACATGTTTGTGTGCCTGTGTGTGTGTCTGTGTGTGTTTGTCTGTATGTGTGTCTGTGTGTTTGTGTGTCTGTGTGTGTGTTTGTCTGTGTGTGTGTTTGTCTGTATGTGTGTGTCTGTGTGGGGGTGTGTGGGTGTGGGGATGTGTGTCTGTGAGTATGTTTGCACATGCAGTGTGCTGGCTCTCACACCCATCCTTTTGAAGATGTAGTAGTGAGCTGCCCGTATATCTTCATTCGTGACAAAACAAAAGCTGCAAAGGTGTAGCCCATACTGCTGTTTCCTGTATGTGTTTCTTGTGTGTGTGTGGGGGGGTTTATTGTACTTGTCTGTGTGCATTTCTTGTGTGTGTGTGTTTATGTGTGTCTGCGTGTGTGCGTTTTGTGTGTGTATTTGTTCAGCGTGTTTCTGTTTATGTTTGTGCATGTCTTTCTTTTACGTGTCTGTGTATGTCTTTTTGTGTGTGTGTGTGTGTGTCTTTGTGTGTGTGTTCACAGACGAAGAAACAGAGATGTCTCACTTCCATCCCTTTGAAGACACAGCAGTGGGATGCTCACATATATCTTAATTCTTGACAATCCAAAAACTGTAAAATGTACTCCACACCCATCTTCCCAAATATACCTGAACTACACCCCTCCTAAAGGATATTCACTTGGTTACCCCTTAGCATACCATTACTTTAAAGCACATTCTTGTTGCAGAGCACTGTGCTACTCTATTAAGAGTCTCAAAGTACAAGAGGTTTATTCTTTGTTAGCTGGAGGCACATATCAAACAAAGCACTCCATCGAGGCTCGTGCGTGCTGCAGAAATTCCATTGCAATCAATTCAACTCAATTACTTTATTCGGATAAAAACATATCCATAAAAAGATGAGTCACATTTCAACATACAAAATACACAGTTGCATCGTGATATCAAATATAAAATCGAATACATTAATACATTGTTCATAAAGTGCACATCATATTACGGGCTCGCACAGCAGAGTTAAAAAAAAGGACCTATTCAGAAGATAAATTCATCAACTTCCAGGAGGAGAATAGATCTATATGCAATTTCAAGGTGGACAGGTGTTATATTAAAAAAAAAAGGTATGAAAAGCCATTCAGCATACTTTACATAAAACTTAAAAAATGTAATGTGGTCTGCCTACTCTGACCATCGCAGGGGCAGGGCAAATGATCACGGTCAGCATGAAAGCCGAGGGGAAAACAAAGTAAACATGTGAAGGTGCCTGGTCTTAGGCGAAAGAGGAGCCCCCTCTCCCGCTGGCCTATTGGTTTTGTACGGTAGCAAGCCAGCTGATAATGAGTATTCTCAATGGACATAAAAGCACCTACAGTTGGTTTCTTGGACTCCCTTTCTAGTCTTCCTTTACTATAATATGTGTCGAGTGCTGTTCGAACTTCTTTTTTGCTAACGATATCTGTCTCATTTGGGCTTGCAAAAATGTGTTCACAGTTAGCTCTGCTTAGGCTAGAACGCACCTCTGCTAACCAGGGGATGTCCATTCTCTTTTCACATTTGAGAAAATCTCCAATAATCTTGTGTGAGAGTCGCCGCTGGGTTTTTACAAATTGCAAGCCAGAATAGTACGGGCCGTGCCTTTATGTAAATTCAATTCACTATGGCAGGCATATTGGGACGTGGATACTGGGGCGCCCAAATGTTTTCTTCAGAAGCTATTTTCTTCACTCTGGGTGCTGCAGCTGCTTGAGAATCCCCAGACCACTGCACCATAGGTTTCCATGGGGATGCACTGGAGTTTCATTTTGTTTACGATAGCCAAGACGCCCCCGTCATCTTCGGTTGTGGTAGGCTAAGAACCGAGTTAATGGCTTTGTTCCTACCACATGCCATGTGGTCAAACCAGGAACCATTAGCAGCGAAAACCAGCCCCAGATAGGGAAAAGTGCTAGTGCATTATAAACTTTGATTGCCCACGGCCATGGAGTTTAAAAGACGCTTCTTATGCCCACAAGCCATTATAACATATTTTTTTAATTAGTGCATAGATCTAAAGTGGCCATATAATCGACAAAACCCCATACTAAAAGGTGTAGAGCTATAGGTGTGCAGCCCATTAAAACCGCTTCATCGGGGTATAGTAGGGTAGGAAGTATATTGCAGTTAACTCTGGGGACATCATTGGTTAAATCAATCAGTGTTTTATGTAAGTTATTGATAGATATGATAACAAGCATTGCAATGCAAATTAATCTCGCATTTGTTAAAGTTAGATGTGTTGGCATTGTAAATGAGTATTTTACCCATGTGTTTTGGATTAGAGTGGAGTGGATGTATGCGGTGAGGAGTAGAATTATGTGGGTTATATTGAAATTGTTAGCTGTGGGATTGTATGTGGTGGAATTGTGTGTTGTGGAGTGGATTTGTGTAATGGATTTATGTGGCATGGTGTGAAGTGGAAATATGTGGATGGTAATTACATGGTATTAAGTGTACTGGAATTATGTGGAGTGGGGTTGTGTGTCATACAGTGTCATTATGAGGAATGGCATTTTTTGTTGTGGATGATATGTTGTGGAGTTTGATTATGTGGTGTGCTGTTAAATTGTGTGGTATGGTGTGGAATTCATTGCTGTGGATTGGATGTGTATTTGGTTTGTTGCGCGATTATGTTATTGACTTGAAAAATGTGGTTTGTTGTCAAATTACATGGTGTAGAATGGAAATGTGTTGAGTTGAATTGTGTGGCGTGGAAGTATATGGCGTTGAGTGAAATTATGCTGTTTATAATCATGTGGCATGGTGTGAAGTGTATTTGTGTGGATTGTGTTACCAAAGAAAAGGCATGAAGCAATGAAAGGGTGCAGTATTATTGATTGTTACTAGGTGTCCCAGAGGAGTTACAAAAGCACCTATGTTAGCCTTATAAGGTACTGCACCCTTAATCTATACTAATATAATGAAGAGAGAGCCCAAACCTTTGAGGCGGGTAATCTCAGGAACCACAGCACCAATCACAACACCCAATACAGCGTTGGAAAGGGCAGTTGCAGCAGAAAGACATAGGCTATGCAGACGCCCACCATATACATTTAAAAGGTAAAAGAACCGTGCCAGCAAAGTAGTCCCTTGTGGGCGTGTCTGCGTTGTGCTGTGGGCGTGACAAAAACGCTGGGGGCATGTGGTACGTTCCGCCCTGCATGCCTTGTCTCATATCGTGTGCTGTGGGCGTATGCTGGGGGCGTGGGCTTGTGCGGGGCACGGCATTACGGAAAAAAAAGCGAGCATTGTGCCCAATATTTCATTGTTTTTTCTTCCCAGGTTCTGTACATTCCAGCTCCGGGTGTCCACCCTGCTCCCTTTAAATACCCCTAGCCCTGAACCCTAAATATACCCCTGTACCCCAAAACCCATACTTATCCCTAAACCCTAAAACTAACTCTGTACCCCGTAACCCAAAACTATATCTGAACCCTTAAAATACCCGAACACCCCAAAACACATACCTCAGTACCCCAAAACATATACCCCTATACCCATACTTACCTTATCCAAACATTTTTAAAAAACATGCTTTTACCATTCATGCATTTACAACGAAATTCTTTGTAAATGTATGCGTGATAAAAGCATATAAAATGTAATGCCATGCGTTATAATGGCATTGCGGAGTCATAGAACACTCGTAATGAAAGTATGCGGAGTGAAGGTATGCGGAAAGAAAGTTGAGGAATAATGGGTGTTTACCTTCCCCCGGTAACTACATTGGTGGCACGGCGGCCCACATCTCCAGCAACATACTCATATTTTTTCACCACCGATCTGAAAAATGCACAGGTCTCTCTCATTGATGGCCAGCACCGACATACACTTTTAGACACACCTCCCACCACAAGTTCTAGAATTGCGAACTTTAGAGCTGGGGAGCTACGTTCGAATCTCGGCATCAGCTCAACATCCTGTGATTCCAGGCAAATCGCTTTGTCTCCCCATGCCTACCACAAATGAATGTGTTCTTCTGGAATGTAAATTGTGCTCATGCCATGTCGAGTTTGTGCTATATAATATTGCAAGGAAAAATAAAGTAGGGAAACTCGAGTTCACACACTACTTAACGCGCACTCTTAAGTGCATCAGCAGTGCACTGTGAATCGGAGCGTTTCACAGGCCTGTCACAGATAAGAAATGCTATCAAAACGAAATCCTACAAGACAATATACTACTGGCCGGCAGCAATTCATACCCGGAAAACGTCGGGACGGGCTGCTAGTGCAATTATAAAGAGAAAGATTGCATTTAGGCAGAAGTACGTTATGTGGCTAATAGACGTGCCTTTACAGCTCCACAGGGCCACTGAAGAAACCCGTTAAATAGTACTGGTTCCAACCGATGTTGAGGCAGAGGACGTGTAGGGACATTGTAAAAAGGTTTACAGCAAAGCAAGGGTGCTGGGAAGCATGAAGATAAAAGAAATGCTGGGGACTAAAAAGTTAATGAATACTATTTCAAAGAGGGTTTAATAAGCACAAAGGAGCAATACCGTAAAAAAAGGAGTAAAGCTAGAGGCCGTTAGGAGAAAGTGAAGGGTAAGCAGGCCAGATATGTGTTGCTTGCTTTCATTATCTGCTCATGAAACAGAACAGAAGGTTAAAAAGGCGAAATGAGAGAAAGGGTAAGACTGAGTAATGGGTGAGTAAGACACAGGAAGGGCAGAGACAGTGAGCAGAGAGGGGATTAAAAGAGGAACAACAATAAGAACAAAATATGCGAGGAAAGAGTGGGAAGAAGCAGGTCAAAAGAAAGGGGAAGAAGAGTGGGAGAAAAGAGGCAGCTGGGGGCAGGAAGAGGAGAGACAGAAAGAACCATGAAGGGAAGCGTGAGAGAAGGGAGGCATGAGACAGGAGGCAAGAGACGGCTGAAGATAGAACGAATGGCGGAGGCAGAAAAAAGAGGGGGGAGCAGGTGAGGAAAACAAGAAGGAGGTAAAGATGGGGCAGAATATGAACAAAGCAATGCGCATGGAATGAACCTGAAGCCACGAAAAAATACATTGGGGGAGGGGCGAGAAGAAGAGGAAGAATGTTGAAAAGCAATCACAGCATGGGAGGGCCTGAGAACCAGAGGGTAGAGGGGGTAAAGGTGCAGCATGATCGCCATACAAGGCCTGGGGCTGATATGCCATGAGTCAAAGACTTTGTGGCAGATCTACAAGGAAGTACCGCAGCGTGGCACTGCAAGCCCTTTGGCTGCGCCACGCTGCAGCACTTTCAAAGCACTGGGATGCGAAATATTTACAAGAATATGTCGCATCGCTGTGCTTCCCCCTGCGCTGGCGCACAAACAGCAGCAATGCGCTGGCACAGGCACTCTTGCACCATGGTGCAAGGATGCGTGCATCGTGGGGAGATTGTTTTTTTGCAGGAAGGGGCAGCTTCCAGCACAAAAACAATCACTACAAGCATTTTCCTCTGTCAATGCATGCTGTAGACTGCAGCCCGCATTGAAAGAGGAAAAAACGAGGAGAAATAAAAACTTTTCTCCTCTTTGTGCCTCGCTACGCCACCTCTAGTGTGGCGCAGCATTCAGAAGCATCTCCAGATTTTCGATTTTTCGTAAATCTGGAGATGTGTCTTGTTCCATGGGTGTGGCGTGGGCACACCCACAGCAAAACCCATGTAACGCCCTTTCAACGCAAAGTGCTGCTTGTGAAGTGGCCATATTTACAAGGAGATGAAAAGTCACGCACAGTGGCTTTTCCTGTCCTTGTAAATATGGAGTAGCCCCCAGCGCCACCAGTACGACACAAAAAGAGACATACAAGTGGCGCACGGGCTTGTAAATCTGCCCCTGTGTGATCTACCTGAAAGATGCACCTATTTTCAGTAAAGCTTTTTCTCTGCACACATAAGCGGCGCAGTGTGCACTTTGAACATGTTGCTAAGTACCTATATTTTCGCTAGCCCTAACACCCATGATGGTGCAGCAGTATGAGAGCAGCAGCAGTATGAGAGAAGCGAAAAATTACTCTCTTCTCTCGGTGTCAGTGAAAGATATGTCTGCCAAAAAATATAAAGCCACTGTATGTGCTCTCTCTCCCCACCTTCCCCAGAGGCCCCATAATATTAAAAAAAAGTGCTGTTAGTGAGTAAAGTAAAAAAACACTCTCAGACAGGAAACATAGAGTGCAGAGCAGTGAAGAGAGTAGAAAATTAGATTTCGCCACAGATTAATTAAGCAAAGAACATCAGATTTACACAGAGCAATAATAAAAAAAATGTTAACTTATGCAATACAGTTTATTAAAAATATGCTAATTAATCGGCCAGCAGCCCTTACTACCCGCCCGCATCATACGTTTTCTTTTATATGGGAGAGAGAGGAGTGAGGAGACAATTGGCCGAGCAAGTAGAGAGCTGACCCCCTCAAGATGGCGGCTCTATGCGGCAGTAGAAGAAAAGAGAACAAGGCATGGCAATGAAGACGCCAACAATCATGTTTCTCTTTCTTGAGCGACAAGTTTAAACATTAGTTCCCACATTTGTGAGAGTAAGCGCGATTTTCGTTGTGAATAAAAAAAATTAACCTGTGTTTTGGTTTGGAGTCCAGTGGCCTTGAAACCTGATGTTTGTGGCTCCCAGAATGTTGGAACCAGAGGGCGGGTGTAGTCTGCATAGACACGGCATGCCGAGCAGCTGCGGCGCAGGTGGTGCTCTTAGGCAACCGCAACTGCTGTGGAAGACAGTGGGTAGGAGCGTCCATTGGCCTCACAGGGGGAGCGGCGCGTGACGTCTCCCCCTGCGGTTTTCGCGCACATTGCAATAGTCCAGGCGCGAGATAGGGAGGGAGCATCAGGGCAGGTTCTCAGCGCGTAGGTTGTGAGGAGATTAGGCGCAGGCAGGTTAGAGTCAGGTATTTTGCTCTTCTAGCGAAATCGTGTGTCGGAAAGTGTTATTTACGAGTTTTTCGTTTGAGGCGGAGGTTAGTTTTAGCAGTGGTTAGTTTCAGCATGGAGATGAGTGAGCAGCTGGTGGCAGCCTTGAGAGTGATTCAGCAGGAAGGGAGAGAGGACATGCTGACGCAGTCGGCACTTCAAGAGATGCTTCCACCTAAGCGTCCCCCACAGAGAAAAGCGGCAAAGGGGGTGAAGTACGCCATTGAGGCTTGTCAGCCAGCTTCTGTCAAAAAAGGAAGCAGGAGAGCTCGCTCTTTGAGCGCAGGTGTTGACAAGCCATCGAGACCTTGTGTGACAGGAAAATTCGAGGTTGTACGCAGGGCTACATTCCCTCACGCGTCCACAAGCGGTGAGTGTTATTGATAGCAGGCAAACATTTTCTGAGGTGAATGCGCAGGTTGTGGGCACAACCACGGGGGCCTCTAAGGGTACTACGCTGGTTGCCCTCAAGAGAAAAGGAAAAGAAAAGGTCGTCAAGAAGCTGGCAGTTACCCAAGACAGGTCGGGTGGCCCGAGTTTACCTTTGCTACCATCACCACTGAGCGTTTTGCCCGTTTTTGAGGACTCTTGTATGGACAATGGGCAAACCAATGTCAGTCAGAAATTTATCGTAAGGGGGCGGACGGGCTCTTTGGTGGCTTATTCCAGTGACAGCGACGATGATGAAGATTTTGAAGCGCAGAGCCTTCAGGATAACCCCCACCTCGCGATACCCAGACAATTACCTCAGAATAGTAGCGGGTTAGTGCGAACAGCAGAGTTTAGCTTAGTAAGGCCACCCTCGTCTAAGCTGGGAGGGCCCGTGCCCATCAGCAGGTTGGTGTACCTGAGTAGACACAGGAGGCGAGTGATTCGGAGTTTGACAGCGATTCTGACGGCAAAAAGGAAAGAGAGGACGACGGCGTACCTGAGCAAAGAAATTATACATTTTCTTCAGGTCAAGAAGTCAGGAGATGGGATACCGAATATTTATTTCCGCGTGCTCGCCCTTCACCGTATGCCACACCAAACACGAGGAGCATGCAAACCAAGAGCGGCAACGGTCAGTGGGTTTGAGTTGAGCACCCAAGCTCCGCTGATAAACATTCAGAGAGACATATTTCTGCAGAAGACTTCACTTTTTCGCGAAGTGCTCGCGACATTGCTAAGGCGCAGATGGTTGGTTACCAGAATATGCCATCTGTTCACGTGGCAGCCTCTACTGTATCACCGTACATTGAGGGGCTTGGTAATGTATATCCTAGCGAATCCAGAGCGGATTTTCCGCGGTCAGGCAGACCTCTAGAGCGGAGTTCTGATCTGGTTTGGTCGACCTTTGATGGCGGGGTAGGGGACGGGGCTTGTCCTGGTACGAGTGGGGGGTCAGAGGTGAGGGGTGAGCTTAGTCAGGCCAGAAAAGGACAGGCTGGAAAATCGATAAAGGGCAAGAAAATTGTGCATAACAAACAAAGCGTTTTGGGTACAGCTGGTAAAGCGCAAAAAAAGGGCAGGGGGGCAACAAACTCTTCTTTATTGTTTCAGAGGTCAAGTGCGGACTCTTCTGCAGTCGAGCTGACGCCAAGAGATTATCAAGAGCGGATGTCTCCAACGGAGTTGCAGCAGCGAGCGGTACAGCTACCATGCGGTAAGCCTCATTGGTGGGCAGTGTGGGACGAGGGACGGGATAGAGGGGTGAATGTTCGAACTTTACCTGTGGTAAAAATAGTAGGGGACAGGGAAGGTAGGAAGAGTGTGTCGTTAGACAATTCAATATCATCTGGGGTACTGACACCGCTTAGTGCACTAGGTGAAGGAGAGTCCCCTCAGGGGTTAGTCACTCTGGAGGGAGGGCGTCCACAGGACGCGGTGTAAGATCTGATAGTGTCGCAGGGTTTCCGTTCTCTCACAGAACTGTGCTCAGAGACCTAGAACCTGGGTGAGTCAGGGTGACCCACAACTCACCTATGTTTCAGAAATTCCCTTACCAGGCTAGCTACAGTATCTCATCGGCAGTGAATACTTCCCGATGTCTTAGACAATCCAGAACATGAACTTAGAATACCTCAGGTATCGTGGAACACATGAACACTCTTTCGTTATATTATCATTCCAAACCGAAACTGGGAGGCAATGAGAACACGTGCAAGTTTGAAATGTTTATTTTTTCAATGCAACATTCTCAAACGCAGTATCTTGTATAATATCAGCATACATATTATAAAAATCAGAGTCAGCAGCATAGTCACTAATCCATAGTAAGCAAACTGTGATAACATATTATGATGCAAAATCTATAGAATTCTGTATCATCTATATTTCGCGCACCCTAATTAGCATAGTATATTATATCTAAGAAGGTCTCATCTGGGCTTTAGCTGGGCGAACCCATACCTCAAATTCTCAGTAGGAGGAGATCACATCAACAGCTACCAGCTCTCAGCATGTACAGCATCAAGTCTTCTCTAAATCCCTGTAACTGTATCTTGAACTCACGTAAAGCCCAAAGTTGGCACAAACATTATTTGTGTTATGACTAACGTAGTGCGAGGATCAGGCCTACAATAACCTTGTGTTAGAGTGTGCAGTTCTCAGTGTGCAGACAGTTGTACCAAGTGTTCCAGGCACGACTGATACCAGTACAATAATATATTATTCTGAAGTAAATCACATCTTTCGTCTAGGTTAAAAGCTGTAATAACAATTAAGTGTCGTGTGCAAACCGAAGCAGAAAGAAAATATGGCGTTTAAACATTTAATAAGCACATGCCAACTTAACACAATCTATGGAAACGTAATAACCATATGACACCCCCCCAATGGTCCGAGGACGGTCAAAAGACAAATATATAAGCCAATACTCTATGAGAGGCAAGATTTGAAAGCAGAGTTCAATGATATTGAGCCAAGCTAAATGTATGTAATGTATGTAAAATTTAAAAAATACAAAATTCATGTATGAATGCCTATAGTGGCCACACAAAATATAAAAAAAACGAACTTGAGGCCTGAATATAATAAATAGGCCTAGAACATATGAAAAAATCGAATGTTTGTATTGAAACTGGCACCATTCAGAATTACTAAAAAGTCACGTGCCATATAGATGGAAGTATTCAGAGTCATTCCTCGTTGAATGAATATGCAAAATATGTAGCAACAGCTTCCAACATAAAATCACTGTCATCATCCGAAAACAGTTCAGCCATCCAATTAAGCAATGGGAAAGAACATACGTGCTCCTCCAGTACTGAATCCTCTAGCATCATCAGAGGACAACTCAGTGGGTTCTCGAGAACGCTCTGTGCCAGAAAGTCATGCGCTGCTGCGAATATGTCCCACTGACCCATTAGTCCATGCATCGCTGCCACAGCCATAACCCTTTCGCCAGAACAGACCAACTCATGAGCCACTACGGGGGACATCAGCTGATCAAAGTCGACGTCAGGAGAAGTCGGTAAACAGAGACACAAATCAATGACCCAGTCGAAATCACAGCTCAGGCAATGAAACACAGGCTGGACACAGGTGAAATAGGAAAATCTGAAAGATAATCCAAAAGCCGTGCTTAAAGTCGCAAGCGGCAGGGATCCATAATAATCAAGCATCCGGTTGCGAAACTGCATCAGTAGATGCTGTGCGTTTCCTTGCGCAGGATGGGCATCCATGTTTTATGAAATAAAATATCACCAGAACGCCTGCAGCCAAAGCCAGCAAAACAGGGAATCCGCCAAACAGACTAGCGAATATAGAATGAAAGAACGCAGGGATAATACCAAATACTTTTTCAAATGTAGTCACAAGACCACTGCTAACCATTTTAAAAAAATAAGCGATGCTGGATGTGGAGGAGGCATTAAAGATTTGATGAACCAGCTCGCAAAAATGAAACGGCAAATCAGTACTTAAAAGAGCTTGTACTTCTGTGCGTGTGTTTGCTATGTGAAGGACATAAGTTTCGCGGGCAGAGCTCAGGGCCACCTGTTTTTGAGACAAAAGGGCTCCTATACGGCCTAAACCATTGAACTCAGCTCTCAAGGTTGGTATTCTTGGCCAAATTAAAACATCTGAATTCCCATGCCTGGGTGGGTACAACACATTCTTGCAGCAAACGACCCTTTCAGACACGGTAACCACATATGCGATACCAGGCTCTAACCCACAACAAAACTCGTTATTCAAAAGTAAATAACTACCGTTGGACAACAACGTGAACGTGGGAACTATTGCAGGAACTGGTGTCCCTTTCAAAACACAGGCCAAATTAGGTTTGTCCTGATTACAAGAACCATGCAACTGGATGTGTCTGCAAATAAGTGAGCGGTCAGGCGACTGTGTACATTCTTCACCATTCAGATTCACTTCATTCCCCTCCTTAAGGCACCTGTAAGTGTATGGTAAGGACCATGTCTCATGGAGGAAAGCGCTGCCTAATGGTTCATATCGCCCAATGGCAATATATTTCATACAATTTGTAAATTTATACAAAGCAAAAGGTAATGTTATAACACCATGAATAAGCCATGTTGCTGCAGTCACTTCAGCCACCGAAAATGGCAGGGATTCTAATTTTTCAATATGTAACATAGAAAATGTAGCATCTCTCATTGACAACATGCGCTGTTTTTCAGTCAAATTAAACGGGGCAAATAATGATGATACGTTCAAAAAAGTCCATGGCACTCGACCAGACTTAAGGGTCTGTAGTGTCCAAGCAAATTGCATCACAGAACGCAATTGATTTTGACCATGATATAACACAGACACTTCATCATGTACAATGTCAACAACAGATGACACAATATTGTTTAGCGTGTAAATTCGGGAAGAAAGCGTGTTAATGCTATTGTCAACGACAGCAAGTACCTTTTCTAAATTAGCTTGATCAATAGCTCTCAGGCGTTTAGCAGCCTCAACCTGGGTAACTTTCCAAATTTCATTGTAAATTGCATACAGCCATCTTTTAGATCTACCTTTAGCCGGTCCTTTTATAAAATCGTTCAAATCCACATTATCATGTAATTGTGACAGATGTAGTTTAACTGCAGCTAAAGTGGAATGTTGTAACCAATTTTGACACAGCTTCCCCACAGAATAAGTCGTGACAGTATAGTCTTCTTCAAAACGTGGATCGGGCCTGAGTCTTGTGAACCCCTCAGCCAAACCCATATATCTGCGCTGGCAAGAATCAGCACTCTTTTGCCATACCAGCCAACCCTTGGAATCCAAACTGGAAATGTTAAAGGATGAATTGTGTAAAAGAGTCTGCAACCCTTGAATGGAGGATTCAGTGAAATTACCCCAACCTGTATATTCATTTAAATCTGGGATGGATGGTGTATTTAATTTTTTAGAAGTAGCCAAACCAAAGCATGTTGTCTGGAAAATGGTAGAATTTAAAAACAACATGTGATTTGGGATGAGACATGCACGGTGCAAAGCCTCAGTGCCTTGTACCTGCCAATCTTTGGTACCCCAAACCGATTTAAGGTCAATTGTTCCTTTCCAGATCTCGTAGCCATCTACAGCTAACCTGTCTAAAAAGGACTTCGAATATAGTAATTTTGTATCGGTAAGTCTAACTTTGGAAATGGGCTTTTGTGTCATTTTGAAATAAAATGACTCGGGATTAGACTGATCAAAGTCTGTAAAATAGGTATATTTTTTCAGAAATGTATTTGAACTGCCACTGAATGGAGCAGGGCAATGTTCCCATTGTGTATAATTCACAGCAACCCTCCTGGAATTTGTCTTATGTAAAAAATGATTACCATAGTGTTGAAAACAAAACAAATCACCATAATTAATAGAATCTGTATACAGATCCTCAGCATCGAAGGCAGCATAATACTTCAAATCCGAAAATAATGCTTCTACGGCCTGAATATCCCAGTCATCAGAACGTACATTTTGTTTAATCACATCTCCCATGTTTACTCTAAGCACATTTGGAACATTAATCACTTCAGTAGGCCCGTGTATCTGAAACCTAACCGCATCCCACACAATCCCATCAAGGACAGGCCAAGCTGTAATGTTAACCGTATTTAAGTTTCGTTTCTGTCTGTGCGCAGAATGTGAAGAGGAAAGAGGGTTCAATGTTCCATTAAGGTACCGAATTCCTGTTCTTTCTTTAACGTAGTGACCATCAATCAGGCGGAAAAAATAAAACACAAAACCAATTGACATAAAAAGATAGAATGAAAATAGGAGCAACCAAATGTATGTCCAAGGCGGAATTAAAAAATGTTTCTTGAACAACGTGGCATATCTTGCAATGTTTGTGGGTTGCTTTGATGTTTCCGAAACAGAGTCAAAAGAGAATCTGGACTGGCCTGCCAAACGGGTCTGCAAATCAGGCATCGATAAATCAGCAGGATAAGTGTAGTTTAGCTCATCAATGTTAGTTTCAGGAATAGTATTTAATAAAGGACTGGATATGGCAGGCATCTCGAGGGACACCTCCTGTTCTGCACCAGATGTAATAGCCAGCACAGAGTGCCTCACCATGGAAGGACAGGATACAGCCGGTGTCATGCTATGAAGAATCGGCCACTCTGTGTGTCTTGACATTGTCAATAGAAATAAATCTGTTTTCCTTACGACCTGGAAGTGGTGGTAAAATGACTGTTCTTGTGCCCTTCACTCCAAGGACTCGAACTGGTGCTCGATATGAGGGACCAAACTCTTTCTTGTTATCGATCTTCTCTCGAACCAGTTCTCCAACTTGGGGTAGCCAGCCAACTACCGGGATCTGCAACGCATCATCCGATGTGGAGGGCAAATGTTCCTTTGCAAGACTGTCTCTGGTCTTTTGTAGATTCTGTAAAACATTGCAATGTTCATCTACGTCAAAGGCCCCGGCCTGGGCCTTGTAGTCCGGCCCATCAAGGTCAGGTACATACATCTTGATACCAAAGAGCATTTCGTATGGGGTCCGCCCACCCAGAGACCTTCTAGGGAGATTATTAAGCGCACGCTGCACGCCTATGAGGTGGGCTAGCCAGTTTCTACCAGTACCTATAACTCGAGCTGTCAAAGATTGCTTTAAGTCGCGGTTCATTCGTTCTACTACACTATTACCCTCAGGTCTGTAGGGACTTGAAAACTTGACTTGGACTCCCAACGAAACCATAGCAGCCTTGTATGCCTTAGAGGCGAAAGCCGGGCCCTGGTCCGAATGGAAAGTACCACAGGCAAAAATTCCCACAAAGACACGCAAATCCTTAATGACAGTCCGCGAATCAGCGCTTCGATGCGGCCATACCCATACAAAGCGTGTGCATGAATCAACTGCTACTAGATGTATTTAAACGCAGTATCAGAAGAAAAAGGACCGCAGTGATCCAAATAAACGCAACCAAGCGGTTTATTAGAGATGTACAACTGTGTCTGAGGCGGACGCGCAGCAGTAGAAGGCTTAATCTGCTGGCAAATGTCACATTGAAGAACATATTCACGCGTCTGTTTGTACAGACCCCGCCACCAGAATCTCTGTTGTAGCTGAGTTACAGTGGCCGAGACGCCCGCATGCGCAGACGCCACACCTTCATGTGCCGCTGTAATCAAAGCAGCTCTGCGATCCGAGTTGGGAACTAAACGCTCGCCAACGTCAGGGATTTTCACATAAGGAACCTTATCGGGACTTAAGTGGTATGTGTATTTAGAAGGGAATCCCGCAGGATATTTACCTCCCTTCTCCGTTGCAGCTACAGCTGCCAAGATGTCATCATCGATTTTGCTTTTGGACCTCGTGACTGCTGCAACTAAGTATTTTGATACCGCTGACTTCGCTGCTTTATCAGCAAGCGAGTTGCCAACAGCGTGGACCCCCACGCGCTGATGACCGAGAGTATGAATCACAAACACGAGTGGCAGCTTCTCTTTAAGTTCCGCCACTCGGACCCAGATTGTTTTATGTTTTATTGTGCTACCTTTGGAGTCACGAAAATCATTCTGAATCCAAAAGAACAAGTTTTCATTGTAAGACTGGACACAGTAGTAAGAATCACTTACGATTAAAGTCGTCACACTAGGATCTGCGTACTCCAATGCAAGCATCAGAGCACGAAGCTCTGCCAATTGTGCGGTGCAGTCTCCAAGCGTCTGCGTGTGCACGACACTGGACTTGAACTCATCGTTCACCATGGCACCGACCACAATGGCGCAAGCGGAAACGTAGGCATGTTTAGAGCCATGCGCAACCTGCGCCGAACCATCAGTGTAAATGATGCAATGGAAATCCTCCAACGGCCGCATTGCTAATGGAGCAGGATGAACAAATTCATACTGTAAATACTCCTGTGACCGTAAAGTGGCGTCAAAAATAAACGTGACATCCTGGGACGTCAAGGACGCAGCCCATTGAATCCACCGAGGGTGCAAAGCTTTGGAATTAGGTACACTGGCTTTCGTAACCGCCTCTAAGGCAGGGCACGGGGTAACAACCAACATGCGCTTTCCTTGTGACAGGGCACGTTCCTTAAGAATTGCCATCTGCACAGCCGTTAAAACTTTCTCCACAGTGGAAAAACGCAATTCAGCCGAAGTGTACAAGTGTGACTTGTAAGCAATAGGTACTGTATCTCCTTCATTAAAAGTCAGGTACGTGAAACCCACCGCCCCAAGGACAATTCTTATCACCAGGTTGGTCTGGTTATCACGAGTCTGTAAGTATTCAGAAGCGAGCAAATCAGCCTGCAAAGACTGCAGAATGGCTGAATGCTCAGGCAGCCAGCATGATTTGGAAAAAGATGGTTGTATCAAAGCATACAAAGGCTTGATACGCTGGGCATATTCCGGAATGTAAGTCCTCCCGAAATTCAGAAAACCCAGAAGAGATTGTAATTTTTTCAGTGTTGTTGGAGAGCACAACTGTGCACATTTCTCCAGGAAATGGGGTGCTAAACCCTTCCCTTCATGGTTAAGCTCGTAACCTAGAAACAACACTGTGTACTCCGCAATGTGCGATTTTGCAAAGTTAAACTTGTAACCCACGTCAGCAAAGTTACAAATTATACTATTTACTCGACACAGATGCTCCCAAAGATCGTCGTCTGTGAGATAAATGTCATCCACATACGAACAAGCAACTGGGTCGAAGCTCTCCAAAAGAGAGACTATGCGCGCAGAAAAAACTCCCGGACTGTTCTTGTAGCCCATTGGGAGTCGTTTAAACATTTTTTGCACTCCGGCGCACGTAAAACTGGTCCATTGGGAACTTAGACCATCTAATCTATGTGCATAAAAACCATTGGAAATGTCAAGCGTGGTTTTGAACCGTTTACGCTCAAGACTATTCACTAACGCAGAGCCGTGCGTATTTTGTACTGCACAGTTACGGCAATGCGAGTTCAAATGCCTATAATCCAAAACCAAACGATATGATCCGTCCGGTTTGTTCACAGTAAAAAGGGGATTATTCATCGGTGACACTCACGTTTCAATTACACCTTGATATTCCAATTGTTCAAGGATAGCCGCGACTGAAGCTTTCGCTTCACGCCGTATGGGATATTGTGGTTGAGGCTGTGGCTGTGACCGTAACGGAATCTCATGGCTCGGTGACAATTTATCCCAGCCACATTGATTGCGGTACACAGCCGGCGCAAGCGCCAGAGCCCACTCTTCTGCAAAATGCAGCGCCTCCAACCTCGGCACTGTGTGCGCGAAGCTGGGTAGGATTACCTCCTCCCCTCGCGGAGCTGCGAGAACAAAAGGTGGGGGCCAGTCAGCCTCCGAAAGCAAAATGTCATACGTAGACGAGAGATTTTCCCAAAATACCCCTTTTACAGTTCGCTGCATTTCACCTTCAAATAACAGGACAATTTCAAAAAGTCTTTCAGGGGGAGCAACATGCGTATCTGCAGTTTCAATCACAACAAAAGTTTCAGTCGCTGTCACCTTCAACAGTGGACGGAGGGCCTCTCTCACTATGGTAATCTCTGCAGCGCTGTCCAGCAAGGTCAGAGCCCTCGTCAGATTCCGAAGCCGCGTTCTCACTATCTGGGGCATAACGATGCGCGGTCAGGGCAGCGACTTTCTTCGTGGTAAACTGAGGTCTCTTGGGCGTAGAGCCTTCCTGTTGATCTCCACTGGAACGCGGGCGGGGCTGACCACGTCCTTGCTGGCCACCCCGGCCCTTGCCGCCCCCTCCACCACCGGTTGACGGAGCCGATGAGTCCTGAAAGGAACGAGGAGAGCGTTGTTCAGAAGCCTGAAACCTCTCAGGCGATTTAATCATCGCGCAGGCAATGGAGACGCAGGAGTAGAAACCTGTGTTTGTTGTTGTTGTTGCTTACCCTGATTCTGCTTTTTAGGCCAATTTTGTTTTTTGGACTTTTGTTGAACACTAGTTTCCGATGTCTGACCCTGGGGCTGTTTCTTCTCCTTATCAGGAAAAGTTTTAACCCCCTTTGCATTGCGGCCCACCATTTTGTAAGCATTCACAATAATCTTTGCTAACTGTCGGGGTCGGTCGGGTTTGGGAACCAACGCTAATGCGTTAGCAACTTGAAAGTTCACTGCATCCCCCTTGACATTCGCAAGGATCACACCGCAAACCACTTCAAAGGAGCCACACAGGTGCATGCCCAATTCAACAGCCGCCTCCGGTCCATGTTCGTCCTGAACACGTTTAAGGACCCCACCTAGATTGGTCACAGACAGGGAGCCATAGCACCTCGAATAGACCGCTGCAAAAGTTTTTCCCCAGGTCTCACAGTCAGCAAGGTCAGGAGCCAGATCTTTCGGCAAACTTAGTGTAAGAATCTGGTGTTTATCACCCGGACTCGTATTAGGAAACACAGCTTCCAGCTGGCCGAATTTCTCAGCAAGCCAGAACGGAAAATCGTCCTTTTCTAAGGGCTTTTTACCCATCACGGAATTAACCATGACCGGGTTGATTTTCAGACCAGTATGTTCTGCTCGAAGCTGTGCGCCTCTAGGGGCCGCTTCCTGAACATTACGGCCAATGTAATGAACAAGCGCTCTAATCACTCCCACCGCGACTTCATGAAGCTGCCGCAGTTCACCTACGTTACATGCGTTACGTCTAGGGTGAGGAGTAAATCCACCCAAAGCAGGCCAACTAGTGCCTGCAATGGACAAAGGACCTAACCTTGGAGCGGTCATAGCGTGCGGTAGGGCGCCACCAAACCAAACTCCATGCTGCCAAGCGTCAATAGGCACCTCCAGTGCTCTGTACGGAGCGTACGCCGCCGGTACAACCGAGGCAGTGTATGTGTGGAACACACCAGAATTAGCGTCCACCGCCGGAAATGTCACCCAGGAATAAAACAGTTAGTACGGGTAAGCATGTTCCGCGCTCACCACCAGAACCACAGCCAAGCCATCTAAAGGAACATCATACATCCGCAAATGGTCACGCACCGCAATGCGACTACACTGCGGGATGTCCACAGGCTGAGCCATGTTAGCACAGGAGCGAGAAAAAACAAATTATACTTTGTAGCACAACTGGGTAGTAATTCAAAGAAACCGTTTTAGACAGATTCAAGCTTGAAAATGACCTATTTCAAAAATAGGTAGATTTTTCCGACACTGCCGTTTTCCGGAAACGGGAATGTAGGCGTTAAGGTTTGAATGATATACTACTCGAGTGTCATGTTATAGGGCCAACCAACGTTTGGGCGCCATGTTGCAGGGTTTCCGTTCTCTCACAGAACTGTGCTCAGAGACCTAGAACCTGGGTGAGTCAGGGTGACCCATAACTCACCTATGTTTCAGAAATCCCCTTACCAGGCTAGCTACAGTATCTCATCGGCAGTGAATACTTCCCGATGTCTTAGACAATCCAGAACATGAACTTAGAATACCTCAGGTATCGTGGAACACATGAACACTCTTTCGTTATATTATCATTCCAAACCGAAACTGGGAGGCAATGAGAACACGTGCAAGTTTGAAATGTTTATTTTTTCAATGCAACATTCTCAAACGCAGTATCTTGTATAATATCAGCATACATATTATAAAAATCAGAGTCAGCAGCATAGTCACTAATCCATAGTAAGCAAACTGTGATAACATATTATGATGCAAAATCTATAGAATTCTGTATCATCTATATTTCGCGCACCCTAATTAGCATAGTATATTATATCTAAGAAGGTCTCATCTGGGCTTTAGCTGGGCGAACCCATACCTCAAATTCTCAGTAGGAGGAGATCACATCAACAGCTACCAGCTCTCAGCATGTACAGCATCAAGTCTTCTCTAAATCCCTGTAACTGTATCTTGAACTCACGTAAAGCCCAAAGTTGGCACAAACATTATTTGTGTTATGACTAACGTAGTGCGAGGATCAGGCCTACAATAACCTTGTGTTAGAGTGTGCAGTTCTCAGTGTGCAGACAGTTGTACCAAGTGTTCCAGGCACGACTGATACCAGTACAATAATATATTATTCTGAAGTAAATCACATCTTTCGTCTAGGTTAAAAGCTGTAATAACAATTAGGTGTTGTGTGCAAACCGAAGCAGAAAGAAAATATGGCGTTTAAACATTTAATAAGCACATGCCAACTTAACACAATCTATGGAAACGTAATAACCATATGACAATAGTATCTATTAATGTTAGACAAAGGGTTCCTTATATGGGCCTTGCGATGCCCTTGGGGTCACATTTATCAGATAAGACCAAGCAATGTATATGGAACCATGAGTTTGTTGACATCTTCAAATTACTCCACCGTGACGTGCAAGCCAAAGAGGGTTCAAAGGAGGAGGAATGGGAGTTAGCGCGACGCCCCAGGGTGCCTCGTACAATTGGTCTGTTGCCCTTTATAAGTACATGGATATCGTCAGGAAGGCGCAGCTGCACTTTGGGGGATACTCATGGTTGAACTATGACGAGGAATTTCGAGCCCGTATCAGCATTTGTGCTGAGAAGCCATGGGGGGACGTGGATTCCGAACTTTGGCTCCAATGGATGTCCACGTCTCACCCATCGGCTACAACGCACACGGCAAGTGGTTTGCCAGTGCCTTACCGGCCCTTTCTGTGGTGTCCCGCTCATTCTGGAGCGGGTGTATGGGGAAGGAGTTTCACCTCGGGTACAGGAGCCTGTTGGAACTACAACCGGGGAATGTGTACTAGACCAATGTGCCGCTTTAAGCACGATTGTTCCCAGTGCGGGGGGCGTCATCCGCTCATGCAATGTGGTTCCTCAGTGGGTGGCTTCGGCGGCCACAGATTCAGTGATCAACAAAGATTTCAAGAACAGGGTGGCTGGGCAGTTAGGGGAAGGGGCGCCTCTTTCCCTACTTTTCCAAAAGGCCCCTACACCAGTTCGGTTACACAGTCTGACACCGTGGTTAGATAAATATCCTGACACTGCCACAGCAGCTCGTTTGTTTTGGGGGTTTCGAGAAGGCTTTAAGCTGGGATATCAGGGCCCCCGCCAACAGAGGTGGGCTGATAACTTGCGTTCGGCTAAGGCATTGCCGGAGGTGGTCCGTAAAAAATTAGACGAAGAGATCAAGGTAGGCAGGGCCCCTTTCAGCATTGCCCTTTGCCGAATTTGATATTGTCCCCTCTTGGCGTCATTCCCAAAAAGGCTACTGGCGAATATAGGATGATACAACATCTCTCCTGGCCCGAAGGGGGTTCCATCAATGATTTCATATCAGCTTTAGATACCTCAGTGTCGTACACAACAGTGGATGAAGCGATGGATGTAGTAACAAAGATGGGTGAGGGAGCGGAAATGGCTAAATGCGATATCCAATCTGCCTTCCGTTTGCTACCCATTCACCCTTCTGATTTCGAACTGTTGGGTATGTTTTTCCAAGGACATTACTATGTTGACAAAGCCTTACCAATGGGATGTGCGGCCTCATGGGCGCTGTTTGAGATGTTTAGCACATTCACACAGTGAATCTTTTCACAGATATGTACGGAAGGTGTCAGTTGTCATTACTTAGATGATTTCCTTTTCATAGGGAAGGCTAAGACAGGTCAATGTACAACAGCACTAACACACTTCCAGATGCTTGTTGATTCTTTAGGAGTTCCTTTAGCGCCTGACAAGACTGAAGGACCTAGTAAGATCATGACTTTCCTAGGCATTGAGTTAGATACCATACAGATGACAGCGCGCCTTCCACAGAGCAAGATTAGTGAGATCAAAGCATTTTTGCTCTTGGTTCTTGACGCACGCAAGATTGAATTAAGACAAGTGCAGCGCTTGTTAGGTTACTTGAACTTTGCGTGTCGGGTGGTAAGAGCAGGGAGGACTTTTTGTAGACGTTTATGCATGTCTTTATCGGGTGCCTCTCTCCCACACCACAGAGTTCGTGTAACTACAGGTATCAAAGAGGATTTGAGAGTGTGGTTGTGTTTTTTGGACAGCTTTAATGGTATACCTTCTGCAATTCTTGGATGGGAATTTTGTTTGGCAAGTCCAAATTTATTCTGATGCTGCTGGATCGAGTGGTTTTAGAATTTTCTGGGAAGAACGGTGATGCACCGAGAGTTGGCCAGAGCATTGGAAAAATCAGGGCTGGAGCATTGCCTTTTTAGAACTGTTTCCCCTAATTGTGGCTTTGTTAGTTTGGGGTCGCGAATTCCAAAACAGATCTGTGTTGTTTCACGTAGATAACACAGCTGTAGTAAATTTGGTGAACAATCAGAAGGCCAAGGATGTCAGAGTGTTGCAATTGTTGAGAATGTTCATGCTTTTGAGTTTGCGTTTCAACATGATCTTCAAAGCTAAGCATGCCCCTGGGGTTAACAATTCCATTGCTGATGCTCTTTCCCGCTCTCATTGGCAGAAGTTCCGCGAGCTGGCGCCAGGGGCAGATATCACAAAAACGAAGGTGCCACACAACCTTTGGACCCTAGGGGAATGAGGATCGTACAGCTAGTCGAGCAGTCAATTGCCCCTTCGACTAGAAGAAGTTATGTACAAGCATGGCAGGAGTTCTTACATTATACACAGGTGGTAGGCGGGTCAGGACAAGTGGGAAAAGAGAGGGGTAACATTTGTGATTTCGTTCTTACGTTGATAGATAAAGGGTTATCTCACACAACCATTGCTGGAAAGTTGTCAGGTTTATCTTTTTATGGTCAACTTTTGTGGGGTTTCAACCCAGTTGATAATAGTCTGGTTAAGAGAATGTTGAGGGGACTCCAGAGGAGGACATTTAAGTTTCAGCAGCCGCGAGCTCCCATTACTTTTGACTTATTACAACGATTACTGGAGCAGTTGGATTTGTTTTGTTATGATCTTTGGGAAGTTGGGCGTATTAGATTGGCCATGATTTGGATGTTCTTTGGTGCATTCAGGATTTCTGAAGTGCTGGGTGCGGGGAGAGACAGAGGTTTATGCAGTACAGAGATTTCAGTCATGGAACACAGGATAGGCATATGGGTTAGGAAGTCCAAAACTGACCAGTTAGGCCGGGGTACATGGGTCTTTCTAAATAGCAGTGGTATTTCATATTGCTGCCCTGTACAAGAATGGGTGCAATTTTCTTCTTTGCATACTTTTCAACAAGGGCACATTTTCATTCATGAGTCTGGAGACAAAATAACGAGTTCACAATTCTTAGCAGTATTGCGGAGAGCATTAACGTTTTTAGGAGAGAACCCGCAATGTTTTGCCACGCATTCATTTCGTATAGGGGCAGCAACAGAGGCAGCTATGTTGGGACTGGGTTTAGATGTCCTGAAGCGTATTGGCAGATGGAAGTCTAGCAGCTACAAACGATATGTGCGAAAATAACTGTGTTGGGATAGTGGCACGCTTGATTGCACCAGACTAATTTTTATTTTCTTTCAGGTACGGTTCGGGGACTAAATTCGAGATTTAAAAGGCAGACGTGGATGGTAGGCCATTCATTTGTAAAATGGGCAGCCCTGTTTGCAGAAAAACAGATTTACGGACAATCCCTTGGTATTCCTGGTGCCCAACATGAATTGGTGTGGAAAGGAAAAGGAGGTATGAAATGGATTGAATTGTTCCCAACGTTAACGCAGATGTTCCACGTAAGAGGTTGCCCGGACTATCTTCTTATCCTTTTAGGAGAAAACGATTTGGTGAAATGATCGGGCCTCACACTCATCAAACAGATGCAACTGGACTTAGAGGTCCTCAAAACAAATTGGCCGACCACTCTCTTAATATGGACTGAATTCATTTATAGACAATCATGGCAACAGGCCAGATGTCATGCTGCGGTTGAAAAGGCTCGGCGAAAGTTGAACAAAGCCATGAGAGTATTTTGCAAAGTCATGCAGATAGGGGTTATTGTACATGAGAATATCACAAGCAGCGAAGGTCATCTCTTTAGAGATGACGGTGTACATCTGTCACATTTGGGCATGGCCTACTACTTGGTAGAGATTAGGGATATGCTGGCTCAGGAATTGCAGGTCAATCTATGGTGCAACTTAAAATTGTGAAGGGATTTAGTTTAGGTACTTAAGTGGGGCCAGGAAAACTCCTTGGTTTTTCTGGGTGGCATAAAACCCTCAGGGAGGAAAAGTCTAGAGCGGGCTTCTCCAGTTATTAGTTAGCTAGGGGGACTTCTAGAGAACAATTGAGGGGAAAGATGGAAAGAAAATGTTGGGGAAGTTATGTTAAGTTTGAATACAAGGAAATATATATATTTGATGGTTTCGGTATAAATTCAGATTTATAATAAAATAAAATGGTTTTGTGTTCAATTGCCAAATTACATGTTATAATATCAATGAATGGTTATCTGGTGGGAAATTCATATATCCTGAATAAAGTGGCCTTTTATGCTATAAGAAAGCGAGTGGTCTTGAATTTGTGGGCGATGGCCCCGCAGGGGGAGCGGCGCAAGACGTCTCCCCCTGCGGTTTTCGCGCACATTGGAATAGTCCAGGTGCGAGATAGGGAGGGAGCGTCAGGGCAGGTTCTCAGCGCGTAAGTTGTGAGGAGATTAGGCGCAGGCGGGTTAGAGTCGGATTTTTTGCTCTTCTAGCGAAATCCCACCCACCCACCCTAAAAAAAAAAAAAAATGGTAATATATATATATATATATATAGTTAAGTATATAGTTGTAGGGTTATATATATATATATGTCTGTTTGTTTATATAGATATATATTCGCCACTTCAGGATGTGATTCCCATAACAGATTTCTTGAGGCATAAAACCCTCGGGGAGGAAAAGTCTAGAGCGGGCTTCTCCAGTTATTAGTTAGCTAGGGGGACTTCTAGAGAACAATTGAGGGGAAAGATGGAAAGAAAATGTTGGGGAAGTTATGTTAAGTTAGAATACAAGGAAATATATATATTTGATGGTTTCGGTATCAATTCAGATTTATAATAAAATAAAATGGTTTTGTGTTCAATTGCCAAATTACATGTTATAATATCAATGAATGGTTATCTGGTGGGAAATTCATATATCCTGAATAAAGTGGCCTTTTATGCTATAAGAAAGCGAGTGGTCTTGAATTTGTGGGCGAAGGCGTGTTTCGAGGACTCCTTCAGCTGTGGTGATTGACCGGTCCCACCCCCCCTGCTTACTCTGAAGAAAGTTAAAGTGCAGCTGCTTTTAGTAAAGTGTGCTGTGCTGTAAGAAATAAAAAATGTTACTAATTAACAAGTTTTAGCAGAGGTGCAAGTCAAGTGAGGCGCACTCAACAATCCCGTCTAATAAGTCAACAGTACTCGATGGTGCTGTGAGGGAAAATGCACTTGATGAACACCAGTGCTAATAGGTTTCACCAATGTCATGTGACGGGTGAGCAAATAGGGGGGAGGAGGGGCCATCACACGCTGTATAGTGTGATGGCCAAACAATGCGATTTCTTAGTGAAATCTCCAGCGAGAGAGCTAAGCTCACAAAGGATGGACATTTAAGCAAATGCACAAATGAAAAGCCAGCATTTGTAAATGACCCAGATAACAGCCAATAGCAACAGGTGGGTGTACCAAACCCCACAGAAGAGATATCACAGATCGATCAAGCTTGACCTATAAAGTAGGGTGCCAGAACACATCCCTGCCTGACTCTTCCACCAACCCGTATATCATTGGAGACCTCGCCCCCAGTTTTGATCCTAGCCCGGGCTCTCAAATCCTCATGCAAATATGCTAAGAAATGGTAGATGCAAATCCTCTGCACACGCTTAAACATTTCCATATGAGTGTTCATGAACATATCACAGATCATATTTGTTGAGTATCTCAAGATGATTTATTTGAGTCTTTCTGTAAGTGAAGTCTATTCTGCACTTCACTTAATTCTGTTTCTTCGCTGTTACAAGGGATTACCATGCTACTTCTTCAGGGTTATAAGTAGTATCTTGAGGTCTCTTGATTTCAGTGATATTTCCAACCCAAAAGGGTTTCTGTTAATATTTGTACATTTAAACTGTTTCTGGAGATGTCGTGACTTATTCTGATACTTCCTTGTAATTTCATGCCATTACTGTTATCGGTAAATTATTTTTTCCACCCCATCCGGCAAGACTGTGTAGGTTGAGTGAGATTCTCCCTCTCCTGTGAGTACCCGGAGTTCGAACGTTGTATTCTTGCCTAAAACTACTTAAATATACAAATATTAACAGAAATCCTTTCGTATCTTTTATTAAGGCATTCGGTGAAGGCCCCCCTGGAGCGGCAACATTAGTTAGGGCTATCTACCCCATTGAGAACGTTTATTAACTACAATGTCCAAAGGCTACAATATGGGTACATTTCATGTGTATTATGTCAATAATCCGTGAGCAGAGGGAATTAATAAGAACTTCCCCAAGGTCTGGTGCGCTTGAACACGCTTATGTTTGAGTACAAATGGAGTAGCTAGAGTTCCTGCTTGGCACCGTCCCCGAAATCCTAGTACTAGCGCCAGCTGATGATGATCAATCAATCAATCAATCAATCAATCAATCAGAGTACTTGTAGAGCGCGCTACTTACCCGTGAGGGTCCCAAGGCACTGAGGGGAGGGGGGGTGCTGCTACTGCTTGAAAAGCCAGGTCTTGAGGAGTCTTCTGAAGGCGAGTAGGCTTTGGGTCTGTCGTATGTGGGTTGGGAGGGTGTTCCAGGTCTTGGCGGCAAGGTAGGAGAAAGATCTGCCGCCGGAGGTTGTTTGTTGGATGCGGGGGACAGCGGCGAGGGCGAGGCTGGCAGAGCAGAGCTGGCGGGTGGGGGTGTAGAAGCTGAGTCTGCTGTTTAGGAAGGCTGGTCAGGCGTTGTGGAGTGCTTTGTGTGCATGGGTGAGGAGCTTGAAGGTGATCCTCTTGTCGACGGGGAGCCAGTGTAGGTCTCTCAGGTGGGGGTGATGTGGATGCGGTGGGGGACGTTGGCGATCAGTCGGGCGGAGGCGTTTTGGATGTGTTGTAGTCGTCGTAGGTGTTTGGCTGGGATTCCTGCATAGAGTGCGTTGCCGTAGTCCAGTCTGCTGCTGACGAGGGCCTGTGTAACCGCTTTTATTGTCTCAGTCGGGATCCACTTGTAGATCCTGCAGAGCATGTGGAGGGTGTTGTAGCAGGAGTAGGAGACGGCGTTGACCTGCTTAGACATGGAGAGGAAGGAGTCGAGGATGACTCCTAGGTTGCATGCATGGTCGGTGGGTGGAGGTGCTGTTCCCAGTGTGGTCGGCCACCAGGAGTCGTCCCAGGCTAAGGGGGTGGGTCCGAGGACGAGGACCTCCGTCTTGTCTGAGTTCAGCTTCAGACGGCTGCTTCTCATCCAGTCGGTGACGGTCTTCATTCCCTTATGAAGGTTGGTTTTGGTGGTGTGTGGGTCCTTGGTGAGGGAGAGGATGAGCTGGGTGTCGTCGGCGTAGGAGATGATGTTGAGGTTGTGATGGCGGGCCACTTGTGCAAGGGGGGCCATGTAGATGTTGAACAGAGTCGGGCTGAGGGATGAGCCCTGGGGGATGCCGCAGATGATGTTGGTGGCTTCGGATTGGAAGGGTGGGAGGCGAACGCTCTGGGTTCTGCCGGAGAGGAAGGACATGGTCTAGTCAAGGGCCTTCTCTTGGATTCCAGCTTTTTGGAGGCATGTCTTTAGAGTGCGATGGCAGACCGTGTCGAAGTCAGCCGACAGGTCCAGGAGGATGAGAGCTGATGTTTCGCCGTTGTCTAGTTGCCGCCTGATGTCGTCTGTGGCAGCGATGAGGGCTGTCTCGGTGCTGTGGTTTCATCTGAATCCGGATTGGGATGGGTCCAGGATGTTGTTGTCTTCTAGGTGGCGGGCCAGTTGCTTGTAGACCATTTATTCGATGACCTTTGCCAGGAACGGGAGCAGGGAGATGGGCCGGAAGTCCTTGAGGTCCTTGGGGCCCGCTTAGGGCTTCTTGAGGAGGGCGTTGATTTCGGCGTGCTTCCAGCTTTCCGGGAATGTTGCTGTTTCAAAGGAGATGTTGATGACCTTCCGTAGTTGGGGTGTGATGGCTGCGTCTGCTTTGTTGAATACGTGGTGTGGGCATGGGTCTGACGGAGACCCTAAGTGGATGGAGTTCATGATCTTTTGTGTCTCGTCGTCTTTGACGTTGGACCAGGAGGGCAGGCGGATTGCGCTGGTGGTGTTCACAGGGGAAGTGGAGTCTGGCATAGTCGGGGCGGTCATGGTGTTGAAGCTGTCGTGGATGTCAGCGATCTTGCGATGGAAGAAGATGTGAGTGACACAGTTCTTGCGAGGGCGGGATGTCGTTGGTGTTGGCGCTGGGGTTGGAGAGTTCCTTTACGATGCTGAAGAGCTCTTTGCTGTCGTGTGCGTTGTTATCCTGATATCCTTTTTATCTGTGAAACCTGGCTACATGATGATATGACCAGTATCATCAATCTTGCGCTGCCAGAGAGCTATCATATGAAGTCGATAAATAGAGACACCAGAGGAGGTGACATTGCTGTCATTTATAGAAAACAATTTCTGTGCTCCTTCATTAAAGAATCTATTTCGAACTGTGAAAGCGCTCGCTTTAAGATCACAGGGGGCCCCCATTTTTCATTATCTGACCTCTATATTTATCGGCCCCCCGGTCCTTCATCTAAATTTATAGAAGCTCTCCTTGATACAGCGAGCTCCTTGGTGGTGAGCTCGGCTAACTTTACGATATTGGGAGACCTGAATCTCCATTCAGCTGGTCACATCCTGAACCCGGTTTTTACCAACCTCCCAGAAACTATAATAGAGATGCCTAAACCTATGGATTGGTCGGATCACTACTTAGTCAAATTTACGATACTGATTAAGGAAGTGTTTAACAAAGCTGAACCTACCCGTCATCTCAAAAGAGCATGGCACAAACTCTCAGCTAACGACCTACATACCACCTTAGGAGAATTCATCAAGAAGCACAAACAAATATAAACACCACATATGCTGCTTTCTACGACTGGATTAATCAGGGACTGGATACCCTCGTACCTCTCAAATGGACTAAAGGACGTAGCTCTCCCTCTAACCCTTGGTACAACAACACCTTGAAAGCCATGCGTTAGGAATGCAAGACAGCCGAAAGAACATGGAAACGAGAATACAGTATCAAAGACAAATCTGCCTATCGACTCAAACAAAAGCTTTATCACAAAGCTATCTGTTCCGCTAGGGCCGCTTTCTATGCGGAAGAAATTAATTCTAGTACCAACCCCTCCAAAGTTGTGTTTAAACTCGTAGATGAGCTGCAGAAAAAAAAATCCCCTTCCTCCAATGCTATGTCAGCACAGCAATGTGAGGATCTTGCTCTCTTCTTTGTGAACAAAGTACAAAACATCTACAAATCCTTTCCTCTCCACTCTGCTATAGCTCTCAGCTCCCCTCCTTCCATTAATAAATGAACCAGGATGGAGCTTATACCTGAAATCTCTCATGAAGACTGGTTCCGATCCTTTTTGGAAGACAGGTCTTTTCAGGTGTCAGCCCCTCCATTCCTCTCCCAGTCCCACCCCATCGGACAGGGAGTACCTCAGGGCTCCGCACTCAGCCCATCCCTTTTTAACCTATATGTACAGCCGCTTGCGGCTGTAGCCAGAGAATGGGACCTCTCGCTGGTGTCATACGCTGATGACACGCAGCTAGCAATCACTCTTACAGAGGGTCCCTCTATCTCTGCAGCGAGGTTCAGGAATGGGCTGGCTGCTGTAGCCCAATGGATGACGGATAACTGCCTGCAGCTCAACGCAGGCAAGACGGAGGTACTGCTTCTTGGAAAGAATACCAGCTACTGGAATCAACACTGGTGGCCTCTGTCGCTAGGCACCAATCCTCCCCCCAAATCCCTGGTCAAAAACCTAGGCGTTTGGATGGACTCATCATTCAATTTCCAAACCCACACAAAAAGAGTAGCGGCCACTTGTGTGAGCTTGATGAGGAGCCTTAATCCCATACTTGGCTTCTTTGATTCCAAGGTTCGTCAAACGATTATACAAGCCACAATTATGTCTCGCCTAGACTACGCTAACGTCTTACTCCTGGGCGCCAACAAAGCTGAGATTGCGCGTCTGCAGCGCGTACAGAACACCGCGGCAAGAACCTTGGTCGGACTTCCTCGTAGGTGCTCGGCCAGAGCAGCAATACGAAAGCTGCATTGGCTGCCGATTGAGTCCCGTATCCAGTTTAAAGCTCTTGTTATGATCTTTAAAATTCTCAAAACTGGACGCCCAAAACTTCTCCGCCCTCTCCTTACATCTTATGTGCCACAGCGCAATCTGCGCTCTCTTGGCCAACATTTACTGACAGTTCCCCGCACAAAGTTAGCTCGCACAGGTGGGCGCTCCTTTAGAGTACTAGGAGCCAAACTTTGGAACCATCTGCCGGTGAACATCCGCTCAATGGAAAATCTGTCCGCTTTCCGGAGAGCTGTCAAAACCCATCTATTTCCTCCCCTTTAGGTTTCTGACTTCTGTTTTTTTTTCCGTTTTTTGCGAAGATTCTGTGGTTCTCTAGCGCCGGGACGCCCCTTTGCTGGGGCAGCTGTTTTGCGCTCTACCAAATTTTAACATAACATAAAATATCCAGGCGGTTTTGAAGGAGGATCTCTTGGCTAGTCTTATGAGGTGGTGATGTCTGCGGGTGGCGTCCTTGTGGGCTGCGTGGTTGTCCGGTGTGCGTTCGTGGAGCCATAGTTTCCGGTATGCCCGCTTAATGGTCTGCAGTTCGTCGGTGAACCAGGTGGCTCTCTTCCTGGCGTGGATGTTGGAGGATTTCTTGAGCGGGGCAAGAGTGTTGGCGCAGTCGTCGATCCACTCTCTGAGGTTGCGGGCTGTGGTGTCTGGGTTGGTGGGGTCGGTGGGTGGGTTCTGGGCGAGGGTGGTGATTAGCTGGTCTTCGGTGACTTTGCCCCAGCAGCGGCGAGGCAGCTTTTGAGTGCGAGGGTGCGTGGTTGGTTTCTTGAAGGTGAAATGGATGCAGTGGTGATCGGTCCAGTGGAGTTTGGTGGTGTGGTCGAAGGCGACGTGGGTGCTTGTGGAGAAGACGGGGTCCAGCGTGTGGCCGGCGGCGTGGGTTGGTGCAGTGACGAGTTGTCTGAGGCTGAGGTTGGCAAGGTTGTTGATCAGGGTGGCGTAGTTAGCGTCGTTTTTGTTCTCGAGGTGGAAGTTCAGGTCCCCGAGGAGGATGTAGTCCGTGGAGGCGAGTGCGTTGGCACTGGCGAGGTCGGTGATGGAGTTTCTGAACTGAGCCCAGGGTCTGGGGGGTCTGTAGATAAGTGTTCCTCTGAGGGTGGTGTTGGGGTCGGTGTGGATCCGGATGTGTAGGATGGTGACTAACAGCTGTGGGAGGAGCTGGAACATGGGGGTTGTTTCCTTTTAGAGCAAACTGGCTTCTCACATGCTCTTATGTGTTTGGTGGTCACAGCGACTGTGGCTACTGCATTTAACCATGTCTTCATCACTGAGACATGGTTAAAAGAGTGGTGTAACCCTGACATTGTGCATGCTCTACCCCCAGGCTATTCAATCCAAAGGATGGATAGACCGGAACAACGTGGTGGAGGCCTGGCGATTATTTATCGGGATACTATGCCATGCACTATCACGGAGCTAGCAGACATTAAAGGAGCGGAACGCATTGGTTTCTGCTTTCAGGTCCATGATTCCTTTATTTTCGCAGGAGCACTAGTCTACCGCCCACCGGATCAGCAAAATCAGTTTCTGGAAAGCATTGGGGAAGTACTTAGTAACCTAACGCTTAGGTTCTCAAACTTTACGCTATTAGGAGACTTGAATCTCCACCTGGATGATGTTACTGATCCAGGGGTAATCTGTTTCAGAGACATTTTGAATGTCCTTGGGCTAACCCTTCTCACCCTAGATTCTATCCACAAAGCGGGACACAAACTGGACTGCACTAGTTCTAATTTAGACACAATCAAAGTAGAGCCCCTCTGACGCAAACCTGGTCAGACCACAAATTCATTGCTTTCAACGTTTTAGTACAAAGCAGTATTGTAGGAAAAAGCACTGTGAAAACCAGCCGAGTGAATAAACCCTGCTGGAAAAAAATTATAGAGCACCCTTATTTTTTAAAATGGACCAATGAGCATAAACCCACCTTGACGGGGAATACAATAATAGACAATCAGCGATTTGGGGAATGGATTGGGAAAATTGGTAAACGGATGGAGCCATCAGGCTCAGACACAAGACCCCACTGTAAGAAACAATCTGCACCCTGGTTCACTAGGACCTTAAAAGAAAAACAAGTTGAAGTGAGAATACTCGAACCGAGATGGCGTCGTAACTATGATAGCAGTGAACTCAGTCTGTATAAAACGGCGAGGAGACACTATCATGCCCTTATCAAACGTGCGAAGGTTGACTTCTACACAGCTGCCATTTAGCTACTAAAAACAAGCAGAAGGAGATATTTTTAGAATTGTAAACATCTTTAGGAATCCCAAAACACTGACACAGGAAATTACGCCATCTCAGACGCTGTGCAACTCTATAGCCAATTACTTTGAGCATAAGGTACAGGATATTACTAAAGACTTCCCCCCCTTTGAGCCATTTGCCCCTGATGAAGCTACCATGGCTGACACAAACATGGCCATTATGACGACTTTTCTTCCGATCAGTCTGGAGGAATCCCATCTAGCTATATCCTTAATCACATCAAGGTCTCCTTTTGATCCTTGCCCTCCGGTACTGTTGCAGGCCATGGTAGACACAGCAAATCCCATCATAAACAGTATCAGCAACTCTTCTCTCCTTTCTGCGGAGATTCCATCAGAATGGAAACTCGCAGCGGTAAAACCTCTTCAGAAGAAACAATTGTCAGATCCTATGACCCTGTCTAATCTACGACCCATATCACTCCTCCCAGCACTTTGTAAATTAGCAGAAACATTTGTGAATAGGCAACTCACTGCATTTTTGGAGCACAATAATATATTACACACCAATCAAGCGGGTTTTAGAGCCCAGCATTCTACTGAGTCCGCCCTTTTGTTTACGACTGGAACTCTAAGGGCTGCTATGGATCAGGGCAAGATGGCTGTCCTGATCCTTTTAGATTTATCTGCAGCCTTCAATACGGTCTCTCATGTATCCTTTTAGATTGCCTGGCAACATCTGGCATAGCAGGAACCGTATTGGAGTGGCTTAGGAATTTCCTGACCCACAGACGTCAAGTGACGACTCTAGGACAATTTTGTTCAGAGGAAAAACCATTGATGACTGGAGTACCACAGGGCTCCAGTCTGAGCCCAACGCTCTTTAATCTGTGTATGGTCCCCCTGATAAAACTAATCTCGTCCTTTAAGATCAGCACTATTGCGTATGCTGATGATACGCAGCTGATCTTAGTCCTTGATAAGGACATGGAAAACGCAGAACAAAACCTCAAAAATTGTCTATCAGCCACCTTCACGTGGATGAGAAATAATCACCTGAAATGTAATTCAGGTAAAACAGAAATCCTGCCATTTGGACTTCATAATCTATTCTCTCCCAAGCAATGGTGGCCTGAGGACACGGAAGCACCCCCGAACACTATTAGGGTGGTACGGAATCTAGGGATGAAGTTTGATGATACCTTATCATTCAAACAACAGGCGCTGGCGGTGGCAGGCACCTGTTTCAACATCATAAAGGGCCTGAGGAAATTCTTCGATCTTCTTCCAGACGTACAGTGGTGGTGGCATTAATAACATCAAGACTGTACTATTGTAATAGCTTGTATGCAGGGTCGAGTAAAGCGGTCCTTCACAGGCTACAGATGGTCCAGCACGCGGCCGCCCGCCTGGTGCTTAGATGGCCGAGGAAGTTTTCTGCCTCTGCTGTGCTAGATGCCCTTCATTGGCTTCCCATCCATAAACGCATTTTGTAACTATCACTTTTAGGGCCTTTCATTCGCAGGGCCCGAAATATCTCCAGAAAGGCTTTACACGTCCATCACGTAACCTCAGATCCTCCACTGCCAACCTGCTTACTATTGCTAAATTTAGGCTTGTTACAAAGGGAGGGAAATCTCTGGCAGTGATTGGCTCTAGGGCTTGGAATAAACTCCACTTTCATCTTCGTCAGATTTCATCAGAACAGTGTTTCAGGAAATCTCTTAAGACCTGGATATACACCCTCACGGATACAGTGTGCAAAGCACTGATATGAATGCTAAACGCTCTTTGGACAGTACAGTTGCGGATCACCCTTACATCAATCTCTGATTCAAAGCGCCAAGATGCTCCCTGGAATGACAGCGCGCTAAAGAAATGCAGTATTACATTACATTACATTAGATTTGCAGTGGCTCTAACCGTAACTTGTAGTGTCTTGGGCGAGGCAGAACCTTGAGCACCAGGGCTGTCTCCACTGAGAAGCGGGACATTGTTAGAACCAGCAGTCTGGTGCGCAGGATCACAGGGTGTGACAGTAGGTGCTGTATCACGTGCTAGGTCAGCTGCATCCCCCTTGCGAGATCGATGTGTGGGACTGTCTTCCCCAGGGACAACCTGCCATCTATTAGTTCTATTTCTGAGGACGCTATGCTGACCACCCTCTTCTACATGCTGCCCAAGGTGATAGCGGGACGAGTGGGTTGTTGGCCAGTGCGTTTCCCCATCATAGGTTTTAGAGCTCCTGAGTAAATAGCTGCAAGAGGTGGCGCAAATGGTGGTTACAAAAGAGACACAGCTATATGATCTTATACTGTAAATAAAGGGATTCTGTGGGGCCCTCCCCGAGAGCTACAACCCAGTGCCAGGGCCCAGGTGTCGTGTCCCCCTCTAATTACACACACGGACACAGACTGAATCTTAACGAGCTCTTTATTCAACATATGGCTCGGTCCCCGTCCCTACTCTATCCGACCCTTTCCTGTCTTGACCCCACCTCTTCCCCTCTGCCCACCTAGCTCCTCCCACCCCAACTACTAGACTGTTAACTCCATAACATCTCCCCCCTTCTTAACAAACAGCAGTGAAAGTGGAACTTAGTCCATTTCTACGATCAGTCTCTTTGGAGGCTGCACTTGGCGTCGGGGTCGAGCCGGTGTAGACACAATGTTCTCTACCACTGGTTCCTGCGCCATGGGAGGTGCAGAGTCAGGTGCGCCAGCCTCCGGGATACTGTGGTTCTCCAGTGTGGAAGCTGCAGGTGTGCAGTCATGTCTTTCAGGAGGGCACTTCTTAAAGTGGGATGCATTTTGGGTGACTCGCCTATTCTCTGATTCAGCGGTCACCATGGTGCCCTTTTGCTGGACGATCGTGAGGGGCTCGTCTTTGAAACGACAGTCAGTTTTCTGGCGCTGCTCTTGTCTAACGAAGACCCTGTCACCTTCCTTGAGGGAGGGTGACCGTGCCCTCCGTTAGAGATCAGCATGGTCTTTCATCTTCTCCTCGTGGTACTGATCTGTTGCAGCCATGTCCTTGATCTGGTGGTCTGATAGGGGTTTCTTCAGCGCCCCCTCCCAGGTTGGGATCCGAGTTCTCGGTGTCCTCCCAAGCATGAGAGTGGCAGGGCAGACGCCCGTCGTGGAGTGAGGAGTGGTTCTGTAGGCACAGAGGACTTCATTCAGTGCCGCTTGCAGATCCTTTTTCTCGGCAGTGGCCTGTTGGAAGGTTTTCTTGATGGTAGACATGAACCGTTCAACGGTCCCGTTGGCTTGCGGCCAGAGTGGGGTGACCCTGCGGTGCTGGAAGTCCATCTGTTTCGCGAAGTCGCTGAATTCATGCCCGTTGAACGGGGGTCCATTGTCCGTTTTGATGATTCTGGGAACACCCCAGGTTGCGAAAACCTCCTCCAGTACTTTGAGAGTACAGGTGGCGTTGGTGGAGGAGATAAACTGAGCCACTGGGAATCGGGAATATTCATCCACGATGACGACCACATACTTCCCTGACTGTAGAGGCCCGTAGAAATCCATTGCAACTTCTTGCCACACCCCGTCAGGTAGTGGGGTCATCTGAAGTGGTGCAGGCGGAGAGTTGGGGCTGGTTAGCTGACAGGGATGACAATCCTTCAGAGTGTTCTCGACTATCTGGTCTAGAGCTGGGAACCAGACACGCTCTCTGAGTGCTCTCTTGGTGGATACGACCCCTCGATGACCCTCATGTGCTAGGTCGACTACTCCTTGTCTCAGGGTGGCTGGGATGACTATCCGGTGATCCCTTAGAAGGAGGCCATCTTCGGTTATTGAGAGTTCATCAGAGACGTGTCGGAAAGCCTGGAGCTCATTCCTAACATCAGGATTCTCGTCTTCATCTTGCGGATGATGTCTCCACCTGTTGGATAGTATGCGTTTCATCACGGTTTGTAGAACAGCGTCCTTGTTGGTTGCTTCCCGGATGGTGTGCATTGGTATGGCTGGAAGGCGAGCATGACTTGACACGAAATGAATGTATTCCTCGGCTATGGATGAAGTTGTCACTGCAGAGTCCCGGGGGTGGCGGGACATGTAATCAGCCGGGTTTTCTCCCTTCCCCGGTTTGTGAATGATTGTAAACGTGTACTCCTGCAGTCGGAGGCCCCATCGCTCGATCCTGGGGGGCATCTTGCTCTTTGGATTCCCGTAGATAGTCACGAGTGCCTGGTGGTCAGTAATGGGCGTGAAGTGCTTCCCATAGATGAAGATGTGGAAATGCTCGCACGCCCACACGACCGCCAGGCTCTCCTTTTCAGGCTGGGAATACTTCCTTTCCGGATCGGTGAGGCTGCGGCTGGCGTAGGCGATGATCCTCCGTTGTTCCGAATCGTCGTCGTACTGAGCCAGGATCGCCCCTAAGCCCACCGGACTGGCATCTACGGTGATCTCTGTTTTCCGCCTGGGGTTGAAGTAGGACAAGCAGTCAGACGATTCTACAGCCTGTTTGATGTCTCTGAAGGCGCGCTCGCAGTCCGGGGACCAGTTGAAGGGCTGGTTGGCCTTCGTGAGGAGCCTCAGTGGGTGACTTATGGTGGCGTAGTCGCGAATGTAACGAGCACAATAACTCGCCATCCCGAGAAAGGAGCGTAGATCGTTTACGTCAGCTGGGCTTTTGGTGTTGTTGAGCACAGCTACCTTGTCTGGATCGGGTTTCATGCCGTTGGACGAAAAGATGTGTCCGAAGAATTTCAGAGTTGACTGGTGGAACTCGCATTTGTCCTTATTGAGAGTCAGGTTTGCGTCCATCAGAGCTTGGCAGACACGATCAAGGGCGATGTCGTGTTCTCGGAGGTTTGTGCCGTACACCAGAATGTCATCACTGTAGTTGAGTGAATTTGGGATATGGTGGATGATCAGGCGTATCGCCTCTTGGAAAATTTCGGCTGCCGAGGAGACGCCAAAACTGAGACGCTTATATCGGAAGAGGCCAAGATGCGTGGCAAAAGTGGTGATGGGGCGAGAGCTGTCATCCAGCTCAAGCTGGTGGTAGCCCTTGTTGAGGTCCAGCTTGGAAAAGACCGTAGCTCCGTTGAGTGCCGTAATCATGTCGCTCAGGTGTGGGCCGGGGTGTCTTTCCCTCTCGATTGCCGTGTTCGGCAGGCGCATGTCTACACAGAGACGGACCTTGTCGGGAGTCCCCTTTTTTGGCACGATGACCACCGGTGACACCCAGGGAGTGGGTCCTTCGGTGCGTTCAATGATGTCGGCATCCAGGAGGTCTTGCAGTTCTTGGGCCACTGCGGATTGCAGATGAAACGGCACTCGCCGCGGATGTTGAGCAATTGGTGTGACTCGCTCATTGACATGTAGATGTACTTGTCGACCTTTCAGTTTGCCCAGGCCCTGGAACAGAGATGGAAATTTTGCGGTGTAGTTGGAGCTGTCGTTCACATTGAAGAGGATGTGCACGAGGCGCAGGCGCTCGGCAGTCGGAAGGCTTAGTAAGCAGTCGGCATCGGGTCCTTTGATGACGTGGATGACGGCTGGGATGGTGATGCCGCCGTGCGTGAGGGTGGTGTCGAACTTTCCCAGGCACGGGAGTGGTTTCCTTGACATCCAGGTGTATACCCGGACAGGTGCAAAGCGCAGATGAGGTTTAGGAATCATGCGCTCGTGTTCGGCAACGGAGATGTAGTTAAGGGATGCGCCACTGTCCATGACGAATTTCGCTGCATGGTTGCCCACCATGATATCAAGCCGTGGGTAGCGTTTGAGCTGATCGTTGTCAGCAATGTTGACATACTCTGTGGTGTAGGCCGATCGCCTGGATGAGGAAGACCTGGACTCTCTCGAGGGAGATCGGCGATCCCATCTGGAACGTCTGGATTCACGACTGGAGTGAGATGACGCCGGGGATCGATCAGGTTCACCCTGAACGGCTCTGGCGTGATGCCGTGTGGTCTCTGTCCTTGAAGATCTTTGCTGGCTGGCGCGTCGGTCATTGCCGCCACGTTTCTCTCGGTGGTAGTCACTGCACATGGCCTCGAAATGATTGGATCGTCCGCATTTTCGGCAGCGTTGGCCCATGGCAGGGCATGAGTCGATGTGAGGGTAGTCATACCCGCACCTGTAGCACCGTCTTGTGCGTTCGGGTCGTCGGTCTCTCCTCTCTGAATCTCTTGGCCGGTGGTCTGTTCGGCGTCTGGGTGAGAATCTGGATCGGCGTGATCTGTCACGCGGGTTGCCTCTGTAGGCCTGTCGTCCATGTCGTCGGTCGGAGACACGGTTGGTGTGTTCTCGGCTAGTGCTGGGTTTAACTTCGATATCCGCCGCATTCTCTTCGGCTTGGTCATATATTCGTGAATTCTCCTCGATTTCCGCCAACTCTTGTGGCTTCCTTAGTAGTCTTCGTCTCAGTGATTCTGAATGGCATCCTGAGATTATTTGGGACTTGATGGCCGCATCCGGCGAGAAGTTTGCGAAGTCGCCTTAGTCGGTGTATGAAGGATGTTAGTGGCTCATCCTTGTCCTGGCGCTGTTGGTGGAACTTGTGTCGCTCATAATCAACATTTCTTTTGTGCAGGAAACGGTTGTTCAATATGTCTTTTACTTTGACATAGGTGTCACTGTCGGCGGTTGGGATCTCTCGCACTATCTTGCTGATCTCGCGCCCTCCTAGATTGCGAAGGGTTATTATTTTGTCCTCGTCTGTCTCGATTCTAGAGCCTACAACGTAGTCCTCAAAATCCTCCAGCCATTCCTGCCATTTGTGGCCCATGCTGCTCCCTGTCGTGATTATTAGGGGTTCTGGCGCTCGCAGGTGCGTGCCCTTGATTTCCTTTTTGGCGGGAGCGTCTTGCGCGCCTTGCGCGGGAGGGTTGGACATATTGGTGATGAGGTTTCGGTCCTGATGCTTGACCTTGGTCGCAGCTGCTGGTGTCCGCTCCCTTTACTTCTTACGGTAGGTGCCAATGCTTGTTTGTTCCTTGCTACGTTCACGTGGCACTGATTGCTCACCGTCTGCTCCTTACTGTAACAGTTTGGGGCTGCCAGTGCTTATTTGAGTGGTCCGCCTGACCCAAAGATGGCCGCCCTCAATTCTGATAGAGCCTGTCCTTAGAGCTGCCTGACCTTAAAATGGCCGCTCCCTTCGGCGAGACACGTGGCTCTCTCTCGCTCTCTCAGGGCATTCATGCGTCGCTGCACCGCTGGGCTCGCGCCTGCAGGTGGCTGCCGGTTGCCGCTCTTAGGTAAGTTCACGCTGTGGGGGGGGGGGGGGCGCTCGGCTGGCGGATCACTCGGTGCTGCTCTTTGTTGCGCGCGCGCCGACCTGGCGCTATGCCTCGCGCGTCGGCTTCCTGCACAATGTCACGCGGTGAGTTGGGGCAATGTCGGAGTGGGCTCCCGACTTTCACTCACGGTTTGTCGTGTTGTCGGGCGGGTCTCGCGCCTCCAGCGCGACCGGCACTTTTCTTTTGGCGCCCTGCCTTCGATCCTGGCGGGCTTTGCGCGTCCAGCGCGATCTGTCCTCTTTTCTGGCGCCCTCGCTCGGCGCACCGTCTGTTCTCCTTCCCACGCTCTGAGGACCGCCTGGTCACACTCAGACTTCCCTTAGTCACGTCGGGGCTCTTCCGTGGCGCCTCGGGACCACGGTCACAGCGGAGCTCTGGGCGCTCTACGCTGCAGGACGGGGCTCGTTCTGGTGGGCTTACAGTTGCATCCCATCCTCGTCGCCAGCTGTCGTGTCCCCCTCTAATTACACACACGGACACAGACTGAATCTTAACGAGCTCTTTATTCAACATCAGGCTCGGTCCCCGTCCCTACTCTATCCGACCCTTTCCTGTCTTGACCCCACCTCTTCCCCTCTGCCCACCTAGCTCCTCCCACCCCAACTACTAGACTGTTAACTCCATAGCACCAGGCAGATGAGACAAATGCCACTGTAAGTGCAGGATACAACGCAAACAGGAGTACACAGTACCTTGGGATCTCCTCAGTTCCAGGAACTTAGGGGGTGGCCTAGCCCAACCCTTTCTAGACTCTGACGAGTGCAGATGGGCCCGACCTTGGCCCGGGCACGCCTCTCCCACGCTGTGGAAGCCCCAGGAGCAGGGCCGGACTGGCATTTGCGGGCACCGGGCATTTCCCCGGTGGGCTGGAGGGGTGGGGCCAGTTTTGTGGCCGCAGGGGGCCGCTTTTCTTACAGAGTGCCGGTTTTGTAGCAGCGCTGCAAAATCGGCCGTCTGTAAGAAAAGCGGTAGCAGTGCTTTGCGGGTAACAAACCCCTCCCCTCCCGTTACCAGGGCCGGTGGAGAAGCAACCTGCCAGGGCTGGTTGCTGGTCTCAGTCCGGCCCTGCCCAGGAGTGTTTGCACCACCGTGAGGACTGGTCCCACCCCAGCAGCCAGGAGCCTGAGGCAAGGAGAATTGAGTGCGGGTGTGCGGGCTCCACTAGCCCGTTTCTTTTCACGTAAATGCTATTTAAGTGTTCATATCTGTTTTCTACATACCTCCTTATTCTTTACCCCCTGCCTCCCCTCTCCCTTGACCCCTTTTTATCACTAAATATAAAGAAAATGTACTTTATGTTACGGTCTCATTTTATTACTCGGTTTGATGACAATTGTTCGATTGCTTTATATTTTCTGAATGAATAAACTTAGGAGAAAATATCAAATTATAAACCTTAGGAGTGGCTTATATTTATTAAATAGGAAGGTTTGGACGTTATCATTAGTTTAAATGGCAAAGTCGAGTTATCAGTTTCAAAACTGCTCAGCCCGTCTGCCGTGGAAGGCTAGGAGACATGTTTTGTAACCATCATGGTGGCACAATAAGTGCTGCAGTACATGGTGGGCACTTTAACTAGCAGGTTCTGGGTAGTCTTGGTGCTGTATGAAAGGGACTTATAAGTAAATTATTGTATGCCAACTCGGAATATGCCAATTAAACATGCACTTTTAAGGGTCAGAGTCAATGACGTTTGGTTAGCAGGTCTCAGTGCAGTCTCAGACTCGAAAAACCTGCAGCATAAGTTCAAAACGTTGGTGTGATTATTCAAACAGAGACATTTCCTTGCAATGCCCATAACAAAGATGGCTGCCAAAGTTTTCCATTCGCCACAATGAATGCCAGGGCCAGAGGAGAATCAAACATTAGAACAGAAGGGAGATACCTACTGGGGTAATATTAGAAATGTGTAGTAGCGTAGCGCCTGAAGTGTCCACACAGATTTGACGCAGCACCTACGATGTTGACGAAGATGCTGTTCACGATAAGGTGCAATTCATACCAGTGGGCAGGCCATCTGAGGGTTTACTATTCCCACCCACAGCACCACAATGTAAACTCTTCCTGCGTTGAATATGGAACATCAATGCAGTTGGCATAGGCAGGCTTCAAGGGACCTTGCATGCTGTGGAGATCCCAGAAAGGATTCCACGCAGTGGGGCTAGCATGCCAAATGCCTTGAAGCACTTTAGTTCTCCATCTTCCTTCTAAGCGCTGAGGATGTGTGAACTCTTTGCACCAGGGCACCTTATCTGCAGTTTTACCTCAGCTATGCATACACCCCCAAAAGGACCAGTGAAATATTTATTAGTTTGCACCCCATGGGCGCCAATGCACTGCACCACTATCAACTCTGCTTTGTGGTAAGGATTACAGGCAGGGTCACTGGGAACAATAAGCAGGGGAAGACCATATTATGCAGCAGGGTTTTCTAAATCATGTTGTATTTAAGGCAAAACTATGCGGCATAAGGAGGCACATTGTGTAAATGTATTACCTCATGATTTTGTTATTTTTCCACATTACCACTATCCGGGGAAATAGTTTACCTCATTTGTACTAGTATGACACTCAAAAACTGTATTGAGCAACAAAACGATGCCAGTTAACCTTTGTAAAGGGCCTTCCACAGTGCCGCAACACGTGTTACCGAGTGTTTGGGTGCTTTTGATCTGTTTGAGCTATACACCATTGTTTGTAAAAATCTGCAAGCAGGCAACAGATGATGGATTATGTGAAGAAAATGGTAAATTCCTAAATATTTGGAAAATGCAACAGATGCAAAGCCACATAATTCCAGTGGCCCAGTATATACAGGGTACATCGTTTGGAAAAGAGCAGGGCCTGAACACTTCCCTGTTAGCCCTGAAGCGGCAGCTTTTCGCTCTACAAATTCACTCTCATTAATTCCACCCATGGGCGGGAGCATTCCCAGCAGTCCCTGCAGCCCACGCCTAGGACTGATCTTTATGTTGTCTTGTTGACTATTGAAATAGGCCCTTAAAAGTGATTTAACAGGAAAAAATCGATTAAATCTCTGTTAGGAAGAAGCGTGGGTGAGCTTCAGACAGACGAGACGGATTTTCTGTGGTATGCTGCCGCAGCGAACCTCAATTTACTGGCCCATAAAAATCCATAAGGGTTGGAAGGCACAGTGTCTACCATTCAGCAGGTTCCAATGAAGAAGGCCCACTGCGCACAAGAACCGTCCTGGAGCCTAAACTTTTTAGGGACATCTCTGCAATGTACACTGCACCTCTCCACTCTATTCGATGGAGCTGCACTCTACACCACTGCACTCAACACCACTGCACTCAACACCACTGCACTATGCGCCAATCTAATCTGCACCACTGTCAAAGTCAAGTCAAAATATACTTTTATTTGATTAATTAAAAATCATAGAAGGATGGACAACCATCATGAAACGCAATACTTTTAAGTATACATTTTAAAAACGTTAAAAAAAGGCCTTATGATCATCATCATAATAAGGGCCAGCTAATTAAATTAAAATAATGACAAGTATAACAGTACATTTAGAAAATATGTGCTAATTAATTGGATACTTGGCTAGAGTCGCTTTTTTCCAGTTCTTTTGCCGTGATTTTCCAAAGTTTTATGGCTCTGCAGAACAGGGGAATCGACGACCCTCCAAGACACTTAACAACTGCTGCTCTACATGTTCTTATTTGTTCCTTCCTTAGAGCCTCCCGAAGGATGGATTTTCGAGTTTCCAATAAGAAAGGGCAAGTACATAGTAGATGCAGTAGTGACTCTTCCCCTTGACCACAGAGGCGGCATACCTTGGATGGCCATGTTTGTTTCCATTTTGGGGTCTGATCATTTGAAGGGAAAGATCCCATTCATAGCAACGTCAGATAATACTTTTTCTGGTGGGAGAAATGTTCTATCAGATATTGTTGCGGCTTCAGCCTCTGGTAGGCTTGTATCACAGCCCAGTTGTGATGTTATTTTGCAAAGGTCGTTTTATCTGTTAATAAAGAGGTCTGCTTAATGGCGTTATTCACCACGCTTTTAAATCAGTACGTAGCGGGGGTGAGCCAAGCATCCTCTAGCTGTAGTGCCAAGAAGGATTCCTTCAGGGCTGTTATGGTTGAATTGACTAGATTCATTTGGTTTTTGATCTCGACCCAACAATGATGGGCTAGAGTGTTGTCTTCTGCTTCCCTCATCGTCCAGTAATATTTTACTAATGCACCTTGTCTGGTCATGATCTGATTTTTAGTCCATACTCTACGTGGATTTGTGCCTATGAGGTATGTAGCTGTATTGAAAACAGTCTCTTAAAAAGAGTGGATTGTGCTGTGTTTAGGAGTGTGGCATCTTTAATGTTCAGAATTTCTGAGCTGTATGAGATGGTAGGTAGAAATTTAGCAGCAATCACTTTCAGCAGTTGCCCAGTGGAGCATCCTATGAGTTTTTTCCTTAGGGATTTGAAAGCAAATCACAATTGTTTGGCTTTCCTACTTCCTTGGTCCAAATGTAACATAAAGTTAAGCTTGCAATCTAGCTGAAAGCCTAGGTATTTATAGGACACAACCCTGGTCAGTGGTTGCTCGCCCAATTTCTAGGAAAAAGTATGCCTTTTCGATGTTTTATTGGATTTGGAGAAACACATACTTTTGTTTTTTGGTGGTTAATCGTAAGTTGGTTCAGGGTAGTGTAGGCTCCCAATTCCGTAACCAGTTTCTGCAGGCCTACAGGAGTTTTTGCTAGCAAGACGATGTTGTCTGCATATTGGAGAAACGGTGTCCGTATTTTGCCCAATTTTTAAGGGTCAGCTTGGATTAACCAAAGGTGCTTAGAAAGATCGGTGGTGTAAATGTTAAATGGACAGGGAGCTAATATGCCACCCTGTTTTAGCCCATTGAGTGTTGGAATTTTGCCAGTTAAACTGGACCAATCTCCTTTCTTGATTTGGACCCACGTGTATGAATACAGATTGATGATAGCCGCCAGGAGTCGTGGCGGAACCCCCCAGTCTTGCATTTTTGCCCACAAATTAGCTCTTGAAACTTTATCGAAAGCCGCTTTTAGGTCGATACAGTAGGCATACAAAAGCCTAGATTTTGCAAAGGCTTGATTGACCAGGAGAGTACTCGCAGAACTGTCCTGGTGACTACACTTTTTAGGGACATCTCTGCAATCTACACTGCATCACTCTAGTCTATTCTATGGTGCTGCACTCTACGCTACTGTACTCAACGCCAATCTAATTTGCACCACTGCATTGTATGCCACTATACTCTGCTACACGGTACACTCTACGCCACTGCACTTTACCCCAGTACACTCTATGCCACTCTGCTCCACTGCACTCTACAACACTGTACTCTGCAACACTACACTCTGTGCCACTGAAATCTACACCCCTCTACTTTGCACTCCTGCAGTCTATAACACTCAAATCTGCAAGACTGCACCGTCTGCCACTACACACTATGCCACTCTAAACCATTGTACTCTATGCCACTGGACTCTACACCTTCTATTCTACTCTTCACCACTGAACTCTATGCCGCTGCTATCCGTGTTACTCTACTTTGCGCCACTGCACTCTTTGCGCTGCACTCCATGCCACTCTACTCATCCACTGCATGTTTTGACACTGCACGGTACGTCTCTCTACACTCAATCAATCAATCAATCAGAGTACTTGTAAAGCGCGTTACTTACCCGTGAGGGTCTCAAGGCGCTGAGGGGAGGGGGTGCTGTTACTGCTCGAAGAGCCAGGTCTTGAGGAGTCTTCTGAAGGCGAGTAGGTCTTGGGTCTGCCGTATGTGGGTTGGAAGGGTGTTCCAGGTTTTGGCGGCGAGGTAGGAGAAGGATCAGCCGCCGGAGGTTGTTCGTTGGATGCGGGGTACAGCGGCGAGGGCGAGGCTGGTGTAGCGGAGCTGGCGGGTGGGGGGTATAGAAGCTGAGTCTGCTGTTCAGGTAGGCTGGTCCAGCGTTGTGGAGTGCTTTGTGTGCCTGGTTGAGGAGCTTGAAGGTGATCCTCTTGTCAATGGGGAGCCAGTGTAGGTCTCTCAGGTGGGGGGTGATGTGGCTGCGGCAGGGGACGTCGACGATTAGTCGGGCGGAGGCGTTTTGGATGCGTTGTAGTCGTCATAGTTTCAGTTTCAGTTTTAGTTTATTGCTTGAATATTTAAAATCATTACAAAACCCCCTCTAGCAAAAGAATAAATAAAATACATCTGCACATGCAGCTGAGATTGTTATTATATGAGCGAAAAAGAAGAAATTTTACAATACAGTTTTAAAATCCAGTTACATAAGAGAAATAACAAGTATGTACCGCCAATTAAAGGTGTGAGGAGGTATTTCACGAGATTATATTTAGTCCATGACTGCTTGCAATAGGTAACTATTGACAAGTTTCATATATTTGACTCCTCTACAGGCCAGGATGCATGATGAACCCTCCAGCCAGCTTATCACTGCTTTTATACTAGATTGAATGTTCAATTTGATGAAAGTCGCCTTTAGGTACTGTCTCCTTTGGCTTAGCATGGCTGGACAAGCACATAACAAATGGATCAGGGTTTCTTTTTTGAATCCACATAATCGACAAACTTCAGTTTTAAAAGCTGGCATCCATGAGGGAGATAAGTCCTTGGAGTCGTGCACACCAATCCTGAACTTTAAAAAACACATCTATTAATAAGTACTGAAATGGGCAGACAAGTAGGCTTGTGGCTTTGATGTCCTAAATGAGTTTATAACTGTCCATCCGTGCCGCCTCTTTGTAAGCGCCATTTTATCTTCCAGTAAAGATTTCCTTTTGGTAGCGACGTTCACTGTTTTGTTAAAAGAAACTCTATCCATCTATCCAAAATTGCTCTTCGTTCCGTCTCGAGCTCACGTGCAGCGGGGAGGTGCAGCTTCAGAGCACAGGAACAAGAGGATGCTTTGTTAGCTTCTGCTCCTTTTATCCGTCTTCAGGGTGGGCGTGAACCCGCCCCCGCCTGCCTCCAAGGGCGTGGCCGGCCGTGTTGGTGTCTAGGCCAGCCCACTCTAGGGCGGGAAAAAGGCGCGCCCCGGCTACGCCGCTTCGGGCATACCAGCCGAGACTCGCCTCCCGCCCAAGATGGCTTCCCGGGGGGATCGTGGTACTCGACCATACGTTCGGGGGGACCGATTGGTCGCCCCTTTCCATATGGTCGAGATACCCGCCACCCCCTCTCAACACAATCCCCAAGAATTGGGAAACCGGAAACAGTTCTTGACTTTTGGAAGGCGGGAAGGGAGTCACCCTTCCCGGCCGTATTTATTAAAATATGAAACAAAAGAAAACATTAAAATAACAGTTTCATATAATGTACAATTTCATTTCCACATTACGATGTTGGCTAACCTTAACAGATCTCTAATACAAAGGTTCTCCTAGCCGAACTAACATCCTACAAAACATTTGACTTGAAATTGTACATCCTAACGTTAAGGGCCAACGGCAAGGTCGTAACCGGTGTCAGATCCCTAAACCAGAAATACCCCCCTCACTTGTGAGAGGGGCGACCGCACAGAGGCGTACCTCAAGTGCATTTACCAATTTCCCTTTGTACTTGACGGGGGCCCAAATAAACTCGACGCCATTTAACGGTCGTTCGAGGACTCGTGTGAGGTGTCTAAAAGGTAGCGTAAACCCCCTCCCGCACCCCACACAACTTACCCATCTGCCGTCGCAGATGTCCTGGCCCCGGGAAATTCCCCAGGAGGGGCCGTAGCCCCTCCTATCCAGGAAGGGGCCTTGACCACCTTTCCTTTCCTTCCGGCGGCCTCTCCTTAGACAGGACCGCCTCCCCATTGAGGGGCCAATTGGCCACCTCCCCCGCGCGCTCCCATCCGTAATGGGTGACGCCCCCTCATAGGGATCTTCCAATTACTGCTCACCGATCATGACCTTACCGCCACAGACCGGATAGTTGACCGGCTATCCGGACCCCCCACAAAACACTCCTACCTAAAGGTCATGTTGTAAACTCCTTAACCATGCTATGAAGTCCCCTATGAGTAATTCGTTCCCCACCCGGGACAAATGAACACCGTCCCCCAAATACATACTGTCCCCTTTAATACAACCATGCGAAACAGAATGCAGTGTACTTGAACGAAACAATCTACTCATTTTATTATTAATTTTCCTTACTGAATGATTCAGCGCAGAAACAGAAATAGCCCCCCGCCACACTTTCCGTGGGATCATATGGGACCATGCAATCGTGCACCCTGGAACTCTTCTCGCCAACCAACTTACCGTGGAAAGCATCGCCTCAAGAAGAAGTCGTCTACCAGTGGTCACCAAATCATTGCCCCCAAGATGTACTATGACTACAGACGGCGGTGACCTTGTCCGCCCTAACAAACCCTCGAAAAATGCCTGAAACTGGTCAATACAGAGCCCGCCCTTTCCGTAGAAGGACACACTGTACCCGTATTCCCCAGCCACGTGAATCATGTCACCTGCTTTGAATACGTCCGCGGCACGCCTCACGTATGAGTGGCCCACGACCCACACCTCCTTTTTCACAGCCGGTAATGTCTGACCGCTGGCCCCCCGGTGTCGGGTCGACTGGACAGTCCGCCCCGCCTCGTAGGCTTGCGCAACTGAAAACCAAACAAAAAACAAGAAGCGTGAGTACATCGTTACAGCTTCACAACATGTGCAACCGTACATACCTCTTATAACAGTTCGAGGACCAACGCCCCACACGTTTTATTTGATCAACATTCAGACCCCTGGCTGTAGCTTCCGTAGCAGCCCCTATCCGAAAGGAATGGGTCCCAAAATCGCCAGGGTTCAAGCCCGCGGCAGAAATCGACATCGCAAGCACCCGCTGAAACTGAAACCTCGTCAGTGGGGTGGCGTCAGCGTGTCTTAACAAGGTCCCCCCCCATGCTGCCACCCTCTGCGCTAAATATGCTTCTACGCACCCAACAGGGCACATGGCAGACCCGGGGATCCTCTGGATGATTACACAGTCCCCGATTGCATCCTGGTCGGATTTGGACTTTACAAACGAGACCGTCATTGTCTCCTCTCTGACCTGAATGTGTTCCCGGCACAGTCCCCCCATCGTATCCTGCTTGTTCTTTGCCACTAATTCGCTTACCCGCATAGCCCCATGGAATGCTAATGCAAATGCAGCTCGGAACAACACTGCTTCGTACTGGGATGAACATGTTACCGGTAGCACGGACAATAACAGGGCCAACCTATCCAAACCTATCGGGTGCCTATCGTCTACTCTGCGACCCTCCAGGCGTTGCCACCCACGTAGCGCTTTCTGCACAACGAAAGACGCTGTCGGGTCCTGGATCCCATGAGCCCTTGCCATGAAGGAAATGGCGGCCCGATGCCTCTGGGCCGTAGCCACTGACTTGCCTGCGTGACGTAAAGAGAGCAGGAATCTTACTACAGATTCTTCCAGCCCCCAAAGCCCCCTCCCGGCAGTACCCAAAAAGGCCCAATAGGAACGGAACGCCCCTTCATATGCCTTCCTCGTCCTGGGTGCTAAACTCTCTCCCACGAGGTCTTGTAGTTCGGGGCACCGAGAGACCAGAGAGCTTCGGGAAAGGGTGCCGCCACCGGGTCCGCTGTGGGCAGAAAACCCCAGAAGGCCTGCATACGGAAACGAGAGAGCGCATCAGCCGCTTGGTTCATCACCCCCGGCACGTGCCGCGCCCTAAACAGTACATTTAGTTGCATGCACAACAACACAATTTCCTTGAGTAGTCTCAGAATCAATTTGCAACGTGCTGCCTGACTATTGATACACTCAACCACGGTCATGTTATCAGACCAGAAAACCACAGAGTGACCCTCAAACCTTTCTGGCCATGTTTTCAAGGCCACCAGAATAGGGAACAGTTCGAGAAAAGCAATGTTACTCGTCAACCCGCACTCATGCCACCATGACGGCCATTTTTGAGCTGACCATTGTGTACCCAATATGGCGCCAAAATCCACACTCCCCGCCGAGTCTGTCCATAGTCCCAACTCCTCGGAAGACACTGCTGATTTATTCCAGACAATTCGACCATTGAAATCCGCCAGGAATGCAATCCAAATGCGCATGTCCTGGCAAACCTCTGCCGAGAGTCTCGTACGATGATGTCCTTCCTTCAAGCCGACCATGGACTGTGCAATCGAGCGGGAAAAGGGGCGCGCCATCGGCATTACTCTTAGGGCAAAATTCAACTGACCCACCACCTGTTGCAATTGATGCAAGTTCACTTTCGTTGCACGAATACATGTCTCAAGGGATAACCTGAATTTTAACACCTTTTCCTTAGGTAAACGAAAACAATCTTCCACTGAGTCGAGCTCGATCCCCAGAAACTCGATCAAGGTCGACGGACCGACAGTCTTACCTGGCGCCAATGGCACACCAAATTGATTCATTAGGACACAAAATTCATGTAAGGCCTGTCCACACTCAGAATCCCCGGCTGCCCCCAGAAACAGAAAGTCATCGAGGTAGTGCATAACATGTTGAAAACCTGTCTTCCTCGTGAATACCCACTGCAGAAAACAACTGAATTTCTCGAAATAGGCACATGAAATCGAGCATCCCATTGGCATACATTTATCCATGTAATAGCGACCCTGAAACTGGAAACCAAGGAGACGCTGATCGTCTGGGTGTACCGGGAGCAACCGGAACGCTGACTCGATGTCCGATTTGGCCATCAGCGTCCCGGGCCCCAGGCGATTCAACATTGCGACGGCCTCATCGAAAGATGCGTACCGCACCGAACATACTTCCGGATCTATCGCATCATTTACGGAAAGACCATGTGGGGCTGACAAATTGTGTATCAGCCGAAACTCCCCCGGGTCCTTCTTGGGAACCACCCCTAGAGGAGAACACACAAAATTTGCAACTGGCGGAACATCGAATGGACCGGCGACACGACCTCGAGTCACCTCTTTCTTAATCTTTACCTGAACCACCGCCGTGTGCTGTAAGACCGACATCTGATTCTTACAGTCCGGTACCCCCTGAAAATCCCCCACTGGGATGCGGAAACCATATGAAAACCCGTTCCGCAACACCCCAGCGGAAGCATAATCTGGGTATTCGCTGAGCCAAGGAATCATTGCCATGGTATCAATCGGGGTTGGTAAAGGCGCCCCTCGGACTATATTAGACCTGTTTGGCGCCTCCCTTACCACCGTTATCACCCGTTTTGGCTCTGCACATGGACTCAGGATGGGATGGCTGCCCGCATCGCCCACACTCATGTCTGAATTTGCATGACCCCTGGGGCCTGGTACATTTGCCCCTGTTAAAATTCCAACATATCCCCCTTTTACCTGTGTTGCCACTCGGCTTCGTGTGGGTCTCGTTGCCTGAACCTGTCCGAAAGGGCGTCCCAGAGTTTTGGCGGGAGGATTCCCCCCCGTTACTCCCTACTAATGGCACCTTCAACATCCCTGTACTCTCCATTTTTTGCCAAGACACAGAGTCGTAACAGTCCCAGGACAACAACGGGTTGTGTTCCTTAGCTTTTCTAAACAGATTATCATAACAGAACCACTGATTGCCCCCATATGCCACAGAATACTCCATAATACGTGACTGATAGATGGGTAACTCTGTCAACAACTCAGGTCTGCGTTCCCCCATGATGGAAGTAAAAATTCCCCACGCTCTGCCCCAAGTACCAATGGTCTCATCAACCTTAAAGGCGGCCATTTTAGCGCGCCAAACACTCGGATGCATGAGCTCCTTTTGACTCTTTACATGCTCGATCTCGTAATGGTCGGTAAGCAATGAAAACATGTTCACATATTTGTCCGCCCAAATCAACTCCTTCATTTCTAGTGGGACGTGCTGGGCAATCTTCTCCTTTCGAGAAGGTGCAGAGTCCCCCCCCGCAATCGGCAATGGCCGCTTACCTGAAGTAGACCCCACGCTTGTCGCCGAACTTGGGCCTGCTGTACTTCCAACCGCTGGGACCTGCGGGGGAACAGGAGATGGAGCTTTCGCAGCCTCCCTCGATTCCCGCAGTTGTCTCATCACTGCCCGGGCGTCGTCAGCCGTGGCGCCCTCGCTATCGTTTCCCAACCACGCTGCCAATTGCGCCGCTAACTCGGGGGGCATATCCTCCCTGTTCGCAGGGGTGACCACTACAGGGATTGGGTTCCCCTCCTTTGGCGCCGGGGTTGGCTCTTCTCGTGGCGCTTCGGGACCGGGGTCTCCCCCCCAAGTGCTCCCCTTCTAGGCCTCTTGCTCTTTCCACCGGGAATTGTTCCCGGTAAAGGCCGTTTCGGTCCTCCCTCCCCGTCCTTGGCCTCAACCTTTCTCTTCAGATCGGCTATCTCCTTCATGAGCATACGGAGCATCTCATCGGTACCGACCCGCTTTCCGACCTTCTTGGGCATTCTTAGACGGGATATCTGTAAGACAAAAAGAGGGATTACAACGCTCAAAATTGCTCTTCGTTCCGTCTCGAGCTCACGTGCAGCGGGGAGGTGCAGCTTCAGAGCACAGGAACAAGAGGATGCTTTGTTAGCTTCTGCTCCTTTTATCCGTCTTCAGGGTGGGCGTGAACCCGCCCCCGCCTGCCTCCAAGGGCGTGGCCGGCCGTGTTGGTGTCTAGGCCAGCCCACTCTAGGGCGGGAAAAAGGCGCGCCCCGGCTACGCCGCTTCGGGCATACCAGCCGAGACTCGCCTCCCGCCCAAGATGGCTTCCCGGGGGGATCGTGGTACTCGACCATACGTTCGGGGGGACCGATTGGTCGCCCCTTTCCAAAAGAAACTCTATCCATCGTGTTGTCCCATGCGGGTTGAAGTTCCAAAATGGCCAGGGAGGTACTCAGGAAGCTCCCCCAAGAGTTTGGCAATTCTTGCTCCTTCTGTGACCTAACTTCATCCCAGCAGAGTCTGTTCAATGCGCCCACTTCGGATGATTGGAGAGTGTGGCAGAATTTAAGAAAGTTGCTCATTCCCCTGTATTTCTGATCCTGGAGCCCAAAATCCAGTCTTACCTGGGCAGGCGAGGCGCATTTTGGCAAATCATAAACCAATTTGTAGATTTGTGACTGTAACTCGTTCTGTAAATTCGAGTCTTTGCCACACCAGGGAACAAGGCCATAGGACGCACTGGGCTGGATTTGGGCAGCCATTACTTTTAACAGGGGAGAATGATTTGGGCAATCCAGTGTTCTCCGCATCAAACTATAAACATAAATCATAGACTGAGTCTTTGCTCTAAGAGCCAGTTTGTGTTCTTTGTGGATTGTACCCTGCCCAATTGTTACCCCCAAATATTTGTATGAGCTTTTTTCTTCTACATGAGCCCCCTTGACCATCCATTTAAAGTTTAGTTTTCTGCTGTCAAATAGGCGGACGACTTTTGTTTTATCTTTATTTATCTCTAGCTGTTCTGTGTCCAAGTAGGCTGCCAGGTTATTTATTGATCTCTGTAACCCCACTGGGGTTTGGCTCAGCAGGACTATGTCGTCTGCGTATTGGAGGATTGCAAGTGGCTCATTGGCCAATTTCGGGGGGTGGCAATCTGGGGTTTAAAAATGTGTGGCAATATCTGATAAATACAGGTTAAAAAGGCTGGGGGCCAAAACGCAGCCTTGTTTCAATCCGCCTTGAGTGTAGATACTTGCGGTGGTGCTCAGCCCTTTTCCCAGTATGACTCTTGTCCAAGTGTCAGAGTACAAGGTTATGATAGCAGAGAGGAGTGCGTTTGGAAGGCCCCATCTTTTGAGTTTGTTCCATAAATTGCTCCGGCTCACTCTATCAAATGCAGATATAATGTCCACGAAACAGGCAAAGAGGTGGACTTTCCTTCTTTGCGCCTGTTCCGTGAGGAGGGCTAAAGTTGCGAGGTTCGATTGAGTGCCCATGCCTTGCCTGAATCCTGTTTGGAATTTGGGGATGATGTTTTTTTCCTCCATCCAGGCTGGTAAGTGGATCAATAGGCATGAGGCATATAGTTTTGCCTCCACGTCAAATAAAGAGATTAGTCTGTAGTTCCACGGCTTGCCATGATCTCCCTTTTTGTATATGGGGTGGATGATAGTCCCCTCCAGGAAACTGGCATGTTAGAAAACTTGTAAATCTCATTGAAGACTGGGGTAAGGATTTCTGACCACATCTCTGGATTGTTCCTGAAAATTGCATTTGGTATTCCATTTGGCCCCGCCGTTCCCTCAGACTTTATTTTATTTATAAGTCTGCTTAGGTCTTTCATGTTAGTCAAGGGGCTTTTTTCATTGAAAAACGAGTTCAGATGGAGTGAATTATCTTTTGGTGTAGCGTAACTGGATCCGTTTGGTCATGGTGTGGCCCCTGATGTAATTGTTCTGGACTCCTCGTGGGATTGTTGAACAGGGTGTTTACGTGATCTATCCAAATTTCTGCGCCGATTCCTGCCTCTTGCTGGAGTGTTGGACCAGCTGTTAATGTGTTAATGATCCCCCAGAAAGCGCTGCTATTGGGTTTTTTACTGGCTATTAATAGTTGTTGCCAGATTGATTCTTTACACGGACAGGGTGTAAAGTTACAGCGATAACGTCGAGCAAAACAATTCACGATTTATAATTATGTGAATGTTCACCCCTTAAATGTGCTTTTAAGCTACGTAATATCAGCCATAAGAAAGCTACAGTTTTGTATAGTCTGGGCAGCACAACGAAGCTTCAGTTAGCATTTCCCACGATCTTTTTAAATGCACATAGCTATTTTAACATCGTGTTCTTCAACAAACAGGTTTCACATGCTAGTTTGTGATTCATATTATCAACTTAAAAACAACGTAGTGAGTTGTTATGTATTAGGAATCTAACCAAGAATGAATTCAGGCAGTTACACATTCTAATCATGATATAAGGGTGGTGCACTCAGAACTTTGAAGTGGCTAATGTAATGAAGTATAAATGTATTAAATATGATGCATGATTAAAATATTTTATGTTCATGGTCTTTTACAGAAGCCCCTGAAGAAGGGACATCGGTCCCGAAATTCATTGGGCCAACTAACTCAACAATCGCCAAATACCTTTATGATGTGTGTATGAATTTCACTACAATGCATTAGGAAAAGTGTTTTTTGAAATGAAAAAATGATAAAGAATATCCACATTTGAAATTGTATATTGAATCAAAAAATGAGAAAGAAATGATTTAAATAAATGTGAAAATCTTGTGAGAGCACATTGTCAGTTTGCAGAAAATGTTTTTTTTGAAAAAATTAGAACAGGAGGAAAAAATAATAATTTTGCTGTGCGTTTGGTAGGGATGTGATACTTTATCACCAACCATAAGCGTCAAATAATTACTATCATCTCAGGGACAGGCAGCCCCTAGTTACCGAACAGCACACTAAAGTAGAAAATCTGAATTTAAATAAACTAACGTAGAGTACATTGATTAAACGGAGTGCCACAGGCCAACCTTGATTTATTTTCTAATGATGTTCAATGAAACCAGGTATTGAGGTTGCCCCCGTGTTCCATGTTTCCTAGAGCAAAATTATTTGTTTAGCGTTAAAAAAGTTGCGGTATCTTGGTCTTGGCCCATGTCACTGAAACCATGCACATTCCATGAACAGAGTGAGATGTTAATTAGTTTGTTGTCTTCCCTTGCTATTTCTGGTATTTTTCGTCCTTGGTTAGGAGTGCTTATCATTCAGCGTTTTTGAGATCCAGGCCCAATCGTTGATTTCCTGTAGGCCACCCCCATTAGTGCCCAGACCTTCGCTTTTGCGGTGCATATTCTTTTGCAGGGGCTGTGTTGGTGAGTTGGAACGTGCTCCACGTAAGCATGTGGGCTGGAGTTTACCTGGGGTTTTCCCTTTGTTTAGTTTGTTGAGGAAGGGATATGGATACCTTGGACGTTGCAATGCCTTAAGCCTGATGCCCCATGCCTCGAATCTTCCGCTCATTGCTGCAATGTTGTCCACCAGGTCCTTGGACGACCAAGTTGTCAGCGACTCCTCTACCCCACTTCCCGGGGTTTCCTTGAATTCCACCGAAATTAGGTCACTCGAACGGATTCCTTTTAGCTCGGGGATTTCGTGGAAGAGTCTCAAAAGGTTGCCCCTGTTGAGCATATCCTGGGTCCCTTTTGATGAGTATTCTGGAATAAAAGACAGCCTCAATTCACACTCGTCAAATTCGACTTGCTTTTCGCGTGACAATGGTGCACATTTGTTCCTTCCCCCTATTCCTGTGAAGTTAAGCGGCAGTTCTTGCCTGCTCCCTTGTTCATACTCTGGCGGGAATTGAATTTGTGTCTCTTGATTGGCGCATAGTGGGCCTGATTTTTTTCGGGCTGACATCCTTATTTGTTGATCCGCTTACTCCTGGACTGAAAGCTTACAGTGGCGGTCCTTTTCCCTTATTGTTACGCAATTGATTTCGGGGGAATTTGAGAGATGGTTGTCATTGTGAGATCCGACCTGTTATCTGAGTGCTGCTTTTGCTCTGCTCAGTTGGGCCCTTGATGTGTCTCTGCTTGTTGGAGTGCATTTTGTTGACTACTTTGTACTTTGCCACCCCTTGGATTGCTGCTTCCCAATGATTGCTGATTTTTTATAACTAATGGTTCAGCCTGTACATTGTCGTGTAGTATTAGCATCTTTGGTTGTTGCCCAGCCAAGTTTATTTTCCCAGTCACTTTATCTTCAAAGGTTGGGCTTCTGGCTCCATGTTTGTTTTGGGGGGGAGTCTGAGGATTTACCACGTGACTTGGTCCTTAACTGTTTGTATAGGAGGTCTGCAAACAGTGAGCTTGGTTTCTTTCAGCACTTCCTGCCACGGGTGAGTATAGTCTGTAGAACAGTAAAGGTTTTGGATCCAACGACTGCCCAGCCCGGATCTCGACAATAGGGAAAACAGAAGAAGGTGGCTGGACAGGGAAATTAACAAAAACAAATTTCAATCACGTAGTCAGTATATACCACGTGACCACCGGGTATGAGTCCCAAATTAAATTTATTTTCTTTTAACTCAAATTGTTAGGAATTCAAATGCACGGACACAGACAAAACAACTGTCACAACAGTGAGTTCAGTGATGACGCTATATACAAATATACAAGTTTTACAAATTTACAACACTTGCAAAGATGAATCAAGCAGGGCAAATGAGCAGGACACACCAAAACAATACAGAATTCAGTGAACAACATCAATTGTCATTATATACAGTGCAAAAAATTTCCAAGTGTAAGACGAATATGTAACCAGTCCATAAGAGTGTAAGACCATGGGACAGGCGGGGAAGATGGAATGCAGAGCCTGCCTGTCAACCAAACCTGTGGCTAATTGTTTGTAACGGGTTTGCCCGGCTAGGATCCACAGTGACTAATGAAATTCTATCCTAGGGGCATCCTTAAGGTTTGCCACAGGGTGGGAATGTCGACGCGTTTCGAACCGGCGTTATTAAAGGTTCTCTTCAGGACGGGGACTGGGAGCTGTGATTCTGTAAAAAATATACAGAATGGGTGTCAGGTAAGTCTGTCATAGTGATATCACAAATTGCTCTGACTCCGGGGTGCATAGAGAAAATTACCTGCACAGTGGCACAATAGCCGTAGTGTCGGTTAACCTCAACCAGGGGAGATTTCTGAAACAACAAGTAAAAGTGGGCTTAGCGCGGTGGCTGGACCGGGGGGGTGGGGGTAATGCAGAGATAGCCAATTGTTTAAGTTGTATAGGTTCCTACCTGTGCTTCTACCAGCAGTAGACTGGAGGTAGGGTGCCCGTGAGGCGGTGCACGAATGAGGTCGGAGACAGCTCACATGTTGTAGCGTCTCTGTGTAGGAACTGGGGGATTATAAAAAAACATATATTGTCCAAAGTCAATGTGGCACTGATGCCTGCTACCAAACGTTACTCTAATAACCCCCAGGGGGAACCACATACCTGGAGTCCCACCAAGCAAGGGAGCCTATTCAGCGCCAGCAAGCAATGAATGCTTTCGGTTCGTATCTGTCAAAAAAAGCGCGAGCTTCAGTTAGTGACAGGCTCGAGTACGAGGCGCATAGCTAGAATTACGGTCAAACGCGTCCCAGGGGTGCGGGGAACTTACTTCAAACCAGGGGATTGATTCCGCCGTACCACGCAGCAGCACTGTCAATGGGTGAAACGCCGCGCTCAAACGCGATACTAAAGAAGACGCCCGGTCGGGCGGCCGGTGGGTGTGGCATAGAGGGCGGAACTACTGAGGAATGCTGGTCCATGTAGTTCTAGCTACTCGCCTAGATGGGGTCAAGCGTATACTTTGTGGGGCATGTAGCAACGGGCAAGACAGGACGGATACAGGCATTTTTTAACATGAGACATTGTCCAAAAAAATGTACATAAATGCGGAAGGATCCCGCAACATTACAAAACATAACAAGTAAAACAGTGTGACAGCAAATCCATGTACATATTGCAACAGTGCTATAATGAAGATCATAATGTACACACAGCGGATGTCTGGTATCATCAACAATCAGCGATCTGCACATAAACCCCAAAGAGCTCAACAGTTAAGTTTGAACGTTCTTTAAAAAAAACGATCTCATAAAAAACAGGATCTCCTGTGAACGATCCACAGACCTTGGTGATACATTTGACATTATTTACAGTTCGAGAAAAAGACATCAGTCTAGGGCACCTAACCATAGAACTCATTGCAGACCTTTGTGACCCACACCCGGTTGCCTCAACGCGCTAAAACGGAGAAATTGTGCAAACAAACACAGTTAAGAATTGGAAAACTGTAGAGAGAGAGAGAATTGAAAAAAGCGCACAGCCAAGCTCAGCCAAAGAATTCAGTTCATAGGCTCATGGATTCGGTCATTTCATTCAGGCCAGAGTTAGATGTGTCAAATTTTAGGATGAGGTAAGCCTCTTTTTGTGATAGACGGGCGTCTGGGTCGCCACTGCCACCCTTGATGACCGCTAGCACTGTCCATCTCATGTCATGACTGGAATGTTTCTGTTGTACGAAATGAGAGACCATGGGGGCCGTCAGGATCTTGTTGTTAATTCTTGACCGATGTTGTATGATTCTCTGACGGACCTCCTGTGTGGTTTTGCCAATGTATAACAGGTTGCACGGACATAGTATGGCGTAGACTATATATTTGGTCTTACAGTTTGTGTGTTCGTTGTGACGCCAAAATTTGTTTCCATCCGTGAAGAGTGAGCCTTCCATCGTGAGATCACAAACGGAACAGGTCCCGCATTTGCGATGTCCTGTGACTGGACTAGCTCCGAAGATGGTACTTTGGGTGACCTTTTTAGGAGGAGGTCTGGTTGATGTTATCATTTGGCCAATACTTCTGTTCTTCTTAAGTGCAAACAAGGGAGCACCAATATCAGGGAGTACTTCTTGCACCAAATGCCAACTCTTTCTGATGATTTTCTGGAGTTGATTCGTGTGGGGGCCAAAGGTGGAGACACACACCATCCTCTCGGTCGTTGGTCTCGGTCTTTTTTCTAAGAGATGTTCCCTGGGTGTCCATCTAGCTCTCTTCATTGAATGTTTCAAGAGTTTCTGGGGGTACCCTCGTTCTTGTAGCTTTGAAGTGAGACTCCGGCCATGCAGCTCAAACTGTTCGATGGTAGTGCAGTTCCGTCTCACTCGGAGGTATTGACCATAGGGGAGGTTATCCCTTAGGCCCCGCGGATGGTAGCTCTTATAATGGAGAGCATTGTTCTTGTCCGTCTTCTTCTGGTACAAAGAACACGACAACACATTGTCTCTCACCGAGACTTCGACATCCAGAAATGGAAGAGATCTTTCGTGGTAGCTCAAACTGAACTTGATATCTGGACTCCTATTGTTCAGCCACACATGGAATTCTTCCAATTGTATAGATGTTCCGTTCCACACACACCACACGTCATCTATATATCGGAACCATTGTCCAATGCAGTCTCTGTAAGGGTTGTTATTCAGAACATATTTTTCTTCGAATTGGCCCATGTACAGGATGGCCATTTCGGGGGCAAAGGGACAGCCCATGGCTGACCCTTTGATTTGGAGAAACATTTCCTCTTCAAAGGTGAAAAAGTTCTTTTTTAGAGCCACAGTGGCCAAGGAAATTATGAATTCGGTGGGGATTCTGTGAGGGCGTGGTCGGTTGTCCAGGTAAAGTTCCATAACGTCTAAACCATCTTGTTGTGGTATTTGTGTATATAAAGATGACACATCCATGGAAGCGAGAAGTTGACTGGAGGGATCGAATGGAAGGCCTTCAACTTTGTTTATGAAATCCATGGTGTCACGCAGGAAAGATGGTACTTGCACCACAAGGGGTTTCAAAAACACGTCAACGAATTTGGAGATGGGCTCAAACACAGAGTCGCACCCGGACACGATGGGACGGCCGGGAGGAAGTTTGGGGTCTTTATGTACTTTAGGGAGGAAATACAAATGAGGGATTCTTGGATGTTTTTTAATGAGATATTCTGATTCTTTGGGTCCAAGGAACCCTGCATCCTTTGCAGCGTTGACAAGTTTGCTGACCTCATCTTGTATTTGTGCAGTAGGATTGTGGGTGATTTTGCGGTACCACTCCTGATTATACACATGGTTCCGCCCTTCAGTACGGTATAGATCTTTAGACCATAGGACCACTGCGCCACCTTTATCAGCTTGCCTGATGACGGCCTCCTGCTGGGTTTGGAGTTCTTGGATGGCTTCTCTGTGTTTTTTCGTGATGTTTTTTGGGACGAAGGGACGTTTTTTTTCAAGATATTCAGCGATGACATGACTGAGCGTTCAAAAGCTAGTAGATTTTTGGAGACATTGTGATTAGGTGGACAGAATGAGGATTTATTTCTCAATCCTGATGCTTCAGAGGAGAGAGGTTCAGTCACATCCTTGAAGAACCATCTCAGGCGAACCTTTCGGAAAAATTCCATCACTTCCATTTTGATTTTAGTAAAGTCCATAGCGACCCCAGGTACAAAGGAAAGACCCATCTCCAGGACTTCTTGTTCAGCCTTTGAAAGAATTTTATCCGAAATGTTGATGATGGCAGATGGTTTCACGAGTTGTAATGTTTCTTGCGTGTGGTCATCTCCCATTGGGGTTTGAATCGTGTCCGCTTGGGTTGTTGGCCCTGGCCTAAAAAAGGCCTCTTAGGGGTGTTCCTGTTCTGTTGGTTTCTATTTGACTGGCCTTCTCCTGCATCGGAGTCCTCCATGGAATCAGAAGAGGATGTTTCAGAGAATGTAGTAAATCTTCTCTTCGATCTCCCCTGGTTGGAATTCAGATACCTGACAGAGTCAGATCTAGTGTAGAATTCATCCTTTAAATAGGGATACACAGTGTCGATGTTAAAGTTTTTTTGGTCTTTTTCAAATTTGGACGTCTTGAAATTGATGGTGTTATCTCGGAATGTGACCAGTTCCTTTTCGATCTTCTCCAGAAGGGCCTTTGCCTCAGATTCAGTATGGTTGTCTCTGATGATTTGGAGTTGTTCTTCAATTTCCTCCTCTTCCTTTTTGAGGATACGCTGTGCAGTTTCCACTGTGTGTACCATCAAATCCCTGCTGCATTTGGTACTGATAAAGCTGAATCCCTTCCGGTACACAGGGTCGTCGGTGAAGATGACGGGGACATTCTTAATCTGGAGACCCCACGGGATTGTGCCAGCTCTGAGATTTGCAAGGAGGAAGTGACCATGTAGCTCCGTCCGGACATGTTTTTTCCTGAGCCTAGTAAGTTTTTCGGCATAATTGAGCTGTTTGGCTGTGCTGCTGAGTTTCACAGAAGAGAAGAGAGTGGAGTCAGAGAGAAGTTTCTTTATATGATCCTCGCTGAATGATAACGTGTCTTGTTCGGCCATGCTAAATATAAAGGAAGGAAGACCTTCCCTCCCACAGTTAATGTAACTGATCGACCACACTTTTAAGTCGAAACAGGCAAAAACCTTGCGAGCATTCGCTCGCTCAACCAGACTGTAGAACAGTAAAGGTTTTGGATCCAACGACTGCCCAGCCCGGATCTCGACAATAGGGAAAACAGAAGAAGGTGGCTGGACAGGGAAATTAACAAAAACAAATTTCAATCACGTAGTCAATATATACCACGTGACCACCGGGTGAGTATAGTGGCGTTCCTTTCATTTTCGTCGTTAATTTTGGTGCAAAGAGAGGAAATAATTTGACCGGGGCAAGGCTTGGTTGTTTGTTATATTTTAGCCTGCCCTTCCATGCGCGCTTTCTGTTTTGTAATTTTACCTCCTGCCCTTGTTGTTGTCTGTAATGCCTCTGTTTTGTCTTCGCATTGACTTTGATTTGTCTCTGACTCTGATTTTAATTGTGCCTTATTGGTATGATGTAGTTCCTCGTTTTTGGCTTTGGGGAAATGAACGATTTGCTCTTGCGCAATCGATTTTTGGGAGATTCCTTGGATGTGAGTATTAAAGGACTGTTTTGCTGCCCCTAGAACATCTTTTAGGAGTTCCGGTAGTGTTGCCAGTTTCTCAATTATAGGGCTGCAACGGCATGATGCTGGTTGATTATTTAAATCTATTAGCTGGTCCAGAGTTCCTTTTTTTGTTAATAACGCTGTTATTACATCTAGTTTTTTATTTACTCCAGAAATGTGACTGGCCATAAGATTGATGAGGTTAATTTGAATATCCATTATTGTCTGATTGGAAATTTAGTACTTTTATGGATTGTTCCAGGGTGTGGATCAAAGTTTGGGCCCATTATATGTTTTGAATGTCATCATTATTTTATGCCAGGGCTGGCGAACCAGAGCTTAACCCATTTCCGGAAGAGATGGTGGTAGGGGATGAGAGGATCAATTGTTTAATTGTTATAGGACTGTGGCCATCCTCCTGCAGCTCTTTCGAGTTGGCGTCTTGTTTTCTTTGAGGATTCAGGGGGGGTTGACAAAACCAAGATGGCTCTTCTTTGTGGTGTCCTTTTCTTTGGGGTCGGAGTACGTTGATCCTTTTCCTGTCCCATCCCTTCTAGGGATTCCAAAATTTCGATCAGGTTCGCCTCACTTGTGTTGGTGAACGATTTACCAATCTGCATTTACTTTGAAGCTGCACTTACTGCTGCTTTTATGAGATCGATTTTTTCCTCCTTTGTCCATCTTGTATTAACTCAGCACTGTTCCTTGTTTTCTGTGGGGGGTTTGCCGGCGTTGGGATTTATGATGAGTGAAGGATAGATTTGTCCCTGAATTGATCCTTCTAGCATGGAATGAGAAATTCCACGCTCTTTGCTTGACCCAGTGGAGGCCTCTAGATCCAATGATTCCACGGAATCTCTGATATTATTTGTTTCTGGTTTTGTAGTAGTTTCTTTATGAGCTTCGGTGGACTTTTCAGGATTTGGTTTAGTGGTTAGTCCTGGTGTTTCTGGGGCGACCTGGTGCACCTGAGCTCTTACTGATACCAATTTCCTGCCGTCTATATAAGCCAATTGATTCTCTGGTGATATTTCTTTTGGAGATGCGGTGGCCAAGATACCTGAAGTACCTCCAAAAGAAGGTTGTGATTTGGCTTGGCAGCAGAGCTAATTCCTTTGGTGGGGCGTACATTGCCTCCATGGGGTCTTTTAAGAAAAATAATTTTTTTCTTGCTGGACCGGTTTGGAATTTAACTTGTTGGTGGGGTGGGGACTGAGACCAACCTATCCCTGTGGCCAGCTCCGTTTTAACAGATGCTAATTTGTGAAAGGTTCTCTTCTTGTGATTTCCAATTAGGGGGCATATTACCAAGGGCCTTATCGCCGCTCTAGCGGGAATTTTTTCCCGCTAAAGTGGCGATAATTGTATCGCCCTTTTACCTAGCTGTCGATAACACCAGTTAGCGACAGCTAGTAGGAGATAGCAGGCATTTAGGTGCCCACTTTGCATGTCAGCGATAATTATTGCTAATGACATGCAAAGTGGGCGTGCAAAGATGGTAGTGACTGGAAACAGTTGCTAACATCTCTATCTCCTATTTCCAACTTTTGGAAATAATCACGCTAAGCGCGATTATCTCCAAAAGCTAACGCCTTCCCAGAGCTGTTCTTGGCCATGTTATCCAATGGTAGGTGGATAACATTGCTAAGAGCATTTGCTCGGTAATGCATGAATATCGCTGACTTTACAGCGATATTCATGCATTTCGGACGATTTTTATCGCTTAGGAGATAAACTTTGATAATAGCAAGGCTCCTAAGCGATAAAAATCGGCGGAACTCGGCGATAATATTATTGCCGCTAAACCAACATAGCGATAATCATCGCTAGTTGTTGGTAATATGCCCCTAGGTTTTTTTGTTTTAATTTCCTTGTTTCCTTCGCCGTCTTTCTGTAGCCCCCTGGCGGATGGTTCCTGATCGCATCTGTGCGGAATCCTAACGCAATGTTTTTTGTTGTTCACCAGGGGCTAACAGACTGGCGTGTCCTTCCTTAACTTTCACTTGGAGGCGGCTTTTCTTAGCTCTTATTGCCGGTTTCTTGCAAGGGGTACTAGTTGCTAGCACTAGTTGTTATTGCTTCGGTGTTACGGCTTTCCCCCCTGGGAGGGGTGTGTTTTCTCTCGCTCCTCCCTGCCACGGCACCCCCCCAGCTACGGGGGTGAATTCCCGGTACCTTTACCTTTTGTTTGTAGTGAGTAGAAGTCTGGAGGGAGTGCAAACTCCGTTGCCCCTGGTTTTGTGCCCAGCCCCGCTGTTGCTAGTATTTTTAGTGTTTCCGCCTCTGTGCCTTTACTACCGCGTCTTTTTGCGGCTTTTTCCTGCTTGCTACCACGCCTCGCACTCTTGCCCCCTACTTCTCCTCCATTTTTGTGAGTGGCGGGTACCAAAGTTAGGGTTGTTTCTTAATGGTCGCTTAACGTTTGGTGTTTGATGCTTTGGGGCTTAATGAACTCCAATCGGTAAAGCAGAAATGTGTCAGGGGGAGAAGCCCACACTGACTGACACCGTGGAATGGAGTAGTCCACTAGAGAGACAGCTCCCTGTCCACAGCCCACTGGCCACAAGCACTGTCCCAGGTCGCAAAGTTGAGACACACGGAGCTCTACTTGTCGATCTCTCACCTAGCTGGCTGTGCTGGCTGAGCTGGATGGACTCCGATGGGCTGCTGGTATATGGTATATGCTGACCGCTTCTACGCCTCTTTGTGGCTCTGTTGCTCTGCTTCGCTTCGCTTCACTCCGCTGTGGGCTTACAGGTCAGTACTTCGAATCCTGATAGAGCAGACCTGAGCGGTCCTAGATTACACCTACTCTCCGTCTCGATCACGAGAGCTGTATATACTGAATATGCGTGACTGTGCGTCCTCCTCGGGTTCCTCAGGTCCCTCAGGACCCCGCAATGCAGCCCAAATAAACCAAAACAAACCAGCAAACCTAAGCGGAGCGCCGTTGTCAGCGGCAAAGACCGGGGGCAAAGACCAGGGGCAGTGATGCAGTGATGCCCTGCCACGTGTCACAGCCTTAAAACTGCCGCCCGCCTGCAATAGCCTGCATTAACTCACACTGACACCTGCGGCGGCTCGCAGGTCTCGGCTCCCAGCTGTGTCTCGCTGTTCGCTGTTTCTCTGTAGTGGCACGCAACACCCAATAATCCAGACGGTAATCCAGCCGCCTCGATTCCTGCAGCCGCTCTCTGCCACTTTTCCTTGCCCCTCGCTCAGCTACGCTCCTCACGGTGACTCTCGGCGGGAGCAGTTGGAGCGGTTGGAGCGTTTGAAGCGGCTCGGCTTGGCTCACTCAATCGATTGTCTCGATGCTCGACTGCTCTGCTCTGCCCTGCTCACACCAGCAGTCGTCATAGGTGTTTGGCTGGGATTCCTGAATAGAGTACGTTGCCGTAGTCCAGCCTTCTGCTGATGAGGGCCTGTGTCACCGTACTTCTTGTTTCGGTCGGGATCCACTTGTAGATCCTGCGGAGCATGTGGAGGGTGTTGTAGCAGGAGGAGGAGACGGCGTTGAGCTGTTTAGACATGGAGCGGGAGGAGTTGAGGATGAATCCTAGGTTGCGTGCATGGTCGGTGGATGTTGGTGCTGTTCCCAGTGTGGTCGGCCACCAGGCTGAGGGGGTGGGTCCGAGGATGAGTACCTCCATCTTGTCCAAGTTCAGCTTCAGACGGCTGTTCCTCATCCAGTCGGCGACAGCCTTCATCCCTTGTGGGGGTTGGTTTTGGCGGTGTGCGGGTCCTTGGTGAGGGAGAGGATGAGCTGGGTGTCGTCAGCCTAGGAGATGATATTGAGGTCGTGTTGGTGGGCCACTTGTGGGAGGGGGGCCATGTAGACGTTGAACAGCGTTGGGCTGGGGGATGAGCCCTAGGGGACGCCGCAGATGATGTCGGTGGCCTCAGATCGGAAGGGCAGGAGGCGGACGCTCTGGGTTCTGCCGGAGAGGAAGGATGTGGTCCAGTCAAGGGCCTTCTCTTGGATTCCGGCTTCTAGGAGGCGTGTCTTGAGTGCGATGGCAGACCGTGTCGAAGACGGCTGACAGGTCCAGGAGGATGAGGGCTGATGTTTCGCCGTTGTCTAGTTGGCGCCTGATGTCGTCTGTGGTGGCGATGAGGGCTGTCTCTGTGCTGTGGTTTCTTCTGAACCCGGACTGGGACGGGCCCAAGATGTTGTTGTCTTCCGGGTGGCGGGCCAGTTGCATGTTGCCGATTGTCTCGATGACCTTCGCCGGGAACGGGAGCAGGGAGATGGTCCGGAAGTTCTTGAGGTCCTTGGGGTCCACCTTGGGCTTCTTGAGGAGGGCGTTGATTTCGGCGTGTTTCCAGATTTCCGGGAGTGTCGCTATTTCGAAGGAGATGTTGATGACCTTCCGTAGTTGGGGTGCGATGGCAGCATCTGCTTTGTTGAATACGTGGTGTGGGCATGGGTCTAACGGAGATCCTGAGTGAATGGAGTTCATGACCTTGCATGTCTCGTCGTCGTTGACGTTGGACGAGGAGGTCAGGCAGTTGGCGCTGGTGGTGTTCACAGGGGTTGTGGGGTCTGGCATAGTCGGAGTGGTCATGATGTTGAAGCTGTTGTGGATGTCAGCGATCTTGCGGTGGAAGAAGATGGCCAGTGAGTTTCATAGTTCTTGTGAGGGCGGTATGTCGTTGGCGTTGGCGCTGGGGTTGGAGAGTTCTTTTACGATGCTGAAAAGCTTTTGGCTAATATGATGAGGTGGTGATGTCTGCTGGTGGCGTCCTTGTGGGCTCGGTGGTTGTCCAGAGTGCGTTCATGGAGCCATATCTTCTCCAGTTTCCGGCATGCACATTTGGAGGTCTCCAGCTCGTCGGTGAACCAGGTGGCTATCTTGCTGGCGTGGTTGTTGGAGGGTTTCTTGAGTGGGGCGAGGGTGTTGGCGCAGCCGTCGATCCACTGTCTCAGGTTGCGGGCTGCGGTGTCTGGTTTGGTCGGGTCGGTGGGTGGGTTTTGGGTAAGGGTGGTGACCAGCTGGTCTTCGGTGACTATGCTCCAGCAGCGGCGAGGTAGCAGTTGGATGCGGTGGTGCGTGGTTGGTTTATTTAAGGTGAAATGGATGCAGGGGTGGTCAGTCGAGTGGAGTTCGGTGGTGTGGTCGAAGGTACATGGGTGCCTGTGGAGAAGACGGGGTCCACCATGGGCCAGCGGCGTGGTTGGGTGCGGTGACGAGTTGTCTGAGGCCGAGGTTGTCGAGGTTGTCGATCAGGGTGGCGGAGTTGGCATTGTTGTTGTTCTTGAGGTGGAAATTCAGGACCCCGAGGAGGTTGTAGTCCATGGTGGCGAGTGCGTGGGTGCTGGCGAGGTCGGCGATGGAGTTGCTGAATTGAGCTAGGGGTCTGGGGGGTCTGTAGATGAGCTGTCGGTGCGCCCGCTGCGTGGCCACTGCGCGGCCTCCATAAGGGGGGATATGGAGGAGAAGCAGCTGGGAGGCGGGAGCGGGGTGGCCAATGGGGAGCAGGGTGGCGGGGCCGCAGGGACGCAGCGGCGGTAAGGAGCGGGAAAACAGGCGGGCGGCAGGGAGCGGTACAAGGCAGCTGGCGGCCGTTTGGTGGCATGGGGAGCAACCTGCCTGCGAGGAGGGTCAGAGGTCACTCCTACGCCACTGCGTGGACTCCTTAAGAAGGGGAGGGGGAGGGAGGAGCAGCTGGGAGGCAGGAGCGGGGTGGCCATTGGGGAGCAGGGGGGCGGGTCCGCAGGTTCGCAGCGGCAGGAAGGAGCGGGAAACAGCGGGAAAACAGGCGGGCGGCAGGGAGCAGGTACGAGACAGCTGGCGGCCATGTGGTGGCTTGGGGGCGACCTGCCTGCGAGCAGTGTGCATTCTACAACACTGCTATCTACACCACTCTACTCTGTACCATTCTACTCTGCAACACCCTACTCTGTACCATTCTACTCTGCACCACTCCACTCTGCACCAATCTGCTTTATGCCAGTGCACTCTACTCTATGACCATACACTCTGCTTCACTCCATTCTAATCTATTCATCAACACTACACTCCATGCCACTACACTCTACGGCACTCTGCTCTACCATGCACTACTGTACTCTATGCCACTGGTCACTGCACCCCTCTACTCTATGCCACTGCACCCTACGCCACTGCAATGCACTTGTACTTGTACCCTTCTATTCTACTCCACTGCACTGTACACCACTCTACTCTACTTTACTGCACTCTATGCCAATGCACTCTACACCACTACTCCATCTATGCCACCCCACTCTTCAATACTGTCCTCCATTCTATGCTACTTTCAACACTACTCCACTTGACTGCGTTCTATGCAACTCCCTCTGTGCCACTTACTGCCACTTTATTCTGTTCTTTTCTACAACACACTACTCCATCCACTCCACTTTATTCCACTACCCCACCCTACGCCACTTCACTTCACTACACTACACCCTTATGACACTCTTTGCCACAACACTCTACACCACTTGACTCTACAACACTCTACTCTGCTCTATGCTACTCCACTCTAATACAATAAACTACTCTATACCACTCCAGTCGGCAGCAATCTACTCCGCTCTACACCATTCACTTTACAACAGTGCACTCCGCTCTATACAACACCCTCTATGCAACTCTACTCTGCATCGCTTAACGACACTCTATGCCACTTTGCTCCACTCTATCACACTCTACTCCCTTTACAACACTTTACTTCACTCCACGCCACTCAACTATACTGTACACCACTCTACGCCACACCACACCACTGCCCTCTACTTCAATTCATGCCATTCTACAGCACTCCATACCACTCTCCTTTACCCCACTAACTTTTAGCCATGTTGAGCATCAGCCACGCCGGTGTACAACATGGGTAAAACATATTGGCAAAGCCAATAGCTCTTGCAATGGCAAGACCTTTTGACTTTGCCAGTGCTTGTTTACTTTAACCATCGTTTTTGGGCATCTTTTATCGTTCATAAGACTGTAATTCCGATAGGCTGCACCCATTATCTGCAGTGTTCTGTCATGGGTAAGCATCGGTATGTACATTTTATAGATCTATACACCGTATATTGTTTTTGTGCAAAGCCCTCTGGGGCCAGGGAGACCAAACCACCAGCAGCCGCAGGGCCATTTTTAGGGTTTTTCGCAAGAAATATTTTGTGGTCCCGTTTTGAGAAAAACTTCAAATGTATTACTCATTTTCAGGTAATTCCACATAATAATGAGTAAAATAGAGCTGAAAGGTCTTTCTTTTTGCACTTGTCAGAAAGGCACTCGCGACGTGTGCTGTCAATGGTGAAACTAGAGAGACTATCAAACAAGCATATCTTGCGGCTTTCACAGCGCCCTCTACAGTTGACATGTTTTATGTCAGGACTAGGCATAGTTATGAAATGTTTCAGGCGGACATGATAGCACTGGTACTCTTTTATTTTTTATTTTTCAAAAACCTTTCTTCGTTCCAAGTGGTGACACAGCCAAAGCGCCTACAACCCTGGGGCCGGCGGCAAATAACAGTAAATTAGCGAATTCCTTCAGTGGTTACACAGCCCATCAGCCGACAACCCTGGGGTCCGGCGGCAGATTGCACGTAGATGTATGTGTTATATATCTGCATTCTTTAAACAATGAACACAAAATTGCGAGCATAGTACACTAGCTCCTTGCGATCCTTTTTACCCCGTGTACCACTCTATCGAGATTCCTCAGCTCTGAGGTAGTTTGCCTTTGAACCATATGGGAACAAACTTAATAGTAAACAGACACCCCTCCCATCCCCCCCTATCCACACACAACGCCATGAGTCAGCTACACACTCATCCAGCACACTTCAGTATGCTGTAAACCCTACATCCTCGGCTCTCATGTTGCAGAGGAGGGGTAACTCACACCGCTCTTATCCCTCCTTCGCTATATATTTCAAATCATAATATTACAAGGCCCCAAAGTAGGTGACGTAAGTAATCCTAACACTTTGCTCGTCCCCTCCATCAGTCACACGCACACGCCCTTATCCCTCCCAGCACCTGGGGGCACCCAATTCTGAGATGCAGTCGCCTCAAGTCAACGTCTATTCTGTCGTACCATCAGTGGGAGCCACCGGAGGCACTTCGGTTCCATTTTCCACGTCTGCATCATCCGCCTGAGTAGCACCCCCTATGTATGTTTGATACAATGCCCAGAAGTTTTTGGGGCGACTTGTGGGTGGTAAAAGTTCCCTATAGTTTTCAGTTTGGGTGCAACAGTAAAGCATGTCCTGTGCCCAGCAGGTAGCTATGGGCTGTGGGCCTCTCATCCAACAGATCGCCACCACCCGCCGCAGTATCAGCAACCCCATATCCACCAGACGTCGGATCGCCACTGGTAGGCCCCGGGAATGTCCCATGAGTGCCAATGCGGGATCAGGAGTCAGCTCGACCTCCAAAATCTTGCTCATTTCGGAGAAAATCTTTGTCCAGTACGCCTGTATTCCTGGACAGTTCCATGCTAAGTGGAGAAAGTCAGCAATTGGCTCATGACACCTCTTGCATGCCGCGGACAGACGCAGACCATATCTGTGCAGCCTCTCAGGAGTATAATACATCCTTTGAAGAAATGTAAAATGTATTAATCTATGCTTCCTTTTAAGGAGATCTTCCTGGTGTTAAGACACCAGTAATGCCACATTGCGTCATCTATTGTACCGCAAAGTCTCTCTGCCAGTCCACTCTGGCCTTCAGAAGCTGGTGCTCCTCGTGGGACAGTGCCAACCTGTATAAATTGGTCAATAATTTACGGGGGGATTCCGCTTTTATTACATACGTTAACTCCGGGACCTCCAGAGGTTCCGCCAGGTCCGGCCCTAGTCAATCTAGGAAGGTGCTGCGAACTCTGTAGTATTGGAATCGAAGCAGCAGTGTCATATCCCTCCTGTCGCCCGTCACCTGCTCCCAGGTTTTAACAGTGCCGTCTTTAAAGAAGTCCCCTGCCAGGCGTATGTCGAGTTGCTGCAGAGCCCGTACTACTCCCTTTTCTCATATGGAGGGTAGCCACACTGTCCAGTCCACTGGCATTAGCCGCGAATATAGCAATACGCTTCCCTGTCTCAGCAGCAGGGTGTGCCACGCATGATTAGTAGCTATGATGGAATCTAGAATCCCGGTCCTACGGTCCATTGGCTGGAACACCGTGACCGGAAGGGTAAGGGGCTCCACAAACAACTTTTCCATGAGCACGTGCGGTATGCGTTGTTCACCGTGCACCCAAGTGTGCAAGTGTGCCGCCTGCGCCATTCGATAGTAGAGTTCTAGGTTAGGGACTCCAAGGCCTCTCATACTGCATGGCAGTGTGAGGGTCGTCCATTTGACTCTGGGCTGTTTACCCGCCCAAGCAAGATCGATCATCAGTTTGGTTAATCGTTGGAAAAAAGCCTTGGACAGCACTATTGGGATTGCGCTGAATAGGAACAGTAGCCTAGGCAAGACGACCATTTTCATTATGGCGATACGCCCCATCAGCGAGAGAGGGATCTTATTCCAGGTAGCCACATCAACTTCCAGTTTACTGATCGCTACTCCGTAGTTTTCTCTGAGGAGAAGCTCTGGATCTGTGTGTAGGCACACGCCTAAGTATCTAACAGGGTCCTCATTCCACTGCAATGGGTACTCCATTTCATACTTAACCGGTGTCAGGGGAAGGCTAACGATTTAGTCCAGTTCACCTTCAATCCCGACAAGGCACCCAAGTGGAACACCTCCCTGAGCATCGGCGAAAGGTTATTCTCTGGGTCGTGGACATACAGCAGTGTATCGTCTGCATACATAGAAACGACTATATTGTATGTGGGGAAGCGGATACCTTCACTGCCGTGATACTCCCTCAGTGCTCAAGCCAGTGGCTCCGCTGCCAGGGTATACAGCAGCGGGGAAAGGGGGCAGCACTGTTGCGTCCCTTTTCCAATCATGAAAGGTTCCGTAACAAGATTGCCAAGTCGCACCCTTGCAGAGGGCTTATTGTAAAGTGCCCCTATCATTTGGAGGAACGGCTCGACCAGTCCTATCCTCAGCAGCACCTGTCTCAGAAAGGGCCACTGAACGGAATCAAAAGCCTTCTCCATGTTGAGAAAGACGGCAATGACCTTTGTATCCTTTTTGACATGTTGCATCGCGCCCAACACTGTGCGGATATTGTAGGTTAGGTTCCTGCTAGGGATAAAGCCCGCCTGCTCCGGCGCCACCAAACTGGGGGCCAGCAGTGCCAGGCGTGTCGCTAGGACCTTAGCGTATAGTTTGGTATCAACATTTATCAATGAAAGAGGCCTGTAGGAACTGCAATCGTCGTGCACCTTTCCAGGCTTCAGTATTAAGGCTTCTCGCATGGACTGTGGCATACTACCCTCCACACAAATGTCGTCAAATAGTGTAGACAAATGGGGGATCAGTTGTTCCCTAAAGGCTTTATAGAATTCTACCGCGAGTCCATCCACTCCTGGAGCACTACCAGTGTGCATGGACACCAGGGCCTCTGTTATTTCCTCCTTACCTATGGGTAGCATTAAGAATTCTCTATGTGTGTTAGAGAGCATAGCACAATAAACCCATCATTGTCGACATTGCAAAATCCCTTGCTGTCATACTCGACACTAAACTCAATCTACTCTCCCACATTAATTCAATTGCAATGTCTGCTTGATACCAACTGCGCCTTCTTTGGGGAATCGGTCGCTTCTTCCAGGAGCATGACCTTAAAACCCTGGTCCAACCGCTGGTCCTCTCCAGACTGGACTACTGCAATTCTCTACTTACTGGCCTCCCTAAATCCCACTTGTCCCCCCTTAAGTCTGTTCTCCATTCAGCATGACGCTTCATTTATGGGGCCAAAAGAACCGACCACATCACACCCATGTTATCCACCCTCCGCTGGCTTCCCTTCGCGGCAAGATCCATCTACAAGACTGCTTGCATCACCCACAAAGCCCTGCACTCCTCTCCTCGCTACCTGGCGAATAAACCATCTCGAAATGCGGAAAAACCACTGCTTGAACCTCCCACTTTCAAGAAGGAAAGATCAATGGCCCAATCCTTTTCAGGCAACGCAGTGAGAATCTGGAACTCACTTCCGCCTCAGCTCCGGACCACCACTTCCTCCCAGGCCTTCAAAAATGACCTCAAAGTTCTCCTCCTTCAAAGACACTTCCAAAGTTAATTCATGCCCTCTATTATCTGAAGGAAGACCTTTTTAGTTTAGAAAATGTCTATTCTCCACGACTATGGAAGTGCCTTCCCAGTGTGTTCTTGTGGTTTAATAGACTGCCATTTATTCCAGTACTACCCTTTACCTGTGTTTGGTACTCTTTTGTAACATGCACAAGTCACTATTCTCTTGTAACACACTGTTTGCTACCTCTTGCTTTTTGTTTGTTTTCGATACTTGCACAAGTGCCACCATTGCCTTTGTAACGTTTGTTCTAGTGTTTGAGTGTCCTCCATTTATTGCAGTATTATACCTCCACTTGTACTTTGTACGCTCTTGTAACCTGCACACATGTCACTTTTTTCCTCATGTAATGCACAGTTTGCTACCTCTTGTACTTTGTTCACTCACAATTGTCACTTTTGCCTCATGTAATGTAACTTTTGTTTTTGTAATTTGTTCACTTGTAATGTTCTCATGTATCAGTTCTGTTCCTACTGTGAAGCGCTCTGACACCTTTGGGTAAAGTCCGCGCTATATAAAAACGCATAAATAAATAAATAAATACCTAAATTCGATATGCTCCAGGTATTCCCGAATCTCATCAGTGAGCTCACCGCTCTTCGAGGAATAAAGGTCAGAGTAAAAGCTCCTGAACGTATTCGCTATTTCTAGGACGTCCGTGACGATCTGGTCACTAGCAGTTTTTAACTCCGTTACCTGCTGCTTCCCTCTCCTGTCGTTCAGCTTATTGGCTAAAACCGAGCTAGGCCTCTCCCCTTCTCCATAGGTACGCGCAGTGGCATATTTGCCCATATGTTTGACCTCCCTATCTGCTTCCTCATGATATTCCGTAACGAGGGATTTTATTTCCTCTACTACTGCCGGATCTGGGCACCTTAGTTGATGCTCTTCCAATTTCAGTAGGCGTCTCTCTAAGTCGGACAATCTCTGCCGAATGGATTTGATAACACTAGATTGTTTGAACATGGTGATCCCTCGTATATATATCTTAAAGGTCTCCCAAACTGTTTAAAAACTGTCAACCGACCCTACATTGGTTTAAAAAAAGACATCTATTGCCTCTGCGAGCTCACTCCTAAATAATGGGTCAAGGAGCAAATATGTGGTGAGGCGCCATGTTATGTTATGTTATGTTAACTGTTTTTGTACCGCGCACAGCTGCCCCAGCAAAGGGGCGTCCTGGCGCCAAGGAAGGTGTACACAACATCACAAAATGCAGCAGAATCAGAGATTTTTGTTAAAAAGAAAGGTTTTAATGGCACGTCTAAACTGGAGTAAGTCTTCCAGAGCTCGAATTTCAATAGGAAGAGAGTTCCACAATTTTGCGGCTACTACTCGAAAGGAGCGGCCTCCAATCCTGCTCAGCAAGAAGCGTGGAACAACAGACAGGTTCTGGCCCATCGATCTCAAGGATCGAGAAGGAACATAAGGGGTCAGTAGATTCATCAGAATAGGGGGGGCCGTGCCTTTTAGAATTTTAAAAGCCAGGTAAAGCACCTTAAACTCGATCCTTCGAGCAACAGGCAGCCAATGGAGCGCTTGCAGTGCTCTAGAAACTGAACATCGTCTAGGCAGACCTTATACCGCTCTTGCTGCGGCATTCTGCACTCGCTGCAGCCGCATAAGTTCCGCCTGGTTCGTACCTGCTAGCAGAGCACTGGCATAGTCTATCCTAGATAGTACAGAGGCCTGGACCACAAGCTGTCTAGTGGGGGCATCGAAGAATTTAAGCACGGGTCTGATGCCCCTGATAATGCCAAAACAGGAGCAGCCACCCTCTTAGTATGGCAAGTGAAACTGAGCGTGGGGTCCAGCCAGACCCCGAGATTTTTTATCTCCATTACAGGAGAAGGGATCATTCCTAACTCGGGAGGCCACCAGTTGTCATTCCACCATCCAGGTTGCTTTCCGACCACCATGACCTCTGTCTTCTTCGTGTTCAATTGGAGACAGTTCTGATTCATCCAATTGGCCACCGCACGTAACCCCTCACAAAAGTCGAGGGCCTCCACAGCTGAGTCCCCACTTAATGTGACCGCCAGCTGCGTGTCATCCGTATAGGAAACCATTGTCAGGCCCCAGCGTTTGACTACCGCAGCCAGCGGTCTGATATATAGATTAAATAAAGTGGGGCTCAAAGATGATCCCTGTGGGACCCCCAGGGTGAGCGGGTGAGAGGTAGATTTACCGGGTGGTATCGCAACCTGGAAAGATCTGTTGGAGAGGAAGGAGCGGAACCAACACAAAGCCAATCCTCTAACGCTAGCTTCCTCTAACCGCCGCAACAGGATCTCGTGGGACACCGTGTCGAACGCGGCACTCAGATCTAGTAACAGGAGTGCCGCTGTTCGTCCGGTATCCAGCACGGAGCGCAGATGTTCGACCATATACAACAAGGCAGTCTCCGTGCTGTGGCCTGCACGAAATCCATTTTGAGTGGGATCCAAGATGTTAGCTTTGGCGAGATGGTCAGCCAGGATCCCATTCACGTGGCCTTCGGTGACTTTGGCAGCCCACGGCAGCAGTGAGATGGGGTGATAGTTCTCGGGTTTTATTGGATCTAGGGTAGGCTTTTTTAAAATAGGTGTTACTACCGCTTGCTTCCACTTGGTGGGCACAATCCCTGAAGCCAGTGACAGGTTGATAAGAGCTAGCAAGGGTGAGCGACAAGTTGCCTGCATGTTCTTAAACTGGGCCGGTTTAAGGGGGTCTACAGGGGAGCCAGATTTAATGTTTTGGCTCAATAGATCAAAACCCTCCTCAGAAAGGGGGGCCAGCATATCCAGAATCACATCATCGCCCATCGGACAACCAACTAAGTCCGAGTTGTGCATGATAGTTAGAAAGGTGCGATAGATTACTTTCATCTTTTGGATAAAGAAAGAGGCCAGACTTTCGCAGTGAGAGTCTGTGCAAATTTCCGCTGCAGAGGCCCTCTTAGTCATAAGGTCCTTTAGGACCTTAAAAATTAGTTTAGAGGGGTTAGGGCTGTTCCGAAACTCCTGCGCATAATATGCGGCACCTGCTCGACAGACGGCTCTATGATATGCCTTAGTTAGAGTGAGATAGCAGGTTTTAAGCGCGGGGTCATAAGCTTTCCTCCAACGCCTCTCTGCTTGCCTACAGTCTCTCTTGAGAGACGCTAAGGTCTCATCATACCACGGGCTATGAACTTTAGTCCGGCAGCTGGATCGTACCAGAGGAATTAGAGAGTCCAGGGCCATGGCGATCCAATTGCAGAATGAATCATACCCACAATCAACATCCGAGAAGGGAGGTAAGGGTGTCTTTTCTAGTAGAAGATGGAAGTCTTCTAATTTTAATTTATTCCACTGGCGTGAGAAAGTGGTTTTATTCTCTGTCACAAAAAGAGGATCTGACAAGGGAATGGCTGCCTTCACCAGCATATGGTCCGTCCATGTCAGCTGGATAGGTGGACATATAGTTATGTCCTCTAAGTTGGTGAAAAACGGGTCCAGTATATGCCCACCCAGATGGGTGGGGGAAGACACTCTCTGTGAGAGCTGCAAGACTTCTAGGTCGGCTAGGCAGCTCCGGATAGAGGGTTGAGATGTGCAGTCAAAATGCAGGTTGAGGTCGCCTAACACATTAAAATTAGCACAGCCAAGAGCCTCTGTGCTAATGACGTCCGGGAGAGCGGCCCTGAAGGCAGCATCGCAGCCCGGAGGCCGATATATTAAAAGACCAGAAAGGCTATAGCAATGAGAAAGAGAGATTCTGAAACGGGCACATTCGCAACCCGGAAATTTTAGTTCTTTCCATTCGCAGGGGAAGCGGCGTTTCACTGCCATGGCAATTCCACCCCCCTCTCGAGCCGCGGTTCAGAGTAGCCACGGTATAATCAGGGGGGAAAGCGAGGTTTAATATCGCGGTGTCAGCATCCTGTAGCCAGGTCTCGGTCATGAAATACACATCCGGGGAGTCATTAGTAAGAATATCAAAGATCTCCGCATGATGTTTGACCAGAGATCTGACATTTAAGCTATATATACTAATAGCATTCACCCCAGACACGTTAATCTGCCGGGATGAAGTTTCTAAGGAACGGATGCGGGAGGGGGGAGGCAGTCGCCAGCAACAACAAGTGCAGCGATAAGGACCACTTAGCGGCGTTACTAGCGGAAGAGAACAAGTGGGGAGCCGTTCTCGAATGGCCAGTAAGTCTACTCTACAATACCTGATGGTAGAAGAGGCCATGGCGAGGATGATAGAGTTCTGCCGCACCCCGCACTTCCTTAGCGCTGACGGGCGCAGACGGGCAGACTCTGGCTTGACTCAGGCGCGAGTCAGGCGCTACCGCTGCGCGTCACCGCTGCGCGGGTGGAGTGAGCTTTAAGTACAGCCTCACTTGGTCTCCAAACAGAGCACTAGAGCGCTGATTCAGGTGGCGCGCTGAAAAACAGCACCCCCAATATGGCGGCCAGGCGCCTCAAGTAGGTAATAGCAACACGAAGAACTCCGCTCTACAAGCGGTGGGGGGGCACAATTAAAGTGCAAGTCTGTGGGCGTGGTACCAAGGTTAAAAGCAGCGGCTAAGAAATAAATTTCAACAAAACTACACAAAAGCGGTAAATATTAAAATATCAGAAGCGCTGCGCGCCTACTGAAGCAAAAGTAATAGAGCGCGTTGTAAATGCAGGTTACACCTTTCCTAAGGTCGAGCTGCTCACAGTGCTCGCCTTAAGTACAGCCTCACCTGGTCTCCAAACGGAGCATAGAGCGCTGGATTCATGTAAATGGGGGGATTGCCTTTGTGGGGGCGACAAGGACTAATAGGAGAGGTGAATGATCTGATAAGGTGCGCTGCAGTATTTTGCACTCTCTAAAACGGTCCATCATGCTGTAGGCAGCTAACCAGTAGTCTATTCTGGTCTTGATAGGCCGAATAATGCGTGTATCCCCCCTGTGTTGGGTTTCTATTTCTCCATACATCATCCAAACCCAAACTAAGGAGCAGTGAGTTAAGCAGCTGTGCCGCTGCCGATGGCCTACGTTGTGGTCCCGCTGATCTATCCAGGGCTGGATCAAATACTAAATTGAAGTCCCCTCCCCACAAGATTCTTGTAGTGCTATAAGTGCTGACAGTGTCTGTTAGGGATTGGTAAAATGCCGGGGAATCATAGTTTGGGCCATAAACGTTAACTATAACAAAGTCCACCCCCTTCTCTTTGCAGTGTGCGATCACAAATCTACCCTCCGGATCTGCTTGTGAAGAGTTTAAAGTAAAGTTTGACTTGGGATTCACCCAGGTTAGGACACCTCTGGCGTGAGTCGTGAAGCCTGCCGCCACTATGTTCCCTTCCAGATATTTACTGTGTAGCATTCTGCTGGTGAGAGGCAGATGCGTCTCCTGGAGGAGAGCTATATCCACCTGCTGACTCTGTAGATAGCTAATCACTTTCCTTAGCTTACCGAAATCGTTCAGTCCTCTTACATTCCATTTGAGAGCCCGAACTGTAGCAGAAGAATCACGATCCCCCTGTTCAGGTGTATTCAGCGTAGTTACAGAAGCAATAGTGTGTGAAAGCGCAGCGTCCATATAAGCCTAGCATGACTAGCGTGTGGAAACAGTACACAAACCCCCCCACACCCCTCCCCGTAAATAACTCGAAACAGCAAAGAGGACCTCCCCCCGCCCACAGCAGACCCCCCCAACTGGGCCTCACAGAATGCAATACCACCCATCCCTCCCCCTTCCTCTGTCCCGAACATGAAAGTCTCCATAGAGACCAAGTGGGTGAAGTGCACGCGGGGGCCGAGGTAACCTGGCCGCCAACCAGGTGTGCGAACGCGCACTACTCTGGGAACCCCCTCGCCACTGCCCGCATCGGTCCATAGTGATCACCAGAGAGGTTATTCCTGAACATAATCACATTAACTAGACCTGAGTGACCAAATATTAAAACTGCACGCTCCGCTATACCCACATCTCCTAGGCTCTAAATAGAGACGCTCTCCCTATTCTACAATGACCCCCCTGCAGCATAACACCAAGCTCGCCAATGGGAAGCACCCCGCAGGCATCAAGACAGTCCCCAGCACATCAAATTAAGGATTAGCAACCCAGACCGGCTGTAGCAATCCCACCCCTCTACCAAAAGTCTCACAGTGGAATCACACCATCCTTGCTGCTTTCCGCAGTCTCATCGTCTTACCAGCTCCTGCATCCATCAGTAACTAAAAAGTTACCCTTACTCCTCCAGCTGGTTCTCGCCTTCCGCAGCCTCCGCCAGAAGATTTGCCTCCCTGCGTTGGTCCTGCGACCAGTTCTTCAAAACTTGTTGCAGAGCTCTAGGGTTGGTAAACAAATGTGAGTGTCCTTGTCGATTAACACGTAGTTTCGCCGGGTACAGCATGACGTAGTCCAGGTCCAGGTCTCTTAATTATCTCTTGAGCGGGGCAAAGTGCTTACGAGCCTCCTGCACTTACACGGTGAAGTCCGGATAAAGTGAGATCTCCGAGCCCTCATACTGCAGAGTTTTCCTTTCCCTAGCTTGTCTCAAAGCTGCGTCCCTGTCTCTATAGTTCAGTAGTTTTGCAATATTAGGCCGCGGAGGGGCCCCCGGGCGCTGGCGCGAGCCCAGCGAACGAGGAGCTCGCTCCACCACAAACATTGGAGAGAACGTTTCAGCCCCAAGAAGGGTGGTTAGCAGTTTCTCAATAAAGAGTTCCATATTTCCTGTCTGCGTCGTCTCCGGAAGTACGGTTATTCGAAGGTTGCAGCGACGAGAACGGGCCTCCAAATCCTCTGTTTTACCCTGCAAGTCCTGCATTAGCCAGTCCAACCTTTTATGGTCTGTGTCCAGCTCCGTCTGTGCCTCCTCCGCCTCCGTCAGCCTCCTCTCTGACATGTCAAGGCGTTCCGTGTGTTTATCTATGTGCTCCGCCATTCTGTCCTTCCTGTAGGTAAGGGCGTCCATTTTAGATCCCAGCGGCGTCATACTGTTTTGGAGGCCTTTCTCCATAGCTAGGAGCATGTTCTTAATGTCTGCACCCCCCACCATCACGTCATCCTCCTGTGGCACCCTGTAATTTCAATCGCCTTTGTTCAAAGGTAAGTTTACTTTGCGTCTTATCGCATTTGCCCATCGTGCTGCGTTTATCGCCGTGCTCCGAGAGGCACAGCTCAGCAGTTGGGACAAGCTTCTAGAGATCACCTAGGGTCAGACCCGCCAGCAGTGCTCGGCGCACAATGTCAGTAATCCCCCAAGCTGCTCCCTACCCTGCTCAGGCTTGCCTCGCACCTGTAGACCTGTCGTGGTCGTCACTTGCCAGCCATGCAGAATAGTGTATTGCGCCCAGGGCCGCCAATTCCCGGCCGGGCCGGTCTCCCACCAGCTCTCGGGGGCGTTAGTCCGAAGGAGTTAGTTCGGGCTGATCAAATTCCCCCAGATGCTCTGAGATCGTGGGTCGCAGTGCCCAGGACGGCCGTGACATCCAATAGGGAGGTGGGGAAGGGGGCGCGGGCAGTCGCGACCCCCTAGCAGACTCACTCGCCTTCTCCACCGGCAGCCTCTCTCACTCCTGGGGTTGCCACTTCTGGGTAGGACGCTGCCCGGGGACAGTGGGTGCGCCGCTGGATCTGAGGACCCTCCGTCCTCTGGCTTTCAGTATGTAGGATGTGGTGGCCTAGCTCTAATTCCCTGTCTCGAAAGGCCACTCCTGCAGGAGCCAAGAGACCTTCAGCCACACCCACTGATTCATGGGGGTCCCCTACTCCCCCAACGCTGCCAGTGCCCTCTGCCTGGTCGCACTTTTCAGGGCTGCCGGTCGCTCCTCAGCAGCTTTGTTTTCTGGCAGTTTTAGTACTCTGTACCCCTAGAGAAAGGGGGGGGGGGGCACTCGTCCACTCACTCCATTCCCTGCATTCTGGTGGTCAACCGCCCGGGAAGTCCTCCGACGCTGGAATTTCAAATCTTCTGAGGGCCGCGTCTCGGGCCGTCAGCCGGGGTTCTGCCGCACTTAGAGCGGCGTCACTTGGGCTGCGCACTCACTGTGGGCCGCGGCGCTAAGGCCCAGCTCGCTGTCTCCGTGCCGCCTCCGGGAACTCCTGGTGTGCGTTGGCAATCTGCCGTCATGAGGAATCGATCAGTTCTCCGTCCTCTCCCCTCCGTCAGGGGCTGTGAGGGCACTTAATCTACCTCTCCAGTGCAGAATCGTTGTAGGATAATGTTTATGCAGGCCGGAGCTACGGGACTATGCGGCCATCTTCGCCACTGGCAAGCTCCCCCCCCCCCGATAGCACTGGTACTTGTCAGCCTATTTTCTCTGTTTTTAAATCACAGATGTGCGTGTTGAAAGGCACATTGTGTACCACACCGGGTGGTGTAAGACACATTGTGTACCGCACCGCGGGTGGTGTAAGGCATATTGTATACCGCACCGCAGGTGGTCTAAGTCTCATTGTGTATCACACCATGGGTGGTGTAAGGCAAATTGTTTGTGGTGCCGCACCACGGGTGGTGTAAGGCACAAAGTTTACCATACCGGTTGGTGTAAGGCACAATGGTTGTGTACCGCACAGGGTGGTGTAAGGCACATTGTGTACCTCACCACAGGTGGTGTAAGGCACATTGTGTACCCCACCACAGGTGGTGTAAGGCACATTGTGTACTGCACCTGGTGGTGTGACACACATTGTGTACCCCGCCGCGGTTGGTATAAAGCACATTGTGTGCCGCACCATGGGTGGTGTAAGGCACATTGTGTACCACACAATGGGTGATGTAATGCACATTGTTTGTGTACCGCACCGTGAGTGTTGTAAGGCACACTGTCTACCACACCAGGAGGTGTAATGCACAGTTTGTACCTCACCGGGTTGTGCAAAGCACATTGTGTACCGCACTGGGTGGTGAATGGCACATTTTGTACTACACCGGGTAGTGAAAAGCACATTGTGTACCACACAGGGTTGTGTGATGCACATAGTGAACCGCACCGCGGGTGGTGTAGGGCACATTGTGTACTGCACCAAGGGTGGTGAAAGGCAGATTGTGTACAGCACCACGGTGGTGTAAGGATGGGAGTGCTTTTTGTCATTTTGATTTGTTTCTTTATTGAGTTTTGCTGTATTTTTCTGTACTGGTATGAGATTTTTCAGTGTTGTTTTCACTTTATTACTGTTTAAAGTCCTACATAAGTACTGTACACAGTACCTCTCAGTTCAGCCTGATTGCTCTGCGCCAAGCTACCAGAGGGCTGAGTACAGGTTAATTTGAGGATTGCTTGTGCCTCACCCTGTCAAGGATTGTGGTTGCTGCTTGAGTAGGGTTTCACCCCCATCAACCAGTACCCCAATTTCTCACACCCGCCATTCGCTGGCATCACTATGGATCTTCCCAGGAGTCAGTTGCTGCGGCACTTCCATTTCTTCCTGTACCGCATGGGCGGAGTACAAATTGATGAGTTTTAATTAGTGTCTATCCATGCTGTGTTTGAGGTACTGTTTCTTCTTTTTCTGGACTTCGACTCTACCCGAAGATACCGCAGTGCTCTACAAAAGCGCCAGTTACCTTACATAAGTTCACACCAATATATAGCGCTTTTTTTAACCGTCCCCCTCTTGCTGTCAGTCTTCTTTTTTTCCTGGGTGTAGACAATGAAGTCTCCAGCCCTAGACACCTGACTTCAACTCTGGACAGTTAGGGCGAAAGGAGGAGCAGCGGTGGGGTGAACTCTGCATCAGGCCTGGCACAGGTGAGTCCCATATTCGGTATTTCACACAGGGAACCTGTGCCCTTCAGTATCTTAGAATGAACCAGAGTGTTGACTGCAAATGCAGTATGAAAAGGGAGTCACAGGCGAGGCAGGAGGGCACATGCCTGGCCCATTTGTGCCTGCAGTGCCAAGGCTCCCAGCAGGTGCCCTGGTAATAACAACCTCTTTTTACTACACTTGCCTCCACTCCTACCAAGGTTTTCTATTACCGGATTCTGTGGTATTCCTCTTTTTGACATGCAAAAGATGAAAGTTGAAATGGAGACAATGGGAAGTGCTGGGGATCTCAACTTCACAAGTAAAACCTAACTTTAGTGCCACTTGTGAACGGAATAAATGTTAGCCATGCATGCCCCTGACCATACTCTGCTTATTACCTAACATCAAACTGCCTTATTTCGGTCTGTATCGCCTAACTATATAGAATTAGCCATGTTTTGCTTGGAAGGATGAAAGACTGAGTTGGCCCCTCCAAGACTGCAAACAGGCATTGCAGCCAGGGCACAAGTCGGGGGTACACGCAGGTACACGGCGTCCACCCTGCCAAGAATTATGCAGAACTTGTTTTCAGACACTGGGACACATTCAGCAGCGCATGCACGTTGTCTGATTTCGATTCCCAGCAGGAATATGTAGGTAGGGAGGGGGCTTTTTTCACCTCCAGCTGGGCTGAAGTTAAGGGGCCACCAGGCCTCCTTTTGTTTTAATATCCTGACTGGATGCGGTCTGGAACCTCACACTTACATGTAAATGCCACAGAGGGGTAGAAAAAGGTACACAGCTTATTTGGTCACATGTACTTAAAAGACAAAAGCTTTTGCCTTTGTTCAGTCCCTGCATATAATAGATGCATGCACTGTAAGAATGTCAGGTGTGTTGGTTTGTCCCAGAATTTACACAAATAACAATTTCAGTAGCACTATTTTATTTCCTTTATAGCGCTATGCAACACAATGCAAGGTGTCTGAACTCTTTAAGGACCATACACATTATACATTGGCAATAAATCATGTACCAGTGTAAATCAGTGTACAAGATGAGTTACATGAGACAGTGAGAGTTACAAGGTGTAGGAGTCACATGTCCTTCATAGCTCACTGTGATATATTACAAGGATTACAATTTATGAACTGCAGGTAACAAAAGGATATCTGTGTTAAAAGCAGGATCCCACTTTACTTTAAACATAAAATAAAGATCTGTCATCTGCATGTTACGATATGTGCTTTGCAGGAGACACATTAACCCCCTACACTACTTTGAATCAAAACTGGAACTTCACAAAACACAGATATCTCCAGCAAAAATGTTCCCCTTCAGAGTTATCTCTTTTTTTTTTTTAAACATTTTTATTGAGGTACTTTGGAGTCAAAATAAATCAAAACATGTATAAAGTCAGTCAATTGAAAGAGAAAAATGATCTCTCAAGAATATTAATTAATAATACTAATTGACAAATACAGAGATAAAATCATTATATGCTTTTTGGACACTAAACATACAAACACACTCTAATCAAAAACAGAATTCCAGATTTTATCGAACTTCCTAGTCCCTCCGATTTGTTGTGCAGAGTTATCTCACCATTATTACTATTCCCTGAGCTTTACGGGGTACCTTTACAGCAGATGCCTTAGCCCAAAGAATATTAAAAAAATTAGACTATGCAACCCATGAAACAAGAACAAATCTACGGCCATGCTTCTTCTTCTTTCCAATTTCTTTGTGACAGGGTTTAAAAAAATATATATAAATTAGTTGAGGCCCATATTTTGTGTTGGGATTGCACCACTTGTGGGCACAGCCCCAATGCCTAATCTGACTGAGTGACTAACTGATTGACGGTATTTGTAGAGCGCACTACTGCAGAGGCATCTTGGCGCTGTGGTAGAGACGAGCTAGGACATAAACGCATACTTTAGTGTTGTAGAAAAAGCTATGTTTTGATTTCTTTCCTGAATGCCAATCGGTTGGGTAATCTTCTAAAATGTGCTGGTAGCGTGTTCAGAGTTTGGACGCTAGAAAGGAAAACCGCTTTCCTCCACAACGTACTCTTTTTATCTTCGGAATTTGTACAAGGCCAAGAGTGGATGGCCCTAGAGTCCGGGAAGGGAAATAATGTGAGAATAGAGCTTGCACATCCTTGGTCCCCACTCTAAACAAAGCTTTGTGCACCAGGCAGAGTGATTTAATTTCAATGCGTCTTCGTACTGGGAGCCAGTGAAGATTATCGCTTTTGATGTTGGCTGATGCTTAGGCAGCCCAAGCAAAACTCTGGCTGCCGCATTTTGGATAGACTAAAGTGTATCCAGTTGGGCATCACCCATTCCCAGATAGAGGGCGTTGCAGTAATCGATTCTGGATAAAATGGTGTATTCTACCACCGTTTTCCTCAGGGAGAAGGGAATGTAAGGGAGAATCTCTCTCAAGACCCTCAAAGTAAAGAAACATGCAGACGTAACCTGGTTAATCTGTGACCCCGAGGTGAAATTTTTATCAAACATTACTCCCAAATTCCTGGCATTTGTGACTGGTACTGGACATGTGCCCGCTGTACTAGGCCACCACAGCTGATTCCAAATTGGGTCTTTCGAGCTAAACTGCAAGACTTCCGTTTTCTCGGCGTTCAGCTTCAGGAAGTTTGCACTCATCCAAGTCATTAAAGCTGAAATACATTTACAGAAATCAGCGGCCTGAGCATCTGCAGACTCAGCTACAGAAACTATGGGCTGAGTATCATCGGCGTAAGACACCAATGCAAAGCCACAGTTCTTTACCAGTCTGGCCAGAGGGGCTACGTAAATGTTAAATAGTGTTGGTGATAAGGCCAAGCCTTGCAGGGCTCTACCCGGGAGGGAGAGTTCCTCCTATCTGAACCCATCCCAGAAAATCATTTGTTTACTGGATGATAAAAAGGATGATAGGAGAGAAATAGCTGTACCACTGATACCTGCATCCTGCAGCCTTTGATTTAAAACCGTATGGTTTACAGTATCAAAGGCTGCTGTTAGATCAAGCAGGACCAGTACCGCCCTTTCCCCTTTATCCGTCACCTTACGGATTTCCTCTGTTGCCATGAAGAAGGCTGTCTCCATAGAATTTTTGAGCGGAAACCGTGTTGCGAGGTATCTAAGATGTTATTTATCTCCAGGAATGATGTTAGTTCTAGATTTATTGCTTTCTCCAACACTTCGGCAGCAAAAGGTAGACAGGAGAAAGGCCGATAGTTCTTTTCATCATGTGGATCCAGCTTGGGCCTTTTAGAAGAGGGCGAATACAAGCTTTTTTCCATACTTTGGGAAAGACTCCTACAGACAGAATTTTATTTATTACTGGACATATGGATATACTGATCTCCTCTGAAGCCAGATGCAGTATGTACGATGAACAGGGGTCCAGTGGGGAGCCAGATTTAATGCTTAATACCAATTCCGCTACTTTTTACCTTCATGGCCCACCCTAGATTCAACTTGAACTGGGGCTTCTGCTCCTATGTTGTTTATTGATTTTTCCAGACTGTCATACACGGATTGCACCTTGCTTTGAAACAAAAACACGCTAGTTTGTCTACAAATTTTTGCTCAGGTGTAAACATTACATCACGCAGGCATTTCAGCAGGGCATTGACAGTTTGAATTTTTTTTTAGAGAAGTTAGCGGCTTCTTGGATTTTGGTGGTGTAGTAGGAGCCTTTGCCTGTATAATTGTGACCTTGTATTCTTCTAAGACTGCGCAGTATTCTTTTTTGTGACCATCATCATATTGGGATAATTTGTTACATCCCATAATGTGCTCAAATGTACACATGATGTACCTGATAAACATATATGAGGTCTTAATATCTGTTGTCACTTCTTGTGATGTCCAATCCAGTGAGGACACTTTCTGTTATGTCATGTGCAATGTCACGCATCGTGACATCATGCGCTGTGATAGCAGGCGTCATGATTTCACTTGCATACTGCCCAGTTATTCCCCCCACTTCTTTTTTAGGTCAAGCCTGAGCCTGTGCACAACCGATGATCTGTTGTAATTCCGTATGGGATAGAAGCCCAGCCAACGCCCCGCCCATCTTTTCATTGGCTTGTGTCTTTGTCCTTCGTAAATGCTATCTTCTGATTCCTTAATAGGCTTGATAGTTCCTCCTTAGTACGGCCTTGTCTTTATTTGGTACCTCCCATGGCTCCTGGCTCCTTTACTTGGTTGTTACACGGTATTTGTACTATTTCTTTTATTGAGTTTTTTTCATGTTAGGCATGATGACGTGCTACGCTTACATTCAGCGGGCCATGCTCGCTTACACTTTCGCAGCAGCCGGTACAATGGCGGACGTTTGTTTCCAATGCCATAGGTCTCGCATTTTTCTAACGACTCCCCTCATTTACCTTAGTTTGATTGACATCTTATAAATGAGCTGCAGCTGGCAGGCGAGGTTGTAAAGTTGTAGTTGTGCTCCTGATATATGGTGCGAGAATTTGCATAAGGCCTTAATTCAGAGCTAAGTGACGGAATAGAGTGCCTGTTCTGTTCTTGGAGGGCTTTAAGTTGGGTCCTGGCGTAATTGATGTGTTTCACCTTTACAGTTGGTAGTGATGGGGAAGGGATCCCAGGCCACCCCCCGCCCTGCACGGCTCCTCCGCTGTGACCGCGTCTCTGCCACCGGCGCCGCAGGTTTGCTCCTGGCCTTGGTGTCCCCCTGCTGCTACCTTCTCTGTTTTTTTCTGCTGTTGCCCAATTGTGATTTGTACATTTGTTTTGTATTTCCAACTCTCTGCTGTTGCCCACTTGTTAATTGTGCATTTATTTTGTAATTCGTAATTTTCGTGCTTGCTGTTGGTGTACCCGCCCTCTGTGTGTGTCCCCTCCCGCTCCCCGCTTCTCGCCGCTGCTCCCTCGTAGCCCCGCCCCTTTTTTTTGTTCCCCCTGCCCGTTGGCCGCCCCGCTCCCGCCTCCCAGCTGCTCCTCCTTCCCACTTGGCCTCATATGGAGGCCGCACGGCGCAGGTGAGTGTGACCTGACCACAGGCCACCCCCCCACGCCGCACGGCTCCTCCGCTGTGACCGCGTCTCTGCCCCCGGCGCCGCAGGTTCACTCCTGGCCTCGGTGTCCCCCTGCTGCTACCTTCTCAGTTTTTTTCTGCTGTTGCCCAATTGTGATTTGTGCATTTGTTTTGTATTTCCATCTCTCTGCTGTTGTACACTTGTTAATTGTGCATGTATTTCGTAATTCGTAATTTTCGTGCTTGCTGTTGGTGTCCCAGCCCTCTGTGTGTGACCCCCCCGCTCCCTGCTTCTCCCCGTTGCTTCCTTTGGCGGAGGACGGGCTGAACAGCGGATGAACTTGCCCTACCTGCTGCAGTAATTCTAACCTTCCGATACCGGATCTGGACTCTAAAACCACGCCTCGCGGCACCCGCTTTGTGGGCGCCGCTCGTCTACCTGTGTTTTTCCAGCCACAGTGCACAGAGGTTGAAGCCTGATTCCAGCTAGGCTTGCCGTGGGACTGCGAGGACCAGCGGGCAGTGCGCTAACCTGCCACAGCTGGTCCTCTTCCCGCCGCCTCTCTGTGCTTGAAAATAGGGGCTGGTCCTGGGTTCTGCGTGTTCCTTTGGCGGAGGACGGGCTAAACAGCGGATGAACTTGCCCTACCTGCTGCAGTAATTCTAACCTTCCGATACCGGACCTGGACTCTAAACCCACGCCTCGCGGCACCTGCTTCGCGGGCGCCACTCGTCTACCTGTGTTCTTCCAGCCACGGTGCACAGAGGTTGAAGCCTGATTCCAGCTAGGCTTGCCGTGGGACTGCGAGGACCAGCGGGCAGTGCGCTAACCTGCCACAGCTGGTCCTCTTCCCGCCGCCTCTCTGTGCTTGAAAATAGGGGCGTGGTTATCTCAAAAGGAACTACATAGTTGGGCTCTCATACCCGGCCTGTGGGACGCGCGCGGACGCGCACGGGAGAAGACCGGGCCCAGGGCGGGCCCGTTTGTGCCCGTTCGTGACCAGTAGTGACCGGGCTGGGCCCCCCCCCCCCTTATTTTTGTTCACTCCTGTTCATCTATAGTGTGGAAAGATGTCCGGCCGAGAAACTAGGAACAAGTCATCCATAGGGGGAGCAGCTATTACCGGAGGTATGGAGAAATTTCTGGTAAGAGCCAATACTCTTATTGATACTGAAATAAACGCTCTGGAGAAACGCTTATCTAAAGAACTAATAACCAGTAAAAGATCCTCCCTTGGTACTCTGGCTTGTGGCAAAACACCGGACCGGCATAAAGAGACTAGTAATGATGCCACAACGAACTCTTCTTTAAAATCTGCGGAGATTAGCTCGGCGTCACATGATCTGGACTTATTGGTTGATGAAATGCTCCCTAAAATTGATTTGGTTCTTGACATTAATATGCCCATCCCCCCTGGTCTAGTTGTTATTTGTGATTCTATTTCAAATGGTGTGAATGAGGGGGCCGCATCCAAACGTAAAAGACCTTATAATTCAAAACCGGGAGGCAAATCCAAATCTGCCAAACTACAACACGAAACCCTCAACCCCACCCATGGACCATTCAACTCCCTACCAAACACGGACTATACTTTAGACACTCTGGGAGCCCTTTTTAAAACCTTTCTATTCCCCTTAGAGTCCAAACTGGAACGCATTGAACTCCGTCTATCCAATATCGAGAAAACCTCGGCGGCTATTCTAGCTAGACTCTCTGTGTCCAATTCTCCCTCTAACCCTCCTAACTCTCAAATTCCCCCAACTAATTTAGGACCTTCCCTAGTGATTACTGCTGCCCCTCCTCTGCAACCCCCTATGGGCAGCCAAGCTCCGACACAAAGTAGCAACCCTATTATTCCACCTTTGCTACCAGTAGGTCCAGTCCACCCTACGACCGCTACCAATGGGGCTATTTCTAATGACCATATAGTCCCCCCTACCCCTGTAAAGTTTGTTCCTAGACCACGTAAACCCGACCTGCCCCGCGAAACCAATCGCTTTATGGTAGTCATGGCTGGTGTCCCCCCGCCTTGAGGCAGGAGAAGGTGAGAATTTTCTTTCACTCAAAAGTAAAGTCATCAAATGGCTGAATTGGAATAGCCCCCTCCCGGCCCACTTCAATAAGGAAATCATCATGGTGAGAAGGGTACCTTGGCTGGGTAAAACCAGAAAGTCTATAACAGGGGATTGTATCACAGTGAGTTTTCGAGACCCTAGGACAGTTCTACACATATGTGCCGGGTTTAATAGATCTCTCGATTCCAACATTCAGGCACTGCCAGTGTCCTTCTTCTTCCCCCCTATCCATATGCATCATGACCAAGTGCGAGGCAATTGGACGAGGGTTGAGCGGAGGTGTAGATCCCGTGGGTATGAAGCAAGACCGGTTTTTCTGCCCCCTGAGACCCCTTCTGTGACTTTAACCGATTCAACTGTCTTAACGGGCTGGACGGTGTTGATTGACTGCCTCCAGCCTCAGTTTCCACCCTCCTTACTACTGGTAACGATCTAGTTGCAACACCGGGTATTAGCTTATCCCTCACTTCTCCTCCTGTAATGCCCCTTACCGCTGTCCCGGCGTACTCACCTCCCCAGGGAACTGTAACCGTTGATAACAATATAGTTGCAGCCATGGGTCAATGCTTAGTACCCGTAACACCCTCCATCTCTACTCTAGGGCATACACCCTCCCAGGGAGTCAACCCCCTTGTCCCTGCCCATTTTCCTGCCCCGATGGTTTCCCTAGCTGCTAATAAGCCCCCAATCTCTAATGTACCCGAGGCCACTGTACCAGCCCCCAGTATCCCTGGCTTTAAATTCGCCAGCTGGAACGTTGCAGGTTGGAGCCGGCAAATGTTGTCCTTGGGCTGGAGCGAAATCCTTTCTGATTTTGATGTCTTATGTCTACAAGAGACTAGGGTTACCACTAATATCATCTTCGATGGATTTGTGTCATATAACAACCCGGCACTAAGGTCTAATATGGGCAGGGCCAAAGGGGGGTTAGTAATCTTACTTTCTATGAATCTCCCTGTCCGGCCGAGAAACTATGAACAAGTCATCCATAGGGGGAGCAGCTATTACCGAAGGTATGGAGAAATTTCTGGTAAGAGCCAATACTCTTATTGATACTGAAATAAACGCTCTGGAGAAACGCTTATCTAAGGAACTAATAACCAGTAAAAGATCCTCCCTTGGTACTCTGGCTTGTGCCAAAACACCGGACCGGCATAAAGAGACTAGTAATGATGCCACGACAAACTCTTCTTTAAAATCTGCGGAGATTAGCTCGGCGTCACATGATCTGGACTTATTGGTTAATGAAATTCTCCCTAAAATTGATTTGGTTCTTGATATTAATATGCCCATCCCCCCTGGTCCAGTTGTTATTTGTGATTCTATTTCAAATGGTGTGAATGAGGGGGCCGCATCCAAACGTAAAAGACCTTATAATTCAAAACCGGGAGGCAAATCCAAATCTGCCAAACTACGACACGAAACCCTCAACCCCACCTCTGGACCATCCAACTCCCTACCAAACACGGACTATACTTTAGACACTCTGGGAGCCCTTTTTAAAACCTTTCTATTTCCCTTAGAGTCCAAACTGTAACGCATTGAGCTCCGTCTATCCAATATCGAGAAAACCTCGGCAGCTATTCTAGCTAGACTCTCTGTGTCCAATTCTCCCTCTAACCCTCCTAACTCTCAAATTCCCCCAACTAATTTAGGACCTTCCCTAGTGATTACTGCTGCCCCTCCTCTGCAACCCCCTATGGGCAGCCAAGCTCCGACACAAGGTAGCAACCCTATTATTCCACCTTTGCTACCAGTAGGTCCAGTCCACCCTACGACCGCTACCAATGGGGCTATTTCTAAAGACCATATAGTCCCCCCTACCCCTGTAAAGTTTGTTCCTAGACCACGTAGACCCGACCTGCCCCCCGAAACCAATCGCTTTATGGTAGTCATGGCTGGTGTCCCCCCCCTTGAGGCAGGAGAAGGTGAGAATTTTCTTTCACTCAAAAGTAAAGTCATCAAATGGCTGAATTGGAATAGACCCCTCCCGGCCCACTTCAATAATGAAATCATCATGGTGAGAAGGGTACCTTGGCTGGGTAAAACCAGAAAGTCTATAACAGGGGATTGTATCACGGTGAGTTTTCGAGACCCTAGGACAGTTCTACGCATATGTGCCGGGTTTAATAGATCTCTCGATTCCACCATTCAGACACTGCCAATGTCCTTCTTCTTCCCCCCTATCCATATGCATCATGACCAAGTCCGAGGCAATTGGACGAGGGTTGAGCGGAGGGGTAGATCCCGTGGGTATGAAGCAAGTTCGGTTTTTCTGCCCCCTGACACACCCTTCTGTGACTTTAACCGATTCAACTGTCTTAACGGGCTGGACGGTGTTGATTGACTGCCTCCAGCCTCAGTTCCCACCCTCCTTACTACTGGTAACGATCTAGTTGTAACACCGGGTATTAGCTTATCCCTCACTTCTCCTCCTGTAATGCCCCTTACCGCTGTCCCGGCGTACTCACCTCCCCAGGGAACTGTAACCGTTGATAACAATATAGTTGCAGCACAAAGGTCTAATATGGGCAGGGCCAAAGGGGGGTTAGTAATCTTACTTTCTATGAATCTCCCTGTTTGCATGAAATTACACGAGACTGTGGGTTTCCATTCACAAATTTTAATTTGGGAACATACAAGGGGCCATCTAACTATGTTGATTAATCATTACAACAATTTGTTTGATGCTTCTAATACCACTGTGGTGGATGAGTTGGGTCTAGCCGTGAGCAACATTCGTAAAGGCCTTCATAAACCCTTCGATATCATCTGAGGAGGGGATTTCAATATTCGTACTTGTCCTTATTCATTCACCAGAATTTGCGGGTATGATGGGGATAGTGGGGAAAACCGGGCACATTTTATTCATTCACCTTATGGTTATTCCCTCAATTCCTTCATGTTAAACTTGGACCTTATGATACACCCCCCGGCCGCAGACGCTGAAGGTAACCCTGTACCAACCTTTGTAGGATTGAACTCGGCCTCTGTTATCGACCATTTACTAGTTTCTGCACATTTTGTCCCATTTTGCACGGTCCCCATTGTTACCGACCTTGGAAGTAGCGATCACAATGTTATCACCATGTTGATTTCTGTCTGGGGGGCCCCAGTTAATATTCAACGCTCAATAGTTGAAGATGTAACCCCTTGTAGGCAGAATGGTATCCGTATCAAGTGGTGTATAGATAATTCCGAGAAGCTGCAGCTTAAAATCCTAGATACAGGGTCTGTGGCAATATTGAAATGTTTGGATTCAGATGCATCTCCCGAGTGCATTATAGCCGATTTTGTGGAACTAGGTACAATCATAAAAAGATCTCTTACCATCACCAACGGCCTAATCAAGAAGGAGAATGTTTGTTGGTTTGATAGTATGTGTACCAAATCTCTCCGGGAACTCAAGCGGGCTCTCACTAAACAACCCAGAGACAGGGAGGCTATTACATCTCTTAGACTGACTTACAAAAAGCACCTAACTGGCAGACAACAAGAGCTAAGGGAGCAAGCCTGGGATGCACTTAATAAAGCAGCTATATTGCATGATAGTAAGCTCTTCTGGAACACGGTTAACAGCCCTTTTCTTGTAAAAGACGACTTCCCCATATTGTCAGCCCAGGTTAGTGAAGCGAACTGGGTTGCTCACTTTTCTGGAATCTTTGACCCAACTAGGGAGGATTACGCTAGTTCCCCCTCCTCCATGTTTAAAGTGAAGTTATCCCTGGATATCACCCTTCAAGAAGTGGAAACTGCCATCAGTCAGAGTAAAGGGGGAAAGGCACCGGGACCTGATGGGGTCCCTGTTGACCTGTATAAATCTAACCCGACACTTTGGAGTCCACTCCTAACCCAGGTGTTCAATACTTCAGTCAGGGAGAGAACACCACCAACCTGGAGTGAATCCATAATCCTGCCCATCTATAAGTAGGGAGATAGAGGAGAGGCTAAGAACTACCGCCCTATCTCCCTTCTGGATTCCTCCCTCATGATCATGAGTAGGGTCCTACTGAAGCGTTTAGAGGAATGGGCAGACGACAATAAAATTCTAGCGGAATCTCAATACGGCTTCCGCAAAGGCCTTGAGACAACAGAACAGTGTATCAATCTCGACCTCCTCATCGGGAAGTACACCAAAGCAAAACAGGGTTCCTTATTTCTCTGTTTCGCTGATCTCTAGAGTGCCTTTGATTTAGTGGACCATGCCTTGTTATGGTCCACTCTATTGGAAATGGGAGCTCCCCCTGCAATTATATATTTTCTGGCCAGACTCTACAATAAACTATCGGCCCAGATCCGCTATGGTCAGGCAGGGGAATGCACTGGGAACATAAGGGTTAACTCAGGTATAAGGCAAGGTTGCGTGTTGGCCCCATTGCTTTTCTCCCTCTTCAGAAATTCCATGGAGTCAGAATTAAAGAGGATACATGCAGATTCCCTGCAGGTTGGTGGTCATCCTGTGCCGGTTCTCCTATATGCCGATGATACGGTTTTACTCTCGCGTACTCCAAATGGGCTTCAAAATCTAATGAACTATTTTTACGCCTTTATCAAGGGGAGAAAACTGAAAATCAACAATTCCAAGACCTACATCATGGCCTGCGGGAAACGGATGAAACTCCCCAAGCCGTTTCATTTTAATAATCATAGAATTGAGGTTGTGGACAGATTCTGCTATCTTGGTGTAACTTTTAATAACAGAGGGACTTGGGCACCCAAGATTTTAAACGTGAATGCTAGGATGGGCAAAAGCTCCTCTGGAGTATTTCGCTTTGCATCAAAGTTAGGTAGTCGCCGTATTCCAGATATGTTAAATATCTATAGGCATAGATGTATATCCATTGCTCTATATGGTTCTGGTATATGGGGCTATTGTAATCACAGGGAATTGCAAGTCACTGAGAACCAGTTCCTTAAAAGACTTCTCTGTCTACCTACCTCGGCATCCAATTAACTGAACCACAAAGAGGTGGGTATGAATCACCTTACTGACCTAATGGGAATGAGACCTTTAATGGTCTAGAGGTCAATCTGGGCTAAGGACGAGACAGACTTCACCAGGCCGATTATCTTAGATTGTCTTCGCTCGGACAACGCCCGCAAGATTCCCTGGTTAAATTATGTTTCATCTTCTTATAGTGAAATTTTTAACCTTGATATTGTTAATGACCCCCATAGTGCTGCTACTGTACCAAAAAAGGAACTTAAGAATGTCTTTTTAGGGACCAAATCTAACTTGCGCAGGGCTGAATGTAGCCTCATGTCAACTCATGTATTTTATCATTCTAATATGTTGGAAGATAGGGGCATGCCAATGTACCTTAAAACTATTACCAAGCAATCCCATCAGTTTGTTCTCACTAGGTTGAGACTTGGTATTGTACATAATTTAGTGGCTTTTCCTAAGATGAAAATGTATTGCCAATCTCCCTGCCCCTGTGATGGCCTAACTAGGCAAAGCACTTTGCACTTTATGCTTATTTGCCCTTTTTACATGCACCTTCGTTGTTACTATCTTAGACCTGTTTTTAAGAAATATTCTGTGTATACTACTGCCCAAGCAGTGAAACTGTTATTTGCACTAGATACCTTGGATATCTGTTTTTTTACTGCTACCTTTTTACTAAAAGCTGTTTCTCATAGGAAAAGCCTGGTGTTTTAACTCCATTATTGATGAGCTGTTTTTCTTCTATTGAAATGTCTGTTGCCTGTTTTTATACATTGTTTGCTTTTGTGATTGTTTTTAATAATCGAATAAAGCTTTGAAACTTGAACTTGCTCCCTCGTTGCCCCGCCCCTTTTTATTTGTTCCCCCTGCCCATTGGCCGCCCCGCTCCCGCCTCCCAGCTGCTCTTCCCTCCCACTTTGCCTCATATAGAGACCGCGCAGCCCGGCCCCGTCTGCGCCCCTCCGCGCCAGGACCCCCGGCCCTCGACTATGCCAGCCCACCTGACGGACTAATGACAATGACACCCTCCACGCACTCAACGCCGGCTGGAACCCCGCCTACTACCGAGCCATCCCGAAACGCACCCACGGACCCTTCACCTGCCAAGCCTGAAAATGCACCTGCCTCCAAACCTGCACCACACCCGCCAAGCCAGCCACCAGCAACAATCACCTGAAGTGCATCCTGCTCAACACCTGCTCCGTCCACAGGCACGCCGTCGAACTCTGGAACCTCCTCGACACGTCGCCTTCCTCACAGAAACCTGGATGAACGCCTCCTCAGCCCCAGACATCGCCATAGCTATCCCTGGCGGCTACAAGATCACCCGTAGGGACCGCGTCAACCAAATCGGAGGAGGCTTCGCCACCGTCCACAGAAACACCATTCGAATCATGACCAACTCCGATGACACCCTCACCGCCACCGAGCACCTTCACTTCCAGATACACACCGACCCCAAGACCACCCTATAAGGAACGCTCATCTACAGACCCCCGGGACCACGCACACAATTCAGCGAAGCCATCGCAGACTTCATCAGCCCACATGCCCTAACCTCCTCAGACTACATCCTCCTAGTGGACCTCAACTACCACCTGGAGAACAACAATGACAGCAACACTGCCACCCTGCTGGACAACCTCACCAACCTCGGACTCAAGCAACTGGTGAACACCCCCACCCACTACGCCGGCCACGCGCTTGACCCCATCTTCTCCTCCAGCAAGCACATCTCCTTAAGCCACTCCACCGGACTACACTGGACAGATCACAGCTGCGTCCACTTCAACTTCAGGAGAACTACGACTAACCACCACCTGCAACAGGTTCCTCGCAGAAGCTGGAGCAAGATCACCACCGACCAGCTCACCACCTACCTCAGCCAGAACCCGCCCAACTACACGACAGACCCCAACGTAGCAGCCCGCAACCTCACACAGTGGCTCACCAACTGCGCCGATGACCTCGCACCACTGAAGAACCCTCCCAGCAAACCCAGCAGCAAGAAAGCCTTGTGGTTCACCGACGACCTCAAATACTCCAAGAAAACCTGCCGCACCCTCGAGAAAGCCTGGCGCCACGACCAGACAACAGAAAACATGACTGCCCTCAAGAACGCCACCCGCAAACACCACCAGCTGATCCGCACCACCAAAAGGACAACATTCAAAGAACGACTGGACAACAACACCCACAACAGCAAGGAACTCTTCAGCATCTTTAAAGAGCTCTCCAACCCCAGTGCCTGCAACAACAACATCACACCCTCGCAAGACCTCTGCAACTCACTCGCCTCTTTCTTTCACCGCAAGATAGCCGACATACACAACAGCTTCGGCGCACAGACCACGCACCCAACCACCGACCCAGCACCCCCCACCACCACCCTCTGCACCTGAACCTCGGTCAGCACCGAAGACACCACCCGCACGATGAACACCATCCACTCCGGCTCCCCAACCGACCCATGCCCACACCACATCTTTAATAAAGCCGACTCCATCATCACACCCCAACTCCGGAGCATCATTAACAGCTCTTTCGCATCCGCTACCTTCCCCGAGAGCTGGAAACATGCCGAGCTCAGCGCCCTCCTAAAGAAACCCACCGCGGACCCCACAGACCTCAAAAACTTCCGCCCCATCTTGCTCCTCCCATTTCCTGCCAAAGTCATCGAGAAGACGTCAACAAACAACTCTCTGACTTCCTTGAGACAAACGGATCCCTCGACCCCTCGCAGTCCGGTTTGCGAGCAAACCACAACACTGAGACCGCCCTCATCGCAGCTACCGACGACATCCGGTCCCTGCTCGACAACGGGGAAACAGCTGCCCTCATCCTCCTGGACCTCTCAGCAGCCTTCAACACTGTATGCCACCGCACCCTGATACAGCGCCTCAGCAACACTGGAATCCAAGGAACGGCCTTGGAGTGTATCATCTCGTTCCTCACCGGAAGAACCCAGAGAGTCTGCCTCCCCCCGTTCCGATCCGCGGCCACCGAAGTCATCTGCGGCGTTCCGCAAGGATCCTCGCTCAGCCCCACCCTCTTCAACATCTACATGAGCCCCCTCGCAGCAATCGCACGCCAACACAACCTTAACAACATCTCCTACGCTGACGACACCCAGTTGATCCTCTCAAACGACCCCGTCACTGCCAGAGCCAGCCTCCAGGAAGGAATGAAAGACGTTGCAGAATGGATGAAGGTCAGCCGTCTGAAACTGAACTCAGACAAGACGGAAGTCCTCATCCTGGGACCATCCCCCTCTGCCTGGGATGAATCCTGGTGTCACCCTGCCCTGGGCACCGCCCCCAAGCCAACGAACCATGCACGCAACCTGGGCTTCATCCTGGACTTCTCCCTCACGATGACCAAGCAAGTCAGCGCCGTCTCGTCATCCGGTTTCAGCACCTTGCGCATGCTCCGAAAGATCTTCCGGTGGATCCCCACCGAAACGAGGAAGACAGACTCCCAGGCCCTCGTCACCAGCCATCTGGACTACGGGAACACCCTCTACACTGGAACGACAGCCAAACTCCAGCAAAGACTCCAGCGCATACAGAACGCTTCGGCACGACTCATCCTGGACATCCCCCGGCACAGTCACATCTCTGCCCACATGAAAGACCTGCACTGGCTCCCCGTCAGCAAGAGGATCACGTTCAGACTCCTCACCCACGCACACTAGGCTCTCCACGACATGGGCCCCAAATACCTCAACAGCCTCCTCACATTCTAGACACCCACCGCCAGCTCCGATTCGCCAGCCTCACCCTCGCCACCGTCCCACGAATTTGCAAAGCCACCGTTGGAGGAAGATCCTTCTCCTACCTGGCGGCCAAGACATGGAACTCCCTCCCCACCCACCTCCGGCTGACCAACGACCATCTCTCCTTCAGGAAACAACTCAAGACCTGGCTGTTCGAGCAGTAGCGACTCCACCCCCTCCCAGCGCCTTGAGACCCTAGCAGCTGAGTAGCGCGCTATACAAATTTGTTTGATTGATTGATTGATTGATTGATCCGTTTTCAACGAGTGAAAGGGATTTTCATGTTTATTTAAAATGTAAATGCACTTATAAGTGTAAGGATTTGTAATGAATTACGGTCATGCATCCATTCACCCTGCGGCCCCGTATGCATGCTTACTTTCTTTTACACCTGTTTGAGTTCTTCCGACTGAACCAGCAGCTCTGGTTAATAAGGTCTCCATTTATCTTTCTGGGGTACCTCCGGTTTAAGATACAGAGAAACGTCTTCACCGCAGAATGAACGAGCAGCAAACACAAGTTAATGCTAGGGCTTGAGTCTCACGGGTCACCGTAATCTAGAAACAAGAGGCCTATAGTTTGTAATTGTAAAACCAACATACTATACCTTAAATTGGGTCCAACTCGGCCGCGTTACCAAAGTGTGTACTTTAAAATGAAGGGTAGTATGGGACCCGGGACGAGCCTACATAGAAGCTGAAGCGCTGGATCATGGGGGAACCGTCATTAACCCCTCCTCTTTATAACAGATCTGCCCCGAAGGACTTCTCCCAGTTACATCTGTGGTAATCCTGTCCAGGCAACAGGCACTGCGGTCGTTGAGTTGGCGGGGACTCCTTACTCAGGAGACTTCACTATGGCGGAACCGCCTACTTCCTCAGGTCGCTGACCTTCGGGGGTTCAATAGTTCATTAGCTGGGACAATATTGGCGCCGCAACCCTGGGTGATGTTATGTGGGGCCCCGTAATGAAGTCCTTTCGATATCTGCAAGAGGCATTTTCGATGCCTCACTCCCAATGTTATAAATACTTACAGCTGTGCCATGCCCTTCTGTAATGTAGGCAATGGTCTAGTTGCCGCACGCACACACGCATCCCTACATCTGCAGGCCAGGCGTGGCCAGCGGGGTTGAATAAAAGAAGGGCGGGCGCTCGTGCACGTCACTTCCGACTGTGACCACGGTGTTGGACTGAGTTCCTGCGCTGCGCGCTACCAGCCTCCGCGCTGCATGTCAGGCCTAATTACGGCCTTGCGCACTCATAGCCCCAGCACACAACATTGGGGACGAGCGGAGGGGGCCCAACCCTCGCCCGCGCATTAGTGGCTGTGTCGGAGCTGCCTGCTCCCTTACGCGGTGCCAACCACAGTGTATTGCCTGCTGTGGCGTTGTGCCCTCCTGTGCCTGCCTCCCACCCCTGCCTCCTAACGCCTGGGCCCCAGAAGATCCTGTGGCTGCCTGCTGGACGCGGCGCCGTGGTGCGCTTCACCGGACCGGAGATGCGACAAGGTGCTGTATCTCACGCATCTCGCGTGAGCCGCGGATCCCGGGACACCCTCCCAATGCTCACACATTGCGCGTGAGAGGCGGGAAAACGCCCTACCAATGCTCACGCATTGCGCGTGAGATGTGGTAAACGACTAGGGGTGTATCCTACTGTGCCCTGGAGGGAGTGTATGCAGCTACGCAGCTCCAAAAAGGACCCCAACCAGAATCCCAACGCCTTCACGCATACAGAGGCCGGTGAGACGATCGACGAAGCTGAGGTGAGCCGCGCAGCTGCCACGAGGTGTCGCAGTACCGGCGCAACTATGAGGACAGTCAGCGAATGCGCACAACCCTCACATCGTGAGTAAAAACAAATAGAGGAAGTCACCCCGACGTACTGCCACGATGGCAGACGAATTCGCGCCAGCAGCTACTATTAATATCCTGTTTCAGCACGCTGCTTCTGGGGTGTTACCCCCATTCAGTAAAACGGAGGACCCGTCCACAGCCGCGCCTAGGTGGAAGATATGGCTCAAAAGACTGGAAAATTACTTTGTGGTCACAAGAGAGACAAACAAAGCAATGAGAAGGTCACTCTTGCTACACTATGCAGGGGATGAAATATTCAGACTGTTCAAACACTTGCCCAACACGGGGGCGGCGGATAATTATGATGCGGCAGTTGCTGCCCTCAACGCCCATTTTGACCCACAGCTGAACTTGGACTTCAAAGTCTTCAAGTTGGGACAGGCACACCAGAGGGAAGGAGAGACAATGGACCAGTTCTATGCCCGCGTCAGGGAGCTAGCCAGTTCCTGCACCGACGAGGATCAACCGAAGGCCATAAGGAGAGAAATCATTCAAGGATGTCGAGACAAGGTGCTGAGAGGATCGGTTCTACGTAACCAGGGATCTCACTGGGAGATATTCTAATCCTGGCCAGATCTCACGAACTCTCAAATGTCAGGGCCACCGCTATGGAACAAGCACTACACAAACCTCAAATCAAGGCAGAAACCGTCAAGACTGAGCGGGCAGATGCGGTGCGGACCCAAACGCGTGGACCACCATAGAAAGAGTATCAGAGAGACCCGCCCCGAGCGCGGTGCGGGTACTGTGGACATGAGCCCCACACGGCTAAGGACTGCCCAGCCCAGGGCAAAACATGTGCAAATTGTGGAATTCCAAACGATTTCGCAAACGTATGCCGCAGAAAGAACACGTCAAAGAACTTCAAGAAATCACAAACGCCTACCAAAGCCGTTCGACAGCTGTCGCTGGCTGACCCACTACCATCGAGGACAGAGAGACACCTACCAACAGTGTATGACGACTCGGAGTCGGAGGATGAAGAGGCCTACATCGTCTCATTCACACGAGAGCTCAAGCAACGGCGGCGGCCGCAACCGACGTGCATTGTGCAGATTGCGGGAAACGAAATTAAGGCCATAATTGACACTGGTGCCACGGTAAATGTAATGGGTCTGCAGCAATTCAATAAGCTACGCCCGCGCCCCAAGGTACTGCCGTCCAAGACGAGGATATTCGCTTATGGAGCAGACACACCACTACCCCTCAAAGGAAAAATCACAATACCTATCCAGGCCGACGAGTCAGAGGTGATGGCGACTATCCACATAATCAATCGAGAGGCCGACACTCTAATAAGTAGTCACACAGTTGAAGACTTGAAACTAATAGCGTTTGCCAACCGCATCAGAGCACACCAAGTAGATGAACTATTGGGACGATTCCCCGAACTATTCCGAGGCCTGGGCTGCATAAAATGTGAACCCATCAAACTACATATTGATAGATCTGTTGCTCCCACTGCCCTGCATCATCGCCGGATACCATTCCACCTACAGCCACTGGTGGAGAAAGAACTTGAAAAATTGTAAAGTCTTGGTGTCATAGAAAAGGTCACGGGGCCCACCCTGTGGGTATCACCAATGGTCATTGTGGAAAAACCTAAGCAACTAGGCGAAACCCGCCTGTGCATCAACATGCGGCTAACGAATGCCGCGATCCGGAGGGAGAGACACCTGACCCCTACTATGGATGATATCATGGCTGACATGAACGGGTCAAAGTGGTTTTCGAAAATAGATCTAAACGCTGGATACCACCAACTACCGTTAGCAGAGGAAAGTCGGTTCATCACCACTTTTAGCACTCATCTTGGCCTCCGACGCTACAAGCGTTTAAACTTCGGCATCTCCTCGGTGGCGGAGGTGTTCCAGAACACCATCAGGGAACTCCTATCCGGACTGCCCGGGGTAATAAATGTCAGCGATGACATTCTGATACACTCGGCCACCACGTCGGAACATCACAAACACCTCCGGGATGTACTAAAGAGATTGAGTACCTAAGGAGCGACACTCCACAAAGAAAAATGTCAATTCTTTCAGCCAACTATAGAATTTTTGGGATACGTCTTTAACCAGGAGGGTATCCAGGTAGACCCGAGGAAGTCCAAGGCCATCAAAGACGCCCTTGCACCAAAGGACCCCGACAGAAGTAAGAAGCTTCCTTGGCATGGCCACCTACTGTGGCCGGTTCATACCGGGCCTAGCTACTCTGAGTGAGCCGCTACGAGTGCTGACTAAGACGGATGCCACCTGGCAGTGGAGCCTGAAAGAAAACGAAGCATTCCAGGGAATCAAGGATGCTCTCCTGGAGAAAGCCACTCTCTCATACTTTGACCCCACGAAACTTACGGAGGTGATCGTCGATACAAGCCCGGTGGACCTCGGTGCGGTTTTGACCCAGGAGCATGAACCTGGCCAGTGGACGGCGTTAGCCTTCGCCAGCAAAGCCCTAACTCCTACGGAAACCAGGTATGCCCAGATCGAGAGGGAGGCTCTCGCCATTAAATGGGCCTGTGGCCATTTCCATCTATATCTACGAGGACACCCTTTTGTAATGGTCACTGACCACCAACCCCTGCTGTCCCTGCTCCACACCCACCACCTCGCATTGAACGATGGGTAATTCAACTACAACCATACGAGATGGAAGTAATATACCGCCCTGGGGCCAAGAATCCCTCAGCTTACTTATCACGCCATCCCTCCCAATCGGAGCCAGAACCAGTAGACGACGACTGTGAAGAATATGCCCAATGGGTGGCACTCACGTCATGCCCCAAAAGCATGACAATAGAAGATATTAAGGAAGGAGCTGTCGCTGACAACATCTATCTGAGGTCGCTACAGGCAGTTCGAGAAGGTTCGTGGGCTGACTACCTATGCCCACTTAATTCCTGGTCCGCGGAAGACATTGAGGCACTCACGAAGGTGTGGCGAGTCCGGCATGAACTAAGTGCCACTGAAGAAGGAGTATTATTGAGAGAGTCACGGCTAGTCATTCCCCAGAGCCTGAGGCACCGGGCAGTACAACTCGCTCATGGGGGCCACCAAGGCACGACAAAGATGAAGGCGCGCATGAGGGAAAAAGTATGGTTCCCAGGGCTGGAGAACATGGTGGAGGAATACGTGAGGAACTGCATGGCCTGCCAGTTGACAAGTGACCCTGAGAGACCCGCACCGGTGATCACTGAGGAAGCCTGCACATCTCCCTGGACCAAGGTCAGCATAGATTTTGGGAGCTTCCCGGGGGAAGGACACACGCTGGTGGCTATCGACTCCTACTCGAAATACCCACTAGTGGAGAAGGTTGCTTCCATTGCATTTACACACGTAGGGCCAGCATTGGAAAAAATATTCTCCATGTTCGGATATACGTCTGAGATACGGAGTGACAACGGACCACCCTTCCAAGGGGCTGAATTTGCCACATTCCTCAAGAACAGGGGCATCCAGCATCGTCGCATCACACCTCAGTGGCCCCAGGCAAATGGGGACGTTGAGAGATTCATGCGGACCCTAACAAAGTGTTCCAGATAGCAATGGTGGAACAGGCCGACCCCGAACAGAGATTGCACGGGTTCCTGTGGGAGTACAGGGGCACCCCTCATTGCACCACACAAAGTAGTCCATGGGCCCTTTTGTTCCAAGGGGCAAGGAGAGATCTTCTTCCCAATGCCCCGGGCTGGACCCCATCCCCGGCGGCCACCGAAGAAGCACAAGAACGAAGACGACAAGGAAATCAGCGAGCCAGCCGGTGCAGGAGAGCCACCCCTAGAAGTTTAAGCCCGTGGACCCGAGTGATCATACGGAACAGACGCCCCGGGGGAAAGTTCCAAACTCGATATGAGCCGGGTACCTGGACAGTAACATCTACAAAAGGCACTATTTTCACCGCCCAAAAGGGGGAAGAGGAAGTATCAAGAAATGCATCTTGGTTCAAGGCCCTACCACCAGAATCCAGACAACGCCCGGACGCAGCGGAAATGGACAACGAGCCACACGAGACAACGACTCCCGGAGAAGAAGATAATACACCTCCAGAGAGCCAAGCGGAGGGGCCTGAATCCGCGTCGGTGCCCCAAACACCACCGGCCACGATCAGAGGCACTCATCAAGGTGCTGAAGGTGGCAGGGCCAACGCCCGGGGATACAACCTGCGGCCCAACCCACCACCGAGTCAGAGTTGAAAGACTATGCATGCCTGCTGAGACCCTGAAGCTGTCATCAAGGGACACGCAAGTACCCAGGCATTTTTGTTTGAACTGTATTACAAGTCAGGACTGTTTTTCATCTTTTGTGGAAAAAATTATATAGTTGGATAGGGATGTAATGCAGGCAACGGTCTAGTTGCCGCATGCACACACGCATCCCTACATCCGCAGGCCAGGTGTGGCCTGCGGGGTTGAATAAAAGAAGGGCGGGCGCTCGTGCACGTCACTTCCAACTGTGACCACGGTGTCGGACTGAGTTCCTGCGCTGCGCGCTACCAGCCTCCGCGCTGCATGTCAGGCCTTATTACGGCCTTGCGCACTCATAGCCCCAGCACACAACACCTTCGACCTTACATGAAAGACCTGTCAATCCTACCTGAGTTCAGACATAGTATCTCTTAAATCTATCACGCACTCGTCACGCACGGCCTACAACCCTAGCTTCATTGCGGCCACATGGGACGCAGACCTAGGGCCCATTGACGATGATGATTGGTCCGAGGCACTTCAGTCACCGCAGGGTGCTGCTATCCCCAGCCGTCTCCGCCACATACAATGTAAATACCTGCATAGGGTGTATTACACTCGATACAGATTGTGGCGGGCAGGGTTGATCGCCTCTCCCATGTGCCTGCGACGCCACGTGGATGAAGGCAACTTTATGCATACAGTCTGGACGTGTCCTACCCTGGACAAAATCTGGCGGGTGTACTACAATGTCTAACTGACATAATACACTGGGATATCCGGTGATCTCCCAAGCTGACACTCTTTGAGGCACATACCACTGGGTGTACCTTATCAATGCCCGATGCGGGTACACACAACTGATATGGCTACTTATCCAGGCCACCACACACCCGCATGGGGGGCACATCGCAACTGTTGACGAGGGAACGGACTTAGGCGCAGGCTCTGGCTTGCTACAATGCTGTTTTTGTTGTTGCTTATGTTCAAATGTATATTATCCTTGATATCGGATATGCTGTGGATTACTACTTCTGTATGCTTGCAATTATGTTTACCCATGCGTCCTTTATCGTACACTCATATTGTATTGTTGTCTATAAAATCAATACAATATGTTTTGGAAAAAAAAAGTTCGTAAACATTTTAGTAAAACAGTCAACCAGTCCGCACTTTATACCAACCGATAAAGTCGGAGCCTTTTCAGGCAGATAGGGCCAGTCCAAAACGCTAAACTGCCCATGTTGTCTCAAAAGTCATTACTAGCTGGACCGTTTACAGGTGGCAGCGAGCTCCGGTACAGTAATGCTGTGTTGCTGCAGGGCTGGACAAGGGCTCAGTCAGAATTAACAGGATGTATGTTTGTGTACAGTTCGTAGGAAAGGATTTGTAGCATGTTAGATGCAGCAGAAGTAGCCTTAACATCCCGGAAGCGCACCTCTCAGCGTCAAGCTTTAAAGCAAACAATCACATATGGTCTATGTGCTTTGTATTAAAATACAAATTATTTCATAAAACTTCCCTAGGAACAAACTCAACCTTTGAACTAAAGAAAACAACAGTTTGTTAAACAGAAACGCACAAAGAAAGCGCCCAGGAGCAACTTTTTCGTTTCTATTATTCTTATTTTTGACCATTAACGCCAAACCGTTCAAGACTTGCCTATTCTGTTCCGGTGGAGAAAGGATTATGGAGCCGCAACTGTATTAAAGCCCTAGACAGGGTCGTGATAGCACAGAAGTTGAGCTTTTACCCCTCTTCACTCCATCAGCATCTAACACAAAATGACAGAGTTATGAACCAGTGTTGAGATGTGCAGTTCGTGTGTGTCCACAATATGTCAACTGCCCCTTAGAAAGGAGCAAAAGACAGATTTTTTTTTTTTATTACAAACATGACTTTTGTGATTCAACATTTTCCCAGCTTGACTAATTAAGAACAATTTGGGGTAAAAATTGTGCCGCAGGAGAGCAGGTACCATAATCGAAGAGCAAGGCAGCGGTGGCAGTACCAGGTGTTTCCCTGGGAGGGTGGAGGTCTGGTTTGTAGTGGTGCAGCAGTTTTAAAAGCCCTGCAAAGTTCCTTGCATATTCAGCAGTTTTTGGGCCACCAAAAAGTTGCAAGTTAACCCTGGTGATTAATGTAACTGCTGGAGAGATGGGAGTTTTGTCTATGGCAGTATTAACTCATCTAAGGTAGCACAGAGGGTTAATATGTCTGCTGCAAAGACCCTGTACCATGCATATCAAAGAACAGTATTTTATGTGCATTACTCAGCGGGTGACTGCTTTGTCACAGACGTTCTTTTGTTATTGTGCAGTTCATTCTCTGCAAGACCTTCAAGTGGATCGCTCCCGAATGCAGAAAGACCGTCACCCACACACTCATAACCGTAGAACCTGTTACGTGTTCTACGTCGGAATCAACAAAACCCTGCTACACAAGCTCGAAAACCATCCCGAACACAGCAGCCAGACTCGTCCTCATAACTCCACAACATGAGCACATGACCCAGCACCTACGAGACCTCCACTGGCTCCCCATCGAGAAGAGAGTAACCCTCAAGCTACTCCCCGATGCCTACAAATTTCTCCACAAATCAGACCGAAATACCTCAACAAAAGAGTCTTCTTCCACATACCCAAAAGGAACCTCCGCTCCGCCGACCTTGCCCTGGCAGAGACCCCACGCATCCACAAAACCAGAGCGGGCGGAAGAGCCTTCTCCTACATCACAGCAAAGACCTGGAACGAGCTCCCAGTCAACATCAGAAGCTCCCCCACTCTGCACACCTTCAGGAACAGCCTCAATACCTGGCTCTTTGAGTTACCCAGAGCTACAACCCCCCCCCTCTCCCTCCCCCCCCCAGCTCCCACAGCGCCTTGAGACCCTCGCGGATGAGTAGAATGCTCTAAAAAAAACCTGATTGTTTGATTCATAATTTACAATTGTGATATAGCACAATGAGCTATGAATTACCATCAGAACTGCCTTGTACGTTAGAAAGTTATGTTTTTCACAGTCTTTCATTATCCTGATGTTGCTATAAAAAGGTTTGTTTGGAAATACATACAATCTTATTATTTAGGGCAACCCTAACCTCTGTTATTTTCAGAATCCTGAGTTTGTGCGTCTCCAAAAGTGCCTACCAGCATGGATGTCATGTGAATCCTACACCTTGTAGTCACCTTAGTCTTTTGTAACATTTTTTTATACACTAATTTACACATGCATGATTAATGTTCTGTATGTGTGTGATGTAAAGTGCTCTGACACCCTACAACGGTATGAGAGATGTTATAAAACAAATAAAATACATGGGAGAGAGGAGCTATAGAGAAGAGCCACTGTTGGAAGGTGATAGTGAGGGAATCATTGAAGACCCCCAACAAATATTGTCACATCCTAGTGCACAATAAGGTCATAATTTACTATGGTTTGAGAGTTAATACAATTGAACATATAATGACGAATGTGTTGTAGAATGCACAGGTTCCCCCCAATTTTTTGGGGGAGGGGCGAGATTCCCCAAAACCCCCTTTGCAGTGCTCAGGCTCACCCGCTATGCATTGTACGGGGGCTGGCCTGACAACATTGGCCAGGGCTGCTTTGGGTTCACAGTATGGGCCTGCTTTGGGCCTGGGTTTTGATGGCACACAGCCAGACCTGCACACAGCTTACAATATAGCTAGTGCACTTTGTGTCGGGCCCCTTTCAACTATCTTAGATGCTATTTTGCGTCTGAACCGTTTCGGGTTTTAAAATGCCACAAAATATATATTGCATTACCCTTTACTTATTTCGAAGCTATACATTTGTTATCCACCTCTGGGTTGGCATTTTAAACTCTACTTTGCAAATGACTCGATTAAAAAGTATTCTACATCGCTAAGCTAGGAATAGCACCAGTCTCCCCTGGCAATCTCCTTCCTAAGATCCCACATCTGCTTACATTGGTGATATCAAACTTCCTTTTTTTTAAACCCTTTTTATTGAACATATCGAATGTAAGCATCACCTTATACACATTTATGTATTTAGGGACAGTAACTTGACATTTCATACCACAACGAATTTGCCTGATATACATAGTCCACTTTTTTAGATGTCACAGTCTTTTACATAAAATCAAACTTCCTTGATGTGTAGGAACCTGTTCCACCAACAAAAGTGGAAATGCAGCTGATACATTTGGCACCAGATGTGGAGTAAGTCAGAGTAAATAAAAGTAAATATGGCATATTCTGCTTGTGCCACAAGGCACTGTTTCTGGCTCTGTGAAGCCCCATTGCTGGTATGGGATCTCAGACTATTCCATTCAGCTCAAGCTTGGTCAGTGCCCCAAGCAACGACCAGAAGGTCGGTTAGGAGCAGCCGAAAAAGGAGTTACAAAAGTGTGATAGTTATATTAAACAAGGATTTGCAATGCAATAGGTCTCGCAATTGGGAGATTTTGAGCTATAGGCATTGTAAATGAAAATGCCTTTTATTAATGTGTTTAAAAAACCCGCAATAGTAAAAGGCATTGTCGTTTACAATACCACTAGTTGAAAGTTTCGAAAATGCGAGACCTATTGCATTGCAAATGCTTGTTTAAGACTTGTGCCCTGTTTGTAGCATTTCCCAGTGTGCTGACTCACATTAAATAAAGGACATTCTTCTGCACCTTCACTGGCACAGAGGGCATTACTACCCCCTTTAACAGGATGAGAACTTTTTTACATGACGTTGTCAGTGTCGGTATGAAGAGGGGGGGGGGGGGCGGCGCACATTTTCAGTAACAGAGCATGTGTCAGAAACAAAGGCTGACAAAGCTGGGCACCCACCTGCTTGCTGCAGGGTGCCCGGTGTTTGTTCAGCAGGTTTGACTCCGGTGGCAGCTGGCCTCTGATAGAGCTGAATGGGATCAAAAGGGAGAGGTGGCAGGCGGACGGGAGGGGTAACTGTGCGTGTGTGTGTGTGTGGGGGGCGGGGGGGAGGCGAAGTGAGCGAAGTGAGTCACACGAACTGGCACATGAATCAGGAGCGCTTTGCCGTCAGGTACGTTTGATTAGCTTTGGTCCGCTGCTAAATGCAGCGCCACAAAACTGCAGCGCTGAAGCAGCGAGCGCCACATCAAACATTGGCAATGCCAGTGCGATTGACTTTTTAATGCCTTAAGAATAGGTGTTTTTATTGCAAAAGTGCAGCAGATGCAAGGCGTGCCAGAGGCGTGGTCACAGGTAGTGCCTTGTGGGCACTGCAGGCAGGGGTAGCAGCGAAGCAGGGGCGTAGGAGACACTCAATTTCTGGGGGGGACAAGGACAACCTTTTGGAGTTTCCAGTGACCCAATACAAATCGACCATTGTCTGAGAACCGTACACTACGTTAAACAAATACAATCACATAGGGGCATATTAGCAAGGAACCTCGTTAAAATTATCGCAGTTTTAGCGACAGGAAACTGCCGCTAAAACGACGATAATGGGCTTGCTAATATGCGTTATAGAATTCCAATAGAAGCCCAGGTTAGATGTCCTGCACATCTAACCTGGGCTTCTATAGGAATTCTATAACGCATATTAGCAAGCCCATTATCGCCGTTTTAGCAGCAGTTTTCTTCCGCTAAAACGGCGATCATTTTTACGAGGTTCCTTGCTAATATGCCCCATAGTTTTGCAGTGAAACATTGATAAAGGCAGGCATGTAGTCACAGTTTGCAACTATGTTTTAATTGTTATTTATATTCACAAAGTAATTAGACCAAATGTGAAAGAACGTGTTTTTGAAACGTACATCTTCATGCACCAAGCAAACAAAGGTGGGAAGAAAAAGGAAGAATAAACTGAATTCTCTTTGCAATGTTCCTAAACCTCAAAATGCAACTGGAGTAATATTGGAGTGTATCTGAGCGAGAGTAGAAGCACACAGAGCTGTAAGAGCAGAGAAATGTCCACTTTGTAAAAGTGGTATATGTCAAATAGTAATATGAAATCCAATCTTACCAGTAAAGAGGATTTATCATTGCCATTCCAAAGAAGCAAAACATGACACAGCTTCTCTTTTCTAAATAGGAATTACAGCTCAAAAGAATATACAGAGGAATTCCCAATGTTCATCTATGGGAGGAGTAGGCTTCACAGAAGTGAAAAACAAATGTAGGTGTTTTTCACTACAAGAACATGCAAAACTTAAATGTACATGCCCTACCTTTTAGTAACATAGCACCCAGACCTATGGGCTACCTAGGGCCTACCTTAAGGGTGACTTATGTGTAAAAAAAGAGAAGTTTAAGGCTTGGCAAGGGGTTTTGAATACCAAGTCGACATGGCAGTAAAATTGCACACACAGGCTGCTCTGCATTGGCAGGCATGAGACATGGTTAAAGGGCTACCTGTGTGGGTAGCACAGTCAGTGCTGCAGACCCACATGTAGCATTTAATTTACAGGCCCTGAGTATTTGGTATCCCACTGTAATAAGATACTTGTAAGTAAATTAAATATGCTAGTTGTGTATACACCAATGTTACCATGTTTGGGGGAGAAGTACACACATTTTAGCAATGGTCAGCTGCGGTAAAGTGCTCAGAGTCCTAAGGCCAACGAAAACAATCAGTATAAAGAGGAGGTAAGCAGGCAAAATGTTTGGGGGAAGACCACACAAGACTGACAGGTTTAATAACATGGTATAGGATTCTGTGTGTCTGAGTACTGAAGTCAGTCGGATCCCTTTTGGAAACCCCTTGTTTAGCAGTGCACAAATGAGTAGTGCATGGAATGCACTAAAGTACAAAAACTTTGTTATATGGGAGGCTCACAAAAACTATAAAATGCTCAAAACAAGCAAATATGCCTTGTGCTAGGATTATTCGAGCTAAAATATTGAGCATTTAATTGAAAGCGTGGAGACCATGCTCAAGACTATGTTTATTTACAAGTGACATTTGGAGAGTTGCATATTAACAGTGAAGTAATCTTTGGAGAATAGTTATTGCTACAAAGAAAAAAGGTCAGATGGGCAGGATAACTTGGATATGGGTGGTGATGCTTCAGAAGATGAGCCGGGGTGTCCAACACCAATGACTCTGCTTCTGAGCATGTCGAAGAGGAGTCTGAAGACCCCTTACTGGAGAACTCTAGTCCCCAGGGAATATCTCTAGTGACACAGAGGGATGCCCTTGAGGTAGGACCCCCTTTGTTCCTCCTGGGGGGAACAAAGTGCTCAGGGGAGGTCCCTCCTCCGCCATTGCAATAGAGACCTCCATCTCTAGGAAGAGAGAGTATTCTTTAGAAATGGAATCCCACCTGTTCACTGTTGAGCGAGCAAAGCTCAGAATCAAGAAAGAACATTTGGCCCTAGATAAGGAAACCCTAGAAGTCCAGAGGGCTTAGAAGAATTTGGTATTAGAATCATCCCATGGTGGCAGCACTAGTGAACCTAGAGTTAGGGAACACTCCTTAGACACTAGGAACTTGAGCAGGATAGTCCCTCCTTACCAGCAGGTGATGACATTCATAAGTGGATTTCTGCTTTAGAGAGGGCCTGTGTAGTTCAGAAGGTTCCTCAGGGCCAGTGGGCAGCTATTCTGTGGCTCTCCTTTGCTAACAAAGATAGAGATAAACTCTTAACTGTGAAGGAAGAAGATGCAGACAATTACAAAGTCTTGAATAGTGCCATCATAGGTGGGTTTGGGTTAACCACTGAGCAATACAGGGTTAAGTTTAGGGACACACAAAAGGCAAACACTTAAGACTGGGTAGATTTTGTATATAGTGCTATTAAGGCTCTGGAAGGCTGGCTTCATAGAAGTAATGTGCATGATTGTGAGGGACTGTACAATTTACTTGTGAGCAAGCACATCCTTAATAATTGTCAAAATCAGCAACTGCACCAGTACATGGTGGACTCAGATCTGACATCTCCCAAGATTTGGAAAGAAGGCAGATGAGTGGGTCCGCACCAGGGTGAAACAAAAGTCTCATGGTAGTAGTGACCAGAAGAACCAAGATTCTTCTAAGGTTCAAGAGAAAAGTGGGAAGAAATCTAAAGAAAAAAAGAGTCTTCTGAAGGTCCTCAAAAAATCTTCCTCTGTGGGTAGGTCCAATTCATCTTCCTCCTCTAACAAGAAACCTTGGTGCTATTTGTGTAAGGAAAAAGGCCACACCAATACTATTAATCCTAAAACTCCTAGTGCCCCTAGCAATAGCACTAGTGGTAGTAGTGCCCCCACCCCCAAAAGAATGCCTAAGAAATTCAGTGGACATTTAGCTCCAATTATGCAAAGTCCTAATTACTCCAAAGAATTAATTGTACAAACAGATGCTTCTGAGATAGGGATATGTGCAGTATTGTCACAGCTTCATTCAGAAGGTCAGGATCAACCAGTAGCTTTTATAAGCAGAAAGTTGATGCTCAGGGAGAAGCATTGGTCAGATAAGAGGGAGGCCTTTCCTGTGGCCTAGACCTTGAAGTTGAGGCCATTCCTGTTTGTCACTCACTTCATTGTTCAGATAGACCATAAGCCCCTCTTATGGCTTAAACAGATGAAGGGTGAAAACCTCAACTTTTGAGGTGGTCCATTTCTCTACAGGGGATGGACTTTTCAGTAGAACGTAGACCTGGGAGTGACCATGCCAACAAAGATGGACTTTCTAGATATTTCCACTTAGAAAATGAAGACTCAAATGGGCAAGGTTAGCCTCATGTCCTTACGTTTGGGGGTGTAGGAAAGCAGAATCTGCTTTCATGGTTACCCCCACTTTGTATCTGGTGTCAGTGTGTTTTGTCTGTAGACTGCTTGGATCCTGCTAGTCTGGACCCCAGCAACTGTGCTCTCTCCCATAAATTGGCTCTGGTAAGTACTTTGGTACAGCCACAATTGGCTACTGGTGTACCCTTATAAGTCACTAGTATATGGTACTAAGGTACTCAGGGCATAGGTACACCAGAGGCTCCCATGGGCTGCAGCATGTATTTTGCCAACTGTGGAAGTCCACTTAAACTTGAGTACAGACCTGCCATTGCAGCCTGTGTGAGATGCTGCTTGCACCTCTCACAACAGATATGTTTCCTTATGTGTGAGGTCACTGCACTCAAAATCTATAAGTCACCCCTATGATAGAAAGGGTGCTTGGTTACAAATGTGAGGGTGCCCCTGCATGAGCTGGACACCCCTACAAACCCCGGATTTGATTCTCCAGGCTTTGTAAGAGCGGTCAGCCATTTTAAGGTATATAGTGGACATCAGTTATTACGTGATGTCTAACTATATAATGGCTGCACTGGACCTGGTCATGTTTTGTAGCAAACATGTTGAAATCATACCTCAACACCAATTCTAGCGCTACAAGGATGATCCCAAGTACTGGGGGGCTCTTCAGGGGACCCCCTGTACTCCAAGTAACAGCCTTTCAGGGTCTGCCAGCAACCTAGTGCTGCCGCCAACCACAGACTCGATTCTGCCCTACTGCTACTGAGCTCGACACGAGAAGGTAGAAAAATACGTTTCCTGTCACAGGGAGGTGTGGCTTGCCGGTGGCTTCAGACTGCTTTGAAGGGCACATTTGCCAGTTCAGGAACCCCAGGCTTCCACTTTGGCGCGAAACTGGACAAAGACCAGGGGAGTATCCTTCCCTTTGTCCAACCCCTCCCCTGGGAGGGACCCCCGAGTCGTTCCAACCCTTTCCTTAGGGTAATTAAGGGCTCCCCTGTGGGTAGGTCCTCAGATTCTTCGTGGAACAAGACTCTCAACCTCTGAAACCAAGACACTCTTTGACCATTTTGACACTTGGACTTCGGCGGACTTCGACTGGACCCAAGACTGCATCAAGGAAGACTCCTACTGCTCCTGGCCTCACTGCTCTTCAAGTCTTCTGAGTCATCTGTGTCTGTGCATCATCCAGGTTCTCCAGAAGGTCTGTGGGGATCAGGGACACCCAAAGTATACTGCCTTGGCGTGAAGGAGTCAACATGCGACTCCTACACCTTGTAACCCTCACTATCTTATGTAACACATCCTGTAAATTGATTTACGTACATATGATTTATTGTCTTTGTATAACGTGGATGTGTGATTTAAGGAACTCCGAAACCCTGGACTGGATAGTGGTATAAAATTTGAAATAAGACAAAATAGTGGTATTTAAATTGTTATTTATGTAAATATTAGGACAAACCAACACATCTAACACAATATAATGCAAGATGTGTGCTTAGACTATGTCTGGTGCTAATTGTTCTCATGTTCCAGGGCGAGGTTTAACTGCTCAAATATTTAAACAAAACATTAGGCTTTTGAGTGGCTGAATTGTGCAGTGTGAAACAGTCAAATAAAGTAGGGTCCCAGCTGAGGAGGGGCAGGATGCAGTCAGCATAGCTGCCAAGGTTTCAGAATGCTTTGTTGGACATTTTCATAATATCAGTATAATTATGAGTGACATATCAATGACTATGAGTGACACTTTCTCGTGAGCAATGAAGACGAGGGAAACATATAAATATCAGAAATTACACCCATACGAGCAATGTAAAACTCTAAGGATATCTTAAAATTGCTGCAAAGCACCAGAAATGGAAGGGCGCAAACAGGAGACTCCTCCTTGCAGTCCAGCTGCACAGACTATTAACACCAACTCAATTGACTAATCTGAAAGCAATTTAAGCTTTATGGGCAAAACAATATTTTATAAAGTAAACAGCTTCAGTTATGGTCCACTAACTCATTACAATACATTTTTTAACGTTTCTTCCACACTCATATGTTGTGAATACTCCACAGTGTTGCAGTGGACCAATTCAAAGGGGCTGGGGGTGACACAGACTCTGGGAAAGCACCTCAATACTAAATATATTTGTAGCTAAAGTGAACGTTTAAAGGTTCAGGAGTCCCACCGTTAAAAATAGATTTGCATGCAAAATACTAAAATACGATACTAACTGGGAGAAAATATTACAGGCCCAAACTGTAATCTTGACACCATGTGGAAGAAAATTATGGGCCTCATTTATGAGGCCGTGCGTCACTTTTACGCCACTGGTGCGTCACTTTTTGTGACGCACCAGCAGCTTAAACAATGTGCCTTGTTGCACCGTATTTACAAAGTGACGCATCTAGGTAGATGCGTCACTTTGTAAACCCCTGCGCCACATTATACCTGCGCCAGGTATAATGTATGCAAGGGGGGGGCGTATTGACGCAAGGAAGGGTCGTTGAAGTGACGCAGTGAAATCTATGAGATTTTACTGCGTCACTTTTAGGACGCCGTTGCGTCAAAATCTTGCGCCTGCCTCACAGCAGGCGTAAGACTGACGCAGGCCCTTTCACATGGGGCTTGCCCCATGTGAAAGGGAACATTGCTGGAGTTGCGTCACTTTTGTGACACACTCCAGCAATGCGTCACTTTTGCGCTTACAGATACGTCAGAAATACTGACGTATCTGTAACTCCTTGCGACATGATGCGTCATACATTAAATATGACGCATCATTGGTGTCGCAAGGAGTGCACAGTGAAAAGTGACGCATCGCTGTTTTCACGCAGCGATGCGTCACTTTTCATAAATGAGGCCCTGTGTTTTTTCAGTGCAGACAATATGTGGGCATATTAAAAGGAACTACACATAGTTTGCATATCTGGTACATTTGGCTTGAAAAACAATTTAAAGAGACTCCACAATCCATGTTATTACTGGAGAAGCGTTGTTTAAGTTTTTAGAAATAAACTGAAACGTACACGTTAGTGCTTCCAAAAGAGGTGCACATTCACATACAGTACTGCTTGTAGATACACCTCAGCAGATTGATTCGCACAAAAATGAACTCGTACGTGAACTCCTTTTATAAGCACAGGAATCTTTCATTTTTCTAATAGCAATAAACTTGTTTTACATTTTGCTGCGTACACTACCACGAACATGCTCGCACCGGACTCCATCTCGGGTAATATGAGCAGAACTCAACTGTACTCATCACAGCACATGAAACACTGCCTTGGATCAGGGATAGGAGGGCCTTGTTATTACACACACAGCATGAATCTTTTGGTGACCTGGAGCCCGCAGTGCTGGATCACGCCAGTGGGCTGTGGCTGTCAGTAGTGAGCAATCTACAAACTTAACTACCTCTCTTGATTCGTCCTGGAAATTCAGACTGCAATCAGCTGTGGGGGCGAGTGATGAGGTGTGAAAACCTTCTTGGAGTTTTTGCCGCACAACAAAAGGGAAGGGCACAGGCCAAGTGCAGGGCCATTAGCACGTCAAAGCACTCGCGCTTTGACATACCAATGGCCCTGCCACAGACAGAAGAGAGAGGAGAAATTGTTTCATCACCTCGTCCCCCCCACCCTCGTCCCCCGCGTCCCCCCCACTACAAAATCTGGGGGGGATATGTCCCCCGTATCCCCCACACTTCCTACGCCCATGCAGCGAAGGACCCATGCACCGTGGTACTTGGCCCAAGTGTATAGAGAAGTGTCACGGTGAGAGCATCTGTACTCGTAGGCTTTTTCTAGTGGGCGCCTGGGCAGCGGTGGCGCGCGCGGGGGTGGCTAAAGGGTGCTCGTCTGTGGTTGTTGCCCTGTGAGATCACACCATCCATTTAATTTCTAGCATTCTGGTGTCATGCTTGACTATATCAATCAATCAATTAATCAAAGCATTTATATAGCACACTACTCACCCAGAGGGTCTCAAGGCGCTGGGGGAGGGTGGGGTTCCGCTACTGCTCGAACAGCCATGTCTTGAGCTGCTTCCTGAAGGCGAGGTGGTCCTGGGTCTGGCGGAGGTGGGTCGGGAGGGAGTTCCATATCTTGGCGGCGAGGTAGGAGAAGGACCGTCCTTCCCCCTCTGGTGGCTCTTCGGAAGCGGAGGAGGGCGGCGAGGGCGTGGCCGGTCGATCGAAGCTGGCGTGTGGGAGCGTAGAAGTTGAGGCGGCTATTGAGGTATCCTGGGCCTTGGTTGTGTAGGGCTTTGTGTGCGTGGGTGAGGAGACGGAAGGTGATTCTCTTGTGGACCGGTAGCCAGTCCAGGTCTCCCAGGTGTCCGGAGATGTGGCTGCGACGGGGGATGTCCAGGATGAGACGTGCTGAGGCGTTCTGGATCCGCTGGAGCCTCTTCTGGATTTTGGCGGTGGTACCGGCGTAGAGGGAGTTGCCGTAGTCCAGACGGCTGGTGACAAGGGCCTGGGTGACCGTCTTCCTGGTCTCGGTGGGGGTCCACCGGAAGATCTTACGTAGCATGCACAGGATGTTGAAGCACGACAAGGAGACGGCGTTGATTTGTCTGGTCATGGAGAGGGAGAAGTCCAGGATGAAGCCCAGGTTGCGTGCGTGGTCTGTTGGTTTGGGTGCGCTGCCCAGGGCGGGGGGCCACCAGGAGTCGTCCCAGGCGGAGGGTGAAGATCCCAGGATGAGGACTTCCGTCTTGTCCGAGTTCAGTTTCAGGCGGCTGTTCATCATCCACTTGGCTACGTCTGTCATCCCTTCGTGTAGGTTGGCTCTGGCGGTGGCGGGGTCGTTGGTGAGGGAGAGGATCAGCTGGGTGTCGTTGGCGTAGGAGATGATGTTGAGGTTGTGTTGGCGTGCGATGGCTGCGAGGGGGCTCATGTAGACGTTGAGGAGGGTTGGGCTGAGCGAGGAGCCGTGAGGAACGCCGCAGATGACTTCGGTGGCTTCTGATCTGAACGGGGGGAGGCGGACTCTCTGTGTCCTTCCGGCGAGGAAGGAGATGATCCACTCCAGTGCCTTCTCCTGGATTCCGACGTTGCTGAGGCGCTGCACTAGGGTACGGTGGCAGACAGTGTTGAAAGCCGCAGAGAGGTCTAGGAGGATGAGGGCCGCTGTTTCTCCGTTGTCGAGCAGGGCTCGGATGTCATCAGTGGCTGCGATCAGGGCGGTCTAGGTGCTGTGGTTGGCCCAGAAGCCAGACTGCGAGAGGTCGAGGGATCCGTTAGTCTCGAGGAAGGCGGCCAGCTGCTTGTTGACGGTCTTCTCGATGACTTTTGCAGGAAAAGGGAGCACCGAGATGGGGCGGTAGTTCTTGAGGTCGGTGGGGTCGGCTGATGGCTTCTTAAGTAGGGCGCTGAGTTCGGCGTGCTTCCAGCTCTCCGGGAAGGTAGCGGTGTCGAAGGAGGTGTTGATGATGTCCCGCAGGTGGGGTGCGATGACAGCGTCGGCCTTGTTGAAGACGTGGTGAGGGCAGGGGTCGGTCGGGGAGCCGGAGTGGGTGGAGTTCATCGTGCGGACGGTGTCTTCGGTGCTGGTCGGGGTCCAGGTGCGGAGGGTGGTGGTGGGGGGTGGTGGTTCGGTCGTGGCGTGCGTCGGTTGAGTGCTGAAGCTGTTGTGTATGTCCGCGATCTTGTTGTAGAAGTAGGAGGCGAGGGAGTTGCAGAGGTCTTGTGAAGGGGTGATGTCGTTGATTCCGGCGTTGGGGTTGGAGAGCTCTTTAACGATGTTGAAGAGTTCCTTGCTGTTGTGTGCGTTGTTGTCCAGTCGTTCCTTGAATGCAGTTTTCTTGGTGGCGTGAATCAGTTGGTGGTGTTTTCGGGTGGCAAGCTTGAGGGCAGTCATGTTGTCCGGTGTTGGGTCTCTGCGCCAGGCTTTCTCGAGGGCTCGGCAGTTCCTCTTGGAGCTCTTGAGTTCATCGGTGAACCATGGGGCTTTCTTGCTGCCGGGTCTGCTAGGCGGGGTCCTCAGAGGGGCGAGGTCGTCTGCGCAGTTGCTGATCCACTTTGTGAGGTTGGTGGCCGCCTGGCTGGGGTTCGTTGCGCCGGTGGGAGGGTTCTTGCTCAGGGAAGTTGCGAGCTGGTCGGCTGTGATCTTGTTCCAGTTTCTTCGTGCAACCTGTTGCTGGTGGTGGTGGATCGTGGTCCTTCTGAAGCTGAAGTGGACGCAGCTGTGGTCCGTCCAGTGGAGTCCGGTGGCGTGGCTGAAGGCGATGTCCTTGCTGGATCAGAACACGGGGTCGAGTGTGTATCCGGCGTAGTGGGTGGGGGTGGTCACCAGCTGCTTGAGTCCGAGGTTTGCGAGGTTGTCCAGCAGGGTGGTGGTGTTGCGGTCGTTGTTGTTCTCCAGGTGGAAGTTGAGGTCCCCGAGGAGGATGTAGTCAGCGGAGGGGAGGGCGTGCGGGCTGATGAAGTCGGCGATGTCTTCGCTGAATTGTGTGCGTGGTCCCGGGGGTCTGTAGATGAGGGTACCTCTGAGTGTGGTCTTGGAGTTGATGTGGATCTGGAAGTGCAGGTGTTCGGCGGGTGCGAGGGTGTCGTCGGTGTTGGTCGTGATGCGGATGGTGCTCTTGTGGATGATGGCGATGCCTCCTCCTGTCTGGTTGATGCGGTCCCTCCAGATGATCTTGTAGCCGTCCGGGATGGCGATGGCGATGTCGGGCGCTGAGGAGGCGTTCATCCAGGTTTCCGTGAGGAAGGCGACGTCAGGGGCTGTGGTATCGAGCAGGTTCCAGAGCTCGACAGCGTGTCTGTGGACGGAGCGGGTGTTGAGCAGGATGCACTTCAGGTGGCTGCTGCTGGTGCTCGTCTTGGTCGGTGCTGGTGTAGTGCAGGTCCAGATGCTGGTGAACTTGCAGGAGTGGCAGCAGAAAGGTCCGTGGGTGCGTCTCGGGGTGGCTCGGTAGAACCGCGGGATCCGGCCGGCGTTGAGTGCGTTGAGCTCGGTGGCGTCGTAGGTACGGCGGGTGGGCAGGTGTCTGCGAGGGCCAGGGGTCCTGGCACTGGGCCCGGTCCAGGCGCGGACGGGCGCAGACGGGCTTACCTTTGGTGCACCTTCGGCGCTCAGTCGGCGCTCCCACTGCGCGCGTCCGCTGCGCGGTCGCTCTGGGGGCGTCATGAGTGAGGAGCCGGGAGGGTGGCTCAGCGGCGGCGGGGTCGTCCGGCGGCTGGGTAGGAAGCACCCGGGAGGGGATACAGAAGGCAAAAGGGGAGAGGGGAGGGGGAACACAAAGTAAAATAGACGGGGCAAAAAAGCCAACAGGGGAGACAGAGGCTAAACACAATACTTACGGTGGAGTGCAGAGGGGAAGACAAGAGTAAAGTGAACAGGGCGTAGGCAACAGGGGAGACACGGGTAAACAGACAGACAGTGGAATGCAGGGGAAAAAGGCAGCAGCAGGAAGTGCGCAGCAGTCAGCAGGGCAGAGTGCTGGCAGACAGCGGGCAGGATCAGCAGCGGTGTGGGGGCGACCTCACCTGAGCAATTCACTGGCTGGTGTCACCTATGCAAAGCTAAGCATAACCAGGGAGTGTTGGTTTTTATATGTTATGTATCAAAACATAACATCCCTGCAAATGAATTTTATTTGGCGAACTTTATAAAGTATTTCTCTTAATGAATAGCTAAGCTTAGTAATAATCTTGGCTGTTCTCAACAAAAGGATTAGAGTGATTATTGTTTTAATTTCTGCTGAAATATTTTTACAACTGCCAAAACATTACCTGTTCCGTACCCCCTGTGTCTGCTGTGCACTACCCTGGGCAGTGATTGGGAAGCAATAGGCCATACTTGGTGACCACAAGCCCGGGTCCGAGGGCTCACACGTCCTATTTATTCACAACTTGCTTCGACCCTGGAGACTTCTGCATGAAATGCACACAAAACATTCCAGGATCTTTCTTTGGTGCATGTGTATCTTTCTGAAATGTTTTGTGCTGATTTGTCACATGGATAGTGTTGGAAAACAAGGCATCATCTGTCAGGCCTATACAAATAACATGACTACATTTGTCCTTCCCTGGGAATCAAACACCCAATTGTAGCTCCTGACTCTCAGAGGGTAGCGTTGCAGAGCAGTCTGAGGCGTACTCAAGGGAGGTGGTGTGGGCTAGTAATCGCCATTACAGGTTCGCAGCAATAACAATCAATAGTTGATTGTCCAGTCTGTACTTTGCTTTATAAAAGTAAGAGTACATTTATTAAACACTCATACTACTCAATATAATTGACCAATTTACAAACAAACATAAGTTGTTGGAATTACTTTGTGACATTGCATAACATCTCCACCCCTCCCACAGGGGGGTGGGGTCTTGTACCATCACTCCCATATATGCACGTCATTTTGCCCCAATGCAGTTAGTTGAACATAACCTGGAGCGTGGGCCCTGCGCACTTGCTCCCTCCCACTCCATTATCTCAACATGCATTTATAAAAGGTATTCCTGCCTTGGTGACAACATAAACCTGACGGAGCATTTCCTACTAACCATGAAGTTTACACCCCTACCTCTTAAGGGCTAGCAGTCTGGGTTATTCACCTAAGTGCAGCAGCAAGAATAATCTCTTTAGAATGACAGTACTTATCACAGTTGTGGATCATTAGAATGCATTGCAATTACAGCCCCTAAAGGCATCACAGATGAAATCACAGATTACGCTTATACAGCCAGACATCCTAGCAGGAATGTGTGGCATCCTGGTCATGCAGCCTGCTGCCAGGTTGCCACATGCATTGGAATGCTCTGTACAGATTCTGTAGTTGTGATGTTTAGAGTATCTAGGCAGTTGATCTTGGACCTTACTACTGGTGACTGCTTATCCTGTGGATGGGATCCTTTACTATAATAAATACTTATTCAACCCATAATCTACCTTTGGACTTCTTTACAGAATGTCTGGCAACATAACCCCACTTTGCTTATGACATCCACTTACACAGGTACTTCACATTACACATGTGACTTTCAGTCCCTCTAAAAGAAATAATGCTAATAAATGCATTTCTGGTGCAATTACACCCCTTCACCTCCGGAGTTGCCCTTCTCTAGACATCCCCATCTCAGCCTTTCACTCCTTGACTCACTTCTCAGTATACCCCAAGCTGTAGAACGAACTTGCCAGCCCAGGAGGTATTAATGCTTGTGCTGAGCCCTTGAGGGGTTATTCTATTAAGTCCCCTAGAAACTTAGGGTGAGACTTTACCTGGGGGGTTTGGGGTGCTGGGGTAGACTGCGTTGCTCTTGCAGCTCCCCTTGCACCTCAGCATTCTCCAGGTGGTGACCCCGTCCTCCTGGGGCCACCACAAACGGAGAAAATGCTGCTTTTCCTTGCAGGCCGGTACGGGTCTGGCCAGAGCATGCATATCATAGCAGCAGCTCTCCCGCTGTGCTTCGGAGAGCCGTAGATCCTTTTCTTAGTGGCCTGGCGCCGCATCTGCCGTTCGTTGGGGGTCCGGTCCCCTGCTTCCTAAGGGTGTTTCTGTGGCTCGGGGAGCCCACCCCTGATCGCTCTTCACTTTTCCTCGGATCCCCGGTCCTACCTGGGCACCCCATCTTGCCTCGCGTTGGGGGTCCGTTCCCACCCGGACCCCCGCTGACACAGGTGATTCTTGGTGCCCAAGGTAGCTCAGGGAGCCCACCCCCGGATGCTCTGGCTGTTCTGGCTTGCTCCCTGCCCGGCCTGCACCCTCAGGTGCGGGAGCCAGCACTGTTATTCCTGGACTGCACGCTCTGCGGGCAGACGTGGAGACTCATACCTTCCCACAGATGCGGGGGAGTGCGACGGCAATCCCCCGTCCTCCTCGTCACTTCAGGGCCCGGATATGGGGTCCTGGGCCCCCTCCTCCTTTTCACGGGGAGTGCACCGGCTCTCCCCGTCTTTGGCTGTATTGGTGGGGTCAGGGTGGGCTCCTTGCAAATCTTCTCGGGGAGTGCGACAGCACTCCCCGGCTTTGAAAGGGCCCAGATTAGGGATCCCGGGCCCCAGCGTCTTCTTGGTGAGGGCATATATTTACAACAAGGGGTGGTGAGGGACAGAGTCTCTGAATTAAGCAGAAAGCTCTCACCCAGTCAAAAGATCAGGGCTAGATCCAACACCGTTTTTTTTAGCTCACTGCACCATCCCAGTTTCAGAACCTGGCTGTATGCAAATTAGTCTGTTCCTGTCCCAGTGCATGATGGGAACAGGGCAAACCAAACTACAAAAGCCAATTCTTACACTGGGAAGGAAACAAGCTCCCGGGGACCGGTTTCTGGCATTACAGCCGTCTTCGGCCCGGTTTGCTTGAATCCTGATGGTGCAATGAGCAAGGGTCTCACATCTGAGAATACCCTTCCACGCTTAGGGTGGACAAAAATATTTACAACAAGGGGTGGTGAGGGACAGAGTCTCTGAATTAAGCAGAAAGCTCTCACCCAGTCAAAAGATCAGGGCTAGATCCAACACCGTTTTTTAGCTCACTGCACCATCCCAGTTTCAGAACCTGGCTGTATGCAAATTAGTCTGTCCCTGTCCTAGTGCATGATGGGAACAGGGCAAACCAAACTACAAAAGCCAATTCTTACACTGGGAAGGAAACAAGCTCCCGGGGACCGGTTTCTGGCATTACAGCCGTCTTCGGCCCGGTTTGCTTGAATCCTGATGGTGCAATGAGCAAGGGTCTCACATCTGAGAATACCCTTCCACGCTTAGGGAGGACAAAAATATTTACAACAAGGGGTGGTGAGGGACAGAGTCTCTGAATTAAGCAGAAAGCTCTCACCCAGTCAAAAGATCAGGGCTAGATCCAACACCGTTTTTTAGCTCACTGCACCATCCCAGTTTCAGAACCTGGCTGTATGCAAATTAGTCTGTTCCTGTCCCAGTGCATGATGGGAACAGGGCAAACCAAACTACAAAAGCCAATTCTTACACTGGGAAGGAAACAAGCTCCCGGGGACCGGTTTCTGGCATTACAGCCGTCTTCGGCTCGGTTTGCTTGAATCCTGATGGTGCAATGAGCAAGGGTCTCACATCTGAGAATACCCTTCCACGCTTAGGGTGGACAAAAATATTTACAACAAGGGGTGGTGAGGGACAGAGTCTCTGAATTAAGCAGAAAGCTCTCACCCAGTCAAAAGATCAGGGCTAGATCCAACACCGTTTTTTAGCTCACTGCACCATCCCAGTTTCAGAACCTGGCTGTATGCAAATTAGTCTGTTCCTGTCCCAGTGCATGATGGGAACAGGGCAAACCAAACTACAAAAGCCAATTCTTACACTGGGAAGGAAACAAGCTCCCGGGGACCGGTTTCTGGCATTACAGCCGTCTTCGGCCCGGTTTGCTTGAATCCTGATGGTGCAATGAGCAAGGGTCTCACATCTGAGAATACCCTTCCACGCTTAGGGTGGACAAAAATATTTACAACAAGGGGTGGTGAGGGACAGAGTCTCTGAATTAAGCAGAAAGCTCTCACCCAGTCAAAAGATCAGGGCTAGATCCAACACCGTTTTTTAGCTCACTGCACCATCCCAGTTTCAGAACCTGGCTGTATGCAAATTAGTCTGTTCCTGTCCCAGTGCATGATGGGAACAGGGCAAACCAAACTACAAAAGCCAATTCTTACACTGGGAAGGAAACAAGCTCCCGGGGACCGGTTTCTGGCATTACAGCCGTCTTCGGCCCGGTTTGCTTGAATCCTGATGGTGCAATGAGCAAGGGTCTCACATCTGAGAATACCCTTCCACGCTTAGGGTGGACAAAAATATTTACAACAAGGGGTGGTGAGGGACAGAGTCTCTGAATTAAGCAGAAAGCTCTCACCCAGTCAAAAGATCAGGGCTAGATCCAACACCGTTTTTTAGCTCACTGCACCATCCCAGTTTCAGAACCTGGCTGTATGCAAATTAGTCTGTTCCTGTCCGAGTGCATGATGGGAACAGGGCAAACCAAACTACAAAAGCCAATTCTTACACTGGGAAGGAAACAAGCTCCCGGGGACCGGTTTCTGGCATTACAGCCGTCTTCGGCCCGGTTTGCTTGAATCCTGATGGTGCAATGAGCAAGGGTCTCACATCTGAGAATACCCTTCCACGCTTAGGGTGGACAAAAATATTTACAACAAGGGGTGGTGAGGGACAGAGTCTCTGAATTAAGCAGAAAGCTCTCACCCAGTCAAAAGATCAGGGCTAGATCCAACACCGTTTTTTAGCTCACTGCACCATCCCAGTTTCAGAACCTGGCTGTATGCAAATTAGTCTGTTCCTGTCCCAGTGCATGATGGGAACAGGGCAAACCAAACTACAAAAGCCAATTCTTACACTGGGAAGGAAACAAGCTCCCGGGGACCGGTTTCTGGCATTACAGCCGTCTTCGGCCCGGTTTGCTTGAATCCTGATGGTGCAATGAGCAAGGGTCTCACATCTGAGAATACCCTTCCACGCTTAGGGTGGACAAAAATATTTACAACAAGGGGTGGTGAGGGACAGAGTCTCTGAATTAAGCAGAAAGCTCTCACCCAGTCAAAAGATCAGGGCTAGATCCAACACCGTTTTTTAGCTCACTGCACCATCCCAGTTTCAGAACCTGGCTGTATGCAAATTAGTCTGTCCCTGTCCCAGTGCATGATGGGAACAGGGCAAACCAAACTACAAAAGCCAATTCTTACACTGGGAAGGAAACAAGCTCCCGGGGACCGGTTTCTGGCATCACAGCCGTCTTCGGCCCGGTTTGCTTGAATCCTGTCCAGGGACAGACTAATTTGCATATAGCCAGGTTCTGAGCTGGGATGGGGCAGTGAGATAAATAACGGTGATGGATCAAGCCCTGATCTTTGGACTGGGTAAGAGTGGTATGCTCAATTCAGACACTCTGTTCATCACCACCCCCTTTTCTGTATCAATTTTGGCCACTATAGGTGTGGCAGGGTATACTCAGACATGAGTCCCTTTCTCACTGCTCCATCAGGATTCAAGCAAGCCGGGCCGAAGAGGCTGAAATGCCAGAAACCGGTCCCCGGTAGCTTGTCTCCTTTTTGGTGAAGAATTGGCTTGGTAGTTTGGTCTGCCCTGTTCCCATGATGCACTGGGCCAGGGACAGACTAATTTGCATATAGCCAGGTTCTGAGCTGGGATGGGGCAGTGAGATAAATAACGGTGATGGATCAAGCCCTGATCTTTGGACTGGGTAAGAGTGGTCTGCTCAATTCAGACACTCTGTTCATCACCACCCCCTTTTCTGTATCAATTTTGGCCACTATAGGTGTGGCAGGGTATACTCAGACATGAGTCCCTTTCTCACTGCTCCATCAGGATTCAAGCAAGCCGGGCCGAAGAGGCTGAAATGCCAGAAACCGGTCCCCGGTAGCTTGTCTCCTTTTTGGTGAAGAATTGGCTTGGTAGTTTGGTCTGCCCTGTTCCCATGATGCACTGGGCCAGGGACAGACTAATTTGCATATAGCCAGGTTCTGAGCTGGGATGGGGCAGTGAGATAAATAACGGTGATGGATCAAGCCCTGATCTTTGGACTGGGTAAGAGTGGTCTGCTTAATTCAGAAACTCTGTTCATCACCACCCCCTTTTCTGTATCAATTTTGGCCACTATAGGTGTGGCAGGGTATACTCAGACATGAGTCCCTTTCTCACTGCTCCATCAGGATTCAAGCAAGCCGGGCCGAAGAGGCTGAAATGCCAGAAACCGGTCCCCGGTAGCTTGTCTCCTTTCTGGTGAAGAATTGGCTTGGTGGTTTGGTCTGCCCTGTTCCCATGATGCACTGGGCCAGGGACAGACTAATTTGCATATAGCCAGGTTCTGAGCTGGGATGGGGCAGTGAGATAAATAACGGTGATGGATCAAGCCCTGATCTTTGGACTGGGTAAGAGTGGTCTGCTTAATTCAGACACTCTGTTCATCACCACCCCCTTTTCTGTATCAATTTTGGCCACTATAGGTGTGGCAGGGTATACTCAGACATGAGTCCCTTTCTCACTGCTCCATCAGGATTCAAGCAAGCCGGGCCGAAGAGGTTGAAATGCCAGAAACCGGTCCCCGGTAGCTTGTCTCCTTTCTGGTGAAGAATTGGCTTGGTAGTTTGGTCTGCCCTGTTCCCATGATGCACTGGGCCAGGGACAGACTAATTTGCATATAGCCAGGTTCTGAGCTGGGATGGGGCAGTGAGATAAATAACGGTGATGGATCAAGCCCTGATCTTTGGACTGGGTAAGAGTGGTCTGCTTAATTCAGACACTCTGTTCATCACCACCCCCTTTTCTGTATCAATTTTGGCCACTATAGGTGTGGCAGGGTATACTCAGACATGAGTCCCTTTCTCACTGCTCCATCAGGATTCAAGCAAGCCGGGCCGAAGAGGCTGAAATGCCAGAAACCGGTCCCCGGTAGCTTGTCTCCTTTCTGGTGAAGAATTGGCTTGGTAGTTTGGTCTGCCCTGTTCCCATGATGCACTGGGCCAGGGACGGACTAATTTGCATATAGCCAGGTTCTGAGCTGGGATGGGGCAGTGAGATAAATAACCCTGGTGCATCTTGGTGCCTGGCACCCAGTGATAGCTGCCGATGGATGAGCATGTACCTCCACCTAGCTCCACCCATCATTTCTTCCTTGGAGAGGAGGCCTTAGCTCGTGGGAGAAAAAGTTATCAATCAAGCCTGCTGAGGGCAGGCCCCAGCCAAGCCCTGGTTATAGCTCACTCAGAGAAATATGACATTTCTGGATGAACCAAAAGCAGTACAAATATGACTTTGGACTCTGCAGAATACTTCTTCTCACACCTGTTACAGTGGACTTTAGTGCCTGTCTGGAATTTATAGGCGCTAGGAAAGAAAAACTAGCCCATGTGCTTCGTATCCCCTTAAGAGAATAATGGAATAAACACTGTAAAGCACACTGACTTTCCCTGGCATGTTTCTTCCCACTGTATAAAGCCTATTCCATGCCACCACCCAATTCTGCATAAGTCCTGCCACATCATTCACTTTGTAGCCGCTCCTGGACTGCGCACACCAGGAATCTCCCCTGCGCATCCCGTACACGTGTGCACACACATGTACACATGTGTCTGCATTTAACTAGCCCGGTGCCCCTTCCTTCTGTGGCTGCATAGTGGCATGGTCAAGCCAGGGGGAAATACCCATGCAGTCTCTTTCATTCTGAGTTTACTGTGTGTGAGTCCCAACTTATGAGGCTCCCCCAAAGTAAAAGCTCAACAATTAGGTGCTCAAAACACGAAAAATCTGTGTGGCCCATAGTGTCAGAACCACCTACTAACTGTCAGTTATGAGCTACGTAAAACAAGCATTGCTTTTGCCAGGTATACTGGTTTTATCAATGGTTTTCATTGGCCATGTTGTACAGAAGCACAACTGCGGTGCAGTATGGCAAAAAGTTAATACAAATAAAAGGTGCTATGATGCGGTCAATGCTGGCAGCTTTATAGTACTTTTCTTTTCTTTCAACTATGCTACACAGCAGCCAAGCAGTTGTTTGAGAGAAGCACGCCCAGCGGAACCACACATGCCTCTACAACGCGGTCCAAACAAAAAGTGAGTCTTAACCATGCATTCCTTTACCGCCTATGCCTTTACCACACATGCCTTTACAACAAATGTAGTTGTAAGAGCATGTTTCCTAAAGCAATATGCATGGTAAATTACCACTGCCCCAACACCCCTCCCCAACTAAGCCCTAAAATCCTATCCCCCTACCTCACCCCCCACCCAACCCCTCGCTGTCCTTAAAGCTACCCCTTCCCCTCCCCCTGCCCAGATGCCTAAAACTCTGGCCCCTACTAAAAACTACCACTGCCACAGCCTCCCCTGCCATGAGCCCAAAAATGAACCCCTGCACTCCCCTTAAAACTGCCCTTAAAACTACCACTACCCCTTCCACCGTCCTGAGGCCTAAAACCCTGACCCCTCAATACAATCGGTCTCGCCTTTGTAACCTTATATGCATTTAGCTATGCAGCAAATTAGCCTGGGTGCTGAAACATCTACTGTTATTTGACATGGAGGGAAAGTAAGCACCAAACTGCGTGACACAGCAGGTATGGGAACACATGGAGAGAAATATTGCCTTTCAGCAGGAAATGGTATAGTCCAAAGCTCTGTTTTTAATACAAAATCAGGACCTTCGGTTGTTATATCACTGAAAATACAAGATTTGGAAAAAATATTATTGTCCATGGGTGCTTGTAGAAGACAATTTATATTGATTGGAATCTAGAGAATGCTAAAGTGATTCATGTATTTTACTGACCTCTGCTGGTTGTTTTCTATCAAGAAAATTAAAACATAGACAGTTGCCAGAAAACCCCCCAAAAAGAAAGTCCCTCAGCAGAAAGCAATTGTGGTATTTTACTGACCTCTACTGGTGGTTTTCAATCAAGACAGTTAAATGGAGGCAGCAGAACAGAGAAAACGTACCTAATTGGAAGCAGACAAGTCCTAGGGCTGATCTCCAGAGCCCACAAAGTACATACACATATAAGTATATAATAAAGTATATACAAGAGGTCTTGAATGCCTGACCTAAAAACTACCCTGAGCACCCGCCCTGAGCCCTAAAACTGATCCCCACCCGTAGACCCCCAAACCTGGCCCCAGAATGTTAAAACTATCCAACCCCCCTCTCCTGAGCCCTAAAACACTGCCCCTCTTTAAAAAGACTATTCAGAACCCCCGCCCTGAACCCTAAAACTGACCCCCACTCCTAATAACTAACCTTCCCAAACCCGGCCCCAGCCCTCAAACCTAACTCGTTCCTCTCACCCCCACCCTAAGTCATACAACTCTGACCTCTTCAAAAAACTACCCTGACCCCCCCACCCCCACCCTAAGCCCTTAAACCACCCCCACTTATAAAAACTACTCCCCCAAACCTGGTCCCAGACCCACTTACCTGTCTGTGTCTGGAGCTTCCTGTTCCAATGCTCCTTGTTCCTCTCCCCGCCCATCCGGACACTAGACCACTATCTGCCTTAACCACGCGCATTCATGGTTAAGGCAGATGCATGGTTCAGTCAAGCGTTGTTAGGCTTCCAAGGAAGCAGCATGCGTGGCTCAGCCCGCGTTGTAAATCTATTTCCCTAGGTACACAGCTGTACAACACGGCAAGGAAAACATTGACAAAGCCAAATAGCTCTACTATATGTTTTAAAGACATTTTAAACAGCATCGTGGCTGATGTGCAGCATGTGTGCAAGAAGAAAAAGCGCTATGACCAGCAACTGTTGACATCGTCACAGCACTTTTTTTTTGCACTCACAGCCATGCTGCACAGCAGGTGTGCTGTTTTACAACAAGGCTAAAAACAATTAACAAAGCCAATATATCTCATCGACGTGTTTAGACTCCCATGTTAATGAAGGATCTTCATCAGGACTTAGGTCAATATTGACCCGAGACAGAGTTGCCAGGGACATCCGCATCAGTACACAATGCAAGGAATAAAGACCTTAAGGGCTGCGAGGCTGACGTGTCTCAAAACTGGGCCACCGTACACAAAGGCCTTAACAGGCTTGGGGGCTTGTAGGCTGCAGGTGTCAAATGAGGCGGTCACGTCCATCATGGGTGCCCCTATCCAGGGCAAGTGAGAATGGTTCAGTATGATTGGTAACTATCCTACAGCAACCAGTGGCTGTGCTGATACAGAGGTGCCACCTACAAGGATGTGACCTCTACAATACCCCCATGTGTATGTTTCTTGTGTGTTTGTGTATCTGTGTGTATCTCTGGGTGGATGTGCTTCTTGTGTGCGTATGTGACTCTAGGTGTGTGTGGGTCTGAATTGTGTGTGTGTGTGTGTGTTGGTGTGTGTGTGCATGCCTGTGTGTGTGAGTATGAATGTGTGTCAATGTGTGTGTGTCTGTGTGTGTGTCTGGGTGTGTGTGCGTGTCTGTGTGTGTGGGTCTGAATGTGTGTTAATGTGTGTGTGTCTGAATGTGTGTCAATGTGTGTGTGTCGGTGTGTGTGTCGGTGTGTGTGCGTGCCTGTGTGAGTGGGTCTGAATGTGTGTCAATGTGTGTGTGTCTGTGTGTGTGTCGGTGTGTGTGTGCGTGCTTGTGTGTGTGAGTCTGAATGTGTGTCAATGTATTTGTGACTGTGTGTGTGTCGGGGTGTGTGTGCGTGTCTGTGTGTGTGGGTCTGAATGTGTGTTAATGTGTGTGTGTCTGTGTGTGTGGGTCTGAATGTGTGTCAATGTGTGTGTGTCTGTGTGTGTGTCGGTGTGTGTGTGCGTGCTTGTGTGTGTGAGTCTGAATGTGTGTCAATGTATTTGTGACTATGTGTGTGTCGGTGTGTGTGTGCGTGCCTGTGTGTGTGAGTCTGAATGTGTGTCAATGTATTTGTGACTGTGTGTGTGTCGGTGTGTGTGTGCGTGCTTGTGTGTGTGAGTCTGAATGTGCGTCAATGTATTTGTGACTGTGTGTGTGTCGGTGTGTGTGTGCGTGCCTGTGTGTGTGGGTCTGAATGTGTGTCAATGTGTGTGTGTTGGTGTCTGTCTGTCTGTGAGTATGTTCCCGTGCGAAGTGAGCTGGCTCTCACTTTCATCCTCTTGAAGACACAGCACTGAGATGCTCATATATCTCTATTCGTGACAAACCAAAAGCTACAAAGGTATGCCCCATACTCTTGTTTCCTGTATGTGTTTATTGTGTGTGTTGCTGTGGGTTTAGCGTGTGTGTGTGTATGTGTTTTGTGTGTGTGTTTGTCGTGTGTGTCTGTGTATGTTTGTGAGTATGTTTCTTTTTTGTGTGTCTTTGTGTGTGTGTTTTCACACATGAAGACACAGCGAGATGCCTCTCACCTCCATCCTTTTGAAGACACAGCAGTGAGATGCTCAAATAAATCTTCCTTTGCGACAATCCAAATGTTGTACCCCCATACTCCTACGACCTGTGTGTTTTTTTGCGTGCCTTTCTGTGGCTTTCTTGTAGGTGTGTGTGTTTTATGTGCGTAGGTGTGTCTCGGTCTTTGTGTCTTTGTTGTGTGTGTATGTCTGTTGTCTGTGTGTCTGTCTGAGTGTTTGTGCCTGTTTCTTGTGTGTGTCTGTGTGCCCTTGTGTGTTTGTGTTTATATGCATGTTTGTGTCTCGGTCAGTGTTCGTCGTGTGTCTGCATGTGTGTTTGTGCCCTTTTTGTGTGTGTCTGTGTGCCCTTCTGTGTGTGTGTTCGCGCGTGAAGACTCAGAGCGATGGCTCTCACCTTCATCTTTTGAAGACACAGCAGTGAGATGCTCATATAAATCTTCATTCGTAAGAATCCAAAAGCTGTACCCCCATACTCCTACTTCCTGTGTGTTTTTTGCGTGTCTTTCTGTGGGTTTCTTGTAGGTGTGCGTGTGCATTTCTTCTGTGTGTGTGTGTGTGTTTGTGTGCGTGTGTGTGTCTCGGTGTGTGTGTGTTTGTCGTGTGTGTGTGTCTGCGTGTGTTTGTGCCTGTTTCTTGTGTGTGTCTGTGTGCCCTGGTGTGTGTGTGTTACGCGTGAAGACACAGCGAGAAAGCTCTCACCTCCATCCTTTTGAAGACACAGCAGTGAGATGCTCATATAAATCTTCATTCGTAAGAATCCAAAAGCCAAAAGTGTACTTCACACCCTGCTTTCCACATTACACCTCACCTACACCCCCCTAAAGGATATCCACTTGGGTGCTCCTTAGTACACTATGCACACTGTGCCTTTAAACCAGATTCTTGGTGCAGAGCCTTGTGCTACTTTATTAAGAGTCATAAAGTACAAGGGGTTTATGCTTTTTTAGCTGGAGGCAGATGTCAAACAAAGCGCTCCATCGAGGCTCGTGCTGCAGAAATTCAATTTATGCATTAATATCTGTTCTCTACTTACCTCTTTATTCTTTCCGCCATGTCTCTCCTCTTGCTTAACCCCTTTTTATCACTGAACATAAAGAAAAATGAATTTCTGTTACTGTCTCATTCTATTACTCGGTTTGATGACAATTGTTCTATTGCCTTCTATTTTCTGAATTAATAAACTTGGAAAGTCAGCTTCGCTAGGAGAGGTTCCTCGGTTGTCCCAGGAACTGACCTGGATAAGTCACTTGCAGTTATCATGATGAGCTCTCTCTGTATGCAGACTCATGTCTGCTTCCACCACTGTGTATGCCATTATGCACCATTGCTTTAATATTAGCTGTGGAGGGACCAATTACCTATTAGCTTTAAAGGGAATAGAGTGCAGCCCCGGTGTGTGCTCTATGCGGACCAGCTCGGAGGCTCAACTCTTCTATGTACCTGTGCCTTTATAGCTTGCCCTAAGCGTATGAATGCCTTCCCTAACCCAAATCTCTGCAGGGCTCTCTTCGAATACGCCCACCCCACTCTCCATCGCTTTTGCCATGTCCATAACAAGAATTGCCATAGCCAATAGGTCTCGCCTTTGGGACCTTAGAAGTGTTTAGCCATGCAACAGTTGATGTTGTGGCACCAAGGATATTGTGCTGCATAACTAAATACTTATAAGGTGAGACCTATTGGCTATGCCAATGCTTGTTGTTTCCCACTTTGACTTATTCTTATAACATAAATGTAAAACAAGGCTTAAATGTTTTTTAATATTGGAAGTTTTTAATATTGTGAGTTTTAATTAACTGTACAATTAATTATTCTATACTTTGACCACTGGGCACAACATACTAGAATCCTTCCTCCAAAAAGATCTACTCTCTGACGATTACTAAAAAGCATGAAATGTGTACATGAGAACTTCAAGAACACGATTTCAAATTATAATTGCTAACTAGCTCGAGGCTTTTGGAATGGTTATTTCCGGCGGGCCCACTTGTTCTGTAGTAAATGGAGCACATTAAACACTACAAATACCAGAATGCTTAGGGAAGGAAGACCAGGCCGAATAAAGGACAAGAAGCGATATGTTGGGGAAGGAGTAATCAGATTGTGTAAGACTTTGTAAAATCGGAGTTTGTGCGAAAAGCCTGTCTGAATATCGAAGAGAGGATGTGGTATAACGGCCAAAGCTGCCTACTTTGGAACTAGAGAATGAGGTTCGAGTCTCGGCGCCGGCTCAACATACTTTGATTCTGAGCAAGTCAATTAATCTACCTGTGCCTACAAAAATGAATAAATCTCATGTGTAATGTGATTGTAGTCCGATAAAGTGCTCCAAAATCTTCGGGTTCTAGTAACTTGCAAACCCTAGAATCGCACGAGGCTGTGAGTGACACTAGTGTGTGCAAAGGAGGTCTTACTGTGTAGCGCCTGAACACTAAAAAGAGCCGTCTTCTAAGAGTAGTCACAGAGCTCCAGACAAATACAATTCTCATAACCCCACCCGCAATGATAATAAGGGGAGAAGAGCGGGTTTGGCCCTCTTAAAATCATCAGCATAAAGCTTTGCAATTGAGTTTTCTGCATTCCCGGTGTGAGCCATTCTTTTTGCCACATTGTTTTGTTTATTTACTAACTTGCTGGAAGGGTTTTGTCACTTCTCCTGTCGTTGATCCCTGCGTCAAAGGTGGGGTCCAGCCCCCTGCAGTGTCTCTGAAATCACCCAGCCTTCGATTGTAAAAATGTAAATTGATACTTGTATAGCGCACTACTCACCCGCAAGGGTCTCAAGGCGGTTGTACGAATACCGCTGTGGAACCCATCCTGGCTTTCCCCGTGAGGCATACACTCCTGGGCGCCCCCAAGGTGGAGGCCAGGCATCCTTAGCGTTGTGGGGATTAAGCAAGCTATTGCCCAGAGTTGCAGAGTGGGACTCCATGATTGGAATAGGCACCGAGGCGAGAATTATCAGGTCGTGGAATTTTGAGCCCAAGACCCGCTGAGGCGGGGAATTGAACCCTTGTCCCGGGCTAGACCTCTGCATCAGGGTCTGCCGCTCCAATCATTGAGCCACATCTCTCCACTTTGTATTATCTGTATTGTGTTATCTGTGGCTGTCTGCTGCTGGAGATTTCCCACAAAAGGATTAGTTCTTGGCACAAGTTTGCGGGCCAGAAAGGCTTTTGGTGTCATGAGACACTAGCTGATCCGGGCTAACGTCAAGGGCTATTTGGATATACATGTGTTAATCTATCACCAGTAGGGTTGGATCCCTTCCCTTGGATTGGCGGGGGGCCTGTAAATAGGAAGTTGCAGATAAGACAGGAGCTGTTTTAGTGGGGGGCTCTGTCGGCGACGGTGGCCTCTGCCAGAGATGTGGCTGAGTTACAGGGCGATATGGAAGCAAATGGGTACAGAAGGGTACCTCTGCATGGCACATAGGGATGCCAGAGCCCAGGAGCCTCAGGGGAGGTTCCTGGAAACCGTGTTGGTGCCCTGTTAGTCCTTCGGGCGATTGTGGGCCTGAACAACCGGGGACTTGCCTTACTACGCTCTGCCCTGAAAGGGGAGTGAGTAATAAGGGACCAGGTGTCACGTGATCCAGGAGGAGGATCACCAGAAGGGGCAGCACAGATGGGGTTGGCCCCAGTGCTGCTCGGCTCATCAGGTGGGCAGGCGGCGAGAATACTGCCTGCCCTTTGATCGCCCGTAAGATAACCCACCATATTACATAACATTGTATGTAATAAACCTGCAGCATTTTTCCCAATACAAAATCTGTGTGGTGTGTACTAATTTGTATGCATGCTATGTGCTTGGGGGTGGGGAGTGTTGCCATGATGGTACTATGTGTGCAAACCCAGAGCCCCCTGCTTTGGCGTGGCTGCTCAGCAGCTCTTCTGGAGCTGGTGGAGAGCTCCCGCAGGAAGGATGGCGGGTGCGGCCCCAGAAAAACATTACAATGTGTTTTCACACACATGCTAATGAAAGCACAAAACACCATCCAAGTGGTTTTAAAGCACGCACTGTCTGACTGGGCGCACTTTAAACCCATTTGAAGGCTGCAATGCAGGACATCCAGTTGAAGCACAGGGGGGAGCATCAGTCACTGTTGGGTGCTCAGTGCACCGATCTCCGTTCCAGGCACGCTCTAAATTTACAAAGCACGTGGCCTAGCATCGGAATATTGAGAGCAGGAGACCACACGCTGCGGACACCAGCCAGCAGAACTGCTTGTCCCATAATCCCCTCTCCCTAAGGTAGGCTGGCTCTCGCATGTGGACAGTGGACTGCTTTGAGCAGGGAATTTATCGCGAGTGGTGACGCGAGTTGTGCGCACATGCACGCGCGACGTAAAAAAGTGCTGTGCACGTCGCGCGCGCATGTGCGCGTTCTAGCAAGCTGGTCGCCTGCAATCCTGTGGTGGATAGCACTTTTAAAACACGCTTACTAAATGTCTCGCTGACAGCGCATCTGAGGTTATAAAGCGTTTTAATTTCCATCAGAGTGCATGGTTGAATTCATTTTCTTTGTTTATTAGATAATATAAAAGGAGAAATAGAGAAGAGCTAGAGAGATACGTAAGGTAAGGAGAGATATAGGATAAGAAGAGAAAGGCGAGGTAGCCAGAAAGAGAGCTACTGAGAGGAAGAAGGACAAGGAAAGAGGCAGAGAGATAGCTAATGTTGTGAAGTGAGGGAGAGATAACTAGAGGCAATTAGAACATTTAGAGAGATGGAGAGTGGTGCAGTGCATGCAGGGGTGAGGTACAGAAAATGGTAAAGTATGAAGTGATGTCAGAGAGGTAGAGGAAGAAATCTAGAGTTGAGGGAGTGAAAAAAGGATGGAGAGATGCGAAAGCATAGGCACAATGAGAAAAGAAGTAGAAAGGCAGGAATAGAAACACAGCCAGAAAGGTACAGAGAAAGGTGTGAGAGCAGAAACAGATGAGGTGCAGAGCGAAAAGATGTGAAGTTGAGAGTCACGTGAGGTAAAGAAATATGGGAGGTAGATACAGAGGTTGGGAGAGCAAGGGTGAAGTGGAGAGCACTGTGTAGTAGACAGAGCGGTAGAAAGTTGTGGTGGAGAGCGTGAGTAAAAATTGAGAAGGGGCAGAGAGAACTGACAGTGATATAGGTAGAGTAAGTTAGGTAGAAAGACAGTGGTAAAGTTAACAGTAGACACAGAGCAAATGGAGGTAGAGAGGTGAGGTGGTGAGGAAATTAAAGTGGAGTAGAGAGAGATGGGGTAGTAAGAGATCGGTGGTGGCTAGAGAAATGAGACATAGAAGTGAGGTAGAGAGTGGTGAGTTAGAAAGACAGATCAATGAGAGTTAGAAAGAGTCACAAAATAGAAAGCTGGACAGAGAGAGGTAGAGCGGCAAGATATAGAGACATGAAGTAGATGTAGGAGAGAGGTAAGATGGATACAGAGTAGGGATGTGCAGTGAAGGCCTGAGGGAGAGTTGAGGTAGAGATTGGAGTTTGAAAGTTTGAGATGTAGGGTTGGCACAGAGAGATGGCAGGCCATGAGAGGTTGGGCAGAATTCGGTAGAGAGTTGTATATAGGGAACTGTTTTGCTGACATAGATAAAGCACAGAAAGTTGAGACTAAGAAAGTAGGGTGTATATGAGGATATACAGAGAAAGGCAACTTTTCTCACACTTTACGCCTGCATCGAAGAAACCTACATTTTAGGCACAAATCCCTGTCAACCAATGTTATTAGACAGGGATTTGAGTAAAAACTCATGGGTGGTCGAATAGGAACAACCATGCACCACCCTTGGAACACCTCCTTGATGCAAAGTGGCGCTTTGAGGTACTCTGGGCAACTTCCGAGCGTAAAGCTGGTTTGCGTTGCAAAATAATCCCAACAAAAGATTGTGCTCTAGGTTTCCCTCACTTTTGCAACACAAAGCAGGTGTAAAGTATTGATAAATGTCCTCCTACGTGTCCTCAGAGCGTCCTTCTCGCTCTTGTCAGGGATAAGCGCCCCTCAGGCTTTGATCTTGCACCAGCCTGCACAGAAGGCGCCGCCATTTTATCGCTGAGAGCTTTGACACAGACTGACGCCTCAGAGAGGAGCCAGGCCAAAGCTGGGAGAGAGGGAACACAGTCTGTTGAATTAGTGCCGATATCGGCAACACTCCCCATCCCTCCCACAGCAATACTTCAGAGAAATAATCAGACACAACACATTTTTAGTGGAGAAATTTGCTGCAGGTTTATTAGCATAACAAATATGCCAACATAACATGGTGGGTTATCTTACGGGCAATCCCAGGGCAGGCAGCCTCTCGCCAGCTACCCACCTGGTGAGCCAATCTACCCGGTGGCCCTCGCCAAACGGTGTTTATCGATTTGGGGGGGGTGTAGCCCCTCCCACCGGCAGACCGCCAGTCCACCCCTTACTCATGCCCCTCTCAGCTCGGGGGGCGGAGAGTTGCAGACACCCCTGGTAGCTCAGGTCCAAAACCGCCTGAAGGACTAACGGGGCGCCGTCGCTCCTCCAGGGTCCAATTTGAGGACCTCCCTGTGGATTTTGGCCTTGTCACCCTTACTGTGCTCCTGCAGAGGGTATCCTTACTGTACCTTACAGCCTCTGGATCGCCCTGTAACTCCGCCACAGCACTGGGTGTGGCCACCGTGACCCCAGAGCCCCCCACAACTATAGACCTAGTTACCTACAGCCTGTTCATTCAAAGGACTCCCTCAGATCAAGCAAGGACATGTCCTTTCCTCCTCCGGATAGCTGTGCTAACCAGCAACCCAAAAGCCCCTATCAGTTCTGCCGCTCTACAGACCTGTGAACTGTATCAGTACTGTCCCTGATCCTCTCAACTATGACTGCAAACTGGGCTCTGGATTTGTCCGTATTAGTGCTCCCTCCTCTCCATTTCAGCACTATCAAGGCCAATCGCACCTTCCTGGGAATGGCACCCTAGCGCCCCCTGCTCACAGAAAGGCCTATTTATGTGTAGCCCAGAACCTAGCATTTATTCCTGACAGTATATCATGGTTCTGCTGAAACTTAGCTTGCTTGACTGCCGAGTGCGCATTGCACCTTCACGGATATGATTTTTCCTACTCCGTTTCTGGCCGCCAAGCTGATGACCTTGCCAACCCTGGGCGAACTAAAAGAAGCTATACTGCTACCCAATGTGCGCAGCTGCTGTTGCTAATGATGGTCCCATACAGAACCGGTAAACTAGATGCTGTACTATATCATTTACTCATGGTGCAGCACCAATTGGCCCATCACATCAACTTGACGAACCCAGGAGCAAGCCTGAGCTGGCTACCCCAGGTCCACCCTGACCCATCTGTAACCAACTCGCAGTGTGTCAAAAGAAGCAAACCAGGCCCCGTTAAGGCTAAAAGGATGCCCTTGGCTGAAGGCAATTGTCCACCATGATGTTGACTTACTGAGTGAACAACATTATTAAACCAACTAGCTAAATATATCACTGGATAACTCCTGCTGAAAGTTTTTTGACGGGCCCTAGCCGCGCTTACGGAAGTCCAGACTTGACAAAACCGTTGCCCCTGACCACCTGGGCAGGCCCTCTCCCCTGCTGTGTGCAAACCCTATAGTATGTCACAAGTACTGATCTTCAGATAACTTCTGGAAAAGACCCCTGGGCACCCCCCCAATGAGTACCATACATGTCTTCTGCCCATCTACCTTTGTGGTTACCCCTCCTGTCACCTATGAGTTGAGGCCAGTAGATGCAGAAGGTAATTGAGCACAACTGGGGCTGATGTGCAAAGATGTCATAGTAATTGCACAACCGCTACACTTAACCCTGCTTCTACTCTCCCCTACAAGAAGTCAGAACTGAGTTGTCACCTTGCCCCCCAAGAGTACTTAACCAGGAACAGCATTCAGACTCCGAGCCCGGAGCAGGCCCTTGCCATTCCTGCTTCCGGTCCCACCTGTCCTTCTCAGAGTGTTGTCTGTGTACTTGATCCGATTGTCCTGAAATATGAAAAAAGGTTACACTCCATTCCTGGACGTGTTGACCCAGAACCTCACACACTGGCCCCAGTGTGTTCTTCCCCTGTACCTGCTCCAAGCCCTGGCAGGCTAGCCTGCCAGGCGTGGTTTGACCATTATAGAACAAAACCCGTGCGTTACTGGAAGACAGAACAAATCCATGAAAACAGCTAATAACCAGCATTGACAGGTAAGCCTATTGCTAACTCGATCGCCCGGATTAGAGCCCCCCACTTGAGCACCAGTTGCCCTTCAAAAGAACACATTCCATTATTGCACATGGGATGCATGATATGCCCAGACTCCCCAGTTGTTTAAAAGAAAACACATTTTAATTTTGTAACAGGGGAGGCATGATTTGCCCACACTCTGTCATTGCTTACAGAGAGAAAACACCAATTATTGCCCAGTAAATCAACAAATTGCCCAGACTCATCAGTTGTTTTACAAGAGAAAACATCCAATGATTTGAGTCAAAACTCATGGGTGGTCGAATAGGAACAACCATGCACCACCCTTGGAACACCTCCTTGATGCAAAGTGGCGCTTTGAGGTACTTTGGGCAACTTCCGAGCGTAAAGGCTGGTTTGCGTTGCAAGGTAAATCCCACCAAAAGATTGTGCTCTAGGTTTCCGTCACTTTTGTTACACAAAGCAGGTGTAAAGTATTGATAAATGTCCTCCTACGTGTCCTCAGAGCGTTCTTCCCGCTCTTGTCAGGGATAAGCGTCCATCAGGCTTTGATCTTGCTACAGCCTGCACAGAAGGCGCCGCCATTTCACGCTGAGAGCTTTGACACAGACTGACGCCTCGGAGAGCAGCCAGGCCCGAGCTGGGAGAGAGGGAACGCAGACTGTTAAATGAGTGCCAAGAATGAGCTCCGTAGACATAATCCAGGTGCAGTTCACTCAGGCACTGATTAGAACTGTCAGGCATAAGTGACTTTAAAGAACTGACTCGGTGCTTGGCAGCAGCCGCAGACTCCGGAAGGGTTCCTTCCCAGAATTCCATTCGGTGCTTCTTCAGCTGCCGAAGTACTTTAAGACGCTCTTCTTTATATGCATGACACATAGTTCTGTTTAAACAGATTTCACCTGCAGTAACGTAACATGTGTGAAGTACATAAGCATGCAGTGTGCATTACATAATGAATTAATTTTTCTGTATTATATTCTTCTACAACACAAGCAAGCCGTTCATGGTTGTATGACAGAGGTACGCAATGGCTAAACCATGCGTTTCTCCACTACGCGACCCCAAGTACTAATGCGTCTGAAAAACGCATTTCTTTACCATGTATGCCTTTACCACGCAATTTTGTGGTAAAGGCATGAATGGTAAAGGGATGTGTGCTTAAGATCACACTCCAACCCTCCCCGCCCTGAGCCCTAAAAACTACCCAACCCCCCCTGAGCTCTGAACACTATCTGACCCCCCTGAGCCCTAAACACTACCCGACTCCCCCTGATCCCTAAATACTACCCCGAACCACCTGAGCCCTAAACACTATCCTGACCCCCCGAACCCTAGATACTATCTAAAACCCCTATGCCGGGGGAGGAGCCAAGATGGCGACCGGAGCAGACGCGTGAGCTCCCGGCTCCGCTGGTCCTTTAGCCTCGCAGTACTATCCTGCTCTATATCCTGCTCAATTCAACGCCTGTTCGGTTGGAAACAGCGCGCTGACATCGCCCATGTCCCTCCGGAGTCTCAGCTCGTCCGGAAGGCGGAGATAGCCTGGTACCCGTCCCGACGCCCTGTCCCCAGCGTACATCGCCACCGGATGCCGGACCTCGACGGAGCAAAGACGACCGGCCTGCCCGCAAGATGCCCGCAGCCCGTGAGGAGCTGCCCCTTTCCTGATCGCGGACCGCGGCGCACTGATTGCTGTTTAGTATTGAACACCGCGACCACCTCGCGCTCGGTGAGTGGACCGCACTACATGGCCGGCTCCTCTGCTACGAGCTGGGTAAGGGCTGATTAGACTACGCTACGGGACTTGCTCGGACACTGTGGTTCGCCCGCCCGCCCTGCCGCCCTGTTCTGGCCAGGGGGGTCTCTTCACTGGCGACTTGAGACTACAGCTGGCTGTAATGGGAGACGAGGCAACTGGGGATTCTTGTCTGACCCCCCCAAGACTACGAGATCGGCTTGTGGGCGATATGGCTGTACCCGCCGACTCTCGGAGTGCAGAAGATCGCCCACCCTCACTTCGTGCCTGCGGCGGCTTGGCTGGGCTGGGGACTGACTGGACTACACCCGCTTGTGTCCCGGGCATAGGGGGACCGCAGCCTATCCTGCTCCATGTGGATATCCTGTCTGCCCTCAGCGACTTCAGATCGGTGCTGTTTCATGACTCCCACAGGCTGTGTGAGAAACTCGATGGCATATCCCTCGGCTCGGAGCTGACTCGGAGAGACTATTCCCAGCTACAATTGTACACTACCCTGCTGGTGCCTGGGGTTGCAACAGTGTTACCAAATGATTCTAGCGGTGGCGAGACCCGGGACGACTTGACTGGCGCCTGCGGACGACGGCCTACCGATTCCGCCTGTGATACATTGTTCACACATTTGGGGACTGCTTCTTTGTTTCCACCGCCATCTTCGACAATGGGACTGCTAACTGAGCGATTTGTGGCCCCCTTGAAGACTCTATCGTTGAAACTTGCGCTTTTTCCCCTGTTGTGTTTGTGCTATCAGGAAATATTTGAGACTCTTTTGTTTGGGATCAATACATTGATGGGTATTTTGCGCCGTCCATTTTGTAACCGTGAGTCTCCCCCTTCTTCTTTGCCTACATCTGGTCTCTTTGTTGTGGAGGGGGTTGGCGCTCGACGAGGGGTGTGTCCTGAGGGATATCCGAGATCGGGCCAGGGTTAGGCGGTTTCTTTGTTCTTTTGCCTTCTCCCTTCTCCTACGGCTGTGGCTTCTTGCGGGGGGTGGATACACGGGGTCTCCCAAGATCGGGCCAGGGCTAGGCGACTTCTTTAGTGTTATGCACGTGTAGACGGGCTGGGACTGGGATGGGACTGCTTTTTGATTGATTTATTCGCATGTTTTCCCCACCTCCAGTTTTGATTGCCACCACTGTCGTGCTGATGATAATTGTGGTCGGGGATGTTTACGGGGCCGGCGAGGACCGGGAGTATACTAAATTTGCCTCCTCCCACCTCTTCTGAGAGTTGGAGAGTGGGACGGTTTTCTCTCACTCTCTTTATTCTCTTTCCCATTTGGGGGTTCTCTTGGGGCGACAGGCATGCCTATTGGGGGGGGGTGGGCCGTGGCCTTCCGCTGGTATGCAGGGTGGGGGGTTGGGATGTGTTGTATGTTTTCTCTTTGTTTCTATGGCCCTCTTTTCTTTTCTTCTTTCTTCTATTTCTTTTTCTTCTACACCTCTTTGCTTCCTTGGGGTTAGGGTTCAGTGTTGTCAAGGGGTTTATTGCTTCGTAACATTATGCGACATAGCGGTTGGCCCTCACTTTTTGGGGACGGTTAAATTGCCTTCTGACACATGCCTTCCTCTATTACGCCTCCTTCCGGGTGCTCCTTGAATGATGACAGCTATCCTGGTCAGTTATTAGCTTCTACTCTCTTTGTAGTTTTGGAAATTGTACTCCACAAAATCATAAAATTAAACCTTATTCTATCCTTGCACTATGGTTCTAGGCTCCATACGATATTATGTGCTCAGAGACTGTTGCAAAGGCGTTCTGTCCGGTTGGTTTTACTATATCCTTCTCCTATATGTCATAGCAGCCGGCCCTGAGGGGTTGTAGGCAGACGCTGTGTACTGTGCTTTTTATCAATAAAGGTTTTCAAAAAATAAAAAAAATAAAAAAAATAAAATAAAACCCCTATGCCCTAACCATTACTCCAGCCCTCCCTAGCCCTAAACACTACCCGACCCCACCTGAGCCCTAAACACTACCCCACACCACCTGAGCCCTAAACACCACCCGAATCCTCGTGCCCTAAACATTACCCCAACCCCCGAGTCCTACCAAAGACCTGACCACACCTGAGCCCTACAGGCTACCTGACCCCCCCAAACAAGCCCTAAACACTACCCCGAGCCCCAAGTCCTAAACACTACCCCAACAATCTCTGGAACCCTAAAAATTACCCCTACCCCGTCTTGAGCCCCAAATACTACCCTAACCAGCCGAGCCCTAAAAACGACCCCAACCCTTTAAAACAACACCAACCTCCCCAAAACTAGGCCCCAGCCCTGCGTCCTCTCCTGGGCCTGTCCGTTCCACCATCTAGACAGCACAGTGCCTTAACCACGCATGTGCGTGGTTATGGCGGGAAACAACCTTTAGATCGCAGATTTTAGTCTGCAATACAATCACAGCGCAGCTGTTACAACGACCGAGTTGTAAACACGCAGTGCCATTACTACGTAAGTCATTACATCGACTTGCAGTAGATGGCGCTCTAACATAAGGAATAGTATAGTTTACTATTTCAACACCTTCCCTACTGTTACGTAGGCTGGAGTAAATTATACATTTCTAATGTTACGGTGCCATCTACTGCAAGTCGTTTTAAAGACTTGCATAGTAATGGCATTGTGTGATTACAACGCAGTCTTTGTAACAACCACGTTGTGATTGTACGGCGAAGTAAAATCCGCGGTGTCAAGGTATCTATTCGGTTAAGGCATATGCGTAGTTAAGGCATGCATGGTTTCGCTTGCTTCGAAATGGCACATGTGTCACTACCCGCTTTGTAAAGGCCGTTTCCCGCCATTCATGCCAGCATTGTTTGTTTCGAAAGGTAAAATAGGGATTAAAAAAAATACAGAATGGGACAGAATAACTACTCTTTGATTCATCCTCCATTCACTGAGAGATTTATTTAAGATTTAAAAACATACAAACAGTGCATGTAATAAAATACAGAACATGACTCTTGCAATGTCATATTAATAGAACACAACAGAACAAACATGGTGGTTGAGGTCTTTTACTCCTGAAATCCCGGGGCCCTACCTACTATGGATCATGCTCAACTGGGCAAAACAACCCTTCTGCACCTGACTTTCAGGCAGTGTTGGACGAGCAGTCAAGACTCCTTTGTTAGGAGGGGGAGCGTATATACAGACCAGTGTGCAAGCTAGCAGAGCGCAAAATAAATCAATGTCCAGTCAAATACTTTAAAAGAAGTATTTTAATTCTAATTCTAATTCTACACATGCAAAGGTAAACGACAATCAGAAGCAATACCACAATCCCACTTGAGTTGGGGGCTTTAGTACTTGTCAAGCCACTCCCTGTCCCACTAACTTTAGTACAACAGGTCCGGTGATATTCCACTTTCACTGCTGGCCACTTCCAGGGAATATAAACTATTAGGCCATACTCATGGGTTTTCCCCTCTGGCTCCTTTCAGAAGTAAGGTCACAAGAGTCTGCAGGATCACACTACCAATCGCAGTATGTCCCTTAGGGCCCCAAAGTCCTAGTTCACTGCTTACCCACTCTGGCGGTATGGAACCCCTCAGTGGTGCAGCGTAGTTCTGCTCGGAATCAGCATTGTCGGGCTGCACATGGTCACTAGTAGATCAGTGATTGTATGGTAAGTCACTCTTCCCTTCGCGCGTATGGTGAATCTTCTTTGCTCTAACGGGGCTCCGGTGATGTCCTTTGATCCTAAGGGTTCCTTTGGTGCAGTGTGGGGACAGACCCGCTATGGTCACAGCAGCAGATTCTTGGAACCCTTGGCCTCAGTGGCTCCAGTGGCCCCTACTGGCATTCTGGGTCACCGCCAAAGCACTCACAAGCCTGGTCGCGCTGACCTGATGTTGATGTTCATAGTAGTTCGCTCTCCGGCACAGGGGCCCACCCACCATGAGGTCATGCAGGCCTGGCGCCTCCACACAACCTTTGCTTCTCGGCTCAGTCCACCTGGCACACATGGGTCACCGATTCAGTCCATCTCAGGGCTGCGGCCCAATCAAAACAAGAATGGATTCCTCAAACCTGCACAGAGTCCTCATGATAGAGCTCCTCCTTGGATATTGGTCCTTCAACACTCTCCTCTTCCTCACAGGGCACACTGGTCTTGGTGAGCAGGCAGGCGCTGGCAGTGCAAGCTCCTGGGCGAGTGGTCTTGGTTTCCCTTGGTGATCCCCTCACTTAGCCTGGAGACTAGCAGGCCTGGGACCCAATCATGGGCACAGGTAGTAGTCTTGCAGAGCCTTCCTGTCCTCACACAGCCTGTCTGGCTGCTCAGTAGATGACAAAGTATGGGGTCTCAGACGCCCGTCCATATATTCCCTTTCCAGACACAAAATGTAATTAAGAGTCTGAGACTTTGACTTTTTATGTAGGGGTTCTGTTTCTTTAAAATTAACAACATTCCCCTTTCTTCTTCCACCTGAAGGATGTCTGTCACAGCAGGCAGGACTTTGAAGCTGCTCTACCTGGAGGTCAGCCACAGGTATATGTGCATCAAAGTTTTAATCCTGGACTCCCAGCCCTAATATTTATGATTCCTTTATCAGCCCCTTCTCTCTCTCTTCCTGAGATGTGTCCAGGCCCCTTCCTTGTTATCTATTGTTGAATCGAAAAGCTCTTTCAAATGAACAGAGAGAGCCTGGCTCTCCCATCCTGTACCAGAGCAGGCACACTTACAAGTAGTGTGCATCCACTGTATGCTTACTGCATAGTACTGTTATGTACATGTATCATGCAGTCTGTGTACACTAGTAAGTCAGTAGTGCAACCTTTCTGCATTGTACCAGAGTGTGTTATTTTAAAAACACATACTGCCAGCATACACACATTTATAATGCCTGCAATGTACCACACACTTGTACTCATCACGGTTCTATCATGTATTCCTTCCAGCGCCAGGAAGCCGCTTGGCCGCAGAGCGCTGTATCAAGTTTCTTTTTCATTTCATTTCATTTCATTTCATTTCATTTCATTTCACTACTGCATGATGCAGACGGGGGTGGGAGGGGTGGTGGGGAATGAAGTACAAAGCAGCAAAACTTTTTAAAAAGGTGAGTAAGCCACTAGACCTCACTCCAGTGACACATGGTAACAAGCATTTGCAATGCAATAGGTCTCGCATTTACACGACTAAGCTATTGGCATTGTAAATGACTGCCTTTTATTTAGGTTTTAAAAACAAAAATAAAAGGCATTGCCATTTTCAATGTTGATAGTTCAAACTAGCGTAAATGCGAGACCTATTGCATTGCAAATGCTTGTTTTTTATGTAGCTCGCTACAAACGCAAGAGGCCTTTAAAAAACACACTGTGTGAAATAATGACATGGGGGCATTACCATGTAGGTGTCACAGCATAAAAGTGTAGCAATACACATAACAGTGCGTGCTTACTAAAATGCTAATCATGTAAAGCGCTCCAATGCCTTCGAGTCAAGTTTGGTCTAGATAAATCTGCAAAAAAAAGCTCGGGTGACGGAGCGCGGAGAGAGCGCGAGACAGTCACTGAACTGCCCGCCGGTGATCTCACCAAAGAAAGGTATGAGCACAAATGCACTCAATATCCAACATTTCCTTAACTTTCAAAGTTTCCGGTTGCAAGTACTCTATTTGCAGTTTTTTATGTATTTATTGTGCACATATTGCCAGCGTTAGCAACGCTGAAAGAAAATATGTCCTCATTTAGCATGTGGAAATATACACTATTGAATAGAACTGCACAGTTGCCAGTTCTGCTCCTTGTTTAAGATGTATGTGCTGGGACATAGGTGGATTGTTTCAGGTGAGTAGAAGGTGACAGGCGACTAGAATGTCTCAAAGGAAATGCTGCACTTCTGGGCGGAGTCCTCAAGCTCATTTGTAACCCTCCGTAGGGTAAGCAACTGTGCAGCTGCCAGTCCTCTTCTGGGGGCTGCTTTACTGGTGGCTCATCCGGTCCTTGATTTCAGGTCAGAACAGTGGCCCTACCCATCCGTGTGAGAGAGCTGCACACTACAGAAGGGAGTAAGAGGCAGATCCAGGTTGCGTGTGTGTTCTTTAATGAAATGTTCCGTGGGCCCCTTAGGACCACTCCGCCATCCTTAGGGCCACTCCGCCATCCTTAGGGCCACTCCGCCATCCTTAGACTCAGTTCAAACATTTTTTTCGTTTTACAAACATAAATAAAACACATTGTCATTTACAATGCCAATAGCCTAAACTCGCATAAATGCGAGACCTATTGCATGGCAAGGTAACAGCGGTGCTTCTGACATTTCATTTGGTCCTTGATGAAGGGACACATGACCCGAAATGCACTGGGCATGGAAGAAGAGAATTTCTGTATACAAAACAAAGCTTAATGCATACATTCTACGATGTGAAATGAACAAACAGATGTATTAATGTATATGCTGAAGTTATAACTTGTTGGTATTTGTATATGTTTCATAAAGCTAGGTGAAACCACCTCATTTGAATACAATTGATTTTGTGAAAAAAGTAAAAAAGATTACAAGCATTTGTTTTTGCAAAAGTGCACATTGGATCGAGTTTATGTACCTAAATGTATGCTTTTGCTGTTTTTCTAGGCATAGTAGACACCATGTCTTCCAATGTAGCATGCAAGGTTTAAAAGGATTATTATTTATAAATAAAGCATTCAGATAAGGAGTGCTCCACTAATGTTCATTTCGTAATATCAGAGAAGGCCTCTTCTTGGAGATGTGGTATGTTCAACCTACTATGACAAAGATCATAACATCCTCCTCAAATGCCTTCAGCAATAGATGAGGGCAACAGACTACTGAGTATTCTGATTCTACTCCTCTGCCAATGGCTAGCAGATCAAAATTGATCATAAGTTGCCTGCCTAAAAGAGAATCACAAACCAGGTCCACAATGGATTATCTTGGCAGCTACCCTCTAACATCTAGAACCGTCCACAAGCTCAGGTGATCAAACACCATTTCAAATGTATATGTTCTACAATCGGATCCAACTCTGATAAGCCACTGGGACCGACAACCTGGATATTTTGAGCATTTAATTAATTCATCAAAAATCTTTACTTCTAGGTGAAGAGGACACATTTGTGGCTAAATGGTGTGAAAATAGGAATGCTTTACTATTCAAACAGCCAAAAGCATTTGTAACAAGCATTGAAAATTCAATAGGTCACACCTTTGATTAAATTAAAGCCATTTGCTTTCCTAACGGTATTGTATAGCAAAGCAAATGGCTTTAACGTAATAAACTGCGAGACCAATTGCATTTTCAATGCTTGTTAAAAGCAGATGCAGAGACTGGTCCCTATCTGGCTCTCCATTTTTAGCCTCAAAGTGAAAAACAAAAACCTTATTTCTGCAACCCATCACTGACTTTGATGCAACTTCGAAGAGACTCGTTTTTCAGTTTTATATAGTGCAAACTTGAAGCGCTTTACATGAGCACCAGTTACATTACACAAGGGCATATTCATTTTTTGAATCACAGGACGTCAGGCTCGAACCGGTTTTCTCAGCTTGAAGCCAGGCTGTCTAGCCGTACGCCACAACAGCGAGTAGCTTTTTTAATATTATATACAACAAAGTGATAGTTATTGCTTATTTATCTTCTGCAACTTACAACCATTGACAAAGCCAATAGTCCTGGCTTGTTGTAGGTGTAATGTTACTTGTTGTGTTATATATCTGGATGAATGGACAAGCAGCAAAATACGAGTGGGACAGCACACTATGCTAAGCAAAGATTTTTCGCTTAAGTATTTTTAAGCTAAGCCCTTAATTACAATGGCCACGCCCCTATGACTGAACAGCGAGTTTTTTCATTTCACTTAAAGCCTTGCTGGCAAAACATTTATAGAGCATGTTTTAAGTTCAAAACTACCTCAATTGGTAAACATGGGAAACTGTTTTTAGCATTCTAATTCAGTCATGGGGTTTGGGAGGGGGGGGTATTGGGACACTTATCATGACGCATAATGTTGCAGAATCATTCACTTGACCGCTTGTAAGGCCCTGGGCCTGGACAGACCAGTCACGACAGGAGTTAATATTTTTTTCTGTAGTCTCTTTGCTGAAATAAAACCTTTTTCTCAAACCTGGCACGAAGCATAGGAATAGGCTTGGGGCAAAGGTACATTCCCGAGCGTCTTTGCCTAGTTTTTACCCCAATATTTGAAAAGGCTGTAAATTGGTTGTTGCAGGAGCGCATACTGGGGCAGCAGGGGGCTGATTGCCCAGGTCGGCAGGCTTCGAATGGCAGCTCTCGTGTTAGCATCAGACGCGTCGCTTTCCCAGCGCAGCCGCCAGTCCCGATAGCGGGGATCTTTGTGAAAGGCTAAATAAAACAAGTTTTCAACTTTGCTTTTTAAATAATTCACCTGCTGGTCGGAGTCTGTGTTTTTGCTAGGAGCTTGCTCCTCTAGCGCTGGGAGACTCCTGCTGGAGTACCTACGCGCTTTATAAGATTCCCTAATAATATTAATTTAGTTAGCATATCAATCTCCTATGACAGACATAAGTTATTACAGGCTGCAGCTGAATGCTGGAAATATGTTCTACATTACACAGTTTGAACAACTGAGGCCCTACTTAGCAACACCAGGCCCCAGCCTGCAAAGGCGGTACACACCCACGTGCAGGCTGACAGATGAGACAGAGTAAGACATCAGACAGCAGGGATGTGGAAGGCTTGATCTTCAGACAGAAAACTGTTCCTGAAGATGGACAAATCTTACAGGCTAGTTGTCTCGGACAACAGATATTGCCTACATGGCAGCACCATGCCACAGACTGAACCGAAGCTTTTTAAGGAGTTGCCAAGCAGAAATCCTTCCGGTGACAGATATTATGAACCAGGCCTAAAAGTTATCCTTCCTGGGGAATATAGACCGCACAGTGAAAAATAACAGATCTATCAGACAGATAATAGGCCATCTAGGCTCATACTTCAGACACAAGAGCTATGCCTCCAGCTTTACAGACCTTACAGGATTAGACCTCACACAGCAATACTTCCAGTTAGGAGCACTCACAATCTCCGGGCTGTCACTCCTGTCAAGCCAGACTGACTGGCACTTCCCAGCATCCTTTGCGCTGCTCATAGCAGGATTCCATACAGTCACAACCGAGTCATTGAAAGCACGAGGAAATTCTGCTTCCGCGACCCACGTGCACAAGAGGCACACGGGGGCTTCCGTTCGGGTCAAAAAGTAGCTAAAGAAATAGGACATCCACCTCACGCCAGGCGAAGCGCGAATAATGTCATAGCATGTAAACCGAGAGCACTGATCCCTGTAGCGCCTCTACCGCTTCCAAGTGTTGCAAATATTGGTATTAGTATAAGCAAAAAGAATGACACTCAATTTACGGAGTTAGTAAAGAGAGACGGAGTTATTCTTGGCGGATTCGGACACTTGAAAGCACATCAAGGCAGATGTCAGGAGCGAGCGCTTAAATCACAGATGACACTTTCAATGGCTGTCTCCCACAAGTGAGAAGGGGCACACGGAATAAACAAGACTTGGCAAACAGCATATGCACCCTTGGCGACAGGCTTGTACTTAGAGACTGGTGTAGAAAAGAAAGGTCCCAGTGGAACTCAGTACATTTTGGTTGAATTTATTGTGGAACAATAAATTAAAATGAATACCAAACAATGTCACTTAATCACAATGAATGAACCATATTATTTGGTAAATGACAGTGCCCCAGAAAGGAAACGGGAGTGGGATAGCGTGATGCTGTGAGGGAAGAGGACAGTGAGGAAATAAAGTTGGTGACAACTTGTGTATTGCGAAATTAATTCAAATTACAATACAGTTTCATGGCTTCAGATCCCTGAGCCGAAAAACAGGGGATCATAACATATCCCAAAGGTTAGGACGATTTCTGTTGACACAGAAGTATTCAAATTAGTGCGGGAGTGTCAACTGAACAGAAGATGGAGGTAGCCGTCGACGCTTCGACCCCACGCTACATGTGTAGGCGTAACTAGTGCCTTACATCGGGGTCTTCATCAGGACAGGGTAGGCAACAGGGGAGCACTACATTATCTAGAAAATGAAACAACAATACGGTATAAATTTGGGGGCCCACAATCAATGTTAGATTACCGTAGTGAGCGGTAAACACATTACTACTAGTATTACCATGGCTATATTGAGACAAACATTGTTTTGCGACTTGTTCAAATATTACATTATATACACATTTTGTTTAAAGGGCGAGATAAATCAAAATTCATTGAAATTAAAACATTTCAGTACTACATAAAAACGTATTTAGGTAGACGAACACAAACACCGGTGTCCTGCCTAGGCCAGGGGAAGCCAATGGTCCAATGGGGGTATTTTAGCTTGTATGGGATGTTTAGTTCAAGATGACAAAGCATCAATTCGATCGACTAGGGTAGAATTAGCTGTAGGAAGAAACTTAGAGGGCTCCAGTCACTCACAACAGTGAAATACAGGGAACGTACCTGCTCGAGTAGGGGGGGGACGTGTAAATACTGTGTTTTTGGTGCATCAGGCTAGCGAGACAGGAGATGGGCACTTTGAGTGTGTGGATGCGCGTGTGTGACTGTGTGTGTGTGCGTGTGGGCCCGTGAGTAGGTGGGGGGGGTGAGGGTGTGTGTATGCAGTGTGCATGCCTGCGTGTGTGTATGCAGTGTGTGTGTGCCTGCGTGTTTTTATGCAGAGTGTGTGTGTGTGCGCGCAACTGAGAACTGAGAGAGGCATGGCTGACTCTGACTGAGATGTGCACGGTTGGGGGGGCGGGGGCTGGGCGTGCGCGGTCACGATGGGCAATCGGCGCTCGTCCCCCAGTCTATGTCCCTTCAGACCCATCTTGGCAGCAATAGGTCTCGAGCGAGACCTAAAAAGGCCCTGTTCACTCCTACTGATCTCTGCAGATATGCTGCCACCGCACACTTGTCAAGTCAAGTCAAGTCATGGAATTTGTATAGCGCACTACATACCCGGAGGGTTTCAAGGCGCTTAGGAAGGAGAGGAGGGTTACTTGTCAAATATCCATGTTTTAAGTTGCTTTCTGAATGCTAGGTGGTTCTGGGTAAGGCGAAGGTACGCGGAGAGTGAGTTCCATGTTTTGGCAGCCAGGTAAGAAAAGGATCTGCCTCCCATGGTGGTCTTGTTGATGCGAGGTACAGTGGCGAGGGCTTGGCTGGAAGAACGTAGTTGGCGGGGGGGGTGTAGAAGGACAGTCGTGAGTTGAGGCAATCTGGTCCGATGTCGTAGAGTGATTTGTGTGCGTGGGTAAGCAGACGGAAAGTGATCCTCTTATTGACGGGTAGCCAGTGGAGGTCTTTAAGGTGACCGGAGATGTGTTCGTTGCGTGGGATGTCTAATATGAGCCTGGCTGAGGCGTTTTGGATTCGTTGGAGCTTCTTCTGGAGTTTGGCGGTAGTACCTGCGTAGAGGGTGTTTCCGTAGTCCAGTCGGCTCGTGACCAGAGCGTGGGTGACTGTTTTCCTCGTTTCGGAGGGGATCCAGCGAAATGTTTTCCTGAGCATGCGAAGAATGTTGAAGCAAGAAGAGGAAACGGCGCTGACTTGTCTGTTCATTGAGAGTGAAGAATCCAGGATGACGCCTAGGTTTCGTGCGTGGTCTGTCGGGATGGGTGCTTTTCCGAGGGCTTCTGGCCACCAGGAGTCGTCCCAAGCAGAGGGGGATGTACCTAAGATGAGGACTTCTGTTTTGTCCGAGTTCAGTTTCAGACGGCTTTGTTTCATCCATTCGGCAACTTCTTTCATTCCTTTGTGTAGGTTAGTTTTGGCGGTGCTGGGGTCATTGGTGAGGGAGAGGATCAGTTGAGTGTCGTCCGCGTAAGAGATGATGTTGAGGTTGTGTTGGCGTGCGATGGCCGCGAGGGGGCTCATGTATACGTTGAAGAGGGTGGGACTGAGTGAGGATCCTTGTGGTACGCCGCAGATGACTTCAGAGGCCTCGGACTTGAATGGAGGAAGGCGGACTCTCTGTGTTCTTCCGGTGAGGAACGAGGTGATCCATTCAAGTGCTTTTCCTTGGATTCCGATGTTATTGAGGCGTTGTAAAAGGGTGCTGTGGCAGACTGTGTCGAATGCTGCAGAGAGGTCAAGGAGGATGAGGGCGACTGTGTCTCCATTGTCCAGTAGAGTTCGAATGTCGTCTGTTGCTGCGATGAGGGCGGTCTCAGTGCTGTGTTTTGCTCGGAAGCCAGATTGTGAGGGGTCGAGGGATTTGTTGGCTTCGAGGAAGGCGGCGAGCTGGTTGTTGACAGCCTTTTCGATGACTTTGGCCGGGAATGGAAGAAGCGAGATGGGGCGGTAATTTTTGAGTTCGGTGGGGTCTGCTGTTGGTTTTTTCAGGAGGGCGGTGAGTTCAGCGTGTTTCCAGTTTTCCGGGAAGGTGGCGGAGTTGAGGGAGCAGTTGATGACGTCTCGGAGGTGTGGTGCTATGACGGAGTCTGCTTTGTTGAATATGTGGTGAGGACATGGGTCTGTGGGGGATCCTGAGTGGATGGAATTCATCAGCTGGATGGTGTTCTCAGTGGAGATTGGGTTCCAGTTGTTAAGGGTGTTCACGGGGGGGGCATCCCTCTCAGTCCAACAAGATTGCAATCCATGAGACAGGCCGATGTCATGTCGCACACGCACGGCCAGAGTCGGCCAAATATACAAAAAATCAGCATTAGGGATCCAGACACCAGCCCAGTTGGGCACTCAGCAAAGGGTTTCACGTCTCTTACCATGCAGAGGACTTTTCCATCTCAACAAATTAATACGCAGAAAATTACTGTCTCTGCCTATGTTGGTAGAGATTATAAAAAATTGCTATTTTAGCCTTATTGAACAGCACATGCTGCAGGGATTTAAGAGCATTTAATTGCCTTTTAGTGTCATAATGCAACCTTGCTCTCGGCTCAGGACTACAGCTGCTTATGTGGGTAATTAAGAGTGGTAAAATCCCTCAGGAGAAGGCTTTCACCAATGTCTACACACTAGACTGAGGCAAATATTCTAATTATACTTATGACGAATGTGACTTCTGTTCCTAATGTGCCTTTGCAAAAGTGCTGGAAATTGATGGCATGTGAATGTTTAATAGGCTTTTAACATTACATTTGCTGTATAATTTTTAAATGTACATATTCCTTATGCATTGCAGCACAGCACTTGGAGTTTCACTTTTCTGAATGCCCGGCAAGCCGTCAGAGGCATGACTCAGAGAAGCCGAGTAGATTGCTGTGTGGGTTTTACTCATTCTGATGAAATCTGTATGTAATACGCATCTACATATTCAAATCCCGACCAACCTCATGGGTGTTGTATCCCAGCACCTGGATCAGTACTTGATTTGTAATTGAATAAGCACCATATTTACCAAAAGCTTGCATTGCCCTAAGTCACGGAAGGCGAGACAAAGCAATGCAAGCCCTTAACTGGGATCTACAAAGCGACGCAAAGCCACCTTGTGTGGATCAGTAAATTGGAGATAACACATTCACCCATGGATTTTGGTGCAAACCCAGATTTACAAAGAGTTGTAACTCTGGGGATGCATCCAAATGGTATGCCTCGTTCATCCAGGCTTTACAACCAAAAATATCTTTTTCTCTCCTCCCTACTTCCTTTTTCTATGTGCAATGCATTCCGCAACACACATAGAAAAAGGAAAATGCCTTTAATAATTGTTTTTGTGAAGGAAAGTGTTCCTTACTGCACAAAAAACAGTGCTAAATTAGAATGAGGTGGATCCAGTTGCTTTTGGGGCGCATAAACAGCACTGGGGGGAGTAACACAACTTCATGCACTCCAATCGCTGGTGGTGGGGCAGGCCAATGAGGACAAGGAGGGAGTGGTGGCAACATTTTGTTGATAATCACAGAGGGGCAGTGTAACCCGGTGCCCTCACCTGCCTCTGTGCATCGGCACCATACCGAGCGTTTCCCCTCCTCAACCGCGGACCGGGAAGCGTCCCTCCCAACCAGAACTCCAACCCTCTGTCCTCTCTTTCAGGAACCAATCCCCGCCGAAGACACACCGGAAGGACAACCGGGTGACCCCGGGAGTCCCTCCCTAACCCAGGACCCGTGACAGGAGGATTGGACCGAAGCGATACCAGAGACGGTGGCGGAGAAGAAGAAGACGTGTGGAGCGAGGGCTGGTGGAGTCCACAGGAGGTGGCTGGGGAGCGGCCGCAACTCACTGGAGAGTTGCGGCGGAGCCTGTGAGTATTCAAACCTCGAGAGTAGCCATTAAAGCAAACTTAGTGCATTGTAAATACTTCTTGTCACTGACGGTTCTAGTTGTGCACTATAAATTACTGTATAGCACCCCTTGGATTTTCACTACCCGTGTATTCCACCGTTAGTTATCCCCCCTTTCCTCTCACGAAACCCTCACAGCCTCAAACCCTCCTGACGTCGATACTCTCTCTCTTCCGCCCCATACCGATCTCCAGTACCCTATTCTCCTCACAATCGTCTTCAGGTCCCCTCACCTCCCGGGTTTCGGTAAACGGTACTCAGTGCATATAGTCCAGCAGGACTAACGGCTCCTTTTTGTTTCTGTTTCCCTACGACCTCTGAGGACTACCCAGGAGAACCCCACCGAGGAGTCCCCCGACCCTTCCCAGGACAAAGACCCAGAAGCCTATACATTGGAGCCACGTTTTGTGTTTGCCTCACTGTGTCCTGATTGGTTGACTGTGTTAATTGGAATAACCAGACACAGACATTGCGCACCTTACCGAGCCTCCACGCTTGTTTTTCCGGCCCACCTTACCCCCATGATCACAGGCAGGCTGTAAAAGGGGCGTAGGGGGCTGCTCTTCTGGAAGCAATGTGTTTAGGATCGCATTTGGTTTAACTTTGAAAAAACATAATGGAGCTGAGCACACAGAGTGCTCCTTCTCTCAAGCATAGAGGCCGAAGAGAGTGAATTAACCAGCTAGACAACAATTGCACTAGTGTACTAGGAGATAATTGTGAAGTTAAGCCTCTGCATCATGGACATCATCACCCCCACTGCACCCCCTCCCTGCTTTAGCAGCTACAGAGGAAGCAGGGTTCTTCATGGGCCTCTTCGGTCTGCAGTGTGGCATAAAGAGGCTCATAATGAACTTGGGAGGGTGAGTGAGTGAAAGGATGGGTAGATGGATGGACGCCCTAATGTCAGTTTCTGCAGTGGACTCTAACTCCCAGGGTGCAACAGGGTGTCCTTTTGACACCCTGGCACCCTTGAAATTGCATTCTCAATTTGCGATTCTCTAATTGAGAATCCCAAATTGAGAATGTCTTCCCGTTCATTTCTATGGGCCAATGAATGGGGAGGTATTCCTTAATTGCGAATCACAATTTGCGATTCGCAATTAAGGAATATGTAGGATTCGCAAAATGATTTGCAAATCCTACATACATAGCGTTTTGCGATTCTCAAATAGCGATTCTCTCAATATCGCTCTTTGAGAATCGCAAATGCATTCTTTGATACATATGCCCCCAAATGAGGTACGCATCAAGTGGGAGAGAGTCGATTCTATTAGAGGCCCACACGGTGTTATTTTCAGGAGTCTTGCAGATATGTTTAACTGTCTTGATGAGAAAGTCACCTCTAACCAGTTACTCACTAGCTATTCAAACATTATCTGTATTATCTATGATCTATTGGCCCGCCCTTGTAACCCAGTACATGGACAATGTAGAGGTTGTTCTGACCATGTTTGTACTAGTCAAGTCAAGTCAAGTCAATAGATTTATATAGCGCGCTACATACCCAGAGAGTCTCAAGGCGCTTGAAGAAGAGTGGGGAATTACTCGTCGAATATCCACATTTTAAGCTGCTTTCTGAATGCTAGGTGGTTCTGAGTAAGGCGGAGGTGAGTTGGAAGTGAGTTCCAGGTTTTAGCCGCCAGGTAGGAGAAGGATCTACCTCCCATGGTGGTTTTATTGATGCGAGGTACAGTGGCGAGGGCTTGGTTGGAGGATCGTAGTTGGCGGGAGGGGGTGTAGAAGGACAGTCGTGTGTTGAGGCATTCGGGTCCGATTTCGTAGAGTGCTTTGTGTGCGTGGGTAAGGAGGCGGAAAGTGATCCTCTTATTGACGGGGAGCCAGTGGAGGTTTTTCAGGTGACCAGAGATGTGTTCTTTATGCGGGATGTCTAATATGAGCCTGGCTGAAGCGTTCTGGATGCGTTGGAGTTTTTTCTGGAGTTTTGCGGTGGTACCGGCGTAGAGGGTGTTTCCGTAGTCCAGGCGGCTCGTGACCAGTGCGTGGGTGACTGTTTTTCTAGTTTCGGTGGGGATCCAGCGAAATGTTTTTTTGAGCATGCGAAGAATGTTGAAGCAAGATGAAGAAACGGCGTTGACTTGTCTGTTCATCGAGAGTGAGGAATCTAGGATGACTCCCAGGTTCCGTGCGTGGTCCGTCGGGATGGGTGCTTTTCCAAGGGCCTCTGGCCACCAAGAGTCATCCCAGGCGGAGGGGGAGGTGCCTAGGATGAGGACTTCTATTTTCTCTGAGTTCAGTTTCAGACGGCTGTGCTTCATCCATTCGGCTACTTCTTTCATTCCTTCATGCAGGTTGGTTTTGGCAGTGTTAGGGTCTTTGGTGAGTGATAGGATCAGTTGAGTGTCATCAGCGTAGGAGATGATGTTGAGGTTGTGTTGGCGTGCGATGGCCACGAGGGGGCTCATGTATACGTTGAAGAGGGTGGGGCTGAGTGAAGATCCTTGTGGTACGCCGCAGATGACCTCAGTGGCCTCTGATTTGAATGGTGGAAGGTGGACTCTCTGGGTTCTTCCGGTGAGGAACGAGGTGATCCATTCCAGTGCTTTTCCTTGGATTCTGACGTTTCTGAGGCGCTGTAAAAGGGTGCTATGGCAGACTGTGTCGAAGGCTGCGGAGAGGTCGAGGAGGATGAGGGCGACTGTGTCTCCATTGTCCAGTAGGGTTCGAATGTCGTCTGTTGCTGCGATGAGGGCGATCTCAGTGCTATGTTTGGCTCGGAAGCCGGACTGTGAGGAGTCGAGGGATTTGTTGGTTTCGAGGAAGGCGGCGAGCTGGTTGTTGACCACTTTCACGATGACTTTGGCCGGGAATGGAAGGAGTGAGATAGGGCGGTAGTTTTTGAGTTCGGTGGGGTCAGCTGTGGGTTTCTTCAGAAGGGCGCTGAGGTTGGCATGTTTCCAACTTTCCGGGAAGGTGGCGGAGTTGAAGGAGCAGTTGATCACGTCTCGGAGGTGCGGTGCTATAATGGAATCTGCTTTGTTGAAGATGTGGTGAGGGCATGGGTCTGTGGGGGATCCTGAGTGGATAGAGTTCATCAGACGGATGGTGTCCTCGGTGGAGATTGGGTTCCAGTCATTGAGGGTGTTCAAGGGGGGTGGGGGTCCTGCAGAGGGTTGGGTGGGTTGGTCTTCGGGTCAGTTGTCGAAGCTGTTGTGGATGTCAGCCTCCCAACATCTAAAACTGGCCTTGACCTTGATTAAGACTCTCCAATTTAATTTTGAAAAGGGCCTTTGTGCCAGGAAAAAAGAGTTACAAGAAGCAGGATGGTCTAAATTGTCCCAAGCAGTGGACACTGCAGACAATAATCTTTCCTGGCACACAGTCAACTCACCATTTCTAAAGAGCGAATCTATCCCAGAGATGCTATCTCACGTAACATGGAATGCCTGGGTGGCCAATTTTACAGATGTTTTTGAACAGCCTAATGCAATGAGAGTGTGCACATATAGTGAGATAAAGTGTCACTGGCCTCCCCTACCATTGAATATGACGATTGAAGAGGTCTTGTTAGCGCTGAAAGAAAGTGTAGGGGGTAAAGTCCCAGGACCTGACGGGGTCCTAGGGGATGTTTATAAAACAGATGTTGATTGTGGGGCCCAATTTTAACTAGGGTGTTTAATATAACCGTGACTGATACCATTTCATCATCATCAATATTATTATGATTATTATACCCGTCTACAAAAGCCCAATAAATCTGAACCGAAAAACTATTGCCCAATATCGCTCCTAGATTCACCGGCAAAAGGGATAAGCATGGTATTATTAAAGAGATTAGAAGAGTGGGCATTTGAATACTCAATACTTTCCCCGGTACAATTTGGCTGTAGACAAGGTGTGGGTACCCTAGAGCAAAGTGTGAATCTGGATATGCTAATAGGTAACTACACTTGTGCTAAAGTGGTAAATTGCACCTTTGTTTTCCAGATCTAGTTGATCACTCTATCCTCTGGTCAGCCTTGCTTGCCCTTTGTACACGTAGATCAATTATTTACTTTCTTGCAAGGCTGTATGAGAACTTATCGACTAAAGCATGTGTTAGCCCTCGTGGTGAATGCACAGTGAAATTTAATGCGAAAAGTGGCATTTGACAAGTCTGTTTCCTTGCCCCCCTACAGTTCTCCCTGTTTATTAATGGGGGGGATAAGGCTCTACATGTGGTTCAATGCAAAAACAACAGGTGATGGACAGAATGCAGAACAATGTCAAACACTCACCCCAGTACATGATCTGGGCATATATCCATCGTTTTTTGCACACCATGCCATTTCAGTTTGAACCCAGCCATATGCAAATCAGTCTTGACCCTGTGCCCCATGGAAACAGGTCAGCCCAAACTGCCAAACCAGGTCCTCCCTGGACTGGAAACAAGCATCCTAGGACTGGTTTTGGGCTTTCAGCCCTCATCAGCCAGGATAGCTTGATATCAGTGGCATGGAGAGCACGGGACCCACGTCTGAGCATACCCGTCCCACTCGGGGTGACAGATGCAAAAACAACAGTTGATGGACAGAATGCAGAATAATGTCATACATTCACCCCAGTACAGAGATCTGGGCCTAAATCCATTGTTTGTTTGCTCACCATGCCATTCCAGTTTGAACCCAGCCATATACAAATCAGTCTTCACCCTGTGCCCCATAGGAACGGTCCAGCCCGAACTGCCTACCCAGGTCCTCCCTGGACTGGAAATAAGCATCCTAGGACCAGCTTCGGGCTTTCAGCCCTCATCAGCCAGGATTGTTTGATTCCAGTGGCATGGAGCGCACGGGACTCACGTCTGAGCATACCCGTTCCACTCGGGGTGACAAAATGATGGATTTAGGCCCAGATCTCTGTACTGGGTGAATGTATGGCATTGTTGTCATGGCCAGACTGACTACCGGACGTTTTGGAACTCTGCCGAGCTGGGGGCTGATTTCACTGCGGTGGGGGCTGATTTTGTTCATGGAGACCTGCATGTACTTCGGAATACTTAAAGCAAAACAAATTTTGTTCAGTACATGCAGGTCCACATCAACGAAATCATCCCCCAGCTCAGCAGCATTCCAAAACGCCCGGTAACCAGTCCGGCCCTGATTGTTCTGCATTCTGTCCATCAACTGTTGTTTTTGCATTTGTCACCCTGAGTGGGATGGGTATGCTCAGACGTGAGTTCCGTGCTCTCCATGCCACTGGAATAAAGCTATCTGGCTGATGAGGGCTGAAAGCCCGAAACCGGCCCTAGGATGCTTGTTTTCAGAGAGAGTGGGCCTCAGCCAGGAGCCCTGAGGCACTCCATTAATGATTTCTGTGGGTTCAGAGTGGAACGTTGGTAGTTTGACTCTCTGGGCTCAGCCGGTGAGGAAGGAGCGGATCTCTTTTAGGGTTTTGTTCCGGATGCTGGCGTTGTGGAGTCTTGTGCATATGGTGCGGTGGTAGGCGGTGGTGAAAGTGGTAGAGAGGTCCAGGAGGATGAGGGCTGCATTTTCGCCTCAGTTGAGAACGGTGCCAACATCGCCTGTGGCGGCGAGGAGGGTGGTCTCGGTGCTATGGTTGCTTCGGAAGCCGTATTAGGAGAGGTCCAGGATGTGGTTCACTTCAGTGTACTCCAAAGGTTGGGCGTTGATGGCCTTCTCGATGACCTTGGCTGGGAAGGTGAGCGGAGAGATAAGGCTGAAGTTCTTGAGGTCCTACGGGTTGGCAGAGGGACTGTACAGCAAGGGGTTAATCTCTGCATGTTTCCAATCTTCCAGGAAGGTGGCGGAGTTGATGGAGCAGTTGATGGTGCAGCAGAGGTTGGGGGCAATGGAGGTGCCGACTCTGTTGAATATATGGTGCAATCAGGGACCTGAGGGTGCTCCAGAGTTGATTCTCTTCATGATCCTGAGGGTGTCGTCAGCGGTGAGGGGAGTCCAACTGAGCAGGGACTGCTGGGGTCTGGTGTTGGGTACGGTGGTTGTGGTGGTTACGGGTGGGGTTAGAGGGTCTTGGGTGTCGGTGCTGTTGAAGCCGTCTTAGGTCTCCTTAATCTTGTAGTGGAAGAAGTTGCCATGGTAGCTGCAGAGGTTTTGGGAGGGTGGGATGTGTGTTATCTCTGTGCTGGGTTTGGTGAATTCTATGACCATGGCGAAAAGTTCTTTGCTATTGAGTGTATGGTCACAGTTCTAATGAGGAGGTGGTGTGCGGTGACATCGGTTTTGAAGGCTGGGTGATCTTCCAGGGTCTTGCTGCTCCTCCATCTCTTCTCGAGCCGTATACAGGTGCATCTTGACTCATGGTGGGCAGGAGAGAACAGTTGGCTTTTTTGGAGTGTTGCTTGCCTGGGGCTTTCTTGAGGGGAGCCAGTGCATTGGCATAGTTGGAGTTCCATCATTGGAGTTTGCGTTCTTTGGTATTAATGTCCATGGTTGCTGGAGGTGGGGTTTGGCTCAGGGAGGTGGTGACCTTGTACCAACTTCTGCGAGGGTGGCAGTGGGCGTAGTGGTGTATGGTGGGTTAGGTGAAGGAGAAATGGACTTAGCGGTGGTCGGTCCAAAGTAGCTCGGAGGTATGACTGAAGGTGATGTTGTTGATGGCGTAGCAGAAGAGGTTGAGCGTGTGTCCTGCTGAGCGGGTTGGGGAGTTGACCTATTGTTTGAGTCAGACGGTGGCAAGGTTCTCCAGCAGGGACGAATTGTTCTTGTTGTTGGGGTTGTCCAGGTGAATGGTGAGCTCGCTGAGGTGGATGTAGTCTATGGAGACCAGAGTGTGTGGTGCGATGAAGTCAATGATTGAGTCATGATGGGAGGACGTGGTCCGGGGGGTCCACATATGAGGTGTCACAGTGGGTAGTGTTCGGGGTGGTCTGGACCTAGAAGTGTAGGTCCTCCATGTTGGTCGAGTGGTCATTTAAGGAAGCGGTGAGGTGGAGGGTACTTTTGTGTATGATGCCAATGCCTCCACCTGGTTTGTTGTTGTGGTCCTTTGGGAATGATCTTGTAGCCATCCGGGTTGGCAGTGGCGGTGTTGAGGGCAGAGGTGGAGTTAATCCAGGTTTCCGTGAGGAAGGCTGTGTTGAGGTCGGTGGAGTCAAGTAGGTCCCAGATCACAGAGCGTGTTTGTGGAGGGAGTGTACGCTGAGCAGGATGCAGCTGAGGCGGTCAGGTCTGGTATTTGTCGGTTTGTGGTGGGTGGTGCAGATGTGTAGTGGCAAGTGAAGGTGCAACTGCAGTTTCTGCAGAAAAAAGGGTGACATGATGGATGGATGGATGGATGAATGGATGGATGGATGGAGTGAAAGGATGGTTAGATGGAGCGAAAGCGTGGATGGATAAGTGAAAGGATGGATGGATGATTAAAAAGATGGATGGATGGATGGGAGGGAGATGGGTAAATAAAAGGATGGATTGGTTTGATGGATGGATATCCATGGACCAGTGGTGGCTCTCTTTTCTGGGCTCAACAGCTACACTGCAGCCTCCTTGTTTTGTGGTTTATTTTTTAGGTATCAAGAGTGAATAATTATTCACTCCTGTTGCAATAAAATTAAAAGGCAAAAACACTTGGGGTCCAGCAACCAACTGACGTAGCTACTGACATTGTTTGATCGCTGACACAGGTGCTTTAAAGTGCTGTGCCATTGCAGCATTATGAACATGTCTGTGTGACTATGTGTGTGAATTATAGTGAGAGAGTCAGTGAAGGAGTATGTCAGAGTGAGTGAGAATGAGTAACAGTAAGGACGAGTATTTGTGTGAATAAATGTGAGTGAGGGAGAATGACAGTGAGTGTAACTGAGTATTACAGTGTGTGAGGCACAGTAAGACTGAGCAATTCATAATGAGTGAGAATGAGAGGGACTGAGCGAGACAGAGTGGATCAGAGTAGAATGAGTGAGACTGCGTGAATTAGTGAGACTGAGTGAGTCAAAGTGAGATAGGGAACTTAGGGGGGTATTTACAAGAGACCTGCAACGCCAAAGTATCACAGTTTTAGATGCTTCAGTGGCGCAGATCTCTCAATCATATCTATGAGGCGGCGCAAAGCGACATGGCTTTGCATGGCCTATAGATATGAAGTAATATAAGGCAGCGCAAAGCACTGCATGCCTTATTCTCTGTCAAAGAGGCATTCCGTGGGCGTTGCAGTGGGTGTTCCCCCACGGCAGCCATGGATCTTGGTGCTTCCTGTATGGATTTTTTTCTGCAGGAAGGTGTTCCTTCCTGCACAAAAACAATCCTACCAACATCGCAAAATAAGTGTACCTGTGTTGGCACTAGGCGCCAGATTGTGCGTTGGCTGAAAGACAGGAATGCAGGGTATCTGGTATAGGTGGTCTATTTCTGCCCCCTCCATTTGGCATGGGGCAGTGCAGCAAAAAGAATTATGGCGCTGCGCTACGCCACATCTTTATAAATGAGACATTGGAATATGAACCAAGGATTACGCCCAGGGGCGGCCTTAGGCATGTTCAAGCTGTGCACCAGCACAGGGCCACCAAACCCCAAGGGCCAACACGCCAATATACATCCTTAATATAATAATCCTCTGAGGATGGATACATATTTGCGTGGCGGCCCCTGGCAGGGATTTGGCAGCCTCCAGCTCTATTCCACTTCCAAATACCTTGAGCACCCCCTCTTCACTGGCCTCCGTGCTCCGCCCAGCCCGGACCCCTCTTCCGGGGCCCCCTACCTATTCTCCCTGCCCAGGGCCACCATGAGCTCAGAGCCGCCCCTGTTACGCCGCACCACTTTGAAGGTCACCAGTCGCTGCTGCGCGTGACCCATGCTCTGCTGACCCGGATATGACTGCAGTGATGGAAAGCTGACCTTCCTCCTACTAACGCTCTGAACCCAGCCTGGCATTCCACCTCACTTCACACACAGCTAGACAGGGCAGGCTTGAGCTCCATCCAGGAATTGCTGCCAACAATAAGTGTTCGGCTATAAAAATCCCTTCTCAGTCTCAGAGCGGAGACACATTCATATTTAAAGGCCAATTACAGAACTGCACTATTTACCTTCTGTGGAACCAGGAGAAGAGGGAACATGGCGCTCCTTCCGAGGCGATGCCGTCGCTCTGGGCCGTGCACAGAGTTCATATTTCATTTGCTGCGCTACCTGGCAGTACAATATGTATTTGTGCGATATAATAGATTTGTAGTGGCGCACAATAACTAAACCCACAGCATATGGGGTTATGCTCACAGAAATGTAGTTTTTAAATAGAAGAACATAACAAACAACAAAGTTTGCTTCCTATATATTCGCTGAGAGGCCTGATGTTTCAGTGAAAGTATTCAACTGGGGTTCACGAGTTGAACCGTGAACTCACACTTTCTGACAGTAACAGAAAGGACCCAAAAGCAACAGGCGAATGTAAGCATGCCTGGCAAACATTGAGTGTGGTCTGGTCCAGTGCTTAGTATGTAAAAAATTAAGGGGCAGATTTACAAGGACTGATGCATCCCTGGATTTCAGCAGGGATGCGCCAGGTAAGATGCGTCACGCAATTTTACCCTTGCGCCACAACAGATCTGCCGGATTTACAATCGGCGCATCGTGGCTCAAGGATAAACAGATGCGTGACGCATCTGATGGCGTAAGGGCGGCGTATTGATGGATCTGTGTCGCAAGTGCGACGCAACTCCAGCAATGCTCAGGGGCAGCCCATTCCTAACATGCTGCATCACACCTTACGCCTGCTTCAAGCAGGCGCAGGGTATTGACGCAGCTGCGTTGGAAAAGTGACTCAGTTAAATCTTGTCACTTTTCTGAGGCTTTTTTCCGATGAAACGCCCACCCCGCATACATTAAACCTGACGCAGGTTTAATGTGGCGCAGGGCTTTAAAATGTGACGCATCTAGGGAGATGCGTCACGTTGTAAATACGTCTCAACATGGCGCATGGTTTACGCCGCCGCTGCGTCACTGAAATGATGCAACGGCGGCTTATATGTGTCTCAAGGTGCTTGTAAATCTGCCCCTAAGTGCCTGGGCTCTCGTGAGGTGGCCACTACAGCTTGCACTACCCATTGCCCCGGCTATGCGCCAATGATAATAACAAAGCAACCACTAACCATCACACTCCTACAAGTGTAACAATATGGACTATTTCAGGCCCCCAAAACTATAAGACTTGCTTAGGCGGCAGGTAATAGTCATTTTAATATATATTTAATTAATAATTAACTGCTGTTGTGGTCATCTATAACTTAGCCAGAAAGCGCCACCTTGTGACAGACTGTCATAAACGCTGGTGTTTAGAATTAAGTGCCGATGCCGAGCACCGGAAACCACTGGCTCAAATTAAGCATTAGGATGGTATCTTCATAATTACTAACAGGTCACCTTCATCATACAGCTAGTTAAGAAGATTTTTCATCTATACTCCATCACCTGGTTAAGCCTTTCTCTTATTACTTAGACCCTTCATTGCTCCTAACCCCCTCCCCCAAGGGCACCACTTGTTGTACAAAGCAGCAAACGTACAAGGTGGCTGAATGAGGAGCCGTAGGTAACACAGAGAACTGTGACAATGGAACACTAAGATTCAGAGTAATTTAGGTATTTATTTAATAGACATTTTGTAGAATGCAAGGGTCCAGATTTACTACGGATTTTCAGCATCTCATAGAGACGTATTAGTAGGCACTCTCCAGGACAATACGAATTTTGTGCTGGAAAGTTGCCCTTTATAAAGTGATTTGTGTCACTTTGTGATAAGGGGACGTTAATGGGACGTTACATGGGCATTCAGCCATGTGCCCTGATTCTCCTAGATCTGTCAGCAGCGTTTGATACGGTCAGCCATACCATTCTGCTTGACGGTCTCTTGAAACTAGGAATAACAGGGCAAGCACTCAAGTGGCTTAAATCCTTTCTCACTGGCCGTAGCCAAAGAGTGCAAATGGGAGACCAGCTATCCGAGGCTAGCGCTGTGACCTGGGGCGTCCCCCAGGGGTCCGCACTGTCTCCCCTGCTATTTAACATCTACCTTCAACTTCTAGTGGAGGAGTTAACGCATAGGAACTGCCAAGTTTTTAACTATGCCTGACTCCGTGTGAGGCGGCCTCTCCACCCTCCCTCCTGGATCCATAGCGCTGCTTGTGGTATCGTAGCGCTGCTCCCAAACCTCTGGCATCATTGTTATTTAACTAATTGGATCTGCACTCGCTCTATCTGCGTAGCGCTCAGCATTACTCTGCTTGCAGTGTGTTTTTCATGTGAACTGTGATTTTACGCATTGTTTAGCCAGATTTGCTTATAGCATTTAGGAAAGGTGTGCATTGCTCTCACTTAATTAAATCTGTTATTGTGCCTGTGTTCCAGCGCCAGCTCGCACTTCCCGGTCCTGTTGTTTATCTCCCCTTCCATTTTGTTGTGCCTGCAGCCCGTCCCTCCCCCTACGCTCCTGCCTCCCACCTCCCCCTCCCACGCTCCGCCCCCTCCACTATCCATTTAAGACTGATGAGCCAACGCGCAGCGTCCACGCGCTACGGCCGCGCCGAAGGTGCGCCAAAGGTAAGCCCGTCTACGCCCGTCCGCGCCTGGACCACGCCCAGCGCCAGACCCCCTGGTTCCCGTAATACCCAGCCCACTCGCATCACTTACGGTGCCACCACCCTCCTAGCCCTTAACCCCGGCCGTTCCCCCAACTGCGTCCAAGCCGCTCCTGGACACACCCATGGACCCTTCTCTTGCAACTCCTGCAAGTTCGACTGCACCAAAACCAACTCCTCATCCACCAACACCAAACAGAGACCTGACACCAACCACCTAAAATGCATCCTGCTCAACACCCGCTCGGTCCACAGACACGCCATCGACCTCTGGAATTTACTAGACACCATCTCACCGGACGTCGCCTTCCTAACAGAAACTTGGATGAATGCCTCTTCAGCCCCAGACATCACCATTGCCATCCCGGAAGGATACAAGATCATCCGTAAGGACCGCATCAAGCAAACAAGAGGAGGCATCGCTATCGTCCATAAGAACTCCATCCGCATCTCAACCAGCTCAGACGTCAACCTTGCCAGCGCCGAACACCTCCACTTCCAGATCCACACCGACCCCAAGACCACACTCAGGGGCACCCTCCTCTACCGGCCTACAGGACCCCGTGCACAATTCAGTGACGACATCACTGAATTTATCACCCCACACGCCCTCCCCTCCGAGGACTACATTCTATTGGGAGACCTCAATTTTCACCTGGAAAAGAGCAATGACAGCAGCGCCACCACCCTTCTGGACAATCTCGCCAACCTCGGACTCAAACAACTTGTCACTACCCCCACCCACATTGCAGGTCACACACTCGACCCCATCTTCACCTCCAGCAAACATGTCTCATTCAGTCACAGCACAGCTCTTCATTGGACGGACCACAGCTGCGTTCACTTTATCTACAATAAGACCACAATCCACAACCATCCTCAACCCACCCTGCGAAGAAACTGGAACAAAATCACCATCGACCAGATCTCCTCATCGGTCCTTCTAAACCCCCCCCCCGCCCACTCCTCAAACCCCGACCAAGCAGCCATTAACCTCACCCAATGGCTATCCAACAGCGCCGACATCCTAGCACCGTTGAAAAAACGTCAAATCAAACTAGGCAGCAAAAACGCCTCCTGGTTCAACGATGAACTTAAGAAATCGAAGAAACTCTGTCGCTCCCTCGAGAAGGCCTGGAAAAAAGACCCAAACACCAGCACAAGGGACGCCTTCAAAAACGCCACCCGCATACACCACCAACTAATCCGGTCTGCCAAGAAAGCCGCATTCAAAGACCGACTAGATAACAACGCCCACAACAGCAAGGAATTATTCAACATCGTCAAAGAATTTACCAACCCATCAGCCAACTCCAACGACATCACCCCCTCCCAAGCCCTCTGCGACTCCCTAGCTTCCTTCTTTCACAACAAAATCGCAGACATCCACAACAGCTTCAACAACCGACCCGGAGACCAACCCACCCAACCTGCTGCAGGACCTTCACCCCCCTTGAACATCCTTAACGACTGGAACCCAATCTCCACTGAGGACACCATCCGCCTGATGAACTCCATCCACTCAGGATCCCCAACTGACCCATGCCCTCACCACATCTTCAACAAAGCAGACTCCATCATAGCACCGCACCTCCGAGATGTCATCAACTGCTCCCTCAACTCCGCCACCTTCCCGGAAAGCTGGAAACACGCTGAACTCAGCGGCCTTCTGAAAAAACCCACAGCTGACCCCACCGAACTCAAAAACTACCGCCCCATCTCGCTTCTTCCATTCCCGGCCAAAGTCATCGAGAAAGCTGTCAACAACCAGCTCGCCACCTTCCTTGAAACCAACAAATCCCTCGACTCCTCACAGTCCGGCTTCCAAGCCAAACACAGCACTGAGACCGCACTTATCGCAGCAACAGACGACATTCGAACTCTACTGGACAATGGAGACACAGTCGCCCTCATCCTCCTCGACCTCTCCGCTGCCTTCGACACAGTCTGTCATAGCACCCTTCTACAGCGCCTCAGAAACGTCGGAATCCAAGGAAAAGCATTGGAATGGATCACCTCGTTCTTCACCGGAAGAACCCAGAGAATCCGCCTCCCACCATTCAAGTCAGAGGCCTCCGAAGTCATCTGCGGCGTGCCACAAGGATCGTCACTCAGCCCCACCCTCTTCAACGTTTACATGAGCCCCCTTGCGGCCATCGCTCGCCAACACAATCTCAACATCATCTCCTACGCTGACGACACTCAACTGATCCTCTCACTCACCAAAGACCCTAACACCGCCAAAACCAACTTACACGAAGGAATGAAAGAAGTAGCCGAGTGGATGAAGCACAACCGTCTGAAACTGAACTCAGACAAAACAGAAGTCCTCATCTTAGGCACCTCCCCCTCCGCCTGGGATGACTCTTGGTGGCCAGAGGCCCTTGGAAAAGTACCCATCTCGACGGACCACGCACGAAACCTGGGCGTCATCCTGGACTCCTCACTCTCGATGACCAGACAAGTCAACGCCGTTTCATCCTCCTGCTTCAACATTTTTCGCATGCTCAAAAAAACATTTTGCTGGATCCCCACCGAAACTAGAAAAACGGTCACCCACGCACTGGTCACGAGCCACCTGGACTACGGAAACACCCTATGCGCCGGTACCACCGCTAAACTCCAGAAAAAACTCCAACGCATCCAGAACGCTTCAGCCAGGCTCATACTAGACATCCCGCGCAAAGAACACATCTCTGGTCACCTGAAAAACCTCCACTGGCTCCCCGTAAATAAGAGGATTACTTTCCGCCTCCTAACCCACGCACACAAAGCACTTTACGAACTTGGACCCGAATGCCTCAACACACGACTGTCCTTCTACACCCCCTCCCGTCAGCTTCGATCCTCCAACCAAGCCCTTGCCACTGTACCTCGCATCAACAAAATCACCATGGGAGGTAGATCCTTCTCCTACTTGGCAGCTAAAACCTGGAACTCACTTCCCACTCACCTTCGCCTTACTCAGAACCACCTAGCATTCAGAAAGCAACTTAAAACTTGGATATTCGACAAGTAATTCCCCACCCTTCCTCAAGCGCCTTGAGACCCTATGGGTATGTAGTGCGCTATATAAATCTCTTGACTTGACTTGACACCCAACTCCTTGTCCAGCTGGAGAATACTAGGGAGGCACAGGATTCTATAAAGAATCTGCTTAGATTCACTGTTAACTGGATGACCAACAACCTTCTGAAAGTTAACGCAGAGAAAACAGAGGTGTTGGTTATCACCAATGAAGAAAGTCCCTAGTGCGAGCTGTTTTGGCCTTCAGAATTAGGGGCAATGCCAACTCCGGGAAGAGTAGTCCAAAGCCTAGGAGTGAAAATTGACGCAAACCTATCTAAGGCCCCCCAAGTCTCGGGGTGGTAGGTTTTTGCATTGGTTGCTTAGGCAACTCCGGAAGCTGGTACCCATTTTGTCTGTGCCAACATTGCAATCCATTGTTTCCGCCACTGTTATCTCTCGGCTGGACTATGGCAATGCTTTGTATTTAGGTCTCCCGCGGAAACTCCTGAGGAAACTGCAGGTTGTGCAGAATGGTGCGGCCAGGTTGATTTATTCCCTGCTGAGGAGGATTCACGCGACCCCCCTTCTTTTGAAACTGCACTGGCTGCCTGTCGAACTTAAAGTGCAGTTCAAATGTCCTTGTGTGGCCCATAAAGCCATTTATGGAAAGGCTCCTAATTACATCAAAGAGCGTTTGAGGAAGTACACTCCGGGCAGTGCTTTGCGATCTGGCAAAGCCTGCAAACTGATTCAACCTAGATTTAAGCTCAAATCTAAGGGTGGCAGAGCTTTGTCGGTACTCCTTCCGCAAATCTGGAATGAGCTACCAGCAACGTTGCAGGGGGACTCAGTGTTACTTTCTTTCAGAAGGAAGCTAAAGACCTTCTTGTTTAAAAAGAAAACATCAATACCCTAATTGTTGGTTGATGGCCGAGGGCGTTCTGGCCTCCAGTAGGTTGTGTACTTTTTTTTTTCTGTGAAAGCGCTTAGAGACCAGTGGTGATTTGCGCTATACAAAAAACATTGTAACATTGTAACATCAAGGCAAACACTCATAGGTTCTGACACAACGCCCGATCTATAAAGCTACACAGACTGAGCTCAAAAAACCAATACATTGCTTGTACTTGTCTAGGCATAGGAATTTGGAATGGAAAAGTGTGTTTCAGTACAAATCCTGTGCTAAACAGCATACATTCACCTCTGATCTAAGGTGCAAGGTTGTAGATTGCAAAAGGCAACCTCACTAGAGCCCCCGCACAGGAGATGATAGCAGCATCAGGACATTCTTAGTGTTATGTGTTAGAAATGGCCCAGTCCGCAGTCACCTCTAAGCATTCCTCCTCCCTTTTTTGATGCATCCGTATTTGTTAGATTTAGGACATACCAGTAACCAGTGCTAAAGTGCTTGTGCCCTTTTCTTAAAACATGGTAACACTGACTTAGCAACAATTTGCATTTTTAAATGACCTATATGTCCTTAGTAGTGTGCACTACCTGTGCCCAGAGCCTGTAATTTAAGTGCTGCCAATGGGCTTGCAGCACTGATTGTGCCACCCACTTAAGTAGCCATTTATACATGTCTCAGTCCTGCCATTGCAGCCTGTGTGTGCAGTTTAAAGGGCCATTTCGGTTAAACCTCTTACCAGGCCCAAACCATCAATTTTAATACTTATAAGTCACCCCTAGGGTAGGTCCTGGAAAGCCCAAGGACAGGGTGTGAAGCATGTAAAAAGTAGGACATGTACTTTTAAGTTTTATTTGTCCTGGTAATGAAAACCTCTCAAATTCATTTTTCACTACTGCATAGCCTATCCGTCCCGTAGGATAACATTGGGATTACCTTATTACATTTTATACTTTTAATTCCCAATTGTGAAGAGATAGACCTTTCAAGTTTCACAATTTAAAATCCAAACTTATGATGGTCAGATTATAAATTTCAATTCTGAAAATGCCACTTATTGAAAGCTGACATATTCTTACTGCTGCCTGTCGCTGATCACTTGTCTGGGGTGGGTAACAGTTGAGCTTTGTGTATTCCCCCCAAGACATCTACACCTTAAGGGAGCTTGATGGCCATCCTGGAAAGGTGAGAGGGAGGATCTGGACCCAACCTCACTTACACTTGAATAGCCTGTATATTTTCCCCACACAAAGGGCTGCATAACCCCCTGCAGTGAGTCTGGAGTCAGGACAGGAAAGGCAGGCCACTTAAAAGGCTTCTCTTTGAAGTCCACCCACTTTAAAGGCATGACTGGGTATAAGAAATGGATCCCAGATACCACAACTTCAGTGCACTTCTGGACCTGTGCATACTCTGCCAGTAAGAAGGACTGCTGTGCCCACTGAATGACTGCCACTTTTCTGGACTGCTGCTTTGGAAGAAATGCTACCTTGCTGTGCTAACCTTCTGCCTGCTGGAACTGAACATGTGCAATGCCTTCAGAACCACCCCTATGCGACACTCTACCGATGATAGGGCTTGGCATCTCAATCGACGGCAGCGCACACCAGCCCCTATGTTCATCTGAGTTGACCAATCGAAGCTGCAGCACGGATCAGGTCCAGCACACCACCTCTACTACGTGGATCATTGCTCCGCTTTGACTGCACTACGCATCCCTCAAGGCCGACGCATCCAGGATCAAGGTCCTTTTGTTTAGTGTGCCAAGCCTGGTTCCAGTAGCCGGTCTGCGGTCCATCGCTGTCTACCTTAACTTTTGATTTTGTCCCAGTCCAGCCTGACTACATATCTCAAGTAAACATTTATTGCTTCTAATGTTATTTTACAGTTTATTCTTTAAAAATTCATAACTCTAGTTCTACTTATTAGATATTTGTCATTTTGGTCTTGTTTTATTTTTTAAATAGTTACATTTTTCTAACCAGGTGTGATATATTTTTGTGTGGTGTTGTCACTGTTTTACTGGTTGAAGTGTTGCACAAATTCTTTACAAATTGCTTCTTAAGTTAAGCCTGACTGGTATGTGCCAAGCTACCAGGGGTGAGCACATTACTATACAGTGTGTTTGTGACTTACCCTGATTAGGATTGTGGTTTCTTCTTGGATATGGTGCATACCTCTGCCAACTAGAAGCTCAATTTCAAACAATATGTGTTGGACTTGGCCCTTGGCAGGGTCACCCCTAAAACGTTTGCCTTTTTTGTGACCTGATATTAAAGTTTTTGGCTTCTGTGCACTTTAGCACTGTGGCCCAGTGTAAAGTGAGTGCGCTCTCTGAGTGCGTGTGGTGAGATTGGCCTGCCCTCCCATAGGAATGCATGGGGATATGTGTGTCCATGGTAATTCCTGGTATGAGAGGAGTGCAGGGGCGAGTTTAGTATGTGCGAACTCATGAAAATAAATCCTGCACAATGGTGTGCGCAGATGTATGGTGACTGGTGGAGGAATGCCACTTTTAGAAGTTGGCATTTCTGTGCGCGGTGTGTCTGCCTGCTTGATGTGAATTGCATGTCTGGATTGTGATTGACAGGTGCTGGATGGTGTGGTTGGCTTCAGGAGCCAGGATGAGTCTGCCCAGTGTTGAATAGGGAGATCTGCATGTAGATGGGAGGGAGGAGTTGTACCTGGGACCTGAATAGGGCTGTGCCTTCCCTCCACAATGCTGGTGCCGCCCCCTGTGGTGCGTCTGAGCACCTAGCCCCTACCTAACAAAGGAGAGAGGAGCTGAGCAAAACAAAGTGCTCCAAAGCACCCCCAAACCAGTTGCATCTGGTTTTCCCCCAGCCCTGTGCTGTGTGACAAAGGAAAACTGTGTACAAAAGAAGGGGCTGGGATCCCATGAAAAGGTTCTGTTGTGCTTCTGTTCTTGAGGGGACACGCTGCCAGGAGGAACCGCAGCAAGACCCAGCTGATGTTACCTGTGGGTCCCTGTGTGCTGGCCTGCTTGGCTGCGCCTTGCTAGGGTCTCCCCAACAACAAAGATCCTCTGATTCTGCCTTCCTGGAGACTTTGTGCTACAGCGCCTAGGAGCGCTTTTTGTTTTGCAGTTGGCGGAGAGCTTTACTTATTGTTGGGCAGAGCGCTGGACTGATGCCCTGGTGAGCACTCTATTCCTGCCCAAGAGGAGCAGCACTTCTGTTTTTTTTAACTGCTGCACAAAGCTGCGATCATTTTGAAAGGGGAATACCCGGCGTGGCGATTCCCCTGCAATTTCACTTATTTATGCCACGGGAGCCCACCCGCATTGCTTGCTGCATTTGGAAGAATACGGGTGCCATCCCGCTCTGTGCTCATTTTTATGGCAGGTACCCATCCCGACTCTTGTGGTACTTAAGGGTGGGGGCCCACCCCGCATCACCGCCGCCAGCCCGGGGGCTTCATCAGAAGTGCTGTGCCCCGAAGGAATCACCATCGCTGGCCCGGGGGCTTCCTTGAAAGTGCTGTGCCCACCTCCAAGACCGAGAGATGCGCGGCCATTGCCTGGAGGCTCGACGCAAGGGCCACGCTGCCATTGGCTGACAAGCAACAATGCACCTAGAGCCGTGGGGGGTTTCCCGAGGTGAAGCTGCTCTGCCTGGGATCGAGACGAGTTGGAGGTCTCCACAACCCCGCATATCAGATGGTAACTGGCGCTGGGGTGGTGAGGGGGGGACAGTGTGCCCAGACGGGTTGTGGCTGGCCGCTTTTCCCTACAGGAGAGTGATCTCGAGCACCAGCACTTCCCGCGCTACGGCGGGGATCCTTGAAGCCTAATATTCCATGCTTACTTTGGGTTCACAGCGGGACCGCAGTTGCGGGCAGCTGCAACTTTGAGGCCACAGGAGCAGCCCAGTGCAAAGGGGCTCGCCAGGCACGAAGAGTGCCGGTATTCATTGGGCCAGTACCATTTTTAACCAACTGCCCCACCTGGCAGAGGGCAGCTGCTACAGGGGGCAAACTAGTAACTGAGTCCTAGAGAGGGGCTCAGGAGGCACGCTGGTGCCAGGCCCCATTTTCACAGCTACCTAGCAATTAGTGGGTAGCTGCCACGTTTAGGCCTGATCTTTTGCGCACTCTTTGGATGTTGCTGCATTTGCAGCCAGCCCTGACATTGTTGGACATAGGGCGTTGGAGCCCTGTGAGAGGCCAGTTGGCCTGGGGCCAGTTTTCATGTGTTGTTCCCCCGCTTGGGGCACACTCAATCAATCAATCAGTGACACTTATAAAGCGCGCTACATACCCGTAGGGTCTCAAGGCGCTGGGGAGGGGGGGTGCCGCTACTGCTCGAACAGCCAGGTCTTCAGCTTCTTCCTGAAGGAGAGGTGGTCTTGGGTTAGGCGCAGGTCGGACGGGAGGGAGTTCCAGGTCTTGGCGGCCAGGTAGGAGAAGGACCTTCCTCCTGTAGTCGCTCTTCGGATGCGGGGGACGGCGGCGAGGGCGTGGTTGGCTGATCGGAGGTGGCGTTTGGGAGCGTAGAAGTTGACTCGGCTGTTGAGGTAGCTCGGGCCTTGGTCGTGTAGGGCTTTGTGTGCGTGGGTGAGGAGGCGGAAGGTGATTCTCTTGTTGATGGGGAGCCAGTGAAGGTCTCTCAGATGTCCGGAGATGTGGCTGGATCGTGGGATGTCGAGGATGAGTCTGGCTGAGGCGTTTTGGATCCGCTGGAGTCTCTTCTGGAGCTTGGCGGTGGTCCCGGCGTAGAGGGCGTTGCCGTAGTCCAGTCGGCTGGTGACGAGGGCCTGGGTGACGGTCTTCCTGGTCTCTGAGGGGATCCACCAGAAGATCTTCCGTAGCATGCGTAGGATGTTGAAGCACGCCGAGGAGACGCTGTTGACTTGCCTGGTCATGGAGAGGGAGGAGTCCAGGATGAAGCCCAGGTTTCGTGCATGGTCTGTCGGTTTGGGTGCGGTGCCCAGGGCGGGAGGCCACCAGGAGTCGTCCCAGGCGGAGGGTGAAGAGCCCAGGATGAGGACCTCCGTCTTGTCCGAGTTCAGTTTCAGGCGGCTGGTCGTCATCCACTCGGCTACCTCTTTCATCCCTTCGTGCAGGTTGGCTCTGGCGGCGGCGGGGTTGTTGGTCAGGGAGAGGATCAGCTGGGTGTCGTCGGCGTAGGAGATGATGCTGAGGTGGTGTTTGCGTACGATGGCCGCGAGGGGGCTCATGTAGACGTTGAAGAGGGTGGGGCTCAGTGATGATCCTTGGGGGACGCCGCAGATGACTTCGGAGGCCTCTGACTTGTACGGTGGTAGGCGGACTCGCTGTGTTCTTCCGTCGAGGAAGGAGATGATCCATTCCAGCGCCTTGTCCCGGATTCCGATGTTGCTGAGGCGCCGTATTAGGGTGCGGTGGCAGACCGTGTCGAATGCCGCGGAGAGGTCTAGGAGGATGAGGGCCGCTGTTTCTCCATTGTCCATCAGGGCTCGGATGTCATCGGTGGCGGCGATGAGGGCGGTCTCGGTGCTGTGTTTGGCTCGGAAGCCGGACTGTGAGGGGTCGAGGGATCCGTTCGTCTCGAGGAAGGCGGCCATCTGCTTGTTGACGGTCTTCTCGATGACTTTGGCTGGAAACGGGAGAAGCGAGATGGGGCGGTAGTTCTTGAGGTCGGTGGGGTCCGCTGTTGGTTTCTTGAGTAGAGCGCTGAGTTCGGCGTGTTTCCAGCTTTCGGGGAAGATGGCGGTGTCGAAGGATGTGTTGATGATGTCTCGCAGGTGGGGTGCGATGACAGCGTCGGCCTTGTTGAAGACGTGGTGAGGGCAGGGGTCGGTTGGTGATCCGGAGTGGATGGAGTTCATCGTGCGGATGGTGTCTTCTGTGCTGATCGGGGTCCAGGCGTGGAGGGTGGTGGTGGGGGGGGGTGGCAGGTCGGTCGTGGTGTGCGTTGGTTGGTTGTTGAAACTGCTGTGTATGTCCGTGATCTTGTTGTGGAAGTATGAGGCGAGGGAGTTGCAGAGGTCTTGCGATGGGGTGATGTCGTTGTTTCCTGCGCTGGGGTTGGAAAGCTCTTTCACGATGTTGAAGAGTTCCTTGCTGTTGTGTGCGTTGTTGTCCAGCCGGTCCTTGAATGCTGTTCTCTTGGCGGCGCGGATCAGCTGGTGGTGTTTCCGGGTGGCCAGTTTGTAGGAGGTCCTGTTGTCCGGTGTCGGGTCCCTTTTCCAGACTTTCTCGAGGGCTCGGCAGTTCTTCTTGGAGCTCTTGAGTTCGTCGGTGAACCATGGGGCCTTCTTGCACACTGTGTTTATGCTGGTGATTACATAATGTATTTATACTGTGATGCCTATTGTGTAATGTGATTTATGCCTAATGTGATTCTTGCGCAAGGTGATTTGTGCATACTGTGATTTATGTAGGTGCGCTGGACATGTGAGTTATGTGCTGTGTTTATGCACCGTGATTTATGCCTCTAAGGGGGTATGATTATGAGATTTGTGCATACTATGCTTTCTGGTGGAGGATAATCCTGAGTACAGTGGTTGCCAGTAATTACTGGTTGTGGGCTACCTTTATTATTTGTGCTACATTTATTATAGGTTCTACATTTGCTATTTCCACTTTGGGATGGTTTTGGCAGTGCCCCCATTGGCCCTGTCTTGTGTAAATAGTCCCTGAAAATATTGCCGAGTGCCAGTTGGCACTGTGTATATTGTGTGATTACTATCTTATGTGTTTTATGAAAATACAAAGGCTATCTTTGATATAACCATGTGTGGAGTTCCCTTTTGTGGTGTGCCTAGCGTGTTGCTGCTGTTGTGTGTGTGTTGCGTGAAACGCTTTACCCATTGCCTCCGGGATAAGCCTGACTGCTCGTGCCAAGCTACCAAGGGGGTGAGCAGGGGTTATCTTGGCCTGACTAGAGTGGTGGTCTCTGCCTGGCTTTGGCGCAAGCCTTAGCCAACCAGAGATCCCATTTTTAACAATACGTCACTGTGCTGTGTTTTTCCCCTTGAGCAATGCTGCAATGCTTTGCCTGAAGAATGTATGTCTGACTCGATGTCGGACCTCATGGTTACTTCATAGCTCTATCCAGTCTGAAATGAAGGTATGTAGTTGATAAGAAGCACAAGTCCAATCAATTGTGGCTCATAAGCCCTATTCACTAGTTCTCACTCACTGCCAACACGTCTGAGGTCTCGCCCGCTTAGTAGCGTGATTAGGAGTTTCTGCAAAATACAGACAGTTGGGTTCTGTTTTTTTTTTCATTTGGGTTTAGACCATTTAACTAGTTTAGACCTTGAACTCTTAGCTCTGTCTCCATGCTGCAGTCTCTTGACCATTTCTTGGGTGGTCCAATGTGATATGACTCACAACAGATTCTTCAATGTGGAATAATAAGGGGCTAGTTTTTACTTGTAGCACAGATTTTTTTTCTTAGAATGATTCCATCACATACATTGAATTGTAAACTAGATTCTCCCTCTCGTCAGCAACCAATCTTGGGATTTTTAATGCCTGCTTTATTTGACTAAGCGTTTGAAGGTTTTAGGTCAATCTAACCACATGGTGCTGTAGTCACAGTTTTCAGTTTGTTTTTTTGGGAGACCAGTGAATGTGATGCTACAGTATTCTAATATTGCCACTTCCAAGGATATAATTATACTAAAATAAACTATGGATTCAGTGGGATGATGGCAGAGCATTAGGCCTTTCTCTCGCTTTCTTGTCTTTACTTACGGGAGGATACAGCAGAGCTGTTGACACCTACATCCTACAATTGAGCAGCCCACAAGACATCTACACCAAAAGATGTTGCTGGGACCCTTAAACAGACTATCCATAATGCACAACCAGAGTTTGGGGTGAAACCCAAGTAGCAACCCTAAACATCTTCGGCAAAAATCCTCATTTGCTTGAGCCCTGGAGACTGCAATGCCACTAGTTAAGCACCTGATGGAGCATGTAATCCCCAAGCTAAGACACACCTATTGTAAGGAAATGCTTCTTTTTGCATGAATACTCCCAGGTTTTTGGACAGATTCTGCCGCTTTTGTATCTCTGAAGGTACATTGAGTCCTCCCAAACAATACTCAGTGCCAGGGCTCTGACCCTTCAAAAGATGCATGTCTAATTGGCTCGCCTCGCTGCTCCTCGCCAGGACCGGGCCCCCGAGCCGTCCTCAGGCGACCGGACACTCCTGCCTCTTCACTCCGGAATGCGAGTCCTTCACCACCAGATGCTCGGAGAGCAGGTTGCTCCCAGCGTCAGTCACGCCAACCAATCGCGGGTCGAGCTCTCCCTCAGGCTGGGACGTGCTCCCTCTCATTGCCAATTTTCGATGACACTAAGGGGCACCGGAGTGAGGTTTTCCCTGATTACCCCCAATGGCCGGGCTGCTGGTGCCGGTAGAAATCCCCTTGTTCTCCGCCCATCCGCCTCCAGTCTACTCACATGGAAATTCCATTGGCATTGGCGTCTAGCCATTGTGTCATGGCTCATCTCCAGGGACGAACAGACGAACGGTAGGGACCCGACGTTCCTCTCGCCCTGCCCGCCTCACCAGGATCTTGCCCTCCGAGCCGAATGTGCAAAAACCCCAACACCCACTCTGTCTTTCGGTCCGATGCGCTGCCTGTGCCGGATCTGTGCCCCTCCACTGCATGACAGCGCGGTGCATGGCAGTATAGCTACGCTGCTCCCACGCTCCAGGATCTAACCCTCCAAGTCGGACAATGGCGACTCTGACACCCTCCGTGTCTTTAGGTCTGAGCTGCTACCGAAGCTAAGGGGACGGACCTGTGCCCCCCCACCACGGACGGCGCGGTGCATTGCAGCATAGCAACGCTGCAGAAACATACTAGGATTCCCCCGTGGTCAATTCTTACTTTCTTTTTACACCTGTTGGAGCAAGGGAGACGAGGCAAGACCACCACGCGCATCGAAAGAACTAATGAAAAAAGACTATTCCTACTAGGAAAGTGAGGAATCAAAAGGGAATCGACCTGAAACATACATTATGAATATTAATGAGGACCAAAGACCACATCCAATCGTCTAAAGCAACAGGACGCCTCGTCATGAGAGCTACACTAAAAAACGTCTGCCTCCTCCCCATAAATCAAGATAAGGAATATTCCCCGAGTGATGTACTTATGATATAATTTGGGGGTTTGTTTGCTTATTTACCCACTACAAAGAGAAGTTTATACCCATACATAAACAAATCCAGATACTTCAGGTTACTATCCAATCTAAGGTACCCTGCACACACATGCTGAGGAGAGAATAAAACTCTTTCTGATCTGGTCCTGAGGTAGGTAGTCTCTAACCCACCGAAACGCGCGTAGACCTGGCGTGGAAAAGACACAAACAATATCTGTGTTACCTCAACCTTAGAAACAGTTTTTGTTGGGATTGGAATAAATGTGAAGATGTATGAATGAGTAAGTGTGTTTTTGGGTTGATGTGTGATAGACAGGGTTCTATTGTCTAGTATTGTAAAAATGATTGAAACTTTAGTAACACTGTAAAGATCATGGTATTTTGTACTAAATTTTAAAACTGATTGAATTGGAATTGATATTTATGAACTTGATGTATACACAAGAAATGATCTAAAAAAGAAAAAAATATTTTTTGATACACTATAGAAAAAGAAAATAAATAAAATATGTAAAATGAAAGTATTTACTTTCTCTCACCTATGTTACTAAGAAGGTTAACAGATTAATCTGATGAACTTTGTCACATAAGAAAGTAAGAATTGACCACGGGGGAATCCTAGTATGTTTATATTGATGTTGTCCTCTCTTTTCCCTGGTCATCAACTCAAATATAGAGGGGGTCCCATAATTCATGCGATTGCATAGCAACGCTGCAACATCTGCTCCCGCCGACGTGACAGTTTATCAACAAACTTCGAGCTTGTTACCCCGATTTTGTCCTGTTAGCTCTGAACACTGATTGCACTCCACTCTACGAGGGACAAAATGGCCGATGTCCTAAAGCGCCCCTAGCATGACCCAGTAATGTTGAAGCTGTGACCCACAAGTAAGACTACCTGCTTGCCTCCTTGAACCTTCGAGTGCTGGGCTTCCTCAAAAAATTAATCTGGGCTAGGTCACCGGCTGATAAATTCATGTATACCCTCCCTATGCTCTGCCTGACTATAGAATGGCGGCCACCCACGAAGCACTGGTTAGCCGCTGTGCTGATGACGAGCTTGGCTCATCATGCAGCACGGTGGTGCTGTGCTGATGACGATTTGAGCTCGTCATGGCCACGCCCGCTCAATGGAATTCCAGGCACATCGGGGGAATTATCCCCGCGTGGGCATTCCGCGGAGGCCATGACGAGCTCAGCTCGTCATCAGCACAGCGCCACCGTGCTGCATGACGAGCTGAGCTCATCATCAGCACGGAAAAGGTTAACTTTGTGCATATCGACTGTTGTTTAAGCCTCTTTACCAAAATTATTTTCTTTTGAAAATCCCTCACCTGTCAATCGCACAATTATTGGCCTGGCAGTCATGACTGACAGCATATAGAATCACTTGTACAACAACCAAATTTCCGCTTTTATCCACATTTAAAAATAATACAGACTAAACAATAAATAATTTTCTGTATATTTATTTGTAAAAATCAGTATAAATGGAAAACGGGGAACATTACTTGTAAGTTCCCAGTATATGCTACCAGTGGCACCAAGGGCCTGTAAGTGAAAGTGTCCCTCATGGAATGCAGCTCTTATTGTGTCACCACAAGTATGACAAAGGAAAGCATGACTCCCAGCCCGCCTTCTCTGGCTGGCAGAAAACCTTTCCACTGCTAACTCGACTTTACCATTTATAGTAACGCCCAACCTTCCTTTTTAATATTATAAGTCATCCGTAAGGCAGGCCTACTGAGCCTTAAATAGAGAGTGTATTACTTTAAAAAGATGACATATCTTATAGCAACTTTACATGTCCAGTTATTAAAAACCCTGTAGTTTTGTTTTTAGTGTGGAAAGGGTGGGAGCCCCATTGGATAGTACGGAGTTACCAGTTGACAACTCAGCGTGCTTACTTCTGGGTGTGACTACTGAATATAATACTTCAAGGTATCAAAAGATTTGTTGCATTAAATCTGACTTGATGTTCAAGTTGAATTTAATGTAACTTTTGGCCAAATGGCAACTTAAGAAAGTGTTCACTTTGCTAACCCAAGCTTCCAGTGATCTGCACACAGGTAGCTGTCCTGGAGACAGCATTTCTGCTTTCATTAGGAAAGGTGTCAATGGCTCTTACAAAGGTATATAAAGGCCTTTCATTGGAAAAGGTGGTACTTCCTCCTGGCAGGATGGCCAAGCAGAGTGCCAGCCCAAAATGCAAGCTACAAAGGGGTAGTCACCTTTGAAGGGGAATAGTCACACACAAGAGACACTGTACTTTTTTTTATCTTATAAATTCTTTATTTCGGCCAAAGGCCATAAAAGATTTTATTATAAAACATGTACGTAAAATAATCTAAAATGTTTCAGCCAAATGTTACATAATTTCAATAAAATTGCCAATTGCAGTAAAACTATTTCATTCAATAAAACCTTTTTAAAATATACAAGGAGTAATGTCTAATTGTTCATGCAGTCCGAGGTAAGTTTCACGGTTGCAGATATCTTGATCATTGGTATATCACAACTTTAGCCCCATTCTCTTCCTTATTAGACCCACTATAAACAAATATCTTGATAGCACAAATATGACATGTGGTAGGGTACTCGTTGTCAGTACACTCAGCGCCTCTTGATGTTTTCTGAATCCCAACAAATTACATAGTGGTCGAACCCGTTTGCTCCTTGCCCTATCATACGCTGGACAAAAAAAAAAATATGTGCAATGTTTTCGATGTTGTTTGTAGGCCCTAAACTGCATCTGTACTTTTGTTTTAGCAGACATGCAGGCATCTCAGACAGAGAGCGAGTAGCCATTGCCAAACAGGTTTTTCAGTGGGCGTGTAACTGGCAGGTAGCCACACCTCTGGGATAGGCTAGGAATCTCCACACACCAAGAGGTTGTTCTGACATGTTGGGAGTAGGCATAACGGTGTATACTGGGCTAGCTAGATGCCACACTTTACAGGAAGTCATCACTAGATGGGAGGGAACCTGGTAGCCCATTGGTTAGCAGCTGCCACATCCCTGAGGGCAAAGAATGGCATAAAAGTGGCTCTCCTGGCATCCCGACGCCAGGGCTGAGATGAGGTTCTAAAAACAAACCTGACTGGACCTGATACATAATTGGGATTTCATTACACGGTGAGGTCACACAACCACAACATATAATAAGCCACTTTCCTCACACCTGTGCAAAGTCCAAAATAATCCCACTGACTCACACAGCCTCACACAATCTAGAGTTGACCTCCAAAGACACCAGTAGGTAGGATGACACATCCACAAATCCTCACAGGCATAAAATCATGAATCTAAACTTTGATCTCCAAAAATCCCCTATCAATGCACATCAATTCTGACCTGAAACTCCTTTGTATATTACAGTAATGCGGCACACATCTGTTTCCACCGAGGCACCTCAATGAGAACTGTATATTACAGTAATAAGGTACCCTTTTATTTATGATGATGAACCTCATGCCATGACTCACAGATTCCTATCAGTACCTGTATGCAACCCTTCCTACACAGCTCTTAGAAGGCACATCAACAAATGCACATTTAAGGGGGCCTTTACATCCTGCTGTTCCTCCTCTTTCAAACGCTCACATCCTGGTCTATGCAACAACCAGTGCTCCAGAGTGGCCTAAAATCCAGCTCCGTAAAGGCCGAGCATGTTGCTGATAAGAATGGTGGATAGATGGGTCTCGAGTTTAAAGGCCGCCCTCCGAGTTACAAGTGCACTAGAGCATGCTACCATGCACTGTGGTCTCAGCCAGTACCAGGCCAAGCCCCCACTGTAGAAGGGTTGCACTGTCTGTATGTAAAATCCTTTAAAATCAAAATCAATACCACACTAAGCAAGCTTATCAAGTAGGACTAATACTCTCCAGGAGGGTTTGGGAGAGAAATTGATGCAAAGTTGTACCCAGACCAGTGATGGCTGGTAGGCAATGGGGGTGGCAGGGCAGGGAGGACAGGGGAGATGGTTGTAAATTTTTTTTTAAACACTTACCATTTCAGTCACCTTTTCTCTGTCTCCACTTCTCTTCTCTTCCTCACTCCAGTCGGGAAGAAGCTGCAGGAAGCACCCGGGCACCCTGGCTCCCCTGAGCCAATCACAAATCTGCAATGTAGTGTTGTGATTGGTCTGAGCGCCGTGAATCGGCACTCAGATTCGGACAGGGAGCCTGAGGATATTCCCCATCAGGCTGCGCAATACAGCCTGGTGGGGGTGGAATTACCACGCGTACCGTTACAACGCGTCTTTTACAACGCAAGTCATTACCACGACTTGCGCTGTAGGGGTGTGGACTTAGGAATAGTTAAATTTACTATTCCAACACGAGCCTACGTACAGTAGGGAAGGTGTTGGAATAGTAAATCTACTATTCCTTATCCTTGAGCGCCATCCAGCGCAAGTGGTGGTTACGACTTGTGTTGTAAAAGATGCGTCGTAACTGCACTGCGGGGTAACATCCGCGTAGTAAAGGATGTTCCCCCTGGTGGGGAATACGCAAAGTGCGCATTTGGCCGGCCCAGCAATCATGCGCACTTAAGTGTGCACAAACCACTCCTCCTCCCTGAATCACAGCCCCTTAGTGACGAAAACTAAAATAATAATAACATTATTATTATCATATTATTTTTCCCTGTTTCCCTAAGAGCAGTGGAGCGACACTCCTCCGCCTTAGCAGAGGAGCTGCCACTGACCCAGACAATTATTCTATCACGTTTGTGATCAATGTGTACAACAAAGAGGCAATTCGCTCAGTGACTTAGACAGTGTACCCAACTTGTGCAGTTCACAATGTTTTTGCACATGTATATAGCAATTATGTTTACCACTATCTCATGGAGGTGATACATTCACAACACTGATTCACAGATTCAGATTACATTGTTGCCCACAGATTGAATTTATTACTGTGGAAAATCGACAAGTGTTGACAATTTTTTGCAGACGTACATTTCTGACGCTGGGTGTGGCAGGGGGGTGGGCGTTTCGTATTGGTTGCCTAGCAAAGCTCATACATTTGTGGATATTTGCGGGTCGTTTGAAAAAGTAGAGGCAGAAATATGCCTTCGAAGGATGGCACAGTAAAGACCATTATTATTAATGAAGAAAAAGAAATGAAAGAAAAAAACAATTTTGTCACTATTTTGAAAAACATAAGTTCTGTGTCTTGTTAACCATGCAGTACATCGACTTGAGTACTCACAGAAGACAACAAATAGACTTGTAACTCTATAACTCAATAGCTTTCCAGATGTAGGGCCACCCGTATGAAGCAGTTCAGTGGTTGGAAACCCTGCGAGTCACTAAGGGCCAGATGTAGGTAAATCCCATTTACCGATTTTGAAATACCAAATTTTACCGATTCGGTATTTCAAAATCGGTAAATGGGATGTAGGTCCCAACATCTGGATATGTTACCGAATCCTTAAAAATTCGGTATTTACCGATTCGGTAAATACCGAATCGGTATTTGCTATAGAATCCTATGGGCCTTGAAGCCCATAGGATTCAATTCAAATACAGATTTGGTATTTACCGAATCGGTAAATACCGAATTTGCCAAGGGTGCAGGGGGTGTCACTTTGACACCCTCTAGCACCCCCAATACGGGCATGTGTGCAATGTGGCACACAGACATGCCCTAAGGGCACGTCTCTCTGTCACATGGCACATCTGTGCATATACACAGGAATCGGTATTTTACAGGAATCGGTATTTTACCATGGATTTGTATTTCATGGCAAAATACTGATTCTGTAAGCCATGTGCCAATGAAAATTGGCTACCCACATAGCATTTTCGGTAATTTTACCGAATCAGTAAAAATTACCAAATCAGTAAATATTACCGATTCGGTAATTATTACCGAATCGGTACTTATTACCGATTCGGTAATAATAATGATTCGGTAAAATTACCGAATATGTGCCCCTACATCTCCATAGCCCTTTACCGATCGGAAACAGCCAAAAATCAGTATTTTCGGCCGATTCCGATCGGTAAAGGGCTACCTACATCTGGCCCTAAATGCTTGGGTTTGTGACTGCTCAAAAGTTCTGCACTTTGTAGCAAAGCCATTTTAGGAGTTAGTTAAGTGTTACAGATTCTGCGACTAGTGGTGGCTAGTGAATTTTGAAAGTGGACTGACACCTTCATCATCAAATTTGTGAAAGAACCTGCAAGTATGTTTTCCCAAAAATCGAGTCAAATTGTGCATTTTTCACCCCACTCTCTGCATAGAAGGCCGGAGGTTTTGAAAGGGCATGATGAAATAATAAGATGCTTTTGTGGCTTGCTAAGAAACTAGGCAAGGCTCCTCCATTAGGGCGGAGGAGCGTCGTCCCACTACTTTCTTGCAGTGCGGGAGCAGAAATAAATAAAACTACCATTTTAAGTTTCTGCTTCTCGCACTGCAAGAAAGCAGAAGGATTTGGTTGTGGGCAGGTGGGTGGGCGGGCTGCTCTGCGAGCAGGGTTGGGCAGGGGAAGAGTGGCGTGCCCACTCCTGAATGTGCATGACTGGTTTGGTCGGCCTGCTGGGCACTCTGCCCTTCTCCATGTAGGCTGCAATGGCTGCAATGCCTGCTTGCATCGTTGTGATTGACTTAGGGTTGGGAGACTGGCTGCCTGCTCCCTGTTCCTGCCGGATACAAGGAGAGCAGGAGAGGGGCAGAGACGATGTGAGACCCGGCCAGTCAGAAGGTAAGTTTAAATTTTTTATTATTATTAAATTAAACACCCCCCTCCCTGCGCGACCCCCGCCGCCCCACCCACGAGTCATGCTGACCATGACCGATTCCTTCTGTGGGAGTATAGTGAAGGGGATTGTATTACTCAACTCCTCGAAAAACTCAGATTAACTATTAGATTTTTCAATATGATCCTTCTTTAAAATTAGCTAAACAACTGTAATACAGGCAGTTTGAAAATCTGATTAAACAGTCATGTGGACATTGTTTTTTTCAAAATGCTGACGACAATATTTCATTTCATTTTTTAATGCAATTCACTTATAGAAAATGCACATTTGAGCCACAAAGATCAGCTGGTCATTTTCACCAACACACATAATACATTCTGCCTTTCATGTCCATTTATCATTCTCAAATAAGGAGGTTGTCTTTCATATAGCAAAGATGTTCATGCCCAACATGCCACGGGACAGCCATACAGATGTCACAAATAGCCATTGTTTGTCAGGGACGGACACTCTCATTCAAGCAGGGATAGCCAGAATGATGTCACAAATAGCCATTATACGTCAGGGATGGATCGTTCTCATTCAAGGGCTGGCCAGAATGATTTTTTTTTTAAATATATCTTTTATTGAAATCACAGAATAAAAGGCAATTCCGTTGGTACATCATGCAGTCGGTCACATCTCAAGGATGTCTGTCACAGTCGCGGGGCACATCACAATTCTCAATGGTACAGTGTTACATACAGTTCAACGATGATGTAATATGACTGTTCCCGTCTGTTCAGTATATTGTACAAATTATTTCAATAAAGAATAAGAAAAAAGAAATGAATGAACAATATGAAACAGGAGCTAAGCCTAAAAAAGGGGACTGAGGTGGGAGTGTGGTCCTCGATCGCTCAGATGCTGGGTGCGTGATTTAGGGCTGGGATCTGTCTGTGCATTGTGGAGCCATGGGTGTCTTGGAGTGGTGTTGGTAGGTCGTCTCTCAGCGACGGGGAGGGTCAAGGGGCTCGGGGCAGTGGGTGTGGAATGTGCTTAGGGCGTCAGGTGGAGTTGCCCTGCGTTGGTTACTGTGTGTCTATGCCTGCGGGTGCTGCAGTGGCATCTTGAGGGTGGGTGGTTAGGTCTCTACCGGAGGTGTCAAGGTCACAATTTATAGTTGTTGTTGTGGTGGGCTCCGTTTGAATATCTTTGTGCAAAAAGCCTAGCATTTCGTCCCACAATGTTGCGATCGGGAACTTCCGTAGTCCCACAGTTTCCTCATTGCGCAGTGTGATGCTTTCCGCTTTCGCCCAGTTGTCTAGGGAGGCACGCCAATGCGTCATCAGGGGGGGTGGGTCATTTCCAGTTTTTCGTGATCAGCCGTTTGGCCGTTATGAGGCCCAGATACCAGAAACGAGAGGGGACTTTGTTGTGTTTGGTTCGTTTGTATATGCCTAGTATGCATGCCTCCCACGTGTGTGGTATTTTCATGTCGGTGCAACGTTCCAGTATCGTTAGTAGTGTCTGCCAATATGTTTGGAGGTGCGGGCAGCGCCATAGCATGTGCAACATGTCTGCGCCCTCCAGGGCACACCGCGGGCAACTGGCCGCGGCGCCCGGGAAGTATGAATTAATTTTGTCTGGGATAGGTACGCACGGTGCAGAATGTAGAACTGGATTAGCTTGAATCGTGCATTTCGTGGGATGTTTCTCGGGCCCGTTAACATCATTGTCCACTCCCCCTCTGTCCAGTCCCTGCCCCTGTCAGCCGCCCACTTGTCTCGTAGTGGCTGTAGGTTTTGTTGCGTGTGTGACAGTAGTGCATAGGTCAGCCAGTGTACTACATGTGTGCCATTTCCCATGACATGTAGATGCTGTATTAGTTGGTGTGTGGGTGGTTCCTCCGCTATTGTTCCCCACTTTTGCGAGTATGTCAGTACTATGGAGGTGTGCAGTAGAAACTGCCCCGCCGGGAGACCAGTATCTTCTGCCAGTGTTGCAAAAGGTAGTAGTGCACCATCGGCATATAGGTCCGCCATGGTGTCCACCCCTGTGCGTGTCCAGTGTTCTAGTGCTGCCTCTGAAATGACAGTTGAGGCTGTGGGCATGCCCAGGAGTGGCAACGCGGGTGCGTACGGTTTAGTATGTTTAGTGAGCTTCAGGCTCCTGGTGTAGCATGTAACAGCCACGGCCTTGTGCAGTTGAGTCGCTCTTCTGGTGGTTGCCAAGGGGTGGAAGAGGGAGTGGATCTGGGCGAGTGTCAACATACCAGCAGCTGTGGCGGTGTCTGCCAGGTTTCTGCCCACTAGCCAGGCCGCCACCCACTGTAACTGCGCTGCTAGATAATAGAGTTCTAGGTTTGGTACTGCGAGGCCCCCATCATTGACTAGGGCGTAGAGTTTCCTCAGGGCCACCCTGGGCCTTCCGGTATTTCATAACAGGTCCCTAACCATGGTCTCCAGTTCTCTGAAAGTGCGGGCTCGGACATATGTTGGGATGTTGGCAAAATAGTACAGAAGTCTGGGTAAGACGATCATCTTCGTCAGTGTCACTCTGCTTGGTACATTAAGTGGGAGCGTCTTCCAGAAGGAAATCTGGGATCTAATGGATGTTATGGCGCGTGTGAGGTTGCCATCCAGGATGTCCTGGGGTGTTCTGTAGATGTATATGCCTAGATAATTGAACATTGTGTGGTGCCATGGTAGCTGTTCGCCTTGGATCACTATCTCCGTGTCCGGGACGTCTGGACCGAAAGCATATGCCCCTGACTTGGCCCAGTTGACCTTGAGGCCTGACACGGTTCCAAAGGACTGGAAAATTTCTGACAGTACCGGCAGTATGCAGGTGAGGTCTTTGACGTATAAAAGCAGGTCATCCGCATATAGCGATACTATGTGTATTCCGTCCGCTAGTGGGATGCCCCAATGTGGGCCCCTGGCACGTAATGTCTCGGCTAGGGGTTCTATCGCTAGCGAAAACAGCAGAGGGGACAGTGGGCAGCCTTGCCTAGTGCCGCGCCGAACCTTGATGGAGTCAGACATCAGCTTGCCCGTGCGAACCCGCACTTCCGGTTGATTATATAATAGTCCAACTAGTTCGATGAAGTCGTCGCCTAAGTCGAATTTGCGCAAGACAGACAGCAGGTAAGGCCATTCGACCGAGTCGAATGCCTTCTCTAGGTCGAGAACCAGGCAACCCGAGCGTGGCCAGTCTGGTAGTGCGTAGGTCTGGACATGGAACAGCCTTCTTATATTGTGGGAGGTGCAGCTGGCGGGCACAAAGCCATTTTGGTCAGCGTGCACCAAGGCAGGCACCAGGGCCGCCAGGCGTCTGGCCAGGGTCGACGCCAATATCTTGTAATCCGTGTTTAACAGCGCCAACGGTCTGTACGACCCAAGAAGCATGCCGTCACGGTCCGGCTTGAGGAGAGACACCAGCGTCGCCTCGTTCATTGACTTAGGCAGTGCTGAGTCATCCAGCGCCGCTGAATACACCCTGAGGAGTTCGGGGATGAGTATGTCGGAGTAGGCTTTGTAATATTCCGCCGGTAACCCATCTGGGCCAGGGGCTTTACCATTTAGAGTGCGAATATGGCCTCTCGTAACTCATCTGATTCCAGGGGGGCACCCAGGTCGTCACGTTGGTCGTCTGTTATGATGGGCATCGCTATGTCATCTAGGTATGATTCGATGGTCGCGCGCGTGGCCAGCAAGCGGGACTGGTACAGCACACTGTAGTGCGTCACAAATGCTCTGTGTATCTGCGTCTGGGTGTATACCTCCTGGCCATTGGCCAGGCGAATCGCTGTCACTGGCAATGTGCGCTCCTCGCGTTGTATTAGCCAGGTTAACAACTTGCCAGGTTTATCCCCGATGTGGTGTGTACGTGCTGAGTGAGCCGCATAGTTGATGTGTTTCAACCGATCTATCAGTTTGTCGTGTTCCGCGCGTGCTTCTAGCAAGGCAGCGCTGTCGTCAGTGGTCGCTGTCTGCTCTGTTTGGTGCAGGGTGGACTCCAGGCGCTTGAGGTCTATTTCTAGCCGGCGTCGGGAGTGAGCCTGTGTGCCCAGACAGTGCCCCCTGAGGACCACCTTGAACGCGTCCCATTCTATTTGTGGTGACGATGCCGTGCCAGTGTTGTCTTCAAAATATTGCGCTGTTTGTGCAGCTATGGAGCTCCGGAGCGGACCGTCCAGTAGGAGATCAAGCTGCAGCCTCCATGTGGGAATCAGGGGTCGGGGTTGCTCCCAGAACAGGTCTATAATATGTGGGTTATGATCAGAGTGCGTGCGGCCCATGTAACAAGTGTCAGCGATGTGTGGTAAGAGCTCGCTAGATACCATGAACCTATCTAGCCGTACATATAGTGCGTGAGCCCCCGAGTAATATGAGTAGTGTCTAGTGTTTGGGTTGCGGCTGCGCCATGCGTCGTGTATATCCCATTGGGTGGCCCATGCTTGGAGCGAGTTCGCGGCGTGTTGAGCCTGTGAGTTGGGGGATGGAGGGTGTGAGCGATCCAGAGCAGTGTCCAGTGTGCTATTGTAGTCCCCACCTAGGATCCAGGGGATTCCGTGCCAGGGGGCTAATGTGGCTGATAATTTTGCTAGAAAGTCTGCCAATCCAGAATTGGATGCGTACACCGAGACCAGGACCAGTGGGTTACCGTCGAGCCTGCCATGTATCCCGACATACCGCCCCTCCGGATCTATATGTGTTTCCAATGTCGTCCAGGGTATTCCCGGTCTAACCCACACCAGTGTTCCCTTAGCATAGGACGAGAAACCCGTGGCATGCAGCTGTCCGCACCACCTGCGTCTCAGTGTGGGTACTTCCGCCTTGCTAAGGTGCGTTTCTTGGAGTAGAGCGATTTGGACGTGGTGACGTTTCAAATAGGAGTGAATCTGAAAGTGGCGTGTAGGTGTGTGAATACCTCGCACGTTCCACATGCACATCTTAACAGCAGACATTACATTGTAAAGCGAGCTCCCCCGCCCAGGCCCCTCTGTCCCTCCCTATGCACTCCATGTCCGCCACCCGACAGGCGTCATCCACAAATGTATTAAGACATATAAGCTTTGACCACTTCAATGTGAACGAGGAAGGGGGGGAAAACCTGGCCACCGAAACATGCAGCCATTGAACAGCATGAACTGTTAGAATACCAAAAGGTCGGATGCGGAACGTGCTCCCGTCCATACTCTCAAGGAGAGCAACAAAGTTTTAAACTTAGGGGGGTGGACGTGCTATGCGCACAGTGTCAATGGTGATGAGTCAATATTGTCTTCGTGAGTGGGATCGCATCAATCCCGGGGGTGGTATACCAGTCTGTGCCACCCGTGCAGGCAGGGGACCCCGTTAATACATATAAAAACCATCATACTTTACGTGTCCTTCGCCCTCTGCGATCAGATGTAGCATCTGTAAGGCTGTGTGGCAGCCCGTCGCAGGATTCCGAGGTTACCCCGGGCCACTCGTCCATCAAAGGCTGGGTGTGTTCAGTGCGAGCCGGCCATCCTTTGGCTAGTAGGGCCCAGGGCGTCAACCAATGTTTCATGTACTGGTACATGGGCGGCCACGGGCCGAAGCAGTGTGGTCGTTTCCGACTATGTCTCTTAGAAGTGTTAGGGCGTATCGTGGTTAGCCGATGTAGTCTGCTGTCTGTGGAGTAACATCTGGTCTGTTCCCTGATGCTTGAGAGTCTGGCAACCCATAAATGGCTTCGTCGTTGCTTGGGAGGTCCTGTACGCTGCCGCTTGCTGCCTCGCTTCGTGTGGGGGATCCACTGAGTTCCATGACAAGGCGGAGGGCGTCCTGTTTCTCCTTCCTCGTAGCGTCCGCCGGGGGGGGAGTTTTTTCCACGCCATTGGCGTCAGACCGTGTCTGTTGGCGGGGTCTGCGCCGTCTTCTGCTGCTCCCAGGTTGTCGTCGGGGCGCGGGGCCTGTGTGTGTCTTAGAGACCGTGTCTACGCCGCTGTCCAGCCAGGCCTCCACGTCTGTGGGTTCAGTGAAGAAGTGAGTGCGTTCTCCCGCCACCACTCGCAATTTCGCGGGAAATAACAGGGAATACTGCAGCCCTAGTTGTCTCAGGCGCTTTTTCACCTTCAGAAACGAATGCCGCTGCCGCTGTACTTGTATCGTGTAGTCCGGGAAGAACATCATGGTCGCGTTGTCAATCCGGATCTCGTGGAGCTTGCGCGTTTCTCGTAAAATTGTATCCCTGTCCCGGTAATTCAATATGCGGAGCAGCATGGGTCTGGGATTGGATCCCGTCGCTAGTGGTTTGGTAGGGACTCTGTGGGCCCGCTCTATCAGAAAGTGAGGGGATAGTGATCCTTCCGGTAGCAGATCTTTCAGCCATTGTTCCATGTGTTCCTCGGGGGTCCTTCCCTCCCATTTCTCCGGGACCCCCACGAGGCGCACGTTGTTTCTGCGTGCCCTGCCTTCCGCGTCCTCCGCCCTGTCTTCGAGGAATTCCACTCTGTTCAATAAATCCTGTATCTGCTTGTGCAACTGGTCCGCTTGAGGCTTGAGGGCATTCATGTCCCCCTCCAGGGTCGTGGTGCGCTCCGACAATTTTTTATGGTCCGCTCTCAAGTGAGTCAAGTCTATGGCCACACTATCTATTTTCGTGGCTAGGGACGTACGGGTCAATTGTATGGATTCTTCCAATCTCTCCATGGCTGCCAGCATGGTGTCTAATTTCGCCGTTGTTTGGTCTGAGTCGGGGCCTTTCCCAGATTTGTCCATTTTGCCCTTTAAGTTGGAGCCACTGGACCCCGTTCCAGTTCGAGTTCTGGGCCCAGTAGACATCAGACTACGTATCGCTCCACCGCCTCAGCCTGGAGATCTGGAGAGAGTGATCACCTCGTCACCGCGGCCTTATGAAGGAGGTGGGTGCGGCATTGCCTCGTGTGGTCCGGCGCCGACTTGGCTGTTGAGAGGTTGGATGTATATAGCAATATGCCGGCGTGTGGTATGAGTTATGTGGATGTCCGCACCCACGTGGTGTCGAGGGCCTCAGGTTCGCTATGTGTCCCGGGGTGTAGGCGCCTGCGGGCCCCTGCTACTCTACACCGTGTGGCGGGCGTTCTGGCGCTCCGCGCCGTCCTCCGGATCCGCCCAGCAATGGCGTCTGTGGAGGCGTCTGGCTCCTTCTCTCCGACTGTCGCTGCGCACCATCCACCGCCAGTAGCGCGTGCATGACTGACCTTCTCGGGCTGAATCCGGTTACCCGGTTCGTGTGGGGGGTTGATGGTGAGGCTCCGGGTATGTTGCACCCCTCCGTCACAGGTCGTCGTCTTCCCAGCCGGCTCCGGTGTGTCTCCAGTCGGCTGCCGGAGTCCTCGTGGTTCTACCACTGGAACGCTGCGGGTGGTGGTCTCGATTGCACCAGGTCGTGTCTCTGGCGTTGCTTGATTGCACCAGCAGCTCATGCAGGGTCTGTGGGTAGGCCTTAGAGTGAGGCCTGCGGCACGTGGCGAAGCCCCGTCCTGGCCTGGTCGCACGCCGGGGCCGGATGCAGTGTGGGCGGCTCTGGCGTCTCGGAACTCTCGGTGCGGCGCGGAAGCGCCGATCGCCTCCAAAGTCGGCAGGGAGTCGGAGAATGGGGTCCCACTGCAGCGCCGTCGGCCCTCGGCTGGTTTCGGGTCTGATTTACCGGATAATCACACCAGGAAGGGGAGCTCGGAGCGGAGCTCTACCCCGAGGCGTCCATTCACGTTGCGTGCCTAGCCACGCCCCAAGGGCTGGCCAGAATGATGTCACCAATAGCCATTAAACACCAGGGATGGATCACTCTCATTTGGCAGCTAGCCAGAAAGATGTCACAAATAGCCATCATACGTCAGGGAAGGATCGCTCTCATTCAAGGGTTAGCCAGAAGGATGTCACAAATAGCCATCATACGTCAGAGATGGAACGCTCTCATTCAAGGGCTAGCCAGAATAATGTCACAAATAGGTGATTTATCAAAAGAGAAACAGACACTTGTAACACCTTAGGCCATTGGTTGCAAAAAGTTTTAGAGTAACCTCAAAAACCCTATGCCAATGTGGTTGTTGCGGTATATTTGATTCATCCGCCCCGCATATGGGTTGTTGGCCGTTATCATTGGTTACTCTAATTTTGTAGTGTTGCCAGCCTCAACCCGAGGCACCTCTGGCTTGTAGTGCAGTGTCCAGAGAAAGGGAAAAAGTGTGTAGAAATTAGACTCTCAAAAAAAGGAAAAAAGGTTTAAAAACTGAAGAATCACCCTATATCATTTTAATTAATGGTGTGATTTTCAGATTAATTAAAATAATTCGGTACTACCCAATTGATCGAGTTACTAGACCGTGGTAGTTAGATACAATTATCACACAAACGTCGACATGTTTCTGCTCTGTCGGCCCGCAGGGGTCTATAGAGCATTCGTCAGGACTAACAATTCAACAAACAAAAAGTACATATTACTCACACCATTTGTGTTGTATTTTCATAATAACCTGTATATATTTCAGGGATATTGACTCCTCCAATTTCTGAAAAATAATAAGGAGAGTACATAGAAAAATACACACTTATTAAGAACATCCTGATTTAGGCTTATGCATTAAGTAGAATAAAATTATTATTCTTCATTTCCAGAATTTATCTCAGTGGGGAGGGGAGGATTTTAGTGGAAGGGTAGAGTATTTTGCGCTGCAAACATAGTTTTACTGATTTGGAAACTCGCTATTGCCCTCTTATTTGAAGGAACTCGTAAAGGACTCATTGCGTGAAAGGAGGAGGTTCTTAACTTATTGCGTGCTGGTCTCTCGGGGCGTGAAGTTAAAGAACCGTATGGGTAAGGCAATCAAAATATTTTACAAGAGCGGCGCGTTATCAAGGAGGAACAATGTTCGTAACTTCTTACGCGCTAGCCTCTCTGGGCGCATAGGTAAAGAACCCTTGGATAAGGGAAGCGTGTTATATTGTATGCGCAGCGCATTGTCATACCTTGTAACTGAGGAGTACACGCCTGCGTCGGGGGAACCCTCTGGACTCAGAGCTGTGTTAAAGAATATTACGTTAATATCTATTAACCGTGGTCACCTTACCGGGATTCTGTAGTTTGAGCCACAGCGCTCCGCCATTACCCGCGTGTAATTTCAGCCTCGTCTTGTGCTGACTCTGCCCCCGGAAGTAACTGACTCCGGCTGGATGGAACATTTTTAAAGGGGCAGGAGCTTGAAGCAACGTATGAAGGGCACGTCAGGGGTTTCTTTTTTAAAACAAACTTTATCGATACAGGGAATAAGTGTAGCTCTTTTGTCTCTATTCCACAATTGTTACAGGGAGTAAATAATTTTACCGTAATGAAATGGGATCATTTCGAAAACTGGTGCCAAGGAATGCAATCATTAAGTCCATTTTCATGGGTTTTGAGGCGTTCCACCCACCTCTGCTCTTTCTCGAACAGCGTTCTTTCGCATCTCTGAGACTTGTCAGTTAACATTTCGATTACTGTCCAGTGGATTTCATCACAGGAATGACCAGCTTGCACAAAATGGGAGCATAATTTGGTGGTATTCTTTTTTAATCGAATGTTGCTCCGATGCTCTCCAATTCTCGTTTTTATTTTACGACATGTCATTCCAATGTAGCGTTTGCCACAAGGGCAGCTCACTGTATAAATGACATGTGTAGAATTACAGTTAGTGTGTTGGCGCTGCTGCCAGAGAAGGGTATCAGAAAGTTGTAGTGTTTTGGAAGCAGTTGTCGTCTTACATGCTACGCATGACCCACATGGATAATAGATATTAACGTAATATTCTTTAACACAGCTCTGAGTCCAGAGGGTTCCCCCGACGCAAGCGTGTACTCCTCAGTTACAAGGTATGACAATGCGCTGCGCATACAATATAACACGCTTCCCTTATCCAAGGGTTCTTTACCTATGCGCCCAGAGAGGCTAGCGCGTAAGAAGTTACGAACATTGTTCCTCCTTGATAACGCGCCGCTCTTGTAAAATATTTTGATTGCCTTACCCATACGGTTCTTTAACTTCGCGCCCCGAGAGACCAGCACGCAATAAGTTAAGAACCTCCTCCTTTCACGCAATGAGTCCTTTACGAGTTCCTTCAAATAAGAGGGCAATAGCGAGTTTCCAAATCAGTAAAACTATGTTTGCAGCGCAAAATACTCTACCCTTCCACTAAAATCCTCCCCTCCCCACTGAGATAAATTCTGGAAATGAAGAATAATAATTTTATTCTACTTAATGCATAAGCCTAAATCAGGATGTTCTTAATAAGTGTGTATTTTTCTATGTACTCTCCTTATTATTTTTCAGAAATTGGAGGAGTCAATATCCCTGAAATATATACAGGTTATTATGAAAATACAACACAAATGGTGTGAGTAATATGTACTTTTTGTTTGTTGAATTGTTAGTCCTGACGAATGCTCTATAGACCCCTGCGGGCCGACAGAGCAGAAACATGTCGACGTTTGTGTGATAATTGTATCTAACTACCACGGTCTAGTAACTCGATCAATTGGGTAGTACCGAATTATTTTAATTAATCTGAAAATCACACCATTAATTAAAATGATATAGGGTGATTCTTCAGTTTTTAAACCTTTTTTCCTTTTTTTGAGAGTCTAATTTCTACACACTTTTTCCCTTTCTCTGGACACTGCACTACAAGCCAGAGGTGCCTCGGGTTGAGGCTGGCAACACTACAAAATTAGAGTAACCAATGATAACGGCCAACAACCCATATGCGGGGCGGATGAATCAAATATACCGCAACACTCACATTGGCATAGGGTTTTTGAGGTTACTCTAAAACTTTTTGCAACCAATGGCCTAAGGTGTTACAAGTGTCTGTTTCTCTTTTGATAAATCACCTACTTACCCTGGGGAATGAAACAGACATTCAAATCCCTAATCCCCCCCCTATTGATTAATTAGTACTGAAGCTGCGTGCAGCAGCGGGATTAAATAATATATATACATACACTGTATATATATAAATCATCCAGAAACTCAAAATGGAGGGGAACTTTGGTTTAAGTTTTGATGCTAACGACATAGAAGAAATTTTGGCAGGACAATCACTCCTACAGAACACTGAACTTACGGAAGCACTAGCACAGGCAGATGATTGGGACAAACTGACGGAGAAGAAAAGGGAACAGATCAGAACATCTATACACGGTATCATTATGACAGAATACCTGAGAGTCAAAGCAGCACCTAGAGGTCTCTGGGTTAACAATGCCCCACGTATATTTTTGAGTGACTTAGTTTTCCGACGGGACTGGTCCTCAATATCGTGGAAGTGTACTTTGGACTATCTAGTACTCATTGTTAAAACCGCAAAAAGACTATCAGATAGGCTCCTGAAAGAGATCGAAGATTGCGAGAAGGAGCTAAAGAAAGGTATTAATCCCGCAGTCTATAAACAGAGGTTGGATGAAATTAACAAAGAATTGGAGGAAACACGTGAATTTCTTACACAAAGTAAATTGAACAAACTTGGTAAAGATTTAAAAAAATTCAGCCAAGAGAAGATGCACCCATATACTGCTGAGGAGTATTCCCCACAGGACACAGGATCTGATAATGAATCAAACAACTCCTCCAGCAACTCATTCAATAGTACGGATGAATATTTCCCCAAGAGAGGCAGGAATAATTACAGACAGAACCGCCCAAGGAGAGGCAATAGATGGCAAAGACCGTTCTTCCACGGTTATAATATGCCATATTACCAGCCATTCGTCCCACAATATGGAGGTTGGATGGATCCTTTCAATCCAGGCATGCAACAAATGCCAACTTTGGGAGACCAACAGATGGGGCATAACACGCACATTACCCAAAAAGAACCTCATTTTTTATCGAGAGGCCAAAATCAGCCAAGAGGAAAGAAAAAATCACTCAGGTGGCAAGATCAACAGAGGAATGTGCAGACACGCAGCATGGCAGCATCCCACCCCTCCACCAGCAAAACCAATCTCTCGTAGTCAACCTCTCAGGCATTGAATTACCAAAGGAACAGATCGAAATCCTCAACAAAGGACTGGGATTTGTCCCTACCCCCCGACTTGACACATTTAAATTGAAGAGCGAACTAGCAGAATTTTGTAGGACATTAAAATTGAAGGCCTTCTTTTCCAATCAAAACACCAACATTGGGACGATGGAACAGGGTGATACCACTTTGAGGAACAAATCCACCTTTAATCCTCCGAATTCAACTGTACACCCAGAATTACAGACCTTTGAGCAGGCACTGTTAAATGGAGTAGACAAATTACAGAACAAAAAATCCTACCAAAATCTGAGTAAAAAAGAACGCTTGGCCCTTGAGGCTTTAAAAACCAATGATAAAATAGTGATCAAGCCAGCGGACAAGGGGGGTGGAACTGTTATTTTGAGCACAGAAGGATATAACTCACAGTGCTTAGCCCTTCTATCAGACACAAGGTTCTATCAAAGGATCGACTCGGACCCCACTGAAAGACTCAGGAACACCATTTCAATTATGGTTAATGAAGCAGAGACAAAAGGATGGATCACATCTAGGGAGGCAGACTACTTGATGACAAAAGAGCCCATTACTCCCTACTTTTATTCTCTGCCAAAAACTCATAAGAACAGAGATCCACCACCAGGTCGTCCGATAGTTTCGGGCATCGGCTCAATATTAGAACCGCTCTCAAAATTTGCCGATGAATATCTTAAGCCACTGGTCCAACAAACACCGGCATATTTAAAGGACACACGGGACCTTCTGGTACAAATAGAGAAAAAACCCTTCAATCCTCAAACTATGCAACTCGTGGGCCTAGATGTGGAAGCCCTTTTCACGAGTCTCCCCCAGAATGACACTATACAAGTCTTGGAAGATGTATTATTTACGAGAGAATGGAAATTTAAAACACCAAGACATTTCATCCTTGAGTGCTGCAAACTAGCGCTAAAGGAGAATTTCTTTGCCTATGGTGATGATCTGTATCTCCAAATCCATGGAACTTCCATGGGGAGCGCCTTCGCTCCCTCGGTGGCAGGGCTTTATGTCAGTCACTTTGAAGAATTACACATAATCAATGGTGTCAACTTGTTCTCTTCCAGTATATTATACTGGAAGAGATACATTGATGATATCATTATGATTTGGGACAATAAATTGGATCTACAGTCTTTTATGAACTGGCTTAATAACCTAGACCCATGGCTAAAATTCACACACACAGCCACTAATTGCAATCTGGATTTCCTGGATATAACTATATTTGTAAAGGACAATGAGTTACACACAAAAACTTTCAGGAAACCGACGGCAAAAAACAGCATTTTGTCCTATAAAAGTTTTCACCCTAAACCTTTGAGGGACAATCTTCCCTACAGTCAGTTTTTGCGCTTAAAAAGGAACTGTAGTAACAATGCAGACTACAGAAAGCAAGCCAATGAACTAAGTGACAGACTGAGGCAGAGAGACTACACAGAGAAAACCATCAGACTCTGCAAAAAAAGAGCAAATAATCAACCTAGAGAATGTCTCCTCCAAACATTTCACAAGGAACCAACACCTGATTTGACTACCTGTGTTACAACATTTAGCCAGGCTTCTTACGAAGTTAAGAAACTAATAAATAAGAACTGGCATATCCTTCACACAGGACAGTTCAATTGGCCAAGACCAAGGTTCGCTAATCGGAGATCCAAAAACATCAAGGATGTCTTAGTACATACCCGACCGATAAGAAAAGTGAAAACTGCACCAACCAGGGATATAACCATGTCACCAGTAACTGGACATTATCCATGTGGGTCATGCGTAGCATGTAAGACGACAACTGCTTCCAAAACACTACAACTTTCTGATACCCTTCTCTGGCAGCAGCGCCAACACACTAACTGTAATTCTACACATGTCATTTATACAGTGAGCTGCCCTTGTGGCAAACGCTACATTGGAATGACATGTCGTAAAATAAAAACGAGAATTGGAGAGCATCGGAGCAACATTCGATTAAAAAAGAATACCACCAAATTATGCTCCCATTTTGTGCAAGCTGGTCATTCCTGTGATGAAATCCACTGGACAGTAATCGAAATGTTAACTGACAAGTCTCAGAGATGCGAAAGAACGCTGTTCGAGAAAGAGCAGAGGTGGGTGGAACGCCTCAAAACCCATGAAAATGGACTTAATGATTGCATTCCTTGGCACCAGTTTTCGAAATGATCCCATTTCATTACGGTAAAATTATTTACTCCCTGTAACAATTGTGGAATAGAGACAAAAGAGCTACACTTATTCCCTGTATCGATAAAGTTTGTTTTAAAAAAGAAACCCCTGACGTGCCCTTCATACGTTGCTTCAAGCTCCTGCCCCTTTAAAAATGTTCCATCCAGCCGGAGTCAGTTACTTCCGGGGGCAGAGTCAGCACAAGACGAGGCTGAAATTACACGCGGGTAATGGCGGAGCGCTGTGGCTCAAACTACAGAATCCCGGTAAGGTGACCACGGTTAATAGATATTAACGTAATATTCTTTAACACAGCTCTGAGTCCAGAGGGTTCCCCCGACGCAAGCGTGTACTCCTCAGTTACAAGGTATGACAATGCGCTGCGCATACAATATAACACGCTTCCCTTATCCAAGGGTTCTTTACCTATGCGCCCAGAGAGGCTAGCGCGTAAGAAGTTACGAACATTGTTCCTCCTTGATAACGCGCCGCTCTTGTAAAATATTTTGATTGCCTTACCCATACGGTTCTTTAACTTCACGCCCCGAGAGACCAGCACGCAATAAGTTAAGAACCTCCTCCTTTCACGCAATGAGTCCTTTATGAGTTCCTTCAAATAAGAGGGCAATAGCGAGTTTCCAAATCAGTAAAACTATGTTTGCAGCGCAAAATACTCTACCCTTCCACTAAAATCCTCCCCTCCCCACTGAGATACATTCTGGAAATGAAGAATAATAATTTTATTCTACTTAATGCATAAGCCTAAATCAGGATGTTCTTAATAAGTGTGTATTTTTCTATGTACTCTCCTTATTATTTTTCAGAAATTGGAGGAGTCAATATCCCTGAAATATATACAGGTTATTATGAAAATACAACACAAATGGTGTGAGTAATATGTACTTTTTGTTTGTTGAATTGTTAGTCCTGACGAATGCTCTATAGACCCCTGCGGGCCGACAGAGCAGAAACATGTCGACGTTTGTGTGATAATTGTATCTAACTACCACGGTCTAGTAACTCGATCAATTGGGTAGTACCGAATTATTTTAATTAATCTGAAAATCACACCATTAATTAAAATGATATAGGGTGATTCTTCAGTTTTTAAACCTTTTTTCCTTTTTTTGAGAGTCTAATTTCTACACACTTTTTCCCTTTCTCTGGACACTGCACTACAAGCCAGAGGTGCCTCGGGTTGAGGCTGGCAACACTACAAAATTAGAGTAACCAATGATAACGGCCAACAACCCATATGCGGGGCGGATGAATCAAATATACCGCAACAACCACATTGGCATAGGGTTTTTGAGGTTACTCTAAAACTTTTTGCAACCAATGGCCTAAGGTGTTACAAGTGTCTGTTTCTCTTTTGATAAATCACCTACTTACCCTGGGGAATGAAACAGACATTCAAATCCCTAATCCCCCCCCTATTGATTAATTAGTAATGTCACAAATAGCCATCATACGTCAGGGATGGACCGCTCTCATTCAAGGTCTGGCCAGAATGATGTCACAAATAGCCATTATACGTCAGGGAAGGATCGCTGTCATTCAAGGGCTGGCCAGAATGATGTCACAAACAGCCATTATACGTCAGGGATGGATCGCTCTCATTCAGGGGCTAGCGAGAATGATGTCACAAATAGCCATTATACGTCAGGAATGGATCGCTCTCATTTGGGGGCTCGCCAGAATGATGTCACAAATAGCCATCATACGTCAGGGATGGACCGCTCTCATTCAAGGGATAGCCAGAATGATGTCACAAATAGCCATCATACGTCAGGGAAGGATCGCTCTCATTCAAGGGCTGGCCAGAATGATGTCACAAATAGCCATCATGCGTCAGGTAAGGATCGCTCTCATTCAAGGGTTAGCCAGAATGATGTCACAAATAGCCATCATACGTCAGGGATGGACCGCTCTCATTCAAGGGCTGGCCAGAATGATGTCACAAATAGCCATTATACGTCAGGGAAGGATCGCTCTCATTCAAGGGCTGGCCAGAATGATATCACAAATAGCCATTATACGTCAGGGATGGACTGCTCTCATTCAAGGGTTAGCCAGAATGATGTCACAAATAGCCATCATACGTCAGGGATGGATCGCTCTCATTCGGCAGCTAGCCAGAATGATGTCACAAATAGCCATCATACGTCAGAGAAGGATCGCTCTCATTCAAGGGTTAGCCAGAATGATGTCACAAATAGCCATCATACGTCAGGGATGGACAGCTCTCATTCAAGGGCTGGCCAGAATGATGTCACAAATAGCCAATATACGTCAGGGAAGGATCGCTCTCATTCAAGGGCTGGCCAGAATGATGTCACAAATAGCCATCATACGTCAGGTAAGGATCGCTCTCATTCAAGGGCTGGCCAGAATGGTGTCACAAATAGCCATCATACGTCAGTGAAGGATCGCTCTCATTCAAGGGCTGGCCAGAATGATGTCGCAAATAGCCATCATACGTCAGGGAAGGATCGCTCTCATTCAAGGACTGGCCAGAATGATGTCACAAATAGCCATCATACGTCAGGGAAGGATCGCTCTCATTCAAGGGTTAGCCAGAATGATGTCACAAATAGCCATCATACGTCAGGGATGGACCGCTCTCATTCAAGGGATGGCCAGAATGATGTCACAAATAGCCATCATACGTCAGGGATGGACCGCTCTCATTCAAGGGATAGCCAGAATGATGTCACAAATAGCCATCATACGTCAGGGATGGATCGCTCTCATTCGGCAGCTAGCCAGAATGATGTCACAAATAGCCATCATACGTCAGGGAAGGATCGGTCTCATTCAAGGGTTATCCAGAATGATGTCACAAATAGCCATCATACGTCAGGGATGGACCGCTCTCATTCAAGGGCTGGCCAGAATGATGTCACAAATAGCCATCATACGTCAGGGAAGGATCGCTCTCATTCAAGGGTTAGCCAGAATGATGTCACAAATAGCCATCATACGTCAGGGATTGACCGCTCTCATTCAAGGGCTGGCCAGAATAATGTCACAAATAGCCATCATACGTCAGGTAAGGATCGCTCTCATTCAAGGGTTAGCCAGAATGATGTCACAAATAGCCATCATACGTCAGGGATGGACCGTTCTCATTCAAGGGCTGGCCAGAATGATGTCACAAATAGCCATTATATGTCAGGGAAGGATCGCTCTCATTCAAGGGCTGGCCAGAATGATGTCACAAATAGCCATTATACGTCAGGGATGGACTGCTCTCATTCAAGGGTTAGCCAGAATGATGTCACAAATAGCCATCATACGTCAGGGATGGATCGCTCTCATTCGGCAGCTAGCCAGAATGATGTCACAAATAGCCATCATACGTCAGGGAAGGATCGCTCTCATTCAAGGGTTAGCCAGAATGATGTCACAAATAGCCATCATACGTCAGGGATGGACAGCTCTCATTCAAGGGCTGGCCAGAATGATGTCACAAATAGCCAATATACGTCAGGGAAGGATCGCTCTCATTCAAGGGCTGGCCAGAATGATGTCACAAATAGCCATCATACGTCAGGTAAGGATCGCTCTCATTCAAGGGCTGGCCAGAATGGTGTCACAAATAGTCATCATACGTCAGGGAAGGATCGCTCTCATTCAAGGGCTGGCCAGAATGATGTCACAAATAGCCATCATACGTCAGGGAAGGATCGCTCTCATTCAAGGGCTGGCCAGAATGATGTCACAAATAGCCATCATACGTCAGGGAAGGATCGCTCTCATTCAAGGGCTGGCCAGAATGATGTCACAAATAGCCATCATACGTCAGGGATGGACCGCTCTCATTCAAGGGATGGCCAGAATGATGTCACAAATAGCCATCATACGTCAGGGATGGACCGCTCTCATTCAAGGGATAGCCAGAATGATGTCACAAATAGCCATCATACGTCAGGGATGGATCGCTCTCATTCGACAGCTAGCCAGAATGATGTCACAAATAGCCATCATACGTCAGGGAAGGATCGGTCTCATTCAAGGGTTATCCAGAATGATGTCACAAATAGCCATCATACGTCAGGGATGGACCGCTCTCATTCAAGGGCTGGCCAGAATGATGTCACAAATAGCCATCATACGTCAGGGAAGGATCGCTCTCATTCAAGGGTTAGCCAGAATGATGTCACAAATAGCCATCATACGTCAGGGATTGACCGCTCTCATTCAAGGGCTGGCCAGAATAATGTCACAAATAGCCATCATACGTCAGGGATGGACCGCTCTCATTCAAGGGCTGGCCAGAATGATGTCACAAATAGCCATTATACGTCAGGGAAGGATCGCTCTCATTCAAGGGCTGGCCAGAATGATGTCACAAATAGCCATTATACGTCAGGGATGGATCGCTATCATTCAAGGGCTGGCCAGAATGATGTCACAAATAGCCATCATACGTCAGGGATGGACCGCTCTCATTCAAGGGATAGCCAGAATGATGTCACAAATAGCCATCATACGTCAGGGAAGGATCGCTCTCATTCAAGGGCTGGCCAGAATGATGTCACAAATAGCCATAATACGTCAGGGAAGGATCGCTCTCATTCAAGGGCTGGCCAGAATGATGTCACGAATAGCCATCATACGTCAGGGATGACCGCTCTCATTCAAGGGATAGCCAGAATGATTTCACAAATAGTCATCATACGTCAGGGAAGGATCGCTCTCATTTATTTATTTATTTATTGTCATTTTTAAAGTGCGGCGAATACCCGTAGGCGTCTCGGCGCTGGCTAAAGGGCACAGGTCAACATCCAGGAGAACCAACGGAACCTTCCTAACTATTGATCAAACAACCAAGTCTTAAGTTGTTTACGAAATATAAGCAGGGATGGACTCGTCCTGATGTAAGAAGGTAGGGAATTCCAGAGTTTTGGGGCGGCACCCAAAAAACGCCTATCGTCCCAGGTGACTGTTCTAGTACGTGGTACTACTAGATGATTGTGATGGGTGGAGCGGAGAGAACGAGTTGGTGTGTAACGGAGAAGGTTATGTTTGAGAAAGTGGGGGCCTTGATTATTGAGTGCCTTGTAGACAATACACAGCGATTTAAACTTAATTCGACTGCATATCGGGAGCCAATGAAGTTTCCTGATGGTGTTGGAAACAGGTGCAAACTTGGGAAGTCCCGAAAGCAGCCGGGCTGCTGCGTTTTGAATCGACTGCATCTTGTTTGTCACTCGAGTTTGGGCATGTAGGAAGAGGGCGTTACAATAATCCAAGGCGGACAACACCAATGAACTGACCAGAGTTTTCCCGGCTGAATCCGGTAAAAAAGGTACAATTTTCCTGATCATCTTAAGTTTCATGTGAGCCGTGGCAGCCATCTTGTTAGCATGCGCCATGAAATTAAGACCCTCATCAAAGGTAACGCCCAGATTCCTAACTTTGAGAGCTGGACTAGGAGGCGTTCCAAACGATGTCGGACACCAAACTGATGACCAGCCAGGAGAAAGGTGACCAAAAATTACCACTTCAGTCTTTTCTGAATTAAGCTTAAGACAGTTCGTGGCCATCCAGTCACCTATGGCTACCATCCCTCTTGTGAAACGAGTGGCCACCTCCTCACCATCCCCTTTAATGGCCAATACCAATTGGGTGTCATCGGCATAGGAGGTTAGGCTCATCCCAAATGCTTTGATGACAATAGCAAGGTCCGACACATAGATAATAAACAGTGTCGGACTTAGGGATGAGCCTTGCGGAACCCCACAAGGCAGAGACACCTTAGAGGATTGGAATGGTCCTAGGGATACCGCCTGCGTTCTGTCAGCCAGAAACGACACAAGTAGGTCCAGCGCAGTTTTCTGGAACCCCATCCGTCCGACACGGTCGGCCAAGATCTTATGGTCGACCGTGTCGAAGGCCGCGGAGAGGTCCAGCTTGACCAGAACTGCTGTCCCCCCCTGATCCCGTATGGCTCTGATGTCATCTGCTGCTTTTAGGAGGGCGGTTTCCGTGCCATGGCATTTACGGAATCCAAACTGGGTGTTATCAAGCAGCTGATGTTGCTCCACAAACTCCGAAAGCTGCTGATTCATAGCTTTTTCTATGACTTTGGCCAAAAACGGGAGACTGGCTATAGGCTGGTAGTTTTTTAAGTCGTCTTTGTTAAGGTTGACTTTTTTTAATAAAGGTTTGACCAGCGTATGTTTCAGTGAGTCAGGGAAGATCCCGGAACTGAACATGGCGTTGCAGACCGAAGTGATGGCCGGAATCAGTGTGTCCATAACTTGGGCAAGGACTTTAAGCGGGCAAGGGTCCAGTGCTGACCCCGTTTTAATCCTGGAAATAATGATTTTCATCTGATCCCTAGAGAGGTCGGCAAAGCGTGTCAACAAATTATCCTGCGGGGTAAGGGGGAGAGACCGATGACCGATATTAGTGTTCAAGGCAAAAGCCTGGTAAATGTCGTTTACTTTCGTGAAGTAGAAATTAGATACGGCATCGCAAAGATGTTGTGAGGGGGGAGGTGTGAGATCCTGCATGCTGCCAGACAGGAGCTTACTGATGTCAAATAACTCTTTACTTGAGTTTTTTGCCTTTTCAATTTGTTCGGCGTAATAAGTTCTTTTCGCCTCTGCAATCATCTGTTTATACCGAGCAAGTGATTCCTTGTATATTATTTTGCTTCGGTGTCGTACAGCTTTCGCCAATGTCTTTCCCTATGTTTATTAAGTTGTTTCTGCTTTTTTAGTTCCTCAGAGAACCACGGTGCACTGGGGGAAATTTGGTTCCGGGAGATAGATTTTAATGGAACTAACTGGTGTTTGGCCTGACTAAGCCAATTATAGAACTGATTTGTTGCGAGGATGGGGTCGTCTGACAACAAAGGCAGTGTTCTTTCCAGAAGTGTTTTCAGTTCCCCCTCGTTTAAGTCTTTCCATGCTTTCACCGATTTGGGGGTATGGTCAAGGACTCTAGTCTTGGAGCTGTCAGGAATAACTAACTTACTTAAAATGGCATGGTGATCAGTCCATGGCATGGGGAGAACAGCTGAGATGTGTAGCGTCTCAGTATTGGTAAATATGCCATCCAATGTGTGACCAGCCTCATGAGTAGGGGCGGATACTAGTTGTTGCAGACCTAACGTTTCCATGTCAGCTATAAGGCATGTTGTGTCGATGTCACTGCCTGATTCGAGATGGAAATTAAAATCCCCTAGCACCGTGAAGGAGTCTTCAAGTGCAATGGATTCTAGTATCGACCCCAAACTAAGTAAAAAAGGGGCACGGGCTCCTGGTGGACAATATATCAGCACGCCTTTAAAATTGAAAAGGGCAGTGAACTTGATACTGAACATTATAGCTTCGCATGAGGTGGATGGTATAGGGGAAGTCCTGATCGGCAAATTATCTCTGGCGATAATGGCAAGCCCACCTCCCTGCTGGCCTATTCTATCCTGCCTATGTATCGTGTACCCACTCGGGACCGCTATAACCAGGTCTGGGTCAGATGCACCATCCGGCCATGTTTCCGTGATGAACAGTGCGTCCAGGTCAAAATCTGTTATTAAATCTGCGATTTCCTGCCTGTGTCTGCACATGGAGCGAGCATTAATGAGCGCTAAATGAAAAGTGGCAGCGGGAGCGGTCACATTAATCGAAGTATTGATCTTGGTGTTGAGAATCGGTATCCTAGAGGTGCAGTGCGGGCAGATAAAGAGAAAGGGCGTATGAAAGTGAGTAAATGGATCATGTCTGTGACAACACTGACTTCCTGATGGACGAAGTGCTCTTAGGGATGAAGGCGCGTAGACCAGTCTTGATATTTGGGCAGGGGGTGTGGCACTAGGCACGGGTCCGGCACGGACAGGCGCAGACGGGCTGGACTTTGGCGCGACTTCGGCACGCATCCGGCGCGCCCGCTGGCCAGCCCGCTGCGCCGTCTGGTATTGGTGCACATTTATAGGTGGCTGAGGGGGGTAGGAGGCAGCCAGCGACTAGAGAGCTGCCCTGCCTTCCTCCAAGATGGCAGCCGTCTATCGCCCCAGCACCTGAATAGGCTGGGCGAGAGAGAACGGCGTGAGCAAGGCAGAGGTGAGCGCTATGAGCGCTAGAGGGAGAGTGCACAAAGGTCCTGCACAATTAAAAAGTTAAAATCAGGCAATAATACAAATTTTATAAAAATACGTAAATAAATGTGCAAAATGGCAAGTGAGGCTTTAGTCTCGATCTCGATGTCAGCTAATGAATTTAGTACCCCCCAGCGTGACCAACACCCTTAGGTCGATGTGGTCTGGCTACCCAGCGTTTATATAACATCCGGGAGGGTAGGAGGCAGCCAGAATGATGTCACAAATAGCAATCATATGTCAGGGAAGGATCGCTATCATTCAAGGGCTGGCCAGAATGATGTCACAAATAGCCATCATACGTCAGGGAAGGATCGCTCTCATTCAAGGGCTGGCCAGAATGATGTCACAAATAGCCATCATCCGTCAGGGAAGGATCGCTCTCATTCAAGGGCTGGCCAGAATGATGTCACAAATAGCCATCATACGTCAGGGATGGACCGCTCTCATTCAAGGGATAGCCAGAATGATGTCACAAATAGCCATCATACGTCAGGGATGGACCGCTCTCATTCAAGGGATAGCCAGAATGATGCCACAAATAGCCATCATACGTCAGGGAAGGATCGCTCTCATTCAAGGGCTGGCCAGAATGATGTTACAAATAGCCATCATACGTCAGGGAAGGATCGCTCTCATTCAAGGGCTGGCCAGAATGATGTCACAAATAGCCATCATACGTCAGGGATGGATCACTCTCATTCGGCAGCTAGCCAGAATGATGTCACAAATAGCCATCATACGTCAGGGATGGATCACTCTCATTCGGCAGCTAGCCAGAATAATGTCACAAATAGCCATTATACATCAGGGATAGACTGCTCTCATTCAAGGGATAGCCAGAATGATGTCACAAATAGCCATTATACGTCAGGGATGGATCACTGTCATTCAAGGGCTGGCCAGAATGATGTCACAAACAGCCATCATACGTCAGGGATGGATCGCTCTCATTCAAGGGCTGGCCAGAATGATGTCACAAATAGCCATCATACGTCAGGGAAGGATCGCTCTCATTCAAGGGCTGGCCAGAATGATGTCACAAATAGCCATCATACATCAGGGATGGACCGCTCTCATTCAAGGGATAGCCAGAATGATGTCACAAATAGCCATTATACGTCAGGGATGGATCGCTGTCATTCAAGGGCTGGCCAGAATGATGTCACAAATAGCCATTATACGTCAGGGAAGGATCGCTCTCATTCAAGGGCTGGCCAGAATGATGTCACTAATAGCCATTATACGTCAGGGATGGACCGCTCTCATTCAAGGGCTGGCCAGAATAATGTCACAAATAGCCATCATACGTCAGGGATGGATCACTCTCATTCAGCAGCTAGCCAGAATGATGTCACAAATAGCCATTATACGTCAGGGATGGACTGCTCTCATTCAAGGGATAGCCAGAATGATGTCACAAATAGCCATCATACGTCAGGGAAGGATCGCTCTCATTCAAGGGCTGGCTAGAATGATGTCACAAATAGCCAATATACGTCAGGGAAGGATCGCTCTCATTCGGGGGCTAGCCAGAATGATGTCACAAATAGCCATCATACGTCAGGGAAGGATCGCTCTCATTCAAGGGCTGTCCAGAATGATGTCACAAATAGCCATTATACGTCAGGGAAGGATCGCTCTCATTCAAGGGCTGGCCAGAATGATGTCACAAATAGCCATCAGACGTCAGGGATGGATCCCTGTCATTCAAGGGCTGGCCAGAATGATGTCACAAATAGCCATCATACGTCAGGGATTGACCGCTCTCATTCAAGGGCTGGCCAGAATGATGTCACAAATAGCCATCATACGTCAGGGATGGACCGCTCTCATTCAAGGGCTGGCCAGAATGATGTCACAAATAGCCATCATACGTCAGGGATGGACCGCTCTCATTCAAGGGCTGGCCAGAATGATGTCACAAATAGCCATCATACGTCAGGGATGGACCGCTCTCATTCAAGGGCTGGCGAGAATGATGTCACAAATAGCCATCATACGTCAGGGATGGACCGCTCTCATTCAAGGGCTGGCCAGAATGATGTCACAAATAGCCATCATACGTCAGGGATGGACCGCTCTCATTCAAGGGCTGGCCAGAATGATGTCACAAATAGCCATTATACGTCAGGGATGGACCGCTCTCATTCAAGGGCTGGCCAGAATGATGTCACAAATAGCCATTATACGTCAGGGATGGACCGCTCTCATTCAAGGGCTGGCGAGAATGATGTCACAAATAGCCATTATACGTCAGGGATGGATCACTCTCATGCGACAGCTAGCCAGAATGATGTCACAAATAGCCATTATACGTCAGGGATGGATCGCTCTCATTCAAGGGATAGCCAGAATGAACTCACGAATAGCCATCATATGTCATGGATGGACCGCCGCCATTTAAGGGCTAGCGCAAATGATGTCACAATTAGCCATTATACGTCAGGGATGAACCGCTGTCAATCAAGGAGTAGCCAGAATGTTGCCAAGAGCGCCAACACTAATTCATCGATGGAGCCCGTTATTGTTGGAGTAACAAGCATGTCACCATAAATGCCCACATATATGTCACTGATGGGTCACTTTAATATCTATTTCAATACATGCAAGACATTCATTCACACACACACACACACACACAAACACACTTTCTCACACACACAGTTGAGTGACTGGAGGATCTCAGTGAGTTCCTTAAAGTAGCTCAGTGGGGTGGCTAAAGGAGTTAATTGGGGTTACTGCATATCTCAGGGGTGCCTACAGAGGTACTAGGATTCAGCTGATTGACTATGCCAGCCTTATTAAGTTTATGCATGAGTCCCTTTGAATATTTGCTCTTTGGGTGAGTGACTGCAGGGTGCTAGTTAAGGCACTACAAGAGCTCAGTGTTTCCTTGCAGTACTATGCAGCCACTTCATTTGGGTGTCTGCGGGGTCTAAGTTTGGTACAGACATGAGCTCATGGTGTGTCTGCATGAGCTGTGATGAGCCTGCGTCAACTTAGCCAACAGTAACATTAACCTAAAAAACCCATCACTTGCCTTCCCTTGCACTGGCCAATCCTTCAGGGCCTTGCACAGTGTTTGCCCGAATAATGCATGCTTGGTACAAACACTGGAAGCAGCGCAGACATCTTACGCTGATCCCCGAACCACTTAACAACACCTGTCAGAACTTCTGCAACTGTATGCTAGCTATTGGCAAACGGTCTTAAATTAAAATCCAGCAAGACAGATGTTCTTCTTTTCGAGAAGAATACTCCCTTCTTGACGCCATCTTGCTGACCTTTGGAATTAGGATCCATCACTTCACCAAAATGCAAGGTCAATATTGAGGCATCCTTTGGATAACCAGCTTTCACTCAGAGACCAAGGGAAGGCGACCAAATCTGCATCCTTTAATACACTCAGGATTATTAGGAAGATCTTGCCTTACGGTCCCCCTACTCTACAAGTGACAGTCGTAACTGCTTTACTGCTGTCACTAATAAAAGCACTACTGAGTAGTTTGAGCATACAAACGTGTAGAGAAGCCGTAATCACCGGGCCTAGTTTGCAGGGGGGTGAAACTTTTAAATGTATATTTAACCCCTCCCCTGCTGGTGATGGAACCACTCCGTCATCAGCCGCGGTCGCGCTGTGCTGATGACGGAGCGGTTCCGTCACGGCCCGCTCGGCTCGCCTGCGCGGCGCGGATTCTGCGCCTGGGCTGAGCGTTTTATTGAGTGGGTGGGGCCGTGACGGAACTGCCCCGTCATGAGCACAGCGCAACCGCGGCTGGTGACGGAGCGGTTCCGTCAACAGCATGCGCCCGTCGCGCGGCCGCCCTCCCCCATAGCACTGCGGCGAAATAGCCGCCGCAGTGAAGGGGTTAAAGGAAATTGGCTGAAACTCTGTGGAGATCGAAATAGACTGTTACAGAGACATGAACTCCCAAATCTCCATGTTAAAGGAAATTTTAAATAATTGATGTACAGAAGAATTTTGTAGACCAACCGTGTAAAAATTCTACTAATGATTTTACGTGTTTATATAAGTATGCAGTAGTACTATTTAAACGTTGGTGTAATGGTTTTTGTTTTTAAAAGACCGATCACTTAAATAAATCTGGAAATCTTAAAATCTAATCTTAGCAGACTACTGGAATGGCTTATATCTCAATATGTGACTGCAGTATGCTAACAAGCTCCAGGCTCTCTAAAATGCAGCTGCTATGTTGTTGTCAGGAATACCTAGATTCCAATTGGCTAAACCTGTATTATGGAAGCTTCATTGGCTTTTAGTAAAAACAAAGATTGAGTTTTAAGGCTTGTGTATCACCTCTATGGCCCTACTTGACTCAGGCCCTAAATTCCTCAAAGACAGGCTCAGATGGTAACAGCCAGAGAGGCCTCTGGGCTCTAGCGCCGCCAGGAACATTGTCTGTCCTAAGTTTAAGCTTTCCACCTGGGGCAGGAGAAGCTTCTTAGTAGGGGCTTCAAAACTTTGGAATTCCCTTCCACTGAAAGTAAAACCAATGCCTTAACTACTGTCTTTTAGAAAGGCTCTTAAAACCTGGCTTTTCAGCTAGTTGGCCAGGCATTTATTCGTATCCTTGCAGTGCCTAGATGCCTCCGGGTAATTGTTAGGCTTTATAAAAAACATTTAACATTAACATAGTTGTGCCGCTGGAAAAACAGTGCTACTCTGATGCTGTTCACACCGCTTAAAAGAAATTCTAATCGTAAATTATGTGTGTTAAAATAACTCCAGTTTAAAATGCTGTGTAGTAGATATATATCTTACGGAGACCTGATGAAGGCCTGGCTCAGCCTCCAAGGGCTGAAACATGGGTTACAAGATGCAGAGAACGGCACATCCCTGCACGCAGGGTTTACTTTGTGTCATAGTTATAAACAACACTATGTCTTATAGATTGTGTTAATTACAGAGCCTGCATACACCACAATGGTGGCTTCATGGCGCTCTAGACTGAACAAAAAAAAATGGTTGTGGTTAACCATGAGTTTGGAAGCAAGAAGACATTAGACCTAGTAAAGAGCAGCTGTTAATGGCTGTTTGCAGGCCAGATGGTTTCACGTTTGATTTCACTCCAGAGGCTACCTGATCCATATCATAGCGCCCAGACATCCAGAAAAGTGGCCACCATATGGCATCCGCTTTCTCTGTGGGACCTGGAGACAAGCAAGACTCTCTGTGCTCTATCTATGAGCAGGAACATAATGTTCAAAGTGGATGCATATCCCTGATGCCTCCTTTCCATAACCCCTTCGCCGCGGGGCTAATTCCCCCGCGGCGCTGGGGGTAAGGGGGGCGCGTACAGTGCCACGGTGCTTGTGATGAGCTTGGCTCATCACGCTACACGGTGGCGCTGTGCTCATGACGAGCTGAGCTCATCATGACCACGCCTGTTTCCGTGGAACGCTCAGCACAGCAGGGGAATTATACCCGCGTGTGAGCGCAGCGTGGGCCATGATGAGCTCAGCTCATCATGAGCACAGCGCCACTGTGCCTCATGACGAGTTGAGCTCATCATGAGCACAGAAGGTGTTAAACACATGTGTGAGCCAGGCTTTAGCTACAAACCAATCCTTGCTCCTACAGGCCTCAGACTGGAGCTGAAGTTTCCGCAGACACCTCTCGTCAGATGCAGCATCAGGACGGCCCAGACAGACACAATGACAGTACTCTAGGGGAGATGAAATAAGTAGCCTAGAAATGCTTAGGGAGGAATAGCCAGACCTTCCGGATGAGCTGTAGAAGACAGGAGCAGCAGCAGTCAAAACATTGATGTGAGCTTTGGTTGAAAGCTCCTGGTCCAGGAGGACGCCCCGGGTCTGCACCTTTGCTGCAGCAGGGGAGGTAAGCCCCCCAGCATTGTCCCATCTGGACTTGCTATTACCAGCAATCATGTCCACTAGCACTGAGCTCTAGAAGAACATGGGCAACCATTGCTGGATATCAGTCAGTCTACCTGGATGACCAAGGAGAGAAGTATCTGTCTACTTGTCCAGGTAAATAAGTAGCTGTGTCGAGGCCATTGTGGCAAGGCTTTGCAGCAAACGCATCTCATGAGCTCCAATAACGGGTGCACATAGATTCAGGGTATCATAGATGACAGGAACCTTAAAGTCCCAAGAGAGGCTTGTAATGTCCTTTCAGGAAACATAAGCCACCTCATCGTGACGTCATTATCTGCTGAGTCATCTACTCTTTGCATCTTCACTGCACGGTCCACATTTCAAAGGAACCCACCCTGTACCACTGAGTCGGGCAATGCACTTTCATAAATCAGAAACCAGCTTAGCGTAATGTCATTATCTGCTGAGTCGTCGACTCTTTGCATCTTCACTGCAGGGTCCACAATGTCAAAGGATCGCGCCCTGTACCACAGAGTCTGGTAAGACACTTTCAAGAAACAGAAGCCAGCTCAGCGTGATGTCATTATCTGCCGAGTCATCGACTCTTTGCATCATCACTGCACGGCCCACCATGTCAAAGGAACCTGCCCTCTACCACAGAGTCTGATAATGGCCTTTCATGAAGCAGAAGCCAGCTCAGCGTGATGTCATTATCCACTGAGTCATCTACTCTTTGTATCATTACTTCACGGTCCATCATATCAAAGGTATACACCCTGTACCACAGAGTCTGATAATGCCCTTTCATGAAACAGAAGGCAGCTCAGCGTGATGTCATTATCTGCCGAGTCATGGACTCTTTACATCATCACTGCACGGTCCACCACGACAAAGGGATCCACCCTGTACCACAGAGTCTGGCAATGCCCTTTCATGAAACAGAAGGCAGCTCAGCGTGATGTCATTATCTGCTGAGTCACGGTCCACATTTCAAAGGAACCCACCCTGTACCCCAGAGTCAGGTAATGACCTTTCAATAAACAGGAGCCAGCTCATCGTGACGTCATAAACTCCTGAGTCATTCACTCTTTGCATCATCACTGCACTGTACACCATGACAAAGGAACCCACCCTGTACCACAGAGTCTGGCAATGCCATTAAATGAAACAGAAGCCAGCTCAGAGTGACATCATTAAATCCTCAGTCATCTACTCTTTGCATCATCACTGTACAGTCAACCATGTCAAAGGAACCCAACCTGTACAACAGAGTCTGGTAATGCGCTGTCAGGAAACATAAGTCAGCTCATCGTGACGTCATTATCCGCTGAGTCATCCACTCTTTGCACCATCACTGCACGGTCCACCATGTCAAAGGAACCCACCCTGTACCCCAGAGTCTGGGAATGCCCTTTTAGGAAACATAAGCCAGCTCATCATGACGTCATATCTGCTGAGTCATCCACTCTTTGCATCATCACAGCTGGGTCCACACTGTCAAAGGTAGCAGAGAGGTCCAACAAAACCACTTCCACCGCATTCCCATTATCCAAGATGGCCTTCTGTCAGCTTCAGCATTCTCCAATGAGGGATGACCATCTGCCATGTGTCAAGAGCCTTAAATTCTTCCGGGAACTCATATAGTTCGCTACAGGTTATTCCTAGACTTTGGTGACGTCCCAGAGGCGCATGATGAATGATGATGAACGTATAGCGCGGTTCTCTCACCAACGTTCCAGTGTCTACCGAGGCCGGGCTTTGCTTCGCCGCAGCACCAGCAGCAGAGGGCCGGGCTTAGCTCTGCCTGCTCCCTGGCCGGGCTTGGCTCCGCCGGGTCCCTCCCACCAGCAGTGACGCCTCTGAGCAGCGCCAGGGGGAGCATAAAGGCACCGCCGGTGCTGAGTGCAGTGGGGTTCTCTCACCAACGTTCCAGTGTCTACCGTGGCCGGGCTTTACTCCACCGCCGCACCAGCAGCAGAGGGCCGGGCTTAGCTCCGCCTGCTCCCCGGCCGGGCTTGGCTCCGCCGGGTCCCTCCCACCAGCAGCGACGCCTCTGAGCAGCGCCAGGAGGCGCATAAAGGCACCCCCGGTCCCTCGTCCCGCGGGACACGCGAGGGAGCGCGTCGGGAGAAGCCCGGGACCAGGGCGGGGCCGTCTGTGGCCGTCAGAGGCCAGAAGAGGCCGGGCTGGGCCACGGACTTTGGCTCTTCTTTCCCTGGACCCTTCTAAACAGTGAGATTTACAACCTAAAATATTTATCTTTATGTACTGTGGAACCTGTCTGATGCACTTGAACTAGAAGTAGCTTCGGGGTGATCCTTCCCTGCTGCAACAGTACCTGTGTTATAAAACCTGAAGTGCCTTGAATAGTAACCTAGGCCCCTTAAAATGTCGAAACTTAGATCGGCAAAAACATCGATTGAGACCAGGACAATGGACGACTACTTAGTTAAGGTGGTTAGCAAAATCAATAAAGAAAGGCGTCTTTCATTAAACAGAGTAAGCCCCCTGGCCTCACCAACAAGTCCAAAATCCCCTCTAGTTTCCCCTGTCCTGATGGGTAGTTGTAATGAAGATTCGTTTGTAATTACTGTTAACAACACACCCCCATTACATAGGCAGGAAGAGCGGAAAGAATTAGTCGAAATTACCCCGTGTTTGATCCAGACACCCTCTCCAAGGCCATCCCCAGCACCATCGCCGGTACGAAGAGTAGTGAGGGCATGTAGGAAGACACCGGTAAAGCGGGGTGGGGGGGCCAGGAAATCAAAAAAGACTGGGACCCTATCTACTAGCGTAGGGAGTGCAACTGAGTCCACAAATAACGCTGAGATGATTAATCTGCTCCCCGCCCATATTGAGCTACTGCAAGCATCATTGAATCAAAATTCGAACTTTTGATTAAACCTCTTGTAGTAAAATTAGACCAGGTTACACAAGAGATATCTAGGTATCTACATTAGGGGGACTTCTGAATTCACACCTGACCCTGACTAAAACACACAAGTGCCCCAAGGCTGGCAATAACGTAATAGGGGTTGCAGGTAGCTCCGGTAATGGGGGCCATATGGCAACAGATACTACACAAACCATACCATCTACTCAACCACCATTGGCACCAATCTCCAAACCACCCCCACCCCGCGAACCAGAAATTCAACCTCTTCCAACGAACTCTGGTAGCCAGAATACTATAGCTGGGGGGAATAATGGAGGGAATAATGTGCCTAAGAGAAGAGCTACAGTTAATCTTCCTCCAGAGTGTGTCCCATATACAGTTGTATTAACTAATGTCCCTGAGGTTGATTCTTGTCTTACTGACCCTAGGCTAGAAACACATGAGGCCCTAAAAAATAAAGGTTGAACAGGTATTGTGGTTTTCCACTCGCCTTCTCTAATGATATAATCTCAACACACAGAGTCAGTTGGATAGGAAATTCTAGGAAGAATACTAGGGGGGACTGTATTATTGTTAATCTCAAGCATCCGCAACATGTTGCCACAGTCCTACTTAGAGCAGCTTCCTTACCTATAGCTGATAACATTGTATGCGCACGGCCTCTTGGGTTTTTCTATAACCATCTCATCAATACCCAGTCTTCACAATCTGATCAGCCCAAGTTTCCTGTCTCTCTATATAGACGGGGTGTTGCTTGTTCTGCGCAAAATGTATATCAACCCCCATATAGACTAGATCCATATTGTTACCGGTTGGCTAGGCCGTACAATCAATTTGACCAAGCCCTACCACTAACCAATCGTTATACCCCATTATCTTCATTGGAGGAAAATGATTGACTGCCAATTGAACCTAGGACCGAAGCTCAGCCCCCACCACCTACTTTCAGAATTGTAACCTGGAACATTGCCGGTATTAAGGCTAAAGCTGGAAATGATGTGTGGATTAACTCATTAAAAACTTTTGATATTATTGTTCTCCAAGAGACATGGAATCAGTTTAATAGTTTCTCGTTGGATGATTACAACCATTTTTGCATCCCAGCAACCAGTAGTACCGCAGGTAGAGCTAAGGGCGGTTTACTAAGTTTATTTAAACTTGACATAAAGGGCACACTTTCTCAGTGTACTTCAGGATGTGAGAACTGTCTAATTGTTGAACTTTCTACCCCGGACAAGGCCAGGATCTTGTTTATTAATTTTTATAATTCAAATGCAAATGAGTGCACCAGTTATAATTTGGATGTACTGGATCCATTTTTGTCAGTCAACAGTGTAAATGTAAATACTTTTGAAATAATATTCCTTCAGGATTTTAATATTCACTCCTGCAACCTACCGTGTACCAGTCCTGAGGAAGAAGGCCCTCCTTATTCTTCACCTATCCACCTGGAACATTCTAGACGGGAGGAGTATCTAGAAAACTTCCTGGCTAGATGGAATCTATACGAGTCGGGTTGCGGGGATGGTAAATGTAGGTCCCCTACATTTAAGGGAATAGATGATGGCACTATCATTGACTACATCTTTATGTCTTCTTATTTGTTGTGTAAGGTTTTAATATATAATACAGAGGTCTCGGTCTTTAGTGACCATAATCCGGTGTTCATGGAAATATTGTCTATGGACTTATTTTCCATGAAAGCGGTGACACACAAAGGTGGCCTAAACGTGACCGTTAAAGATCAAGGACGTAGGCTAAAATGGACAAATATAGTCCCTGAAACCTTTCTGCTAGAGGTATTGAATAAAGTCGAGGATGAGGTGGCCGTATGCTTAGAAAATCGGGTGCAAAAAAAAGAAGTGGTTCTTGCCTTCGATAATGTCTGTAGAGAAATAAACCAAAGTTTACTTGCTAGTCCAAGAAAGAACTCGCTGTATGGCAAGAGATGGTTTAATAAAATATGCTCCAAGGCACACAGAGAACTACTAAGAGCCCTGAAGGCCACTCCTAAAGACCGAGCCCCAATAGCTAGCTTAAGAATTGCGTATAAAAAAGCCATCTTTGATAGAAAAAAAGAGTTGAAAGATGACGCTTGGGCCCGATTACTTGACCCAGATACCCTAAAAAATAGTGGACTATTCTGGAAAATTGTAAATCAACCATTATTCTCGGGTGAGGAGAACTCCCCATTTGAGGCTAATATTCCAGATGAGGGTTGGATAAAACACTTATATTCTGACCCTAGTAATGAATCTCATATGGGGGACACCACTTTCATCACTGAGGGTTCCGTTGTAACCTTCGAGGTCGCAGAAGTGGAAAGAGCGATAGATTTGGCCCTAAAATACAAGGCTCCAAGACCTGATAGGGTCCCTGCAGATATTTTTAAATGCGCTCCAAAACTTTGGTCAGAGATCTTGTTTAACGTTTTTAATGTTCTAACCCATGATAACATACTGGCCTCATGGAAAATTTCAATTATCATCCCCGTTTACAAGAAGGGAAACAGGCTGGACCCCTCCTGTTACAGACTCATTTCTCTAATTGACTCCTCAGTCAAAATACTGGGATGGGTCATTTTGTTTAAACTGAATGAATGGGTGAACGAGAGAGGGGTCCTATCAAACGTGCAATATGGGTTTAGACCAAAGAGGAGCACACTAGATCAAGGTCATAACTTGCATCTGCTAGTGGATAAATATACCAAGGCCAAGGAGGGGTCCATGTACTTGGGGTTCATGGACCTCTCCTCAGCTTTTGACCTTGTAAACCGGTCAAAGTTGTGGAAAATCCTACTCAATATGGGTCTTGACAGGGCTTTAGTCAATCTTCTGGCGGACTTACACTCTGGGTTATTAGCTTCCGTTAGGGTCACTTCGGAGGGCCGCTGTTCCAGTCATTTTTACTCAGAAAGAGGGTCAAGCAAGGGTGCATCCTGGCTCCCCTTCTATTCACGATTTACATATATGCCCTGGAACCCGCACTAAGGGAGGCCACCCTTGACATTCCGCGTGTAGGAGAACTTGGTATTCCAGTACTTCTATACGCGGATGATGCTGTCCTTCTTTCGCGGACTGGGGTTGGTCTACAACGCCTCCTGGACGTTTTTGAGAATTTTATGGGTTCCCTGGACCTTAAAATAAATGTTTAGAAGTCCCAGATTATGCTAAGGAAGGAGTATTCTAAAACCTTTACTTGTGGAAAAGAAGAACTTTGTAGAGTACCTACATTCCCCTATCTGGGGATTACTTTCAATGAGAGAGGGAACTGGGGACCGCAGTTAAAAAACAGAAACATTTCCCTGGCAAGAACCTCCTCTGCTCTCCAGGGTTTCTCGAAAAAACTGGGGCCCCGGCCAATAGTAGCACTAATGAAAATTTACAAAGCAAAATGCCTCGCAGTGGCCACTTACGGTAGCTCAATCTGGGGATATAGCTCCCCGGATTGCTTACAGATTACCGAAAACAAATTCTTGAGATCTGTTCTTTCTGTGCCACAGTCTACCCCTTCATATACAATTCATACTGAACTTGGGGTAGGCTTTATCTCAGATATGATAAAAATGACCCCTCTATTAGCATGGATGAAGACCTGGCTAAATCAGGAAATTCCCCTAAACCACATCATTTTGAAAGATTTTTTAGAGCTAGATAAAAATAATAAAATTCAGTGGCTGACATACATCAAAAATAGCTTTGACAAGTTAGGGAGACCAGAGCTTTTTTCCTCACCAAAGTCAATAACAACAAAGGACCTTGCACTAATTAAGGGTGCAATGGGAGAAATGCTAAGCCTGGAGAGAGAATACATGGAATTAAAAAAACCTACTGTGAGGACTAACATCATTATATCCACCCAAGAAGGACCTGAAATGTATCTAAATATTGTGAATCGACCATATCACAGGTTCCTCCTAACTCGATTCCGGTTTAATTTGATTCATTTTACCCTTGGATATTTCCCCAATTGGAGCACCCCTGAAAATGCAATGCTGTGTTCTTGTGATAACTTTTCCACTCAGAACACAATGCACTTTTTGATGTTCTGTGGTCATTACACGGCATTAAGGGCGAAATTCTTGATCCCTATTTTAAAGGAGGCTGGGTTTATTCAGGTTAAGCCAGCTCTTTTGTATTTGCAATTATTGCAGACCCTAGGATCATGTTCCACGTTGCTAGCCTCTTAGTGGGTGCTGTTAGGATTAGGAATAGGAATACGAATGACAACTCCTAAATGATGAATTGAATTGGGATGAAATCGAGTATAATGTTTGCACAATGAAACTGAAATTAGGGTATCTAAAAAGTATGACGTTTTGTATCCTTTTTATCATGACCTCATTTTTTATGAATTTTAAAGGGAAATTTTTTAAGGTTTTTATATATTTGTTACTGTGTACAACTAATTCTGATTTTAACATGTATATTTAATGTATTATAGTGCATGTAAATTTTGTATGGTTCTATAGTCTTTTTATGATATTGATTTATCGAAATAAAGGATTTTGACTGACTGACTGTATAGCGCACAGATGCTCCAAGGAGTATGTTGGCGCTGATGAGAGTTCGGTGCATCATTTCATTACTTTCTATACTTGTTTGTAATGCTGGTGTGAATAGTGCTCACACGTTTGAGGTAAATAAAGGCAGTAAAGGGAATACAACTCAATACACCCCTTCCCTTAATCAGAAAGCTCTCTTGTCTAAAAATAAGAAGTGATAACACCAGCTCTGCAGGTTAGATCGGGATAAAGTCCCTAGTTACAGAGAACGAGACAGAGAGCTTTAGTGTTCTGTTCATTAACAGAGAAAGGACGGGAATCAAAAGCAGCTCAGACTGTTTTGGGATCACAGACAAATGAGGGGAGATTATGACTCACCCACATACGCCTGGAGGTCGCACACAGTGGTGTTGGTTTGAGATTGTGGTACCAGTCCATTGTTTTTCAGACAGTTATCAAACTTTACCTCCTCGGCCCCTGAGTAAATGAAAAGTATACAGCCCTGCCACATAAAAGGAATAACGTCATTCTGCTGAGCCTAAACCCAGCAGGACCCCAGCAGACTCAGTTCCTCTAGCTACAGTCAGTGGAAACGTTGAATTTCTGCGGTGGAGTCTGCACTGGCTCTGCCCTCGGAGACCCTTTTATTTATTTATTTATTATTACATTTCTTAAGCGCTCAGCTACCCATGGGTTTCCCGGCGCTGGGAGTAAAAAGACAGTATGCCAAATGAGGAGGGAGTCAAGTCAGCGAACTTACATATTAAAAAGCCAGGTCTTGATTCCCTTGCGGAAAGTAAGGAAGCACATTTCAGAACGCAGAGGGAGGGGTAAAGAGTTCCAAAGAGAGGGAGCCAGCAGAGAGAATGAGCGACCTCCCATTTTTGCTCTCTTAATGCGTGGGATCCTGAACTTATTCTGGGTGGAAGACCTAAGTGTGCGCGGAGGGAGATATTGCTGCACCAGAATAGATAAGTAAGGGTGAGCTTTACCGGTCATGATTTTATGCATGAAACATAATGCCTTAAATTTGACCCTGCTCTCGATCCGTAGCCAATGTAGATTACGCATGTGGGAAGAGGCTGAGGATCTGGCGGGTAGTTTACAAATAAGGCGAACAGCCATATTTTGTACTACCTGGTACTTCTTAGTGACCTCCTTACAGGCGCCCAAAAGCAAGATGTTACCATAGTCCAGGCGTGAGATGACAAGAGCCTGGACTACAGATTTCAAAGTGTCAGCAGGCAGCATCCACGAGATTTTCCTAAGCCACCTGATGATGGTGGTACAGGTGGCAGAGACTTTCACGACGTGCTGCCTGAAAGACAATTGGTTGTCCAGGAGGACCCCCAGGTTCCGGGCACAAGGAGTTGGAGTGGGAAGAGGGCCCATCTCCGGCGGCCAATGTTGTGGGCCCCAGAGCGAGATGTCTGAGCCAAACAGAAGCAATTCTGTTTTCTCCCCGTTTAATTTTAATTTGTGCTCCAACATCCATGCCGAGATCTGTTTTAGTCCAGCTTGAAGAGAGGAGAAAGGGAGGTGCTTGTTGGTGGAGAGAGAGTAGATGACTTGAGTGTCATCGGCGTAAGAATAGATAGAGAGACCTGCCTGTTCCGCCAGAAAAGCAAGAGGTCTCACATATAAATTAAAGAAAAGAGGACTGAGAATAGAACCTTGTGGAACACCGTGGTTAGAGGGAAAAGAAGAGGAAACAGAAGTAGAGGAAAAGACTTGAAACGTGCAATTAGATAGAAAGTTAGCGATCCAGGCCAGGGCAGCACCATCGACACCCACCTCTCTCAGGGAGGACAACAGGATGGAATGGGAGACGGTGTCAAATGCGGCACTCAAATCAAGCAAAATGAGTGCCACGGTCTCCCCGTTGTCCACTTTTTGCCTGATGGATTCTGACACACCAAGGAGAGTGGTTTCAGTCGAGAAGCCAGCCCTGAACCCGGAGTGAGAACCATGAAGAAAGTTAGAGGTTTCCACATGAGAATTAAGCAGAGAGTTAACATGTTTCTCCAGAATTTTAGAGAAGCATGAGAGTAGCGAAATAGGGCGAAAATTAGATGGGTTGTTGGGGTCTAAATTGGCTTTCTTTAATAATGGGACCACCATAGCGTGCTTCCATTCGTTGGGTACGATAGCTTCAGAAAGGGAGGCATTCAAGACCTCCAAAATAATAAGGAGTAGAGTAGGGTCCAGAGAGCTCAGAATTTGAGGGGGCATGCGGTCAAGCGGGGATCCAGATTTTATGTCCTGTAAATACTTTTGTAGAAGCAAAGGGGAAATGGGATCCCAAGCAAGAAGTTGGGGAAGCGAGGAAGTGCGACAGACAGAGGTAACAAGTGGGGGAGAACATGCAGGTAAAACAACTTGAGTGGGTACAGCCGAAGAGGAATTAAAGGAGTCATAGATCTTCTCGATCTTTTCAACAAAGAAATTGGCCAGAGCTTCACACTGGGGGGTATCAAGAATAGGGGCCTTGGGTACAGTAGATGCACCTGACAGCTCCTTCACTATTTTGAACAGGGCCTTAGGTCTATTCTGTGCCGCAAGGAGCGTAGTGTTCGTAAAGGAAGCTCTGGCGCTATCACATGACGCGTGGTAGATTTTAAGAGCGGCCTTATATTCCGCTTTCAAAGCAGCATCATAATTGGAACGCCATATGCGTTCCAATTTTTTGCATTTAGATTTTTCTAGGCGGAGAGCGTCAGTGAACCAGGGAGCAGGTGGATGAAGAATCACCCTTGACCTGACGGCGCACCAATCAGAGTGCAGTAGGGTCATCATCATAGTCCTTCCTCTTTCTTTAGAGCAGGAAGAGCATCACTAGGTCCCATGTTTACTGAGATTTTTTGTCGGGATTGTGTCACTTTTTGGCGCAGCCTGAAGGAAAATCTATTTTGGGATTTGAAAAGCCTGATTTGCCAGTCTTTTCTTTGGGGGAAAAAAAGTAAAGTAATGTAGCGGACTGCTCTACCTAGAGATACCCTGATTCAGGGAGGTGTCACATGGGTCGCGCATAGAAGTCCCTGTGCACCCACCCATGTATTTTGATGCAAAGCTATACTTACAAAGGCTTGTAAACATGGGTTAATGGCAAAATGCATTGACATGATATTGTAAACCTGAATCAGCGTCAAAATCCATGGGTGTTGCATGGGAACACCCACAGCAACGTGCATGGAGCGCCTCTCGGGGGCAGAGTACGGCAGCGGAGTGATTTGCGCCGCCTTGCCTTACTCCATATCTATGAGGCCCTGCAAAGCCACGCAGGGTGGCTTTACTTCGCCTCATAGGTCTGATTGCATGGTCTGCACCACCGGAGCTTCATAATAGTGGCGCTCCTACGGCGCAAGCCTCTAGTAAATAAGCGCCTTAGTGTGGCAGATGCTCTGATGACAAAGAAGAATCATGAGTGGATAGCATGTATTTTTGGTCCCACTTAGAGTTATTTTTGGTTTCACTGAAGCAAGAGCTCCACTTTGAAGCAAGACTTAAAAAGACCAAGTGCTGCTACTGCCTGAACAGAGAAGAATGCTTTAAACCTAAGCACCTTCCAAAAAGTTGATATAAGATTTGAGAATAAGCTTACACTCCTTGCAAGTCTGGAGCGTGTGAAAAAAGTGCTCAGTAGGTACTACACAAAATGAAGTGAAACACATTCCTTCAGAGACAAAACAAACATTATAGATGCAGCTAATGCAATGACTTCCTGGACTCTATGGGCCTGATATGCAAAGGTAAAGTTACACTTATGTGTAAGTTTACAATTGTTTGCTATGAGTCTCCACAAATAAAAAGAGCTATCTTTTTATGTGCGGAAACTCCACACCCGTAAGGAAGCTACTCGTAAATTCCTTTGTAAATAGCAAACAATCGTAAACTTACTCAAAAGTGTACGTGTACCTTTGTGAATTAGCTCCTATCAGTGTATCCAGCTTTTAAGGCAAGCATTGGGTCAGCATTAATCATAATGTACTGGTTCTATATGACTCTAATTGGGTCTATATGTACCTCAGTGGTGTCCGGTCATCTACCATAAGACCATATCTAAGGGGATGGGTCAGTTGCTATTTCAGTCTCCGTGATATTTATTTTAGTTTAAGCAAACCTGGCTATACAACAAACAGCTTGAAATCTATAAATCACAGACTTCCTTCAATGAGTCCTACAAATTCAATATTTATTGGCATTAGCCATAGGACAAGGGGTCAGATGCATCACTGTACTGGCTGCAAAACCTGGTTGCAATGTATGGCTTGTATTTTTGCGACCAGCGTAGAATTTTGCCAACGGATCTCAGTACTAATAGATCAGGCTATAAAATTCTGATTTAGAATGGGTTGGTATCTGACCTACTTCATTAATATTCATGAGATAAATTGAAAAGTGCTTCCCAGCCTGATGGGGCACAGTTAGACTGCAGACCAACACGACTACGACTGTGTTTAAATACCCTGGACCTCATTTATGAAAAGTGACGTATCGCTGCGAGAATATAGCGATGCGTCACTTTTCATTGCGCCCTTCTTGGGAAACCAATGATGCGTCATATTTACAATGTGAAGCATCAGGTCGCAAGGAGTTACAGATACGTCAGTATTTCTGACATATCTGTAGGCGCAAAAATGACGCATTGCTGGAGTGTGTCACAAAAGTGACGCAACTCCTGCAATGGGTCATTACACATGGGCATATCGAGCATCAGACCTTTTAAGGGCATTTATATTAGCCATATGTTTATTGCTTTCACAGTATACATGAAGAATGCCAAGCTTTCCTGCAGGCTGATCGGAGTGTAGTCCACTAGAAACAGGTTATCAGTATACATTAGGCACGGAAAATGGAGACCTCCAATTTTTAGGGAAAATAAGTTTCTTGTGGAAAGTTTACATGGAAAGTATTGAAAAGAAGGAAGCTAGAACAACAGATGCCATGGAGCTACTGATCATGCAGCTCGGAGCCCCCACAGGGCCACAACACCCACCGCCACCACCCCCAGGGCCGCCCCGAAAGCCCCCCCCGACCAACACAGAGACAGCGCAGACACAGACAGCGGACCTTCAGAAAACGCACCAGCCTCACAGACTTAACACCAGAGTATGCCATTGCCCACTACAGGCTCAAAAGGACAACTATCCTCCGCATCCTGAACATCATTGCCCACAGGCTGACGGTACCAACACAGCAGACAACCAACATCCCACCTCAGAAAAGCTGCTGCCGTGCTGCACCTGTTTGCCTCTGGTACCTTCCAACCTACAACCACCAGAGTCGGAGGAGTCTCAAACCCAGCCCTATCAAAGTTCCTCAAATCTGTCCTGGGTGCCATCAACAGCTTGGTACACCAGTGCCAATACTTCCCCCACACTTTGCAGGAATAGTAGGAGACCAAGCAAGGCTTCTACGCTATAGCTGGATTCCCACACATGTTGGGGACAACGACTGCACACATGTCCTGTTCCCTCTTCCGAAACTGCACACAATTACATCAAAAGAAAGCACACGAATTCCATCGATGTGCAGGCAATAGTGGACCACCAGGGACTCTTCAACAACATTGTCACCAACTACCCAGGCAGTGTACATGTTTCCTACATCTTCCGATAGTCCATCATCAACCAGTGCTTCCAGGTTGGCACCTACGGAAATGCACTGCTCGTTGGTAAGTACCAAATGAACACACCACACACCTTAAATCCACAATCATGCAACTCACAACTCTGGGAATGCACACATCACAAAGTCACATACAACATACCAAACAATATGCCCACCTACCAGACACGACAGCGCAACTTACTGTGGGAACCTGGGCTAGCCATGTACATAAGCCATCAACGGCATGGCACCTCAGCCACACATTAGCAGCAAGTGGGGTGAGTTAGGAACTAGGCAAGTGCGAAGGAGGCAAGTGACCCATAAATGAGAATGTACACAATGCCAACTGTGCTGTGGATGTGATGGACCGACTACAGTAAGCCAAGCACACACATATCCATGTTGACATACACTGCTGCTGTTTGGAGTGTGGTGGACAGTGGACACAACGATGTCACGCCAACCAGTGTGGGAGAACATGGAAATGTAGCTTGTGAAGTCCCCCCTGTAAGCGGGTGCGGAGTGGGCCAGCCAGCGGTGTGAATAAAAAGCACGTAACTCTGGGCGTGGTTCTCTTCCGGAATGCCCAACGTCTCTGCCACAGTGGCGCCTCTCACCCCGCCATGAGGCTGATGCCGTGAGTGGGGGTGCCTGCGATCCTGTGCACCTGATGCACACTGTGCCGCATGTCCCTGAAACCGTCTTGCCCACCCATGCGCAACCAGGCCCCACTGCTCACCTGCCGACACCAGCGTGTGTCCAAGAGGGCCCACCACGTGCCGGGACAAGCTCCAAGGCCTGCGACTACGGCAGCCTCCTCAGACCATCACAGCCTCCGCGAGCAAGGCCCACTACTCCTTTCTCGTTGAAGTACTTCACCGGCTGACACAGCGTACATGTAGGTCACACATTTGGACCTGAGTCTTGATTTCTTCATGTCAGTGTTCATGTCATTGTACAGGCCTCATCGCAGACCGCATACCCTTCCAGCTCTGGTGCCACTAAGTATGTGCCCCGAAATTCATGGGCACTCTCAAGTTGCACTTTGGTGGCATCTGAGTCCATGGGCTAGGGGTTGTCTACATCATCATGTAGCTCATACTGACATAGTGGTAAAGAGGAGTCTGTAGAATTCAACTCCACCATTTTCCTGTTTATTCTTACTTCTGCCCTCTGCATCATGCCCAGGAGTACACCTTCCACTGTACCCCGCAGCCCTCTGCAACATTCACCTTGGACACTGACGAGGACCCGCACAGCTCGTGTGGCTCCAACTCAGTGCAGCGCAAGTCACCGTACCGTGGTGGTGTGCCTGTGGCGGCCGCAGTGCTTCCTGGGCCACTCACTCTGTGCAGCTCAAGTCATGGACCCTTGACGTTTGAAGATTGTACTTTTGATTGCCTGATCACTGTTGTGGTTGTTGCCAGCACCAACCAACCCTGAGGGGTGGCTTACACTACTCAACACTCATCCAGCACTGGACAGGTGACCCTGGCAATTAAAGGGGCCAGGCACACGTGCACGTAGTCAGTTCCACAAACTCACTCAGTGTCTCCTTGTGGTCATTATGTATGCATGAGGGCCACTCCACATTATATTGTGCTGTGTACAGCGTGCGCAAACATGTCACCCCAGTCAGTGGGGAAGACCTGGCACATGTTGCCATGTCGTACCTCCCTGTGAGCGTAAGCGGAGTGGACAGGTGTACAGCAGTACAGTGTAGGGGTGTGGCTCCTCCACAAATGGATCTGGGTGTGGTTAAGTTTAGGCTTTGCCAAGGACTTATGTGTGTGTCTCTGTTGTAGTGTCTGCGTCACCTGTCCCACAATGGACAATGTTGCTATATAGCATGCCCCCGGAGTGCGGGCTCAGCCGCAGGGGTACATGAGGGAGGGCATATCTGCTCGGTGTCAGGGATCACAAATGCCAAATGTTGTGTGTATCGCTATCAGCGCAGCATGCGCCAAATGTCTACCCACAACCGCATGGCGAGTTCAGCCAGGCAGGTGCTCTGCATCTGTATCGGTCCTCTCCTTACAATGGGCCTACACACACATGGCCGGCCACCTTCAGCGCACATCATCACTGTGTCGTAGTCAGGCTTGTGGACATGCGCAGACAGGCAACCGCGCTGCACACACTAGTGACTATGTTCGGGGGAGGGAGGAGCAGCTGTGAGGCTATGCAATACACATGGATGTCGCTCATTTGCAACAGGCAGTTCATGTCATACAGGAATCACTAAGTCACACATATCACACACCAATGAACCAGTGAACCTGCCAACACATCATGCAGTGCGTAGTCGTGACTCATGTCCCTCTGCACTGTCATAGGTGACCAAGGATATGCACTCTCCGCTTGGATGATGACACCCCTCCGAGCCCTGAACACACAGGCCCAGAGGCAGTACTATTTGGCCCACAAACGCACCAGGGGCATTGTGGAGCGCACACTTGGCATGTTGAAGTCACTTTTCAGTGCCTGGACGTCACAGGTGGAAGGCTCATGTACAGCCAAGACATTGTGTGCAAGATGATCATTGCATGTTGTGTGTTGCACAAAATATCTGGACGCAGCAATGCCCCATGGATACAAGTGCCAGATGTACGGGACGATGATGGTGAAGATGAGGCAGGTGGACCACACCCCACTGCAGCCACAGCAGGAATAGCCCTTAGGAACACCATCATTGACAATTTCTCCTCATGTTAACGCCACATTGTGACGGTCCTGGGCAATCAGAGGACAGTACGATGAATGATCACAGACAGAGCATGTGCAAAAAAATGTATTTCAAAGAACATTCCCGGCGTGCATGTCACCGATCTGTACAGGCACATCACCCAGACAAGTGTGGGTGGGACATGTAGTGCTTGCAATTTTGGAAATTGGTAATGGATGGTGGGTGGGTCACCTCTGTGCAGTGAGGCTGTTTAGGGTGTCACGTATTAGAACTGCCAATTTTGTGTGCCACAGTTGGAACAGTATCCCACTCTTCGGCTTTACACATGTGTCCGAATTCAATTCATTTTACCTGTTATTTGTGGCCTGCAGGTGACAAAAGGGCTTCTTTTGGGCTCTGATATGTGCTGCCACGATGCAGGGATGCGCCCTGTGACTCAAGTCCCATGACATGGGCAACATGTACAGGGGAGTCACTGCCCCTACATTAGTCCAGGCTTTCATTATTGTTTGGTCATGGACATGGCACGTCTGTGTGCAGGGGTTGTTTTTTGTTCCTCTGCAGTGTGAAGAGGAGATGCGGTTTCACAGTGTGTCCCATGTCTGTTACCGCATTGGCGCAGGTTACATACAGAATGCATGTCAATGTGCATTGTGCCTGTTTGTGAGGGGATGCCTATCTGATGCGGGACAATGGTCATTTGTTCTACGTCACAGCTGTGGGGTTGTGCTCCTATGCTGTCATCTCACTGTCATTTTTTACTCTGCTCTTATGGTGCATTTCCACGCATGGGAATCAAAGGCCTGTCGCTGGTTAACGCTGATGTTTGTATTGCGATTGGCCTCATCGCTACAATTTTCGTGTTGGTGTTTCGCATTTTTGCTGCGTCATGTTGACTTTAACTCAGACATTTGATGCGTTGACGTGTGCCTAGGCATAGTACCTCAGTATTGTGCATACTGAGTTAACATGGCGTAATTTTCCAGCGATGGACTGCGATATGAAGAGTTGCGTTAAGCTAATTTTGCAGTACTTATCACACGTTCTTGAGAATATTCCTCAGGGAGTTTCCACCTCCATTGAAGAAACTGATCATTAAGCCTTTCAGACCATCTCAGGGACTTTTACTATCAACAATTATGAAAATGAATCGTTGTTATGGGTAGTGAAGTCATGCTGTGTAAAAGCCACCTTGTCTGCCACTGAAAATGGTATTTGTTCAAACTGTTCAGTTTTTAATAAAGTATATGTTGATTCTTTCTTTGCCATTGTTCTCTATGTGAGTGTTAAATTGTAAGGTCCAAACATTTCTGAAACATTTAGAAGCTGCCAAGGAACACGCCCGCACGCAGAGCTTGAGATGCCCAATTCAGTTGAGGTGCAGACCTTGATCTTGGCCATGTTGGGACATACTTAAGTCATCTTGTAGTAGGTCAAATGCAGTTGACACTATTTTATTTGGGGAATATACGGATAACGTATGGATGCCGTTGTCTACCACTTGTGGTGCTTTTTCTAAGTTTTCCTTATCAATTTGTCTAATCCTTTCAGCTGCTTTCTGCTGTGAAACCTTCCATAACTCATTATAAACAGCATGAAATGCGCATGTGTCTGGGAGGAGATGGACCTTAAAATAGGGTCCACAATATTTATGTTTTCTTTGAGTAGTGACGTAAGCTGTTTCACACTCTGCAGACTGACAAATTGCAGCCATGTGACATAATTTAGCCACACTAAGTATTTATTATTACAGGTTTATGGGCACTATTATATCGCGGATCAGGATGTCTTGCTTAGAAATCAACAGTTTTGGAAAGTAACATGGCGTGACGAAACTTGAGAAGGTCCCCCTGCAAAGTACGTGGAGGGGGGTCTCTGTGCTACTGACACAGTAAGAAGCTCTCAGACCATGGACCCGCTGCTCGTGCACAGCCCCGGAAGGGGCCCCCTGCAGCTCCACCCCTCAACCCTCCAGCACCACAGGGGCTCCCTGCAGGGACTATCGCTACACCACTGGAAAGGAAATGATTCATGCATTCCAAAAAATGTTACTCGTGTCCCTCACAGCCCATGTATCGCCCCCATTAGACCAAATGGCGTTCGGATAAAATGGGCTGGTCAAGATCACAGGCACAAATATGGTGACAATCACATAGAGATGCTGCAACATGCACCTCCAGACAACAAATGGCATCAGATTTCACGTGAAACATACAGACCAGGTCAGCCTTGGAGTGGAACAGCCACAACCATCACACGCATTTTGGCTTCTGTGAAAGGTTCAGATTTCAGGACCCATTGAAAATCCAGCATGATGTCATTATACAATGCCAGAATGAAATCCAAATCTGTTTAGGGGAAGAGGTCGACCCAGTATTGTTGCTTGATAATTTTGCGAAGATTAATAATATTGTAGAGAACCTTCTGTTGAAACCAGTGCATGAAAATAATAAACCTAAGGCGGGCTGGTTTGATGATAACTGCGTAGTGGCCCTGGGTTGCCTTAAACGAGCCCTGGGGTGTAAGCCAAGAAACCCGGATATAATTAAGGCCTCACGTGCAGAATATGTTTTAGCCCTAAAAACTAGAAAATCGGAACTGCAAAAAATAGCCTAGGAAGATTTAAGCCAGGCAGCTTTTTGAAGGATGATCATATACCGGAACTTAATTCCTATATTAATTGTAATACTTGGGTAGATCATTTTTCAAATATTTTTATTCCAACTGCTAAAGACGCCTCATCCACCTTGCCCAATCAAAATGCTGACGAATGGCCCATAATGCCTCTGTCAATTAGTATCGAGGAAGTATTTGAGGGCATAACTGGTAGTAAAGGGGGTAAGGCACCAGGCCCTGATGGGGTACAGGTAGACCCTTATAAAAATGAAATGGCTTTATGGTCGCCATTTTTAACCAGAGTTTTTAATGTCGCAGTTGAGACCCAATTTCCATTATCATGGGGCCAGTCAATTATAATACCGATTCATAAGAAGGGAGTAAAGACTGATGTTTGTAACTATCGTCCTATCTCCCTACTCGACTCGTCTATTAAGATCCTGAGTAGAGACATGTTATCCAGATTAGAAGCCGGGTCCAAGAGAAGTCAGTCCTCATGCAAGTGCAATATGGATTCAGACAGGGAGTTGGCACACTAGAACAGTGTGTCAATCTGGACCTCTTGATTGTCAAGTATACACTAGCCAAGGAGAGAAATATATATCTATGTTTCGCTGACCTCAACAGTGCTTTTGAGTTGGTAGACCATTCTATTTTATGGCCCTTACTGTTAGATATGGGTGCCCCCAAAGAGATAATATAAATTTTGGCTAGATTATATGGGGAATTGTCAAGCAAGGTGCGGTATGGTCATCTTGGCGAATATACTCCGCCTTTTACAGTCAAAAGAGGCATCCGACAGGGCTGCGTCCTAGCTCCACTACTTTTTTCATGATTTATTAATGAAGTCGACGCAGCCCTAAAAACTGTGCGATTCAGATGCACCTAGGGTGGATGGGAAGTCTGTCCCGATACTTTTATACGCAGATGATGCGGTTTTACTTTCCTGCACCCCTATTGGGTTACAGCGTCTTATTGATAATTTTACTGCTTTTATTTCTAAAAGAAAACTTTTAATGAATAAATCAAAAACCTTTGTAATGGCGTGCGGTAGGAACCCTATAACATCCAGTTTTTATTATATTGAAGGATCTAAGGTTCAGACAGTTAAGACCTTCTGTTACTTAGGCATTACGTTTGCAGGGAACATGTCATGGGCCCAGGAACAGGAAAATGCCCGTTCTAAGATGCTTAGAAACATAAATGGGATTTTTAGATTCTCGGCCAAATTGGGGAATCGATGTATCAAAGACATGCTGACAATCTATGAGATACGATGCCTCACTGCCGCTCTTTACGGGGCAGGTGTTTGGGGCCACGTTCAGAGTAATTTATTACAACAAACTGAAAAATCATTTTTAAAAGGATTGCTCTGTGTCCCCTCATCTGCTTTCACGGAATTGATACACCGTGAGGTGGGCATTAAGTATATTTTAGGTGTGGCCTCCATACGACCTATCCTTTTATGGAAATCTATATGGTCAAAAGAGGAAACACTATTTACTCAATCTATAATACGGGACTGCCTTAAAATGGAGCACGGTTTAAACATACCCTGGCTTAATTACATTGCCTATTGGTTTAAACTCTTATTTAATTGTGATATTCAATTGGATCCCGGGTGTATTGCCTCTATTGCTAGAGCTGAGTTAAAAATAACTTTGCTAGTCAACAAAATAGAGGCCCATTCCAGTGTTATTAGGAATCAATCTACTTTCCTCTTTTATTTGCAATTGGACCTTAAACAAGGTTTCCAATCTTACCTGTCAGTTGTAACAAGACCTTCACACCGATTTGTGCTGACACGTTTAAGATTGGGCATTGTACATCATATTGTTAATTTCCCTGTTATAAAACAGTGTTCTGCCCACGCATTCCCATGTGATGGAGTCTCTCGACAAAGTTGCCCCCATATGTTATTATTTTGTACATTTTAATCTTATTTTAGGAAATTTTATTTAAAACCTTTCTTTTTATATTATAATATTAGATCTACTACAGATGCTATGAATTTACTCCTTAGACTGGATGACCAATGATTGTGTTTCTATTTGCCTACATTTCTCCTGAAATCTATTAGCATTTGGAAATCTATGATCATTGACACCACTAGGGTATGATGAAATTGTATGCACTTGCACTTTTTGATAGGCCAATATATGCCCCAGTAAATGTGCGGCCCCCATGTAAATTATGCACTTTTGTAATATTACCATTACTATTATTTGCATTTTTAATCTTATTACCTTATAGTAAATGTCTGGGCCCTTATGTGAAATATGCACTTGCACTTTTGTATCTGTACTATTATGTTGATGAACTTGGCTGTATTTGCACTTCAAACCCACTGTTTTATATTTTTCTCTTTCTGATGTTATTATAGATCATTTATGACTGTATTGCTTATATGGTTGATTTATTTAACCGAATAAAAGCTTTCAAATCGAATCGATTCATGCATTTATTTGTATTTGTGCCCATAAATCCAACTTTCTAGATGAAACTAAGACGATTTGTAAGTACCATTTTTAATCATGTCATTTACAATATCATTAGACATATCTAGTTTCCGCTGCAATCCCTGATACGTGTTACTGTGGGAATGGAGGGGTTTCTTATATCCTTCGTGTTGCTAAATTCTAAACAGGTAGTTTGCTAAATCGTTTTATTCAGGAAAATCATTTCCCTCTGTATAATAATACAAGCTCTAAATAAGGCCTCTCTGTCTTTTACTTTTTAACCTAACACACTTTCAAAATTAATATTTTCTTTCCAATACTCATAACCTTGTATGTTTGGCGTTTTATTATATTTATCAGAATATATAAAACTGCTTGACAGTACATGCTTTCACGCTGCCTCCGGCTTTTGTTTATAATAAAAAGTAGCGGAGTCAGTTCTATTCTCACCAGAATAATAAGGACATTTCCCCATATAACTTGCAGTGCTGCCTACAGAATGTGTCCTAGACTGCTCCTACTGTGTGCAACAGTTTATTTCAAGACGGATAGTAACAATACATTTCTTTATAATTATAAGCATTCAAATACGGATATTTATTTTGAAGCGTGTGAAATGCTTATAAGTCAGGCTTTATATTTTGTATAGTTTCTACCCCCTGTATTCTGCTGAAATTCGAACAGGAGGTTATCATATAATCCACTAACATTTTATTGACATATGGTAATTGTAAAGTTTTAGTATGTAGTAAACAAAGAGATTGTACAGAGTTCCCCAGTGGGAGCCAATGGATTAGCTCAGGTTAGATTTTCTCTCACTGATTATGAAAAGGTCAGTGCATGGTGTAGACCCTTTTCGGAATATAAGGATACCTCACACAGGTTACCGGCAGGACAACTACTGTCATCCCAACCGATGGCCGTCCAGCGTCATCATTGGTATCCTGCTCCTACGGCAGGCTGGCGGTGCAATGCCCGTCGGGCAGCATGGGGGGCTGCACTTTGGCAGAGATCTTTTATTCCGAGCCAACGGGTGTATGCGTGTGAGGGGCCTAAAAAAGTGCAATAGTGAGCGTGAGTGTGTGTGTATTAAAAAAAAAGTCAGTAGAGTCCATTAAGAATTATTTTAATAGTCAGGCTCACTGCTTTATTAAAAGAAAGTAAAGGGGTATTAAGGAGTGATGGGCAATGGGACCAATCCTTATTCAACCCTTAATGTGAATTCGGTCGACATGTTTCTTGCCATAAGGGCAATTCGTCAGGACCTTGGTGCTCATATGATTGCTGGGATCCTCTCAAGTAAGAGGAATCCGGTATACGACCTGCACAGTGTCGCACAGTAAATGTATCCTTTGATGGACCTTCTGGAAACCTTTAGTCCCGTCTGAAGGTCTCACGAGCTGTCCAGGTGGGGCCAGCAACGAGTGAGGAGTTCCTCAAAAGTCGCTGATGGCAGGCATCTAGGCACCTACCCCGTCATCGTGGGAGGGGTAGGTGCCTAGATGCCTGCCATCAGCGACTTTTGAGGAACTCCTCACTCGTTGCTGGCCCCACCTGGACAGCTCGTGAGACCTTCAGACGGGACTAAAGGTTTCCAGAAGGTCCATCAAAGGATACATTTACTGTGCGACACTGTGCAGGTCGTATACCGGATTCCTCTTACTTGAGAGGATCCCAGCAATCATATGAGCACCAAGGTCCTGACGAATTGCCCTTATGGCAAGAAACATGTCGACCGAATTCACGTTAAGGGTTGAATAAGGATTGGTCCCATTGCCCATCACTCCTTAATACCCCTTTACTTTCTTTTAATAAAGCAGTGAGCCTGACTATTAAAATAATTCTTAATGGACTCTACTGACTTTTTTTTTTAATACACACACACTCACGCTCACTATTGCACTTTTTTAGGCCCCTCACACGCATACACCCGTTGGCTCGGAATAAAAGATCTCCGCCAAAGTGCAGCCCCCCATGCTGCCCGACGGGCATTGCACCGCCAGCCTGCCGTAGGAGCAGGATACCAATGATGACGCTGGACGGCCATCGGTTGGGATGACAGTAGTTGTCCTGCCGGTAACCTGTGTGAGGTATCCTTATATTCCGAAAAGGGTCTACACCATGCACTGACCTTTTCATAATCAGTGAGAGAAAATCTAACCTGAGCTAATCCATTGGCTCCCACTGGGGAACTCTGTACAATCTCTTTGTTTACTACTTCCTAGGACGAGTACATTGGACCCCACTAAAAATCGTCCACTTTTATTCCCCTTGTTTGATACCAAAGTTTTAGTATGTGCCATAATCTGGCAAGGGATCCTTTCTCAAACCATGCCGACTGGTATAGGATAAGGCGTCATGTTCTCAGCATAGCCTCTTTGGACTCTGTGGGAAGAAAGATGAGTTGTAAATCCTTTTTTTACTATTTGCAGCACAGCTTTGTACAGAATACAGTGTTTGTTTACCACTAATAGTACAATAGTTATAATCATAAACGACGCAATAACGAAAAAACATTCCTATAGCAATCCAAACATAGGACCATGGTGGTATCAAATACCTGTTACGAAACCAATGCCATCATGCAAAACTACTCAGAAGTTCTGTGCTTGAAGAATTTGAAGATCAATTAATTTCAATGTATTGAAGATCAATCAATTTCAATGTATTGAAGATCATTCAATTTCAATGTCTTGTAGATCAATCAATTTCAATGTATTGAAGATCAACCAATTTCAATGTATCCGGATTCAGTCTCACTAATAGACCTGGAACTGATGGGTAACAGCTCCTCTGTTTTTGTCTCCATACTGGGTTCATGATATACCACAGCTTTCAATTGTGCCCTTGTTCCTGTAGAGACAAGGTCCCCACACTCCTCCATGGAGTTTAGCGCCCATAGATTGTCTCTGGTCCCAGTAGTTCTCATCCATGAACGCAGTTTTTCTCAGCCATTTAGGTCCTTACAAGGAATCACCTGCAGGATGGGGAGAGGATGGGAGGTTCGATCCCGGTTCCTCCTTTGTCGCATCTGTGTGGAGTGACTGTGGAGAACAGGCCACATGATGCTTTTTAACATAATCAATTGATACTTGTCTGTTCTTTCTTGAGCCAGGCAGGGGAGGCAAGGCTATCATTTCTGTGGCTTTTATATCCAACATAGGTACTTGGTTGATATGCCAGTCCAAACAAATGTTTGTCTGGAATATTTTCTCAAACCAGATCTCCTTCTTTAGTGATCAACTCTTCTGTATCTGGCAAAACCTTCTCTCCGCCGGGGGTAGAATGCTGGGTAATCAAAAAATTCCTGTATTTTCTGCAACGTAGTCAGACTTTAGTCTAGGTCTAGGGGTTTTCATCTGCCACTTTTCCAGAGTTGACAAGGCCAGGTATGTACATCGGAATTCTGAAGAGTACCTGTTGTGGAGTGTGAACTCCCAGCGCTCCCCTCGGCGAGTTATTTAATGCTCCCTAGACTTCATACAGATGATGGACCCAACTAAGACCTGTACTTAACACCCAGTCAATAATGCTTGCTCAGCGTGTCATTTACGTGCTCTGCTAACCAATTTGTATTGCTTTTGAATGGATTACTGAATTGGATGGACACTCCCATCTGACTCATTGCTTCTCTATAATCCTTTGCGGCGACAGCCAGACTATTGTCTAAATGAAATGTGTTTACCCTGCCTGAGGCAATCAAACACCCCAAATACTTTATAACAGTCCGAGCTTCAGGGGAACTTCAAGCACAAACCATAGGAAATTAGAACATGAATCAACTGCTACTAAAATATATATAAAGTAGTTATCAGATGAAAAGGGACCACAGCGGTCCAGGTACAACATTTGGAACGGTTTATTAGCAATCAAGAAGGGAGTTGGTTTTGGGCTCTTGACAATGGAATGTTTTATCTTCTGACAATCATCACATTTGTTTATGTAATCCTTGATTCACTCTTCTTGGTTGCCTCAGTGACTGCCAGTATGTCCTTGTTGATTCTCGGCTGACATCGGGTCCCTGCAGCTACTTTTAGAATCTGCACAGCAGCTTTAGGTCTGGAGTCAGCTGCAAAGTTCCCTAAAGCATGCATTCCATCATGATGGTGTCTTAATTTGTCTTAATATGTACCCCACTTGTACCAGTGGTCTTTTAGGATGGCCACCCTTCCTCTCAGCTCTTTATTTTTTATTGGTTTCCCTTTTCAGTCTCTGAATCCATTTCCTATCCAATGTGACAAACCCACATTTTAGGCTTTCACACTGAAGGAAGAGTCAGACACTGTCAGTGCGGCAACTCCTGGCTTAGTGCTCTAACTGCAAACCACAAGGCATGCATCCCTGAAACCTATGAAGTGCTGTGACCTAATGCTTGGGTGTATGCACGTTGTGGTTTAAATTTGCTGTCTTTAATTATTCCTTGTAGCGCTGAACAGGTTGCTGAATATGTCTGCATTATGCCCATGGCTGGTAGTGCTTACAAAAACTCTTATAGTTCCCAAACGGTTTCATTTCTAGAGTCAGAAGTGATTTTTGCACATATTGTAAACATGCCTGTGTTCTTAGTGTAGGACCATATTGTAGCTGCACATCTGCTGCATTCAAAGATAAGGCCACTTGAATCCATCTAGGATGTGGGGGTTGAGCATTCGGAATGCTAGCTTTGGTGGTAGCCTCAAGGGATGCTACCGGTGAAACAATAATTATTTGCTTTCCCGGTGCCAAAGGACACTCTTTCAAGATAGCTGTGTGTACAGCTGCAAGTATTTTCTCAGTCGATGTAAAACATGATTCTGCATTGGAGTACAAAAATGATTTGTATGCTATGGGAACCATTTGTCCCTTATTGTATATTATGTAAGTGAAAGTGCTTGGAACTGTTTCCAAAACGAAGTTGGTTTTGTTATCCAAAGTTTGTAAATATTTTGATTTTAACAAGTCTGCTTCGAGTAAACACAAACAATTTTTATGGTCCTCTATCCAATGTTTTGGAGGAAACGTGGAAGTCATTAAACTGTACAATGGTTTAACTCACTCAGTGTAATGTGGCAAGTAGGCTCACCTGAAATTGGACATTTTTAACAAAATCGAGCTCTAGTCCTTTTCCTTCACTGGATAGTGCATGGCCCAGGAAGAATACATTTAGGTAAGTTACTTTAGATTTTTTAAATGTTTATTTTGTAACAGTGTTATGGACCTGGCCCACTCTGCAGGGTTACCCCCAAACTTTTTTGCCATAACCCTCCTGTTTTATGAACCATCTTTTTGTTGTTTTTAGGACTCTGCACTTTACCACTGATGATCAGTGCTAAATGCTTGTGCTCTTTCCTTTAGCATGGTAAGTTTGACATACACTCAATTGGCACACTTAATTTACTTGTATTTAGTAAAGTGGTAGTATATGAACACAGGCCTGTACATTAAATTCTACAAGTGGGCCTGCAGCACTTATTTTGCCACCCACTTTAGTAGCATTTTTAATCATGTCTCAGGTGTGCAATTGCAGCCTATGTGTGCAGTTTTAAACTGCCATTCTGACCTGGCAAGATAAACCTTTTACCTGATGTAAACATTCCATTTTAATGCATATAGGTCAACCCTAAGGCCCACATGACAGGTGGAATTGTATTTTAAACACTGGACATGTACTTTTAAGGTGTACATGTCCTGGTAATGAAAAACACCTTAATTCGAATTTTATTACATTTAATAAGTGATATCATTTGATTGGGAGCAGGTAGGAAAGTCATGGTTGGTATCTGGGGCATTGCAAAATAAAATCCTCTTTAATGGTGGAGTTGGATTTTACGTCACAATTCTGAAAATGCCAGAACGTTGGCATTTTCCTTTCCTTACCATTTGGGGCCTGTAACCTATTTCTGGGTCACATGACTAGGTGTAGTTGACAGTTGGATTTCTCTCCTAGACAGCCACACAATATAAAGTCTGTGTGTTGGCAGGATTGGCTATCTCTGGCAGGATGAGGGGTGGAACATTCCCTACCATACTTGCAATTCAATGGGACTACCTCCCTCAACACACATAAAAAGATCACACTAGCTTACAGCCAGACTAGGACTTGGGATGAGAGTCAGGAAATTCTAGACACTTATGTAGGGAGACACTGCAGAAGCTTCCCTAACTTTAAAGTGTGCACCGAGTATAAAAAGGGAATCTTTAGACCCACTCTACAGATCACTTCTGGACCTGTGGAAGACTTAGAAGAAGATCTGCTGTGCTGCTCACCTGCAAGAAGGAGTGTCATGCTGCCCTGCAACTCTGCTTCCCTGCCTGAGTTTAAAGAACCAGACTTGCACCCAGGAGCAGAAAAGTAACTCCAGGGACCAGTTGGACGTCCTTCTGATCAGAGCCTCAGTGACAGAAAAGACTCTTGCCATTGTGAATGCTGCAACTGGACTCTTACTGTTGTGAGTCTTACCCTCCCCCCAAATGATGCTCCTCCAGACTAAAGGTAAAGTGGGACTACAGGTGCTCTGCTAACCCAGCTGTGGTCTCATCAGGGCTTACGCAGCGAAACGTTAATCCGATGCAGCTCTTTACAGTGCCTGATCGGAAACAACACAGCCTCGACTCAAGCCTGCATCGCAGTCTGCACAACCACTGCTGCACAAAATGCACCCTTGAAACAGACCTCAAAACTTCTCATTGGAACCAATGGAGAGCAATGCAACCTCAGCACAAGCCTGCATCGCAGCCCTCACAGCTCATGGGAACCACAGCTGTGGTTGCATCTTTGACACAGACCTTGTATTGCTTCTCAGGACTGACGCTGCATGGAACATAGCTCTGCAACCCGGAGTGAAGGTAAATTTGTCTGCGGGACTAACATGGTCCCTGAATCTGGCCAGCAGTCTATCTTGGTCAGCCTGGACTTGTGACTATGTCCGTGTCTGGTGTGGCCAGATCACCACGGTTGCCCATTTGTGATTGTAAGCAGTATTAAGCTTTTTTATCTACATTTTTTGAACTGCAGATCTTCGGTTCTACTTATTGGGATTTTGTCATTCTTATGTCAAATAATTCATGATGTTTTTCTCAGTTGTTTTTAAATTGTAGTGTGATTTCTCTTGTGTTGTGTTTCCACTCTACTGCTGTTATAAGTGCTGCATAAATACATTGCCTCTACATTAAGCGCCACTGCTTTCGTGACAAACTAGCAAGGGGTTAAGCACATATTAATTTGGAGTTTGCTTGTGTTTCACCCTGCCAAGAATTGTGGTCCTGCTTCAGCAAGGTTACAGCCCCCTCAACCAGTAGCCCCATTTCCTACAAGATGTGATACCAACATGGTCACTATCCGGTCAACCTTAGTTAACTCTGTAGCTTAATCATCATCCACGATTTAGATATAATCAATATTGAATAAAGTTCCAGGGTCTAGTTGTAAAATCGCTATTATTGAGGCTGAAAATTGAGCTGGACTATCCTAATACCCCGTGGTTAATCAACCAGGAAAAATGGGCTTCATTGGTCAGAGGTACTAAACGTAAGTGTTTGGAGGGGCATGGCGACGCTAGATGTACAACAGGAGGTGCTTCCAAGAGGCACCTCATCAGCCCTGGCCTTATCCTGTAAAATCTTGCTATTCCTTGTATTTAACCCCTTCGGTGCTCAGGACAGCCCCTGGCCGTCCGACTTCACGGTGAGCGTGTGCTAAGGACGGCCGGGGGCCATCCGAATCCCCCCCCACTCGTTAATTCTCCCGCACAGAGGGAGAATTAACACAGCGTGCAAGGGGTTAAAAGTTTGAGTAGCCTGCGCGTCTTTCCCTGCAGTATCCCGGTTCCCTGGGGGGCACAAAAAATGGTGGTAATTGATGTGGGGAGGTAATTTATGCCATGTTCACTGTTGCAGCCTGCTGCAGACCTGGATGCCATGATCAGGCCTGGTAGTGGATCCTGGGTTTCCTGATTGCCTTGCTGCCGACTATGAGCACAGGTGACTGGAGGCATCCTGTCAGGCCTCTATCTGGCTCTTGGGATCGGTTGGGCAGTGAGCGTACAACTTTCTGGGTGACCAAGAGCCCAGCCGCCTGCTCGGGTCTTACTGCTGCGTCAGATGTGCCCTTAAATCAAGTCCCGCTTGCGGATCCATGGCCTCCAAGCGGTGGGCACTCCAGTTCAGCACTTGATGTCAACCCGCAGCAGAGAGCCTTGTCTCATTAGGAGACTTTGAGATGGTCCCTAAAACTCAGCTGCCTGATAACACTAAGAAATACAGGCAGTGGCCCTTGACCCTGCTTGCAGGCCTGGTCGCCCCCCTACTGCCTACAGCTCCACCTGTCTGCCTGCTACTGCTCAACGCTGCTCGGAGCGCGAGCTCGAACCTTCTGTGCCCAGACTGCCCTGACCGCCGCTGCACCTGGTGTTCTTTCCTTGGTGTCTTCCTCCCTGTAATTTTCGTTTTTCCCCTTATCTTGACACCAGCCCTCCTATTGTCCCCCCTACCTCCCCCTCGTGCTCCTGCACCCCCCATTTCCCGCCGCTGCGCCCTGTGGACCCACCCACTTGCCTCCCGCTCCCGCCTCCCCGCTGCTCCCCCCTCCCTCCCTGCCTTAAATGGCGGCCGCTGCTGGACAGTAGGAGCGACCCCTGACCCTGCTTGCAGGCCAGGTCACCCCCCTACTGTCAACAGCTCCACCTGTCTGCCTGCTACTGCTCCACGCTGCTCGGGGCGCGAGCTCAAGCCTTCTGTGCCCGGACTGCCCTGACCGCCGCTGCAACTTGTGTTCTTTCCTTGGTGTTTTCCTCCCTGAAATTTTCGTTTTTGCCCTTATCTAGGCCCCAGCTCTTCTATTGTCCCCCCCAAACCTCCCTCGTGCTTCTGCACCCCCTGTTTTCCCACCGCTGCCCCCGGTGGCCCCACCCCCTCGCCGCTCCGCTCTTGCCTCCCAGCTGCTCCTCCCTCCCTCCCTGCCTTTAATGGCGGCCGCTGTACGGCTGCGCCGTATGCGCACCTAAGTCAAGCCCATCTGCGCTCGTCCGTGCCTGGACCGTGCCCAGTGCTAGGACCCCTGGACCCCGTGAATGTCACAACACCAGACTCCACTACGATGCCAGCAGCCTCCACGAACTCAATGCTGGAAAAACCCCACCTGCTTCCAGGCAACCCAGAAACGGACCCACAGACTTTTCTCCTGCCGCACCTTCAACTTCACCTGCGACAGAACCACCAAACCACCCAGGACTGGACACAACCACCTCCGCTGCATACTCCTCAACACCCGCTCCTCACGCAAACACGCCGTCGAGCTCTGGGATCTGCTCGACACCTCCGCCCCAGACGTGGCCTTCCTGACCGAGACCTGGTGGAACGACTCCTCGGCACCTGACATCGCCATAGCCAACCTGGATGGCTACAAGATCACCCGCAGGGACCGCGCCAATGGAATCGGGGGAGGAATAGCCGTCGCCCACAAATCCACCCTCAAGGTCTCCACCCACGCAGATGACACCCTCAACGCCGCCGAACACCTGCACTTCCGGATCCAAACCAACCCCAACACCACCCTCAGAGGAACACTCATCTACAGACCACGGGCCCAGTTCAGCGACACCATCGCCGACATCGCCAGTATCCATGCAATCGACTAAACAGACTACATCCTCCTCAGGGACCTCAACTTCCACCTCGAGAACAACAACGACGGAAACTCCTCAACCCTCATTGACAAACTAGCCAACCTCAGCCTCAGACAACTCGTCACCGCACCCACCCACGCCGCTGGCCAAATGCTGGACCCCGTCTTCTCCACAGGCTCTCACGTCACTTTCAACCACACCACCGAACTCCACTGGACCAACCACCACTGCATTAATTTCACCTTCAAGAAACCAACCACACATCACCGCACCCAAAAACCACCTCACTGCTGCTAGAGCAAAGTCACCGATGACCAGCTGCACACCACCCTCGCCCAGAACCCCCCCAATGACGCTACCAACGCAGACACCTCAGCCCGCAACCTCAGACAGTAGATCGAAGACTGTACAAACACCCTCGCTCGCTCAAGAAACCACCCAACAACCACACCAGCAAAAGAGCCACCTGGTTCACCAACGAGCTCCAGACCTCCAAACGCGCATGCCGGAAACTGGAGAAGACATGGCTACATGATCGCACACTGGACAATTACGCAGCCCGCAAGGACGCCACCCGCAGACATCACCACCTCACTAGACTAGCAAAGAGATCCTTCTTCAAAGACCGCCTGGACAACAACTCACACGACAGCAAAGAGCTCTTCAGCATCGTAAAGGAACTCTCTACACCCAGCGCCTACACCAACGTCATCCCACCCTCACAAGAACTGTGCGACTCACTAGCCATCTTCTTCTACAGTAAGTTCGCTGACATCCACAACCGCCCCACCACGCCAGTCGCCACCCCCCTGTGAACACCACCAGCGCCAACCGCCTGACCTTCTGGGCCAACGTCAATGATGATGAGACACGCAAGGTCATGAACTCCATCCACTCAGGATCCCAGTCAGACCCTTGCCCACACCACCTAATCAACAAAGCAGACTCAGCCATCGCACCCCAACTACGAAAGGTTATCAACATCTCTTTCGACACAGCGACATTCCCGGACAGCTGGAGGCACGCCGAATTTAACGCCCTCCTCAAAAAGCCCAACGCTGACCTCAAGGACCTCAAGAACTTTCTGCCCATCTCCAAGCTCCTGTTCCCGGCAAAGGTCGTCGAGAAAATCATCAACATGCAACTGGCCCACCACCTGGAAGACAACAACATCTTAGACCCATCCCAATCCGGATTCAGACGCAACCACAGCACCGAGAAAGCCCTCATCGCCGCCACAGACGACATCAGACGCCAACTGGACAACGGCGAAACATCAGCCATCATCCTCCTGGACCTGTCGGCCGCCTTCAACATGGTCTGCCATCGCACTCTAAAAACATGCCTCCTAGAAGCAGGAATCCAAGAGAATGCCCTGGAATGGGCCACGTCTTTCCTCACCAGCAGAACCCAGAGAGTCCGCCTCCCACCCTTCCGAAGCCATCAACATCATCTGCGGCGTCCCCCAGGGCTCAGCCCGACGCTGTTCAACATCTACATGGCCCCCTCGCACAAGTGGCCCACCATCACAAACTCAACTCATCTCCTACGCCGACGACACCCAACTCATCCTCTCCCTCACCAAGGACCAACACACCGCGAAAACCAACCTCCACAATGGAATGAAGGCCGTCGCCGACTGGATGAGGAACAGCTGGCTGAAGCTGAACTCTGACAAGATGGAGGTCCTCACCCTCGGACCCACCCCCTCAGCCTGGGATGACTCCTGGTGGACGACCACAATGGGAACAGCACCAAGACCCACCGACCATGCACGCAACCTAGGCTTCATCCTCGACTCCTCCCTCTCCATGGTGAAACATGTCAACACCGTCTCCTCCTCCTGCTACAACACCCTCCGCATGCTCCGCAGGATCTACACGTGGATCCTGACCGAAACTAGAAGTACGGTTACACATGCCCTCGTCAGCAGCAGACTGGACTACGGCAACGCACTCTATGCAGGACTCCCAGCCAAACACCTACGCCGACTACAACGCATCCAAAACGTCTCCGCCCGACTGATTGTCAACGTCCCCCGCCGCAACCACATCATCCCACACCTGAGAAACCTACACAGGCTCCCCGTCGACAAGAGGATCACCTTCAAGCTTCTCACACACGCACACAAAGCTCTCCACAACGCCAGACCAGCTTACTTGAACAGCAGACTCAGCTTCCACACCCCCACCCGCCAGCTCCTATCCTCACCGCAATCCCCTGCATCCATTGCACTACCTCCGGAGGCATATCCTTCACCTACCTCGCCACAAAGACCTGGAACACCCTCCCTACCCACATACGACAGACCCAAGACCTACTAGAATTCAGAAGACTCCTCAAGACCTGCCTCTTCGAACAGTAGCAGCTCCCCCCAGCGCATTGAGACCCTCACGGGTAAGTAGCGCGCTTTACAAGTGCTCTGATTGATTGATTGATTGATTGGGTGACCATCAATGGCCATAGAGTGGAGGCTCTGAGAGACACCGGAGCCAGTGTGCCAGCTGTCAAGTATCAGTTGGTGTCTGAAGAGCAGGTAGTCCCTCATGCATTCTTCTCAGTTGTTGCCCCTGACAACACAGAGAGCCATTGCAAAGTGGCTCAAGTTCCCTTTGACTGGGGGTGTCTCTGGTACTCTTTAAGTAGCTGTGAGGCCATCCATGCCTATTGATTGTCTGTTAGGCAATGATTTAGAAAGCACCCCTTGGGCTAAGGTGGAGAGGAAGGTGCATTTAGAGATATTGGGTCTGCCTGAGTGGGCATTGTGTGGCAGCTAAAGGTGTTCAAGAGACCCTGGAGCCAGAAAGTATTGCCCAGGGACCTACCTTAAAGAGAAGAGGTAGGGGCACGGGAATCCAGTCCCAATATTCCCCACGGTCCAGGAGGAGGCAGACCTTGAGGGGGATGCCCTGGAACCCACTGGTGAGCAAGTTTCTGAACTTGGGAACCTACCTGAGCTGACCCATTGCTATCAAGAAGGGGGTCTCTTCAGGGAGGAATTTTGTAAAGAGCAGCAGAAGTGCTCTTCTCTTGTGGGTTTGAGCCAACAGGCCACAAACAAGGCAGCAGATGATCAGTCTGGATCATATTGGATCTACTGGGAGAATGTTCTCCTGTATAGCAAGCCTAAGGTTACTGAGCCTCTGTCAGCCTATGTGCTGGTGGTACCCCAGCACTTCAGAGCCTTCCTACTGGGTTTGGCTCATGATGGTCCTTTAGCTGGTCATCTGGGGCAGAACAAGACCTTTGAAAGGCTTGTCTCCAACTATTATTGGCCCCAGATGCGTAGGAGTTCAGATACTCATTGTAGAACTTGTCAAACTTGCCAGGCAAGAGGGAAAAGTGGAAGGTGGCACAAGGCCCCTCTCCAACCTTTTTCTGTAGTCAGTACCCCCTTTGAATGGGTAGGTATTGACAATGTGGGGCCACTTAACCCCAAGACAGCCATGGGCAACAGGTTTATCCTGGTCTTCGTGGACCATGCTACCCGGTACTCAGAAGCCATTCCGCTCAGTACAGTGACAGCCCCCGTGGGGGGACGTGCACTGATGGGGATCTTCTCCCGTGTGGGGCTCCCCAGAGAGGTTGTGTCTGACCGAGGTACAAACTGCATTTCCAACTGTATGAAGTCTCTGTGGAAGGAGTGTGGTGTTACCTACAAGTTCACCACTCCTTACCACCCACAAGGAAATGGGCTGGTTGAAAGATTCAACCGGACCCTTGAAAGCATGATCATGGGTCTTGAAGAACCAATGAGGCGTTAGTGAGAAGTCCTCTTGCCATGTCTTCTGTTTGCCTACTGAGAGGTGCCACAAAAGTCCCTAGGGTTCAGCCCCTTTGAACTGTTGTATGGTCACACAGTAAAAGACCTTTGAGTCCGGTCACCTCCCCAGGATGTATATAGTTACATGCTGGCCTTCAGGAACCAGACTCAGCGTTTCAGAGATCTCGCTCAGGCAAATCTGGTAGCCAGCCAGGAAGAGATGAAGCAGTGGCACAATCAGAATGCCACTCTGATTGAGCTTCACCCTGGACAAAAAGTTTGGATCGTGGCTCCTGTGGAGCCTTGTGCACTCCACAACAGGTGGACCGGTCCACATGAGTTAGTGGAGCGCAAGAGTGATGTCACCTATCTGGTGAACTTGCGGTCTCCCAGGAACCCCTTGCAGGTCCTGCATGTTAACCGCCTAAAGCCCCACTTAGAAAGGTCCGGAGTGGGCATGCTCCTAGCGACAGATGATGGAATGGAGGAGGAGACAGAGCCTCTTCCTGACCTCCTGTCTGCAACAGAGCAAGATGGATCAGTGGATGGTATCATCCTCTCTGCCACACTGACCCCTGGTCAGCAGCAAGATTGTCGCAAACTATTAAGACAATTCTCTGATCTATTTTCCTTGGTTCCTGGTGTCACAGAGTGGTGCGTCCATGATGTGGACACTGTAGACAGTCCTCCTGTGAAGCACAAGGCTAACAGAGTGACTGACAAGGTTAGGGCTTACATTAAGGAGGAAATCTTCAAGATTTTTGCTTTAGGGGTCATTGAGTCCTCAAACAGTCCTTGGGCCAGCCCAGTGGTCTTGGTACCAAACGCTGCCTCGCCGGGTGCCACACCTGAACTCCGGTTCTGTGTGGACTACAGAGGGCTCAATTCAGTCACCAGGACTGATGCACACCCCATCCCCAGAGCTGATGAGCTCATTGATCGGTTAGGGGCTGCACGGTACCTCAGCACGTTTGATTTGACGTCTGGGTACTGGCAGATCGCTTTGACTGATGGGGCTAAGGAGAGGTCAGCATTCTCCACACCAGGTGGGCACTACCAATTCCTGGTTATGCCCTTTGGGATGAAGAATGCCCCTACAACCTTTCAGAGGTTGGTCAACCAAGTGTTGGCTGGGCTGGAGGATTTCAGTACCGCCTACTTTGATGACATTGCAGTGTTCAGTGCCAGTTGGGAAGAACACTTGCAGCACCTCTGGGAAGTCTTGATAGCACTGCGCAAGGCAGGCCTCACAAACCAGGCGAGTAAGTGCCAGATCGGGCAGTGTTCCGTGGTGTACTTGGGTTACCAGGTAGGTAGCGGCCAGGTGGTGCCCCTATAACCCAAGATTGATACCATCCTGGCATGGGAACACCCAAAAGCTCAGACACAGGTGAGAGCCTTTTTAGGACTCACAGGGTACTGCAGGAGGTTTGTTAAGGGGTATGGCAACATTGTTGTACCCTTGACAGAGCTGACTTCCAGGAAGCAGCCCAAGGAAATGAACTGGACTGACACCTGTCAGAAGTCTTTTGACACCCTGAAGACTGCCATATGCACAGCAACGTGCTTCAGGCGCCCAACTTCTCAAAAGAATTCATTGTACAGACAGACGCTTCAGAGCATTGTGTGGGGGCTCTTCTATCACAGATTAATGAAGAGGGCCTAGACTAACCTGTAACCTTCATCAGTAGGAGGTTACTTCCACAGGAACAGAGGTGGAGTGCAATTGAGCGTGAGGCATTTGCTGTGGTCTGGGCACTGAAGAAGTTGAAACCATAATTGATTGGGACTCACTTCCGAGTTCAGACCGACCACAGGCCCCTCAGATGGCTGATGCAGATGAGGGGTGAGTACCCAAAGCTGTTGAGGTGGTCCATTTCCCTACAGGGTATGGACTTTACGGTGGAACACCGCCCTGGTACAGAACACGCCAACGCTGTTGGTCTGTCCAGATTTTTCTGCCTTAGTGAAGAAAACTCCTAAGGAGAAGGGTAGTTCTCCCCACATTTCAGTTGAAGGCGACACGTGTTAGACCTGACATCATTGGTGTGAGTCTCCCTTCCATTTTTTACGGATTGCCTCCTCTGTTTTCATATGTTTTTGCTGGTTATCTGTTTTGGGCACTGTGCCACTGCAAATCAGTGCTACAGTACAAGTGCTCCGTATGTTAAAGTGATATACTAATTGAATTCCATGATAGGGTTAGTTGATTTATCTGTCTGTCCCTAGCACAGTGCACCCTGTGTGCCCAGGGCTTGTAAATCAAATGCTGCTGGTGGACTTGCAGCACTGGTTGTGCCACCCACAGCAGCAGCTTGTAAAATGTGTCTCATGCCTGCCATTGCAAGGCCTGTGTGCAATCTAGCACTGCAATGTCGACTTGGCCAAGTGCACCCACTTTCCAGTCCCTAAACATTCCCTTTGCTTCATGTTAGACACCCCTATGGTAGGCCAGGGGTAGGGTGCATTGTAAGTATAAGGTACGACATGCTCTGATGTGTTTAGCATGTTCTAATAGTGAATTACAGACATTTTCGTTTTTCACTATTGAAGGCTACCTGTTCTTATAGGCCAGAATGGGCAGTTAGATTATTACATTCTTATAATCCTAACTGACTCAGGGAACATGGTAGAAATTCGAATTTAGTATACCTGAACTCAGAATAATAAAATACATCTGTTAGTAAAGTTGGTTTTAATATTCTGTGTTTGAAAATACCACTTTTAGAAAGTAGGTATTTTCTTGCCTAACTATCCAGGCCTGCCTCTCCTGGGTTGTATATTCCTTGTCTGGGTTTGTGAGTGACAGGGCTGGGGGATTACAGGAGACAGGCTGGGGCAGCCTGGTGGGGAATAGAGAGATCTGCATCTAGATGGGAAAAAGGAGTTGCACCTGGGACCTTAATAGGGCTGGGCCTTCCCTCTACGATACTGGCTCCACCCCCCTGTGTCATGTCTGATGTCTATGCCCTGCACTGTGAAAGGAGAGGAGGAATCTTGTCAACAGAGTGCCCCAGAGCTGTATCTTCCCTCCCCTGTGCTGGCTCCACCTCCTGTGGGGCGGCTGATGTCTCTGCCCCACGCAGTGAAGGGAAGAAGAAAGTCATGTAAACAAAGTGTTCAGGAACTGGTTTGGACTAGGCAGAGGCCTCTCTGCCTTCAGAGAACAAAGGATTTTGGGGTATAAATATTGGGACCCTGATCCCAAGAAATTAGATCACTTCTGGAACAAGAAACCTTTCTGCCAAGGAGTAGAACTAAGGAAGCTGCAGGAGTTTGGACTGCCCCCTGCCAGTGTGCTGTTTGCTGGGTTGGCCTGCAGTGGTTACTTCATTGCCAAGGGAAAGGAGAAGGAACTTTGTAAGGACTGTCATCTACAGAATATTCTCCAAGGGCTTGAACTGTGCTTGCCTCCTGCTGAAGTCTCAGGGATAAAAGTATTCACCTCCAGCTCCCCCTGAGTTTCCTTGCTGGGACTTCTGACTCCAGACACTTGCATGCCTCTGGGAGCTGGAAGAGCGACGCATCGAGAAGAAGCATGTCGCCGCCGTAGCTAAAATCATCGCGGGAGAAGCGAGCCTTCGATGCATCTTCCTGGAAGCGTGGGTTCATCGAAGCTGCCTGCTGTCGCATCACCGGAGAAGCGTGACGCCATTCTCCACTAGCGAACCTTTTGACACAGTTGTTGCCAGTCTGGTTATCCCTAAGTCAGTTATTATTCCCCCAAGTCTGGTACTTTGTGAGACCCTCGCCAAGTTCTTTTTAAACAAAGTGGAACTGATTTTCACAGCATTGGAGCATCAAGTGGGGTTGTCTCTCCTCGAAGGGACACACAGGACCACTATGGTTAATCCACACGCGGCGAAACTCTCTGGGTTCCTTCCCGTGAATTCGGAAGAGATAAAAAATCTGCTTCAGGCAACTAATTCAGGCTCGCCTCAAGATCCCTGCCCAGCCTCAGTGGCACAGTTGGCAGCTATCCCATATCATGCATTCTGATGGAGCTATTTAATCAGATGTTTGACATCGGAGAATATCCAACATGCTGGAGGAGCCGAGGTCCAGAAAAGCCTATCCCACAACCGTACAGTCCTTATGAAGACCTGCCCCTGATGCGCACAACCAGCGCATCGCCCCCCAGGGTCGAAACGTTGACGCATTTTCTCTATCGTGAAATCAACTTTATAAAATCTACTACGAACCAAGAATTGATTGATATGCCTAGTGGATTATTGCTCTTATAGTAGATGCTAATAATAATTTCGTGACTTGACAATTTTGTATGTTGTTTTAAATGTATATGAGTCCTGCTCAAAATGAATGCGGTATATATGTTTTGTGTTTGTCTGGACAGCTATAATCAATGTTTTAATACAATTCAGAGATGATAAAAGTATATGACTAAAACGTTACTCTAATCTTCATTGTGGTCAGTGTGTTCTGTTTCATATTGGTATAGGTACCACTATCATTGTACCCTTATAGGGACGGATGTTGTGAGTAACAGACCAGGGAATACTATATTACTGTGTATTTCTGTCCGATAGAACCATCATAATTGTTCTATCTGTTAGCCTCAAGAAAGCACCCCCATTTACGGAAGGCACGGCTCAAACGCCGCCCCACACTGAACAGTATTTGTTTTAGAATCGTTACACCCTGTGGGAGTCGGACACGAGCGCGCAAACAGTATTTGTTTTAGCATCGTTACACCCTGTGGGAGTCGGACAAGAGCACGCAACGCGCACAGAAACGAAGAACTAAACCTTTTTAAAGAACTCTTAATTCCTACAAAGTATTGTGGCCTGCTTTGAAACGTTATCTGGGTCTGGTACTAAGTCTGCTTGATATATATATATAGAAAATTATTTTTGATTTAAAAACTAGACTTGTGTCCTTTTGTGGTGGATCATTGAATTACTGTGTGTTGTCATAAATGCTTAACCCATAACGCTCTGAAGTTTAGCCTTGTCTGCTCGCGCCACGCAATCTAGAGGGTGAGCAGGGGTTATTTTAAAGAGTAAGTCCCTTGCCCTGACTAGAGGAGAGGGTCCCTGCTTGTCACAAGTACTTACCTGTGGCAACCAGAGACTCCCAATTCTAAGAGTACAGTTATCTTGGAAGCAGCCATCTTTTCACCTTTCATCTGAAGTGCATATGTTGCTCAATGATTCAATTCTTGGCTGGTAACAAGTACCAGACTTGGTGGCATGTACAAAAAAGTGGTGATTCCTGGTGTGCCGTGTCCTATTATGTTTGCATTATTTGAATTTCATTTTATGTACTATGGTCAGTAAGTGGACAATGCAGAGTGCCTTGAAAATTGCTCTTATTGCTATAGCCAGTGGAGTGCTTGTATGACTAGAGTCGTGCATTATGTTGGTGGAGGCAGATAAGGACTTTTTCGGCTGTGTTTTGGATTAGTTGCATTTTGCACATGCTGGAAGTAGGAGTGCCACAGTACAGGTTGTAGGCAAGTTTGGAAATTAAGGGCCAGATGTAGGTAATTTTTATTTTCCGACCTCTTAAATACCGAGTCATACCGACTCGGTATTTCAGAGGTCGGAAAATAAAAATACCGAGATGTAGGTAATTGCAGATGTGCAATTACCGAATCGGAAACAGTCGGTAATTTCCGATGCGGTAAATACCGACCAGTTGATGCCCATGCATTCCTATGGGCTTTGAAGCCCATAGGAATGAACGGGCATTTACCGGTCGGTATTTACCACATCGGTAAATACCGATAGCCACAAGGGTGCAGGGGGTGTCACTTTGACACCCTCTGGCACCCCCAAAAGAGGCTCGGGTGCCATGTGGCAGGCATACCTGCCCTAAGGGCAGGTCTGCCTGTCATATGGCATAGGTGTGCATGCACACATGTGCATGCACACCTGAAACGGTATTTTACCATCAAGTATTATTTGATGGTAAAATACCGATTTTGTACTGCTTGTGGGACTCAGAAGAGTCCCACCTACATACCAATTTACCAGTAGCCATAATGTTACCGACTCGGTATTTTACATACTCGGTAAATTTACCTATCGGTAAATTTACCGAGTCTGTAAATTACAGGGACCTACATGTCAAATTGCTTTTACCGGGTGGTAACGGCCGAATTCGGCCGTTACCACCCGGTAAAAGCCTACCTACATCTGGCCCTTAAAGTGTAAGGATAGCTTGTAGGTTTTGTTGGTATTTAAGATATACAATAATGTGTTTTCATTGTGTTGAAGGTGCTCTTCCTGACATTGTTGACATGTGCTATCAAGAATAGGTCAGAATCAATGGTTATTCCTAAATTTCTTACTTCTCTTGATGTCATTGGAGGGGCCCCAAGTTCCTTAGGTCACATAGTGGTAGGATGATATATTTGCCATCGTACATTAGTCATGATCGATATCTTTTCAGTGTTGAGCTTTGGGTAGTTACTCATCATTCATGCATGTGTGGTGCTAAGGCAGTTATCAGGTTCTGAGCTGTAGAGATTGTCTAGGCCATCCATTTTAGAATAATTTGAGTAATATCTGCATAGTTGTAATGGGTAAGGTTGAATCTAATCAGGACCAGTTAGATGGTTATGTAGATGTTGATTAACAGAGATGTTAGGATGGAAGCTGAAGGACACCACAGTTGTGGGTATGAGGAACTGATGTGAAAGATGGTAGATAGGCTACTCTTTGTCTGTCTCTGAGCTAAGAGGAAAGCCACTTGAGAGCATTTTCATGCAGATAGTTGTAAAATATAGTCTGCTGCCTTTGGAGCTCATCATCTATCTGTTGTTGGGGCTTTTTATGTAATATATGGCTAAAGGTAACTGAGGTCTGGTATACAGTGCATGCACTTCAGATATTTGGAAGGTCTGATGCAAATGAGAGGGTGTATCAGTAGCACATGATATTACACCACTATGTCTCTCTGCCTAATGGAATCTGCTGGACTATATACATTACCATGTTATCTGGAGATGGCAGAGGAGGGTCAAGAGTCCGAGAAGAGAAAGTGATGTAAGATGTAAAATGTTAATATTTTTATATGTTAATATATTGTTTCAAACAAACAAAATCATAGTCTGAAGATGGATCACTACATGCCTTCAGGCATTAAAGCAAAATATATGGCTAACCTGCCCCTCCCCAATTGAAGTAAAAGACAATCCGGGGTGTACATCAACTCTTTTCTGTCACTCATGTCACATGGTATGGCTGTGGTCGAGACTGGTTTATTTCATGTAGGGGTGGTTGTCCAACTCTTTTCATATATTACTTTTCCCCATAGAGTTCACAGACAATTGACACTGGTATTATCTAGAGTGCACTGTGCGGACGGTTCATACCTAGATATTCCTATACACCTCATGAAAGGATACAAAGCAGCAGCACATCGATGAATAATTCAGCGATGGCACTGGGAGGAGTCTCTCTGCACCCCCAGTATGGCTGTATTTTTCCAGTTGGAGGGGCATTTTCCTCACATGCTTATGCACCAATTCTGTAGAACCCGCAAATTGCAGCTCCGTGTTGTGAACCTTTCTGTGAGTGTGTCACGGCTGTGAATGGATAGCCTCTCTACTCATCAGTATCTGAGTGCATTGATCCCAAGGTGATTCAGAATCTTATCTGCTAAGGCCACCCTATTTCCAATCCCATTGGACCAGTGCCAGAGTGCCAGAATGTCAGCGTTGGAGGTAGATCATTCTTGGTTCAAGCCCCTAAATCTTGAAACAGCATGTCCAATTAGAGATCTGTAAGATCTAAGGGAACCTTGAGTAAGGCACGGGTACTAGATCATCTACAAATGTGGCAAATCACTTCGATCCTAAAAACAATCACTTGAGCATGATGACCTTAACAGCTACTAGGCAAGGCCACTACAGTCTGTATAGTCACCCAATTGTTGTTTCACATCCAATCAAAGAACCTCCGAGTAGAGAGAGAGGGTGGAGAGAGAGAGTGGAAAGAGAGACCATGGATAGAGAGTGGAGAGAGAGTAGAGAGAGAGAGAGAGAGTGGAGAGAGAGTAGAGAGAGAGTGGAGAGACAAACAGTGGAGAGAAAGTAGAGAGAGAGTGGAGGGACAGAGTGGAGAGAGAGTGGAGAGAGAGAGTGGAGAGAGACAGTGGAGAGAGAGTGGAGAGAGAGAGTAGAGAGAGAGAGAGAGTGGAGAGAGAGTAGAGGGAGAGAGTGGGGAGAGAGAGAGAGTGAGAGTGGAGAGAGACACTGGAGAGAGTGTGGAGAGAGAGAGAGAGAGAGAGGAGAGAGAAAGAGGGTGGAGAGAGAGAGAGAGAGTGGAGAGAGAGAAGAGAGAGAGAAGGGAGAGAGAGAATGGAGAGAGAGTGGAGGGAGACATTGGAGGGAGACAGTTAAGGGAGACAGTGGAGAGAGAAAGAGGGAGAGTGAGAGAGTGGAGAGAGAGAAAGCGGAGCGGAGCGGAGAGAGAGACAGTGGAAAGAGAGACAGTGGAGAGAGAGAAAGTGGAGTGAGAGTAGAGAGAGAGACAGTGAAGATAGAGTTGACAGAGTTGAGAGAGAGAATGGAGAGAGGGAGAGAGAGTAGGGCGAGAGTAGAGATTAACTGACTCAGAGACTGAATACTGACTGACCGAGAGACTGACTGGCTGAGAAACTGACTGAGAGAGAGAGACTCACTGACTGAGAGAGAGAGACTGACGGACTGACAGAAAGAGAGAGATAGAAAGACCGACTGACTGACAGACTGACAGAGAGAGACTGGCAGACTGACTGACTGACTAACAGACTGACTGACTGAGAGAGACTGACTCACTGAGAGAGACTGAATGACTGAAAGAGGGAAACTGACTCACTGAGAGACAAAGAGAGAGAGAGAGAGAGAGAGACAGAGAGAGAGAGAGAGAGAGAGAGAGAGAGAGAGAGAGAGACTGTGATGGAATTGGGGTCAAAGTGTGTATAAAGCTATGCAATGCCTCTTAAGATTGCTATTGTCTACTAATAAAAATGTATTATCAAAATGTGCTCTTTGTCGTTACATCTGCTTTTGAAATACTGCATTGTCGCATTGTCTAATGTTTTAAAACGGAAACGGGAAGGAGCTGTGGATGCACTTTTGTCAAAACTGAACGATGAGTGGGCCCGATGTTGTATATCATGACAGGAGTCTGCATCAGGAAACCCACCTAGAATTGGGCAATCTTCCCCGGCCTACTGATGACAGGGACCCTGTAATGAATGGACCACCACCTACGATAGCCTGCTGGCAGACTAAGCCCAACCTTTGACTCTACCATCCAGTGTTACTTATAACAGCTGTATTGGTGACAGTGACGTAACAATAACCACGGATCCCCTGCAGTATGGCGGGTCGCTGGCCTGAGAGCTCTAGAATGACATGGAGAATGGGGGGGTCCCTCCATGTAGTTTGCAGGGGGGCCCCTTCAAGTTTTGTTACGCCACTGACACTTGGTGCACTCGCTTTCTCTATCCGCATCACTCATCTTGCACACACACTCTACCTTCTTGTTTAACATGAAAGCGGGTGCAGGATTATTGCGAAACATACGACGCGAGTGGGACGGCGCCCGCCAGTTCCAGTCGGCTGTGTTTTGCCAGTTTATGCTTTTCGTCGCATGTTCCTCTTGGCTCAGCGAAAGTTATATTTTAACAGATTGTTGCTAAAATTACTCCCATCAACAAGCAACGTCTGTGCTGCCAAATGAACCGCTAACTGTGATTTTCTGGTAATTTAATTCGCATTTAAACTCAGAAAATTATCCCTTCGCTGCAAAATAAATGACAATCTATTTAGCGCGCGCAGGTACATTAAACTTTTGATTGCCAAACTATTACCTACAAAAAGCTCTTCCTGAGCCATTGCGAAACAGAACCAAAAACAAAAATAACTCTATTTCTAAAAATATAATACGCTGAATGCTTGCATCAATGCACTTTAGAAGGAAATATTCACTTACTAAGGTAGAGAACACAGCTTTCCAGAAGGCACTTATCGTCCCGAATTAAACATTTAAAGCTGCGGCGTCATCCTTCGCGGATAATGGGTCTACTCTTATACATTTAAAGCCACAGCATCCGCCATCTTGGATAACCACAGCTGCCATATTTTCATTTTGGATGGGGGGGACCTTCTCATGTACTTGGCGCGCTTATTTGTCACGTTTCAATGTCTTATAAGTGACACAGCCTTAATAAAGTATTTATGTCTATTAAATAAGATACATGCAGTGCTCGAGTAGGGGTACCACGCGGGTGGATGGCGTCACCCCACTTATTATACCGGGTGCTCAATAACTGGAGCAAATGGAGCCACACATTCACTCTTTGGCCTCTCTGGGGCGAGATCGGAGCTCATTCAGAACGCTACTTACGCGCTGGCTTCTCTGATGCAATCGCATTTTAGGGGTGATCGAGGGGAAGCAATGAGTCTGATGTTGGGGGGACGCTGACTTCCTGTCGTGACGTCAGCATTCCCCCACTTCTTTTTTTAGGACTTGTGCCCTGGATACATGCCAGAGATGATCCACTTTTGTACAAAATATTCATCTTCACACATCAGTAATGCTTCTCGTGCTTACACAAAATCACTCACCTACTTTGCTTTTCCAACATGATCAACCTGGAAACTTTTGCAGTAACATAACAAAGAATGACAAAAGCCCCTCTTTAGTTGAGATGCGCTGTCTCGTTGTGAAAGACATATTGTGGGCTTAATAAGAACATAAAGGGGCTCGGAGCCAACAATTTTCTTACCATTACATGGCTTACCTGCCACTCTCCTTTGTTTGCTTCTTATTTGTGGCCCAGCTTGTCAATCTTGTGTTGTCCCTCCCATGGAGCATATACTCTTTACCACCACTTTTGATTGGCTTGCATAGTTCTACTGCTTGCTTTTGAAGCACTGCTTTTATCTTTTTGGTTAAGCACTCTGTTAGACATGTCCTTCTCAGGGTGGCCTTCCCCCAAACGTTTTGCTTACTTACCTCCATTTTATTGCAGACATTTATTTTTGCAGGCCCTAGGACTCTGTACACTTTTCCACTGCTAAAGTGCTTTTGTTCACTCCCCTAAACATGGTTGAAATGGTTTGCACTTTTTTGGCATATTTAATTTACTTCTCTGTTCGTTGTACTGTGGTATACCATGTCCCAAGGGCCTGTAAATTAAATACTACTAGTGGGCCTGCAGCACATATTGTGCCACCCACTTAAATTGAGTCTTAAAAGATATCCTATAATTTCTTCACACCTGTCTGCTAAGACTGTCTCATTTATGTATAAAATAATGACGTCATGTTTCCAGTGAATCACTGGTTACATCCCCTTCAGGCACTCTTGTGTTGGTTCCTATTGAATTAGGACTCCACTCATTCCTTGCCTGATTCATCCATTTTTATTTGTATTTCACAATTACTTCATTGTTTAAATTCTTCCTTAATTCATTCTTGTATCAGAATAAACATAAGTCTATTTGTACATGAGCTCCAATGCATTTCGGGCATTGCTAGCCCTTCCTCAGAGAGAATACGCTGTTGAAAAAGAATTATATGAATGTATCACAAACACTTCACATATAGATATTCACATATAAACGCTATTATTTTTAAACTGTGAAGGCTATCGTTCTTTGAAAGTACCATGTGGGGGTTTTAAACGTCATTATTTGGTACAGGACGCTAGGAACGGATAGCGTCACCCAACAGTTTGCACCTAAAATATATTTAAACAAACTTCAACACTCAATAAACTCGAAGCTGTGCATCAACCCAATTTATCATTTATGTATAAAACATTTTAATTTACATTTTTTTATTGCAAACATATGGCTGCCACATTTAGGGCCATATTATCAAGAAAGAGTGATACATTATCGCCACTTTTATCTGCAGGAAACTGCCGATAAAACAGCGATAATGAGCTTGATAATATGCCCTTCTGAATTCCAATAGAAGCCCAGGTTAACACCAGAACCTGGGCCTCTATGGGAATTCAAAAGGACATATTATCAAGCCCATTATCGCCGCTTTATCTGCAGTTTCCTGCAGATAAAAGCGGCGATAATGTATCGCCCTTTCTTGATAATATGGCCCTAAGTGAGCAGCATGTTTTCTTTTTTTGTCATATTACTTCTGTAGCGAATGCTTGCAATATAAATAAACAAGCATTGGCATAGCCAATAGTTCTGTCCTTTGGGACCTTATAAGTGTTTAGCTATGATGTTGTTGCACCAAGGATATTGTGATGCATAACTAAATACTTATAAGGTCCCAATAGCGAGACCTATTGGCTATGCCAATGCTTGTTCTCAGTGGCATCGGAAGGAAATTGGCAGAGAGCTTTGCAGGCCCCTGAGTCCTCCACACCATTGGTAGCATTGGAAGGACCTTAGCACAGAGCTTTGCACACACCCTCGTCAAGGGGTGAAAATTCAAGCATGCACAGTGTTGCTTGCTACAAAGACAGGAGCGCCTGAAGGAGTCTGACATGACACACGTTCACCAAGATGAGATTTAAACATTTTTTTTTTCAATGTGGGCTATGCTATTTTCAATACATTTACTGCTTGAACAACATGAGAATCAAAGATAAAAGCTACCTACCTTTTAAATGTAAGTGCCTCTTTCATTCACATTATGCATGGAATCAAGGACTAACAATGCTATTATCAAGAGTGAGTGTGCATGAGAGATCAAGTGTATAGGACAGTGCGGGTATGTGAGTGAGTGTTATGCTTGCTAGTGTACGACTGGTTCTCGCATACTGGAGGTAATTCTGGGCTTGTGGGAGATGGCACCCACCGCATATTTCAGAGGGAGGGGAGGTTGATTTTACCAAGACAAAATGAAGAAATGAAGGCCCTGGCATACTGGGTGTAATTCTTAGCATATGGGGGTGTACGTGGCAATATGCTAGTGCCGACATATTGGAGGTAGTTCCTGTCATAAGAGAGAGCTCCAGCGTATGGGGACACCGATGGCAAAATGTTGGTCCTTGCACGCAGGAGGTAAATGTTGACCTGTGGGGCCGCCATGGTTCATGTTGTGTACTATTTATGGGAAAGTTTTAACAACAACGTTTTGTATGTTATTCTTGCTATTACCCTTGACAAAATGCCCTTGTAATACTTGAGTAAATTCTTAAAATATGTGACATAACCTTGGTGAAATTCTGCCTGTGGCCTAGTGGAATTAACTCCTGACATACAGGGTGAACTTATAGGAATTGTCTTGCTTCAGTGGCGCACTGTGAAAATACTAGAATATTTGATAAGTGCCCTTTCAGACCCTATGGTGTCGCAACAAACTTGTGTGTTTAATTGCATTATTTGATCCATGTTTTCTAAATGGGTAATAGGGTGGAAAAATCCGTCCCTCTAATCCCTCGAACCCAGCTTGAAGATGTGTGGCTTCCTCACAAGTGGATTTGCCTGCTGCACTCCTGTCCTAGTTCTTCTTATTGAAGTTCAAAAACGGGTAATGTGACCCAGGCCGCACCAATAATTTTGTGAACCTGATTCCCATTCCCATGAAGGCGATGCCTTTCGTGTTGTATTGTGTTGTATGGCGGAATTGCACCCTCAGTCCATAAAGTCTAGACCAAACCAGTCTGTGTACGACCTAAGTCACCGGACAGAAGAGGAAGCACATACCCCTTAATTTTATGGAGAACAGACTCCCCAGCAAGTCATGGTGGCTGCACCTCACGGGGAGTGCGGAGGGCATGACTCATACGTCCAGAGAGGGCGCGCTGTGCTTGCCCTGAACCCGCGGGCACACAGCCCTTCTGGAAGCAGAGGCATGTGCGTGTTTCCATGCCCACCGAAGTTGATGAAACATCAGTTGTTGGTGGTGAAGGAAGTCCAAAACCACTACAAAGTGCCAGGTAGAGGCTGTCCTCTGCGCGAGCCGCAGATGTGTCTCACAGGCGCGCCAGGTGTGCATACCGGGAGAGGCCTTTGAGCTCCAGCAGGACGGGTCGGCACGGAAGACTTCTTCCCAAGCATCATGCACATGCAGCTCACCAGAGGGTTCGCGGTTTACTTTCATCTTTGTACTACAGCCAGTCTACGTATAGGAAACAAGCACAAACACGCGATCCTCGCGTGGTGGAGGGGAGAGGAGTGGGGCGGGCGCGATTTACTCACAGGAGCGATAATTGCTGCCAGAGTGAATCTCCTGACGTGCATGCATTGCCATTGATGGCAATGGAACGCGTACACGTGCTTGGCTGAAAAGCCTAAGCAACCGGAAAAGGTCTTTTTCCTTTCAACACATGCGAGTTGCGAAGGACGAGACCTAAAAAAGACACCATGCAGAGGTCAGACCTATTGGCTTTGCCAATGCTTGATAATTCCTTTCTTGAGATAATATTTGCCTATCCGTTGGCTTTAGCATGCAGTGTGGCTCACCGGTTAGAGGAGGCAGACCTGGAAGCAGAGGTCGGCCCGGGACCAGGGTTCAATTCCCGACGCAGGGTTTGGAGCCCAAATGTCCACGGACCTGATAATTCTCGCTTCGGTGCCTACTTGAATCAGGGGTTCACGCTCTGCAACTCTGGGCAATAGCTTGCTCAATCTCCACTACGGCCCCCGCGGCGGGATGCCTGGCTTTCACCTTGGGGGTGCCCAGCTGGGCTATCCCACAGGGAAGATCCAGGACGGGTTCCCAAAGCAAGCGCCGAGATACCCTTTGTGGTGATACGTGCGCTATATAAGAAACTACATTTATTTAGGGGGCGCTACCTTGGAGGGCTTAGGCCTTTGTACTAAGCATAGCCTGAGGCACTTTACCCACCCATCATCTTGGGTATCCTTCAAATAGTCAATGACATCACAGGAACAGACTCAACTACATCTTAGGTTTGGAACTTCAATGGGAGACTATGAACAGCCCATCATAGTGGAAAGAGCAGGTCATACGTTTCATGCATGCCTCTTTTCTGCAACTTATGACATGAGTGTCAGCTAAAAAGGGTCGTATGTCTGCTGTCTGAGACAGGATTTGTTTGCATTGTGCTCCATTTCTACTGTCACAGTGGATGATTCAATGGCCAACATACGGCTCTGAATATGTCATATTCACACATTGGCAACAAAACAAATGAGCCTTGAGAAACCCAGTGTGGGACAAAACGCGTTGGCAGGAAAATGACTGTAATGAATGTTTTTTATCCATCTTTCCTTCAGATTGAAAAGAACAATTAAGAAATACAAATCAAGCTGGCTGCCCCAGGGAAATATTATTCCTTTATAGAACTCCTGTTGGCTTAACAAGCATTGAAAGTGTATGCGTTTTGCTGATTCTACACAAGATATGATAACAAGCATGAAAAGAGCACCATTCGCATAGGTAATAGTCCTACTTGTACCGTGGGGAAAATCTTCAAACCTCTTGAGCATTTTTTTATTCCACTTGCTTCATGCCACAAAGTCCCTTTTTAGAAAGAACCAACCAAAGGTTTGCTATTCAAAGAAACTGCAGAGCCATCCCTTTAAACCATCATTACATGTTCAGAGTCCCAACACTAACCACTGGATAACCTTACTGCACTCACTCCCTTACTAACCTCAACCACAGGTACAGGGCCGATTTCAACAGACCCCTTCTCACCTTAGACACTAGAGATTTGGTGCCAACAAACTATTCCTTCTCTAACCAAAATGCCTCTTACCTCCTAACATGATCATAACTTTTCCAACTTTTTTTTTTTTACTAGACTCAATTTTCCCATCATATCCTCCAACATCCCACGAGACTTAAAGCTGTCCTGATCCAGCACACTTTCCCTCGCCTTATTCAAGCATGTTGTGCGCACCTTCCCCAAAAGAGCTTTTTAATTTCAACAAGATTTTATTGAGAGAAATAAGGATCCAAATAATAGCAGTCAAAATACAAAGAGGTGATACATTCCAATATGAGTAGAACGTGAAAAACAAACATGGATATCATTTGATCAGTAACTCCATTAGATGGAAATAGAATTGGAAAGAAGGGAATCAATATGGAATTAATAATATAAGCCAATAATGGGTATATCATTCAGAACGTGGAACATATCAGCCTCTGAGATGAGGGTAGGGGCAGGGGAAGAAAAAAGAGCAAAAGGAAGAAGGAAGGAAAGAAAGGAAAATAGCAGCGGAAAGAAAGAACGGGAAGAGAGGACAGGAAAGAGGGAGAAAGAGAGAAGGAATCCCACAGGAATAGCCCAATGTAACGTAACTAGCAGACAAAAATTAAGTAGACAAACCAACAGGAAATCGAGGGACTACACCTTGCGAGGAGAGTTCCATGTATTTATCCAGGGATGCCCAAACCCCACTCGAAATGGAAGGCGATAGGTGTGCTAGATCTACTGAGGTGTGAGCACTGCGTAAGAAGGAAACCCATGCCCACCACGTATGGTAAGAGACTGACGAGAAAGATTTCCATTCCATAAGGATAACCTTGACCGCAATAGATAAAAGAAGATCTAGCAGCTGTAATTGTAACAAATCAAGGGGAAGGGGCGTAGGAGCAGCCCAGGGACCTAATATAACTAGAGGAAAAGAGAGCTGGAGCTGAATGTCAAAGATAAGAGATAAATGTTGCTGAATAAGGTCCCAGAAAGGTTTAAGTAAGGAACAGTTATAGAACATATGAGGGAAATCCCCCGCCTCCAGGCCACAACTCCAGCAGAGATCATCTTCTTTAAGGTTGAGAGAATGAAGACGTACAGGTGTCCAGTGGAGTAGGTTAATCGAGAAAAACTTGGACTGTATTAGGGAAGGAGCTATTTTGTTACGGAACGCAAATTTGCTAATGGATTGCCAAGCTTCAGATGATAAATGATCTGTAATATTGTGATCAAAATGACGCAGCCATTTTTGTTGTGCAACTGTCTGGTCAGGAAGCGAAGTAGAAGATAGAAACTTATATATGTGGGAGGCAACATGACCAGCTTTGAGCCAAATACAAAATAGCGAAATGGTAGGGGAGGAGGGGTGAAGACGAGTTTTTGAGATGGCAACCTTGATTTTAAGAAAGGTATAGAAGTCTAGATTAGTTAGAGAGTGTTTGAGCGCTAAGGTAGAGAAAGGTAAGGGCTCACCAGAGTCACTATATAGATGTTGTACAAGAGAGACACCTTTCGTAGCCCAATAAGACATGAGGGTGGGAGTGATATTAAGTTTAATTTTGGAATTACGCCAAATGGAAGACCATCTAGTTTTGTGCAGAGGAAATGCCAGCTTCCTGTCTACTCTCTTAATTGCGGCAATTGTATCAATAATTATAGAGCGGGAAAACAGAATGTGCAAAGTGGAAGTAGTACAGAGAGAGGCAATTGGTAGAGGTGCAGCTAAGTCCTGTTCTATGAGTAGCCATAAAGGAATATGATGGGATGGGGGAGAGAACCATAAAGCCCCCTGAGAGGTCAAAAAAGCCGTCTGGTATTTTTCCCAGTCCGGGAAATTACAACCCCCCATATCACAGGGTCTACGTAAATATTTATATGCTAATCGAGCGCGTTTGCCATTCCAAAGAAATTTGGCGGTGATACCATCGATTTCCCGAAAAAAAGAGTCGGATAATTTCATCGGAATCATGGAGGAGACAAAATTGATAATCGGCGTGATCATCATTTTTAGGGTTTGTAGGCGACCCCACCACGAAATATGTTTCGGAGACCATGTATCCAGAAGACGACGAACTTTAGTAAGAGTTTGAGATTCATTATAGGCAACCGTGGTATGTAGCGTGGAACAGAAATAGATGCCTAGATATTTGAGATGGGTAGATTGCCACTTAAAGCCCGCCGAACCCATATGAGCAGGAAAACAGTAGGCATTTAAAGGGAACATTTCTGTCTTATCTTTGTTTAGAGTGTATCCGGATACTCTAGAGAACAAAGAAATGGTGTCAGAGATAGCAGGGATGGCCAACGCTATATCATCTGAGAAAATGAGAACATCGTCAGCGTAGGCAGCAGTTTTAAGACAATGAGGGCCAAAAGAAAATCCTTTGATATCAGGATGTAAATCAATCAGCCGAAGGAGAGGATCAATAGATAACAGAAACAAGAGAGGGGATAAGGGACACCCTTGTCTCGTGCCCTGGCAAAGATTAAAAGAAGAGGATGTAGAACCATTAACCCTAATATTAGCTTTAGGTTGGGAATATAAAGACATTACCATGTTAATAAAAGAGTCCCCGAGGTTATGTGCACATAAGACAGCTCGAAGGAAAGGCCAAGAGACCTTATCGAAGGCCTTTTCCGCATCGAGGGCCAAGGCCGCGGCAGGTAGTTGGGATCGCTTAGCCGCTCCAATAATATGACAGAAAGTGCGGATATTGTCTCTTGCCAGTCTACCCTTAACAAATCCAGTTTGGGAGGGATGAACTAGATTAGGAATAAAAGATTCTAGACGTTTAGCCAAGATTTTAGCAAAAATCTTCGCTTCCATATTAAGAAGCGAAATAGGGCGAAAATTCTTAGGATCTGAATGATCCTTACCTTCTTTCGGGATCACTACTATTGTGGCATCAGCAGCTGTACCAGAAACAGAACCATTACGAACGAAAGTGTCAAAGACAGCTTGTAGCTTAGGAACAAGTAGCGGGAGGAAGGTTTTATAAAATAATATCGGGTATCCGTCTGGACCAGGAGCTTTCCCCGAGCGGGTGGCCTTGATAGCAGCCGCTATTTCCTCCGGTGAGATAGGAGCATTCAGAGTAGAGCGATCTTCTTCTGAGACTGATTGAATCGGAATTGATTTTAAAAAGTCTTGGCACTTGTCAAAAGAAGCCTGGTTAGAGGGGGTGTATAATTTGTTATAGAAATCGCGAAAGACTTCAAGAATTTCCTCAGTTTGGAATTTGGTAGAGCCAGTGTGATCTTTAATAGAAGAGATCTGGGAGGACTTATAGGAAGAATCTTGGAATTTTAATGTGGCAGCCAAGAGTTTCCCAGCGCGATTCTTTAAAAGTAACTTCTTGGACTTTTGCGCCTGGAAGCCAATATGAGCTCTTTTAGTGACAATAGTATTATATTTGTATTTTAGGAGCTTAATTTGTTGTAGGGTAGTCGGATCTTTGGTATGTCTAAAGGAGGCCTCCAAAGTTTTGATGTTAGAAGATAAGTCAGTAAGTTCCCCCTTAATCGCCAAGTTACGTTTGGACATGCATGCGATAACTTGGCCCCGAAAAGTACACTTAAAAGAGTCCCATAAAGTTATTGGAGAAGAGACAGAATCCTCATTTTCACGGAAAAAAGTGTTTATATCCGTGGAAAATTTATCCACCTGGGAAGAGTCATGTAACACTTCCGTATTAAGTCTCCGGGAACGACCACGTGGTTTTGGCGCAAAGGTCGAGAGCGTAAAAGTGACCGCAGCATGATCAGAGATGACAATGGGATGAATCAGCGGAGAGGAAGAAGCTGAGACAAGAGAAGAGTGAACCAGGAGATAGTCAATACGAGAGAATGAGGAATGAGGGGAAGAAAAGAAAGAAAAGTCACTGCCAGTGGGATTATGGAGACGCCAAATATCATGCAATTGAGCAATGGAACACATGTTAATCATCTGTTTGTGTGCTTTAGGCGGACGAAACTGAAATGCAGAGTTCCTGTCCAATAAAGGATCCATTGGTAAGTTAAAGTCGCCACCAACAATGAGATTGCCAGCATGAGGGGTGTCATGCAATTTTTTAGAAATGGATTTCCAAAAGGCTGGATTATCAACATTCGGGGCATATATATTCATAACAAACAAGTCATGTTGTCCATCCGACAATTTAGATAAAAGCCAGCGACCCTCAGAATCATGCTCAGAAGAGATAATTGATAACCCTGAATTCCTCGAAACTAACGTAAGCACACCATTGCGTTTACCAGAAGCATCCGAACAAGACACATCCGACACCCAATCTTTCTTTAAAAATAAAGCTTCTCTACTGGTAATCTTAGATTCTTGAAAGAGGACTAAGTCTGCCGAGAGCGACTTACAGTAATCCAAGATTTTAGATCGTTTCACTGGATGATTTAAACCCTTAACATTAAGGGATAATACATTTAAACCTGGCATGTAACAAAGGGGGATACAAACGGAGACAGCATTGATGACAGACAAAGAACGGGGTGCAAAAAAACAGTAGACCAACAATTAAGCAAAATAGATGTTACGGGAGCAACCATGTGGGAGAACCAGGAAAAAAGAAAGGCCAGAAGAGAAGAAAGACAAGAAGAGAAAAAGAGAAGAGGCAGAGGGGGAGGTCTAAAAGAGACCCATATCATGCAAGGGAGAACATGGAAAGGGCGAGTAGGGGAACCGTATTAAGAGCAAAAGTTGGTAAGGAGAAACAGCCCATTATTAGAAAAAAACCTCATTAAGATAAATAAACAATATGAAGAAAAAGCCGAACTCAGTAGACATACATTTTGAAAATGAAGAGCTGAGTTGCTATAAGAGGAATAATACATTTCAGAGTAGATTAGCGATATCATAACATGAACAAGATCATATAGTGAAGAACAATAGAATAAAAAATGCAATAAAAGCCTAATTATGCAGTAAACAACCTAAATAATATGTTACATTTCATAAATACAGTAACGAATATGCACCGAAATCGCATATTAATAATAACAACAATTACATATAACTATACTATAAAGTGGAATCGTAGAAGGAAAAAAAGATAAGTGCAAGAGAGGAGCATGTAGAGACGAGGAAGAAACAGAGATGGAAGACGAAAAGGAGCAGAAACAGTAAGGAGAATTCTACGCCGCTATACTAGAACGATACCTAGTATAAGGTAAAGATGAGAAAAAAAAAAGTGCTAGTGAAAAAAGAAAAAGTATATTAATTACAACCAAGAAATCTGCACCCAATACCTATAACAAGGCAAGTACCATGTAATTGGAAATAGCAACAGTATAAAGGAGACACACTGGAACTAAAATATGTAAGAGAAAGAGAGAAAGGAAAGGAGAAAGAGGTACAGAAATCTAAAGAAGCCAGATAAGTCGAGTATGAAAGAAATAAGAAAAAATTGAAAGGAGATTCAAGAGTAGTATGGAGAAGAGAAAGAAAAGAAAGAAAGTACAATAGCAGAGGAGCAAATCAGCATGTAAACACTACTAGAAAGAAAGAAGAGGAATCTATCTTGAAAAGAGCACAACCACAAATATAGAGAGAAACAAATCAGGTCCCTGAGGCCCCAGGAGCCTGCGACGTTGCTCTTTGAATCTCCATTTCTATTTCCTCCTGGTTGTCTAAGAACGTTGTCAAGTCTGCCGGTTCATCGAAGATCCTGGGACGTCCTTTATAAGTGATGCGAAACTTGGATGGACCTGAAAAGGAAAAAGGAATGCCCAAGTCGGTGAGACGTTTCCGAAGGTTCAAGAAGCCTTTCCGTCTTATGACTGTGTCTCTGGCAAAGTCTTGAGAAATGGATATACGATGACCCTCCCAGTTGAGTTGTTTAATCTTGCGCATATGAGACAGAATCAGCTCAGTGTGTTGATGTCGTAAGGGCTTAAAAATGATTGCTCTTGGCTGGGTGGCTGCCTTGGAACGAAACGTTGGAACACGGTGTGCTCTTTCAATCTCAAAATCTCTGTGGAAAGATAGCTGGAGTGTATCCGGAATCCAATGAGATAGGAACTCAATCATAGAGGAGGATGATTTCTCTGAGTCCTCCGGTAGGCCAAAAATACGGAGATTGGATCTCCTATTACGGTCTTCCTGCTCCGTGAGGTCTCTGCGCATCGCCACCATAGAACGCTCCAGTTGAGAAAGGGACCTGGATTGCTTTTGCATCCCATCCTCTGCGGAACTTATTCGTGTTTCTGTCGCTGAGACACGAAGAGAAAGGGCTTTAAAGTCATTCCTGATAGCAGACACTTCCACTTGTAATAAGTCAGTGTTAGTTTTTGTTGACTGCGCAATTTCATGAACTTCATTCAAGCGCGCCAAAATGGTGTCCAATGTGGAAGCATTGTCTGCCTGAGGAGATTCAGGCGTCGGAGAGACTGACTTAAGTCTTTTTAAAGATGCGCCCAGGTCCTTAGAGTCCTTGCTGTTCGAGGACCGATTCATAATGACAATGACGTAGCAGGAGCCTGAGAGAATACCCTGGAATAGGCTAGAACACCAAAGTTGCGCAAAATATGCAGACTCAGTGTGAAAAAGTGGCAGTTCACGCTCAAAACACGCAGAGCTAGAGTAGCTGTTCAAGTATGAGCAAAGTTGCGTAGGAAATCACCTCAATAAAGCGAAATGGACACCTCCATGAAGAATGTGAGAGAAAAAATAAAAGCGAGCAGCTCAAAAAAAAAACAAAAAAACAGCCAAGAAGCAAGAAAGTAACATCAAGAAAAAAGCATAAATGTTACCATCTCAGCCGTCGTGTGTAGAAACCCTCAGCCGAGCGCTGAATACTGCAAGTTTGTATCCGCTGCGGCGCCTCAGAAGTCCGATGACAGGAACGTCATGCGCGACAAAATGGCGGTCGCTCTTCAGGAATGCGAGCGCCTGTGAGGGATAATTCAGGAAACATATCCTCGGTGGCTGAGAGCGCGGAAAAAACAGCGTCGAGAAGGTTACCACATGTTCCGCTGCTGGTGAGTGATGTTTGCAGGTCAGAAGGGCACGAAGGAGCGGAAAGAAACGCTCTACGGGACCAACTCACCCCGGAGCTCAAGCGCGACACGCCATGCTACAGCGGCGCGCAAGCCACGCCCCTCCCCAAAAGAGCTTTGAACAACATCATGCCTGTAACACTTTGTGAAGTATGAAGGCTGTATCCACAGTGTGGGACGAATGGCATACTCCACATCAACACCAGCTACAACAGAACCCCCAATGCACTCACTGCTCTGGTCATCCTCTTTGCAACACCATCAACATAAGGGTGATAATGGTGCACCTCTTACGCTTGATACCACCCTCCTCCAAGCACTTCCTCATGTCTTTGGTGGTGAAGTACACCCCAGTGTTGAACAGTAATTCACAAGGAAAGCTATTCCTTGTTAACACATTAGTCAAGAACAAAAACACAATATTAGTATCGGGCACACACCCAAAAATATTACTTTGGATTTTGTTAAGAACTAGTTTACCTGTTTTTTACTAAACAAACAAGATCAACGAATCATCTGTTTAGTTTCATAGCAGACTCCTTAGAACTTTCAATATGACTGACAAGTTCATCTGCCTCATCTAAGATCTCAGTAACTGATTCTTCTTGGGCAAAAATGGATGCCTTTTGACCATGAGATTGGGAGTCTCACATAAATGCCTCCTCAGCCACCCCACAACTTCTTCATACTTGTCCAGTTATTGTTCCTCATCATTAGAAACAAGCACTGGAAGATAATCGAAAATCTTCTGCCCCCAATGCCAAAGAAATGTTCTGAAAAACAGTCTTTTTAGTCTGTTTTAAACTTCATGCTATCATTCGCACCCAAAAATAAGAACTGAATGCTCTGAACCATTCTTTTCATTTAATTTACCAGGCAGCTGTAAGAACAGTGGTAGTGAATTAAGTGAATACATCCTCAATGTCCGAAATATGGATCGATGATAGTGTAAACAATATTGAATGACGAAAACATCAGAAAAAATATTGTTTTAAAAAATATCGCCATCCTATACCTAAATAACATATATCGATCACCCAAATATAGCTGTTAAATATCTATTGCTACTCTTAGCAAAACTACAAATATAATAACAAAAAATGTTGTTGCCCATAAAGAAATATACAAAATCAAAACACCCAATATCAAGAACACTAATACCTTAAAAAACAAAGCCAAATATTTTAAAATAGTATAATAATTCTATTTCAATTTAAAATAAACGCTACCAAAATCAATAAATTGTGTAACTAAATTATTAAATTATTATAAAATAAAATGTAAATACATAAAAAAATTATAAAAATGCATCCTTGAGACCGCCAAATTTGTGGTGGCATAACCATAGCCACCACACTGGCAGTCTGACCACCACAGGACGGTTGCAAACACTGGGAAACCATGATCTCTTGGCTTTTGCATGGCAGTCTGGCCCAGCAATATGCTGGTAGTGCAGCTGTGGTACCGCCTAGCATATTATGAATTTTCTCACAGCCACTGTTTTCATGACGGTGAGCACAGCATGAAACCTGTGCCTGTGAGGTAACTAAAGGGGCCCTAGAAGGCCCCCAGTTGTCTCTAGGCCAGGGGATGCATGCAGGGGGCACATGGGGTGCCCCTCTGTCTGCATGTACCCCCAGTTCCTACACAGCATGGATGTCACAGTCCATGCCATGCAGGAATGTGCTTTGGCGCTCCCATGGCTCAGCCTTTCTAACAGGCACCACAGTGGGACCGCCAAAGCACCGCTTGCTAGACCACAAATTAACTTGTAATCTGGCAAGTGGTGTGCGGAAGAGTTTGGTGGTGCGGCAGCGGGGTGGTGGCATGGCGGCCCACTCCCTCACTACCAAACCCTAAATATTTAACAGACAAATATACTTTTAGAAATTCATGTAGTATAAAAATAAACATTAAACATGAAATAAGACATAAATAATACATTAAATAACATTAAAACAATACAAACCAGTTATCCTACTAGTTTATGTACATTAGCAATGCAAAAGTAAAATATGTTACATTCATTTAAATATTGTATTGAAATAGTTCCAGACAGAATAACAGAAATAGTTAGGAAAGCACAAGCCCTAACTTTATTTGAAAATGTACAAAATACTGCTCTTATGCATGTTACAAGAGGGGTACTTAAAAAAAGATGTTTTTATTAACGTTAGAGAATACAACGAACTCACAAATGTCACCAAAATTTAAGGGAGTCATGTACTTCAAAATTTAAAAAAGAAAAGTAAAATCTCAAGAGCCCACCAACAAAGGGGTCGATTATGATTGCGGTGATTCCGCATCCTCTGGGCCGGTGGAAGCCACCGCCGGCCCAGAGGATGCGGAATCACCGCTGCAGACCTTTAAAACACCCACCACCAGATTATGATGGCGGTGGGATCAGCGGCGGACGGCAGGTCCGTCCGCCGCTGATCCGCGGGTTGTTGGCAGGAATTTGGTGGCGGTGTCTGCAAGACACCACCAGCCAAATTACAATGGGTTTGAAAACATGCTTTTCCGCGGTGGATTTACCGCCATGGAAAAGCATGTGGACAATTGCGGGCCCCCAGGGTGTCGGGGGTGGGGGGTGCACATGGGGGGTACATATGGTACCCCCCAACATTTGCATGTACAAGGCGGCAGGCACCGCGCGGTGCCTGACGTTTTGTGCATGCAAATGGAAAGCATGCATATTTAACCTTGCGGCGGGTGCTGCTTATAGCAGCACCCGCCGCAATGTTACATATACAGGATGTGACGGCCAGGGTGGCGGTCACATCCTAATTCGCACGGAGGGACCGCCGCTGCCCCTGCGGGCGGTCCCTCCACCTCGGGGGTGGCGGACGGACGCTGGTTGGTCCGCCATCCTAATAGGCCCCAAAATCCCAAAGATATGCTCCTTATAGTACATAAACACATCACAGGACCAGCGATACCCTCTAAAACACTGAGGGCCAGATTATGAGATTTTGGTGGAGTGGTGGCGCGGCAGTAAGAACTGCCGCGCCACCGCCCGCCAAAGCTTGTGCTGCCCGCACGCCAGATTGCGACTTATTCATAGTCTGGCAGGTGGGTGGCATGGCAGTTCCCCCTGCAGTGCCCTTTGAAAGGCAGCGGTGCCGTTTAAAAAGGAAGTGCAAAGGGCATGCTGACAAGGTTCCTGCACAGCATCTACTTGTAAGTCCATGCTGTGCAGGAACCTATGTGCATGTTACCCATGAACCTATGAAACTATGAACATGTCATGCCACCCTGTGTGTATTCACAAATGTCTGAGGCACAGGGGGGCATTGTAGGGCCCTCTTTGTTTCCTCTACGCCAGGCTTTTCATTGCAGTCGAACCACCATTAAAAGCCTGGCTGAGAGGAAACGTAAACTATGCTTGGTGGGACCGCCACAGTCCCGCCAAGCATATTGCGGCCTTTGACCACTGCACCTACGGCAGGGAATGGCTGTTCCCTGGCGTAGCCAGTGGTCTTGGTGCAGTCGGGCTGTCCGAGTCATAATCCGGAGGTCGGACCGATGGTGTTGAGGTGGCTGGATCGCCCCCCATCGAGCCACCACGAGTCTGGTGGTCCGAGTATTGACAGATGCGTAATCTGGCCTTAAATATCTCACATTTAAAGAAACACCAGTGACCTGACCACTCAACCACCATGCATAATAATAAAACCCTTCCTCCTAAATGACAAAATAAATTATGAAACGCACATTATATTTTCTACAGAAGATAATTTATTAAAACTAAGCTAAAGTCAAACATGAATGATGGTCGGAACATACAAAATGGGCCCTCAACCAGTTAGTACCATATACACCATAAGTGGTAAATGTCAAACCAACAAATACCCCGCATATATGCCTTGCCGAGTACAGCGGTGCTGGGACCGTCATACCCGTGGATGACGGTCCGACTGCTGCCATATCATCTGTCCTCATGCCCAGATAATCTGGCCATGTAGACGTGTGGGGGGCACATGATGTGTCCCCCCCAAAGTGCTCACCGTGTACGGACGTTTTAGAGGCGCTGTCACAGCAGATAGATTCTTTTTAGGCTCTCCTATGAGCCAAACCACTGTCCCTGACACCGCCGCACCGCCAGCCCTGGATTACCATTGTAATTCAGCAGGTGGGATTGCGAATGGTTTGACTTTGAATTTGGATACATCTCCAACAATCTACACAAAGCATAGAATATGTAACAAACAGCTAGTTTGGCAATGAAATAAATACCACTCATAGTACTAGCCTGTGCCCCTGTAACAGAGATAGCTAACCACTACAACTTACTTATAGAAAGCCTTTTTTTCCAACAAAATGAATGTATGAATAAATAAATGTAATTCATAAAGAGCAAACTTCTGCCCGTGGGGATCTTGGCGCTATAGAAAATGGATACAGCTACCTCAATGCCAGAAACGAGTCAAGTAGATGATCAAGCACTTTCTAATCCTGTGAAAATACTCAGCTCTCTAAGGCCTTTCTGAAGGTGAGTAAAGAGGGAGAAGCTTTTAGTGTCAGTGGAAGGCTATTCCAGAGCACAGCTGTGGTCCTGAAATAAACTCTTCCCGCCCCAGGTATTCCTCCTAAATGAGGGGACAGTCAGGTTCATGGGAGAGCCTGAACGAAGCGTCCTCACTGGCACTTACCATTTGAGTTTCTCCTTGAAATGGCCTGGCCCCAGTTTGTGAACTGATTTATAAACCAAACAGAGAGCCTTGAACCTACAGCATTGTCTGACTGGCAGCCAGTCAGACACTGCTGTAGGTTCAAGGCTCCTCTAGCGGATTCATATTTGGGAATTTTAAAAAGGAAACGAGCAGCAGCGTTTTGCAAAGTCTGTAGCCTCTTCAGGAGACCCAATGAGAGATTAAAATAGAGGCTATTGCAGTAATCGATCCTTGTGAGTACCAATACAGTAGTTACAGTTTTCAGAAGTTCGGGAGGCAAAAAATGTTCAATCTTCTTTATGAGCCTTAAGGAGCAGAGTGAGGCTGATGTGATTTTATTAATTTGATCCTTCAGCTTCAGTTCTTTATCTAACAGGAAGCCTAAGTTTTTTACTTTGTTTGAGGGTTCAGGCAGAGAGTCCAACTCAGGCGCCACCAATCCGGCGACCAAAATGAGGGTTTTTTGCCAAAGATGATGACCTCCTTTTTAGCGGCGTTCAATTTAAGGCAGTTGCATGTTCTGAATGACATGCCCGAGTTGTTCAGGTTTTGCTAGTGACACCACAATGTGGGTGTTGTCAGCATAAGAGGCTAAGAAGAAACCAGAATTTTTAATAATGGTGGCGTAAGGTAGGGGTTAAACAGTGTTGGGCTCAATGTTGAGCCTTCGGGGACTCCACAAGGCAAGTAGAAGGACCAGGATGTTTACTTGCCTATCGTCACTTTATGTTGTCTATTAGCCACGAAAGACTGGAGGAGATCTAGTTCTGTATCCTCAATCCCCAGACCACTCAACGGTCAGCCAAGATCTCGTGGCTGACCATATCAAATGCTGCAGAGAGATTCAGGAAAATCAGGCTTGCTGTCGCACCCCTGTCTAGAAATTCCCATATATCCTCCATAGCTACCACCAGAGCAGACTCTGTACTACAGTTTTTTCTGAACCCATGTTGTGTGTTACGATTTTTCCTGTTGATACATTGAGATTACTTTCTCTACCAACTTGGCTGCGAAGGGAATTCTTGAAACAGGGCGATAGTTTTTTGAGTCCAGAGCATTCAGATTGTCTTTTTTAACAGAGGCAGAATAGAGGCAAGTTTACAGTGAGTAGGGAAGGTCCCTCCTGCAAAAATGTCATCAAGAATTTGTCCTAAATATTGTGCCACTTGAGCAGGGATCATATGCATTATTTTAGGAGGACAGGGTTCTTGTGGCGCACCAGATTTGAATAAGGGAATTAAGTTTGTGAGTTGTTCTTCTGAAGGGGTTTTGAAGGTGGAGAATCTGATTTTACGTAGAGAGGCAGTGAGGACGCGCCCATCCTGTTGACCGGCTACCCTTTTCGCAGTAAGTTGATTAAAAATGTTAGCAACTGTTTCTTCAAAGAAGTTTGCCAGACCATCACAAAAAGTTTGATTTATTACTGCATGGTTAGGGTGAGCTGGTAATATCAATTTTTTTATCACTAAGGAAAGAAAGCAAAACAAACACTAATCAAGTCCCCTAATGTACTACTTGAAAGACACTTGAGTTGGCAGACTGCACCATTTGGGACACAGACGTCAACTCAAAATCCGAATTCCATGGTGGAATGTCTATGACAAAATGATAGCTCAAAAAACAATGACACAGTAGAAGGATGGCACAATGCCTTACAAGCCACAATAGGAAGAACAAACCTATACTTATAAATTCAGAGAAGACCAAAGCTATCAACCACTAAGACAAGAGCCATCAATACCCTAAATTAGACCTAAAGTAAGTAAGCAAACCAGTTAAATGTACAACATGCTACAATGTAACCTCTGATCGTTTATAAACAACAAAGTGCACTACTAAAATAACAAAATCCCTATTATAACACACCTAGATACTTACAAGGTAACCAACAAACCTTAACAAAGGTAGAGACCACCACAGCTAAGGATTTTTAAATTTGTATTTTACAATATATTTTAATACACCAGTCAAAAAAAACATAGAAATAATGGAGAACATTGGACTGGTAAATGGAAATAGTAAGTATAATATATAAAAATCAACAATCACGAATCAAAACATTAGAAATACACACAACACAAACAAAGTATATCCAATACATAGAAATGTAAAACAATACATTAAAATGAGAGTAAATCACTATACATAATAAAACATAACATTGACCACCCACAAATAAAAAAATTAAATAAGCTCACAATTCTGAAGCTGTAAGTCTCTGTACATATCCACGTGATCAAAATATAATCCACCCAAAAAGATACATTGTAGTTCAAAAAGCCCTAAAAAAATGCTAAATGAAAAATGTAATCCATCAAAGTAATCCAAAGTCATAAGGAACCTTAATAACCAATTATAATTATTTTTTAATAAGGAACACTTCATGAAACCCGAAACTCAAAGGAAATGAAAAATAGTTGGCCCGATAACGATAACTTCTAAAGTAATCGCAGCGGTGGACCATTGGCTGTGCCAGAGAACAGTAATTTCCTGGCGGTGGCGCAGGAGTGCCACAACGCAATATGCTGAGTAGGGACTCGCTCAGTCCCGCTCACCATATTACGAGTTTCTGGACTGCCAGCCTTTTCACGGAGAAGCCCCACCAGGAAAAGGCTGGAGGTGCTGGAACAAAGAGGGCACCCATTGGCAACACTACCATGGGAATACAGTCAGGGGGGCACAACATGTGCCCCTTATCTGTACTCTCTCAAAGTTCAAGCTCGGCATGGTGTCCATGTCCATGCCATGCTGGAACTTTTTGGATGTTCCCATTGCGTTGCCTGTTTTCCGGGCACTGCCAAGGGAAAAGAAAAGAACCTCTGACCGTATTACGAGTTGCACATTTGCAACTCATAATACTGTCAGCAGTTATTTTATGTTATGTTAAAATTACTTGTATAGCGCGACGTTCACCGGGTTGGTTTCTTGGCGCTTAGGGACATGAGAGATCTGAGCTAATCCTATAGATTGTTAGAAGTTAATTGTAAGCTTTGAGAAAGAGTCAAGTCTTCAGTTGTTTCCTAAACAGGAGATAGGCATCAAAAGTGCGTATAGACGGGGGGAATAGAATTCCAAAATTGAGGAGCCAACGTTGAAAAACTGAGTCCACCATGTTTAATACGCTTAAACCTGGGGGTGATCAACAGATTATGACTAGATGATTGTAGAGTGCGGGAAGGGATATATTTCTGAATTCTTTCAGCAATGAATTTCGGGCCTTTGTTGGACAATGCATTGTATACTATACATCCCAGTTTAAAGGCACTACGCTGGACCACTGGGAGCAAGTTGTTTCAGCAGAGGCTTCACATGCTGACGAGCAGGGAGTTGGAAAATTAATCGGGCGGCGTGGTTCTGAATTAGTTGCAAGCATTGTGCTTGATACACAGGGATGCCAACATAAAGCGCGTTGGCATAATCTAAACGTGAGATAATAAGCGCCAGGACGACCAACGTAAGTGCTTCCGCTGATAAGAATCTTCTGATTTTTTTGATTTTACGTAGAAGGAAAAAGCTGACCGAGACCACCAAGTTAATCTGGGTTTTCATTGATAGGTCACTACTTATCATGATCCTTAGGCTTTTTACTGAAGACGTTGGAAGGAAAGGGGAGCCCAGAGAAGAGGGCCAAAAATTTGAATTCCAAGGATTTAAAGAGCCTCCCTTCAGAACTAGCTCCGTTTTATCTGGGTTTAACTTTAGTTTATTGGCGTTCATCCAATTGCTGATAAAAGTCATGACTGATTGAGTGGAGTGGTGTGGCTCACTGGTTAGAGGTGGCAGACCCAGAAGCAGAGGATGGCCCGGGACCAGGGTTCAATTCCCGACGCGGCAGGGTCGTAAACCAAGGTCAGCGGACTCGATAATTCTCGCCTCGGTGCCTACTCTAACCAGGGATCACACTCGGCAACTCTGGGCATTAGCTTGCCTCATCTCCACAACGGCCCCCCACAAACGCCGGGGATGCCTGGTTTCACCTTGGAGATACCCAGGAGGGAACATCTCACAGGGAAAGCCAAGACGGGTTCCCCAGCAGTCTATAGTGCCAGGACGCCTCCGGGTAGCAGTGCGCTTTACAAGACACACACATTTACATTGAAGATTTAACTGACTCAGATGTTTTGTAGATTGAATCTTAAATATTAATTGCAGGTCAACTGCATAATTAAACGTCAAGACTTCCTTTTCTTTTATGGCAAGAATCAGTGGCTACATGTACAAATTGAATAGAAGGGGGGATAGAGAGGACCCCTGTGGAACTCCAAATTGTAATTTCCCTTTTTTTGAGCAGAAATTTTCTAGGCGGACCGATTGGTATCTATCCTTAAGAAAGGACTGTATCCATCCCAAGGTAGAGCCCGGGATGCCTGCACTTTGGACACGGTCGATAAAAATATTATGATCGACCGTGTCAAAAGCAGCAGACAAGTCCAGGAGAATCAGAGCCTGTGGGGAATCATGGTTGGCTCCCTTTCTCAATTCATCCATAACTGTTAGAATGACAGCCTCTGTTGAATGATCTGGCCTAAAACCCGCCTTGTGTGGATCAAGGAAAAATGACTCCTCTACAAAGGAGCTAATGCAAGAAGCCACATGTGCCTCCAAGATCTTACTCAGTTATGACAGGAGGGATATGGGGCGATATTTGCTCAATACCTGAGGATCGGCCCCAGGTTTCTTCAAGATGGCTAGAATTTCCGCATTTTTAAATGAATCAGGGACAGTTCCACTTCTAAGAGATGTATTGAGAAGAGCTATAGGTGGGTCAAGGCAGACCCGAAAAGCTTCACGTAGAATGTGGGGAGGACAGCAATCCAGAGGGAAACCGGACTTGAATTTTTGTGATTAAAGTTGAGAAGGAACCATTGTTAATAAGTGGAATATGATCCAATGATGCCAAGTTTTGGCAGGATAATGTGAGCGTGTTAGAAACACTATGGCCTGGGATACTAGCTTTGATAGTAGCAATTTTATCAAAAAAGTAGTTGTTGAGAGCGTCACATAAGGACTGCGAATGGACTGGTTTAGCGGAGACTCTCTCAGGATTGACTAATTCATCAACAATTGAGAAAATGTCTTTAGTTTTATTTTCGGATTTCAAGATCTTTGATGAAAAATAGTCAGCCTTACACGAAAGGATAGCGATCTTGTAATGTTTAAGAAGAGACATATAGGCAATTTTATTTTTGGGCAAGTAATTCCTTCTCCATTTTTGCTCTGCTTGTCTGAGACTGAGTTTTTGTTCCTTTAGGGCTGGAGAGAACCATTGTTGGGCATCGTGGGCTCTTTTAGTTTTTATGGTTTTCAAGGGGGCAATTGAGTCACTGGCCGACTCCAGCCCGGAGGTAAGAATTTCTGATTGGATGGATAGGGAACAGTTATGAGCTGAAGGCGCCATGGTTAAAAGAATTGTGTGAAACAACTCCATATTGGCCTTATTCCAGTTTCTGGCTTTCATACTACTAGGGCGTAAGACAGTAGGAGTGTGAATATTGGAGACCGTAAAAGTTAACAGATAGTAATCCGACCAGGGGCAGGGAAGATTAGAAAATGAGACATATCTAGATTTTGTGACCACACTTGGTCTAGTATATGCCCCTTGATGTGGGTGGCTGCCAGTACATGCTGCATACAATTTAGACTCATCAGGAGGTCTGTAAGTTCTTGTGAGATTGAGCTTTCTTTTGGATCTCCAGGCCAGTAGTTGAAATCTCCTACGATTAAGATCCTAGTGTTATTAATCACTACATGGGCAATCAAGTCGCCGAATTGCTGAGCGAATAGGGGCATGTGTTGAGGTGGGCGGTATACAATGACACATACTAGGGAAGATTGGACGGAATCTAATTTGATCATCAAAAGATCAACTGACGTAATATGTGACTTGTTCAAAGAATAAACTGAAACTTCTGATTAATTATTGCTGCAACTCTCCCCCCTATTTTACCCATGTCTCTATCTGCTTGTAGGATATAGTAGGAGTCTGGAATGGTCGCTAAAATATCAGGAGTAGATTCGTAGATTCAGGCAACAGCCAGGTTTCTGATAAGAGTAGGATATTGGGTCTATTTAAATCAATGAGGCAAAAGATCTCTAACTGGTGTATTACCAGGGAGCAGGGAATTCAAATAAATGATATTCAGGCTGGTAGATTTGTTCGAGTTTCAAGTTTCAAGTTTAGCTTCATTTGATTTTAACAACAGATAAAAATCATAAAAGCAGCAATAGATATACATACAGTATTTCATAATAAATAAATAGGCCCTAATTTTAAAACATTAAGAAGAGATTAAATTAGTGCATTATGGAACCATAGCATTTACAATTAGCAGCCATCACATTTCTTTTCCTCATGATACTCTTTAAGAAAACAATCATAATCATAATGCATTTGCGATTCTCCAATTGCTGTAAGCTTAGATAGGCTGGTCTACAATACCGCCAGGAACCCTTTTTGAAATATTGCCTAAACCATGTCTTACGTTCCTTCTCATAATATTTAGAGAATAAAATAACATGGAACATGTATTATTTTGATAAATTATCACAAGGGCATGTCCAAACGCTCCTGGACCAATTATTTTTTGTAGGAAAAGTAATGAAATAAGTCAAACCTAAACTTAGTTAAAATAAAGTGTTCAAAGCCCACAATACACAATGATAGGTACGGTTGAATAGTGTAACACACCAGAGACAGCTGGTGTTTACTGACGGTTTGTTTAGTAAGTTCAACCGAACACCTTAACATTTCATAGTGGTTCATGCACAGACCTTTAAGTTCTTTCCTACTCAGACCACCTAATAATTCAGGATTATTATATAGTTCTGGCCTATGCAGGTCAATAAATGTCTTCCTAACATACTCAAGCCAAGGGATATGTCTGGCGTTGTCCAATTCCATCACATCCTTTAAGATTTCTCTACTAAGGGACAACGCGTCTTCGGTCCAGACTCTCTGCCAGAGTAAGATTGGTTGCACTTTTATGAGATCAGAAATAAAATCCATTCCTAATTCAGAATGACAATTAAAAACTGCAGTACCCTGGGGAAGTGCTTACAAATATCTCAAAAACCCGTTTTCTGCTATCTGGATGGGTTTAGTATTTTGAAAGCCCCAGATTCCTGCCCCGTAGAGAATTATGCTTTTGCATTTTGCTTTGTATATATTTAAAAGAATTTCTGGGGGTCTTTTCCCAAATTTGGTGGCGAAGTTCATTAGTGCAGCAATGGAACGTTTAAACAGAAGACTTCTCTTCTTGACGGCCGCACACCAAGAGCCAGAGCCATCAATTAGCACCCCCAAGTATGAGAAACTTTTAGTGTGTTCTAGTGAAAGGCCGTCAATTTTTAAAGCCTTACATTTTGTTCTGGCTTTCCCACACATCATCACAAATGATTTTGTAGCATTTATTTTTAGGCCCTTTGTCTCCATGAACTCTACATACTGTGTTAACGCCTTTTGGGCACCTACCGTGGTTCTGGCCATTAGTACGCTTCATCCGCATAGAGAAGGGAGACCACCTAGTTTTTCCCATACCTAGGTGAATCTGCTACGGCGGCTGCCAATTCCTCCTGCAAAGCGTTCGTATATATGGAGAAGAGGAATGGGGCCAGTACACAGCCATGCCTAACTCCCTTCTCTATGAGGAACGACCCAGTACATTCTCCTCTTGCCCCATGTCTCACCTTGGCAGTCGCACCTGTGTACAACTGTCGGAGGAAATGTAGAATCGCAGGATCCACCTTAATTTCAGCCAATGTTTGCCACTATTTTTCGTGATCCACGCAGTCGAATGCGCTGAGAGGTCGACAAATATTGCGTAGAGACACCCTTTTTTAGCTTGGGTATATTTCCCTTGAATCATGACGAAATTAAGGACCTGCTCTACTGTACCCATCCCTTCCCTAAAGCCGTACTGGACCGGGCTTAGGATGTTATTTTCATTTTCCCAAATTTGTAATTTACTGAGGACCACCCTACCGGCGATCTTCAGAAGGGAATCCAGGAGGGATATGGGCCTATAGTTAGCTGGGCACTCTCTCTCCCCTTTTTTGTAAATAGGTACTACAACTGACTCCGCCCAAGTTTTAATAAATCCTTCAGTGCAACAGGCCCTTAAAACTTGTGTACAAATTGGGGCCCAGAGTTCAGTGGTTAGCTTAAAAATATCGTTCGGTATCCCATCTGGGCCCGGGGCCTCACTTCTTTTGCAATTATTTATTGCAGTGAGGACTTCCTCATATGCAATTTCAACCTTAATTGGGAAATATTTCAGCTCTGGGCTGTCCAGATTATTTGCCCCTATGGATTTAGCCACATCCCTTTCCTCTTTTTTGTAGACTTTGGAGAAGAAGTCAATCCAAGTACTCTCGTCTATGGCGACTTCAATTCTTGCAATATCTGACTTAGTAAGATAGGGTGCATTTACTGCCTGCCAGAACATTTTACAATCTCTCAGCTGCGACGCCTTGAGTAAGGTTTGCCAGGCCAGATCTTTTATTTCTTTTTTCCTGTTATTCTGGGCTAGATTGTAGATCTTTCAGCAAGCCCGAATTAGGCTGTAGTCCCTGGGTTTGGCGCTAAGTGCCCCTTTAAGGTGGGTATACTCTTTCGTGCATTTAGAATCAAACCAGCCATTGGTCTTCTTACGTGTCTTCGCTTTTCTTTTACTAAGGGAGTCTTGTATGACTAGCGTTATCTGCCCGAAGGCTTCAAAAATTTCAGCATTGGTAGCTCCCTCATCTAGACACACTAGGATGGGTGCCAAGGCCTTTGATATAATGGTCACATTCATTTTTGTTGGGTCGATTTTGCCCCATTTCAGGGCAAAACCATTTTGACGTGCCAATACTATTTCCTGCGACCACGCCAGGGATTCGAGCGTGGCTGAGGTGTCACATGCGGGAAGGTTTAGGTGTAAACTGAGAGGCAGCTGATCACTAAGGCCATTTGACTGGATGGTAAAATCTCCCACCCAACTAGAATATCTTGTGGGTAGGATAATGAAATCGATAATCAAATGCACCCCCCTGGCTATGTATGTAGGACTGAATTCAACCTGCGGGGTGCACATCAAATTTACGAAGTCTAGGTCATGTGTGGCCATAATATCATTTATTATTTCCCCTCCAGCTGTATGTACGGAGTGCTTCATACATCCCTTCCTTCCCTAGCATCGTCCCGAGGTCTGTAGGTATTCAGGTTGCATGTTTTAGTATTAAAGTCCCCTCCCCAGATCAAAATTGCATTTTTTCCTTTTGCAGTATTTAAGTAGTTTATGCATTCACCTAGCTTACTCATCTCTACTGCGAAGTCAGATTTTTAAATATTATTATAGAAAATGACTACCATTAATTCCATGCCCGAGGGTAGTATAATAGATACTATTTGAAAATAAGGAGGGTACCCAATCCTTTTAATTCTACGTACCCTCATCAGATTAGAGATATGAATACAGATGCCTCCTTTATGTCTACCATGGACGAAGCGTTCCGCAGGGATATGGTAGGTTTTAAAGGCGTCCAAATGTGTTTCATTCACAAGCCAGGTTTCTTGGATGCACAATACATCATAGGTCTGGATAAAATCCCCCCAAACATGATTAGAAACTTTACTTTCCAGCCCGCAGATAATCCATGAGACAATCCTAAGCGGGCCTTGCAATGAGGGCGGATCAACTATCGGGGTGGAATGACAGTGGTTTACGGGAGTGATTTTTTTCCTATTTACGCCCGCATTTGCACATATCAGCTCTCTCACCAGTTTTTTCCCCCCAGCTTCAGGCGTGGCTTGAAGATTTCCAGTACTTAACAAGTTTGCTGATATATTAATCGATACAACAGGGTCTGACGTCATGCTTGAGGTATCAGCATTTCTACTAGGCACTTCCCCGACTGAGTCCAGATTACCAGCCAGTCAGTCACACTCGTTAATACCTGAGAGTGCTGCAAATCTGTTTGGCCCTAGAGGGAAAGCATGCATCCCCTGTCTTGCCCAGTGTGGGGTAATTGCTGATCTCCCCCCCAATAATCCCCAGCCCTGGTGTATTCTATGGTATGGTGCCCTTGCCTGATGCCATCCATTCCAGTTATCGTTTCTTATTAGATAAGGGGTACTATAGAAGAAGCCCAGTGGTAATATGTCTATGCCAGAGCCCCTGGGCCTCCCACCAAGCTCGGCTGCCCTTAAGACCCTCTCCACCAATATCGGGCTGTTGAAGTTGATCACGATGCAATCGCCCAATTTTGATTTATTTGACCTGCCCACCCTGGACACTCTTCGGGCCATTATAATACTGTGGCCGAGGTTATTGCCTTCTGCAGTATTTTGCGATAACCAGTGGGCCGCCTTATTCCTTAGCTGGTAGCATTCTTCCCTATCTCCTTCCATGAGGGGTGGTACGTTTCCTAATACTACTACTAGTGGGGATGCCTGGGGGGTAGATCGATAACAGGGTGGGTGATCGGGGTTTTAGTGGGTACGACTGGGTTTCTCACATCCTGATGATGTGTTGGTGGAACATTTGGTAATGGTGTGTTCTGATCATTATTTTTGTTTATAGCCCCCCAGCAGACAGTGTTACCTGGTCTCCTTTCTTCTCCACCTCCTTGCTTTACGATGGCCTTGGTTCATCAGATACCTTTAACAAGGGCGATGGAGTTTTGGGGGAGGTATATTAATCTGTTTCCTTTTTGAAGTACCTTCATCACTCGGGCAGGGTGCTAAGCTTGCTAACATATGGGAATTTTCTACAATTTGTTGGAGATTAATATAGTGTCTGTTGCATTTGAAGGAATAAAGGAGGCGTGCTCTGTGCTATGGGGCAGTGAGTCTGCGGTGCCATCCTGAATGCCGTTATTATCCGCGAGTAAGCCCTCTTGCTCTAAAGTAGCCAGGGAGGTCTTGTCTAGTGCCCAATTCCCCAGGGGAGCTTTGACACATTGGAGGTGGAAGTGACCTGTTGCCGCTACACCAATGTCGTGATCAGGCCCTTTGTTTTACTCAAAACCAAATGTATTAAAAAATAAAAAAATAAAAAAACACAGATCCACAGAGAAATGCTTCCAAACTTGTGAAAATACCCACCCACACAAAACACTACAATCAAATACAACATACGAATTACATCACAAATGTAATAAACATAACTCCTAACATTAGAATATCAAAAGTAAGACTACACTACTATCAAATTCTAAATTGGCTTAACACACAAACTTATAAACAACAGAACACAAGCTATAACAAACTTACCCTAAAAAAAGAATGCTATAACTTATCTTAATTGACTCTATCTGCATCCCCCTACATCCAAAACCCTTTAAAAAACTTAAAAAGGCCTTATCTCACTGATCAGAAGCAGGTAACAACTTGCGCCTACCAAAAAGCAATGAAAAATGACACAATTAGACTTCAAAAGTAGACTTAGCATAAAAAAATGGCTGCTAAATGAAAAGAAACAGCAAGGGCCTGATTGCGATCTTGGTGGATAGGAAACTCTGTCACAAATATGATGGCTATCCCGTCTGCCATATTACAAGTTTCATGAAATATAATGGAACTTGTAATACGGCGGATGGGATATCCGTCACGTTTATGATGGAGTATCCCATGCGACAAGATTGTATCAGGCCCTAGGATTGCCTATTAAAAACAATGGATCTTTAAATAAAAATTGTACAAAAACTTTCCAAATCTGTAACAATATTATAAAAATGTTATAACAATGTCAATAAATGTATCATGAACATATAGATACATATGTAAAATATAAATAAAAAATATTTATCATATAGTACTATTATCATATATATATATGAAAAGGTATATCAAACTTGTTATCAAATAGATAATCTATGTATTACAAATGCATATGGTTTAAAAAAGTAGCATATTTTAAAAGATGTTGAAAAATACAAACATGTAAAAACATAAGTAACATGTTTTCGGTTTTAAAAAAACATAAGCAATTGCAATACGAAAAACAATGATACAAAATATGACCTTTTTTGTGTTTTAGGAAAATATGAGAACTACATTAATACAATATGTTTACTAATTTTATACAAAAACTAGCAGCCCGTCCCGACGTTGTCCCGGTAGGCTTTGCGAGGTGAAAGGTAGTCACCAGCATTGCGCAACCTGGACACGGCCAGCTCCTTTCTGTGTTTTAGCAATCAGCCCTTTTTGCCCACTTCCCCTCTAAGTACTTGGTCTTCTGTTGTGCGAGCCTGCGCACCTTCCCCCCCCCCTACATTCACCTGTAGTCACCAACATTGCGCAACCCGGACACGGCCAGCTCCTTTCTGTGTGTTCCCCTCAAAGTACTTGTCCTTCTGTTGTGAGAGCCTGCGCACCTTCTCCCCCCAATCTCCTGAGCCCAGTCACCTCATCCTCACACTATCACTGGAGTACACTCACTTCCGCACTCCTCCGCAGTGAAACGTGTGTCGGTTCACACTATCACTCGAGTACACTTACTTCCACTCTCCTCCCCGCGCTCCTGGCCGTAGGCTGAACACCGCCTTACTTTTCTTCTTTACGGCTGCACTTTCGCCGCTCCTCCCCACGGCTCCAGGGACGCCATTGCAGTGAACCGGGTTTTGGTTGCACTTTCGCCGCTCCTCCCTACGGCTCCAGGAACGCCACCTTACTTTTGTTGTTTACGGCTGCACTTTCGCCGCTCCTCACCATGGCTCCAGTGGCGCACATTGCTGTGAACCGGGTGTCGGTTCCACGCTCCTCCTCGCGTCACGCCCACATGCTATCGCGTTGTATACACCAAACGCCGCGTTATGCGCCCATGACGCTGAACGCTGCGATCAATCACTGTATGCCTACGCCTAAGGACTACTTTTCCCCTAACGTTCTTTCCCCCCCTAATGTATATGGTCAGTTGATTTATAGCCTATGTCCATCTCCTGGACCTCCCCTTTCCAACGCTGTATTGGGTGTTGTGATTGGTGGTGTACTTCTGGAGTTTACCTGGCCCAAAGGTTCCCAGTTCTCTCTTTATAATAGTAGTATAGATAACAAAAAAGGTTAGGTCCGTGAAAAAACATGTGCTAAACAATTGACAATTTTTTTATATCTTTCAAAAATGTATGTTTTTAAACAAGCGAACATCTACATGTAATAAAATATAAAAATCTAAATAAAAGAAAACATGAAACTAAAAAACTGTGCCAGTTACTATGCTAATAAAAAAAGTTAATACTAATGATGTATGTGAAAAATGCAAAAATGAAAGTTTAATATAACATAATGGGCTGCATTACGATTCGGACCGCAACCGACAGGTTGCCAGTTGGGGTCCAAACCCAAACTACTACTGCGGTCCAACTGACACATTAGGATGCATGCAGTCAAAGGCATCAGTCAGAGTGAACGACCAACGCCTTCCTACTGGCTGATCATAATCCCTTAAGGACCGCATTGTAGTCGTCGGAATTATGATGTCAGTTTCTGGCAGCCTTGCCATGTCAGTCTTTCCAAAAAGGAAAGGCTGTTGAAAGTGACATTGGGGGCCCTAGGAGGGCCCTCATACCCTCTGCTTAGAGACGTGGGGGGGGCACTTATGATGCCCAACTGAAAATCCCTGAAACGCTGCAGGGATTTTCACAAACTCCCATTTCTCAATTGAAGCTTCTGCTGCTGGCGGACTGCGACCACCGCACAAGCTCCCATAGGGAAATGGGAGTTTGGGACTGCACCATAGGGCCTCATTACAATGCAGGTCAGAAAGCAATCCAACCAACTCATTGTCGGAATCAGTTTTGACCAACCAATTACGATGGTTCTGAACACTGTTCGTAAAGTCTCCCATTGACTTCAATGGGAGCCTGTGTTCCGACCGACAACACAGGCTCCCATTGAAAAAAGCGGTGGCTGCTGAAAACCTTGCACCCTGTCCCAGGCACCGCATGGTACCTGCCACACTGTGCATGGTTTTAAAGGGGGGCCCCCTGGGTACCCCCACGGGCTCAAAACGGAGTACTCATTATGAAGTGGGCCTGCTACGGGCCCCAAAGTCAGTTTTCAAAAAGCTGTTCTGTGTCGGACAGACCGATTATGAAAGGCTGTCTGAACCCGAAATTGTAATACGATGGTCGGAGTATTGGTCTGTAGGGTTGTTAGATTCGGCTTCGACCAACTCGGAGTCTCTGAACGCTGGTCGGAACCGATTCGGACTGACCGAACAGTTACCATTCCATCATAATCGGTTGGTCGGAAATGTTTTTGAGTTGGTAGGAAACATAGGTTCCGACATGTTTGAGGAGAATCTGACTGCCGTTTGGAGCCTTTCTGACCGGCATCGTTATTGGCCTCATGTGCCATCGCATCGTAATCAGGAGCTCAGAGCCACCAACCTATGGTTGGGTGGTTCCCCTCACCGAAATGGTGTCGGTTGGTGGCAACTCCGACCGACATTGTAATCAGTGCCATAATATTTAACATGTTATACACCTAAACAGTTACATTTATCACTCCTTATCCAATGGAAACCACTTTAGGGGATATGTTGTATACTACAGGAGTCACAATTAATGTTCCCACTCCAATCTAAAGCATTTAGGGGAAGATGTTGCCCAGTAAAGTAGTCACATTTACTATTTTTGATCCAGTCTAAGCAATTGAGGGGGGATGTTTTGGACACTAAAGGGATAACATTTATTATTTATACTCCAATTGGTGCCATGTACCAGAAGCTGTTGCAAACCAAAGGGGTGACATTCACTATTTCCACTTCAATCTAAGTAATTTATGGGAAGGTGCAGGACACTGCAGGTATGATATTTACTATTTCCGCTTCAATCTAGCCTGATCCATTTAGGGGAAGTTCTGGACACTAAAGAGGTGATAGACATTATTCCCACTCCAATCTAAACCATGAAAGAATAGTATATAGAAACCACGGCCCTAATTACAAGTCTGGCGGTCAGAGGACTGAAAAACTTCGGGGGCCACAGTGGTGGAACTTCGACTTCCCCATTACAAGTTGGGCAGTCGGACTGCCCTGGGACTCCCCATGCCGCCAGGGAACCGCCATTCCCTGGAAGTGGTGCAGCGGTCCTGAGGATACAATAAGTCTGGTGGGACTGCCATGGTTTCGCCAAGCATATTAAAAGTTTCCTTCCGCCACTGTTTTCATGTTGGTTCATCCGCCATCTGTGGTGTAGAGGAAACAAAGGGTGCCCTACAGGCCTCCTGTGCCTCCTCTGAATATGGATGCACAAAGAGGGGCATAACATGTGCCCCTATGTGTCCCTATGTGTGTATGAACACCAGTTCCTGCCTTGCATGGACTTTCGAGTCTATGCTATGCAGGAACCTTGCGCGACGTTGGCATGGCTGTGCCTTTTTTCAAAGGAACCGCCGCCTTTGACGACATCGCAGGACCGCCAAGCTACCTACTCGATAACTTTTAAGTTGGCGATTGGGCGGCGGTGAGTCTCGGAGGTGTGGGAGCGTGGAGGTAGTGGCCTGCCTGCCTCCGCACTGCAGATACTTGTAATTGGGCGATAATGGTTACCACTTACAATTCCCACTCTTTTCTAACCTATTAGGATAAAATGTTTAACATAAAAACAATTACATTTCCTAATTCTGCTCTAATATAAAAACCGTTAGAAATGTTTACAAAAGTTAATGAATAAATTAATAATAAGTATTTAACTAAACGATATTTTCATATGTAATCCATCTTTAAATATATAATCATTGATCATAATATAACATGAATAGTACAATACAAATCACAGCAAATAAAGAATTATGTAAACAAAATACAACCTACTAGCAGAAAGAAAAATATAAAAAATGTATGAATAATGAAGTCTATATTTTTAACTACTAATTAAAAAACTATAACTTAACATTAAACCTAAACATTAAACCCAAAATTCAATAAGTATTTTAATTGTTCTACAACACATTTAAAAACAAAATTATTCTAAGAAACATTTAATGTAACTTTTTTAAATCAAATGTAAAATTACATATACAAATAGTAAAAAGCTATAAGTTGTTAAAAAATATAATATAAAAATCAATGACCAATCATCAATAAATATATAGATAAATAATGGTTTTACTATAAAACAAATTACAAAATGTAATTATTAAAATTGAACATTTTAAGTCATATGCATTTTCCCATAATTTCATGGGAAATGTAACTTTAAAAATAATTCATATTTATGAAATACCAAAATCTAATAAGAATGTAATTATTACAATATTCATTAACAAATTAACATATATTTGAAATGTTAAAATGTTGAATAATAATATGTAGTATTGTCAACTAAATTGCACATCAAATTTATAAAAACATATGAATAAATATGTTATTTTCAAAATAACACAAAAAAGAAAAATCTTTTTCTAAATATTTTACATTTATGTTTTTATGTTTTCATTTAACAAATAAAATGTTGTATATATGTATTTACAAAAACTCCAAATTGTAATTCATATACCATATGTTACATAAAAACTAGAACATACATGTTTTGAAAATTCGCCTCTGTTTTTCCTTATAAACTCAACATCCTGCTCTTATAAAATGAAACTCATATAATTAATACTTAAAAAGCATTAAAATATTTTTTATAATTTACAATAAATACATTTAAAATGAAAAATAACAAAAACGTACAAAACTAATTAAAAATAAAAAAAGTAAATATACATAAAAATGGCATCATGTACAACAATAATTTAAAAAACTGTATTTTTCACAACAATCATTAAGGCAACGGTTAAAAAACACATTCTCGACTTTGACATTTCTATACACAATATTTTGGACATCACTATATTCTTGACCCAAACTTCTTGTTTCCTAATATTTTTTGCTTGATAATTTGTTCAAACACGTCCAAATATGCCCTGGAGATCACCAGAAATCAATATAAGGATAATTCAACACAACCCAGTCAAACTAAAGGAAAGCAAACAAAAGACATTTCAAACTGAAGAATGTGGCGCTAACATACTGAGATGACTAAAAGTTAGCACTTTCTACATTTTGACTGTATTGCCACAGAGCATTTTTGTTATGACCACAGAGGACTAAAAACCTAGAAATTAACTGCAATAATAATGTTAGCTCTGAGCATGGTTGTGCTAATGTATGATTGGCATAGTTTGCAACTGGAAGGTGACCCACCAAAATAAAATCATGCAATCAGTACATTCATAGCCTTTCGTTTTTCTTGACTGCAAAGTCACTGCTGGGCAGTTGTCAAAAATGGGGCACATAATATAGCCGCCACATATTCAGGGTGATCTCAGGGCATTGCCCATGCTCAAAGTTCATCATTTCTGGCAATTACAGTGGAACTGCTCAACAGAAATGGTGTTGTTACAACAGTGGAAATGAGAGTTCTACATCATGCCCTCCAAAGCAAACAGACCAATTACCACAGCTGTCCTAAAGTCCTAGAGGAATATACAAGAATCAAGACCATATGCCCACCCTGCCATTTGCAGATCTGCTGTGAATGTTTGACAAGGGTTTACATACAGTGCGAGCAGGGCATCGGGCATTTTGGCAAGATGCCAAGCCGGGGGCTGATTTCTTGCTTTGTTTATTTCGAAGCACACGCATGTCTCCGTCAACTAAATTAGCCCCCACCGCAGTGATATCAGCCCCCAGCTCAGCAGCATGCCCGTTAGCCAATCCGGCCCTGAGTGCGAGCTCAAACTCCATGAGGGAGATTCTCGCATGGCTCGTCACCAATATTAATATAATTAGTTTGTTAAGTGAGTGATTACACAGAGGTGTTCAGGCATTGGGCTAAAAGTAAGACTAAAATGCACCTAGATTATTTAAACAGATGTGTTTTTAAAGCCTTGTCTAATTTTAAAAGATTCGGCTCAGAAACATAGCTCCATAGGGATTTTGTTCGATGCCTGGGCTGTAAACACTGGAAAGAATGACCACTGTGTCAGTAAATTTATTATCAGTAGGGATGACAAGTGAACGGTGACTGGGTGCTGCAGGCAGGAATAAGCATCTGTGGTTATTCACAACCTCCTTACCTCCAGTTTTGCATGCTGGAAAAATTCAGTAAACAAGAGTTTGTTCCTTTCCCTCCTCCTCCTCAACTTCTTCCATGCAAATCTAGTAGCTTTATAGTTCCAAACAAAAGAATTAATCTCTCGCTGGCATTTATCCAACTGTTTGGCATCAAAGACCAAGGGGATGGTGTTAAAAATAAATGTAAATTTGGAAAGAATGGCCATCTTTACTAAACTTATCCTCCCCAGTATGGTAAGTGGGAGGTGACCCCAAGATTTTATTAGCTTCCGACATTCGTTGTAAATCCGGTCTAGGTTGGTGTGTGTAATATTTCCTACTTCTTGAGTTACCCGCATTCCAAGATATTGCATAGAGGAGGTCACATCCATTTGTAAATTGGTGGTGTTCCATGCCATTATCTCTGTTTTACTGATGTTGATCTCGTACCCCGGTATCTAAGGTGGACTTGGCCAGACTATGCCGTAAACATAACTTGGCTTTTTGGGATTTATTGGTTAAGTGGAGACAGGTTTCCGGGTTTTTTTTTCTTCCCCCGGGTCCTATGATTATGCCTACAGCACTGCATGGACCTTGGGTTGTCGGTCCCTCCGAATACTGCAATGGTCCAGCAGGGTATAAAGTAAAAATATTGAGTTTTAATTATCGACTAGACATAATATCGAGTACAAAATATAGAATAGACATAAAATCGACTAGACATAATATAGACTACTAAAATATCGACTAGGAAATTTTAATATTGAATAGAATGGGCATAATATTGAATCAAAAATATAGAATGGACATAATATCAACTAGACATAATATAGACAACAAAAATATCGAATTTAAGTTAAGTTAATATTAATTTTTAATTTTTGTGTAATATAATTCTGTAGCGGTTTGTGGGTTTATAGGGGAATAGTGTGGGAAGTAATTTAATTATAATTAATTAAATATGTTATTTTATTTATTGGTGTTTTTTTTAGAATTAATTGTTAATTAATTATTAATTGGTAATTAATTAAAATATAATTGGTAATGAATTTTAATTGATTAATTGATAAATATGTTAATTTTAGTAATTTATTTTCTGTAGCGGGTTGTGGGTTTATAGGGAATAGGATGGGAAGTAATTTAATTATAATTAATTAAATATGTTATTTTATTTATTGGTATTTATTTAGGATTAATTGTTAATTAATTATTCATTGGTAATTAATTAAAATATAATTGGTAATTAATTGTAATTGATTAATTGATAAATATGTTCACTTTAGTAATTTATTTTCTGTAGCGGGTTGTGGGTTTATAGTGGAATAGGGTGGGAGGTAATTTAAATATAATTAATTAAATATGTTATTTTATTTATTGGTATGTATTTAAAATTAAATGTCAATTAATTATTACTTTGTAAATAATTAAAATATAATTGGTAATTAATTTTAATTGATTAATTGATAAATATGTTAATTTTAGTAATTTATTTTCTGGAGCAGGTTGTGGGTTTATAGGGGAATAGGGTGGGAGGTAATTTAAATATAATTAATTAAATATGTTATTTTAATTATTATTTGTTTAGAATTATTTGCTAATTAATTATTAATTGGTAATTAATTAAAATATATTTTGTAATGTGTTGTAATTGATTAATTGATAAATATGTTACTTTTATTACATTATTTTCTGTAGTGGGTTGTGTGTTTATAGGGGAATATCTTGGGAAGTAATTTAATTGTAAGTAATTACATTTTTTAAATATTTTTTGTGTCTAATTTTTATTTATTTTTATACTGCAAATTAATTTATTGGTAATTGGTAAATAAATAGTATTAGTAGGTAATTTGTATTAGTAGTTAATTATTATTTGTAATTTTAATTGATTAATTAACATATTTTATAAAATATATGAATTATTTTGTAATTGGTATCAATATTTATGTTATTTATATTTATATATGAAGTATTTACTTTCCCTACTATTGCACTCACTGGAGTGGGAATAGCAATTTTTTCCCCTACTCTAACCAACGCTTTCCCTACTGTTGCACTCACTGGAGTGGGAATAATAATTTTTACCTCTACGCTATCCAACGCTTTCCCTACTGTTGCACTCTCTGGAGTTGGAATAGTAATTTTTACCCCTACGCTATCCAACGTTTTCCCTACTGTTGCATTCTCTGGAGTAGGAATAGTAATGTTAACCCCTACGCAATCCAACGCTTTCCCTACTGTTACACTCACTGGAGTGGGAATAGTAATTTTTACCCCCACACTATCCAACGCTATCCCGTCTGCTGCACTCTCTGGAGTTGGAATAGTAGTTTTTACCCCTACGCTATCCAATGCTTTCCCTACTGTTGCACTCTCTGGTGTAGAAATAGTAATGTTACCCCCTACGCTATCCAACGCTTTCCCTACTGTTGCACTCACTGGAGTGGGAACATTTTTTTTTTCATCTCTACGCTATTCAACGCTTTCCCTACTGTTGCACTCACTGGAGTGGGAATAGTAATTTTTATCTCTACGCTATCCAACGCTTTCCCTACTGTTGCACTTTCTGGAGTAGGAATAGTTATTTTTACTCCTACGCTATCCAACACTTTCCCCACTGTTGCACTCACTGGAGTGGGAATAGTAATTTCCCAACGCTTTCCCTACTGTTGTAATCTTCGGAGTAGGAATAGTAATTTTTATCCCTATGCTATCCAATGCTTTCCCTGCTGTTGCACTCACTGGAGTGGGAATAGTAATTTTTACTCCTACGCTATCTAACACTTTCCCTACTATTACACTCTCTAGAGTGGGAATAGTTATTTTTACCCCTTTGCTATCCAATGTTTTCTCTACTGTTGCGCTCTCTGGAGTGGGAATAGTAATTTTTACCCCTATGCTATCCAACGCTTTCTCTACTGTTGCTCTCTCTGGAGTGGTAATAGTAATTATTACCCTCTCACTATCCAACGCTTGCCCTACTGTTGCACTCTCTTGAGTTGGAATAATAATTTTTACCCCTACGCTATCCAACGCTTTCCCTACTGTTGCACTCACTGGAGTGGAAATAGTAATTTTTACCCCAACGCTATCCAACGCTTTCCCTACTGTTGTGCTCACTGGAGTGGGAACAGTAATTTTTAATCTTACGCTATCCAAGGCTTTCCCTACTGTTGCGCTCTCTGGAGTGGGAATAGTAATTTTTACCCCCACGCTATCCAACGCTTTCCCTACTGTTGCACTCTCTGGAGTATGAATAGTAAATTTAACCCTGTCACTTTCCTACGGAAGAAATATTGTATATGTTTTGTTAATAATATGTATATATTATATTCACTGAAAAAACCATAGGTTTCACACCAGTTATAGTTAGGAATTAGCATTTAAAAAACAGGTAAATTGAGCTGGTATTCTTTATTGAGGATTACCGTGTGCACAAAAGTCCCGGCACCACCTAGTAATCTGTCTTGTTCCCAACGCGTTTCATGCCTCACTGCACTTCATCATGGGCTTTGGACTTGAGTTATGTGAAGCGGCACAGCAGTTCAAGGAACACTTAACTGAGTTCCCGCCTCGGTGGGCGTGGCTGCTACCAGCGGCATCTTGGTCCTTGTAGTTGTCCTCATTTGTTACCCCAGTGGGTCGCCTGCCACCCACAACTTCTCCTGTAATTATTCCCAAGTGGGGGGTGGTACTCCGTTCTTCTTGGCATCAGCGTCTTTCAATCCCCAAACAGCCTGCTCCTGTTCCTTTTACCGCAACGCTTTCTTTCGTCACAGCAGGTCTGAAATTAATCAGCGGGGCTCCTCCGCGGTCCAGGCTGAACCGCAAACATCAATTCAAAACAACGTAGCCTGCTGTGGAAGAGCCCGACAACCCGATAACTCAAGTCCAAAGCCCATGATGAAGTGCAGTGAGGCATGAAACGCGTTGGGAACAAGACAGATTACTAGGTGGTGCCGGGACTTTTGTGCACACGGTAATCCTCAATAAAGAATATCAGCTCAATTTACCTGTTGTCGGGCTCTTCTACAGCAGGCTACGTTGTTTTGAATTGATGTTTGCGTTTCAGCCTGGACCGCGGAGGAGCCCCGCTGATTAATTTCAGACCTGCTGTGACGAAAGAAAGCGTTGCGGTAAAAGGAACAGGAGCAGGCTGTTTGGGGATTGAAAGACGCTGGTGCCAAGAAGAACGGAGTACCACCCCCCACTTGGGAATAATTACAGGAGAAGTTGTGGGTGGCAGGCGACCCACTGGGGTAACAAATGAGGACAACTATGAGGACCAAGATGCTGCTGGTAGCAGCCACGCCCACCGAGGCGGGAACTCAGTTAAGTGTTCCTTGAACTGCTGTGCCTCTTCACATAACTCAAGTCCAAAGCCCATGATGAAGTGCAGTGAGGCATGAAACGCATTGGGAACAAGACAGATTACTAGGTGGTGCCGGGACTTTTGTGCACACGGTAATCCTCAAAAAAGAATGCCAGCTCAATTTACCTGTTGTCGGGCTCTTCTACAGCAGGCTACGTTCTTTTGAATTGATGTTTGCGGTTCAGCCTGGACCGCGGAGGAGCCCCACTGATTAATTTCAGACCTGCTGTGACGAAAGAAAGCGTTGCGGTAAAAGGAACAGGAGCAGGCTGTTTGGGGATTGAAAGACGCTGGTGCCAAGAAGAACGGAGTACCACCCCCCACTTGGGAATAATTACAGGAGAAGTTGTGGGCGGCAGGCGACCCACTAGGGTAACAAATGAGGACAACTACAAGGACCAAGATGCCGCGGGTAGCGGCCACGCCCACCGAGGCGGGAACTCAGTTAAGTGTTCCTTGAACTGCTGTGCCGCTTCACATAACTCAAGTCCAAAGCCCATGATGAAGTGCAGTGAGGCATGAAATGCGTTCGGAATAAGACAGATTACTAGGTGGTGCCGGGACTTTTGTGCACACGGTAATCCTCAATAAAGAATACCACCTCAATTTACCTGTTGTCGGGCTCTTCTACAGCAGGCTACGTTGTTTTGAATTGATGTTTGCGGTTCAGCCTGGACCGCGGAGGAGCCCCGCTGATTAATTTCAGACCTGCTGTGACGAAAGAAAGCATTGCGGTAAAAGTAACAGAAGCAGGCTGTTTGGGGATTGAAAGACGCTGGTGCCAAGAAGAACGGAGTACCACCCCCCACTTGGGAATAATTACAGGAGAAGTTGTGGGCGGCAGGCGACCCACTGGGGTAACAAATGAGGACAACTACGAGGACCAAGATGTCGCTGGTAGCGGCCACGCCCACCGAGGCAGGAACTCAGTTAAGTGTTCCTTGAACTGCTGTGCCGCTTCACATAACACAAGTCCAAAGCCCATGATGAAGTGCAGTGAGGCATGAAACGCGTTGGGAACAAGACAGATTACTAGGTGGTGCCGGGACTTTTGTGCACACTGTAATCCTCAATAAAGAATACCAGCTCAATTTACCCGTTGTCGGGCTCTTCTACAGCAGGCTACGTTGTTTTGAATTGATGTTTGCGGTTCAGCCTGGACCGCGGAGGAGCCCCGCTGATTAATTTCAGACCTGCTGTGACGAAAGAAAGCGTTGCGGTAAAAGGAACAGGAGCAGGCTGTTTGGGGATTGAAAGACGCTGGTGCCAAGAAGAACGGGGTACCACCCCCCACTTGGGAATAATTACAGGAGAAGTTGTGGGCGGCAGGCGACCCACTGGGGTAACAAATGAGGACAACTACGAGGACCAAGATGCCGCTGGTAGCGGCCACGCCCACCGAAGCGGGAACTCAGTTAAGTGTTCCTTGAACTGCTGTGCCGCTTCACATAACTCAAGTCCAAAGCCCATGATGAAGTGCAGTGAGGCATGAAACGCGTTGGGAACAAGACAGATTAGTAGGTGGTGCCGGGACTTTTGTGCACACTGTAATCCTCAATAAAGAATACCAGCTCAATTTATCTGTTGTCGGGCTCTTCTACAGCAGGCTACGTTGTTTTGAATTGATGTTTGCGGTTCTGCCTGGACCGCGGAGGAGCCCCGCTGATTAATTTCAGACCTGCTGTGACGTAAGAAAGCGTTGCGGTAAAAGGAACAGGAGCAGGCTGTTTGGGTATTGAAAGACACTGGTGCCAAGAAGAACGGAGTACCACCCCCCACTTGGGAATAATTACAGGAGAAGTTGTGGGCGGCAGGCGACCCACTGGGGTAACAAATGAGGACAACTACGAGGACCAAGATGCCGCTGGTAGCGGCCACGCCCACCGAGGCGGGAACTCAGTTAAGTGTTCCTTAAACTGCTGTGCCGCTTCACATAACTCAAGTCCAAAGCCCATGATGAAGTGCAGTGAGGCATGAAACGCGTTAAGAACAAGACAGATTATTAGGTGGTGCCGGGACTTTTGTGCACACTGTAATCCTCAATAAAGAATACCAGCTCAATGTACCTGTTGTCGGGCTCTTCTACAGCAGGCTACGTTGTTTTGAATTGATGTTTGCGGTTCAGCCTAGACCGCGGAGGAGCCCCTCTGATGAATTTCAGACCTGCTGTGACGAAAGAAAGCGCTGCGGTAAAAGGAACAGGAGCAGGCTGTTTGGGGATTGAAAGACGCTGGTGCCAAGAAGAACGGAGTACCACCCCCACTTGGGAATAATTACAGGAGAATTTTTGGGCGGCAGGCGACCCACAGGGGTAACAAATGAGGACAACTACGAGGACAAAGATGCCCGTCTTCGCGTGGTCCATTAAGACCCTGTCATCAGTGTATTGCATTAAGAACAGCCTGTTCGTCCCAAGTTTGGGTGCTAACAGGATGGCTTTTGATATTGATTTGCCTAAATCTGTAGTGATGCTTCTATGCTTTGAAAGACTATTGTCCTGTATGTGTTGGGCTCTGCCCTACACATGCGTTTTCATCCATGATTATTTCTGGGTAAGTTGACACATTGATTGGATGAAATATTTTGCTTCTTGACTGACTTGATGTTGCACACAGTGCACACGTATATATGCACATATATATGCATGAACTACAAACATAATGTACAGTAATATTTATTTTATAGTTTTACATATACGTTTATCCTGGCCCTAATATAGATAAGTGTAGGGTTAAACACATGTCTAGTCTCAGATGGAATTCTAAGACCCTTTCTTCTGAATTAGTCCGCCCGCCACCCTAGCGTTGCTGGAACCGGCTGCCAGGAGTGTGACAGCCCCACACCGCCAATTAGGATGTAACTCCACTCTGGTGGTCGCATTCCACATCTTTGACATTGCGGCGGGTGCCATGCACAACTGACAGGCATTGCGCGTTTCCTGCCACCTTGAGCATGGCAATGTAGGGGGGTACCATAGGTACCCCCCATGTGCAGCCTCCCATGCCCGGGGTCCCGCAACAGGACTCCAAAGCAATTCCAGCCAGCCCTTCCAAGGCTTGAATTGGCAGGCATCATAATTTGGGTGGCAGTGCCTTCCAGGCACCACCACCATATTATGCCTCAGTTCCGTCCTGCTGGCAATCGTGACAATTGCCGACCGGCGGAAAAGCAGCAGACAGACTTTCCAGCAGCCGCGGTACCCCCGCCATGGTAATGTAGCCGGGTAAATGTGGTTGTGATGGCGGGCGGATCGCCACCGCCGACCGGGTGGTGGCGCTCCGCCCGCCATCATAATCAACCCCATAGTTCCAATTCTGATCAGAGTTTATTTGGAAATGCTCAGCCTATAATTATATGTCATGGACGCAGGTGCCAACTCCTGCCCTTATATAGCTAAGGGGGTTTGTATTAGAGACCAGGAGTGGGGGGGCAGAGCCCTGCTTTCATGATTGCTGCTGCTAGTTTTGTATGTAAAGTAGGAAGAGTAGGGAGACAGCAGCAGTGGTTTCGTCATTGATGGTTTGGCGATGGTGTGACATCCAATGCTAGGTGTTCTTAACCTGCAGTTTGCTGTTCTCCTTCTACCTGAGATATTGTTGGCATTTACCTATTGCTACCTAGCAATGCCCTGTCTTCTCAGATCATATTGGGGTAGTAGGTAAATGTTGGGCAGTATGGGGAGAGGATATATTTATTTATTTATTTTGAGATTTATAAAGCGCTCAAATACCAGAGGGTATCTCGGTGCTACGGACAACAGGCAGAAACAATGGTGAGCAGATTATTGATTGTACAACCAGGTCTTTATCATCTTTCTAAAAATTTGCAGGGACTGACAGGCTCTGATCTCCACCGGAAGAGTGTTCCAAAGTTTTGCCACGGTGACAGCAAAGCACCTATCGCCCCAGGAAACAGTTTTGGTGCAAGGTACTGTTAGATGAAATGCGGTGGATGATTGGAGTGTCTTGTTTGGAATATAGGTAGTTAAGCGATTTATTAGAAACTGGGGACCTGTCTTGCGGGAGGCTTTATAGGCAATACATAATGCCTTGAACTTTATCCGATTTTTCACAGACAACCAGTGGTACCTCTTGATGACATGAGAGATGGACTTGTACTTAGGAGTTCCTGACAGCATTCTAGCGGCCGCGTTCTGAACGGTTGGAAGTTAATGAATGGCCATGCTCTGTGCATTAGCAAGCAGCCCATTGCAGTAGTCTATGGATGACATAACCAATGTGCTGACCAAATCTTTTTAATCACTCGGAGTTTGTAAAAAGAGGCCGAGACCACCGAATTGGCATGTAGTGCAAAGGTCAATCTGTCGTCAAATATGATGCCTAGATTCCAGACCATGGTGACTGGAGTCGGCGGGGGGCGTAGAGCAGGCGGCCACCAGGAGCTAGACCAGATGGGGGATAGCTTGCCAAAGATCAGGACCTCCGTTTTGTCAGAGTTCAATTTGAGGTAATTGCTGCCCATCTAGCTACTGATGGCCAGTATGCCCTTTTGGAAGCTGGCTGATACCCTTTCTCCGTTATTGTTTATTGTGAGCACCAACTGGGTGTTGTTGGCATATGATGTAAGACCCATCCCGTGTGCTTTGATGACTCTGGCTAAGTCCGACACGTAGATGTTAAAAAGTGTCGGACTTAGGGATGAGCCCAGAGGAACACCGCACGGTAGGGTCAGTTGGGCAGAATGGAAGGTGCCCAAAGTTACCGCCTGGGTCCGAATGATGAGAAAGGATAGCAGCAGATCTTTTGCCTTATCTTGGATGCCCATTGTAGTGACACAGTAGATCAGAGTAGCGTGATCGACTGTGTCAAACGCAGCAGAGAGGTCCAGCAGTATAAGTACTGCTGTTCCTCCCTGGTCTAAAATGATTCTGATGTCTTCTGATATCTTAATTAGTGCGGTCTCTGTTCCGTGGCCCTTGCGAAAACCAAATTGAGTGTCATCAAATTGAGTTGACTATTCATCACTTTTTCAACTAATTTCGCCGGGAAAGGCAGGCTGGCAATGGGTCTGTAGTTTTTGGTGTCCGCCGGGTACAACTGAGATTTTTTTAATAATGGTTTTAAAATAGTTTTCTTCCATGCGGTGGGATATAAGCCTGAGGAGAACATTGCGTTGCAGATCTCTGCTAGGACAGGAGCCACCTGTTCAGTGACTGGTACGAGGACAGCTGGCCGACAGGGATCACTAGCTGAGCCAGATTTGATAGTGGGCATTAAATTGGCAATTTGGCCCGGAGTAATGTTTTCAAATTGTGCTAAAACATGATCTAAGGGATCATTGGATATAGACTGATTGACAAAAATTGTTTGTGCTGTAAATTCAGAGTAAATATTATTTACTTTTTCATAGAAATAGTCCGCTAAGGAATTGCACAGAGATTGTGAGGGAACGGAGACTGCCACAGAGGCATGACTTGATAGCTTAGTATCTACTTGGTAAAGCTGTTTGTTTGTATTTTTAGCACATACAATCTGAGCTATATAGTATTTACTTTTTTCCTGCGCAATCATTAGTTTGTATTTGGCAAGTTCATCCGTGTAAAGAAGTTTTCTTCACAAACATAACATTTGCACCATTATCTTTCACCATTTCTGCATAATTTCTTTTGTTCCCTGAGTGATTCTGTGAACCAGGGGCTGCCGGAAAGTCCTGATTTTTAGATATTGTTTTGTTAGGCACCAACAAATTAAAAGCATTGAACAACCAGTTTGCATAGTTTGTTGAGGCTATGTTTGGATCTGAGGAAACATCAGGTTGGGTAGATGACAGGTGTGACTTGAGAAGTTGATTATCTATATTTTTCCATGCTTTGAATATAACCAGACTATTTACAGGAGTTTTGCTGGAGGAGTTGTTGTCAATCAGAATGTTAAATATGATTGCATGATGATCAGTCCAAACTAAAGGTAAGATTTATCTTAAGAAGATATTTTTAGAATTGGAAAAGAGGCCATCCAATGTGTGGCCAGCTGTATGAGTGGATTTAAAGACTAACTGTGATAAATGATAAACCTGCTGTTTCCAAATCTGCTAGTATTGTACTGGTGTCCTAGTCATGATCATTCTCCAGATGAAAGTTAAAATCACCTAAAATAGAAAAGGTGTGTTCGACTGCTATAGATTCCACCAGATTACTGAAAGTGGAAAGAAATTCTGTCCTGGTTCCTAGAGGTCGGTAGAGTAGAATACCTTTAAAGGTTTGGGAGGGGTAAGCAAGATGGAAAAATATATTGCTTCACAAGTTAGGGAGGGAACATAGGATATTTTAGTTGTCAGATTACTGCGAGAGATTATCGCCAGCCCACCCCCTTTTTTATTTAATCTATCCTGTCTCAGGGTAGTATAGCCTTCAGGGGCGGCTGCTGCAAGTTCTGGTTCAGATGCAGGATCTGTCCATGTTTCTGTTATAAACAGGACATCAATACTGTGGTCAATAAGCAGGTCTGCTATCTCTTCTTTGTGTATGCTCAGAATTCATCAGCTAACCTTTAGAGAAAAATGTCTCAACTTCCAAAATATATTTAAAGCTGATATTTTAGCGATAAATTCTGCGTCATTTGGCATACATATAACTGATACAGTAAGGTGGCTGCCAGCGACATTGAGCTATCTATTACCCATGTAGAGTCATTTAAAATTGACAAAACTGTTTATATGTTATGACTGAAAACTCTGGCTGATACACTGAGATAACCCTGCTAATAATCTTGCATATGATGTAATGTTGTGTGTGTGCGGTCACTATTACAGACCAAATAATAAAAGTGGCTCTGGGTGATATTCATTCAACAAAAGTAGTTTTTTTAACAGAAAAGGTTGGAGACCCCTGGGCTATACAATGGCACCTAAAATGGGTGAAAATGTTAAGATAGGTTTTGCCTCTGAAACCTGATGGACAAACGTCCGTGGTACGAAGAATGGCAGCTGGTACATCATTAAACATGAGACAATAGTTAAGAATTATGTCTTAGTTGCATCAGTATTGTAACATATAATATGAGGTTTGTTTGCTCTGAATTAATCCAGGTCAGTGGTATTGGAACCAAGGTGTAAGGACTGAAGTACATCGAAAGTTGATTGCACACAAAGTTTACCCAACACGTCATTAGGAAGCCTTGAGGCTGTTTTGAAAAATTCCAAAAGATAATTGTGAAGGAGATTACAGGCACACTGATCAACCCTACGCCTAGTGGAGAAATCTTTAAAAGTATGCGGAGACCATGTGCAGAACGTGGACCCCCATTTCAGTGTTGGTGAATGGTGGATTTGGAGTATATTCAATCTATACTACTATTATAAAGGAAGAACTTTGAACCTTTGAGGCTGGTAAACTCGGGAACCACAGCGCCAATCCAAACACCCGATACATCGTTGTAATTGGCAGGGTCTGTAGATGGGCATAGGCTATATAAAATAAAAAAATATACGTTATTTAAAATATTTACCTAAAAAAAAAAAGTAGTCCCTTGGAAGTAGCGCCGGCTGGCCGCGACGTGCGTGCTGACATCAGGAGCCAGGGAGGAGCGGCGTACGAGAGGAGGAGCGGCAGACATGAGCGCGGGGAGGAGCGGCGGACAGGCGGGGAGGAGCGGCGGACAGGCGGTGAGGAGCGGCGGACAGGCGGTGAGGAGCGGCGAGGAGCGAAGGACAGGCGGGGAGGAGCGGTAAGTGGCGGATGAGGTAGCTGAAATACAAAAGCTACAGGCGGGGAGGAGCGGTGAGCGTAGGTGAAATACAGGCGGGGAGGAGCGGTGAGCATTAAATGAAGCAAAAGAGGTAGCAAACCGTGCATTACAAAAGTGAGTGTATTATAAAAGTGAGAATCGTGAGCCAACAAAATACAAGAGCTAGCAAACGCTGCATTACATGAGGAAAAAGTGACGTGTGCAGGTTACAAAAGCGTACAAAGGAAACATAGAGGTATAATGCTGAAATATATGAAGGAAGGATCCGAGGACCCACGGACAACGTTGGGGCGGGCGGGGGCCCTCAAGCCTGATTTTTCCCAGACAAGGTCGGGACGGGCTGCTAGTAACTTTATAAATGTAAAACCATTACTAATATTTTTCCTAAATATGATTCAATATTTATTATGATTAAATGACTTTTCCTGCAGGCTGGATTTGTCTGTTTGGCAGACTTCGGCAGGATGCTAATAGCGCCTTGTTTTTGTCTCTGTGTATCGGCTACATATGAAACGTGAAGACTGGAGAAATATATAGCAGATATTTCTACTGAAATTAAATCTTGCAAAGTGATCTAAAGTTATACTGATAGATGGAGAAGATCACAGTCTTAACTGGGAATAAACATACAAATAAAACTTGTTTCTCCATTAATTTGAATTATTTACATTGTGTTCGAACAACTATAATATATCAACAAGCATTTGCAATGCAAGACCTATTGGTATTGCATTTGCAAGAGTTTACACTATTGGCATTGTAACTGACAATGCCTCATCTATCTGTTTTTATTATTAACTCATAAATAAAAGGTACTGGGGCCGATTCACAGAACTAACTTAAGACAAAATCCTAAACTTACTACTTTTGGTATTCACAGAAGTTAGGATTTTGTCTTAAGTTTGTCTTAAGACAGACTTAAGACAGACTTAAGTTAGGATTTTGTCTTAAGTCTGTCTTAAGTCTGTCTTAAGACAAACTTAAGACAAAATCCTAACTTCTGTGAATACCAAAAGTAGTAAGTTTAGGATTTTGTCTTAAGTTAGTTCTGTGAATCGGGCCCATTGTCTTTTACAATGCCCATATCTCAAACTCTTGTAAATGCGGGACCTATACCATTTCTGCCATCCATGGTGGTCTAGCATAGGTTGGTGGCCCGCAATATGCTGGCCGTGCCACTGCTGCATCGCCAAGCATATAACGGGTTTCCTCACTCTTACAGGTTTCATGGCTGTGTGCCCGCCATGAAAAGGGTGGCAGTGCGGAAACTAAGGTAGCCCTGCAGGGCACCCTGTGCCTCTGGACAAGGGGATGAATGCAGGGAGCACCTTGTGTGGCCCCTTGTCTGTATGCACCCCCTGTTCCGGCACGGCATGAACTTCACAGTCCATGACTTGCTTTAACTCGCTGTGGTGATCCCATAGCGTTAACTTTCTAAGCCTCACCTTCGAGCCTTTGAAAGGCACCACCGTGTTACCACAGCCGCAGGACTGCCTGAATTGTATTCCAAACGGAGTACGGCAGGCGGCCAGATTACGGTTTGGTGGTCTTGGAGAGGGGAGCTGGCGTGGCAGCCCGCACCAAGACCGCCAAACTCGTATTCAGGCATAAGTCGTTTCTGGAAGCTGCGGAACCCCAATGAGACATTATTGGAATCCAGGGACCCCCCACTGAGTCATTATGGGAAGCAGAGGGCACTAGCCGAAGTATTTTCGATGATTTGAACCTTAAAACAATACACAAAAAATAAATAATCAAGTATTCATCAAACAAATCCATTGATTACAAAATATGTTCTTTAATCCACAAACAAATGTAAGAAAATCAATTTTAATTTTCATGGGACTATTGGATCTTTTCTAAACTTATGTCTGGTCACTCATCCTCCATACTATGGGCCTGAGTAGGATGACAGTGGGCCAGCCACTGACAGCCTGTCGGTGGCGGTCCCACCACCATAGTAATAGTGATTCCCGACGGCTACATTAGGATAACAGGTGAATGTTTTGCGGTCATAGACATCAACTGCCACGGATCCGGCCAGTTGGACAGAACTGTAATACCCACTATTGTGGTGGTGCATGCCAGGCACCGCTGTAGGCATTACAATATTCCTTCCTGCCGGCCGTTTCATGGTGGTTAACCCGCTATGGAAAGGCAGGCGGAAAGGGACATTGGGGGCCCATAGTGGGTCCCCCTTAACCCCTGGCCCTGCAACATGTGCGCTGGTGGGGCACCATATCCCTGCACCCTTTGGCAGGCATGGTGCCTGCCACATAGAGCAGGGAAATGCAAAAGGTGTATTTTTTGTACTGCGGCATGTGCTGCAGCCCTCAGCACACACCTCAATGCAAAATATAAACTTTGCGACCACCTTGAATGTGGTCTCATTCTAATTTGCATGGCGGGAGAGCCGACAGCTAGTGGTGCGGTTCCGTCCCCAATATGATGGCGGTCGGACCAATGTCTGACCGCCATCACAATGAGGCCTTTTATTCTGTTCGATGCACTTGCACCACATCCAATAAGCAATCTGATGAAACTTATTTTAGGGCCAGATTCATCAAAGTGTTGTTTTACCCTAGACGTCACGCAAGGTTGCCCAAGGGCAACACAACAATAAAGCCAGATTTACAAAGCCACCGAGGTCACCTTGCGAGGCACCGCGGTGCTTGGTAAATCTGGAGTAACTCAAGGCAGAGCCAGTCGTTGTCTTGTGTTATTTTGCCCCAGGGAGGCGTCCATGGGTGGAGATTGAGTGTTCCCACACATCTACCCATGGATTTTTGCGCCAGGTCAACCATGGATGGTTGACCTGGGAATGCGACAAAATGCTGCCCCTTTCCAGGGGAGGAGTAACAAGGAGAAGTATCTTGATAGCTCCACGTTTTTCCTCTTTATACATGTGTTGTATTGTTCCGCACACATAGAAAGAGGAAAAGTCTCAAAGGATTGTTTTTGTGGCGGAAGATGTGAGGCAAGGGTGCCTGCGTTGGCGATGTGCAGCCTAAAGGGCGACTAGTACACGCCGTATATAGCAAGAAAAAGAAAGTGGTGAGACGTGGTTTGGCCCTGGCTACTGTCAACCCCGAGAAGCATTAGAGCTGGGATTGACTTAACTGTAGGACCCAGGATAGATTTAAAGAATATCGTAATAGAGGATTTATACAGATCATGACGGTTGCAGGTGGAAAACATATGGGCTAGATCAGCATGAGAATTGCACCGAGGACACCTAGTTCCCTCCAACCCCCCCCCCTTTCCTCCTCCCCTCCCATTGTGAAATCTTTGCTGGGGTATAATATAAGGAAAAAACTGTCTTGCAATGTTGGGTGCTCAACCTGTCTTCCAATTTTTTGCTGCTATGACAGTTTTACGAATTTGTGTTGCCTCAGCCTGGCTTGATCAAGCCGCCCCGAAATGTCATCTACGGCTAGCCCGGCTTCAGAGGGGAATATATGAAAGGAAGGGCAGGAGAGGGAAATCCCTCGGTAGACGTATATGGACACCTATCTATAGCTAAAAGGAAGCGCAGGTCAATATTGGGCCATAGCTTAATCATGTAATAGAATGGTACCTATTTGCAGCTGAGATACATTTCCGTTGTTTACCTGCCCACCTGAACTTTCACCCCTATTGGATTTATGTTGGAGATCCTGTCTTCTTCTTTTTCTCTTTGCGTTTTCCCTTTCTTAACAAAGATAACTCTTAGTTTTTGTTTTCCTTTTGTTAAATGTCTCTAAGCGAAATGTTGTATGTGAAATTTGGTATGTTTATTCCTCATATGCAACTGTAATTAACAGACATAAGCTGTGCTGTACATAAATTGAAAATGTAATAAAAAAATATTTTTTTTTTAAAAGGAATGTGCCATATATGTTAAATGTGGTATATTTCTGCTCTTTCACGCAGCGCAGCGCAGCAAGGTGTCATGTTGAGTTGTGTGGAATATTGATGAATTTTACATTTTGCTTCTTTATTTATATATACGTTATTAATCTGTTAATATTATGTCATTTCTAAGCAGATGTGGGCCCTCTGAGTTGGGTTTTCAGACCCCCTGTGGTCCCCGTACCACAGGTTAAGAACCACCGACATAGAGTAATCACTTCAAATAGAATCCAGCCACGTGCAATTACAAGTGCCTCCAGGCCTGAAATTATTGGGTGTGCAAACTCTGTACCTGATTATTTGGGGACACCATACCAAACATTGTTGCTACAGAAACTGCAGACAGCAGCGCAGCCTGGCCCACACCCGTACCCTGCAGCAGTGCAGCCTGGCCCGCACCCGAAGTATGCAGCTGCGCAGCCTGGCCTGCACCCGAAGCCTGCAGCAGCGCAGCCTGGCCCACACCCGAAGTATGCAGCAGCGCAGCCTTGCTCGCACCCGAAGCATGCAGCAGCGCAGTCTGGCCCGCACTCGAAGCCAGCAGCAGCGCAGCCTGGCCTGCACCCGAAGCCTGCAGCAGCGCAGCCTGGCCCGCACCCGAAGTATGCAGCAGCGCAGCCTGGCCCACACCCGAAGTATGCAGCAGCGCAGCCTTGCTCGCACCCGAAGCATGCAGCAGCGCAGTCTGGCCCGCACTCGAAGCCAGCAGCAGCGCAGCCTGGCCTGCACCCGAAGCCTGCAGCAGCGCAGCCTGGCCCGCACCCGAAGTATGCAGCAGCGCAGTCTGGCCCGCAAACGAAGCCAGCAGCAGCGCAGCCTGGCTCGCACCCGAAGCATGCAGCAGCGCAGCCTTGCCCGCACCTGAAGCCTGCAGCAGCATGGGGGTGCAGACAATGTCCTCCTAGACAAAGAGAAACCTCCCTTGAACCCCTGGTCATGCACACCAGCCCTCAGTCCACCACAGCCCTCCCTCAGATACTTGAGCTGAAACATGTCAGCAATTTTCCACCGGGAATGCACAAAACATTTGGTGCAGGATTCAGGTCCCCGGTTACCCAGCACCAAACTTCTCATCATGGTTGTGTGTTTTCTGTACTGTGGTGTGATTTGGGGTGACTATAGTCGAGGAGATCGGTGGGATGAAGTGCAGTATCTTACAGAAAAATCAAGGTGGTATGTTGTTGTTTGTGATGTTAACAAAGATTAAAGTATGCCTTGTGAGTCGATTATGTGAAATAAATTACCCTGCACCAGAAAAGGGAGCTATCGAATGTCTCAGCACTTTAGACAGAGCCTTGTGGTTTAAAACAGAAGGGCTGACAGATGGGCTTCAGTTTTCATGGATGCTTCTGCTAAAAAGATATTTGTACATTTTTTGGAAGGTCAGTCTGGGAAGCTAACAATTCTCATTCCAGTCTTGGAAGCACTTTGAAAGAGCAGCTATCTTTAAGATCATTGTAGCTGGACCACCAGGGATCAGCTACTGAGAAAAAACCATGCCTGGCTATTCATTCGTGTTCCGCAGGCAAATTCAACCACATCTGTTAGAATCAATACCTGTGAACATAAGAAGAGCCTGCTGGGCTTGTGAAGGGCTGTGAGATGCAGAAACGTCTGTACATCCTGCAGATGCCCAATGTAGAGCATTGTTCACATTGTGCGTTGTTATCCAGCCTAGCAGTGCCATAGGATGTGTTACCCGAAGCCAGTTTTTTAAAGGGCCGGTGAGTCATCCTCTAAGGATGCTGCAAACAGTCCTGACATGAAGCTAGAAGTGGGAGTCAAGAAAGTAATAGGGAGTCATCTGGAGATCAGAGGCCCTGAAAAGGAGTCATCAACTTAGTACAAACCAGTCTAAGGCCCTGTCACCCTGGCTAATTTACTTTTTACTTTCTGCTTTTCCGGGCAGGTCTTAAGAGTAGGATCCATTAACTACAATGGATCAATAATGTCAGTGAGTGATGTTATAGCATATCAGATATGGCTTTGATTAATGACGTTACTAAAACATAGCAGTAGCTGGCAAAAAGCTGGATTTAATTGTTCCACAATATAGACATTAGGGGCCAGATGTACAATATTTTTTAGCGTGTGCAAATGGGCTGTAGACCTGTTTGCGCATGGTAAAAACCTTGGGCCCATGTACAAAACCAATTTTGCGACTCGTTAATCACTTAGCAACTCGCAAAATAGGTTTTGCGCCTCTCTATTAGGGAGGGGCGTTTCCTTCCTAATATCGACTCTTGAGGCATGTATGAATGTTTTGCGACCACAATTGCGGTCACAAAACAGTCGCGAATTGCCACCTACTTCAAGTAGGTGGTAATGCAATTTCAAAAGGGAAGGGGTCCCCAGGGGAAAATATTTTTTAAGAGCTGGCAGCGGTCCCAGGGAACACTGCCTGCTCTTAAAAAATGAAACAAAAACGTTTCATTTTTATTCTGATAAATGCATCCCGTTTTTCTTTAAGGAAAACAATCTCTATTTAAAAAACATAACTGCTTTATTAAAAAGCAGTCCCAGACTTGGTGGTCTGTTGAGTCCAGCAGACCACCATCCCTGGGAGGGCCAACCATTCCCAATGGGGGTCGCAAAATGCAACAGCCTCATTAATATCATTGAGCCTCGCATTTTGTGGCCCCATTGGGAATTGCAATCAGTGTCTCTGAAACTGTAGTACATTTATTTATTTATTTATGACATTTATTTATTTATAACATTTGTAGAGAGCACTGTAACCCTGCGGGCATCCTGGCACTGAGAGATAGGTCAAAGGAGAGCAATCAGCCGTGAGAGCAAGAGGAAGGTATACCAACAAGAGTCTATTACTATTGCACCTGGGAGATTATACCCGCGGAAAGAGCCAGGTCTTGATTTTCTTGCCGAACAGCTGCAATTTGTGAATTTTCCTAATTTCGAGCGGGAGGCTATTCCAGAGAGGCGCTGCTGCCACGCTAAGCGCTCTTCCGCCCTGGGTTGCTTTCTTTACCCTGGGTATTCTAACAAGGTTGGTGGAAGAGGAACGGAGGGTTCGGATTGGCTCATACCACTGGAGCTTGTCCTAGAGTGGCTTAGGGCCCTGACCATGCAATGCTGTGAACACGATGCATAAGGACTTAAATAAAATCCTTTGGGGTACTGGGAGCCAGTGTAAGTCTGCCAATGCTTGTGTTGCTGAAGATCGGCGAGTTTGGGAGAGCTTAGCTGCTGCCGCCTGGATACTCTGTAGCCTGGCAATCAAATATCCAGGTGATTCCAGTAATAGGGCATAACAGTAGTCCAGGCGACTAAGAATGGTACTCCTGACTACAGTTGTTCTTGCCTGCACAGGTAACAAAGGCAGCAGCTTCCAAAGTCCTTGTATTAGAGTGAAGCAACTACCCACCAGTTTGTTAACGTGGGTCTCCAGATTAAAATTTTCATTAAGGCTGACCCCCAGATTACGCACCGAATTCACTGGTGTCAGTGGACCATCCGATGCTAAGGGCCAGAAATCTGCTGGCAAGCTTCGGGCAATCCCCCCCACCTTGCATTGTAAGATCTCTGTTTTTCCGCTGTTGAACTGGAGCAAGTATTTAGTACATAGTAAATTGCGACTCACAATTTACCTAGCTTACATGCCACAGTTACAGGAAGGGCTGCACAATATATGGAGAAAGAAGTACGTAGCACAATCCCATAAGTGACGCAGGTAGGAGAAGTGGCATGGGGTGATGAGAGATGAGATGACGTTACCATGGACTTCTCACCACCTTAAAGTATATAAAAAAGGGGTCCACAGAGACATCGTTAAACTACTCCTCGTCTGTACATAAGTGACAGGCAGTGAGTTTTTCCCAAGAGCTACTCGAGATCTTCTTCATTTATTTTAAAATGTACTGCTCTATTTTATATTGTGACAAAGAAGTGGGGCGACCAATCGTCCCAAGCATATGCACAGCTATAGATTGCCACTTTGGCAACAATATTTCCAATTTGTTCCTCATTTTTCTGTTTACTCCTTTGTAATCACTCGTAATCTCACTCCTCTCATGCTTCCATTCGAATCCACCCGCTCCGTGTATATGCTAATTTTCAAGTTTCTACTGTTCAAGCCGCGCCCATCCGGACCTTTGTGCAAGAACATGACGCGAAGCATAAATTCATTCAAGGCAGTGTTTATTTGGTAGACATAACCCAATGCATTTCGGGCTCGACGCCCTTCTTTGGGTGGATTCGAATGGAAGCATGAGAGGAGTGAGATTACGAGTGATTACAAAGGAGTAAACAGAAAAATGAGGAACAAATTGGAAATATTGTTGCCAAAGTGGCAATCTATAGCTGTGCATATGCTTGGGACGATTGGTCGCCCCACTTCTTTGCCATAGTACCCTAGTGCCAAGAGGCCAGGCACTTAGCAATTTTGCACGCAATCCAGTAACAAATCGTGATTATAATCGATTACATTTGAAGATGAAAAAAAGAAAGGTGTGCATCCTGTATCTTTTCCAAAATCTATTTCATATTCTGCCATATGAAATGTTAAAATTGCTATGTTCTCTTTTAACCTTGTTTTATCCTTTTTACATTTAAAGTGTTCAAATTGTAATTGTAGGATTTCTCACTTATAGGCAGATGTGAGTATTCCCAGATAAAAATGTACTTTATGTTTTGAATACAATCTAACTCAAAATAATAACAAATTATAAATATGTCTTTAAGGTTTAGGCTCTCTCTCTAACTGTTTAAAAGCTTTTCATTCGGTAAATGCAATCTGATCCATGTGGCTATCTGAGAATGCGGAGCACTAGATTCAGAACTTCGTAATTTGCATGCCTTTATATTGAAGTTCCTTGAAGTAGCATCTACTTAATAAAACTGTTAAACTTTCAGCCTCAGTTTCCATGGCTCACATATCTGTGTTCTCTATTTTTAGAGCGAGCGTTCCTGGACACCCCGGCACAAATTAAGGTGCCCCTTTTGTCCATAACTCACTCCCTCGCACATTCAGTGCAGGCTCTCAGAGCCGCGCTCAGTCCCTTGCCCTTTTGCCCCGTAATAAATCTCCCTTGAACATTTGTAACTCACAATGGAGTGCAAATTGCGAGTCGCAATTTACTATGGTCGTACATAGCTATGGTCGTACATCTGGCCCTAGGTTTTTTATGAAGCGAAATAAAGGAACATGATGGACTTTAGGACCAACCACCTTGTCTAATTAGGTTGTTCGATGTGTTTTGTGATACATTACCAGTTTTTAAGTTGAATTATTTTTTTCCTATCCATATGTTATGTCTGTAGACTTAATTTTTGTAATTGTAAACATAACTCTAATTCTAATTACTGTTTTATTTTTTGAAATACTTTAGTTAAGTGATCAATTTAGATTTTCATTTATTCGCAAACTTTTTCTTTCACTAGCCTTAGGAAATAGAAGTACCAGATAGGTCCTGTTTTCCAATTAATTGCATAAATAACTTGTTTGTTTTGTTATGTTAATGTTAATTGGGATTTGTAGAGCGCATAATCACCTGCAGGTCTCTAAGCGCTATGCCCTGCATAACACGTACAATTATCCAGAAATTGCTTGCTGTCAGGTCAAGATAGTTCAATGACTGCACTGTTTATCTCAACAGGACTGAGGATCGCTTTTTTGTTTAAATCGATTGCATTGAAGTTTAGCTCTCCATTACAGTAAAGTTCATTTTATCAACTGCCTTGATTACATGTTCATTTCTTATCTCCCTTAATTACAGCAATGTCTAACTCATCAACCATCTTCATTCATATGAGGTTCACTACTATGATTTCCACAATTACACAATGGTTCTCTTCGTTGGCGAGTTTGATTACATACATTATATTGAGGCACACTTCATTGATTATCTCTGGTACATATAGGTCCACGTCATTAACAACTTCAATTACCGTTAGGCCAACTCCATCGATTGCTTACACTTGCATTGAAGTGCGCGTCATTGACTTCAGTGATTGAATCAGGGTTCGCTTTCTCACCCACCTTACGCTCATCACGGTTAGCCTCATCCTCTACCTCAAATATTTGTAGGGACCTAGATTATCCACTACCTCACTTCTTCCAGGACTACTTCATCCTCTACCTTGATGACACCGAGTGCCACTTCTTTGACTTACTCATTCCCAACTTTTGAACCACCAAAGTAACAACAAGCCTGATTTGAATTTCTTGGCTTACTTGAGGATCACTTTTCTTATTTCCTCAATTAAATCTAGGTCCGGTTCATTGGCTGTTTCATTACATTTAGATCCACTTCACCGGCTGCTTCGATTACATTTCTTTTCTTGCTACCCCGTGCACCAATAGGGCCACTTCACCAACTTTCCTATTTACACTGAGGGACACCTTTGCGACTTCACTTACCCTGAGATTCACACTATTGACTGCTTTATAGACAGAGTAGCTTTATTTAGGTGGCAGAGTTGAGGAAATTACGAGCCAAGAAAAAGCAAAATATGTGTCAGAGGAAGAAAAAAATACAGCACATTTTGTGAATAAAGTCAAATTATGTAGCACCTTATTGTAGAGCTTTTTTGACAAAAGAGACGAAAATGTCTAAACAGAATATAGCGTTTTTAAAGACTCATTGAGCAGAACCTATTTAAAATAGTGTTACTCAACAATGAATGATTGTATCTTACTTAGAAGTGCAAGAATATTAACTCTTTGTTTCCTGCGCCCCACAGTAAAGCAGATTGTGTGAAAAAGTCCCTTGATGTCCAGTGGACAGCACTCTCTCTGGGAGCCTCTCTGGCTGATGCTGGGTAGGTATGGCTCTGGTGGGTGTGTGCCAATGGGTTGGTTGCTTTAACTGTGAGGAGGGTCTCTTGGGAGGTGGCTCTGTAACCTTGCGGCCCCTTGTGGTTGCTGCCTGTGAGAGGTTGCCCGCTGCTTAGAGGTCCGCTGTCCATCTGCTGCAATAACAAGTATTTCCAGCCTGGGTTTTTGGGTGATGTTGTGTCAGTCCATCTGCACGCGTAACATTCACGCTTTCCACATGCGGTGCAAGGGCGGTCTTAAGAGCCGCCATCACGTTGTGCTGTGGTGGACCCAGTGGTCTGCTTTTGGTTCCTGGTGGTGATTGATCTGTTTTAGGGGGCTTTGGGGTTCGGTTCTGCTTTTTCATTGAAGGTATAATTTTAGTCCTTTCTCTATTGTAATTTGGTGGATCTCAAAACAAGCCCAACCTTACCCTTGATGAAGGCATCTGTGGTTTCTGGTACCAAGCTCAATAGGGCACCTCGTTTGTATGATCTGAGTAAAGTGGTATGCTGACAAAATTCATATTAAAAGAACACTACGATTTGCAGACATTGACTACTACTACCGCTTCCGAATAAGGAAAGCCCAACTCTACTCAGGGAATGTTGCCTCTGCCGACTGTCCGTGGGATGGACGAAATAAGCCAGTTTCCACCACTTAAATAGCACCCACTGCCTTACTGTCCCGTACACCCAGGCGCCTGCCCCCGTCCGTGCTGGTATCCAATCACAGCTCTTGAGGATCTGTCGGCATTACAAGTGAGTTGCTGCTGGAATTGACCCCTCACCCGACATTTGACTGACTTCTCAGTGCCCGAGGAATTAGAGCGGTCCTTGTTTTCACTCTCAGAGTGCGGAAACACTCACACAAAACTATGGGTCCTGTTAATCCACCCAAAAACACCACTAGGACGATCAAGCAGATCTCATAAAACAGGCCAAGGGCTGGTAGTTTAAAACCCGGTCTTATGTTCTTTTCTCACACGATTTCTCTAGGGATCGACCTGTTTTAGAGAGTTCTTAATATTTTGCAGAAAATGAAGTTTCCACATGGTCACAAATGATCTACCACACTTTCCCCTCGTGTCAATGCTTCTCAGTCCATCTCCAATTTTAATAATTTAAAAATCATACTCCAGCCTCCGGTGACAAGTACATTAAAGATAAGTTTATACAAATTTTTAATCCCTGCTACAATATACCATTAGGGATAAACCACATTTCCCCTCAGAGAAAGTTCTGCATTCTAGACTCGGTTCTTATCTTCACCTCTAAAGAGCCAGTGCTTTACTCGCCCACCCATTCTCTCGAGGCGCTAGGTCTGCATCCTATCTCCCCTTCCTTCTTGAAATCCTCCCAGGATCTCATTACGCCCCATGCTTTGCCTCTTCTGGTTTTTCCTTTTCCGATCTCCCAATTGTGAACCTATGGACAGGGTTACCCTCTCCCATATTCATCAGAGGTTGAATCTCCAAATCCCTTCTGTAAATCATCTTCCCAATGCGGCTAGCTTTAACCTTCATTGTTAATTTTTTTATAGCATCATTCTAAAACATCTCACACCCTAAAAGACGCTCACCACTCTTTTAAGGGACTTTACTTCTTCTGTGCTGCTTGTATCTCCTACAACTGACTGTGCCCTTCTGCTGAACAATGACGACAAGAGACATATCTATGCGCCATTGTCATCACCAGAATAATTTATTGAGTTCCATTTCAGTCCTCGTCTTAAGCCTAGACTCAGTCACTTGTCTAATAACACCTACTGTGCCTGCCAGTGCGGACCTTACTTCTCCTCCTCTTCCTTCTTGTAGCAAACTTTGCCCATCTAACTCTTCTCGCTTTTCTGAGTGTGGACAATATTCCAGTTAAGAGAACAGACTGGAGCCGCGTAGTTGAAGTGTGGTAAAGTTTCTTTACTACAGCAAAGGAGCCCACGTTCCGGAGATCCTTCCTCCAGTAGATCTCAACTACAACCTGTGAAACTGGAGTTGGAAACCAAGGAGAAGGAACTCAGAACATGGACCCAGAACAAGCACAAACATGGTATAGGGTGTCATGAGCCTACCGGCATGAGCCGATGGTAAAAGTAGAGAAAGGACTAGCAAAGGTAGGGAAAGGACTAGCAAATAGCACACTACACCGAGGATTTGTCCTCCAGTGACCTATCAACTGCTTGCAACTTGCTGATTAGCAGAGCTGTATCCCTGTCTAATAAGCTGTTCATGTAGAGAGCATCTTCATCTGTTCCCAGTAACTGCAAACAATGTCCCATCCAATGGGTAATACTTTCCATCGTCCTGTAACTAACCTCATACCTTGACCTTGTAGAAGTGGTTCCCCGCTTCTAGAGATGAGTTCAGGGAGTTAGTCGAAGATTCGGCGGTGAGTTACAGTTACCTTGTTTAACTCAGCTGTGAAAGCAGGGAACTGCACCCTGAGTAATGCCAGGACTGCTGAGCATCAACAAATCCTCGCTTCTGAAATATTCTAGTAGAGCCTCTTTATCGCCTGCTCAAGAGGTTGAACTGAAAATGTACATAATGATCCCACTTGACCTTACTCCTTACAAGGTCACCTATCAGTCACCTGAAGATTTTTACTCCATAACTGTGTCTCAGGGTCAGAGGCGCCATTCTCAGGGATGACACAAACCACATCTGGCCGCCTCGCCAGGCACCATCACCTCTGGCTTCAAGGAGATACTGAGTATTGAGGTGGCCAGGTGAGGGGACGGGTGGGCGGACAGGGAACATCAGAGTGAGAGAAGTTTGCAAACACAAGAGTATGATCAGGTATGTCGTCTTACACAAGCACAATGCACTTCCTTAGATTACCCCAACCTTCAAGGAGCCCCCATCCTTCCTGAGTGAACCCCTCAGTTTAGGGAAGGAGGCGAGTGGAAGTTCTAAATGCACATTTGGGAAAATAAAGAGCAGAACTCAGCCATTACCATTACAGTGCCAACTTGATATGTTCCTCAAAACAAACACTGTTTTACATTCAGAGTCTGGCTGCCAGTCCCAGGGGCGATGCCCTGTGAGCTTAGTTCGATATTGTGACTTGAAAAAGGCTTTTCATGAGGTGTGTGCGGTTTCAACCTCCTGATAAGCTACGAGTGACCCGCGCTGTTCACTGCCTGCTTCCTTTTCATGTGGACACGTCTTTGTTTCACACAGGGAGCTCGAGAGAACTCTTTGCCATTCTTGAATTTAGCACAGTCCTCTCTTGCGCCTCAAAGGCAACAACTGACCCACCAGAAGCACTATTCGAAACGTTGAATGGAAGTCTGACCATCAACTCTCAATACAAAAAAAGTATTAGGAACAGACTTTCTTGAGGCCTTTCACATGTTTCGAGCTGGGTTTCACGCTCATTTTGCCAAAATCGCAATTTAGCATTATCTTAACGTCAGCAATTAAAAGAAATGTCGGCGCAAACGTGCTCCTTCCAGTACTTTACAGAAATGCCTCAAAAGTGCCCCTGGGAAAACGTGCGCATGTACTGGGGTTGTAGCGCCCTTTAAATAAAGGAGCCACCCAAGATGGCAGCCTTGCCGAGATTGTGCTAAGACGTCTGAAATATGTAGTCCAGAAGTCACCATAGTATTGTAGCTTGGTCAGTTGGGTCGGTGGACTAATGCATCCACTGCAGGAGCACGTGTGCGACCTCATGGTCCACTCAGCCTTTCATCCATCAGGGGTCGATAAAATGAGTACTATTGAGTTGGGTAACAATAAACATCTGATATTCAGCGCGAATAGACCTATGGGTGAACGTGTGCTTCACAAATACACGTAATGGTATGTTACTTTCTCATACTTTCCCAAGATTAACAGTACTTCCCAATATAAACTATTTAACCTAGGTGGAATTTCAATCTCCAGCAATAAACTATGCACTTTATTCGGCATATAACTGAACTGGAACAGTATCTCAATAAAGAGGCAGGAAGGAGAAGGCTAGAGACTCGCACCCAGTGTTAACCATCACTTGCACGACTGCCAGTCTGACTTCAGATCACTCTGAACCACGCCGACCACAACCTTACACATCGTAAACAAAGCCCTCTTGACCACAAATGAAGATGATCTCTACCTCCTGATACTGCTGGGCCTGTCAGCTACCTTCGACACCCACCCTCATATGCATCCTGGAGTCTCGAATAGGATCACCAGCAGTGCCATTCACTGATTCTCCTTCTACCTTTCCACTGACAACAGTTTATTCACATGGGCACCTCCAGGTGACAAAATATTATGTTCACCTGTGGAGTCCCCCAGGTCGCCTATCATCCTCAGTTTAATAAAGGGCCCCTTGGAGCTCCACTCACAGATAAGAGCTTCAAGATTCACCAATATACTGATAATGCATAGCTCTGCTCAAAAGTCTACCATGATTCAGATATCCAATGCCTCAAACACCTCTTGCACATCATGAGCTGGATGTTCAGAGCCTAGCTGAAGCCCAAGCCAACCAAGACAGATTCCTTTTATCTGACAAGAACAATAAACAGTACAAATGTGGCTCAGTGGTCTTGAACCCCAATTTTCACCAAATACCAAGTTTCTTGAATTGACCCTGGACACCAACCTCACTCTCAAGGAACATATTGCTAAGAAACTTAACTAAGACAGTCTGGTACCAGCTCTCTCCTCTAAAGAAAGTTAAACTGCTTTTTCCAGAAAGTAACTTCAGAACTGCTCTTCCAGTTAACGTACTCTTGCAACTGAACGGTGGTAATGCCCGGCTCCACGGCCTCCCAGACTCCACACTGGCACCCGGGAAACAACACTTACAACGCAACTTTTACAACCCACTACCTTTACAACAAAACTTTTACAACGCAACATCCATTACAACGCATGCCATTACAACGCAACCATTACAACGCATGTCACTACAATGCATACCACTACAACGCATACCTTTACAACGCAGGTATTACAATGCATACCATTACAACTCATACCTACACTATCCAACACTTACCCTACTGTTGCACCCCCTGGAGTTAGAATAGTAATTTTTACCCCTATACTATCCAATACTTACCCTACTGTTGCACCCCCGGGAGTTAGAATAGTAATTTTAACCCCTACACTATCCAACACTTACCCTACTGTTGCACCCCATGGAGTTAGAATAGTAATTTTTACCCCTACACTATCCAATACTTACCATACATGCAATGTAATGGTATGCATTGTAATGGTATGCGATGTAAATGTAGTATGTGTTGTAGTGGAATGTGTTGTAAAGGTAGTTTCAAAGATTTCGTTGTAATGGCATGCATTTAATGGAATGCGTTGTAATGGATGTTGCGGTGTAAAAAATGCGTTGTAAAGGTATGGGTTGTAAAAGTATGCGTTATAACGAAATACATCCCTGGCACCCCTTAAGTGTATCTTACACACTGCAGTCTGTCTCATCCAGAGCCTAAAAATATCATAATATCACCTCCATCCATAGAACTCCATCGAGGGATTGCGGATGAAAAAACCGACGCAGCCCCGCTCGATGATGACGCATTCCGGATTTCTGCGCATCGTACCTGGGAGGTAAGTTTTCCCGACGCATCAATCTTGGACCAGAACCGTCTTGAAATCAATGCATCACTTCCCCCTACAGACCGGATTCGACACGTCACTTCTCCAGCGTAACTGTCTCATCGCCTCCCCAGTGTCTCAGCAACTGATGCATCTTTTTGTTTTTCTATGCTCACCTTCTTTGCGAATGTATGGCCTTGTGAATTTTGTCGCAACTACAGGTACTTTGAGAGAAATCACACATCCATAGTTTTCTATAGGCCAAGTTGTGTGAAACCTTTTTAAAGTCATTTCTTATCACATGTATGTTGGATTTTTGTTGTGTTTTGGTCTTGTTGAGTTCAGATAAAAATACCTTATTTTTTAACACCGGTGTGGTGTCCATTTGTGGTGTTCTCACTGTATTACTGTGTGTTTTAAGTACAAATACTTTACACATTGCCTTTGGGGTAAGTCTGTCTGCTCGAGCCAAGCTACCCAGGGGCTGAGCAGGGGTTATCCAAAGTGTGTATATCCAAACCCTGACTAGAAGCAAGGGTGCCTATTGGACAAAGGTACCTACCTCTGCCAACTAGAGGCCCCCATTTCTAACAGCTTTCTTTCAAAACCAAGCTTACAAATCATCATTCATTCGATGGCTTGCCCATTCTTCAACCCCATGATCCTAGGACATCTTTCATACTGGCTATGAGCCAACTCCTAGACAGCATGGTTCAGTCGTCCAATTTCACTGTCCTCAGCGACTTTAAGCGTCACTTATAAGACACCAAAGATAAGGATGCCACCCATTTGATAGAAATAATGGAGAGCATGGGCCTCTCCAAACGCGTAACAGGTACTACACACTCAGCAGGTCTTCTGCTGGTGGATGTAATCTTTTCTGACAAAGATTTCCTCCTCTCCTCTCCTTCCTCTGGTTGACCACTATGCTATTATGCTTACTTGTGAAACTCACATCGCACACACCAGGACATTAATATCCACCATGCTGTAGGCAGCCGCACGTATTCGTTCTCGGCTTACCATCATATCTGAAGCCCTAAATGCATTGCCGGCACAAAACCTCCCCCTGCCCCATAAGGACCTCAATGGGTCTGCACTGCTATTTGACCAATAGATGACTTCATCTCTGGATCATATAGCAGCGGATAGCCATAACAAAAAGATATCTAGAACTATGCCCTCAGAACCTTGGTTCACAGAGAACCTTAGACTCCAAAAACAGTCCTGTCGTATGCTGGAAAGAAAATAGAGGCGTAAAAAGTCTCACCAAGCCACCTAAAAATAAAAATTCAAATGAGAGCCTAGCATTCTGTGACTCAATAGCAACGTTTTTTTTCAGGATAAAGTAAAGGCAGTATAGAGCTCCTCAGAGAAGCAACTTTTTGAGCAGTCTAGTCCTGCAGGCATCCCCTCTAACAGTTTCAGTTCAAGTCCCATAACTGCATCCTTGGACTACACTGCAGACTGTGCATGCAATACATACCTAGTCCTCTCTTTATCATCCTTCTCACCTCTCACTGCAGTGGAAGTCTTGAATCTGATGCACCAAACTAAGTCGGAGTTTCAGCTTGATCCCTGTCCTGCCAAGGTGGCACTTTTAGCCCCGGGACTTAATTGAAGTACATCTCTCGGTCACCTTTCAACAAATGTTCAGCTTGGGCATATTTCCCACCAAATGGAAACTGGCATCAGTCCTGCCATTTCTGAAAAATCCAACTTTGATTACATTGATCCAAGTAACTACCGACTGATTTCTAGACTGACTTTCCAGGCGACAATTGTTGAGCGAGCCATGAACTCAGTGATCGTAACCTTCATTGAAACTTAAGGGCTTCTTGATTCTTCTCAGTTTGACTGTAGAAGCAACCCCAGCACCGAACTCACCCTGATTTCAGCATTGAAACAGGTTACACAAACTGTTGATGCAGGCGGCAGAGATGACTGTTTCTGTTGGACCTCTCTGCAGCGTTTGATACAGTCAACCACAGAGCGCTTTTAGTACGTCTCGCCTCTATCAGGACAAAAGGGACTTGCATTATACTTGCTTAAATCCTTTATTGCGGTTAGAGAATAGTTTGTGGCCTTGGAAGACCTCCCTTTCCCGATATTCTCACTACTGTACGGCATTCCTCAGGGCTCATCGTTGAGCCCTATCATTTGTAACATCTATTTTTTCCCAATGGCCAACTGATCAAATTCATTGGCTTCTCTTCGGTGTCCTATGCAGACAACACCCAAGTTATGATATCAGTGGCCAGCAATCCCATCGAAACTGCCACCCACTTTCATGTCTGCTTGCATCAGATCGAAAATTGGATGGTTTTAAACTGCCTAAAGCTTAACTCTAGCAAGACTGAGGCCTTGCTTTTCAGGAATATTAACACCTCGGGCTCTTTACCTAAACCCACGGATAAAGTAAAGAACCTCGGGGTAGTCTTTCACAGCAAACTATCCTTCGAGGTACCTGTCAACAACGTCACCTTTACATATTTTTTCACACTAAAACTCCTTAGGAAGATCATTTCTTTTCTCCCTCCCTATCTTCAAAAAACTGTGACTTCAGCTTCGGTACTTTCAAAGTAGACTATTGTGATGCCTCATTTGTCAATATTAAGAAGAAATGCTTCACCATAAACCAGATTGCTCAAAATCCAGATACATGTTTGCTATTAGGCATTCCAAAATGTAAATCCATTTCTTCTGCACTTGGCCACCTACACTGGCTTCAAGTTAAGAAGAGTATTGATTTTTAAGCTTTGTGTATTGCTTTTAAATCCTTCCATGTCATCAGCCTTGAATACCTTAAGAACAGTTGACAATGGTACATCCCTGCTAGACCACTTCGGTCTACATAAGAATATATTCTCATAGTGCCTCAATAGAGGAGAGCAGCGGAGGCGCAGAGGCTTTGTTGTGGACACAACAGACTATGGAACTCCTCTTTTCCGGGAATTGAAAAGCCAAACCGATCTGTAAACTTTTAGAAAAGCACTGAAAACGTGGCTTTTTAACCAATAATCTCATCATCTTCCTCATTAAGCAGCTCACCTCTCTGGGACAAGTGCCCCTCCAGCCTCCCACCTCAGCACTCCTCTGCCCTCCAGTCTCCCTCATCAGCTCTCCCTCTCCCCCTCCAGTCTCCCTCCTCAGCTTTCTCTCTCCCCCTCCAGTCTCCCTCATCAGTGCTCCCTCTGCCCCTCCAGTCTCCCTCATCAGCGCTCCCTCTGCCCCTCCAGTCTCCCTCCTCAGCTCTCCCTCTGCCCCTCCAGTCTCCCTCATCATCTATCCATCTGCCCCTCCAGTCTCCCTCCTCAGCACTCCTCTGCCCCTCCAGTCTCCTTCCTCAGCTCTCCCTCTCCCCCTCCAGTCTCCCTCCTCAGCTCTCCCTCTCCCTCTCCAGGCTCCCTCCTCTGCTCTCCCTCTGCCACTCCCGTCTCCCTCCTCAGCTCTCCCTCTGCCCCTCCAGTCTCCCTCATCAGCTATCCCTCTCCCCTCCAATCTCCCTCCTCAGCTCTCCCCCTCCAGTCTCCCTCCTCAGCTCTCCCTCTCCCCTCCAGTCTCCCTCCTCAGGTCTCCGATGCCCCTCAAGTCTCCCTCCTCAGCTTTGCCTCTCTCCCTCCAGTCTCCCTCCTCAGCTCTCCCTCTGCCCCTCCAGTCTCCCTCCTCAGCTCTCCCTCTGCCCCTCCAGTCTCCCACATCAGCTTTGCCTCTCCCCCTCCAGTCTCCCTCCTCAGCTCTCCCTGTGTCCCTCCAGTCTTTCTCCTCAGTTCTCCGCTGCTCTTCCAGTCTCTCTCCTCAGCTCTGCCTTTCCCCCACCAGCCTACCTCCTCAGCTCCCTCTCTCCCTATCCAATCTCTCTCCTCAGCTCTCTCTCTCCCCCACCAGTCTCCCTCCTCAGATTTCCTCTGCCCCTCCAGTCTCCCTCCTCAGCACTCCTTCGCCCCTCCAGTCTCCTTCCTCAGCTCTCCCTCTCCCCCCCAGTCTCCTTCTTTAGCTCTCCATCTGCCCCTCCAGTCTCCCTCTTCAGCTCTCCCTCCCCCCACCAGTCTCCCTCTTCAGCTCTCCCTCCCCCCCACCAGTCTCCCTCTTCAGCTATCCTCTGCCCCTCAGGTCTCCCTCCTCAGCTCTCCTCTGCCCCTCCAGTCTCCCTCCTCAGCACTCCCCTGCCCCTCGAGTCTCCATCCTCAGCACTCCTCTGCCCCTCCAGTCTCCCTCCTCAGCTCTCCTCTGCCCCTCCTGTCTCCCTCCTCAGCACTCCTCTGCCCATCCAGTCTCCCTCCACAGCACTCCTCTCCCCCTCCAGTCTGCCTCTTCAGCTCACCTCTGCCCCTCCAGTCTCCCTCCTCAGCTCTCCTCTGCCCCTCCTGTCTCCCTCCTCAGCACTCCTCTGCCCATCCAGTCTCCCTCCACAGCACTCCTCTCCCCCTCCAGTCTGCCTCTTCAGCTCACCTCTGCCCCTCCAATCTCCCTCCTCAGCTCTCCGTCTGCCCCTCCAGTCTCCCTCCTCAGCACTCCTCTGCCCCTCCAGTCTCCTTCCTCAGCTCTCCCTCTCCCCTCCAGTCTCCCTCTTTAGCTCTCCTCTGCCCCTCCAGTCTCCCTCTTCAGCTCTCCCTCCCCCCTCCAGTCTCCCTCTTCAGCTCTCCTCTGCCCCTCCAGTCTCCCTCCTCAGCACTCCTCTGCCCCTCCAGTCTCCCTCCACAGCACTCCTCTCCCCCTCCAGTCTACCTATTCAGCTCACCTCTGCCCCTCCAATCTCCCTCTTCAGCTCTCCTTTGCCCCTCCAGTCTCCTTCCTCAGCTCTCCCCTTCTCCATTAATTCTCTCTGACCTGCGCTGGCGTGCTCCTCTCCCCCTCCCTTTTTCTCCCCCCACTCTCCCTCCGCTGCCCCGCGCCCCCTTTAAGCGCCCTCCTCTGCCCCCCTGCCAAGCGCCCTCCTCTGCCCCCCTGCCATTAGCTAATGGCAAGGGGGCAGAGGAGGGCGCTTAAAGGGGGGGTGGGGCATCAGAGGGAGAGTGTGTCCCTCCAGTCTTCCTCTCAGCCTCACCCTCCTCTCTACCTCCACACTCCTCTTTTCTCTGCCTCCACACTCTCCCTCTCCAGCTCCCCCTCTTCGCTCCCCTTCATTTCCTCTGCTGCTCTCTCTCCTTCCTGAGCCCTCCTCTCTGTCCCTCCAGCTCTCCCCTTCTCTCTCTCTAGTCTCTCTCTTCAGCTCTCCCTCTCTCTATCCAGCGCCCCCCCTGCCCCTCTCCTCCGCTGTCTGTATTAATTAGCAGTGAGTAGTCACCGGCGGGCCTGGGCTCAGCATGGCTGTGCGTGGCTCATCCCCGGCCCCCGCGCCATCTCCATGGGCCGCAGCCCGCCGGTGTCTGCTCCTCGCAGCCGGACTCAAAGGTCACCCGGTGCAGCGCAGAATTTAGTGATCCGTGGCTGGTCACTAACGCCCACCGTGCCGCTCACCTCCTCTCCCGTCTTATAGTGCCCACACCGTCATCAGCTCCCCCCTGCACATTTTACATTTGCCAATATAATGATTACACCGGACACATTGTTTATGGGTAAAGAACTGCTGCAGGTTTATTTTCATACAACAAAACTATGACGTTTTAGTGGGTTATCTTACGGGCGATCCAGGGCAGGCAGCCCCTCGCTGCCTCGCCCGCCTAATGAGACAGCCGGCACGGTAGGTCGACGCCCGGACAGTGCAGCACCTTTGCAGATCCCCTTCCGGATCACGTGATCATGTCTTATACTCCGTCCCTTTCAAGGCGGAGTGTGGTATGGCACACCCCCGGTTGGTCAGGCCCCCCAACCACCCGAAGGACTAACCGGGCGCCGTCGTGGTTTTCCCGGAACATCCCTGCAGCTCCAGGTCTTTGGCTCAGGCACACTTACTGTGCCAGGCAGAGGTACCCTTACTGTATCAGTCTGCCGCAGAGGTACCCTTACTGTACCCGTCTGCCTCCAGATCGCCCTGTAACTCCACCACAGCTCTGGAGGAGGCTATCGTCGATGACAGGCCCCCCCCCCACCTCAGAGTTCCCTATTTGCATCCCGCAGCTTCTAGTGCATCCTGCACATCAAGGAGAAACATATCATCCCGACTTTGGACAAGTGCACACCATCTTTTTCATAATAACCTTGCAATCTTGCCTGTATCAGTGCATGCCTGATTAACCCAAAGCCTCTCCATTCCCTGAACTTCTGCATGGCCTTGTTGACTCTCTTGCGTAAAAGCTCTACCGCAGTTATGGATCTGGCCCCTCGCCACTGTCTACGCTGGACAATCTCTGACCACCATAGCTTGCATGACCCCAATCTATTGCAGATTGTCCCGAGGTCAATTTGCATGGTCTGTATGAGTGCCCTCCTCCCCTTGGTGACTAAGTCATTGCCACCCAAATGGATAATAAGAACATTGGGAGGGGGTCCCCCTGGTGCAAGGCGTTGCTCTATCTCATCCCGGGGAAGCCCATCCACACAAACTGCGTCCGTGTGAAACCCTGAGTCCAATTCTTGTGTGTTGCCCACTGTGTCAACCTTGCAACGTATGAATGTCCCAGCAGCCACACCTGACAACCTTGATGAATAAAAAAGGGGACTCCATCTTGTCACAACTTGTTTAATCGCTTTAAAACATTGCACACAGTAATTATGCAAAATTACTAATAGTCACAACACGCATATTTACTCTTCAGCACTCTGTGCATTTAGGGACGGATGTAATGCTGAAAACAATTGGATTGCCAGCGCCCCATAATCTTGGCGCCTTCTGACCCCATGCCTGCCTAGAACGCTACTGTGGCAGCGCCAATCCTGAAAGAGTGTCTTGAATTTTTTTTATCAGAACCTACAAGACCGGCCTGGGCCAAGGCGGCGGCCATGATGCAGTTCAGCTGAAACCTAGTCAGGGTCTGCATGTATAAGGAAGTGCCCCGGGTTCACAGGCCTTATTATCAAGTATTCCCTTACCTTGGTCACAGGGCAATATCTGGGGTCCCCCAAAGCTTGTAGTACTACTGTCATGCCCCGCCCTGCCTGATCTGTTTTGGACCTCCGAATACGTAGTACCAGGTTATCCATTGCGCAAACATCCTGGATGGCTAGGGCCGCCCCTGATGTGTCTGTCTTGGATTTTGCGACAAGCTCACTCACCCTGAAGGCCCCGATAAAAGCTAGGCAGAATGCTGTAGTGAAAAGCCTTGCCTCAAAGGGGGAGTTAGTGACCTGTGGCACCGCCTCTATCATGCCCAGCAAGGTGGGGAAATTTATCGACGCCCTTTTTTCACTGACTACCCCAGGCAGTTCCCTTGCATTTGGAATCCTCACTTCATCCCTGGCCCTCCCCTTCAGAGCCACCCTGACCTTGAACGAGCCAGTGGGGTCATAACCCCCGTTAAGCTTAGTGTCATGCCTCAGCGCGGCCAGGTGGCCGCACACCCATGAATGGCTCTTACCGGTATCCTTGGCCCAAACCACAAAGACCTGCACCTTTTCCTTCAGTGACCCTGTCTCAGCTTTCACAGACTCTATGACTGTCCTAAATGTTCGCAACTGTGACCCATATTTCTTCCTGGTTGTCGGCGCCAGCGAGCGCTCGCCCATCATCTTCAGTCGTTCCCCCACCTTAGCAGTCGCCATAGGGATGCCGGGAATGGTGTCAACTCCGCCCTTGCTCGCGGCCAGGCCTCTCGGAATCAGAGCCACTGAAAGCGAGAGAGAGCATCAGCTGCCACATTCTTCACACCTTCAATGTGCCTTGCCCTAAACTAAATGTTGCTGCTCAAGCCCACCCTGACCAATTCTCTCAGTAAACTCAACACCAAGGGGTCACGTGGCCGTTAGACCATTTATAGCCTGCACTACGGCCATATTATCCGACCAGAACACCACCTTCCTGTTGCCCAGTGTTTCAGGCCATAAATAGAGTGCGACTATAATGGGGAAGAGCTCAAGCACTGTGATGTTTGAGGTTATCTTCTTCCGCCATGCATTGGGCCACCTCATTGCACAACACTCCTCTCCCAAGATAACACCAAAGCCTTCCCTACCTGATGCATCAGATAAAAGACAAAGTTTGTGACTACCAGCCCAAGGTACCCTCCAAATGACAGTTCCATTAAATTAATTAAAAAAGCCAGCCCACATCTCTAGGTCGGCCTTCAACCCAGGACCGAGTCACACGAAATGATGCTTCTTGCCGATGTTGGCCGTGGCCTTTGCCAACCTGCGTGAAAATACCCTGCCTGCTCATAGCCGTCCTTGGTGCGTGAACTACTAGGTTTGTGAGTCACCAGCGCACCTGCGACTCTTCCCGCCCCACCCCTCCCTCTGCTGCTGATAACGGCTAACGGCCCCCGCTTCGCGGGAGCCACTCGTAGCCTTCCTTGGTGCGTGAACTACTTGTGGACTGTTGATCATCTTGGGATCCCATGGACTGCTGAAATCCCTGCCTGAAGCCTTTGGGGGAGACCTGAGCCAGTCCCGCTAGTGGGTGCGGGACTGCCAGTCCCAGCAGGCTAAGCACGTGAGTCACCAGCGCACCTGCGACTCTTCCCGCCCCACCCCTCCCTCTGCTGCTGATAACGGCTCGCGGCCCCCGCTTCGCGGGAGCCGCTCATAGCCGTCCTTGGTGCGTGAACTACTCGTGGACTGTTGATCATCTTGGGAGCCCGTGGACTGCTGAAATCCCTGCCTGAAGCCTTTGGGGGAGACCTGAGCCAGTCCGGCTAGTGGGTGCGGGACTGCGAGTCCCAGCAGGCTAAGCGCGTGAGTCACCAGTGCACCTGCGACTCTCCCGCCCTCCCCTCCCTCTGCTGCTGATAACGGCTCGCGGCCCCCGCTTCGCGGGAGCCGCTCGTAGCCGTCCTTGGTGCGTGAACTACTCGTGGACTGTTGATCATCTTGGGAGCCCGTGTACTGCTGAAATCCCTGCCTGAAGCCTTTGGGGGAGACCTGAGCCAGTCCGGCTAGTGGGTGCGGGACTGCGAGTCCCAGCAGACTAAGCACGTGAGTCACCAGCGCACCTGCGACTCTTCCCGCCCCACCCCTCCCTCTGCTGCTGATAACGGCTCGCGGCCCCGCTTCGCGGGAGCCGCTCGTAGCCATCCTTGGTGCGTGAACTACTTGTCGACTGTTGATCATCTTGGAGCCCGTGGACAGCTGAAATCCCTGCATGAAGCCTTTGGGGGAGACCTGAGCCAGTCCGGCTAGTGGGTGCGGGACTGCGAGTCCCAGCAGGCTAAGCACGTGAGTCACCAGCGCACCTGCGACTCTTCCCGCCCCACCCCTCCCTCTGCTGCTGATAACGGCTCGCGGCCCCCACTTTGCGGGAGCCGCTCGTAGCCGTCCTTGGTGCGTGAACTACTTGTGAACTGTTGATCATCTTGGGAGCCCGTGGACTGCTGAAATTCCTGCCTAAGCCTTTGGGGGAGACCTGAGCCAGTCCGGCTAGTGAGTGCGGGACTGCGAGTCCCAGCAGGCTAAGCACGTGAGTCACCAGCGCACCTGCGACTCTTCCCGCCCCACCCCTCCCTCTGCTGCTGATAACTGCTCGCGGCCCCTGCTTCGCAGGAGCCGCTCGTAGCCGTCCTTGGTGCGTGAACTACTTGTGAACTGTTGATCATCTTGGGAGCCGGTGGACTGCTGAAATCCCTGCCTGAAGCCTTTGGGGGAGACCTCAGCCAGTCCGGCTAGTGGGTGCGGGACTGCGAGTCCCAGCAGGCTAAGCGCGTGAGTCACCAGCGCACCTGCAACTCTTCCCGCCCCCACCCCTCCCTTGTATATAGATCATTTTACTTCCGCGCACACGGGAAGTGCGCCGGACGGAGCACGGGGCGAAGCCCGGGCCAAGGGTGGGCCGGTTTGTGCTCGTTCGTGACTAGTCTTGACCGGACCGGACCCCCCCTCTTCCATCTGCCTAAAACCCTTCCAGTATGCTCGGCAGGAAATGGCTGGTCGTGAAACGAGGAGTAAGACCTCGCTAGCCGGAGGTTCTACAGTTGGAGGTATGGAAAAGTTTCTTATTAGAGCCAATACACTCATAGATACTGAAATAAATGTCCTTGAAAAACGCTTATCAAAGGAATTATCGGCTATAAAGAGATCATCCCTTGGAACAATAGCTAATGCTAAAACGCCTGAGAGGCCTACTGATACCGTTATCAGCAATGTGGCTGGCCTAGCCCCAATATCCAAGGAGGACAACCTGGCTGCACATGATTTGGACATTTTGGTTAATGAAATACTTCCAGAAATTGATTTAGTCCTTGATAATAATGTGTCCATCTCTTCTGAACCTGACAATACTATTAACAACACTTTGTCTAAAGGGGTTAAAGAAGGGGCTGCCTCTAAACGAAAGAGGTCTTATAATAAGAAATCCGGTGGAAAGTCTAAATCAGCTAAGCTTAAACATGATACCATTAATCCTCCAATATGTTTTACCCAACCCCTGCTTAGGAATGAGATATCAAGCAAAAGCTTGGGAGCCCTATTCAAATCGATCCTATTCCCTATAGAGGCCAAAATGGAGCAAATAGAACTCCGACTAACAAACATTGAGAAAGTCACAGCTGCCATACTGGCTAAATCCAACAAGCCTAACAATTTGAGTACCCCGCCAACTAGTCTTATTATCCCCGGTCCCCCATTAGTAATAGAGGCCTCCAATCCTACCTGCCCTCCCATAGGCCCCCAGGTCCCAACCCAGTTTAATAATAATAATAATCCCCCGCAGCTAATATCCGGGTTGCTTCCAACTATTGCCAATGCAAATGGGTTAACGGTTGATGGCCAAATAGGCTCCCCAGCCCAAGAACCGAGAGCCCCTAGACCAGGCTTGCCAGACCTGTCACCCGAAGCCAACTGTTTTATGGTAGTTTTGGCAGGAGCCCCTACATTGGAAGCCGGGGAAGCCGAAAATTTTAAATACTTAAAAAGTAATGTTGTCAGATGGCTTAACTGGAACAGACCCCTCCAGGCTCACCTTCACAACGAAATCATCATAGTTAGAAGGGTGCCCTGGTTGGGTAAAACTGGAAAGACCATAAATGGGGACTGTATAACGGTCAGTTTTAGAGACCCCAGAACGGTCTCGCATTTTTGTGCGGGTTTCAATAGATCCTTTGACTCCACTATTCAAACGCTCCGAGTGTCCTTTTTTTTCCATCTAATCCCATGTATAATGGTAGAGGTAGAGATGACTGGAACAGGGTTGAGCGGAGGGGTACACATAGTAGACATAGAAGATATGATGTAAGACCGGTTATGTTGCCCCCGTATGCCACCTTCTGTGATTTTAATCGGTTCAGTTGTCTTGATGGTCTAGATGGAGTCGACTGACTACCCCCAGCTCATGACCCAAGTTCTTTTCTACCTGGCACTGGAAATAGTTTACCGGCTGGTAAGGTTGAAACTAATGTAAAACCCCCTGCAAAATGTTTGCCAATGGATGTAGCCCCTATAATGCTACCCTCTTTTGTCTCTACTACACCCCTGGAGCTATCTTTGCAAGCAGACCTCACGGTCACCCACCACCCATTAGTCCCTATGGATATCCCAGAGGAAACACTACCATCTACAGTGCCCCATAGTGTCCTTGGGATTGCAGAGCCCGCCCCTTGTCTCCCTGGTCTCAAACTTGTAAGCTGGAACATTGCCGGTTGGAGACAGAAGGTGTCGTCTCTGGGTTGGAGGGAATCCCTTTCCCAGTTTGACATCCTCTGTTTCCAGGAGACCTGGGCAATGTCAGATATCCATTTTGACGGCTTTGTGTCCTACAACAACCTTGCGCAAGAGTCTAATATGGGTAGGGCAAAAGGAGGGCTTGTAATTTTATTATCTGTGAATTTTCCTGCACGTGTGAAATCCCATTCTACTGTGGGTTTCCACTCACAAATTCTAAGGTTGGAACATAGAGGGAGTCGCAATACTCTGTTAATTAATGTAGGAAGGTGGCTACCTGACTATGGTTACCCCAGATTTTTTGCCTTGTGTTAAGCTGGTTTTCGAGTTGGCCTGGTTCCCTGCTAATCAGGGCCCCAGGCTATCTGCTCTCTCTGTAAAATGGATTCCATGTACCCTAGGTGCATAACTAGATTGGCTTGGGTCACCTTATCAGCCCCTGTACAGAGCACTATAGGTGCCCAGAGCATAGGTGCATCCAAGGCCTACCAGGGGCTGCAGCATAGCTTTTGCCACCCCTGGCTGGTTCTTAAATTGACACAACTGGCTGATCACTCAGCTGGGGCAAGTGGGTGTAATCACCCATTGCTTAGATATAGTATACCTATATCTAAACCTATATCTGGACACATATAAACCTGTTAGTCACTCCTATGGAAGGCCTTATCAATCGTGGAGGCAGAGTGCGTGGTTTTATGTGAGATGGAGCTCTGGCATGAGCTGAGCCTGTCTGCAGCTGTCGGGAACAACTCCCTAAGCTGATCCGGGATAATGCCATACCATATACTCTTAAGTGCATTATAATCCTCGCGGTTATATGTCAAGTTGTTATCAACTTTGGTTTCGCTTTGTCAAAACATGTCGTGTAAGGTGTCATACGAATTGGAATACTACCCCCTCGCCAGTCCTGGCGACGGGGGTAGCATTCCACCCCTCTAGAGGGGACGACGTGTTACTTTTGCTAATACGCAGTTGATTTTTAAAAGAGCCTCAGATCCACAAAATGGATGTTTCTGCCACAGACACATGTCTGACCTCCTGCTGCTGACCGAAACTCAGCAGAGGAGGCCTGTACAAAGGCTTTCCTGTCACAGGGAGGTGTCACACCACCCCAGACAGGAGATAGTGTATTGTAGCAGGGAGGTTTGAAAGAAACCAGACAGTGCCTGGGGAGCACAAGTTTTCCCCTTGAATAATCCGGTCAAACCGGTTCTGGGGCACACCAGCCCGAGCTCCAGTGTGACCTGGACAAAGGAAAGGGGGTGTAACCGCCCCCCTTCCTGGTCCCAACCATAGGGAGGGACCTAGCAGGAGATCCACCCCTCAGATTGGAATAAGAGTGGGAGCAGTGCCAATGCAACTCAGATCATCCTGAAGAAACATAAGAAACGAATTCTGGACCCTTTAACATCATACTCAACGTAGAAGACTGAAGAATCTCCCTTGTGGTCAAGGAGTGACCACCCATTGCAAACAGGTACCAACCAGCACCTCAACCCTTGCTTTGTTGCAGTTCCCACCGGAACTCGAGCGACAGAGATTGACGAGATCAAGCTTGCCTGCCTTCCCTCAGCCTTATCCACAGTCCCTACAGAGCTGAGACCCATGGAGGCGACCGGACGCGTGGGGCACGCCATCTTGAAAAGGCCACGAGACGCTGACCGTGCAGCCTACAAGTGACCCTCGAAGCTGTACACCGGGGTTTGAGAAGCCCCAACCCTGAGCTACAATTGCACCAAAGCTACCCCCTCCACACTTGACGAGTGCTGCGTGGGGCCCTTCTGCTTGTGTTGGCTTGACGCGTTGGCCCGGTCACTTGCCAGCTAGCTTGTGGCCCCTGTGCCAACGAAAACTTGAAACCGACTTTCTTTTCTGGTTGCTCCAGATCTGCACCAGCTCCTGTGAAAAGGAGCCCCCACTCTGACCCCCCTGGTCCGAGTAGGAAGCAATCTCCTGGTTCCTCATGGATTGCTTTTGCCAAGTGCTGTTTGCTGCTATCTTGAAGCCGATGGTGCTGACGGCGAGAGCCTGCGTGGAACAGATCGTGACCTGCTCCTGGACGTCGCAGATCCCCCAGAGCCCACGTGACAGCGGAGAGAAGCCTCTCAACAACCATCTGATTGCGCCCGACATTGCCTGGTTCCTTCCTGGTTCGACCCTGGTCACTGCTGAGTGACCCAGACTCTGTCCCCTCTGCTTTCAGATTCATCTCGACTTCGATCCACCCTTGGATCACACCGGACACTTCTGCTTCCCATCGCCTGCAGCTTCTCCAGCTCCAAGCACCCAGAACCTGCGTGTCAAAACCCGATGCCACTTCGACCCTGTGCACCCACTTCCTGTGGGTGAGGTAGCATTGCAACGTCGATGTGCCCACATTGGTACACACCTCTAGGGTCTGTGTCTTAAGTTTTGTTCCTCTAGGTTCAGCGGAAGTATCTTTAAACTAACTTTGTGTAACTTTTACGCACCATTGACTTTGCATTGGTGCAAGCCGCACTTTACGTGCTGCACCCGAATCCCGCGGGCTTCTCCCGACTTCAGCATTGCTAGTCCTGACTGCTCCCAGCGATTCTCTAGGCCCTAGGCCTAACCACTGTTCGATTGGTATCTCTTATACCATTTTTTTTGTGTATGGTTTGAGTGGCCACCCGCCCTCATCCATAATTGTGCAACTTTATATGTTATACTGTGCTTTTGTTTTAACGCTTGTGCCCCTTTGCTCATAAAGAGTACTGGGGATTAATTTAGAAATAAACACATATATTTTTATAATATATACTTGTGTGGTGTCCTTTCATTTGGTATTACAGGATTGTATGTGGTAAAACAGCTCGCTTAACACGACCTCTTAAGTTAAGCCTTTAAGGCTGCTTAGTCCATGCTACCCCTAGGATAGCCTGTCTAACAAGGTTCACTTACAACCAGACACCAAAAGGGATTGTTTGGACTGATACAAGGCGGTTCCAGAATTGGAAACACCACATATCAGGCCAACTTCTCACAATTAACCACTACAATGACATGTTTAATGCCACGAGTACTTGTGTAGTAGATGAGCTTGAGACGGCTGTGAAGAAAATTTGTCGAGATACCCATAAGCTCTATGATATCATCTGGGGTGCGGATTTCAACATCCGCACTTGTCCATACTCCTTTACTAATGTATGTGGGTTCGACGGGGACAATGGGGAGAACCGGGCCCATTTTACCCACACCCCTTACAGCGACTCTCTTAACACCCTTATGTTAAATATTGATTTACTAATCCAACAACCTGCTGCGGATAAAGAGGGTAATATTGCACTGACCTTTGTTGGGAGGAATTCTGCCTCCGTCCTTGACCATTTGCTGTTATCAGTACATATTGCCACTCTCTGTACACTCCCTATTATTGTTGATCTTGGTATTAGTGACCATAATGCCATCACTATGTCGACCTCTATCTGGGGGACTATGTCCAGTGATAAGCGCATGATAGTTGATGAGATCACCCCCTGTAGGCAAAATGGTATCCGGATTAAATGGTGTGGGGATATCTCCGAGAAACGTTTGCGGAAAATAGTGGTGGCAGGGTCCGAAGTGTTACTCAGCTGTCTTGACTATGATGCTACCCCCCGGTGCATTATCGCCGATTTTGAGAAACTGGGCGTTATAATTAAAAGGTCCCTTACAATTACTAAGGGTATATCCAAGAGGGCAGCCCTGGGCTGGTTCGACAGTGCCTGCACGAATTCGTTACAAGACTTAAAGAAGGCTCTGTCGAGACAACCCAGAGACAGGGAGGCTATTACACTACTTAGGACGACTTATAAACAGCAGCTGTCAAGTAGAAAACAGGAGCTTAGGGAGCAAGCCTGGGACAACTTGACCAAAGCGGCGGAGCTGCGCGACAGTTAGCTGTTTTGGAGTACGGTCAAAAGCCCCTTCCTCCAAAAGGAGGAATTCCCAGTTTTAACTGCTCAGGTTAGTGAGGACAGCTGGGTCCAATATTTCACAGGAATTTTTGATCCGGCCAAGGAGGTCCAGGATCGTTTTAGCGCTGATATTATAGAACTTAAGCAACCACTGGGGATCACACTCCAAGAAGTAGATAATGCCATCCGTAAGAGTAAAGGGGGAAGGCCCCAGGACTAGTCGGGGTTCCGGTTGACCTGTATAAAACCGATCTGGCACTTTGGAGCCCCCTCCTGACCCAGGTGTTTAATGCATCTGTTAGCGATAGTACTCCATCTACTTGGAGTGAATCCATAATTCTGCCGATCTATAAGAAGGGGGATAGAGGAGAGGCCAAGAACTACCGCCCTATCTCCCTTCTGGATTCCTCATTAAAAATTATGAGCAGGGTCTTATTGTTGCGACTGGAGGAGTGGGCGGAAGCCAATAATATCCTTGCGGATTCCCAATTTGGTTTCCGGAAGGGTCTCGGCACAATCGAGCAGTGCATTAACCTAGATCTTATCATAGGGAAATGCACTAAAGCTAAACAGGGCCCATTATTTCTTTGCTTCGCAGACATCTCAAGTGCTTTTGATCTGGTGGACCATACCCTTTTGTGGTCCACCCTACTCGATATGGGAGCTCCGGCAGCAATAATTTACTTCCTGGCTAGACTCTATAACAAGCTGTCAGCTCAGATTCGTTTTGGGCAAGCGGGGGAATGCACTAAGAAGATCAGGTATCAGGCAAGGATGTGTCTTGGCCCCGCTACTTTTCTCCCTTTTTATAAACTCTATGAAGTCTGAATTGAAGAGGGTTCAAGCTGACGCCCCTCAAGTTGAGGGCCAACCAGTGTCAGTACTGCTTTTCGCAGACGATACTGTCCTTCTTTCGAGAACTCCAATAGGTCTTCAAAAACCTATGAACCACTTTTATGATTTTATTCAGAGGAGGAAATTAAAAATTAATAATTCTAAGACTTTTATCATGGCCTGTGGGAAAAAGGTGAATCAACTTAAATCATTCCAGTTCAGGGAACATCGAATTGAGGTTGTGGATAAGTTCTGTTATCTTGGTATAACTTTTAATAGTAGTGGGTCGTGCGCATCGGAGCTTTTAAATGTTAAGGCCAAGATGGGTAAAGGGTCCTCAGGAGTATTTCGATTTGCTTCTAAACTGGGCAGTCGTCGCATCCCTGATATGTTGAATGTCTACCGGCACAGATGCGCTTCAATTGCCCTATATGGCTCAGGAGTATGGGGCCATTGTAACCAAGGGGATCTGCAAGTAACAGAGAATTTGTTCCTTAAGAGACGTCTTTGCCTCCCCCCCTCGGCATCCACTGAATTGATTCACAAAGAGGTGGGGTTGGAATATTTGACAGATCTAACAGGATTGAGACCCCTTATGGTATGGAGGTCAATCTGGGCAAAGGACGAAACTGGATTTACCAGGCGAATAATCCAAGACTGTCTTTGCCTGGACAAATTCCGCCAGATTCCCTGGTTAAAATATGTTCTAACGTCCTATAAGGACATTTTTGATCTGGATGTTTACAAACAGGAGATTAAAAGTGTTTTTCTGAGGATTAAATCCAATTTGCGTAGAGTTCAATGTAGCCATTTTACAACCCATGTCTTTTATTCTTCTAATAAGGAGGACGGTCATGGCATGCCTAAGTATTTAAAAGCAATAACCAAACAGTCACATCAGTTTGTTCTCACAAGGTTGAGATTAGGCATTGTCCATAATCTGGTGGCATTTCCACAGATGAAAACCTATAGTTCAAGCCCCTGTCCGTGTGATGGTACCACCAAACAGAGCACATTGCACTTTATGCTAATTTACCCACTGTATTTGCACCTTTGTTTATGTTATCTTAAACCCGTTTTTATGAAATACTCTGTGTTTACAACTGCCAATGCCCTGAGATTACAATTTGCACTCGATAACCTGGATATCTGCTTTTTTACTGCTACCTTTATTCTAAAATCAGTGTCCCATAGAAAAAGTCTTGAATTGTAACACTGTTTTCCTACCTTTTGCATAAAATAATTGCCTGGTCCATGACTTTCCCCCCATTGAGTTGTTCCAATTATTGTAATATATGTAACTTTTTTGCCTTGTAGCATTTTTTATGTGACACTTTTAATTCTGTGTGCTTTTATGATTGTTTGTGAATAATCGAATAAAGCTTATGAATCTGAACCCTGCCTGCTGGTATGACTCGAGCAGCAAAGTTCAACTTGCCCAAAAGGCTCTGGATCGCCCCCAAGGTCGCTTTATCCTTGTCCAACAGCGCCTGAATGTCCCGCTGCAGATCCAAGACCTTATCCGCCGGGAGCCTAGATTCACCCTTGATGGTGTCCAGCTCGATGCCCAAAAAGGTCAGGACCTGCCAGGACCCTTGGTCTTACCTGGGGCAAGGGGAACCCCGAGGTGCTCAACCATTGCCTCAAAGGCACGCAGACCCTCTGCACACTCCTGCGTTCCTGCCCGACCAAAGAACAGAAAATCGTCTAAGTAATGTGTCACCTGCGTTATGCCCTGGGTAAGAGAAAGCGCCCATTGTAGGAATGAACTGAACGCCTCGAAGTAGGCACACGAGACTGCACACCCCATTGGCATACAGTGGTCAAAAAAGAACTCATCTTCCTATTTAAAACCTAGCAGATGCTGGCTGGAGGGGTGAACCGGCAGGAGGCGGAAGGCTGACTCGATATCTGCCTTGGCCAGCCACGCCGCCTTCCCAGTCCTCCTCACCATATCAATGGCCATGTCCAGTGAACAATATGATACAGAGCAAGCCCCTTCCTCCAGCCAATGGTTCACAGAGTTGCCCTCAGGGTAAGACAAGTGGTGAATGAGGCGTTAAGCACCCGGCTGCTTCTTTGGCACGACTCTCAGAGGTGACACTAAGAAATGCTCGAGAGGGGGATTGGGGAATGGGCCTGACACCCTCCCTAGGGCCACCTCCTTTCGGATTTTTTCACTGACCACCCCAGGCAGTTCCCTGGCTGATTTCAGATTCAAGGCGTCCCTGCAACCCAAGGGACCCTTGTATGGTATCCTGAAACCCTTGAGGAAACCTTCAGCTAAAAGCAACTTGTCTTTGTCAATGGGATATAACCTAAGTAGGGGCAGAATGTTCTGAAGGATGATGGGGGAGGGGCCCTTGCTTTCCACGCTGGCGGTGCACCACTTGCTGTTTGAAAGGGCGGCCTACTCTGTCAATGGTGTGGTCAGGCCCTGATTGCTGCTCTCTCTAGCGTGGGACGTCTGCTCTGCTTGCAGGGGCGGCAGAGGGGGCACCACACATGCTGCAGTTATGCATGAATTTAGATGCCCTACCCCAGGTGCACACACCCCCATTGAACAGCCTGCATGTTCCTGAATTGAATCGCCTGGACCCACTCTCTGGCCCCTCCCCTGGCCCCCAGGAAAAGGCTGCTTGAATGGGCGTTTGGGAAACTGTCGCTCCCCTTTTTTGCTGTCCACCTCAGTCTGTGCCCGGTACGGTGTCTCCTTCTTCTCCTAAGTGAACCTGCACATGTGTTCCACCCAGAGTTGTATCTCCTGTTGATCCCACCCCAACTCATGGGCATATGGCCATTCTCTTGCGGAAGTCCTGATCATAATAAAACCAACCCAAACCTCCTGACCACTTAGCCTCCTGCTGGATGCCGTCCAATTCTCTAATGTTTTTTCTGGCCAGCGCTGATAACGCACATTTTTCTCATCTTCCTTCCCCCCCATCTTCCTTGTATCTGCGCCTGCAGCCCCATGCATCAACAATGTTAGGATATCTATATACTCTTGCCTCCATGGGCCCGATGTAGGTGGCAAATACCGGTCGGAAACGGCCGAATTCGGCCGTTTCCGACCGGTATTTGGCATCTTGAGATGTAGGGGGCCAGATTTTACAGATTCTGTAAATTTACCGAATCGGTAAATTTACAGAATCTGTAAAATACCGAATCGGTATTTTTACCGATTCGGTAATTCCCAGATGTAGGTGGGACTCTTCTGAGTCCCAAAGGCCCTAAAAATTCGGTGTTTTACCACCCAATCCAATTGGGTGTTAAAATACCGAATTCAGGTGTGCATGCACATGTGTGCATGCACACCTAGCCATGTGACAGACAGACATGCCCTTAGGGCATGTCTGTGTGCCACATTGCGCACATGCCTATTTTTGGGGTGCCAGAGGGTGTCAAAGTGACACCCCCTGCACCCTTGTGAAATTCGGTATTTACCGATTCGGTAAATACCGAATCGGTAATGCCCATTCATTCCTATGGGCTTCAAAGCCCATAGGAATGAATGGGCATTACCGATTCGGTATTTACCGAATCGGTAATTACCTAATTCTTCCGATTCGGTATTCCAGCACATATGGAATACCTACATACCCACCCCTTAGATTTACCAATTTTTAATTACCGAATCGGTAAAATTCGGTAATTAAAAATTGGTAAATCTATTCTACCTACATCTAGCCCCATATCCCTTCCTTGGCTGTCAGAAGAACCTGCCATGCCAGGGAACAATGGCTGGAAGCCAGTGGTGCCTGTGTAATCAAAGGCCGTGGTGCACCCTGTGACATCGTTGTCTGTCTCCCCTTGGCGGGGGGTGGTACCGGGCGGGCAAGGCAGCGGTGCGTCAGTCCCTGCACTCGAGGCCTGTGCGTGGCCGCTAGGAACACCAGTGGTGCTGGTCTGGAGAGGCCCACGTCTGGAGAGGCCCACTCGGCCGGTTTGCCGGAGGATGCTGTGGCCGGCGCGGCTGCCATAGCAATTCCAGAATTCCCCGGTCTAGCGAGCCCCATAGCTGCCCCAGCGGCAGCCCCCTCACTACCGTGTGCCCCAGGTACATCAATGGCCGTGGCCTGGCCCGCCCACACTTACGGCGCCGATGCCGCCCCTGTCGCTGGTGGGGCCGATTGCAACGCCTGTGGCCTTGCCGTCATAGAATCCAATCGTTTCTGAAAGGCCACCATGAGACCCAACATATCGTCCATTGCCCTCCATTTGAGCCATGTCTGTCATGCCTGTGGCCGAGTCCTGCACTACAGCTGGTGCCCTCACTGGCTCAGGGTCCCGTGTGGCCGGCCTCCCTTTCACCAGAGGTGCTTCAGCCGGAAACTCCTTGCTCGTTAGCTTGCGATTCCGCTTGGATCTCCATGGCTCCCGGGTCGAGGAGCCCGCCGCGTCGACCGGTGGGGTGACGGTTACTACCCCGAGTCTTCCTGTCTGCATGCCTCAATGAATCCTTGCTCCCACGCTGGCCCTTTTGCCTTAGCTATGGCCAAGAATTCCTCCCACAGCCCATCCTGCGACGTACCCTGTTGTGATTTGTCCACACAGGTTACTTGCGAGAACAAAGGAAACAGGGTCCACAGGCCGTCCATTAGAGTAGTGGCTTCTGCCCTTGCAGGTCCCTACGGGTGAAAAGGTATATGAATGCCTGAGAACCCCAGTCCAGGGCTGCCACAATGGCTGAATCGCCAAACACCTCGCACCATTGCCCTCCACCAGTCCAGCACACCCTTACTTACTTTGTTTGTTGCACCCAATAGCACGGCGAGCAAATGTAGCCGAAGAGTTCGCGACTTACGGCGGGCGATCGTCCTCACTATAGCAGGCGCCCAACGCTGTACTGCAGGCTTGACCCTGTGAGAAATAGCAGGATATAAATTACTATGCAACAGTTACAGTATGCCCCATGTGCACCCCAACAATCTGTCTTGTTATATAATTGGCCATAACAAACCTCACCCCCATCGTGACTGAAAATGGTGTGTGGGTGGGGGCTGGGATTACAACTCGCCATACTTGAATAAGAGCGCTGTGCACGTACTGTCCTTATAATCATACCATGTGTGAATTAACCTGACACCAACATGACTCCATGATCTAAAGACACAGCATGGACCGTCTGTGTCGGAGGCACAAGGTGGAGCCTAACCCCTTGGGGGTGAAATTTGGGGTGGTCCCCGCTTAGGATGACGCACTACAAGGTGAACCAGCACAAGGGCTCGCGGCCATTTACCGTGCCACCGAAAGGTGCCGGGAGGAGTGTTGGCAGGGGGGCGGCCTACTCATGTGCATTGGCCCAGTTCCCTGCGCTTACTCCCTTCTCATTAGCTGCCTGAAGCTGGTCCACAACTACTGGCAAGCCTAAAGTATCCTGAGACTTACCTGAGGGTCCGCACTGTCAGCGCACATAAGTGCAGGGCAACACGCAGTGCTTGGCCGCAAACGCACACTACCAGCGATTACCAGCCACCCATCAATAGTTCCCGCCCAGTTCCCACCCAATCATATCGCCTTTTGAATTTCAGCATACTCAGAAGAGAATGTATAATACCCTGATTGACTGGGAATCTCACTCACGGTGGTGATTGTTTGTTTGTTTAATAACTTTGTACCAAACCTCACATGGTGGCCGGCCATAACACTCGCAGGACGTCGCAGAATCCCGGTATGCCGGCCAGATGGAGGACGGGGGGCCACCCCGCCACCCACTCCACGGGGCATTCCCTGTGCTCCCTTGCAGGAAAGGGAAGGGGGGCCTTGCCCTGCCAGTGGGGGGTACAGGGTCCCACCCCTAAGTAAGAAAATCCGTTACGCTCGCGGATTTTGCGGATTTTCGGTAAATTCGCAATCCGCGAGATTTGCGAATTTCCCGCAAAATCCGCAAATTCGCACGCAGCGGATTTTTTTTTCTTGGTGATACAATTTTGCGGCGCGCGGCGTTTATCATCGTTTGCCGAGTTATTTTTCTTGATATTTTGCGAGTGCTGCACCATTTTGGATCTTGCTGCTGGATCCCACGGGAATTTGGCAAGCGCGATTACGTAATCGCGGCTTGCCAACTTTTACAGCGAGCGTTTGTCAACGCGAGTACGCCGTGATCACGTATCGCGGTACTTCGCAATTGCGAGCTTTGAGATGCGGCGAGCAGCAACAATCTCGCACACGCGAAAATATAAAATTTGCAATTCTGCACAAGAAATTCACCAGCAAGCAGCATAAACCTTCTTGAAATGATGATTTTTATCTGAATAACTCCTTAGGTTGACATTTGCCTGCACTTTTTTTGCGAGGAGTCCATTTTGGGGAGGGGGGGGAGGAAGGAAGTGCCCCACAGTCTTCAACTTCCTGTTCCTGTCCAGCAGGCTCCTCCCAGTGCTTTGTCCATCTCCTGGTCACTTTTCATTTGGATCTGGAGCTGGAAGGATTACTTTTTGTGGATGCTGCTGGATATTTGGATTTGAGGCCTTTTTGACTTTCTTTGGATCACTTTTGGATTAGAAATTTCACAAGTAAGTTTGTTTGGGGCATTACAGTTGCTGCAAGTACAATTTTGGAATTTTCGATTTTTAGGCTGTTTTGGGGCCTTTTGCCCAGGGGTACTCAGTGGTGGGTGCACTGAGTCTTTCTGTGGGGTGTTTTGAATTTAAACATCATGGAGGGGCTGGATCATGGCATGGGATTGTGGTGATTTTTCTGTGATTTTCGTTTTTTGGGCCTGTTGTGGATGGACAGGCCATGTGGTTGGGGGCCATTTTGAGTGCTGCTACAGGCCCTGGCATGTGCTGTGATGGAGGGGGCCATTTTGAATGTAGGGAGTGTTCTAAGGCCTGCACCCATTTTGCCTAGCTTTCATCCATTATGCCCAGGGCCCAGGGGTAGTGAGTGGTGCATGTGCCTAGTCTTTCTGTGGGTTGTCTTGAATTTAAACATCATGGAGGGGCTGGATCATCATGGCATGGGATTGTGCTGATTTTTCTGTGATTTTCGTTTTTTGGGCCTGTTGTGGCCTTTTCACCCGGGGTAGTGAGTGGTGCATGTGCCTAGTCTTTCTGTGGATTGTCTTGAATTTAAACATCATGGAGGGGCTGGATCATGGCATAGGATTGTGGTGATTTTTCTGTGATTTTCGTTTTTTGGGCCTGTTGTGGATGGACAGGCCATGTGGTTGGGGGCCATTTTGAGTGCTGCTACAGGCCCTGGCCATGTGCTGTGATGGAGGGGGCTATTTTGAATGAAGGGAGTGTTCTCAGGCCTGCACCCATTTTGCCTAGCTTTCATCCATTATGCCCAAGGCCCAGGGGTAGTGAGTGGTGCATGTGCCTAGTCTTTCTGTGGGTTGTCTTGAATTTAAACATCATGGAGGGGCTGGATCATCATGGCATGGGATTGTGCTGATTTTTCTGTGATTTTCGTTTTTTGGGCCTGTTGTGGCCTTTTCACCCGGGGTAGTGAGTGGTGCATGTGCCTAGTCTTTCTGTGGGTTGTCTTGAATTTAAACATCATGGAGGGGCTGGATCATGGCATGGGATTGTGGTGATTTTTCAGTGATTTTCGTTTTTTGGGCCTGTTGTGGATGGACAGGCCATGTGGTTGGGGGCCATTTTGAGTGCTGCTACAGGCCCTGGCCATGTGCTGTGATGGAGGGGGCCATTTTGAATGTAGGGAGTGTTCTCAGGCCTGCACCCATTTTGCCTAGCTTTCATCCATTGTGCCCAGGGCCCGGGGTAGTGAGCGGTGCATGTGCCTAGTGTTTCTGTGGGTTGTCTTGAATTTAAACATCATGGCATGGGATTGTGGTGATTTTTCTGTGATTTTCGTTTTTTGGGCCTGTTGTGGATGGACAGGCCATGTGGTTGGGGGCCATTTGGAGTGCTGCTACAGGCCCTGGCCATGTGCTGTGATGGAGGGGGCCATTTTGAATGTAGGGAGTGTTCTCAGGCCTGCACCCATTTTGCCTAGCTTTCATCCATTATGCCCAGGGCCCAGGGGTAGTGAGTGGTGCATGTGCCTAGTCTATCTGTGGGTTGTCTTGAATTTAAACATCATGGCATGGGATTGTGGTGATTTTTTTGTGATTTTTGTTTTTTGGGCCTGTTGTGGATGGACAGGCCCATGTGGTTGGGGGCCATTTGGAGTGCTGCTACAGGCCCTGGCCATGTGCTGTGATGGAAGGGGCCATTTTGAATGTAGGGAGTGTTCTCAGGCCTGCACCCATTTTGCCTAGCTTTCATCCATTATGCCCAGGGGTAGTGAGTAGTGCATGTGCCTAGTCTTTCTGTGGGTTGTCTTGAATTTAAACATCATGGCATGGGATTGTGGTGATTTTTCTGTGATTTTCGTTTTTTGGGCCTGTTGTTGTGGCCTTTTCACCAGGGGTAGTGACTAGTGAGTGTTGCATGTGCCTAGTCTTTCTGTGGGGTGTCTTGAATTTAAGCATCATGGAGGGTATGGGATTGTGCTGATTTTTCTGTTTTTTTTCGATTTTTTTGGGGTGTATAACTGAACTGATGTTCCTCTGTCTTCCATTGCCTTTAGGTGCACAAGACTCAAGAGAACCACCAGTGCCAGGAAGAAGTCCTGCAGCGGTGTGTGTGGGCAGCATAACGTCACGCGACGTCACGTCTGGCCTCAGACAACTCTACAATTCGTGCACCTGCGGCCTGCTGTCTGACCTGCTCTGAAGAAGATGGCCCCAGAAAAAGGTCTCCATAGCTCCTCTAGCAAGAAAGTTGCTAGTAAGGAGCAGAAGAAGCAAGTTACCAAGGAGGCTGGTGTGCCGGCCGCCGCGTTTTTTGGGAGCAAAAAAAAAAGTACACCTGCAGCAGCAGCAGGATCTGCTGGGGACTAAGCTGGGAGCAGCACCCCCGCTCCATTGGGTTCAGTGCCTCCACCACCACGCCAACTTAAGTCAAAGCCCTAGAGTGCTTCAGAGGCAGTCAGTGTACTTCTCCAATCACCATCGACCAGTGATGTTGGCTCATCGCAAGAAAGTAGCAGCAATGTCCCTGAATCAACACAGGTTGTTGTAACTCATCTGACAAGTGTTGAACAACCACAGCCGCAACAACAACACCATGTGCAAGTACAAGCCCAAGTACATGTGGAAGGAGAGGCAGCGCAAGGAGATGCGCAAGCAGAGGTGCATGGAGGGTCACAAGTGCCCACAATAGTTGTTCCTCCGGAAGTAGGGGCACATCAGGAAATCGACAATCAAGCCGAGGTATCATTGGAAGCCACTCCTCCTGATGATCATTCATTGTCTTCCACATCCCTAGCAAGGAAAAGATCATGGTTGGTGTCTACATCTTCTTCAAGCCCACCTCCTTCTGATGATCCCATTCTGGATGAAGATTGGGAACCATCATCACGGCAGTCTGAGAGTGAGGCACACCATGATCTGACAAAGGTACCTAAGCGTAAAAGGAAGGTCGTCGAAAAACTCATAGCTATGGAGTGTGATGAGGCTCAACAAGAAGTGATGGATACTGCTGCTGGTGAAGCCTCTCACGATGGCGACGAGCCAGTCATCATAAAGGTCACTGCGGCCCCAGCGGGCATGCAGCAAAGAGACATTTTGACCCTATCCCAAGAAGCTGCTGAGCGTGATGATGATGTCGACGAGGAGGCAATGGAAATGGAAACACAACAATCATTAGATTTGGAGTTAACTAGTACACCAACACCTACCGCTTCCATATTTCTTTCTCGCAAGAAGGGACCTCCATCCACCTTGACCTCAATTCGTGGTGGTGAAAGTGCAAAACGTACTGAAGTTCGGCAATCCACATCCTCACTTCATCTGGCATTAGCAGCAAGACCACCACCACCAGTATCGCCACCTCCTCCGGCCCCCAAAGACATTTCAAGTCTCCAGTTTGGGACTTCTCTAGTGTTTGCCCAAAAAAGGAAAACGTAGCCATTTGTAGCATTTGTAAGCTTCGAGTTAGTCGTGGTAAGTTTGGTACCAACTATGGTACCGGAGGCCAGAGAGGTCATCTTAGGAGAACGCACACTGTCAAATGGTTTGCGCACCTAGAGGCGGTCAAGGAAGCCCTAATTGCACGTAATGAAAACGTTGATTTTTCATCTGATGATGACGAGGAGGAAGAAGACGATTCAAACACTTCACTTACACCCAGTACCTCTGTCAGCAGCACACCCCATGTGAGCCACACTAAGAGTGTGGGAGAGAGTGAGACATCAATGCGAAAAAGTTCATCAGCGAGCGTAACTGGGTCGAAGATATCATCATCATCCCGTAAATCATTGGTCCAGGGCAACATTAAAAAGATGTTGTTTACAGAAGCGCAATATGAACGCAACCACCCACTGACGCGTCTGTATAACACTAAGCTGGCTAAAATGCTAGCTCTGGACCTTCTCCCTTTTTCTTTTGTAGAAGGGGTTGGTTTTCTAGAATTAGTGGCAGTGCTCTGCCCTAAATGGAAGGTTCCTAGCCGGTTCTATTTTTCCCGAGTTGCGGTTCCAGCACTACATGAAGATGTTCTGGAGGTGATTGGGGCAGCTTTGCAGAAGAGTGCTGTTCACACTATACATCTGACAACAGACATGTGGACCAGTGGTGCAGGCGCTGATTACATGTGCATCACTGCACACTGGGTCTCTTTTTCAGGGGCTAAAGCAAAGCTAAACGCAGGTGTTGACGCGGACATTGTTTTTAAAGCTGCTCGGAAACATGCAACACTAGCCATGTTTGGTTTGGAGAAACGTCACACAGCAGAAAACATTTTGGATGTCTTCAACACAAAGGTCCTTGACTGGCTGTCCCCCAAAAAACGCCTGGTTGGTTATGTGTCCACGGACAATGGCTCCAATATAGTTAAGGCCATGCAGCTGGGTGACTATTTCAGAGTGCCGTGTTTGGCGCACTGTATAAACCTGGTTGTCAAAAAATTCTTGGGTGATAAAGACAGTGCAGCGTACAGAGTTGTGGAGACCTGCCAAAAAATGTGCAACCATTTCAGCCATTCTTTTAAGGCCCGATAGCATCTGAGGAGCCTGCTATATGAACGTCAAATGCCAGTGAAAGCACTCATCTAGGAGGTGGCAACACGTTGGAACTCAACCTTCTACATGCTTGAGCGTCTGTATGAGCAGTATACGGTACTCGATCACTATTTCTTAACACAGGGTACAGCTCAGAAGGAGGACCTGAGGATGGGTGCGGCGCAATGGAACATAGTTAAAAGGCTGACACACATGCTTCATCCTTTTGAGCTCTTCACGCGTGCAGTCAGCAAGGAGGACTGTAATTTGGGAAAAGCTATCCCATTGTTGTACATGCTGGAGCACCAACTGAAGGAGGTGTGTTCTGTGTTTGAAAAAGATGAAAAAAACCAAGACCCTTTTGTTCTGGCTGAGAAATTCTTAGAGCACCTACAAGGTGATGAACATCTTAAAATGATCCACTCAAACCAGCATTACATTTGTGCTACTATTCTGGATCCACGCTACAAAAAGGCGCTGGCAGGCCAAGCATTCTTTCCTTTTGCTGATGAAGATGTTACAAAGTACAAACAGTGGATAGCCTCCTCAGCCAAGAGGTTTGAAAGAGAAAGGCAGCAAATTGAAGGAAAAGGCAGTACATCAGCATCAGCAGGCCATCCCCAGTCAAAACAATCCACTTCTGCACCTGTGGCTGCGGCACAAGTGACCTCTCAGCCGTTAAAGAGACCGGCAACCGGATCATCTGCACCACCAGACACAACAGTAACATTGGAGGCTGAAGAGGATTGGCTAGCTCGGCTTGGGTTTGGTTCTCAAAAGGTCACAGCAACAGCTAAGCAAAGTGGAGGAACTTTGGAGGAGAACCTTGATTCGATGGTCAAGGACTATCTGAATGACTCAACAGAGGTCTATGTTAATGCTGACCCATTGGCGTATTGGCATGGGAAAAAAGAATTGTGGCCACAGCTCACCAACCTGGCTTTAAACTACTTGTCTTGCCCACTCGCAAGCGTGTCTTCTGAACGTGTTTTCAGTGCTGCTGGTGGCATTGTAACTCCCAAACGGAGCCGCCTCTCGCCCAAAAATGTGGAGAGGTTAACAATGATCAAGATGAATCAGCACCTCATACCACCAGATTTCAGAGTACGAGAAAGCGCGCCGGATGAAGACGAGGTGGCCAGCAACGTAGATGAGGGAATTTCTTCTGTCAGGTGACACTGAGCTCACCCTGCCTGAATTCGCAGAGTATGATGACGAAGCCTTATTCTCATTCTTGGACCGGGATACCGAGCCCTGAAAATGAGACAACGAATCAATAACTTTCTTTTTCGTCCTTATTCACTTTTATTCCTGTGTGTCTGTCTTTCTTTGTTGTGCACAGTTAATATAATTCAAACTTTAATCAGACAATCACAAAAACAAGCCCATCAGCAGAACTGTCTTCACTTGTTTGCTAATTGATTTGAAGGTGCCGCAGTCTGCATTATTCAGGTTCACAAGTTTAGAAGAACATGCTCCTCTATCCTCCTCCTCCAGACTCCTATTTCCATCAAAGCAGAGGGCTGGTTTACGCCCAATGAAGAAAGACTCAGCACTTGTGGGGGTGTTGTTCTACCTCTTTGCAGGTGAGTTGACGGCTCTGGGGCCATTGCTGAGAAGCTCTAATACCGGATAAAAGTGGTTTGGACCAAATCCGAGGCGGAAATCTTTTTGTGTTTTTGCTGACTTGCTTGCCTTTGAGGTGCTCTTAGGGGGGTTTCCGTCTGTTTGTGGGTGAGTTTCGGGGTCTGTCAGCACTGCTGGGACACTCTAATCTTGATTGCATTTGCTTTTCAGGAAATCCGTGGTGGCATACCGGACTTATGGCCTAGCTACGCAGCGCGTTTGGACCGAAGGCCGAGAAATATTGTAAGTAGGAGATGTTGCTTTTGGCCTGTTTGGGGGTGTTATGCTTTTTGGCGGGTGGGTTGGCGGGTCTTGGGCCATTCCTGGGAAGGTCTAATACTGGGTAGAAGTGGTTGGGACAAAATCCACGCCGATTTTATTTTTGCTATTTCTGACATTTTGCTCAATGTAGCGTTTTCGGGGGCCTGTTTGGGGGGCTTCCTGGTGTTTGTGGGTGGGTTTCGGGGTCTGGGAGCACTGCTGGCTATGGATACTTTACTTTGCAAGAGGTTTGAAGCAAATCCATGGTGGCAGAGGGGAGTTAGGGCCTAGCTGCAGAGCGCGCGCGGAGTGATTTGGGAAATTTGGAAAAAATTACGAAGTCCCCATTTTTGTACTTTTGCTCTTTGGCTGTTTGGGGGTCTTCTACTCGTTTTCTCCTGGGTTGACGGCACTGGGGCCATTGCTTGGAAGCTCTAATACCGGATAAAAGTGGTTTGGACCAAACCAAGGCGGACATTTTTTTGTGTTTTTGCTGACTTGCTTGCCTTTGAGGTGCTCTTAGGGGGGTTTCCGTCTGTTCGTGGGTGAGTTTCGGGGTCTGTCAGCACTGCTGGGACACTCTAATCTTGATTGCATTTGCTTTTCAGGAAATCCGTGGTGGCAAACCGGACTTATGGCCTAGCTACGCAGCGCGTTTGGACCGAAGGCCGAGAAATATTGTAAGTAGGAGATGCTGCTTTTGGCCTGTTTGGGGGTGTTATGCTTTTTGGCGGGTGGGTTGGCGGGTCTTGGTCAATTCCTGGGAAGGTCTAATACCGGGTGGAAGTGGTTGGGACAAAATCCAGGCCGATTTTTTTTGTTGCTATTTCTGACATTTTGCTTAATGTAGCGTTTTTGGGGCCTGTTTGGGGGGCTTCCTGGTGTTTGTGGGTGGGTTTCGGGGTCTGGGAGCACTGCTGGCTATGGATACTTTACTTTGCAAGAGGTTTGAAGCAAATCCAGGGTGGCAGAGGGGAGTTAGGGCCTAGCTGCAGAGCGCGCGCGGAGTGATTTGGGAAATTTGGGAAAAATGACTAAGTCCCCATTTTTGTACTTTTGCTCTTTGGCTGTTTGGGGGTCTTCTACTCGTTTTCTCCTGGGTTGACGGCTCTGGGGCCATTGCTGGGAAGCTCTAATACCGGATAAAAGTGGTTTGGACCAAATCCGAGGCGGAATTTGTTTTGTGTTTTTGCTGACTTGCTTGCCTTTGAGGTGCTCTTAGGGGGGTTTCCGTCTGTTTGTGGGTGAGTTTCGGGGTCTGTCAGCACTGCTGGGACACTCTAATCTTGATTGCATTTGCTTTTCAGGAAATCCGTGGTGGCAAACCGGACTTATGGCCTAGCTACGCAGCGCGTTTGGACTGAAGGCCGAGAAATATTGTTAGTAGGAGATGTTGCTTTTGGCCTGTTTGGGGGTGTTATGCTTTTTGGCGGGTGGGTTGGCGGGTCTTGGTCCATTCCTGGGAAGGTCTAATACCGGGGGGAAGTGGTTGGGACAAAATCCACGCCGAAAAGCCTTTTGGCACTTTTTGTAACCTAGGGTTCGTTAGGGTTAGCCCTAGCAGCAGGATTGCATGTGTTTTGGGGTGTTCTACATTTTTTCAACTGAGTTCTGGGGTCTTAGAGCACTCGTGAGAATGTGTAATTTTGGTTGCAAGTCATTTGAAGAAAATCCATGGTGGGAAAGGGGGGATTTGGCATAGTTAAAGAAAGCCTTTGCCACTATTCTTAACTTAGGGTTCGTTAGGGTTAGCAGTATTTCGATTGCATGTGTTTGGGTGGGGGGGTTTTCGAGTCTTGGAGCGATGCTGGATATGGATACTTTTGCTTGGTTGCTTGCAAGTGGTTTGAATGCAATCCACGGTGGGTAAGGGGGTATTTGGGCCTACTTTTACTTTCAAAGTACGTTTTGTCACCAGTTTTCTGCTAGGCCTCGTTTTTTGCGATTTGATTGGGGGTCTTCTACATTTTTGCGACTGGCTTTAGTAAGGGTCTGGGTGGGAGCACTGCTGGGAAGATCTAATTTTCTTCTAAAACACAGTTTACAGTACACCTAGCTTGAGGGGAAAGATCCGCTACATTAATATGCCCATACTTATTTATCCTTCAAAAGGTGACTCAGACAGAGTACGCACTGTCAAAAATATTGTACTGTTTACTAGGAAAATCAAAGTGTGACTTTTTGCACTCCACAGCCTACATACCTTATATTTATTTATCAGTGGTGTTGTAATATTATATCACTTCCTGTTTTTCGTTGAATAATTACAGGCCGGGTTTCAGTCTGTGCAATGGGGAAAAAAGGATGGAGTCAGGCTTCACATTAGCGAGCCGCAATTCAGCATCCGCCAGGCAGGCAGTGGACAGGGTGTCTTCTGGTCACCAACATTGATGGACGAAGTGTCAGATGGAATGGAGGAGTGCCGCTAATAAGAGGAATTTGTTTCTGCATGCAACTTACTTACCAAATTCAATAGGACAACTACAACAACATACAGATACAGTATCCATTGTGTTTTTCTAGAACTGTGACTGCATTTCTTGGATCTCTCTCTGCTTCTAAATTGATCCCTTAACACATCACTTAGTCCACTCCACTATCACATCTGCACCACACATAGTCATTTGTAAGTGCTCCTACGTAATTCGCAAGTCGCAGCACGCCCCAGCCCGTAGAGGACTGGGATGGCCCCAATGATGAAGCATGTCACCAAGGGGCAACCCTGGTGAGTGAGGGGATACCTAGAAAAAGAGCAATTTCTCGTTTTCTATCTACTACACCTTCCAGACCAACCCCATTGAGTGTTGTGAATGGATTTATAGTGACCAGCAAGGCTCTCAGGTATCTGGCAACAGAGACCTTATGTTGAATATAGTTATCAATAATTCCACACACGCCCTGTACTGTCGCATTCTTTCTTCCACAGTTGTCGAAAGTACTACTTAATTTTCACTGACATGCATGCAGTAGTGCATGCACAATCAAAGATTGATGGATAGGTTTGTACCCAAAGATTTGTTTATGTTCAATTGATTGTCCATGCTGTGCTTTTTTTACAGGGTGTCTTCTGGTGTTGACCAACATCGATGGACGAAGCGTCAGCTGCAATGGAGGAGTGCCGCTAATAAGAGGATTATTTTTCTGCATGCAACTTACTTACCAAATTCAACAGGACAACTACAACAACATACAGATACAGTATCCATTGTGTTTTTCTAGCACTGTGACTGCATTTCTTGGATCTCTCTCTGCTTCTAAATTGATCCTTTAACACATCACTTAGTCCACTCCACTATCACATCTGCACCACACATAGTCATTTGTAAGTGCTCCTACGTAATTCGCAAGTGGCAGCACGCCCCAGCCCGTAGAGGACTGGGATGGCCCCAATGATGAAGCATGTCACCAAGGGGCAACCCTGGTGAGTGAGGGGACACCTAGAAAAAGAGCAATTTCTCCTTTTCTATCTACTGCACCTTCCAGACCAACCCCATTGAGTGTTGTGAATGGATTTATAGTGACCAGCAAGGCTCTCAGGTATCTGGCAACAGAGACCTTATCTTGAATATAGTTATCAATATTTCCACACACGCCCTGTACTGTCGCATTCTTTCTTCCGCAGTTGTCGAAAGTACTACTGACTTTTCACTGACATGCATGCAGTAGTGCATGCACTTTCAAAGATTGATGGATAGGTTTGTACCCAAAGATTTGATGTTCACAATTGTTTGTCCATGCTGTGCTTTTTTTTCTTGTCTCACAAAACCTTTCCCAAAAACCCCCGTACCCATCCATTTTTCAAACCCTAACCCTCTTCCCCCGGGCTGTGTGGTTTTGATTGATGTGTGACTAAATTACAGCAATAAATCCACACACTTGCTGGGGAGGATAAGGTGATACCAACAGGCTGGTGAAGAAATCCGAGGATATATTCTTACTCTGCTTGACAAAGACCCATGACTAATGTCAAAGAACTTCAACCGAATTAGTAGTTATACTTTACCATTTGTTAGGCTACAATGTGGCACTGTTCTAGTGTACTGTCACCTGCTATATTCTCTATTGTACCGTTGTATTGCTCAGGAGGACAAACCAGATTTCATTTTCTTTTTTTTCATAGGCATGAAACTGCCACTTTCACACCACTAGTACCACCGCTATGAGGAAATTTTATCCGCCCAGGATTGCCAACCTTATTCGCTGTTTTCCGTGGAGCCAGCCCTGGGCCTAGCCCTACTTGCAAACAGAAATTACAGGTAAGATAGGCGTTTGGTTGGAGGTAGTATAATGGAGTATTAGGAGAGACGAGAGATTGACGGTAGTACTACTAAAGTCACAGGACTATTCAGGAAAACAAACTTACTGTTAAACCCCCACCCACCAGACTCAAAAGCTGTAAAAAACAGGTATGGTCAGATAAAGTTTCAAAAATAATATTTTTATAGCCCTAACAAAATAATCTCCCGCAAGACCCTCCCTAACCCCAACGATTGTCCTTCAAAAGTCCCCAAAAAACCCAACTCCAAATTCCCACCCCCCAAAAGTCTCTAAAAAAGGGGCAAGGGAAGCTATGGCAGGGTGCTGTTGCCTTTAGCAGCCAGGGCATCATGCTCCTTGCGGAGGGTGGCAAGTTCGAAGCGGAGGCCCTCCACCAAGTTCTTATAGTTCAGGACCTCCTGCTCCAGGTAGGACAGTCTGAGGGATAAGCGGCGCCGGTGTGCCTTGCAAATCTTGTGGGGGGCAGCTGCTGTCTTTGCTGCTCGGCGTTGGCGTTTGGCTTTGGTAGCCCGGCTCCGTACCGCTGGAGCACTGCGCTGGCTGACAGCCCGCACGGAGGAGGATGCAGCTGTCCCCGTGGACGTTGTTGTTGTACCAGACTGCGTCTCCTCCTCCTCCAGGGCCACCAGCCGCCGATATTCAGCGACAGTGGCATCCAGCCTCCGTTGCCGGGCCATTCAAGCCAGCTCCTTCCTCCTTGATGGTGGTGTCTTGGATTTGGAAGGAGCAACTACATGAAAAAAGAAAGACATAGTCTGTAACCAATGCTGCTTAAGATTAACACAAAATGATTGAGCAGAAAGTTGTCACAGTACAAGTAGCAAATTGAAAGCACAGTACATAACTATTGAGGACAGTATCTATGTAACCTCTGACTTCTTCATCCTTGCTCTAACATTAGTGGGAGTTTAAGGAACAAATTCTAAAAGCACTATGGACTTCCATTACAGTCGACTATGACAGTACACCAGTCTTATTCTTCTTCTTCTCTCTTGTTTAGAAAAATTGGTACGTTATCTTATGCAAGCCGGAATAATGCCAGCGCAGTGAACTTGCACCCGAGAAAAACAGACGCACACCATGGTGAGTGAGACAGACTTGCGTTACTGTACCGGTCCAGTACATGCAGGTGGTGAAGCTCTTACTTTTCTATTACGAGTGGCACTGAGAATACTCTGTTAAAAGGGCTACTGCTTAATTAATTTAGCTTTCACCCTTCAGTGCAAATGAGTATTAGAAAAGGAAAATAAAGAAGCTAAATAATTTGATTATCTATCACTTCACATGGGATGTATTTGATGACATATGGGATGACTTTAGGTGCTTTGCTTATTATTGAGTGAACAGTGATACCCCAAAACATGAATGACGTACTACTACTAAACTAAAGTTATTAAGAGAGGTAGGGAGTGTCCACCGTAATAACCAGATATATGCTGTGCTTGCAGTTGCAATACAAACTACTGCTACTATTCATGGTAGTATTTGGACAAAATTACAACTTCTTTTCCTTGCCTTTCCTACACTGGAACGGACGTGCGGGTGCGGTGTTACATGCTCTTCAAAGTAACACTTAGTTCATCCAGTGACCGTCTACTCTCTCTAGATACACATATGCTATCTAAGAGTCAGATAGTACCATGAATGATCCAGGCATCCATCCATTCACAGTATATGCACACATACAGTTTCTGTTTCACCCACCCAGGCTGTTCTCCTTACACCCATCCTTGCTTCATCATTCACCCAGCCATGCACCATACCATATTCTTTCCTTCCCAGCCACCTCGGGGACCAAGCAAACACATATCATTCTTCTTTGCCAGTCATCATTACATTTCTCGTCCTTCCACACTTACTTACACCCTTCTTTCGCTTTTCGTTCATCCCTTCCATCAAGTTCACCTCAGATCTGATTGGGATTCTTCTCGCCAAAAACTACACAGCTAAGTCGAAGTACATTTAGAGGAGCCTACTACCTGGTTTATTTATAATACACCCGTGCAGAAAGCACACTCTGCAGTCTTCAATCTCAAATGAGTAAGGAATGTATAGCTTACCTCTGCTCGCCACCACCGTGTCATCCCCCACAGATTTGTCCGGCACTTCCACCGCCTCCTCCCCAGAGTTGTCCTCGTCCAATGCCACCACCACCTCGACGCTGGCCCCGCCTCCAGATGTTCCACCTACAAAGTACATTTAATAATGTTAGAATACACCACTCACTACTATATAATATTTGGTCTAGGAGGAAGAAAGAAATGTGAAAAAAACAGTATACTATTTAATAATTTGTGACTGTCTACTGTAAAGTAAAAATGTCCCTTTTTCCAGGGAAGGCTGTTGTCTTGCTGCACTTTTTGGCACAACTGATGAATGCTTGCTTTTTATTTTTAACACGCACCACTTTTTCTCCTAACAGACAGAAGCTTGACTTCTAAAAACAAGAGCAGGATCAAGTTCAAACCAGGTAAGAGCTCGGCTCAACCACAAGAAATGTGTCCAATTAATCGTCAGCACTAAGCACTTTTCCATTTCCAGTTAAACGTTTACTTTTATGACAAACTTGATTTCAATAAATGTGTTTACTTTTAATAAAGCTTTTAAACTCAAATAGACTCTGTGGTTTTTGGTCCTCCAGACTAGAGTGGATGAGCTAAAGGTTTTGGAATTTTTGCAAGCATAAGTCCGTGCCTCTGCCATCAGTGACTTTGGGAGCTAAATGACTCTGCCACACTATCTACTCTGTAAGGAGATTGGGGGTTCAACTACAAAGTCTGTTATCACTGAGGTATGTGGAAAGTCTAACAGCACCTATTATAATTGATAAGCTAAGCAATGCATTATTTAGTGTCCATAGTTCTGTTTGTGCAGATTTGTCCCTGCAACAGTAGTAGAATGGATTGTCCTCCTATCCAAACCAAAAGTAAAGTAGTATCTTCTTCTTTCTTGGTGGTCATTCACCTTTTTATTGTTGGCAATTGTCAAAGCATAAACATTTAGAATACTTGAAAAGACATCATGGACAATCCCAGGGGACTGCACTCAGTGCATAGAGCTCTTGCTGAATAGAATGGGAGTCCAATGGAAATGCCAAATGTGCAATCTTAGTTAGCTACACAGACAGACTAATAAGAATAATCTAGTAATACCACACGGAGTCATAGTCGAGGCAGGATAAGAATTTAGATCCTGTCTACAAGAAGATCAAAGACGATTTAGAAAAAATCGAATGAGGAACGCTAGGAAATAATAAGTACTCTATATTAAAATTAAAACTTACTGGGGCCAGCAAAGGAGCCCTCGCCTGCCCGGTCCTGGCCTGCATCGTCAACAGCACCCTCCTCCTCCTCCTGTGTCCTCCTCTTGCCCCTGGGGGAAGCTGATGTACAACATGAAAGAAAGAAAAACAGAAAACATGGATGATATTTGTCAACCAAATCAAACATTTCAAAAGAACTAACAAAATATTTTTGCGAAATAGCAAATAGACAACTACTCCACGGGATATATTATTGACCAATCTCATGTGGTCGACTACGTTATTATTTTAGTATTGCTTGATTTGCGGACCGTCGAATTGGAAATTACCTTATGTAGCTCACTAAACAAAGTACTAAAAAGGTTTGCCTAGGATTGGCAGGCAGCAGTCCGCAGCACGCGAAGTGACAGCCAAAGTCCATTGTGATTGAAGATCAGCGACAACACTAAAGTTTCCTACTACATTAGCCAGTCATTAAAATACTCAAACTATCAATCCACCACCACTATTACTTCTTATCGCCATGTGTACAAAGGAAGGACTGGACTTGAGTCTGTAGGGGCTGATTTAGAAGCCCCTTGCGGCTCTTTTGCTCCATTGTTGCGTGACTTTTGTGACGCAGCGACAGCACAAAAGAGGCGCAATGGTGCGGCGTATATTAACAACGTGACGCATATGGGAGATGCATCACGTTGTAAAGCCCTGCGCCAATAGGGGGCGTTCCGGCGCAAGGGAGGGCGTTCTTGCGCAAGAACGCATCCTAAAAGTGGCTGAGGGAAATCTACAAGATTTCAATCAGTCACTTTGAGGCCAATGATGCGTGACTCAAACCCTGCGCCTGCTTGAAGTAGACGTACGGCTTGACGCAGCATTGGGGAGATAGGGCACCCCAGAGGATTGATGGAGCTGCACCATCGTTGCGACGCAACTCCAGCAATGCGCCGCCATTACGGCACAGATGCGTAACGCTTTGGTGATGTTTTGGGCCCATGGTGCGCCGCATTGTAAATACGGCGCACCATAGGTGATGGTGGCGTGACGCACAATTACTGGGGCATTCCTGCTACTTTGCAGGGATGCGCCAGTAATTAAAAATCTGAACCTTAGTGTGTAGCATTACGAAGTTCTTTAAACTACACTCATACATAATTTCACAGGCCAATGAAATGAACACAAAATCTAAAACAAATAAGCATAGTAGCAACACTACTGAGAAGAAGGAGAGCAGTGTACCTGAAATGCACAGAAGATTTTGAAATATAATTTACCTACAATGTAATGAGCAGCATTATTGCTCTTGGTAAAAAACAAAAATTTGCAATATAATAACACACTGAGCAGGAGAAAACAGAGTAGTAAAGAAATAGCTACTACTACTCACCAAGCCCGGGGATCTCAAGGCCAAGGAGGTCGAGCAGATCTCGCTCACGGGTCAGGACATCCGTCCAGCGGTGGGTGGCCTGGTTGTAGGTGCGCCAGACCCGAGAGTGGTGGTAAATGGCCTGGCACACCTTCGCCCACCGCTTCCGGCGCTCCCGGACCCCGTACCCGGCACTGATCTTGCCGCCTCCCATGATGGTCCTGGGGAGGCGGCGCTGAACATAAAAAATGAGTTGGCCCACCTCCTCCGGGGTAAAGATCTCCCTGGTTACGACCTCCTCCCCCTTCAAACGCCCGCACGGGAGCCGGACACGGGGTGCGGGACCCTTCCCCTTCTCGGGATGCTTCCCGGCTCCCTTCACCATGGTCTGGGTGGAAAGGAATAAAGAAAATAGAATAGGGAAGAGAAGAAAAGAAAAGAGTTTAAAAAAGTAGTTTAAAATTAACCAAAAGTAGCAGTAAACACAAAAATATAGGGCTAGAAAAATAGAGGGATAGATAATAAGTAAAATAGATCAAAAAAAACTTCAAACAAGCAAAGGATGGCAGAGATTTAGAGAGGATACAAAGACCATGCCCAGAACCATAGCAATGAATGAGAAACAAGATAGCCGCGCCCGTTCACGACCGCGCGGGTAAGTTCGCTATTCGCCATTAGCAGTGGCGACCCCCGACCAAGCGGCCCCAAACCCTAGAAGGGACTTCCCTGGAAGTGACCACCCTGGCATAGCTGTGGCTGACACTGGCCTAGCAGTGGCTACCCATGGAAGCAACCACCCTGGCATAGCTGTGGCTGACACTGGCCTAGCAGTGGTGACCACTAGTAGCGACCACCCTGGCATAGCTGTGCCTGTCAAAGGTCTAGCTGTGGCTACCCACAGAAGTGCCCACCCTGGCATAGCTGTGGCTAACAATGGCATAGCAGTGGCTACCCACAGAATGGCCCACCATGGCATAGCTGTGGCTAAGGCTGGTCTAGCAGTGGCAACCACCCTGGCGTAGCTGTGGCTGACTTTGGGCTAGCAGTGGCTACCCCTAGAAGCGACCACCCTGGCATAGCTGTGGCTAACACTGCCTTAGCAGTGGCTACCCACAGAAGCGACCACCATGGCATAGCTGTGGCTAACACTGCCCTAGCAGTGGCTACCCACAGAAGCGACCACCCTGGCATAGCTGTAAGTAAGATTGACCTAGCAGTGGCTACCCACAGAGCCGACTACCAGGGTTAGCAGTGGCTGTCACTGGTATTGCAGCAGATACCCCTGGCTTGGAAACGACGACCCGTGCCTTAGCAGCACCTACCCCTAGTTTAGAACCAACCACCCAGTGGTCTAACATTTCTTTAGGGGTACCATCTGTAAAATATTCAAAGGGGACCCCCAGTCTCTTTAACCTTCCACGCAGATTTCCCGTCTCCCAATGTCCAAACACCTACTCACTGCAGCATGCGCATGTAATACCAAGCACCTTATCACTGCAGCACTCGCCTGTAATACCAAGAACCTTCTCACTGAAGCACGTGCCTGTAATACCAAGCACCTTCTCATTGCAGCACGCACCTGTAATACCAAGGACCTTCTCACTGCATCACGCACCTGTAACACCAAGAACCTTCTCACTGCAGCACATGCCTGTAATACCAGGAACCTTCTCACTGCAGCACGTGCCTGTAATACCAAGAAACTTCTCACTACAGCACACGCCTGTAATACCAAGAACCTTCTCACTGCAGCACGCGTCTGTAATACCAAGAACCTTCTCATTGCAGCACACACCAGTAATACCAAGAACCTTCTCACTGCAGCACGCGTATGTAATACCAAGAACCTTCCTATTGCAGCACACACCTGTAATACCAAGAACCTTCTCATTGCAGCACACACCTGTAATACCAAGAACCTTCTCACTACATCACCTGCCTGTAATACCAAGAACCTTCTCACTGCAGCAAGCGCCTGTAATACCAATAACCTTTGAACTGAAGCAAGCACCTGTAATACCAAGAACCTTCTCACTGCAGCACCTGCCTGTAATACCAAGAACCTTCTCACTACAGCACGCGCCTGTAATACCAAGAACCTTCTCACTGAAGCACACGCCTGTAATACCAAGAACCTTCTCACTGCAGCATGTGACTGCAATACCAAGAACCTTCTCACTGCAGCATGCGCCTGTAATACCAAGAACCTTCTCACTGCAGCACGGACCTGTAATACCAAGAACCTTCTCAATGCAGCACAAACCTGTAATATCAAGAACCTTCTCACCACAGCATGCACCTGTAATTCCAAGAACCTTCTCACTGAAGCACACTCCGGTAACAACAAGAACCTTCTCACTGCAGTAAGTGCCTGTAAAACCAAGAACCTTCTCACTGTAGCAGGCGCCTGTAATACCAAGAACCTTCTCACTGCAGCACGCACCTGTAATACCAAGAACCTTCTCACTGCAACACGCGCCTGTAATACTAAGAACCTTCTCACTGCAGCATACAATTGTAATACCCAGAATCTTCTCACTGCAGCACGTGACTATAATACCAAGTACCTTCTCACTGCAGCACGTGCCTGTAAGACCAAGAACCTTCTCACTGAAGCACGCGGCTGTAATACCAAGAACCTGCTAACTGCAGCACGCGCCTGTAATACCAAGAACCTTCTCACTGCAGCACGTGTCCGTAATACCAAGAAGCTTCTTACTGAAGCAAGCGCCCGTTGAATCAATAACCTTCGAACTGAAGCACGTGCCTGTAATACCAAGAACCTTCTCACTGCAGCACGCTCCTGTAATACCACAAACCTTCTCACTGCAGCACAGGCTTGTAATACCAAGAACCTTCTCACTGCTGCACGTGCCTGTAATACCAAGAACCTTCTCACTGAAGCAAGCGCCTGTAATACCAAGAACCTTCTCACTGCAGCACGCACCTGTAATACAAAGAACCTTCTCACTGTAGCACGCGTCTGTAATACCAAGAACCTACTCACTGCAGCACGTGCCTGTAATACCAAGAACCTTCTCACTACAGCATGCGCCTGTAATACCAAGAACTTTCTCACTGCAGCACAGACCTGTAATACCAAGAACCTTCTCACTGCAGCACGGACCTATAATACCAAGTACCTTCTCACCGCAGCACGCGCCTGTAATACCAAGAACCTTTTCACTGAAGCATGCACTGGTATCACCGGGAACCTTTTCACTGCAGCAGGCGCCTGCAACACCAAGAACCTTCTGACTGCAGCTTGCGCCTAAAATACCAAGAACCTTCTGACTGCAGCATGAACCTGTAATACCAAGAACCTTCTCACTGTAGCACATGCCTGTAATACCAAGAACCTTCTTGCTGCAGCATGTGACTGTAATACCAAGAACCTACTCACTGCAGCACGCGCCTGTAATACCAAGAACCTTCTCACTGCAGCATGCGCCTGTATTAGCAAGAACCTTCTTACTGCAGCACGTGCCCATAATACCAAGAACCTTCTCACTGCAGCACGTGCCCGTAATACCAAGAACCTTCTCACCACAGCACGCGCCTGTAATACCAAGAACCTTCTCACTGAAGCACGCAACTGTAACACCAAGACCCTTTTCATTGCACCAAGCACCTGTAACACCAAGAACCTTCTCACTGCAGCACGCACCTGTAATACCAAGAACATTCTTACTGAAGCACACTCCTGTAACACAGAGAACCTTCTCACTGCAGCAAGCGCCTTTATTACCAAGAACCTCCTCACTGCAGCACGTGCCTGTAATTCCAAGAACCTTCTCACTACAGCATGCGCATGTAATACCAAGAACCTTCTCACTGCAACACGCCCCTGTAATACTAAGAACCTTCTCACTGCAGCATACACTTGTAATACCAAGAACCTTCTCACTGCACTGCAGCACGTGACTATAATACCAAGAACCTTCTCACTGCAGCACATGCCTGTAAGACCAAGAACCTTCTCACTGAAGCACGCGGCTGTAATACCAAGAACCTGCTCACTGCAGCACGCGCCTGTAAAACCAAGAACCTTCTCACTGCAGCACGTGTCCGTAATACCAAGAAGCTTCTTACTGAAGCAAGCGCCCGTTGAATCAATAACCTTCGAACTGAAGCACGTGCCTGTAATACCAAGAACCTTCTCACTGCAGCACGCTCCTGTAATACCACAAACCTTCTCACTGCAGCACAGGCTTGTAATACCAAGAACCTTCTCACTGCTGCACGTGCCTGTAATACCAAGAACCTTCTCACTGAAGCAAGCGCCTGTAATACCAAGAACCTTCTCACTGCAGCACGCGCCTGTGATACCAAGAACCTTCTCACTGCAGCATGCGCCTGCAATACCAAGAACCTTCCCCCTGTAGCACAAGTCTGTAATACCAAGAACCTTCTCACTGAAGCACACACCTTTAATACCAAGAACCTTCTCAGTGCAGCACACGCCTGTAATACCAAGTACCTTCTCAGTGCAGCATGGGCCTGTAATACCGAGAACCTTCTCACTGAAGCACGTGCCTGTAATACCAACAACCTTCTCACTACAGCATGCGCCTGTAATACCAAGAACCTTCTCACTGCAGTACACACCTTTAATACCGAGAACCTTCTCACTTCAGCACGTGCTCATAATACCAAGAACCTACTCACTGTAGCACGGACCTGTAATACCATGTACCTTCTCACTGCAGTACACACCTGTAATACCGAGAACCTTCTCACTTCAGCACGTGCTCATAATATCAAGAACTTTCTCACTGCAGCACGGACCTGTAATACCATGTACCTTCTCACTGAAGCACACACCAGTAACACCGAGAACCTTCTCACTGCAGCAAGCGCCTGTAACACCAAGAACCTTCTCACTGAAGCACGCACCTGTAATATCAAGAACCTTCTCACTGCAGCACACACCTGTAATACAAAGAACCTTCTCACTGTAGCACGCGTCTGTAATACCAAGAACCTACTCACTGCAGCACGTGCCTGTAATACCAAGAACCTTCTCACTACAGCATGCGCCTGTAATACCAAGAACCTTCTCACTGCAGCACAGACCTGTAATACCAAGAACCTTCTCACTGCAGCACGGACCTATAATACCAAGTACCTTCTCACCGCAGCACGCGCCTGTAATACCAAGAACCTTTTCACTGAAGCATGCACTGGTATCACCGGGAACCTTTTCACTGCAGCAGGCGCCTGCAACACCAAGGACCTTCTGACTGCAGCTTGCGCCTAAAATACCAAGAACCTTCTGACTGCAGCATGAACCTGTAATACCAAGAACCTTCTCACTGCAGCACATGCCTGTAATACCAAGAACCTTCTTACTGCAGCATGTGACTGTAATACCAAGAACCTACTCACTGCAGCACGCGCCTGTAATACCAAGAACCTTCTCACTGCAGCATGCGCCTGTATTACCAAGAACCTTCTCACTGCAGCACGCACCCGTAATACCAAGAACCTTCTCACTGCAGCACGTGCCCGTAATACCAAGAACCTTCTCACCGCAGCACGCGCCTGTAATACGAAGAACCTTCTCACTGAAGCACGCAGCTGTAACACCGAGACCCTTTTCATTGCACCAAGCACCTGTAACACCAAGAACCTTCTCACTGCAGCACGCACCTGTAATCCCAAGAACATTCTTACTGAAGCACACTCCTGTAACACAGAGAACCTTCTCACTGCAGCAAGCGCCTTTATTACCAAGAACCTCCTCACTGCAGCACGTGCCTGTAATTCCAAGAACCTTCTCACTACAGCATGCGCCTGGAATACCAAGCACCTTCTCACTGCAGCACGGATGTGTAATACCAAGAACCTTATCACTTCAGCACGGACCTCTAATACCAAGTACCTTCTCACCGCAGCACGCGCCTGTAATACCAAGAACCTTCTCACTGAAGCATGCAGCTGTAATACCAAGGACCTTCTCACTGCAGCACACGCCTGTAATACCAAGAACCTTCTCACTGCAGCATGTGACTATAATACCAAGAAACTTCTCACTGCAGCACGTTCCTGTAAGACCAAGAACCTTCTCACTGAAGCACGCAGCTGTAATACCAAGAACCTGCTCACTGCAGCACGCGCCTGTAATACCAAGAACTTTCTCACTGCAACGCGTGTCCGTAATACCAAGAACCTTCTCACTGCAGCACGTGCCTGTGATACCAAGAACCTTCTCACTGCAGCATGCGCCTGTAATACCAAGAACCTTCCCCCTGTAGCACACGTCTGTAATACCAAGAACCTTCTCACTGAAGCACACACCTTTAATACCAAGAACCTTCTCAGTGCAGCACACGCCTGTAATACCAAGTACCTTCTCAGTGCAGCATGGGCCTGTAATACCGAGAACCTTCTCACTAAAGCACACGCCTGTAATCCCAAGAACCTACTCACTGCAGCACGTGCCTGTAATACCAACAACCTTCTCACTACAGCATGCGCCTGTAATACCAAGAACCTTCTCACTGCAGTACACACCTGTAATACCGAGAACCTTCTCACTTCAGCACGTGCTCATAATACCAAGAACCTACTCACTGTAGCACGGACCTGTAATACCATGTACCTTCTCACTGCAGTACACACCTGTAATACCGAGAACCTTCTCACTTCAGCACGTGCTCATAATATCAAGAACTTTCTCACTGCAGCACGGACCTGTAATACCATGTACCTTCTCACTGAAGCACACACCAGTAACACCGAGAACCTTCTCACTGCAGCAAGCGCCTGTAACACCAAGAACCTTCTCACTGAAGCACGCACCTGTAATATCAAGAACCTTCTCACTGCAGCACGCACCTGTAATACAAAGAACCTTCTCACTGTAGCACGCGTCTGTAATACCAAGAACCTACTCACTGCAGCACGTGCCTGTAATACCAAGAACCTTCTCACTACAGCATGCGCCTGTAATACCAAGAACCTTCTCACTGCAGCACAGACCTGTAATACCAAGAACCTTCTCACTGCAGCACGGACCTATAATACCAAGTACCTTCTCACCGCAGCACGCGCCTGTAATACCAAGAACCTTTTCACTGAAGCATGCACTGGTATCACCGGGAACCTTTTCACTGCAGCAGGCGCCTGCAACACCAAGAACCTTCTGACTGCAGCTTGCTCCTAAAATACCAAGAACCTTCTGACTGCAGCATGAACCTGTAATACCAAGAACCTTTTCACTGCAGCACATGCCTGTAATACCAAGAACCTTCTTACTGCAGCATGTGACTGTAATACCAAGAACCTACTCACTGCAGCACGCGCCTGTAATACCAAGAACCTTCTCACTGCAGCATGCGCCTGTATTACCAAGAACCTTCTCACTGCAGCACGCACCCGTAATACCAAGAACCTTCTCACTGCAGCACGTGCCCGTAATACCAAGAACCTTCTCACCGCAGCACGCGCCTGTAATACCAAGAACCTTTTCACTGAAGCACGCAACTGTAACACCGAGACCCTTTTCATTGCACCAAGCACCTGTAACACCAAGAACCTTCTCACTGCAGCACGCACCTGTAATACCAAGAACATTCTTACTGAAGCACACTCCTGTAACACAGAGAACCTTCTCACTGCAGCAAGCGCCTTTATTACCAAGAACCTCCTCACTGCAGCACGTGCCTGTAATTCCAAGAACCTTCTCACTACAGCATGTGCCTGTAATTCCAAGAACCTTCTCACTACAGCATGCGCCTGGAATACCAAGCACCTTCTCACTGCAGCACGGATGTGTAATACCAAGAACCTTATCACTTCAGCACGGACCTCTAATACCAAGTACCTTCTCACCGCAGCACGCGCCTGTAATACCAAGAACCTTCTCACTGAAGCATGCAGCTGTAATACCAAGGACCTTCTCACTGCAGCACACGCCTGTAATACCAAGAACCTTCTCACTGCAGCATGTGACTATAATACCAAGAAACTTCTCACTGCAGCACCTTTCTGTAAGACGAAGAACCTTCTCACTGAAGCACGCAGCTGTAATACCAAGAACCTGCTCACTGCAGCACGCGCCTGTAATACCAAGAACTTTCTCACTGCAACGCGTGTCCGTAATACCAAGAACCTTCTCACTGAAGCAAGCGCCCGTAAGACCAATAACCTTCGTACTAAGCACGTTCCTGTAATACCAAGAACCTTCTCACTGCAGCACGCGCCTGTAATACCACGAACCTTCTCACTACAGCACAGGCCTGTAATACCAAGAACCTTCTCACTGAAGCAAGCGCCTGTAATACCACAATCCTACTCACTGCAGCACACATCTGTAATACCAAGAACCTTCTCACTGAAGCATGCACCTGTAATACCAAGAACCTTCTTAGTGCAGCACATGCTTGTAATACCAAGAACCTTCTCACTGCAGCATGGGCCTGTAATACCGAGAACCTTCTCACTGAAGCACAGGCCCATAATACCAAGAACCTTCTCACTGCAGCACACACCTGTAATACCAAGAACCTTCTCACTGCAGTACACACCTGTAATACAGAGAACCTTTTCACTTCAGCACGTGCTCATAATACCAAGAACCTTCTCACTGCAGCAGGTTCCTATAATACCAAGAACCTTCTCACTGCAGCACGTTCCTATAATACCATGAACCTTCTCACTGAAGCACGCACCAGTAACACCGAGAACCTTCTCACTGCAGCAAGCGCCTGTAACACCAAGAACCTTCTCAATGCAGCACGCACCTGTAATACCAGGAACCTTCTCACTGTAGCATGCGCCTGTAATACCAAAAACCTTCTCACTGCAGCCCGCGTCTTTAATACCAAGAACTTTCTCACTGCAGCACGCTCCTGTAATACCAAGAACCTTCTCACTGCAGCACGCGTCTGTAATACCAAGAACCTGCTCACTGCAGCACATGACTGTAATACCAAGTACCTGCTCACTGCAGCATGGACCTGTAATACCAAGAACCTTCTCACTGCAGCACGCGCCTGTAATACCAAGAACATTCTCACTGCAGCACATGACTGTAATACCAAGTACCTGCTCACTGCAGCATGGACCTGTAATACCAAGAACCTTCTGACTGCAGCACGCGCCTGTAATACCAAGAACCTTCTCACTGCAGCACGTGACTGTAATACCAAGAACCTTCTCACTGCAGCACGCGCCTGTAATACCAAGAACCTTCTCACTGCAGCACGTGACTGTAATACCAAGAACCTGCTCACTGTAGCATGTGCCTGTAATATCAAAAAGGGTTTCAGCAATTCACTTCCCTTCCGTGTTCAATTTTTAGCCCTTAACGAAAGTATTATTTGTGTGGGGTAAAAACACTGCCCTAGAGGCTAAGCTGCTTGGCTCAAATCCCAAATGGCCAAACTGTGTGATCTTCGGAAAGACAATGCTCTTCCCTGTACCTTGATTTCATTGTCAAAATTGTGAGTACCTAAAAGTGATTACATTTACAGCTGAGGTATTAATGGCATTGATATATTTCACCATTGTATAAATAACAAACCACTCAGACTCTTTTCAGGATAAGCAGGGGGTCCACTTCTGGATTCGAAGAAAATGGTTCATGCTTTGATTTTTACAGTATAGCTTTTCCAAAAACAGTGAATGAGCTCCGAAAGATTTAAAGACTATTCTGAAGTGAACCTCAATAAATACTCGACGACTGGTGGGCCTGTCACAGTGCCCTGAATCATTATTTCTCATGAATTAATGTATGTGTCTTTCAAAATACTGTGCATCGGAGCGAAACGATTGAGGCTCTATAGAGGTGTGGCGCAGCGGCCAGGGCGACTGACGCTGGACGCTGGGGATCACAGTTCAATCCCCGGCTCCGGAGGCAGGGGTCTGCCCAGCACCATGTGACTCTGGGCAATAGCACCCTTTATCTTCTGGACGGCCCCCAGTGCCTTGACAACTTTGGGTAATGATTGATTGATTGATTTAATGCTTATATAGGGCGTGCTGTCACACTACCGGTATCCTGGTGTTTCAGACTGAGAAAGTAAGACCAGGGTGGAGTAGGTCAGAACAGGAGGAAGGAAAATCGAAGGTTAAACCTTAGGAAAGAGACAGATTTTTAAACTCCGGCGAATTTCTAGCAGAGAGTCAATCTGTCTGAGGTCTAGGGGTAGTTCGTTCCACAGGCAGGCGCCGGCCACATTGAATGCCCTCCCTCCCGACTTGGTCGCCTAAACCTGGAGACCTTCAGCAGACCGGCACTCGAAGAGCGAAGCTGCCTTATGCACATTTTTCCTGTAGTGGGTCTGGACCCAGCTCATGCACCTCTCTGAACACCAGACAAAGGTACTTGAAGTGGACCCTTTCCTTAAAAGGCAGCCAGTGTAGATCCCTCAGCGCCAACAAGGTAGAAGCCCGTCGCTGCCTATTAAGTGCTTATTTCGCTGCTGCAGACGGGACCCTCTGCAATCCCTGAATGATGTATTGTGGGTCCCCCAAATACAAAGAATTGCAGTAGTTCAGTCTGCTTAGCACTGTGCTCCTTACCACCAATGAGCGGGACTCTTTTGGTAGGAGTGGGAGTATTTTTCTTAGCGTGAGCCTTATGGAGAAGCACACACTGGCGGTCTTATTCGCCTGTGACTCCATCTGAAGGTTGTCGTCGATTAGAACCTCCAGGTTGCGCACCCTACTAACTGGTGCTAGTGGTTCCTCCTCAGGGGTGAGTTTGAACTCAAATGGTAGAGGTTTAGGCACCCTGGCAGAGGAGCAGTACACCACCTCGGTTTTCCCGCTGTTAAATTGTAGGGAATTTCCTCTCAGCCAGTCAGCCGTCAGCCGCATACACTGCTGGATTATATCCATCGAAATTGCATGTTCGCCTTCTACGGAGAATGCCAGCTGCGTATCGTCGCGCTATAATAGTTTGCGCTTTACAAATACTGGACATTTACATTTAGTTGTGCCACAGCACTGTGCGTATGTTCCTGTTCCTGATCAGTCATTACCAAATCACAAGGTGAATGGCAGGAATCAATCCCATTGGAATTTCTGAGATTGTGGACAGAGTTCCTGGGAAACGTGCGGCCCCCATGCCAGGTTCACAGCACCTGTGCCTGTTGCTCTGACGTTCCAGGGAACCTCCTGTAAATATCCTGTGATGCTTAGAGCAGTATGACACATAGTGCCCACCAGCCTATCAAATGTACTGCTGAACAGAGCCAGGAATGCTGCTGGCACCAGAGGCTGCTTCAGCGTGAAGACTGTTCGTGGGCCTGCTCAGGGTGTCACGACTGTCTACTACTGACACTCTGTCCTGTGGCATACTTCTTATGGGTCAGGCTGGCAGCACCGTGTCCCTCTGGGTTACAGATATTGTCATGTTAGTCTGCGCAACGCCCCACACAGGGACCCTGCACCCTCTTAAGCTAAGGGGTGACTCTCGCAAGCACCCTGCAGGAGCCGGTATGTGTTAGACATGGTACCTTGGGGCTTGACGTCACCCTCCCAGAATGCATTGTAAGGAAAGGCGGGACACTGGAGCAGTCAGGACCACGGGATGAAGTGTCTGAAAGGGACATGGTGCATAAAGGGAGGATTGGAACTAGAAGTAGTGCCTTAATGCCAAGCCGGATATCTGTTAACGCGCTGAGAAAAAAAGGGAATAAGCCACCTTAAACATTTGATGCATGATACATTTTTCCCTACTGTCAGCCTCCCTCATTTTCATCATTTTGAAGGCAAGCGTCACTGAAAAGCTGTAGGGCGACTGGGTGTACAAGAAGAGGGACTCCGAGGGAGTCTGTTGAAGCTTTGCATATCTACAGCTCCCACTGCACCTGCCCCACGCGAGCGCACCTGGGGTCAGTGCTACAGACCAGTGGCCAGGATCTTTTGGGGGCAGCTGCAGCCTCAGGCATGCAGTTGGATCCAGTCAGGATGGGTGGGGCAGTAATTCAGGATGGTGCAGACAAACAGACACTAGGGACCAGCATCAACGCATCACGGCAGTCACTACAAGGGGCACCGTGGCCTTTGACGGTGCCAGGAGGGGATAAAGATCTGGCCCTATCACTCTGGCTTACCTCATCGCTTCTTTTCTTGTTTAGTGATCACTGTCCCTTTGGTTTTTCCCACCTCCACTTCTATAATTCTCAATGGTTTTCCCACCTCCACTTCTATAATTCTCTTTGGTTTCCTTCACCTCCACTCCAATAATTCTCTCAGGCTTCTCTTACCTCAACTTCTATAATTCTCTTTCGTTCCATCACATTGACTTTTACAATTCTCTCTGGTTTCTCTCACCTTCACTTCTATAATTCTCTCTGGTTTCTCTCACATCCACTTCTAAAATTCTCTCTGGTTTCTCTCACATCCACTTCTATAATTCTCTCTGCTTCCTCTCACCTCCACTTCCATAATTATCTCTGATTTCTCTCACCTCCACTTCTATAATTCTCTCTGGTTTTCCCACCTCCACTTCTATAATTCTCTTTGGTTCCATCACCTTCACTTCTATAATTCTCTTTGGTTTCTCTCACCTCCACTTCCATAATTCTCTTTCATTCCATCACCTTGACTTTTATAATTCTCTCTGGTTTCTCTCACCTTCACTTCTATAATTCTCTCTGGTTTCTCTCACATCCACTTCTAAAATTCTCTCTGGTTTCTCTCACATCCACTTCTATAATTCTCTCTGCTTCCTCTCACCTTCACTTCTATAATTCTCTCTGGTTTCTCTCACCTCCACTTCTATAATTCTCTCTGGTTTTCCCACCTCCACTTCTATAATTCTCTTTGGTTCCATCACCTCCACTCCTATAATTCTCTCAGGCTTCTCTTACCTCAACTTATATAATTCTCTTTGGTTTCTCTCACCTCCACTTCCATAATTCTCTTTCGTTCCATCACCTCGACTTTTATAATTCTCTCTGGTTTCTCTCACCTTCACTTCTATAATTCTCTCTGGTTTCTCTCACCATCACTTCTATAATTCTCTCTGGTTTCTCTCACTTCCACTTCTATAATTCTCTCTGCTTCCTCTCACCTCCACTTCTATAATTATCTCTGGTTTCTCTGACATCCACTTCTATAACTCTCTCTGGTTTTCCTACCTCCACTTCTTTAATTCTCTTTGGTTCCATCACCTTCACTTATATAATTCTCTCTGGTTTCTCTCACCTCCATTTCTATAATTCCCTTTCGTTTCATCACCTCCACTTCTATAATTCTCCCTGGTTTCTCTCACCTCCACTTCTAGAATTCTCTCTGGTTTTTCCACCTCCACTTCAATAATTCTCTCTAGTTTTCCCACCTCCTCTTCTATAATTCTCTTTGGTTCCATCACCTTAACTTCTATAATTCTCCCTGGTTTCCCTCACCTCCATTTCTATAATTATCTCTGGTTTTCCCACCTCCACTTCTATAATTTTCTTTGGTTCCATCACCTTCACTTCTATAATTCTCTGTGGTTTCTCTCACCTCCACTTCTATAATTCCTTTTCGTTTCATCACCTCCACTTCTATAATTCTCTCTGGTTTTCTCACCTCCATTTCAATAATTCTCTCTGGTTTTCCCACCTCCACTTCTATAATTCTCTTTGATTCCATCACCTTCACTTCTATAATTCTCTCTGGTTTCTCTCACCTCCACTTCTATAATTCTCTCTGGTTTTCCCACCTCTACTTCTATAATTCTCTTTGGTTCCATCACCTTCACTTCTATAATTCTCTCTGGTTTCTCTCACCTCTACTTCTATAATTCCCTTTCTTTCAATCACCTCGACTTCTATAATTCTCTCTGGTTTCTCTCACCTCCACTTCTATAATTATCTCTGGTTTCCCTCACCTCCACTTCAATAATTCTCTCTGGTTTCTCTCATCTTCACTTCTATAATACTCTTTGGTTTCTCTCACCTCCACTCCCATAATTCTCTTTGGTTCCATCACCTTCACTTCTATAATTCTCTTTGGTTTCTCTCACCTCCACTTCCATAATTCTCTTTCATTCCATCACCTTGACTTTTATAATTCTCTCTGGTTTCTCTCACCTCACCTTCACTTCTATAATTATCTCTGGTTTCTCTCACCTCCACTTCTATAAATCTCTCTGGTTTTCCCACCTCCACTTCTATAATTCTCTGCGTGGAAAAGTTAGAGCTAGCAGTCGCTTGGAAATCAGGGACAGATAAAGTAAGTCTAAAAAAATCAGCCAATACGGCAGCAAAATGGAAATCTTTTTTTGAGGACAAAGAGTTATTGGCAAAACGGCGGCATGCCTGGACCATCCTGAACAGCTTCACAACCCCAAAAACACACACATATCTAACATCCCACTTCAGTGGTCACCTAAAAAAGTCTTTTATAGCCTATCTGATGGGGATGCATGTCACAAAGGATTTACTACCGTCCTGGAAATCATCACACCAGACGAATCAATGTCGCCTTTGCGGGTACAACACCGAAACACTTGTCCACCTTTTCTGCTTATGTCCGGCCCTGATAAGTCAGAGACGACTCTTATTGAAACCCATCTTTAATGCTCTCAACATTCGATCCTGCAGACACGCAGTCACAAGCTGGCTCGGTGGTTCCAACATAATCCTAGTATGCCGTGGAGTCAAATTCTTGGCAGAAGCAAGAAAACTTTTAGACCTAATAGAATATGAGGACCATCCAGTTCGTGGGCAAACAGGGCCAGCTTAACCCCAGGACCTCACAAGCCCCGCCCCCAAACAAAACAATAGCCGAGAGACAACAATTTTAGTAATTTTTTTTTTTTAAATAAATTTTGTATCGTTATTTTATTATGCGAATTTTGTAATAATTTTAACTAATTATGCAAATAAAAAAAACCTTTAAACCTTTAAACCTTTATAATTCTCTCTGGTTTCTCTCACCTCTACTTCTATAATTCCCTTTCTTTCAATCACCTCGACTTCTATAATTCTCTCTGGTTTCTCTCACCTCCACTTCTATAATTCTCTCTGCTTCCTCTCACCTACACTTCTATAATTCTCTCTGGTTTCTCTCATCTCCACTTCTATAATTCACTCTGGTTCCTCTCACTTCCATTTCTATAATTCTCTCTGGTTTCTCTCACCTCAACTTCCATAATTATCTCTGGTTTCTCTCACCTCCACTTCTATAATTCTCTTTGGTTTCCCTCACCTCCACTCCTATAATTCTCTCAGGCTTCTCCTACCTCAACTTCTATAATTCCCTTTCATTTCATCACCTCGACTTCTATAATTCTCTCTGGTTTATCTCACCTCCACTTCTATAATACTCTCTGGTTTCTCTCATCTCCACTTCTATAATACTCTCTGGTTTCTCTCACCTCCACTTCTATAATTCTCTCTGGTTTCTCTCACCTCCACTTCTATAATTCTTTCTGGTTTCTCTCACCTCTACTTCTATAATTCCCTTTCGTTTCATCACCTCGACTTCTGTGATTCTCTCTGGTTTCTCTCACCTCCACTTCTATAATTCTCTATGGTTTCTCTCACCTCTACTTCAATAATTCCCTTTCGTTTCATCACCTCCACTTCTATAATTCTCTCTGATTTCTCTCACCTCCACTTCTATAATTCTCTTCGGTTTCTCTCACCTCCACTTCTATAATTCTCTTTGGCTTCTCTCACCTCTTCTTCTATAATTCCCTTTCGTTTCATCACCTCCACTTCTATAATTCTCTCTGGTTTTTCCCACCTCTACTTCTATCATTCTCTTCAGTTTCAGCACATCCACTTCTATAATTCTCTCTGGTTTCTCTAACCTCCAATTCTATTTGCCATGGGGCCCTTCACATGGCAGTGTCCTCGCCATTAAAAGGTCGGCGGAAAGGCAGGCCATAATTCACACAGTGGCACCCATGCTGGCACCGCCACCATTAGCCGCCACTGTCCCCACCGCCACAGCAGCGGGAGCTCGGATCTTGGCAGTGGCGGCAGTCTGGAGGCGCAGTCTCCCTCACCGCATTGTATTCTGGTGGTCGGACCGCCAGGTATGTTGGCAGTCAGACGTGGACCGCCAGGGCTGTAATCTGACCCAAATCATAAAATTGTAATTGTAATTGTATAGCAATTTACATAGCTTGCAAATACCCGTGGGTGTCTCGGCACTGAGGACGGTTGAGGAAGAGGCAGGGGTGGGCTGAGAGTTATTGGTTAAACAGCCATGTTTTAAGTTGTTTACGAAATGCAAGGAGAGTAGGGGCCGTCTTAATGTGGAAGGGTAGTGTATTCCAGAGTCGGGCTGTGGCAATTGTGAATCTTCTGTCGCCCCAGGATGATTTTTAGGTCGAGCAGCGTCTGCTCGAGACCTATTGTTGCCCGTTTCTGGGAATGTAGACATGAGAGGGGCACGAGCGCAGATTTGACCTCGTGGGCGCGCGCGACGCCGTGCCCATCTCGTGCCTCATATTCCCGTGCGCACACAGCCAGCCCCCACACCCCTGCACACACACCACACAGGCACACACGATGCCGCCCCCCCACCACACACACACATACAGACACGCACGCATACACACGCCGCCGCCCCCGCCCCCTACCCCCCCCTGCACGCACACACAGACACACACCCCCGCCCCATGCATCGGGAGATCTGCCATCCCCCCGAATATCGGTACTTACTAGTTAGGCGCCAGAGCGGTCAGCGGAATCACCACCTCTTCCTCCTCGTACTACGGCCCGTCTAGAGTCAGGCTCCTCTGCAGCTCCGGAGGCTCCGGGTGGAGGAGGCAGTGGTGGGAAGGCGGCTTCAGGGGAAGGACCGAGAGTGGCTGCAAAACCGGCAGCTTCCCCCAGAATGGGGGCGCATCCCCGCCAGCCTCCGCCAACATCACAGGAAGCGGCGGTTGCAGGCCCCCAGCGCAGGAAACAGGCCCCTGCAGTGCGCACACTGGGAAGAGGAAAAGGGAACGACCCACGGCACAGGGAGGTGGTGCACGCCAGGCCTCCGTCGCTGCCTGGAACCTCACTCACACACACACACACTCTCTCTCTCTCTCTCACACACACACACTCTCTCTCTCTCACACACACACACTCTCTCTCACACACACACACACTCTCTCTCACACTCTCTCTCTCTCACACACTCTCTCTCACTCGCACACACTCTCTCTCACACTCTCTCTCACACTATCTCTCTCACACTCTCTCACACTCTCTCTCACACTCTCTCACACACACTCTCTAACACACACTCTCTCACTCACGCACACTCTCTCTCTCACGCACACTCTCTCTCTCACACACACTCTCTCTCTCTCACACACTCTCTCTCATACACTCTCTCTCTCACACACTCTCTCTCACCCACTCTCTCTCACACACTCTCTATCTTACACACTCTCTCTCACACTCTCTCACACACTCTCTCTCTCACACACTCTCTCTCACACTCTCTCACTCACACACACTCTCTCACTCACACACACTCTCTCACTCACACACTCTCTCTCACACACACTCTCTCTCACACTCTCTCACACACTCTCTCTCTCACACACTCTCTCTCTCTCACACACACTCTCTCTCACACACACACACACACACACTCTCTCTCACACACACTCTCTCTCTCTCTCTCTCTCACACACACTCTCTCTCTCACTCACACACACTCTCTCTCACACACTCTCTCTCACACTCTCTCTCTCACACTCTCTCTCTCACACTCTCTCTCTCACACTCTCTCTCTCACACTCTCTCACACTCTCTCTCTCACACACTCTCTCTCACACACTCTCTCACACACTCTCTCTCTCTCTCTCTCTCTCACACACACACACTCTCTCCCACACATACACACACTTTCTCTCTCACACACACACACTCTTTCTCTCTCACACTCTCTCACTCACACACACTGCGCACAACATTTGGACAGTTAATGTAGCTCGTAATAATTGGGAGCTGCAGACTTAGACACACATTGAGTTATGCTTCAAAGTGCTTGTTTGCTCACAGTCACGCTTGATCTCACTCATGGCACAAATATGAGAATTGGCAACACTTTTTTAATCACTCTGAGCACGCACTATAGTTTACCTTGACTTGATGTAATTTCACCTTCTTCATGGGCAGCTGCCCAGTGCTAAACAATGCTGACAGTGCATGGCAAAGTCGTGCTGTCTGAACAAAATATTTTTGGCTAGGTTAACCTGTGACCTTGGCAGTATCGTAGCACCCAAATATTCAAAAGAACTTATGTATAGTGAATGGCATGCTGGTCTACCCAATAACTTATAATAGGTGATTTTAATGAGCGCCCCTCTCTTGGGTCAAGTGCCCATATGCTAAGCCATCGTAGTAAAGCAATCGGCACAACGTTTTAGAGCAATGTATATGTACATCAGATGGTATGTGTGCTGTCCAACACCCCTCTAGTGATCTTTCACATCATCATTCTGCATCTCCATGGCAACCCTTCTTTCACCCTTCTTCTCTCCTTTCGCTTTCCTCCCCTCTATATATCCTCCTTATTACCTTCCACAGCATCACTCAGCACCACTCAACGCCACAGCACCACTCAGCACCACTCAACGCCACTCAACGCCACAGCACCACTCAACGCCACAGCACCACTGAACGCCACAGAACCACTCAACGGCACAGCACTACTCAGCGCACAGCATCCCTCAATGCCAAAGCATCACTCAACGCCACAGCATCACTCAACGCCACAGCACCACTCAATGCCACAGCACCACTCAACGCCACAGCACCACTCAACGCCACAGCACCACTCAAAGCCACAGCACCACTCAACGCCACAGCACCACTCAACGCCACAGCACCACTCAACGCCACAGCATCACTGAACGCCACAGCATCACTCAGCATCACTCAGCACCACTCAACGCCACAGCATCACTCGGCACCACTGAAGGCCACAGCATAACTCGGCACCACTGAAGGCCACAGCATCACTCGGCACCACTGAAGGCCACAGCATCACTCAGCACCACTGAAGGCCACAGCATCACTCAGCACCACTGAAGGCAACAGCATTACTCAGCACCACTGAAGGCCACAGCATCACTCAGCACCACTGAAGGCTACAGCATCACTCTGTGCAACCATTCAACAACAACTGGTTCTAATATGTTCTCTCAATGTTTCAAGCTTTATTACAAATGTCACAAAAAGATGTTAATATTTCACTGCTGTTCTTGGATTTTCATCACAATAAAATACACTGAACATAATCTTCCCAAAAGTTATTTACAAAAGTCACATTTTCAAAAGTTAAAACTATTGGCATTGTAAATGACAAGCTATTAATTTCGCTATTTTCAAAACCAACACATAAATACAATATTTGTCATTTACAATACCAATAGCTCAAAATTTCCTAATGCGAGACCTATTGCATTGCAAATGCTTGTATATTTTGTCTTCATTTTAATATCCGTATGCAGCTTCTGCTTCTCTTTTACATAAGGTATGAGCCAAATGTTTCAAGTATCGAAATGACACAACACTTGGCTGTAAACTGATAAGCAGGCCTTCAGGTGCAGTCAGCGAGTTTTTACCTATATTGTTAGCATCATGTTTGGTGACTACTGAGTTTTGACAAAATACATAAAATTAAACCTGTCTAAAACAGAGGCGGAAAGCCGGGAGCCTGACCACATTAGCGCTTTTTAAAAAAGTGTGAGTGTTACAACTATATTGATTTGTTTTTACCTGCACTACGTCTTTCGAGGCTCTGCCACTCTCCTGAGACACCCGCGCAGCGGATTTTAGCGCTGCCGCGGGACAAACCACCAAAGTCCTTTGCCGCCATTCCTGGCGAGCCCACAAGCCACGCCCCCTCCCTGAGGCCATGCCCCTACCGCCCCTTTCCCTTACGAGATAAAAATGTGCATCTTCCGGATGTCACGACTGTCTACTACTGACACTCTGTCCTGTGGCATACTTCTTATGGGTCAGGCTGGCAGCACTGTGTCCCTCTGGGTTACAGATATTGTCATGTTAGTCTGCGCAACGCCCCACACAGGGACCCTGCACCCTCTTAAGCTAAGGGGTGACTCTCGCAAGCACCCTGCAGGAGCCGGTATGTGTTAGACATGGTACCTTGGGGCTTGACGTCACCCTCCCAGAATGCATTGTAAGGAAAGGCGGGACACTGGAGCAGTCAGGACCACGGGATGAAGTGTCTGAAAGGGACATGGTGCATAAAGGGAGGATTGGAACTAGAAGTAGTGCCTTAATGCCAAGCCGGATATCTGTTAACGCGCTGAGAAAAAAAGGGAATAAGCCACCTTAAACATTTGATGCATGATACATTTTTCCCTACTGTCAGCCTCCCTCATTTTCATCATTTTGAAGGCAAGCGTCACTGAAAAGCTGTAGGGCGACTGGGTGTACAAGAAGAGGGACTCCGAGGGAGTCTGTTGAAGCTTTGCATATCTACAGCTCCCACTGCACCTGCCCCACGCGAGCGCACCTGGGGTCAGTGCTACAGACCAGTGGCCAGGATCTTTTGGGGGCAGCTGCAGCCTCAGGCATGCAGTTGGATCCAGTCAGGATGGGTGGGGCAGTAATTCAGGATGGTGCAGACAAACAGACACTAGGGACCAGCATCAACGCATCACGGCAGTCACTACAAGGGGCACCGTGGCCTTTGACGGTGCCAGGAGGGGATAAAGATCTGGCCCTATCACTCTGGCTTACCTCATCGCTTCTTTTCTTGTTTAGTGATCACTGTCCCTTTGGTTTTTCCCACCTCCACTTCTATAATTCTCAATGGTTTTCCCACCTCCACTTCTATAATTCTCTTTGGTTTCCTTCACCTCCACTCCAATAATTCTCTCAGGCTTCTCTTACCTCAACTTCTATAATTCTCTTTCGTTCCATCACATTGACTTTTACAATTCTCTCTGGTTTCTCTCACCTTCACTTCTATAATTCTCTCTGGTTTCTCTCACACCCACTTCTAAAATTCTCTCTGGTTTCTCTCACATCCACTTCTATAATTCTCTCTGCTTCCTCTCACCTCCACTTCCATAATTATCTCTGATTTCTCTCACCTCCACTTCTATAATTCTCTCTGGTTTTCCCACCTCCACTTCTATAATTCTCTTTGGTTCCATCACCTTCACTTCTATAATTCTCTTTGGTTTCTCTCACCTCCACTTCCATAATTCTCTTTCATTCCATCACCTTGACTTTTATAATTCTCTCTGGTTTCTCTCACCTTCACTTCTATAATTCTCTCTGGTTTCTCTCACATCCACTTCTAAAATTCTCTCTGGTTTCTCTCACATCCACTTCTATAATTCTCTCTGCTTCCTCTCACCTTCACTTCTATAATTCTCTCTGGTTTCTCTCACCTCCACTTCTATAATTCTCTCTGGTTTTCCCACCTCCACTTCTATAATTCTCTTTGGTTCCATCACCCCCACTCCTATAATTCTCTCAGGCTTCTCTTACCTCAACTTATATAATTCTCTTTGGTTTCTCTCACCTCCACTTCCATAATTCTCTTTCGTTCCATCACCTCGACTTTTATAATTCTCTCTGGTTTCTCTCACCTTCACTTCTATAATTCTCTCTGGTTTCTCTCACCATCACTTCTATAATTCTCTCTGGTTTCTCTCACTTCCACTTCTATAATTCTCTCTGCTTCCTCTCACCTCCACTTCTATAATTATCTCTGGTTTCTCTGACATCCACTTCTATAACTCTCTCTGGTTTTCCTACCTCCACTTCTTTAATTCTCTTTGGTTCCATCACCTTCACTTATATAATTCTCTCTGGTTTCTCTCACCTCCATTTCTATAATTCCCTTTCGTTTCATCACCTCCACTTCTATAATTCTCCCTGGTTTCTCTCACCTCCACTTCTAGAATTCTCTCTGGTTTTTCCACCTCCACTTCAATAATTCTCTCTAGTTTTCCCACCTCCTCTTCTATAATTCTCTTTGGTTCCATCACCTTAACTTCTATAATTCTCCCTGGTTTCCCTCACCTCCATTTCTATAATTATCTCTGGTTTTCCCACCTCCACTTCTATAATTTTCTTTGGTTCCATCACCTTCACTTCTATAATTCTCTGTGGTTTCTCTCACCTCCACTTCTATAATTCCTTTTCGTTTCATCACCTCCACTTCTATAATTCTCTCTGGTTTTCTCACCTCCATTTCAATAATTCTCTCTGGTTTTCCCACCTCCACTTCTATAATTCTCTTTGATTCCATCACCTTCACTTCTATAATTCTCTCTGGTTTCTCTCACCTCCACTTCTATAATTCTCTCTGGTTTTCCCACCTCTACTTCTATAATTCTCTTTGGTTCCATCACCTTCACTTCTATAATTCTCTCTGGTTTCTCTCACCTCTACTTCTATAATTCCCTTTCTTTCAATCACCTCGACTTCTATAATTCTCTCTGGTTTCTCTCACCTCCACTTCTATAATTATCTCTGGTTTCCCTCACCTCCACTTCAATAATTCTCTCTGGTTTCTCTCATCTTCACTTCTATAATACTCTTTGGTTTCTCTCACCTCCACTCCCATAATTCTCTTTGGTTCCATCACCTTCACTTCTATAATTCTCTTTGGTTTCTCTCACCTCCACTTCCATAATTCTCTTTCATTCCATCACCTTGACTTTTATAATTCTCTCTGGTTTCTCTCACCTCACCTTCACTTCTATAATTCTCTCTGGTTTCTCTCACATCCACTTCTAAAATCCCTCTGGTTTCTCTCACATCCACTTCTATAATTCTCTCTGCTTCCTCTCACCTCCACTTCCATAATTATCTCTGGTTTCTCTCACCTCCACTTCTATAAATCTCTCTGGTTTTCCCACCTCCACTTCTATAATTCTCTGCGTGGAAAAGTTAGAGCTAGCAGTCGCTTGGAAATCAGGGACAGATAAAGTAAGTCTAAAAAAATCAGCCAATACGGCAGCAAAATGGAAATCTTTTTTTGAGGACAAAGAGTTATTGGCAAAACGGCGGCATGCCTGGACCATCCTGAACAGCTTCACAACCCCAAAAACACACACATATCTAACATCCCACTTCAGTGGTCACCTAAAAAAGTCTTTTATAGCCTATCGGATGGGGATGCATGTCACAAAGGATTTACTACCGTCCTGGAAATCATCACACCAGACGAATCAATGTCGCCTTTGCGGGTACAACACCGAAACACTTGTCCACCTTTTCTGCTTATGTCCGGCCCTGATAAGTCAGAGACGACTCTTATTGAAACCCATCTTTAATGCTCTCAACATTCGATCCTGCAGACACGCAGTCACAAGCTGGCTCGGTGGTTCCAACATAATCCTAGTATGCCGTGGAGTCAAATTCTTGGCAGAAGCAAGAAAACTTTTAGACCTAATAGAATATGAGGACCATCCAGTTCGTGGGCAAACAGGGCCAGCTTAACCCCAGGACCTCACAAGCCCCGCCCCCAAACAAAACAATAGCCGAGAGACAACAATTTTAGTAATTTTTTTTTTTTAAATAAATTTTGTATCGTTATTTTATTATGCGAATTTTGTAATAATTTTAACTAATTATGCAAATAAAAAAAACCTTTAAACCTTTAAACCTTTATAATTCTCTCTGGTTTCTCTCACCTCTACTTCTATAATTCCCTTTCTTTCAATCACCTCGACTTCTATAATTCTCTCTGGTTTCTCTCACCTCCACTTCTATAATTCTCTCTGCTTCCTCTCACCTACACTTCTATAATTCTCTCTGGTTTCTCTCATCTCCACTTCTATAATTCACTCTGGTTCCTCTCACTTCCATTTCTATAATTCTCTCTGGTTTCTCTCACCTCAACTTCCATAATTATCTCTGGTTTCTCTCACCTCCACTTCTATAATTCTCTTTGGTTTCCCTCACCTCCACTCCTATAATTCTCTCAGGCTTCTCCTACCTCAACTTCTATAATTCCCTTTCATTTCATCACCTCGACTTCTATAATTCTCTCTGGTTTATCTCACCTCCACTTCTATAATACTCTCTGGTTTCTCTCACCTCCACTTCTATAATACTCTCTGGTTTCTCTCACCTCCACTTCTATAATTCTCTCTGGTTTCTCTCACCTCCACTTCTATAATTCTTTCTGGTTTCTCTCACCTCTACTTCTATAATTCCCTTTCGTTTCATCACCTCGACTTCTGTGATTCTCTCTGGTTTCTCTCACCTCCACTTCTATAATTCTCTATGGTTTCTCTCACCTCTACTTCAATAATTCCCTTTCGTTTCATCACCCCCACTTCTATAATTCTCTCTGATTTCTCTCACCTCCACTTCTATAATTCTCTTCGGTTTCTCTCACCTCCACTTCTATAATTCTCTTTGGCTTCTCTCACCTCTTCTTCTATAATTCCCTTTCGTTTCATCACCTCCACTTCTATAATTCTCTCTGGTTTTTCCCACCTCTACTTCTATCATTCTCTTCAGTTTCAGCACATCCACTTCTATAATTCTCTCTGGTTTCTCTAACCTCCAATTCTATTTGCCATGGGGCCCTTCACATGGCAGTGTCCTCGCCATTAAAAGGTCGGCGGAAAGGCAGGCCATAATTCACACAGTGGCACCCATGCTGGCACCGCCACCATTAGCCGCCACTGTCCCCACCGCCACAGCAGCGGGAGCTCGGATCTTGGCAGTGGCGGCAGTCTGGAGGCGCAGTCTCCCTCACCGCATTGTATTCTGGTGGTCGGACCGCCAGGTATGTTGGCAGTCAGACGTGGACCGCCAGGGCTGTAATCTGACCCAAATCATAAAATTGTAATTGTAATTGTATAGCAATTTACATAGCTTGCAAATACCCGTGGGTGTCTCGGCACTGAGGACGGTTGAGGAAGAGGCAGGGGTGGGCTGAGAGTTATTGGTTAAACAGCCATGTTTTAAGTTGTTTACGAAATGCAAGGAGAGTAGGGGCCGTCTTAATGTGGAAGGGTAGTGTATTCCAGAGTCGGGCTGTGGCAATTGTGAATCTTCTGTCGCCCCAGGATGATTTTTAGGTCGAGCAGCGTCTGCTCGAGACCTATTGTTGCCCGTTTCTGGGAATGTAGACATGAGAGGGGCACGAGCGCAGATTTGACCTCGTGGGCGCGCGCGACGCCGTGCCCATCTCGTGCCTCATATTCCCGTGCGCACACAGCCAGCCCCCACACCCCTGCACACACACCACACAGGCACACACGATGCCGCCCCCCCACCACACACACACATACAGACACGCACGCATACACACGCCGCCGCCCCCGCCCCCTACCCCCCCCTGCACGCACACACAGACACACACCCCCGCCCCATGCATCGGGAGATCTGCCATCCCCCCGAATATCGGTACTTACTAGTTAGGCGCCAGAGCGGTCAGCGGAATCACCACCTCTTCCTCCTCGTACTACGGCCCGTCTAGAGTCAGGCTCCTCTGCAGCTCCGGAGGCTCCGGGTGGAGGAGGCAGTGGTGGGAAGGCGGCTTCAGGGGAAGGACCGAGAGTGGCTGCAAAACCGGCAGCTTCCCCCAGAATGGGGGCGCATCCCCGCCAGCCTCCGCCAACATCACAGGAAGCGGCGGTTGCAGGCCCCCAGCGCAGGAAACAGGCCCCTGCAGTGCGCACACTGGGAAGAGGAAAAGGGAACGACCCACGGCACAGGGAGGTGGTGCACGCCAGGCCTCCGTCGCTGCCTGGAACCTCACTCACACACACACACACTCTCTCTCTCTCTCTCACACACACACACACTCTCTCTCTCTCACACACACACACTCTCTCTCACACACACACACACTCTCTCTCACACTCTCTCTCTCTCACACACTCTCTCTCACTCGCACACACTCTCTCTCACACTCTCTCTCACACTATCTCTCTCACACTCTCTCACACTCTCTCTCACACTCTCTCACACACACTCTCTAACACACACTCTCTCACTCACGCACACTCTCTCTCTCACGCACACTCTCTCTCTCACACACACTCTCTCTCTCTCACACACTCTCTCTCATACACTCTCTCTCTCACACACTCTCTCTCACCCACTCTCTCTCACACACTCTCTATCTTACACACTCTCTCTCACACTCTCTCACACACTCTCTCTCTCACACACTCTCTCTCACACTCTCTCACTCACACACACTCTCTCACTCACACACACTCTCTCACTCACACACTCTCTCTCACACACACTCTCTCTCACACTCTCTCACACACTCTCTCTCTCACACACTCTCTCTCTCTCACACACACTCTCTCTCACACACACACACACACACACTCTCTCTCACACACACTCTCTCTCTCTCTCTCTCTCACACACACTCTCTCTCTCACTCACACACACTCTCTCTCACACACTCTCTCTCACACTCTCTCTCTCACACTCTCTCTCTCACACTCTCTCTCTCACACTCTCTCTCTCACACTCTCTCACACTCTCTCTCTCACACACTCTCTCTCACACACTCTCTCACACACTCTCTCTCTCTCTCTCTCTCTCACACACACACACTCTCTCCCACACATACACACACTTTCTCTCTCACACACACACACTCTTTCTCTCTCACACTCTCTCACTCACACACACTGCGCACAACATTTGGACAGTTAATGTAGCTCGTAATAATTGGGAGCTGCAGACTTAGACACACATTGAGTTATGCTTCAAAGTGCTTGTTTGCTCACAGTCACGCTTGATCTCACTCATGGCACAAATATGAGAATTGGCAACACTTTTTTAATCACTCTGAGCACGCACTATAGTTTACCTTGACTTGATGTAATTTCACCTTCTTCATGGGCAGCTGCCCAGTGCTAAACAATGCTGACAGTGCATGGCAAAGTCGTGCTGTCTGAACAAAATATTTTTGGCTAGGTTAACCTGTGACCTTGGCAGTATCGTAGCACCCAAATATTCAAAAGAACTTATGTATAGTGAATGGCATGCTGGTCTACCCAATAACTTATAATAGGTGATTTTAATGAGCGCCCCTCTCTTGGGTCAAGTGCCCATATGCTAAGCCATCGTAGTAAAGCAATCGGCACAACGTTTTAGAGCAATGTATATGTACATCAGATGGTATGTGTGCTGTCCAACACCCCTTTAGTGATCTTTCACATCATCATTCTGCATCTCCATGGCAACCCTTCTTTCACCCTTCTTCTCTCCTTTCGCTTTCCTCCCCTCTATATATCCTCCTTATTACCTTCCACAGCATCACTCAGCACCACTCAACGCCACAGCACCACTCAGCACCACTCAACGCCACTCAACGCCACAGCACCACTCAACGCCACAGCACCACTGAACGCCACAGAACCACTCAACGGCACAGCACTACTCAGCGCACAGCATCCCTCAATGCCAAAGCATCACTCAACGCCACAGCATCACTCAACGCCACAGCACCACTCAATGCCACAGCACCACTCAACGCCACAGCACCACTCAACACCACAGCACCACTCAAAGCCACAGCACCACTCAACGCCACAGCACCACTCAACGCCACAGCACCACTCAACGCCACAGCATCACTGAACGCCACAGCATCACTCAGCATCACTCAGCACCACTCAACGCCACAGCATCACTCGGCACCACTGAAGGCCACAGCATAACTCGGCACCACTGAAGGCCACAGCATCACTCGGCACCACTGAAGGCCACAGCATCACTCAGCACCACTGAAGGCCACAGCATCACTCAGCACCACTGAAGGCAACAGCATTACTCAGCACCACTGAAGGCCACAGCATCACTCAGCACCACTGAAGGCTACAGCATCACTCTGTGCAACCATTCAACAACAACTGGTTCTAATATGTTCTCTCAATGTTTCAAGCTTTATTACAAATGTCACAAAAAGATGTTAATATTTCACTGCTGTTCTTGGATTTTCATCACAATAAAATACACTGAACATAATCTTCCCAAAAGTTATTTACAAAAGTCACATTTTCAAAAGTTAAAACTATTGGCATTGTAAATGACAAGCTATTAATTTCGCTATTTTCAAAACCAACACATAAATACAATATTTGTCATTTACAATACCAATAGCTCAAAATTTCCTAATGCGAGACCTATTGCATTGCAAATGCTTGTATATTTTGTCTTCATTTTAATATCCGTATGCAGCTTCTGCTTCTCTTTTACATAAGGTATGAGCCAAATGTTTCAAGTATCGAAATGACACAACACTTGGCTGTAAACTGATAAGCAGGCCTTCAGGTGCAGTCAGCGAGTTTTTACCTATATTGTTAGCATCATGTTTGGTGACTACTGAGTTTTGACAAAATACATAAAATTAAACCTGTCTAAAACAGAGGCGGAAAGCCGGGAGCCTGACCACATTAGCGCTTTTTAAAAAAGTGTGAGTGTTACAACTATATTGATTTGTTTTTACCTGCACTACGTCTTTCGAGGCTCTGCCACTCTCCTGAGACACCCGCGCAGCGGATTTTAGCGCTGCCGCGGGACAAACCACCAAAGTCCTTTGCCGCCATTCCTGGCGAGCCCACAAGCCACGCCCCCTCCCTGAGGCCATGCCCCTACCGCCCCTTTCCCTTACGAGATAAAAATGTGCATCTTCCGGAAGCGCAGCGGACGAGCGCAGCGGGAGCGCCGTTTGCGCGCCAAAGGCGTGTCAAAGGGAAGCCCGTCTGCGCCCGTCCGCGCCTGGCCGGGCCCAGGGCCCTTAAACTCTGCAGGAGTGATTACCTACACGCCCGAGTTATTACTGTCCCTGCGTCCCCCTGTCAAACACACCTGTGAAATACTATCTAACCACAGGAACAACAGTACTGCATGCTGTGCATGCAACTTCTATCTTGACATCCCGCAACTCTGTCGGACCAGATCTAATGGCCGCAAGCCAGCTCGTTCATGGCTTCTTGGCAGTCTTAACTGCAGGTCACTCTGCAAACATAAAAGGGACATTTTTGATCTTCTGTCTGACAACTCCTTAGATGCCCTCTTTCTCACTGAGACATGGCTACACGCTAGTTCTGGCCCAGACATCGCCGAAGCCCTACCGTCCAATTATGCCATCATTCGACAAGACCGAACCACCGGAATTGGAGGTGGGATAGCAGTCATCTTTAAAAAATCGCTGCAGTGTATTTTGGAACCCATTCCAGTACCTGCCTGTGAGGCGGCCCTTTTCAAACTTCAACTCCACCCGACCTTCACCTTCACAGGTCTTCTGATTTACCGTCCGCCTGGCCCTACACTTCCTTGGGCCATCCAACTAGTGGACTGGATCGCCTCGGTAAGGGTGAATTACAACAATCTATCTATTGTAGGCGACCTGAACATTCATTTCGACGACCCTACAAACAACCCAGGCATTAATTTAGTTCATGACCTGGCTGCCATGAATCTCACTCTATGGAACTTAGGCCCAACTCACAAAAGGGGACACCTCTTGGACCCCATCTTTTCCAGCCTTCCCCAGCTACAGTGCCAGCAGGCTCTGCCCTTAGAATGGTCAGACCATTTTCTAACAAAATTCCACCTGAGGGACCATACAGCCGTCAGCCCTCTCAGCGGGACAAGTAAGTCCCTCAAAAGAAACTGGAAAAATCTGGACATTAACCACCTCACGTCCATCCTAAGTTCGACCCCACCGGAGGAACTATAAGACACCAGAGACATTGAAATTGTAGCCACCAATATCAATAAATGGCTCCTAGGTGCTTTAGACATTTGCCTGCCCCTAGCTCACAAAAAAAACACCTCCCATAACTCTCCTGCCTTATGGTACAATGAACAACTGAAGGCTTCTAAATCCAAATGTAAACGATTAGAACGCCTTTGGAGGAAAGATTATTCCCCGGCCGCCAGCTCGCACTATAAAAGCGAGCTCAAGCTCTATCATAAAGCCTGTAACAAGGCAAGAGAGAACTATGTAGCCAAATCTATATCTGAAGCTACCAACAAGTCTAAAATTCTTTTTAATCTTGTAAAAGAGCTAGCAGGCGCTAATACATCTTCCAAACCTCTTCCTCTCAACAGCCTCCAATGAGAGGAATTGGCAAAATATTTTACATCTAAGATTGAGAATTTACCAGGATATAGCAACACAACACCAGGCTCAATCCAAAAGTGCGCAAAACCCCGGCCCCAATACAGATGACATCTATGTCCAACCTCATCTGTCCTACGCGCCACTTACTTCTTGGCCCGAGATCGATGTCCAAGGTCTGCGTGATATCTTAGGGAAGGTTAAATCTGGGTCACCTGCTGACCCCCTCCCGATCTCTATACTCAGACTCCTGGGCACTCCTCTTCTTGCCGTGTTATGTCAAACCTTAAATTGATCCCTTTCCACGGCCACGGTCCCGCCATCCTGAAAACATGCCATGGTCTCGCCCCTTCTTAAGAAGCCATCGGCTGACCCCAAAATCCTGGCAAAATTTCCGTCCAATATCCCTCCTGCCTGTTCTCTCCAAAATCTTGGAGAAGCATGTCCGTGAACACCTCGCCAGATTCACGGAGGCAAACAGCATCCTGCACCCTTCCCAATCGGGTTTCTGCACCGGATTCTCGACGGAGACTACTCTACTTGGAGTTGTGGAAAATCTTCGGCTACTGGTCGACAAGGGTAACTCAGCTGCGCTGATTCTACTCGACCTCAGCGCGGCGTTTGACACCATCTCCCACAACATACTGCTCGCTTCCCTCTCCAACATGGGCATAAAAGGAAAGGCACTAGACTGGATTGCATCTTTCCTGACTCTCAGGACATTTCAAATCTCTTCCAGTAATGCAGCATCCAATGTCCATTTCTCCCCGTACGGAGTTCCACAGGGATCAGTATTAAGCCGCTTGCTTTTTAACCTCTATGCAGCCCCGCTCGCCCAGATCGCTGAATCAGCTGGTCTTAATATGTTCACATACGCTGACGACTCTCAAATCGTTTTCTCACTCTCAAACGAAAACCATGACTTCCCTTCGCGCCTACAGACAGGCCTTAGGAACATTGCCTCCTGGATTAACAAAAACATGCTTAAACTAAATGGAAGCAAAACCGAGGCCTTGATAGTAGGTCCCAATCAAAACCTCTGGAATTCCAGACACTGGCCATCTGAAATGGGCCCCCTGCCAACTCCATCGCATCAAGTCCGTAATCTAGGCATTACCATTGACAACGGCCTAACCATGGAGCCCCAGGTGAACAATCTCACAGCTACCTGCTTCACAATCCTGAGATGGCTCAGGAAAATCATATGGATGCTCCCGGACGACACTCAAAAGACAGTGATCAACGCACTAATTACCTCCCGTTTAGACTATGGTAATGTCCTTTATCTGGGGGCATCTCAGGCAGTCATGAGGCGCCTCCAATTGGTACAGAATGCTGCAGCAAGACTGCTTGGTAAATGCAACAGGAGAGATCGTATGTCCAGTCACACTAAAGGCACTCCACTGGCTAAAAATTGACAACAGGGTCAAAGTTAAAACCCTCTGCCTCATGCATAGTATAAAGTGGGGCAATGCACCCAGATATCTTCAAACCCTCGTACACACCTACACGCCGCCCGATGCCTGAGATCTGCCACTCAAGGCCTTTTTTGTATCCTTAAAACATACAGTGCAAGGATGGGAGGAAGATCCTTCTCTCTCCTCGGCCCTAAGCTTTGGAACTCCCTCCCGCAATCTCTCCGTCTAGAAACTCGGTACACCCATTTCCGCAAAGCCATTAAGACCTGGCTTTTCAACCAGTGATCTGTTCAGGTTTTCATCCTATAACTCTTTCCTGTCTCTCTGGTTCAGTATCTGTTATAGCGCCGGGAAGCCCTTTTTGGGTAGCTGTCGCGCTCAATAAGCCCAATAAATAAATAAATAAATAAATAAATAAATAAATAAATAAATAAAATAAACAGAGGTTTTAAATTCAGCCAGGGAATCCACATTCTGACATAGCTTTATCTGCCTTTTTAGGTCTCGCCTCTCAACGCGCATGCACATTGAGCAAGACTATAGGGGCTTAAATATGGTTTACCTAGACTGGCGATTGACTGGCGATTTGATGCTGTGCCCGTGCGCTTTTAGGTCAATGAGCAAGCGCATTGACCTAAAATGCGCGTGCACATCATCAAATCGCCATCTGTTCCCCAGCAGCACTCCTCCCACACCTTTGAAGTGAAGCTTAGCTTCACTTCAAAGGCCCCTGATGCTTCACACTACGGCCGTGTCTCTCCCCCATCGCCGCTCTCCCCGCTCCGCCCCCTGCAGCGGCCGTGTCGCATTTCTCCTCCCCCCCTCCTCACAGCAATTCCCTCTTAGAGTAGAACCTCCAGACGTAAGCTTTACAAAAAGAATGTTTTAAAGGCTAAACTTTTCAGAATGAATTTCAAAGTAAGACTCACAACAACACAGGCAGCAACTCGGAAGGTACTGCACATGAGCCTAAACGGTAACAAAAAGTGATTTGCGTTGTAATAGTTAATACAACACCCTGTACAGAGCATAGAATTTGGCTCCGCAAATCACAGTGCTTAGGATGCTGCATATATTTAAAGCTATTCACTTCTTGTTAAATTCAGGGTGAATCCTGGGAGTGAAGCACACAGAGGGTGTTTGTCTGTTACACTTAAGAGCGGGAAGGCAGAGTTCCGATAGTATTACTGAGTTATTCTGCACTCCTCCCACACCTTTAAAGTGAAGCTTAGCTTCACTTCAAAGGCCCCTGCTGCTTCACACTATGGCCGTGTCTCTCCCCCATCGCCGCTCTCCCCGCTCCGCCCCCTGCTGCGGCCGTGTCGCATTTCTCCTCCCCACTCCCCACAGCAATGCCCTCTTAGAGTAGAACCTCCAGACGTAAGCTTTACAAAAAGAATGTTTTAAAGGCTAAACTTTTCAGAATGAATTTCAAAGTAAGACTCACAACAACACAGGCAGCAACTCGGAAGGTACTGCACAAGAGCCTAAACATCTGGCATGCTGCCCTAGAACAGTTCTTCAGCTCAGACGTTTAGTCTAACACTGTTTAGTGTTCATGTGGTGACATGCGGTGCTCTCAAGAACTCATAAAGAAAAGGGATTTCTCCGTCTCTTTTGGTCATAGAAGCACAAACAGAAATGCAGGCTCAACAAGAACATCTGATTGAAGAGATCACCTTTAAGACTGGTAGAATGCAGACCATTAAAACAATCATAACAGCACTAAAGGCTGCTTCACCAGCATCACAACTGCTGAAAAGTGAACTTGTACACCCAAACCCTGCAATTTCATTTCAACAGGGTCTTGGCTAGGTCCAATCTTACTATGGACAACACTGGCTAGCCAAACTAAGATATAAAACAGATGGGTAACAAAAAGTGATTTGCGTTTTAATAGTTAATACAACACCTTGTACAGAGCATAGAATTTGGCTCCGCAAATCACAGTGCTTAGGATGCTGCATTTATTTAAAGCTATTCACTTCTTGTTAAATTCAGGGGGAATCCTGGGAGTGAAGCACACAGAGGGTGTTTGTCTGTTACACTTAAGAGCGGGAAGGCAGAGTTCAGATAGTATTACTGAGTTATTCTATATGTTTGTTCATTGTTATGCAACTCGGTTATATTCTGTAGAATAAGTTAAAAAAATATATAAGTTTCAATCACAGCATCATGTGGCTCGCACAGTCAGAAGGCAATAAGCTGAAAATCACCTAAAAATTATCATCACTAGACAGAGATTCTAAGTCAATTTAAAACATCTCAGAGGCTGCACCAGAGGACTCGAAGGACTTATTATCTTCAAGTGTTGATGACTGTCTTCTTTATGCCCAACTAACCAGTTGGGAGCAGAAAGTTCTCCAACACAGGACCTTTCAGAGATTCCCCTGCTGCACTCTCCTGCTCTCTAGAGATGTGGCCTAACGACCAGAGCTGCCATCTAAGTCACGTAAATACAAAACATGTTGCATTCCAAATGCTATAGGTGTCACATTCTCGAAAGTTATAACTATTGGCATTGTAAATGACAAAGCTATCAATTGAGCTATTTTAAAAAGCAACAAATAAATAAAATATTTGTCATTTACAAGACCATTAGCTCCAATTTTTCTAATGCGAGACCTATTGCATTTCCAATGCTTGTTTAGTTCTGGGGACATTTATTAGGTTGGCTTCTGAGGAATGAAGGGGTCTAGTAGGTATGTAGAGGCTGAGTGTTTTTTTTTTAGAAATTCTGGTCCTGTGTTATTTATTGCCTTGTAGGCGATACAGAGGGCTTTGAATTTGGTACGGCTTCTGATTGGTAGCCAGTGGAGTTTACGTATTATATTGGGTATGGGTGCTACATGGTTTGAAGTTGTGTGATTAGATGAATTACCAGGGTATTTTTTCTTCAGAATTTTTGATCTTTTTGTAAAAGACTGACTTGCATGTAGTGTCGCAGATTGTCATCGATCTGTTGCACAATGTAATTCAATTGTGGAGAATATTATGTAACTATGACGAGGTATGCCAACTGTTATTTGTAAAGTAAATAAAGATCAACTTGAAAAAAATAATAGCCTGTTCTGTGTTGTTCTTCCCAGAGTCTAAAGCACCATCCTGGAGTGTGTGTGCTCCACTCAGAGCCTCAGAACTTCACGCATGATCCTTTGGAATACAGCGACTCCACTGCCAAACCCAAGTGGCATCCTTGTGTATTGATAAATCCATTCCAGCATTATCAATACATCACAACGTTTCGGCTCATCTGCTCCTAGAACAAATGGTGTCCTCTGAAGCAGTGGGAAGCATTTCTTGCAAATTACATAATTTAAAAGTATCAATCAATCATTCAACCCCCAGAAAACTGATTTTGACAGAGATTTTAAATGAAATAAAGATCAGGGATTATTAGTCTGAACCTTCGACAGGCACAATGGCATCCCTTGTGCTTCAGACTAGGCTCGATGGCATCCCTTGTGCACAGACTAGTGTGGTAAATAAAATTACCTGGTACTTAATTTCTATGCGGTAAAGTTCAATAAAATAGCTCAATCAAAATAAGAGACACAGAGTCAGTGGCATCTAAGTTTTAAGGGGTTTTATTCCATAAAATGGAATTGGTCCGAACTAGGTAGCATGATCCATCACCACGAGGGTTCAGGAAGGGAATCATGGACATGTACAATGATTTATTAACAGTACACAGTATATATAGTATGATACAGTGGTGATGGGTTCAGAAGGCGTAACAGCTGAAAGAAACAAGATAAGAAACATGTGCGTAACAATATGTAATCAGAAGGCGTGCACAAGGGTGTACACGGAGGTGGGTGCCAGAAACGTCACATAGAAGAAAAAACATTTCAGCATTTCAGTCATAGAAGTGACGCAAGTGGGTGGATCCCTAGAAGAATCCTGCAGTGTCAGCAGAAATATATGGCAGAGATGCGCGCGCAGCAGCATGACGTGTGACTGACGTGGAACTGGAGGGTGAAGGGGACTTGACATTTAGCGCTAGGATTAGAGACAGAAGTCTGGTGGGTCAGATCGACTTGTTCCTAAATCATATCTGGTATTTTGTGTTTGGAGAACTGTATTATCTAGAAGGAAAGGTCTCTCAGGCAGAGGCTATTCTATACTGACTGCTAATGCGTGCATATGTGTCTACGTGTAATGCGAGGGGCCATGGGCCTACCATGGTAACAGGAGCTATGAATTACTTACATGGAGACAGAAAGGCCGGGCCCTTTACTCTGCAGCTGGGGGGATGTTTACCTAAACTACTGGACAAGAATGTATTTTCGAGGAGCGGAGCAGATAACTTGAAGGCTGAATACAGTTTTGGCAGGCAGGCAGGCAGAGCCGGGCACCACTTGCCGCGCAGGGAGTAAGTCAAAGTTCAGGGATGCAGGTCCAGGCTGCAGCTTTCAGAGGCAGAAGTCAGGAAAAGGCTCGATGGCAGAAATCAGGGCCTTCGCCAGAGCCATGATAACATGAAAGTGCACCATGTAAAGACGGTGGCACGGCATACTTAGGAACTGAATTATTGGTTCATTCATGGCGGATCTGAAAGAGGACATGTTAACGTTGGACGCAAATGTATTTGCGTCTTCATAGCGGGTTGTGGAGGGAACTTACATGCACTTTAAGCACGTACATGGAGCCGTTGGGGTATGTAGTAGGGGACATAATTGAGCATAAAAATTCATATTACCTCATTCCCTCCTTGTCCCCTACGGACCCTTCATGATATATCAATCTTCATTAATCCATCTATTTGTTCATATAACATCATTTGCTCTTCCTTTTTCTGACGGGAATTTGAACTTGAACTTGAATGGGGAATACATGATGTGGCGCACAAGCCGCATATCGCCGGCCCACATTGTAGACATAGGCAACAACTGAATACTATGAGGAGGGCTATTCCTAGGAAGGATAGGACTTTCCATCCCCAGGTGGATAACACGCTCCAGAACCAACCGGACCAAGTCCAGGTGCCTGGATTCTGGTGTATCTGACTAGCAATTTTGTGAAGACGGGTAATGGCTTTATATACTGAAGGTGCGTTTTGTGGAATGAAAATACAGCAACTCGATCCGATGACTCTACAAGCTCCGCCCCTATCGGCCAAGATGACGTCAAGAACAAGACGATTTTGAAGAACAACAAGTCTCATAGCAGACTGTTCCTCTGTTAAGTTGCCTAGGGCGGAAGTAGTTTCATCTATTACTGCTTCAAGGGTTCTGGTTAAGTGTCGTATCAGTTTACTATTCGATACAGTGCCTAGATAGGGGAAGAAACCTTTATTGAAGTCTGTGTATTGCTCCCATGCCGTTTCAGTATAGTCGACAATCGGGAGTTCTCTCTTGTGTCTAGTATGTACTAGGTGGGAGTTCCTATGATAGTCAGGAGGAGCTAGGAAAACAGGTGGTAGAAGGAATGCAATGTAACAAGTACCATCCCAATCTAGGGGTAAACGTATGTATGCTGTATGGCCACAAACAAAATAAGAATGACGGGAAGCTTTGAATGTAGACTTGCCCTTATCACTAAATTCAACTACAGTGGTACATTCGCTATGACCTAGGTGTACTGAACCATTCTTTCTGACACATAGTTCACCCTTAACTGGTAATACTGACATAGAGGGCAGGACTGATTCGGCTTCGGACTGAACATTCAGAATCATGAGGTTAAGTGTAAAGTTACCTAATCCATATACTTCGTTTTCTAGATCTGTCCCTGTCCTTTTGGGAAGACCCTCCTTGTCAGGGAAACATACTTTGTGCAGAACAGTGTTCAGATTTCCCCATACCCAATTGCCTTGGTAAACTACGGAATCAGAATCTAAGGAATTAATTAGACTAAACCATGCACCACAGGAACCATTGTGTGTGAACGGGTACGGAAAGAGGGGCAGAACTCCCTTGTATTTCTGATAGGGGGGGAGTCGGCCACATATCCAACAATTGGTAGCATTGCTGGTCTGATGGGAATGGTGTAACATACTAATGAATGTATTGTTGCGCAGCGCAAGTCTGTATGACAATTCATGCGGGAGCAATTCACTGAAAGTGTGCTCGACAGTGACATTTGAAGAAGAATGTGTACGCTTGAATATAGGATAGTACAAGTGTAACAGTATACTTGCAGCAATAATCATAAGACTCAGAAAAAACATAATCAATAATGTCACTATACAGTGACTGCGGAGAGATTTACAATATTCACGTTTCTTGAGTTGTTTCTGTCTATCTCTCTCTGTATTGGGGTCTAACGGGAACATGTCAGAATCAGGTCTAACCGATTCACCTAGGGGAGGACTTAAACAATTAAACTGTCTGACTTGCTAGACCTCAACTTTGATTTATACTCCTCAGACGGAGTTTTCTCGACCAGAGGAAGTTTAGAGTCAATGTCTGGAGGAGGGCCGGGCTGGGAGTCTAAATCTGGAGGCAGTCCATAACATTTTTTGATATGACTCGAGTGGAGCCAGCCCTTGCGGCCCTCCACTTTCACGGCTGTCCTTGTAGTAAGTAAAACAATTTTCGGCTCCTGCCAACGAGGCTCCAGCGAACTCCTCCTGTCGAAATTCCTCACGTATACGAAGTCGCCAGGAACGATCTGATGTGGCTTCACCTCGGAGTGGTCGGGAAAGGCTGCAGCAACCTGTGAACGACATGATTGTAGTGCAGACATCAAGGAGGCAAGGTAATCTGTCAGCATATTACAGTCAATATCTGTGATCTTTCTCGGCAGAGGCGTCCCCCACATATTCGGGGGCCTGCCAAAGACCACCTCATACGGGGATAGCCCTGTTCTTGAGTGCGCCACCATCCTCATATAGAAGAGTGCAACTGGTAATGCTACTATCCAGTCTACGCCCTTTTCTTTACAAATCTTGGCGAGGCGAATTTTCAGAGTCTGATTGTGACGTTCCACGAGACCTGCTGCCTCGGGATGTCGGACACAGTGAAACTTCCATTGATAGCCGAGCAGGAGTGATACCTGTTTCATTAACTCGGACGAGAATGGCTGACCGTTATCTGAGTACACGACATGGGGCAAACCGTACCGTGGAAAAAATTCACATACCAGCTGCTTGGCAGTGGTCGGAGCAGTGTAATCTGGGACTGGATATGCTTCTGTCCACCGGGAAAGTGCACATACAACTACGAGGACATATTTGAATCCTCGACAACGTTCCATCTGGATATAATCCATCTGGAGGACTTCAAAAGGGTGATCGGGAACATGAAATCCACCTTGCTCTACAGGAATGCCTTTACCTGGGTTGAACTGACAACAGATCATGCAAGTACGCACTTTCTGTTTTGCTGCTGCTCGTAAATGTTTATTGAACCAAAGGTTTTGAATACTGTCTAACATGGCTTTTTCTCCTAAATGTGCAGGACTATGTGCTGTGGTAATAATAACTTGAACCATAGAGTCGGCGAGAAACCATGTGGCTTTTCCCTTCGTCATCCATCCCTGTTCTGTCTGGATCCCACCTAGTTCAGTCCATTTCTTGATTTCGTCTGGTGTAGCATGTGTCTGTATGTCAATTACATCTAGGGCGGGATCCTTAACTGTCATGCAATGAGTTGGCGTCGGGACTATTGTCTTTGTCAAGTCAGGTGTGTGAGTCTGTGCTGTAAGCTTGGCTGTTCGGTCTGCCAGGTCGTTGCCCTGGGAAATGTTGTCAGTGACTTTAATATGTGCTTTACACTTCATAATGGCTATTGCTGTAGGCAAATGTATTGCTTCTAACAGAGCTTGAATGAGGGGACCGTGCTGGATCTTGGCACCGTGTGAAGTTAAAAAACCTCGTTCTTGCCAGAGGACTCCGAAGTCGTGTACAACTCCGAATGCATAACGGGAATCTGTGTATATGTTAACTTTCTTGTTCTTGGCTAAAATACAGGCTTGGGTCAGAGCAATGAGCTTTGCTGCTTGGGCTGACAGGGTGTCAATACGATGTGTTTCTATGACATCAGTTTCTGTTGTTACTGCATATGCAGCCACTAACTCTCCTGTACTTGTTCTCATACATGAACCATCCACATAAAGTGTCAGGTCTGGATCTGGTAATGCGGTGTCTGTCAAGTCTTGTCTGGGTTTCGTCGTAATGGTAACAACTTCAACACAATCATGTGCCAAAGGGTCTGTCATATTTAATGGCAAAAGTGTAGCTGGATTCAATGTGTTACAGCGTCTGATTTCTATGTGTGGCTGAAACAATGTCAATTCATATCCTGTCAGTCGTGCTATAGTCAAATGTTGAGTTTGTGTTCGGTTTAAAAGAACTTCCACGGAATGTGGAACTTGTACTGTCAATTGGTGTCCTAACACTATAGAATCACTTTGTCTGATTGCTAGAGCTGTTGCTGCTACTGATTTCAAGCACGCAGGCAAAGCCTGGGCTACTGGATCTAATGTACTAGAAAAATAGGCACACGGTTTGTGTGAACCTGCTTGGTCTTGAGTGAGGACCGACAATGCAGTACCTTCACGTTCTGTGACAAAAAGTGTAAAAGGTTTGCTGTAACATGGTGTCGCTAAAACAGGTGCTTGACATAAGGCTTTCTTCAAGTCGTCAAAAGCTTGTGTATGTTCCTGAGTCCAAGGGAGGACAGTTGATGACGCTGCCTCCTGCGTTGTCAACTGCATAAGTGGCTTGGCTAGAAATGCATACTGAGGGATCCATTGTCTGCAGTAAGAAGTGAGGCCTATGAAGGCCCGTACCTCCTTTTGTGTTCTGGGCTGTGACATATTTACAATTAACTGGATACGGTCGGGTGTTAGCTGTCTCCCCCATTTGGACAGCAAGTGCCCAAGGTATACCACTTGCTGAACACAGAATTGTAACTTCGAAGGGGACACCTTGTGTCCCTTATCAGCCAGGAAATGTAAGACTGTCAGTGATGCATGTTCACATTCGTGTTCACTTCGAGCGGTGATCAACAGATCATCGACGTACTGGAGTAGGTCAGTGTTGTCAGGCATGTGGATACTGTCAAGTTGTCTTTTCAATGCTTGGCTATAGATGCTGGGGCTTTCTGTGAATCCTTGAGGTGCGCGTGCAAATTTGAAGCTTCGACCATTTAAACAGAATCCGAAAAGGTATTGGCTATCCGGATCAATGGGGACACTAAAGAAGGCGTTCTTCAGATCAATTACAGTAAAGAACGTGGCTTCAGAATCAATTGCAGTCAATAAAGACGATATGCCTGGGACCACAGGATACTGTGGTACAATACATTTATTCAATTCGCGTAAATCGATAACTAATCGATAAACTGGAGGTGCACTCGGATCAGTGCGTTTAAGAATCGGAATGATAGGGGAATTACAGGTATTGGAGTCGGTTTCTACAACCACTCCTTGTACAATGAGCTCGTCAATGATTGTCAGTAAAGCCATTACAGCATCAGGCGGTAACTTGTATTGTCGGATTCGTGGTAAAACAACACCTTGCTTGAGTGTAACACGATATGGTTTAATGTGCATACAACCTACATCTGTGGGGCCTTGTGCCCATAACTGTGCAGGAACATTCTGTAACCTGGGATCAATATCTCTCAACACATAGTGACCTTTAAAGTCACGTAAAAATAATCTAACTCCTTCCGGAGAACAACATATGACTGCTCCTAGAGCCTTCAGTGTCTTGATACCTAACAAGTTTTCTGGACATGATTTCGTAAGCAATAAGTCTGTAGTTCGTGATAACGGACCAACTGCTAGAAGAACTGGTTTCGATACTTCATTAACAATAGGTTTTCCTGAAAAACCAAGGGAAACATTCTGTGAGCCTGAGAGGGGTGCCCCTGGAACCTCGTCGTGACTTATCGTTGTTCTGCTTGCCCCTGTATCAATCAAAAACTTTCTATCTTTCCCTAATACCTGACTATGTACATAAGGACCCTCTTGATCTACAGGAATCTCAATGAGAGGCAAGCCAACTTCCCTCTCTAGGCTGTTTCATGTGTATCGCTGATACTCGGGATAGTCAGTTTGTGCATACTGGTACATCTGCTGAGTTGCATGTTGTGTTGAGGCAATTGGCTGTGGCTGAGGTACCGCTACGGTCTGTACTGTCTGTTGTGGAGCATGCATAGGCTGTACATTCTGTGGTACGTGTTGCTGGACCTGATCCTGTCTAGGAGGACGCGGTCTCTCCTTAGTTTTGCCTGTTGCTATATTATATTTTAAAACAGTGCATTCATTTATATAATGGCCTGGCTGTTTGCAGTAGTTGCATGTCCCTTTAACGGGAACTGCTGAATTATTGGACTGTGTCATGCCCTTTTTCTGACTGTCAGCTGGAACTGACTGAGCAACTAACATTTTCATTTTCGTTTCTTTCGTACGTCTTTGTTCGTGATCATGTTCTTCCCTAATTCTGTTCTGGTGGTACTGTAACATTTGTAACATCTGGGAAGGCGTGTTTGCTTGCCATGTGCTCTCGACTTTTAATACACGATTCTTAACTTGAGGCAAGGAATTCTCAACTAGTTTCGTTACAAAAAGATGTGGGTATGACTCGCTACTTGGTTTCAGGCCACTATTAATAATAAAACATTTCTCAAATCTAGAATAAAAATCACTAGTGTCTTCATCGGGTTTCTGTTTGCAGGCTGAGATTGCACCCCAGTCTTCCTTTTTAGTTGACAATAATCTTGGCAAAACCTGTACTAACAATCCTGGTAATGCTTTAGTTTTGTCCCCAAGCCCTAGACCTGGGGTTCGAGTCGTTTCTTCATTCTCTAATGCAGCCCAATCTATCTTTTGCTCTCCCACCTCCCAGTCTTTTTCTTTGAGTTTCTCGTAAATACCGGCAGGCAGTAATACTTTCAATATTTTCATAATGTCGGGATAAGTATAGTCTCCCATAAGTAACATGTCTTTTATTTCACGGTGAAAACCTGCTGGATCTTTATCATGACTAGGTACTATTTTCTTCATTTCCAATAATTCCATTTTAGATAACGGTGTGTATACGAATACACGTCTAAGGGTGTCATCGGCATTCTGGACTGGATGTACTTCTCGTAAGGGATTCTGTCTGTCGAAGTAAAACATTTTCCTTTCTGGGGGTGGGGCTGAAACAAACTGTGGATTCAAGAAAGCACTATATCTGTGTCGCTGTTCTAGAATTACTTTAATTAAGTCGGTACCTAGACCTCTCCATTTATTCATGAGTAGTTCTATTAGTACATCAGATAAGGGACCTGGATCGGAACGTTGGCAATTATACAACAAAAGAAGGTGTTGTATCATGTACATACCAGCCAGTCGCTGTTCGTCTGGGGACAGATTCAAAAAGGTTCGCGCTACTGTATCATCATTATACATACTAGAATTATCAGCCCACTGTACTGCTGACCTGGCTAATTCTTGTTCATCCATAGAATTGAGTACATGGTACCCCATTCGATGTTGAAGTACTTTATCGGTAGCCTGAAATAGATGTTCAGGCATTTTCGGATTTGACATAGCAGAGTGAAAAAGTCGCTTGCTTTCTGGGCGTAACGTTTTATCAAAGGATCTACCCTTACCTACATAGGCTATCGTGTCTTGACTTATTAGCTGCGATGTTTCTACTGTTTTCTCTGATTCATCCTCCTCCTGGGAGGAGGCTAGATCGTCTGATTCGAGTGGCTCATCTGTTTCTCGACGAGCATGTATATCTATGATTTCTTTACGGATCTTTCTAACCATAGTATGTATACTTTTCTCTCTATCATGTTTACCCTCAGCCATGTTCTGACTCCATCTGTTCAATCTATCCATATCACTTTGTGGAAATCCTGCCTGATCTTGTTCTCTTATCAAACAATTAACCAAAAATCGCATAATTAAACCTTTGTTCTCAACTTTCTGACGTGACATGGCGTCACCAACACTCTCGGGTCCTTCTCCTGTTCTAATAAAGTGATACATTTTGTCTAGATGTTCTGGCATTTCTGGTAACATTATCAGATAATCTGTAACTCGTCTTAAGCGTAAGGACGCTAACAACATGGGTCCTGACGTACCAGGCACAGTGTCGTATCTACAATCTGTAAGCTGTTGTCTAAGCTGTTCTGCTGTGGCACCTTTAGGTATCCGTGCCATTGCGAAATCTCTCATTGTCACTCGATGTAACTGCGGCGGGGTTCGAAAACCTCCTGATGCGCCTCCTGAGCCGGAGGCTTGACTATAACCTGGCTGCGTTGGGACCTGAACTAGGCCAATCCCAAAAGGATTAAGCGTATTTATAGGGGGTGCAGGATTCGGGACAGGAGGGACCTGCTGTTGCGGACCCGGGGGCTGCTGATTATGGGGTGCAGGTACATGTGGGACGGGTACATGGGTAGGTGCATGAGTATAAGCTGGAGCTGCATCATCCAAATAGGAAGAAAGAAAAATCTCTGCTGCGGTTTTGTGGCGTAATTTAGTCGGAACCAATGGAGAGGGCAGATTCTTCGGTACTTCCGGGGTCGCCTTGGGCAGGCCCTCGGCCCGAACTGGATACATGCCATTATTAAGCGTATTTAGTTGTCGGTCTACTTGTTCTGTTCGAACTCGTATACCTTCCTCGACTAATTCGTTTTCTCGAGTTTTTTCTGTATCTTCTCTATGTTTCTCTGCTTTTCTGAATTCTTTTTCTGTACGTCTATGTGATTCTTTACGCCATAATTCTATGGCGTCTTTCTGTGACTGTCGGGCTTTCTTTTTCAATAATGCTTCCTCTACTCTCATGATGCACTCGGCATCCCATGTTCCTGAAACAGGCCATCTATATTTCTCTTCTAAGTGTTTGGTATAATCGACCCACAAGTCTAAGTACAGTATGGCATCTAAGCCATGCTTGTGGTACATAAAGTGCCCTGGAGTGTCCCTAGGTGGAACAGGCACTGCTTCTTCTAGAATCCCCTTTCTAGTTCCTATCTGTCGTAACTTACTGAACAGCGGCATTTTTGAACCTTGATACTTGATACTTACTCGAACTCGAACACCATAAATACAATATACACAGTAATGCAGATCAAACAATCACTCATACCACGACATTAAAACACATTTAAACATTTCGAACAGAAAACCACATATTAACTAGTAACATTTACTTGATGTACTGCTAAACAGCACAGATACACTGCTAAACAGTGCAGACCGGGTCTGTGTACCCAAACCCGTCTCGACCGGGGCAAACTAATGCACCCGTCTAGATGCGTCCCCAGCAACGGTACTCACCGGGAAGCACGGAACAGAAGGCCTCGGAAAACTCGACACTGGACTGGACCCTGGACCGGACTCGACTCGACTCGTGACGTAGGTACTTCGGAACTTCGGAACTGGTGGGCCTCAAGACACCTCGGTCCTTGCACTCTCGGCTGGACTCGGGTCGGGATCCTCCGCACTCCTCACCGCCTCGTCTGGGTGTCGATCGCAGTCTCAGTCACCTCCGTTGGCCTGAGGGAGATACAGGAAATCCTGCGGATGCGCATGAGTGTCCGTCCGGCTGTGGCAGGGGACTAGGCCTGCAACGCACCGCCGGCGCGTAAGGTGGGGGAGGGTCCCATCTGGGGTGTCAATTTATGTGGTAAATAAAATTACCTGGTACTTAATTTCTATGCGGTAAAGTTCAATAAAATAGCTCAATCAAAATAAGAGACACAGAGTCCGTGGCATCTGAGTTTTAAGGGGTTTTATTCCATAAAATGGAATTGGTCCGAACCAGGTAGCATGATCCATCACCACGAGGGTTCAGGAAGGGAATCATGGACATTTACAATGATTTATTAACAGTACACAGTATATATAGTATCATTACAGTGGTGTTGGGTTCAGAAGGCGTAACAGCTGAAAGAAACAAGATAAGAAACATGTGCGTAACAATATGTAATCAGAAGGCGTGCACAAGGGTGTACACGGAGGTGGGTGCCAGAAACGTCACATAGAAGAAAAAACATTTCAGCATTTCAGTCATAGAAGTGACGCAAGTGGGTGGATCCCTAGAAGAATCCTGCAGTGTCAGCAGAAATATATGGCAGAGATGCGCGTGCAGCAGCATGACGTGTGACTGACGTGGAACTGGAGGGTGAAGGGGACTTGACATTTAGCGCTAGGATTAGAGACAGAAGTCTGGTAGGTCAGATCGACTTGTTCCTAAATCATATCTGGTATTTTGTGTTTGGAGAACTGTATTATCTAGAAGGAAAGGTCTCTCGGGCAGAGGCTATTCTATACTGACTGCTAATGCGTGCATATGTGTCTACGTGTAATGCGAGGGGCCATGGGCCTACCATGGTAACAGGAGCTATGAATTACTTACATGGAGACAGAAAGGCCGGGCCCTTTACTCTGCAGCTGGGGGGATGTTTACCTAAACTACTGGACAAGAATGTATTTTCGAGGAGCGGAGCAGATAACTTGAAGGCTGAATACAGTTTTGGCAGGCAGGCAGGCAGAGCCGGGCACCACTTGCCGCGCAGGGAGTAAGTCAAAGTTCAGGGATGCAGATGCAGGTCCAGGCTGCAGCTTTCAGAGGCAGAAGTCAGGAAAAGGCTCGATGGCAGAAATCAGGGCCTTTTTCCAGAGCCATGAAAACATGAAAGTGCACCATGTAAAGACGGTGGCACGGCATACTTAGGAACTGAATTATTGATTCATTCATGGCGGATCTGAAAGAGGACATGTTAACGTTGGACGCAAATGTATTTGCGTCTTCATAGCGGGTTGTGGAGGGAACTTACATGCACTTTAAGCACGTACATGGAGCCGTTGGGGTATGTAGTAGGGGACATAATTGAGCATAAAAATTCATATTACCTCACTAGGCTCAATGACATCCCTTGTGCTTCAGACTAGGCTCGATGGCATCCCTTGTGCACAGACTAGGCTCAATGACATCCCTTGTGCACAGACTAGGTTCGATGACATCCCTTGTGCATAGACTAGGCTCGATTACATATCTTGTGCATAGACTAGGCTCGATGACCTCCCTTGTGCACAGACTAGGCTCAATGGCATCCCTTGCGCGCAGACTAGGCTCAATGGCATCCCTTGTGCAAAAACTAGGCTCAATTACACCCCTTGTGCACAGACTATGCTCAATGACATCCCTTGTGCACAGACTAGACTAGGCTCAATGACATCCCTTGTGCACAGACTAGGCTCAATGACATCCTTTGTGCACAGCCTAGGCTCAATGGCATCCCTTGTGCACAGACTAGGCGCAATGGCATCCTTTGTGCACAGACTATGCTCAATGAACTCCCTTGTGCACAGACTAGGCTTGATGACATCCCTGTTGCACACACTAGGCTCAATAGCATCCCTTGTGCACAGACTAGACTAGGCTCAATGGTATCCCTTTTCCACAGACTAGGCTCAATGACATCCCTTGTGCACAGACTAGACTGGGCTCAATGGTATCCCTTGTGCACAGACTAGGCTAAATGACATCCCTTGTGCACAACCTAGACTAGGCTCAATGGTATCCCTTGTGCACACACTAGGCTCAATGACATCCATTGCGCACAGACCATGCTCAATGACATCCCTTGTGTGCAGACTAGACTAGGCTCAATGACATCCCTTGTTCACAGACTAGGCTCAATGACATCCCTTGTGCATAGACTAGGCTCAATGACATCCCTTGTGCACATATTAGGCTCAATAACATCCCTTGTGCACAGACTAGACTAGGCTCAATGGTATCCCTTTTGCACAGACTAGGCTCAATGGCATCCCTTGTGCACAGACCTGACTAGGCTCAATGGCATCCCTTGTGCACAGACTAGACTAGGCTCAATAACAATCCTTGTGCACAAACTAGACTAAGCTCAATTGCATCACTTGTGTACAGACTAGGCTTGATGACATCTCTTATGCACTGACTAGGCTCAATAACATCCCTTGTGCACAGACTAGACTAGGCTCAATGGTATCCCTTGTGCACCGACTAGGCGCAATGACATCCCTTGTGCACAGACGAGTTTCAATGGCATCCCTTGTGCAAAGACTTGGCTCAATGACATCCCTTGTGCACAGACTAGGCTCGATGACTTCCCTTGTGCACAGACTAGGCTCAATGGCATCCCTTGTGCACAAAATAGGCTCAATTACACCCCTTGTGCACAGACTAGACTAGGCTCAATGACATCCCTTGTGCGCAGACTAGGCTCAATTACATCCCTTGTGCATAGACTAGACTAGGCTCAATGACATCCCTTGTGCACAGCCTAGGTTCAATGACATCCCTAGTACACAGACTAGGTTCAATGACGTCCCTTGTGCACAGACTAGGCTCAATAACATCCCGTGTGCACAGACTAGACTAGGCTCAATGGCATCCCTTGTGCACAGACTAGACTAGGCTCAATGACATCCTTTGTACACAAACTAAACTAGGCTCAATTGCATCCTTTGCGCACAGACTAAGCTCGATGACATCCCTTGTGAACAGAATAGAATCAATAACATCCCTTGTGCACAGACTAGACTAGGCTCAATGGTATCCCTTGTGCACCTACTAGGCTCAATGACATCCCTTGTGCACAGACTAGACTAGGCTCAATGGTATCCCTTGTGCACCGACTAGGCGCAATGACATCCCTTGTGCACAGACGAGTTTCAATGGCATCCCTTGTGCAAAGACTAGGCTCAATGACATCCCTTGTGCACAGACTAGGCTCAATAACATCTCTTGTGCGCAGACTAGGCTCAATGGCATCCCTTTCTGTTCCCATTTGCTTCCATTGATGGGCAATTGCAGTCTGTGGGTGGTCACATTGCCTCCTTTCTGTTCCCATTTGCTTCCATTGATGGGCAATGGCAGTCTGTGGGTGGTGACATTGCCTCCTTTCTGTTCCCAATTACACCCCTTGTGCACAGACCAGACTAGACTAGGCTCAATGACATCCCTTGTGCGCAGACTAGGCTCAATTACATCCCTTGTACATAGACTAGACTAGGCTCAATGACACCCCTTGTGCACAGCCTAGGTTCAATGACATCCCTAGTACACAGACTAGGTTCAATGACGTCTCTTGTGCACAGACTAGGCTCAATAATATCGTGTGTGCACAGACTAGACTAGGCTCAATGGCATCCCTTGTGCACAGACTAGACTAGGCTCAATGACATCCTTTGTACACAAACTAGACTAGGCTCAATTGCATCCTTTCGGCGCAGACTAGGCTCGATGACATCCCTTGTGCACAGAATAGAATCAATAACATCCCTTGTGCACAGACTAGACTAGGCTCAATGGTATTCCTTGTGCACCTACTAGGCTCAATTGCATCCCTTGTGCACAGACTAGACTCAATGACATCCCTTGTGCATAGACTAGACTAGGCTCAATGACATCCCTTGTGCACAGACTAGGTCCAATGACACCTCTTGTGCACAGACTAGGCTCAATAACAACCTTTGTGCACAGACTAGACTAGGCTCAAGGTATCCCTTGTGCACAGACTAGGCTCAATGACATCCCCTGTGCACAGACTAGACTAGGCTCAATGGCATCCCTTGTGCACAGACTAGACTAGGCTCAATAACATTCCTTGTACACAAACAAGACTAGGCTCAACGGTATCCCTTGTGCACCGACTAGGCTCAATGACATCCCTTGTGCACAGACAAGTCTCAAAGGCATCCCTTGTGCACAGACTAGGCTCAATGACATCCCGTGTGCACAGACTAGACTAGGCTCAATGACATTCCTTGTGCACAGACTAGGCTCAATGGTATCCCTTGTGCATCGACTAGGCTCAATGACATCCCTTGTGCACAGACTAGACTAGGCTCAATGACATCCCTTGTGCACAGACTAGGCTCAATGACATCCTTTGTGCACAGCATAGTCTCAATGACATCCCTTGTACACAGACTAGGCACGATGGCATCCCTTGCTGTGTGTTCAATTCCCTCCTGAGGCGGAAGCCAGGAGGTTGCTGTGTTATTGTGCTTAGATTTATTTTTATTATTTCCACGTTTTAACCTGTTGCACTATTTAGGTTTTAAAACATTTCCTTGTATCCTAGCTTGACTACGAAGCTTTTAAAAATCTGTATTCTTATTTAATGTGATCTCATCGCTTGACTAAAAAGTGGTTTTTATTTCTCCCTCGCCCCTTGCTTGACTTAATAAGCGCTACCTCCGATCCTATCGACTCTCCCCCGCACTTCTTCGCCACTTGGACCAGCATCAGCCGACTTTGGCACTGAGATAGCTGTGTCCCGGGCGGGCTGAATAATCTTAGCGGCCATCTTAGTTTGGGAAAGCGTTCGCACGCACTCGATTGGCCAGTATAAAAAGGGCACCCCAGGCCAGGCTCTCAACCTTGCTGTGTGTTCAATTCCCTCCTGAGGCGGAAGCCGGGAGGTTGCTGTGTTATTGTGCTTAGATTTATTTTTGTTATTTCCACGTTTTAACCTGTAACACTATTTAGCTTTTAAAACATTTCCTTGCATCCTAGCTTGACTATGAAGCTTTTAAAAATCTGTATTCTTATTTGATGTGATCTCATCGCTTGACTAAAAAGTGTTTTTTATTTCCCCCTCGCCCCCTGCTTGACTTAATAAGCGCTACCTCCGATCCTATCGACTCTCCCCCGCACTTCTTCGCCACCAGGACCAGCATCAGCCGACTTTGGCGCTGAGATAGCTGTGTCCCGGGTGGGCTGAATAATCTTAGCGGCCATCTTAGTTTGGGGAAGCGTTCGCACGCACTCGATTGTCCAGTATAAAAAGGGATGGGCATGCCTCCGCGCAACGGACGCAATCAGCGGACGCACCGGACCTGCGCCGAAGTCGTGCCAGAGTCCTGCCCGTCTGTGCCCGTCCGCTCCGAGGCCGGGCCTAGGGCCATGGCCCAGCCACTATCACCAGTCAATGAACAAGAGGAGGTAATGTCCTCTGCCGAACTAAGTTTAATTAACAAATCGCACTTAATAATAAAATACAACTCTGAGCAGCTGCGGGTTTTAAGACCCTCTCTTATAACGAAATGTAGCCGACTGCACTTAGGTGGAAAAAAGGCAGTATGCCAAGAATGTAACTTCTTTGTAACCCCAGAAGGCATAAAGGCTATTGAAAGTAGAGATAGGACTAAGAAGTACTTCAATGAACCCAAAGTAAGAACATTTTCCTTTCTCAGCTTGAATTGTCGATCATTATCAAAACACAAAGCCGATATTTTTTTTCACAACAAATTTTATTTATAGGATCGGGCAAGTAATACGCGTGGCTCCCCACAATCAGGAGAACACCACCAAGCATTTTGGTACAGTTTCAGCATAGGACCAAGCGTCCAATCAAGGAGTCAAGAGAAAGCATTTATAAGAGAACACAGCTATACCCTCCCCTACCCCTACCAACCCCAACTACCCAACCTTCAAACACCCTCCCCTGTGCCCCACCCTAACCCCGTGCACGTGTGTACAATTAGCTTCGGTGTTTAATCGTGACATGATACTCGTGGCATATTGCAAGGACTTGCATACATCAGGGGACTAATGATCTTCCTCTAGTTCTGCCGGAGGGTCCAGTGTCAACCCCCTATAATCAGCCCACCTTTTCCATACCTTAAAGTGTTTGCGGGGGCACCCTCATGCTTCAAAGATCGGTCGCTCTAGACCCATACAAAAGTCCATTCCGGCTCTCCATGCACTCAGGGGGGGGCCCTCACATCCTTCCAAGCCCGAGCCAAGTCCCTTTTGGCCACTACCAGCCCCAGGAGCAACAAATGACGTTTGTATATGTTTCCACCAACCCCCTCTAGGATGTGGAGTAGGCCCAGGCGATGAGTGCGAGGAAGAGTCCAGCCCAGCACCTCAGACAGGCATCCCCACACACACCTCCAGAAGCCAACCAGCCTAGGGCACGACCATACCGTGTGGAGCAAAGTGCCCACCGCAACACCACAGCGCAAACATTCTGATGATCCAATCAAGCCTGCTTTCCACAGAAGCTCACAGGTGTAGTAGGCTCTATGGAGAATTTTGAATTGGATTAGTCTAAACCGTATGGCGATGGCTGCCCCCCTAGGGGATTCTAGGGCTTCTCTCCAATCATCTTCATCTAGGGGGCCAATATCGGCTTCCCAAGTCGTCTTTAATGGAAGAAGGGTGGAGGAACAATGAGTGACCATTGTCTGATATATACGAGAGACTTTCTTATCCCCCAGGTCACCCATAAAGACTTTCGCCTCAATTGGACTAAATTCAGGAAGCGAGTCAATGTTGGCAATACTGGGCATTAGTGCGTGTCTGAATTGTAAGTACCGAAAAAATTGGGACTGGGGCATATTAAATTCGGTGCTAAGCGCCTGAAAGGACTTGAGCGTTGTCCCGGACATCACATGTCCCAGCTGTGAGATCCCGAATGCGTCCCAGCCATCGAATCCTGATAAGGCAGACAATTCGGGTAGCAGGCCGTTATACCACAGCGGTGTCTCAGCGGTCAGTCGACTCCACCAGCCCATGCGGCGCAGGGCCTGTCGCCATACTGCAAAGACGAGTCTTGTGACCCTCGGCAGCTTCCGGCGCAAACGGGCTGAGTAGAGTATTGTGTGGAGCGTATTGTCGCCCATCAGTGTGCGTTCCAGGGCATAGGCCGGATCCCCGCTGTCGCCATACCACCATTCGTTCAGGATTAGCAGATGAGCGGCTTGGTAATAGGACAGTAGATCCGAGGTGGCCAGGCCTCCGCAGTAAGTGGACAAGAAGCATGTACGCAGTGCTACTCTGGCCGCCCCCCCAGCCCATAGAAAGCGGCCCAAGACCGAGTTGATCTGTCGGAACCACCGGGTTGCAATCGGATAGGGATGAGTCTGCAATTGGTAGAGGAGACGCGGGAGCGCGACCATCTTAAAAATCGCAGATCTGCCAAATATAGACAGGGGCATCCGAGACCAAGTTTTGACATCAGTCTAAACTCGGTCCCAAACGGGCACTATGTTGCGTTCCCAGGCAATGTTCGCTGACTCCGATAGGAACACCCCCAGATATTTCAGACCGTTCGTAGCCACCTGCAGTCCCGATGTCCAGGGACTCGTTACGGTGTCCCCACCCAGCGCCCATAGCGTAGATTTACGCAGGTTCAGATAAAGGCCCGAGACTTCCCCAAAAATTCGCATAATTCGCATAATTTCCAGCACGCGCGGTCCTGAGTGCTGCAAATCGGTACAAAAGAAAAGGACATCGTCCGCGTAAAGTGCAATTATATCCGATAAGTTGTCGTTCCATACAAAGCCCCGCATTTGTGCATCTATACGCACCCAGGCAGCCAGTGGCTCCATGACCAGAGCGAAGAGGTAGGGGGAGAGCGGGCACCCCTGTCGGGTCCCTCGTCCAATGTGAAACGTCTCCAACACCGCTCCTGCAACACGCACAGAGGCCGTAATGTCTGTGTATAGTAGCCTGATATAGGACAAGAAGACCGGGCCTAGACGGGGCAAAAGTGCAAAAAGGTATGTCCAGCTGACGGAATCAAAGGCTTTGTTGATATCAGCTAGCAACAGAGCCGCTTGTTCTCCTGTGACTCCCATGGCGTCAATTGCTGCCTGTGCGTGTCGGATGTTATGCAGCGTCGCTCTATGAGGCATGAACCCGGCCTGGTCTGGATGCACTAGGTCTGTTATATGCGGGGATAATCGATTCGCCAGGGCCTTAGCCAGGCCTCAATATTGAGTAATAAAATGGGGTGATACGAGTCGTGTCTCTCTGGGGGTCTACCTGGTTTCTGAAATACTACGATTTCGGCATGGCGCCAGTCTCGGGGGAGTGTGCCCTGCTCACGCGCTGTCTCGAGTGCACGGTGATAATGGGACCCCAGTTGTATATGAAACTTCTTGTAAAACTCACTCGGGTAGCCACTCGGGCCAAGGACCTTCCCGGTATTAAGTTGTCCCAGGACATCGCCCAGTTCCTCAGCTGTAAGAGGTGCATCGAGGGCCCTCCTGGTCTCATCCCACACCGCCTTAGGGGGCATGCCATCGATAAAGTTAGCCACCTCGTCAGCCGATAGATGGTCGCACGGGGCGTACTGAGTTGCGAAGTATGTGGCAAAGCTCGCTACTAGCTCGACTGGGTCAGTAAGGACCTCGCCGTTGTCGGACGTGAGGCCCGGCAGTGTAATCGGCTGGAGGTTATGTTGGTAGAGTCTATGGAGCATTGTACATGACTTATCCCCTCATTGGTATATTCTACTGCGTGTGGCTAGCCACGCCTGTTTTGCCTCATCGAGTAGGATAGATGCATAGGCTTGTTGAGCCTGGAGAAGCAGTCGTAGCCCGGCTTCATCGCCCCCCACCCGGTTCTGCTGTTCCAAAGTTTCCACCTGTGTGGCCGCTTCTGTGATCATTTCTCGACACTTCCGAAGGGCCGCGGTACACCACGCGATGTCCACCGCTCGTATAGTGGGCTTCATGGCCTCCCATACCACCCCTGCGTCGATGACGCCAACTAGGTTTTCTCGCCAATATAGGTCTATCGCTTTCACATAGGCAGGCTGCTGGAGATGCCACGAGGACATCCTCCATCTAAACGGCTGGCGTTGTCTATGGAGTTCCACCCTAATCGATACCGGGGAGTGATCGGACAGGCCCCTCGGCAAGATGTCAGTGCTCTTCACCCTACACAAGCAGTCACCAGGCACAAACACATAGTCCAATCTTGAGTAGGAGCCATGCACAGCAGATACATACGTATACTCGCGTGCTGTAGGGTGCAAATGTCTCCAGGTTTCCGTCCAGCCCAGTCCCTCAGTCATAGCATGCAGTCTGGTGTGTGGGGGGGGGGGGTGGTCTCACCTACTTCCTGGCGCCGCCGGCGATCCACACACACGTCCATCACATCATTCCAATCACCCCCAACTACCGCCAGGGATTCGGTGATGTCCTCCCACACTATGAACAGCTTCTCAGCCAGGGCCCACTGCAGGGGGGGGGGCATAGACACTCCCAAAGACCACAGACTCAGTGCCTACCATGCCCTTGACAAAGATATAGCGACCCTGTGGGTCCATCCACTGCTTCTCATGGACATGGCCACCCTGCGATGTATCAAAATGGCCACTCCTCTGGATCCCCGGGAAAACCCGGCATGAAATACTTGATGATAGCCGAACCTCTGTAGACCCAGCACCCTCGAGCCCATCATGTGGGTTTCCTGGAGCAAGAACAAATCAGACTCTCTCTTTTCCCCCAGTGCAACACCGCCCCACGCTTAATCTTGTCCAGCATCCCCCTGACATTCCACGTGATCACCCGCAGAGACGCCTCGGGGAGTCTATGAGTCGTTTCAGCCATAGTCAAGTGGGACCCACCAAGCAGGTCGTCCACGCCATTGCCACTCATCGCGCACTGTAATGAACACTATTGTAAAACACACGTGCAGTCCCACCCTCCCGCCCCAGAACCCCAAGATAACATGGCGAGCAGCTCTCGCCCTACCCCAAACCCCAAAACCAACCATCAACTTATTGTCTTCACATTCCTGAACATGCCTCAGTCCCAGCTCAGCGGCCTCGTTCCTGGCCACCCGCACCCCCCCTCCCTCCCTATACCTCAAGAAACCATGAAGTACCTGTCGCGGCAAGTGTAACCCGGGTCCAAAACAGAGGGCCCAGAACCAGCCATGCCAATGGATCCCAACTCCCCAGAAAACAGTAACCTCATCCCTCCTCCCCCATTACCTCCCACATCAGTAGGAGAGCAGTAGCCCCTCATATGTAGTCCCCGAACCCCATCACACAACCCCACCCATGATCAGTGATCAGCCGCAAATCAATCTTGAGGCAGCCATGATGCTACCAGTCTATCGAGCCTCAAGAGCCCTTTCGCCGTTAGCCAGAACCTGTAATGCCAAGTGTACAAAGGGGCGCCGAGTCTTCATAGCTGGCCCTGATCTGTTCCAGAGTGATCCGAGTCCTCGGTTCTACCACTGTCCTGGGTGCCGCTGATGGAGGCCGACCGCTTTCGTGACTTAGAGCGCCGGTTCCTCCTGTTTTTGGTCATCTGACCTCCCCGTTCCTGCGATGACCCCCTCGAAGAGCCCGGGTTTAGTCCCGGTTGAGAATTCGGCCTGATCCTCACTGTTTCGTTGGTCCATTTGAAGAGGTCCTCCGGAGTGTCAAAAAATAGTGTTTGCGATTGGAAAATCACCCTCAGGCGCGCCGGGTACAGCAGGGAGTATTGGAGTTTGAGACCTCGCAGTTTTGCTTTTGCGGCCATAAATGATTGGCGCTGCTGCTGCACTAGCTTCGTATAGTCAGGGAAGATCATTATCTTTCGATTTTCATAAAGAAGAGCCTCTCTGGTTCTTGCTTCCCTCAGAATGACATCTCGGTCATGATAGTTCAGAAGTCTAGCAATTACTGCCCTGGGCCGTTCGCCTTCCGGTGGCATCTGTGTCAAGGCGCGGTGTGCGCGTTCAATAACGAAGCAGTTGGATAAAGCCCCCGGGGGCAGCCAGGGTCCCAGCCACTGCGTGAGGAATTGTTCCATGTTACCCTTCTCGCATCGTTCCGGAAAGCCAATGAAACGGAGGTTGTTGCGGCGTGCGCGCCCTTCAGCATCTTCTACTCGGAGCGCCAGGCCCCGTTGCGCAGTTTCCATTGCCGCCATTTTCTTCTTGAGGGTGCCCACGTCGTCCTCCACTACCGGCACCCTGGATTCGGCCTCCATGGTCCGTGCTACGGCATTCCGCAAGTCTTGGCGCAACAGGGTGACATCTGCGCCCACTGCACCGATTTTTGCATCTAGCATGTCCCTTGACTGGGTGATGGCCGCCATAAGTGCTGCGTTGTCCGGCCCCCCCCCTGCTGTCCACCTCCTGATGGTCCACTGGGCCCGGTGAACTTGTCAATTGTCGCCTGCTTGGTGAGGCCGCCACCTCCCCTGGTCATGGCTGCGAGTTCCTCGTGAGCCGCCAACTATGTATGCAGAGATGGCAGCGCAGGGGCCCCAAGCACCTCCGCTAAGTCTATCAGGGGAGGACTACGCAGCAGCTTCCTTTCCACTGTGGGGGCCGGATGGTCGTATCCCTGGTGGAATCCTGTGCCCGGGCCAGGTCAAGGCAGGCCCTGATACTAGCTCCCCACTCGCCAACAGTCAGCGCCCCCTACACCCTGCGGGCTGGGCAGTGTCCCTCCGCCACAATTTGCGGGCGCTACAGCGTTGGCCCAAACTCCTGCAGTGCCCAGGGACCCAGGGGGGGGGGTACTCACAGTTTGCCCCTAGGCACGTAGCCAGCCAAGGCGCTCCGGGCTGCCTGCTATTGTCCAGCCACCTTCGGGACTTCCGTTGTGTGTAGGCAGCAGGGGAGGTCCGCTCCGAGTACAGCAGTGCCCCAGCAGGTGCGGGTGAAAACTCCTGCGGCGGGGGTCATGAAACTCGAGGCTGTGGCTGCACCCGGATCACAGGGCTGTCGCAGCCGAGCAGGCAGGGTCACAGCGCCAGGAAAGCACACCCCTCCAGCGGGGCCCAGGAAGAGAATCGTCGGTTGTCCCTCGGCCCTCAGGGTAGCGAAGGTCAACGGCAAGCAGTGGGCCAGCCGACCCACACAGAGGCCGTCCGGCCGGGGATCTCCAAAATCGAGGTCCCGGCGTCACTCCGGCATGCAAGGCCTCACTCCACGTTCCTCTGTTCTGGCTCGTTCGATCACCCAGGATCTCCGCCGACGGCACCGGAGGATCCCTGGCACCACTAGCAATGTCTGCCCCACAAGGGTTGTGAGTAGTGGGTTCGGGGGCCAGGATAATTAGCCGGATCAAGTGTGGGCTGGCGGGAGCTCTAACAAGCTGCGACCGCCATTGCCGCTCGTGAAGCCACGCCCCAAGCTGAGATTTTTAATCTATTGATTGATGAAGAACCTGACGCCTTGTTCCTAACGGAAACATGGCTCCAGGAAAGCTCAGCGCCAGAAATTGCCGAACCATTACCCGATTATTATGCAATAGTAAGATTGGATCGAGTAAAAAAAGTAGGGGGAGGGATTGCTATCCTCTTCAAGAAGGAATTCAACTGCGAATTCACCAAACTACCTTGCCCCAGTTGTGAAGCGGCTATATTTAAGCTCGCTCTTACCCCCAATTATACACTATCTGGAGCACTTATATATCGTCCTCCAGGGACGGCGACAAACTGGATGACAGCCCTCCCTGAATTGATTGGCCCTTTAGTCATGAAGACATCCAATTTCTCCCTCATTGGTGACACAAATTTACATTAAGAAAACTCTAACTGTAAAAGCCACAGAGTTCATAGCCAATTTGGCGTCCCTCAATTTAACCCTAAAGAACACTGGACCTACGCACAATGCAGGACATCTCCTCGATCCGATCTTCTTAAATATCAATGAAATCACCACCCTCCCTGCTCTACCTATTAGTTGGTCGGACCATCACTTAGTTAAATTTTTGCTCCAAGTCCCTACTTTAGGTAAAGGGGACACACCCGAGCAAACACAGATTATTAGAAACTGGAAGAAATTAGATATGGACGCCCTGAATACTTTCTTAAACTCACATACGCCATGTTCAAAATCATCTGTTCGTAACCTGTCTGCAGCAGTTCAGAAATGGCGTATGACAGCCTGTTTACCAAACCTAAGTTAAAATGTAAAAATCATCGACCTCCTGCTCTGTGGTTTACAGAAACATTGAAGTAAGAAAAATCTAGGTGCAAAAACTCCGAACGCATGTGGAGAAAAACCTACTCACCAGAAGCAAAAAAAGTATATAAAAATAAACTAACTAAATATCACGCGCTCTGCAGTAAAGCAAGAGCTGAATTTGCCTGCTCTACTATTGCAGAGGCCCTTAATCGATCAAAAGCACTTTTCAAAATGGTGAAAGAACTAGCTGGCTCAAAAACATTACAAACTCCACCAGATCTAAATAAACAGCAATGTGATCTATTAGCCACGTTCTTTGTTAACAAAATGGACAACATTTATCTAGGGATCGAACAGGCCCAGAACAAAAGTTATCAGGTAAACACTGCTTCATTTAATACCTCAACTGAGGTATCTACTAATAATACTGATCGGTTTCCCCCTCACGTCCCCTGTAGTCTATTAGAGAATTGGCCGATACTTAGCACTGACACCGTCAATGAGCTACTTAGCACCATCAAATCTGGCTCACCTAAAGATCCATTACCATGCTCAGTGCTCAAAATACTTGACAAGAAGCCATTGGACACTATCACAGACCTCCTAAATTTATCTCTTCAGGAGGAGATCGGGCCAAAGGAATGGAAGCATGCCATGATCCACCCATTATTAAAGAAGGCTGGAGCTGACCCAAATTTGCCCTCAAATTTTAGACCAATTTCCCTACTACCCATATTTTCTAAGACCCTAGAAAAGCATGTACACCGTTCCTTAAATGAATTTATTATAGCTCAGGATCTGTTGCCCCCTCAGCAATCAGGTTTTCGATCAGGTTTCTCTACGGAGAATACACTGCTAGGAGTCACAGAGAATATTCGTACTATGCTGGATAGAGGTGAAACGGTTGTACTAGTATTATTGGACCTTAGTGCCGCATTTGATACAGTATCACATACTGTATTAATGAGGACACTATATTCATTAGGTATTAGAGGCCTGGCGCTAAACTGGATTAAGTCACTGCTGGAGAAATTCACCTTTCAAGTCTTTTCTCGTTCTGCGTGTTCAGAAACTCAGGTATTTAAGCATGGAGTACCACAAGGCTCTATACTAAGTCCTTTATTATTTAATTTGTAAATGAGCCCACTGGCAAAGGTAGTAGAAGAGACTGGACTACAAATGTTCTCTTATGCTGACGATTCACAGCTGCTCTTCTATCTTTCCTCTAATAAAAATGAAAACCCTTCTACTTTAAAACAAGAACTTGTGGAAATTGCAAGATGGATGCAAGAAAACTTTCTTAAATTAAACGGTGAAAAAACCGAGGTGATGATCCTGGGTAGAGACAGAGAGCTATGGGGCCCCCAACACTGGCCACAAAAAATGGGCCCGCTTCCGGTCCCCGTACTGCTGGCTCGAAACTTAGGCATCATTATTGATGATTCCCTCAACATGCATCAACAAGCAGTGAAAACGTCCGCTACCTGCTTCGTAATCATAAAAAGGCTAAAGAAGATCTGCTGGATGTTGCTAGAATCAACCAAGAAAACTGTAATCAATGCATTAATTACATCAAGGCTTGATTGCGGAAATGTATTGTATCTAGGGGCAAGGAAGGCAAAGATTCGTAGACTGCAGACAGTCCAAAATGCGGCAGCTACACTGTTATGCAAAATTCCAAATATGACCTCCACCTCTAAGTATATTCGGGATCTCCACTGGTTAAAAGTGGAGAACCGGATTAAATTTAAATCACTTTGCTTTATGCACAAAATTTACACGAAAAGAGCCCCAAAATATCTTCAAAGCCTGGTGCGTCCATATTGTCCTTCCCGTGTACTTCGATCTGCCACAGCAAAGAACTTTGTAATTCCCAAAATCAAATTTTCACGCGTAGGCGGCAAATCCTTTTCCTTTCTGTGACCCATGCTGTGGAATTCTATGCCATCTATGGCACGTAACGAGACTAGCTATATGAGCTTCAGGAAAGCCTTAAAGACCTGGCTGTTTAACATCTAAAAAAGTCTTATTTACAGCAGAACCACAGAATTAGTTCATATATGCGCCGGGAAACCCTTTTTGGGTAGCTGTTGCGCGTTATAAATGCAACAATAATAATAATAATTGTGCACAGACTAGGCTCAATGGTATCCCTTGTGCACAGACTAGGCTCAATGACATCCATTGTGCACAGACTAGGCTCAATGACATCCCTTGTGTGCAGACTAGACTAGGCTCAATGACATCCCTTGTTCACAGACTAGGCTCAATGACATCCCTTGTGCACAGACTAGACTAGGCTCAATGGTATCCCTTGTGCACAGACTAGGCTCAATGACATCCATTGTGCACAGACTAGACTAGGCTCAATGGTATCCCTTGTGCACAGACTAGGCTCAATGACATCCATTGTGCACAGACTAGGCTCAATGACATCCCTTGTGTGCAGACTAGACTAGGCTCAATGACATCCCTTGTTCACAGACTAGGCTCAATGCCATCCATTGTGTGCAGACTAGACTAGGCTCAATGACATCCCTTGGTCACAGACTTGGCTAAATGACATCCCTTGTGCATAGACTAGGCTCAATGACATCCCTTGTGCACATACTAGGCTCAATAACATCCCTTGTGCCCAGACTAGACTAGGCTCAATGGTATCCCTTTTGCACAGACTAGGCTCAATGGCATCCCTTGTACACAGACTAGACTAGGCTCAATGGTATCCCTTGTGCACAGACTAGACTAGGCTCAATGGCATCCCTTGTGCACAGACTAGACTAGGCTCAAGAACAATCCTTGTGCAAAAACTAGACTAAGCTCAATTGCATCACTTGTGCACAGACTAGGCTTGATGACATCTCTTGTGCACTGACTAGGCTCAATAACATTCCTTGTGCACAGACTAGACTAGCTCAATGGTATCCATTGTGCAAAGACTAGGCTCAATGACATCCCTCTTGCACAGACTAGACTAGGCTAGGCTCAATTAAATCCCTTGCGCACAGACTGGCTCAATGATATCCTTTGTGCGCAGCCTAGGCTCAATGACATACCTTATTAACAGCCTAGGCTCGATGGCATTCCCTTGTGCACAGACCAGGCTCAATGCCCACCCTTGTGCACAGACTATGCTCAATGACATTCCTTGTGCACAGACTAGACTAGGCTCAATGGCATCCCTTGTGCACAGACTAGACTAGGCTCAAGAACAATCCTTGTGCAAAAACTAGACTAAGCTCAATTGCATCACTTGTGCACAGACAAGGCTGGATGACATCCCTTGTGCACAAACTAGGCTCAATAACATCCCTTGTGCACAGACTAGACTAGGCTCAATGGTATCCCTTGTGCACAGACTAGGCTCAATGACATCCTTTGTGCACAGACTAGACTAGGCTCAATGACATCCCTTGTGCACAGCCTAGGCTCAATGACATCCCTTGTGCACACCTCCACTCCTGCTCGGACGCTGGCCTAAGAGGTACCGACGGACAGAGCGGGGCCTCCTTTTTCCCGAGTGGGTGCCGGGTGAGGTGAGGTGATCTCCCACAAAATGCTGGGAGAATAACGAATAGTTGGATAAACACCAGAGAACATTTGGGCTCAAAGTTTCTGGTAGGATTAATCCATATTGTCAATGCACCTAGTTTTTCACAAATTGCAGTCGCTTAATATCATCTGGTCCTGAAGAAAGCTTGGACTCACTGTCCACATAAGCTGAAACATGTCGACCTTAACGCACTGCGCCATTATATAGTCATTTTTTAAGACTATTAGGCGTTGTTTTTAACCTTTGACCCTGGGATAATACCTAATAAACATATTTTTTGTCTCAGGAGCCAATTTTATCTACAATTTACCTTCTTTTTCACGAGCACTGCACTCCATCAGTCCTACTTTTGAAATACTGTGGTTTGTAAAAGTATTTTCAAAATCCATCTCCGCATCATTACCAGGTGCGCTGGGAGAGATTTGGGTCTATGATATGTATCCCACATGACGATACTCCACCATAATGGTGGGCTGATGGGAATTTTTTCCAACCCAGCATTATCATAGTGATGACATGTTGGTCTAACGTTTTTTTTGCGCGTCACAACACACCAGCAATCATTTGGACCAAGTAACTCTTGTTTGTTTTTTCAATAGGCATAGGGGTTTGAGCTACCGTGGTCGTTAAACATTCCCCTCTGACCCCCCCACTTGTTTCTTTCAATCCCTTGTGCACAGCCTAGGCTCAATGGCATCCCTTGTGCACAGACTAGGCCCAATGGCATCCCTTGTGCACAGACTAGGCTTAATGACATCCCTTGTGCACAGACTAGACTAGGCTCAATGGTATCCCTTGTGCACAGACTAGCCTCAATTACATCCCTTGTGCACAGTCGAGCCTCAATGGCATCCCGTGTGCACAGACTAGGCTCAAAACCATCCCTTGTGCACAGGCTAGACTAGGCTCAATGGTATCCCTTGTGCACAGACTAGGCTCAATTACATCCCTTGTGCACATACAAGGCTCAATGACATCCCTTTTGCACAGACGAGCTAAAATCGCTACAGGTTTCTCCATGGAAGTAAAATATATGGTAAACAGCAATTTCATTGCATGCGTTACAACGCATGTGTATACAACGCAGTCATTACAACGACTACGTTGTTACATCGCAGTACATTACAACGCAAGGCGCAACATCAACTTGCTGTAGGGGGTAGGGGGTGCGTTCACATAAGGAATAGTATAATCTACTATTCCAACACCTACCCTACTGGAGTTGGAATAGTAAATTATACTATTCCTAAGTCCAGCGTGCCCCTACAGCAAGTCGATGTAATGACTTGCGTTGTAATGTGCTGCAATGTAACAACGCGGTCGTTGTAACAACCGCGTTGTGATCGCATGTGTTGTACATGCAGGCGATGTAAAGTTTCCTATTCAAAATGAACATGTCTCACTGGCTGCCTGGCAGAAATAGCCTCATTTTTAACTTTTTCAGGGTTTCTATAAACACCTCTTGAAACTCATTCTCCGAATCAATATACCTGTCCACACTATAATCCTCATTGACTTTTCTATTAAGTATGTAAACCGGGTATTCGCTCTAGCATCCAGTGCTATTCTCAGTTCTTCCTGGTGTGGCAAATGATCTTGCCTTTAACAACAGCATATATTTTGTCTCTGGTGTTCCTCGTAATAAGTTCCAAATTGGCCCAAAAGGAATCCTTTATGTCTATCTAAAAAACAAAACAACTTTTTAATTAGATGTTTTAAACAAGACCAAGTCCAACCCATACCATATAGAATACACAGGCTGATCAACATTGTCATCACATAATTCCATTCTGAGCAATGTACCCATACATCAAAGGAGTGCAGAGGGAACCCCCCTCCAGGCCTCAATGGAATGTAGCTTCACAGGAGCACAACTCATTGTCTATTGGACCATGGCCTGGGTCAGCATGGTTCTATGCAAATTCCTAGGTGCTCTTCACATTTTTTTCAAATCTTAACCTGTTTACAGGTACAAACCCTAGCCAAGTAAACTGGGTGCTCCAGGCCCTTGCAGAAATCCATGACCATTGACATCCCACTCAGTTCGGGCCCCTACTCTTTCCCACCCTCTTGCAATGTTTCGCTTGGCCACAACCAGTCCCAACCACAGAAAGGTTTTTGGATATCTGTTACCCTCTACATTGTCTGCAATATGGAGTAAGATTCATTTGGGCTCCCTAGGGACCCTCCACCTGGAGTCAGTCAGTGACTGTGTGCCCCCCCCCCCTAAAAAAAAACAAGATTATGAGACCTCACTGCGCTCAACGTTGGTTTTCGGACGATCTTAAATTAAAATAATTTAGCACTAAGACAAGCAGAACGCCAATGGCATCGCCACTACCTTCCAGAAAACAAGGTTTTCTTTTTAGCCATGATGATAGAATATAAAAATCTGTTTACCCAAACAAAGGCTAGCTACTTCTCTCAAAAATTATTGATGCATCTAACAAATCTAAAGAGATCTTCTCTACAGTTGACCAACTTTCCAAACCCGATAGAGTCACGCCTGGGCTGGTTCCCACGCAGTTTTTATGTGACTCTCCGAATTCTTACTTTTTAGAGAAGATAGCCACCATCAAGGCTAGTATCTCTTCTGTGACATGTTGCCCACCTGCTCTTAAAAATTATCTCTGTCCTCATCTTCTTGACAGAATCCCTCCGATCTCGGAAGAAAACTTCCTGAACCTACTAAAAAAGGTCAGTTCTGGCGCTTCCCTGGATTGCTGTCCCCCGCATATTCTTCGAGAAGCATTTACTACTTGTACTGATCCTCCCCGGCTATTGTTACATAATTCTCTTAAACTTGGCATTGTCCCGGACTTCTTAAGAAGAGCAGAGATTATCCTAATCTTGAAGAACCAGGCGATGACCCGTCGGCTCTCAGTAACTATCGGCCCATTTTACTGTTACCTTATCTGGGTAAAGTTTTAGAGGCCCATCCAACTAACTGTATTAGCTCTATTGTGGAACACTTCCAGGTTTTGGACACTCGCCAGGCTGGTTTTAGACATGCACACTCGACCGAGTCTGTCATCCTCGCTGTTATGGATGTACTCGGGGAGGGGGGGGGGGCGGATCTAGGCACTACCCAGGCTCTGATTCTGATGGATCTATCGGTGGCTGTTGACACGGTCGACCATGGTATTTTGATCGACTGTGTCAGGAATGCTGGTTTCCAGGGGCTGGCACTAAAGTGGCTTTCCTCCTTCTTAAGCAATTGGACTCAAGCAGTGCGCCTTGCCAATTTCTCTTCTGACAAAAGAGACATTACCTGTGGGGTTCCTCAGGGCTCCTCTCTTTCTCCACTTCTTTTCAAACTTTATCTTCTCCCCCTGATTCACTCTTTGAGGGAAAGGAATGTCAGTATTTTTAACTATGCTGACGATCTTCAACTGGTGTTTAATGTTGATTCATCTCCATCATCTGAGTCCAACGTCCATGATACGATGGTTTTTATAAGTGACTGGATGAATAACAACCAGCTGAAGTTGAATCCGGGAAAAACAGAGCTAATCTCCACAGGTGAGTTGTCTAACCCTTGGCACTCCAATTTTTGGCCCCCTAAACTTGGTAATCCCCCTACGCCAGCTGCCCATTCGAAGAGTCTGGGGATTAGTATTAGCAATGATCTGTCTATGAAATCCCAATCAGCTCGGTAGTTTCTGCTAGCATTTTTCAGTTGTGGAAAATAAAGAAGATCAGCAGATTTCTGAGCAGAGAAGCCATGATCTTGGTCACTCTGGCTTTAGTGAACTCCCGTCTGGATTATGCCAACTCATTGTACGTGGGCATTCCAGCATACCAGCTTCAGCGTCTTCAGCTAGTTCAAAATCAGGCGGCAGGCTGATTTTTCATCAGCCTAGATGGCATCATGTCAGCCCATTAATGAAAAGCTTACATTGGCTCCCAGTGAGTAAGCAGTGCATTTTTAAGATGGGCTATACTATTTTTAAAGCACTACATGGCAATGGTCCGGCTTCTGTCTCGGCGTGTCTCCCTCTCGTAACCTCAGATCTTCTCATGTCAACCTGCTGGAAATTCCCTTAGCCAAACGGAAGAAGCATGGTGGACTTCGGTTCTCTGTTCTTGCACCGCAACCTTGGAATTCCCTTCCTGTGGCGCTAAGGTCTTTGCCCTCTCTTGCCAAATTCAGGAGGCAGCTACAGACCTACAGACCTGGCTGTTTACCCAAGCATACTCTGATTGAGCCTCCCTCTTGCCATGGCTCCAATCCTCGCATGCGCGCCAAGAAACCATTGGTGTACACGCGCTTAATAAGTGCTTTTAACATTACATAACAAGATGAATACCTGGACACCTAACAGCATTCACTGGAATGATTCAAATCGCTGGGAGTCTGAGGGGACAGCAGGAGATCAGGCGCAGCAGTGTTCTGCGTAAAGTCCACATCCGACTCTGAGGCCGACTACCTCCCTTGAGATCCCTCTAGGTCCAGCGAATGTGCCATTTGTCTTCGACGCTGGTTCATTCACCATGGGCAGCGTTCCAGTCTCCGGGAAGTCATCCAGGGGGGTGCCCTCCCTGGCAACCCCCTCTTCCCATCCTCACTTGCAGGAAGCGTACCATGGTTCCGTAGATTGGGCCATTCCTTAGACGAGTCCAATGCTGCCTCTGGGATACAAAAAACATAGTTACTGCCCTCTGTTACACTCGTTTTTTGTGCCTTTCTGCCCTCTGTTCCACTCATTTTTCCTTTGTTTTTTGTGCCCGTCCGCCCTCTGAGCCACTCAGTTTTCCCTGTTTTTTGTGCCCTTCTGCCCTCTGTTAAACTCGTTTTTGCTTCGTTTTTATGTGCCCTTCTGCCCTCTGTTCCACTCGTTTTTGGTGCCTTTCTGCCCTCTGTTCCACTCGTTTTTTGTGCCTTTCTGCCCTCTGTTCCATTTGCTTTTCCTTCATAACCGGCGCTCTCTGACGACTTGTCAGCCACCCCTCCTACGGGATCCCTAATTCCACCATTGAGCTTACCTGCGGTGTAAGTCACGTCTCCCACTGCTCCGCACTGGCACCCGACGATGATGTAACAAGAGTCAGACTCTCAAAAGAGGAGTCTTCAGCTCCAGGAGAGGAGCGTCATTCTCTTCGCCCGCCCCCACCCCAGCTTGGCTCCAATCCAAGCGGCTGGTTTGGGTGAGGGCGAGCAAATGGAGCCGGAAGGCCTAATAGCCGAAAATACCACCAAATACTACTGAAGGGCTACGCGAGCTACTCCCGGGGTCTCCGCGAGCTACCGGTAGCTCGCGATCGACCGGTTGGAGACTCCGGCGCTAGACTCAGGAGGGGTAACATTTACTATTCCCACTCCTGTCAGTGCAACAGTAGAGAGAGAGTGTAGTTCACTTCAAACAAATATCATATTTTAACAACTCTATTTAATACCAAAACGTATAAATATTGAAATTGTAATATTATAATTTTTTATTTTAACATATATTACACAAATGACATGATTAATTTATTTTTTAATAATTGTCAACTATCACAAATAATATTAATCTCATTAAAATACCACACTATTTTCTGAAAAATATAACAGCCAGATTCTTAAGCTACTACGACCACACGGTCCCTGGATAATGCATTAACAGAGACAAGTGTCTGTGTGAACTACATTTTCCTTCTTCCGGAGCTTCCACACAAGCCTGAAACAAATCCAGCAACATTTCCCACTCAATTGGTGGATCAATAGAAGCATATTGGGAAGGTGGTGGTGGCAAGATGATTCTAGTTTTAATAATTTCCTGAGAAAACAATATACTAAAACCATAATAGTCACCATGGTCCATTCCTTCTTTGTAGCCGTCAAATACTACTATTGGCTCTGCAATAACACTGATAATTTGAACCCAGGAAGTATCCGTCACAATGAAACAAGGAACATTATTGCATACTTGATCCAGGCTCAAACTCGCTGCCAATGTCACCCAAACCATGAAAGGGCAATTTTTATGGTACCTCAACTAACGACTTTCTGCACAGACTCCAATTCACTGCAAGCGAAGTCAACCACAGACAGAGCAAGCTTACCATCAGCCAGCTGCAACTGAGGCTTGTGCACACTTGCATGTTTTTATCACTTCACTGTAATCAGCGCCAACAAGCCATAAATTGGAAACCCCACACTCATCTCACACTCTGCAGAGATTCTTATTCACCACAACAGCACCAGCCATCTGTTGTGCTCTATGTGCCTGTACAATTCAACCTAAGACTTCCACACTCCTTACAGAATATTTGTGAATTAAGCCGGATCTTGGGGCTTAGTGGACTAATGTGTCTGCTGTATGGGTCTGTGTTTGACCTCATGGTCACCGGTTTAAATCCCAGTGGTTCCACTCAGCCTTTCATCCTTCTGAGGATGATAAAATGAATACCATTGAGCTGGGTAACAATATACATCTGTTCATCAGTGCAAAGATACCCTTTTAGGTGAATGTGTGCTTTACAAATACATATTATGTTATTTCTAAATGTTCATCCACAGGAGAATCTTAGGGATGAATAACAGCTGTTTATTTGGCTTACTCAGAAAGACGAAAGACTAAGTGGATGTGCCTGGATTGGAACTTGTATGTAAACGCAGGTTTCAGTAGTGGATGCATTAGTACACTGAGCCACCAGACTGCTTACCATGGTCAGTTCAGTGATGGTCATCGTGCTGTAACTCCCCTGTCATGCTGCAGCAACAACGGGACTCTACAGCTGCCATGCAGCACTCCTCACAGCGCTCCGTTGGACCAGCTCCCACTTGCCTCTAATGTATAATCACTCCCCAATATTGAGACTAATGGGGTATATTTTATAGATCACCACAATCTCCAAAGACGTCATCACACTCACATCTGTCACTGGAAACATTAATTAATGTCAATTAGGTACCCAGTACCTGAGGATACAGAGAGAGAATTCAAAGGTAGGTCAGTATATACATCCTAAAGGTAGGACAGGGGTCTGCTCCTTTTGAACTGGGACCCTGAGATACCCAAGTGGGTATCATGCTTCAACATAGGGCTTGCTCATCGTCGGGCTGGCACTGTAATGCCCAACTGGCATCCTTCAAGGGGTTCTTTAACAGAGATCTTAATTCCAAGCCATAATGTGATGTGCGGGTGTAGAGCAGTGAGGTGTGGTTGTGTGTCTAGACTGTTTTAAGTGCATAAGGGTAAGTAAAATAGACTGGGTAGTACTCTAAGCAGTTTTATTCTGTGAGTCTATTCTTCTAATTAAAAACAAATTTAGCGGACCAACGGCAAAATGTTCAGTGGTTGCTAGTATCGAAAGGTCAACATGTTTCTTGCTTCATATGTCACATATGTCACAAAAGGGATCAAGTCGCAATTCATCAGGACCAAAATTATAATACTCATCTACACAGTGGTTGAAAACCTACTTAGTGTCAGGGAAACAGCAAGCACTAGAAAAACCTAAAAGTGGAGTACCTTGAGATACCGACCCATCTGGGGTGGGTAACAAGTATCATCAAGTTGTGGCAGAGGGAAAGCTAAATTTTAGCATCGGTTTTGGTGCAGCTAGTTAGCCGGATGACCTACACTCGCTCTACCAGCTCAGTAGCTGGCAACATCAACTCATCAAAAGATCTGCGCAACGACATCTCACATTTCTTCTGCAGCAAAAATGAAACCATATACAGCTACTTCCCCTGAAATCAGACCGCCTGGCCCTCTCAAGAACTCTCCTGAGGAAGTCAACACAATCACCACATGGGACACCATTAGTATAGAGGAAATTACAACGCTCATGTAGACCATTCACTTCACTCGGCCCCAGTGTATCCCTGCCCCAACACGCCTATGACAAAGGAGCATTGCCTGTCAGCAAGGCCCTCAACCCTATTCTCAACACCTCCATCAGTACAGCCCCTTCCTGGAGCTATGGGAACATGCAGCTGTTAACACCCTCCTAAAGAAACCCTCAGCTGACTTAACCAAATTCACCCATTACTGTGTGTTATCCTCCCGTTAAAGACCTTGGGCCAACCCCCACTTCCTGCGTGCAAGTAAGAAACCTCGAATTCATGAGAGATAACGCACTGGACATGACCGCCCAAGTCAATGTAGTGGTCTCGGCCTGCTACAACACACTAAGGATACTTAAGAAAATCTTCATGTGGCTATCTGACACCACCAAGAAAATTATCACCCAAGCCCTCATTACCAGCAGACTAGACCATGGTAGCACCCTGTATGCAGGGGTTACCAATCAGCTCACAAGAAGACTGCAGACCATCCAAAACGCAGCAGACATACTAGTCCTCAACCTACTACACCAAGCACACATCACACCACACCTAATAAAACTCCCCTACCTCCTTATACACAGACTTGGACAATTTAAGCTCGCAGCCACACCTACAAATCTCTCCATAACATTGGCCTTGCCTACCCAAGAAACCATATTCACTGCCACCAACCATCCAGATACCTCCGCCTTATTGGTCTCTCACTAGCACACACACCACAAATACACAAAAGGAATGCAGGAAGTGCGCCTTTTTGTACCTGGTCCCTAAATCCCAGAACAACATCCTAAAACACATCCGAGCCTCTTCCTTTCTTCTTAATTTTCACAAGGAGCTGAAGACCTGGCTTTTAGAGTAAGCCCCCAGGGTTGGCCTCACACACCTGCTACAGAGCACCTATTATCCTCAGGGGTAATTAGCTCTCTATATAAACACCCATACCATAACTTTACAAAATGTCCTGCAATGCAGCGCCGCTTTGTATGAGAAGAAGAGTGCAGGAGAGTGCCTTATCGTCTAGGATATACCACTGTCCTGCTCTCTACGCAGTGCTACTGCACAATCAGACTGCCAGCACCATACACACACCATAGTGCAAAGGTGCCTGTGGCATGGCTAGCAGGGTTTTGCACTGGAGTTGTACCTTTCCAGTTCAAAATATTATCGTTAGACTAACTTTTCAAATTCTCTCACTTTGCATGTGTGCGTAGCACGCAAGCAAAGTCGGGAAATATTGGAGAAAAGTTTCGCCTGGCTAACGCCAAAACGGTGTTATCTTTTCATGCAAACCCCTGTCTGCTTATTTCAGTAAACAGAGCTTTGCATCAAAAACAATGGGTGTTTGCATGGGAATGCCCAGGTACTACCCATGGAATGCCCTATTGTGCTAGGTGCTACTTTGCGTTACTTTCAGGCGACTTTCTAGCTGCAAGGCAAATTCCAAATAAACATTTTGCGCCTACTTGCATCACTTTTGTGTGCAAAGCTGATGCAAAATTCTAGTAAATATACCCCAGTAAGGAGTTCTAACTTTGCTAGGTAGTTTCTTCCAAGCATGATCTCTAAGTATAAGAACGACAATAGATACGCAGCAAAGATACCAATTTCTCCAGCCAGCCTGATGTTCCCTCATGCTACACACCTTCTCTTCTCCACTCCTTCTATGTCATATATTCTATACTAAAATCAGAGCTTAATTTGAGCCGGTGGTTTCCTGTGCTCGGCACCAGCACCTATTTGTCAACACCAGGGCTAAAGCAGTCTATTACATGGTGGTGTTGTTATGCTAATGTGGAGGTGAGCACAACTATAGTTATTTAATAATTCATTACACATTAGAAATGACTAATACCTGCCCCCAAACCATTCTAATAGCTTTGGGGGCCTGGAATAGCCATATTTGTCACCCTGCAGGAATGTGATACCTTGTAGTTGTGTTCAATCAATCAATCAATCATAACACTTGTATAGCGCGCTACTCACCCGGGAGGGTCTCAAGGCGCTTGGGGGAGGGGGTCCACTACTGCTCGAACAGCCAGGTCTTGAGTTGCCTCCTGAAGGCGAGATGGTCCTGGGTCAGTCGAAGGTGGATGGGGAGGGAGTTCCATGTCTTGGCCGCCAGGTAGGAGAAGGATCTGCCTCCGGCGGTGGCTCTTCGGATGCGTGGTACGGCGGCGAGGGCGAGGCTGGTAGATCGTAGCTGGCGGGTGGGCGTGTAGAAGGTCAGTCGGTCGTTGAGGTACTTGGTCGTGGAGAGACTTGTGTGCATGGGTGAGGAGCCTGAACATGATCCTCTTGTTGATGGGGAGCCAGTGCAGGTCCCTCAGGTGGCCGGAGATGTGGCTGCGTCGGGGGATGTTCAGGATGAGTCGGGCGGAGGCGTTCTGGATGCGTTGGAGTCTCCTCTGTAGCTTGGCTGTGGTTCCGGCGTAGAGGGAGTTTCCGTAGTCCAGTCGGTTGGTGATGAGTGCCTGGGTGACCGTCTTCCTGGTTTCGGTTGGGATCCATCAGAAGATCTTGCGGAGCATGCGTAGGGTGTTGAAGCACGATGTGGAGACGGCGTTGACTTGTCTGGTCATCGAGAGGGAAGAGTCCAGGATGAAGCCCAGGTTGCGTGCGGGGTCTGTCGGTTTGGGAGCGGTGCCCAGGGCAAGAGGCCACCAGGAGTCGTCCCAGGCGGAGGGCGATGGTCCCAGGATGAGGACTTCCGTCTTGTCCGAGTACAGTTTCAGGTGGCTGTTCTTCATCCACTCGGCGACGTCTTTCATCCCTTCGTGTAGGCTGGCTCTGGCGGTGTCTGGGTCCCTGGTGAGGGAGAGGATCAGCTGGGTGTCGTCGGCGTAGGAGATGTGGTTGAGGTTGCGTTGGCGTGCGATGGCTGCAAGTAGTTTCATGTAGACATTGAAGAGGGTGGTGATCCTTGTGGTACGCCACAGATGACTTCGGTGGCCTCGGATCAAAACGGGGGGAGGCGAACTCTCTGTGTTCTTCCGGCGAGGAACAAGATGATCCACTCCAGTGCCTTCTCTTGGATGCCGATGTTGCTGAGGCGTTGAACTAGGGTGCGGTGGCAGACCGTGTCGAACGCTGCGCAGAGGTCCAGGAGTGCCGCTGTTTCCCCATTGTCGAGCAGGGCTCGGATGTCATCGGTGGCTGCGATCAGTGCGGTCTCGGTCATGTGCTTGGCTCTGAAACCGGATTGCGAGGGGTCGAGGGATCCGTTCGTCTCGAGGAAGGCGGTCAGCTGTCTGTTGACGATCTTCTCGATGACTTTCGCAGGAAAAGGGAGGAGCGAGATGGGACGGAAGTTCTTGAGGTCGGTGGGGTCGGCTGTTGGTTTCTTCAGTAGGGCTCTGAGCTTGGCGTGCTTCCAGCTCTCCGGGAAGGTGGCGGTGTTGAAGGAGGTGTTGATGATGTTCCGGAGTTGGGGTGCGATGGTGGAGTCGGCCTTGTTGAAGACGTGGTGGGGGCAGGGGTCGGTCGGAGATCGGGAGTGGATGGTGTTCATCGTGCGGGCTGTGTCTTCGGTGGTCACCGTGGTCCAGGTGCGGAGGGTGGCGGTGGGGGCGTTGGTTCGACGGTTGGGTGCGTGGATGGTGCGCCGAATCTGTTGTGGATGTCGGCCATCTTGCGGTGGAAGAACGAGGCGAGAGAGTCGCAGAGACCTTGTGAAGGAGTGCTGTTGTTGTTGCCGGTGCAGGGGTTGGAGAACTCCTTGACGATGCTGAAGAGTTCCTTGCTGTCATGGGCGTTGTGGTCCAGTCGTTCCTTCAGTGATTTCTTCTTGGTGGTGCGGATGAGCTGGTGGTGCTTGCGGGTAGCTTGTTTGAGGGCGGTCATGTTGTCTGTGGTCTGGTCGAGGAGCCAGGCTTTCTCGAGGGTGCAGCAGTTCTTCTTAGAGTCCTTGAGTTCGCTGGTGAACCAGGAGGCCTTCTTGCTTCTGGGTCTGCTGGGAGGGTTCTTCAGTGGTGCGAGGTCGTCGGCGCAGGCGGTCAGCCACTGCGTGAAGTTGCGGGCTGCTTCGTTGGAGTCCGTTGTGCTGGCGGGTGGGCTCTGGCTAAGGGAGGTGGTGAGCTGGTCGGCGGTGATCTTGCTCCAGCTCCTGTGAGGAACCTTTTGCGGGTGGTGGTGGGTCGTGGTTCTTCTGAAGCTGAAGTGGACGCAGCTGTGGTCGGTCCAGTGGAGTCCGGTGGCGTGGCTGAAGGTGATGTGCTTGCTGGAAGAGAAGACGGGATCAAGCGTGTGGCCGGCGTAGTGAGTGGGGGTGTTGACCAGTTGCTTGAGTCCGAGGTTGGCGAGGTTTTCTAGCAGGGCGGCGGTGTTGCGGTCCTTGTTGTTCTCCAGGTGGAAGTTGAGGTCCCCTAGGAGGATGTAGTCGGTGGAGCGGAGGGCGTGCAGGCTGATGAAGTCCGTGATGTCTTCGCTGAATTGGGTGCGTGGTCCCGGGGATCTGTAGACGAGGGTGCCTCTGAGGGTTGTCTTTGGGTCGGTGTGTATCTGGAAGTGGAGGTGCTCCGCGGTGGCGAAGGTGTCGTTGGAATCGGTCAAGATGCGATGGTGTTCTTGTGGACGATGGCGATGCCTCCTCCGGTCTGGTTGATGCGGTCCCTCCTGATGATCTTGTACCCGTCCGGGATGGCGATGGCGATGTCGGGGGCTGAGGAGGCGTTCATCCATGTTTCCGTGAGGAAGGCGATGTCTGGTGATGTTGTGTCGAGGAGGTTCCAGAGTTCCACGGCGTGTCTGTAGACGGAGTGGGTGTTGAGCAGGATACACTTGAGGTGGTTGCTGCTGGTGTCTGGCTTGGCGGGTGCGGTGCAGGTTCGGAGGCAGGTGAACTTGCAGGTTTTGCAGGTGAAGGGTCCGTGGATGCGTTTCGGGGTGGCCCAACAGCAGGCGGGGTTCCGGCCAGCATTGAGTGCGTGAGGGCAGCGGCGTCATAGGTCTGTCGGGTCATCTTGCATCGGCGAGGACCAGGGGTCCTGGGGCTGGGCGCGGTCCAGGCGCAGAGGGGCTTGCCTTTGGCGCGCCTTCGGCGCACAATCGGCGCGCCCACTGCGCGTCAATGCTGCGCGTGGGCGTGGGCATCATAAGAAGGTAGCCGGGAGGGCGGGTCAGCTGGGTGGCGGGAGCGGGGCGGCCAATGGGCTGTCGGGGGCGGGGCCGCAGGGAGGCAGCGGCGGGAAAAGACTGTGGCAAGCGGGCGGCTCAGCGGCGGCTGGGTCGCTCGTGACAGGCTGAAAACAGGAGGCAGGCAGCGGCAACAGCAGTGACGCATGGGGGTGACCTCGCCTGGAGCAGGCTCAGCGGTCACTCCCACGTGGACAGTGTGGTCCCCTTAAGAAGGTAGCCGGGAGGGCGGGTCAGCTGGGTAGCGGGAGCGGGGCGGCGAATGGGCTGTCGGGGGGCGGGGCCGCATGGAGGCAACGGCGGGAAAGGACTGTGGCAAGCGGGCGACTCAGCAGCGGTTGAGTCGCTCGTGACAGGCTGAAAACAGGAGGCAGGCAGCGGCAACAGCGGTGACGCGTGGGGGGTGACCTCGCCTGGAGCAGGCTCAGCGGTGTCACTGGCAGCGCTGATGGGGACAATGATTGGAGCAAGCTGCAGTGGCCTCCTGACGAGGTTCCTGGCACTTATTTATTTTCAAATCAAGCTCAGCCTAAAATTCACTTCTCCACCACATTTACTTCACATGGTCCATATTTCACAAACACATGCTACAGTCCACACACAATTCACCAGCTCCCTCTACATGGGCAGATACCACAACTTCTCGATAGGTGTCCTAGTGACGTGAAGCTGTCTGTTAACCTCGTGCCCTTCCCTTCGGTGGACTCCTCAGCTGTGCCTCTCTGCGTTCGCAGGTCACAGTGCCCTGGGTACCTGAGGTACTATTTACCAGGGGCTGACATGTGGCCAGAGATGCCAATTGGGTTTAGGCTTTAGTCCAGTTTTTAGGGAAGAAACACAGGCCCTGTGTTCCTGATTGGCAGGGACCCAGGGCACACCAAGGAAAAGTGCATCAGTCGTTAGGCAAAAAGTGGGGGGGTTACTGCAACAGAAACCCACTTTCCTACACCAGGGCCAGAAATGTTGCCCAATGTACTTACCTCCTTTATGTATCTATATACTTTCAATGTACTTATGGGTCTATATATTTATCACTTTCTTCTACATTAGCATTTCGAATGCACTTCCCTATTTCTCAGCCTATACTTCGCTCAATATATCTTCTAGCCCAACCTTCTGACTCATATCAAACTTCTTTCTACTACTCTTTCCAATGCACTGCCCTATCTCTCATCCTATACATCTATCAATATATCCTCTACATCCACTCTCTCATTTATCCCAAATCCCATACCACTACTATGATCCCCAAAATAACCCTTTCAAGACTCTCCCCTACTCTACCCCTCCTTGCATCATCTGACACCTCTTTTACTATACCGATCCCCTAAAACAAACCTTTCTTAACTCTTCCCTCTTTTCTACCTCTCCCCAACCCTTCTCAATCAAAATAACTGACTAACATATTTACCACTAAAAATACTTTCATGTTTCACCATACTAATTCAACACTAATCCTGATGGGTTCCAGAGTAGCGTGCTACTTGCGCTTCAAATCCCTATCAGGGGTAGGAAGCGCTATATAAATACAAACGTCTTTCCCTTCACTATCCCGCCACCTACCTTTCTCTACCCAAATAACTGAATAACATATCCACTACTCAAATTACTTCATATTTATAGTATACTAATTTTCAACACTAATTCTTTATGGGTTCCAGAGTGGCGTGCTACTCACCAGAAAAGCGCTTCAGCACCCATCAGGGGTAGCAAGTGCTATATGAATGCGAATCTGTCTTCCCCTTTTATCCCTCCACTATCCTTCTCACTCCAAACAACTGACTAATATCCACCACTGAAATTACTTCATATTTCACCATATTAATTCACCACTAGTCCTTTATGGGCTTTCTGAATAGAGTGCGTCAACACCCCATCAGGGATAACAAGCGCTATATAAATACAAACCCTTTTCCTCCTCTATCCTCCGGCTATCATTCCAAATCCAAATAACTGACTGACCTATCCACCACTTAAAATGTACTTGCATGTTTCACTATACTAATTCAACACTAATCCTCTATGCGTGCTACTTGTCGAAAAAGCACTTCAACGCCTTGTCAGGGGTAGTAAGCGCTATATAAATGCAATTACAATACAATACAATATATCTACGTGCTCCACTGCATTTTGAGAGAACGGGGTCTGACGTAATACAACCGGCCCTCTAAACCCCTGTCCTTACTACCTGGTAGTGCAGCCTCGCTTTTCTGCTTGAAAGAAAGATGATTGGCAGAGTGGTAGCCAGGTCATTAACCAAAGCGAGCCAATGGCCATTACTTACGGGGTATTAACCTGAAAATCATTTCCATCAGGTGTGTTAATATGATAAGTTCAATAAAACACACCAACACTACAACACCCAGAATGCTTTAGGTTGCCATGTGTGCGCCCAGGAATGTAAACAGTGTCTATGATGACATGGATTTCGGAGGTCACTGTAGTGTCTGAGCATTAGACACGTTCTAGTGTTTGCAGCCTGTAAGCACACATTACACACACCCAGCACCTACGTCACTGGGTCAGGCGACGAGGCCAATAAATGGGGCCGGGCGCACGTGCTCGTGGCCATTCCCACTACCCCCATCTGGTGTCTGCGTCCACATTATTGCTGCTCCTGCAACATGCGGGCCTAGGGCCCTTCACCAACTTTACACTGGCGACAAGGCCGGTAGTGCAGCTCATGCGTGCCACTACCCACAGCAAAAACAAGAGAAAAGGGGAAGAGAGCTGCCCGCCTGAAGGGCATCCCCTGCAGCAAGAAAGCGCTCAGCGGCACGTCGGAGCCCCACAGAGACCAGGAGGCCCACGGCATGCCGACCGGAGGCCACCCGCTTCAGCCGCCACCAACAAGTGCCACCAGGGCAGAGCGGACCGCCCAGTGCCCACCTAAGACGGCCGCGAAGCAGTGACCCCACGGAGAGGTGTACCGGCCGGGCGGAGCCCACCCGCCACGACCGCGACAGAGCATCAGGCCCGCCGGCCGAAGGTGAGCCCCAGGGGCGAAGTGACTTTCATGAACTATGCCCAATTATAAGCAGGACCAGCGGAGCCCACCCGCGGCCTGCCCGAGTCGTCCCCTGTCCCCGCCGCATGACGGAGTGGAGGCAGCAGCGGGGCAAATCTACTGCAAGCGGCGTGGGGAGTGCTGCCGGGCCCGTAAATAAAGGGAACAACGAGGGGGAGGGAGCGGAGTAGCTAACCGCCTCCCGACCCCCCTCGCAACGTTTGTCTAAGGTCTACTGCAAGTGGAGCCCACCCGCGAGTGCAGCGACCCCCTGCCGGACAATCCGTAGTAAAAGCGGAGCCCACCCGCAACAAGACACGAAGACCCCAGCATCACCCCCCCCCCCGCCCGCGCAAGGACTGCTAGACGCCACCGCGGGCAGGGAGGACAGAGGGAAAAGTAACTGCCGCCCGCACCGCCTCGGGGTGCCCTGAATCGGGCATTGAACACCCTCCAACACACGGCTGAAGTGGAGCCCACCCGGTCAGCACGGAACACACAGCGACCCGGTGTACACACACACACACACACCCCCCCCCCCCCGGCAGCGTGTGGACGAAGAAGCGGCTGCAGGGAGGGGGGGAGAATGCATGGAGGACGAACAGTGCCTCAGCTGCAGCGCCGGCTCTCCCCCGCCTCGCGGAACGAGTGTGAAGTCTAGGGCTTCCGCGGGCGGGGAGAGCAACAGCCGACAGGACTGCCTCCAGCGATCAGAGTGAACCCCCCGCAGCCCGAGAACATTTGGCCTACTGCGAGGGGGAGGTAGAAGCCTGCATGCGGCCAGCGCCGCCGAGTCCGAATGTGCCCCCACAGCAACAACAAATGAAAGTGCCGGTGCACCCGGCAAGTACGTGAGCATTTGCCCCGTGATCTATCATAACAGTGCCTTACACAGAATGTGCCCGAACAATGAGCCTGTGCCTATGCAACACTGGGAGCAATCGGGTGCCTGTGCCTCTCTGCCCCAATAGAAAAATATGCAGAAGGAGAGAGACTCACCGGGTCACAGCAGCAGCTCCAGCCCCCTGTGTGCAGCCGGTGAGGGACAGACAGTAGAGCCCACAACACAGGGAAGACAAGAGCCACAAGTCAGGCTGCTGCCAAATCGGAGTCTACCGCCATCTAGTGGCCGAAGAGGAAAAGCGCACCTGCCGCTCAAGAAAAGAAAACAAGCATTGCACAAGTGCACAACAGAAGATAAGTCAGCAGCAGCAAGGGGCAACAGACTGAGTAGCGCCCCCAAGGACAATCTACTACCAAGCAGCAAGTAAGTGCGCAACCACGCAGGAAACACCCACACGCACCAGCAAGGAGTCGGCAGTCGCCACTTCCAACGCAACGTGGGAAGAGGCACGAACGCCTCAGCGAGAACTCAAGCACTGACAGAACGTCTAGAGGGAAATGACTGCCAAGCACTGGAAGAACATCCAGGAAAAAGACTGCAGTGATCAGAAGACGGAGAGAGCAGCGACTCCTAGTGGCCACAGGTGTTCACCGCAGTATCAACTACTCCCGCCAACGGTCCAATGCAGCAAGTACCCGACGACAGCCAAAGCAGCAAGTACCCAACGACACGCAACAGGCGTCCAAGAGCCCTGAACAGTAAGTGCGCAGATAACGCGCCACATGGCAACGCACAGCCACCGCAAGGAGAAAGAAGAGCGCAGGCAGCGCCATCGCGCAGAACAGTTATCGCGGACGACCACTCGACGTGGCGCCTCCCAGGAGCCGATCAGCAGAATGATCGCCCATCAAGTGCTGACCCACGACGGGTCCCCAAACAAAAAAATTGTTAAAGCGCCTAGTCCGACAAGACGACCGAAGATAACCTGCCAGACATCGGCAGAAGTGGACCGCCAAACGGTCCAGGATGTTCAACCAAGACAAGGTCTACGGACGTGGACCCAAGAACGTCACCAACAGGAATCAAGAGAAGAGGGTTTGCGACACCAACTCTGGCTGCTGAGGAAGAAGGAGAAAGTGTCCCCGACGGGGACAAGACCAGGGGTACACATGCAGCGGGCGCGCCCTGCATGGAGGAGCCAGGTCAGGAGAGAAGACACAAGATCGGAGCAAGTGATGTCGCGAAGCAGGAAGGAAGAAAAGGAGAGATCTGAGTGGCACGTATGCCACCGCGAAAAGGATGGAAGAAAAGGAGAGATCTGAGTGGCACGTCTGCCACCGAGAAAAGGAAGGAAGAAAAAGAGAGATCTGAGTGGCACGTCTGCCACCGCAAAAAGGAAGGAAGAAAAGGAGAGATCAGAGTGGCACGTCTGCCACTGCCAGAGTGGAAGGAAGTATATCCACGTGGCCTGTTGCCACAGTTAAGAGTGGAAGGAGAAGTCAGTGCAAAGCAACTTCCCCACAGTGAACCAACCAAGGAAAGAGAGAGGAGTGCAGGAAGACCTCTCACACTCCCGAAGAGAAGGAAGGCAACAAGTGCCAGGACAACGGTGCGAGGAGCACGAGGCCGGAAGAACACCAGTCAAGTCAAGTCAAGTCAAAGGATTTATATAGCGCACTACATACCCGTAGGGTTTCAAGGCGCTTAGGAAGGGGAGGAGAGTTACTTGTCAAAAATCCACGTTTTAAGTAGCTTTCTGAATGCTAGGTGGTTCTGGGTAAGGCGAAGGTAAGCGGGGAGAGAGTTCCATGTTTTAGCAGCCAGGTATGAAAAGGATCTGCCTCCCATGGTGGTCTTGTTGATGCGAGGTACAGTGGCGAGGGCTTGGCTGGAAGAACGTAGTTGGCGGAAGAACACCAGTGGCAAAGAAGACCAGCTGATCTGATCGACGATGTTTCCGCACACCCAGGATCTGCGGAGAGGAGCAAGCGAGACCGTTTGTGAGATCCACCTCTGGGGTCACACGGACACTGGACAATGCCAGCCGTGGTGGCCCAGGGGCAGAGGCCTCCGGGACGACAGTCCCCACAACGAGAGATGGTCATCCAACGCCCATCCGAAAGGTCAGGGGAGGGCGAAGACATCGCAAGCAAAGACAGAAACCAACAGCTACCTTCGGGACGAGGCTGCGGAATCTGAGGTGAGGCACATCGTCTCCTCCATACCCCCACTGACGGCGGCGCAGGAGTAAACTGATGGGGCACATCCAGCCCAGCGCAAGTCTGAGAAAAGAGGACCTCAAGGATATCCCGTGGCAGGGGAACACCAACGAGAGAAGTCATCCTGGTGAGAGGGATGCCTTTCAACAGATCTGACTTTGCTAAGTAAGACAAAGACCACAAGTGAAACCAAGGCCGAGACCGGTATGTAAACATCATTCCACGGCGAACAACAAGAACTCTAACTGCACCCGTTGCCACGGAAGTCAACAAAAGAAAGACTGTGAGGACAATTTGGTTGCCGAGTCGTCAACAGACTGTTTCCATCGAGCACCACAAACCGGTGCCACTGTGAACTGATGTTCCCCGCAGCAGATTGAACATCATCTGTGATTCCAAGCAGCGGCGGATAGAAAGACACTGCGGAAGCTGAACACTTTACTGCATCCTGATACATGTTATTTTCCCCACAGGTTGATTTCTGAATGTGGGTCTTTGCAATTAAAAAATGGGAGGGATGTAGTGTCTGAGCATTAGACACGTTCTAGTGTTTGCAGCCTGTAAGCACACATTACACACACCCAGCACCTACGTCACTGGGTCAGGCGACGAGGCCAATAAATGGGGCCGGGCGCACGTGCTCGTGGCCATTCCCACTACCCCCATCTGGTGTCTGCGTCCACATTATTGCTGCTCCTGCAACATGCGGGCCTAGGGCCCTTCACCAACTTTACAGTCACCCTACCTGAGGGCCACCTGCCCACTCCTCGCGGGAAAGGAAGCCAGCTCGGTGAAGGATGCGCCTATTCTAACCCACAGCCTCGTTCCCAGGGCTGGATTTGACTTGTTTCATGAAACAGCAGCGATTTGAAAACACCTGATTGCTTTAGAACAGTTTTTTCCTCTTCTAGGTCTCTCCAGGATTAGTTCTGCTCGCAGCAGGCTATAAATACCCAATGGTGTAAAATATTCATAAATAAATGTCTTCTGAGTTATGTGCATAAAGGGCCCGAGCCTCATCAGACGGAGGAGAGGCACTTAGCATATGAATAAATGCGAGATAATGTTGACTCGGGGGCCGAGCTCTGGCCTCGGAGAGCAGCGCTTCAAGGCGCCAGCACTTAGGCCGCCATTACCAGTGAAGTGCAATCAAAGATTTAGCACGAGTGGGGATTACAAGGAATACGGGAAGACCAGCCGGACTTTTAACCCGATGAGTGCTGGTGGGTCAAGAGCCAATCTCCTGCAGTGTCCCCATTAGCACAGTCATTACTCTTTTCTCAGGAGGCCTCCCGGTGCAAACACTGGAACACGGAAGTATTCGTACCTCAGGAAATGACAGATACTTTCTAAGTTGTTCATGTATGGTGCCTATTGCATGTAATGGAGTTCTTACAGCAGGATTCTACAAGCTGTGTGGGTGGAAGGCAGATAGTGGGGTCTCGGACTCCTTCCTCAAAAAGAAACAAACTGGCACATGCATCTAGGAAGGCTTTTGCTATTCCTTAATTGCGATTATTACGGAATCGCAACAGCCTATGCATGTAGGAATTGCTAATTGCCTCTAGGCCCATAGGAATGAATTGGAGATTGCATGCGTAATTTGCGAGTCCCGGTAGGTGCTCGCACATTGCTCATGCAATTTCAAAGGTGCAAGGGTGTCAAAAAGACACCCTGTTACACTCCTGAAATTGTGATGTGCACCCATGATGCGTACACACATGCCCCAAGGGCATGTGTGTGTGTAACCTAAAACTTTAAAAATGCATTTTAGTGCATTTTTAAAAGTTTTTGCAAATTACAGACACGTTTGATTTATCTGTAATTTGTGATCCCAAATAGCAAAATCACTTCTAGCATTGCATTTGAGGAATAGCAAATTGCGATTCATTAAATGCAATTACAATTTAGGAATTCGCAAATAATTGTGAAATCTTAAATTGTGCATAGGAAACACTTTCATGCATCTCCAAAGGCCAATTTGCAATCGCAAACGACCGATGTTTGTGAATCGCACCATTTACGATCGCAAAAACCTTTGATGTATGTGCCCCATATTAATTTACCTCCTTTATGTATTGATTTGAAGTGATCATGCTTTGCTGTTAATAGAGAGCTGCTGAACTTGCTGCATTATGTGTTTTTCTGTCTCCCCACAGCGTCCTTTATGCCATTCTGACCACAGGTTTGTAGAAAGGAGGTGCCTGGCCCCACAGAGAGCTATCCAGAGTCTTCACCTGCCATAGCTCCTCCTCCTCCTCCCCTCCTCAAAGTGATGTCTCCCCCAGGCACTTCCTGTCCAGATTAGCAATGTGAAAGGTCCTGGCCTGACCCTTGGGTCCTTACAATATATCACGGGTAGGGTGAGTGACCGAGAGTCCTTTGAGCCTTGCCCCCATGCAAGGAGCACTGAAGGATAAGGCTGAGACACGGCTGAGGGATTTCGAGAAGAGGCACCCGAATCACCCTGAACTGCAGGAGGGGCTTAGCGGGGCACGGGAGGGGCTGGCGGTAGAGCTAGAGCGGCTGCGTAGCTTCGACCACAAGGCGTACATGACAAGGGCGCATGCGGAAGGTGATAAGGCGGGGTCGATGTTGGCCTGGCTTGCTAACCCAGTCCGGGGGGGAGTGCCGATCATGGGGATCCAGGAGCCAGGGGAGGAGCCCTGCCGCACTCAACCCGGGATCCTGAATAAGTTTCGTGCTTATTATGAGGGGCTCTATGAGAGTGGTGGAACGGGAGGGGCGGAGGAGCTTGAGGAGTTCTTGGACGGGTTACAGTTGCCGCGAGTGGAGGACTCGGAGGCAGAAGAGCTAGGGCGGCCCATCTCTCTTGGAGAAATAGGTTGTGCTGTAAAACAGATGGCTAGGAACAAGACCCCGTGCCTTGACGGACTACCGATCGAATTTTATGGCAAATACCTAGAGTACCTTGCACCACGGCTGCGCGAGGTGTACAACGAGGCACAGGAGAAGGGCCGACTCCCGGGCTCCATGTGCGAGGCTCTCATGATCCCGCTCTTGAAACCGGGCAGAGAGGGTGCGGCGCTATCCTCGTATCGTCCGTTGTCTATGTTGACGACGGACTACAAGATCCTCAGTAAAATTCTGGCCAACAGATTGCTGGTACACATGACAGGCCTGGTTCACGGTGACCAGTGCGGTTTCATACCGACGCGCAACACCACTCATAACGTCCGTAGACTCACGAGACTGATGGGTGCGGACTGGCCGGATGCCGTCTCCCCATTTGTCCTATCCATTGATATTGAGAAGGCATTTGACAGCCTCGAATGGGGATACTTGTATGAGGTGATGCGTCGCTTCGGGCTGGGGGACGGATATATAAGGTGGACCAAGGTCCTCTATACCGAGGCGGTAGCGAGGGTCCGGGTGGGCACACTGATCTCGAGACAATACCCGATTAGGCGTGGCACTAGACAGGGTTGTTCCCTATCCCCGCTCCTGTTCGCGTTGGCGATGGAACCCTTCGCTGCGGAAGCCAGACTGGGCCGCCACTACGCAGGTTTGTCATTTAGGGGGAGACCGCACTTCATCTCCCTGTACGCAGATGACTTGCTGATGTTTTTGGCCGATGCGGGCCCCGAGCTCCAGGGGGCGCGGCGGCTACTGGGGCAGTTCGGTAGGTTGTCGGGCCTGAGGGTCAACTGGCCTAAATCCTGTCTGTTTCCCCTGAGGCCGGGAGAACCGTGCCCACTCACTGCTCAGGAACTCCGGTGGGAACCGCGCTGTCTGCATTATTTGGGGGTCTATGTTTACCACGCCCCGTCCGACCTACTGGATGGCAACATCACTCGCTGTATTAACGCCCTGCGGGGGTCCATGGACTTCTGGGCAACTCTGCCGCTCTCCCTGGCTGGTAGAATTTCCCTGCTTAAAATGATAGCCCTGCCCAGGCTTTTGTACTATTTTAGGACACTACCGGTATGGGTCCCGAGCTCTGTTTTCAAACGCCTGAGGTCACTGGTCATAGCGTTCTTGTGGGGCACGGGTAGGAGGCGCATAGCGCTCGACACGCTGTTGCGCCCCAAAGATGAAGGAGGTATGGCAGTGCCGGATTTTGAAGGATATTACCTAGCCGCGCAGCTGCAGACTTTTACTCAGGAGGTGGCGAGAGTGTATAGAGGCCCCGAGGACGCGAGAGTGGAAGGCACCCCGCGACACGTTCTGGCCTATATTACGCTGCACCAGAAACTCCGGGTGGGAGACCTGACGGTCGAGGAGCAGACGTTCCGGCTTTGCTGGGACCGGGCCCGTAAGCGGGCGGGTGTCCGCCTTATGTATGCCCCCGAAATACCGCTGGGAATGGTCACCGCCCTCCCACATGGAGGTGACTGGTCGCGCTTGCTAGGATGGGAGGAGGCGGGAATACAAATGCTGGGTGACCTCTACGAAGATGGGGTGTTGCTGCCGTTTCGGGACCTGCAGGAGCGATTTGACCTCCCGAGGGGCGACTACTTGCTACACGCAGCAGTCACGGGCGCCATGCGAGCCCACTGGGGGGAAGGGCTGCAGGAACCGGGCACCTCGATGGCCTGCCAGTACGCCATGATGGCAGCGGGAACCTTTAAGGCTGTCACGTGCCTGTACTCTAGGATGCAGCGGGAGGCCTTGCAACCTTTGGCAGCCCTGAAGGCCAAGTGGGAGCTGGACCTCCAGGTGGAGATACCAGACACGACCTGGGGCCAGTTGCTAAGGCGGGCACGGAAGAGCTCGAGGAATGCCAGGTTCCAATTGATTCACTTTTATGTCATTCACAGGGCATACCTCACCCCCGGGAAAATCCAACAGTATTTTGGGGCGACCGACGCTGCTTGCCCCAGATGTAACACGGCTGGGGCGGATTTGTGTCATATGCTGTGGGATTGCCCCTCTTTGGGCGATTATTGGCAGGAAGTCGGGCGGGCCCTTAACGCCGCGACGGACAGGGATATCCAGTTTACTAAAGCAGTTGGCGTCCTTCATTGGTTCCCGCACACACCTAGGAATAAGATAACTAGTAAATTTATAGATCTAGGGCTTATCCTGGCCAAGCGAGAGATCACAAGAAACTGGAAGTCCAGAGTGGGGCCCACGTATAAAAGATGGTATGGGGAGTGTCTGAGATGGGCCGCGTGTGAAAGTACCCTACGATACCAGATGGCCTGGAGGTTGAACGACGAGAAGGCACTGGAAAGGGCGACTGCATGGGAGGTGATGGTGCAGGCACTCCGGGATGTGGACGATGAGGGGCAGGATGGCGAGAGCGACCTAGATGGAGCAGACCCTAACATTACACAGGAGAACACACCTTAGCGAAGGATTACTTCCTCCTGCAACACACCGGACATTTTTACACTATTAACCGAGTGCAGAGCGACCACGGGGGGGGCGGGTAGGAGGCTGTTTTGGAGGGATGTTGGGGTACCGAAATTTGGGGAGGGGGAGGGGTGAAAACCACAAAAGCATCCCAGGGTTATGTGCTTGAGGACGCGGTCGGACATTGTAAGGAGTTACAAGATATGGCCAGGGATGAGGTCACCCGCGCCGAGATCGAGGTGAACCTCCCGGATGGAGATCGACTGGACCACACTAAGCCTGTACATGTTTTGTTCTTATTGCTGAATATATTGTCTGTACATTTATATTGGTGATGCAATAAAAATGATGTTAAAAAAAAAAAAAAATGCAAGGAGCACTGAACACACTGCTGGCATTCAGAGCCAGGGCAATAATGTTGGGGGGTGGGGGGTAGTCTGAGATTTCCTAACTAGCAACAAGGTGAACCTAACTGAGAAGAATTAGGAGGGCTGGGGTCACTGGGGTCACTGGATGGTGGTAATGGACGGGGTGAAGGGCATTCATTCTCAGAGGTAAGGCTGCTCATTCTAGGACCTCAGTGAGATAGTCTGGACTACGTTGTCCACGTGAGTCTAGTACCTTGACTCTAGTTCATAACAATGTATGGCTGTGAGGCCCAATAAGAGCAGGCTAGCATAAGCCCCTACCTAACACAAGGAGACCAGGCTTAGGATGGCCAGCTAGAGTGTGGTAAAGGAAAGATGCAGAGTCCACTAGATAAGTTAAGATCCTTTATTGCAGGTTCCTTCCAGGTTAGATAGACAGGTTAAGATGTCAGGAAAACCCCACCAGGAGCCAGCTGTTAGCAGTTCAGCCTGAGATGACCAACTGCCACAGTAAGTAATAGAAAGGCACAGTGAGCTAGAGAGACACCCTGGCATTCTATGATGTCACAGATAACATAGTACAGTCTAGCCAGAGAAGAACAGTGGAGAGGACATTTACTACACATCCTCTTCCCTTATGGAGTAAGAGCAGAATAAAGGAATGATCGGCAACAATACCTCAAGTGCAACAATCAGCAGGGAAGTACACCAATAAGAAGAACCAAAAGTAATAGTGTACAACAGGAGATGACGTTAGCATGAGGTATCATTATCAGAGCAAAGAACAAAGAAAACAACATTATGACATAATATGCCACATCCCCCTCCCTTAACGAAACAGCAAGGTTTCGAAAAAAAACAAGAGCAACAGCTAAGTTAGTTGCAGACACTCATAACCTCCCCACACATGGGTACACCACAGGGTAGACACCCTAGGAACAGAAATGAGTGTAAACTGGGAGAGACACAATAGGGGAAAGACTCACTTAAGGTAACCCAAGAGAGCAAACCCCTTTGACAAGAATTCACCAAAGAAAAAAAAAAAAAGAAAAAAACTACCCCGGATAAAGATGTGCTGACACTAAACGTATGATAAATTCACAGCTCAAAATCTTACCAAAATGAAGCCCTGGCCAGTAGCAGCAAGAAGGTAGACATAGGAAGGAAAATTGTGCACAAACCATCTCCACCGAAAGCAGGGGTCAGCGCATAGTATGGAGAATGGACTACCCACAGACACTGAACCTCCCCTGAAAAGGGTACACCGCAGGACAGCAATCCTGAGAATAAAAATGGGCGTTGACTACCCAAAAACGCACAATGTCCCCTGACAAGGGTACACCGCAGGGTAAGCAAAATAACCCTGGGAAATGGGGCATGGACTACCCATAAGCACTCAACCACAAAGGGTGCACTAAAGTGGGAATTGACAACCCAGAAAGACTCAACCTCCCCTGAAAAAGGGTACACCGTAGAGTAAGGAACATAACCCTGGGACGCAAGATGGGCGTGGACTACCCACAAAAGAACAACCTCCCCTGAGAGGGTACTAAATGGGCATGGACTACCCACAAAGACTCAACTACCCCTGAAAAGGGTACACCACAGAGTAAGGACAACAACCATGGGACAAACGATGGGGCATGGACTACCCACAAACACCAACTTCCCCAGGAAAAGGGTACTCCGCAGGATAAAGACGAAAACCCTGGGACAAACGATGGGGCATGGACTACCCACAAAACACCAATTACAAAGGGCATGGACTACCCACACAGAATCCACCTCCCCTAGACAGGGTACACTTCAGGATACCAACCTTGACAATATGGATGAGCATACACCACTACATGGGGAAAGGACTACACACACAGACACCACCATCCCTAAATAGGGTACACTTAAAGATACCAACCCTGACAATATGGATGGCATTGACTACCCAAGAATACCAAACTACATCCTCAACGCAGAATACACACTTTTCATAAGACCACCACAAATTTGCCATATTAAAAACACACACCACATTCCAGAAAAAGGCAGTGTTAAATAAAATACAGAGAGGAAATAACTGCAACGCAAATAAATAAATGACATTAGCTCCGGTGAGCGAACTCTCACCCGGGATCTGTACACAGCTGTGCGCGGTCATCACTGAATGTTCCCACAAGATGAGAAGACCGAAGAAGGAAAGATACAGGCCTCGCAGGTTTCCCACTAGTGATGGCAGTTCACACATAGCGTCCCAAATTTGATCAAAAATGACTCAAATGTCGTCTGTGTGCTGAGGCATGAAGAAACGTTGCAGCCGAAAGACAAATGCCTCATGAAACGTGGATCCGACAATAAAACGAAGAACTGAACAGCTGCCGTCGGACACGCCGAACAGCAAACAGGAAGCGCACAGAGCAAGCTGTTGTCGTGGCAACCAAACAAACACAAAATGGCCGCCACGTCGGTCGTAGCGACGTAAGAAGCTTGTCTCCAAAGACGTCACAGGCGTCACAGGAGAATCTCGCTTCACCAACTCCCCGAAGCATTCCATAGACGTCATCAGACGGACGGCAGGCGGGAATGAGGGAAGATCGCTTGTGACCAACCGTCGACCAACGGACATCCAGGACGGTGAGTAAACAAGCTCGGAGAGGCGCCGAAAGCTGAGGCCGTCCAGACTTTAAACCCAGCCACAATAGCGCAGCGCCCCCTTGAATGCGCTAGTCAGGAACAGAGCCGGTCCCAGATTTCCGAAAGCTGAGGCCGTCCAGACTTTAAACCCTGCCACAATAGCGCAGCGCCCCCTTGAATGCGCTAGTCAGGAACAGCGCCGGTCCCAGAATGCGCTCAACTGCACTATTTAAATAAAACAGCAAAGGATTCGTACACTACTACTACTTGCTGAGCACACCAAAACGAAACAGCAGAGCAGGCAGAGGCTGTTGTAAAGTCTCTCAGAGCACACAAGACCCAGTTTGCAAGCTGTCTGCAGACAGAAGAGCATGTCCAGTAGGCAATCAGTACACAAAACTCATAGGTGCACAAGAACAATTCACAGCAGACATTAGGTGAAACACACGCCCTGGGTGCAGGCTGTCCAGGTGGAACCAACGACCCCGCCTCCGCCAGAGCCAACCTGCACGAAGGGATGAAAGAGGTAGCCGAGTGGATGACGACCAGCCGCCTGAAACTGAACTCTGACAAGACGGAGGTCCTCATCCTGGGCTCTTCCCCCTCCGCCTGGGACGACTCCTGGTGGCCTCCCGTCCTGGGCACCGCACCCAAACCGACAGACCATGCACGCAACCTGGGCTTCATCCTGGACTCCTCCCTCTCCATGACCAGGCAAGTCAACAACGTCTCCTCGGCGTGCTTCAACATCCTACGCATGCTACGGAAGATCTTCCGGTGGATCCCCACCGAGACCAGGAAGACCGTCACCCAGGCCCTCGTCACCAGCCGACTGGACTACGGCAACGCCCTCTACGCCGGTACCACCGCCAAGCTCCAGAAGAGACTCCAGCGGATCCAGAACGCCTCAGCCAGACTCATCCTCGACATCCCACGAACTAGCCACATCACCGGACATCTGAGAGACCTTCACTGGCTCCCCGTCAACAAAAGAATCACCTTCCGCCTCCTCACCCACGCACACAAAGCCCTACACGACCAAGGCCCGAGCTACCTCAACAGCCGGATCAACTTCTACGCTCCCAAACGCCACCTCCGATCAGCCAACCACGCCCTCGCCGCCGTCCCCCGCATCCGAAGAGCGACTACAGCAGGAAGGTCCTTCTCCTACCTGGCCGCCAAGACCTGGAACTCCCTCCCTCCCGACCTGCGCCTGACCCAAGACCACCTCTCCTTCAGGAAGAAGCTGAAGACCTGGCTGTTCGAGCAGTAGCGGCACCCCCCCCCCCCTCCCCCCCCCCCAGCGCCTTGAGACCCCACGGGTATGTAGCGCGCTCTATAAGTGTCACTGATTGATTGATTGATTGATTGAACAGGACACTGGTGGGGTAAGCAGGGCGTTACCTTTAGTATGAAGTCTCTTTGAAAATGTTGAATTGATAAGTTCCTTCCTTTAGTTTGTTAAGTTGTTTAGTTCAGTTTCTTTACTTGAAATTGTTTCCTTAATTCCACGTAGGTTCATCCTTTTCAAAACGTCGCCAAGTTGTGGTAAAGGAAAGATGCAGAGTCCACTAGATAAGTTAAGATCCTTTATTGCAGGTTCCTTCCAGGTTAGATAGACAGGTTAAGATTGTAAGGAAAACCCCACCAGGAGCCAGCTGTTAGCAGCTCAGCCTGAGATGACCAACTGCCACAATAAGTAATAGAAAGGCACAGTGAGCTAGAGGGACACCCTGGCATTCTATGATGTCATAGATAACATAGTACAGTCTAGCCAGAGAAGAACAGTGGAGAGGACATTTACTACAAAGAGCACAACTTCCGCCAGCCCAGTCCCAGCAGCAGACCACGCTTGGAAGTCGTGAGGAATCAGGGAGACAGGCCGGGAGAAAGATGCACAACAACAGAAGAAGGTGCCGATCACCCAGCATCGTGTATGACCTAGGCGACCTTAACCTCCACGAAAGGAAAGCCTGAACCTACCTGGACCACAGAGTTGGTCTACACCAGTGTTGTTACCAGTGTTGCCTCTTTATTTCTTCCATTCAATAGAAAATTTAGAACTGGTATCACAATTTAAAAAATATGAAGATTATGTGAATTGATTTGAGTGCTGAAGAACATTGCAATTTTTTTCTACAGTCGCCAATGACCCTGATTCCAGTGGTCAAGGTTTGAGCTGTGTGGCTTTGATGCCATTCTAAACGTTTAATATCACTTTTTCACTGGTGTAGGAAACATTTAGACAACTGTATGACTTTGAGCTGTACTGTGCTTATGATGGTGACGGGTATTTTGTCTGAGGTGTACTGTTGTAGTAGAGTGATGTGTGACGGTGGCTTGAGCTGGAATGCTCTACTGATCTAGCAAACACTGAACCAACTGGATGGCTTGACGCCAACTGATGGCCCCAGGAGTTGTCTCCTCATCCAATGACATAGGAGGACACCACAACACGATGACTTGAAGGGAGATAATGATGCATAGAGTAGGGGGGCCAGGCTGAGGCAGGAAGAGGCTGGGAGACAAGTCTAAATCACACTTCCAATACCACCCCTGTGCAGAAGATGATGATGGGCCCTTGGATCGACACAAAGGGAAGGGAGCAAGTGGAATCAAAGATAACTAAAGCTCATAATAGTGGTCAGAACCCACAGCCAGATACATCTATATGGCGTACACAGACAACAGACAAGAACACCACAGTGGGTGTGATTAATACACCTCAAATGTGAGAGAAAAAGCTTCACTCCCTTGCAGAATAGGTACAATACACCATTAGCAATGCAAACCTCAATCACAAAACAGACACAGACAGGCATTAGCAGTGCATGTTTCCCCTCTCTCACCAAACAGATCACCCTGTCCATCAGTTGACAAGCTTCCAGTCTTCACAGAAGCAGGAGACCACAGCATCCATCACACAACTGGTACAGCTCGGCATTAGAAGTACAGGCGCCCATTCCTCATGGAACAGGTATGGCATAAGCACAACTGCAAGCTCCCTTCCTTCATGGAGTCAGTATAGCATGGTATCAGCAGTGGAAGCTTCCCTTCCTGACACTTGAGGATCAGCACAAGCTCCCTACGGTCACAGAACAGGTAAAGCACAGGTAAAACACAGGCAGTATCAGTGCAGTCTCCTCTTTCAAGTAAGCGGTAAAGCTCAGTCTGCAGCAGCAACGCAAACAGCCTTGCCTATACGTGGCATGAGTTTCAGTTAAGCATGGGCGAATTTTGCGAATCTCGCGTTCGCGAATTTTGCGGATTTGCGAACTCGCAATCCGCAAAATCCGCGAATTCTCTCGAATTTGCGGATTTTTTTTTTTGTGTTTGCGCGGGTTTCTGCCAGTTCGCGAGGGTTTTGTACAATGTCGCAAATTGCGAACTTACCTGTCGGGTCGCAAGTTTCGCGAACTTGTTGTTTCTATGTGTCCAGCCTGTTTGGGACACTCTTCTTCATCACTGCCACTCTCTGTCACCACTGCCACTCTCTGACTACTCATGCCACCCTCTGGCCCACCCATGCCACCCTCTGTTTCATCACAGCACCCTCTGGTTGTCCAGTCAGTGTACATTATTGTGGCAACGCAAGCACACCTTCCCTGCCTCAAGTGACCTGAATTAATTTGGGGCTGATTAATGTGTCACAGAATATTTTTTTAGCTGGCACCTGCTTCCTTAGTGCTTCCTGATTAGTGATCTTTTGCACTTGCTAAGTGCTTTCATTGTTGCAAAATTAGTTACAACACCTGCCCTGCCCCAACTGACAATAATGAATTAGGGGCTGATTAATGGATTTGAACTTCCAGCCTGGCTCCTGCTTGTCTCCCTTAGCTGTAATTCAGGACCTTTGTGGCATATGTGTAACTATTCTGAGGTTCAGAGCAGGGTCACATAATAGTTTCAACTGGCAACTGAACTCTGGAGGGGCCCCTCAGGAAGCACTACAGGAAATGGCTACTAATGATGAGCCTGAACTTTTGAACCTGGTAAGTAGTTTCAGTTTTGCTAAGATCGTATTTCTGCAATTTTGCACTTATTCGCGGGACGCGAACTCACGCGAACAGTGCGAACAGTGCGAGCAAAATCCGCTGCTCGCGGATTTGCGGATTTTGCGGGAGATTCGCAAATCTCGCGGATTGCGAATTTACCGAAAATCCGCAAAATCCGCGAGCGAAACGGATTTTCCGCCCATGCTTAGTTTCAGTATAGTTATGTGGACAGGTAAGTGCATAGATAGTTGAGCAAGAAAAATGGTTAAGTATGGATGGTTCAACACCAAGCTGTCCCAAAGGGTTAATGTATGCTTATAAATGCGTATGTTGTGTTGTACTGTGTTGTGTGTGGAGGGGGGAATGGCTGTATTGATACATGAGTAAATGGATGGTGCTGTCAGGAGGTGGAAACGTGGGTGAGTGCGAGACTGGATGGCTCATCAATTTTGTTTTGATGAAAACAGAATTTTGTGAGGACAGATAGATGAGTGGATGAAATAAGGATGCATGTGAAAGGAACATGCCTGTGGATTGATGGGTATTTGTACAAGGATGTTTGATGGTTGGTTTAAATACCTGGGTGGATTCAAGTTCATTTTATGCATGTGTGCCCTACATGGAGCTCCGCGAGCGGACAAGTTTCTTTCAATAAATGCAGTTTGCGGTGATTGCCAGTGCCAGGTGCTGGTCCGCACTGTGCAATCATCATGAACAGCATCATGCACAGCGCAAGTGAGCGATGCTTCTTTGCTGCCGCTCGAGTAGATTTTTACTTGAGTGGCAACTTTCTCAACTCGAGCGGCTGGTTTCTCTAAGCGAGTGGTCGAGAGCGGTCGCGAGCATACGCTACCACTCGCAATGAGAAATCTGACCACCCGAGTTGAGAAATGTCGCCGAGAGGTTGATGTTCCATGCTTGCGATCACCAACTTGATGATGACGATCGCGAATAAGGAAAATCTCGCCGGGAGGGGGATTTTCCCCGCTCGTGCTCGCAAACATGATGACGAACGCGAGTGTGGAAAAACCTCAACTCCACAATGTGCAGCGGAGTTTTTAGGAACTCCACAAGCTCCGCGGAGAGCGGAGTGCTTAAAACTGCGCAAACTCCTCGTGCGGAGCATAGTTCAACGCCCATACTTGTACAAGACCTTGACGCATGTGTATTTGGAGCTGCTCCCCTTGTGCACATGCTGTGGTGTAAATGAAGGACATGTACTTCTAGCTCCTGGCCAACCAAACACAATGAATCTCTGTGATGGGGAAGCACTGTCACTGAATCCCACACAAAATCTGGGTACAACAGAGTGGCAGGATGTCATCTCATGTGCACCTAGGTTTCATCCCAGAGTAATAGAAGTTTCTATACTGAGAGACAGGATGTCTTTGATAAGAAACTGTATGTAGAGAGGCTCATGAGAGAAATCACACCTAGCACCTATGAAGGCCACCTTAAAGTTGCCAGCTAGGCTAGAATATGAAGTAAGGCGATCAACCACATCATCACGCCTCTTGTGAGGCTCCTTGTTGAGGCTGGGTGGTTGCTTAGTTAGCCTGCATTGCGCATAAAAAGTCCTGTTATTCAGTACTCAAAGATATCTAGCCCAAAAACTCCCCCTATCTGGAAGCAACCATCAAGTGCAGCGCTGAGTCACTACTCCTGGAATATCGAAGAATGAAGAAACAAAAAACACTCCTCCTGCCCCTTTTCTGGCAGCGCTCCCTAAATATGGAAGACTTTATCAGTGGAGATACGCTCAATCCCTTCTCCATCCGACTTCAAGCGGAAAGTCAAATCGCTTCCCGACAAGAAGCTCCTGATAAGCTCGCCACTTCCCCTATCTCTGCCAGGCTGAATATGACATGGAATTCTCCTCTGCTGTGTTTTGTAAAATGTCCTGTGTCACCTCATCGTTGATTCCTAGCTTGTCCTTGCACCTGCTGAACATATTACGTCAGTGGCGGCTAGTGAATTTAGAAAGTGATAAGGCGCAAAAAAAGTCTTTCATTTTCACTGAGCAAGTCAGCGAAGAGAATAAGCTAAATTTCGGGGACACATATAGGGTGAGCGCTACAACAGACTTCCCTTTAAGTTCACTAATGGCATTATTGTCGCGAGGAGGTGTATGTTTATAAGTTCCTTTTCAAAACACAGGAGGCGGCATTGCCTAGTTTCTTCAGTTGCATACCATTCAGCAGGGGGAAGCAGTTTGGAATACCAGCAAATCTACCTCTGCTGGAACATTTCACGTGCTTTGTGTCTTTTGGGAAGTGTCCTTTTCTCGTGGGCGAGGTTCACTCTTTGTAAAACTGCCAAAGATAATATTTGGATTTTGCCTGTCATCAATGCTCTAATCCTATGCTCTGAGAATTAAGGACAAATCAGTAACATGTGATGTCACAAAGAGATACCCAGTGAGTGACTACATTGCACAGTATGAGGCCTGAAAATACGGCATCAATCTCAGCTTCTCTGCTTGAACAAATTGTGTGATTCTATGCAAATACTGTATTTAACTGAGCCTACTCTTGTTCATTATCATACATCGGAGCACCTTCAAATACATGAGCTCTGGGTGCGCGCTGTACGAAAGCCTGTTTATTTGAATGGATCATAAATGAGGCCCACGCATAACAAGCATCTGGCCAACGTATGCGGTACACATGGCCCCTGGCGAACCTTTTAGTTCACTAATAGCATTATAATTAGGGCAGGGCTGGATTGTTTCTCCGCTCATGCTTAAAAGGTATCACTTTTTGTAAATCATTTTCAGTGCCGCTATATAATCTGATATGCTAAGAGGGAACCCTTCTGCGTGCTAAAGAAATCCATTTATTGTTGTTTAATTTTATGGTTGTTTAATTGGGGTAGTCTTTGACGAGCCCTTTACTCTGGAATTCCAACAGCTTTTATGATTCCCAACTTCTAGACCCAACTCACAGGGCGCCAGAGTGACGCTCGCAAACTTCTGCCCAATCAGAAGCTCGGATAGAATGGGTGGCTGTCCCTGTCTTTTATCGTCACTTCTGATGGGGCATAGGGCGCATGACTCACCGGCCAAATCACAATTATCTGACATGCCGTGTGACCTGATGCTAGCGCAGTATGGCAGATATGTACTGCGTCTGTGTGAGAAGGGGCGGTAACAGCACAGAACCTGCCTCATGCGCAGTATAGCCGGTGGGTTCCCCTTCTTCAGCAAGGTGATACTACAGGATTTACATGTAAACAAATGATTGGTGGGATTGTTTGTTTTCATGTAAAAGCTTTAATATGAAAGCTATATGATGCAGTTAGGAGTGATGCTTTGGTGAGTCGCCGCCCTGCCTCCAACGGAGGAGCCGCTACTGCCCATTATAATGGGCCCGATTCACAGAACTAACTTAAGACAAAATTCTCAACGTACTACTTTTCGTATTCACAGAAGTTAGGATTTTGCCTCAAACTTAAGACAGACTTAAGTTAGGATTTTGTCTTAAGTCTGTCTTAAGTAGTCTTAAGTCTGTTTTAAGACAAAATCCTAACTTGTGTGAATACCAAAAGTAGTAAGTTTAGGATTTTGTCTTACATTTGTTTTGTGAATCGGGCCCAATTACTGTTTTTTGTGTGCATATTTTAGATAGCACAAACTCGACCCGAAGGTATTGGAGTGCTTTACATGAGCATCGGTTACTTATACATTCAGGCACAGGGATTTATAAAACCTGTAAAATAAATAACTAGGTGACATCCCAGCACAGGAGCCTTTTATAAAGCCAGCTGTGCAATGATGTAATAAACAGTGCACAATGGCCAGAAGCCTTCTATGAAGATGCACAGCATCTAAAGCAGGTGTGTGGTACACCTTTCTGGGATAACTGTCCCTCTTGTCCTGTCTAATTTTTCACAGCAGTTCAACCGGTATCAGCCTCTGTTCTCTACCAGATGGTGCTGAGCTACAGAGTGCCTCAACAAGTGCATGGCAGGGTGTAAGTGAGGCAAGATGACCCAACCTCACACCCCTAATAAAATGTGTTTTCATGCATTCCTTTAAAGGATTGTTAACATATAGATGGTTAATCCAGCGGGGAACACAGGTTCTAAATCTTTCATAGCATTTCATGGGTTGGTGGGCTGAGGAAGCCCAACCATATAGGTGCAAAGTTAATTAGACCATTAATACTGAGGAAAGAACATAATTAATTGTTTTTAAGTGCTTGTGCTGATTGATTGATGCATAAGGAGGAAGTTGCTAGCAGGTACTTTCGGTCCACTCTCTGTTTGCAGATTTAACCACAAGTGTCTGAACATTTTACAAATCTTTATAAAGTAGGATATGGCAAAATGCTAATTTGTAACTAAATCAACATAAAGTTAATTTTGGACTTGACTCTCTCTACAGGGTCATCACCAAATGTTATGCCTTCACTCCTATTTTGGCTGACTTCGTTTTTGTTTGCCTTAGGATTCTGCAGACGTTACCATTGCTAACCAGTGCTAAAGTGCTTTGCTCTCTCCTTCACACATGGTGAAATTGGCTTACACCCAAATGCCACATTTAATTCACCTGTATGTTCCTAGTAAAGTGATTATACCCCGGTTCCTGTAAATTAATAGCCACTAGCAGACCTGCAGTACTGAGTGTGCTGGCCACTCTGCAAACAGAGAGTGGACCGAAAGTACCTGCTAGCAACTTCCTCCTTATGCATCAATCAATCAGCACAAGCACTTAAAAACAATTAATTATGTTCTTTCCTCAGCATTAATGGTCTAATTAACTTTGCACCTATATGGTTGGGCTTCCTCAGCCCACCAACCCATGAAATGCTATGAAAGATTTAGAACCCGTGTTCCCCGCTGGATTAACCATCTATATGTTAAGAAACCTTTAAAGGAATGCATGTGGAGAGGTGTGGTTCACTGGTTAGAGGCGACAGACCTGTAAGCAGAGAACGGCCAGGGACCAGGGTTCAATTCCCGACGCGGCAGGGTCGTGGACCAGGGGTCAACGGACTCGATAATTCTCGCCTCAGTGCCTACTCTAACCAGGGAACACACTTGGTAAATCTGGGCATTAAGCTTGCCTCATCTCTACAACGGCCCCCCACAGACGCCGGGGATGCCTGGTTTCACACTGGAGATACCCAGAAAGGGACCATCTCACAGGGAAAACCAGGACGGGTTCCCCAGCAGTCTACAGCGCCAGGACACTCGGGTAGAGTAACAGTGCGCTTTACAAGAATCCCACATTTACATTAATTAGTCTTTTAAACCTATCTGAGGGCTGACAGTGCAGTTTGTGTGTGCAGTTTTAAACTGCCATTTTGGCCTAGAAAAATAAGCCAATTGCTGGGCCTAACCCTATCCTTATAATAGATAAAAACCACCCCTAGGAGAGAGCCTAAACAGTCCATATAGCAGGGTGCAGTGTATTTTAAAAGTTGGACATGTGCTTTGCTTCTAAGTGTTACATGTCCTGGTAGTGAATCACTTACATCTGTTTCACTACTGTAAGGCTTATCCCTCCTGTAGGATAACATTGAGTTCACTTATTACATTTAATAAGTGATCACTTTTTATTGGGAGCAAGTAGGAAAGTAATGTTCAGTGTCTGAAGTATTGCATTTAAAACCATCTTTAATTGTAAAGTTGGATTTTAAATCACAGTTCTGAAAATGGCAGTTTTAGAAAGTTGGAATTTTCTGGTCATAACCGTTTGGTGCCTGCAGCCTGTTTCTGGGTCACATGACTAGGTGTTGTTGGCAGTAGTAATATGTGTATTCCTCCCAGACAGTATCATGACAAAGGATTTTGGTGTTGGCAGGAAGGGCCATCTCTGGCAGGATGAGGGAGGCGGAACTGTCACTTACAACACTTGCACCTCAAAAATTCTACTCCATTATAGAAATAGGGCTTCTGGTTGGCTACACCAGGCAGAACCCACCACTCTAGTCAGGGTAAGCTAGCTACACATTTAAGATCACCTGTGACCTGTGCTCACCAGCTGGTAGCTTGGCGCAGAGCAGGCAAGCTTATCATAATAGACAATGTATAAAGTATTTGTGCAACACATACACACACAGTACAATGAAGACGTCCGCAGTCAAATTACTAAGTGGATTATCGTGCCCTCGCTTGGACTGAAAGTACGCTTACGATCAGTCTATGAACTTTCTGTGCTGCCACATTCTCTGAACTTTGGGGAATGATCGCAGCCTTATGGTACACTGCTTCATTTGCGTTTCTCACACACAGACACATCGCATGGCTCAAGCGGCAGGACTTCATGGTGACGACATGTTGGAGAGTGTCAAGGCATGGCCAGCACTGCAGAAGTGGGAGCCCAGACATCAGCTCAAGTGAAGAATTCCTGCCGCTGGTGAGTGAGCATGCTGTATGCTGCGTGCACCGACCTTTACGTGACTACATTGTTACGTCATCACACCAAACATGAAGGGCAATCTTGGAACAAGATAAATGTAATTGAATTGCACAGAACTGTGACAACTTGTTGTTACTATGCGCTACTTTATTGTGGGAGAAATTCATGCGGCAACCAGTTTCGATAGTTTCACGATGATTGAATAGGCTTGACACATTAACGAGCGGCTGCTTCTGTGCATTTTTGCGGTGGTTCTGGCTTTAAGGTAAAGAATTATAAAAAAAATCCTCTCAATCTCTCCAAGACTTTAATAACTCACACCATTTCTGTCAGCAATATGTCACAGCCCCCAGCCTTCCTGTCTGAAAAAATAGAGCTCACACATCACAATGAAACACCTTGTATGATTATAGCCACTGGAAACTGAATATGCACACATAAATAGCCACGCATCACAATGGCACTAATCGAATATCAAACACTTCTCCTGGTGCAATCTTCATCCTGACCCACTCCAGACTGGGGGATTCACAGCCAAAGTCAGGAGACTCAGCAACAAGAGCCCTACACCGACGATGCGTCCACCATCAGGCTCAAACTTTCAACAAACCTCAACTTTATTGTTTCAAAACACACAAGAAGGTTTGAGAGACTTTACATCTGTGCCAAGGAAACTTACTGGAATTGTTCACCTTTCATGCAAGCATTCCAAAGTCAACAGGAGTTCTCATGTTCCCTCTGCAGTCTCACATGTTCCAGCCTTTATCTTAACGAAGCTTACAAAAGTCTCCACCGGTACATTCAATAAGCTTCTCTCCAAAGAGAAAGCAACCTTGTACGTGGTTAACCCAAACAACTTGAGCACTCTGGGGTCCTGTCTTTGCGCACAAAAAAGATCTAGCAAGACAGAGTCAGTATTCTAGATGACATGGGGGCATGGCAAAGCCAATAGTAAGAACTTCAAAATAGTTCCCAATGTACAACACAATGCACATTTGTGCACCAGTGCCTATAACATCATATACTTCATCTCTCAATGTACTTCATAATGCACGTATGTGCACCACTGCTCATAACACTGCACTTTGAGACCAAAAAGTACATTCCACACCTCTCTCTCTCTCATGCTTTCAAATGCACATCCTATATGTTCTGTTCTTGGCAAGCTATTCTACTCTGTGACATCTTTCACTTTAAAACTATGAGATTACACAGAAGAAATCTTCAAGGAAAAGAGCATATGTAGGACGTACATTCAGGCTAGGGTAAAATAAAACACCAAAAGTCAATTAAAATCATGATAGTCAAAGGTCATTACGTAGTGTCAAACCATACGAGTATCTCTAGCACTACAGTTGGAAAGACACAAATTGTTTATGAGACCGCAGAAACCCAATGAGAGATTAACTATAATTCTTCTATTAAAATGTTAGCATGCACCTGTGAGTTCAGTGAGATAACCAATCCCTGGTGAGGCACCAATTGGTGAGATGCACCAACAGGTGCCGAGTGCAAGAGAAGTTACTGGTTAGAAAACATTCACTTAAGTATTATGGAAGGAATAGAGAATGCTTCTGGTCTTCTATAAGAAGAAACACACATTGCTGCCTGATAACATCTCTGTTCAGAGCTGCATCCATGAGGTAGCTGCCAGAGAGGCACAACAGGAGGCTGCAGAGAACATTTTTAAAATAACTTCTGGAATGTTTCAAAGATTTTCTCATGAAGTTATGTAATGTTACTCTATTTATAGTTGAATAACCCTTTTTATTTCTTTCCTTTCTTGCTCACCCTCAAAGATATGAGACATTTTAGTTCTGTTTTCTTGCTATACTTAACATTGTTATGCAAGGGGTATGCGATGTAATTGCTTGCTACATAGTACAATTACGTTTATGTATGCAGCTCCTACCGGGAATGTTGACTGTCTTCATGACAGGAATGTTCTATGTAAGGTCAGTTGGAGACTGGGAGCTGGACTAGCAGGCTGCACTGTTGGTGGTGTATTACTTTCACTTATTAAAGGACGTTATAAACGTGCAAGACTGCTTGTTGTAGCAGAGTTCCTTAGAGCAGCATGTATTAAAGGAGCAGATTGTTGTCTTTCTGTTGGAAAGGCAGTCACGAGCGGAATGGACCACCAAGCAGAGCCCATGCTAAGCCAAACATGGATTGCTGAGCCCACTACAATAGTTCCCCACACTAGAAGGTTTGGCTGTCCCAGAGAGGAACACTGGTATTTTACAGAAAGGAACGATGAGCAGCAAGAGAGCAGATCACAAGGTCTTTAATGTTCCTGAGACCTCGAGGAGAACAAGGGGCAGGCTAGCACATAGTGCATTGTTAAGAGTAGAGAAATGACTGCTTTCTAAAAGCGGCATTTCTAAAATAATAATGTAAAATCCAACTTTATCACTAAAGAGGATTTACCATCACCATTCGAAAGATATTAAACATGAAGTAAATACTCCTTTTCAATCAGAAATTTCAGCATAAAAGGTATTTTAATGAATCCTCAAATCTGGCCTACGGAAGGAGTATATCTCACAACAGTGGAAAACAAATTTAGCTGTTTGCCACTGCCAGGACATATAAAACCAAAAGGTATATGTCCTGCCTTTTAGTTACACACACCCTGCCCTTAGGCTCACTTGGGGCCTTCCTAATTAGTGACATAATAAAAGGGGGATTTTAAGGCTCGCAAGAGCTTTTAAATGCCAAGTCTAAATTCCAGTATAACTGTGCACACAGGTTTTGCGGAGGCAGTCCTGAATAGGTTTCAGAGGCTATTTGTGTAGGTCGCACAACCAGTGCTGCAGGCCATTTAGAGTACAGGCCCTTGGTGCATGGCCATCACTGTACACAGGACTTAAAAGTAAACTAAATATGCCATTCAGATATGCACCAATATCACCAGTTTGAGGGGATAAGCACATTCACTTTAGCATAGGTCAGCAGTGGTAGAGTGCAGAGAATCCTAGCACCATAAAAATGATACCGCAAAAGTGGGAGGCAAAAGGCAAACAGTTTGGGGGAAGACTACCACTCCAGCACACAGGTCTAACACTCCAGCACACATACGATTTGACACTAGTCTATTGTGACAACAGACAATCTGGGGTCAGGGGAAGGAGGAAGGAAATTGGGGTGGAGGACTCTAGAAGCCTAACTCACTTCACAGTGGACACCAGGTAATAATAGTGGACCTCATATCACCTCTGGACCTGTGGGAGACTCAGAGGAAGAAATGATTTGAGGCCCTGCTCCTCTGCTGCAAAGAAAGACCGATCTACTGCCCTGCTGCCTGCAGAAGAAGAACTGAACCTAGATATTGAATCAGGAACCACTAGCGTGACACCTCAGTTTAGTTGAATGGCCTCCTGTTCTGAGCTAGAGGGAAACAACAGGTTCTACTGTGCCAACAGCTTTTGCTTCTTATCAAAGTCAGCTTGGACTCCTTTAAGTCACAAAGGAGTGCAACAGGGCTCACTCCTGAGGACAACTCTCTATAATATTTACATAGCGCCGCTTTGCTACTATGAAGCTCCTTAAAGGAGGCCCTCCCTTGGCTCCCCGACAGCACAAGGAAAACTCTTGTCCTGGTTCTTATTACCAGCCACCTGGACTATTTATAGTTATATTCACAACCAATCCCATTCCCATTACCAATAATCAGTCAGTTGGCAGTGTAGAAGGTCTAAGCATTTATTAGAACAAACAAACTCTGCCAGAGGAGCTCCTTGCGACCTAACCCCACGAGGTCCGCCAAGAAGACTGCTGGCACACTGTCAGAACATCACATATATACAGTTGCATTTACAGAATCATGGCCCAACATGGAAAAATACAGGCTGGTACTGTTTGGTACAGAAAGGAAAGTCCATATATGGCACACAAAGCACTCTTGGTTTAGCTCATCCCAGATTAGCAAGGTCGAACGGGTGACTCCCTTCTGCCAGCTTCAAGACAGTCCGCCCCACACCCCTCCTGGAATGTGCTTATCGGGCCTTCTCCTGCTACCTACAACCTTGACGGGCCTAACGAGCTGAAACAGCAATTCTGCAACAGTTGGGTTATTTCTCAGGAGAACGCTTTAGCGAAAAGGGAATGAATGGGGTCTGTTAATTTAAGGCTTTGAGCGAGCCCACAAAATGGCGCTGGTCAAGTCAAGAAAGTGTAAAATACAGAGAGTGGTGCAAGCTAGCATTCTAAATATATGACAAACGGGTATATGCTAATGTTTGCGTGCATAGACTAAAACATTTAGATACATCATGCTAATTTTGAAATATCAATTATGGGTACTATATAATCGAAAATCGATGCCGGTTCCTCAAACCCTCCTTTTAGCGTGGTGTAGCTAAATACAGAGGTCAGACATACTAATCTGCAAAAACATCTTCATTGATGGAGGGTCTTGAGCTCAAATGTCCACGGACTCGATAATTCTCGCTTCGGTGCCTGTTCTAATCATGGGTTCTCACTCTGCAACTCTGGGCATTAAGCTTGCTTAATCTCCACAACGGCCCCCTGCGGCGGGATGCCTGGCTTTCACCTTGGGGATGCCCTGTAGGGGCTATCTCACAGGGAAAAGCCAGGACGGGTTCCCAAGGCAAGCGCCGGGAAACCTCCGGGTAGCTGTGCGCTCAATAAATGCAATAATAATAATAATAATAATAATTGATGGCCATTAATTCATGGATCTCCTTTTGCAGCATCTGAGTTTTAGTAGGGACCGGGGCAGGCACATATAGGGTAGTAATTCAGGAGGCACAATAGGAGCACCAAGCCGGGCCACATTGTATCAGAATGCAACAGGTAAAAATGATACCGGCTGCTCCGCCCAGGATCAACAATAGCTTCCATCCCCAGGTGGAGAGGAGCCCCCAAAACCACCCCGACAGACCCATTATCTGTATGCATTTCAGAGGCAATGCGGTGCAATTTCTGAATGGCCAGGTACACAGAGGGAGCGGAGTCTGGAATATACACACAGCAAGAGCTGCCAATCATGCGGCATGCTCCACCTCGATCAGCTAAGATGACGTCCAAAACCATACGGTTTTGGAGCACAACAAGTCTGGTCGCCTGAAGCTCAACTGTTAAGTTGGCCATGATGTCAGTAGTTATGTTAATGACATTTTCTACTATCCGGGACAATCGCCTTATCTCTCGGCTATTAAAGATGGGTCCCCAGAACAGCACTAGACCCTTGCTAAAATCCGTGAATTGCTGTAAGGAGGTGTCAGTTTGATCGACTTCGGTCTTGATTAGCTGTCTACGTGGTCTATGGGGTACCACTGAGGGCACTGGACCCAGGGGGCGCAGTTGGTGCGTCCTGTGATAATCGGAAGGTGCTATGTATACAGGTGGGTACAGGAAGGACATGTAACAACATCCCGCCCAATTACGTGGTAACCAGGTGTATGCATTTTCTCCACAAACGAAATAGACATTGGGTTGGGTGACTAACGGGGGGCTGATGCGTTTCTTTAGACGGTAGGTGTAATTACAAATACTATCTAAAACCTGTATACGGCCTATTCCCTGCACACAAAATACTGAGGAAACAATCAAAATAGGGATAGGTACAACACGGTCCCTTGTAACATTTCGTTCAATAAAGAGTTGGAAATATTGAGAAGCATTGAAATTTCTGAAGTCATAGAGCTCCTCCTGCAACCAAGCATCATCTCTAGCCGCTATATACAGTTGCATGCAGGCCTGTTGGTCTATGGTCCCTCGTCCCCCATTTCCCTTTAAGTCAAAACCATAGTGTGCATCAATATAATCCATAACCATATTATGCTCATTGATATCGAAATCTCTACGATTTTCTCCCCAATGACGGTATATAGCTGAAAACAGTCTGAACCAGGCCTCACAGCTACATAGATAGGACATAGGCAGTGAGAGAAAGAGATCATGGTTATGCACCACCGAGGGCAGAAGTCCACACACCCAACAATCAGTAGTGTTAGCGACACTGTGTGTTTGATGAAGCATTTCAACAAAAATGTTCTTAGCATATGTCTGGCGATGTCGTTCTTTGTGGGGTGCCAAAGTGTACAGCAAATGCTCAGAGGGGGCAACAGTGGTCAGTAGAAAATTTTGCAAAGGGTACTTCTGTTCCAAATACACAAATAATCCCATAAACACAGCAATAATAACGGCTAGAACCACTACAAATGCTTCTTTGACCTTCGTGGTCCACGTGGAAAACATAGGCTCATAAAAAGGGACGTGTCGTGGGGCAATCGGAAATTGTTCTTTTAAGACAATTCGGCAAAAAGGGTACATTTCTAGCTAAAAGTCCAAAAAATAAACTCGGGCCTAGCAGTCCGTCCTGCCAGAGGGGTCTTCTCCCTGTGTCCTTCAGAGCCTCACAGGTAGACTTTTATCTCTCATCCCAAACAACCAAAGAGTGGCGCTCAAACTTCTATTCCGTTGTACAACCTGGCCTTTCTATGCTCGCTGGTCTTCTTTCTGAACAGAGCACAATGATCAAAGTTCCAGCTCTCAACGTGCTCAGTCCAGTGTCTCGCTCAGTACCTCAGACCAGCAAACTAGCAAACCCTGACTATTCAATCGAGTCTTTCCTCATCTCCTAGCAGTGGGGTCTGAGGCACCGTTATTTGTCTTCTGTGGCCGCAGGTTGTATCGCACATGACCCGGAACTTCCTGATCAGAGAATAGTACACCTGGTACTTTTCGAACATGAGAACTTTCACTTGCCGGGGTACTGAGAACAGGATTCAAAGCGCTTGCAGATTCGGTAGAGACCAAGTCATCTGATCTCGTCACTCCCTCCTCTAGCCTTGATTCGATCTCACAGGCGTCAGAAAAGGGTACAAATGCAGCAGCTCTCTCAGTTTCCTGCGTCAGAATTCCCTCTGGCCATTGCTGATCATAGGGAAGTGGAAGCGGTAACCTCTTCAGATGGGAGACATGGATCCAGTGCTTTCTCCCATCCACTTTAACCGCCGTCCGGGTGGCGAGCAGGATCTGCCGTGGCTCCGACCACCTTGGAGCCAAGCTGTTGTCACTTTCAAACTTTTTCACCAGTACCCACTGGCCGGGCTGTAAGCGATGTCCAGGGCCCTCTGGCAGGGGCTGCAGTACGGAGGCTACCTGCTGATGAATAGAACGAAGATCTTTAGTCAAAGCGTATAGGTAATCGATCAACATAGGATATTCAATGTCAGAAAAGGATCGTGGCCTGGGCACCCCCCACACATTGGCGGGCCTGCCAAAGATAATCTTATATGGGGAAAGGCCAGATCGGGAGTGTGGGTAACACGCAATGACATAAGTGCTAGGGGCAAGGTATCTGGCCAATTTAACCCTGTGCTTTCCTGTATTTTGGCCATCTTGAGTTTGAGAATACCGTTGTACTTTTCCATGAGCCCTGCTGATTGTGGATGCCGGGCAGCGTGGAACTTCTGCTTAATCTGTAGGCCCTCGCAGATATGCTTGACAAGGGCCCCATGGAAGTGCCCCCCGTTGTCCGACCAGATCAAGCGGGGCAAACCGAAGCGGGGCACAAACTCTTTGAGGAGGGCCTTAGCTGTGGCCAAGGCAGTATTGTCTTTAGTGGGGTAAGCTTCAACCCATTTGCTAAAGGCACAAACTACCACCAGGAGGTATTTCAAATTGTTGACACGCTCTATATGAATGTAGTCTATTTGGAGTACTTCAAAAGGCCGCATCGGGGGTGCAAAATTCCCACTCAGGACATTCTCTCCTTTCCCTGGATTGTGTTGCAAAGAAATCATGCAGTATTGGACCAACCGGACAGCCGTCCTTTGGATATTATGGTTGGTCCAAACTGGATCCAGAAGCCCACAGATACCTTTCGCTCCTATATGTGCAGGGCCGTGCGCCATAGTCACAACGGCCTGTACTAGTGCATTGGGCAGTAACCACCTTTGCTTTTCTGTTAGATCAACCCAACAATTATTTTCATCCAATCTTCCTACCTCTTTTTCCCACCTCTCTAATTCTGCGGGTGTAGCCTCCTTCTGTAATACTCTCACACTTTCCATGGTGTTATCGAACAATTCAGATTCCTCCACCCATCTCGCGGAAGAGTTCACAAACATTGTTGACATTGGGGACTGTGCTGTCTGTTTGGCCTTCTGGTCTGCGAAGGCATTTCCCTCTCCCACCTCATCCACTATTGCTTTGTGTGCACTGCATTTGATGATGGCTAGTTTCTTGGGCAGGGTGAGGGCGTCTAGCAGCCGCAAAACCAGGGGACCGTTTTGTATTTTCTGACCATGGGAAGTAAGAAAACCCCGCTCCCTCCACAGCCGCCCAAAGCTATGGGCCACGCCGAAGGCGTATTGGCTGTCAGTGTAAATGTTGACTTCGAGTCCCTCACTCAATTCACAGGCTCGCAGTAAGGCAAGAAGTTCAGCAGCTTGGGCTGACCGGTGAGGTACTCGGAATGTTTCGACTACTGTCTTCAAAGTCGTAATGGCATATGCAGCTATTGTTGTTCCATCTGCTAGTTTAAAACAGGACCCATCTACATATAACTCCCCTTGGGGTTCAGCTAGAGGAGTGTCCGTGAGATCGATCCTGCCCTTAGTTTCTTCTTCAGTGCGATAAATGCAATCATGTATGTCATCTTTAAGTTCACTCGTAGGGAGTGGTAAGAACGTGGCAGGATTCAGTGTTGCACATCGGGTGATCGTAATATGTGGTGCAAATAATGTGAGTTCATATCCAGTGAGGCGTGCACTTGTAAGATGCTGTGTTTTTGTTTTGTTTAGTAATGTGTCCACAGCATGCGGCACCATCACTGTCAAGTTGGAATTTAGGACGAGTCCTTTCGACTGCCGGATTGCCACTGCAACAGCTGCTGTGGCCCTCAGACAGCTAGGAAGTGCTCTTGCAACATTATCCAGTGTAGCAGACAGATAGGAGCAAAGTCTTTGCTTACCACCAAAGTCCTGCGTTAACACCGAAAGTGAGCAACCGTCGACCTCATGCACGTATAGTACAAAAGGTTTACGGTAGTCAGGAGTGCCCAAGACAGGAGCGGAACATAAAGCAGTTTTTAAAGCGTCAAAAGGGTGCTGACATTCATCCGTCCAGGGAAGGGGTTCATGCACATCCTTAGTAGTCAGGTGCAACAGAGGTTTAGCAAGAAGGGAAAAGTTAGGTATCCATTGGCGACAGTAAGAGGTTATGCCAAGAAAAGCGCGAACTACACGCTGCGTGCAAGGAACAGACATGTTAGAGATAGTAGTAATACGTTCAGGTCTTAGTCGTCTACCCTCCTTCGATAGTAGATGACCGAGGTAGGTCACCTCCTGTGGACAGTATTGAAATTTTGACAGATATACCTTGTAACCTTTAGCAGCCAAATGGTGCAACAATTTAACAGTGGCTGTTTTGCAGCCCTCTTCCATGTCCGAGGCAATGAGCAAGTCATCCACATATTGCAAAAGGACATTGCCTTCCGGCAAATCCAGGTAGTCCAGTAAAGCTTTAAGGGCTTGGCTATATATGCTCGGGCTTTCAGTATAGCCTTGAGGTGCGCGACAGAAGCGGAAGCTTCGTCCAGATAACGAGAATCCAAAGATCTGTCTGCTATCAGGATGAATAGGGATGCTGAAGAAGGCATTTTTCAGGTCTATGACCGAAAAATACTGGGCAGTTAGTGGAATCATCGTAAGGATCGTGGTGATGTCTGGTACCACGGGATACTGTGGTACCACGATCTTATTGACAGCCCTAAGGTCAATCACAAAACGGTAAGCAGCGCCCTGGCCCTGCTCACCGGAGTCAGAACTCCTTTTCAAAATCGGAAGAATCGGGCTATTGCAGACATTAGCAGCTGTTTCCTCCACTACCCCTTTGTCAATCAGGTCTTGGATAATCGACAGCAAAGCCCGTTCCCCTGCAGGTGCTATTATGTACTGCGCAATGCGCTGCATTTTCGCGCCTTGCTTCAGTGTAATGTGGACCGGGGGAATATCTAACTTACCCACATCAGCATCCCCTGTGGCCCAAAGCGTTGCAGGGATACCATCGAACTCCGGTGGAAGCGGTTCATTTTTCGCAAAACATTGTTTCAAATGGCCAGCACGGGGTCGTATTGTTAAATGGACCCCATCAGCAGAGCAGTGTATGGTTGCATTTAATTTCTTTAACATATCCAGACCCAACAAGTTCTCTCCACAATGTGAGGTCAGCAAGAGAGGAGTGTCAATAGTGGCGGGACCGATCGAGAAGGGGAGAAGTTTAGAGATGGGACTGACCACTGGGACTCCCGAGAATCCCACTGAGACATTATTTTGCCCGGACAGAGCCGCCCCTGGAACCAATGATCGAGCAACAGAACTATTCATTGCTCCCGTGTCAATTAGGAAATTCTCAGAAGTCCCCATCACTTCCCCTTTTACATAAGGTCCCTTTTTATTGACCGGGATCGACACTTGGCCCCTACTCTGTCCCTGGCTGTCCTATGCTTGTACATATGTATCCTAATCCTCATATTCGTAATCATCGTGATAGTACTGCTTGCCCTGATGATTATCGAAATGATTACGCTCGGACTTGCCTGATCCTTCTTCTCTGCGCATATCGTTCCGGTCGGGGCCTCCTCGTCCTCGCCCTCGCCCTCGCCCTCGGACTGCACCGTTCTGGGCAAGCAACAACGGACACTGTGCTTTCCAATGCCCCTCCTCTCTAAAATAGGAACACTGGTTCAAACCCACAGCCGGAGCCCAACCCGTGCCTCGGCCTGTACCCGCCCCTCTGGACATGGGCCCTCTAGCTCCTCTCCCCCTCCTTGTCCCCGTACTACCTGCTGCAGCAACACTCGTGTCTTAAGGTCTTTGGCCTTCTTTTCCACTTTCTCCTTACATTCATTCTGCCTATGTTCATAGTACTGGGCCATGCTTAAAATTACAGAAGGGGTAGAGGTGGTCCAAGTACTTTCTGCCGCTTGCAAACGTGCAGAAATTTCCGGAGCCAAGTTAGTAACGAATCTATTCACAAACAGCCTAATTCCACCTTCTGTTGCCAAATCCTGCCCACTAAAGTCAATGAAAACTCCTTCAAACCTAGTGAAGAAGTCAGACACACTTTCATCCTTTTTCTGCTGGCACGCAGTCAGTTTGTCCCAATCAACCTTCCTCGGAGGTATCAGAGTGTGCATAAAGGCAATAATTTTTGCTGGCAAGGAAGTTATTTCATTTCTAGGCTTGTCTCCCGGTTTGCGGTCTCGATCCCACCCTCTTAACTCGTCCCACGTTCCTCCTAGTTCAGCGTGATCAGAGTCATGCACCTGCCGCCATATATCAACGGGCATAAGCAATCCAAAGAATAGCTCGACATCTGCTAATGTCATTACCGCTGAGGCTGCAGCTTCGGTCAATGCCTTGTAATAGGCGGTAGGGTTCTTTCGGGGGTCGGGCAGTTGGGATTTCAAAGAAAGGACCTCACTCCTTTTCCATGGAGTGTACACCCATTGCTCCTAAAATAGGGCGTCTATCCGTGCCCGAGTGATCTGTTGATTATCATCACGCAGTTCAGGAACTTCGGGATGATAGATGGGATGGACCTCTTGCATGGGGTGCTGCGAAGTCCACCGAGATAGGGGGTGTTCTGAAGTCCACTGAGGATTTTTTAAGAACAATCTGCCTCGACACTGGACCAAAGTGACTACGTTTTTGTACACCTCCTGTGGGATCAAATGAAATCTATGAGTCCAGTCTCGAATCTCGTACAGTATCTGGGGAGCGCTTCCGTTATTGAAGCTAACCTCCCAAGACCAAATGAGGGAATTAGACATTTGGAAGATCACGTGTTGCTGCATCACTGGTTCTAAATCTTTCACCGTACTCCATATGTCTTCCACTGTGTATGCATCGCTCCTTATCCATTTTACGGCCTGATCTGCTAACACTTCCTTCTCACCATATGCCACAGATGATCTAGTGAATAGTCGTTTACCATCCAACCCTCCGGATGCCCCCCTCGGGGTTTGATCAGACATACCGGGGGTGGTGCTAGCAGAATGAGAGACCCCTACAGGACTCGGGATACTCAATTGTACTCGAGGAAATGGTAAGGTTGATCTAGAATCAGGGACAAGGGTGACCAGGTCCCCCGGAGAGGGGGACGGGATGCCGGCGTCGTGTCTAGGGGCTACAGAGTCTCGTTCATCTGGTGCGGATGCTTGGGGTGCAGCCGCCATTTGAACAGGGACCACGGGATATATACGCTACGGGGCATATGGCGGAGGAGGTCTTTTGTCTAGCAGATCCTCAATCTCATCCTCAGCTTCGTTTCGTGTTACATAATTGTTATCAACTTGCAGCCTAAATCGTCTATCTTCTTTTTCAATATTCTTTTCTGTTCTATTTTTGTCATGGGCAATAGCTTTCTGCGTTATTGTTTGCCCTTGCTGTATCTTGAGTAATTTTTCTGACCGAATATGTCTTCTCTTTGCCTCTTTCTGCCATTTGTTAAGAGTGTCAAACATAGCCTGTCGGCTGCGTTTAACAAAGAGGCGCTCTTGTAAATACTGAATCTTTTTCTCGTCAAAAGATCCCGTTTTCAGCCACTGTAGTTCCACATTATCCTTCGTGTACTTATGCCACAAGGAATTGAAGAGGAGGGGGCCCATACCGTGTTTGCAATACATATCGTGGCTGGGTGTGCCCTTCGGAGGTGCAGGTTGACTTTCGTCTAACCTCACACTCTCTCGGTGGATACAGCCAAAGCATAATTTACTAAAGCACGGCATTTCTTTTTTCTCTATTCTACGTAAGCTGCAAGGAAATCGAGTATTATTAAAACAACAGAATCAAGTTACATCGATCACAGTTCTTTCAATCACATGGCCATGTTCTCATTCAATAGACATACGCACGTTTGTAAAACAAAACTTTCAATGGGACATAAAACGAGACATAGCGTTTTTATACATGACAAAACAAACAAAATGCCAACATTCTGCAAACAGAAGGCGGAGCCCGTCGACTCCCACCTATGGAGAACCCTTTATCCGAATATCCAAAGTTTCAAAAGATCACCTTCCGACAACAGTCTTTTCCTTAGACTGCCTGGAGATAGTCTACACAGGTTTCTAAACCACAGACCAACCTACAGGCCATCCGACAGTATTCATGGTTCACCTCCTGGACTATGCTGGCTAAGCCCGCTTTTGCAAGCGCCGCTCCAGATCTGTCCGGGTGCTACCCAATCTCAACTGTCGGCTTTCCCGAGAACAATCCGGCCGAGTGAGAACCGCAGTCCCCACAAAAGGCGTATAGTCGCTATCTCCAGTGTTTCCACATAAATCAAACCAGAGGCATCTGCACGTGCAATTTCAACGTTGCCCCGTCAGACCCCCTATTCAGAGTATCTCCGTGACCACAGGTCACCAAATGCTAAGTACCAAGTCCAGAATCCAACACAAGACAGGACAAAACACTCACCTGGTGCACACAGGTCTGATTGCACGTTCTCCACTGCCAACTCTCGATAGGGCCTACGTGGCTGGTTCTCGGGTCACACCCGAAGGACTCCGGCGTGGGGCCAGTAGCAGCTAAGGTCCTCGTGATCGGGAGGGCAAAGCAAAGCTCCAAATTTTCGTTGGTCTATTCTGCAACCCCCCCCGATCTGGAGCACCCCTTTCAATGTCCCGATTATTGTCTGAAATACAGAGGGACGAACCCAACGAGGAGTCCCGGCGGAGTCGCCAACCGAAGTACCGAAAATTATTTACAACCTCCAAATTATAGTTATATTCACAACCAATCCCATTCCCATTACCAATAATCAGTCAGTTGGCAGTGTAGAAGGTCCAAGCATTTATTAGAACAAACAAACTCTGCCAGAGGAGCTCCTTGCGACCTAACCCCACGAGGTCCGCCAAGAAGACTGCTGGCACACTGTCAGAACATCACATATATACAGTTGCATTTGCAGAATCATGGCCCAACATGGAAAAATACAGGCTGGTACAGTTTGGTACAGAAAGGAAAGTCCATATATGGCACACAAAGCACTCTTGGTTTAGCTCATCCCAGATTAGCAAGGTCGAACGGGTGACTCCCTTCTGCCAGCTTCGAGACAGTCCACCACGCACCACTCCTGGAATGTGCTTATCGGGCCTTCTCCTGCTACCTACAACCTTGACGGGCCTAACGCGCTGAAACACCAATTCTGTAACAGTTGGGTTATTTCTCAGGAGAACGCTTTAGCGAAAAGGGAATGAATGGGGTCTGTTAATTTAAGGCTTTGAGCGAGGCCACAAAATGGCGCCGGTCAAGTCAAGAAAGTGTAAAATACAGAGAGTGGTGCAAGCTAGCATTCTAAATATATGACAAACGGGTTTATGCTAATGTTTGCGTGCATAGACTAAAACATTTAGATACATCATGCTAATTTTGAAATATCGATTATGGGTACTATATAATCGAAAATCGATGCCGGTTCCTCAATGGGAACGCTCTGCTGACATCAGTAAACAACACCTTGCTGTCCAAGTTGCACGTGGTACAGAACTCTGATGCTCGGTTAATCTGCAATCTTCCATCTCGCTCGCCCTGCTTGCTGATACTTCAGAAGCTTCATTGGTTGCTGAGAAGACAATGTGCCATTTTTAAACTATGTTGTCTGACACACAAGGCACTCCTCAAATCCCGCCCAGCATACTTGTCAATTTCATGAAAGCCCTATCTGCCCTCCAGATGCATATGGTCCTTAGATTAGTCGCTTCTGGTTATCCCACACATACGTTCCTCAAGACAGGGGGTAGATTGTTTTCGTATACAGCCCCGAGTCACTGGAATAAACTTTCCCTCAGTGTCCGCTCCTGCTCAGACTTCACTTTCTGTAAGAAGACTTGGTTGTTTTAGAATATTCTCCCCTCTTTAAGTAGAGCAGCATCGACATACGGGAGGGATTTCGAGTGCTATATTAAATGTCTTTATCATATCATATCATATTATATCTGATCGGCAGCTTTACCAGCACCAACACAGTGCGATTCATCTCGACTTCGGCCTCACATCGCAAGCTATCGGTAATGGTTCCTGGACGCCAGGACTTCTCATCACAACGCTCATCGCACAAGGTACTTTTAACAGTGGACTGAATTTAGTTCTGTATCCAGCCCTCACTTCATTGTGGTCAGCCTCACTGTGTGATTTGGAACCTGTCCATCGCAACCAGAGAAACTCAATTGGCGCTTCTTGGTTTTAAGCACTCTTTTTCTTCAAAACATTAAAAATTACATATCTCTGGTTCTACTAATTGTTTTTTGTTGTTTTGGTCTTACTTTATTTATTAAAGTTCAATCTATTTTCTAGAATTTATAGTTATTCTTGTGAAATGTTTCACTTTATTACTGCTTGAAGGGCTGGATACATACTTTACACATTACCTCTATGTTAAGCCTGACTGCTTTGTGCCAAGCTACCCTAGATTTGAGCACAGGTTAATTTGGGTTTGGGGTTGCTTGTGTTTCACCCTGACAAGAATTGCATTTGCTGCTTGATTAGTGGTTCACCCCCATCAACCTGTAACCCAATTTATAACAGTTGCATTTACAACTTTCCAATAAGGACATTGTTCAGATGTGCCCTCTACTGCACAACTACTTGATATAACCCCTCTTGTGTCAGTTATTTTGAAGAGCACAACATATGCCCAGAAGTGCCTCTTGTCACAAAGACACATGTCAGTATTTGTATATATCAATATTTGTCAGAGGCATGGCCACAGAACTGCAGCTCTTAAACAGAGAGGCCTTTAATCTCTCTGATAAGCAGAGGGTAATTGCTCTGTCAAATCCAACAGCAAAGGTTTTCATGCATGACTAGCCTGGACTGAGAGCACTCCTTGGTATCCCCCTCTTCTGAAAATGACTACTTCAGCCAGGAGAAGAGAGGCTGTGTGGAGTGTACTGACTAAGCTAAAATGTCTCAGAATCCTCTTCAGAAAGATATGACCATTCATGTGCAACACTTTGTGGGATGTGTGCCTCTGCTTAAACAGCACCCTCCTTCACGTGAAAGATGTCTTGTGCTACTGACTGGCACAGTAACATATCACATCAATGAACAGACAACAGTGGAGGCAAGAGGCTGCGTGTCAAGAATCTGTAATGCAATTTACAAAGGCTTACTGCCAGCAGAGCCAGGCTCTGATTTGACAAGTTGTCTGTAGGGTGCCTTGTAAATGTAAATGTAAAATGTAAATATCATGGTATTTATAGAGCACACTGTCACTAGACGGTCACCTTGCGGTGTAGCCTATTCAGCTTCCCGGCGCTGATACTCATACCGCTGTGGAACCCCTCCTGGCTTTCCCTGTGAAATGTCCACTCCTGGGCTCCCCCAGGGTGAAAATGTGTAAAGAAACAAGGACCCCCTGATTTGGATCCAATTCTTGGGTCAGGGTAAACAATATGTGTAAATTAACGCACCCAGGCAAAACAAACTACCTACTGGCACATATAAGATGGCAAACAAACCACAATTAATAATGATAAACAACTGTTTTAGCACCTAAAGTACATTTTAATTCCATACAAAAAATAATATTTGATAAAATCAGTAAATCATTGATGAGACTTGATAAAACATTTTAGCATTGTAGCATATGCATTCATTAATAAGAAACAAGTTATAATATAAAATGATGGATGGTTTCCTGTCTACGCGTTTCGACACATGACTGTACCATCATGGTGCTGTTTAAAAAAGATCTTTAGTATGAGTTTCTACTTCTTTTTGGTTCTCCTATCTGTTGAACCATATGTGTTCACTACTGAGATGCGTGTAGGTAGATGATCATCTATTTAGCCTGATTTTTTTGAGTATTCTTGCCATCTAGTTGTTGGTATGGTCGTACTGCGGGTTACCGATTTCTTGATGCATGAGATTACCTGTTTATATACAACCGGGAGTATATCGGAATAGCGTGTTAGTACCTGCGTCTGCTAATATGGATTACCGATACCCTGTTTATAAGCAACCGGCAGTGTGTCGGAATAGCGTATTAGTCCCTGCGTCTGCTGATACGATAATATGTTGATATTGTTTGGAGGCTAGCAGCTCTCTGTAAGTGAATAACCGTTCGTCCAGCGTAAGTATTTGACAGTTACAGAGTCGATAATTGGTGTGGTAACACGATCATTCAGATTTGATGTGACGTGCAGAGTTTCATTTATCTCTGGTCTATCATTCTATGCTGGACCAAGGTTGTGATGTTTATGCGAGGACGGGTTGCAGTCATGAGCGTACGACTTTTCTCTAGCAGGCGAAGGGACGGCGTGCCGGATATGCAGTCGGTGGCGTCTTAGCATCCAGGGTAAAGCCAGGCATCCTTAGCGCTGTTGGGGCCGGTGTGGAGGCTAAGCAAGCTATTGCCCAGAGTTGCAGCGTGGGGCCCATGATTAGAATAGGCACCGAGGCGAGAATTAACAGGTCCGAGGAAATTGAGCCCGAGACCCCGCCGAGGCGGGAATTGTACCCTGGTCCCTGGCCAGAACTCTGCATCAGGGTCTGCCGCTCTAACCATTGAGCCATAAGCCTTGCAGGAGACCTGATGTCTCGGACAATCGGTCCTTCTTCTTCCTCATCTCCCTTTGTCTTCTGATTGGTTGCAGCAGAGCAAGAAGCTAGATAACCGATTCTGCTCCTTAGATGTGCCGTAGACATGACATCTCCTCCTTTTGTCAGAAGAAATTGTTTGATGTCTGCTGCTTGAGAATGTGGTGTCCCTGTAATGTCTCAAAGATCCCTTCATGGTGTCCTCGTGGTCTTCCAATCCAGAGAGTCCCACAAGCGGTCTCTGCAGCATGTCTGAAGGTTTCTCCAGAAATCTCTTGTGATGGAATGGACATGTGAAGAAACTGAGTCCATGACACCTAGCAATAGTGCAACTTTCAGGGTTGTTTTTAGGTCTGGTTATCAGCAACTTTAGCTGTATGGTAGCCGTTTGTTACCAGTTCTTTAAAATATACATAGAGTGGGCATTTGGTCTTCCTAAATGAGTATTTCTCTCTCACCTCATGCAATTGGCTGTTTGCATATCACTTGAAGTCCTTGCATTGCAGCATGTGGTAGACAATCTTAAAAGTACACTTAGCCATCATACTTTTTTGTAGCATTCAATTTTTCATCTTACACAATCAATCCCACCACTAATCTAATCACCAGCAATAGCACCATCATCAACGCCACCACCAATACCACTGCCATTAATGGTGCCAATACCAACAACAAAACCATCACCACCAATACTAACACCAATACCACCACCAGTAACACACAACCACCAAGTATACATTACCTAAAATAGCACATTGCCATTAATACAACTGCTATCATTACCACAACAACCCAATGCCAATTCCACCAATTTCCCACCATCACCAATACCACACTGTTTCTAATACCACACTACCGCCACCTAAACAACCAGCAGAGAGGCCACTGCCAATCACATCACCATTACTACAAATGCCACCAATACCACCGCCACAATTCCCCTAATATCACCACAATATCAATGCTTACTTCAAAGTCTCTCAGGTTCCGTTTGCTCTCCCTAGGATAGTCTCCCCTTCAGAGAATGAATAACTGAGAACCCACCTCCTAATGTCAGCAAGGGCGTTTGCTCTATCACTCTCTTGGGTCATTATGAACCCATGTTCTGTTCATGAAGGTATCATCACATGTAGAACCAGTGTGCGGACAGACATTCCAAAAAGATAGTCTGATTGTTCTCCACTGAGTTGTGAGGTGTTTTCTGTAGTTTCTCTGGACTTCACAGAGGGATTGAGACAATAACATACCACTGAGATGTTCTCCAAAGTGCCATTTCCCTGAGACCATAGTGGTGTTTTCTTTGACAGGGCACTCCTAAGTAATTCAGGATTTTTTGAAATTTCTGCCTGTTGATTGTATATTATGCAACATCCTGTTGAGCTCAGGCAGAAATAATGGAGATGAGGTTTGCTCAATCACAACAAAGAATGTGGAATATTCATATATTACCACCAGAGTATATTGCCTGGGGTCCAAAGAGTCTACAAGTCTTCAATTGGATTTGCATAATTGATGGCTTAATGTGGCTGTTAAAATGTAAGTCTTGTATCATGTTTATATACACCTATGTCATATAGTGTTAGTAATCATGTACATTACAACAATGTTAGCCAAATATTGTTGTTGCTTTACATTTGCTTGAAACTTCTTATGATGTTGAAAATGTTTGTTAATTGTCATGGCTCTAGAAGGCCCAGAAACCATATATCCTATGCTTGCACCATTTCACATTTCCTAACAGTGTCACCCCACTTTCACAGTTGCCAAGGGCTGTCTTGTTCAGGGTAATAGGTAAAAGCGCTGATTGTTCATCAAGAAATATAATGTTCTCCTGAGCGAGAGAGCATCTTGACTGTTTTGATGGGAGAGCGTTGTGAAGTAAGCAAGGATAGGGACAGTTCTGCAGTCATAGTCTGTGAGTTGAATATTCGCGACACATTTTACCTTTGGATAGCTGAAAACTGTTAACAGGTCCTGATAACTAGTCACACTCGTGAATGATTTTAAACTATAAGAACACATTAAATTGTTCACAGGTCCTTAGACCTGCCAGGTAAGTTTTCAGGTTGAGAGTGGGACTAGCACTTCATGTTTGATCTTCTCAGATGCCTTGGTGCAGTCATCAGACCAGATGAATCAATGGTACTGGAGAGTCATACCTCAGGGGTGTGGTCATCAAAGTAAATCCATGATGTATCTAGAAGAGTAGCTGCCCACTCCCAGGAAATCACTGTCTGCCAGACTGTGTGTTGATCAAAGCTGTGAGGTTTTCCTGGGTTGGCCTCATGCATTGACTAGAATAATTCACTTCTGTTGCACATAATACACACTCTACTGTATTAAGAATCATTACAGCCATATCAAGCTCCTTATGACTCTTGCCCAATGGCTGCAGGTTATCACTGTGATTAAATTAATTCAGAGCTGGCCTGGTCACTTTGCATATCGTTTACTTGGAAGGTGTGAGGTGAGGAAGTTGGCATTAACAGAACAGTCAGTGCTGCCAACTTTGGAACTGAGGCACCAGTTTCAAGTCTTGGCGTGGGCTTAGCATCCTGTAATTCTGGGCAAATCACAATCTCCCAATGGCTAGAGTGAAAGAGTCTGACCTTGTATAACATAACTGGTGCTCATGTAAAGTGATACAATGCCCTTGGGCCTAGTATATTTGATTTTCTTTTGATTTATAAAGCACACGGACACGCAAACACAGGTGCTAATGTGACAATCTAACAAAGAAACAAGTGATGGCTAGTGTAGTGAATGAGGGATGAGTTCACACTATGTTATACAGAAAAAAATGTCTGCAGCAGAGAAAATCTGAATGTTCATCATCTTGTAGCTGGTGTGGCCCAAGCGGGTAGAACATCGTTGGGTGTATCTGGAGTGAATACCCAATTCTATCAGAGAACCTCCAGTAGGAGTTCAGGCTCTAAAAAATGTAGAACCATGTATGTAACTTACTGTTCATCATTACGTAGCCATCAGTGGCGCTCTCCCTCAGTAGCCATCTTTGGAATAAGTATGCCAGAGAGTTTCCGCTTCCCAGTGTCCTTCTTGAGATGGGCTGTGACTGAAGTGGTGGTATCTGCTCTACTAGGCTGATTATATAGCGGTTTGTTTCTTCTTCTGCAGACCGAAGGTGGATGGAGACCATGCGATGATGGTGAGCAATAGCTCGATGGATTCATTGTTGTGGAGTATATTTGGTTACCCCTAAACTTGACAAGGCCTTTAAATAGTCCAGGGAATTGAGCAACTACATCCAGCGACTCAAGACCCATGTATTAAGCAGTAATATTGATCAGGAGTCAGGGCTCTGGAACTTCACCTTTCAAGACTTTTGTCTTCCCTGAGTATTTATGTAATGAATGATAGTGGAGCACTCCTTATCTCCATCCTCTTCTATTTGCGTGCTGCAATGAAAGACATGATGTCTAGCATGCCTTGAACAGCAAAAAAATCATACTTTCAAGTATTGGTATTTGTTTGAATGCGCACTATTGCTAATACAAATGTTTACACTCTTATGTTCTTTTTCATAGAATGATTTGTATTTAATTGAGATGGTTTTCTCCTCAAATCTTTATAAAACATATATTCACCAAGGTAGAAGGGTGCAGCTAGGGTTTGAACTACACTTCTCATGGACAAATGTCCACTTAAGCAGCAGGTGACCTAACTATCGGCCACAAATCAGCCTGTGTGATCTCTTTTTAAGTTTGAGGGTAGTACTTTATTGAAGAAAAAAGGCAATGGAGCATTTAGCCAAATAACGCTTAAATGCAGTTATTAACAATGGATTAACTAGTAATACAATAAAAATCGGGAAAATCGAAAGAGTTTCAATTATGGGAGAGGTTACAACAAATCTAAAGAGAGAGAAATACAAAAGGGAAATAATTTAAAATATTATATTATTAATAATAAAGGAGCAAGAGAGCATAATACATATTAAAAATATCAATATTGTGTAAAGTAATAGCTCTAATATAGAAATAGAAAAGAAAGATAGAAACAAAAAAATTAAAATATAAGACAATTCATGGTGGTTTGGGAACCTCTTCTGACAAAGGGAGATGGAGGGTAAACTTTCGAGCAGAAGCATCTAGGAAAATAGTTATGGGGGCCACTTATGTTTTCTTTTAAGGAGGCGCGATAGAGGAGAAACATATGGACAATCGAGTGGATGATCCCAGCAGCCACTGTACCACCAAGCTTGAAAAGAAAGTTGTGTGGAATGTTGCCAATTTTTTGTTATTTGTTAGAATGTACAATGGCAGTGTTACAGGTAAGGGATTACCAATGTTCAGAAAGTGTGCCTAGAAAAATATTCATAGGAGAGAATGGAAAATGGGTGTGAGACCTTTACTTCACCAGAACTGATGAGTACAGGAACAAGAAAAATGCATATGAAACAATTCAGCACTCAAAGCATAGGAAAAGAGTTTGAGCTGTACTAGTGGATCTTGAAGTCTTACAAATTTCTAACCACAACTTATCCCAAAACGTAACAAACCCAGGGGTATCAAAATCTTTTTCCCATTGTAATTCAATATTAGTCATTTTTCTGTGATCTGGAAGTTGATTGAGGAATTGTAAATAGATGAGGCACTTAATTGGGTACTTAACATAGGAAGGATATTGGTTTAGGATAGTAAAGGGGAAGAAATCGAAGATAATGGCGACAAGGAAGAGGATATGATGTGAAGCAAAGTCTTAAATTTATTAGAATATGATTTTGGTAACTTATAAAGTAATTGTGCTTTAGGAAATGTAAGAAAAATATAATTTGAGTAAAGTTGATGAACCCAAAGCAAACTCTTATCCCACCAAGTCTTCCAATAAATAGGTTTATTGTTGCTTTTTATAAGATGTTTATGCCAGATTGATGAATTAAGAAATCAGTCACTGTCCGAAAGGTGCGAGATAAGCATTGATTGAAACAGTTTATGGAGGGATTGAAAACTTGATGTAAACATTTAGAAAGTTGTTTAAGGAGAAAGGCATTATGATAAGATTGAAAATCAGGGCAATTTACACAGTCATATGATTTATTATGTTAATGCATGACTAGGGATATACATGTTTTTTTTTGTTCCATAAAAAGGAAGCTAAGATAGAATATTTTTTTGGGAAGGTAGTAGTGAGAGGAATGGCAGAAATAGTCTAAAAAACAACCGGGGCAAGCATCATTTTAATAGTGTCAAGTCTACCCCACCAAGATAGATACAGAGGGTGCCAGTTAGAGATGGAGTGAGATAGTGTGGATCGAACTTGAGCCATATTTAAAGATAAAGTATGTTTTACAGATGGAGCAAACCAAAGTCCTAAATACTTAGGGGCAGATTTACAAGCCCCTTGCGACATGTTTACAACACGGGTGCGTCAATTCTGTCATGCGGCGGCATTGTAAACAATGTACCACCATGTGGCAGATTTACAACATCTAGTGAGATGCTTCACATTGTAAAGCCCTGTACTACATTATACCTGCGTCAAGTATAATGTTTGCAAGGTGGGTGTTCCGTTGCAAAGAAGCCCTGTAAATGTGACACAGTGAAATCTACAAGATTTCACTGTGTCACTTTTACCTCCAAGCTGCGTCAAAGGAGTGACGTAGCATGTTAGGTGTAGGGTGCCCCTGAGCATTGCTGGAGTTGCGTTGCACATGCGACACGACTCCAGCATTGCGCTGCCCTTATGCCAGAAGATGCCACACGCATCTGACTATCCTTGCGCCATGGTGCATCGCATTGTAAATTCAATGCATCCATGGTGGGGCAAGGGCATTCCTGAGTGTCGCATATTTATTGGCGTTTCCCAGCTAATATGCAGGGATGTCCCAGTCCTTGTAAATCTGCCCCTAAATTTTTGGGGAATTCCATGTAAAATTAGTAGAAGTAAAATCATGTTTGAAATAAAAACGTTTAAAGGAAGGATCTTGCATTTATCATGATTCAATTTATAACCACAAAGTAAGGAGAAAGCATGAACTTTTTAATAGTACTGGCGCATGGTCAGGAATTAATATAGAACCAATGTTTGCCTGATTTATGTGCTGTGACAGAGATTTAGAAACAAATAAATAATCTATAAGAGACTGGGAAAGGTGAGTAGGTAAGAAAAAGAAATACTCACGTAATTGCGGATTACATAATCTCCTGGAGTCAACAACAGCTCTGTAAGTAATTAGCAAGGTAAAGTGTTGGTGCATTGGAGAAGGGATAAATAATACTTTGAAAGTGCGATCTTTGTATGGATCAACGACTAAATACAATCGCCACCAAAATGACATATTGTGTAGAGATAGACATGAACAGAGTATATATGGGCGGCCAGAAATTGTTATCAGGAATAGTAGGTGCATTCTTAACTTTAGGATGAACATTCAACCAATGTACTTCATCATCTGAATTTTGAGAAAGAAGAGAAACATTAGGGGCCCCATTAGGATGGCGGGCGGGCTTTGCCCGCCCGCCATCCTATCGGAAATCGGGACCGCCCGCCCTAAGGGCGGGGGTCCCGCACGCACCATTAGGATGTGTCCACCACTGTGGCGGGCACATCCTGTATTTTTAGTATTGTGGCGGGCGGAGCTCTGTGCTCCGCCCGCCACAATACTAAAAATGCTTTGCATCATTTACATAATCAAAGCGACAGGCACCGCGCGGTGCCTACCGCTTTGATTATGTAAATGCAGGGGGGTACCACAGGTAACCCCCGTGTGCCACCCCCATTTGGCCTTCACTCTGGGGTCCCACAGGGGGCCCCCAGAGTGAACACCGCATATCTTTCCGTTGCGGCATTGCCGCCACGGAAAGGCATAGAAAAATGCCCATTGTAATATTGCGGGCGGTGTCTGATAGACACCGCCTGCATGTTACTCGTTTTCCGCCCCGGCCGCAAGGCGACCGGGGCGGAAAAGTGGCGGGCGGTGTTTGGCTCCTTTCTTCTGCCTGTACCTGGAGAGGAAAAAACATCCCCTACCCATTGACGCTTGAGCTTTAAGACTTCTGAAGCAACTAGATGAGATACTTGTGAAAACACAATATCTGATTTCAGATTAGACAAATTGGTAAGAACTCTTTTACTTTTAATATGCGTATCCTAAGCTTTACCATTTCAGGAAACAAAACGTAATGTCATTTATCAAAAGATAAAAAAGAAATAGAAAAAACTACAGAATAGTCATTAGAAGATTAGAATAGGATAATAGAAATCAAAGCTCTAAGGTAGAAATAAAGTAAGATAAGAGAAAAAAGTGAAAGAAGATGTGATAAAAGAAAGTAAGAGGAAGACAGGAGAGAAAGAAAGAAAAAGATAAAGGAAAAGGCAAGAAAGTGGATAGAGACAATAGATATAATAAACAATAAAACATACCAAAGACCCAAACATGGGTGGAGAGTATTGAGCCCTCAAGGAGAAGTTGGAAAAACCAGTCAAAACTCGAGGACAAGCAAAAAGGAGGGGAATAATCCAGACCGACTTTATAACAATGGGTGGAACAGAGAAACAGCACCTGGTAAGGAAAAACATAAGGGAAGAGTGACAATTATTCAAAACATGTTGTAGAAACCAGTTTAAGCAGTATAGATATTGTTTTAACATTATAAAAGAGAAAATTATTGTCAAGTAGAAGATGATGATCTTGCAGTCTCCATGGTTTCTTCTTTACAGTTGTCAATGAATCGTTGAAGCAGGGCTGGGTCCTCATAAGTAGTTGTCTTATTTCTATAAGGCACTTTAAAGAGGCAATGGATGGATCAAAACCAAATCTGGCATTCAAGTCTCGTAGTGCTGATCGCAAAGCTAAGAAACCTTTACTTCTATCTGCCGTGATTTTACCATAGTCTTGTGAGAAAAATAACCAGGAACCTTGCCATGATATACCCTGTTTAAACTTAACCGCCTGTAAAACTTTCAACAAGTGAGTATATTCTAAAAACTTCAATATTACACCTCTTGGTTTGTGTCAGGGTCTTGAGTCCTTACCTAGAGCTTGCGCTGGAGCAGAGATTGAGCTGCACTGGAACTGAGATGCGTGTTCCCAAATCCCTCTAAAGAATGCCCCCGAGACCAAAAGGCAACTTGGTCCCAAAAACACTCCCAAAGGGGAAGGGGGAGTGGAGAAAATAATAAATAAAGAAGAGACTGGTCCTGAGCTTGTCCTCTTCAAATTCGTCTATCTTCCTCTTATGTCAGCAGATCGAATTTCATGAAGAGCATCCCAAGCTTAGGAATCTTTGCCTCTCCTCTGTTTTCCTGAGTATTCCTCTCAGCACTTGGATACTCCCTGAACCGTGTAATAACTTCTTAATGGTTCTGGAGTCTTTTCTAATTTTCATCTGCCTTTTAATCCTTGTATGTTATTAGGCTTCCCTATATGGTACTGAAAAATGTTTTTTTTATTTTCTTTTTAGTCACTAGAAGAGTCACAATTCAGGTAAGACTTTTTCTTATTCTCGCTTACTCTTTCCTGACGTCTTGTCTACGAATAACTATATCTTTTTCTCTCGTTTAGGTCGAGGATATCTCCTTTTAAATCAGGTAAGTAACATCCTAAAACATTCTCTAAACTGTTTCATTCGGCAACTGTAATGTATATCTACTCGACATTAATTGCAATAACTTAGCTTCGGTATTCTTCTCTTCCATTAATAGGTGGCGCTGGTCGGCAAACTTCACACTCCGACTTACACGACCATTGATGTCTCTTCAGGTGAGAGAACTTCTCTTGCGCTTCAAAATCTACAAATAATTATCGGTAACACCTTGGGTACTATGGACTAGGGAACCCGGACGAAAACCCGACGGGAAATGTCCTGAAAGACTATTCTACAATGAGATTCTCTTCAACGCAGCTGTCTTCGGTAAATTCCGCAGTGAAGTGCGCATTTACTGGTAAGCGCGAGCTTCACATTAGCGTCAGGGACTAGACACCTGTGGTCGAAACACTAGACTGCCTCCAGAACTGGAGGTGGCGGCCATCTTGAGGTGTATGACTCGAGTCAGTCTCGACCAGCCGTTACTCCTGGCTGAAGTCTTTACCTTTGTAACCCGCTCTTTCCACGTCAAAGCCCCAACACAGGTTCTTGTCGTCTGTGGGGTCCTGACAGTTTGTGTGAGGACATTGAAGTATAAGGGGTATGACCAAGTGTATGCGCTCTTTGTGTATTTAGTTGAGGTGATTCAGGAAAATCAAGGATCAGCGGAAGAAAAGTCTGAAAGAAAGAAATAGGATTGGGACCTTCCAATCCCTCAGCTAGACCATAAATTTGCTGATTGTTACGCCTGCTCCAATTTATGAGGTTTTCCCACTTGTTTTTGAAGCAGAGATATTTCTGCTTTCATAGGATGAATCAGCTGAGAAGCTGTATGCAGAGATTCCATTTGATGTTCCATTATATTACTTTTGCTGTCAAAAGTAGACCACTTATCCTCTAAGCCTTGCAAAGGTAAGTTTGTTTCATCTCTATATAGTACTTGAGAGCCTGTATCACATCTAAGAGTAACTACAAAGATGTTGGAAGAGGAGAATTAGCTGGTGAGGGAGGGTCCTTTTTAATTCGCTTAGTAGATGACAGCACTGAGGGAGGTGTGAGCTTAGAAGTAGGTTTCCCATTTGATAGAGAGGAATGCGAAGCAATAGTAGAAATAAATGTAGAAGTAGTTATGGATGTCCCCGTGAGAGGTGGCGAAATAGCCTGCTCCGGGTCCTCTATGTTGCTTCGTAATACAGAAAAAGGGTTTCAAATTGCCAATGTGGGGGCTTTAGGGAGCTGAACAGTAGTGAAAGCAGCACCCCTGACAGACTTGTTTGTCCCCATAGACATGAATGTCACAGCGACAAAGGATCAGTCTTTGAGAAAAAATTATGAAAAATTGCATAACACAGCAATGGTAGGAAACAGAGACTAAACGTGTGTCATTTCGTAAATATGGAAATCCTAAGGTGTAGCTTTATAGTTCACTTAAATATAGTATATTGTCTGAGTCAGATGTCAAAAAGGTACTTTACATGTCAAACAGAAGGAAAACAAAAAATTTGTTGAGTAACATGCAGCTGAGCAAAATAATCCAGGAGCATATTAATTCCTGTACGAAATACTTATTTGCAGGAAGCTGTGGAGATGTTGGCGTTAGGACGCTATATAGAAAAGAAAATTGCGGCTGTGAATCCAGTCACGGAGACGCGCTGCAGCTGTTAAATTGGAGTACGCGGTGTCAGCTCCTTACTGCGGTCTCATAAAGAGATCATGCGAAGCAGCCTGTCTTCGCCAGCAAAGACTTTGGGTCAGGTTGGGTGCTGAGATGCATACATGTAAAGAAACAATCATGATTTATATCTTGAAAACTATTTACAAGGGCCTGCTGCTGGGGTACAGTTAACCACCAAGGAATATAGTAGCATCTCACTAGAGCTCCCCACTTCCAATCCCGCAGTGGAGATGAAGGGCAGCTGTAGGTGACCAGAGGGGCAGCCAGACATCCTCATGAGTGTGGAAGCTCCCAGGTGTTGCAGGATTTCCTCACCGGGCTGGGCATCTGGTGCTGCCTGCAATGTTCAACATTGTGGTGCAGGGCCAGCCTACCAGTGAGGTGTGGCTGAGCATATGACTTCTATTTTGTCTGAATTATTGGTACAGTTCATGATGATGTAACCATAGTCAATAAAGATAGTTTGAGCCCGCCAGTGCTGTGTTAACAGTGCATTGTGTCCGCATATATTTAGCCCGGGTTGTTTAGCAACTCAAAAATAAGATGACAAAGTGCAGGAACAGTGCACAATAGGCCCCAACCTGCAGCTCCCTTACCTGTGTTCTCACAGGAGAGCTGGAGAATACCACCTGAAGTCAGTAATACAGCGGGGAGTCCAGTGCATTACCTCCTCGCCTGTCTTCCTCTCACAGTCGTTACCTATGAGTTTATCTCCCTCCATGAAGAACCTAATTACCAAAATGTACTTTTCCTTCCCAATCCAAGATGGACCACATAATTATTAGTACAAATACATCACTTCCTGGTATGGGCTTCCTGGTTCTTATTTCTGCAGCCAATTACCATCTTGGCTACAAGTATGTTTTGGCGCTGCAGCCCGTGCAAAGAAATGTATTTATTTAATTTATTTATATGTTTACTTACCTCTAATTGTCCGGAATCCGTAGTTTACTCCCCCTCCCCACGTCAGCGCTCCCACACAGGACGCTACTGATTACTCGGGGGCATATTTACAACAACTGGCGCATCCCTGCATATCAGCAGGGATGCGCCAGTTATTGTGCGCCGCAGCCCCGCCACCCTGCATGCGCCGCATTTACAATGCGGCGCACCAAGGGGCAAAAAACGGCATAGATGCGACACGCATCTGTGCCGTAAAAGCGGCGCATTGCTGGAGTTGCGTCGCAAGCTCAACACCGCTCCAGTAATGCTCTGGGGGGCCCTATCTCCACAATTCTGCGTCAATCCTTACACCTGCTTCAAACAGGCGCAGGGTTTTGACGCAGCATGGGCCCAAAATTGACCGAGTGAAATCTTGTTGATTTCACTCAGCCACTTTTGGGAGGCGTTCCTGCGCCGGCACGCCCACCCCGCGATGGAACGCCTCCTTCTGGCGCAGGGCTTTACAACGTGACGCATCTGGGAGATGCGTCACGTTGTAAATACCCCGCACATGGCGCATCTTTTGTGCCTTCGCTGCATCACAAAAGTGATGCAACGGCGGTGTAAAAGAGGTGTAAAAGAGGTGCAGGGGGCTTGTAAATCTGCCCCTCTGTATTTACGTCCGGGCCCAGACGGGTCCAGAACCAGGGGCTATGCCCGAGGCGAGACCCCAACAGGCTATTACGATCAGGTACACGAAGGATGAGCTCCTATCCTTCAGAATACCGAAATATGCCAGTTGCTGCTATATTGCCAAAGATGGAAAGCACTTTAGGGGATGTAGAGTTTGCCAACCGGATGTCGAAGAAGCCACCCCCACTACCTTGTGTCGGCTCGCCCTGCTTAACTGCAGATCTCTCCCCTGCCACGCTATAGAGATTAACTCCCTACTACTGGACCACAAGGTTGATGCCTTGCTTCTCACTGAGACTTGGCTATCTGACACCTCGGGTCCGGATATGGTGACAGCGTTGCCGCCGGGATATCTGATCTACCATCTTGACAGAGGCACAGGGAGAGGTGGGGGTCTGGCTATTATATATAGGGAGTCACTGGGTTGTAAGGCACGTGAGGCAGGGGTCAAAGATTGTGAGAGCTGCCAATTCTCACTTCAATTCTCCCCTACCTACTCGCTGACAGGCCTCCTAGTCTACCGGCCCCCTGGAAACATGGGTGATTTTATATCGTCACTAATGGAAACCACTACCCTGTTGGCTGCGGCCGCATCCAACTTCATATTGCTGGGAGATCTCAATTGCCATTTCGATGAAGAAACTGACCCTATAGCAACTAATTTGTTGAGCGAGCTGAGCGCCCTGCAGATGAAATTGATAAATACTGGGGCCACACATGTTAAAGGTCATCTTCTGGACCCCATTTTTTCGAACATGACGGGTATATCCGCTATGCCTCCCCTCGCTCTTCCTTGGTCTGACCACTCACTGATCATGGCTAACTGGGAGGTTAAGTGTGTTGATACGCTCCCACTCAGGAAATTCAGAATAGACAGGGCATGGTCAAGGCTTCCTGTACAGACGTGGAATACCCGTCTTGAGGACACCCAGCCTGAGAAGGGTGGTGATCCGGTGTCTGCAGATGCTATAGTGAGGAATTGGTTGACCAATGCAGTGGACCATGTGCTTCCACTCAAGAAGATGCTCATTAGGGATAAGAGAAAGGGGTCTGCCCCTTGGTATACCCCAGAGCTCAGAACCCTGAGGCAGAACTGCAAACGCGCGGAGAGACTATGGAGGAGGAGCCCGGAGATAGATAGCAGGGAAAAATATCGCATGGAACTAAGAATATACAAACGTGCTATACGTACTGCTAAGACCTCCTTCTATGAGGAGAGAGTAAATCACGCTGCGTCCTCATCCAGGGAAGCCTTCCTAGTGATGAAGGGGCTTCTTAAACCACCTGAGCCTATTCCTGTCTACGAGAGACCACAGGAAAAATGTATGGAATTAGCCACCTATTTTAAAAACAAAATTGATATTATTATTAGTTCTCTCCCCTCGGTGGTGGGAACATCGTCCCCTTCTGAGGACTTCAGCATGTCGGAAAATCGACTGATGTCATTTGGTCCTGTATCTTCAGGCGAAGTGCTGAAGGTCCTCGGGAGCCTGAAAAGTGGCTCACCTCGGGACCCAGTCCCGATGCGGTACCTTAAGCAGGCCGCCTTGGCGATAGGAGAGCCCGTGACCGATTTGATCAATCTCTCGTTCACCCAGGGGACTGTGCCGCCTGACTGGAAGAGTGCGGTGGTCAAAGCGCTTCTGAAGAAGCCGGGCCTGGACCCGCAGAACTTGGCCAATTTCAGGCCCATCTCCTTATTACCAGGAGTGAGTAAGATTGCCGAGAGGTTGGCGAACCTTCGGTTATCAAACTTTCTTGAGGAGAATGGCCGGTTGAGGGACTCCCAGACGGGATTTCGTCCAGGCCATGGAACGGACACGGCTCTGCTAGCAGTGGTAGAGGAGGCCAGAAGCACTTTGGACGGAGGGGGATCAGTGGCAGTGATCCTCCTGGACCTCAGTGCGGCCTTCGATACCGTCAACCATGGGGTGCTGATACAACGTCTAGCCGAGTCGGGTGTCGCAGGAGTGGCCCTGGAATGGTTGACCTCCTTTTTGGAGGGGCGTACCTTCGAGGTCTGGGAAGGAAACGCAAAATCCCCTCCTCTCCCACTTCATTGCGGGGTGCCACAGGGCTCATCCCTGAGCCCCACGTTATTTAACGTGTATATGGCACCCTTGGAAGGTGTGGTGTCTCCGTTTGGCTTTAAGACCATAAGCTATGCGGATGACACCCAGCTAGTGGTGAGTCTTACACAGCTGGAGAAACAGCCTGAGACGCTTCATGCTTGCTTGAGAGAGGTGTTTGATTGGATGTCCAGGTCATCGCTCAAATTGAACGGATCAAAAACCGAGCTGATGATCTTGGGCCAGTCAAGTTTTGCCCTCTCGCCAAGCAGCTGGCCCAACTGCATGGGCACCCCGCCCGATCCTAAAAAGGAGATTAAGAGCCTGGGGGTCTGGCTGGAGCCGGATTTGTCCTTTAGGACACACGCCAAAAAGACCGCGGGCGTGTGCTATGGAATGCTCCGGTCGGCCCGCAAGGTTCTCCCTCTGCTACCAGAACTCTCCCGGAAGCTGTTAGTCCAAGGCTTAATCATCTCACGCCTGGACTACAGTAATGCGCTCTTTCTTGGAGCGCCAGAATTAACGTTTAAGATCCTACAACAAGTGCAGAACGCAGCAGCAAGGCTGCTGCGGAACGTTCCGGCCAGACAGTCAGCCAGGCCTGCTTTAAAAGCACTTCATTGGCTCCCTGTCAAAGAGAGAGTCACCTTTAAGGCCCTGTGCATTGCCCACAAGAGCATACAGGGTAAAGGACCAGCTATTCTGAAGGACATGATTTGTCCATATAAGCCCACAAGAGCCTTACGCTCTGTCAACAAACATTTCCTTCAGACAAAGAGAATCAGGAGAGCCCGCTCAGGGGGCCGGAGTTTCTCTTTCCATACAGCGCGCGCCTGGAACTCCCTCCCATTCTCGCTGCGCTCTGAACCAAACCTTCTCAGATTCCGAAAACATCTGAAAACGTATCTTTTTCCAGAATAATGGTAGCTCCCCTGTTCTCTATTAGCAGTCTGCTCTTGGTCTCTATAGGCGCTGGGATGCCTCAGGGTAACCGTGCGCGGTATAAAATTCAATAATAATAATAAATAATACTAAACAACTCAAAGCCTCACAAAGTGGCTTTAAGTGGCATAGTTAATGCCAAAAATGATTTTGTGTCTGAGTTATGCTACAAAAGTGACACAACCCTCAGTCATATTTGTCCTCATAAATGGGAGCTCTTCGACACCTGGAGACAATGAACAACTCAATTATGTATGATTCTGAGGGTGTATTCTAATGGATAGAAACATAGCTGCAAGATTTACTGTTTGATACAGTTTATATAGTTATGCTTTGAAAATGACAGACTTATAAAAAGATTTATTAAAAAACAATATGGGGCATATTTACAGGGCTTTATCTCGACTTTTTTGGCTTAAAAAGCAAAAAAGCAGAGATAAAAAATATTGCCCTATTTACAAGAGGGTGCTAAAATGCATAATTGCATGTTAGCACCCTTTTTCCCAACGCCTCCCTTTGCAACTCTAATGAGATGCAAAGTGGGCGTCACTGGGCGTTTCCCGGATGGACTACCTTGCAAATATCACTGATGTTCACATCGCAATATTTACATGGCAGCCCACACGATTTTAGCACACGTTAGATTTTGGCGAAAACTGCGGTTTTCGCCAAAACTAACTTCTGCTAAAATCCAGACTTACCTATGCTTTACATAGGGGTGGATTATGCTGATACGACCACAGGGTCGTATCAGCAAGGTTATCGCTGTTTTCCAGGGAACAACGCTGGAAACCAGCGATGTTCCCTGCAAAACAGCGATAACCTCGCTATCTCTGGATTTTTTAGCAAAACTATTTTTCCCACCCTCTTGGACCTACTGAACTCCTCCATAGTAAGCAGGACAGTTCCCACGACCTGGAAGCACGCTATGGTGCGAGCTCTACTAAAAAAACCCTCCCTTGACCCGGCCAACCCCAGTAATTATCGCCCGATCTCTCTACTCCCATAGGCGTCCAAGATCCTGGAGAAATACGTCAAGACCATCCTGACAACGTTCTTCGAGGAAAACCACCTCCTCGACTCCTCCCAAACGGGCTTTCGCACCAAACATGGGACAGAGACCGCCCTACTGGCCGTAACTGAGGAGGCAAGACGGATCCTGGATCGAGGAGGGTCAGTGGCAGTGATCCTCCTCGATCTAAGTGCCGCGTTTGACACGGTACACCACAAAATCCTGCTGACCCGCCTTGCCGACTTAGGAGAGACCGGAGATGCCCTGACATGGTTCGAATCTTTTTTATCAGATAGAATCTTTCAGGTCTTCGACGGCACATCCCGCTCATCCAGTCGTCCTCTGGGATGCGGAGTCCCGCAGGGCTCCTCCTTAAGCCCTACGCTCTTTAATGCATACATGAAGCCACTGGCTGGGATTGTCCGTCCGCATGGTGTCAATATCATCTCCTATGCGGACGACACCCAGCTGGTGGTTTCCCTTGCACAGAAGAGCGGCCTCCAGTCTCCACCAGACCTAGCGGCCTGTCTGGAAGACGTAAAGAGCTGGATGATGAGTTCATGCCTAAAGCTCAATGACGACAAAACTGAGCTCATGCTCCTGGGCCCGGCCTCCCCCGCCACCATAGAGCTGATCTGGCCATCAAGCATGGGAATGGCTCCACCCCCTAGAGACAACATCAAAAGCCTAGGCGTTTGGCTCGACAAATCTCTGAGCCTTAATACACAGGCCACCAAGGTATCAGCCACCTGTTTTGGCCTCCTTAGAGTGATTAAAAAAGTCCTTCCCCTCCTCCGATTCGAGGCCAAACAAATAATCATACAGGGCCTCATCCAATCTCGTCTGGACTTTAACAACGCCCTCTACCTGGGAGCACCAGACTACACCCTACAAAAGCTTCAACGCACCCAGAACTGCGCTGCCAGGGCGCTGCTGGGAATCCCTCGGAGGACCTCAATAAAAACCGGCCTAAAAACCTTACACTGGCTGCCTGTTAGGGACAGAGTAAAATTTAAAGCGCTCTGCATTGCCCACCAGACATTCTGGGAAATGGGTCCAGACATCAACCGCTCCCTGATTTCTCCTTACAGGCCCAACAAGACTCTTCGTTCCTTAACGGCATTCCTAGCCAAAATTTCCAGAATTTGTAAAGCCAGAGCAGGAGGACGCTCATTCTCCTACAATCTATCCAAACTCTGGAACACCCTCCCTCTGCAATTGAGAAATAACCCCAACCTAACCAGCTTCCGCAAACAGCTAAAAACTCTCCTGTTTAATGCGTAGAGAATAGTAACCTTATGAGGGTTTTCTCTGTTTCCTAGCGCCTGGACGCCTCAGGGCAGCTGCAGCGCTCTACAAATCACATTTTCATTTCATTTCATTTATCGCCCTGGAAAAAGGCGTTGTTAATAACGCGCTACCAGGGCGATACATTCCAGAGATAGTCTGCGATAAAAATGTTATTGCGGAGCACGGCCAGCGATAATTATCGCTGGCTGTTGATAATATGCCCCCTATTTGTGGAACTGCAAGCGGATCACAGCAACCGCAGTTGTAACAAAGCTGTGAGAGTGAGTGGGAAATGCAGGTTTTCAGCTGCTTGTAAACCTCCAGTTTCTTTCTCTGCTTTAAGGGTCGTGGCCAGAGACCCACAAGACACTACTATACAATGTTGCTGGCCTTAACTGTGCCTCTTTCCATCTTTCTTACCCGGGAAGTTTCTGACACAGTTTGAGTCGAGAGCTTAAAACTAGAGACAGAGTTTCAAAGTGAAATCACACACTTCTGCCTCCCCAGTTGGCCCTTAGCCAGCTCTAAGAGGAGATGCTGGAGCACACCAGATGTTCCAGATGTTGTGCCCATGGGGCTGCAGCTCCTCTTGGTGCTGCTTTGTGGGTAGAGAGTGTCTAATGTTGAATTCAGATCAAGTAACTGAAAGTGAAACGAACTCCCCAGTCAGCCTTACACACAGCTGCCGACCGACTGCTACAGACAGTAGATGCAATTGTAAAATTCCTAATGTATTTAGGTATTTTTTAAAGCACAAGTTGCCATTTTGCGATTACTTGAAAGCACCTATTGTACCGTATTCAGGTATTCTAAAAAACAATGTACCGTAGACCGAGGAGGCCTAAAATGCAGCAGGATAAGGTGAGATCTGACACCCTACATTCTTTTATATCACCCACAAGTGTCCTGGTGCTGAGCAGGTGGGAGTGCACAGCCCCGCCAATGGCAGGTTCAGTAACTGAAAACCTTCTGGCAGAATTTAAGAAGAGAGAAGGAGGCTCTGATGTGGACTGGGAAGTCATTCCACGCTTTAGGAGCGATGTAAGAGAATGCCCGTCCTCCTTATCCGTTTCTGTGTATGTTTGGGGTGTGTGTGATTGGGAGTCCTGCAGAGCGGAGGTGTGTGGGAGGTTGGTGGAAGGAGATGTGACTGTTCAGGCAGGTGGGGTCTGAGTTGTTAGGCCCCTTGAATGTGTTTGTAGGCATTCGAGCGCGTTTTTGTGTCGAGAGTCAGTGGAGTTCTGTGAGTAGCGGTGTGATGTGACTTCTGTGGGGGAGAATGTGGGTGAGTCTGGCTGCCAAGTTCAGGATGGCTTGTAGTCTATTAGTGAGTTGCTTGGTAATCCCGGCATGGAAATGGAGCTGATGAGCGTCCCAATCCTCCCACTCAGTCTCCGACAAGCAGCTATTGCGGAAACAGTCTGACTTGTAAAGATGCAGGGGAAATGAGAAGGGAGAGAGAAAGTGGCACAGAACCTGATCATCAGCATGAGACGGGTCAGTCACAGGTCTTCTGGCACAGGGTCCTCATAATTAGACCACGCCCGTAGCCAGGAGTATAACCTTTGGGGGGCATGATCCCTGGAGTTGAAGTTGAAGTTGAAAGGAATTTATTAAGCGCACGATGACCAGGCGGTTTCTTGGCGCTAAGGACAGATGTAAAGGAAGAACTACTCACTCAGCAAAGGCTTGTGAAAACAGCCAGGTTTTCAACAGTTTGCGGAACTGCATATAATAAGCGGTGGTTCTGATAGTAAGTGGTAAGGAGTGCCAAAAAGAAGGGGGCAAATAGGAAAAATACCGACCACCATGTTTCTAGGTTTTTAGTGGAGGAACGATTGGGAATGTAAGGCTTAAGTTTGATAGACACAAATTATGGGCGGATCCAGCTAATGCCTTAAAGATCAAACAGCCAAGCTTAAACAAAGAACGTTCAGTGAGGGGTAACCAGTGGATGGATTTAAGAAGGGGAGTAATGTGATGGAATTTAGGAAGCTTAAAGACTAGCCGTGCAGCTTGATTTTGAATGAGTTGCAGACGGCGAAGCTCGTAGGCGGATATTCTGACATACAGAGCATTCACGTAATCAAGACGCGAGAAAACCATAGCTAGCAAGATCGATTTAAGCGCCTCAATAGAAAAAAAAGAGATATCTTGCGTATGATACGCAAATTAAGAAAACATCAGGACACCACTGCACTAACTTGCTGATGCATAGAAAGGCCACTGCTGACTTTGATGCCTAAACTTTTAACAGTGTGAGAAGGGGAGGGAGGTGAGCCAAGAGAAGAGGGGCAGAAAATAGAAGACCAGGGACTAGGAGCACCACCAGTAAGCCCCAGCTCGGTCTTCTCTGGATTGAGCTTGAGATGGTTCGTGCTCCGCCAGTCGCTGATAAAGGTCATAACAGATTGAAAGTTGAGAATAGAAGAAGAAGAAGATGAGATATTAAAAATAAGCTGAAGAGCGTCAGCATAATTGAAAACGGTGACGTCCAGTTTATGAAGAGCCAAGCTAAGGCGAAGAATGTAGAGATTGAAAAGAAGGGGAGAAAGAAAAGAACCCTGGGGGACACCAGAAGTGATGGGGCAGGCTCTTGCTGAAAAGCCAGCTAGCTGAACCGCCTGATAACGGTTCTCCAGAAGTGAGGAAATCCAAGCTAAGGCGGGTCCCCGTAGGCCAGCACTCTTGACATGGTCGACCAAGATAACATGGTCGACAGTGTCAAATGCGGCCGAGAGATGCAGGAGGACCAAGGCCTGGAAGAAATTGACGTCGGAGCCACGTCTAAGTTCATCAAGAACCGTAAGAATGACGGCTCTGTCGAGTGCGCAGGACGAAAACCCGCTTGATGAGAATCCCAAAAAATTAGAGGCCTCAACAAACTGGCTTGGACAGGAAGTGACATGGCTCTCTAAAAGCTTCCCCAAAAAGAAGAGTAAGGAAATGGGACGAAAACTAGTGGGAAGGGAGGGGTCGGCCCCTGTCTTCTTCAATATAGGTATGACTTTAGCAGATTTGAAAAGATCAGGGACCACCCCCAATGTGAGAGAGTTGTTTAACAAAGATAGGGGAGGGTCGGGACAGACTGAAAAGGCCTACTTCAGTAAGTAAGCTGGACAACTATCAGTAGGGGAGGCCGATTTGACTTTAGAAAGCAGAATAGAAAAATTTTCCCTGGAAATATGAGGAAACTGGTCCAAAGATTGAGTATTGGGCTGAAGAACAGGACAACAAAAATTGGGAGAGGAAAGGGGGATATTTGCTTTAATAGTGATAATTTTCACAACAAAATACTCATTGAGAGAATTACAAAGAGCTTGTGAAGGAAAAGGTTTAGGGATAGCCCTTCTAGATGTGACAAGGTCGTGGACAATGGAAAAGATATCCATAGATTTATTAGAGGAGAGGAGAATTTTGGATGTAAAGTAAACCGATTTAGCAGAAAGAATAGATTTTTAACATTCGTTAAGCAAGGTGCAATAATGGATTTTAAAGTGGGGCAATAACCAAGCCTCCATTGGCGTGCTGCGCATTTAAAAGCCAGTTTTTAAAATTTTAGCCTAGGTGAGAACCATCTATTAGACTCATGAAGGCGTTGAGTTTTCAATAACTTAAGTGGCGCCAGCAGGTCACAAGCAGAGGAAAGACAATGGCTAACTGCTGTGGCCTAGTCATGGAGTGAAAGCCCAGAAAAATCAGGACGAGAGGACAAAAGAGAGGAACCAAAAAGGGACTTGTCCTCACGTGCCCAATTGCGTACCCAGGTGTTAAGGGGAAGCGAGGATTTACCCATCTCCTTAAGGTCAAGAGTAAAGGAGATAAGATGGTGGTCGGACCAAAGACAAGGACTAATAATTGGAGTGGAAGTATCTAAGTTAGCCGACCAAACCTGGTCTGAGATATGAGCATGGATATGGGTAGGGAAATGTATATGTTGGCCAAAATTGAAATTATAAAGAAGGTCAGTAAAATCTTTAGAATAAGAATCCTCCCAGGGATCAGAAGGCCAAAAGTTGAAGTCGCCTAACACTAGGAGGCGATAGTTGTTAACAACTAGGGTGGCGAGCAGTTCCCCAATTGCATGAGTGAAAAGGGGCATAGTGTGCCGTGGACGGTAAAAAAAGAGCACAAATTAAAGGAGCAGTGGTAGAGGTTGATCTAATGATAAGGTGATGTACTGATGGAATAACTAAGGTAGGAATTGGCAAGAAATGGAGTTTCGAATGAATAATAATCGCTACGCCACCACCGGATTTACCTGCTGGCCGGTCAGAGCGCAAAATGCAATAAGGATCAGGGACGGCCGCCAGGATATCAGGAGAGGAATCAAGAGACTGACATGTTTCAGTTAAAAACAGCATGTCAGGCTAACTTGATCCAAAAAAAGAAAAAAGCTCAAGCTGATGCTTCACCAGGGATCGAGTGTTGAGAAGACAGGCCTGGTAGGACAAAAATGCAAAAAGGAATTTGGAGGCGGATTGAGTGAGTACTCCCTAGAAATTTTGTTAAGTAATTTAAACACTATTGTGAGTGAGGAATGTGACTCAAATAGTATGGAATTTTACAGGAGGTTCCCGTAGCACCTTTCTAGGAGAATTCATATGTTTTAGAGCAGTTTGTTCATTACCATAGGTGAAAGCCGAAAGAAGGTAAATACAGTTTCACAAGAAGGAGACGAAGGAGCCGCCCTTAAATGATATTTGGGAAATGAATAAGACATGGTGCATTGAGTGGCAGGTACATTGGTCAAAGTGTGACAACATTTTAATAAAACTTTATAGAAATGTTCCGGTTCAATCACCACGAATGTAATTCAGTTGCAATGCATGCCAAATTGTGTGTACAATTGCATAACATTTGCGTCACTTCTAGAAAATAAAATAATTATTCTGTAAACTCACCAGTACATGGTGATCAGGGCAGAGAATATCTGGTGCTAGGCAGTGGCTGGACTGCTTAAGTGGAATGAAGTCCAGAACCCATCATACCACAAGAGTATTAGTAAACACACTTTCAGAAATTTGACCACATCCTTAACTGGAAGGACTAACACTTTGCCTTAGTAATATTCCACTCTCTATTTACAAAAACACCACTTGACTGAAGAGCTGCCATAGCTTTATTAGAGAATATATCTTTAAGGAATGCTTTGCTTCAAAATACAGTATTACCACTCCCCAGGAGGGTTGCAATGTGGTCTTTGGGACAGTAGAGTCACTCCTCAGAAGATCAGCCATATAATAACTGAATATTATAAACACTAATCAGCATGGCTGCTACAATACATATGGTCCTACTTAAAACGTCTCAGCAAGACGGCGGCACATTATTGGACAATGCCAATGCTTCGGTTCAGCCGCTATGCTCTTCATGGGGCAGGGTCCACACTTTCCAGTATGGCTGTTACCCTTCTCATGGACAGGGTCAACACTTCTAATCCTAATATTTTCCAGCAAAATGTCTATACTACTTTTGGTTGTTGTTATGTGTATTTGTATAGCGCACAACTCACCCGGGAGGGTATCCAGGTGATGGAATGTCGGCACATCTCATCAAGGAGGATATGACACTATTGGATAGCACTAATATCTGGTGGCTGAGTGGAATAACATCTCCAGTGCAGGGATCTGTTTTAATCCAAGGGCCACAGCTTAAAACCTTGCATGCCAACTCAGTCCTTCATCCTCCAGAGAAAATGAGTACCATCCAGCTGGGTGAATAAATGAATGAATGAATGAATGAAGTTGGATTTATAGAGCACAACTAAACCCATAGGCATCAAGGCGCTGAGAGATGCTGCAACTGTTTGATCACAGGCAGGCAAGGGGTAAGTTACAGGTATGCTTCTTGAAATAGCCAGGTCTCGAGTGCTTTGCGGAAGAGGGCATGGGACGCAATGCCCTTAAGGTAATCAGGGAGCGTGTTCCAAAGTCTGGGTGCGAGGGAGCGGAAGGCCCTTCCGCCCCATCTGGCCTTGGATATTCGGGGAACAACCAACAGATTTTTGTTGGAGGAGCAAAGTGCCCTACCGGTGATATAGTGGGACACAAGTGAGCGAATGTCTTCGGGCCCAGTCCCGTTCAGGGCACGGTGTGTAAGGCAGAGAGCCTTAAAGTTTATCCTCGCCTGCATGGGGAGCCAATGCAGGTTTTTCCTGATGGCCGAGCATGATGAGTGTTTCGGGGTATCCACAACAATCCGGACAGCTGCATTTTGCACAATCTGAAGGCGTTGGACCAAACCGTTGTTAAAGCCCAGAAATAGTGCATTGCAGTAGTCTAACCTGGAGGCTATAAGGGCCAATGCGACCTGTTTGCGTGCTTCTAGGGAGAGATAATGAGTGATTTTTCTTAAAATCCTTAGGGCACCACAGCAGGTGGATACTGTCCTGCTGATTTGTCTATCAAGAGAAAGAGTGGTGTCCAGGATAACACCCAGGTTGTGGGCAGAGGAGGATGGCCAAGGGCAGGGGGCCACCAGTCCATTGACCAGGTCTCATTTTTGCCTCCAAAAATAAGGACTTCAGTTTTCTCCCCATTCAGCTTGAGGAAGTTCTTAACCATCCAGCCGGCGACCGCCTCCATACAGTTTTTAAAGTTAGGAGCTGTTATGTGCACAGATTTTGATATGGAGACCATGATCTGTGTGTCGTCAGCATAGGAAAGAACTTCTAGCCCAAAGGATCTTACAAGCCTGGCGAGTGGGGCCACGTAGACGTTAAAAAGCATCTGGCTCAAAGAGGAGCCCTGGGGGACCCCACACTTCACAGGCTTGATTGGTGAGATGTCATCGCCCAGCTTAACCCTTTGCTTCCGTTGGTCAAGGAAGGATGTAAGAAGGCTGAGTGCGGGGCCATCAACTCCCAGCTTACTGAGTCGGCTAGCCAGAATAGTAGGAGACAGGGTGTCGAAAGCCGCCCTGAGGTCTAACAGCACCAGTAAAGTGGTCTGGCCGCTGTCGACCTTAGCCCGGATGCTGTCGACAACTACTGTAAGCGCCGAGTCAGTACTGTGTGCCCTACGAAAACCGTGCTGTGATGGATCCAGGGAGCTGCAGCTGTCGAGAAAGGCACTCAGATGGTGGTTAAGGTGTGCCTCCAAGAGCTTAGCAGGGGCAGGGAGGAGGGAAATGGGCCGAAAGTTTTTTAATATCCCGGGGTCCAGAGTAGGCTTTTTCAGTAGGGGCTTGACGATGGCCATTTTCCAAGTAAGGGGATAAACCCCTTCTGAAATGGCCAGATTCATTACCTCCACAAGGGGGGGGGAGAATTACCTGCCTACATTCTTTAAGAATTTAAAGGGGGCAGGGGTCAAGCGGGGATTCGGACTTAAGCTTGTTCAGAAGCAAGCTAAGATGGTCGGTAGTGAGGAGAGGAAAATGGGTGAGGCGATAGTGAGGATCGGGCACCTGATTTTCCAGAGTCACGGCAGGAAGGGCAGGGGTTGCACCATAAGTCTGCCCAGAGTATCAATAGAGCTCTCCAAGGTTAACACAAACTTTACAAAGGCAGTGTATGCAATGTTATCTCAAGAGGACTGCATATTTGCAAAAGACTCTGAGGGAGTGGGCAGATTCCATGTCACAAGGGCCACTTTGGGCTAATTAATGCCTTCATTACTACATTTTAAATGTTGTCCCTTTTTCCATCAGTGTCACTGGCTGTATAATGCAGTGTTTTGCGTGTGCAGGACTTGTACCCATTACTAAAGAACAAGGGAACCCTCTAGGTAAGCAAGGACCTCGGGTATCAATTGAGTAAAAAACAATGGTCCTTGACAAGGAGGAATAACAATTTAAATAATTATAGGCCACAATATGCACTATAATGAACAAGAAGTCCAGTCGGACTTCAAAATTTATTCGATAACTGAATAAGTCAAATCAAACAGAGCAACAATAGAGCAGTGGGACACAGTCCTGTATCCACAGTACTAAACATACAATACACAATACAGTTAACTAGGGATTTTCAGGCATTTAGAAGGAACAGGAGCAAAAAGGTAATTTTGCAATCGATTTGCTTCACATATGTGGAAAACACATGATTTTAGGCACATGATAGTGAACTAGTGTTTAGACCACATATTATGTCGACGGCGTTTCGGTCCAGTTAAAAATAGTGGATCATCATCAGGATATTCAGTGCTTGCCTGAATTTAAAAGCCTGTATTGACAGGAGGGAAAAAAGGAAACATATAACAGACGATTAACCAGCTGTATTACTCATAAAACAGTTTCAACACATTAACATACCATGCTGTGAGGTGCTATTGGTCATCCATGTGAAAAAGTGTCAGGCAACCAGTGCCAGGCAACCACGGCGCTTTTCTAATTAGTGATCAAAACATGCCACGATGGTAAATATCAACCGTGTCGCAAACAAAACGCATTTCTTAACGGTGCCTATAACATGGTACATATCAAAAAGTATAGAGGGTGACAGGCAGCCAGTGCTAGGCGAGCAAGGCTAACGTGCATAGGCATACGGCGTGCAAGAGGCATTACGTGGGTAAGGTGGAAATTGTGGGAATATCAACCCACGTTGCAATCATGAGCTACTCGTGCGAAAGTGTACAGGCAAGTCTGGAAGACCAGAGGTGGCCTAATTACCTAGGCACGGTGGATTGGACCTATTCCAGAATCAAGGGTGGTCGGGCTTCCAAATGTGGAGCCTGGGAGGATTTGGGGTTGATTATTCCAGGTGGGCTGGCAGTAGGGTTAGGCGTATTGATCCTACGGGGAATAAGAACGTGATTAGCCTAGGCTTGCTTATGTGCCTGGCGATGAGTTGAAGGAACATTGAATGAGAGGGCTTACCTAGCAATATAACAGTCAGCAAGTTGCCTGGAAGGGTTGAAACACAACGCAAGTAGTTGGCTGGAGGGCTGGTTGTGGAATTAGGCTTGTGATGCCTGCGGGGAGCCTGGAGGGAGTGAGACCGAGATTAGGCAGGGCTGCCAACCGTGGAGTGGATCTATAATGACTGCTCGGTAGGAGGGCTTACCTCACGGTTTAGAGTCCCTGGGAAGCGCAGCGGCTAAAAGACCAATGTTGATAGCGCGCAGCCGGCGAGCCAATTGCCGGTAGTTGAGAACAGTCAAGGATGCAAACCCCGGTAAAGGTACCTACAGCCGGGAATAAGTGTAAAAATTACCATGCGTGCACTGAGGTGCAGTGATAGGGCAATGTGTTCCGCCTAGCCAAGGGCGGCAGCTTAACTACGGAATCGCCGATTTCAACCTGGCTACGGAGCGCGGTAGCCTTAATAAGGCTCCTATGGAAGAATTAGGGTACCATATAGGACTCACATAGTGCCACAATTGGTGATCTAACCTAGGGGTAGAAGGGGGTTACCTGAATTTCACGGTGGAACTTCCAAGGACGTCTTGGTGCACAGTCGCCTCGTAGAACTTCTGACTCTGGGCGTGCTCGGGGGAAGTCAACGCGCCGGCCATATTGGAATGGGGAAGTGGCGCAATTGGGCGGCCATGTTTGTGAGGGCAGCCAACGATAGGTGGCAGACATATTGGAACGGTCATAATGATAGTTACAGGCAGTGCTATACAAGAGTGAAGGGATTATATAAGTGAGTTGGTGAGTTCTAAAAACCATGCAGGTGACTTAAATTGACATTGTAAAACCAGTAAATTGAGAAGATTCAAAATAGGCAAGCATTCATAGTTCAAGGGGTAGAAATACATTATCACAGAAGTACGGTCCAGTCCTTAATCAGAGGACTAAAAACTGATATTCACAAAAGTGAGGTCCAGTCCTCATTACGATTAAGACCACTTCGTATACTGTCCAGAAGTAGGATCATTTTAAGTTCTTCTCTGTTAAGCAAGAGTCCAATATCACCTCCACGTGGTGGCAGCTTCAGGGATTTACGGACAGTCCATCTCAAATCATTGTCTGTGTGTCCTTTGTCGGTGAAGTGATCCACCAATGGAGCGTTGGGAGTTTTGCAGCAAATTCGGCTGCGGTGTTGACAAATCCTTGTCTTGATTTTTTGCCTCGTTTGCCCCACATATATCAGTTTGCAAGGGCAATGGATCAAGTAAATTACATCACTGCTATTACAGTTAGTAAAACTTTTACATTGGATAGTCACTTTATTAAATACAAAAGACTTGCCTTCAATAGTGAACTCGTATACGTTGCATGATCCGCATTAAGCATGTCCCACTAGTGGTGTTTGGGTCCATAGGGAGTCTATTGTGCTCAAAGTGGGAGGGTTGGGTAGAGCAGCTCTGACCAAGTGGTCTTTAAGGTTGGAACTCTTTTTGAAAGCGAACAATGGGTTCAAACTGTTGGTCAAAAGAGAAGAAGTTTTTGGTCAGACAAATTTCCAACAGTTGGAGTATAAAAACTGTGGGGACACGATGGGGTCTAGGTCTGGTGTCAAGAATGTCACGTATGACCAAAAGGGCAGCAGTTTGGGGGATATTTGTGTACAAGGACTCAACGTCCATTGTACACAGGAGCTGGTCGCCTACAGTGAAGGGTGTGTCTTCAATAAAGTTGACCATAGCCATGCTATCCCTGACATAGCATTGAGTTTCTGGAACGAAATCCTTGATAAAAAAGTTGACGTATTTGCCCAGAGGTACAAGGATCGAACCACAACCCGACACAATAGGGCATCCTGGCGGGGCAGTGATGCTCTTATGTATCTTGGGAAGGGTGTAGATTACAGGCATTCGTGGTGATTTGGTGTTAAGGATTTGGCACTCTTTCTGATTAATAATCCCTAATTCTTATCATTAAAAGTGCGGATAAAGGTGGTGGGATTGTCCTTCAAAATAGAGATGTGTACACTGCAGAAATTCTGAGACAGCTATCCAACACCGACCACTATATGAGACTCCCTACCAACCCAACTAAAGAACTACAGACTCTCATTTTGAAAGTCACCACAGAGGCCCTGAAATTTGGGATTATTAATCAGAAAGAGTGCCAGTTCCTTAACACCAAATCACCACGAATGCCTCTGGGCAAATACGTCAACTTTTTTATCAAGGATTTCGTACCAGAAACTCAATGCTATGTCAGGGATAGCATGGCTATGGTCAACTTTATTGAGGACACACCCTTCACTGTAGGCGACCAGCTCCTGTGTACAATGGATGTTGAGTCTTTGTACACAAATATCCCCCAAACTGCTGCCCTTTTGGTCATACATGACATTCTTGACACCAGGCCTAGACCCCATCGTGTCCCCACAGTTTTTATACTCCAACTGTTGGAAATTTGTCTGACCAAAAACTTCTTCTCCTTTGACCAACAGTACTTTCAACAAGTCAAAGGTACTTCCATGGGGGCTATTTTTGCCCCCAACCTGGCAATATTATTCATGGACCAAATAGAGACTCTCCATCCTAACACCTTCCAATCCCTTTTCATCAGGTATTTCCATTTGAAAACGCTATATCGATGATATTTTTTTAATTTGGAACAATGATGTGGGGAATCTGAATCTATTTATCCATTGGTTGAACAACAATTGTTGTGGGCTCACATTTACCAGCTCAATTGACACCGAATCCATCCCCTTCTTGGACCTAAACATATATCACCTTGATGGTTACTTACACACAAGGTTACATCGAAAACCAACAGAGAGGAACACGCTGCTATCCTATAACAGTTACCACCCTAGAGCCCTTAGGGATTCCTTGCCCTACTCCCAGTTCCTCCGCATCAGACGGAATTGTTTTGCCAAGGAAGACTATTTTAAGGAAGCTGGAGTACTATCAGAAAAACTAAAACATAGGGGCTACCCCAATAGGTTACTCAGAACAGTTGTCAAACGTGCCTGGTATTGCCCAAGGGAGGTACTTCTCTGTCCCAAAGAAAAAGAATCTAATACTAGATTAACCTGTGTAACCACGTTCTCGCCTGTGTCCAATGAATTGAAAAAAAGCGTACTCAGACATTGGCCAACCTTGAGCGCAGGTGCCCTGCATTTTGACCACCCATTGTTCGCTTTCAAAAAGAGTTCCAACCTTAAAGACCACTTGGTCAGAGCTGCAATACCCAACCCTCCCACTTTGAGCACAATAGTCTCCCTATGGACCCAAACACCACTAGTGGGACATGCTAAATGCGGATCATGCAACGCATGCAAGTTCACTATTGAAGGCAAGTCTTTTGTATTTAATAAAGTGACTATCCAATGTAAAAGTTTTACTAACTGTAATAACAGTGATGTAATTTACTTGATCCATTGCCCTTGCAAACTGATATATGTGGGACAAACAAGGCAAAAAATCAAGACAAGTAGTTGTCAACACCGCAGCCGAATTCGCTGCAAAACTCCCAGCGCTCCATTGGTGGATCACTTCACCGACAAAGGACACACAGACAATGATTTGAGATGGACTGTCCTTAAATCCTTGAAGCTGCCACCACGTGGAGGTGATATTGGACTCTTGCTTAACAGAGAAGAACTTAAAATGATCCTACTTCTGGACAGTATACGAAGTGGTCTCAATCGTAATGAGGACTGGCCCTCACTTTTGTGAATATCAGTTTTTAGTCCTCTGATTAAGGACTGGACCGTACTTCTGTGATAATGTATTTCTACCACTTGAACTATGAATGCTTGCCTATTTTGAATCCTCTCAATTTACTGGTTTTACAATGTCAATTTAAGTCACCTGCATGGTTTTTAGAACTCACCAACTCACTTATATAATCCCTTCACCAGGGCCGGCTCTAGGCTCATGGTGGCCCTGTGCAGGGAGCGTAGGTGGGGGCCCCGGAAGAGGGGGTCCGGACCCTCATGGACATCGATTCGCCAAAATGTTATGGGTGACAAAAGCAACATGTCACTCCCTTTCACACCCAGTGACATCACAGGCGTGTCTAACCTTGGACTTTCGACGGCCTCTTATTTACTGCTTGAGGTGTTATGGAAAGAGCAAGAAATGGAGACAACAGAAAAGTAAACAAAGCTCCATGGGCCCTCTTTAGTTTCTGTTCTCTCTGTCAGTCAGTCTCTCTCTCGGTCAGTCTCTCTCTCTGTCAGTCTATCTCTCTCTGACAGTCTCTCTCTCAGCCAGTAAGTCTCCCAGTCTCTCTCTCTCTCTCTTAGTCTCTCTCTCTGTCAGCCAGTCTCGCTCTCTCCCAGTCAGTCTCTCTCTCTCCCAGTCAGTCAGTCTCTCTCAGTCAGTCATTCTCTCTCTACCTCAGTCAGTCTCTCTCTCTCTCTCCCTGTCAGTCCCCCTCTCAGTCAGTCTCTCTCTCTCTCTGTCAGTCTCTCTCAGTCAGTCAGTCTCTCTCAGTCAGTCGGTCTCTCTCGCAGTCAATCAGTCTATTTCTCTCAGTCAGTCAGTCTCTGCCTCTCTCTCTGTCTCTCTCTCGGTCAGTCAGTATCTCTCTACCTCAGTCAGTCAGTATCTCTCTACCTCAGTCAGTCTCTCTCTCTGCCAGTCAGTCTCACTCTCAATCAGTCTCTCTCTCTCTGTTAGTCAGTCAGTCACTCTCTTAGTCAGCCAATCTTGCTCTCTCTCTCTGTCAGTTTCCTAGCAAGTCAGTCTCTCAGTCAGTCAGTATTCAGTCTCTGAGTCAGTCAGTCAGTCTCTCTCTCCCTCAATTCTCTCTCTCTCTCCATTCTCTCTCTCAACTCTGTCCACTCCATCTCCACTGTCTCTCCACTCTCTCTCCACTGTCTCTCTCTCCACTTTCTCTCTCTCTACTCTCTCTCCACTCTCTCTCCACTATCTCCCTCCACTGTCTCCCTCCACTCTCTCTACTCTCTCTCCACTCTCCCCCACTCTCTCCCCACTCTCTCTCCACTCTCTCCACCCTCTCTCCCTTCACACTCTCTCTCTACTTTCTCTCCACTCTCTCTTTCTCTCCGCTCTCTCTCTCCCTCTCTATCTCCACTCTCTCATTCCACTCTCTCACTCTCTCTCTCACTCTCTGTCTCACTCTCTTTCCACCCTCTATCTACTCTCTCCACCCTCTTTCTACTCTCTCTCCACTCCCTCTCCACTCTCTCTCCACTCTCTCCACACTCTCTCTCTGCACTGTCTCCTCCACTGTCTCCCTCCACTCTCTCCCTCCACTCTCCCTCCACTCTCTCTCCACTCTCTATGCACTCTCTCTCCTCTCTCTCTTCTCTCTCTCTCCACTCTTCACTCTCTCTCTCCACTCTCTCTCTCTTCTATCTCTCTCTCCACTGTCTCCTCCACTGTCTCCCTCCACTCTCTCTCCACTCTCTCTCCACTGTCTCTCCACTCTCTCTCCACTCTCTATCTCCTCTCTCTCCTCTCTCTCCTCTCTCTCTCTCCACTCTCTCTCTCTCCTCTCTCTCTCTCTCCACTCTCTCTCTCTCTCCACTCTCTCTCTCCACTCTCTCTCTCCACCCTCTCTCTCCACTCTCCACTCTCTCTCTCCACTCTCTCTCTCCACTGTCTCTCTCTCCACTTTCTCTCTCTCTCTCCACTGTCTAGCTCTACTCCCTCCACTCTCTCTCTCCACTCTCTCTCCCTCCACTCTCTCTCCCTCCACTCTCTCTCCCTCCACTCTCTCTCTCTCTACTCTCTCTCCACTCTCTCTCTACTCTCTCTCCACTGTCTTTCTCTCCACTCTCTCTCCACTGTCTCCCTCCACTCTCTCTCTCTCCACTCTCTTGCTCACTCTCTCCACTGTCTCCATGCTCTCTCCACTCTCTCTCTCTCCACTGTCTAGCTCCACTCTCTCTCCACTCTCTCTCTCTCTACTCTCTCTCCACTCTCTCTCTATACTCTTTCTCCACGCTCTCTCTCCACTCTCTCTCTCCACCCTTTCTCCCTCCACTCTCTCTCTATACTCTCTCTCCACTCTCTCTCTCCACTCTCTCTCTCCACTCTCTCTCTACTCTCTCTCCACTGTCTTTCTCTCCACTCTCTCTACTCTCTCTCTCCACTGACTCTCTCTCTCTACTCTCTCGCTACTCTCTCTCTCCACTCTCTCTATACTCTCTCTCCACTGCCTCACTCCACTCTTTCTCCACTCTCTCCCCACTCTCTCTCTCCACCCTCTCTCTCCACCCTCACTCTCTCTCCACTCTCTCTCTCTACTCTCGCTCTCTACTCTCGCTCTCTACTCTCTCTCTCCACGCTCTCTCTCCACTCTCTCTCTCTCCACTCTCTCCCACTCTCTCTCACAAAGTAGTGTGCGTTCCATGGGCATCCGCAGAAATGTTTCCGGGGGGGGGGGGGGGGCACATTTTTAACTTCATCTCCATCCCCCTTGCACCCTTCTCCCCTCTGCCTTGCAGCACCCTTCTCGCCCTCCCCCTTGCACCCTTCTCCCCCTCCCCCTTGCACCCTTCTCCACCTCCGCCTTGCACCCTTTTCTACCTTGCACCATTCTCCCCTCTGCCTTGCACCCTTCTCCCCTCTGCCTTGCACCCTTCTCCTCTCTGCCTTGCACCCTTCTCCCCTCTGCCTTGCAGCACCCTTCTCGCCCTCCCCCTTGCACCCTTCTCCCCCTCCCCCTTGCAACCTTCTCCACCTCCGCCTTGCACCCTTTTCTACCTTGCACCATTCTCCCCTCTGCCTTGCACCCTTCTCCCCTCTGCCTTGCACCCTTCTCCTCTCTGCCTTGCACCCTTCTCCCCTCTGCCTTGCACCCTTCTCCCCTCTGCCTTGCACCCTTCTCCCATCTGCCTTGCACCCTTCTCCCCTCTGCCTTGCACCCTTCTCCCCTCTGCCTTGCACCCTTCTCCTCTCTGCCTTGCACCCTTCTCCCCTCTGCCTTGCACCCTTCTCCCCTCTGCCTTGCACCCTTCTCCTCTCCACCTTGCACCCTTCTCACCTCCGCCTTGCACCCTTCTCCCCCTCCCCGTTGCACCATTCTCCCCTCTTCCTTGCACCCTTCTCCTCTCCACCTTGCACCCTTCTCCTCTCTGCCTTGCACCCTTCTCCGCTCCGCCTTGCACCCTTCTCCTCTCTGCCTTGCGCCCTTCTCCTCTCTGCCTTGCGCCCTTCTCCCCTCTGCCTTGCACCCTTCTCCTCTCTGCCTTGCACCCTTCTCCCCTCTGCCTTGCACCCTTCTCCTCTCTGCCTTGCACCCTTCTCCCCTCTGCCTTGCACCCTTCTCCCCTCCACCTTGCACCCTTCTCCCCCCTCCCCGTTGCACCATTCTCCCCTCTTCCTTGCACCCTTCTCCCCTCTGCCTTGCACCCTTCTCCTCTCTGCCTTGCACCCTTCTCCCCTCTGCCTTGCACCCTTCTCCCCTCTGCCTTGCACCCTTCTCCCCTCCGCCTTGCACCCTTCTCCTCTCTGCCTTGCATCCTACTCCCCTCTGCCTTGCACCCTTCTCCTCTCTGCCTTGCACCCTTCTCCTCTCTGCCTTGCAACCTTCTACCCTCTGCCTTGCAACCTTCTCCCCTCTGCCTTGCACCCTTCTCTACCGTGCACCCTTTCTACTCTCAGCCTTGCACCCTTCTCCCCTCTGCCTTGCACCCTTCTCCCCTCCGCCTTGCTCCCTTCTCTACTTTGCACCCTTCTCTACCTTGCACCCTTCTCCTCTCTGCCTTCCACTTTCTCCCCTCTGCCTTGCACCCTTCTCCCCTCTGCCTTGCACCCTTCTCCCCTCCACCTTGCACCCTTCTCTACCTTGCACCCTTCTCCTCTCTGCCTTGCACCCTTCTCTTCTCTGCCTTGTACCCTTCACCCCTCTGCATTGCACCCTTCTCCTCTCTGCCTTGCACCCTTCTCTTCTCTGCCTTGTACCCTTCTCACCTCTGCCTTTCACCCTTCTCCCCTCTGCCTTGCACCCTTCTCCCCCTCCGCCTGGACTCCAAAACGTAAGCTGATCACTTTCTTCAAACAAAATAATTTTGACCTAATAGACAAGCTTTTTATTTTTAGTAAATGCATGGCAGGTGCTCTACTATCAGTTTGCAGTTTTCATCCAGTATCCACATGTAATCTGGCTGTACAAGGAAAGTGCCACCATCCCAAGCCAAGGATACACACGAAATACTAAGAACTACCAACAATATATCGGCCAAACAAGGGTGGGCAGAGAGCACATCACCCTCACATGCATTCATGTTTTAATGAGGATGCTTTTCTCTCACAATAAAATTAATGTTTGTACAAATGCCATCTTGACACCTCTATGCACATAACGATTGTCACTGTAACTCAGCTTACCGAACTCAGAGGGAAGGTTGACTTGGTACACCAGAGAATAACAAATGACTCGGAGGACTTAAACAGATGTCAGGGTGAGCGTGAAACGGACTACGATAAAGCAAGCAATTAAAGGTGTATTTTGTTTAAAAGAACCATGACTTGTCGGAAAACACAGTTTCTATTATGTATAAAAGTTCCTAAAAATGTCACAGTGATTACAAACTATATTACACAGGCACGTATGTTGGAGAAAGGACCTACAGGCTGTCTGAACAGAGATAATCTTCCCTTACTTGCAGGCCCGTTATCCCATTCCACCAACTTACTCACTGTCTCGTTCCTTGTCCCAAACTTGGTGGCTGAGGAAGTGCTTCTGCATCTGGAGCGTTCTTTCTAATAATTATAATTCACCATGGGCCAACCTGTGCATAAGCACATAGCAGAACACTGCGTCTTCGCCACATGCCAGCATACCAGCTCTCTGCATTTACCGAGGCCCACTCAAGAGGGGTGTGCAAATCGCTTTCACTGTTAAACATGCGTAGTCCAGCCCATCCAGAAAATGTAAGCATGCTTTTAAAATGCTGATGTGGAAACAGAGCCAGCTTCAGCATTGTAATTGTGTCTTTAGATAACTTGTAGGGGGAGTCAGGGAATCAGTTTTTTTAAGGGTGCCACAATCACATTAAGAGGTCCCCAGCCCATGTAGGCCCCCAAACCCTGACAACCCCCCCTCCCCCACCCCTCACCCCTCACAGCCCTGGCCTCCTTCCTTCTCAAAGGAATAGTGCCCTGAGGAAAATGCGCCATCCTAGGGCCCCCACCCCCTCCTCCTTCCGGGCCTGGCTCGTGGCTTTGACTGAAGAGAAACAATAGAAGTTGATACTTTGTTTCTCTTCAGTCAAAGGTCAGCAGCGCGAGGAGCAGGCTGCAGACAGCAGCAGCTGCTTTAGAGAGAGAGACAGCTCTCTACCGAGAGCTCAGCTGAGGGGCCCCCTTCATCGACTGGAGACGTGGCGGCCCCTGGGGTTTGGCGGCCCTGTGCAGGTGCACAGTTTGCACATGCCTAGGGCCGGCCCTGCCTTCACTCTTGTATAGCACTGCCTGTAACTATCATTATGACCGTTCCAATATGTCTGCCACCTATCGTTGGCTGCCCCCACAAATATGGCCGCCCAATTGCGCCACTTCCCCATTCCAATATGGCCGGCGCGTTGACTTCCCCCGAGCACGCCCAGACTCAGGCGTTCTACGGCGCGACTGTGCACCGAGACGTCCTTGGAAGTTCCACCGCGAACTTCAGGTAAGCGCTAACCACCTTCTACCCCTAGGTTAGATCGCCAATTGTGGCACTATGTGAGTCCTATATGGTACCCTAATTCTTCCATAGGAGCCTTATTAAGGCTACCGCGCTCCGTAGCCAGGTTGAAATCGGCGATTCCGTAGTTAAGCTGCCGCCCTTGGCTAGGCGGAACACATTGCCCTATCACCGCACCTCAGTGCACGCATGGTAATTTTTACACTTATTCCTGGCTGTAGGTACCTTTACTGGGGTTTGCATCCTTGACTGTTCTCAACTACCGGCAATTGGCTCGCCGGCTGCGCGCTATCAACATTGGTCTTTTAGCCGCTGCGCTTCCCGGGGACTCTAAACTGTGAGGTAAGCCCTCCTACCGAGCAGTCATTATAGATCCACTCCACGGTTGGCAGCCCTGCCTAATCTCGGTCTCACTCCCTCCAGGCTCCCCGCAGGCATCACAAGCCTAATTCCACAACCAGCCCTCCAGCCAACTACTTGCGTTGTGTTTCAACCCTTCCAGGCAACTTGCTGACTGTTATATTGCTAGGTAAGCCCTCTCATTCAATGTTCCTTCAACTCATCGCCAGGCACATAAGCAAGCCTAGGCTAATCACGTTCTTATTCCCCGTAGGCTCAATACGCCTAACCCTACTGCCAGCCCACCTGGAATCATCAACCCCAAACCCTCCCAGGCTCCACATTTGGAAGCCCGACCACCCTTGATTCTGGAATAGGTCCAATCCACCGTGCCTAGGTAATTAGGCCACCACTGGTCTTCCAGACTTGCCGGTGCACTTTCGCATGAGTAGCTCATGATTGCAACGTGGGTTGATATTCCCACAATTTCCACCTTATCCGCGTAATGCATCTTGCACGCCGTATACCTATGCACGTTAGCCTTGCTCGCCTATCACTGGCTGCCTGTCACCCTCTATACTTTTTGATATGTACCATTAAGAAATGTACCGTTAAGAAATGCGTCTTGTTTGTGACACGGTTGATATTTACCATCGTGGCATGCTTTGATCACTAATAAGAAAAGCGCCGTGGTTGCCTGGCACTGGTTGCCTGACACTTTTTCACATGGATGACCAATAGCACCTCAAAGCATGGTATGTTAACGTGTTGAAACTGTTCTATGAGTAATACAGCTGGTTAATCGTCTGTTATATGTTTCCTTTTTTCCCTCCTGTCAATACAGGCTTTTAAATTCAGGCAAGCACTGAATATCCTGATGATGATCCACTATTTTTAACTGGACCGAAACGCCGTCGACATAATATGTGGTCTAAACACTAGTTCACTATCATGTGCCTAAAATCATGTGTTTTCCACATATGTGAAGCAAATCGATTGTAAAATTACCTTTTTGCTCCTGTTCCTTCTAAATGCCTGAAAATCCCTAGTTAACTGTACTGTGTATTGTATATTTAGTACTGTAGATACAGGACTGTGTCCCACTCCTCTATTGTTGCTCTGTTTGATTTGACTTATTCAGTTATCGAATAAATGTTGAAGTCCGGCTGAACTTCTTGTTCATTATAGTGCATATTGTGGCCTATAATTATTGGACTTGTACCCATGGCATAAGGCTGGTAGGAGGAGCTGGGTGGATACCCTGGACCAAGGAAGCTGCATTATTCCTGCGCTGCAATATTCAGCTATTCTACCTTCCTGGTCTTAGGAAGTGCACTGCTTGACCTGGGCATGGCCACTGCTCTCTTTCATGCGTGTCCTGTAATCCAGTGCAATTTCACCATAATATGAAGGTTGAGTGAGTGCCAGGCTGTGCACATAGGACTTGAAAACACCAATCCTCAACCCTTTGCACGATAGGTCACCTAAGCTTTCATTTCTACGAGATATAAATGGTTGTTTTTGTAAAGTGCATTATATGGCTTTGATACAGGTAGTTAGGGCTGTTGCAGGATTGTGGGGCATATTACCAACGAGTAGTGATATTTATCGCTAACTAGGCTTAGCAACGAGTTTTTTTAGCGCTAAGCATCGCTGGAAATTATCGCTGAGATAGCGTGCGATTAGCAACGTTTATCTCCAAAGCGATAATTTTTCCGGCATAGCATGAATATTGCTGAGAATACAGTGATATTCATGCATTCGCGACTAAATGCTTTTAGCCATGTTATCCACCTCCCATTGGATAACATGGCTAAGAACTGGTCTGAGCAGGCGTTAGTTTTTTGGCGATAGGGGGAATATTTCCATCGCTAAGCCCGCCTTGCTAATAGGCGATAGCGACGTTAGCGATTGCTTTCAGTCGCTAACAGGTTGGGTACGCCCATTTTGCATGTCATTAGCGATAAATAGCACTGACATGCAAAGCGGGCCCCAAACCGCTCGCTATCGCTTAAAAGCTGTTGCTAACATCAATTAGCGACAGCTTCCTAATACAGCGATAGAATTATCGCCGCTTAGCTGCCGAAAACGGCCGCTAAACCGGCGATAATTGCCTATCGCCCCCCTTGGTAATATGCCCCAGGGTTTTTATGGTTGGTCCAGAGTGTTGCTTGTGCTGATGTGCACAGCCCCCCCGTCAGTGGTACCTAATGACCTGTCTTTGTGGCCGAGACTCCTTGTTGCTTTTTATTTCAATGTCCCTGTTTCAGAATCTTTTTGGCATTCCATTTTTTCTTTCCTATACATGTGCCATAACCCCCATGACCCATGCCCCAATGTCATAATACTAATGTACCAATCTCTGACAATGCATATGGTTTCCTGTGTTCCTGTGGCTGTGTCCAAGTCACCGAGTGAGTGACCCCATGTCAGTGGGTCATTGTTGCTGGCAGAGTTACAGTGCCACTATGACACTGCCAGGTCTTTCTTGCTCATGCTGCCATGTCGAGCCCCTGTGCTTGTGTCCTTGTGTACATGTCACCGAGTCAGTGTCTCAGGGTCACTATTCCATAAGCATTGTCCTATGCCCCCTTCCCATGCCATGAGCTACTGCCCCTTTCCCTGTGCCAGGGTCCCATTGCCAGTGTTCCATTGTGAGTCTCCACATGTCAGTTTCCAGGGTCAGTCTGTCAGTCTCTGCCTCCGTGTGTCAGTGTCTTAGCATCCTTCCAGGGCGGGCCCTAGGCATGTGTAAACTGTGCACCTGCACAGGGCCGCCAAACCCCAGGGGCCGCCACGTCTCCAGTCGATGAAGGGGGCCCCTCAGCTGAGCTCTCGGTAGAGAGCTGTCTCTCTCTCTAAAGCAGCTGCTGCTGTCTGCAGCCTGCTCCTCGCGCTGCTGACCTTTGACTGAAGAGAAACAAAGTATCAACTTCTATTGTTTCTCTTCAGTCAAAGCCACGAGCCAGGCCCGGAAGGAGGAGGGGGTGGGGGCCCTAGGATGGCGCATTCTCCTCAGGGCACTATTCCTTTGAGAAGGAAGGAGGCCAGGGCTGTGAGGGGTGAGGGGTGGGGGAGGGGGGGTTGTCAGGGTTTGGGGGCCTACATGGGCTGGGGACCTCTTAATGTGATTGTGGCACCCTTAAAAAAACTGATTCCCTGACTCCCCCTACAAGTTATCTAAAGACACAATTACAATGCTGAAGCTGGCTCTGTTTCCACATCAGCATTTTAAAAGCATGCTTACATTTTCTGGATGGGCTGGACTACGCATGTTTAACAGTGAAAGCGATTTGCACACCCCTCTTGAGTGGGCCTCGGTAAATGCAGAGAGCTGGTATGCTGGCATGTGGCGAAGACGCAGTGTTCTGCTATGTGCTTATGCACAGGTTGGCCCATGGTGAATTATAATTATTAGAAAGAACGCTCCAGATGCAGAAGCACTTCCTCAGCCACCAAGTTTGGGACAAGGAACGAGACAGTGAGTAAGTTGGTGGAATGGGATAACGGGCCTGCAAGTAAGGGAAGATTATCTCTGTTCAGACAGCCTGTAGGTCCTTTCTCCAACATACGTGCCTGTGTAATATAGTTTGTAATCACTGTGACATTTTTAGGAACTTTTATACATAATAGAAACTGTGTTTTCCGACAAGTCATGGTTCTTTTAAACAAAATACACCTTTAATTGCTTGCTTTATCGTAGTCCGTTTCACGCTCACCCTGACATCTGTTTAAGTCCTCCGAGTCATTTGTTATTCTCTGGTGTACCAAGTCAACCTTCCCTCTGAGTTCGGTAAGCTGAGTTACAGTGACAATCGTTATGTGCATAGAGGTGTCAAGATGGCATTTGTACAAACATTAATTTTATTGTGAGAGAAAAGCATCCTCATTAAAACATGAATGCATGTGAGGGTGATGTGCTCTCTGCCCACCCTTGTTTGGCCGATATATTGTTGGTAGTTCTTAGTATTTCGTGTGTATCCTTGGCTTGGGATGGTGGCACTTTCCTTGTACAGCCAGATTACATGTGGATACTGGATGAAAACTGCAAACTGATAGTAGAGCACCTGCCATGCATTTACTAAAAATAAAAAGCTTGTCTATTAGGTCAAAATTATTTTGTTTGAAGAAAGTGATCAGCTTACGTTTTGGAGTCCAGGCGGAGGGGGAGAAGGGTGCAAGGCAGAGGGGAGAAGGGTGAAAGGCAGAGGTGAGAAGGGTACAAGGCAGAGAAGAGAAGGGTGCAAGGCAGAGAGGAGAAGGGTGCAATGCAGAGGGGTGAAGGGTACAAGGCAGAGAAGAGAAGGGTGCAAGGCAGAGAGGAGAAGGGTGCAAGGTAGAGAAGGGTGCAAGGTGGAGGGGAGAAGGGTGCAAGGCAGAGGGGAGAAGGGTGCAAGGCAGAGGGGAGAAAGTGGAAGGCAGAGAGGAGAAGGGTGCAAGGTAGAGAAGGGTGCAAAGTAGAGAAGGGAGCAAGGCGGAGGGGAGAAGGGTGCAAGGCAGAGGGGAGAAGGGTGCAAGGCTGAGAGTAGAAAGGGTGCACGGTAGAGAAGGGTGCAAGGCAGAGGGGAGAAGGTTGCAAGGCAGAGGGTAGAAGGTTGCAAGGCAGAGAGGAGAAGGGTGCAAGGCAGAGAGGAGAAGGGTGCAAGGCAGAGGGGAGTAGGATGCAAGGCAGAGAGGAGAAGGGTGCAAGGCGGAGGGGAGAAGGGTGCAAGGCAGAGGGGAGAAGGGTGCAAGGCAGAGGGGAGAAGGGTGCAAGGCAGAGAGGAGAAGGGTGCAAGGCAGAGGGGAGAAGGGTGCAAGGAAGAGGGGAGAATGGTGCAACGGGGAGGGGGGAGAAGGGTGCAAGGTGGAGGGGAGAAGGGTGCAAGGCAGAGGGGAGAAGGGTGCAAGGCAGAGAGGAGAAGGGTGCAAGGCAGAGGGGAGAAGGGTGCAAGGCAGAGAGGAGAAGGGTGCAAGGCAGAGGGGAGAAGGGCGCAAGGCAGAGAGGAGAAGGGCGCAAGGCAGAGAGGAGAAGGGTGCAAGGCGGAGCGGAGAAGGGTGCAAGGCAGAGAGGAGAAGGGTGCAAGGTGGAGAGGAGAAGGGTGCAAGGAAGAGGGGAGAATGGTGCAACGGGGAGGGGGAGAAGGGTGCAAGGCGGAGGTGAGAAGGGTGCAAGGTGGAGAGGAGAAGGGTGCAAGGCAGAGGGGAGAAGGGTGCAAGGCAGAGGGGAGAAGGGTGCAAGGCAGAGAGGAGAAGGGTGCAAGGCAGAGGGGAGAAGGGTGCAAGGCAGAGGGGAGAAGGGTGCAAGGCAGATGGGAGAAGGGTGCAAGGCAGAGGGGAGAAGGGTGCAAGGCAGAGGGGAGAAGGGTGCAAGGCAGAGAGGAGAAGGGTGCAAGGCAGAGGGGAGAAGGGTGCAAGGCAGAGGGGAGAATGGTGCAAGGTAGAAAAGGGTGCAAGGCGGAGGTGGAGAAGGTTGCAAGGGGGAGGGGGAGAAGGGTGCAAGGGGGAGGGCGAGAAGGGTGCTGCAAGGCAGAGGGGAGAAGGGTGCAAGGCAGAGAGGAGAAGGGTGCAAGGCAGAGGGGAGAAGGGTGCAAGGCAGAGGGGAGAATGGTGCAAGGTAGAAAAGGGTGCAAGGCGGAGGTGGAGAAGGGTGCAAGGGGGAGGGGGAGAAGGGTGCAAGGGGGAGGGCGAGAAGGGTGCTGCAAGGCAGAGGGGAGAAGGGTGCAAGGGGGATGGAGATGAAGTTAAAAATGTGCCCCCCCCCGGAAACATTTCTGCGGATGCCCATGGAACGCACACTACTTTGTGAGAGAGAGTGGGAGAGAGTGGAGAGAGAGAGAGTGGAGAGAGAGCGTGGAGAGAGAGAGTAGAGAGCGAGAGTAGAGAGCGAGAGTAGAGAGAGAGAGTGGAGAGAGAGTGAGGGTGGAGAGAGAGGGTGGAGAGAGAGAGTGGGGAGAGAGTGGAGAAAGAGTGGAGTGAGGCAGTGGAGAGAGAGTATAGAGAGAGTGGAGAGAGAGAGTAGCGAGAGAGTAGAGAGAGAGAGTCAGTGGAGAGAGAGAGTAGAGAGAGTGGAGAGAAAGACAGTGGAGAGAGAGTAGAGAGAGAGTGGAGAGAGAGAGTGGAGAGAGAGAGTGGAGAGAGAGTATAGAGAGAGAGTGGAGGGAGAAAGGGTGGAGAGAGAGAGTGGAGAGAGAGCGTGGAGAAAGAGTATAGAGAGAGAGTGGAGAGAGAGTAGAGAGAGAGAGAGTGGAGAGAGAGTGGAGCTAGACAGTGGAGAGAGAGAGAGTGGAGAGAGCATGGAGACAGTGGAGAGAGTGAGCAAGAGAGTGGAGAGAGAGAGAGTGGAGGGAGACAGTGGAGAGAGAGTGGAGAGAAAGACAGTGGAGAGAGAGTAGAGAGAGAGTGGAGAGAGAGTAGAGAGAGAGAGAGGAGGGAGAGAGAGTGGAGGGAGAGAGAGTGGAGGGAGAGAGAGTGGAGAGAGAGAGTGGAGAGAGAGTAGAGAGAGAGAGTGGAGTAAGAGTAGAGAGAGAGAGTGGAGAGAAAGTGGAGCTAGACAGTGGATAGAGAGTGGAGAGAGACAGTGAAGAGAGAGAGAGAGAGAGAGAGAGTGGAGGGAGTGGAGCTAGACAGTGGAGAGAGAGAGAGAAAGTGGAGAGAGAGACAGTGGAGAGAGAGAGTGGAGAGAGAGAGTGGAGAGTGGAGAGAGAGAGTGGAGAGAGAGAGTGGAGAGAGAGAGTGGAGAGAGAGAGAGAGTGGAGAGAGAGAGAGAGGAGAGAGAGAGAGTGGAGAGAGAGAGAGGAGAGAGAGGAGAGAGAGGAGATAGAGAGTGGAGAGAGAGTGGAGAGACAGTGGAGAGAGAGTGGAGAGAGAGTGGAGGGAGACAGTGGAGGAGACAGTGGAGAGAGAGATAGAAGAGAGAGAGAGTGGAGAGAGAGAGTGAAGAGTGGAGAGAGAGAGAAGAGAGAGAGGAGAGAGAGTGCATAGAGAGTGGAGAGAGAGTGGAGGGAGAGTGGAGGGAGAGAGTGGAGGGAGACAGTGGAGGAGACAGTGCAGAGAGAGAGTGTGGAGAGAGTGGAGAGAGAGTGGAGAGGGAGTGGAGAGAGAGTAGAAAGAGGGTGGAGAGAGTAGATAGAGGGTGGAAAGAGAGTGAGACAGAGAGTGAGAGAGAGAGTGAGAGAGTGGAATGAGAGAGTGGAGATAGAGAGGGAGAGAGAGAGCGGAGAGAAAGAGAGAGTGGAGAGAAAGTAGAGAGAGAGTGTGAAGGGAGAGAGGGTGGAGAGAGTGGAGAGAGAGTGGGGAGAGAGTGGGGGAGAGTGGAGAGAGAGTAGAGAGAGTGGAGGGAGACAGTGGAGGGAGATAGTGGAGAGAGAGTGGAGAGAGAGTAGAGAGAGAGAAAGTGGAGAGAGAGACAGTGGAGAGAGAGTGGAGAGACAGTGGAGATGGAGTGGACAGAGTTGAGAGAGAGAATGGAGAGAGAGAGAGAATTGAGGGAGAGAGAGACTGACTGACTGACTCAGAGACTGAATACTGACTGACTGAGAGACTGACTTGCTAGGAAACTGACAGAGAGAGAGAGCAAGATTGGCTGACTAAGAGAGTGACTGACTGACTAACAGAGAGAGAGAGACTGATTGAGAGTGAGACTGACTGGCAGAGAGAGAGACTGACTGAGGTAGAGAGATACTGACTGACTGAGGTAGAGAGATACTGACTGACCGAGAGAGAGACAGAGAGAGAGGCAGAGACTGACTGACTGAGAGAAATAGACTGATTGACTGCGAGAGAGACCGACTGACTGAGAGAGACTGACTGACTGAGAGAGACTGACAGAGAGAGAGAGAGACTGACTGAGAGGGGGACTGACAGGGAGAGAGAGAGAGAGACTGACTGAGGTAGAGAGAGAATGACTGACTGAGAGAGACTGACTGACTGGGAGAGAGAGAGACTGACTGGGAGAGAGCGAGACTGGCTGACAGAGAGAGAGACTAAGAGAGAGAGAGAGAGACTGGGAGACTTACTGGCTGAGAGAGAGACTGTCGGAGAGAGATAGACTGACAGAGAGAGAGACTGACTGAGAGAGAGATTGACTGACAGAGACTGACCGAGAGAGAGACTGACTGACAGAGAGAACAGAAACTAAAGAGGGCTCATGGAGCTTTGTTTACTTTTCTGTTGTCTCCATTTCTTGCTCTTTCCATAACACCTCAAGCAGTAAATAAGAGGCCGTCGAAAGTCCAAGGTTAGACACGCCTGTGATGTCACTGGGTGTGAAAGGGAGTGATATGTTGCTTTTGTCACCCATAACATTTTGGCGAATCGATGTCCATGAGGGTCCGGACCCCCTCTTCCGGGGCCCCCACCTACGCTCCCTGCACAGGGCCACCATGAGCCTAGAGCCGGCCCTGATCCTTCATCCTTGTCCCTTTATCCCTGCGTGTAGTCTTCTGGATCTCCCTGCTGCAGCATCCTCGCTTCCGCGTTCCTTCGTCAAGGTCAGTGTTCCTATCTACATGTTGTGATGTAAAGGGGCCTAGGATGAGTGAGTGGGTCTCAGGGTACTCCATGGTATTGTCCCTGCGCCTCTGTCCTCATAGGAGTGTCCCAGCTCCTCCGAGCCACTGTCCGGCTGTTCATGCCCCTGTACCATTGCTTCAGTACCCCATACCAGTGCCAGTGGCCATATGGCCCACTGGTACCTTGTGTTATTGTTTCTGAGTCAATGCGTCAGAATCAGCGCTCTGACGTCAGTGTCCCTCAACCAATCTCAATGTTAGTCCCTCCATAGCATTGCTCCTTTAGTTAGTAATGGCGGTTCTTTCTTTCTCCGCACATTTCTGCCTCACGCCAGTTCGTGGCTACAGGGAACTCGCCACTTTTCTTGGAGGAGCGCAATAATGTACACCTGCTCTGAAAAGGCGTATTCTGTCTACTTTGATAGGACATGCATTTATGATTATTTTAAAAAGTATGGGTGTTATTAGTAAGGGCAGTTGGCCCCAGTAGAGGATATTGTAATCCCATTGATATTATGGAAACACAGCTCTAAAATCTCACATTTTTTAGCGCCGGCGCAGGGGTGAGAACAGTAATGCGCTATATTCTTGTTATTACGGTGCATCCCTGCGCTTTGAAAACGATGCACCTCGGCGCAGTAAAGTTGCTTGCGGCACCGCGCAGAGCCATTTTAATGTAAATATGTCCACGAGTGTGACCTCAGGGCACTTGATCACACCGTAGTAAAGGTAACTCTGCGTTTCATCCTTCTAAGATGCCTGTCAGTTGCATAAGGGTTCTTTTGGTCTGGGCTTCTGATTGGGTGAGGACTGCTGCACATACTTGCTCCAAGAATATGTTCCTTTAGATTTAGGCTGGACAATGGAGGTGTGTAGTAGAGACGGGTGAAAATTGTGCAATTTGCTTCTGCATAATTATATGTCATTTCAATAAAATGAATTCAAATTACACATAATTAAGTGAAGTGCAAATCTACAATTTGGCGCTATATATTATAGAGCCAAATGCGTCCTGGCATCAATTTATCGACATGAGGATGAAATTTGCGCTAAATGTATACCACGACTAACAAAGTTGCCGTGATCAAAAGCGCTCACGTTCTGCTTGTTCAGATGATCCTGGTGCCCCAACTCTACAATTGTGCTAAAAGCGGGGATGCAATTATGCAACAAGGTGCAATGGAGTAATGTCATGAATTTTGCATAACAAGCATAGTGCGATGACCCCAAATCATGTGAATTACGCCGGTGTTATTTGAATTTCACAGAGGCGTATTCTGTAGCACCTGGCTCTTGCTGTATCAGAGGCAGCTGGTTAATAATTTATATCCCAGCCTTCTTTCTTTAATGTACCACCGTTCCCCCAGCTCTTCAGGCTCCAGGGGCCTCATTTATGAAAAGTGACGCATCGCTGCCTGAAAACAGCGATGCGTCACTTTTCAATGCGCACTCCTTGCGACACCAATGATGCGTCATATTTAATGTATGGCGCATCATGTCGCAAGGACTTACAGATGCGTCAGTATTTCTGACGCATCTCTAAGCGCAAAAGTGACGCATTGCTGGAGTGTGTCACAAAAGTGACGCAACTCCAGCAATGCGTCCTTTCACATGGGGAAAGCCCCATGTGAAAGGGCTTGCGTCAGTCTTACGCCTGCTGTGAGGCAGGCGCAAGATTTTGACGCAACCGCATCCTAAAAGTGACGCAGTGAAATCTCATAGATTTTACTGCGTCACTATTACGAGGCTTTTTGCGGGGGAACGCCCCCTCTGCATACATTATACCTGACGCAGGTATAATGTGGCGCAGGGGTTTAAAAAGTGACGCATCTACCTAGATGCGTCACTTTTTAAATATGGCGCAACAAGGCGCATGTTTTACGCCGCCGATGCGTCACAAAAAGTGACGCATCAGCAGCGCAAAACTGACACAAGGCCTCATAAATGAGGCCCCAGCAGCGCAAAACTGATGCAAGGCCTCATAAATGAGGCCCCAGATGTCCTAACTGCCTTCTCCCAAACAACCCTTTCCTCAATCCTGATGCATCTTAAAAAGCTAAGAGCAGTAGTGTGACGGGGCCTAATGGGCCTTAATGCAAGCAAGGCAAATGGGCTTCCTTACCTCCTTATAGAACAGTAGAATGCAGCCTCAGTTGCTGCCCAGAGGCTGAGGAAGGGTGTTAATGATTCTTATGCAAGCTGGGAAAATACACCTTTACCAGAAACATCCATCATTGAGGTGCAGTGGACTCCTGCATTTCTGGGCCCCATTGCCACTGCACCTGTTGCACTATTGATAGCCGCCCCTAGACGGGAGCCTCAAAGCATGGGCCAAAGTCCTTCTCCTACCTGGCCGCCAAGACCTGGAACTCCCTCCCGTCCGACCTGCGCCTGACCCAAGACCACCTCTCCTTCAGGAAGAAGCTGAAGACCTGGCTGTTCGAGCAGTAGCGGCACCCCCCCCCCAGCGCCTTGAGACCCTACGGGTATGTAGCGCGCTCTATAAGTGTCATTGATTGATTGACTGCACCTGCTGCATTATGCATAATGTGTAAAGAAAACTTTCCTTTCTTTGCTTTTCAGCATCTTTAACACATAAAAATCCTCTGTTGGCGTCTTGCTGGCGTCCTTGCTTTCGTGGGAGCAAAAAGCTCCTGCGAGTCTCGCTCTGATTGGCTGGCTGCAACATGTAGAGAAGTGTTGCGGGTGCCTTTACAGGACTAAGGCACTGGGTCCCCATGTCCTGAAAATAAAAAAATAAGATACAAAGGGGCAGGGTAGGGGTACCCTGACCCCTGAAACTTGTGGGTAAAATGCAAAAGTTTTGTTTTTGGGGTGCCACGAGCCAGCATGACTCCCTGAACTCCCAAGGGAGTTCAATTGGCTGCCCTGGCTCCTGGGAGAGCCCCCTGATATTGGGAAATCTATTTAAAACAAGCATTTACAATGCAATGGTCTCGGCATCATTAAAGGTTGAGCTATTGGCATTGCTCGTGACATATCTTTTTTTTTTAAATCATAAATAAATGGCACTGTCATTTACATTGCCAATAGATTAATTGTTAAATAAATGGCATTGTCATTTACAATGCCAATAGCTACACCCCTACACAGAGCCACCCTCACACAGAGCCACCCACACAGAGCCACCTACAAAAAAAACTATCCACACAGAGCCACACACACACACACACACACACACACACACACACACAGAACGGTGGCATGATGCGCTTTAGATGAATATGTTTAAAAGTAAAGTGCAGCATAGTGCGATTGCTACAATAGTTAATTGTGGATGCGTTAACAATTGATGCGTGCATTGATGGTTGGTGGTGTGTGTGCCTGTAGAAATTGTGCACTGATGGCTGGTGGTGTGTGTGCTTGGTAGAAGCGTGCAGTGCCAGCTTGAGGTGTGTGTGCCTGGTGGAAGCGTGCACTGACGGCTGGTAGTGTGCGTGCCTGTCAAGCGTACAGAGATGGTTGGTAATGTGTGTGCTTGGTGAAAGGGTGCACTGACAGCTGGTGGCGAGTGTGCCTAGTGAAAGAGTGCACTGACGGCTGGTGTTGTGTGTGACTTGTGAAAGTGTGCACTGACAGCTGGTGGTGTGTGTGTGTGTGTGTGCATGGTGGAAGCCTGCACTGATGCATGGTCGTGTTTGTGTTTGGTGAAAGCGTACATCGATGGCTGGTGGTGTTTGTGCCTGGTAAAAGCGTGCACTGACGGCTGGTGGTGTGTGGTTGTGTGTGTAGTGGTGAGTGTGTGGTGGTGAGTCTGTGGGGGTGAGTGGTGATGAGTGTGTAATGGTGAGAGGCTGGTGTGTTTGTGGTGTGTGTGAGTGTTGTATGTGTGTGTGGTGCATGTGTGTGTGGTGTGTGGTTTTATGTGTGTGGTCCTATGTATGTGTGTGGTGGACTTAGTTTGAGTGTTTGTCTCCTGCACACTCAAACAGTGCCCCTACACACATACACTGCTCACCCTGCACATTCACACTGTTCAGCCGGCATAGTCACACACTGTTCATCTGCACACTCACACATTGTGCACCCTGCACACTTACACACTGTTCACCCTGCATACTCACACACTGTTTACCTTGCACACTCACACACTGCAGTCACTGTCACTCTGCAGTTAGTTACTCTGCAGTCACACTCACTCTGCAGTCACTCTGCAGTCACACTCACGCTGCAGTCGCTCTGCAGTCACACTCACTCTGCAGTCACTCTGCATTCACTCTGCAGTCACACTCACTCTGCAGTCACTCTCCAGTCACACTCACTCTTCAGTCACTCTGCAGTCACACTCACGCTGCAGTCACTCTGCAGTCACACTCACTATACTGTCATTCTGCACTCGCACTCACTGCACTCACTCTGTACCTGCACTAACTCTGCACTCACTTTGCACCTGCATACACTCGACACTCACTCTCCAAAAATTGTGCACTGATAGCTGGTGGTGTGTGTGCTTGGTGGAAGCGTGCAGTGCCGGCTGGAGGTGTGTGTGCCTGGTGGAAGCGTGCACTGACGGCTCAATTCTTGTTTTTAACCTCTATGTCAAAGATAAACGTTGATTTAGCCTTAATGTTAAACTTACATTTTGTTCAAGGGTGTGTGGTTGTTTTGTGTAACCTGGGTGTGTGTTTGCGTTGGACTAGGGTGGTATTATGACTTTTGCTCGATGTAAAGTTCTATGTTCTAAATTTGAGATTGCTTGTTGAACCCAGGCATTTGGAGGTCTACCTGGAGAGTAGCTGCAGGTGCCCCTATGGCTGCAACAAACTTACTTACATTGAATCAACATGTGTAGAGCTTTTTCTTATACATGTATTACCTATAACGGTTTAAAGGAACCAATCTGCGAGTACGCTCTCCCTCTCAAAATGTAATTAGAAGGCATGTTGACAAACTACCTCTTTTCGGCAAGAAAGAAACCAAAACCCTGATAGGACTGTAACACTGACTAAGCCATGCCAGCTAATCCGTCACCTTCACCTGTGGCATAGTGTGAGTTCCTGGCCTGTAAGATGGCCTGCCTCTCTAGTGGACTTCGAGTAACCCAGGCATTGAAAGCATATGATGATGGGTGCTTTGGGCTTCCAAATCTTCCACACATTTCAAACATGAACAGGGTGATAGTCTGTGCTGCTCATCCTTTCTTTGCGAAATCCTGCAGAGATCTGAGTTCCAGATTAATGACAAGCTGCCTCGCGTTCCTGAGCCCGTTCTGTCTGTGAAGAACAGATTTAGCAACGTCCACGTACGTCCACAGTGAGAAGTGCACGGACATTCCTCTCTGAAGTTAGATGTTCATGGCAGTGTTACGTTGCTAAACCTCGAGAAGAAATGCACTCGGCCGCCAGCCAGTAGCAGTCTCCACTTGTTACTGCAGTGTGTCCTGCAGAACACCTTACAATACAGGACTGGGCTCTGTAATTTCCATCCAAGGACTGCCCTCACCTCAATCAAGCAGCATGCCCCTTCTCAGAGAGATGCAAGGAGCCACCTTCACTTTGTCAACACTACTCCTCAGAAATAGGCAGGAGAAAAAGAAGGTCGGTTTCGCCAGCCTTACTGTATTTGCTCGTTTCCAGCCTCAGTTCCCAGGGCAGCTCTGTTCGCTAATTGGTTCCCGAGGGTTTGTAGGAGAGGGCGGCTTTGAAGAGAAGGGTAGAAATAACACACTAGGTGTAGTAACTGGCAGCGTTTGCCGAAATAGATCTTGTTTTAAAAACGTCTCAGTTCCCAGCTGACATTATCAACACTGTGGCATAACTTCGCGTTGGTTAAATAACAATGTTGATGTACTGCTCCGGCCCGGCCCTCTTGGGACGAAGGGAGGTACTGCAAGGTGTTTCTTTAAGTATTCCGGCAGCCTCCTTCAACGATGCAGGGGACCAAAAGCGGGCTCGTCTGGTGTCCGTGTGTGCTCTGCTCGGGTTGTGAGGGCACTTAGCGGGAGGAGGGCGGGACACGAAAAGCGGACCTCGTGAGACATGTGGATAGGACTGTAACACTGACTAAGCTATGCCAGCTAATCTGTCACCTTCACCTGTGGCATAGTGTGAGTTCCTGGCCTAAATAACACACTAATGGCCCGATGTAGGTAAATCCCATTTACCGATTTTGAAATACCGAATCCTACCGATTCGGTATTTCAAAATCGGTAAATGGTATGTAGGTCCCAACATCTGGATTCGTTACCGAATCCTTAACAATTCTTTAATTACCGATTCGGTAAATACCGAATTGGTAATGCCCATTCATTCCTATGGGCTTTAAAGCCCATAGGAATGATTAGGCATTACCGATTCGGTATTTACCGAATCGGTAATTAAAGAATTCACAAGGGTGGAGGGGGTGTCACTTTGACACCCTCTGGCACCCCCAAAACAGGCACAGGTGCCATGTGGCAGGCATACCTGCCCTAAGGGCAGGTCTGCCTGTCACATGACATAGGTGTGCATGCACACATGTGCATGCACACCGGAATCGGTATTTTACCATGGATTTGTATTCCATGGTAAAATACCGATTCTGTAAGCCATGTGCAGAAGGTACATTGCCTACCTACATTGCATTTTCGGTAATTTTACCGAATCGGTAAATATTACCGAATCGGTAATTATTTTACCGATTCGGTACATATTACCGAATCGGTAAATTTACCGATTCAGTAATGATACCGATTCGGTAAAATTACCGAAAATGTGCCCCTACATCTCAATAGCCCTTTACCGATCGGAAACGGCCGAAAATTGGTATTTTCGGCCGATTCCGATCGGTAAAGGGCTACCTACATCTGGCCCTAGGTGTAGTAACTGGCAGCATGTGGATAGGACTGTAACACTGACTAAGCCATGCCAGCTAATCTGTCACCTTCACCTGTGGCATAGTGTGAGTTCCTGGCCTAAATAACACACTAGGTGTAGTAACTGGCAGCGTTTGCCGAAATAGATCTTGTTTTAAAAAAGTCTCAGTTCCCAGCTGACATTATCAACACTGTGGCATAACTTCGCGTTGGTTAAATAACAATGTAGATGTACTGCTCCGGCCCGGCCCTCTTGGGACGAAGGGAGGTACTGCAAGGTGTTTCTTTAAGTATTCCGGCAGCCTCCTTCAACGATGCAGGGGACCAAAAGCGGGCTCGTCTGTTGTCCGTGGGTGCTCTGCTCGGGTTGTGGGGGCACTTAGCGGGAGGAGGGCGGGACACAAAAAGCGGACCTCGTGAGACATCCGATGTCGGGAAGCGAGCTGCAAAATGGCCGAAAATAGCTCCGAGATTTTTTCGGATTTGGGGGCGTGTTCGGTGCTCAAAAGTAGGCGTTGTCAAAAAGTGGAAAGAAGAACACCGAACACACCTCCAAATCCGAAAAAGACGGAGCCTATTTGGAGTGAAGGCTCTCTCCTCCAATGGATGGCCTCCATTTAGGAAGCCAGCCAATGGGAGAGAGCCAAAATTAGAGGCGGGATGAAGAGCCCTTCTAAGAATCATAAGATCTCGCTACTTCCGGTTCTGACGAACCAGATAGTACCGAGACCTAAAAAAGAGGGATGTTGGTGTCCATTCAGGACGGCGTGTTGGCTGGCTGTAGGGGTGGTTTAGATCAGGGCCTGGCAGTGGAGTGGTAATAACATTTTACTTTACGTTAAAATAACCTAGAAATTATCTGAAAAAAATATATGCTAAAGTGACCATAGAGTAATAATTTTCACTTTGCATAGAACAAAACTTAGAAATTCACTGAAAAAAACGGAGGTTAAAGTTTGGTAATATTTAGGTGAACATGTCAGTTTGAGCCTAACATTTAAACCTGAAAGAACACTGAAATTCAACAATTATAGATAAATCAAAAAACTATAGCTCGTGCCCACAGCATGCACTACTGATGAACTCACGTATTACAACACTCAAGACTTTTCCTATGACATCATTGATACTAACACTGTTATAGTTACTACAGCTTACTATAACTGGCTGATTTTAGAGTTTTATGTTCTACCGAAATTTTCAGCTAACTATAACATAATTTTACCCTTTATGTTTTTTAGTGAAAAAAATGTATATATATATATACATATATATATATATATATATATATATATATATATATATATATATATATATATATATATATACATATACAATATTACCTACTTGCGGTTGCCAGTTCTACACAGTAGGATTGCTGAGAGGTCTTTGGAGGCCATGTCCCTTTCTCCACCACTCTGCAAACACACCTCCTGGTGCACTACTGGTTGCGGGATGAAGTTCCCTTGGATGCTGAGGGTTCTTTGGGGCAAGGAACCCCTCCTGTTACCTTCAGTAAGTCCAACACTGCTTGATTGCTGACAGCTGGTTGGAGGCTTGTCCCCTTCCTCCACCACTTTGCACACATGCCTCCTGATGCACTACTGGTTGGGGGATTAATTCCCCTTTGCTACTGACAACTCTTGGGGGGCCAACTACACCTCCTGTTAAGCAATGCCGATGTATGGGACTTACTAGAGGTAACAGGAGGGCTTCTTGCCCCCCAAGGGCCCTCAGCATCCCAGAGGACTTCATCCCCCAACCAGTAGTGTGCCAGGAGGGGCGTTTGCAGAATGGAGGAGAAAGAAGGTGTGGTCTTTGATAGCCTCTCAGCAATCCTGCTTTGTGGGACTTTACTTGCGGCAATAGGCGAGGTATTTAGCCCCCAAGGACCATCAGTAGTAAAGTTGACTTCATCCACCAACCAGTAGTGCACCAGGAGGCGTGTTTGCAGAGTGTTGGGGAAGGGGGAGTGGCCTCCAAAGACCTCTCAGCAATCCCCCTTTGTGGGACTTATGGTAGGTAACAGAAGGGGCTACCGGCCCCCAAGGAACCTTAACATACACAGGAACTTCAGCCCCACAACCAATAATGCTCCAGCAGGTGCGTTTGCAGAGTGGAGGAGAACAGTAAGGTAAATGTATTATTTAGTTAATAAAAACCGTAACAATTTTAACATAAACATAAAATACAATATCAATATGATTTCGTAGTTTAAAACAGAACTTCTTTTTGAGGTCGTGCTCTCCTAGTACTTGCGGAAGTAATGTTTATGTAAATCAAGTAATGTTCATGATTTTAGATCATAAAGGGCAAGATGTAGGTAGCCTAATACCGGTCGGTAACGGCCGAAAATCGGTAAATTCGGCCGTTACCGACCGGTATATGGACATTCAGATGTAGGTCGCCCAAAAAATAAAGAATCGGTAAATTTAATTCATTCCTATGGGTATCCGGGCCTATAGGATTGCATGTTTATTTCCAAATCGGTATTTGCCGTATCGGTAAATACCGATTCGGTAAATACCGGGTCGGGGTTTCCGAATTTTACCGAATTGGTATTCTTTACCGATTTTTTACCCACATCTCATTTCCCTTTTCTTAAATACTGATTCGGTAAAAATCGGTATTTAAGAATCGGTAAAATTAAGTTACCTACATCTGGCCCAAAGTGCCTAGCATCTAGATGATAGAGACTAAAGGCGAGCAAGCTCCGTTCTTCGAATTTGGACAATGTAATGAGTCATTCTAAAATGTATTCAATGTGCAAAATTGACAAGGTGAATGCTTCGTCAGCCATTGATTTATACAGGAGAAATTTTATTATATTCACTGCATACAGGCAATTAGGATGGCGAGGACTTCAAGATGCAGGCTTTATCCTTTCTTTGATATATAGTTAGGAGTTCATCTGAAGATACTTTGATGTGCAAAATTAGCACATTAATTATACATTTGTTCCTTGAGTTTTAAGGTACAGGCTACATTCTTATTTTGATATAGAGTAAGAAGTACATCGAAAGATGATTTAATGTGTAAAATGGGCAAATTAATTATACATTTATTCCTTGAGTGGAGGCGTAATAAGCTTTGCTTCTAAAATTCTGTACAGTGTGCATTATAATCATTCATTAAGACTGTAATTTACCTGTAGCTTTTTGTCTTGTCAGATTTAGTACTAAAATGTGAGGCATTTCCCGTTAAAGAGTGAAATCAGTGCTACTGTTTGGCTGGGGTTTTCAAAGCCTGATCGTGAACACTGGGATCTTTTATCTATTTGCAGTTCATTTGGGGATATTACGGGTCTAGCTTTTGTATGATAGCTGCTCTGCATGTCCTAATTGTCTAGCGATGAGGGCTTTTCTTCGTAAAGTGACATGTGCTCCATAAAGATGGGGCATAAACAAATTAGGTGAATGAAAATCCTCTTTTTTTTGTACCACAAAGTCGGCATACGCAAAAAGTTTCCCAGGGGGGGGCAAATGTTAACGTCATCACCATCCTCCGACATGATGTGTGCCAGGTGGGGCACAAGAAACACTGGGGCCCAGGAGGAGCCATGGGGGGCAAGCCGCATATGACCTCATACACCATTGGTTTGTTGTGCCACAGCCATCTCTTTCTTTTGTGGTACCCCAAAATACATACCTGCCCTGGTCCTGAAAATTACCCACTGGCACCCCAAAACCCATACCCACCCTGAAACCTAAAAGTACCCCACCCCCCAAAACTCATACCCTCCCTGAACCCTAAACTTACCCCCCTGGCATCCCAAAACCCATACCCACCCTGAACCCTAAAATCACCCCCTTGCACCCCAAAACCCATACCCACCCTGAACCCTAAAATTACCCCGGCCCCCCAAAACTCATACCCACCCTGAACCCTAAAACTACCCCCTGGCACCCATAACCCATACCCACCCTGACCTCTAAAATTGTCCCCCAGGCACCCCAAAACCCATACCCACCCTGAACCCTAAAATTTTCCCCCTTGCACCCCAAAACCCATACCCGCCCTGAACCCTAAAATTACCCCCCTGGTACCCCAAAACCCATACCAACTCTGAACTCTAAAATTACCCCCCTGGTACCCCAAAACCCATACCCACTCTGAACCCTAAAATGATCCCCCTTGCACCCCAATCCCTAACCCACGTGAACCTTAACATTACTCCTTGGCACCTTAAAGCCCACACCCACCCCAAACCCTAAATTTACCCCCTGGACCTCCAAAATCTAAACACTACATTCTGATTGTGTATCGCGCCATCTCCCTGCTCAGGGAGGATCTGCTGGTCCGGATCGGCTCGCCCTGGTCCGGTTCTGCTTGCCCTTCTCTGGAGCTGTTCTGCCTGCCTGTCCCTCTTCCGGATCCACCGAGCCTACCTCCATGCATACTGCTTGGACCAACTCTGTCTGGCCTGTTTCTTTCTTCTTTGGACCCGCTTTCTTCACTGGCGGAGTTAGGACACAGGTCTCACTTCTCTGAAGCTGCTCTCTCTCACCCAGACCCCCCACTCCCTCTCCACTTGCTTTCTCATCTTCCTTCCTCCATATTTCTCAGTCTCTCTTCACCCACTGCTTCTCTCTCTCCCCCCTCTTCATTCACTCTCACCCCCCACCAAGTCTTCGTCTGTCCCCCCTCTCTCTTCCTCCTCCTCATGTCGGTGATAGGGAGCCCGGGACCCTCTCTGAAAATGCAAGCTGGAGGTGACGGTAAGTGTGAAAGCACCAAGGTGTGAACTGGGAGAAGAGGAGGGGACGGGATGGGGCGCAGGTAGAGGGTCAAAGGGTGCACTGGCTCTCAGAGAGGTGAGAAGGGGGGGGGGGACAACCTGAGGACAAAAACTACCCCAGAGCAAGAGGCAGGTGCTCCGCGGGGAGCCTGGTGTAAACTGAAGAAACTTACACTTCTTAGCACTACAAAGCAGCCGAAGGGCGCCTTTCACTAGAGCCAAGAACCTGACCCATCGCGAACAAACAGCAGCCACCGGAGAAACCAGTGGTGTCATGAAAACAACAAAGGACAGAGTGACAGACGACTCCTGCTGAAACCTGGAAGTACAACTTACACCTTTAACAAAAGGCAATTCCTGATGCAAGCACCACAAGCCAGAACACTATAAATATATAGATCTCCCATCAATGCACACCTGAGAGTGAATAAAATGATGAGCAGCAAACTAAGGCAGTGACTAACAGACACTATGCTGGTCCTCTCGTACTGTGCCCTATTGATACTTACTATCTCACCAGTCACTCCAGCGCGGAATAATTTGTTATTGATTGCTACTCTGACTTCCCCCATGTACCTCACTGTCTTGTGTAGACTAATATGCTTTGTCAGACAAAATGAAAAATATTTTTAAAAAATCTTTGTTTTATGTTATGCAGCTATTGTCCTCCTAAGTTTCTCCCAGATAAAAAGGGTGGTTTCCTTCTACAAGGATGATATGGCCTGTGTGCACCCACACCCTCTTCCTGCAAAGCTAGCCCCTCATCGACCCTGCAACCACCAGCGCTCGCGTATGCAACAGCCTTTTTACATGTTGTGATCAGCTGGTACCTCGGTTTCCAGCTACATTGGGATTGGTTTTTATGTGCAACACTGTCCTTGGAACATCTGATTGGTGCCCTCACAGACCTGAGGTACTTGAAGCACCTGCTGCGCTTCTAGGTTAACTTACTGTTGGATTCGACAAGCAGAAGGCAGCAGAGGGGCCAGTTGAAGCAAAGATGCCCCTGAGGAGCGTATTTTTCCCAACCAGGACATTTCAAGAGATAAAGGTACAGGCTGAACATTTAGCGCTACAAACCGACTAGCTTGCCAAAGGCTTCTAACAGGGATCAAGGCCCAACATTTCCTATCCTCAGGGCACCAAAGTAGTTTTAATAAGTAGTCCATTGTGCTGCTCTTTACTTCGGGTACTGGACCAGTACCTGTGCTATCCTGGAAATCTTCCTGTCCTGAGGTGTGGGGTGTTAGTTACAACTTGTGGCGCCCCCTGCCTAGAAGGTCTATGTATGTGAAGGATCTTAGAATAGGGGTCCTCAATTATGCAAATCTCACAACCACTACATTTAGACCCTACATTCTTCTAAGCACCTACTGGCTATTTAGTTAGCTGCCTGTGTCAAATGTATACAAAAATAAAAACACGTGTTATTGCCATTTGCAATGCTTTTTACTGTGATTAAGAACAACTGTGAACAGATGGACAGAAAAAGAGATTCAGCCCAAAGTTGAAAAAGGATGGAAGGATGGCCTTTTTGTAGCGTTACCAGGTACCTTATTATGAATTCTCGACCTTTTGTACTGTATTTTTGGTAATTAGGGAAGGGGATGATACATGAAAATGAAACGGATGTTTCTACAACTATTTTTCCTCTATACCTCACAAATTACATTTACCCTTGTACTGGTGTTACTTAACTTGGTGACCTTTATCAAGCTCAAGCAGTCTTGGAGCACGCATGGCAATTCTAAAATTTGGTCCGAGTGGAAGTACGAACTGCTTGGTCATCGCTGCCCCACTAACCCCTTGTTTCTGACGTCACTAGATAGTAACTTAGTGCAGGTGAGGAATGCAGACATCTGTTTGTCAGGATGCTATGGAAATATCTTCCCCAGTCTACTCAGGAGCACCTATTACGCTGAGTTTGTGTTTCTGTATCATTGAATGACTCCCTGAGTTATACTGTTTTCTTTCTCTGACCGTCTAATTTTGACGACAGCGTGGGCTCAGACTCTAGCCCACAGGTTGGGAGACCCTTAAGTGTGTATGAGGCACTGCACTAGTTTTGGGGCCTGCCAGTGGTGAGAGGTAGCTCTGAAAAGTGTACATATTGAAAACCGCGGATTATGAGTTCCATTATATCCAACACATTCGAAAGAAGGGCATGGACTCAATTAGGAAGACAATTTATATTTATTTCTAAAACAGTAACAAATCAATACGTTTTATTTACCACAGGGAAACAACACACTGTTTGGCACTCTGTTTCCAAATGTGATTAAAACACAGGATTAAGGGATTGATTGTTGTGATCCAAATATAATTTTTTTAAGACTATTGTTGTTGGAATGAGCTACAAATTGTGCACTGGATCAACAGAAACAAGCAGATGTATGTATGCCTGAGTGTGGCCTGAGTATGTTTTTTATATCATATAAACCTAAAAGAAAGACAATGGATTAAAACAAGTTTCCATGTTTTATGAAAAGTAGATAATTGCTACAGATGTATTGATGACTTGATTACTAATATATTTCAAGAAAAAGGCTGCAGATGGCATACATTTGAGAAGGGATACTGAGAGCAGATGAAAAGTGAAGAGTGTCACCATTATGCCTGTAATGAGACTGGAAGGATGCTTGTTTTGGTAAATAATAGTTTAATAAAATGTATTTTAAATAAGTTATACCTTTTGTAATGAATTACGGCCTGCTGCCCCCAGATGGTTTCTCCTACATACAGGTACACTAGATCTGACATGCATGACATCTGCTACATGAAATCTATAATATATGGGATTACTAGAGGGCTGTTCTGATGAATTGCTAGGAAGTATTGATCTAGGGATCCTTTTACTGCACCACCTGTGGTATCCACCAGCTATCAGATGGCCCAAAATTAGAGACATTTCTTTAATTAGAGAGATAAAATAAGTGAAGAGTAAATCAAATTAATAAAATAATCAATCAGGTGCACAATAATGGTCAGGCAATTTTCTTTATCCTTTATATTCTTGTATTCTTCTTCAATGTATACAAGAGCACAGAGCACAGCCAACGCACTTCACCCATTAACGGGCTTCCTCAGGGCATTTCCCAGTTCATAAAGCCCAAATAGGATACATGTAGTGAGTTCTGGTAATAACAAGAGCCATCCAAGGAACATGCATGCAAAGTAAGGATCCCAAGCATGTAAATGACTTCCTAAAAGACAAAACTACAACTCGAAAAAAAAGGGATGAAAAACCAAACCTAGAGGGATCAAAGTACATAACTTTACAGAAAAGAAAGCATATACTAAGGGCTTTATTACGAGACGAGTGGTCGCTGGAATGCCAGACTCACAGGTTGCACAGTGGTGGCGGTCTTCCAACTGCCCCATTAGGGCCAGGGTGATCGCACCAACCGGAGATCCCTGGGAGTGGTGCGGTGGTATTGAGGCCACAATATGCCGCTGCGGCCCCACCATATTACAAGTTTTCGGAACTCAATAAAAAGTGTGGTGGTGAGGAAACAAAGGGGTGCCCTAGAGGGCCCTCGTGTGCCTCACTCCATGTGGATGCACAACACGTGCCCTCCTGTGTGTATGCACACCAGTTCCTGCACGGCAGAGACTGCAGCAGTCCATGCCATGCAGGTTCTGACTTTCAGCAGCCGATCTGTGGGGCCTTTTATCAAGGGGGTTTATCTCCGCTTTTTTGGCTTTAAAAGCCAAGAAAGCGGAGATAAAATTATCTCCCTATTACCTAGCTGTCGCTAACACCAGTTAGCGACAGCTAGTAGGAGATAGCGACCATCTTGGGCCCCGCTTTGCATGTCAGTGATATTTATCACTAATAACATGCAAAGTGGCCATGCCAAGATGTTAGCGACTGGAAACAGTAGCTAACATCGCTATCTCCTATTACCAACTTTTGGAGATATTCGCGCTAAGCGCGAATATCTCCAAAATCTAACATCTGCCCCTGAGCAGTTCTTAGCCATGTTATCCAATGGTAGGTGGATAACATGGCTAAGAGCATTATCTCGGTAATGCATGAATATCGCGGACTTTTCAGCGATATTCATGCATTATTTCCGATTTTTATCGGATTTGCGATAAACCTTGGTAATACCAAGGTTTATCTGCGATAAAAATCGCCGCAGATCGGCGATAATTTTTTCCCGCTAAACAAGCAATAGCGATAATTATCGCTATTGCTTGGTAATATGCCCCTGAGTATTTCGGTATTTGGAATTCAGGCACGGGTGAGGCTGATTACAGCAGAGGGTTCTACACCCTTATATACATATTGAAACAGAACCTGTCGGGATTCTATTAACCACAAACTCTTTGTCCAGTTATTGAATGATCACTTATTACTGGAGAAGCAAGTCCAACCCTGATGAAATCCTGTTGAATGAAGCGCGCTGGCAGGGCTGCTGCCAGCTTCTAAAATGGCTTCAATGAAGTGGATTTGAATACAGATGAACAAGACTCCTTGATGAATGGAATTGAATAGGATGGATTATTTTATCCTATTGTACTTTCAATGGAATAATACCTATTGAAATAATGCAGCCGGGCCGGGGAAATTTAAATGCACATGTGTGTTTTGGACGGCCGGGTACGTCCGGCCAAACACATATGTGCACATACAACTCCTGCTCCCGGTGCCCCACCCCTCCCTCTGCAGGCTGGCTCAAAGCTGGAAAATAAAAAATAAAATGATGACATCATTGTATTTTTACTTGCTCTGAAGCAGGCAGTGCGGCGACGCTCCCCCGCCATTGCCAAGGAGCCGCACCGCCTTAGCTACCGCTGTAACATCTGTAGAATTGATTAAGGCTAGGGTCTACACATCTGTGGGGTTATTGCTTTCTAATTCCCAGTTTTTTATGCCTAGGATGGTTTTATTTGAGGATCTACACTGTTTTATGGCCTCACTAATATGGGGAATCCTCTCTGGCGACTCTTTTAATTGTTTTAGGGCAGCGGTGCAAGCAGCGTTAAATCATATATGTGGTTGAGGGTCCTTATTAGTGGGCTTAATAGCCAGCAAGTTAGCATCATCATTACAGAGGCCTTCATAGCTCGCCCTTATTTCCCCAATTTGAGCCTCCTTCGCTATACAGGTCACAATATTATCACGCTTCGCAGAAATACGATTTGCCCAAAAATAATTGTAGTCGCTTTTTGCCCATTTTAAACAATTGCCATAGTTTTATGAAAACTGCAAATCGGAAGAAGAAGAAGAAATGATTATATGTGTTTGAAAATAGTCAGATGGACTCATAAAACTAAAGTACTACAGGATTGTGGTCACTAAAAACGATGACATAATAAAGCAAAAGGCTTAAAGGAATGTTTAATTTTTTTTTTTAAATAACAATTTATGATGTGCTTCTTTTATTTGAAAATTAAGATTTTAAGGTTAGATGTAATCACATTTCTATATTTTCTTCTTTTCTTTTCTAAATATGAAATTGTGTGTTTTTAATGTGAAGCTTTTATGATAAGTTTTTATCGAAATAAAGCCTTTTGACTTGAATTGACTTTGACTTGTATAGTCCAAAAGGATGGAAGTAAAACAATTATATCAATAGAAGACCAATTGCCTCTGCACGTAAAAGTTTGAACAATTGGGTCACTATACTTAAAATAATCAGTATCAAAAATAGATAATGTATCAAAATGCTCTATTGCAGAGAATTCCCATATGCAGTGTGCAAAAAGTGTGTGAGATTGTCTTCCTGCCACTCAGTAAGCCCACAGGGAAACTGTTTGTGGTCGTGAAGCAGGGGGGATACAACTGCTGGAAGTTTTTTGTGCAATAAAGTAAATTTTTGGCATCTGCGGAATAGGCGACTGTTTGTGGTTGTGAAGCAGGTGGACTACCAGTCCTAGCAGACCTTGGGGCAGAGGAGGAACCCTAACTAACCAATGCACCTGCTGGCAAGTATTGGCACTATTAAGTGCATTTTTGGCACCCCCGACATGCACAGGCCATGCCCCGGTAAAGCCCAGGTCAAGGGTGGTCCCGTCTGCGGTTAGCCGAAGCTGAGCTGCGACCACCCTCCTGGTTTTTTGCTTCAAAAATAATTTAGTTAGAACTGCTACAAGGTAAGATAACTTTTCCATTCACCTTGTTACCATCACCCTATTATGGGGGGAAACGTACTGTTAGCTCCCGAAGGAAGACAGCGGGTATGGAGACTGGTTGTACTCTTCCCATAACTTCTAATTTGTTCTCAACTTCATAATTTGGGATGAGGAAAAAGCCTTTTCTCAGGTGATTTTGGAATATCTATGGGAATGTTTGGAGAAATGTGGGCACCCTGATAATGAATGTTATTGAAGCAATTAAGGCCCTGTATAGGACTCATTATGAGAAACGATTAACAATATGTATAAGGTTGTGATTAAGTGAGGTACAAGGCCAGGATGTCCCGTTCCCTATTCTTTTCAGCTTGTTTATTGACCCTCTGGCACAGGCTGTTAGGGCCGAAAATAATATTGTTCCCTTTGTATACAATGGCTATCAGAAAAAAAGTTGCAATATATGCAGATCACTTAGGCATTTTTATTTCCCAGCCGGAGAGAGGTGTCTGTATCTTATGAGATTTGGTCAGCAGAGGCCAGTCAAATGGGGCTGAGGGGCCACCCCCCCCCCTTTGCCCCTCATGAACAGTGTCTGTCGGCCTGAACAAAGGTTAGCCTGATAGATACTGTTCAATTTCAGATCAGGCAACAGGAGCCAGACCTGCCTAAATGCTCAGGCCCCTGGCTGCCTGAGCTGAACGTTGCTGGGCTGAGGAAGTCACAGCCCCTGTGGACCTCCTCAACTCAGAAAAGATCCCTGAGGCCCTCTCCTCAGTGATAAGGGGTAGCGTCACTGAGTGCCTCGCACCTGGGAGGTTCTTTTTTAAGCCCTGAAGCACCCAGGGACCAGGGTCAATCAGTGACACTTCATCACAGAGTTGGTTGGGGTCAGTAATTTCACTGAACCCATCCTACTCTGTGATGACTTTACAACTGCTGCCTTCCCTCATTGGCTGACCTTTGGTCAACCAATGAGGGAAGGAAAAATTGTCCCAATCCTACTGGGACCTCTGAGGCAGAGATGCAGGGAAGTCTGTGTGTGTTTTTTTAATTTAATGTTTGGTGCGTGCATGCATGTATGTATGAATGTTTGGTAATGAGTGTTGTGAATGGATGTGTTTGTGTATGTGTGTGCACGTGTGAATGCATGGCTGTGACTGTGTATGTGTATGTGTGCATGTGGATGTTGATGTGCGTCTCATCCGCCCCCCTCCATCCTAAACTTACAGGCCGCCACAGGATTTGCCTAATCCTTTCGGGTCTTTCTCAGTCGATGAGATTAACCAAGATTAAACTGAGTTATGGCCTAGATGTACCCATTTTGACAAGACCAGCGAACCATCAAATTAAATCTTTGGGGATTGATGTATTTCAGGATCTAGAGGTAGTGAACCAGAAAAATCTGAACAAAGCTGCAACGGAGATAAAGCAATTCTTAAAGCAATGATTATATCTCCCACTCTCAATTTTTGGCAAGGTAAACTTTGTTAAGATATGCATCCTCCTTCCCAAGCTGATGGTTTTACTTAGTTGTATCCCATTATGGTTTGACCCAGATTCATTGCTCAAAAATTCAAGGGGACATTAATAGTTTCACTTCGGTTGGGAAAGGAGCGAGGATAGCTTGGATAAGACTAAGACATAAACTGAAGAAGAAAGCGCTCCAGGCTCCCGATCTGCAACTACATTGTTGAGCTGATGAGTTAAAATCATTTAGGGTATTACTTGGGACTCAAGTGAACGCTGATGTGGCGCAGTTGTTGTTGGCTCTGATTAGAAGCCTAAATTGCCCTAACTGTTTTCTATATAAATTAGCTGCCCCAAATGTTTTTACCCCTTCGCTGCGGTGGCAATTCTGCCGCAGCGCTAGGGGTCGGGGGGGTGGGGGCCAAGCGGCGCTCTCATGCTGGTGACGGAACCGCTCCGTCACCAGCCTCGGTTACGCTGTGTTGATGACGGAGCGGTTCCGTCATGGCCCGCCCGCTCAATAGAACGCGCCGCGCAGGTGCGCCGAGCGGGCCATGACGGAACCGCTCAGTCATCAGCACAGCGCAACCGAGGCTGATGACGGAGCGGTTCCGTCCTCAGAATGGAACTGGTTAAAAAAAAGTGAAAACTGACAGCTTCAACCCCTTCCATGCTCATGACGAGCTCAGCTCGTCATGCAGTACACTGGTTGTGTGCTTATTACGAGCTAAGCTCGTCATGAACAATGGAAATCTGAAAAGTACAGCACCCACCGGGATTTGCTGCACCAGTCAAGGTGTTAAAGAGCAGAGCTAGGTACTGGTATTTATACATAAAAATATAACATATTTTTTATTGACATTTATATTTAATGTAATTATAAATCTATTTACTACCATTCCTAAAATATACATCATAAAATAAGAATTGTTTTAAATCATATTCTAAAATTACCAAAAACAACTAATAAAAACTATTTTTTTATTTAAAAAAAAGAAAACATATAATTGTAATATTCAATTCTAATTTTAAAATGCATTACTATAACATTTTTGTGTTGTTTAAAATTATGTTTTAGAAAGATTATAACATTTAAAACTTTTATATAAAAATTGCTTTCTAATTATGTTAGTCTATTAAAATATATTTTAATATTTTACATTTTAAAAATAATTTAATAAACATCATTTACTACTGATTTAAATAGAAAGTTTAATACCATTAATATATATTTAGTGCAATATTAAATGTAAGTGAATTAAAATATTAAAATAAAATGCATTTAAAATATGTGTATTTTTAAAAATTATTTCTCAGAAAAGATATAGATTTTTAAACTTTTATAGAAAAATTATTTTAAATATTTTACTTTAATAAAGTAAATATGTTTTGCTTTAAGATTTTTATTTAACTATTAATCTATATTTTAAATAATATTAAATTAAAATATATTAAAAATATTAATGCAATAATATAAATATAAAAAATGTACTATATTAATTTGCATATCATTAAAGGTATTACAATAATATTTACTTTGAAGTATAAACATTCTAAAAACCTCCCCATTTTTATCCCCTTTCTAACAGTGTTAATGAGATTGTTAATGTTAATGTTATCGCTACTTATAAAGCGCACTGTAACCCAACGGGCATCCTGGCGCTGTAAGACATATGTCCTGCCAACATGAATTCAGACTAGGAAAAACCAGGGTGCAGTTAGGAGCCGAATAAAGACGGTTGTTATGCTCTAGGATAGAGTAACAGGTCTTTATTTTCTTTCTGAACTGCAGCAGGTCTTCCATTTGTCTCAGGTCCAACGGAAGGCTATTCCAAAGCCCTGCACCTGCAACCCGAAAAGCTCGTCCCCCATTTTTACTCTTCTAATCCTCTGTACATGCACCCAATTGGCCGAGGACGAGCGGAGATTACGACTGGGAACATACCAACCAAACTTGTTATGCAATAGTATAGGCTCCATACCGTGCAGAGCCTTAAACACAATACAGAGCAATTTAAATTGTACCCTCTGCACTAATGGGAGCCAGTGAAACTCCGCAAGGGCCTGAGGCGCAGAGGACCATCGTGATCTCCTCAGAGCAAGCTTGTCTGCCAAAGTCTAAATTCTCTGTAGTCTCCCAATCAAATACTTGTAGGACTCCAGCAGCAGGGCAATGCAGTAATCCAGCCTGTTCATAATGACGCTCCTTACCACCAAAGCGCATGCCTGTGTGGTAACATCGGAAGGATCTTCCTGAGTACTCTGATAAGGGAGAAGCTGCCCCCCGAGATCTTGTTAACTTGAGCTTCTAAACTCCGCTGATCATTCAAACAGATTCCCAGGTTGGGAACCGTCTCTGTGGATACCGGTGGTGTATCCGAGGCAATAGGCCAAAAATCAACTGTGAGCAGAAATGGCACTTTCCTTACAGCACAACAGAGGATCTCCGGTTTGTCAGAATTAAATTACAGGGAGTTATTTTTCAGCCAATGTACCGTGTCCTGCATACAGGTATGGAATTTACCTAGTGGGGTTGACTGATCTCCCTCAAGTGACAAGATAAACTGTGTATCATCAGCATAATTCAGAAGGCCGATATTGTGGGATTTGATGACGGCAATCAAAGGGTGCATATACGCGTTGAATAGTATGGGGCTGATTGCAGTTCACTGCAGGACCCCATGCCGAATATCAATGAACTTTGATTGGTAGGGGGAGAGCTACTGCCTGTTAGACAGGTAGGCTTGAAGCCATTTCAATGCCACGCCCACCACCCCAGCTCCCTACAGCCTCATCAGAAGGGCCTTGTGGTTGACCGTATCGTTGCGGCAGACAGGTCCAGCAAGTTCAAAATAGCTGATTGTCCCCTGTCCGCTCGCATTCGAAGATCATCCAAAACAGTCACCAAAGCAGTCTCCATCCCATGTCCTGGGCAGAAACCGAATAGCATGTCCTCCAGCTTTTTATTAACCTCCAGAAACTGGGAGAGTGCTTTGCTTACCATGCACTCTGGGATCCACACTGGATAAGGTAGGAGAGAGATAGGCCTATAGCTGTTAAGGCAGGCTTTATCAAGTGTAGGCTTTTTCAGAAGTGGAGATATGACTGCTTGTTTCCAGCAGGTCAGTACCAACCCGCTGCACAAAGATTGACTACCCAGCTGCCTTAAAAGTGGGATTAGTTCTGAACCTAACTCTTTCCAAATCTTATGGGGAAGAGGGTACAGCGGTGACCCTCAGGTGATACAAAAAGTATAAAACCATTCTATATATACATCAATATAGCTAAAAATTAAAATTCCAACAGTCTCATAACTAATGTATTATCTTACTGACAATAAAATACAAAAAATTCATGAACATATAGGGCCTCATTATGATGGCAGTTGGAAGCATCGGGCATGAGACCGTCCGACATGGTGTTGGCGGTCCCGGCAGCCCATGTATGATACGATTGCCATACATGCTTTTTACTATTGCGTCTTGCTCTGCGGCCCCGGAAAAGGGCTCCTGCACAAGCGGCAGTGGTAAAAAGCATTTTAGAACATCCAGACAGCATGTGCCAGGCACCATGTTGTGCCTGGCACACAGAGCATGGATGTTTTTTGAGGAGCACACATGTGCCCCCCCAGGCCACATTGTGGAGGTCTATGGGAGGCCTATGGGGGCCCCAAAGTCTGTTTCCGATAGCCTTTCAATATGGGTTCGACTGCCATGAAAATTCTGCCAGAAACTGACATCCTAATCTCTACAATGGTGCATCCACAGGAACTGCCGCCCTTGTAGGAATTTGGCTGCAACTGTTTCCCCAAAGAGCTCATTGAGCCTATCAGAGGCGACGGTCTTTCCCCTTGCCCAAATCGCTCCGAGCACCGGTATTGTATTCCGGCATTCGGACCGCTGCCCTATATTTCATGTACACCCCCAACTTTTGCTTGTTGGTGGTGATCCGACCGACATCGTAATCGAGCCCATGGATACACCCATGCTGCAATAAATTGCATACAAAATGACACTTACAAATGATATTATACACAATGGGCCCGATTCACAGAACTAACTTAAGACAAAATCCTAAACTTACTACCATTTTGGTATTCACAGAATGCACTTACTCATGTTGGTATTCACAGAAGACACTTACTCATTTCGGTATGCACAGAAGTTTGGAGTCCTAACTTTAGGACTCCTAAATGCCTTCTGTGAATACCGAAATTCTTAAAGTTAGGATTTTTCTCAGTTGAGGAGTCCTAAAGTTTGGAGTCCTAACTTTACTACACCTAAACTGAGAAAAATCCTCACTTTAAGACTTTCGGTATTCACAGAAGGCATTTAGGAGTCCTAAAGTTAGGACTACTAACTTCTGTAAATACCGAAATAAGTACGTGCCTTCTGTGAATACCAACATGAGTAAGTGCCTTCTGTGAATACCAAAAAGGTAGTAAGTTTAGGATTTTGTCTCAAGTTAGTTCTGTGAATCGAGCCCTCTAGTTTCTACATTGATATTTTTTACAACAATATTAAAAACTACACTAAAAACAATATTTTTATGTTCGATATTCCTGTCCATATTTCTGATATCTCGATATTATTGACAGAATATTTTCGCACTACGATATATGTTTTCCTGACAATTTGGCCAGACACCTGAGGGCATATTATCAAGAACGGCGGTAAAATTATCGCTGCTTTAGAACACCAGAACATGGGCTTCTATGAGAATTCACAAGGGCATATTATCAAGCCCATTATAACCACTTTAGCGGCAATTTCCTGCCGTTTAGTGGTGATAATTTTAACGCTGTTTCTTGATGATATGCCCTCAAGTTGCCTAATACATATAGGGCGCCCAGAGTTCAGACCTTTGTCATATCCTGATCACCGTTATGCCAAATTATTGTGTGACCTGGAGAGCTCCTTTGGCTTCTAAATCTTATCATGTACTGATGATACCAAGAAGGTAATCAAATTCAATCAACAGTCTTTAGATTCTATTAAAGAGTTCATCCTAAGAGAACTTATCACAGAGATGTCTCCGGCTCTGTGCTGAAAATCTGGAACTCTCTCCCACCGGAAATACGCAGAATCTCCTCCAAGGTTGCTTTCAAATTGGAAGTAAAAAGATTCCTCATGAACCTCTTCTTAATTTAAAAGGGTCTCTGAACATCTGCTCCAATTCAATGGTCTCACCCTAAGCCCTTCGCTGAGTGTTTTTCTTCCTTTACTAATCATTTGCTCCCCTTCTAGTTTGCTAAGTACCAGTTTATATCTTATTCTTTGTTGTCATCTTTCGATTGCAACCTTTTTGTTTGGTATTCCTATGTGATTTGTTTGGGTTGTTATCCCTTTTGATGCCTGTACTGCAACTGTTACCTTCCTTTCCCTCAAATTTTAAAGCGCTCTGATATCCTTTGAGATCATGTTTGCGCTATATAAAACTTTATAAAGAAAAAACATAAGTAAATCATTTTATGTCAAACCTATTCCTGGATCCTAGATGTCTACTGCATTGTGCTGTCCCTATACATTCATTTTGAAACCTAAAATGCCACAATGTACTGCAATCATAGTTTTTTAAAGATTGTTGTTGCCATTTTGTAGGGATTTTTCTGTTTGTTCCTGTAAATATCAAATCTACCCAAATCACAATTTCTGTGGCTCTCTTGTTTTATAACTAGCACCAACAGTGGGTATCTTAGCACCACACAGGAAAAAAACAGAGACTGGTGGGCTAGCAAGCTGAGCAGATGTGCCATACGTGACAAAACTGCGAGACTGGAAGGAAAAGGCCAGGTTTTCAGATTCTTTAAATCATCTGGTTTATTTTTGGCTCTAAGGCCAGGGCCAGCTTTAAGGCAGTGCTCAGGACACCAACAGGTCTAAAGCTTGCCTTATCTAAGACTGATGGTTAGCGAGACAAAAAACACTTTTGTCTAATCTATCTGGCCCTAAATTCCCCTTCTTTCATCTTTCACATGCTGTGAGATTCTAATTCAATTCGAACAAAGGCTTGATAACTGGTGGCAGAGTTTCAAGCTGAAAGCACACACTTCTGCTGAGGATGTTGGCCATTAGCCAGCTGCTGGAGCACACTAGATGTTCCAGATGTTGTGCCCAGGTGGCTGCACCTCCCCTTTGGTGATGCTTTGTAGGCAGAGAGGATTGAGGCAGAATCCAAAACATGTAATCAATGTGCAACAAGCTCCTCAGCAGGCATAATACACAGCTAAGGACCGACTACAGATAATAAGAGGGTATTATTAGCATGAAATGTGTCCTGAAATTGCCAGCTCACTCCACCAATATGATGTCCTACGTGTTACCTCCTCCAGTGAGCATCAATTAGGGTAAGGCAGGGACATAAGTTGACACCTATCCTTGCCCAGTGGTAGGTACCGCTGGCACTTATTACCCCATATTTTAGGGAGTCACGACTGCACTGACTGGTACATAAAGTAAGCACAACTCTAAAATCCCAAATCTATTTTGGTGTTTTGTAAAGCACTGATTGCCATTTTGTGTTAACTTATAGCGCTTTCTGTACAGAAGTCGGGCACTGGAAAACAATGGACAGCAGACAGAGGGGTATTAGAATCCAGCAGGACAAGGTAAGAACTGACAAACCTGCTTACTGCACCCTGCAGTAGGGTCAGGCAAAAGAGGTATTGCGGAGTTAAGCTTTCTGACCCAACGAAAGTTTGGGTTGTCTCTGCTTTGGGAGTCCAGGCCATTTCACAGCTGAAAGTCGGTCGGATCATAGGTTCCGACACAGGTTAGGCAATTCCAAATGGCGTTGGGAGCTTTTCTGACCGACATGTAATTTGGCCCTTTGTGTTGAAGCTACAGTAGGTCACTGGGGAGCTAACTGACAGTCTATTCATGGTTTTGTGCATACCTATTGCACTAACAAAAAGAACAATTGATGGACAGAATGCAGAACAATGTCATACATTCACCCCAGTGCAGAGATCTGGGGTAAATCCATTGTTTTTTTGCTCACCATGCATTCCAGTTTGGACCCAGCCATTTGCAAACCAGTCTTGACCCTGCGCCCAATGGGAACTGTCCAGCCCGAACTGCCAGGCCAAGTCCTCCCTGGACTGGAAACAACCATCCTAGGAACAGTTTCGGGCTGGCAGCCTACATCAGCAAATATAGCTTGACTCCATGGGCATGGAGAGCACGGGACCCACATCTGGGAATGCCCATCCCACTCGGGGTGACAAATGCAGAAAGAACAATTGATGGACAGAATGCAGAAAAATGTCATACATCCACCCCAGTACAGAGATCTGGGCCTAAATGCATCATTTTTTTGCTCACCATGCCATTCCAGTTTAGACCCAGCCATATGCAAATTGTTGTGAGTCTTTTGATACCTATTGCACTCAGCATGGCAGACTTTATTCTCACACGGTTCAGTAGTGATATTTATAAATTTATAGAAAATGTGATTTGGTTTTAGCTTATGGAGCAGCTTCAATGACTTATATTAGAAAATATTGAGAGAACCGTTTTCTCTCCAACTTGGTTCATCCATTTCCAACAGAGAATCAGAATTCTTCATAGGGTAAGATCACCACAATTCCTAAAATTAGGATTATACCACTAACAAAAGATTTATATTGTGGCTTAAATCTCTTATCACCCTTTATATTTGTTCCTTTGGTGACCCTCAACATGAGCCAGTCTCTATAATGCATTTTAGTGAGTCAAAAATGGTCCTCACTGTCAAAAATAGTTCAACAGCTGCCCTTCTTGTAACCTTCCATCTAAAAAATTCCATGAAAAACACAGCATCTAACGAATACTTCTGTGAATTTCAGTCTAAATTGGAAGGGTCTGATTTGCATAAACATATTATCCAAGGGTAAAGGCACTGCCAGGTAGTTATTTACTGGGGTGGAGTAGGACCCTTGGGGGGATATTCTCAAGAACGTGTGATGTCAATCGCAAAATTAACTGAAAGCAACTTTTAACATCACAGTCTATTGCGGGAAAATTACGCCGTGTTAACTAATAATTCACAACACGGAGGCTCCAGACAACGCGTCTAATGTCCGCGATAAAGTCAACGCAACACCACAAAAATGCAAAACACGAACGCAAAAAAAGTTGCGATGAGGCCAATCGAGATACAAAAAGCAGCAGAATCCAGCGGCAGACTTGCGAATCCCAAGCGTCTGGTGGGAAAATGCACTATAAAAACAACAAAAATAACATACAAAAAACATTCCAAAGTGCATAGCAACATGGATGAACACGGACCGCGTGCACAGGACAACGCGAACCCCACAAGCCCCAAAGACCACCAGCAAGGAACAACAAGGTCGGGGAAGTCCAAGGAGAAGAGGCAGAGGAAGACGGGGTGCAGTCCGCAGGCAAACCAGGAGGTGACAGAACACTACCATCAACTGACCCACAACTGTACTACCGTGAATGCAGTCGGAGTGTTGAGGAGGTCAATGGGGAGGCCAAGAGGCGCCAACATGATGTGAAAACCAAATCAAGGACAAACCGGCTGCCAATAGGAAGGCAGCAACAGGAGGTGGGAGTCCTGCGCCAAAGGAGGAGCTGGAGGAAACAGAGGCCATAGTCAACAGTGCGGAGGTGGTGCAAGGAGTTGGGAGTCCGGAAACAGCCGGATAGGACTTGACACAACAACAACAGGGGGGAGATGGGCACAATGGCACACTTGCACAACAATGTGTGGCACACTTGCACAACAATGTGTAGCACACTGCACACCCACAATGACCCTGGATCATGTCCCTGATACCCGCAGCACACTACAGCACACACACATAGCAAGAACAGCACATTCACATTGACGACAATTCTGCTATTGCAGTGTGCAACCCTGTCAATACAGAACAGAGGACACAAATGGGTCAGCTCATACGCAGAAACAGCCCAATCACACCTAACATTGCAGGAAACTGTGAGATGGAAATGTAAGCATACAAGCTCACATCCATCATGTAGTCCAAATATCACTGTCCCGTATCAAAATCCAGCACCTCCCAAACAGTCACAATGTACATTGTCACACAGTCTGCATGTAAACTAAAACAATGCACAAACATACATGTCAACACAATGTCAACATGCATCTCCCCTTCACATTGCAGAGGGACACATCACACCTCTAGCAGAGCAGACCAGACAACTCATCAGTGATGCTAGAGCGGACCACCACACCTCCAATGCCCTACAACAGCTCATGTACATCCTAGGCAACCAACTCCCAGGAGCAGGGCAGCCAAGCTACATAGAGTAGAGCCCAGCCCCTGCACAGACCACACAGCAGGAAGCACCCGCCACCAAGCCTGGCTCACAACTCACCAAGGCCCACAAGGCATGCCAGGTGTCAGAATACCAAAAGGAGGTGGTTGAACAGGTATGGATAGCGTCAGATCTCATGGAAGCCGAAATAGTACATATACAAGGGAGTCTAATGTTCAACAGGGACCACCTACACCCCACATAGGATACCCACTCTGCGACAGAGACACATGCATTTGCACATTTCCTGTACTGAACAACGCACAGAGCCAAGCTAATATCATACACACACACCCACGTTGGACCTGCGTACGACGGCCCAGTTCAATCCTCTTACGTATTGAGTGGGTGAAGACAAAGCTAAGTGTCCAAGGTCACACCAGCTGGCTGCGGTGACATAGTTGCATCCGCTGCACACAGCACAATGTAATGTTGTATGGCCTGGGGCCCTCATGCATACATTATGACCACACGGACACACTGAGATAGTTTGTGGAACTGGCAATGGGCACATGTGCCTGGCCCCTTTATTGCCAGGGACACATGTACAGTGACGCCTGTGCTGGATGGGTGTGGGGTGTGTGTCTATTTCAACCTGCAAGGAGGGCCTGGTGCTGGCAACAACTTTAACAGTGATCACAATTAAAACAGAGACAGTAAACACCAGCATTACATAAACATCTGCAAAGCATCATGGTGGTAGCCTGAGCAAGTACCGAGGTCACCCAAATATGCAAACATAAGTGTCCGAGAGTTGCAGTGCACTGACGTTGGGGCACTAGAGCTGAGCCTGCTTATGTGAATGAATTTTCTAGGATTGTGTTCCTTCGGAATGTACTCGATGCAGCTGCAGTGAGGTGTGTTACACCTGCATCATCTCCCTCATCATCATCCCAGGTCTCCCACACTCACTAAGGCGACATTGCTGCGTAACCTCTCCACAGCACAAAACTCAATCAGTAACGGTCCATGGCTTGCGGTGCGCTGAGCTAGTGGCACCTGGAGTGCTGAGCAGGGTATTAGGTAGATGATAGCATCCACTACAGGTGTGAGTGTTATGGCTATGTATCTGTTCTGAGCTTACCATTTAGTCATCAGTGATATGATGTTCTAAATTCTACCACTGAATGTTTGTCACGGAATTTGATCTGGCAGTTGGAGCTGGATCGAGGTCCGTGAGGGTTGTAATTTATCACTCCAGAAATAAACCTAGATTATAACGTACCTGACTCTGGAAATCCTACTTCTTATCACTGGCGACGAGGTAAAGCTACAGGAATTCAACCCTACGCGATATACAAATATTTGGACGAATTTACGCATTTAATGGTATTGCAGTTCCTAATTATCTCCTAGCCGAGCTGCTTGATGTGGTGTTCTTGGAGATGATGACGGGAAACTGGACAGTATTTGGTAAGTACCTCTCAGTGACTGTTCGGTTGCGGAAGGTACAGAAGGATGTTTATGGTTTTGACCTCTGATCCATAAGTATCGATGTTGTCAAGCCGAAGTACAGAGTTGTACTGATGATGTAGGATTCTACTCCTAGTGCAATCTGGGAGTAATACAACTAGACTGCTGGCTTTTCTTTCTTTCAACTTCATGGTAGGCACGTCATGACGCACTGACGCAGACGGCCATTTTGAGATTATGATCTTCACAGACTTCACCGAGTGTAGAGTGTCGGCATACATTTAACGAACGCTTGGAATCTGTCAGCTTGAAAGAATTTTTGTGGACATTTGAATTGAAACACATTTACAAATGATCGGAGATCAATATATTACGGTAAACTTAAAACAGATTTTAGTAGAAAAGAGCCTAAAATGACTTTATGACAAGTTTCTTCAGAATAGTTATTGAAGATTTACTATACATAACTCAATAACATTTTATTTAGTCAAAGAAATTCAGCAGAAAGAATGGAAAGAACAGAAAGATTGACTCTGTGAGCTGCTCGTTTTAATCTGGTGCATACAGTGATGCGCACACTTCTAATTACTAGATGCAGTGGTTTAAGTGTTCTAACTCTCTGGACTCCTCCTTTCAATCTTGTGCATACAGTGATGTGCACACTTCATACTATTACATATACTGGTTTACACGTGTGAAATTTTTATTAGTAATACCCACAATTAAGTTTTATTTTTCTTGTATTAATTATTGTACTGTGGATTTACATTGTATTCTAATTTCTTGGTCATTTATTTTATATTAACATGTCTACTTCAGCTGGACCTCCCCATTTCTTAACTGAAAAGGGTGAACCTGTGTTACCTTGGAAAAGATGGAAACTTATTTTTGATTCCTATCTCATAGCTAAAGGTGGAGAAAAATGTTCAGCCTGTCATAAACAAGCCATACTTTTGCATAACCTGGGGATTGAAGGAAGACGTATATATGAAAGTCTTGACTTGATTGAAATAGGTAGTGAGACTGGGGAACCTAGCAATGTTTATGACATGTCTGTGTTAATGTTAGAGAGACATTTTGGTTCACATATTAATATTGTCCTAGAGAGACATAAATTCTTTTCCAGGGTGCAAGGTAAGACAGAAAACATTTCAAACTATGTTGCTGCTATCAAGACACTAGCTCGCACTTGCGGTTTTGAACATCTGACCGATCCATTGATCAGGTGCACAAATAATGTTAAGGTTCAGGAAAAGCTTTTAAGCAAATATCCTTGTTTGAAAGAAGCAGTTGGCAGAATTGAAGGTATGGAAAACACTAGTATGTGGGTATGTGAAATGAGAGATGATAAAAACAAAGATACTACTACTTGCAAGGTCAAACTCTCCATAATGGGAGGGAGATCATTCTCGTATCTGGGCCCCTCTATTTGGAACACTCTTCCCACCTACATCCGCAAAGAAACAGATTACATCCGTTTTCGCAGATACCTTAAGACCTGGCTGATTGATCAGTAACGGTAACTGCAGGACCCGCAAGCTGCCTGAGCGCCTTACCATCTCAATAAATAAATAAATAAATTGCACTAAAGAAGACAGTAGTGAGTCATCTGTTAATGAGGTCTACAGAGTCAATAACCATGATGAGAAAGATGATGACAAAACTATTAGTGATAAATCTGTGGTATCAGCTAACAAAGAAGTAGAAACGAAATTGGGAAAAAAAAGATTTCCTTCTTCTGATACTAAATCTTATGGTCCGAAATGTTACAGATGTGGGAGTGATGGTCATTGGACAAAGCCCAGGATGTTTTGCGAGATTTGCATTTTGTAAAATTTGTGGAAAGAAAGGTCACTATGCTCGTGTGTGCAGAGCAGAAAAACAACAGAACATAAATCTCATTGGTCATGATATAAATGTTGTATCTAGCATACGTGAGGATGGAAGTGTAGATGTAGATTCTATTGAGATGCCTAAATGTGAAATAACTGTGGGTGGTCAAAAAATAATAGTTTTTGGCAGATTCAGGATCACCATATATGATGATTGGTGATAAAAATTGGGACACCACATTTGGATGTGAGAATGTAGAATTCCTACCTTCAGACATTAATCCTGTAGGTTACAGTGAGGTCAAAATTGATGTACTTGGATACTGTATCAAGAAGATTCAATGTTCTGACCGTGAGACTGTTGGAAAAGTTTATGTAGCCAAAAGGGGTGACAATATCCTTGGATGGAGACATCAAAGGGATATGGGAATTACACTCAATCCTAATAGCAAACAAAAAGTGTTGTTACTAGCAAAACCTGATCTACCTTCAGATAATTTCATGAAATTTCCAGAGGTCTTTAGCGACAATTTAGGTCTTCTAAGAAACTTTGAACACAAGATCATTTTAAAAAATGGTGCTACGCCATTTGTGTCAAAGGTGAGGAAAGTTCCTCATATGATGATGGAACCATTAGAAAGGGGAATTGCTCAAGCAGAGAGGAGTATTGAGGAGATAGAGAGTTCTGAGTGGCTGGTTCCGGTGGTTTTGGCACCAAGGATGGTGGAAAGGAAATTCGTCCATGTGCGGATTTGAGAAGTTTGAACAAACATATTTGGGTTGATAGGCAACCTTTGCCAAATATAACTGAGATTTTGACTCTCATTATTGATGCGAAGATCATAAGTGTGATGGATTTGTCCTCTGCTTACCACCAGGTTAAGCTACATCCAGAGTCTAAGCACTTGACCTCATTTGTCACACCAGTGGGGATTTGCAAGTTTTTGAGGATGCCGTTTGGACTTGCTTCTGCTACAGCGTGTTTTCAAAGAATAATGAAACAAGGGTTACAAGGATTGAGTAAAGTGTTGTTTTTCCAAGATTATATGTTGCTGGATGGTTAGGATGTCAGTGAACACAATGACATTTTATGGAATGTGTTAGGAAGGCTACAATCTGCAGGATTGGTGATTAAAAAAGAGAAATGTAAGTTTAGAGTGACATCTGTGACTTATCTTGGTCATACAATTTCTAGTGAGGGGATTAGTCCTAAGTTAGAGTTTGCTAAAAGCATAATAGAAGCTCCAAAACCAATTAACAAAGACCAGGTACGTTCATTTCTTAGTTAGATTTTGACTCTCATTAATGATGCGAAGATCTTAAGTGTGATGGATTTGTCCTCTGCTTACCACCAGGTTAAGCTACATCCAGAGTCTAAGCACTTGACCTCATTTGTCACACCAGTGGGGATTTTCCAGTTTTTGAGGATGCCGTTTGGACTTGCTTCTGCTGCAGCGTGTTTTCAAAGAATAATGAAACAAGTGTTACAAGTATTGAGTAAAGTGTTGTTTTTCCAAGATTATATTTTGCTGTATGGTAAGTATGTCAGTGAACACAATGACATTTTATGGAATGTGTTAGGAAGGCTACAATCTGCAGGATTGGTGATTAAAAAAGAGAAATGTAAGTTTAGAGTGACATCTGTGACTTATCTTGGTCATACAATTTCTATTGAGGGGATTAGTCCTAAGTTAGAGTTTGCTAAAAGCATAATAGAAGCTCCAAAACCAATTAACAAAGACCAGGTACGTTCATTTCTTGGTTTAGCAGAATTTTGTTCTAAATTCATATACAATTTTGCTTCTATTTCACAACCATGGAGAGCTCTTTTAAGAAAAGGATTTCAGGTTCTCTGGTCCATTGAATGTGACTTGGCGTTTAATGGGGTTATGATTGCATTGCAAAGCTGCCTACATTAGGTAACTTTGATGTGAATAGAAAAACTATTTTATCTACTGATGCAAGCCTTTGCGGTTTAGGTGCTGTACTTTCTCAGGTTGTCAATGGTGATTTGAAGGGTGTAGCTTTTGCTTCACGAGTTTTGAGAGGGGCTTAAGAGAGATACTCTGTCATTGAACGAGAGGCATTAGCAGTATTTTGGGCAATTCTTTACTTCAAATTTTTCTTGTGGGGCATACCTTTTTTTGCAGGAACAGATCACAAAACACTTTCTAATATTTTCACCTCCAGAGATATTGACAACTTTTCTCCTAGAATTTCTCGTTGGGTCTGTCCAATTATAATTTTTCAGTTGAATTTGTTCCTGGTTCTAAGAATTGCATGGCAAACTGTATGTTTAGTTTACCAATTCAGTCTGACTTAGTCAGGGTTGATAACACTGTAATAAATTGGGTTTGTGAATCTGCCTTGGAAGATAAGGAGTGGACTGATGCATGTGGAAATGATCCTGATTTTTCTATGTTGAAAGACTTTATAATCAACGGTTGGCCGGAAAATAATTTATTGTCCACAAACATGTCCAATTATTTTTGTGTGAAAGATAAGTTTAGCATTTTTGACGATAAGATTTTGAGAGGTAAGTGTTTAGTGGCTACATGTGATCTGAAGTCTAAACTAGTTAATTTGGCTCATGAAGGGCATTTAGGTCGTAACAAAACAAAAGCAAGACTTCGTGAATGGTAATGGTGGCCAAGAATGGACCATGATATGGAATGTGTGGTAAAAGATTGTTGGCAATGTGCCAATAAAGACAAAGCTAAAAAAATGTTGCTGCACCTATTTCACCAGTAAATATAACTTATGAACCGTGGACCAAATAAGGTCTTGATATTGCAGGTCCTTCTGTGTTACCTAATCATGATGAACGTTTTGTTATCCTACTTGTGGATTATACTTCCAAGTGGGTGGTAACAAAATTTGTTTCGTCAATTAATTCTTGTGTTGTGATTTAATTTTCGAAAGATGACTTTTCTAGAGAAAGTTTTCCTAAAACTTTAATTACTGATAATCGAGCACAATTCGTCTCAGATGAAATTGAACAATTTCTGACCAGTCTGTCCATTGTCCATTTTAAAACTGCTCTTTATTCACGGCAAGCGAATGGATTAGCCGAGAGCATGAATAAAATTGTCAAAAGCTGTGCTCAGAGAGCAATTTTAAATAAAGTGCCTTTGAAAACTGCTTTAAGAGAAACTTGGTGGGCACACAGAGTAACACCTAACTGCGTGACATGTGTGTCACCATTTGCAGTTCTCAGAGGTAGAAAACCTCATTGCAAACTAAATCCAGTTTGGATGGGATCTGATACTTCCTTACATGAGCAACTTTCTTCCTCTGAGATGAGTGTGCGGAGAAGGAATTATCAAAATAAATATAAAAACAATTTTGATGTTAAACATTCCACTAGGCAGATTTTGTGGAATGTTGGAGATACTGTTCTTGTGCGCAAACCTGGTATTATAAGAAAAGGGCATTCAAGGTTCCTGGGTCCTTTTGTAATTTCTGTTGTCAAGAAGAAACAGGTGATGTTGGAATACATCTCATTTGGTCAAAGTTCCAAATCAACACTCTTGACTTTCAAGGCGTGTTTGTATCAATCATCACGATGATCCTACTCCCAACAGAGATCTTAGCAGGTTAAAAAGAAAACTGAGGTGGCACGGTGAATATTTTATGAATACTCATTAATCACTGTAAGTTTTTTTTTTGCTTATTTTACTAAAAGTGTTAATTTCTAAATTTTTATGATCTTTTGTTAAGAAATGTTACTGTGTAATATATATATTTCTTTTGTCACTTTTCTTTTATTATCATATTAGGGTAGGAGATGTATGATGGCTATGTACCTGTTCTGAGCTTACCATTAATCATCAGTGATGCACATATGTTCTAAATGCTACCACTGAACGTTTGTCATGGAACTTGATCTGGCAGTTGGAGCTGGATCGAGGTCCGTGAGGCTTGCAATTTATTACTCCAGAAATAAACCTAGATTATAACTAACCTGACTCTGGAAATCCTACTTCTTTTCATTGAGCAACTCCGTTAGTCTGTCAGGACCACTGTTTCAACTCTGGCAGTTGGCGGTTGGAGGTGGTCCTGGCGGTGGTGGCGTGTGCTGCCTGCAGTGATGCGATGTCCGGGCCAATCACAACTCAATTTGATGTGTGAGGCCTGGTGTACCGCAGTTGAAGTCAGAGGCAGCAGACAGCTAAGGGCCGCAAACACATGGCGTCGATGACCCCGAGGTCATTGTCTCAGAGGCCATCCAATATCTCAGAAGACAGGGTCCCTGCTTTGAGCTGCACAGAGTTAGTGGCCCAGGAGGCACTGTGGCCGGCACGGGACGGTGACTTGTGGTGCACCGAGGTAGGGCCACGCGGACTGAGCTGGTCCTCGTCGATGTCAAAGGTGAATGTGTCGGAGGTTTGCGGGGGACAGTGGAAGGTGCACTCTAGGGTATGATGCAGAGGGCAGTAGCTATCCATAAGCGGCAAATGGAGGAGTGGAAGGCTATTGCCTTGTTACTGCCACCAAGTCGGGATCAGCTACAACTGCCTTGTTACTGCCACCAAGTCGGGATCAGCTACATGAGGATGAAAACAACCCCCAGTCCATAGACTCAAATGCCACCAAAGTTCAACCAGGGAGTGCCCAAGGATGTCGGGCAACAGACTTAGTGGCACCGGGGCTGTGAGGGAATGCAGGCTGCGATGATGCTGGTACACTGATATGAACTCGGCCATTACCAAATCAAGACTCAGTCCCATTTTTGTGACCTACTCAACCGCAGTGTAGGCCGGAGGCAGCAGTCAGCAGTGGCCCACAGCCACGTGTTGTTGGCTTGCTAGCCATAGAGTTAGTGACACCAGAGCAGTTGGTAGTGTTCGATCATTTCCGTAATGATGATCCTTTTGGACTCCGGACTGGAACGCTTCTTCCTCTTACGACTCTCCTTGCATGCAATGATATGACCTTTGCCATTGGGAAAATCAAGTCACTATGAAGGGGCACTGAGTCGGTGCCCCAAACCATGGCACTGCTGCTAGTGCTGAATGCATCCATTCAACTTTTTATCTTCCACTTAAATCCTTAGTATTTCATTATTTCATTGCTTAAACCAACAGTTATCAAGATTCATCCACGGGCAAGGAAATGCCAATTTACTTAGATTTCTCATATCCTTGATGGTCCATCCGAGCCTCTTCATTCAAAAATACGTACTGGAGGCGTGTTTCATCATGAGCAGTTTATTAAAAACCCAATGCATTTCAGGCCTCCAAGGGCCTTTCGTCAGGGGTAACTGCTTCAGAGGAACAGACTAATTTGCATACAGCCAGGTTCTGAAACTGGGATGGTGCAGTGAGCTAAAAAACGGTGTTGGATCTAGCCCTGATCTCTTGACTGGGTGAGAGCTTTCTGCTTAATTCAGAGACTCTGTCCCTCACCACCCCTTGTTGTAAATATTTTTGTCCACCCTAAGCGTGGAAGGGTATTCTCAGATGTGAGACCCTTGCTCATTGCACCATCAGGATTCAAGCAAACCGGGCCGAAGACGGCTGTAATGCCAGAAACCGGTCCCCGGGAGCTTGTTTCCTTCCCAGTGTAAGAATTGGCTTTTGTAGTTTGGTTTGCCCTGTTCCCATCATGCACTGGGACAGGAACAGACTAATTTGCATACAGCCAGGTTCTGAAACTGGGATGGTGCAGTGAGCTAAAAAACGGTGTTGGATCTAGCCCTGATCTCTTGACTGGGTGAGAGCTTTCTGCTTAATTCAGAGACTCTGTCCCTCACCACCCCTTGTTGTAAATACCCTAGAAGAGAGGCAGAGAGCGAAGAGGAAAAGACTGTTGATTGAGGCATTGAAAAGTACATGAAGACAGTCCTAGAACAGTGTCTACAGTCCACTCAACTCTGTTGTTTTCAATGGAGCATTACAACGTTCTAACTGGTCAGCAGGCACATCCTATGGAGAACGCTGACTCTTTCAAACCTGCTGAGGAGAAACTTGTATCCAAGACATGTAAGACTGCACTGGGTTGAGATGTACAGGCCAGCAAGTGGGAGTACTCCTGGCAAACAACTCTTTTTCAATTAAAAGGCTAAGAGCATCCACCATCAGTTCCATATATAACCACCCCATCAATTCATTGTGGAGGCCTCTCATAAAGCTGACAAGTGCCTGATCGACCCCCATTGGACCATAGCTCATCACAGAGTTTTTTTCTATTAACTTTATCGAAGGCAGTGCTGAGGTCCATAAAGGCCAGATGTGCCGAACCCCTTCGGGCCTGAGTGTATTTGGATATCAAAAGGTATAAATTTAAATTCTGCTCAACCATGGTGCTTCTGGGCCTGAACCCATATGATATGATAGACAGGATATCATTCTCCTTGTCCCGCAGGTCAGTCTTTCCAGGATGACTCTCCCTATGATGAGGCCCGGGAGTCGAGTTGAGCCCAGGCCTAATGACTGTGGGTGGTGCTCACTGTGCCATCGACAGTCCTTGCGATGCAGCGGACTTACATCACCGAGGGTACCACACAATACTGGCGGGGGACTCAACTAACTGGCTCGGCCATTGGTGGCTGAATGTGCCTGGGCACGGGGGATGTTTCAGGCCCAGGCCCTTGGGCGCGCAGCTTGATCTCCCGTCACTCACTGGGGCACTGGGGAACATGGAATATGTCTTCTCGTAATCAGAAAAGAGGGAGAGTGAAGCTACGATTCATTCGGCTTCCAGCCATATGAGGTATCATCTGAGGGTGTTGAATATTAGATTGCAAACGTCAACATTATCGGCGCCATCTTGCCCCTTTCAAGCTCATTCGTGCGCGTAGGCGACAGCCATTTCAAGCACCATGGCCCTTCTGCCCCTCGCTGATAGCCAGCGCGTCTCTCACTCTCTTTCTTAGCCTCGCAGGCATCCCCCGCACGCTGGCAACCCCCTCTCTCTCCTTGGGTCATAAACCCCTCTTCAGCGCAGGTCTGCCTCAGAATCTCATCCTGTTCCCAGCGCGACACCTCCCTTCATTCCTTTCATAGTCTCAGGCCCTTTGATGCAAACCTCCCTTTTCTGTGTGCCCGTCTGTCTTCCTTGTTCCCAAGCCACCACCTGGCCCTGCGGATACTGTTTATTACCCCGTACAGTAGGAAGCCTCCCCTCCCCATCAAAGGACCCTCGAGCCGATCAAAGCCCTCACCCTACGAGATCCGATCAACCTTCACACATTCCGTGAATCGGCGGAATGTCCTGCTGCGCGATAATCATCACCCGTTGCGACCGGGGTGGGGAATTCAACTGTAAATGTATGTGGGAACGGGCCTGAAGGGGAGATTCCGAGGATGTTCTTTCACATATCAAAGTGTTGCAAGAATGTGTTACGTGCAATAAAGATCATAAACCTGAGTATAAGAGGCCAGGCCTCAGAGATGTGGCTAGAGCACCTCGTGACGATACTTGCTGTCTGAATTGATGTGTTCTCCTCCGGAGAGAATAAAACCTCGTTTCCTGCCTTTCAGTCTCCAGCGCCTGCTTCTTCATTGATTAAATTGGTGGGTCATAGAGGCGACACCGCCGGGCAACACAAAAAGGGTCTTTGATCACTGGTTGTCTACGACCCCTTTTTACAATTGGCGTCCCAAGCGTGGGGCCCATCAGCGACTCGTGGATCCAGTGGGAGAGGTCCTGACGACAGAGTGAACGACTGCAACGATCGGAAGGTACCCTGTCCAATAGACCCTCGTCTGACAGCCGATCATCCGAACTTCACTGGTTCCGAACGGACCTCTCTTGAGTGATCTACGGTCCTGACTGGGAACCATCAGGAGTGCCACGAGGAGTACGAAGAGAAGAGGACGATCGGGCGCTGGATTCGGAAGACAAGAAACTGTCCATGCGGTCCGGGTAAGGTCGTGTAAACACGACAAATCGCGAAATAATTGATAATTGATGGAAAATACTAGTATTACTTTTTGTTAATTTATTTGGAGATTCGCTGTCTGCAAACGGAGAAACAACAGGCTCTCCCTTTACAAACAGTGAAGGATAGGTACGCATCCGTCGGACCGATCTTTCTCCCCCACTGAACAAATTGCCCCTCCCCATTGATTAACGGTTACGGATTGTTTTCTGGAGACTCTCTGTCTGCAAACTGGAAAGAATAGGTCCCCTCTTTGCAGATAGTGAAAGGGTAGGTGACGCAGACCTTTGCGGGCCTACTTATTCTCCCCATTGACCATTTTTTTTATTTTTTATTTATTGACCTAACATTGATTGCCCAAGATTGGTTCATGAGGTATTCACTGCCTGCAAACAACGTAGAATAGAAATATTCTGTCTAGTCTTTGCACGCAGTGATAAGATAGGTAGTGCTGACTATTATCCCCATTGCGATCCGTCATGCCTGTCTTCTCCCCACTGGTTAGTAGCCTGTTTAGCCCGGACCGCTTATTAGAGATGAACCATCCGGCTCCGCTGGAAGGCACCCCTAATAAGGACATGTTCATGAAGCATGGATTGATCGCTATAGCCTATAGCAAGCTGTGGCATAAATATACGAAAAAGGATCGAGAAAGTCAATGGCCACTGATAGGATCCTTCGATGATGATAAAATAAACGCACTAGAAACAGCCCTTGGTAAAAACAAGACGACGCCCACTATGCTTGATAGTTTCGGCATGTGGCGCAAAGAAACTGAACAACGTAAAAAGAGAACTGAGAGTAGGTTGGGAAAGGAACTGCGGAAAGCAGCCCACCTAGCGGCTCAGAAATTAGAAGAAGAGATAAAAGAAAGAGAGGAAGCCAAACTGAAACTAGACATAGAAATGTCAAGCCAGTGTCCGGTTAGAACATCCTCCACGCTCTACCCTGAATTACCCTCGAAACAACGAGCCAACGATGATCTGCTGCTAGGTCCTCCGATCATCTACATGCCCCCTCCATATGCCCCTTCCTAAACCTTAGCTCAACACCCACCACCCCCAGGTACAAGCGAGAGTAGCGCCACAGCTTCGGCCCCCAGGGCCTCTGTGTCGGCCGGACCCCTTGCATTAGATACTACGCAAACAACAACGTTAGGCGACCCCGAGGCCCGAAGGGTTTGTTCTGCAAGAACAAACAGACTAAGCAAAGATGAGCGAGCAGGGGTTGATAAGATAGCAAGGACACTGGTAGAAAGGAGGGAAGATGAAGAATACATCACGGACGTGTTCAACTCGTATACAGGGAGTTACAGACGACACTTTACTGTAAAACTGTGTTACCATGTCTTGAACGAGTACGAGGACCGGTATCGAGACAAAGGTCCCCAGAGCCTAACGACTCTGTACCGGAAGGTCGATATCGGAGATGAGGGTGAGTGTGATGTGACGGACCTCCTTACGCGTACGCTTGAGGTTTTCCGCCACCTCACTGAACGAAAACCGACGACTGAACCTACGGCGCCTGTAGTGACCGAACCTCAGACTGAACAATCTAACGCCATGATGCCGATACGAGAGGCTGCCCCTTACTGGGTCCCTCCACGAGGTGAAGGGACTCACGATGATGCAAACAACAAAGATGCAAAAGGGAGGGTAGTGTACAACTGGGTCTACCAGCCCTGGGACCGGCAAGAGATTCTGACATTCCGGAAATCTCTGCCTGACCTACGTAAAAACCCCACTGCCTTCTATACTGAGTTGGGTACAGCCCTAGGATCAACGATTATGACCCTGGCTGACATCGACTTGTTTTTCGGGTTATGCCTACCAGCTGATGTGTGGAAGCAAATCCGGAAAGTCGACCAAGTTGAGCTGTTTGGACATAACTGGTCACAACTCGATGGCATAGATAAACAACGAGAACCCGGACAAAAGCCTTTGAAAGACATTTTAGACCTCCCGGATAAAATCGTACAGAAATTAAAAACCCTGATCCCAGAAAAGAAAGTGGACTGGTCGATAGTAACGGCCTGTCGCCAGAAACCTCAGGAGGATGTATCGGAATACTTCTCCCGGTTTGAAACGGTGTTCTCCGATTACAGCGGCCAGGACTTGACCACTGCAACCGGACACCATCTGTTTGTCCAGAATTACGTTAAGGGTCTATCACCAGAGGTCTCACAGAAACTGCAGGCCAGCGAGAGTAGCTGGGCAGCCTCCAAACCTACGGCTATCCTCCAGATGGCCCAATATTATGAACATCAGAAAAACGAAAACGATAGAGCAACAGAGAGAAAGAAGAAAGACTTAAAAGAGAGGGTGATGATTGCTCAACTGCAAGGGGTGACTATAGGACGAGACCAATACCGGGGAAACCATCAGATGAACGTCCCTAAAACTGCACCTCCCAAGGACCGCACTTCGACTCCCCACATTGGACCTACAGACATTAGAGAGGACCAGTGTGCTTTCTGTAAAGGAACGGGCCACTGGAAATCTCAGTGCCTAGTTCTTTTGGAAATCATCAGAAATAGAGATCCTAGGGATATAGCAAGTGGACCGAGAAATAGGGGACCGCAGCGAGGGCCCCCGAACGATGCAACTAACGAGAGATCAGGCAGGCCAAACACATTTGACCGACCCAGACAGAACCAATGCCAGCAATCTGACTACGATGATGTTCATGACTTTGCATAGGACTGCCTAGGGCAAGGGAGGGATCCAGTCGAGCTCCATGTTGACCAGCAAGGCCCTTACGTCACTGCTAAGGTCTTGGGTACAAAGTCACCATTCCTGGTAGACACTGGCGCAACACGTAGTGCGTTATCTAAACGACTGATTCCAAGGGCACCCTTGTCTGGCTCACTAATAACATCGACAGGTTTCGATGGAACGCCCTCCACTAACCCTTTGTCCGCCCCGATCCTCTTCGACTTAGAAAACAACACCACTGACACCACGTTTTTGCTTTCCTCCAATAGCCCTGACGCAATTATGGGACTTGATTTATTGAAACACTTCCGAGCCACAATTAGATGTTCTCAAGACGGAGTTCGAGTTTTTCTTTACGACAACCCCGTTCTGCTTAGACATTGCCCTCCCAGACGCATGTTTTCCATCACCGACGCTGACACATCCCTGCTTGACACTCTGCCTCCGTATCTGTGGGCCAAAACGGATTCGGATGTAGGGCGCATGATGATTGACCCAGTGCACATTACTGTCCGACCAGATGCAACACTCCCAAAACTTCCACAATATCGGATATCGCCCGAGGACGAGAAGGCATTGGTAAAGATCATTCAGTCACTGATAGACGCAGGAGTGGTAGAGGAAGTGGTTAGCAACGTTTGCAACAGCCCAATCTTGCCCATCATCAAAAAGCAAGGAGAGGGAGATGAGAAAGCGTACCGCTTTATCATTGACCTTCGAGAGATCAACAAGGTGGTGGTACCCCAGTACCCCGTGGTCTCAGACATCACCACCATCCTGACTTTGATTCCCTCTACTGCCACCACCTTCACTGTCATTGACCTTAAAAACGCATTCTTTTCCATCCCCATCCACCCAGACAGCCGATATCTCTTCGGCTTTACCCTCAAAACCCGCTCATATAGGTTCTGCCGAGCGCTCCAGGGCTACACAGAAAGCCCCAGCATCTACAGCCAAGCCCTCAAGAGACAACTGGATCAAGTCCAGTTACCCGATGGAGTGGTGTTAGTGCAATATGTCGATGACATCCTTTTGGCAGCCGATACCACTCCATTAGCTGTCACAGCCACCATTCAACTCCTACGCTTCCTGGCAGAAAATGGCCACAAGGTCTCCAAGAAGAAGTTGCAATTCTGCCAATCCCAGGTCACCTACCTAGGCCACCTTTTGTCCAAAGACGGAAGGACACTCACTCCCGACCGGATCCAAACCATTCTTGAAACTCCTATCCCTAAGACCCAGAAACAGGTTCGCTCCCTACTTGGCCTCACCTCCTTCTGCCGACAGTGGTTACCCAACTTTAGCCTCACAGTAAAACCGCTGCTTGCACTGCTAGCTAAAGACGTCCCTTTCCCACTCCCTTGGACCCCTTGAGTGTCAGACCTCCTTCTCGCGACTACGAGACGCCCTTTGTTCGGCCCCTGTGTTAGGTACTCCCGATTACACGAAGCCCTTCTTCCTTTACACTCACGAAAGGGAAGGGTGCGCTTTATCTGTCCTGACCCAATCCATTGGCTCAAAGCAACGACCATGCGCTTACTTCTCTGCCACTCTTGACCCTGTAGCCAGAGCCTTGCCTGCCTGCCTTCGAGCTGTAGCTGCTGCTGCGATCTCTATCCGACAGAGTGAGGGGATCGTGCTCTCGAATCCCCTCACAGTACTGGTACCCCATGCAGTTGACACCCTCTTAAACCAAACCAAGACGCAACACCTGACGAGTGCCCGACTGACTGGATACGAACTGACTCTGCTCGCACCCCACATCACTCTGAAGAGATGCACCACACTGAACCCGGCAACTCTGCTACCCTTACCAGAAAACGATCCCAATGTGCACCCTGTGCATGACTGCGTAACCCTTACGGACGAACAGACTAGAAGCAGGGTTGACCTCAGAGACACGGCTTTTCCTGACCCTGACGGAGAGCTGTGGGTGGACGGTTCTTGCATCAAACTCCCCGACGGCACCACTTCAGCTGCCTATGCAGTCACCACGGCTCGAACTGTAGTCGAGACAGCCCGCATCACGCAACGATCTGCCCAGGCAGCGGAACTGATTGCCCTAACACGAGCCTGCATTCTAGCAGCAGGAACCACAACGAACATTTACACCGACAGCCAGTATGCCTTCGGGGTGGTTCACCATTTTGGGCTCCTCTGGAGGGAGAGGGGATTCTTGACCTCACACGGCACCCCCATTCTGCACGGGGACCTAGTCTCCACCTTGATCGAAGCCGTCCTTCTCCCCAAGAGGCTTGCAGTCATCAAATGCCAGGCACACAAGAAGGTGACGGACATTATAGGACAAGGGAATGCACTAGCTGACATCACTGCCCGAACGACAGCCGAAAGTAGGACGACAACACATATGTACGTGACCAGGTCACAAGCAGAAAAATGGACTGATGCTAGGGACACTATTAGGGACATTCAAATGGCTAGCACACAGCACGAACTAACAGAATGGACACGGGTGGGATTAAAAGATGACGAAGGCTGCTGGCGGACAAAAGACACAAACAAATGGTTGCTACCTGACTCGTACCTGATTCCCATACTGACTATGGCACACTCCCCTGCCCACATAGGATCAGCCCCCATGATTGAACTTGTCTCCAGAGTTTGGCACAACGATAAAATCACGGACTCCGACAAACGTCTGGTTCAACAATGTTTGATATGCCTGCAACACAACCCCGGGAAAGGAACTGTAGTACCCCGGGGAGGGTTTGGGGTCCCAAATCACCCGTTTGAAGTCCTGCAGATGGACTACATCCAACTGGACAGATGTCAAGGCCTGAAATATGTACTTGTAGTGGTATGCGCATTTAGCAAATGGGTGGAAGCATACCCAACCCGTGACAACACTGCTATGGCCACCGCAAAAGTTCTGTTGAAGGAGTTTTTCCCCCATTACGGCCTTTGTCGAATTTTGTGGAGCGACAATGGCCCCCACTTCGTAGCCGAAGTTATCCAACTTATTTAGAAAGGGTTGGGTGTAAAACAAAAGTTCCACGCAGTCTTCCACCCCCAATCTGCTGGTCTAGTTGAACGACATAACGCCACACTGAAACTAAAATTGGCCAAAATAGTGGCTACCACAGGACTGAAATGGCCGGACGCACTCCCACTGGCATTGCTCTCAATGCGCTCCACCCCTACCAAACACCACTTGACACCATACGAAGTTGTATTCGGCCGACCTATGAATGTCTGGTCTGCACCGAAACCAACTTCCATTCATGACGTCCCGGACGTCCTAATGTCTGATTACTTATGCCAACTGACTAAAACACTGTCTGTTATCCATCAACAGGTGCTGCATGCCATCCCTGACACTTCCAGGGGTCCCGGACACACCATCCAACCTGGGGAGTTCGTCCTGATCCGGAATTTCCAGCGTGCCAAGAGTCTGGAACCCAGGTGGACGGGCCCCTGGCAAGTCCTCATCACCACCCGAACAGCACTTCGAGTGGAGGGAAAACGCAACTGGGTGCATGCGCACCACTGTAAGAAGGTCTCCTCGACCCTGGCCACGACAGAAAACATCGATAACCAAGTAGAGCTCCTGAACAAGGACCGACCGTCACTGACCTGCTATCCTGATACCGAAGCACTTGAACTCTCAAAATTCTCTGATCCTACTGTACCATCCAGAGAAGGGTATTTCCTGCGCCGAAGGGAGGGAGCTCCGGTTAAGCAGACCACGGACTAAGTTGAATCTCAGAACGGTGACCTAAACACAACCAAGGGTTACCGAGAGAGAAACTAAACGAAGTCTGAGGTTCTGCCCACCACCGAGCACCTTGAAGATGATGGAAGCGCCAGATAAGAAGATGATGGAAGCGCCAAATAGGAAGATGATGGAAGCAACAGGAAATACCCACTACAGAAACCCAAGAGCAGGCAGACTCCTCAGCTCAAAGACAATTGCACTCTTCATCACAATCCTTTTCTGTTTTCTCCTCATGACCACACTCTGGATTGTGGAAGAAAATACACCTGCTCACGAAACATTCCTGACTACTGCTCAGCCTACCACCATGAAGGAGCATTATTTGATTTCGCTCTCTCCCCAACTCAGAGAGAGGCGAAAGGAATTTTGGAATAACTCTTTCATACAACTACTTCACCAGCACAACCTTGCCACCAATGCCACTAACTGTTGGATCTGTGGGTTGCTACCCCACGCCACTGGACACTCGATACCATTCATCCCTTCACCTTTCTCAGTTCACGGCTCTTGTCTTGCTTGGCTGATCCTTCTGCAAGGAAGCTATAACGACAATGCCACCTCCAGCAAAACCGTAACGCATTTCTACCACGGGACCTGGCGGAACAGAACAAAGACACATTTCTGCCCGCAGACCACCAACAACACAATCCACTTGGACATTCCTGCTAAAGAGCAAATTGAAATGCAGGTGTTCAATAATCCAACCAGAACCACCTTCTCCTACCTGCGAAAACGAACGGCTGTCACTCTGACTGTGGCCCTGTCAGTTATCAACGTCACCGGCCACATGTGCATAGAAGGGCTTGGGACTCAGCTGGTAGGCCACAGTGCTTGCCGGTTTTCCAGGACTCTGGACTCCACCGACCCACCTTCCTTTGTGGCATCCCCAAACATGTATTTCGTCTGCGGCACGAAGGCTTACACCTGGCTCCCCAAAGGCTGGAGGGGCACTTGTTTTATTTCCTTCATCCTTCCTCCGACATATGTGGCACCAGCAAATCATCACAGACAAAAACGAGCCAAGGACATTGAACAGGCCGACTCAACCGGAGCACAGTTCCTCGATGCTATGAAGGGACTTGTCCCCCTCTGGGGACCGATGGCAAACAGTCGTGCCATCCGACATCTGACCCAAGCAGTCGAGGCAACAATGAACATCACAGCTGGGATCCTTGCTAATAACACCGCCGAGCTTCAAGCGGTCCGCTTGGTGGCCCTCCAGAACCGCCTTGTCCTAGACGTGGTTCTTGCGGACCGAGGTGGAGCATGCCGCATTATCGGGTCCAGCTGCTGTACGTACATACCGGACAACTCACCCTCAGTGTACAAAGCCATCGAACATCTTCATAGACTCTCTTCAGAAGTCCACCAAGAACAAGAAGAATGGTCGCTTGGTGGTTGGCTCTGGAACACCGCCAAGAACTGGGGCTGGAGACTATTCACCATTATCCTGATTCCTGTAGTTGTGATATGCGGTTTATGCTTAGGAATTCAATGTCTGCCACCTCTGTGTACATTATGCGTAAATTGTATTTGCCCTAAGACTGTGGACTCTGGGAACGAACGTATGAGAGCACTATATGATGCCGAGGTTAGGAATTTGATGAAGATTGACATTGAGTAAGCAAGATTGGCTAAGATATGTTGAAAAGGGAGGACTGTTGAATATTAGATTGCAAACGTCAACATTATCGGCGCCATCTTGCCCCTTTCAAGCTCATTCGTGCGCGTAGGCGACAGCCATTTCAAGCACCATGGCCCTTCTGCCCCTCGCTGATAGCCAGCGCGTCTCTCACTCTCTTTCTTAGCCTCGCAGGCATCCCCCGCACACTGGCAACCCCCTCGCTCTCCTTGGGTCATAAACCCCTCTTCAGCGCAGGTCTGCCTCAGAATCCCATCCTGTTCCCAGCGCGACACCTCCCTTCATTCCTTTCATAGTCTCAGGCCCTTTGATGCAAACCTCCCTTTTCTGTGTGCCCGTCTGTCTTCCTTGTTCCCAAGCCACCACCTGGCCCTGCGGATACTGTTTATTACCCCGTACAGTAGGAAGCCTCCCCTCCCCATCAAAGGACCCTCGAGCCGATCAAAGCCCCCACCCTACGAGATCCGATCAACCTTCACACATTCCGTGAATCGGCGGAATGTCCTGCTGCGCGATAATCATCACCCGTTGCGACCGGGGTGGGGAATTCAACTGTAAATGTATGTGGGAACGGGCCTGAAGGGGAGATTCCGAGGATGTTCTTTCACATATCAAAGTGTTGCAAGAATGTGTTACGTGCAATAAAGATCATAAACCTGAGTATAAGAGGCCAGGCCTCAGAGATGTGGCTAGAGCACCTCGTGACGATACTTGCTGTCTGAATTGATGTGTTCTCCTCCGGAGAGAATAAAACCTCGTTTCCTGCCTTTCAGTCTCCAGCGCCTGCTTCTTCATTGATTAAATTGGTGGGTCATAGAGGCGACACCGCCGGGCAACACAAAAAGGGTCTTTGATCACTGGTTGTCTACGACCCCTTTTTACAAGGGGAATGAATCACTTGTTCTGTGTATTACCAGGATAAGGGTTTTTGATCACCTTAAAAATCTCTCATTCTTGAAATAACCATGACTGTGGTATATCTTGGTAATCTGCAGAAAAAGGTTACGTGAAAAGCATCATCATCGGGTCTTGGTTATGCTTTCCTCCAACTGGAGGAAGACCAACTGGTATTTACAGTAGTGATTAGAGAACATGAAAGTAAGGGTGCAGTGTCATTAAAATAACCTCTATCTGTCAATCTAATTTCTATTATGTCGAAGATGGGGCAAAAGGTAAACACAAGGTGGTGTTGTGGTGCTAGAAGGGCTACTGTTCTAAAGTACCTGTTTGTGCTGTTCGACATGTTTCAGCACTTGTGTGTCCAGTAGTGTCTAGGGGCTTTCTTCAGGACCAATGGAGTGCATGTCGTCTTGTCGTAACGTGCAGAGGTAAGTAGTACACTTACCTTTCTTCTTAAGTGAGCGTATTCAAATACTTACGTGTTGTAGATGTGACTGTGTCTACAACTCAAATAGAAAGATACTGTAAAGACAAAACATTGCAGTACAAAACAGTCTCCTTTGGGCTATTGTGTTCGCAGTTATTTGTCAAAAGTGATACTTGAGGTTGTACTTACTTATTGTTACTGGGAAGAGAAAAACAAGTAAAAACTAAGCATGTGCTGAAAAGTCGTTCTGCTCGCGAAATTTGCGGATTTTCCGCGATTTCGCGATCCGCGAATCTCGCGAAATCGCTGTAAAATCCGCAAATCAGCAGGGACGATTTTTCAGCCAAGCACTTACAGGGTTACAGCAGCAGGTGCAAAAGTTGAAGCTAATTTTTTGTAATCTTTTACAAAAGGGTTACAAAGAAATTAACTTCAACTTTGGCACCTGCTGCTGTAATCCTGTAAGTGCTTCCTGGCGCCTCGTTGCCTACTTGCAACTATTCTCTGACCCTGCTCTGACCCTTGAAGCAGAGTCAGAGAATAGTTACAAGTAGGCAATGAGGCACCTGTCACGAAAATTAAACCTCAACAGGAAGCACTGACAGATATAAAAACAAGCATTTGCAATGCAATAGGTCTCGCATTAGGAACGTTTGAGCTATTAGTCTTGTAAATGACAATTATTTTTATTTATGTGTTGGTTTTAGAAATAACTAAATTAATAGCTTTGTCATTTACAATGCCAATAGTTATAACTTTCGCAAATGTGACACCTATAGCATTTGTGATGCAACATGTTTTGTATTTACGTGACTTAGATGTATTGATATTACAAATTACAATGGCTATTCATTTTTTTAAATAATTAATACTTAAATAAGAGTGATTTTAATTTATAATGGCAATAGCTTGAACTTTTGTAAATAACTTTTGTGAAGATTATGTTCAGTGTATTTTATTGTGACGAAAATCCAAGAACAGAAGTGAAATATTAACATCTTTTTGTGACATTTGTAATAAAGCTTGAAACATTGAGAGAACATATTTGAACCAGTTGTTGTTGAATGGTTGTGCAGATTGATGCTGGGTGGGCGCTGAGTGGTGCTGAATGGTGCTGTGGTAATGCTGAGTGGTGCTGTGGTGGTGCTGAGTGATACTGTAAAGTTGCTGAGTGATGCTGGGGTGGTGCTGAGTGGTGCTGTGGTGTTGCTGAGAGACGCTGTAGTGGTGCTAAGTGATGCTGTGGTGGTGCTGAGTGGTGCTGCTGAGTGATAATGTGGTGCTGCTGAGTGATAATGTGGTGGTGCCGAGTGATGCTGTGGTGGTGCTGAGTGATGCTGTGGTGGCACTGAGTGGTGCGGTGGTGGTGCTGATTGGTGCTGTGGTGGTGCTGATTGATGCTGTGGTGGTGCTGAGTGGTGCTGTGGTGGTGCTGAGTGATAATGTGGTGGCGCTGAGTGATGCTGTGGTGGCGTTGAGTGATGCTGTGGTGGCGCTGAGTGGTGGTGCTGAGTGGTGCTGTGGTGGTGCTGAGTGATGCTGTGGTGGTGCTGAGTGGTGCTGTGGTGGTGGTGAGTGATGCTGTGGTGGTGCTGAGTGATGCTGTGGTGGTGCTGAGTGATACTGTGGTGGTGCTGAGTGATGCTGTGGTGGCACTGAGTGGTGCTGTGGTGGTGCTGAGTGGTGCTGTGGTGGTGCTGAGGGATGCTGTGGTGGTGCTGGGTGATGCTGTGGTGGTGCTGAGTGGTGCTGTGGTGGTGCTGAGTGATAATGTGGTGGTGCTCAGTGATAATGTGGTGGTGCTCAGTGATGCTGGGATAGCCTTGAGTGATGATGTGGTGATGCAGAGGGCAGAAAGTTACAAAAGCAGTCTAACAAAGGGCAGAACGACAGAAAAATAAGGGGAAAACGAGTCTAACAGAGGGCTGAAGGGCACAAAAAACCAGTCTAACAGAGGACAGAAGGGCAGAAAAACAAGGTAAAAACGAGTCTAACAGGGGGCATAAGGGCACAAAAAACGAGTCTGACATGGGGCAAAAAGGCACAAAAACGAGTCTAACAGGGCAGAAGGGCACAAAAAATGAGTCTAACAGAGGGCAGAAGGGCACAAAAACAAGGGAAGAAAAGAGGGCAGAAGGGCACAAAAAACGAGTCTAACAGAGGGCAGAAGGGCAGAAAAACAAGGTAAAAACGAGTCTAACAGAGGGCCGAAGGCCACGAAAAACTAGTCTAACAGGGGGCAGAATGAATCCCGCCCTGCGTGTTTGTCCACGAAGATGCACCTTTTTGTGCAATACCTCTACTCAACTGGAGTACTTTCTACTGTCTAATCAGTAAGTGCTCCCTCGTTGACTAAATGTATAGTTGCAGATTTACAATAATTGGCGAATCCCCAGGGATGCGCCAGTTATTGTGCGCCGCAGCTCCGCCACCCATTGTGCGCCGCATTCACAATGCAATGGAGGGCGCTATCTCCCCAATGCTGCGTCAAGCCTTGCGCCTGCTTCAAGCAGGCGCAGGGATTGGACGCAGCATTGGCCTAAAAGTGACTGAGTGAAATCTTGTAGATTTCACTCAGCCACTTTTAGGAGGCGTTTCTGCGCAGCAACGCCCTCCCCTGCGCTGGAACGCCTCCTGATGGCGCAGGGCTTTACAACGTGACGCGTCTCTCAGATGCGTCATGTTGTTAATACCCAGCACCATGGCGCATCTTTTGTGCTGCTGCTGCGTCACAAAAGTGACAGGCACACATGGTCACTGGAGACACATCTTCTGGCCCTTTACGCAGCTGCAGTGTAGTAAAAGCACTATACATTTACCCAATGAGGGAGCACTTACTGGATTAGCTAGTAGAAAGTACTCCAGGGCAAATCGCAAAAGCATCCGCGATTTCCATGGAAAATTCCCGAATTCGCGGATTGTTTTGCGATTTCGCTGGGAAATCCGCGAATTCATGTTCCTTCGCCTATGCTTAGTAAAAACATACATCAAATACAGTTCTGATGGGAAGATTGTAGGTGAGCTGATACAGCTTAATAGTTTGATTGAGCGTTGAAAATCTTAACACTCCATGAGTGCCTCGTGACATAATAATAGATAATGCTTGCCCCTATGGTGCGTGCTGCCGTGTTGTGGGGCAATCTAATTTCTGCAATGGGCCAGAATATGCTAATATACTAAACAGTACTCGTTACAGCAATTTGTAGCGTTATTATGTGAGCGCATTGTTCAATATCAGAATGAAAATGTATGATGATATTGTTTCCGGTCAAAGTATGCTAAACAACTATTCAGTACATTATGGTGCGATATTATGTAAGCGCCTTCTTCAATGTTGTCAGCTCACAAGGTTTGGTGATAAATGGTGAGCTCAGTGACACAAGTGCTTTCTTAACCGGCAAATTATCTAGTGGAGTGAAAGTTTTGATCAGGACAATATCTTGAAACTGGTGTTGTCTAAAGTTTGGGATGGTTGGAGTTACAAGCAGGATTGTGAGGAAAATCTTAAAGGCTTTTGGAGTGTCAAAGATGAATTGACCTTGGTGAATGGTATCTTGATGCGTGGTAATAAATTAGTTGTTCCTGATAACTTGAAAGATAAGATCACATTTTTTGGAATCTTATCGGCTATCTGGTTGGTCGTTGAGAATGTTGCGGAGTGGTGTTAATGCGACTTTAGGCACGGGATCGCCTCCTCTGCATCTCATTAGTGATAGTTGTGGGGATCTTTTGTGGTGATGTTTTTTGCGGCTGCAATCGCAGTTAAACTGGTGGTATGACTGTTAGCACCAGCCTGTGAATGGGGCGATACATTTATCTCCACTTTGGCTGCGATAAAGTGCTGTTAACTCTGCGATAAATCCTTGAGAATATGCCCCTTGGTTTCTCGTCTGACGCTCTGACTCCAACTTAGTCAATGCCTACCTACCTACCGCGCCCACCGTCCTGGTGGATAGTTTTACTTAAATATACCCTCCTTCAGCAGGCAATAAGGATATAAGAATATTATTCTTAGCAAAAAAAAGCCTTCTAGAAGATAAATGAGTTTTGTAATATTTCTGCCTCATGCCAGTTTATGCCAGAGTTTTCAAGTTATTGGGTACGGCCCTGGCAGTAACTACCATGAATGGAGATCAGTAGCTGTGAAAGAAGGGAGGGCGCAGCATCACACACAATATCTCTCTTGTACCTGCCAAGCCTCTGCCTTTCACCTGGCATGGCAGAGGAAGAGACAGGGCGAGAGAATGCTTCCATATCCCTTCTGTGGCGCTGGCTGTGAATGCATCTTTATGCAAATGAGACTATATGCCATGGGAGGAGGGATGGGGAAGTCCATTTTTTCCCCGACCACTGCCACCTGTCTCGCTCATTCCTTGCACAACTCGATATATCTTGAAGAGAGTAGGCTCGGATGAATTTTAAATTATGCTGGTGTCATTTTTATACCTTTAGAAATGTTGCATTAGGCGAAGGCGCAGGAACAACTTGGCCAACCAGAACATGGGCAGCTGTTTTTTTCAGCAATTGTGGGTTACATGTTTTAAGCACTAAAAGCTTCTGTCATTAAAAGTTAATGTATTGCTGTAGGCGTTTTTTGCATTAAAATATTGCACTAAATGACGGATTTGCATTTTGTATACTTTTGCTTACATTTTCTGAATTTTAACATAATTATGCATATTTTGCACACCCCTAGAAGAGAGGCAGAGAGCGAAGAGGAAAGGACTGTTGATTGAGGCATTGAAGAGTAGATAAAGACAGACCTAGAACAGGGTGTTTAGTCCACTAAACTCTGTTGTTTTCAATGGAGCATTACAATATTCTAACTGGTTAGCAGGCACATCCTATGGAGAACGCTGACTCTTTCAAACCTGCTGAGGAGAAACTTGTATCCAAGGCATGTAAGACTGCACTGGGTTGAGATGTACAGGCCAGCAAGTTGGGAGTACGCCACCCATTGTGCGCCGCATTTAAAATGCGGCGCACCATGTGGCAAAAACGGCACAGATGCCTCACGCATTGGTGCCGTAAAAGCAGCGCATTGCTGGAGCTGCGTCGCAAGCACGATGCAGCTCCAGCAATGCTCTGGAGGGTGCTATCTCCCCAATGCTGCGTCAAGCCTTGCGCCTGCTTCTAGCAGGCGCAGGGTTTTGACGCAGCATTGGCCTAAAAGTGACTGAGTGAAATCTTGTAGATTTCACTCAGACACTTTTAGGAGGTGTTCCTGCGCAGGAACGCCCTCCCCTGCACTGGAACGCCTGCTGATGACGCAGGGCTTTACACCGTGACGCGTCTCTCAGATACGTCACGTTGTTAATACCCAGCACCATGGCGCATCTTTTGTGCTGCCACTGCGTCACAAAAGTGACGCAACTGCGGCGCAAAAGAGGCGCAAGCAGCTTGTAAATATGCCCCATAGTACTTTTACTACACTGCAGCTGCGTAAAGGGCCAGTAGATGTGTCTCCAGTGACCATGTGTGCCTGTGTTACAGGCACACATGGTCACTGGAGACACATCTTCTGGCCCTTTACGCAGCTGCAGTGTAGTAAAAGCACTATACATTTACCCAATGAGGGAGCACTTACTGGATTAGCTAGTAGAAAGTACTCCAGGGCAAATCGCAAAAGCATCCACGATTTCGCTGGAAAATTCGCGAATTCGCGGATTGTTTTGCGATTTCGTTGGGAAATCCGCGAATTCATGTTCCTTCGCCTATGCTTAGTAAAAACATACATCAAATACAGTTCTGATGGGAAGATTGTAGGTGAGCTGATACAGCTTAATAGTCTGATTGAGCGTTGAAAATCTTAACACTCAATGAGTGCCTTGTGACATAATAATAGATAATGCTCGCCCCTATAGTTCGTGCTGCCGTGTTGTGGGGCAATCTAATGTCTGCTATGGGCCAGAATATGCTAATATACTAAGCAGTACTCATTACAGCGATTTGTAGCGTTATTATGTGAGCGCATTGGTCAATATCAGAATGAAAATGTACGATGATATCGTTTCCGGTCAAAGTATGCTAAACAACTATTCAGTACATTATGGTGCGATATTATGTAAGCGCCTTCTTCAATGTTGTCAGCTCACAAGGTTTGGTGAAAAATGGTGAGCTCAGTGACACAAGTGCTTTCTTAACCGGCAAATAATGAAGTGGAGAGAAAGTTTTGATCAGGACAATATCTTGAAACTGGTGTTGTCTAAAGTTTGGGATGGTTGGAGTTACAAGCAGGATTGTGAGGAAAATCTTAAAGGCTTTTGGAGTGTCAAAGATGAATTGACCTTGGTGAATGGTATCTTGATAAGTGGTAATAAATTAGTTGTTCCTGATAACTTGAAAGATAAGGTGGTGGACAGTGCTCATGTGAGCCATATGGGAATAGCAAAGACTGAAGAAAGGATTAGAGAGGCTTACTGGTGGCCAGCAATGGATGTTTACATAGGAAGAGTGGTTCGCAATTGTCCTTGGAGTGCTTGGAGTGACAAGGTACTGTAGTGTAGGACCCAGCCTATGATTATCCGGGAGAAGTCTTCCAGTCCATGGGTTGATGTCGCTATTGATAATTTAGGGCCTGTGAAGTTGAGGTCTCAAGACCGTTTTGTTTTGGTCTGTGTGGGCTTGTATTCTAGGTGTCCTGAGGTAAAGACTGTTAATTCGGTTGAATCCCAGGTTGTCGTGGAATTTTTGGAGGAACTTTTTGAACGAGAAGGGTTTCCCTTGACTTTATTATCGGACAATGGTGTTCAGTTTACTTCCCACTTCTTTGAGAAATGCTTGGAGGAAAGGAGCAAAAAGCATAAAAAGGCTGCTTTCTACCATCAATTGTGCTGTGGGGAGGTTTGTTAAAGTACTGAAGAATGTCATACAGTAAGCGGTTGTTTCCGGTGCTAATTGGGAGGCTGCCATCAAAAGAAAAGTTTGTGGGTATAGGTGTGCCCCTCATTCATCTACTGGTGTGGCTCCCGTAAGGAAGGGAGCCGGTGTTTGCACGTTTGGTAAACCCTTGCAAATCATTAAGTTGTTCAACAATGCTTTCAAGACCAGTGACCATAGGAAATGGAACCTTGGTAGGGTTGCCAAGTGTTCTCCTAATGATTCTCAAAGTACTGATGTTCCTGTGGCTTGTTCCACACCTCAAGTGCAAAGGAGAAGCTCTTTGTGTTTGAGAACCACTCCTCGTCGTTTGGAGGATTTTGTTCTCTAATTGTTTTTTTTTTATAGTTGTGCTTTTAACTTTTTGTTTCTAATTTTTATGCTATAAGGGGGAAGGTATGTGGTATTCTGCACTATGTATTAATTCCTGTCTCCTGTGCCATGTATTACGCAATCTATCTTTGTTGGGGTTGCTAGGCTATGATGTAATGTAGATATCTCTCCTGAGAGAATGTTGGGGCATATTACCAAGGGCAAGTATCGCCGCTTTTTCGGCGAATTGTGCCGAGAAAACGGCGATACTGCTAGAGCCCTATTTACAAGGGCATTTTAAAGCCTGGCCCAAGCCCACTTTGCATATCGGCGATAAACATCGCTAATGACATGCAAAGTGGGCGTTCCCACGTCCAACCACATGAAAAATGTGGTAAGAGGTGGGAACACCCTATTACCAAGGCAGGCGTTGGGAGGAAAAGACCTGCAATAAACTCGTTTATCGCAGGTCTCCCAACGCCTGCTCTGACCAGGCGTTAGGCATTGATAACATGGGGGTGTGGATCATAAAGCTGAATCCACCCCCCCCATATTATCAAGGCCCACATTAGCACGTGAAAACAACGTTCGTTTTCATGCGCTAATGTGCCATATCGCCTGATTTCAATTCGCCTACCTGATGCACATTGATAATTGCGCTTAAAACGGCGATGAAATCCGGTGATAGCCGGCGATGCGGGAATGTGCTTTGTGCGTTTTCCAACGCACTCCTTGGTAATATGCCCCGTTGTTCCTTAAGGTTTTGACAGTTTGCCCGGCTATTGGTGGCTGAAGTCTCTTAGATGAGATGTACAATAAATTTTCTGGGTACATCACCTACACTTTGTCTCCTGCCTGCTGCTTACTCTTTGGAGATCACCTCACCTATCTTTAAGGTTAATTCAATCTGAAGGTGGATGAGATATACGTCCATGGGTATAAAAGTCACGCAGTTGTTTTAATATAAACCTTATTCTAACTCTAATCACAAGTTTTAAAATTATTTTCATACCATTTCTCAAACTGAAAACCTGAAAAATACCCTCTATTATAAGGCGAAAATAGATTTAAGATGTATCCTTACAGCGCACTAGCACATTAAAATAAAGAGGTGAGAGTTCATATTAACAACCAACGTAGATTTTTTTAACCTCTTTGGACTAAACTCCAAATATTGATTAGCTTTCCGGCAGCATCTGTCTTTTTCTCCAAATTGATGGATATTATTATCTCCCTCTTTCTCTTTACGCTATTCCTAATTGTTTTTCATATTCGTCAAATGATTAATCAGGGATAACACATGCAAACTGTGGGCCTTATTTATGAAGGTCTTGCGACACTTTTGCGTCACTTTTAAAATGGGAAAAAGTGACGCACCGGTGGCGCAAGGCCTTCATAAATGAGGCCCTGTGTTTTTTGCTAAAGAGTTTTGCAAATAAGTCTCTGTTCAGCCGGTTTTTATGTAGCTGTTTTTGCAAATATGTCTCCTTTAAGTTTGTCTTCATGTAGTTGTTAATATGTTATTTACATTGTGTGTTTATTCTTGTTCCATGCAAAACAAAAACAAAAATTTGTGTTCAGTCATCAGTCTTGTCATTGTGTTGTGTCCTATGTGCCTTTTAAATGGAAGTTCGTGAAGCGATTTAATTCACGTCAATATTTGATGTTAGTGACAGTGTTGACGTTTTCATGTCATCAGTTATGTCCGTCAGTCACTTCATGTCTTTTGTGTTATTTGTTACAGCCCTGACGTAGGTCCATGATTTTATTTTGGGAACAAAACGCGTTGGCTGGTTGATCTTTGAATGAGCACATACTTTTGAATAAAGAACTTTCTTGAAGAATTACTATGGGCTGAATCTACTTCCTTGGTGCTCCTTCGGTTCATCTAGACCCGAATAGTAGCAGCATCCTGCGGCCCAGCCCTTTCCCATCCAACTGTCCCCTCACCCTGGCACTAACACTCTCAACATCCCAACCATTCAATGACGACACTCACTGTGGGGAGAATGCAAAAGGTAGCAAGAAGCCACAACACACAGACCCATACAAAATAGAGTCTACCCTATGAGGTTTAGCAAATTTGCCACAATACAATATCCTTCATAAGCCTTCGGAGTATTTCCAATCCAGCCTGGTCTTCTTATCATGATTATTTCTTCAAACAACTGTTAAGGTTAGGAAACCTCCCCACCAACCAGTGAACCACCTTATTTTTAACTTTATTGTAAGATTCCAATTCAACATATTTGAATGGTGGTACATTATTCAAAACTAATGCATACGGTGTGCGTGCTAGAGGTAGTTGAGTGATTACACCACTGGGGGTAGGGTCCAGGGGAATTCTTACTGGGGCTTGCAAATTATTCTTCCTACTACAGGCCTCTGGTATCTTGCATGGCAAGTCAGAAAAGAGTTGCCCACTTCCCTCCCATTTGTGACACTTGTGGTTGGTCTCTGGGGCGCGCATTGAGGTTGTCGAGGTCATTGAAACTGCTATTCACCCACCTTAGCCCCTCAACCTGAACTGGAATATAAATCACCATGTCTTCCAGTTTAGCAACTCTCATATTAAGGGCATCAGGCACAATTAGAATGTAACTTACCACCTTTTGGAGGAGTTCCTGTGATATACAGTTCCCTAGTGCTGCTAACAGAGGCCTCCTTTTCCCTCAGTTTGCTTTTTGATTTCCGAGCTCTGATCTTCGTTTTTTCTTCCTCACTCCTTCTCCAACTCCACTAGCTTTGGTATTTCTCCAAGTTACACTGCGACCTTGCAGGCAAGTAGTGGGAAGGCTATCCAGAGTCCCAAAGAGGTCAGGGTGACCGTGGCAATGAGAGGGCGACTGTGTCTGGCCTGATGGAACACTGAAAAGGCATGTGGGTAATGTTTTACCACTAATGTAGAAAAGCCCAATGCCTGTTGAGTTTGAATAAGCTGCACTTCCAAGGTAGAGATATCCTCAATAAGTGCGTCCACTGCATTATTTAAGAGAGACGACATGCTGTTGCTTGTTCTGGGCCGTTTGTACATCACATTAATCACCTCCACTTTCCTTTTACCCAGTATAGCTTTATAAACTACCTATAGACTAAAAACTTTCTAGAGCACTAATACAAGTAAATACACACAGTACTAAGCCACAGAGGGGTGGGGTTGTTGTCTGGCGTTTTAGGCTCAGAGTGAATTTTCACGATTCATGCCCTTATATAGGTACAATTCACATTGCCCTAATATAGGCATAGAAATAAGGCCCTTATTTAGACATATCCCATGCAGACCAAATACAGGCATGGCTTCTTCCACCTGTACCAAATGTCACACGATTTCTTGGAAAATCGGCTTAAGCAGTCAGGAACCTTCCCTTGATTGAATATTGATTTGTCTAAGAACTCATGTACTTTGCAAAGAACATCTATTCCCTAGGGGCTCTTTCCTGACGTTAATATGCCCAACTTTACATCAAACTCGGGTATTCCTAAACACCTTCAAGCTATAAATATACCTTCACTTGCTCGAGCAACACGCTGTGGTTCGGAGCAGTTCGACTATCTTCTTGCCCAACGCAGCTCGCTACAGCAAGTGCCGAAGGAAGCCAACCCTCCAGCTGACGCACTGATCGAGAGGCTGCCTTTCTCTTGCCAAGAATCCAGCACCAGTGTTTCCATGCTCCCCTTGCGGGGTGTTGGGAAATTGAGTCCTGAGACAGAGATACTAGACCTCCTTCATTCTAACTAAGGTATGGAGCTGATTAGAACCTAGGGAAATCTTCGTTAGATTCTTGGCAAAGAAAATTAAACCTATGCTATGCTATTCTAGTTCCTCCCGCGTACTAGACTTACATTAGGCACATTGGGGTAGGCGTATTTTAGAAGCACCAGTTGGGTATTTTTAGTCATTGTTATTTATGTATGTATTTTCATATGGTTTAGAAACCATACAATGCTCTTACAGTATTATTTTATAATATTGTTCTCGCTGTACGTATTATACTTTGCAGTCTGCCTTACGATTGTAGCAGTTCACTTTTCTTGCATGAGAAAGAAGGCTGTTCAATAAACCTTTTATTGAAAACGCCCGTCTCTCTATTTCTCTGCAACTCTGTAGAAACGAAGCATGCACGATTGACTGAGTGAAATACTTATCTATTGTTTCCGCGACTCTAGAGATATATTTCTTATTCTTGGGAAACAAAGTTGTCATGTTTATGCGGTTGTAAGAAGCTAATCGCTTCTTGTGAATTCGAGAAAGTTTCTAGTGACCTCTGAGCTAGCTGGCACTCACTATTAAGTTTAATATATTCAATAGAGACCTAGTCGACCTCAGTCCTATGTCTAATCTAGAGGATATATAATTCCAATGTGCAGAGCCTATTGGGAATATAGGAACTACACTACAAGGTGACCAAACAGTTCATTCGTTGCTCAAACAATTACAAACGGCCTGCCAAGCCAAGATCTCCCAGACAGGGAAGCTAGTTGGTTAATCACAGTAATAGCATGGACAAGGAGACTCGCTGCCAACACGCATTGCTGCCAACAGGGAAGAAAAATGTTCAGATAGATACAATAGTTTGGAGAAGTAGTACTGTGCCTTGGGCCTCCCAACAGCCAACGATAATAAGCCATCTGATAGACAAAACTGACTTGCAGAGTCCGACTCACCGATGCCCCTGCAAAGAAACAAGGGGTTGGCCCGGCCCTGCCTCTTTCAGGTACTGACGGGAACAGGACAGGCCAGTCCATGGCCTCAGCTTTACCTGAGCGGAGCTCATGTGCGTCTCGTGCAGCGGGTTTGCAGAACACGCTATAGCGCTGATAGGCCATTGTGAGCTTGTAGAAGAGACTCCTTATGTGCCACACAGAGTTCTTGGACTGAGAGTCCCTTTCTGTATCTCCTCCCATTTGTACCAAATAGCGAGGGGCAGTACTACCAATATAGCACTGACAGGCCAAAGCTATGCTTGTAGCAGGGGCATCTCACCCGCCTCACACAGTTATGGGACTAAGAGACCCTTACTGAAACTGCTCTTGTATGGCCAGAGCCCCAAGTGTGCAGGACGCGCTATATAGCGCTGACAGGCCACAGGTGTGCTTGCAGCAGGCACTAAAAGTCCATCACCAAAATTACTCCTATTTGTGGAGTATCCAACATTTTCTTCCTCTTTTGTACACGTTGTCTTTTTAAACACATTATCACTGTTAAGTTGTACCAAGATGCTTGACTCTTTTGTTCATGTAAGTAGTCCATGCTGATGATAAATACCTCCATAGATGCCTCAACAGAAGTTGGGTAGCTTCATGGTCAGCCTCCTGCTCCTACTGATGTTTATATCCACACATACACAGAAATACATCACTAACATTTCACATAGAACTAACGTTCCAGGCTCGGCAGCAATGAAAGGCCCAGAAGAAACAGATCCCAGCATAGAGAAAGGTCCTAGAAGAGAAATGCTCTGCTATTTGCTCTTACAGTTCTATCTATCACTTCACTTCTCAATTGGGGAACACATACCCTGCTTTTACTTCTCCAGAAGATAGTCTACAAGTGTGGAGCTTCATTTTGCTGTTTTTGAGGATATGAGTCACAAGGCAGAAGAAAATGTGTTATTAGTTGTGGGGGATAAGTATCCACCTAAAACGACATTTACAATCCTTGTCAGGGTGAACCACTAAAGTCACTAATTAATCCTGAGCACAACCCTCAGGTAGCTATGCCACAAAGCAGAAAGGCTTAATTTAGAAGCAATGTGTAATAAAACCAAAATGTAAAACTATACAAATTCAAAATGGCTTAGAAAAATAGCGTAGAATGTGATAAACAAAATGACATGAAAATGACAAAAATCCAGTAAAGGGAACTGGATTCATGATTTTTTTAAGTTTGAAGTAGTAACAGCCCCAAGAAAAATTAAGGGGGACATTAGGATGACGGGCGGACTTTGTCCGCTCACCATCCTATCGTACAACGGGACTGCTCGCCATAAGGGCGGGGGTCCCGTGGGGGGAATTAGGATGTGCCTGCCACAGTGGCGTGCGCATCCCGCATTTTTAACATTGCAGCGCCCCCCTCATGTGGACTCCGAATGTTTTTCCGTGGCGGCATTGCCCCCACGGAAAAACATTGACAAATGCCCATTGTAATATAGCTGGCGGTGTCAGACACCGTCACCATATACAACCCTTTTCCGCCCCGGTCGCCTTGCGATTGTGGCGGAAAAGCGGCGGACGGTCTTTCCTTCCGCCGCGGACCCCCCGGCCATGTTAATATGGCGGGGGTCTTTGAAGCAAGGATGGCGAGCGGATCGCCCCAGCCAGGCTGGCGGTGGCTACCGCCAACCTGGTGGGGGGGACCCGCCCGCCATCCTAATGGGCCCCTAAGTGTCAATAATAGTCATTGGTTAGTCGAACAGGACCTAGGCATAATTTGGCACTGACTGCGATGGAAATCTTCTCGGATCTACTAACTAGGTTTGTTCTAGCAAAAGATTTCACCTTCTAACTCAGTCAACTTAACACAATGGGAGCAAACTTCTAGAGCCCGCTCCAGGACCTATGGGGAGTCCTTAGAGACAAATACAGCGAGGTCCAGTCCATTCCCAGTTGTCACTCGGCAGTTGTAGGAAAAAGCCTCTTGTAGCTTATGTCCCTGTAGCTCTAACAGAAGGTCAACCCAATGACTCTTAGAGTCTCCTTCTTTGTCCTGGCTAACAGAGAGAATAGATCCAGTCCACCAGTGCTCTTCTCAGGTTGCAAACAGCAGGTTCAGTCCTCTTCTGATCTTACACAGGTCCAGGAGAGTTTTGACTTGGGTGCCTAGAGGTGTCACACTTATGCCTGGCATCAGACAATGAGTGGAAATGATCCCTGGGGCACCCTGACAAATAGTGTAAAGGTACTTAAGGGTATTCCTACCCACCTTGGGCATTCTCAAGATGGCCAAAATCTTCTGCCACATTCAATTTGGGCTCCAAGGGTTAGGGGTGTGTATGGGAAGTGTATTATAGTGATCCCAGTTTACTCCAACATATAACACCAAATTCCAGTTTGCTGCAGTCCATGTAACCACAACAACCGCAGAGACAGCAGTCTAGTATAACAGAGATGGGCTTAAGCAACCATACAGTGAGCGCACACACATTGTTTTGGCATTCTGTTTCACTAATTTGAAATTCACCCCACATGGGAGATGTAAACCTAGACGACCTGTCAAACAGGCTGAGACACTGTAACGTCAAAAGATTCCCACTGGGATTGGGGTCTGACTGGCCAGAAATACAACGAACGCTCCCTGCCCAAGCGTAAGCTAATATTTGCCTATGACAGGGGAGGCATCTTTGAAGTGCTTCCGAAGTGTCTTATGAAAAGCACCCATCAGACCTGTCAAGCAGGAGGTGTCATTCAAGCAAAAAGGATATGACACTTTAATGTAAAACACAATCCTCCCTGCCCCCTTTTCATATTCTGACATGTTCAGAGGAATCTTCTCTGCCCATTGAGCTCAGCCTATTGTTTAATTCCGAAGTACAAGTTCACACCTCATTCACACCTATTAAATGCTAATGACAAAGTGGAAGAACAAATGAAGATTTAGGACTTGATTATGAGTTTGGCGGTGTGGGAGCTGACCGCCACAACCCCCCCACTCTCATACCACCAAACTCATCCGCACACCGCCCACCAGATTTCGAGTACAGTTGCAGCCTGGCTGTCGGTGCTTTGACAGTCCCGGTCTATAAGCCTTGGGAATACACAACAATGGGAACACCAAAGTCCTTGCCTGCACAGCATGGACTGCTGGAGTCCATGCCGTGCAGGAATAGAAGTGGAGTTTATACATACAGGGTGGCACAATGTGTTCCCTCCCTCATGCACCCCAAGGCCTTAAGACAACAGGGGGCCTTTGAGGGCCCCCTTGGTTTCCTCCCAAAATCAGTATTCATTGCCGGCTCACCACCGGCATATTGCGGGCCTCAAATCACTGCAGAACCACCAGAGATTACAGATCCCTGGCTGTGGCAGCGTCCCTTAGCACACTAACCTCCTAATTCATAATAGGGCAGTCGGTCCACCACCATAGGTTTGGCGGTCACTGAACCGCCAAACCCATAATCAGGCCTTCGGTTTCCAGGGAATTCAGGAAGGGCAAAGATAACTTTCCGGAATTTACTTTTCTGTACTATTTAGAAGAAATCAAACTTCACAACTGAACAGGATTTTTAACAACTATTAAAAATAGTTGTTTCATTATTTTTCTAGGTAGTCCCATTTCCCTGACCCAAAATTAGTATTCAATTATTAGATCCTAGAGTGTTCTTATGGAACAGGCAGACCTGTTACAATTAAAATAGCTTTGGGAGCATTTTTCTGTAAAGACATATTTAATGTTAAACTTTTACATATCTTACTTTTAAATACCATATATCCTGCCTTTATATGCAATAATTGCAAAAAACACAGGTGATGGACAGAATGTAGAACAATGTCATACATTCACCCGAGTACAAGGATCTGGGCCTAAATCCATCGTTTTTTTGCACTCCACACCACCCTGGGTTAGACACTGGCTGTATGCAAATCAGCTCTGACCCTGTGCCTCATGGGAACAGTCCAGTCCGAACTACCAAGCCATGTCTTTCCCAGACCGGAATCAAGCATCCAAGGACCGGTTTCTACTGCAGAATGCTCCCTATCTTTGTAAATATGGATCATTTTTGCTCTACCCCTTTCATGCAATGTGGTGAAGCAAGTTTCCTTGTTGCGCTACGTTGCATAGAATTTATTTTATATATGCTAGTGAAAAATATCCTGATTTCGGCTCTTTCACAAACAGTTCTTTAAATGTGCTATTATGTGAAATTGGTGGCAGACAGGAAGTGATGCTTGTCTTGCATTTAAGATCTGTGGGGAGATTGAGCTTCTTTTGTCTTGGCCATGGAGGTGACTGGCTGCTCTGTCCAGCCCATCAACTGCTGAGGTCAGCAGGTGACAGTTCCTTGGCACTGCTGTGTGAGTGAATATGAATGCACGAGTCAGTCAATGAGTGACCTCATAAGGTCACTTCCCAGAGAGCTCCACTCCATAGGTGTGCGAACCAAGACAGGCCTGAGCATATGTCAAATCTAAGGTCTGCCCCTGCACCCGGGCCAAGTGCAGCAGCCATAGACAAGCCAAGGCACTGCCCTCTCTCCTCCCACCTAAGGCAATTGTGGTAAAGAAAAAGAAAGCAAGACAGCTGCTGAAACATGGCATGAACAAGAATTACATCTGGAATGTACTCCTTACCCTCCCATGGAGCTTGCAGTGTAACTTAAAAGTAAGATACAAAAATGAAAATATCTCCAGCATAACTGTGGGCATCTTAACACTGCCAGTCTGTTACCTCAAAGCTTTCTCCGTGCCCTGCTTTCTTTGATCTAATTTATAATGTCTCACTGACCTATTTACTGCTCCTGTTGTGACCTGGGGCTTTTTGGAAGCAGTTTTGTGGGCTAAGTCTGGGAAGACCAATGACATAAAATGAACATATTATTTTTGTGTAAGTTCCTTGTTATGGCCTAGAGACAGTGTCTTGCCAGCCTAATGTTTTCCTAAACAAAATAACATTAAAACACCTTAATTTTTATATATGTAGAGAATGTTTGGACAAACCTCTTTATCCATAGGTCTGTTCAACTATAATTCACATTTTGCATCCACAAACCACAACATGGGGCACCACAATTTAGCTAATGGCATTGTGTCTTATCAAATGTGCACTTGTACCTTAGAGTGCCAGGACCTAATATTTTTGCCAAACACTTTTGCATACTGCTTATGCTTGCCCATAAATAATTTGGAAAAACACAATGGCAAGTTTGCAAAGGCCCGGCAGATTCATCTTAATTTGGATAAATATTTTCTGATTGGTTCCCACTAGTTTACCCAACTTGTTTCCAGTAAGATAAATGCACAACAAATGTATTTTGTGATTTATATTCTTTTCAGCTCAAAGAAAAAAATGGCTAGCCAGCTACAGGGCAGTACAAATAATAAAGAAAACAATGGTCGTTAAAGGGGAAGTGTGAGCCTCAACATTCTGGGCAAGCATCTATAACCAAATTGATGATGAGATTGAACAAAAACAGATCAGTTTTATTCAGTTAGTTTAAAAAACCCAAATACAATAATATTTTTCTATTCAGACATTCTATAGTAATGAGTTACTCCCAAAAATCCAATGGTGCAGTGAGAGTGAGATAAGTAAGTTTCAAATGTGCAAATGTTATACAAAATACATATGTGAAAAGTTGTTAAAATACACTCTGAATCAGAGTATCGTGTTCCAAATCAAATTAAAAACAGTGCACTAGTCTCTTGTTGAAGCTTCGACCCCATGAAATTACTTATAGAGGAGAGGCGGCTACTTTGCTATGGGGGACTAACCTCACCTCCGAAAAAAATGTCAGGAAAGAAAAAATAATATGATAATAAACACCTTTTTCATTTTTCCTTTCCTAACGCGTCTGGGGGGGGGGGGGGGGTGACTGGCACTGAAGGGAGTGTTATTACACTCCCTTCATTGCACATGATGGTTGGCTGGCAGCATCAAGCCTGAGATACTATCATGCACAGTGAAAGCTCTCTCCAACCCAGCAACGCCGTCGGGTTGGACAGGGCAGACAGACTCCCCGTCTGTCCTGCAGCGCAAATTGAGTGCAATCAGGCTAATCCTGAAGTTCCTCTGACACATCAGAGCAGCTTCAGGATTGGCTGCGGGGCATTCTGGGAGTCCGTGTCTCTTGGAGAAGAGGAGTAGAAGAGCACTACGCTGCCAGCTGCAGGTAAGCTTTTTCTTTGTTAATATTATTATTTTTTTATCACCAGCGACCCCTACGCCCCACTCACACCTCCTCCCCCGCTCGCTGCTCCACCAGCATCCCGGTCGCTACTGTTATAGAGGGATCTTCATCAGGACGAAGGGAGATAATTGGAGACACCCAAAGAACGAGGTACTCCTAGTTTAGGTTTTTAACATAATGATGTGGGTCGAATCAACATCAATGTGATTGGAGTGCACCAGCCAGAGGTACGGATTACACTCAAGGATTGTTACCCAAATGATGTAGCAATCGCCATCTGAGTATGCAGCTGTATATTTAGACACCATTTATCATTTGTGGGGCTGCTGATACAGTGGCTACAGAAAGGGCTAGAAAAACTGAACCACCGTCAGGAGATCAGTGTTACAAAAACTTCTTGTAGTCACGGTCACAGATCAGTGTTGGGAGTGCCGCTTGAAGCTGTCTCCATCTCCTAATATCATCAGTAAATGTTGATTGGCTAGCTCACAATCCCCCATCTAAACCGCTAACATTTAAGAGTTATAGATGTTACTGGTAACTTTCAACATGAACTCTCTGGTTCCCAGGGACTTTGCGGAAACAGATCCAACCATTCTGTTTGTCACTTTTGCATGCCCAAGGTGTTACAAAGAAAACAAAGGATAATGCATTTTCAAACGTTTATTGAAAATCTCTAATCCTTGTAGATAAAATGTGAACTGAGATTATTAGACAGATGGAACACATTGTTATTATAAGCTTTATTAGAATGGTGAAAAACACAAACAATTTAACTATGTTGATTGGTCCTAATGTTACTCCTGAGGCGGAAGCCGGGAGCACCTTGATCCTCCTTTTTAAAACTTATCACTTGTGTCACGTTTAAATCTGTGTATTTTAAGCATCACGCTATTTCCTGGCAGTTCAAGACTCACTGTGTGCACTTCGAGCGCACCGCACAGCGGATCCTAGCGCTGTCAGCGGAGCCCAGGCACCAAAACAAACGAGATCGCCATTGTCGGTGAGGCAAGAGGCCACGCCCACTCCGAGGCCACGCCCCCGCCCCCACCGATATAAAAACACTGAACAAAAGTGTTTCGCTGGAACCTTTTACCTCCTGAGGCGGAAGCCGGGAGCACCTTGATCCTCCTTTTTAAAACTTATCACTTGTGTCACGTTTAAATCTGTGTATTTTAAGCATCATGCTATTTCCTGGCAGTTCAAGACTCACTGTGTGCACTTCGAGCGCACCGCACAGCGGATCCTAGTGCTGTCAGCGGAGCCCAGGCACCAAAACAAACGAGATCGCCATTGTCGGCGAGGCAAGAGGCCACGCCCACTCCGAGGCCACGCCCCCGCCCCCACCGATATAAAAACACTGAATGAAAGTGTTTCGCTGGAACCTGTTACCTCCTGAGGCGGAAGCCGGGAGCACCTTGATCCTCCTTTTTAAAGCTTATCCCTTGTGTCACGTTTAAATCTGTGTATTTTAAGCATCACACTATTTCCTGGCAGTTCAAGAATCACTATGTGCACTTCGAGCGCACCGCACAGCGGATCCTAGCGCTGTCAGCGGAGCCCAGGCACCAAAACAAACGAGATCGCCATTGTCGGCGAGGCAAGAGGCCACGCCCACTCCGAGGCCACGCCCCCGCCCCCACCGATATAAAAACACTGAACGAAAGTGTTTCGCTGGAACCTGTTACCTCCTGAGGCGGAAGCCGGGAGCACCTTGATCCTCCTTTTTAAAACTTATCACTTGTGTCACGTTTAAATCTGTGTAGTTTAAGCATCACGCTATTTCCTGGCAGTTCAAGACTCACTGTGTGCACTTCGAGCGCACCGCACAGCGGATCCTTGCGCTGTCAGCGGAGCCAAGGCACCAAAACAAACGAGATCGCCATTGTCGGCGAGGCAAGAGGCCACGCCCACTCCGAGGCCACGCCCCCCGCCCCCACCGATATAAAAACACTGAATGAAAGTGTTTCGCTGGAACCTGTTACCTCCTGAAGCGGAAGCCGGGAGCACCTTGATCCTCCTTTTTAAAACTTATCACTTGTGTCACGTTTAAATCTGTGTATTTTAAGCATCATGCTATTTCCTGGCAGTTCAAGACTCACTGTGTGCACTTCGAGCGCACTGCACAGCGGATCTTAGCGCTGTCAGCGGAGCCCAGGCACCAAAACAAACAAGATCGCCATTGTCAGCGAGGCAAGAGGCCACGCCCACTCCGAGGCCACGCCCCCGCCCCCACCGATATAAAAACACTGAACGAAAGTGTTTCGCTGGAACCTGTTACCTCCTGAGGCGGAAGCCGGGAGCACCTTGATCCTCCTTTTTAAAACTTATCACTTGTGTCACGTTTAAATCTGTGTATTTTAAGCATCACGCTATTTCCTGGCAGTTCAAGACTCACTGTGTGCACTTTGAGCGCACTGCACAGCGGATCCTAGCGCTGTCAGCGGAGCCCAGGCACCAAAACAAACGAGATCGGCATTGTCGGCGAGGCAAGAGGCCACGCCCACTCCGAGGCCACGCCCTCCTCTTTGGCTTGAAATTATGTGCATCCACCGTACGCGCAGCGGACGGGCGCAGCGGGCGCGCCGTTTGCGCGCCGAAGGCGTGTCTAAGGCAAGCCCGTCTTCGCCCGTCCCCGCCAAGTCATCGCCTCTCGGCAGACCCCCTGCACAAAAACCACGGACAGCATACGTCTACGACAGGAACCTACTCTGGTCACTCAACCCAGGCCCACGATGTGACAAATTAGAGGGATGCATTGGACGAACTGCTCTTCAATGTAAGGCCTGTAAATTAGCTATACCTGAGCCATGCATACTGAGCCACAAAGCTACCAGAAGGAACCAGGCCTCTTTCACTATCTCTCAGCTCAACGTCAGGTCCTTGGTCAAACACCATGCGGAGGTAAAAACGCTTCTAATAGACGAGAACCCAGACATTATGTTTTTATGTGAAACCTGGCTTAGAGATGATCTAACCAGCATCGCCAATCTAACGTTAAGGAAAACATTACTGGCTGTGAATGTGCGCGTTTTAAAATCTCCACTAGCTCTCATTGCTCCCTTTCTGGCCTTTTTATCTACAGACCACCGGGGCCTTCCTCGAAATTCATAGAGGAGTTCCTAGAGACAGCCCATGCACTGATTACTAGCTCCGCTAATTTTACAATCCTAGGGGACCTTAACCTCCACCTAGACGACACCTTGGACACTATTATCAGCAATTTTCTAGTGGACCTATCAGCTCTGCAGCTGACCCCTCTCGTACAATCTCCCACGCATGTCGCTGGTCACATACTTGACCCGGTCTTTACCAACATCCCAGAAGCCAGAGCTGACTCCCCTAAGCCCATGGCCTGGACTGATCACTCTCTTGTCACATTTTCTATCCCGATCGCTACCCCACCCGACAAAAAGGCACCCGCCTCCTGCCTGAAATGGCCCTGGCACAAACTCCATAAAATAGACCTCTCTGGCAGTCTAGGCGAACCTAACTTTGAGGGTACAAACGGCATTGACACGTCGTATGCTGCCTTCCAAGAGTGGATCACCAAGGGACTGGATGCTATTATACCGGCCAAATGGACTAAAGGACGTAACACCCCCTCCAACCCTTGGTACGACGAGAATTTGAAATTACTTAGGAAAGAATGTAAGAGAGCGGAACGACATTGGAGGAAAGACTACAAGCACGAGTACAAAAACTCATACCTGGCCGTGCTCAAAGCATACCACAAAGCTATACGCGCAGCTCGTGCAGCCTTCTACGCTAAGAAGATCAGCGCAAGCCCCTACCCCGCGAAAACTATTTTCAAAATCGTCCAAAAACTACAAAGCGGCGGCAACCCTGCCTCTCACATCTCCTCTACTCAGCAGTGTGAAGACCTCGCCACTTTCTTCACTGAAAAGGTGAGGAAGATTTACAATTCCTTCACACATAACCCCCAGTACACCAACTCTCCCAAAGCCCCTTTCGAGGGCTCCAGGCTCACCTGTCTGCCAGCTATCTCTCATGAGGAGCTAGTCAAATTTTGCAGGAAGGTGAAATCCGGTGCCCCTACAGACCCTATGAGACCAGTCCATTTTCTGGGAGCTTTGGACTTCTTCCTCCCATCTCTGACCTCACTCCTCAATCTCTCCTTCGCCTCGGCCACAGTACCCATCTGCTGGAAACAGGCCTGGGTCACTCCCATTATAAAGAAACCCACCCTAGACCCCACCAAACCGGAGAACTACCGGCCCGTCTCACTGCTCCCCTGGGTGTCCAAACTAGCAGAGGCCCACGCGAACAACGTACTAAATGACCACATGGCGGAAAATAACATCCTGGACCCTTCCCAACACGGGTTAAGGCCGGGCCATAGTACGGAGTCCGCTCTCCTCGCCACCACTGGACATCTGCGCAAGATCATGGACACCGGTCAGAGTGCTGCGCTGATACTGCTCGATCTCAGTACGGCCTTTGATACGGTCTCCCATGACATCCTTCTAAGACGCCTGGAAAACATTGGGATCCAGGACCTGGCACTGGAATGGTTCCGATCGTTCCTCACGAATAGGTCCTTCCGGGTGTCAGCTCCCCCATTTATCTCCCAACCACAAGCTATAGGCCAAGGAGTCCCACAGGGCTCTGCCCTCAGTCCATCCCTTTTTAATTTATATATGCAGCCTCTTGCGGAAGTAGCCAAAAAGTGGGATCTCACACTGGTGTCGTACGCCGACGACACACAGTTGGTAATCACCCTCAACGAGGCGCCCTCCCCCGATGCCACTAGATTTAGGGATGGATTGGCCGCCGTCGCCAATTGGATGACTGCAAATTGCCTTCAACTTAATGCAGGAAAAACCGAGGTGCTGCTCCTGGGCAAGAACCCCAACAGCTGGAGTGACCTCTGGTGGCCCCCCTCACTGGGCTCAGCCCCTCCCCCCAAAACTCTGGCAAAAAACCTAGGAGTATGGTTGGACTCTGTGCTAAACTTCCAGACCCACGCCAAAAAAGTAGCCGCGACTTGTATTGGACTGCTGAGAAGCCTCAATCCCATTCTAGGCTTCTTCGACCCTAAAACGCGGCAACTCATCGTACAATCGACCATCCTTGCCCGGTTGGACTACGCGAGTATCCTGTTGCTAGGCGCGAACAAGGCTGAAACCAAGAGATTTCAACTAATACAGAACTCTGCGGCCAGGGCAATAGTAGGCCTTCCTAGAAGGTGCTCCGCGAGAGCCACCATTCACAGACTTCACTGGCTGCCCGTGGAAGCCCGCATCCAATTCAAAGCCCTCACCATTGCCTTTAAAATTCTGAAAACTGAGGGCCCCGAGCTCCTACGCTCGCTGTTAACACCCTGCATCCCCCAACGCAACCTTCGCTCTAGGGGGCAACACCTAGTCTTGGTTCCCCACACGAAGTTCTGTCGCATCGGAGGACGATCATTCAGACTGCTGGGGGCAAAGCTTTGGAACTCCCTTCCCCTCCACATCCGCTGCCTTGAAAACTTGTCAGCTTTTCGTAAAGCTATTAAAACTCACCTCTTCCCCCCCCTGTAGGCCTCCTTTTTTCCCCTTCTCAGTTGGTTATGATATTGTTCTTAGCGCCGGGACGCCCCGTCGCTGGGACAGCTGTCGCGCTCTACAAATACATAACAGAACATAACACATAACTAAGGCTACTCCTATCTATCACTAATTTCCCTATGCTAAAGACCACACGTCAGGAGTACCCTTCCGCAAGAACTGTTGGAATTATCTAACCCGATACCAGGGCACAGTGTTTCAGGAAGAAGGCCTCAGTGCATTAACAAATGCACCCTGTGTGAGTGTGCAGGCCTGCGCACTTCTCTCGGATGGCTATCTTCCTTCTCAGGATGAAAGTCGGGGACGGCAAAGCTGCATCTCAGTGACAGCACACAGCAGCTTCCACGATAACTCTTGCAGGAAGTAAAGTGCCTCTAACCGACTTCAGCATTGACGCTGTTGAAATAATAAAGCAGCAAGCTTATCATTCTGTGCCATAAGTGCAGAACAACATCTTTAATTAGTCTGGAAAGAAAGAGTCGTCTCCTACAAACAAAAATAAAACAAGGCATCACATTCTAATATGTCTGACCTAAGAACTAAATGTGCAGACAACCGGGTGACAATGCCAACATTGTAAGTTAAAAAGGAAAGCTAAAATGGAGACTTAATTAAGCTCTACTACAACTTAGAATCAGTAACAGACCAGAAGCACCTGAAAAACATTTACTCATTCAGAAACACTTTGATTGAGAGAAATCCAGACATATCACCTAGAATCATGCTTGTCCATCACCACCCCCTTTTCTGAATCGTTTTGTCCACCATAAGCGTGGAAGGGTATACTCAGATGTGAGTCCCTTGCTCATTGCACCATCAGGATTCAAGCAAGCCGGGCCTGAGACGGCTGTGATGCCAGAAACCGGTCCCCGGAAGCTTGTTGCCTTCCCAGTATAAGAATTGGCTTGGTAGTTTGGTCTGACCTGTTCCCATGATGCACTGGGCCAGGGACAGACTAATTTGCATGTAGCCAGGTTCTGAGCTGGGATGGTGCAGTGAGCTAAAAAACGGTGATGGATCAAGCCCTGATCTCTTGACTGGGTATGAGTGTTCTGTTTAATTCAGATACTCTGTCCATCACCACCCCCTTTTCTGAATCGTTTTGTCCACCATAAGCGTGGAAGGGTATACTCAGATGTGAGTCCCTTGCTCATTGCACCATCAGGATTCAAGCAAGCCGGGCCGAAGATGGCTGTGATGCCAGAAACCGGTCCCCGGAAGCTTGTTTCCTTCCCAGTATAAGAATTGGCTTGGTAGTTTGGTCTAACCTGTTCCCATGATGCACTGGGCCAGGGACAGACTAATTTGCATGTAGCCAGGTTCTGAGCTGGGATGGTGCAGTGAGCTAAAAAACGGTGATGGATCAAGCCCTGATCTCTTGACTGGTATGAGTGTTCTGTTTAATTCAGATACTCTGTCCATCACCACCCCCTTTTCTGAATCATTTTGTCCCAGACAGAGGCTTCAGGTAATCAACTTAATGCAAGAAAAGAAAAAAAATGTCTGCACTTCAACCAGGAATCACTTTCTAAGGATTCCTTTGCTAAAGTTCTCCTAGCGCAACAGATCGTAGCATGCCACAATCAACAAGGCTACTATATGTGATGAAACTGCCTTTATACCAAGCTGAATTATGTAAAAGAAGGAATTCTGATTTAGAACCTTGGAACACAAAAGGGAAGGCAGATTAACAAGCATGGAGGGAGCAAATAATTAAAAGGAACACCTCCTTACTTCTTAGAGATGCATTTAAAAGAAGGACGTAAAGTTCCTGATTTAGACATGGGTGCACTGTCTAAATCAGTTTTTGAGGAGTTCCCAGTCTCAGTTAGCTGCGATGCTATATGCAATTTGCATGCAGTTTTTAAGTTTTTGTGATAACTGGTCAGGATGGAATAATACTGGTTCCTGTCTACCTCATTATGTGAGGCGCGCTAGACTCTTTCCAGCTTTCTACACATTTTTTTTTCAATTCGCAGATCCTCCATGAACCAAGCTGCCTGTGGGTAAGTGGGGCAGCTCATATAGAATTTCACAGGTGCAATATGATCAATGGCTTTTACAATTGCCGAATTGTATTTGAGTAATGCCTCCTCAATATTGTCAGATTCGGTAAATTGAGGTTTTATAAAAATATTTTGAAAATTCTCCGCAGAGACTTTCTGCCATTATCTACGCAAAAATGCTGTGGCCGAGTTAGAACTTTTAGGATCCAAGAGGTCCTGAATATAAAATTCAATGACTGAATGTTCCGACCAATTGATTTGTTTGGGAGGTTCACACTTGATCTTGGGAGAGTTTGAGAATGTGATGTCCAGAGTGTGGCCGGCTACATGTGTTGGCCCTTCGTTAAGCTGAGTTAGGCCAAGTAAGGATAGATCAGCCAAGAGTGTCTGAGCATCTAGGTTGGTATTACTTTCACTATGGACATTAAAATCTCCTAGCAATAGAAAATTTGTACCTGTATTCATATAAGGGGCTAGTAATTCAACCAGTTGTAGAGAAAAGTTAGCTATAGGTCCTGGAAGGCGGTACATTAGTGCCCATTTCCAGCTAGTGTGTAAGGAAGCATTTATCCTAAAGACTAATACTTCCATAGTAGCGTCACTGCGTTGGTCTAAGACAGAGATGTTAATTCCGTCTTTTTGGACAATAGTGATACCACCCCCGATTACTTCCCAACGCATTCCCTAATAAACCCATAACCCGCTACAGTACTAAAGCGCAAAATTTAATCAAAATAAAATTAATAACTTCTAAAAATTATTAATACATTCATTATAATTCTCATGACGGAGCGGTTCTGTCATGAGCATCGGTAGGGCTGTGCTCATGACGGAACCGTTCCGTCATGACCACGCCCGTTTTCATTAGGGCCCAGCACCGGCGGTAAATGTGCACCGCACGGATGAGGTTAAATTACTTCCCACCCTATTCCCTTATAAACCCACAACCCCCTACAGATCTAAAATGAAAAATTTACTTAAATAAAATTAATAACTTCAAAAAATGTTATGCATGTATTAAAAAACAAGTGCAATACTGAGACAAAAAAATAGAACACATGCATTTAAAATAAATACTAAAATACAAAAACGATATTTTTAGCAACTATATTTTTGCTAACGATATTAATGACTTCGATAGTTTTTCTTTAAACAATATTAATGCCTTTGATATTGTTAAAAACAATATTACTTACCTTAGACTCGATATTCTGTAGTACGATATTCTGACAGTCAATATGTTTGTATCCTGATATTGTGCACTCGATATTAGGGCAAGTCGACAATAACAACTCGATATTCTGTCTGTTTACCACTATCAATCTATCAATACTGACTTGTCAGAAAAGAGGGATGAAGTGTTAAAGGGATTTTCCTACCCCTATCTGTGGGTATATGTGATAGTACATATTGGCCAAGATTCTTATGAGCCAGTAATAGGACCTGTCAGTGAAAGAATTAAACACTGCCAAAAGGTCAAATGTGATTTTAATATTTCCAGATTCTCTACAGTGTTTAAAAAACGTAGATCAGCTCTAAAACATGCATCTAAACACTGCACCTCTTATCTAAAAACACATAACCGGAGGAAACAAAAGGAAGCAACAATGATTTAGAGACATTCCTAAACAACCCTTATGATGGGTTTTATCAGTTATTTCAACCTAAAACTGGATAGCCGAAGTCTAGCCTTCAACTTATTCAGTATTGTGATGACAAGACACTGCCCTCCCCCCCACCCCAGGAGGCAACAATAAGGCACTAGCACCCCGAACTGGAACTAAAATCAAGACCATCAAAGTACAATTTATAGACATGCTTCACAAGACTGGTACTTGAGATATTTGTGACCATCGAGACAATTACACCAATTAGCCTATTAGTGGGAAGAGGGGTTTACACAAGGGTGGAATCCTAGGCCCTTAGGGTTCCTCAACGCAGACATACTTATCCTTTGGGGACAGTTATTAGAAGAATGCCTTCAACAGTCTCATATTTCAAACACCGACAGCCTTACACCTAAATACATTCAAGAACACAACGGCAAGTGTTCTGTTTCTACTGAAGAATTATAGAAGATTATGTGCACTGAAGATCTGCATTTGCACAGTCCCACTTCATGTGAAAAATTTGCACCACAAAACCTGCAAACACAGAAGACCTCAAGTCTACAATTATGGTGCACTTGATGACTAGGGCCCTTATTTATGAGGTCTTGCGTCAGTTTTGCGCCGCTGGTGCGTCACTTTTTGTGGCGCACCAGCTGCGTAAAAAATGCGCCTTGTTGCGCCATATTTAAAAAGTGACGCATCTAGGTAGATGCATCACTTTTTTAACCCCTGCGCCAAATTATACCTGCGTCAGGTATAATGTATGCAGAGGGGGCGTTCCCCCGCAAAAAGCCTCGCAATAGTGATGCAGTGAAATCTATGAGATTTCACTGCGTCACTTTTAGGATGCTGTTGCATCAAAATCTTGCGCTTGCCTTACAGCAGGCGTAAGACTGATGCAAGCCCTTTCACATGGGGCTTTCCCCATGTGAAAGGACGCATTGCTGGAGTTGCGTCATTTTGTGACACACTCCAGCAATGCGTCACTTTTGCTCTTACAGATACGTCAGAAATACTGACGTATCTGTAAGTCCTTGCGACATGATGCGCCATACATTAAATATGACGCATCATTGGTGTCGCAAGGAGTGCGCAGTGAAAAGTGACGCATCGCTATTTTCACGCAGCGATGCGTCACTTTTCATAAATGAGGCCCTTGGTCACTGTCCAAACAGGGTACTTTGGGAAACAATAGTTGCCCAGCCAGATATACAACTAGTTCTTCAACAAATATGCATTTCAGTTCCAACGCAGCAGAAAACTGAAAATGCACTATATGACATCTTGAACCTTTCAACATTAAATGATCTTTTAGTGAGAATTAGTGGCCCAAGCAGCATTAGGATAGCCAACCCAATTGCCCCACACTCAGTTCCTTTATATCCAACAATCACAATAAAGAATCACTCCAGATGTCAGACTTCACCAACTCTGACCTGTACTGAGGACCCCATAGCCTTCTTCCTGCCCTTAGTAGAACCGCCACAGCAAACTGGGTAAATCACTCGACCTCCTTGAAGAAAATGTGCTAAAATCAAATTAATAAGAACATCCCAATCTCTCTGGTGTTGGACACCTGAACCACAAACTCAAACGACAACAAGAGATTTATAAATGACTCAATTTGGTGGTCAGTAATGCAGTCCACTATGGAAGCAAAAGTGAATGGAGTCAGTCTACTTGCAAATACACCTGATACTCGAATAGACTTACTGCTGAATATGGCCTCCTTCGCTGTGGCAATCAGTGCTACATTAGGAAGAGTAAACAATCTAAGCAACTGTATAAAAGTAAAGGTTTTAGACAGAAACACTGATTGCTCATGCTTCACGCTACTAGACAAACTAGCAGCTCCCTGGGAGATAATGAGCAGCTTAGTATAACAAGGAAAACAACAAACAAAACAAGAACCAACACAAATATAAATACAAGAATAAAGCTTGAGAAATGCTCAGCTGCGGAAGAATAAAAACGCAGCGGTACCAAGGAGATAAACACCGAACAAGCACAAAAGATTGAAGTACTGGAAACAAAAAGCCTACCTGCCCAGACCCCAATGCAAAGACAATCTTGTAACTTCGAAGGTCAATCTAATTGATCGCCCATCAACGATCCAGATGCGATGAGAATCAGAACATCTTGTTCCCCTCCTAAGGCAGCAAAGCAGTTCAAAAAGGCTCATCTGCACCATTAAATGATTTTTCAGTATTGGCTGAACAAAAAGAGAATAAAACAAAGCTCACAGACAGATATAGTTAACAGACAAAGCCGACGCAGCGCAAGAAGACACGTCAATTCTCATTCTTTTCTCGGCCGTTTATAGCCATAAAAGCATGAAAAAATACAAATTAATGAAAAGGTTATAAAGCAAATAACTCCATCAAACTCATCATAATTTATAAGATAAATGATTCAATTACCATAAAGCATAATAGCTAATGCTCAAGAAAATAAAACTGTTGAATTAACCCCAGGCAAATGAGAATCCAACGTCTGCAGGGACATCAAATGTATTTACTGTCGGAATGTTAAAAAGCAAAATGGCCCTTGATGTGGTAACTACTGGACAATGTGTAGGAGCCTCAATTGACATACCAACAGACTGTGGGCAGTCTGACGGGAGAAGCAAGGGCACCAAGGATCAGAAGAAAACAAGTGGAGCCACCTCCAGTTGACTCAGTACATTGTAACTCTATGCACGTGAGGCCTCAAGGGAAAGGACTGACCCACTATTAAGATGACCCAGCATTGCTCTGCGAACAACTGATCCAAATTCAGGTGAAATCATTACACACTGATGATAAGAAAATACAACAACCTCAGTCAAACCTGGGATCACCCCCAAAACAGCCAATAAGGCACAACACCTCAATTCAATCAACGTTCCATGGTGGTACTACCTCATAGCTGACATAAGTGCTCCTCAAAGAGAGGGTCACAATGGAAAGGAAACAAAATGCAACACATTGACTGCTGTTGACAAAAACAGAACAACTGCTCAATAACATTTGCACACCCAGACAAATATGCACCCTCAAATAATAGATCCTGCTGCAGATACTGGGACATTAAACTAAGAGGCCTAGAAAGCTCCACCTGGTGGCACCTTTTGAAATGCCATTTCACTCCTGAATACAGGCCAAGTGACCCTGAAGATATACTAAACAGGGGTAACAGTCTAAATCACGTGAAGGCATTATAATAGCCCATTTCATTCAAAGAGAACTCCTCAGTAGTGTTCAACAGCACAACAGAGGCCACTGAAGTTACTTTTTTTTATCAGCCACAGGAAAACTAGCTTGAGAACACAAGGATTACTTTTGGAACTTGGGAATCATAATAAAACCACACAAGATGAAAGGTATTCCAATATACTTTAACATTCGTACAAAAAACCTTGCTAAAATTCACAAACCTGCAATTAGAATTCAAAGAAATCTGTTGTTACAAGAGCAATAAGCTCTGAGGGCCTCATTTATGAAAAGTGACGCATCGCTGCGTGAAAACAGCGATGCGTCACTTTTCACTGCGCTCTCCCTGCGACCCTAACAATGCGTCATATTTACAGTATGATGCATCATGTCCCAGGGAGTTACAGATACGTCAGTATTTCTCACGTATTTGTAGACGCAAAAGTGACGCATTGCTGGAGAGTGTCACAAAAGTGACGCAACTCCAGCAATGTGTCCTTTCACATGGCAAATTCCATGTTGTTAGTGCCTGCGTCAGTCTTACGCCTGCCATGAGGCAGGTATAAAATTTTGACGCATTAGCGGCCAAGAAATGGTGCCGTGAAATCTTATAGATTTCACTGCGTCACTTCTATGACTCTTTCTTGCGTAAAAACACCCCCCTGCATACATTATACCTGGCGCAGGTATAATGTGGCGCAGGGGTTTACAAAGTGACGCATCTACCTAGATGCGTCACTTTGTAAATATGGCGCACCAAGGCGCATTTTTCACACCTCTGGTGCGTCACAAAAAGTGACGCACCAGTGGCGTAAAAGTGACGCACAGCTACATAAATGAGGCACTGAGTCTTTTTGGCGCCCTGAGGCAAATACTGACCCCTGGTGGCCAGAAAGGGAACAAGTATGAGGGTGTGAGTTTCCTAAAGTCAAATACAGAAGAAAACTGGTCATAGCTGTCCCCGGCAATAAAGCCTTGTCCTTGTGCAGAGAAAGGTTTAACCTGACCCGATTTGCAAATTAGTAAAGTCCTGGCGCATCAGTGGAGTGCGAAAAAATTAGCTCTGACACGTTCTCTTGAATCACATAAAGGACTTTGAGCATGCAAGCCTAAACGAAACCTGGAGCTTGGATTCCTCTGCCGGGCTTCAGCGAAGTTTCAATGCCAGCACCTAAACAAATTAACTGGAGTACTTCAGAGGAGGTCTTACAGGATATAATGAAAATACTCTATATACAGTATCAACAGCGTGGCTCCTACAACTAATTTCATGCTAAATATAAATTGACCTTTTCATTAAACTTGATGGAGCTGTACAAACTAAAACATAATATATTCACATTCACCCATCCACATCAATTTCCAAGATATTATTTCAAGCAGTTCTGAAAACTCAAGCAAGCTTTGACATGAACACGTCGACCCACTCCCTGATGACAATTATTTATATATTTATTTATTTATTTTATTTTCAAATTCGTAAAGCGCAATAGCTGCCCCAGCAACGGGGCGTCCCAGCGCTACCTAAGGTACTTCAACTTGAATCTGTTTTTCGAATGCCCCCAAACTCAGTGCCGGATTACCAAATACGTCATGTAGGCTCCGGCCTAAGGGCCCCACTCCTTTTAGGGGCATGTGACAACAGATCAAAATAATATTGATTTAAACTTGAAATTGATCATCAACGACTTGTGAATGACTGAACTGACTTGCCAATATGGTCACTGAATACGAGGTCTTACAAAAGGTAGACTTCCACGTTTTCCTGAAAGATCTTACCACAAATAATGCACGCCACAGGTTCTTTTACCGCCCCTTTTGCTTGTGAAAAAGAATGTAAATGTAAGTTAAATTCTGTTCAGTTTCCTAAAGAGAATACCACAATTCACTAGCATTACTTGGGAGATGTAAAATCCACCACATGCCATCAATGCAAAGTGAACAGTGAATCATTACTTCACATCATCTGCATTTCCCTAAAATGAGTGGCCTCTGTGTGAAAATTCTGCAAGATTCCTTTTTGAAGTTAAATCTCAAGGAATTGTAGGGAGGCAGTGATAGCATGTTTGATTGATGTGGATTCCCAAGTGATTGGTGGCTTTTATAAAATTCTTGGAAACTGTAGCAATTATTATCAAATTGACAGAGGTGTATAAAATACCAAATGTTGTTTTTTAGTTTTGATAATGTCTTTTAATCCCTTCTGAATTGTATTATGCAAAGATGTTAACTGTTCTACATTGAAATGAGTTGAAATAATTGTGTAATACATATTTTACTTACTTACTCATCTTGGACTTCTGTCCTTTGTCCTCTGCCCAGGGCTGTGGGTCTTAAGCGATTCCTGCTTTTATCTGAGGCTGTGCACATTGATTTAAGGATGACACCCTGCAAAAAGGCTAGTTCAAGTTCAAGTTCAGGTATTTGTATAGCGCACTGCTCACCCAGAGGGTCTCAAGGCGCTTGGGTAAGGGGTTCATTATTTGTCGAATAGCCAGGTTTTAAGTTCTTTTCTGAAGAAGATGTGGTTTTGAGTAAGGCGGAGGTGAGTGGGGAGTGAGTTCCAGGTCTTGGCGGCAAGGAAGGAGAAGGATCTGCCACCCATGGTGGATTTTCTGATGCGCGGGACAGCGGCGAGGGCTTGATTGGACGATCTTAGTTGGCGGAGGGGTTTGTAGAAGGACAGTCGAGTGTTGAGGCATTTGGGTCCTAGATTGTAGAGGGCCTTGTGTGCGTGGGTGAGAAGGCGGAATGTAATTCTTTTGTTGACGGGAAGCCAGTGGAGGTCTTTTAGGTGTCCGGTGATGTGATTTTGGCGAGGGATGTCTAATATTAGTCTCGCTGATGCGTTTTGGATGCGTTGGAGTTTTTTCAGTGATTTTGCTGTTATTCCGTCGTATAGTGTGTTACCATAATCCAGTCGACTCTTGAGCAGTGCGTGGGTGACAGTCTTTCTTGTCTCGAGGGGGATCCAACGGAAGATCTTTTTGAGAATGCGGAGTACGTTGAAGCTGGAGGATGAGACTGTGTTGACTTGTCTGGACATTGAAAGAGAGGAGTTTAGGATGAAGCCAAGGTTACGTGCATGGTCTGTGGGTGTGGGTGCTGTGCCCAGAGCGGAAGACCACCAAGAGTCGTCCCAGGCAGAGGGGGAGGATCCTAGGATGAGCACCTCCGTTTTGTCTGAGTTGATTTTTAGGCGGCTAAGTTTCATCCATTCGGCTACTTCTTTCATGCCTTCTTGAAGATTGGTTTTGGCGGTGTTAGGGTCTTTGGTGAGGGAAAGGATTAGCTGGGTGTTGTCGGCGTAAGAGATGATGTTAAGGTTGTGTTGACGCACGATGGAGGCAAGTGGTCTCATGTAAACGTTGAAGACGGTGGGACTGAGTGAAGATCCTTGTGGTACTCCGCAGATGACTTTGGTGGCCTCTGATTTGAAGGGGGGAAGGCGGACTCTCTGGGTTCTCCCAGTGAGGAATGAGGTGATCCAGTCCAAGGCTTTTCCTTGTATTCCGATGTTGCTGAGGCGTTGTATAAGGGTGCTGTGGCAGACTGTGTCGAAAGCGGCGGAGAGCTCGAGTAGAATGAGGGCCACTGTTTCACCGTTGTCCAGTAGTGTTCGGATGTCGTCAGTCGCTGCAATGAGGGCGGTTTCGGTGCTGTGTTTGGCTCGAAATCCAGATTGAGATGGATCGAGGGAGTTGTTGGATTCAAGGAAGGCAGCGAGTTGGTTGTTGACGGCTTTCTCGATGACTTTGGCTGGGAATGGGAGGAGGGATATGGGTCGGTAGTTTTTAAGGTCAGAGGGGTCTGCTGTGGGTTTCTTCAGAAGGGCGCTGAGTTCGGCGTGTTTCCAGCTTTCTGGAAAGGTGGCAGAGTTGAACGAGCAGTTGATGACATCTCGGAGATGGGGTGCGATGATGGAGTCCGCTTTGTTGAAGATGTGGTGGGGGCAGGGTCAGTTGGCGAGCCAGAGTGGATGGAGTTCATTAGGTGGATGGTGTCTTCAGTGGTGATTGGGTTCCAGGCGGTAAGGTTGTTAGTTGGCGGAGTGGGATCTGAGGAGGGTGGGGGGGGTTGATTGCTGGGAATATTTTCGAAGCTGTTGTGGATGTCAGCAATTTTGTTGTAGAAGAAGGAGGATAACACATCGCAGAGGTCTTGGGAGGGAGTGATGTCGTTAGATGCTGCGGTCGGGTTGGTGAATTCTTTGACGATGTTGAAAAGTTCCTTGCTGTTGTGAGTGTTGTTGTCGATACGATCCTTGAATGCTGATTTCTTGGCGGATCGAATCAGTTGGTGGTGTTTGCGGGTGGCTGCTTTAAGGGTGGACATATTGTCGGTGATTGGGTTTTTTCTCCATGTTTTCTCCAGGGTGCGGCATAGCTTCTTGGATTTTTTAAGGTCATCGTTGAATCAGGTAGCCTTTTTGCTGGCTGCTTTGATCTGGTGTTTTTTCAGGGGTGCTAATTCGTCAGCAGTGTGGGTGATCCGTTGCTTGAGATTGGTGGCCGCTTGGTTTGGGTCCAATGAGAGGGTTGGAGGGTTTTGGTTGAGTGATGTGAGGAGTTGGTCGGAGGTGATTTTGTTCCAGTTTCTCCGAGGAATAGGTTGTGGGCGGTTGTGGGTCAGGGTGGTGTTGTAGCTTAAGTGAACACAGCTGTGGTCCGTCCAGTGGAGAGCTGTGGTGCGATCGAAGGAGATGTGCTTGCAGTAGGTGAAGATAGGGTCGAGCGTGTGTCCGGCTACATGGGTGGGGGTGTCAACAAGTTGTTTGAGTCCGAGATTGGCCAGGTTATCCAGAAGGGTGGTGGTGTTGCTGTTGTGTTTGTTTTCAAGGTGGTAGTTGAAGTCTCCTAAAAGAATGTAGTTCTCGGAGGCGAGGGCATGTGGGCTGACGAAGTCGGTGATGTCATCGCTGAATTGACTGCGGGTACCTGGAGGCCTGTAGATGAGGGTGCCTCTAAGTGTGGTCCTAGGGTCGGTGTGGATCTGAAAGTGGAGATGTTCGGCGGTTGCAAAAGTATCATCGGAGCTGGTCGTGATTTTGATGGTGTTCTTATGGATGATGGCGTTGCCTCCTCCTGTTTGATTGGTGCGGTCTTTACGGGTAATCTTGTAAGCGTCCGGTATGGCTATGGCGATGTCGGGTGCTGATGATGTGTTCATCCATGTTTCAGTGAGGAAGGCGATGTCCGGTGACGCAGTGTCGAGAAGGTCCCAGAGTTCTGTTGCGTTTCCGTGGACCGAGCGGGTGTTGAGCAGGATGCATTTCAGGCGGTTAGAGTCGGAGCTGTGTGTGGAGGGAGTGGATTTGGTGAGGGTCCTGAAGCAGTTGAACTTGCAGGAGAGGCAGGCGAATGGGCCGTGGGTATGTCCTGCGGTGGCTTTGCAGCATTGTGGAGCGCGTCCGGGGTTGAGGGCGAAGAGAGTTGCGGTGTCATATGTGACTCTAGTGGACTGGGTACGGCGGGGGCCAGGGGGTCTGGCGCCGGGCGCGGGCCAGGTGCGGACGGGCGTAGACGGGCTTACCTTTGGCGCACCTTCGGCGCGCATGGGGCGCGACCGCTGCGCGTGAACGCTGCGCGCAAATGCCTCTGTCATTAATGGATGGTGGAAGGGGGAGGGGTGAGGGAGGGGCAGCTGGGAGGCGGGAGCGGGGCGGAGGGACGGGCCACAAGGCACAACAACAACAAGATGGCAGCAAAAAGGCAAGCGAAAATAGGACAGGGGCCACAGTCAGGCACCAAGTATATTTATCTATCAAAATAGCGACCAATATAGCGCTATGAAATTTTGGAGGCACAAAATGAATTATGGTCAATGCGAGCACAGCACAATGCACAGACAGTCAACAGAGCAGCAGAGCAGCAGAGCGCCACGCTCCCAATGAAGCACAGAACAAGCAAAGTAATCACGAGCAATACACAATGTGAGGGCAGAGCAGCAGAGCGCTACGATATGGCAAGAGGAGCAGAGCGCTGCGCTCTTAGTGAAGCGCCAAGCAGATTTAAGATAATGCAATGCAGAGCGCTACGATACCCAGCGAAGCACAGGACAAGCAAAGTAATCACGAGCAAAACACAATGTGAGGGGAGAGCAGCAGATCGCTACGATATGGCCAGAGGAGCAGGGCGCTGCGCTCTTAGTGAAGCCCCGAGCAGATTTAAGTTAATGCAATGCAGAGCGCTACGATACCCAGCGAAGCACAGGACAAGCAAAGTAATCACGAGCAAAACACAATGTGAGGGCAGAGCAGCAGAGCGCTACGATATGGCCAGAGGAGCAGAGCGCTGCGCTCTTAGTGAAGCGCCGATCAGATTAAGTAAATGTGAGCAATGCAGAGAGCTACTATACCCAGTGGTCAGGGAAGCGTGGGGGAGCGATCGCTGCTGATTGAATTCAGGGCGGTCACAGCGTTTCCGACTACGTCACGGCCTACAGAGTCTACCATGATTTTCAGCTACATCCCAGTGAATCAGAGATTAATCTTTAGTGGGTTCTAGTAACACAGCGTACAGCCGTCCCACTGGACCCTCTACTCAGTCCCACTGGATCCTCTACTCAGTCCCACTGGATCCTCTACTCAGTCCCACTGGATTCTCTACTCAGTCCCACTGGATCCTCTACTCAGTCCTACTGGATCCTCTACTCAGTCCCACTGGATCCTCTACTCAGTCCCACTGGATTCTCTACTCAGTCCCACTGGATCCTCTACTCAGTCCCACTGGATCCTCTACTCAGTCCCACTGGATCCTATACGCAGTCCCACTGAATGCTCTACTCAGTCCCACTGGAATCTCTAATCAGTCCCACTATATCCGCTACTCAGTCCCACTGGATCCTCTACTCAGTCCCACTAGATTCTCTACTCAGTCCCACTGGATCCTCTACTCAGTCTCACTGGATCCTCTACGCAGTCCCACTGAATGCTCTACTCAGTCCCACTGGATTCTCTAATCAGTCCCACTATATCCTCTACTCAGTCCCACTGGATCCTCTACTCAGTCCCACTGGATCCTCTACTCAGTCCCACTGGATTCTCTAATCAGTCCCACTATATCCTCTACTCAGTCCCACTGGATCCTCTGCTCAGTCCCACTGGGTCCTCTACTCGGTCCCACTGGATCCTCTACGCAGTCCCACTGAATGCTCTACTCAGTCCCACTGGATCCTCTACTCAGTCCCACTATATCCACTACTCAGTCCCACTGGATCCTCTACTCAGTCCCACTGGATCCTCTACTCAGTCCCACTGGATCCAACACTCCCAGAAGAAATCCCTTAAGCAGAAACATCTTCAGACCGAGGTACTTGCATAAAAGCCCCCCGTGCTCTAACACCCCCGCCGCCATCTGACCGTTAGTGCTTCTCGTACTACTATCTTTTTGGGGCCGTCTATCCTTTGTCAGAGTCCCTACAGTCAATGGCTGTGATCCTAACCTTGCACTGTAGAGACCTGCTTGTTGTAGGACGTTTGCGGCCTTTATCAGATGAAACCTAGCTGACATGCTATCGCAAACTCCTGAGGCTATCGAGTGGCCAATGATAATGTACTGCATTTGAACAATTTCTTGGCATGTACTCACTGTCTTTGGCTATACTTCCATCATGGAAACAAATTATGCATCTGGAGGAAACCAAATGTTTCTTGTTTTTATAAGGCTTTTTAAAAACCGGCAAAAGCTGCATATCCCTCAATAACACAATGGTTTTAGAAGCTGAATCCCTTTTTGGACACACATTAGCAATGATATAACATCATTTAGTACGAAGAAGGAGCCTGTGCAAGTGCAGAAGACAATTGCTTCTGTTTCAGTGAAGACTTGATAGCAATTTCTGAAACTGTATGGAGAACTTCAAAACCACCAGTTTTCTAATATCTTGTGTGCCCATGGAGCGGATAACCATTCACAAGCCGTTCTGGGCAATCTTTGGGCTGTAATCCAGTAGGACTCATCTGCTTCCTCTGCAGGACAGAAGATCTTGCTGGCCAACACACGTCTTTCATAGTTATGTGATTCAGGAACACTCAATCTTCTCCCGTCTAGACGTCATTTGGATTAGCTACTGTCCAGACAAATGAAGCAGCATTGGGTGTGCCTCTCGCAGAGGAGAGAAGTAATGTGACCAGTTATAACCCCAGATACCAATTGTCATTTTTATTGACACTGCCAATCATCCTTTTACACAGACATTGGAAAGTTCCTGTCCTGTGACATAGAACCCAGAGGCAGATGGAAGCCCACAGTGTTGGGAGCGGGGTGGTATTAGGTGTCATTGCTAATTCCAGATGTTTGTTAAGAAACCTGCTCACAAATGAGATATAGATAACTTCCCCTCAATTCAAACAACGTACCCATAATGCTTTACAACACATTATTGCAACGCTATTTCAGGTGTGTGAGCGGGTCTTCCTGTGTTGCCAAGGAGCTTCCCTCCCCATACATGTTGTAGATAAAATGTCACATCCTTCTGGTGAAATGGTAAACTGTGCATAATTCACAAGTAAATAAAGTATTAGCAGAGGGAGGGCATTAACATACTGAAGGCTTTCAGAGAATATGCTACTTAAAAGAGTCTCTACTATGTGCATTACACATGATTCATTTATCCAAAAATAGGTAGTACACTAAGTGTGCAATGCCGCCGTACGGCAATCTGCCCAAATTTGCCATCTGTGCAAAGACGCAGGGCACAGCAGTACTTCCAGAAGGCACAAAAAGTACCCATATTCAAACTTTTGATGTAAATTAATCAGTTTTCTCCTCTGGTGCACAACAAAATCCAAACAAGAAAGACCCAGAAGGCACCACATATTGGTGCTCAGTCTGTGTATCTATCTAGGCACCACACATTGGTGCCACTGCCTACCAGTACATGTGTGTGTGTATATATGTGGTACTTGTATACTACCATTTTTGGCAGAGAACCACAATACAGCCACAACCAGAACTCTAGAATGGGATGCATTCAAGGTAGTGACGAGGGGTGTTAGTATGGAGGAGATAACTGGGATCCATAGGACCCTATAAAGGGAGCTGAAACAGAAGCTTGTCCCACTGATTTGGGGAACAAGGCAGAACGTGATTCTGCATTCATTCCACCCTACACAGAAGCGCAAACTACTTATGCTGCTCTCCTTGAATGTCTATATTTTAGCTTCGGAGCGAATACTACCCAGTGATGGGGACAAATCTGGGCGCTTGTTCAACTGGTTCATCAAACAGGATGCTTCTACTGGCCCCAGTACAGAAATTTGATCACATTTGGACGCAGTGGTGCATTACCAAGATAAAATCTTTCAGGAGTTCATAACTTTTTATTCTGCTGCTCCTCAGATGACTCATCAGGTGTCATATGAGCTTTCCTGGTAGAACTAACACTCCCACTTATCCCTGCCACTACCAGAACAGCCCTAGATGCCCAATCTCAACACAGGAGGTGACACAAGCCAATTTTGACCCAGCGCATAACAAGGCCCCCGGACTCGATGGCCTCCATCTAGAATACTATGCCACATTCTCTACAATCGTCTCACCCCAACTTACAGGGATGTATGAAGCCGCTCACCATTCTGGAGAATTTCCCCAACCCCTGTAGGAATCCCTCCTGGTCTCCATCCCTAAATCTGACCAGGACCCTCACTATTAGGATCATACAGAGCTATAACCATTGTCGGCACTGTTATAAATGCCTGTGTAAAATTCTTGCTAGCAGGTACTCTCAGGTTGTCCCACTGCTTATACATGCAGACCAGAATAGGTTTTTCCCAAGCCGAAACACATCCCAGAATATTCAGCACCTCTTTGACATCCAGAACCATATTCAAGACCGCATTGCAAGCATTGCTTGCCTCATACTAGACCTATAGAAGGCGTTTGATATGCTTTCCTGGAATTACCTCTTTCTAGTACTTACCCACATGGGCATTGGAAAGCGCCTGCTTGAGTACACTCGATTGCTATATAGGAATCAAACATCCCGGATTGGGCTGGGCCTCCTCATCTCTGCTTCTTTCCTGCTGGTTGAGGAACCCGACAAGAATGCCCGCACTCCCCCCTACTGTTTGCGCTAGCCATGGAGCCGCTGGCCATTCGGCTTTGATGGGAGGGTCAAATATGGGGTACACCCTTAGTAGATCATACAAGCACTTGTATACTGTTGCGAGGTAAAAACTGCCCTTAATCTGCTCCAAAACACTCTGTTCAGCTTTGCAAAACTTCTGTGCTGTGGGTCAATTGAACTAAGAAGGTGATCTATTCACTTTGCCCCAGTCAACTGCCATGAACCATATATTTTGGCAAGGCACAGCTTCACTGTTGGCGAGAGGCAATCCTCTACCTGAGCATCCGACTGCACCACGCTCCTCTTGACCTGTACAAAGGGAATCTCTACAGGACTCTGGCTGGCATCCAATCACATGTCACCTTCTAGCAATTCCTCCCCTTGCTCCAAATACGTTAATAAGCCCTAGAGAAGATGATAATTTGACCTGGACTGGTATACTACTTCGCTAGCGTTCCTATTGTCCCCCCCCATAGTTTGTCACTGACCTAGACTCCCTCCTTATATAGGGGTCCATATGGCGCTGCCTGGCCTTCAAGAAATGACAAATCTCAGTGGGCCAAGGGGGACTTGGCGCCCTCTCCTTTGAAGCATATTATACAGCTGGACAACTGCAATGGCTCTCGCCCTGGACTGCAGGCAGACACATGGGAGAGGCTAGCAACTCCCTGGGAACCCACTCGATTAATACAGTAAATAACAGCATCCTCCCTTTCTCCTTGGCCCCTACAGGTGACAGCTGCACATGCATGTATGCTTTGGCTATGCCGCCTATTCCATGGCAAAACTTACAACAACCCTCCATGGCAAAACTTACAACTCTGAGCTCCCCTTGGTTGGCCTCCCTCATTTCCCCTTTTTTTCTGCAGCTGACATGAAAACTTGGACAATGTGCTGCTTGCACATGATTGGTGACATCTACTCTAAGGGGCTAATTCCTCTACTTTGACCAGCTGACCACAGATCATGGTCTCCCCTAGGCCAGTTCCTTCCATACAGGCAAGTCCATAACACCTACCGCACCTTGGAGTCAGAACCTACTACCCATTCGGTGCTGCAGACCATGCTTACAATAGGCATAGGCAACCATCTTATCACCTAGCTCTATGAGGTCATTCACAACCTCTTGAAAGCTCATCTGACTGCATTGAGAATAAATGGGAGGAGGACTTTGGGACGGAGGGCCCTTCATGATAAGGAGAGGGAACAAGCACTCCTCCTTGCCAAGTGCACACTAACACTCCATTGGCTCTCCCCAACGCCTCCACCAATGGAGGCATGGCAGGGGGCACTGTGCCACACATCCATTATCTCCCCATCTCCCTGCAGTGGGCCACCCTACTCATGGATTTTCAGCAGAGTGAGCAACTATAATATGCGTCCTTGAGAACACTTTCACCTGCAATGCTAGCCCCTGCAAAACCACAGCCAATGCTTAAGACGGTATTTCATTCCTATTACTTTTACTTGCACCCTCACTCCTCCCTCACATCTCTCCCCTCCTCCCCTACACTTCATTCTGTAGCTGGTGCCCCATCCTAAATTATGCCAGCACCCTCTACCATGTGTCATCCCATACCCTAGGCCACTCTCAAAACAGAGATCCACCCATTGCCAATGCCCTGGCACCATCATTGTGTCCTTTCTCAAATAGCACTTTGCGCTCCAAAACATGCACATGATATTCTTTACTCATCTCTCAGCACTATCTAACGCTTATGTTCTTTCTGTGCAATGAGATCCACTGTATTGCTGTGAACTGAGCTGTCCTATTGGCTCTACTGTATATGTTACACAACCAAATACAAATACGCTTAAAAAAGAATATGGTACTCGTATACTGCAAACCTGGCCAAAATCATCAAAGCACTATGCAAGATCATAGGCATGGGAGCAGCTGACTGATAGGCGTGGTAGCAGGGTTGTGGGAGCAGAAGTGGTCTGTTACTGCATGGAGATGTAGTGTTCCTTAAATAGGCTCATTTCCACTCTTTCCTAAACTGGAGCCATATTCGGGCCGTCCAGATGGATACAGGGATGTTGTTCCAGATCCTCGGTGCAGGGATTAAAAAGGCCTGTTGTCTTGTTTTTTCTTTTTTAAAGTTTTCCTTCTCAGCCCTGCATCCTATCTTTCGTCTCTTGTAGTGAGCAGGGAGACTTAGGACATTGGGTTTTTGATTGAGGGGGTGAAGACCCTGTTCAAGCAACAACTAGGATTCCTATCAAGGTGAACCCCAAAGTCACAAAATCAACCTGGCCTTAACCCTGTGGTGGCTTAGCATAATGTAATGTAATGTAAGGGAGTACTTATATAGCACGGCTGCCACCCAACGGGTATCCTGGCGCTGGCCTAACTTGGAGACAATGTATTAAAGGCCTTATGACTACGGTGGTCCATCGGACTGCCGTAGCCATGGTGGTGGTGCAGGTACTGCAACCCTGGCGTTCTGACCACCCTATTACGACTTGGGCGATCGGACCGCATTAGCATCACTACAGCCGCTGGAGATCAGAGGTCCCTGGTGGTTTTACATTGGTCTTGAGATCGCAAAATGCTTGCAGGGGCCACTGTGGCCTGCTATGCAAAGTGCAAGTTTCCTCTCCACCACGCCCCAGTTGCCTCTGCGCTAGGGGATGAATGCAGGGGGGTAGATGGTGTGCCCCCGTCTGCATTCACCCCTGTTCCCGCAGGGTATGGAGGTAATAGTCCATGGCCTCTAGGAACCAGCAATGATGCACCCATTGTGATGCCTGCTATGGTTCTTCTATGAGCCTTTAAACAAGCACAACCATAGACCAGCCACTGCAGGACCACTGGACCTGGATTACAGTGAGAATCTGGTGGGCGGTCTAATTATGGGTTTGGGTGTGCAGGAGCTGGGTGCTGGCGTGGTAGCCCACTCCAACACCACCAAAGTCATATTAAGGCCCAACGTATATATGCAGCCCACAAACAGTAATAAAGGGAAGACACAGCACAAGAAAAATCCCACCCCAGTTTAGAAAAATACAAAAAAAAATTTAAAAATCGACACCAGAGCGACACAAAACCAATTACTAGAACTGGAGTTATGAAGTTTTAAATCTTTTTGTAAAAACAAGTGACTAAATTATCAAAGTGCCAACTGTGAGCATATAGTTGTATGAGATCGGGGCATAGTCAAAAGTTATGTTTGACCACGATGGAGTGTGGTACTGACACATGAGGTGGATTGGTGTCTGGTCTCTGCTAACTTCAGACTTGAAAGAATTTTTGAAGAAAAATGTCTGAGAAGGTAAAGTTCAGCGGGGCAAGGCAGCTGGTGTCACAAACACCCCCTGTACTCTTGTACCCATGACCCTGGGGCCTACCTGTGTGACTTTCCAGTATTCTAATAAGCTTCTAGACATTCCACTGTATTTATATACTGATTTACTCACTATTGGACACTATTCAGAAATTCACATCCATGACAGGTTTTGTGGAAGCCAGTCTGCTTGTTCTAAAAACTCCATTACCTAGATTTCCCTGCTCACTGCCTCATCTCCACCCCTGCTGGCCAAGGATGGGTGGAGGAAATGGGTGGAGGAATCCGGCACACCAGTGGCTGGCAGATGCTAGCCGGCTCACACCAGAGGCATGTGATCACAGCTACCTCTTTTAAACCCCATTTTTCTTTAGCCCAGGTTTGGTCTTGTAGCTGTGCTCCCGTTTGGCTGCTCCCTTGTTTCCTGAGCTGTTGCCATCCTTGTTTCAAGAGTTCATAAGCTATAGTTATTCCTTATTTCCTGCTCCTGAGCTGTATCTAATTTTGTTTGTCTCTGAACGAGCACTGCCTGCATTGCTAGCTTCAATCCTGAGCTGTAGCTAATCCTTGTTACTGAGCTAACACTTACAGCAGCCCGCCTTTGATTCCTGAGCTGTAGCTATTCCTGAACTAGCACTACTTTCAGTGCTACCTTGAATTCTGAGCAAGCAATTTTAGTGCACCCTTGAACTCTCTCTTTCTGTGTATACCCTTTTCCCTGTGCCTGCTCTCCTTCCCTTTCTTCCATTTTCAAATTTGCTCCTTCCCGTTCCTGTTGTCCTAGCTTCCATTGACCTTGTGTGGTTTGTACTTGCTTTCTCCCAAGTGTGCCCTTTTGTTTTCTATTTTCTCCAGGTAAGCACTCCTCCTTGCTAGCTCCTTGTCCATTCATTGCTGTGTATTTAGTTCTCCATCCTTGCTACTATCGTCTTGCATGTTCCTGTTTGATCCATGGGCACAGCTGACGGCCAAGGTGGTGTTTCTTGTCCACTGTGAGCATTGCCTTTGAGTTACTCTTATAACATCATCATACCTACCAGCACCACAGACCCCGCCTTTGCACCTATACCAATTATGTGGGTATTTGCGGTCAGTATCTGTAACAGCAATTGCAACAGCAATTGAGGATCTTATTGACTTTCTATAATATCATGTGGAACTCCCGAATGCTTTACCCCACAATCCATTTATTGTTATTGTTGGTATGTTGGTATATATATATGTATATATATGTCTTGCAAGCCTGTCCTTGGCGTTAGTTAGCCTGAATGCCAAATTGCCTCTTGAGTGCCTGTCCTTTCTGAGCCTTAGCTCTTTGTTCCCTTGTGCAGAGCCTCTCTTTGCATCCCTTTCTTCTCTGACTCTATGTGTGGTCTTGGGCAGCTCTGTTCCCAATATTCTGCCTACTTTTCTTCTCTGCCACCAGTCCTTGCCAGTCCCTGTGAGCTGGGGATGTCTGAGGAGGAAGTGTCATTGGGGAGCTTCTGAAAAAGATCCAGTGAAGATTTCTACATCCAAACCAAGTTACTTTTTTGGAAGGTGAAAAACTCCAGTGGGGCCAAAGCTGCAGGCTGTAGCGAATGAGGGCTCCATGAGACTGGATACCCTTCTAAATAGCAGCTGCTAAACAGAATTTATTGGTGTGGAAAAGACTGTATTGAGGCAATCCACCTCGGATTGAGTAATGAGCAGAGAGTGCCAGGTCTCCTGTCGGTTCTCAGGCTACGTTTTGGTGGAAAAGTTTTCCAAGTTTCTGTGTTTTGCTATTTGAGCACCTTTAGCACTACATCCAAGGGTCCAAAACTGGGCCAAAACCCCTTGGAGGGCAGGACTCACCCCAGACAGGGCTGTTGGAGCTTTTTGTGTTCTTGTAATTTAAAACAGGAAGCCATTCTACTAGCCCTTGGAGTCACTCTGGTAGTCCTAGGATCAAGCAGCAGGGCAGGCCTCTAGCAGCAGGGCAGTCTTCTGAGGGTACAAGGCAGGCTTCAGTAAGAAGGGAAGTCCTCTGGTAATAGCAGGCCAGTCCTCTAAAGTACCAGGCAGTCCTGGATCTTTTGCAGGTCAAGGAGTGAACCCAAGAGTTGGCCTAATGGTCTAATATTTATACCATGTGTCAGCCTTTGAAGTGGCAGAAACTTCCTGACCTGTGTACGTCCGGTTTTTGGAACATCCCCACTGACAACAATATGTCAACTTTCTAAAAGTGGCATATCAGAAATGAGGCTTAAAAGGCAACTTTTCCTTTAGAGAGGATTTCAAATTCTTTTGAGACTAAACATGACATTTCTAAAAATTCCTAATCAAACATGATAACTTATTAAATGCAATATTGTACCCCAATGTTATCCTTTCGGAGAAGTAGGCCTCAAAATAATGAAATACGAATTTAGGAGTTATTCAGTACCAGGACATGTAAAACCTAAATGAATCTGTACAATGTTTCTAAACACAATGAACCCTGTCCCATGGGCTGTTTATGGCCTATCTAAGGGTGACTTATATTAAATAAAAAGAGAGGTTTACACCTAGCAAAATATTTATTTTGCCAGGTTGACTTGCCAGTTTAAAACCGCACACAGGCTACAATGGCAGACCTGAGATGTTTTGAAAAGCTACTGAAGTGGATGGCACAATAAGTGCTGGGGGTTCCACTAGCGGTACAAAAGCGGGTGGTGATAGACCGAGCATCTGAATCAATCAAACACTCACATCCAGTCAAGAGATCTGGGCTTAATCCATCACCGTTCTTTAGCCCACTCTGCCACCCCAATTCAGACATGGCTATATTCAAATCAGTCTGACCCTGTGCCTCATGGGAACAGTCCAGCCCGAACTGCCAAGCCATGTCTTCCCTGGACCGGAAACCAGCTTCAGAGGACCGGTTTCTGGCATTCCAGCCGTCTTCTGCCCGGCTTGCTTGAATCCAGTGGCAAAGTGAGCAAAGGACTCACGTCTGAGCATACCCTGCCACACTTATAGCGGCCAAAAGCGGTACAAAAGGGGGTGGTGATGGACGGAGCATCTGAATCAATCAAACACTCACATCCAGTCAAGAGATCTAAGTTTAATCCATCACCGTTCTTTAGCCCACTCTGCCACCCCAATTCAGACACGGCTATATGCAAATCAGTCTGACCCTGTACCTCATGGGAACAGTCCAGGCCGAACTGCCAAGCCATGTCTTCCCTGGACCGGAAACAAGCTTCCGAGGACCGGTTTCTGGCATTCCAGCCGTCTTCAGCCCGGCTTGCTTGAATCCAATGGCAAAGTGAGCAAGGGACTCACGTCTGAGCATATCCTGCCACACTTATTGCGGCAAAAAGCGGTGCAAAAGGGGGTGGTGATGGCCGGAGCATCTGAATCAATCAAACACTCACATCCAGTCATGAGATCTGGGTTTAATCCATCACCGTTCTTTAGACCACTCTTCCACCCCAGTTCAGACATGGCTATATGCAAATCAGTCTGACCCTGTGCCTCATGGGAACAGTCCAGCCCGAACTGCCAAGCCATGTCTTCCCTGGACCGGAAACAAGCTTCCGAGGAACAGTTTCTGGCATTCCAGCCGTCTTTTGCCCGGCTTGCTTGAATCCAGTGGCAAAGTGAGTAAGGGACTCACGTCTGAGCATATCCTGCCACACTTATGGCGGCCAAAAGCGGTACAAAAGGGGGTGGTGATGCACGGAGCATCTGAATCAATCAAACACTCACATTCAGTCAAGAGATCTGGGTTTAATCCATCACCGTTCTTTAGCCCACTCTGCCACCCCAGTTCAGACATGGCTATATGTAAATCAGTCTGACCCTGTGCCTCATGGGAACAGTCCAGCCCGAACTGCCAAGCCATGTCTTCCCTGGACCGGAAACAAGCTTCCAAAGACCGGTTTCTGGCATTCCAGCCGTCTTCATCCCGGCTTGCTTGAATCCAGTGGCAAAGTGAGCAAGGGACTCACGTCTGAGCATACCCTGCCACACTTATGGTGGCCAAAAGCAGTACAAAAGGGGTGGTGCCACACTGATGATAATAAGGCATGCTTAGACCCCAGCCACCCTGGGGGAAGTGATTCAGGAATATTACCTTGCTCCTGCAGGTAATGCATTTTAGTATCAATTACATTTTGTCCATGTTAGACATCACAGCCTTTAGGGTGGTCTTCCCAAACTTTTCACCCCCCACACCCTGTTTGCTGAATTTCGTTTTGTTGGTGTTAGGGTTCTGTGCACTTTACCAGTGCTACTCATCATTAAAGAACTTCTGCTCACCACTCTAAACATGGTAAAATTTATGGTCCAAATTATGGCCGACTGGCATGCTGCTAATTTGGACCCCCGTCACTGGGCTTCATCCCTACATTGACCATGGTAAGTACTTCTGTACATCCACAATTGGATACTGGGGAACCCTTATAAGTCCCTAGTATATGGTACTTAGGTACCCAGGGCATAGGTACACCATAGTCTCCTTTGGGCTGCAGCATATATTGTGCCACCCATGAGAGACTACTCAAACTGGGACTACAGACCTGCCATTACAGGCCTGTGTGAGCTGGTGCTAGCACCACTTACAACAGATGTGAGTTTTCTCATATCTGAGGTTACTGCATTTAAATGGTGGTGATGGACGGAGCATCTGAATCAATCAAACACTCACATCCAGTCAAGAGATCTGGGTTCCACTAGTAGCATTTAATTTACAGGTCTTGGGTGCATGTAGTACTACTTTACTAGGGACTTAGAGGTAAATTAAATGTGCTGATTGGGTGTGTCAATTTTACCATGTTTAGAGTGGTGAGCAGAAGTTCTTTAATGATGAGTAGCACTGGTAAAGTGCACAGAACCCTAACACCAACAAAACGAAATTCAGCAAACAGGGTGTGGGGGGTGAAAAGTTTGGGAAGACCACCCTAAAGGCTGTGATGTCTAACATGGACAAAATGTAATTGATACTAAAATGCATTACCTGCAGGAGCAAGGTAATATTCCTGAATCACTTCCCCCAGGGTGGCTGGGGTCTAAGCATGCCTTATTATCATCAGTGTGGTACCTGCCAAGGTGAGGGATTAAATAAGCTTATCCTCAGCTTCTAGGAAAATAGATTTTATTTTCAAGAGTGGGGCCCAACAAGTCGTCAAGAATGTGCTATTTTAATTGGGATCTGACATTAATCCACATCCCTTTATTGTTTCAGCGACCCTCCTACTTCATGGTACAAGATTCTATGTCATACTGTTCCACTGTGCTGGAGACTTGGGGACTCATCAACCCTACAATCTGTCATCTTTGTAAAGGTGGTGGACATGTGGACGTGATTCTAAGTAAGAGGCTAAGCCCTGCATGACCTTCACTGGTTACAGAGTAGAGTGGCTAAGCTTATGATTTCTTTGTATACAACGGCACCTTGGAACCCGATCTGAGTCAACCGCACTGTAGGAAAGTAGGATCTGCTTTATTGGTTACCTTCATGTTTTGCTGGTGTTAGTATGTTTTTTTTTACTATTCCGACTGGCATGCTGCTAATTTGGACCCCCGTCACTGGGCTTCATCCCTACATTGACCATGGTAAGTACTTCTGTACATCCACAATTGGATACTGGGGAACCCTTATAAGTCCCTAGTATATGGTACTTAGGTACCCAGGGCATAGGTACACCATAGTCTCCTTTGGGCTGCAGCATATATTGTGCCACCCATGAGAGACTACTCAAACTGGGACTACAGACCTGCCATTACAGGCCTGTGTGAGCTGGTGCTAGCACCACTTACAACAGATGTGAGTTTTCTCATATCTGAGGTTACTGCATTTAAAACCTATAAGTCACCCATGGTAGGCTCTTCAGTCCTGGGGGCCGGGAGCTTGGTTACAGGTCTGAGAGTGCCTCTGCATGAGCAGGACACCCCTACAAACCCCTGAGTTTATTCTGAAAGTTTTGTAAATGCTTCTAGCCATTTTAATATATATAGTGGCCATCCGTTATTACGCAATGGATAACTATGCAGTGTCTATGCTGAACTAGTATTGGAGGTATGATTAACTGCACTGGAGGGCTCCTCCAGGAAGTCCCCAGTACTCCCGGTAACAGCCTTTCCGGGTCTTCCAGCAGACTAGAGCTACTGCCGACCCCAGACACAATTCTGCCCTTCTCCTTCTGTTGCTGAGCTGAGCTTGAGCAGAGGAAGGTAGAACAATAGGTTTCCTGTCACAGAAAGGTGTGAACACCTCCCAGACAGGGCTTTGTGTATTGGGCTGTAGTGGGGGCACTTGCCAGTACCACCAGATGCTTTGAAGGGCACATTTGGTGCCCTCCTAGCATAATCCAGTTTGAGCCACTTCAAGGAGCCCTTGTCTCCTGCTATTATGCAAAACTAGACAAAGGACATGGGAGTCTCCTCCCACCTGTCCAGCCTCTCCTCTGGGAGGGACCGCTGAGTCATCCTAACCCCCCTCTTAGGGTATTTACGGTCCTACCTGTGGGTGGGTCCTCAAATTCATCGTGAGACAATACTCAAGATTGAAATCACTTCACTCTTCGACCATCTGGCCACTTGTACTTTGCTAGACTACACTTGGAACCGAGACTGCATCAAGAAAGACTCCTGCTGCACCTGGTCTTGCTGTTCTGCAAGTCTTCTTTATCATCTGTGTTTCTTCCAGGATCTTCAACAGACCTGTGGGTATCACAGACACCCAAAGTAATCTCACTTGGAGTGAAGGAGTTACTCCCCAGCATCTGCAGGAACCGCAATGATGCTGACCGGCATGCTGCTCCTGACATCCCATGGACTTCAAAAGGCTCAGCAACACAAGTGGTCGTTCTGAACCTCCTTTGAGGCCTGATCTATCCTCCGCTGGGACCCCACCCCTGTGTACTGCGTCGACTTGCCGTTGCCAAGGCTTGTTGGCTCTGTACTCCAGAGATCTTTGAGCTACAAGAAGCTGCAGCTACCAGCATCTCTTCTTACCAAGTACAGCATCCTCAGAGCATCCATCCTCTGCACCATAGGCCTTCCTTCTTGGTAAGCTATTCGAGGTCCTCTTACGACACCTGTGCCTTCAGCCTGTTGGTCCTCTTGAGGGTTTTCTTCAGCTCAAGTGGGTTACCTTGCTTGCTCAGGACCTGCTCTGACTCCCTTGCTTGTAGTAACTCCCTTAGACCTTGCTGGCCCCACGGTTGCTCCTTTTTAGCTTTCCTAGCTTGTTGATGCTCCCGCATACACCAACCCCTGGATCTTGACTTCTGAAGTGGGACAGTTCGTGCACAGCTCCTTGTCTTCCTCAGCGTCACTTGGTCCTCACAGCTGCAGAGACAAGGTCACTGTCAACACTTCTGAACCATCCAACAGTGGTGGGCATTGCTCTTCCGTACCTCCTGGCCAACACTGAGTGGCATCAACCCTTTCCATTGAACTTTTGCACAGTCTTCTCCAGCAGCATTTTTCCAGAAATCCTCCATTGTGATACGGCGATTTCCGACATTACTTCACACCTATGCACCCATCTTCCCTAGTATAGGTATCCTGGTTCCTGGGGTATCCACAGGTGGGGCGACTTCCCAAACATCTGTCTTCCACTGGGTTTCTTCAGGGTCCACTGGAAAAGGACCTTCTTCTTCAAAACTGCAACCGCGACTTCCCCATTGACTTCCTTTGGACACGCAGCTGTGTTTCCACTCTGCATAGAGTCTCCGTGGGGATCCTGGGCACCTTGAGAGGTTCCTTTGGTCCCTAGCTCCTCTAAGTCTCCAAGTCCAAGTCCTTTCTTTGGTTGCAGTTCCTATTGTACTTTTTTACAAACCACTGTATTTTGTGCTTACCTATTGCAACTGAAGTATTATTGTGTACTTGTGTTCATATTTCGGATCAGGCGATATACCAATGTATTAGTGAGTGTTTTGTACTAAATAGACATTTTTATATATGCACTGTGTTGTTCTTTTTAATTTAACCTACACAACATGATTAACCTGGTAAAACAAGCAGCTTAATACTCCTTACAATCAGAGCCTAAAGGCTGCTCTCCATAACTACCACTTTGAGAGTTTTGAAAGTTTATCAAAGACCACTACAATCACCATAAGGGTTGCCTGGATGGGTGCAAGGTGATTCACTTAACTAAGTGTGCACCACATTCTAAGCCAGCCCCCTACACGCACCCAATGGATAGTGGAGTGAAGTCCTCATGAGTGTTGCCTCACCGCATGGGTTGGTAGCACTACAGTTGTGAACCGCATTGGTTCACCTTTGTGTTACTAGCATTTGTGAAGTGACTCTAGATCCCACGCACCCATCTCCATCTGTAGCGTTTCTCTGACCTACAAACATGGTTTACATTTGCGTCAGATATCCTCTGTGCTTTTGTGTCCCATTTACAATGCTGCTTAAAAATGGAATGTCGTACATGCTAAAAGTATTTGTGGCTGTAATGCATGCATTATTGTTGCTTTTTTACAGTGAACCTAAGAGATACAATCAGAAAAATGCTGGTGGTGAATGTGACCACATACCACAAGAAAGTATAATTTTTTCTCATCCCTACAACCATAAATAACACAATTGTAAATGTAATGCAAAGTACATCAGGAGCCACAATTCTCTTATTTGTTACCGAAGAATACCTACTTGAACTATCATGTTACTCCAGCCCTGGGGGACATCACTGGCTACCACCTGAGGTGCGAATCAGATTAGGGGTGCTCGCCTCACTTTCCAAGCCCTCATAGATTAACAACCAACATAGCTCTACAGAGCTTAATTTGTAAAAATGTACGTGCCAGGCCCCTTCTCAGGACGGCACTGCAGCCCCCACTACCCATTGCCCCTGCCAGCACTGCCAATACTATAAACAAGTTCTGCATTCTTGAAAAGAATCTTAGTCGTAAATAACAAGTACAGTTATCTGCTAAGGGGACATAGGTGATCTCGACCTTGGGGAGAGCTATAGTGGGCCAGATTGTATGTGTGCAGATGTCCTGTGTGGGGAGCGCATGATCGCTAAGGGGCCGATTCCGATCTGGTAAAAAGCGCGCCGAATAGCCGTTCGGAGCGTTTTTCCCGTACGAATCATACCCTGCAACGTGCCCCGTACGTATGACGAAGTACGATTTGTACCAGGAGCTGGACTCCGTACAAAGCGTACAGAGACCGTACGACTCAAATCTCTGTACGAGTCTCACTCGGAACCCGTTGTACGCGACATCTGTACGGTTCGCGGCTGCTTTTTCCGACCCGGCAAGTACGATTCGTGTCAGATACGCACTGTACAACCCTTTTTCTACAGGAGCTGAAAACAGCAGTGAAAGCAGAGTTCGCCCCAAAACAGGTACGGAACGGCTCCCCCCGGGTATGGCGCATACCCCCCATGATCGCAGGGGTACGCGCCGTACCCCTACGATCATGGGGGGTACGCGCCCTACACCCAGCGTACATGGGGTACGCACCGTAGGGTGTGTATGTGTTTGTGTGCTTTTCCGTATGAATCGCTCTTACCTGACATGGACCGTACGACTCGCGTCCTGATACCCTGGTCTGGATCATACTCATCGGGTCGTATGGCATGTGTACGAGTCATACGTAGACGCTCCAGATGCGAGTCGTACGGAGGGTAATTTTACCGGATCGGAATCGGGCCGTATGTGTGGTGTGAGTGTTGTGTCCTGATTGGCTGAGTCTTCCTAACTACAAGTGGTATTTTGGCTGGCGTGTTTTATTGGGGCCTATTTTCTCTGACCTTGTTTTGGTGCACATGCCTGCCTACCTGTTGGACTGATCAGGTTTCCCCTGGGTGTACATTAGTCTTTGGGCTCAGTGAGACCTCACCTGTGACCTGTCACTCAATAGCGTGGGTTGGGGTCGTAAGGCCTGTCTGTCTATGTATCTCTGACTCAGGCTTGATAGGGAGGTCACCTTGTGTGAATCCTACAGCAATGATACGAGTTCGAAAGATCTTCTACAAGTAATGTGGCAGTCGTTGATAAAAATATTACCGACATCCTCAGTATTGTGCGTACAGTTGTCAGAGCGTACATCGATATTGTCTTTACTGATATTGACATAGTTATGCGTGCCTACATCATGGCGTACATTGGCATTGTTTCGAATTCAAAAGATTAAAATCAAATATTGCAGCATAAAAATATTTTTCTGGTGTGCCTCATCACTTTGGAATTCTTCCCAGGATACTTGAGATAAAAAAGACAATCTCTGTATCTTCTAATGGCTTCAGAATCAGCTCCTCTCATTCTGAGTTCCTCCTTTGGGTTTGTGTTCTTTCCCTCGCACATACACTACCTCCAACTTACTGTTATTTTTTATTCTCTCAGAGGTTAGATGCGTTCTTCTTGCTTTTGTCATGTTATATGAATATATGTATTACATGCAGTCAACTTTACAGTCAACAATAACAAATAGTTATTTTTTTTATTGTAAAGTGCACCGATACCTCCCAGGATAGAGCACTGCTTTGCAAAGATTTTAACCACTTGGCTGCTAAGGCATTATTCTGCTTCTCATATAATTTCCATTGAAATCAATGGAAAGTCCATGACGAGTTACCCTTGTCATTAGCGGCGAAGAGGTTAAATAAATAAAATAACATTTATATAGCTTGTGCCATTGCTATTCGTACGAGGGAGTAGTAAAAGGGAGGCACCAGGATGTGATGGGCTTAGTTGCTGAATGCAATGGTAGCCAGGGGATCCTGCTGCTTTTGATACATCATAGCCACCGACTGGCCCTGTAAGTTATTGTGTTAAGAGTTGTGCATTACGTGAGGCCGATGCAAGTAAAAAGTGCACAATTTGCCCTTTCTTTGAAACAAGCACCCCACTGTAGCACTAGACACTCTCGGGTAGCGAAGCAGAGCATTCCATCGCCTACTCAGGGAAGGTGGTGTGGGCTCATAATCACCATTCACTGGTAACAACACTTCAATAAAGCATTGTCCTGTCAGAGATTTTTCTTTTGAAAAGGAGAAGTACACACTTTTGAGCGCTATTCAGTACTTTACAAACACATACATCAGGCAAATTGAATTACCCTGGTGACATTCTGAAATCACATTTGACCCCTAAAGAGCCATGACCCCCAAACTCATAGTACCCCCACCTATGCCAGATAACAGATCACAATATAGAGGGGTATCACATTAAATGAAACAGGCCTATTGCCTTTGTCAAGGGCCATCACAACAACATACAAGGAAAGCCTATCAGCACCCAGGGAAAACCCTGATCGATCCCGCAGATAGACAGGTACACCACATTAATATATAAGTCACGTCTATTGGCTTGGCCAAGGGTTGACAACATTAAAAAGACTAATGACCACATTAAAATTCCGAAGTGAGGAGTGTCCCCCGGGCTCCTCGCTAGTCCTTATATAAAGGTTTCACCAAATTCCACGATGAAAATCGGAGGTTTTAACAATGCTTGTTTTTGTTTCTTCATAAATCTTGTTATATTCACAAGAACATCTTAAATTCACAAAAGTCTTTCATTATTCGAAAATGCACTCATATGAATCCCAATGCATTTCGGCATAACTAGGATGCCTTCTTCCAGGGGATAAATATCGTGGCGTGCACGGGGAAGTTGAATGCCGGTGACGCGTTTGTGTGTCGGAATTGATGACACTTTCTTACCGATGTCTGCACTCCCTCCAATTCCAACACCTCCTCATCATTGCATTTGACCACCTTATTCACATTCCATTTCTTTCCGTCTTCTAAAACAGACCATTTTGAAGTGCCCTTCTTCAGCCCACCCAATAAACTGACATACAACAAAAACCTAGCCTTTAATTCCAATGTTTTACATCATCTGTTTTTCTTGTACAGTTCGTCGCATTTTAGCTACATCAACCCTCAATGTCTTTTCTTTGAACCGCTTTGGAGCATGGCACACGACCTCTCAGCAACACGAACGGTGACACCTCTGTAGTGGAATGTGTCATGATTCTATAGCTCCAAATCAAACTTTTTTTCTCACCATTCCAATCGAGATCATTTGGAATTGCCAATTGCATATTCTCCTCCAACACCCTTTTGAACCTTTGCACAAGATCATTTTCTCGGGGATGTCCTATGGCAGTTTTCCTGTTTCACTCCATTCATCATAAGGGATTCTTCAGATTCTCCAGATAATAAATGTGGGCTGTAATCAGTAACTACTTACTCCTGGTACCCTTCTCAGAAAACTATTTCCATACAAAATTCTACTATCACTTTTGATTTCACTTCACTCATTAAAGCAACTTCTGGCCATTTAAAAAAATAGTCCATAGGCACTTTCCTTCAATTCATTCGAACCACATCCATCCATCTGTACCTTCTACCATGCCCTCTTGGGAAGTTCTATAGAAATCATAGGAGTTTCCCTACACACATGGCTTTTGTCACTGCAGGCACACACTAAACATCCTTTCAGAAATCTTTTCACATCTCGATCCATATCCGGCCACCAAATGTTATGTCTCACTTTTCTCTTTATGGAGGACATGCCACCATGCCCCTCATGAAAAGTCAGCATCAATCATTGCCTCAAGGCACAAGGCACCAACAATATGGGTCCAAACGGAATAACATAGTGAGCAAAAAACAATGGATTTAGGCCCAGATCTATGTACTGGTGTGAATGTATGACATTGTTCTGCATTCTGTCCATCAATTGTTGTTTTTGCATTTGTCAACCGGAGTGGGACGGGTATGCTCAGACGCGAGTCCCGTGCTCTCCATGCCACTGGAATCAAGCTATCCTGGGTGAAGAGGGGTGAAACCCCGAAACCGTGCCTAGAATGCTTGTTTCCAGTCCAGGGAGCCCCTGGCCTGTCAGTTTGGGCTGGACTGTTTCCATGGGGCACAGGGTCAAGACTGATTTGCATATGGCTGGGTCCAAACAGGAATGGCACGGTGAGCATAAAAACGATGGATTTAGGCCTAGATCTCTATACTGGGGTATTTACCCCAGTACAGAGATCTAGGGCCTAAATCCATCGTTTTGACATTGTTCTGCATTCTGTCCATCATTTGTTGTTTATGCACCAACAATTAGTCACCATTCCTGACAATACAATGCAGGAGCAACAACTTGGACCAAACTAGTTTGTAATTGGGCAATCCTACTTCCACACCCTATGCTGCAATAAAAGCACCACTATTGTCTTAATTTCCTCATCCACTTCTATAACCCGTTTCCATTCTTCTTCAGTGATAGACTAGAACCCTCCACATCAGATACTAGCCAATCATTCTCTTCATCAGCTCCCTCTGAGGGTACTGGCAACAGAGACAGACAGTCTGCTTCAACATTTTTCACACCCGGAACATAGCAAACATTGAACAAAAATACCTGCAATTAATACATTCATTTAGGAATTCAGGTCTCGGCTCTACCCGTACCCTTTGTGGTAAGTAAATTCACTAATGGCTTATGGTCCGTCTTGAGTTCAAATTCCATTCCCCACGTTTGCTTCCAAAAGTATTGAACCTTGTCAAGTACAAGCTAGTGCCTCCTTCTGTATTGGGGATAGTTATTTTCCACAATGGGAGGAAAATGTCCCAATCCTCTCCTGTCTCCTGCATCAGGACAGCACCTAGCCCATCCATACTAGATCCATGCATACAATGCTACCATTTTTGGAGTAAAAACGTTTCAACTCCACCTTTTATACAATACAATTCTTTATATCATCAAACACGTTTCGAGATTCAGGTGTCCAATCGTTCCTCTCCTCCTCTTTCATTATTGTTCACATGGGTTGAACCCTTTTTTGCTAAATGATTCACACACTTTGCACCAAGCCAAGAAATTACCTAAATTGATCTTTGTTTCAGGGACATGGCACCTTTTCAATTGCCTATATCAACTTCATCTCTGGTCAAATGCCCTCACCTGAAATCATGTGCCCAGATACTCCACTTCATTCACAGTACATCTCCACTTATCACTCCCTACAGTGAGCCCTGCTCTTTCCTAATGCTCCAGCACCTCACATAAACATCTGTCGTGATCCTCCCTGCCTACTCCCAAAGACCAGCACATCATCCTGAATGTGCATTACCTTACACAAACTCCCTATCAGCTGTTGTATAATGCCTTGGAACACAGCGGATGCCAAACCGAATGGCATTGCATGAACCTGTAGGCTCCCTCCGGGGGTACGAATGAGGTCAGGTGTATGGACTGGGGATGCAGCTGTATTTGATGAAATGCAATGGACAAATATATGGAGGAATAATATCGCCCACCCCTCACACTTGTCAACATTTTATCCATATTTGGATACCGATCTACCCCGATCTTCTTATTTAGTTCTCTAGGATTTATGCTCATCCTAATTTTTCCATTACATTTATGGGCAATCTCTAAAGGATTAACCATTCCGATTACTTAAATGGCTGTATCACAATAATTTCCCGCAAAATTGGCAATTCTTCGTTTAATAAACCTCTCAAAGCTAATGGCACACTTTGTACCGAATGCACCACTGTTACTGCAGTTTCCTTTAAAAAAAACCCTGTGAGGAAACGTCTTTGAACATCCTAAACCCTTCTTAAATAGGCTGGAAAACTTCCCCACCCATTGCATAGTCTCACTCTGCACCAATGCCAGATCTTGCTCAGCACTGTTAGTATACAACGTTATTCCCAGTGCTCTTTGCTGTCTCCAACCCAAAAAAGTCCCACTTCTCGCCACAACATCTATACGTCCTGTTACTGTCCTTCCTTAGAAGGATAGTTTTGCTGGAATGCATCCTATAGCAGGTAATTTCACCCCACACTTTCCCTCGGTGCTGCCTTGGTTTCTTCCAAACTCTCCATACCCAGCTTCTCCCATGTGGTGCACAGACAGATTTCGAGTTTTAAATATCAACATACACAAATATCGAGTTTTAAATATCGTGATGCAGAAATAGCGACAGCAAGATTATCGTGGTCAAGAATATCGAATTGGAGGTAAGAAATATCGTTTTTGAAAATATCCAAGTCATTAACATCATTTGCAAAAATATAGTTGTTTAAAATATAGATGTGTTATTCATCTTAGTATATATTTTAAAAGTATGTGAACTTTTTTTGTATAAGTATTGCTATTGTTTTTAATACATGTATTCAATTTTTAGGGGTTATTAATTTTATTTTAATTAAATTTTGCATTTTTTAGTTCTATAGCGTGTTTGAGCTTTATTTGGGAATAGGGTGGAAAGTAATTTAATTTTAATAAATTAATTATAATTTGTTATTTATTAGTATTTATTAAATTTAGATGTTATAGTATTAATTGTAGGAATTAATTTATTATTAATGAAATAATAATTGGTTGTTAATTATTATTAAAGAAGTAATTGGTAATTATGTTAATTGTGTCAGTTTTTTAGGAGCGGGTTGCAGGTTTATAGTGAAAAAGGGTGGAAAGAAATGTAATTATAATAAATAAATTACTATTGTTTTATTTATTAATATGTATTTAATTTATATTTTAGAGTGTTAACTGTGGAAATTAGTTTACTATTAATTTATTGTTAATTATTAATAATTAATTAATTGGTAATTAATTATGGTAATTGTTTTATATTTTTTAGGAGCGTGTGGTGGGGTTCATAGGGAAATAGGGTGGAAAGTAATTTATTTATAATTAATTAATAATTATTTGTTAATTAATTCTAATTAATTAAAATGTAAATATGGCAATTGTGTAATTAATTTTAGATGGGAGCCGTGGGGTTTATAGTACTAAATGGTGGGAAGTAATATCTTCATTAATAAGTTGTGGTAACTGATAATATTTTACTAATGTTAAATTAGTTAGGGAAATTGTGTAATTTTTTTTAGTTGTGGTTTGTGGTGTTTATTGGAGTAGAGGGTGGAAAGTTATTCATGTTTCATTAATAATTAGTTGATCATTTAAATTAATTCATTAATTAATAGATATTTATTGTAATTGTTTATTTATATTTTGTTTGTGGGTTACTGTTTCATAGGGGTAACGTTTAGGGAGTAAATTATTTGTATCTGTTTTAATTTGGTTTTTAATAAATTATATTGCTTTAATTGATAACTAAGTATGTTAAATATAGGGTTACATTTTTTTTTTTAAATTTCGATGTGTGTTGTGAATTATGTGGTATTATAGGGTAGGAAATTAAAAAAAAATACATTTATGTAATAATTTATGTTTTTGATTATAAATAATTTCTACTAAAAATTGTTATTTGTTTGTAAATTATTTTTACATTTTTAAAAATCTTTCTAGGTATTTGTTAGATGTTTTTAACATTATAATATTTTTTATCTTTTCTATAATTTTAATATTTTTATACATGTTTTATTTTTTGTTTTTTTAAATCTTTTGTGTTGTAGTTAAAATTTCGTTTGGTTTTAATTTTCAACTGACTCCAATGGGAATATTATTTTTACCCCTCTGCTATCCAACACTTTCCCTTTTGTTTCACTCCCTGGAGTGAGAATAGTAATTTTTACCCCTCCGCTATCCAACACTTTCCCTACTGTTGCTTTCACTAGAGTGGGAAAGTAATTTTTTACCCACCGCTATCCAACACTTTCCCTACTGTTGCTCTCACTGGAGTGGGAATAATCATTTTTACCCCTCTGCTATCCGACACTTTACCTACAGTTGCACTCAGTGGAGTGGGAATATCACGTTTTACCCCTCCACTATCGAACACTTTCCCTACTGTTGCACTCACTGGAGTGGGAATAGTATTTTTCCTGTCCTCTATCCAACACTTTTCCTACTGTTGTACTCACTGGAGTGGGAATAGTTATTTTTACCTCTCCGCTAACCAACACTTTCCCTACTGTTGAACTCAATGGAGTGCAAAATGTAAGTTTAAATAATATTAAATATTTTTATGTTTTAATTTATAATATAATTTTTTTTTATTAGATTTTGTTATAGGTGTAAGTATATATATATTTATTTGTAATTTTTTATATATTTATCACATTTAAAAAGAAATTAAAATTAATAGTTTAATTTTGTTTAAAAGTAAATATATATATTACGTTATATATATGAATGTTTAAATTCTTTTTAATTAAATTTATTTCTTATATTTGTTAAAATGTATATTAAATCCAAATATTTTTCTTTAAGTTAATTTTAATATTTAATGTATTTAATATTATTTTTTAAACATATAAACAAATCAATATTTTGTACATCAATATTTTGTACATCAATATTTTGTTAGCGATATGTTTATACTTACCATTATAAATATAGGATGTCGATATTTGTGACATCGATATTTATGACCCAATATTTGTATATGGTGTTATTTTGAGCGTCGATATTCTATCAGTGAACCCTCCCATGTGTCCTTCCCTATAAGTGTATAAGGTGAACAAGAGCCAGCACACATTGCAACAGGCTTTCCACATATCTACACCTCACATTTCCGTGGGCAGTATGATTCCACCATGAAATTATCATCAGAACTATGTGAATTTTCCACCATCACATCAGTATTATGTGCTTTTTCGATGTCACACACAACCAACACCTCCACTTCATCACTGGACTCTAGTTCCTCCTTCCTGTTATCACATAATGAGACATGCGCCCGCACCATATTCAGAATCTTTATCCTGACAGCCCTGCACAGTGAAAAGTGCCCAACCTTTTTGCATTTGAAAAATGTCACTTTAACAGTTGGACAGCTGTTGGAGGTAGCCATGTGCTGGATGCTCCCACACCTATAACACAAGAACAATAGTACCATTAATTCTGTACACCTCCCATTAAATTTCAGTTCTTCACATATCATGACTTGTTTTCAATAGGTTTTGCAATGGTTATGGATGTCTCGAATTTAGGCATTTCGAAGTTCGGTAATTAGCTGATCCCTAGTGATTTTTTCTTGCAGATTTTTAAATCTGCATGTTGCCGCATGTTCTCAATTCGGCAACATTTTGATCTACAGACTCCCTAGCCAACTGAGCTCTAGAAAAAAGATGATGTCTATCTCCCACCACACTCACCTTCCCTCCAAAGTTTTTTTTCTAATGAATTAATCCCTTTTACATACTCATTATCCATTTCTTTGTCCATATATAAATCACTATTAGCATTGCCGGACTGGTTACTGCACGCTGGTAATGCTTTAGTCACTTTTCTATCCACCCCCAAATGGTGTCGAAGTAGAGCTAACTTTCTCTTCGCCACATAGACGTCCCCATCAAAATATGTCTCAAAAGCTTCTCACCAGTTTTCCGCAGGCATGATAGGATCACCTGGGGCAGGAGAAAATGTGAACGGAGGTGAAATGGACTGCATGATACGGTGCAATACACTCTATGCATGTAAAGGCATAAAACTGGAATCATTAACTAGGCACTCCTGACACAAATTTCAGTCTGGGAAGAAGTCATGCGAAATTACAACATAAAAAATCAACAGAATAAAAGTAGGTGCTGTTGCCTGGGGATCAAATAACAAACTTACATAAGAAAAGTAGTCACCGATATGTGCCTGTAGCTTCAATGATTTTGACCAATCAGCATGAAGTTAGCTTCATCCAATTTTGCTGTAAAAGGCGACACCAATGACTATCAGTGTTTCAATTTCCAAAGCACCAAAAAGGTTTCAGTCAATGAGTTTTGAGTTAATTCCACCAATCGCGCTGCAAGAGGTAAAACCAATGGCCACAAGGGTTGCAGTTTTCAAACCCCAGCTACTTCCACTTGCCAGCAGAGGCGGCTCCTCCGCTAAGGCGAAGGAGCGTCGCCCCACTGCTTTTTGCAGGTAAAAAAGGAAAAATAAAATTAAAATAACCAGAGGCTATTATCATTTTAGTGTTCCCCTTTGCGGCGTCTTTGTGCAGCGGGGCTGCTCTCCGAGCGGGGGAGGTGTGGTTTGCACTCCCTATGTGAGCATGAATGCGCTTGGTCTGCCCAAAACTGCCATGCGCACATACCGTGTTCTCCATGCAGACTGCATTCAGCCTGTGTGGGGAACATGACCACGCCTCCAGCTCCTGGCTGAGCACTGTGTCATGCCACAGACCAATCACAACCTGGCTTTGCAGCTTAGTGATAGGCTACAGGGATCCTGGGACCCCTGATGCTTCCTGCTTCCTCCACCAAGAAGCCAGGAGGAGGACGTAGGTAAGGCCGCGGCAGGGAAGTAAGAGATTTTTTTTAACCTTTACCACACCCCACCCCTTATTACCCTGAGCCCCCTTTGCGCCAGGCTAACTGTGCACAGGTATCGTCGGGCTGTGCATAATCGTAGTCACACTTGCACAGCTTGCACACATGTGCGCACACATGTGCACACATGTTCATGTGTAACCATCCAAGTGCGCCTTACCCTAGCTGCGCAGCTATGACCTTACCTTAAAATGTGGACACTGGCGGTAAACATGCACAGTTCATCTATCATGCGATTACACTGGGTGAGACACATGTAGTGAGACTCACCCAGTATAAAAAGTAAAAAACCAGGTGGTCAAAAAAAGCAAAAGATCTTGGCGTACTGAATGGAGAGAAGCCTATTGCACCAGGCCCCATGTCTTTTCACTGAGATCTGGCTTTTTATCCAGAAACTGTATACTTTGTACAATGATAATGTTCTGACAATGTTTACAGTATAAAAATCACACAAGGGCCACATTTTCAGAAACTGTTATCATAGAAAGGCAGGTCTGGCCAGTATATAACAGAAATGACGCCATTAAGGGAAAAAATAGGAAAAATTCAAATTAAAAATCTAATTTGACAGTTCATATTCTATAGTTTACCATTTATTTTAGAGGTTTTATATAGCGCTGGCTGGACCCAGAGGTATCAGAGCGCTTTACATGATAGAGCTAGTTACGGTAAGAGACAAATCGGAGTACCGTGCTGGAAGGTAGGCTGCGGCCACTCCTGACACAACAGTTGCCTACGAGGAAGATAGTACCTACTTTTCGAAAAAAACTATGGGGCATATTACCAAGGGCTCTTATCGCTGCATTAGCGGCACTTTTTCCCGCTAAAGCATCAATAATTTTCTCCCCCAATTACCAAGCTGTCGCTAACACCAGTTAGCGACAGCTTGTAGGCGATAGCGAGCATTTTGAGGCCCGCTTTGCATGTCTGCCATATTTATCGCTAATGACATGCAAAGAGGGCGTGCCAAAATGTTAGCGACTGAAAACAGTTGCAAACATCGCTATCGCCTATGATCAACACAGGCGTTGGAAATATTCGCGCTGAGCGCGAATATCTTCAAAAGCTAACGCCTGCCTTGACCGGTTCTTAGCCATGTTATCCAATGAGAGGTGGATAACATGGCTAAGAGCATTGTCAAGCTAATGCGTGAATATCGCTGTATTGACAGCGATATTCACGTATTTCGCCTGATTTGTATCGCATTTGAGATAAACCTTGCTAATAGCAAGTTATCTCAGCGATAAAAGCAGGTGAAGGGTGGCGATAAAAATATTACCGCTAACCCTACTTAGCGATTAATATCGCTGTAGGTTGGTAATATGCCCCTATATTTCTTAAACCTTGCAAGAAATCTTCATAGGTTGGGGAGCGCCGTCTGAGCTACTCTACGAAAACTGACCGCAGACTTCTGACGGATTTCTCAGTGCAGGTAGGAATGGCGGCCTGGGGGCTCGTTACATCCTGAAGAACATGTTTCCTTGGACAGGGTGCTCATCACGCCTCCCGATCCCGACCTTCCTCTCCTGCCTCCTGCTCGCCTTGCATGTCTCCATGTACACAGCCATCGCTGCAGGCCGACACGTCTGCCTGTCACAAGACACTGCCTGCTCGGCACCGCTGTCTAAAGGGCAATCACTGAACCGCCCGCCCACCCTGGAGACAGAGAAGGTCGAGCCCCTGGCGGTGACTGACAGGGTCCGCGGAGGCCGGTGGAAGCGTCTGGAGTGAGACATGGAATTCATCGAGTGCCAGACTGTGCAGGTGTCAACAGCAGGAAATGAAACAAGCATTAAAAATGCAATAGGTCTTGCCTTTTATTAAGTTAAAGTCATTTGCTTTGCTATACAATACCTTTAGCAAAGCAAATGGCTTTGACTTAACCAAATGCGAGACCTGTTGCATTTTCAATGCTTGTTTATCTCTTCCTTTCATCTTAAATGCCGTCCTTTCTCTTTCTCTTTGTTGCACCCTCTCCCCTTTCCTTTTGTTCTTTCGTTTCCTTGTCTCATTTCTTAATTTCCCTTTGCCTCTTTCCCCTTCCCTCCCTTTCTTTTTCTCTTGCCTTTTCTCACGCACACACATACAGGTTGATATGTACGATGTCGGGACACGCATGCACTTCCCCAGGCACACTATGCTTTGTATTTCTGCCCAATTACCGACACGTAGTGTAGAAGTCTATCACGTGTTGGACGCTTTGTTTTGTCGTATTCCAAACCCAAGGGAACTGGCCCATTTCCAAGCTCGTGACAGTGTTTTACTCGAGAACAGCAATGTAACTGAACCACGGAGCATGGCTATAACTCACTGTTTACGTCCTGTGTAAAGATGTCAGTATAGTTTCTACATGCCTAGGAGCACATTCTCAGAACAAGCCTGCCCTCCCTAGTCCCTCTCTTTGGGTGCGGGTTGTACCACGTGACAGAAAGACAGTTGGGTGCGCTGTGGCGCACCGGTGGGCTCCCTAGACAGGTCCTGGCGTGTCCATGTGCCCGTGTTGAGGGGTGCTCTGCCGGGGCCCTGCAGAGAGGCCTTGCGTTGCGGAGAGCTGCGCTGGTCGCCCTGTGGCCCCATAGGAGGCCCGCGCTGCTTCCTACCTTGAAGCATGCTCAGCCGAGTGCAGCAGACAGGAACCAGAGATGAAACTAACCTGGAGTATATATGTCTGCCGTTTGAGATGAAACACACCTGGATGTTTGCATCAACTTTAGGTGGTGTTGCAGTGTAAGCTGAACTCATCCAGTGTATTTACGTCATTGCTGTTTTGCCCATTACAGTTATGTCCACATTCACTGTACCTTGTTAGATTTCCATGCGGTAGAGGCATTTCCGGTTTGTAAGTCATTGTAGATATGCCTGCGCCTTTGTACAGAGCTCTGACGTAGACAATGGAACTATATAAAACTCAAAAGAATGAGGTCGGACTGCTTTGAAGTTATTCTTCTGAGTTCTCTCTTCCCCTGGGGCCCCTGGCGTGTCGATCACTCGGACTGACACCGGATCATCCATACTCAAGGCTCCCACAGGGAGGCGTCGGATGCCGGCACACCGGGGTGTGAGCCCGCGGTCTGCCTCCTCAAAGCGCAGCGAGAGCCCCCCCCAGCCGCCGCGGTGGCACCTCCTCGACGGACGGCGGGCGGGAGAGGGACTTGCATTCATTAAAAAGCAGAGTGCATGATCCGGGCGCCCCAAGAGCACACGCTGAGAAGAAAGCTGAGCTGTCATGCCACCCTAAAGACAGCCCGCTCACCCCTCGCCTAGGAGTAACCAGCAGTGTGAATAATGTGTGACTTTCTAATGCGTAGAGCTCACCATGATGTAAAGCGCCTCACAACGTTGTGCCGTGCCCCGAGGATGCCCCCCCTCATTTGCCGAGAGAACAATCACCGCCGCAGCCCGGAGGAAAACACCGGAAGCAGATGTCCGGCCCGCTGCCTGGTTGTGGGCGGGGCCGGGAAGAGGTGTGTCCGCTCCCACTGCCTTGCGGAAGCTTTGCCTGTTGTCCTCCGGTCTCCCGAGTCGTGAGGGAGACCGGAGATGCCGTGCCAGCCAGGGCGGGGGGCCCCCATGCAGAAGAGGGAGCCCCGCTGGAGAAGGAGAGACCGGCCCGCCGCCGAGCGCCAGCCGACACTGTGAGTCCCGAATAGAGAGGAGGGGCATCGGGGCACATTGCCGGTGCCCGCCCCTCCCCTCCAGGCCGAGACTTTTTGTGCCATGAGGCCCGTGAGGCCTCAACGAAGATCGAGTCCCCGAGCGGGACTCCGCCCATGCCCTGCCGCCGCGGCCCAGACAGTCCCGGGAGGCCCCCAACAAAAACCGAGTCCCCCGCATATCCTGATGCTGCCCTGGGCCCCGAGGCATTCATTTAGACCTCTTGAGGCGGAAGCCGGGAGAGTCGCCCTAGCGATATTTTTAAAACTTGTGTAAACTGTTGTGATTTTAAATACAGATTTCACCTTGTTGAGTGTATATTTTGGGAAGCAAAATAATTGTACCTCGATCCCCTGGGCCACGTGATACTCCTGGTGTGGACGCCTTCCCCGGGGACACGCAGGCCACGCCCACCACCCGTTAAGCCACGCCCCTTTTGCGCCGCGCATTTGAATAGCGCGCCAAGCAGAGTGCAAGGCAGAACCTTTAGACCTCTTGAGGCGGAAGCCGGGAGAGTCGCCCTAGCGATATTTTTAAAACTTGTGTAAACTGTTGTGATTTTAAATACAGATTTCACCTTGTTGAGTGTATATTTTGGGAAGCAAAATAATTGTACCTCGATCCCCTGGGCCACGTGATACTCCTGGTGTGGACGCCTTCCCCGGGGACACGCAGGCCACGCCCACCACCCGTTAAGCCACGCCCCTTTTGCGCCGCGCATTTGAATAGCGCGCCAAGCAGAGTGCAAGGCAGAACCTTTAGACCTCTTGAGGCGGAAGCCGGGAGAGTCGCCCTAGCGATATTTTTAAAACTTGTGTAAACTGTTGTGATTTTAAATACAGATTTCACCTTGTTGAGTGTATATTTTGGGAAGCAAAATAATTGTACCTCGATCCCCTGGGCCACGTGATACTCCTGGTGTGGACGCCTTCCCTGGGGACACGCAGGCCACGCCCACCACCCGTTAAGCCACACCCCTGCCTCCACCTCTACATATTATGTGTTGCCACCGGAAGCGCAGCGGACGAGCGCGTCGGGAGCGCCGTTTGCGCGCCGAAGGCGCGCCTAAGGCAAGCCCGTCTGCGCCCGTCCGCGACCAGACCGCGGCCGGGGCCAGTCATGCTGCCGGTAGTGGAACACAAGGTGGAAAGATAGCGTGGTCAGGTGAGGACCTAAAAGCACTCGACCTCCCATCTAAATGCTGCCCTCACGCCATAGATCCTATAACCTTCGACCCCCCTCAGATCTGTAGCAATTGCGGGATAGCAATTGGCAGTATTGCCCCCGAGTTACCTCCTAATCCCAAATCCCCACCTCAAACAAACCTCAGGGCGGGCCTACTGAACTGCAGATCCCTCGCCAAACACACAGATGAAGTCTGGCTTCTACTAGAAGAGCAGGATTGGGATATCCTGTTCTTAACTGAAACGTGGATCAAGGAGGATAACCTAACCTCCATCGCTCTTGCAATCCCTCAGGGATTTAAAATATGCCTCGCCAACCGCCCTGGGACAAAAAGAGGCGGTGGTGTAGCTATTATTTTTAAAGAGCATCTAGTATTGACATCCTCAGCCCCCACTGCAATTCTAGGAGTCGAAGGTCTCCACTTCTGCTTCCAAGTGAGCCCTCAGCTTTCACTAGCAGGACTAGTGATATATCGCCCCCCGGTCGGCACGGACCCCTACCTAACTACCTTATTAGACACGATTGTCCAGAGCTCGCTCCTCCACCCCCTTTTTTTAGTGGTAGGTGACTTCAATATCCACATGGATAAAGCTGACTGTACCATGGCAGAGCTGCTCAGAACAACGTTAGATGCTGCCGGTCTCAGACTGATCAATGAGGGCCCTACACACACTGGGGGCCACACTATTGATCTCATCTTTTCTAATATCAAGAATGTGTTATCTGGAACACCCCTCCCCCTGACATGGTCAGACCATTCACTCGTCCCATTTACTCTGAACATTCTGAATGACATCCCGGCATCGAGCAAATGCTACTTCATGAAAAGGCAATGGAAAAAACTGACCCGTGACACCATGGGCCCGGTCCTGGCGCAAACCATCCCTTCCTTGACAAATAATACCAATAAGGATGCTATACTCCTCAATGAATGGATAGGTAAGATGGTTTCCTCCATTGCCCCAGCCTCTCGGGCTCTATCAAAAAGAGACTCCCCCTCAGCTCCCTGGTTCTCGCAGGAACTTAGGGATGAGAAAGCGGCCTGTAAAAAATTGGAGAGACTATGGAGAGTTAACTACGGTTTAGAAGAAAAAAACAGATATAAGGAAGCTTCCAAAAAATTCCGGAAAGCCATTAGAAACAATAAAAAACGTTTCTACGCGGACTCGATTCTCCAGGCAGAACAGTCGAGCAAACAAGTCTTCAAAGTGGTACAGTCATTCTTCAAACCTAAATGCATTGAAAGAGAGGTTGTCCCCACGGCTATGCTATGCGAGCAAATTTCAGAATACTTTGATCACAAAATTAAAAAAGTGTACGACTCATTCGGTCCAGTAATAAAAACTGTGAAGCAGGACACAGCGATCAATGGCGAGCTAGGAGAGACCCTCACCCGGTTCAGGCATATCTCCCTGAATGAGGTAAGGCATGAACTCAGCCGCTGTAAATCCGGCTCCCCTGACGACCCCTGTCCAGCTAAACTATGGAGTGCCATAGCTGACTCGGTAGCTCCCACACTGCAATGTATTTGGAACTCTTCCATCACATCAGGCGTTTTCCCAGACATCTGGAAGCATGCTACGCTCCTTCCCCTAAAGAAAAAACCAAATGGGGACCCAGATGACCTCACGAATCTCCGCCCAATATCCCTCCTAGCCGCCCCGGGAAAAATGCTGGAAAAAGTTATACAACGCCAACTGAGTAATTTTGTGGAAACCAGCAACATTCTACATGAAACTCAATCTGGCTTTCGGCCCGGCTTTAGCACAGAAACAGCGCTCATAGAGGTAGCCGAGTCAGTGAGGTGGTCGATGGACGCAGGAGAATCAGCAATGCTGGTACTCCTGGATCTATCGGCCGCCTTCGATACGGTGGACCACGCCAGATTACTCAGCCGGCTGGCAGAGATAGGTATTCAAGACAGAGCGCTGGGGTGGATAAACTCCTACCTATCTCAGAGAACGCAGAAGGTGGCACTAGGGACGATTTCTTCCACACCCAAAACCCTCAGCTGTGGAGTCCCGCAAGGATCGGCCCTCAGCCCTCTCTTGTTCAACATCTATCTGGCCCCCCTATTTACGCTAATTGCCAACTGGGGTGTCAAGGCAATCTCATATGCCGACGACACCCAGTTGGTATTTCCATACTCTGAGATGACGCAGGACTCTTTCTCAAACTTTAAAGGCTGTCTCCAGGACATTGCTCACTGGATGAACACTAATAAACTAAAACTTAACGCCAATAAAACCGAAGTCATTTTCTTCGGCAAGGGTCCCACTCCCGCCCCTGATCTCTGGTGGCCTTTGGAGATGGGCCCTCCCCCCTCTCCCAGTCACTCGGCAAAAAACCTCGGAGTGAGATGGGACGATAAAATGTCCTTTACATCCCATATCCAACAAGTGGCCGGATGCTGCCTGAGCAAGCTAAGAAACCTCCGAAAAATTCTCAGACTTCTACCGGAGAGCTGCAGGAAAACGGTCGTCCATGCAACTGTCACCTCACGGCTGGACTATGCCAATGGTTTGTACCTGGGCCTCCCAAAATTCCTGACTCACAAACTACAGGTAGTTCAAAATGCGGCTGCGAGACTGCTACTGCGAATCCCTTTCAAGCAGTCAGTCTCTCCGCATCTTCAAACCCTGCATTGGCTGCCAGTGGCCAACCGAATAAAATTCAAAGCTCTGACGCTTGCGTTCAGATCTTTACATGGCTCCTGCCCACATTACTTAAAAAAACGCCTTCCAAAATACTCCCAAAGCCGCGCATTACGGTCCAATGACCGTGTCCAATTGGTCGTCCCGCGAGCAAAAAAGGCCCGACTTGGCGGTCGAACCTTTTCAGCAAATGTCTCCGCTTTGTGGAACTCCCTGCCACAAGCAATCCAACAGGCCCCATCCGAACCCTGTTTTAAGAAGATGCTAAAGACCTGGCTCTTCACCCATCCACGCTAGTTCTCCCTCCTTTTTGCCCAGGTTTACTGTGTTCTACTAGCGCCGGGACACCTCCTCGTGAGGTAGCTGTTCGCGCTGTATAAAATCCAGTATTATTATTATTATTATTATTATTCATTGAAGAGCGGCGCCTGGTGGGGGAGAAGTGGGGGGGGGGCGGGTGAGTTTGCCTGTATGTGTGTGTCTGCCTGCCTGCGCGAGTGTGTGTGTGCCTGCGTGCATGTGCCTGTTCACCAACGCGAAAGCGTGCACGTTCACGAGGTCAATTCTCCGGCAGGAGAAGCTCGTGACAGTCTGCTGTCCACATTCCCCCCAAAAGTGATTACATAAGTTGTCTCGACCTAGACAGCAAAAGCTTTGCCTTTGCTTTCGTCTAGGCGAGACCTAAAAAGCCTATGGGAGGAGGTGACGCGACTCTGGGTGCTCTGGGACTCAAGGGTGCTCTAGCTAAAACACCTCAGCCAAGGTTCCCAGTCAGTACGTGACGTCCTGCTCCAGGGCAGGTTATTTTTTTTTTATTCTGGGGGCCTCATTTATGAGCCCTTGCGTCACTTTTTTGCCGCTGGTGCATCACTTTTAGTGACGTAACAGTGGCGTAAAAAATGCGCCTTGTTGCGCCATATTTACAAAGTGACGCATCTACCTAGATACTTCACTTTGTAAACCCCTGCACCACATTATACCTGCGCCAGGTATAATGTATGCCAGGGGAGCGTATTGACGCAAGAAAGGTTCATAGAAGTGACGCAGTGAAATCTATGAGATTTCACTGCGTCACTTCTAGGACGCTGTTGCGTCATAATCTTGCGCCTGCCTCACAGCAGGCGTAAGACTGACGCAGGCCCTTTCACATGGGGCTTTCCCCATGTGAAAGGACGCATTGCTGGAGTTGCATCACTTTTGTGACACACTCCAGCAATGCGTCACTTTTGCGTTTACAGATACGTCAGAAATACTCTAACTACTTGCGCAATGATGCGTCATAATGTAAATATGACGCATCATTAGTGTCGCAAGGAATGAAAAGTGACCCATCGCTGTTTTCAGGCAGCGATGCGTCACTTTTCATAAATGAGGCCCTGGGTCTTTTTATTTCATCATAAAACAGGACTACAAGTACTAAATTTGTAAGAAAAAAACTCCACCAGACGATTCTGGGAGACTTGACAGCTACTGCAAAACAAGCATTTTCAATCCAATAGGTCTTGCATTGCCAGCATTTAAGTTATTGGCATTGAAAATGACAGTGCCTTTTACTTATGTGTTTTTAAAAGGAACACAAATTGTTGTTTTTAATGCCAAGAGCTCAACCTCTCGCAAATGCGAGACCACTATAATGGTGGCCACACCCATTTTTTTAGACGCTGGACACATATTTTGGTTACCGTGAGCAGCATCTAAACAGAGGGGCCTACCCACTATTATAGTGAAAGCGCGTATGGTGCTTTCACCCAAAGTTTAAAACAAAAAGTAATTTCAAAAGCTCTGTTGTTCAGCTGGTAAAATGAAAGGGGCCTGCATTGGTAATTTAATAATCAAATAGGCGCGACCGCTAAAGGGAATGTAGACCGCGCCGTATATTAAGAATTAAATAAGCATGGCCACTATTAGGCGACCGTGCTGAAATTTGAATACAAATATATCATTCTTTAAAACAAAGCAGGCAGGTGCTCCGATGCCTTGGGTGGAATAGGGAAGAGCATTTAAAGAAAATAGCACTCACCAACTTTTAAAGCAGACCGTGTAAAAACAGAAGTAAAAGAGCCAGTCCTCATGGGAGGTTCAAAGTGAATACAAGGCGGTACTAAGGAGGGACTAACAAGCCTATGTACCAATCAGAAGCCAGCATTTACAAAGGGCGGAGACATAAGCTAATGACCAATATGGGCGTAGAGTGGGCGGGGCTTTAAGAGCATATTCAAATACAGCATGCCTCACTGAGTGAGCAGCGCAAGCGCGCTGCCCTTAGGCTCGACCTAATTAGGTGATATGAAGTCTTATGTCTCTGACTGCAAGTTTAGTTGGGAAGAGTAGTTCATTCTTCAGTTTATTCCACTGACATCTAGATTTTATTAAAGGTACCAAGGCGAATATTATACTTCTAGCCGCTTTACTACTCATCAACGCAGCAAAGCACTTTGTGAAAATTGAAACGGTTAAAAGAAAACCATATACTGTCCATGGCTCTTTAAGCCGAGGGCCCCACAGAGCACCCCCTCATGGCACATACTCTTTATGGATACAAGCAATGCGAGAACCAGAAGAAACAGCAGAGCAGACATCAATGGATCTCCTAGCCTAGCATCGGAATCCTCCCCTGGAATCAGGCTGATGTAGACATATAGAAAAAACAAACCAGACTAATGTTTGCATCTGTGCCTTTAATGGAATACAAGCCACCACTCATAAATGTGAGAAAAATTCCACATAATGTATTGAAAACGTAGATTTTATTATTCAACCCTAAAGCATGCCTATTGCATCCCGAGTCACATGTAGTATAGGCTTCTTGTAAAAAGTGTAAATGAGGTTTAAAGTGGTAGATTCACGTCCTTCGGTATATCCCAGTATTAGACTTGTCAGCCCTAAGGTGGTCTTCTTCCAAACGTTTTGCCCTTAGCCTCCTATTTTTGCTGATCTTCTTTGCCTCCTTCTGATCAGAAGACTCAGGGACATAACAGGCTGCCAACAACCTTGAACGCAGCACCTGGATTCTGCCTTCTGTGAGTCCTACCCTGTCAATTGGTGCCACCCCAGTCCTGGACCCTTGAAAGTGGGCCTGAACGTTGCGTTGCCAGCCCATCTGTGGACCCAGCAGGACTGATGCAGCTCCTCTACTGCGTGGACTTTTCCGGCACAAGTGCTTCACATTGCCCTTGCAGCTCGCAGACTAATCAGAACTGCCGCTGTGTGATGCATCCCCAACATAGGCCCTCCCATCGCAAGCCTGTCGTCGACAGCAGTCTCAGTGATGACGCAGATCTCCGTAATGCAAGCCCCGAATCTACTTCCAAATCAGCCAGTGCACAACTCATCCTCGATGCAGGACTGCGCAAGCCTACTCCTCAATGGCCTCCTCGGTGAGGATACAAGACCTCATATCACAGTCTTGCAGCTCCTCAACGCATCTCCAACCATGACCTCTTATTTCCTCGGCTCATAACGCAGCCTCGACATGGGACTCCGTAACTCTTCGCAAGCAGGATTAAAGGTACTTTTGCTCAGTGGGCCTCAGTGGGTCCCTGTACACAGCCCGTACTCCATCAGGGTGGCCTCAACTTGTGACTTTGTCCCAGTCTAACGCGACCAATATTCACAGTTGGCGCTCCGGCTGTATGGTGAAATTTTCACTTAAATCTTAGAAATTGCACATCTTCGCTTCTACTGATTGGAATTTTGCCATTTTGGTCTTAAATTATTTACTATTTTATACTATATTTGTCTACATTGGTGTGGAATTTTTCATGTGTTAGGTTTTCGCTTTATTACTATTACACATTGCCTCTAAGTTAAGGCTGACTGTTCTTTGCCAAGCTACCAGAGGGGTGAGCACAGGTTAATTTAGAGTTTGCTTGTGTCATCAGATTGACAAGGATTGTGGTTTCATTTTGAGTATGGGTTCACCCCCGTCAACCAGTAACCCAATTTCTTAAACCTGGATTTTATCACAAATTTACAGCTTTCTTCATAAGCTATTTTACCCAACAGGTGGCGGTAGGGGCAGAGACCAGAAAATAGGCAGGTCTGAAACTACTCATAACTTAAAAGCACCAGGGGGTCTGGAGCTAGGCGTTTTGTCTTCTTTGGGCCTGATTGCGAGATTAGGTGCTATTTAACACAGCTGATAAATAACGATGCTAAGGGGTACCTTCTTTATCAGGCACAATAAATAACACCTATTACGAGTTATTGGGACTAACATGCAGATGTTGATGTTTAAGGCTCCAAAATCCACATGAAATGGTAAATACTGCATACTATTCCCATGTTAGATTTCAGCAGGTTTGGACTGCCAATGAAGGTTGAGTTATTTAACACCTCCCATGATTATCGGATATTGTAAATACCTTTGAACTCATAAGTCCTACCCCTGCGTAAATACAGTTCTTTTTTATACATGGGTTGTAATTAACTGACCCACATATAATCAGGTCTATAGTATATTTAACACTTTACCACAAACAACTGAACATTTTTTGGTTAACAAAGATTAGTCATAGTAGAACACATGGTCGTAGTATGTCTTATAAAGCAAACCGCTGTCAAGGAAAATATTCTATTTTGAAACTGTAAAACCCTTTGAACCTAAAATGCTTATCAAGATGCTCCCAAACTACCAAGACATCGCTTGGTGAATTGGCGTCTAATAACCATTAATAGTACAAAACTTTTACATTGAATGAAAAAATTTACCAAATCATAGATACTTTCACTGATCTAATCACGGGTTGTAGCGCTGGACTAATGAAACAGCTTACTCATGGAGTGCCAGCGGTATTCCAAATATCCTCGGCAACACCCTAAAAATGGGCAAGAATGAATACCGCATTAATCAATCAACCAATCAATCAATCAGTGACTTGTAAAGCGTGGCTTCTCACCCATCAGGGTCTCAAGGCGCTGGGGGTGGAGGTGGGGAGCTGCTGGTCGAACAGAGTGGAGGATTATTGGAAGAGCCAGGCCTTGAGGTCCTTCCTGATTTGGTCCAGCAACACGAATTTCCTGAGGCGGAGGGGCAGGGAGTTCCAGGTCTTGGCGGCGAGATAGGAGAATGATCTTCCTCCGGTTCTGCTCTTGGGGATCCCGGGGATGGAGGATGGAGGCAAGGGCAAGTTGGGAAGATCGGAGTTGTCTGGTGGGTGAGTGGTATGTGAGACTGTGGCTCAGGTGAGCTGGTCCTCGTTGTGTAGGGCTTTATAGGCGTGAGTGAGCGGCTCGAAAGTTCTTCTTTTGTTGACTGGGAGCCAGTGGAGTTGTCGGAGGTGTTGCATGATGTGGCTGCGGCAGGGGATGTCGAAGACCAGTCTGGCAGGGGAGTTTTGGAGTTCAGTAGTATCTTGTGCTGTTTCTGGGTGACACCGGTGAAGAGTTCATTACCGTAGTCGAGTCTGCTGGGAATGAGTGAGTGGGTGACAGTCTCTCTGGATACTGTGGGTATCCAACTGAATGTCTATCGAAGCAGGTGAAGCATGTGGAAGCTGGCTGAGGAGCCTGCGTTGATTTGGTGGTTCATACTGAGCGGAGTCCAGTACCTGCATACTAGCAGAACTCCACGCTACAACTAAAACTGTCAACAACAGCCTTGTTACAAGCAAGAAAGACAACTGCATCCATTTACTTGTGAATCTCCTGTGCTAGTACTAAAGCCCTCATCAATACTCTGGTCATGGCAAAATTGACTCCTGCATCTAATTACTCATGGAGATTCCGTAGTATGCCTAACACCTTTATCTGCAGCCTGATTATGAGTGATATTGACAACATCAATTATTTATTCCTGGATATCCTGTGGTACTCCTAAACCTTTTATCTGCATTCTGGTTATGAGTTACTCTATCTGTTTATTCATGGGTAGCTTTTGTGGTACTTGTGTGAAGCGCTTTGATACCCGACACCTTTGGGTCAAGTTTGCACTATATGAATTATGGTTAAGATCAGGCATCTTACCTATAACCAGCCTGATGATGAGGATTTTAAGAGTACCACAGTAGACCCATGAGACAGATGCTGTAGTCAATCTTACCCAGGCACGGCCCGTGACGGACGTGCCCCCGGGCAGTGACGTGAGGCGGGGGAGGGGCAGGGTGGGGGGGTTGTAAAATGCGGAAAACGAACGATTTCAGGTAAGTACCGGAAAAAAATATATATGAATTTCGTTGCGTGCACAGCATCGCCAAATGTGATGCAGCGCGCGCAATAATTATTATAATTTTTTTTTCGGTACTTACCTGAAATCGTCCATTTCCCGCATTTTACAACACCCCACCCTGCACCACCCCCGCCCTGCGTCCCCGCCCGGTGGCACGCCGTCATGGGCCGTGCCTGGGTAAGATTGACTACAGCATCTGTCTCATGGGTCTACTGTGGTACTCTTAAAATCCTCATCATCAGGCTGGTTATAGGTAAGATTGACTAAAACGTGTTTACTCAGGGGCAGTAGTTAATTTGAGCCAGCGGCACTAGCACCTCTATGTCAAAACCAGCGCTATGGCAGTGTGCAACATGGTGGCGTTGTTATCCTAATGTAGAGATGAGCACAACTATAGGTATTTATTAGTTCATTACACATTAAAAATTACTAATAGCTGCTACCCAAACCCTGGTTCTAGCTTTGGGGACTTGAAATAGCTATTATTGTCACCCTTGAAGGAGTGTGATGGCTTGTAGTTGTGTTGATTGTCACTGACAGCGCTGGCAGGGGCAATGATTGGTACAAGCTGCAGTGGCCTCCAGGCGAGGGCCTTAGCACTTATTTATTTTCAAATTAAGCACTGCTCAGGGGGCTTCTGCAGTACTCCTAAAACCCTCATCAATACCCTGATTATGAGTAACTTCGACTACTGTATCTGTTAACTCCTGCCTTACCTGCCTCCTGCTGCTATGCCTGCCTGCCTGCTCGCCTACGACGTCAGCCTCGCCAACAAGCGCCCCAGCCGCCGCAGGGCCGCCCGCCAAGCCCGCACTCGTTTTTCCCGCCGCTGCCTGCCTGCGGCCCCGCCCCCCAGCCGATAGGCTCCCACGCTCCCGCCTCCCAGCGGACCCTCCCTCCCACCTCCTTTCTTATGACGCCCCCAGAGCGACCGCGCAGCGGACGCGCGCAGCGGGAGCACCGACTGAGCGCCGAAGGTGCGCCAAAGGTAAGCCCGTCTGCGCCCGTCCGTGCCTGGACCGCGCCCAGTGCCTGGACCCCTGGCTCCCGCAGACACCAGCCCACCCGCCGGACCTACGACCCCACCGAACTCTACGCACTCAACGCCGGTCGAATCCCGGGCTGCTATCGAGCCACCCGGACCCTTCTGCTGCCACTCCTGCAAGTTCACCTGCAACCGGACCTGCACTACACCAGCACGATCAAGCCGAGCACCAGCAGCAACGACCTCAAGTGCATCCTGCTCAACACGCGCTCCATCCACAGACACGCCGTCGAGCTCTGGAATCTGCTCGACACCACAGCCCCAGACGTCGCCTTCCTCACGGAAACCTGGATGAACGCCTCCTCAGCGCCCGACATCGCCATCGCCATTCCGGACGGCTACAAGATCATCCGGAGGGACCGCATCAACCAGACAGGAGGAGGCTTCGCCATCATCCACAGGAACTCCATCTGCATCACGACCAACACCGACGACACCCTAGCACCCGCCGAACACCTGCACTTCCAGATCCACACCGACCCCAAGACCACCCTCAGAGGCACCCTCATCTACAGACCCCCGGACCACGCACACAATTCAGTGAAGACATCGCCGACTTCATCAGCCCGCACGCCCTCCCCTCTGCTGACTACATCCTCCTCGGGGACCTCAACTTCCACCTGGAGAACAACAACGACTGCAACACCACCACCCTGCTGGAAAACCTCGCCAATCTCGGTCTCAAGCAGCTGGTGACCACCCCCACCCACTACGCCGGACACACTCTCGACCCCGTGTTCTCATCCAGCAAGGACATCGCCTTCAGCCACGCCACCGGACTCCACTGGATGGACCACAGCTGCGTTCACTTCAGCTTCAGAAGGACCACGATCCACCACCACCAGCAACAGGTTGCACGCAGAAGCTGGAACAAGATCACAGCCGACCAGCTTGCGATGTCCCTGAGCATGAACCCTCCCACCAGCGCAACTAACCCAAGCCAGGCGGCCACCAACCTCGCGAAGTGGATCAGCAACTGCGCAGACGACCTAGCCCCTCTGAAGACCCCGCCTAGCAGACCCGGCAGCAAGAAAGCCCCATGGTTCACCGACGAACTCAAGAGATCCAAGAAGAACTGCCGAGCCCTCGAGAAAGCCTGGCGCAGAGAACCAACACCGAACAACATGACTGCCCTCAAGCTCGCCACCCAAAAACACCACCAACTGATCCACGCCACCAAAAAGACTGCATTCAAGGAACGACTGGACAACAACGCCCACAACAGCAAGGAACTCTTCAACATAGTTAAAGAGCTCTCAAACCCCAACGCCGGAAACAACGACATCAACCCTTCACAAGACCTCTGCAACTCCCTCGCCTCCTACTTCCACAACAAGATCGCGGACATACACAACAGCTTCAGCACTCAACCGACGCACGCCATGACTGAACCACCGCCCTCCACCACCACCCTCCGCGCCTGGACCCCGATCAGCACCAAAGACACCATCCGCACGATGAACTCCATCCACTCCAGATCTCCGACCGACCCCTGCCCTCACCTCATCTTCAACAAGGCCGACGCTGTCATCGCACCCCACCTGCGGGACATCATCAACACCTCCTTCGACACCGCTACCTTCCCGGAGAGCTGGAAGCACGCTGAACTCAGCGCTCTACTAAAGAAGCCATCAGCCGACCCCACCGACCTCAAGAACTACCGCCCCATCTCGCTGCTCCCGTTTCCTTCAAAAGTCATCGAGAAGACCGTCAACAAGCAGCTGGCCGCCTTCCTCAAGACGAACGGATCCCTCGACCTCTCGCAGTCTGGCTTCCGGGCCAACCACAGCACCGAGACCGCCCTGATCGCAGCCACCGATGACATCCGAGTCCTGCTCGACAACGAAGAAACAGCGGCCCTCATCCTCCTAGACCTCTCCGCGGCCTTCGACACTGTCTGCCACCGTACCCTAGTGCAGCGCCTCAGCAACGTCGGAATCCAGGAGAAAGCACTGGAATGGATCATCTCGTTCCTCGCCCGAAGGACACAGAGAGTTTGCCTCCCCGTTCAGATCAGAAGCCAGTCATCTGCGGCGTTCCTCAAGGCTCCTCGCTCAGCCCAACCCTCTTCAACATCTACATGAGCCCCCTCGCAGCCATCGCACGCCAACACAACCTCAACATCATCATCTCCTACGCCGACGACACCCAGCTGATCCTCTCCCTCACCAACGGCCCCGCCACCGCCAGAGCCAACCTACACGAAGGGATGACAGACGTAGCCAAGTGGATGATGAACAGCCACCTGAAACTGAACTCTGACAAGATGGAAGTTCTCATCTTGGGATCTTCACCCTCCACCTGGGACGACTCCTGGTGGCCCCCCGCCCTGGGCTGCCCACCCAAACCAACAGACCACGCACGCAACCTGGGCTTCATCCTGGACTCCTCCCTCTCCATGACCAGACAAGTCAACGCTGTCTCCTCGTCGTGCTTCAATATCCTGCGCATGCTACGTAAGATCTTCCGGCGGATCCCCACCGACACCAGGAAGACGGTCACCCAGGCCCTCGTCACCAGCCATCTGGACTACAGCAACTCCCTCTACGCCGGAACCACTGCCAAACTCCAGAAGAGACTCCAGAGGATTCAGAACGCCTCAGCACGACTCATCCTGGACATCCCCCGTCGCAGCCACATCTCCGGACACCTGAGAGATCTGCACTGGCTCTCGGTCAACAAGAGAATCATCTTCCGTCTCCTCACCCACGCACACAAAGCCCTACACAACCGAAGTCCCAGGATACCTCAACAGCCGCCTCAACTTCTACACTCCCACACGCCAACTTCGATCGACCGCCCACGCCCTCGCCGCCGTCCCCCGCATCCGAAGAGCCACCACAGGAGGAAGGTCCTTCTCCTACCTGGCCGCCAAGACTTGGAACTCCCTCCCGACCCACCTCCGCCTGACACAGGACCACCTTGCCTTCAGGAAGCAACTCAAGACCTGGCTGTTCGAGCAGTAGCGGAAGCCCCTCCCATGCGCCTTGAGACCCTCTGGGTGAGTAGTGCGCTTTGATTGATTGATTGATTGATTAACTCAAAGAGCTACTGCAGTACTCTGAAAAAACATTATCAGCATCTGGTTGTGAGTAAGAATGATTCCGGCATCAGTTTACTCATTGTGCTCTCGATGGACGCCTAAAACACTTGTCTGCATCCCTGTTATGAGTAAGTTTGACTACTGCATCTGTTTATTTATGTAGCTCTTGTGACACAACTAACACCTTCATCAACACCCGGGTTGTGGGTAAGATTGAATCCTGCATCTGTTTATTATGGAGCTCTCATGGTATTCTTAAAACACTCATCCTCACCCTGGTTTTGGGCAAGACTATTGCATCTGTTTCCTCTTAAAGCTACATCAGTTCTCCTAAAATCCTCATCATCAGCCTGTTTATAAGTAACATTGACTGCTGCATTTGTTCACTACGGGCCTCCACAGTCCACCTCAGTCAACCATCTGAAGAAAATCCATTACTGCATCATCTTATTCAGGGGAAGCTGCATGACTCTTAAACCTTGACCAACAAACTGTTCATAAATAAGATTGCCTACTGCAGCAGTCACTTGTGGACTTCCACCAAATCATAAAATCTTCTGAGCCCTAGTCTGTGAGCCATGAACATGACCCAGGTGGGTATCAGAGCGCTTTACATACGGTTGAGGAAGACATAGGAAACTGTTCGGGGAGAAAATCAAGGTAACAGTGGGACAATATACAACAGCAGCAAGATAAAATTAAGGTGGACATAGAAGGCAGGCTGGGTGAGAACGTAAAGAAAGGCAATATACATCAAGAGCAAACAAGACAATATGACAGACGACGATGGGTAGCAACAAATTATATGTATACAGTAAGCTAGATGCAGGAGAAGCAGAGCATCTAGTTCAAGACATTGTTCTTTAGTAGAGCTTTAACTTCCCTTTTGAAGGCAAGTGTAGAGGGAATCAGTCTTGTTTCCACTGGAAGGGAGTTCCATATTCTCGGGGCAATGCCAGAGAAAGTATGCTTGTAGGTTTTACACTTATTAAATTTCTTTGCCTTGAGCAACAGAGTGCCGGAGCTCCTTGTGGACCTGGAGCCACTGGATAGAGATGTAGAGTTGGGTGTCGTCAGCATACATATGATATTGGATGTTGGGGGCTGTAAGAATTACAGTCAATGGTTCCAAAAAAAGGTTAGAGAGTGTGGGGGAGAGTGTAGAACCGTGGGGGACACCCAATGTGCATGGACTGGGGTTAAATAGAGACTGGCTAGATTTGACTCTTTGTGTTCTGTTGTTGAGGAAAGAGTGCATTAGAGATCTGATCTCAAGGGGTCGCTGACTCCCGAGAAGGACAACACACACATATACAGCAGGGTTACAACATGAGGGTCAGGAGTGCTTGTTTTCTTTTATCAATGCTTTGCATTTCTTTTCCCTATTTGTGCCTTTGGAGAGTTGTTCAGGGTCTCATTGACCCCAGTCATATTTTCACTTAATGAACAAAACCACTTGTGCAGATTGATGACGCTGTGCACACGAGAGCCAAAGACAGAAGAGAGCAGAGAGAGTGAGGAAGACTGATAGAATGTTGAATGATTGCATCTGACTGTTGAAGAGCAAAGAGTGACTGTGCACTGAGGGGCAGATTTACAAGCCCCTTGCGACATCATTACGACATTGTTGCGTCACTTCTGTGACGTAGCGGTGTGGTAAATAATGCGCCACTCCGCAACATATTTACGACGTGACGCATCTAGTGAGATGTGTCACGTTATAAAGCCATGTGCTACATTATACCTGCGTCAGGTATAATGAATGGTACACAGACAAAATATCGATTTTTAAATATCGATATGCAAAAATATCGAAGTTTAAATATCGATATACAAAAATATCGAAGGTAAGTAATATCGACAGTCTAAATATCGATATTGGTATGATATCAGTAATATCGAAGTTGTAAATATCGATGTTAATAATATCGAAATTAATAACTTTGATGTTACTAATATCTATTTTTAAATAAATTTAGTGTATATATATTGTATTTATTATGTTTTATTATTTATTTTTAATGTTATTTTATTAAATATTGTCTTTTACTACTGTAGCGGGTTGTGGGTTTATAGGGGAAAAGGGTGGGAAGTAATTTAATTATGTTAAATTAATTATTAATTATTAGGAATTATTATTTAATTAATTGAGAATTAATTTTAAATTATTTTTAATTAATTTATTAATTGATAAATATGTTCTGTAGCGGGTTATGGGTTTATAGGGAAATAGGGTGGGAAGTAATTTAATAATAATTAATTAATTGATATATGTTTGTACATATTTTAATTAATAATTAATTGGTAATTAATTTCTATTAATTACTTAATTAATTATTATAATTTTTTTCATATTTATAATGATTAATTAGTTGGTAATTAATTATTATTAATTATTTAATTAAATTAATTATAGTAATTTTTATATATAATTTATTGTTATTCTTAATTAATTAATTGTGCAAAATAATATTAATTTTTAAATTAAATTAATTACAGCAAATGTGCTAATATATTTACTTTATTGTTATTGTTAATTAATAATTAATTGGTAATTAAATAATATTAATTAATTTTGGGTACAGGGGTATTTTTAGGGTTAAGGGTCAGTTTTCAGTTCATGGGTACAGGGGTATTTTTAGGGTTCAGGGTCAGTTGTCAGTTCATGGGTAAAGGGGTATTTTTAGGGTTCAGGGTCAGTTTTCAGTTCATGGGTAAAGGGGTATTTTTAGGGTTCAGGGTCAGTTTTCAGTTTTTGGGTAAAGGGGTATTTTTAGGGTTCAGGGTCAGTTTTCAGTTCATGGGTACAGGGGTATTTTTAGGGTTCAGGGTCAGTTTTCAGTTCATGGGTAAAGGGGTATTTTTAGGGTTCAGGGTCAGTTTTCAGTTCATGGTATAGGGGTATTTTTAGGGTTCAGGGTCAGTTTTCAGTTTTTGGGTAAAGGGGTATTTTTAGGGTTCAGGGTCAGTTTTCAGTTCATGGGTAAAGGGGTATTTTTAGGGTTCAGGGTCAGTTTTCAGTTTTTGGGTAAAGCGGTATTTTTAGGGTTCAGGGTCAGTTTTCATTTTTTGGGTAAAGGGGTATTTTTAGGGTTCAGGGTCAGTTTTCAGTTTTGGGGTAAAGGGGTATTTTTAGGGTTCAGGGTCAGTTTTCAGTTCATGGGTAAAGGGGTATTTTTAGGGTTCTGGGTCAGTTTTGGGTTTTTGGGGTACAGTCGTACAGGGTAAAAATTAAATAAATCTAAATTAAATCAATTAAATGAAATTACAAAATATAAAATTACATTACATTATTAAGTTTTTAATTTATTTTACATGTATATGTATTAGTTTTAATTTTTTTATTATGTTTTAATATTTTTATTTAATATTTGTAACATTATATGTATTTTATAATTATTTTAACATTATTATTAATACATTTAAAAAAACTATATTTTTAATTTCGATATTTTTGTACTACGATATTATTTTTTCGATATTTTTGTACTTACCTTGTTAGGGATAGGATTCCGATATTTTTGACTTCGATATTTTTGTCCCGATATTTTTGTATGTCGATATTTCTGATTTCGATATTTAGTCAGACATTCATAATGAATGCAGGATGGGGATTCTGTCACAAGGAAGCCCTGCAAAAGTGACACAGTGAAATATACAAGATTTCCCTGAGTCACTTTTACGACCCCGCTGCGTCAAAACCTTACGTCTGCTTGTAGCAGGTGTAGGGAGTGACGCAGCACAGAAAGTATAAGTCACCCCTGAGCAGTGCTGCAGTTGCGTCGCTTGCAACACGACTCCAGCACTGCGTCACCTATAGGTGGATAGATGCGTCACGCATCTGCATATCATTGCGCTACAGTGTGCCACATTGTAAATGCAGCACTTATATGATTGTGCAAGGGGTTTCTAACGTCACACAAAATAACCGGCGCATCCCTGCTGATATGCAGGAATGCGCCAGTTATTGTAAATCTGCCCCTAAGTCTCTGCATTTATCTTTAGACTTTGGATGAACTAATGTCTGCAAGAAGGAAAGAGTCATACACTGTAGATACCTTCTCCAGGGCCTTTTGGAGAGGCTCACAGTTCTGTTGGAACATAAATGTAACTTGCGTTTGTTTGTCATTTCTGACCTCCTTCCCTGCAGACCTTCCTTTATTACCACTCCTCTCCTCTGGCTTCTGTCAGCATCAGGGCTGTACAGTTAAAGTAGTCGCTGCCAAAAGGTGGATCCTGGGGATGTGATGCTCCTGGAGAGTCGCGCATCCCTCTCACCTTGGCAGCCCAAGTTCAGACTCATCGATATGACTGACTCCTGTACCAGGTTACTCACGGGGCTCCCACAAATGCCTAAAACCAAGACACCTCCCCCCCAAGTTGCAAGAAAGATATAGTACGTATGTAGCTTCTACACCTACCTATGTGGCTTCTTGAGAATCATTCTCTTTATTTACTGGCATCAGCCATACAAACAGCCAAGTGGGAACTGCTCAAAACAGCATTTTAGGCAATGCATGGATCAGTAGCTTTGTCCCACAGCTGCACCTCTCTCATCAGTCACTTATGTGCACTCAGTGCCCTGCCAGATGCAGTCTCCTCCCAGGCAGGCACCTCCCTGTGCAACATCTAGATTCTCATCTTTTCCATTGTTTTGAACCCTTCCCTTAAATACTCTGCTGAGTCAACTCCGTGCCGTCTCCACACTTGCTCAATCCAAGGCCTTCTAGAGGAGGACACCACACTCACCTTGCCCCAGAGCTCCCCCTTGCACTTTCATGCCTACACTATAAATAAATACATAGAACTGACATGTTTCCATATGATATGGTTCCTCTGTATACATACTCAGAAATGTAATGCGTTTTGCCTATACAATATATGTCCCTGCATTAGGGGTATGATGCGCTATACGAATGCGACACAGCGGAGCGCTTCTATGATATCGCCATGAAATGTCTTTGTGTAAGTTGTGACTATTCACCAACTCCAGATCCTTCACACATCACACCGCCCACAAATGTCCAGGTTTATCAGCAGTTCAATGTTTGCAGCACTCCTGCTGGAGTGGCTCTGCCGTGCAATTATAGGTGATAAGAAAAAACTCACTTGAGATATTACTCACTTCGTTTTTTTCATTCTGATTTTTGTATTTTTTTGTTTTACGTTCCATGTTTGTTGAGCTGAAATGAATTGCTTCATGCTGTGTTCAGCTTTTGCAGGTTTGTAGGCCTCCAGCGTGGCAAAGCTCCCAAATGGAACGACATTCGAAACGAAAGAAGGCGTGGTTCATCGGTCATGAGTACAGGGTGGCCAGGTGTGGTGGCAGCTCAGCAAAACTGCATGAAGGAGGGTTATTTAGAAAACCTACCATGGTGACCTGGGGGAGTGAAAGGGTGTCTGCTGCCCAAGTAACCAGACATTGTTCCTACTTCATCTTTCAAGACATTCCTGGATATTACCACGTGGTGAGATGGGAATGCCAGGGAACTGCCTGATATTGTTAGTGATTGCCAGACTGGGTACTGGAAACTTGATCAGCTGTAAACATTTTGAATTGGCAGCAATTGCTGCCGGTGAAGCGACTATTGCTGGTCACCTCCAGGGTCGTACTTGGGCAGTATATTTGTTCCCTTTCCCGCCAAACTCTGGCCAGTGGGGTCAATTCACCTACACCCACACTCACGTTTCTTTGTGGTTGTTCCTTAGAAGGCAGCGACTTGCATGACTGGAACTTTGTGTTTTTATGGTAGTGGTGAAGTTAATAGTGTGCTAGGAAAACTGAAATAAAGCCCAACTTATGCTACTTTCTCAGTGTCAAGGGCACTTGGGTTCATATTAACAAGGAACAGGGAAAATTAACGCTAAGGGTGCTTAGCGTTATTTTTTTTAACGCCCGCTATCGCCGGATAATATCACCTGTTAATAACGTTATTAACAACGCTAACCGCCTAGGTGATAGAAATCCAGCAATAGCGGCATTTTGGGAGGTTATCGCTGGTAATGCAGCAATAAAACTACAAGGATAGGGGTATCTTTGTTGATAGCCCATGGTGGATTTTGCCATGTATTCCACCTTCCATTGGATTACATGGCTAAGTCTGAAAATTAAGCAGTCGTACAAAAGCAGCATTAACCGTTGTTAGTGCTGCTTTTTTTGTCTCTAACAGGGTTAGCGTGAAGATTGATAATAGGAGAAATGTCGCTTAGCGACATTTCTCCTATTATTTTGCTCTGGAACGCCCACTTTGCATCTCATTAAAGATGCAAAGGGAAGCGTACTGAAAAAGGGTGCTAACATGCGATTTTGCGTTAGCACCCTGTTGTTGATAGGGTGATATTTTTTTCTCCGCTTCTTTGGCTTTTAAAGCCAAAAAAGCAGAGATAAAGCCCTTGTTGTTATGCCCCATCTTTTTTTAATTCCTGTGCAAAAATACAAATATGCAAACTAAACTGGTCTTTCTTTGAAACTACAGTGCGATGAGACACCTCATTGTGAGTAAAGCTAAACCATTGGTCCCCTTCATGCCACACAAATATTCATCTCACATAAGCGCACTGCACAGAAGCCCCCCCCCCCCGAGCGCCTCCCATGAGGAATGCCAGCTGGACTCACATGAGTAAAGGAGCTTTGGAAACCATAAGTACTAATGCAAGCCAGAGGAACAGGCCCCTCGACGCCAGATGAGTAGTACAATACAGACAACCGTAGGGTGCGGTGCCACTCGTACTACTGGGCCCGGTGCCACTGCACCTGCTGCACCACTGATAGCGAACCAAGAAAAAAAATTAAAAAAAAATAGTGTATATAAGGGAAGGAGACAGAGAGAATAATGTTAAAAGAAAGACAGCTAGAGTGAGTAACACAAAGATACTGTATAATTGATAATTATACAAAAAAAAGTTGTAAGCGGGAAAAATTGAGAAAAAGAAAATAGAAAAGGGAGTGAAAGAAAAAAAGAGTGTAGAAGAATAATAAACAAGAGTTACTTGCAGAATGAGAATGAATTTTCAAATTAAAAAGAAACAGAGTAAAAAGCAGACCTCTTGTTGTCCTCATAAATGTGAAATGTATTTCTTTTTAAAAAAAAAACGATTTTCTGGTCATAATTTCAAAACACAGCACAGCTCCTATGTACAAGCACACCCTAGCTGGCTTCCTTATTTTCTCCAATAAGTATACTAGTCTCTATCTAAATTAAATGATTTTTTTCTCACCTTAGCAAATGCTTTTTGAATTTCAAAACAGTCTCAGAAACACACTAATTTTTCTTTAGCAGAGCAAAGGGTATGCACTCCAGAGGCTGCAACCAACAAAGGCACAGAAATGCTGTATTTCATCACACATATCTCTCATGTCACCCAATCAAAACTCTTCCCTCACTTTTTTCAAATCAACACCCTTCCCCCCTCTGCCCTTTCTAGCCTGTTTCCATAGCAACTACCTCCTGCCAGACCTCTCATGTTTACAAGTTCACACAACAATGTTTCAAATGAACTCTGAACTCTCAGTACACCTGCTAATCCACTGCAATGTTTCTTAAAATCATGTTTTCTTAACCATTCAAATTACGTCTTTCAAAGAACACATCCATGCACCCTAACTTTCTGTTTTCAGAAATGGAAATCCACCAATCACTGCTAGTGAATCATTTGCACTGAAACTCCACAGTTTTTTTTCTTTACAAACTCCTACTGTTCAACTGCCATTTCATCCCCACACTTCATCTGACTGCAGCAGAACCTCCTCTCACCATGTTTTCTGTATGGATTGTTGGACATAGTTACATCCACTGGGCTCACAGGTATGCTGATAACAGAAATTTACACAACGTCAATTTACAAAATGTGGATATCAAATGGATTGGGCAAAGAGGATTGAGATGTCACCAATTGATACCATTGGTGAAAACCTTTTTGCATTTGCCAAACCCTGACCTCATAATAGTGCACTGTGGAGGAAATGATTTGGGCACTTTGACTGGGGTAGGTCTGGAAATGCTCTTAAAGGACACCTTTGAGCAATTAATGGCACTTTTTCCTCAAACTGCCTTGGTATATTCCAATATATGCCAAAGACAAAAATGGAGGTGGTCCAATCAATTTTGTCCACAAATTGAGAAAGCGAGGAAACATGTAAATAAGTCTGTTTCAGCTTATATGAGAGATTATGGAATGGGCGCCATCTACAACAATAACTTGCGTTACTACATGCATATCTACAGAGGAGATGGTGTGCACTTCTCAAATGAGGGAAACAGAGTTTTCATACAAAATTTAAGACTATTGGTACCTACTTATAAGTACCTAGAACTTACACAGAACACAAAAGCTCTTTTCAGAGCTACCTTAACTATAATTAGTCTTTCCAAATCTCGAATGTACCTTTTTTCACTAATTTTCACTTATGTTCGCTTCCCGGTTCGCTACCCGGTTCGCGTACCGGCAGCTAACCGCGCAAAAAATTCAATTTTTTTTTATTCCAATATATATGAGCCTCCTCAGCCACCCTCAGAAAACCTAGGCGGTCAGGATATGTCTCCCGTGCCCCCTTATACCCATTTCACACATTGTTTTTCCTCCATCTTGTGATTAAATTCCACCGAAACACAAAATGGCGAACTCCCTTTCCGCTACCAGTGAGCGACCCGGTTCGCGTACCGGGCAGCGCTTCTACCGCGAAAAATCGAATTTTTTTTATTTGCCCCACGGGACCCTTTAATAACCCCAACATCATTTCTAGGGGGTCAAGAGGGGTCTACCTTGCCCCCTTTCATTAAATTCCCCCTTCGTTTTTCTCCTCCTCTTGTCTCTCGATCCTACCGAGAGACAAGATGGCGGCCGGTCCGGACTGTTTAGAATGTTGACAGACACCGGAGAGCCAATAAGCTTCGCTTCGCGAAGTTCCGTTACGCGTCAGGTACGCGAACCGGAGCGCTAACCGGAGCGCTGTCACAGATATATCTGTTTTTTAAAACGTTAATTTCTCAAAATCCACTGGAGCACATATATTGAGACATAGCAAAGGCACGTTGGGCAAACCATATCTACAATTTTGGCAAGTTTCGTGTAAATCCATTCAGCCGTTCGAGCTAAAAGTGAGTCCAACCGCCCTATGGAAAACTCAATGTTAAAAATGCGTTTTGGTACCCCCCTTTTTTCTTGGCCCCCCCTTGACGAAACCCCCCCCAAATTTTCAGGGGCTGCTCGGAAACAAAATGTGCCATTTTCCTGAAAATTTCAGCCAATTCCGTCCACAAACGCCAAAGTTATTCGACATAGAATTTTCAGAAATCCCATAGGAAAAAAATCCTAACTATATATACCTACTGGCGACCGCCAGTATGTAATTTTATATATATATATATATTTATTTGTTGTATTGATACACTTTACAAAAAATGTGTAAATAATAAAATAAATGAACATTATTTTAATAATAGTTTTAAATTATGTATGGTTAAATAAGTATACATACATGCATATATGTGCAGTTTTTAAATAAGTATAAGATTTATATATATTTTTTAATTATTTAAGTATTTTAATTTACATCATACTACTGTTAAATGCTAATATATTTAATGTTTACTATTTTTAACTATATATATGTTAAAATATGTAATCAATATTAGTATACAATGAGATTTGTTTCGATATTTTTGTCCTTTACATTTCAAGTATAGGAAAACAACTTTCTATGCTCAATATTTTTGACACATTGGGCCCGATTCACAAAAGTGATCTGAGACAAAATACTAACTTTACGACTTTCGGTATTCACAAAGTGCATTTAGGAGTAGTAAAGTTAGGAATCCTAACTATACTACTCCGAAATGCCCTTTTAGAAAACCAAAAGTAGTAAAGTTAGTATTTTGTCTCAGTTAAACTTAGGTTTTGGTCTTAAGTTTACCAAAACTTAAGTTTAACTGAGACAAAATCCTAACTTTACGACTCTCTGTATTCACAAAACGCATTTAGGAGTAGTAAAGTCAGGAATCCTAACTTTACTTCTCCTAAATGCTCTTTTAGAATACCAAAAGTCATAAAGTTAGGATTTTATCTCAGATTACTTTTGTGAATCAGGCCCTATATTTTTATACCAAAATATTTGTGGTTTTGATATTTTGTCAGTAAACCTCTTTAAATGGCTACTTTAGCACTGGTAGCATTTAATATACAGGCTTGGGTACATGTGGTACCTACCATTTACTAGGAACTCACAAATAAACTAAATGTTCCAATTAGGTGTTGGCCTATTTTACCTTGTTTGAAGGAGAGAGCACAAGCACTTTAGCACTGGTTTGCGGGGGTAAAGTGCACAGAGTCCTAAAGCCAACAATAAAACCTCAGCAAAACAGGGGGGATGAAAGCAAAAAGATTGGGGGAGTACAACGCCAAAGGTGCCAGGTCTTGAGCACTGGCTTCAGTCTGGAGGTCTGGGGTTAGATGTTATGGAAAGGGCTCGGACAAGTGTGAGCCGACAGCCTCGGACCCAGGTGGAGTCCCATGTTGTCAGTGGTCAGGGCTTTGGGGGTTATTGACCATAGAGGTGGGTCCAGTGTTGCCTATGCTCCTTTCAGAAAGTTTATTTGTAACATTTCTTTTTAGAAAATCTTGTTAAAGGCAGGTTTTTTTTCCTGACAAAAATAGAAAAAGCTATGCAAAGCCTGTGGCTGGCAGGAGATTTCTCCTGCACAAAACAGCAGAAGGGCACCATGGACCTGTTCTTTTTCAAGCTCGGGAGGCTCAGTCAGGAGCCGATAATTTTCCCAGGTCCTCATCCATGGCCTTGCTTGACCTTTCGATTCACACATTAGAAAGGATTCGTCTGTACCTGCCCAGCTGTGATCATTTCATTTGTCACCTCCGTGTGTGAGGAAATTGGATTAAAATTGCCTGTAAACTCAGATGATGGGGCGCAATCTGACAATTGCACAGGAGAATTGAGCAGCAGGCTGTCGAAGCAGCACCGGCTTCACGTGCCACTTATACTAGCCTTCTACTTGTCCACAGAGACTTGGCCATGACAAGCTTTGGATTATAAGCTCTCTGCAGTCACTATTTTATAGCTGCACCCGCTGAGGAAAGCATCGGCTGCTGCCAGTCTACCTTGGGGGGAAGGGGGCTGCGCAGAGGAAAGAATAATAAAAACAATAGTTTAAACACCTACCCATTGCTGCCGGCCCACGATCTTCTGCCCCGTCGCCGTGCCCTGCCTCGCTGCTCCTGGCACTACAATCCCCAGGAGTCCATGCTCCAACACTCACACAATCCCAGCGCTTCTCTCATGCAATTACTCCCAGCATGAGAGAAGCGCTGGGATTGGGCAAAACCGGGCAATCCCAGCGCTTCTCTCATGCAATTACTCCCAGCATGAGAGAAGCGCTGGGATTGGGCAAAACTGGGCAGTTTTTGTGGGATTGTGACACACTCCAGCAGGGACTGGGAGCCTGTGCCCCTGAGCACTGCTGATATCTCTGAGGAACAGCCTGGAGATATCAAAGTGCGCATGTTGGTATGACCAACCCTGCACGGGCGGCCAAACCGACCTGTGCACTATCAGTGCCTACTATCACTCCCCCACTGCTGCTGACGCTGAAACATGGACCTGCCTTGCCCCAGACTTGCGGACTGGAAGTCAAAAATAAAATGAAAATAAAATAGTTTTGTCATTTTATTTTTCTTTTGTCTGCTGAAATTTCAGCAGTGGGGCGACGCTCCTCCGCCATAGTAGAGGACCTGCCCCTGGTTGAAGGATCTGGTTTAAAAATCTGCGAAGTTAGGACAAAGTAAACGTCCGTAATTTATAAAAAGTCTGCACGATGATCGGGTTTTGGTAGGAATTCCATTCTGCATAAACCGTTTTTCACTGCCAAGTGGTGCAACAAAATACACACTCCACAAACAATCTTTTAAACTATAACTGTCTCACCAGACGCAGTGCTCACACCTCACCCAGAGGCAATAGCAAAGGTCATTATTAATTTTACAGTTGAAATTTAGGACCACATTGTAAAAAAATATTTTCAAAGAGATAACTACAAATTTATTATTTTTTATTGGTTTGATTATTCATTGTTATTTATTCACATTCCTCTTTTAGATGTTTTCTGCTTTAAAAGCTTTATCAAGAAATATAATGTACACAAGTTAGAAAATGAATTTAACAAATAAGGTCAAGAGCAAATAGAAAAAATAAGCATGAACAGTGAAATGATACGTACAAATGTTATTGAAAAATGCATTGGTAGTAAAAAAGTAGCAAACAAATCTAAAATACATAGGGCCTTATTACAAGTACGGAGGTCCTGGGACTGCTGTACTTGCGGTGACAGTCGTACCACCGCCAACCCTGTGGGTCTGCCTGCAGTATTTTGAGTGTGGTGGTTAGACCTTTACAGGACTGCAACCTCTTCCGGGATCCAGGATCCCGCAGTGGTTGCGGTGCAGACAGGGGAAGTGGTATACTGGCACAGCTGAGCATTTTACAACTTGTTTCCCCTTTGCCTTTTACATGATAAGGGCCCCAGCCACATTTGGACATGGCTGCGTGCGGTGGGGCACAACGCCTCCCACTCTGGGTTCAACTCGGAATTCGGCGGGCGTGGGAACCATGGCCGTGGCAGTCCTCCTGTGGGTCTGGCGGGGGCGGTCCTATAGTAGCCAAAGTCGTAATATGACCTAATTAAAAATAAACTGTGTTTGGTTGTTTTTGTCTTTCTGTGGGAGAGGGATGGGGGAACATTTAAGGGAAGTTGATATGATATGATCTCGATCAGTTAAAGGTGAATTGAAGAGATAAAGAAAAAAGAAATTTGAAGCTATAAAACATGATTATTTGAAGGAAAGAGAAGCAATGTGATGGTGGAAACAATTAGAGGAGTTAGAAATTCAAGGAGGTTTAAAAGTGTGGGTTCAGGAGCAGGATGAATGACCAATGGAGCACTAACTGTGTTTAAATATGTTTATGTTTATGTTTATGTTTATGATTGTGCCATTTTTAGAGCGCGCAAATATCGGGGGTGTCTCGGCGCTTGAATACAGAACCATCGCTGAGGTGATAAGTTATACTGGGAAGAGCCATGTTTTTAGTTTCTTCCTGAAACTGAGGAGGGTTGGGGCAGTTTTGATGTGGAGGGGCAGTGTGTTCCAAAGTTTGGATGAAGAGATAGTGAAACACCTGTCACCCCAGTTAACCTTTTTTGTTCGAGGGACTTTCAGCAGATGTGCCGAGGAGGAACGGAGTGTTCTTGAGTACTCGAGCGGGCGGAAAGCTGCTCTGAGGAACTGTGGACCCACGTTATTGACTGCCTTGTAGGTGATACACAGGGCCTTAAATATTGTCCGGCTCCTGACCGGGAGCCAGTGTAGTTGACGGATGTGAGAGGAAATGGTTGTGAATTTGGGAATGTTAAGAGGACTTGGAGTTGGTTAATAACTTTTTTCTGAGCGTTCAATAGAAGGGCATTACAGTAATCAGTTTTAGAAAAAAATAATGTACTGACCAAGGTTCTACCGGCCGATGATCGAACGTAAGGGAGCAGTTTTTTAATTCTTTTTAGGATGTAGAAAGATGAAGAGACCACTGAATTGGCGTGATGCTGAAATGTCAATTTGTCATCAAAAATGACTCCAAGGTTGCGAACCTTGGTAACGGGTTGAGGGGGTCTCCTAACTCCGATGGCCACCAGTGAGGCGACCAAATGTGGTCCAGCCTCCCGAATGTCATCACCTCTGTTTTGTCAGAGTTTAGTTTGAGACAATTAGATGACATCCAGGAGCTGATAGCCCTCATTCCCGTTTGAAAGTTTGCTGCCACTGATGACCCGTTGTTGTGTACAGAAAGCACAAGTTGGGTATCATCTGCATAGGTTGTCAGGGCAATTCCATAAGATTTTATTACTCTCGCTAAGTCCGAAACATAAATGTTAAATAGTGTCGGACTTAGCGAGTATCCCTGAGGGACGCTACAAGGGAGAGTGAAAATCTGGGAAGTGAAATGGGCCATTTTGACTGTTTGGGGACGATCAGCTAGGAAGGATGCGAGGAGGTATTTCGCTTTGTTTTTGACTCCTTTAGCTTAGACACGGTCGATCAAGATGGCATGATCGACCGTGTCGAAAGCTGCATAAAGATCCAGTAGTATCAGTACCGCGGCTCCTCCCTTGTCCAGGGTCATTCTGATTTTGTCTGCTGCTTTTAGAAGCGCGGTTTCAGTTCCATGGCCCCGTCTGAAGCCGAATTGGGTCTCATCTAATAAGTTATTTTTATCTATGAAGTTAGATAGTTGCAAGTACATCGCCTTTTCAAAAATCTTTGCTGGAAAGGGAAGACAGGCGATGGGTCGGTAACTGGCAGGGAGAAGGGGATCAAGAGTGTTTTTTTTTAGGAGCGGCTTAATGATAGCCTCCTTCCAGACTGAGGGGTAAATGCCCGTTGTGAACATGGAATTGCAGATGGACGTCAAGATAGGAGAGATGGCTTCAGGGATTCGGTTAAGAATGGCAGGGGGACAAGGATCTAGAGGTGATCCTGATTTTGTACCCAGAATGAGTCGATGGACTTGTTCCTCCGTAACAGCTTCGAAGAACGGGAGGCAGGGTGTATTGTTGTTAGAAGGAGGATTGGTTGAGGTAGCGGAGGGTGCAAGGGTGAAGGCTGAGAAAATATCAGTGACTTTTTCCTTAAAAAATTTTCCGAGAGAGTCCCAAAGGGATTGGGTTCCATTGAAGCGGGGGGAAGGTGGGTTGGAGAGGTGAGTGACTACCTGAAACAATTCTTTAGCTGAGTTTTTTGCCTGGGTGATTTGAGAGGTGTAATAGGATGATTTTTCTGTAATAATAAGATCTTCCATATCGAGAGAGCACTTTTGTAGGTAGTTTTTTCCGATTCGTTGTAGTGGCGGCGCCAGCGTCTTTCGAGGTTTCTACACTGTTGACGCTGCAGTCGAAGAGATTCTGTGAACCAGGGGGCTGAAGGGGAAAGTCTGGTGCAATAGAAGGTTTTAGGGGGAGCTAGGGTGTGACAAGCTTTATTTAGGCTGTGGAGGTAGTTGGCAGAGGCTAGAGAGGGATCCTGTTCAGTGGTAGTGATACTGTCAAGCAGCAAAGCAGAGAGGTGAGGAGGTTCGATGTTTTTCCAGTTTCTTATGGTGATAGGAGAGTAAGGTGGTGGGTGAGATGGCAAAGATGTCAGTTTTAGGGAGAAACAGACTGCTGAATGGTCCGTCCATAAGAGGGGCGGTCACATTTGACATCGTCATATGTGGGTTGCTGGTGAATAGCCCGTCAAGAGTATGACCGGCTTTATGGGTGGGCTGCGTGACAATTTGCTGTAGGCGGCAGCTGCTAAATCGTTGGTTAGCATCAAGGTGTCAGGGTCAGATAAGGCCTCAAGATGAAAATTAAAATCGCCCAATATGGTGAAATGTGGTGCGCCTGCGGAGAGCTCGATTAAATTGTTGAGGTTATTAAGAAATTTCTATCTGGACCCCGGAGGGCGATAGAGTAGGATGCCTGAGAGTGATTGGGTATCAGAGATACTGATGGAGAAGGAAGAAGTCTCGCAGTCGCTATATTTAAAGTCGGTAAACTTGACTTTGAAGTGGTTTTTGTATATAATGGCTATTCCTCCCCCCTTACGTTTTTTCCTATCAAGTCTGCAAACGCAGTAATTTTCGGGAATGACTGCTTTGAAGTCTGGGCCTGAAGAGTCATCACCCCATGTTTCGGTAATAAATAAGAGGTCTATGTTGTGTGACTCGATAAAGTCCAGAATTTCAATTTTATGTTTGGGGACTGAACGGACATTGATAAGTGCTCATGAGACCTTGGGGGTGGGAATGGAGGAGTGCATGGGGGAGGTGCAAAATGGGCATTTGTAAGGCCCTATATTGAGATCGGTGTGAAGTAGATGAGGTAAGGCGTGCATCACTTCTGTTAAGCAGTTCAGTTTACGAAGTTGTTCAGAAGTGTAAGTAAGGATAGAAGATTTAGGAAGCAGGTATGGCTTACCGGCATCAAGGGGGCTGGCCTCTGGCACGGTCTCGGCGCGGACGAGAGGTTGCCACATAAGTTCTCTGTTGTGATTTTAGGTGTTGTTGGTATAACTATTGTGAGGCTAAAGCATTGCATTTGGTGTGGCTTTGGTTTGTATAACTGATGTGAAAGTTATAGCTTGTGTTCATAGCTATACCTTTAACAATAATTTCAGCATTTTTGAGTTTTTCATTTGTAGTACTAATTTGTGATCACTCTCATCCAAAAATGATTATAATTATTTTCACACACGTAGTTTCTTTCCCTGTGTTTTGCTACTAGTAGTTAGTACCTAAGTGTGATGGCATAATTAATGACTCTCTGGTTTCTCTGATCTTTTATTATTTATTAAGTTGATCACTATGGATGAGTGACATTAAATAAAAATTGAAGACTAGATCCACAAGTGGATATGTGTATATAGTGCTTCTATAGTGCAACCCTAGCCAAAGGGCCACGGTGTGTTGTACATGGTGAAATTCATACTCAAATAATAGAGTTACCCATGTAAACCAGAAAGGACCGGGAATGACAAAGTAATATTATGTGTCTGACACAAGGATACAGTTAAATCTGTTTTTAATTGAACTGTTTTATTTATGTAGTGAAGCAATGAGATTTGTATAAAATAGTTTCTGTTTAATGTTTTATATATTTGATGGAATCTTTGTAAAAAAACACTACATAATATTGAGAATTTTCTTTATTCAATATTATTGATTGTTTGAAATGATTTGTGATCATACATGGTTTTAATTGTGCCAAGTATTATTCTAATTTGTATACAGAATAATAAATGCAAAACATGAATTCACATGTTGCTATATTTTCAATGTATAATTTCTTTGGTTCATTGTATGTTTAAATGTTATTTGTTGTACTGACATTGAAGAACACATAAAGGATTATATTTTGATATTACATGGTGTAATTCAAGCAAAACAACAACAATGGGAGAGGAAGCCGGGTTGTGGACTGCACCGTAACACTGGGGCTAATGATTCGGATAGGTTCTTAAAGAGGAAGACCTTCCAGAATAGGACCTCACTGGAAGGCTCCTCAAAGCTGAAGGAGGGGCTGTCTCTTGGGAAAGATTAAATACTGGCTGTGTCCAAGATGGCCACCATGATTAGGTTTGTATATGAGCACTGTTGTTGCTGCTGAGGTGAGTAATGAGTTTTTAAGCAGGCAAGCAGCAGATTCAATCTCTTACTCCAATATCTGTGGGGAGACCACAACAGTAATTGGGAGCATTCTCTTCTTCTAAATCTGGGGTGGCCACGGGAAGCCTAGATGTCTGTATTACCTGGTGTTGTCTTGGTGGAATGGATAACCCTGGTGGATGACATATGGTGCAGATACTGATAATAGTCCCCTTAATGGTAATCTCACAGGTGGTGGCTTCTGTGGAATTCGCATACCAAAATGGGTGAACTGCAATGACAACACAGGGATTACCCTGCACTGCCATTAAAAAGCAGGAATTGCAACGAAAGTCGGTACAACGACCTTCGCTAGAGGGCGCTCTTGGATAGGGAATAGTCTAATTTTCTATCCAACTCCTTCCCTACTGTCAACGTGGGCTGGAGTTGGAATAGAAAATTAAACTATTCCACTATCCAGTGCCCTCCAGCGAAAGTCGTTGTAACGACTTTCGTTGTAATTCCTGCGTTGTAATGGCAGCATGGTAATACCACGTGTTGTCATGTCATACAACCACTAAAATGATGCATTAAATATGAAGCGGGAACGTGCCCCATAGATCTCCAGGGATTATCCTCTGGACCATGTTTTTTCTAATAGATTATGTTATGCAGTTGGCTAAGTATTTTCTTTGAGTCTAAGACTGCCTTGATTTCTTGTTCCACTTTACAATCCACATCCATTGGTCAATCACCTGTCACTGTTACAGGATTTTAGTAGTGAACCATGAAAAACCGGATGCACTGAAAAAGATTGAAATGCTTCTAGTTTGGCTGCCACTGGATTAAACAAATGAATGATTTGGTACACCCCAAGGTACCATAGTAGGAATTCTGGAATCTTGTTAGATCCACATGTTTTGTGGACAGCCAAACCGGATCTCTGGAATAAAGTAACAGACTGAAGCAGTTTTGGGCATCAGCATAAGCCTTGTAATAGATTTTTGCTTTTTGCAGTTGTTCCTTGATATACAACAATGGCTTTGTCTATTTCTCATTAGTACTAAGAAAACAGTGCTAGTCTTAACAACTTCTACGCACATGCTATTAAGATTCTCTCCTGGTAGACAAAGGAATGGCAATATCCCAGTGAGCATGTGTAACACACTATATGCGAATTTCATAATGCATATTAACACAATCTTTTTCTGACTAAACATAACAATTTAGATATGACTCTCATGTTGATTGGCACACTCTGTTTGTCCATCCCTCTGTGGGTAAAAAGCTGATGACAAATTGTCAGCACTTTCTAGCAGCATGCACAAATGTGTCCATGAATGTGAAACACATTGGAGTCTTTTGTCAGTGAAAAGTACTGAGGGTGCATAACACAATCACACTATTTCTCATGGAAACTTGTTTTCTAACTCTACAACAGTGGGTATTTTCTTTAGTGGGACGTAATGAGCTATTTTGATTAAATCATCCAGTGTTACAGTGAATGGTAGTGAAACCTGTCTTGGGTATATCTCTAGGAGTCAGTGTGCTATGGATGAGGTGCAACTGGAATAGTCCTCAATAAACCTGCTGACTGCATGACTATTCTTACTTTGTGCACAAATACCAGACGTCTTGATAAAGGTATGCTTTTTCTTGGTCAAGGGTTTCCACAAAAAGTAACTTGTAATCAATAGCAATGTTTTATTTTCAGATGGGTATTGTGTGATGGCTGAAGCGTTACCCACTACTGTAAAACTTGACAGCGTAGTGTATCAGAGGGAAGAAACAATGTAGCATTTTCAAAATACAGCCCATCTCTAATGACATGGTTTCCACCTCAAACTAGTCTTGTCTTTCTATTCAATTAGTTTATAGATGTACTGTTTTCGAAACATTCTGAATCCCTATCACTGACAACATTTTTGGAAGCACAGTATTGTTGTCTTGATTTTGCTGTGCCACAAGTCCTAGCCTGGACAATGTGTTTGCCTTGTCATTCTTACTTCCAATTAGATGGATGAATATGATTTTCTATTCACTGAAAAAGAGTGCTGCCTGCAATTGTCTGGCTCATAAAACTTTTGCAGAATGTAAGAACTGGTTCTTTTGCTATATATAATAACAGAGTGTCTTAATCCGAATAAATAATACATCCATTCCAGAAAGGCTGTTATAACAGTAGAACGTTCTGTGCTGTTATGGGGTAATTTTGTTCTACAAGTCATAACTCCCAAAAAAAGAATGCTGCAGGATGTCTTTGTCCAGATTCAGGAACTTTTTTGTGAAATGACACCTCCTAATGCAAATTGAGATGTTTTGGCTTTGACAACACATGGCAGATTAGGACTTCTGTGTCTAAGAACAGAGCTCTTCACAACATCGTATTCAGTGACTAGACACTCTTTTTGCTCAGTAGACCAATGAAATGTTGCTCCTTTGTGTGTTAGGCTGCTGACAAGAGCCACTAGGGCTGGGAAGTGTTTGATTGACCACCGATAAAAGTGAAAAAGCTAAAAAGCTTTACACCTATTTGACTGTTGGAGCAGGTTACTGCAGAATTGTTTCAATTTCTTTGAATCCATTTAAATTCATTTTCTTACAAGTAAAAAGAAAAAAAGGAATTCTGTGGAATCAGTTTTGCATTGAGAAGGTGTTGTCAAAGTTAAAGCAAAACATCTCGAAAATGCTGGATGTGTTTGCATTGGGTCTTGGAGTGGATCAAGATGTAATCAATACAGAACACAATGCATATATCAAGAAAGTTCCATACAAACTCTTTTATGAAAACCTGGAAAGCAGCAAGGCCATTCCAGAGTATGAAAGGCATAACCTGGTACCTGTAGAACTATATTTGGATATAAAATTAGGTCTTCCACTCACCCTCCCTTTCAGACTCTGACAAATTGGAACGTGCCCCTCAAATCCAGCTTCTGTATAACCAATGGTGTTGCGAAACTACTCCAACAACATAGAGATCAAGGGCAAGAGATATATATTTTTATAGTAATTGTGGTGATGGATTGGTAATCAATATGCATTCTCACACCTGCACCCCCTAGTGATCTTGATTACAAAAAACAATGGGGATGACACAGGTAATTTCAAATGTAGTATGAACCCTCCAGCCAGGAGTTCATTGAGTTATGTGTTAAGGCGTTCGTTTGTTCTGTTTCAAGGCAACATGATTCCTGGAAGCAGATCAGTATGGCAAATGAAATCTCTATACGGGAAAGGATCTGAATTTTGCATTTTCAGGAGCATTTTGAGGAACTGGGTTTACCATAGCATTTTAACCCATACAACTGAAAGAGTAGCTTGGAAGCAGAAACAACAGTATCGGTGCAGAGACAAAAAAATTCAGACGAGATGTCTTAGTGCCATGTAGTGTCATGTGGTTGAATGAGCCTGTGGCAGATTACCTTCTGAGGTGTGTGAGTTCATCACCCTGTTTTGGATTTAAACTAGACTGCAACATAAAGAGGGAAGTGGAAATGGCAACACTTTGCATGCACTATGTAAGCTGGCACTCACAAATGAGGATAAAGACTATACCCTCAGCATTACGACATAGGCTCATGATGAGCATTGATGAGCATTGTACTGTGACCCCATACTTGTAATTGTGCCATACTTAAATATGAAATGTAATTGTTCTATTTATGTAATATCTTTGTGGAAGTGAAAGGCTGCATGGAACATAGCTTGTGCTATTAGGTATCTGGCACTGTTATGGCTTGCTTGTTTAGTTCTGTGTCCTCTGTAACCCATTGGAAGAGTGACAGCATTTAAACAAGTTCTAGCATTTTGATGACAATGACTGAGGCAGACGTTACTAGGGATAGAAAAGAGGAAATGGGATCATCACTGTGTAGCAGTTAAAATAATGTAGACTAAGGAGAACATTATAGGCGAGGAGCCTCGAGGAGTTGTCGGACTACTTGATAAGATATATCCGGATTATCATATTGCTGCAGTTTGAGATTTCCTATAATCGTGAACACCACCCTATTTCTACTACCCACTTGAGGTATGAAGGGGTCAAGGGGACTATGAGAATGTGTTTACATTTGTAGTGAAAAATCTATGATGATGATGGCAAAATATTACAAAGGCGAAAAGAGTAGAAGGTTACCTAGGGAGGATTCTGAAGTGATGGAGATCTGGAATGTGATGATCGCTGGATTACTTGCTTCTGGTTCTGTTGAGTGTGTTGTAGTTATCATTCACAGCAAAGGTATTTACAACACAAGACGTAACGCAAAAGCAATTACCTTTCTTCCATCTTACTCTATCATAATTGCACAGAAACAGATTTGTTTTTAACGTAAAGATGGACAGAGCCACTGGGAAAACCAAAGAAACACTGACAACTTCATTAATCCTATTTGTATTTTACCTTTTTATCAGACCCACAAGAGCAACTAACAGGCTCTACCTGATTCTCTATTATACGCACAAAGTTTATTTCTCGTTGGGCTTGAATTGGAACAGAACACTTTCTTCCACTGAAGGATGCCACTGATTTAAAATATGGGGAGAACTTTCAATGTCCTGGGGTCCCCCCTGTACTGAGACCTAATAATTGAGATCAATATCCTCAGAAACCAAATCCCAACACTACTGGCACAGAGGGAAACATGTTTGTGACATCTTACTGTGAGACACAACATATTCAATGGTGAGTTCATACAACAAAGATATGCATATGAGAAGCTGTTCCCTTCATTTACCAAAATGAAGTGCTGGAAGTCAGGTTCAGAAACCAAGCTCAGTCAACATGCCCTTACGTGAACCAGAGTAAGAAGGCAGCCTCTTAACCTCTTATCAGCAGAAAAGAGAGCTGCAATCGGAGTGACTTAGGTGTGTCTGCTGTTTGGTCATTAAAGATGGCTACCTAGATTTCGATTTTTCAAGATTACACAGTTCAGTCTAGTTTCTTGCAATAACAGTTGCAAGATTAGTTTCAGTTTCAGTTACAAAAGTGCGTCAGGTGATCACAAATCCCCCACAGTTCTAGAGACACCACTTTACAAACAAAATGGCAGATGTCTACACACCGTCGGGGTCTTCTGCTTCATTTAGAGGTTGGCCGCCACCCAGTCTGCAGCCAGAAAAACTGTTACATGTTCCCAATGCCATTGGAAATAATGTCAGAGAGGCTACTCTATGTAGGAGAGTCCATCTGATGTCAGCCAGTCTATCAACTGTATAGTTTGCAGGGCGGCCATGCCTGGGTTGAAGGAGAAGGTACTTCGTCACAGCTGGGTCACTGTGACGAGACAAACATGCCCTCAATGCCGTTGATGAGCCGTTCCCATCCTCCCCACAACCTCCTCACTGCAGAGGACGTAAATGTCTCGTCCTTGCACTGAAAGCAGAAAGTAAATCTGGTACTCACACAAGAAGGAATTTCAGTTTTTTCTAAAAATTCGAGCTGTGATAGAAGAGCTACCCTTACGGCTCAAGATGTTTGTATTGGGATAACATACAGCATGCCATACGCACTGACTTCAGAACTACTGAAAGTAAAAGCAGCTGGAGCCCCAAACACTTATCAACACAGGAGAGATACTTTTGGAAGGGGGGAACCTCCACTTCCCAACTCTACCTCTGCCTGGTGGGCCCCTAATAGGTATCACTGAAGGAGGGTGATCCCCAAGTAGGGTTCCAACCGCTGGCCACCGGGGAGGGCTTCAGAGTGGATTAGCCCCCCAGGTATGGTCAAATGCTATCTCTGTGGGGACTAGAGACTTTCTGTCCACTCAGGGAGGCAGAAATGCCACAAGACACCAACGTTTTTGAAAACTAAAAGAATGGGGTGAGGGCTGGCACTGGGCCATAGTCTCAACTCTAAAAGTCTTTCTACGTCACAGACTGGGAGAGTTACTTCTAGTCTGCCCTCCCCAAGGGGAAGCAGGAACCCACTATATAGCAGGGATGTTTTAATGTATCTATAAAAAAGTGGGTTGGGGGCGTCTGCTGTATACCTACCCCAAAAAGCACCAACAGTTGTTCGGCCCCATGGGAGTGCAGTTTGGAGCATTTAACCCTGGGGGGAGAGAGGGTAGAAAGCCCTTTAGACACCAGGGTTTATTTTTTTAAAACAGAATGAGGTGAGGGGAGGCAAATCCTGATATGTGGCACACCACCACACCCAAAAATAATTGATATATGGGCAGGCATAGAAGGGCTTAAACCCAGCATTCTGCCTTTCCGAATGGCAGAAAAACTCTCTGGTGCCTAGAGTGGGGGCTGTAGCATAGCGAGACAATGAGCATGCCCCACGCTTAGTGTCTCTCTTTTTTTCCCAATGGTCTGATGGGTATTCTGAGCCCCCACCACCCATCGGTTTGAGTAGATAGGTGATAAACTCCATAATTTGTTAAATCAGGTGAGCAAAAAGCCCATCAACCACCAGGGGAATAAAGGGAGACAAAGTGTGATGGGGTGCTGGGCCCCTGCTCCCAGTGGCAGAAGAAAGGTAGCTTTACCCCTCGCTGACAGCCAATATGTCAAAATTACCCCCAAAGAAATCCCAGTTCCCCCTTACTTGCAATGGTGAAAGGCGGCGTTGTTCCCTGGTCAGCCGTCAACCAGGGAACCCATTCAACCCTGAGCATTTCTGAACCCCAGAGCCCCAGGGGAGACCAGGGTGATGAGCGGATCTGGAGACAAGAAGTCTTACAGGTTCAAGAAGGCAGCACAGCAGAATATAAATACAGAGAAAACAAACTATATATTTAAGAACTGTTACATCGTTACCAACGAGATTTACTCGTCACCAGAGAGCTTAATAATTGATTTTCTTGCTACTTCTTTTCTGTTCCTTCAACTAACTAAAAGCGACTTCACCCAGGGGGGCTTTTCCTTCATTGGCAGAAAAGAAAACTCATTAAAAAAGAATTGTATTGTCTCACTGATATCACAGAGAAACAATTGAAATGCCACCAAAATTGTCGGAGTATCTACATGGCTCCACAGGGTGATTCATTTAGACACAGTATACGTGACAGTCGGGTGGGTATTAATTTTTGGAGCTATTGTTGTCCAAAATAAAAGGGATAGATTTGATGAAAAATCCTCTGGAAGACAGAAGCAGCTGAAGATGAGGGGGCCCTGTCAAAATGGATGTATGAGGCCGCCCTGGCTGTAACAATTCCAGACATATTCCGGGTGCTACACAAACATAAGTAATTCAACATTGCAAACATTCTTTTAAAGCTAGGTACTCACTTTGATTTTTACCCCATTCCCTTCTTTCTTCCTTGTTGTACTATCTCTTGGTGACTAAACTTTCTCTGTCAGAATCTCTAGGTCACTGAAGTTAATTTTCTGCCAAACTCTCTATATTCATCTCAAAATTCCCCACTCTTTCAGAACCATTTTTCCATGCCCTTGATACTTCATACTCAGTACAATCTCCCTCACCTTGTGTGAATGTGTATTGCAATTATCTTTCATTTTACAGGAAGCTTGTTTTATGCATGATGTAAAGAAAAATCTCTTTATTCCATTAACCTACCTGAGTGGTGTCGTGTTATGTCTGACACCTACAGAAAACTCTGGCTTTTTAGCCAACAGCACTTTGTGTTCTGGGACATATTGATTTCTTCGTCATATAATTTGAAAAGCCATAATACGTGTATGAGAAAAAAGCTGCTGCTAGAAGAACAACCATCGGTAAATGCATTATGTTTCACCATGTGATTAATAATAAGGATTTTTATGTAATTTGTATCTTGCTACGTAGTTATACAATATAGGTTACAGGAAGTCTGTTGAAGTGTTATGGCTCCTTTATGTACAAAAACAACATATATTTTGCTGTTACTAGTGGAATAGTGCAGGTAAGTAATAGCAACATTTTGAAAAATCAAATAAAAGAGGGAAATAATAGAATTAATTGATGTAATAGCAATATGATGTGTTTAGAGGAGTTCTGACAACTTTTGGGCCCTGTGCTACTGCACCTGCTGCACAATTCAAATCATGACCCTGTTGCCTGCACGGTGACTATACTTGTGAGTGCCTGTTTAGTAGTAACATTTAACAATATTATAAGTTTAGTGGAGTCCCAAGAGCTGTTGGCCCCGGTGCCACTGCACCTTCTGTCATATTCAAATCAAGCCCCATTTAACTGCAATTATGTCTGCCTGTATAGTAGTAGAATATAACAATATTAGGTGTTTAGAGGAGTTCTGACAATGATTTGGCCCGGTACCACTGCACCTGATACCTCCGGTGACAGTGCGCTATACAAAATTCCCTTAACATAACATAACATAACCTGCTGCGCTGTTCAAATCATGATCTGTTGTCTGCAAGGAAACTGTACTTGTGACTACCTGTTTAGTGGTAACATTTTACAATAATCTGCGTTTAGTGGGGTCCCTAGAGCTTTTGGCGCCCGTACCACTGCATCTGCTGCGCCGTTTTAATCAAGTCCCTTTTAACTGCAAGGTACCTGCAATAGTGACTGTCTGTTTAGTAGTCAAATATAGCAATATTATGTGTTTATAGGAGTTCTGACAACTTTGGCCCTGGTGCTACTACACCTACTGCACCATTCAAATCATGACCCTGTTGTCTGCAAGGAAACTGTACTTGTAACTGCCTATTTAGGAATAAAATATAGCAATATCAGGAGTTTTTAGGAGTTCTGACAACTTTTTGGTGTTCTGCTAGGGGCATCAAAAGATCCTTTCCTCCAGCCTATTCATGGTGGAAGAACAAACATGAAAAGGCTGTCAGAAAGGTGTATCATAATCTCCACAGCCTTGCCTGAGCAGGTATCGCCTGCATTTTAGAGATTCCAATCCACCCTCGACCCAGATGGGCTCCACCCGCAGGCATCAAGCGGTTCATCCCATTACCCGAAATGGCAACTATGCTTGTTGCTGCATCCTGCCCCCCTTCTATCACTTGCTGGACTCTTTCTCCTCATTGTAGATATGTCCTTCGTGCCTTGAACGCCCCTACAGGTTTTGACTCTAATAGGCACTTGTTTCAGGCATTACTTGTCTTGTCCTGAAGATGATCCTAGTATTTCACTAAAAGGATCAAAACATCTACGACTTCTTGTACTCTGACACAAACCTGTAGCATTTATTATGGTGTGCCTGAATACCTTAATGTTATTTATATTTGCCTAACTGATGTATTTTTTGGGCCGTGCTTGATCATTTTCCTGAGTTTCTTTCACATGTTGTATATGTTCCCACTTGCATTTTGGTCTTTTAACTACTTCCATTAAATGATTATGTCCATTTGGACAGGCGCAAATAGATATAATTGTATCTCTATATTAAAAGTCCTTTATCATTTATTTTTTCAATAGGAACCACTGACCCTATAAAATGTTTTTCTTTACAAAGCTCCTCAAATCTCACCGCTAATTTTGAGATCGTAACACACATTTCTTTTTCACTGTAAATATTTGCCCTATATTTTGATCTTATCACTTCAACTGCTGAGAAACCAGCTTCACAAAGGTAAGAAGTAGCAAACAGGATCAAACCATGCAGGGCTCTCTTGCTTATCCCTGGGTATTCATCTTCAGTTTGGCACCAGAACTTAAGCAGTGACTACGACTGGCACCTTACTTTCAATGCTGAGTCACTTGAAACATCAATAAACTGTTCTGCTTCCTCATTGTTGAACTGCTGAGTTATCTCAGCACTGAAGGGGTCTCTCACCCATTTAATTGACACCACTTCATCCTCTGAAAAATATTTGTCACGGTAAAAATGCAGTTGTGACAAATACAGAACATAAACTGTCCTCCTTCCTCCTTTAATGTCATCTCATTGTCTTGCAGAAACTGGTGCAATGAAGTAAAACATTTATAGTCACCTTTGCTTCCACTGCTTTTCCAAAGGATCACGTTCTTCTTAAAGCCTGAAATGTTGTCAGAGAGTTGCAAGATGTTAGTATTATTACCGTACAAAGATTTGTACAGTGCATTCAGTTTTTGAAAAAAATCAGAAAGAAAAGCCAATTGAATTAGAAAGTCTGCATCAATAAATTTGTCAGCGAAACAATGTTTATCATCAAGTAGCTATGAGTTTATGTCATTCCTCAGCTCATACACTCTATACAGGGAGTTACTGAGAGACAGATACCTAGAACTGCTGTTGAACAAAGGCATGAGTGTTCAGCACCCATATCATCACACAGTTTAGCAAAAAATCTTGCTTTCATTGGTCTTGTTTTAATAAAATGTACCACTTTGATGACTATTTTCAGAATACCAGACAGTTCTTATTGGAGGTTTCCTGCTGCTAGTTCTTCTCTGTGTTTTATACAGTGTGTCCAAACAGCATTAGGCGCTTTAAATCGTATGCAAGCTCGAAGTCCTTGGTAGCATCCAGCCATTGAACGACTCCCATCTGTACAACTCCAATACAACTCTCACAGTCAATCTGGTTCTGTTCCATAAAATCATCCACAACTGCAAACAAGCCTTCTCCTGTAGTTCCACCTTTGATTTCTTTACAGAATAACAAATACTCAACATTCTTTTTCCGTTAACAACCCTGACATAGCAAATAAGATGGCTGTTTTTGTGGTTGTCTGTAGCCTCATTCAACTGGAGTGCGAAGTCTTTGCCTCTTAAATTACAGATGAGCTGATTGGTAATATCTTCAGCCATATCATTTATCCTCCGGCTGATAGTATTGTTAGAAAGAGGGACTTTGAGCAGCTGTTTACCCGCATCTTCACAGAGCATGATTGTTACCATCTCAACAGCAGCAGGCAAAATCAGCTCTTTTGTAATTGTGTGTTTGAGGGCATTACTATTAGTTTGGCTTCTGTCAGTATTCTTCAAAAAAAATTCCCTTGAGTTTTGAACCACAATTGGGGGAATACTTTCAAGATGCCGCTTAAGTTGACTTGGAAGCATGGATTCTACAGCCAAAACCTTTAAGCAGATTGCACATTGAGGACGCTCCTCATTGTTGACTTGTACAAACGTGACCTTATTATTAACCTGAACACATGTGAAACCATAATCCAGATACCTGTCATCGTACTTTCTGTAGGTGGTTTTTCGTTTCCTGTCCTCTTTTTTGTCAGAAGAACCTGCGACTAAACTTTGCTCAGACGAACTTGAACTCAGTATTAGAAATCTCTTCATTGTCAATCATAAAGATACCAATTAGTTCCTCTTGTCTTAAAAAGGGACAAAAGGGAGGAAATTAATCAACACAAATATATAATAAAGGTCTTTCTACCTGTAAAGTTCCTTTCTTCTTTTATTTTTCTCCACTCGGGGTATCTCCAGGTTTCTTCTGGTCCCATCCACAGTCTTCACGGAATAATACCTTTTAGGGACAAAGCATCTAGGTAAGTATAGGAAGAACTAAAGTTATTCTCTTTCTAATGATCTATCAATTCTACTGTTATTTTGCAATAGTGGCACATGATGATGGCGACCATTGTGCCTATTATCAGAACCCGGCACAGACAGAAAGAACATTCTGTTTTTTAATGAAATCTAAGATCAGCAAATTTGTTCAAGCAATAAAGAAAGCCAAATTGGAGCTAATTGTACATCAGACTGTCATTTGTAATGGAAAATATCACACTTCAACCTTTCCTGGGTCCATCCTGGCACATATCATCTTTTTTTCATCAAAATCAACAATTGCCATGGCAGAAGCTTTGGGTATCGGTCCTATTACCTGACATAACTAAACGATATCTGCTGTGTCTTTAAACAAGATGAGCAAACAATGCACAATGGAATGCTATTTGCTGTTTGTGTTCGTCAGGATGGTTCGGGTTAATTGTCTGGCATAAACATGATAATAATGAAAGTCCGTACAAGAGGTACGGAAAAAGGAGCATATCCATTTTACAAGTCCCTGGGCCCACAAGACTTAGAATAGAAATACAGAAAAATAAAATAGCAAATAGAAAGTTGCATTTTAACTCAGTGGTTGAAAGCAACACTAGAAAACATGACTAACTCTTACTCAGTTAATATAAAAGCTGTGTAGAAACCACTTCATGTAGAGGTCCATACTCCAATGAAGTGATGTAAATGTACAAAAGATTTTCTTTTAATGATGGATCCAGCTTTGGCAACAACAAGCAGCACACCACAGATGGCTGGACTGCCGGGAAGGACTGGTTCACTCATTCACTGAGTTCAGCTGGTGGGACCGGCTTTTCCTCAGAAGCGTGCTTCTTCCCTACAACAAGGATTTAAAAACAATGACACAGATTATTACTCTAATTTTCTTTTAACAACCAAAGGAATCAATTTATTAATGCCGACCTCCATCCAAGTAAATAATGATCTGTACATGCTTTAATTGCAAATATAACTCGAGATCACTTTTAAATCTATTCTAGAGCCTCATTAATTATCTGCGCCTAATTATGAAGTACAAGGTGATGGTTGGAATACTTGAATGAATCTCAACCACTGGCAATCCCTCGGACGGCGTCCCAGTCCATCGTTTTTTTTGTCCACCATGTCACCTCAGTAATAACTGAAGAAAGCCCAGTCATGCCAAGTGCTGCTGCTAGTGAAGAAGCAACCCATGCCAGTCTCACTTACAGCTCTTACATTGTGCAGAGTTCATAGTAATGTTAGTCTCTCGCTTTCCCTAGGTAAATTGCTATTTTACTTTAATATTGACCACTATGAAGGTCATTCCCTCATGTTCTTGGGCAAATAAGCAAGGGATAGTAACTAGATTATGAGCTGTATTTATTGTCCTTTGTCTTCTAACAAGAAAAATATCGAATCTGGCATTCCACCAATATGGAATTTTTTTTTTTAGTAGATAAAAAAATGCTTCCTGCTAAAAGCTAATTGAATATCACTATCTGCTTGACAGAATGAACAGGATTGCACGATCTGAGTGGGTTTCCAATCTGAGACCTTTAATCCAAAGGAAATACTGATTCTTAGTGTGTCGCCCTATGTTTCATGGGTATGCCAAGAAGTGGGTCCTGTGCACACTACAACGCTAGAACCAGACTGTACCCGACTGATGAGCCCTAACTATGGTGAAACCAGTCCTGGGTTGCTTGTTTTCTGGTACAGGAAGGACCTGGTATGGCAGTTCGGGCTGAACTATTCCTTTTGGCGCAGGGGCAAGTCTGATTTGCATATGGCGTGGTCCAAACTGAGCTGGCATGGTGGGCAAAATAATAGATTGGGATGCGTCCCGACTAATTATCATGACGTACCGTAGTTAACTCGCCCTACCATAGATGTTAGTCACATGTACTGTGGGAGGGCCTGCTTGAGTTTAGAAGCATGGTAGTGCCTAAAACTGTTGTTTTGAAGATTTGATACTAGGTAATTCACCGATGGCAAGCACAACTTCTCTGTTTAGGGATGTAAAGTAGCACTTCTGTTCGGTCTGCACATCTCCAGCTTGAAACCGAAGGCACATGGTGAACCCAGGGAAATGTTAATTCCCCTTTTTGTATGTTGGCCATGGAGTGACTAAAGACGTATAGCATATTTTACTGGGGATCAAAGGTGCAAATATTAATGCATCATGTTGGGGAACTATTCTATTTTTCCTTTGTAGGAACACTTTTGCTAATTTGTTGTGAAAATTACGTGTGCATTTAAGTGGAATATATCTAACTCTTTCTTAATACTTACCAAAAACTACTTCTTCACTTTTTTGACTGTTAAAAGAAAAAGTAGGGATCACATTTAGAAATGATGAAAATGAACAAAGGTAAGGGTGTGAGTGTTTGTCTGTGAGTGTGTCTGCGTGCATGGCTGTGTGTGTGTGCACACACATATACACGCTTGTGTGTGTGTGTGTGGGTACATGAATCTCTGACCTCATTTCTCTTTCATTCTCTTCTGGGGATGACATATCCTCATTGTCTCAAAGGTAGAACAAATATGGCAGAACTACTGCAAATTCTGTGATGTAGGTAACTGAAGGGCCCCACCTTGAAAGAGGCGAGCCAGAGCCGAGCAAATTAGTGACTCATCACTGCTCATGGCATATATTTCACAGTGTCTGAGAGTCACCCCATGGGTAAATAGACATAAGTCAAGAGAACAGTCCCCTTTTTTCAGTGCCACGTGCGGGGCAAGGACTGTTTACATTTACCATTGGCTGGAAAGCTCATATTGAATATCACTTTCTCCAGTATTGCTGAGTGCAGAGCTGACATACATCTGTCCAAAACCTGTAATTAATAGATTGTCCTTTAAAAAAAAAGTAGCTATGCTACCTCTGTTAGTCATAGGGGCCTACAAATCTTTATAAAACTATAAAAACAATATTTTTTTATTATACTGACATCATTGATTCCAAAAGAATAAAGTAACCAGTTTCTTTATAAAAGTTGTGATGTAAACTTTAAAGACTTCAGTGCCCAGAACTGAAGATTCCAGCGCAACCAGCAAACAATTCTCCGAAAGTCTGAGGGCTAGCAGCAGGATGTGCCTGTGCAGCGTGGCCAGCAAGTGCCAAAAAAAGGCAAGCTACTTGGTGCAGCCAATTTTCAAGGCTTGAATACTAGAGCCTATTCCCATAACGTCACACGTATTCAAGTTGCTGTGCATTCTGGGAGTTGGAGTCCATACCTGGGTATGCTCCACCAACCTGGTATGTCTGGGTGTAATGATAAAGAACGCTGGTCATACTTAAAAAGCTATATATTAACAACCGGCAGGGTGCCATATAACATATAGAGCTTCTGCTAAAAAGGATCCAAAAACATCATTGAGGCAATTAATGGGCCTCGCTCCAGTCATTGGACGCCATCAATGTGGGACGTGTGTCTGTTGTGATTTAACAGTAGAAGGAACCCTGGCTGAACATCGAGGAATTTTTTGGAAACATTAGATGTTTAGCAATTGTAAGACCAAAAATGTAATCTATGGAATAACATGCCCTTGTGGGATGCTATACATTGGCAAAACAAACTAGGAGATAAGACAGAGAATTTCCCATCATAAGCCTAGGATTAGGACAAATGTTGAGACAGATCCCATGGTAAATCATTGGAAGAAGAAATCACACACTGAAAGAGATTTGAGATGGAGAATAATTTCCAAAGTGGAGCGAGACCCTCAAGGGGGTGATTTCGAATTGAAACTGTCGCAAAGAGAAGCCTTTCTCATTGTAAAATTCAACACGGCTGTGTCGGTTCTTAATGAGATATCTGAATTATACAAGTTATGATCTTGCAGTAGCAGAAGAGACATCAGTTAGTCAATAGTTGTTCCTGGTGAGGTACCTGATATCATAGAGCCCTCCCCAATAATGGAGGTTTCCGTTCAGTTTTTTCCTTGTGGTGCAATGTTCTTCATTTCCATCGCCATACCTTGATTACTTTTATGGCCACAGTATTGGGCTTGCATGAAAGACCCATAACGATCAACTATGCAACATTCTGGCCTAAGGACAAAAGGTACGAGCCTCATTGCTTTGAGACCTTTCGTCCCTATTTTTTCATCCAAAATGTGACCAAGTTTGTAAGTATGTTATATGGCACCCTGCCGGTTGTTAATATTTAATTTTTTTAGTATGACCAGCGTTCTTTCTCATTACGCCCACACATAACAGGTTGGTAGAGCATACCCTGGTATAGACTCCAACTCCCAGAATGCACAGGCAACTTGAATACGTGTGATGGTATGGGAATAGGCTCTAGTATTCAAGCCTTGAACATTGGTGTTGAGTTTTCATTGAACAAATGCCTTAGGACACAGCTTATACCCATGAGACCATTTAGAACACGGGTCCAGGCTGGTTTCCCTTTCACGTCTGCTTCGTGTCATCAATGAACCACAATACCCAGAATCGGCTGGGACGTTTGGAAGTATTTACGCGTTAGGTTAGGGCTCGCGTTTACGCTCGTGCCATTGATTGTCACGAACGTTTGGAAAGAGAACTTCACATTCATGGTAGGTGGAGTCTTTGGGGTTTATGGCTACGCATGGATTGTTACAAGGACACGAACGAACGGGCCCTGAACGTATCTTTTATATCTTTTTTATCTACAGTTTATAACTCTGTCGAGACGTACGCTTGTGTAAAGAATATATGAAAAGGATCACACGAAGCAGGAGCATTACAAGCACCTGTTGGCGCTGGAGGTAGCCATCGCTATTGAGCATTTGGGGAGACTGATAAGGGGTGCGTTTTCTGTAAATTACAAAGGGAGCTAAGCATGTGGTGTCGGTTCCTGTTTATGAACAGGATGCCGTCATTTTCCATCTGTCTGAACATCGAGTGGCGTCATTTACGAACCACCAGAGCGGACATTTATTATGTAAGTGAAAACAGCATTTGGAATGTTTCATAGAAGACTGACTGATCCATTTATGATAAGACAAATTCATGTGCCTTTTTCTCCCCTCCCTTTCCTTCTTCTCCCCTTGTCCTCCTTGTTACATCACAGCGTTTTTTGACATCTGTACTCCTTTGAAGATGGACCTGGTGGACTTTATAGAACAGGTAAGGAGGCATTGTGGTGACCTATGAGTTGTGAGCGCTCTTTAGATTCAAAGAGGCAACAGTCATATGGTTCTTTCTTTTTGTGTTTTACAGTGGTGTCTACTCCTGAAGAGAATCCCAGGATTAAAGGGATTCGAAACGCGTAGACCACCTTCTTTCACCAAACAGTGGTTTTGTTAATTAGGCTTGTTTGTGTTGTGCCCGATTAATGTAAATATTCCAGTTGTTTTACAGCAGTGTAAATATTGTACAGGGTACATGTATCAAAGAAAAAAAAATCTTATAAGTTAACCACATTTTTTGTTTGGCATTTTAGGTGCTTTCTAGGTGGGGCATTTGTCGCACTTCTTTCTGCACCAAGTGGGTTGAATGTGTCTGGTGTGGTTTAGAGTGAATGGGTTTGGACGTATGTGAATGTAAGTGGAATCACTATTAGCTCTGTTGTTGAATTTTAGTCACAATTTATTTTTTTGTTCATCACATTTAGTCATGTGTTCCCTTATTGGAAAAAACTGAAAATATGTTGTGCTATTGAAATAAAAGCTACTAATGAGCTTACGGGTGTATTGTTTTATGGTACTTACACCTTTGGCTGAAATAATCTAATAAGCGGATTAGTATTGGCATTTTTCTTGTTATTGGTTGTAAAGTGCTCAGCCTTACTGATTAGAGCCATACCCTTTATTGTTAAACAGATTCTACAGGTGGCACTTTTAACTCCCCCATATGTTGCGCTGCAGCTAAACCAAACCACGGTTCCTGACGCCGGCTGACAGGTACCACTTTTACCTCCCCTGTATAATTGCACTACGACTGGGCCAAACCACGCTTCCCGACCCTAGCAGGTAGCGCTTTTAATTCCTCCACATGACAGGCTCGGGACGAGAATAGTCTTTTTACATTGTCACATTATAAAAAGCTTTCTCAGCACACGATATCTTCCCCCCATTCAATAGAGTGGAGTTAACGGTGCACTCTGGTGCCACGGATCACAGTTTGAGAACCATAGCCCTAACTAATAAATACCAAACATTCCAGCTCTCTGTTAGAAGCTCTACCTCTTCTGTGGAAAGAGATCTTATTGTGACAGTGAATGGGGCTTAAGCAGTGTGAACAGCTTTGCTTTACAGTAGTGTAAATGGGTGCAGAAAGGGGAAGTTAACATTAAAAAAAATTCCACACAAAATCGAATTAACATTGCAATTATGCATTGCATTGCAAACTGCGAAAGGTGCTTACTTTGCGGCTAGGATCCTAAAAGCAGATAACAATGATAAGGAAATCTTTGCTATAGTTCAAAGCTTTCTTTCACCTATAGCGGAGCATAAAAAGATCCCGGTTTCCGCCTTCTTTATCAATAAAATCAGGCTTATTGAAGAGGGATTAGCTATGAGTACTGCTGCCTCTCACCCCCCGGAGCTGGCACCTGGCGCCCCCGCTAGTAGCTGCCTTACCAAATTCACTATGGTAGATCAATTGGACATCCTAACACTCCTAAAATCTTTAAAATCAGGCTCCCCCTCGGATCCTTGCCCGGCAAGAGTTCTGGCGGGAGTAGCAGACTGTGTAGGCTCTGAGGTCACTACTTTGATCAAAAGGTCTTTACAATCGGCAGTGGTACCTAAGCAGTGGAAGCAAGCCAAACTCTTGCCTCTCCTGAAGAAACCTTCGGCAGACCCCGCTACTGCAGCCAACTACCGCCCCATCTCCCTGCTCCCGGCACCGGCGAAAGTCTGCGAAAAGGTTGTCTTTCGGCAGCTGAACGCCTTTGTGGAGGAGTCTGGTGCGCTACATCCAGCCCAGTCGGGCTTTAGGTCATCCTTCAGCACTGAGACAGCTTTGGTGGAGGTGGTGGAAGCCATTAGGGAGTGCACGGACAAGGGTGGCAGAGCGGCGCTAATTTTATTGGACCTCTCTGCCGCCTTTGATACGGTTCCTCACCAACTCCTCCTGGCTCGCCTCACTGAGATTGGCATCACTGGGGCTGTGTGGTCCTGGCTGGAATCTTTCCTGGACTCCCGCGATCAGCTAGTCTGGATGCCCCCGTACTCTTCCTCGGCCAGGCTTGTTCAGACCGGGGTCCCACAGGGCTCTACATTGAGCCCACTTCTTTTTAACATCTATATGACCCCGCTGATCTACCTGGCCGAGGAGCTGGGTGCAAAAATTATGGCCTACGCCGATGACACCCAGCTCCTGTTTACATGGGGCAACTCGACATTAGAAACCGATGTAGCACAAAAATGCCTGGCAGCCGTTTTCACCTGGTTAGCTCATGCCAAACTCAAATGCAATGAGGGAAAATCAGAGATTTTACTATACGGTCAATTTCCAAGCCAATTCACTGAATTAATTTGGCCCCCTGATTTTCCCCGTCCCCTCTCTGAAGGTGGCCCAGCCAAGAACCTGGGCATATGGTTTAACGAAGATTTGAGGTTCGCAGAGCAGATCAAGCGATTGACGGGTGCCTGCTTCGGGACCCTCAGATCTCTGAGTAGATTCTTTCCTCTCTTACCCCAGCCAGCTAAAGAAACGGTCGCTAGGGCCCTCATATTGTCCCGCCTGGACTATGCTAACGCTTTGTATCTGGGTTCCCCTTCCTTTCTGGTTAATAAACTTCAGCTTATCCAGAATGCTGCCGCAAGACTCCTGCTGGGTATCTCTAGACGAAACAGCATAAGACATCAATTGGCTACTCTTCACTGGCTGCCGGTGGCCCAAAGAGTCCAATTCAAGGCTCTGGTACTCACGCATCGAGACCTTCATGAGACTGGTCCTGCCTACCTCAGGAAAAGAGTGACTTTCCATGTCCCAAGTCGCCACCTAAGGTCGGCTTCCCAACGAAGGATGGTAGTTCCCCGCTTCCGGCGAACCAGATTGGGCGGTCAATCTTTTTCGGTCAAAGCCGCTGCCCTCTGGAATTCCCTCCCATTCACTCTAAGGGACACCAGAGACCTTGGTTGCTTTAAGAAGCTCCTTAAGACCCATCTTTTTAACATAGCCTATTAAAGTTGTTTTGTTCTGCTGTTCAGCTCTCGACTTCTCTGTGGTTATGCTTCGCGCCAGGATACTCTTGAGTAATTGTGCGCGCAATAAATATCCATATAACACATAACATAACAATTAGGTGATGGGAACAGATTAGAGCCCCCTTTTAACGTATATTAAATACAGAAGACTTCACAAACAGAGAGCAAGCTCTATGCAGGCGAAACCTAAAAAACAGGATTGGCAAATATTATTATATGCGTTACAGGGCCTATAGTTAAATATGCAGTACATTTTAATAACTTTTTATTCTGATCCAAAGGCCATAATGTGCGGAATTGACTAGATAACGTTATACATTTTTAAATCAAACAAAGTCAGCTACAGATTATCTTAGCTTTTTGTTTCCATGGCAGCAATTAAAAATTGATCACTGAAATGGGTGAAAGGATGGAGAATGTTTTGTTCCAAAAGCAGGTTTTTAAAGGTCAGCACTACTTCATCAGACGATAACACTGTTATTAGCTCTGACTTTACAATAAATATTGGTAACTCCAGTGCCCAAAGCTACAGCACTATTATCCAAACCCAACACAGCAGTCCAGACTCAGAGAACACAAAGAAAGACAACAAAAGACTAGATAAACTAAATTACAATCAGAGCTCGAGCATCTGCCGTGGCCGCTCATTTCCACTGCATAGCATTCCTGGGGGTGCAAGCTGTTTACTGCCATGCTTACGGGTGCTTGCAGTAAACTGGTGTGGCTGTGGATGCATACTGCCTACTGCAATGGGTACAGGTACATTCAGTGGACTGCTGCAGCTACTGGTGCATGCCGTGGACTGCAGTGGCTACGGGTACATGCCGTGGACTGCAGTGGCTACGGGTACATGCCGTGGACTGCAGTGGCTGCGGGTACATGCTGTGGACTGGAGTGACTACGGGTAAATGCTGTGGACTGGAGTGACTACGGGTAAATGTTGTGGACTGGAGTGACTACGGGTACATGCCGTGGACTGCAGTGGCTACGGGTAGATGCCGTGGACTGCAGTGGCTACGGGTAAATGCTGTGGACTGGAGTGACTACGGGTAAATGCTGTGGACTTTAATGGCTACCGTTGCGTGCAATGGACTGCCTTGGCTCCCGATACATGCTGTGTACTGTGATGTCTACAGGTATTTTGTGAGGACAGCCGTTGCCACGCGTGAATGCTGCTGTTACGGGTGCATGCTGTGGGATTCTGTGTCGGTGGATGCAGTTCAGTTCAGTTCACAAACTTTATTCAGATAGGCTTTGTATCCATAAAAGTACAGTACAGTGCAAACAATATTGATAACAAGAGAAGAGTAACAACAGATATTAGTAGAAATTCCAATTTATAAAACATCATATTGCAAGCTTGGGCTTGCAAATAAAAGACACAACCATTCATAACTAAAAACTCAAGAGTTGAGCATCGACTTGCGTGCCCTGGTGGCAATTCTCAAGAATGTACTTAAACAAAAGACCAGCTCTTCATCGGTCAGGGCAAGCATGCGTGAATAGGCAGAGTCCAAACTAATAGGCCCCCTCCTGTTGAAAAAGGATAAAAGAGCCCCTTGCTATATTTCAAGTAATATTTGCAAAAAAGGAGAAAATGTGGAGTGGATTGGCCACTCGCCCGATCGCAAGGACAGGGCACTGAATCTCGTTTCGGTTGGTAGCCGAGAGGGAAACACAAGGCGAATTTGACCGTCCCAGCTCTCAAGCGAAATAGAAGGTACCTTTCCCAATAGATCATGGGTAAAGCGAGGTAGTTTGGTAAGGAGTGGAAAGACCGCTCTAGTGACATGTAGCTAGAATCGAGAGATTTCTTCGATTCCAGAGCAGTACTTTCAGTGCTATATGACAGATAATGGGCGCTTCTGAGATCTTTTTTGATGCACGGTTTCACCTTTAACAGGATTTAAAAAGATACAGCCTTTGTTAATGCTGCATCAACTCAAGTATACTGCAGATAGCCAGGGGATATCCGTCCGCTTCTCACACTTCAGACAGTCGGTAATAATATCTCTAGTAAGAGATGCTGCCTCATTCTTCCAGAGCGATAACCAAAACAGAGCTGGTCGTGCGCGTATAAAATCAATGATGTAGTTTAAAATGTATTCTTTATGGCATACATAGTGTGGAGTAGGGATTAGGATACCCAGCAGCTTCCTACAGAATCTATTTTCTACCTGCCGGTTGCAGGTATTATTCTCGGTGCCCCAAATCTCAGCTCCATAGGTGCCCACAGGAACACATTGGAATTTAAAACATTTTAAGATTGCCAAAATGGCACCTGTGTTCTTTGGGCGGGGAAGGCTAAAAATTGAGTTGATGGTCTTTGAGAATTTGCTCCTGGAATGGGCATGATGCTCAGTCAGAAGCCGTTCGCAGCAAAGACCACCCCAAGATAGGGAAATTGACGGGTGCTTATCAGTTTTTGTTTGCCTACAACAATGGAACTGAGCTGGTGTTTCCGCATCCCATAAGACATTAAAAATGATTTGCTAAAATTAACTCTTAGGTCCAGACTATCCATATATATATATAACAAAGGACTGTTCTAGGATCCGTAGGGAGTTAGGGGTGCAGCACATATGAACCGCGTTGTCGGCATATAATAACACAGGCAGAGGTTTCCCATTAATCATAGGGACATCATGGGACATGGATACCAATAATTTGTTCAAACCATTAATATAAATAGTAAAAAGAAGAGGGGCAAAGACACATCCCTGCCTTACCCCCTTCTAACCTTAATTGGTCCTGAAACCTCTCCATCTCTGCCAATCCTCACTTGAGCCTGGCGGTCTCTATGAAGGTAAGCCAGGAAATGAACTAGGGGCTCATCCAGACCATAGGCCAACAGGATAGCCCACAGCCTTGACCTATTTACAAAGTAAAAGGCTGAGGACAAATCCATAAAGGCCAGGTAGACTGGAGAGTTTTGTGCGATGTCGTATTTCCCAATTGCAAGGCAGAGGTTAAGGCATTGTTCGTTAGTGCCGACCTTGCTGCGGAAACCAAGCTGGCAGGGCTCTAAAATGCTACAATTCTCTGACCATTCCAAAATCTTATTAAATAAAACTCTGCCCCGTATTTTAAGGGTGTTGTCGATCAGTGAAATGGGCCTATAATTACTGGGCTCCCATCGGTCCCCCTTTTTGAATATAGGGACGATAATTATTTTCGCCCAGGTGTCAGGTAAGGGGGCATGTGTTAGATTATTGAAAACATTCAGAACAAGCGGTGCCCTGAATTCCGGTTTTCATTTATTAAAACTATTGGTAGCCCATCAGGTCCAGGGACCATATTCCCAATACTCTGTTGTATGGATTTTTCTACTTCAGGAAGAGATATTTGGAAGATAGTGGGTGGGCCATATTCATACTTGTCGGCCTCTGAGAGGGGAGTAGCATAGATTTTGGAGAAATGTGATTCCCAGTACTGGCTTGAAATGGTACAACTGATCGGAGTTAATAACTGTTCCATGGATCGTTTTCGTACCCATGGTAAATTACCAAATAATATCAAAGAACTGTTTAGTAATATCCTTCAAGACACATAAATATCTTAAAAGAATCCTTATATACTATTCAAAATACATATATTTACACATCATGGAAAATAGAATTGATACTAAACAAAAGCTAATACATGACAATTAATAATGTCTATGTAAAAAACGTATCAAATGATTATATAACTACTTTTAAATAACCATGTTGTGCAAACACACAGTTCCATATTTATCGGCACTAGAATGCAACGTTGAATAAAGATGTTAAGAAAAATTCAAATGCAAAGTGCTAAATCCTTATTGTCATACTGAAGGCCAATGTGAATTGGTCTAAATAGAGCCCAAGTGGGCATGCCACAATGCCTGCTGAATCATAACTAGTGCAAAACAAGTGATAGTGCAATATTCACAATATAAAATGCAAGTGTGTAAACAGCTAATTCTTAGTAAAAGAATTCTTTAAAAATAGTTTTCTAGAATAATTAAAAAATAACAGTGCAAAAGAGACACCACTATCTCAAAAATGTAAGATTCATCTAATAATCCTAGTGTTCTGGTACAATTCTTTGACTATCCGGACAGGTTACAGGGGCATATCGAAAAGAATATCTAAATGCAGGTGTAAAGATCCTCCCTGTCATTTAACACATTATGGTTCTTCGTATTAAGCTCCAGTATATATCTGGTCTCAAGTAAACGGAGTTTGGCCTCACGGTCTCCTCCCCTTCTTGAGGCATCTACAGAGTCAATTAAAAAATACTGGAGCTGGTCAGGTATGCCTTGATGTTTGTCCTGAAAATGCCTGGCAACCGGATAGTTTTGGTCATGGCCCGAAATTGCACGTATGTGTTGGAGTATCCGTTTGTGGGCGGGCAGTTTAGCACTGCCCATGTACTGTAATCCACACGGACACTCCAACACATAAATGACGTATTCAGTTTTGCAGGTAAGCCACTTGGTAATGGCAATGGGGTGTTCACGAAAAGGGCTTTTGAAATGAGTCCTGCTGCTGCCGAAGCGGCAGGCTTTGCATTGTGGACAGGTCTTAAAGCCCTTTTTAAGTGCCATCCAAGTAGTGGAGGATGTAGGTTCCAAGGTGTTGCTTACTAATGCCTTAGCCATGGTGGGAGATCTACGGAAAGTTAGTTCAGGTTTGTTGTTAATTTTGCGTCCGATTACAGGATCACTTTGAACCAGATTCCAGTTTTTATATAGTATTTTCCGAAGAGCCCCATGTTGACGATTGAATGTTAGAATGACTCGTGGGCAAATTATTTTATCCTCTCCTCCTAAAGGGCTATCTGTAATGTTGTTTCTTATTTTATGAACCAAGGCCTCCTGTCTGCTTACTGAATTCGATCGCTGAATAGCTTTGATTAGACTAGCATTAGAATACCCTCTGTCAAGGAAACGTAATCTGCAAGCCTCCTGTGCAGCCGCACATTCAGCATCAGTACTAGAGATTCTTTTGATTCGGAGCTTTTCCCCAAATGGAATGCTCCGAATCAAATGGGCAGGGTGATGGCTATTTGAATGTAATATTGTATTACCAGCACTGGGTTTTCTATAAAGTCTTGTACCTAAGGTGTTATTTGTTACAAATATTTCAACATCCAAAAAACATATAGAGACGGAACACATGCTTGAAGTGAAATTAAGGTTAATGGTATTTACATTAATTAAATCCACCAAGGCCCTGGCACTCTCAGTACTCCCCATCCAAATTAGAATAATATCATCAATGTAACGCAAATATAACGCAATGTTATTGGAAAAAATATTGTGGTGCTGGCCGACTAGGACCTGTTCCTCCCATAGCCCAACGTGTAAACACACGTAGCTAGGTGAGAAACAGGCCCCCATCGCCACACCTCTGACTTGATGATAAATTACTCCATTGAAGATAAAAAAGTTTTGCTCAAGGCACATTCTGGTCATATCCACCAGCATTTTGTTGCGTGCCACTGAATATATATATATATTTGATATATTTCTTTGTTATATTGATACACTTTACAAAACAATGTGTAAATAATAAAATAAATGAACATTATTTTAATAATAGTTTTATTTTATGTATGGTTAAATAAGTATACATACATGCATATATGTGCAGTTTTTAAATAAGTATAAGATTTACATTTTTTTTAAATTATTTAAGTATTTTAATTTACATCATACTACTGTTAAATGCTAATATATTTAATGTTTACTATTTTTATCTATATATATATGTTAAAATATTAGTATACAATGATATTTGTTTCAATATTAGTATAAACAACTTTCTATGCTCAATATTTTTGACACATTGGGCCCGATTCACAAAAGTGATCTGAGACAAAATCTTAACTTTACGACTTTCGGTATTCACAAAGTGCATTTAGGAGTAGTAAAGTTAGGAATCCTAACTTTACTACTCCGAAATGCCCTTTTAGAATACCAAAAGTAGTAAAGTTAGTATTTTGTCTCAGTAAAACTTAGGTTTTGGTCTTAAGTTTACCAAAAACTTAAGTTTAACTGAGAAAAAATCCTAACTTTACAACTCTCGGTATTCACAAAGCGCATTTAGGAGTAGTAAAGTCAGGAATCCTAACTTTACTTCTCCTAAATGCCCTTTGTGAATACCAAAAGTCATAAAGTTAGGATTTTATCTCAGATTACTTTTGTGAATCAGGCCCAATATTTTTATAACAAAATATTTGTGGTTTTGATATTTTGTCAGTGAACCTCTTTAAATGGCTATTCTAGCACTAGTAGCATTTAATATACAGGCTTGGGTACATGTGGTACCTACCATTTCCTAGTAACTCACAAGTAAACTAAATGTTCCAATTAGGTGTAGGCCTATTTTACCTTGTTTGAAGGAGAGAGCACACGCACTTTAGCACTGGTTTGCGGGGGTAAAGTGCACAGAGTCCTAAAGCCAACAAAAAAACCCCAGCAAAACAGGGGGGATGAAAGAAAAAAGATCGGGGGAGTACCACGCCAAAGGTGTCAGGTCTTGAGCACTGGCTTCAGTCTGGGGGTCTGGGGTTAGATGTTATGGAAAGGAGTTGGGCAGGTGTGAGCTGACAGCCTCGGAAACCAGGTGGAGTCTCATGTTGTCAGTGGTCAGGGCTTTGGGGGTTATTGACCATAGAGGTGAGTCCAGTGTTGCCTTTGCTCCTTTCACAAAGTTTATTTGTAAAATTTCTTTTTAGAAAATCGTGACAAAGGCAGGCTTTTTTCCTGACAAAAATAGAAAAATCCATGCAAAGCCTGTGGCTGGCAGGAGATTTCTCCTGCACAAAACAGCAGGAGGGCATCATGGACCTGTTCTTTTTCAAGCTTGGGAGGCTCAATCAGGAGCCATTTTCCCAGGTCCTCATCCATGACCTTGCTTGACCTTTCGATTCACACATTAGGAAGGATTCGTCTGTTCCTGCCCAGCTGTGATCATTTCATTTGTCACCTCCGTGTGTGAGGAACTTGGATTAAAATTGCCTGTAAACTCAGATGATGGGGTGCAATTTGGCAAATGCACAGGAGAATCCAGCAGCAGGCTGTCGAAGCAGCACCGGCTTCACGTGTCACTTATACCAGCCTTCTACTGGTCCGCAGAGACTTGGCCATGACAAGGTTTGGATTATAAGCTCTCTGCAGTCACTATTTTATAGCTGCATTTACTGAACAAAGCATCGCTGCTGCCAGTCCAACTTGGGGTGGTGGGCGGGGGGGTGGGGGGGAGGGGGGTTAGCGCAGAGGAAAGAATAATAAAAACAATAGTTTACACACCTACCTTTTGCTGTCGGCCCACGATCTTCTGCTCCGTCGCCGTGCCGTGCCTCGCTGCTCCTGGCACTGCAATCCCAAGGAGTCCAAGCTCCAACACTCACACAATCTGAAAGCTTCTCTCATGCAATTACTCCCAGCATGAGAGAAGCGCTGGGATTGGGCAAAGCCGGCCAGTTGCACACTCCAGCAGGGACTGGGAGTCTGTGCCCCTGAGCACTGCTGATATCTCTGAGGAACAGCCTGGAGATATCAAAGTGTGCATGTTGGTATGGGCAACCCTGGACGGTCGGCCAAACCGACCTGTGAACTTTCAGTCCCTACTATCACTCCCCCCCCCCCACCCTGCTGCTGACGCTGAAACTTGGCCCTGTCTCACCACAGACTTGTGAACTGGAAGTCAAAAATAAAAAGACAATAAAATAGTTTTGTCATTTTATTTTCCTTCTGTCTGCTGGAATTTCCGTAGTGGGGAGATGCTCCTCCGCCATAGCAGAGGAGCTGCCACTGGTTGAAGGATATGGTTTAAAGATCTGAGTAGTTAGGACAAAGTAAACCTCCGTAATTTATAAAAAGTCTGCACGATGATCGGGTTTTGGTAGGAATTCCATTCTGCATAAACCGTTTTTCACTGCCAAGTGGTGCAACAAAATACACACTCCACAGACAACAGTGAGGTCTTCTCCAAAAAACAATCTTGTAAACTATAACTGTCTCACCAGACAATGCTCACACCTCACCCAGAATCAATAGCAAAGGTCATTGTTAATTTTACAGATAAATTTAGGAACACATTGTTAAAAATATTTTCAAAGAGATAACTACAAATTTATTATTTTTTATTGGTTTGATTATTCATTGTTATTTAATCACATTGTTCTTTTAGATGTTTTCTGCTTTAACCCCTTAACTGCTGCCGTCGGCCAACGGTCGTCACGTGCACTTCCTCCCCAGTGCTGCGCACGACCGTTGGCCAACGGGCCAGCATTCGTTCTCCGAACATTCAGCACTGGGCGCTGAACGTTCGAAGCTCTGATGAGGTTAAAAGCTTTATCAAGAAATATAATGTTCACAAGATAGAAAATGAATTTAACAAATAAGGTCAAGAGCAAATAGATAAAATAAGCATGAACAGTAAAATGATACGTACAAATGTTATTGAAAAATGCATTGGTAGTAAAAAAGGAGCAAACAAATCTAAAATACATAGGGCCTTATCACAAGTACGGAGGTCCTGGGAATGTCGCACTCGCGATGGCAGTCGGACCACCGCCAACCCTGCGGGTCTGCCTGCAGTATTTTGAGTGTGGAGGTTAGACCATTACAGTACTGCAACCTCTTCTGGGATCCAGGATCCCACAGTGGTTGCGGTGCAGACAGGGGAAGTGATATACTGGCACAGCTGAGCATTTTACGACTTGTCCCCCCTTTGCCCTTTTCATGATAAGGGCCTCAGCCACATTTTGACATGGGTGCATGTGGTGGGGCACAACGCCTCCCACCCTGGGTTCAACTCGGAATCCGGCGGGCGTGGGAACCATGGCCGTGGCAGTCCTCCTGTGGGTCTGGCGGGGGCGGTCATATAGTAGCCAAAGTCGTAATAAGACCTAATTAAAAATAATCTGTGTTTGGTTGTTTTTGTCTTTTTGTGGGAGAGGCATGGGGGAACATTAAAGGGAAGTTGATGTGGGGTACCATGATCTCCATCAGTTAAAGGTGAATTGAAGAGATAAAGAAAAAAGAAATTGGAAGCTATAAAACATGATTATTTGAAGGAAAGAGAAGCAATGTGATGGTGGAAAAAATTAGAGGAGTTAAAAATTCAAGGAGGTTTAAAAGTGTGGGTTCAGAAGCAGGATGAATGACCAATGGAGCACTAACTGTGTTTAAATATGTTGTGAGAGGTTGCCACATAAGTTCTCTGTTGTGCTTTTAGGTGTTGTTGGTATAACTATTGTGAGGCTAAAGCATTGCATTTGGTGTGGTTTTGGTTTGTATGACTGTGTGAAAGTTATAGCTTGTGTTCATAGCTATACCTATAACAATAATTTCTGCATTTTTGAGTTTTTCATTTGTAATACTAATTTGTAATCACTCTCATCCAAAAATTATTACGATTATTTTCACACACATAGTTTTTTCCCTGTGTGACGTTAGATTCAAATTGAAGACGAGATCCCCAAATGGAGTGTGTATATGTTTATATAGTGCTTCTATAGCCCAACCCTAGCCAAAGGGCCACGGTGTGCTGTACATGGTGAAATTCATACTCAAAAAAGAGAGTTACCCAGGTAAACCAGAAAGGACCGGGAATGATAAAGTAATATCAAAAAATATTCCTTTCTGTGTTCTTCAATGTAATTACAACTAATAACATTTAAACATACAATGAACCAAAGAAATTATACATTGAAAATATAGCAACACGTGAGTTCATGATTTGCATTTATTATTCTTTATACAAAATAGAATAATACTTAGTGCAATTAAAAGCATATATGATCACAAATCATTTCAAACAATCAATAATATCAAATAAAGAACATTCTCAAGAATATGTGTCTGACACAAGGACAGAGTTAAATCTGTTTTTAATTGCACTGTTTTCTTTATATAGTGAAGCAATGAGATTTGTATAAAATGGTCTCTGTTTAATGTTTTATATATTTGATGGCATATTTGTAAAAAAACATTAATAATATTGAGAATGTTCTTTATTCGAAATTATTGATTGTTTGAAATATGTTGTGATCATATATGGTTTTAATTGCACTAAGTATTATTCTAATTTGTATACAGAATAATAAATGCAAATCATGAATTCACATGTTGCTATATTTTCAATGTATAATGTCTTTGGTTCATTGTATGTTTAAATGTTATTTGTTGTACTTACATTGAAGAACACAGAAAGGAATATTTTTTAATATTACATGGTGAAATTCAAGCAAAACAACAACAATGAATGAATGAATGAATGAATGGCATTTTTATACCGCGCAAAAACTTAGCCCCAAGGGGCATCAAGGCGCAATACATACAGACATGAAAGTTCAGACTCCAGATAACTAGACCAAAAGACCACTGGGAGAGCAAGAACCTAATATGCTTGAGAGAAAAGCCAGGTCTTAAGAAGTTTTTTAAATATGCTAAGGAGGATTGACTGGTAAGCTCAAGGGGGAGGGAGTTCCACAGTTTGGGAGCCAAGATGGAAAAGGCTCTACATCCCCATCTAACCTTAGCAAACCTAGGAACCACAAGCCTATTCTTCGAAGATGAGCGAAGAGTTCTAATGGGGGTGTATGCACACAAAAGAGATCTAATACCTTCAGATCCTGAGCCATGGATAGCTCCATGGGCCAGACAGAGAGTTTTGAAAGAGATCCTAGATGGAATCGGAAGCCAGTGAAGGTCCCTTCTGGCCAATGTTGCAGACGCTCTCCTAGGAAGGCTCATAACCAATCTGACTGCCGCATTTTGCACCATTTGGAGGCGATGGATAGAGCCTTTATTGATGCCACCATAAAGGGCATTACAATAATCTAGCCTCAATAGTACTAGGCCAGCTGTTGCTTGTTTCCGGGCTGGCAAGGACAGATAAGGGGCAATTTTCTTTAAAATTCTAATGGTGCCACAACAAGTTGACACTGTCCTATTTACCTGGGGGTCGAAAGAGAGGGCAGGATCAATTTGTACGCCAAGGTTCTTAGCAATAGGAGTAGGGGTCAGACAATCTCCCAGGGACGGAGGCCACCAATACTTCGACCAGAGATCTTGGCTCCCTCCGAAGACCATAACTTCGGTTTTTTCGCCGTTTAATTTAAAAAAATTACACGTCATCCATTTGGAGACTGCCTCCATACAGGCTCTAAACTTGAATGCAATCTTACAAACTGGATGTGTGATGGATACCAAGATCTGTGTGTCATCAGCATACGAAAGGAAGTCCAGGCCAAAGGATCTTACCACCTGTGCAAGTGGGTAACATAGATGTTAAACAGTAAAGGGCTCACCAAGGAGCCCTGAGGAACCCCACATTGTACCTTTTGGGATCGGAGAGGAAGTTGCCCATTTTTACTCTCTGCTCCCTGTGATGGAGAAAGGAGGAGAGTAACCTGAGGGCAGAGCCTCCCAATTCGATGTCCTTAAGCCTGGGGATCAGTATTGATGGGTCAGGGTGTCAAAGGCTGCTGTGAGATCTAATAACATAAGCAGCGAAGGGTATCCCTTGTCAACCTCAGATCGAATTTTGTTTGTCACAACAGTGAGAGCAGACTCAGTGCTGTGGGAGAGGAAGCCAGGTTGTGGACTGCACCAGAACACTGGGGCTAATGAATCAGATAGGTTCTTAAAGAGGAAGCCCTTCTAGAATACGACCTCACTGGAAGGCTTCTCAAAACTGAAGCAGGGGCTGTCTCTCGGGAAAGCTTAAATACTGGCTGTGTCCAAGATGGCCACCATGATTAGGTTTTAATATGATCACTGTTGTTGCTGCTCAGGTGAGTAATGAGTTTTTAAGCAGGCAAGCAGCAGATTCAATCTCTCACTCCAAGATCTGTGGGGAGACCACAACAGTGATTGGGAGCATTCTCTTCTTCTAAATCTGGGGTGGCCACGGGAAGCCTAGATGTCTGTATTACTTGGTGTTGTCTTGGTGGAATGGATAAACCTGGTGGATGAAATAGGGCACAGATACTGATAATAGTCCACTTAATGGTAATCTCACAGGTGGTGGCTTCTGTGGAATTTGTACACAAAAATGATGCATTAAATATGAAGCGGGAACATGCCCCATAGGTCTCCAGGACCTATCTTCTGGACCATATTCTTTCTACTAGATTATGTTATGCAGTCTGCTAAGTATTTTCTTTGAGTCTAAGACTGCCTTGATTTCATGTTCCACTTTACAATCCACATCCATTGGTCGTTCACCTGTCACTGTTACAGGATTTTAATAATGAACCATGAAAAACCGGATGCACTGAAAAAGATTGAAATGCTTCTAGTTTGGCTGCCACTGGATTAAACAAATGAGTGATTTGGTACAACCCAAGGTACCATAGTAGGAATTCTGAGATCTTGTTAGATCCACATGTTTTGTGGACAGCCAAATCCGATCTCTGGAATAAAGTAACAGACCACAGCAGTTTTGGGCATCAGCATAAGCCTTGTAATAAATGTTTGCTTTTTGTAGTTGTTCCTTGATATACAACAATGGCTTTGTCTATTTCACAATATGTTCCTGTACTAAGAAAACAGTGCTAGTCTTAACAAATTCTGCTCACATGCTATTAAGATTCTCTCCTGGTAGACAAAAGAATGGCAATATCCCAGTGGGCAAGTGGAGCACAACTATATGCGAATTTCATAAAGCATTTTTACACAGTCTTTTTCTGACTAAACATAACAATCTAGATATGACTCTCATGTTGATTGGCACACTCTGTTTGTCCATCCTTCTGTGGGTAAAAAGCTGGTGACAAATTGGCAGCACTATCTAGCAGCATGCACAAATGTATCCATGAATGTTAAACACATTGGAGTCTTTTGTCAGTGAAAAGTACTGAGGGTGCACAACACAATCATACTATTTCTCAGAAAAACATGTTTGCCAACTCTACAACAGTGGGTATTTTCTTGAGTTAGATGTAATGAGCTATTTTGATTAAATCATCCAGTGTTACAGTGAATGGTAGTGAAACCTATCTTGGGTATAGCTCTAGGATTCAGTGTGCTATGGATGAGGTGCAACTGGAATAGTCCTCAATAAACCTGCTGACAGCATGACTATTCTTACTTTGTGCACAAATAGCAGAAGTATTGATAAAGGTATGCTTTTTCTTGGTCAAGGGTTTCCTCAAAAAGTACCTTGTAATCAATAAATATGTTTTATTTTCAGATGGGTATTGTGTGATGACTGAAGCGTTACCCACCACTGTAAAACTTGAAAGCGTAGTATATCAGAGGGAAGAAATAATGTAGCATTTTCAAAATACAGCCAATCTCTAATGACATTGGTTTCCACCTCAAACTAGTCTTGTCTTTCTATTCAATTAGTTTATAGATGTACTGTTTTCGAAACCTTCTGAATCCCTATCACTGACAAAAATTTTGGAAGCACAGTAGTGTTGTCTTGATTTTGCTGTGTCAAAAGTCCTAGCCTGGACAATGTGTCTGCCTGGTCATTCTTACTTCCAATTAGATGGATGAATATGATGTTATATTCACTGAAAAAGAGTGCTGACTGCAATGGCCTGGCTCATAAAACTTTTGCAGATTGTAAGAACTGCGGGCTAGGTGGAGGTAAAGTACATTTACAGATTCTAAAATACCGAATTTTACCGATTCGGTATTTTAGAATCGGTAAATGCAATGTAGAAAAAAAATTCGGTAAAAATTACCGAATCGGTACGATTCGGTATTTATCGAATCGGTATTTACAGATTCGGTAATTCTCATTCAGGCCTTCAGGCCCATAGGAATGAATGGGAATTACCGAATCGACAAATACAGATTTGGTAAAATAGGGAAACATTCAAGGGTGGCAGAGTGTCACATTGACACCCTGTTGCACCCCTGAATAGTGCTTGTGTGCCACTAGGGCTGGGAAGCGTATGAACCACCGATAAAAGTGAAAAAGCTCAAAAGCTTTACACCAATTTGACTGTTGTAGCAGGCTACTGCAGAATTGTTTCAATTTCTTTGAATCCATTTAAATTCCTTTTATGACAAGTGAAAAGAAAAAATAGGAATTCCGTGGAATCAGTTTTGAATTGAGAAGGTGTTATCAAAGTTAAAGCAAAACATCTCGAAAATGCTGGATGTGTTTGCATTGGGTCTTGGAGTGGATCAAGATGTAATCAATATAGAACACAATGCATATATCAAGAAAGTTCCAAACGAACTCTTTTATGAAAACCTGGAAAGCGGCAAGGCCATTCCAGAGTATGAAAGCATAACCTGGTACCTGTAGAGACTAGGGGGTTCATTAGAATGGCGGGCGGACTTTGCCCACCCACCATCCTTGTGGTAATAGGGACCGCCCGCCATAAGGGCGTGGGTCCCAGGGGGGGGTATTAGGATGTGCCCGCCACAGTGGCGGGCACATCCTGCATGTTAAGCATTGTGGCGGGCGGTGCTCTCAGCATCACCCGCCACAATGCTTAAAAAGCAAAAGCACTTTTGCATTTGCATTATCAAAGCAGCAGGCACCGCGCGGTGCCTGCCGCTTTGATTATGCAAATGCAGTGGGGTACCACAGGTACCCCCCGTGTGCACCCCTACTCTCCTTCACTCTGGGGGGGCCGCAGGGGGCCCCCAGAGTGTAGTCCGCATGCCTTTCCGTGGTGGCATTGCCGCCATGGAAAGTCATTGTAAAATGCCTATCATAATATGGCTGGCGGTGTCTGATAGACACCACCACCATATTACTCCTTTTACGCCTCGGCCGCAAGGCGACCGGGGCGGAAAAGCGGCGGACGGTCTTTCCATCCGCCGAGGTCCCCCCCGCCATACAAATATGGTGTGGGGGGGAAACTAGTGTGGTTGTCGGACGGATTGCCTCCGCCAGGCCGGCGGTGGCTACCGCCAGCCTGGCGGAGGCAATTCGCCCAACATCGTAATGACCCCCTAGATTTGGATATAAAATCAGGTCTTCCACTCACCCTCCCTTTCAGACTCTGGCAAGTTGGAACGTGCCACTCAAATCCAGCTTCTTTATAAACGATGGTGTTGTGAAACTACTCCAACAACATGGAGATCAAGGGCAAGAGATATATATTTTTATGGTAATTGTGGTGATGGATTGGTAATCAATATGCATTCTCACCCCTGCACCCCCCAGTGATCTTGATTACAAAAAACAATGGGGATGACACAGGTGATTTCAAATGTAGAATGAACCCTCAAGCCAGGAATTAATTGAGTTATGTTTCAAGACGTTCTGTTGGTTCTGTTTCAAGGCAACATGACTCCTGGAAGCAGATCAGTATGGCAAAAAAAAAAATCTCTATATGGGAAAGGATCTGAATTTTACATTTTCAGGAGCATTTTGAGGAACTGGGTTTACCATAGCATTTTAACCCATACAACTGAAAAAGTAGCTTGGAAGCAGAAACAACAGTATCGGTGTAGAGAGAAAAAATTTCAGACGAGATGTCTTTGTGCCCTGTAGTGTCATGTGGTTGACTGAGCCTATGGCAGATTAACTTCTGAGGTATGTGAGTTCATCACCCTGTTTTGCATTTAATCTAGACTTGAAAATAAAGAGGAAAGTGGAAATGGCAACATTTTGCATGCACTATGTAAGCTGGCACTCACAAATGAGGATAAAGACAATACCCAAAGCATTATGACATAGGCTCATGATGAGCATTGTACTGTGACCCCATACTTATAATTGTGCCATACTTAAATATGAAATGTAATTGTTCTAATTATGTAATATCTTTGTGGAAGTGAAAGGCTGCTTGGAACCAAGCTTGTGCTATTAGGTATCTGGCACTGTTATGGCTTGCCTGTTTAGCTCTGTGTCCTCTGTAACTCCTTGGAAGAGTGACAGCATTTAAAAAAGTTCTAGCATTTTGATGACAATGACTGAGGCAGAAGTAACTAGGGATAAAAAAGAGGAAATGGGATCATCACTGTGTAGCAGTTAAATTAATGTAGACCAAGGAGAAAATATTAGGCGAGGAGCTGGGAGGAGTTGTTGGACTACTTGATAAGATATATCCAGATTACCAGATCCCTGCAGTTTAAGATTTCCTAAGATCGTGAACACCACCCTATGTGTACTACCCACTTGAGACATGAAGTGGGTCAAGGGGACTATGTGAGTGCATTAACATTTTTAGTGAAAAATCTATGATGATGATGGAAAAATCCAAATAAATCTGATTCTCTTTGTTGAATTAATAGAGTGGAGAAACTGTAGTCCACGCTGAATCCCACTTGGTCTAAATGTGATGGATGCTGCGTTCTAAGGAGGGTTTGCCTGTCGATGTCAACCTGAATCAGGGGCCGTGGAACCGGGGACACAGATACTCCAGTGACATAGAACCAACATGAACATTACATGAATATTACAAAGGCGAAATGAGTAGAAGGTTACTTAGGGAGGATTCTGAAGTGATGGAGATCTGAAATGTGATGATCGCTGGATGACTTGCTTCTGGTTCTGTTGAGTGTGTTGTAGTTATCATTCACAGCAAAGGTATTTACATCACAAGACGTAACACAAAAGTAATTACCTTTCTTCCATCTTACTATATCGTAATTGCACAAAAACAGGTTTGTTTTTAACGTAAAGCTGGACACCGCCACTTGGAAATCCAAAGAAACACTGACAACTTCATTAATCCTATTTGTTTTTTACTTTTTTATCAGACCCACAAGAGCAACTAACAGGCTCTACCCGATTCTCTATTATACGCACAAAGTTTACTTCTCGTTGGGCTTAAATTGGAACGGAACACTTTCTTACACTGAAGGATGCTACTGAGTTAAAGTATGGGGGGAACTTTCAATGTCATAGTGTCCACCCTGTCCTGAGACCTAATAATTGAGATCAAATATCCCCAGAAACCAAATCCCAACACTACTGGCACAGAAGGAAACATGTTTGTGACTTCTTACTGTGACACACAACATGCTCAATGGTGAGTTCATACAACAAAGAAATGCATTTTGAGAAGCTGTTCCCTTCCTGCACCAAAATGAAGTGCTGAAAGTCAGGCTCATAAACCAAGCTCAATCAACATGCCCTTATGTGTACCAGAATAAGAAGGCAGCCTCTTAACCTCTTGTCAGCCGAAAAGAGAGCTGCAAGCGGAGTGACTTTGGTGTGTCTGCTGTTTGGTCATTAAAGATGGCTACCAAGATTTCGATTTTACAAGATTACACAGTTTAGTCTAGTTTGTTGCAATAACAGTTGCAATATTACTTTCAGTTTCTGTTACAAAAGTGCGTCAGATGATCACAAACACCCCACGGTTCTGATTTGATTTGATTTGATTTATGGATTTGTAAAGCGCAGCGAATGCCCATGTACGTCTTGGCGCTAAATCAGAATACTTGACCGAGCTGCTCACAGGAGCACGGCTATCCCAGACTGAATAACCACGTTTTTATCTCTTTCCGAAAGGCAAGTAAAGAGGGGCTATTCTTAATGGAGATTGAAAGCTAGTTCCACGCCTTTGCTGAATACAGCAGGAAGCTTCTCCCTCCCCATCTGTGTTGTTTATATCTGGGGACCTGGATCAGGTTGAGGTCACTGGATTTCAAGGATCTGTTGGGCTGGTACCTTACCAGGTTGGTTTTTAGAAACAGTGAGCCTGCACCTTGTAGGGCTTTATATGCCAGACACAAGGATTTAAATTGTATTCTGTTTTTCATGGGCAACCAGTGCAGAGTTCTCAGTCCGTGGGCTATGGACTCATGTTTGGGTATGTTCAGCACCAGCCGTGCGGCTGCATTGTGTAAGCGTTGGAGTTTCGTGAGATGTTGAGACTGAATACCCGCATAAAGTGCATTACCGTAGTCTATTCTTGATAACGCCAACATAGTTACTACTGTTTTGCATGAAGTCAGCGGGATGAAAGGTAGCAGCTTCCTGATCATCTTCAGGATGAACCATATTGAGGATGATAGCTTATTGGTTTTTGCTTCATAGGACAATTTGTTATCAAGGAGTATGCCTAGGTTTTTTACCTTGTGTACTGGTGATGGGCATGGCCACCAGTCCTGGGACCAGGCTTGCAAGTCAGAACCTAACAACATCACTTCACTTTTGTCTCCGTTTAGTTTGAGGCAGTTAGTTTGCATCCAGCTAGTGATCTGTTCCATGCAGTATTTGAACCTGGTCGCTGTCTCTAGTGTATTATTAGAGATGGAGACCACGATTTGAGTGTCATCTGTGTATGAAACTGGGAGAAAGACACAATTCCTGATGATAGCCGCCAGGGGCCCCATGTAAAGGTTGAAAAGGGTGGGGCTCAGTGACGACCCATGTGGCACCCCACAAGGGGATCTAAAGGCTTTAGATTTGGCTTCTCCCAGTTCTACCGCAAAATACCTATTGAATAAGAAGGATGTTAGCAGAGCCTGAGCTTTCCTGTGCACTCCAGCCTCCTAGAACCGGATGAGTAGGGTGTCTTGGTTTACTGTGTCAAAGGCCGCCGAGCGATCTAGCAGAATCAAGGCGGCCTTCCCCCCGGCGTCCAGAGCACTCCTAAGCTCCTCAGTTGCCATCAACATAGCAGTCTCTGTTCCGTGCCCTTCCTGAAACCCGAATTGCGAGTAGTCTAGTACATTTGCTTCTGCAAGGAATTGCTACAGCTGTCTGTTCAGAAGCTTCTCTAGTACTTTCGAGGCAAATGGTATCCGAGCAATTGGTCTATAATTTCCTGGTTCTTGGGAATCAAGATTGGCTTTTTTGAGAAGGGGTAGTACAGAAGCTGTTTTCCAAAGTGTGGGGAACTGGTTACATTTGATTATGTTAGCAAAAAGTAAGTATAGTTGCTTGCTCAGTAGGTCATTGAAGAGGTGCATCACCTTTGGCGGGTAGGGATCAGATGTACCGCCCGATTTTGTTGATGTGACAACCTGAAGAATCTGTTCAATCGTAAGGGGCTGAAAGTGAAAGCGGTGGCCCTGTGAATGGAGTGAAATCTCTTCTTGTGTCTGTAGTTTAGTCTGCTTGTGTATAGCTGCCTCAGATCCTCTAAAGTATTTGTAGGCTGCAGATACTTTTTCTACAAAGAACTGTCCCAGTGTGTTGCAAAAGTTTGAGCTAATTTCAGTGGGCATGTTGGTGTTTGTGCAGGTTAGTTTTCTAACTGTAGAGAAGAGTTCCTTGCTAGAGATTTTTGCCTCTTCCATTTTTTGTGCGAATTATATGCTTTTCTCAGACAGTAATTATATTTTTGTAGATGACTAGAGAGGCTTTGTAATCCTCTTTTGGTCCTTGTTCTTAAACTGATCTCCATTTTTTCTCAAGCAGCTTTCTGTTTTTGGTTTTTTTAGGGCCTGCGAGAACCACGGTTGGGATGGCGTCTTCCTCGTGATTTTTTAGTTTTTGTGAGGGACTGCTATTTCTGTGGCTAGGTGTATCCAGTTTGAGACTTGGTGGGTGGCAATGTTACAATCTCTGTCCAGCATAGGGGTGGATTGGCTTAGCTGATTTATTAATTTTACGACGTCATTTTTGACCAGTAAGTGGACTGTTTATGGTGTGCCGCCGATGACTCCTCATGTTTTCCTATCTCTAGTGAAAAAAAATATTGCCTTCTTACTGGACCAAGCGATTGGCAGAATCTCTGGCGTCCAGATACACTTGTTTGACGTAAAGATCCCATCAAGTGTGTGTCCTGCCTCGTGTGTGGTGTGCTTCACTAATTGCTCCATATCTAAATTCATAAGAGCATCTGATAGCTGTAGAACTCTGGGGTCTTCACCGTTCTTTAAGTGCAGATTAAAGTCGCCTAGAATTGTAAAGTCAGCATTCCTAACGCTGTTTTCCAGGAAGGGGCTCAGGATTTGCGTCAGGGGAGTCTTGGCCTTTGGGGGTCTATAAATGAAAAGGCCTCTGAAGGTATCGTTCTTGGAGATGTTTATTTGGAAATTCAGAATCTCGCAGTCTGGGCTGGTATTTCGGTTGAGGCCCTTGGTTCTTAGTTCATTTCTATATATTATGGCCAGCCCGCCCCCTTGCTTTTCCTTTCTGTCTGCTCTGATGATTGAGTATCCGTCTGGTATTGCCAGTGATTACTCAATATCTGAAGCTTCATCCGCCCAGGTCTCTGTAATAAAGAGTAGGCTGAGTTCTTGAGTTTCTACTAGCTCTGCCATTTCTGTATTATGTTTGATGAGCCACCTAGCGTTAATTAGGCCTGCTGAACGGTAGAAGTATTGGCCTGTGTGTCGCAAAAAAACGATTGGCAAATAAGGCAAGGGTTCGCTAAGTTCATGGCGGGTCTTGGAGGGCAAGTCGGGACCGGCCTGAGTGCAAATATCTCGCCTCTCGAAAAGCGGGTTATCTCTGGACCTGGAGTGACACTTACATGGGGTATGGCCCTGGGCCGGTCCGGGCGCGGACGGGTGCAGACGGGCTTGCCTTAGGCGCACCTGTGGTGCGCGTCCGCTGCGCGTTCGCCCTGTCATTCCTTAAGTAGTCTTCTGCCTCCGGTCAACGAGACTGATGAGCGCTCGAGCCCCGGAAATGCCCCCAGCCGGAAGTAGGAGCGTCTGTCCCTGTCTCCACCCTCCGTACAATCAGCATTTACCATGACGGACCGGGGTATGTGGGGCAGCGCAACGGCAATGGAGGGATGATAGCAGGTATGGTGAGCACAGCTGAGTTTTAAAAACAAAGATGCTAGATGTGTTTTAAAAAATTAGTAAAGTGCGATCCAAATCAGCGCAGCCTTACTTCAATCGTGCAGTCTTCTTTCAATCACGCTAGATGTGTTTTAAAAATGAGTAAAGTGTGGTCCAAATAAGCGGAACCTTACTTCAATCATGCAACATATACAGCAGAGTGCATTCAATCTATGTAGCCTTTCGCCAGTCGAGCCGCCGGTCTAGTAGTCAAACCAGTGCCTTCCTGATTAAATCTTAAGTAGTCTCATGCCTCCGGTCAACTAGACCGCTGAGCGCTCGAGCCCTGGCAATGCCCCCAGCCGGAAGTAGGAGCGTCTGTCCCTGTCTCCACCCTCCGTACAATCGGCACTTGCCGTGACGGACCAGGGTGTGTGGGACAGCGCAGCGGCAATGGAGGGGTGATAGATGGTATGGTGAGCACAGCTGAGTTTTAAAAACAAAGATGCTAGATGTGTTTTAAAAAATTTGTAAAGTTCGATTCAGATCAGCGCACGGTTCTAGAGACAGCACTTCACAAACAAAATGGCAGATGTCTACACACCGTTGGGGTCTGCTTCTTCATTTAGCGGTTGGCCGCCACCCAGTCTGCAGCCAGAAAAACTGTTACATGTTCCCAATGCCATTGGAAATAATGTCAGAGAGGCTACTCTATGTAGGAGAGTCCATCTGATGTCAGCCAGTCTATCAACTGTATAGTTTGCAGGGCGGCCATGCCTGGGTTGAAGGAGTAGGTACTTCGTCACAGCTGGGTCACTGTGATGAGACAAACTCCAAATGAAGCCCTTCATGCCCTCAATACGGTCGATGAGCCATTCCCATCCTCCCCACAACCTCCTCACTGCGGAGGACGTAAATGTCTCGTCCTTGCACTGAAAGCAGAAAGTAAATCTGGTACTCACACAAGAAGGAATTTCAGTTTTTTCAAAAAATTCGAGCTGTGATACTAAAACTACCCTTACGGCTCAAGATGTTTGTATTGGGATAACATACAGCATGCCATACGCACTGACTTCAGAACAACTGAAAGTAAAAGCAGATGGAGCCCCAAACACTTATCACCACAGGAGAGATACCTTTGGAAGGAGGGAACCTCCACTTCCCAACTCTACCTCTGCCTGGTGGGCCCCTAACCCCTAACCCCCAACCGCTGGCCACCAGGGAGGGCTTCAGAGTGGATTAGCCCCCCAGGCATGGTCAAATGCTATCTCTGTGGGGACTAGAGACTTTCTGTCCACTCAGGGAGGCAGAAATGCCACTAGACACCAACGTTTTTGAAAACTAAAAGAATGGGGTGAGGGCTGGCACTGGGCCATAGTCTCAACTCTAAAAGTCTTTCTACGGGACAGACTGGGAGAGTTACTTCTAGTCTGCCCTCTCCAAAGGGGAGCAGGAACCCACTATATAGCAGAGATGTTTTAATGTATATATAAAAAAGTGGGTTGGGGGCGTCTGCAGTATACCTACCCCAAAAAGCACCAACAGTTGCTCGGCCCCATGGCATTGCAGTTTGGAGCATTTAACCCTGGGGGGAGAGAGGGCAGAAAGCCCTTTAGACACCGGGGTTTATTTTTTTAAAACAGAATGGGGTGTGGGGAGGCAAATCCTGATATGTGGCACACCACCACACCAAAAATAAATTGATATGTGGGCAGGCATAGAAGGACTTATACCCCGCATTCTGCCTTTCCGAATGGCAGAAAAACTCTCTGGTGCCTAGAGTGGGGGCTGTATCGCAGTGTGAGAATGAGCAAGCCTCACGCTCAATTAGTGTCTCTCTTTTTTTCCTCAATGGTCTGATGGGTTTTCTGAGCCCCCACCACCCATCGGTATGAGTAGATAGGTGATAAACTCCATAATTTGTGAAATGAGGTGAGCAAAAAGCCCATCAACCACCAGGGGAATAAAGGTAGACAAAGTGTGATGGGGTGCTGGACCCCTGCTCCCAGTGGAAGAAGAAAGGGAGCTTAACCCCTCGCTGACAGCCAATACGTCAAAATTACCCCCAAAGAAATCCCAGTTCCTCCTTACTTGCAATGGTGAAAGGTGGCGCTGTTCCCTGGTTATCCGTCAACCAGGGAACCCAATCAACCCTGAGCATTTCTGAACCCCAGAGCCCCAGGGGAGACCAGGGTGATGGGCGGATCTGGACACAAGATGTCTTCAGGTTCAAGAAGGCGGCACAGCAGAATATAAATACAGAGAAAACAAACTATATATTTTAGAACTGTTACATCGTTACCAACGAGAGTTACTCGTCACTAGGGAGCTTGATAATTGATTTTCTTGCTACTTCTTTTCTGTTCCTTCAACTAACTAAATGCGACTTCACCCAGGGGGCCTTTCTTTCATTGGCAGAAAAGAAAACTCATTAAAAAAGAATTGTATTGTCTCACTGATATCACAGAGAAACAATTAGAATGCCACCAAAATTGTCGGAGAATCTACATGACCGCACAGGGTGATTCATTTAGACATAGTATAAGTGACAGTCGGATGGGTATTAATTTTTGGAGCTATTGTTGTCTAAAATAAAACAGATAGATTTGATTAAAAATCCTCTGGAAGACAGAAGCAGCTGAAGATGAGGGGGCCCTTTCAAAATGGATGTATGAGGCCGCCCTGGCTGTAACAATTCCAGACATATTCCGGGTGCTACACACACACAAGTAATTCAAAATATCAAACATTCTTTTAAAGCTAGGTACTCACTTTGATTTTTACCCCATTCCCTTCTTTCTTCCTTGTTGTGCTATCTCTTGGAGTCTAAACTTTCTCTGTCAGAATCTCTAGGTCACAGAAGTTAAGTTTCTGCCAAACTCTATATATTCATCTCAAAATTCCCCACTCTTTCAGAACCATTCTTTTCCATGCCCTTGATACTTCATACTCAATACAATCTCACTCACCTTGTGTGAATGTGTTTGCAATCATCTTTCATTTTACAGGGAGCATGTTTTATGCATGTTGTAAAGAAAAATCTCTTTATTCCATTAACCTACCTGAGTGGTGTCGTGTTATGTCTGACACCTACAGAAAACTCTGGCTTTTTACCCAACAGCACTTTGTGTTCTGGGACATATCGATTCCTTCGTCATATTATTTGAAAAGGCATAATACGTGTATGAGAAAAAAACTGTTGCTAGAAGAACAACCATTGGTAAATGCATTATGTTTCACAATGTGATTAATAATAAGGATTTTTATGTAATTTGTAGCTTGCTAGGTAGTTATACAATGTAGGTTACAGGAAGTCTGTTGAAGTGTTATGGCTCCTCTGTGTACAAAAAAGCAATATAGGGGTCCATTAGGATGTCGGGCGGATTGCCTCCGCCAGGGTAGCGGTGGCCACCGCCACCCTGGCGGAGGCAATCCGCCCGAAATCCTTCCCTGCATTCCCCCCCGCCATATTACGATGGCGGAGGGGACCGCAGCGGTGGGAAACACCGCCCGCCTGTTTTCCGCCCCGGTCGCCTTGCGGCCGGGGCGGAAAAGGGATAACATGGTGGCGGTGTCTATCAGACACCGCTAGCCATATTAGCATAGGCATTTTACAATGCCTTTCCGTGGCGGCAATGCCGCCACGGAAAGGCATGCGGTCTTCACTCTGGGGGCCCCCTGCGGGCCCCCAGAGTGAAGTACAGTTGGGGGGTGCACATGGGGGGTACCTGTGGTACCCCCCCTTCACTGTCATTTGCAAAGCGGCAGGCACCACGCGGTGCCTGCCGCTTTGCAAATGAAAATGTAAAAGTGCATTTTCTGCATTGTGGCGGGCGGTGCAGAGAGCACCGCCCGCCACAATGCTCAATATACAGGATGTGCCCGCCACTGTGGCGGGCACATCCTAATGGTGCGTGCGGGACCCCCGCCCTTAGGGCGGGCGGTCCCGATTTCCGATAGGATGGCGGGCGGGCAAAGCCCGCCCGCCATCCTAATGGGGCCCATAGTGTGCTGTTACTAGTGGTATAGTGCAGGTAAGTAATAGCAACATTTTCAAAAATCAAATAAAAGAGGGAAATAATCGAATTAATTGATGTAATATCAATATGATGTGTTTAGAGGAGTTCTGACAACTTTTGGGCCCTGTGCTACTGCACCTGCTGCACCATTCAAACCATGCCCCTAGTGCTGCAAGATAACTGCAAATGTGGCTGCCTGTTTAGTTGTAAAATATAGCAATATTTGGTGTTTAAAGGAATTCTGACAATGTTTGGGCCTAGTGCCACTGCACCTGCTGCACAATTCAAATCATGACCCTGTTGCCTGCAAGGTGACTATACTTGTGACTGCCTGTTTAGTAGTAACATTTAACAATATTCTAAGTTTAGTGGAGTCCCAGGAGCTTTTGGCCCCTGTGCCACTGCACCTTCTGTAATATTCAAATAAAGCCCCATTTAACTGCAAGTTAACTGCAATTATGTCTGCCTGTATAGTAGTAAAATATAACAATATTATGTGTTTAGAGGAGTTCTGACAATGATTTGGCCTGGTGCCACTGCACCTGCTGCACAATTCAAATCATGATCTGTTGTCTGCAAGGAAACTGTACTTGTGACTACCTGTTTAGTGGTAATATTTTACAATAATCTGCGTTTAGTGGGGTCCCTAGAGCTTTTGGCTCCCGTACCACTGCATCTGCTGCGCCGTTCCAATCAAGTCCCTTTTAACTGCAATAGTGACTGCTTGTTTGGTAGTCAAATATAGCAATATTATGTTATTATAGGAGTTCGGACAACTTTTGGGCCTGGTGCTACTGCACCTACTGCACTATTCAAATCATGACCCTGTTGTCTGCAAGGAAACTGTACTTGTAACTGCCTATTTAGGAATAAAATATAGCAATATTAGGTGTTTAGTGGGGCGCCTGGAGCTTTTGGTCCTGGTGCCACTGCACCTGCTGCAGCATTCAAACAATGCCCCTGTTGCCGGCAAGGTAACTGCACTTGTGACGGCCTATTTAGTAGTAAAATATAGCAATATCAGGAGTTTTTAGGAGTTCTGATACCTTTTTGGTGTTCTGCTAGGGGCATCAAAAGATCCTTTCCTCCAGCCTATTCATGGCGGAAGAAGCAACATGAAAAGGCTGTCAGAAAGGTGTATCATAATCTACACAGCCTTGCCTGAGCAGGCACTGCCTGCATTTTGGAGATTCCAATCCACCCTCGACCCAGACGGGCTCCATCCGCAGGCATCGTTCGGATCATCCCATTACCCGAAATGGCAACTCTGCTTGTTGCTGCATCCTGCCCCCCTTCTATCGCTTGCTGGACTCTTTCTCCTCATTGTAGATATGCCCTTTGTGCCTTGAACGCCCCTACAGGTTTTGACTCTAATAGGCACTTGTCTCAGGCATTACTTGTCTTGTCCATAAGATGATCCCAGTATTGCACTAAAAGGATAAAAACATCTACGACTTCTTGTACTCTGACATAAACCTGTAGCATTTATTATGGTGTGCCTGAATACCTTAATGTTATTTATATTTGCCTAACTGATGTATTTTTTGGGCCACAATTGATTAATTTCCTGAGTTCTTTTTCTTTCACATGTTGTATATGTTCCCACTTGCATGTTGGTCTTTTAACTACTAACATTAAATGATTATGTCCATTTGGACAGGCGCAAATAGATATAATTGTATCTCTATATAAAAAGTCCTTTACCATTTATTTTTTCAATAGGAACCACTGATCCTGTAAAATGTTTTTCCTTACAAAGCTCCTCAAATCTCACCGTTAATTTTGAGATCGTAACACACATTTCTTTTTCACTGTAAATATTTGCCCTATATTTTGATCTTATCACTTCAACTGCTGAGAAACCAGCTTCACAAAGGTAAGAAGCAGCAAACAGGATCAAACCATGCAGGGCTCTCTTGCTTATCCCTGGGGATTCATCTTCAGTTTGGCAACAGAACTTAAGCAGTGACTACGACTGGCACCTTACTTTCAATGCTGAGTCACTTGAAACATCAATAAACTGTTCTGCTTCCTCATTGTTGAACTGCTGAGTTATCTCAGCACTGAAGGGGTCTCTCAACCATTTAATTGACTCCACTTCATCCTTTGAAAAATATTTGGCAAGGTAAAAACGCAGTTGTGACAAATACAGAACAAAAACTGTCCTCCTTCCTCCTTTAATGTCATCTCATTGTCTTGCAGAAACTGGTGCAATGAAGTAAAACATTTATAGTCACCTTTGCTTCCACTGCTTTTCCAAAGGATCACGTTCTTCTTAAAGTCTGAAACGATGTCAGAGAGTTGCAAGATGTTAGTATTATTACCGTACAAAGATTTGTACAGTGCATTCAGTTTTTGAAATAAATCAGAAAGAAAAGCCAAGTGTGTTAGAAAGTCTGCATCAATAAATTTGTCAGCGAAACAATGTTTATCATCAAGTAGCTATGAGTATATTTCATTCCTCAGCTCATACACTCTATACAGGGAGTTACCGAGAGACAGATACCTAGAACTGCTGTTGAACAAAGGCATGAGTGTTCCGCACCCATATCATCACACAGTTTAGCAAAAAATCTTGCTTTCATTGGTCTTGTTTGAATAAAATGTACCACTTTGTTGACTATTTTCAGAATACCAGGCAGTTCTTCACTGAGGTTTCCTGCTGCTAGTTCTTCTCTGTGTGTTATACAGTGTGTCCAAACAGCATTAGGCGCTTTCAATCGTATGCAAGCTCGAAGTCCTTGGTAGCATCCTGCCATTGAACGACTCCCGTCTGTACAAACTCCAATACATCTCTCACAGTCAATCTGGTTCTGTTCCATAAAATCATCCACAACTGCAAACAAGCCTTCACCTGTAGTTCCACCTTTGATTTCTTTACAGAATAACAAATACTCAACATTCTTTTTCCGTTAACAACCCTGACATAGCAAATAATATGGGTGTTTTTGTGGTTGTCTGTTGCCTCATCCAGTCTTTGCCTCTTAAATTACAGATGAGCTGATTGTTAATATCTTCAGCCATATCATTTATCCTCCGGCTGTAGTATTATTAGAAAGAGGGACTTTGAGAAGCTGTTTACCCGCATCCTCACCGAGCATGATTGTTACCATCTCAACAGCAGCAGGCAAAATCAGCTCTTTTGTAATTGTGTGTTTGAGGGCATTACTATTAGTTTGGCTTATGTTAGTATTCTTCAAAAAAAATTCCCTTGAGTTTTCAACCACATTTGGGTGAATACTTTCAAGATGCCGCTTAAATTGACTTGGAAGCATGGATTCTACAGCCAAAACCTTTAAGCAGATTGCACATTGAGGACGCTCCTCATTGTTGACTTGTACAAACGTGACCTTATTATTAACCTGAACACATGTGAAACCATAATCCAGATACCTGTCATCGTACTTTCTGTATGTGGTTTATCGTTTCCTGTCCTCTTTTTTGTCAGAAGAACCTGCAACTACACTTTGCTCAGATGAACTTGAACTCAGTATTAGAAATCTCTTCATTGTCAATCATAAAGATACCAATTAGTTCCACTTGTCTTAAAAAGGGACAAAAGGGAGGAAATTAATCAACACAAATATATAATAAAGGTCGTTCTACCTGTAAAGTTCCTTTCTTCTTTTATTTTTCTTCACTCGGGGTATCTCCAGGTTTCTTCTGGTCCCATCAACAGTCTTCACAGAATAATATCTTTTAGGGACAAAGCATCTAGATAAGTATAGGAAAAACTAAAGTTATTCTCTTTTTAATGATCTATCTATTCTACTGTTATTTTGCAATAGTGGCACATGATGATGGCGACCATTGTGTCTTTTATTGATACCTGGCACAGAAAGAAAGAACATTCTGTTTTTAATGAAATCTAAGATCAGCAAATTTGTTCAAACAATAACGAAAGACAAATTAGAGCAAATGTGTACATCAGACTGTCATTTGTAATGGAAAATATCACACTTCAACCTTTCCTGGGCCCATCCTAGCACATATCATCTTTTTTTTATCAAAATCAACAATTGTCATGGCAGAAGCTTTGGGTATCGGTCCTATTCCCTAACATAACTAACTGATAGCTCAAGTTCCGAAATTTGTATAGCGCACTACTCACCCAGAGGGTCTCAAGGCGCTTGGGGGAGGGAGGTGATTTTACTTATCAAATATCCAAGTTTTTAGTTGCTTTCTGAAGGAGAGGTGGTTCTGTGTAAGGCGGAGGTGGGTGGGGAGAATATTCCAGGTTTTGGCCGCTAAGTAGGAGAAGGATCTTCCCCCCATGGTGGATCTGTGGATGCGCGGAATTGCGGCGAGGGCTTGATTGGACGATCGTAGTTGTCGGGAAGGGGTGTAGAATGATAGACGCGTGTTGAGGTTTTCGGGTCCTAGGTCGTAGAGGGCTTTGTGTGCGTGGGTGAGGAGACGGAACGTAATTCTCTTGTTGACAGGAAGCCAATGGAGGTCTTTTAGGTGGCCGGAAATGTGAGCTTGCCGAGGGATGTCCAAAATTAGTCTGGCTGAGGCGTTTTGGATGCGTTGGAGTTTTTTCTGTAGTTTGGCTGTGGTTCCGGCGTAGAGGGTGTTTCCGTAATCCAGTCGGCTTGTGACCAGTGCGTGGGTGACCGTCTTTCTTGTTTCGGTGGGTATCCAACGGAAGATTTTTTTGAGCATTCGTAGGATGTTGAAGCAAGATGATGAGATGGCGTTGACTTGTTTGGTCATCGAGAGGGAGGTATCCAGGATGAAGCCCAGGTTACGTGCATGGTCAGTAGGTATGGGTGCGGTTCCGAGGGCCGGAGGCCACCATGAGTTGTCCCAGGCAGAGGGGGATGGCCCTAGGATGAGGACTTCTGTTTTGTCCGAGTTAAGTTTTAGACGGCTGTTCTTCATCCACTCGGCTACTTCTTTCATTCCTACGTGTAAGTTGGTTTTGGCGGTGTTTGGGTCTTTGGTGAGGGAGAGGATTAGCTGGGTGTCTAGGAGATGATGTTGAGGTTGTGATGGCGTGCGATGGATGCAAGGGCGCTCATGTATACGTTGAAGAGGGTGGGACTAAGTGATGTTCCTTGTGGTACGCCGCAGATGACTTTGGTGGCCTCTGATTAGAAAAGGGGGGAGGCGGACTCTTTGTGTTCTTCCGGTGAGGAACGAGATGATCCAGTCCAATGCTTTTTCTTGTATTCCGATGTTGCTGAGGCGTTGTATGAGGGTGCTATGACAGACTGTGTCGAAGGCTGCGGAGAGGTCAAGTAAGATGAGAGCGGCTGTTTCTCCGTTGTCCAGTAGTGTTCGGATGTCGTCTGTTGCAGCGATGAGGGCGGTTTCGGTGCTGTGTTTGGCTCGGAAGCCGGATTGTGAAGGGTCGAGGGATTTGTTGGATTCGAGGAAGGCGGCGAGTTGACTGTTGACGGCTTTCTCGATGACTTTGGCAGGGAATGGGAGGAGCGAGATGGGGCGGTAGTTCTTAAGTTCGGTTGGGTCTGCCGTGGGTTTTTTCAGAAGGGCGCTGAGTTCGGCATGTTGCCAGTTTTCCGGGAAGGTAGCGGAGTTGAGGGAACAGTTAATGACATCGCGGAGATGGGGTGCGATGATGGAGTCTGCTTTGTTGAAAATGTGGTGGGGACATGGGTCGGTTGGTGATCCTGAGTGGATGGAGTTCATCAGGCGGATGGTGTCTTCGGTGGTGATTGGGTTCCAGGCGCAAAGGTTGTTAGAGTGCCGTTTTGGTTCGGAGGTGGGTGGAGTGGACTGGTCTTCGTACTGGATTTCAAAGCTGTTATGTATTTCGGCGATTTTGTTATGGAAGAACGAGGCTAGAGAGTCGCAGAGGTCTTGGGAGGGAGTGATGTCGTTAGTGCCGGCGGAGGGGTTAGTGAATTCTTTGACGATGTTGAATAGTTCCTTGCTGTTTTGGGCGTTGTTGTCAATTCGATCCTTGAATGCTGATTTCTTGGTGGATCGAATCAGTTCGTGGTGTTTGCGGGTGGCGTTCTTGAATGTGGCCAGGTTGTCAGTAGTTGGGTTTTTTCTCCAGGCTTTCTCGAGGGTACGACAGAACTTCTTGGATTTCTTAAGGTCATCGTTGAACCAGGGGGCTTTTTTGCTACCTTGCTTGATTAGATGGTTTTTCAAGGGTGCTAGTTCGTCGGCGCTGCGGGTGATCCATTGTGTGAGGTTGGTGGCTGCTTGGTTTGGGTCCGATGATTTGGCAGGGGGGTTTTGGTGAAGCGATGTGAAGAGCTGGTCGGTGGTGATTTTGTTCCAATTTCTTCGAGGAATAGGTTGTGGGGGGTTGTGGGTCGTGGTCTTTATGTAGTTGAAGTGAACGCAGCTGTGGTCCTTCCAATGGAGAGCTGTGGTGCGTTCTAAGGAGATGTGCTTGCTGGAGGTGAAGATAGGGTCAAGCGTGTGTCCGGCTGAGTGGGTGTGGGTGTCAACAAGTTGTTTGAGTCCGAGATTGGCCAGGTTATCCAGAAGGGAGGTGGTGTTGCTGTCGTTTTTCTTTTCCAGGTGGAAGTTGAGATCTCCCAGTAGAATGTAGTTCTCGGAGGGGAGGGCATGTGGGCTGATGAAGTCAGTGATGTCTTCGCTGAATTGTGTGCGGGGTCCTGGGGGTCTGTAGATGAGGGTGCCTCTGAGTGTGGTTTTGGGGTCGGTGTGGATCTGGAAGTGAAGGTGTTCGGCGGTAGCGAGGTTATCGTCGGAGCTGGTCGTGATGCGGATGGTGTTCTTATGGACGATGGCGATGCCTCCTCCTGTTTGGTTGGTGCGATCTTTTCGGATGATCTTGTAGGCGTCCGGGATGGCTATGGCGATGTCGGGCTCTGATGAGGCGTTCATCCATGTTTCTGTGAGAAATGCGATGTCCGGTGATGTGGTGTTGAGTAGGTTCCAGAGGTCAATGGCATGTCTGTGGATCGAGCGGGTGTTGAGCAGGATGCACTTCAGGTGGTTAGTGTCGGAGCTCTGTTTGGATTTTGTGGATTTGGTGTGGGTCCTGGTGCAGTCGAATTTGCAGGAGTGGCAGGTGAAGGGTCCATGGGTGTATCCTGGGGCGGCTTGGTAGCAGTTTGGTGGGCAGCCAGGGTTGATGGCAGAGAGGGTTGCGGCGTCGTAGGTAATGCGGGAGGAATGGGATTTGCGGGGAGCAGGGGGTCTGGCGCTGGGCGCGGTCCAGGCGCGGAGGGGCGTAGACGGGCTTACCTTTGGCGCACCTTCGGCGCGCATAGGACGCGACCGCTGCGCGTGAACGCTGCGCGCAAAGGCATCTGTCATAAGTGGATAGTGGAGGGGCGAGTTAGGAGCAGCTGTGAGGCGGGAGCGGGGTGGAGATCCGGGCAGGGAGGCACAACAACAACAACAAAATGGCAGCAAGCCAAAAGCGCAACAGGTTTGGGGCACAAGCAACGTAAACGCGATGTAAATGGCAGTGGCACCGGCACAATCAGGCAGAAATCAATTTTACAGGCAGCGCAGCACTATTTAAAATATAATTAAAGCGCACTTTGGCAATGAAAGCGCTACGATATAAAAATGCTCATCAAATTAACAAACAATCAGGCAATCTAGCGCTACAATGTACTTGTGATACTCGAGCAGGCAATGGCAGATGTGGGAGCGAGGCGAGGTGGCAGACAGCAGTCCAGGTGGCAGGCAGAGCGGGGAGCAGCGTGAGGAGCGACCGTTTCTGTTGGGAACAGGACTGATATCTGCTGTGTCTTTAAACAAGACGAACAAACAATGTACCAGGGAATGCTATTTGCTGTTTGTGTTCTTCAGGGTGGTGTTGGGTTAATTGTCTGGCATAAACATGATAGCAATAAAAGGCCGTACAAGAGGTACGAAAAAAGGAGCATATCCATTTTACAAGTCCCTGGACCCACAACACTAAGAATAGAAATACAGAAAAATAAAATAGCAAAAAGAAAGTTGCATTTTTAACTCAGTGGTTGAAAGCAACACTAGAAAACATGACCAACTCTGACTCAGTTCATATAAAAGCTGTGTAGAAACCACTTCATGTAGAGGACCGTACTCCAATGAAGTGATGTCAATGTACAAAAGGTTTTCTTTTAATGATGGATCCAGCTTTGGCAACAACAAGCAGCACACCACAGATGGCTGGACTGCCGGGAAGAACTGGTTCACTCATTCACTGGGTTCAGCCGGTGGGAGCGGCTTTTCCTCAGAAGCGTGCTTCTTCCCTACAACAAGGATTTAAAAACAATGAGACAGATTATTACTCTAATTTTCTTTTAACAACCAAAGGCATCAATTTATTAATGCTGCGCTCCATCCAAATAAATAATGATCTGTTCATGCTTCGAATTGTAAATATAACTCGAGATTACTTTTAACCCCTTCGGCGCTTATGACGCGCCTCGGGTGAGCTGTGCTAGTGACGGAACGGTTCCGTCACGGCCCGCTCGGCGCGCCTGCGTGGCGCTGATTTCGCGCCTGCGCGGCGCTGATTTCGCGCCTGCGCGGCGCGTTCTATTGAGCGGGCGCGTTCGTGACGGAACCGTTCCGTCACTAGCACAGCTCACCCGAGGCACGTGACGGAGCGGTTCCGTCACAAGCGCAGGTGAGCCGTGCGACCCACCCCCTAGCACTGCGGCGGAATTGCCGCCGCAGTGAAGGGGTTAAATCTATTCTAGAGCCTCATTAATTAGCTACGCCTAATAATGAAGTACAAGATGATGGTTGGAATACTTGAATTAATCTCAACCACTGGCAATCCCTCGGACGGCGTCCCAGTCCATCGTTTTTTTTGTCCACCATGTCACCTCAGTAATAACTGTAGAAAGCACCGTCATGCAAAGCGCTGCTGCTAGTGAAGGAGCAAACCATGCCAGTCTCACGTACAGCTTTTACATTGTGCAGAGTTCATAGTAATGTTAGTCTCTCGGTTACCCTAGGTAAATTACTATTTTACTTTAATTCTTACCACTTTGACACAAAGAGGTTGCAGTACGTTGTGTATAACTACTGTAATAAGTCCTGGTCAAAGAATCCTCAAATTTTAAGGTCATTCCCTCATGTTCTTGGGCAAATAAGCAAGGGATAGTGACTATATTATGAGCTGTGTTTATTGTCCTTTGTCTTCTAAAAAGAAAAATATCGAATCTGGCATTCCACCATTTTTTTTTTTTTTTTACTAGATAAAAAAATGCTTCCTGCTAAATGCTAATTGAATATCACTATCTGCTTGACAGAATGAACAGGATTGCACGATCTGAGTGGGTTTCCAATATGAAACCTTTAATCCAGAGGAAATACTGATTCTTAGTGTGTCGCCCTATGTTTCATGGGTATGCCAAGAAGTGGGTCCTGTGCACACTGCAACACTAGAACCAAACTGTACCCGACTGATGAGCCCTAACTATGGTGAAACCAGTCCTGGGTTGCTTGTTTTCTGGTACAGGAAGGACCTGGTATGGCAGTTCGGGCTGAACTATTTCTTTTGGCGCAGGGGCAAGTCTCATTTGCATATGGCTCGGTCCAAACTGAGCTGGCATGGTGGGCAAAATAATAGATTGGGATGCGCCCCGACTAATTATCATGACGTACCGTAGTTAACTCGCCCTACCATAGATGTTAGTCACATGTACTGTGGGAGGGCCTGCTTGAGTTTAGAAGCATGGTAGTGCCTAAAACTGTTGTTTTGAAGATTTGTTACTAGGTAATTCACCAATGGCAAGCACAACTTCTCTGTTTAGGGATGTAAAGTAGCACTTCTGTTCGGTCTGCACATCTCCAGCTTGAAACCGAAGGCACATGGTGAACCCAGGGAAATGTTAATTCCCCTTTTTGTATGTTGGCCATGGAGTGACTAAAGACGTATAGCATATTTTACTGGGGATCAAAGGTGCAAATATTAATGCACCATGTTGGGGAACTATTCTATTTTTCCTTTGTAGGAACACTTTTGCTAATTTGTTGTGAAAATTACGTGTGCATTTAAGTGGAATATATCTAACTCTTTCTTAATACTTACCAAAAACTACTTCTTCATTTTTTTGACTGTTAAAAGAAAAAGTAGGGATCACATTTAGAAATGATGAAAATGAACAAAGGTAAGGGTGTGAGTGTTTGTCTGTGAGTGTGTCTGCGTGCATGGCTGTGTGTGTGTGCACACACATATACACGCTTGTGTGTGTGTGTGTGGGTACATGAATCTCTGACCTCATTTCTCTTTCATTCTCTTCTGGGGATGACATATCCTCATTGTCTCAAAGGTAGAACAAATATGGCAGAACTACTGCAAATTCTGTGATGTAGGTAACTGAAGGGCCCCACCTTGAAAGAGGTGAGCCAGAGCCGAGCTAATCAGTGACTCATCACTGCTCATGGCATATATTTCACAGTGTCTGAGAGTCACCCCATGGGTAAATAGACATAAGTCAAGAGAACAGTCCCCTTTTTTCAGTGCCACGTGCGGGGCAAGGACTGTTTACATTTACCATTGGCTGGAAAGCTAATATTGAATATCACTTTCTCCAGTATTGCTGAGTGCAGAGCTATCATACATCTTTCCAAAACCTGTAATTAATAGATTGTTCTTTAAAAAAAAAAGTAGCTCTGCTACCTCTCTTAGTTATAGGGGCCTACAAATCTTTATAAAACTATAAAAACAAGGATTTTTTTATTATACTGACATCATTGATTCCAAAAGAATAAAGTAACCAGTTTCTTTATAAAAGTTGTGATGTAAACTTTAAAGACTTCAGTGCCCAGAACTGAAGATTCCAGCGCAACCAGCAAACAATTCTCCGAAAGTCTGAGGGCTAGCAGCGGAATGTGCCTGTGCAGCGTGGCCAGCAAGTGCCAAAAAAAGGCAAGCTACTTGCTGCAACCAATTTTTAAGGCTTGAATACTAGAGCCTATTCCCATACCGTCACACGTATTCAAGTTGCTGTGCATTCTGGGAGTTGGAGTCCATACCTGGGTATGCTCTACCAACCTGTTATGTCTGGGTGTAATGATAAAGAACGCTGGTCATACCTAAAAAACTATATATTAACAACCAGCAGGGTGCCATATAACATATAGAGCTTCTGCTAAAAAGGATCCAAAAACATCATTGAGGCAATTAATGGGCCTCGCTCCAGTCATTGGACACCATAAATGTGGGACGTGTGTCTGTTGTGGTTTAACAGTAGAAGGATCCCTGGCTGAACATCGAGGAATTTTTGGGAATCATTAGGTGTTTAGCAATTGTAAGACCAAAAATGTAATCTATGAAATAACATGCCCTTGTGGGATGTTATACATTGGCAAAACAAACTAGGAGATAAAACAGAGAATTTCCCAGCATAAGCCTAGGATTAGGACAAATGTTGAGACAGCTCCCCTGGTAAATCATTGGAAGAAGAAATCACACACTGAAAGAGATTTGAGATGGAGAATAATTTCCAAAGTGGAGCGAGACCCTCGAGGGGGTGATTTGGAATTGAAACTGTCGCAAAGAGAAGCCTTTCTGTATGGAAAATTCGACACGGCCGTGTTGGGTCCTAATGAGATATCTAAATTATACAAGTTATGATCTTGCAGTAGCAGAAGAGGCTTCATTTAGTCAATAGTTGTTCCTGGTGAGGTACTTGATATCATAGAGCCCTCCCTAATAATGGAGGTTCCCATTCAGTTTTTTCCTTGTAGTGCAATGTTCTTCATTTCCATCGCCATACCTTGATTACTTTTATGGCCACAGTATTGGGCTTGCATGAAATGCCCGGGCGAGAATACCGCCTAGACCCATAACGATCAACTATACAACGTTATGGCCAAAGAACAAAAGATTCGAGCCTCATAGCTTTGAGACCTTTCATCCCTATTTTTTCATCCAAAATGTGACCAAGTTTGTAGGTATGTTATATGGCACCCTGCCGGTTGTTAATATTTAATTTTTTGAGTATGACCAGTGTTCTTTATCATTACGCCCAGACATAACAGGTTGGTAGAGCATACCCTGGTATGGACTCCAACTCCCAGAATGCACAGGGAACTTGAATACAAGTGACGGTATGGGAATAGGCTCTAGTTACTAACCCACTCCACAGATTCTTGCTAACAAAATTTAGGTTGAACTTGATTGATTATTCACTTGGTAGTTTCCCCGTGTGGTCAAAACCAGAAGAGGGTCCACCCTGTGATTGTGACCAGTTTTCGAACAAGGATACCCTCCATTTTACATTCTTTTGTGGTCTGTATACCACTGAGAGGGCAAAATATTTATTACCTATCCTGAAGGCTGCTGGCTTTACTCAAGTAAGGCCAGCGCTAATTTTCCTCCAATCACTAGGGAACATTCATACCATTTTTAGTGTTGCATGCTTCTTAACAGCTGCCTTCAGATTGAGGAACAAAAGAATTTCCCGGAATGTTTTATTTTAATCTTATTTTAAATGTGGTTTTATCTGTAATTAATTTTAATCATTTGTAAACATTAGGAAACAAAGAGATTAATAATTCATTGTCATAATTGGTAATCAAATTCACTGATGTTTTTAAAAATTGTCTTGTATTGTATCTTGCCTTTTATGATTTTAACAAAAATCAAATAAAGTGTATTTTGACTTGACTTGACGTGTGACGGTATGGGAATAGGCTCTAGTATTCAAGCCTTGAACATTGGTGTTGCGTTTTCATTGAACAAATGCCTTAGGACACAGCATATACCCATGAGACCATTTAGAACACGGGTCCCGGCTGGTTTCCCTTTCACGTCCGCTCCGTGTCATCAATGAACCACAATACCCAGAAACGGCTGGGACCATTGGACGTATTTACGCACTAGGTTAGGGCTCGCGTTTACGCTCGTGCCATTGATTGTCACGAACGTTTGGAAAGAGAACTTCACATTTATGGTCGGTGGAGTCTTTGGGGTTCATGGCTACGGCATGGATTGTTACAAGGATACGAACAAACGGGCCCTGAACGTATCTTTTATATCTTTTTTATCTACAGTTTATAACTCAGTCGAGACGTACGCTTGTGTAAAGAATATACAAAAAGGATCACACGAAGCAGGAGCATTACAAGCGCCTGTTGGCGCTGGAGGTATGCCATCGCTATTGGGCATTTGGGGAGACTGATCAGGGGTGCGTTTTCTGCAAATTACAAAGGGAGCTAAGCATGTGGTGTCGTTTCTGTTTATGAACAGGATGCCGTCATTTTCCATCTGTCTGAACATCGAGTGGCGTCATTTACGAACCACCAGAGCGGACATTTATTATGTAAGTGAAAACAGCATTTGGAATGTTTCATAGAAGACTGACTGATCCATTTATGATAAGACAAATTTATGTGCCTTTTTCTCCCCTCCCTTTCCTCCTTCTCCCCTTGTCCTCCTTGTTACATCACAGCGGTTTTTGACATCTGTACTCCTTTGAAAATGGACCTGGTGGACTTTATAGAACAGGTAAGGAGGCACTGAGGTGACATATGAGTTGTGAGCGCTCTTTAGATTCAAAGAGGCAACAGTCATATGGTTCTTTCTTTTTGTGTTTTACAGTGGTGTCTGGTCCTGTAGAGAATCCCAGGATTAAAGGGATTCGAAACGCGTAGACCACCTTCTTTCACCAAAGAGTGGTTTTGTTAATTAGGCTTGTTTGTGTTGTGCCCGATTAATATAAATATTCCATTTGTTTTACAGCAGTGTAAATATTGTACAGGGTACATGTACCAAAGAAAAAAAAATCTTATAAGTTAACCACATTTTTTGTTTGGCATTTTAGGTGCTTTCTAGGTGGGGCATTTGTCGCACTTCTTTCTGCACCAAGTGGGTTGAATGTGTATGGTGTGGTTTAGAGTGAATGGGTTTGGAAGTATGTGAATGTAAGTGGATTCACTATTAGCTCTGTTGTTGAATTTTATTCACAATTTATTTTTGTTCATCACATTGAGTCATGTGTTCCCTTTTTGTAAAAAACTGAAAATATGTTGTGCTATTAATGAGCTTACGGGTGTATTGTTTTATGGTTCTTACACCTTCGGTTGAAATAATCTAATTAGCTGATCAGTATTGGCATTTTTCTTGTTATTGGTTGTAAAGTGCTCAACCTTACTGATTAGAGCCACACTCTTTATTGTTAAACAGATTCTACAGGTGGCACTTTTAACTCCCCCATATGTGGCGCTGCAGCTAGGCCAAACCACCGCTGACAGGTACCACTTTTACCTCCTCTGTATTAATGCACTACGACTGGGCCAAACTACGCTGCCCGACACTAACAGGTAGCGCTTTTACGGCCAGATGTAGGTAATTCATATTTACCGACTCCTAAATACCGAATTTTACCGATTCGGTATTTAAGAGTCGGTAAATATGAAGGGGGGAGATGTAGGTATTACAGATTCTGTAAATACAGAATCGTTAAGATTCGGTATTTACCGAATCTGTAAATACCGAATCGGTATTGCCCATTGATTCCTATGGGCCTTAAAGCCCATAGGAATCAATGGGCAATACCAATTCTGTAATTACAGTATCGGTAAATACCGAATTTTGCAAGGGTGCAGGGGGTGTCACTTTGACACCCTCTGGCACCCCAAAAATAGGTATGTGCGCCATGGGGGCATGTCTGTCTGTCACATGGCTAGGTGTGCATGCACACGTGCATGCACACCTGAATTCGGTATTTTAACACCCAATTAGATTGGGTGGTAAAATACCGAATTTGTAGGGCCTTTGGGACTCAGAAGAGTCCCACCTACATCTGGGAATTACCGAATCGGTAAAAATACCGATTCGGTATTTTACAGATTCTGTCAATTTACCGATTCAGTAAATTTACAGAATCTGTCAAATCTGGCCCCCTACATCTCAAGATGCCAAATACCGGTCGGAAACGGCCGAATTCGGCCGTCACCGACCGGTATTTGCCACCTACATCGGGCCCATAATTCCTCCACATGACATTCTCTGGACGAGAATAGTCTTTTTACATTGTCAAATTATAAAACCCTTTCTCAGCACACAATATCTTCCCCCCATTCCATAGAGTTGAGCAAACGGTGCACCTTGGTGCCACGGCTCACAGTTTGAGAACCATAGCCCTAACTAATAAATCCCAAGCATTCCAGCTCTCTGTTAGAAGCTGTCTACCTTTTCTGTGGGAAGAGATCTTATTGTGACAGTGAATGGGGCTTAAGCAGTGTGAACAGCTCTGCATTACAGTATTGTAAATGGGTGCAGAAAGGGGAAGTTAACATAAAAAAGTTCCACACAAAATCGATTTAACATTGCAATTAGGTGATGGGAACAGTCAGATAAGAGCCCCCTTTTAATATATATTAAATACAGAAGACTTCCATAACATAGTGCAAGCTCTATGCAGGCGAAACCTAAAAACCAGGATTGGCAAATATTATTATATGCGTTACAGGGCCTCTTGTTAAATCTGCAGCACATTTTAATAACTTTTTATTCTAATCCAAAGGCCATAATGTGCGGAATTGACTAGATAACGTTATACATTTTAAATCAAACAAAGTCAGCTTCAGCTTATCTTAGCTTTTTTGTTTCCATGGCAGCAATTAAAAATTGATCCCTGAAATGGGTGAAAGGATGGAGTATGTTTTGTTCCAAAAGCAGGTTTTTAAAGGTCAGCACTAATTCATCAAACGATAACACTGTTATTAGCTCTGACTTTACAATAAACATTGGTAACTCCAGTGCCCAAAGCTACAGCACTATTATCCAAACCCAACACAGCAGTCCAGACTCAGAAAACACAAAGAAAGACAACAAAAGACTAGATAAACAAAAATTACAATCAGAGCTCGAGCATCTGACGTGGCCGCTCATTTCCACTGCATAGCATTCCTGGGGGTGCAAGCTGCTTACTGCCATGCCTACGGTGCTTGCAGTAAACTGGTGTGGCTGTGGATGCATACTGCGTACTGCAATGGGTACAGGTACATTCAATGGACTGCTGCAGCTACTGGTGCATGCCATGGACTGCAGTGGCTACGGGTAGATGCCGTGGACTGCAGTGGCTACTGGTGCATGCCGTGGACTGCAGTGGCGATGGGTACATGCTGTGGACTGCAGTGGCAATGGGTACATGCTGTGGACTGCAGTGGCTACGGGTAGATGCCGTGGACTGCAGTGGCTACGGGTAGATGCCGTGGACTGCAGTGGCTACTGGTGCATGCCGTGGACTGCAGTGGCAATGGGTACATGCTGTGGACTGCAGTGGCAATGGGTACATGCTGTGGACTGCAGTGGCAATGGGTACATGCTGTGGACTGCAGTGGCTACGGGTAGATGCCGTGGACTGCAGTGGCTACGGGTAGATGCCGTGGGCTGCAGTGGCTACGGGTAGATGCCGTGAACTGCAGTGGCTACAGGTACATGCCGTGGACTGTGATGTCTACTGGTATTTTGTGCGGACAGCCGTGGCCACGGGTGAATGCTGCTGGTACGGGTGCATTGCTGTGGGATTCTGTGTCGGTGGATGCAGTTCAGTTCAGTTCACAAACTTTATTCAGATAGGCTATGTATCCATAAAAGTACAGTACAGTGCAAACAATATAGATAACAAGAGCAGAGTAACAACAGATATTAGTAGAAATTCCAATTTATAAAACATCATATTGCAAGCTTGGGCTTGCAAATAAAAGACACAACCATTCATAACTGAAAACTCAAGAGTTGAGCATCGACTTACGTGCCCTAGTGGCAATTCTCAAGAATGTACTTAAACAAAAGAGCAGCTCTTCATCGGTCAGGGCAAGCATGCGTGAATAGGCAGATTCCAAACTAACAGGCCACCTCCTGTTGAAAAAAGGATAAAAGAGCCCCTTGCTATATTTCATGTAATATTTGCAAAAAAGGAGAAAATGTTGAGTGGATTGCCACTCACCCCATCGCAAGGACAGGGCACTGAATCTAGTTTCGGTTGGTAGCCGAGAGGGAAACACAAGGCGAATTTGACCGTCCCAGCTCTCAAGCGAAATAGAAGGTACCTTTCCCAATAGCTCATGGGGAAAGCGAGGTAGTTGGGGAACATCACTTACAACGCATTTTTTACAACGCACTACCATTACATCGCAACCATTACAACGCATACCATTACAGCGCATTGCGCTGGGGGGCGCTCTAGGATAGGGAATATATTTAATTTACTATCCAACACCTTCCCTGCTATCCACGGGGACTGGAGTTGGAATAGTAAATTAAATAATTCACTATCCAGCGCCTAAAAGCATTATGCGTTGTAATGGACTGTGTGGTAAAAACCGCGTTGTAAAGGCATGCGATGTTAAAGCATGCGTTGTAGTGACACCAATCCGAGGTAGTTTGGTAAGGAGTGGAAAGACCGCTCCAGTGACATGTAGCGAGAATTGAGAAATTTCTTCGATTCCAGAGCAGTACTTTCAGTGCCATATGACAGATAAAGGGCGCTTCTGAGATCTTTTTGATGCACGGTTTCAGTTTTAACCGGATTTAAAAAGATACAGCCTTTGTTAATGCTGCATAAACTCAAGTATACTGCAGATAGCCAGGGGATATCCGTCCCCTTCTCACACTTCAGACAGTCGGTAATATTATCTCTAGTAAGAGATGCTGCCTCATTCTTCCAGATCGATAACCAAAACAGAGCTGGTCGGGCGCGTATAAAATCAATTATGTACTTTAAAATGTATTCTTTGTGGCATACATAGTTTGGAGTACGGATTAGGGTACCCAGCAGCTTCCTACAGAATCTATTTTCTTCCTGCCGGTTGCAGGTACTATTCGCAGTGCCCCAAATCTCAGCTCCACAGGTGCCCACAGGAACACATTGTAATTGAAAACATTTTAAGATTCCTAAAATGGCACCTGTGTTCTTTGGGCGGGGAAGGCTAAAAATTGAGTTGATGGTCTTTGAGAATTTGCTCCTGGAATGGGCATGATGCTCAGTCAGAAGCCGTTCGCAGCAAAGACTACCCCAAGATAGGGAAATTGACAGGTGCTTATCAGTTTTTGGTTGCCTACAACAATGGAGCTGAGCTGGTGTTTCCGCGGGCCACAAGACATTAGAAATGATTTGCTAAAATTAACTCTTAGGTCCAGACTATCCATATATTTAACATAGGACTGTACTAGGATCCGCAGGGAGTTAGGGGTGCGGCGCATATGAACCGCGTTGTCGGCATATAATAACACAGGCAGAGGTTTCCCATTAATCATAGGGACATCTTGGGACATGGATACCAATAATTTGTTCAAACCATTAATATAAATAGTAAAAAGAAGAGGGGCCAAGACACATCCCTGCATTACCCCCCTTCTGACCATAATTGGCCCCGAAACCTCTCCATCTCTGCCAATCCTCACTTGAGCCTGGCTGTCTCTATGAAGGTAAGCCAGGAAATGAACCAGGGGCTCATCCAGACCATAGGCCAACAGGATAGCCCACCGCCTTGACCTATTTACAAAGCCAAAGGCTGAGGACAAATCCTTAAAGGCCAGGTAGACTGGAGAGTTCCGTGCGATGGTGTATTTCCCAATCGCAAGGCAGAGGTTAAGGCATTGTTCGGTGGTGCCGACCTTGCTGCGTAAACCAAGCTGGCAGGGCTCTAAAATGCTACATTCCTCTGACCATTCCAAAATCTTATTAAATAAAACTCTGCCCAGTATTTTAAGGGTGTTGTCGATCAGTGAAATGGGCCTATAATTACTGGGCTCCCGTCGGTCCCCCTTTTTGAATATAGGGACGATAATTATTTCCACCCAGGTGTCAGGTAAGGGGACATGCGTTAGATTATTGAAAACATTCAGAACAAGCGGTGCCCTGAATTCCGGTTTCCATTTAATAAAACTATTGGTAGCCCATCAGGTACAGGGACCTTATTCCCAATACTCTGTTGTATGGCATTTTTATGGCATAGAGATATTTGGAAGCTAGTGGGTGGGCCATATTCATACTGGTCGGCCTCTGAGAGGGGAGTAGCATAGATTTTAGAGAAATGTGATTCCCAGTACTGTCTTGAAATGGTACAACTGAACTGAGTTAATAACTGTCCCATGGATCGGAGATCCCGTACAGCGGACCAAAATAATTGACCTTTTTTGTCAGTCGCGACCTGCGAAAGAGTTTCCCAACGGTCCCTGAGGAGTACTCCCTTCCGATTGGAAACTGCCAGGTTGTACTTCTGCCTAGCCATTCTAACATCTGTAACACACCTAGGATCATCTGACAACACCCTGCGCAAGTACCTATTAGCCCGTGAACATTCGTCATCAAACCATCTTGGGCCCTGCTTTTATAAAAGGTGCAGGTTTCGACAAGAGGGTTTTGATGACTAAATAGAGTTTAGAGAAATCATGGACTACCTCTGGGTGCGGGGTTTGAAATGACAAACAGGAATTAAGGAGGGTCAAGTTGTCTTTGACTAGTGAGTTAAATAAATCCCCGTTATCAATGCCCCTCCAAATTAATCTTAAATTAGCGGGCAATGGCGTTAAATCTGTAGCCCAGCATTCTTTCGAAAATGCCGGTCGTAAGGCCAGTCTCAGTACTAGTTTAATAGGGTTATGGTCCCCATGAATGGTAGCTACGACCTCTGCATGAGTTAAGTAATCCAGGATCAAAGGAGAAATAAAAACACAATCTATGGTGGATGAATAGCCCCTGCCTCTGAATGTCGGGTGGCTATTAGTCACATGTGATGTGCCCATCTGATCCATAACATTAACCAAGTTATGGGAGCTCAAAAACACTGCCAGCTCAGCACCCCTGCGGGAGTAAGGACCTAAATTATGTGGCTCAGCACCAGAGTGCGTGTCACTGAGTTTTGCATTAAAATCTCCTCCTAAAATAATCCCAATGGGATTTCCTGAGCATTGCTGATAATCTAAATTGGAAATCAAAGCAAAATGCTCAATAAAATTCTTGTTTGGAGTAGAAAGAAAGTCATTATTATAAAAATGTATCAAATAAAAAGAAACTCCGCTCTACTGTTATTTTTTAATAGTGCACATGATGATGGAGACCATTGTGACTTCATTGGTACCCGGCACAGACAGACAGAACATTCTGTTTTTTTAATGAAATCTAAGATCAGCAAATTTGTTCAAACAATGAAAGAAGAAAAGTTGGAGCTAATGTGTACATCAGACTGTCATTTGTATGGCAAATATCACACTTCAACCATTCCTGGGTCCAGGGCTGGACTAGCCGTAGCGGGCACCGGGCAATCCCCCGGTGCGCTGCACAGGTGGGGACCGGTTTTGGGCCCCTGGAGGCCGATTTTGTTACTGGGCCTTTTTTGCAGCATAGCTGCAAAATCGGCCCTGTAGCAAAATCGGCCAAAAACCGGCCCTGGCAAAGAGCTCCGTGGCACCCCCAACTCCCGGGGAAGGGGGTGGGGGTAGGCTGCCAAGCACTTTGCTAGGGCCGGTTTTGGTCCCCAATCCAGCCCGGCCTGGGTCCATCCAAGCACAGATCATCTTTTTTCATCAAAATCAACAATTGTAATGGCAGAATTTTGGGCATTGGTCCTATTTCCTGACATAACCAACCAATATCTGTGGTGTATATACGCTAGACGAACAAACAATGTACTATGGCATGCCATTTGCTGTTTGTCTTTCATTCTCTTCTGGGGATGACATAACCTCAGTGTCTCTAAGGTTGAACTAATATGACAGAACCACTGCATATTCTGTGCGTAAGTAAAGGGCCCCACATTGAAAGAGGGGAGCCAGAGTCGAGCACGGGCATACTATTTTACAGTGTCTGAGAGTCAGGGGTAAAATAGACATAAGTCAAGATCACATTACCCTTTGTTCCATGCCATGTGCAGGGAAGAGACTGTTTAGATTTACCATTGGATGAAAAGCTCATATTGAATATCACTTTCTCGAGTATACCTGAGTGCAGGGTTATCATAAATCTGTCCAAGAACTGTAATTAATAGTTTGTCCTTTCAAAAAAGAGCTTTGGTACCTCATTTTGACTTAGGGTCCTACAAATCTTTATAAAACTAGCAAAACAATGTTTTTATTTATATTAATGACCCCATTGGTTCCAACAAAATAATGTCACCAGTTTCTTTATGAAAGTTGCTGTGTAAACTTTAAAGACGTTAGTGCCAAGAACTGAAGTTGCTAGCGCAAATAGCAAACAGTTCTCCGAAAGTCTGAGGAGGAGGAGCGGGCGGGGCCTGTGCAGCTAGGCCAGCAAGTGCCAAAGCCAGAAAAGCCAATTGTTGCAGCCCGCATTTTAATTGACATGCCATTGATAATGTATTATTATATTTAGCATTTAGCTCTTACTACCGCCGACGATGCGCATGTATTAGGTGTGCAGTAGAGTTCACTGAACCTACTTGTAAATGTAAAGAAGAGGGTTCCTAGAATTGTGGCAGAGCACGGGCAGCAATAACCTTTTTTTTAAAAAAAAATTATGGAGCAGAAACATAGATTAAAAACAGTGGTCTATTATGTTGTATCTTTGCTTTTAATTCTAACATTCTCTGTTAGGAATATTATTCTGTCATCATTGAGAATGTGTTGGTGGAAGCTACGACAAGATGTAGTGGAGTTGAAGTTGCCGTGTAAAAGACAGAGGTTGTTTTGTCGATAATTGGAGAGTGAGGAATTACCAAAACAATTAGAAGCGTAGATTTGACACTAAAATGGGAGCTAAGAAAATCTTATGGAAGGTGGGTGATCATGTTTTTGTTAAGAAGGCAGTATGGTCACCCAAAGGTAAATCTAAATATTTTGGTCCCAAACGTAATATAAAAGTCATGAATAGTGTAGTCATGCTTTCTGGTGGTTTTGTTTGGAGTATGTCTCGTTTAGCAAAATGTACGGGGGATGATGGGTGTGTAAAGTTGAAATGTGACAATGATGTTGTTAAGCCGAAACGTTTCAGCAATTTGTCCGAAGGTGTCCTTCCTTGCGGTTCCAGAGTTAAAAGACCTCCATTGTACTTGCAGGATTATTATCTTAAGTAATATTTTTTCCATTTCATCAATACAGAATTATTTAAATTTTAGTGTTAATTTATTTGCTGTTCCATTTTATTTTTGTATTATAAAAAAGGAGATGTGTTGTATCTTTGCCTTTAATTCTAACATTCTCTGTTAAGAATGTTATTCTGTCATCACTGAGAATGTGTTGGTGGAAGCTACGACCAGTTGAAGTGGAGTCGTAGTTGCCGATTGTCTGTGGCCACATGCCTCTCCGGTGGGTGTAATTAAACTACTATAATTCATTTGGACTGAATCTTCGTTTTATTATATTATCCAAAATTTCACAATGGACACCAGTGCCTCCAACCTTAAAAACAACTTCAACAAAAATTTATAATTTTCTTAATAAATTATTTTTCTCAAGTGCAGTATGCAAATTACCAGCTTCTGTATATAGTAGTAGGAATACATCAAACCACTTCAAATAAAGTTTGATAAAGTGCTGTGCATTCCCTCCCAAATAAAGTGTATTCCTTGTTTTTTCTTTCCCTCCCTACCTGAAACTTAAATAAAGTGCATCAACGTGTATTTCATTTCCATAATACAGATTTATAAAACACAAACAGAATGTAATAAAGTGCAGTACATTCAGGTCCAAAAATATGCTTTTTTTTAACCTAAAAACCAGGTGCAGTTAGACTTGGATACACTGACATTTCATTTTACCTCCTACATATATATCGGTTTTGCACCTGTTTCATATATCTCCATACAGCGGTGTATCTTTTAATAGCACCAACTGTTTTCACATAGGCCTCTTTGAATGTTCTTGTTTGTTTCATCTTATTATGCCATTCTAAATAAGCTGGTACTTCGGTAGTCCTCCAATTCTGAACAATCAGAGAACGCACCACTAAAGAGGCAATCATCACGAATGTCTCTTCCCCTGTAGTCATGGATATGGTTTGCCTCTTGATGGCAAGGCCAGAAAATGCTATTGCTGCCTCAGGATTCAATCTTTTCTGTAATCCAAGGCTAAAGGGGCAAATACTCTTTCGCAAAATTGTCCTAGCATCGGACATGTGAAGAAAGTATGAAGCCAGCCTCCCTCACCCACTAGCTGACAGCGAAAACATCTAGGGGCACATGCATCATTGTAGGAATTTGCATTTCCTAAATTGCAAAAATTAAGGAATCGCAATTTAGGAATTGCAAAATCCTATGCATCAAGAAATCCTACATTTTTTTAGGATGTCTTAATTTTCGGAATTTGCGATTCCTTAATTGCGAATCGCAATTAAGGAATGGCATTACATTGATTCCTATGGGCCTAGAGGCCCATAGGAATCAATGCCGTTTTGCATTTCTATTTTTTTGAATTCGCAATTTGTTGATGCACCTCTGAAATGTATATTAAAGTGCATGTTTCACACACACATGTCCTAACGACGTGTGTGTCTGTAACATGACACTTTCCAAAATGCATTTTTGTGCTTTTTTAAAGAATTTCGCAAATTAACACGAGGGTCAACCTCGTGTTAATTTGCACTTCCTATTTCCTAATTCGCATTTTTAAACAAATTGATGCATTGCATTTAAGGAATCGCACAAATGCGATTCCTTAAATGCATTTGCATTTTTAGGAAATGCAAAAAAAGCGAATTTTGAAAAATTGTTTCATGCATCCCAAAAACGTATTTAGGAAGCGCAAACGGCCGAATTTACCAATTCGCACCGTTTGCTCTTCCTAAATAGGTTGATGCATGTGCCCCCTAATCTCTGTTTCTGGGTGCATATTATGAAATACTACAGTCAGATAAGAGCCCCCTTTTAATATATATTAAATACAGAAGACTTCCATAACATAGTGCAAGCTCTATGCAGGCGAAACCTAAAAACCAGGATTGGCAAATATTATTATATGCGTAACAGGGCCTCTAGTTAAATCTGCAGCACATTTTAATAACTTTTTATTCTAATCCAAAGGCCATAATGTGCGGAATTGACTAGATAACGTTATACATTTTAAATCAAACAAAGTCAGCTTCAGCTTATCTTAGCTTTTTTGTTTCCATGGCAGCAATTAAAAATTGATCCCTGAAATGGGTGAAAGGATGGAGTATGTTTTGTTCCAAAAGCAGGTTTTTAAAGGTCAGCACTAATTCATCAAACGATAACACTGTTATTAGCTCTGACTTTACAATAAACATTGGTAACTCCAGTGCCCAAAGCTACAGCACTATTATCCAAACCCAACACAGCAGTCCAGACTCAGAAAACACAAAGAAAGACAACAAAAGACTAGATAAACAAAAATTACAATCAGAGCTCGAGCATCTGACGTGGCCGCTCATTTCCACTGCATAGCATTCCTGGGGGTGCAAGCTGCTTACTGCCATGCCTACGGTGCTTGCAGTAAACTGGTGTGGCTGTGGATGCATACTGCGTACTGCAATGGGTACAGGTACATTCAATGGACTGCTGCAGCTACTGGTGCATGCCATGGACTGCAGTGGCTACGGGTAGATGCCGTGGACTGCAGTGGCTACTGGTGCATGCCGTGGACTGCAGTGGCAATGGGTACATGCTGTGGACTGCAGTGGCTACGGGTAGATGCCGTGGACTGCAGTGGCTACGGGTAGATGCCGTGGACTGCAGTGGCTACTGGTGCATGCCGTGGACTGCAGTGGCAATGGGTACATGCTGTGGACTGCAGTGGCAATGGGTACATGCTGTGGACTGCAGTGGCAATGGGTACATGCTGTGGACTGCAGTGGCTACGGGTAGATGCCGTGGACTGCAGTGGCTACGGGTAGATGCCGTGGGCTGCAGTGGCTACGGGTAGATGCCGTGAACTGCAGTGGCTACAGGTACATGCCGTGGACTGTGATGTCTACTGGTATTTTGTGCGGACAGCCGTGGCCACGGGTGAATGCTGCTGGTACGGGTGCATTGCTGTGGGATTCTGTGTCGGTGGATGCAGTTCAGTTCAGTTCACAAACTTTATTCAGATAGGCTATGTATCCATAAAAGTACAGTACAGTGCAAACAATATAGATAACAAGAGCAGAGTAACAACAGATATTAGTAGAAATTCCAATTTATAAAACATCATATTGCAAGCTTGGGCTTGCAAATAAAAGACACAACCATTCATAACTGAAAACTCAAGAGTTGAGCATCGACTTACGTGCCCTAGTGGCAATTCTCAAGAATGTACTTAAACAAAAGAGCAGCTCTTCATCGGTCAGGGCAAGCATGCGTGAATAGGCAGATTCCAAACTAACAGGCCACCTCCTGTTGAAAAAAGGATAAAAGAGCCCCTTGCTATATTTCATGTAATATTTGCAAAAAAGGAGAAAATGTTGAGTGGATTGCCACTCACCCCATCGCAAGGACAGGGCACTGAATCTAGTTTCGGTTGGTAGCCGAGAGGGAAACACAAGGCGAATTTGACCGTCCCAGCTCTCAAGCGAAATAGAAGGTACCTTTCCCAATAGCTCATGGGGAAAGCGAGGTAGTTGGGGAACATCACTTACAACGCATTTTTTACAACGCACTACCATTACATCGCAACCATTACAACGCATACCATTACAGCGCATTGCGCTGGGGGGCGCTCTAGGATAGGGAATATATTTAATTTACTATCCAACACCTTCCCTGCTATCCACGGGGACTGGAGTTGGAATAGTAAATTAAATAATTCACTATCCAGCGCCTAAAAGCATTATGCGTTGTAATGGACTGTGTGGTAAAAACCGCGTTGTAAAGGCATGCGATGTTAAAGCATGCGTTGTAGTGACACCAATCCGAGGTAGTTTGGTAAGGAGTGGAAAGACCGCTCCAGTGACATGTAGCGAGAATTGAGAAATTTCTTTGATTCCAGAGCAGTACTTTCAGTGCCATATGACAGATAAAGGGCGCTTCTGAGATCTTTTTGATGCACGGTTTCAGCTTTAACCGGATTTAAAAAGATACAGCCTTTGTTAATGCTGCATAAACTCAAGTATACTGCAGATAGCCAGGGGATATCCGTCCCCTTCTCACACTTCAGACAGTCGGTAATATTATCTCTAGTAAGAGATGCTGCCTCATTCTTCCAGATCGATAACCAAAACAGAGCTGGTCGGGCGCGTATAAAATCAATTATGTACTTTAAAATGTATTCTTTGTGGCATACATAGTTTGGAGTACGGATTAGGGTACCCAGCAGCTTCCTACAGAATCTATTTTCTTCCTGCCGGTTGCAGGTACTATTCGCAGTGCCCCAAATCTCAGCTCCACAGGTGCCCACAGGAACACATTGTAATTTAAAACATTTTAAGATTCCTAAAATGGCACCTGTGTTCTTTGGGCAGGGAAGGCTAAAAATTGAGTTGATGGTCTTTGAGAATTTGCTCCTGGAATGGGCATGATGCTCAGTCAGAAGCCGTTCGCAGCAAAGACTACCCCAAGATAGGGAAATTGACAGGTGCTTATCAGTTTTTGGTTGCCTACAACAATGGAGCTGAGCTGGTGTTTCCGCGGGCCACAAGACATTAGAAATGATTTGCTAAAATTAACTCTTAGGTCCAGACTATCCATATATTTAACATAGGACTGTACTAGGATCCGCAGGGAGTTAGGGGTGCGGCGCATATGAACCGCGTTGTCGGCATATAATAACACAGGCAGAGGTTTCCCATTAATCATAGGGACATCTTGGGACATGGATACCAATAATTTGTTCAAACCATTAATATAAATAGTAAAAAGAAGAGGGGCCAAGACACATCCCTGCATTACCCCCCTTCTGACCATAATTGGCCCCGAAACCTCTCCATCTCTGCCAATCCTCACTTGAGCCTGGCTGTCTCTATGAAGGTAAGCCAGGAAATGAACCAGGGTCTCATCCAGACCATAGGCCAACAGGATAGCCCACCGCCTTGACCTATTTACAAAGCCAAAGGCTGAGGACAAATCCTTAAAGGCCAGGTAGACTGGAGAGTTCCGTGCGATGGTGTATTTCCCAATCGCAAGGCAGAGGTTAAGGCATTGTTCGGTGGTGCCGACCTTGCTGCGTAAACCAAGCTGGCAGGGCTCTAAAATGCTACATTCCTCTGACCATTCCAAAATCTTATTAAATAAAACTCTGCCCAGTATTTTAAGGGTGTTGTCGATCAGTGAAATGGGCCTATAATTACTGGGCTCCCGTCGGTCCCCCTTTTTGAATATAGGGACGATAATTATTTCCACCCAGGTGTCAGGTAAGGGGACATGCGTTAGATTATTGAAAACATTCAGAACAAGCGGTGCCCTGAATTCCGGTTTCCATTTAATAAAACTATTGGTAGCCCATCAGGTACAGGGACCTTATTCCCAATACTCTGTTGTATGGCATTTTTATGGCATAGAGATATTTGGAAGCTAGTGGGTGGGCCATATTCATACTGGTCGGCCTCTGAGAGGGGAGTAGCATAGATTTTAGAGAAATGTGATTCCCAGTACTGTCTTGAAATGGTACAACTGAACTGAGTTAATAACTGTCCCATGGATCGGAGATCCCGTACAGCGGACCAAAATAATTGACCTTTTTTGTCAGTCGCGACCTGCGAAAGAGTTTCCCAACGGTCCCTGAGGAGTACTCCCTTCCGATTAGAAACTGCCAGGTTGTACTTCTGCCTAGCCATTCTAACATCTGTAACACACCTAGGATCATCTGACAACACCCTGCGCAAGTACCTATTAGCCCGTGAACATTCGTCATCAAACCATCTTGGGCCCTGCTTTTATAAAAGGTGCAGGTTTCGACAAGAGGGTTTTGATGACTAAATAGAGTTTAGAGAAATCATGGACTACCTCTGGGTGCGGGGTTTGAAATGACAAACAGGAATTAAGGAGGGTCAAGTTGTTTTTGACTAGTGAGTTAAATAAATCCCCGTTATCAATGCCCCTCCAAATTAATCTTAAATTAGCGGGCAATGGCGTTAAATCTGTAGCCCAGCATTCTTTCGAAAATGCCGGTCGTAAGGCCAGTCTCAGTACTAGTTTAATAGGGTTATGGTCCCCATGAATGGTAGCTACGACCTCTGCATGAGTTAAGTAATCCAGGATCAAAGGAGAAATAAAAACACAATCTATGGTGGATGAATAGCCCCTGCCTCTGAATGTCGGGTGGCTATTAGTCACATGTGATGTGCCCATCTGATCCATAACATTAACCAAGTTATGGGAGCTCAAAAACACTGCCAGCTCAGCACCCCTGCGGGAGTAAGGACCTAAATTATGTGGCTCAGCACCAGAGTGCGTGTCACTGAGTTTTGCATTAAAATCTCCTCCTAAAATAATCCCAATGGGATTTCCTGAGCATTGCTGATAATCTAAATTGGAAATCAAAGCAAAATGCTCAATAAAATTCTTGTTTGGAGTAGAAAGAAAGTCATTATTATAAAAATGTATCAAATAAAAAGAAACTCCGCTCTACTGTTATTTTTTAATAGTGCACATGATGATGGAGACCATTGTGACTTCATTGGTACCCGGCACAGACAGACAGAACATTCTGTTTTTTAATGAAATCTAAGATCAGCAAATTTGTTCAAACAATGAAAGAAGAAAAGTTGGAGCTAATGTGTACATCAGACTGTCATTTGTATGGCAAATATCACACTTCAACCATTCCTGGGTCCAGGGCTGGACTAGCCGTAGCGGGCACCGGGCAATCCCCCGGTGCGCTGCACAGGTGGGGACCGGTTTTGGGCCCCTGGAGGCCGATTTTGTTACTGGGCCTTTTTTGCAGCATAGCTGCAAAATCGGCCCTGTAGCAAAATCGGCCAAAAACCGGCCCTGGCAAAGAGCTCCGTGGCACCCCCAACTCCCGGGGAAGGGGGTGGGGGTAGGCTGCCAAGCACTTTGCTAGGGCCGGTTTTGGTCCCCAATCCAGCCCGGCCTGGGTCCATCCAAGCACAGATCATCTTTTTTCATCAAAATCAACAATTGTAATGGCAGAATTTTGGGCATTGGTCCTATTTCCTGACATAACCAACCAATATCTGTGGTGTATATACGCTAGACGAACAAACAATGTACTATGGCATGCCATTTGCTGTTTGTCTTTCATTCTCTTCTGGGGATGACATAACCTCAGTGTCTCTAAGGTTGAACTAATATGACAGAACCACTGCATATTCTGTGCGTAAGTAAAGGGCCCCACATTGAAAGAGGGGAGCCAGAGTCGAGCACGGGCATACTATTTTAGAGTGTCTGAGAGTCAGGGGTAAAATAGACATAAGTCAAGATCACATTACCCTTTGTTCCATGCCATGTGCAGGGAAGAGACTGTTTAGATTTACCATTGGATGAAAAGCTCATATTGAATATCACTTTCTCGAGTATACCTGAGTGCAGGGTTATCATAAATCTGTCCAAGAACTGTAATTAATAGTTTGTCCTTTCAAAAAAGAGCTTTGGTACCTCATTTTGACTTAGGGTCCTACAAATCTTTATAAAACTAGCAAAACAATGTTTTTATTTATATTAATGACCCCATTGGTTCCAACAAAATAATGTCACCAGTTTCTTTATGAAAGTTGCTGTGTAAACTTTAAAGACGTTAGTGCCAAGAACTGAAGTTGCTAGCGCAAATAGCAAACAGTTCTCCGAAAGTCTGAGGAGGAGGAGCGGGCGGGGCCTGTGCAGCTAGGCCAGCAAGTGCCAAAGCCAGAAAAGCCAATTGTTGCAGCCCGCATTTTAATTGACATGCCATTGATAATGTATTATTATATTTAGCATTTAGCTCTTACTACCGCCGACGATGCGCATGTATTAGGTGTGCAGTAGAGTTCACTGAACCTACTTGTAAATGTAAAGAAGAGGGTTCCTAGAATTGTGGCAGAGCACGGGCAGCAATAACCTTTTTTTTAAAAAAAAATTATGGAGCAGAAACATAGATTAAAAACAGTGGTCTATTATGTTGTATCTTTGCTTTTAATTCTAACATTCTCTGTTAGGAATATTATTCTGTCATCATTGAGAATGTGTTGGTGGAAGCTACGACAAGATGTAGTGGAGTTGAAGTTGCCGTGTAAAAGACAGAGGTTGTTTTGTCGATAATTGGAGAGTGAGGAATTACCAAAACAATTAGAAGCGTAGATTTGACACTAAAATGGGAGCTAAGAAAATCTTATGGAAGGTGGGTGATCATGTTTTTGTTAAGAAGGCAGTATGGTCACCCAAAGGTAAATCTAAATATTTTGGTCCCAAACGTAATATAAAAGTCATGAATAGTGTAGTCATGCTTTCTGGTGGTTTTGTTTGGAGTATGTCTCGTTTAGCAAAATGTACGGGGGATGATGGGTGTGTAAAGTTGAAATGTGACAATGATGTTGTTAAGCCGAAACGTTTCAGCAATTTGTCCGAAGGTGTCCTTCCTTGCGGTTCCAGAGTTAAAAGACCTCCATTGTACTTGCAGGATTATTATCTTAAGTAATATTTTTTCCATTTCATCAATACAGAATTATTTAAATTTTAGTGTTAATTTATTTGCTGTTCCATTTTATTTTTGTATTATAAAAAAGGAGATGTGTTGTATCTTTGCCTTTAATTCTAACATTCTCTGTTAAGAATGTTATTCTGTCATCACTGAGAATGTGTTGGTGGAAGCTACGACCAGTTGAAGTGGAGTCGTAGTTGCCGATTGTCTGTGGCCACATGCCTCTCCGGTGGGTGTAATTAAACTACTATAATTTATTTGGACTGAATCTTCGTTTTATTATATTATCCAAAATTTCACAATGGACACCAGTGCCTCCAACCTTAAAAACAACTTCAACAAAAATTTATAATTTTCTTAATAAATTATTTTTCTCAAGTGCAGTATGCAAATTACCAGCTTCTATATATAGTAGTAGGAATACATCAAACCACTTCAAATAAAGTTTGATAAAGTGCTGTGCATTCCCTCCCAAATAAAGTGTATTCCTTGTTTTTTCTTTCCCTCCCTACCTGAAACTTAAATAAAGTGCATCAACGTGTATTTCATTTCCATAATACAGATTTATAAAACACAAACAGAATGTAATAAAGTGCAGTACATTCAGGTCCAAAAATATGCTTTTTTTTTAACCTAAAAACCAGGTGCAGTTAGACTTGGATACACTGACATTTCATTTTACCTCCTACATATATATCGGGTTTGCACCTGTTTCATATATCTCCATACAGCGGTGTATCTTTTAATAGCACCAACTGTTTTCACATAGGCCTCTTTGAATGTTCTTGTTTGTTTCATCTTATTATGCCATTCTAAATAAGCTGGTACTTCGGTAGTCCTCCAATTCTGAACAATCAGAGAACGCACCACTAAAGAGGCAATCATCACGAATGTCTCTTCCCCTGTAGTCATGGATATGGTTTGCCTCTTGATGGCAAGGCCAGAAAATGCTATTGCTGCCTCGGGATTCAATCTTTTCTGTAATCCAAGGCTAAAGGGGCAAATACTCTTTCGCAAAATTGTCCTAGCATCGGACATGTGAAGAAAGTATGAAGCCAGCCTCCCTCACCCACTAGCTGACAGCGAAAACATCTAGGGGCACATGCATCATTGTAGGAATTTGCATTTCCTAAATTGCAAAAATTAAGGAATCGCAATTTAGGAATTGCAAAATCCTATGCATCAAGAAATCCTACATTTTTTTAGGATGTCTTAATTTTCGGAATTTGCGATTCCTTAATTGCGAATCGCAATTAAGGAATGGCATTACATTGATTCCTATGGGCCTAGAGGCCCATAGGAATCAATGCCGTTTTGCATTTCTATTTTTTTGAATTCGCAATTTGTTGATGCACCCCTGAAATGTATATTAAAGTGCATGTTTCACACACACATGTCCTAACGACGTGTGTGTCTGTAACATGACACTTTCCAAAATGCATTTTTGTGCTTTTTTAAAGAATTTCGCAAATTAACACGAGGGTCAACCTCGTGTTAATTTGCACTTCCTATTTCAAAATTCGCATTTTTAAACAAATTGATGCATTGCATTTAAGGAATCGCACAAATGCGATTCCTTAAATGCATTTGCATTTTTAGGAAATGCAAAAAAAGCGAATTTTGAAAAATTGTTTCATGCATCCCAAAAACGTATTTAGGAAGCGCAAACGGCCGAATTTACCAATTCGCACCGTTTGCTCTTCCTAAATAGGTTGATGCATGTGCCCCCTAATCTCTGTTTCTGGGTGCATATTATGAAATACTACAGTCAGATAAGAGCCCCCTTTTAATATATATTAAATACAGAAGACTTCCATAACATAGTGCAAGCTCTATGCAGGCGAAACCTAAAAACCAGGATTGGCAAATATTATTATATGCGTAACAGGGCCTCTAGTTAAATCTGCAGCACATTTTAATAACTTTTTATTCTAATCCAAAGGCCATAATGTGCGGAATTGACTAGATAACGTTATACATTTTAAATCAAACAAAGTCAGCTTCAGCTTATCTTAGCTTTTTTGTTTCCATGGCAGCAATTAAAAATTGATCCCTGAAATGGGTGAAAGGATGGAGTATGTTTTGTTCCAAAAGCAGGTTTTTAAAGGTCAGCACTAATTCATCAAACGATAACACTGTTATTAGCTCTGACTTTACAATAAACATTGGTAACTCCAGTGCCCAAAGCTACAGCACTATTATCCAAACCCAACACAGCAGTCCAGACTCAGAAAACACAAAGAAAGACAACAAAAGACTAGATAAACAAAAATTACAATCAGAGCTCGAGCATCTGACGTGGCCGCTCATTTCCACTGCATAGCATTCCTGGGGGTGCAAGCTGCTTACTGCCATGCCTACGGTGCTTGCAGTAAACTGGTGTGGCTGTGGATGCATACTGCGTACTGCAATGGGTACAGGTACATTCAATGGACTGCTGCAGCTACTGGTGCATGCCATGGACTGCAGTGGCTACGGGTAGATGCCGTGGACTGCAGTGGCTACTGGTGCATGCCGTGGACTGCAGTGGCAATGGGTACATGCTGTGGACTGCAGTGGCAATGGGTACATGCTGTGGACTGCAGTGGCTACGGGTAGATGCCGTGGACTGCAGTGGCTACGGGTAGATGCCGTGGACTGCAGTGGCTACTGGTGCATGCCGTGGACTGCAGTGGCAATGGGTACATGCTGTGGACTGCAGTGGCAATGGGTACATGCTGTGGACTGCAGTGGCAATGGGTACATGCTGTGGACTGCAGTGGCTACGGGTAGATGCCGTGGACTGCAGTGGCTACGGGTAGATGCCGTGGGCTGCAGTGGCTACGGGTAGATGCCGTGAACTGCAGTGGCTACAGGTACATGCCGTGGACTGTGATGTCTACTGGTATTTTGTGCGGACAGCCGTGGCCACGGGTGAATGCTGCTGGTACGGGTGCATTGCTGTGGGATTCTGTGTCGGTGGATGCAGTTCAGTTCAGTTCACAAACTTTATTCAGATAGGCTATGTATCCATAAAAGTACAGTACAGTGCAAACAATATAGATAACAAGAGCAGAGTAACAACAGATATTAGTAGAAATTCCAATTTATAAAACATCATATTGCAAGCTTGGGCTTGCAAATAAAAGACACAACCATTCATAACTGAAAACTCAAGAGTTGAGCATCGACTTACGTGCCCTAGTGGCAATTCTCAAGAATGTACTTAAACAAAAGAGCAGCTCTTCATCGGTCAGGGCAAGCATGCGTGAATAGGCAGATTCCAAACTAACAGGCCACCTCCTGTTGAAAAAAGGATAAAAGAGCCCCTTGCTATATTTCATGTAATATTTGCAAAAAAGGAGAAAATGTTGAGTGGATTGCCACTCACCCCATCGCAAGGACAGGGCACTGAATCTAGTTTCGGTTGGTAGCCGAGAGGGAAACACAAGGCGAATTTGACCGTCCCAGCTCTCAAGCGAAATAGAAGGTACCTTTCCCAATAGCTCATGGGGAAAGCGAGGTAGTTGGGGAACATCACTTACAACGCATTTTTTACAACGCACTACCATTACATCGCAACCATTACAACGCATACCATTACAGCGCATTGCGCTGGGGGGCGCTCTAGGATAGGGAATATATTTAATTTACTATCCAACACCTTCCCTGCTATCCACGGGGACTGGAGTTGGAATAGTAAATTAAATAATTCACTATCCAGCGCCTAAAAGCATTATGCGTTGTAATGGACTGTGTGGTAAAAACCGCGTTGTAAAGGCATGCGATGTTAAAGCATGCGTTGTAGTGACACCAATCCGAGGTAGTTTGGTAAGGAGTGGAAAGACCGCTCCAGTGACATGTAGCGAGAATTGAGAAATTTCTTTGATTCCAGAGCAGTACTTTCAGTGCCATATGACAGATAAAGGGCGCTTCTGAGATCTTTTTGATGCACGGTTTCAGCTTTAACCGGATTTAAAAAGATACAGCCTTTGTTAATGCTGCATAAACTCAAGTATACTCCAGATAGCCAGGGGATATCCGTCCCCTTCTCACACTTCAGACAGTCGGTAATATTATCTCTAGTAAGAGATGCTGCCTCATTCTTCCAGATCGATAACCAAAACAGAGCTGGTCGGGCGCGTATAAAATCAATTATGTACTTTAAAATGTATTCTTTGTGGCATACATAGTTTGGAGTACGGATTAGGGTACCCAGCAGCTTCCTACAGAATCTATTTTCTTCCTGCCGGTTGCAGGTACTATTCGCAGTGCCCCAAATCTCAGCTCCACAGGTGCCCACAGGAACACATTGTAATTTAAAACATTTTAAGATTCCTAAAATGGCACCTGTGTTCTTTGGGCGGGGAAGGCTAAAAATTGAGTTGATGGTCTTTGAGAATTTGCTCCTGGAATGGGCATGATGCTCAGTCAGAAACCGTTCGCAGCAAAGACTACCCCAAGATAGGGAAATTGACAGGTGCTTATCAGTTTTTGGTTGCCTACAACAATGGAGCTGAGCTGGTGTTTCCGCGGGCCACAAGACATTAGAAATGATTTGCTAAAATTAACTCTTAGGTCCAGACTATCCATATATTTAACATAGGACTGTACTAGGATCCGCAGGGAGTTAGGGGTGCGGCGCATATGAACCGCGTTGTCGGCATATAATAACACAGGCAGAGGTTTCCCATTAATCATAGGGACATCTTGGGACATGGATACCAATAATTTGTTCAAACCATTAATATAAATAGTAAAAAGAAGAGGGGCCAAGACACATCCCTGCATTACCCCCCTTCTGACCATAATTGGCCCCGAAACCTCTCCATCTCTGCCAATCCTCACTTGAGCCTGGCTGTCTCTATGAAGGTAAGCCAGGAAATGAACCAGGGGCTCATCCAGACCATAGGCCAACAGGATAGCCCACCGCCTTGACCTATTTACAAAGCCAAAGGCTGAGGACAAATCCTTAAAGGCCAGGTAGACTGGAGAGTTCCGTGCGATGGTGTATTTCCCAATCGCAAGGCAGAGGTTAAGGCATTGTTCGGTGGTGCCGACCTTGCTGCGTAAACCAAGCTGGCAGGGCTCTAAAATGCTACATTCCTCTGACCATTCCAAAATCTTATTAAATAAAACTCTGCCCAGTATTTTAAGGGTGTTGTCGATCAGTGAAATGGGCCTATAATTACTGGGCTCCCGTCGGTCCCCCTTTTTGAATATAGGGACGATAATTATTTCCACCCAGGTGTCAGGTAAGGGGACATGCGTTAGATTATTGAAAACATTCAGAACAAGCGGTGCCCTGAATTCCGGTTTCCATTTAATAAAACTATTGGTAGCCCATCAGGTACAGGGACCTTATTCCCAATACTCTGTTGTATGGCATTTTTATGGCATAGAGATATTTGGAAGCTAGTGGGTGGGCCATATTCATACTGGTCGGCCTCTGAGAGGGGAGTAGCATAGATTTTAGAGAAATGTGATTCCCAGTACTGTCTTGAAATGGTACAACTGAACTGAGTTAATAACTGTCCCATGGATCGGAGATCCCGTACAGCGGACCAAAATAATTGACCTTTTTTGTCAGTCGCGACCTGCGAAAGAGTTTCCCAACGGTCCCTGAGGAGTACTCCCTTCCGATTAGAAACTGCCAGGTTGTACTTCTGCCTAGCCATTCTAACATCTGTAACACACCTAGGATCATCTGACAACACCCTGCGCAAGTACCTATTAGCCCGTGAACATTCGTCATCAAACCATCTTGGGCCCTGCTTTTATAAAAGGTGCAGGTTTCGACAAGAGGGTTTTGATGACTAAATAGAGTTTAGAGAAATCATGGACTACCTCTGGGTGCGGGGTTTGAAATGACAAACAGGAATTAAGGAGGGTCAAGTTGTCTTTGACTAGTGAGTTAAATAAATCCCCGTTATCAATGCCCCTCCAAATTAATCTTAAATTAGCGGGCAATGGCGTTAAATCTGTAGCCCAGCATTCTTTCGAAAATGCCGGTCGTAAGGCCAGTCTCAGTACTAGTTTAATAGGGTTATGGTCCCCATGAATGGTAGCTACGACCTCTGCATGAGTTAAGTAATCCAGGATCAAAGGAGAAATAAAAACACAATCTATGGTGGATGAATAGCCCCTGCCTCTGAATGTCGGGTGGCTATTAGTCACATGTGATGTGCCCATCTGATCCATAACATTAACCAAGTTATGGGAGCTCAAAAACACTGCCAGCTCAGCACCCCTGCGGGAGTAAGGACCTAAATTATGTGGCTCAGCACCAGAGTGCGTGTCACTGAGTTTTGCATTAAAATCTCCTCCTAAAATAATCCCAATGGGATTTCCTGAGCATTGCTGATAATCTAAATTGGAAATCAAAGCAAAATGCTCAATAAAATTCTTGTTTGGAGTAGAAAGAAAGTCATTATTATAAAAATGTATCAAATAAAAAGAAACTCCGCTCTACTGTTATTTTTTAATAGTGCACATGATGATGGAGACCATTGTGACTTCATTGGTACCCGGCACAGACAGACAGAACATTCTGTTTTTTAATGAAATCTAAGATCAGCAAATTTGTTCAAACAATGAAAGAAGAAAAGTTGGAGCTAATGTGTACATCAGACTGTCATTTGTATGGCAAATATCACACTTCAACCATTCCTGGGTCCAGGGCTGGACTAGCCGTAGCGGGCACCGGGCAATCCCCCGGTGCGCTGCACAGGTGGGGACCGGTTTTGGGCCCCTGGAGGCCGATTTTGTTACTGGGCCTTTTTTGCAGCATAGCTGCAAAATCGGCCCTGTAGCAAAATCGGCCAAAAACCGGCCCTGGCAAAGAGCTCCGTGGCACCCCCAACTCCCGGGGAAGGGGGTGGGGGTAGGCTGCCAAGCACTTTGCTAGGGCCGGTTTTGGTCCCCAATCCAGCCCGGCCTGGGTCCATCCAAGCACAGATCATCTTTTTTCATCAAAATCAACAATTGTAATGGCAGAATTTTGGGTATTGGTCCTATTTCCTGACATAACCAACCAATATCTGTGGTGTATATACGCTAGACGAACAAACAATGTACTATGGCATGCCATTTGCTGTTTGTCTTTCATTCTCTTCTGGGGATGACATAACCTCAGTGTCTCTAAGGTTGAACTAATATGACAGAACCACTGCATATTCTGTGCGTAAGTAAAGGGCCCCACATTGAAAGAGGGGAGCCAGAGTCGAGCACGGGCATACTATTTTACAGTGTCTGAGAGTCAGGGGTAAAATAGACATAAGTCAAGATCACATTACCCTTTGTTCCATGCCATGTGCAGGGAAGAGACTGTTTAGATTTACCATTGGATGAAAAGCTCATATTGAATATCACTTTCTCGAGTATACCTGAGTGCAGGGTTATCATAAATCTGTCCAAGAACTGTAATTAATAGTTTGTCCTTTCAAAAAAGAGCTTTGGTACCTCATTTTGACTTAGGGTCCTACAAATCTTTATAAAACTAGCAAAACAATGTTTTTATTTATATTAATGACCCCATTGGTTCCAACAAAATAATGTCACCAGTTTCTTTATGAAAGTTGCTGTGTAAACTTTAAAGACGTTAGTGCCAAGAACTGAAGTTGCTAGCGCAAATAGCAAACAGTTCTCCGAAAGTCTGAGGAGGAGGAGCGGGCGGGGCCTGTGCAGCTAGGCCAGCAAGTGCCAAAGCCAGAAAAGCCAATTGTTGCAGCCCGCATTTTAATTGACATGCCATTGATAATGTATTATTATATTTAGCATTTAGCTCTTACTACCGCCGACGATGCGCATGTATTAGGTGTGCAGTAGAGTTCACTGAACCTACTTGTAAATGTAAAGAAGAGGGTTCCTAGAATTGTGGCAGAGCACGGGCAGCAATAACCTTTTTTTAAAAAAAAAATTATGGAGCAGAAACATAGATTAAAAACAGTGGTCTATTATGTTGTATCTTTGCTTTTAATTCTAACATTCTCTGTTAGGAATATTATTCTGTCATCATTGAGAATGTGTTGGTAGAAGCTACGACAAGATGTAGTGGAGTTGAAGTTGCCGTGTAAAAGACAGAGGTTGTTTTGTCGATAATTGGAGAGTGAGGAATTACCAAAACAATTAGAAGCGTAGATTTGACACTAAAATGGGAGCTAAGAAAATCTTATGGAAGGTGGGTGATCATGTTTTTGTTAAGAAGGCAGTATGGTCACCCAAAGGTAAATCTAAATATTTTGGTCCCAAACGTAATATAAAAGTCATGAATAGTGTAGTCATGCTTTCTGGTGGTTTTGTTTGGAGTATGTCTCGTTTAGCAAAATTGACGGGGGATGATGGGTGTGTAAAGTTGAAATGTGACAATGATGTTGTTAAGCCGAAACGTTTCAGCAATTTGTCCGAAGGTGTCCTTCCTTGCGGTTCCAGAGTTAAAAGACCTCCATTGTACTTGCAGGATTATTATCTTAAGTAATATTTTTTCCATTTCATCAATACAGAATTATTTAAATTTTAGTGTTAATTTATTTGCTGTTCCATTTTATTTTTGTATTATAAAAAAGGAGATGTGTTGTATCTTTGCCTTTAATTCTAACATTCTCTGTTAAGAATGTTATTCTGTCATCACTGAGAATGTGTTGGTGGAAGCTACGACCAGTTGAAGTGGAGTCGTAGTTGCCGATTGTCTGTGGCCACATGCCTCTCCGGTGGGTGTAATTAAACTACTATAATTCATTTGGACTGAATCTTCGTTTTATTATATTATCCAAAATTTCACAATGGACACCAGTGCCTCCAACCTTAAAAACAACTTCAACAAAAATTTATAATTTTCTTAATAAATTATTTTTCTCAAGTGCAGTATGCAAATTACCAGCTTCTATATATAGTAGTAGGAATACATCAAACCACTTCAAATAAAGTTTGATAAAGTGCTGTGCATTCCCTCCCAAATAAAGTGTATTCCTTGTTTTTTCTTTCCCTCCCTACCTGAAACTTAAATAAAGTGCATCAACGTGTATTTCATTTCCATAATACAGATTTATAAAACACAAACAGAATGTAATAAAGTGCAGTACATTCAGGTCCAAAAATATGCTTTTTTTTAACCTAAAAACCAGGTGCAGTTAGACTTGGATACACTGACATTTCATTTTACCTCCTACATATATATCGGTTTTGCACCTGTTTCATATATCTCCATACAGCGGTGTATCTTTTAATAGCACCAACTGTTTTCACATAGGCCTCTTTGAATGTTCTTGTTTGTTTCATCTTATTATGCCATTCTAAATAAGCTGGTACTTCGGTAGTCCTCCAATTCTGAACAATCAGAGAACGCACCACTAAAGAGGCAATCATCACGAATGTCTCTTCCCCTGTAGTCATGGATATGGTTTGCCTCTTGATGGCAAGGCCAGAAAATGCTATTGCTGCCTCAGGATTCAATCTTTTCTGTAATCCAAGGCTAAAGGGGCAAATACTCTTTCGCAAAATTGTCCTAGCATCGGACATGTGAAGAAAGTATGAAGCCAGCCTCCCTCACCCACTAGCTGACAGCGAAAACATCTAGGGGCACATGCATCATTGTAGGAATTTGCATTTCCTAAATTGCAAAAATTAAGGAATCGCAATTTAGGAATTGCAAAATCCTATGCATCAAGAAATCCTACATTTTTTTAGGATGTCTTAATTTTCGGAATTTGCGATTCCTTAATTGCGAATCGCAATTAAGGAATGGCATTACATTGATTCCTATGGGCCTAGAGGCCCATAGGAATCAATGCCGTTTTGCATTTCTATTTTTTTGAATTCGCAATTTGTTGATGCACCCCTGAAATGTATATTAAAGTGCATGTTTCACACACACATGTCCTAACGACGTGTGTGTCTGTAACATGACACTTTCCAAAATGCATTTTTGTGCTTTTTTAAAGAATTTCGCAAATTAACACGAGGGTCAACCTCGTGTTAATTTGCACTTCCTATTTCAAAATTCGCATTTTTAAACAAATTGATGCATTGCATTTAAGGAATCGCACAAATGCGATTCCTTAAATGCATTTGCATTTTTAGGAAATGCAAAAAAAGCGAATTTTGAAAAATTGTTTCATGCATCCCAAAAACGTATTTAGGAAGCGCAAACGGCCGAATTTACCAATTCGCACCGTTTGCTCTTCCTAAATAGGTTGATGCATGTGCCCCCTAATCTCTGTTTCTGGGTGCATATTATGAAATACTTTGGCAGTATAGTACGAAAATGCAAAAACAACAGTTGATGCACAGAATGCAGAACAATGTCATACATTCACCCCAGTACAGAGATCTGGGCCTAAATCCAACGTTTTTTTGCACTCCACACCACCCCAGTTCAGACATGGCCATATGCAAATCAGCCTTGACCCTGTGCCTCATGGGAACAGTCCAGCCCGAACTGCCAAGCCATGTCTTCCCTGGACCGGAATCCAGCATCCTAGGACCGGTTTCTGGCTATCAGCCGTCTTCAGCCAGGATAGCTTGACTCCAGTGGTGTGGAGAGCATGGGACTCACGTCTGAGCATACCCATCCCACTCGGGGTACAGAGATCTGGGCCTAAATCCATCATTTTTTTGCACTCCACACCACCCCAGTTCAGACAAGGGCATTAGCAAATCAGCCTTGACCCTGTGCCTCATGGGAACAATCCAGCCCGAACTACCAAGCCATGTCTTCCCTGGACCGGCCCAGATCTCTGTACTGGGGTGAATGTATGACATTGTTCTGCATTCTGTCCATCAACTGTGGTTTTTGCATTTGTCACCCCGAGTGGGATGGGTATGCTCTCCACACCACTGGATTCAAGCAAGCCGGGCTGAAGACGGCTGGAATGCCAGAAACCGGTACTCGGAAGCTTGTTTCCGGTCCAGGGAAGGCATGGCTTGGCAGTTCGGGCTGGACTGTTCCCATGAGGCACAGGGTCAGACTGATTTGCATATGGCCATGTCTGAACTGGGATGGTGTGGAGTGAAAAAAAACGATGGATTTAGGCCCAGATCTCTGTACTGGGGTGAATGTATGACAGTGTTCTGCATTCTGTCCATCAACTGTGGTTTTTGCATTTGTCACCCCGAGTGGGATGGGTATGCTGAGACGTGATCCCATGCTCTCCACACCACTGGATTCAAGCAAGCCGGGCTGAAGACGGTTGGAATGCCAGAAACCAGTCCTCGGAAGCTTATTTCCGGTCCAAGAAAGGCATGGCTTGGCAGTTCGGGCTAGACTGTTCCCATGAGGCACAGGGTCAGACTGATTTGCATATGGCCATGTCTGAACTGGGGTGGTGTGGAGTGCAAAAAATGATGGATTAAGGCCCAGATCTCTGTACTGGGGTGAATGTATGACATTGTTCTGCATTCTGTCCATCAACTGTGGTTTTAATATAGTACGAAAAGGCATTCTTTTAAAATTGGCTGCTTTGAAAGCCTTAACACCCAGCTGAGAGATGACCTGCCACTCCAAATCTGCATTTCCTGGATAACTTTTCCAGAGATTTATTAAGAATCAAGGGCTCTCCGGTGGTCCGTAGAAGGCAATACCAGTTTTCAACCTCCCTTAATTTTGTTCTGAAGAGAGCAACCGTAACCGGTGAGGTACCTGTACTAAATGGAAAGCAATACTTATTTAACAGATGCAGAATCTGGAGGTACCCAAAAAAGAAAAGCTTGCTTTGAACTTCACACCTAGCTTGGACCTCTTGCCAATTAATACATCTCGTCTGACTATAAAATGACCCAGCTCTTTAAAATTGTTGGCTTCCCAAAATCGTAAATGGCTGTTCTGGATTTGGAGTCACCTGGCTTTTACATTCTGCTAGTACTCAAACCCTGTGGAATGATCCTTTATAGAATAAAGTGCCTGGAGTTTGGTACCATATTCCTGCAATGTCTTGCATCTTGTTTTCTTTGGAAATTTTGCTGTATTTATAAGGACGGGGATCTGAGACCCGGCTTCCTGAATCATCTTGTCAGAAATAAATTATTGTCAGGCCCCTGCAGTCATTTATGCGCACTATTATATCTAAAAAGGCTGTTACATAGTACGTACAGACCTGTGGAAGTGCAAACCCATCCTGATTAATGTCAAGTTGAAGCACAGAAGATTTTACCCTTGAAGCCTTTTTGCTCCAAATAAACCATCACATTTTTCCCAGTTGTTTAAGATATGCCTCAATAATTTTATCAGGGACATTTGTAAAAAGGAAAACCAATAAAGGTAAAATCGACATTTTGATAAAGGCGACATGGCCGATCAATTTAAGAGGATAGAAATTACCAAGTATCAAGTTGTTTAAAAAAAAATTTCAGCATGGCTTTGTAGTTCAATTTATAGATTTCTGCATTCTGATTGGTGACATATATCCCTAAATATCTAATTGGATCAGAAGAGAGAGATTCCTGTTTGAGATTGTCAGGGAGGAAATCTGTGACAGTATTAATTATTAAAATGTCAATTTTGTTACGATTGTTTTATACCATCCAATTAATTCAAATTGTGCAAATTCTGCCAGTGTTGTTTTGATATTCTGCCTTTTATTGGTTTAAGATGTAGGATAATATTGTCAGCAAATAGCTTTAATTTTGGCTTGCCTAATATAGGTGTTTTTATCTTAACTTATTTCGGTTCTTGACAGCAAAGGGTTTGATAAAACAGATAAACAGTATGGGGACTGGGGATAGCCTTGCCTAGTTCCCCGATTTATAGTGACTGCCCCAGGTTAGCATTTATAAAGACTTGAGCATGTGCTCCTTCATAAATATTCCATAGAAAATTGATGAACTTGGTCGGAATCCCAACCCCTCCAAGACCATAATAATATGCGTCCCAGTTCACCAAGTCGAATACTTTTTCTGCGTCGACCATCAATATTAGTGCTGGTGTTTGATAAGTATTAAAAAAATTAAGTGCTTGGACTAAAAACCCAGTATTTGATGATATTAATCTCTCTGCCACAAACCCAGTCTGGTCCTTATGAATCACACTTTGTGCAACTGGCATAAAGCGATTCGCCCAGACTTTCATGAAATTTTTACCAGAATTTAAAAAGCTGATCGGCCTGTATGAGTTGATGTTACTGGGGTTCTTCCCTTTCTTTACAAAATGTACAATGATAGATTCTTTAAAACTTGAAGGAACCACGCCACCAGATTTAACATAATTAAAAAGGTTGACCAAAAATGGTGTTAACTCCTCACCAAACACGTTATAAAATTCTGTCAGAATCCCGGCGTTTCTACAGACCTTTCCTCCAGGCATTTTGCCAAGTGCTTGATGAATTTCGGCTACTGAAATATCTGCTTCCATCACCTCTACCCGAATATCAGATAGTCGCGGGAGATTTCTATCATGAAAATATTGCTGTATTGCCTCTTGCGAAGCGATATATTTAGTCGCATATAGCTCATTATAATGGTCTCAAAAGAGTTTTGCAAGTATTTAATGCCACCTCCTGCTTTACCTTGGTTGAACATGCAAAAATGTACCCACCAGTGAACTATTTATTTATTCTATGATAAAGAACACTCTTAGATCTTGTTTTGCCTTGTTGAGCTTCCTTTCCAGATAGTTTGCAAAGCAGTATGTAGCTGATGACACTGTGTACTTGAATGTACTGTACAAAAATTGCAAAAAGCTACCTGTACATGTCCAGGTATGATAAAATAAGTATTTCTATCTTTAAATGCTAAAGTGATTATAGTACTTTCATAATGGTGAAACTGAAAAATTAGCAAGCAGTGGGAGATGTGATGATTTTGGGATCCTCCCTAACCTAGGAAGAGTACCAAACAGATGCTTTGAAAACAAAAAAAGCACATCTTATTGAACGATTTAGTTGTGGTGCCATCCTCTTAGGACAATCCCAAACACAGTTATTGGCAAAAATAATTCCCAACCAAAGGCCCTGCAAAGCAATATGGGATGAGATTAGCAGTGGGCAGTGAATATTATATAGTATACAATATCAAAAGAATTCTACAAAGAGCTGCAGTTCAACTGGTGGTTACTAGATGTCCCTCACGAGTCAAATGCAAATGCTTGATGAAAGGGTTTCAATGGTTTTGCATTTGACTCGTGAGGGACATCTAGGGACGACCAGTGAAACTGCAGCTTGATGTAAGAATAATTTCAATCCTTTGCATTTGACTCGTGAGGGACATCTAGGGACGACCAGTGGAACTGCAGCTTGATGTAAGAATAATTTCAATGCTTTGCATTTGACTCGTGAGGGACATCTAGGGACGACCAGTGGAACTGCAGCTTGATGTAAGAATAATTTCAATGCTTTACATTTGACTCGTGATTAATTTATTCTGTACCTGCTTCATTTCTCCATTTCTCACGCATGGTTCCATTCCTTGATCGTCACCAGTGTTGTAATGGATGAAAAATGGTGCATAGGCAAGTGGTATGGATTAAACCCTTATATGCTCATGACGGAACTGTTCCGTCATGGTACACACCCATGGGGGAAGCGCTGAGCTCCCCACATAGGTAGCCCATCTACACCCCGAAACAAGGATGACAGCGAAAGAGTTTCCAATGCCACCACTGACCCTCCCCCCCTCGGCAATTGTATGACATCAGCACGCACAGCGCGCACCAACGTCATCAGGAGCAGCCGGACACGCTGGAAGCCATTTGCTCCCAGGCATCTGAGGTCAAAGATAGGTTTCCCTGTTCCGGGGGGTTCTCGGTGCATTGCGGCATCGGGGTAGAGGAAAGAGATGTTTCTCTCCCCTGTTGTCTCTTTGAAGGGCAATCCTTCTGCACATTCGCACATGGGGTTGTGATCGTGCAGCAAGAATGTCCCCACTAGGCACCAAGGATTTTTTTTTAATAGAAGCGACTCCTTGGGCAAGGGTCGCTTCCAGTGGAGGTAAATATTTTTACCTATTTTCTGCCCCCCAGAGACAGATCGGCTCAGTTTTTTGGGGACTTTTCTGCTCCTGGGGGAAAGGCAGAAAACTCCACTAGGCACCAGGGGTTAATTTGTTTTACAGATGGAAGTGACCCCTTGGGCAAGGGTCTCTGTGAAAGCGGAGCAATTACTCTCCGCTGGTTCTTTGCACCCCCTGGGTACAGATCGGCCCATTTTTTGGGCCTTTCTGCCTACCGGGTGAGGGGGGGTAGAAAATCCAACAAGCCACCAGGAATTTCCTTTTTTGCAGATGGAAACGACCCCTATGGCAAGGGTCGCTTCCAAAGGTAGCAATTATTTTCTGCTGTTTTCTGCCCCCTGTGTACAGATCGCCCATTTTTTGCCCTTTCTGCCTCCCGGGGGAGGGGAAGAAAACTTCACTGGTCACCATCGATTCATCTGTTTTACAGATGGAAGCGTTCCCTTGCCCAAGGGTCGCTGCCAAAGGGGGACAATTACTCTGTGCTGGTTTCTGCGGCCCCTGGTAAACAGCCTATTTTTTGGGCCTTTCTGCCTCCAGGACGGGTATTAAACCCCACTAGGCACCAGGGATTATTTTCTTTGTAGATGGAGGTGCCCCCTTGGCTAGGGTCACTTCCAAAGGGGGCAATGTTTTTCTCTGCAGGTTTCTGCCCCTCCCGGAGACAGATTGGCCCATTTTGTTGTCCTTTCTGCTCCTGGGTGGGTGGGGGCAGAAAACGCCAGTAGGCCCCAGTGATTCTTTTTTTTTTCCAGATCGAAGCAACCCCTTGGGCAAGGGGCGCCTCCAAAGGGGGAAAATTATTCTGTTTTCTGAAGCTAAATGTGAGATTTGCAGGGAATTCTGGGTAGGAAAACGTTGGGGGATCAACACAAGCCATACCTACCAGGTCTCCCCCTGCTGTCTGGTTTTCAGAAATGTCTGGGCTAGGTAGCTCTCCCTAGATGGCCGCCAAGCCCGGTACTAAAAAATACAGGTGACCACCTTGCAAAACCATACTGTTTTGTGACAGGTAATTTTGATGTCTGGGGGAATGCTGGGTGATAGGAAATGTATGTCAGCCCAGAGATCCCACAACTTTTCCACACACAAATGTAAGAAAATTTAGATTTTTCAGCTAAATTTGAGGTTTCAAGGGGATTCTAGATAGGAAAATGATGGGCTATCCATGCAAGTTTTACCTCCCTGGACTCCCCAAGTGTCTAGTTTTCAGAAATGTCTGGGTTACGTAGGTTTCCTTAGATGGCCACTGAGCCTGGGACAAAAATCTCAGGTGCCTCTTGCAAAACCAGAAATGTAATGAACATTTGTTTTTTTAGCTAAATTTGAGGGTTGCAAGGGATTCTTGCTAGTAAAACATTAGGGGATCCACGCAAGCCATACCTTGAAGACTCCCCTGGTTGTGTAGTTTTCAGAAATGTCTGGGTTAAGTAGGTTTCACTAGATAGTCGCCAAGCCCCGGACCAAAAACACAGGCGAATCCCTTGCAAAACCAGGTTGGCTTGTGATAGATAAATTTGATAACTCCACAATACGTTTTGGGTGATTCCCTGATGTGGGCACTAGACCTACCCACACAAGTGATGTGCTATTTATATTAGGAGACTTTGGAGAATGCTGGGTTGGTGGAAGTTTGATGGATCCACGCAGATTGCAGAACTTTCCATCACAGAAATTTGAGGAAAATGTGTTTTCTTTTTATAAAGTTTTAGGTTTGCTAGGAATTCTGGGTCTGAGAACCTGGTGTGAGCCACACAAGTCACCCCATCCTGGATTCCCCTGGGGGTTTAGTTTTCGTAAATTGATAGGTTTGCTAGGTTTCCCTAGATGCCGGCTGAGCAGGGTCCAAAATCCTCAACTAGGCACATTGTAAGAAAGGATCCGTTTTCACTGGAAAAATGTGATGTATCCACATTGGGCCCGATTCACAGAATGAACTTAAGACTCAATCCTAAATTTACTACTGTTTTGGTATTCACAGATTGCACTTACTACTTTTGGTATTCACAGAATGAACTTACTACTTTTGACATTCACAGAATGCACTAACTACTTTTGGTATTCACAGAATGAACTTACTCATTTCGGTGTTCACAGAAGTTAGGACTCCTAACTTTAGGACTCCTAAATGCCTTCTGTGAATATCGAAAGTGTTAAAATTAGGATTTTTCTCAATTTAGTAGTAGTAAAGTTAGGACTCCTAACTTTAGGACTCCTAAATGCCTTCTGTGAATACCGAAAGTCCTAAAATTACGATTTTTCTCAATTTAGTAGTAGTAAAGTTAGGACTACTAACTTTAGGACTCCTAAATGCCTTCTGTGAATATCGAAAGTCCTAAAATTAGGATTTTTCTCAATTTAATAGTAGTAAAGTAAGGAGTCCTAACTTTAGGACTCCTAAATGCCTTCTGTGAATACCGAAAGTCCTAAAATTACGATTTTTCTCACTTTAGTAGTAGTAAAGTTAGGACTACTAACTTTAGGACTCCTAAATGCCTTCTGTGAATATCGAAAGTCCTAAAATTAGGATTTTTCTCAATTTAGTAGTAGTAAAGTTAGGAGTCCTAACTTTACTACTACTAAATTGAGAAAAATCCTAATTTTAAGACTTTCGGTAGTCACAGAAGGCATTTAGGAGTCCTAAAGTTAGTAGTCCTAACTTTACTACTACTAAATTGAGAAAAATCGTAATTTTAGGACTTTCGATATTCACAGAAGGCATTTAGGAGTCCTAAAGTTAGTAGTCCTAACTTTACTACTACTAAATTGAGAAAAATCTTAATTTTAGGACTTTCGGTATGCACAGAAGGCATTTAGGAGTCCTAAAGTTAGGAGTCCTTACTTCTGTGAATACCGAAATGAGTAAGTTCATTCTGTGAATACCAAAAGTAGTAAGTGCATTCTGTGAATACCAAAACAGTAGTAAGTTTAGGATTGAGTCTTAAGTTCATTCTGTGAATCGGGCCCATTGTGTTTTGGGCCATTGCCTGTTGTGGGCACTAGGCCTACCCACAAAAGGGAGGTACCATTTTTATAGGGAGACTTTGTGAAATGCTGGGTGGGTGGAAGTTTGTGGATCCAAACAGATTCCAAAACTTTCCTTCACAGAAATCTGAGGAAAATTTGTTTTTGTTTTACAAGGTTGAGGTACAAGGGATTCTGGGAATTGCCCTGGGTGTGTATTTCTAAAAGATTTATAGGTTTACTAGGTTTACTTAGGTGCCGGCTGAGCTAGAATTCCAAATCCACAGCTGGGAACAATGCAAATAAAGGGTCGGTTTTCATTGGAAAAATGTGACGAGTCCAAGTTGCATTTTTGGCTGTTTCCTGTCACGGGCACTAGGCCTACCCACACAAGTGAGGTACCATTTTTATTGGGAGACTTTGCGAAATGCTGATGTGGGTGGAAGTTTGAGGATCAATGCCGATTCCAGAACTTTCCATCACCGAAATGTGAGGAAAATTTGTTTTTTTTTTACAAAGTTTGAGGTTTGCATTGGATTCTGGGTAACAGCCCCTGGTGAGAGCCACACAAGTCACCCATTCCTTGATTTCCCTGGGTGTCTTGTATCCAAAAATGAATGTGTTTGCTTGGTTTCCCTAGGTGGCGGCTGAACTACGGTTCAAATCCTAACCTAGACACATTGCAAATAACGGGTCAGTTTTCATTGGAAAAATGTGATGAGTCTGCGTTGCATTTTCTGACAATTTCTGTCGCGGTCACTAGGCCTACCAATACAAGTGTGTTACCATTTTTATCGGGAGACTTAGAGGAACACAGAATAGTAAAACAAGTGCTGTTACCAACTGACTTTGCATTTCTGCCTTCCAAATGTAAGACAATTTGTAAAAAAGAAGTCATTTTAAAAAATGAGCTCTTAACACATGCTGTTATTAGTACCCTCAATTTTGGAGATGTGCAAATAACCATTGATTCTAAACCCTGTGTTTTGTTCCCATTTTGGCTTCTTTTGCGCCTATTTTTCACTCTTTATATTTTTCCAAATTAATTACTACTAGCAGCCCGTTCCGACCTTGTCCGGGAGCAATCAGGCTTCAGGGTCCCCGCCCGCCCCGTGAGCGCACCCGTGGCTGCTTCACTTACCTCCGCCTATCCGCCGGTCCTCACCGCCTGTACTCCGCTGCTCCTCACCACTTCTCCCCGCCTGTCCGCCGCTCCTCAACACCTGTCAGCTGCTCCTCACCGCCTGTCCTCCGCTGCTCCTCACCACTCCTGTCCGCCGCACCTCACCGCCTGTCCGCCGCTCCTCACCACCTGTCCGCCGCTCCTCACCGCCTGTCCGCTGCTCTTCACCGCCTGTCCGCTGCTCTTCACCGCCTGTCCGCTGCTCCTCACCGCCTATCCTCCACTGCTCCTCCCCGCCTGTACGCCGCTCCTCCTGTCGCTCCTCCTCCTGGTTGTCTGCAGAGTGTACCGCTGGTTGTGTGTGCCTGCCTGGTTCTTTGCAGTGAGTACCTCTGGCTGTGTGTGCCTGCCTGCCTGCCTGGTTGTCTGCTGTGTGTGCCTGCCTGCCTGGTTGTCTGCAGCGTGTACCTCTGGCTGTGTGTGCCTGCCTGTTTAGTTGTCTGCAGTGTGTACCTCTGGCTGTGTGTGCCTGCCTGGTTGTCTGCAGTGTGTACCTTTGGCTGTGTGTGTCTGCCTGGTTGTCTGCAGTGTGTACCTCTGGCTGTGTTTGCCTGCCTGCCTGTCTGCAGTGTGTACCTCTGGCTGTGTGTGCCTGCCTGGTTGTCTGCAGTGTGTACCTCTGGTTGTGTGTGCCTGCCTGGTCGTCTGCATTGTGTACCTCTGGCTGTGTGTGCCTGCCTGTCTGGTTGTCTGCAGTGTGTACTTCTGGCTGTGTGTGCCTGCCTGGTTCTCTACAGTGTGTACCTCTGGCTGTGTGTGCCTGCCTGTCTGGTTGTCTGCAGTGTGAACCTCTGGCTGTGTGTGTCTGCCTGGTTGTCTGCAGTGTGTACCTCTGGCTGTGTGTGCCTGCCTGCAGTGTGTACCTCTGGCTGTGTGTGCCTGCCTGCCTGTCTGCAGTGTGTACCTCTGGCTGTGTGTGCCTGCCTGTCTGGTTGTCTGCAGTGTGTACCTCTGGCTGTGTGTGCCTGCCTGCCTGTCTGCAGTGTGTACCTCTGGCTGTGTGTGCCTGCCTGGTTCACTGCAGTGAGTACCTCTGGCTGTGTGTGCCTGCCTGGTTGTCTGCAGTGTGTACCTCTGGCTATGTGTGCCTGCCTGTCTGTTTGCCTGCAGTGTGTACCTCAGGCTGTGTGTGCCTGCCTGTCTGGTTGTCTGCAGTGTGTACCTCTGGCTGTGTGTGCCTGCCTGGTTGTCTGCAGTGTGTACCTTTGGCTGTGTGTGTCTGCCTGGTTGTCTGTAGTGTGTACCTCTGGCTGTGTGTGCCTGCCTGCCTGTCTGCAGTGTGTACCTCTGGCTGTGTGTGCCTGCCTGCCTGTCTGCAGTGTGTACCTCTGGCTGTGTGTGCCAGCCTGGTTCTCTGCAGTGAGTACCTCTGGCTGTGTGTGCCTGCCTGGTTGTCTGCAGTGTGTACCTCTGGCTGTGTGTGCCTGTCTGTCTGGTTGTCTGCAGTGTGTACCTCTGGCTGTGTGTGCCGGTCTGGCCTGCAGTGTGTACCTCTGGCTGTGTGTGCCTGTCTGGCCTGCAGTGTGTACCTCTGGCTGTGTGTGCCTCCCTGCCTGGTTGTCTGCAGTGTGTACCTCTGGCTGTGTGTGCCTGCCTGGTTGTCTGCAGTGTGTACCTCTGGTTGTGTGTGCCTGCCTGGTTGTCTGCAGTGTGTACCTCTGGCTGTGTGTGCCTGCCTGTCTGGTTGTCTGCAGTGTGTACCTCTGGCTGTGTGTGCCTGCCTGGTTCTCTGCAGTGAGTACCTCCGGCTGTGTGTGCCTGCCTGGTTGTCTGCAGTGTGTACCTCTGGCTGTGTGTGCCTGCCTGTCTGGTTGTCTGCAGTGTGTACCTCTGGCTGTGTGTGCCTGTCTGGCCTGCAGTGTGTACCTCTGGCTGTGTGTGCCTGTCTGGCCTGCAGTGTGTACCTCTGGCTGTGTGTGCCTGCCTGCCTGGCTGTCTGCAGTGTGTACCTCTGGCTGTGTGTGCCTGCCTGGTTGTCTGCAGTGTGTACCTCTGGTTGTGTGTGCCTGCCTGGTTGTCTGCAGTGTGTACCTCTGGCTGTGTGTGCCTGCCTGTCTGGTTGTCTGCAGTGTGTACCTCTGGCTGTGTGTGCCTGTCTGGTTCTCTGCAGTGTGTACCTCTGGCTGTGTGTGCCTGCCTGCCTGGTTGTCTGCAGTGTGTACCTCTGGCTGTGTGTGTCTGCCTGGTTGTCTGTAGTGTGTACCTCTGGCTGTGTGTGCCTGCCTGCCTGTCTGCAGTGTGTACCTGTGGCTGTGTGTGCCTGCCTGCCTGTCTGCAGTGTGTACCTCTGGCTGTGTGTGCCTGCCTGGTTCTCTGCAGTGAGTACCTCTGGCTGTGTGTGCCTGCCTGGTTGTCTGCAGTGTGTACCTCTGGCTATGTGTGCCTGCCTGTCTGGTTGTCTGCAGTGTGTACCTCTGGCTGTGTGTGCCTGCCTGTCTGGTTGTCTGCAGTGTGTACCTCTGGCTGTGTGTGCCTGCCTGGTTGTCCGCAGTGTGTACCTTTGGCTGTGTGTGTCTGCCTGGTTGTCTGCAGTGTGTACCTCTGGCTGTGTGTGCCTGCCTGCCTGTCTGCAGTGTGTACCTCTGGCTGTGTGTGCCTGTCTGCAGTGTGTACCTCTGGCTGTGTGTGCCTGCCTGGTTCTCTGCAGTGAGTACCTCTGGCTGTGTGTGCCTGTCTTTCTGGTTGTCTGCAGTGTGTACCTCTGGCTGTGTGTGCCTGTCTGGCCTGCAGTGTCTACCTCTGGCTGTGTGTGCCTGTCTGGCCTGCAGTGTGTACCTCTGGCTGTGTGTGCCTGCCTGCCTGGTTGTCTGCAGTGTGTACCTCTGGCTGTGTGTGCCTGCCTGGTTGTCTGCAGTGTGTACCTCTGGTTGTGTGTGCCTGCCTGGTTGTCTGCAGTGTGTACCTCTGGCTGTGTGTGCCTGTCTGTCTGGTTGTCTGCAGTGTGTACCTCTGGCTGTGTGTGCCTGCCTGGTTCTCTGCAGTGAGTACCTCTGGATGTGTGTGCCTGCCTGGTTGTCTGCAGTGTGTACCTCTGGCTGTGTGTGCCTGCCTGTCTGGTTGTCTGCAGTGTGTACCTCTGGCTGTGTGTGCCTGTCTGGCCTGCAGTGTGTACCTCTGGCTGTGTGTGCCTGCCTGGTTGTCTGCAGTGTGTACCTCTGGTTGTGTGTGCCTGCCTGGTTGTCTGCAGTGTGTACCTCTGGCTGTGTGTGCCTGTCTGCCTGGTTGTCTGCAGTGTGTACCTCTGGCTGTGTGTGCCTGCCTGGTTGTCTGCAGTGTGTACCTCTGGTTGTGTGTGCCTGCCTGGTTGTCTGCAGTGTGTACCTCTGGCTGTGTGTGCCTGCCTGTCTGGTTGTCTGCAGTGTGTACCTCTGGCTGTGTGTGCCTGTCTGGTTCTCTGCAGTGTGTAGCTCTGGCTGTGTGTGCCTGCCTGCCTGGTTGTCTGCAGTGTGTACCTCTGGCTGTGTGTGTCTGCCTGGTTGTCTGTAGTGTGTACCTCTGGCTGTGTGTGCCTGCCTGCCTGTCTGCAGTGTGTACCTGTGGCTGTGTGTGCCTGCCTGCCTGTCTGCAGTGTGTACCTCTGGCTGTGTGTGCCTGCCTGGTTCTCTGCAGTGAGTACCTCTGGCTGTGTGTGCCTGCCTGTCTGGTTGTCTGCAGTCAGTACCTCTGGCTGTGTGTGCCTGCCTGGTTGTCTGCAGTGTGTACCTTTGGCTGTGTGTGTCTGCCTGGTTGTCTGCAGTGTGTACCTCTGGCTGTGTGTGCCTGCCTGCCTGTCTGCAGTGTGTACCTCTGGCTGTGTGTGCCTGCCTGCCTGTCTGCAGTGTGTACCTCTGGCTGTGTGTGCCTGCCTGGTTCACTGCAGTGAGTACCTCTGGCTGTGTGTGCCTGCCTGGTTGTCTGCAGTGTGTACCTCTGGTTATGTGTGCCTGCCTGTCTGGTTGTCTGCAGTGTGTACCTCTGGCTGTGTGTGCCTGCCTGTCTGGTTGTCTGCAGTGTGTACCTCTGGCTGTGTGTGCCTGCCTGGTTGTCCGCAGTGTGTACCTTTGGCTGTGTGTGTCTGCCTGGTTGTCTGCAGTCTGTACCTCTGGCTGTGTGTGCCTGCCTGCCTGTCTGCAGTGTGTACCTCTGGCTGTGTGTGCCTGCCTGCCTGTCTGCAGTGTGTACCTCTGGCTGTGTGTGCCTGCCTGGTTCTCTGCAGTGAGTACCTCTGGCTGTGTGTGCCTGTCTGTCTGGTTGTCTGCAGTGTGTACCTCTGGCTGTGTGTGCCTGTCTGGCCTGCAGTGTGTACCTCTGGCTGTGTTTGCCTGCCTGCCTGTCTGCAGTGTGTACCTCTGGCTGTGTGTGCCTGCCTGGTTGTCTGCAGTGTGTACCTCTGGTTGTGTGTGCCTGCCTGGTCGTCTGCATTGTGTACCTCTGGCTGTGTGTTCCTGCCTGTCTGGTTGTCTGCAGTGTGTACCTCTGGCTGTGTGTGCCTGCCTGGTTCTCTACAGTGTGTACCTCTGGCTGTGTGTGCCTGCCTGCCTGGTTGTCTGCAGTGTGTACCTCTGGCTGTGTGTGTCTGCCTGGTTGTCTGCAGTGTGTACCTCTGGCTGTGTGTGCCTGCCTGCAGTGTGTACCTCTGGCTGTGTGTGCCTGCCTGCCTGTCTGCAGTGTGTACCTCTGGCTGTGTGTGCCTGCCTGGTTCACTGCAGTGAGTACCTCTGGCTGTGTGTGCCTGCCTGGTTGTTTGCAGTGTGTACCTCTGGCTATGTGTGCCTGCCTGTCTGGTTGTCTGCAGTGTGTACCTCTGGCTGTGTGTGCCTGCCTGTCTGGTTGTCTGCAGTGTGTACCTCTGGCTGTGTGTGCCTGCCTGGTTGTCTGCAGTGTGTACCTTTGGCTGTGTGTGTCTGCCTGGTTGTCTGTAGTGTGTACCTCTGGCTGTGTGTGCCTGCCTGCCTGTCTGCAGTGTGTACCTCTGGCTGTGTGTGCCTGCCTGCCTGTCTGCAGTGTGTACCTCTGGCTGTGTGTGCCTGCCTGGTTCTCTGCAGTGAGTACCTCTGGCTGTGTGTGCCTGCCTGGTTGTCTGCAGTGTGTACCTCTGGCTGTGTGTGCCTGTCTGTCTGGTTGTCTGCAGTGTGTACCTCTGGCTGTGTGTGCCGGTCTGGCCTGCAGTGTATACCTCTGGCTGTGTGTGCCTGCCTGGTTCACTGCAGTGAGTACCTCTGGCTGTGTGTGCCTGCCTGGTTGTCTGCAGTGTGTACCTCTGGCTATGTGTGCCTGCCTGTCTGGTTGTCTGCAGTGTGTACCTCTGGCTGTGTGTGCCTGCCTGTCTGGTTGTCTGCAGTGTGTACCTCTGGCTGTGTGTGCCTGCCTGGTTGTCTGCAGTGTGTACCTTTGGCTGTGTGTGTCTGCCTGGTTGTCTGTAGTGTGTAGCTCTGGCTGTGTGTGCCTGCCTGCCTGTCTGCAGTGTGTACCTCTGGCTGTGTGTGCCTGCCTGCCTGTCTGCAGTGTGTACCTCTGGCTGTGTGTGCCTGCCTGGTTCTCTGCAGTGAGTCCCTCTGGCTGTGTGTGCCTGCCTGGTTGTCTGCAGTGTGTACCTCTGGCTGTGTGTGCCTGTCTGTCTGGTTGTCTGCAGTGTGTACCTCTGGCTGTGTGTGCCGGTCTGGCCTGCAGTGTGTACCTCTGGCTGTGTGTGCCTGTCTGGCCTGCAATGTGTACCTCTGGCTGTGTGTGCCTCCCTGCCTGGCTGTCTGCAGTGTGTACCTCTGGCTGTGTGTGCCTGCCTGGTTGTCTGCAGTGTGTACCTCTGGTTGTGTGTGCCTGCCTGGTTGTCTGCAGTGTGTACCTCTGGCTGTGTGTGCCTGCCTGTCTGGTTGTCTGCAGTGTGTACCTCTGGCTGTGTGTGCCTGTCTGGTTCTCTGCAGTGTGTACCTCTGGCTGTGTGTGCCTGCCTGCCTGGTTGTCTGCAGTGTGTACCTCTGGTTATGTGTGCCTGCCTGTCTAGTTGTCTGCAGTGTGTACCTCTGGCTGTGTGTGCCTGCCTGTCTGGTTGTCTGCAGTGTGTACCTCTGGCTGTGTGTGCCTGCCTGGTTGTCCGCAGTGTGTACCTTTGGCTGTGTGTGTCTGCCTGGTTGTCTGCAGTCTGTACCTCTGGCTGTGTGTGCCTGCCTGCCTGTCTGCAGTGTGTACCTCTGGCTGTGTGTGCCTGCCTGCCTGTCTGCAGTGTGTACCTCTGGCTGTGTGTGCCTGCCTGGTTCTCTGCAGTGAGTACCTCTGGCTGTGTGTGCCTGTCTGTCTGGTTGTCTGCAGTGTGTACCTCTGGCTGTGTGTGCCTGTCTGGCCTGCAGTGTGTACCTCTGGCTGTGTTTGCCTGCCTGCCTGTCTGCAGTGTGTACCTCTGGCTGTGTGTGCCTGCCTGGTTGTCTGCAGTGTGTACCTCTGGTTGTGTGTGCCTGCCTGGTCGTCTGCATTGTGTACCTCTGGCTGTGTGTGCCTGCCTGTCTGGTTGTCTGCAGTGTGTACCTCTGGCTGTGTGTGCCTGCCTGGTTCTCTACAGTGTGTACCTCTGGCTGTGTGTGCCTGCCTGCCTGGTTGTCTGCAGTGTGTACCTCTGGCTGTGTGTGTCTGCCTGGTTGTCTGCAGTGTGTACCTCTGGCTGTGTGTGCCTGCCTGCAGTGTGTACCTCTGGCTGTGTGTGCCTGCCTGCCTGTCTGCAGTGTGTACCTCTGGCTGTGTGTGCCTGCCTGGTTCACTGCAGTGAGTACCTCTGGCTGTGTGTGCCTGCCTGGTTGTTTGCAGTGTGTACCTCTGGCTATGTGTGCCTGCCTGTCTGGTTGTCTGCAGTGTGTACCTCTGGCTGTGTGTGCCTGCCTGTCTGGTTGTCTGCAGTGTGTACCTCTGGCTGTGTGTGCCTGCCTGGTTGTCTGCAGTGTGTACCTTTGGCTGTGTGTGTCTGCCTGGTTGTCTGTAGTGTGTACCTCTGGCTGTGTGTGCCTGCCTGCCTGTCTGCAGTGTGTACCTCTGGCTGTGTGTGCCTGCCTGCCTGTCTGCAGTGTGTACCTCTGGCTGTGTGTGCCTGCCTGGTTCTCTGCAGTGAGTACCTCTGGCTGTGTGTGCCTGCCTGGTTGTCTGCAGTGTGTACCTCTGGCTGTGTGTGCCTGTCTGTCTGGTTGTCTGCAGTGTGTACCTCTGGCTGTGTGTGCCGGTCTGGACTGCAGTGTATACCTCTGGCTGTGTGTGCCTGCCTGGTTCACTGCAGTGAGTACCTCTGGCTGTGTGTGCCTGCCTGGTTGTCTGCAGTGTGTACCTCTGGCTATGTGTGCCTGCCTGTCTGGTTGTCTGCAGTGTGTACCTCTGGCTGTGTGTGCCTGCCTGTCTGGTTGTCTGCAGTGTGTACCTCTGGCTGTGTGTGCCTGCCTGGTTGTCTGCAGTGTGTACCTTTGGCTGTGTGTGTCTGCCTGGTTGTCTGTAGTGTGTACCTCTGGCTGTGTGTGCCTGCCTGCCTGTCTGCAGTGTGTACCTCTGGCTGTGTGTGCCTGCCTGCCTGTCTGCAGTGTGTACCTCTGGCTGTGTGTGCCTGCCTGGTTCTCTGCAGTGAGTCCCTCTGGCTGTGTGTGCCTGCCTGGTTGTCTGCAGTGTGTACCTCTGGCTGTGTGTGCCTGTCTGTCTGGTTGTCTGCAGTGTGTACCTCTGGCTGTGTGTGCCGGTCTGGCCTGCAGTGTGTACCTCTGGCTGTGTGTGCCTGTCTGGCCTGCAATGTGTACCTCTGGCTGTGTGTGCCTCCCTGCCTGGCTGTCTGCAGTGTGTACCTCTGGCTGTGTGTGCCTGCCTGGTTGTCTGCAGTGTGTACCTGTGGTTGTGTGTGCCTGCCTGGTTGTCTGCAGTGTGTACCTCTGGCTGTGTGTGCCTGCCTGTCTGGTTGTCTGCAGTGTGTACCTCTGGCTGTGTGTGCCTGCCTGGTTCTCTGCAGTGAGTACCTCCGGCTGTGTGTGCCTGCCTGGTTGTCTGCAGTGTGTACCTCTGGCTGTGTGTGCCTGCCTGTCTGGTTGTCTGCAGTGTGTACCTCTGGCTGTGTTTGCCTGTCTGGCCTGCAGTGTGTACCTCTGGCTGTGTGTGCCTGTCTGGCCTGCAGTGTGTACCTCTGGCTGTGTGTGCCTGCCTGACTGGTTGTCTGCAGTGTGTACCTCTGGCTGTGTGTGCCTGCCTGGTTGTCTGCAGTGTGTACCTCTGGTTGTGTGTGCCTGCCTGGTTGTCTGCAGTGTGTACCTCTGGCTGTGTGTGCCTGCCTGTCTGGTTGTCTGCAGTGTGTACCTCTGGCTGTGTGTGCCTGTCTGGTTCTCTGCAGTGTGTACCTCTGGCTGTGTGTGCCTGCCTGCCTGGTTGTCTGCAGTGTGTACCTCTGGCTGTGTGTGTCTGCCTGGTTGTCTGTAGTGTGTACCTCTGGCTGTGTGTGCCTGCCTGCCTGTCTGCAGTGTGTACCTGTGGCTGTGTGTGCCTGCCTGCCTGTCTGCAGGGTGTACCTCTGGCTGTGTGTGCCTGCCTGGTTCTCTGCAGTGAGTACCTCTGGCTGTGTGTGCCTGCCTGGTTGTCTGCAGTGTGTACCTCTGGCTATGTGTGCCTGCCTGTCTGGTTGTCTGCAGTGTGTACCTCTGGCTGTGTGTGCCTGCCTGTCTGGTTGTCTGCAGTCAGTACCTCTGGCTGTGTGTGCCTGCCTGGTTGTCTGCAGTGTGTACCTTTGGCTGTGTGTGTCTGCCTGGTTGTCTGCAGTGTGTACCCCTGGCTGTGTGTGCCTGCCTGCCTGTCTGCAGTGTGTACCTCTGGCTGTGTGTGCCTGCCTGCCTGTCTGCAGTGTGTACCTCTGGCTGTGTGTGCCTGCCTGGTTCACTGCAGTGAGTACCTCTGGCTGTGTGTGCCTGCCTGGTTGTCTGCAGTGTGTACCTCTGGCTATGTGTGCCTGCCTGTCTGGTTGTCTGCAGTGTGTACCTCTGGCTGTGTGTGCCTGCCTGTCTGGTTGTCTGCAGTTTGTACCTCTGGCTGTGTGTGCCTGCCTGGTTGTCCGCAGTGTGTACCTTTGGCTGTGTGTGTCTGCCTGGTTGTCTGCAGTGTGTACCTCTGGCTGTGTGTGCCTGCCTGCCTGTCTGCAGTGTGTACCTCTGGCTGTGTGTACCTGCCTGCCTGTCTGCAGTGTGTACCTCTGGCTGTGTGTGCCTGCCTGGTTCTCTGCAGTGAGTACCTCTGGCTGTGTGTGCCTGTCTGTCTGGTTGTCTGCAGTGTGTACCTCTGGCTGTGTGTGCCTGTCTGGCCTGCAGTGTGTACCTCTGGCTGTGTTTGCCTGCCTGCCTGTCTGCAGTGTGTACCTCTGGCTGTGTGTGCCTGCCTGGTTGTCTGCAGTGTGTACCTCTGGTTGTGTGTGCCTGCCTGGTCGTCTGCATTGTGTACCTCTGGCTGTGTGTGCCTGCCTGTCTGGTTGTCTGCAGTGTGTACCTCTGGCTGTGTGTGCCTGCCTGGTTCTCTACAGTGTGTACCTCTGGCTGTGTGTGCCTGCCTGCCTGGTTGTCTGCAGTGTGTACCTCTGGCTGTGTGTGCCTGTCTGGCCTGCAGTGTGTACCTCTGGCTGTGTGTGCCTGTCTGGCCTGCAGTGTGTACCTCTGGCTGTGTGTGCCTGCCTGCCTGTCTGCAGTGTGTGCCTCTGGCTGTGTGTGCCTGCCTGGTTCACTGCAGTGAGTACATCTGGCTGTGTGTGCCTGCCTGGTTGTCTGCAGTGTGTACCTCTGGCTATGTGTGCCTGCCTGTCTGGTTGTCTGCAGTGTGTACCTCTGGCTGTGTGTGCCTGCCTGTCTGGTTGTCTGCAGTGTGTACCTCTGGCTGTGTGTGCCTGCCTGGTTGTCTGCAGTGTGTACCTTTGGCTGTGTGTGTCTGCCTGGTTGTCTGTAGTGTGTACCTCTGGCTGTGTGTGCCTGCCTGCCTGTCTGCAGTGTGTACCTCTGGCTGTGTGTGCCTGCCTGCCTGTCTGCAGTGTGTACCTCTGGCTGTGTGTGCCTGCCTGGTTCTCTGCAGTGAGTACCTCTGGCTGTGTGTGCCTGCCTGGTTGTCTGCAGTGTGTACCTCTGGCTGTGTGTGCCTGTCTGTCTGGTTGTCTGCAGTGTGTACCTCTGGCTGTGTGTGCCGGTCTGGCCTGCAGTGTGTACCTCTGGCTGTGTGTGCCTGTCTGGTCTGCAGTGTGTACCTCTGGCTGTGTGTGCCTCCCTGCCTGGTTGTCTGCAGTGTGTACCTCTGGCTGTGTGTGCCTGCCTGGTTGTCTGCAGTGTGTACCTCTGGTTGTGTGTGCCTGCCTGGTTGTCTGCAGTGTGTACCTCTGGCTGTGTGTGCCTGCCTGTCTGGTTGTCTGCAGTGTGTACCTCTGGCTGTGTGTGCCTGCCTGGTTCTCTGCAGTGAGTACCTCCGGCTGTGTGTGCCTGCCTGGTTGTCTGCAGTGTGTACCTCTGGCTGTGTGTGCCTGCCTGTCTGGTTGTCTGCAGTGTGTACCTCTGGCTGTGTGTGCCTGTCTGGCCTGCAGTGTGTACCTCTGGCTGTGTGTGCCTGTCTGGCCTGCAGTGTGTACCTCTGGCTGTGTGTGCCTGCCTGACTGGTTGTCTGCAGTGTGTACCTCTGGCTGTGTGTGCCTGCCTGGTTGTCTGCAGTGTGTACCTCTGGTTGTGTGTGCCTGCCTGCCTGTCTGCAGTGTGTACCTCTGGCTGTGTGTGCCTGCCTGCCTGTCTGCAGTGTGTACCTCTGGCTGTGTGTGCCTGCCTGGTTCTCTGCAGTGAGTACCTCTGGCTGTGTGTGCCTGTCTGTCTGGTTGTCTGCAGTGTGTACCTCTGGCTGTGTGTGCCTGTCTGGCCTGCAGTGTGTACCTCTGGCTGTGTTTGCCTGCCTGCCTGTCTGCAGTGTGTACCTCTGGCTGTGTGTGCCTGCCTGGTTGTCTGCAGTGTGTACCTCTGGTTGTGTGTGCCTGCCTGGTCGTCTGCATTGTGTACCTCTGGCTGTGTGTGCCTGCCTGTCTGGTTGTCTGCAGTGTGTACCTCTGGCTGTGTGTGCCTGCCTGGTTCTCTACAGTGTGTACCTCTGGCTGTGTGTGCCTGCCTGCCTGGTTGTCTGCAGTGTGTACCTCTGGCTGTGTGTGCCTGTCTGGCCTGCAGTGTGTACCTCTGGCTGTGTGTGCCTGTCTGGCCTGCAGTGTGTACCTCTGGCTGTGTGTGCCTGCCTGCCTGTCTGCAGTGTGTGCCTCTGGCTGTGTGTGCCTGCCTGGTTCACTGCAGTGAGTACCTCTGGCTGTGTGTGCCTGCCTGGTTGTCTGCAGTGTGTACCTCTGGCTATGTGTGCCTGCCTGTCTGGTTGTCTGCAGTGTGTACCTCTGGCTGTGTGTGCCTGCCTGTCTGGTTGTCTGCAGTGTGTACCTCTGGCTGTGTGTGCCTGCCTGGTTGTCTGCAGTGTGTACCTTTGGCTGTGTGTGTCTGCCTGGTTGTCTGTAGTGTGTACCTCTGGTTGTGTGTGCCTGCCTGCCTGTCTGCAGTGTGTACCTCTGGCTGTGTGTGCCTGCCTGCCTGTCTGCAGTGTGTACCTCTGACTGTGTGTGCCTGCCTGGTTCTCTGCAGTGAGTACCTCTGGCTGTGTGTGCCTGCCTGGTTGTCTGCAGTGTGTACCTCTGGCTGTGTGTGCCTGTCTGTCTGGTTGTCTGCAGTGTGTACCTCTGGCTGTGTGTGCCGGTCTGGCCTGCAGTGTGTACCTCTGGCTGTGTGTGCCTGTCTGGTCTGCAGTGTGTACCTCTGGCTGTGTGTGCCTCCCTGCCTGGTTGTCTGCAGTGTGTACCTCTGGCTGTGTGTGCCTGCCTGGTTGTCTGCAGTGTGTACCTCTGGTTGTGTGTGCCTGCCTGGTTGTCTGCAGTGTGTACCTCTGGCTGTGTGTGCCTGCCTGTCTGGTTGTCTGCAGTGTGTACCTCTGGCTGTGTGTGCCTGCCTGGTTCTCTGCAGTGAGTACCTCCGGCTGTGTGTGCCTGCCTGGTTGTCTGCAGTGTGTACCTCTGGCTGTGTGTGCCTGCCTGTCTGGTTGTCTGCAGTGTGTACCTCTGGCTGTGTGTGCCTGTCTGGCCTGCAGTGTGTACCTCTGGCTGTTTGTGCCTGTCTGGCCTGCAGTGTGTACCTCTGGCTGTGTGTGCCTGCCTGACTGGTTGTCTGCAGTGTGTACCTCTGGCTGTGTGTGCCTGCCTGGTTGTCTGCAGTGTGTACCTCTGGTTGTGTGTGCCTGCCTGGTTGTCTGCAGTGTATACCTCTGGCTGTGTGTGCCTGCCTGTCTAGTTGTCTGCAGTGTGTACCTCTGGCTGTGTGTGCCTGTCTGGTTCTCTGCAGTGTGTACCTCTGGCTGTGTGTGCCTGCCTGCCTGGTTGTCTGCAGTGTGTACCTCTGGCTGTGTGTGTCTGCCTGGTTGTCTGCAGTGTGTACCTGTGGCTGTGTGTGCCTGCCTGCCTGTCTGCAGTGTGTACCTCTGGCTGTGTGTGCCTGCCTGGTTCTCTGCAGTGAGTACCTCTGGCTGTGTGTGCCTGCCTGGTTGTCTGCAGTGTGTACCTCTGGCTATGTGTGCCTGCCTGTCTGGTTGTCTGCAGTGTGTACCTCTGGCTGTGTGTGCCTGCCTGTCAGGTTGTCTGCAGTCAGTACCTCTGGCTGTGTGTGCCTGCCTGGTTGTCTGCAGTGTGTACCTTTGGCTGTGTGTGTCTGCCTGGTTGTCTGCAGTGTGTACCTCTGGCTGTGTGTGCCTGCCTGCCTGTCTGCAGTGTGTACCTCTGGCTGTGTGTGCCTGCCTGCCTGTCTGCAGTGTGTACCTCTGGCTGTGTGTGCCTGCCTGGTTCACTGCAGTGAGTACCTCTGGCTGTGTGTGCCTGCCTGGTTGTCTGCAGTGTGTACCTCTGGCTATGTGTGCCTGCCTGTCTGGTTGTCTGCAGTGTGTACCTCTGGCTGTGTGTGCCTGCCTGTCTGGTTGCCTGCAGTGTGTACCTCTGGCTGTGTGTGCCTGCCTGGTTGTCCGCAGTGTGTACCTTTGGCTGTGTGTGTCTGCCTGGTTGTCTGCAGTGTGTACCTCTGGCTGTGTGTGCCTGCCTGCCTGTCTGCAGTGTGTACCTCTGGCTGTGTGTGCCTGTCTGCAGTGTGTACCTCTGGCTGTGTGTGCCTGCCTGGTTCTCTGCAGTGAGTACCTCTGGCTGTGTGTGCCTGTCTTTCTGGTTGTCTGCAGTGTGTACCTCTGGCTGTGTGTGCCTGTCTGGCCTGCAGTGTGTACCTCTGGCTGTGTGTGCCTGCCTGCCTGGTTGTCTGCAGTGTGTACCTCTGGCTGTGTGTGCCTGCCTGGTTGTCTGCAGTGTGTACCTCTGGTTGTGTGTGCCTGCCTGGTTGTCTGCAGTGTGTACCTCTGGCTGTGTGTGCCTGTCTGTCTGGTTGTCTGCAGTGTGTACCTCTGGCTGTGTGTGCCTGCCTGGTTCTCTGCAGTGAGTACCTCTGGATGTGTGTGCCTGCCTGGTTGTCTGCAGTGTGTACCTCTGGCTGTGTGTGCCTGCCTGTCTGGTTGTCTGCAGTGTGTACCTCTGGCTGTGTGTGCCTGTCTGGCCTGCAGTGTGTACCTCTGGATGTGTGTGCCTGTCTGGCCTGCAGTGTGTACCTCTGGCTGTGTGTGCCTGCCTGCCTGGTTGTCTGCAGTGTGTACCTCTGGCTGTGTGTGCCTGCCTGGTTGTCTGCAGTGTGTACCTCTGGTTGTGTGTGCCTGCCTGGTTGTCTGCAGTGTGTACCTCTGGCTGTGTGTGCCTGTCTGGCCTGCAGTGTGTACCTCTGGCTGTGTGTGCCTGTCTGGCCTGCAGTGTGTACCTCTGGCTGTGTGTGCCTGCCTGCCTGGTTGTCTGCAGTGTGTACCTCTGGCTGTGTGTGCCTGCCTGGTTGTCTGCAGTGTGTACCTCTGGTTGTGTGTGCCTGCCTGGTTGTCTGCAGTGTGTACCTCTGGCTGTGTGTGCCTGCCTGTCTGGTTGTCTGCAGTGTGTACCTCTGGCTGTGTGTGCCTGTCTGGTTCTCTGCAGTGTGTACCTCTGGCTGTGTGTGCCTGCCTGCCTGGTTGTCTGCAGTGTGTACCTCTGGTTGTGTGTGCCTGCCTGGTCGTCTGCATTGTGTACCTCTGGCTGTGTGTTCCTGCCTGTCTGGTTGTCTGCAGTGTGTACCTCTGGCTGTGTGTGCCTGCCTGGTTCTCTACAGTGTGTACCTCTGGCTGTGTGTGCCTGCCTGCCTGGTTGTCTGCAGTGTGTACCTCTGGCTGTGTGTGTCTGCCTGGTTGTCTGCAGTGTGTACCTCTGGCTGTGTGTGCCTGCCTGCAGTGTGTACCTCTGGCTGTGTGTGCCTGCCTGCCTGTCTGCAGTGTGTACCTCTGGCTGTGTGTGCCTGCCTGGTTCACTGCAGTGAGTACCTCTGGCTGTGTGTGCCTGCCTGGTTGTTTGCAGTGTGTACCTCTGGCTATGTGTGCCTGCCTGTCTGGTTGTCTGCAGTGTGTACCTCTGGCTGTGTGTGCCTGCCTGTCTGGTTGTCTGCAGTGTGTACCTCTGGCTGTGTGTGCCTGCCTGGTTGTCTGCAGTGTGTACCTTTGGCTGTGTGTGTCTGCCTGGTTGTCTGTAGTGTGTACCTCTGGCTGTGTGTGCCTGCCTGCCTGTCTGCAGTGTGTACCTCTGGCTGTGTGTGCCTGCCTGCCTGTCTGCAGTGTGTACCTCTGGCTGTGTGTGCCTGCCTGGTTCTCTGCAGTGAGTACCTCTGGCTGTGTGTGCCTGCCTGGTTGTCTGCAGTGTGTACCTCTGGCTGTGTGTGCCTGTCTGTCTGGTTGTCTGCAGTGTGTACCTCTGGCTGTGTGTGCCGGTCTGGCCTGCAGTGTATACCTCTGGCTGTGTGTGCCTGCCTGGTTCACTGCAGTGAGTACCTCTGGCTGTGTGTGCCTGCCTGGTTGTCTGCAGTGTGTACCTCTGGCTATGTGTGCCTGCCTGTCTGGTTGTCTGCAGTGTGTACCTCTGGCTGTGTGTGCCTGCCTGTCTGGTTGTCTGCAGTGTGTACCTCTGGCTGTGTGTGCCTGCCTGGTTGTCTGCAGTGTGTACCTTTGGCTGTGTGTGTCTGCCTGGTTGTCTGTAGTGTGTAGCTCTGGCTGTGTGTGCCTGCCTGCCTGTCTGCAGTGTGTACCTCTGGCTGTGTGTGCCTGCCTGCCTGTCTGCAGTGTGTACCTCTGGCTGTGTGTGCCTGCCTGGTTCTCTGCAGTGAGTCCCTCTGGCTATGTGTGCCTGCCTGGTTGTCTGCAGTGTGTACCTCTGGCTGTGTGTGCCTGTCTGTCTGGTTGTCTGCAGTGTGTACCTCTGGCTGTGTGTGCCGGTCTGGCCTGCAGTGTGTACCTCTGGCTGTGTGTGCCTGTCTGGCCTGCAATGTGTACCTCTGGCTGTGTGTGCCTCCCTGCCTGGCTGTCTGCAGTGTGTACCTCTGGCTGTGTGTGCCTGCCTGGTTGTCTGCAGTGTGTACCTCTGGTTGTGTGTGCCTGCCTGGTTGTCTGCAGTGTGTACCTCTGGCTGTGTGTGCCTGCCTGTCTGGTTGTCTGCAGTGTGTACCTCTGGCTGTGTGTGCCTGCCTGGTTCTCTGCAGTGAGTACCTCCGGCTGTGTGTGCCTGCCTGGTTGTCTGCAGTGTGTACCTCTGGCTGTGTGTGCCTGCCTGTCTGGTTGTCTGCAGTGTGTACCTCTGGCTGTATTTGCCTGTCTGGCCTGCAGTGTGTACCTCTGGCTGTGTGTGCCTGTCTGGCCTGCAGTGTGTACCTCTGGCTGTGTGTGCCTGCCTGACTGGTTGTCTGCAGTGTGTACCTCTGGCTGTGTGTGCCTGCCTGGTTGTCTGCAGTGTGTACCTCTGGTTGTGTGTGCCTGCCTGGTTGTCTGCAGTGTGTACCTCTGGCTGTGTGTGCCTGCCTGTCTGGTTGTCTGCAGTGTGTACCTCTGGCTGTGTGTGCCTGTCTGGTTCTCTGCAGTGTGTACCTCTGGCTGTGTGTGCCTGCCTGCCTGGTTGTCTGCAGTGTGTACCTCTGGTTATGTGTGCCTGCCTGTCTGGTTGTCTGCAGTGTGTACCTCTGGCTGTGTGTGCCTGCCTGTCTGGTTGTCTGCAGTGTGTACCTCTGGCTGTGTGTGCCTGCCTGGTTGTCCGCAGTGTGTACCTTTGGCTGTGTGTGTCTGCCTGGTTGTCTGCAGTCTGTACCTCTGGCTGTGTGTGCCTGCCTGCCTGTCTGCAGTGTGTACCTCTGGCTGTGTGTGCCTGCCTGCCTGTCTGCAGTGTGTACCTCTGGCTGTGTGTGCCTGCCTGGTTCTCTGCAGTGAGTACCTCTGGCTGTGTGTGCCTGTCTGTCTGGTTGTCTGCAGTGTGTACCTCTGGCTGTGTGTGCCTGTCTGGCCTGCAGTGTGTACCTCTGGCTGTGTTTGCCTGCCTGCCTGTCTGCAGTGTGTACCTCTGGCTGTGTGTGCCTGCCTGGTTGTCTGCAGTGTGTACCTCTGGTTGTGTGTGCCTGCCTGGTCGTCTGCATTGTGTACCTCTGGCTGTGTGTGCCTGCCTGTCTGGTTGTCTGCAGTGTGTACCTCTGGCTGTGTGTGCCTGCCTGGTTCTCTACAGTGTGTACCTCTGGCTGTGTGTGCCTGCCTGCCTGGTTGTCTGCAGTGTGTACCTCTGGCTGTGTGTGTCTGCCTGGTTGTCTGCAGTGTGTACCTCTGGCTGTGTGTGCCTGCCTGCAGTGTGTACCTCTGGCTGTGTGTGCCTGCCTGCCTGTCTGCAGTGTGTACCTCTGGCTGTGTGTGCCTGCCTGGTTCACTGCAGTGAGTACCTCTGGCTGTGTGTGCCTGCCTGGTTGTTTGCAGTGTGTACCTCTGGCTATGTGTGCCTGCCTGTCTGGTTGTCTGCAGTGTGTACCTCTGGCTGTGTGTGCCTGCCTGTCTGGTTGTCTGCAGTGTGTACCTCTGGCTGTGTGTGCCTGCCTGGTTGTCTGCAGTGTGTACCTTTGGCTGTGTGTGTCTGCCTGGTTGTCTGTAGTGTGTACCTCTGGCTGTGTGTGCCTGCCTGCCTGTCTGCAGTGTGTACCTCTGGCTGTGTGTGCCTGCCTGCCTGTCTGCAGTGTGTACCTCTGGCTGTGTGTGCCTGCCTGGTTCTCTGCAGTGAGTACCTCTGGCTGTGTGTGCCTGCCTGGTTGTCTGCAGTGTGTACCTCTGGCTGTGTGTGCCTGTCTGTCTGGTTGTCTGCAGTGTGTACCTCTGGCTGTGTGTGCCGGTCTGGACTGCAGTGTATACCTCTGGCTGTGTGTGCCTGCCTGGTTCACTGCAGTGAGTACCTCTGGCTGTGTGTGCCTGCCTGGTTGTCTGCAGTGTGTACCTCTGGCTATGTGTGCCTGCCTGTCTGGTTGTCTGCAGTGTGTACCTCTGGCTGTGTGTGCCTGCCTGTCTGGTTGTCTGCAGTGTGTACCTCTGGCTGTGTGTGCCTGCCTGGTTGTCTGCAGTGTGTACCTTTGGCTGTGTGTGTCTGCCTGGTTGTCTGTAGTGTGTACCTCTGGCTGTGTGTGCCTGCCTGCCTGTCTGCAGTGTGTACCTCTGGCTGTGTGTGCCTGCCTGCCTGTCTGCAGTGTGTACCTCTGGCTGTGTGTGCCTGCCTGGTTCTCTGCAGTGAGTCCCTCTGGCTGTGTGTGCCTGCCTGGTTGTCTGCAGTGTGTACCTCTGGCTGTGTGTGCCTGTCTGTCTGGTTGTCTGCAGTGTGTACCTCTGGCTGTGTGTGCCGGTCTGGCCTGCAGTGTGTACCTCTGGCTGTGTGTGCCTGTCTGGCCTGCAATGTGTACCTCTGGCTGTGTGTGCCTCCCTGCCTGGCTGTCTGCAGTGTGTACCTCTGGCTGTGTGTGCCTGCCTGGTTGTCTGCAGTGTGTACCTCTGGTTGTGTGTGCCTGCCTGGTTGTCTGCAGTGTGTACCTCTGGCTGTGTGTGCCTGCCTGTCTGGTTGTCTGCAGTGTGTACCTCTGGCTGTGTGTGCCTGCCTGGTTCTCTGCAGTGAGTACCTCCGGCTGTGTGTGCCTGCCTGGTTGTCTGCAGTGTGTACCTCTGGCTGTGTGTGCCTGCCTGTCTGGTTGTCTGCAGTGTGTACCTCTAGCTGTGTTTGCCTGTCTGGCCTGCAGTGTGTACCTCTGGCTGTGTGTGCCTGTCTGGCCTGCAGTGTGTACCTCTGGCTGTGTGTGCCTGCCTGACTGGTTGTCTGCAGTGTGTACCTCTGGCTGTGTGTGCCTGCCTGGTTGTCTGCAGTGTGTACCTCTGGTTGTGTGTGCCTGCCTGGTTGTCTGCAGTGTGTACCTCTGGCTGTGTGTGCCTGCCTGTCTGGTTGTCTGCAGTGTGTACCTCTGGCTGTGTGTGCCTGTCTGGTTCTCTGCAGTGTGTACCTCTGGCTGTGTGTGCCTGCCTGCCTGGTTGTCTGCAGTGTGTACCTCTGGCTGTGTGTGTCTGCCTGGTTGTCTGTAGTGTGTACCTCTGGCTGTGTGTGCCTGCCTGCCTGTCTGCAGTGTGTACCTGTGGCTGTGTGTGCCTGCCTGCCTGTCTGCAGGGTGTACCTCTGGCTGTGTGTGCCTGCCTGGTTCTCTGCAGTGAGTACCTCTGGCTGTGTGTGCCTGCCTGGTTGTCTGCAGTGTGTACCTCTGGCTATGTGTGCCTGCCTGTCTGGTTGTCTGCAGTGTGTACCTCTGGCTGTGTGTGCCTGCCTGTCTGGTTGTCTGCAGTCAGTACCTCTGGCTGTGTGTGCCTGCCTGGTTGTCTGCAGTGTGTACCTTTGGCTGTGTGTGTCTGCCTGGTTGTCTGCAGTGTGTACCCCTGGCTGTGTGTGCCTGCCTGCCTGTCTGCAGTGTGTACCTCTGGCTGTGTGTGCCTGCCTGCCTGTCTGCAGTGTGTACCTCTGGCTGTGTGTGCCTGCCTGGTTCACTGCAGTGAGTACCTCTGGCTGTGTGTGCCTGCCTGGTTGTCTGCAGTGTGTACCTCTGGCTATGTGTGCCTGCCTGTCTGGTTGTCTGCAGTGTGTACCTCTGGCTGTGTGTGCCTGCCTGTCTGGTTGTCTGCAGTTTGTACCTCTGGCTGTGTGTGCCTGCCTGGTTGTCCGCAGTGTGTACCTTTGGCTGTGTGTGTCTGCCTGGTTGTCTGCAGTGTGTACCTCTGGCTGTGTGTGCCTGCCTGCCTGTCTGCAGTGTGTACCTCTGGCTGTGTGTACCTGCCTGCCTGTCTGCAGTGTGTACCTCTGGCTGTGTGTGCCTGCCTGGTTCTCTGCAGTGAGTACCTCTGGCTGTGTGTGCCTGTCTGTCTGGTTGTCTGCAGTGTGTACCTCTGGCTGTGTGTGCCTGTCTGGCCTGCAGTGTGTACCTCTGGCTGTGTTTGCCTGCCTGCCTGTCTGCAGTGTGTACCTCTGGCTGTGTGTGCCTGCCTGGTTGTCTGCAGTGTGTACCTCTGGTTGTGTGTGCCTGCCTGGTCGTCTGCATTGTGTACCTCTGGCTGTGTGTGCCTGCCTGTCTGGTTGTCTGCAGTGTGTACCTCTGGCTGTGTGTGCCTGCCTGGTTCTCTACAGTGTGTACCTCTGGCTGTGTGTGCCTGCCTGCCTGGTTGTCTGCAGTGTGTACCTCTGGCTGTGTGTGCCTGTCTGGCCTGCAGTGTGTACCTCTGGCTGTGTGTGCCTGTCTGGCCTGCAGTGTGTACCTCTGGCTGTGTGTGCCTGCCTGCCTGTCTGCAGTGTGTGCCTCTGGCTGTGTGTGCCTGCCTGGTTCACTGCAGTGAGTACATCTGGCTGTGTGTGCCTGCCTGGTTGTCTGCAGTGTGTACCTCTGGCTATGTGTGCCTGCCTGTCTGGTTGTCTGCAGTGTGTACCTCTGGCTGTGTGTGCCTGCCTGGTTCTCTACAGTGTGTACCTCTGGCTGTGTGTGCCTGCCTGCCTGGTTGTCTGCAGTGTGTACCTCTGGCTGTGTGTGTCTGCCTGGTTGTCTGCAGTGTGTACCTCTGGCTGTGTGTGCCTGCCTGCAGTGTGTACCTCTGGCTGTGTGTGCCTGCCTGCCTGTCTGCAGTGTGTACCTCTGGCTGTGTGTGCCTGCCTGGTTCACTGCAGTGAGTACCTCTGGCTGTGTGTGCCTGCCTGGTTGTTTGCAGTGTGTACCTCTGGCTATGTGTGCCTGCCTGTCTGGTTGTCTGCAGTGTGTACCTCTGGCTGTGTGTGCCTGCCTGTCTGGTTGTCTGCAGTGTGTACCTCTGGCTGTGTGTGCCTGCCTGGTTGTCTGCAGTGTGTACCTTTGGCTGTGTGTGTCTGCCTGGTTGTCTGTAGTGTGTACCTCTGGCTGTGTGTGCCTGCCTGCCTGTCTGCAGTGTGTACCTCTGGCTGTGTGTGCCTGCCTGCCTGTCTGCAGTGTGTACCTCTGGCTGTGTGTGCCTGCCTGGTTCTCTGCAGTGAGTACCTCTGGCTGTGTGTGCCTGCCTGGTTGTCTGCAGTGTGTACCTCTGGCTGTGTGTGCCTGTCTGTCTGGTTGTCTGCAGTGTGTACCTCTGGCTGTGTGTGCCGGTCTGGACTGCAGTGTATACCTCTGGCTGTGTGTGCCTGCCTGGTTCACTGCAGTGAGTACCTCTGGCTGTGTGTGCCTGCCTGGTTGTCTGCAGTGTGTACCTCTGGCTATGTGTGCCTGCCTGTCTGGTTGTCTGCAGTGTGTACCTCTGGCTGTGTGTGCCTGCCTGTCTGGTTGTCTGCAGTGTGTACCTCTGGCTGTGTGTGCCTGCCTGGTTGTCTGCAGTGTGTACCTTTGGCTGTGTGTGTCTGCCTGGTTGTCTGTAGTGTGTACCTCTGGCTGTGTGTGCCTGCCTGCCTGTCTGCAGTGTGTACCTCTGGCTGTGTGTGCCTGCCTGCCTGTCTGCAGTGTGTACCTCTGGCTGTGTGTGCCTGCCTGGTTCTCTGCAGTGAGTCCCTCTGGCTGTGTGTGCCTGCCTGGTTGTCTGCAGTGTGTACCTCTGGCTGTGTGTGCCTGTCTGTCTGGTTGTCTGCAGTGTGTACCTCTGGCTGTGTGTGCCGGTCTGGCCTGCAGTGTGTACCTCTGGCTGTGTGTGCCTGTCTGGCCTGCAATGTGTACCTCTGGCTGTGTGTGCCTCCCTGCCTGGCTGTCTGCAGTGTGTACCTCTGGCTGTGTGTGCCTGCCTGGTTGTCTGCAGTGTGTACCTGTGGTTGTGTGTGCCTGCCTGGTTGTCTGCAGTGTGTACCTCTGGCTGTGTGTGCCTGCCTGTCTGGTTGTCTGCAGTGTGTACCTCTGGCTGTGTGTGCCTGCCTGGTTCTCTGCAGTGAGTACCTCCGGCTGTGTGTGCCTGCCTGGTTGTCTGCAGTGTGTACCTCTGGCTGTGTGTGCCTGCCTGTCTGGTTGTCTGCAGTGTGTACCTCTGGCTGTGTTTGCCTGTCTGGCCTGCAGTGTGTACCTCTGGCTGTGTGTGCCTGTCTGGCCTGCAGTGTGTACCTCTGGCTGTGTGTGCCTGCCTGACTGGTTGTCTGCAGTGTGTACCTCTGGCTGTGTGTGCCTGCCTGGTTGTCTGCAGTGTGTACCTCTGGTTGTGTGTGCCTGCCTGGTTGTCTGCAGTGTGTACCTCTGGCTGTGTGTGCCTGCCTGTCTGGTTGTCTGCAGTGTGTACCTCTGGCTGTGTGTGCCTGTCTGGTTCTCTGCAGTGTGTACCTCTGGCTGTGTGTGCCTGCCTGCCTGGTTGTCTGCAGTGTGTACCTCTGGCTGTGTGTGTCTGCCTGGTTGTCTGTAGTGTGTACCTCTGGCTGTGTGTGCCTGCCTGCCTGTCTGCAGTGTGTACCTGTGGCTGTGTGTGCCTGCCTGCCTGTCTGCAGGGTGTACCTCTGGCTGTGTGTGCCTGCCTGGTTCTCTGCAGTGAGTACCTCTGGCTGTGTGTGCCTGCCTGGTTGTCTGCAGTGTGTACCTCTGGCTATGTGTGCCTGCCTGTCTGGTTGTCTGCAGTGTGTACCTCTGGCTGTGTGTGCCTGCCTGTCTGGTTGTCTGCAGTCAGTACCTCTGGCTGTGTGTGCCTGCCTGGTTGTCTGCAGTGTGTACCTTTGGCTGTGTGTGTCTGCCTGGTTGTCTGCAGTGTGTACCCCTGGCTGTGTGTGCCTGCCTGCCTGTCTGCAGTGTGTACCTCTGGCTGTGTGTGCCTGCCTGCCTGTCTGCAGTGTGTACCTCTGGCTGTGTGTGCCTGCCTGGTTCACTGCAGTGAGTACCTCTGGCTGTGTGTGCCTGCCTGGTTGTCTGCAGTGTGTACCTCTGGCTATGTGTGCCTGCCTGTCTGGTTGTCTGCAGTGTGTACCTCTGGCTGTGTGTGCCTGCCTGTCTGGTTGTCTGCAGTTTGTACCTCTGGCTGTGTGTGCCTGCCTGGTTGTCCGCAGTGTGTACCTTTGGCTGTGTGTGTCTGCCTGGTTGTCTGCAGTGTGTACCTCTGGCTGTGTGTGCCTGCCTGCCTGTCTGCAGTGTGTACCTCTGGCTGTGTGTACCTGCCTGCCTGTCTGCAGTGTGTACCTCTGGCTGTGTGTGCCTGCCTGGTTCTCTGCAGTGAGTACCTCTGGCTGTGTGTGCCTGTCTGTCTGGTTGTCTGCAGTGTGTACCTCTGGCTGTGTGTGCCTGTCTGGCCTGCAGTGTGTACCTCTGGCTGTGTTTGCCTGCCTGCCTGTCTGCAGTGTGTACCTCTGGCTGTGTGTGCCTGCCTGGTTGTCTGCAGTGTGTACCTCTGGTTGTGTGTGCCTGCCTGGTCGTCTGCATTGTGTACCTCTGGCTGTGTGTGCCTGCCTGTCTGGTTGTCTGCAGTGTGTACCTCTGGCTGTGTGTGCCTGCCTGGTTCTCTACAGTGTGTACCTCTGGCTGTGTGTGCCTGCCTGCCTGGTTGTCTGCAGTGTGTACCTCTGGCTGTGTGTGCCTGTCTGGCCTGCAGTGTGTACCTCTGGCTGTGTGTGCCTGTCTGGCCTGCAGTGTGTACCTCTGGCTGTGTGTGCCTGCCTGCCTGTCTGCAGTGTGTGCCTCTGGCTGTGTGTGCCTGCCTGGTTCACTGCAGTGAGTACATCTGGCTGTGTGTGCCTGCCTGGTTGTCTGCAGTGTGTACCTCTGGCTATGTGTGCCTGCCTGTCTGGTTGTCTGCAGTGTGTACCTCTGGCTGTGTGTGCCTGCCTGTCTGGTTGTCTGCAGTGTGTACCTCTGGCTGTGTGTGCCTGCCTGGTTGTCTGCAGTGTGTACCTTTGGCTGTGTGTGTCTGCCTGGTTGTCTGTAGTGTGTACCTCTGGCTGTGTGTGCCTGCCTGCCTGTCTGCAGTGTGTACCTCTGGCTGTGTGTGCCTGCCTGCCTGTCTGCAGTGTGTACCTCTGGCTGTGTGTGCCTGCCTGGTTCTCTGCAGTGAGTACCTCTGGCTGTGTGTGCCTGCCTGGTTGTCTGCAGTGTGTACCTCTGGCTGTGTGTGCCTGTCTGTCTGGTTGTCTGCAGTGTGTACCTCTGGCTGTGTGTGCCGGTCTGGCCTGCAGTGTGTACCTCTGGCTGTGTGTGCCTGTCTGGTCTGCAGTGTGTACCTCTGGCTGTGTGTGCCTCCCTGCCTGGTTGTCTGCAGTGTGTACCTCTGGCTGTGTGTGCCTGCCTGGTTGTCTGCAGTGTGTACCTCTGGTTGTGTGTGCCTGCCTGGTTGTCTGCAGTGTGTACCTCTGGCTGTGTGTGCCTGCCTGTCTGGTTGTCTGCAGTGTGTACCTCTGGCTGTGTGTGCCTGCCTGGTTCTCTGCAGTGAGTACCTCCGGCTGTGTGTGCCTGCCTGGTTGTCTGCAGTGTGTACCTCTGGCTGTGTGTGCCTGCCTGTCTGGTTGTCTGCAGTGTGTACCTCTGGCTGTGTGTGCCTGTCTGGCCTGCAGTGTGTACCTCTGGCTGTGTGTGCCTGTCTGGCCTGCAGTGTGTACCTCTGGCTGTGTGTGCCTGCCTGACTGGTTGTCTGCAGTGTGTACCTCTGGCTGTGTGTGCCTGCCTGGTTGTCTGCAGTGTGTACCTCTGGTTGTGTGTGCCTGCCTGCCTGTCTGCAGTGTGTACCTCTGGCTGTGTGTGCCTGCCTGCCTGTCTGCAGTGTGTACCTCTGGCTGTGTGTGCCTGCCTGGTTCTCTGCAGTGAGTACCTCTGGCTGTGTGTGCCTGTCTGTCTGGTTGTCTGCAGTGTGTACCTCTGGCTGTGTGTGCCTGTCTGGCCTGCAGTGTGTACCTCTGGCTGTGTTTGCCTGCCTGCCTGTCTGCAGTGTGTACCTCTGGCTGTGTGTGCCTGCCTGGTTGTCTGCAGTGTGTACCTCTGGTTGTGTGTGCCTGCCTGGTCGTCTGCATTGTGTACCTCTGGCTGTGTGTGCCTGCCTGTCTGGTTGTCTGCAGTGTGTACCTCTGGCTGTGTGTGCCTGCCTGGTTCTCTACAGTGTGTACCTCTGGCTGTGTGTGCCTGCCTGCCTGGTTGTCTGCAGTGTGTACCTCTGGCTGTGTGTGCCTGTCTGGCCTGCAGTGTGTACCTCTGGCTGTGTGTGCCTGTCTGGCCTGCAGTGTGTACCTCTGGCTGTGTGTGCCTGCCTGCCTGTCTGCAGTGTGTGCCTCTGGCTGTGTGTGCCTGCCTGGTTCACTGCAGTGAGTACCTCTGGCTGTGTGTGCCTGCCTGGTTGTCTGCAGTGTGTACCTCTGGCTATGTGTGCCTGCCTGTCTGGTTGTCTGCAGTGTGTACCTCTGGCTGTGTGTGCCTGCCTGTCTGGTTGTCTGCAGTGTGTACCTCTGGCTGTGTGTGCCTGCCTGGTTGTCTGCAGTGTGTACCTTTGGCTGTGTGTGTCTGCCTGGTTGTCTGTAGTGTGTACCTCTGGTTGTGTGTGCCTGCCTGCCTGTCTGCAGTGTGTACCTCTGGCTGTGTGTGCCTGCCTGCCTGTCTGCAGTGTGTACCTCTGACTGTGTGTGCCTGCCTGGTTCTCTGCAGTGAGTACCTCTGGCTGTGTGTGCCTGCCTGGTTGTCTGCAGTGTGTACCTCTGGCTGTGTGTGCCTGTCTGTCTGGTTGTCTGCAGTGTGTACCTCTGGCTGTGTGTGCCGGTCTGGCCTGCAGTGTGTACCTCTGGCTGTGTGTGCCTGTCTGGTCTGCAGTGTGTACCTCTGGCTGTGTGTGCCTCCCTGCCTGGTTGTCTGCAGTGTGTACCTCTGGCTGTGTGTGCCTGCCTGGTTGTCTGCAGTGTGTACCTCTGGTTGTGTGTGCCTGCCTGGTTGTCTGCAGTGTGTACCTCTGGCTGTGTGTGCCTGCCTGTCTGGTTGTCTGCAGTGTGTACCTCTGGCTGTGTGTGCCTGCCTGGTTCTCTGCAGTGAGTACCTCCGGCTGTGTGTGCCTGCCTGGTTGTCTGCAGTGTGTACCTCTGGCTGTGTGTGCCTGCCTGTCTGGTTGTCTGCAGTGTGTACCTCTGGCTGTGTGTGCCTGTCTGGCCTGCAGTGTGTACCTCTGGCTGTTTGTGCCTGTCTGGCCTGCAGTGTGTACCTCTGGCTGTGTGTGCCTGCCTGACTGGTTGTCTGCAGTGTGTACCTCTGGCTGTGTGTGCCTGCCTGGTTGTCTGCAGTGTGTACCTCTGGTTGTGTGTGCCTGCCTGGTTGTCTGCAGTGTATACCTCTGGCTGTGTGTGCCTGCCTGTCTAGTTGTCTGCAGTGTGTACCTCTGGCTGTGTGTGCCTGTCTGGTTCTCTGCAGTGTGTACCTCTGGCTGTGTGTGCCTGCCTGCCTGGTTGTCTGCAGTGTGTACCTCTGGCTGTGTGTGTCTGCCTGGTTGTCTGCAGTGTGTACCTGTGGCTGTGTGTGCCTGCCTGCCTGTCTGCAGTGTGTACCTCTGGCTGTGTGTGCCTGCCTGGTTCTCTGCAGTGAGTACCTCTGGCTGTGTGTGCCTGCCTGGTTGTCTGCAGTGTGTACCTCTGGCTATGTGTGCCTGCCTGTCTGGTTGTCTGCAGTGTGTACCTCTGGCTGTGTGTGCCTGCCTGTCAGGTTGTCTGCAGTCAGTACCTCTGGCTGTGTGTGCCTGCCTGGTTGTCTGCAGTGTGTACCTTTGGCTGTGTGTGTCTGCCTGGTTGTCTGCAGTGTGTACCTCTGGCTGTGTGTGCCTGCCTGCCTGTCTGCAGTGTGTACCTCTGGCTGTGTGTGCCTGCCTGCCTGTCTGCAGTGTGTACCTCTGGCTGTGTGTGCCTGCCTGGTTCACTGCAGTGAGTACCTCTGGCTGTGTGTGCCTGCCTGGTTGTCTGCAGTGTGTACCTCTGGCTATGTGTGCCTGCCTGTCTGGTTGTCTGCAGTGTGTACCTCTGGCTGTGTGTGCCTGCCTGTCTGGTTGCCTGCAGTGTGTACCTCTGGCTGTGTGTGCCTGCCTGGTTGTCCGCAGTGTGTACCTTTGGCTGTGTGTGTCTGCCTGGTTGTCTGCAGTGTGTACCTCTGGCTGTGTGTGCCTGCCTGCCTGTCTGCAGTGTGTACCTCTGGCTGTGTGTGCCTGTCTGCAGTGTGTACCTCTGGCTGTGTGTGCCTGCCTGGTTCTCTGCAGTGAGTACCTCTGGCTGTGTGTGCCTGTCTTTCTGGTTGTCTGCAGTGTGTACCTCTGGCTGTGTGTGCCTGTCTGGCCTGCAGTGTGTACCTCTGGCTGTGTGTGCCTGCCTGCCTGGTTGTCTGCAGTGTGTACCTCTGGCTGTGTGTGCCTGCCTGGTTGTCTGCAGTGTGTACCTCTGGTTGTGTGTGCCTGCCTGGTTGTCTGCAGTGTGTACCTCTGGCTGTGTGTGCCTGTCTGTCTGGTTGTCTGCAGTGTGTACCTCTGGCTGTGTGTGCCTGCCTGGTTCTCTGCAGTGAGTACCTCTGGATGTGTGTGCCTGCCTGGTTGTCTGCAGTGTGTACCTCTGGCTGTGTGTGCCTGCCTGTCTGGTTGTCTGCAGTGTGTACCTCTGGCTGTGTGTGCCTGTCTGGCCTGCAGTGTGTACCTCTGGATGTGTGTGCCTGTCTGGCCTGCAGTGTGTACCTCTGGCTGTGTGTGCCTGCCTGCCTGGTTGTCTGCAGTGTGTACCTCTGGCTGTGTGTGCCTGCCTGGTTGTCTGCAGTGTGTACCTCTGGTTGTGTGTGCCTGCCTGGTTGTCTGCAGTGTGTACCTCTGGCTGTGTGTGCCTGTCTGGCCTGCAGTGTGTACCTCTGGCTGTGTGTGCCTGTCTGGCCTGCAGTGTGTACCTCTGGCTGTGTGTGCCTGCCTGCCTGGTTGTCTGCAGTGTGTACCTCTGGCTGTGTGTGCCTGCCTGGTTGTCTGCAGTGTGTACCTCTGGTTGTGTGTGCCTGCCTGGTTGTCTGCAGTGTGTACCTCTGGCTGTGTGTGCCTGCCTGTCTGGTTGTCTGCAGTGTGTACCTCTGGCTGTGTGTGCCTGTCTGGTTCTCTGCAGTGTGTACCTCTGGCTGTGTGTGCCTGCCTGCCTGGTTGTCTGCAGTGTGTACCTCTGGTTGTGTGTGCCTGCCTGGTCGTCTGCATTGTGTACCTCTGGCTGTGTGTTCCTGCCTGTCTGGTTGTCTGCAGTGTGTACCTCTGGCTGTGTGTGCCTGCCTGGTTCTCTACAGTGTGTACCTCTGGCTGTGTGTGCCTGCCTGCCTGGTTGTCTGCAGTGTGTACCTCTGGCTGTGTGTGTCTGCCTGGTTGTCTGCAGTGTGTACCTCTGGCTGTGTGTGCCTGCCTGCAGTGTGTACCTCTGGCTGTGTGTGCCTGCCTGCCTGTCTGCAGTGTGTACCTCTGGCTGTGTGTGCCTGCCTGGTTCACTGCAGTGAGTACCTCTGGCTGTGTGTGCCTGCCTGGTTGTTTGCAGTGTGTACCTCTGGCTATGTGTGCCTGCCTGTCTGGTTGTCTGCAGTGTGTACCTCTGGCTGTGTGTGCCTGCCTGTCTGGTTGTCTGCAGTGTGTACCTCTGGCTGTGTGTGCCTGCCTGGTTGTCTGCAGTGTGTACCTTTGGCTGTGTGTGTCTGCCTGGTTGTCTGTAGTGTGTACCTCTGGCTGTGTGTGCCTGCCTGCCTGTCTGCAGTGTGTACCTCTGGCTGTGTGTGCCTGCCTGCCTGTCTGCAGTGTGTACCTCTGGCTGTGTGTGCCTGCCTGGTTCTCTGCAGTGAGTACCTCTGGCTGTGTGTGCCTGCCTGGTTGTCTGCAGTGTGTACCTCTGGCTGTGTGTGCCTGTCTGTCTGGTTGTCTGCAGTGTGTACCTCTGGCTGTGTGTGCCGGTCTGGCCTGCAGTGTATACCTCTGGCTGTGTGTGCCTGCCTGGTTCACTGCAGTGAGTACCTCTGGCTGTGTGTGCCTGCCTGGTTGTCTGCAGTGTGTACCTCTGGCTATGTGTGCCTGCCTGTCTGGTTGTCTGCAGTGTGTACCTCTGGCTGTGTGTGCCTGCCTGTCTGGTTGTCTGCAGTGTGTACCTCTGGCTGTGTGTGCCTGCCTGGTTGTCTGCAGTGTGTACCTTTGGCTGTGTGTGTCTGCCTGGTTGTCTGTAGTGTGTAGCTCTGGCTGTGTGTGCCTGCCTGCCTGTCTGCAGTGTGTACCTCTGGCTGTGTGTGCCTGCCTGCCTGTCTGCAGTGTGTACCTCTGGCTGTGTGTGCCTGCCTGGTTCTCTGCAGTGAGTCCCTCTGGCTATGTGTGCCTGCCTGGTTGTCTGCAGTGTGTACCTCTGGCTGTGTGTGCCTGTCTGTCTGGTTGTCTGCAGTGTGTACCTCTGGCTGTGTGTGCCGGTCTGGCCTGCAGTGTGTACCTCTGGCTGTGTGTGCCTGTCTGGCCTGCAATGTGTACCTCTGGCTGTGTGTGCCTCCCTGCCTGGCTGTCTGCAGTGTGTACCTCTGGCTGTGTGTGCCTGCCTGGTTGTCTGCAGTGTGTACCTCTGGTTGTGTGTGCCTGCCTGGTTGTCTGCAGTGTGTACCTCTGGCTGTGTGTGCCTGCCTGTCTGGTTGTCTGCAGTGTGTACCTCTGGCTGTGTGTGCCTGCCTGGTTCTCTGCAGTGAGTACCTCCGGCTGTGTGTGCCTGCCTGGTTGTCTGCAGTGTGTACCTCTGGCTGTGTGTGCCTGCCTGTCTGGTTGTCTGCAGTGTGTACCTCTGGCTGTATTTGCCTGTCTGGCCTGCAGTGTGTACCTCTGGCTGTGTGTGCCTGTCTGGCCTGCAGTGTGTACCTCTGGCTGTGTGTGCCTGCCTGACTGGTTGTCTGCAGTGTGTACCTCTGGCTGTGTGTGCCTGCCTGGTTGTCTGCAGTGTGTACCTCTGGTTGTGTGTGCCTGCCTGGTTGTCTGCAGTGTGTACCTCTGGCTGTGTGTGCCTGCCTGTCTGGTTGTCTGCAGTGTGTACCTCTGGCTGTGTGTGCCTGTCTGGTTCTCTGCAGTGTGTACCTCTGGCTGTGTGTGCCTGCCTGCCTGGTTGTCTGCAGTGTGTACCTCTGGTTATGTGTGCCTGCCTGTCTGGTTGTCTGCAGTGTGTACCTCTGGCTGTGTGTGCCTGCCTGTCTGGTTGTCTGCAGTGTGTACCTCTGGCTGTGTGTGCCTGCCTGGTTGTCCGCAGTGTGTACCTTTGGCTGTGTGTGTCTGCCTGGTTGTCTGCAGTCTGTACCTCTGGCTGTGTGTGCCTGCCTGCCTGTCTGCAGTGTGTACCTCTGGCTGTGTGTGCCTGCCTGCCTGTCTGCAGTGTGTACCTCTGGCTGTGTGTGCCTGCCTGGTTCTCTGCAGTGAGTACCTCTGGCTGTGTGTGCCTGTCTGTCTGGTTGTCTGCAGTGTGTACCTCTGGCTGTGTGTGCCTGTCTGGCCTGCAGTGTGTACCTCTGGCTGTGTTTGCCTGCCTGCCTGTCTGCAGTGTGTACCTCTGGCTGTGTGTGCCTGCCTGGTTGTCTGCAGTGTGTACCTCTGGTTGTGTGTGCCTGCCTGGTCGTCTGCATTGTGTACCTCTGGCTGTGTGTGCCTGCCTGTCTGGTTGTCTGCAGTGTGTACCTCTGGCTGTGTGTGCCTGCCTGGTTCTCTACAGTGTGTACCTCTGGCTGTGTGTGCCTGCCTGCCTGGTTGTCTGCAGTGTGTACCTCTGGCTGTGTGTGTCTGCCTGGTTGTCTGCAGTGTGTACCTCTGGCTGTGTGTGCCTGCCTGCAGTGTGTACCTCTGGCTGTGTGTGCCTGCCTGCCTGTCTGCAGTGTGTACCTCTGGCTGTGTGTGCCTGCCTGGTTCACTGCAGTGAGTACCTCTGGCTGTGTGTGCCTGCCTGGTTGTTTGCAGTGTGTACCTCTGGCTATGTGTGCCTGCCTGTCTGGTTGTCTGCAGTGTGTACCTCTGGCTGTGTGTGCCTGCCTGTCTGGTTGTCTGCAGTGTGTACCTCTGGCTGTGTGTGCCTGCCTGGTTGTCTGCAGTGTGTACCTTTGGCTGTGTGTGTCTGCCTGGTTGTCTGTAGTGTGTACCTCTGGCTGTGTGTGCCTGCCTGCCTGTCTGCAGTGTGTACCTCTGGCTGTGTGTGCCTGCCTGCCTGTCTGCAGTGTGTACCTCTGGCTGTGTGTGCCTGCCTGGTTCTCTGCAGTGAGTACCTCTGGCTGTGTGTGCCTGCCTGGTTGTCTGCAGTGTGTACCTCTGGCTGTGTGTGCCTGTCTGTCTGGTTGTCTGCAGTGTGTACCTCTGGCTGTGTGTGCCGGTCTGGACTGCAGTGTATACCTCTGGCTGTGTGTGCCTGCCTGGTTCACTGCAGTGAGTACCTCTGGCTGTGTGTGCCTGCCTGGTTGTCTGCAGTGTGTACCTCTGGCTATGTGTGCCTGCCTGTCTGGTTGTCTGCAGTGTGTACCTCTGGCTGTGTGTGCCTGCCTGTCTGGTTGTCTGCAGTGTGTACCTCTGGCTGTGTGTGCCTGCCTGGTTGTCTGCAGTGTGTACCTTTGGCTGTGTGTGTCTGCCTGGTTGTCTGTAGTGTGTACCTCTGGCTGTGTGTGCCTGCCTGCCTGTCTGCAGTGTGTACCTCTGGCTGTGTGTGCCTGCCTGCCTGTCTGCAGTGTGTACCTCTGGCTGTGTGTGCCTGCCTGGTTCTCTGCAGTGAGTCCCTCTGGCTGTGTGTGCCTGCCTGGTTGTCTGCAGTGTGTACCTCTGGCTGTGTGTGCCTGTCTGTCTGGTTGTCTGCAGTGTGTACCTCTGGCTGTGTGTGCCGGTCTGGCCTGCAGTGTGTACCTCTGGCTGTGTGTGCCTGTCTGGCCTGCAATGTGTACCTCTGGCTGTGTGTGCCTCCCTGCCTGGCTGTCTGCAGTGTGTACCTCTGGCTGTGTGTGCCTGCCTGGTTGTCTGCAGTGTGTACCTCTGGTTGTGTGTGCCTGCCTGGTTGTCTGCAGTGTGTACCTCTGGCTGTGTGTGCCTGCCTGTCTGGTTGTCTGCAGTGTGTACCTCTGGCTGTGTGTGCCTGCCTGGTTCTCTGCAGTGAGTACCTCCGGCTGTGTGTGCCTGCCTGGTTGTCTGCAGTGTGTACCTCTGGCTGTGTGTGCCTGCCTGTCTGGTTGTCTGCAGTGTGTACCTCTAGCTGTGTTTGCCTGTCTGGCCTGCAGTGTGTACCTCTGGCTGTGTGTGCCTGTCTGGCCTGCAGTGTGTACCTCTGGCTGTGTGTGCCTGCCTGACTGGTTGTCTGCAGTGTGTACCTCTGGCTGTGTGTGCCTGCCTGGTTGTCTGCAGTGTGTACCTCTGGTTGTGTGTGCCTGCCTGGTTGTCTGCAGTGTGTACCTCTGGCTGTGTGTGCCTGCCTGTCTGGTTGTCTGCAGTGTGTACCTCTGGCTGTGTGTGCCTGTCTGGTTCTCTGCAGTGTGTACCTCTGGCTGTGTGTGCCTGCCTGCCTGGTTGTCTGCAGTGTGTACCTCTGGCTGTGTGTGTCTGCCTGGTTGTCTGTAGTGTGTACCTCTGGCTGTGTGTGCCTGCCTGCCTGTCTGCAGTGTGTACCTGTGGCTGTGTGTGCCTGCCTGCCTGTCTGCAGGGTGTACCTCTGGCTGTGTGTGCCTGCCTGGTTCTCTGCAGTGAGTACCTCTGGCTGTGTGTGCCTGCCTGGTTGTCTGCAGTGTGTACCTCTGGCTATGTGTGCCTGCCTGTCTGGTTGTCTGCAGTGTGTACCTCTGGCTGTGTGTGCCTGCCTGTCTGGTTGTCTGCAGTCAGTACCTCTGGCTGTGTGTGCCTGCCTGGTTGTCTGCAGTGTGTACCTTTGGCTGTGTGTGTCTGCCTGGTTGTCTGCAGTGTGTACCCCTGGCTGTGTGTGCCTGCCTGCCTGTCTGCAGTGTGTACCTCTGGCTGTGTGTGCCTGCCTGCCTGTCTGCAGTGTGTACCTCTGGCTGTGTGTGCCTGCCTGGTTCACTGCAGTGAGTACCTCTGGCTGTGTGTGCCTGCCTGGTTGTCTGCAGTGTGTACCTCTGGCTATGTGTGCCTGCCTGTCTGGTTGTCTGCAGTGTGTACCTCTGGCTGTGTGTGCCTGCCTGTCTGGTTGTCTGCAGTTTGTACCTCTGGCTGTGTGTGCCTGCCTGGTTGTCCGCAGTGTGTACCTTTGGCTGTGTGTGTCTGCCTGGTTGTCTGCAGTGTGTACCTCTGGCTGTGTGTGCCTGCCTGCCTGTCTGCAGTGTGTACCTCTGGCTGTGTGTACCTGCCTGCCTGTCTGCAGTGTGTACCTCTGGCTGTGTGTGCCTGCCTGGTTCTCTGCAGTGAGTACCTCTGGCTGTGTGTGCCTGTCTGTCTGGTTGTCTGCAGTGTGTACCTCTGGCTGTGTGTGCCTGTCTGGCCTGCAGTGTGTACCTCTGGCTGTGTTTGCCTGCCTGCCTGTCTGCAGTGTGTACCTCTGGCTGTGTGTGCCTGCCTGGTTGTCTGCAGTGTGTACCTCTGGTTGTGTGTGCCTGCCTGGTCGTCTGCATTGTGTACCTCTGGCTGTGTGTGCCTGCCTGTCTGGTTGTCTGCAGTGTGTACCTCTGGCTGTGTGTGCCTGCCTGGTTCTCTACAGTGTGTACCTCTGGCTGTGTGTGCCTGCCTGCCTGGTTGTCTGCAGTGTGTACCTCTGGCTGTGTGTGCCTGTCTGGCCTGCAGTGTGTACCTCTGGCTGTGTGTGCCTGTCTGGCCTGCAGTGTGTACCTCTGGCTGTGTGTGCCTGCCTGCCTGTCTGCAGTGTGTGCCTCTGGCTGTGTGTGCCTGCCTGGTTCACTGCAGTGAGTACATCTGGCTGTGTGTGCCTGCCTGGTTGTCTGCAGTGTGTACCTCTGGCTATGTGTGCCTGCCTGTCTGGTTGTCTGCAGTGTGTACCTCTGGCTGTGTGTGCCTGCCTGTCTGGTTGTCTGCAGTGTGTACCTCTGGCTGTGTGTGCCTGCCTGGTTGTCTGCAGTGTGTACCTTTGGCTGTGTGTGTCTGCCTGGTTGTCTGTAGTGTGTACCTCTGGCTGTGTGTGCCTGCCTGCCTGTCTGCAGTGTGTACCTCTGGCTGTGTGTGCCTGCCTGCCTGTCTGCAGTGTGTACCTCTGGCTGTGTGTGCCTGCCTGGTTCTCTGCAGTGAGTACCTCTGGCTGTGTGTGCCTGCCTGGTTGTCTGCAGTGTGTACCTCTGGCTGTGTGTGCCTGTCTGTCTGGTTGTCTGCAGTGTGTACCTCTGGCTGTGTGTGCCGGTCTGGCCTGCAGTGTGTACCTCTGGCTGTGTGTGCCTGTCTGGTCTGCAGTGTGTACCTCTGGCTGTGTGTGCCTCCCTGCCTGGTTGTCTGCAGTGTGTACCTCTGGCTGTGTGTGCCTGCCTGGTTGTCTGCAGTGTGTACCTCTGGTTGTGTGTGCCTGCCTGGTTGTCTGCAGTGTGTACCTCTGGCTGTGTGTGCCTGCCTGTCTGGTTGTCTGCAGTGTGTACCTCTGGCTGTGTGTGCCTGCCTGGTTCTCTGCAGTGAGTACCTCCGGCTGTGTGTGCCTGCCTGGTTGTCTGCAGTGTGTACCTCTGGCTGTGTGTGCCTGCCTGTCTGGTTGTCTGCAGTGTGTACCTCTGGCTGTGTGTGCCTGTCTGGCCTGCAGTGTGTACCTCTGGCTGTGTGTGCCTGTCTGGCCTGCAGTGTGTACCTCTGGCTGTGTGTGCCTGCCTGACTGGTTGTCTGCAGTGTGTACCTCTGGCTGTGTGTGCCTGCCTGGTTGTCTGCAGTGTGTACCTCTGGTTGTGTGTGCCTGCCTGCTTGTCTGCAGTGTGTACCTCTGGCTCCTCTGGCTGTGTGTGCCTGCCTGCCTGTCTGCAGTGTGTACCTCTGGCTGTGTGTGCCTGCCTGGTTCTCTGCAGTGAGTACCTCTGGCTGTGTGTGCCTGTCTGTCTGGTTGTCTGCAGTGTGTACCTCTGGCTGTGTGTGCCTGTCTGGCCTGCAGTGTGTACCTCTGGCTGTGTTTGCCTGCCTGCCTGTCTGCAGTGTGTACCTCTGGCTGTGTGTGCCTGCCTGGTTGTCTGCAGTGTGTACCTCTGGTTGTGTGTGCCTGCCTGGTCGTCTGCATTGTGTACCTCTGGCTGTGTGTGCCTGCCTGTCTGGTTGTCTGCAGTGTGTACCTCTGGCTGTGTGTGCCTGCCTGGTTCTCTACAGTGTGTACCTCTGGCTGTGTGTGCCTGCCTGCCTGGTTGTCTGCAGTGTGTACCTCTGGCTGTGTGTGCCTGTCTGGCCTGCAGTGTGTACCTCTGGCTGTGTGTGCCTGTCTGGCCTGCAGTGTGTACCTCTGGCTGTGTGTGCCTGCCTGCCTGTCTGCAGTGTGTGCCTCTGGCTGTGTGTGCCTGCCTGGTTCACTGCAGTGAGTACATCTGGCTGTGTGTGCCTGCCTGGTTGTCTGCAGTGTGTACCTCTGGCTATGTGTGCCTGCCTGTCTGGTTGTCTGCAGTGTGTACCTCTGGCTGTGTGTGCCTGCCTGTCTGGTTGTCTGCAGTGTGTACCTCTGGCTGTGTGTGCCTGCCTGGTTGTCTGCAGTGTGTACCTTTGGCTGTGTGTGTCTGCCTGGTTGTCTGTAGTGTGTACCTCTGGCTGTGTGTGCCTGCCTGCCTGTCTGCAGTGTGTACCTCTGGCTGTGTGTGCCTGCCTGCCTGTCTGCAGTGTGTACCTCTGGCTGTGTGTGCCTGCCTGGTTCTCTGCAGTGAGTACCTCTGGCTGTGTGTGCCTGCCTGGTTGTCTGCAGTGTGTACCTCTGGCTGTGTGTGCCTGTCTGTCTGGTTGTCTGCAGTGTGTACCTCTGGCTGTGTGTGCCGGTCTGGCCTGCAGTGTGTACCTCTGGCTGTGTGTGCCTGTCTGGTCTGCAGTGTGTACCTCTGGCTGTGTGTGCCTCCCTGCCTGGTTGTCTGCAGTGTGTACCTCTGGCTGTGTGTGCCTGCCTGGTTGTCTGCAGTGTGTACCTCTGGTTGTGTGTGCCTGCCTGGTTGTCTGCAGTGTGTACCTCTGGCTGTGTGTGCCTGCCTGTCTGGTTGTCTGCAGTGTGTACCTCTGGCTGTGTGTGCCTGCCTGGTTCTCTGCAGTGAGTACCTCCGGCTGTGTGTGCCTGCCTGGTTGTCTGCAGTGTGTACCTCTGGCTGTGTGTGCCTGCCTGTCTGGTTGTCTGCAGTGTGTACCTCTGGCTGTGTGTGCCTGTCTGGCCTGCAGTGTGTACCTCTGGCTGTGTGTGCCTGTCTGGCCTGCAGTGTGTACCTCTGGCTGTGTGTGCCTGCCTGACTGGTTGTCTGCAGTGTGTACCTCTGGCTGTGTGTGCCTGCCTGGTTGTCTGCAGTGTGTACCTCTGGTTGTGTGTGCCTGCCTGCCTGTCTGCAGTGTGTACCTCTGGCTGTGTGTGCCTGCCTGCCTGTCTGCAGTGTGTACCTCTGGCTGTGTGTGCCTGCCTGGTTCTCTGCAGTGAGTACCTCTGGCTGTGTGTGCCTGTCTGTCTGGTTGTCTGCAGTGTGTACCTCTGGCTGTGTGTGCCTGTCTGGCCTGCAGTGTGTACCTCTGGCTGTGTTTGCCTGCCTGCCTGTCTGCAGTGTGTACCTCTGGCTGTGTGTGCCTGCCTGGTTGTCTGCAGTGTGTACCTCTGGTTGTGTGTGCCTGCCTGGTCGTCTGCATTGTGTACCTCTGGCTGTGTGTGCCTGCCTGTCTGGTTGTCTGCAGTGTGTACCTCTGGCTGTGTGTGCCTGCCTGGTTCTCTACAGTGTGTACCTCTGGCTGTGTGTGCCTGCCTGCCTGGTTGTCTGCAGTGTGTACCTCTGGCTGTGTGTGTCTGCCTGGTTGTCTGCAGTGTGTACCTCTGGCTGTGTGTGCCTGCCTGCAGTGTGTACCTCTGGCTGTGTGTGCCTGCCTGCCTGTCTGCAGTGTGTACCTCTGGCTGTGTGTGCCTGCCTGGTTCACTGCAGTGAGTACCTCTGGCTGTGTGTGCCTGCCTGGTTGTTTGCAGTGTGTACCTCTGGCTATGTGTGCCTGCCTGTCTGGTTGTCTGCAGTGTGTACCTCTGGCTGTGTGTGCCTGCCTGTCTGGTTGTCTGCAGTGTGTACCTCTGGCTGTGTGTGCCTGCCTGGTTGTCTGCAGTGTGTACCTTTGGCTGTGTGTGTCTGCCTGGTTGTCTGTAGTGTGTACCTCTGGCTGTGTGTGCCTGCCTGCCTGTCTGCAGTGTGTACCTCTGGCTGTGTGTGCCTGCCTGCCTGTCTGCAGTGTGTACCTCTGGCTGTGTGTGCCTGCCTGGTTCTCTGCAGTGAGTACCTCTGGCTGTGTGTGCCTGCCTGGTTGTCTGCAGTGTGTACCTCTGGCTGTGTGTGCCTGTCTGTCTGGTTGTCTGCAGTGTGTACCTCTGGCTGTGTGTGCCGGTCTGGACTGCAGTGTATACCTCTGGCTGTGTGTGCCTGCCTGGTTCACTGCAGTGAGTACCTCTGGCTGTGTGTGCCTGCCTGGTTGTCTGCAGTGTGTACCTCTGGCTATGTGTGCCTGCCTGTCTGGTTGTCTGCAGTGTGTACCTCTGGCTGTGTGTGCCTGCCTGTCTGGTTGTCTGCAGTGTGTACCTCTGGCTGTGTGTGCCTGCCTGGTTGTCTGCAGTGTGTACCTTTGGCTGTGTGTGTCTGCCTGGTTGTCTGTAGTGTGTACCTCTGGCTGTGTGTGCCTGCCTGCCTGTCTGCAGTGTGTACCTCTGGCTGTGTGTGCCTGCCTGTCTGGTTGTCTGCAGTGTGTACCTCTGGCTGTGTGTGCCTGTCTGGCCTGCAGTGTGTACCTCTGGCTGTGTGTGCCTGTCTGGCCTGCAGTGTGTACCTCTGGCTGTGTGTGCCTGCCTGACTGGTTGTCTGCAGTGTGTACCTCTGGCTGTGTGTGCCTGCCTGGTTGTCTGCAGTGTGTACCTCTGGTTGTGTGTGCCTGCCTGGTTGTCTGCAGTGTATACCTCTGGCTGTGTGTGCCTGCCTGTCTAGTTGTCTGCAGTGTGTACCTCTGGCTGTGTGTGCCTGTCTGGTTCTCTGCAGTGTGTACCTCTGGCTGTGTGTGCCTGCCTGCCTGGTTGTCTGCAGTGTGTACCTCTGGCTGTGTGTGTCTGCCTGGTTGTCTGCAGTGTGTACCTGTGGCTGTGTGTGCCTGCCTGCCTGTCTGCAGTGTGTACCTCTGGCTGTGTGTGCCTGCCTGGTTCTCTGCAGTGAGTACCTCTGGCTGTGTGTGCCTGCCTGGTTGTCTGCAGTGTGTACCTCTGGCTATGTGTGCCTGCCTGTCTGGTTGTCTGCAGTGTGTACCTCTGGCTGTGTGTGCCTGCCTGTCAGGTTGTCTGCAGTCAGTACCTCTGGCTGTGTGTGCCTGCCTGGTTGTCTGCAGTGTGTACCTTTGGCTGTGTGTGTCTGCCTGGTTGTCTGCAGTGTGTACCTCTGGCTGTGTGTGCCTGCCTGCCTGTCTGCAGTGTGTACCTCTGGCTGTGTGTGCCTGCCTGCCTGTCTGCAGTGTGTACCTCTGGCTGTGTGTGCCTGCCTGGTTCACTGCAGTGAGTACCTCTGGCTGTGTGTGCCTGCCTGGTTGTCTGCAGTGTGTACCTCTGGCTATGTGTGCCTGCCTGTCTGGTTGTCTGCAGTGTGTACCTCTGGCTGTGTGTGCCTGCCTGTCTGGTTGCCTGCAGTGTGTACCTCTGGCTGTGTGTGCCTGCCTGGTTGTCCGCAGTGTGTACCTTTGGCTGTGTGTGTCTGCCTGGTTGTCTGCAGTGTGTACCTCTGGCTGTGTGTGCCTGCCTGCCTGTCTGCAGTGTGTACCTCTGGCTGTGTGTGCCTGTCTGCAGTGTGTACCTCTGGCTGTGTGTGCCTGCCTGGTTCTCTGCAGTGAGTACCTCTGGCTGTGTGTGCCTGTCTTTCTGGTTGTCTGCAGTGTGTACCTCTGGCTGTGTGTGCCTGTCTGGCCTGCAGTGTGTACCTCTGGCTGTGTGTGCCTGCCTGCCTGGTTGTCTGCAGTGTGTACCTCTGGCTGTGTGTGCCTGCCTGGTTGTCTGCAGTGTGTACCTCTGGTTGTGTGTGCCTGCCTGGTTGTCTGCAGTGTGTACCTCTGGCTGTGTGTGCCTGTCTGTCTGGTTGTCTGCAGTGTGTACCTCTGGCTGTGTGTGCCTGCCTGGTTCTCTGCAGTGAGTACCTCTGGATGTGTGTGCCTGCCTGGTTGTCTGCAGTGTGTACCTCTGGCTGTGTGTGCCTGCCTGTCTGGTTGTCTGCAGTGTGTACCTCTGGCTGTGTGTGCCTGTCTGGCCTGCAGTGTGTACCTCTGGATGTGTGTGCCTGTCTGGCCTGCAGTGTGTACCTCTGGCTGTGTGTGCCTGCCTGCCTGGTTGTCTGCAGTGTGTACCTCTGGCTGTGTGTGCCTGCCTGGTTGTCTGCAGTGTGTACCTCTGGTTGTGTGTGCCTGCCTGGTTGTCTGCAGTGTGTACCTCTGGCTGTGTGTGCCTGTCTGGCCTGCAGTGTGTACCTCTGGCTGTGTGTGCCTGTCTGGCCTGCAGTGTGTACCTCTGGCTGTGTGTGCCTGCCTGCCTGGTTGTCTGCAGTGTGTACCTCTGGCTGTGTGTGCCTGCCTGGTTGTCTGCAGTGTGTACCTCTGGTTGTGTGTGCCTGCCTGGTTGTCTGCAGTGTGTACCTCTGGCTGTGTGTGCCTGCCTGTCTGGTTGTCTGCAGTGTGTACCTCTGGCTGTGTGTGCCTGTCTGGTTCTCTGCAGTGTGTACCTCTGGCTGTGTGTGCCTGCCTGCCTGGTTGTCTGCAGTGTGTACCTCTGGCTGTGTGTGTCTGCCTGGTTGTCTGTAGTGTGTACCTCTGGCTGTGTGTGCCTGCCTGCCTGTCTGCAGTGTGTACCTGTGGCTGTGTGTGCCTGCCTGCCTGTCTGCAGTGTGTACCTCTGGCTGTGTGTGCCTGCCTGGTTCTCTGCAGTGAGTACCTCTGGCTGTGTGTGCCTGCCTGGTTGTCTGCAGTGTGTACCTCTGGCTATGTGTGCCTGCCTGTCTGGTTGTCTGCAGTGTGTACCTCTGGCTGTGTGTGCCTGCCTGTCTGGTTGTCTGCAGTGTGTACCTCTGGCTGTGTGTGCCTGCCTGGTTGTCCGCAGTGTGTACCTTTGGCTGTGTGTGTCTGCCTGGTTGTCTGCAGTGTGTACCTCTGGCTGTGTGTGCCTGCCTGCCTGTCTGCAGTGTGTACCTCTGGCTGTGTGTGCCTGTCTGCAGTGTGTACCTCTGGCTGTGTGTGCCTGCCTGGTTCTCTGCAGTGAGTACCTCTGGCTGTGTGTGCCTGTCTTTCTGGTTGTCTGCAGTGTGTACCTCTGGCTGTGTGTGCCTGTCTGGCCTGCAGTGTCTACCTCTGGCTGTGTGTGCCTGTCTGGCCTGCAGTGTGTACCTCTGGCTGTGTGTGCCTGCCTGCCTGGTTGTCTGCAGTGTGTACCTCTGGCTGTGTGTGCCTGCCTGGTTGTCTGCAGTGTGTACCTCTGGTTGTGTGTGCCTGCCTGGTTGTCTGCAGTGTGTACCTCTGGCTGTGTGTGCCTGTCTGTCTGGTTGTCTGCAGTGTGTACCTCTGGCTGTGTGTGCCTGCCTGGTTCTCTGCAGTGAGTACCTCTGGATGTGTGTGCCTGCCTGGTTGTCTGCAGTGTGTACCTCTGGCTGTGTGTGCCTGCCTGTCTGGTTGTCTGCAGTGTGTACCTCTGGCTGTGTGTGCCTGTCTGGCCTGCAGTGTGTACCTCTGGCTGTGTGTGCCTGCCTGGTTGTCTGCAGTGTGTACCTCTGGTTGTGTGTGCCTGCCTGGTTGTCTGCAGTGTGTACCTCTGGCTGTGTGTGCCTGTCTGCCTGGTTGTCTGCAGTGTGTACCTCTGGCTGTGTGTGCCTGCCTGGTTGTCTGCAGTGTGTACCTCTGGTTGTGTGTGCCTGCCTGGTTGTCTGCAGTGTGTACCTCTGGCTGTGTGTGCCTGCCTGTCTGGTTGTCTGCAGTGTGTACCTCTGGCTGTGTGTGCCTGTCTGGTTCTCTGCAGTGTGTAGCTCTGGCTGTGTGTGCCTGCCTGCCTGGTTGTCTGCAGTGTGTACCTCTGGCTGTGTGTGTCTGCCTGGTTGTCTGTAGTGTGTACCTCTGGCTGTGTGTGCCTGCCTGCCTGTCTGCAGTGTGTACCTGTGGCTGTGTGTGCCTGCCTGCCTGTCTGCAGTGTGTACCTCTGGCTGTGTGTGCCTGCCTGGTTCTCTGCAGTGAGTACCTCTGGCTGTGTGTGCCTGCCTGGGTGTCTGCAGTGTGTACCTCTGGCTGAGTGTGCCTGCCTGTCTGGTTGTCTGCAGTGTGTACCTCTGGCTGTGTGTGCCTGCCTGGTTGTCTGCAGTGTGTACCTCTGGCTGTGTGTGCCTGCTGTCTGGTTGTCTGAGTGTGTACCTCTGGCTGTGTGTGCCTGCCTGTCTGGTTGTCTGCAGTGTGTACCTCTGGCTGTGTGTGCCTGCCTGTCTGGTTGTCTGCAGTGTGTACCTCTTCTCTGGCTGTGTGCGTCTGCCTGGCTGGCCTGTAGCATGTACCTCTGGTTGTGTGTACATTCTTAGGGCCGCCCTGGCACTCGCCCCAAGGGGAGCTCTCCGGGTATTGATCATGAGTTTCCCTCTCTCGGTTGTCACCCGAGCCAGTCTGACTGACTGGGCATTCATCCTGCCAGCAGGCTGTGTATCCGAGCCCCGAACCACTGAGCTCCAGCAGGTGCATGAGAGGAGGGGGTGCCGGGCGCGGGGAGGGAAGGGGGGCCACGGGGGGAGCCCCTCGCCTCCATTTATTTATTTACGAGGTGCCCGCTTGATGCCATCCGAGCCACATGCCCCCTGGCCTTGCTACTGGCGATGGGGGGCATGTATCAGCTTTAAATCAGGTACTTTATATGTTTGTTGCAGCTTTACATAGCGCTAACTCCATCCGAAGGGATTGCAGCGCTTTACGTGAGCACCAGTCACATTACAGAAGGTCACCCCACGTCCTCCACTTCTGTCCTCCTCAGCGAGCCTTCATCCTCAAGGTCATGACCTCGGAGACGGGCCCCCCCTCAGCTTCAGGGGGGTGGGCATCTCTTGCACTATGGTTGTGCAATGAAACCCCTTAAGAATGCTGGAACCCCTCGTTAGCGTGGTGCACACACTGGTTCATTTACATGTTCATGTGTGTCCATTAACACATTCATTCACGCAGGCAATTATTTCAATCATTAGCGCACAGATTGATACATGCAGACACTCGCATGTTGCTTCATTCATTCAGATGTTCATTAAAACATTCCTTCACACACTCTTTGCTCCATCCGTTCACTTCTGCACGGGTTCCTTCATCCACCCACCCTGGGCGCTACAATTGGTGCAGATAGCTGCACTTACTCGTCATCCACACATCGAGAGAAATGATAAGTGCAGCTATCGCCCGGCCCGTTCCCCGCCTGCCCCGACCCCCGCCTGCCCCGACCCCCCCCTGCTCTGACCCCCGCCTGCTCTGACCCCTGCCTGCCCCGACCCCTGCCCTCTGCCCCCTGCTGCCTTACCTTTGCCTCCGTTCCTCAGTCCAAAGCTCCTATCCCCTTCCTCCCCTGCTCCTGACGTGACCACGCACGTCGTGGTCGGCGCTACTTTGGGGGACTACTTTTTTAAAAAAAATATCTTTTTAAATAACGTTTATTTTGAAAATGTTTATAGCCTGTAACCATCTACACACCCTGACGTTTTTTATGATGTATCGGGTGTGTAGATTGGCGCAGTGGTTCCTGAGTTTACCCGCCTCAAAGCCTGAAAGTTTCTCCTTTATAATAGTAGTATAGATATACCCGGTACACAATGAATAACCATTGCAAGACGCAGCTCAGTTATTGCCTAGAGTTCTTGGTGTACCTACAAGCCTTATATATTTGTACAACTAGAATGGTTCAGCAGATGTAATGGTATGTTGCTTTAAAAAATGTGTCATACTTAGAAGAAGTTACAGGTGAAAAAGTTGGCACAAATGGCTGTATTTTTCAACTCAATTTCAATATTTTTTTATTTTTAACTGTTGGTTTCTATAAAAAAAAACTTGAAGGACTCAAACAAAGGACCCCATGCCAAATTTAGAAAGTTGTCTACTTTTCCGAAAAATATAGCTTTCTGGGATCCATTATTTCTTTTACACCCATTTCTATCACTAACTGGAAGGAGATTGAAAGCCCCAAAAATTGTAAAAATTGGCTATGTCCCAGTAAAATCCCAAAACTTTGTAGAAACGTTTGGTTTTCTGACAAAAATAAGTATGCCTGTCCCTGAAAGCTGAGAAGATGGTTATTTTCACACCACAAACCCTTTGTTGATACCTTTTGCAGGTAAATAATTAGATGCTTTCTTCCGCAGCACTTTTTTTACATTTTGTTTAAAAAAAATTCAAAGTTTGCTGCATTTTGGCTAATTACTGGGTCCCCTCCAGGGGAATCCACAAACCCTGGATACCAATAGCATCCTCAATGTGTTGTAAGAAAAGAATACAAATTTGGCATGGATACCTTATATGGACAAAACGTTAAAGGGGCCTAAGCGTAAACTACCTCAAATAGCTAAAAAAAGGTATTGGGGTCCTAGCAGCGAAGGGGTTAAATATTAAGGTTTATTAAGCTTTGTTACAAGTTACAGATAATGCCCACCAGGAGCAGAAACTGAATATTGGCTCACCTTGTTCAGCAATGTCTTCTTTCCCCTTAAATGTCAATAGTACCTCGCTTGAACCAACCGCTTCCTACTCCCACTGCATGCCCTTGGACATGCTGATTTAACCACCTTCCACAATTTGGCATTATACAGATTACTTCGATACTGCGGTGAACCCCAGAGTCCTCACAAATGTTGGCTTTACGTATGGTTCTTAATATGCGAGATGTACTACAGCTGTTTCATGTGGAGCACCAGGTCAACCAACACCTCATAACTATGAGCACAGTTTCCTTGGATCTCGTACTCCTACCCGTTGCTCTTTTGTCCCTTAAGATACAAGCAACACCTCCCCACTCACCATTAGCTTTGCATTCTCTATCAATTTCACAGCACACGTTTCTTGCTAACGCAACGAAAGCAGGTTTTATGTATAAACAACACAAACACTTACCAGGCATGCCGTAACAATGTGGTCCGAACTATGACTGCATCTTTAAAATGCACTCTTTTACTACGCATGTCGTTACAACGACTTGCCTTAAAGAAAGTGCTGGAATTTGGAATAGTATAATTCACTCTTCCAACTCCAGTCTGCGCAATGATAGGGAAAATGTTGGACTTTTAAGTCCAACATCAGTCCAATAATGCTTTTCTTAAGATAAGTCGGTGTCACAACTTGTGTGGAAAAGAATGCATTGTAAAGACTCATGCGTGGTTCGGACCACTTTATAAAGGCACAGCATGGATCGAGCCACATTGTAAAGGCTGTTTCCCACAAAAGCACCTTCACTTGTCTTAAGATCACTTCCCATCATTTTGTTTGCTTTGTTGATTAGTCAACACACTGTTACACATACACACTCACAGATTTCCCATCACTACAACTACCCCTCATTGTTACGTGCACCCAGGACTTTGATTGCTCTGTTATCAAGGAAAGAGCCCCTGCTTCATCTAACAAAGGTTTCACTGCCCCAACCTCTCATAGTCTCCACAGTGTCTCTTGGACTCTCTGGTTAGTCTGCCCACAGGACAGTCTTGGCGCGCTTGTAGCAGTAATAGCCTATATCATAGATGACTGCCTTGAACCTCAACACTGCTAAGTCCTCACCACCTACAACACCGGTTGGATGAGACATGGTGACAATATGAGGCACTCTAATTCTGCACTTATCTTCAGCTGACATTACAAGCCTGTACACTCAGCTCTTTATTAAAAGAATCAGAGATGATACTTTATTTGATTTAAAAAAATCATAATAGGGTGGACTTACCACCATGCAAGCGGTATATACATCATAAAAGCAACACAAAATCAGCTTTAAATCAAGTTAGGAATTAATATCATGCTATACATAAAATAGCGGGAGAAAGGTCTAAAAGGAATAAAACGAATGATGTGAGTTCTTGCTGGGGACACGTTAATTTTGACTCACGATGAAAGTGAAAAAAAAATAAAAAGTATAGAAGAATAATGGTAGTTCAAACAAGAGGCTCGTTTTTTTTATTTTTAAAAACCTTTATTTAACATTTGCAATCAAATACAGACACGGGCCTACAACCCCCAGGGCTGGCCGCTAAGCATTTCAGCACGTTATTACAATCCAATGTCAGACCCATCCTCCCTGGGGAGCATAGGAACTCCATCCACAAAGCACATCGGTTGCAAAAGCAGTTCAACTCGGAAACAGGATTGGAGGTTTTCATTTTGTATATAAAAAGGTGAAAGGATCAGGTGTCGTACAGTGTCTCAGAACACAAAAGGTGGGGAGCAAAAGAACCAAGTGTCCAAAATAAGTTCGCTATCATGTAGGTCAGCGGCGTTAAGACATACGACATCGGGATAAGTAGCACACTATTATTCGTCTACGCCATCATTATTGTCCGCCCCACAGCACCAGAACCTCAGAAAGGTCAAGGTACAGATGTAGAAACAAGGATGTAAGGGAAGCCGAACCCACTACACTAACCCGGAAAAGGAAAAAGAAAGAAAAGACAAGGGAAGAGAAGGAAGAAAAGAGGCCATAGAACAAAAATAAAAACGAAACACCCACCCCCACACGCCCCCACCCTACACCCCTGCTGATGACTACGGCCACCCCCCTGCAGCGTGCCTGTCGCCCAGTAACCAGAACCCGAAATATAGTAGAAAGGGAAAGAAAGGAAAAGGCAAAGAACCCCACACAATGAGGGAAATCGGAGGAGGGCATAGTTCTACGGGCTCCCGGTCTCCTTCCCTCGTCGTAGCCAGCCCCGCCCCGTACTCCGGATAGGTCAATAATAAACAATCCCGTTAAACATAGTGCCACAATGAGAGATTCGGAGAAGAATCTCAACCCTGGCCCCGTCGATCAAATTCACTGAAGTCATCAATTAAGGAAAGCACTTCCCACAAAGAACTGTCAAAGTCTATCGAACAGGAGTACACAGATGAGAAAAGAACGGCAGGTCCCGATGTAGATGGCTGGTTCCAATGTTGACCCTCCCTGCCTCCAAAGCCAAGTTTTACCCCATCCGCCATCTTGAAAGACCGACAGGGGAGGGGAGTCGACGCGGTCCGAAACAGCAAAGGATAGAAAGTGGAAGGATCCAAAATGGAGACAACATGTAAATGTTCCGGGGGATACACAATCGGGGGTTCCAACGGTTCCGTGGGGTGTCCAGGCACAGTACAGTCAGGTAGATCCACTCCAATAGGGGCAAACACTGCTTCCATCGCCGGGTCAAGATACACCTCCGAGACATCCATTGAAAAGCGGGCTGGCTGCCGGGTCGCGGGCATCGAGTCAGGATCCGGTTTCATGCCTGTGAGTCCATCCGTCGCAGACAACAAACTGCAAGTCTGGACTTCAATAGTTCCCTTAAGTGCCATGAGTGCCTCCAGCACCGTACGCAGTGACGGGCCATTTCGAGCCTGTTCCGCTAGATTCGTTTCGTCCTCCAACATGGTGGACCCCACGGAGAGGCGCCTTCCCCGGGGCAAAATTAGGCGGCGCAGGAGTAAGCCATGAGGGACTGACGGTTAGCCAGCAGTAGTACGCAGCGAGGCACCGACCCGGGGGAACGGCGATGTGAATGCCGAGCCCCCGGTCAGGGACCCCCCACACAGCACCGTGCGTCACTCGTCACCTCACCTTCTGTAGGGCACCAGGGGGTTGATGGTAGCAAAACAATCAAAAAAGTCCGAGTGTTCCAGAGACCGGACCCAACCACCTTCAGCAGTACGTTGTTATTCAACTCGGACCCAGCAGAGCCAGCACTCGAGACCCCGGCTTCTCTGCTGGGTTAGGCCTCAATGAGACCATCGACGTAGCTCCGCTCCACAACGGCGGAGAAACTCCGGGATTGCACCACTGGAGTGCGGGTCGGATCACACACACAGATCCGGTGCAGGCAATCAGGATAAGCAACAGGATGTTAGAGCAAAGGACGGAGGTCAGCGGAGCCGGGAGACTAAGCGGCTATCTTGGATGGTGTCGTAGCTCCTGAGGCTCGTTATTTTTAACTCATAATTACAAAAAGACAACTGTTTGGAGAAGAGGGGAAGAGAGTGGAAAAGTCTGTGGCCTGCCAAAGTTAGGCCTATTGTCCAGAGACCTCTTTGGATGCGGCCCTTTTTTCCAGCTCTATTGCGGCGAGATTCAAACATTTTATGGTTTTACATGAGAGTTCTATCCAAGATCCACCTAGGCATCTTATCACCGCCGCTCTGCAAGTTCTCACCTGGGCTTCTCTTAAAAGAGATCGAAGAAGCGTTTTTCTTAGCTTTTGAAGTGCCGGACATATGCATATAAGGTGCAGTAAAGACTATGCGCCGTTGCCACAGAGGCGGCAATCGAGAGTTGCCCACAACCATAGCCATTTGAGAGTGAGGTCTTTTGACGAGAAGCAACCCAGCCTTAAAAGGCTTCATTTCCTTTTGTAATGGCCCCTGAAGCATTCTTTCAAATAATCCTGAGGTTTTAGGTGGGTATATCACGGTAAAACGATCCAGTCGTGGCTTTTTCCAGCCACTGCTGCTTTATCCATTAGTAGTGATGTTTGTTTGACTGCTTTCTTGATTATCAGTTTGAAGGCGGAACAGGTCATGGGTAAACGCCAAGATTCTTCTAGTTTTAATGCCTCCAAAGCTTGCCTCAAGATCTTGTATGTTGAGTCTGGTAGCCCGGCCTGTTTTTCGACTTCTAACCAGCAAAGGTGGGCCAGGGATTCGTCTTCTGCTTCCCTCATACGCCAATAATACTTGGCGAGCGCTCCTTGTCTTGTTGGGAGCTGGTTAGTAAGACCGAACTCCAAACAAATTTGGGATTGCGAAATATGTCTCGGGATTGAGAAAAGAGATTTGAACAGCCTGGATTGGGCGAAATTTAACGCTGTGGCGTCCCGGATTGCCAGTAGTTCAGAGCCGTATGTCAGTGATGGCAGAAATTTGGCGGCTACGATATTAAGAATGTGGCCGGTGGAATATCCGTTTAATTGCTTTTGAACAGTTTTGAAAGCAAATTGAAGCTGCTTGGCTTTGGATTCCCCCTGTTCTAGGTGCTGTTTAAACTTTAATCGGTGGTCGAATAAGATTCCTAGGTATTTATAATGGTCTACCTGGATTAGAGGGGTAGAATTTATCTTCCAGAGGAAAGTTTTTTTTCTTTTTTTCTGGAGCCACATAAGCATATGATATTAGTTTTCTTTAGGTTTGTAGTCAGTTGTGTGTCCGAGAGGTACTGCGACAGTTTGGAGATCAAGCGTTGTAGACCGATGGGGGTTTTTGAGAGGAGCACAATGTCATCTGCGTATTGGAGACTTGTTATAGGTGAGTGGGCCAATTTTGGTGGGTCTCCCTGGATGGTGCTCAGGGCGCTTTCTAGGTCCGCGGTATAGATGTTAAAGAGGCTGGGGGCCAGAACGCAGCCTTGCTTTAAACCGTTGGTTGTATGGAACTTCCTTGTCAAGCGTCGACCATCTCCTTTTCCTACTTGGACATAGGTATCTGTATAGAGCTCAATAATTGCTCCCAGCAACTTTGGCGGCATGCCCCAGGCTTTCACTTTAGCTCAAAGATTAGATCTTGGCACTTTGTCAAAGGCCGCTTTTAGGTCCAGGAAACAAGTGTACAGTGGGGTGGAATTGTAGATAGCTTTGTTAACAAGGAGGGTTAGCACAGATAGATTGGTCAAGGTGCCCAGTCCTGGCCGAAAGCCTGTTTGTGTCCGGGGAATTATCCCTGTACTGCTCACCCAGGATTCCAGTTTTACCAACAAGTTGGAAGCGTAGATCTTGATCTCCACGTCTATTAAGGCTATAAGCCTATAGTTGTTAGGGTCTGAGCGGGACCCAGATTTATAGATTGGATGCAGAATGCTGCCTCTCCATGATTCGGGAATGTTCCCGGTCTTTAAACTCTGACCAAATAAAGGTGTCTTGCCCAAAACATTGGGTCTTTCCTAAATAAGGCGTTGGGAAGCCTGTTTGGACTGGGCGCTCCGTCTGCTCTCAAGGATTTTATGGTATTTGAGACCTGCTATAGTGAGAACAATTCCATGTCTCCTGTAGTCTTTGATGTCGGTAAATTCCCAGTGATTTTTGGAACTGGCATTTTACTCGGGCTGGAGCGGGGACGCTCCAAAAGATGCTTGGCGTTATTGTCCATAAATGAATTATACGAGGAATTGTATAATTAGTCGATGTGACTACTCCAGAGCTGGTCCGTCATATCTGAGTTAAACTGGCGATGTTTGCCATTTAGCATAAAGTTTATTTTTGCCCAAAAATCTTTCGAATTCTTCAATTTGCTTGCATGGAGTATGGAGCACGCTAGTTTTTCCCTGTGCATTCGCTTGGCCGGATTAATCTCTCTTTTTAGTTCATTTTTTAGAGATTCGATTGTATTCAGCGTGGGTTGTGTGAGCTGGGGATATTTTTTGCGTTCGGCCCTGAGGAAAGCGTTTATTTGCCTTTTTAGTTGGCGCAGTTTCAGTGTATACCATTCCCCACCTCTTTTCCTCATAGGTTTGCGTCCTCTGTTTTTGGATTGGTGTTTCTTATTGATCTCCATTACGAAGTTTTCCCAGGTTTTGACTATGTCTCTCGATGTTTCAGATAGTTGGAGCAATTCGTGGCATGATGCCATTAAGATAGAGAGATTTCCTTCGTTCCAGTTTAGCCGTTTTAGGTTAAAGATTTGTGTATTCAAGGACAAAGGCACGGCCTTCTCTGACTTTGTGGGTTGAATGGTCAGGATGAGGGTCTGTGGAAAATGATCGCTTTCTAAGCGTTCCTGAATCCGGAAATCGCTAAAGTGGTGGAATAGGTCGGGGTCAGCCAGGGTGTAATCTAAGGTAGAGACTGAGTTCTTTGAGACCCTCGTATGTACGGCTGGTCTGTCCAGGTGGCCTCTCCCATTTAGGGTGTACAGATGAAGAGCTTCCAGTTCAGAGGCACATTTCCTTCCCAATGCACTTTGTCTGCATTGATTGCCCTGCCGTGGCTCGATGTGAGCGGGGAGGGTTCCCTCCTGTCCACGAGTTAGGTTCAGATTAAAATCTCCCGTTATAATCATGTTTTCGCTTGGGTAGGTTGATTTCAGTGTCTTGATTGCAGTGACTAGTTGTTTTATCCTTTTCCCTTTATGTTTTCTGCTAGGGTGCATGTAGAGATTCACGATCAGGAGGCCCAGGTTAGGGGAAACTTCCACCTTGATACATTGCATCCATGTAGAGTCTAAGTCGATGCAAATTGGTGACCAGGTGAAATCTGTTGATGTGAAGATGGATAGGCCCCCTTTGGCCCTACCGGAACATCCCTCGTTCTGGGCTAGTTTTTGGTCTGCCATATTTCTTGAAACAGTAGTATATTAAATTGGGTTATGAACTCAATAAAGTCGTCTTCCTCCAGCTTTGTATTTAAGCCATTGATGTTCCATGAGCAGATCATGCAGCCCTGCTTTTCCCCCATTGTTGGTCTACTATCAATTCAAGATGCGTTCCTGTGGGATTGTGCCCTAATAGTGTGTTGGGGCCTATCGGGCATATCTGCCTCTTGGTGAGCGAAAGTGATTGTAATTTGTCTTAGTCGCTGCACTTCCACTTCGGTACTGCTTCTTAAATCTGGCCCTTTGGTATTTTTTAAAAGGCTTATTTTTGGGATTTGTTTACGCAGCAGGCTGGGATGTTGTGCAGGCTCCACTATTTTTAGTTCAATGCCCCATGCGGCGAAAACCTCCCTGTGAGACAGGATTTGATCTGTGATGGTATGATTGGTCCAAGTTGTAATCGTTGAGTCTGAACCTAATTGAAGAGGGTTAGGTTTGAACTCTATTGATTCAAGGTCGCTCAATTTTAAGTAACGTAGGCCTGGGAGTTCTTCTAGAAGTCTTAAAATGGCCCCTCTATTCAGGATGTCATAGGACCCTCTTGAACAATATTGTGGAATAAACTCGATTTTGTTGCTTGACATGGACCGCTTTAGGATTTCTGGTCGACTGCTCTCTTCATTAGGTGGAGGGGCCGTTCCTGCCTGGTCAACCTCTAGCTCTGATGTGTGTGAATTTGCCATCTGTACGCTGTTGGCGAGGTCTTGTCCATTGAGGCCTGGAACATGAAATTTGCCGCCCTGTGTGTCTCGTGAGTTGACTCCCTTGATCTTTGCGGCATTAACTAAGAAACTTGACTGTTGATATCTGGGACTTGGCTAGATGAATTCTTGTCGCTTAATTCCGTCCTTTGATTGATGTTTATGTTGATTCCAGGTTCTTGAGGTGGTACCTTACAATCTGGTTTTTGTCCCGCAGGTTTAAAGATACTGAACACTTTTAATGCGTTCTGATTTGTCGTAGTGTGACCTGTTGCTCCTTTTGAAATTGAGGGTGCCTTGGTGGGTGAAAAATCCCTCGGCGTGGTCCCTTGCTCTGACATTGTTTTAGTTTGGAGTGGGACGCACTCGGAGTGCAGTTTATCTTCCTTGATCACGGAATTATTGATGTATTTATCCGGAGAGGTTTGAGGGGCCCTTCAGTTGTGTACTTTTGCGTTTCTGGCTTTCCTTAGTTACTTCCGTTCTCTCTTTGTAAGCATTGGAGCCTGTTTGATGTGATTAGCGGTTGTCACGACGTTGAGAGTTGGCTCCTGAGTTAACTCGGCTGCCTCTATACGGTTAACCAGGTTGTTGTCGTCTAGGCTTTCTGGCGACCTCTTTTCCTTTGCTGGGGGGGAGTGTGGATAGTCTTGCGATTCCGGGCTCTCTTCACTCCTGCTAGCAATGGTCAGCCTTGTCAGACTACCGTGGTCCTCTTTAGAATGCTGATTGCCGGTTGGATCACTTGATGTTGAGGTTGTTTCCGTGGGGGAGTCTTTTGACGAGTCCTTAGCAGCCCCCAGTATTTGAGTCATCAGACTGGGTACTGTGGCCAATTTGTCTATTATATTGGAGCAGTGGCAAGTGTAGAACGTATGATCTTTATTCAATTGAACCTTGGTAATCATGGTTTAAGTCTTGAAGGTTTGCTTAAATCCCCTGGACGTGACACGCCAGGAGGTGGAGCAGGTCGACTTGAGTGTCCAATTTGTCCGCGTGGTAGGACATGGCGGCTCCTATGGTTTCCATTGTCTTTAATAATTGTGGCCAAATGGAAACCGTTTGACTGTTCTCTGGCGATTTCCCCCAAGAGAGTCTCTGAATTGAGATCGATGATATAGCAGAGTAGACTAAGTGGTGTGGTTGGATGAGATGCTCACGCATTTGGTCGCACCTTGGGCTTTTGTCGGTGCTCCCTTCCTTCCCAGGACCTTGGTTGTGTTGAGCTGGTAACTTGCAACAGCTTTGTTTGAGTTTTTCAGTCTCAATTGCTGTTAAATTTGGTTGCTGTAGCTTTGGTATCGGACTATCTTTGATAGCATTGGTGTCTTCCGTGACTCGTCTGGTGGAAAGAGAGCAGTGCTTTTTTTCCAAGCTCAGCGTAGGATGACTGGACATTGCCTGTAAGAGTTTGCCTGTGGCGTAGAGCACCGTTTTTCAACGCTGGGATACACCTGAAACTGCGGAGGGGATTCCTTAGTTGTAGTCGTGGATGTGTTCTGAATTGGATGTGCATTCTGCAAACTCGGCTCTTGAAAAACCGAGTCATCAGCTGCGTCCGGGGCCCAGTGTGCTAGGGCGCTCGCCGGCAGTATGTTGGTCATTTGTGGTGGCTGAATGGATGGTACCCTCTTAACTTGCTCTAAGTCTTTAGCTATTTGTTAAATCTTTAAAACGTTTGGCCAGAGAGGGCCGGACCCCTTGCACCAAGAATTCCTTCTTGACTTTGTAGTCTGGGCTTTGCTGGGTTCACTGTAACACCTTGACCGATATGGTTGTGATACGGACCGTTGGGCTTCGTTATTTGTGCCCTCCGTGTAAGCGTTATGTTGTAAGCTGTTGCATTTAGAGCTGGAGTCTTGTAGTGGGGGTACCTTCCCGCTCCCACCCCCAGTGGAAAGTCTTTGACAAACTTTGAGGAAGTCCGTGATCAGTGCCCTTTTGCTTGCTTTTAAATCCTGGGCCTGTTCACTATGTGCCGGGAGTGATGTTACATCTCTCAAATTTTTTCCCTCATTATTCACTGCAGGGTTGCTGGTTGTGCTGTCATTGTTGTTGATCCTGTTGGCTCCTTCATCCGAGCTTAGTAAACTGGGAATGTCAGATTGATATTGCGTGCCCCGGGGGGTTTTTGCGAGGTCTGCAGAGTCAGTTGCGAGGGCTGTTGTACTAAAGCCTTGAACTTCCTGGGCTAACTTTGTGGGACTCTTACCCCTGCCCATGGCTGTCCCTTCGGCTTCCTCCCCCACCTCTTCCGCCACCCCGTTGGTGGTCGTACATGGGGGACCCCTTTAACTTTCTTTGTTTTCCCCTGTGATGTGGATGCTATGGTGTCCTCGCCTCGTAGTCTCCCCGACCTCATGCTGCTATGAGGAGGGCAGTGCAGATTGACCCTTTGATTGATGATAAGGTGGTGGGACGATATGCAGGCTGCGTTGATGAAACAATGTACGCCTTCTTAGTTGCTTTGTTACTTGTGTCTCTGTTAGCCGTTAGCTGTTGGCTTTTTAACTCTGTTCACTTTTGTAGTAAGTTTGTGATGAGTTGTGGCGAATAGCGTTGAAGGTTTGTTGTCGGTTTATCTGGTTTGCTCTCTAATTTGCTGCTAGTTTGGTTTTGCCACTGATGAATTAAAGTGGCAGAGGACCGCAAATGGCGGAAAATAGCAGCAAACTGCGAACTGCAAGTGGCGAGTGGCAATTGGGCAACGGTGGGCAAACAAGCGGAGCACACGGAGGGCCACAGGCTGGGAGGACCTAGTCAACCCGCCTCCCTGGGTCCACCCCCGGCTCTTACTTTGCGGCGACCTCTAACGGCTGCCGCGCTTGCTTTCATCTTTCCCTCCCTCCAACCTCCGCCTTTCACCTTACATGCACCTATTCGCCTGTTTTCCAAGGCGCAGTTGGCATCTCCTCCTCTGCCTTCTCTGAATGCAAGAAAGTTTGCCAGGTGTTTTGCGGGGGGGGGCGGCCCGACCCCACCGGATAACCCACGGGATAGCTCACTGCGGCTCCCGGCTTCCAGCTCCCGGCTCCCGCCTCCGTCGGGCCGCTCCCGCTACTCCCGTGTTTTTAAATCCTCAAGGAGCTACTGAAGCGGCTCCTGAGCTCCTGGGCAACTCGCTATGATTCCCACCTCTCTCGGGCTGCCCCCGCCGTTCCGGCGGCGTTTCAGCAAAGAACGTCGCCTGCACCCGCATCTGGAAACCGCCGTATCTGTCGGGGTCTATGTGAGGCGGTAGCGGTCGGTGGTCAGCTCTGGCGCTGGCTGGCGGGCGACGTGAATCTGCGGAGTAGCGAGAAGGCGTCTGTCCTCTGCACATGCGTGATGCGAAAGGAATCAGTCTTACTTTACAGCCCCTCTTCAAGTTGGAGTATTTGGAAAAACATTCCATCCCTTTGGCCAAAAGCAGTCTATAAAAATAATTTTTTTCTCACACACTGAGTGTGAACTGATTTCAATGGTCCCCAAGCATGTGAAAATTATTCCTTGCTCTGTTTCCATGGTGTTGTAGTGTTCTGTTATGTAGAGGCAACACATCTCTGGAGGGATTGTCTGCTCCAGATAGAATTTAAATGTCAACAAAATTAACAGAAAATAAAATGTGTTAAGAAGCACTGAAAATAAAAAGAGCAACAAATTAGTTTGGAGAGTTCCAAATGGTATGTTCCTTCCTATGATTAGAAATGCCAGACCAAGCGAGCAATAGACCAAGTGTGTAGAGATTTGCTGGTTGAGGTGGAACAACAAGGAACCAGATACACCAGACAATTTAAGTACTTTGGATTGACGTATGAGTGCAATCCCTCCACCATGTCTGGCATTAGAGTACTCAAGTGTGCCCTCTACGCCGGGGTGGGGTGACACACGGCGTCCCTCCAGAACTTGGTTCACAGACATAACAGCAGTTATAGTAATAGTCTTAACCAGCAGAAAGAAGATCAGACGGGGAATCACTTAGACATGGAAACATTTCTTTTTTTGGTGGGTTTAAAACATTTTTTATTGATTTTAAAAACAAAATAACATTATAATTCATTAACTTGCCCCTAGCCCCCTAAATAAGGAGATAGATGTGAGTCACACTTTGTACAAACAAATATAAACCCATACATAACATTGGATCACTTAAACAGCATATTTGGCACTATTGCATCAAATTATAACAGAACAGCATCACAGAGATATCTAAAGAGTATTAATCAATTGTCCCCTCCATATTTTGCCCCGATTCATGGTCTCCTACTTCCTGTTGTATCCGGACTTCTACTAAGTACCATTCCACCCTGACATGGACTCATTTCTGATGAGTGTTTCAGATCCTCTCTTGACGTTATCATTGTCCCTGCCATGGTGATAACCTTCCAGGGTTGCACTCACATGGGGTTCTGAATTCCTTCTGGTATGGTGATCGTTGATTAGTACTGTGTCACCTTCTTAGGTTGACCAGGAACCTCTCACCTGCTGCCATACGTGTTGTTATAACGTCAGACCTGTTGGCTCTACTGATGAGTCCCCTCAGGAAGTTTTCTATAGTTGTAATCATTTTCTCCAGGTTTAGGTGGACATCTTTAAATGCCGTAGTCTATCTCTGACAGTGGATATTTAGTTAGTGCACTCATTGTTGACCATCAAACGTAGATACCCCGGAGAACAAAAACATCTGTATTAAATTAGATACAGCATTTCACATACTTCGTCTGTGATGAGTGGTGTTGGCCGCTCTGGCTTCCTGTGCCTGACACAGCTGGCAGCTAGTGATCACCAGTTCCAAAGCCAATTTTAGTCTTTCTTTGGTTTTCACTATACCCTGATGACCCTAGTGAGCAAGTTGATGTTACTCTTTCACAAAGTAACGACGGGATGGTAATTTTGTTACCTCTGACAATTGATCCACAGCTAGTTGCACTTAGTTCATTTCTGATACCCCAGAGTACCATTATGGTGTTTGGTATTGACACAAACGTCTACCGCATATTGTTCGTTAAGGCCTGTAGAGAAGACTGCAGGCATGTGTTATCCAGTTACCTGCAGCTACTGCTGCTGTATCCTGTAGAGTGATTGCCCTCAGCCATGCCATTCATGGGATCCGGTTGACAAGTTCCTCCACTTCTTATGGTCTGCTCTTTGTGTTCTTTCGTTAAATATTAGACTCGCTGGTGGCCATCTGCCCGATCTGGGAATCACCGCAGCGTGTTTCTCTTGAAAATGCTGACTCAATTGTCCTATTGGGACCAGGAGGAGACTGTTGATTGCTTCTTAAAGGCGTTGGGTTTGGAGCATGAATTACTTTCAAGGTGATCTGCAGCAGGGCAGGTGCCAGTACATTTTTGGTATCTTGTGGCTGTTATTACATCTGTTTTGTGAACTGTGATTGCTCTCTTAAGTGGTTGCAAGCTTTTGCTAATTCATGTCTACAAGGAATAAGTCCTGTTTACCTGGATTCCTGCAAGGGATTGGTCAGATTATACCCTTCTGGTGAATGAATTGACTTGCCTCACGTTTGGTTAACCACTTGGGACTTGATTTGAGAGTGTGAAGGGTGGTAGTGATAGAGCGCGCAGGTCACCCGGGTCACAAGTTTACCAATTTTCACCCCGCGTACTGGGCCCTGACGCGAGTGACCAAAACTAAGTTTACAGTGAACCGGGTGATTTCTTGCACGCTACTATGAGTAATTCGGGGGGTGACTCTTTCACCACTTGCTATCCATGTACCTGACTTACCACAGGCACATTACTCCCAACGGATCAGGAGCTAGCAGTGGACAAGTGACAGGTTTCCTAGGAAAGAATATACTTTATGAACAAAAATACATTTTCCACTCTTATAATCTGTAAATAACCACAGACACCTGATGGGGTTAAAAGTTTTATCTAATGATTTCAAAGTAAATATGCCAGGATAAGCAAGATACAAAATAACACATCAAGCATTAGGATCACAACCAAAATATAACTATGAATTAGAGCAAGGATCATTGAGTATAAGTGAATACCAAGGGATATGAGTATTTAGAGAACACGCAATTCAACATAAGTATGAACTAAACGAGAGACCTAAAGTGTGTACTTGGACTAAACTATTTATGCTATTCTTACTACGTTCACTGCAACCATGCTAAGGGAAAAGGGGAAAACGGGAACACACTAATAAAATATGACAGTTCGCTATTTCCCTACAGGTGGGGAGAGAAGTGGAACAATTCTAATAATCAATTGCATATAATTTGCATTTCAAGGAGATAGGGCAATATCGCAGGCAAGAGTGCTTTATTAAGAAAAGGAGAGAAAGTGAGAGAAAGACGCGAACCCACAAGCAATATTGACCTAATTAGGAATGGAGACTAACCCTGGCCACGGGTCAGTTTGGAAGGACGGGGACAAGGACCCTCAGAAAAGGAATGCCAGAATGCGAGCAGGTACAGCTCACGGACAGTCAGGACAGGATACCCCTCAGGATTTGGGTCAGGACTGGGCTTCACCAAGGTACGACCAACACCCACAGCTTCGGAAGCAACGCCTACGTTACCCCTCTCTGCAAGTAATCCGCCAGTAACCCCGATTGGGTTTTCGAATTTCCCAGCAAAGTGCTTCGCCAGCACTTAAGACTATTTCCACCCCTAGGAGTTTGTGGAAAGTATGGACAGAGTGCTCCGCAGCACTCTAGATTGAGCACCTATAGAGTTCGTAGGTCAGTGACAGGTCTGCTACTCGGACAAGTCGGACAATTTTCCTAAGCTAAACTAGGGCAGTTATACTGTTTGGGGACCCTTAGACCACCCACCAATGTTGCAAGTGACAGTTTCTCACATTATGATTGGTCAGGAGAGGTGACCTGGACATTGTCACCTCCTAGAATTCAGTGTTCCCATCATACATATTTAATTTTGCTTATCCGCCCCTTGGGTTCACGTTCCCATCCATAGGAATACAGTAGAAATTGCGAGAGCACAAGGTATAGCAACATTGTCTCTTCGTTTCAAGCTGATTTTCATCGTCTTGTGCTGGGTTCTCAGGCGCATTGGGCTTCAGGAGCCAGCTGGCTTGTTTCAGCTTCTGCGCAGTAGAGTTTCTCCCAGGTCACATGGCAATACCCAGAGGAGCCTCATCATGGCGCCGGTTATGTATTTTCCAGCCCCCAGAGACGTGATACATGAAAAGTAAGCGAGAACAAATTAAAATCACACATAAAAATGATCACACTGTATACCGTGAAAAATCTTACATACCCCTTACTTTATAACAGCAATAGTATTAAAGTTTAGTGCGAAAAGACAGATAGGCTAAAGCAGCAGTTGCAAGCGTAGAGCGTGGTGAGAGTCAAGCGGCCATGTTTGCAACAGTGCGCATGAGAACAGATTCCCTCCAGAATGCAAGTGCGTCACATCACATGGGTATGACTGACGCATGCGCAGACGGAATTTCAGCGAAGCGGCCATTTCTTTAGTGCAAGCTTTGTGAAAATGAAAAGACACATAGGCAAGCCTCTTGGGGACACCCGTGTGTTGGGGAAAATACTAAATACAAGACGGACAGTTGGATTAATATGATTATAAGTTGAACAAGGTTCATGAGTGAGAGCAAGTCGCTTTACGTGCGAATCCTTGCTCCATCAATCCCCTCTTTGATGATATTTACTATCATCACTATACAACGGAAACAGATGCCAACTCTCACTCTTCCATGTCATTCATTTCTATCTCAACAAACTTATTGTTGATTTTTCTTTCGGCTTCTCTATGAGAGTGGTGATTCTTGACCTTTTTGTATATTTCATTCCTCAATTCTTCCAATTCTAATTCATCAATGTTTCTTTTCACCCCTCTCTTATTTGCAGTGGACCTCCTTTTGCATTTTTGACATTTACAACAGATGAATATTATCAGAACAACCACACCTATTCCGATTATTGGCATCAGTATTTTCCACAGAATGTTTCTACCTAGGTTAGAAAACCAACTACCTATTGAGGAGAGACCTCCAGTCAGTCTCGTCCAGGCACTGTCAACCTCTAATGGTTTGAGCTCTTTTTCCAAATTAGTTATATTTCTTACATATCTTTTTAGTTCGATACTTTTGTCAGGTATGTAGGTGCAACAATGTTGCGCCTTCAGCATTCTACAGACTCCGCCCTCTTTTGCCAATAAGGTATCAAGAGCAAGGCGATTTTGCAAAACCATTGATCTGATCGCAACCATTTCAGTATTGACCAACAGGAATCCAGCAGCAGTGTCAGTTGACAACCGATCCACTACTGTAGACAATTTGCAGATTCTATGAGTGTTCAGAACTACCCCCATTCCAGGTATCAGTGCACTAAAGATATCACCTATAATTTCACCTACACTTTCACGTTTACTACGCACTAAGCCATTAGTTTCTTCATCATTGCTTCCAGCAGCATTATTCACATGGTATATTTTCGGGAAAACAATGCCAAAGTAGCAGCTTCCATACCAGTGATCCAGCAATTTGAAATAAGCCTTGTTCCCACATATATAATATATTCCGGGAAACGCAGGTTCTGACCCATTTTTAAAACCCCAACCTCCAATTACCTTATAATTATGTTCACACTCGCTGGAACCAATGAATACATTGTTATAATATTCTGTCCTTTCCCTATGGATACAAAGTTTTCCTTTTCGTTCAAAATCCAGCAACAAAGCAGGATTAGCTTCGCCTTGTGAGGTGTTATCCATGTGCTCGGCCCACCTAGGGACTCTATCCTTTTCATCATTTGCCTTTTTCTGAAACTTTTCCCTCCTTCTATCTGCCATCTTTATGAACATCTTTTCCTGCTCATGCAGAGAACAGGTCAGATTAGCTTGTCTTGCTTCATCTAAATCTATGTTACCTATAGTCAGAAAGTATTCTCCCATATAACGTGTTATGTCACTTTTAATATGTACAAGGTTCAGGTGTCCTCTAATAGGAAGTTCAGAGAACACTACGTCAGCATTTGAATAGTAGTACTGCAAAGTGCTTCTATAAAATAAGCTAGCTAATATACTGCAGGAAATTCCATAGGTTAGGGGCAAGTGGTGGTATGTCACACCTTCAGCTACAGAAGTGGGTAGCTGCATGCAGACATAGCAGTCTTCTATTTCCATAGCTTCTACATAATGCACTAACAAGTTAGCGAAAACATTTAAATGCGTCCTGTTTTTCATTTTGTGAAAGTGCAGATCTCCCTCATCTGATGCTTCTAAATTCTGTCGTGTGAGTCTTTGCCTAACTGGATTGTCATGTCGTTCTAAGCTTCGTGGTGTTTCTACAGTCTGTACAGCTCCTACGTCTACTGCTTCTGGTTCAGTCGGGGACAAGTTAGGGTCTTTACTTATCATGAAAGGTATGAAAACTGTAAGTCCTATCCATATCACTATTAACATGGCTATACTACACAAGCATATTTTACAGCAAGTTTTACAGCACCCAAATCTGGATCCCCCAGCTACGCTTGAATCGGACATTTTAGCTTACAGGTGGCTTTTGCAACCCCTCTTCTTCTCGTTACACCAAGGCTTCGCTCTGTTCTGTCTCAAGGAGGGTCTTCGTCCGAACTCCGATCAGTGATTGACTCCTCGTCACTTTTGCCACTGTGATTGGGCTCATCAATTTCTTCCAGTACCAGGTATGTCCATTCGGGGCTCCGGTACAGTTTATTTTGTTTCTTCACTCTGTCGCTCTTTCTCAGAAACTTGCCTCGGGCTGGTTTTCTTTCACCTTCAGCCCTCTCACGGTCTTTCAGTTTCTCCTCGACAGTTTTTATTCGGAGTCTTAGCCTTTTGACGTACCTGGGTGTACTTTTGCTTCTGTGACTTTCAGTGGTCGAGGACACTTGGCCTTCCTCGTGCACTCTTTTATTTTTCTCCTTGTGCTTGACAGAGTCTATTTCCCTCCCTGTCTGACTAGTTCCAGGTCTTTCATCTATTTCTTCTGCCTGGTCCTCAAACTGGTCCTGTTCAGGTTCGCTTTGTAGGTTTTCTTTGCTTTTAGGTGTACTGGATTCTGATTCCTGAACACGTTCATCTATTTCTATCTGCTCTGGTTCATGCACTTCGTTCTCTTCACTGTCTTCCGCATGAACTTCGGCCCTTACCACTATCTGTCCCTTCCCAGACTCCGGAGTTTCAGGTGGAGTGTTGACGTCTTGATCTGTCCCTACTTGGCCTACTTCCTGATCAGGTGTGTTGTGTGTTTTGTTTACCTGACCTTCGTCCTCTAGTTCTGTCTCACCTGGACTATCCCACTCACTGTCTAGGTAAGAGTATTTCCTGGTTCGTATTGGATCCTGAACCTAGTCGTCGGCGGGGTACCACTCAACGTCTCGACTTGTGCTCGGCAGTTCGATGTCAGCGAGATCCGGACTCTCCTCGGGAGTCTCCTCAGCGGCGCTGCCTTCAGCTTCAGTCGCGTTTTCTCTGGTTACCCGCTTTGTGTGACTGGCATGGATCCACTTCGGCACACGAGCACACTTTACAGCAGTAGTGGTGACAAGGATCACTTGTCTCGGCTTTCCCCACTTTGGTCCAAGGCAACTCTTCCGGGTGTGTTTCTTCAACACCACCCAATCGCCTGGTCGTAGCTTAAGTGCTGGAGTCTTGGGCCAGTCGTCTTCTGTCTCTCCAATCTGGTGGGAGATAGAACGCACTTGGTCACCCAGCTGCTTGCAGTATTCTAGCACCAAATCATCAGTAATGCTTAGCAGTTTGTGTCCAGGTACCCATGCTTGTCGCATCACTCTCCCCATTAGTACTTCATGGGGGCTCAGGCCTGTTTTTCGATTTGGGATACTTCTCAGACTCATCAGCACGAGGGGCAAAGCGTCTGTCCAGTTCATTTTTGTGGAATCACACATTTTCGCCAGCCTGGACTTTATCGTGCCATTTATCTGTTCAACCACCCCAGATGCCTCGGGATGGTAGGCACAGTGCAGTCTTTGCTTCATGTTAAAGGCCTTACAGAGCTCTTCTAGGACGTCGTTGGCAAAATGCCCACCTTGGTCTGTTTCAATCGTCTCAGGGATCCCAAACCTAGGTATCAACTCCCTGAGCAATAGCTTGGCTGTAGTTAGGGCATCATTTTTCTTAGCTGGGTAGGCCTCCACCCACCGGGAGAATAGACAAACTATGACCAGGATATATCTATATCCCTTGCATTTGGGCATTGTTATAAAGTCTGCCTGCATTCTGACAAAGGGACCTACTGCCTTTCCGATGGTACTTTGCTCCACTACAGTCCTCTTTCCTGCATTGAATTGCTGACACACTAGGCACCTCTGGCAAAGCCTTTCCGCCTGGTTCCTGAACTTTGAATTATAGAACACCTTGTCGAACACCCGACACATGGCATCCCTCCCCATATGTGTTGGTTCATGTATCATTCGGACCATGGGGTCTATCAGACTGTCGGGCAGCACGGGCACTCCACTCTTGTCTACCACCACACCGTCATTCCTCATTCTGCAGTCATTTTCACTCCATCTAGCTTTTTCTTCCCTGCCTGTTGACTGTTGTAAGTCTTTCAATTCATCCCACGTTGACACATTATCAAACAACATCAGGTGGCAGCTGTGTCCACCCCACAACCCAATTTGGAGGGACATTTGGTGTCGGGCACAAAATTGGGCAATTTGGTCAGCGTATCTATTACCGGCTGTCACATCATCATTTCCTGATCTGTGAGCCGCACACTTGACCACAGCCAATTCTTTGGGCAATTGAATAGCTTCCAATAATTCTTGTACCACCTTTCCGTTTCTGATAGGGGTACCTGAGGAAGTCATGAATTCTCTTTGTAACCATAGTTGGCCGAAGTCATGAACAACCCCGTAACAGTACTGACTGTCGGTGTAAACAGTTATTCTTTTGTATTTTCCCCTCCTACAGGCTCTTGTCAAGGCGATGAGCTCAGCTACTTGGGCTGATTTCACTTCGCATAGGTAAGAGGCTTCTATGGTGTTTGTCAACGTGACAACAGCATAGGCAGCACACAGACCCCCACTCTCATGTCTTAAACATGAGCCGTCCACGAACATTGTATGATCTCCATCAAGCAATGCTACTTCTCTGATGTCAGGACGGGGCTTAGTGCTGAATTCTGTTAGATCAATGCAATTATGTTCCATTTCACCCTCGTCGTCTACATCCAGGGGAACAGGTAACAGAGTGGCTGGGTTGAGGACATTGCACCGAGAAATTGTTACATTCTCAGCACCAATCAAAATTCTCTCATACTTAGTCAGCCGACTAGGTGTGAGATACTGGGTCTTGGTTCTTGTCAGTAGAATTACAACAGAGTGTGGAACATATACGGTGACAGGATGTCCCATGACAATATTTTCACTCTGCTCCAGACTGACGCAAGTAGCAGCTACTGCTTTCAGGCATCCGGGCAGTCCAGCAGCCACCGGATCTAGAGTGGCTGAGAAATAGGCTACAGGACGCCTGACCAGCCCATGCTCCTGGGTCAGGACTGAGAGAGCACCATTTTCTCTGGTGTCACAGAATAGTTCAAAACGCTTGGAATAGTCTGGCATACCCAATGCAGGTGCGGTACATAGACAATTTCGCAACGTTACCCATGCGGACATGCTTTCGCTGTCCCAACTGACTGGGTCTTCCACTCCTTTCTTGGTCATCTTTATCAAAGGTTTGGCTAGATTTGCGAAACCCACAATCCACTGTCTGCAGTACCCCACAACTCCCAGAAACATCCTCACCTCTTTCTGAGTTCGGGGTAAGTCCATTGCTTTAATGATTTTGATCCTTTCAGTGGTGACCTTTCGGATCCCTTTCTCTATCTGGTGCCCCAGATATTTTACTGAGTTTTTACAGAACTGCAATTTGTCAGGGGATACTTTATGTCCTCCCTTTCCTAAGTGATTCAGCAAGGCGATAGTGTCGGTGACACAGTCATTTTGAGTTTTAGATGCCACTAGAAGGTCATCTATGTACTGTACCAAAATGGACTCTCCGGGCAATATTAGGGTCTCAAGACATTTCTTTAATATCTGGTTGAAAATCGAAGGGCTTTCAGTGTACCCCTGGGGGACACGATTCCAGACATAGATATGGCTGTCAAATTCAAAACTAAAAAGGAACTAGCTTTCTGGATGCAATGGGATGGAAAAGAATGCATGGCACAGGTCAATGACAGTGAACCATTCCGCATTCCAATGAATCTGATACAAGATTACTGCAGGGTTGGGCGCAATGGGACAGCAAGGTACAACAATTTGGTTTACCTTGCGCAGGTCCTGCACTACTCAGTATTTCCCACTAGGCTTTTTAATCCCAATGATAGGCAAATTACAGGGACTGCTCATTACTTCTTCTATGATTTCTGCTTCGAGCAATCGGGTAATATCAGTTGCGACTCCTGCCTTTACTTCTGCACTCATTTTGTACTGCCTTGTTTTGGGGTATACTGCATTTGTCTTAATTGCTATTTTAACTGGGTCCACGTTTGCCATTAAGCCTACATCTTTTCCTGAGAAATCCCACACTTCTGGTACTACTCTTAACTGAAGCTCTTCAGGCAAATCTTCAATTGACAACGTTTTAATGTCAGCATCAGGTCTTACTAACATTAGTTTGTATAAACCATCTTCATCAGGGGTCTGAACTTCGACGCCTTTTGGTGAGCAAAAGATGGTGCAGTTCATTTTGCACAACAAATTGCATCCTAACAGGTTCACAGGACTGGAATCACAGACCACAAATCTGTGCATTTCTTTAAAGTTTCCTATGGAGATTTCCATAGGTTCAGTTACTGGAGTACTTATTATCTGATTCGAGACACCCACTACTTGGATAGCTTCTCCCGAGAGGGGTAGGTTAGGAACATCCACTGTTCTCACAGTGGACCGGGTAGCACCAGTGTCCAACAGAAAGGTGATGTCTTTTCCCTCAACCTTCCCTTCAATGTATGGTCCAGTCTGGTCTACCGGTAAGGAGGCGCCAAGCACGCACTCCTTGTCCTCCCCTCTCAGGCCCCGTCAATCTTGTTCATCACAGAGAAAAGTGTCATTTAACAGGTACTGTGGAATCGCTGCATTGCTTCCATTCTCTCCCTCCCATATTTCCGCCCTTTCATTCAGCTGTCCCTGGTTCTTGTGGTTCTGTCTAGGAGCGTGAGGTACTGGAGGTAGCTTTACCTGTTGCTGGTTCTTTCTTGTCCCCTCTTTCTGCACCTGTGGATTTAAACCATTTATAGGGGCATTACCGGCCTGCAGGTGTGGACACTCGTCTCTCCAATGCCCTAACTGGCCGCACCCGTGGCAGGGGAACTTCTTCATAGCCTCTTCCCGACTCAATTTTGCCCGGGGCTTCCCTCCTCCCCCAGCAGTGGCATTCTGAGCATTATTTTTGGAATTCAATTTACTTAACTGTTTTTCTTGCTGTTCAGCCAGTTTCACTTGTGCCCACATTACCTTTTCCTTTAGGGCTTTCTTTTTATTTTCGATTTCATCTTCGCAATATTTTGCGTATTTCAGGACATCATCTATTGGTTTTCCCTGCCAACGTATTTTATTATCTCGAATCCATTGAGATATTTCAGGCCTTAATCCTAACACGAATCTGTAACTGAAATGGGTCATGTCTTTCATGTCCACATTATCGATACCACTGTAAGTTTTAAATACTTGCAGTAACCTTTCATAAAAGGAATGGACTGTTTCATCACGTTCTTGGGTGGTTCTATCTATTCTGGTCCAATCTGTCTCCTTTGCGGGCACCTTTTTCTTGAGATATTGTATGACTTGCTCATACTTCCTCATTACTTCAGGTGCGGGAGCTCCTGTTTTCTCATCTCTTGGATATTCTTCACTGGGCCAATCAATTTCAATTTTGCAGTCGGTCCACAAATCTACAGGGACCACAATGTCGAAGAACCCATCCAGGTCTTTCAGAAGACATTTCTGAACCTTTATGAAGCGTTCAACCTGTCGGTACCAGTCAACAGGTTTTTCCCGTAGTTTCGGGAAGTCATTTGTAAATGACACAATATCCTGTCGGGACCAAGGGACATGGACATATTTCCCTGCCGGGACCTCTCTCATGGGACACAATTTTTCTGTCGGGGTTACTTCTTTTAGCACGTATTCTGAAGCCTGAGACTTAGCCCTGCTGTCTTCCTTTTTCTTTGTCCACCTAGTTCTCCATTTCCCCACATCTCCCCATTTCTGCAAGAGTTTCAATAACTCCTTTATCTGGATCTGTTTTCCCACCACATTCAAGCTCTCTAAGTCTTTATCCGAAAAATCTACTCTGTAGAGTTTCTGAAGGATTTTGGAGCGACTGACATCGATTCCCATTTCTGTGGCTGTGTCCATTAATCTTTCATGGAGCAATCTAGCATTTCGGGTAAGATTTTTACTGATAAACAGTAACTCTTCTTCACTGTATGAGTTTAAGCGCTCTAATCCTACGTTGCCAGCCATCATTGCTTCTATTTCTATCCTTAGTTTATAGATCTCTAACGGTCTGGATTGGGGAGTGGTCTCTTTCTCCAACTCTTTGGTCCATCTGTCTAGTTCTTCTGGTGTTACTACTGTGGCACTCCTAACCCCAGATGCACCTTCCATCAAAACTTCTTTTGGTCTACTCTGACTTCTTGCCCCCGACATGCTAGTCCTAGGTTCTCTAATGGGCAAGTCCATCAGAACCACTGATTCACATTCACTCTCTTGGTCGTCATCTATGAATACTTCCTTTCTCGGGGGTGGAATGCTAGGAGTAGGCATTATTGGGGAAATAACAGGAGGACGAGGACTAGCCAGGTTATCCCTATAAAGAGGAATGGCGGGTCCAATGGTTACTGGGATAGTCAGGGAATCTGGATGGGGATGTATCTGAGCTATGGTCCGGACTAAGTCATCTCGCTGCCTAGCCAGGGCTTCCTTTTCTTGTTCTCGTAAAACCTTCCCTGCGGAATTGTCATGCAATACTTGGGGTACCAATGGAGGGTAAATACTTGGGGCAGTTGGGGTAACCAATCGAGGGGGGCCTTCTCCGAATGGCTGATAATTCGGGACCGTGGATTTAGGTCTGCAAAACCCATTCCCTTCACTGGTTTTACTGTCTGTACCCGTTCCATCTGTCTCGCTATCCCTCCGACATCTGGGATATTTGGCAAACGGGTTCGGTGAACTCAAAGGCTCTGACTCGGCTACATAGGGAGGGGGGTTTTTCATCAATAAATCTTCTAGGTGCTCATATTCAGAGTCTCCTACGGGCATTGAGTGATGGGTTTTTTCTTTACCTTTTCCTTTCCCTTGTTCTAATACCCCCATCATTGGAAACAACCCCTCCACCATCATGCTTTGCCTCCACTGTTTCATTTTCTGTTCTTTGGTTTCTCTATGGACCCTCGGATACCATTTGCTCACTCCCTTGTCCATCCGGGGTCTATCTCTCTCCAAAGCCTCAATTTCCCACTCTTCTAAGGCTACGTACTGGGTCAATCTGGGTCTGGGATGCAATTCATTCATGCGGGTCCTTAAGTTAAACAGGATCCTACCATTAAAGGTACCATCAATAGGAAATGCTAGAACTCCGTCATCTGCAGTATACTTTGCCCAATTCTCTAGCCACACACAGGTATGATACCCCTTTTCAAACATCATGAAGGAAGCAGGAGTATTCGGTGGAGGAATGATCACACCCTCTCTCGTTCTAATGGGCTTGTCTGTTTTAAAAAATTCTTTATCTTGTCGGCAAACGACATTTTTCTCTTTATTCCATACATCATGTGCGGTCTACCTCGTAAAATCTGTTCCTTATAGAAGCCTGAGTTCTGTGGATTAGGTAAGAACTCGGGATACCACATATGTCTTTCCAGGCTCGCTTCTAATTCGGCCTGATTAATGTTGTTTACTTTGGCACTTCCAATGCTAGCGCGACTCTTATTCAGTAGAGACCAATCAACGCTGTGAATACAAAAATCCTTATCCAATGGGTGCGCGGCCTTTCGCAAGACCAAGTCTCACGCTCCGGCACTCACCCCTCCTTTACAAATTCGGCTTCACTACACACCCGCTGTTCTGACCAATACCAGCGCGGCACGGAGTGACGTCAGAGCAGCTCTCCGCCCGACTCCCTCCTTCACAAGGTAACGGAAACTTTTAACTTTTCCTAAAGTGCGGGTGCAAAACTTAGTTACTAACGCACAACGTCTGCCACTATGTTTGAGTGTTCTAAATAGGTAGAAAATTTTCCTTTCACTACAAGTAAACCACTTCTGTCTACTTTTCATTCACCCTGGATAGACTTCTTTGCCTAACCTCTCATTCTAGTAAAACAGAACCCGTTATTCTTCTGACTCATCCACTTCAGTCTGGGATATGTACTGAGCCAGGATTTCACCAGCGGACTATTTTACTTACCAGGCAAGCCTCAGAGACCCTATTACTCCTCCCACAGGTGACCCTTTCTAGGTGATATCACAAAGGAAGTTTCATACAAAGGACTTGTGGCTATCAATCATACAGAAAAAAGATCCTAATTAGTGCTTCCAGGTATTCTTAACCCTACACTAATGACTCTAAACAAGTGACTTTTCCAGCTAACCGGATTCTACTCACCGTTAGCTATATACCTCCCCGGGGATTCGGACTACACTGAACGCTTACAAACAGTTCTTTGTTAATACGACATGTAACATTTATAGCAGCAATGCAAAAATCATATACATTTACATATAAATCCTCAAAACATTTCAAATTTTTGAACCAATACAGTAGAATTTAGCAGCACATTTTTATTCTCACGGTTTGTTTATTAACTATCCTGTCTACCTATCTTGACTAGTCCTAACCCTCCTCTGCTACCAGAAAATTACTGATAGAGCGCGCAGGTCACCCGGGTCACAAGTTTACCAATTTTCACCCCGCGTACTGGGCCCTGACGCGAGTGACCAAAACTAAGTTTACAGTGAACCGGGTGATTTCTTGCACGCTACTATGAGTAATTCGGGGGGTGACTCTTTCACCACTTGCTATCCATGTACCTGACTTACCACAGGCACATTACTCCCAACGGATCAGGAGCTAGCAGTGGACAAGTGACAGGTTTCCTAGGAAAGAATATACTTTAGGAACAAAAATACATTTTCCACTCTTATAATCTGTAAATAACCACAGACACCTGATGGGGTTAAAAGTTTTATCTAATGATTTCAAAGTAAATATGCCAGGATAAGCAAGATACAAAATAACACATCAAGCATTAGGATCACAACCAAAATATAACTATGAATTAGAGCAAGGATCATTGAGTATAAGTGAATACCAAGGGATATGAGTATTTAGAGAACACGCAATTCAACATAAGTATGAACTAAACGAGAGACCTAAAGTGTGTACTTGGACTAAACTATTTATGCTATTCTTACTACGTTCACTGCAACCATGCTAAGGGAAAAGGGGAAACCGGGAACACACTAATAAAATATGACAGTTCGCTATTTCCCTACAGGTGGGGAGAGAAGTGGAACAATTCTAATAATCAATTGCATATAATTTGCATTTCAAGGAGATAGGGCAATATCGCAGGCAAGAGTGCTTTATTAAGAAAAGGAGAGAAAGTGAGAGAAAGACGCGAACCCACAAGCAATATTTACCGAATTAGGAATGGAGTCTAACCCTGGCCACGGGTCAGTTTGGAAGGACGGGGACAAGGACCCTCAGAAAAGGAATGCCAGAATGCGAGCAGGTACAGCTCACGGACAGTCAGGACAGGATACCCCTCAGGATTTGGGTCAGGACTGGGCTTCACCAAGGTACGACCAACACCCACAGCTTCGGAAGCAACGCCTGCGTTACCCCTCTCTGCAAGTAATCCGCCAGTAACCCCGATTGGGTTTTCGAATTTCCCAGCAAAGTGCTTCGCCAGCACTTAAGACTATTTCCACCCCTAGGAGTTTGTGGAAAGTATGGACAGAGTGCTCCGCAGCACTCTAGATTGAGCACCTATAGAGTTCGTAGGGTCAGTGACAGGTCTGCTACTCGGACAAGTCGGACAATTTTCCTAAGCTAAACTAGGGCAGTTATACTGTTTGGGGACCCTTAGACCACCCACCAATGTTGCAAGTGACAGTTTCTCACATTATGATTGGTCAGGAGAGGTGACCTGGACATTGTCACCTCCTAGAATTCAGTGTTCCCATCATACATATTTAATTTTGCTTATCCGCCCCTTGGGTTCACGTTCCCATCCATAGGAATACAGTAGAAATTGCGAGAGCACAAGGTATAGCAACATTGTCTCTTCGTTTCAAGGTGATTTTCATCGTCTTGTGCTGGGTTCTCAGGCGCATTGGGCTTCAGGAGCCAGCTGGCTTGTTTCAGCTTCTGCGCAGTAGAGTTTCTCCCAGGTCACATGGCAATACCCAGAGGAGCCTCATCATGGGGCCGGTTATGTATTTTCCAGCCCCCAGAGACGTGATACATGAAAAGTAAGCGAGAACAAATTAAAATCACACATAAAAATGATCACACTGTATACCGTGAAAAATCTTACATACCCCTTACTTTATAACAGCAATAGTATTAAAGTTTAGTGCGAAAAGACAGATAGGCTAAAGCAGCAGTTGCAAGCGTAGAGCGTGGTGAGAGTCAAGCGGCCATGTTTGCAACAGTGCGCATGAGCACAGTTTCCCTCCAGAATGCGAGTGCGTCACATCACATGGGTATGACCGACGCATGCGCAGACGGAATTTCAGCGAAGCGGCCATTTCTTTAGTGCAAGCTTTGTGAAAATGAAAAGACACATAGGCAAGCCTCTTGGGGACACCCGTGTGTTGGGGAAAATACTAAATACAAGACGGACAGTTGGATTAATATGATTATAAGTTGAACGAGGTTCATGAGTGAGAGCAAGTCGCTTTACGTGCGAATCCTTGCTCCATCAGTAGCCTATCACTCAGAGTGGTGGAGGACATTAGATCGCCAACCTGACGGACCACTACCCACCAAATTTCGTAATAACTCCTGGCCTGTGGCGATCTCTGTACTATCAGAGAAGCCACCGTCATGTTGGTTCCTCGGAAAATCCCAAAATTTTGGTTGATGGCCACCATCGGTTTTGACAGCCCTCCACAAACAAACTCCAAACACACAGGTTTATTTATGAAAAAATGACTAATGACCCTGAGGGAGTTTTCTCCTTAATTGTGGGGGTCACTGTTTTTTACTCTGCAAAACTAAAACGGTATTCCTGATGGTGACAGAGAGAAAAATTAAGCCAACAGACCATTTGCTATAAGTAGGGTAGGTGTGGTCTGATGAGTTCACTACGATGGCCCCATCTCTATTGGAGAAAGGTGGGCCTGGTACTTCATCACCTTTGTAGCAGGATTACCTGACTGTCAAACTCTAAACCAAGCCCAAGGGTCTCTTGTCTGATTCTTTCACTTTGGTCTCAAGCTCTGTCTACATCCACTTGCTGCAGCTGCTGTCGAGCACCCGGCTACAAATACAGAATTTGGCAGCGGGTGAGGTTGCCAGAGGGACACCCATGCAAATACTGAATGTTTTACCTAGTCTAAGACCAGATTGATGGTGGAGAATGGAACACACACATATCGGTATACAGGTATAATCATACATGTCTTGCAAAAGTTGTCTCCACTGAATATTGTTTACATAAATATCGTCCACCTGGTGTAGATTTTCTGCTATTAACTCCAAAGAAAGGCATCTTTGAAGACGTTATTTATGTCAGATCACCTTCGTACAAAGATATTCCGGTAACATACTCTTCCCCACCCAGACTAGACACAAAGCCCTCCACGACCAAGGACAGCATACATGAACCACCGCCTGAACTTCCACCAGCCACCCAGAAACCTCCACTCGGCTCACCTCGCCCTCTCACAGACACTGTGCATCCGCCACTGCCGCACCGAGGCCAATCCTTCTCTCACCACGCTGCCAAATCCTGGAAGCCCCCCCCCCCCCCCCCCCCCCCCCCCCCCCGAACATCACCCTGATTGGTGGACGCCAGCAAAGGACTCGGGTCACTCTTTGACTGAGACCCTCGGCCCAGCTCGTGGATACCCTCCTGGGTGGTGATTCGCACTCTATAATGAAATGTAATGTATGGTGCACTTGTATAGCGCGGCTGTCACCCACAGGGTATCCTGGCGCTATAGATTACAGAACAGCGGGGAGCGAAGAAAAGGCAGACCTAATCTCTAGGGAACAGGCTGGTTTTCAGTTCCTTCCTAAATCTGGACATGGTGTTCAGCTGTCTGAGCCTCAGGGGAAGAGTGTTCCAAAGTCTAGAGGCAGCAAAGCTAAAGGAACTACCTCCTGTACGCACTTTCTTAACATGAGGAACACAAATAAGGTGTGCGGAGCACAGTTGGATTGATTGATTGATTCTGACAGGGGGCTGCAATGCCAGCAGCCGGGTGGACCACTGAGTAAGGGGTATCTCTGGGGGTCCAGGAGGGCCATTAATAACTGTGAAATACTGCCTTGTTTCTCCCATTCATGTCAGACAGCCTTCATTGTACTCGCTAATTCCAAACCCTTTGAACGCGCCTAGACCTCCACTGTTGCATGTAAGATGTACTGGCCTGTCTGACATTCCACAGTAGTACTGTGGCCATACCATGGTTTCATCAAAAAATGTACATAAAGTTACCTGCACTCTCCAAGTAACAAAACCAATGCAGCCAACTATCCAACAAGGAGCTCTGCAGGGGGTAAATTAGTGGTGAACAAATACTACGAGTTCATGCTTGCCCCAGTGCGGATAAGGTCTGCAGAGGTGGGCAGCCCCATGTACCCAGAGATGCCACCTTCCAAGATGGCTTCGCAATACCGAAGTGACAAACATATGCAGACTGAATTTTAAGAGAGCAGCACGCACGTTATGATGTGAAAGTGCTGCCAGAGATTGCAGGGCATCGAAGCGCTGTTTGAGCTGCACCCGCACTTCTGAGCCTTCCCAAACCCTGCTCGCCTGGAAGGGTAGTAATGAGCTCTGCGCAGAGACCGCGCGGATGAGCGGGGATGGCGCTTTAATTACAGCCGGGGATTGGACGCACAGGGGATCCCACCCGCCAAAGCACAGCGCCCTGAACCCGTGGGTGGGCGCTCGGGGGAGGGGCGTCTCCTGGACTCTATGAATCCCCGGTAATTGAACGTGATATTGTCACTTTCTTGCACATCAAAGCAGTGCGTCTCCATGGGAACCGAGCGGGAGAGTAGGGTGCAGATAAGCTATTTTCGAGTGGCATTTATTTCGGTGCGGGCAGGAGGCAGCGTGGATGATGTCCTAAACCCAGGAGATGCAAATAATTCAGGATTATGATTGTCTGGCTCTTCCGCTGCCGGGCCTCCAAATGCCACCTTGGCATCGGCCCTTCCAGAAAAACTCGGAGCTCGCCTCTGGTGTGCGGCACTGATGAAGGGGGCAAGGTGGGGGGCATAACACGCCTGTGCAGCAGTGGCAACAACCTCAAAACGCACGCATACAACACACATACAGCACAGACAGTGACAACACGCTAACGACATGTACAGACAGCATGGACAGTGACAAGACGCTAAAGACACTTGTACAGCATGCATAGTGAGAACACGCTAATGATACATGTACAGTGCGGACAGTGACAGCACGCTAACGGCATGTACAGCACGCACAGTGACAACATGCTAACGACACATGTACAGCACGGACAGTGACAACACGCTAACGACACATGTACAGCGTTGGACAGCGACAATACACTAACGACACGTGTACAGCATGGACAGTGGGCACAGGCTTAAAGCACACATACAGCGTGAACACTGGTAACATGCTTACAGCACACATGCAGCACAGACAGTGCCAACATGCTAACAACACACCTACAGCACAGACAGGGGCAACAAACTAACAACACACATATAGCAGGGACTGTGGGAACACACTTACAGCACACATATAGCATGGACAGTGGGAACACGCTAACAACACACATACAGCATGGACAGGGGCAACACACTTACAGCACACGTACAGCAGTGCCAGTGGGGACATGCTAACAGCACACATACAGCACAGACTGTGGGAACACGGTTACAGCATACATAAAGTGGCAAAACAATTGCAACACACTTGCAGCATGCATAGTGGCAACACACTTACGGCACAAATACAGCGTGGACAGTGGCAACAAGCTTACAACACACCTGTACCATGGATAGTTGCAACGAGCTTACAACACACACAGCATGGCAACACACTTCAGCACATATACAGATGGACAGTGGCAACATGCTTACAACACATGTACAGCATGGATAGTGATAACATGCTTACAGCACACACACCGCATGAACGAGGTAACACGGTTACATCATGCATACAGAATGGACAGTGGCAACACACTTACAGCACACATACAGATTGACATGGCAACACACTTGCAACACATGTACAGCACGGTCAGTGGGCACATGCTTATAGCACACATACAGCATGAACAGTGGGAATACTCTTAAAGGACACATGCAGTATGCATAGTGGCAACATACTTACGGCACAAATACAGCATGGACAGTGGCAACAAGCTTACAACACACGGGTACCATGGATAGTTGCAACTAGCTTACAACACACACAGCATGGACAGTTGTAACAAGCTAACAACACACATGCACGAAGGACAGTGGAAACACACTTATAACACACTTACAGCATGGACAGCTTCTACATGTTGAAAACAATCAATCAATCAATCAATCAATAAAAGCATTTATATAGCGCACTACTCACCCGGAGGGTCTCAAGGCGCTGGGGAGGGGGGTCCGCTACTACTCGAACAGCCAGGTCTTGAGTTGCTTCCTGAAGGCGAGGTGGTCTTGGGTCAGGCGGAGGTGGGTGGGGAGGGACTTCCAAGTCTTGGCGGCCAGGTAGGAGAAGGCCCTTTCTCCTGTGTTGACTCTTCGGATGTGGGGGACGGCGGCGAGGGCATGGCTGGTCGATCGAAGCTGGCGTGTGGGAGTGTAGAAGTTGAGGCGGCTGTTGAGGTATCTTGGGCCTTGGTTGTGTAGGGCTTTGTGTGCGTGGGTGAGGAGACGGAAGGTGATTCTCTTGTTGACCGGGAGCCAGTGCAGGTCTCTCAGGTGTCTGGAGATGTGGCTGTGTCGGGGGATGTCGAGGATGAGTCTTGCTGAGGTGTTTTGGATCCGCTGGAGTCTCTTCTGGAGTTTGGCAGTGGTTCCGGCGTAGCATGGAACCACTGCATACAGCATGGATAGTGGCAACACACTTTAAACACACATACAGAATGGAACGTGGCAACACACCTACCATCTGTGTATGTACAGCATAGACAATGGCAACAGACTTACTACACACATGCAGCACAGATAGCACCAAAAAACTTACACCACAGGTAAAGCATGCACAGTGGCAACACGCTTACAGCACATGTACAGCGTGGACAGCTGCAACACACTAACAGCACATGTACAGTGCGGACAGCTGTAACACACTGACAGCACACATATAGCACGGACAGAGGCAAAACTCAACACATGTAAGAAATTGTTCAAAATTTTTAGAAGCCAATCTACCTTCAAAAGCGATCCGGCTTCCACAAACAAGAGGGAACCCCTTAACTGTGAATCCTTTGTCTACTTTTTAGCTGAGAAAATGTCATTAATCTCTATTGACATCCAGACCGCTCTCAATCTTCTTCCGCCCCAACCCCTCCTACGCCCCTACACACCGGACTATGACGCTTGTCTGTATAATCACCTCATCTTTCCCAAATGACGCCACCTGGTCCAGCCTCATAACCCTTGATGAGATTCACCTTGAATACTCTGACCGTTTCAGCGATCCCCTCCCCTCAAAACTCCTCAATTAGTCCATTAACCTCCGGCTCACACTGTGGACTTAGAAAATCAACGCCTCTCTCTTCCAGACTGCCTCAAAGTTGGTCAGGTTACACCAACCCTAAAAAAAAACAACTCCAACCATTCCGACTTCCAACAACTATTGACCCCATCTCCCACATCCCTACTCTTGCCAACTCCTCGAATATATGTGTGCATTTACAGATCCTTACTCATATTGAACAATTCCAACGCTTCGAGAATTGCCAATCTGGCATCCGATTGTCGATAATGCCCTGTGTTCACTTGACCTGACTAATTCCTGCCTCTTGATCCTATTGGATCTGTCAGCAGCCTTTGATACCACCAATCATGCTACCTTGTTTGACCTCCTAGAACACAGGATGGGCCTCTCCACCACTGTGCTAAAATGATTCACCTCCTTCCTACAGTTTTTAGTGCTTGCAAATTAATCACACCTTATCCGAGCGGACCACACTATTGCTGGGCGTCCCCCAAGGCTCTATCATCTCCCCGACATTGTTCAACCTCTACATGAAGCCCAAAACCGATATTCTCAAATGCTCCCACATCTCTTACCATATGTATGCTGACGACGCCCAACTCTACATGAGAATAAGCTCCTGAGGTCATCCACACCCTCAATCGCATCGTAATATTAATTCAACTATGGTTAACTCGCATTCACCTCAAACTCAATGCCCTTAAAACTGAATTGTTACTGATCGCACTGCCGACTTCTAACTCTAATGCCAGAGAATGACTCCTCCTTCTCTGTGACCTGAATTGATCCCCACACCTTGTAGTCTCTGCCAAATCCCTTGGTATTACTCTAGACAAAGACCCCTCCATGCAAAAACACATCAGTGCCATAATAACAGGAGCTAACCAATAGCTGCATATCCTTAGGAAACTTGGGATGCTGAGCCGAGGTTGAATCCTTTCCTACCAGTGGCCGACCTCACATCTGCGACTCAGGCAGTTGTGCTTTCAAAACTAGACTATTGTGCTACCCTAGTGGACCTCCCGAAAACTTCACTCCTACTACTACTTCACTACACATAATGCAGCAGCCAGGCTCGTTACGGGTCCCAAAAAAAGTGATCATATCACCCTTGACCATCGAGCTTAGAATTGGCTACCATTCAAAGGCCTGGTTGCATTACAAAATTACTTGCATGACCCATAAAGTGCTACATCATAATATTCCTTCCTACCTGTCCCAGAAACTGACCTATTAAAGAAAAAGAAACCTACAACGATCCTACTCTGGAATGGCCTCAAACATTTGGAACTCCTACCCTATTGCGACCCTTCCACACCTTTCTTCAGAAAAGAAACACAGTTTTGTCTCTAGAACAAATTCCTCTTTCACTTAGGACTTGACCACGCCCCACTCTCTTTTTATCTCCCACCCTCCATCTTTCTGCTGCCTCCTGACACTCTGTAATTTGCCTGCGTCCTAGGCCTATGTTAAACTGCACTCCTCATGTAAATCTATACATAACCATCTCGGGGAAAACTGTGCTGTGAATCTCCCCATCCTTACATCTCCCTTCCTCAACTACCTCAGAACTTTTATGTACTCTATCGTTTGTTTCCTTCTTTGATTTATTGTCGCTATGCACTTTCACTCACACTTTAAGTGGTTTCTAGCTGCTTCTTGCTTACATACACAAGTGTATTTCATCTACTCCATTTTTACCATTAGCACTTATTTTTATTTGCTCTCCTTGTACCTCAAGTCTCTTCTGCGGTGCTTACACTGTAAAGTGCTAGTTTCATGAACTAAAGTGCTAGGTTGCCCTGCTCATGCACTACCTCGGGGAAATACTGTGCACCTACTCTCCCTACCCTTGCAAATTCCTACTATATCTACCACAGAACTTTACGTCCTCAACGTCCTTCTGTCTATCGGAGTCTTCTTTTATACAATATTGATATATTTTTATTTACGCTTTATATAACTCGGGCACTTGCTGCTATTTTGTCCACATATTCCACTGTATACCGTTTGCCCTTTTTACTGTTACTATATATTTGTATCTATTCTCGATGTACCTCGTGATGTAGTTGTGCGTACTCTGTAAAGTGCCTTGATAACTTCAAGTCTAATTCGTGCTATATAAACCTCACAAATAAATAAATAATAAACACGCTGAAAACACACATACAGCATGGACAGTGGCAACATGTTAACAACACACATACAGCATGGACAGCGGCACACACAACACACGTAGAGCAAGGAGAGATGTAGCATCCTTACAGTATATTTTCAACAGCATGAACAGTGGCAAAACTATAACCACTTCTATACAATAGGTATAGCATGAACAGTGCTTACTGCATATATACAACGGGGTACCGCACTGACAGGTGCAACACATATACAACTCTTACAGAATAGACAGTAACAACATGCTTACCACATGCAAACAACAGGTGAAGCATAAACATTGGCAATAAGCTTGCTGCACGCATGAAAAGGTACAGCACAGACAGTAGAAACACACTTACAACATATATACAACAGCATGAACAGAGGCAAGGTGCTTGCCACTTGTACACAGCACAGTCTGCATTAACTGTGGCTGCACACTTAGCACATGTATACAACACGTATAGCAGAAGCAGTGGTAACATGCTTACCACACACACAGGAACAGAATGACAAGTTGCAACATGGTTATTACATATATATCACAGGCACAGCATGAACTGTGGTAGCATGATTACCACATATTTATAATAGGTACAGTTTGGACAATAGACCATACAACAGGTACAGCATGATAAGTAGCTTCACGCTAACTATACCCACACAACAGGTAAAGCACAAACAGTGGCACCTTAGTTAACACACAGATACAACAGATACTGCATGGAGAGTAAAAACAAGATTACCACTACCATGAAGCAGCACGGACAGTGGCAACATGCTTTCCACACATATCCGACAGATACTGCATAGAGAAAGGCAACAGTAATAGGGCAAGCATACAACAGCACAAACATGCTTAGCACACATATACAACAGGTTCCTCACAGACATAGCAACATGCTTACTACATTCATGTACCAGGTTCAGCTCAGTGGATACTTGCTTATCACACACATTGGACAAGTACATCATGAATAGTGTCAACATGCTTACCACAAGGTTACAACAGATACCACACAGACAGGGGGTCATGCTTACCACATACATAAAATGGGTATGCATAGACAATTGCCCCACAGTTACCACCTGCATGCCAAAAGAACAGCACAACCTTCTTGAACAAGCTTCTCTCACACCCATATAAAGTACTGCATGGCCAGCGTCAAGGAGCTTCCCTGACACACACAACCGTTACAGCATGAACAGTAGCAACATTGCTTACTACACACAGAACAGTTTTCATTGGACGCATCAAGAGGCTTCTCACACTCACATAACAGATATAGGTAGATACAGCATGCACGTCTCAAACAAATAGGTATAACTTAGTTGTCTGCAACAGGCTTCTTTCCAACACAAAAGACACTGCAAGTGCAGCAGCCAGAGACTTCTATCACATATGACACAGCTACGGCAGTACAACAGACTTCTCTCACACACATACATCAAGGGCAGCTGTGCCATACTTACCTAAAGAGGACAGTACTAACGGCAATAGGCTAAATTCATGCATAGTTCAGATACAACCTAGATTGCAGTGAAAATAACAAAGGTTAAAGTGACGCTATAGTCAGGCATTGTAATGATACTTTAATTTTTTTTAAACTTACAAATTTACTTAAAACCAAAGGTGAAGGGGAGAATATAGTTAGGCGAACATGTCAGTTAACGATACAGTTTTAGGTGAACAAAACAACTGACATTCACTAGTTCGTGTTTTTGCAAGTAACTATAACTCGAGCCCTAAAGTAACTATAACCTGACCCATGACACTTATGACATGTTCTGTAACATCAATGATTACATTACTGATGACAAGTGAACTCACGTCATTGAACACTGCATGGCGGGGGTGTTAATGTGATATTTTAGTTAGGTATGTACTATGATTTTAACTTACATTAAAAAATATCTTGAAAATTCAATGACAACCACAGTTTACTGTAGCATTATAGTTAGGCTTTGTAATAACATAATAACTATTGTTTTAAAAATAAAAAACACAGAAATTTACCCGTTAACTGAGCTAAGTCTTGCACGACATGACACGTCAAATGACATTACTGATCACATCTCAAATGACACCATTGATGACATCACTGATAAAACCATAGTCATATACAGCTGTGGTTCACAAACTTTTATGATCTACGGCTCCCTGGCCTATTGGCCATTGGCCAGGGCTCCCAATTATATTATTTTTTCGTGGCTGGGGCGATGTAAGCCCCTCCTCGAAGGATAAACCCATTTTTCTCCCTGAAAATAATTGGGATAAAGCCGATGAAGGCATTGTAATCATAGCTGGTAGCTCCCTTACCATACCGCTCAAAAGGAGCAAAGGTGTGCCATCAGGTAGCTTGGAATGAGTCCATTCATTAAAGCCAATACTGGCTCTCAAGTACATTTTATATTTGCAGATTGATGAGTTGAGTGCATTTGCATTTCTTTCAGGGAAGCAGATACCCTGGCAAGAAGGCTTGTTTAGCTTTCTGCACCTCCCTCAGGTTCACAATACAGGAGCCTCATTGCAGTACACTTCAGCTGAAGCATTTTAACCACATGGCTGCTGGGCGTTACCCCCCCCCCCCCTGTGCTGGAAAATGCCATTTTAGTGGCACCATGACGAGCTCAGCTCGTCATCAGCACACGACACCCGTGGGTGATGACGAGCTGAGCTCGTCATCAGCATCGAAAGGGTTAACTGTTGTGACTCACTGGCTGGAACCATTGTCTTTCCACAAGAAGTAGCGCAACTGTTTTCCTCAAATTAAAAAAGTATGGGCATGTCATCTGAATCTTGGGACGTTGGTCCGAGGCCGAATCCTGAACCTGGTTCCCCTGTTCCAAAGTCAGCAGTGTTGCCCATAAAGCCACATCCTCTCCTCTTATGTTTTGGCTTAAGGACAGTCGAGGTGAAAGGCACCACAGATTCATAGTGTGCCTTCCACTTATACTGAAGTTGTTCAACTTATCACAATGTCTCGCACAGCTCAGCCTAGTAAGCGGTGAGAGTAGCCAGTAAAGTTCCTTGTTAAGACACAGTATATCTCCCATACTGACAGTGGTATGGTATATACCTCACCTGTAATTTACCTGCCTCATGCCCCGTCAACCAGCATCATGGGCTCCTTGACTCTTTACTTTGCCTGTTCCTTGGTGTATGCTGCTATCCCTACCTGAGTCAATAGAGGGCCCTTGTGAGCAGAACCTGAACGGCTGACATACAGCATGAGATAAATTAGTGTACATATGTGGGTCAATTCCAGGAAGCAAGGATTATTGTGCACATTTAAAGTTAAATGGCCCACAGTGTGCAAATCATTCAAGGTGGGGTCCAAGTATTACTGCCTGTTACACAAGATAAAGGCTAAACACACCTCATTTGGGTTGCAGAGGTCTCTTTGAAGATAAATTGAGGATTTAAGTCAAAACATGGTCCAAAAATCTATGAGAGAGACCAAACTTTATGTTCGCGATAGAATATCCATCAGTGCTTATCTGAGCATGTGCACACATTCAGTAGTTGTTATGCAGTGCTATAGCCAAATTATATGTTGCTTTATAAAGGGTGGATATATATTTCCAAAATGTTGATGAAGGTTTTAAGGCAGTAGAGATTGTTGAATACCGTAGACTCAAGTGTTTCCCACTTAAAGATGGTTTATGTCTCACTCTTTTTGTAAGTATGGCTCTAAGGTTGGATGCCACTGTGCTCATCTTAGGAATGTATGTAGAGTATCTTACAAAAGTATTGAATTTATTCCACTGGGCCTAAATGAAGTATCTTTACAGTGGGAAATGTATACCTGCCAACCTTTTGACTTAAAACTGCAGTTCATGTGAAGCATTGAAGTGGGTAATTCCATTATGGTGAATAGAAAACTGTCAACAACTGTAGTGTGTCAAGTTACTTCAAGGCCACAGACCCCCCCAGGATAGAGCCACAATGAGTGTATGATGTCACCAATGATGCCATTTAAGATGTGATCAGTGATGTCATCAATGATGCCATTGAACAAGTCATGAAAGATGTAATATGTGAGGTTATATTCACTACATGGTGGGTCACACGTTTTTGGGGTGAATTTCTAAGATTTTGTTATGTAAAGTAATATATTATTACCATACCTAATTTCATTCTAAACTTTGGTTTGTTTCAGTAAATTTCTAGGGTTTTATAATCTAAAGTAAGTACTTTTTACCATACCTTACTATAGCGTCAATTTTACCTTTACATTTATGGAGAGTTTTTATCGTATTGACCCAACTCCCTCACTGAGCATATATTTTGACGTTGTGTAATAGAGGTTAAATAACGTGTTCTTTTGGTGAAATCTACACATTTTGAAAAGTATGTGGCAAATTATGTGGCAAACCCACAAAATTCATAATAATATTATAAACACTGCAGCCGCAAAACTGCATAAATCAACTGGCCTTATAATTGCCTATTTTTTCAACAATGTATTAAAGAAAGATAAACTCAGCCTAAGCATACTAATTCCAAATTTTGCTCACTGATAGCTAAAAATAGTCTTTTTCTGGATAACTACTCCTAAATAAGTATACAATATCAAAAAATAGATAGTGGGTACCGTGTAAGATGGTTCAATATTGCTTTTGGAGGGTTCTTTTGCTTGTGGTTTGTGATGTCACTAAAACTCTTTTATATTGTATCGTATTACTCTGTTACCATTATGTATACTCTACATATATGGTATGTTTCAAAGAGGCAAGTTTGTCAGAGAAGCGGCAGCTGTCGGAAAGAAATTTAAGGTTATAAGAAAGTTTATGCAATGTGTATCTGAGTAAGTGTGCACCTGTCTGTGTTTGCATGTGGAGGCATGTCTGTATGTGAGCAAGTGCGTGTATATGTAGTAAGCAGTGTGAAATATATTACTAGCATGCTTAACTATTTAATATTCTTTTACTTAAATGTTTATTAATTTGTAGAGCAGTAAAACCTATGCATGTATCCCAGTGCTTTCAGGCTTAGTAAGACTGTCTAATACACATGTGCGGAAGACACTCAAAGGTATTTTAAGAGCACCAATTGATATAAACCCGTCCTTGATAATCTTCGGTCTTAATAGTTATATCGCAGGCCCAGCCAGATCTTTGTTATTTTATTCAATACTAATGGCCAGGAGGCAAATTTGTAAACACTGGCCCCCCCAATCATTCCGATTGGCTGACCTCATTATATGAAGTAATTAAGATGGACATGTGTAGAACTTGCAGTAAAAAAAAAAAACTTGCATATTGGGACCTGCTTATTTGGGGGAGGTGAATTTATTTTTTATATTTTTGGGGTCCTATGATTAAGCCTTTTGGATACTCCCTGGACCATTGCATACCTTCCCAGGCTATTGACAATGTACACCAGGTTCTTAAGGACCTAGCTGGAGTTAAATGGACCTCCCCCCGGTTATTTCTGGGGTAATAACCTTCCCGTGTAAAAATGTACCATTACAGGCTGAGGCACAGAGACACCCCATATAAAAAAGCCAGGGACATCCAAGGCTATCAATGTAAGGCTACAAAAAAGGCGGCTGGTTTTAGGCGGTTGAAGCCGAATGAGGACAAAAAAAAAGACTGTCTAATACACATACTCTAGTTTGAAGAGTTATTTAAAATGTCTAGCTGCCCTAGTGAGAATATCAATCAGTTGACAGGTAATTAATGGTTTCTATTGGAATCATTTTTCCCATATGTGTTTATAAACTGATTTTTGGCATACTTGTATATAAATATATGCTTTATTAACCTTTACACAGGACAGAATATAGCACTGAAGTGTTTTATTGCACAGGTTATTGCTTTTTAAACGTCTTGTTAACTTAACTCTTTACTGTACTCCATACTCCTTCCTATTTGTCCTGCAACTTGAAGCCTAAAACTATGAGCCATACTTGAGGGTTATCATCAGAAGACATCCACTCCAGCATTTGCAGATCCATGCTCTCAATGGTTGCATTGATTATCCATATATTTCCTCACACTGCTATGGTGTTTGGTTACTACTTCCTTTGAACACAACCTAAACCTCTTCATATTTCCCAGTATATGTGTCCTACCACTAGTGTATGGCTCCAGCCTGTGGTTCCAAGGTTCGAGGGTCTGTGGTTTGGAGATTCTGAACCTGTAAAATGAAGGTCGTCGGATATAGACGATTTTGGTATCAGCGGACCGCAAATGACGAGTGCAGTATGTACGAGTGTTTTCGTAAGAATCGATTAATGGAAACACTACGTATTCAGAGATTTTGTTCGAACCCTTGGGTTCCATTTTGTGTGTGGCAGCCATTTTGTGTGGTTGCCCTCACATACGCCGATGACTATGGCCAAACGAGTCTTTGGGACACGTACATCTTAGCTGACTTTTGCATGACCTGGCCGAACTGACTCCCTCGCCCAAGGCCGATTTCACAGAGCCAGTGCCTTGTTAAGCAGCTGGTCAGATAAAGATCAAAGAGCAGGACATTCCCGAGTTTACAGTACGCTGCACCCACCTTTCTATCTTGTTTCCAACCTGTTTCTGCTCCTTCCTTTATGGCTTAATCACTGATTTGGGATAAGGTTTTATGATGGGTTTGTCCGGCCTGATTGAACAGGAATATTGGAATGTGCTTGGTCATTTCTGGTGGGCTGGACAACTGAAAGTGGGATTGTCGTTATGCGCTACTTTTGAAATGTCACATTGTCATTGGTTAGTTTGTAAGTAATTGATGCTACTTTGGAATGTGATTTTTGGCATAAAAGACCATGGTCCGCTCATTGAATTTGTGCAGTCTCTAGCGAACCACCTGTGTGTGCTTCGTAGATCTCTGTTCCTGGTTGCAGCCAATAAACTTTGGTCTTTGACGTCATCAAGAAGTATCCTGTGTCTCTGTACTCTAGGACAGGTGAACTCGAAGACATCGGGCGTTTTCCCCTGGCGCCGCTGGGTTCTAAAACCCGGTTCTTCAGTTGGCACCCAACGTGGGGCGACTTCAGCGGTACCGGTCCAAGCCCGAAGATCGGGGAGAGCTTCGTGTGGAAATTCTGGAGGAAGGCCTGCCACTTCATCAACCCCTGCATGTCGTCGTGGTCCGAAAGTCTTTGCTGCGAGGTTCCCCGCTTTCCGACGGCTACGAAGGACTGCTGCCCTGACTGTCGCCCTGTCTTGGAGCCTTTGATGGTTTGTGGAGTGAGACGATAGACGGGTCTTCTGGTGACGCCATCAACATTTCAGTTAAGAATGAGTGGAGCGTCTCCCAGTTCTTAGTTTGTTTTGGTATCCCTTCGAGGATCGCTTTGACTTGGTACCTGCAGGCCCCAAAGCCGAGGGACTCGTGTATTCACGAGGCTATCGTTTGAGATTTCCCTTGAAGTTTGAAGCTGGACTAGAGAGCGAAGATGCCTGGTCTTAGCAAACTTGGAAAGATATTTGAGTGTGGTTGTTCTAGGGATTCCCGGTTGGAGGATTCGTGTCCGGTTCCTCCAATTGGAACTCCGACCTATGAACTTTACGTGAAACATGGAGTGGGCCCCATCGGTTATAATGACATCTGGGTAAAATATACGAAGCATGACGGTGTCCTACAGTGGCCCCGTTATGGTAGCTTTAAAACAGAGATTTTAGATAATCTCGAAGTTAAATTGTTTAAGAAGAAAGCCCGGCCGGCAATGTTTGACTCTTTCCGCTTATGGCGAAAGGAAGCCAAACAGAAAGAAATTAAGTTATCGAGGAAACATAAAAAATAACGAGGTTTGTCAATGGTGCAAGCTGCTATAGTGTTTAGGGATAATGAGGAAGAGCTAGAGAGCGAACAGTTGCTTAGGGTTAGGAAGTTAGCGGTAGATAAGTGCTACCGAGTTTTGCCGCTTAAAGAGCAGGAAGAAAAGAAAGACATTGCTAAGGATCCTTTAATGTCGCGTCTATTGAGTTCGCCACCCCCTTATGCACTGAATGCTACGGCACCACTGCCGCCAGTTGCAGTTGTGCAACCTCCGGTTGCTGTGCCACCTGCGATTCCTCCACAGCCAGCTCCTCTTCCGTTGGCTCCTATTCCTTTGACGCAGCCTCCTCAGGGGCCGCCAACTTTGTCTTCTCCTTCGCCTACTACTCCTACGCCTATTTATACTACTCCTTCTGTTCTGACTCTGGATTCTTCTAACACTGCTCCGTCTTCTCTTATTCTGTCACCTTCTCCTTCTGCTAGACAGAGAGTGACTGCTGCAGTTTCTAGTTTCCTTTCTCCTTTGTTGGGATCATTGGGTACGTCTCCTGTTAACGAGTGTAGACAATCACGTAGCCAGTTGCCTGATGCTAATGTACGTACGGTTCTGGATCACATGGCGCGTAAATGGGTTACGTATTCTACACAATATGATCTTGAGGGTATTATGGATGTTTTCCATCAATGGGAAGCACTAAAGCAACGGTACGTCTTTGAGATGATGTGTGTGTTCCTTCATGAACAATGGATTGACGAAGCGGGTAAAGCTCCTTCTGAGTTGTACCGAATACGTTCCGAATTTGTGAAAGGGACCATTGTGGGTCCTCATGAGATTCAGAAAGCAGTTGCGACTTTATTGTCATTTCGTAGTGACACTCCTTCTGAGCGACTGTTTGAACACGATTCGTCAATAGGGAGAAAAGCGCGTCAATATCCGATGCGTGAGGTTCCTCCAGTTTGGAGACCTACTGATGGAAATGTTGCGGCACACTTCCAGCGTGTTTGGGTGCATGTTCCTTGGAAGCGTGTTGAAGTTTTAGCTATTAAGCAGTCTTTACCTGATCCACGCAAAAATCCTGCAGGATACTATAAAGAGTTGACTCAGACTGTGAGTTTGTGTATCATGAATCTGGCAGATATAGACATGTTGTTTGGGAATGTTGTTCCACAACCTATTTCGGGTAAGATTCGTCACACAGATCATGCACATGAATTAGGTGACACATGGGCACACCTTAGAGATGCTGACAATAGACAAGTAGGTGGCGCTAAGCCCGAGGATTTGATTACTGAACTCCCTGGTAGAATTATTACCTATATGAAGACTTTGATGCCTGAAGTGCGTGTCAATTGGGACAAGTTGTCTGCATGTAAGCAGAAGAAAGATGAAACGGTGTCTGACTTTTTCACGCGGTATGAAGAGACCTTTGTAGATCATAGTGGTCAGGACATGGCTACTGAGGGCGGCCAGAGATTGTTCGTCGACAAATTCGTACATAATTTGCTACCCGAGTAGTGTAATAAGTTGAAAGATTCTGAGAGTGCTTGGGCTGTTTCCACGTCAGAGCAGATTTTAGCTACAGCCCAGTACTATGAAAATAGGCATAAAGACGCGATAGAGAAAGCGGATAAGAAGACTAAGGAATTGAAGACTGAAGTTCTCCTACAACAAGCTTATCCATCCCGTACTAATAATCAACGCGATTATCAGCAGAATCAGCAATATTCGAGAAACTCGCTAAGGAACGAGTCTTCTCGACAACGTTTTCCGTATGGGCCTGATCAGTGTGCGCATTGCAAAGAAGAGGGTCATTTTAAGAGTGGTGGCCCGGTTTTGTTACAGCGCACAAATGGTGCTTTTGGTGTGAGAGGTCGAGGTGCTCAACAAGCGCCTAGAGGTAGAGGTCGTGGTCAGAAAGTGCGTTCTTTGCCTCCACAGAACTCAATGAATAGTTTTGATCAACAGAATGGTGCATCTGGTAGGACAGCTCAGTACTATACGGACGATTATTACGTTGAAAGTGAGGAAGTGGATGGTAATGATTGCTAGGACAGCCATGGACAAAGAGAGGGAGTTGTTTCAGTTCCAGTAGATCAGAGTGGACCTTATGTTGAAGTAATTGCATCAGGTGTGTCAGAGCCTTTTCTGTTGGATACTGCTGCTGCGAAGAGTTCTATTATGCACTCTAAACTCCCTGGCGCACCTTTGTCTGGCTTGAAGAATGTTTCAGTAGGTTTTTCTGGCGCCCCGGTTACGAATCCGATTTCTAGTCCTTTGTCTCTTTCTGTTGGACCTCGTAGATTTGAAGCACCCCTCATTTTGACTACAGGTTGTAGGGAGAACTTGTTGGGATTAGACTTATTGAAGAGATTGTATGCGACGTTGTATTGTTCTCCGTCAGGAGTACATCTTACGTTGGGTGAGAGAGTGATCTCTCCGGTGTATTTATCTACAGATCGACTTCCACCTGAATTGTCTTCCCTCCCTGATTCTCTTTGGGCTACTGGTCCGAACGATGTGGGTCTCTTAGAGATTCCACCGTATGTTGTGACACTGAAGGCGAATGCTAAGTTACAGAGCATTCCACAGTACCGTATCTCTAGTGATGGTGAGCGAGCACTTTTGGCGATCATTTATGATCTGATCGAAAAGGGTGTGATTGAGGAAACAAGAGGTAATGTGTGCAATAGTCCCGTTTTGCCTGTTCTAAAGAGAACTGATTCTTCACAGCCTCTGGTATATTGGTTTGTGATCGATCTTCGCGAGGTGAACAAGATCGTAGTTCCGCAATTCCCAGTTGTGCCTGATATTACTGCTTTACTGACTTTGATTCCAGCTTCTGCCACTTGCTTTTCGGTGATTGACTTGAAGAATGCTTTCTTCAGCATACCGATTGCCGTGGAGAGTAGAGATATCTTTGGATTCTCTTTAGGAGGACGAAGTTTCCGCTTTAAGCGCGCTCCTAAAGGCTATTGCGAGAGTCCATCGATCTATAGCCAAGCTTTGAAGACACAACTTGATCTGTTGGTTTTACCTGATGGTGCTGCTCTTATTCAATATGTTGACGACTTGTTAATTGCTGCTGACAATGAAGAGATTTGTAGAGAAGCTACCTTGTCATTGTTACGCCATTTGTCCGATTTTCAACATAAAGTTTCTCTCTCCAAGTTGCAATATTGTCGAAAAGAAGTAACCTTCTTAGGTCACCTCTTATCGAAGGAGGGAAGGAAACTGACCCCAGAAAGAATTCAAGCTATTGCGAAAATGAACGTGCCTACGACACAGAGAGTAGTACGTGCGTTCTTAGGTATTACATCGTACTGTAGACAGTGGATTCCGAATTTCTCGTTGCTTGCGAAGCCTTTGATAGCCCTTACTGTTAAGGATACTCCAAATCCTATTCCTTGGACTGACGAATGTCAGAAGAGTTTTTCAGAATTACGCAATGCGTTGTGTTCGGCTCCTGTGTTGGGTACCCCCGACTACAGTAAGCCTTTCACATTGTATGTCCACGAGAGAGAGGGATGTGCATTGTCAGTTTTGACTCAATTATTTGGCGATAAGCAGCGTCAATGTGCTTATTTTTCGTCGACTTTGGATCCGGTAGCTAGAGGATTGCCGAGTTGTTTGAGAGCTACAGCAGCAGCAGCTGTTTCGATTCGACAGTCTGCTGGTTTGGTAATGGACAATACATTGATTGTAATGGTTCCACATGCAGTGGATACTTTGTTGATTCGTACCAAGACACAGCACTTAACTAGTGCTCGGTTGTCGGGTTACGAGTTGACCTTGTTAGCGAGTCATGTGCACATTAAAAGATGCAACACGTTGAATCCAGCCACGTTGTTGCCGATTTCAGCCGAGACAGATACTGTTGAAGAACTGCATGACTGTTTCCTTAGAACTGAGGAAGAAACGAAAGGGAGGATAGACCTTAGGGATACTCCTCTTCCAGAGTGGGATGGTACTTTATGGGTTGATGGTTCGTGCTTTAAGCTGCCGAATGGTGATACGACTGCGGCATATGCTGTTACGACTTTGCATACGATTGTTGAAGCTGCACGTATTCCACACAATTCAGCGCAAGCCGCAGAGTTGATTGCATTAACGAGAGCATGTGTGTTGGCAAAAGGAAAACGAGTGAATGTGTACACTGACAGCCAGTATGCGTTTGGTGTGGCTCATAGTTTTGGACGTTTGTGGCGTGAACGTGGGTTTTTGACTTCGCATGGAACAAAGAACCAGCATGGGCAGTTGGTGAATGAACTCCTTGAATCACTTACTTTGCCATTGCAAGTAGCGATAGTGAAATGCAGTGCGCATAAGAAAGTTACTGATGACTTTGGTCGTGGTAATGCGTTTGCAGATGAGGTTGCAAAAGAAACTGCGAGAGATGTGATGAGTCGAATGTATGTTGCAGGTCCGGCGAGATGGGTTCCAGATAGAAGTATGTGTGAAGATACGATTGAGAGTGTGAAATCCATCCAAGCTGAAGCTACAGAGAAAGAGTTGAATGAATGGAGAGAAAGTAAGGGTAAACTGGATTCGAATGGTTGTTGGACTGATTTGTCTGAGCATCAGAGATGGTTGTTACCCGATGCATATGTGCTTCCAGTTGTTACAATGGCTCATGGGATGGCACATATCAGCGTGAAAGGGATTTGCAAGTTGTTGGCTCTGGTTTGGCAGAATGTGGGAATTCCCAAATGTGCAGAGAATTTTGGTTTTGAACTGTATGGTGTGTTTGATGTATAATCCTGGTAAGGGAACTCCAACACCAGCTGGTCATTTTGCTCCTCCTACGTATTTGTTCGAGGCTTTGCAGCTAGATTTCATCCACATGGAGAGGTGCAACAACCTGAAATATGTCTTGGTGGTTGTTTGCTCCTTTTCTAGATGGGTGGAAGCTTATCCTTTGAAGGACAATACTGCCTTGTCCACAGCGAAAGCCCTAATCAAAGAGTTCTTCCCTAGGTTTGGTTTGCCGAGAATTATCTGGAGTGACAATTGGAGTGAATTTGTGGGTCACGTGATGAAGAGAGTATGTGAGGGATTAGGAATTAGGCAGAAGTTCCACGCTGCAAATCACCCCCAATCAGCTGGGTTAGTCGAGTGCTATAATGGCACTCTGAAATTAAAATTAGCCAAAATTCAAGCGAGCTCTGGTTTGCAATGGCCAGATGCTTTGCCTTTAGCCCTTTTGTCCACGAGAATGACTGTGCATTCACGAATGGGTTTGAGTCCGTATGAGGTTGTGTTTGGTCGCCCAGCGAACATTTGGGGCGTACCAAGACCAACAAAGTTCAGTGAACTTGAATACCCTGTGTTACTTGATTACTTGCACGAACTGACGGCTAAACTGCGTGTCTTACACCAACAGGTGCACAATAGTCTGCCACAGGCTTCCGAAGATCCAGGCCACGCCATTGAACCCGGCGCTTGGGTTTTCGTGAAGAACTTTCAGCGGAGCAAGAACGAGCAGCCCCGCTGGACAGGACCGCACCTAGTTTTACTATCTACGCGTTCTGCAGTTCGAGTACAAGGCAAGAAAAACTGGATCCACGGCGTACATTACAAACAGGCTCCGTTGCCCTTACCGTACGACCGGTGGGTCCAGGAAGGACTCCCAGACTCTGAAACAGAAACTGTGCCACGATTCTTGCCATTCAGCGACGCCCGTCTGGTTGGAACAAATTCTGAGAAAGAAAGTGACGATCTTCTGCAAGAAGCTGTGCCTCCTTTGAATCGATTGAACACTACTGAGCCTGAACTCCTATTCAAAGAACAGACATTGCCTGGGAAATATCGTTATAATTTGCGACCAAGAGTCGTGGGACTAATAAAATAAATGACATTTTTTACGATTTTTCTGTTTACAGGTTAACTCTCCTCCGAGGAACTACTTATTTTTTTTTTTTAGAACCGCCATCCGGGTTCAGCTGTAGGGTCGCGGTAGACAAGTCTTTGGAGTGCAAGCCTGAGACACTAGGTCGAAGGTTCTGGTTGGCCTAAGGGAGTTGCCCTGGGTTGACAGAGGCATTCCTTAGCATAGAACACCCTACCACCGCGAGCAGCATATTTAGTGGGGATGGATTTCTTCGAGTTGGAGAGACCTGTAGAGACAATGAATTTTAAAAGCAAGATACACAAACTGATCACCCGGAAAAGATTTTTAATATTGTGCTTATTTATGCTACTGAGTTTAATGATATTTTTAATTGGTTATGTGACATTCTCTTTTAAAGTGACGTTTATTCCCACTGTGCAACCCACACCTCCACCTACTATTTCTTCTCATTCTTTTCACCCTTTGCCTGAACATGAAGTAGTTAGAAGATTGGAATTCGCCAATAATTCCTTTATTCAACTTTTGCACCAACACCAGTTAGTTATGAACACAACAAATTGTTGGATTTGTGGTCTAATGCCCCATACGACTGGTAAAGGTATTCCGTGCTTGGTTTTGCCTTTCAGCCTTAATGGTTCTATTTGGGCATATAGAACGATGTTCATCTATGCTCACAGTGTCTATCCCCTACATTCATCGAAGGACAATCCGAAGAATAGTGCTTTAGCTAGAGGCATAGTCGACATGGTTAAAGGGACTAATGCAATTGAGACTATTCCGAAGGATGAGAGACAACCATATAGCGGTTGGGACGTTACTGGATATGGAGTTAGTCTGAGTGTTAACCAGCGAGCGAAAAGTTCTCCACCGATTTGGATAGTGCCCCAACAGGGTCGCTATTGTCTGCAGGGTAATGGCAAAAATCCGAAAGCTCAGTTAGGGAAGAGTGTCTGCACTGACACCTATGTGTTTACGTCTCAGAATTCCCCAGCATTTCTAGCAGCTAAGGGTACTTATTTTGTTTGCTACGATAAAGCGCATACATGGTTGCCCCCTGACTTTTCGGGCACATGTTTTGTTTCGTTCCTGTTGCCTCCCACTTTTACAGCTGCGGCAGATTACCACAAGACGAGAGTTGCTAAAAGTGTCTTCAGTAAGGAAGATACCGCAGGGCAAGAGTTGGGAGATTTCTTTACGGGTTTTCTGCCGTTCTGGGGACCGATGGCAAACAGCAGGAACATTCGCCAGTTGACGAGAGTGGTTGAGTCCACCATAGTTGAAACTGCCGGTGCCCTTAGTAACTTGACTGCTGAGCTCCAGTCGGATCGACTTATGGCACTTCAGAATAGAGTTGCTCTTGACGTCATACTTGCAGACCGAGGTGGAGTATGTAAGCAGTTTCAATCGAGCTGCTGCGTTTTCATTCCAGACAACGCTCCGTCAGTCTTTCAGGCCATTTCCAGACTACATAAGATCTCCGTATCTGTCCATCTGGACAAGGGAGATTGGTCGTTGATGGGATGGTTCTGGGGATTGATATCCACTTGAGGATGGAAGATTCTGATGGTCATTGGGATGGTTTTAGCTATCCTTTTCATGTTCTGTCTCTGTGTACAGTGTGCTCCTGCTATTTGTGGCCTCTGTGCTACTTCGTGTGCAAGGAGACCTGTCCAGAGAGAGGTACTAAGTACTAGGATGATAGACCTAGATTCAGATTGACATGGGTTTGGGTTTGTTGCCTATGTAAGGGCAAAAGGAGGGCCTGTGGTTCCGTGGTTCGAGGGTCTGTGGTTCGGAGATTCTGAACCTGTAAAATGAAGGTAGTCGGATATAGACGATTTTGGTATCAGCGGACCGCAAATGACGAGTGCGGTATGTACGAGTGTTTTCGTAAGAATCGATTAATGGAAACACTACGTATTCAGAGATTTTGTTCAAACCCTTGGGTTCCATTTTGTGTGTGGCAGCCATTTTGTGTGGTTGCCCTCACATAGGCCGATGACTATGGCCAAACGAGTCTTTGGGACACGTACACCTTAGCTGACTTTTGCATGACCTGGCCGAACTGACTCCCTTGCCCAAGGCCGATTTCGCTGAGCCAGTTCCTTGTTAAGCTGCTGGTCAGATAAAGATCAAAGAGAAGGACATTCCCGAGTTTACAGCACACTGCACCCACCTTCCTATCTTGTTTCCAACCTGTTTCTGCTCCTTCCTTTATGGCTTAATCACTGATTTGGGATAAGGTTTTATGATGGGTTTGTCCGGCCTGATCGAACAGGAATATTGGAATGTGATTGGTCATTTCTGGTGGGCTGGACAACTGAAAGTGGGATTGTCGTTATGCGCTACTTTTGAAATGTCACATTGTCATTGGTTAGTTTGTAAGTAATTGATGCTACTTTGGAATGTGATTTTTGGCATAAAAGACCATGCTCCGCTCATTGAATTTGTGCAGTCTCTAGCGAACCACCTGTGTGTGCTTCGTAGATCTCTGTTCCTGGTTGCAGCCAATAAACTTTGGTCTTTGACGCCATCAAGAAGTATCCCGTGTCTCTGTACTCTAGGACAGGTGAACTCGAAGACATCGGGCGTTTTCCCCTGGCGCCGCTGGGTTCTAAAACCCGGTTCTTCAAGCCTCTGAGCTGATCAGCTGACCTTGGTCAAAAGATGGTTAGATAGTAGCATAGCACTGAACAGACTCATCACCTGAATCTAGTGCCTATCAAAAGTACCTGTTATATCACTATCTTTGCATGCAAAGTATGTTGTTTCTTTCTACAATCTCACATCCTCAAATTGCATGCTATCATAAAACATTATCCTCCACAGTTCTACATCATGCCTAAAATACTGATTTTACTTAAAACTTTCAATTGTTGCCTCTCCATTTTCCTCAGAGGCTCTCTCCTTCCCTTTCATCATTGCCACGCCTCCTCACTTTGAGCAAAACCTCTCTAAGCCATAAGCATCTTTGTCTTAATGTCTATTAATGTATTTCTGCAAATTGCCTACAGCTTGCTTCAAAGAGCACAGTCTCTCCTTTTTTTAAAAGAAATTTCTCTGCAGCCTTGCAATACCCAATCTTGTCTAGCTCATTTATTAGCCCGACAAAAGAGCTGCATGAACTTAGATACTCCTCCATTCCCACTTATAATCACACCAGACACCTATTCATTTGATCTACCACAAAGAAACTGAAATTAATGCCTGAAATGTGGAGCGCTCAGATAAATTTGAATATCTAATAATACTGGACTAACCACTAACCATGGGCTCCGGAGCAGCATGCTTCCCAGCATTATATCAATGCAACTACATTACTATACATATATACTATAAAGACATTGTGTAGTCTATCTATCTATTCATATATATTCACTAAAAAAACAAAGGAATTCTATAGTTAGGTAAAATGTCAGTTAAAACATACTGTTTTAAAAACAAACAAAACCACTGAAAAATACCAGCTATACTTATCACATATAACTATACCTTGCATCCTGAAATAACTATACCTTGCGTTCCTGCCATTCACAGTGTTTTCTTCAATTATGTCATTTTAAATGTAGCAGTAATGTTATCAATGGTCTCACTGAGCATGTCATAAATTATGTAATATGTGAGGTAAATAGCTGTGCATATGTATGTGAGTGTGTGTATGTTTACAGTAGGCCAGGGTAATAAACTCTGCTCCGCTAGCAGAGTTTGCATAATTCTGGCACTTTGCGCTCCGTTGTAGAGCGTGGTGTTCCTGCATTACTCAAGCAGCTTGTGTGTTAGACAAGTAGCTGAATCTACAATAAGGAGATTTTCAAGTGGATTTTCTTCTCCAACTGACAGTTCCAGTAATTTTTCATGCAATAAGTCCAACAAGAAGGAACTGCAGCAGAGACTCCAAATTCCTGTTCCTGTCCAGCAGGCTTCTCTCAGTTCCTTGTCCATCTCCTGGTCACTCTTCATTTGGATTTGGAGCACGATGGAGCTGCATATATACAATTGGATTTAAGTTCTTTGTTTTTGATTTTCTCAAGTAAGTAAAAAATACTCTTGTTTAAGGATGTTGTTTGTTTGATAACGGCCATGCACCTCTGAACTCCTGGTCAAGGACAAAACCGCTGACAACCTTGTCAGAGACCTGCTCTCTCCCCCAGCAGCTTTGCTGTCTGTGCCGCTGTCGCTGACCCCGTTCACCTCTGCCTGGTAGGTGTTCGAGGCCCTCCTCCACCCACATGCTCCTGCGTGTGACCCATCCTTAGTGGTCCAGTGGGAGAGCCTTGTTTTTCTGCTGGTCCGCTGGTGTCTGCCTTCGTGTTTGTGCCCGTTTTCTTTCTTGGTCTGTTTCTTGTCTGTGTTTTGCTTTGTTCTGTTCTATTTAGTTATTGTGCTTTTTTTATTTCTGTGCCTTGCAATTTCCTAGTGGTACAAAAGGGGGTGGCAATTTCCTGCCTTCGTGTTTGTGCCTGTTTTTTCTATTTCTGTTTCTTGTCTGTCTTTTGTTCTGTCTTTATTTATTGTTCCTTGTAATTTCCTGCCTGCACGGTTGTGCCTTTATTTGTATTTGTCTCTGCACTTATCTGTACTGTACTGGTCTCTGTACTTGGGCCTATTTTCTCGCCATCCTTTTTCCTGCTGCTGCTGCCCCCCTGCCCTCCCCCCTACCACTTCCCGCTCCCGTTTCCCAGCTGTGCTTCCCTCCCCCTTCCGTATTTAATGGTGGTCTAAAGCAAGCCCGTCTGCCCCCGTCCGCGACTCGACCATACCCAGTGCCAGGGACCCTGAATCTCCGACCACCCTCTGCTAGGACTCAGCTGCCCTTCGTGCACTCAAGCCTGGTAGGGACAACTGCCAGCTGTCCACATCGACCACCACCCATGGCCAGTTCTCTAGGCATCACTCCCACCAGGCCTTCACCACCCCACACCCACATGGTCACTGCCCCTACGTCAGACCCCAACACCACCGAAACCATGAAGTGCATCCTCCTCAAGTGCGCTCCCTGCACAGACACTCCATACAGGAAGGAATAAAGTATCCTGAATGAGCAGCTGCTGTCTGAAGCTCAACTTGGAGAAAACAGAGGTCCATGTCCACGGAGCCTCCTCCTCTGCATGGGACAACACCTGGTGGCCCACTGCTCTCAGCAGCTTGCTCCCCCCCCACGGACCATGCCCGAAACCTCGGCATCGTACTCAACTCCTCCCTCTTCATCACCTGACAGGTCATTGCCGTTGCCTCCGCCTGCTTCAAACCCTCCGCAAACCCTCCGCATCCTCCAAAATACCTTCAAATGGATACCCCCCAAATTAAGGAAGACTGTCACCCATGCACTCATAACCAGCAGCATGGAGTACGGAAACGCCCTCTACGCCAGGACTAATAAGTCTCTGCTCCGCATACTCCAGACCATACAGAGCACTGCAGCCATACTTGTACTCAGCATCCCTAGACACAAACACATCACCCAAACTTCACTGGTCCCGTAGAGAAGAGAGAGTAACCTTTAAGATACGCAGCCATGCCTACAAATGCCTCCACAACACCGGACCCCAATATCTCAATGATAGAATCTCCTTCTACGTACCCAAGAGGAAACTCCGATCTGCGGACCTTGCCACAGGGGTCTCCAACCTTTTCTGTACTGAGAGCTACTTATGTTCAATAAAACACATTAACAGCTACTAATATTATTAGTGCAGTATATTTTAAATTTCTTTATATGTATATTAATTCAACCAAGCACAATCTTTCTGATTTAATAAGCTGGGCTGCGCACAGGTGAGCTACTCAGAGTTAGCTCAAGAGCTACAGTAGCTCACTGACTACTGGTTGGAGACCCCGAAAACAAAGGAGGAAGCACATTCTCTTACATCGCCGCTAAAACTGGTACGAGCTCCCGATCGACATCATATGCGCATCTACCCTGCACATTTTCAGGAGGACCCTCAAGACCAGGCTCTTCGACTGACCAGAGCTGCTCCCCACTGAAGAAAATAGAAACCTTCTCAGGGGTCTCACTGATACTTGGTCCTTTTAAACCAACAAAGAAGAAATTGTCACAGAAACTGAAATATAAAAAGAATGCATTTATTCACCTCAGATTAGGGTGCCTACGTCACACAGAAGACTTAGCAAATGAATGAGGCAGTCTAAGGAGTACAGAAAACAGGGGCCTTATATATTCTTAGGGTTACATAGTCAGCATAAGACTAGGGGGAGGTCCTGGCTCATGTAAGCATGCAAAATGCTTAATATGGGTATACAAGATCTGCTTGCTCAACAAAGTGGGAGGAGAGCTACTTCTCAATACAGCAGCAAAAATAGCCTGACACTTATACAAGAGAAGCAGCTGCATTCTACTAGAGAGGCCCTTCTGAGCATGTGCAAGGTTCTGAAGAGGGAAACAGCACATGGCGAGCACATGGCTACCTAAAATGCGGCCAAAATACAAAATGGCTTTTAGCTCATGCTAACAAATCCCTCCAATCTTTAACACCACCCCCACCAGCGGCTTGAGACCCTCAAAGGTGAGTAGCCCGCTTAATACTCCCCGATTGATTGATTGATTGCACCGGCATTTATATTCACTTTTATTCAAATTTATTGTAGTGAGGGGTTTTCAGTTTCAGTAGGGGCCTAGTTATAATTTAGCATTTAATTTTTCTTCGTTTCCAGGGGGAAAATGTTGCACAGTTCAGTAACATTTCTCCATGTTTGTTAAATTTGTACTATATATATATTTTTTACAACGTGACCTGGTCTCTCAAGGGACTATCCAGTCAGTAGGCCCAGAACAGTGCTTGTCACAAGTGCATGAAACAACTGATTCTGTGGTATATGTTGTTTTTAAACATCATTTAAGGATGGGATGGCATTTTGTGTTTTTGTATTGAACATTTACAGCAAAATGTACATGTAGGGTAATATTTGATGCCTTGGGTGGATGAGTGTTATAAAAAATGTATAGTTTGGTTAATTTTTATTTTTGATAGTGCTGACTTAATGGTAGAGTTTTATTCAGTGCTACCAAGCCTCCTTTGACTGGCCAGTGAGTGTGCTTGCCATAGGCCATCATTTGTCTTTGTTCTACATGCCATGTGGCCATTGGCTATTTTGTGGAGTCTATGTCCATAGGCTGTGTTCTCTTTGTTCCTCATGCCTCCTTGTTTGTTGTAGTTGTTTAGCCATGGAGTGGCAGCCATTTTGTGCATACAGACAGTTTGCTTTTGCCACAGGCTTGAATGTGTTATTTGTTCCCCATGGCTCCTTGCTCATTGTTGTTGTTTGACTATGCAGCACAGGCTGGCAGCCATTTTGATATTCCAGCCAGTGTGCCTTTGCAATAGGCTTGCATGTGTTCTTTGTTCCCCATGCCTCCTTGATAGCTGTTGTTGTTTTACCTTGTGGCACTGGCTGGCAGCCATTTTGTGAATCCTGCTAGTGCGCCTTTGCCATAGGCTTGCATGTGTTCTTTGTTCCCCATGCCTCCTAGCTCCCTGTTGTTGTTTGACTATGTGGCACTGACTGGCGATCCTTTTGTGCATCCAGCCTTTGAGCCTTTGTCATAGGCTTACAACAAGATACCCTTGCACACTACAATATATATAGCAAGTTGTGTCTGTGTAGACACTAATATACAATTTGAGCAAAAAACAAAGCCTGCGAGTAAACAAAATTTAACGTCAACAGGTCCTTGAGAAATAGAGTATTTTAATGTTCTTAAGAGCAATCCAGCCGACACGTGTTTCGTCGCATGTGGGATTGTCCTCCCGCGACTCCTCAGGGCTATGATGTAATGGGACGTTACGGGGGAAGTCGCTCCGCCGGTGATAATTCCGACCCGGCAGGGCCCAGGACTTAATTGCCAATGTAAAGGTGCTTTAATAAAAGGATGAGATCAATGATTGAGTATAATTTGTCCGAAGTTCCTGAAAAGATCGTTTTTCTGGGTTCGAGTAAACACAATGGTGAGATAGAATTAGTCCTCCTTGTTAACTATTAAAATCTGACATCTGAAATGTCATACTCCGTTAGTGAATTGCTCCACGGAGATGATTACAATGTCCGTGAGGGTGGCGTGTACGGGAGCGGATTACTCCTCGTACTGAATGCGCCGTTTTACAGTCGAGATGTATTCATTCCCCAGCTATGTATTATCTGTAGTAATTCAAACTAAAACAATGCCACATTTCACTAAGGCCACCATTATGGCTACAACAGTCCTATGAACTACCGTAGCCATGGTGCTTGTGCGGGCACCGCCGCACCGGCGGTCCAAATCCCCTATTACAACTTGGGCAGTTGGACCTCTTTTGCACCGCCACAACTGCCAGGGATCAGTCATCCCTGGTAGTGGCGCTGTGGTCCTGAGGACGTAATTCGCTTGGAGGGACTGCAGCAGTCCCTCCAAACCATATTATGAGTTTCCTCTCTACCATGGTTTTCATGGTGGTTCCTACTCCATTTTAACTATGGCAGAGAGGAAACAAAGGTGGCCCAGAGGGCCACCTTTGCCTCAAGGTCATTGGATGCATAAAAGGGGGAACATGCTGTGGCCCGCTGTGTGTATGCACTCCTGTACCTGCACAGCATGACTTCATCAATCCATGCTGTGCAGGTACTGTCTTTGACGGCCACCAGTGATTGTAAAAGTCATATTCTGGTGGGTAAAGAGAATAGGTATTTGGCGGTATGGGAGCGGGCGGCGTCATGGCAGTCCTGCTCCCTCACCGCCAAACTCTTAATTGGGCCCCGAATGTTGTTATGGCTTGTTTTCCTTCAAGTGCATAAGAGAAGAAGATACATCACCCACAGTACTGCCAAATAGAGAGCCAGTATAGTGAGATCAGTCCTCCAGTCTCTTCCACTTGTGCAGCTTAGTGTCACTGCCAAATAAGAGCGTTAAGATGGTCCCAAGAAACAGATGGTCCCAAGAATGTGGTCAGTCAGAAGAAGCAGCTTTCCACAAGTGGCATGTTGGCTAAAAACCTTTTCGGACAATGTCATATGCCTGCTGCACAAGTCTCCTGGGAGTCCCCATCAACAGTACCACCCCAACTTAAGCCCAAGACCATGTCTGTCAGTGAGGCAGCCTCTGCAATCATGGCGACACCGACTAGCAGTGTTGTTGAATTGAATATGTTACTTTCTCAAAGTAGTACCCAATAATTTTAGGATATAGAGCAAATTGGACAGCAACCGACCCCTGCCCCCACCACGTCTTCAACAAGGCCGACTCCATCATCGCACCCATCTCCGGGACATCATCAACGCCTCCTTCAACACCGCCACCTACCCAGAAAGCTGGAAGCACGCCAAACTCAGCGCCCTCCTGAAGAAACCAACAGCGGACCCCACCGACCTCAAGAACTTCCGCCCCATCTCGCTCCTCCCTTTTCCTGGCAAAGTCACCGAGTAGACCGTCAACAGACAGCTTGCCGCCTTCCTCGAGACACACGGATCCCTCGACCACTCGCAGTCCGGCTTCCGAGCCAACCAAAGCACCGAGACCGCCCTCATCGCAGCCACCGATGACATAAGATCCCTGCTCGACAAGGGGGAAACAGCGGCCCTCATCCTCCTGGACCTCTCCGCAGCGTTCGACACTGTCTGCCACCGCACCCTAGTACAACACCTCAGCAACGTCGGAATCCAAGAGAAGGCACTGGAGTGGATCAACTCGTTCCTCGCCGGAAGACCCAGAGAGTCCGCCTCCCCCGTTGAGATCCGAGGCCACAGAAGTCATCAGCGGCGTTATTTATTTTATTTATTTATTTTTTAAATTTGTATGGCGCTACAGCTACCCAAAAAGGGTTTCCCGGCGCCTGAGTCATTTGATTAGATAGAAGGAAAGTTGCCAAATTGTAGTATTACTGCAGTTGTTTCTGGAACAGCCAGGTTTTTACATATTTCCGGAATTTCGTATAGCTCTCTTCTTTCCGGATCTGAGGGGGAAGTGAGTTCCATAGAGTGGGCCCTCTCACAGCAAAAGAACGCCCTCCCGTTTTTTGGAGTTTAAATCTAGGAATAGCAAAATTTGCTGCTGTTAGAGATCGGAGATTTCTTGTTGGAAGGTAGGGACAAGCCAGGGTTTGTAGGTAGGCGGGTGCAGTTCTGGTTTTAATTTTAAACATATATGTCAGGGTTTTAAAGCTGATCCGATGTTCTATCCTGAGCCAATGTAGGTCATTCAGATGTTTAGATATTCTCTCAAACTTTGGGATCTGACACAGGAGTCGTGCAGCCGCGTTTTGGATCATTTGGAGTCGTTTTATCACTGCAAGATTTGAGCCCAAGTAAAGAATGTTACCGTAGTCAATGCGTGATGTTATTAGTGCATTGACTACGGTCTTTTGGGTGTTTTGGGGCAACATCCAAATAATTTTCTTTAGCCATTTTATTATGGTGAAGCAGAGGCCAGCGACTTTATTTGCCTGCTGCTTCATCGACAAAGTATTGTCGATAATGACTCCTAGGTTCCTTACTTGAGTGGCTGGGATGGGAAGATTACCCATCTCTGCTGGCCAGTGTAAGGGGCTCCAGAGCTCTTTATTTCTTCCAAGAAGAAGAACCTCCGTTTTATCCCCGTTTAGCTTCAACTGGTTAGTTGACATCCAGTTGAAGATTTCCTGAAGACCATTTTTCAGAACAGAGGGGGTTGAGGGGTTTGAGTCAGATAGGGAAAAAATGATCTGCGAGTCGTCAGCGTATGACATTAACGCGAGGCCCACGCTGTCGGCTAAATCGGCCAGTGGTCGCAAGTATAAATTAAAAAGCAGCGGGCTCAAGATGGAGCCCTGTGGAACTCCATGGGGGGTGAGGAACGTGTCCGAGCATGCAATGCTGGATTTGATCTGGAAAGATCTATTGGTTAGAAAAGACTTTATCCACTGAAGGGCCTCATTTCGAATGCCAATTCTCTCTAGTGTAGTCAAGAGAGTTTTATGTGAAATGGTATCAAACGCCGCACTCAAATCTAAAAGAATGAGTGCGACAGTTTGACCCTTATCCAGGATCACATTATTCACATTATTCCACAGGGAACATCACTCAGCCCCATCCTCTTCAACATCTACATGAGCCCCCTCACAGCCATCGCACTCCAACACAACCTCAACAACATCTCCTACGCCGACGACACCCAGCTGATCCTCTCCCTCACCAACGACCCAGCCACCGCCAGAACCAGCCTACACGAAGGGATGAAAGACGTCGCCGAGTGGATGAAGAACATCTGCCTGAAACTGAACTCAGACAAGACGGAAGTCCTCATTCTGGGGTCATCGCCCTCCGCCTGGGACGACTCCTGGTGGCCCCCTGCCCTGGGCACCACTCCCAAGCCAATGGACCACGCACGCAACCTGGGCTTCATCCTGGACTCCTCCCTCTCGATGACCAAACAAGTCAACGCCGTCTCATCATCGTGCTTCAACACCCTGCGCATGCCCCAAAAGATCCCCACCGAAATCAGGAAGACGTTCACCCAGGCACTCGTCACCTGTCGACTGGACTACAGAAACACCCTCTACGCCGGAACCGCAGCCAAACTTCAGAAAAGACTCCAACGCATCCAGAACGCCTCCGCACGACTCATCTGGATATCCCCCGACACAGCCAGCAAGAGGATCATGTTCAGACTCCTCACCCACTCACACAAGGCTCTCCACGATCAAGGCCCCAAGTACCTCAACAACCACCTGACCTTCTACACGCCCACCCGCCAGCTACGTCGACCAGCCTCGCCCTCGCCGCCTTTCCACGCATCCGCAGAGCCACCGCCGGAGGAAGATCCTTCTCACACCTGGCAGCCAAGACATGGAACTCCCTCCCCATCCACCTCCGGCTAACCCAGGACCACCTATCCCTCAGGAAGCTACTCAAGACCTGGCTTTTCGAGCAGTAGCGGACCCCTCTCCCCCAGTGCCTTGGGACCCTTCCGGGTGAGTAGCGCGCTATACAAATGTTTATGATTGATTGATTGATTGATTGATTGAGCCAGCAATAATACATCTTTCTGCACAAACCTCCTCTTTTAGAATTATTTGCTCCCAGATCTTCAGCAAGGAAAAGGAGGGGGCTACTCCAATATCTCCTCGATGCACCACTTTTGTTGATGATGGAAGGGACATGGCGTGGATCCCACCAGAGTCTGTGAGATGCCAGGAGAGGCAAGGGAAAAGAAAAGGTTCTGGAAGCCTTAGAATTATGGAAGGAGATGATGAGGAGGATGACAATGACTAGCTAGTCATTGTAGAAGGTGACACAGAGTAGTCCATCATTGCTATTCAACCTGCTCTGATGGATGTGGCACAGGTAGCACCACCAGCTCCCATATTTACAAATGCCCCGCTGAGACACGCACTGACCACTACCTGAGTAGAAGTATGAACTGCAGGAGGCATCCAACAACATGCCCAGTAAAAAAGTACTCTTCCCCAGTTTGGGAATTTTTTACCCTGAACACAAAGGGGGAGCACATTGCAATGTGAACCATTTGCCACACAAATATTCGTCGAGGTAAGCCTGGTTCACACTATAGTACTGGAGGCCAGATGACCTATAAGGAAAAACATCACGCAATCCGGTGGGAGAGTCACCTTAAAAATTTGGTGAATGTGGTTGTGGTGCTGAAGTTGAAGAGAGCTGGGAGCATCAGCAACAAGTCCAGGTTATGAGGAGGAAAAAGATGGTGACATCCTCAATCAAAAAAGCCCTATCCCCAGCACTGCGCCAGCAGAAGCATCTGCTTAAGTGACTTCACAATGGCACAAGAAGACTCAAAGTCAGATGTGGGCACCACTACATACAGTGACTGTCCCACCATAACATGCTATGAGTCTACAACCACCAATGTCTCAACAGTCACTTGCGTCAGTGGCCCTGAAAAAGATGTGGCTGCCATCTGCCTAAAATGGAAGGCTCCAAGTCGAACTTATTTTGCAAGAGTTGCTGTTCCAGCTCTGCATCACAATTTGCTGCAAAATGATTCAACAAGCTTTGCAGCAAAGTGTTGTTCTCACTATCCACCTGATAACACACATGTGGACCAGTTGTCAGGCAACTGGCTACTTTTGTATCACCATACATTGGATCTCTTTTGAGGGGGTAAAGCTAAAGTTATCTACAGGTCTTGGCCATGAAGAAAGTTTTGAGAGTGTTCGGAGGGATGCAACAGTAGCTATGTTTGCCATGGGGAAATCACCAACAGCTGTAAACATCTTGGACAAATTTAACAACAAGGTGCCTCAATGGCACTGACACAGAGGTCACAGAATTTGATTTGTTGTCATGGACAATGGCATCAACAGACAATGCTATTTCAACATACTGGTTCTGCAACACTTTCTCATAAAGGAAAACATACTGACCACCTGCAGAAGAATCTGCACTCAAGTTCAAGTTCAAATAACTTTATTCGATTGTTAACATCACAATCATAAAAGCACAGTTCATAAGCATACAGTTAAAAACAAGTGATCCATTTCATTTGTGAGACGTGAGGTTACATAAACAATATAAAACAAGAGTAACAGGCAGAATAAACACTTTAAGAATATAAATAGTTACAGCAGAATTAAAAAGTTAAAAAATATACCTAACAGCAGCAGCATAGTTATCCCTCCATACTTTTCCTGAATATAATTGCTAATTTCAAAAAACTGCATACAAATAAAGTGCAGTCACAGTTCAGGAGTTGAAGGTAGTAAAGTGCTGGTTTAATCTGTGCAAATTTCAGTTCTTTGAGGCGTGGTTTTAGGTATAGCCTCCGGGGTACTGTGTAATAAGGACAAATAAATAAAGAGTGCGCCAGATCTTGCGGAGACTTTTCGTCGCAGCCGCAAGCTGGCAACACTTGACCTCAATGGGCCCCACTCGGTACCGCCAGTAAGAGATGAAACAAATCAAAACGGAACCTTGTTAATAGATAACGTTCATAGCCAGTCATGGGCCATGATAAGTATGGTTCCATTTGTAGACAGGTTTTAAGTAATGCGTGTTTCCTAACACTGTCTTTCTGTAGCTCGGCCTCCTCCCGGGCTAAATACCTGGTTGTCATGAATGTATTTTTCACAAAGGTGACATCCAATTTAGTGATAAAGTCTGGGGTTAAAAACAAATCAGGCCGTCCTATTTCAGTAAAACAATCATTAATATACTTCAGCCACGGAACCTTAGACCTACCATCCCATGTTAAGGCTTCTTTTAGTATATCATGGGTAAGAGGTATGTCATTATTTAGCCAGCAATTCAACCAACACAATAGGGGATTAGCTGCTATTCTATCGCTTAAATAGGGCACACCTAGCTCCTCATGTACAGAGAAGTTTCCAGTTCCCCTTGGCAGCCTCAGTATCTGCTTCAGAAAATTATTTTCTACAACCTCCAGGTCCCGCGTCTGGCTATAGCCCCAGAGCTCGCTTCCGTAGCAAGCAACGGCAATGCTCTTTGCCTGGTATAATTTAAGCAAGGCAGCCACCGGACTATTGCCCATTTTTCTTGCGAAATCAAGTATAGCCGCATTGACGCGGGTTACCTCGCCCTTCTTCCTCAGGACAGCGGGGCCCCAAGATAGTTGATGATCAAAGAGGACCCCGAGGTATGAGAAGGTTCTGGTGGTTGGAATTTTTTCCCTATTTATGTTAAAAGGGTTGGCTTTTCGTGACCCCAGGCCTGTCTTCATAACATAAGACTTAGAATTATTAATACTTAAGCCTCGAGACTCCATGAAATCAAAGAAAGAGTTTAAAAGTGTCTGGAGGCCGATTGCTGTCCTTGAAATAAGGACAGCATCGTCCGCGTAGAGCAGAACTTGAACGCCTTTCCGACCTATGTAGGGGTAATCTGCTCCGGTTTTTAACAGGTATTCCTCTAACTCGTTAAAATACAAGTTAAAGAGGAATGGAGCTAGAATGCACCCCTGTCGAACACCCCGATTAATTCTGATATCCCCCGTCACTTTCAAATCTTGGGTGTATCGAACGTTAGCTCTTGTATCGGAGTGCAGGTCAGCCAGTAAATTGATTAGATTCTGCTCTATACCCATCTTTAGCATGGTGTCCCATAATTTGCCTCTGTCCACACAATCAAATGCGGACGATAAGTCCATAAAAGCCATGTGGACTGTTCCCTGCCGGGCCATGGTGTATTTACCTATAATCAAATACAGGTTCAGGCACTGAGTAACTGTCGAATGACCTGGTCTAAAACCATATTGTATTGGGGATATAACATTGTTCTCATTTGCCCATGCAGTTAATCTATTCAGGATTACGCCCCCTACCACTTTGGCTACAGAGTTAATTAGAGATATTGGCCTGTAGCATAACGGGCTACTACGATCACCCTTTTTGAACACCGGTACTATAGTCGATATCCCCCACGACTTTGGGCATCCAGAGGCCGCAGCTGCATTTACTACGGCAGTAAGAACAGGGGCCCATAATGAGATACAGGGTTTAAAAAGGTCCGGAGGCAAGCCATCCGGGCCAGGGGCCTTATTACTGGTTAACCCTTGAATGCCCTTCTCTACTTCATTGACTGAAAAGCACAAAATATTCTCCATAGGAGTTGAAGAGCCGTATTCTGCCTGTTGCTCATTGCTTTTAAAAATTGCACTAAAATGAATGACCCAATCCTCCTCTGGGATATTAGTGCCAAGTGCAGTATCACTGAGATTGTCAAACAAAGGTTTATTAATAATTTCCCTGAATTTGCTACTGTTACCCAGGACTAATGGATCAAGCAGAGACTCCCAGGTACACGCCTTAATTTCTTTTTTTCGTTTAGCAAGAGATTTCTTAGAAATCAATCGCAGAATTTTAATTTGGCCTGAATCTCTGGGTTTGGTTTTTAGCGCCTTTCTCAATTCTCTGCTGGCCTTGGAGCAAGAGTGGTCAAACCATTTAGGGTTACTTCTGGTTTGTCCCTTCACTGGGACTGTTAACATAGATCCTACTGATGACACCACAACCTCAAAAACAGCTAGAGTTTGCTCTGGGGATGTGGCTGGTGACACACAAACCGCAAGTTCCTCACCACATGACCTATTGATTTCGGTGTACAGGTTTTCACAATTTACCATTGACCATTTCAATCGCCGTTTACCATTTATATTTATATATTTATTTATTTTGTCAATTTGTAGGGCGCAACAGCTACCCAAGAAGGGTTTCCCGGCGCCTAGACACAGCTAGAAACGAAAAGACAAAAAACGGAGGGGGGATTTGAGTGGTTACTGTTCATACAGCCAGGTCTTTACAAGCTTTCTGAAGCTATGGTGGTTATCTTCCTTCCGAATGTTTGGAGGAAGCGAGTTCCATAGGGACGGTCCAAGATAGGCAAAGGATCTGCCCCCTGATCTTGCACGTTTGAACCTTGGTATACAGAACCGTGCTGCTGTCTGGGACCGGAGGTTTCTCTTTGGTGTGTAGAGGCAAGCAAGGGATTGGAGGTATTTTGGGGCTCCTCCAGTTTTTATTTTGAACATGTAGTTCAAAGCCTTGAAGCGAACTCTGTTCTCTATCCTGAGCCAATGAAGGTCCCGGCGGTGGTTCGAGACTCCAGCGTTCCTGGGAATCTTGCACAGGAGTCTGACTGCGGCGTTTTGTGCCACTTGCAGGCGTCCAATGACAGATTTATTTGCGCCTAAGTATAGGATGTTGCCGTAGTCAAGCCTTGATGTGACAAGGGCATTGACTACGGTCTTCTGTGTTGACGAAGGCAACATCCACAGGATTTTCCTCAACCATCTGATTATGGTGAGGCACAATCCAGTAACTTTACTGGCCTGCTTATCCATGGATAAAGCGTTGTCTAGTACAAAACCCAGATTACGAGCATGGGGCACCGGGGTAGGAAGGATGCCCATCTGTTCCGGCCAATGCGCGGGGTTCCAGAGTTCTTTGTCTTTTCCCAAGATCAGAATTTCCGTCTTGTCCCCGTTCAGTTTTAACTGGTTTGCTGTCATCCAGTTCAGTATTTTTAGTAGTCCTTCCTTGAGTAGCGACGGGGAGTGGGGACAAGAGTTAGACAGGGAAAAAATGATTTGGGTGTCATCGGCGTAGTTCATGAGCGTTAGCCCTAGCTTCTCAACAAGTTCTACCAATGGTTTTAGATAAATATTAAAAAACAGAGGGCTCAGGATGGACCCCTGTGGCACTCCATGAGCTGCAGGTAGGGAGTCTGACTCGGCCTGTGCTGATGCGATCTGAAAGGTTCTGTTAGCCAGAAAGGATTTAATCCATTCCAGAGCCTTTCCTCTTATGCCATTTGTGTGTAGTTCTCTAAGGAGCGTTTCGTGGGAGATGGTATCGAACGCCGCACTTAGATCCAGTAGCACAAGTGCTACCGTTTGGCCTTGGTCAAGGAGTTGTCGGATATTTTCAGTGACACCTAACAGGGCGGTCTCCGTCGAGAACCCAGCCCTGAAACCAGATTGCGAAGGGTGGAGTAAACAGTTTTCATTATACATTTTAAGGTTCCCCGGTCTTCACAGTTCATTCGCTGTTCAAATACTCCACCACCCAGTCTAATGGTTATGGGATTATGGTCACTATAGATGTTTGTTTGAATAGTGAATCTGGAGGCCTGATTGGCAAGATCAGCAGATAGTAATATGTGATCTATAAAGGACCCGTGGCCTGAACCTTTAAATGTAGAAACATCAAAAACCTTGGACTCCGGCACCATGGACATGGCTACAGTTTGGTTATTTTCATTTAACAAATCGTTGAGACAAATTCCACGCCTGGAGTGGTCAAAATGAAAGCCGTTCACACTATTACACCCCAAGGATCCCATGAGGGTAACTCCTGGGTTACCACATGGGTGTACATTAAAATCACCTGCGATCAATAATTTACGTGACAGAGTGCCTGCTCCCTCTCTCAACATCTCATTCAAAAGCAGTATATTACATTCCCCTTGACTATTTATAGCATTGTAAAAATTAATTAAAGTCAAGGCATGTTTGCCACTCTTCAATTCCAGCACTTGAATATTCCGATTTGCATGATACCGATTACTTACTTGGCAGGTAAGTGCCAGATTAATAAAGATAGCCAGGCCCCCCTTTGCTCTTCCACTGATTGAGGGAGCTGCTGGCCTAAAGAAGCTTTGGTAACCCTCGATAAAGACATTATTATCTTCGATCCATGTCTCTTGGAGGCATATGACTGCGTGTTTATTGACAAATGCCAACCAGGCAGGATCACATATTTTGTCAACCAAACCCGCTATATTCCAGGAGACTAAGGTCGCATTACAAACGTCAACAGGCTCTGTTCCAATGACAAGCTCTGTGGTTATAGGTTCTAATAGCGATCGATTAAGTTGTTCTACGTGTGTGTCTCCCTGAGTTTCTATTGTGGAAGGGTTTGGTTCTACATGGATTGGAAGAAGGCTAAAAGCCTCGGGCAGGTCATACGATGTACTGGTGTACGCATGTAATGCAGGGCTATCCATTAGGAGATCTATATCTAGCTCTACCTGACTATTGGTATCTAATTCAACGGCTGGAGAGGGAACAGTTACTGCTTGTATGGCCCTAATTTCCCCATGTACTGGGTTATTTTGCATATGACCAGTATGCATTAGTGTGGTTGGAGCAGCATGTAGTCAGTCGACCCCCTCCAGACCACTCTGATCATAAAAAGCGTCAAACCTATTTGAAATAGGTACATTATAGTGGATGTTAGGGTATGTTAAATGAGAGTGATCACGATGGTGATACGTCCCGTGTGAGGCCTCCCGTCTCTCGTGATAAATTGCTGGGTGGTTAGCCTGTCTGGTCTCCCAGGATATATCTCTCCTATACTGTCTTTGATCTCCTGCAGTGTAGTGTCCACGGTTCCTTGGAGTTACTCCATCATGATATTGATTAAAATTGTCTTTCTGCACTCATTTCAGTTATTCGTTTAAAGCCCAGAAGCAGTTGTGGATTATTATTGGGCTTACTAATAGAGTACCAGTTAAACCCCTGAAACAGGAGGTGCCAACACTTTGGAACTTGACCTATTACATGTTGCAACATCTTCTTGAGCAGTACAAACAGATCAATGATTAGGTTATTCAAAGAGGAGGGGATGCACTTGGGAAAACTATGACCATGGATGCCGACAAATGGGACCTAGTCAAGTACCTGACATAGAGGCTACTCCCTTTTCAGGTTTTCATATGAGTAGTTAGCTAGGTGGACAGCATGATGAACCAAGCTATCCCGTTGTTGAACCTGCTATAGGACCAGCTAAAGAGCGAGTCTGAAAGGTTCGCACGTACAGGTGTGAACAAAAACACAGAAGTGCATGCCTTGGTTGAGAGCATAATCTTTCACTTGGTTTGTAATGCAAGGATGTAAAATTACATCTTCTCATCCAAACAGTACATCTGTGCCACACTATCCATGGTAAAAAAAATTGTGCCCACTCTCATTCCATTTTCTGAAAAGGATGTTTCAAACTTCAAGAAGTGGATTGCTGAGCAAGCCAGAGACTTGGAAGAAGAACGGCTGGACGTAGAGTCCCACTCTGTAATTTAGGGGTGCCACCTTCAACAACTAGAGAGAGTATTCTTGTCTCACAGCAGCCATCACCAGCGACCAGAACACAGGCAGAATAGCAACAGAAGGATCTGACCCATCACCTGCATTGTATTGATATCAAATGGCATGGATTAAGTCCAGTGCAAAGACGATGTCAAAAGAGATTGTGGAAGGGGCAGCACCTCTAACCATCCAGAGGATGTTTTAAGAGTATCTGGATAATCTAAAAGAGGTCTATGTGGTTTGAAACTCATTGATGTATAGGTATGGGAAGATCCGCAAATACTCAGAGCTCAGCAGGCTGGCAATAAAGTATCTGGGCTGTCCTGTGGCCAGTGTGTCTGTTGAGTGTGTGTTTAGTGCAGCGGGTACAGCACTACCATGAGAAGGACCAGTCTCTAACTTCAAAACAAAGTGATTGACCATGAACAAAATTAATCGACATTTCATTTCACAAATCACACTGTTCCTGAAACAGCACAGGAGAAGGAGGAAGATGATTGGTCAGAATCAAGTGTATTACATGTCCAACTTCTGGGTGAACCACCTATATTTGAGGACAAACTATGCATTCTGGAATGAGTATGCCAGTTACACCATAGAACTTCTTCATTATTTCTCTTTGAACTATTTGCCAAATAAAAGTAGCTAGTGTAACATTATGTTTGTGTTACATTTATGCTGCCCCACCATTTTTTAGTCACATATATGCCTGAACTGCAGTTGGACCAGTGTAAAGTGAAGAAGCCTCCACAATTCCTTCATTACATTAGTGGCAATGCCTTCCTCCTAGCATGCAGATTCTTTTTTGCAACACTTAACAGGTCTGTACCAGAAAATCGTTGATTTACAAGAATGCCAATGTCAAAATTCCAATGTGTTGCCTACATCAGAGATACAATTGTGCACCTACTACGTAACCTACCGATGCTTGGATTGGAAAAGCTAACTACAACTATTGCAACAATCAGTGAGTGATTTTGAGTGATGATTGATGATTTATGTGGTGGCAGACAGTGAGGGAGGATGTTCAATAATGGTAAACTTGATTTTAACGGATTGCAATGTTTGATGCCTGCTGGGTAATAATTTTTTCTGAAGGTGACTGGCCTTTACAAACTTATTTAGTGAAAATGTACTTGTATGAACCACTCCTATCCTTCTTTTTTTATCACATAGAAGAACTGCCTCAGAAAATCATTTGATTTACAAGACTGCAAAATTCCAATGTGTTGCTTGCATCAAAGAGTAGAAAGAATTGTGTACCTACCACCATCGTTGGATTGGAACAGGCAACTATTGCGCCAAAGAGCGCTATATTATTGAGTGACGAGTGATGATTGATGATTCATGTGGTGCCTGACAGTGAGGAAGGGTGTTCAACTAATTTGTAAACTTGATTTAGATGATTTGCAATGTTTGCGGCCTGATTGGTAATATTTTTTTCTTGAAGGTGATTTAAACTTTCACACTTAGTGAGATTTACTTGCAGGGCCCATTTCTTTTTTCTGGTTCTTTAGTGACCAGACCGGTCACATTAGTTAAAAAACTCAACCCTATACAAAATACTGCAATTCTGTTTCTTGACTTGTTTTTCAACAGCAGTGCACTGCACGTCTATATTTCTTGGGTCGGTACGTCGACAGAGAAACTAAGAATCAGGATGAGTATGGAAGGACTTTGGGTGGGACTACCTCATCAACAGCTATAAGTGTGACATTATCAGCTTCAAAGGGAAACCATGACTCTGAGGCCTAGTACTCAGCTATGTGGAAGGGAGAGAGATGCGTTTATTTTTTTTATTTTTTGCTATGCCTCTGAGTTTTCCTGGTACACTCTACACAAAGCTGCATTAACTTCTGTCCTTCCCCTTCACTCTCAAGCATAGAATCTGTTTTACAATCCGCATGCATTTTCTCATCTGCTGTATGAACGAAAGGCAAAAGCTGTGCCTCTGTATGTGAGGAAGTCTGGTGCATCACAAAAATTGATGCACGGGTGGTGTAAGAGGCTTGTAAATCTGCCCCTTGATTTTTGTTTCACAAATATAACCCCCTTTAATGGGCAACTCGGTCAGTTTTCTTTTTCAATGCAGAAATACATCTTTTGCACACCTTATTATTCGAAGATTGCTTGGGACTGTAAAACTTACATAAAAAAAAAGAAACAGAAAACGCGAACTCACCGATAATATATTACTGCTACTACCAGTATACCACTATCTTAGTGACAGGAGGACAAAGGAGTCAGAATAACTTCTTACATAATCAGCCCAAGTAAGCCCCTGGAGCAACGCGCAGAACTAGGTAGCACCGCGCACCTGACTAAAATTGAATCACATAATATTTGTAATATTGCTTGAACTTAACTTCGAATGTGAGCAGCATGCTATTGGAAAAACATTAGCATTATAGGATAGGGCACAACATTTTGGTAATAATTAATTACTATTACTCACCAAGCCCTGCAAACCGGATGCCCAACAGGACCATCTCCCAGTCCAGGTAGTCAGCCCAGCAGTGCACTAGCTATTGCTGGTTGGGACTAACCCCAGTGCGTTGGCAAACCCAATGGCGCACCCTCCCTCACAGTAGCCGATGCTACAGCAGACCGTACCCACTCCCAGGCCTGCCTCCTGCTGCTAGCATGGAGAGGAGGTGGAGACAGAAAGAGAGGGAGGGAGGGAGGGAGACAGAGGGAGAGAGAGATGGAGGGAGATGGCGGGAGACCGAGAGAGGAAGACAGAGAGAGGGAGGGAGACAGAGGGAATGAGACAGAGGGAGAGAAAGAGGGATAGAGAGAGATGTGTGTATGCCGAGTCTGGTGGCTCAGTGGACGAATGCATCCGCTGCAGGGGCCTGTGTTCAACCTCATAGTCCAGTTTTTTTCTTCTAGCCCCGCCCCCTCCCCCACTGACCCCGGTCCCACCGGTGCGGCCCTGGGCCACAAACCACACTGTAAATTTGGCCCCCGAGAGAAAGTTAGTGAGTACCCATGCTCCACTGAGTGTTTCAAAAGGGCTCTTTGATTGTAAATTGTTAAAAATAAAGATTCTAAAAAGTTAATTGGCAATGAGGCATGTGCACATCTCTGGAAAAATATAGGGCTGATATGGGAATCATAAAGAGCAGGGCTGGTGGCCTTTGTAACCTTTTGTTACACATATATGAGTGAGAATGACATTCAGGTGTGAACCACGAACAACCCACTTGGCCTGTGCTGAGGGGCTATCTGGGCTGGTGTCAAAGAACAGGACTGCGGAGAGGGCACTACAAAGGCGGCCCCCCTTGCAACACCAACTAGAAAGAAGAGACACTAAATCGAATCTGTTTCTGGAAGCAGATTTTAAAAACAACGCTCCCTCACATACAAATGAAAGGTACAGCATGGGTGGCAACAGTGCACGCCCCCTCACTTACAAAGGAGAGGTACAGCTTAGGCACTGCATGCACCTTCACATACAAAAGACAGGCACAGAATGGGCTGCAGCACTGCAAACTCCCACGCATACAAAGCAGGTACAGCATGGGCTGCAGAACTGCATGCTCCCACGCATACAAAGCAGGCACAGCATGGGCAGCAGCACAGCAAGCTCCCTCACGCACAAAGGTAAGGCATAGTATGGGCGGCAGCACTGCACGCTCTCTCACATACAAAAAACAGGCACAGAATGGGCCGCAGCACTGCACGCTCTCTCACACACAATGGACAGACACAGCATGGATGGCAGCACTGCATGCTGCTTCACATACAAAGGACAGGCACCAGTGGGGAGCAGGAGTGCATGCTCCCTCACATACTAAGGACAAGTACAACATGAGTGGCAGCACTGCACGCTCCCTCACACACAAAGAACAGGTACAGCATGGGCCGCAGCACTGCACGTCCCCTCACTTACAATGGAGAGGTACAGCATGAGAGCCTTTAGGGAGCGTTCAGTGTTGCTGCCCATGCTGTACCTGTCCTTAGTAGGTGAGGGAGCATGCAGTCCTGCTCCCTACTGGTGCCTGTCCTTTGTATGTGAGGGAACGTGCAGTGCTGCTAGACACGCTATACCTTTCCTTAGTATATTAGGGAGCATGCAGTGGTGCCACCCATGCTGTGCATGTCCTTTGTATGTGAGAAAACTTGCAGTACTGCTCCCTTCCGGTACCTTTATATTTTTCATGTGACACATAAAGCAGGGTGAGAAGCAGGACAAGATCCCTCACACACCCAAAGCAGGGGAAGCAGCAGTACAAAGCACACAAATCGCACATGAACCAGCTGTACAAACTCCCTCACATGCACAAAGAAGGGGCAGCTGCAGTACAAGGTCCCTCACACTCAGAGCAAAGAAAGTGGCAGTACAAGACACACCCATGGCACGGGAAACAGCTGTACAAACGCCCTCACAAGCATCTTCACACTCAGAACAGATACCGCATAGGCATCAAATGTGGAGTGCGAGCTCTCCACCCACACTGCAGCTTCAGCAGAGTCATGAAAGTCTGTTTGCATTTTGTTAAACTCCTTTCTGTTCTATTTTAGAAGGAAGTAGCCCTCCCTGCTTTACTCCTGTGATAAACACACAAAGAAGGTTTAACAAGCTATAAATCCTGCTCAAAGGTACACAAACAAACTTAATATGCCTGACTGATAGAGAAGGCTTATTTACAACACAGGCAAAATGATGTTTACACAATCCACGGCGGTGGGATGGCCACAGGGGCATGCACAGTGTTATGAGTCAGCTCTTCACCTTAAAGAGGGCGAGTGGTCAGAGTGGTCCACGTGCTGAGCCACATATCCTAGGTTTAGACTAGTACAAGAAGGTGCCAGCATTTCTCCTCTCTGCATCCTCTGCTCTCTGGCACCCTGGACCTCTGGGGTCTGTGCCCAACATGGAGCCTCTCCCCTGAGATGCCGCCATCGCTCCTGAGAAGGCGCAGCGACCTGGTGATATGGAGAGGGAGGCCTTTTCCTGAAGACGGCACCCCTGTAGAGGTTGCTTCAGGGGGACCCTAGATCCGCAGCTGCGTTTGTCTTGATATTGGCCTCCCACACCTTGGTATCACACTGAGACACCTTAGTTAGTGGTCAGGGGCTCCCCAGGAATGTCCAGCCTTCGCTTCTCCTTTTATGTCAACCCCTTACTGGTATGTACCCCAACATGTGTGTTTGGGGAGCATTTACCACAGGATTCTGCTGCCATTATGTATTTAGCTTTTGTTATGGTTTTTGCATATTTATGAGAGACTTATGCCACCAGTGCATCACTTTTTTGATGCTTTTGCGGTGTAAACCTCTCAATCATATCTATGAGGCAACTCAAAGACACTCTGCATGGCTCTGTATGGCTTCATAGATATGGAGCAAGACAGAGCAGCGCAAGTCGCTGCGTTGCCTTACTCTGTGTCAGGGAGACGCTTCATGGGCATTGCGGTGGGTTTTCCCCCGTAGCACCCATTGATTTTGACATTGCCTCAGATTTACTTAATCACGTAAACCTGGGACAGTGTCAAAAGCTTACGCCTTTGCAGAGCAGGTGTAACGGGGATTAATCTTTGTCTTTCTCCTCATTCTTTCCACTGTCCATGTGTGCTGCATCAGACGTGAGTCCCGTGCTCTCCACACCACTGGAGTCAAGCTATCCTGGCTGAAGACGGCTGATAGCCAGAAACCGGTCCTAGGATGCTTGATTCCGGTCCAGGAAAGACATGGCTTGGCAGTTCGGGCTGGACTGTTCCCATGAGGCACAGGGTCAAGGCTGATTTGCATATGGCCATGTCTGAACTGGGGTGGTGTGGAGTGCAAAAAAACGATGGATTTAGGCCCAGATCTCTGTACTGGGGTGAATGTATGACATTGTTCTGCATTCTGTCCATCAACTGTGGTTTTTGCATTTGTCACCCCGAGTGGGCTGGGTATGCTCAGACGTGAGTCCCATGCTCTCCACACCACTGGATTCAAGCAGGCCGGGCTGAAGACGGCTGATAGCCAGAAACCAGTCCTAGGATGCTTGAATCCGGTCCAGGGATGACATGGCTTGGCAGTTCGGGCTGGACTGTTCCCATGAGGCACAGGGTCAAGACTGATTTTCATATGGCCATGTCTGAACTGGGTTGGTGTGGTGAGCAAAATAACGATGGATTAAACCCAGATCTGTGACTGGGAGTGAATGTTTTGCCATTGTGCAACATCCCGTCCATCAATTGTTGTTTTTGCGTTCTTTCACATCAGACATGAAAGCCCCACGATGGTTCAGGTCCTTGTGTCCCTGCCAGGTCTGTCCCACTGTCCTTGAACACGTAATCAGACCATCGTCAAGTGCAGACACCTGTGGCACAAGAAAACAAGAAAAATATTCCATTAGCAGGACCAGAAATAATATAGACTATTTGGGTCTACTGTGTTCCCCCCTACAGCAACAAGGTGGTCGCAGAAAAGGTTGGCATATGCAAGAAGCAATACAACCTCACAAATGGAACAGGCAGCTGTGCAAGCTTCCCGCACACACAGAACGTGTACAGCACAAGGGCCTCTAATGCACAGACCACACCTATGTCCAGATGCACCACTGATAATATATGTGAATTGCAATTAGTAGTAAATCTGCACCCATACATATGCACAATTTTATGGGTTCAAATTCCACACTGTGTTTGTAAATTGACCCCATACGCTAGTAATCATAGACTCAATGGAGGCCAATTCACAAACAAAGTAGTCAATCTATTCCTGTTCTGTAGACCTAATTTCTTCCAGCCAGCCCTAGCTTCTCTTAGGGAGAATCTATGCACATTCCATGGCATGAATCTGATATGGATTCCATCTTTGTAGTCATTCCTCAGCCTCATATTCCAGCATGCTGGCGACCTGAGATGGACCATCTCATCTTACTGACCCAGGCGACATGTGTGTGTGAGTACTCATCAAACTTTATTCATCTGTGCACGGAAACCCCTTTAACTCCTTTCCCATCACTACATCCACCAACCTCCCTGAAAACATCAAAACGAGTCATGCAAGGGCTCCAGAGAGCAAAACTAATGTTGCAATGCCACTGAGGGGCCATCCAGCTGGCCACAATGCCCAGGAGACAAGCATCTGAAGATGCTTCCACTGCAGTGCAAGGGCCTGAGTTAGACATGTGTGGGCAGGGTACTCTGGTGCAATTGCAACAGTACTCTGTCCGCCAAACTGATGGTGCGCCTGCCTCATTTAGAGTTAGTCGGATCTTAAGTATTCTGTCAAGGGGAAACAACCTTTACAACGCAACTTTTACAACGCACTACCATTACAACAAAACTTTTACAACGCAACATCCATTACAACGCATGACACTACAACGCATACCACTACAACGCATGTCATTACAACGCAGTCATTACAACGCATACCATTACAACGCATACCATCACAACGCATACTACCCTTGCACTATCCAACACTTCCCCTACTGTTGCATCCCCTGGAGTTAGAATAGTAATTTTACCCCTACACTATCCAACACTTACCCTACTGTTGCACCCCCCTGGAGTTAGTATAATAATTTTTACCCCTACACTATCCAATACTTACCATACATGCAATGTAATGGTATGCGTTGTAATGGTATGCGTTGTAAAGGTAGTATGCATTGTAATGGAATGCGTTGTAAAGGTAGTTTTTAAAAATTCATTGCAATGGCATGCGTTGTAATGGAATGCGTTGTAATGGATGTTGCGTTGTAAAAAATGCATTATAAAGGTATGCGTTGTAAAAGTATGCCTTGTAACGTCATACATCCCTGTCAAGTAGCCCCTTTTGACTTCTGTCGACTTTCTCCGACAGTCCGATGGAGTTGGGGCCGTTGGAAGAAGGATTTTACACCATCTGCAATATTTTGGAGGATTGTGTAAATGCTTTATTCCTATTTGTCACTGCATGAAAAACCTGGTGGTAAGGGACAGGGAAAAAAACAAAATGAACCCGCACCTCAAGAGAAGACTCCTGGGATGTGGGAACATTCATTTAAAAAAAAAAGAAAAAACCTTGCACTTTGTGCGTATGTTTTTGAAAAACAAAAAACTTTCGAAAGTCTGACGTTAGCCCCATCAAAGTTAATAATACCCTACACCGAACATTTCATACATTAATAGGAACTGCCATGCCAGCAGTCCCTGTCAACGGAGAGAGCTGTGCATGAGAACTTGGACATCCTGACCCGACTCTCCCAATCCTCTGATGTGGCTTACTTGCCAATCATTTTAGGCGGAGATTGCAGACTGCTGAGATGGTTGTTGCAGTCTATTGACACGTATATATATGAATGTATTTTGGGGGATAAAAAGAATCACCCTGGTAAGAGTTCTTCAATGCAGAATCATATTGTAGCACCAGAGTGGAAATTCTTTTCTCAGATTGGTCCAGTCAACTGTCATATTTTCCACCTTTATTTATTTATTCAAGCCTTCATCGGGGCAAAGGTTTATGTTGTTGAGAGGTAATGTAACTGAGTAAGCAACTGAGTTCTTGGGTGCATCTTTCTAAAGGACAATTACACAAGGGTTAGAATAGGCACAGTCTGCTTCTTACTAAAATAAAGTTCTAAAAGCAATAGATTTTTTGTTGAACACTTAGGGCCTAATTATGAGTGGGCGGTCTGAGGACAGCCAGACTCTCGGGGCGAGGCGGGGCGGTACAGCCACTGTGGCACCAGTTGTCCAACTGCCCAATTACAACTTTGGTGGTCGGCCACTATTGCACTGCCGCAACCACCAGGGAACTGCTGTTCTCTGGCGGTGGCACAGCGGTCAATGGCTCAGCCATATACCGGTGGAGCCGCTTGGCACCGCCATGCATATTTTGAGTTTTAGGACTTTCAGCGGTGCCCTGGAGGTCTTTACTCCATGAAAACGCTGGCCCCCTGTTGCCCATGTGCATGGGCATGCATGCAGGCAGGCACAACATGTGCCCCCCTGTTTACATGCAACCCAGTTCCTGCACGGCACGGACTTAACAGTCAATGATGAATACTGATCTATGGGCCCCACTTTGCTTGCGGGTCTTGGGTGCTTGTTGTGCTAAAGGTTTTATCAAAACATGGGCAGAATCAGTGATAATTCCCATATATAAAAAAGGTGACGGGGAAAGCCCATCAAACTACAGACCTATATCTCTCCTGGACTCATTAATGAAAATCGCAGGGAGAGTGGTCTTGACTAAAATATAGACGTGGGCCGAGGAACACGATATTCTAACCCCTGTACAATATGGGTTCCGGCCAGGGATGGGCACGGTCGAGCAGGTCCTAAATTTTGTATTGCTACAAGGGAATTGTATTGTACAAGGGAATCTACAAGGGAATTGTATTGTATTGCTACAAGGGAAGTACACTAGGGCCAAAGATGGTTGCTTGTATGCAATATTTGTCGACCTCTTCTCTGCTTCTGATTGCGTAGAACACACAAAACTTTGGGAAATATTAGAGGAGATGAATGTTGACCCAGCTATAGTTCTTTTCCTGAGACAACTATACTCAAGTGCAACTGCCAAAGTAAGATATGGACTGGGGGGGGAGTGCACGGGGTCTTTCCGCATACAGAAGGGGGTGAGACAAGGCTACGTGCTGGCCCCATTCCTTTTCTCATTATATACGAACAGTTTAGAGAAGGAATTGGTGGCCAGTAACATCGACTCACAGAGGTATGGTAATAGGCAGATAGTTTCCCTCCTGTATGCGGATGATGCAGTCTTAATGGCTAGGACAAAGGTGTGTGCACAAAAGGCCTTAACTAAGTATGTAGAATTCATGGAGGCTAGAGGCCTTAGAGTTAACGCCAAGAAGTCTTTTGTGATGTGCTGTGGTAGAGGTGGTGCCAGGTGCAAACAACTTAAAGTGGCAGGCCTCCAAGTAGAACATACTAAAACATTCCCATACTTGGGGGTTGTAATTGAAGGATCTGGTGCTTGAGGTCCAGAAGTGAAAAATAGGACTCTAGCTTTTAAGCGATCGATTGCGGCTGTAATAAACTTCTCAAGTAAACTGGGTAAAAAACAGCCTGAAATTATGCTCAGTATCTATGTGGCAAAATGCAGAAGCATCGCTCTGTATGGTGCAGGAATTTGGGGGTTCCAGGATGTAACATCACTCCAAATTGCTGAAAATAATTTTATTAGATACCTCTTGGCCCTTCCAAAGGGCACATCGGTTTATAATTGCCACGCTGAATTAGGTATGGACCATCTAACTGACCTGATTAGAATCCAACCAATCTTGCTGTGGCGCAGAGTTTGGGCGACACAAGAACTTGGCCTAAACCAGGGAATAATCAGAGACGTTATGGCCCTTGATAACGTAAAGCGCATCAAATGGCTTGAGTACGTCAGGAGGGTCCTAACCGACATACAAAGGTCAGAATGGTACAGTAACCCTAAACTAATAGGGAAAATTTCAAAGAAAGTCTTGAAACAACTATGCATGGAGCACTTTAACATAATAAGACTTGGAGGGGAGGTCATTAAGAAAACTGTGCCCGAACATCAATTGCTGTTGACCACCCATAGAATACAACCATATCTAAACCTTGTGACTCTGGGGTTTAAACGCTACATCCTACCCAGATTTAGGTTTAACCTATTCCACCGTCTAGTGACGTTCCCAGATAAAAACGACTGGCACAGAACTCTGGCCGTATGCCCATGTGACAACATGTCATCAAAACCACTTTCCATCTGGTTATGTTTTGTAAACTCTATAAAAAAGAACGCTGTAGATGGATTAAACAATATTTGAGATGTGGTGCTTGGCGGCAATGTAGGCCAGCGTATTTGAACTTGCAGCAATTGGGGAACCCTGCATGCATAATGACCATGACAATGTTTTTAAAAAGTGTTTTAAGATCACGGAACTTATTATGAACTGCTAACTATTCGATAGATTCACTGTAATGATTTAATATTTTTTTAATCTAAATGTTATTTATTGGTGTCGGATTGTATAGATGTATTTTTGTATGTACCTGCTTTTATGATTTTTAATACTGTGAAAATCGAATAAAGCTTATTGAATCTGAATCTGCTCTTAAAGGACCGCAGCCTTGTTAAAGACGTCCAGCTGTCGCTTTTGATCAAGACGGGGAAATCTAGTAATGACTTGAGGTACTAGAGCTGTGTAAACTGCCAGATCTACTGGCTTTGCCGATGCTTGTTTTTACTTGGTTGTAGGGATTTGCAGATGAAATCCTGTCTCATGAATATTGAAGGGGAGGGATTTCTGTGAATCCTTGTAAATGCCAATTTTCCTCGGTGCCAGGTTGGTATACTTGGCACATGGCCAATAATTGCCCAGGTTGTCTCTGCTTGCACTGTGCAAAGTGAGCCTATCAAACACTGTCTTAAACCCCTGTCTGGCTAATGGGCTTCAAATGTATCACTGAAAAATGCAAAAAATGCTCGGGGGAGTATCCATCGGGTGTTGTGATTAGAAAGCACTTACTTCGGAAGTGCTGCTATTTCTAGGCCCTGTGCAGAACAACAGGATGAAATATTAAAGGGGCATCGTCGGTATTCAAAGTCATGACCTGCAGCTGACACACGAACGTCAGCAGCAGGCGGTGACGTCACTGTAGCAACATGCACACCTCACTTTTCTCTTGTAACACACTGTTTGCTATCTCTTACATTTTGTTTGCTTTCAAAACTTGCACAAGTGCCACCATTGCCTACATAACGTTTGTTATTGTGTTTGAGTGTCCTCCATTTATTGCAGTATTATACCTCTACTTGTACTTTGTACGCTTTTGTAACCTGCACACGGTCACTTTTTCCTCCTGTAATTCACCGTTTGCTACCTCTTGTATTTTGTTTGCTCATGATTGTCACTTTTGCCTCATGTATTGTAACGTTTGCTTTTGTAATTTGTTCACTTGTAATGTTCTCATGTATCAGTTCTGTTCCTTTTGTGAAGCGCTCCGACACCTTCGGGTAAAGTCCCCGCTATATAAAAACGCATAAAATAAATAAATAAATAAATAAATTGCAGAGTTCGCAAAGCCTTCACTGTTCCTTCTTTAATTCTACTTAAGTCTGTACCTTGGTTTTGTTAAGTGGAGTTGAGGGGGGGGCAGAGGGAGGGGGGCAATGCTGGCTTTGCAAACGCAAAGAAGGGGGCAAAGCAAGAAAAGACAGAGGGTTAAATGATGTGCCAGGCCTATTGAATTGAAGTATCTTGAGACAACTCTGGGCTATGTGCATGAAACACGCTCCCTTCCCCCAAGAGACAAAGAAGATGGGGGGGGGGGGGGGCAGAAGAAGTGGTAACACAAAAAAGAGAGAGAAGGAAAGGGAGGTGGCCAGGAGGACACATCAGGATTCAGACCCCAGGAACTGATAGGGATTGGAAGCAAAATGAGGGAAGAATAACCTAAAAGAATGGTGATGCTCCAATGGCCGAGAGAGGAGATGGAAAATGGCTGGACCATTCGGTGTCGGAGTACAACGGTCAAGCCAGCCAGTAGGAAGCTAAGGCAGGACTAGCCTTAGCATCTTTGTTACCAAGGTCTGGCAGTCAAGGGACAGAAGCAGAGTTTAATGATCAAAAAAAGAAGAAGGGGCAAGAGTTAAGAAGCACAGGGCAAACAGGGGGAAAAGCAACAACACCAAAAGATTAACAGAAGCAGGCCGCAGTGGCAGAAGAGGAGAGGCAAGTCAAACAAGCATTGGCATAGCCAATAGGTATCGCTCTTGGGACCTATTAAATATTTAGTAATGCAGCACAATATCCTTGGTGCAACAACATCAACCGTTGCATGGCTAAACACTTATAAGGTCCCAAAGGCGAGACCTATTAGCTGTGCCAATGCTTGTTGAAAGAGTGGTATGACGGCAAAGTCTGAACTCTCCGGTGATGTTCCAGATGCTAGCAGCTGAGCCACAGAAGGATTTCCGGGTTTAAAAATTGACTACAGAGTTTCTTGGGTCCATGCTGCAGAGAGAAGCATAAGTGTGGGCCCCTAAGACTGGAGTCTCTCAAAGGGCTGGCGGTCTCAGAAGAGCGAATAGTCAATTGAACAAATGTATATCACCCACCCCACACTCTGCGATTTGTGTTTCTAACCTCTAGCCTAGAGCGGCCTGCAGATCTCTGCAGTAGCACCTCAACCCATGAAAGCTACCTTTCAAGCTCCAACCATTGCTAATGAGGGCTTACGTATTTTAGCACCGTGATATCTATCTGGGATGAATGTTGCGCTCTACAAGTAGAGGTAAGAAATAAATGTATGAAGAGATAAAAAACTTAATTTTATTTCTATCCTGAGCACATATAGTAGAAAATCTCTAGGCACTAACAAACGGGAAACAGCCATTACAACCCAACTAAAGCAACGCACTACCATTACAACAAAACTTTTACAACGCAGGATCCATTACAACGCATGCCATTAATACGCATGCCATTACAACACAGCTGCTATTACAACGCATGCCATTACAACGTAAGTATGGGTAAGTATTTAATTAAATTTTAACCCCTACACCATCCAACACTTACCCTACTATTACACCCCCCTGAATTTAGAATAGTAATTTTAACCCTTACACTATCCAACACTTACACTACTATTACATTCCCATTACATAAATAAAAAATACTTACCCATACTTACGTTGTAATGGCATGTTTTGTAATAGCAGCTGCGTTGTAATGGCATGCGTTGTAATGGCATGCGTTGTAATGGATCCTGCGTTGTAAAAGTAGTGTTGTAATGGTAGTGTGTTGTTTTAGTTGCGTTGTAATGGCTGTTTCCCGTTTGTTAGTGCCTAGAGATTTTCTACTATATGTGCTTAGGATAGAAATAAAATTACGTTTTTTTATCTCTTCATACATTCATTTCTGGATTTATTTCTGGATCCTGTGTTGTAAAAGTTTCGTTGTAATGATATGCATTGTGAATGTATGTGTTGTAACGTCATACATCCCTTACAAAGCGGGACATTAGTGCTTAAGCGCCAGACGCTTACAGCGACCAGAGGTGAATGCGGACATACAAGAACAGCTCTTCAGGTTACACATATTTGTAATTTTATGCATATGGAGATGAAGGGATCTGTGCAGAATTTAATATGTTTGGTCAAGTGTTATAACCGGGACCAAAACCCACTGCCAGTTGCTCACACAAACAGCAAAAGAAAATAGGCAGACATGGGATATTAAGGGATTTGTAGACATCCTTACACAGAACACGAGGCACTGAATTTAGACAGCTGCACTATCCCTTACAAGCACAGTCATCTTACACCACAGCTGTGCTTTGGGTGACCAAAAACTTACAGGCTCAAATCTCCTGCAGCGGATCTATCCCTCAAGTTACACAGATCTTACAAGAGTCACCTTTCAAGAAGCAGACGTATATTTTAGTTTCATAAACACTACAGGCTCAGGCCTCACACAGCAGAGCTATCCCTCAAATTCCACAGATCTTACAAGAGTTAGGTTTTAAACAGGCATATGTAGCTTAAGTTATACAAATGCTACAGGCTCAGGCCTAACACAGTAGAGCTATCCCTAGGGTGACAATATATACAAACACAAAAGGCTCTGGCCTTACAGGAGAGCTATCCCTGAGATAATACTACATAGAAATGCTACATGCTTCACAGCTCAGCTATCCTTTGAAAAACACTATGTACAAACACAACAGGCCTCCCAGAGCAGAGTTATCTCTGGAGTAACACTGCATTTACAAACTCTACAGGCTCAGGACGTACAGCAGAGCGATCCCTGCAATAACACAAAATAGAACACTACATGCCCATGCTTCACATCAGAGCTATCCTTTGAGTAACACTATGTAGAAACGCTACAGACGTTTCTACAGCGGAGCTATCCCCCAGTAACACTATATACAAATGCTCCAGGCCTCACACAGCGGAGCTATCCTTGTAGGTACAAACACTACAGGATCAGGCCTTACACATCAGGGCTATCACTGGAGTAACACTTTATACCAACGCTACAGGCTCGCGCTTCACAACAGAGCTATCCTTGTGATAACCATATATACAAACACTACAGGCCTCACACAGCAGAGCTATTACTGGAGTAACACTTTATACCAACGCTACAGGCTCACGCTTCACATCAGAGCTATCCTTGTGATAACCGTATATACAAACACTACAGGCTCAGGCCTCACACAGCAGAGCTATCCCTGGAGTAACACTTTATACAAACGCTAAAGGCTCACGCTTCACAACAGAGCTATCCTTGTGATAACCGTATATACAAACACAGTCTCAGGCCTCACACAGCAGAGCTACTACTGGAGTAACACTTTATTCCAACACTACAGGCTCACGCTTCACAACAGAGCTATCCTTGTGATAACCGTATATACAAACACAGGCTCAGGCCTCACACAGCAGAGCTATTACTGGAGTAACACTTTATACAAACACTACAGGCTCACGCTTCACAACAGAGCTATCCTTGTGATAACCGTATATTCAAACACTACAGGCTCAGGCCTCACACAGCAGAGCTATCCCTGGAGTAACACTTTATACAAATGCTACAGGCTCACGCTTCACAACAGAGCTATCCTTGTGATAACCGTATATACAAACACAGGCTCAGGCCTCACACAGCAGAGCTATTACTGGAGTAACACTTTATACAAACACTACAGGCTCACGCTTCACAACAGAGCTATCCTTGTGATAACCATATATTCAAACACTACAGGCTCAGGCCTCACACAGCAGAGCTATCCCTGGAGTAACACTTTATACAAACGCTACAGGCACACGCTTCACAACAGAGCTATCCTTGTGATAACCGTATATACAAACACAGGCTCAGGCCTCACACAGCAGAGCTATTACTGGAGTAACACTTTATACAAACACTACAGGCTCACGCTTCACAACAGAGCTATCCTTGTGATAACCGTATATTCAAACACTACAGGCTCAGGCCTCACACAGCAGAGCTATCCCTGGAGTAACACTTTATACAAACGCTACAGGCTCACGCTTCACAACAGAGCTATCCTTGTGATAACCGTATATACAAACACAGGCTCAGTCCTCACACAGCAGAGCTATTACTGGAGTAACACCTTATACAAACACTACAGGCTCACGCTTCACAACAGAGCTATCCTTGTGATAACCGTATATTCAAACACTACAGGCTCAGGCCTCACACAGCAGAGCTATCCCTGGAGTAACACTTTATACAAACGCTACAGGCTCACGCTTCACAACAGAGCTATCCTTGTGATAACCGTATATACAAACACAGGCTCAGGCCTCACACAGCAGAGCTATTACTGGAGTAACACTTTATACAAACACTACAGGCTCACGCTTCACAACAGAGCTATCCTTGTGATAACCGTATATTCAAACACTACAGGCTCAGGCCTCACACAGCAGAGCTATCCCTGGAGTAACACTTTATACAAACGCTACAGGCTCACGCTTCACAACAGAGCTATCCTTGTGATAACCGTATATACAAACACAGGCTCAGGCCTCACACAGCAGAGCTATTACTGGAGTAACACTTTATACAAACACTACAGGCTCACGCTTCACAACAGAGCTATCCTTGTGATAACCGTATATTCAAACACTACAGGCTCAGGCCTCACACAGCAGAGCTATCCCTGGAGTAACACTTTATACAAACGCTACAGGCTCACGCTTCACAACAGAGCTATCTCTCAAGCCTTATACAGCAAAGCTTTCACTCAGATTGCTGTTCCTATAACATTACTAATTAAACATAACAGGTCAACCAAGTGAATTGCTCAAAATCACACTGGAAAATTTCAGGTGGAAACTCGGTGCTTGAAACTTTAGCTGAAGTGGTCAGTTCTCTCCCTACCCAAACTCTGATGAATGCTGCTTCACAGGTGTTCAGTTTTCAAATTTCACTTTTCACTATTTTAAATTATTAAACGAGTTTCTGTTAGCAGTAAACCTGGCTCTTGCATGGTGCATGTCTTATTCAGGACCACTGGAATTAAATGGCAGAGGAGAAATAAATTGTGCAGCAGTATTTACTAAATTATAGTATAATAAATCTGCTGGTTATTCAGAAGTTGATTAATTGTATGCCAACTCCAGAAAATCCATAACTATGCAGAAAACGCTTTGTCTGCAAAGTTGCATAATTCCGATAGCCCCGGTGTAATCTGACACTAAATCGCCTTTCCCCTATTTATCTCCCCACGTTCTCCTCTCTTCCGGTCTTTCCTCCCACTCTCTCTTTGTCCGTCGCACGAGTCACAAAGCTGCTAGTCAGGAAGCAGAGCGACTCACAGGAATGGGACAGGCTTGTTTGTCATCTCATGTGGTCCCACATCACACATATAACATATGAAGCTAATTTGGGCTCTCAGCCAGCAGCATGCTGGGACTTTCAGGCCTCCTAATCAAGGATAAAAATAGATGCTCCAACGCAATTTAAAAGTAACATGTATGATATAAAAATACAATTAAAAAGAAATCTTCGGTGTGAAAACAAAAGCGAAACTACAGGTCCTCGATGCAAAGTTTCAGTAACTAAAAGTACCAGTGCTGGGTGAAGGGACTAGTGAGCTAGGCAACCAGGCTAGGTCAGTCCCTGATCGCTCACCATCCCTGGCCCACACATGCAACCCAACAACCACAGTGCCTGTTCACATCTGCTGTCCAGATCACGCTCACTGATGGCAGAACAATGATTCGAAATGCATTAATTTAATTAAATCACAACAAAACTACAAGTCCCAGAATTAAACGATGTGTTAAATGGCCGGAACGGAACTATGACGTTATGTGGCAATCCTAATCCAAAAGTGAAAATCATCTCTAACTGTCCTGATCACACTGAGGTTGGGACAGAAAATCGTATCATTTAATTAAAAAAGACACATTCCAGTGCAACAGGATAGGCAGCTTCACATAGGCAGCAGCCGCCTCGGGTGCAGCTGCAAAAAAGCAAAGAAAGGTTTTATTTTTTTGCCGTTTCAGGTTTCTTCTTGTTTCTTCCTTTTATGGTTAACCATGTACTTACTGCTACGTGTCTGCACTCTTCAAAGCCTGTTTATCATGTCTCAACAAATGTTTAGAGAGTTTTAACTCTTTTCAGACGCTTAAATGCATATAACCTCCTGTTACTTCTTTTTTTTTTTTTAGTTCATAATGATTTTATTGAATTTTTGCAGAGAAAAAGCACAAAGATACATACAGAAAACTACAAGTCATATAATTAAATTACATGCAAGACAGCAAGAACAAACAGAAATACGCAGTCATAAAAAAGTACAAAGCAAAATACAATCGTCAATCAAATGATAACCAAAATCAGGAAGGGAAGGAAGGAGGGGAAGGGGAGAAGGAAAAGGGGAAAAGACATTTCATAGCATAATAAGTTAAATAAATAGAGTTACCAATAATAGTCTAAAAAGGAGTATAATAATTAATAAATAAGACAGCAACAGTGAAAAAACATGAATCATAACTTTAAATATGAATCAATAGGAGACCAAAAAGACTGAAAATGCATAGATTATGATGAACACCTTGTAATGATAATTGAGCACCTCTTCTTGTAAAGATAAACCAAGACCACCAAGCATGAACTGAAAGCGAAGTGGCATCCCTCCTGTAACTTCTTAGTGACCAGACAGCAGCCTGAATGAGCAGAGGCCAGAAGAGAATATAAAACAAGAGTAAAATGCTGTTTGAACATAAAAATAATATCACGTTAGCGACAGTACACGCACTTTTACCACTGCAGCAGTGCGCAGGAAAATCAGCAAGGCTCGTTTTAGAGCCTTTACAGTAATCTTGCTCAAAGTGGTATACCGTCAAAATATTGAGTTAAAAATATAAAATTGCAGTAATATCGACTTAAAAATATAGAATGGACAAAATATCGAATGGACAGAATATAGACAACAAAAATATTGAATTTAATGGATAAAATATCGAATGGACAGAATATAGACAACAAAAATATCGAATTAGAGGTAAGTAAGTTAATATCGATTTACATTAATATAGAAAGTCAAAATATCGAAGTATATAATAAAGGTATTAAATATATTGATTATTTAATAATATCAAATTTTTTAAAGTGTTTTTATGTTAGTATATGTGTGAATAGTGTATATTTATTTTATAGTTTATTTTAGGTAATGATTTTTATGGTATTTAATTTTTGCGTAATTTAATTCTGTAGCAGGTTGTGGGTTTATCGGGGAATAGGGTGGGAAGTAATTTAATTATAATTATTTACATGTTTTAATTTATTTATTGGTATTTATCTTGATTTAATTGTTAATTCATTTTTAATTGGTAATTCGTTAAATTATAATCAAACATTATTTAACTTAATTTATTAATTGATAATTATGTTAATTGTGTTAATTTATTTTCTGTAGCGGGTTGTGGGTTTATAGGGGAATAGTGTGGGAAGTAATTTAATTATAATTGATTCAATGTTTTAATTTAATTATTGGCATTTATATTGAATCAATTGTTAATTAATTGGTTATTAATTAAATTATAATTGGTCATTATTGTTTATTAATTGCTTAATTGATAATTATGTTAATTGTATTAATTTATTTTCTGTAGCGGGTTGTGGGTTTGTAGGGGAATAGGGTGGGAAGTAATTTAATTATAATTTATTACATTTTTAAATGTATTTATTGGTATTTATCTTGAATTAATTGTTAAGTATTTTTCAATTGCTAATTCATTGTTTATTGGTAATTAATTTGTATTAATAGGTAATGATTTTTAATGAATAATTGTTATTTGTAATTTTTAATTGATTAATTATTATATTATATTAAATTGGTAATTATTTTTAATTTGTAATTTGTATTAATATTTAATTTATTTTAATTAATATATGAAGTATTTACTTTCCCTACTGTTGCACTCACTGGAGTGCGAATAGTAATTTTTATCCCTACGCTACCCAACGTTTTCCCTACTGTTGCACTCTCTGGAGAGGGATTAGTAATTTTTACCCCTACGCTATCCAACGCTTTCCCTACTGTTGCACTCACTGGAGTGGGAATAGTCATTTTTACTACTACGCTATCCAATGCTTTCCCTACTGTTGCACTCTCTGGAGTGGGTATAGTAAGTTTTACCCCTACGCTATCCACGCTTTCCCTACTGTTGCACACTCTGGAGTGGGAATAGTAATTATTACCCCTACGCTATCCAACACTTTCCCTACTGTTGCACTCTCTGGAGTGAGAATAGTAATTTTTACCCTCCCACTATCCAACGCTTTCCCTACTGTTGCACTCTATGGAGTGGGAATAGTAATTTTTACCCCTACGCTATCCAACGCTTTCCCCGCTTTTGCACTCTCTGGAGTGGGAATAGTAATTTTTACCCCTACGCTATCCAACGCTTTCCCTACTGTTGCACTCACTGGAGTGGGAATAGTAATTTTTACCCGTACACTATCCAACGCTTTCCCTACTGTTGCACTCTCTGGAGTGGGAATAGTAATTTTTACCCACTAAGCTATTCAACGCTTTCCCTACTGGGCACTCTCTGGAGTGGGAATAGTAATTTTTACCCCTACGCTATCCAACGCTTTCCCTACTGTTGCACTCACTGGAGAGGGAATAGTAATTTTTACCCTCCCACTATCCAAAGCTTTCCCTACTATTGCACTCTCTGGAGTGGGAATAGTAATTTTTACCCCTACGCTATCCAACGCTTTCCCTACTGTTGCACACTCTGGAGTGGGCATAGTAATTTTTATCCCTACGCTATTCAATGCTTTCCCTACTGTTGCACTCTCTGGAGTGGGAATAGAATTTTTTACCCCTAAGCTATCCAACGCTTTCCCTACTGTTGCACTGACTGGAGTGGGAATAGTAATTTTTACCCTCCCACTATCCAATGCTTTCCCTACTGTTGCACTGTGTGGAGTGGGAATAGTAATTTTTACCCCTATGCTATCCAACGCTTTCTCTACTGTTGTATTCTCTGAAGTGGGAATAGTAATTTTTACCCCTACGCTATCCAACGCTTTCCCTACTGTTGCACTTTCTGGCGTGGGAATAGTAATTTTTACCCTCACGCTATCCAACGCTTTCCCTACTGTTGCATTCACTGGAGTAGGAATAGCAATTTTTACCCCTACGCTATCCAACGCTTTCTCTACTGTTGCACTCACTGGAGTGGTAATTGTAAATGTTACCCTTTCCCCTATCCTACGGTAAAAATATTGTATATATTTTATTAATATTACGTTCATATGTTTATATGTATTAAGTCAAGTCAAGTCAAGTCAGATAATTTATATAGCGCGCTACATACCCAGAGGGTCTCAAGGCGCTTGGAGAAGGGTGGGGAATTACTGGTCGAATATCCAAGTTTTAAGTTGCTTTCTGAATGCTAGGTGGTTCTGAGTGAGGCGAAGGTGAGTGGGAAGTGAGTTCCAGGTTTTAGCTGCCAGGTAGGAGAAGGATCTTACTCCCATGGTGGTTTTGTTGATGCGAGGTAAAGCAGCAAGGACTTGGTTGGAGGAGCGTAGCTGGCGGGAGGGGGTGTAGAAGGAAAGTCGTGCGTTGAGGCATTCGGGTCCAAGTTCGTAGAGTGCTTTGTGAGCGTGGGTTAGGAGGCGGAATGTTATCCTCTTATTAACGGGGAGCCAGTGGAGGTTTTTCAGGTGACTAGAGATGTGTTCTTTACGCGGGATGTCTAGTATGAGTCTGGCTGATGCGTTCTGGATGCGTTGGAGTTTTTTCTGAAGTTTTGCGGTGGTACCGGCGTAAAGGGTGTTTCCGTAGTCCAGGCCGCTCGTGACCAGTGCGTGGGTGACCGTTTTTCTAGTTTCGGTGGGAATCCAGCGAAATGTTTTTTTGAGCATGCGAAGAATGTTGAAGCAAGGTGATGAGACGGCGATGACTTGTCTGTTCATCGAGAGTGAGGAGTCCAGGATGACGCACAGGGTCCTTGCGTGGTCCGTCGGGATGGGTGCTTTTCCAAGGGCCTCTGGCCACCAAGAGTCATCCCAGGCAGAGGGGGAGGTACCTAAGATAAGGACTTCTGTTTTGTCTGAGTTCAGTTTCAGGCGGCTGTGCTTCATCCACTCGGCTACTTCTTTCATTCCTTCATGTAGGTAGGTTTTGGCGGTGTTCGGGTCTTTGGTGAGTGAGAGGATCAGTTGAGTATCATCAGGGTAGGAGATAATGTTGAGGTTGTGTTGGCGTGCGATGGTCACGAGGGGGCTCATGTATACGTTGAAGAGGGTGGGGCTGAGTGAAGATCCTTGTGGCACGCCGCAAATGACTTCTGTGGCCTCTGATTTGAATGGTGGAAGGCGGACTTTCTGAGTTCTTCCGGTAAGGAACGAGGTGATCCATTCCAATGCTTTTCCTTGGATTCCGATGTTTCTGAGGCGTTGTAGCAGGGTGCTATGGCAGACTGTGTCGAAGGCGGCGGAGAGTTCAAGAAGGATGAGGGCGACTGTGTCTCCATTATCCAGTAGGGTTCGAATATCGTCTGTAGCTGCGATGAGTGCGGTCTCAGTGCTGTGTTTTGCTCCGAATCCGGACTGTGAGGAGTCGAGGGATTTGTTGGTTTCGAGAAAGGCGGCGAGCTGGTTGTTGACAGCTTTCTCAATGACTTTGGCCGGGAAAGGGAGGAGCGAGATGGGGCGGTAGTTTTTGAGTTCGGTGGGGTCAGCTGTGGGTTTTTTCAAAAGGGCACTGAGTTCGGCGTGTTTCCAGCTTTCCGGGAAGATGGCGGAGTTGAGGGAGAAGTTGATGACGTCTCGGAGGTGTGGTGCAATGATGGAGTCTGCTTTGTTGAAGATGTGGTGAGGGCATGGGTCTGTGGGGGATCCTGAGTGGATGGAGTTCATCAGGCGGATGGTGTCCTCAGTGGAGATTGGGTTCCAGTCATAAAGGATGTTCAAGGGGGGTGAAGGTACGGCAGAAGGTTGGGTGGGTTGGTCTCCGGGTTGGTTGTTGAAGCTGTTGTGGATGTCTGCGATTTTGTTGTGGAAGAACGAAGCTAGGGAGTCGCAAAGGGTTTGAGAGGGAGTGATGTCGTTGGAGTTGGCTGAGGGGTTGGTAAATTCTTTGACGATGTTGAATAGTTCCTTGTTGTTGTGGGCGTTGTTGTCTAGTCGGTCTTTGAATGCGGCTTTCTTGGCAGTCCGAATCAGTTGGTGGTGTATGCGGGTGGCGTTTTTGAAGGCGTCCCTGGTGCTGGTGTTTGGGTCTTTTTTCCAGGCCTTCTCAAGGGAGCGACAGAGTTTCTTGGATTTCTTAAGATCATTGTTGAACCAGGGAGCGTTTTTGCTGCCTTTTTGATTTGACGTTTTTTCAAAGGTGCTAGGTTGTCGGCGCTGTTGGTTAGCCATTGAGTGAGGTTAATGGCTGCTTGGTTGGGGTTCGAAGAGTGGGCAGGGGGGTTTTGAAGAAGCGATGAGGAGATCTGGTCAATGGTGATATTGTTCCAGTTTCTTCGCAGAGTAGGTTGAGGATGGGTGTGGGTTGTGGTCTTTTTTTAGGAAAAGTGATCGCAGCTGTGGTCCGTCCAATGGAGAACTGTGGTGTGACTGAAGGAGATATGTTTGCTGGAGGTGAAGATGGGGTCGAGTGTGTGGCCTGCGTAGTGCGTGGGGGTATTAACAAGTTGTTTGAGTCCGAGGTTGGCGAGATTGTCCTGAAGGGTGGTGGCGTTGCCGTCGTTGCTCTTTTCCAGGTGAAAGTTGAGGTCTCCCAATAGAATGTAGTCCTCGGAGGGGAGGGCGTGTGGGGTGATAAAGTCAGTGATGTCTTCACTGAATTGTGCACGGGGTCCTGGAGGCCTGTAGAGGAGGGTGCCTCTGAGTGTGGTCTTGGGGTCGGTGTGGATCTGGAAGTGAAGGTGTTCGGCGCTAGCGAGGTTGACGTCTGAGCTGGTAGAGATGCGGATGGAATTCTTGTGGACGATAGCGATGCCTCCTCCTGTTTGTTTGGTGCGGTCCTTACGGATGATCTTGTAGCCGTCCGGGATGGCAATGGTGATGTCTGGGGCTGATGAGGCGTTCATCCATGTTTCTGTTAGGAAGGCGACGTCCGGAGAGATGGTGTCTAGTAGATTCCAAAGGTCGATGGCGTGTCTGTGGACCGAGCGGGTGTTGAGCAGGATGCATTTAAGGTGGTTAGTGTCGGAGCTCTGTTTGGTGTTCGTGGATGAGGAGTTGGTCTTGGTGCCGTCATACTTGCAGGAGTTGCAAGTGAAGGGTCCATAGGTGTGTCCAGGTGCGGCTTGGGCGCAGTTGGGGAGTCGGCCGGGGTTTAGGGCTAAGAGGGTGGAGGCGTCGGATGTAGTGCGGGTAGGGTGGGAGATGCGGGGACCAGGGGGTCTGGCGCTGGGCGCGGTCCAGGCACGGACGGGCGTAGACGGGCTTACCTTTGGCGCACCTTCGCCGCGGCCGCAGCGCGTGGACGCTGCGCATTGGGACATCTGTCATATAAGGATAGTGGAGGGGGCGGAGCGTGGGAGGGGTAGCTGGGAGGCGGGGAGGAGCCATGGGCCACGAGCACAACAAATGGCGGTAGGGAAACTGAAACTGGGCACGAACACACTCAAGGGGGGCAAATAAACTTAAATAAATGCAGCGCAAATGCCATACACCATTAAATTCTATGCTGCACAATTTACAACAAGTGACAAAATCGGCTTAACGATACCAGGCGCTCTCAAAGCACAGGTAATGTGCGCCGAGACAGCGTCGAGGTGCTGAAACTGCAGGCGATGTCTGGTGCAGCGTGAAGAAGCACTTTCTGGAATTAGCAGGAGGGGTGAGCAGGAGGGGTGCTGGCAGGTAGGAAAGTGAGGCAGGGAGCGACCGTCGAGGAGCGAGTCCAGCTCGTCACAGAGAGCCAGGGGAGGAGTGCTCTAACTCGGCTAGTGGGTGGGAGGGGTAGCTGGGAGGCGGGGTGGAGCCATGGGCCACGAGCACAACAAATGGAGGTAGGGAAACTGAAACTGGGCATGAACACACTCAAGGGAGGCAAATAAACTAAAATAAATGCAGCGCAAATGCCATACACCATTAAATTCAATGCTGCGCAATTTACAACAAGTGACAAAATCGGCTTAACGATACCAGGCGCTCTCAAAGGACAGGTAATGTGTGCCGAGACAGCGTCGAGGCGCAGGAACTGCAGGCGATGTCTGGTGCAGCGTGAAGAAGCACTTTCTGGAATCAGCAGGAGGGGTGAGCAGGAGGTGTGCTGGCAGGTAGGGAAGTGAGGCAGGGAGCGACCGTCGAGGAGCGAGTCCAGCTTGTATGTTTTTTTTTAACTTACATTTATTATTTATTAATTTTAAGGTAATTTAAGTATTTTAAGTATGTTTAAGTTAATTATATTTATTATTTCATTATTTTTAAATATTTTTTACAACGGGATTTTTGATACGACATTTTTGTACTTACCTGTTTGGAGATAGGAATTCCATATTTTTGCATTCTATATTTTTTCCTCGATATTATTGTAGTTCTATATTTGTGTCAGCGATAGTATTTCAGTGATCCGCTAAAAGTATCCCAGACACCCAGGGCTTTAAGTGGGATGAAAAAACTGGGGGTCTCTCAAGGGGGCGAGGCCAGTGTAATCAGGGGCGTGGCTTTAACACATTTACGCAAAAAATCTGTGTTTAGCATAGTCTGCTGCCCGACTTGTATTTCGTTGTTTCTGTCATTGCATCCAGATATGTGAGACAACAAGCAACATCATACCTACAACAAGTAAGGACTTTTGGCTTTGTCAATGGTTATTAGTGGCATAAGATAAATAAGCTTGCAACTATGGCTTGTTACGTATAAATTTGAAAAAGCTTTCAATTAAAGCCCTTGTGACCCTACTACAATGTTGCTGCTCTTGCGTTTCAGAAAGATAAGGGAAATCTAGTAAGAAAATTACCCCTGACCCTGCTTGCAGGTCATGTCGCCCCCCTACTGCCGAACAGCTCCACCGGTTCGTCAGCCCGCCGCTGCTCTGAGCGCGAGCTTGATCCTTCTGTGCACTGATTGCCCTGATCGCCGCTGCGCCATTTGGGACAGTATCGTGTTTTTTGTGTGTCTTTTTCCTACCTATATTTGCTGCCTGTTTGTTGCCTGTTGTACCGTATTGTTGAGTTCCTGCCCATCTCATACCCACCACCCCCCTTCTTGTTCCTGCACCCGTTTCTGGACGCTGCCCCCTGTGGCCCCAACCCCTCACCATCCCTTTCCCGCCTCCGAGCTGCTCCTCCCTCCCTCCCCGCCTTAAATGTCGGCCGCTGCTGGACAGTAGGAGTGACCTCTGACCCTGCTTGCAGGCCAGGTCGCCCCCCTACTGCCGAACAGCTCCACCGGTTCGTCAGCCCACCGCTGCTCTGAGCGCGAGCGCGATCCTTCTGTGTCCTGATTGCCCTAATCGCCGCTGCGCCATTTGGGACAGTATCGTATTTTTGGTGTGTCTTTTTCCTTATTGTATTTGCTGCCTGTTTGTTGCCTGTTATACCGAATTGTTAAGTTCCTGCCCATCTCGTACCCCCCATCCTCCTTCTTGCTCCTGCACCTGTTTCCCGCCGCTGCCCCCTGTGACGCCGCCCCCTTGCCACCCCGCTCCCGCCTCCCAGCTGCTCCTCCCTCCCTCCCCGCCTTAAATGGCGGCTGCTGCATGGCCGCGCTGCTGGGGCACAAAAGGCAAGCCTATCTGCGACTGTCCGCGCCTGGACCACGCCCAGCACAAGAAATCCAGGACCTGGCAACCGCCACGACAACAGACTCCACTACAACACCAGCACCCTCCATGCACTCAACGCCTGCCGAAACCACACCTGCTTCCAGGTAGCCCCGAAACGGACCCACGGCCCCTTCTTCTGCTGCACCTGCTGCTTCACCTGAGACAGAGCCACCAAACTCCCAAGAACTGGACCAAACCACCTCTGCTGCATACTCCTCCGCACGAAAACACGCCGTCGAGCTCTGGGATCTGCTCGACACCTCTGCCCACGTGGCCTTCCTGACCGAGACCTGGTGGAACGACTCCTCAGCGCCCGACATCGCCATAGCTATCCCGGACGCTACAAGATCACCCGCAGGGATCGCACCAACGGAGTCAGAAGAGGAATAGCCATCATCCACAAGTCCACCCTCAAGGTCGCAATTCACACAGACGACACCCTCAACACTGCTGAACACCTGCACTTCCAGATTCACAGCGACCCCAACACCACCCTCAGAGGAACACTCATCTACAGGCCCCCCGGACCCCGGGCTCAGTTCAGCGACTCTATCGCCGACCTCGCCAGCACCCATGCACTTGCCTCCATGGACTACATTCTGCTCTGGGACCTAAACTTCCATCTCAAGAACAACAACGATGCCAACTCCACACAACTCGTCACCACACCCACCCACGCCGCCGGCCACACGCTGGACCCCATCTTTTCTACAGGCTCCCACGTCACCTTCGACTACACCACCGAACTCCACTGGACCGACCACCACTGCATCCATTTCACCTTCAACAAACCAACCACACACCACCACACCCAACAGCTGCCTCGCCGCTGCTGGAGCAAAGTCACCGACGACCAGCTGATCACCACTCTCGCCCTGAACCCTCCGACTGACCCGACCAACCCAGACACCGCAGCCCGCAACCTCAGACAGTGGATCGACGACTGCGCCAACACCCTCGGCCGCTCAAGAAACCCTCCAACAACCACGCCGGCAAGAGAGCCACCTGGTTCACCAACGAGCTCCAGACCTCCAAGCGAGCATGCCGGAAACTGGAGAAAACATGGCTCCACGAACACACACTGGACAACCACGCAGCCCACAAGGAAGCCACACGCAGACATCCCCACCTCATCAGGCTAGCCAAGAGATCCTCCTTCAAAAACCGCCTGGACAACAACGCACATGACAGCAAAGAGCTCTTCAGCATCGTAAAGGAACTCTCCAACCCCAGCGCCAACACCAATGAGATCCCTCCCTCACAAGAACTGTGCGACTCACTAGCCATCTACTTCCACCGCAAGATCACTGACATCCACGACAGCTTCAACCGCACGACCGCCCGACTACTCCAGACACCACCTCCCCTGTGAACACCATCAGCACCAACCGCCTGACCTCCTGGTCCAACATCAACGACGACGAGACACGCAAGGACATGAACTCCATCCACTTAGGTTCTCCGTCAGACCCGTGCCCACACCACGTATTCAACAAATCAGACGCAGCCATCGCACCCCAACTACGGAAGGTCATCAACATCTCCTTTGAAACAGCGACATTCCCAGAAAGCAGGAAGCACACAGAAATCAACGCCCTCCTCAAGAAGTCCAAAGCGGACCCCAAGGACCTCAAGAACTTCCGGCACATCTCCCTGCTCCCGTTCCCGGCAAAGGTCATCGAGATAATCATCAACATGCAAATGGCCCGCCACCTGGAAGACAACAACATCCTAGACCCGTCCCAGTCTGGATTCAGATGCAACCACAGCACTGAGAAAGCCCTCATCGACGCCACAGACCACATCAAGCGCATACTAGACAACGGCGAAACATCAGCCCTCATCCTCCTGGACCTGTCAGCCGCCTTCGACACGGTATGCCATTGCACTCTAAAGACATGCCTCCTAGAAGCCGGAAACCAAGAGAAGGCCCTTGACTGCACTACGTCCTTCCTCTCAGGCAGAACCCAGAGAGTCAGCCTCCCACCCTTCTGATCCGTAGCCACCGAAATCATCTGCGGCGTGCCCCAGGGTTCATGCCTCAGCCCGACGCTGTTCAACGTCTACATGGCCCCACACGCACAAGTGGCCCGCCACCACGACCTCAATATCATATCCTACGCCCACGACACCTAGCTCTTCCTCTCCCTCACTAAGGACCCACACACCGCCAAAACCAACCTCCACGAGAGAATGAGGCCGTCGCCGACTGGATGAGGAGCAGCCGTCTGAAGCTGAACTCGGACAAGATGGAGGTCCTCATCCTCGGACACACCCCTTCAGCCTAGGATGACTCCTGGTGCCGACCACAATGGGAACAGCACCAACACCCACTGACTATGCACGCAACCTAGGATTCATCCTCGACTCCTCTCTCTCCATGTCTAAACAGGTCAACGCCGTCTCCTACTCCTGCTACAACACCCTCCGCATGCTCCGCAGGATCTATCCATTGTGCATGTTTCTGAAATGTTGTTCTTTCTCCTAGCCAAGGCCTTTCTTGCTTCCTCTACATGTACAACTATTGTATTGCTCTTGTATACTCCCTATATGTCTCTTGTACTGTTATGTTACCTCATTCCCTCAAGTGTAAAGCGCTCATATATACTTCGGGATTAAGTTTGCGCTATATACAACTTTATAAATAAAAAAAAAATCTACAAGTGGATCCCGGCCAAAACAAGAAGAACGGTGACACATGCCCTCGTCAGCAGCAGACTGGACTACGGCAACACACTCTACGCAGGAATCCCAGCCAAACACCTACGACAACTAAAACGCATCCAAAACGCCTCTGCCAGACTGATCGTCAACATCCCCCGCCGCAGCCACATCACCCCCCACCTGAGAAACCTACACTGGCTCCCCATCAACAAGAGGATCACCTTCAAGCTCCTCACCCACGCACACAAAGCACTCCACAACGCCGGACCAACCTACCTGAACAGCAGACTCAACTTCCACACCCCCACCCGCCAGCTCCGCACCGCCGGCCTCGCCCTCGCCGCTGTCCCCCGCATCCAACGTATGACCTCTGGTGGCAGATCCTTCTCCTACCTCGCTGCCAAGACGTGGAACAGCCTCTCTACCCAGATACGACAGACCCAAGACATACTCGCCTTCAGAAGACTCCTCAAGACCTGGCTCTACGAACAGTAGCAGCACTCCCCCCTCCCCTCAGTGCCTTGAGACCCTCACGGGTAAGTAGCGCTCTCTACAAGTACTATGATTGAATTTTCTTTAAAGGATTTCCCTCCCCCCACAATGCTCAGCTGGCATGACGTCATGTTGTAACTTCTTCACTAGTGAGAAGTGAGCAGTGTGGGCAGTGCACATCGATGTGCTTGCTGTCTCGAAATGGGTCTCTATCGGGCTGTTTTGCGCCCTGGCACTTTTTTACCAACTGCAGTGACAGCAAACTGCTGTCATGCTGTCACTGCAGTCCGGAAAAAACACAAACTGCCTGAGCCAGGGCTCAAAACAGAGCCCGATAGCGACCCTTTTCGAGGCCCTGTTTAAAAAACTGCCAGTTCTCAGACCCCTTGAGACCCAGCCCACTTAAAGCCCTGCAGTCACCTCTTCCAGTGTTGAGAACTTAATAATCAGAGAGGTTGGAATGTCAATAAACCGGATTGATGCAAGGGCTGACAGTTGAGAACGCTCAGGCCCGTAGTACCTGTATTTCTATAGTATGGCTGATAGAAGAGATGCTGGTGTGCCTCGAGGACGGGCCAGCGCTGTGCATAATGTTGACTTGAGGCGCTGTGAAGTGGTCGTGCGTGGCACTCGGACAGCGCTCCGCAGGAGCAGAAGGAGTTGGGGTCTGCATTTGTGTGCCTCGGTTATGGGGCCCTCGTTTGGCAAAGTGAAAATCACCCTGCAGTTGCGCCCTTGAATAAAAAAAGAAAGGATGTGCTGCAATAATTAAAGATAAAGCGTAGCATCGGGCATGCAGTGCTGGCAGTGCACGGAGCCTGTCTCACTGAGCTCATCCTGCCTGCAACAGCATGTGGCAAAGTGAAAGTCACCCGGCGAGACTTACGTGGAGGAGAGAGAATAAAACTTAGGAAGGTCCGGCAACCGCCATTCCTGCTCCTAACGAAGCATTGGCCAACAGCCACTGCCTCAACGTGGATGGCATTACCCGCACGTCCTTTTCCTAACTTCACCCTAGCCCGGAAACGGTTGCTTTTGTCCGGTTTTCCACCATTAACCCGATTAGGACCGGGTTGGAAATATCACCGGTCCCCCAATAATTCACGATCATACACTAGATCAGCCCTGAAGAGTCACGGTTATTTACCGTTGACGAAACACGTGTCGGCTGGACTGTTGTTTTCTGTGGTGATTTTCCCTTTTGGGAAGCACCATTTGTGAATATTTGTGAGACACTTCACAGCAATTTACTTGTCTGTCTTTGTGTGCTCTGGATTCTGCTTACACGTTTTGGAAGAGGGGGCACTCTGCCTTTTCTCTCCCCTACAGAGGTTGTGGTTTTCCTCTGACCGAGATGCACCAAACCTGATACACTCTAAATCTACCTACCTTTTTTTTCTCCCTAATGTACCATGACTAGTTGAGCCCAACATTTCTGAATACTTTCAAAACCTCCTTGCAGACTAAAACTTAGGAAGGTGCACCGCCGTAATTAAATTTAAAGCTGGGCATCGGAAAGGCAGATGGTGGTGCAGCCAAAGTGAAAATAATGGCTGTTGTAAGGGTGCCCGCGAGATGGCACCTGTGCTCATAAGTGCGCGCCCGTAACCGATCGCTGGTGGCCAGAGAAAGCCTTTGGTAGCACTTCAAAAAGCCAGTTGTAAAATGTCTCACCAGATAAGCGCATGCGCTGGCTCTAGCGAGACATAAAGAGAACAGTATGACAGGAGGTAAGCATTTAACGAGTATGGCATTGGAAACCTTTGGGGCCCAGCTTATGAGCACAAACTAGAAAAACATATCGGCAGGGGAGTTTGTAGACATGTTTCGTTGCTACATAGAGAGATGCAAAGTAGGACTGAAGGTTGAGGAAAAGGAAAAGGAAAAGGAAAAGGGAGCAAGCAATGAGACTGAATGGGCCACCTAAGATTTAAACACAGTCATTTGCATTTTAATATGTGAGTATATCTTTAAACTCCCAGAGAGGAGTATTTCACTGTTTAAGTGCATGAATGTGATAAAGAAGTATGCATTGTTAAGACGGGTTAAAAGTTGAAGAAATGGAGCTAGCGAAGAGGCTGAATGCACCTGCAAACACTGCACACACTCATCTGCATTTTAATCTTCGCTAATGAGTACAGAGAGTAATCCCCTAAGCACAGCAACCTGCAACTGAAGCAAATGAATGTAATAATGACAAGTCTGTTTGGGCTTGGAGGGATACAGTTCTTTCACCCCACTGAGGGGTTTAGATCTAGAGTGAGCAAAGATAACTCTTTAGTGTGGGGGGAGCCAGGCACGGTTTGGAGACAGAGAGATGTACCCTGTATGGCTCTGGAGGTGTGTGCCCTTGCACCCAGTGCTTAATTTGAGCCGGTGCTTTCTGGTGCTGAGCACTGGCACTTAATTGGTTGCCGGTGCTCGGGCACCTAATTGTCAACACTACACTTAGAGCAGTCTGCCACAAGGTGGCGCTGCGCATGTAATTTGTAGATTAGCAGTATAACAGTTGTTTAGGAAAGCAATGGGCCCGATTCGCAGAAATAACTTAAGACAAAATCCTAAACTTACTACTTTTGGTATTCACAGAATGCACTTACTACTTTTGGTATTCACAGAATGGATTTACGACTACTAACTTTACGTTCGCACTCGGGCTGGAAATTCCGTCCCAGAGGCGGAGCTTCTGGTTTGGGGCAGAGCTTGCTGCCTTAAGGCGGAGCTTCCGGCTTGGGGGTGGAGCTTGTGGCCCGGAGACGGAGCTTCCGGCCCAGAGGTGGAGATTTCAGCCATGGCTAAATCCCCACATCCGAGCCGGAAGCTCCGCCTCTAAGCTGCAAGCCCCACCTCCAGGCTGAAAGCTCCGCCTCTGGACCGGAAGCTCCGTCTCCGGGCCAGAATTTCCGGCCTGAGTGCGGACTTAAAGTTAGTAGTCGTAAATCCGTTCTGTGAATAACAAAAGTAGTAAGTGCATTCTGTGAATACCAAAAGTATTACGTTTAGGTATTTGTCTTAAGTTAATTCTGTGAATCGGGCCCAATATATATAAAACAACTGCTAATACCTGCCTCCCTAGCAATTTCTTTAGTTTTAAGGACCTGAAATAATCTGAACTGTTGCATTTACATGCGAGAGCAATGGTTAGTAGTTGTTTTGTCATGGATGAGAAGGGCAATGGGTGGTGCAAGCTGCAATGGCATCCTGGTCAGAGCCCTGGCACTTAATATTTTACAAATTAAGCACTGCTTGCACCAGTACCGCAGTGCAAGCTATAGAATGCTTTACTCCCACCTCAGTACATTTGGCAATCATGGGTTTTGTTGGAGGCAATTGGGACACAGTTTGAGACCAAGAGCAGAGCTCTGTGGTCTCAAAGCAAACACCATCTGCACTCTCCTTATTTAACATGACTGCAGTCATCTTGCGAGCCTATACATTTCTGGCAGAGGTGGCAATGATACCAGTTACAGTAGTAAGGAAGGCCTTTTCACTTGTCTGTACCTGGTGGAATCTGTTACTGGCTACTCCCAACGCTTTGTAAATTGGTCTGCCAGTCCACTGCCATTGAGACCTTCACAACCAATGTGGGACTTGAATGCTGAATGTATGTACCCTACTCTGTGTACAGAAGATCTATGTTCAGAGAGTGTGTGACAAAAATGTCCATAGCCACTCTTGGAACCATTTTGTATTTACTACATCCAATGGTTCCTGGCACACACCACACATACAGCTAGATTCATCAAAGAAAAATGGGCTCACAAAGGGCCAGATTCTGAGAATCTGGCCCTTTGCGAGCTCAATTTTTGCACTCGGGATTCATCATCCCAAATGCAGAAATCGCTAATTGCGAAATCGCTAAATTGCGAGGAATTGCATTTAAGGAATCTCTATTTGAGATTCCTTAAATGCAATTCATTAACCATTTTTAAATTGCGAATTCGCTATTTTTGGCTGCTATTTACCGCGAAGTCAGACTTCGTGGTAAATAGCGAAAACTTAGAAAAATGCACTTTAGTGCATTTTTCTAAGTTGGATGTTACGCACATACATGTCCTTTGGACATGTGTGTGCGCAACATCAGTCTACATTGACATTTTAGGGGTGCTACAGGGTGTCCTGTGGACACCCCTCGCACCCTTAAAATCGCATCCTTATTTGCGATTAGCAAATTGCTAATTGCAAATAAGGAATAACTCCCCATTCATTCCTATTAGGCCCATAGGAATGAATGGGGAGTTATTCCTTATTTGCGATTAGCAATTTGCTCATCGCAAATAAGGAGGCTGTAGGATTCGCAATTTATTTTGCGATTTCTACATGAATTCCGATTTGCAAGTCCTTAATAGCGATTCCTTAATAATCGCTATTAAGGAATCGCAAATTGGGACATTGATGAATCTGGACGATAGTGTTTACATCAGTGCTCCCGCGTAGTCGATGGTTAGTAGCACACCACATTCTGTAGAGGGATGCGAAGACCCCTATGATGAAGCATGACACTAAGGGACCTTTTGGTGTGTGAGGGGTATTTAAAGAACACAGTTATGTTATGTTATGTTATGTTATGTTATGTTATGTTATGTTATGTTATGTTATGTTATGCAGCAAGAAAACAACAAGGGCACCCAATGAGTCAACACAGGACCTCGGGTAACATAGTTAATATTTATCAACAGTGGTCCTATGTGTAGGTAAGTGGCAAGTAAAATAAATATAGACACAATGGAACTATATTAGTTGGTGTGATTTATCCAGCCAGACAGTGATCACAGAAATTTTTACTATTAAGAAAATTCAACACAAGGGATATCTTACATTCACAAAGAGTGAGACACAAGTCTGTGCCCTCACGCTTACAAAATCGGCAAAATAGAAAGATAAGGAGAGGCAAGAAACAAGAGAATGGTTTAGGCAGAAAGTGAGAGATTTCTGAAAAATGATGAAATAACAGAAATTCAATTACACATTGATTGGATGTCTCATTCGGTATACATTGCACATATGGTGTAACAGTAGGTTGACGGCGTTTCAATTCCATAACAAAAAATAAAAGGAATCATCATGAGGACAACAATTTGTGCCTAAAAATTACATTACACAATAGCCTAAAGAGGGAAGAAAAATGGAAAACATCAGTAAGAAATGTATTTAGAACAAGGTGTATCGGTGACATCAAGTGAGTGTGAGTGAGTGAAGATTCCTTAAGGGAACAACTAATTGCAGCATGCGTGTTCTCAGAAGTGATATTCCAGTGGAGTGTTTTTTTTTAAAAAGGTGATTTCAATTTAGGAGCCAGTCATGATCTCATTGATACTAGCGTAGAGGGAAGGTATTGTTTAGGGGGTGGTGAGGCGTCCGAAAAACGGTGGTAGTGGTGAGTGTCCACGAGGGTGAGGTCTCAGGTGAGCGTTGCGAGGGTCCGTTAATCTCAAGTAGCAATGTAGTATGTTACCCGAGGTCCTGTGTTGACTCATTTGGTGCCCTTGTTGTTTTATTGCTATATAAATAGCGCAATCGTTTGATTGCAAGGGCTTCTGTTGTTGTAAGATATCCCTTGTGTTGAATTTTCTTAATAGTAAAAATTTCTGTGATCACTGTCCGGCTGGATAAATCACACCAACTAATATAGTTCCATTGTGTCTATATTTATTTTACTTGCCACTTACCTACACATAGGACTACTGATGTTATGTTATGCTGCATTTCTAAAGCGCTCAGCTACTCAGAGTATCCCGGCGCTGCTACCCTAAACCCCCACTACCAACTGTACAGAAAAATAAGCTTTGAATAGTAATGTTTTCCCACCATTGTAGGGGCCATACCAAACATATTCTTGTGGATTCCTTTAGTTTATTTATAACCTTTGTAGTTGGTCAGACTTTTAGGGCCTAATTGATGGGGAATTGGTGCATTTCTTCAAAGCGGTGCATTCCTGTCCTTTTCCCAATGATGGCGCACAATTTGCTGCCTAGAGCCATCTCAGGCACCCTTGCATTTAAGATTGTTTTTGTGCAGGAAGGGTTACCTTCCTGCACAAAAACAATCTTGAGAGACGTTTTCCTCTTTCTATGTGTGCGGCAGAATGAAGCACACATAAAAAGAGGCAAAAGCTAGGAGAAATAAAAATATTTATTATGTTACTTGTTACGTCTGCTCTGGGAAAGCTTAAAGTTTTGGAGCTGCCCCAGGTTTATAAGTAAATCTGGGGCAGCGTCCAAATCCATGGGTGTTGCGTGGGAATATCAACCACATTGCCCATGAAATTCCTCCTTGACACAGAGTAAGGCAACGCAGGGACTTAATCTGGTTGGTCTTACTCCGTATCTGTGAGGCTGTGCAAAGCCATGAAAAGTGGTTTTACGTGGCCTTATAATTATAGTTGAGAGGTTTGGATCACGGAGCGTAGGAAAATCGATACTCTGGTGGCACAAGCCTCTCATGAATAAGCCCCTAAGCGTGGAAGCGAGGAGACAAATACCTCCTCCGAAGCTGGGGAGCTTACTCCTGTCCTCCGTGGCTTATAGGTGCCAAGGAGGACTACCAACCATAGGTGAACAGGAGCTGCATTGTGTGCGGCACATTTTCCTGGTGAGAGCTGGCCACACCTTTCAAAAGGTGCTCCCAGCGCTAACCAGGAAAACACACTGCATTATAGTGAAAGAGCTGCACCAAGAGGAGCCGCAAACTCACGCTTCCCTGGTGGCAGAGCATTCAAGTGAAAAATTAAGCTGCTCTAAAGCAGCCACTCAGTGTTTCACAGTGCAGGTAGCAACCTGCCGGCACTATGAAGGGGGAATAGAGATCCCTTTGAAGGCGGTTGTAGTGAGGGACTGCACCTGCCTGCAAGGGGATGTCTGGTTACTCCCTCCAGAAGAACTGTATCAGGCTCTAAGTACTCACCACGGGTGAGCTCCTACCTTATTTTGGTGGTTGGTGTTGTATACCCAAGCCTCAAGATCTGCTGTAGTACGACATCTCAGCCCCACCACTGACACCCACAGATCCGCCCATCTGAACACTCTGCTTGCTCCATAGAAGGCAATCACACACTAGTCAGCTGGGTCAGGGCGAGGACCCTGATTATTGTACTCTGGTGAGTATGTGGCACACACCCTGCAACTAAAAGAATACCCCAACAGGCATGGTATGCCCTGCACTACAGCTGAACTGACAATGAAAGATACTGTGTGACACAAAGGTACCTGCACAGGAGTGAACAAAATCCATATTGACAGATTCACCAGCATGGATCTATGAATTGCCAGGTTACCCTCCAAGACTTCCAGAACCCCCATGGTCTCCCAGATGGGAACCCCTAGATACTAACAGGGAGATTGTGACACAATTAGTATCTTATAACATTTTCAAAAGTGAGTAGCCTAGTTCACCTCTATCAGTGATCACGGAAGGAAATTAGCCATGCCATTTTAAATGGCTAATTATGAAATCATTATGTACTGCATTGCATTCACAAGGGATTTTAGAAAAGTACTTTTACTTTTTCAAAGACTAAGCAAAGACTGGACATTGGGTTATTGACTTGTATTAGTCGGTTTATTTACTCTTGGCTTTGGCCAGCTCAGCTTTGCTACCCTGAGGGTCAAGTGCTAAGGGGTGTAATTGATGCACAGTTCTGATTTCAAAGGTGAGACCAGGCTCCTGGCAGCTGGTGATCTGGGGGGGAAGAATGGTTTCGGAATCATACGCGCAGGACAGGGAGCATCCTACAGAATCAAAAACTCAAGAACTCTTGTATGGCTGCCTTGCCTTACAAGGATGATGAGGTGGGTGGTAACCTACCGCCCACAATGAAGGGGCAACAAAGATGAGGGAAGGGAAAGTTTTAGAAAAGCCTGTCAGAAATATTTTGTGAGGCCAAAAAGTGGCAGTGCGTCTATTAAGGCAAGGGGGTATTTACCTACTCATAATTTGGGTCCCTGGCCCCAGCAATGAAATGGCAATATTTCAAACAGAAAATACAAAACAAAAAGTCTAGAAGGTTCTACAGCCTGCCACAGGTTGTCAAGCATTCTGGAACCTATACATGTGATGTCACGAAGAGGCAAAGCAGAGGCACATTACCACACAGTGTCACCATCGTGAGAGACATACTGGTTTCCCCAGAGCAATGCCCAACTGGGAAAACCTATCCGGTTACAAATGCTGACAGTGTTACCACTAACCATGCCACGGCTATGGTGACATTAGACTGGGGGAGGTTGCTGGTCTGTGACAGGTAGAGGTGTCTCCAAAACCCACAACTGCCTGTCTGCTTGGGAATAAGAGAAAGACACATGCAACCATGCTGCAAATCCCTGAGATAGTGTGAGTAAAAACAAGAGCACAGTGCCTAGCCCAGAGTGAAAAAGGAGAGTTGGAGCCTGGAATGATGGCCCAACCTCCAAAGAGATAAGGTAGGAAGACTGGTGAAACAGCTTCACCACAGCAAACATTTCAGGACCCCTCTCCGCGGGTGATGACTTGTCATCCCCTGAGGGAACTGAGTCCATGGAGCTTGAACCTTACAAGGTAGAGCTCTTGGGGCCAGGGGACCCTCTAGGGAAGAGCTGTGCCTTGGGCAGCAGGCTAAAGGCAACAAGCTGCTTCACAGGAGCAGGGAGATGTCAATGTTTCCCACAAGGTCTATTGGGAGAAAGGACTCCTGTACACTGAGGCCAGATACCCCAACCCTGGTGCCACTAGGAGAATGGTAGTGCCTAAGTTGTATAAAGAGTTTCTACTCACCTTAGCCCATGGCACTCCCCTAACTAGATATCTGGGTGAGACAAAAACTTGGGAAAGTCTTGTCACCCACTTGTATTGGCCCCAGATGTTCCAAAAAGTGAAGGTGTTCCTGTGTCACCTATCAAGCCAGTGGCAAGATAGGAGCACACTCAAAGGCCCCCTTAATTCCACTACCAGTGATTGGGGTTTCCTTAAGAGGGTAAGTGTGGTTATAGTGGGTCCACTTGAACCTCCCTCAGCCTCAGGAAACCCATTCATACTGTTGGTAGTGGATCACGCCACCAGTTATCCTGAAGCCATTTCCCTTCTGGGCTACTACAGTTCCTACGGAAACGCCCTCTACGCGGGAGCCCCGGCCAAATGACTGCAACACATACAGAACGCCTCCGCACGCATGATCCTCAACATCTCTCCCCACAGCCACATCACACCCCACTTGAGAGACCTGCACTGGCTTCCTGTCAATAAGAAGATCACCTTCAAGCTCCTCACCCATGCACATAAGGCACTCCAGAACACCGGACCAACATACCTCAACAGACGACTCACCTTCTACACCCCAAACCGCCAACTCCGCTCCACTGACCTCGCCACTGTCCCCCACATCTGAAGAACGACGACCGGTGGCAGATCGTTCTCTTACCTCGCCTCCAAGTCCTGGAACGCCCTCCCCATCGTCCTTTCGCTGACCAAAGATCGCCTGACCTTCAGGAGGCTACTCAAGACCTGGCTGTTCGCGCAGCAGCACGACCCCCCCCCCCCCCCCCACAGCGCCTTGAGACCCTTACGGGTGAGTAGCACGCTCTACAAATGCCTGATTGATTGATAGTAGCCAAAGACTTTAGTGGTGTCTTCAACAGGGTAGGGCTTCCTAAGGAGGTAGTATCAGACTGAGATCCCAACTTCATGTCTGCATACTTAAAACACAGGTGGGATGAGTGTGGAGTGATCTACAAGTTCACAACACCTTACCACCCACAAATCAATGGTCTTGTTTAGAGATTCAACAAGACATTGAAAGGCATGGTAATGGGACTCCCTCCAAAACTCAAAAGGAGATGGTTTGTCCTGTTACCCTGCCTACTCAGTAAAGACTAGGTGGCTGGTTGACTGGACGTAAAGTGCAAAATTTGGAGGAACTTTATAATTTGTTCATGAAGGAACTCATTAAGTAACTGCATCAATGAAAAGTTGCATCAGTACCTGGTAGACTTAGGTCCAATTAATCCCCAAGAATTGGGAAAGAAGGGGGACCACTGGGTCAAGACAAGGGTGACCAAGACAACCACTGGGAGTGACCAATAGAAATGGGTTACAAAGCCGCCCTAGGGGGAAGAGGGTGAGAAACCCAAAGATAAAACACATTAGTCTTCTAAAGTCCCCCAAAAGCATGGTCAGGGGGTGGGCCCAAGAACTCTTCCCAGCCCACTAATGCGTACAAGGGAAAATTTTTGATCCTGCTAAGGCCTGGTGTTTCCACTGTAACAAGAAAAGACAGTGAACTGGAGACCTTGTCTGTCCTCACAAACCAGCACTAGTCCTCCTCTAGTTTCTACTGGTGTGGCAAATTTCCAGATGGGAGTAATAGTGTGCCCAGAGCAAATCAGTGTCCTCACTGATTCTGTTTTAGTCTCTAAAAGGGCAGGAGGGTTAGCCATTTTGGCTGTCTAGCCCCTATATTTAAAGAAATAGGCTTACTGTAGACACGTTCTGCAACAGTATGCATTGCTCCTTTCCTTGATCCCTGGTCAGACTCCCTGGTGTACCCACGATGTGGACACTGGAAACAGCTTGCCTGTCAAAACCAAAATCTATAGCCAGTCTGACCAAGTCAAGGAAAGCATCAAGGCTGAGGTCAGCAGGATGGTGGGGTTGGGGGTCATTGAGCCATCTGAGAGTCCCTGGACCAGCCCAGTGGTCTTAGTCCCCTAACCTTATCCGCAGGATAGAAACAGAGAAATTTGATTTTGTGTGGACTACAGTGGCCTCATTGCTGTCACTAAGGCAGGACAGATGCACAACCCACCCCTAGAGCTGATAAACTGATAGATAAGTTAGGTACCTTTGACTTAACTGTGGGTACTGGCCCCTGGGGTAAAAGAAAAGACAGCATTCTCAACACTTGATGAACATTTCCAGTTCACTGTGATGTCCTTTGGTCTAAAGAATGCCCCTGCCACCTTTTAAAGGTTGTTGAATCAAGTCCTTGCTGAGATTGAAGGCTTTAGTGTGGCTTATCTGGCTGATATTGTTGTGTTTAGCACTTCCTGGCAGGATCACCTGGTCCTCCTGGTGAACTATCAAGGCATCAAAGTGCTGGATAGGGTAGGTAACCGTTATGTACTTGGGCCACCTGGTGGGTGGAGGCCAAGTCCAACCCTGCTAGCCCAAACTTCCAGACCATTCTGGATTGGGAAGCTACAACAACTATGACCCAAGCCAGGGCATTCCTTGGTTTGATTGGGTACTACAGGAGGTTTGTGAAGGGGTATGTGCTCATTGTAACTCCTCTCAGTGAACTCACCTCCAACCAGATGCCCAGGAAGGTGAACTGTACAGTTGGCAGCCAGAAGGCTTTTGGCATCCTAAAAGTGGCAATGTGCCCAACGCCTGTTCTTAAGGCTCCAGATTACTCCAAGCAGTTCATTGTGCAGACTGATGCCTCTAAGCTAGGGGTAGGAGCGGTCCTATCCCAGACAAATGATGATGGACAAGACTAGCCTGTTGCTTTCATAAGCAGAAGGCTACTCCCCATAGAACAGTGTTGGAGTGGGATTGAGACGGAGGCCTTTGCTGTGGCTTGGTCACTGAAAAGGTTGAGACCATACCTGTTTGTTACTCACTTCCTAGTACAACCTGACCACAGACCTCTCGGATGACTGATGCAGATGAAAGGAGAAAACCCAAAACATTTGAGGTGGCCCATCTCTCTCCAGTGAAGGGACTTTACAGTGGAACATAGACCTGGGACTGCCCATGCCAATGCAGATGGCGTTTCCAGAATTTTCCACTTAGACAATGAAGACTCTTGGAAAAGGTTAGTCTTGTCCTCTTTCGTTTAGGGGCTGGGGTTGTGTAGGAAAGTGCCCATTTTTGCATGGTTATCACCAGACCTGGGCGTAGTGCGCGGAGTTTTGCTACGCAGAACTCCTTGAAGTTACAAAACAACTCCACGAAATTCAGCGAGTAGCAGAGTACAGTGTGAACTGCAGTTTGTGCTGGTATTCCTGCCGCTCGGGTAGAAATTCTACCCGAGCATCAGCCCGCGCACTTACCATTCCAGTAACAGGGGCTTAGAAGCCTGAATTAAAGGTGTTGGAAGTATTAATGATGGCAGGCTAGAGAAGCACTCTGAAAACAAAGGAAGACTGACTGTAGGGTCAAAAGCATATAACAAATTGGCAGTAGGCACAGGGCAAAGGCAAACTGGCTGAAGACAAAGGAGGCAAAGAGAAGCAGACCTGAGGCTCTGGCTCTGGATCAAAACATACAGAAGACTCACATGCAGGTGTCTTTGGAAGCAGGTATACAGAAGACCCAGGCCTGGAGGTGTACATGTTGAGAGTTTTGTTTCTGATGCTGGAGATTCGGTCTCTGAATGTATATGTGCTGAGACCTTTGAACGCTGGCTAGCTGGAGGCACATGGTCAAATAGTTGGCAAGATAGATGCTAAAGGTCAGTAGGCAGGGAGCCTAGATGCTCTGCTGCTGAAGGCAGGGAGCCTGTAAGCCCTGGTGCTGAACGCAGGGAGCCTGTAAGCTTCGGCTCGGAAGTCAGACAGGCTGGAAGCTCCGGCTCGGAAGTGAGACAGGCTGGTAGCTCTGACATAGTAGGCAGGTGAATTGTGGGCTTGGGATCTAAATGTAGGCAGTCTGGAGGCTCCGGTACTAATGGTAGACAGGCTGCAGGCTCAGGCGGCAGGCAGGCTGCAGGCTCGGGCTCAGGAGGCAGGAAGACTGCAAGCTTGGGCTCTGAAAATACCGGGCCGGCTGAGGACTCGGGCTCTGAAAGCAGCGGGCAGGCTGAGGACTCGGGCTCTGAAGGCAGCGGGCCAGCTGAGGACTCTGAAGACTCTGCAAGAAGACAAACTGATGGCAGAGAGGCACAAGGATAACAGACTTTGAAGTCTGGGAATGGCGATAGCCCGTGAACAATAGATTCCCTTTTTCAGTAATAAATTCTTCAATCAATCAATCAATCAATGACATTTATAAAGCGCACTACATACCCGTAGGGTCTCAAGGCGCTGGGGTTGGGGGGGGGGGGTGCTGCTACTGCTCGAACAGCCAGGTCTTCAGCTTCTTCCTGAAGGAGAGGTGGTCTTGGGTCAGGCGCAGGTCGGTCGGGAGGGAGTTCCAGGTCTTGGCGGCCAGGTAGGAGAAGGACCTTCCTCCTGTCGTCGCTCTTCGGATGCGGGGGACGGCGGCGAGGGCGTGGTTGGCTGATCGGAGGTGGCGTTTGGGAGCGTAGAAGTTGATCCGGCTGTTGAGGTAGCTCGGGCCTTGGTCGTGTAGGGCTTTGTGTGCGTGGGTGAGGAGGCGGAAGGTGATTCTTTTGTTGACGGGGAGCCAGTGAAGGTCTCTCAGATGTCCGGAGATGTGGCTGGTTCGTGGGATGTCGAGGATGAGTCTGGCTGAGGCGTTCTGGATCCGCTGGAGTCTCTTCTGGAGCTTGGCGGTGGTACCGGCGTAGAGGGCGTTGCCGTAGTCCAGTCGGCTGGTGACGAGGGCCTGGGTGACGGTCTTCCTGGTCTCGGTGGGGATCCACCAGAAGATCTTCCGTAGCATGCATAGGATGTTGAAGCACGCCGAGGAGACGTTGTTGACTTGCCTGGTCATGGAGAGGGAGGAGTCCAGGATGAAGCCCAGGTTGCGTGCATGGTCTGTCGGTTTGGGTGCGGTGCCCAGGGCGGGAGGCCACCAGGAGTCGTCCCAGGCGGAGGGTGAGGAGCCCAGGATGAGGACCTCCGTCTTGTCCGAGTTCAATTTCAGGCGGCTGGTCGTCATCCACTCGGCTACCTCTTTCATCCCTTCGTGCAGGTTGGCTCTGGCGGCGGCAGGGTCGTTGGTCAGGGAGAGGATCAGCTGGGTGTCGTCGGCGTAGGAGATTATGTTGAGGTTGTGTTGGCGTGCGATGGCCGCGAGGGGGCTCATGTAGACGTTGAAGAGGGTGGGGCTCAGAGAGGATCCTTGAGGGACGCCGCAGATGACTTTGGTGGCTTCTGACTTGTACGGTGGTAGGCGGACTCTCTGAGTTCTTCCGTCGAGGAAGGAGATGACCCATTCCAGCGCCTTGTCCTGGATTCCGACGTTGCTGAGGCGCTGTACTAGGGTGCGGTGGCAGACAGTGTTGAATGCCGCGGAGAGGTCTAGGAGGATGAGGGCCGCTGTTTCTCCGTTGTCCATCAGGGCTCGGATGTAATCGGTGGCCGCGATGAGGGCGGTCTCGGTGCTGTGATTGGCTCGGAAGCCGGACTGTGAGGGGTCGAGGGATCCATTCGACTCGAGGAAGGCGGCCATCTGCTTGTTGACGGTCTTCTCGATGACTTTGGCTGGAAACGGGAGGAGCGAGATGGGGCGGTAATTCTTGAGTTCGTTGGGGTCCGCTGTGGGTTTCTTGAGTAGAGCGCTGAGTTCGGCGTGCTTCCAGCTCTCAGGGAAGGCGGCGGTGTCGAAGGATGTGTTGATGATGTCTCACAGGTGGGGTGCGATGACAGCGTCAGCCTTGTTGAAGACGTGGTGAGGGCAGGGGTCGGTCGGTGATCCGGAGTGGATGGAGTTCATCGTGCGGATGGTGTCTTCGGTGCTGATCGGGGTCCAGGCGTGGAGGGTGGTGGTGGGGGGTGGTTGTTCGGTCTTGGTGTGCGTTGGTTGGTTGTTGAAGCTGTTGTGTATGTCCGCGATTTTGTTGTGGAAGTATGAAGCGAGGGAGTTGCAGAGGTCTTGCGATGGGGTGATGTCGTTGTTTCCTGCGCTGGGGTTGGATAGCTCTTTCACGATGTTGAAGAGTTCCTTGCAGTTGTGTGCGTTGTTGTCCAGCCGGTCCTTGAATGCCGTTTTCTTGGCGGCGCGGATCAGCTGGTGGTGCTTCCGGATGGCTAGCTTGAAGGTGGTCCTGTTGTCCTGTGTAGGTTCCCTTCTCCAGACTTTCTCCAGGGCAGTTCACGGTTCCTTGGCTCATTTAAACACACTGAGGTGCTTTCGTCGGGATGGCTAAGAATACTGCTTATCTCAGAGTCTCTGTTGATCAGACTTCCTTTACTTTTTGGCTCTTCACAATACTTAGTCAGAGGAAATAAGTCAGAGACTTCTTGGTCATGAGAGATTTGTCCAATTCCTTCTGCATTACAAGGTGGTACAGATGCATCAGAGCATTAAGTAATATTATTTCCTGAATTTTCAAAATGTGGCACGCTTGAAGGCCGGAGAGCAAACAAGGGGTCAGGATTTTGTTGCTTCTCAGTGAGGAGGTTGGCTTCAGTTGCAGAAGTTAGACCAAGAGCATAGATTGAGTCAGAGGGTGCTGTCACATCAGGGATTATGTTGGGCACTGGTTCAGGTTTTGTCTGTATGTCAATGGCCAGAGTATGTGATACCCCCGGGGTGGAACGGTCCTCACTACCAGGAAGAGAAAGCAAGCAAGTATTTAATGTCTTACCTTGCATCTGGGGCACCTTAGAAGTGAAGGGACACATCTCAGATGTAGTGCCTATACACAGTTTAGCACTAGAAGACAACACATTAGAGGAGGTAGAAATTGCAGAATTCCCACAAATACTTTCATTAACTAGACTATGAGACAAGGTACTATGGTTTTTCTGAATGGAATCAGAGGGATCCACCACTGTATTGTTCATACAATCCCTGGACCAGCTCTGAGGGGAACCCAAAAGAGAGCGCAAGGCTTAATTCTCATTTCTAAGGAGGCTAACAGAGGTGGAAAAGTTGTATTCTACAGGGGATTTAGATTCCCACTTGAACTCTGAGTTATAATTTTTTAACAGAGCCTGAAACATTTTATTCTCTTGTTGTAATTCAAGAATCGTAGATGTACCTATATCTTGTGAAGACTGCAAATCTTTCTCTAAAAGGACAGTGGTAGACTTGGCAACTTTACAACAAGCAACAGAGCTATACCTTGGAGTTTGTTCAAAGACGCTATTAGTCACCTATGTTCTAGTAGTTCTTTTCTCTCTTTTGTTAAACTGATTGTTTACTTTGAATGTGGTATCTAACAAGGTCCCTTTAGTATCCAGGACTGTGATCTTTACTGGACTACAAGACTGGGTAACATTATTTGAATGGAAAACAGAGGTTATGAAATGCATCTGCTCTTTCTTTGGTTGTGTGGTTGAACATTGGGCCTTATTTATGAAGGACTTGCGCCGCCGATGCGTCACTTTTTCCCATGTTAAAAGTGACGCACCGGCGGCGCAAGTCCTTCATAAATAAGGCCCATTGTATTTTACAACCACTTACATCAGAAATGCGAGAATCAGAATTCTTGTTCAGCAAACTTAGTAAGGTATTATTCTCCTTTTGTAATGCAGACACAGACATTAAACCTGTATCAGAACAGAAGATGAAGTTAGGATTGATCAAAGAGGTGTTTGAGAGCCATTAAGTAAAATATTCAGAACATAAATGTCCATTTCTCATTATAGGATTCATTGTTTCAGGACTAGGGTGAACATTTTCAAATTGTAAATTAGACACAGTGGGCCCGATGTAGGTAATCCCAGATTACCGATTCTTAAATACCGAATCATACTGATTCGGTATTTAAGAACTGGCAATCGGGATGTAGGTAATTTTACTGATTTAATGACCGAATTGGTATGATTCGGTATTTACCGAATCGGTATTTACCGATTCTGTAATTGCCATTCATTCCTATGGGCCTGGAGGCCCATAGGAATGAATGTCAATTACCGAATCGGTAAATACCGATTCGGTAATTGGGGGAAACATAGAAGGGTGGCAGGGTGTCACTTTGAAACCCTGTTGCATCCCTCAATTGTGCGTGGGTGCACATGTTACAGACATACATGCCCTTAGGGCATGTATGTCTGCAACATGGAAAACAAAGATGGATCGCACACTACTTGCCCCTCCTCCGAATCACCCCTATGCACTCTGGTATTCGTAGTGCGTGAAGTATGAAGAGTTGACACAAAGTTCGTAAGTGGTACACCAAGGTTGGTGTAAGTAAGTACTTATTGTTCCCAAGATCTCTAGACCCGAGGCATGGCCCGGGTTTCGGGATAGTTTCCCTCATCAGTAGAGAAAGTATTTGGGGTGGATGAGAAGGCCGCCAAGTAACCATCACAGGCCTGGTTGCCTTTTCCGACACACAAGTGCGTCTCCAAAAGCTCGCCAGCTTGGAGGCTCAAGGGAGCCCTTTAGTAGAAAACAACAATGGATCGCACACTGCTAGCCCCCTCTCCAGATCGCCTCTATGCACTCTGGTATTCGTAGTGCGTGAAGTATGAAGAGTTGACACAAAGTTCATAGGTGGTACACCAAGGTTGGTGTAAGTAAGTACTTATTATTACCAAGATCTCTAGACCCGAGGCATGGCCCGTGTTTCGGGATAGTTTCCCTCATCAGTAGAGAAAGTATTTGGGGTGGATGAGAAGGCCGCCAAGTCACCGTCTCAAGCCTCGTTGCCTTTTCCGGCGCGCAAGTGCGTCTCCAAAAGCTTGTCAGCTTTGAGGCTCATGTGAGCCCTTCAGTAGAAAACAAAGATGGATCACACACCGTTAGATATGATCCCGAAACATGAGCCATGTCTCGTGTCTAGAGATACTGGAAATATCAAGTACTTACTTGCACCAACCTTGGTGAAACACTCACAAACTTTGTTCCAACTCTTCAAGCTATACACACTGCATATACCAGAGGGCAAAGGGGCGATCTGGAGAAGAGTCTAGCAGTATGCTCCCATCGATCATTCCTGTCATAGGGCTCCCATGAGCCCCCCATGAGCCACCTAGCTGACAAGCTTCAGGAGACGCACCTGCGCGCCTGAGAGTCAACAAAGCCTGTGACGGTTGTTTGGCGGCCTTCTCAACCAACCCAGAACCTTTCCCTACCGATGAGGGATATTATCCCGAAACACAAGCCATGTCTCGTGTCTAGAGATACTGGAAATATCAAGTACTTACTTGCACCAACCTTGGTGAAACACTCACAAACTTTGTTCCAACTGTTCAAGCTATACGCACTGCATATACCAGAGTGCAAAGGGGCGATCCGGAGGAGAGGCTAGCAGTGTGCTCCCATCGATTATTCCTGTTATAGGGCTCCCGTGAGCCCCCAAGCTGAAGAGCTTTTGGAGACGCACCTGCGCGTCTGAGAGGCAACGAAGCCTGTGACGGTTGTTTGGCGGCCTTCTCAACCACCCCGGAACCTTTCTCTACTTATGAGGGATATTATCCCGAAACACAAGCCATGTCTCGTGTCTAGAGATACTGGAAACATCAAGTACTTACTTGCACCAACCTTGGTGAAACACTCACGAACTTTGTTGCAACTCTTCACGCTATATGCACTGCATATACCAGAGTGCAAAGGGGCGATCCGGAGGAGAGGCTAGCAGTGTGCTCCCACCGATCATTCCTGTTATAGGGCTCCCGTGAGCCCCCAAGCTGATGAGCTTTTGGAGACGCACCTGCGCGCCTGAGAGGCAACGAAGCCTGTGACGATTGTTTGGCGTCCTTCTCAACCACCCCAGAACCTTTCTCTACGGATGAGCGATATTATCCCGAGACACGGGCTATGTCTCGTGTCTAGAGATACTGGAAATATCAAGTACTTACTTGCACCAACCTTGGTGAAACACTCTCAAACTTTGTTCCAACTCTTCAAGCTATACGCACTGCATATACCAGAGTGCAAAGGGGCGATCCGGAGGAGAGGCTAGCAGTGTGCTTCCATCGATCATTCCTGTTATAGGGCTCACGTGAACCCCCAAGGTGACGAGCTTTTGGAGACGCACCTGCGCGCCTGAGAGGCAAAGAAGCCTGTGACGTTTGCTTGGCGGCCTTCTCAACCACCCCAGAACGTTTATCTACTGATGAGGGATATTATCCCGAAACATGAGCCATGTCTCGTGTCTAGAGATACTGGAAATATCAATTACTTACTTGCACCAACCTTGGTGAAACACTCACGAACTTTGTTCACACTCTTCTAGCTATAAGCACTGCATATACCAGAGTGCAAAGGGGCGATCCGGAGGAGAGGCTAGCAGTGTGCTCCCATCGATCTTTCCTGTTATAGGGCTCCCGTGAGCCCCCAAGCTGACGAGCTTTTGGAGACGCACCTGCGCGCCTGAGAGTCAACGAAGCCTGTGGCGGTTGTTTGGGGGCCGTCTCAACCACCCCAGAAGCTTTCTCTACTGATGAGGGATATTATCCCGAAACACGAGCCATGTCTCGTGTCTAGAGATACTGGAAATATCAAGTACTTACTTGCTCAACCTTGGTGAAACACTCACAAACTTTGTTACAACTCTTCAAGCTATACGCACTGCATATGCCAGAGTGCAAAGGGGCGATCTGGAGGAGAGGCTAGCAGTGTACTCCCATCGATCATTCCTGTTATGGGCTCCCGTGAGCCCCAAAGCTGACGAGCTTTTGGAGACGCACCTGTGCGCCTGAGAGGCAACGAAGCCTGTGACGGTTGTTTGGCGGCCTTCTCAACCACCCCAGAACCTTTCTCTACTGATGAGGGATATTATCCCGAAACACGAGCCATGTCTCGTGTCTGGAGATACTGGAAATATCAAGTACTTACTTGCACTAACCTTGGTGAAACACTCACGAACTTTGTTCCAACTCTTCAACCTGTACGCACTGTATATACCAGAGTGCAAAGGGGCAATCCGTAGGAGAGGCAAGCAGTGTGCTCCCATCAATCATTCCTTTTATAGGGCTCCCGTGAGCCCCCAATCTGACGAGTTTTGGAGACACACCTGCGCGCCTGAGAGGCAACGAAGCCTGTGACGGTTGTTTGGCGGCCTTCTCAACCACCCCAGAACCTTTCATGCAATGGCGGACACGAAGGAGCTGGCCGACACTGAGGAGAGTGAAGGAGGCTTCTCCGACTTCCGTGACTCGGAGCTGCTGCTCGTGGACCTGCCGGACATGTTGCCCGCACGGACATGGCAAACGTCCCCGGATCCGAGGGCGAAATGACAGCGGCGCTCCAGACCGTGGACCTAGGCGGGCACGACATGGAGAGCTGCGTGCACCAGTACGGGGCGGCCCGGGACTACTACCGGCTGGGATCCTACAAGATCGTCAAGGAGATGGTACTGCTGCAGTGGCTGAGGCACCTCAATGTGCTGCAGGTAACTAGGGCTCCCGGGCAAGCTGGTAGTGTGTGCGGTGCATGGCTGGACGGACCGGTGAGCTCTCCAGCTACGGTAGAGAGCGCGGTGTAGCAAGAGTGGGAAAGCCTCCTTCAAGCTGCAGCTCGAGGCAGGGGAACCGTGGGACATTCAACTCTTGATTTATAAAGCGTCCCACGAAAAGCGTCAGGGACCAACAGTCAACAAACCAGCAAGGACTCTCATGGACATCTTTACTTTTTCTTTTGTCCTGGCCGCCATTTTGCTGCTGCTCTCGGCCGCTATTCTCTGAACTCTGACCCGCCATCTTGTCCATTCCCTCGTCCTTTACCCTTTTCCCTCGTTTCCCCCCTTGACGATCCCCCAACCCCCCTTAATGGAACTCTGCTCTCCTGTTTTTAGTTTTTTTTGTTTCTGGTCTTGACCTTAGAAAATGCACTATGTGCATATATGTATATAGAGATAACTCTAATCACTGGTATATGCAGTAGACCTTTGTACTCTACCATTCCAATGTGACTCTTAGAGTATATCCATTCGTATCCCTTCCCTATGTATATAGAGATAACTCTAATCACTGGTATATGCAGTAGACCTTTGTACTCTACCATTCCTATGTGACTCTTAGAGTATATCCAGTCATATCCCTGCCCTATGTATATAGAGATAACTCTAATCACTAGTATATGTAGTAGACCTTTGTACTTTCTACCACTCCTCTTAGAGTATATCCATTTGTATCTCTTCCTTGAGTGACTTTACTACTTGTACATTTGCAATTTTTCTTTCTATTTGTATCTCCTCCTTGTGTGGCTTGGCTTTACATCTTGTACATTTGTAATTTTTTCTGTGTGTATCTTTTATATAACGCATGTAATCCTAAATCCTTATGTTTTTCAACTGGTTCTTATGTAAAGCGCTCTGACACCTTCAGGTAAAGTTTGCGCTATTTAAAATCGCATTCAATAAATAAATAAATAAAAATTCACCAGAGCACGAGGCCCGGCTTCTCAGAAATGGCCCGCTGTTCCAGCACAAACCCGCCTCCTTCGCTCCCCGAGGCGTCTTCTCGCAGTTGCGCACTGGGATGATTGAGTTAGGGATAATGAAGGGATATTTTTGTCAAATGTAGTCATGAAACAAAGGGGTCTGCCTCGCAGGAAGCAGAAGGCGTGCCCAGAAGACAGGCCACCAGCTGAGGAATTTAACTGCACCAGTCTCTCTGTCAAGGAGTGCGCATCTACACACTGGGGTGGAGGGAGGGGGGCAGAGAGCAAAGAAGGAAAGGGTAGCAAGGATGAGAGGTGGGAAAGAGAAGAGAGGATGGAGAAAGAGAGAGAGAAGAAGAGACGAAGAAGAAGGTTGAGAGATATGGATTGACAGGGAACATGAGCAAAACAAAAGAGAATCAAGACAGAGCAGGTGAGGCACAGATAGAGTGTAGGAAGAGAGATTCGAAAAGGGAGGGATAGAAATAGGAAAAAAGGGCAGATGGAAAAGAGTGGAGAAAATAGATAATGGGGCGAGAAGGTGGACAGAAGAAAGAAGAGTGTGAGGAAGATGGATGTTTGGGGATTATGAAACGGAAATGGAGTATGGGGGAGAGAGTGAAAAAATTAAGAGAGGTGAGGCAGTGGAGGGAAAATGGAACAGAGATAAGAAAAGTGAAAGAAGAGGTAGCAATAATAGGGTCATTACAGAGACAGAAGAAGGAAAGAGGGGGGTCTAAAGTGGTGGGAAAAAGAATGTTAAGGAGAAAGAAATAGTGAGTTAGGAAAATGGAAGTTGAGGAAAGCGGCGGAAGGTAAGATAAGAAAAAAAAGTAAACTGGTGGGAAATGAGGAGATGGGAAGAGAGGATATAAGAGAAGGGGGGAGAGGTAGGAAATGGGGATGGAACAGAGGTGGGGAAATAGATGGAAAAGAGACAATAACAGGTAGAAAAATAGAAAAAAAGTGGGTGGTCAGAGAGGGAAGAGGCCATGGCAGTAGGGAAAATAAGGTAGAGATGAAAGATAGACAGGAAATTGATGGAAGAAAGGTTTGAGAAGAGAATAGAAAATGGCCCAGAAGTAAGGATGTGAAGATAGAAAACAAGGTAAAAGAGTCAAAAGATAGTGGTGTTAAGAGAGAAAAAAGGAATAAAGGGAATGAGAAAGAGAAGGAGAAAAAAGATAAGGAAGTAAAGTAGATGAACTGGGTCATCACGTAGGGAAGAAAGGTTGAAAAAAACAAGGGAAGTGAGAAAGCAAATATGAGAAGTGTTAGACCTGTCAGCCCTAGGGGGGTCTTACCCCACATTTTTTTCCCTTTTTGCCTTGATCTTGACCGCCATTTTTGTTGGACATAGGACTCTGGGCACATTAGCGCTGTTGAACAGTGCTGAGGTGCAGGTGCTCTCTCCTAAAAACATGGTTGCCACAGGCCCCTGCTACTGCGTTGTGGCCACTGTCCTATCTGCGCACTAGTAGTTGGGATAAGGCTGGGACTTAATGATACTGTAACCTTGACCTTCCCACCTGTTGTCACCATAGACAGACACCACAGAGTCCCCAGATCCTCTAGAACCTTCCAACCACTCCCCCAGGTTGGCGCCAGAACATGCCGCCTTTTTGTAGGGTCACCTGACCTAGGGGTATAAAAGTAAAGGAGGGAAACCTGACAAGTCAGTTGTACTACTGGACCTGGGGACCCTCTACTGGAGTAAAGACTGCTGAGCTAGGGGGAAGCTACACTACTGAGGCTGACTGATCCTAGGGCCTGCTGCCCCAAGTCAGATGAGTTGACCTGCCTGCCTGCTGGCCTGGTGCTGTGTGAGGGGAACCAGGGACACCAGCTCCAGTGTTCCTGCCCAGGACTACCATAACCTTTGCCCGAGCAAGTAGCCCTGCCATCCGTAACCAGCGCTGGGACTCCTAAGCGTTGTGGCAATGTGAAGCGCTGGGGACCTGACACCTGAAACTCCCCCACCAGCGCTGTGACTCCTACACGCTGTGACACTGTGAAGTGCTGTGGGCCTGGGAGTACTGCTGCCATCTGGAAACCCCTGAGGTACTATCACTGCGCTGTGCCCTGGAAGCGCTGCAAGCGCTGCAAGCTCAGAAACGCTCTGGCCGAAATCACCCCCGCGGCCCAGAACTTGATTGTGCTATGAGGCGCTGCGGTAAGAGTGAAAGGCTATGCCCCAGATCACTGCTGCTTCCCCAGCGCTGTGAGAAGAGGATGCGCTGAGGCAGAAGGGAAGCGCTGCTGTGTGCCCAGGATCACGGCAGCAGGGGCTGAGCGCTGAGGAGAAGGAGAGCTCTGTAGGCAAAAGTGCCGCTGGGCCGGACTCACCACCGCGGTCCCACCACGCTCACAGAAGACGCTGCGCCCAAGATCACCACCGCCTCCCCGGTAGTGAGGAGAGGGACGCTGCGATTACAGTCAAGGCCGCACTGGGCCGCGCACACGAAGGAGAGCGTTGCCGGGCAACCGGGGAGCCTGCCGCGTTAACTGCCGCGACCCCAGGAACCCATGCTACGATTGGCTCTCGGGCCCGAGTCGAGCAGGGAGCTCGGAGCCTACACGGGAATCAGAGAGAGGGGCTCCAGGGAGTGAGGGAGCCCCGGGAGTCCACCGGCCAACTTCCTGAAGGTGGAGAAGCAAACCACCCTGCCAAACCAAAGCCCTGAGTGAGTGAAGCAGCGGGCCAGAACCGGCACGGAGGCAAAAATGTAATTCCCCCCTCCCCGGGACTAAAGTGGTGAGTGAACGAAATCTGGGGCTTACGCTCACGCGGAGGCCCCCTTCCACAGACAGCAGGGAAAGATCAAGGGGATCCTACTAGGCATGGAATATGTGACATTATTGTAGTAAACGATGTCCAAAGACAGAGTAGATTTCCAAAGGTTTGTTTATTGGAAGTAGGATACAGCATAAGAGCAGACCATCCACAGCAGCAGAAGCCAGTAAACTGCCACTGAGTGGAATGCACATAGAGAAACAGGGAAGGTGGAACATGGAACATGGAATAGGAACAGTGAACACATTCTTGAGATAACTAGAAAGCCAACCTATGTACTACACATCTTCTCCCTTTCTGTTGTTTGAGAAAAAAAAAAAACAAAAACAAAAAACAAAAAGAAACTTAACAAATAAAGTCCTGAAGGTAAGTAGGAGGCCGGCGAGGCCTAAGAGGACGTGCAGAAAGGGAAGAACTCTGAATGGGGACCGGGCCCTGCAACAGAGCAGGAGCATCACCCCCACCAGAAACATTGACTTCATCCTGTGCACGAGAGTCAAGGGAAACACTATTAAAAACTAGGTGACCATCAATATCATTAGCCAGCAAGTAACCGCTAGTATCAGAATCAACAGGGCATGGGGTGGAAGAAACAGAGGCAGAAGCATCAGGGTGCACAGAGACTAAAGAGGAAGAGGTCCTCTGTCTCTTGTAAAGAGCAACTCTCCTGAAGTTCCAGCATTCACCATTGTTAAGGATGACGCAATGGTTAAGCACCTTCTTGACCTTAAAAGGACCCTTGAACTTGGAGAGGCCTTTCTTTAACCTACCCAGTTTGATTTTGACTAAATCTCCCACACAAAAAGGAGAAGAGGAAGTGATATCGGAAGAAGAATCAACATCAGTTTGAATATCATCTGGAAAATTACCCTGAGCCTGCAGAGTAACGACATCCTTCATCCATGAGGGAACTAATTTCAGACCAGGATCACGCCCTCTCATCAATTGAAATGGGGACAAATCCCCATTAGCCAAAGGAGTGGTACGATATGCCCATAGCATTTCATTCACCATTTTCCTAACAATGTGACCACCACTAGATGCCATCTGAATAATACCCTTAACCACTTTATTGGCTCTCTCACAGACCGCATTACCCTGAGGGTTGTATAAAGATGTGTGGTGATGGGAAACACCACACTCCTTCAAGAAAGTCTCCATATCCTTGGAGATGAGTTGTGGACCATTATCTGTGATTAAGACAGAAGGCAAACCCTCATCCTTAAAGAGGTCGCCCAGAAACTTGATGGAGTTGGAAGTAGTGATATCGTTGGTAAAATGAACCACTAACCACTTGGTGAACACATCAATAACAACAATGGCGAATCTATCACTCTCCCCTAGCTCGCCCATAGGGCCAATAAAATCAAGAGCAATAGTATGCCAGGGCAAATTTGGAGAAGAAATGTGTGCACTATCAGCCAATTTCGGACCAGTTTTCAACCGCTTCTCCCCTTCTCTACAGAGAGAGCAATTTACAACCCAATCTACAACCTGTGAGTCAACCCCAGGCCACCAGAAGTGATCCTTAAGACGTCTTTGGGTAAGGGTCTGACCCATGTGTCCCTCATGTGCCAAAGCCAAAAGCTTGGTCCTCAAACCAAAGGGGGGCACAAATTTCTCACCCTTAAAAAGGATGTCACCAACAATAGAAAGATCATCTAAGACCTTAATGTAAGGCCGAACAGCAACTGAGACAGCACTTTCTCTCCTAGAGCCCAATGTTATAAGTTTGATGACTTCTTGAAGAGTAGCATCAGCAGACATCTCCCTAGACCAGTCACTGGAAGAAAAAACACCCTCTCCCACAAAAACAGCATCCTCAACAGAGGCTACAGCTACATCATCCAAATCTAACGACACAACTGAATTGCAAGGAGCACGCCAATCCAAAGATAATCTGGAAAGACAATCGGCTTGGACGTTTCTCCAACCAGGAATGTACTCCACTGAATACTGAAACTCTTGCAACCTAGCTGCCAGCTTCATAAGTCGAGCAGAACCCTTTCCGGCCCCACCAGGAGAGAGGACTTTGATGAGGGGCTTGTGGTCAGAACGTAGAATGAACTTCATGCCCCATAAGTAAGTACGGAAGTATTCGACAGCCCAAGAGGCAGCCAATGCTTCCCTCTCGATAACAGAGTAGTTCTTTTCAGTATCGGTGAGGGTCCTGGAGGCGAAAGCAATGGTGACCTCTGACCCACCACTCAATTGGGACAACATAGCACCCAGACCATGCGCACTGGCGTCAACTGTGACAATAGACTTATTATGTACATCAAAGGGAGATAACATTTTGGCATCACAAATCTCATTTTTGATGTTAACAAAACATTTTTCTTGTTCAGGTCCCCAAGTGAAACCCACACCCCGCTTGAGCAAAGATCTCATTGACACAGTCTTATCAGAAAAGTTCTGTACAAACTTAGAGTAGTACTCTATTAAGCCCATAAAAGAGCGAAGTTGGTCTTTGTCAGAAGGTGAGGGTGCAGAACGAATAGCCTCACACAAGTTCCTTTTGGGTTTTATGCCAGAGGAAGTGATGGTGTAGCCCAAATAGTCTACTTCACACACACCAAACAAACACTTATCCTTACGTAAAGTTAGACCAGCCTCAGATAACTTTTCAAGGACAACACTGAGTGTGAAATTGTGCTGGGATTCAGTAAGACCATAAATCAGGATATCGTCTTGGAAGTAGACCACTTTAGGTACCCCTTCAAAAATACCTGACACCATGCGTTGAAAAACGCTAGCTGCTGACTTGAGGCCAAAGGGCAAACGAGTAAACTGGAAGGTACCCCAAGGAGTGATAAAAGCTGTTAGGGACTTAGAATCTTTATGTAAGTCAATTTGGTGGTACGCACTCCTTAGGTCCAATTTAGAAAAAAATTTTGCCCCATTAAGTGTGGTGACTAGCTCAGATATATTAGGTAACGGGAAAGTGTCAGCGACAACACAGTGGTTGAGAGACCTGAGGTCGACACAGAAACGGAGTTTGCCGTCAGACTTCTTGGTGACAACAATGGGCGAAACCCAAGGGGAGGCCTCTACAGGTTCAATGACCCCAGAACCCAACATGTCATCAAGTAAGCCCTTGACCTCATCCCTGATAATAATAGGAATGCGCCTTACCTTGTGCTGAACGGGGATTGAATTGGGTTTAACTATAATTTTGTGTGAATAGCCCTTAAGCCTTCCCAAACTCTCACCAAACACATTCTTGAATCGAGCAAGCAAAGAAGACAACTCAGTGTCCTCCACAACCATAACCTGAGGGTCAGCTCGAGGATTGACCACAATGTAAAGATCATATTGGTGTATCCAACCAAGGATAGCAGGACCAGATTCCGAGACATATACCTTTCCAAAAATATGTCTCGTAGTGAACACAATGTTAGCCTCGAAGTACCCAAGAATATTTAGTGGCTCACCCTGGTACCCACCAGGAGAGATATCTGTAGGAAAGAGAGAACCGGCACCCCACAATTCAACAAACATGGAGTTGGGAATAATGGTGTAACGCGAACCAGTGTCCACCATCAAGTAAATGTGCTTGTCATTAATAATGAAAAGAGCCTTAGGTCTGTTTCTGCGTTTCTGGTCTTCATGTTGAAGATCACCGTCCTTACCAACCACTAAAATTTTGTCAGTGCCATCTTTTTCCCCTGGAATGTCAATAACACATGAAACAGAGGAGCGTGCTCTACCTCTGCAAACACGAGCATAATGCCCCAATTTACCACATTTCATGCATTCCTGCTTGGAAGCAAAGCAAAACTTTGAATCGGAAGCATGTGCAAGACTGCCACATCTAAGACATTGCCTGGAAGAAAAAGGTTTAACAGTATTATTGGTCTTAGCATTGACAGTTTTCTTGTTGAAGAATTTTCTCTGTTTAAGAAGAGCAACTTCGTCTTGATCATCATTTTCCTGACTAGGACACATGTCCGAATGACAAGACACCTCACCAACGTCACTTGAAATAGCTCTTTTCTCCAACTCTTTCATACACCCCTGGGATTGTTCAACAACTTTTGCCAAATCAATTGCTGTTTGCAGATTGGGATTTTTGGCTGCCCAAAGACGTTCCTGTATCTTTTTGTTATTACATTGTACAATGAGCTGATCCCTGATCAGTTCATCAGTCATGTTGCCAAACTTGCATTTCACTGACATTTCTCGTAGTCTGGAAACAAAGTCATCTATGCTCTCACCAGCTCTTTGACTTTTGGTGTAAAATTTATATCTGTTCATAACTAGGTTCTCTTCCTTAGCATACCTGATCTCAAGACGAGACACAGCCTCTTTATACTCATCCAATGGTGCTTGTGCGCCAGGTACCAGGACTTGTGGCAAGAACCTAAAGACACGTTGTCCTTCCTTACCAAGACAACCCAAAAGAAGTGCCTTCTTGCGTTTGGCAGAAAACTCTTGGGCATCCAAGGCATCCAGATAATTCTCAAACATGGGAAACCAGTCTTTCCATGATATGCTGGGCTGGCCAGGCGAGGAGAGAAAACTAGGTGGTAGGACAATAGAGCCAGAGTGAAAGGAAGATTGGTCAGACATGTTTAGAACTGTGGTGAGAGGCAGAGACTGTACTAAATGATGTTAATGGCAAAATAACACAAAATTCAAAACAAATGGCAATGTTTCAGTACAAAATGGAAAGTTAGCGTAATCCAGAAAACAACGCTACAAACAACAACGATTTACTTGTGAAAAATGCGCATAAGACGAGCGCATCGTCGTTGCTCTGCTGGAGTCGGATCGGTGACCATGGAAACCCACAATAGCTCCTCAGCGCGATGACGTTGACACGCTAAAACCATGGAAACCCACAATGGCTCCTCGGCGCGATGACGTCGACACGTTGATACGCCAGTTCCTGAAAGACGCAGCGCGTTAGGATGAGTCGCGCAGAGAAAGGAAAGCTCCAAAAGACGTCACAGGAAGAATCGCTGACTCCCCCGGAGGATTCCAATGCGTCATCAGAGTGAAAGCGGCAGCGCCGGAGTAGGAGGCAGGCTGAGAAGACGACAGAAGGACAAAACGAGCTAAAACGGAGACAGGCGCAGGTAAACACTTGCCAGTTCCGTCGCGATGTCCAATTAGAGGCTGTCAGGTCTTCTGAGGCAGCGTAGAGTAGATCCAACTCGAATCGGTCTGCTCTTGTATCCCTCTGCTGTGACGAGATGATAGAAGAAACTGCAGGGGTTCAAGAAGCGTCGCCAAAATACTGTAGTAAACGATGTCCAAAGACAGAGTAGATTTCCAAAGGTTTGTTTATTGGAAGTAGGATACAGCATAAGAGCAGACCATCCACAGCAGCAGAAGCCAGTAAACTGCCACTGAGTGGAATGCACATAGAGAAACAGGGAAGGTGGAACATGGAACATGGAATAGGAACAGTGAACACATTCTTGAGATAACTAGAAAGCCAACCTATGTACTACAATTATCAGCAGTGGATTATGGGCACACGAGTAACGAGTACAACTAACTATAACAGAGGAATTTCAATGGTTTTGTACGAGTGAAATGTGCAGCTAACTAAAACAGCCCTAAAACCTATGTTTTTTTCAGTGAATTTCTAAAGTTTTTGAAATACTAATCCCTAACTATAACATGTCTGAAACCTATGGCTTTTCTTTAGTGAATTTCAAAGGTTTTGCAAATGACAATTTTTAAATGTATTCTTATATTTATTTTTTTGATACTGATTTACTACATTTTTTTTAAACTATTTATTTTTAGATATTTTATTTTTTAAATTACATTATGATTACATTACAAAATATACTTTCTCAGAATGAATTACTTTAGTTTAAATACTTTGCAAATAGGCAATAGACTTTTAAGTACAGTTGTTACAGTTGTTGCAATGGGCAACACAATTTCAAACACAATGCAACATTGAGCTCAATGGGGATTTCTAGTAAAATGCAATTAGTTACTTTATGGATTACTTTTCTAACCCCAGGACTGGATCCTAGATTCAGTCCTGTGACATCTCCTGTAAAAAGTTGAGTAAAAGCACTTTGGTTACAGTAGTGATATTTAAGGAATATTATTCTCTTTTAAAAGTTGACACAGAAACGTTTTCACATAGAATCACCTATGTTACCCTATGGAAGGAAATTCAATTAGCAGGTAAGTTGTGCTGTCGTCACTTTTTCTTACTCAGTGGTGGATCCTGGATCCAGCACTGGTGCATCTCCAGTAAACAGTTGAAAGAATGCGTTTAAGTCATACAGGCAATTTTTTAAGAATATTTTTAGTTTGTGAAAATGGACACAAAAACTTTTCTTGGGAAAATCAGACACTGGATTCCTATGGAAGGAAATACAAGTTACTGGTAAGTATGCTTAGAATCACTTTTCAGGGTCAGTGCTGGGCTAAAAATGCAGCACTGGGTTCTCTCCTGATAACAGGTGAGTAAATCGGAATTCGTTGTTCGGATGATTTTATGTGAATATTTTAAAGTTCCAAAACTCCACACTTAAAAGAATTTCCAAGTGAAACCAGTCAATGATACCCTATGGAAGGAAATTCACTTAGCAGGTAAGTAGTGTTTTCATCACCTTTTCTTACTCAGTGGTGGATCCTGGTGCCGGCACTGCTGCATCTCCTGTAAACAGTTGAAATAATGCGTATAAGTCATACAGGCGATTTTTAAAGAATATTTTTAGTTTGTGAAAATAGACAGAAACTTTTCTGGTGAAAACCAGACAATGGATTCCAATAGAAGGAAATACAAGTTACTGGTAAGTACGGTTAGAATGACTTTTCAGGGTCAGTGCTGGGATAAAAGATGCAGCACTGAGGTTTCTTCTGATAACAGGTGAGTAAATCAGAATTCGTAGTTCTGCTGATTTTATACGAATATTTTAAAGTTCCAAAACTCCACACTTAGAAGAATTTTCAAGTGAAACCAGTCAATGTTACCCTATGGAAGGAAATTCACTTAGCAGGTAAGTAGTGTTTTCGTTACCTTTTCTTACTCAGTGGTGGATCCTAGATCCAGCACTGCTGCATCTTCTGTAAACAGTTGAAAGAATGCGTATAAGTCATACAGGCGATTTTTTAGGAATATTTTTAGTTTGTTAAAATAGACACTTAGAAACTTTTCTGGTGAAAACCAGACAATGGATTCCAATAGAAGGAAATACAAGTTACTGGTAAGTACGGTTAGAATGACTTTTCAGGTTCAGCGCTGGGCTAAAAGATGCAGCACTGAGTTCTCTCCTGATAACAGGTGAGTAAATCGGAATTGGTTGTTCGGATGGTTTTAGGTGAATATTTTAAAGTTCCATAACTCCACACTAAGGGCCTGATTCTGATGCGGGTTGGAAAGCTTCCCGACCGAATCGGTTTGGAAATGGTTTCCAACCCACTCAGATCGGGAGAGTCTGACGGACGGAGGACGATGCGACCGGATGCTTCTAGATACAATTTGGTTAGACTCCCATTGACTTCAATGAGAGCATATGTTCCTAACCGCAAAATAATTGGGCCATGGGTCAGGAAGACACGTTCCCGATCCGATTTGGAAGGAGCAAATGCCATTAGGAGGCCTTCCTAACTGCATCAGAATCAGGCCCTTGGTGCGAATGCTTTCCTAACCGCATCAGAATCAGGCCATTAGAAGAATTTCCAAGTGAAACCAGTCAATGTTACCCTATGGAAGGAAATTCACTTAGCAGGTAAGTAGTGTTTTCGTTACCTTTTCAGTGGTGGATTCTGAATCCGGCACTGCTGCAGCTCCTGTAAACAGTTGAAATAATGCGTATAAGTCATACAGGCGATTTTTAAAGAATATTTTTAGTTTGTGAAAATAGACAGAAACTTTTCTGGTGAAAACCAGACAATGGATTCCCACAGAAGAAAATACAAGTTACTGGTAAGTACGGTTACAATTACTTTTCAGGGTCAGTGCTGGGCTAAAAGATGCAGCACTGAGGTCTATCCTGATAACAGTGAGTAAATCAGAATTCGTAGTTCTGCTGATTTTATACGAATATTTTAAAGTTCCAAAACTCCACACTTAAAAGAATTTCCAAGTAAAACCAGTCAATGTTACCCTATGGAAGGAAATCCACTTAGCAGGTAAGTAGTGTTTTCATTACCTTTTCTTACTCAGTGGTGGATCCTAGATCCAGCACTGCAGCATCTCCTGTAAACAGTTGAAAGAATGTGTATAAGTCATACAGGCGATTTTTTAGGAATATTTTTAGTATGTTAAAATAGACACTTAGAAACTTTTCTGGTAAAAACCAGACAATGGATTCCCATAAAAGTAAATACAAGTTACTGGGAAGTACAGTTAGAATTACTTTTCAGGTTCAGCGCTGGGCTAAAAGATGCAGCACTGGGTTCTCTCCTGATAACAGGTGAGTAAATTGGAATTGGTTGTTCGGATGGTTTTAGGTGAATATTTTTAAAGTTCCAAGTTACTGGTAAGTATGGTTAGAATTTTTTTTCAGAATCAGTGCTGGGCTCAAAGATGCAGCACTGTGGTCTCTCCTGATAACAGGTGTGTAAATCGGAATTCGTTTTACATCCAGTAATTTCCACAGAGTTGCATAGTAGAGAGATGTAAAAAGGGGCACTGCCTGCACCACCTCTCTGCAACGCAGCGCAGTGGCGCTTCTTGGAAGCACCTGGTGGGCTACTTGACCCCCATGGTCCCTCGTGGATTGTTTTAAGTTGGAGCATTAATTCCTCCTCAATCCTGTGTGTCCCTGGGGGGTCAACTAGGCCACCAGGTACCTCCAGTATGCACCAGGAGGCTGCGTTGCAGAGAGGTGTTCAGAGGCCATGCCCCTTTTATACAACACTCTGCAACGCAGCTCCCCGGCGCATACTGGAGGTTCTTGATGGGCTAGTTGGCCCCCAGGGACCCCCAGTATACAAGGGGAATTAGTTCCCCATCTCCAACGCACCAGGGGGTGCGTTTGCAGAGTGCTGTAGGGGGGTCTCCGCACGATGCTGGTCTTTTTTATTTTTAAAGAAGGGGGGCTGTGTGGCCCCCCTTCTGTTCCTAAGTTATTGGCTCTGGAGACCCATACCGCAGGGTCTGATCCCTTTTTTATTTAAAAAAAATAATTACATTTGGAATGGAGCCACGTGGCCCCCCTCCCAAGACCATATTTTGCCCCGGGGACCCATCCCCGGGGCCAGCTTTTCCTTTATTATTATTTTTTTATTTTTCTAACAATTGGGGAGGGGGCCACATGGCCCCCCTCCCGGGGCACTAATAGCCCCTGGGGCCCCATTCCTCGGGCTGGCCTTCACTGTTAAGAACCGTTGGGGAGTCCCCAATCACCCCACGGTCCCACCAGCTCCCCACCTCCTGAGGGAGCCGGCATTGCTTTTCCACATGGGGAGCTGCTAAAATGCAGCTCCCCCTTGTGAAAAAGCAATTGTCTTTAGTTTTTGGTAGAGGAAGCAGGTCTCCTGCTCTCTCTTCCAAAAAGCAAAGCAGTTTGCTATGGCAGGACGGGAGCCGCAACGCTCCTGCCATAGCAAACTTCAGTGTCCCGGGGGTGGGCACCCCAGGACAATGCAGGAGCCGGCCCTGGAGGGTGATGGTCCCCAGGGCCATCACAGGGCTCCTGGAGGGGGACCATGCGGCCCCCGCCCATCTTTTTCAAAGCCCTGGGTGGTGGTGGTCCCCGGGGCTTGGGGGTCTGTCACTTGTATGACTGATTTCTTGTGCCTCGGTTCTGTGATGTAATATGTGACGTCATCAGTAGTGCATTGCGGGCGCCCGAGTTATAGTTAGATGAACTAACTATAATGGGGGAAATTTCTAGGGTTTTGTACGAGTGAAATGTCCAGCTAACTATAACGCCCCTAAAACCTATGTTTTTTTCAGTAACTTTCTAAGGTTTTTTAAATGTTAATTCCTAACTATAACGTGTCTGAAACCTATGTTTTTTTCAGTGAATATATATATCTATATGTATATGTGATATGTGATATGTGATATATATATATATATATTACCTACTGGCTATCGCCAGTAGGTATATATAGTTAGGATTTATTCCCTATGGGATTTTTGAAAATTCTATGTCTAATAACTTTGGCGTTTGTGGACGGAATCGGCTGAAATTTTCAGGAAAATGGCACATTTTGTTTCTGAGCAGCCCTTGAAAATTTGGGGGGGTTTTGTCGAGGGGGGGCCTAGAAAAAAGGGGGGTCCCAAAACGCGTTTTTCCCATGTTAATTTCCATAGGGCGGTTGGACTCACTTTTAGCTCGAACGGCTGAATGGATTTGCACGAAACTTGGCAAAATTGTAGGGACTGTTAGCCCGATGTGCCTTTGCTAGGTCTCAATATATGTGCTCCAGTAGTTTTTGAGAAATTAACATTCAAAACAAGATATATATCTGTAACAGCGCTCCGGGCTGCGCTCCGGTTCGCTTACTTTTCGCGAAACGGAACTTTGCGCACAGAAAGCTGATTGGCTCTCCGGTGTCTGTCAACATTCTAAACAGTCCGGAGCGGCCGCCATCTTATCTCTCGGTAGGATCGAGAGAGAAGAAGAGGTGAAAAACGAAGGGGGAATTTAATGAAAGGGGGCAAGGTATACCCCTCTTGACCCCCTAGGAATGTTGTTGGGGTTATTAAAGGGTCCCGTGGGGAAAATAAAAAAAAATGATTTTTCACGGTAGAAGCGCTTCACGGGCCGCGAACTGGGCCGCAAACTGGTAGCGAAACGGGAATTCGCCATTTTGTGCTTCGTTTTAATTAAATTACTAGGTATAAGGGGGTGGGGGGGGGGGCACTGCCAGCAACTTCCAGGCCAGGCAGTGTTCAACACTTGCATCACCCTTTCTCTGCCTGCTATTGCGCTCCATGCTTCGGAAAGGTAAGAAAAAGAACGTGCATTTGAGTTTGAAATGTCCGATCCTGTAGCAGTACACTTGCAAAGCCCACACATGACAATAACCCGATTCAAGGCCCCATTCACCCGATTTTTTAAAAATATATAACACTCCAACAAATTGGGATTATAACACTTTATTAACTTTTAAATATAACGAACGGAACCAAAACTGTAAAAACATTTAAACATTTTTCACAAAAAAAGCAACAATGGTCAGAAGCTGTCTTTTGTGCGAATAGTCCCAAGGCAGCACAACGTGCTGAGTTCTGGACGGCACCCAGGTGATGTCATCTGGGTGCCGCACTGGTTTTTGGGATCCTACAATGCAGCAAAGAAAAACAGCGTTGGGAGTCCAGGGTGTTGCGGAGGGAGGCCTCGTCAGTAGCGGTCTGTTGTGCGAATAGTCCCAAGGCAGCAGAACGCGCTGAGATGTTGATGGCACCCAGGTGATGTCCAGTAAACTGCCGCACTGGTTTTGGTATCCTACAATGCTGCTCCGAAAATTGGCGTGGGGCGGCCCGGGGGGGGGGGGCGTGGGGGAGGCGGCGTGAACGGGCCTCCCCAGGTGGCGGCCATCCAGCTGAGTTGCGCCCGCTCTTGCGGCTACAGCGTCTCGCTCACCATGTTGTTGAGTTGCTCCCACTCTTGCAGTGCAGCGATAGGCGGCTGCCACATGACTCTTAAAATGGCGGACGGCTCTTCGGTTTTGGGCCTGGTCCACTAAAATGGCCCTGGGACACCTTGGAACTCGGACACTTGCCTGCTAGGGCTTGGGCTCCATTCTCGAAAAGCGTCCCCTCAGCCGTGAAGATTCTACAAAAGTCTTGGGGGCCCTCGACTCCTGCAGGCTTCCGGTGGGGAGCGGCTGCCATGATTGCTCGCGGAATGACCACGACGGAGCCACGAGATGGTGGTGCTCTCATGCTGACGCCAGCTTCAGTCTGAATCATCCAGAAACAAGGTGGGGCTTTCATCGTTTGGGAAAAAAAATGTTCTAAACCAATGAAAAGTGTTATTTTTAGGTCATATGACCAAGCCTTCCATCTTTAGGAAACCAAAAGTAAAATGAACCAACGAAAAGTTTTATAAACAAGTCACATGACCTGTTATGCGGCATAGGGCTACAAAAAGCGTAGAAAATCCGTTGGCACGTGAGGCGGCGTCAGTAGCGGACCGATGTGCGAATAGGCCGAAGGCAGCACAACGCGCCGAGATCCGGATGGCACCGAGGTGGTGTCCAGCAAATTGCCGCACTGGTGTGGCCATCCTACAATGCTGCGCCGAAAGACGGCGTGTCCAGCTGAGTTCCGGTCACTCTTGCGGTACAGTGACTCGAACGCGCCGAGATCCGGATGGCACCGAGGTTGTGTCCAGCAAGTTGCCGCACTGGTGTGGCCATCCTACAATGCTGTGCCGAAAGTCGGCGTGGGGTGCCCCGTTGGCTTATGAGGTGATGTCAGTAGTGGACCGATGTGTGAATAGGTCGGAACCAGCACAAGGCGCCAAGATCCGAATGGCAAGTCCTGGATGTTGAGTGCCATAGTTGAGAGTTCTGAGCAGTGCTTGTAAGACTATCTGAAGCTTATTTGCACCTGCTGCAGCTTCACTATTGCCCAAGGTGGTGTCCAGCAAATTGCTGCACTGGTGTGGCCATCCTACAATGCTGCGCCGAAAGACGGCGTGTTCAGCTGAGTTCCGGTCACTCTTGCGGTACAGTGACTCGAACGCGCCGAGATCCGGATGGCACCGAGGTGGTGTCCAGCAAGTTGCCGCACTGGTATGGCCATCCTACAATGCTGCGCCGAAAGACGGCGTGACCAGCTGAGTTCCGGTCACTCTTGCGGTACAGTGACTCGAACGCGCCGAGATCCGGATGGCACCGAGGTGGTGTCCAGCAAGCTGCCGCACTGGTGTGGCCATCCTACAATGCTGCGCCGAAAGTCAGTGTGGGGTGCCCCCTTGGCTTATGAGGTGATGTCAGTAGTGGACCGATGTGTGAATAGGTCGGAACCAGCACAAGGCGCCCTGCACTGTTGAGCTTTTTTCAATGCCTGTTTTTTGTTGTTTCCCCTCCATCAAAAACAAAAAAAAAACATAAAACTGTGCAAAAATACAAAAAAATGTTTAGAAAAGCAGTGCTTGTAAGACTGTCTGAAGCTCTTTTGCACCTGCTGCAGCTTCACTATTGCCCTGGTGTGGCCAAAGATCGCCCATGACATAGGCGGCCGGCTCCCGAGGTCCGGCGGAACTTTTTTCCTTTTCCTTTCTGCTTGTCCCACAATCCGTTTCACCTGAAGACACGACCAGGTTCCTGAATGTGTGCAGGGGGACGCTATTGATTGAATGAAAATGGCGGCTTGACACAAAGCTGACTCAAGCGTTGCTGTTGATGCTATACAGACAAAAATTGGTTTTCAGTTTGTACATTCTTCAGGATTTTTTTTTCCATCCAAGGCTGATTGAGAGTTTGTAGAAAAATGGCTTCAGATTTTCCACATATTACTCTTCAACATTCTTCCTAAATGTAACAATGTGAGACTCACTAGGAGAACGGCTGTTTAACTTTCCTTTCAAAATGCTGCCAACAATATTTTCTGAATGGAAGACACCATCTTGTAGCATAAAGGGCCGAAAGGGGTTCTGGTCTGGCCGATTGTTGGTGGAGACATTTTGACTATATCTTGGACCTGCCCGGCCTCGCCCAAAATGGCGCCGGTATAAATGGGACTCGTAACTCCTTGCCCGCAAATGTATATCTAGAAAATTTTATTGTAAGTGGCCCTGTCTTATTTTAATTACAAAATGTACGTCCACCGATTCCGCAACTGTTAGACACCTTAGTTCTTGCAACCTAATGGCCCGCTCGTTACGTTCCTCTACAGTGTAAATGTCTCCTCATCATATACGATTTCAGTTTGCTCCGTGGCCGGCCCACGTGGTTATAGGCCCGTATTTGTATACTGACATTTTCACAATAAAGGTTTTTAAAACAAAACACGGTAGTAGTATTTACATTGGTAAAGTTTTTACTTTTAGTCACTGTTTTCGAATCAGTAAAAGGCAAGTGAAATAAAGCAGTCCAATTACATGACGGATAAAAGGTATAATATGTAGGAACGCAGTAAAGATAAATGGTCAAGGGCAGTTGTGTTTTCCACTCCTGCAACATAAAGTGATCGATAAGAATCTGATAATCAGGCGTATCGGCGACTAAGACAGCAGGCCGAGTCTCTTTTACTCAACGGCTCCGTCATGGAACGAAGAAACGCCCTTTTTCTCGAAAAAGGAATTTATTTTACTTGCAGGACAGTTGTAAATTTTCCGGGAAAGTACATTAGCCTGGAATATTATAACATATATGTTTAAAAAAAAATAATGTTCGAAAACAATAAAAAGCGTAATTTTTAGGTCATATGACCAAGCTTTTCATCATTAAAATAACAAAAGTAAAATGAACCAATGAAAAGTTTTATTAACAAGTCACATGACCTGTTATGCTTACGTTACGTGCTGCGCGCCGCGCCCCGGATCACTTCCGGGTGCGCTAACGCGGCGTGTCATATAACGCATTACGCGACAACGTAGGTCAAGAATATAGTCAGTCAAAGAGGGGAGGGCAAGTTCTTCTCTTCCGGGTCATGTTGGGGCGCTACCGGAACTGATCGAATTGGTAGTCTACAGTGTTTCTGGATGTTTCAGACTAAAGCTGGCGTCAGCATGAGAGCACTACCATCTCGTGGCTCCGTCGTGGCCATTCCACGAGCAGACATGGCAGCCGCTCCCCACCAGAAGCCTGCGGGAGTCGGGGGCCCCCAAGACTTTTGTAGAATCTTCACGGCTGAGGGGACGCTTTCGAGAATGGGACCCAAGCCCTATCAGGGAAGCGTCCGAGTTCCAAGGTGTCCCAGGGCCATTTTAGTGGACCAGGCCCAAAACCGAAGAGCCGGCCGCCATTTTGAGAGTCCTGTGGCAGCCGCCTATCGCTGCACCGCAAGAGCGGGAGCAACTTAACTACATGGTGAGCGAGACGCTGTAGTCGCAAGAGCGGGTGGTAAACAGCTGAATGGCGGAAGAGGCACAGTGTAGCAAAAGCGGGCGGAATGGCAACTAAAACGGTAAAGGGGCGCCCCACTACAGCGTGTCTTCAGGTCAAACGGATTGTGGGACAAAGTCCAGAATAGAAGAGTCATCAAAAGGCAAAAAGTTCCGCCGGACCCCGGGAGCCGGCCGCCTATGTCGGGGGCGATCTCAGGCTACACCAGTGCTATAAGACTTGGGGAGGGGGTCGGAGCCAAGCGTCTTCTCCGAGTCCGTGCCATCACACCGCCCCTCGGGGGCCTCCGTCAAGCGGTTTAGGGAGGTACCATATAACATTGTTTTCAAATGCAGTCAGGTCCACAAACGACCCTCACTTACTTTGAGAATAGTGAAGCTGCAGTAGGTGGAAATAAGCTTCAGACAGTCTTACAAGCACTGCTTTTGTAAACATTTTTTGATTTTTTTGTATTTTTGCACAGTTTTATATATTTTTTTTGTTTTTGATGCAGGGGAAACAACAAAGCACAGGCATTGAAAAAGGCTCAAACTCAAAACTCTGAACTATGGCACCCAACATCCAGGACTTGCCATCCGGATCTTGGCGCCTTGTGCTGCTTCCGACCTATTCACACATCGGTCCACTACTGACATCATCTTATAAACCAACGTTATGTAAATAGTTATTTAATAAAATGTTTTACCCTGTTTCTTTGCTGGTGTGTTGTCTATATTTTTAATATTTGCATAGGGTTTGTCGTTATTTTGGGCGAGATGGGTGACGGAGCCGAGCTGTCTTGCAGCCCTCATGGTGTGGAGCTCAGTTCATCTCACTAGTTTCGTATTTCTCATGAGGGGTTGTGGTTAATGTTTCTATTTTAGCGAGGTCAAAAAGAGATCCCATTAGTGGCCTACTGATTTTGCTCGATTCCATTTGTTTTTTTAAACGATTTTTCACTATCTGCAAAGACTAAACAGAGTATTGCGACTCTGTGCTTGTTTGTAAATAGAGAATGAACCAAAGAGAACCAATTCTAAAACAGTAAATGCTTGGATAACAATCAATCAAATGGAGAGAGAAGCAGGCACGACGGATGACAACGGGGCAAAGGCCTGCGTTAACTGCCCTTCACTATCTACAAAGAGAGAGTACTCCTAAGAGAAAAGAGAGGGGAAGGGGGGTGCAGCGTTCAAAGCACATCAGCGTGCATAAATACGAAAATGTTTTTATCTATCACGTACTTGACATTTTAAAGCTTTTCATATTTGCTATTAAAAAACCATTGCAATTCACTGAAAAAACCATAGGTTATAGTCGATATATAGTTAGGAATTTGCATTTACAAAACCTTGAAAATTCAATGAAAAAACCATTGGTTTTAGGCCATATATAGTTAGGGATTTGCATTTACAAAACCTTATTTTACTCGCATAAAACCATTGAAATTCCATATATAGTTAGATGCGCTAACTATATATCGCGCACCCGCAATCCACTGCTGATGATGTCACATATTACATCATTCATGACATGGTCAGTGACATCACTGATGACATCACTGATGACAACTCAAATGACATCACTGATGACATCTCAAATGACATCACTGATGACATCACTGATGACAACTCAAATGACATCACTGACAACATCACAGATGACATCATTCATGTGTTAATACGATGAACCTCTACAGACTCTGATGTATCCTTAGATACACTCAGTGAAAACAGACACTCACAGATTGTCACTCATCCATGGAGTTACTCATACACCTAGACAGTCATGCAAAGAATCAAACACACCTCCAATTCCTCAACTATACAGTTATACACACCTTACTTATTGAAACATATTCTAACACATATTTACTCTCTTATATAATCCCTAATAAAAGTTCACAATGATCCATACAGCCACTCACACATTCACTGGCTCTAATGCACAGTTATTTATATATGTTAACTCTCACATGTACTGTGTTTTACATATGTACTTACTTTGACATGTAGCACTGAGATATCCATTCACTCACCAATACACTCATGCACACAGTCAACCGCCCATACAGCTGTTTCCACATGCACTTTTGAAACCATACATCTAGTGAATCAACTGCTCACACATCTATGCACAGAGTCACACACCTCCCAGCCACTCACACACATACTCAGTCTCCCATACAAATACTTGAGCAACCAATCAATAACCCATATAGTTATTCATATAGCTACTGATCAACACATGCAGCAGTTTACAGAACAACAGATATAATGATGCACAAATTAATACAGTTTAATCACTAACCCATGCACTCAGTGAGACACATTTAATCACTCCCTCATACAATCAGTCATGCACCTACTAAATCCTTCATCCAGATATTTATACATCCACTCATTCTTCAATATGTAAGACATATTTTAACTTTACAGAAACATACAGTCACTGGATGTTGTGATCAGTGATGTCATCAGTGATGTCACTGACCATGTCATGAATGATGTAATATGTGACATCATCAGCAGTGGATTGCGGGTGCGCGATATATAGTTAGCGCATCTAACTATATATGGAATTTCAATGGTTTTATGCGAGTAAAATAAGGTTTTGTAAATGCAAATCCCTAACTATATATGGCCTAAAACCAATGGTTTTTTCATTGAATATATATATATATATATATATATATATATTATATATTATATATTACCTACTGGCGGTCGCCAGTAGGTAGTTATAGTTAGGATTGTTTTCCATAGGGAATCCGCAACATTCTATTGGGAATAACTTTGGCGCCGGTTGAGGAATCTGCCTGAAAATGTTCCTCAAATTTGCCTCACGGCGCTCCGCTCCTTCCCTGAAACTTTGGGGAGGGGATTCGTCAAGCGGGGGCCGAGATAAAAGGGGGTCCCAAAACGTGTTTTTCCCATGTTAATTTCCATAGGGCGGTTGGACTCACTTTTAGCCTGAACGGCTGAATGGATTTCCACCAAACTTGGCAAAATTGTAGGGACTGGTAGCCCGATGTACCTTTGCTAAGTCTCAAGTATGTGCTCCAGTGCATTTTGAGTAATTTAGGTTCAAAAAAATATATCTATCTATAATCGCTTCCGGTACGCGCCCCGGGGCGCGTACCAGCACGCTATGCGAGTTCGCGCGTGGAAAGCTGATTGGCTCCCGGGTGTCTGTCAACATTCCAAACAGTCCGGAGCGGCCGCCATCTTGTGTCTCGGTAGGATCGAGACACAAGAGGTGGCAAAAACAAAGGGGAAAATGACCAAAAGGGGGCAGAGTAGACCCCCCTGACCCCCTAGGTTTGATGTGGGGGCCATAAAAGGGCCCCGCGAGGCAAAACAAATGTGTTTTTTTTTCGATTTGCGCGTGGGGAGTGCCCGGTACGTGCACCGGGGAGCATACCGGGGAGCGTACCATGGGGAAAAAAGAATGACAGAGTTTTTAAAAAATTTAGCCTTTTTTTATAAATTGGAGGTAGTTCTAAAAAGAACTGTTTTTTTCTTCTTTTTGTTGTTTTATATTTTTTTATTGTTTTTTTGAACATTTTGTACTTTTTTTGGCTTTTATGAATAATTTTATATATTTTTTTGTTATTTTTATGGGGACAAACAAAAAACAGGGAATTGTAAACGGCTCAACTGGAGCAAAAAAAATCAGGAACAAATTAAGGTTTTTTGGCCAAATGTGGTTGTCACCAGCACGGTTGATGAGTTAAATGCTTTGCTCACCATAGGTAATTGTTTTTCCACAAAATATACAAACGATTTTGTATTGTCCAAACTGGGTTTGTATGTTTGGGACCATCTCCCTTGTCTCTGGACCCGATGGAGTGGGTTGCTTTCTTTTGGAGGTGCTGGGAGAAGATTAGGGAGGGTTTCTGGTCAGTTCTCTGACCTCTGCCGCAGCATAGTTGTTAAGGTGCAGGCATTGCATATGGCGAATCATGGTGTTATTGCCAAAAGAGTACTTTTTGTTAGGATTCCCCTGGAAAGTACAGTGCCACAGATTAAACAAGTAACCTTTGGCGCATTTACTTTCTTGAGGTCCTTTGGGATTGAAAAAAACTCCCAGATAATGTGCTCCTTTGGCTTATATGGGGTAGTATCTTTAGGCAGGAACCTCCTCCTCTCCTCCTCTCCTCCCCCTCCTCCTCCTCCTCCTCTTCTTCATCTCCACCACTGTGGTGTTGTGGTGGTCCTCTTGGTGGTGGTGGTGGTGGCTGAAATGCTCCTGCTGCTGCTGCTACTGTAGCCATTTCTGAGTACAAATAGGTAGTAATAGCTCTGGAAACAGGTCTTCCTCACTCAAAGTACAAAGTGAGAATGAGGAAAAAAGGTGGGGGCTTTTATCATTAGGAAAACAAAACTGTCCTGAACCAATGAAAAGTGTTATTTTCAGGTCACATGACCAGGGCTTTCATCATTTGCAAACCAAAACTGTCCTGAACCAATAAAAAGTGTTATGTTTAGGTCAAATGACCCGACGTGCTTATGCTACGCTCCCTGGGGCGCGCCCCGGGGCGCTTAGCGTAAGCGCGTCGGATGCTTACGTTGTGCGATCTTATGCGTTCGAGTGCTTCCGGGTGCGTTTAAGCCATGCGTATCACGCGGACGCAGCTACGCGATACATCACGATGATGTTTTCGTTCGCAGCAATAGCGCTAACGGGAAGCTCACCGGTACGTGCCCCGGGGCGCGCCGCAAGACTGCGCTTACCGGTGCGCTCACCGGGACGCGCACCGGGAGCGCTCCAGGGCAAAAAAAAAAACCCACCAACAATATACATAAAAAAATTCGTATTACATAAATATACAATATAGGATTCATTATAAAAAATATTACATTTCATAGCTATAGAAATCTGCTATTAAAAAAGCTTTGAAATTCACTGAAAAAAACATAGGTTTGATGCCCTATATATAGTTAGGAATTAGCATTTAAAAAACCTATGAAATTCACTGAAAAAACCATAGGTTTCACACCAGTTATAGTTAGGAATTAGCATTTAAAAAACCTATGACATTCACTGAAAAAACCATAGGTTTCACACCAGTTATAGTTAGGAATTAGCATTTAAAAAACCTATTAAATTCACTGAAAAAACCATAGGTTTCACACCAGTTATAGTTAGCTGGAACTTTTACTGACATAAAACCATTGAAATTCCCATGTTATAGTTAGTTGGACTCACTATAACTTGCGCGCCTGCAATGCACTGCTGATGACGTCACATATTACATCATTCATGACATGGTCAGTGACATCACTCATGACCTTTGGTCATTTAGTGAATTTCAAAGGTTTTTCAAATTGCATTTCTAAAATATTATGTCTTTTTACTTTTCCTTTTTTAGTTAATTTGTAGGGTTTATTTTTAATACCAAGGGAATTACAAGCTTTTATTTTCTTATTTATTAAGTTTTTTAATACTGTAGATATTCTTTTTTTATAGATAAACTTTTTATACGTTTAAAAATATAAAAATCACATATGTACTTAATGTAAAGTAAGGTTTTTTCAATGTAATTAAATACATTTTTGTAAAAAATATTTTTGAGGTACTGCGGTTTGTTTGCGGGTCCAGAAATATAGACGGGCTGCTACTCTATAGTTTTTACTCCCGATCACATGATCGTAACAACTATGCAGATTCGACTAAAAGTTTACAAATTACTTCGAATATGTGCATCCCTCCATTGTCAACATGAGTGAGTGTGAACATGTTTATAAGAATATATAAAACCCCTTATATCTGGTTTTCCAAAAATATACCAATTTGTCCAGTTTTGCTGATCTGCGGATTTGTGGACCGGATTCACAAATCCACTCGAAAACCCACTCAAACCTTGTCTTCTGATTGGATAAATTAGGACCCTAACCTTCTACATGGAAAACCACATCCAAAAGCAGTTATTGCTCTAGTGAAGCCTCTAGAATGAGGAATGAGAAGCAGTAGTGCTGTGCTTTTAGACAGTGGTTAAGGCAACATTGTCCGACCAAGATGAGGATTCTCGACTGCTTGAGGATGAAGAAGAAGACACACCACCATGCAGAAAAGAAAGTGATGTGTGGAAGCACTTTAATATATCTTCTGGGGAAAAGCAGGAATCCGCCAAATATATCAAGTGCACAATGTGTGGCAAGCAGTTATCCAGAGGCACTACATAGAAATATTCACATGGGACAAGTTCTGTGTGGAAGCACCTAAAACACTTAATGACAGGGTGCACAACCAGATGGTGTGAGAGAAAGCAGGTGCAACAGGACAGACCAACTCTACAGCAGCCCCCAGGAGAACCATCATCAGCAGCACTCTTTAAAATACCAGCTGCCTGTGAGGAATTAACTGACATGGTTACTCACTGCGTGAAATACCACGTGCTTGTCACTGTAAAAATGTCTTCTGTGGGGGCATTCTTGAATAAAGTGAAGAAGCATCACTATTTTTTTTATTGCATCCCAAGGCTACATAATATTTTTTGAATAGTGAAGCCAGTTGCTACTTTTCATTTCCTCATCCTTACCCATTTTACCACCTTGTTCACTTTAAAAAAAAACAAATAAAGAAGAAAATAGTTTAAAAAGACTGTTAAAAACTCTTCTACAATATGTGCCCCACTGTGTGCATACACACCAGCACCTGAACTCCATGGACTACAGCAGTCCATGCCGTGCAGGTATTGTCTTTGGCGTTCCCATTGATGTACCAGTTACATAGGCATCGCCCTGGAAACGCCAAAGAAACGCTTGCCAGACAGGAGAAAATTCCTGATCTGACATGGGTTTGGTGGTGCAGGAGCGGTGCGGTCCCACTCCCGCACCGCTAAACTCTTAATAAGGCCAAAGAGAGAGAGAGACGACCACCACTTACCACTACCTGCTTGTTTCGGCAAAGTGAAAGGTGAGAGTGAAAAGAATGGGAAGTGGAAAAAGCTAGAACAAGCAATTTTGCTGCTTTTAGATTTACAGTGAATATCTTCAAATCACACAGATTAGTGTAGATAAAAACCTGATCTAGCTTTTACTTTAATTTACTGTTTTCAGAACTTGACACAATTAAAATTAATTCTAGCCATCTTTGTGCTGGGTTGCCCACGGTCCTCAGAAAAACCTGGGCTCAGTCCTTTTGATACCCAATTGGGGAACAACATTGCAAACAGAATGCATACAGTTATTAAGCATGCTATGGGTTAGATAGGGGAAACATCGTTTACAATGCACGTGTTACAACGTGTGTCATTATAACAAATTTTTTACATTGCAAAATCCATTACAACGCATGTCATTACAATGCATATCCCATTACAACGAATTCCCCAAAGTAACGCCCCAGCGGAGTTAGAATAGTAATTGCATTGTAATGGATTATGCGTTGTAACGACATGCGTTATAATGGATTTAAAAAAAAAAAATAATTATTTTATTTTTCATCAACATCAGAATTACAAATTCATAATATATCGCCAGAAAAACAGAAACAAAAAAATAATCTTACAATTCAGAAAGCATTATTATTATTATCATCAGGTTTAAAACAAATAAAGCATTTTTTTAAAACACAAAGGGCTTTAGACTGGGAAGAGTGAGTTAAAGAATAGAAAACAATCATTTAAGAAATATCATATAGTCTTAATTGCGTCAAACTTTCCCCCCATTTCATCTTAAATCTCTCCCAGCCTCCTTTTCCATTCAATTATTGGGGCCCATATCCTCCGTCCGGCCTCTTTTTTTTCCCTCCCTCTTTTTTCATATAGGGCCATTTCTAAAATGTATATGGCCAGTACACAAGAGATCCATTGCTGTAATGTCGGGGGGTTAGGATCCTTCCAGAGTGTGGCTATGCATAGTCTACTGAGGGTCATTGCTAAATACAGAAACTCATGGTAGCGAACATCTACACCCTCCCTCACTACACCCAAAATCATAACTTCATCTGTCAAAGTTAGATGCATTCCCAGAGAATCGGCGAAGAATTGTTCCAAAGATTTTTTATATATATCCAGAGAGGGGCATGATGCAAACATATCAATTGTATCTGCTTGCGTGGATTGGCATCTCGGACAGATGCCCCCTCTGTTTCCCCCCCACTGCGCTATTTTATGAGGAGTGTAATAAAGTTCAAACATAGTCTTATATTGTTGAGATTGTAAATTTGCCACCCTTAGGACCGAATTTGACAGTTTTAATGACTTCTCTGCCTCATTTCCTGTTAGACCTAGTTTGACTCTCCACTTCTCATACATTCTATCACAATCATCCTTTTTATATTTACAAATTTCTTCATATAGTTGCGAGATAGAGGATCCCCCTTCATCCCTTACACGTTCCAACAGTTCGATTATTTGAAAATTCATGTCTCCTCCCTGTTTCTTTGACAGAACTGACCTCACTTGTAGGTACTTAAAGAAGTCTCTACGCCCTAGGTTGTATAAGCGTTGTGCCTGCTCAAAAGAGATCAGACCGGTTACCCCTATAAGGTCCCCGATAGTTTTGACCCCTAATGCATCCCAACCCCTCATAACTGGGTCATGAAATACCTCCGGCAGTGATGGGTTCCCATACAGAGGGGTATAATAGTTCATTCTCCCTAGTTTTAATTTTCTCCTTATCCCAGACCAGACTGACCTTGCGGCCACCAAGGTCTTAAACCTTACTTTTTTGTGATAGCTCCTCTCCTCATATGTAAGTAACCATTGATTAGAGTTCTTCACTACGAGTTCATATACTTCTGGGACACCATCTCTACCTCTCCATCTGTCTATAACACTCCCCCCAGCATACCTCTGATGTATTGCAGGACCGTTGCCCAATAATATGCCTTAAAGTCTGGTAGCGCCTGCCCACATCTCTCTCTTGGGAGTGACAACATTTTTTGACTGCGGCGTGTTTTGCCCTTAGCCCAAATAAATCTATTTGTCACCTTCTCTAGCTCCCTGAACCAGCTATTGTTAAAGATTAGCGGTATGGTCCTAAATAAGTAAAGTACCTTTGGCATAAACACCATTTTAATAACATTGCAGCGACCGATTTTTGTTAGGTGTAGGTTGTCCAGTTTGTCAAAATCAATTTTGGCCTTTTCTGTAATGGGGCTTAGATTCTTCGACACCACTTTAGAAAGGTCTGAGGTTATACGAACCCCCAAATATACTGCTGTCTCTACCACTCTTGGATCAACTAAAGATATTTTCTGATTTATTACTACTTGGGTCTTGTTTGCATTTAATTTGTACCCAGACAGTCTTCCATATGCAGCCGCTTCCTGTTCTATTTCTATTATGGCTGACACTGTTTTACTTGATGTTATGGCGAGGTCATCCGCATATCCTAGTATTTTAGTTTCATGCCTGTTCAATGCTATGGGCAAGATGTTTTTTTTCTGCTCTATCCTCCTAATGAATGTATCTATATATAGAGCGAAAAGTAGCGGGGAGCAGAGACACCCTTGCCTGGTTCCTCGTCCAATATCTATTATACCACTTAGCTCCCCCATGGTTCTAACCCTTATTCTTGGATTGTGGTATAAGGCTTTCAGAGCCCCCACATAGCCCTCCCCCAGATTCAGCTTCTCAAGTACGGCCCAAAGGAATCCCCACGAGACCCTATCAAATGCCTTCTCAGCATCTAAAAGGATCAGCGCCATAGGGTCTCGTGAGGATGCCGTGCCATCAAATAACGTGAGCACTCTTCTGACATGCTCCGCTGTTCCTCTCCCGGGGATAAACCCGTGCTGCCATGGAGAGACGATCTTACCAATTACTGCTCCTAGCCTATTTGCCAGCATCTTTGAGTAGATTTTCACATCGCTGTTCATTAGGCTTATCGGCCTATAAGACCCAGGATTGGTTGCGGGCTTATCTTTTTTCAGAAAGGCTATCATAGTTGCCTCTCCCCATGACTCCGGAGGTATCGCGCCATTTTGTATATTTACAACCATCTCATATAGTTCTTCTTCTATCTCGGCTAAAAATATTTTATAAAACTCCAAGGGTATAGAGTCTGGGCCTACCGCTTTACCAGATGGTAAGTCACAGATTGCCCTCTGTATTTCTGTTTTATTAAATGCCATCTCCAAGGTCCCCCTGTCCTCTGTCGTTAGTTTCTCTAGTCTGACACTCCCAAGATAACTCTCTATATCCTCGCTAGGTGCCATATAGTCAGCTTCATATAGCTTCTGGTAGTAGTTCCGAAAGCTAGAACATATACTCTTGGGTGTTGTAGCGACACTTCCGTTCTCAATCCTAATCTCAGAAATATCCCCCTTAGTAGCAGCCTGCCTTGTTCGAACAGCTAGCATGCGGCCTATCTGCTCACTATACTCATATTGATCCTTTCTCCATGCCAAATACTTCCCTGCTGCCTTAGACGCAAATAGCTCCCCAATCGCTGCCTTAGCCATAGCAAGCTCATATGTTATACTAACAATATCCTGATTTGCCCTGATTGCGCTACTAAGTTTGTGTTCTAGTCTAGCAACTGCCCTTATTCTCTTTTCTACTTCCTCCCTCTCTGCATTATTCCGCCTAATTAAGTACCTGATTGTCTCCCCCCTTATACCTGCTTTCAGGTAATCCCACACTACTGCAGGGGGAGCAGAGCCTTTGTTTAGTACCAGAAAATTTCTCATCCATTCTTTCATTAGGGCGATATACTCTGAATCCTGTAACAGGGCTCTCTCAAATGTACAATTAGTCACCTTCTTTTGTTGGGCAGCGGTTGTTATATCTAAGATAAGCGGGTTATGATCGGACATTACCCGGGGTAGTTTGCTAATCTTTGCAGTGGATGCTACTACTGGTGATACCAGAAAATAGTCTAGCCTTGCTAAGATCTTATGGGGGGCAGAATAGTATGTACTGCCGCTCCCTAAGTTATTTTGCAACTCCCATATATCTTCTAGACCGTTATCACACATCAATTGAATCAGTGCTCTGTGACTTTTCTTCTTCCGACCAGAGAATTTCCCCGGATCGTTCTTCCACAAGCCATTCAGGCCATTAACATTTAAGTCTCCGCAAACTATTAATGGCAGAGGCCAGTTGGCTATTTCTAAGTTAACAGAGTCCATAGCTACCGGGTCGTCTACAGTGGGAGCATACAATGAGCATAGTGTGAAGTTAAAGCTCTGTACCTGGCCCTCCACCAAAGCCCATCTGCCATAGCGGTCTGATTTTTGCCTATTTACAACCACACATCCATGCCTTGCTTAGATCGCTACCCCTCTTGTTCTTGTTCCTTGCGTCATATATGATACTAATTGGTATCCCAGCTGTTCTAAAAACCCCTTTTGAGAAGCCTCTATATGTGTTTCTTGCAGGCAGATCAACTCAGCGTGCAATGTTCTTAAATATTCCCTCATAGCTCTTCGTTTTTTACCATCATTTAGTCCACAAACATTCAGCGACACTATCCGCATAGGCATTTCTGTTTCATTTTCACTCTCCCCCATTTTGTTTTTGTTAAACTGGCTTCTTTAGTTTCTTCTATATCCTGATGTGATGTAGTTTTTTCCCCCCGCTTTCCCCTCCCTGGCCCTCTCGTATCCCCCCTGACCCCTCCCGCTTCTCGTACCTCCCTCTTACCAACCCATGAGGCATCCTAGGTTCCGGGTCCTAGGTGCAAGCGCCCGTATGGTCAGATCGCGATAACGCACCTCGCGGCCTTGGCAGTTATAGAAAAATTATAATTAAACCACAACCTTTATACATGAGCAACATTTTGTTTGAGCTTGGGGTTTTTTAAGCTTGAACTCATAATATGTTCCGCCCTGCTTATCCATTGTAGTAATCCCCCAAGCATTCTCAGTATGATCAGTTTTCTTCTGCTACCTCTTTATATGTTGTTTAGTTATTTCCCTGAATTTCGGGTCTCCATCTCTGAAATTTCTCTTAAGTATTCTTCAGCTTGTATTTCACTAGTAAAGCTTCTGATTGAACCTTTAAAAATAATTTTCAACCGTGCCGGATTCTGTAGGAATACCTTAGCATCGATTTTTTCGAATGGTGCAAATAATTGACGCATTTTCCACCTTCGCTCTACGGTGGTGTGCGCAAAGTCTGGCCTGACAAAGAATTTGAACCCTTTATATTCCCGTTGGCTTGTGGGTCTGGCAAGATCATAGATTGTTTCCCTAAGAAGAAAGTTCCCAAAGTGAATCAGCATAGCCCTGGGATATTGGCGTGTTTTGTGATAATGTTTTGATAGAGTCAAAGGAAAGCGGTGGACGCGCTGAATCTCTCTATCCATATCCCAGGCCTCCAATTCCGGGAATGCCGTTTTAATTAGAATAATCATTGCTCCTCTAGCATCATTTCCTTCAAAATTTTCCGGAATACCAAGAAATCTTACATTATTCCGTCTGGATCTATTCTCATGATCCTCAACTTTTGCCATAAGATCTTTGATTATTCCATCATGTTCTTTTTCTGTCTTTTGTAGTTTGATAACGTCTGTTTCCAGGTTTTCGGTGCGGGTTTCAACTGCAGCCATTCTCTCCGAAATCTCAGTACAGATGTTTTCAACTTTTTTAACTGTGTTTTGTACCTTATCAATAGCAGCACGGTTCCTTTGGCTATCTTTTTTAACATCTTTATGAAAGTTCTTTATTGAGCTCAGAACATCACTTAATGAGGGTTCACTTGTCAATCCAAAGCCGGACCCGTTTCCCATTATTTTTTGGCCTCCTTCTTCTTTCTCGGCCGACCTGCGTTTCTGGCATGGTGTTTCTCCCATTGATTTTACGATTGGGCTGTTTCGAGGAGGATTTGTTCTGGTTTTGCCATAATCCGTATTAGTGCCTGGATCTGTTGTCTTTTCGTTAATGAGGTTAGATTCTTTTTTGCTTCTTATCCTCTTTTTTCCCTCGTTTTTTCCTTGGATTTGTTTCACAGATATTTCTCGAATCATGTGAGTCAGATATCTCTGAAGATAAGGTCTCAATTCGTAGACCTGGACTGGCTTTACTTGTATCACTTCGTTCACTCAGTTCGCTTTACTCAATTGATATAGACATCCCTGTTTGATATATATCTGAGTCAGAATCTTCCTCGGAATATCATTTATTGTCTATATGTAGATCTTGTCCCTGTGGAGACATCCGGCTTTGATCTGATTGCACCCTTTGATTAGTCATCATTGTTTTTATTGTAATGGGTGCCCTAGGTCCTTCAGTACTCCCACATGGGGCTGCAGACTGGTTGGGGGTATTCACATCTCGAATGTCGTTTTCATCACCTTCGTTGTTCTCTAGGGTCACACCAGGGCAATCTACACAAGCTCCGTTCGTGTTGCTTGGATCTTTGATCTGTGATTTTTCGTTCTTTAGGACGTTAATCGCACCATCGTTATGTAGCGGCCTGAAAATATTAGAGATTCTGGGTTCAGAAGTGTTCGGAGAGCCTGGGTTTTTTGCGTTAGCCTTCAAATTTTTTATTGTTTGTAGTCTCTGAGCTTTCTTGGCCATTAGCTCCAGTTTGGCATCTTCTTCTAAATCTCTCCCCTTCTCTTTCTCTTTCTCTTTCTCCTCCTCTTTCTCTTTCTCTTTCTTTTTCTCTTTCTCTCTCTCTTTCTCTTTCTCTTTTAATTTTCTTTTTGTTTTCTCCTTCTCCTTCTCCCTCTCCAGTTTTTTTTCCGTATTTTTCTCCGCGATTTTACTTTTAATTTTCCCACTCTCGTGAGGTTCATTTCTTTCCAAGTCCTTTTCCTTTGCCTTTGACCCTCTGGTTTCAGGGCCTCTATGTCTCTCATTATTTGTTTGTAAAGCATCAACCATCTCCTGTTCCTTTTCCTTTTCCCTTTCCTTTTCCACGTTGTGTGGGAGAAGGTCGTTTTCCGCATTCTGGATATTTACTGCATGCTCCAGTATTTCTTGGGTTATTTCTTGGGGTTGTTCCTGGGCCTCACATATTCTTTGCTGGGCCACAACTTCCCCTCCCACCTTTCCACCGTCGGGTTCCAGGTAGGGTTCCGAGTAGGTCAGTACAGTTGTATGTCTTCCTGTTCTTATATCTCCACTTACATCCGCAGCAGCATCTCTCTTTTCTCTTTTTTCTCTTTTCTCCATGTCCTGTTTTTGGCTAAGAATCCTGTTCTTTTCTTTTGAATACTGCACCTGTAGTTGTGACCAGACCTGTAGTTGTGGCCAGAATTGGAGTTGAACTTGTCTTTTTTCAGTTCGCCAGTTGATTTGCCAGTTGATTTGTCCCCCTTGTGCTGCCTGTGGCACTTTAATTGTCTTATTGTGAACCCAGATGCCTCTTTTGCGCGTGCTAAACTGCTGATTTATTTTAGAGAAATATATTACCCCACTATCAGTGCCGATCACATCTATATTTGAAATCAGTTTTTTGTCACACTCTATTCTGGTCTCCCCGATCTCTCTGAGGCACACCTTAAGGTCTGATCGCCCCTGGAGCAGTGAGACACGCAGTGAAATGCAGGATTTCTTTTTCAGCAGCATTCGTCGTCGTCGTTGTTTTTTTCCCTTGTCCCTTTTATCTTTTTGTAGGTTTTCACTGCCCCCCTGCTGGCTGTGTCTCAGGTTTAAATCTTATTTTTCCCCCTTTGTTGCCCCAGCAATGAGAGACGCAAGCTACGCACTGCACGTAGTATTTATTGCAGTATTTATTTAGTGCAGATGACGCCCGATACTGCCGGCGCCACATACCAGCAGAGCTCTCCTGTGATCTGAGCCCTAACACACAAGGGAGAACAGTGCGAGCGAGTGCAGGAGCCCCAGAGCAGGGAAGAGAGGCAAAAGCGGTAAGGCAAGGTAGTTCGAAGATGCTTCGTAGCTCCGTAAAACTCTGTGGGGTTCCGTGTGACTCCGTGTGGTTTCGTGGCGTTCTATACTCTACTCTCCCTCAGTTTAGCCTCACAGTGTGCACAAGAATTCTCAGACTTTTCAGAGCTCACAGCTCGTAATTCATGGCTCGTAGCTCGTAGCTCAGAGGGTCGGGGGTCGGAACTACCTTACACCTTACACACGTAGAATGATAACCTGATTCGTATTCAGCAGATCAATAGTTCAATGCAGTTCAAATTTCAAATTTCAGATTTCACTGAGTTTTTTCACACCAAATTAACTCATGGTTTTCAGCCCTTTAATCGAAGATTCAGCCTCAGCATCAGCCTCAACCCTACAGCTGCAGCTATTGTCTTCCTACCGACCTACAGCTGCAGCTATTGTCTTCCTACCGACCTTTTACGATCTAAAGCATAGGGCATAAGGCAGAGCTTCTACAGTCTTCAGGCGCAATCATGGTTTCGCTGATATTGCTAGTGATCTTAGTACTCTTAGTAGGCAGCCATGGTGTATCTCTCTTGTTTCTTGTCTCTTGCGGAAAAAGGTTGCGAGGTTTAGGAACCGCTAGAGTCTGCCAGGGTCACGGTGTGCTGCTGATGCGACCTCTCACTCAGCCGCCATCTTGCCTCCCTACTCCAACATAATGGATTTTGTGATGTAAAAAATGCGTTGTAATGGCAAGCATTGTAATGCGTGTGTTAAGTTTAATAACTCCCTAGCAGAGGCAATTAACTACCTGGCCCCCCCTTAAACTTCATAAACAGCACCCCACTTCCAAACAAGAGGTTTGGTACTCTGAACAGCTTAGAACAGAAAAACAGGGGTGTAGAAAACTGGAGAAAGCATGGAGGAAAACCCGGACGGAGGAAAGCAAGGAAGCATACTTACAGGCTCAATCCATTTACTATAAACATATTAGATTAGCCAGAAGGAATTGTCTAACCATGCAAATGGCCGAAGCAGGCAACTCCTCTAAAGAACTATATAAAATTCTACAAACTTTTGTTAAACCAGGAGCTTGTAAAAGCCCATATGACTTCTCTTAACCTCTCTGCGATAACATCTCTGTATTTTTCGAGAATAAAATTGAGGTGATATATGGAAGAATAACGAATGCCTCCAGACCTAGTAATATCATAACTAACACCTTGCCCCAGTCATCCATTTATGATGATAGTTCGCTAATGATGTTCCCTAAAGTCAATGACTCTGATTTCACCTCCTTAATTAGTCACATTAAAACAGGGTCCCCTGATGATTTTATACCTGCCACAATGGTTGCCGTCCTGAGCACGTTGCTCAGGTCAGAGATGCTATTGGTAATGAATCTCTCCCTTAAGGAGGGAAAAGTACCCTTAGAGTGGAAGAAAGCTGTGGTGAACCCTATTCGCAAGAATACAACGCTGCCCTCGACAGACCTTTCTAACCTCCGCCCCATCTCCCTTTTGCCATACCTCAGCAAGATGACCGAGAGGCATGTAAACACCCATTTGTCCAAGTACATCGAGGCAGCGGGAGGTCTGGACTATTCCCAATCTGGGTTTAGACCTAACCACAGCACCGAATCTGCCCTCCTATCCGTGACTGATAACATCAGGATGGCGCTGGATAGTGGGGGCTCTATGATTCTGGTGCTGTTAGACCTTTCCGCTGCCTTTGACACAGTATCACATGGCATTCTTCTCGGTCGCTTGTGGAAGGTGGGGATAGGAGGCCAGGCTCTGTCATGGCTGGAGAGTTTTCTCTCCAATCGCTCACAAAGTGTCAGGCTGGGCTCCCTACGTTCCACCTCTAGGGAGATCACCAAGGGGGTGCCACAAGGCTCATGCCTAAGCCCTGCACTCTTTAATGTATATGTGGCACCCTTGGCAGACATTGTGAGAGCGTATGGGTTCACCCCGGTGTCGTACGCTGACGACACCCAGCTTTTGTTCCCGTTCCAAACCCTCACACCCTCAATTAGGAAATCTTTCGCTGAAGGTCTGAGAGCAGTGTCGGATTGGATGGCTTCCAACTGCCTCCAATGTAACGTAGGCAAAACTGAGGTTATGCTGTTTGGGGAGGCACCTCTCCTGTGGTCACCAGATTGGTGGCCTTTGGACCTGGGCCCGGCTCCTTGTACAAAGCAGATAGCAACGAATCTTGGAGTACGCCTAGACCAGGCCTTGTTGTAAAGAGAACATATCAATCAGGTGAATGGGTCTTGTTTCCATACTATCGGACTCTTAAGACTCTTAATACTCTTAAGACGTATCTTTCCATTTCTGCCTGACTTATATAGAAAGACCCTTGTTCAGACCCTTGTAATAAGCAGACTAGACTACTGCAATGGCCTTTACATCTCTGCCAATGAGGAACAACTTAGTAGGCTGCAAGTGGTCCAGAACACCGCGGCAAGACTGGTCCTTAATGCCCCGGCCAGATCTCTCTCCCGTCCCCTCCTTGATACTCTTCACTGGGTACCAGTGCGGCAACGTATCAAGTTTAAGGTTTGCTGTACCATATTTAAATTTCTCTCTGGTTCTGGACCAAAAAACTTGACAGAAAAATTCATCCCCTACAGGCCAGAACGTGTTTTACATTCCAGCAACCAAATGCTCCTTCAGGTACCGCGTGTGAGGAAAGTAAGACAGGGAGGTCGAGCTCTGTCCTATAAGGGTCCCATATTATGGAACTCGCTCCCCTTTATCTTGAGACAGGGTACCAACTTCCAGACCTTTAAGAAATCCCTCAAAACCCATCTTTCCCATCCCTGTAATTATAGTACATCTCCCTTGCGCAAGATTAGGCAACACAGCTTTGGCACAAGCGCGGAGATACCCTTTAGGGGGTCGAATCCTGCGCTATATCAAAATAAATAAATAAATAAATAAAGTGTCCTAGATAGATTTTGTCCTAGTTTCTAAGGTACAGGGAGAAGGGAAGGATAAGATTTGAGCCTGGCTATACTGCTAAACAAATTAATAATGCTCAATGTATCAAATTGAAATCAACTGGAATTCACAATCATATAAAAATAATGCCTATTAGGTTCCAAAGGAATAGGAAAAAGTTAAAGTCCTCAATACCGGATATATAGGTCACTGGGATGCTATGATTGATAACAGGTATGTACAGATACAACTCAAAAGAAGACCAGTTACAGATCTAACTGGTCACCAAAGTCAGAGTTCAAACAGTAGAATTAGCAATTGGCTAACACTCTGTTAGATCCCCATGTTCTGATTCTTCAGGGGTCCACATTTAGTAAATTCCTGATCATAACCAAGGTTTCAAATGGTGGGTATGCTCAGAGGACCTGGGATATACACAGGACTACCATTTCCCATTCTTAACCAGGGATCTAGAAATTATGTACATAGTCCTGTCACAAGTCCCTGATTCATGTTTTCCTGTACAGAGGCCAGATCTACCACTGGTTAGCCCAGCTCCCTCTTTATCCTATAGAGATCCGGAGCATCAGGGATTCCTCAAGAGATCTTCTCTTGTTCCTTCCTTGTGTTACACAGCTATGTCTAAATGTAAATGTAAATGTACATGTATTTATATAGCGCAAATCACCACTGGTTTCTAAGCGCTTGCTTAGGGAACCCGTCCTGGTATTCCCCTGCGAGATAACCCGGCAGGGTATCCGCAAGGTGAAAGCCCGGCATCCCGCCGTGACGTGCCGTTGTGGAGATTAAGCAAGCTATTGCCCAGAGTTGCAGAGTGTAAACCCATGAATTGAGTAGGCACCGGAGCAAGAATTGTCAAGTCCATGGACATTGTAGGACTCAAGACCCCGCCGAGCCGGGAATTGAACCCTGGTCCCGGGCTGACCTCTGCTTCCAGGTCTGCCTCCTCTAACCAGTGAGCCACACTTCTCCACAATGTCTATGGCCTTTTGCGGGTCAGAAATCTGTTTGCACTGGCGCAGGAGATGTTTTCCATACTCTGAACTCCACTATTATATTCCTTGTCAAAAGCACGCTGTGCTGGTGCAAGAGATCTTCTCCAAACTCTGACATCCAGGCCCTAATTACGATGCCTTCCAACGTTCCGGTGTCGGAAACGACCGACCGTAGGTTGGTAGTTCTGAACATCCCGACAGGGTGAGGTTGCAAACACTCATTTCCCTATGGGAGCTTTTGCAGTGGTTGGAAACCGGCTACAGCACAGGCTCCCTTAGAGAAATGGGAGTTCCTGTAAATCCCTGCACCGCATTTCAGGCACCTCTTGGGGCCTACCACACAGTGCAAGGATTTACAGAGGTGCCCAAAGTTGCCCCCCATGTTCCACCCGGAGGCCGCGGAGGCATGTGGGCCCAGCTAGGGTCCCCTAAAGATGCTTTCCGAAAGGCTGTTCATGTTGGACAGCCAACCATGAAAAGCATATCGGAAACTGACATCATAATCCCGACAACTAAAACCCAGTCTGTACGTAATTACGTGTGGCCTCCTACTGGTCGACGGGCTCCTTGAGTCCGTCCGTAGCCAGTCAGTCCGACCGGCCGGTTTAAACTCGACCACCTACATTGTAATTAGACGGTCGGACTTTAAACTAGGGATGACGGTCGGAAAGCCTTCGACCTGCAGTCGGAGTCTTTCCGACTGACATCCTAATGAGCACCCCACTATCTTGTTCCTGGTCCGAAGCAAGCTATGATGTGCAAGAGATCTTCTCCAAACTCTGACATTCACTGTCATGTTCCTGGTCAGAAGCAAGCTGAGCTCTTGAGTTTGGAGATATCTTCTCCAAACTCATAGACTGGTCTTGCGGTCACTGGGAAAGTACTTTTCTTTTAATTTAGCCCATCTTTCCATGTACCCAAGAGAAACCTCTGCTTCGCCGACCTTTGCCGAAACCCCACGCATCCGCAGAGCCAGAACAGGTGGAAGAGCCTTCTCCTACATCGTGGCCCGACCTGGAAGGAGCTCCCGATAGCCATCAGACCCTCTCCCTATCTGCACATCTTCAGGAAGACCCTCAAGACCTGAATCTTCAACTGACCAGAGCTGCTTACCCCCCCCCCCCTACCCCGCCAGCGACTTGACGGCCCTCAGGGGTGAGTAGCGCGCTTGACAATTCCCTCATTGATTGATTGATAGGGGGTTACCAGGCTAGTGGTGTGTTGCCACTACATGAGCCGGTGCTTGCACGGACGCACAGCATAGACCGGGCTTGCAGTCACTGGGGAAGTACTTTTATTTTAATTTAGCCTATTTTTTTATCGGTTTGACTAACTTACTTTGACCTTGTGCCTTCATCTATTTTAAACTTAATTTTGACCTTATACCTCCATTTAATTTATACGTACTTCTAAATTGCGGCATTGCTCTCTGTTCCACCGCAGCTTGCCATTTGAAGTGGATAGAGCGTCGATCCAATTTCTTCTTACTGATTTGCCTACTTCTAGTTAGGCAGAGGGGGGTTAGCAGGCTTGGGGCGTGTTGTCACTACATAAGCCAATGCTTTCACGCACTCGCAGCTCAGGATGGGCTTGTGGTTACTTGGGGAAGTACTTTTCTTTTAATTTAGCCCATTTTTAATCGGTTTGCCTAAATTTACATGACCTTGTGCCTCCATCTATTTTTTTAATTTTTTTAAAATTTAAACCTTTATTGTGCAGAAATAGCGAACAAATACGGGCCCACAACCATCCGGCCGGCCTCGATAACATTGTAAGCACATTTTCAAAGTAGACGGATCCCAGCAGTGTCGCAATATATCTTCTCAATCAATCCGAATTACACTGAACATCATTGAACTGCCGAGAAACAGGAGGTATGAAGGTTAATTTTTACATTTTTTTAAATATTATAAAGAATAGATACTAAGAAGGATCAGGGACCAAACAACCCATCTAGAACCGGAGCGGGCAACTTCCACCAGCAGGCAGTAAACAAGCAAAAACATAGTCAATGTAGCGGCACAAAGCAACATATAAGGACAGATCATGACAAATCACGCTGCGTGCCGATCGTTACCCCCCCCCACCTAACCACCCACCGATCCAGAGAAAGAAATAAGAAAAGAACAGGAGTCAAAAGGGAGAAAAAATAAGGCCCATAGAACTGAAGACAAAAAGAAGCCCCTCCCCCCACCCCCCACCCAACACGCATGCAGAGGCTATGGCCTACCCCCCCCCTTGCAGTGTGCCTGTCACCCAAAAAGAGTACCCGAAATACAGACAAGAAAGAAAAGGAAGAAAAAGAAAAAGGAGTCACATAAGAACCGAAAGGAGGGCCAAACATGTGTGCTCCCGGTCTCCTCAGCCACACAGACATCCTCCACCCCATGAAACAAAAGCAAAAGTATCAAGTAACAGTTACGAGTGCAAATGGGGAGAGTCATCACATATTGCGCATCTGAATCAGTTACATAAGCATTCCAACCCTATTCCCCGCCAGCCAGTAAATCACACCTACAAAGGGAACCACCTGGCCTGATCGTGGATGCATCCCGAAACGTGCCCCCTGGGGAAAGCCAGCCCCAACCGATGCAGAGGGACAAAATGGCCACGAACGAGAGAGGAGAGGCACGTAAATACAAAATGGACGTCGCCAGTCACCATTAGGTCCGTCTTCCTCAATGAATAGCGCCCCCAGGGTCGCCCGATGGCACAAGTTCCACAGTAGGGAGAACGGAGTTCGCAAAGAGATGGCAGTCGAGGGGGCGAGTAGCCGCATAAGCGGAGCCCAAGTCAATAGTGGTGGTAAAATGGACAAAGACTCATTCCTCGGAGGAGGGAGAAACATTGTAGCACAGTTAGAGCTGGCGGACGGCCGTCCGCAGGCGCCAGCACAATCAGAGACAATCCACTCCCCTCTACGACCATGTGGAAACACTGTAGCCCTTTCAATCACCGGCAAAGGCAAATCCATACGGTGCTGGGAGCTGGCCCTCCGTGTCCGCCCCAGTGCGAACGCGATGTCATCAAACTTCTTACCCAGTACACGGGAGCCATCCTCCAGCGCAGACCGTAGATCACAAAGGGCAGCTAGGACGGCCCCACAGGATAGTACAGACTGCGGTCCCCCCATCTCAGCATCACGAGGGGTCTCTTGCGATCCGTCCCACAGCTCGACACCAGTCAGGGTATTGCAGTCCCGGGGCAGGGTTAAGCGATCCTTCCCAGTCTGTAAGCAATCGGACATGTCCACCCTGTCGGAGAAACAATGGGGAAACTGGGGCGAAAGCGACATGGGCATGCCGCAGTCTGAGCCACTGGTGCTAGCATGGCCCACTGCCATGAAACGACCCTTACAGGGAGCCATCTCGTCTCCGGCGCCGAGCTGGGGCAAAATCAGGAGTGGTCCGCCGATGTCGGGCGAGATCAATAATGGAGTCTGCAAGGCACAACAAAGAAGATGCCTGCACTGTGGGCCCCCTCCTCGCAAGCGTGCAGCAATCGCGTTGTGCGAGAAACAATGTCGGAGCAGCTAAGTCCGGTCCCTGTCCCCTCAGGAGGCAACGCTTCCAAACAGCCGGCACCGCCTGAACCAATCTGGCCGCTGTTGACCCATCCGAGTCCGGCGGCGCACGGCGGCACAAGTCACGGTTCCAGGGCTGCGGAGGCCGCCAGACGGCTTCGCGAATATCTCCGGTCGCCAGGCAGGCAGAGACCTCGGGGGAACGCGAACGATGTCAGCGCGTCTTCACCGGCATCCCGCTGCAGAACTACACCAGGATAGTGATCAGGATTTCGGTGCGGGGCTCTGGGGCTGACGGAGCCGGGAGCCTACGCTTCTGCTCCGGTCGCCATCTTGGCTCCTCCCTCCGCCTCCATCTATTTTAAACTTACTTTTGACCTTTTGCCTCCATTTACTTTTACTTACTTCTACATTGCGGAGTCGCTCTCCATTCCACCGCGGCTTGCCATTTGAAATGGAGAGAGCGTTGCTCCTATTCGCTCCTCCTGATTTGCCTATTTCTGGTTAGACAGAGGGCGTTTAGCAGGCTAGTGGCGTGTAAGCCTATGCCTGCACGGATGCACTGCGGAAGTGCACAATGGGCACTCCAACGGCGTACCAAAGACGAGCCCGCCGGCGTCCATCCAGGGCCAGTCCCTCTGGTCGACAAAACAATGAGTTGGGGGTTTGTAAAACCTACTACAGAGAGGAGTTGCTGACGTAAAACACTACAAGTTAGGGGATGTTTTGCCATAAATGCGCCCCATTACTACCGGACCTTTTAAGGGTTAATATTGCATGTGCGAGACTCATTTCCATTCCTGGTGATGGCAGGGAGGGGGCAATAGTATTTGACCCTGTGAGCTTAGGCCAGTTGATCAGTCTTTCAGATTCAGTCCTTTTAGGTTAAATGTGCCTTAATTCAATGTCAGTACTGTAGCTAAGCATCACTTAAAAATGGATGAGTTGATTGATACCCATCAACAGGATAATATTTTCGTGACTGAAACTTGGGCAGATCAATCAGTCCTCCAGAGTTAATATAAATGCACTCGTCGTGCCCAATTATAGGACACATGGGCAGGACAGAAAAGAATTGAAGAGAGGGAGGCTTTCTGTAATTTATCGTGACATGTTTTCAGCTACCTTCTCCCCCTTTCCCAATTCACAGTGTAAAGGTTTGGTCTATAAATTAGAGCTTTCAAAGACACAGTTGTTTAATGGTATCCTGTTGTATCGGCCACCAGGTCCAAAATCCCATTTCCTTGATGCCATTGATCAGCCACTAGAATCTTCTCTATCTATCACTGACTTTACCTTACTGGGTGATGTCAATTTTCACTTAGAGAAATGCAGCGACTCTGAAAATGCGGCTTTGTTAGACCCTATGTCCGGTTTTGCCTTAGAGAAGCGTGTGGTTGGGCCAGCCCATCAAGCAGGCCATACCCTGGATGGTATCTTTTCCAATTGTAGTGATATGGTGAATTTATCAATATTACCAGTAACAAGGTCCATTCACAGTGCAGTGACTTGGTATATCCTTGTGGCTCACAGTACAGTCTAGGAGAAGGTTCCTAAGCAGTTTATTCATTTTGTGGCATGAAATAGGATTATAGCACAAGAACTGAATACAATTTTATTAAATTCTCAACCAGCCATGTTGGAAGATTCAGACAATATGGTATCTAATTATTTTGCATGGTTGGCTGGTGCTGTAAATACACTGGCGCCAATCAAACAGAAGAAATATACCTGCAGCTCGGTGGTTCGGGGAAACGTTGCAAGCTGCTTAAAAAAGCTGTCGCAAACTAAGATATTAAAAAAAAAAGAAAAATACAAATCTCTACTGGCAGATTATAGAAAGCTCATTATGAAGGACAAATCCCAGTATTTCATCAATTCCATTGAAAAAGCTTGCTGTACCACGAAAGCCCTTTTTCAAGCCATCTCCAAACTTTCCTCTTCGGCAGTCATAAATACAGATAATATTAACCAGGAATTCTGTGACTCACTAGCCTCATTCTTTTTTAATAAAGTAGAGCTTCTTTTTAATAAGATCTCTTAGAATATAACAGTACCTTCTTGTTGGACTTGGCCCTTTTGGCAGGTTCACCCCGAAACTTTTTGTATTTGCCTAGCCTGTTTCTGTAACCTGGTGTTGGTGATTTTAAGCCTCTGCGCACTTTTTCACTGTGGTCCAGTGTAAAGTGCATGCGCTCTCTGTGTATGTGTGGTGAGAGTGGCCTGCAACCCCATAGGAATGCATCGGGAATATATGTGTCCATGGTAGTTCCTGTTGTGTGGGGAGTGCAGGGTCGATTTTGGTATGTGCGAACTCGTGAGATTAAATACTGCACGATGATGTGCGTTGATTTAATGTGTCTAGTGTGGAAGTGCCACTTCTAGAAGTTGGTATGTCTGTGCAGTAAATGTGAATTGACTGTCTGGCTTGTGATTAGCTGGAGCTGGATGCTGTGCCTGGCTCTAGGAGTCAGGATGGGTCTGCCTCAGTGGTGAATGTAGAGATCTGCATGTTGATGGGAGGGAGGAGTGCACCTGGGACCTGAATATGGCTGGGCCTTCCCTCCACAATGCTGTCTCCACCCCCTGTGGTGCATCTGATGTCCCTAGCCTGGCTAGTGAAAGGGAGAGAGGGGCTGAGCAAAACAAAGTGCTCAGGAGTTCCCCTGAAAAAGCTGTAGCTGGTTCTCCCATTGCCTGCACCTTGTTAAGAAAGGATTTATGTGTATAAAAAGGGGCTGTGACCTCATGAAAGTTGTTCTCTTTCTGAATCCTGATGGAGGGAAGCTCACTGCTGGTGGGGCCCAGGAGGGACCGCCATGGGGGCTGCCTCCTTGCTGGAGGGCCCTGAGTGCTGGCCCCTGGGCCCTACATTGCCCCCCTGATGCCCCAGGACCTTTTTTAGCATGAGAGAGCTTTACTGGACTTTGATAATGCCAGCATGGGGAGAGCTTTACCTTCTCTTCGCAGCGCTGTGCTGCAGCAGCCTTTGGGAGGAATTCCCCCCCCCCCGTTTGGAAAGTCCCGCGTTCTACCGCAATTATGGGTGCTTGTCCCGTTAGCACCCAGGGCGCTTTTATCGCCATTTGCCCCGCTGATTTTCATGTGTAAATTAAGCAGGTGCCCACCCTGCATTATGCCCGGTGACTTAATCATCATTAGTGCGCGGGTGCCCACCCCGCAACTTTTTCTCCCTTAGCGGGTGCCACCCAGCATCATGTCCACCTTGTATTTATATTCTTAATTACGGGTGTCCACCCCGCGTTTTCAGCTGGAGAAATCACTGCCACGGCCGTGCCACGAAAACAGGAAGTCAGGCACCGTAGTGCCTGACGGTGGGCGGGGCTTCCGGTTTGGAAGGGAAGTCCCACCCACCGCCGTGCTGGGATAGGCCCAACGCCACGAGAGGGGAGGAAGCAGCCCGGAGAATAATGGCGCCTGCCTGTGCGGGGCTCCCATGCTGAGGGAGAGCCCCGCAGGCGCCAGAAAGTGCAGCTCGGAGGCGAAGGGGGGTGCGAGGCACATTGCCGGTGCCTGCCCCCTACCGCAGGGTGACGATATGAGGCCGTTATACAGGGCTCTCATGATGGAGAGAGCCCCGCGTTGAGGAAGCCCCACGTCCTACAGAGCCCCCACAGCCGGTGAGTAGAGGTGGCTGGGGGGGTAAGACGAGGTCGGGGCACAGTGTTGGCAGACCAGTCATGAGCAGCCGCACCTGGCAGTGGGCCGCTCCAACGAGCGGCCCACTGCCACTCCTGGGCTTGGGCCAGAGGGGCCCGGGGGTGCCCCAGTCAAGGGCCCGTGTTATTTCCAATGCTTGTGGACATGTTCATTCTCTAGAGCCTAGGTGGCTCCAATGTTGGGCGCATAATGAGTTTAGGAGCCCGAATGCTCCCAGGGGTGGCATGTCTTGTTAAAAGAGCCTGCGTGGTTCTACCCTGGCCTCATGTATTTACGGTTCCAGTGTTTGGGGGCATGATTATTTTCAGAGCACTAGTGCGCCCCGCGAGGGCATGTGTTGAATTTAAGAGCCAGATGCAACGTTTGGGTTTGCGCCGGTGGCGCACCCCTGACTGGCACTGCGTTGGCAGCGTGCCCTGACATTCTGGACACAGGGCATTTGAGCCCCTTCTTGAGATGGCCAGTTGGCCAGGGGGCTGGTATGGGGATAGGGCGCAAGGCCCTAATGTGATTGATGTTTTCTAAATGTGTTGCCAGGAAATGTATTGTTTATAGTATGTTTTGCGCACCCTGTATCTTATACTTCTAAAACTGTGGTTTATAATTATGAGATTGTTTTACCTATGTAGGTTTGTGTTAGTGAGATTGTACTTCACTCTGTGCTTTACGCCCCTAAATGTGAGTTATACTTAGGAGGTAGGGTCTAATGTGTGCAGACGAGTGAGAGATGGCATAATGTGTTTATGCTGGTGTGGTTGGCGCAGAATGTAATTCGTGCCTGAGGTGACTGTGTATAATTTATTTATTTTTTTATTTTGAAAGTTTTATATTGCGGGAACAAGATCTTTACAGATATCAGAGCGCTTTACAAAAAACAAGGGGAGGGAAAAACATGAGAGTGATAATCAGTCTTTTGAGCACAGAGTAGCTGTAGAAAGTAGGTGGGTAGCAAGCTAGGGTAGGTACAGCAAAGAGTTGTAGAAAATAAGAGGGTAGGTACAACAAAGAGATGTAGAAAATAAGAGGGTAGCAGATTAGGGTAGGAACATCATAGAGCATAAACGGTTAGACAAAATGAATGGTACAAGTAGGTGCAGAGTCTCAAATAAATCCAGAGTAAATGTTCAGGTGAATTTAGCCATGAGGATAGCTTTTACTTCCTTCTTGAAAAATGCAGAGGAGGAGATAAGTCTGGTTTCTGGAGGGAGTGCGTTCCAGATCCTGGGTGCCATTCCTGAGAAGGAGCGTTTATAAGTTTTTTCCTTCCGAAATCTTCGAGGTTTCAGGAGAAGATTTTTTTGTACTTCTAGTGGCACGTGAGCCACCTGAGATAGAGAGCTTCTGAGTGAGGTAGCTAGGCGAATTGTGGTGTACAGCCATGTGCGTCATGCAGGCGATTTTCAGATGGATTCTGGTTTCAAAAGGTAGCCAGTTTAGGGATTTAAAGTCAGGGGAAATGTGGGAGCGTTTTTTTGATCCAGTGATGAGTCTCGCTGCAGCGTTCAGGGAGGCTCTTAGGGGTGCGATTGTTGATAGGGGGAGTCCGCAGAGGGCGACGCTTCCGTAGTCTATCCGAGGAATGACTAGGGCTTGTACTGCAGTTTGGAAGTCCTTAGCTGGGAGGAAGGGTTTAAGTTTCCTCAAAGTATTGATTTGGAGATTAGCTCCCCTAGTTGCTTTGCTGATATGATGTTGCATATTCAGATTGGAATCAAGGGTTATGCCTAAGGATTTTGAGGAGTCTACAATGGTAGGTTGGACATTGAGTGCAGTAAGGTGCTTAAGCCATGTTTGAGTGGTGGAAGTTTTCGCGTGGGGTGAGATCAGAAGGAACTCGGTTTTCAGTGCATTGAGTTTGAGGTGATTTTCGGCCAGCCATGATTGGGTGTTTCTGAGCGTTAAGTTCAGAAGTTCGATGTCTACGTGGGATTGTAATTTGAGATAGAGTTGGGTGTCGTCAGCGTACATGTGATAGTGTACATTAGATACCTGTAACAACGTGGTGAATGGCTCCATGACTAGGTTGAACAGTGTAGGGGATAGGGAAGATCCATGTGGGACGCCTAATGTTACAGGCACAGGTGGGGACATCAAATTGTTACTCTTGAATTTCTGGGACCGGTTATGTAGAAAGGAAGTACACCATCTGAGTACAGTCCCTGATAGACCCATTCTGATATTCAACAGCTCGAGTAAGTTCTCATGTTTGACGGTGTCAAATGCAGAGGAGAGATCAAGTAGGATGAGGAGGCAGCTATCATTTTGGTCAGGAATTTGGAGGGTGTCGTAAATTATGTGTGTCATGGCTGTTTCCGTACTGTGTCCTGCACGGAAGCCTGATTGATGAGGGTTGAGGAGGTCAAACTGATCAATGTGTTCTGGTAATTGGAGTTGTACGCATTTTTCCAGCAGTTTGGCCAGGGTGGGGATATTGGTAATAGGACGGTAATTGTTTAGGTCAGTAGGGTCGGCTGTTGGTTTCTTGAGTATAGGCGTGACTTGTCCCACTTTGAGGGAGTCGGGTATGAGTCCTTGTTGAAGTGAACTGTTAATAATTTTGTTCCAAAGTGGGAGGAGCAGCGTTAGCAGGAAGAGGGTCTGTGAGGTGATTAGAAGGTTTCAGTGTGCTGAGCAGTTTGCCGATTGTTTCTTCTGAGTAGGTGTCAAAGGACGACCATGTGGCATTGTTTTTTGGTTCAGTGGGTATTGTGCTGTGGGGGCTAGAGTAAAGTCTTACGTCATTGAGGAGATCGCTCCTGATGTTATCAGTCTTTAGGTTAAAGAAAGCAGAGAAGTTTTCACTGGATGGTGTATCGCCCATTGTGTTATGTGATTGTTGGGGTTGTTCCTTGGATTGTGTTTTGATTAATTCAAACAGTTTTCTTGGTTGGTTTTTTGCTTGGGCGAGCTGGAGGCTAAAGAAATCGGTTTTTGAGCGTGTGATTTTCCTAAAGTAGGCATTTCTCTTTTTCTTAAGAGTTTTAAGGTGCAGTGCCGAGGGGGCTGATCTCCTGGTGCGTTCTGCCAGACTCAAGGCACGTCTCTCTTCGTTGAGTCTACCATCATACCAAGGGTTAGAGTTCTTAGTGGAAACTCTCTTCAGCTGCAGGGGGGAGGCCTCATTGATTATTGAGGTCATGGAGTTGAGGTAGTGGTCGGTTAGAACTTGAACATCTGAGGCGCCGATGGGGGGAAGGAGGAGATTGCGGCTGGGCGAAGGTAAAGAGTTGGGGTTGAGTTTCTTCAGGTCCCTTTTCCAGACCTTGGATCTGGAGGGTTGAACCGGGTTAAATTTTACTTTTTCGTTGATGAAGAAAGTGACAATGTGGTGGTCTGACCAGTCACAGGTTGGATTGACTCAAGTTGGGTAGAGTCTTCCTTGGATATGAAAAGGTCGAGGACCGAGCCTTTGTCATGGGTGGGGCTATTGCAGATTTGGGTGAGGTCAAGAGCGTCGAAGAAGTTTTTGAGACTATTTACCAGCGCGTAATTGTGATTGTTCCAATGTAGATTAAAATCTCCAAGGAAAATTTGGGTGTTTTGCCGTCCAGGTTGTGATCGTGTCCATGAGTTGTTGGGTGAAGATGGGGTTATCCTCGGGTGGATGGTAAATGATGTGAAGAGAGCATACAGGTTTGCCCTCGCTGATGATATCTAGGCAGATGCATTCACAGGAGGACAGGGCAGTGACTCTAGACAACGAGAGATTGCTCCTATAAATGTAAGCGATTCCACCGCCTGTCTTGCCGGTCCTGTCAAGTCTAATGATGTGATAGTTGGGGGGAACTAGAATGTCAATGATTGGTGTAGAAGATTCTGTTAGCCAGGTTTCGGTGAGAATGGTCAGGTCAAGGTCCAGTATTTTGATGAGATCAGCAATGTCGGAGGAATGTCTAGGAGCAGATCTGCAGTTGAGTAGAGTGCACTTGAGCCGAGGGGTGATGAGGGAGGTAGAGGGTTCTAAAGTGAGGGGTACTTTTTTAAGGTTATTAGGGACAGAGCCTCTGTTGTTGTGTGTGGAGGTCCTAAGGGGGTTTGAGTGAATCGTGGGGATGGAAAGGTGTGAGGTGGATATGTGGTTTTGGGGGACTGGATCATATGAGCAGAGGAGGGTGCGTATGTCGTATTCCGAATGTGTGTTGATGGTACGTCGAGTGCGGTTGGTGGGATTGCGATCAGGGATTGAGGTCCAGTGTGGGGTGTTTTGTGTGAGAGGGTGAGTAGGAAGGGTGGGGGACTTGTTAGAAGAGGAAGTAGTTGTGGGTGGGGGTTGTCTGGGGTGTCTAAAGAGTAACTCTTTGACGGTGTGAAGATCTTCTTTTATTTGGAGGAGGGTGGACATAATCTTGTCCAGTGTGGGATAAGAAGGGGAGTTGGGGACGGGCACTGAGGGTGAGTAAGTGTCAAGGGTGCTGGAGTGTGGGGGGTGGGGTGAGGTGGTGTTAGCACAGGGGTTGGAGGTATTAGTGAGGGGTTGTTGATCGGCAGGGGAGGGATGTTGGGGGAGAGGTGTGGTAGGGTGGCTGTTGGTGGTATTAGTGAGGAGGTTCGTGTTCAGCGGAGGCGTGATGTTAGGGGGGGTGGGGTTGGATTCGTGAGGGGGTTGGTGTAAAAGGGGTGGGGGTTTGCTGAAGGAGGGGGGAAGTTGGGGGATGAGTGTAGGCTAGGGGTGGCGGGGGTGCTGGAGTGGTGGTGGGGTCTGAGAATGGGGGGGAAAGTGGGATGGGAAATGGTCCTGATGTGGGGATGGGGAGTGGAGTTAGAGGAGGCGAGGTGTTCTGGGAGTCCAGTTGGAAGTGGGAGGGGAGTGTTATGGTGGAGGGCGGAACGAGTGAGGATGTAGGAAGAAGAGTGATCTGCGTCTGGGATTGGGGTGTGTGCAGTTACTGTAGCGGGTAGGTGAGTGATTAGAGTACTTGTGGGGGGTAGGAGTGTATCGTTCTGAAGCTGAGCTGGGTTGGAGGGAGGGAAGGTGGGGGAGGATAGGTGATTAGTGGAGTCAAGGGTGCTAGGCTTGGAGGTCTGATCGATTGACGTCGGAGGGTTGGAGATATATTCTTTGAGAGTGGGGCACAAGTTGTCGAATAGGTCTAGGTTCTTGTCTGAGGATTGGATTAAGATAATACCGTTGTTGTAGATAGTGATGGTTGCTCTTGCTGGGAAGAGTTGGGAAGGTGCAGTGGAAAGTGTAAGGCCATGAGCGGATTTCCTAGTGGCGCAGATAGTTAGTAAGGTGAGGAACGTTTTTCTCCATTGTGCTCTGCGTATAGTGTAGAAGATAATATCGGTGTTCTTGGGTCCATTATTTGGTGAGAAGTAGGTGTCCACAAAGGGAGTTTCGGTGTGCGACTTCAGGTAGTTGTGTTTAAAACGTTTGGCAGTTTTTTGGGGGAGGTCGAGGGGGTAAATGATTTTATATGTGTGTTTGCCCGTGGTTTCCATGTTGGGAGTAGAGGTGAAGGTAGGTGAAGGTGGTTGTGTGGGTCGGAGTAGATACAAAGCATTAGTAAGAGTATGTAAGGAGTGGTTAATTAAACTAAGAAAGTGGGTATGAGGGAATAGAGAAAATGACTAGTTTAAAATGGCCGACTCCTTAGTATTGAGCATGTTGAGAAAAGACTAGTCTAAGATGGCCGAGAGATTGGGGAGATTGAGAATGGTGTTGTAGTCCTCTGTTAATTTTTATGCTTTGGGACCCTAGGAATAGTCCAGTTTCGCTTTCTAGTCCTGGGCAGCTCGAGATAGTCCAGTCTCTATCTTGCTGAGTAGGGAGGCCAAGTCCTATGTCTATTTTAGTGATCCCAGTGCCAGACAGAGAGGGTCTTCAGCTTTGCGAGTGTTTTGCAGTAATGGAGGCTGTTTATTGCTATAGTTTATGTAACAGGTTAAGGTGGAGTACAGTGATCACCAGTAGTTACTGGTTGTAGGTTTATGATCTATGTTACTTGTACCAATTTCTGCTAAGTGCTGATTCTGACAGTGACCCCGTGGCCCTGTCCTGTGTAAATAATCCCTTGTAAATATTGCCCGTAACAGTTGGCACAATATATATGGTGTGATTACTATCTGATGTGTTTTGATAATACAAAGGCTATTTTTGATATAACCTTGTGTGTAGTTCCTTTTGTGGGGGCCCTTGTATGTTGTTGCTGGTGGGTGCTTGTGCAAATGCTTTACACATTGCCTCCGGGATAAGCCTGACTGCTCGTGCCAAGCTACCAAGGGGGTGAGCAGGGGTTATCTTTGGCGTGTAATTCCCTTGCCCTGACTAGAGTGCTGGTTTCTGCCTGGCTTTGGCGCAAGCCTTAGCCAACCAGAAATCCCAGTTCTAACACTTCTAGTAGGAGGTACATTCATCTTATGGACTGGAAGAAGGTCTTCTTAGCTGAGTTTAACCCTCTCTCAGTAGATCAAGTCAGACAGCTGGTTCTTTCCACCAAGTCCGGTTCACCTCATGATGCCTACTGTTATAATTGGTTGTATACCTTTAATGAATATGATGTACTGTGGTTCTGTATTGGAACATTCTTTGTATTCTCTGCAGTGTGTGTTCCTTGGACAGACAGTTGATAGCTGGCTGGAAAGGGAGCATCACCTGCTGCCATTTACTTCTTCATGAAATAATTCTTAACCTTCAAGGGCTGTGAGTTATCCTTACAAAATTGGCGATGATTTCTGCCATAAATGACTGCTGTCTGGTGGTACGAGAACTCACGCAATTTCAATCAAGATTTATGTGGTTATACGTTTTGGGAGATATTGAAGGAAAAGTCAAGGAAATGTGCCGGAAAGACGTCTGATTCCAATACGTTGCAGCGCAAGAGTACCGATTTATGTAAAGTACTTCGACATTTTTGGATTTACTATCTCTTACAGATGAGGGTTAATGAGGAGCTGCCTGTGTATATTCAAATATACACATACCTGGACACGCGACGTTACAAACACCAACTGGAACCTGGAACCCCACAGGAGATTTGGAACTTCTTTGGGAACTTCGGATTCCAGTTCATCTCCTACGACAGTCCGGATTCCTGCTTCCAGTCATCAGTGCACGTGTAGAGTTATCACTTATGCACACATAAGACACATGCACCATAACATAATGTGCGGCCTTTTTGGGTGTGTCAGGTTTATGTTAAATCACCTGGAAACCCGTATTTGCACACAGCGCAGCATCTCTACAATATAGATATATACCAGCGTACTTATCGTTTCTAATATACATGTCATCGCCTTAAGGAACAGTTGGATTATTTTATAGCAGTGATAAGTGTTGAGTTCATTTAAAGAGACTCCAGACAAGCGATGAAGCGAACTCTTTTATTCGATCTTAAACGCCTTAACAACAAAAGTATGCCAGCACAGCCGCCAGCACAGCAGAGGTCAATGCGGCACAACCGCCAGTAGCATTTACTCTCAACCCGCATCCCACACACTAGAGCATCCCAACCCACAATCACGTAGTGCATGCACTTGAGCCATACATAAACACTCCCAGATGGCTCGAGTGCATGGGTACTAACACTACACTTCCCTGCCCCATTTACAATTAATAAAACAAAACAAAAAATAAACTGGATATATGTGACATAGTCCTCCAATCGCTTAGTCTTGATATATATGCCATAGCCCTCCAATCGCTTAGAGCTCGATATATGTGACATAGTCCTCCAATCGCTTAGGCTTGAAGCATATATGTTTGGATCGAGGAATTACTATTACATCCTTAGACGCGCTACATACCTTAGCGCTAGGTGTGATGAATTCTGAATATTGTTCCCCATCATGATACACTATAGGCTCAGAGTGGGTGGAATATCCTGTATGAGCAGTGTCATTAATATCATTAGGGTGACCATTAAGAGCACTACGCTCTATGTCATCAATCCAATCATACTTGACCATTTTATTAACATTGGTGTGCTCTACGTCCATCCGTCCTTTATATAAGGTTATTCCGTTGGCATTCCAGACTTGTGCAGAGTTAAACAGAGTTATACAAAGTGCAGAGTTACACAGAATCTTAACCACCTTCAGGGGGGCTGAAAATTTACTCTTACCCTTACGTACAATTCTTCCCTTCTTAATCTTAACAATATCTCCTACCTGCAAGTTGACCTTCTTCCTATTACCAACATTTGTGTGTTTCTCAGCCAAACGACCATGGTTGGCTTGCAGAGACTGCTTGACACAATCAAAAGAACAAGGAAACATTTTGGTGCATCTTAGCCAACCCATGTTATCTTTGGTGCGGGGAGAACGTCCTCCCATCAACTCAAATGGCGAGTGACCTGTAGATTGACATTTGGTAACTCTGTAGGCTCCTACTGTTTTCTGTAACTCAACTTCCCAATCTTTTACATAACTGTTAGAAAGTTCAATAATGCCTTTAATTACTCTATTGAAGCGTTCAACGCTTCCATTACCTCCTGGGTGATAGTTAGATGTGGTCCTATGTACAATTCTCGTCTCCTTTAAGAAGTTTTTGAAACACTCACCAGTAAACTGCCCTCCAATATATGAAATAAGATCCTTAGGTAAACATTCTCTAGCTAACACATCACCCAAAAAGAGTAGCAAGTTTTCAGTATCGGCCCTCTCCACGATTCTATACTCAGGCCACTTAGAAAAATGATAAATTGAAACCAAAATGTATTTCTGTGCACCATCCATGGATCTTACCAGGCGAAAAATGTCAACACCAATCCTATCCCAAGGCATATCAGGAATTACAATGGTATCTAAATTAGGTTTAAATATGGTTAAACTTTTATCAGAATTAGAACACTCGCAACACTCCCGGACAATCTTTTCAATGTCCCTGTCGACACCTAGCCACCAATATGACTGCTTAGTTCTGCTTTTGGTTTTGACGATTCCCAAATGACCTTTGTGACAGAAGTTGATCATTTTATTACCGGAAAACCTTGGGTGGAACAAGCCTACCACCCCTAAGCAATAAATCATTTTCAAAGGATAATTTGTTCCTAATTTCCCAAAATGGAATGATGGATTTAACTAGGGAAGACTTGTCAGGCCACACCTTGGGTACAAATTTGCAAACAGTATGAAGATCTACGTCTTGAGATATATTACTCACCCAATCATTGTGAGATATACTGGCTAATTCCTCATTAAACACACTAGCAACAAACCACTGGTACCAATCATCAGCAGTATCTTTACCAACAGATAAGGGACACCTACTCAAATAGTCCGCAATCCTGTTACGAATGCCATGGACGTAAACAACCTCATAAACAAAATCCAAAAGTTGTGCAGAAAAACGAGAAATTCTCAGGAAAACTTTGTTAAACCCCTGTGAAGTAAGAACTTTGGTAAGGGGCTTGTGATCTGTCCGTAAGGTGACACAAGTACCCCAAACAAAGTGCCTGAAATGTTTGAGTCCCCATAAACACCCAAGAGCTTCTCTCTCTATAACAGAATACTTTTCTTCTGTCGGGGTGTGGGCTCTTGATGCAAATGCAATCCCACATTCAGTGCCATTACATAGTAACTGGGATAGTACTGCTTCCAGACCTCTCCTGCTGTCATCAGTAGTAATATAACTTTTAAATTTGGGAACAAAACCTTGAACGGCTGGAGCAGAGCAAATGTCTCTACATTATCCATGCATTTTTTACATTCATCCGACCAACGAAATGAAACAGCCTTCTTTAACAATTGTCTAATGCAAAACATTTTGTCAGCAAAATTATACACAAATTTTTAATAAAATTCCGCTGACCCAAGGAAGGATCTGACTTCCTCTTTTTTTAGGGAGGGGGAGCCTTATTGATAGCACCAATAAGCAATTATTTAGGTTGGATGCCACGAGCACTAATTTCGTGACCAAGGTATGTTACACTCTGCAAGGCAATTTTACATTTAGATTTTTCCGCAGCTAGCCCATTGGACTCCAGGATTTGTAAAACTTTGGTAAAGATCATGTTATGTTCCTCTAAATCCTTCCCCATGATGAGTATATCATCTTGAAAAAACAGTACGTTTTTCATGTCTTTAAATAAATAATACATAATGCGTTGGAACATAGCTGCAGCTGATGCCAGTCCGAAGGAAACGCGTTTAAATTGGGAGATTCTAATCGGAGTGACAAAAGCTCTGAGATGTCTGCTGTCTTTATGTAAAGACACTTGGTGATAAGCAGACGTTAAGTCTATAGTTGAGAACCATACCATAATTTTAGTTGCTGATAGTAATTCAGTTATCTTGGGAAGAGGGAACGCATCAATGAAGATATTTTTGTTTAACTCCCTCAAGTCTACACATAAGCAGATTTTGCCGTTGGCCTTACGAGCAACGACAAGGGGGGCGACCCAATCAGATGACTCCATACTTTCAATAATGTTTTTATCCACTGTTTTTTTAATTTATGCGATTACTTCATCCTTGACACTTGAAGGAATGTTCCTAACTCTATGGATGCATGCCTTTGCATAGTCATTAGGTATAATTTTGTGGCAAAAACTTTTTAATTCACCAACATCCCCTGAGAAAACTTTCTGAAATTTGCTAGTGAAATCGTTGCACTGTTGTTCTTGATTAGGATCCATACTTAACACAGGATCTTTGCAATTGGGATTAAGATGTATGCCCAGTTCCCCTTGGTCCCACCAACCCAAAACACAGGGTCCCACTGCGGATATATAAAATTTGCAAACTGCTAATCTTCTTTTAAATTGAATGAATGAAAGACATCTTATATTGCGCAACTTAGCCCAGCGGGCATCAAGGCGCCTAACAAAGAATAATTATAATATAGGAGCCAAGTACCATATTACAGATATGCCTCGGCGAAGAGCCACGTCTTTAATGCTTTCCTGAAAAGCAAGATAGAGGGTTGTGCTTTCAGTTCAGGGGGGAGGGTGTTCCACAGTTTAGGGGCTAGGGAGGAAAAGCCCCTTCCTCCCCACCTGGCTCTGAGAACCCGAGGGACAGACAAAAAATTCTTGCTCGCGGAGCAAAGGTTTCTGCTGGGAGCCTATGGCACCAGCAGAGATTTTATGCCTTCAGAGCTTTCGCCAGACAGGGCCCCATAGAGAAGGCACAGGATCTTAAAAGAGATCCTGGCCTGAATCGGGAGCCACTGCAGGCTCTTCCTAGCTGCTGTGGTCGACGAAAAGCTGGGGACATCAAGCACAAACCTAGCTGCCGCGTTTTGGACAGTCTGCAGGCGTTGTATCAGGCCTTTATTGATGCCCGCGTAGAGCGCGTTGCAGTAGTCTAGCCGTGAGGTGACTAAGGCAACCACGATCTGTTTGCGGGCTTGCAAGGAATGGTAGTGGGTGATTTTCCTCAAAATCCTGATAACACCCCTGCAAGTGGAGACCATTCTATTTACCTGCTGGACCATAGCAAGTGAGGTGTCAATCATCACACCCAGATTCCGGGCAGATATCGTGGGCAATGGGCAGGCTCCAAGAGAAGGGGGCCACCAGTCGCTTGACCAGCTATCCTGATCTCCACCGAAAATCAGGTCCTCGGTTTTCTCTCCGTTCAGCTTCAGTGAATGCAGAATCATCCACTGTGAGACTGCCTCCATGCAGTTCTTGAAGCTGAGAGCGGAGGTACTCACCTAGTGGGAGAGGGATACTATATTTTGGGTGTCATCGGCGTATGACACCACCTCCATCCCAAAGGATCTTACTAGACTGGCATGTGGGGCCACATAGATGTTAAAGAGCGTGGGGCTCAAGGCCGACCCCTGTGGGACCCCACATTGCACAGGTGTAGCAGGGGACAGAAATTCAAATGTAAGTTTGCATTAACCCAAAAGGTCAATGGGTTCACCTGTGTACCTAACAGGATGTATATCAGGGCTTTCAAGGTGGTTACCAATTTCTTTGCATAATAACTCTTCCCACTTGTTTTTATTTACAATTGTGTAGGGCGAACCTGAGTCAGCCATTAAGGTTACTAGTACGCCTCCCACCTTAATTTCGCACATGGGTTTTTCCTCTTATCCTCACTGTCATTAATACAACACACTATGCATCCTTATCCTAATTCACATCCTCAACATCGTGTTCATACTCATCAACTATACACTTTACAAATTTGGATTTGCAGCAAGCACGTGCAAAATGCCCTGACATCTTACAGTTAGCACATCTTTGCCAAAGTGCCGGACATCTTTTGTCATTAGCAAGATGAGACATGCTACCGCAATGGTAACATATTCCTTTGATGTCAGGTAATTTATCTAGGCGCTCTTTCTTTTTAGATTTTTCTCTTGGGGGTTGAAAATCATTTTTCTTTTGAATTTTATCTAAACTAGTGTGGCTAGTAGTACTAACAATTTTAATAGTTTACTCATTACCATCTAATTTAGCTTGAGCAACAACTGTTTTTGCACAACATGAGGTTAATTCAGCCTTACTAATGATTGTAGAAATTTCTCGTAAGATAGCATCACCATTAATTCACAATTTGTTTTGCAAGTTCTGGTTATTGCAATGCAATGGGAGACGCATCGTGATTCTGTTTGGCGGCCTGAAGCAGCGGAGCAACTGGGGACTACAGGTCCCACACAGCAGTGGGGCCGAGAGGAGAGACGCAGCCTCTCCCTCCCGGACAGCAGCAGGAGTACAACTACCCCTCGCGTCTACCGCTCCGCGGGAGACGCATCGTGATTCTGTTTGGTGGCCTGAAGCAGCGGAGCACCTGGGGACTACAGGGCCCACACAGCAGTGGAGCCGAGAGGAGAGACGCAGCCCCTCCCTCCCTGACAACAGGATCTATTAATTACCCACATCGCCCCCGCGACGCGGGACGAGCGCGCGGGCGGCGCCGGGCTAAGCCCGGCCAAAGGGCGGGCCGTCTGTGGACGTCCGAGGTCGGTAGAGGACGGGACAGGCCACATCCCTAATGTTGGCTGGGATTCTATGTTGCAGAGGAATATTAACAATAAAGGTATTTAGCGCTTTTGCCAACTATATTCGTAAAGGCGCGTGGGACTATTAACCTGCTGTGATTGAAGATGGCCAAGAGTACAACCATGGAAGTAGGGGGGTGGCTATCGAGACAGCGAAACGCCAAAAACGTTGCACGAAGAAAAAAGCAAAGGCACCACCCAAGGCACCACCTAAGGCACCACCCAAGCACGCTGCGATGAACTGCCTCATGGATAAAATTGACACTATAATTGATGATTGCCAGGATATTCTATTTGTCGATCTGGGCCCCTTAGAAACTATAGAGCAGGCCAATGAGGTAGGAGGTCCAAAGCCTAATCCATCTGAGGTTGTTGGCCCAACTACTACAATCCCCGAAATGTTTCGTGCTAGTGCCAAACCAAAACCGGCTTCCTCAAAACAGCTTGGGGAAGATGGTCGTCTAACAGGAGAAAGGGCAAATGCTCTCCCAAGTGTTGTATGTGTGGAAAATCCCCCGACCACTCTTGTGATATGTAATGATCCAATATTACGCTCTAATAGGTTTCGAGTACTGGCAGAGGTACAGGAGGAGTCGGAAAGGGAAACTCCTAATAGTAGTACTGTCAGCTCGTCCCCACTAGGTATAATTGATGTTTGTGATCGTCTAACCCCAAGAGACAACCCGGGAACTATTAGCGAGCTGGTTAATCTAGTCTCACTACTTAGGGACGAGATAAAGTGTATGAAAAAATTAATTATCAATCTAGCTGCAGCTCCAAATGTCAATCGGGGTGCCCCTTGGACTCAGCCAGGGGTTTCACACAAGACATCTACAGCTTATCCAATTAAACTCCCACAGGGTACCCTCCCAACAGCAGGGAAAAATGTTGTTACAAGTAGTAAGATACATTGGGTTACCCATGTAGAGGGGGGAGCGACTACCTCAAGCATGATCTCTGTCTCCACTAATAAAAGGCTAGAACGCCCCGTGATTGAAACTAAGGCTGTAAATGAGTCTAGTGTTGGCACCCAGAGGTCACAGAGGGGCTGTAATGGGGGGAGAGGTTCCGCAGGGTCTGCCTTACGCAAAGAGCCAGGAACGCTGGCAGGGGTACAGTACTATGATATTACATCAAGCTCCAAAGGGCCATAAACTCATAGCCCAGCGCCCACTCGGAACCAAGTATCCACGAAGGGTAACTTTGCCACGAATACAGTATACATGACTAATGTGCCCAAATATCAAGCTTCACCTAATGGTCCAAGAGAAGGGGTAGATTCCCTGACAAACAAGGCCATTCATTGGCTACGGCATGTCAGAGGGTGTTGATCTGTTATTAGGGATGACATAGTCAGAGCAAGGAGAATGAGCCACCCTGGGGCTACGCATGATGCCATTGAATTAACTTTGTCTTCTGACAATCTAGCTGAGAACGTATTCATGCTAGAATTTAGATCAAGCCCCCCAACCCACTCGGGCATACAGCTGAGGAAAATGCCCCCCCTTCCATTTTCACTCATCGCAGCTATGTCTGCAAGGGACAATAGGCATGGGTCTGACACATCCGGGCTTAACTCCATTGATTGACTATCCAATGAGGGGTTGGGCAATAAGTTTACAGACCAACAGGGGCATAGAGGTAGAAAGCATCGAATGTCCTGTGGTATGGTAGAGGGGGCTGGCCATTCGGGTTTGATAGGTTTTCCTCCAGTAGAGGCAGAAGTACCTAGTGATGAGGGTGGGACAGGTTCTGGTGCCTCTAACGCAGGGTTAGTGGGAGGCCAGGGTTCTTTAAGTATATATGGCCATTGGGCACAGCCTCTAGCCCCCCCAGGACCGGGGTGGCAATCTAGTAGGGCTAGGGGGAGAATAGTCTCCTGGAATGTAGTTGGATTGGGCTCTAAAATGCACTCCCCCGAATGGGTTTCTTTTATAAATGGCTTTGATCTTTGCATCTTCCAGGAGACGTGGGCCTGCAAGCCCTTGCTCCTCAGACAAGGGCCCCAAGGGCCGGCCGAAAGGGGGTCTAACCATCTGGGCACGGCAGACACTGTTTGATAGAGTAGTAGAGCTCCCAACCGGTAACAATGACATCCAGTTGATTAGGATAAGCATGGTTCTGGGGGACTCCCTAGACATCTACAATTTGTATGTAAGAGGGTCAGATGGAAGGAAATCCCAGGTTTTGGCAGCCCTCGACCACCTGATTGGTGCCCAGCCACGTGAGAATAATATACTTATTGCTGGGGACTTGAACATGACCTTTTAGCCTCTTTCTGTAGGTGATTGGCACTCTGGGGAGGACGTAGACTCCGAGTCGGGGATCCCTAAATTGGACTTAAAACCTGTTAGTAGATGGTCAACAGACATAATTCAGATGAATGCTATATACAGCGAAAGGGGGCTCAGAGCTTTGAATGGAAGAACGGCGAGCGACAGCCAAGGGGCCAACACTTTTGATAATGGTCGCTCGCAAAGCAGGATCGATTATGCCTTCTGTAATCTGGCAATTTAGCACTTGATGAGTGACATGAAGGTGGTTAGTAGACAGGAGAGTGATCACAACCGCCTATGTATTGTTCATCTGCTATGGGGGGGGGGATCCAGAGGGGCAAAATAATGCAGAAAATAATGTTGAAGAAGCTGTAGCGGAGATTATTCCTACGAATGACATGAGGAGGGTTAAGTGGTCCCAAATTGTGACGAATAGCGAGGTCCTAGAAAGTATTAGCGGAAATTTGGACAGTACTATCGCCAATATGGAAGCCATAATGAGGATGGGATTTGGGAACAGAACTGGTATGGAAAAAATCACCAATTTGCACTGTGAGTTTTTTGACACTATAAAGGGTCATTTCTACAAGACATCTACACACCCCATAGGCAAGTACTATCGCCCACAAAAAATGGGGTGGTATAATGCGGCTTGCAAGATGGCTAGAACCTCCTTGGGAACGGACATTAAAAATAGAGATACAATAGCCGTTAGGGAAGCAAGACGGAATTACACAGCTAGTATATCGGATCTGAAACATCTTTTGTTAGTCCCCAGGGTCAAAAAGGCCCGTATGGGCGGGAGAAGATTTTCATTTAACACTGCAAAGCTGTGGAACTCGCTTCCTTTAAAATTACGCGCCGAGTCCTGCACACTGCGTTTTCGCAAAGGTCTTAAAACCTTTTTGTTTCCCGCTTGAGTGCGTTACCCTGTCCCTCGGTACCATCTGATGTTGTCTGGAAAAGCGCTGGGATGCCCAAGGGTAACTGCGCGCTATATAAAATTTTAAATAATAATAATAATAATATATCCATGACCAAGAAGCAATGAGATGAACAGCACTGGCAAGATCTTAAAGCTGCCAGCGCTGCTAAAGATTCCAGATTATTCTGGAATATCGTTAAGTGGGGGAATGGAGGTCTCCCCGAATCACCGTCAAACTATGTCTCCCAGAGCAGTTGGCTAGATTATTTTGGGCCCCAATACAGTTACCGGCCCGAGGATAAGACCAGGGAGTCTGTAGCCACTGCTATATTTGTCGTCCCTCATTTCAATAAAGTTGATGTAGCAGAGGCTCTGGACTCAGTTGCCCGGGGGAAGGCACCTGGACCTGATGGGGTCCCCGCGGATGTCTTTCTTCATGATAAAACACGATGGGGCAGGTATATCCTGGTGCTGGCTAATGCGGTGGCATTGGGGGCTCCAGTACCAAAGTCTTGGAAAGGGGCTGTAATTATCCCTGTGTATAAGAAAGGTGACAAGACACTACCAGGGAATTACAGGCCCATAAGCCTAATAGACACAGTGCAAAAGGTGATAGGTAAAATGAACCTAGCGAAAATCATGGTCTGGGTAGGAGAAAATAATGTCTTGTCTCCTTATCAAGCTGTCTTTCGCAAGCTAACCAGTACCACAGACCAGATATTTCGGTTTACGTTGCTCCATTGGAAGGTAGTGCAGCTGGGGAAGGGCAGCCTCTATGCTGCTTTTATCGACCTTCAAGCAGCCTTCGACCTAGTCCCCCGATCCCTGCTATGAAAAGTGCTAGCCAAGATGGGAATGCCGCTGGAAATTCTATCACTAGCGATGCGACTACACAAGTCAAATTACGCTAAAATCCAGTGGGGGACGCATGGGCTAGTCACGGCTGAGTTTAAAGTAGAGCGGGGTGTACGCCAAGGCTGCGCCATGGCCCCTACGCTCTTTTCATTGTATATTAACGGTGTAGTGGAGCGCATGTTGTCTGGTTCTGTAGACGCTCCCACTCTGGATGGAGTGAAAACGCCAATTTTATTATTTGCAGACAACATGCTCATTATATCTAAAACCCCTAGTGGTCTGCAGCATGCTTTGAAGATTTTTGAGGGTTTTTGTGTCGATCGTGGGCTTGAAGTAAACGTAGCTAAAATGAAGCTCATGCTATTTAATCCCCACGCTAGCTTCAAAGGGAATTTCTTTATGGATGGCCAATGGGTGGAAATGGTCTCTGATTTTGTTTACCTGGGAATCCACATAGCAAAGGGAGTAAAATGGGGGAAGCACACAAAAATGGCGGCCCTTAAACTGCGTCAAAATGCGGGGGCCATAAGTGCTGAACACAAAAAATCTTTGACTAAACCAATCTTGCCAGCACTTCAGGTGTATGAGGCCAAAGCTCTCGGCGCGGCGCTTTACGGCGCTGAGCTATGGGGCTATGGCAACCTGGCCCCAATAACGCTTGCCGAAAACAAATTCCTGCGAAACCTTATTGGCCTCCCTAAAAGTACACCCATGAAGCCACTGCGCTATGACTTGGGCAGGAAAGCCATATCTGACATGGCTAGGTTACGACCTATTTTATATTGGCGGCGCATTTGGGTTACCCCCGAACTTGTGCACTATGCGAGGGGCTTCCGGATGTAATCAAAATTGATAAATTCCATAAGATAGGCTGGCTAAAGGACTTGTGTAGATCATTGGAAAAAATGGGCATGGGAGAACCCAGAGCTGGCCCAATTCCCGACTAAAGACACCATAAAAATAAGGTATTGGGAAATGGTAGCACGCCGAAACTGGAATGATGCAGATCCCACCTCCCTAGAAAGTCGCTTCTTGGAAGCGAAGGTCTCCCCGTCCCTGCAGCCCTATTGGGACATTATAGCTAGGCCACAGGATAGGAAACTCTATTTACAGCTTAGAGTGGGGTCGCTCCCAACCAGATCGCTAACAGGAAGATGGGCAGAAGCTAATTCTAATATTTGTCCAGCTTGTAATAATGGCATTGAGTCCATTTCCCACCTTCTTTTTGTTTGCGGGGCATATTCAACTCCCCGACGTGTCTGGTTAAGGGCGATGTGCAAACTGCTTGGTACGAGAGAGAGCAAGGTGGCTCTAAGAATAATTTGCAACAGCTCTCTGCCAGTCATATCTGTGGCGGTTGCCAAATTCTTGGGATGGGCATGGGCTATTAGAAGGACATTTTTATCCTGAGAATAAGTTGGTTGAGATCAATTAATGAATTTTATGTCTTGCCGCTAGCCACAAGGAATGCCTTAATTATGTATAATGGGTCTTCATTGGTCTTATCACTATATGAATTTGAAGTTTTACTGATGTTTTATTGATGGTCTTTTAAACACTAGCAAAGCCAAAATGCTTTATTCTTTTTAATTTCTAATATGCAATTACCGTTCCTTCTTTGTAAAATGGATAAAAAGAAATGTTTTGGAGTTTGTAAATATATCTTATATTTTTTATCATGAATCAAAATAGTTTTAAATGTACTACGCTTTTATGAGTTTTTATCTCGAATAAAGCAAATTTGACTTGACTTGCAATGCATGACCAGTTGGTCGCGGATTAATTCTTCTACAATGACACCAAAATTGCAAGACAAAGCTAACCTTCTGAGAGAGGCAATATAATCTTCCACCTTCTCACCAGCTTCTTGATTCCGGTGATAAAAATTAAATCTATGTACAGCTTTACAAACAGTAGGTGCAAAATATGTGTTAAGGTTTGAAATGGCTTGTGAAAATATATTAGCATTACCCTCAGCTCTCTTTTAAATTCTGTTATAAACTCTGAAACCCCCAGGGCCTAAACAATGTAGTAGAATAATGTTTTCCTCTCGGGAGGTAATTCTTTACTATCAAATGTCTTAAGGTAATTGATGAGGTGGTCTCTCCATTCTTCCCATCTCTGGCTTGAAACCTCACAATCCTTTACCATAAACTGTTGTGGGGCAGGTAAGTTCATAGTTGCCATAGCTATGATTTTACAATGCACAAGATAAATGCAGTATGCTGTATAAACAAATAACAGTACCTTGGTTGACACACAATGCTAGTGTGCGTGTCAAAGTGGTGAAAGGTTGTGCAGGATGAGGCGAGATGTGTGTGTGTCTTAGAAATTGGTAGACCACACCTGAAATGACACACGTTAGTGAGCTTGTCACTGTGAAAGAAAAGGCAATCAGGAGGTACAAAATGTTCAAATACTCAACAAAGGAATATAATACAGAGCTTTGCACTCCTTCGTCCTGATTGTGCCGATGATGAATGCGAATTAAAGCACCTCAATAACGATCAATCCAAAATGGCTGCACGTGACATGACCCTTACGTGACCTCATTTGTTACATCATACGTTGATGTGAGTCGGAGCTGAGGAAACCATCTGATGTCAGGAGAACAACCAAGAATGCCAGTGCTTGGAATACAGCTGCAGTTCGTATAATGTGGCCGATGGCGGTTACACCAAAAGTGGCCAGACACCCTTAAGACTTCCAATGACGGTAAAAACCAATATGAATACGCTAAACGCCACAGTACTTTAAATTGGGAAAGGACTATTTAAATAGCTACAAACCTCCACCCCTTGAGTCACAGTCAATGTGGTAGGATTTCGCAAATGTGCAGGATAAAGTAGCTTGAAGAGAAATTTCACTATATCTAACAGGATCTTGTAGAAATGAATGTTCCTCTTTTAACAAGTTGCTGTCATTTAAAGTTCAACAAGGATGAAGAAATAATAATAATTTTCTTCTTTTTTTCGATCTTCATCAATTATGCTTGGGTACGCTGCGTTCAGGCTTCCATCGTCGCCATTGTTGAGTAAATTTAAAGAGACTCCGGTAAAGAGATGAAGCAAACTCCTTTATTCGATCTTAAACTCCTTGACAGCAAAAGTATGCGGGCACAGCAGCCAACACAGCAGAAGTCAATGCGGCACAACCGCCAGTAGCATTTACTCTCAACCCGCATCCTACACTCAAGAACATCCCAACCCACAATCACGTAGTGCATGCACTTGAGCCATACATAGAACACTCCAAGATGGCTCTAGTGCATGGGCACCAACACTACAATAAGCACACCAGATTTGTCAAAGAAATAATTTGTCCTTTCACTTCCTTTGCTGAAAAAGTACACCAGTACATCGGTGAGAAGCACTCCATTGGACACCAGTCACAGGTACTAAATATTTTTACCATACTTTGTGACAGCACATCAGCCTATATAATGTTGTTTTGTACTTTCACACATCACGGTGATAAGCACACCATCATCATCACATATTTTTACATAAACTCCTATTATGCGCTCCACTGTATTGTAAGCTTCATGTTGTTCAGTGGTCATCAGTGACAGGACCACAATTTTTTGGTTTTGCCTGCACTTTTATCAGTGATAGGCACACAAAATATTTTTGTTTTATTTTACACTGTTAAGTATGTTAAATGTATAAGCAAATTAGTGTTTAATTTAAAATATTATTAGTCATCCTCCTCGAAGCTCCGAGAGATCCCTTCGGGGATGATTCGCTGCGCTATACAAGTTCACAAGTAAAGTAAAGTAAAGTCAGGGAAGCTCCAGTAATTCCACCACTGGTATTTTTGGCACAAGCTGGTTCTAGATCTATTGAGTGGGAAGATTGGATTGAAGTATTTGAAGATTACAGTAAAGCACTTGATGGTGGTGATTTTATAAACTCACAGAAGAAGGCCTTATTATTAAGTACTTTAGGAAAGGAAGGGAAACATATTCTCGCTCCGGTGCCTACTCGATTCACGGGTTCACACTCTGCGACTCTGGGCAATAGCTTGCTTAATCTCCACTACGGCCCCTTGCGGCGGGATGCCTGGCTTTCACCTTGTGGATACCCAGCTGGGGTTATCTCACAGGGGAATACTAGGACGGGTTCCCAAGGCAAGCGCCTTGATGCCTTCGGGTGATACGTGCGCTATATAAATCGCAATACATTTACATTTACATATTTTTAAATACTTGGTTGCTACGGGTGGAAATGGACAACAGATTACAAATGCGTATTTAGAAGCCAAGGTTAGGCTAGAGAGAAGGTTTGCCAAGGAAACTAATATAGTAATGTCAAGATATACATTTTATACTCTGCCCCAAAAAATAGATGAGACCGTTTATCAGTTTGTGTCCAGTTAAGTGTTAATTTGGTGTTATGAGGGAAGAAATGATCCGGGATCAACTTATTGTACAGTGTAAGAATAAGAAAATGCAACAAAGACTTTGGGTTGCTAAAAATCCATCATTACATGACGCCATAGAGATTGCTTAGGTTGTTGAGCTATCAGAGGCTTACCTGAAAGAAATGGTAATAAAGGAAAGTAGAGGGTAAAGTGTCTTTCTTAGGAACTGAAGAAGTTGCAGTACTCAATGCAGGGAAGTTAGGAAATAAAGAAGTTAAGAAGAATTATTTTGTCAAACGTAGTGTTAACTCTACACCTGCTAGATCCATTGATAATACCAAACAACAAACTAGGATGTGTTTCAGATGTGGGAGCAATTATCACACTGCAGACTTTAAGGGCTGTTATGCCATTGGAAAAGAATGTAGACGCTGTGGTAGGAAAGGCCATTTTGCATGCATGTGTAGATCCAACAGTGGCACAACAAATAACAACTCAACTATTGCTGTGATACGAGAAGAGATTTCTTTTTATAGATGAGGAGTTAATAACAAATAGGATATTGTGTATTGATGGTGAAGAAAATGCACCCAGGAATTCTAGACCCAAGGCAGTGTTTATTATTAAGAATGTATCTGTTGAACTCATGGTAGATTCTGGATCCTTATATTCAAATATACCTAAAGATGTGAAATATTTTAATTTATCTTCCGGACCCCAGAATAAACTCACTTTGGGGATCTGGCTAGATAATTTTATTACACACAAACACCCATCTATATTGAGCCCAAACACCCACATGCACAACTGCAGCACCTCCTAAAAAAGATCTCCAACAAAGAGCCTTCTCGCGGGGCCCGTCGGGGTATGCAACGCCTCACCCACGAGGAGCAATGCCCAGTGATGAAGCATGACACCAGCAATGGTGTATGAGGGCACCAATTCTATAGGGAGGAATTCCCCTACGTCTATCTTGATCCCACTTACATAATAGTTGGACACATTATATCTCACGCCAAAACAGGTTGTAGAGAATTTGTTTTTCCTTAGGAACAGATACCATTCATTTTGTTGTGTATTTGAATGGGCAGATGATCAAGAGAAGGCTTTTCAAAATATCAAACAGGAATTATGTGATACGAAAGTGTTAACCCCTTTTGACACCAGGATGTTTGTGTATTCTTACAGTAGATGCTAGTTCTGTGGGTTTAGGAGCTGTATTTTCTCAAATGCACAATGATGGCAAATGCACTGTTGCTTTTGCTTCCTGCTCCCTCACCTCTTCTGAGAGAAAATATTCAGTGGTTGAGAGGTAGGCTTTAGCAGCGGTGTGAGAAACTGAGTACTTTAGGACATATGTTTGGGGATTTCCTATTATTGTACGCACTGATCAGAAACCGCTAGTGAAAATTTTAATGCAAAGTGGAGAGGAGAATGTTTCTGCAAGATTAGACCGTTTGGCTGCTCGGTTATAGGAGAATCAATATAAAGTAGAATATTTACCTGGTTGGAAGAACACTCAAGCTGATGGTTTGTCTAGATTGTCCTTGACATGGCAAGCAGTTGATAAGGATGGTGTGCAGGCGTATAGTGATGAGGGTGCTGTAGCTTTTGTTGATGATGTGGTTAGTGCAACCCAAGGTGCTATTGGAAAAGAACATTGGGTTTAAAGTATGAAATAGGATGTAGTTTTAATTCAAGTTTTGGAAATGATAAATAAAGGAATCAGAAGGGAGAGTACTGTTCCTGTATCAGTTCATCCTTATGTTAAAATAATTGATGAGTTGTCCGCGTGTGGTGTGAGTCTAATATCTAGGGGTTACACATTTTTCCCTCCTCAAGGTGTGCGACTTGAACTGATCAAGTTATGACATGAAGGCCATTTGGGTCAAACTCTCACTAAGAGAAGACATTGTGAAAATTATTGGTGGCCAGGAATGGATACCACTGACTGGGTTACTGAGTGTGTAGATTGTAAAGAAGGAGAGAAAAGATTGAAGATAGGTAGTCAGTCAGTAATGGGGGAAATTTCAAATTCTGGTAAGCCTTGGCACACGATCTGTTTGGACTTTATTGGACCTATGAGAGTCTTTTCTTCTGAATATAAATTTGCCTTGGTCATGGTGGATGTGCACTTAAAATGTTTGGTAAATATATTTTCACGTGAAATCACAACTAGGAAAACCATACAATTGTTGGAGGAAGTCTTCAGAGAGGAAGGTAACCCTGTTAAACGTGTAACTGACAATGGTGCACAGTTAACATCTAGAGAAGTTAAGCTATTCTTGGAGAGTTGTGGTATATGTCACTCTTACAGCTTATTATATATTTCACAAGAAAATGGTGTTGTTGCGAGCGCGAATTGCTTAATCAAAGGTGTGGTGCAAATGGCTTATTGAGGTAGCAGTAATATTTAAAAAAATGGTTGAGCAGCTTGTGTGGGCGCATAACACCACAAAAAATGGTGTTACTAAAGAAATTCCATTTAGATTAATGAGGGGATACAATGCTAACACCAAAATGTCTCCTGCTTGGATGTAAAGAATTTTTGAAGGAAGCGGTGATCGTTGTTGTTTCACAAATGGGAAGTTTGAAACATGGTGATCTTGTCAAAAGTGGCAGGTTTGAAGGAACTGGTGTCGAGTTTTGTGGACTTTTCCGGTTGAAGGATGTGCATAAATTGTATGTCGTTTTGGAGAATTGTCAGAAGTGGAATAAGCACAGGGTGGCTTTATTTGAGAGAGTGTGGAGAAATTATTTTAATCCTTTGGGTAAAGATGCGAGTGTGGGGGATGGTTGAAGTGGTTATATTTTGATGGATGATTGTGAGGTTTTGAGAGGAAGTGTACAGAGTAGAAGCAGGAAAAGTGGTGAAAGACAAGGACATTACAAAAATAGATATCCACCCAGGTATTTGAAGGATTATATTTACAAATGATGTGATTTTATATATGTTGTTCTGATTCATTTCTGCTCATTTCATCACCATGTGTTTTCCATGTGTAAAGGGAAGAGAAAGTGTTATAATTGGTTGTATAACAAAACAAAGGAGGAGTACCCCCTATAGGCAAAGCAGAGAAAGTCTCTGTGCCAAAAGCTTAAGGCTTAATCAAGCACTTGTGCCCAACCTTTACGTAGGACATAGCATGTCCTTTTTGAAGACCCCTTCCTCACCAACCTAGTTGGTGACATGCTTCATCATTGGGGTCCCACCCCGAAGGCCGTGTGTCAACAGGGTGTGCTACGACACCTGACTACAGTGGAGCGGGGATTTTTTCTTTTATATGTGCAGTGATAAAAAGGGGGAAGAATTGATTTAAAAAGGGGCCAGATCTACTCACTTCAAGATTTTATTCCTGAGCGACTGGGCATCCTAATAAAAGAACTGTGACACCTATGTCTAATTAAGTATACTCCGGTGTTCAAGACGTGTAGTGTTGATAAAATAGCGACGTGTGCTATGTGATTTAAAATTAAGGTTATAGGTCTACATGTTTGAACCTCTTGCGATTGTGGGTTTTCGTCAGGACCAATTGGAAAAAGAAAGTCCTGGGTGGTACGCACACGCTAAGGCACGTCCTGCCCTAGATCAGATATAAATAGGAAACACAAAATTGTGTCCGTTTTCAAAATGTAGTCTTCTCTTCCTACTCTGGAAGAAAAACCTGTGAAGAAAGATATCAGGGAAAAAGGGGGTTGGGATCACAATACTCAAGAAAAACATTTGTTGTACATGTAACATATAGAAAAATAAATAAATACATGAAAAGAGCGAGTTGCCCTTCATTCTTGTAGGTAGACAAGTGACTACCATGTTTCGACCGTACCTAGCCATTGTGATTCTTGTAGGTAAACAAGTAGGTAGACAAGTGACTACCATGTTTCGACCGTACCTAGTCATTGTGATTCTTGTAGGTAGACAAGTGACTACCATGTTTCGACCGTACCTAGCCATTGTGATTGGTGTCTGGCTCTGGTACCGGTGCTACTCACACCAGGCTGTGTGACTGTTTTAAGTTTGTATTGATGGTGAAGAATATGCACCCAGGAATTCTAGACCCAAGGCAGTGTTTAATATTAAGAATGTATCTGTTGAGCTCATGGTAGATTCTGGATCCTTATATTCAATTATACCTAAAGATGTGTAATAATTTAATTTATCTTCAGGACCCCAGAATAAACTCACTTTGGGGATCTGTACGGTTGAAACATGGTAGTCACTTGTCTACCTACAATAATGAAGGGCAACTCGCTCTTTTCACGTATTTATTTATTTTTCTATATGTTACATGTACAACAAAAGTTTGTCTTGAGTATTGTGATCCCAACCCCCCTTTTTCCTGATATCTTTCTACACAGGTTTTTCTTTCAGAGTGGGGAGAAGACTACATTTTGAAAAGGGACACAGTTTTATGTTTCCTATTTATCACTGATCTAGGGCAGGACGCGCCTAAGCGTGTGCGTACCTATCTTTTTCCAATTGGTCCTGACGAAAACCCACAATCGCAAGAGGTTGAAACATGTAGACCCATGACCTTTATTTTAAATCACATAGCACACGTCACTATTTTATCAACACTACACGTCTTGAACACCGGAGTCTACTTAATTAGACATAGGTGTCACAGTTCTTTTATTAGGGTGCCCAGTCGATCAGGAATAAAATCTTGAAGTGAGTAGATCTGGCCCCTTTTTAAATCACTTTTCACCCCTTTTTATCACTGCACATATAAAAGAAAAAATACCCGCTCTACTGTAGTCAGGAGTCGTAGCATACCCTGTTGGCACTCGGCCTTCGGGGTGGGACCCCAATGATGAAGCATGTCACCAACTAGGTTGATGAGTGAGGGGTCTTCATAAAGGACATACTATGTTCTACGTAAAGGTTGGGCACAAGTGCTTGATTAAGCCTTAAGCTTTTGGCACAGAGACTTTCTCTGCTTTGCCTATAGGGGGTACTCCTCCTTTGTTTTGTTATAACCTCCCTTAGGGGACTAGGAGTTCCTACCTCACTTTGTAGTGAAATACCATTACTCTCTCTTATTGTTTTACTATAATTGGTTGTATACCTTTAATGAGCATGATGTACTGTGGTGCTGTATTAGAATATTCTTTGTATTCTCTGCAGTGTGTGTCGTTGGACAGACAGTTAATAGCTGGCTGGAAAGGAGGCGTCACCTGCGGTCATTTACTTCTTCATTAAATAATTCTTAATCTTTAAGGACTGCGAGTTATCTTTCCAAAACCTACTCTCCTAGAATTGTACAGTTTATTCAACTGACTTCCATCTTTAAAGCCGCTTTTAGGACCGTTCTCTTTTCTAAATTCTGGAAAGTTGCCTCCACTCTCCTGCTGCTTAAGAATGTTAACTCAAATGCGCTTGATCCTAATAGTTACAGACCCATCTCCAGGCTACCCTTTCCAGCTAAAATATTAGAGAAGGAAATGAAATGTCAATTATCTACTTTGCTGGATAGCAATCAGCTATTGGGCGATTCCCAACATGGGTTCCGTAAGGGGCCTCCTACTGAATCTGTTCTTATTGCAGCTACAGAAACAGTTAGGGCCACTGTGGATGATGGGGGCCAATCTGCCCTCATTCTTCTTGTCCATACAGTGGGTGTTGACACAGTCAATCACAGTATTTTTCTGAAGCAGCTTGAGGAACTAAGTATAGAAGGGGCAGTGCTCGCCATTTTTACATCCTTTCTTACAGAGCGAAGTTCGACCATGTCCATAAGCGATTTTACATCCAAACCATTTTCCCTGCTATGCAGAGTTCGACAGGGCTCCTCAGTGAGTCCTACTTTTTAAAATATTTATGTTACCTCGCTGGCAACCCTGGTAAAATCATTCCGTAATTCTATCATCTCGTACGCAGATGATACATGAATTGTTGTCTCCCTTTCAAGGAAGGGTCCCAACGTAAATGAGTCATTCCAGACCTACACACGGGAGGTCACTGCATGGATGGATGCAAACTGTCCTAGACTGAACTCTACTAAAACAGATGTCATTGTATATGGGAAAAATACCGTTTGGAATCCCTCATGGTGGCCGGATGAATTGGGTTAACTCCCGGTTCCAGTGAAAAAGTATAAAAACCTGGGTATCCTGACTGACGATAAATTAGCATTTAAAGAATAAGTCAATAGGGTAACCTCTACAGCCTTATTTATGCTGCAGAGTTTCAGAAAAATTGCACTATTTCTTCCTCCAAACCTGCTGAAAACTGTGGTCCTTTGCCTTGTAATGTCCAAATTGGACTTTTGCAAAGGACTATATGTTTGTTCACCAAAAGCTCCCTTGAAAATGCTGCAGACTTTGCAAAATAGTCCTGAGGTCCCAGTCGGACTCACACACGTTGGTTAACCTCCATTGGCTGCCTGTGCATCAAAGGATTCTGTTTAAAATGATTTGTATGGCATATAAAGCTCTACAGGGACAAGGTCCTACCTTCTTCTAAGAAAAACTCAGATGGTACATCCCTAACAGATCTCATAGGTCCAGCTCAGCTAGGAATTTGATTGTGCTAGCTTACAAACTCTCCTCTTGGGGAGGTAGAAGTTTTATGGGCTGCATGACCAAAAACTGAAATCTCCTTCTCTTAGAGATAAAATATGATCCCTCTCTTTGGAGCTTCTGTAAGTTACTGAAAACTTGGCTTTTTTCTACACCCTAACTGATTACATTTCCCTGGTTCTTTTTAGCACTGAGATGCCTTGGGTTATGCTTTTGCTCTTTATATACTCAAATCAAATCAGACATCCGCTGTCATGTTCCTGGTCAGAAGCAAGCTGCACTGTAAAAGAGATCTTCTGCAACCTCTGACATCCACTGTCTTGTTCTTGGTCTGAAGCAAGCTGTGCTGTGGAAGAGATTGTCTCCAAACTCTGACATCCACGGTCATGGTCCTGATCAGAAGCAAGCTGTGATGTGCTTGTTGGCTTGTTGGCAGTGGTTGTTGGCTTCTGTATTGTGTTGCTCAGACTTGTTCGTGTCTCATTTAAGTCCTGCAAAATAGCCAAACAATCTTTGATATCAAAGGGTTTTTGTTCTACCACTGCAGTGTGACGATTGAAGTGTTGGACAATCATTCTAGTACCAAAAAGGATTTCATATGGAGTGATTCCACCCAGAGAATTTCTTTCAGATTGTTAAGACTACGTTGGACACTTATTAGATGTTTGACCCACCCGTCACCGGAGCCTAATACCGTAGCTGTTATAGATTGCTTTATGTCTCAGTTTTTTCTTGCCACTACCGCATTTCCCTCAGGATGGAATGAACTTGAGTACCGCAATGCAACGCCCAAGCCGGCCATGGCTTCTTTGTAAGCTCGAGAGCTAAACGCAGGACCCTGATCAGAATGTAGCGTGCCGATTGCGTATGTGCCGATAAAGACTCCCAAATCTTTTATAACCGTTCAGGCGTCAGCCGAGCGCTGAGGCCACATTCGAATGAATCTGTCCTAATAGTTGTGAGGCCGCATTCGTCCATGGTGACGTCTGCGTGTAGAAAGTTTAATGCTGTCTAGCATAGGTATCTGAACTGGGATCGCTACGCTGTAGTCAGTTATCTGGTGGTTTTTAAAGCTATGATCTCTGTAGCAGACATTGCAGTTTATTCCGAATTTGTAAATGTGCGCATTCATCCCTGGCCACCAGTACATCTCTTTGAATTCCACTAGAGATTTTGAGATCCTTTGATCCCTTGATGTATCAGACCCTCTCCCATATGTGCTTCTTGTATCAAACTTTCTCGAATAAACAAGAAGGGATTCATTTCTGACAACCGCATAAACATGACAACTTTGTTTCCCAAGATAAAACTGATCTTCAGAGTCGTGGAAACAACAGATAGATATTTTACTCAGTCAATCCTGCATGCTTTATTTCACCAGAGGTGCAGAGAAATAGACGGGCGTTTTCAATAAAAAGTATTTATTGAACAGTTTTCTTTCTCATGCAGAAGAAATGAACTGCTACAATTGTGTAATACTGGCTGTAAAGTATAATATGTACAGCAATAAGAGTATTATAAAACAATACTGTAAAAGCATGGTATGGTTTCTAAGCCATAAAATATATACATAAATAACAATGACTAAAAGTACTCAACTGGTGCTTCTAAAATACGCCTACCACGGTGTACCTAACCTAGATCTAGGACAAGGGGAGAAGTAAGTATGGTGTAGCATAGGTTTAGTATTTTTGCCAAGAATCTAGCCAAGATTTCTCTAAGGGTCTAATCATCTCCGTACCTTGGTTTAGAATAAAGGAGGTCTGGTATCTCTCTGTGTCAGGACTCGATTTCCCAACACCCCGCAAGGGGAGCTTGGAAACACTGGAGCTGGATTTCTCGGCAAGAGAAAAGACAGCGTCTCTCTCAGTGCGTCTGCTTGGGGGCAGCTTCCTTTGGCACTTGCTGTAGCGAGCTGCATCAGGCAAGTAGATAGTCAAACTGCTCCAAACCACAGTGTGTTTGCTAGGGCAAGTGTGGGCATATTTATACCTTGAAGGTGCCGAGATTGACGTAGGGTCGGACATAATAACGTCATCAAAGAGTCTCAGTTCTTTGAAAACTCCATGAGTTCTTGGACAAATCAATATTCAAGCAAGGGGAAGTCCATCATCTGGGTCTCCTCTTGGTTACACCTAGTGTAGGCAAGGGCTACAATCCCCTCACTGTGAGGGAGGAGTTCAGGGATGTTTTTTTATGTAGACACTGATCACTTGTCGGATCTACTAAGATCCACCTGATGAGCGTAATAGTGTTTCTGAGTGATGGGCGCAGTGCATGAAGAAGTTGAAGTGATGTGTGATCTAAAATTGGCTACCAAGAGAAATAAGAAACCTTATTAGATAACTCTTGGTGTCAGGATTTAAAAACTGTGCTTGTGCAGTTTAAGAAATATTAGTTGCACTTGTCCAGATAACAGGTCTTCATGTTTCGGCCATGTTGATCTTAATGTGATAGCGTCCTTCCTCAGGACCTAGATGTTCAATGTTACTGCTGATAGTGAAAATAATGTGACAGTGAGAGCACTTGGTAGTGTGATTGAAACACATACAATCTACAGAAACCAAACGTCTCAGTCGCAATGGTTCACAATTACATTTGTGTCACTTATGGAAAACAAAAAAATTGTGACTTTAAAATCATGATGAATTCAATGAGAAAGAAATGCTTGTACTGAGTGATCTATTAAATGCGTGGGTGGATTATTGCCCTGCGTTTCTAGTACCTTCCCATGTAGATTAATGTGTTGATTAACGAAGTTTGCTTACCCATAGATTGAGCGTGAGCATCTCGCCTCACCTGGCAACAGCTCAGGATGTGAGGCACAGCTTTGAAAAGGAGAAAGCGTAGATACATACCTATACGTCAGAAACAATCTGTAGCCTGGTTTTACGCTATATATATATATGTTTATTTAGAGTCAATTCAGTTACTAAGAGAAGTGTCCTTAGCATCCTGCAAACTGGACAGAGGTACATACACCAGAGATGTCCCTCCTGAATGTTTAACATCTGAAGAGTTATGATGTGCCTGAACTTTTGCGCCTAGAGATCATGTTATTATTATTCCAATTTGCAGGGTCATCATCTCTGGTGTGAACCCAAACAATGTTTGAAATTACTGTACCATTCGGTTGATGCCAGCGATACATTGTCTGATGCGTAACAGACAGCCACAGGTTATTTCTAAAGTGGGGGGCCAGATGATGATGTAACAATTATTGAAAAATTACAGGTGCCTCAACTAAATATTTAGTAAATACAGAACCAGTAATTTAAAAGCTAATATTAAGTGGCTTAACGCTGTGTTGTAAAAAATGCAAAGGACTTAATGTCACAAAAACGTCAAGAAAAATAACGTTGCTGTGGTGCTAAGCTCTTGTAAATATGCCCCGTAATGTCTGAGCGCATTGATACCCTTTACGGGTGAGTAGCGGGACTTTATTAAACCCCCGATTGATTAAACTGTCTGCATATCTGTTGCCTGAGCCTATAAGCTCTGTCTGACCTGGGTTTGATATGGTGTTTGAAACTCTACATTGTGAGATCTGTGTAATATTCCTTTTCCCACCTTGCCGCTCTCAAGTTGATCCCCAGTTATGTTGTAGGACAGAAAATCAATCCTGAATGGCAACTATGAAAAATGAAAGGGAGCTGGAAGTCTAGGATTATAAAGGCTTTGTGATCTAAAAATAGTAGGTCATGTCATACTGTATCATTCGATTCTTTGAAATGCCTTTAAGCACTATGGCTGTTAGCCAAAGCCCCCTGTGGAGGGTGTGGCCTGCTTGGCAAAACATTAAAGAACCGTGGCTGTAAAACAACGTATTTGATGATTGTTCAGTATCCGCTACTCAATGTATTTCTTAAATTCTTTGCACAGTTACTTAATAGTATTGCAATAGTTGCGCCATCGACACATCCTTAGGAACAGTAGTCATGCTAGACATCACATTTAAGATTAAGGGCCAAATGTATCATTCCAAATTGCGATCGCTGTCGCCGCAATTCTCGGAATTTCAGCGTTTGCAATCGCAATTGGGCTCAGTGGTATATATGAAAGAAAAACTGCCTCCAAAATAAGGAATCACAAAATTTGCGATTCCCTATTTTATGATTGCATTTAAGGAATCGCGAATTGGTATTCCTTAAATGCAATGTAAGAAGCACAGAAAAAGTGCAATTTGGCCTTAAGGAATCGCAAATTACCACCAATTTCAAGTTGGTGGTAATTTGGATTTCTCTGAAAAATGCACTTTTTTGCATTTTTGAAAAAAGTGCCATGTGGCGCACATACATATCCTGAGGGCATGTATGTGCGCCATATGTGCACACATGCACTTTTCTGGGGTGCAATAGGGTTTCAGGTGTGCAATAGGGTGTCCTTTTGACACCCTGGCACCCTTGGAATTGCATTCTCAACTTGCGATTCTCTAATTGAGAATCACAAATTGAGAATGTCTTCCCATTCATTCCTATGGGCATCTAGGCCCATAGGAATGAATGGGGAGGTATTCCTTAATTACGAATCGCAATCTTGCAATTCGCAATTAAGGAATATGTAGGATTCGCAAAATTATTTGCAAATCCTACATACATAGCGTTTTGCGTTTCTCAAATAGCGATTCGCAAAAAATCACAATTTGAGAATCGCAAAATCAGAGTTTGATACATATGGCCCTTAATCATTAATGATTGTTTAGTACAATGCTCAATTTGCACCTTGTTTTCATGATTGTCTGGGGCTAGGATATTTGCTGGAAATTACCTCCCACAACCCCCTGGGTTGCTCCTTTGCTTTCTGTTTCAGTGCACTTCATGGCGGTAATTTAGGCCACGCCCATTTGAAGGCTCACGCTCCACTCTGGGCCAGAAGTGGTAAAAGAGGGCCTGCTGACAGGTTTGGAAGTGATACGCACGCGCCTATTGTCCTCTCAGACTGCAAACATGAAAAGGCGCCTGGTGTGCTCCGAGGAAGTGAATAGGTGCAGATTAGGAGACATTAAATTATACCCTTCAACCTTATTACTTGCACAACCAAGGGCCCTGCACTTAAAAATGACAAAAGGACTGCTCAGAGGGAATGAATGAGGAGTGATTACTCATTCAGTTTCCCGCCGATTTTGCCCAAAGGAGCGAACCTTTCCCGCCTCCCTGCAGCCCGCTCTGCGGCGCTTGTAATTGAGGGTTATATGGACTTTTTATTTCTCAAGAATGTGTTTTTTTGTAAATGTTGTACTTTGAACATGTACTGGAAACAGTAAATGTTAACCATCTCCAGGAAAAAAGCGAGTCAAAGGAAATACATAGCAAAGTCAGTAGAAGTGCAGCTTCAATTACAAACAAAACACACACAGCACCAGCCCCAGCAATGCAAGCAGCAGTGCAAGCATCCACAACACACAGAACACGTACAGCGCCAACAGCAGAAAGGCAAGCAGAAGTGCAAGCTTCAATTACAAACAAAACACAAACAGCACCAGCCCCAGCAATGCAAGCAGCAGTGCAAGCATCCACAACACACAGAACACGTACAGCGCCAACAGCAGAATGCAAGCAGCAGTGCAAGCATCCACAACACACAGAACACGTACAGCGCCAACAGCAGAAATGCAAGCAGAAGTGCAAGCTTCCACAGCACACAAAACACGTACAGCGCCAACAGCAGAAATGCAAGCAGAAGTGCAAGCTTCAATTACAAACAAAACACTTACAACGCTACTGCCAGCAATGCAAGCAGCAATGCAAGCATCCAAAACACACAGAACACGTACAGCGCCAACAGCAGAAATGCAAGCAGAAGTGCAAGCTTCAATTACTAACAAAACACAAACAGCCCCAGCCCCAGCAATGCAAGCAGCAGTGCAAGCATCCACAACACACAAAACAAGTGCAGCGCCAACAGCAGAAATGCAAGCAGAAGTGCAAGCTTCAATTACAAACAAAACACAGACAGCACCAGCCCCAGCAATGCAAGCAGCAGTGCAAGCATCCACAACACACAGAACACGTACAGCCCCAACAGCAGAAATGCAAGCAGAAGTGCAAGCATCCACAACACACAGAATACGTACAGCGCCAACAGCAGAAATGCAAGCAGCAGTACAAGCATCCACAACACACAGAACACGTACAGTGCCAACAGCAGAAATGCAAGCAGAAGTGCAAGCTTCAATTACAAACAAAACACTTACAGCACTAGCACCAGAAATGCAAGCATCAGCACACATGCATCACCAGTCCCAGCAATGCAAATACCAGTGCAAGCATCCATAAGACACAGAACCCGTATAGCACCAGTGCAAGCGTTCATAACACACAGTACACACACACAGCACCAGCCCCAGCAATGCAAGCAGCAGTGCAAATTTCCATAACACACAGAAAACACACTGCACTAGCACCAGATATGTAAGCAAAAGTGTAAGTTTCAATGACATACAGGGCAGGTACAGCACCAGAAAAGCAAGAAGCAGTGGAGGCTTCTGGAACATACAGATCATGTACAGCACCCAAAATGCAAGCAGCAGTACAAGCTTCCATAACACACAGAACATGTAAAACACCAGCACCAGAAATGCAAGCAACGGCGCAAGCTTCCGTAACACATAGAACAAATACAGCGCCCGAAACTCAAACATATACAACACTGGTACCTGAAATGAAAGCAGCAGTGCAAGGTTCCATAACACATTGAGCATGTATTACTCCAGCACCAGAAATTCAAGCAACAGTGCAAGCTTCCGTAACACATAGAGCATATACTGCACCAGAATTGCAAGCAACAGTGCAAGCTTCCATAACACATGGAGCATATACTGCACCAGAATTGCAAGCAACAGTGCAAGCTTCCGTAACACATAGAGAATATACTGCACCAGAATTGCAAGCAACAGTGCAAGCTTCTCTAACACATAGAACATATACAGCGCCTGAAACGCAAACATGTACATCACTGGTACCAGAAATGCAAGCAGCAGTGCAAGCTTCCGTAACACATAGAGCATATACTGCACCAGAATTGCAAGCAACAGTGCAAGCTTCCGTAACACATAGAGCATATACTGCACCAGAATTGCAAGCAACAGTGCAAGCTTCCATAACACATGGAGCATATACTGCACCAGAATTGCAAGCAACAGTGCAAGCTTCCGTAACACATAGAGCATATACTGCACCAGAATTGCAAGCAACAGTGCAAGCTTCCCTAACACATAGAGTATATACTGCACCAGAATTGCAAGCAACAGTGCAAGCTTCCATAACACATGGAGCATATACTGCACCAGAATTGCAAGCAACAGTGCAAGCTTCCGTAACACATAGAGAATATACTGCACCAGAATTGCAAGCAACAGTCAAAGCTTCCCTAACACATAGAACATATACAGCGCCTGAAACGCAAACATGTACATCACTGGTACCAGAAATGCAAGCAGCAGTGCAAGCTTCCGTAACACATAGAGCATATACAGCGCCTGAAACTCAAACATGTACATCACTGCTACCAGAAATGCAAGCAGCAGTGCAAGCTTAAGTAACACATAGAGCATGTACAGCACCTAAAATGCAATCAGCAGTGCAAGCTGCCATAACACACAGAATACATACCACACCAGCACCAGAAATGCAAGCAGCAGTGCAAGCTTCCAATACATTAATAATATGTCCAGCAGCATCACAGGAAATAAAAGCAGTAGTGCAGGCTTCCATAACACATGGGACACGTACAACACTAACAAACAGCAGTGCAAGCTTCTGTTGCACAGAGATCATGCAGCATTGGATATGCAAACAGCAATGCAAGCATCTGCAGCACAGAGATCATGTGCAGCATTGGAAATGCAAACAGCAGTGCAAGTTTCTGTAGCACAGAGATCATGCACAGCATTGGATATGCAAACAGCAGTGCAAGCTTCAACAGCACAGACCATGCACAGCATTGGATATGCAAACAGAAGTGCAAGCTTCTGTAGCACAGAGATCATGCACAGCATTGGATATGCAAACAGCAGTGCAAGCTTCTATAGCACAGAGATCATGTACAGCATTGGATATGCAAACAGCAGTGCAAGCTTCTGTAGCACAGAGATCATGTACAGCATTGGATATGCAAGCAGCAATGCAAGCTTCTGCAGCACAGAGATCAGGTAAAGCATTGAAAATGCAAACTGCGGTGCAAGCTTCTGTAGCACAGAGATCAGGTACAGCATTGGATATGAAACAGCAGTGCAAGCTTCTGTAGCACAGAGATCATGTACAGCATTGGAAATGCAAACAGCAGTGCAGGCTTCTGTAGCACAGAGATCATGTACAGCATTGGAAATGCAAACTGCGGTGCAAGCTTCTGTAGCACAGAGATAATGCGCAGCATTGGAAATGCAAACAGCAGTGCAAGCTTCTGTAGCACAGAGATCATGTACAGCATTGGATATGCAAACAGCAGTGCAAGCTTCTGTAGCACAGATCATGCAGAGCATTGGAAATGCAAACAGCAGTGCAGGCTTCTGTAGCACAGAGATCATGCACAGCATTGGAAATGCAAACTGCGGTGCAAGCTTCTGTAGCACAGAGATAATGCGCAGCATTGGAAATGCAAACAGCAGTGCAGGCTTCTGTAGCACAGAGATCATGTACAGCATTGGAAATGCAAACAGCAGTGCAAGCTTCTGTAGCACAGAGATCATGTACAGCATTGGAAATGCAAACAGCAGTGCAAGCTTCTGTAGCACAGAGATCATGTACAGCATTGGAACTGCAAACAGCAGTGCAAGCTTCTGTAGCACAGATCATGCAGAGCATTGGAAATGCAAACAGCAGTGCAGGCTTCTGTAGCACAGAGATCATGTACAGCATTGGATATGCAAACAGCATTGCAGGCTTCTGTAGCACAGAGATCATGTACCGCATTGGATATGCAAACAGAAGTGCAGGCTTTTGTAGCACAGAGATCATGCACAGCATTGGAAATGCAAACAGCAGTGCAAGCTTCTGTAGCACAGAGATCATGTACAGCATTGGATATGCAAACAGCAGTGCAAGCTTCTGTAGCACAGAGATCATGTACAGCATTGGATATGCAAACAGAAGTGCAGGCTTTTGTAGCACAGAGATCATGTACAGCATTGGATATGCAAACAGCAGTGCAAGCTTCTGTAGCACAGAGATCATGCACAGCATTGGATATGCAAACAGCAGTGCAAGCTTCTGTAGCACAGAGATCATGCACAGCATTGGATATGCAAACAGCAGTGCAAGCTTCTGTAGCACAGAGATCATGCACAGCATTGGATATGCAAACAGCAGTGCAAGCTTCTGTAGCACAGAGATCATGCACAGCATTGGATATGCAAACAGCAGTGCAAGCTTCTGTAGCACAGGGATCATGCACTGCATTGGATATGCAAACAGCAGTGCAAGCTTCTGTAGCACAGGGATCATGCACAGCATTGGATATGCAAACAGCAGTGCAAGCTTCTGTAGCACAGAGATCATGCACAGCATTGGATATGCAAACAGCAGTGCAAGCTTCTGTAGCACAGAGATCATGCACAGCATTGGATATGCAAACAGCAGTGCAAGCTTCTGTAGCACAGAGATCATGCACAGCATTGGATATGCAAACAGCAGTGCAAGCTTCTGTAGCACAGAGATCATGCACAGCATTGGATATGCAAACAGCAGTGCAAGCTTCTGTAGCACAGAGATCATGCACAGCATTGGATATGCAAACAGCAGTGCAGGCTTCTGTAGCACAGAGATCATGTACAGCATTGGATATGCAAACAGCAATGCAATCTTCTGCAGCACAGAGATCAGGTAAAGCATTGGAAATGCAAACTGCGGTGCAAGCTTCTGTAGCACAGAGATCAGGTACAGCATTGGATATGAAACAGCAGTGCAAGCTTCTGTAGCACAGAGATCATGGATCTTGGATCATGGATCATTGGATATGCAAACAGTAGTGCAAGCAATGCAGCACAGAGATCATGCACAGCATTGGATATGTAAACAGCAGTGCAGGCTTCTGTAGCACAAAGATCATGCAGCATTGGATATGTAAACAGCAGTGCAAGCTTCTGTAGCACAGAGATCATGCACAGCATTGGATATGCAAACAGCAGTGCAAGCTTCTGTAGCACAGAGATCATGTACCGCATTGGAAATGCAAACTGCGGTGCAAGCTTCTGTAACACAGAGATCATGTACAGCATTGGATATGCAAACAGCAGTGCAAGCTTCTGTAGCACAGAGATCATGTAAAGTATAGGAAATGCTAACAGCAGTGCAGGCTTCTGTAGCACAGAGATCATGCAGCATTGGATATGTAAACAGCAGTGCAAGCTTCTGTAGCACAGATCATGCAGCATTGGATATGTAAACAGCAGTGCAAGCTTCTGTAGCACAGATCATGTACAGCATTGGAAATGCAAACTGCGGTGCAAGCTTCTGTAGCCCAGAGATCATGTACCGCATTGGATATGCAAACAGCATTGCAGGCTTCTGTAGCACAGAGATCATGCAGCATTGGATATGTAAACAGCAGTGCAAGCTTCTGTAGCACAGATCATGTACAGCATTGGAAATGCAAACTACGGTGCAAGCTTCTGTAGCACAGAGATCATGCACAGCAATGGATATGCAAAAAGCAGTGCAAGCTTCTGTAGCACAGAGATCATGCACAGCAATGGATATGCAAAAAGCAGTGCAAGCTTCTGTAGCACAGTGTTATGCTGGATGTCCTCTGGAAAGGTTTGAAGATTATGTTCCACCTCTCAATCTATCCAATGTCTGGAATACCGTAATGGTACAGCACATTGAACGGATTAAGTGAGGGATATTGTGGGGGGTTTTGGAATCAGGAAGGAAAGGAAGGGGACAGCAGGGAGGGAGATCTGGAAAAGACAAAAGAGAACAAAACTCATGAATATCGTTCCTTTCCTGGCATTATACATACAGTAATTCCAAGTGCTACCTTAACCTCTACTAAATACCTGTAAAGAAAAATAATCCTTCAGGGGAGAAGTAGGCGATGGTAGATGATTGGATAGAGATGTTTCTGAAGTAATACAAAATCAAGAATGACATGTAACCTCCTGATATGCATGCATACCCCACAGTATAGTAACGTTTGTCTAAGGAAGTGATCACATACCCTTAGCTCACTCCGTGCATGCTTCACAAGGATCGAGAGTAAAAGAATACCACTCCAGATCAATCCCTGTTAATAAACGAGTCAAAGACAGTTGGATTAAACACCATGCATATCATACCCCATCCATCTACAGTGGAAATAAACAAATGATGTTGTCCCGGTGTTACCATCACACAAGGACGTTCTCCGTTACTGTGAAGCTCATTGAGCAGTAATCCAGTAAGGGAGCCAAGAGCTGTATGATCCCCTTCTTGTATTTGCAATGCGAAATAGAGACAAGGTAAATGTACTCAAAAGGGTTCCGTCGATTAATTAGCATTCACTTCCTCCGTCGGCCGACAATACCGACCGGGACAAATCCTTACTACTTGGAAGGGGAAACTGTTCCCGAACACAAACAAAACAAGCGTGTCTAGCGAGGCCGCTAACACGAACCACAAACGTATCCAAAAGACGACGGTAACTTTATACAGGTGCAAGCACCCTTACCGCACCCAACAACGTACCGATTCTTCAACGACAGCTCGGACCGGAGGAATTCCCGACACTGAGCGCTGTACGTCTTCCTCCTTATACTTCCGCGCTCAAGTCTCGTGAGACCCACAAAGGAGCATGGGAGTGGTAGTTCCCCACCGCTTCATGCCGGGAACCACAGTTCTGTACACAGCGCGAACATGACAGTACATCCCCTCCAAATGGAAGGCGATGTCAGGGCCCTGGTTTAGCAGGATGTCTCCTATGGAAAGCCGCCACCCGCGCCGGGGAATGAATCCCCGCAGCCGGCTCCCATGAATTTTCCTCCGGGCCGTATCCTTTCCAGGAAACCAAATACCATAGTTTACGTCCCCTGTACTTAGAATCCAACAGACTTCGGACCTCGTACTCGAGTTCACCATCCACCACCACCGGAGGAGGCCGAGAGTGACCCCGCACTCGAGATGGTTTTAACAGGGACACATGAAAGACCGGTGGTTCCGCAGATGAGAAGGGAGCCTCAGTTTCACAGCAACCGGATGCACCCTTTTAACAATGGTGTAGGGCCCAATGTACTTAGGGTTAAACATGCTGTGCTTCTTGAACCGTAGATTCCGTGTGGACAGCCACACCACATCCCCTCTACAATACAACGGACCCTGCCTCCGAAGTTTATCAGCAGCAGCCTTGTACTTGACTTTGACCTCCTCCAGATGGGACTGCGCCTTAGACAAAGTGTCACAAATGTGCACCACCCTACGCGCAACCTCAGGCAACGCAGGATCAGCATGCAGATGAACAAAAGGAAGGAATCTGGGATGCCTGCCATAGTTACAGCGGAAAGGCTCTCCACGGTGGAACCATGCGTGGCGTTGTTATATGCCACCTCTGCCAGCCATAAATGGTCCACCCAATCCTCCTTACACTGATCCACGTAACACCTCAGATATTGTTTGAGTGTCTGATACAGACGTTCCGTCTGCCCATCCGTCTGCGGATGAAAACTAGTAGAGAGTGCCGTCTGAATGTGTAGCATCGAACACCATTTCTTCCAGAATTGTGCCGTAAACTGCGTACACCTATCGGACACTATCACGCTGGGCAAGCCATGGAGACGTACCACCTGCGACATGAGCATCCCCGCTAGTTGACCAGCACAGGGTACCTGCGCACAAGCAATAAAGTGCCCCATTTTGGTCAAATAATCGACCACCACCAGAATCGCCGTACATCCTCGATCTCTGGGCAGGCCTACCACAAAATCCAAAGATATCCTATCCCAAGGATCAGAAGGAGTAGGAAGAGGTTGTATCAGGGCTTGTGGACAACCATGATCAGTCTTCATTCTAGCACATTGTTCGTAAGCGGAAACCCACTTCCCGACATCAAGTCTCAAGGAGGGCCACCAGAAATGTTGGAGTACTTGTTCAACAGTCTTGGCCACCCCTAAATGACCAGCACACGGAGAGTCATGGCACCATACAAAAACCTGCTTCCGTAACTGCACGTTAGGCACCAGTAACCGTTTGATATACAACGGGAGACCCCCATGCATGATCCATTCAGGATGTCTCTGAAGCCAAGTTTTCCAGGAAAATGAAGCAACGCCTCTCGCTACATCTTTCAAAAAGGTATCTGGTCGCATAGCACACAGGATCTTACCAGGGTAGATGATGCTGGCCACAGGAGCTCCTTCTGGAAGAACCACAGACGACTGACGGGTAAGAGCATCCGCCTTACGGTTCTCTGCTACAGGCCGATAAGTGATGACAAAATGAAACCCAGAAAAGAACATCATCCATCTAAGTTGTCTAGGGGAGAGATGACGTGCTGCCGTCATAAATTGCAGATTGCGGTGGTCCGTGTAAACAGTAACCACATGTCTGGCACCCATGAGAAAATGCCGCCACTCCAAGAAGGAGTCACGGACCGCCAACAGATCCTTCTCAGAGATATGGTAGTTCTTTATGGCAGCGTTAAGTTTCCGAGACATAAATGCCACCGGATGGAGTTGACCCATATCAGTGCTTCTTTGTGACAACACTGCTCCTATTGCCACCTCCGAAGAGTCAGCCTCCACCACATAGGCCTTGTCAGGATCAGGATGAGCCAAGGCAGGTGCCGACACAAAAGCCATCTTGAGAGCAGAGAACGCAGTCTGCGCCTCCTCGGTCCATTTGAACACAGTAGCTTTCTTTAGTAGGTGAGTGATAGGGGCCACCAATTTCGAAAACTGGTTAATGAAGCGCCTGTAAAAATTGGGAAAGCCAATGAAGCACTGGACATCACGGACATTGCATGGGACAGCCCAGTTCGTTACAGCCGAAACCTTGCGCTCTGCCATCTCTTGACCATCCGGACTCAGGATCACCCCCAGAAACTCCACAGAACTCACATGGAAATCGCAGTTACACAATTTACAATATAAGTTGTGCGCCTGAAGTATACTTAGCACAGTTTCCACATGGCTACGATGGAGTTCCTCAGACTCAGAGTACACCAGTATATCATCGATGTACATGTTGACACAATGATCCAAAATCTCGCGAAGAACATCATTAAGAAAGAACTGAAATGCTGCAGGGGCATTGCAGAGCCCTAACGGCATCACTAGGTACTCGAAAAGACCATACCTGGTTTTAAAGGCAGTCTTCCACTCGTCCCCCTGTCTCATCCTGACCAAGTGGTAAGCCCCTTTTAAGTCCAACTTGGTGAACACTGTAGCCTCTTAGACTTGTTCCAGTAAAACACTGATGAGTGGTAGAGGGTACCTGTTTTTTAATGTGATGGCGTTTAATGCGCGAAAATCCACACACGCCCTCAATTCCCCATTAGCTTTTGGAATAAAAAAAGGGGCGAGGCTGCTGTTGATTTGGACGGGCGAATGAAACCTAAACCTAACAATTTGTCAAGATAGGCCCTCAGATGAAGTGTCTCAGGTTCTGTCAACGCATAAATACGCCCACTAGGAACCACTGCCCCAGGTATCAGAACGATCTGGCAATCGTATTGCCTATGTGGGGGAAGCTCTTCCGCATGGGTTTCACTAAATACCTTTGCAAACTTAGAGTATGCTGCAGGGAGTATCACACATTATTCTGCCGCAGTAGCAATACTCTAGCAGGTATCAGAGATGCAGCATGACAGTGCTCCAAACAGTAGTCGGACTCCATGATCAAAGTTCTATTGCCCCAGTCTATGCTCGGATTATGTTTCTCCAACCAGGGTATACCAAATATCACTCCATACTAAGGGGCCCTGATCACGCTAAAGGATATCAGTTCAACATGTGCTTCCCCATACAATACCTCTAGTTCCTCAGTTTTATACTCAACGGGGCCAGTACACAGCCTTCTCCCATCCACCGCATAGATTACCTCAGGGGACTCGTTCTTTATCAATTCGATACCCTTACTCTGAGCTTCCTTGATGTCCATAAACATACCAGCTGTTGTTGAGGCTGCTCTGGTAGAACGAAAACGATTAACCTTGGGCTTCACGGGACACTCCCGTACAAAATGCCCACGTTTCCCACAATAAAGACAAAGACCCTGCTTGCGACGTGACTCTCTTTCAGCCGGAGTTAAAGTCGATCTAACAGCTCCTATATCCATTGGTTCAGGGGCAGAGGCCGAAGGCATCTCCGCCGGTTTGCTCCTCTCTCCAGGAGGTTTTCTACGTGTATCCCCTCTCCGTTCGCTCAGCCTATGATCAAGCCTCAATGTCAGATTAATCAAATCCTCAACAGTAGCAGGTTGAGGGTCAATCTAAGCTAAGACATCTTTTAGTTATAAATTTTTATTGAGCCGATAAGCATAGTAAGGCATCACATTACAGTGTACTTGTAACAGGTAAACCAATCGAAAAAGACAGGCAGGCACGTGTTCAGCATGTTGTGCGACATGGCAAAGGAGGTGGTTTCCTGATGAGAGCGTTTTGATGCTCAGAAGGCAAATGATAGGCAATATCAGCAAACAAGTCTGATCAAACAGTTCCCACAAACCCCTCCACCCCCCCAACTTCTCCTTCCGCCCCTCTCTCTCACCAGTGTGCCGTATGTGGGAGATCCATCGCTCTCCGGTCAAAGAAGAGTTGTTGTGATTACTCTTGAGGTTCCTGAGTTCCAGTGGTTTTATCCGTAAGGCGCAGCAATTGGAGATATTTCGGGCAAGTTATTTAATTGAACTCCTTAGATAGGAGAGATATAAACGGCTGCCAGATCTTTTGAAATGTATCTGTAGTCTGCGTGAGGGTAGCTTGGATGCGTTCCATGCCCAGGGTGAACCAGATCTTGTGTAGCCATCCTGTATGTAAATGTGTAGGCATTTATATAGCGCACTGCTACCCGTGGGCGTCCTGGCGCTTAGACCGCTGCGAAACCCTTCCTGGCTTCCCTGAGAGATGGTCCCTTACTGGGAATCTCCAGGGTGAGACCAGGCATCCCCGGCGGTCTGGTGGGGCCGTTAGTGAAGATGAGGCAAGCTAATGCCCAGAGTTGCCGAGTGTGATCGCTGATCAGAGTGGGCACCGAGGCGAGAGAATTATCGAGTCCGCTGACCCTGGTCCCGAAACCTGCCGCGCCAGGAATCGAACCCTGGTCCCGGGCCGTCCTCTGCTCTCAGGTCTGCCGCCTCTAACCAGTGAGCCACACATATGCGTGGGTTTGGTTGGCGATCCCCAGAGTGATAGAATGTGTTGTCTAGCTGCCTGCATGGCAATGCCCATCTGGCGACCCCGAGTAGATTTCAGGGGAAAAGTGAGTGCGTTCGGGAGTCCCAGGATGGCGTATGCAGGGAATCTTGGAATTTCGGTGCCAAAGGTTGCATCTATATCATTCAAAACCGTGTCCCAGTAACTTCGAACCTCTCCACATTCCCAGAGGATATGCGTCAAAGTGCCCTGTTCCCCGCACCCTCTCCAACATAGGTCACTCCGGGATGCATTGCCTCTGTGAAGCCGGACTGGGGTAAGGTGCCAATATGTCGCTAATTTCACGGCTGATTCCCTGCCCATTGTGTTGCGTGTGGTATGTGATGCCCTATAGTACACCTGGCTCCATTCCTTAGGTGTTAGTGTTCTGCCTAGTTCAGCTTCCCAAGTGTTCTGACCCGCTGTTTTGCTTAGCGCTAAAGGGGGTGTAAGCACTTTATATATGTCCGATATTAGATGTCGACCAGTATCTTTGGTCAGGAGCCATTTCTCGAAAGAGGTCAGTGGGCGTCCCACCAGGGTAACAATCGCAGGGTCAGTTAGCCAATGACGTAATTGAAAGTACTGAAAAAGATGAGGGTCTGTGATATCATAGCCTTGCTTGATGTCTGAAAGGGTGAGAAAGCCTTGCGTGTCAAAGAGGTCCCCTGCGCACTTGCATGCGGTGCCCCGCCATTTTGTGAAGGCGCGGGAGTTGTTGCCCGATGGAAATTCTGGGTTGTCTAAAATTGGGGTGAATGGAGAGGGAAATGTGGTCAGACCTCTTTTGACTTTAGTGACAGTGCGTGTTATAGGCGAGTTGGTGAGGTAAGTCGGTCGGTGTCTTCTGGGTAAAAGGGGATTCCCCAGAGGGGTCTTTGAGCCATGGCTCTATCCTTAAAGAGCCACCTTTTCTCTGATTCGAGTCTATACCATTCCACCAAGTATCTGAGTTGTGCGGCTTGGAAGTACTGTAGTAGGTTGGGGATCCCCAGGCCCCCCTCATCTATACCCCTGTGTACCAATTGTTTATGTAGATGCGCCCGCTTTCCCTCCCAGATAAAGTGATGTAGTGCTGCTTGTAGATCCGAGATGGTGCCCTTTGGGGAGCTACTGGGAGGGTCTGGAAGATATACAGGATTTTAGGCAGGGTTGACATTTTCACAGCCGCGACTCTTCCCAGAAGGGACAGAGGTTGCTTGGACCAGCGCGCAAAGTCCGCTCGGATCTGAGTGGTGAGGGACTTATAGTTGAGAACAACTGTCGATTCTGTCGAAGAGGTAAGGGTAATCCCTAAGTATGGGAGTTCTGTGGTTATTTGAAGGTCACAGCCATAGGTGGGGGCCAGTGTGTTAGGGCGAGCTTTTCCCCCCAACGGTAATATTAGGGATTTCCCTCTGTTGATCTTGAAGCCTGCGACAGTGCCAAACGTGTCCAATTCCTTCAAGAAGGCGGGCACCAAGTGGTTAGGTCTGTCAAGAGCAACTATGATGTCGTCTGCATAAAGGCTAATTGTACGTGGTTCTCCGCCAAAGGTGACACCATCAATGTCGGCGTTGTCTCGGATTTTCTGCGCCAAGGGTTCAATGTAGAGGGCAAACAGAAGGGGAGAGAGGTGGCAGCCCTGTCTCGTCCCACGTTGGATGTCAAAGGGGTCAGAGCGCATACCGCCCAGCCGGACCCGAGCTTGGGGGTGATAGTAATAGCTGGCGATCCAGGAACGAAAGCGGTCGCCAAGTCCGAAGTGTAGCAACACCTGCCCTAAGTATGTCCAGTAGACGCGGTCAAACGCTTTCTCCGCGTCTATGGCCACACGCACAGCATCGGATTCCTGGAAGTTTGCCTTATCTATTAGATGCAGCATTCTCTTGGTGTTATCGCTACATTGGCGATTGGGCACGAAGCCCGATTGGTCAGGTTCCAGGATTCCCGGTAGCAGCGGGCCCAGGCGTGCTGCTAGGACTCCGGTGAAGAGCTTTAGATCTAAGTTAAGCAAGGAGATCGGTCGGAATGCTGAGCAATGTGTCGGTTTCTTGCCCGGTTTGGGCAGGACGATCACTTCAGCTGCTAGCATATCAGGGGGAATGGAACCCGATCCCTCAAAAGAGTTAAAGAGCCAGGTGAGGACGGGAGCCGCTAGCTGGCAAAATGATTTGTAAAACCCCGCCGAGAAGCCATCTGGTCCGGGGGACTTCAGTGGGCGAAGTCGGGAGATAGCCGCCGTTACCTCCTCTAAGCGGATGGGGGTGTCCAGCGCGTTTGCACTGGTCTGGGACAGCTCTGTAATTGCCGCCGAGGACAGGTATGCTTCAATACCCCGGGGAGATGTCGTGTCTGCGCCGTACAGTGAGGCGTAGTAGGTTCGGAACGCGTTTGCGATCTGGGTTTCCTCAGTGAGGGTGTTCCCAGAGTCATCCGTGAGGTCAGTGATTTTCGTGCGTTGGGATTTCGCTTTGAGGGCGCTGGCTAACAACATAATATGTGTGTCGAAGGCGGAGCGCAGCAAATTCTGCCCTATCCGTGTCAAGGGAAGCCAATTGGGCTCTAGCAGCTTTCAATTGTCGCCATATCCGTGGAGCGCCTGTGCGGCTGTGTACCCTCTCTAATTCGGCAACCTGGGTCGTGAGTTCGAACCTTTTCTCTTTCCGATCCTTAGCCTCTTTGGCAGCAATCGCAATCAATTCCCTGCGAACCACTGATTTTAAGGCTCCCATAAGGCCGACAACGACACCTCCGGTGTGTCATTAATAGTCAGGTAGTCGACAATGCATTTATGTAGGCGTTCGTGAACTTCTGGTGGCTGTAACATGGTTTCACGGAGATGACATGCACCTCGGGGCCGGGAGGGTGTAGGGGCAGTGATTGTTAGTTCTATTGCGTCGTGGTCCGAAAGCGCTGCGGGCACAATGTCAATCTCAGCTAAGTTAGAGACCAACTCGGACGATCCTATGAAGTGGTCCAGCCTGGCGTAGGTATGGTGGACGTGGGAGTAGAAGGTGAATTGCATTGCGTTCGGGTGTGCGGTGCGCCACAGGTCTACCAGGCCCCTATCTCGCAGCCACTCCGCCCCCGTCTCAGTGATAGCGCCGGTATCCCCATAGCGGTGTCCTGATCTGTCTTTGTTGGTGTCCATGACTAAATTAAGGTCCCCCCCGATGAGCAAAAGTGTGTTGGATGATTGAAGAGATTCAGAGAGTGCGCTTTTCAGAAAGCCTTCCTGTCCCATGTTGGGAGCGTAAACTGACCCTATTGTAAGGCTCATGTGTCCAAGCTGGAAGGTGTGTGCGAGAAGACGGCCCTTAACCTCTCCTGCCTTGACCCCTATCGTCCCGCTAAAGTGTCTAGAGACTAAGATGGCCACCCCGGCTTTCTTTGTGGGAAGGGAACAAAAGAATTGTTGGGGAAAGGTGCGTGAGCGCATCCTGTGCCAATCCCTAGGCAAAAGGTGGGTCTCCTGTAGCAAACAGAGGTCGGCCCTGGAGTTGAACAGCGTCCAGCACAGCAGTGTCCCCTCTCTCAACAGTTGGGGAATAGATTGGGCAGAGTGAGAGGAGCACCGACTGCTGCACGTTGCATAGAGAGTGTGTGTGTGTTCTCGGCGTGTCTGTGCACAACTTTAGAAACGCCCGAAGGGTGAGGTGTAGTACTGAGTTACGGATATATGACGTGGCTGTTCTATTAGTGTCAGTTCCCCCCGGCACACTGGTTCCAACCCCAACTCCCACCCCAACTGTACCCCCAAAACACCCCATTCGCTCACGGTCAAACTCCATGGAGTAAAACTGCTGCTAACAATCCCCCCCACCCCCCTCCCACTTCCCAAGCCCCAACACCCAAATGTGAATAGGTATAGTCCCAGTCCTGTTAGTCCACACAGGCCTGTGGTAAAAGTCTTCATCCAGATCATGTCCAGTGGCAGTCGCATCGGCCCCCCGCCCGATTCCCACCCCCCTCATGGGGATGAGGCAAGCTGTGAATGATCTCCCTGAGAATGCAGCCTTCAACCAAAGGAAGAAGTCTCTTTGGCCACCTCCGCCACCGCCGTCGCTCGCTCCTGCGTGATAATAGAGGCATCCGGCTTCAGGTGGTGCGAGGGTGACCGCCTGCGGCTCACAGTCTGCCAGTCCCCCTTAGAAGGCCTCTGAGATGAGCTTGGAGTGGGCTCATCAACGTCATGTTCAAGGCCTAGGAGGGTGCAAGTGTCTTTAAGCGAGCGCAGCTGGTGTAGCTTCCCGTTCCATTTGAATATTAGTCTAAACGGGTGGCCCCAGGAATACGGAGTTTCATGTTGCCGTAGGAAGTCCGTTGCCTTCCGGAATTCTTTGCGTTTTTGCAGGGTGATGGACGACAAGTCCTGATACAAGGCTATAAAGTTACCTTGGAATTGAAGAGGTTGGGCCCGCCGTGCTTCTCGGAGGATCCGCTCCTTCAGTGGGAAGTCGGGTAGGAAGACCAATATGTCTGGTGGCGGAGCGGAGGAGCGTCTAGGCAACTCAACCCTGTCCGCCCTGTCGATGCGCATCTCAAAGTCTGCTGGTTCTCCGAAAACGGACCTGAATAAGGTTTGCAGGTAGCCAGTGACATCAGACCCCTCCGTTTTCTGAGGAACTCCCCTATGTTGTTCCGACGGGAGCGGTTCTCAAGGTCTTCCGCATGGGCTTGGAGGTCCATCTGCTGGTCAGTGAGCCGCACTATTTCTTGCTGGAGGTGCGTTATTTCCATGCTTCTGGACTGATCTGCTTCCTCAACTCCCACCACTCGTTCCCCAAGGCCCACCACGTCTCGTCTGAGCTCTCGGACCTCTTCCTACTTTAAGGACCTGAAATCGTCCCTAAGGGAGTTAAATAGCATCTCCAGGAATGTTCTAGTGATGGGCGACTGGTCATCTGCCGGCACAGGCGTTAATTTTGCGGCCGACGGAGAGGGTGGGTCTTTGCTGGGTTTCGGCTGAGTTTTGGCCAAGAGTTCTGGGAGCGTCTGCGACCCCCTCTTCCCTCACTGTCCCGCCATGTTGTAACCGGGGCCCCAGCGGTTCGTGAGCTCGTTAGTTGGGGTGTCGGGGCATGTCTACTTGAGTGCAAAGGTGAGTCTGGCAATCCCGGGGGGGGGCTGTCACCTCTCCGTCCCTGGCGACCCGGCCCGCGGATGGTGTGGTAGTGTCCCCCCTGTAGTGATCGGTGGAGTGGTCGCTTAGAAGTCCGCTTCAGGGAGCAGCCAGGCAGTGGACCAATGTGGTGGCGTGTACTAGTGGGTACGGTCGCCGTGTCCCGGGGCAACGCTGGGGCGGCTTGGGCCCAGGCGCGGGTGTACCCACTCCGTTGTACTTAAGGTGTAATCTGTAGGCCTCAGGGTTCCCCAACGCTGGAGGCACGATTTCACCCCCTGAGTCCCGTGGCGAAGCCCACCTCCGCTCTCCTCACCTGGGTGTAACTGCTCCGTGTGGTGGCTCAGGGGTGGTCTCTCCACACAGTCGTGGCCTTGCGGCGCCCCACGGTACCGCCGGGCTGTGTCCGATCAGTCTCCCCACGCAGGTCCGGTCCTCCAGCACCGCCCAGACCAGTGGTGTGCAGCCTCGGCGTGCTCCGTTGACCCTGGTGACGCTGTATAACTTTACAGTCCGTTATTACTGCATAGGCTGCCACTAACTCTCCAGCACTTGTCCTCATGCACGACCCATCCACATAGAGTGTTACATCAGGATCTAGGAGTGCAACATCTGTTAGGTCTTGTCTTGGTTTTGTCACTATGTCGATCATTTCCACACAGTCATGTTGTGTCGTGTCATCTGAGCTTGAGGGCAAAAGGGTAGCAGGATTCAACACGTTGCATCGTCTGATCTCTATGTGTGGCTGAAAGAGCGTTAGTTCGTATCCTGTCAGTCTTTCTACAGTCAGGTGTTGGGTCTGTGTTCTGTTCAGAAGGACTTCCACAGCATGTGGTACTTGTACTATCAGGGGATGTCCTAACACTATTGAATCACTTTGTCTTATGGCCAGGGCTGTAGCCGCAACGGATTTCAGACATGCAGGCAAGGCTTGTGCTACGGGGTCCAATGTGCTAGAAAAATAAGCACAGGGTCTGTGTCTTCCTGCTTGGTCTTGTGTGAGGACGGATAGTGCTGTTCCGTCACATTCTGTTACAAACAGGGTAAAAGGCTTGCTATAGTTCGGGGTGCCAGAACTGGTGCTTGACACAGAGCTAGTTTCAGAGCTTCAAATGCTTGGGAGTGTTCCGATGTCCAAGGGAGAGTTGTATGAGTGGCTGCTTCCACTGTGGTTAGCTGTATGAGTGGCTTGACTATGTGGGCATACTGAGGGATCCATTGTCTGCAATATGAAGTGAGATCAATGAATGCGCGAACTTCTTTCTGTGACTTTGGCTGTGAAATTGTCGAAATCAGTTGGATTCGTTCTTGTGTTAGTTGCCTGCCCTCTTTCGACAGCAAATGTCCTAAGTAAGCTACTTGCTGTGTGCAGAACTGTAATTTTGAGGGAGACACCTTGTGACCTTTGCTGTCAGGAAATGTAGGACTGTGAGAGATGCTTTTTCACATTCTGGTTCTGTCCTAGCTGTGATGAGGATGTCATCTACGTACTGTATCAATGCTGTGTTGGTAGGCATATTGATACTGTCAAGTTGTCTTTTTAGTGCTTGGCTGTAGATGCTTGGACTTTCTGTATAGCCTTGGGGAGCTCTAGTGAACCTGAAGCTTCGTCCTTTTAAACTGAATCCAAAAAGATATTGACTGTCGGGATGTATAGGAATGCTGAAAAACACATTCTTCAAGTCGATGACTGTGAAAAATGCAGCTTCGGGATCTATGGCAGTCAATAGTGAAGAAATATCTGGGACCACCGGATATTGTGGGATCATACATTTGTTCAGTTCTCGGAGATCAACCACCAGTCGGTAGACCGGGGGTGCCTGAGAGTCAGTCCTTTTGAGGACCGGAAGAACTGGAGAATTGCAAACATTTGAATCAGTCTCGATCACCACACCATGCTCTATGAGTTCTTGGATTATTTTTAGTAAGGCTTGTTCAGCCTCGGGTGGAATCTTATATTGTCGTATATGGGGTAGGACTACACCCTCCTTGAGTGTGACCTGATGTGGGGTGATGTCCATGTAACCGACATCAGTCGAGCTTTTTGCCCACAAATGTTGTGGGATGCCTTTTAGTCTGGGGTCGAATTCTTTGACTGTGAAATGTCCTTTGAAATCTCGTAGGAATAATTGTACTCCTTCCGGTGAACAGCATATCACTGCTCCTAGTTTTTTGAGTGTCTTGATTCCTAGTAAATTCTCTGGGCACGTTTCTGTAAGGACCAAATCAGTAGTACGTGTCAGAGGACCCACTCCTAAAGAGACTTGTTCAGATACTTTGTTTATGATCGGTTTTCCTGAAAAGCCCAGAGATATATTATGTGAGCCAGAGAGAGGAACCTCTGGGACTTCCTTATGACTTATGGTAGTCCTACTTGCCCCTGTGTCGATGAGGAATTTTCTGTCTTGTCCCAGTAAGTGAGCTTGTACATATGGACCTTTCTGATCTACTGGAACTGGGATAAGGGGCAAGTCACTTTCTCTCTCAAGGCTGTCTCATACATATGGCTCAAAATCGGGGTAATCTGACTGTACGCTCTGGTACATCTGCGTGGCAGCAGCAGGTGTCTGAACCTGTGGCGGCGCAATGGTTTGAGGCTGCTGAGTGTTACCTGTTCTAGGAGTGTGAGGGCGTTCTTTCGTCTTTCCTGTCGCGTTGTTGTGTTACAGAACTGGACATTCCCTCACAAAATGGCCCTGCTGCTTGCAGTAGTTGCAAGTATCTTTATTGGCCCCCACATTACCTTTGGGGCCCGTATTTACTGGTGCCATCTGTGCAACCAGTACCTTCATTTTTGTGTCTTTTACTCTTTTCTTTTCCTGTTCCTGTTCCTCCCTTATTCTGTGTTGGTGGTACTGTAACATCTGTAACATTTGTGAAGGACTATTCGCTTGCCAGGTACTCTCAATTTTCAGCACTCTATTTCTGATGGGGGGTAAGGCGTTGACCACCAATTTGGACACAAAAAGATGAGGATATGCCTGGCTGCTATGTGCGAGACCACTATTTATAGAGAAACATTTCTCTAATCTGGTGTAGTAATCACCTGTATCCTCGTCTGGCTTTTGTTTACAGGCAGAAATGGCATCCCAATCTTCCTTTTTCTTTGTCAACAACAGAGGCAAGTCCTGTATGAGGAGACTGGGCAGTTCTCTTATGCGCTCACCTAGACCTTCACCTGGTTTTCTGTCTGTCTCTTCTTGTTCTAGGGCAGACCACGTGATCTTTTTACCACCCACCTCCCAATCCTTTTCTTTCAATTTGTCAAATATTCCTGTTGGTAGAATTACTTTAAGGAGTATTATTATATCTGGATATGTAAAACTACCCATTTGGAGGATATCTTTCAACTCTCTATGGAATCCTCCGGGATCTTTTTCGTGAGAGGGCACCATCTTTTTCATTTCCAATATCTCTAATTTGGTGAGGGGAGTATACACATGTATTCGTTGCAGTGTACCATCTGGCTGGGATATGGGGTGGACTTCTCGTAAAGGATATTGGCCTATACTGTAAGGTTCATGATCTGATGAGGCTAAGGTAAGTTGCAGGAAACGGAGGAGTAGGTCCAGAATGGTGTTGATCAATTCCGGTCCCCGAGACCTTCATCTATCTGTCACTATTTCCTGTAACAATTTGTATAGCTTATCTGGTCGGTTGGAGTTATTCTCGTATAAGGTAGCTAGGTGTTGGACCATATAAATACCTGCTAGTCGTTGTTCTGCTCGGGGAAGAGCCAAAAACATTTGCGCTACTATATCTGGGCCATATACCCGGTGCTGTGATATCCAATGGGTGGCAGACCGGGCCAATTCTTTTTCTTGCTGGGTAAGGGGAGGCTCATTGTCCATCCATTCATCTAGGGCTCTTTCCGTGGACTGAAAAAGATCTGCCGAAGAAGGGTCTAATCTTTTAATTTACTGCAACATTCGCGGGGTTCGCCACTTGGAGCCAGAACAATGTCGCGCTACACCCAGGAAATTCATTCTATCTAGTGTCGGACTCTCATCTTCCTCTGAGTCGTCCTCTTGTGTGACTTTCTCAGAGTGAATAGTGACAATTTTCTTAACCAGTCTTTTAGTTATTTTGTCGATCTGGTGTCCCAGATCGTGTGCTCCTCTGTGTATCTGATCGCTTAGATCTATTAATTCAGAGTCTACGCTTCCATTACCCGGGTCAAGTCAAGTCAAGAGATTTATATAGCGCGCTACATACCCATAGGGTCTCAAGGCGCTTGAGGAAGGGTGGGGAATTACTTGTTGAATATCCAAGTTTTAAGTTGCTTTCTGAATGCTAGGTGGTTCTGAGTAAGGCGAAGGTGAGTGGTAAGAGAGTTCCAAGTTTTAGCTGCCAGGTAGGAGAAGGATCTACCTCCCATGGTGGTTTTGTTGATGCGAGGTACAGTGGCAAGTGCTTGGTTGGAGGATCATAGCTAACGGGAGGGTGTGTAGAAGGACAGTCGTGTGTTGAGGCATTCGGGTTCAAGTTCGTAAAGTGCTTTGTGTGCGTGGGTTAGGAGGCGGAAAGTAATCCTCTTATTTACGGGGAGCCAGTGGAGGTTTTTCAGGTGACCAGAGATGTGTTCTTTACGCGGGATGTCTAGTATGAGCCTGGCTGAAGCGTTCTGGATGCGTTGGAGTTTTTTCTGGAGTTTTGCGGTGGTACCGGCGTATAGGGTATTTCCGTAGTCCAGGCGGCTCGTAACCAGTGCGTGGGTGACCGTTTTATGAGTTTCGGTGGGGATCCAGCGAAATGTTTTTTTGAGCATGCGAAGAATGTTGAAGCAAGATGATGAAACGGCGTTGACTTGTCTGGTCATCGAGAGTGAGGAGTCCAGGATGACGCCCAGGTTCCGTGCGTGGTCTGTCAGGATGGGTGCTTTTCCAAGGGCCTCTGGCCACCAATAGTCATCCCAGGCGGAGGGGGAGGTGCCTAAGAGGAGGACTTCTGTTTTGTCTGAGTTCAGTTTTAGACGGCTGTGCTTCATCCACTCGGCTACTTCTTTCATTCCTTCATGTAGGTTGGTTTTGGCGGTGTTAGGGTCTTTGGTGAGTGAGAGGATCAGTTGAGTGTCGTCAGCGTAGGAGATGATGTTGAGGTTGTGTTGGTGAGCGATGGCCGCAAGGGGGCTCATGTATACGTTGAAGAGGGTGGGGCTGAGAGAAGATCCTTGTGGCATGCCACAAATGACTTCAGTGGCCTCTGACTTGAATGGTGGGAGGCGGACTCTCTGGGTTCTTCTGGTGAGGAACGAGGTGATCCATTCCAGTGCTTTTCCTTGGATTCCGACGTTTCTGAGGCGCTGTAGAAGGGTGCTATGACAGACTGTGTCGAAGGCAGCGGAGAGGTCGAGGAGGATGAGGGCGACTGTGTCTCCGTTGTCCAGTAGAGTTCGAATGTCGTCTGTTGCAGCGATGAGTGCGGTCTCAGTGCTGTGTTTGGCTCTGAATCCAGACTGTGAGGAGTCGAGGGATTTGTTGGTTTCGAGGAAGGCGGCGAGCTGGTTGTTGACAGCTTTCTCGATGACTTTGGCAGGGAATGGAAGAAGCGAGATGGGGCGGTAGTTTTTGAGTTCGGTGGGGTCAGCTGTGGGTTTTTTCAGAAGGGTGCTGAGTTCTGCGTGTTTCCAGCTTTCCGGGAAGGTGGCGGAGTTGAGGGAGCAGTTGATGACATCTCGGAGGTGTGGTGCTATGATGGAGTCTGCTTTGTTGAAGATGTGGTGAGGGCATGGGTCAGTTGGGGATCCTGAGTGGATGGAGTTCATCAGGCGGATGATGTCCTCAGTGGAGATTGGGTTCCAGTCATTAAGGATGTTCAAGGGGGGTGAAGGTCCTGCAGAAGGTTGGGTGGGCTGGTCTCCGGGTCAGTTGTCGAAGCTGTTGTGGATGTCTGCGATTTTGTTGTGGAAGAATGAAGCTAGGGAGTCGCAGAGGGCTTGGGAGGGGGTGATGTCGTTGGAGTTGGCAGATGGGTTGGTAAATTCTTTGACGATGTTGAATAATTCCTTGCTGTTGTGGGCGTTGTTGTCTAGTCGGTCTTTGAATGCGGCTTTCTTGGCAGACCGGATTAGTTGGTGGTGTATGCGGATGGCGTTTTTGAAGGCGTCCCTGGTGCTGGTGTTTGGGTCTTTTTTCCAGGTCTTCTCGAGGGAGCGACAGAGTTTCTTCGATTTCGTTGAACCAGGAGGCGTTTTTGCTGCCTAGTTTGATTTGAGGTTTTTTCTAAGGTGCTAGGATGTCGGCGCTGTTGGATAGCCATTGGGTGAGGTTAATGGCTGCTTGGTCGGGGTTTGAGGAGTGGGCGGGGGGTTTAGAAGAAGCGATGAGGAGATCTGGTCGATGGTGATTTTGTTCCAATTTCTTCGCAGGGTGGGTTGAGGATGGTAGTGGATTGTGGTCTTATTGTAGATAAAGTGAACGCAGCTGTGGTCCGTCCAATGAAGAGCTGTGGTGTGACTGAATGAGACATGTTTGCTGGAGGTGAAGATAGGGTCGAGTGTGTGACCTGCAATGTGGGTGGGGGTAGAGACAAGTTGTTTGAGTCCGAGGTCGGCGAGATTGTCCAGAAGGGTGGTGGCGCTGCTGTCATTGCTCTTTTCCAGGTGAAAATTGAGGTCTCCCAATAGAATGTAGTCCTCGGAGGGGAGGGCGAGTGCGGTGATAAAGTCAATGATGTTGTCACTGAATTGTGCACGGGGTCCTGGGGGCCGGTAGAGGAGGGTGCCTCTGAGTGTGGTCTTGGGGTCGGTGTGGATCTGGAAGTGGAGGTGTTCGGCGCTGGCAAGGTTGACGTCTGAGCTGGTTGAGATGCGGATGGAGTTCTTATGGACTATAGCGATGCCTCCTCCTGTTTGCTTGATGCGGTCCTTACGGATGATCTTGTATCCTTCCGGGATGGCAATGGTGATGTCTGGGGCTGAAGAGGCATTCATCCATGTATCTGTTAGGAAGGCGACGTCCGGAGAGATGGTGTCTAGTAGGTTCCAGAGGTCGATGGCGTGTCTGTGGACCGAGCGGGTGTTGAGCAGGATGCATTTTAGGTGGTTGGTGTCAGGTCTCTGTTTGGTGTTGGTGGATGAGGAGTTGGTTTTGGTGCCGTCGAACTTGCAGGAGTTGTAAGAGAAGGGTCCATGGGTGTGTCCAGGAGCGGCTTGGACGTAGTTGGGGGAATGGCCGGGGTTAAGGGCTAGGAGGGTGGTGGCATCGTAAGTGATGCGAGTGGGCTGGGCATTGCGGGAACCAGGGGGTCTGGTGCTGGGCGCGGTCTTGGCGCGGACGGGCGTAGACGGGCTTACCTTTGGCGCACCTTCGGCGCGGCCGCAGCGCGTGGACGCTGCGCGTTGGGGCATCAGTCATAAATGGAGAGAGGAGGGGGCGGAGCGAGGGAGGGGCTGCAGGGAGGTGTGATCGTCGTGGAGGGGCGGGCTGGCAGGCACAACAACAAACAAAATGGCCGGAAGTAATTCACAACAAATATTTCAAGATCGGTAGCCAGGGAAAAGAAACGTGCAAGTGGGCAGAGGCACAGTTAAACTTGTAAGCGGGCTGACACAACAATAGGCACAAGCGCAGCAGGCAATTTGCTTTCAAAATCGCGCAGCTTAAATGATCATAAAAGTGAAATAATGAAAATCACTCGCGTGATGTGGGCACGAGAATGCTACTAAGCGTCACCAAAATGCGTAGCACAAATGCCAAGGGTGCAATCAAGAAGCTAGCGCTACGATACCCAGAGTTCAGGGAGCCTGGGGGAGCGACCGGAGCTGCCTGAGGCAGGAAAGTCACAGAGGAGGCACAGGCGGGTCAGCACTCTACAGTCCGTGGGAGGGAGGGGCTGCAGGGAGGTGTGACCGTGGTGGAGGGGCGGGCTGGCAGGCACAACAACAAACAAAATGGCCGGAAGTAATTCACAACAAATATTTCAAGATCGGCAGCCAGGGAAAAGAAACGTGCAAGTGGGCAGAGGCACAGTTAAACTTGTAAGCGGGCTGACACAACAATAGGCACAAGCGCAGCAGGCAATTTGCTTTCAAAATCGCGCAGCTTAAATGATAATAAAAGTGAAATAATGAAAATCACTCGCGTGATGTGGGCACGAGAATGCTACTAAGCGTCACCAAAATGCGTAGCACAAATGCCAAGGGTGCAATCAAGAAGCTAGCACTACGATACCCAGAGTTCAGGGAGCCTGGGGGAGCGACCGGAGCTGCCCGAGGCCTAGTTCCCGGATCAGACAATTTATGATGAACCGCAGGAGCAGTCCTCTGATGGGAACTTTTCTGTTTTTCATGACCTGGACCAGAGTATCCAGACCTTCACCTGTCCGTTGTAACCGGGGCCCCAGCGGTTCGTGAGCTCGTTAGTTGGGGTGTCGGGGCATGTCTACTTGAGTGCAAAGGTGAGTCTGGCAATCCCGGGGGGGGGCTGTCACCTCTCCGTCCCTGGCGACCCGGCCCGCGGATGGTGTGGTAGTGTCCCCCCTGTAGTGATCGGTGGAGTGGTCGCTTAGAAGTCCGCTTCAGGGAGCAGCCAGGCAGTGGACCAATGTGGTGGCGTGTACTAGTGGGTACGGTCGCCGTGTCCCGGGGCAACGCTGGGGCGGCTTGGGCCCAGGCGCGGGTGTACCCACTCCGTTGTACTTAAGGTGTAATCTGTAGGCCTCAGGGTTCCCCAACGCTGGAGGCACGATTTCACCCCCTGAGTCCCGTGGCGAAGCCCACCTCCGCTCTCCTCACCTGGGTGTAACTGCTCCGTGTGGTGGCTCAGGGGTGGTCTCTCCACACAGTCGTGGCCTTGCGGCGCCCCACGGTACCGCCGGGCTGTGTCCGATCAGTCTCCCCACGCAGGTCCGGTCCTCCAGCACCGCCCAGACCAGTGGTGTGCAGCCTCGGCGTGCTCCGTTGACCCTGGTGACGCTGTATAACTTTACAGTCCGTTATTACTGCATAGGCTGCCACTAACTCTCCAGCACTTGTCCTCATGCACGACCCATCCACATAGAGTGTTACATCAGGATCTAGGAGTGCAACATCTGTTAGGTCTTGTCTTGGTTTTGTCACTATGTCGATCATTTCCACACAGTCATGTTGTGTCGTGTCATCTGAGCTTGAGGGCAAAAGGGTAGCAGGATTCAACACGTTGCATCGTCTGATCTCTATGTGTGGCTGAAAGAGCGTTAGTTCGTATCCTGTCAGTCTTTCTACAGTCAGGTGTTGGGTCTGTGTTCTGTTCAGAAGGACTTCCACAGCATGTGGTACTTGTACTATCAGGGGATGTCCTAACACTATTGAATCACTTTGTCTTATGGCCAGGGCTGTAGCCGCAACGGATTTCAGACATGCAGGCAAGGCTTGTGCTACGGGGTCCAATGTGCTAGAAAAATAAGCACAGGGTCTGTGTCTTCCTGCTTGGTCTTGTGTGAGGACGGATAGTGCTGTTCCGTCACATTCTGTTACAAACAGGGTAAAAGGCTTGCTATAGTTCGGGGTGCCAGAACTGGTGCTTGACACAGAGCTAGTTTCAGAGCTTCAAATGCTTGGGAGTGTTCCGATGTCCAAGGGAGAGTTGTATGAGTGGCTGCTTCCACTGTGGTTAGCTGTATGAGTGGCTTGACTATGTGGGCATACTGAGGGATCCATTGTCTGCAATATGAAGTGAGATCAATGAATGCGCGAACTTCTTTCTGTGACTTTGGCTGTGAAATTGTCGAAATCAGTTGGATTCGTTCTTGTGTTAGTTGCCTGCCCTCTTTCGACAGCAAATGTCCTAAGTAAGCTACTTGCTGTGTGCAGAACTGTAATTTTGAGGGAGACACCTTGTGACCTTTGCTGTCAGGAAATGTAGGACTGTGAGAGATGCTTTTTCACATTCTGGTTCTGTCCTAGCTGTGATGAGGATGTCATCTACGTACTGTATCAATGCTGTGTTGGTAGGCATATTGATACTGTCAAGTTGTCTTTTTAGTGCTTGGCTGTAGATGCTTGGACTTTCTGTATAGCCTTGGGGAGCTCTAGTGAACCTGAAGCTTCGTCCTTTTAAACTGAATCCAAAAAGATATTGACTGTCGGGATGTATAGGAATGCTGAAAAACACATTCTTCAAGTCGATGACTGTGAAAAATGCAGCTTCGGGATCTATGGCAGTCAATAGTGAAGAAATATCTGGGACCACCGGATATTGTGGGATCATACATTTGTTCAGTTCTCGGAGATCAACCACCAGTCGGTAGACCGGGGGTGCCTGAGAGTCAGTCCTTTTGAGGACCGGAAGAACTGGAGAATTGCAAACATTTGAATCAGTCTCGATCACCACACCATGCTCTATGAGTTCTTGGATTATTTTTAGTAAGGCTTGTTCAGCCTCGGGTGGAATCTTATATTGTCGTATATGGGGTAGGACTACACCCTCCTTGAGTGTGACCTGATGTGGGGTGATGTCCATGTAACCGACATCAGTCGAGCTTTTTGCCCACAAATGTTGTGGGATGCCTTTTAGTCTGGGGTCGAATTCTTTGACTGTGAAATGTCCTTTGAAATCTCGTAGGAATAATTGTACTCCTTCCGGTGAACAGCATATCACTGCTCCTAGTTTTTTGAGTGTCTTGATTCCTAGTAAATTCTCTGGGCACGTTTCTGTAAGGACCAAATCAGTAGTACGTGTCAGAGGACCCACTCCTAAAGAGACTTGTTCAGATACTTTGTTTATGATCGGTTTTCCTGAAAAGCCCAGAGATATATTATGTGAGCCAGAGAGAGGAACCTCTGGGACTTCCTTATGACTTATGGTAGTCCTACTTGCCCCTGTGTCGATGAGGAATTTTCTGTCTTGTCCCAGTAAGTGAGCTTGTACATATGGACCTTTCTGATCTACTGGAACTGGGATAAGGGGCAAGTCACTTTCTCTCTCAAGGCTGTCTCATACATATGGCTCAAAATCGGGGTAATCTGACTGTACGCTCTGGTACATCTGCGTGGCAGCAGCAGGTGTCTGAACCTGTGGCGGCGCAATGGTTTGAGGCTGCTGAGTGTTACCTGTTCTAGGAGTGTGAGGGCGTTCTTTCGTCTTTCCTGTCGCGTTGTTGTGTTACAGAACTGGACATTCCCTCACAAAATGGCCCTGCTGCTTGCAGTAGTTGCAAGTATCTTTATTGGCCCCCACATTACCTTTGGGGCCCGTATTTACTGGTGCCATCTGTGCAACCAGTACCTTCATTTTTGTGTCTTTTACTCTTTTCTTTTCCTGTTCCTGTTCCTCCCTTATTCTGTGTTGGTGGTACTGTAACATCTGTAACATTTGTGAAGGACTATTCGCTTGCCAGGTACTCTCAATTTTCAGCACTCTATTTCTGATGGGGGGTAAGGCGTTGACCACCAATTTGGACACAAAAAGATGAGGATATGCCTGGCTGCTATGTGCGAGACCACTATTTATAGAGAAACATTTCTCTAATCTGGTGTAGTAATCACCTGTATCCTCGTCTGGCTTTTGTTTACAGGCAGAAATGGCATCCCAATCTTCCTTTTTCTTTGTCAACAACAGAGGCAAGTCCTGTATGAGGAGACTGGGCAGTTCTCTTATGCGCTCACCTAGACCTTCACCTGGTTTTCTGTCTGTCTCTTCTTGTTCTAGGGCAGACCACGTGATCTTTTTACCACCCACCTCCCAATCCTTTTCTTTCAATTTGTCAAATATTCCTGTTGGTAGAATTACTTTAAGGAGTATTATTATATCTGGATATGTAAAACTACCCATTTGGAGGATATCTTTCAACTCTCTATGGAATCCTCCGGGATCTTTTTCGTGAGAGGGCACCATCTTTTTCATTTCCAATATCTCTAATTTGGTGAGGGGAGTATACACATGTATTCGTTGCAGTGTACCATCTGGCTGGGATATGGGGTGGACTTCTCGTAAAGGATATTGGCCTATACTGTAAGGTTCATGATCTGATGAGGCTAAGGTAAGTTGCAGGAAACGGAGGAGTAGGTCCAGAATGGTGTTGATCAATTCCGGTCCCCGAGACCTTCATCTATCTGTCACTATTTCCTGTAACAATTTGTATAGCTTATCTGGTCGGTTGGAGTTATTCTCGTATAAGGTAGCTAGGTGTTGGACCATATAAATACCTGCTAGTCGTTGTTCTGCTCGGGGAAGAGCCAAAAACATTTGCGCTACTATATCTGGGCCATATACCCGGTGCTGTGATATCCAATGGGTGGCAGACCGGGCCAATTCTTTTTCTTGCTGGGTAAGGGGAGGCTCATTGTCCATCCATTCATCTAGGGCTCTTTCCGTGGACTGAAAAAGATCTGCCGAAGAAGGGTCTAATCTTTTAATTTACTGCAACATTCGCGGGGTTCGCCACTTGGAGCCAGAACAATGTCGCGCTACACCCAGGAAATTCATTCTATCTAGTGTCGGACTCTCATCTTCCTCTGAGTCGTCCTCTTGTGTGACTTTCTCAGAGTGAATAGTGACAATTTTCTTAACCAGTCTTTTAGTTATTTTGTCGATCTGGTGTCCCAGATCGTGTGCTCCTCTGTGTATCTGATCGCTTAGATCTATTAATTCAGAGTCTACGCTTCCATTACCCGGGTCAAGTCAAGTCAAGAGATTTATATAGCGCGCTACATACCCATAGGGTCTCAAGGCGCTTGAGGAAGGGTGGGGAATTACTTGTTGAATATCCAAGTTTTAAGTTGCTTTCTGAATGCTAGGTGGTTCTGAGTAAGGCGAAGGTGAGTGGTAAGAGAGTTCCAAGTTTTAGCTGCCAGGTAGGAGAAGGATCTACCTCCCATGGTGGTTTTGTTGATGCGAGGTACAGTGGCAAGTGCTTGGTTGGAGGATCATAGCTAACGGGAGGGTGTGTAGAAGGACAGTCGTGTGTTGAGGCATTCGGGTTCAAGTTCGTAAAGTGCTTTGTGTGCGTGGGTTAGGAGGCGGAAAGTAATCCTCTTATTTACGGGGAGCCAGTGGAGGTTTTTCAGGTGACCAGAGATGTGTTCTTTACGCGGGATGTCTAGTATGAGCCTGGCTGAAGCGTTCTGGATGCGTTGGAGTTTTTTCTGGAGTTTTGCGGTGGTACCGGCGTATAGGGTATTTCCGTAGTCCAGGCGGCTCGTAACCAGTGCGTGGGTGACCGTTTTATGAGTTTCGGTGGGGATCCAGCGAAATGTTTTTTTGAGCATGCGAAGAATGTTGAAGCAAGATGATGAAACGGCGTTGACTTGTCTGGTCATCGAGAGTGAGGAGTCCAGGATGACGCCCAGGTTCCGTGCGTGGTCTGTCAGGATGGGTGCTTTTCCAAGGGCCTCTGGCCACCAATAGTCATCCCAGGCGGAGGGGGAGGTGCCTAAGAGGAGGACTTCTGTTTTGTCTGAGTTCAGTTTTAGACGGCTGTGCTTCATCCACTCGGCTACTTCTTTCATTCCTTCATGTAGGTTGGTTTTGGCGGTGTTAGGGTCTTTGGTGAGTGAGAGGATCAGTTGAGTGTCGTCAGCGTAGGAGATGATGTTGAGGTTGTGTTGGTGAGCGATGGCCGCAAGGGGGCTCATGTATACGTTGAAGAGGGTGGGGCTGAGAGAAGATCCTTGTGGCATGCCACAAATGACTTCAGTGGCCTCTGACTTGAATGGTGGGAGGCGGACTCTCTGGGTTCTTCTGGTGAGGAACGAGGTGATCCATTCCAGTGCTTTTCCTTGGATTCCGACGTTTCTGAGGCGCTGTAGAAGGGTGCTATGACAGACTGTGTCGAAGGCAGCGGAGAGGTCGAGGAGGATGAGGGCGACTGTGTCTCCGTTGTCCAGTAGAGTTCGAATGTCGTCTGTTGCAGCGATGAGTGCGGTCTCAGTGCTGTGTTTGGCTCTGAATCCAGACTGTGAGGAGTCGAGGGATTTGTTGGTTTCGAGGAAGGCGGCGAGCTGGTTGTTGACAGCTTTCTCGATGACTTTGGCAGGGAATGGAAGAAGCGAGATGGGGCGGTAGTTTTTGAGTTCGGTGGGGTCAGCTGTGGGTTTTTTCAGAAGGGTGCTGAGTTCTGCGTGTTTCCAGCTTTCCGGGAAGGTGGCGGAGTTGAGGGAGCAGTTGATGACATCTCGGAGGTGTGGTGCTATGATGGAGTCTGCTTTGTTGAAGATGTGGTGAGGGCATGGGTCAGTTGGGGATCCTGAGTGGATGGAGTTCATCAGGCGGATGATGTCCTCAGTGGAGATTGGGTTCCAGTCATTAAGGATGTTCAAGGGGGGTGAAGGTCCTGCAGAAGGTTGGGTGGGCTGGTCTCCGGGTCAGTTGTCGAAGCTGTTGTGGATGTCTGCGATTTTGCTGTGGAAGAATGAAGCTAGGGAGTCGCAGAGGGCTTGGGAGGGGGTGATGTCGTTGGAGTTGGCAGATGGGTTGGTAAATTCTTTGACGATGTTGAATAATTCCTTGCTGTTGTGGGCGTTGTTGTCTAGTCGGTCTTTGAATGCGGCTTTCTTGGCAGACCGGATTAGTTGGTGGTGTATGCGGATGGCGTTTTTGAAGGCGTCCCTGGTGCTGGTGTTTGGGTCTTTTTTCCAGGTCTTCTCGAGGGAGCGACAGAGTTTCTTCGATTTCGTTGAACCAGGAGGCGTTTTTGCTGCCTAGTTTGATTTGAGGTTTTTTCTAAGGTGCTAGGATGTCGGCGCTGTTGGATAGCCATTGGGTGAGGTTAATGGCTGCTTGGTCGGGGTTTGAGGAGTGGGCGGGGGGTTTAGAAGAAGCGATGAGGAGATCTGGTCGATGGTGATTTTGTTCCAATTTCTTCGCAGGGTGGGTTGAGGATGGTAGTGGATTGTGGTCTTATTGTAGATAAAGTGAACGCAGCTGTGGTCCGTCCAATGAAGAGCTGTGGTGTGACTGAATGAGACATGTTTGCTGGAGGTGAAGATAGGGTCGAGTGTGTGACCTGCAATGTGGGTGGGGGTAGAGACAAGTTGTTTGAGTCCGAGGTCGGCGAGATTGTCCAGAAGGGTGGTGGCGCTGCTGTCATTGCTCTTTTCCAGGTGAAAATTGAGGTCTCCCAATAGAATGTAGTCCTCGGAGGGGAGGGCGAGTGCGGTGATAAAGTCAATGATGTTGTCACTGAATTGTGCACGGGGTCCTGGGGGCCGGTAGAGGAGGGTGCCTCTGAGTGTGGTCTTGGGGTCGGTGTGGATCTGGAAGTGGAGGTGTTCGGCGCTGGCAAGGTTGACGTCTGAGCTGGTTGAGATGCGGATGGAGTTCTTATGGACTATAGCGATGCCTCCTCCTGTTTGCTTGATGCGGTCCTTACGGATGATCTTGTATCCTTCCGGGATGGCAATGGTGATGTCTGGGGCTGAAGAGGCATTCATCCATGTATCTGTTAGGAAGGCGACGTCCGGAGAGATGGTGTCTAGTAGGTTCCAGAGGTCGATGGCGTGTCTGTGGACCGAGCGGGTGTTGAGCAGGATGCATTTTAGGTGGTTGGTGTCAGGTCTCTGTTTGGTGTTGGTGGATGAGGAGTTGGTTTTGGTGCCGTCGAACTTGCAGGAGTTGTAAGAGAAGGGTCCATGGGTGTGTCCAGGAGCGGCTTGGACGTAGTTGGGGGAATGGCTGGGGTTAAGGGCTAGGAGGGTGGTGGCATCGTAAGTGATGCGAGTGGGCTGGGCATTGCGGGAACCAGGGGGTCTGGTGCTGGGCGCGGTCTTGGCGCGGACGGGCGTAGACGGGCTTACCTTTGGCGCACCTTCGGCGCGGCCGCAGCGCGTGGACGCTGCGCGTTGGGGCATCAGTCATAAATGGAGAGAGGAGGGGGCGGAGCGAGGGAGGGGCTGCAGGGAGGTGTGATCGTCGTGGAGGGGCGGGCTGGCAGGCACAACAACAAACAAAATGGCCGGAAGTAATTCACAACAAATATTTCAAGATCGGTAGCCAGGGAAAAGAAACGTGCAAGTGGGCAGAGGCACAGTTAAACTTGTAAGCGGGCTGACACAACAATAGGCACAAGCGCAGCAGGCAATTTGCTTTCAAAATCGCGCAGCTTAAATGATCATAAAAGTGAAATAATGAAAATCACTCGCGTGATGTGGGCACGAGAATGCTACTAAGCGTCACCAAAATGCGTAGCACAAATGCCAAGGGTGCAATCAAGAAGCTAGCGCTACGATACCCAGAGTTCAGGGAGCCTGGGGGAGCGACCGGAGCTGCCTGAGGCAGGAAAGTCACAGAGGAGGCACAGGCGGGTCAGCACTCTACAGTCCGTGGGAGGGAGGGGCTGCAGGGAGGTGTGACCGTGGTGGAGGGGCGGGCTGGCAGGCACAACAACAAACAAAATGGCCGGAAGTAATTCACAACAAATATTTCAAGATCGGCAGCCAGGGAAAAGAAACGTGCAAGTGGGCAGAGGCACAGTTAAACTTGTAAGCGGGCTGACACAACAATAGGCACAAGCGCAGCAGGCAATTTGCTTTCAAAATCACGCAGCTTAAATGATAATAAAAGTGAAATAATGAAAATCACTCGCGTGATGTGGGCACGAGAATGCTACTAAGCGTCACCAAAATGCGTAGCACAAATGCCAAGGGTGCAATCAAGAAGCTAGCACTACGATACCCAGAGTTCAGGGAGCCTGGGGGAGCGACCGGAGCTGCCCGAGGCCTAGTTCCCGGATCAGACAATTTATGATGAACCGCAGGAGCAGTCCTCTGATGGGAACTTTTCTGTTTTTCATGACCTGGACCAGAGTATCCAGACCTTCACCTGTCCGTATGAATTTGTAAACTCTATCCAAATGCTTCGTTATATCAGGGACCTTTTGGAGTTGACCCACGGCTAGTCTTAATCTCTCTGATATCGTGGTCATTGGGCCACTACCGGGTTCGGGGTCATAAGGACACTCAAGAGGCGGGACATCGTCTTTATCCTCAGCCCCGTTCCCGTTCACTCCTAAATCAAAGGTAGAACCACCGGCTACTAGTTCAGGAGCACGTGTAGATGGGCGTGTTCTAGGCATGCTTACATAAGGGGGGGTGGTTCGGACAGATAGGCAGGGAGGAAATTTTCGGGAGCAGTGGGAATTACTTTCACTGGGGACTTGGGGGGTTCTACTACAATTTCTTCAGACAAAACGGGATAAATACCAGAAACAAGAGCGTTTCTCTCTCTCTCTACCTGTTCAGCTAAGACTTTCTCACCTTCTTCCTGTAATTGCTTTTCTTTAGCCTGTTCCGACATTCTCTTACTTTTCTCGACTTTCCCTAGTTATTTCTGGGCCCTCCTATGTGCTTCCTTACACCATAACTCAATGGCTTCTGTCTGTGAGGGCCTCGCCTTTCTTTTCCATAACTCTTCCTCCACTCTCATAATGCATTCTATATCCCATGTACCCGTGGCAGGCCACCTATACGCCATCTCTAATTTCTCGGTATAGTCTACCCAAAGGTCAAAAAATAATATGGCACTCAATCCATGTTTGTTGTACATGAAATATCCAGGAGTGTCTCTAGGCGGAACTTTAACTGGTTTCTCTAACAGATTCCTTTTGGTGCCAATTGTACGTAACTTGGAAAACAGAGGTATTCTTAAACTCAACAAATTACGATTTAAAAGACTTGGAATATACAAAAATGAACACTTTATACACTAGAATATAGTACAACAGTACCGGCTTCACGAATGAAACACGTCTTTACCGTTTTCCAAAAAATGGAACCCGTCTTTATAATATCTCAGTGGTACTCACCAAGAAGCAAAACTTGAAGGCCTGGTCATCGGACTCTTGACGCTTGCGCAGGAATTCGGGGCTCCAAAGACCTCGGACTCGGCGCTCTCACTGGTCAGGCTCTGGGTTGGGACGCTCCGCTATCTTCTTCACCGCCTCGTGTGGATGATCAGTCGCAGTCTGCCTCCTCCTCGTCTCGAGGAAGTCTAGCGGGAATACCCCGCTGTTGTGCACTTGAAGTCCGTCGAAAGTATGGAAGGGACAAGGACCCGACTTACATCTCCGGCGCGTAGGGAAGAGGGAGCGTCCCTATTCAGGCGCCAATTAATGTGGTAAATAAAAAACTAGTTATTTACGCCGTTCGGAATTTCTATAATTACCCAAGAAAATGGTAATGCATAAAATGAGGAGCAGAGTCCGTGGTCTTCGAGTTGAAAGGGTTTTATTCCAGAACTCGAGTTAAGGGAGAGCTCCTTCACCAAGCAGGTTCAGGAGTAGTCTACTTTGCTGGAAACATATCAGCACTTTTATACAATACAAGTACAATCAGAAAGAAGGAGTTTCCCTTAGACTTGATTCAATCATTTCATGATGTAGTCATACAGAAGACATAGCATACTTGTTCTAGTTTAAAGAATAACCTGAATAGCATTTACACATGGACAAACATATTGCATCGAGGTGATTGAGGTAACAAGTTACAGAGTTGCTAGTATCTGAGGACAGAGAATCGAGGCATTGTCACAGGGTCATTTCTGTCAGAAAGGTAAAGAGGACGAGGCATTGTGCGTTCTTTACTTTGTACACAAGGGCGGTGATGTCTCACAATGGCATGTGTGTGCAGCGGGGAAGAGGGAGAATGGGCTGTAGTAAACTATTCTTCTTCGTGGCTGTCTCGTGTGCTTGATTAGGTTTTCCCTTGGTTGTTAACCCAACCCGTGGCTGTTCTCGCGAACTAGGAAATCATTGACGAGCGAGAGCTGCTCGTTCGTTGACAGAGTTAGGGAGGGGGGTTTCCGAGTCAATCATTCGACTGACTCCGTTCTAATCTAAGGGAAAATATCGAACAGGACGGAAACCCATAGGTTACATGGTAGCTGGTCATTATTCTTTGCATGTGTCAGCTTTATGAGAAAAAGAGCAGGCAAGGGGGGGCACAACGGGGTTTGTGCTTGAAGTAGGAGAATCGGCTTGCCTGGTCGATGTCAGGATGGATAGGGTGCATGATGGGACACCAGGGGAAAAAGGGAGCTTTTTAGTCAAATTCCACAACCCGCGCCGGGAAATGAATCCCCGCAGCCGGCTCCCATGAAATTTCCTCTGGGCCGTATCCTTTCCAGGAAACCAAATACCATAGTTTACGTCTCCTGTACTTAGAATCCAACAGACTTCGGACCTCGTACTCGAGTTCACCATCCACCACCACCGGAGGAGGCCGAGAGTGACCCCGCACTCGAGATGGTTTTAACAGGGACACATGAAAGACCGGGTGGATCCGCAGATGAGAAGGGAGCCTCAGTTTCACAGCAACCGGATTCACCCTTTTAACAATGGTGTAGGGCCCAAAGTACTTAGGGTTGAACATGCTGTGCTTCTTGAACCGTAGATTCCGTGTGGACAGCCACACCACATCCCCTCTACAATACAACGGACCCTGCCTCCGATGTTTATCAGCAGCAGCCTTGTACTTGACTTTGACCTCCTCCAGATGGGACTGCGCCTTAGACAAAGTGTCACAAATGTGCACCACCCTACGCACAACCTCAGGCAACGCAGGATCAGCACGCGGATGAACAAAATGAAGGAATCTGGGATGCCTGCCATAGTTACAGTGGAAAGGCGTCTCCATGGTGGAACCATGCGTGGCGTTGTTATATGCCACCTCTGCCAGCCATAAATGGTCCACCCATTCCTCCTTACCCTGATCCACGTAACACCTCAGATATTGTTTGAGTGTCTGATACAGACGTTCCGTCTGCCCATCCGTCTGCGGATGAAAACTAGTAGAGAGGGTCGTCAGAATGTGGAGCATCGAACACCATTTCTTCCAGAATTGTGCCGTAAACTGCGTACCCCTGTCGGACACAATCACGCTGGGCAAGCCATGGAGATGTACCACATGCGACATGAGCATCCCCGCTAGTTGCCCAGCACAGGGTACCTGCGCACAAGCAATAAAGTGCACGATTTTGGTCAAATAATCGACCACCACCAGAATCGCCGTACATCCTCGATCTCTGGGCAGGCCTACCACAAAATCCAAAGATATCCTATCCCAAGGATCAGAAGGAGTAGGAAGAGGTTGTAGCAGGGCTTATGGACGACCATGATCAGTCTTCATTCTAGCACATTGTTCGTAAGTGGAAACCCACTTCCCCACATCAAGTCTCAAGGAGGGCCACCAGAAATGTTGGAGTACTTGTTCAACAGTCTTGGCCACCCCTAAATGACCAGCACACGGAGAGTCATGGCACCATACAAAAACCTGCTTCCGTAACTGCACGGTAGACACCAGTAACCGATTGTTATACAACGGTAGACCCCCATGCATGATCCATTCAGGATGTCTCTGAAGCCAAGTGTTCCAGGAAAGTGAAGCAACGCCTCTCGCTACATCTTTCAAAAAGGTATCTGGTCGCATAGCACACAGGACCTTACCAGGGTCGATGATGCTGGCCACAGGAGCCCCTTCAGGAAGAACCACAGACAACTGACAGGTAAGAGCATCTGCCTTACGGTTCTCTGCTACAGGCCGATACGTGATGACAAAATGAAACCCAGAAAAGAACATCATCCATCTAAGTTGTCTAGGGGAGAGATGACGTGCCGCCATCATAAATTGCAGATTGCGGTGGTCCGTGTAAACAGTAACCACATGTTTGGCACCCATGAGAAAATGCTGCCACTCCAAGAAGGAGTCACGGACCGCCAACAGTTCCTTCTCAGAGATATGGTAGTTCTTTATGGCAGCATTACGTTTCCGAGACATAAATGCCACCGGATGGAGTTGACCCGTATCAGTGCTTCTCTGTGACAACACTGCTCCTATTGCCACCTCCGAGGCGTCAGCCTCCACCACGTGGGCCTTGTCAGGATCAGGATGAGCCAAGACAGGTACTGACACAAAAGCCATCTTGAGAGCAGAGAACGCAGTCTGCGCCTCCTCGGTCCATTTGAACACAGTAGCTTTCTTTAGTAGGTGAGTGATAGGGGCCGCCAATTTCGAAAACTGGTTAATGAAGCGCCTGTAAAAATTGGCAAAGCCAATGAAGCACTGGACATTGCATGGGACAGGTCAGTTCGTTACAGCCGAAACCTTGATGTCCATAAACATACCCGTAGCCCCAGAGTCAACCATGGCAGACATGACATGACCACCTGTTTACCCTCAATCATCATCCTCATGGGAATAAAAAGATGACCTTTTGAAACCACATTTACCTCATACAACGAAGGGATGTATAAAGGACTCCAAGACACCCCTTCTTGTGTCTTAGAGTCCATCAGTTTTCTGCCCCCGCTTCAGACGTTGTTGAGGCTGCTCTGGTAGAACGAAAACGATTAACCTTGGGCTTCACGGGACACTCCCGTACAAAATGCCCACGTTTCCCACAATAAAGACAAAGACCCTGCTTGCGACGTGACTCTCTTTCAGCCGGAGTTAAAGCTGATCTAACAGCTCCTATATCCATCGGTTCAGGGGCACAGGCCGAAGGTATCTCAGCCGGTTTGCTCCTCTCTCCAGGAGGTTTTCTACATGCATCCCCTCTCCGTTCGCTCAGCCTATGATCAAGCCTCAATGTCAGATTGATCAAATCCTCAACAGTAGCAGGTTGCGGGCCAATCTGAGCTATGACATCTTTTAACTCTTCGCTCAATCCCTGATGGAACAGCAAGGCCTGTTTGTTATCGGGCCAACCGGTTTCCGCCACTAACCGTCTAAATGCGTTTAGATAACCCACCATATCTTTGGTACCCTGTTTCAACTCCAACAAGTCCCGATCCGCCGTATAGGAGTCCGCTCTTCTATCGAACACTCTCACAAATTCCTGCCGAAAGGCTTCCCAATCATGCAACAGTGGATCATTACGATTGACTAGAGGCACAGCCCATTGCGCGGCATTCCCCACCAAGAAGGAGATTGAGAAGGCCACCTTCGCCTGGTTGGTAGGGAACGATTTAGGCTTACACGAAAAATGCAGCGCTACCTGAGTTATAAACACCTGCACCTTCTCAGACTCCCCCTGAAAGAGTTCAGGAGAGGCCAGAGGGATGGAGACAGGCATCTCCACCACCACTGCGGTGGGAGGGGCAGGGGCGCCTGCATCAAAAGGGTTTCGTGGTAGACTGTCAAACCTGGCCCGCAGGTCTGCTGTCTCTTGCCTTGATGCTGCCACTTCTAACTGCAGATTAGCTAAGGCAGCTATCACTTCCTCCATGGTAGCCATAAGGTTCAACCCGACCAGGAGGACAATTATCGTGGGTCGGGAATTCTGTTATGCTGGACGTCCTCGGGATCATTTTGAAGATTATGTTCCACCTCTCAATCTATCCAATGTCTGGAATACCGGGGGGTTTGGAATCAGGAAGGAAAGGAAGGGGACAGCAGGGAGGGAAATCTGGAAAAGACAAAAGAGAACAAAACTCATGAATATCGTTCCTTTCCTGGCATTATACATACAGTAATTCCAAGTGCTACCTTAACCTCTTCTAAATACATGTAAAGAAAAATAATCCTTCAGGGGAGAGGTAGGTGATGGTAGATGATGGGATAGAGGTGTTGCTGCAGTAATACAAAATCAACAATGACATGTAACCTCCTGATATGCATGCATACCCCACAGTATAGTAACGTTTGTCTAAGGAAGTGATCACATACCCCTAGCTCACTCCGTGCATGCTTCACAAGGATCAAGAGTAAAAGAATACCACTCCAGATCAATCCCAGTTAATAAATGAGTCAAAGACAGTTGGATTAAACACCATGCATATCATACCCCATCCATCTACAGTGGAAATAAACAAATGATGTTGTCCCGGTGTTACCATCACACAAAGACGTTCTCCGTTACTGTGTAGCTCATTGAGTAGTAATCCAGTAAGGGAGCCAAGAGCTCTATGATCCCTTCTTGTATTTGCAGAGCGAAATAGAGACAAGGTAAATGTACTCAAAAGGGTTCCGTGGATTAATCAGCATCCACTTCCTCCGTCGGCTGACAATACCGACCGGGACAATTCCTTACTACTTGGAAGGGGAAACTGTTCCCGAACACAAACAAAACAAGCATGTCTAGCGAGGCCGCTAACACGAACCACAAACGTATCCAAAAGACGACGGTAACGTTATCCAGGTGCAAGCACCCTTACCGCACCCAACAACGAACCGCTTCTTCAACGACAGCTCGGACCGGAGGAATTCCCGACACTGAGCGCTGTAAGTCTTGCTCCTTATACTTCCGCGAACAAGTCTTGCGAGACCCGCAAAGGAGCATGGGAGTGGTGTTCCCCACCGCTTCATGCGGGAACCATAGTTTTGTACACAGACCGATCTTGACACACAGAGATCATGTACAGCATTGGATATGCAACCAGCAGTGCAAGCTTCTGTACCACAGAGATCATGTACAGCATTGGAAATGCAAACAGCAATGCAAGTTTCTGTAGCACAGAGATCATGTACAGCATTGGATATGCAAACAGCAGTGCAAGCTTCTGTAGCACAGAGATCATGTACAGCATTGGATATGCAAACAGCAGTGCAAGCTTCTGTAGCACAGAGATCATGTACAGCATTGGAAATGCAAACAGCATTGCAAACAGCAGTGCAAGCTTCTGTAGCACAGAGAGAATGCACAGCATTGGAAATGCAAACAGCAGTGCAAGCTTCTGTAGCACAGAGATCATGTACAGCATTGGATGTGCAAACAGCAGTGCAAGCTTCTGTAGCACAGAGATCATGTACAGCATTGGAAATGCAAACAGCAGTGCAAGCTTCTGTAGCACAGAGATCATGTACAGCATTGGAAATGCAAACAGCAGTGCAAGCTTCTGTAGCACAGAGATCATGTACAGCATTGGAAATGCAAACAGCAGTGTAAGCTTCTGTAGCACAGAGATCATGTACCGCATTGGATATGCAAACAGCAGTGCGGGCTTCTGTAGCACAGGGATCATGTACAGCATTGGATATGCAAACAGCAGTGCAAGCTTCTGTAGCACAGATCATGTACAGCATTGGATATGCAAACAGCAGTGCAAGCTTCTGTAGCACAGATATCATGTACCGCATTGGATATGCAAACAGCAGTGCAAGCTTCTGTAGTACAGATCATGCACAGCATTGGATATGCAAACAGCATTGCAGGCTTCTGTAGCACAGAGATCATGCACAGCATTGGAAATGCAAACTGCGGTGCAAGCTTCTGTAGCACAGAGATCATGTACAGCATTGGAAATGCAAACAGCAGTGCAAGCTTCTGTAGCACAGAGATCGTGTACAGCATTGGAAATGCAAATAGTAGTGCAAGCTTCTGTAGCACAGAGATCATGTACAGCATTGGAAATGCAAACAGCAGTGCAAGCTTCTGTAGCACAGATCATGCAGAGCATTGGAAATGCAAACAGCAGTGCAAGCTTCTGTAGCACAGATATCATGTACAGCATTGGAAATGCAAACAGCAGTGCAAGCTTCTGTAGCACAGATCATGCAGAGCATTGGAAATGCAAACAGCAGTGCAAGCTTCTGTAGCACAGAGATCATGTACAGCATTGGAAATGCAAACAGCAGTGCAAGCTTCTGTAGCACAGATCATGCAGAGCATTGGAAATGCAAACAGCAGTGCAAGCTTCTGTAGCACAGAGATCAGGTACAGCAGTGGATATGCAAACAGCAATGCATGCTTCTGTAGCACAGAGATCATGCACAGCATTGGATATGCAAACAGCAGTGCAAGCTTCTGTAGCACAGAGATCATGTACAGCATTGGATATGCAAACAGCAGTGCAAGCTTCTGTAGCACAGAGATCATGTACAGCATTGGATATGCAAACAGCAGTGCAAGCTTCTGTAGCACAGAGATCAAGCACAGCATTGGATATGCAAACATCAGTGCAAGCCTCTGTAGCACAGAGATCATGTACAGCATTGGATATGCAAACAGCAGTGCAAGCTTCTGTAGCACAGAGATCATCTACAGCATTGGAAATGCAAACATCAGTGCAAGCTTCAGTAGCACAGAGATCATGTACTGCATTTGAAATGCAAACAGCAGGGCAAGCTTCTGTAGCACAGAGATCATGTACAGCATTGGAAATGCAAACATCAGTGCAAGCTTCAGTAGCACAGAGATCATGTACTGCATTTGAAATGCAAACAGCAGGGCAAGCTTCTGCAGCACAGACATCATGTACAGCATTAGAAATGCAAACAGCAGTGCAATCCTCTGTAGCACAGATCATGCACAGCATTGGATATGCAAACAGCAGTGCAAGCTTCTGTAGCACAGAGATCTTGTACAGCATTGGATATGCAAACAGCAGTGCAAGCTGCTGTAGCACAGATCATGCACAGCATTAGAAATGCAAACAGCAGTGCTAGCTTCTGTAGCACAGAGGTCATGCACAGCATTGGATATGCAAACAGCAGTGCAAGCTTCTGTAGCACAGATCATTCACAGCATTGGAAATGCAAACAGCAGTGCAAGCTTCTGCAGCACAGAGATCATGTACAGCATTAGAAATGCAAACAGCAGTGCAACATTCTGTAGCACAGAGATCTTGTACAGCATTGGATATGCAAACAGCAGTGCAAGCTTCTGTAGCACAGACATCATGTACAGCATTGGATATGCAAACAGCAGTGCAAGCTTCTGTAGCACAGAGAGCATGCACAGCATTGGATATGCAAACAACATTGCAAACAGCAGTGCAAGCTTCTGTAGCACAGAGAGCATGCACTGCATTGGATATGCAAACAGCAGTGCAAGCTTCTGTAGCACAGAGATCATGTACAGCATTGGAAATACAAACAGCAGTGCAAGTTTCTGTAGCACAGAGATCATGTACAGCATTGGATATGCAAACATCAGTGCAAGCTTCTGTAGCACAGACATCATGTACAGCATTGGATATGCAAACAGCAGTGCAAGCTTCTGTAGCACAGAGAGCATGCACAGCATTGGATATGCAAACAGCATTGCAAACATCAGTGCAAGCTTCTGTAGCACAGAGAGCATGCACAGCATTGGAAATGCAAACAGCAGTGCAAGCTTCTGTAGCACAGAGATCATGTACAGCATTGGAAATACAAACAGCAGTGCAAGCTTCTGTAGCACAGATCATGCACAGCATTGGAAATGCAAACAGCAGTGCAAGCTTCTGTAGCACAGAGATCATGTACAGCATTGGAAATGCAAACAGCAGTGCAAGCTTCTGTAGCACAGAGATCATGTAAATGAAATGAAATGAAATGAAACGAAAAATTACACTTGTATAGCGCATAACTACCCGGAGGCCTCGCAGCGCTTGTGACTGATTGCTTAGGGTAGTTCAGCAGGTTTTGGCAAACAAGTGAGTTTTCAAAGCTTTTCTAAAGGACATACGGTTGCTGTTCTCTCGAAGAGGGAGAGGGAGGGAATTCCAAAGCCTTGCCACAGTATGGGAGAAGGAGCGGCCACCCCAGCGGGCTTTGTTGACTTTGATGGAGGCTGCCAGCTGAAGGGTGCAAGAGCGAAGGGATCGGGACGGGATATAAGGCGTGACCATAGGGTGTAGAATTGCGGGACCTTTTCGGTGGAAGGATTTGTGTAAAATACACATAGCCTTAAACTGCACTCTGGCCACCACTGGGAGCCAGTGAAGTTCCTTTAGGACTTTCTTCACTGACTGCCAGCGGGGTAGGTTGTAGAGTAGACGAGCGGCGCTGTTTTGTGTGACTTGGAACCTATATTACGGAAGCCGGGGCTCCCATGTAGAGGGCATTCCCATAATCCAAGCGGGAGAGTATCAGGGCCTGGACCATGACCCTCCTCACCTGGAATGGGAGCAAAGGGAGCACTATGCGCAACATTCTCATCAGCCCGAAACATGTGGCGGCAGTCTTGGTGGCTTGGACCGAGAAATCAAGTGATTTGTCGAGCCAAATCCCGAGGCTCTTTATCTGGGACTTGGGAACGGGGGGCGAGCCCAGACATGGTAGCCAGACGGATGCAAGGGCAGAGGGGGGAGGATTGCCCAGTAGGATAATGTCTGTCTTCTCCCCGTTGAGTTTCAAACAGGAAGATTGTATCCACCTGGCGACAGCCTCTAGACAGGGAGCTAAGGTGGTAGACGATCCCTCGGAGTGGTCTAAAGAGACCACCAATTGGGTATCCTCAGCGTAGGTGACGATACGCACACCAAAGGGATGGACTATCCTGTCTAGAGGTTCCATGTAGGCATTAAAAAGGGTGGGGCTCAGGGAGGAGCCCTGGGAGACCCCACACCTGAGTGGGTATTTGGGGGAGGCCACCTCACCCTCAAAGACCTGGAAGAATCGTTCGTCCAGGAAGGAAGTCAGCCATTCCAGGGCCGCGCCCGACACGCCCAAGCATTGGATATGCATTGGATATGCAAACAGCAGTGCAAGCTTCTGTAGCACAGAGATCATGTACAGCATTGGATATGCAAACAGCAGTGCAAGCTTTTGTAGCACAGAGATCATGTACTGCGGTGGATATGCAAACAGCAGTGCAAGCTTCTGTAGCACAGAGATCAAGTACAACATTGGATATGCAAACAGCAGTGCAAGCTTCTGTAGCACCGAGATAATGCGCAGCATTGGAAATGCAAACAGCAGTGCAAGCTTCTGTAGCACAGAGATCATGTACAACATTGGATATGCAAACAGCAGTGCAAGCTTCTGTAGCACAGAGATCATGTACAACATTGGATATGGAAACAGCAGTGCAAGCTTTTGTAGCACAGAGATCATGTACAGCATTGGATTTGCAAACAGCAGTGCCCGCTTCTGTAGCACAGAGATCATGTACAACATTGGATATGCAAACAGCAGTGCAAGCTTCTGTAGCACAGGGATCATGCACTGCATTGGATATGCAAACAGCAGTGCAAGCTTCTGTAGCACAGGGATCATGCACAGCATTGGATATGCAAACAGCAGTGCAAGCTTCTGTAGCACAGAGATCATGTACAGCAGTGGATATGCAAACAGCAGTGCAATCCTCTGTAGCACAGATCATGCACAGCATTGGAAATGCAAACAGCAGTGCTAGCTTCTGTAGCACAGACACACAGCACTAGCACTAGCAATGCAAGCAGCAGTGTAAGCTTCTATAACACACAAGGCATGTAAAGCACCAGAAATGCTAGCAGCAGTGCCAGCTTCCGTAACACAATGAACTTATACAGCTCCAGAAATACAATGAGCTGTATAAGCTTCCATTACACACAGAACACATACATCACCAGTACCAGAAATGCAGCAGCAGTGCTATCCACTTTTGCAGATGAGGGGCCTGGTGGACAAAAGTCCTTGCACCTGTATATTGCCAAGGCACACCACCATGGAGTTAGGAATAGCAAATCTACTCCCACCTATATGAAATTACCTGGACTATACAGCAACCTTGATACTCTTAGATACAACTTTCATGAAGTCAGTCTAAACTTAGTTTGTGTCGGAGAGAAACACAGACTCAGGCGACAGGACGTTAGGAGTGTGTGCTGAAAGTGCTGAATTCTGGGTCTCAGGTGCTTCTACTTCACACATCATCAGTTGCACTAACCTTAGAAGTAGGTTCTTCTAAACCATTGCCATTGCTAAGCTGGCAAAAGTGGTATCCGCACTCTTGTTCTCTTCACTGTTTTTGCTCTGCAAATTTTTAAATATGTTGGTGGTCAAAGTACAAATCACCTGCGTTTCGGAGTTTTGTATATGCTAAGCACGGTTCGTAAGCAGTCTCTCAGCAGTTCCTTAGAAGTCTCTAAGCAGTGCCTATGAAGTACCTAAGCAGTGCCTAAGCAGTCCCTAAGAGCGGAGCGTGAGTGGTCCCTAAGCTGTCCCTAATCAGTGCCTAAGCAGTCCCTTTGCTGTCTCTTAGCAGTCCCTAAGCAGTGCCTTAGCAGTCCCTAAGCAGTGTCTAAGCAGTCCCTAAGAAGCGCCTAAGCGGTCCCTAAGCAGTCCCTAATCAGTGCCTAAGCAGTCCCTTTGCTGTCTCTTAGCAGTCCCTAAGCAGTGCCTATGAAGTACCTAAGCAGTGCCTAAGCAGTCCCTAAGAGCGGAGCGTGAGTGGTCCCTAAGCTGTCCCTAATCAGTGCCTAAGCAGTCCCTTTGCTGTCTCTTAGCAGTCCCTAAGCAGTGCCTTAGCAGTCCCTAAGCAGTGTCTAAGCAGTCCCTAAGAAGCGCCTAAGCGGTCCCTAAGCAGTACCTAATCAGTGCCTAAGCAGCCCTAAGCAGTGCCTAAGCAGTGCCTAAGCAGTGCCCAAACAGTTCCTAAGCAGTAGCTAAGCAGGGCATAAGGGGGTCCTAAGCAGTGCCTAAGCAGTCACTAAATAGTGCCAAACAGTCCCTAAGCAGCGCCTTAGGGGTCCCTAAACAGTGCTACGGTAGTAGTGCCTTCTATGTTTTTCTACGTTTTGTATTGCGTATTGTGTCCCCTCGCCACAATTGTCTCTTGGTGCCGCCAAAACGTTTAATAGAAGAGGAGCTACTTTATTGAAATAGAAAATTTCTATCCATTGTCTGCTTATAGTACTTGAATGTTAAAACATTAACATGAACATTAAAAAGCATTTCATGTAAGAAAATAACGTAACGAAGATGTAAATAAAAGCTTACTCTTAAAATTTCCATTGTATTTTAAAGAGAAGTGTTACTGCGATCTCAGTGTTGTTGTCAGTGAGTAGACTCCCTCTCCTCACAGCTCCGCCTGGTTGCTGTTGCTCCCTTCCAGGTTTCTGTGTTTGAAACCATCCTTCACCAGCAGGGACTGCCTGCGTCCCATCCTTGGTGGTCCAGTGAGGAGCCTCTCTGCGCTGCTGCTGCTCTTCCCTCTGTCTCTCTGTTTCTGCCTGATTTTCTTTCATTTTTATAATTTTCACATTTCTTTCTTTTCTGCTTTTTCTGTTCACTTTCTTCCCTTTTCTGCTCGTTTGGCCCCTTTCCTTGCTGTGTCCCCACCGTTTCTTGCCCTGCAGTTCTGCTCCCCTCCAGCACATCATTCCTGCTTTCAGTTTCATACCTCCCACCCGCACAGCCCTCCCCCCATACTTCTTAGTGACAGCTGAACCGGCGGCACGTCAAAGGCAATCTCGTCTGCAGCCATCCGCAGCTGGACCGCGCCCAACAACAAGTAGCCTGGTTCCTGGACCATCCACCTATATCCTCCTCAGCGACTTCAACTTTCCCCTGGACAACCCGAAAGACAAGAACCTCACCACCCTCAGACTCAAAAAACTGGTTTCATTCCGTTCCATTCCATTCAGCAGCACCCACGCTCAACCCCATCTTCTCTGCCAGTGATAACATCACCCTCAGCCGTAGTTCCGAGCTCCTTTGGACTGACCACCGCTGCATCCACTTTTCCTTCACCAAACTAATTGTACACCACCAAGTCTACCACTACCCTCACAGAAGCTGGAACAAGGTCACCAAAGAAACAGCTCACTACCTCCCTCAACGAAACCCCACCACCAACATCCATTGACGTAAACACCTCAGCACGCAACCTCAATCGATGGATCTCCAATTGCGCTGGCACACTGGCTCCCCACAAGAAAGCCCCAGGCTAGCAAAACTCCAAGACAGCTAGCTGGTTCTCTCTCATCCTTTATGAATCCAGACACATTTGTAGATGGCTGGACAAAAGATGGAGGGGTAGCAAGACCCTGGTAAGTGGCTCTACAAGAAAGGGTCAACAGCAAATTACTCAATAGCAAAGAACTAATTGAGGTAGACAAAGAATTCACCAAACCCAGCACAGAAACAGTAGAAATCCCACTCTCCCACTACCTCTGCAGCAACCTCACCACCTTCTTCCACCGGACAATTAAGTAGATCTATGACAGATTCCACAGCCTCGATATCCAACACCCTCCCACCCCATCCACAACCACAGCACTCAACGACACCGGACCCCAGCAGACCCTTCTCAGCTGGACTACCCTCACCGCTGTCGACCCCTGAAGATCATGAAGAGCATCAACTTCAGACCACCCTCGGACCCCTGTCTGCACCACAGAGCTGGACGCCTTTGAACTCTGCCGCACAATCAACTGCTTCATTAAACTAGAAACACGCAGAGATAAACCCCTTGCTGAAGAAACCCTCTGTGGAACAGAAGGACCTCAAGAACTACAGACCCATCTCTGTACTCCGCTTCCCCGCCAAGGACATTGAGAAGGCCATCAACGCCCAACTTTCCGAGTTTATCAAAGTGAACCACATCCTGGACCTCTCCCGATCTGGCTTCCTAAGCAACCACAGCACTGAGACCGCCCTCCTTGCCGCCATAGACGACGTCCGCACTCTCCTCGACCATGGCAAAACGGCAGCCTTCATCCTCCTGGACCTCTCGCCGCCTTCGATACCGTCTCGCACTGGACCCTATGCACAAGACTTCATGACACGGGCATCTGCGACAAGCCCTGGAATGGATCCACTCCTTCTTAACGGCTGAATACAGAGAGTCAAACTACCACTGTGCCACCCGAGGATATCAGCTGCAGAGGGTCTCAGGGCTCCTAACTGAGGTCCACCTTCTTAAACATCTACATGGTCCAGCTTACAGCCATCGTCAAGAACCACATACTCACCACTGTCTCCTATGCCAAAGACACCCAGCTGATTCACTCCCTCACTAACGAACTCACAGTTGCCAAGAACAACTTCAACGACGGGATGAAGACTGTCGCCACCTAGATGAAGTTCAGCTACCTCAAGCTGGGCTCAGAGAACACTGAATTCCTCATCCTGGGCTCCACCCCCTCCACCTGGGATGACTCCTAGTGGCCTGCAGCACTTTGAGCCCCTCCTCCACATTCACAGATCACGCACAAAACCTCGGGATCATCCTGGACTCCCCGCTCACTATGAATTGGCAGATCAATGCCGTCTCATCAGCCTGCTACCACACGCTACACCTGCTCTGAAAAATCTTCAAGTGGATCCCCACCAAGTCCAGAAAGGTGGTAACCCATGCACTTTTTCAATTCAAAGAAGGCTTTATTCGATTGAATAGATAAACAATCATAAAAACTAAAAGTTAAAAACAGTCTTACAATTCATACAATCATAATTTGATTATTAATTATATATGTAAGATTAAAAATATATTACATTTTTACTATGCCTTCATACAGTGGGTTTAAAAAAAATCTGTAAGTCATTAAAACAAATAGGGGAACCTTTCTTTTCTTAAGCTCAAATCCTTTTTCAAGAAAATTGTTATTCTGAAAACACTACGCTCATTCTCCAGGTATTATAGAGCCAGGAAAGCAGGACGGCATTGACGTAGCCACAGTGTTTCAGGATGGGTACAAGGAGGGTACTCCTGGGTGCAGAGTAAAATCTACAGAAAAAAGTGACATGTATCATGGATTGGGGGGAAGTATTATCACAGGGGCATGTTTGGAGGTTTTGAGACCAGTCATTTCTAGTGGGGAAAGTAACCAGTCTATGAAAACCCCCCAATCTAAATCGAGTTAATAGGAATCTGTCATGGGCGCTAAATACAAAGGTTAGGTAGGGTTAAATATTAAAAGTAGTTAAAACCATCTGATTGCGCAGGATTTGTGGGTTTTAAAATCTCAGTTGACATGCTGATAGTATCCAGGTGAAAAATGCCTTCATGCTTTTATTCCTTCCTTGTTATTGCTCTTGTTGTAGTAGAGTTGATAAAATAGTTTAGATGGCCAAGATCTTTTAATAAGTTATGTACGTAGTTTAGCCATGGAATCCTCATTACACCTTCCAGTTTCAAAATATCAATAAGGATATCTCTATTCAATTTGGCCTCATCTTTAGTCCAGGGCCTGTGCCAGAACAGGACAGGCTCAAGCCTAATTAGATCTGAAATAAAAGGTAGTCCTAACTCGGCATGACAAATGCATGCTGTGGTACTGCTCCAGACCGATAAAATGTAGAATTCTCTACTCTCTGGATTGGTAGCAGATCAGCAAGACCCCATACCCCGCGCCCATACACTACAGCTGGAACACACTTAGCACTTATCAGCAGCAATCTTGACTACGACAAGGCACTCTGCACCGACATCACCCAGAAGCTCATCAAGAAACTACATAACATTCAGAATGCCTCTGCCAGACTCATCTTCTGTCACAGCCACATCACCAGCTACCTGAGAGAACACCACTGGCTCTCAATCAACAAAAGAATCACCTTCAAACTCCTCACACATACCCACAAAGTCTTATATAACACGGGACCTGCATGCCTCAACCACTGCCTCGCATTCCACGCTGCAACCAGCGATCTCAGCTGTACCCAGCTGGTGCTAGCCACCATCCCAAATAATGGACAGGTCGATGGCCAGAGGAAGATCTTTCAATGACCTCGAAGCAAAGACCTGGAACACCCTGCCTCTCAACTAAGGCAATCACCATCACTGTCTCAATTCAGACCTGGATCTTCAACTGAACCACAGCGCCTTCAATGGACCAGCAATCCCCCCCTCCCAGTGCCTCGAGTCCCTTTTTGGTGAGTGGTCGCACTCTACAAGACACTTAATAGATTGAATGATTGATTGCTGCTGACTGAGATGTATCACTGCTGATGACAAAGCAGCATGTCTGAAGCACTTTGGAGATTACACACGAGTACATTACCATTATCACTGTGATGGACGGCCTCTGCATGCAAAGCATGGGGTTTGTGAAATCTCATACTACCATGATAAATACTGCTAAATTAGTAATTTCCAAAATGTTTATTCATGACACAATTATCCTTTCAATGATTGTGCACTTTATTGGGTTTATATGATGGTGTGGCTCCTTATTATCATTGGCAGATTACCAATGGTACCTATTGTCAAAGTCATAATATTGTGGGGAACATAACATTAAAGTTTTGAATATTAATAAGTATATTGTGTTTATTTTTTTAGCAATTATATCTAATTATGAAATATGTATTACTTTCAAATTGTGGTTTTATTATTGATTTTATGTTTTTGTTGATAATATTATTAATGAAAATTATTTTTAAACATTGTTTAATTTTTAAAATGTGTTTTATTGAGAATTTTATTACTGTTTTATTTGCTTATTTTTTAAATTGTAGTTAATGTTTTTTTAGTAATATGTTATGGACTGTTGGGTTTTATAGAGGTTTTAGGTAAGTAGTATTTTAAATTAATATTTCCTAATGTTTTTTTAATCATGAAAAATACTTCATTATGTTATATGTATTTGTTACATTTTTAAAAAGATGTATGTCTTTAGTTGTATTTGCTTTGTTTCCTCAAGATGACAACTTTGATATGGACTTTGGTTGGGGAGTGTTTTAAAATATATTCTTAATATACTTGCTGTTAATGATATTTTTTTGTTTGTGTTTTGAGTTGTATGGATTTACAGGGCTTTTGAGTGGGCTCCCAGTTTTATGGTATTTACTTTTTTTGACATTTCCGTCTGTACTTATCCATATTTCTTTTTGGGTAATTTTTTCTGTTTTTTTTCCATATTTGGGGGTTTGTGGAAAAAAGTAGGCAGGAACTGGTATATTTCCACATTTATTTACCAATAAATATGAACTAATGCTTGAATGACTGTCAGGTTTCAGTGATATGAACGCCTGAAGAAGATAAATCATCGCGCCTATGTGAAAATATGTAACTATTGCTGTTTAAGCCTCTTTACTCTTTCTTAACCCCTTACCTATAAATCCACACAGCTATTGGCCTGTCAATCATGGCAGAGAGTATTTAGAATCAGCCAAGCAGCAACCTAATTTCCGTTTTTATCCACATTTAAAAATAAATACAGACAAGAAAACAAATGGTTTTTGGTCTGTATTTATCTACAAAAATCTGTAAAAACAGAAAACACGGAGCCTTAGTTATGTTTTATAATGTATTAATTTTTGTTTTACATATTTGACTATATGTTGTTGGGTTAAAATTCGTAATTTATTTGCATTGTTGTGATAAAACGGTATCTTTTGTTTCCTTCTCTAGAATTGTTGTTGATTTTTAAAACCTTTTTTATGCAAGAAACTCATTTATTACTATAATTTTGAGAAATTAAAAATTAAATATTGTGAATAAATGTATTTTGTTAATGTTAACTTTTGTTACATATTGCTTCATGTATTATTTTTTAAATTACTTTTTATTTTATATTTATGTACGTTGTTTCTTCTTTTCCTTTAACATTTATTAGTTTAGAATGAGAATAGTCAATTTGCATCCAATCCCCACCTCAAGTCCAACAATTTCCCAGATGTTGTTTAGTTTGGAGTAGGAAAAAGAAATCTGATCTTGCCAGAGTGCAACATTTTTTTCAATGTTGTCTGGTGGCAGTGGTGAATCTGACTCCCCACATTTATATGTTAATTTATTCAGCATTCAAATATATTGAACAAGTTGTGTTTGTGTAGATTCATATGCAACTATATTTTACCATTTTATCATTAAAAAAAGAATTTGTGGAAATATTTTGTTTCAATGTTATTTTGAGATAAACTTTTTTTAATTGATTTATGTTTTTTAAATCACATTTTTTTAATCTAGAAGTTATATTATTGTTTTAACTATTTGTTATTTAAGGGCATATTACAAATAATAATTACCAAATAAATAGTTTCAATAATATAAAACATATTTTACATTATCTTAATTAAATACATTATATATTTTAAACACATATATTCTATATTTTGTTTTTCAGTATCTTGTTACTTTTAATATAAAATTAAAAAGTTAGCAATTTTTTAATCTGTATTTTAAAATAAATATTATGTTAACATTAGATATTTTTGTAAGACAATATTTTAAAATCCAAAATGATATTGTCTAAATTTTCAACCAATTAACCAATATCATGCTTGTCTACATTTTGTCTTTAATATTATTGCAGGTCTATATTTTCCTAGCCAATATTCAGTGCTACAATATTTGTAAAGCCACTTTTGATGTTTGACTGAAATTTAAGATTTCGAATGAGACCATAGAAAGAGGTAAGATTGTCATTTGTCAGTAAATAAATCTGTGAACCTGGAATATTCCCAGAGTTATTATGTTTATCATGTGAATAATTTACATTAGAATGATGATGACTAGGCATATCTTGTAATGTTTAAACCACCGCTCTTCATTTCATACTACAAAACTTTAAACACTTTGACTTATCTTCTGTACAGCCAAAGTCCGTACAGGTTGCGTTTTTCAGTGTACTGCTCTGTCCAGTCCACCCCGGAATCTCCACAAATTCATACATCAGTGGAACAGTTGAAGGACCTGGTTTTAGAACCCAGCGGCGTCAGGGAGAACGCCTGAAACCTACGAGTTCCCCTGTCTTGGCAAACAGAGACACGGGATACTTCTTGATGACATCAAAGACCAAAGTTTATTGGCTGCAACCAGGAACAGAGATCTACGAAGTACACACGGGTAGTTCTTCAGAGACTGCACAAATTCGATAAGCGGAGCATGGTCTTTTATGCCAAAAATCAAGCCTCAGGCAACATTCCAATTTACATTCGGTGCATCAAAAACTGACCAATGACAGTGTAACATTTCAAAAGTATCGAATGACGACAGTCAAAGACAATCCCATTTTCCGTTGTCCAGCCCACCAGAAATGACCACACACATTCTCGGTTTCCTGTTCGATCAGGCCGGACAAACCCATCCTAAACCCTTCGACCCAAATCAATGACTATGTCGTAAAGGAAAGGCAGAAACAGATTGGAGAGGAGATAGAAAGGTGGGAGCAGTGTACCTTAAACTCGGGCATATCCTGCTATTTGATCTTTATCAGGCCAGCTGCTGAACAAGGAACCAGCTCAGCGAGGTCAGCCTCGGGCTAGGAGTCAGTTCAGCCAGGTCACCCAGAAGTCAGCTAAGGCGTACGTGTCTCAAGGACTCGCTCGGCTACAGTCATCGGGCCTATGTTAGGGCAACCATACAAAATGGCTGCCGTATACAAAATGGAACCCGAAGGTTCAAACTAAATCCTTGAATACAGAGTGTTCTCCTATATCGATTCATACGAAAACACTCAGACACGCTACACTCGCCATTTGGGGTCTGCTGACACCAAAATCGTCCATTTCCGACGATCTTTATTGAACGGGTTCGGAACCATCGAACCCAGTTCGTAAACCACGGAACCACACAGTGAAAAGCCATATACAAAATGCCTGGAAAAAAAAGATTTTGGTTGTGGCATACTTGGATTCATCAGTAAGGTACAGTGTGATTCAAACAGCACAGACCCACGCCTATGAATTCTTTTCACACTTAAGGGCCGATTCCCATTCGGGTCGGAAGGGCTCCGAACCGAGCCAATCGATCATTGCTGGACGGATTCCATTCTGACCGAGCCATTCCGATGGGCTAGGCCGGAATGGCATCTGCCTCGGATTTCCGGATGGCCTACAACAGGCTCGGAGAGCCTGTCTGCCATCCCGAAATCCTCCAGTACTCCCCCGGTTGCCTCTTTACGACCGAGGGAGTAAGATGGCAGCTTTTCACTGCCTTTTCGTGTCGGTCTCTCTGGCATGAAAGGGCAGTCGGAAGCTGTCTCTTGGGGGCCCCAAGGGTGTGAGGCCGCCGGATGGCAGCCTGGGGGCACTTATGGTGCCTCTCCGTTGATCCCCGCACCCGTTGGCAGGCACCTTGGGGTGGGATGACAGGCATCCCTACCTTCAGCAATGCAAGCATGCTTTCCAACCGGAAAGCATGCTTGCATTGTCAGGTATACAAATGTTCGGACGCATCATTATTATTATTATTATTATTATGTTTCTTGTATAGCGCCAGAATCGACCCCCGAAGGGGTATCTCCGCGCTTGCCTTGGGAACCCGTCCTGGCTTTTCCCTGTGAGATAGCCCCTGCAGGGCATCCCCAAGGTGAAAGCCAGGCATCCCGCCGCAGAGGGGCTGTGACCGACGACAGCAGGTCGGTCAGTCACAGCTCCAGCCCGATGTCGGACGGACTCAGGTCCGTCCGACATCGGAATAGGCCCCTTAGTGTGTCACACCACAAAGACAAAGGATGCAATGCTTGCAAAAACTCACGGCCACAGCCAATAGCCTGGTCTGAATTCCACTTCCATGTTTATCACGCACTGTGCCACTCCAGACTGACTTTCTATATACAATTCATTCTTGGTCCTGCTGCAATAAGTGATCTCCAGCCCAAAATATCAAGCCAGGTTACCTTGAAATTAGGCACAAGCAACCCCAGACAAGTCTTGGCTTGGTAGGGATCTCTAGTACGTTATAGCTTGAGTCCTGTGGCACAGTAAGGCCGTGGCCACCTCCACAAAATATAGATCCTGATTACGAGTCTGGGGGACTTGCGACCACCAGACTCGCTTAATTTAACTGATTTCCTTTCTGCATGTTTTTTTTAATATACTCATCATAGTTGCTGAACTATTGATATTGGGTTTACGCATCTTCCCTTTCCCTAGTTTTGACGATGTGGATAGCGACTTACTTCAGGAATGGGAAGAGAATTTATTCAATAGTTCAGCGACTATGATGAATATATTAATAAAACAAGCAGGAAGGAAATTGGTTAAATTAAGAGATGAAATATTAGAATTGGAGAAGAAAGGCTGCAGCTTCTAATATGTGTTATGCAAAGAGGATTCATCCGTCTTAAATCTAAAGAAGACTTTATTCTCTTGGGAGATTTTAATATCCACGTAGATCAGCCAGCATTACCTGAATCCAGTTCTTTAGTCACGGATCTACTAAATTTAGGTCTAGAATTACGAAATAAAGGACCTACACATAGGGGTAGCCACACGCTAGACTTAGTTTTTTCCAACAGCACCAAACTAATCTGCCTTCCTGCAAGAGAGATTCTATGGACAGACCATTTCCTCTTAGAAATTAAACTACTGACTCCAAAGAGATCCACCAATAAAGTTCCATCTCCCCCTACTTGGCGCCGTCAATGGCATAAAATTTCAGCTAACAACCTACAGGAAATCTGGATACAACCTACCATATTGCCAGGAGATACAGCAGATATAGCGCTGGCTAAACTCAATGACTCTATCAAGCGAGCCATTGATATCTTGGCCCCTCTAAAATTACACAAAGAGTACCCCTCTTCAAAGCAGGAAAGCTGGTACACACATGAGTTAAGGGAAGAAAAGCAGAAATGTAGACGAGCAGAGAAAAAATGGAGTAGAAATAAAACGGAGGAGACTCGAGCAGCTTTTTTACATGCCCAATTAACATACTATAAAAATATAAAGCAAGCCAGGAAACACCGCCTAACGCAACAATTAGCAGAAGCGGGTAACTGTCCCAAGGAGCTCTTTAAAATTCTGCAAAATTTTGTCAAACCTGCCGCATGTGAGAGCTCTGATGACTTCTCGCAGATTTTATGCGATGAAATATCGCTATTTTTCGAGAACAAAATAAACACTATTTATGAAAGAATAGTGGCAGCTAACAACAACATGGATGACACCAACAAGCCCCTATCCCCGACCCCGCCAAAGCATAATAAACATCTGCTACTATCCTTTCCTCCAATTGACAAGACAGAGCTCCTTCCTCTCATCACCCACATTAAATCCGGATCTCCTAAAGACCTCCTCCCTGCCAAGATGGTTGCCCCTCTGATTTCTCTCTTGGGACCCTCCATACAGAGTGTTATTAACATCTCTCTCATGGAAGGACAGGTCCCGGCAGACTGGAAAAGAGTGGTGGTAAACCCAATATGGAAAAAAGCGGCATCTCCATGGACAGACCTCTCAAACCTGCGTCCCATCTCACTCCTGCCTTACATCGGCAAGATAGCTGAGAAGCACATGAACACCTATCTATCAGAACATCTAGAGGCGACGGAGGGCCTGGACTACTCGCAATCTGGGTTCAGGCCTAACCACAGCACCGAATCAGCCCTTCAAACAGTGACCAATAACATCAAAATGGCACTGGATGAGGGCAGTTCTATGATTCTGGTGCTGCTGGACCTCTCCGCCGCTTTTGATACGGTGTCTCACATGGTGCTTCTCGATCGTTTAAAGGACGTAGGCCTGGAAGGAGTGGCTCTGTCTTGGATGGAAAGTTTTCTATCCGGCCGCTCCCAAGAAGTTAGGCTGGGCTCCCACAAATCCATCCACAGGGAGCTCAACAAAGGAGTGCCACAGGGCTCCTGTTTAAGCCCGACACTATTCAATGTGTATGTGGCCCCCTTAGCCAACTTAGCAAGATCATTTGGATTTACCCCGGTGTCGTACGCCGACGACACCCAACTCCTTTTCCCTTTTAAAAGTCTGACACCTGCAATAAAAAGATCTTTTGCAGATGGAATGAGAGCAATATCCGAGTGGATGTCATCAAACTGTCTCCAATGCATTGTAGGGAAAACAGAGGTCATGTTGTTTGGACAAGCAGCAACACACTGGTCACCTGAATGGTGGCCCTTCGAATTAGGACCTGTTCCCAGCCCTAAGAGCACGGTCAAAAACCTGGGAGTGCTATTAGATCAGACACTCACTTTTAAAGACCACGTAAATCAAGTGGCTAGTACTTGCTTTCGGGCAATTGGCATGCTAAAAAAAGTGTTCCCTTATCTGCCAGACTGCCACAGGAAAACACTTGTGCGGGCGTTAGTCATCAGCAGAGTGGATTATTGTAACGGCCTTCTTTTAGGAGCTAATGAAGGACAACTCAAAAAGTTACAAGTGATCCAAAATACGGCAGCAAGGACTGTCCTTAATGTGCCTTCTAGGACTCCTTCCCGCCCCCTGCTGACCAGACTCTACTGGTTGCCAGTGAGGAAGCGAGTACAGTTTAAGACTCTATGCACTATTCATAGAAGTATGATAGGAGAAGGTCCAAAATATCTGGCCAAAATCTTTCAGCCATATGCTCCTGGACGCTCCATGCGCTCTGGTAACCTGCAGCTTTTGCACGTACCCAGAATAAAGAAGTCCAGACAAGGAGGCCGAGCGCTGGCCCATGTGGGACCAAGGCTCTGGAACTCTCTACCTCTTGAGTTGAGATTACTCACCAGTCATCTGACTTTCCGGAAGACCCTAAAAACACACCTATTTTCCAGCAATTGACTTTCCCCTGGTAATATGCACTATCCCCTCTGAACAAACATCTGGAGTTATATTCTCACTGGCAAAGCGCGGAGATACCCCTTCGGGGGTCTATTCAGGCGCTATATAAGAATATAAAATAAAAATAAATAAATACTAATATAATAAAGAGAGAGCCCAAACCTTTGAGGCGGGTAATCTCAGGAACCACAGCACCAATCACAACACCCAATACAGCGTTGGAAAGGGCAGTTGCAGCAGAAGGATATAGGCTATGCAGACGCCCACCATATACATTTAAAACGTAAAAGAACCGTGCCAGCAAAGTAGTCCCCTGTGGGCATGTCTGCGTTGTGCTGTGGGCGTGTGCTGGGGGAGTGACAAACGCTGGGGGCGTGTGGTACGTTCCGCCCTTCATGCCATGTCTCATATTGTGTGCTAATCCCACCCTGCTTCCTTTAAATACCCCTGCACCCCATAATCATAACCCACCCTTACTCCTTAAAATACCTCAAAACCCTTAAACACTAACCCATCTTAACCGTATAAATATACCCTGTACCCCAAAACCCAAACCTATCCCTAAACCCTAAAAATACCCCTGTACCTCAAAACCCAAACCTACCCCTGAACTCTAAAAATACCCCTGTACCCCAAAACCCAAACCTAGCCCTGAACCCTAAAAATACCACTGTACCCCAAAACCCAAACCTACCCCTGAACCCTAAAATACCCCTGTACCCCAAAACCCAAACCTAGCCCTGAACCCATAAAATACCCCTGTACCTCAAAACCCAAACCTACCCCTGAACTCTAAAAATACCCCTGTACCCCAAAACCCACACCTACCCGAACCCTAAAATACCCCTGTACCCCAAAACCAAAACCTAGCCCTGAACCCTAAAAATACCCCTGTACCCCAAAACCCAAACCTACCCCTGAACCCTAAAAATACCTAAAAATACCCCTATTCCCCAAAACCCAAACCTAGCCCTGAACCCTAAAAATACCCCTGTACCCCAAAACCCATACCTATCCCTAAACCCTAAAACTACCCCTGTACCCCATAACCCAATCTGAACCCTTAAAATACCCAAACACCCCAAACATATACCTCAGTACCCCAAAACATATACCCCTATCCCATACTTACCTTATCCAAACATTAAAAACATTTTTAAAAAAACATGCTTTTACCATTCATGCATTTACAACGAATTTCATTGTAAATGTATGCGTGGTAAAAGCATATAAAATGTAATGCCATGCATTATAATGGCATTGCGGAGTCATGGTACTTTCGTAATGAAAGTATGCGGAGTGATGGTATGCGGAAAGAAAGTTGCGGAATAATGGGTGTTTACCCTTTCCCGGTAAGTACATTGGTGGCACGGCGGCCCACATCTACAGCAACATACTCATATTTTTTCACCACCCCTTTGAAAAATGCACAGGTCTCTCTCATTGATGGCCAGCACCGACATACACTTTTAGACACATCTCCCACAACAAGTTCTAGAATTGCGAACTTTAGAGCTGGGGAGCTACGTTCGAATCTCGGAATCAGCTCAACATCCTGTGATTCCAGGCAAATCGCTTTGTCTCCCAGTGCCTACCACAAATGAATGTGTTCTTCTGTAATGAAAATTGTGCTCATGCTATGTTGTCGAGTTCGCGCTATATAATATTGCAAGGAAAAATAAAGTAGGGAAACTCGAGTTCACACACTACTTAACGCGCACTCTTAAGTGCATCAGCAGTGCACTGTGAATCGGAGCGTTTCACAGGCCTGTCACAGATAAGAAATGCTATCTAAACGAAATCCTAAAAAACAATATACTACTGGCCAGTAGCAATTCATACACGGACAACGTCGGGGCAGGATGCTAGTCGTTAAATAAAACAAAAAATAAAATATAGGTTCAACATATGAAATTTTCTGTTGTTTCTTTACAACTTAAGAAGTGTTTGATATCTATTGGCTTATCACATTGAACTATTAATCATTTTTTCATAGTGCATTTTGAGAGATATGAGATATTAGTGTTCTATAGAACCTTGTATTCTTAAATGACAGTGATCCTCTATTCCTGTAGTTTTGTAATTTGTCTGTTTAGGTGTTCTTAACGGTTGACCTGGAGAGTGAGCACAGATTAACATTTAAGGAATAACAGTGTGAGTTGATTATATACCACAACCAATTTTCTATTGATCCACATGACGGGAGTCCCGCCATGAAAAGGCTGGCGATGGAACAAATGGGGCACAAAATATGACCCCCTGTCTGTATCCCCACGAAGTTCCAGCACTGCATGGACACTCATAATCCGGCCGGTGGTCCTTGCAAGGGATTGGCGCAGTTTAAGCGGCGTTGCGCAGTTTAAGCGGCGTTGCACCGCTGCGCCAAACTTGTAATCTGGTGCTTAGTTTGCACAACTGCTGTGCAAACGATATCTACACTAAATGCAGTGATTATGACCTCATGCTTGATGTCACAGACATCTTCACAAATTACATATTGATCTCACTAGTGACATGACAGATTACTTGACCATTAACATTATGAATAACTGCACCATGGATACAGTATAATTTATTAGTTTGTGGATAGGTGGAAATTTAAATATGTGCAGTTCAATTTCTAGTATTTGTTGTTGTAAATATTGTAAGATCCTAAGAATTGCATTTGGTGTGTGGGGTATGATGTGCATGGCAGGTGTGCAAGCTCCAGTTTTCAGAGCTTACCATAAGCAGAACGTGTTTGTGTTTTATTTTGAAACTATAACTGCACTTCAGCTACGACCTACTTCGATTTGCTATGACCAAAGATCACCATTAACTTCTGTGTTTTTGTAGATGAAAAGGCATTTAATCTGGGGTTGTGCGGATGAATGTGGTAGGTATATGGTGGATAGCACACAATATTGCCTCTTTTTCTTTTTATAGTCTAAACTGCATATTGCTGGCTATAAACTGTGAGAACCAGAGATTTAGTGCACGCCTTGCTACAGTCCAGGCACTGCAGCAACCCAACCTGGGGTAACAGCCAGTGCACATGGCCCTCAGTCCAATGTACCAGTGATTTGCTGCAGGTCACCCACCTTCAATGTGGCCAGCTGAACATGCAGTAGGCAAGTAAAAACTAATTGAAGTATCTTAACTTTCATGTAAGTCCATGGAATGCTGTTAAGGGTCCCACTCTCTTTAACTTTAGCCCCTCTTAACAGCTCTGAATGAAACCTGGGTATAACCTGACATAATAAGTAAAAAACTAGATGTGAATTTCCTGGGGAATTTTGTATGGATTTGTCAAAGTGTACCAGAGTAGTTGGCAAATTAATATTGTGTGACACCTTTAACCATGCCCCCCTTAATTCTGCATGAAAGTCAATTTATGGGAGGTAAGTAGCCAATCCAAGTGCCTGCCAAACTCCATGCAGATCTATGAAATGGTACATGGTAGACTCCCTTAAGAGCTCTTTGCAATTTTTCCTTCTGCAAAATTGCCCACCGCTGATAACATTTATTTAGCAGCTGTGTGTGACTGACAGTGTTTAATTATAGGCTCATGGAAACTGGGACAAAAAGTAAAAAATGTGTAGAGGATGCTTAACTGTTTTGCTCTTTTTGATATCAGACTTATTCCTCATATGGTTAAAACAAACGTCCACAATGAACTACAAAATGCAATACCCCTCGCGTTATTCTACATGTTTCTGCCCTCTATTTCTACCTGGGTCATCAATCAGGACCTGTCCGGGAACTACGCCAGTGCCTATAGTCATTCCTAAAGGAAGAAAGACACAGAAAAATCACCCTACTCTTATGTGACCCTAGGACTGCTCAGCTGGTGATTCAATATAATAAAAGGACCCTCTCCTAGCTCTCAAATAGATCTCATTTTTGTTGGTCAATCCATTCATGTAGGTGCCTACATTAATAGAGTCCCAAACCTGTAAAGCCAAAAAAAGCTTTACATACAAACCCTGTTCATTATAACCTAGTGTTTCGGTATTGTGATATATGCAGCTACAAACTCCATTGTAGTGCATCCCCCAGCACATAAAGCACACCAAGTGACACCACACACCATGCAAAAAGACTCAGGTAAGCTAACTTTTTATTTAGTTCTATTGCTGTCACCTGATGGAGCCGAGTGCTCCTAGTGTCTCTTAGAAATAATGGGCAATATAAGGAATGCTTGATAATCAGTCAAGTAAAATCTGGTAGTTGTTGCAAAACGTTTTTCTTACTGGATAATACCTGAGACACATTCTTGCCCCTGGAGAGGGACAGTTACTGCCAGAGGATGCTGAGTTTACAAATCCCTTAGACATTTTGCAAGATCATGCTGGGTCAAACTTTTTAACCAAGGTTATCAAAACATGTGTTGATGATCATGACTGTCTAATGAATAGCTCAGGCTCTTGATGCCATTTTAAAAGTTTGTACAAAGTAATGATTTATGAAAGGTTACCAAAATGTATGTATAGCCAAAGCTAAAAAGAAGGAATTGGGCCAAAGCTAAGGGGACTAAACTGGTCAGTTTTCATGTCAACTTCTATAGAATGGTGGTATAAGGTGACAAGATATCAGCACTACCAAACTTGGAAAAAGGACTAAAGAGACAGACACAGTAAAACAAAAATCATTTTCTTTTAAAAAAAAATTTATGTCTTTAATGTATCCCTTGTTGGTGGCAAGGGGAGCATACAGACAGATTTTATTACTGGCCCCATTCAATGTCATCATTTAAACCGTATCTAGTGGTGGCTATCTTTACCATCTATTGCTGGGCTTTTAGCTGTAGGGAGTGTATTCTGAATTCAGGTGTATGATGTTCCCCAACTTTCTCAATCACAGCCCATTTAAGATTTTTTTCAGCATATACCACTGCTTTATAATGTGACAATAATTGTGTTGTTAGGTTACCACATTTGATACTACTGCAGTGATCTATGCTTCTGGTCTTAATCTTGAATGTAGTCATGCCTATATATTTAAGTAGGCATGGGCTTGTGATCAAATAAATCAAAAATGTGCTATTGCAGTTTGTATTTGATGTTTGTCTCCATGGGGTGGTTAGATTGAAATCAATGTCTTTGGAATTCTTGGTAAATTTACACACACACAGGGCCTCATTTATGACGCCATTTGCAGCAAGAAAATGTCACTTTTTTGGCGTTTCGGTGGGGCAATGTGCCACAGCATATTTACAAGGTCACGTAAACATTTCATGGCCTTGGAAATGTGTGCCCCTTTCACGCAGAACACTGCGTGAAAGTTGCGTTCCACAGGTGTTGCTGTGGTGTTCCCAAGCAAAACCCATGGAATCTGAAGCATTCCCAAATTTACAAGAAATTGTAAACCTGGGAATGTGTCTGAATCTAACGAGGAGAAATGTTTGCATTTCTTCTCATTCTTTCCTTTTTCTATGTGTGCTTCATTCTGCAGCACATACAGAAAGAATTAATCATCTGGCTCGCTCAGAGGAGGTCGCTCCCCACGCTCCCTGGCCTTTGGGTATCGTAGAGCTGTACTGCTCTGTCTGCTGTTTGCTTATGTATTGCTCGCATTGACTGGAAGTCATCTGTGCTTCGTAGCGCTGCACTGCTCTGTCTGCTGTTTGCTTATGTATTACTCGCATTGACTGGAAGTCATCTGTGCCTCTTTAGCTTCGCAGCGCTCCACTGCTCTGATTACAGTTTGTACATTTATTCAAAGTGATTTGTGCCTCTTTAGCCTCGCTGCGCTCCACTGCTCTGTATACTGTATATGCATTGCTCGCCTTCTCTCGCTTATCTTTTGTGCCTCCACAGTATCATTGCGATATTTTGGTCGCACTGCCTGATAGATATACATAGCGCCGGACTGTGGCCCCAATCTCGTCCTGTTTTCGCTTTCATATTTGCAGCCATTTTGTTGTTGTGCCTCGTAGCCCATCCCTCCACCACGCTCCCGCCTCCCAGCTGCTCCTGCCTCGCCCCCGCCCCCCCACTATCCACATATGACAGATGCCTTTGCGCGCAGCATTTACGCGCAGCGGTCGTACCCAATGCGCGCCGAAGGTGCGCCAAAGGTAAGCCCGTCTACGCCCGTCCGCGCCTGGACCGCGCCCAGCGCCAGACCCCCTGGCCCTCGTAAAACCCACTCCACCCGCATTACATACGACAACGCAACCCTCTCAGCCCTCAACCCCGGCCGCACACCACAATGCTACCAAGCTGCCCCAGGACACTCCCATGGACCCTTCACCTGCCACACCTGCAAGTGCGACTGCTTCAAGACCCACACCAAATCCACAAACTCCAAACAGAGCTCCGACACTAACCACCTAAAGTGCATCCTGCTCAACACCCGCTCGATCCACAGACACTCCATTGAACTCTGGAACCTGCGCGACACTATATCGCCGGACGTCGCCTTCCTCACAGAAACATGGATGAACGACTCATCAGCGCCCGACATCGCCATAGCCATCCCGGATGCCTACAAGATCATCCGAAAAGATCGCACCAACCAAACAGGAGAAGGCATCGCCATCGTCCATAAGAACACCATCCGCATCACAACCAGTTCCGACGATAACCTCGCTACCGCCGAACACCTTCACTTCCAGATCCACACCGACCCCAAAACCACACTCAGAGGCACCCTCATCTACAGACCTCCAGGAACCCGCACACAATTCAGCGAAGACATCACTGACTTAATCAGCCCACATGCCCTCCCCTCCGAGAACTATATCCTACTGGGAGACCTCAACTTCCACCTGGAAAAGAAAAACAACAGCAACACCACCTCCCTTCTGGACAACCTGGCCAATCTCGGACCCAAACAACTTGTTAACACCCCCACCCACTTAGCCGGACACACCCTCGACCCTAACTTCACCTCCAGCAAGCACATCTCCTTCGATCACACCACAGCTCTCCATTGGACGGACCACAGCTGCGTTCACCTCAACTACAAAAAGACCACGACCCACAACCCCCCACAACCTATTCCTCGAAGAAATTGAAACAAAATCACCACCGACCAGCTCTTCACTTTGCTTCACCAAAACCCCCCTGCCAAATCATCGGACCCAAACCAAGCATCCACCAACCTCACACTATGGATCACCCACTGCGCCGACGAATTAGTTCCCTTGAAAAACCATCTAATCAAGCAAGGTAGCAAAAAAGCCCCCTGGTTCAACGATGACCTTAAGAAATCCAAGAAGTTCTGTCGTACTCTCGAGAAAGCCTGGAGAAAAAACCCAACCACCTGACCACCCTCAAGAACGCCACCCGCAAACACCACCAACTGATCCGATCCACCAAGAAATCAGCATTCAAGGATCGACTTGACAACAACGCCCATAACAGCAAGGAACTATTCAACATCGTCAAAGAATTTACCAACCCCACCGCCGGCACTGACGACATCACTCCCTCCCAAGACCTCTGCGACTCTCTATCCTCATTCTTCCACAACAAAATCGCCGAAATACATAACAGCTATGATAACCAGTCCGAAGACCAATCCACTCCACCCACCTCCGAACCAAAACCGCACTCTAACAACCTTTGCGCCTGGAACCCAATCACCACCGAAGACACCATCCGCATGATGAACTCCATCCACTCAGGATCGCCAACCGAACCATGCCCCCACCACATTTTCAACAAAGCAGACTCCATCATCGCGCCCCATCTCCGCGATGTCATCAACTGTTCCTTTAACTCCGCTACCTTCCCGGAAAGCTGGAAACACGCCGAACTCAGCGCCCTCCTGGAAGAAACTGGAGTTCTGGACTTTTTGGTTCCGTCCAGAGGTGTCAGGGATAACACCCGAAGACCCCGGAGTTCTACCTGTCTCGGTGCACAAATAAACAGAAACACGGGCTTCTCGATGGTGGCGTCAAAGACCAAAGGTTTATTACTGCAGGGATACAGAAGTCACAGAAACTACACACGGGCAGTAACTAGGAGCATGTTCGATTTGTACAAGAAGGGTTGCTCCTTATATACTAAATATTGGCCTTCAGGCGAATTCTTTACATACTGGTACATTCCCAAACCTTTGTGTCCTAAACAATAAATATTTGGCGTTGCACAGGAATCGTCGATAATATCTGATGTCAAACATTATGAAGAGGGGTTCCCACTATGCCATCACAATCCCATGTCAACATTTCATTCACGAGCCGGACCGCCTCATCGTAAATTTCGTTACCTCCCCCTAATAAAGGTCCAGAAAGAAAGAAACAGGGCCAGGTGTAGGAGATAGAAAAGCAGGATAAGAGATGTTTGTGGGTTGTAAATGGGCAAGGCTACCAGCTTCGGCCGCCTAATCATGATCAGGCCAACGAACACGAGAACCAGTATAGCAGGACTGGCCTTAGGCAGAGGAGGCAGCCTTTGTCGAGTCATGTAGCCACAGCGTGTTCTGCTCTAAGGTGCACGTGTCACTAGAGAGGTGAATCTCCGGCTAAGCTTACGTGTCCTTAATCGAAATGAAGAAATCAGAGGTCATTGCGTGTCCATTGTCTATGTGAGGGCAAGAAACACAAAATGGCTGCCACGATCTAAGATGGATGCCATGGGTAGATCAGAAATGTGTTTGTAACAGGAGTGCTCTTGCTCGTAGCACAGCGAAAACACCAGGATATGCTAAATGGACCATTTGCGGTTCACTGATACCAAAATTATGTATTTACGACAATGTTGAAAACACAGGTTCAAATCGTCACGGAACCTCAGACCCTCCTTTTGCCCTTACATAGGCAATTACTCAGTCTATGTCAGAATCTAGTTCTATGCTCATCAGGTCAGTGACATGCTGTTGTATCATCATCCTTTCTCGCGCCTTTTCTCCAAACGCAGGTGGTTTTCTAAAGCAGGTTGCAGCACAGAGACTACACAGAGCGGGACCACACTGGATAATCAGGCAACACGAGAACAGGAATACTAGGATGACACCAATGACCATCAGAACCTTCCATCCCCACGCTGATATCAGAGTCCAAAACCACTCCATGAAGGACCAGTTTCCCTTGTCTACATGAATAGAGTCGGAAATCTTGTGTAGCTTAGAGATCGCCTCATATACAGTTGGAGCATTATTGGGAATAAAGACACAGCAGCTCGATTGGATCATTCTGCATACACCACCTCGGTCTGCAAGTATTACGTCTAGAACCATACAGTTCTGCAACGTCATGAGTCGATCCGCCTGAAGCTCAGCTGTCAAGTTGCTAAGGGCACCAGCAGTTTCGGTAATAGTAGATTCAACTACCCGTGTTAGTTGACGTACGTTTCTACTATTGGCCATAGGCCCCCAGAACGGAAGGAAACCTTTGAAGAAATCTCCAGCTTTCTGACCAGCAGTATCTTCCTTGCTGAAAACACCTCTTGCTACTCTGGTCTTGTGATAATCAGACGAAGCAGTGTATGTTGGAGGCAACAATCGAGCAATATAACATGAGCCTGAAAAGTCAGCAGGCAACCACGTATATGCTCTGTCTTGACAGATGAAGTAGGTACCCCTAGCAGTAAGGAAGGCAGGGGAAGAGTTAGACGGAAACACATAGGTCTCAATGCATTCACTCCTCCCCAGCTGAGCTCTCGGATTTCTCCCATTTCCTTGCAAACAGACCTGACCTCGGTGAGGCACGACCCAGATTGGAGCTGAGCTATTACGCTTGCTTTCTCCCAAACTAAGGCGATACTCTGAAGAGTTCCAACTCAAATATACCCGTAATTCATCTCTAGGGTAAGATGGAGTATTATTGACGTCTCTAATCATGTCAATAATTCCCTGAACTAAAGCTTTGTTGGCAGAGTTATATTTAGTGGAACGTGGTGGACGCGGAGGATAGGTTTCGAGGGCATAAGCAAAAATGGTCTGAAGGGCCTGGAATGATCCATTATAGCTAAAAGGCAAAACCAGGTAGGGAATGCCTTTATCCATAGTGTTGGGTATCAAGCCACACACCCAGCAGTCTGTAGTGTTAACTACCAGTTGGTGTTGGTGCAAGAGCTGTACAAATGTGTTATTGATGAATTCTGAGCGTCGAGCTTGTTCATGCTCAGGAAACGAGTGAAAAGAGTGCACAGAAGAAACAGTAGAAGTAGCAGGATCAAGGGGAGGTACTGTAGTTACTGGCATAAAAATCAAATTCACACCAAAGACGATTCCACCCACCAATGTTATCAAAGCAATTAAAAATGTAATAGCACATTGCATTAAAAAGCATTTGCTGTGGAGAATTCTGTACAGTCTATTTCTGCGAACATAAATCACATTTTCTCGTTGCAGCTCAGGAAGCTCCATCTTCTACAATCCGCTCGCGACCACTGATGATGTGTACGTAGATGAAAATGCCTCTATCAGCCCTGGGAGTTCCCAGAACTAACAGAAAGATCGACCTTGTGTCTGACCCCCGCAGATTCAACTAGGCACACAGCCACGACCCTACGGCTACCCAGACGGCAAGGTAATTAAAACAATAGAAACAATAGCAAACTTCCTGGCTGAAGGCAAAAGTGTCAAAATTCAAATATTACAATAGGCAGTTTCCTGCTTTATTTGTCCATATTGCGAGACCGTAAATTGTATCTCAGTTTTGCAGGAGCTGTTTGATCTGGAAACAGTGTCTCATCAGCAGAGGTTACAATGTTCAAGTTCGCAGAAGGCAAGGTTTCTTCTGATGTAGAGGGCAGGTGTTCAGAAGTCAAAGAAGTAGTTTCAGGAGGAGAGCTAGAGTTTGATGTGTCAGTTATCAATTCGGCATCGCTGAAAGGGATAAACCTGGGCGTTCGTTCAAACTCAGAGGCACCAATTCCCTTTTTCACCCAGTTATCATATGGAAGCGGCAGGGGCACACGTTTGACGTGCGTCGTATGGATCCAGTTCTTGCGTCCAGCCACTCGGATAGCAGTTCTCGTTGCTAGTAGTACTTGATAGGGGCCAACAAATCTGGGTTGAAGGTTCTTCGTCCTCGCAAAGTTCCGTACCACAACGTGGTCGCCAGGTTTCAGCTGATGGCCTGGACTCTCCGGTGGCTTTGGCAATGCGTCGAAAACCTGTTGGTGAATAAGACTCAATTTAGCAGTCAAGTCGTAAAGGTAATCAATCAACATTGGATATTCCAGAGAACAGAATTCTTTCGGCCTTGGCACTCCCCAAATATTCGCGGGACGACCAAAGACTATTTCGTAAGGACTAAGCCCTACTCTAGAATGTACAGTCGCTCTTGTTGATAACAAAGCCAAGGGTAGCGCGTCTGGCCAGGACAAACCCGTGGATGCCTGTATTTTAGCAAGTTTCAGCTTGAGGGTGCCATTGTAACCCTCAACTAAACCAGCAGACTGGGGATGGTTTGCACTGTGGAATTTTTGCTTGATCCCTAAACCGGCACACACACTCTGCATAACTTTCCCTACAAACTCACTTCCGTTATCTGACCATACAATCCGTGGCATTCCATATCTAGGGAAGTATTCTTTAAGAAGGATTTTGGCAGTTGATAGGGCAGTGTTGTCCTTTAGTGGATATGCTTCGATCCATCTGGAGAAAGCACAAACTACCACCAGGACGTATTTTAGGTTGTTGCAACGATCCATGTGAATGAAATCTAACTGAATCACTTCAAAGGGACAAGAGGGAGGAGCGAGGTGACCAGTAGGAGTTGGGACTCCCTTGCCAGGATTATGCATCAGGAATACCATACAATTTTTCACCACTCTCTCTGCACACTTACTAATCCCATCATTCTTCCAAACTGGAGCCAACATCTTACAAATTCCTTTAGAACTAATGTGTGCTACTCCATGTGCCATCATTACCACTGCAAGCACGTACGCATCAGGCAACATCCAACGCTGTTGCTCCGACAAATCAATCCAACATCCACTTGAGTCTAGTTTACCCGTACTCTCTTTCCATGCACGCTTTTCCTCCTCGGTTGCCTCTTTTTGAATCTCTTTCACACTTTCCACTGTATCCTCGCACATTCCAGACTCGGAAATCCATCTTGCAGACGTTGCAACATACATCCTACTCATCATATTTCTAGCTGTCTGTTTAGCGGTTTCATCAGCAAAAGCATTCCCACGACCAACATCATCCGTGATTGCTTTATGAGCACTGCATTTCACAATCGCAACTTCAGTCGGCAAGGTTAGAGATTCCAACAAGTCGTTAACTAGTTGACCATGTTGAATCTTAGTCCCATGGGACGTAATGAAACCTCTTTCTCTCCACAAACGGCCAAAACTATGGGCCACGCCAAATGCGTACTGACTATCTGTGAACACATTTACTCTCTTTCCCTTTGCTAAAACACACGCTCTCGTTAGAGCGATTAATTCTGCAGCTTGGGCAGAATTCTGACTCACTCTTGCAGTCTCCACAATCGTACTTAAAGTAGTTACTGCGTAGGCAGCAGTCACATCACCATTCTCCAATTTAAAGCACGATCCATCAACATACAACGTGCCATCTGGATCTGACAATGGGGTGTCTTTCAAATCAATTCGTCCTTTAGTCTCTTCCTCGGTTCTGAAACAACAATCATGGGGTTCAGAATCACTCGACTCTTGATTAGTCGGCAACAATGTTGCTGGATTCAATACATTGCATCTTTTGATTTGAATATGGCTCGCTAATAATGTCAGCTCATAACCTGATAATCTAGCACTAGTAAGGTGTTGCGTCTTGGTTCGGTTCATGAGTGTGTCCACAGCATGAGGAACCATGACCACTAGCATGTTGTTCATCACCAAACCAGCAGATTGTCGAATGGAAGCTGCAGCTGCCGCTGTAGCTCTCAAACAACTAGGCAATGCTCTAGCTACCGGATCTAATGTTGATGAAAAATACGCACAAGGGCGTTGTTTATCACCAAATCTCTGTGTCAGAACACTCAACGCACAACCTTCTCTCTCGTGAACATAGAGCGTGAATGGTTTACTGTAATCTGGTGTACCCAACACAGGAGCTGAACACAGTGCATTTCGTAACTCAGAAAAACTCTCCTGACATTCAGCAGACCATGGCACCGGACTCGGAACACCTTTCCCAGTCAAAGCTACCAATGGTTTTGCTAAAAGAGAAAAATTTGGGATCCACTGCCTACAGTATGAGGTAATACCTAAAAAGGCACGTACTTCTCTCTGTGTGCGAGGAACACTCATCTGCGTAATTGCTTTTATTCTCTCTGGGGTCAACTTCCTTCCCTCCTTTGACAAGAGATGACCTAGGTAGGTCACTTCTTGGCAGCAGTATTGCATTTTCGAAGGTGACACCTTATGATTCAAATTAGACAAATGATGCAATAACGAAATTGTAGCTGCTTTGCAAGTTTCCTTGTCATCGGCAGCCACCAGAAGATCCTCTACATACTGTACTAGAGCATAAACCAGGAGGAAGTACAAAGGAATCTAACTGACTTTTTAATGCCTGACTGTAAATAGATGGACTCTCACAATAGCCTTGTGGAGCACATTTAAACCTGAAGCTTCGACCTCCTAGAGAGAAGCCGAAAATTTCCCTGCTTTCCTCGGCTATTGGAATGCTGAAAAAGGCATTCTTCAAGTCGATAACTAAAAACCATGTAGCTGTAGCAGGAATCAACGTTAACAATGCAGTGATGTCTGGAACCACAGGAAACTGCGGAACCACAATCTTATTAACCTCTCTTAGATCGATAACAAACCTATACACTGGAGGCTTTGAAGGATCAGTACGTTTCAAAATCGGTAATACAGGACTGTTACAGACATTACCTCTAGTTTCTTCAACTACACCTTTTTTAATCAAGTCTTGCACAATCAATAAAAGCGCACGTTCACCTTCACTAGAGATCTTGTATTGCGGAATTCGTGGATATTTAACATTTGCTTTCAAAGTGACTACATATGGTGGTATTTCCAAAAGGCCTACATCGTTAGGACCAGTCGCCCAAAGAGTATCAGGGAGTGAACGCAGCTCTGGCGGGAGTGCATCCATTGACAAGTACATCGGAGAGGTGATTCTTTTACCCAATGTAAGCTGTACTCCTGACGGAGAACAGTACAATGTCGCATATAGGCGTTTTAACAAGTCTAAACCAAGCAGATTTTCATTACAACCTGTCGTCAAAATCAAGGGTGCTTTCAATTGACACGGTCCAACAGAAATAGGCAAAGGACCAGATAGTGGATTGTAAACAGGGGCGCCTGCAAAACCTACAGAAACATTTGTTAAGCCGGACAAAGGTGCGCCAGGGAGTTTCGCATGAATGATAGAACTTTTTGCGGCACCAGTATCCAACAGAAACGGTTCGACTACACCTGATGTTGCTACTGCGACATAAGGCCCACTCTGATCCACTGGAACTGATACTACTCCCTCTCTTTGTCCATGGCTGTCCTAGTACTCAGTTTGCTGAAATCCCTCATCTACTTCACAATAGTCCTCAACATGATACTGTTGGGATCTATTTTGTTGGGCAGACTGTTCATTTCATTGATCAAAGTGATTAGAAGGGCGATCATTCGTTTGTGGAGGCATAGCACCTCTTCCTCGACCTCTAGAATTTTGCATAGAACCACCGCGACCTCTCTGAGCTGCTGCAGCATTATTTTGCGCTAAGATCGGACACTCATTTGTATAGTGACCCTCTTTCTTACAGTAGGCACACTGGTTCCACTGATATTGCGGCCTCGGTGAACTATAATCTGTCCTTTGATATGACCCTTGCTGTGTATTGGTTTGATTCATGCGAGGCGGATATGCCTGTTGCAAAAGAACTTTAGTTTTTAAATCTTTCGTTTTCTTATCTGATTTCTCTTTCTCCTCTTTATCCCTATTTTCATAATACTGTGCAGTTGCAAGTATTTGCGCAGTTGTGGAGACAGCCCATGCACTCTCGGAATCTTTCAATTTATTGCAAAGCTCTGGTAGCAGATTGTGTACAAATTTATCGACAAACAATCTCTGTCCTCCTTCTGTGCTCATATCCTGACCACTGTGATCCACAAAAGTCTCTTCGAACCTCGTGAAAAAGTCGGAGACACTTTAGTCTTTCTTCTGCCTGCATGCGGACAACTTGTCCCAGTTAACACGCAATGCTGGCATCAGAGTCTTCATTAAGTCAATTATCCTACCTGGAAGATTAGCAATTAGAGGTTCGGGTTTGGAACCACCTATTTGCTGACCATCCGCTGCTATGATAGCTGCCCAATCACCACCTAGGGCAACTGGATGATTCTCTTTACGAATTTTGGCCCAAATAGGTTGCGGAACTACATTCCCAAATAACATGTCAATGTCCGCTAGATTCATCACACAAGCCTCAACTGTCTGTGCTAATTCTTTATAGTATCCGGCAGGATTCTTACGCGGATCTGGCAAGACCTGTTTCACTGCTAGCACTTCAGCTCGCTTCCATGGAATATGTATCCACACTCTCTGGAATTGCGCCGGAGCGGCTGCAATACCATTCACTGCATCAGCTTGCACAGCTTCACGCCAAATTGGTGGAACCTCCCTCATTGGATATTGGCGATTCTGCTTCGTACTATGTTTTTCTAAATCTCTCGGTGAACGAAGAGACGGATCATTCCTATAGCTTAAAATCAGTTCCATCGCTTCCTTTATATTTTGACCAATTATTGTACCTGCAGCAAACTCTTTCTGAACATTAATTAATTCTTCTAAGTTCGATTCAGAATCATCTTCTTCTAATTCATCACGCAGAAGGGAGCACATCTCGTCGAAAACATATCGTTGCGTTGGTTCATTCCATTGCATAAAAGTATCTAATACATCTCTCGTACTATATCTCCTACTCTTCGAAATCCATCTGAGAGCCGTGGAATCTAAGATTCCCCGTTCCTCAGTGCTTGGAAGCTGACTACGTCTCTGTACAGACTCAGAGGCAGGAGTCTTAATTAAAGTTTTATAGAAAGGAGACAGAATATTAGAGACAGAATCAGTGATTCTCCGACGAACAGAAAGCGGAGTCATAATACTAGCAGATGTAGAAAACACAGTAGCAGTTGGAACAGATAGAATAGGAACAGTAGGAGTATCAAGTAAGATAGCTTGTGAAACAGTAGGTATAAGCGATACAGGTATAGGCAAAGAAGCCGGCACCCCAGGAAGAGGGGGTGCCGAAGGAACATTCACATTGACCACAGGCGGTACAGGAGCTTGGTTCAGGGGACCAGGAGCAGGAATACCAGGTTGTCCAGCAACCGGCAATTGAACATTCGGTAAAGGAGGAACCATAGCACCCTGTGCATACGGTGGGGGTGACTGCAACAAATAAGACAGCAAAGGATCATTCTCGGAGTCCTCTACCACCTTAGTTGTACTCGATGGCAAGGCAGGGTAGCATTTGTCGATCGCTAAATTACGCTCTCTAGTAGCCACCTCCATTGCCTTCTCAGACTCGTTGATTTGCAGCTGTTTAGCAGCCTGTTCTAAAGTCAACTCCTGCTCTTTCTGTTCTTTCTTCAATCTTTTAATTTCTCTCTGTTTAGATTCCTTTCGCCAATAACGAAAAGAATCAAACATTGCCGGCAGGGCTTTCTTCTTAAACAGTTTCACTTCCAAATTATCAAGGACTTCAGGTTCAAAACTACCATGCAGTGGCCAACTAAGGACACCGTCTTTGTCTGTATAACGGACCCACACCTCATTATAAGATATCGGACCCACACCATATTTACAATAAAGATCATATAATGGAGTTCCAATCGGAGGAACCAGACATGAGTCCTCCAACCGGGAGTCACTGTTGCAACCAAAACACGACAACATACAATTTTTCCGACTTACCATTTTGTAATCCGGAACACAAAACGAACAAAAACACAAACAGAAATGTGCACTCGAACCAAGAACTTAGGCCTACCAAAAACGAACTAATGTATCGATACCCAAACTAAACCAATAGATTACCTTAACCAGTACAACCAGTGATAATCTTACGAAACCAAACCAAACCAAGAACTAAAAGGATTTTAACAACCCTTACGAAGCAACCAACTAGCAACCACTAAATACTTAACTGAGGCACTGAAGACGTCACCAAGGAGAAACCCGTCTTGTCTCGCCGTACTAAGGACTGCACCTCGGGTCCAAGACATGGCGACGGTCAAGGCAACGGACCACTGCAGCCGTCCTGAACGGGAACCCTCGTGGAAGAGAACGTCGGGCCACTTTTGCGATATGCCGGGATCGATGAAGTGGGGCGCCTCCCTCAGGAATCTTTACACGAAGCTTCTCGAACTCTTCAGGCTTTTGGACCGGTACCGAATGACGTCGCCCCACGTTGGGCGCCAATTGGAGTTCTGGACTTTTTGGTTCCGTCCAGAGGTGTCAGGGATAACACCCGAAGACCCCGGAGTTCTACCTGTCTCGGTGCACAAATAAACAGAAACACGGGCTTCTCGATGGTGGCGTCAAAGACCAAAGGTTTATTACTGCAGGGACACAGAAGTCACAGAAACTACACACGGGCAGTAACTAGGAGCCTGTTCGATTTGTACAAGAAGGGTTGCTCCTTATATACTAAATATTGGCCTTCAGGCGAATTCTTTACATACTGGTACATTCCCAAACCTTTGTGTCCTAAACAATAAATATTTGGCGTTGCACAGGAATCGTCGATAATATCTGATGTCAAACATTATGAAGAGGGGTTCCCACTATTCCATCACAATCCCATGTCAACATTTCATTCAAGAGCCGGACCGCCTCATCGTAAATTTCGTTACCTCCCCCTAATAAAGGTCCAGAAAGAAAGAAACAGGGCCAGGTGTAGGAGATAGAAAAGCAGGATAAGAGATGTTTGTGGGTTGTAAATGGGCAAGGCTACCAGCTTCGGCCGCCTAATCATGATCAGGCCAACGAACACGAGAACCAGTATAGCAGGACTGGCCTTAGGCAGAGGAGGCAGCCTTTGTCGAGTCATGTAGCCACAGCGTGTTCTGCTCTAAGGTGCACGTGTCACTAGAGAGGTGAATCTCCGGCTAAGCTTACGTGTCCTTAATCGAAATGAAGAAATCAGAGGTCATTGCGTGTCCATTGTCTATGTGAGGGCAAGAAACACAAAATGGCTGCCACGATCTAAGATGGATGCCATGGGTAGATCAGAAATGTGTTTGTAACAGGAGTGCTCTTGCTCGTAGCACAGCGAAAACACCAGGATATGCTAAATGGACCATTTGCGGTTCACTGATACCAAAATTATGTATTTACGACAATGTTGAAAACACGGGTTCAAATCGTCACGGAACCTCAAAACCCACAGCAGACCACACTGAACTCAAGAACTACCGCCCCATCTCGCTCCTCCCTTTCCCTGCAATAGTCATTGAGAAAGCCGTCAATAGTCAGCTCGCCGCCTGAAAAATATGGCCACCTACATCTGAAAAGTCTAATACCGGTCAGTAACGGCCGAAATTCGGTAATTTCAGCCATTACTGACCGGTATTAGGCTTGAGTCGCCAGCAGGGCCGGACTGGGAACCAAAACTGGCCCTGGCAAAGTGCTTGGCCGCCCCCCCCCGCCATCCTCCTCCCCAAAGGTTGTGGGTGCCGCCGAGCTCTTTGCCAGAGCCGGATTGTCAGCCGATTTTGTTACAGGGCTGATATTGCAGCTATGCTTCAAAAACGGCCCTGTAACAAAAACGGTCCCCAGGGGCTCGAAACCGGCCCCCCACCAGTACGGCGCACCGGGGGATTGCCGGGTGCCGCTACGGCCAGTCCAGCCCTGGTCGCCTGGACTACAGGAGCGCCTCCCCCCACTTGATAGTCACAATGAATGACAGCCTCTTTTCAAAACTCCAAGATGTTTAGAACACGGCTGCCTGCCTGGTCTGCAATCTTCCCCTCTGCTCTTCATACAAACCTACGCTGCGACGCCTCCATTGGCTTCCCATAAAAACACGTGCTCTATTTAAACTTCTCTGTCCAGTTTTCAAATCCTTGCATGTGTGGAAAATTAACACAAACTTGGTGAACATTATCGGCGTCATCTTGCCCCTTTTCAAGCCCATTCGTGCGCGTAAGCGGCAGCCATTTTGAACACCATGGCCTCCCTGCCCCTCGCTGATAGCCAACGCGTCTCTCTCTCTCTCTTAGCCCCGCAAGCATTCCCCCCGCACACTGACAACCCCCGCTCTCTCATGCTTTGAGTCATAAACCCCTCTTCAGCGCAGCTTCACCACAGAATCCCATCCTGTTCCCAGCGCGACACCTCCCCTCATTCCTTTCATGGCCTCAGATCCTTTTGATGCAAACCCCCTTTTCCTGTATCCCCGTTTGTCTTCCTTGTTCCCAGGCCGCCACCTGGCCCTGCGGATACTGTTTATTACCCCGTACAGTAGGAAGCTTCCCCTCCCCATCAAAAGACCCTCGAACCGATCAAAGCCCCCACCCTATGAGATCCGATCAAACCCATGCATTCCGTGAATCGGCGGAATGCCCTGCTGTGCGGCAACCATCACCTGTTGTGACCGGGGTGGGGAATCCAACTGTAAATGTATGTGGGAACGGGCCTGATGGGGAGATTCCGAGGATGTTCTTTCAACTATCGACGTGTTGCGAGAATGTGTTATGTGCAATAAAGGTCATAAACCCTAGTATAAGAGGCCAGGCCTCAGAGATGTGGCTAGAGCACCTCGTGACGATACTTGCTGTCTGAATTGATGTGTTCTCCTCCGGAGAGAATAAAATCCACGTTTCCTGCCTTCCAGTCTCCAGCGCCTGCTTCTTCATTGATTAACATTGGTGGGTCATAGAGGCGATACCGCCGAGCAACATAAAAAGGGTCTTTGGTTACTGGTTGTCTTTGGAACCCCTTTTTTACACATGGAAATGGTCCATGATGCCTGAAGATACAAGCCGCAGCCGTACATTCCACCCCACCCTCTCAGCTCTATCGAGTCACCATTGTTACGTCCGAGAGTATTTGTACATCCAGGCACGGGGCCGGTCCTTTTCTTTCCGGGCCCCTCGACACCGGAATCAATCTTCTCTGCAGCTAGGCTCTTGCCCAGACTTATTTTCATTAAAAACAAATCTTTAAAAACATGGCTGTCTATCCTTTAATGCTACTTTGAACTGTGACCTGTAGACAGCACAAGCGCCAAGATATCCCTTTGGGGATGATTTGCGCGCTCTAAAAATGCATCTAACATAACATTGTTGCGGAGTGGACGGGCATCAAGACACACTGAAGCCTTTATCTCCTGTGATGTTCCCTCCCACCTCAAACAATGATAGTAAATAGCATGTCACACTTAGCGCACCTGCATCTATTCTACCTAGCTACATTGCAAGGCGCTGCCAATAGTACCTTAATGCTGGGTGCTGATAATAATTCTGTACTCAATGGTGCAGTTTCCAAACTGCTCAGAATATACAACCGCAATTACCAGTTTAGATCTATGGAATGGAATGGAATGGAATGGAGTAGGTTTTTGTAAAGCGCGATAGCTACCCGCAGGCGTCCTAGCGCTAAGTAACCGAGTACAGGTGGGTGGGGCAGGTCGGGGTTATCTGCTGAAGAAAAAGGTCTTTAATTTTCTTCGAAAGGGCAGGATGTTTGGTTCTGAACGGATCGAAAGTGGAAGAGAATTCCACAGCCTTGCCGCGTTAGTAGAGAACATTCTGCCTCCACTTCTTTCTTTTTTGTATCTAGGCATAACGACTTGGAAAGCAAGGGTCGATCTCAGCTGTCTATTGGGATGGTAGGGTGTGATCAGTGTGTGGTTGAGGATTGCTCCTTTCCTCCAGTAGGCACGGTGAGCGATGCATAGGCTTTTAAAGTTGACTCTATCTTTTACTGGCAGCCAGTGGAGTGTTCTTAATTCATTTTTCACTGATTGCCGGCGGGGAATGCGCAGGAGAGTGCGGGCAGCACAGTTTTGGATAACCTGCAGTTTTTTCAAGGTGGATGCGGGAGAACCCAGGTATAGGGCATTACCAAAATCCAGTCGGGAGAGGATAAGACCCTGGACCATGATCTGTCTGGCTTTGAAGGGGAGAAGTGGTAAGATCTTTCGAATGAGCCTCATAATGCTCATGCAGGTGGCTGCTAGTTTGGTTGCCTGGTGGCCGAATCAAAGCTGTCAAACTGAGAGCATTTACTACAGAGGAGACTGTAGTGAAGGAACGAAATGAGGGGTTTTATCAGGGGAGTAGCTAGAGCTTGTGGCACCCGGGGCTATTCCTCAGATTGCTGCCGCCCCGGGAGGGTGCTGGGGAAAAAGGACGAAGAGCACATGAAAGAGGTCAGAGAAACACGTAGTATCGCCGCTAATAGTTACCTCGATCATGCAAGTTACATGCACATACATGACACGGCCCAGGGCTAGACAGCCCCCATCCCCAAAATAGTGCTGCCTAGGGCGGACCGCCCCCACCTAGCTACGCCGCTGAAGGAAAAGCAGAAGAAAACCAAAACCAATAGAAGACCTATAGAATCTCCATGAACATTAGGGGTCCCTATCCACACCTGTCACACTTCTGTATAACTCTCCTAGTTGCCAACTTGTAATAGACCACAAGTTTCATTGAGGTAAGCAGGTACGAATGTGTGGAGAAGGGTCTGCAATATAACATTGTTCCTGTGGCACTGGCTGGCACAACTGCTGATTCAAGGCCATTGTGACATAATCAGTATATGTTGCCTCCCCTCAGACACAAGAACAAAGTCTTTCCATATAAGATAGGATAAGATAAGATAAAGTCCACTTCTACTGGCCACAATCACACATGCAACATCTCAGCTTCAAATACTCAAAAAGGACACAGCGCAACAAGGCTACACTTTTAGCAGCATTACTCTATGCAAATCCCAGCACTGCCCTCTTATTCTCCTCGTGGTTCTGTCTGATTTTTCATGCATCTTTCTGAAACATATTTTCCAATTTTCAGTATAGTTTCTTTTTACCAGGATCTCATTGGAATTTTTAGATTCTTGTTTGTTTTGTGTAGGTACGCTTATCACAGTGACACAGTCCGTCTACACTATCTTGCTGAACGATATTCCTTTATTGTCACCTATTTAGCTTCTACGTTTCAGACTATTTTCCCTTTCTCACAAATATCCCTTGAAAAAATCACTTACTGATTAGGGTTAGCTGGTGTTTCCAATGGATTTAATGTTCTTTACTCAACATGGCGGTGTCAGCGCTCTTCCGTCAAATTAATTATACTGTAAAATGGAATCCCACCCACCTTATTATTCCCAGTCTTCTGGAATCACTACAAAGTCCTGAAATAATGTATCGTTCTGTGAATGTAATAGTATTTTTCTTAAGATTGTTTACACTAGACACCAATGCTAGTCATTTGCCTCTGTATATTACCAGACACTGTAAACTGCAAAACAGGGAGATGCACAGTGGCTGGAAAACTCTGGCCCACACATAATCAGAGTCTTAGAGTGGCCTCAATAAGGCTGATTTTTATATCCTTTTATTGAATCTGCAAATTCTATGTATCTCAGAGGAAAAATCCTTGAACCCCCCCTCACACTTTGAGTTACAAGGGGAACGACTGCTTAGGCCCCTAGTTCTTTGCAGGTGAAAAGAGTTTGGTTTGTACACTATAAAAACACAAAGCTCTTACTGAAAAACGAGTGAAACAGGCTTCAAACGAGGACAAAGCCAGTGTTCCAGAAATAGCCCATGGAAGAAACTGTGGTTTTGGATAGTCACAGAAATGACAAACTTTTGTTCAAAAGACTCATGATGACTAGTCACCCACAGAAACCAAAAGAAATACATATAGAGAGACCCAAGAAACTCACTGCCTTTTGTGTCACTGTCAATCTTTAGGACACATGCTTACCGTAGTTACCCAACGCGCGTTGGAAATCTAGCCCACGTCAAGGTGAGGTCAGGAGAGGCGCTTGAGGGCTCCTGCTCTGACGTGTTGGGGGCACACCCCAAAAACAGCACGATTTTGCTGTCACAGCAGAGAGAGGCTACAGATAGAATGGTTGTAATATTTCCACCCCACCTGCCTTCTGCTTTGGAATGGTGGTGCGAGAAGTGCTGATTGCCCTCACAGCTTCACAACTTCATCACAGTGTGGTTTAGTGACCCCTACCGGCCCAGCGCACTAACAGGACACCCGCTGACGACGCAAGGGGCAGCAGCAACCAGGAAGTCACGTGCGGAGCGGTGCTGCTGCGCAGAAGAACAGCATTATTGTTGCAGAAGCGCTCAAGCATGCTGGGAGCAGCGCTTGCAAAACAGCGGCCACGCGGCACTGGCCCGTTGAGGCGACCTTTATATTTTATTTGAGGACACTGACTGACAGAAGTCAATGTCCCCAAATAAATTATAAAGGCTGTTGCAACGGGCCAGTGCTGCACGTCCGCCGCACTCAAAATAGTGCCACCTGGGGCGGACCTCCCCCCTCGCCCCCCCCTAGCTACACCGCTGGGATTTATGTCATTGAAATTATGGTTAGTGCTCTAGAAAGCTAAAGGGTAATGGTGTCCAGGTGCCCACTGGGAGAGAGCAGGTGCCTAGTGATTAGTGAGCCTAGAAGCGGGTTCCGGTGCACATGAGCAAGGGGTGTGGGGGTAATAGAGGTTCACACTCGATGGTCTAAACGCCAAACGCAGCAGGTGCTGCAGCACAAGCACACTTTGTTGCCTCGCACAGGTAGGTGCACTGGGGTGTAGGGCAACAGACCAATATTAGTAGAAAGCTTACTGCAGGGGCATGCCAGTGGGCCCCCCTTTAATAGCCTGGCGCTCATGGACAAAATTCAATCTACAGTCATTATAGTCAGGGCCAGACTGGGGAACCAAAAGCAGCCCTGGAAAGATGCTCCAATCAGCTCCTCTGCCTTTGTCTCCTCATGCAAACTCTCTCTTCCCATGGATGCATCCTCTCTCTCCTGCTGATTGCTTTCTTACTACCTACCACCTCCCTCCCTCTCTTTTTCTCTCTCTTGAAGCCTCCTGGTACCTGCTATTAAGCTCAGACATCTGGTTAAAGTGACAGAGGCACCAGGAGGGGCCCTGGTCTTTCAAAACCAGCCCCAAGGGCTCCAGCCCTCCAGGGAAATGTCCAGTGGAATAAAAGGCCTGTCTGCCCTGATTATAATTATATTGCTGTTCAGTGTCCAACACAGACCACATCACTGACAACAGAACGAAACCGGCCAGATCTGCTCTGCGCTGCCTGGTATTTCTGTCTTGAAAAAGGGACGGATCGTACCTAGTCTGAAGGATATGTACGTAATTACATCAGGAGTCTGCTTTGATGAAATATAATGTGTTGTCGTTAGAGCGCCTGGACTCAGCCACCGCTCAATGTGAGTTCTGCGTCTCCACTTTTTGGCCTGCTTCATTATCCTACATTTGGGAATTTCAAAATGGCCTGCGTACAATACATCCTGCTGCCTCGCCCATGAGATAGAAGCTGTGGGCCGGATATATCATAGTGTTGCATCACTCTTGCACCACGCAAAAGGCGTCAAGGTGCAATGCAACACTAAAGTCTCTCCTACTGTACCTTTGGTCTCTCATTTCATCCCCGGGTGCCTAGGGCTGCATGCATGAGCCCTGACCCGGCCTCTGGGTATCCTCTGTGTAATACCTCCTTTTTCCCAGGGAGCAGAGGGGAAACATCCATTACAATGCAGTCATTACATTGCACTGTTTTTACAACGCAGCGGTTACAGCGCAACTCCCTTTATATCGCATGGCATTACAAAGCATGCCATTACAACGCATGTCACTACAATGCATGTCATTTCATCACATACCATTACAACGCATTCATTACAACGTATTATAAGGTAAGTAATAGAGATTTTTTAGTGTTAGGGTGGGTATGGGTTTTGGGGTAGATGGGAAAAGTAATTTTTACCCCTACACTATCCAACACCTATGCTACCGTTGCACTCACTGGCGTGGGAGAAGTAATTTTTACCCCTCCGCTATCCAACACCTATGCTACTGTTGCACTCACTGGCGTGGGAGAAGTAATTTTTACCCCTCCGCTATCCAACACCTATGCTACTGTTGCACTCACTGGCGTGGGAGAAGTAATTTTTACCCCTCCGCTATCCAACACCTATGCTACTGTTGCACTCACTGGCGTGGGAGAAGTAATTTTTACCCCTCCGCTATCCAACACCTATGCTACTGTTGCACTCACTGGCGTGGGAGAAGTAATTTTTACCCCTCCGCTATCCAACACCTATGCTACTGTTGCACTCACTGGCGTGGGAGAAGTAATTTTTACCCCTCCGCTATCCAACACTTACCTGAAAACCGTTGTAATGGTATGTGTTGTAATGGAATGCATCGTAATGGTAGTTTTTAAAAATGTTTAGTAATGGCATGCTTTGTAAAATCAGGAGATGTAATGGTAGTTGTGATGTAAAAACCACGTTGTAAAAGCATGCATTGTAACGTTATAAATTTGTGCTGAAAAAGATTCAGGACAAAAAACTCCAGATGTTGCTAGTAGCTTCTAGTTGTCCCAGCTGTCACTGGTATCGACTGCTAGTCTAGTTAACATTTCAGCTCCCCGGATACCCCCACTAAATCCATCCTTGTTACCAGCTCCAGCTCTGACACAGACAGCTCTCTGGGGGCTGAAGCTTGAGGGTCCAGCTCTAGAAGCAAGGGGGCGCTCTGCTGAGGCTGGCTTTGTATTCAGCAGTCTTTTAGGATGAACACTTTGAGGGTATATGCCTGACGCGCTGCCAACAGCCTTTGTGCTTCTTTTGCGATCCTACCCATGCATCTACTCGTGGCCCTTGGTTGTTCAATGTTGGTACAAGTCCTGCACTCAAAATAAATTGTTTTGTTTCACAGGTATAACTATTTGTGGAAATGGTGTTTGGTTTGGCATAGCTCATGAGTCTAAGTATAAGAATCTTCCATGTGTGTTGTTACCGTTTAAATTTGTTTTTAATTGATCATTGTCTAAATTCTCCATTCAATAATTCGCCTTGTCTTCACTGATCTTTGCCTTTCACCAGAAGTGAAGCTTCTGGGAGGACATGTATGCCAACTACACCTGCTGCACCCCTAGAACTGCAACGTCATCCAGCAGGTAAAAGGGGGGCTTAGTCTGGATAGGAACGAGGGACAAGGACAGACAGAAGGATCCGCGCGTGGAGATAATACTTTGTGATCGAGTAAACACAAGGGGTGAAAGATGTTGAACTGGGTCGCTCATCTAATCTGTAGGGTACCGTATAGTAATCTACACCTGCGCCTATTTAATGCTGATGTACACAGTATACAGGGGACTATAGCCATAAGAGATCACCTTCAGCAGGGGGAGAATACTGGGATGGAAGGCAACGCCTTCCTGAAGATAGGAACCTGGACTATTGAACTGTGTTGTATTTCATTGCTAAGCACCGAGATGGGCAAGATTGTAACCAATACACAACAAAGGCCCCTGGGTGTATAAAGTGTGGTAGAGTGCACGGGGAATGTCCCTTTTAATGGACAGTTTCCCTCACCACCCGAGAGTGGGTAACCTCCTCGCACTATGAACCTAGTCACAATAAGGGCTACAACACCCCACCCCCTCCCCCCTGCCCTCTGAGAGGGAGGAGCTCAGGGATGTTGTCTTTGTTAGAAAGAGGTATACTAAACCTGTAGGTGAGCAGGGTGTGGTGAGGAGTGAAAAAAGAAAAGCAAATGTGAGATAAAACGAACTCCACAGTGCGCTACACCATTTATGAGGGCGCCCTGGGCCAGGCTACAGGCTACAGCAGGAGGGTATTCAACCTGTCATAGAACGAAATAGGTCGACATCTCTCAGCCTGGTACCCTCCTTAGAGACTTGACTGCTTTCTTCACGACCTCGTGCCAAGTGTAATATAGCTTGTGTAGCAAATGCAATAAATTGCAAACAAATCAATAAGTAATGGTATACAGAACCACTTGCTTCCTTTGTTGAGCTTTGCACACACTTGTTTTTAATTTGTTTAATACTTTAATTTGCTGTTCCAACATGATTGCTTCATGACATGTGCATGTAAAAACACAGTTCATTTATGTACACTCCTCATGAACAAGCATTAGGATTCATGTGCACATATCAGTAGCCATCTTAGAATGGGTTACCTTAAGTAAGGAACCCATTTATAGATCACCAGCCATGTGTGTGCATGCTTCTTGATGCAGGAATTTGCATACCACTGACAAAAAACATTGGCAAAGCCAATCGCTTTGCCTTCTAGAGCCGGGACCTCTTGACTTCACCATTGATACTTGTGATTCACAGTTTATAGGATAAACTCATGACCAATGAAAGGATTCCTGCTGTGTCTGGGCTGTGAGTGTGGGACCACAGATGGGTTGTCTAACTGTTCTTGCTGCTTCTACAGCTAGCCCTGCCATTTGACATCCCACAGTGTAGTGGACTGAAGGATGGGGCCCCCTACTGTACCATTGCACAAAGAACTTTAGTAGCTCCCTGTAAGCCCCAATACATTGGCCACTCGGCCCCTTCGAATAACACAGGCGATCGGTTGAAGGTGGTCACACTTTCCACCCTCTTCGCGGAAGCTTTTGTTGTCTGTGGCGGACTATCCCTTGCTTGTTCTCCACATTATATGACCTCGCAGCCGCTCTTGGCTTCTCGGCCAGGTATCCATATTGTCCTTCGAGGTGCACTGCTCAGGGCTTTTGCCTTCAGCATTTCCAGCTTTCTCACAGAACCCTCGATACACCGTCTCCAAAACATCCAACCCATGCATTTGCGTAGAAGCCCTTGCCTTTCACCACATGCCCAGCTTATCTGGGCTCTTGCGGCTTATTTGACGGCTTGGAGCTGCGCAGCCGACCTCCTGTCATGTTCAGCAGGCAGCGTCTCTCGGCTCCTGACCCTCATTGTGACAGGTCTCTCCCATCCCCTGTGGGCAGCAGGAACAGCCTCGTCAAAGCTGCAAGTCCTTACAGGGCTCTGCTCTCCTCTGTGCCCCTCATTGCGACAAGCTTCACCCCTCCCCAGTGGAACGAGGACCAGGGTCCTCACAGCTGCAGACCCTCAGTGTGAAAGGCTCTCCTCTCCTCCTCTCCTCCACACCACTAACATCATCTGCCTCACAGCCTCAGACAGTTATTGGGACAGGGCTTCTCCAACCCAGATCCCGAGAGGACTATCTCCATCACAGCATTAGGCCCTTAATGTGAGTGGGCTTTCATCTCCCTCAAACCTCTGGGAATCATCCTCCTGTTTTGTGCTTTGCAGATTTGTCTTGCATTTGGGTGGTCAGTGCCATTGTCTTCACTCAGCTGGTGTGAGACACCAAATGTCTCACTTTTTACTGGCTTATGAGATACCTCCAGCCATCTGGCAGACTGTCCACATCTCACTAGTTCAGCCTGCTGTGAGCTGTACAACAACATGCAGCTTCAGCACCACATAAGAGGTGCTAATAGGGAATATGGGCACCTGCAGGTAGACAGCCCTGAATGTGTGAATGAAAACCATGCTGTGTCCTGTGGGTTTTATTTCTTTCATTAAGCCTTAATCCTCTATGGCCAGTGCTTGTACAAGCACTGGGCATAGAGGAATAAGCAAAAATAACAGGTGATGGACAGAATGCAGAACAATGTCATACATTCACCCCAGTACAGAAATCTGGGCCTGAATCCTTCGTTTTGTCCCTCACCATGAGGAATAAACTCAAAAGGTGCTTGTCTAAGAACTTCCCAATGTAGCCAAATGGACAGGCAAGCATAAAAACCATTACTCTTGGCTACAGAGTTTCCAACTAGCCCACTACACCACAAGTGAGGTGGAAATGAATGCAACTGGAAGGCCATGACACTACCTACCCATGGGCATAATGCAGTGTTTATTTCTAGTATATTTAGGTGAAGTGATTAAGCCAAGATTAGATGTTCAGTCTGGTAGTGGTGCTGGCCCACCTCAATGAATTCCTGCTTTGTTAGAGGACATGTCATGGTCTTTTTGTAGCACCCCCTGCCTGTATTTTGCATATTTCTAAACGTGCCTTCTTTCCACTGTTTTTATATATTGGACAAAAGGTAGTAGTAGATTATGAGACCCATTCTTTGTGTCCTGGAGCAGTAGGCGGTTACTGGGAGGTATTCATGCTGGGTGCTGTTGTTAACCATTGGTGTTTCAGGTCTTAAGACAAGTTCATTCCATTTGGATGATGAAGTTATTCCTTTTGTAAACATGTCTTATGCCTTTAATAAACCTGTCTCTCCAAAGCTACCAATAGTGAGCATTCAAGCCTTGGTCTAGGAGGAACTAACTCAAAAACGAGGAGGAAGGGATAATGGAATCCATATTTTATATCCCCTCTGCGCTTCAACAACCATGTTGTGATGTCTCCGAGGCACACAAAGGGTCTCCACGTGCACAAATTGTTTCCATGTAAGCAAAACGTTCAGCGAAGGGATATTGGATATTTGGCCACCCTAATCCTCCTCCCAATAAAAGTGCTCTCCCCTATGAACCAGCCACTTTGGCTCCTTCTGTAGTTTTTCAGTTTTGCCTAAAATAACACATTCTCTGTCTATTGCAAGACATATTGTTATCTTATAGTGGGCTTAAAGCCCACCTTTTGGTTACTATTGGTTGGCTTTACTGTCACTTTATTTGCTTGCTTCTTATTTGTCAGCTTCCGTGGGCTTTCCTTCCTCTTCTGGTATTTGTCCCTCCCCTGGAACATGTACCCATGTGGATACCTGTGTCCTTCCCCTGCTCCTTTTTCAGGTGCTACTTTTTTCTTTTACCTTAAGCACTCTACAAGAGTGCATGTGTTTTCCAGCTGTCTCTCTCATGTACTATGTGTTCCTCTTTCTCATCTGTGTGGTGTTGCCTTGTTCTCCCTCCCTCTGTTACTGCTCTTGTTTCTGCTCCACCTGCCCACCTTCCATTGCCATTCTTGCTTCTTCACCCACTTCATTGTCCGTTTGCTGTCCTATCTTTGCCTACCTACCCTCTGTTGCCCGTTTGCTTCCCCATCCCCTCTTGTCCACCCTCCAGTATCCATCTACTTTCCCCTCCCCACCTGCCTATGTTGTCCGCGTGCTTTCCCATAAACACCTGTCCACCATTCTTTGTCTGTGTGCTTAGTCTGTTACGCATGTACTTTCCCATTCCCTGCCCTTCATTGTCCATGTACTTCCTTTTCCATTATTGTCTCTCCTTGTCCTTCTCCCCCATTACCCGCACATTCTTCCACCGCCCTCCCTTCCTCCAGGTTATCTCGTACCCAGACCAGTCTCCCACTCACTCTCCCGTTCTTTTTTTTCTTTTCATTGGGGCTATATCAAACGGATCCATTAGTGCTATATCAAAAAAGCACGTTTTTATTTACTAATCCATGTCAGACTGGTAAATAAAATGAAAATAATGCTCACCTCATTTTTAAAGTGCACGCATCTGTGTTGGGGTGCACCTATAAAATTAAGCATCATCCACGTCATAGAGCTTTTAGGTTTCTAAATCTATTGCTTTAACTATATCTTTAAAGGTACTTACATCCAGCCTTCTCTTCTTATTGGTCCTTGTGCTTGTCACTTTACTTTTCCTCATTTCTATTGGTTGTAGGTCTTCTATTTCCTGTTCCTCCATGTGTGGCTCTTATCAGTTTCCCATTGGCAAAGCACAGTATTCATCCACTTTGGTTGAACTTCTTTCAAGCATCTCAAGCAACGATCGGGGAGTCCTTGCTTTAAAGTTACAGCGCTGTCTGAGTGGATGGGTTCAACGTGTGGAGACCTCGTGATCCCAGTACTGCATGCTGGGAAGCCAAGCTCCGATTGCAACGGCATTCACCAGGCCCCTGGGACAATACGCACTCACCGCCCCCAGGGGCTGAAGCAGGTGCCCCCTCCAGATTGGGGCGCATGTGCTTCAGGAAACTTGCACTGCTGCCTGCTGTTTAAATGTGATATCTTCACCTGCTCATAAAAACTCAAAAAGGTTTGGGAGGTACCCTAGTACATGGAAACTAGGGTACTTGGAAAAAAGATGGGTATAGATACTGAAACAAACACACAGTTCCCTCCTCCTTCTACTCTGAAAGCATGAGGATTCGATCCTCTAATTGGATTGGTTAACTTAGTTATAGTAAGGCCAAAAACTGTAATATAATAAGACACATTTGACCAGGTTGCTAAATTTACAGACAAAAATATAAAATCACAATTTCTAATCAAACATATGAATTCAAAGGAGTGTATTATAAATATTTGATTCAAAAGATCATGTTCTATACAACTGATATTGACAAAGTTAAACATACATTAAAAACATATACTCATCATATTTTGAAATAAAAGGAAAACAATATGTGCAATAAATACATGTATTTATTGCACATATTGTTTTCCTTTTATTTAACAATATGATGAGTATATGATTTTAATGCGTTTTTAACTTTGTTAATATATTTATATTTGTGTCTGTAAATTTAGCAACCTGGTAAAATTTGTGTTATTATTTTACATTATATTATATTAAATTTGTCTTATTGTGTTTATTTCAGGAACTTCACCTGCTACACGTTTGATCCCTCCTTCTGTGAGTGCGTACAGTGGAATGGAGCGTTGACTTTATACCTTTGAGAAATCCTTATCATTGGAACTTGCTTTACTGTTAGAAGCTGAAACTGCAGAGTCACAGAAAAAATGGACCCATGCCTTAGCTAAAGTAATACTGTGGCTAAGCTAGAGGCATCTGCATTCAATATAAATTGGATTTGCTAGCTGGGAGTCCTGGGAGAAAGCCCTTTTACTGAGAGCAATTAAAATAAATACCAAGATATCTTGGTTGAAGATAATATTCCAGCGTGTTCCTAATACGATAATCTTCGCCTTGTGAAACGTAAATGTTTTTGGTTATTTATTTCAATGCAGATAAACAAAAGTATGTGTTGCTATTTATTTTATTATTGTTTTTTGCTTTTGGAAGTGCTTTACTCTATTTGTGATCATGCCTATTTGACCCAGAAAGTCTTTATAATTTACTGCCTTTTCTGACTCTCTTATAAAAACACAAGAGTTGCGATATGTAGGTAAAACAACTGCTCCTTGAACAAAATTACTTTCTTGAAATAGCATGGGCCAGGTCTGTGAAATAAAATACCTTATTTATTCAGTAATTGCCTTCAGTAGATTTGGATCGGGATCAATCAATCACTCAATCATATAATTTGTAAAGCGCACTACATACCCGCAAGGGTTTCAAGGCACTGAGAGGTGGGGAGGAAGGGGATGCTGTTGGTACTGGTCGAACAGCCAGGTCTTGAGTTGGCTCCTGAAGGTTAGAAGGTCTTCGGTTTGTCGTAGGATGAGGGGGAGGGTGTTCCAGGTCTTCGCGGGGTGGTGGGAGAAGGATTTGCCTCCGGCTGTGGTTCTATGGATGTGTGGGACGGTAGCCAGGGAGAGGTCTGCGGAGCGGAGTTTCTTGTTGGGTACGTAGAAGGAGAGTCGACTGTTGAGATATGCTGGGCTGGTCTTGTGGAGTGCCTTGTGTGCGTGGATCAGGAGCTTGAAGGATATTCTTTTGTCGACAGGGAGCCAGTGCAGGTTCCTCAGGTGGGGGTGATGTGGTCGCGGGACGTCGAGGATCAGGCGTGCAGAGGCATTCTAGATTCTTTGCAGTCTGTTGATGAGCTTGGTCGGGGCTCCGGCGTAGAGGGCGTTTCCGTAGTCGAGTCTGTAGCTAACTAGGGCCTGGGTGACTGTTTTCCTTGTGTCTGTCAGGATCCACCTGTAGATTTTGCGGAGCATACAGAGGGTGTTGAAGCAGGAGGAGGAGACAGCATTGGCTTGCTTGGTCACGGTGAGTTTCGAGTCGAGGATGACTCCCAGGTTGTGTGCATGGTTGGTGGGTGCGGGTGGTGTCCCCAGGGATGCGGGCCACCAGGAGTCGTCCCAAGCTGAGGAGTTGGGCCCGAGGATAAGGTCTCCGTCTTGTCTGTGTTCAGTTTAATGGTACAAAAGGGGTTGGACGGAGCATCTGAATCAATCAAACACTCACACCCAGTCAAATGATCTGGGTTTAATCCATCACCGTTCTTTAGCCCACTCTGCCACCCCAGTTCAGACATGGCTATATGGAAATCAGTCTGACCCTGTGCCTCATGGGAACAGTCCAGCCCGAACTGCCAAGCCATGTCTTCCCTGGACCGGAAACAAGCTTCTGAGGACCGGTCTCTGGCATTCTGTTCATCAACTGTGGTTTTTGCATTTGTCACCCCGAGTGGGATGGGTATGCTCAGACGTGAGTCCCATGCTCTCCACACCACTGGATTCAAGCCGGGCTGAAGACGGCTGGAATGCCGAAACCGGTCCTCGGAAGCTTGTTTCTGGTCCAGGGAAGGCATGGCTTGGCAATTCGGGCTGGACTGTTCATAAACATTAATTACCAATTAAAAATTACACACATATACTAACATACAAAACACTTTAAAAAATTCGATATTATTAAAAATGTGATCTATTTTAATATCTATATTATATATTTCGATATTTTGACTTTCAATATTTTGAAAATCGATATTATATTACTTACCTCAATTTGATATTTTTAGCCACTATATTCTGTCCATTCAGTATTTTGTCCATTCTATATTTTGACTTCGATATTAGGGCTATTCTATATTTTGGATTCAATATTATGTCTAGTTACCGTTCCAAAGAATCGCTGACGCTACTCTTTGGCTTCCCTACTCAGGCGGCTGGTAGATATCAGACTACAAAGCAGCAGCTGGGTAGTAACGCAGAATCCTATCTGCAGGGGTTTATTGGTCTTCAGAGGCTTCCGTCAAAAGGGAGATAACATCATAAACATGGTATATCAACCTCTAGCTCCACTCTAACTGGACGTACCATACTTCATCTTGTCTGATACGTTTGCTAGTGCATCATGTAATATGATATTTAACTTGATTGTTAAGTAGAGGTGGTAAGTACAAGGTGGAAGGATGTACGAATGCTATGTTTTTCTCAGTGTCATGTACACCTGTGACTTACCACCTGTTACTTCACAGCATATTGCCTTTGTCAATAAACAAGTCATAACACTATCACGGACTTCCTTTAAATTATATTGCACAACTGCTCAACAATCTAAAACTTTACAAAAATATATATTATTAATCACATAGGCGAAACCAAATGCATTTATCAATGCTTATTTAACTTTATGTTCATCACTCAGCACAGCAGTCACTCTGCTGTACATGCACAGCTAAATATTATTCCCAACGATTCTCAAGGAAAGACTGAATAGCTCTGCCAAAGCTTGTTCTCTTACTAGTATGCGTATGAACTTGTTTTTGTTCACCTTTCCCCTCTTACTAGAAAGAACCCTTTTAAGGTTTCTCCTGCACAGAGCTTATGCTGTGCTTGAGAAATCTATTGCTTTAATATAAATTTAAAAGGGACTGACACCCTGACTCCTTTCTTTCCTAGCTTCTGATTGGTTCCTGTGAGTGCCACTCAGTTTTCCTCCATTTCTATTGGCCAGGCTGTACATACTTTCCTTCATTTACATGCTTGTTCCTCGTCTGCTTTTTTTTTTTTTTTTTTTTGATCAGTTTCCCGCTGCTAAAATACTGTTAACCTCCGCGTTGGTGGAATTTTTTTTTCATTAATAAAGTTATGCCTCTTTCTGCTTTTTCGTCTTGCAATAGCTTTATATAGCACAATCTATCACCAGAAGAGATTAAGTGATTGTTTCAGAATCACAGGAAGTTACACCACTGAGACTCGAAGCCGAATCTGCAAATGTTCAAGTCAGCAGCTCTGTCCACTGTACCACATCTTCTCCACTCCCATGCTGCTTGCTTTATCAATGAAGCTGCAGGATTTGAGATTTGCTAAATTTCAAAGAGGTTCAATAACTTTTTTTGCTTTGCTGTTTAGAAAAATCTAAAAATTAGTTAAAAATCGAATTCCTTACCTGTTTCAAAGGTATTTGGCAATTAACGAGTCGTTTCTCTCTATTTTTGGGCTTGTCAGTGTGATGCAATTCACATCCTTTGACAACATGGAAGCTCGGTGGATGGTAATCACGAAACACTTTCTTCTTCATAGCACAGAATACAAGATGGGGCGAAATCACCCAATATAATGGGAAGCGAGCTTTACAGAGGGACACAAACTTGTCAGTTAATAATCCGGAGTTTTCTAAGTATCATAAAAGGTATTCAGACTTACATTGAGGATAAAACCTTTTCTTCTTTCGAATCCAGCCAACTCTCTGCAGTGACTGAGGTGGCCTGTCCTATGTTCAAATTGATTTTCACTACTGCTTTACTCTTTAGTTCATCTCAGTTCAGTGCAGCCCCTTTCTCTGCTAAACACTCACTTCTCCAGATTGACCACTTGGTGTCGCTGTTGAGACCACTGGCCTTGGCGTGTCTCACCGTCTGAAGTGTTATCTGTATTGGTCTCCATCGAGGCCCTTTGACTAGCTTCAAAACCAGGATCCCAGACCGAGTTAAAGCCTCAGAGAGTGCGAATTTATGAGACCTGCCTGCAAAGCTCTGCCTGGCTTTGAGCTGATGCAAGGGTCAGGCTTCACTGCACAAGGCAGGGAGCAGATTGTGGCATGCACTGGCATCACACTATGCAGGATGTATGACGTTACAACGCATACTTTTACCACGCATGCCTTTACAACGCGGTTTTTACATCGCAAACCTTTACAACGCATAGCGCTTTGAGGTGCTGGATAGTGAAAAGTTTAATTTACTATTCCAACTCCAGTCCCCGTGGACACTAGGGAAGGTGTTGGATAGTAAATTAAACGTATTCCCTATCCTAGAGCGCCACCCAGCGCAATGCGTTGTAATGGTTTGCGTTGTAATGGTTGCGTTGTAATTGTAGTGCGTTGTAAAAGTTTCGTTGTAAAGGTTGTTCACCCACTATGCATAGCACAGGGGTCATAAGTGGCTAATATTGGGGCATAAGTTCAACCCCCCCATTGGGCTCTAGCCTCCCCTTCCCTTCCTCCAGGTGTGTTCTCTGTCCTCATCTCCGCGCCAAAGTGACCAAAATGCAAAACAAAGTACGTTATAAGGAGCAGAAATAAATATTGTGCTTGAAAGAGCCACAACTGGTGAGGAAATACTGAGGTCACGTTAGGAAGCTTGGACCTCCAGGAGCAACAGATATGTGAGGAAAGAAGTGTAAATAATGGAAGATAACATAGTGTATGTCCAAATAAGATAAGAGGCATAGTACAGAGAGGTGTGTATCAAAATATGAAAGCAAATTGTTTCATAACTTGCATCTATTGACTAAAAAGTCCAACAGCAGAGTACCAGTGGTATCTCCCCTGCCCAATGCCTTTTAGTACCGCGCCACCAGGCACCTCCTCTGACTCGTCTGCCACCTTCTCTGAAAACCACTCACCCAAAGGCTAGTCTCTCGACCAGACGCCATACTCCTCAGACACACTTCCCTCAGTGTACTCCTCGTCAGGTGTGCAAGGCCCCTATCAGTTAACATGTTTACTTTGGTAGACATACTTTGGTTGCCTTTTTTTGGTTATTGATTGCACTGACAGCTATTACATTCCTGGAACGTATAGTCTTGCAATATTTTCCTTTTCAGTGTTGTGCCTACAATATTTTGTATGCTGTATGGTGGTTGCCCTAGAATTTAGTCGTTTTGCAACTTTAAAATTTAGTTTCCACTTTTGACAATATAGTTACTGGCATCGAAAGTCTATTTGATGGTTTGTGTGAAACAAGTTCGTTTCTTTCCCCAGTATCATTGCTTAGTGGAAATGAAGATACTTATGCAGTCAGAGACACAGACTGCACAATTTGTTTTCGGAAATTATTGTAAATAGACATTAGTCGTTTATACTTATTCTAGGCAAGCAGCCAAATTGTAAACATTACACAGTTCGTATTGAAAGTAGACACAGGTACAGAGTATACACCTGGCGTGTTCATATTGTACATAGACACAGATACAAAGTAAACACCTGGCGTGTTTGTATTGTAAGTAGACACAGGTACAGAGTAGTCACCTGGCGTGTTTGTATTGTAAGTAGACACAGGTACAGAGTAGTCACCTGGCGTGTTTGTATTGTAAGTAGATACAGGTACAGAGTAGTCACCTGGCATGTTCGTATTGTAAGTAGACACAGGTACAGAGTATACACCTGGCGTGTTCATATTGTAAGTAGACACAGATACAAAGTAAACACCTGGCGTGTTTGTATTGTAAGTAGACACAGGTACAGAGTAGTCACCTGGCGTGTTTGTATTGTAAGTAGACACAGGTACAGAGTTTACATCTGACATGTTTGTTTTGTAAGTAGACATAGGTACAGAGTATACACCTGGCGTGTTTGTATTGTACGTAGACACTGGTACAGAGTATACAACTGGCACTAGTTGTTGTTTATATATATTATAGGCAGGCAGACAGAGTGTAAACATTGCACTGTTTGTATTGTTAGTACACACAGGTACAGAGTATACACCTGGCGTTTTCCTATTGTAAGTAGACACAGTTGCAGAGTATACTCCTGGCATGTTCATATTGTAATTAGACACAGGTACAGAAAATACACCTGGCACTATTTGTTATTTATACTTATTATAGGCAGGCAGACAGATGTAAACATTGCACTGTTCGTATTGTAAGTAGACACAGGTACAGAGTATACACCTGGTGTGTTCATAATGTAAGTATACACAGGTACACTGTATACACCTGGTGTGTTTATATTGTAAGTAGACACAGGTACATAGTATACACCAGACGTGTTCGTATTTTAAGTAGACACAGGTACAGAGTATACACCAGGTGTGTTCATATTGTAAGTAGACACAGGTACAGAGTATACACCTAGCACTATTTGTTGTTTATACTTATTGTAGGCAGGCAGACAGAGTGTAAACAATGCACTGTTCATAGTGTAAGTAGACACAGGTACAGAGTATACACCTGGCATGTTTGTATTGTAAGTTGACACAGGTACAGAGTATACACCTGGCGTGTGCGTATTGTAGGTAGACACAGGTACAACGTAAATATCTGGCGTGTTTGTATTGTAAGTAAACACAGGTACAGAGTATACATCTAGCGTGTTCGTATTGTAAGTAGACACAGGTACAGAGTATACACCTGGCACTATTTGTTGTTTATATTTATTGTAGGCAGGCAGACAGAGTGTAAACTTTGCACTGTTTGTATTGTAAGTATAGACACAGGTACAGAGTATACACCTGGCACTATTTGTTGTTCATACTTATTGTAAGCAGGCAGACAGAGTGTAAACATTGCACTATTCGTATTGTAAGTAGACACAGATACAGAGTACACACCTGGCGTGTTCGTATTGTACGTAGACACAGGTACAGAGTACACACCTGGCGTGTTCGTATTGTACGTAGAGACAGATACAGAGTATACACCTGGCGTGTACATACTGTAAGTAGACACAGGTACAGAGTATACACCTGGTGTGTTTGTATTGTAAGTAGACACAGGTACAGAGTTTACACCTGATGTGTTTGTATTGTAAGTAGACACAGGTACAGAGTATACAGCTGGTGTGTTTGTATTGTACGTAGACACAGTTACAGAGTATATACCTGGCACTATTTGTTGTTTACACTCTGTCTGCCTGCCTACAATAAGTATAAACATTGTACTATTCATATTGTAAGTATACACAGATACAGAGTATACACCTGGTCTGTTCGTTTTGTAAGTAGACACAGGTACAGACTATACACCTGGTGTTTTTCGTATTGTAAGTAGACACAGGTACAGAGTACACAACTGGTGCTAGTTGTTATTTATACTTATTGTAGGCAGGCAGAGAGAGTGTAAACATTGCACTGTTTGTATTGTTAGTAGACACGGGTACAGAGTATACACCTTGTGTGTTCGTATTTTAAGTAGACACAGGTACAAAGTATACACCTGGCATGTTCGTATTGTAAGTAGACACAGGTACCGAGTATACACCTGGCGTGTTTGTATTTTTAGTAGACACAGGTACAGAGTATACACCTGGCGTGTTCATATTGTAAGTAGACACAGGTACAAAGTATACACCTGGCACTATTTGTTGTTTATACTTATTGTAGGCAGGCAGAGAGAATGTAAACGTTGCACTGTTCATATTGTAAGTAAGTAATTAAAAGGCAGTGACAAGAGCAGTTACCCTAGAGGCAATAGGGTACTAATTTGAATGGTGCCCCAGGTGTAGTGGCACCGGGGAGAAATGTACATCTAATCTGTAATTCTGTGTCCATAAAGCAGAGCGGGAGCTCCATTGAGAGATAAAGGAACTACAGTCAGACTCAGATGACAGCAAGCCCATGTCCTCAGCTCGCAAGTCAATAGTTGGTGTGCCTATAGTATCCATGTTCCTCGATCTCATCGTTAGGTGAGTCTGTAGCCTTCATGTCCCTCCAGCTCAGCGTTAGGCGTGCTGGTAGTCTTCATGTCACTCCAGCTCAGCTTTAGGTGCATCTGTAGTCTCCATGTTCCTCCAGCTCATCGTTAGGCACGTCTGTAGTCTCCATGTCCCCCCAGGTCAGCGTTAGGTGCATCTGTAGTCTCCATGTCCCTCCAGCTCAGCGTTAGGCGCGTCTGTATCTTCATGTTCCTCCAGCTCAACGTTATGCACGTCTGTAGTCTCCATGTCCCTCCAACTCAGAGCTAGGTGGACCTGTAGTCTCCATGCCCCCCCAGCTCAGTGTTAGGCGCGTCTGTAATCTCCATGTCCCTCCAGCTCAGCGTTAGGCACGCCTGTAGTCTCCATGTCCCTCCGGCTCAGAGTTTGGCACTTCTGTTGTCTACATGTCCCCCTGGCACAGCGTTGGGCTCGTCTGTAGTCTCCATGTCCCTCCAGCTCAGCAATAGTTGCGTCTGTAGTCTCCATGTCCCTCCAGCTCAGCGTTAGGCACGTCTGTTGTCTACATGTCCCTCCAGCTCAGCTTTAGGTGCGTCTGTAGTCTCCATGGGCCAGATGTACGACCATGTCATTTAGCGACTCGCAAATTGCGCTCAATTGCAAATCTCAATTTGCGTGTCACTAAATGCCATATACAACAGTGTCTGAGACTCTGTTAGCAATTCCTAATGGGGTCGCAACTTGCATGCCTCATGTATATCAATGAGGCACACGCAATGTGCAACCCCATTAGGAATGACTGGCCCTCCCAGGTATGATGGCTTGCTGGGCTCAGCAGACCTCCATGTAAATAAAGCAGTTTTTTAGGTCTCAGCCTGTGTAGGCTGCGCTTGCGCAGTCTCGCTGGGGAGATCTTATGTTTTTCAGAGTGGGGCTTAAACCCGCCCCTCTTCTCCATTGGCTGGCTTCCTAAACAGAGGCCAGCCATTGGAGGAGAGGGAGGTCTGTCCATTTGAGCCCCGTCTTTTGGGATTCGGAGTTGTGTTTATTAGTTTCTTTCTCTCCTCTTTCCATTGGCTGGAATTGTACATTCCAGCCAATGGGAAGAGGAGAGAAAGACAAACACGCCCCGAATCCTAAAATGATGGTGCGTTTCTCCGAGGCATTTCAGCTTAACCTCAGAGAAATATGGTGGTGTCATGGCGTGGTCCGCTTTCCAGCCGGAGCTCGCTTGTTTCTTTCTCGTTGCAGGTCGTTTAGGACGTCAGATTTTCAGAAAGGGATCCTGGCATGCAGCTGGGGTTGCGGCGGTAGGATCTGCCGAACGGGAAACCACATTGAGGATCAGCTGTTTACAAGTGATCAGAGGTTGCAGGGAGCGGTATGCGAGGACCGAGCATGGGCCGCGTGGAGCTGCAGGCATCTTTTCCTGGTGAAGGCAGTTTTCTTGTTGAACACTCCCATGGAGGTAAAGATAAAGTAAAGTCGGCGTATGTCCAGGTTTATTCACACCACCACTTATACGGAATCGCAGTCGAAAAGCTACACTAAGGATATGAACACTTTGATAGAGAAGGGTGTAGGGGTGCGTGTCAAGCTCCGGTTTACCTACACCTCCATTCATTCATATAAGAGGTCAGCAAGAAATTCCCGACTCATTTTAAAATGGATTAAATATGATTTAATAATGCCTCCCTGAAGCTTAAAATAAAGGCAAAAAAAACGATTGACGCTGGAAACTCAGTTCTCTTTGGATGTTCAAAGTTCTCTGTTGGTCTTCGCTTCGAGAACTTCCCTTTGCTTCTGTGGTTCAATCACCCAGTGGTGGCACTCAGTCCTCTGTTTATGTTTGTAGTCTCAGGATCCGTGTGTGCGGGCGTCCCAGTGAGCTGTGACTCCGGAAGAGAATCTCGGTGGAGGCGGAAGCGCTGCCGCTGAGGCCTAGGTGTAGGGCCTGGAGCCCTGAGATCCAAAGGGGAGGCGCGGGGCGCTTCAGAGCCCCAGTCGGTAAGTGTGTGGGCCTTGGGGCAAGAGAAGGCATGTGAGCAACTTGTTGCCAGAGGCTGGAGACACTTCCGGCCTGTCAAGGTGAGATTTCAAAGAGGGTACTTGCTCCCTGTCAAAGATTGAGAGGACTCCCCCCTGTTTTGAGATGTGCGACCCACTCTATTGTGCAGCGGAGGGAGTGTGTGCTTTACTATCTAAAGATTGCCCTGATTGTTGAGAGGCAGTAGGAACATATATGTAGTGTTTAGATGGGTGGGGGCAGGTTACACTTTTTATTTAGGTGCTTTTAGTCATATCCCAGACTCAGTCAAAAGTGCTTTTGAAAGCTGGAGAGTAGGGTGCCCTGCTTGTTATCGAGTGTCGGGCATTAAGAGTATTTGGTGTTTACATCCTGTTCAAGATCCGGGCAAGATCGGGGTGGTGGGTGGGGGCGGGATTGTGACTGGAGAGGGGGATACACGTACTGTCTCAGAATGAGACCCCTTCCTCCCCAGTGTGGTCATTGTAGGATTGAAGGTTGCTGTAGGCTCCAGGAACACTTCGAGCCCCAGGGCTCTGGGACATTGCCGTTCCAGAGATCACGCTTTGCCTAGGGGGAAGTGAGACGTCTTCTCCCTCTGGTCTATTCTAATTCGGAGCGCTGCCTTATGGAAAGAGGGAGTGGAGGGGGCAGGGAAGCTCTTTGTTTACGCTTTCTCTAGCGGTATCTGTTGTCCGTTTTGAGATTTTCACGGTGGAGGTACTTTGTCTAGATGGGCGCTCTCCTCCTATACGGGGATTTTCATGTCAAAAGGTCTCACCCCAACCAGGATTGAGTTATATAAACCAAGTACTGAAAAACACTTGTCTCAAACGTCAACATGTATACACGTTAAATAAGCCAAAGAAAACCGGGGATTACGTATTGTAAGAGTAGTTGAGGGAAGGGGAAATATATCAGCACGAGTGTTCACATTTCATGTCTTACTACGTTGCCATGAATTCAGACAAGTAAAGGCTTTGTGAACACTCCTCACCCTTGTGACCATCAATGTAACCCCCTGCACACCTGTCCTTTCTCTACCTCTTGTCAGTTCGAATTTGCACAGACTCAGCTGTCACCTATTCTTGGGTATGTGGGTATTGCATAGATCTTTTACCTCTGCGGAAATTAGTTCAGTGTGTAATATGTTTGTTTGGTCTTTGTCTCATAATGTGGTTACTTTTATGAATACGTGCTGTTTGGTTCATTGATTGCTTATTATGTTGTTGTTTTAATGGTACGTGTTGTACGATTGACTTTATTGTTGCAGTGCTCTACCCTCCCCATTCCCCTGTGCACTAGTCTCTTTACAGCTTCAGATCCTTTTTGTTGCAGTGCTCTACCCTCACCACGCCCCTGTGCACTGGTCTCTTTACAGCTTCAGATCCTTTTTGTTGCAGTGCTCTACCCTCCCCACGCCCCTGTGCACTGGTCTCTTTACAGCTTCAGATCCTTTGTTGCAGTGCTCTACCCTCCCCACGCTCCTGTGCACTGGTCTCTTTACAGCTTCAGATCCTTTTTGTTGCAGTGCTCTACCCTCCCCGAGCCCCTGTGCACTGGTCTCTTTACAGCTTCAGATCCTTTTTGTTGCAGTGCTCTACCCTCCCCATGCCCCTGTGCACTAGTCTCTTTACAGCTTCCGATCCTTTGTTGCAGTGCTCTACCCTCCCCACGCCCCTGTGCACTAGTCTCTTTACAGCTTCAGATCCTTTGTTGCACTGCTCGACCCTCCCCCACGCCCCTGTGCACTAGTCTCTTTACAGCTTCAATCAATCAATCAATCAAGACATTTGTAGAGCGCACTACTTACCCGAAGGGTCTCAAGGCGCTTGGGGGGGGGGGGGCGTGCTGCTACTGCTCGAACAGCCAGGTCTTGAGCTTCTTCCTGAAGGAGAGGCGGTCTTGGGTGATGCGCAGGTCGGTCGGGAGGGAGTTCCAGGTCTTGGCGGCCAGGTAGGAGAAGGACCTTCCTCCTGTTGTCGCTCTTCGGATGCGGGGGACGGCGGCGAGGGCGTGGTTGGTCGATCGGAGGTGGCGTTTGGGAGCGTAGAAGTTGAGGCGGTTGTTGAGGTAGCTCGGGCCTTGGTCGTGTAGGGCTTTGTGTGCGTGGGTGAGGAGACGGAAGGTGATCCTTTTTGTTGCAGTGCACTACCCTCCCCCACGCCCCTGTGCACTGGTCTCTTTACAGCTTCAGATCCTTTTTATTGCAGTGCTCTACTCTCCCCACGCCCCTGTGCACTGGTCTCTTTACAGCTTCAGATCCTTTTTGTTGCAGTGCACTACCCTCCCCCACGCCCCTGTGCACTGGTCTCTTTACAGCTTCAGATCCTTTTTGTTGCAGTGCTCTACCCTCCCCACGCCCCTGTGCACTGGTCTCTTTACAGCTTCAGATCCTTTTTTTTGCAGTGCTCTACCCTCCCCACACCCCTGTGCACTGGTCTCTTTACAGCTTCAGATCCTATTTGTTGCAGTGCTCTACCCTCCCCCACGTTCCTGAGGAATAGGCTCTCAGGGTCTTTCTCCTCCCTGTCTTACTTCGTATTGGTTTATTTTGCCCTCCTTATCCCACTTACTGGAAAAACTCTATTACTGTATTGCACAGACTGTGAATTTATCTACCAAGTGAGGGGGGTGGGAGGTGCTCAGGGTAGCGCATTTAGTAGTCAGGCGTGGTGAAACTCCAATTGAGGCTGATGTTCTATGTAAAATTTAGACCTACTCCGTACGCCTGTGTCCAAAAAGCAGCCCGTGAGCTAACAGAGCCATGTAGGGAACACAGCCAGACTCAGAGAACAGCTAGTCCTGCTCTTAAGCCCCCAAGTCAATAGTGGGCACCTCCGGCTAATCGCTAGAGCGGTATGAATGGCCCCACTGGAGACATTTTTAAAACATAATTGGGTGAACTTATGGGGACTGTCAGGTTTCATTAGCTTGGCACCATTAAAGGACTTGAATATTTAGTGAGTGTCTTTTTAAAGCCTACGGCTTTTTAGCAGATTTCTGAAAAATGTGCATTAATAAATGCACTACTAAAGCGCATTTCTTTCAAACATTTCTCATGGGAGAAAAACCTCCACCCTCTGTTCTGCCCTAGAAGTATATATAATATTAATTATGCAATTATGTAACTTTAGCAATGTTAATTATTGTGATGTCATCAGGTTGAAAGTTAAGTTGCATCACTTCTTGGGACGATGCAGGTGCATAGGTCATATGATTTCACTTCATTTGACATAATTAAAGTCAATCAATCAGGGGCATTGCAAGTGCGCTACTCACCCGTGAAGGTCTCAAGGTGCTTGGGCGGTGGCATGGGGCGGGGGGGGCAAGGGGTTCTGCAGATCTGTTAGCCAAAGAGCCAGGTCTTGAGAGCCTTCCTAAGGTTTTCAGGGATGGGGGCGCGTCTGATGTCTGTGGGTAGCTCGTTGCCGGTCTTGGCTGCAATGTGAGAGAAGGATCTTCCGCCTGCTCTGGCTCGGTGATTGCTCAGGGTTTCGGCCGGTGCAAGGTTGGAAGATTGGAGGTTTCTTTTGGGTGCATGGAAGTTGATTCTGTTGTTGAGGTATTTGGGTCCGTTGTTGTGTAGGTGTTAGTGAGCATTTTGTTGAATCAACATCCATGCCTACTCTGTATGATTGTGTCCATAGAGCAGTGCTTGAGCTGCACACTCAACCGTGTGGGGATCACAGCCAGACTCTGAGAGCAGCAGGTGCATCTCTTCAGCTCACAAGTCAATAGTGGTAACGACTGCGTTCTTTGGGCCCCGACCCAGCTGTGCATTAGAGAGATATGAATGGCCCCACTGGGGTCTGGCACTAGTTATGAGACAAGTAAATGAGCTGAGAGGAGGCATGAGGGGAGGATTGGAATAAGCATCAAAGAAGAAAGAGGTGCACTTGTTATTTCTTAGCCCAGGCAGCCTTGGGTCATACAGCATAGCCGGCTCAGATCTAACCAGCACAGTCCATCATCAGCGGCTGGGTGTAGCTCCCACGTTGGCATTTGTCTAGTGTCCTGCAGGCTCGGGAGCTACTTTCAGAGCAGCATGGCCTGCCATGACTCACCCACACCTCCCCTAGCCCACTCCTGCTGTGTGGGAGTGGTTTGACATAGGGTGTAGCTTAGTCAGTGAGATTGTGGGGTTGGAGGATGAATCTCAAATTCCCTAATTAAAAGAAGTGGTGGACCACATTGGGGCTGACCATGGTTCGGATGGCCTGTCCCCAAGAGGAGCAGGCTCAGTACTACTACTGATCTGCATTAGGTGTGCCTCTCTCTACAGTGGTACAGTGGGTATTAACCGATGGGCAGGATGCTACCCCGCAGGACTGACATTGAATTTACTATTTCCATCCATCCATCCATTGCCTGTGCTGCGTCTGGGACCTGAGGCCGCTTCAGCTTTCCAAGCCGACTGCTGACAATGTTAGTGAGTTCCAAAATGTAGTAGATTTGCACCCATTCAAAAAGTACCCTCAATGGGAGCAGATTTACTACTATTTTAGTAAACCAGTCACTATATTTAGGGACAGGACAGAAGACACCAGTCAAAAGAAAGGGGCAGGGACAGGAGAGACACTGCAAGGAGAGACAGCAGTTGAGAGAGAGGGACAAGAGAGACTGCGAGGAGAGACAGCAGTTGAAACAGAGTAACAGCAGGGTCCACGAGGAGAGACACCAGTTGAAAGAGAGGGACAGGAGATACTGCGAGGAGAGACACCAGTTGAAAGAGAGGGACAAGAGAGACAGCGAGGAAAGACACCAGTTGAAAGAGAGGGACAAGAGAGACTGCGAGGAGAGACACCAGTTGATAGAGAGGGACAAGAGAGACAGCAAGGAGAGACACCAGTTGAAACAGAGTAACAGCAGGGACCACGAGGAGAGACACCAGTGGAAACAGAGGGACCGCGGGGAGACACACCAGCTTAAAGGAAGGGACAGGAGAGACGCTGTGAGGAAAGAGGCACAGTATAAACAAAAAGAGGGAGAAAAATGTATATACTAAAAAACAGCGTATCTTTAGACCGTAATTTTGTGTTGTGTGTTTCTTTGTACAATTCGTTTGAGGCTTAATACAATATTTGTGAAACGGATTTAGTACAGTGAAACTAAGTACTCTTGACTCCCAACAGAACCATTGTTTTCGTTTAGCTCCAATACCCAGGTTCTGAGGGTTACTGGGTTACCCCATTATCATTAATGGCGAGGAGAGGTACAACACTTGAAAGGGACATTAGAGACACTGCAAGGGGAGATGCAACAGAAGAAAGAGACAGGAGAGAAGCTGCGTTGAGAGACAGCAGCTGAAAGAGAAACTGCGAGGAGAGACACCAGTTGAAAGAGAGGGACAAGAAACATGCTGAGAGGAGAGAGGCACCCGTTGGAATAGAGGGACAGCAGAGACTGCGAGGCAAGACAGCATTTGAAAGAGAGCGACACGGACAGGAGAGACGCTGCGAGGAAAGAGACAACAGTTGAAAGACAGGGACAGGAGAGATACTGCAAGAAGAGAGGGACCAGTTGTAAAAGAGGAACAAACGAGATTCTATGAGGAGAGAGACATCAGTTGAGTGAGAGGGACAGGAGAGATGCTACGAGGAGGGAGACAACTGTTGCTGGATGAAATAAAAAGAGGACATGACTTCTGTTTACAATTTAGTACAAAGTTAATAAAAAAGCGCGTGAAGGTCAGTCAGCTCCATGGACCTGGAATTTGAACTTCACCTTACAGCGTGGAGGACAGTTTCTTTTGTACTTCTGTAACCGCCTGCAAATACATCTTACGTATGCATATTCAATCAAGCATTTACTCAAGCACAACTGTCTATCAAAAGGTAATACTGTTCTTATTACATTTCCACATAACCACTGCACAGCTGATGTTCTTGGCTTGTCCTGTGCTCTGGAGCCTAAATATGCTATAATCCCAACAAGTCTACTGCTGTGCACGGCCTAACCTCCCACGTCCTGTGACTTTGTGCTGCTTATACAATAAAATTTTCTGACACGTGGTCTAACAATGCAGGCCTGTGACTTTCCATTTCTACTGTGTCTAATTATATTTTTCTATTCTACTAAAGCTCACATCTACTTCCCTCCCCAGGTCCTAACTCCATTCGAGCCTTCTGTTCTGCTACTGCAGACAGATTAAGTCTGTATTTTTTCTTTAACACGTACATCTGTACACGTTTTTCCGTGGATGCTTGCATTGACATTAGTAGGCCTTCTTCATTTTCTACATTCATTATAACATTCCCCCCTTTAGTTGAATTTTCAAATATTTACTCACTTTCCCTTTAGCTTGGAGTTATTGTATACATTCTTCTCAACGTTTGGCATTTTATTGACCAATCTATAAGTGAACATCCCTCCCAACTTCTGACTAACACTTTTGCAACACCCTATCACTATCTAGAAGACATAGAACATCAACATTACAAGAACAGGCAGCAAGGCCTTAGTGGTCCTGACATCTAGGACAGTACCCAAGTGAACCACCCTGAAAACCATTTGTCTGAGGCACCCCCTTCTTCGCCATTTAAATCTGTAAGGTATGCAGAGTTTGTATTGCCTTTGTTAGTGATCTATTATCGGCAGCATTGGCTGGAATGTTTGCACAACAGGCAGTTTGAATCTTGACACATACTCCCTCTTCTAGCACCGTCATTAAGTCTAATACATATCTATGCTGCATAATCATTACACTCATGGCTTGCAACTCTTCTTTGATCATGTTGAACCCATTCTAGGTGGGGTTGATGGCTTTCATCAACTCACAGCAGGTAATCTGGAGCCAACGTGCAGTTGATTGAGCTTGAACAAATGGAAGGATGCTGCTGAAGAAGATGTGTGCCTCATTGGACAGCCTCTGCTGTTGTGGGATGTCTTCCCAGTCATTATAACCCAAATACTCTGCGGCTCTTTTCCTCTGATGGTGGTGTACAGTTGTTAGGCAGCTTATGGGATGGTCATGTACTTGAGAGATTGCAGGTTCTGGAATCACCGGGGGAGGGGGTATGTGCATGGTGATCAAGGAGCAGAGTCCTCGCCTACCTGATGGAAGGCACATATACAGCCACTCACCACAATTCCAGTAAAAATCCATTAGGCTGGAGGTGTGCCATTGCATGTCAGCATTATGTCTTGTGATGTTGCAACAGTTCCATTTCCCCTGAAACACAAAGAGAAAAGAGTGGGTGTTCTACCTTCTAGTAGTGTTGTGGGTGTTCCTACCCAAGTTAGTAGAAGATATGGTCTCATCCCATGCTGCGTGACACTTCTACCTCATGCTATTGTCAGTCTAGTTCCGCTTCTATAGACATAAGGCCCTGCATCCAAATGTAGCGTCATGGAACCAATGAACCTGAACGTATACTTATTCATTTACTCAGAAATAAGGCCTTTTCTGACAATCATGGGGCCTGGGTGTAGCGGAGTAATTCTTGAAAGAAAATCATAGGACAGCATACCTCTAAAAATCCCTGCTGCATTATTTTAGCTCTCCGAGTCTCATCCTTGTACCTCATAATCCCTGCATTGGCCATTTCATCTAACTACACTACTAACTCTTTGTGGTCTGTTAGGTCGTTCATTACATCTGCTAAATTTCTCATATTCCGTGGTGCTTAATAGTAATGCTTCATGTATGACCTGCAGTCATTGCATCTGTGCTTGTATTCTACAAAGGAAAAGGTATAACAGATGCAGGGTAATATTTGGAGGTACCTCTTTGGACGAGTGTAAACTGTTGTTAAATAGACCCATACATGAGGTAAAATGCCATTGCAGTATAGCCGCCAACATAAAACATAAAAACAAAAACAAAACAGCAATACTTAACTGTCGCTAGTAGAGTCGATGAAATACTCCACTCAAACTTTGAAGGTAGACGTTGTTTCTCTTGTGCCTCGACTTCCCCCTCTTGTCTGTCGAAGTGTCTGAGGCCAGTTGCACATCTGTCATATGAATCCATGGTTTCCTGCCATTCACTTTCATTTAAGTGTGGGTACTCATTGTCACTGAAAAGGGCAGTTGAATTTGAGATCCTTCAATTTTCTGACACAATTCTGCACGTAAACTTGTTGGCCAACTGGTATTGGGCTTGTCTGCTGGGCTGAGACGGTCTTCTCCTTTCGCAATACCTGTTTAGAGAAGAACTAACAGACCTTATTAACTCAAAAAAATAACAACTCATTTCAATTTCTAAAACCTCCGCTGTCTTGTGGGTATCTGTCTTTTGATGCAATATCATTAAAGGAGTGAGCTATTTGATGTGGTGTTAATTGAAGATTGCTTCCTGGCTGATATCTGATGGTGTACAAAGCCAGTGGTAGGCAGTACAGCCATATCTTTTCCAGAGTAGCACATAGTTTGCTTATTTAATTCTTGAGAAGGCCATTCAGGTGCTTCATGATACCATTTCTTTGGGGTGATAAACACAGGACAGTTTATGTTTCATTCCTAAGGCAGTGCAAATGTATTGAAATATTGCATAATTTTGTACACTGTGTCCTTTCTCAATCCATTGTGAGAATGTTCAAACAACTGCTAATCGATAGCTGTAATTGTTACATCTATCTAAAATGTCGACAAAAGTGTAGATTTTTTTAATGGGCCTATTGGGTGTGGTATTGTTGAAGTGATCACTTTTAACCCCTTGGCTGCTGCCGTCGGCCAACGGTCGTCACGTGCACTACCTTGGTAGTGCTGCGAACCTCCATTGGCCGACGGTACCCCACCCGTTTTTCGAACGTTCAGCACTGGAGCTTTACGTTCGACGCAGGCAAGGTGTTAAGGTCGGCTTGGGGCTATATTGTTGACAAAGTGCACATTCTGCACTGTATATAGTGATTGTTTCAGATAGTTGTGGAATAAATCAATCTACAGATACTCCTTTGCGGTGTGCCCTGGGAGGTGTAGTTGCTCTAGAGCCATGTACAACAGGGCTTGTGGCATTACCGGCTTGCCTGTACTCACTTGTCTGTAAATAAAATCTGTTGGTGACTGAGTTTACTAATTCAACAAAAAGATTCTACCAATACAATATATCCTTCCTTGTTTGTAAAGATATAATGATGGTGATGGTGGTGGTGGGAAAATGGTGTTCAGCCCAAGAGTTGCCTTGGGAAACACACTTAGGGGCCCATTACGATGTCGGGCAGATTGCCCCCGCCAGGCTGGTGGTAGCCACCGCCAGCCTGGCCCGGGCAATCCGCCAGACATCCACACTCGTTTCCCCTGCCATATTAGTTGCAAGTCGCAAGGCGTCACCCGGTCGCATGGCGACCGGAGCGGAAAAGGTTTTCTATGGTAGCGGTGTCTGTCAGACACCGCCTGCCATATTAGGATGCGGTTTTACTAATGCCTTTCCGTGGCGGCAATGCTGTCATGGAAAGGCATGCGGTCTTCACTCTGGGGGCCCCCTCCGGGCCCCCTAAGTGAAGGATGGGTGCGGGTTGCACTGGGGGGGTACCTGTGGTACCCTCTACATTTGCATAAACAAAGCGCAGGCACGCGGTGCCTGCCGCTTTGTTTATGCAAATGCATTTATGCATTTATAGCATTGTGGTGGACGGTGCAGAGAGCACCGCCCGCCACAATGCTATAAATGTAGGATGTGCCCGCCACTGTGGCGGGCACATCCTAATACACCCCACGGGACCCCCGCCCTAATGGCGGGCGGGCCCGATTTCAGACAGGATGGTGGGCGGACAAAGTCCGCCCGTCATCCTAATAAGCCCCTATGTTTTTTCTAAAATACCCCTCACACACTAAAAATTAATTCGGTGACATGCTTCATCATAGGGGTCTTCCCGTCCCTCTACGGGGCGGGGCATGCTGCGACCTACGGACACGTGGGAGCACTTGATTAAGTGAAAAACTATGTGTTTTGCAGAGGTGGGAGTGGTAGGGTCAGGAAAGATAGTAGTGCAGAATTAAAAGTTACCTAGCTAGTGAAAAATATTAATTTTATTGCCTTCTCTAGCTGGAAACATTAAAAATGGGGAGACGTAGGGAGTATACTTTTATGAGTTGCCTACTACTGGGTCAACATGTTTCAAAAGCCAACCCCTTGGCTTCTCTTCAGGACCATGCGCGATCCCTACTCCACTCACACATTAATTATGTGTAATTTGTGTGCCTAATAATATTCAGCCACAGTTCATGCTAAAATAAGCATTCAAAAAAACCATACCTAATCATTATTTCTTATAACACTGATGTAAGGAATCTCCCTGGGAATACCTTCTCGTGACTATGTCAACGAGAAGGTATTACCAGGGAAAGGTATGTTTTTTGCATGCTCATTTTAGCACTGCATCATCCAGTGATGAATGTTTCCAAACATTTTGTTTCATCAAATCGAAGAAATGCAAAATGCATGCTAATTTCCCTCGAGAGGTTATATTTTGCACAATAATGTCATTTATGTTACCCAAAGCTGCGCCACAGTGCAGAGTAGGGTAGAGTACCCCGTACATATTACTGGCCCTAGTTGGCAAAATTGATTGCCTGAGGCCACCACGACCTGGTATAATATGAACAGATTCAGCACTGACCAACCCACAAGTCACCTCCTTCTTGTACAGAAATGTGTTACATTAACACTATAGGAAAATCTCAGAGCTCCGGAGACGCAAATGTAAAGAAACACTTCCCGAATTAAGCTCGTACACTAAGGATGAGAACAATTCCAAAGGGCAAGGTAAGGATCGCACTTCAAAAATACTGGTAGATACATGTTGACATAGAGACTGCAGCTGAAAGAGAGAGAGAGGAGAGCTGCCAAGAGGAGAGAGACACCAGCTGATAGCAGTGGAATAGCAAGGTCAGGTGGTACCCGGAGCGGAAATTTCTTATCACCCCCTCCCCCCACCCAGTGCGGAAAAAAAGTTCTTGTCACCCCCCACATTGAAATTATTAAAGAAAGTAGGAAAAATAAGATACTTACAATTGCAAGTGTAATTTCTTTTATTTTAAAAACACATATTTCTGCCATTTTGTCACCCCCCTCAGTGATGACACGCGGGGTAGCCCAAACCCACCGCACGCCCCTTCCTAAGCCGCTGCCTGGGAGAGAGGGACAGGGGAGACACTGTGAGCAGGGAGACAACAGTTGAGCGAGAGGGACAACAGAGATGCTGCGAGTAGAGCAAAGAGACACCACCTGAAGGAGTGGGACCGGAGAGACTCTGCGAGGAGACACTAGTAGAAAGCGTTGAGAGGAGAGAGACACTAGTTGAAAGACAGTATTAAGAGAGACCGCGAGGAGGGACAGCACTGAAAAGACAGGGTCAGGAGAGACGCTGTAAGTAGAGAGACACCAGTTGAAAAAGAGAGGCAGGAGAGACTGCGAAGAGGGACACCACTATAAAGAGAGGTACAGGAGAGACGCTGTGAGGAGACACCAGTTGAAAGCAAAGGGAGGAGAGAGACCCCATTGAAAGCAACGGGAGGAGAGATACACCCGTTAAAAGAGACGGGAGGAGAGAGACACACGTTGAAAGTGATGGGAGGAGAGAGACACTTGTTGAAGAGAGGAATGGTGCAGCAACATGGATTGGCGCTAAAGGCTTCTTTGGTGCTTTTGTTTGATATTTCTTGAATGTGCCTCATTTCCGGCTCGCGTGCTCTTTGTAAAGAGTGGGTCTATTCAGAGGCAGCAGTGGGAGGGAGAGCGCCGTCTGGTCAGAGAGCCCTTCATCACAAATAATTCAACACCCCTTCAGGTCCTTGAAGAGGAGCGCGGGCCTTTGCGCCTCTCACGGGGCGGGTGTACGCAGCTCGCGCCAATTACAGGCTCTTAGGGGCAGATTTACAAGCCCCTTGCGCCACATTTGCGTCACTTTCCCCATGTTAAAAATGATGCAAAAGTGACGCAAGGGCATTGTAAATAAGCCCCTTAATGTCCCAGAAGTGCGGGTTTAAGTAATAGTGACTGTGGCCGCCATTAAACACGGACTGGGGGCTGAGCACAGCAGCCCCTGAAGAGAGCATGGTTGACTTATTGCGCGGCCTCTTGTCTCCCATCACAGTGAGGGCTTAAGACTGAAGGAGCTGGGGAGGGCAAAGTTGATGGTGGAAGCCATGCACAGGTGGGGGCCTCAGACAGAGAGAGCAGAGAGGGCCGAGCTGAGGGTGGAAGCCATGTACAGGTGGGGGCCTCAGACTGAGAGAGCAGAGAGGGCCGAGCTGAGGGTGGAAGCCATGCACAGGTGGGGGCCTCAGACAGAGAGAGCAGAGAGGGCCGAGCTGAGGGTGGAAGCCATGCACAGGTTGGGGCCTCAGACTGAGAGAGCAGAGAGGGCCGAGCTGAGGTGGAAGCCATGCGCAGGTGGGGGCCTCAGACTGAGAGAGCAGAGAGGGCCGAGGTGAGGGTGAAAGCCATGCACAGGTGGGGGCCTCAGACTGAGAGAGCAGAGAGGGCCGAGCTGAGGGTGGAAACCATGCACAGGTGGGGGCCTCAGACTGAGAGAGCAGAGAGGGCCGGGCTGAGGGTGGAAACCATGCACAGGTAGGGGCCTCACACTGAGAGAGCAGAGAGGGCTGAGCTGAGGTGGAAGCCATGCACAGGTGGGGGCCTCAGACTGACAGCAGAGAGGGCCGAGCTGAGGGTGGAAACCATGCACAGGTAGGGGCCTCACACTGAGAGAGCAGAGAGGGCTGAGCTGAGGTGGAAACCATGCACAGGTGGGGGCCTCAGACTGACGGAGCTGGGGAGGGCTGAGCTGAGGGTGGAAGCCATGCACAGGTGGGGGCCTCAGACTGAGAGAGCAGAGTGGGCCGAGCTGAGGTGGAAGCCATGCACAGGTGGGGGCCTCAGACGGAGAGAGCAGAGAGGGCCGAGCTGAGGGTGGAAGCCATGCATATGAGGGTGCCTCAGACTGAGAGAGCAGAGAGGGCCGAGCTGAGGGTGGAAGCCATGCACAGGTGGGGGCCTCAGACTGAGAGAGCAGAGAGGGCCGAGCTGAGGGTGGAAGCCATCAGATGTGGGGGCCTCAGACTGAGAGAGCAGAGAGGGCCGAGCTGTGGGTGGAAGCCATGCACATGAGGGAGCCTCAGACAGGAGGGCCGAGCTGAGGGTGGAAGCCATGCACATGTGGGGGCCTCAGACTGAGAGAGCAGAGAGGGCTGAGCTGTGGGTGGAAGCCATGCACAGGTGGGGGCCTCAGACTGAGAGAGCAGAGAGGGCCGAGGTGAGGGTGAAAGCCATGCACAGGTGGGGGCCTCAGACTGAGAGAGCAGAGAGGGCCGAGCTGAGGGTGGAAGCCATGCACAGGTGGGGGCCTCAGACTGACGGAGCTGGGGAGGGCTTAGTTGATGGTGGAAGCCATGCACAGGTAGGGGCCTCAGACTGAGAGAGCAGAGAGGGCTGAGCTGAGGTGGAAACCATGCACAGGTGGGGGCCTCAGACTGAGAGAGCAGAGAGGGCCGAGCTGAGGGTGGAAGCCATGCACAGGTGGGGGCCTCAGACTGAGAGATCTGAGAGGGCCGAGCTGAGGGTGGAAGCCATGCACAGGTGGGGGCCTCAGACTGAGAGAGCAGAGAGGGCCGAGCTGAGGGTGGAAGCCATGCACAGGTGGGGGCCTCAGACTGACGGAGCTAGGGAGGGCTTAGTTGATGGTGGAAGCCATGCACAGGTTGGGGCCTCAGACTGAGAGAGCACAGAGGGTTGAGCTGAGTGTGGAAGCCATGCACAGGTGGGGGCCTCAGGCTGACGGAGCTGGGGAGGGCTTTTTTGATGGTGGAAGCCATGCACAGGTAGGGGCCTCAGACTGAGAGAGCAGAGAGGGCCGAGCTGAGGATGGTAGCCATGCACAGGTGGGGGCCTCAGACTGAGAGAGCAGAGAGGGCCGAGCTGAGGGTGGAAGCCATGCATATGAGGGTGCCTCAGACTGAGAGAGCAGAGAGGGCCGAGCTGAGGGTGGAAGCCATGCACAGGTGGGGGCCTCAGACTGAGAGAGCAGAGAGGGCCGAGCTGAGGGTGGAAGCCATGCACAGGTGGGGGCCTCAGACTGACGGAGCTGGGGAGGGCTGAGCTGAGGGTGGAAGCCATGCACAGGTAGGGGCCTCAGACTGAGAGAGCAGAGAGGGCCGAGCTGAGGGTGGAAGCCATGCACAGGTGGGGGCCTCAGACTGAGAGGGCAGAGAGGGCCGAGCTGAGGGTGGAAGCCATGCATATGAGGGTGCCTCAGACTGAGAGAGCAGAGAGGGCCGAGCTGAGGGTGGAAGCCATGCACAGGTGGGGGCCTCAGACAGAGAGCAGAGAGGGCCGAACTGAGGGTGAAAGCCATGCACAGGTGGGGGCCTCAGACTGAGAGAGCAGAGAGGGCTGAGCTGAGGGTGGAAGCCATGCGCAGGTGGGGGCCTCTGACTGAGAGAGCAGAGAGGGCCAAGCTGAGGGTGGAAGCCATGCACAGGTGGGGGCCTCAGACTGAGACAGCAGAGAGGGCCGAGCTGAGGTGGAAGCCATGCGCAGGTGGGGGCCTCAGACTGAGAGAGCAGAGAGGGCCGAGCTGAGGGTGGAAGCATGCACAGGTGGAGGCCTCAGACTGAGAGAGCAGAGAGGGCCGAGCTGAGGTGGAAGCCATGCGCAGGTGGGGGCCTCAGACTGAGAGAGCAGAGAGGGCCGAGCTGAGGGTGGAAGCCATGCACAGGTGGGGGCTTCAGACTGAGAGAGCTGAGAGGGCCGAGCTGAGGGTGGAAGCCATGCACAGGTAGGGGCCTCAGACCGAGAGAGCAAAGAGGGCTGAGCTGAGGGTGGAAGCCATGCACATGAGGGAGCCTCAGACAGGAGGGCCGAGCTGAGGGTGGAAGCCATGCATATGAGGGTGCCCCAGATAGGAGGACCAGAAGAGGGCAGGGCTGAGGGTGGAAGCCATGCACAGGTGGGGGCTTCAGACTGAGAGAGCTGAGAGGGCCGAGTTGAGGGTGGAAGGCATGCAAAGGTGGGGGCCTCAGACCGAGAGAGCAGAGAGGGCGGAGCTGAGGGTGGAAGCCATGCACATGACGGAGCCTCAGACAGGAGGGCCGATCTGAGGCTGGAAGCCATGCATATGAGGGTGCCCCAGACTGAGAGATCAGAGGAGGGCAGGGCTGAGGGTGGTAGCCATGCACAGGTGGGGGCCCCAGACTGAGAGATCAGAGAGGGCGGGCTGAGGGTGGAAGCATGCACCGGTGGGGGCCTCAGACTGAAGGAGCAGAATAGGGCCTTGCTGAGAGTGAAAGCAGTTCAGGGCCAGAATATTGATGAAAAAATATCGACTGGCAAGAATATCAATGGTGTAAAATATCAAGGTAAGTTTTCTCGACATCAAAAATATTGTGTGCAAAGGAGATTTTTTTTTTTAAAATATATTTTTTATTTTTTCCCAGTACACACATTGTATTATATATATTATACATTTAACCAATTAATTTTACAATTATAATTTACCCTATCTGGTTTGATGACATTACTCACACTTTACATGGCTCCAACAAAATTAAACAAAAGAATAGAGTACTAAATAAGAAAATATGAAGTACATTTTCATAAACTTAAGCTTAATGGAACCTATAATTCATGTTACATTTCACATAAATTGCCCTACAGTGTTATATTCTCCTTCCATTTCGCTATTGGCGGCCAGATTTTTAAACCTAACCTTCTTCCCCTTTTTCCCTTACGTGCATAAATTGCCTTCTCAAGATTATACATAGCTAATAGATTTGCCAGCCAAGTTTGCTTAACCGGGGGGGTCTTATCCAACCATGCTCTTGCTATTGTCAGCCTCAGTACTGCGGCAGCGATAAACATAAATTCCTTTTAGTAGAATCCCCCCCCCATGACCCTCCCCAACAAGATCCACATAGGTGTCAACTGTGCTCGTAATCTTAATGTACTACCAAGAAAATCTTCTAAGTTTTTAATCAAAGTGTGTAACTGGGGGAAGGTGGCGAACAAATGAACGATATCTGCATCCACTGCATTGCATCGAGGGCAGGTGGTACCGGTGGAGCCTCCCCACTTAGCTATTCTAGCTGGGGTGTGCTACAATGAGAACAAAGTCTTATAATGCTGAGATTGCAGGGGACCCGAGCATAAGGCTTGCATAGAGGGATCTGATCGTACAATCCCCTCCTAATTTTATCTTCTCCAATATTTCATTACGGCCAAACCCCGCAGCCCCACCCTGCTTATTACTAAGAAAGCTCCTTACCTGCAAAAATTTTAAAAAATCCCTTCTTTCGATACCATACTTAAGGGTGAGGTCTGCAAACTGAACAATCCCCTCATCATCCATTAGATCCCTAATCTGTATCATCCCATTTTGTTCCCAGCCAGCCATTGTTAAGTCAGCAAAGACTTCCTCAGGGAAGGATTTATTCTTATATAGTGGACATACCTATTATATCTTCCTAAATCCGCCTTTTTTAAAAGAGTATTCCATATCTTAACTGCTGCCAGTACAGTCTTGAATCTTGTCCTTTTGTAGTACCCAAACTCTACTCTATTTAAAAACAGTTTTCTGCCTCCGCCCCCAATACTACAGAATAAACTTCTGTGGACATGGTCGTAACTCATTGTTCAAGTCCCCCACCCCCAATTAGTCCCTGCATATACTGTAATGCTGCAGCCATTTGATTTAACCTAAAATCAGGGGCCCCCCAGCGCCCTCTCTCTCTTGGGAGAGACATATATCTGTAAGCCCGCCGGGTCTTCCCGTGTGCCCAAATAAACCTATTCAGTACATTCTCTAGCAAATTAAACCATTTAACTTCAAAAACCAAGCGGATAGATCTAAAAAAAATAAAGAAATTTGGGCAAAATCAACATTTTTATCAGATTAGTGCAACCCATGAGAGAAAGATGGAGATTGTTCATCCTCTCCAGATCTCCCTTTACCTTAGAGATTAATTGAGACAGATTACTCTCAACCACCACATCCAAGTCCGCCGATAGTGAAACCCCTAAATATACTACAGAGCTAACCACCCTGTTGTCATCACACCTGGCGTATATATTCTTTATAATCTGCGTTTTAGATCTATTCAAGCTATAGCCAGATATCTGCCCAAACACCTGGGCCTCTGCTTCTACCTCTTTTATAGCTAAAGAAGGGTTCGAGGTTAGTATGGCTACGTCATCTGCGTAAGCTAAAGTCTTCACGATACAGTTATTTACCCTCATTGGTGGTATCTCAGGGTTAGTTTTGAAACGCCGCAGTAGTGGTTCAAGATATAGCGCAAAGAGAAGGGGCGAGAAGGGGCACCCCTGCCTGGTTCCCCTAGCGATTTTTACTGCAGCTGACAACCCTCCATTAACTCTAAATCTGGCTGTTGGAGTGTTATAAAGGGCCTGTATAGCTTTTAAAAACGTCTCACCTATCCCACACCACCTCATAACGTGCCAGAGATAGTCCCAGGAGACCCTGTCGAACGCCTTCTCAGCGTCTAGGAAGAGTGCTGCGACAGGGTCCCCTAGGACACCTGCAGAGTCGAACATAGTGACAACAGTCCTAACGTGCTGTGTGTGTGCCTTTACCGGGTATAAACCCATGCTGTGTGGGGGTTACCAGTTGCTCAATAATCCCTGACAATCTTTTTGCCAAAATTTTGGAGTATATTTTGACTTCTGAGTTCATCACTGTGATTGGTCTATATGATCCTGGTGCTTCTGTTGGCTTCCCCTTTTTTAAAATTACAATAATATCAGCCCCGCCCCAGGAATCCGGAGTGGATTCCCCTAATTGCGCTTGCAACATTATGAAGAAGATATCTACCAAAAGCACATCTTTAAATACTTGATAGAATTCGAGTGGGATTTGATCCGGCCCTGCTGCTTTTCCTGCTGGTAGACTTCCAAGGGCACCGGTAAGTTCTTCCAGCTGTAAAGGTTCCTCCAATATCTCCCTATCTTCTTCGGGCATTGTCGGCGGAGAAATATTCCTGTAGTAATTTTCGATGTCTACCAAGCTCCCTAAATCCTCCGGGGTATATAAATCTGAGTAAAACCACCTAAAAACTTCCCTTATTAAATTAGGATCCACAACCAAATTCCCCTGTACATCCCTAATTTCTTTTATTACAGCTGCAGCTGTTCTCTGCCTAGTTCTAATTGCCAGTATGCCCTACTCTCTCGCTAAATTCACACGTTCTTTCCTTTTTCGTTAAATAATTGTCTGCTGCTTGCCTGGCCAGACCTTCAACGGCTTCGGCTTTCAATGCTATAATTTTAAATAGATATTCTTCTAGGGGTAGATTTCGTACTATTGCCCTGCTCACATTTTCTTCCTCTCTTAATAATTTTTGTCCTAACTGCTCTCTCTTATCCCTTTCCCTTTTTTGCCTTGCTAAGACAAAACTCATTGTTTCTCCCCTTACTCCGGCCTTGAAGGTGTCCCAAACCACCCCTTGAGGTGCTGTCCCTCAATTGATATCCCAAAAATATTGGATCCATGATGTCATATGTTCCCTATGTGTAGAGTCTTTTGACAAACCTCTCTCGAAAGACCATTGCATAGGTGTTCTTTGTACTTGACTAGTTTTCAATGTGAGGATCAACGGACTATGGTCTGATATAACCCGAGGGAGTTTCTCCACGTGTGACCCAGGGAGCAAGGAGTTAGAGGTTAAAAAATAATCCATTCTAACCATTACTTTGTGTGGGGCGGAGAAAAAAGTACTCCAATCCAGATGCGGGTGTAACTTTACCCATGGGTCAAACAAGGCATTATGAAAGACCATAGCAGCTAATGCCTTATACACTTTCTTCTACCTTCCCCGATATATCCCACCTGGCTGTGTAAATGAACTCTCTAGGTCGTGTATATTAAAATCCCCACAACACACTATGGGCTCCGGCCACTGAGCTAACTCTGTATCGAGGAATTGAAAGACATCTGGGTCATCATCTGTGGATCCATAGATTGTAGCGAGAGTTAATTTCTGACCCCTAAAATTTAGTTCCAAAATCACCCACCTGCCCCATTTATCTTCCTTCTTCTTCCCTATAGTCACATCCCTGCACTTACCCACAACCGCTACCCCTCTAGTTCTTGTCCCCTGTTTAGTACTTGCTAATACATTAAACCCTAGTTTCTCCAGGAGATACACCTTACTCCCTTCTATATTGGTCTCTTGTAGACATATCAAATCTAGGCGCAAGGTTTTTAAATATGCCGCCACTTTCATCCTCTTATTTATCTCATTGAGACCACATACATTAATTGATGCTATCCTGCACGCCATAACAGTAACATTGTAGAATATAGCCAAATAGACAAATACTTTTTAAAGTCATCAAACCAATTTGTAAACAAACCGTATGTTCTAAATGAGTAACAATGTGCTGAGACATATAGTGACAAAGAAAACGTTGGTGCTGTTTCCCCCCCTCACCTGAGCCCCTCCCCCCCTTCCCCGGCTCTGCCCCCCACCGCCCTCCCCCCCTCTTACAGGCAAATAGGTCAGAAGACCTATGTGTGCTCGCCTTAGGTTGCGCTAGTCGCATCCCTCTCCCGCTTCTGCTTTAGATGTGTTGTGCTACCCATTACCCTTAAACCTTATACCTGGATTCAACAGACACTGTTTTGTGTAAGCACCCATGCCATTCTCCGTTAGCCACCCTTCTGCTTCCTCATTTCTTCCAAGAATAACTCAGCTTTAATTTCAGAAGAGAACATCCAGGGTTTCCCCCTCACGACTACCTTGAGCCTAGCAGGGAATAGAAGGTATGCTTCCAAGCCCAGGGCCTGAAAAGGAGCAATCATCTGCCTTAACTTCCATCTCCTCTCTGTGGTGACGTGACAGAAATCATGCCTGGCGAAGAAGGTGATGCCTTCAAATGACCTCCTGTTATCTGGCCTTGCTTTGCTGATAATCTCTTCTCTAAGCAAAAATTTACCAACATTCACTAATATCGCCCTCGGGTGGTTCCCCTGGCCATCGCTCACTGTACCCCCTGTGTCACGGGCTTTCTTCATTATGAAGGGGAACCTATGTGCTCTCTGTATCTCCCTTTCCCACTGCCACCGAGACTCCGGGAAGGCCCCCTTCAACAGATTAATCACGAACTGCCTAGCGTCCTGCCCTTCTGACCCTTCTGCCACACCCAACAGTCTGACATTGTTCCTCCTCTGTCTATTTTCAAAATCCTCCATCTTCCAACGCATATCCTCCGCCAACATCGCCTGCTCTGATTTAAATATTTGCCAGTTCCCGACGTCATCCTCCAGCCTTCCAGTGCGCTCCTCAACCTCTGTTACTCTGTCCACAATTTCGTCATACAGCTTATTAACTTTCCTCAAAGTGCTCTGGATTTTCTTTGAGGCCTGCCTTGCTCTGCGGCTTTCCGCCCTTGCTTCCTCTTGCATCTGTTTAAGAGTGGAAAATAAAGTGTCAAAGGGATCCCGGTGGGTAGGAAGAGGCCCACCTGATCACCCCCAACGCCCCCAGCACTAGCACTAGCGTTATCATCCTCCTGATATACCTGCGAGGTCGCAGAGTAATTCCACAGTAATCGCTTCTCGGTATGCGCGGGGGATCCAGGTTCCTGTCTCCTTGATTTCCTGCGTCTTTTCTTCATCGTTGATTCTTTTCCTGAAGTTCTGGAGCCTGACCCAGTTACTTCCTCACGTCCTCCACTGAACTCATATCGGACGATAGTGCTGATTCAGAGTCCTCATTTAAGTAAAACTCTGCTTCTACAGAAGCACAATCTCCTCCTCCCGACGCCTGCCTGCTCGTGCCTGCCTCCGGATTATCCTTATTTGGTAGGCTGACCCTGCTGCCCCAGGTACCGTCCAAATCAAATGCCTTGAGGCGTTTATCTCTTCCTCGACTAACATTAAGGCCCCCAGCATGTCAGCGGTCGTAGTCCCCGTGTCTATGAATGGAGGCGTCCCATGTCCCCCTCTGCTTCCATCTCTAGACCCGTTCAGTGGCTCACCTCTCTCGCATATTTTGCCTGTTGCTTGTGCTTCTGCGATAGTGCTCTGATCCTGGTTCCGCGCTGGAGCTGGCTGTTGCTTAGCAACCAGACTCTCTGAGGCCGATTCACAGAACTAACTTTAGACAAAATCCTAAACGTACTACTTTTGGTATTCACAAAAGTTAGGATTTTGTCTTAAGTTTGTCTTAAGACAGACTTAAGACAGACTTAAGACAAAATCCTAACTTAAGTCTGTCTTAAGACTGTCTTAAGACAAAATCCTAACTTCTGTGATTACCAAAAGTAGTAAGTTTAAGATTTTGTCTTAAGTTAGTTCTGTGAATCGGGCCCTCTGTGCTTTCAGCGTCTGTTGCGTCCTCGAGGACGTTTCCCGGAGCCACTGAGACGTCTGCTTCATGGAGGGGATCGACCTGCTCGGGGATTTCTGCTGCAAGAACCTCTACCAGGGTAGGTTGCCGCATACCCAAGTCCCGACTCTTATTGTTGCCATCCCCTTTCCCGGGGTTAGCCCTGGCCGAGTTGCGAACCTCCACTGAGTGTCCATCGCTATTTTTAGCAGCCGTGCTTGGTTTCTCTTGCATCTCTCCTCTCTTTCCTTTCTCCGACGGAGGAGGGGGGAGTGTTTTCTTGATCGCCCCGGTACTCTTCCCAGCGGGGGTATCCACTTTTGCAGTAGCAGCCACTCCTATTTTCGTTGCTGGGGGGTCTGGCACCCTTTTACCTTTCTCGCTCCCCTTCTCCTGATTTGCAGCCCGGGAGGGTACCTTCGGTGCCATGGTCTGCCTGTCGAGTAAGCCCGCAGCCTTTCCCTTGACCAAGACCCAGGCCAGTCCTATCCGGTATACTTGCTTCTTAATATATTTATATTCATAGATTCCTCTGAGCCACCATTGCCCCGACTCCATCAGGGGTATACACTGGGTTGCACAGCGTCCTACTCATCCATCATAACGTATTGTGTGGGAGAGGAGATGTATGCGATTTTTTTTAGTGATTTAGAAATATTGAATTTGAAAATATGGATGAAAAACATTGATGTAAATAATATCAAATTTATGGTTTCTATTGTATTTTAATGTTTTATATATATTTTTGTAATTTTGCATTATTCATTTTATAATGTTTAAATACTTTTTTATGTTTAAATAATTGTATTTTTTTGTTGTATTATAATTTTTAGGAGCAGGATGTTTGGTTTATAGGGGATATGGGTGGACAGTAATTTTAAAATGTTGTTGAAAAAGTACCATACATTTTGAATTTGTACATATATTTAGGAGCGGGATGTTGAGCTTATAGGGGATAAGGGTAGGGAGTAATTTAAAAATATTTTACGGAATAAAAAAAATGATTTTTCTTTAATTTTAGGAGCGGGATATTGGTTTTATAGGGGATATGAGTGGGGAGTAATTAAAGAATATATTGGAGGGGATTTCTTTTTATTTTTATGAATTTTTAGGAGTGGGAAATTGGGTTTATAGGGGATATTGGTTATGAGTAATTTAAGAATGTTTGTATAAAAAATAATTTTACATAAACTAAGAAATATATAATTAGTAATAAAAAATTACAAATTTTAAAATTACAAATTGTGTAAAATGCAAACATAATTGTGTTGCAAAATGTTTTATGTCAATTTAGTGCAAAAAGTTCATTATTTATTAAAAATGTAATAAATTAAAAAAAGATTTACATAAATTTGTATTGATAAATATATTTTTTATCAAATTTAGTTAATCATTTAAAAAATATTAGTATATTTAACATTGTAGTTAAGAATTAGTAATCATTAAAAAATGTGACTTTTTTGACATAAAACATGTATTTTCTTTTAATAATAAAAAATAACATTTTTGTAAAGAATATAATTTTGGTAGTTCGAAAGATCAAAAAGGGGGGGGGGGTTTATTCATTCCTTTCCCTGAGTTTATTTGTGTTTGGAGGTGGAGTAATAAAATATTATGGTTTACTACCCAGCACTTCCCCTGAGTTTACTTGTATTTTGAGTTGGAATAGTAAATTGTTATGGATTACTATCCAGCACTTTCGCTGAGTTTGCTTGAATTTGGAGTTGGAATAGTAAATTATTTTAGTTTATTATTCAGCACTTTCCCTGAGTTTACTTGGATGTGGAGTTGGAACAGTACATTATTATGTTTTACAATCCAGCACTTTCCCTGAGTTAATGTGGATTTGGGGTTGGAACAGTATATTATTATGGTTTACTATCCAGCACTTTCCCTGAGTTTATGTGGATTTGGAGTTGGAATAGTAAATTATTATGGTTTACTATTCAGCAATTTTTCTGAGTTTAAGTGAATTTGGAATAGTAAATTATTTTAATTTATTAACAAGTACTTTTCATTAGTTTTTTTGGATTTAGAGTTGGAATAGTAAATTATTATGGCTTGATATCCAGCACTTTCCCTGAGTTTATGTGGATTTGTAGTTGGAATAGTAAATTATTTTGATTTATTACACAGCACTTTCCCTGAGTTTATTTGTTTTTGGAGTTGGAATAGGTTATGTGGATTTGAAGTTGGAATAGTAAATCATTTTGATTTAATATCCAGCACTTTTCCTGAGTTTATTTGGATTTGGATTTGTAATAGTAAATTATTATAGTTTACTTTCCATCAGTATTATCCAGCACTATTCCTGAGCTTACTTGGATTTGGAGTTGGAATAGTAAATTATTATGGTTTAATATCCAGCACTTTCCCTAAATTTATGTGGATTAGGAGTTGGAACAGTAATTATTATGGTTTACTATCCAGCACTTTCCTTTAGTTTTTGTGGATTTGGAGTTGGAATAGAAAATTATCATGGTTTGCTATCCAGCACTTTCCCTGAGTTTATGTGGATTTGGAGTTGGAATAGTAAATTATTATGGTTTACTATTCAGCAATTTTTCTGAGTTTACGTGGATTTGGAATAGTAAATTATTTTACTTTATTAACAAGCACTTTTCATTTGTTTATTTGGATTTGGAGTTGGAATAGTAAATTATTATGGCTTGATATCCAGCACTTTCCCTGAGTTTATGTGGATTTGAAGTAGGAATAGTAAATCATTTTGATTTAATATCCAGCACTTTTCCTGAGTTTATTTGGATTTGGATTTGTAATAGTAAATTATTATAGTTTACTTTCCATCAGTATTATCCAGCACTATTCCTGAGCTGACTTGGATTTGGAGTTGGAATAGTAAATTATTATGGTTTAATATCCAGCACTTTCCCTACATTTATGTGGATTAGGAGTTGGAACAGTAATTATTATGGTTTACTATCCAGCACTTTCCTTTAGTTGTTGTGGATTTGGAGTTGGAATAGTAAATTATCATGGTCTGCTATCCAGTAATTTCTCTGAGTTTACTTGGATTTGGAGTTGGACTAGTACATTATTTCAATTTATTATCTGGCACTTTCCCTGAGTTTACTTGGATTTGGAGTTGGAATGGTATATTACTATGGCTTACTATCCAGCACTTTCCCCGAGTTGATGTGGATTTGTATTTGGAATAGTAAATTATTTTAGAGTAATTACACAGCACTTACTCTGAGTTTAATTGTTTTTGGAGTTGGAATAGTTAATTATTATGGTTTGCAATCCAGCAGTTTCGCAGACTTTGCTTGGATTGGGAGGTGCAATAGTAAATAATTTTAGTTAATTATCCAGCCCTTTCCTTACGTTTACTTGGATTTTGAATAATAAACTATTCTGGTTTACTATCCAGCCCTTTCCCTGAGCTTATGTGGATTTGGAGTTGGAATAGTAAATCATTTTGATTTAATATCCAGCACTTTTCCTGAGTTTATTTGGATTTGCAGTTGTAATAGTAAATTATTATAGTTTACTATCCATCAGTATTATCCAGCACTTTCCCTGAGCGTACTTGGATTTCGAGTTGGAACAGTAAATTATTATGGTTTAATATCCAGCACTTTCCCTAAATGTATGTGGATTAGCAGTTGGAACAGTAAATATTATGGTTTACTATCCAGCACTTTCCTTTAGTTTTTATGGATTTGGAGTTGGAATAGTAAATTATCATGATTTGCTATACAGTAATTTCTCTGAGTTTACTTGGATTTGGAGTTGAGCTAGTACATTATTTTAATTTATTATCCGGCACTTTCCCTGTGTTTACTTGGATTTGGAGTTGGAATGGTATATTACTATGGCTTACTATCCAGCACTTTCCCTGAGTTTATGAGGATTTGGAGTTGGAATAGTAAATTATTTTGATTTATTTTATGCAAAGATATTTAAATTTGTATTCACTATTACATTCTTTTCATTTTCTATTCTTAGAACATGAGTACTGAATTCAAATTAAAACCATACTATTTATTCTCACAAAATCAATAAAAAATGCATTGAGTTACATACAGGTTAAAACAATTATAACATACAATAAAAAATGTTTCTACTATCTGGAGGAAAGGAGTCCCTCACACAAAATACATATAGTTTCTACAATTCCAAAGTCAAATGCCTTTACATTTGATACAAATAAACTATGACCTGCATAATTAAGACAACAAAAAACATGTAAGACACTCTATTTGCCATATACAAATGCACGTCAGCACTCATTACTAGACACGTTAGTCAATACGTTGTTTATATCCTTATTTAACTGTTCATGTGTCTGTTTTCAGATTGTGCTATTACAATTGCGTCAACGCGTTTCGATGAATTCTTAAATCTTATCCATCTTTATCAAGACATGAAACATTTTAATTGCCTTTGTCAAATGGGCGAATACTGTAAATCTTCCACCCTAAACAGAACAAATTATAATGTCAATAAACAGAATTCCTACTTAAAAATGTTAATACGTACTGCAATGATACATTTCTTAATCTTTCATCAACATCCCCAGTTCTCTACCTAATCTCAATATGCAATGCTCATGCCCTTATCCTGACATTTCGTATATTAATTGCAGAGTTTGGTGCCCTCCTCCCTCATTGTGCGATATACGGTGTCACTTGTTTTGGCATGATTTAAGTTCTATTTTATATTAACCTATTATCGCTATTCTTATGCGAGCATTACTGTCTGATTTTATTGAGCCAAGTGATTCCTATCTTTTATACATGTCCTCACACATATTTAAGCGGTATCATATTTATATTCTAACAGAGGGGTAGGGGTTGATGCCTAATTATACTCAGATTATTAATTGACCCTTTTCCGAAAGACCCCTTGGGCATCTCTTATTTCCGTATTTATTGCTCACCTCAAAGTCTTCTATACTCGAAATGTGCTCCCTGCTTTCAATGATATCAGCGTCCTGTGCTCCATGTAACTCCCCGGGCTGGTTTGTAGCTACTAAAACATAGATCACAATGGAGGCCTATTAGTACCCCGTTGTCTCCGGATTTTGCTATCTTGCTTCACTGTCTCGGCAACTATGTATTGGTATGCATTTTACCTTCTTTTAGATTTGTGTTGCCTTCATGACCCCCAAGTTAGAATCTGTTTATAACTGGCATTTTTTGTCGAGTTAAAATCATGTCTCTGCTGTCAACTCTGTTCCAGATTTCAGAGAATGATCTGAAAGATACAAATTGGAATGCCTCACTAGAATTTTTCTCTGATTCATTATTCCCCCTTACTCTCAACGGGCTTCTGCCCCGCTTAGTCGTTACCTGGCCTTACGAGCTTCTCTCCGCGTTAGTGGAATTTCCTTTAAAAACGCGAGAGCAGCGCTCTGTATATATCATTCCTCCGCTGTAATGAAATACAAGAGTGCCGGTATAAGTATAGACCATCCTATTGTTGACACTGCACTCGGTTACCTAACTCTCCCCCATATTCCTACTGGGTCAATTACCTTGATATGCGGTCTTTTTCCCTCCGCGTTAGTGGAACTTCCTTTAAAAACGTGAGAGCTGGGGCGTGGCCAAGATTGCGGCGTGATCGGAAGCGCTTCCTCTGAGCTCCTGCTGACAGAAATTATTAGCACGGGCCCTCAGCCGATATAGCGCCTGTCGGTGACCAACGGTGGTGACCCTGGTCCCAGGGAGCATCAGGGTGGCCAGCTGTCGCTCCGGACTAGGAGGCGGGGAGACAGCAGCCGGGCGGAAGGAGTGGCCACTGAAGCGGAGTGCCGCAAGGCGGCTGAGTCGAGGAGACGGTGGGGGACTGCCCTGTCGGGGCGGGGTCCCCGCGGATGCACCGGAGTTGGTGTATGACTACCCGCAAACAGGCAGCGGAGTGAAGGCCGGTGCTCTGGACCGCGAGGGTGAGGACGGAGGCAGCGCTCTGACGGCCCGCCATTTTGATGAACGGCGGCGGCCTGCTGGGGTCTTTGCCTGCGCTGAGTGGTGAGCGCCCCGACCGCGGGAGAGACAGGCCCTCAGAAGGATCGACGGAGAACCGGTCGGCTGGGTACAGGGGCGGATGAGGTGAGCTTCTGGCTAATCGGCGGGGGAGACGAGGAGTGCTGCCATTTTATGGATTGGCCTTGGCACCTTGGCAGCAGTGATCAGATTGAGGGGCGCATGGTGGAGGGCCCCGGCTGCTTCCGCGGTGAGGGGCAGGCACGCATCAGGACCACGTAGGAGCGTTTCCAGCAGTAGACGGGGGTGCTGGTTAAGAGCCTCTCACCACATACTGCCCGTCGTGGGACCTGGGACCTGTGGTGTTGTGATGGGCGGAGGGGAGCCTGGGGAGCTCTGAGTCTGGAACCCGGCCCTGCGATCGTGGTCTAGACCCACAGGCGAAGGAAGTAGTGGAGACGGAGCATGGCGTTGGTGCCTGGCTCTGCCCCGGGACGTTGGGGCTGGGGCCCTGGAGCTATTCACGGGAGCGTTAACAGTCAGGAGGAGGTTGGTCATTCGCCAGAGCATCGGAGGAGCGGTCAGTGCCTGACGTGCAGCAGGGAGCGGCAGTTGTGACTGCCAGAGATAGCGAGGCCCTTCTCTGGGGGCAGGGCGAAGACAGCTACGGGTGTTGGGGGGGCGCGGTAGCGACTCCCGGACAGGCTGGAGGACCGAGAGAAGACCAGCCCACAGTGCACACTCGAGGGAGACCCTAGCAGGGCCACAATGTCCGCAGCCAGAAACCGGAAGGAGAGGACGGTCAAGGACCTTTTTGCGTCGACCCAGGTGAGACCCCCAGCCAAGGATATGGCGGCCGGATCCCCAAATCCTGCGGTGGAGATGTCGGAAGGCAAAGACTTGATAACGAAGGCCTTCCTGGAGTCCCTCTTCTCCGCCTTATGTGAGGACATCCAATCCCTGAAGAAAGAGTTCACGGACTAGATTAAGGAGGTCCGTAGAGACATGGACGGTATTGGGGAAAGGGTTGCGGACCTCGAAACTAAAAGCGACTCCCGGGACTTGGAGATAGAGGTGCTGCGCCAAGAATTGGGCCGCCTTCACGACCAACATGTGAACCTGACTGCTCATATGGAGAACCCTGAGAACCGTTCCCGGCACCATAATGTCCGCATTCGAGGAGTGACCATGGCAGAAGACACCAAGGGTCTACTGGGCTTCACTAACGGTCTTCAATCACATTTTGGGACGCTCGCCGGAGGAAGAGCTACGTATCGACTGTGTACACAGGGTGGGCCCGCCACGCTCTCCTAAGGCCCCCCCGCCCGATATCCTGGCGTGTGTACAGGACTTCTGCACTGAAGAGGAGATTCTGCAAAAGGCCAGGCATCTGCATCCTCTTTCCTACAGGGTACAGGCTCCAGTCTTGTATCAAGACCTGTCCGCCATTACCTTGCAGAAGCGACGACTCTTTAAGCCGTCACGGCCTTTCTGCAGCAGCACAAAATTCCTTACAGCTAGGGTCACCCCTTCTGACTAATGTTCAAAAAGGACAACAAGCTGTTCCAATTGAGATCCCTGACAGAAGCTTACAGATTGTTGGGAATAGATCCACCGGAGGAGACGGACGGAGAAGCAGATCCCACGTCGGACAGTGACGATGGAAGGCCCAGATGGCAGCAGCAACGCAGAAGACGCCGAGTCAACAAGCCTCCGGCAGCGGCAATCGAAGAGTGTCAGCGTGCTGCCATGGCAGAGGTGTCCTCCACTCCGGAGGTGGTCCAGCCCAGCTGAGAGTCGAATCATACCCTACATTGAATGGGCGGGTTTGGTAGTAATGGACCTGCTGTCTGCAGGAGACCGGGACTCGTGAGTGTGGTGCAGTCGATCTTCCCCGAGGTGACACTTTACCATTCATCTTTGGATGATGGACATTGACTTTGGGTTGTTGGGGGAGGGGCTAGTTGTAACGGTTTTACTTCATGGTTGGGCGGGTAGTTTTAGTGGGATGAGGGGGTTCCGGATCCGAGTATGGCTGGGGGTGTGTGAGAGTACTAGGGCGAGGGTCGCTGTTGAGCAGCTGTGGCTGAGAGGTCACAGGTGGTCAGAACAACTGCGGGACAGGCTGTGGCCAGCAAGTGGGCCAGTGGTCTGGGTGCTGGAGCGAGTGAGGGGATGCTTCCTTATGCCTGCGACTGAGTTGTGCGTCCTCACATTGAATGTACACGGGCTTAACAACCCCGTGAAGCGCCGGGCTGTGTTGTCCCTGCTGGAGAATTCCAAAGCAGATATCTGTCTTCTCCAGGAGACGCACTTGTTGTCCAAAGATTGCCACAGGCTCAGGTCCCGTCACTTCCCAATACAATTCTTTTTTTCTGCACCCACGAAGACGGTAGAGGTGGCGATACTGGTGCCCCAGCGGTTTATGGGGAGGAGGTTGTACAGGGGAACTAAGCTTAAGGGGTGCTTATTGTCCTGCAGATTCTCACTAGGAACAGACACCTTCACGTTATCTCGGTATTGCACCAAATGAGGGACAGGAGAAGTTTTTCCACCAGGCGCTTAATGAGGCAGCCTCTGCACCTGACAGACACATTCTGGTGGGGGGGGGTGGGACCTTAACCTAGTATTTGAAACCTCCTTGGCAGATCAGCGCAGCGGTCCACACAGGCGTTCACCCTTTCAGGGGGGGGGGCGAAGCAGACTGGAAGAACTAGGACTGACTGACCTGTGGCGAAGCTTTCACCCGGGAGTCCGGGATTACACTTACACTTACTACTCTAATGCCCACAAGTCCTATGCGGGCCTTGACTATTTCCTAGCATGTGCCTCGCTTCGAGCGCTAGCATCTAGCGTAGAGATAGGGGCAGCGGCGCTCTCTGATCACGCACCCATTTCTGTTGTGACCACCTTTCCACCTTTTTGGCGCAGCGCGCGTTGCTGGAGATTGCGCGATACCTTACTACATAGAAAGGATGTAGTGGCCAAAATTAAAGGAGCCATAACTGACTACTTAATGCACAAACGGCCTTTGGACACCTCCCTTGCGACTCACTGGGCGGCTCTCAAATCAGTCCTGTGGTCAGAGTTCATAGCGATTGCGGCGGCAGAAAATGCGTAGAGGGTGCGTAAATGGGAGAAGCTCTCTTTCCGCACGAAGGAATTGGAACAGATAAACCAGCGGACGGGGGCGCCGCGGGTATGGAGACAGCTGCGCCTAGCATGTCAACAGCTGGCGGCATTGGACCAGGACCGAGCGGAATATGTGGCTTTGAGAGTGCGACACGCGTATTACACAGGGGTGACAGGTGCGGGAGACTGTTGGGGGCGTGCCCTACGTGAGGAACAGCAGCGACACACGGTGCAGGAGATCCACACATGGGGAGGGGAGAAAGTGACCGAAGACGGAGCCATAGCAAAAGCCTTTTACACCACATTATACACGGGGGCTCACCTTGACCCCACAGATAGCACAGCCTTTTTGGACTCGGTGTCCCTCCCATCCTTGTCGGCAGAGCAGTCGTAGCTCATGGAGAGGGCGATCCGTCCCGAAGAGGTTATATCGGCGATCTCGCGCCTCAAGCTTGCTAAGGCACCCGGTCCGGATGGCTTCACTGCCATCTTCTATAAGACTTTCTGCTCCCAGATCGCTCCGTTATTGACAGCCCTTTTTAATTCCTTTTCCGATACCGGTGCTATCCCTAGGAATCTGATGGGTGCCACGATATCAGTTATCCCCAAACCAGGGAAGGACCGAACGCAATGTGGAGCCTACTGGCCTATATCACTCCTTAATGTGGATCTCAAACTCTATACTAGCATACTGGCGGTGCGGCTAGGTCCACTCATGCAGAGTTTGATCGACCCGGATCAACCCGGATTTATCCCGCAGCGACAGACAATCGATAACACGAAAAGGGCGCTCCACCTGGTTGAGCGGGCCACTAGGTTGCCAGGCGAATTCTTGATGCTGGCGATAGACGCAGAGAAGGCCTTTGACCGCGTCCACTGGCCGTACCTAGAACAAGTGCTTACCAGGGCAGGGTTGGGAGTAAAATTGCGTACATGGGTCTTGAATTGCTACACCTTCCCCACAGCATCGGTGCGAGTTAATGGCTGCTCGTAGCCCACATTCCCCATTGAGCGTGGAATTCGGCAGGGGTGTCCGCTTTCCCCCCTGCTCTTCGCGCTATACATGGAACCTCTGGCACAGGATATGCGAACGGATCCCAAGGTGCGAGGGATTAAATTCTGGGCATATATCCACACGATCAGCTTATACGCCGACGATGTCCTTCTCTCCTTCGACTCCCTTGCAGCTTCGTTACCGACCGTTCCTGGATGCGTTTGCAAAGGCTTCCGGCTTCAAAGTAAATATGGCAAAATGATTGGCCCTTGATCTTTCCCTGGAGGCACGGACACGTGCTTCGTTGGTAGCACAGTTCCCCTTCTGCTGGGCAGACGGTGCCGTCCCCTACCTGGGGATACTGTTGGCGGCCACACTGCAGGATACGGTGCGTATTAATTACGCCAACCTCAGTCGCACTATTCGCACGGAATTGGGACGGTGGCGACATCTCCTGCTTTCCTGGCTAGGTCGGGTGTCGGCGGTGAAGATGACGATCCTCCCGCAGATCTTGTACATCTTTCAGGCTATCCCGCTTCGCCCCCATGGGGGCTGGATCCACCGTACGCAATCGGAGTTGGCGCAGTTTGTATGGAATGGGAAACGGCCTAGGATTAAGCTGCAGTTGGCGATGCTTCCCCCGGAGAGGGATGGCCTAGGCTTGCCGGATTTACAACTCTATTATCAGGCGACCCAACTCCGGACCCTTGTGGAATGGAGTAAATGGGAATCGGAACGTCACTGGGTTTTCCAGGATCAGGCGGTGGCGGGGCGTCCGTTACAGGAGGTGCCCTTTCTTCGTCACCATCGACCCCCCAACCTGTACACCTCGTTTATCACGAGAGTCCCGCTTAAAGTTTGGGATCAAACTTTTACCCGACACGGCTTGACGACGTTTCCATCGCCTCTCACGCCCTTGTTAGAGAACCCTGATTTTAGCCCGGGTAGAGATGTTCGAGCTTTCGCACGCCGGCGCCCTGCGGGCTGTAGATACCTTTTTCACATGTATTCGGGTGATGGCACGACACCTTTCGAGGATCTCCGGAAGGTCTATGGCTTACCGGAAACAGATTGATTCAGAAAAGGGGGTAGTGATGAACAGAGTGTCTAAATTAAGCAGACCACTCTTACCCAGTCCAAAGATCAGGGCTTAATCCATCACCGTTTTTTAGCTCACTGCACCATCCCAGCTCAGTACTTGGCTATATGCAAATTAGTCTGACCCTGGCCCAGTGCATCATGGGAACAGGGCAGACCAAACTACCAAGCCAATTCTTATACTCGGAAGGAAACAAGCTACCGGGGACCGGTTTCTGGCATTTCAGCCGTCTTCGGCCCGGCTTGCTTGAATCCTGATGGTGCAATGAGCTAGGGACTCACATCTGAGTATACCCTTCCACGCTTATGGTGGACAAAAATGATTCAGAAAAGGGGGTAGTGATGAACAGAGTGTCTGAATTAAGCAGACCACTCTTACCCAGTCCAAAGATCAGGGCTTGATCCATCACCGTTTTTTAGCTCACTGCACCATCCCAGCTCAGAACTTGGCTATATGCAAATTAGTCTGACCCTGGCCCAGTGCATCATGGGAACAGGGCAGACCAAACTACCAAGCCAATTCTTATACTGGGAAGGAAACAAGCTACCGGGGACCGGTTTCTGGCATTTCAGCCGTCTTCGGCCCGGCTTGCTTGAATCCTGATGGTGCAATGAGCTAGGGACTCACATCTGAGTATACCCTTCCACGCTTATGGTGGACAAAAATGATTCAGAAAAGGGGGTAGTGATGAACAGAGTGTCTGAATTAAGCAGACCACTCTTACCCAGTCCAAAGATCAGGGCTTGACCCATCACCGTTTTTTAGCACACTGCACCATCCCAGCTCAGAACTTGGCTATATGCAAATTAGTCTGACCCTGGCCCAGTGCATCATGGGAACAGGGCAGACCAAACTACCAAGCCAATTCTTATACTGGGAAGGAAACAAGCTACCGGGGACCGGTTTCTGGCATTTCAGGCGTCTTCGGCCCGGCTTGCTTGAATCCTGATGGTGCAATAAGCTAGGGACTCACATCTGAGTATACCCTTCCACGCTTATGGTGGACAAAAATGATTCAGGAAACAGAGCGCCTTCGGTATCTTCAGGTGCGACACTGGGCGCTTCACCCCCTGGAGAAGCGAATCGCAAGCTTAGTAAATACGAATATTGGCTTCTTTCGCGCACTGCAGACAAACGTCTTATTACGGACATCTATCGACTACTCTTGGACAGGTACTCACACGTTTATAACACAGGACGGGTGAGGTGGGAGAGGGAACTAGGGCGGAACTTGAGTAATAAGGAATGGGACGACATTTACTACCGCGCCCGACATTCAGCCTACCACATGGGGTTGACGGACACCTTTACCAAACTAGTGACCTACTGGTACTATATGCCGGAACGGCTGCATGAGGTGGACCATACCAGCGATGCTTCCTGCTGGAGTGGCTGCGGGGAGAGGGGCACTTTGACACACCTTCTGTGGGACTACAGGCACATCCAGGACTACTGGAGGGCGATCCTGGACGAGGTGGACACTCACTTGGAGATGGAGATCCCACGATTCCCGGCCTATGTCCTGTTGGGGCTTCCCAATGCCCTTACCTTCCCTTTGAGAGCACACAGGGGCCGACTAATTGCGATAGCGCTGGGTTCGGCCGTTCAGGCTTTGTTGGCTTTGTGTTAGAAGCAGGGGAAACCCAATCAACCCTTGTAGGCTTGGGCACTAGATATTTAAGGTCAAAAAATGCTACAAGGGACTTATTTGAGGAAACAATCAAGCTGAGTTCTGAGTCGTATATATATATATCAAACTCAAGTGTATCAACAGAATATCACACTTTGTAATTAACTAGAATGAATCACAGGAAGGAAAAGAGAACACACGGAGAGTTTAAGTTATATTCTGAAAAGGTTCTTTTTAGTATTTAGTGATAAGACAACAAAATTACATCTTAGGAGACAAATACAGAGAAATCAAATCAAGCAAAAAAATTGTGAGCAGAGGTACAGAGAGCAATGACTCTTCAGTTCACAACAAAAACATCAACTCCTGGTGAATGTAACAAACAACCCAAAATAATTAATAAATAATGGTTGTATGTTGGTGACAGCGCAACGTTTCTGGAGATGATGGGGGTGTTGACGTTTCGGTCTAATATGCAGACGTCATGTAGACCATCATCAGGACAGAACATTTCAATGCTGAACAACCTCCCTGAAATTTCCAAAAGATGATATTTTCAAAATTCAGTAAACGGCCAGAAACTTCGAACAGATTTTCAAATGGTTCAGTCAAATCTTTAGTATGGTGTATAGGCAAAACCTTAAAGTGAATGATAATCGGCTATTTAATGATCGGACAAGCAGCGCAGTATTATGAATTTCAATTTGGTAAGTTGTATAATCGGGAAACTAGCGTCTTCCGTCAGCATGTAGGATCGTCAGTGTTGGCTTTGTGGCGCACTATGCAGATCCCCACTTTTCAGGGTTGGTTGGGTCGGCTCTGGTCTGTCCTAGGTATGGAGAAACTATCCCTGGTGAGGGCAGGGGAGGGGGCTAAATATGCGGAGCTGTGGCATCCCTTCCTATCCCTATTGGCCACTGAATTTCGAGTGGTGGCTTGCCCAAGGAATTTACGATTACTCCGCGTATCACACACGGATGACTGAATTGTTTAGGTGCGTATGGTGGTAAGTTTGGTGCGGGACGTTGGATCCGAAACAAGGGAGGGGGGTGGGTAGGTTGGGGAGAGTTTGTGGGGGGGGCGGGTTGAGGGTGGGATTGCTTCTGGTTGCGGCTCTGTGGACAATGGCTCGACCCCACCTGATGGGCCCGCAGCTTCCGAGGACTATTAGACGATGTGGAAGTAGTCTATGGTCGTGTTTGGTTAATATTGCCATGATAATCGGCAGCTTGCCACATGTTGTGTACAACGAAACTTCTCTGCTTTGTGAAAGAGCCTTTCTTTTTGCAATAAAAAGATTTAATACTAAAAATGTGAGAGCAGCGCTCTATATATATCGTTCTTCCGCTGTAATAAAATATAAGAGTGCCGGTATAAATAAAGACTATCCTATTGTTACCCCTGCACTAGATTCCCTAAAACTCCCCCATATTCCTACTGGGTCAGTTACTTTGATACGCGGTCTTGTTCCCTTCAGGCACTTTGGGCGTTTGTAACAATCCTCGAGGTCTGCCAGTAGCACTATTGTATAACTAATGGGAGCCTTCATTTCATTGGATGTTTGTTCTAAAGAGGACCGCCCACTTTCACTCAGGACAAGAGTTCTCTCCGTATTGGTCGATATAATCACGTGTTACGGATATTGTTTTTTTCATCGTTTCAGCCTGGCTTGCGTTATTTGTACCATACTCACACGGTACATAGACATCATTCTATTAATACGTTGTATCCCGCTTCTTAGGTGACACAGAGTGTGTGCTGGCTAATTAGTGTTATTGTTCCCTTGTGAAGCCTTCCTGTCCTATTCTTATCATGTGTCTTCATCCTATTGCTTTCTACCCCTACTCATGGGTTCTCTAACTTATATTAGGAACCCAATCTCTCCATACAGTTGTGTTACGGGTCTCCCTGATGTCCTGGTTACAGCTTGTGACTACCTCTACTTGTTGCTTCAGTTCGAAATCACAGTGTTGCTGTTTCCTAGTGTCTCTCCTCTCTTGATACCTATATTCTTCTATTATACTTAAAAGGAGTATCTTCCATATTAAGCTGCCATCGCCCATTAACTTGTAATAGGATTTGGATCACAAAGGTGGCAACTCCCTTAGCGTCAAATTTGGATCATAACATGCCCCCTAACTGGTGATCAGATAACGCTACTATGGAGCCCCAGGTATCTGAAATGCTCTGCTCAAATTACAGTGGATGGTAGCAGCATATATTATCCATCCCTAGATTGAACTACTGCCTTTTGTGTTGATATCATTTTTATCCAATCTTCCTTTGAGTTCAGCCCTACCTCCACTATATTGAGGTAACTAACATATAAACCATTGTTCTCTCCTTTTCCTTTTCTGGTCTAAGTCCCCCCCTTGTCTGTTGACTACTATTTTCTCTAGAATATACCATTTTCAATCCTCACAACTATGTTTCTCTGTCTTGAAGTGTTCAGTCAGTGGGGCATTTTCTTTACTCATCTTGATAGCCGATTTGTGTTCCTGGAGACGTGTACGTAGCTCTCTTCTCGTCTCTCCCACGTATCCAAGCCCACAAGGGCAGACCAAAAGGTATACCACATTCTTGCTCCTGCAGTTATTTAAAGTGGTTGTGGTCAAAATGTGACCAAAATTAAAACATGTGTTTACATTTTTGTTTAAATTTTTTATAAAACATTTTCTATAATGTAATTATTTTGGGAAAATTGTTTAATATGAATTTGACAAGATTATATTTTAATATTTAGTATATTGAATATTATTTTCAATAAAATAATTTTTAATATGTTAAATAATTTACAATATTTTTAAGAGAAATATTTTGTATAACATATATATTCGTATCACATTTTTATATTTGTTGTACATTTACAGTGTATGAAATAAACTTATATTTTAATATATATTAAATATTATATTTGAGCTTTTCAGGATAATATAACAATTAATGTATATTTTACATTTTCTTTTTATTTATTTTAAACATTAGGAAAATAAATTCCAATACATAAAGTTATACATATAATTTTAAACATTTTTTTCTACATTTGTCATTGTTGTCTATGGGGAGTTAGTCTTTTTTTCATTTTAATTATGCTGCCATTTCTTTTCCTTTTTCCTCACTTTTCTATCTATCAGTTTCATTTTAGGTCATTTTGGAAGACGGAACCTCGCGGTTCGGAGCTGCATTTCATCAGTTCAGGTAAGTTTAATTTTATATACTTTTAAGTTAGTTTTAGGGTAGGCTAAGGTAGTAATAGTGTAAATAAATTTGTTAGGGTATTATTGTTTTTGGTGTAGTTAGGTGTTGTTCTGGTAGTTTAGTGTTGCATGTGTTTGACGTAGTGTTTGATATAATTAGAATGTTATGCAGTGTTAGTTATGTTTTTATTAAATGTGCCAATGTATATTTAATGTTGATGTTAATGCTTGTGGGTTTGTATCTGTGTTGTGGGCATGTGTTGTTTTATTTTTAATTTACAGGTTTTTTCTTTGGTGAACGGATGGAGTTGCCGACGTTTTTTATTTCAATAAAGGGAAATGTTATTTCTTATTTTACATTTACTTTTTTCCCAGTTTGTTGGAGCATTTTTTTCTAAACTATTTTCAGGTTTTGAGGGCTTTGTCATTAAGACATTGGCGGTGTTGGACTTTTGTTTCTACAGTTGTATTTTGCATTTTTGGGGGGTTTGTTATCCAATGGATTTGTATTTAATTGGTTTACTGTGGATTTGATCAATTATGAGGCTATTCTACTGTTACATACCTGTAAGAATTATTTTTTATTACTATGGGTGGGAAATGTGTCTTTTTTTCATAGTCCCTTATTTTGTACTGTATTTAAAATTTTAGGACAATTATATTTACTAATAGAAAAGAGAAATCTGTTGTTTATATGTTTTATGGTTGTAAGATTTTAACAATCTTTACTATTTTGTTTAGTTTAAAGAATTGATTTTAGCAATCATGTCTAGGTATTCTAGACCTTGGGTATTTGGATACAACCTAGTTTTATGTTGCATATATTCGTACATAGTTTTAATTAATTTAGGGCCTATTTTAATTAGTGATTGCTCTAGTCTGAGTACTTGGTAGCACTGTTCTTTTTTAAGTGCCTCAATGAGTTTGTGAAGTGTTGGTTTTCCCCTTCCTATTGTGGCTTGCAAGCAGTGGTAGCTCGCAGAGGTGCTGCTGCGGGCGGTGGAGGGGCAGGATTGGAGGTAGTGGAGTCGGACTAACAACGGCCAGGAGTAAAGTAAGTAAATAAGTAAATAAAACTATTTACCTTGCGCTCGCTGCATCACCGAGTTGTCTGCATCCACACAACACTAACAAAGTATATTTCCTTAGGGGAGAATATGACTTGGCAAATACACTGTCACACAAACTGCTAAATTGAGAGTTCCACTTCCATGATGACATGCCTCCACAGGCTTCGATATATAAAGATGACAAGTCGAAAAGTAAGAAACAGGTTCTGTGAACACAAAAGCAATTGTAAGCGTAGGAGGATCAACACACAGCTGACAGCTCATTTCACGGAATATGAACACAGCAACACTGATTTCTCCTGAGGAGTAAGGGCTAGACGAATCAAAACAGGTCGAAACCTCTATGACAGAAGGAAGAAGGTTGGACCACTCAAACATACACAGCCCACGACCTGAATGATGACATCCGGTGCCACAAATTAACACCACACTACCGCCTGAAAAATCATATGTGCTGTTTGTCTTAACTCTTGGCCATTATGTTTGTTCTTGTGATGCACAAACCTAATGCAATCACCACTAGTTTTACCATCACTATTATTCTTATAGCGTTCTTTTTTTAACATGGCTCAGGATGAATGGGATAAAGATACTCTGACCGGACAGAACAATGACAATATTAAAACATCACATATCATTATGACATTTCACATGATATTTATCAAAGAGTCGCAACTCCCTTGAGCCACGCAATGGAGCGCAATGGAGCACAAGGCAAGGGAGCGCTAGAGTAACGCCACACAGCACTGAGCTGCGTTACTCTGCCTCAGGAAGGGGTTCCATGAGTGCAGTGTGGGTGTTCCCATGCATCCAACCATGGAATGTGGCACATTCCTAGATTCATCAGTACTGTAACAACTGGGAATGCATCAAAATGCTACGCTACCCCAGGTGAGGCATAACACAATAATAATCTTTATTTCTCCTTGTGTTTTCCTTTTTCCTTTCTATAAGTGCTTCATATAGCACATATAGAAAGAATAAAAGGCTTCAGAGGATTGCATTTGTGCAGGGCTGTGCCTCTTCCTGCTCCAAAACAATCCTGCTTTCAACACAGGCACCCACGCACCATCGTGCAAGGGTGCCTGTGTTGGTGCAAGCCAGCATGTTGTGCGCCATGCAAGGTAAGGACAGGAATACATCATTTCATGTAAAATACTGCACATTAATGACCCTTCCCTATCATGCAGCATAACGCAGCACAGCAAGGTGGCGTTCTGCGCTGCGTGATTTCTTGATAAATGTGGCGCTCAATATCATGTGCAAATGTGTTTGTCTGCACTTTACCCAGAAATTGTAGTAGATTCTGCACATTTATGGAATATATACTAAACCCACCGATTCAGAAGTGCCTTGACTTGCATGAACACACATGCAAGCACACTGCGGCCATCTTGGAACCGAACTAGTCCAGAATGTCCCCTGTGTGCATGGATGCATATCAAACTCATTGTCAGCTATTTAGGTTTTTTTTAATAATTCCATTCCAACATGGTTGGCAGGTATTTCCTGCTCTACTGTATGACTCCAAATCAAGGTAAAGTCAAGATGGCGTGCCCGCCCTGGCGATCACTGCCCTCATCCATAGGCCACAGTTTTCTACTCTTCTCCTGATCTTGCACCTCGCCACCGCCTGCTGCCACTGCTGAGCACATGCTTCGTAGTCAGTGGGGAGTTACCTTTCAGAATTCTCCTCTCCATTCTTTGTTGGCAGCAGGCAGCATTCAGTTACCAATCAGGAATCTCCTCTCCACTCTTGTATGCAGCAGGGAGCCTGTAATAACCAATCAGGAATCTTCTCTTGAGACATCTGTTGAAACTAACAAACTAATCAATCATTCCAGCAGAGATTGGAACCAGAATTTATTCCACTAGCTGATGGATAGATGTCTTGTAAATGATTTTCATTAAAACCTTAAAAACAGAATAGATCTCTGCGCTCCAGGCTTGCACCGAAGGTTCTAATACCACCTTATTATATGGAATGAATAGGAGACATTGCTTTCTCAGTACAAACGGCCAAGCTCTGTAACTCATTACCGACCAAGATACGATGCATTCAGGAGCATATACATCCCAGAAAAGGCGTTTCCAACATAATTACATCATTCCACAACCACGCATAGAACCCAGAATGACAGTCACACCCTCCATTGCATTCTACCGTCCAAAGATATGGAACAGCCAAACTAGGACACTACGTTTGACATCCAGGGCCCTATATTATTCCTTGTTTGCACCAAGTGCACCTTTTAAAAGGGGCACCCGGCACAAACAATTAAAATGAAAGGCAGAGCAGTATGGTGAATGCCCTGCCCCAGTGCAGCTGTGAACAGGCGCTACCCTGGGGGCAGCGCATTCCTCTAAAAAACCAGAGCGGCTGCTTGGAAGCTCTGTATTTTCACAGCGCAGGAGGAAACCTGCAGGTACTTTGAAGGGGGAGTGGAGATCCCCTTGCAGGCGGATACATTGAGTGACTGCACCCGCCGGTAAGGGGATGTCTGGTGGGGGTGCATGGGACCCCCTACCCTCCTCCAGAGGGCTGACGTCAAGAAGGCACGCTGACAGTGTGCCACCTTTTAGGTGGTGCCTGTCAGTGCACCTCCTGGGAGCTCTTTTGCCTCTGAGGCCGCTCCTGTAATACCAGAAGGGAACGTCCTCTGAAGATAGTGCTGGTGCTTTATGTGCAATAGCACTACAGAACGGGATGTGCAAGCATCTGCAATGTAATGTAATGTATTGTAAATGTAAATGTAATGTATGTGTCTTGTAAAGCGCACTGCTGCCCTGAGGCGTCGTGGTGCTATAGACCGCTGGGGAACCCATCCTGGCTTTCCCTGTGAGATGATCCCTACTGGGTATCTCCAAGGTGAAACCAGGCATCCCCGGCAAATGTGGGGGGCCGTTGTAGAGATGAGGCAAGCTAATGCCCAGAGTTGCCGAGTATGATCCCTGGTTAGAGTAGGCACCAAGGCGAGAATTATCGAGTCCGCTGACCCTGGTCCACGACCCTGCCGCGGCGGGAACTGAACCCTGGTCCTGGGCCGTTCTCTGCTTCCGGGTCTGTCGCCTCTAACCAGTGAGCCACACCACTCCATCTGCGGCCCGTTCTTTAATTCCAAAGTGCCCCACGCCTGTTATGCCCTCGGAGCACTTTCATAATATGGCCCCGTGTAAGCTATGAAGGGCTGACTTATGTTTTGCCTGCGTGATATATATTATTGCTGCTTCATACACAGAATTTCATGGCACACACTAATAATGATACGGCAACCTACAGCGTTTAGGTGGCCAATTGTAGTTCATACAGGTTGCATAATATTTAAGGCTCCCTTTTTCAGTTTTTACTGATTTTTACAGATAAATACAGAATGAAAAGCATTTCTTTTTTTGTCTGTATTTTATTTTTATAAGTGGATAAAAACTGAAATTGGGTTGGTTCTTGAGTGATTCTAAATGCATTCATTCATTTCTGCCAACCCAAAAGCTGTGTGAATGACAGGCAAGTGTGTTAAAAAAGATTGGCATTTTAGTAATGAGGCTTAAACAGCAGGAGATGTGCACAACCTTAATACTAAAATGTGCATGTTTTCAAGTAAGTGCATTGATTTATTGCCTGTCAGTGCTCATTTTAATACCTTTAGGGCAGGGGTCTCCAAACCGGTCCTGGAGGGCCGGATCCATGCCAGATTTTTAAAATTACTACATGTATCTCAATCGGGATATCCAAAAAATCTGGAATAGATCCGGCCCTCCAGAACCGGTTTGGAGACCCCTGCTTTAGGGCATTCAAGTAGGAGTGCATATTTATTGGTAAAATACACGTACAAATATATTAGTTTCAGCTTAATGTTTTCATAAAACAAAAAACAAATATGGATAAATACAGATAAAATTATCAAAAAAAGAAATATGGATAAATACAGACGGAAATGTCAACAACAAGAAATACTGTAAAACTGGGCCCCCAAATAATGACTGCCCTATACTTACATTACAGTAACAATGACAAAACAGCCGTAGGTCATGTCCACCACCCCCTAGTGTCACAGTCCAAAGCACGAAACCACCCATCACCAAGTGCACAGACATGGAATACAGGAAGAGATCGGCCACCTGCCACTGTCCAACACAGGACTTTGATTTACCCCACCACTGCAAGCCCCAGCAAGCTCCAAACCGTCCTGCTTCCTAACTTCTCACACTGACAATCAGATATGGGATGATAGTGGCATAACCCATCCGAGCAGATCTCTTCACAATTTTTCCCTCCATCCTATACCTGTTCAGCCATAAACTTTAAACATAATCTCTCAGATTGGACAACACAGTTCAGTCACCAGCCAAGTGGACTAGGATAATGAGAAATAACAAAAAGTGACCAGCAGAACTCCTCAAAGCTGCTGGCCCACTGAAAACCATAAACTGTGCACCAGTCTCTCAAACTTCTTCATTCTCCTACGGTTCAGGAAGGCTCTTAAAACCTTACTCTTCCCTTGAGCTGTCATCATTCCCGATCTTCATCCCTTGGGAGTACGAGGTTCAGCGCTGGGATACCCGTTGGGTGACTACGCGCTCTAGAAAAACCTAAAATAAATAAATAAAATAAATAAATCACCCTACTAAGCGTTGTGTCCCGGAACACGATGACTGCACCTCGGTAGTCCTCACACACAACATGGAAACTTTTCCGACAAAGGAGTAGATAGAGGCAACAGCTGTACAGATACACACTAGACCGTGTAGCATGCTGCCATGCAGTCAAGTGCTTCAGTATCCCACATAAGGGTAGCAAGCGCTATATAAATGTTGCAATACGATATTACATAAATTAAGCTTCCTGTCGTCACCTGTCTCTACAGCGACTCATTCCTTTTGATGAGAGCACCAGTATCCATGACAACAGTTCGAAGCACATCGCTTGCAGTTTGTCAGTCTGTGGCCTCGCTCGATTGAACAAGGCAGAAACAGCCCCTAAATCACTACAATGCTGCACTTTGACTCACATGTTCCTTTGAAAGAGATGCCAATTGTAAAACTGGTGTATTCGTGGTTAGGTCTAAAGGATCAAACTAATGTTAAAAAAAAAAGTGTTCAAGATCAGAAGAAGAGAAGAAAACTGTGGCCTAAACTATGTATGAGGGCAGTGATCACCAGGATGGGGGCAGTCAATTGTTTTAGCCCTAAGCAGCGACTCAATTCTGAACATCTTTCTGCAGCAGGTGCATTCACCTACTGAGGTATATTAGCTGTAAATTACCTGCTAACGCATACCTTTATTTATACATGACAGAAAGGGCCAATGGTGGAAACACTCATTCAATGCATGTGTAATGTCATGCCAGTGAGCCCACTCACTAGCAGACCTGAACTACTGCTGTACATGCTCCTCAGTGGCTAGGCCAAGGTGTCAAGTAGTCTCTATTCCATTAAAAGGCAATGCTGCAGGTGTATGAAGAAACCCTGTTCTATACCAGGAAAAGTACTAAGGGGCTCATTAGGATGGTGGGCGGAGTCACAACCGTGGTGCTGGCGGTGGCAGAAGCAGTGGTCCTCGCGCCAGCCATATTACAATGGGCAAACAGAGCCCATTTTCCATCCACTTCGGAGCGACGTGAACCACCAGCAATTTGCTCCTGCCACTGTGGCGGAGGGAGCCAATAGAGACCCACCGCCGTGCGTAATGATGTCTCATCCGCCGTACAAATCATGATGCCGCAAACAGCCCATCACACTGCAACAGAGAATCCACCCATCCAGAGACGGCAGAAGCAAGACAGCGGAACTTGAAAGCAGACTCCCGGTCCCCTCAACCCGGTCCTGACCACAATGGATCCAGCTGTTCAAGCCATTCCGCTGCTGTACCTCATCCACTATCAGCAAGTAATGCTCTGTCGTGGACAACGCCGCAGGTATGCAAAAACTCAACTCCGCACACAACCACAACACACAACTTCTGTGCTGACATACGATTCCTGTCCTCTTCAGACAGTCTGCTGGGGACATGAACATATCCCACAGTGTACCCGCACATGTCCTACCTGTCAGAAAATCACCCCTCCGCATCCAGGGCACCCATCAACCGCGAAATCACTGCAGTGTCCCAGTCATGTCACTGCAGCGGTGAAGACGCGGGAAAACCTTCGCACAATGTAGGAGGCAGGGCCGACTCCAGGCATGGGCAGTCCGTAAAGTTTTAAAGGGTTCCACCTCCACCCTTCCCACACTATGCTTCCCACACCCATTTAGGAACATGCTGTGTGCTCCTCCTGTGCCCCCTCTGCACAATTTATCTGCCGAGTTTAGCCAGGCCTTGCACCTCACACACCAAAGGACAAGGGAGCCTGACTTGGAAGGTGGGGGTGAAGAGGAACACCCTGCACAGGAGCTCAGGGGTTGGACAACACTCCTCCTCACACCTACCTCCCACTCATGTGAAGCAAACGGAGTATGATCACAAAAGGAAGACTCATACTGCTATGAACATCCACTGAACTGTTCACACTGCCTGACAAGCCACACACAAACACCCAACACTGACACCCAGACACATACACATACCATAGCCCAGCAGCAATGGAGGACAATGAATGGGCCTGCCAAAAGTGAAGTGGCCAGTGCTTGAGAACCATGGAGCAAGCCAAATAGCATCAGTACATCACATGCAAGAGAAGGAACATATCACACCACCCTTTGGCCATCAAATCAGACATGGGTGTCACAGTGAGTGGAATTAAATCAAAGTGACCTCTGTGCAACAACTCAGAGAGACATCAAGACAAGCCATTCATAGGCACAGGAATGATAGGAAGTGTCTGAAATCATACAGCGACACGCCATACATCTGTCTCAACTTACTTGCCATGTGTATGTAATCAGTACAACACACATGGCCCATTGTCACACTCCTTGACTGTCAAACACAAGTAGGACCTTCACACATACCCATCTTCTACTCACCTCACACCTGCAGCACTCAACACCTGTGAAAAACACAGATAATGGTCAGAATGGTGTCCCATGAGTTCAATGACAACCAATCACACTCTCGTTGGTGCATCCACAAACATCACACTCACGCTCAGGGATGCCTGAACCAATGCAGACACAGAAACAATTGGCAAACACAAAGCTCACAAACAACATTCACAGAAGTACAACAAGCCCACACATGGGCAGCCAAACAGTGGAAAGGCAATGTGACCCTAGACAGAGCAGGCATACACATTATTGTTATTCAGGGCCAATGCACATACATCATACCTCAACACAAACAAGAAGTGCATCATCAAAAATCAATCATGAACACTAACTGGGATCAATGGGACAATAAGCTAACACAGACAGAGACACCACACCACTCATCAAGTGAACAAGGTGCCATAATGTACAACAAGCATGCACATGCACATTCCTGACAGGTGACAGGTCAAAAATAGCAGGACAAACCACCAATGTGCACTCAAAACTAGCCCAGTAACAAGAATGCACCTTGCTTCATGTGACAGACACACAAGTAAGGGACACTACACCTGCAACACACATCTGAATGTATCACACAGCAACAACTATTCACACACAACGTAATACAAATAGAACATCACACACACATAGCAGCTGTCAGTAGAAAGAGCAAACACAGGCCAAACACTGCATACAACCACAACAAAAACACAACAGATGCACTTACTAATCCATCACATTGCAAACTCAGCTGGACATCAGGGGGATGCACAACAAGCAAGTACAAGGCAACATACACTGACAACACTGCATGCACACCAAGCAGTGTGTGCACACAAACCAAATCAGTAGCACACACATCTGAGTGCAAACACCATAAACTCACACAACACAAATCAACACAGCACACAGAGAAAATCACACTCAGGAAGGGTAGCAGTACCTCAGCTAACACATATATAGCTTAGCCTTCACCCACAGATGCCCAACTCAAGGACACCCAGATGCAAACAACATGACTGAGGACTGTGATGCTCAAACATATGTACTGCACAGGACTTTCCATGACAGCAAATCATTAGAAGAAAATAACACATAACTAATTAGGAAACTGTCCTGAGTGGCACATTGATCCTGTACACAGTTCAGCATCACACAGCATATTGTAACAAATGAAGTGTTGGGGAGGCTCACACACTGGCAAGTCATGGGTAGGAAGACATTCTATTGAAGTTATGTGTACATCAGTAGTGGACAGGTGAGGAGTGTACTGTACACCAACACATAGAGGGGTCACTCACAATGTATGGACATCAGAAGTTCCTATAGGGGATGGCATGACTCCACATACCACATACCATACAGTAGCCAAAAATGGGTCAAGTGACCGCAATGCATGAGAAAACCCACAAATAATGTCAGTGTGGCTGAGCAGGTCTGCACAGTGAGCACAAACAGTAACACGCCTCATGGCTGATCAACAAAACACAACACAGACTTGGCAGTCACACACACTGCATACTCACAACTGCAGCAACAACAAGTAGGTGTCCCCAAGGAGTACAATGACACGCTGACGCACTGCACTGTGCCCAACCTACACCTCCTACATGCGCCCACAATATGAAGCACATGGCAGACAATTGAAAAAAACAGGCACTCATTACCTGGGTCATACATGTAGTTAGAATTACAGGGGCAAATACACATCAACACTACTGACAATGTCAGCCTTTTCACACTGTATGACTACTCAAGTGCACACATTCAAATGTACCCATCACAACATGACCACATATCAACACTGCTGTACACGCATCCAGAAAGATCACACAGATATGATGGACCCTGGCCACCACGCAAGTAATCCTGTGGATAGAAGTCACCTCTGTTCTGGTATTGCATCATAACATGACATGTGTACAATTTAGCAAACATGACCATATGATAAGAAGGATAACAGTAGTTCATCACAAACAACAATCATTGCATCCTCAAGCCTCAGAGTCAACAAGAACTAAAGTGCCTTTCACCGCTGGCAAACTTTGAAAAAGTAAAACAGCAATTGGCAATGTTAAAGTGGCATACCCATACAGAAAACATTTTATTCAGCAAGGACATTGACAAAGCAGACAACAGGAGTAACTGTCTTTATTACATATCACCCAGATAGGCATCAAAAGTAGAAAGCAGCAGGGCCATTAGCCAGTCCATAGTTCAAAGTATGTACATGTGTGCATGAGAACCTGCGCAGGGAATGGGCATCCATAGTGACAAACAGCAAGGCCATTGACCAGTCCATAGTTCAAAGTATGTACATGTGTGCATGAGAACCTGCACAGGGAATAGGCATCCAAAGTGACAAACAGGAAGGCCATTGGCCAGTCCATAGTTCAAAGTATGTACATGTGTGTATGAGAACCTGCACAGGGAATAGGCATCCAAAGTGACAAACAGGAAGGCCATTGGCCAGTCCATAGTTCAAAGTATGTACATGTGTGCATGAGAACCTGCACAGGGAATAGGCATCCAAAGTGACAAACAGGAAGGCCATTGGCCAGTCCATAGTTCAAAGTATGTACATGTGTGCATGAGAACCTGCACAGGGAATAGGCATCCAAAGTGACAAACAGGAAGGCCATTGGCCAGTCCATAGTTCAAAGTATGTACATGTGTGCATGAGAACCTGCACAGGGAATAGGCATCCAAAGTGACAAACAGGAAGGCCATTGGCCAGTCCATAGTTCAAAGTATGTACATGTGTGCATGAGAACCTGCACAGGGAATAGGCATCCAAAGTGACAAACAGGAAGGCCATTGGCCAGTCCATAGTTCAAAGTATGTACATGTGTGCATGAGAACCTGCACAGGGAATAGGCATCCAAAGTGACAAACAGGAAGGCCATTGGCCAGTCCATAGTTCAAAGTATGTACATGTGTGCATGAGTACCTGTACAGGGAATGGGTAACACCGTACACTGCCATGGGAATCACCACAGCTCCAGGTATACAAATGTGCAGTCCAGGCACCCCTGTGGGAGGGATGGATTTGGGAGGGGGACTTTGCCTCAGACTTGGCTGTCAGTTGAATGGGGAGGTGGCTGATTGTTGGGGCTAGTTGGAGGACTGGACCTGGGAGAGACAGGCCCAGCTGAGATAGAACCATCAGTGGCTTTGGGAGCCGGAGGGCTGCTTGGACCAGGCGGCCTGGTGGGACGGTGAGGTGGAGACATGCTGCTGTGTGACACAGTTTGTGAGGGTGAATGTAGAGGGCTGCCTCTCCACTTCTTGGGGACTTGATAGCCATGAATCGTCTTAGTAGGAGTGGGAAGTGGGTCGGGTGTTTGTGCAGACTCTTTGCCGGTACCAGCTTCACAGCAGGCATGGCAATTGTTTTTTTTTTCCTTTGGGTGCAGGTTTGGGGGAAGGAGGGTCCTTGGATGGGGCTGATTTGAATGCATGTGAGCCTGAGACCTGTTTCTTGGTCTGATGCCCCTGAGTGTCACCTGAAGGGCTTTTGCCTTTGCGCTCCTGTGTGACTATTTTTTGGGGGGAGGGATGGTGTCTGCACTCTGGGCCGTTTGTAGTGCTGCTGTTGTGTGCTGCTTGTGGAGTACTTGGAGCCTGAAGGCTTTGGTGTGTGGTCACTCTCATCAGATGTTGCCACTGGCAGGGTGGTTGTTGAAGGGACTGGAGCTGGACTCTGACAGCTGAATGGCTGCCGTCACTGTGGAGGACAAAGACTGGACAGTTCTGTGTAGCCCACCCACGTCAGAATAAATGTCCTACATGAAGCAACTACCTGTGCCAATTTCATGCTGGAAAGCATTCAGGAAAGTCATCTGACCCACACACAGCTGGCGCAAAAGGTCCACTGCCTCAACACTGAGGGCAGCAGGGGAGACAGGGGCAGCGGTGCCTCTGTGGAAGGAGACTCTACCCTTCTTAGGGCCACGGGTACGGATAGCACTTGTGATAGTAGCCAGGAGGGTGTGCACTGGATGATGTGTGGTGGAAGAATAGGAAGATTTCCCACTCCCTGTGCCCGCCAACACCGAGGAGTCACCACTGGCGTCAGATGACTTTGAGGTTGGTGCTTCTGGGCGTGATTCTTCAAGTGCACTCCTGTCCCCTTCCGAGGTTCTGGTCACATCAGTGTCGGTGAGCTCATGTGTAGCAGTCATGCAAGCTGCCTCACCACCGGTGTCTGTCCCCTGCCCTTCTGTGCCCTCCATAGATGCTGCAATACACGGAATGTAGCTTCAGTTTAGTGCCATACTGACAAACATCATATGCAAGCAAAGCACAAAACTAGATTATGACACCCCCATGTTGCACACCACCCTGTGCAGTCTGCATGGGCAACCTAAATGCAAAAATCAGAAGATGCATGGTAACATGCATTCTTGGCATTAATGACCCATGTGATGTTCACACAGCCAAATAGCTTGCCAGTGCCTCCATGTAACCTGACATACAGATTATTGTTAGCATACCTACATGCCTGCAAGTGAGAAAGATGTACATCTCAACATGTTGTCACAGTCACATATGGAGTTAATTTAAGTGGACAACACAGATACTGCCTCCAAAGTTTCCTTTTACGGCCATGAGCTACTAATGTCCACCATGTTGTGCTTTGAAGCACAACTACAGTTGCACATTGGTGTCAGATGTGTAGTTCTCACAATTTCGAGGTCAGGCACTGCACACATCGACGAAAGCACACTAAGATGAGGCACACTGCCGTTCACTGCCCAGTGATATCCATGACTCCCCTAATGCAGTCAATGCCATAAGGCCACATCTCAGCGTGCAATGTCAAGGGCCATTACATTAAACACATGAGAAAGTACATGTAGCATAAATGCATGACAGCTTCACTCCACACAGATGCCACTTACAAGCCATTGCATCACACTAGAAACATCACAGAGCTACGCACTGGCTCAGGGTTGGGATACATGCAGTCACTCATACTCAAAGTCACCCTTCACAGAATACTCACCCCCAACTTGCTGCTGATGGGCTCTCAAACGTCCATCCATCTCTGGCTGTATCACTGCCAAGATGCTGGACATTAGTGGTGTCTTGCTCCTACGCGCCAACCTTCCTGTCCAAGGGAACAGCCCCAGTGTTATCTCCACCACGATTTTGCTCAGCGGGCAGATGTCATCCCACCTCTTGTAACAGTGTGTGTGTCATCGGTTGGAGACACACAGAGCCAGTGGCCCTCTATAAGACCTTACGCTCGTGGACTTTAAGCTGCAACATGGGTGACAAGAGGTGGAAATTTCAGTGACCCTGGGTAATGTACCACTGTGTCTCAGTACAGGAGCATACACAAACTTAGCACAGCTATTCAGATGTTCAGATGTTTAGCAGAGGCCATACAGCATGACAAGTAGTACATTAGCCTCAGATAATCCATACTAATAATATAAACAGAGACCCAACCGTTGAGGTAAATGTAAATGTATACTTGTATAGCGCACTACTCACCCACAAGGGTCTCAAGGTGCTTGTACGAATACCGCTGTGGAACCTATCCTGGCTTTCCCTGTGAGGCGTCCACTCCTGTGCACCCCCAAGGTGGAGGTCAGGCATCCTTAGCGTTTTGGGGGCCGTTGTGGAGATTAAGCAAGCTATTGCCCAGAGTTGCAGAGTGGGACTCCATGATTGGAATAGGCACCGAGGCGAGAATTATCAGGTCCGTGGAATTTTTGAGCCCAAGACCCGCCGAGGCAGGGAATTGAACCCTGGTCCCGGGCTAGACCTCGGCATCAGGGTCTGCCGCTCTAACCATTGAGCCACACTTCTCCACGAGGTGGGTAAGCTCCAGAACCACAGTGCCAACCGGAACACCGCATACAGCATTGGACAGGTGAGGCAAAGCAGATGGACATAGGCTATACCCCAGCGCAAAATTTAGTTTGGAAGGGATAAAGCACGTTGTGGGACAAAGTAGTCCGTTGGATGTAGCACCAGCCATGAGGTGGGCGTGTGCGTTCAGCATTGTGGTGGACGTTTGCGTTCAGCATTGTAAAGCGTGAGAATAGCGTTCTATCAAGTAGAGAGATTAGCGTTCTAGAGAGAATAGCATTCTATCACGTAGAAAATGTGTGACGTCTGAGTACGCCGACAGATAACGTTGACGCGGCCTGTGGCGTCTCAGTGCACCACGCCGTGTTGTAGAAGTGTGTGAAAGTACGAAGACACCCGGGCACAATGTGCACGGCAGGACGGCTGTGCCACATTTGCAGACTGTGAGGCCAGACTATTTGGGAGTGGGCACACACGCTCAACTTCAGTGCCAAGGACAGAGAACTTCAGAAAATCACAAGGTCAGACATACAAAGTCATTGGGATAGTCTTACGAGCCAGTTATATGTCGCCCTCTCTAGGTCCGGAAAGGCCGAAAACCAATTTATTCTAAATCCACAATCTCATGAAACAAGAAATGTGGTATACCATGAGGTTTTGAAATACAATATTCTTACCTATTCGAACCATTACAGACATTCTTTTTCATACCCGGACAACGTCGGGACGGGCCGCTAGTTGTATATAAATGCATGCCGGTATGAGGAAGGGCACAGTACCTGGCTATCTCATACACATGCAGAATGCCAGCACAGAAAGCAATGTGAAGAAGGACCACATCTGCGATGCAGATTTTGAGGTAGCAAGGCATACATTACATTGGAAATGCATTGTTGGAGCCGACTAAATGTGTCCAACACTACACACCCCTCAATGTCCTTGGCCATGTAGGGACATCATCTTAAATTCTCATACCCTTTTCATAAGGTCTGTCTTGTGTTAGCCACAGGCCTAAGATAGCTCATTGATGAATAGGGTGGCAGACAACACATATGTCTCACTCTGTTCATTCAGTGATGGGCCCCTGTCAAATTGGGCAGTAACTGTGCAGGCCAGAGAGGCTCACACTGAGGGTAAACGTGGGCCATCTGAACAGTCTCATGCATGTACAGTATGAGAGGGCAAACAGTGCCTACACATGCGTATCAGTACGCATATTGCAAAGAATAAAAGGAGGATGTTTCAGAAGTACAACAATCTGCTGTGTTTGTGAATTTCCACCAAGAGTGTCACCCTCAGGCATTTCACTCTTGTGCATAATGCTTACATATCCATGGTGGCAATATAAAAGTCAAACACACTAGCTTCAGTACCTTTTGGATAAAAATCCTTTGTAATGTTACAAATGAGCATGTGAAAACCTCGTGGACTCAGACATCCATTAGCACTGTACTGAGAATCATGACATGATGTGGAGGTACGTACATTACTTGTCCATGGTGTGACATGTCTATAGAGAACTTGTTCCACGTACAGATTGTGTGATTACTAGCACATGTTGTCATCTAACAACTAGCAGCACAACAACTTTATGTGAAGCGTCTTTGATGTTTACTCTGCATGGAAGACGTTACATCTGAGCATGTACTAGCCATTGTGATCTCATGCATCCCTTTTTCATATTATGTACTATGCTTTCTTTTTACAACTGACCATGTATATTTTGTGTTCATATGGGCCTTGATGCTCTGCCCCCATGGCACTTACAAATAGCATTCAGTGCTGTGCATGATCGTGCCCTGCTGTTCTTCACCATGTGATTTGGCGAGTCAAACTTTAATTTTTGTGACAGTTACATACACTTTGCTGTCTACACACTGGAAGTGGCTATTGGATCTATGCCAAGTTGGGTGCGGTGTGAGGGATGGTATGGTCATATGGCTCCATGCTTTTTAAGAGGAATGGCAGGGTGCATGCACTGTCTACCTACCTGTTCTGTGGCACGGTTTAGGGAATTGCTGCCACATGGCTTTGGGTGTGGGGGGTGTACCATCCTGCTGAGCTGTGGGACAAGGGTGCCTGGTGAGAGTTGTGGTGCTGGATTCCTATCCACTAACCCCCCTCCCTGGTGAGATGCCTGCCTCCCTGTGAAGTGGAGCAGAGGAAGGGAATGGTTACACATGGCTCTTGAATGTGGGAGTGTTCCATCCTGCTCAGGGGTGGGATAAGAGAGAATAAGATGGCTACCTACCTGTTAGTTTGATGAGTGAAATACAAGGCTGGCACATAGTTGTGGGTGTTTGAAGTGCTCCATGTTTCTGAGCTGTGGGACAAGGGGGCCTGGTGGGAGTTGTGGTGCTGGCAGCCTAGCCACAAACACCCCTCCCTTTGAAGAACGCTACCTACCTGTAAGTTTGAAGAGAGCAATGCAATGTCTGCCACATGATTGTGGGTGAGTAGAGTGTTTCATCCTCCTCTGCTGTGGGTCAAGGGTACCTGGTGGGAGTTGTAGTGCTGTCTGCCTATCCACAAACCCCCCTCCCTGTTGGGATGCCTGCCTGCCTCCCTGTGAAGTGGAGCAGAGGAAGGGAATGGTTACACATGGGTCTTGGATGGGGGAGTGTTCCATCCTGCTCAGGGGTGGGACAAGAGAGCATAAGATGACTACCTACCTGTAAGTTTGATGAGTGAAATACAATGGCTGCCACATGGTTGTGAGTGTGGGGTGGAGTGTACCATCCGGCTTAGCTTTGGAACAGGGGGGCCTGGTGGGAGTTGAAATACTGACTGCCTGTACACATGCCCCCTTGGTAATGTTGCTAGCTACCTTTGGGTGAATCAGAGAGAGTGAATGTTGGATCTGTGAGACATGTGCTGGGGAGAGTGTGTTGCACATGAATGCATTTGGGCCTAGGAGGTGTTGCTTTGTAGGTGTGCAGAACAGTACATGGCAGTGTGATGGTAGACACGTGTTGGTACTTACCAGCCTTCACTAGCCCGGGTATTCCTGTGAGACTCTCTGGATGCAATATGCCAAGCACATTCTCCTCCCATGCAGTGAGTGTTTGTAGTGGAATGGGAGGGCCACCGCCAGTCCTCTCAGCCAGCTCACGGTTCTTGTTGTTCTTCTCTTTCACCTTGCTCTTGAGGTCATGCAACCGCTTCAAGATCTCCTTCTTGGAGCGAGGGATGGTTCCTACTGCATTGACCTTACTGACTATCCTTGCCCATATTTGCATTCTGGTGGCTAATGGTGTCTGTTGGACCAGGTTTCCAAACAGATGTGGTTCTACTCTGATTACCTCATCTGCCATGACTGACAACTCATTGACAGTGAATGTGGCCATTTTCATGGAGTATTGATGTCAGGTGTGTTGTGTGGGTTGACCTGGGATTTGTATTTTTTTACCTGCCATGGTGATGTTTCATTGGGGTGTGTTAGGTGTTTTTTTAGGCTGGGCCAGGTTAATGGGTATACTTGGAAACCTTGTTGTCCTTGTTGTGGTTGGTGGGGGTAGGTGTCATTCCTAGCTCTGTTGGTCAGCAGGTGGAGCCCCTTCGTGATGTGCTCATCCTAAAGATCATGATATTGGAATTTTTGATATACAGCTTTGGACAGTTGGACTTCATCCAGTGGATGATTTTAGTCATGAAGTCATTGAACTTGACCCGGGTTCTGGTCATCTTCTCCATGAGGTAGAGAATGAATTCTGTTTCATTGACATAGGAGAGAACTTTGATATTGTGAGAGTGGATGATGCTGGCTATAGAGATCATGTATGTGTTAGAGAGGGACAGGCTCAGGGAGGATCCTAGCAGAATCTCACAGAGTTGGTTTAGGGGGGTCTGAGGTGTACGGTGCCAGGCGGACTGACTGTTCCTTTCTGTCAAAAAGGAACAGATTCATTGTAGTGTGTGTCCATGAATTCTGATGTCATGTAGGTGATGGTTCTGGTGATGGATGAGGATGGGGTGAAAGAGAGTGTCAAATACTGTGGAGAGGTCCAGCAGGATGAGGGCCACCATGGCTTCTCTGTCCATAGTCAAATGAATGTCATCAGTGGCAACGATGAGGGCAGTTTCCAATCTGTGGTTGGATCTGTTACAAGACTAGGTGGTGTCAAGGAGTTGGTAGTCATTGAGGTAATCAGTGAAATGTCTGTTGATGATTTTCACTAAGACCATGGCCGGGAATGGTAGCAGGGAGATTGGTCTGTAGTTGGTGAGAGATGAAGAGTCCAGAGAGGGTATCTTCAGCCATTCAAGGACAGCTGTATGTTTCCAAGCACCTGGGAAGGCCACAGAGGAAGTGGAAGCATTCAGAATGGTGGTTTACATGGAGCTGATTTGTTGCACTGCTCTGGAGGAGGCATGTTGGGAGCAAGGGTCTGATGGGACCCCTTGAGTGGATACATTTCATGGTGGTAGTAATTGTTTTTGGGACAATGGTGGACCATGTGGTTAGCATTGGGTCTTTAGATAAGATCATGTGGTCTCCTTATTGTATTTCTTATTGTATCTTATATTACATGTCAGTAGTTGGAATGTTGAATGGTCATTCTCCTCTTGGAGCCCCCACTATGTCATATAGTTCTTGGAAAGTTTGTGTTGGAACTATTGGGCAGTTCATGCTTATCTCTCGGGTAAGCATGGGCGAATTTTGCGAATCTCGCGTTCGCGAATTTTGCGGATTTGCGAACTCGCAATCCGCAAAATCCGCGAATTCTCGCGAATTTTTTTTTTGTGTGTTCGCGCGGGTTTCTGCCAGTTCGCGAGGGTTTTGTACAATTTCGCAAAACGCGAACTTACCTGTCGAGTCGCAAGTTTCGCGAACTTGTTGTTTCTACGTGTCCAGCCTGTTTGGGACACTCTTCTTCATCACTGCCACTCTCTGTCACCACTGCCACTCTCTGACTACTCATGCCACCCTCTGGCCCACCCATGCCACCCTCTGTTTCATCACAGCACCCTCTGGTTGTCCAGTCAGTGTACATTATTGTGGCAACGCAAGCACACCTTCCCTGCCTCAAGTGACCTGAATTAATTTGGGGCTGATTAATGTGTCACAGAATATTTTTTTAGCTGGCACCTGCTTCCTTAGTGCTTCCTGATTAGTGATCTTTTGCACTTGCTAAGTGCTTTCATTGTTGCAAAATTAGTTACAACACCTGCCCTGCCCCAACTGACAATAATGAATTAGGGGCTGATTAATGGATTTGAACTTCCAGCCTGGCTCCTGCTTGTCTCCCTTAGCTGTAATTCAGGACCTTTGTGGCATATGTGTAACTATTCTGAGGTTCAGAGCAGGGTCACATAATAGTTACAACTGGCAACTGAACTCTGGAGGGGCCCCTCAGGAAGCACTACAGGATATGGCTACTAATGATGAGCCTGAACTTTTGAACCTGGTAAGTAGTTTCAGTTTTGCTAAGATCGTATTTCTGCAATTTTGCGCTTATTCGCGGGGCGCGAAGTTGTACTGGGAAGCCGCGAACTCACGCGAACAGTGCGAGCAAGCCATGAAATCCGCTGCTCGCGGATTTGCGGATTTTACGGGAGATTCGCGAATCTCGCGGATTGCGAATTTACCGAAAATCTGCAAAATCCGTGAGCGAAACGGATTTTCCGCCCATGCTTACTCTCGGGCCCTCTTGACAATATACTACAAGCTGAATAAACCTTTCTTTCTGTAGCACAGTGATGTCCTTGCGTGAACTAGCGCTCCGGAGGTCTAGAGGGACTGCTACTTAAAGCTCGCTTCTCCGCGCAGCGGACCTGCGCAGCGGGCGTGCCTCGCTGTGCCGGAGTCGTGCCAGAGTCCTGCCCGTCTGCGCCCGTCAGCGTCCCGGAGGCGGACGGGGCGGCGGGTATGGCTCAGCTATTGGGTGTATATGCTCCCGGGCCCCCAATGCTCAGTTACACCTCATGTGAGCTGCGCTCCCTACAAAACTTCTCGGGTGGCTGCTGCACAGTTTTTCCCGGTCGCTACAGGGGTAAGTCATGCTGCCCTGGATGTGGATGGCACCCCAGTCGTGGTTCGACTTCCCCTCCAAATAAAAAGATCGCTAATTTTGTGTATCTCTGCATGCTGCTTAATACCAGGTTTGTGGGCAGACATGCGCAAGACATCTACGATCTCCTCGACACGGAAAAGCCACTTTGTCTCATGTTGACCGAGACGTGGTTGGGGGAATTCTCAAATACCGATGTTGCCATAGCTATTCCCCCTGAGTACAATCTTTTCAGGAAGGATAGACTTAAGGGAAGAGGTGGGGGAGTGGCATTGGTGGTGAAGAAATGCGTGGCTTGCTCCATTCTGCCAGTAGATGATATCGGTGGCTCTGAATCCCTTGCCTTCTCCATCACGCTGGCTCCGCACCAATCCTTTAAAGGCCTTTTGGTCTATAGGCCACCGGGCCCACCTGGAACCTTCTTTTAAGAGTTCGAGTTGGTTATATCGGGATTGGCCCTGAAAGCAGAACACTGCATTGTAGCCGGGGATTTGAATTTTCATATGGATGACCCATTGGACCCGGACACTATCAAACTTCTGGAGGCTACGGCCCCCTTGGGCCTTACCCCTTATCTTCGGGGGCCAACGCACGACAAGGGACATACTCTTGACCAGGTCTTCTCGACATCTCCTTTGGAGGTGAAGGAGATTATCCCGGTGCTTTGGTCAGACCACAGGCTAGCCAAATTTTTGGTGAAAGGCACAGCGAAATCTGCTAATCCCGTGTCTCTGCAACAGGGCCGAGCCCCCAGGGCATATCATCGCGTGACCCCAGCTATGCTGGATCAGGCTGCTCTGGACCACCCATGCCCCCTCACAGGAGATCTGGAGAAGGACCTGGAGTCTCTGCAGACACGGCTTTTGGATAGGCTAAGCGATCTTGCCCCGGTGATGGCCCCCCGATTAACACCGAAACGTGTCTCGGCTCCTTGGTTCACTGCGGCATTGTCGACCGTTCGGCAGCAATGCAAGGCAGGTGAAAGAGCCTGGAGATCACAATATGACCCTGTGGCAAGGCTAGCCTACAAGACGGCGGTCAAGGCCTACCAGCGGGATATTCGCCTAGGAAAAAAAGCCTATCTTGCAGGGAGGATAGAAGCCGCCTCCAACTCCTGTAAGGAGATTTTTACCATAGTCAGAGAATTTATGGCCCCTCGGTCCAATACATCCCAAGGTATGCCCTCTAAGTCCTGGGCCTCTGATCTAGCAAATTTTTTCACCAGCAAGATTAAGCTTATCCAGGACTCTTTTCCATTGGGGGCGCCCGTGGGGCGAATTAACCCTGTGGATGATTCGGGCCTCGTGGCTTCGCTAGGCCCGACGCTGGCCTTTTTTCCATCTATCTCTGCCTCTGCCTCCTTAGTGCTTATGGGCACTCTCAAATCTGGGTCGCCCTTGGACCCCTGCCCGGCCAAATTTTTGGCTAAAATGGCGGAAGTCATAAATCCACTGGTGAATCCTCTCCTGAATCTTTCGCTGAGCCAGGGATTGGTTCCGCAGGTCTGGAAGCAGGCAATGGTCATCCCATTGCTGAAGAAGCCTAGTCTCGATCCTGCAGCTCCAGTCAATTATAGGCCGATTTCTCTTCTGCCGGCTCTCACGAAAATTGTTGAGAAACATGTACACACTGTGCTCTCCAATTTTCTGGAAACACATGAGATTCTGCATGCCACTCAATCCGGCTTCCGCCCAAACCTCAGCACAGAGACCGCGCTCCTGGAAGTGTCAGAAGCCATTAAAGGGGTTCTGGACTCCGGGGGCAAAGCCATGCTGGTCATGTTGGATCTGTCGGCGGCCTTCGACACCGTCCCCCATGAGGGCCTTCTCGTAAGACTCTATGAGATTGGCCTAAGGGGGACGGTGTTCAGCTGGTTTTCATCTTTTCTAGCTGGTCGCCGACAAACGGTCTGGGCCTCCCCAGACTCTGCCGTGATGCCGCCATTGGGAGTCGGGGTCCCGCAGGGCTCTATATTGAGCCCGACCCTCTTTAACATCTTTATGACTCCTCTGGCGGCATTGGCGGAGTCGTTCGGGGCCCAGATCGTATCCTATGCCGACGACACCCAGCTCCTCTTTTCTTGTAAGAGGGGAGGAGACTTCGATGGAGAGACTATCCGGGATTGCCTTGGGGCTGTTTTTAAATGGTTCCAGCTGAACAGCCTCAAGTGCAACCCGGATAAGTCGGAGGTACTCTTCTTCGGGTGTGCGTCGGATCCTGACTGGCAAGCTTGGTGGCCCATTAACATGTCCCCCCCGTCCCGTTCATCTCAAGTAGCTAAGAACCTAGGGGTCAAGATGGACAAGGGTCTGATGTTGAGATCCCAGATCCTAGGGGTGACGGGCACATGTTTTGGCCTCCTGAAGATGCTGCGGAGGTTTTTACCTCTCCTGTCTGAGGAACACAGGAAGCGGACTGTGCAGGCTCTGATCGGTTCTAGGTTGGACTATTCCAACGGCCTTTACCTGGGCCTGCCAGAGTACCTGTTGCAGCGGCTTCAAGTGGTGCAGAACGCTGCCGCGAGGGCCATTTACGGCCTTAACAGGCGAGCCAGTGCTGCTGGCCTTCTGCAGATCTTACATTGGCTCCCTATCCGAAAACGGATCGCTTTTAAGGCATTAACCCTGGCCTACAAGGCTTTCCACGCGGTGGGAGCCAAGTATCTCCAAAGAAGACTTGCCTTTTATCACCCAGCCCGCTCTCTCAGATCAGAATCTCTGTTTTTGGCGGTTGTGCCACGCGTTAAGAGAGCTCGCATTGGAGGCCGTTCTTTTGGACTGCTGGCGCCACAGCTGTGGAACACCTTGCCGCTGTCACTCCGTGGAGCCACTAGTTTACTTGCATTCAGGAAAGGCCTCAAAACTTGGCTGTTTGCCCTCTAGGCTGTTCCTCTTTTTCGTTTCCGATTCTGTTTTCTATTCTGTTTTTATTACTGTGTTGTGTTATTTTGCTGCAGGCCTTCATTATTAAAGCGCCGGGACACTCTTTTTGAGTAGCCGTGCGCTATACAAAAATAAATATAATATAACATAACATAACTAGACAATTTGGCGACAAGCTTGGGATGAACCTTATTCCTCTCTCCACCACGAACATCGCTAGAGGAAAAATATTTCTGCTCTACAAAACCCAGGTACTGCCCATTTGATTTACACGGGCCCAGGGATTACTACGTGTGGGACACGGTCGTTCTCCAGCCTGTTTTTGTTTTCACTATCACTCAGCACTCTTCTGCGTGTAGATCTCCATTTTACAATGACTTTGGCTTTTTCAATGTGCCTAAACGCCACATTTGCAAGTCGCCCAGTTAGCATGTTCATTGGTGCTGCATTGAACAGTAGCTCCCACTCTAGCCCTTCCTCACGCCAACTCTGTCAGGTATGGCCGGCGTTAAATTGTGGCACTCTCTCAAGCTGTTTCACTTGCCTGTGTTGCCATGGACGATGCACACTAGCCTTGTGCGTGTTCTCTATGAGCCTAATCCTAGCGAGGAAGTTTACAAATGTGATATTTAAAAAAATAAGACTTTCTACAAATTCCCCTGCTCCCGCCTACTCCTTACACTTTGTAGATGGCACGTCCAGGTTCCTCATATGTTCTGCCTGCCACGCTTGTCTCCTGCCATTTTCTACAGCAAAAAACTCACCGCCTATGCAGATTCTCCATCTCTCTGGTGTCTTTTCTTCCTTGCAGGTCCTCGGTGGTACGACCCTTCTTTTTAGACACAGCATACCAACGAGTTTCTTCTGGATTGTCTCTGTGGTCTGTCCAGCACCCCGTGTGGACAGCCACAGTACTGCATGACTATTTTGCCTTCATATTCTGTTCAGTGCTCTGTGTGGACAATTTCTTTATTGCTACAAAACAGTTCCTATTGTAATTTTTTTTGTTTGCTACTGGATGGAACTGTAAAGTTGCACTGTAGCTTTCCTTGACCAACATTTGTTCGTGTTTTTTATTATTTTGTGTTTTTCCTAACTATCTTTTTTTCCAATTAAATATATAAATATATATTTTTTGTTGCCATTATTATACAATGCAACCAGTCACACCTCCCAGTCCTTTTCTACAAGAACCAGGCAAACCACCTTTGAAATGGGGCTTATGGTATAGATCCTTCAATACATATTTAGGTGCAATTGATGGTGTTAAGTTTAAAACAGATAGAAAACGCAGTCTTCCTTATTATCCAGTATTATGGGTGTCTTTCATAGATTCACATGCCTGAATCATTCCCCGTCGTCGAGACGGGAGTCTCCGATACATACAAAAGTAATGTCCAATAGACATATATAGAGAATAGTAGGCCTAGAGGCCTCAACTTAGTAACATATCCATGTCCTTTTGTAAAAAGGACCAAATTATAGAGAAGAGCCAATCAGCTGCCACCTCCCTCTAGAACCTTCCTGTCAGGAGCCTCAGATCCTCAGATTTTCTACCGCACGTTGTGCTAAGGAAGTCTCCTCTGAGCTCTGCTCAGATTCTTTGTTTTTGCACTTTAATAAATAACTTTGTTGTCAAGGATTTTTTTCTACTATGGATTATCTTCAAATACATTCTTTAAAGAAGGTCTGGTAAGGAGAGACTGCAAGGTATGTCGCTCTTTCTCAAGTAAGTTTTTGAGAGGTCGTGAAGGGCGACTTTTAATATGGTGTCAAACACTAGACCAGAAAGGAGGTTTTTTATATTCTCCAGTGAAAGTGATGATGCGTTGACCTCAACATCTAGGAGATCTCAAAAGAGAAGAAAATCCCCTCAAACTCATTCTTCAGGCAAACGTCCTGAGAAGGCCCTCAAAAAGACCACTCATGGGTCTTCTGGGCGCAGTTCTTTAAATCTCCTCACTCTGTGGAACTTGCTTGTGGATAAAAATCATGTAAAAAAAAAGACGACTTCGGAGCCGTCAAAATCACCTCCTCTGGTCATAGGACCCTTCAGGAAGGCGTCTTCTATACCTCCTGAGGTAAAGACTAAAAAGCCAACATTGTAAACAGGATCGTCGACGAAGAAACCATCATCATTGCCTATTACAGCCTCCTTGTCTACGATGGCCTCATCTACAATGGCTCGTCTACGATGGCTCGTCTACGACGGATCGTCTACAACGGCTCGTCTATGAAGCTCGACGACGACGGTTCGTCGATGACTGCGTCGTCGACGACGACGGCCTCGTCTATGGCTGCTCGTCTACGACGGCCTGTTTACAGCGTCGACAATGGCCTCATCTACGACGGCCTCACCTACGATGGACTCATCGACGATGGTTTGTCTATGATGGTTTGTCTACGATGGCTCTTCTTCAATGGCTCATCTACAATGGCTCGTCTACGACTGCTCGTCCACGACGACGGCCTCGTCTATGGCTGCTCGTCTACTAAGGCCTGTGTAAGGCGTCGACGATGGCCTCGTCTACGATGGCCTTGTCTACGATGGCCTCATCTACGATGGCCTCGTCTACGACGGCTCGTCTACGACTGCTCGTCGACGACGACGGCCTCGACTATGACTGCTCGTCTACGACGGCCTGTGTAAGGCGTCGACGATGGCCTCGCCTACGATGGCCTCGTCTACGATGGCCTCATCTGCGATGGCCTCATCTGCGATGGCCTCGTCTACGATGGCTTGTCTACGACTGCGTCGTCGATGACGGCCTCGTCTATGACTGCTCGTATACGACGGCCTGTCTACGGCGTCGACGATGGCCTCGTCTACGATGGCCTCATCTACGATGGTCTCATCTATGGGCCTGTCTACGGCGTCTACGATGGCCTCGTCTACGATGGTCTCGTCTACGATGGCCTCGTCTACGATGGCCTCGTCTACCATGGCCTCAGCTACGATGGCCTCAGCTACGATGGCCTCGTCTACGATGGCCTCGTCTACGATGGCTCCTCTACGAGGGCTCCTCTACGATGGTGTCGTCAACGACGGCCTCGTTTACGACGGATCGTCTATGGCGTCGCCTACGACAGCCTCGTCTGTGACTGCTCGTCTACAACGGCATAGTCTATGACGGTAATCGAGGGAAATTCTGACAATTCTGGAATCTCTTATAATATGGTAGAGAGAGCTGCTCAATGTTTTAAGATCTCAATGATGTCTCAAGAATAGGTCTGCTTCTTGTATGAATTCATAGAACCTCTCAAGTAGGCAGTAGGGACAATAGCGATTATCGATTACCTATAGTCAGAAGGGGTAAAGGTCATGCAGAACCCCTCCTTTGTATCACCAGTGATCCCTCAGTTGGATAAGAAGTAAAGGGCGCCAGATACAGCACCGGCGTGTTTAACAGGAATCCTAAGCCGGACTCCGTGGTGACACAAGCGGGCCAGAAGACCTCCAGGAATCCTTCGGCCCCTTTGTCGCTTCCTCGCTTTCTCCTGATATGGAGGGAAGAAGAGTGGACAACATTGGGAACAGGTTTTCCTCAATGTCGACAATGACGGTAAAGGCCGCAAACGCCCTATCGCTCTTGGGACGCTATAATAGACAATTATGGGCACTGATAGCCCCATACCTGTCGGAATTGCCAGATTCATCCAAAGAGGAAGTAAAGAGGATTCTGCTAGATGGTGAAGCATCGGCGTCAGAAACTATAGACTGCGCGATGGATATCGCTATGACAGGGTTCCGCCAGTTGGCTGGAGCAACAGTCTTGCGGCTCCAAGGATGGCTAAAGGCAACCTCTTTCCGTCTTGAGATGCAGACAAAGATTTTGGACAGGCCATATGATACCCAGTTACTATTTGGCACAGAAAATTGACGAAGCAGACACTGCGAGAGCTTTGGGCACTCTTCTGTATAAGAACTAGTCCTGTAGTAGAAATAGAGGAAGAGGACAGTCTTCCTACAGAGGAAATTATCAATGCAAGTCTTCCTGCTCTTCAGGCCGAGTAGATCGCAATACCAACAGCGCCAACAACAGCAAAACAAGCAATCCTTTTTTGGGAAGTCATCCTTTCAAGGTAAAGGTCACCGGAAATAACAAAAATCTACGGCTGCTTTTATGAGAGATCTCGATTATGCTGCAAAAAGGAGCAATAGAGAGAGTACCTCCATCTCAGAAGGGAAAAGGATTTTATCCCCGCTTCTTTTTGATCAAAAAAAAAGAAGGGGAAACCAATCTTCGACCTCAGGGCCCTTAACAAATTCCTAAGAAGCAGTCGTTTTGCATGGTAACGATCCAGGAGGTCTTGCAACTACTGTAAGAGCAAGATTTTAGGGCGTCCAAAAGGTACTTGCGATTTGCAGTAGCGGGCAGACACTTGCAATTTCGCGTTCTGCCCTTCGGGCTCATGTCTGCACCACGCATATTCATGAAATGTCGTACCCCGGTGGCGGCATATCTCGGACAGTGCCATCACCAAGTCTTTCTGTATCTGAATGACTGGCTGATCAAGGCTCCATCCTTAGAAGACGCGTCCAGGTCTTCCAACGCCTGTTTAAAGCTTTTCGATTGCTTGGGTCTCACCCTCAATCAGGAACAATCGGTCATACAACCTTCTCAGTGCATCAGTTTCCTAGGTGCAACCCTGGACACACGGTCAGCAAAAGCTTTACCATCCAGAGAGAGGATGAACTAGCTCCTTGCACTAGCTGCTATAGTAGACTCGAAGAAAGTCTTGACAGTCCGCCTCTTCAAATCCCTCCTGGGGATGATGTCATCGGGTATCCTCCTGATTCCTCACTGTCGACTACGAATGAGACCTCTACAGGAGATGCTCTCGAAGCTGTGGGTCTAATGCACAGGGTCATTCGACGACCACATAAAAGTGAATCCTCAGATGGTCGGAGCCCTGCAATGGTGGATGTCATCTCAAAACCTGTCTCAAGGCTGGTCATTCCTGCTTCAGGCTGCTCCTCATGTTGTCACAACAGGTGTCTCATTGGAATGCTAGGGAGTTTTTTCTGCAAGAGCTACATATAAGCGGGAAGTGGTCTCCTATGGAGAAGAAACTACATATCAATCTGCTTGAACTGTGGGCAGTCTTCCTGGCCCTTCAAGCTTTCCTGCCAAGAATCAAACATTCCCTGGTGCTCGTCCGGACAGACAACACCACGACTATGCACTACCTCAACAAACAGGGAGGGACACGCTCGCTGACGCTCTCTCGCGAGTCGCAAAAAATCTGGAATTGACTCATATTCCACAATGTAACCCTAAGGGTGGAATATGTCCCAGACACGGACAATGTGCTCGCCGACGCGTTGGGCAGGCAGAAAACATTGTCACGAGTGGGAGCTAGATCAACAAATTATCGAGCAGATCTTCTCCAGATGGGGCACGCGGCAAATCCATCTGTTTGCGGTGAGAATGAACGCCAAATGCCCACACTTCGCAATTTGGCACCCCCAGTCAGGGTCTCTAGGGAATGCATTTTCCATCAAATGGCGCAACGTCTTTGCATACGCCTTTCCGCCATTCCCGATGCTTCTCAGAGTCCTCAGGAAAATTTAGGTGGAGCCTTGTACTCTAATTTTAATAGCCCCAACTTGGCAGGGGCAACATTGGTTCACAGAGCTCCACCGTCTATCCCAGGAGCCGCTGATCCACCTGCGGCAGTATCCATCCCTGCTCACAATGAACAACAATCAAGTTCAGCATCCGGATCTGAAGTCTCACAGGTCAGCTGCCGGGCTCCTGAGTTCCGAGAGTTCCACAATCTAAATATTCCACAAGACTGTGTGCACACATTCTTGCTAGAGCAAGTGCGGATAGCAGGACCAAAACGTATTCCCTAAAATGGAAGCGCTTTTGTGTTTGGTGCACAGATCAAGGCGTTCGGCCTTTCTCCTCCTCACCGGAGCAAATCTTACCTTTTCTATTACATCTGGCACAGTCGGGCCTGCCCACTCCCCCATTAAGGTACACTTAGCAGCAATATCTCATTATAAAAGAACTTCAATGAGTCAATCTCTCTGGTCAAACAGGTTTATTAAGCAATTTCTAAAAGGATTGTACAGATCTTTCCCGCCAGTAAGGATGTTGCCACCTACCTGGCATCTCGATGTGGTTCTTAACCAGCTCATGAAGCATCCGTTCGAACCAGTACAGAGAGCTGACCTAAAGTATGTCTTGTGGAATACAGCACTCCTCCTGGCGCTCAGATCTGCAAGGAGGGTCAGTGAGCTACAGGCGTTTTCAATACAGGATCCTTTTCTACAGTTTTAAAAACGACAGAGTAATCCTGAGAACCAATCCTAGGTTTATCCCAAAAGTCCCATCGGACTTCCACCTAAATGAACCTGTGGTTCAGCTTTCCTTCTTTCCAAACCCAAGCACAGCAGCTGAGAGATCGCTGCATTCTTTGGATCTCGAACGATGCTTGAAGTTTTACATTGACAAAACAAAAACATTGTAAATTGTAAATTGATACTTGTATAGCGCACTACTCACCCGCAAGGGTCTCAAGGCGCTTGTACGAATACCGCTGTAGAACCCATCCTCGCTTTCCCTGTGAGGCGTCCACTGATAAAAGACACCAATACTGGATAACTGCAGTTACAGGTAAGTAACGCATTTCTTATTACTTAGGTGTAGGGGGTCAGAATGTATTTGGTTACTTACCTGAATACACAGGTCACAACAGTGAAGATTTTGATGAATTTAAATTAGCGGTGAACCAATAGAGTACATATTTTGAAGGAAAAAGTAGCACACAGACACAAGTTTTTTACACGTGTGCAAGGTCCTACTGAATCAATTGATTCCTATGTGACGGCACTAAAAATATTGGCTGGATATTGTGATTTCAAAAGTTTCATTTCACATCTCATTAGAGATCAAATCGTTTGTAGATGCCACTCTAAAAAGATCCAACAGAGGTTGTTGTCATTCAAAAACCCATATTTGGACAAGGCCATTGACATAGCAAAAAGCATCAAGTGTACATTGCTTGATGCAAAGCAGTTAGAGGTTACTATGCCTGTTACAGGGGTAGCTGCCGTCAATTCAGCCACCAAAATGTCTTACTCGGGCAGCTCCACTGGTGCCAATTATAAAGGTGCGGGTCCTGCAAAAGCTAACATTAGAGGGAGCAAAAGCCTTATTTCTGCACGTAATTTCCTTAAGTTGCAATGTTTTAGATGTGGATCACTTACCCATGTCCCTAGTTTCAAAAATTGTCTGGCGGCATCACAAGAATGCTGGAAATGTAAACAATTAGAGCATTTTGGAAAAGTGTGCAGGGGTGGCGGACACATACCTAGAAGGAGCGTTTAAGACTGTGCAGCATACCATGAAGAGGATATAGTTGAAAAAATCGTAGAAGAACTATTACTATTTGTTGAATGTGTGGAAGTCAATAATGTTCAGACCAACAAAGATATTGTTGATCCTCTATTAAACATTGAAACTGATGGGTGTTGTATTCCACTGCTTATTGATTTTGGAGCAAGGATTACCATGATTTCAGTTGACAGATACAAAGAGTTGTGGTCTCAGAAAGTGTTCTTACCCCCTGATGTTATTACAACTGTATTTGAACGAAGCAGAATTGAATTGAGAGTGTACTTTTGTATGTAGCATTCATAGTCATTTATGTGTGAGGATCGTGGCATCAAGCTGAGTTTGGCATGAATATCTAACCTGGTCAGAAAAATCCTGTGTCCTTAGTCAACTCAGTATGTGACCAGATACTTTGAAAGAAAAAGTTTGAGTCTGTTTTCAAAGAAAGAATTGGGCAGATCAAAAACTTTTCCAATTTAATCATGGTTAAAAAAGATTTACCCCCAGTTAAGCACGAACTTCGCAATGTATCTCACAGCATCAGCAGTGAGTTATCTGCAATGTAAATTTCAATGCAAAATGAAAGGCTCATTAAACAAGTGGATCCTACTTTGTGGTTGTCTCCCATTGTTCTTGCCAAAAAGAAGTCTGGCAAATTGCAGCTCTGTGTAGATTTGCGGTCTCTCAACAATGCTATTTGGGTAGAAAGCTTTCCCTTCCCACAAATTGACAATTTGATCACTGCAGTTGGTTAGTCCAAATGGTTTTCCAAGTGTGACTTGCGGGCAGCATATCATCAGGTGATTTTGGACTAGGGTTCTTGTCATTTAACAGCTTTTGTTACACCTGATGGTATCTTTCAGTTCTGTTGCATGCCATTTGGACTGGCCTCTGCAGCCTCCATTTTTCAAAAGGTGATGACCAACATGTAAAAGGACGTACTCAATGTCGTGATTTTTCGGAATGACATATTGGTGCATCCTGACACAAAGGAGAAACACAATGAGATGATTGAACATGTCCTTACTACCTTACAAATGAATGGTCTAACACTTAGAGAAGACTAGTTCACCTTTGCTGTGAATGAAATTGAATGTTTAGGTCACATTCTTGAGATGAGGGTGTCAAAACCCAGCATTGTTCAATTAATCAATCATGGTATTTATAAAGCACACTACATACCCGTGAGGGTCTCAAGGCACTGGAGGGGGATGGACGCTGCTACTGTTCGAAGAGCTAGGTCTTGAGAAGTCTCCTGAAGGTTAGGAGGTCTTCAGTCTGCAACAGGCAGATGGGGAGGGTGTACCATGTCTTGGCGGCGAGGTGGGAGAATGATCTGCCACCGGTGGTCACTCTTCGGATGCGGGGTACAGTGGCAAGGGCACGGTCAGCGGAGCGGAGCTGGTGGTTGGGGGTGTAGAGACTGAGTCAGCTGTTGAGGTATGCTGGTCAGGTGTTGTGGAGTGCCTTGTGTGCGTGGGTGAGGAGTTTGAAGGTTATCCTCTTGTTGATGGGGAGCCAGTGCAGGTCTCTCAGGTGGGGTGTGATGTGGCTGCGGCGAGGGATGTCGAGGATCAGGCGGGCAGAGGCGCTCTGGATGCGTTGGAGCTATTTCAGGAGTTTGGCTGCTGCTCCTGCGTAGAGTGTGTTGCCGTAGTCCAGTCTACTGCTGACGAGGGCCTGAGTGACCATCCTTCTAGTTTCAGTGGGGATCCACTTGAAGAACCTGTGCAGCATGCAGGGGGTGTTGAAGCAGGAGGAGGAGACGGCGTTGACCTGCTTCGTCATGGAGAGGGTGGAGTCGAGGATGACCCCTTGGTTACGTGCATGGTCGGTGGGTGTAGGGGGTGCTCCTTGTGCAGTCGGCTACCAGGAGTCGTCCTAGGCTGAGGGGGTGGGTCCGAGGATGAGGACCTCCGTCTTGTCCGAGTTCAGCTTCAGTCAGCTGTCTCTCATCCAGTCGGCGATAGCTTGCATTCCTTCGTGGAGGTTGGTTTTGGTGGTGTGGGGGTCCTTGGTGAGGGAGAGGATCATCTGGGTGTCGTCAGCACAGGAGATGATGTTGAGGTCGTGTTGTCGTGCTACGTGGGCGAGCGGTGCCATGTAGACGTTGAACAGCGTTGGGCTGAGGGATGAGTCTAGGGGACGCTGCAGATGATCTCGGTGGCTTCGGAGCAGGAGGGGGAGGCGGACGCTCTGAGTTCTGCCGGAAGAGGAAGGAGGTGGTCCAGTCCTAGGCCTTCTCTTGTATTCTTGCATCGTGGAGGAGTGTTCAGACCGTGTCGAAGCCAGCTGACAGATCCAGGAGGATGAGGGCCGCGGTATCTAATTTGTCAAGCAGGGTCCTGATGTCATCAGTGGCAGCGATGAGGGCAGTTTCGGTGCTGTGTTTGCTGCCGAACCGGGACTGGGACGGGTCCAGGATGTTATTTTCTTCGAGGAAGCTGGTCAGTCATTTGTTGACGGCCTTTTCGATGACCTTCGCCGGGAACGGGAGCAGGGAGATGGGTTGGAAGTTCTTTAGGTCTTTGGTGTCCGCCTCGGGTTTCTTGAATAAGGCGTTGATCTCTGCGTGCTTCCAGCTCTCTGGGAAAGTCGCTGTCTCGAAGGAGATGTTGATGATTTTCCGGAGGTGGGATGCGATGGTGCTGCTGGCTTTGTTGAAGATGTGGTGTGGGCAGGGGTTTTCCAGGGATCCAGAGTGGACGGTGTTCATGAACTTGATGGTGTCGTCGTCGTTGATGTTGATCCAGGCCAGCAGGCGGTTGGTGCGGGTGGTGGTCATGGGAGCGGGGGTCTCAGCGGTTGCTGGGGTGGTGACGGCATTGAAGCTATTGTGGATGTCTGCGATCTTGCGATGGAAGCAGGTGGCCAGCGAGTCGCACAAGTCTTGAGACGGTGGGATGTCGTTGGTGTTGGAGCTGGGGTTGGAGAGTTCCTTCACGATGCTGAAGAGCTCTTTGCTGTTGTGTGCGTTGTTGTCTAGGCGGTCTTTGAAGGAGGCCCTTTTAGCAGATCTGATGAGGTGCTGGTGTCTGCGGATGGCGTTCTTGTTAGCTGTGTAGCTTTCCGGTGTTTGTTCGTGGGTCCAGTTCTTTTTGAGTTTTCTGCAGGTTCGCTTGGAGGTCTGGAGGTCTTCGGTGAACCAGCTGGCTCTCTTGCTGGTGTGGGTGTTGGGAGGGTTCTTGAGTGGGGCAAGGGTGTTGGCGCAGTCATCGATCCACTGCCTGAGGCTGCGGGCTGCGGCGTCATGGTCGGTCGGGTCTGTGGGTGAGCACTGGATGAGGGTGGTGGTAAGCTGGTCCTCAGTGACTTTGCTCCAGTTGCAGCGAGGCATCTGTTGGGTGTGGTGGTGTGCGGTGGGTTTCCGGAAGGTGAAGTGGATGCAGCAGTGGTCGGTCCAGTGGAGTTCGGTGGTGTGGTTGAAGGAGATGTGGGTGCTTGCTGAGAAGATGGGGTCAAGTGTGTGGCCGACGGAATGGGTGGGTGTTGTGATGAGTTGTCTGAGTCCGAGGTTGGCGAGGTTGTCGATCAGGGTAGAAGAGTTGGAGTTGTTGTTGTTCTCGAGGTGGAAGTTCAGGTCCCCGAGGAGGATGTAGTCCATGGAGGCGAGGGCATGTGTGCTGCTGAAGTTGACGATGGAGTCGCTGAACTGCGGTCGGTGTCTGGGGGGTCTGTAGATGAGGGAGCCTCTGAGAGTGGTGTTGGGGTGGGTGTGGATCTGGAAGTGCAGGTGTTTGGCAGTGCTGAGGGTGTCGTCGGTGTTGGTTGAGACTTTGAGAGTGTTCTTGTGGACGATGGCTATTCCTACTCCTACTCTGTTGGTGTGGTCCTTGCAGGTGATCTTATAGCCTTCCGGGATGGCTATGGTGATGTCGGGTGCCGAGGAGGGGTACAGCCAGGTCTCCATCAGGAAGGCGACGTCTGGGGCGTTGGTGTCAAGTAGGTCCCAGAGTTTGGCGGCGTGTTTGCGGGCGGTACGGGTGTTGAGCAGGATGCATCTGAGGAAGTTGGGTCCTTCGGTGGGTGGGTTGGAGGGCCAAATGCTGGTGAAGCTGCAGTTACGGCAGGAGAAGGGTCCTTGGGTGCACTTCGGAGTGGCCAGGTAGAAGGTGCGTGATCGTCCGGCGTTGAGTGCGTGGACGGTGTTGGATTCGTAGTGGAGGCGGGCGGCGTGGTGTTCATGGGGGCCAGGGGTCCTGGCGCTGGGCGGGGTCCAGGTACGGGCGCAGACGGGCTTGCCTTGATCGTCCGCTGCGTGCCCACTGCTTTGCGGCCTACATATGTGGGGCTGAGGGATGGAGGAGCAGCTGGGTAACAGGGGAAGGGTAATAGTGCTGGAAATGGTCGGGGACACAGAAAAATACAGAGAAAAAAAAAGAAAGTGGTTAATACAGCAGAACGGAATGCAGGCAAACAAAGCGGGGCACAACCAATGCTAACAGCAGCGGTCTTAGGGCACACAGGGGGTCTGCATGGCAGTGAGGGGAGCGACCTGCCTGGTGACAGGGTAAAGGGTCGCACTTTAATAGCCTTATAATGTCAGGTGTGTGCCTCTGAAAGTTCAAGCTCAGGCAGTGGGCACAGAAAAGAAAACTTAAGTAACACAGCCTAAATGAAGATGAAGCAGATGCTGGAAAAACGGGCACAGAAGAAAACAGAGTATCAGGCAGCAGAAAATCGCAATTAGCACAGCACAAGATCATAGAAACCTTGGAGGCAGCAGCCTCGAACACGCAGGGCCGGGGCTCCGCAGGCAGTGACGGCGAGCAGGAGATGCGGGGAGAGTGTCATTGTCAATGCTCCTCACCCCACCAATAAGGAACAATTAAGGTCTTTTATGGGTTTGTGCGAATTCTAAGCAACATTTATAAAAAAAAGCTAGGCTAATCTTACAGTGTGTTTCAGAAGCCTTCTAAAGAAAAGTGCACATTTTATTTGGACTTCTACCTATCAGGAGCACTTTCAATTCATAAAGGAAAGCATTTCGCCCCTTCCTGACCTTCAAGTGTACATTGAAGGTCAAAATACCTACATCACTGTTGATGCCAGTACTTCTGGCTTGGGGCTGTTCTGTCTTAAATGGTGGGGAACAAAGAGGTAACAGTTGGATTTTCATCAAGAAGAATGAAGGAGGTTGAACTTAGATATTCTGTCATTGAGAAAGAAAGGCTTGCCTGCATGTGAGGAATTGAGAAGTTCAAGTCTTATGTACGGGGAACACAAAAAAACAGGAACAAAGGAAGAAAGAGATACTTAAAAGCCACACCACCCCGTTACACATGAATCGTAAACACATTTTTAGGTCAGAGTTGCCCACCTCACTGGTCTTCTGCCAACAGATCACACAATTACAATACACTTAAAAAAGCACAGGGGGGCAACATAAACTTTTCAAAATGCACAAATGCACAATAGATGAATCAATCCTGACTCTTAAATTATGTTAGATATGATCCTTTAATGGATTCTTCGACCACATATGACGTAAAATGATGGAATAGTGCACCCAGAGTGCAGCCAACGCATTTCACCCTGAATAGGGTTTCTTTAGGGCAGTCGTCAAATTACTCCAATCTTATGAAGGTCACTGTATTACCCGGATCAATACTTCAAAAAATTTCGAATTGGTGTGTGTTTATTCCATAAAAAAAAGTATTCTTAACGAAGACCTTCAGTTTGTCTCCCACTTTATATAAAAAGTCTGTAGTCACTCAAATCGCGACGTGTTAAGTCTTCAGTATAAGTAATGGAATCCAAATTCTGATTTTGGGTGATCACTATGATAGGTGATACACCTAGGGTTAGTCATTATCTGTAGTCGTTACTTCATTTCACTCCCATTAGTAACTTTGTGCCTCTAGACCCGCCTTCACTCTCAAAACACAACGGGGAAGAAAGTTTTACCTCAGAACAGACCATAAGTCTTTAGAAGACATTTTGTCAGGCAAAAAAATTATGAGAACAACAGCTAGACTGGCACGTCTGTCCACTAAATTGCTTGAGTTAAATATTTTTTGTACTTCATATTGCAGGTGGTAAGAATATAAGGGCAGATTTCTTACACAGACTACCCGTAGAAGACAGTAATGTACATTTTAAGGAGCTTGAGGATGTTGAAGAGTGCATTATTGCAAGTGTCAAAGACACAGTAATTTGTCCACACATGAGTGAATGGCTGAATGCGTTAAAGACAGATCCCATTTTGAAACAAGTTACGAAGCTTGTAGTAACTAGTTGGTTCGAGGAAAGGTCCATTGATATTTATTTACAACCTTATTGTATGGTAGCTGATGAACTTTTGATTGAGAACCACTTACTTGTCAGGGGTGGTAGGTGAATTCCTTCAGAGTGTCTTAGACTTAAAATACTTGAAACTGCTCGTTTAGGAATGACTGCCACCAAGCGCAAGGTCCACAATGCATTTTGGTGGCCTAGCATTGATCGGGAGGTGGACGCATTGGTGAGGGAGTGTGTACAATTTTTATACAGCAACAAACATCGTACTACTGCTACTCTTGTACCAAGGCCTGTTCCGTATCCGGACAGAGTTTGGCAAAGGGTAGCTGTAGATTTTTACCCTTTCATGTTTTACCAAACATTATGAGAGACTTTATTGTATTGTTGGATCACTTATCCAGATGGGTGGAAGTGGGGGGGGTGTCCTTGAGCCCAACACAAAGTCTGTCATTTGATGTTTACAATAGGTCTTCAGTAGGGAGGGTACTCCTGAAGAATTACTATCTGACAACTGTGTACATTTTACTTTGCTACTAAGCAAGAGTTTTTAGCCAAAACTGACATTCATACACTCCACTTTACCATCCACAGGCTAATAGAAGAGTTGAAACTGCTGTTAGAGATGTGGTGTGGGTATACAGAACCACGCCGCACTTGATCTCTGGATCTGTGTGTTTGAATTGGGGAGAGTTAGGAAGGTGAGTTCGACATTGAATCCTTTTTGGAAGATCAAGGTGTTAGGAGGTGATAGCAATGTGTTGGAGGAGGCCAGAAAAGCCAAATCTACAAGCAATAATTTCAATTGTAGAAGATGTGAAAAGATGACTGGTAACAGAAAAAGAAAATTGGTAAATTTTGCTATTGGGGAATTGATATTTCCGAAGAGGTTAGCTGTACACCATTATCAGTAACTAATACTGATGGCCAACCTGCTCTAGCGAAAATGTCTTTAAAAAAAATGTATGACAGCATTTGTAGTAGCTTTAGGAGCAAATTTTACTTTAAGCCACTTAGAGTGAAAGTCAATGATCACTAAAGCATAGCGTGCAGATTCTGGTAAAATATGAAAAGGACCTGAAATATCAAACACAATTTTTTCCTAAGGTTGAGATGGCCACTTAACCATCTTTAATGGTGGAATATATGTCTTAAGCATTCTTTCACTTGAAACACACTCAGAACATTCTATAACTATCCTAATAATACATTTGTCAATACCTGGCCACCAAAAATATGTTCTGACCAAACGTTTCATTGAAGAGATGCCAGGGTGAGTCTTATGCGCAGTTTTTAAAATGATTTCATACATATCTTCTGGGGGAATACATTTTCCTGACTTGAAAATGAAATCACTTTCCAATTCCAAGTCTTCGGAGACATTACAAAATTGTAAAATATCAGACCTTATCTTATCCTTTTTAGGCCAACCATTTTTAATGTAATCTTTCAATTCACCCCATTTATTGTCTTTTTGCTCTTCAGTGATATCTTGAAATTTTTCTTGAAGAATATCTTCAATGGTCAGCACAAAATCAAGTTCATTAATTATACTAACTCTGTTTTGATGACATAGTAAACTTGATAGCCAGTCTGCTGTGACATTTTCATTCCCGTGAACATACACAGTGCTAAAATTGTAGTCTTGTAATTTGGAAGTTAGTCTGGCAATTCTAGCTGTAGAATTCCAACCCCCACCAGCAGAAAAAATGTTAACCAGGGGCTTATGGTCTGTCCTAAGAGTGAATTTAGTACCCCACACATATAATCTGTAGTGTTCGATTGCCCAAACACAGGCTAGGAGTTCCCTGTCTATAGCTGCATGTTTGCGTTCACATTCACTTAGCGTTCTGGAAGCAAAAGCTACAGTCCATTCTTCCTTTCCCTCTTTCTGTGATAGGACACCACAGAGCCCATACAAACTAGCATCGACTGTAATGATACACTCCTTATTGATGTGGAAAGGTTTAAGAGTAGGGGCATTGATAATATCGTTTTTAATCTCTTCAAAATAATGTTGTTAAATCTCAGACCATTCATATTTGACACCATATCTTAAAAGTTTCCTCAGGGGTTCCATTTTTGTGGCAAAATCTTCAACAAATTTGCTGTAGTACTCGCACATTCCAGCAAATGAAAGGAGTTGATCCCTGTTATCTGGTGAAGGTGCTTTGACAATGGCTTCAACAATAGATTTTTTAGGGATAACATCATTACCCGATAAAGTATGACCCAAGTACTCAACCGATTTTCGAAACAATTTGCACTTGTATGCTTTTAAGTTCAAACCACTTTGTTGTAACCTCCCACAGACTTCTTGTAAATGTTTCATGTTCAATGGTATCCTAAGAAAAAACTAAAATATTGTCTTGAAAGCATTTCACATAATTATCAACATCTCTAAAGATGTGGACATGACTCTTTGAAAGACTAATGCGGCAGATGCCAGTCCAAATAGCATGCGTGTGTATTGAAATAAACCTTGTGGTGTGATGAAAGCTGTTAATTTTTTGGAATCTTCAGTTAGTTCTATTTGGTGGTAAGCTGATCTGAGATCAAGTGTCGAGAATATCTGTGCACCATCTAAAAAAGAAACCAATTCATTTATGTTTGGCAATGGATGACAGTCAATAATTATGTTAGACTTTAAAGCCCTCAAATCAACACACACTCAATTTTTTATCTGCTCTTTGTACTAAAACTATGGGAGAAACCCATTCGGAAGATTCTATTGGTTCAATAATGCCCTCTTTAGATAATTCATCTAACATCGCCTTAAGTTCCTCCCTGATGTCAATGGGAACCCCTCTAAGCTTTTGAACTACTGGTGTGTGATTCTCCTTAAGCACAATTGTATGTGTAAAATGTTTGTGTTTCCCTAATTTGTCGCAAAAAACATTCTCAATTTTTTTTACCAAAGTAGGTCCCTTTTCAGACTGTAAAGAATTCTCATTGGCAGCATCTTCTAATACCGGCACCGTATCCATTAGGCAGTCATCACATAAGGACACAGGCTCTTTGGAACGAGAATTTAACATAATTCCCAATTTCCATTGGTCATGCCACCCTAAAACATGCACTCCTTTTTTTGAAATGTAAAGTTTTATATCATCTTTTCTATGTTTAAAATGTAATTCTACAGTAAAGAAACCCATAATGTCAATTCTCGTACCACAACTACTTTCAGCCACGTCAGATTTTTGTAAGCTGTCAAATGAAATAGAGTTCATCAAAGTATCAATGAAATATTCATGAGAAATAATGGTCCATGGTGAACCCGAATGAACCATAAGAAACAAAATAATGCCACACACTTGAAATGTGCACTTTGGGGATTTCAAATTCACCTTTGTGTAGTTATCTAAAATTGACACTACAAAATCTTTGTTACTATAATAGGAAACATCTCTGATAGTGCTTATATTTTTTCAGATAAGGCAGAAACTGCTCCCCGCCTTTGAGATTGTGGTCGTCTATCTCTGCACATGTTACGAAAATGTCCAACTCTATTGCAAATCTTACATTCTCTTTTTAAAGCAGGAAACCTGGAAAAGAAGCATAATGAGAACTATTACCACACCTATTACACATGCCATAATTGTTAAACCCTTCATTTGCTTTTTGAATTGTATATTGTTTAAACTTGCTGGTATTGTACTTCCCTAAAGTTTGTCTGGTATCTTACTTAGGTTCAAATTTGTGTCCAATAGCACATACTTTTTCATCTGAAGGTTTCTTTTCAGTATTGTTCCTGACAGTATCCGTCTACAAATCAGATTGTTCTTGAGCCTTGGCTGTGGCTGTAGTTTCACTTAGATTTGGATCACCCATGACCCATAGCTTGTCTTGGATTTTCTTACATTTGACATGAACTATTATTTGGTCACGTATCATTTCATTAGTCATGGTACTAAAGTTACAATGAATACTTAGAGACCTTAAAGAGGAAAAAGTCATCAAATGATTCATCATCTTTTTGTTTCCAAGTATAACATTTGAAACGATTTAATGTAATGCTAATATTAGGTTTAAATCTTTTTCAAATCTGGCTATGCTTCAGAATATACATTCATGGAAGAACCTCCACCATCACTCTGCGTAGAAATTTGTGGTAGAGATCTAAAAATAACTTGATCTTCCAAGCCAAGCAATGTAATAATATGCTTTTTTTCCTTTCAGAACCCATTCTTTCACCATTGATTGCCTTCATGTACGTTAAGAATTCTTCTTTCCACCTGGACCATGGCATGGGAGGATCACCTTTAACTTGTAAAAATGTTGCAGGAGGATCACATTGCATGTTGTATACTGTATGAATAGTTGTAGTTTTAAAATAATAGTGAATCAATCAAGTTTGTGGTATATTGTTGTAGAAAAGTACATAAATACTATTATAGCATCTGTTGACATAATCCGACCAAAATATAAATAAATAGCTGGCCCAAAATCATTTCTTTCTGTGTTGTGTTAATAAAGTCATGCAATTGTCATGTAATTTCATGTAATTGAAATTGCAGCACTGAAAATCAATTTGGTAAAGCACCCAAAATGATGGCACAAATATCACTTACTTTGGTGTGTAAACGCTGTCACCTTAAAGTTGTCTATGAGAAATGCGAGCGCTGAAAACCGAGAATAAAGTGATGATTGAAATTTACATACTTCCAAAATGGCCGCGATGTTTGTGGTGTCTGACGTCAACGCGCCATTACATATACCCAGCACTTGTAATTTTATTTCATAGCGCGTCATGTAAACACATAAACGCAGCGTTTGTCTTAGTAGCTGCAGTTGGAATGTTGCCGAATCGTGGATGCAAGGTATTTATATTTGAAACTTGCGTATTCATTAAAGCTCCGGTGGCAAAACGAAGGTTTTGTATGTAATAGAGTCAAACAAATAAGCAGATAGAAAATGGATTACAAGAACTTGTAGAACATGTTGAGACTGTAACAAATAGAATATTCAAAGTCATGAATATTTGAATAAATTAGCCACCAGTGCGATCAGAGCACTTCTTAGATACATTTTAAACAGCCGCCGGTACAATCAGAGTACATTAATAAGTGAATAAGAAACATACCATTCCAAGTAGAATCTTGCAAGCAGGTATTTACAAATTCGTCGTTTCAGAATAGGCATCAAATTTCAAAAATAGGTGGGTCGAAACACCACTCTAAATCCGTGTTGCAGAGTGGATTCCCTCATCGCCAATATTAAATTGAAAGAATAATCCAAATTTATGAAAAGATGATGTTTTATTGCAACATGGAGGAACAACCATGCAGCTTCAACAATCCAAGTACAACCCTGTTTTTCCAGTACATTTAGCGATAGCTTGAACAGATGGAACTTAGAACAGCATTGGAAAAATAGCATGTCGCATGCTTCAGCATGCGACCAGATTACCTACATACTTAAAGGGGGAATGTACCTGAAATTAAACAGAGAATGTTACTTGCTGTAAAGGGGTTAATGAGTTGGAGGTGGCCAATGGTGAGGGGAAATCTTTCGAAATGGTGAAGATTTCTTAGCCTCTGTTAGTCCTAACATCTATGCGGTCCGCCAGAGCAGTGTGTTTGGTTGTCTCGAACATTTAGTGGTAGCGCCTTATGGTGAATTTGAGCGTGCTCCTGTCTGCATTGTCCTGGGAATTCTCCAGTTGTACTCCTGTTGGTAGCAGTCGGGTATCATCATTGTGATTTCCTCTGTCAATCAATTGGTCTGTGGTCTGGATCTTTTTGTATTGCTGTGTTTGAGAGGCCAAGGGAGTTGGTGCAGAAGGTGAAATTCTTGATGGCTTTTGGGAGACTATGCTGTGTTTGGGTCAGTGGGTTTTGAGAAAGGTGTTCTAATTCTTGATAGTGATGTTTTCCAAGTTTTGATGGACTGGGCTGGTGGTGGTGTGTAAACTTTGGATCAGGGTGGGTTTGCTGAATTTAACATGAGTGTGGTCTGTCCAGGTGACTGGTGTGGGCTCATCGACTTAGGTGTTGCTGAAGTTGGTGAAAACAGGGTCCAGGAATTGTGAATAGGCTCCAGGCAGTGATTCCCCAAGATGCAGTGCAGCAGAAACATTCAAGTTCGGGGTTGAATCGTCACATGTAGACATGCACCCTGAAGATGTAGGGATGATACGATGTCTCCCAGTGATATCAATAGAAAAATTGTCTGAAGGGTTACCATTTTGAATTTCTTCAGAGGAAGGTAGGCATTCATTCCTTTTTTCAAATCTAAAAATGGCTGAAAGTCTCCTGATGGCTTCTGTACTATTAGTAGCCCTTGTCTTCCTTTTGGGACCCGCCTAGTGCTCCCTTGGAGATTAAGTCTTAAATTCCTTTTAGAAGCCCCTGGCAACAAGCTGGGGACCACAACATTGAAGTCTCTAGAAACAAAAGATTCGGGAGACTTAGAAAGAGATCTTGTAGCCACATCTGGTGATCTGTTGGAAAAAGCCATCCAAAATGTAACTTTCCCAAAAGTAGTAGAACTTCAGGAGTCTTCTTCGCACTTTCTCTTTATAGTCAGGTCCTGGGAGCAGGCAGGTCCCTGCTGCGGCAGTTGACTGGTATTGGAATTTTGCTTTCAGTACCATGACCACTACCACGAAAGAGCTGAGAAGCTCTAGCCTGAGGAAGTGGTGAACTCCCAGCCCTAGATGAAGGTCAAGTAGGGTGTAAAAATGTGCAATCTTCTAAAATCTGTTCACTTTTTACTAGGAATGATAGCAGTGAGATTGGTCTGCAGTTGGCGGGTGTTGAAGAGTCTGTGGAAGGTGTCTTCAGCAATGGTAGGACAGTTGTATGTTTCCAAGCTTCTCGAAAGGTTGCAGAAGAGGGGGATACAAACAGAATGGGTGTGGAAGATTTTTGCACTAGGATATGTTAGATAACATCTGACTTGTCATTCTATCGATAAAGAGCGAGCATAATCCAACCCCATGTTTACTTCTCCTCTAAAACCTGAAGATCTTGAAGCAAAGACTAAACTGTAAAGTGGCATATGCTTCAGCCCTGATGAAAAAATTAGCCACTGAATAAGTTCTCTTTACAGCATCCTCCACCTTACTGTCAACAGCGTCAGTTGAGGCAGATTCCTTTGAGATGATGGATCCTTGGGTTGCCAAGTCTGTCATTAGCGAGTCCACCTTTACGTGTACAAGGCACTCCGCATGGAAGTGTACAATTGGATAACAATGAGCCAAAAATCTAAGGAAATGTAATTAATCATTGTCTTTCCATTCCATAGACATAACATTTCAGATCACTATATGTAGAGGAAGATTCCGGACCCTTTCTCTGGAATTGTTGGAAGAAACCCTCCAATTATTCCTCTGTAGAATTTGAAGAAAACAATAAATGCTGCTTAATGCCATTGAGGTCAGCACCATGCACACTACTATCGCACTGCTCTATTTCCTCCTGAGACACCTCAATATCCTGTTGTGGAGAGAAGCCCTGCTCTAGTCTCATTCCAGTTGGCGTTGTTTCCCTGGTCTGAGGAGTAGCCTTCACTGCTCGCACACAATGTATTCTCGCAGGAGGAGAAAAGTGAGCAATTGTTCCTGCCATCACAATTAGAATCCTCCTCAAAGGAAGAGTCAGCGTCCACGTTGTTCAGCTTAGCAGTGCGTTTGTGAGGTTCCGGGGGGCAAGACGCCGGAGTAGCAGTTTTGCTTAGAACAGTGGCGTAGCTATAGAGCTTATGGCGCCCGGGGCTACCCCTCAGATTGCCGCCCCTTGGGAGGGGGGGTGGCTGCTGGGGAAAAAGGACGGTGAGCACTTCAAACATGTCCGAGTCTCCGAGGAGAGACACGTAGTATTGCTGCTAACAGTTACCTCGATTATGAAAGTTACATTTAGTTATTTATAGTTTTATATAGTGCGAACTTGAACCTGAAGTATATCAGAGCGCTTTACAATTTGAGGCAAAGGTAACAAATCAGAACATTAGTCAAACATGGGGAATCTAATGGGCATTGAGATGTTTACTCCTCTCCAAATCGCAATGGTTGTTTGTTAGAAATGGGGGTCTCTAGTTGGCAATGGCGGGCCACTGTCCAAGCTACTAAGGCTACCAACATCTCCGCAGGGCAGACTCTACTAAGGCTCCCTGCATCTCCGCACGGAAGACTTTACTATGGCTCCCAGTATCTCCGCACGTCAGACTCTGCTAAGGCTCCCAACATCTCTGCAGAACAGACTCTACTAAGGCTCCCTGCATCTCCGCACGGCGGACTCTACTATGGCTCCCAGTATTTCTGCACGGCAGACTCTGCTCAGGCTCCCAACATCTCTGCAGGACAGACTCTACGAAGGATCCCAACATCTCAGGACACTTTACTAAGGCTCCCAACATCTCCGCAGGACAGACTCTAGACTCCCAACACCTTCGCAGGACAGACTCTACTAAGGCTCCCAACATCTCAGGACAGACTTTACTAAGGCTCCTAACATCTCAGGACAGACTTTACTAAGGCACCCAACATCTCAGGACAGACTCTACTAAGGCTCCCAACATCTCAGGACAGACTTTACTAAGGCTCCCAACATCTCAGGACAGACTCTCCTAAGGCTCCCAACATCTCAGGACAGACTTTACTAAGGCTCCTAACATCTCAGGACAGACTTTACTAAGGCACCCAACATCTCAGGACAGACTCTACTAAGGCTCCCAACATCTCATAACAGACTCTACTAAGGCTCCCAACATCTCAGGACAGACTCTCCTAAGGCTCCCAACATCTCAGGACAGACTCTACTAAGGCTCCCAACATCTCAGGTCAGACTTTACTAAGGCTCCCAACATCTCAGGACAGACTTTACTAAGGCTCCTAACATCTCAGGACAGACTTTACTAAGGCACCCAACATCTCAGGACAGACTCTACTAAGGCTCCCAACATCTCAGGACAGACTTTACTAAGGCTCCCAACATCTCAGGACAGACTCTCCTAAGGCTCCCAACATCTCAGGACAGACTTTACTAAGGCTCCTAACATCTAAGGACAGACTTTACTAAGGTACCCAACATCTCAGGACAGACTCTCCTAAGGCTCCCAACATCTCAGGACAGACTTTACTAAGGCTCCCAACATCTCAGGACAGACTTTACTAAGGCACCCAACATCTCAGGACAGACTCTACTAAGGCTCCCAACATCTCATGACAGACTCTACTAAGGCACCCAACATCTCAGGACAGACTCTACTAAGGCTCCCAACATCTCAGGACAGACTCTACTAAGGGTCCCAACATCTCAGGACAGACTTTACTAAGGCTCCCAACATCTCAGGACAGACTTTACTAAGGCACCCAACATTTCAGGACAGACTCTACTAAGGCTCCCAACATCTCATGACAGACTCTACTAAGGCTCTCAACATCTCTGCAGGACAGACTCTACTAAGGCTCCTAACATCTCCGCAGGACAGACTCATTACTAAAGGAAATACTCATGCCCAACAAAAAACATTCCTTAAACCATTTCTTCTCTGCATGTGTGCCCAAGGTTTGAGACTCACTCCCACCTGCCATCTACATTCCCTCGTCTCTACCCACTTTCAGAAATGAATTAAACCCTTCTTTTTCAACCTCCATTTTATGCCCAGCACATAGTATACGTGTGTCCTTGGAATGTGGTTCCAGTTGTGTACACGCCTTCTCCTCCTCATAGGCCCCTTTCTCTAGATCTTCGCCATACCTTCGAAGCCCCTCTGTGTCTGAAGCCTCGTCGTTCCTTGTTTATGATCTTTTCACCAGATAAGCACACCTGGAGGCCTTCCATTTTGAGATACCAAGACTGCCACAGGGTCTCGATCACACCCATGTACTGACTGATTGTCTTGTGATACTTACTTATGTTTCCTATCTATGCCTGCTGATTACATCCCCGTTGCTCTTAGCTATTATGCTTTTGGGCTCCGTTCATGGAAATAAAATAAATAAATGATTGAGGTGAGGAGAGTGGTGCGTGGATCTCTGTATCGGAATATCATAGGAGGTGAAGCGTTGGTTTAAGGTGGGTTGGCAACGATGTGTGTGCATCAGTCCCACCGTAGAAAGAGAAATATAGGGCAGGTTGTGGTGTAGTGTCAGAGGGGTGTGTGCGTCGCTGTTCTAGTGGCCCGGGAGCGGAGGGCAGGGCTGAGAGGGGTCGGTAGAGCTGGTGGAGTGATGGCAGGTGGATTGTCAGCGGCGCGCGAAGCTGGCAGTGTAGGAATAACTGAAGTCCCTGCAGAACAGACCTGTTACAGAAGGGTGCCTTACTTGGTATTTTCGGCGGCCTGAACCGGGTGCAGTGGATCCATGAATACTCCTGTCGGCCCGCCCTGGTGCTGGCAGTGCCCGCAGTGGTGTCCTGGGGCTCCTCGTCCAGATTTCGGCCTTGCCTGGCGCACGAAGTGCTTGAACTCTCCGCAGCCAGGATAGAGCGGATGGAAAAGTCCACCAGCCGTGTGGGTGTGTTGGAGGCCGGGATCACGTAGGGGGCTAACTTGAAGCAGTATCCAACCTGGACAGGAAAGGCAGGCAGTGCCTGTTTCGGGACAAGGGGCCACAAGTGGAGGGCACCGAAGGGGCAGCTCTGGGGCAAGTTGAGCGCCTGGAAAGCAGCCATGGCTCGGGGTCAATCAATACAGCCTGGTGCGGGCGCTTGGCAGAGCACAGTACCACCTCTGCAGTTTCACCTCTGCCTACACTGCCTCGCTTAAGAGCGCAGAGTACAGAAAGCAGGCGAGAGGCCGGCTTAGAGAGGCCTTAGCGCGGACCAATGGCGGAGCAGGCCCGGGATTCCAGAGATAACATCTGACATCAGGTACCTGGCAGCAGGTGAAGTAGAAATAACCATATTATGGGTTTGATTGAAAGCCTATTATGTTAAGTTAATTGGTATTTGTGAAGCTGAGCTACCACCCGTGGGGCCCCCTCTGAAACTTTTGGAGGTCAAGGTGCATGCTGCTGCCCTATTTCAAATGGTGCTCAGTGTACGCCACTTTGAAGAACAGAATTTGAGGGATTCCATGGCTCTAGAACTTTACAGCCCAAAGGGTATTTATAGATAAAAGTCTATTTGAAAACGACTCACGCTCGAAAACGAAACTACAAGCCGTTGCCAGACATTTTTATCTTGCTACATTTAAATTTTGCATGCATTTGAGGTGCTAAACCTGACCTTATTAGTGTGTCATCGTAATCACTTACAGTTCACAGAGACAGTTCAGCGGACCGTCCGTGCGTGACTGCACTGCTTCCCATCGATGGTGCTCTCTGCTGCAGCCTGCCTGTTCTCGGGCTCGTCCCGGGCCCCCATGCCGCTCGCCAGCCAGACTCTCACTGTGAGCCGGCAGTAGTGTTTTGCTCACCCGGCCCGGGCCGCTTGCCGCGATCATGCCTCTTGCGCGGCCGGCGATACGCACCGCGGGCGGCAGCTGAGGTCAGCATGACTCTGGGACCTATGGTTCGTCCCTGCATTAGCCCGTATCTTTGCGCGGGAGGTTGCCATTGCCCAGGACGGACTGCCTGACTCGCGCGCGCACCACGCCAACGTGCGTGCAGCGTGTGTACGCACAGGCAGCAGTTGAACGCGGGTTTGCGTGCTTGAACTTAAAACTGTGCCGCCGCGGCACTTGTGGCCCGTTGCGGCGGCGTTTAAAATGTATTTGGGGGCTGGGGACACTGACTGACAAAGTGTCAGACAGTGAATGTCCCCAAATAAATCATAAATGCCACTGCAACGGGCCACAAGTGCTGCGCTGCCTTGCCGCCTCCAAAACAGTGCCGCCTGGGGCGGTCCGCCCCCCCCCCCTAGCTACGCCAGTGGCTTAGAAACAGGAGAGTGCTTCCTGCTTCTCTCATTTCATAGCAACAAAATACCACCCCGAATCTTGTGGGACCACCACCATGTTTAAGTCAGGCAAGGCGGTACCACAGAATCAAAAACTCTATTAGTGCCAAAGCACGACCACCAGGCTATGACTGGACCCCCCTTGGCTTAGAAGGCCACTGACTTATCCATTAGGCCACTGGGACAGCCCTGACTCCAAAGAACCGCTTCTCATGGATGCATAGCGGGAAATCGAAGCTAACATAAGCAGAAGATGAGATTTTTTAGGGCCGCAACCCTGACAGGCATAGCAGTCTCAGAGATGAAGCCCATCATCCCCGCCGCTTCAAATGGCTCGTGGGAGGGTGGCGAGGGAATAGCATCACTCAATCTGTTCTTACTGTGCCCAGAGCCGCAGAGGAAAGCCCCTGGTGCAGCTCCATCTGCTACTAACAATAAACGTAATTTGTAACAAAACCTACAACAGTTTTCACATAAAAACAAACAATTCAGAAGACCTTTTCCTGATAATTATAGGTGATCAGAACAGACAGACAGAAAACAGGAGGAGGAACAGCTTACTTCATCAGTTATCTCTACAGGAAGGGGAGTGGCCAAACAGGGGGGGGGCATATTATCAAGGAACAGCGTTATAATTAGGGCTCCCGGTTCTATGGTATTTATTTTTTTACAATTTCCCTCTGTATTTATCCAAATTTCTTTTTTGCCCACTTTATCTGTATTTATCCATATTTATTTTGTGTTTTGCGGATAAATAAAGCAGTAAAACTGTACATTTCCATATTTATTTCACTGATAGACGCTCACACATACTTTGATGTCCTTCTGTTTTCGCTATTTCAGCTGCCGCATATTCTATAACAAAATATCCACTGGTAAATATTAGCATTATACCACAAATGTATGTTAACACATGGCATTATTTAAGGAAATTGCATCTTTTTTTTAAAATTTCACGTGCTGTCCATCAGCTCAGCTGTTGGCATATAGTTCATGACAGGCAGCACAGAGTGACTTAAAAGAAGCCTACTTTTCTGTATTTATCCAATTTTAAAAATAAATGCAGACAGAAAAACCACTGGTTTCTGTCTGTATTTATCTGTAAAAATTCGTAAAAACGGAAAACCGGGAGCCTTAGTTATAATTATCGCCGCTCTAGCAGTAGAAAAATGCCGCTAAAGTGGCGATAATGGGCTTGATAATATGCCCTTGAGAATTCCCATAGAAGCCCAGGTTAACACCAGCACCTGGGCTTCTATGAGAATTCTCTACGGCATATTATCAAGCCCATTGTCGCCACTTTAGCTGCAGTTTTCTGCCGTTAAGCAGTGATAATTATAATGCCATGCTTGATAATATGCCCCGGTATTCCCTCTCTGGTCAGTGGTGATCAATGGAGTTTTTAGCTTCTTCATATGGGGGAATGCTGTACACTCATGTGGCTGAACATCCTGACCTAATGACTGGGACAAGGAGGACTTACGAGGAGGTAATGAATGGTTGCTCCTTACTCGGGGATGGGAATGGAGAACAGGGAGTGCTCAGCATGCAGCCTCCTGAGAGGTGTCTGCTTTAAAACCTCATCACTATTCAGTGAGGTACTTCTTCTGTCTCAACAGCAGCGATTCAGACACCAATCCGGAGTTCTGGAAACTTTATACATTCCTGGCGTGGCAAAGTCTCACAGAAGCGTCACCAATTATTTACATAACTGGTTAAGAAAAAATCTAAACTCAAGCTCACATATAAAAAGACAATTTTGTACAGGCCCATATCACTACTAAACGTCAATGCAAAGATGTTTATGGGAATATTATCAGAGAAACTGGCTCCTAACAAACAGGGGCTGATAGACCTAGACAAAACGGGTTTCATTCTGGAACAGGGGAGCAGTGACAACTAAGCCTGGTGGAGACCTCCGCTCCGCCCACGGAGTGTGCGGAGATTTGTCTCCTACGCGTTCCGCGGAGAACAAAGAGAAGGCTAATCTCTGCACACTCCGCAGCAGCATGGAGTTGGCCAGCCCCCGCCTCCACCCCCCCTATATTAACTTAAAAGTAAATTAAAACCACTTACCTGTACTCCGGCTGCCCTCCTCCTCTTCCTCGCCGTCTTTATAATTCTTGAGAAAACTGCGTACGTGCGCACCCATGCATGTGCATTTCTCACATAGTTTATTCGCAACTCCATAGACCTCTGCATAGCCCCGCTATGCCCACTACGCCCAGGGTTAGTGGCAACACTGATCAACCCCTACACCTCCTTGATAAAGTGAAGCTAGCTGCCCATTGACACCGAAATGGCATTTGATCGAGTTGATTGGCTATATCTAGCGGTGACACTGGAAAAAGTAGGCTTGGGGCCCTGTTTCAGGAAATGGATCCTTAGTGGCTACATGTGCCCTACAGCGAGAGTGAAGGTCAATGACCTTCTTACGATACTCTTTGCGGTGGGATGGGGATGAGGTAGGGCAGTCCTCTGTTTTCCCTCCTGTTTGCAATATGGATCTGTTGGCCGAAACGTTACGGCTGCATCGCAGCATAAAGGGGGTGCAGTTTGAGGACACCAACATAAAATAGCCCTGTATGCGACAATGTTATGGTGATGCTAACAGATAACCTGTTCTCTAACGCAGCCTTACTCTCTGAACTAGAAGAGATTAGCAAGCCTCTGGGTTTAAAATGAACACCTCTAAATCTCAAATTATGAGCAGTAATGCAACCCAGGACCTTATCAATGCTCTGTGGAGAAGTTCTCATTACTCTGGACACAACACTATAGCCGATATTTGGGCATTCAAATTTAACCTAAAGTCAATAAGACTGTCACCCTTAACCACACAGAATCACTCGCGGACGACTGTGCCTCAACTCAAAGTTGAAGTAATGGGGGACTAACTTGACTGGGCTGCATCGAAGCAGTCAAGATTACCTTTCTCCCTAAAACACTGTATGTCATGCAAACAATCCTGATCAGCCCACCAAGGGGTATACTAGAGAAAAATGTAGAGCTGCATAGACCACTTAATCTGTGAGGGCAAGAAACCCCGCACGAGGAAAGGTAGAACTTCCCGGGATATAGGGGGACTGAGAATTTCTACCATTATGCAATAATCCTTTATTGCTGTCCCAACATGCAGCCCTTTAAAGAACAAGACTACATCACAAAGCAAATAGAATGATCAAAAGACATATATCTCCAGTGTGAATAGACATCCTCCTCTTTTATTAGCTGCTCCAGACAGGAGAAGTGTTTACATTTTGCGAATTCCCTATTTCCTTTGCTAATACACAACAATCCAGCTCCATTATACAGTAAAATGTCATCGTCCCACTACTGAAAAACAATGGTGTTATATGGATCAATGTTGCTGGTATACTCTTTTAGAAACTCCAGTGGCTGGCGATAAAGCGTAGGCCACATAGTGTATGTTAAGGTGGCACTAGAAATATGGGATAGAATTTCAATGGTTCGGAGACAAACAACGCCATCACCCTTGATCACCATATTGCACAATTGTGACTTTACACCAGCAGCAGCGGACGCCACCTACCAGGCCTGGCAACAGGCCAATTTTAAGAGAGTGGGAGACCTCTTCAAAGCAGAGGGTATCGCATCCTTCAAGCGATTCAAACATGATCATGACCTCCAGAGACAGAATGGCTACATTACAGGCAAATTCAACACTGGGTCTTGCAGCTCACCATAAAGAAGCATCCAGTAGGGCTCTTACTCCCTTAGAAGCAGCCAATAAAGCAGCCAATCATGAAAAGGAATGACAGACACATCCTATCAGATATCTAGAAAGTCCTATGTCATCAGATAGCGACAGATAGCTCATCAGCGCAACAGAGGTGGGACATAGAACTAGGATGACAATTGACGGACAGGGCGTGGAGGGACATCTAGACTAGAACATGGATCTCAGCCGTTATCGGCTCAGGAAGGGGCTCCCTCCTGCAGAAGGGTCATTACTGGTACTATAGACCAAAACGCATACATAATTTACACCCAGTCACGCCTTCCACATGCTGGAGGAATTGCTGACCCTGACACACATCATGTGGGACTGCCCTAAAGTCACTACATAATGCGAGGAAGATCTCCAGAACATAGATGCTATCTTTCAAGCCGACATGCCCTGATTCCCAGTTTATACTATAATGGGACTGCCTAACCCATTGACATACACATTACAGTTCCCTAGGGGTAGGGCTATAACGATGGCCCTGTGAGGGAGCTAGACTGGCAATACTGACACGCGGGGCACCGCAAAAGCTCCAGGATATTGAGAATGGCTACAACGACTTTGGGACCTTCTTGGCAGGAGAAAATCACAGCAGCCCTAGAGCACCGAGAGATACCCTTTCAAAAGACATGGGGGCCGTGCATTGATTGTCTGACCCAAGAATTTTGAGAACTCACTTACCCCAGATACCAACGGATACTGCGCCTGACGAAGGCACTGCGGCATTGACACCAAGCAGCTCAACGCATCCCCAGTAAAATAATCCCACTTTATTCCCTAATTTACAGCATATTTTCTTACACGGCATGGATCCGGGGTAGAGGGAGTTAAGGATATGATTGGGGGAGGGGGGTTGAGGGGGGAAACAAAGTAAACATTTCAGGTAACATTAATGGACATTCTATGGCTAAAAAACGAGCCATGCTTTGAATTTAACAGATTTAAGCACTTATTTCTCCATTCAATAGAAGGCCCTCAAAGCTTTCTACACCTGAAATCTGGGTTATAAACCCGAAACACCTCCTTCACAGCTTGATCCACACCTCTTTTCAAACATTATATCCACATGTTTGCCCCACCAAATACGGTTCCATAATCAATACTGGCAGAAAGCTTTAGCTTACAAGAGTGTGTGTCTCTTGTGTAAGTAGGAATTTCGGTGAAATTTGAATGTTCACTTTTAGACAAAAACTGGCAAAGCCAATAGGTCACACCTTTATAAAGTTGCTGTTAATTGATTCATTTTGCATGTTTGAAAAGTACTATTTAAAAAAAGAAAAAATAGGGAATACTGTAGGAAAAGAAAACACATTTCTAGGATATCTCAAAAATGAACATTGAATTCAATATTTGTATTCATCATAAACATAAAACTGTTAACAAAATTTAAAAAGCCTGTTTCCCATGATCCAGCTTAAAAGTAACAGATTACTTAAAATAACACAACAGCTGCTGACGAAGTGACAACATTTAAAGGACAACATTTACCATTTACTTTCCACAAGACTGAACTAGAGCAAATGCTCGAGCCATTTGGTCTCTGCCGCAGCACAGGGAGCAGATTGTTTGCCCTTTGGGAGAACAGACAGCCCCCATGCGGGCACTCAGAGCCTTCTGCCTCAAATGCACACGGGGTGAGTGCAGCGGCTGCCCCTTCCCCAGTGTCTACATGCTGCCTCTGTGTGCCAAAGCCTGGGCTCTCATGGCTGGCTTCCCTCTAATGCGCGCGCATGAGCGCCCGCGCAGGGTTCTGCCTTGTGATGCGCACAGGGATTCAAGGCCCGCGCAGTGTTCTGGGGATGAGGGCACACACAGAGACAGCTGAAGGATTTTGGGGGCCCTAGACCAATCGGATTTTGAGGTTCGGAACAGCCTTGAATTTATGATCCAGTTTCAGCTCTTTCATGCCCTCTTTGGCCAGGTCGCTGTGTGCACAGGCCCACTCTTCCAAAGCCTAAATGTGTTTACAGCTAATATTCTGGGATAGTGACTTGTGTTTTCAATATTGTCCCACAGCAGCAGCTCACTAATATTACTGCAAATGATCTCTGGGACAGACACCCCCGCGCCGCACGGCCACCAGCTGCTGCGTGTGCCTGCCTCTGCCTCAGCGCCGTCCTCGCTGCCGCCTTGAGCGCTCCCCTTGGTTTTGCCCGTTTTGTCAGAAATTTGTGCTTGTTTTCTTTCTGTGCCCGAGATCGTTTTCCCACTGTTTTTCCCCCGTTTTGTCCTGTATTATTGCCTGTTTTTTCTGTGCCGTTTTTCTCTTCGTGTTTTTGACCTCCATTGTGCCTGTCTCCTTCCTGCTTGCCCGCCTACCTCGCCGCCCTCCGCTCTCCCTCCCCGCTCCCGCTTCCCGCCACCGCCATTAGCCCCGCCCCTTTCTCTTCTGTACCCTCCCCGCTCCCGCCTCCCAGCTGCTCCGCCCACCCGCACACTTGGCCTTAAATGGCGACCGTGCGACGCAGGTGTGTGTGACCCACTTGTGGGACACCCCCGCGCCGCACGGCCACCAGCTGCTGCATGTGCCCCCAGTGCCTGCCTCTGCCTCAGCGCCGTCCTCGCTGCCGCCTTGAGCGCTCCCCTTGGTTTTGCCCGTTTTGTCAGAAATTTGTGCTTGTTTTCTTTCTGTGCCCAAGATCGTTTTCCCACTGTTTTTCCCCCGTTTTGTCCTGTATTATTGCCTGTTTTTTCTGTGCCGTTTTTCTCTTCGTGTTTTTGACCTCCATTGTGCCTGTCTCCTTCCTGCTTGCCCGCCTACCTCGCCGCCCTCCGCTCTCCCTCCCCGCTCCCGCTTCCCGCCACCGCCATTAGCCCCGCCCCTTTCTCTTCTGTACCCTCCCCGCTCCCGCCTCCGAGCTGCTCCGCCCACCCGCGCACTTGGCCTTAAATGGCGACCGTGCGACGCAGGTGAGTGTGACCCACTTGTGGGACACCCCCGCGCCGCACGGCCACCAGCTGCTGCGTGTGCCCCCAGTGCCTGCCTCTGCCTCAGCGCCGTCCTCGCTGCCGCCTTGAGCGCTCCCCTTGGTTTTGCCCGTTTTGTCAGAAATTTGTGCTTGTTTTCTTTCTGTGCCCGAGATCGTTTTCCCACTGTTTTTCCCCCGTTTTGTCCTGTATTATTGCCTGTTTTTTCTGTGCCGTTTTTCTCTTCGTGTTTTTGACCTCCATTGTGCCTGTCTCCTTCCTGCTTGCCCGCCTACCTCGCCGCCCTCCGCTCTCCCTCCCCGCTCCCGCTTCCCGCCACCGCCATTAGCCCCGCCCCTTTCTCTTCTGTACCCTCCCCGCTCCCGCCTCCCAGCTGCTCCGCCCACCCGCGCACTTGGCCTTAAATGGCGACCGTGCGAACGCGCAGCGGTCACGCGCAGCGGGCGCGCCGATTGTGTGCCGAAGGCGCGCCAAAGGTAAGCCCGTCTGCGCCCGTCCGCGACCGGATCGCGACCAGCGCCAGGACCCCTGGCCCCCGAAGAGCCCGACCTACCCGCCTGACGTACTCCGCCGCCACCCTCAACGCACTCAACACCGGCCGACTCCCAGAATGCCACCTAGCCGCTCCACGAGGTACCCACGGACCTTTCAGCTGCCACACCTGCAAGTTCTCCTGCACCCGGACCAGCCTCGCACCAGCACCCGCCAAGTCGAACACCAGCAGCACCCACCTCAAGTGCATCCTGCTCAACACCCGCTCCGTCCACAGACACGCCATCGAACTCTGGAACCTCCTAGACGCCACAGCCCCTGACGTTGCCTTCCTCACGGAGACCTGGATGAACGCCTCTTCAGCTCCCGACATCGCCATCGCTATCCCAGAGGGCTACAAGATCGTCCGGAGGGACCGAAACGCCAACCAGATGGGAGGAGGCATCGCCATCGTCCACAGGAGCACCATCCGTCTCACGACCAGCACCGACAACACCCTGACCAGCGCCGAACACCTGCATTTCCAGATCCACACCAACCCGAACACCACCCTCAGAGGCACCCTGATCTACCGACCCCTGGACCACGCACGCAATTCAGCGAGGACATCGCCGACTTCGTCAGCCCGCACGCCCTCCCCTCTGCTGACTACATCCTCCTGGGAGACCTCAACTTTCACCTGGAGAACAACAACGACCGCAACACCAGCACCCTGCTCGACAACCTCGCCAACCTGGGACTCAAGCAACTGGTGTCCACCCCCACCCACCTCGCCGGACACACACTCGACGCAGTCTTCTCTTCCAGCACAGACATCGACTTCAGCCACGCCACAGAGCTTCAATGGACGGACCACAGCTGCGTCCACTTCACCTTCAAGAGAACGACGACCCACCACCACCAGAAACAGGCCGCCCGCAGAAGCTGGAACAAGATCACAGCAGACCAGCTCGCCACCTCCCTGAGCCAGCACCCTCCTGCCAGCTCAGCGAACCCCAGCCAGGCCGCAGACAACCTCACGAAGTGGATCAACAACTGCGCGGACGAACTCGCCCCACTGAGGACCCCGCCTAGCAGACCCGGCAGCAAGAAGGCCCCATGGTTCACCGACGAACTCAAGAGCTCCAAGAAGAACTGCTGAGCCCTCGAGAAAGTCTGGAGAAGGGAACCGACACCGGACAACAGGACCTCCTTCAAACTTGCCACCCGGAAACACCACCAGCTGATCCGCGCCGCCAAGAAAACAGCTTTCAAGGACCGGTTGGACAACAACGCACACAACTGCAAGGAACTCTTCAACATCGTGAAAGAGCTTTCCAACCCCAGCGCAGGAAACAACGACATCACCCCATCGCAAGACCTCTGCAACTCCCTCGCTTCATACTTCCACAACAAGATCGCGGACATACACAACAGCTTCAACAACCAACCAACGCACACCATGACCGAACAACCACCCCCCACCACCACCCTCCACGCCTGGACCCCGATCAGCACCGAAGACACCATCCGCACGATGAACTCCATCCACTCCGGATCACCGACCGACCCCTGCCCTCACCACGTCTTCAACAAGGCCGACGCTGTCATCGCACCCCACCTGCGAGACATCATCAACACATCCTTCGACACCGCCACCTTCCCCGAGAGCTGGAAGCACGCCGAACTCAGCGCTCTTCTCAAGAAACCCACAGCGGACCCCACCGAACTCAAGAATTACCGCCCCATCTCGCTCCTCCCGTTTCCAGCCAAAGTCATCGAGAAGACCGTCAACAAGCAGATGGCCGCCTTCCTCGAGACGAACGGATCCCTCGACCCCTCACAGTCCGGCTTCCGAGCCAACCACAGCACCGAGACCGCCCTCATCGCCGCCACCGATGACATCCGAGCCCTGATGGACAATGGAGAAACAGCGGCCCTCATCCTCCTAGACCTCTCCGCGGCATTCGACACGGTCTGCCACCGCACCCTAGTACGGCGCCTCAGCAACATCGGCATCCAGGACAAGGCGCTGGAATGGATCGTCTCCTTCCTCGACGGAAGAACACAGAGAGTCCGCCTACCACCGTACAAGTCAGAGGCCTCCGAAGTCATCTGCGGCGTCCCCCAAGGATCATCTCTGAGCCCCACCCTCTTCAACGTCTACATGAGCCCCCTCGCGGCCATCGTACGCAAACACAACCTCAGCATAATCTCCTACGCCGACGACACCCAGCTGATCCTCTCCCTGACCAACGACCCCGCCGCCGCCAGAGCCAACCTGCACGAAGGGATGAAAGAGGTAGCCGAGTGGATGTCGACCAGCCGCCTGAAACTGAACTCGGACAAGACGGAGGTCCCCATCCTGGGCTCCTCACCCTCCGCCTGGGACGACTCCTGGTGGCCTCCCGCCCTGGGCACCGCACCCAAACCGACAGACCATGCACGAAACCTGGGCGTCATCCTGGACTCCTCCCTCTCCATGACCAGGCAGGTCAACAACGTCTCCTCGGCGTGCTTCAACATCCTACGCATGCTAAGGAAGGTCTTCTGGTGGATCCCCACCGAGACCAGGAAGACCGTCACCCAGGCCCTCGTCACCAGCCGACTGGACTACGGCAACGCCCTCTACGCCGGTACCACCGCCAAGCTCCAGAAGAGACTCCAGCGGATCCAGAACGCCTCAGCCAGACTCATCCTCGACATCCCACGAACCAGTCACATCTCCGGACATCTGAGAGACCTTCACTGGCTCCCCGTCAACAAAAGAATCACCTTCCGCCTCCTCACCCACGCACACAAAGCCCTACACGACCAAGGCCCGAGCTACATCAACAGCCGAGTCAACTTCTACGCTCCCAAACGCCACCTGCGATCAGCCAACCACGCCCTCGCCGCCGTCCCCCGCATCCGAAGAGCGACTACAGGAGGAAGGTCCTTCTCCTACCTGGCCGCCAAGACCTGGAACTCCCTCCCGACCGACCTGCGCCTGACCCAAGACCACCTCTCCTTCAGGAAGAAGCTGAAGACCTGGCTGTTCGAGCAGTAGCGGCACCCCCCCCCCCAGCGCCTTGAGACCCTACGGGTATGTAGCGCGCTTTATAAGTGTCAATGATTGATTGATTGACCTCATTTCTCATATGTGAGGTCCTGATTTGTTCTAAAAGAACTTTTTTTATGGATGTTGCATGAAACATAAAAACAGCATATTTCTGTGAAATGTCTGTCATAGACTCTCACATCACCTACATTAAAAATAAATGAAAGGAAATCAGCATTTAAAACAATCTGTTTAAGAAGGTTCAGTCATCAGGGTATAAGACTCTTTGCAGATCAGAGCTGGCTCTGTCAAGGGGGCCCTGGAAGGCTGGCGCCCTGTGCCAGGGCCCACGTTGCCTCTATCTTCAAATGTCACTGCCAGCACAGGCGCGTTCAAGACAGAAAAAAAACATGGATACTGACGGATGTCAGCCAAGAGCTCAGGGTACCCCTTCCCTTGGAGGACTGCAGGGTCGACACAGAGGCAGAGAATGAGTGCAGGTTCAGATAACACTCAGTGACACAAGACAAGTTAGATACGCCTTGCTTTGAACTGATAGCCCAATGCAGCTTTATTTCATTCAGATTTTACTGCTCCGAAGAACGACTGTTGGCAAATTGCTCGCCTTTGTTAAAGTTATTTTTGGTCCCAGGCCTTTCCTCAGGCAGCAGTTTTGGCAGTAACATAAATGAACAGCCCCCTCCACACAACACACACACACACACACACACATAAAAACACACACAACGGTGGCTACCTACCTTAGTCATCCAAGTCCAAACAGAGGGCGGTTGCAAAGTTTACAGGACTTAAATCCTTTTATTGTAGTGTAGCATCATTTATATAGCGCTCTCTACCCTTGATGAGGCACTGAAGCGCTTTGAGGTAGGCAGGTATTTTTTAAGTAAAGTTTCATAGCGCAAGAGCATTTTGTTTTTGGCGATTCAATTTGTGAGACACTATTTATGATAACATGGGTACTGTAAGTGGCTACTTTAGAAGGTATTGAGGAGAGCCCCGTTTGCTATCAAGATGGGGGTCGCTTCTTACCTGCACTCCACGTAATTCCTCTCTCCATCATTTGGTTGAGTGCATGACTGAATAAAGAAACCACACACAAATTCAGTTGCCACACACAGTGAACAATAATAAGAGAAAACATTGCATGCAACATGTTGAAATAGGAGAAAAAAGAAAATAAACCCAGCTAACTTTGCTCTTTATCCAGACCTGGAAAATCTACATGCTGCTGTGTTTTTTCGGGTGACAGGTGAAGGTGGGGGGCAACACAGAGAGTGCAGGGCTGGATATCGGCGGAGAGCAGTACACGGAGAGAGAGCAAGAAAATACATTCACTGCCATGGAGTGCTCAAAGAGAAAGAAAAAGGTTCTATCCTGATGCGAGCAGCGGAAGGACACGAGTCGCACAACCAAAAGGATGATGATGAAGGAGCTGCACTCCAGAGGAACAACAAAAACAAGAGGAGGAAGGAAAGCCACTGAATAAGAAGCAAGGAAAGCAGAGTGATAAATAAAACACCAAACTCACCAAAGCCCTCGGGTCTATCAAAAGAGAGTGGGAGACAAAGAAAGTAAGAGGCGGACTGAGAGGGAGGCATCCCATTGAAGGATGGCTTCCGTCACCCACCAGAGGTGGCATGCTTCATCCTCGGGAATCCGCCTCGCACCCTGAAGTATAGTCTTCAACCCGCTGAGGGAAGAGCTGATGGATGTATTCTGACCCCTCAGCAGTGCGCGGATGCCTTCCAGCCGGACAGAGTGGTCGGCGATGCACATGCACCTAAAGCATACATGCTAAGGACAATTGGGGTACTGCGCCTGACACTTGCAGGTACCACAGCTGCATCCAACTATCTGATTACCTATGGGTCACTGGTCTAGTATTATACTTGATTTACCAACACACTTGCCACTGCTTTCAACACTTTCTGTTAAAAGTTTTAGACACCACTAGCACAGCAGTAGTTTATACAAGAACCTGAAGAAAGCCACAATACTTTCTCGGCCTAGGCTGAAACATGTCGATCTAATCCATTGCAATTCAATCTAATGGTTCTTTTCGTACATCTTGTTTTCTTTCTTTGTTTTTAATCCTAGCACAAGGCAGCCAGAAGAAAGCACTGTGGTAAACCTTGTAGTTAGTTTTAACTCACTTCACTAGTAGCACTGCACCCCTCACTACACCTTACTAGCTCACATTGGGTTTAAGTGATGACCCCTCTGAAAACTAAAACATCCCTAAGCTCCCCTCCCATGTGTAGGGGTTGCAGCCCACAACATGACTAGGGTTCATGGTGCAAAGAGGATTCCAGATGATGAAGCATGCCACCTCTGGTGGGTGAGGGAAACCGTCCTTTAAAGGGTCGCCTTCCTCTTAGTCAGCCTTTCTTTCTCTCCCACTCTCTTTCGACAGACCCGAGGTCTTTTGTGTGTTTGGTGAATAGTGTTACGGAGTTCGCCCTTACTGGTCTATAAATTCCTCAGGCCCCCGTTGGGCGTTTACATGATAAATAAATCAACCAATGGTAATCTGTGGGCTGGCCCAAAGCCTTCTGTAGGGGATGGTATTGTCCACAATAGGAATTTGACAGCAGACAGCTACTGGAGACCCTAAAATACCTGGTGCAAAATGAACCCAACCTCCTCCTGGGATTTGCACACAAAAAACAAAAAGTAGTGCAGAATGTCATTCTGTGCACCCTGCAAAGATGACACTTTAAGAATATATCTACAACGCTGAACCTCAGAGCTCTAATTACACTGAAAGTGTAGAGTTTGTGCAGATGCCAAAATGGGACCTCATATGTAAACTCTAATTACAGTGGGTTTGTTTTCTCCATGCACCTCTCTAACACGGGCCTGTAAACCTTCAGTTATGATGTCTTCACTCCTTATATCCCTGCTTGTCTCAGACAATCCTGCTCTATACATTTTGTATTCGTCATTCTCGCCATCTGCCATTTTTAGAAACCTTGGAGCAGATTTACACGCCCCTTGTGCCACTTTTGCGTCACTTTTCCCATGTTAAAAATGACGCAAAAGTGGCGCAAGGGCCTTGTAAATAAGCCCACTTGTGTCTAAGCCTGAACTTCATGGCAGACTTCGCATCCTTTCCTTCTCTTTTCTCCTGTCACTCTTGCTTTTGCCAAATGATTTTTAATGATTATAGGTCAGCCAGGCCTTGATGAGCTCCAGCATGTCCGACTGCTTGCCCCTCTCTGTTCTCTAACAGCTCCCCTTCCACTCTGTCTCTCCCACTGCCCTTCTTCAGGGTGATTAGGACTTCATGCATGGCATTTGACAGATGCTACTATTCACCCCCGTTTGCACTGCTCCCCCTTTTCACTCACAAGCAAGTGGCATTATTTCTGGATCTCTCCCCTATGGTCCCTTTCTAGACACTACCCCCCTTTTCTACCTACTGCGACCTACCTGCATAACTACTCCTGTCCTCTCTCGCTTAGATCAGTCCGCGTGCAAACCAGTTTCTCATAACCTTACTATGGGTACGCCAAAGCTCGAACCAGGAGCGGTGTAGTCCCTATACGGACTTTGGTGCTCCCTGAGTGGACCCATCCCTATTACATGTGATGTCAAGTTGATAATAGGAACTGTAACATTCTCAGTTTAAGACTGACAGACACGGCTCAAAATTCAAAAGGTTTATGTCTTGAATATTAAGGCAAGATACATGATATATAACATCAGTTAAGTTAGTAGCAAAGCATGCAAATACTAAGGAACTTAGGAAAGTGCTATAGAAAATCCAGCAGAGGGTCACATGTTAAGAGTGGGAAAGAGGGTTTCTGTGTTACAGAGTATAAGTACGCTTTTTTATAGGACTTAGAAAAAGGATGCTTCTGGAAACGCTCACAATAGTCTAGTCAGAAGTTTGCAAACTCTATATTTATCCAAGAAATAATACTGGCATAAGGGATCACGTAGTGTTGTGCAGCGTCACTTCAAGATGGACATTTTTGGCTAAGTTAGCTTAAGTTTCATTTCAAGCAGTTTAGAAGCATAAAAAATTAAACAACGTTCACAGGAGCAGTGTCCTCAAAAACACAGACCCTTATTGTGACAGCACTCCCCCACACCCCTGTGAACCATCCTCTTCACAGCCTCTGACCGTTAGTGTGACCCCGCTCTCCCCTCCCCCAGACCCCGGTGGACCAGCCTCATCACAGCCTCAGATCCTTTTTGTGACCCCGCTCTCCCCTCCCCCGCACCCCTGTGGACCAGCCTCAGCACAGCCTCAGATCCTTTTTGTGATAGCGCTCTCCCCTCCCCCACACCCCTGTGGACCAGCCTCATCATAGCCTCAGACCCTTAGTGTGACCCCACTCTCCCCTCCCCCACACCCCTGTGGACCAGCCTCATCACAGCCTACAATCCTTTTTGTGATAGCGCTCTCCCCTCCCCCACACCCCTGTGGACAATCCTCTTCACAGCCTCTGACCCTTAGTGTGACCCCGCTCTCCCCTCTCCTGCACCCCTGTGGACCAGCCTCATCACAGCCTCAGATCCTTTTTGTGACAGCGCTCTCCCCTCCCCCGCACCCCTGTGGACCAGCCTCATCACAGCCTCAGATCCTTTTTGTGACAGCGTTCTCCCCTCCCCCGCACCCCTGTGGACCAGCCTCATCATAGCCTCAGATCCTTTTTGTGACCCCGCTCTCCCCTCCCCCACACCCCTGTGGACCAGCCTCATCATAGCCTCAGGTCCTTTTTGTGACAGCGTTCTCCCCTCCCCCGCACCCCTGTGGACCAGCCTCATCATAGCCTCAGATCCTTTTTTGTGATAGCGCTCTCCCCTCCCCCACACACCTGTGGACCAGCCTCATCACAGCCTCGGATCCTTTTTGTGACAGCGCTCTCCCCTCCCGCCCACCCCTGTGGACCAGCCTCATCACAGCCTCAGATCCTTTTTTGTGACAGCGCTCTCCCCTCCCCCACACACCTATGGACCAGCCTCATCACAGCCTCGGATCCTTTTTGTGACAGCGCTCTCCCCTCCCCCACACCCCTGTGGACCAGCCTCATCATAGCCTCAGATCCTTTTTGTGACAGCGCTCTCCCCTCCCCCACACCCCTGTGGACCAGCCTCATCATAGCCTCAGATCCTTATTGTGACAGCGTTCTCCCCTACCCCACACCCCTGTGGACCAGCCTCATCATAGCCTCAGATCCTTATTGTGACAGCGTTCTCCCCTCCCCCACACCCCTGTGGACCAGCCTCATCATAGCCTCAGATCCTTATTGTGACAGCGTTCTCCCCTCCCCCACACCCCTGTGGACCAGCCTCATCATAGCCTCAGATCCTTTTTTGTGACAGCGTTCTCCCCTCCCCCGCACCCCTGTGGACCAGCCTCATCACAGCCTCAGATCCTTTTTCTTACAGCGCTCTTCCCTCTCCTGCACCCCTGTGGACCAGCCTCATCACAGCCTCAGATCCTTTTTGTGACCCCGCTTTCCCCTCTCCTGCACCCCTGTGGACCAGCCTCATCACAGCCTCCGATCCTTTTTGTGACCCCGCTCTCCCCTCTCCTGCACCCCTGTGGACCAGCCTCATCACAGCCTCCGATCCTTTTTGTGACATCGTTCTCCCCTCCCCCACACCCCTGTGGACCAGCCTCATCACAGCCTCCGATCCTTTTTGTGATAGCGCTCTCCCCTCCCCACACCCCTGTGGACCAGCCTCATCACAGCCTCAGATCCTTTTTGTGACCCCGCTCTCCCCTCTCCTGCACCCCTGTGGACCAGCCTCATCACAGCCTCAGATCCTTTTTGTGACCCCGCTCTCCCCTCTCCTGCACCCCTGTGGACCAGCCTCATCACAGCCTCCGATCCTTTTTGTGACATCGTTCTCCCCTCCCCCACACCCCTGTGGACCAGCCTCATCACAGCCTCCGATCCTTTTTGTGACATCGTTCTCCCCTCCCCCACACCCCTGTGGACCAGCCTCATCACAGCCTCCGATCCTTTTTGTGATAGCGCTCTCCCCTCCCCACACCCCTGTGGACCAGCCTCATCACAGCCTCAGATCCTTTTTCTTACAGCGCTCTTCCCTCTCCTGCACCCCTGTGGACCAGCCTCATCACAGCCTCAGATCCTTTTTGTGACCCCGCTCTCCCCTCTCCTGCACCCCTGTGGTCCAGCCTCATCACAGCCTCAGATCCTTTTTGTTACCCCGCTCTCCCCTCTCCTGCACCCCTGTGAACCAGCCTCATCATAGCCTCAGATCCTTTTTGTGACAGCGTTCTACCCTCCCCCACACCCCTGTGGACCAGCCTCATCATAGCCTCAGATCCTTTTTTGTGACAGCGTTCTCCCCTCCCCCGCACCCCTGTGGACCAGCCTCATCATAGCCTCAGATCCTTTTTTGTGACAGCGTTCTCCCCTCCCCCGCACCCCTGTGGACCATCCTCATCATAGCCTCAGTTCCTTTTTTGTGACAGCGTTCTCCCCTCCCCCGCACCCCTGTGGACCATCCTCATCATAGCCTCAGATCCTTTTTTGTGACAGCGTTCTCCCCTCCCCCGCACCCCTGTGGACCAGCCTCATCACAGCCTCAGATCCTTTTTGTGACAGCGTTCTCCCCTCCCCCGCACCCCTGTGGACCAGCCTCATCACAGCCTCAGATCCTTTTTGTGACCCCGCTCTCCCCTCTCCTGCACCCCTGTGGACCAGCCTCATCACAGCCTCAGATCCTTTTTTGTGACAGCGTTCTCCCCTCCCCCGCACCCCTGTGGACCAGCCTCATCACAGCCTCAGATCCTTTTTGTGACAGCGCTCTTCCCTCCCCACACCCCTGTGGACCAGCCTCATCACAGCCTCAGATCCTTTTTGTGACAGCGTTCTCCCCTCCCCCGCACCCCTGTGGACCAGCCTCATCACAGCCTCAGATCCTTTTTGTGACAGCGCTCTTCCCTCTCCTGCACCCCTGTGGACCAGCCTCATCACAGCCTCAGATCCTTTTTGTGACAGCGCTCTTCCCTCTCCTGCACCCCTGTGGACCAGCCTCATCACAGCCTCCGATCCTTTTTGTGACAGCGCTCTCCCCTCCCCCACACCCCTGTGGACCAGCCTCATCACAGCCTCAGATCCTTTTTGCGATAGCGCTCTCCCCTCCCCCACACCCCTGTGGACCAGCCTCATCACAGCCTCAGATCCTTTTTGTGACCCCGCTCTCCCCTCTCCTGCACCCCTGTGGTCCAGCCTCATCATAGCCTCAGATCCTTTTTGTGATAGCGCTCTCCCCTCCCCCACACCCCTGTGGACCAGCCTCATCATAGCCTCAGACCCTTAGTGTGACCCCACTCTCCCCTCCCCCACACCCCTGTGGACCAGCCTCATCACAGCCTCCAATCCTTTTTGTGATAGCGCTCTCCCCTCCCCCACACCCCTGTGGACAATCCTCTTCACAGCCTCTGACCCTTAGTGTGACCCCGCTCTCCCCTCCCCCGCACCCCTGTGGACCAGCCTCATCACAGCCTCAGATCCTTTTTGTGACAGCGCTCTCCCCTCCCCCGCACCCCTGTGGACCAGCCTCATCACAGCCTCAGATCCTTTTTGTGATAGCGCTCTCCACTCCCCCACACTCCTGTGGACCAGCCTCATCACAGCCTCAGACCCTTAGTGTGACCCCACTCTCCCCTCCCACACACCCCTGTGGACCAGCCTCATCACAGCCTCCAATCCTTTTTGTGATAGCGCTCTCCCCTCCCCCACACCCCTGTGGACCAGTCTCAGCACAGCCTCAGACCCTTAGTGTGACCCCGCTCTCCCCTCCCTCACACCCCTGTGGACCAGCCTCATCACAGCCTCCGATCCTTTTTGTGATAGCGCTCTCCCCTCCCCCACACCCCTGTGGACCAGCCTCATCACAGCCTCAGATCCTTTTTGTGACCCCGCTCTCCCCTCTCCTGCACCCCTGTGGACCAGGCTCATCATAGCCTCAGATCCTTTTTGTGACCCCGCTCTCCACTCCCCCACACCCCTGTGGACCAGTCTCAGCACAGCCTCAGACCCTTAGTGTGACCCCACTCTCCCCTCCCCCACACCCCTGTGGACCAGCCTCATCACAGCCTCCAATCCTTTTTGTGATAGCGCTCTCCCCTCCCCCACACCCCTGTGGACAATCCTCTTCACAGCCTCTGACCCTTAGTGTGACCCCGCTCTCCCCTCCCCCACACCCCTGTGGACCAGCCTCATCACAGCCTCAGATCCTTTTTGTGACATCGTTCTCCCCTCCCCCACACCCCTGTGGACCAGCCTCATCACAGCCTCCGATCCTTTTTGTGATAGCGCTCTTCCCTCCCCACACCCCTGTGGACCAGCCTCATCACAGCCTCCGATCCTTTTTGTAATAGTGCTCTTCCCTCCCCACACCCCTCTGGACCAGCCTCATCACAGCCTCCGATCCTTTTTGTGATAGCGTTCTCCCCTCCCCACACCCCTATGAACCATCCTCTTCACAGCCTCAGATCCTTTTTGTGATAGCGCTCTCCCCTCTCCTGCACCCCTGTGGACCAGCCTCATCACAGCCTCCGATCCTTTTTGTGACCCCGCTCTCCCCTCTCCTGCACCCCTGTGGACCAGCCTCATCACAGCCTCCGATCCTTTTTGTGACCCCGCTCTCCCCTCTCCTGCACCCCTGTGAACCAGCCTCATCACAGCCTCAGATCCTTTTTGTGATAGCGCTCTCCCCTCCCCACACCCCTGTGGACCAGCCTCATCATAGCCTCAGATCCTTTTTGTGACAGCGTTCTCCCCTCCCCACACCCCTGTGGTCCAGCCTCATCACAGCCTCAGATCCTTTTTGTGACAGCGTTCTCCCCTCCCCACACCCCTGTGGACCAGCCTCATCACAGCCTCAGATCCTTTTTGTGACAGCGTTCTCCCCTCCCCACACCCCTGTGGTCCAGCCTCATCACAGCCTCAGATCCTTTTTGTGACCCCGCTCTCCCCTACCCCGCACCCCTGTGGACCAGCTTCATCACAGCCTCAGATCCTTTTTGTGATAGCGCTCTCCCCTCCCCCACACCCCTGTGGACCAGCCTCATCATAGCCTCAGACCCTTAGTGTGACCCCACTCTCCCCTCCCCCACACCCCTGTGGACCAGCCTCATCACAGCCTCCAATCCTTTTTGTGATAGCGCTCTCCCCTCCCCCACACCCCTGTGGACAATCCTCTTCACAGCCTCTGACCCTTAGTGTGACCCCGCTCTCCCCTCCCCCACACCCCTGTGGACCAGCCTCATCACAGCCTCAGATCCTTTTTGTGACCCCGCTCTCCCCTCTCCTGCACCCCTGTGGACCAGCCTCATCACAGCCTCAGATCCTTTTTGTGACAGCGCTCTCCCCTCCCCACACCCCTGTGGACCAGTCTCAGCACAGCCTCAGATCCTTTTTGTGACATCGTTCTCCCCTACCCCGCACCCCTGTGGACCAGCCTCATCACAGCCTCCAATCCTTTTTGTGATAGCGCTCTCCCCTCCCCACACCCCTGTTAACCATCCTCTTTACAGCCTCTGACCCTTAGTGTGACCCCACTCTCCCCTCCCCCACACCCCTGTGGACAAGCCTCATCATAGCCTCAGTTCCTTTTTGTGACAGCGCTCTCCCCTCCCACACACCCCTGGGGACCAGCCTCAGCACAGCCTCAGATCCTTATTTCCGATGGCGCTCTCCCCTCCCCCACATTCCTGAGGAACAGGATCTCTGGGTTCCTCTGTCGTTTTTAGGTCTCGCTCCAGCCAGCGCATGTTCTGAAAGACATTTAGTTAGTGGGCTTGAAAAACCTACCAGCTTTTTGTGTGGCATACTGCGTGTGGCTATGCACACAGGCACAAGCAGAGCCGCCATCTGGCTCTCTTCTCTCCTCAAGGTGCGCGCACATCGCACACCACTCGCCAGACGTGCCTCCTTTTTTTTTTTATTTGCATCACGATGCCCGCGCGCTTGTATGAAAGTAGGGACACAGCTGTTGGCCCGTGGTGTGTGTGGTACACGCACTGTGTTCCTGCGGTTCTGCGCTGGACTTGTGCCTCTCCTGCACTCTCCTGGGGAAACGTCTTCAGACGCACAGTGTTCGGGGACTGCAGGGGTGCCCCTCCTGCCTCGTGGTGATTCAAGCTCCTCTGCCACGCTCCGGATGAAAATGTGGTGCTGGGCGGGGTCCGGTGCCACAGAGAATGGTGCTGTGTCTCACAGCCTCACCGCCAGTTTATGGAAGTCCGTTTATACAAAGACTCAGACACGTGTATTTTGTTTAAATTAGAATTTATCTCCCGAGCGCCGGGAAACATGACCTGCCGCTTGCGCTACTCCCTGCATCTCAAAATGGCCGCAGGCACGTTCCCACAATGCACTGGCGCACGCTCCGAGCAACTAGAGCGCGTCGCCACATATCTCCCCCCTTTAATACTACAAACACAATATTAATCAAACAAAGGAAGATGCTGAAATAGTCCCTAAACTACTGTGGTAGTCAGTGTAACAGGTACATCATAGTCTTACTTGGTCTCCATGTCATAGTCTTCAAACCACTTGGGTGCATTGATCAGCCTGCCCATCCTGGTACGTGTTGTCTTTGGGCTGCCTCTCATTCGCCAGTCACTGCCTGGAGGGCTGGCACTTCCCATTGCTTTTTTCCTCTGCTCTCTTTCCATAGTCTCCGTACCTGGGCCGCAAGGCGTGACTGGAGAGGCTGATCTTTCCCCTTCACACTCCGCTGGACCGTACGGTACTTCATCATTCTGCTCCGTGAAGATGGTATCTTGTTTGATCCCTACCTATTCTTGTGTCCTTTCCAGTCCTGGTCTTTCCTCTGGGGTGGGTGACCTCCCAGCTTCCGAGCCTTCCCACTTCATGACTTTGTTGCATCGTGCCATTCTATCTTGAGACCACACTTTTCCGTCACTTAGCAAGGCCGATCTGGCATACGGCCCTATTACTTGCAATGGAGGACTAGACTTACTGTCGCCTTTTTTCTTCATCACTGCTTGTTTCACTCTCATCCACTCGCCCTTCTCCAAGGTCATTTCCTTTAGGTTGTGACGTTTGTTATAGTATTCAGTGTACAAGGCCTGTGCTCTGTCCATGTTGCGACATACTACAGCCGGGGACCATTTACTTTGGACCACCAGTTGTTTCCATGTTAGGTTGTCTTTTGTGAAAGGGTCTCATCCTCTGAGTACTTTAAACGGGCTGTACCCTGTGTTGGCTGGGGTATTGCGATATACCCACAGCATCTTTTGTAGTTCCTTTTCCGAGTCCTTGCCTGCACTAATTGCTGCCTGAACAGAGCCCATTATCACCCTGTTAAACCTCTCCGCTAGTCCATTTCCCGCCAGATGATACACAGGGTTGTGCTTGACTACTATACCGTTGTGGTCCAAGAACGCGTTCCACTTGATTGAAATGAATTATGGTCCATTGTCACACGTGATTACCTTGGGAATTCCTTCCCTCAAGAAAGTGGCTGTGAGGAAGGAAAGTATGGGTTTGGTGTCGGTTCCTCCCAAATTTCCACCTCCGGCCACTTTTTGTACCTGTCTATCAGGACAATCGCATATTTGGGTACCCCGTTGGTGTCCAGTATGGGTCCCAAGATGTCCACGGAGAGCATTTCCTACAGTCTTGTGGGCAAGTGATCTTCCCTAGGGGTGGACATAGTAGGACTTGCGCCTTTTCCGCCCAGCTGCAACTCTCGCACAACCTAACATGTTTCTCTATTTGATTGTCCATTGCCGGCCACCAATACGCCTCCTTCGCCCTGGCTTTTGTCTTCATTATTCCGAGGTGTCCCTCGTTTAGGATAGCCAGGAGGTGATGAATTAGCAGTTGTGGAGGTATTACCTTGTCCGCTCAGAGCAGGAACACTGGATTGTCCCCAATGGATAATTCCTCCCGGACTTCCCAGTAATTCCTAAACTGGCTGTCCAGGTGCCTTTTGTCCGGCCATCCTTGAGTCACGTAGCTCTTCACTGCCTTCAAGGTCTCTTCGTTGCAGTACGCTTCCTCCTATTCTTAACTGCTGATCACTCCTTCATGGTCTTGCATGAGTGCCACTATGTAATCTTCCCACTCTGAGGGCTCTTGTTCTGTAGCCGGTTTCATGGCAGCTGCTCGGCTCAAAAAATCTGCTACCTTGTTCTTTGTCCGGGGGATATACTCCACTTCGTAGACATAATCGAGTAGTCTTAGTGTCATCGTCGCGTGTGCATGCCCGCTCAAGTTAAGGACTCTCACCAGTGGCTTGTGGTCTGTGCGGAGTAAGAACTTTGAACCCCACAAGAATTGTCTGAACCGTTCCATGGCCCACACTGCTGCCAACATTTCCTTTTCTATAACACTGAATTTCTCCTCATTTGGAGCCAGGGACCTGGAGGCAAAGCTGACAGTGTTAACCTCTCCTTCCCGAAACGTCTGCATTAGAACCGCCCCTAGTCCTTTGTCACTAGCATCAGTGGTCAGTATAGATAGGGAAGCCCGGTCAAATTGCTTGAGAGGCACGGCCGCACAGATGTCCTGCTTTAATAGTTCAAATTCCGTCTGTTCTTCTTTTGTCCATTTAAAGGTGTTCTTCTCCTTCAAGGGTTGTCTTAAGTGATGCATTTTGGAGGGAAAGTGGGGAACGAACTTGCTATAATATTCAGCCATGCCTACGAATGAGCGGACTTCTTCCTTCCTTTTTGGCGTAGGCACTTCTTTAATAGCGGTCACATTTGCTTGTTTCAGTTCGATTTCTCTTTCGCTTATCTCGTGGCCCAAGTATGTCACTGATCCCACTCCGGACTTGCATTTTCCCCACTCTGCAGTGAGACCGTTATGCGCTAGGATGGTCAGGACCGTGTGCAGTTTTGCATCGTGATCACTCTTTGATTTACCCAAGATGAGGATGTCGTCTTGGAAGTACTGCACGCCATCCACTTTTTGAAATAATCTGTGCATCCGTTTTTGGAATACAGCAGCCGCGGATGCTAACCCAAACGGCATTCTCAGGAATTTATAGGATCCAAAGGGTGTGATGAAGGATGTAAGATGGCTGCACGAAGGATGTAGGGCGATTTCGTGGTACGCGGATGTGAGGTCCACCGTGGAGAACAACTTTATTCCCTTCATTTTAGCCAGCATCTCGTTTATCCGGGGCAGCGGGTACTTATCCACCATGATGTTCTTATTGAGTTCCCTCACATCCACGCACAAACACACCTTCCATTTGGGTTTCTGTGCGACTACCAACGACGCAAGCCATTCGGCACTTTCAATGGCTTCAATGACTCCATTTTTTTCCAATCGTTGAGCTCCTCCTTGTACGGGCTCCCTGCTCCTGAAGGGAATGTTGCAGACTTTGTGGCTCACTGATTGTGCTCCCGCCTTTAAGCATATTTTATGGGTGAATTTCGTCAACAGACCAATCGTTCCCTTGAGACTCCCGGCTATTCCTTCTTCCATGCTTCTTCTTCATATGCCTGGACCATGTCTGTCATCATCACTTGAGTGGTCCCTCCTGGGTTGAGTTGGGTCCCTAGGGCGCCTTGATCTATTCATCCTAGGACCGACGGTCCTTTATCGACGACATAGAGCTTCCTTCAGCTGCTCTTCTTCTGAACTCGAACTTGAGGGTGCAATAACCCACCATGGGTATGGGTTCACCGGTGTATGTGACTGGGTGTATGTCCGTTGGGAGTAGGTCCCTGCTTACCCGTGGTTCAAAATCCCTGTTCGTTGGACAATGGTATATGGAGAGCCTGAAACTGCTACTATGTTGATCAACACTCCTCCAATTTCCATTTGTAACGCAGGTTTCCTGGACCTTGCGCAGTTTACTCCTAGCACCTGGTCATCAACACATAAGACTTTGTCCTCTTCTTTTTCAGGTGCCTCTTCTTCGCTGTCCGTCTCTTGGACTTCGTACTTCACCTCTGATCTCTGAAATTTCCACCTTCACACCTTTTCGTAGTGCCCCATTATACGGCAGAAGGAGCATTTTGCTCTGAACGCTGCATATCCGTTATCGTGGCTGGCATGTGCTTGACTTCCGCATCTGTAGCAGTTCTTTCTGCTCTCTCCTTGTGGCTATTGTGTTCTTGTGGGTTTTCTACCGAGAGGGAGTGGTCCACAGGAGAATCCAAGTCCACATCAGTTTTCACATGGTTTTGTTGACGGTAACACACTCAAAAAACTCCGGACCTCTTGAGTTTTTAGACAATGAAGTTTTGAAGGGGGTAATGAGTGTGTTAGGTGTTAGGTCTTAATGTCCTTAGGCTCAATCCTTATTTGTATAAACAGAATCAAAAAGTCCTTATTTTGTAGAAAAGTTGCTCTTTATTTGTGTAGATGAAAACATGGACAGCCGACACATATTTCGCCCCTATGGCGATTTGCGCCAGGGCTTTTTCAAGGCTGTAAAGAATCACAATTGAATATGTAAGTGTACATGAATTAAGAGAGATAGCCTTTGCCCCAATACACGTGCAAGGATTCGAGAAAAGAGTAGTGAAAAGTCAAGACACGTTAGTGTAGTTTCTAATGTATGATCAACGGATAGATAAGACCCCAATAGTGAGTTTTTGAGAACATGGAGAAAAGGGTAAGTGCATAAAGGCAAGGACCATTAACCACTGTGATTTGACTGCCTAGATTTTGTGAGAGTTATATGTGCAATTGTTAAGAGTGATGATTCAGGTTGTTAGAGGTGAGAAAGGATCAGAGTGATCATGATTTAGCAGATTTCAACCACAAGGGTATAGTTACAGAAATGATCAAAATGACATGCCAAATGGTGAAAAGAAAAGGTGAAAGCTTGACAGTTACTATTTCATACCTATTTATAATATTTTTTGTTCTGTACAGTTCCACATCTTTTTCAAAATAATTTCCAACATCGAATCCGGTTTTTCAATCTGTTAATACAACATTTACATTTTTTAGAAAAGAATTTTTTATAAAGAACATTTTTGCTATATTCATGAAATTTCTGTTAAGTCTGTTTCTTTGCCTACTAGCGATATAATTTTAAAATGCGATCTAATGTCGCAACCATCTTGTTGCATTATCTCCACAGTGCTGATCATGCAGTTCATAACATGTATTCCAAGGTGTTTTAACATTTATTGCAAATTTATCACAGATTTAAATCACACTCGGTATCTCGCAATGTATCGGGTAAAATCAGAGTAATGAGCTAGAGGGAGATGGGTCATGTGTTAATAATATATTCTAGGGATTAAATCCCTTAGTCAGAGTGAGACATTATTGTTTAGGTGTTAAGTCAGGTGGTAATTCACTCAGAAGTATATATATTCTCACATCGTGGGGTAATTAATAGCGTTGGCAGTGAGGGAGTAAATTTTGTTTTTTTCTTTAATATACTTGCTTTAGAGTGGAAGATGTCAATACCCAAGTTTTCTGCCGTTGTCGTCAAAAGCTGTAGATGGTCTGGATCAGTGATCACAGGCTTTCTGAGTTGTCGGCTGACCGGACGGGCAAAGGACGTTCGGCAAGATCTGCTCCGGGGTCACCAGATGACAGCGGACTGCTGTCACACTAGCCCCGGTGTCGCGTAGGGCTTCAGCCTTGCGCCCATTTATGTTCACCCACTGGCTGTATTAACTCGTATTGGCGGGTAGGGGAGCCTGCGGAAACATGTCTCTTACTCCTAGGCAGGCCAGGGTCATGGTGGCTGGTTCCCACTCGGGCTGTTCCTGTTCGTATTCTTCATAATCCTCTGGGGCTTGCTCTTCTACCAGGGCGGCGGCAGCGACCTGGCGAGGTATAGGATTCTGGTTCTTTTGGGCAATTAGGGTCGTTGGCATAGTGGCCGGTCCGCTGGCACCGGTGGCAAGTAACGTTGGCTCGGAACCCCGGACGCATCGGGGGGTGTCCCCTGCCGGCCGGGGGCGGGGTGTTGCTGGCGGGAGCCGCCGGGACGGCGTCTCTGCCCCGACCCTGGCCTCCTCCTCCTCGGGGGCGATGGGGACCTTGGTTGGTTCGGTTCGGCTCGCTGGGCCCGCTTCGGGCAACTCGAGTGCTTTCCCATCGGTCAGCTTCGGCGGCGAGCTGCCGAGGTTCAGTCAGTTTACTGTCGAGGAGGTGCTGCCTGAGCTCGACGAAGCAATTGTTGGAGAGGTGCTCCCACACAATGAGGTTAAAGAGTTGTTCGTAGGTGGTTACCTGGCTGCCCTTGATCCACCCCTCGAATGCTCTGCTGAAAACGTTCACGTACTCCACCCAAGTTGTACCCGGGATCCGTTTGCAGTCACGGAACCGCTGGCGGTACATCTCGGGCGTGAGCCCGTATTGAGTGAGGAGGGCGGCCTTCATGTGGTCATAGGATGTCATCTGATGGTCCAGGAGTTGTAGCAGGGCGTTGCGTCCTTCGTTGACGAACCTCCCCCATAACCCGGCTCCCCAGTCACTTCGGGAAATCCGGTGGGAGGTCATGGCTATCTCGTAGGCTTTGAACCATTGCTGGATATCGTCGTTCCGATAATATTCTCTGACGACATCCTTGGGGATGTGGACTTTAGGGTCTGTAGTGCCAGGAGTGTTTGGGCGCTCGGGCACCCCGAGGTCTTTATTCTGTCTCCGAAGCTCTATTTCGGCGAGATTGCGCTCATGTTCGTAGGCCAGTTTTTTCTCTTCTAACTCTCTCTGTTGTTGCTTCTCTTCCCGCTCCTCTCGGAGCCGCAAGTGTTCCAATGTTATCTTTTGTTCCGCCAATTTCAGTTCTCCGTCCAACCGAAGTCGTGCCAGCTCTAATTCATGGAGTCTGCTTTTTTCTCGTTCTCTGATCTCCTCCGGAGTGGTGTTTGTTTCTGGCGCCTCGAGGCTTTGGTCTGGGGGTACGACCGTACCCGTCTCCGCCCAAGATTCTAGGGCTTTTTTGAAGTCGTCCTTCGTGCTTAGTCCGGTGGTAGCAATGCCTAGTTCTAGGCAGAACTGCTTTAGTTCTCTGTGGTTATACTCTTCTAATTTCTCCATCTGGAATTTTTCCGTGGATCCGCTCTCTTTGGTTGTCATTGTGGTTGAGTCGTGGGGTGAGTTACTCTCTGTACGATTACGCGTTGGTTCGGATCCCACCGCTGCCACCAATGTTAGGCGGAGACCGGGAGGGTCGGCCGAGGACAGGGGAGAGGCCTCCAGTGAGGACCGTCTCCAGCGATCGCACAGACAAGTAACTTCCCTCCCACAGTTGGACACCACACAAGGAGGAGGTCAACACTCTTTATATACGATTCTTGAAGCAAGGTTATCAACGATACAGTGAGATCAGGACACGAGGGTCCTCTGAATTCTAGTCTCTGAAGGGGAAAAGGTAGCGGGACAGTCTTGGTACCGGTTTGATACGGGTTGGCAAGATGGGTAGCTCACAATCCTCGAGCTCGGAGTTCTGGAAGGTCGTGCCGCGGCAGCGCCAGCTGGCTAGGATGATCAGTCTCACTTGAGGAGGGCCGCGGCAGCGCCGGCAGGCAAAGGCGATGGTTCACACAAGGATGGGCCGTGGCAGCGCCAGCAGGCCCCGACGAAGGTGTAGGTTGCAGAGGGCCGCGGCAGCGCCAGCAGGCAGGAACGATGCTTCACAAGGATGGGCCGTGGCAGCGCTAGCAGGTCCCGACGATGGTGTAGGTTGCAGAGGGCCGCGGCAGCGCCAGCAGGCAGGAACGATGCTTCACAAGGATGGGCCGTGGCAGCGCCAGCAGGTCCCAACGATGGTGTAGGTTGCAGAGGGCAGCGGCAGCGCCAGCAGGCAGGAACGATGCTACACAAGGATGGGCCGCGGCAGCGCCAGCAGGTCCCGGCGATGGTGTAGGTTGCAGAGGGCCGCGGCAGCGCCAGCCGGCAGGACGAAGGTTCACAAGGCAGGGCTGCGGCAGCGCCAGCAGTCCGTCAAGGATGAGTTCTTCAAGGTGTCTCTTGACTCCATGATACAACTGCCTTCCTGCTCTGGAGCTGCCCAAGTTAGATGTCCGGACCCTCGCACTTGGAGGTCGGGAGGTCCGGGATGAGGGAGTCCAGACACCCAGCAGGGGGGTGGAGCCAGCGCCCGGGGAGGCTGGGGGCGATCGGCACCTGGCGGGGGAGAGCCATCGACACTCCTTTCTCCCATTGACCTGCCAAGTGGTCTCTTCACCTCCCGGGTGGATGGTGGTGCCTCGATGTCGGGGCCTGGCCAGGCCCAGGGTTGGGGTCGAGCTGAGGCCACGCGGCCTCGTGGTGCAGTGTCCAAGATGGCGGCTGGGCCGGGGCCATGCTGCTGAAGGGGGCCCGGGCCAGCCGATGTCGTGGTGTTCGGGAGCAGGCGTCCCTTTGGGGACGGGTTGCGGGTTGCTTCTGTGGGTTGCCGGGGTGGTTCTTTGGGTGACACCGGGAGGGCCGGTGTTCGGGTTCTTATTATGCGGGGAGGGAGCGGCCCCTTCACGAGGCCTGTCCAACAATCATACATTAGAAATTACACTAACGTGTCTTGACTTTTCACTACTCTTTTCTCGAATCCTTGCACGTGTATTGGGGTCAAAGGCTATCTCTCTTAATTCATGTACACTTACATATTCAATTGTGATTCTTTACAGCCTTGAAAAAGCCCTGGCGCAAATCGCCATAGGGGCGAAACACGTGTCGGCTGTCCATATTTTCATCTACACAAATAAAGAGCAACTTTTCTACAAAATAAGGACTTTTTGATTCTGTTTATACAAATAAGGATTGAGCCTAAGGACATTAAGACCTAACACCTAACACACTCATTACCCCCTTCAAAACTTCATTGTGTTCTTGTGGGTGTCTGAGGGTATCTCTTCTGGAACTTGGTATTTGACTGTGTAGGCTGCTGGGTTACCTCTTGTTTGCTCCTGTCCGTCACTTTGCATACAGGAGTTTTGCTGAGGCTCTCCCTTTTTCTGCTTCGGCACACCTCTTTGATAGTTCCGCCTTCTTCACTAGCGCCACGACTTCCTTGACAGGGGCATCTCCTTTTACCCATAGTTTCTTTTGGATCGCTCGTCATGCAGTGTGCCAAATTTACACGTCACCGCCAGTTTCTGCAGGGCAGCTACGTATTAATCTATTGATTCGCTGCTGCTTTGTTTTCTTTGGAAAAAGTTGCACCTGTCTATTGCTATGCACACCACCGGGGGGTAGTGTGAGTCCAAATCCTCTAGCGCATATTGGAACTCATCTGTGTCGTTCGGGAGCCTGGTTTTCTTTACTAGGTTATCGAATACTCTGATGCCCTTGGGCAGAGGTTATGTAGCAGTATTCTTTTCCTCCTCGCACTGGAGAAATTGCCTTCTCACTCATCAGCTAAGGCCGATAGGTAGTTCAGAAAGTATCACATCCAGTCCTCCCAAGGCATTGCTGGCTCACCCCTTTTGGGCAGGAATGGGACCAGGTTGGTGAGGGATGATGTTTGCGCGCACATTCTCCTCCCTTCACGCTGGGCAGGAACTACTGGTGGACTCCCCGGGGCTTGTCTCTCTTCTGTTCTACTCGCCTGCGGTTGCGCAGGACTCCCTTCCCTGTCTCAGGATGAGCCTTGGAGCTCCAGCGCTGTGCCCTGTCAAGGTGGGGCTTGGGGTGCTGTGATCCCAGCAGGGGGCCACTTGTGTGCTTCTTAAACGATCCACGCTACACGGCCTGCCTTTCTTGCGAGCGATAACGGTTGCTACTTGCGTGGGCTGGCGTTAACTGTGTCTCTAGGGTGAGCCCACTATACTTGCTGCTGGTAGGTGCCTAGTTGTGGCTGGTGTGTGGAATCATTCATGTGGGCCCTGGGCCTGCTGTTGGCCCCGTGGTGTGTGTGGTACAGTCACTGTGTTCCTGCGGTTCTGCGCTGGAGTTGTGCCTCTCCTGCACTCTCCTGGGGAAACTTCGTCAGTGGCACAGTGTTTGGGGACTGCAGGGATGCCCCTCCTTCCTCGTGGTGATTCAAGCTCCTTTGCCACGATCGGAATGAAAATGTGGTGCTGGGCCGGGTCCGGTGCCACAGAGAATGGTGCGGTGTCTCACAGCCTCACCGCCAGTTTATGGAAGTCCATTTATACAAAGACTCAGACACGTGTATTTTGTTTAAATTAGATTTTATCTCCCGAGCACCCAGAAACGCGACCTGCCACTTGCGCTACTCGCGGCTTCTCAAAATGGCCGCCGGCACGTTCCCACAATGCAATGGTGCACGCTTCAAGCAACTAGAGCGCGTCACCACAATGCACACCAAAATAATTCCAAATACAATATTTACGTTTTGCTGTCTCCTACATTCTACAGTATTTAATTTCCAGTAACGGATCAGTTAACTCGTGGGGTTTTCACAGTTTCCTAAACACAAACAAAAATAGAGTTGTTTTGATTAAAATGTACATTCAACATTAGCGTTTCGCGTGCAACTGCCTAAATAACACCTATGCGGTGAAAGCAAAGAGTACTACAGATTACAGAACGTTAGCGTACATGGGACCTCAACAAGGGAAAGACTTGTGCGTGTTTCATAATAGGTGATGAACAGCACGATCTTTTTTCCCTCTTGCGGCAACACAGTATGAACAGCCACCTTCTTTCCACACCTAATATGGCCGCCACTTCAGTTCAGCACTCGAAATGCAACCTTCGACACTGCCCTAATGAACACGCTTCGTGGTGTTCCTGCCTCGCGAGTTCATTGTTCTGCGACTAGCTGAGCTGACACATTTTATGTTGTGCACAGAATTGGCGGAGGGATGAAGTGCCCTGTTCATTGCTCTGCTCCAGGCCTGCACAGCAGCAGGTATAGAGGGGTAATCTATCAGCCGTGAGTGTCTACAAAATGTAATTTTCTAGACAACAGACTTAAAGTAAAGATTTAACATGCCCTCCATCAAGCATGATGAAAGGGGCGACCACTCGGTCCCCCCGAACGTATGGTTGGGTGCCCCGATCCTCCCGGGAAACCATTTTGGGCGGGGGGCGTGGCTCGGCTGGTATGCCCGAAGCGGCGTAGCCGGGGCGCGCCTTTTTCCTGCCCAAGAGGGGTTTTCCTAGACACCTACACCGAAGACCACGCCCAGGAGGCGTACCGAAGGAGGGTACACGCCCTCCCGCAGAAGAATAAATAGAGCGGGAATCCGAAGAAGCGTCCTCTTGTTCCTGTGCTCTGAAGGCTGCACCCACTCGTTGCTCGTGAGCCCTCGACAGAACAAGCGCCAATTTTGAGAACTTGTAATCTTGTTGTTTCTCTTTCAGTTATTTGGAGTTGAAGAGTCCAGGACCTCGTTGATCGGCTAGGAGCAGAATACTCGAAACCATGGCTGGCAAGAAAGCAGGAAAGGGTTCCGAGACGGACAAGGTGCTACGCCTATTGTCGAACCGGATGGCTTGCATGGACCGAAAACTCGGACAAGTCCAATCGATTGGTCGAGGTTTGACGGAGGTCAAAAAACAGCTGGCTGCACTGAGCAACCCCGGTAACCCTAAGAAGGTAATAGGCCTGGCCTTGCCGGGAATCGTCCCAGAGGGTAGAGGGAAGCGGGTCAAGAGGAGGGCGGTTTTGGGGGAGGTCCCGGTTCCAGAGGTACCCCCAGTCGCCCCCATCATGCCGGCAGACAACCCGGTACCAAACCCAGATGTGGGTCAGCCGATCCCGGTTGTGATTACCCCCACTGATGATGAGGAGATGCCTCCCGAATTGGCCATCCAGTTGGCAGCATGGCTCAAGAAAAAAGCAGGGGGGCAGTGGCCCCTGGAGACCCGGCCGAGGAGGCCAGACTACTAATCGAGCAATTGCGGCAGTCGAGTGATGTCGTAAAGGCGAATGTTCTTCTTGTTTCCCCACAGGTGGCACCGGTAGGACCTGCAGTTGGTCACGAGAAGACGGCGGGAACAACGGCCGAACCTGGTAAGCTCGCATTGCCAATGGCGGGGGAGGGTTCATTACCCTCGAGGCGGGAGAAGGTGGCACAGCACATCCTTATGGCCACGAAAGAGTTAATATGGGGAGACAAATATGTTAACATGTTTTCATTATTGACTGACCATCGCGAGATGGAATATGCTAAAACCCAGAAAGATTTGTGGCACCCGAGCGTCTGGCGCGCAAAGATGGCGGAATTCAGGGTGGATGAGACAGTGACAAACTGGGTTAAGGCCTTTTCGATATTTACTGCAGTTATCGGGGAACGTAAACCCGAGCTGATGACTGAGTTAACTTGCTATCAAAATCGTATTATGGATTTTTATTCAATGTATGAGGGGAAGGAATGGAAAGGTTATGATATGAAATTCCGGAAAGCAAAAGAATACGATTCTAGTTTGACTTGGGATTGCCTGGACTCGGTGTCATGGCACAAACAGCTCCTGCCAGGGGCGGCAGGTACGCCAGGCGGGAGTGGGTCAGGGTTCGCCCGCTAAAAGCCCGCTGTGCCCTTTCGAGCGGGCGCCGGTGGGGATTACCAGCCCAAGACCGGCGGGAATGGCGGCAAGCGTGGGGTTTGTTGGGGCTTCAATCAAGGCAACTGTAACAGACCGCAGGGAACATGTAGGTTCAGGCATGCGTGTGCGGGCTGTGGGAATTCCTCACACCCAGAGAGTACATGTAGATCTAAAAATAGCGGGACGGGAGGTAAAGGCGGGTCTAAGCAGGAGTGAGGTAGAAAGTTGTGACCGATTGCCTACACCCATTGATATCATGGCTCTGACTCCTTGGTTGAACAAATACCCTGATCATGTATCCGCTGGGGTGTTGAGGAAGGGATTCTTACATGGCTTCCACATCCCGGCGGGGGATTTTCGGGGGGACTCCTTTTGTAAAAACCAGTTATCGGTACAGCACAACCCAAGCGTGGCAGAGAAGAAAATTGCAAAAGAAGTCAGCTTGGGGCCGTTAGGGGTTGTCCCGAAGAAAGACCCAGGGGAGTTTAGACTTATTCATAACCTGTCTGCTCCAAGGGGTTCCTCAGTGAACGAGGCCATTGACCCAGAAGTTTGTTCAGTGCGGTACGCATCGTTCGATGATGCCGTGGCCATGTTAAATCACCTGGGCCCCGGGGCGCTGATGGCGAAATCAGATATCGAATCAGTGTTCCGGTTGCTCCCGGTACACCCACAGGATCAGCGCTTGCTAGGTTTTGCATTTCAGGGGAGTTATTACATGGATAAATGAATGCCTATGGGTTGCTCCATTTCTTGTGCCTATTTTGAAATGTTCAGCTGTTTTTTAGAGTGGGCATTCACCGAGGCCACAGGGCATAGGCATGTTATGCAATATCTAGATGACTTCCTGTTCTTGGGAGCAGCCGGCGACACAAAATGTGCGCAGGCGCTGCATGACTTCTGCATCCTCATGAGGGAGTTTGGAGTCCCATTGGCACCAGGTAAGACGGTTGGACCATCTACCTCACTGGAGTTTCTGGGAATTGAGCTCGATTCTGTGGAGGGATGTTTCCGTTTACCGATGGAAAAGGTGGCCAAGTTTAGGGCTTCCTTGACGCAATGCCTGGGCAAGGAGAAAGTGACCCTGCACCAGTTACAACAAACAGTGGGTCAGCTTAACTTTGCCTTGAGGGTGATACCAATGGCCCGCCCCTTCTCACGCTCTATTGCACAAGCTATGGTTGGTCTCAAGGAGGGACACCACCGTACGAGACTCTCGGCAGAGGTTCGCCAGGATATGCGCATTTGGTTGGCATTTCTGGCGGACTTCAACGGTCGAGTCGTGTGGAACAAGCCGCCAGCGTCTTCAGATGAACTAGGTCTGTGGACTGACTCAGCGGGGAGCGTGGGATTTGGCGCCATCTTTGGTAATCGATGGTCGGCGCAAACATGGCCGACGTGGTGGCACTCCAGCGGTCTCACAGGTAACATTGGGTTCTTGGAGTTATTCCCCATTTGGGTTGCTCTGATGGCATGGCCAGACGACTTCAGGGACCGCTCAGTGGTGTTTTGGTCTGATAATATGACTGTTGTCAAATGCATTAACCAACAGGCAGCACGCTGCAAATGGATCTTGAGATTGTTGAATGAGGTTGTGCTGCTCTGCATGAGACTAAATGTACAGTTCAGGGCGAAACATGTGCCAGGCATACTGAATCATGCAGCTGATGCACTCTCTCGTTCACGTATGCAGGCGTTCAGGGGTTATCTACCTACAGCGGACCTAGTGGCGTCACCATTCCCCGAAGCACTATGGCTAATCGGTGCCCCGGATTACAAGACCTCATAGCAGCAAGCTTAGCCCCCAGGACAAGGAAGGCATACGTAGGAGCGTTTCATTCCTATTGCACATTTTTGGGTTAAACAGGGAGTCAGAGCTGGGGTCAGGAGGAATCCTTCCTGGGGTTCCTGGTAGCGCTGCACAGAGAAGGCCGAACAGCGGCAACGGCCAGTAGGCATAGGGCGGCCATTTCATTCATGGCGCAGGTGCATGGTATAAAAGACCCAACGGGTACCTTTTTGGTTAAGAAGGCCCTTCGCGGCTGGCAGCGCCTCAAGGGTCGCAAGCAAGATGCGAGGCGCCCGATTGGCTTAGACAGGTTGTCTTTACTCGTAGCGAAACTAGACGAGACGTGCTCCTCCCATTTCGAAGCAGTTCTGTTCCGGGCAGCTTTCGCATTAGCATTCCATGGGGCTATGCGGGTGAGCGAACTGGTCGCAAGGAATAAGAAAGACGTTGAGGGAGGCTTGTGCAGGGATCACGTCCAAATTAGGGGTGATTCGATGGTGGTCTCGATAGCCAGGTTTAAGACCGACCAGGGGGCTATGGGAAATAGTGTTGTCGTGCAGCGCGAGCGAGGGTTCCCCACGTGCCCGATAAAGTGTATAGAGGAATACTTGGCACTAAGGGCGGCTACATGGGGGGGGGAGTTTGCTAAGGCACAAGGATGGCACCCCACTGACGAGGTTTCAGTTCCAGAGGGTGCTAGCACTGACAATCGCTGCTGCGGGCATGAACCTGTGCGATTTTGGGACCCACTCCTTTAGGATAGGGGCTGCTACTGAGGCTACAGCCAGGGGTCAGAGTGCGGAGGAAGTGAAACAGTTGGGATGATGGTCCTCGAATTGCTTCAAAAGGTATGTGCGATTGCACATGTTGTAAAGATCAATTGACATGCACTCACGCTTCTTGTCTTTTGTTTGAATTACAGTTTCGCGAGCCTGTCACGCGGGGCGGAATTTGCAGTCGACCCAGCACCAGGAGACCAGCGGTCAAGGATCACCGTCTGGAGAGAGAGTGGTATGGGTCGTGGGCCACTCATATGTGAGGTGCGCCGGGGACGTATTCAAAGCAGGTGACACGACTCACGCAGCTGGGGAATATGGGTACAGAGTGGCCTTCCATGGGAAGGGCGGGCTCTGTTTTGACCAATTCGAATCATTTTTTGAGGGTCTCTTAGGGCGGCAAAGGTCACCGCCATCTGTAGTCATAGTACACCTGGGGGGCAATGACTTGGTGACACTGGGTAGACGGGTGTTGTTTGAACAAATGTTGCCTGCTGTTAGCTGGTTGGCTAAAAGAATCCCGGGGTGCACGATTGCCTGGTCTCACATGATTCCCAGGAAGGTATGGCGGGGGGGCCTTTCGGTGTCAGCACTGAACCATTCGGTGAAAAGGGTTAACAATACAGTTGGTAAATTGTTTCGCTCTGCGCAGTTGCATAGCATTCCTCATGGGTGTATTCGGGGTGATCACATGTATCTGAATGATGGGGTTCATCTGTCCAGGGAGGGGAATGATTTACTCATAGGAGACTTCATAGCATGGCTAAGGGGTTTGAGGAAGCATGAGCTTTAGGAGGAGATGGGGGGGCCGGATAGTCGGTCAACTATCCGGCCTGTGGCGGTAAGGTCATGATCGGTGAGCAGTAATTTCAAGGTCCCTAGAGGGGGGCGCCACCCAGAATGGATGGGAGCGCCCGGGGGGAGGCGGCCATTGGCCCCTTCCACGGGGAGGCGGCACCCACTAAGGATGGGTCGCCTAGGGGGAGACGGCCATAGGCCCCTCCCAGGGGGGAGGTGGCTAGATGCCCCTCCTACGAATTTCCCGGGGGCCGGATATCCGCGACGGCGGATAGAGAGTGTGGCAATGGGGGGGAGTCCACGCTGTCCTTCCTACAGATACCTCACACGGGAACTCGGATGACCTTTAAGATGGCGTCGAGTGGAAAGGGGGCCCCCACCACGACAAGGGAAGTTACAGTTGGCAATGAGGGTAGAGTCCTCTGTGCATGCGCCACTCACACCGTGAGGGCGAGAGTTTTGGTAGTAGGGAACTGATACCGGTTAAGACCTTGCCGTTGGCCCTTAATGCTAGGATGTACAATTTTAATTTAGAATGTATGCATTTTCAGGATGTTAGACTCGGCTAGGAAACCTTTGTATTAGAGATCTGTTAAGGTTAGCCAAAGAACATGTCTTCATCGAAATGTAATACATGTAAAATTGTACATAATGATGAAACTTTTATTTAATGTTTTAAGTTTTGTTTCATATTTTAATAAATACGGCCGGGAGGGTGACTCCCTCCCGCCTTCCAAAAGTTCTAAACCTGTGTCCGACTTCCCATCCTTGGGGATTGTGTTGAGAGGGGGTGGCGGGCATCCCGGCCATATGGAAAGGGGCGACCACTCGGTCCCCCCGAACGTATGGTTGGGTGCCCCGATCCTCCTGGGAAACCATTTTGGGCGGGGGGCGTGGCTCGGCTGGTATGCCCGAAGCGGTGTCCGGGGCGCGCCTTTTTCCCGCCCAAGAGGGGTTGTCCTAGACACCTACACCGAAGACCACGCCCAGGAGGCGTACCGGAGGAGGGTACACACCCTCCCGCAGAAGAATAAATAGAGCGGGAATCCGAAGAAGCGTCCTCTTGTTCCTCTGAAGGCTGCACCCACTCGTTGCTCGTGAGCCCTCGACGGAACAAGCGGCAATTTTGACCCACCCACCAGCCCCTTATGGCAATGTTTGGTTAAATAAAGTTTGGCTGAGATAGGCCTTTTTTCCTTTGTAGAGAAAGTGTAGGAATGTTTAAGATAAGGATGTGACTTCTGCCTGTAGGATAATGTTTTTCTTTGTAGAAGAGAGCATTTGATGGCACATCAAGGCTATGTCAGAATTTTCCTTCCTTAGTAGGTAAAGAACTGTCGTATTTATTTGTTGGTCGGGCGGTAAGGTCATGATCGGTGAGCAGTAATTTCAAGGTCCCTAGAGGGGGGCGCCACCCAGAATGGATGGGAGCGCCCGGGGGGAGGCGGCCATTGGCCCCTTCCACGGGGAGGCGGCACCCACTAAGGATGGGTCGCCTAGGGGGAGACGGCCATAGGCTCCTCCCAGGGGGAGGTGGCTAGATGCCCCTCCCACTAATTTCCACTAGAGTCCACGCTGTCCTTCCTACAGATACCTCACACGGGAACTCGGACGACCTTTAAGATGGCGTCGAGTGGAAAGGGGGCCCCCACCACAACAAGGGAAGTTACAGTTGGCAATGAGGGTAGAGTCCTCTGCGCATGCGCCACTCACACCGTGAGGGCGAGAGTTTTGGTAGTAGGGATCTGACACCGGTGAAGACCTTGCCGTTGGCCCTTAATGCTAGGACGTACAATTTTAATTTAGAATGTATGCATTTTCAGGATGTTAGACTCGGCTAGGAAACCTTTGTATTAGAGATCCGTTAAGGTTAGCCAAAGAACATGTCTTCATCGAAATGTAATAAATGTAAAATTTTACATAATGACGAAATTTTTATTTAATGTTTTAAACTTTGTTTCATATTTTAATAAATACGGCCGGGAGGGTGACTCCCTCCCGCCTTCCAAAAGTTCTAAACCTGTGTCCGACTTCCCATCCTTGGGGATTGTGTTGAGAGGGGGTGGCGGGCATCCCGGCCATATGCAGCAGTGACGCTTTAAAACTCATTCCCTGAATCTCAGCAGACCCTCTCGCCTGCAAAGGGCCTGTAAAAAGTGTAATGGCATCACAAGACATAGATCATCTTTTAAAGATGCTACCTGTAGCGCCAATTTTAAATGTGGACATTGTCTGTGTTATAAATAATTTATCAAACACCTTTTCAGAATACCCTTCCGCGCCGAGATATTTATTCCGGCCTTTACGGCTCAATTCCTAAGGCGCTTCTTGATAGATCCGTTATTGGTCAATTTACGGACCTTGGGGGTCCACTTGGTCCCCTCAAGTGCGGCGCTACAGCTGTGGTGACCATTATGGGAGTGATACGCGGCTCTCGGCGTCTCTTCCAAGTGTTGGTCATTTGTCTTGCGGTGGTAAACAGCTCTGCACATGGGAGCCTGGGGACACATTGCAGGCTGCAGTGATGGAGGTGACCAGATAGCTCTATAAAGCGATGCTTGGCAGGGCTGCCTGGTGTTACAGTCCATCACTCTCCCTGTAATCTCATTTAAGGTGGAAGCCCCAGCGACCCCCACATTTTTTATTCCCGGCCAGCTTCTGCCCGGCCGCCATAAACTATGTTCTGCTTCTGTTGTAAAGACTACTTTCTTTCACGGATTGTTTTGCATTCCGTATTGTAGACTCCATCCTTAGTACTTATTTCTTGCCCAATAAGGCTTTTTTTTTTGTGTACATCTAATTTTTCAAGAAAGGGTAGCCCTCTACTTTTAAATGTCTTTAGAAACAGTGCAGTATATTCTTTCAGACCACTAGATATCTAGTTTATTCACAGAAAACGGATTTTTTAAATGACCTTTTTAATATAAATAATGCAAACAGCTTCTTACCTCTCATGACCTCAACTTGCCACCTCTCTCCGATCCTACCTCTACATCTCTAGCCCTCAGTCAGCTATCTGGCCCTCTCTTCTCCACAAGGGGCTATCTCTCTCTCTCTCTAGTATATATATATACTTTCTCTTCTTTCTGCATCTTGCTGCTCTGTTTGCATCTTAACCCCCTTCATTTCTCTTTAATTTACTTCACCTCCCTCTTAATTTCATCTCTCTTTATCTTACCCTTTCTTTCATTTTTGCCATCTATACCTTACCTTTCTATACCTCTCGCATGCCTCTTTCCACCTCACCATTCTCTTTCATTTCTCTCTCTGCCTCACAACTCACTGCCTCATCTCTCTCTTTCCCACCTCTCATACACTATCTAGCCTCTCAATTTACCTCACGTATTGGCCTTCTATGTCTTTCTTTTTATTGATGTCCTCTTTCCCTGTCCTTTCCCATTATTTGATTTCTTTCTCTCTACAATGCTCTCTCTACCTCTTCCACTCCATCTACCACTCCCGTTGATTTCATCTCTCTTTCTATCACCTTCACTGTTTCCATTCACTCTCTCCGCTTCCAATGTCCTGCTCCTTTAATACATCTGTCTTACCTCTGTCTCTCTCCCTATTTCACCATTCTCTACTTCTCCCTCGCCCTTCCTTTGAATTAGCCTCATCCCTCTACCTCATCTGCACCTCTTTTCTCTCTACTTCTCATATCTTTCTATTTTTCATCCCACCGGCTCTACCTGCCTCTGTGCCTCGCTACTTTGTTTACCTGACCTGTCATTCTGTACCTCACCTTTCTATTTGTGTTATCTCAGTACAACTCACCTCTCTTCCTATCTTATTTCTCTCTAGACCTTCCCCCTCGGGTTGGCACCTACGTTACCAGCCCACATTTAAAACTGCATTCCAGGCCTCTAAAAACAAGCATTGGCATAGCCAATAGGTCTCACCTTTGGGACCTTAGATTTTTTTGTGCCATGCAACAGTTGATGTTGTTGCACCAAGGATATTGTGCTGCATAAATAAATACTTATACGGTCCAAGAAGTGAGACCTATTGGCTATGTCAATCCTGTGTTTCTGCACACGAGCTTTTTTTCGCTCTCCTTTTCTAACTTACTAGAAACAAGCACAACCAACGAGTGGGGGTAGGGGCAGGAGAGCAAGCAGAAGCAACCAGGGGCAGGGGCAGGAGAGCAAGCACAACCAGCGAGGGGGGTCAGGGGCAGGAGAGCAAGCACAACCAGCGAGGGGGGCAGGGGCAGGAGAGCAAGCAGAAGCAACCATGGGCTGGGGCAGGAGAGCAAGCACAACCAACGGGAGGGAGGAGAACAAGCACAACAACGAGGGGGGGACAGGGGCAGGAGAGCAAGCAGAAGCTACCAGGGGCAGGAGAGCAAGCACAACCAGCGAGGGGGGGCAAGGGCAGGGGCAGGGGAGCAAGCACAACCAGCGAGGGGGGGCAGGGGCAGGGGCAGGGGAGCAAGCACAACCAGCGAGGGGGGCAGGGGCAGGAGAGCAAGCAGAAGCAACCAGGGGCTGGGGCAGGAGAGCAAGCACAACCAACGGGAGGGAGGAGAACAAGCACAACAACGAGGGGGGGACAGGGGCAGGAGAGCAAGCAGAAGCTACCAGGGGCAGGGGCAGGAGAGCAAGCACAACCAGCGAGGGGGGGCAAGGGCAGGAGAGCAAGCACAACCAGCGAGGGGGGCAGGGGCAGGAGATAAAGCAGAAGGAACCAGGGGCAGGGGCAGGAGAGCAAGCACAACCAACGGGGGGCAGGAGAGCAAGCACAACAAAGAGGGGGGGACAGGGGCAGGAGAGCAAGCACAAGCAACAAGGGGGGCAGGAGAGCAAGCACAAGCAACGAGGGGCAGGGGCAGGAGAGCAAGCACAAGCAACAAGGGGCAGGGGCAGGGGCAGGGGAGCAAGCACAAGCAACGAGGGGCAGGAGCACTATCAAAATGTAACTCTCCAATGGCTATAAAAGAAAAGCGCTGATGAAATTCACACCCTCCCATATTATGGCAAACTCTCTTCCGTTTAAAAAGCGACACAAAGAGCAGAATATAGCAATCTGTATTACCCATTTTGAGACAAGATCTGCACCCCACAAATGAAAGCTCTGTAAGTTAAAGCACCATATGTTCTAAAATTGAACTTGCTGGCGCAACTTTACACATCGCACACTGTTTACATTATCGGCAGTGGGCGTAAGATGGTGTAAACACGCATAGAAAATAAGGGCATAATATCAGCTGTTGCACTGCCAGCACAATCTATGTTGGGCAGTAGTTGGTATCAGCCTGCATCCACGCTCTGCACTTTTCATGGCCCCTAGAGAGTACAATACATAGGGCCTGTGCAATGAGTAAACAACACCAATCCCCCCCCCTTCCAGAAAGATGCCACAGAGGGGTTATCTGTTAGTAAAGCAGATGCATTTCACACAAATACCCGTGCCCTCACTCTCTTGCCCCACACATGGCATCGAGACAACTATGGCACGTGATGGGTTTAGCTACAGTCTAGATTTCCTACAACCGCATCCCAGAAATTTCGGAGCAAGCTAGCATACCGCGTGAGGCCTTCATAAGTGCATTACAGATTCAAATCCCTTTCAAGAAGCAGGGCACACAAAAGGCTGACAGCTCTTAACTGAAAGCGAATGGCTTCGCCTGCAGTATTTCCCAGGTAGCCTTTCCAGTAGAGGTTCATGAAATTACATTTCCATCTTGAAATATTTCTGAGTTCTCAGAGATTACTCTATGAAAGAAATAGGCCTGGAAGCAGGAACACAAAAGAGAAACACATTGATGTTTAAACAACTAAAAGCAAGCGTAAGGGGTAGCGCAACAGAAGATGAGGAATGAGAAACAGGCTCTGGAGAAAACATGGTTTATTTTCCCTTGACCTGAAGAGGGGCAGGCTCAAATGATGAAGCATGACACCTAGCTTGCTAGGTGTGTGAGAGCCCTAGTTCCAACGAGGAAAACTCCCTCTCCTGCACACACACATTGGCGATCCTTCTAGATTTCTTTACCAGACCGTGTACATCCCCCTTTTACTTCACTCAATCTGAGGAACTTTGTATTTTTGCCTTGCTATTTCAGTCTTACGGGCCTGTACACTGTACCTCTTTAACTAGCCCCAAGTCCCCTTCTTTTGGTCTTACATATCCAGCACGGGGTTCACCCAGTGGGACGTTCCTACTAGGTTACCAAGGGATCACTTTTGGATCTTTCTTGGCCCACATTTTTGATACACTTCAATTCAGATGGCTGGAACTCGCTCACCACCTTAAAAAAGAGAATGGGTCAAGAGCACCCTCCATGGTGCATTCATGACCGAATACCTGCGAGCAAAGATTACTCCTCCAGGTTTTATTGTCAATACTTTCCCTAGGCTCTTCCTAGACAACCTCACATTCAAAAAAGAATGGTCCCTAGGGACTGGTTGGTTTTAATTGTCAACACTGCAAAAAGGCTAGCAGACGCTCTTCTGGTCAAAATCCAGATTGAAGAGGGAGCACTGAAAACTGTGGTTCAACTAACCACTTACAAACCTAAGCTTGCGGAAATCAATATGGAAATCTCCGATAACAAAGACCACCTAATGAAACAGAAGATTAGCAAGCTTGAGAAAGATATCAAGAAATTTTCAGTAGAAAAAGTTTATCCCTGTTGTTGTGATTCACCGTGTCCGCAGCTACGCCACCGCTCAGCCTACACTTTGCCTCATTACTAATTGGATGGCTACACGCTGCTATTGCCGATAACTGGAGCCTCTCTTGCCCGCCTCAAACAATACTGATGATTTGACTTGGTGTTTCCCAATTTCCCATTCCACTTTAAATAGGACCCAATCGGTGTCCTTTTCCCCTCTAGGTTGCTGCAGCACTCCTGCTCCAAGTTATTGCACGTCTTCCCAGGCTCCTGTAACTCTTCCAGCCCTTAAAGCTCATGCTACACAACTCCCGCACTAGACTCCTGTTTCTGCTTCCTTCTGGTCTGCATCTTCTAGCGCTGCTCTTTAAGAAACTTCCAGGAGCACGTTCATCCTTCAGGTGCCTGCAACACTTGCCTTTTGCCTGCTTATTGCAACCCTTCTCTTCTTCCAAACTCCTGCGGTGCTGCTCGCCCTGCAGTAGTCTCCTACTTTTAGGTTCCTGCATCTAGTCCCTCCTTCCAGGATCTTATAGTACTTTCATCTCTCCAGGTTCTTGCAAGGTGTCCTAATACATCTAGCCTTCCGAAGCATCCATTGTCTCTAAGTTCCTACTACAAAGCTTCCATCTATTCAGGTGTCTGCACCATTGATCTACCCGCAGGTTCCTGCAGAACTTCAGATACCATGGAACAGATTTCCTTCAAGCTCTCAATTCAGTGTCCCACCAGCTTCTCCTTTCAGCACATCCTCCTTCCTGTCTTTTCCAGGCACTCTCTTCAAACACAGATGTTATCCATGCACAGGCTGTGTTCAGTCTGCTCTCCTAATCATTCAGCAGCAGAAGCGTAAGAACAATAGTGTAGTGTCACGGGGGCCCAGATTCGCAAAGAATTTCTGTTATCTCTGCATTTTACTATTCATCTAGCAGAGTGGGTACCCGTGTTGCTTGCTTCCATTAGCACTCTTCCTTGAAACCCCTCCCAAACACCCCTCAGGATAGAAGCACTTGCCCAGGCAAAATCATGCCTTCATTTTAGACCTCTTCAATTTCAAACTTCACCAGCCGCCACTGGCATTAGATGCAACCATTATCAGGCTGACAGCTTTAGAACCATCTCCATTTAAGGTTAAATATATATATATTCCAGTTTAGAAAAACAGCAGTCGAAAGTAAAGATAGAATATCTATATGATTGCAATATAAAGGAAGTGAAGCAACTTGTCTGGGCATAGTCTGCTTGCACTACTCTGCCCCGCCCCCAACGGACCTCCTTTGCAAAAGAATGATTAGTCTACCAGGCAGGGACTAGGCTGTCTCTGAAATATACAGTGGTTCAATGCCTCAAAAAGAGGAGATGTGTTTAGGTGAGCTTGAATGGCTGAAAATATAAATTAGCCCTAAGGTGTTATTATGGAACAACATTAAAGTTTGGCGAAACATTTGCATGAGGTCTTTGTAGAGTGCACATTTGGAACTGTTTTTTTTCAAGGAGCTCTCAAATGTATGGAAGGGAAATGTGGGCTAATTGTCTAGGATCACACCATTCACTCGTGGGAAAGCTTGTTTGATCCCAGGTCCCATTGTCTGCTATTAAGCCACTAAAAGGGTACCTCTTTAATTCCTCCATTTTACAGGGGTGGAACTGGCAGAAACCATGTCAAACCTCATCTTGGGCCCGATTCACAGAATGAACTTAAGACTCAATCCTAAACTTACTACTGTTTTGGTATTCACAGAATGCACTTACTACTTTTGGCATTCACAGAATGAACTTACTACTTTTGGTATTCACAGAATGAACTTACTCATATTGGTATTCACAAAAGTTAGGACTCCTAACTTTGGGACTCCTAAATGCCTTCTGTGAATATCGAAAGTCCTAAAATTGGGATTTTTCTCAATTTAGTAGTAGTAACGTTAGTGCTCCTAACTTTAGGACTCCTAAATGCCTTCTGTGAATACCGCAAGCCTTAACATTAGGATTTATCGCAGTTTAGGAGTCCTAAAGTTAGGAGTCCTAACTTTACTACTCATAAATTGAGAAAAATCCTACCTATAACCTCTTCGCCGCTAATGACAAGGGTAACTCGTCATGGACTTTCCATTGATTTCAATGGAAATTACAGCACCAGAGTAATTGTACCTTAGCAGCCAAGTGGTTAAGACTTTCGGTATTCACAGAAGGCATTTAGGAGTCCTAAAGTTAGGAGTCCTAACGTTACTACTACTAAATTGAGAAAATCTTAATTTTAGAACTTTCGGTATTCACAGAAGGAATTTAGGATTCCTAAAGTTAGGAGTCCTACCTTCTGTGAATATCGAAATGAGTAAGTTCATTCTGTGAATACCAAAAGTAGTAAGTGCATTCTGTGAATGCCAAAAGTAGAAAGTTTATTCTGTGAATACCAAAAGTAGTAAGTGAAATCTGTGAATACCAAAACAGTAGTAAGTTTAGGATTGAGTCTTAAGTTCATTCTGTGAATCGGGCCCCTTGTTTTGGTCTCAAGGGTCCAAGAGCAGCTCGTGCTTAGCCAGAAGGAGGCATCTGGGTCGAGCCTTCAGCGGTTCGCCTGCTGCTTTTTCATATGCAGCGTAGGTAAAAATTGAGTCCTGAATCATAGTACAGAGTTGTGGGGCATATTAACAACAGCCAATGATAATCATCGCTGGCCGTGCTTAGTGATAATTTTATTATCGCAGGCTATCTCTGGTATTTATCGCCCTGGTAGTGCGTAATTCACAACGCGTTACTCCAGGGCTATATTGGTGATGGTGAGGTTATCTCCCTTTTGCAGGGTACATCGCATCAGCATAATCCACCCCCTATGTTAGGGATGGCTAAGTCAGGATCTTAGCAGACATTAGATTTTGGCAAAAACAGCCGTTTTCACCAAAATCTTATTTGTGTTAAAATCATGTGGGCTGCCTTGTAAATATCGTGATGTGAACATCAGCGTTATTTGCAAAGTTGTCCATTCGCGGTACGCCCAGTGACGCCCACTTTGCATCTCATTGGAGATGCAAAGGGAGGCGTTGGGAAAATGGGTGCTAAAATGCGATTATGCATGTTAGCACCCTCTTGTAAATAGGGCACTGGTTTTATCTCCGCTTTTTTGGCTTTGTAAGCCAAACAAGCGGAGATCAAGCCCTTGTAAATATGCTCTGTATCTTTTCAATCCACTTGTCAGATACTGAAGTCAAACAGGGCATTTAACAGGCTTTGTGAAGGCATGACCCACGGGGTCCCCCTGTTAGCATGAAGGATATCTCTGGGAGTGCGTCCCCTCAATTTCTTGCATTTAACGTAAATTTAAAAAAACTAATGCTAATCTAGGTTCTCTTTCCATTGCCCTCCATCCTGCAGTTTCCCCTCAATATGCCATGGGAGGACCATTGCTGTTTGTCTTGTTCTAAATAAAGATTCAGGAAGCCCAGTGATAAACAGAAGAGCGTTCTCAGAGCCCTTCTCTTACTGCATCTGACCTTCAGGACATTTCAACTGCCCCAGGATACTGACAAACAATGTGCCCATTGAAATGTTCGGACTTACAGTGTGATTGTCTGAAAATCCAATGAATTGTTACTGTAGGATAGTAGGGTCTACTACCCATGGTCACCCCCACTTTTTGCTGTGATTCTCTAGTTTTTTTACTTTACTGTGGCTGTGGGCCTGCTAATCAGAACCACAGCCCAGCTGTTCTCTCTCTAAATCAATAATCCATGTACGTTAGGTACATACCAGATTGGTTACTGGGTCACTCTTGTGAGCCCCTGTATAGTGTACCATAGGTACCCAGCGCATAGGTGTACCCTAGGCCTACCAAGGGCTGCAGCATGTATTTTGCCACCCCTGGTTTGCCTTCCAAGTGACACCACAGGTCTGTTCACACAGCCTGGGTAAGGTGGTGTAATCACCACTTACTTAGATATAGTATACCTATATCTACCTTTATATATAGACACATATACACCTTTAAGCCACTCCTATGGTAGGCCTCGACAATCCTGGAGGCAGAGAGCTTGGTTTTATGTGAGAGGAAGCCCTGGCATGAGCTGAGCCCCTCTGCAGCTTTCTGAACCATCTCCTTATAGCTGTTCTATGATATAGCCATACCATATATACTTAAGTGCATTATAATCCTTGCGGTTAATGCTAACTTTGGTTTGGATTTATCAAAACATGTTGTGTAAGGTGTCAAACACTTTGGAATACTACCCCGCCCCGCCAATTCTGGCGGCGGGGGTAGCATACCACCCTTCTAGAGCAAAAAGACATGTTAGTTATTGATTTACCGGGTTAAAGTTAAACAGAGCCTCAGCATCACAAAATGGATGCTGCTGCCACAGACACGAGTCTGACCTCCTGCTGCTGGACGAAGCTCCGGCAAGGGAGGCCTGGACAATACGTTTCCTGTCCCGGGAGGTGCTGGCACCTCCACAGACAGGGGTTTTGTGTATTGGGGCAGGGAGGGCTGCATTCAGTGAATGCATCTAGACACTGCCTGGGGCACACAAGGTGCTCCATGCATAGCCCGGTTCAAACTAGTTGCTGGGGCACCCCAGCACCAGCTCTGGTGCAACACTGGACAAAGGGAATGGGGTGTAACTCCCCCTTCCCAGGTCCACCCATAGGAGGGACCTAGTCAGGTAATCCAGCCCCCATCCTTCGTGTAAGTATAGGAGCTGTGTCCCCAGGACTTTAGATTATCCTGGACGAATCTTTGTAAGACATATCTTGGGCCTTCCACATTCCATTCTGACTGGAAGATGGAATACATCTCCCTTGTGGTCAAGGAGTGACCACCCTGTGCAAAAAGGCACCAACAGCAACTTCGCTGGTCTGCAGTTTCAAGGCTCCCGTCGGAACCCAAAGACTCTGGGACTCAAGAACTGGACTTTCAGACTTATCTGACCCCGATCCACATCCACAGCAAAGCTAAGACCTGTGGCGGAAACAAGAGAAGTGGGACCGGACATCTTGGTTATCCTGCATTTTGCTACCTGCATTCCTTTCCTGAAGCCTCACTAAATTGTGCATTGGGGTGCGAGAAGCCCCAGATCCGAGCACCATTTGAACCGAAGCTCAGGCCCCCACACTCCGCGAGTGTCCCGTGGGCCCCACCTTTACATTTGTGCTCGATGAGTCTTCCTGGCTCCTTGCCCGTTGGCTAGTGATCCCCCTGAAGACGCCATTGTGAATCTAACTTGTGATCCTGGTTGCTCCAGGCTTGCTACAGCTAGCTGGTCTGCAACAGAGCCAATCTTGACATCCTGCATGGGTTGCAGTTTCCAAGGCTTGTTGGGTCCAATCTGGATACCGATGGTGCCAGCATCTAGATCCATTGTGGGACAACTCGAATCCAGCTCTTGGTCATCATCGATGCCTCCTGGAACTCGCAGCCGAAGAGACAAACTCACCTTCTTCACCTTAAAAGCACCCAACTTTGCCTGGTTCCTTCCTGGTTCTTTCCTGGTCACTGGCTAGTGACCCAGACTCTGTCCCCTCTGCTTTCAGGTTCTTCACATCTCCGATCCACCCTTGGATCCACCCAGACACTTTTTCTCTGGTCGCCTGCAGCACTTCTTTGCAGCTCTCCATAGAAAACGACGACGAAACCTGACACGAAAAGACACCTATGCACCTGGTTATTTGGGTGAGGTAACACGAGTACTCTGGTGCTCCCGTGGGTCTTGACTCTCGAAGTGTCCTAGTTTAAAAGGGTTCCATCCTAGTTCATCCGGAAGTGTCCTTAAATTGTTACTTTGTAACTTTTACGAACTCGATTGAAAGTCAATAGGAACCCGCACCTGTGTTTAGACACTGCACGCGGCTCCTGTGGGTCTCCTACTTCCTAACCTTTGGTTGTTTATGTTAGCCTCAGCGATTCTACAGGCCCTAGGCCTGCTTTCTAACTCTCACGTGATACTTATACCACTTTCTTAGTATATAGTTTGTGAGGCCCCTAGGGCATAATGTATACTGTGCAACTTATCGTATATTAACTGTGTGACTTGTATTTTATTTTTACCTCTGACCTCATAAAGAGTGCAGAGGGGTTGTGTTTAGATTAAATACATATATATTTGATATATACCTTGTGTGGTGCCCTTTCATTTGGTATTCAAGGGATTATATATGGTAAAACAACTAGCTTAACTCGCCTACAGAAGTCTTAGCGTGAAGACTGCTGTTTCATGCTACCACGAGGATAGCTTTCTATAAGGTTGACTTTACAACCACCATCAATAAGGGTCGATTACACTGGTACAAGGTGCCCAGTAGAACTGGCATCATATGCCAGGCTAACTTACCACAGCTACTATGAGAGAATCTTTGAATATATTATGTGGTAAATTGTTTCTTCGCTATTAGTTCATATCATGAGAAAAATGTACGTATATAGAACGTATGAAACTCTTAGCCAAAAGTCCTATAAAAAGGCAAATATTTTCTGAACCCCGGAAAGCCTCTTCTCCACCTTCAGAAGCCAAATCTATTCTGGATTTCGCATAGAGCTGTGCTGAGCTTTTAATACTTGTGATTTGTACGCTTAGAGCTAAACTTGCTGATGGCATATTTCATGCATCCTGCCTAATTACTCTCTATTTAAACCTGCAAACTATAACCAGCATCTGCCATTCTCACAATAATGCTTCCACATTGATTATTGAATCCAGCATAATTGCATTAGAGGCGGGTCCAATCGGGGAGCACCAAAGTCTGTATAGGGACCACACCGCTCCCGGTCCGAGCCGTTGGCGTGCTCCATCAGCTGGGTTTGAGATAAGTTTGCACGCCCACATCGCCGTGGGTGCTGGAGGGAGTAGCAACACTGGGGAGGTCACCAAATGCAAGACCGGATCTAGTCAAACCAACTCCAAGGAATATTCTTACTTAAGATTTGGGTTTTCTTCCTCGGAGGTCCTGAACTGTATTCATATCCCATTGGGAAAGTTGCAGCAGATGGGCCACACTAAATAAGAGGTCAGTGCAGCATCCTTTCTGGTGACGTTGCGACCACCATCAAGTAGGCTATCTTTAAGGATATGTAAAGTTTATGGGCTTCATTTATGAGGCTGTGCGTCACTTTTACGCCGCCGATCCGTCACTTTTTGTGACGCACCAGTGGCATAAAAAATGCGCCTTGTGGCACCATATTTACAAAGTGACGCATCTAGGTAGATGTGTCACTTTGTAAACCCCTGCGCCACATTATACCTGCACCTGGTATAATGTATGCAGGGGGCGTTCCGACGCAAGAAAGGGTCATGGAAGTGACGCAGTGAAATCTATGAGATTTCACTGCGCCACTTGTAGGACTCAAATGCGTCAATATCTTACGCCTGCCTCACAACAGGCGTAAGACTGACGCAGGCCCTTTCACATGGTGCTTGCCCCATGTGAAAGGACACATTGCTGGAGTTGCGTCACTTTTGTAACACACTCCAGCAATGCGTCACTTTTGCGCCATACAGATACGTCAGAAATACTGACGTACCTGTAACTCCTTGAGACATGATGCGTCATACTGTAAATATGACGCATCATTGGTTTCGCAAGGAGGGCGCAGTGAAGAGTGATGCATCACTGTTTTTTACGCAGCGATGCGTCACTTTTCATAAATGAGACCCTATGTGTTTAGCTTTTGTACATTTAAGAGATATTTCTGAAAGTTATGCAAAACTGCGAGCAATTATGCAAAGCTGTCAGCGGCACTATATTTAAATGTGAAATGCCTCCCATGTCCAATTTGGATTGAAGTCTGCGCTTTGCACGAAAAATAAATAGCACAACATCACAATCACGGCAAACAGCAGCGGATCATATTCTTGTTGTTCTCGTTGCCACAAACAGCACATAATAACCAACATGCTGAAATAGCATTTAATAGCTGCAACTTGAAATGATGCAATATTATGCTCGCTTGGTGGAAATTTCGCCCCATTGTTTCCCTTGCTCTGGTAATAGTAGAAATGCCGGCATGTGCAAACGGGACTTCTGTTACTCTGCTCTTGGAGATACGATATGACTACCCTTCTTTGACTCAGTCCCCAATCTGCTGGAGAGTTTATAGTACAAATATGCAAAACAACAGGTTGATGTCAGGGTAGGGCAAGTGATGCTCAAGCCCAGCAATGTCACAACTGCTAATGGTCAGCAGGAATTTAATGGGACCATTTCTCAGGACTTCAGGTGGACAGAACAATGGTTCATATTCATCCTTACCTCATGCAGGGGCGGTATGTCCTCAAGGCAGTCCGCTGTTGCCTCAACTGTGTCACCTTTTCACTCGTAAACAAACGGGCATGGTTCATATGTAAATGTAAATGGAAACTTGTATAGCGCACTACTAACACGCAAGGGTCTCAAGGCGCTTGTACGAATACCGCTGTGGAACCCATCCTGGCTTTCCCTGTGAGGCGTCCACTCCTGGGCACCCCCAAGGTGGAGGCCAGGCATCCTTAGCGTTGTGGGCGCCGTTGTGGAGATTAAGCAAGCTATTGCCCAGAGTTGCAGAGTGGGACTCCATGATTGGAATAGGCACCGAGGTGAGAATTATCAGGTCCGGGGAATTTTAAGCCCTAGACCCCCGAGGCGGGGAATTGAACCCTGGTCCCGGGCCAGACCTCTGCATCTGCTGCTATAATCATTGAGCCACACTTCTCCAACCTTACATGCCAAGCCACACATATCCAACCTTACATGCCAGGAGGAGTATATGCTCCGCTGTTGCCTCAACTGTGTCACCTTCTCCCTCTTAGGCAGACACAACCGTGGTTCATATTCATTGTTACTATGCCTGGGTGGTAAATTCTGGAATTTGGGGAATTTTGCGTTCTGCGTAATTGTCCAAAATTCAGCGGCTTCGCAGAATTTTTTCCTTGTTCGTGCTTTCAAAATGCGTGTTCGGAAAGATATTTCTTCCCGAGCACGCACACAGCGTTCGCGGGCAGGAAAAAAGCATCGCAACAGGCGGTTAAAGCAATTCCGCGTATTCGCAGAACTTTTACATGCTTGCAAAGATTTTTTACCGTTTCGCGGAGCGCGACTACGCAAATTCCGCCCTCCTCTAATTGCTACATGGCGTAGGGAGAGTATTTCCTCAGGGAAGTCCATTGTTGCCTCAACTGTTTCACGTTCTCCCTCTTAGGCAGACACAACCGTGGTTCATAGATTCATATTCATCTTTACTTGATGCAGGGGGAGAATGTGCTCAGGGCAGTCCGCTGTTGCCTCAACGGTGTCCCCTTCTCCCTCTTAGGCAGACACGACCATGGTTCATACCCATCCTTACTTGATGCAGAGGGCTTATGTTCTCAGGGCAGTCCGCAGTTGCCTCAACGGTGTCCCCTTCTCCCTCTTAGGCAAACTCGGCCATGGTTCATATCCATCCTTACTTGAATCAGAGGGCTTTTGTTCTCAGGGACGTCCGCTGTTGCATCAATGGGGCCAACTTCTCATTAGTACTCAGGCAATCCCCCTTCTCTCTGTAACTCCAGTGATGTTCAGAAGCATACACATTGCCTCGTTATGGCTTGGACTCTGCGGAGCAGAAGATTCGCCTGGTCAGGGCAGCTGACTCCTGAGTCATTAGTTGGTTTAGTTTTAGGTGAGAAATATACCTATGGCTGGCTTTAGAAGCTTCAGTGAAAACCTTATTGGCACCTCTATGTGATTGAAGCCTGCAATGTCAACGTCTTTGCACTAGACGGCTATTAGCTGACAAGCACAGAAAAAACTGCATTGGACTGACTTAAATTCAAAACTTGAGTTCATACTTAACTTCACAATGTAACTCTTGCTCAGATTTCTGGTACTTCTAACTGAAACAGAGCAGATGGAGGACTTTGGAGTCCTTAATGGCTTTTGGGGTCCTTAATGGCTGTGGAGCCAATAGAGACTGCTTCTTATTTATTTATTTATAAAGTTTTATATAGCTCGGACAGGACCCTCGCGGGTATCACAGCACTTTACAATGTTCAAGGCAACATGTATAAAAATATCAACATCATCAAGAACGGGAGGTGGTATGGCAGGATCCCCAGAGAGAAGACCTCGGGTCCCAGACAGCCGACAACCCAAAATGATAAGGACATAGACTGTGAGAAAAAACATGCGTGCAGCCTATGGGATAATTCTTGTCCTGTAGTATAGTTCATGCGTTATACAGCAGGAATTTGTTCATCAGTGTCCTTTTGACTTCTTTCTTGAGTGAAGCAGTTGAGGGGTACTTTCTGATATCAGGGGGTCATGTATTCCAGATCCTCAGGGCAATGCCTGAGAAGTCTTGGTTGTTTGTTTTCTTTTCATAAAATGGTGGTGGTTTTAGCAGTAGGGACTCGTGCCTCTAAATGCTCTAACGCCACCAGATGGTTTGTGCACGGTGTCTTGTTTGCTGAATGGTGACACTGCCTGTCCCCTCTGATGCATCCAGTTGCTCTTTGGTCATGCATTAGAGCCGGGCTTGGTTTTGTTCAGGCTTCCACTATTCTTGGTCCAGCCCCTGTGCTACAACTAGATCAAGGGTACACCACATCAAGTAAATTGGTTTTAGTCTAGTCAATGAGATAATCTGTCTGGGCATCATCTGATTCACTGTCATCAGCTATTTTAACTTCATGTGTAATCCCTTTTCGGGACAAGCAAGGGTTTCATTGCAGCTGGTTATGTCCTCTACAAGGGACGGGTTACCACGGGATCCTGCTTACTAGAGTGGGTTCTCCAACTTTCTCGCTTGAGCTTCGTCCACACTGTAGCCATTGCTCTGCATCACTCAATGCTTTCTTAAGGACCAGACCTAGTAGCTGATTCCTTGATCTGCTTGTCTAGCGCCTAGACTAGAGGGTACGTCTAAAGAACCTATTTCAGTGAGGTGTATGAGTGCACCATCACTGCTACTGATCACACCATCACATAGTATGATTGCCTCTGGTCTTTCTTTCCTTTGCTGATGAGTTATGTCTTCTGTTTGTCTACAAAAGAATTGCAGGAAAATGTACCATCTAATGATTTTGCCAATTTGACAGTAATGTTGATAGGTAATTGTGAAAGTCTGTTCTCACATGAGGGAATCTGTCAAGGTTTGTTTAGTGATGGACTCGCTCCGACTCCCGTTCGATCTAACCAGAGATCTCAGCGGCGGATACCAGGGGCGGCTCTAGGCTCATGACGGCCCTTGACAGGGAGAATAGGTAGGGGGCCCAGGAAGAGGGCCCCAGAAGAAGAGGCCCCGGAAGAGGCGTGGAGGCCAGTGAAGAGGGGGGTTCAGGGTGTTTGGAAGTGGAACAGAGCCGAAGGCCGCCAAATCCCTGCCACTGGGGCCGCCACGCAAATATGTATCCATCCTCAGAGGATTATTATATTAAGGATATATATTGGTGTGGCGGCCCCTGGGATTTGGCGGCCCTGTGCAGGTGCACAGCTTGCACATGCCTAAGGCATGGATACCACAGGAGCATTCGTGGTTATGTGTGGACCACATCTCAGCAGAACAGTACCCCCCTCTGGGGATCACGGTAGAGCAGAGCAGAGTTGCACTGGACCTCAAGCTGTTACTAGGAGAGAGCAGCCTTCCTTCAGTTTCAGTCTTTGAAGGGGTGGGGGGCTCCTAAGTCTAGGTGGGAGAGGCTCCAGCTGGTTATACAGAGAAATCTTGCGATTAATCTTGCAATTGCACCAATGGTGGCTACTGACAAGTGAAAGAGGTGGGGCGGGCAAATGGGTGAAAAAAGTGCCGTGCGGACTCAGGAAAGTTGTCATGCATGAAATAAACACTAACAAAAGTGTTTAACTTTAAAACGTTTATGTATTGCATGTCGGCAATATAGTGTACATTCAAAAACATTCAAATTAAAAATATGCACTTACATTGTTGAGAGCTGCACGTCTTCTGGTCCCGGTGTTCTCCGGTCTTCCAGCGTCGGCACTAGCATGTCCCTTAACCAGTCCAGACGCTGCTCTCATGCTGGTAACCTATCATATACAAAAAGAGATAGGTATGGAGTAATTAATGTATAACTTTTATTTTAGACTAGGGAACATTCAATTACTCTATTTCCAGTCTTATGTTCCTTCACAAATGTATTGTCTAATAAATTTAAGACACACATATACAGCGGGACCGGTCTCTGAAGGACATACAAAATGACATTTGCAAAAATACATACAAAGAAATATATATATATATATATTCAATGAAAAAACCATTGGTTTTAGGCCATATATAGTTAGGGATTTGCATTTACAAAACCTTATTTTACTCGCATAAAACCATTGAAATTCCATATATAGTTATAAGCGCTAACTATATATCGCGCACCCGCAATCCACTGCTGATGATGTCACATATTACATCATTCATGACATGGTTAGTGACATCACTGATGACATCACTGATGACATCTCAAATGACATCACTGATGACATCACTGATGACAATATGCAGTGACTGTATGTTTCTGTAAATTTAAAATATCTCTTACATATTGAAGAATGAGTGGATATATAAGTGTCTGGATGAAGGATTTAGTAGGTGCATGACTGACTGTATGAGTGAGTGATTAAATGTGTCTCACTGAGTGCATGGGTTAGTGACTAAACTGTCTTAATTTGTGCATCATTATGTCTGTTGTTCTGTAAACTGTTGCATGTGTTGATAAGTAGCTATATGAGTAACTATATGGGTTATTGATTGGTTGCCCAAGTATTTGTATGGGATACTGAGTGTGTGTGTAGGTGGCTGGGAGGTGTATGACTCTGTGCATAGATGTGTGAGCAGTTGATTCACTAGATGTATGGTTTCAAAAGTGCATGTGGAAACAGCTGTATGGGCGGTTGACTGTGTGCATGAGTGCATTGGAGAGTGAATGGATATCTCAGTGCTACATGTCAAAGTAAGTACATATGTAAAACACAGTACATGTGAGAGTTGACATATATAAATAACTGTGCATAAGAGCCAGTGAATGTGTGAGTGGCTGTATGGATCATTGTGAACTTGTATCAGGGATTGTATAATAGAGTAAATATGTGTTAGTATATGTTTGAATAAGTAAATTTTGTATAACTGTATAGTTGAGGAAATGGAGGTGTGATTGATTCTTTGCATGACTGACTAGGTGTGTGAGTAACTCCATGGATGAGTGACAGTCTGTGAGTGTCTGTTTACACTGATTGTATCTAAGGTTATATTAGAGTCTGAAGAGGTTCATCGTATTATCACATGAATGATATCATCAGTGATGTTATCAGTCATGTCAAATGAGATGTTTTCAGTGATGTCATCAGTGATGTCATTTGAGATGTCATCAGTGATGTCATCAGTGATGTCACTAACCATGTCATGAATGATGTAATATGTGACATCATCAGCAGTGGATTGCGGGTGCGCGATATATAGTTAGCGCTTATAACTATATATGGAATTTCAATGGTTTTATGCGAGTAAAATAAGGTTTTGTAAATGCAAATCCCTAACTATATATGGCCTAAAACCAATGGTTTTTTCATTGAATTTTCAAGGTTTTGTAAATGCAAATTCCTAACTATATATCCACTATAACCTATGGTTTTTTCTGTGAATTTCATTGGTTTTTTAATAGCAAATATGAAAAGCTTTAAAATGTCAAGTACGTGATAGATAAAAACATTTTCGTATTTATGCACGCTGATGTGCTTTGAACGCTGCACCCCCCCCCCTCCCCTCTTTTGTCTTAGTAGTACTCTCTCTTTGCAGACAGTGAACGGTAGTTAACGCAAGCCTTTGCCCCCGTTGTAATCCGTCGTGCCTGCTTGTCTCTCCATTTGATTGATTGTTGTCCAAGCATTTACTGTTTTAGAATTGGTTCTCTTTGGATCATTCTCTATTTACAAACAAGCACAAAGTCGCAATACTCTGTTTAGTCTTTGCAGATAGTGAAAAATCGTGTAAAAAAAATAAAAGTAATCGAGCAAAATCAGTAGGCCACTAATTGGATCTCTTTTTGACCTCGCTAAAATAGAAATATTAGGAACAACCCTTCATGAGAAATACGAAAATAGTGAGATGAACTGAGCTCCACACCATGAGGGCTGCAAGACAGCTCGGCTCCATCACCCATCCCGCACAAAATAACGACAAACCCTATGCAAATATTAAAAATATAGACAACACACCAGCAAAGAAACAGGGTAAAACATTTTATTAAAAAACTATTTACATAATGTTGGTTTATAAGATGATATCAGTAGTGGACCGATGTGTGAATAGATCAAAAGCAGCACAAGGCTCCAAGATCCGGATGGCAAGCTCCTGGATGTTGGGTGCCATAGTTTAGAGTTCTGAATTTGAGCCTTTTTCAATGCCTGTGCTTTGTTGAATCAAAATGGCGGCTTGACACAAAGCTGACTCAAGCGTTGCTACTGATGCTATGCAGACCAAAACTGGTTTTCAGTTTGTACATTTTTCTAGATTTTTCAATCCAAGTTTGGTTGACTTTGTAGAACGATGGCTTCAAATTTTCAACATACGGTGTGGTGGCGCTGACTGGGAGGGGGCGCTTCGCTCCTGCCCCCTCCCCAAGTAAGATTTTCATACGTGAAAGTACGTTAATGGTTTTGGTCCCTGAGATGCTTCGATGTCACTGCCATTCTCAAATAGCATAAGTTCTGGATGTTGGGTGCCATAGTTAAGAGTTCTGAGCAGTGCTTGTTATACTGTCTGAAGCTTATTTCCACCTACTGCAGCTTCACTATTCTCAAAGTAAGTGAGTGTCGTTTGTGGACCTGACTGCATTAGAAAACAATGTGATATGTTAGCTTCCTAAACAGCTTGACGGAGGCCCCTGAGGGGCGGTGTGACGGCCATGGACTGGAGAAGACGCTTGGCTCCGACACCCTCCCCAAGTCTTATAGCACTGGTGTAGCCTGAGATCGCCCCCGACATAGGCGGCCGGCTCCCGGGGTCCGGCGGAACTTTTTGCCTTTTGATGACTCTTCAATTCTGGACCTTGTCCCACAATCCGTTTGACCTGAAGACAAGCTGTAGTGGGGCGCCCCTTTACAGTTTTAGTTGCCATTCCGCCCGCTTTTGCTACACTGTGCCTCTTCCGCCATTCAGCTGTTTACCGCCCGCTCTTGCGACTACAGCGTCTCGCTCATCATGTAGTTGAGTTGCTCCCGCTCTTGCGGTGCAGCGATAGGCGGCTGCCACAGGACTCTCAAAATGGCGGCCGGCTCTTCGGTTTTGGGCCTGGTCCACTAAAATGGCCCTGGGACACCTTGGAACTCGGACGCTTCCCTGATAGGGCTTGGGTCCCATTCTCGAAAAGCGTCCCCTCAGCCGTGAAGATTCTACAAAAGTCTTGGGGGCCTCCGACTCCCGCAGGCTTCTGGTGGGGAGCAGCTGCCATGATTGCTCGTGGAATGGCCACGACGGAGCTACGAGATGGTAGTGGTCTCATGCTGACGCCAGCTTTAGTCTGAAACATCCAGAAACACTGTAGACTACCAATTCGATCAGTTCCGGTAGCGCCCCAACATGACCCGGAAGAGAAGAACTTGCCCTCTCCTCTTTGACTGATGGTTCTTGTTGCCTGTCCCCTCTGTTGTCATTTAACAGAACTTTTTGGACTGCTGAAAGGGGTTGTGTTCTGAACGCTGGTTGGTGGAGACATTTTGACTATATTCTTGACCTACATTGTCGCGTAATGCGTTATATGACACGCCGTGTTAGCGCACCCGGAAGTGATCCGAGGCGCGGCGCGCAGCGCGTAACGTAAGCATAACAGGTCATGTGACTTGTTAATAAAACTTTTCATTGGTTCATTTTACTTTTGTTAATTTAATGATGAAAAGCTTGGTCATATGACCTAAAAATTACGCTTTTTATTGTTTTCGAACAATATTTTTTTTTCAAACATATGTTATAATATTCCAGGCTAATGTACTTTCCCGGAAAATTTACAACTGTCTTGCAAGTAAAATATATTCCTTTTTCGAGAAAAAGGGCGTTTCTTCCTTCCATGACGGAACCGTTGAGTAAAAGAGATTCGGCCTGCTGTCTTAGTCGCCGATACGCCTGATTATCAGATTCTTATCGATCACTTTATGTTGCAGACATGAAAAACACAACTGCCCTTGACCATTTATCTTTACTGCGTTCCTACATATTATACCTTTTATCCGTCATGTAATTGGACTGCTTTATTTCACTTGCCTTTTACTGATTCGAAAACAGTGACTAAAAGTAAAAACTTTACCAATGTAAATACTACTACCGTGTTTTGTTTTAAAAACCTTTATTGTGAAAATGTCAGTATACAAATACGGGCCTATAACCACGTGGGCCGGCCACGGAGCAAACTGAAATCGTATATGATGAGGAGACATTTACACTGTAGAGGAACGTAACGAGCGGGCCATTAGGTTGCAAGAACTAAGGTGTCTAACAGTTGCGGAATCGGTGGACATACATTTTGTAATTAAAATAGGACAGGGCCACTTACAATAACATTTTCTAGATATACATTTGCGGGCAAGGAGTTACGAGTCCCATTTATACCGGCGCCATTTTGGGCGAGGCCGGGCAGGTCCAAGATATAGTCAAAATGTCTCCACCAACCATCGGCCAGACCAGAACCCCTTTCGGCCCTTTATGCTACAAGATGGTGTCTTCCATTCAGAAAATATTGTTGGCAGCATTTTGAAAGGAAACAGAAACAGCCGTTCTCCTAGTGAGTTTCACATTGTTACATTTAGGAAGAATGTTGAAGAGTAGTATGTGGAAAATCTGAAGCCATTTTTCTACAAACTCTCAATCAGACTTGGATGGAAAAAAAAAACCTGAAGAATGTACAAACTGAAAACCAATTTTTGTCTGTATAGCATCAACAGTAACGCTTGAGTCAGCTTTGTGTCAAGCCGCCATTTTCATTCACTCAATAGCGTCCCCCTACACACATTCAGGGACCTGGTCGTGTCTTCAGATGAAACGGATTGTAGGAAAAGAAGCAGAAAGGAAAAGGAAAAAAGTTCCACTGGACACCACCTTGGGCAATAGTGAAGCTGCAAAAGGTGCAAATAAGCTTCAGACAGTCTTCAACTTACTCTGATTCTTATAATAAACTTCAGATAGTCTTACAAGCACTGCTCAGAACTCTCAACTGAGGCACTCAACATCCAGGACTTGCCATTCGGATCTTGGCGCCTTGTGCTGGTTCCGACCTATTCACACATCGGTCCACTACTGACATCACCTCATAAGCCAACGGGGCACCCCACGCCGACTTTCGGCGCAGCATTGTAGGATGGCCACACCAGTGCGGCAACTTGCTGGACACAACATCGGGGCCATCCAGATCTCGGCGCGTTCGACTCACTGTACCGCAACAGTGACCGCAACTCAGCTGGACACGCCGTCTTTCGGCGCAGCATTGTAGGGTGGCCACACCAGTGCGGCAATTTGCTGGACACCACCTCGGTGCCATCCGGATCTCGGCGCGTTCGAGTCACTGTACCGCAACAGTGACCGCAATTCAGCTGGACACGCGTCTGTCGGCGCAGCATTGTAGGATGGCCACACCAGTGCGGCAATTTGCTGGACACCACCTCGGTGCCATCCGGATCTCGGCGCGTTCGAGTCACTGTACCGCAACAGTGACCGCAACTCAGCTGGACACGCCGTCTTTCGGCGCAGCATTGTAGGATGGCCACACCAGTGCGGCAATTTGCTGGACACCACCTCGGTGCCATCCGGATCTCGGCGCGTTGTGCTGCCTTCGGCCTATTCGCACATCGGTACGCTACTGACGCCGCCTCACGTGCCAACGGATTTTCTACGCTTTTTGTAGCCCTATGCCGCATAACAGGTCATGTGACTTGTTTATAAAACTTTTCATTGGTTCATTTTACTTTTGGTTTCCTAAAATTGGAAGGCTTGGTCATATGACCTAAAAATAACACTTTTCATTGGTTTAGAACATTTTTTTTTCCCAAACGATGAAAGCCCCACCTTGTTTCTGGATCATTCAGACTGAAGCTGGCGTCAGCATGAGAGCACCACCATCTCGTGGCTCCGTCGTGGTCATTCCGCGAGCAATCATGGCAGCCGCTCCCCACCGGAAGCCTGCGGGAGTCGGGGGCCCCCAAGATTTTTGTAAATCTTCACGGCTGAGGGGACGCTTTTCGAGAATGGAGCCCAAGCCCTAGCAGGCAAGCGTCCGAGTTCCAAGGTGTCCCAGGGCCATTTCAGTGGACCAGGCCCAAAACCGAGGAGCCGTCCGCCATTTTAAGAGCCATGTGGCAGCCGCCTATCGCTGCACTGCAAGAGTGGAAGCAACTCAACAACATGGTGAGCGAGACGCTGTAGCCGCAAGAGCGAGCGCAACTCAGCTAGATGGCCGCCACCTGGGGAGGCCCGTTCACGCCGCCTCCCCCACCCCCGGGCCGCCGCACGCCAATTTTCGGAGCAGCATTGTAGGATACCAAAACCAGTGCGGCAGTTTACTGGACATCACCTGGGTGCCTGTCGTACATGTTGTATCAGCCATGTGACACTGGACACAGTCCCATCAACATCTCAACGCGTTCTGCTGCCTTGGGACTATTCGCACAACAGACCGCTACTGACGAGGCCTCCCCCCGCACCACCCGGGACGCCCCACGCTGTTTTTCTGTGCTGCATTGTAGGATCCCAAAACCAGTGCGGCACCCAGGCGACATCACCTGGGTGCCGTCCAGAACTCTGCACGTTGTGCTGCCTTGGGACTATTCGCACAAAAGACAGCTTCTAACCATTGTTGCTTTTTGTGTTGAAAAATGTTTAAATGTTTTTAGTTTTTGTTCCGTTCGTTATAGTTAATAGTTAATAAAGTTTTATAATCTTACTTTGTTGGAGTGTTATCTATTTTTTTAAAAACGGGTGAATGGGGCCTTGAATCGGGTTATTGTCATGTGTGGGCTTTGGAAGTGTGCTGCTGCAGGATCGGACATTTCAAACTCAAATGCACGTTCTTTTTCTTACCTTTCCAAAGCATGGAGCGCAATAGCAGGCAGAGAAAGGGTGATGCACGTGTTGAACACTACCTGACCTGGCAAGTTGCTGGCAGTGCCCCCCCCCCCCCGCCCGCTCCTGAAAGAGGACACACACACACCGCCGCCCCGAGTACTTCACAAATCTTTAAAAGACCATGCGCTTGTTCATGAGGCTTAAATGGTTTATCACCTCTTCTAGAACCCCTGCATCGACCCTCTGACATTTCCTGGAAAAATTACCATATAACACAATACCAAGCCCTGTCAGCTGAAACCCCCAAGGAATCGTGGGGCATATTATCAAGGGGGTTTATCTCCGCTTTTTTGGCTTTAAAAGCCAAGAAAGCGGAGATAAAAATATCTCCCTATTACCAAGCTGTCGCTAACACCAGTTAGTGACAGCTAAAAGGAGATAGCGACCATCTTGGGCCCCGCTTTGCATGTCAGTGATACTTATCACTAATGACATGCAAAGTGGCGTGCCAAGATGTTAGCGACTGGAAACAGTCCCTAACATCGCTATCTTCTATTACCAACTTTTGGAGATATTCGCGCTAAGCGCGAATATCTCCAAAATCTAACACCTGCCCTGAGCAGTTCTTAGCCATGTTATCCAATGGGAGGTGGATAACATGGCTAAGAGCATTTGCTCGATAATACATGAATATCGCTGACTTTTCTGCGATAATAGCAAGGTTTATCTGCGATAAAAATCGCCGATGTGCGGCGATAATTTTTGTCTCTAAACAACTTAGAGACAAAAATTATCGCTAGTTGTTCGTAATATGCCCCCGGGTTTTTGCTTGCAGAAATCGGGAGGCGGGAGACTAGCACTGAAATCAGTAGTCACACGCCTGAATCGGGAGGGTTGGCATGTCTGAATTCTCTACAGCTGGGGCCATAAACTACATCCGCAGGGGTAGGTGATAGCCTAGGTCCGGCCTGGACAATCGGACATGAGGAAGAGGAGTGTCAGAGGGTGCGGTAGTGAATAGGGTGAAAGAGAGGTGTCGGGAGGGCACAGGGTGTGATTCTCAGAGAAGAGCAGCGCAGATGGGGGGAAGTATATGGCCCATGCATGAGAGAGAGAGCGGGGATGACCAGTGCGTGGGGGAGATGCTTGCGAGGGTGGGGAGCCATGCTGAGGATCGGCGGCGTGCAGAGAGTGGGCCTGGTCAAGGCATCTAAAATGGCTGCCGTGCACGACAAAATTGTGGCATTGGACAAAAAGGCAAGATGGCGCAGACAATGTTTTTCAATAAGGATTCATTTATAACAAAATATTTACTCGCAGTGACAAAATGGTGGTACACACTTCCTGATTTCCATCGAATCGAACGTTAACAAACGTCACGCAGCAAAAAAAAAAAAGCTCACGCACAGAGCAGTTTTTAACCATGTTATCCAATGGAAGGTGGATAACACGGCTAAGAGCATTTGCTGGATAATGCATGAATATCGCTGACTTTTCAACGATATTCATGCATTGTGGCCGATGTGCGGCGATAATTTTTGTCTCTAAACAATTAAAACGAAGCACAAAATGGCGAATTCCCGTTTCGCTACCAGTTTGCGGCCCAGTTCGCGGCCCGTGAAGCGCTTCTACCGTGAAAAATCATTTTTTTTTTCTTTTCCCCACGGGACCCTTTAATAACCCCAACAACATTCCTAGGGGGTCAAGAGGGGGATACCTTGCCCCCTTTCATTAAATTCCCCTTTCGTTTTTCACCTCTTCTTCTCTAACGATCCTACCGAGAGACAAGATGGCGGCCGCTCCGGACTGTCACGCAGCAAAAAAAAAAAAAGCTCACGCACAGCCGCTGGAAGAGATGTATCAACATATATCAGCCTCCTCAGCCACCCTCAGGAAACATAGGGGATTAGGATACGTCTCCCGCACCCCCTTATACCTAATAATTTAATTAACGAAGCACAAAATGGCGAATTCCCGTTTCGCTACCAGTTTGCGGCCCAGTTCGTGGCCCGTGAAGCGCTTCTACCGTGAAAAATCATTTTTTTTTTCTTTTCCCCACGGGACCCTTTAATAACCCCAACAACAGTCCTAGGGGGTCAAGAGGGGGATACCTTGCCCCCTTTCATTAAATTCCCCTTTCGTTTTTCACCTCTTCTTCTCTCTCGATCCTACCGAGAGACAAGATGGTGGCCGCTCCGGACTGTTTAGAATGTTGACAGACACCGGAGAGCCAATCAGCTTTCTGCGCGCAAAGTTCCGAAACGCGAAAAGTAAGCGAACCGGATCGCTGCCCGGAGCGCTGTTACAGATATATATCTTGATTTAAACGTTAATTTCTCAAAATCCACTGAAGCACATATATTGAGACCTAGCAAAGGCACATCGGGCTAACAGTCCCTACAATTTTGCCAAGTTTCGTGCAAATCCATTCAGCCGTTCGAGCTAAAAGTGAGTCCAACCGCCCTATGGAAAACTCAATGTAAAAAACGCGTTTTGGGACCCCCCTTTTTTCTCAGCCCCCCCTTGACGAAACCCCACCAAATTTTTAGGGGCTGCTCAGAAACAAAATGTGCCATTTTCCTGAAAATTTCAGCCGATTCCGTCCACAAACGCCAAAGTTATTAGACATAGAATTTTCAGAAATCCCATAGGGAATTAATCCTAACTATATATACCTACTGGCGATAGCCAGTAGGTAATATATATATATATATTTATATATATATATATAGATATATATATATATATATAAAATATATATATAGATATAGATATATATATATATATATATATATATCTATATATATATATATTACCTACTGGCTATCGCCAGTAGGTATATATAGTTAGGATTAATTCCCTATGGGATTTTTGAAAATTCTATGTCTAATAACTTTGGCGTTTGTGGACGGAATGGGCTGAAATTTTCAGGACAATGGCACATTTTGTTTCTGAGCAGCCCCTATAAATTTGGGGGGGTTTCGTCAAGGGGGGGTTGAGAAAAAAGGGGGGTCCCAAAACGCGTTTTTAACATTGAGTTTTCCATAGGGCGGTTGGACTCACTTTTAGCTCGAACGGCTGAATGGATTTGCACGAAACTTGGCAAATTGTAGGGACTGTTAGCCCGATGTGCCTTTGCTAGGTCTCAATATATGTGCTCCAGTAGTTTTTGAGAAATTAACGTTCAAAACAAGATATATATCTGTAACAGCGCTCCGGGCTGCGCTCCGGTCCGCTTACTTTTCGCGAAACGGAACTTTGCGCGCAGAAAGCTGATTGGCTCTCTGGTGTCTGTCAACATTCTAAACAGTCCGGAGCGGCCGCCATCTTATCTCTCGGTAGGATCGAGAGAGAAGAAGAGGTGAAAAACGAAGGGGGAATTTATTGAAAGGGGGCAAGGTATACCCCTCTTAACCCATAGGAATGTTGTTGGGGTTATTAAAGGGTCCCGTGGGGAAAATAAAAAAAAATGATTTTTCACGGTAGAAGCGCTTCACGGGCCGCGAACTGGGCCGCAAACTGGTAGCGAAACGGGAATTCGCCATTTTGTGCTTCGTTTTAATTGTTTAGAGACAAAAATTATCGCCGCACATCGGCCACAATGCATGAATATCGCTGAAAAGTCAGCGATATTCATGCATTATCCAGCAAATGCTCTTAGCCATGTTATCCACCTTCCATTGGATAACATGTCTAAAAACTGCTCTGTGCGTGAGCTTTTTTTTTTTTTTGCTGCGTGACGTTTGTTAACGTTCGATTCGATGGAAATCAGGAAGTGTTGACCACCATTTTGTCACTGCGATATAATATTTTGTTATAAATGAATCCTTATTGATAAACATTGTCTGCGCCATCTTGCGTTTTTGTCCAATGCCACAATTTTGTCGTGCACGGCAGCCATTTTAGATGCCTTGACCAGGGCCACTCTCTGCACGCCGTCGATTCTCAGCACGGCTCCCCACCCTCGCAAGCATCTCCCCCACGCACTGGTCACCCCCGCTCTCTCTCTCATGCATGGGCCATATACTTCCCCCCATCTGCGCTGCTCTTCTCTGAGAATCACACCTTGTGCCCGCCCGACACCTCCCTTTCACCCTATTCACTAACGCACCCTCTGACACTCCTCTTCCTCTGTGTCCGATTGTCCAGGCCGGACCCAGGCTATCACCTAGCCCTGCGGATGTAGTTTATGGCCCCAGCTGTAGAGTATCCAGACATGCCAACCCTCCCGATTCAGGCGTGAGACTACTGATTTCAGTGCTAGTCTTTCGCTTCCCGATTCCAGCAATGAAAAACCCGGGGGCATATTACCAACAACTAGCGATAATTTTTATCTCTAACTTGTTTAGAGACAAAAATTATCGCCGCACATCGGCGAATTTTATCGCACATAAACCTTGCTATTAGCAAGGTTTATCGCAAATGCGATAAAAAACGGGCGCAATGCATGAATATCGTTGAAAAGTCAGCGATATTCATGCATTATCCAGCAAATGCTCTTAGCCATGTTATCCAATTCCCATTGGATAACATGGCTAAAACTGCTCAGGGCAGGTGTTAGGTTTTGGAGATATTCGCGCTTAGCGCGAATATCTCCAAAAGTTGGAAATAGGAGATAGCGATGGTTAGGGACTGTTTCCAGTCGCTAAAATCTTGGCACGCCCACTTTGCATGTCATTAGTGATAAATATCACTGATATGCAAAGCGGGGCCCAAGATGGTCGCTATCTCCTTTTAGCTGTCATTAACTGGTGTTAGCGACAGCTTGGTAATAGGGAGATAATTTTATCTCTTTTTTTTTTGGCTTTTAAAGCCAAAAAAGCGGAAATAAACCCCCTTGATAATATGCCCCATGATTTCTCGGGGGTTTCAGCTGACAGGGCTTGGTATTGTGTTACGTGCTAATTCTTCCAGGAAACGTCAGAGGGTCGATGCAGGGGTTCTAGAAGGGGTGATAAACCATTTAAGCCTCATGAACAAGCGCATGGTCTTTTAAAGATTTGTGAAGTACTCGGGGCGGCGGTGTGTGTGTGCCCTCTTTCAGGAGCGGGCGGGGGGGCACTGCCAGCAACTTGCCAGGCCAGGCAGTGTTCAACACGTGCATCACCCTTTCTTTGCCTGCTATTGCGCTCCATGCTTCGGAAAGGTAAGAAAAAGAACGTGCATTTGAGTTTAAAATGTCCGATCTTGTAGCAGTACACTTGCAAAGCCCACACATGACAATAACCCGATTCAAGGCCCCATTCACCCGATTTTGTAAAGATATATAGTACTCCAACAAAGTTAGATTTTAAAACTTTATTAACTTTTAAATATAACGAACGCAACAAAAACTGTAAATATATTTAACCATTTTTTGAAATTAACCAGAACTATAACGATAACAACAACAACAACAATAATATAACTTTTATGCCTAAATTACGCAAACATTTAGCTAATCTGCTAAAGGGGGGAGTCGCCATTTCTTTACAATAATCAATAATGAAAAATCCACATCAATAGGGTTGTCTGTTTTCTCGATGCAGCACTATAGTGCAACATACACAGCACCTGGGGTGTCAAGAGTGAAAAGGTCTTTCTTCGTTCCTTAAGATGTTATCTGTGTCAACCTCTTCCGAGAATGCTGATGCGTTAGGATTTCCTTGTGTTTCTTAATAGCATTGGTGTCTGTACACTTCTTTGTCAATTCTGTGAAGATGATAACTGCTTCATAAACAGACGATATCTTTGTTTAGTCATTAGTGTTAAGTGTCTCTGAAACTACAGTGCCCTTCTGTTTTTTTTTCTTCAGGCTCTACAGAGTTTTGTGTGTTGTTCTTTTGAGCGACAATTATTCCAGAGGTTTCAGGTTTACTTGTTTTGTCCTGCAGTGAGTTAACAGCTTTAGAGAGTTCATGTTTATTTGCTATGTCCTGCTGTTCGTCAACTGCTTCAGAGTCGTCAGCCTCATTTGTTATGTTTCAGTAGATCCTGGACCTGCCCGGCCGCGCCCAAAATGGTGCCGGTGTAAATGGGACTCGTAACTGCTTGTTGTGTACTGGTTGCTCAACCTTGATATCACGAGATACATATGCAGTTTTGAAGCACATGGCGGAGGCTTGTCTGCTGTAGTGGGGCGCCCCTTTATCGTTTCAGTCGCCATTCCGCCCGCTTTTGGTACACTGTGCCTTTTCCGCCATTCAGCTGTTTAGCGCCCGCTCTTACGGCTACAGCGTCTCGCTCACCATGTAGTTGAGTTGCTCCCACTCTTGCGGTGCAGCGATAGGCGGCTTCCACAGGACTCTTAAAATGGCGGCCGGCTCTTCGGATTTGGGCCTGGTCCAGTAAAATGGCCCTGGGACACCTTGGAACTCGGACGCTTGTCTGCCAGGGCTTGGGTTCCATTCTCGAAAGCGTCCCCTCAGCCTTGAAGATTGTACAAAAGTCTTGGGGGCCGTCGACTCCCGCAGGCTTCCGGTGGGGAGCGGCTGCCATGATTGCTTGCGGAATGGCCACGACGGAGCTACGAGATGGTGGTGCTCTCATGGTGACGCCAGCTTCAGTCTGAAACATCCAGAAACAAGGTGGGGCTTTCATCGTTTGGGAAAAAAAATGTTTTAATCCAATGAAAAGTGTTATTTGTAGGTCACATGACCTAGTCTTACATCATTAGGAAAAGAAAAGTAAAATGAACCAATGAAAAGTTTTATTAACAAGTCACATGACCTGTTATGCTTACGTTACGCGCCGTTTCCGGGAAGCTGCGCCTTGCGCACCGGAGCACTTCCGGGTGCGCTAACGCGTCGCGTCATATGACGCATTACGCGACAATGCAGGTCCAGAATATAGTCAAAATGTCTCCACCAACCAGCGGTCGGAATACAACCGCTTTCAGCAGTCCAAAAAGTTCGGTTAAATCTTAAGAGCGGGAGCCACTCAACTACATGGTGAGCGAGACGTTGTAGTCGCAAGAGCGGGCGGTAAACAGCTGAATGGCGGAAGAGGCACAGAGTACCAAAAGCGGGCGGAATGGCAACTAAAACGGTAAAGGGGCGCCCCACGACAGCGTGTCTTCAGGTCAAACGGATTGTGGGACAAGGTCCAGAATGGAAGATTCTTCAAAAGGGAAAAAATTCCGCCGGACCCCGGGAGCCGGCCGCCTATGCCGGGGGCGATCTCAGGCCTCACCAGGGCAACACTACTTGGGGAGGGGGCAGGAGCCAAGCGCCCCCTCTCAGTCCGCGCCATCTCACCGCCCCTCGGGGGCCTCCGTCAAGCGGTTTAGGGAGGCACTGTATCACATTGTTTTCCAATGCAGTCAGGTCCACAAATGGACCCCACTTACTTTGAATAGTGAAGCTGCAGCAGGTGCAAATAAGGTTTAAACAGTGTTACAAGAGCTGCTTAGAACTCTGAAGTATGGCACTCAACAACCAGGACTTATGCCATTTGTGTAAGGCAGTGACATGGAAGCAACTCAGGGACAAAAAGCATGAACGAACATTCACGTATGAAAATTTTATTTGGGGAAGGGGTAGAATCCAAACGCCCCCTGCCAGTTCGCGCCACTACACCGTATGTGGAAAATCTGAAGCCATCGTTCTACAAACTCTCAACGCTTGCTATCAGTGCATGAGTTTCATGCTCGATCGATTGAGCTAGCCGGATCGGGCAATAAAAAGTATAAAGTAGTTATGTAAATAGTTATTTAATAAAATGTTTTACTCTGTTTCTTTGCTGGTGTGTTGTGTATATTTATAATATTTGCATAGGGTTTGTCGTTATTTTGGGCGGTGTGGGTGGCGGAGTCGAGCTGTCTTGCAGCCCTCATGGTGTGGAGCTCAGTTCATTTCACTATTTTCGTATTTCTCATGAAGTGTTGTTCCTAATGTTTGTATTTTACCGAGGTCAAAAAGAGATCGAATTAGTGGTCTACTAATTTTGCTCGATTACTTTTATTTTTTTACACGATTTTTCACTATCTGCAAAGACTAAACAGAGTATTGCGACTTTGTGCTTGTTTGTAAATAGAGAATGATCCAAAGAGATCCAATTGTAAAACAGTAAATGCTTGGATAATAATCAATCAAATGGAGAGACAAGCAGGTACGACGGATTACAACAGGGGTAAAGGTCTGCGTTAACTACCGTTCACTATCTGCAAAGAGAGAGTACTACTAAGAGAAAAGAGGGGAGTGGGGGGGGCAGCGTTCAAAGCACATCAGCGTGCATAAATACGAAACGTTTTTACCTATCACGTACTTGACATTTGACAGCTTTTGATATTTGCTATTAAAAAACCATTGAAATTCACAGAAAAAACCATAGGTTATAGTCGATATATAGTTAGGAATTTGCATTTACAAAACCTTGAAAATTCAATGAAAAAACCATTGGTTATAGAACATATATAGTTAGGAATTTGCATTTACAAAACCTTATTTTACTCGCATAAAACCATTGAAATTCCATATATAGTTATAAGCGCTAACTATATATCGCGCACCCGCAATCCACTGCTGATGATGTCACATATTACATCATTCATGACATGGTTAGTGACATCACTGATGACATCACTGATGACATCTCAAATGACATCACTGATGACATCACTGATTACAACATCCAGTGACTGTATGTTTTTGTAAAGTTAAAATATGTTTTACATATTGAAGAATGAGTGGATATATAAGTGTCTGGATGAAGGATTTACTAGGTGCATGACTGACTGATTGAGTGAGTGATTAAATATGTCTCACTGAGTGCATGGGTTAGTGACTAAACTGTTTTAATTTGTGCATCATTATATCTGTTGTTCTACAAACTGCTGCATATGTTGATCAGTAGCTATATGAGTAACTGTATGGGTTATTGATTGGTTGTCCAAGTATTTGTATGGGAAACTGAGTGTGTGTGTATGGGTGACTGGGAGGTGTGTGACTCTGTACATAGATGTGTGAGTAGTTGATTCACTATATGTATAGATTCAAAAGTGCATGTGCAAACAGCTGTATGGGCGGTTGACTGTGCATGAGTGTATTGGTGAGTGAATGGATATCTCAGTGCTACATGTCAAAGTAAGTACATATGTAAAACACAGTACATGTGAGAGTTGACATCTATAAATAACTGTGCATAAGAGCCAGTGAATGTGTGAGTGGCTGTATGGATCATTGTGAACATGTATCAGAGATTGTATAAGAGAGTAAAGTAAATATGTGTTAGTATATGTTTGAATAAGTAAGGTGTGTATAACTGTATAGTTGAGAAAATGGAGGTGTGATTGATTTTTGGCATAACTGACGAGGTGTGTGAGTAACTCCATGGATGAGTGACAGTCTGTGACTGTCTGTTTACACTGATTGTATCTAAGGTTATATTAGAGTCTGAAGAGGTTCATGGTATTATCACATGAATGATATCATCAGTGATGTGATCAGTCATGTCAAATGAGATGTTAACAGTGATGTCATCAGTGATGTCATTTGAGATGTCATCAGTGATGTCATCAGTGATGTCACTAACCATGTCATGAATGATGTAATATGTGACATCATCAGCAGTGGATTGCGGGTGCGCGATATATAGTTAGCGCTTATAACTATATATGGAATTTCAATGGTTTTATGCGAGTAAAATAAGGTTTTGTAAATGCAAATTCCTAACTATATATGTTCTATAACCAATGGTTTTTTCATTGAATTTTCAAGGTTTTGTAAATGCAAATTCCTAACTATATATCGACTATAACCTATGGTTTTTTCTGTGAATATAGATATATATATATATATATTCTCCCATCGATCTCCGGTATGATTGGAACGCTGCCATCGGGCGGTCCGAGCAGGGACACCGGAAGTCCCAAAACGTCCTCTCACCAATCTTTCTCGTACAAAAGATACTCGGACACCTTCCTTCTGCAAAAAGTGATTTATTGTGGCAAAAAACAACGCGTTTCGGTGGTTAAGCCTTGATCACGTTTTTAAATGCAATTGTAACTCGAGCTATATCACATGCTCATAAATCATGATTATATAAACAAGAGGTGTACTTTTCCGTACCAAATTTTTGGTCACATTCATCTATTGAATTAGGAAGATCTTGCCCATGTGGGCTTACCATTGTAAATACAATGTGATAAGACATACAGATGGTATAACTTTCAAAAGGCAGTCCATTTAAAATTCATACTCATATTCAAACAGATGAATAGAAGTCTCGCCCTAGTGGGCTAATCCTAATTCACAACCAATTGGAAACATACGACGTCATTACCATCGTATTACCTCTCACGTGGTATACTTGTGTTATGCTTAATTCATAGTTATTATAAAGCACACATTATGAAGTTCAAAAGTCCATTGCTTGATACTCGTGGCAATTTAGCGCAGTAATGCCCCAGTGGGTATGAATTTTAAATGTACTGCCTTTTGAAAGTTATACCATCTGTATGTCTTATTCTTATCACATTGTATTTACAATGGTAAGCCCACATGGGCAAGATCTTCCTAATTCAATAGATGAATGTGACCAAATATTTGGTACGGAAAAGTACACCTCTTGTTTATATAATCATGATTTATGAGCATGTGATATAGCTCGAGTTACAATTGCATTTAAATGTGTGTATAAATGAATTGCAGATAGGTGGTCGCAACGTTTTTGCACATTACAAAACGGCCGATACAATTACCAACTTGTATACAGCACCAGTAAATAGTCCTATGTTTATGTTTATGATTTATTTTACACCAATGGATTTAAATTTGATCGTGTGCATCGAGACTCTCAAAAGTGATCAAGGCTTAACCGCCGAAACGCGTTGTTTTTTGCCGCAATAAATCACTTTTTGCAGAAGGAAGGTGTCCGAGTATCTTTTGTAAGAGAAAGATTGGTGAGAGGTGCCAAAACAAACAAAGGCACAACCTCAAACGCAAGTGGCGGAGGAGAAGTCGGGCAGCAAACCGGCACAGGGAAGCCTCCCGTGAGGGGCCGGGTACGCAAACGATGGGACCGCCAGTGAACACGCAAGTAAGCAACCAACTTTCCGTTATTAACCTTTCAAACATCCATTTAAGTACCAGTGAGACTAAGACTTTATCGCTGGGTTTGACATATTGCCCACCATACACTTTTGATTATGCGCGCACTAGAATGGATTTTTTTAAATATATCAGGAAACTGAAATTGAAAAAGCTGTTCTTAATGAATAAAATGAAAGCGCGCACAGCACCACAGGCTGGTAATAGGATTGCTTCGGACCCAGCCCCTTGTCTGGCAGGGGAAGTGGGCCTATATGTGGATTTGGTGGAACTCAATAGAGAAGGGGGCACTTTGGAGGAGATTGGTATGGAACAGCAACTAATAACAAATGCTCCAGCGGCAACAAGTTTCAAGGCCAAATCGACTTTTAATCCAGTGTTAACATTTGATAATATAGAGGTTTTTAACAATCTGGTAACATCTGACTTGAAGAAACTGCACCAGGCATCCATAGCGCAAGATGTGAAAAGTAAAAAATGCAATAATGCTTATGGCAGCCTTATGAAGAAATTGCAGGGGGACAACAAAGTGATTGTCAAACAGTCAGATAAGGGGGGCAATATTGTCCTTTGGCCTAAAGAAATGTATATGGAGGAGGCTTTGTTGCAATTGAATGATAGAAATTGCTATTGCAGGAGCGATTGGAAAACAGCAATATTGGCTTGGGAGGCTTTCCATACCAAATTATATACTTGGAAGGGCATGGGGTTATTGAGTGGGGATGAACAGAAGTTTCTTAAATCTAACCATCCTGTAATCCCTGTTTTTTATATGATCCCAAAAGTCCACAAGAATATATCCAAACCACCGGGTAGGCCTATAATCTCGGCCAGACAGAGTACATTTGAGAATACCTCCCGTTATATTGATCATTTCCTGCAGGAGCATGTCAGAGCTCTCCCCTCGTACATCAGGGATACTGGGGATTTTTTGGACAAGATTAGATCGGTCGAGTGGCAGGAAATCTACTTATTGTTGACACTTGATGTAACTTCCTTGTACACAAGTATAAACCATGATGATGGCTTGCGGGCGGTAAAACATTTTTTGGAGAGAAGTCCGGCCCACATGCTACAACACAATAACATGATCAGTGAGATGACAGAGATCTGCCTGAAAAGCAACTTCTTCCTGTTTCAAAAGCAGGTGTTTCAACAACTAAGGGGAGTTGCGATGGGGGCCTGCTTCTCCCCAAGTTATGCATGCCTGCACATAGGGCTTTGGGAGGAGCAGGTCCTTGGTGGAACCTATAAGAGTATTATGGCCAACAACATCATAGCCTGGTATAGGTTTATAGATGACCTCTTCATTATATGGAGGGGGTCAGAAGAAGAGGCATCTAAGTTCATTTCAGACATCAACCAAAATGATTTGAACTTAAGATTCACTGGTCAGATTAGTAGCTCTAAAGTCACCTTCCTGGATGTGGAGGTTAGCATTGCCAACAGCCACATAGTAACGGACCTGCACCGTAAAGAGACAGCAGGCAATACGGTTTTGCACGCCACTAGCCATCACCCAGCCCACCTGATTCGTAGTATCCCCTATGGGGAGATGCTAAGGATCAGGAGGATTTGTAGTACGGGGGAGAACTGTGTGAGAGCCCAGAATGCGAGCAGGGAGAGATTTGTGGAAAGGGGGTACTCGAGAGAAATGGTGGAGGGTGCCATGAGACGTGCCAACAAAACCTCTGGGAAAGAAATCATTGCCGAAGTTGAACTAACACAGGGACCAGAGGACAAGGAGTCAGGTCAACCTAGATTCATAACTGCCTATAGCCGGCAGCACAAGCAAATTCACAACATAATACGCAAGAACTGGCAGGTCATCAAGGGTGATCCGGTTATTGGGGGGATCCTATCCAATAGACCAGCCATAACATATAGTCGGGCTAGATCTATGAGCGATATGTTGGTGAGTAGCAGCCCTGAAGTTTCTGATGATAATTGGTTGGGAAAAAGTAAGGGCTTTATTAAATGTGCTGTCTGCAAGGCGTGTAGAATAGGAAAGAGTCGCACTTTTTATAACACGCCTTTTAGCGATGAGGTGATGGACATTAAAAAGAAAATCACCTGTAAATCTGACTTTGTTGTCTATGTGTTGGAGTGCGCTTGTGGCTTGCAATACGTGGGCAGCACGAAATTGCAGGTCCACAAGCGCATTCTACAACATCTAAGGGCAATTAACAACAGGGATGAGACTTACTCTGTTGCTAGACATGTGAATGCATGCCACGGAAGTGATGTAGGATGTCTACAGTACTACGCCATAGATATGGTTCCACCCCTTCGCAGAGGAGGGGATAGAGAGGTGCGATTGAGAATATTGGAGACTCGTTACATCTTGGAGCTCAATTCTAAAACCCCTAATGGTCTGAATCAAACTGAAGACTTACATTCATGCTTATACTGAGAATCTGAATAGTAAGCCGGGGGTTTCAATCTGCAAAATATCAGTACTGTGAGAGGGCGCAATCTGTTTTTACACAAAGGAAGCAATTGTCAAACATGAGATGGCCTGCATGTTTTTTAACTCAATTTTGATGGTGATGGGTATAAGATTATTATAATCAACTAGGCACATTTGTTTGTTAATTGTAACAATGCATATGGTTAATGTGTTTTTAAGTGCATCAGCAGTTTCCAAGCAGACTGCAGTGTGGACGCAATGGTTGAGGGATTTGATATGCCCACTTGGGCTCAATTTTGAGAAATGGTCCTTAAAATGTTTTCCTCAGAGGTATATCCAGGCTTGGTTTCCGTTTGCGTAATTTGCACATAACAAAGCAAATTTGCGCATAATTAAAGAATTGTATATTTTAGTCATGATTTTAACATGCAATATACTATAGCACTTTATTCTTTTAATTGATTTTCAAATTTAATCAATTCAATTAATGGAACCTGCTTGAGGATAGGATAAGGATTAAGAGGTTAGAATGAAAGAAAATGATTATAATTTTCACATCCTGGTTATCTCTTATTTTTTTACATGTTATATTTTAAATAACAAGGACCTTGAGAAATTTGTTTGCACTGGGATTGTACATGTGAATAGGTCGTGCATTTATTCCTGACCAGGCTGAAGTCTGTTTTTTATGTCCACAGGCTGTGGGGTCAGCTGATTATGCACTTGCACTTTAAAATGATTGGTGATTTGCCGGACCATGTCATGTGATCAAGGGATCGAGGTCCCGAAACGCGTCATGGCGGCGTGTTTGTCTGCACAAGGATGCAAGAATAAAATAACACTTTGCAAATAGCCAATTGGGTCCGGTTTCGTTGGTGTTCTGAGCAGCGTTTGGGATACAACGGAGTTCTTCTCATATATATATATATATATATATATATATATATTTCCCACCCCATGCAATATCGACCAGGAGGTGCAAGCAAGATGCATTCTGGGACTGGTAGTCACGGTACACCATGTGACTGACCAGGGATATTTGCAATTGGTATTCGTGCCAGAAGGGGCGAGGCAGCGCCAGACAAATCAGGTGGGGTGTGATACTACATCAGAAAAATTGCCGCCACCTGCAGCAACTACACCCGTGGCGCTGAAGAAGGCTGTTTCCAAGCCGAAATGCATTCGTCTCATAGCGGGTGTTTAAGACTTTTCCGACTTGCTGTCTGAGGAATAAAAGCTGTTCATACCTGTCCCCTTGGCCTCTTCACTCTCGTCGTGGGCGGAGGTGATGGATTGTTATATATATATATATATATATATATATATATATATATATATATATATATATATATATTTATACAAAAAAAACAATAAACTCAACTTTCCATTGCCAATACCCAAACATATTTATACTAGTGTTCACACATTGATTCTGGGTGATACACTTAGAGGTAGTCTATTTTAACACTCTAGGCAAAGGCACTTCTTTTCCTTTTGCTCTACTGTGTCACAACAAATTATTAAACAACTCCTTATAAACTGGATAAAGACTCCTCCTAAAATATGTTAACCAGCATGAGAGAAGTGCCAGGTTTGGTTGGAGCAGGCTGTCTCTGCCCTACCAAAGTCCATCCATGGAGGCCAGTGCCTGATCTCCACCCAGCTATTCAAGACGGGAAACAACCTTTACAATGCAGTCATTACATCGCACATACTTATAACGCAGTCATTACATCGCAACATCACTACAACACAGGCATTACAAAGCATACCATTACGACACATGACACTACATCGCATGTCACTACAACACAGGCATTACAACGCATACCATTACAACAGGTACCATTACAACCCATAGTACCCCTACACTATCCAACACTTACCCTACTGTTGCACCCCCTGAAGTTAGAATAGTAATTTTTACTCCTATACTATCCAATACTTACCCTAAATGCAATGTAATGGTATGCGTTGTAATGGTATGAGTTGTAAAGGTAGCATGCGATGTAATGGACTGCATTGTAAAGGTAGTTTTTTAATATGCGTTGTAGTGTCATACGTTGTAATGTAATGTAATGTAATGTAAGCTGGCATTTATACCGCGCAACTATCACTCCAGGGAGCATCTTGGCGCCTATTCTGACCAGGAAAGATCTAAATACTGGTCCGGCTACTTTCAATAGTCAAACCAGGATGTTCATACTAGTGCTCTAGCGCAAGTGTCAGGGAGATTAAAAAGCCAGGTTTTCAGTGCCTTTCATAACTCAGATTCCCGTTCAATAGCACAGAGATGCGGGGGAGTTTATTCCATGCCTTTGACCCTAGGACTGGCAAAGATTTGCCACCCCTCGAGCAGATTCTAAAAGCCAGGACAGTTAGCAGGTTAGCATTGGAGGACCTCAGAGTGCGTGAAGAATGGTATCTGAAGAACCTCCTTTGTATATACTTTGGTCCTTTAGAGTGAGAGGCCCTAAAGGTAATTAACAAGACCTTTAACAGGACCCGTTTGACCACTGGTAGCCAGTGCAACGTATTTAATGCAGAGGACGCAGAGGATTTCTTTGGCCATTTCAACACCAGCCTAGCGGCTGCGTGTTGCACCATCTGCAACCTGTGAGTGACCACCTTATTGGTTCCCGCATATAGGTTGTTACAGTAGTCGAGTCTCGAGGTTATGAGAGGAACCGTTACCGTTTTCCTGGCTGTCAGTGGGAGTAGGTCAAAGAATTTTCTTTGTCCTGTGATGACGTTAAAACAGGTGCCCGCTACCGATAGCGCCTACTGTTTGAACGACAGAGCAGCATCAAACTAGATGCCTAGAATCCGTGCCGTATTAGTTGTATTTGGCGGTACCTCTGCGTTCTCCGGCCACCATAACTTGGGGACAAAGGCATTTTGCGGGCACATTAACATGATTTCTGTCTTGCCCGTATTACATTTCAAATGATTCTTTCCCATCCAATCAAATGTGGCCATTAGGACACATTTAAGATTTTCTTCCCAGTCCTTGGTGTCTTTATCAAGGACTAGGATAAGCTGTGTATCGTTCGCGTATGCAATAACATCTATTCTAAAGGACGATATCCGCCTGATCAGAGGGGTAGTGTAAACGTTGAAAAGTGTCAGGCTTAGACTAGATTCCTGATGGGGCGAGTTAAATCTGGTTCACCGGCGGATCCCTGTCCATCAAGGATCTTCAAACTAGCCTGGCCAGGGATGGAGGATGACGTACTCTCTCTCCTTCATAGTTTCCTGGCAATAGGACAGGTCCCTACCAACTTTAAGGAGGCTCGCCTGATCCCACTTCTAAAGAAGCAGGGGGCTGACACCAAGGTCCTGAAAATTTTTAGGCCCATCTCACAGTTGCCGTTTCTAGCTAAGATAATTGAACAACATGTCCTGCCAGTACTCTCCCGTCATCTTGGAAACAAAACACCTCCTGGAACCCGACCAGGCCGGTTTCAGAGCCCATCATAGCACGGAATTGGTCATGCTTTACATGTTCGATGACCTGATACTCAGTGCAGACAAGAAAACCCCATGTGCCCTGGTGCTGTTAGACCTCTCCGCGGCATTTGATACGGTCAATCATGATCAAAATTTGTCGCGGTTGAGGGTTCTTGGTATTTAGGGCACTGCCCACGCCTGGCTGGCATCATTTTTGATGACCATTCCCACAGAGTACAATTAGGTAACCTGGTCTCTAATCCAGCGGGTCTTACATGCGGAGGTCCCCAGGGCTCAGCCCTTTCACCCCTCCTGTTCAACGCCTACCTGCAGCCCCTGATTTCTGCACTGAATAAGATGGACTGCCGGATTAACAACTATGCCGATGATACTCAGATCATAATTCAAATTGATAACTCACCTACAGCCCAGCAGAGACTGCAAAATATTTTAAAATTCACAGTCAATTGGATGACTGCTAACTCGTTATAGATAAATCCGGATAAAACTGAGGTGCTGGCGATTACCACAGCGTCCAGCCCCTGGAACGATCTTCTCTGGCCTAATGAACTGGGGCCTTCTCCGGAACCAGTGGTGGCCGTGAAAAGTCTCGGCATTCACACAAATGTTAAACTCACTATGTCTACACAGGTTTCGGCTGTTGTTGGCACCTGTGTGGGCTTACTGAGACAATTGCGGAAACTATCCCCTCTCTTGACCTGGGACACGCTCAGACGGGCGGTGTCAGCTTTGATCTTGGCGCGGCTGGACTACAGAAATTCTTTGTATGCCGGCCTCCCTAAACAACTGCTGGCTAGACTACAAACAGTTATGAACGACTCAGCCAGATTAATTTTCAAAAAACCCAGAAGGACACACGCCACTCCACTTCTACGTGAGCTACATTGGCTTCCAATTAGGCAACGAGTTAAGTTCAAGGCCTCTGTATTAAGCATAAAGCCCTGTATGGACAAGCCCCAAGTTACATCAGGGAGCGTTTAGTCCCATATGCTCCCAGTAGGAACCTGCGATCAGCATATGCCGCATTCCTGGCTTGCCCCCGCTTTAAACTATCCTCACTAGGAGGGCGAGCCTTTTCCAATGCAATTCCTATGGGCTGGGACAACTTACCAGCGAGCCTGCGCAAGGAAATGAGTCTACTACCCTTCAGGAAAAAGCTTAAAACCGTGCTGTTTCAGGAGGCATGGGGTATGTCCTAATGGCCCTTCCTCATCCTGATCGTGGGTACTGTGAGAAGTTGGCCTGGTATGTGATGCTCACTAATTCTAGTGATCACCCTGTACCATGCCAAGCAACCCTTATGATGATCGGTTGTAAGTCAACCTTATAGACCACTTATCCTAGTGGTAACGTGGACAAAGTAGTCTTAGGCTAAACTCTGAAAGGCATGTGAAGCCAGCTGTATTACCATACACAACCCCCTTGAATACCAAATGAAAGGACACCACACAGATATATATTGAAAATATATATATATTTATTAACTACAAATATCCCCTGAACTCTTTATGAGCACAGGAGCACAAGCGTTAAACAAGACACAGTTTAAAATACACAAAAGTTGCACAATATGGATGAGCCCTAGGGGCCTCCTAAACCATATACTTAGAAAGTGGCATAAGAGATACCAATCGATAGGGAAACAGGCCTAGGGCCTCGGGAATCGCTGGAGCTGTCCGGGACTAGCAGTGACTAAGTCGGGAAAGGCCCGCGGGACTCGGTGCAGTGTTTAAAGTGCACGCACTCACCAATACAAAGTCTATGGTGCGTAAAAGTTAGAAAGTTAGTTAGTTCGGAACCTTCCGAGTGACCTAGAAAGCTGAAACTTACGACACAGGCCCTAGAGGTGTGTACCAGTGTGGGAACACCGGCGTTGCTGAGTTACCTCACCCACAGGAAGCGGGTGCATAGGGTCGAAGTAGTGTCGGGTTTCGTCACGCTGGTCGATGGTGCTTGGAGCTGAAGATGCTGCAGGCGGCTCGATGTGAATCCAAGGATGGATCTGAAGATGTGAAGACCTGAAAGCAGAGGGGACAATGTTCAAAGTAACTAGCCAGTGACTACCGTGGAACCAGGATGGAACCAGGCGATGTCCGGTGCAAACAGGCGTTGAGGTGTAGCTTCTCTCTGCAGCCACGTGGACACCGGGGGTCGAGGATGTCCAGGAGTCGGTCACGAGCTGTCCCACGTAGGCTTATCGCTGTTGGCGGTGCCGGCAACTTGATTGAAGCAAACAGGCCTTGGCTGATGCAAGCCACGCAGGAGTCAAAAAAGGCTTGTTACTCGGACCAACAAGGTCAGAGCGGGTGCTCCTTTTTACAGGAGCTAGGGCAAGTCTAGAGCAACCAGACCCACAGTGTAGTTCTTTGGTTTCGTCACCAAGATGGCCGCTTACCACGTGGCTAGTGGCCGGGATGGCGCGTCGAGTGGCACAATGCAAAAGGGCCCCACGCAGATCGTGGAGATGCTGGGGGGGCTGATCTTCGGTGCAAGGGCTGCTCGGTGGTGGGGGTTCTCAGTCCCCAAAGCACAACGTCGAGGGTGCCTCTGATGCTGCGCAGTCAGCTCTTCGGGTGTCTTCCAAGATGTCGGGTCCCACGTCTCTCAGTGCCTCTATGGGTCCCTTCTTTGCAGGGACTGTGGATCGGGCTGTGAGAAGTCTGGGAGTCTGGGTCTTGTCAGGCTCAGGCTCCGGCAGCGGCAAAGCAGACGTCGATTCGCTGGTTGGTGCCTGTGTTCACAGGGTGGCCACTCCTAGGCCACAAGGGAGATGCTCTTCAGTCTTCTGTGCAGCAGAATGTCGAAGTCCAGTCGTCTTCTTAGTTTCAAGTTGATTCAGGATGATCTGAGGTGCCCTGGCACTGCTCCCACTCTTATTCCCAATCTGAGTGGTGCATCACCTGCTAGGTCCCTCCTCTGGGTGGGACCAGGAAGGGGGGCGGTTACACCCCCTTTCCTTTGTCCAGCTCCTCGCCAGGCCTGGGTCTGGAAAGTCCCAGGACCGGTTTGGACTGGCTTATGCACGGGGACACCTTGTGTGCCCCGGGCATGTCTCAATCTATTCAGCCCTGTCCTACCCAATGCACAAAATCCTGTCTGGGGCGGTGCTCGCACCTCCCAAGGCAGGAAACCCTTTGTCCAAGCCTCCCTCGCTGGAAGGACTCCCAGCAGCAGGAGGTCAGACTTGTGTCTGTGGTGGCAGCATCCATTTTGTGATGCTGAGGCTCTGGTTAACTTTAACCAGGGTTAAGGCTACACACATGTCGTGTCCCTCTAGAAGGGTGGAATGCTATCCCCGTCGATAGAACTGTCGAGGGGATAGTATTCCAAATCGTATGACACCTTACTCCACATGTTTTGATAAAGCCAAACCATAGTTAGCATATAACCGCGAGGATTATAATGCACTTAAGAGTATATGGTATGGCAATATCCCGGAACAGCTAAGGGAGTGGTTCCCGACAGCTGCAGACAGGCTCAGCTCATGCTAGAGCACCATCTCACATATTTCCAAGCACTCTGCCTCCAGGATTGAAGAGGCCTTCCATAGGAGTGGCTGATAGGAACATATGTGTCCAGTTTAAGGTTAGATATAGGGATTCTATATCCAAGTAAGAGGTGATTACACCAACTTACCCCAGCTGAGTTTTCAGCCAGTTGTGTCAAATATGGAGGCCAGGCAAGGGGTGGCACAATACATGCTGCAGCCCCTGGTAGGCCTTGGAAACACCTATGCCCTGGGTACCTAGGGTACACTGTTACAGGGGCCAATAAGGTGAACCAGTTCCAATTCATAATGCACCTATGGTGCATTGGCTGTAATTTAGAGAGAGAACAGCAGGCTGTGGGTCTGATTAGCAGGCCCACAGCCACATTAAGTCATAAACCAGTGAAGCAAAAAGCAAAAATTTGGGGTGACCATAGGATAGCAGACCCTACTCTCCTACACAACCCCCCCCCCAATTCAGGGACATTATACTAACCTTGACCAGTTGTGTATTCATGTTCTAGGTACCTGGAGAGACCATCTGCATTGCCATGGTCAGTCCCTGGGCGGTGGTCCACTGTAAAGTCCATCCCCTGTAGGTAAATGGACCACCTGAGTAGTTTGGGGTTTCACCCTTCATCTGATTAAGCCATAAGAGGGGCTTATGGTCGGTCTGAATCTTGAAGTGAGTGCCAAACAAGTATGGTCTCAACTTCTTCAGGGCTCACACCACAGCAAAGGCCTCCCTCTCAATGGATGACCAACGTTTTTCTCTGGGGGTCAGCCTTCTGCTAATAAAAGCAATGGGCTGGTCCTGGCCATCTACATTAAGCTGTGAAAGCACTGCTCCCACTCACAACTCAGAAGCATCTGTTTGGACAATGAACTCTCTTGAGTAGTCAGGACTCTTCAGGATAGGTGCAGAGCACATGGCCTTCTTCAGGTCATCAAATGCCTTTTGACAGTTTACTGTCCACTGAACCTTTTTGGGCATCTTCTTAGATGTCAGATCATTAAGAGGAGTCACAATGGACCCATAGTTCTTAACAAACTTCCTGTAGTACCCAGTCAGGCCCAAGAAAGCTCTGACCTGAGTCTGGGTAGTTGGTGGGGACCAGTCCTTGATGGTCTGGATCTTACTCTCCAGTGGTTGAACTTGGCCTCCACCTACAAGGTGGCCCAGGTATACAACCTTACTCTGCCCTATCTGGCACTTTGTTGCCTTGATAGTGAGGCCTGCCTTTTGCAGAGCCTCAAGCACTTCCTTCAGGTGGACCATATGATCCTCCCAGGTGGAGCTAAAGACAGCGATATCATCCAGATATGCTGCGCAAAAGTCATCCAACCCAGTAAGTACTTGATTCACCAACCTTTGGAAGGTGGCAGGTGCATTTTTCAAACCAAAGGGCATCACCACAAATTGATAATGCCCACTAGGGGTAGAAAATGCTGTCTTGGCTTTAGACTCCTCAGCTAACCTGATTTGCCAGTAGCCAGCTGTCAAGTCAAATGTGCTCAAATATTTGGCAGAAGCCAACTTGTCAATGAGCTCATCTGCCCTTGGAATAGGGTGTGCATCTGTCCTGGTGACAGCATTGAGTCCTCTGTAATCCACACAGAACCTTATCTCTCTCTTGCCATCTTTGGTGTGAGGTTTGGGGACCAGAACCACTGGGCTAGCCCAGGGGCTCTCTGAAGGCTCAATGACACCTAATTCCAGCATCTTTTGCACCTCAGTCTTTATACAGTCCCTGACATGATCAGGTTGCCTGTAAATCTTGCTCTTTACAGGAAGACTGTCACCAGTGTCCACCACATGGGTACACCAGTTAGTCTGACTGGGTGTCAATGAGAACATAGGCCTGTATGCCTGCAGATTCAGAACTTGTCTACAGTCATTTTGCTGATGTTGAGTGAGGCTGCCATCTAAGGCCACACCATCTACTGAGCCATCCTCAGGGTTCTGAGTGAGTAGGTCTGGGAGAGGGTCACTCTCTTCCTCCTGTCCCTCATCTGTAGCCATGAGCAAGCCCATGTCTTCCCTGTTGACATATGCCTTTAGTCTGTTGGCATGGAGCACCCTGTGGGGGCTCCTGGGAGTTCCTAGGTCCACCAAGTAGGTAACCTCTCCCTTCTTCTCCAGAATTGTATGGGGTCCAGACCATTTGTCTTGGAGTGCTGCTGGGACCACTGGCTCCAACACCCATACCTTCTGTCCTGGCTGAAACTCAACCAAGACAGCCTTTTGGTCATGCCAAGCTTTCTGTAATTCTTGGCTAGCCTCAAGGTTTTTGGATGCCTTTTCCATGTATTCAGCCATCCTGGAGCAGAGACCAAGTACATAGTCCACTATGTCCTGTTTAGGCTTTTTGAGAGGTAACTCCCATCCTTCCTTCACTAGACATAGGGGTCCTCTTACAAGGTGCCCAAACAACAATTCAAAGGGGCTGAAGCCAACCCCCTTTTCAGGGACCTCTCTGTAAGCAAACAAAAGGCAGGGTAGAAGGATGTCCCATCTTCGCGTGAGCTTTTCAGGTAATCCTTTGATCATACCCTTTAGGGTCTTGTTAAATCTTTCAACAAGCCCATTACACTGTGGATGGTAAGGAGTGGTGAACTTGTAGTTGACACCACATTTCTTCCACATAGCTGTCAAATATCCTGACATGAAGTTGGCACCTCTGTCAGATATTACCTCATTAACCATCTCTAGTTTTTTTAACTAACCATCTCTAGTTTTTTTTAAAAACATATTGACTTATTCTGCATCAAGTATTTGTATGAACATGTAGATATTATATTTCTTAGACTGTATTTTAAAAAAATGTGCTTTTATGGTTTGCCAGTGTGTTAAACCGAATAAAGGAATTTATATATACTTCCTTCGGAAACCCCACTCTGGAGAAAACTCCAAGTAAGGCCCTGGCCACAACAGGAACTGTTGTGGTCCTAAGTGGAATTGCCTCTGGGTACCTGGTGGCATGGTCCACCACCACCAGTATGAATCTGTGCCCAGATGCTGTAGGGGGATCCATTGTACCTACAATATCAATCCCCACTCTTTCAAAGGGAACCCCCACCACAGGTAGTGGTATCAGGGGGGCCTTTGTTGTTCCACCTGCTTTACCACTGGCTTGGCAGGTTTCACAGGAGCGACAAAACTCCTTGGTGTCTTCAGACATGTGAGGCCAGTGAAAGTGAGGGACAAGCCTGTCAAAGGTCTTATTCTGGCCTAAGTGTCCTGCTAAAGGAATATCATGGGCCAAGGTGAGAAGGAACCCCCTAAATTGCAGAGGTATAACCAACCTCCTGGTTGCACCAGGCTTGGGGTCTCTACCCTCTGTATAAAGGAGTCCTTCATCCCAATAAACTTTATGGGCACCTTGCGCATTCCCAGCAGCCTCAGCAGCAGCCTCCTGTCTGAGGGGTTCAAGAGAAGGACAGGTTAACTGAGCCTGCCCCAAGTCTGCCCTAGAAGGTCCCCCTGTCCCCAGAAACTCAACCTGGTCAGGTTCAAGTTCTTTAGAGAAGGTTCCTTCAGGGGTCTCAAGACCAGCCTCCTGTGAAGCTTGATCCTCACTTGTAGGCAGTTGGGAAGGCACAGCCTTAACCCTCCTGTTCTTCTTCTTGGAAGGTGCTTGGTCCATTGTTCCAGGATCCAAGACCTGAGGTTCAGAGACGCACTTTTTGGCCTGTGACCTGGTCACAGCAAGGACATGTGATGATATCCCTAACGTCTCTGCATGAGTCCTGTACTCAACTTCTGACCATAGAGAGCTCTCCAGGTCATTGCCCAACAAACATTCAACTGGGAGATCAGCACTAACCACAACTCTTTTTAGGCCAGTTACCCCTCCCCAGGAAAAGTTAACAATTGCCACACTATGGGTAGTGGTGACATTGCTGGCATTGGTCACCAGGTAATTATCACCTGGCATGTATTGTCCAGGGTCCACAAAGTTAGGTGTCACCATAGTGACACTGGCACATGTGTCCCTGTAAGCTTGAGCCACTTTGTTATTGTCTGTCTGTATTTGCCCAGATTACTGGGACTTATGGCAGGGGCCAAATCTATGTCCCCCTCACAAATCAGAACAGCCTGTGTAAGGGTTCTGACTAGGTCAGAATCTCCTTCAGTTCCCAAGGTGATACCCACTACCCCCTTGGTTTGTGAACCAGCACTGCTAGCTGTACTAGTGGGTGCAGGTGCCTTAGGGGCTGCAGTGCTGGGGGCTCCACCCTTTTTACACTCACTTGTCCAGTGAGAGGTGTTTTTACAAGTACTACACCAGGGTTTTCTTTGACCTTCTTTCTTCTTCTTCTTAGAAGTTTGGGACCCACCCTCTGCATTAGTTTGGGGCCCTGTTGAAGACTTCTGGTCTTTAGCTTTCTGCTCCCCACCCTTCTGGTCTGTTTTTTTCTGGTCACCACCCTGGTTCTGGTTCTTTTGCTTAACTTTGGTTCTAACCCATTTATCTGCCCTCTTTCCCAATTCTTGGGGAGAGGTCAAATCTGAGTTAACCAAATGTTGATGCAACTGCTGATTCTGACAATTATTGAAAATGTGTTCTCTCATCAGCAAATTATACAATCCTTCATAGTCTGTAACCTTGCTTCCCAGCAACCATCCCTCCAGAGCCTTAGTGGCACACTCAACAAATTCAGACCAGTCCTGAGTCTGTGTCTTCTGGGTATATCTGAACATTAACCTGTACTGTTCAGTGGTTACGCCTAACCCATCAATCAGAGCACTCTTCAGGACCAGGTAGTTTTTAGAATCCCCATCACTAACTGTGAAGAGTCTGTCTCTGCCTCTACCTTCAAAGGAGAGCCACAAGATTGGTGCCCACTGCTCCTGAGGGATCTGCTGTACTCTGCAGGCTCTCTCAGGTGCAGTCATCCATTTGTGGATATTATCCCCAGCTTTGTAGGGGGGCACAATCTTACTCAGGTTTCTGTTATCAAAAGACCTGTCTTTATCCTTGTGGATATTGCTGCCACCAGTGGGTTCTATTACCCCACTCTCTCTAGGCTGTCTTGCTCTAGCAAGTTTCTCTTGGGCCAGGGCAACCTCTAATTCGTGTCTCTGGATCCTCAATCAGCCTCTCTCATTTTGGCCTCATGTTCCCTTCTCTGAGGGCTAGTCATCTCCCTTCTGGAGTGACCATGAGAACCTCTAGAAGCCTAGGAGGTATTGGATTCACCTGAGTGATTCCTCCTCCTCCTATGCCCCTGGTTAAGTCCATTTGGGTGCCTGGGCAAAGTCATCCTTGCTTCAGTCCCAAATATACTTAAGTTAGCCTGGTTAAGCCTACTGACTAGCACCTGGCTAGTTCTACCATCATCAGAATCACTGCTCCCCCCTTCTGTCTCTTCTTCCTCTTCCTCCTCTGGATCTACCTGAGGAGCTCCAGTGATGGGGACTTCCTCATCTACCAGGACTATAGGGACAGGGGTATCAGCATTGTCATCCTCAGAAGGAGAGCCTCCTTCAGCATTCCCTGTGGGGTCTGCTTTAGAGGTCTTTAGAGTCTCAGACTGATCCAAGATCTCTCTAAGGTGGTCTGTAGTAGGGGAAGGCCCTGTCTTCGGACCCCTTAAGGCACAAAGCTGCCTTAATTCCTTAAAGGAAAAGATAGCAAATTTGGATGGTGCCCTTGGAGGGTCACTCTCAACAGGAGTAAGTCCATTGGACCCCTCTGCTTCAGACATTGCTCTAGTGTGGTGGATGTGTTGCAATCTACCTACACTGGTGTTTACCTACTAAACCTATCTAGTAGTTGTAGTCAGGGTGTGCTACTCCCTATCCTCTACAACAACTAAGTTCAGTAGAACTTATGTATACTAGTCTTGTTTTATATGTACCTAACAGGTACCTGTATGATCTTTCAAATGATAATCTCAAAGATTGTAATGGTAAATCAACAGCAAGCTCAGATCCCAATCCGCTGCTCACCAATGTGAGAAGTTGGCATGGTATGTGATGCTCACTAATTCTAGTGATCACCCTGTACCATGCCAAGCAACCCTTATGATGATCGGTTGTAAGTTAACCTTATAGACCAGTTATCCTAGTGGTAACGTGGACAAAGTATTCTAAGGCTAAACTCTGAAAGGCATGTGAAGCCAGCTGTATTACCATACACAACCCCCTTGAATATCAAATGAAAGGACACCACACAGATATATATTGAAAATATATATATATTTATTAACTAAAAATATCCCCTGAACTCTTTATGAGCACAGGAGCACAAGCGTTAAACAAAACACAGTTTAAAATACACAAAAGTTGCACAATATGGATGAGCCCTAGGGGCCTCCTAAACCATATACTAAGAAAGTGGCATAAGAGATACTAATTGATAGGGAAACAGGCCTAGGGCCTTGGGAATCGCTGGAGCTGTTCGGGACTAGCAGTGACTAAGTCGGGAAAGGCCCGCGGTGTCAGGGTGTAGACTAGCACGCCTACCTAAAAGACTACGATTCCCTGCACTCCCTGGTAAAGGACTACTTTTCCCACAATCCCCGGCGGGATTACAGGATATCACCGGGCGGAGTCTGCCATTCGGTGCTAGTGATTCCTGTGTTGGAGGCTGCTTTTGTTCCTCAGCTCCAAGGGTTCCAAGCAGCCGGTTTGTTTCCAGCTTGGGAGAGGCGAGAACCAGTAATTGGGTAACATTGTGAATGCGCTGGCTAGCGCGTTCTGTTTTACAACTTTGTATCGGATGGTTTGTTGAAAAAAGGAACAGCGCTGAGACTTTGTTTCACCTCGCGGCTGCGAGGGACTGTTACAGACTACATGTTGCAACTTTGTAACGGATTGCTTGTACAACAGGGAACAGCGCTGAGAGTTTGTTTAGCCTTGGCTGCAAGGGACTGTTACAGACTACATGTTGCAACTTTGTAACGGATTGCTTGTACAAAAGAAAACAGTGCGGAGAGTTTGTTTAGCCTCTGCTGCGAGGGTGTTGTACAGACTACATAGCTTCTTGGCACACGTTCCTGGAGGTTCCTGAGACTGTGTGGTAAAGGAATGAGATTTGGCTATTCAAGTGGCGGAGTGCAGGGGGGGAGTCTGGGACCTCTGCACTGCCGTCACGAAGCATAGGTTTGGGGCTCATTTACTTGGAACTAGTGGATATACAAATACCAAAGCGGAGTGCTGTGGTGAAGAAACTACGCCCTGCCGTTTTTGGTCATCTTTTTGTACTATTTTGATGGAAGGAAAACATATGGGCTTTCAGTTCACAACGGAGTGGATTCCTTTGCTTTTCTGTTGAGCATAAGGGTGCTCATTTAATCCTGGTGATTTTGGCGCATTTCTTTGGAACTAGTTTACAAACATACATAAGCACAAAGGGGGTATGTGTATGTTAACGACAATGGCTTCTAGATAATGGAGTACTGTGGGTTGTTGCTAATACCTTCTTTTGTATTGAGCAGGATGGAAGGAAGACGGGAGATGCAGCAATAGGGTGGCGTAGAGTCCATGTATTACAGGTGAATTCAGGGGTTATCGACCTAGTGAGAATTCATGAGAGTAGGTTTAAGTATTGCATTTAACCTTTGTACTTTTGTTTTTCAGTTTCTTTTTCCCTGCTGCCCCTTCCTTCTTCTCTTTGTTCTTTCTGGGTTTTTTCCCCATTTGGGGTTTTTTCCCTCACCGTATCGTCTGAATACCCTGTGTTCATACTTCAGGGTGTTCGGAGGGTCCGGAGGTGGAGCATAGTTGCTGCATGCGGATCCTGCGGAGTGTACATCTGACACGCGGGACTCGGGTGCAGTGTTTAAAGTGCACACACTCACCAATACAAAGTCTATGGTGCGTAAAAGTTAGAAAGTTAGTTAGTTCGGAACCTTTCGAGTGACCTAGAAAGCTGATACTTACGACACAGGCCCTAGAGGTGTGTACCAGTGTGGGAACAACGGCGTTGCTGAGTTACCTCACCCACAGGAAGCGGGTGCATAGGGTCGAAGTAGTGTCGGGTTTCGTCACGCTGGTCGATGGTGCTTGGAGCTGAAGATGCTGCAGGCGGCTCGATGTGAATCCAAGGATGGATCTGAAGATGTGAAGACCTGAGAGCAGAGGGGACAATGTTCATAGTCACTAGCCAGTGACTACCGTGGAACCAGGATGGAACCAGGCGATGTCGGGTGCAAAGAGGCGTTGAAGTGTAATTTCTCTCTGCAGCCACGTGGACACCGGGGGTCAAGGATGTCCAGGAGTCGGTCACAAGCTGTCCCACGTAGGCTTCTCGCTGTTGGCGTTGTCGACGAATTGATTGAAGTAAACAGGCCTTTGGCTAATGCAAGCCACGCAGGAGTCGAAAAAGGCTTGTTACTTGGACTAGCAAGGTCAGAGCGGGTGCTCCTTTTTACAGGAGCTAGGGCAAGTCTGGAGCAACCAGACCCGCAGTGTAGTTCTTCAGTTTTGTCACCAAGATGGCCGCTGACCACGTGGCTAGTGGCCGGGATGGCGCGTCGAGTGGCACAATTCAAAAGGGCCCACGCAGATTGTGGAGATGCTGGGGGGCTGATCTTCGGTGCAAGGGCTGCAAAGTGGTGGGGGTTCTCAGTCCCTAAAGCACAACATTGAGGGTGCCTCTGATGCTGCGCAGTCAGCTCTTCAGGTGTCTTCCAAGATGTCCGGTCCCACATCTCTCGGTGCCTCCACAGGTCCCTTCTTTGCAGGGACTGTGGTTCGGGCTGTGAGAAGTCTGGGAGTCTGGGTCTTGTCAGGCTTTGGGCTCGGGCTCCGGCGGGAGGCGGCGGCAAAGCAGATGTCGATTCGCTGGTTGGTGCCTGTGTTCACAGGGTGGCCACTCCTAGGCCACAAGGGAGATGCTCTTCAGTCTTCTGTGCAGCAGAATGTCGAAGTCCAGTCGTCTTCTTAGTTTCAAGTTGATTCAGGATGATCTGAGGTGCTCTGGCACTGCTCCCACTCTTATTCCCAATCTGAGGGGTGGATCACCTGTTAGGTCCCTCCTCTGGGTGGGACCAGGAAGAGGGGGGGCGGTTACACCCCCTTTCCTTTGTCCAGCTCCTCGCCAGGCCTGGGTCTGGAAAGTCCCAGGACCGGTTTGGACTGGCTTATGCACGGGGACACCTTGTGTGCCCCGGGCATGCCTCAATCTATTCAGCCCTGTCCTACCCAATACACAAAATCCTGTCTGGGGTGGTGCTCGCACCTCCCAAGGAAGGAAACCCTTTTTCCAAGCCTCCCTCGCTGGAAGGACTCCCAGCAGCAGGAGGTCAGACTTGTGTCTGTGGTGGCAGCATCCATTTAGTGATGCTGAGGCTCTGGGTAACTTTAACCGGGGTTAAGGCTACACACATGTTGTGTCCCTCTAGAAGGGTGGAATGCTATCCCCGTCGACAGAACTGTCGAGGGGATAGTATTCCAAATCATATGACACCTTACTCGACATGTTTTGATAAAGCCAAACCAAAGTTAGCATATAACCGTGAGGATTATAATGCACTTAAGAGTATATGGTATGGCAATATCCCGGAACAGCTAAGGGAGTGGTACCCGACAGCTGCAGACAGGCTCAGCTCATGCTAGAGCACCCATCTCACATATTTCCAAGCACTCTGCCTCCAGGATTGAAGAGGCCTTCCATAGGAGTGGCTGATAGGAACATATGTGTCCAGTTTAAGGTTAGATATAGGGATACTATATCCAAGTAAGAGGTGATTACACAAACTTACCCCAGCTGAGTGATCAGCCAGTTGTGTCAAATATGGAGGCCAGGCCAGGGGTGGCACAATACATGCTGCAGCCCCTGGTAGGCCTTGGAAACACCTATGCCCTGGGTACCTAGGGTACACTGTTACAGGGGCCAATAAGGTGAACCAGTTCCAATTCGTAATGCACCTAGGGTGCATTGGCTGTAATTTAGAGAGAGAACAGCAGGCTGTGGTTTTGATTAGCAGGCCCACAGCCACATTAAGTCATAAACCAGTGAAGCAAAAACCAAAAATTTGGGGTGACCATAGGTTAGCAGACCTTACTCTCCTACAGGTGCCGTCTGACAAGCGCTTAGAGACCCCTTGGTGATAAGGCGCTCTATAAATCCAAATAAAAATACAAATACAAATACAACTCCAGTTGTGAGTATTTTTTAATTTGAGCAGCAGTCACCCAAAGTGACCACTTGCCGCCTGTCACTTAGGAAGTTCTTAATCCACTCCAATACTTTTCCTGTTATGCCAGAAGTTGCTAGCCGGTCAATCAAGATGGCAAGTGAGACCTTGTTGAATGCTGCCGACAGGTCTAAAAGAATCAAGACAGCCTTCATACCCTGATCCAGAGCCATTCGGATGGTGTCAGTGTTAAACAGGAGAGCTGACTCTGTGGAGTGTTGAGCCCTGAAACCTGATTGGTTTGAGTGCCAGGCGTGATAGTCCTCAAGAAACTTAGTGACTTGTTTATTTACAAAGGATTACGTTACTTTGCATTACACAGGGAGCGGCGAGATCGGTTGCAGATTAGACAGCGTGGTGGGGTCGGTTAGTTGTTTTTTCTGTAATGGTTTGACCGCCGCAAGTTTCCATTCAGAGGGAATGCTTGCCGTGGCCAATGATGCATTTACAATATTGTTAATTACAGGATTAACAGTATCTACAAGCGTATGTAAAAGCATAGGGGGGCATGGATCAAACGGCGACCCTGATTTGGTCGACAGTATGTCCAGGCGGGTTTCCACCAGATGAATTGGCCGAAAGGTCGCCATCCTGCCCGAAAGCATGCTCAACGTGCTTCCTTCTTCCCCTAATTCTTTATGGGGGATGAAAAAATCCTTAAAGAGGCCCTGTACTTTTTGTTCAAAAAGATCCGCTGTTGTATTACAGAGGTTTGTAGATGGTGGAATTTCCTGCAACAGTATTTTAGGATTGTGAAAAACCCTTTACTATCTTAAAAATAGATTTTTGTTTATTGTTGGCCGCTTCTATTGCAGTCATGTAAAAGTTGATTTTGGCCTCTTTAATGAGTTCATGGTATTGACTTCTTGCTGTTTTGTAGTTGAAGCGTTCCTCATCTGGATAGTCTTTTCGCCACCTATGTTCTGCCACGCGTACTTGTCCCTGTTTTTAGGTTTCGCCTGGGGAACGGAGCGGAAGCTCCGACCCCAGAGAAATCTGTAGTTTCCAGTAAGGACTCTTGAATACGCCCCTCTGTTTCATTGGCTAGCTCCATAAATGGAGGCTAGCCATTGGAACAGAGATCTGTCCGTCAAGGCCGGACCAGATTCGGGGGCGTTCCCGAGATTTTTTCCATGGGCGGAGTTTAGTTTTTTCCCGTTCCCTCTCCTTTCACTGACAGTGATTGCCGATGCGCTGTCCATTCCCGCCCCCCTCCGTGTGCCTCCTCGCCCCCGCCCCCCTTGGACCCGTTTGTGCCAATCTGAAAGTCCCCCAGCAGGTGCCCACCCTGCAGGGGACATTGCCGCCCTAATATCGAGTGCCCACCTCGATTTGTTGTGATTCTAAATCAGCCGGTGCCCACCCAGCATTACCCCTCGAAAATCACCGCCGCAGCCCAGGGGCATTATTGTATTGATCCGAGTAGACGCGGTGTAGTCCCTCTTCCATTTCCATGCCTCGACGCCGCTACCGCCGCAGCCCAGGGGCATTATTGTATTGATCCGAGTAGACGCGGTGTAGTCCCTCTTCCATTTCATGCCTCGATGCCGCTCTTCCTCCTCCCGCAGCGGTGTGTCATTGTGACGGCAGCTCCAGCAGCCTCAGAGCTCTTCCTGGTTAAAGGTCAGTATGCGCTCGGCTGCTCCCCGCCTGCTTCCGGGCTGCAGTGAGTGAATCCGCAGCGGGCCATGGAAAAGGAGTAAGGGATCCCGGAGACCAGCAGGCCCTGCCCGCCCGGGGTAAGTAGTGGAAGCCTCGGGGGACAGGCTCAGCGGTCTGTTGCAGGAAGACAGCACAGTTGCTTATGTAAATCATTGTTCAGACACTCATGGAAGGTTACTACCCCACCCTAAAATGGACCTCACAGCACCCCACCCTTACCATTCAGGGGAGGACTTTGCCGCACCCAGTCACCACACAGGAGGACTTCACACCCCTCCCTCTTTACAACTAGGGGCCGCATTATCCACGAATATGATACACAACGCCCTGCTTTTAACTATGAGGCTGTAATTAACTGCATCTCGCATATCACAAAGAGGGGCCATACGTCTCTCCTTATAGACTACGAAGGGCCACAGTAAGCATAAAATGACCACAAAACAGCCTATTATTAAAGTCCATGACAATACCGCACCCTACTCATCACAAAGAGGAGCAACACGGCCGAAAGGCGCATAGTCTAACATAACTAACACTGTACTGCACAACTTTCAGAGCAAAGGGACCAGCACTGCACCTATCCTTCTTCAACAGAGATAATACATTCCATCCTGTTCACCACAGCACCTCTTTACACCACGTTGGGCATCACAGTGCACCCATTGCATCACATTGGTTTCACACTACATTGTAGTCACCACAAAGGGTTTACAATGCGCTGCTTAACCCCCGAAAAACCTTCCTGCATTGTGTTCACCACATAATGTTAACTCCGTAGTTACCGTTATGCCCCATTCGCCATAATTGGGGCCCCCAGTATAGTAATCACACTCTGTCAGTTTATTTACTAAGAGATCGCTCACTTAACCACATCTAAGAATAACCTGCACCCAACTCTCCTCAAGTAGTGACCAAATTCCGCCTTGTCACTAATGAGGCACTACATGACCTTTCTTCACCTCAAAGTGTTCCTTCACAAAACCCGGCATCAACAGTAAACGCCATACTCTCAATAAATGGGTATCACACCACACTGTAACTCTCATTCCAAAGAGGGACTACACACAAAGGAGACCCCCAGCTAAACCGCACTGCTTTCATATCAAATGGTCTTTGCTGAACTTATTTTGTCACTGAAGTCAGCAACCCGTCACTTCTTCTCCATAAAGAGGGGCCGCACTACACCATCTGTATCCAGATTTCACCAGCACCCACGCATCAAAAAGATTGACCATGCCGCATCCACCACAGCTAGGAACCACTCTAGTGTCTTCGTACCAAAACGGCACAACACCGCACCTTTATACCTTACATGGAGATTACTTCCTGGCAGCACCATACTCAATAAACTGAGACATCACGGTATCTTACTAACTTCATATTCCCATCTTACCATAAATAAGGGCTGCATTGCACCCCGTCCTCACTACAAGCAACCTGCATCACAAATGTACCATGCTACATCACTTCATAAGGTAAAAAAAGAAAATGCTCCAATTTTCTCAACACAGAGAGGAATTCATTGCAGTCCTCATTGACAAGTATGCACAGTCCATTCTAACCCTGCTCTAAACGACGTGAACCGCCTCGTCACGCTACACTGTACCTTGTGTATCACAGTTCTGTTCCATACAAATCCTCCTCGTATTCATGCACTACTCTGGTTATGTTATTTTGTTTTTGTGTCGGGGGCGTTGAGCGGTCAAGATCTCTCAATGCTGTTTTGATTCACAGGGGCATACTATTGACAGGATGTTCGTGCTTTGCCGAGCGAAGGAAAGTTTGTAAGTGTGGTGCTTGTGAATGATCAGTTGGATTGTGCTCATAGAGTAAGCATGGGCGAATTTTGAGAATCTCGCGTTCGCGAATTTTGCGGATTTGCGAACTCGCAATCCGCAAAATCCGCGAATTCTCGCGAATTTGCAGATTTTATTATTTTTTTTGTGTTTGCCACTCTGTGTCACCACTGCCACTCTCTGACTACTCATGCCACCCTCTGGCCCACCCATGCCACCCTCTGTTTCATCACAGCACCCTCTGGTTGTCCAGTTTTACATTATTGTGGCAAAGCAAAGCACACCTTCCCTGCCTCAAGTGACCTGAATTAATTTGGGGCTGATTAATGTGTCACAGAATATTTTTTTAGCTGGCACCTGCTTCCTTAGTGCTTCCTGATTAGTGATCTTTTGCACTTGCTAAGTGCTTTCATTGTTGCAAAATTAGTTACAACACCTGCCCTGCCCCAACTGACAATAATGAATTAGGGGCTGATTAATGGATTTGAACTTCCAGCCTGGCTCCTGCTTGTCTCCCTTAGCTGTAATTCAGGACCTTTGTGGCATATGTGTAACTATTCTGAGGTTCAGAGCAGGGTCACATAATAGTTGCAACTGGCAACTGAACTCTGGAGGGGCCCCTCAGGAAGCACTACAGGAAATGGCTACTAATGATGAGCCTGAACTTTTGAACCTGGTAAGTAGTTTCAGTTTTGCTAAGATCGTATTTCTGCAATTTAGCGCTTATTCGCGGGGCGCGAAGTTGTACTGGAAAGCCGCGAACTCACGCGAACAGTGCGAGCAAGCCATAAAATCCGCTGCTCGCGGATTTGCGGATTTTGCGGGAGATTCGCGAATCTCGCGGATTGCGAATTTACCGAAAATCCGCAAAATCCGCGAGCGAAACGGATTTTCCGCCCATGCTTATCATAGAGGAATGTCCCAGTGAAGAGTGCTCCAGATCAGGGGATGAGGTACGTAACGTGTCCTCAGTGAGTTTGTAGACTGTATTGATTTTGGTCAGTGTGTTACCCAACCTTCTTTCACCTCTTCTTCTACTATTCTGGCTTTCTTCTCTCGCAGACCACATAGCTTTCTTCATCACAATACACTATGCAAATGAAAACTGTTTAACATAAATATACGCTAGAATAATGCACAGCAAAGTACCTAAATATTTACGGCAGAATGGTTGAGGCTCAGTGATGGAAAGGAGGCAAGCTGAGGCTGAAGGGCTAGTGATAGAACAGAGACATGCTGCAGGCCGTGTGTTAAAACGGCATGCCAAAAGCCCTGAGCTGGAAATGTGGCATTCCAGAGGCCCTGTGATGGAACAGGGGCGTGCCGTATGCTGTTTGAGGTAAAGGAAGGGAAGCTGGTGGTTCTTTGGGGGAATGTAAGGGGTGTCGGTGGCCCTTGACAGAATGGAACTAGTATCAGAGGCCCCTAGACTGAACGGAAAGAATGCCAGAATCTATCTGAGGACGTCTGGGGCCCTTTAATGGAACAGAAAGGGGTTCTGGAAGCCCTTTGATGGAAAAGGAGATAGCGGTGGCCCTTTACTGGAATAGGAGAGATGCTTTATTCCCTTTGCTGGAATAAGACCCGTGTCTTCCGATGGAATGGACAAGGGGCCGAAAGCCTAGGATGGAATTAATGAATTGCTAGAATCCTCTTCCATGGGTGTGATGTTGACGGCTTGGATGGAATTAAACGGATGTTGATGACCTAAGGTACAATGCAAGAGATGCTGGTGAACCTACGGTGACAAGGAGAAGATGCTGGATAGCTTTTGTTCAAAGGATTCTGGTGCTTGTAGTGGCAATGAAGAGATGCAGATGAACCGGTGCTGGAAAAGTAGAAATGCTGGATAACTTGGGTGGCATTGAAGAGATGCTGGAGACCCTGTGTCATATGTATGGTTATTTCTGTTGTGTGAACCAAACCAGAAGGCAGCAGAGAGCTGTAGATGGTCAAAGTCCAGTATAAATTCAAAAAGTGGTATGAGAGCGTATTTATGGACTGCTAATGCAACGTGATGTAGTATTCTTTGAAGCGGTGTGCCTTCAGCGCTTTCCTAAATTAGTGGCGTGGGTCTAATGGATACTTGGATGCTGTTCCACATCTGGGATCATAGATGGAAAAGGTCTGCTACCTTGTTCTTTTAATTCTTTTCTACACCTGTTAGTCTGCAGTTGTTGGTGTGCGGTGTGTGTCAGAGATGGTAAGCTTGTCTGCAAGGTAATAGTGGTTACTCGTCGTGATGGGTTGGTAAATAATGCAGCTGAATTGAAGGTAGGGCATGCTTTTTTTGGGGAGGGGAGTCAATGGAGTTCTATCAGGATGAGAGTTCATGTGATCATATTTATTCGGGCCCTGGGTGCGATGTGCTGTATTTAAAGGGTGCCTGTCAGAAGTCTGGGAGGCCACCATCCATGTGTGGCAATGCAAAGGCTTGAATAGCGGTTCTGAAGTTGTTTTCTGGAAGAAACGGTTTCAGAAAGCTGGTACAAAACAGTCTTTATTTTTTCAGAAAACTGAGGAGCTTGGTATCCAAATTGAACCAAAGTGACTTGGCTTTAACTGAAACTTGATGATCGAAACCATCAAAGTTCATGTTTATGAGCCAGGTTTGTACTATTTCCTAGTTGTTGTTTTTGGCAAATAACAGGAATGTCTTTGTTGTGTTAAGCTTCAGGTAGTAGGCATTGAACATCCAGTTCTGGATAATGTGCAGGCAGTGTTTGAGGTGTAGGATGCCTGACGCAGAGGAGACTTTCAGGTAGAGGTGTGTACCGTCAGCATGTTAGTGAATCTCAATGCTGTTTGTTGTCTCCGTATAGAGACTGAAGAGGACAAGGGGGAGTATGGAACCATGGGAAACTCTGCAGGTGATGGGGATCTTTATCTGTGGTGATATGGGCATCATCTACAATGTGTAAGATTGCTGTCTCTAGGTTGCAGCGTGGTCTAAAGCCAGATCGGTAGTCATACAGGAAATGTTGGGATAGATGAAGAATCCATGTGTGGGTGCTTTAGATGAGGGGCACTGCCATACATTGTATAGTTCGGAGCATTGAGGTTATTTATAGGTTCTGTGGTACGGTAATGTTAGATCTTAAAGTCTGCAGTGGGATGTGATATATGCTGTATATTGTGCAGTAATGAGATGGTCGTGGTGCTGCAGTGATACGCTGTGTACTGTGTTAATGAGAGTAGGTAATGTTGTCTGAGTAGGGTTATAATATCTTTAGTACAAAGCTTGTTGATAAAGCTGTGGCAGTTTTGGATGGGGCTCTGATTTGAAATAGCAAAGAGTGATGAGGAGACATGGGTGAGTTGAGGCTATGATATGTATAGTATTGTGTGCTTGGATAAGGAGGGTTTGTGGTCTGGTTAAAGGACGTGAGGTTGTGAAATACTGATAGTCTGTCAAAAAACTGTGATGAAAGTGTCTGTGAAAGGTGTACATTTTATTATTTCTCTCATTACTGGGATGAATACTTGAACTGGGGAAGCGAATAAGATTCCCTGATATAAGTGGCAGGCGAGGTGGCCATGGTGTCTTTGTGGCAAGAAAGTTTGTCTGGTACTCTCCTTTTTGGGTGTCTGAAAATGAACGCTGCACTTCTGGTGAAGTAGCTCTTGGCTTTAGACTTCAGAACTACAAAACAAAGTGACCAATTCTTCATGGACAACCTAAGCCACAAGCCTGGCTTTCTGCTCACTTACGGCTTCACATATGAACAGAAGAAGTTAGTAACCACTTTGCACACAAGAGTAATTGATAACCCTCCAAAATTTGTTTGGAACGCGACAACGTGAGGCCACTCTGTCTAATCCCCTTGTGAAATATATTGTACAGGTTCACATCTCTGGCCAATGCCACCTCTTGTCAGAAGAGCCACAAATCAGTCAATTGCAAAGAAATATTCTCTTGAAAATAAGAAAACAGTTTCAGTCAAATGTAAAACGAACACAGGCACAAACATTGCTATAGTAGATATTGGAAATGAAAGTCATGGTTTGACTTCCCAGCAAGATTTAAATTGATGTTTATTTTCCAATTTTATGTACTGGTTGATGCAGACCTGCATGGATTATCGAGTTTCTGCCCATCTGAAGCTATAATCTAGGATAGTGCACGAGACGGACATTCTCTCCTGCGCAGATATTATTAGAATTGTCACCATTTATATGGCCCATGTGAAGCACACAAAAAAAATGAACCACCTCCTTCCACTAAAAATACGTAGTATGAACTCTTTATTGAGAATGACTGGCTTTATGTGGCGCATACAGTTAAACTTCTGATGTGTCCCTGATTGGTTTCCAATCTGTTATTCGCAGTTCACACAAAGATCTCTGACACTGGTGTGTCTACATCAAACAGTTCCCCAGCTTAGAAATGCACTACAGGTGATGAATATTTATTCACTATACCAAAATGGAGTCCTAAAAGTCTATTAATAAAGGAATGTCCAAGCTGAATGAACAGACCAGGTCGCAAGAGCTCAAAACTGTAGCTCTGGCGATTCACTCAGAAATGCACACTACCCTTCTATTGGTTACGTAGCACTTGTAATTTGCCCCCCATCTGTAACCATTGGCGTCTCCTCCTGTTGGTGATCTAGAACTGAGGCAGTTGCCTGTTTGTTATGTAGAATTTGCAAGTTCTGCTATTATTCTGTTTAATCCATTTCCAGATGATTTTATGTCCAAACGAAAACCTTTCTGACGCATTCCTCTTGGTTTGAAGGACCGCAGTACTAGAATAAAGCACTTGTATAGTGGTAGTGCTTGCAGCCACTTTTGGTTTATAATTTTCTATTTCATCTACCACTCATTAATTTCTGCCTCCGACCCAATCTACAGATACAATAGTCATACAGATTTGTCACTCCCACCCCTTTCGATTGTGCCAAATTGAAACGTTTTTTACTTGAAAGCTATAGTTATGGCGCAAAGCTTTCTAAGTAAAAACGTTTATGTTGTTGCAGTCACTATGGGGAAACTTCGCACGGCTAATAAAACACTGGGCCTCTGGCATACATTTAGAATGTTCTTCACATTTCTTACCTAATGAAGGGGAGTTAATTTATTTCTGTCCAGCTTGACAGAATTCATCATGCTGCAAGGTGTATGGTTGAAATTTAGCTCACTGATTCTGTTTGATGCAATAGCATAAAATATGTATTTGTAATGGGCACGGTCTCCCTGAAGGGTGTTGTTTATTCTTACCCAACCTATTGGCACTTATTTTATCTATCTCCATTAAATGGATTAAAAGTTGATTGTTCCTACCGGGATTCATTTTCAACTAAAGTCAGACGCATCTCCCGGTAATGGATGCATAAGTCCACTGGGGAACCACATCCAGCATTAACAGTGCAAAACAAGGGCGCTTCGGTCATAAATATTAATTTAATAGAAGGAACTGCTGCTATTGCTGAACAAGCTCCCTATCATTACAAAAACATATATGTAAACTGTGTTTCTGAATCTAACATCGAAAAACTTGACGAAGAGCCTGCTTGAAATCTTACCCCAACTCCATCCAACACCTCTGATGGTTGTAGGGCTGAATGTTCTTTCATGGCTTTTCAAGATGTGTCGAACTGCCATTGATCATTTTTAGGTTTCGCCTGTCGAAAGCTGCACAAGCAGCGTTTCGCGCAGGCGAAATCTTTTGTTTTGCAGTATGTGTACTTTGTCCCGCCTCGGTCTTCCATTGGCTAGCTCCATAAATGGAGGCTAGCCATTGGAAGACCGAGGCGTCCGTCATTCTGCGAGGCGACTCGTGGGCGATCCTGAGATTTTTTCTCATCCAGCCCCTTTTAGCACGTCAGTGCGGCGGTGGGCGGGGTTTATTTTTTGGGTCGTCCATGTTTCTTTTGGTCATTCTGCGGCTGACCGCCGCCGGAGGAAGTCCAGGTCCAGGTGAGTGCTTGCTCCCCCGCCCCCTGGCTGTGCTTGCTCCCCGCCCCCTTGTTCCCCTTTCCCTGGCTGTGCTTGCTCCCCTGCAACCTGGCTGTGCTTGCTTCCCTGCCACCTGGCTGTGCTTGCTTCCCTGCCACCTGGCTCTGCTTGCTTCCCTGCCCCCTCGCTGTGCTTGCTTCCCTGCCCCATGAGTGTGTGTGTGTGGCTCTGGGTGGGTGTGTGTGGCTCTGGGTGTGTGTGTGTGTGTGGCTCTGGGTGTGTGTGTGTGTGTGGCTCTGGGTGTGTGTGTGTGGCTCTGGGTGGGTGTGTGTGTGTGGCTCTGGGTGGGCGTGTGTGTGTGGCTCTGGGTGTGTGTGGCTCTGGGTGTGTGTGTGGCTCTGGGTGGGTGTGTGTGTGGCTCTGGGTGGGTGTGTGTGTGTGGCTATGGGTGGGTGGGTGTGTGTGGCTCTGGGTGGGTGAGTGTGTATGTGTGTGGCTCTGGGTGGGTGTGTGTGTGTGGCTCTGGGTGGGTGTGTGTGTGGCTCTGGGTGTGTGTGTGTGTGTGTGTGTGTGTGGCTCTGGGTGGGTGTGTGTGGCTCTGTGTGTGTGTGTGCGGCTCTGTGTTTGTGTGTGCGGCTCTGGGTGTGTGTGTGTGTGTGGTAGTAATTGCTGTCTGCTGAGCTCGTCCGTAGGGTACAATAGGTCTCACATTTGCGAGAGATTAAGCTAATGGTAATGTAAATGACAATGCCATTTATTTATCTGTTTTCAAAACCAACACATAAATACAAATGTTGTCATTTAAAATGCCAATAGCTCTAACTTTTCCAAAGGCGAAACCATTGCATTGTAAATGCTTGTTCTTTTAGTGACTGATTAAACCAGGGGGGCGGAAACTCTCTTTTGGAATAGCCAGCTTTGTCCATGAGAGCAGACATCCATTCCACGATACGGTTATTATCAGTTTCCTGTCATTAGAGGCCTACAACCACTGGCCATCGAGATCAAGTCCGGAAGGCCAATAATGGCTTTCCATCCCTCATTTCTTGAATGCGCCCCTTTTCCTAGGTGTTTGCCCTTCTCGCCCCATTCCAAAGAGAAGTTAAAAGGGATCAGTGTGTGATCTGACCCTGTCTGAACCTTAGGCAGACCCCTCCAGGATATTGCGGCATGACTTAGCAAATTTAGCGGCACAAATATGGAAATTTAGCGGCACAAATATGGAAATTTAGCGGCATTTTTGCGGCACTTTATTTTAATCATAATCATTCATTTTCAGCCTGAAATCAACGGAAACTGTTTTAGCAGAGTATTTCACTTTGCAATAGGAATTTTTAAAGTGTCTGCAGCTCTATGGAAGCACTGCTCCAGTCCAAAACTTGTGGGAGTGAGCTGTATTTCTCCCTGGGATGTTCTAGTGCCCATGTATGCACCCCTGCCGGGGCACCGCTGCCTCCCGGATCTGGGAGGCACGACACCTCTTCCTCAGGCACCCTAGGGCGCAGGATCGTAGTGGCTGATCCAAATAAGTGAGACAGACTGCATAGGGAGGTCACCTCTTGCTTACCTGGTCCTGTCGTCATAGGTCAACTTGAGCATACACCAATAATGGCAGAGAATTAACAAATGGTCAGCTCCTCCACAATGCCCAGCCTAACTAAGACACCAAGGAACGACCCTCAGCATAGACAAGTTAACTATTAAGTCTGCATATCTGTGCCAGGAACAAAGTAGTTGGGAGTAGGGGTTTTATGGCATTTGAACTCCATTGTTGGTCGCCACCAGTCCATGTTGTGTCGACAGTTCCGATTTGTGTCACTGTTGAAGTGCTAGCCCTATAGATTTTCTGTTTCAAGGCAATCCCCTCTCTGGAATCCAGATGTCCAATCATCATCTACTTTGAGATGAATTTATCTGTTGCACCCATTGTAAATGTAGGAAGGTTTTTCTTACCTTCGTACAAGCAGCCCTTATTCTGAGCCAGAGTCTGTAGAATTTGTTTCTGAATACCTGTTCCTCTGGAGAAAACTTCTGACGAGTTGCTGTACAGAGGATACCACTGTACCCTGCCTCTCTTTTTTCTTGTGTTGGGGTTGGCCATCCAGTTTGAGCAGTGTGTCGTTTCCTCAGACAGTCGATGCCTCCTCTAAGGACACTGTTTCCACACTTACTTGCCTGTGACTCGGACCAGACACATTTCTCCTTTGGGACTTAAAAGGAGACCTACTGGTCATGGAAAAGTGACTGCGGATTGCTGATAATAGCAGCAGGTATTTAATCCACAAATGTTAAGAGTTTTTGCTTTACTTTAAGGAAAATAGTTTATCTGTCAGGGGATATCCTGACCATGTTTTCCAACAGGTAATGCCCAACCCTTCTCACTCTTTACAAAATCACATCTCTGTCCCTGTAATTTATGAGTCAAGCTACCACCAGTCCCAGTGGTGCTAAGCAGGAGGTCTTGCGGGCACTCTATGTGCTCTCTCAACAGTACAGAAGAACAGGCCTTACAACCCAACTGTCTGTCTCAGTGATGCTTCTAAGTAAGCTGTTATATAATCATTCCTCTCCATTTTCTCTGGCAGCCCCACCACATGCTCATGATCGTGCCAAGATCTTCAATCCAAGTCCTCAGCCATGTACTTTGAAAAACGGACTTGCTGAGGGAGGTCTTTCATTTTCTTTCTGAGTTTGGGCTGCAGTCAGTTTGATATGACTCAGCTCAGTTTCTGTTTATTTCTCTCTGTACGTGAGTATCCTTTAGCCATCCAACAACAAACGTACATCCTCTGCAACTGAGTCCATCAAGGAAAGGAGGGCGTCCCTTGTGTAGTGATGGCCACAATTATTGTGCCAAGGGTATCATTGGCCATGCTTTGTTTTCCCAGAGCACATTTGACTGGGTAAAGTGAACAGGTTTCTTTGGACAGCCCCTGTGGTTTAATCGGGTTCGGTTTACCCATGTTGTGGAGCTGTGCAATGTATTCTCCATGGCCTCTGGTATTGTACTGAGGTGCTCTGCACATCTCTTAGCAGTCTTTTCATTGAAAAGGATCTGTCTCGTGGTTTGTTGGGCCTGCTCTTGTGGCACCTCCATCTTGCCATCAACTACACTTTTCAATAGAGGTCTATCCTTACTCCAATTATGATGTGTCCTTGCTCCAAAATAGCGAATGGATCACCCCCCGCCCCCAACCACCAACTACGGGGTTCTCTATGCCAGGGAAAATTGTCACAGTTCAGTTCAATAATCTATATTCAATCTTAAAAAGATCATAAAAGTGCAGGATAAAAACTGTATAATAAAGCATATGAATAAAACACAACAATCATGAATAAAGACCCTTAATAACATTCTCAAGTCATTCCTATTAGATAAAAACATTAAAAGCAAATCAATCCAACACATGAAACTGAATAAGCAATAAGTTTTAGTGAACCTCTGGTTCCAACTCGCTATAAATCTTTTGGATAAATCTTATTTACTATCACCTTAAAAGGATGGAAAAGTTAATATTTAATTTCCCCAAAGGCTCTAAATCGGGAGGATAAAGCAAAGTGTTGGGGGTTAAAGGTCGTGCAAATGAAATCTTCCTCGAGGCAACAAAGTACGTGTGGGCATGAAATTAAAATGTCAGTCTACGAGGATGGTGCATCATAAGAACGGCTACAACGTGTCTCAACAGGCATTTTACCTACAACAATTCTCCAGTCTCCACCACTAAAGTCAACATTCACTTCTCTGCCACCCAGTTTCGCTTGTACTTTGAAAAATTAACTGCAAAAAGTGGGGAAAAAATATTAAACTAGGCTGTGGTGAATTATAAAAGCTATGTTTTTTTATGCAGAATCTTTAAGCTTTGCTAGAAAAGAAGAAATGTAAAACAGGCCTGTGCAGTTATCCTTCTACGTCAAGATGTGAAGGCTTGCTGAAAAATACTTCGGTCTTCCCAATATTATTCAACAGTTATTCTTGGAGGTTACATCTAAAATCATGCTTGTGAGACAAAAAGCTCAATAATTGCTTGGCCTGCAGCTTGTGACGAGCATGCATAATACTGTATATAAATAAAAGGCGCAGGGGAGAGCAGCACATGTATTATTAAATATGGAGATGCGGCCGGGCCGAACAGCTCGGTGTCTTCCCTCCGACGCCGGTGCATCCGCGCTGCGGCTGGAGCGGCTGCATTCGTCTTCTCGGCCCAGGAAGGAGAAAATGCTCAGTTTCGAGCGATCCAGGTACTTGTGGGGGTGCAGCGCCTTTATGAGGGACATTGCAAACGATGAAGTGGGAGTCTTTGAGAGGGTGGTTTCGCCTCTCCGCTATGTGCCCTCCCGGCATAGCCGTTTCGGAGTTTTTCTGTACCTGAGGAAAAAGGCGGTAGCGGAATCCGTCTTCGATATGCATAATTTTCATTTATGTGAAGCACAGTGATGTAAGCCCAGGCACAAACAATCGCACAATTTATTGTAAGAGACCTGTTTCCGAAGTTATTATTGATTCAGACCGTTGCTGCGTGCTTTGTTTGGTGACTCTTGCAGCAAGTTAACTGCCGGTAGACACTTTTTTTGTAAATATTGCGGCCAAAATGTTAATATCGCGGCCATCGCGCTAGTCCGCCGATTTTGCGATTTTTTCGTGAATCGCGAAATCGCGAAATGCTGGAGGGTCTGCCTTGTGGAATTGACTTTAAGTGTGACGAGGTTGGAGCAAATACAATCTAGAATATATCCGGCCCCGTGAGTAGTATTCAGAGTAAGTATTGATAGACCTAGTACATCCATTGTGTCTCTAAATGAAATAGCTGCCGGATCTGTAGAGGAGTCCAAGTGGAGATTAATGTCCCCAAGTAACGTGAAATTAGAAAATCTAAGTGCCAAATTGCTGAGTATTTCCCCAATACTTTCAAGAAATTCCTTACTTGAGCCTGGGGGGCGATAGACCAAAGCCCCTGCAAATGTGAAGGAGTCATTGCTCTTGATGCGAAAGCCCATGCATTCTGCTCCTTTGATGTCCTGAAGCTCGTTTATAGAGTAATTCAAGGTGTCTTGATGGATAATTTCTAAATCCTCCACCCCGTTGTTCCCCTCCATCCATCCTTTGTATGAGATAGCCTGGCGGCAAGGCATGCACTATATCTGGATTGCTCCATGATTTCAGCCACGTTTCTGTAATAATGTGAGTAGTGGATGTTGCAATGTAAAAACTGCGTTGTAAGTGCATGCATTGTAAATGTATGCGTTGTAACATCATACATTCGTCTAAGACAGCTCGGGTTGGAGAGGTTTAAAGTGGTCATGTCGGTCTAGCCGGGTCAGCCAAAGTGACATGCACACTTTCAACTCAAGTGCCCACAAATCCTCTCTGCTGCTGCCTCTCAGCAGGAATGGGCCCACCCTGACACTCGGCATGGGATAGAGTAGCGAAAAACTAAATGGAAATAAAGTAACTTTATTACCATTTTATATTTCATCTCTGCTCCATTTTTATTTAGTGGGCAGACACTCCTCCACCCTAATGGAGGAACTGCAGTTGCAGGTAAGGGTGTTAGGTTGAGTTATAGAGAAGAAGGTGTAGGGTAGTCTAGTCCAGGGACGGCCCTGCCGGGTGTTATACTGGGGCAGTGACATCAGGCAGGGGAGGGTCAGGGTGGTGGGTTGTAAAATGCGGGATATGGACCATTAGAGGTTAGTACCGATAAAAATAAATAAAACTAATTTCGTTGCCCACGCTGCATCACATGCAGCGTGGGCAATGAAATTCGTTTTATTTACTCATATGTTAGTCCTCGATCGTGGAGGGCTTTGTAAACGTGTACCAGTAGTTTATATTGCCATCTTTTCTGGACTGGGAGCCACTAAGGTCCTCAGGTGCTGGGTAATGTGGGTACGTTTGGGCAGGTTGAGGATAACTCTAGCTGCCGAGTTCTGTATTGTCTTATGTCCATCTAAAGAGTTTGGGGCAGATTTATGTTAACTGGCGCATCCCGAGGGATGCGCCAGTTAACATGCGCCACAGTGCGCCACAGCTACGCCACCCATGGTGCGCCGCATTTATGATGCAGCGCACCACGGGGCAAAAACGGCACAGATGCGTGACGCATCTGTGCCGGAAATGTGGCGCATTGCTGGAGTTGCGTCGCAAGCGCGACGCAGCTCCAGCAATGCTCTGGGGGGGCCTATTCTTTCAATGCTGCCTCAAGCCTTACGCCTGCTTCAAGCAGGCGCAGGGTTTTGACTCAGCATTGCCCTGAAAGTGACTGAGTGAAATCTCATAGATTTCACTCAGCCACTTTCAAGAGGCGTTCCTGCGCAGGAACGTCCCCCCTGCGCAGGAACGCCTCCTCATGGCGCAGTGCTGTACAACGTGACGCATCTCCTAGATGCGTCACGTTGTAAATAGGGCGCAGGGATGCGCCACGTTTCCGCGCCGTTGCGTCACGCAACGGCGGCGTAAACGTGGCGCAAGCCCTTCATAAATCTGCCCCTAAGTGTTTTTTCCTGCATACAATGCATTGCCATAGCCCAGGCGGCCAGTGATTAGGGCTTGTGTGCCAGTTTTTCTTGTGCTTATGGGAAGCCATTTGAAGATTCTTCGGAGCATGCAGACAGTGAACTTAGCTTAACATACTTATGTTAAGAAAAAAACTTGTGGCCTAAAGTTACTTAATGACACAAGTTATAGTTTCTTTAGATAAGTATAACTATAGGTAAACCTATAACTGCATAATTTCTATGGTTTGTGTGGTAAAACATGAACCTAACTGTAAAGTTACTGTAACCTTTTGTTTTTTTCAGTGAATGTGTATGGTTATTTTAACGTAAAGTAATATATAATTGGATCTGTGTGCACCTGCTGATCAGTTGAGGAGACACATCCCTAGGTTTGCAAAGTTTTAACACTTTATTAACTTCTGAAACTACAGAACAGCTTTACACCATATTACAAAAAGGGCTCTTTATGGCCTAAGAGCTAGCGTTCTGACAAATTTGATGAAAATCCATTCATTGGTTTGGCCTGTTGTCGTGTCTAAAAATTGCAAACTCCACGAAGACATTGCATGGGGAAAATTAGTTTTCGACCCCCACCATTTTCCTCAGCCCCTGCTTGACGAATTACCCAGAAACAACTTTTGATGTAAAACTAGGCAAGGTGCTTTCCTTACTCTTGTTTAAACTGCAAATTAACCTCTGTTACGCTGTTTGGAGTGGCAATAGTAAATTTCACCCTTCTGAAATCCAACATTTTCTCTACTTTGCTATGACTGGAGTAGGAATAGTAAATTTTACTCATCCAAAATCCAAATCTTTCCATACTGTTATACAGACTGGTGTGAGGATAGTAAGTTTCAGCACTCTTAAATCCAATGCTTTCCATACTGTGTCACAGACTGGAGTGGTAAGGATGGATTTTGAACCATCATAGTCCAACACTTTCCCTGCCATTGCATAAACTAGGCTGTGAATAGTATATTTAATATTCTTAGATTCCAGTTGTTTTAATAATGTTGATTAAGTAGATCTTATAGCTTTAATAAGTTTATATTTTTTTGTATTTAACATTATTTGTTTTTGTAGTAAAACTAATTTTAATGTTTATAGTATTTCTGAAAATGTGTTTTGGGGTTTTTAAATTTTTTTATGTTTTTATTTATTGCGTCTATTATCTATTAATTAATATATTCCATCTTATTGCATTTAAAATGTTCATATTTTTAATATTTAATATGTTTGTTTTTTGTATTTTATTGTTTAATATATGTATATTTATATTTATATATATATATATACAAGCAGCCTGTCCTGACGTTGTCCAGGAGGCCCACAACTGAGTAAAGGTTTGTTTAACTTTGAAATTAGCGCCGCACTATATATCAGTAATGCTGCCTAGTTGTAAATTAGCGCCTCAGTATATATCACTAATGCTGCATGAATGGCAAGGGCCATGAATGCGTGCACCTTGGTGTTTGGAGACGGCCGTGTCAGAATGTGGCAAAGAGAGTATTGCGGCGCACTTTCTTCTTTGGAGACGACCCTGTCAGATGGTGCAAAAGTAAGTACTCTGACTTTTCGCAGTAATGGAGCGTGAATGTGGCGCCGAGTGAATTCCGCGCTTGTGAAAGCTGCGCCCCTTTTTTTAGGCCAGCCCCCTCTGACAACAGTCTTGGCTCACAAATAAGTAAAGGTTTGTTTTAGTTAGCGCCGCAAGTACTGTGAGTGTTGTCAGTAATGGAGAGTGAAAGGGCGCGCACAGTGAAATCCGCGCCCATTTATTTTTTTAGGGCTCGGGCCTAGCCTACACTGAGTCAGCGGTGCGGGCGTAGCCCTGAGTCCTTTTCTCAGGGCTTTTCAAAATGTACCTAGGAATTCCACGCTGCTCGTGCGTGTTAATTCCTAGGTGCATTCCTATTGGCCTTTGCGTGCGTGTGCTTTAGAAACAGAACACTCAATAGGCCATAGGCGGTCGCTTAGCTCCGCATATGGCCTATTGGTGTCTGTTACACGCACCAGAAGGCCATATATTTTCAATTATCTCGGCTGTCACAGTAGAATTTTTTTTTTTTCATCTCATGTAAACTGTCCAGAAGCAGTTCATGCCTAAAGCCTGCTTCTGCCGCTCGCTTAGCAACAGTCTTCGCTGGTCGCATCCTAAACCCGCCTTTGAAAAGTTTGATTTACAAAGGAAAAAGATTTTTCCGCTAGGGTCCAAGTGAGTTCCACAACCAGAAATAAACCGCTGCAGCATGAACTCCTGGATGAACACTCATGGGAGCCAATAATTAAGATGATCCGACGCTGTGCAGAGCGAACGAAATTGTAGTAATGTGAGCATTTTCTAACATTTACTAAAGCACGATGCTCTGCACAGTGGAGTCGAAAGGGGTGGTGAGGGGTCGGTCCGCCTCGGGAGGCACAAGTTGTATGGCCATGCTCGTGTCTAAGCGCAGCACTCCTGCAGTGATACAACGGCAGCAATATCGGCCCTAGCACACAACACTCAAAGCGTTCCAGAGTCAGCACACCAAAGCACATACAGAACCCCAGAGCCTCTTACAGTACAGCGCTCCAAAGCCAAGCCTGTAGTGTGAAGAGCTGTACGAATGTATATGTACAAAAACCTTGAATATCAGAGGTAGGTTTTGTGGTGGAGCCATGCCAGTCGTTTGAAGCGCTATATGAATGCTAATGTACAAACACCATGAATAACAGAGCTAGGTTTGTGGCAGAGCGAGGCCCGTAGTTTGAGGCGCTATGCGAATGCTAAATTACAAACACCGTGAATAACTGAGGTAGGTTTTGTGACGGAGCGACGCCCGTAGTTTGTAGCGCTACACGAATGCTAATGTACAAACACCTTGAATACCAGAGGTATGTTTTGTGGCGGAGCCACGCCAGTCGTTTGAAGTGCTAAATGAATGCTAATGTACAAACACCATGAATAACAGAGCTAGGTTTGTGGCTGAGTGATGCCCGTAGTTTGAGGCGCTACACGAATGCTAATTTTCAAACACCTTGAATAACGGAGCTAGGTTTTGTGGTGAGGAGATATGGTCCTGTTTCGAGCATCTTCTCTAGTGCACAGTACACACCTTCTATGCTCTTTAAATCACTTCTGCACTCCAAACTACAAAGAACACGTTGCCCGCCTATTTTTCATATGATTGACAGAGAGGCAAACATTTATCTTTGGAGCTTCAACTGTGTATCTAATCTCGAGCCAGTACATCAATCAAACCAAAGATAGGTAGACTGACGAGCTGCTTCTCAAATGCAAACAGGACGGGGGTGTGACACCTTCGTATCTCTTAACTTCACATAGGGTGGATTAAGCATAGGTCCTGTTCTTTAGGAGCAACGACTGAATGCAGAGTGCAGAGTGCGCATTGTGACTTATGCAGTAGTATGCGTAATTCTGTAGTGTGAGGCGTGCATCAGTATGACGTGTGCAGCATTGTGAGGTGTGCAGCAGTGTGCCTCTTTCAGTGTGAGGCATGCAGCAGTATGACGTGTGCAGCATTGTGAGGTGTGCAGCAGTGTGCGTCTTCTTTCAGTGTGAGGCATGCAGCAGTGTGACGTGTGCAGCATTGTGAGGTGTGCAGCAGTGTGCGTCTTCTTTCAGTGTGAGGCATGCAGCAGTGTGATGTGTGCAGCATTGTGAGGTGTGCAGCAGTGTGTGTCTTCTTTCAGTGTGAGGCATGCAGCAGTGTGACGTGTGCAGCATTGTGAGGTGTGCAGCAGTGTGCGTCTTCTTTCAGTGTGAGGCGTGCAGCAGTGTGACGTGTGCAGCATTGTGAGGTGGGCAGCAGTGTGCGTCTTCTTTCAGTGTGAGGCATGCAGCAGTGTGTCGTGTGCAGCATTGTGAGGTGTGCAGTAGTGTGTGTCTTCTTTCAGTTTGAGGCATGCAGCAGTGTGACTTGTACAGCATTGTGAGGTGTGCAGCAGTGTGCGTCTTCTTTCAGTGTGAGGCATGCAGCAGTGTGACGTGTGTAGCATTGTGAGGTGTGCAGCAGTGTGCTTCTTCTTTCATTGTGAGGCATGCAGCAGTATGTGGTGTGCAGTCGGTTGAGGCATGATTTGAGGGGGTGTGAGGGTACGTGATTTTGAGAGGGTGTGTGAGGGGGAGAGGGTGTGTGAGTGTGTGTGATGGTGAGAGGTTGTGTGAGGGGGAGAGGTGGTGTGAGGGGGAGAGGGTGTGTGAGGGGGAGAGGGTGTGTGTGTGTGTGTGTGTGTGAGGGGGAGAGGGTGTGTGAGGGGGAGAGGGTGTGTGAGTGTGTGATGGTGAGAGGATGTGTGAGGGGGAGAGGGTGTGTGAGTGTGTGTGATGGTGAGAGGTTGTGTGAGGGTGAGAGGTTGTGTGAGGGGGAGAGGGTGTGTGAGTGTTGGTGTTTGAGTTTTAGGGTGTTAGGATGTGAATGTGAGAGAGTGTGAGGGTGAGTGAGTCTGAAAAGGGTGATTGATTGTGATAGGATGTGTGATGCTGATATAGTGTGTGAGAGTGTGTGTGATTTTTGAGAATGTGATTGAGGGTGTGTAAGGGTGTGTGAGTGTGATTGTAAGTGAGGGCGAGCGGGTGTGAGGTGGTGTGAGGGTGTGTGTGTTTTTGATGGTGTGTGGGGGTAATTGTTAAGGTGTGTGCATGTGAGGTGGTATGAGGCTGAGGGTGTTATGGTGATGGTGTGTGCGTGTGAGGTGGTATGAGGCTGAGGGTGTGTGAGGGTGAGAGTGTGTGAGTGTCAGTGCACACCAACAGCCATCACTACACACATCAATTGTTAACAAATCCACAATTAACTATTGTACCAATAGCAGTATTGCAAACTTTACTTTTAAACATAATCATCTAAAGCTCAGCATGCTACCATTGCTACAATTCCAATCCAAACCACATAATTCCATTACACACTAGATACATACACATCATAACACATGGCGAAAAGATATTGCCATTTACAATACCATTTCCTCTAACTCAAATAATTCCGAGACCTATTGCATTTCTAATGTTTGTGTTGGGCCAGGCCCCTCTGACAATGGTGACACCCACAAAGGCATGAATGTGGCGCAGCCCTTTTTTTAGGCCTGCCCCCTCTGACAACGCCGAGGCTCACAAATGAGTAAAGCTTTGTTTTTTGTTAGCGCGGCAAGTACTGTGAGTGTTATCAGTAATGGAGCGTGAATGGGCAAGCACAGTGAAAACGCGCCCATTTTTTAATTTGTTTTTTGTTTTGGGCCAGGCCCCTCTGACAACGGTGATGCCCACAAAGGAGTAATGTGAATTGTACTTTGAGACGCCCATCGCTACTTTGACACGCCCATCGCTGACAGCAGAACGCCAACACCCACAATGGACTACTTTACCCCTTGGAGGAGTGTGGCTCAATGGTTAGAGCGGCAGACCCTGATGCAGAGTTCTGGCCCGGAACCAGGGTTCAATTCCCGCCTCGGCGGTTCTTGGGCTGAATTTCCTCGGACCCGACAATTCTCGCCTCGGTGCCTATTCTAATCATGGGCCCCACGCTACAACTCTGGGCAATAGCTTGTTTAACCTCCACACCGGCCCCAACAGCGCTAGGATGCCTGGCTTCACCCTGGGGGTGCCCAGGAGTGGATACTTCACAGGGAAAGCCAGGAAGGGTTCCACAGCGGTATGAGTAATAGCGCCAGGAAACCGCTTGGTGACAGTGCGCTCTACAAATACCTTGACATTTACATTTACATAAGGTTATTTGACCTTTCTAATGTATATGGTGGCCAGCTGTACAGCCTATGTCCATCTGCTGCAACTCCTCTTTACAATGCTGATTGGGTGTTGTGATTGGTGCTGTACTTCTTGAGATTACCCGTCTCAAAGGTTTCAGCTCTCTCTTTATAATAGTAGTATAGATATATATTTGCCGTAGAACTTGTTCCAAGCTTTCCAAAACCCTCACGTGGCCGGGGTTTCACAGGGAAAGAAGCGAGAGCCAACCTAGAAATGCAGGTGAGCAATTTTTTCTTTATTCAATGTTAGCGCAGCCTACCAGTATAACGTTTCGGCCTACCCAGAGGCCTTGGTCACACAACGCCAAACCAGTAGCAAACATTATTTAAAGTGCAAGAGTGCAATTAGTAGCTGACATTTGATTGGATGACACTACATGCAGCATAATAGGCAGAGAAAAAAGATTCACAGGTTCCTGATCTACAGGGAACCCAATGTAAATGTTGAGCACATTCTGCATAAGAATAGGACAATTGTAAAAAAGACAGTATAATAGCCTATCTATAAAATACATGAATACATTCATTGTATAACCACCATTATTTTCCCGAATGTAAAATCCAAGGCAATTTTGCAAATAACACAAAATGCGATGTAATTAAACCCCAGCAGGTTAGAACTCATGTGATCAAAACTTCATAGAACCCCATGAGGATAAATAGTATTTACACATAAAAGCCAGTCAATATAAATATAAAAAAGGAGAAATCTAAAAACCTTATTCACTAATATATGACTTAATGGAAAGATACATTAATAATTTCATTGTTTAAACAACATGTCTACCTTGTGTAAATTTAGTGCAAATGTGCAAAAAAAACAATGTGCAAGAGATACAATCCAAATGGGTTAATTTCCAAGAACGTCCCTATTGTATAATTATAGGGGCGACTATGCCTATGTGATGTTGTAGTGTCAACCCAATACATGATAGTGCAAAAAAGATGTGCATAAGTGAATAAAACTGTGTAAGTAAAAACTCATTGTTTATGAGGGAACTAGATCAATAACTGAACATAAATGATTAAAAGAAGGGAGAGCGCACCATTGGACCACCCAGAGCCAGATGGTTGACAAGACAATGGGGAATTTTTCACATTTTGTGACCATGCTCCCAATGGTGGAATAAAGATTAAAGATCAAAACTAGAGACAGGTATAGAAATCTTCACTGGCATTGAGGCCTAGAGGGGTCTTACATTCCAATTCTACGATATATCTAGTTTCCAGTACTCGTAGAATTGCCTCCCTGTTACCTCCCCTTCTGAGGGGGGGACAGCATCTATCACAAAGTACTGCAGTAACTGACTTTTATTATCATGTTTCTCTTTAAAGTGCTGAGCGACTGGGTACGTGGCATCATTGGTGTTAATAGCCCTATGGTGCTGGAGTATCCGTTTGTGAACCTGCAACTTGGAACTACCAACATATTGCAGGCCACACGGACACTCCAGCACATAGACCGCAAACTCAGTCTTACAAGTCAACTGTTTACCAGTTGGACGGGAGATATCAGAAAAGGGTGTTGTGAACTCAGTTCTTCTCACTCCATGTTTACAAGCTTTACAGGTGGAACATTTCCTGAAGGCCTTGCTAACATGTAACCATGTGGTGGATGCTATCACCTTAGGACTAGATTTAACCAAAGCCTCGCTCAAAGAGCATGCTTTCCTGAAAGCTATATCTGGTTTGCTTGTCATTGACTCCCCAATGACTGGATCATGAGGCACTAAGCGCCAATGTTTGTTAACGATTTTTCGTAGAGCTTTGTGCTGCCTATTATAAGTGCAAGTAAGTCTAGTGGGCTGTCTTGTTGTGTTGGAGTTTGCTGCCTGAGTTCTATTACATATTAAAGCCTCTTTCCTCGAAACTAAATTGGCTTTTCTGATGGCATTGTCTACTGCAGTAGCAATGTAACCTCTAGCTAGAAATCGTACTTTGCTGGCCTCTTGTGCTTGTTGGCATTGTAAATCCGTGCTGCAAATGTGTCTGACACGCAGCATCTCCCCGTAGGGGATACTGCGTATTGGATATGCCGGATGGTGACTTTTAGCATGTAGCACCGTGTTGCCTGCCGTGGGTTTTCTGTACAAAACTGTCTCTAGTTTGTCATTGTAAACAACAATCTCCACATCCAAAAAATAGGCACTTGTCTGTCTAATGTTAAAAGTAAATGAAAGATTGATTGCATTGTTATTAATCTGTTCTATGAAGTCCAGAGCCTGCCGTTGGGCGCCTCGCTATATCATAAATATATCATCGATATATCTATACCAGTGTACAATATGCTCAACACAGATGTTGTAAAAGATCCCATGGAGGACCTCCTTCACCAGTAGCCCATATGCAGGCAGGCATAACTGTGAGAAAAGCAGGCCCCAATAGCAACACCCCTAATCTGTTGGAAGTATTGATTGTTGAACATAAAGAAATTATTATTCAAACAATAGGCAATCATGGCTAACAGCAGCTCATTCTGCTCTGACATGTGAATCTGTCTATTACCCAGATAATATTGGACCGTCCTCAGACCGTCTAGATGGTGAATACTGGTATATAGTGATGAAATGTCCAGGGTTATTAGCCAACAGTCACAATCCCATGTTGCACAGCAAAGTTTCCTCAAAAAGTCGCTGGAATCCTGTATGAAGGATGGCAATTTGCTGACAAATTCTTGAAGAAATGCTTCTATATACATGGTCATATTTTCCAACAGTCCATTGCGTGCAGAGATGATAGGTCTACGGGGGGGTTCTCTGGGTTTTTATGGACCTTAGGACTAATATAGAACACAGGGATTACTGGGTGTTCATTCCTGAGGAACTTAAATTCATCCTGACTCAGTAACTCCGAACTGCGCCACCCCATCAGTTGTGTGTAAAAATCTGCCTGTGCTTTCCTCACCAAGTTGGCGTCACATCGCTTGTAGCATAGCAGATCATTTAACTGGAGGTACGCTTCTTCCATGTATAATGATCATTACCATAGAGCAACATTGCCCCCTTTATCTGATTGACGGATTATGATGTTACTGTCCCCTTGTAGCTTTTTAACCAGATTGACATAGCAGTTGTTTTGTGCTGAATATTTACGTTTCTCTTTCAATGTTGTTACATGTAGGACTTTTATCTCCTTGATGACCAATTTGTGAAAGATATCGTGGGCTGGAGTTTATTGCAGAGAAAGTATTTCTGTAACTTCAATTTGCGTGTATATCTATATATATATCTATATATATATCTATATATATATATATATATATATATATATATATATATATATATATCGCCCTTGTCCTCCTTGAGAACCATCAGGGATGGCGACGACACGACAGGTGAGATTATGAACAATTTCTCTTTATTCTAACAACATCAAACGGGTTTTGGCTGACACTCAGCCTTGCTCACTGATGGTGAGATGCTGACATTCTTGCTAATTTACTTGAGCAGGCTGTTTGACGCAAATCGTGTACAATGCAGCAATACAATAAAATATATATATAAATCTAATCTATATACAAAAAGACCGAGTTTCAGGATGTTCATTTCTTTGTATGTCAATCTGATATTTGCAAGGTTATGATGGAGTTATCTGTATCGAGTCTCGTTCCACTATTTCTTGGCCCATTTGCCCTTTTTTGCCCTTACTTGATGGTTGTCTGTTTTCTCTTCCTCAGAGACACCCAAAGCGGCCTTGTGAGGCTTAAAAAATCTGACTTAGAAGTTTTTGTCACACATGTACCACGATGAGTGGTGCAGTGCTTAATTTGTAAATAAATAAGTCCCTGGGTCCACAGCAGATTGCACCACACACATCCACTGTACTTACAGAACTATTAACCATCACACTCCTACAAGTTGACAATTCAGACTGTTCAAGGCCGCCATAGGTTTAAGAATGGCTTGGGTGGCAGGTATTAGTTGTCTTGAAAGTATATTGAATGAACACAAATCTGTAAATTGCTCAAACAGCGCCACCATGTGGCACCTATCATAAGCGCAGATTCTGGCAATTAAGTGCCAGTGCCAATGCCTGTGCTGAGCGTGGGAAATTACTGGCTCAAATTAGTCAAGGGCAAGGTGCAAATGTGACACAAGCCTCTCTTAAAGATGCCTCATAATATGGTTATCACCTAAAGTAGGTGTGTATCTCACAAGAGTGCTAACTTGTGGACACTGACTGCCCGCGTAAAGCAGTATCAGCTGGGTGTAGCTGGGGCAACTGAGCTGATGCTTGTTGAAGTCTCAAGTTGTGAGGAGTAGATGGTAGAATGAATGAATGAATAAATGGATTCATGAATAGCACAACAGCTGCCTCAAAAGGTGTCATGGTGCATAACAAGTCCCCCAGCATTTTAAACAATTATTAGTTCTACTGAAATAAGAAAGTTTTATTTTTTTAAATCGATTTTGGGGCATTTTCCTTGATACAATGGGTAGATTGTTCCAAAGTTTAACCTCTAGAAATAAAAAGAGCGTTTTCCCTTCTGGATTTGTGCACATTAGGAATTTGAAATAGAAATAAGACTGGTGGAGACCATATATCTGGTGGGATGAAAAGAAATGAGCCTTTCTCTTACTTAAAGGGAGTCCTTATTATAAAAGGACCTGTGTGCTCTGACTGAGCCTTTAAAGTGGACAGGTTTTTCCACTGGGAACCAATGGAATATCTTCAGATGGGGGAAGGTAGTTTACTGGCGAGGGATTTCAAGAATCAATCTTGCTGCAGTGTTTTGAACAAACTTTAGTTCTTGAATCAGGAAGACCATAGGTTTTCTATGAGTGCATAATCGTTTACCCGGTTTTTATCACAGACTGTTAGAAATTGAGTTTCTAGTTGTCTACGGTGTGCACCAAAGCCAGGCAGAACCCACCACTCTACTCAGGGTACAGAAGTAAAATTTCCAAAATAGTAATAACAAATCCATCAATAGCAGGATTTATCAGTACTATTTCAAACATACCAAATATGGCAATGCTACTCATTCCAGATCAGAAATTACTACTGAAGCACATATCAGGGAATTCCCAATGCACACCTACGAGAGGAGCAGCCTCACAGCAGAGAGAAACCAAAGAGGCTGTTTGTCACTACCGGGACATGCCACACAATAAAGGCACATGTTCTTCCTTTTACCTATCCAGCACCCTGCCCATTACCTAGGGCCTACCTTAGGGGTGAACTATATGTAGTAAAAGAGGAGTTTCAGACTTGGAAAGCACAGTGGCAGTAGAGTTTCCTTCCAGGCCCTACAGTGGCAGGCCAGAGACAGATTTGAAAGGCTACTTCTGCGCATGGCGCAAGCAGCGCTGCAAGCACACTAATAGCATTTAATTTATAGGTCCTGGGTATATGAGATTCGACTGTACAAGGGAACCACAGGTAAATAAAATTTGCCAAACTGGTGTAGACCAATCTTACCAAGATTACATGAGAGAGCATATACACTTTAGCACTGATCAGCAGTGGTAAAGTGCCCAGAGTTATATAACCAACAAAAACAGGTCAGAAAAAATACAGGAGGAAGGCACAAAGTTTTGGGATAGCCCTGCAAAAAGAGCCAGGTGCAACAGGGACCAACTTTAACATTTTCTTCATGTATCTAGGTAAGACACAGCAGGTAGCTGGAATCATTTGAATTTGTGGTAGGAAGGACATGTCTTTGTCAAATTTGATCTTCAAGTTTCTTACTATGGAAGTCGGGCTGGGAGGCTCGCCCCGTTCTGATAGCTAACAGCAACAACAACAACAACAACAAAGGAGTTTATAAAGCGCCTGGTGACGCCATCACGGCGTGTCCCCGCGCTGTGGAAAGAAGTCAGGTGCATAGTAGGGAGTTACAGGGAAAACAGGTGAGTTTTTAAGCTTTTCCTGAAGGCAGTCTCCGAGTCCGCTAGTCTGATCTCCATAGGGAGAGCATTCCATTCCCTGGCGGCCATAACCCGAAAAGAGCGGCCACCCATTCTGGCCTTCCTAATACGAGGTACTGTGAGCAAGCCAGTTCCCCTGGAGCGAAGAGTTCTATTGGGCTCATAGGGAGTGGCTAAGTCATTCATATAGGAAGGAGCTTTTTGGGCGATGATCCTATAGCACATTAATAATGCTTTAAAGAGAACTCTTTTTTTTATGGGTAGCCAGTGGAGGGTATCTAGAGCAGGTTTGGATGGAGCTCTCTTGGGAAGTCTAAGGACTAGACGTGCTGCTGTGTTCTGCAGGACTTGAAGTCTCCTGATGTTATTTTGCGATGTACCAAGCAGAAGCACATTCCCATAGTCTATTCTGGAAGTCACGAGCGCCTGTGTCATAGTGCGCCTTGCTTCAAGAGGGAGGAGATCCAGGGTACGGTTAAGGGTCTTCAAGACCCCATAGCATTTACCGACCACCCTGTTCACGTGGCAGTCGTAGGAGAGTTTAGGGTCAACCCAAATCCCCAGATTTTTGGCTGCTTCACAGGGGGTGGGTAGCGGCCCCAGACATGAAGGCCACCACTCCTTGGTCCAGCTCGTATCCCTACCTCCCATAACAAGAACCTCTGTTTTCGAGCCATTAAGCTTCAGGCAGTGTTGGGTCATCCAACCTGCCAGAGCCTGCATGCAGGATTTAAAGTTGTCTGGAGAGACAGAGGGGGCTTGGGATAGGGAGATGAGAAGTTGAGTATCGTCGGCATATGAAACTAATTCAATGCCGAACGATTGAACCACTTCAGCCAGAGGGGCCATATACAGGTTGAACAGGGTAGGGCTCAGGGCAGAGCCCTGAGGCACCCCCTGTTCCAAGGCAATGCTGTCAGAGAGAAAAGCACCTCTCTGAACCTGAAAGCAGCGGTTGGTAAGAAAAGCCTTCAGCCAGCCCAATGCTTCCTGGGTGACCCCGGCTTTGTTCAGACACTGTAGCAAGATGGAGTGTGCTACAGTGTCGAACGCCGCACTCAGGTCCAGCATTATAAGTGCCATGGTCTGTCCTGCATCTACACCTGCCCGTACGGTTTCTGTCGCTCTCAGTAGGGCGGTTTCGGTCGAATAACCTGACCTGAATCCTGATTGGGAGCTGTGAAATGCACCATTAGATTCAAGATGGGCCATAAGTTGGCTATTAGCTATTTTCTCAGCCACCTTCGCTAAATAGGGTAGCAGCGAGATGGGCCGAAGGTTTTCCAGAGTGTCCTGACTGATGTTGGGTTTTTTCTTTATCGGCAGCACAATAGCTTTTTTCCATTCCATAGGGAGGGTGGCCGTAGAGAAAGAGAGTTGGAGGATGTGCCTAAAGTGATACTCAAGGACCTCCAGATTGGCTGTCAGTATCCTGGGGGGGGGCAGTGTCCCGGGGAGAGCCAGACTTAATGCAATAAACAATGGCGATGTGATGCCACCGAAGAACAATATTTCAGATTTATCGGTAGTGAGCTTTGACAGCTCTTTATTAATCTGATGGAAGAAGAGTATCATCCGGGTGTTGTCAGCGTACGACACACACTTCAGACCCAAGGGATGAACAATCTTTGTGAAGGGCGGGAGACGGTGTCTGGAGGCTGATGGGGCAGGATGTGGCCTAGAGTAAGAATTGTTCAAGCATCAGGAGTGTAGATGATCCAGTAGGGACCACATGCAAATAAAGAGGATGAACCTGCATCTAAGGCAACCTCCAAAAAGGCAGCGGCTTATTAAGAGGCTCTGGAGGTTGCAGCCTAGTCACAACAAGGGGATAGCTTTTCTCTTAATGAAGACATTAAAAGAAGTGTTAGGTAAGCAATTTTTCCAAAGAAGCATTGGGGAAGCTGGGCAGTTGCAGATGTTCCCTGATCTTGGCACAGCTTCCTGTAGCAGATGGCAGGTTCTCACAGCAAAAGCATCAACCAGCTAAACCTCTAACGTTTGTCGGGCCAGTTCTCCATGCATATGACAATCAGTTTATAACAATTCCAGAGTTTTTTCTTTAGTCATAGTATCTATCCCTTGGTTCATGGCAGGCGGCAGTAAGATTCATGTCCCTCGCTTTAGCCCTCCTCTAGACTTTTTCACGAGCTCCACTGATGTCAACAGTGAACTGATGCTCTGGTTTAAAAGGCCTCTTACATGCATAGGGTATCTGAGACTAGGCCAACCTGCAAAGTTTGCAGATGCCAAGGTATACTTGAAATCTGGCAGAGAATCAAGTCCCAAGTGCAATCATGAAGCGACATCCCATAATATTGACAGTGTCTTAAAAGCCATGTTGACGGGAGACATCCCATTAGATGCAGAGGGTTGGCAAGTTCCAGACAATCAGGGGTAGTTGCTGGAGTTGCCGCTCACCTTCCTTGTCTGTAGACAGCATCCAGGGGTTGGGGCCTTAGCGCATCTCTCTGTCTCAAGTTGGAGAAAAAATGTCCTGGATCTTGGTCGGTCTTTTCATAAGTGTCAAATTCCTGCAGTCCATAGGTCTGTGCCACAAGATATTTCTCAAACACAAAGATCCCCTCTGTGCTTCATTAAGGTATGCATGCATCTAATTCAGACACACAAGAGCCTGAGCTACGCTGGCTGGTACAGGAACAGGCAGAACACTGACCTCCCTCACCAGGCATGGGTTCTACAACCCCTCCTATACAAGCAATCCTGCTGGCTACACCACTAATATGATCTCCAAAATAACCCCTTCTAAACTCTTCCCTCCTCTATCCCTCCATGGATCTGCCAAAACCTCATTTTAATACCCTGATCTCCTAAACAACCCTTCTAAATCTTCCCTCACCTATCCCTCCTTCGACTCATTCCAAAACTCATTTTACTACTGTGATCACTAATTATTTCTAGTGATTCTTCCATCTCTATCTCTCCTTTCACTCATCCCAAACCTCATCTTACTGCTATGACTCCCAATAAACCCTTTACAGACTCTTCCCTCTTCTATCCCTCCATTATCCTTTTTCATCACCCTATCAGAATCACATCCCCACCGCTCAAATTAACTCATATTTCCCTATACCAATCCACCACTAATTCTATTTAGGTTCCAACTTACGAAGTAACGTGGTACTCGCCAAAAAGCGCTTTAACGCCTCGTCAGGGGTAGTAAGCGATATATAAATACAATTACAATACGATACAATATCTCAAGTTCAGGGGACAGTCTGGCTCTCATTCATAACAGACTCTGCAGATGTTACCAGGGAGGGCCAGTATCATCAGGGCCAGACAATGGTGGCAGGGGTTTACCTTGATAAAAGGAGGTGCTCTTGGTGTGAACTGCCATATTCCTCTCAGCTAAGCACTGGGGTGTAGGGCGTAGCATGGAAAGTCTTTGTAGAGTATCTTTCAGAAGACTAGTTTCCTAAGAAAGAAAAGATTTCACATTTGTAGAACTGATGAAATCAGGAGCAATAAAGACGAGAGTGCTGCCCAAGAGACTTTCAACCTAGTTTCTTTTTTTTTTTTCGTGGTATCGATTTCAAAGGCTTTTATTAGAAAATTTTGTATGTACAGTACAGATATAGTGAAGGCAACACTGGTGTCGTTATTTGCCTTTGGGGTTACAGTAGGCATATCGTTGACATGATTGGTCACGTGTACATTAGATAGGTAATCACGAACTTGGCTATGCTGTATTCGTCGTCTTATGTATTACCCTCGAAGGTAGGAAATGGAAGCGGGAAAAGAGAGAAAGGAAAAGAGGACAGGATGGGTAGCGCGGTCGTTAGCCGCCATACTTCCAAAGTTTGCGATGTGAGGAGGCTGGGTGTGAGGCTGGGTGTGAGGGTACCGAGCCCCGTGGCCTTCCTTTGGAGGTTTATGCGAGCCCAGGTAGGTGTCCATGGAGTGCCACATCTCGCCCTTTGGGGTGGGGTTGGGTGAGTGTTTTGATGTTATGTTGACCGCCCCTCTTAGGAAGGTGATCCAATTGAGCCAACTTTTAAAGGTTGCCTTCCCTGTGTCTTTCCACTTCGCTAGGATAGTTTTAACAGCCGCTGTGAGCAGGAGTTCGATCCGTTCGCTGTCGTCTTTGGACTGAATTTCTGGAGCCATGAAGGCGGCAACCACCTCTAGGAAGTCTGGTTGTAGTGAGTACCCCATTATGCTGTTTATGAAGTCTCTTATTTTATCCCAGAATGCCTTGACCTTGGGGCAGTAGAAGATAAGGTGTGCTAGGTCTCCTTTTTGTTTATGACAGTTCCAGCATAGGTCGCTATCACGGAGCCCGACAGCAGCCAGGCATGCTGGGGTCCAGTACGCTTTGTGGAGGAGCCAGTATTTAGTTTGTGCTAGGGTTGGGGTGACTTTTTTTTTGGCAACTGAGGTCCACAGGCGAAGCTTTTCCTTCTCGCTGAAGCGCCTATTGTGTTGGGTTTGCCAGCATTCTAGTGCTTTGTCATTTAGTCTTGTTGTTCCCGGGCACAGGAGTTTGTATAGGTGTGATATTTGGTGGCAGATTTGGTTTAGGTTCACCGTGTATTGCAGAATTGATAGGACCTCCTTGTTAAGTTCTGCTGTCGTGCGCGCTGCCCTTATTCTTAGAAAGCTATAGAATTCAATATCTGGTAGGTTGTGCAAGTGTTTTAGGGTGTCGAATGTGAGTGGGGTACTGAGCTTTTCTAGCTGGTTGGGCGTGGATGTGCCCCGTTCGTACCAGGAGTTAATGTTGAGTATTTTGTCTTTATACTTTATTTTAGTGTTGAACCAAATAGATTCCCATCTTGTGTTTTTAATGCTCCTCTCCATTCTTGGTGTTTTTGAGCATGGTGTTATTGGCCTCGGGCGTTTATTAGCTGTGAGTAGGGCTAAGGGGGTGAGAACTTTTAGGATTGCTCTCTCTAGTGCCAGCCATATTGGTGTGTAGTCTTGCTCGGGCAAGAGCCAGTGTATCCCTTGTTTGGCTAGGCATGCTGTCTGGAAAGTTTTTAAGTTGGTACGGTTTAGTCCTCCTAAGGTTTTGCTTAGTTTTAATTTCTGTAGGCTTATCCTGGGTTTCTTGTCTCTCCAGAGTAATTTATTTGTCAGGATATCCAACTTTTTGTGGAAGTCCTCTGTGGTTATGAGGGGGAGCATACTGAGCATGTGGTTAACCATGGGTGCTCGCATCATATTTTATTGTTTCCACCCTGCCCCACCAGCTGACGAACTTTGGTGACCATGTGTCTAATTTCTCTTTCATCTTGTTTAGTATTATTTTTTCGTTGTAGTCGAGTGTTGATTTGAGATCCCTACTGAAGTAAAGACCAAGATATTTCAGGAAGTTTTTCTGCCAAGCCAATCCAGCCGTCCCCAGTGTCAGGGTCCGAGTGAGAGAGAGTCCATCCTGGTGTGTCAGACTGGTAGTGGGGGGTTGGCGAGACTCCATCTAAACCCTGAATTCCTAGACTGGTGGTAAAGTTGTGGTAATAACACAGATCTTTTATCCCATTACCGCCCTCGCCTGGCATGCGTAATAGGACTACAAAGTTACATTTACTTGCAGAATCCCTTCACAAAAGAGCGTTTTCTGTATTTACCACATTGATTGGCACAGAGCTAGCCCATGCTTTTGCCCTGTGCCAATGGGCAACGTACAAGTGCTGTAATAAGGACTACGTACAGGGGCATAGCTTCAGGGGGTATTTGGGGTGTTACACCACCTAATAAATGTATTTTCTGGTAAATCGTTGGGTACAGGGGCTTTCAGTCAGGTAACACACAGACAAAATCGCACACACAACACACTCTCCCTCTCCTTGTTTTGAAAGTCTTCAAAAATGTTGGTTGCTTTTTAAAAAATATTGTATTTTCCCTCGTTTAGTGCCCACCAATCTGTATTCTTTCCCTTCCTGCTGCCCCTAAAGCCCCTCTCATGCCCTGTACTTGTTTATAATGTATTTCCACATTCCACGTCGGTGGAGCCAGGGCAGATGTGGAGGCCGGCAGAGGAGGCAGAGACCGGAAGGAGAACAAGCGCCTCTGATTGCATGATTATCCGCGCCCACCTGCCGAGGATGGTTAATAAAGGAAGGATTGCCCTGGTAATGAGCAGCCGGGCACCTTTCGGCGGAGAATGGATCCGCCGCGGTGTCTTCACTAAGCCCCGTGAATAATATCACAGCTCCTGCCAGAGCGCAATGATTGACGCTGCTCTGGGCTTCCGGTGACGCATCACAGGACATGTTGGCAGATTCTAAGACAAGCACATCACAGCAGCAAGGAGAGGGGGGCAGAGGAGCCCATCACAGCATCCTGGAGAGGGGGCAGAGGAGCTCATCACAGCAGCCTGGAGAGGGGGCAGAGGAGCCCATCACAGCAGCCTGGAGAGGGGGAAGGGGAGCCCATCACAGCAGCCTGGAGAGGGGGAAGGGGAGCCCATCACAGCAGCCTAGAGAGGGGGCAGAAGAGACCATCACAGCAGCCAGGAGAGGGGGGGGGGCAGAGGAGCCCATCACAGTAGCCAGGAGAGGGGGGCAGAGGAGCCCATCACAGCCGCCTGGAGAGGGGGGGGGGCAGAGGAGCCCATCACAGCAGCCAGGAGAGGGGGGCAGAGGAGCCCATCACAGCAACCAGGAGAGGGGGCAGATGAGCCCATCACAGCCGCCTGGAGAGGGGGCAGAGGAGCCCATCACAGCAGCCAGGAGAGGGGGGAATAGGAGCCCATCACAGCCGCCTGGAGAGGGGGGGGGGCAGAGGAGCCCATCACAGCAGCCAGGAGAGGGGGGCAGAGGAGCCCATCACAGCAGCCAGGAGAGTTAGGCAGAGGAGCCCATCACAGCAGCCAAGAGAGTGGGGCAGAGGAGCCCTTCACAGCAGCCAGGAGAGGGGGGCAGAGGAGCCCATCACAGCAGCCAAGAGAGTGGGGCAGAGGAACCCATCACAGCAGCCTGGAGAGGGGGCAGAGGAGCCCATCACAGCAGCCTGGAGGGGGGGGGGCAGAGGAGCCCATCACAGCAGCCAAGAGAGTGGGGCAGAGGAGCCCATCACAGCAGCCTGGAGAGGGGGGCAGAGGAGCACATCACAGCAGCCTGGAGAGGGGGCAGAGGAGCCCATCACAGCAGCCTGGAGAGGGGGGGCAGAGGAGCCCATCACAGCAGCCAGGAGAGGGGGGCAGAGGAGCCCATCACAGCAGCCAGGAGAGTTAGGCAGAGGAGCCCATCACAGCAGCCAAGAGAGTTAGGCAGAGGAGCCCATCACAGCAGCCAAGAGAGTGGGGCAGAGGAGCACATCACAGCAGCCTGGAGAGGGGGCAGAGGAGCCCTTCACAGCAGCCAAGAGAGGGGGTCAGAGGAGCCCATCACAGCAGCCAAGAGAGTGGGGCAGAGGAGCACATCACAGCAGCCAAGAGAGTTAGGCAGAGGAGCCCATCACAGCAGCCAAGAGAGTGGGGCAGAGGAGCACATCACAGCAGCCTGGAGAGGGGGCAGAGGAGCCCTTCACAGCAGCCAAGAGAGGGGGTCAGAGGAGCCCATCACAGCAGCCAAGAGAGTGGGGCAGAGAGGCACATCACAGCAGCCTGGAGAGGGGGCAGAGGAGCCCATCACAGCAGCCTGGAGAGGGGGGGGCAGAGTAGCCCATCACAGCAGCCAGGAGAGGGGGGCAGAGGAGCCCATCACAGCAGCCAGGAGAGTTAGGCAGAGGAGCCCATCACAGCAGCCAAGAGAGTGGGGCAGAGAAGCCCATCACAGCAGCCTGGAGAGGGGGCAGAGGAGCCCATCACAGCAGCCTGGAGAGGGGGCAGAGGAGCCCATCACAGCAGCCTGGAGAGGGGGGGCAGAGTAGCCCATCACAGCAGCCAGGAGAGGGGGGCAGAGGAGCCCATCACAGCAGCCAAGAGAGTGGGGCAGAGGAGCCCATCACAGCAGCCTGGAGAGGGGGCAGAGGAGCCCATCACAGCAGCCTGGAGAGGGGGCAGAGGAGCCCATCACAGCAGCCTGGAGAGGGGGGGGCAGAGTAGCCCATCACAGCAGCCAGGAGAGGGGGGCAGAGGAGCCCTTCACAGCAGCCAAGAGAGGGGGTCAGAGGAGCCCATCACAGCAGCCAAGAGAGTGGGGCAGAGGAGCACATCACAGCAGCCAAGAGAGTTAGGCAGAGGAGCCCATCACAGCAGCCAAGAGAGTGGGGCAGAGGAGCACATCACAGCAGCCTGGAGAGGGGGCAGAGGAGCCCTTCACAGCAGCCAAGAGAGGGGGTCAGAGGAGCCCATCACAGCAGCCAAGAGAGTGGGGCAGAGGAGCACATCACCGCAGCCTGGAGAGGGGGCAGAGGAGCCCATCACAGCAGCCTGGAGAGGGGGGCAGAGGAGCCCTTCACAGCAGCCAGGAGAGTTAGGCAGAGGAGCCCATCACAGTAGGCAAGAGAGTGGGGCAGAGGAGCACATCACAGCAGCCTGGGGAGGGGGCAGAGGAGCCCGTCACTGCAGCCTGGAGAGGGGGGCAGAGGAGCCCGTCACAGCAGCCTGGGGAGGGGGGCAGAGGAGCCCACCACAGCAGCCTGGAGAGGGGGGGGCAGAGGAGCACATCACAGCAGCCAGAAGAGGGGGGCAGAGGAGCCCATCACAGCGTCCAGGAGAGTGGGGCAGAGGAGCCGATCACAGCAGCCTGGAGACGGGGCAGGGGAGCCCATCACAGCAGCGAAGAGAGTGGGGCAGAGGAGCCCATCACAGCAGCCAGGAGAGGGGGCAGATGAGCCCATCACAGCCGACTGGAGAGGGGGGGGCAGAGGAGCCAATCACAGCAGCCAGGAGAGTTAGGCAGAGGAGCCCATCACAGCAGCCAAGAGAGTGGGGCAGAGGAGCACATCACAGCAGCCTGTGAGGGGGCAGAGGAGCCCGTCACTGCAGCCTGGAAAGGGGGGCAGAGGAGCCCGTCACAGCAGCCTGGGGAGGGGGCAGAGGAGCCCGTCACTGCAGCCTGGAGAGGGGGGCAGAGGAGCCCGTCACAGCAGCCTGGGGAGGGGGGCAGAGGAGCCCACCACAGCAGCCTGGAGAGGGGGGAGGGCAGAGGAGCACATCACAGCAGCCAGAAGAGGGGGCAGAGGAGCCCATCACAGCAGCCAGGAGAGGGGGCAGGGGAGCCCATCACAGCAGCGAAGAGAGTGGGGCAGAGGAGCCCATCACAGCAGCCTGGAGAGGGGGGCAGAGGAGCCCATCACAGCAGAATGGAGAGAAGGGCAGAGGAGCCAATCACAGCAGCCTGGAGAGGAGGGGGGCAGAGGAGCCAATCACAGCAGCATGGAGAGGGGGGCCAGAGGAGCCCATCACAGCAGCCTCGAGAGAGGAAGCAGACAGGGCCGGCCTGGGAACCAAAACCGTCCCTGGCAAAGTGCTCGGCCGGCCTCCACCCCCCCCCCCCCCCGGGATTCGGGGTGCGACCCCGCTCTTTGCCAGGGGCGGTTCTCTGCCGTTTTTGTTACAGGGACGTTTTTGCAGCTGCAAAAATGGCCCAAAACCGGTTCACCAGGGAAGCCGGGACACTGGTGGATTGCCCGGTGCCCGCAACGGCTAGTCCGGGCCTGGGGTCAGAGGAGCCCATCACAGCAGCCTGGAGAGGGGGGGGGGCAGAGGAGCCCACCACAGCAGCCTGGAGAGGGGGGGGCGAGGAGCCCATCACAGCAGCCTGGAGAGGGGGGCAGAGGAGCCCGTCACAGCAGCCTGGAGAGGGGGGCAGAGGAACCCATCACAGCAGCCTGGAGAGGGGGGCAGAGGAGCCCATCATAGCAGCCTGAACAGGGGAGGCAGCCCGGCCCTGGCAAAGTGCTCGGCTGGCCTCCACCCCCCCTCCCTGGGAAGTTGGGGGTGCGACCGCGCTCTTTGCCAGGGCCGGTTTTCTGCCGTTTTTGTTACAGGGCCGTTTTTGCAGCTGCAAAAACGGCCCTGTAACAAAAACGGCCCCCAGGGGCCCAAAACCGGCACACCGGGGGATGCCCGCAATGGCCAGTCTGGGCCTGGGGGCCGAGGAGTCCATCACAGAAGCCTGGAGAGGGGGGGGGGGGGGCAGAGGAGCCCACCACGGGAGCCTGGAGGGAGGCAGAGGAACCCATCACAGCATCCTGGATAAGGGAGCAGAGGTGCCCATCACAGTAGCCAGTAGAGATGGGCAGAGGAGCCCATCACAGCAGCCTGGAGGGGGGAGGTGGGTGGGGGACAGAGTAGCCAGGGTGGATGACATTCAGCTTCCTCAACATACACAAGGCTTTCAAAGACCCACACCACCGCATCATTTGTGAAAACATATAAGCCCTGGCTCTTGTCGGGAGGCCACTGCAGCTTACGCAACACATTGCGTCTGCTATTCTGCAAATGATAGTACCAACTCAACTACTAACTATCACACTCCTCCTACAGGTGTGACAATTCAGACTATTCCAGGCCCCAAAAGCTATAAGAATGGCTTGGGGGGCAGGTAATAGGTATTTTTAATGTACATTGAATTATTAATTGTTGTTGTGGTCATCTCTAAATTAGTCAGACAGCGCAACCTTGTGGCAGACTCTCCTAAGCGTCGGTGTTGACAATTAAGTGCTGGTGCAGAGCACCGGAAACCACCAGCTCAAATTAAGCACTACCCACACCAGAGAAAGGTCAAAGATCTTATGCAAGAAGTTGTAAACGTTGTCCAGGGCCCGAGGCCCAAAGTGGCCATGCACGTAACAACATCTTCTGTGGCATGTCCGTCAGGCTAAAGCAGTATTTATGTTTAAAAAGCATGGTCTTTCCTCTGCTGTTATGACATAGAACCAGACACGACCACCTGGGCTCCCTGTCAGATTGTAAACAAGTCACGTTTAATCCTTTCCATGCGGTTGCGATTCCCTTGGTGTGCTGTAAACAGCACGAACAGGGGCGGGCCGTGACGAACCCCAGCCGTCATCAGCACACGAGCACCGTAGTGCATGACGGCTGGGGTTCGTCATCAGCATGTAAGGGGTTAATGTTGAAGGAAGAGTAAGTGACTACAAACACATACACAATACTCCTTTATTAAAACTTCAGCACACTCTATGTCCCTAAATGTTGACCTAAAAAACACTGGTCATATGTGCCTCCCAAACCCTCCTAAGCATATCAACCTCCGGATCCGGCAGTAATGCCACTTGTAGGCCAGTTCTCCAGGGCATGAGTGACTCAAGAGAAGTAAGGGACTGCTGGTGACAAGCATTGCCCCTGGCGCTGTTCTGAGCTCCCAGAACTACCATGAACCTCATGGATGGATAGGTTTGTCTCACTCTTGGAGGGTGCTGCAGAGCAGTACTTCTAGTAGAAGAATCCTACCTAGGTTTCACAATAAATGCCAAGCAGTGTTATCATATGGTGGAGAGATAGGGAGAGGAGTTGGCATAATGGCTAGGGCGGTCGACTTCGAATCTGGGGAACTGGGTACGAGTCCCGGCATATGACCCTGAACATCCTGTGATTCTGGCCAAATCACTTAATCTCCCCGAACCTAACAAAAAAAAATGAATGTGTCCTCATGTAATGCAACTGGTGCTATGTAACGCGCTCTGATACCCGATTTGGGTCTAGTTCGCGCTATGTAAAATAAAAAAAATAAAAATAAGACACCAGCCCTTTATGGCATTAATACCTGTTGTGAAAGTGGAATCTCTGGGACTCTACACTTCTTGTGCCTCTTATTTATATGACGTCTTCTAGAATGATATCAGCAGCCTAATCCATGTAACAGTCGAGCACAAATGACTTTTACAAAGATACTCAGGGCTCAAGCTGAGACCTGGTGCCTGCCAGCTTCAGTCTCCAGCACGCGGCTTCCCTTGTGGGTGGATTGTGCTGCCACACCCATCTCAGTTAGCAGGAGTCGAACGGTCTGGGGCCGCTGGCTGCTGGGGGTAAGGGCAGCAGCAGCAGACAAAAATCCTTTAGGGATGATGAGGGAATGAGCAAAAACCAACCCAATCATCCCACAAGAGCAGGGGGTTTTTAGAGGGGGCACTCAACAACCAATCACTGCTTTAGTCTATGAGCTGTTGCGAAGAAATTAACAAGCAGTGTGGAGGGTTGTATTGTTGTTTTGGAGATTTTAGTTCTGCCTTTGCTTCAGTTGCTCAGGATTTGTTATGGGAGGCATCTAGGAGGTATGGATTTCCTGACGATCTACTCTTAAACTTACAAGAACTCGATAGAGATAACTGGGCACAAGTAGAACTGGATCTCGAGGGATTTCTCTCCAAGAGGATTGATATGAGAAACGGCCTGAGACAGGGGTGTGTCCTGGCCCTGACCCTATGTCCCTGTTCTAGACAGACCTGCCTAAAATACCCAGCAAATCGAACAGTTCTAGCCCTAAAATGAATGGCATGTATGTCAGTTGTCCCCTTAATGCGGATGATTTAGTAATTTTTTATTTGACAGAAATCGGGCTTCAGAGAAAACTAGGCAGATTCTTGGACAATTGTAAGAAGAAAAAACTAAAAATCAATATGAAAAACACTAAATTGCATACAATAGGGTAGAAGAGGATAAAGTCGGCCTGTGCCAAAAACAAAGTCAAAATTGAGACAATCAGAAAATTTAAATACTTAGAGGTGTGGTTCTTTTATGACTTACGATGGAAGGATCACCTTGCTTCCAAAGAAGCGAAGGCACTTTCATCCGTAGGGGGTCTGAAGAAATTTGATAATCGCTATGGGGGTCCCTCCCTAAGACCGGTGCTGGCAACCTATCAGGCTATGATAAAGCCGCAGTTCCAGTACATTGATGAGGGGGTTGGATCAGAGGTCAACATTAGCTCGGACCTTAAAGAGGGAAGGTGTCTAAAAACGTACGTTCTCTCCCCTATCCGCAATGAAGAAGGCAGTCAGACTAGACACGGGACTGACGATAGACTCGTCATATACAGAGATAACGCAGTTCTGGCTCAATCAATAAAACCACATTTGTAAACCGCAACACTGTCATCCCTAGGGGTATCTGAGCGCTGTGTCTCCATGGAAGAGCCAGGCCGTCCATCTTATTCTGAAGTCTGTCAATGAGGGGGCTCAGCGGAGCTGGAGAGGAAGGCTGTTCCAGATTTTGGCAGTAATGTAGGAGAAGGAGCAGCCACCGTTGCAATCGTTGCGAGGGGTACGTGCAAGGATGAGTGAAGATGAGCTCAGGTGTCTTGAGGGTTGGTGGAAGGTCAGTGAAGGGTTGAGATGGACCGGTCCTGGGTCATCGAGGGCTTTATAGGTGTGCATGAGGATCTTGAACTGGCATCTTTTCTGGTTTGGGAGCCAGTGGAGGTCTCTCAGGTGGGGGGCGATGTGGGTTCATTTAGGGTGGTCCAGTATGCATCTGGCTGCTGCATTCTGTATGGTCTGGAGTCTTCAGAGTAGCTGGGAAGAGATGGCGGCATAGAGGGCCCTGCCTTAGGCGAGGCGGCTTTTCACAAGGGCCTGAGTGACGATCTTTCTGGTGTTGGTTGGAATTCATTTGAAGATTCTGCTAAGCATGCAAAGTATGTAGTAGCAGGGAGAGGCTACTGCGTTGACTTGTTGGTCCGTGGTCAGTTGGCTGTCGAGGGTGATGCAGAGATTGCCTGCATGGTCGGTCGGTGTGAGGCTGAGTTCTGCAGGCCACCAGCTGTGGTCCATGCAGGGGTGTTCTTCCTGAAGTTCAGTTCTTCAGTTTTGTCAGAGTTGAGTTGGAGGCAGTTGTCTCTCATCTATTTGGCTACACTGGTCATGGTGCTGCAGAAGTTGGTTTTGGCATTGGAGGGGTCCTTAGTGAGTGGGAGGGTTAGTTGAGTGTCATCTGTGCAGGAGTTTATGTTGAGTCCGTTAGATATGACGACATCTGCGAGAGGGTTCATGTAGATGTTGAACAGGGTGGGGCTGAGGAATGATCCTTGTGGTACGCCGCATATGATGTCTTTGGGTGCAAAGGAGAAGAGAGGCAGTTGGATGCTCTTTGTGCGTCCTGTAAGGAAGGAGGCAATCCACTAGAGGAGATCTTGCTGTATGCCTAAGTTGTAGTCTGTTGATGAGAGTGTTGTGGGAGACTGTGTCGGACGCTGAAGAGAGCTCAAGGAGAATCAGGGCCACAGTTTATCCACAGTCCAGGAGCATTCTGATGTTGTCTGTTGCGGCAATCAGTGTGCTCTCAGTGCTGTAGTTGGCACGGAATCCTGATTGTGAGGCGTCCAGTACGTGGTTTTGTTCCAGGAATGTTGTGAGCTGGTTGATGGCTTTCTCGAGTACAACATTTACCCAATGTTGGGGGAGAAGTCCCTTTCCACATTTCTGCGATGTCCCATTTTTATACATTTCTTTCGATAGCAACGAGAAGGTGTACTCCCAGAACACTGAGTTTTAACTACCAGGGTGCAAAAGTATCATAATAAGAATAGAACTTTACTATACTTAACCCCACATAAATGTCCCTTGGCAATGGCACTGTCTCGAAGATATGCACTTATGGAGTTAAAATGATAAGGGGCTTATTATAAGAGGCTTGTGCCACTGAAGCATCACTATTTCTGACCATTCAGCGGTGCAGACCTCTCAAAGATACCAATGAGGTGACGTAAAGCCACTTAGTATGGCTTTTTGTGGCCTCATAGATACGGAGTAAGACAAAGCAGAACAAGTCGCTGTGTTGCCTTACTCTGCGGTACAAAAGGGGGTGGTGATGGATGGAGCATCTGAATCAATCAAACACTCACCCCCAGTCAAAAGATCTGGGTTTAATCCATCACCGTTCTTTAGCCCACTCTGCCACCCCAGTTCAGACATAGCTATATGCAAATTAGTCTGACCCTGTGCCTCATGGGAACAGTCCAGCCCGAACTGCCAAGCCATGTCTTCCCTGGACCGGAAACAAGCTTCCGAGGACTGGTTTCTGGCATTCCAGCCGTCTTCAGCCCGGCTTGCTTGAATCCAGTGGGCATTCACACAAGGCATTTAGAAGTCCTAAAGTTAGGACTCCTTACTTCTGTGAATACCAGAATGAGTAAGTGCCCTCTGTGAATCCAAAATGGTAGTAAGTTTAGGATGTTGTCTTAAGTTAGTTCTATGAATCAGGTTAGTGTTTTGGACAGTGTCTTTATTGGTGTAAGGGTAGCTCCAGATGGGATGCTGGTACAGTAAAGGCCGCTCTCAGTGTGTTGATAGTGTCTTTACTGGCGAAAGGGTAGCTCCAGATGTGATGATGGTGCAGTAAAGGCAGCTCTCAGTGTGTTGATAGTGTCTTTACTGGCGAAAGGGTAGCTCCAGATGTGATGATGGTGCAGTAAAAGCTGCTCTTGGTGTGTTGGCAGTGTCTTTACTGGCTAAGGGTAGCTCCAGATGTGGTGATGGTACAGTAAAGGTCACTCTCAGTGTGTTGACAGTGACTTCACTGTTGTAAGGGCAGCTCCAGATGTGATGCTGTTAAAGTAGAGGTCGCTCTCAGTGTGTTGACACAGCCCCTGGTATGCTTTCATTGCTTTAAACGGTACAAAAGGGGGTGGCGATGGACGGAGCATCTGAATCAATCAAACACTCACACCCAGTCAAAAGATCTGGGTTTAATCCATCACAGTTCTTCAGCCCACTCTGCCACCCCAGTTCAGCCTTACTCTGCACCAGAGAGGCGTTTCCCACACAACCCCTAGATTTTGACGCTGCCCCTGATTCACTTAATCATGTAAACCCGGGCAGTGCCAAAACGCTACACCTCCCCAGAGCAGGCGTAATAAGGAGAAACATATTTATTTCTCCTTTTTTCCTCTTCCCATGTTTTCTGCACTCTATAGCGTACATAGAAAGAGGAAACCACCTTTCACAATTGTTTTTGCACAGGAAGTTTCCCCCTTCTGCACAAAACAATCCTGCATGCAACGGAGGCACCCTTGCACCATACATGGGTGCCTACTTTGGTGCTAGGCAGCAAACTCTGCTCCAGCACAGGGGGAAAGGACAGGAATGCACTGTATTCCATAAAAACGCTGCACGTCCTGTCCTTTCACATTGGCGTAGGACAGTGCCGCAAGAAAACTTGCGTTGCTGTCCTATGCCTCCTACCCCAATTCCTCAAAAAGAAGACCTTACATCTATACTTACCTATAGATACACACCTTCAGGATGCTTTTGTAGAGCATGTTCTGGATACGATATTTTGCAGCACAATATGCTCGATAGTCTGTAATACAACCCCTGGGTGGGTTAATGTGCACTTTTGTCAGTCAGGGGGATCACGAGCAGGACAACCCCATGGCAGGTTGCTGGGTTTCTGCCAGTCATGTTGCAGGACCATGTCTCTTCTTTTTCATCATGTCTCTCCCCATCTCACACCCTTCTGTGGGCAATGAGATCCACACGCCAGCAGGTGCTTTACCAACTCACCTACTGGAACAGGACTCAGGGCATCTTGGGACACACGCTTGAGTAGGAGAACACCAAATTTTGTCACGTTCTGTGGTCTCTGGCTACTTTTAGCGCGCACCCGTGACCCATGTTGCTACAAGCTTTTTAGCACTCTGTTTTAGGTTTTTTTTGTAGGTTAATTTCAGCCTTGAGTTTTGATTTTTTCCAATCATGTTTTCAACTCTTTCATTTCGAGTAAAAAAAAATCTTTTACCAAACTTTGTGATTTTCAATTGTGTAATTGTGCTTCTTAAAGAAAATGTCTATCTATTTTTGTTTTAGCCACAATTCTTCATATTGCTTAATTTATTAATTTTTAGTCACGTTTGTAAAGTGTTTTATATCGTGTTTTACCTACACTTCATTGTGAACTGTTTTCTTTCATACTTTTTTAGCCTGTTCAGTTCCGATTCACTTTCTGGAGGGCCCTGCATGCTGATGGGTGGAAGCTCTGTCGTCATGCAGTGTAGCTGCGGACCGGTTATTTCTCGTCACCATGAATTTGTTTGACATTGAAATCATCAGGAAGCAGTATCTTCTTACATGAAGAGCAGTGAACATTCCATTCCATGGAACGTCAGTGACTGCTCTCTTTTTTTTCATGTGTATACACAAAACAGTGCAGCATGGCGGAGCGCGCCCACGCGATTATCAGGTTCAAATAAAGGTTCCTTCCAGACGAGATATGGGAGCCATGTCTGACGTCAGGCAGAATTTGCGAGATCAGAGATCTGTGCGGTATTTAATGAGACAACGGATGCGGAAGGACGCTGTACCTGTTCTTTGCTGTGGAAGCGTCGAAGAGTTGTAATGTTGCCGTGTAAATAACAGGCAGACCACTTGAATGTGTGCCAGTGGGTATATATTTATTTATATCTTTAATTGCAGGTACAATGGAGGAGCGCCGGCCGGCGCTGCCGTTATCTCTGCTTCCTCGGCGCGCAATGCCGGTGCGCGCGCAGCGCGCCAACATGGCCGCCGCACGTCACGTCTGACGTGACGTGCATAAGCTAGAATGCAAACTCTACATATCTCCCCTTTTTTCCAAAATGTAACTGAATCACTCACAGTCCAGTGTCCAACTCGAAATCTCGAAATCTGGAGGGCCTGCCCACCTGCCTTCCACTTCTTGTAACCCTGACTGGGTTCTCCATAGTTTCTTGGCTCACCTCCTCTTGGCTCTCTACTCCTTCTCTTACCACTCTCTCTTCACTTGTGCTTCTCTCCAACCTGTCCATTTCCTGACCTCTACTTCCATTCTCTTCTTCCTCTTCTCCATCCATTTCGCCCCTCACTCTGTCTGTCTGCTCACCGGTTTCTTGTCTCTTCTCCACGTTCGCACCTTCCATGTCTTCCCATTCGTTACCATGTTGCTCCCATCCCAAGACCTTATTGCACCTGGCCATCCGGTCCTGAGACCATACGTTTCCATCGCTGAGTAAAGCAGCTCGGTCGTACACCTCCACCACTTGCATCGGCTTGCTGTACTTGCTGTCTCCCTTCTTCTGTAGGGTGGCCAACTTTACTCTCACCCACTCTCCTTTTTCCAATCCTGTATTTTTGACATTCCTCCGTTTGTTGTAGTGATCACTGTAAATTGTCTGTGCTCTTTCCAGGTTGGCCCGTACCACTGCAGGGGACCATTCACTGGTGACGACCTTTTTCTTCCAGATCCTGTTGTCATGGGTGAAGGGTTCACGTCCCCTCAATATTTGAAATGGGCTGTACCCCGTGCCAGTGGGGGTTATTCTGTACGCCCACACCATGTTCTCTAACGCCTTTTCCCAACTCTGTCCACAGGATATGGCGGCTTGGATGGCTCCCATCACTACCCGGTTAAATCTCTCCACTAGGCCGTTACCGGCCGGATGGTAAATCGCCGTGTGTTTGACTGTGATGCCATTCCTTTGCATGAACTTGCTCCACCTTTCCGACGTGAACTGGGGCCCATTGTCACTCAAGATCGATTTGGGTATTCCTTCCCGGGTGAAAGTCTCTGACAGGAACTTTATGATGTTTTCTGTGTCCATGGATTCATCTATTCTCACCTCTGGCCATTTTGAGTATCGATCCATGAGTACGCACACGTACTTCTGCGTGCCTTGGTCATCTAAGACGGGTCCCAATATGTCAATCGATAGTTCTTCCCATGGATTGGCGGGGGGGTCAAACTTCCCTATTGCTGGTCTCAAGGGTTTTAAGGTCTTGTCAGCCCCTTGACACTGTGGGCATTCCCTGACATGCCTCTCCGCCTTTATATCCATACCTGGCCACCAGTAATTTTGCTTTGCCCTTGCCTTGAGTTTTCCTATGCCTAGGTGTCCTTCATGTAGCAGGTCCAGCAGTTTTGAGGTGAGATTCCTGGGGGGGATCACCTTGTCTCCTCTGTAGATGAATACCCCTTTGTCCCCTACCGACAGTTCCTCTCTGACTTCAAAGTACGGCTTGAGGCTGGCCCTCACGTTCCTTTTCTCAGGCCATCCTCGGACAATGCTCTCTTTTACTTCTTGTATGTCCGCGTCTTCCTCATAGGACTCTGCCCATTCTTGTAAGCTTATCAACCTTTCTTGGTCCTCTATAAGGGCTACCAGCTCTCCATTGCTTGTGTGGTCTTCCTCTCCTGGTTCCATGGCAGCAGCCCTACTCAGGAAATCCGCCACTCGGTTCCGGTTCCCAGGAAGGTACTCCACGTCATATCTAAACTCGAGTAACTTTAGTGACATCTTGGCTATTCGGGGAGTGGCACTGGCATGTCCACTTGATGTCAACACCTTCACCAATGGCTTGTGATCTGTTTTAAGCAGGAAATGTGTTCCCCACAGAAACTGCCTAAACCTCGCCATGGCCCACACTACCGCCAGCATCTCCTTCTCAATTACACTGTATTTGCTCTCTGTGTCCGTCAGTGCCCTGGACGCAAAACAGATTGTCTCCATTTCTCCTCTTCCTCTGTCTTGCATGAGCACGGCGCCCAGGCCCTTGTCGCTGGCATCCGTTGTTAATACGGTGACACCTTGTGGATCGTAGCCCTGGAGGGGAACAGCTCCTATTACATCCTTTTTGATGGTCTCAAACTCAGCTTGCGCTTCCGGTGTCCATTGGAACACAGTGCTTTCCCTGGTCAGTAACCTCATGTTGTGGGTCTTAGAGGCGAAGTGGACCACAAACTTGCTGTAATACTCCGCCATCCCTAGGAATGACCTGACTTCTTCCTTGCTTTTGGGTGGTGGAGCATCAGCGATGGCCTTTACATTTTCCAGCTTGGGTGTGACGCCCTGTTGACCGATCTCGTGTCCTAGGTACGTTACCGACTGTAGTCCTAGCCGACACTTCGCCCACTCGGCTGTAAGGCCTTTTGTTTCTAGCGTCTGTAGCACGTGTTCCAGCTTCCGGTCATGGTCCTGCTTGTCTCGGCCCATCACCAGGATGTCGTCCTGAAAATACTGGACATCTTTGCAGTCTCTGAATAGTTGGTGCATCATCTTCTGGAAGACCGCAGCCGCCGAGGCCAGCCCGAACGGCATGCGACAAAACTGGTAACAACCAAACGGGGTGATGAAAGAGGTAAGACTTTTGCTGTCCGGGTGGAGTGCTATTTGGTGATAGGCTGATGTCAAGTCAATGGTGGAGTACCACCTCACTCCTCTGGTCTTGGCCAACATTTCTTCGATTCTGGGGAGAGGGAACTTCTCCACCACTATATTTTTATTCAGTTCTCTCAGGTCCACACAGAGCCGGACCTTTCCATTGGGCTTCATCACTACCACCAAGGGCGCCAACCATTCCGCACATGTTATCGGTTCTATTATCCCCTTCTTTTCTAGCTCCTGAAGTTCCTTCTGGACCGCTTCTCGTACCGCAATCGGCACGTTTCTCACCTTGTGAGCTACTGGTATGGCCCCTTCCTTGAGCACAATCTTGTGTTGGAACTTTTCCATCCATCCCACTGTGCCTCCAAACACTTTTGGGAAGCTCTCCTTCCACTCGTTAAAGTTCGGCCATTCCTCTTGTTCTGCGAGCAATATTTGCTCTTTCCCACCTGGGTCCAGCTTGATCCCCAAGTCTCCCTGGTCCAGCCATCCTAGAACAGAGGGTCCTTTCTCCGCTATATATAGCTTGCACCACGCTGACCGGCCTCTGAATTCAAACAGCAGGCGCCGGAACCCCCTCATGGGGATGCGGTCGCCATTGTACGTGACCGGCCGAATGTCTAGTCTCTCCAGCTCTGGGCCCAACTTGGGTTCGAACATTTCTTCCCACACTGCTCGCTGGATAATGGTGAAAGGGGATCCGGTGTCTGCCACTACCGTGATGGCGATTCCTCCCATCGACATGTCCAGAATGGGTTTCGTGGATTTCTTCCCTTCTACACTCAGTACTTGGTCGTATATACATAAAACCGTGATCACCTCTTCCTCTGCTATCTCCTCTAGATCTTCTTCGCCTTGGTCTATGCTTTTCACCATCCCCTTGGGGTTTTTCTTCCTGCACGCTTTCTCATAGTGGCCCAGGATGCCGCAGTGTAGGCACTTAGCTCTGAACGCGGGACATCTTCGATCACGTGCGTCATGGGCCCAACTGCCGCACCTGTAGCACGATTTCTTGCCTTCATTGCCTGCTTGTTTCCCTTGCCATCTGTTGGTTCCTCTGGCCATCGGTTCTTTGCCCCTCTGGTCCTTCCGGTGGTCTCCTTCTTGGATCCTGTTCACCATCGTTGGGGGCGCTATGTCTTTCTTTGTCGCATCGGCACATCTCCGTGCGAGTTCTGCCCTTTTTACAATGACCATGACGTCTTTGAGCGTGGTGTCGCTGTTTGCCCATAACTTGTCCTGGACATTTGTGCTGGTAGTATGCATGACGATCTGGTCCTTTATGAATTCGTCTTCCCACAGTGCGTATTTGCATGGGGCAGCTAGCTTCCTCAAGGCCGCTACGTATTCCTCAATGTTCTCTCTCGGTTGTTGTCGTCTCTGCTGGAAGTTAAACCTGTCCACTGATACGCATACGGTGGGGCGATAACGTTCGTCTAAGTCTTCCACTGCGTGTGCATATACATCCTTGTCTTCTTCGTCCCTCTTTTTGGGCACCAGGCTCTTGTAAATCCTGAGACCATCCGGGCCCAGGTTCAGTAATAGGATCCTTTTCTTCCTTTGAGGGGTGAACGGCTCTTCATTTTCGTCCTCCAAGACCCCTATGAAGTTGTCAATATATTCTTTCCAGTCTTCCCACTTCATCAGGGGGTCCCCTGGTTTCGGTAGGAATTGCACCGGCGCAATCGCATAGCCTGCTGGTGTGCTCATCCTCACCTCCCTGATCGCTGTTGCTTTGACGTCCTTACTGGTGGGGCTCCCTGGGGTGCTGTCTTTTACCTCTGTGGTGATGTTTTCCAGGGGACTCTCCTTGCCAGTCCCCACCTCTTCCTCCTTGGTAGCCAGCGCTGTACCTCCGGGGCCCGGTGTGGTGGTGAGGATTTCACCGTGGGCTGTTTCCTGTGGGGCGTGCTGTAGCCTCTCCGGCCACTTCGCCGCCTCTCCGCTGTCTGTGGCACTGCCACGCTCCTCCGCTCGTGTGGTGTCTCAGCTGTGCCTTCCCGTGGGCCCTCAGCGATATGGGCTATGCGGGGCAGCTCAATTGCCTGCTACAGTCGTGTGGGGTTGCCTTCCCTGCTGCTGTCCACGTGGGGTTCCGTGTTTTCTTCCTTCCACATGGGTGGTCAGCTGGGGCCTCCCGACCTCGTCGCCACTGTAATGTTGCCGTGTAAATAACAGGCAGACCACTTGAATGTGTGCCAGTGGGTATATATTTATTTATATCTTTAATTGCAGGTACAATGGAGGAGCGCCGGCCGGCGCTGCCGTTATCTCTGCTTCCTCGGCGCGCAATGCCGGTGCGCGCGCAGCGCGCCAACATGGCCGCCGCACGTCACGTCTGACGTGACGTGCATAAGCTAGAATGCAAACTCTACAAGAGTTGCAGGTAGATTCCGACTCGTGCTGCAGACAGTACTTCCTTTGCACAAGGGGTTCTGTGGCATGCACAGTGTTGTGTCTTAGTAACTATCCATGCAGAGACGGGTAGGAGATTATGTAGTTGTTTATTTATTATCTGTTGGCTGTGCCCACATGCACGTCCATTACCTCTGCCCTCGTGTCCAGCAAATGGTCTCCCTAACCGGAAGTGGTGTCCGGTTCCTGTCCCCTCCCCATGGTAGGGTACAGGGTCCTAGTGCCCCCTGGCACAGGTCCTACAACTCCCCCTTTGCACACAAAGAAATGACAAGAAAAGAGAAAGAAAAGAGAAAGAGAGATATATGTGTCGAGAAGGAAAAGAAAAGAGAGAGACAAAAGGGAAAAGATGGAGAGACATTTATTCATCCCCATCACTACATTTCTTCAATCAGTCTTTTTGGCCTTTTGCTCACTCTTCTTGGACAAGTCTCTTCCTTTTCTTTCCGTGATCACTCTTCTTGTCCTTCAATCTTGTCTGTTCTTCCTTTGTTATCCATCGCTCCATTTCTCTCCTGGGAACCAATGTTCTCTGCTGCGGTGTCCTCCCCGTATTCATCCAGGGTCTTCAGTCCTTTGAAGTGAGAACTGTTTTTTGTTATTCGGTAGGGGCCCGACTCCGCCATTATCATTGGCCCCTTGACATTTGTTATTGTTAGCGGGTGCTTTGACAACGGACTGTCTGACTTTCTCCATTGACTCTGACGCAATACCACTGAGTCCCCGCGCTTGAGGTGCGACGGAGTGGCATGTCGCCTGGCGTCTGTATATATATGCCTTCATCTTCTCCTATGCCTACTGATCTCTGACAGCAATGCTGCTGTGTTCTGGTGGCATCTCTGCTTCTAACTGTGACAACCGCGTCATGCTTGTCCTCCCTAGCACTCATTAAGTGGGACATGATCCTGTGGAGCTGTGAGGGGTGTTTCTATAATCACGTAGTACTTGACAGAGTGCGTGTCCTATGGAAATCTGTGCCAGTTTTGCTCTTTGGACAGCCTTCTTTATGTTGCCCATGAAGCTCTCCACCACGCCATTTGCTTATGGCCACAGAGGCGTTATCTTCCTGTGATGAATGCCTAGGTAGGTCATGAATTTTTGGAGCTCCTCCCCTGAGAACGAAGGACCGTTATCTGTCTTTAATGTCTCTGGTGAGCCCCACGCCGCAAATATGTCATCCAGTATTGGCAGTGTCGCGGTTGCTGATGCAGATGAGATGTGGTAAACTATGGGAAATCTTGAGTATTTATCAATGATCACAAGCAAGTAGTTGCCAGTGTCCAAAGGCCCATAGAAGTCTGCTGCCAACGTTGTCCACACTGCCCTTGGAAGTTCCGACATTTGTAATGGTTCAGGCTTTGCTAGCTGTCCTGTTGTTTGGCAGATGTGACAATTTAGGATGGTGTCCTCCACCATTCTATCTAGGCCAGGGAACCATACTTTCTCCCGTAGCATCTTTTTTGTTGCAACCATGCCTCTGTGCGACTCATATCCCAAATTAACAGTCTGTCGACATAGTACACTTGGCATTGCTATCCTTGTTCCTCGCATTATCATTCAGTTTTCAAACTCTGTTAGTTCTTCATGTATCTTTTTGAATGCTAACATTCTTCTGCCATTGATGTCTTCCCTGGTGCCTGCGGTAAGGGGTGCTGTGACATGTAGTCAGCAAGGTTGTGTTCTTTACCCGGCTCGTGCACAATCTTGAAGTCGTAGTCCATCAGTCTTATACCTCAGCGCTCAATGCGAGGCTGCATCTATGCATTCGGCTTGCCATATATTGTCACCAGGGCCTGATGGTCAGTTACAATGGTGAATGCTTTCCCATAGATGGACATGTGATAGTGTTCACATGCCCATACCACTTCCAGGCTTTCTTTTTCTGGTTGGGAGTATGCCCTTTCAATGTCAGACAGGCTTTTGCTTGCATATGCAACAATTTCTCTTGGTGAGTCTCTACCCAGCAGGTGTTGTGCTAGGATTGCTCCTAGCCCAACAGGGCTGGCATCCACAGTCAGCTCAGTGCATGGCAAAGGATCGAAAAAGGCAAGAAGTTCCACAGCCATCACGGCATGTCTGATGGCCTCAAATGCCCAAATGCATTCCTGTGATCAAATGAACGTCTGACCCTGCTTTGTTAGGTCCGGAAGCGGTGTGCTCACCGTGGCGAAGTCTTTTATGTAGCGAGCACAGTAGCTGACAAGACAGAGAAATTACCTCACTTCTGCAACATCTGTTGGAGGACTCCCCTTTTTTAACATCTCTACCTTGCTGGGGTCAGGCCTCATTCATTTCTTGGAGAAGAGGTGCCCGAAGAATACCAGTTAATTTCTCCCCAGCTCGCACTTGTCTGCGTTCAGTGTTAGTCCTGCTTGTTCCAGATGCAAGCCTACTTCACACAGGGCACTGTCATGTTCTTTATCTGACCGACCAAATACCAGGAAGTCGTCACTGTAGTTTAAACTGTTCTTGACCGTCCTTATTACCTGCCTTATGGTCTCCTGAAATATCTCCACAGCGGATGATATGCCAAAACTCAGTCGCTTGTAGCGAAACAGGCCCATGTGCGTGGAGAACATGGTAATGTACCTAGACTGCTAGTCAAGCTCCAGTTGATGGTACCCTTTGCACAGGTCCAGCTTTGAGAATCGGCATGCACCAGTGAGACAGCTGATCATGTCATTGAGGTGTGGCCCAGGGTGTCTTTGCCTCTCAATTGCTATATTTGGTACCCTCATGTCCATGCATATGCGAATCTTTGAGGTGTTCTTTTTCCGAACCGCCACTTTTGGAGACATCCAGGGAGTCGGCCCTTCTGCAGGCTCAATGATGTCCTGTGCCAGTAGACTTTGTATTTCTTCTTCGACCTGTGGTTGTAGATGTATGGGCACTCCTCTGTGATGCTGAGCCACAGGTTTGATTGCCTCGTTGATGTGCAGTGTGATTGTTTTCCTTTTGGTTTTCCTAGGCTGTGTAGTATGGCCGGATGGTCTTGTAAAATGTTCAGTTTCTCTGACATGTGATATATCGTTGCTAGGAGGCCCATCACCTGCGCCGTGACTTTGCTAAGCAGGCATGGTGCTTGGATATCTCCCTGTAGCACATGTATCTCCTCTTTGTATGACATGTCCTTGTACGTTAATGTCTCTGTAAACTTTCCCATGTTTTCCACTGGCTTCTTCGTACCCCAGGTGAATACATCAGCAGTGGATGGTGATAGTGGCGGTCTCATTTTCATCTTCTCATACTCCGACATGCACATTATGTTGCATGTGGCCCCACTATCAAGAACAAAATGTGTATTGTGTCTTCCTACTTCAATGTCCACTGTTGCTGTTTTCTTGTCCTGGCGCTTCTCCACGAGATGAATGTGCTCTGGCATTTGTTCTTCCGTAGGTGCATCTGACATCAGATACAGTCGTTCCGCACTCTCGGGCACGACTGTTCCGTCTGATTCATCTGAGGAGCTGCGATTTACCGCTTCCATGTGCCTGGCATATCTGCTTGTTACCGTCCGTGGTCGTGCCGGTCTTCCTCGCTCACTTTTAAACTGTCTACTCATGCTGGCGCTTGCAAAGTGATTGTCCCTGTTGCATTTCCTGCATTTTGGTGCCCATTGCCGGGCATGCACCGACATGTGGAAATTCGAGTCCGCACCGATAGCACGTTCTTTTGTGCTTCTTTGTTGGCAGTGGCGGTGTACTGTCTTTCTTCTTGCTTGTTTCCAGTTATACTGTTTGCTTGTTCTGCCCTTGTTTTTTTCCCAGCTCCATCTGTTTGGCAAGGGGTTTTGCCCTCGCTTCCGGTCGGGCCATTGCCAGTATTTTCTCCAGCGTCGTTGGTTCCTTCAGAATACGTGCACGGAACTCCACAGACTGACAGCCTTCAATGATGCGCAGTCGTATCGCTTATTCATTGTCAATCTTGTCGAACTTGCAATGTGTGACCAGTTTTCACAGTCTTGTTGTGAAATCATCAAGGGATTCCTCTGCTCTTTGACAAGCGGTGATAAATGTCTACCTCTTGAAGTATATATTTCTTTGTGGGTCAAATTTATACGTGAGGCACTGTATCAGTCCCTGGTACGTTGCTGTTTGATAACTGGGAAATGTTATGAGCAGGTCCTCCTCTTCATACCCTTCAAATTTAGAAAAAGATCGATATGTTTGGCCTCTGCGATGTCTGTGGCGCGCATGTATCGTTCAAACTGCCGTATCCATCGTTATAACCTGATGCCTGTCTGTGGTTCCGAAAGGCTGAATAGCAGTGGTATGCAAAATATGGCGTGTGCACTGCTCTTTTCACCTGCAGGGTCAGTCATTTTCTTGATGTGCATGTCTTGTGCAGGTCTTTTTTGTGTGGACTTCCTTTTTCCTTCTAGTTTCTTCCTTTCCTCAAATATTCCTTCATGTTCTTTGTTTCCTCCTTTACTTGGTGTTATTTCTTTTTATTCCATTATATATTTTTTATTGCTCCCCTTTTCTTCTTTTTATTTCTTCTTTGGGCCTTTTCGGTATTTGCCTGACCTCACAATAGCCTTGTCCTATTCTTGGCTCCTCATTGGCTCCCCCGCCTGACCTTAAGTTGGCCGCCGATATTTTGGTAGGTGAGATTTGCTATACTTTGTATTGCCTGACTTCAAAATGGCTTTTGGCCTCTCATTGGCTGTCCCGTCTGACTCCAAGATGGCCGACGAGCTCTCACGAGATTTCAGGTTCATATCTACACGCAGGAAGCTGGATGCGCGCAGCCTCCCTCACCTCACCTTCTAGGTTGTGGCCGGGTTGGGCTCCCGTTGTCGCTGCAGGCAGGCTCACGTGGACCAGGGTGGGCTCCCGGTTTCATTGCTTGCAGTCCAGCGCAAGCTCCCGACAGTGCTGGTTGTTTCTTGGTGGTTGGCGGACCAGGGTGGGCTCCTGGCTCCATTTTAGATGTTGCAAGAGGACGCTTCTCACTCGCTTCTGGTGGTGATTCTGGCCCCACCACCTTGTCACCAGTTGTTGTGTCTTAGTAAAGACCCATGCAGAGACGGGTAGGCGATTACGTAGTTCTTTATTTATTATCTGTTGGCTGTGCCCACATGCACGTCCATTCCCTTTGCCCTTGTGTCCAGCAAATGCCATCCCCACTTCCTGACCGGAAGTGCTATCCGGTTCTTGTCCCCTCCCAGTGGTCAGGTGCAGGGTCCTAATGCCCCCTGACCCAGGTCACTATACACAGTTGTGAGGGTTCTCACAGATTGCATCACAATATACGCATTACAACATACTATGCTTCAATGCTAGTGGCATATAATACATTCATAAGACATGCACATTGTGCCCTATTCACGAAGGTAAACTTAGACCAAAAGTCCAACAATGACAGTTGCACATCTTTACAAGGCCCCTGCAGCACTGGAGTGTAATTTGTTTATGCTCTGGTGGCAAACAATCCTGTCCCTTCATGCACAAAAACAATCATCCCTGCAACGCAGGCACCATTGCACCATCGTGCAAGAGTGCCTGCATTGTATCTAGTCAGCTTATTGTACGCCAGGGCAGAGGAAAGCAGAGGGATGCATTGTATTATAGAAGTTGAAGTTGGGGCAATTTATAGAGCACACGTTCACCAAAAAGATTTCATGGCGCTATAAATATATATATAAATATGATGCTTCCCTGCACTTTCCTAATGAGGCAGTTCATTGCTTGCAGCGCCACACTGAATCATTTTCTAGCAAATATGCTCCCAAAAGGATAACTTTACTACTTTTCAGTATTCACAAAGGTAAGTTACAACAAGTAAAGTTAGACTTTTCGTCTAAGTTAGACTTTTGGTCGGACTTTATCTTTGTGAATCGGGCCCACAGTCTTTAATGCTCTATACGCATCTCCTAGGCGCTACATTAATCTCTTTGGCCAATCAAAGTCTTTTGTGGCGCTGAAAGACTCTAGTGTAACTCTCCAGAAAGTTGTGCATGGTTAGAGAGCAGTGATACTTTCATCCCCACCTGTGGGAACTAGACCACATCAGAATCTTGCAGAATGCTTGAGCTTTACTGTATGCTAATTTTCGGGACCATAAACCACTGCTTCCTGCTTATCGCAGAGGTCGAGTTTCACAACTGAGCCTGGTCAACAAGTCAAATACAGTCAATGATTTGTGAAGAACATTAGCCTCCACAAGAAAGACAAATACTATCTCAGTTTCAAACAAAAGGTTAATTAAAGGTTAGTGGTTTACAGAAGGAAAACATGAGATTAGCATCATTTAATAATTAAAATGCGTATGGTTCATTTAATATGCAATGCAAATTAAGTCAACATTTACAAACAAGAGGACGTACCAGAACAGGGTCACCTCAAAGGGAAAGACAAGGGAAAGTCAGTTCTCTCTCAGAGAGAGAGATCTAAGCCTCCTACTTTGCTCTGCTCTGCTCTAACTCTCAGTCTGAACCGCTCAATTCAGCCCTGCACTATATTAAAAACACAACCGTAACATTGTACACACCGACACACAGTTCTAATAGGTGTCCAAACTGATACAATTTCATACTCAAAAGATTCTCTGGATTTTCTCACTATCACACCTCTGTCTGCGTTCCTCAACTACATTAACTGTAACAGGATAAGACGTGCACTAGGCTGCAAACTGCAGGGGCGTATTACACATAGGGCGTACTTTCCCTGTTTGTGCCATGGTGCACCTTTCAAAGGGTGTGCCAGGCACAAACAGGGAAAGTGGGCCCTATTACAAGAAATGTGCTTCCCTCAGAGCAGCCCTGAACTTGCATTCCCCTGAGGGCAGCACATTCAGTCAAATATGAGTCAACTATTTTTAAGCTGCTCTGTGTTTTTCTGCCAGGTGGCAAAACCCCTGCACTTTAAAGAGGGGAGAGACATCCCTTAGAACGTGTGCACAGTGAGTGACTGCACCCACCTGCAGGGGCATATTTGGCGGGATCCATGGGACCCCTTTTCACCCCCCGAGAGGGATGTCTTCAGGAGGAGCACTGACAGTATGCCACCATTTTACACTCACCATGCGCCTCATAAGGCCTGTTGTGCCTCTGTCCCTGTCTATAATTCTAAAGATTATAAAAACAGTGATGGTTGGAATTCTTAAATTAATCTCAGCACTAGTAAATACTCCGGCCGCATCCCAATCCATCGTTATTTTCAGTGCAGAGGCAAACAGATTCCCTCATTTGCATGTGGCCCCTCTCCCATGCAAATGTGGGAACACCAGTGCTTAATTTGAGCTGGTGCTTTCAACTTACTTGTTAGCACCAGCCCTTATAATCATCTGCCACAGGGTGGCGTTGTTTGCTCAATTTAGAGATGAGTACAACAGTTGTTTATTAATTCAACATACATTTAAATCGCTAATATCTGCAGCCTGGGCCCTTTTGTTAGCTTTTGGGGCCAGGAGTTGTCACACGCGTGTATGTGAAGGTTGGTAGTTGTGTTGGTACTGTCATCTGCGGCCTTGACACAGGCAATGGCTGGTGCAACCTGCAGTGTCCTCTTGACAAGGGGCCAGACACATTATTTAGCAAATTGAGCACTGAAGCAATGCTTTTTCATGGTAGGGCTGGCACTATGTGTGAATTAGTGCTATCAGTACTACAGAAGGAGCTGCACAGGCATCTGCAGCCCCTTCTGTAATACCATGGTGCTACAGTGATGCACAAAGTGGGCTCACACACCCATTGCACCCCTATAACACATTGTATAATATGACCCGGGTGTCTTCATTAAAGCGCTCTTCATTAACACATTCCACAATGATTAGAAAGAAATGAAAGGATTTCTTCACATGCGAAAGAAGGAAAAAGAACATGGCTAAAGCCAGCCCTGGCATCGGATATCACTACCACCATCCTCGTTGGCTGCAAGATCGTTAGGAAAGACCGTTAGCAGAAGCTCGGAGATGGAGCTGCCATCATATTAAATGATACCATCAGCGGCACCACCTGCATGGACTGTCATGTGTTCCCAATATGGTCCATTGTAGTTTTCCCTATGTTGAACTAACAGTGCATGGCACAGGCCGCATATATAAACATGTTGGCTTTTGTGCCACCTTATATTTTCACAGCGAACTGCAATTGGTTTCTCATTCTGTTCTTATTGGGGATATAATCTGAACACCATAGACAAGGTCAAACAAGTTTTCATTGTTATGTTCTGGTCAGGCACGAGCCCCTAGACACAACACAGAAATGCAGCTATTGTTTATGTACATATAAGCCTTGTCATATAGCTATGCACAGCTTAGTAACAGACAGAAAAGAACAAGGTTTCAGAGAGAAGGTCATGGCTGTATCAGTGATGTAGAACGTTCATCTGTGCATGCTAAGGTACATGGCCCACTGCTAATCCCAGATATCTTTATTGTATAATCACTTTGCTTCGGTAGAAGGGATGGGAAGGGAAGATAAGGCTAATCTGTTTTATAATATGACAGTACTTTTCATAACATATGGTTTACCGAATATGCTACTGGTATTTTTACGTGGGCCGTTTTTTTCTGATTGTGGCATGTATACTGCCTTTCAGAGCACAATAGTTTAAATAAACATTTTAAATTTCCTTCGTGATCCATTCTTCGCTCCTGCCTTGAGTGGTAGCTCCCCTGTCTCTGCGCTGAGACGCGGTATCGTATCGTGAAGCTGAATTGAGTGTGACAAAGTTTTGTTTTTTAATTGCGCCAGGAATATTCTAGCGTTTACATTGCTTGGTCGCTGCTTTGCTGGCTTGCTTTGTTTTTGTCCTGCACATTATTCCTACGATATCCCCCGGCGCCCTGCTCTGCCCTCCCCTCCATTTTGTAGTTGTTGTTGTTGTGCTCCGTTCCCTTGAGCCCGCCCGCCTCCCAGCTGAGCCGCCCTCCCACTACCAATATACAGCGCCCCCTGACCTCGCAGCGCTGTGATCCATTCTTCGCTCCTGCCTTGAGTGGTCGCTCCCCTGTCTCTGCGCTAAGAAGCAAGGAGCCCTGCAACTGAAAGAAGAGCTTATAAAGCTACTAACTGCAGAGGATACCAATAATCTGATAGTTACCGGCGATTTCAATCAGAACATGCTTAATAAATCAGCCACTGAAATCAGCACCATTGAGGATCCATTTGCATTGGAACTTTACTCTCAAGACAACTCATCAGGGGGTAGCAGGACTAAAGCAGCACAGCAACTTTTAGCAACTCTTGAAGAACTTGGTCTACGAGCGCTTAATGGGAGATTCCCAGGGGACCGTCCCCGAGCAGCAACATTCCATAGTACAACAACCAGCTCAACAATTGACTTCACCTTCCTCTCTGGTAGTTTGTTTCAAGTGACAACTGACTTCCATATCGGTTTACTCGACTACAGTGATCACTTACCACAAGAAGTGACTTTAGAGGCTTTTGCAACTTCAACCCCAGCATGCGCCATTGGGCACGAACTAGTTTATACAGCAAACGATAGGCGATTAATATGCAGAACAGATGACCCTACGGGCCTCCTGCTCTACGCAAAGCAAGCACTTGGTGAAGCCCAAAATGAAACAACAGATCTAATTGCCAGCTGGGAGAAATTTACAGAAACACTACGCAAAAACATGGGAAAATCACTGAGGAAAAACCAGCGTTATGGAGGGGGAAAGCCGGTTAATCCGACGCGGCATCCGAATCACGCTTTTACAAATAATGTCCACCTAAAACATCTAAAAACTCTTATCGGCCAAAAGCTACGAAGGGTAAGGACAGACCCTGCTGTCAAGGACGAACTGAGGCTGTTAAAGCGAGATCGCGGGAGGCTGATTTGGCGGCTTAAGCGAGAATCTGAAGAGCATCTGTGGGCAAAACTCCTATATGACGCCAAATCAAACAACAGCGCTCAATTCTGGAGAAAAATCAACAATTTGCCCACGGGGGGGAATCAAGGCATTAATTCCTTTGTCCCTGAAGACGATTGGATAACATTTCTTAGCGCTCACTTCAAGGGCACCGACACTAACATCCAAGGAATGTCCAAATCCACAAAAGACACCAAGGAACGTTTAACACTCAGCCGTTTCTATAACGACCCCTGGCAGCAAGACCAGACATTTGAAATCAAGTGCGCCTCGATCTGTTACCGAATATCAAAGGGAAGGCGTGAGGGGGCCCCGGGACCAAACGGGATCCCCCCATATTATTTAAGCAAGACCCCGACTACTGGGCAGCTGCCCTCAGACCAATGTTTGTCTAGATTCTGCAGACATCTTCAATCCCGCCATCATGGAGGGGAGCCATTATTTCCCCCATCTTCAAAAAGGGTGACAAAAACGACCCAAAAAATTATCGGCTAGTGGCTCTGCTCGATAATGAAGCCAAATATTTCGCAGGTCTGCTTCTAGAAGAACTGTCATCCTGGGCAACTGAAGTTTCAGCAATCCCGTACAACCAAACAGGTTTCTGCAAAGGTATGGGAACTACTTCTAACATCTTAGCTCTTTCTTTATTAATCGATGCGGCCCAAGAAGCGAACCACCCACTCTACTTGTGCTATATTGACTATAGCTCGGCTTTTGACCATGTGGACAGAAATCTTTTGTGGGAAAAACTAGACAAGCTGAACATTCCCCCGGTGCTTTTAAACCAATTAATTCTCCTACACAGCGAGACATAGGTGCAAGTTAGGCTCGGCACCGGTGACTTTCTAACAAAAAAGATTCCAACATATACAGGAGTAAAACAGGGCTGCGTACTCGCCCCAATACTTTTTAATCTTTTTATGGGAGAATTATCTACACTGCTAAACGAATGCAACTCGCACGCTCCAAAGTTAGGGGGCTCACAGATTTCAAACTTATTCTACGCGGACGACCTGTTACTCATCAGCCGGACTCCGGTTGGCCTTCAGCGGCTATTGGACATCACCTCAAGATATTCCATTACCAACAGGCTTACCATCAATCGAGAAAAATCCAAAATCATGTGTATTAATCTTTCCAAAAAGAAAGCAACACGAAACTGGCTCCTGTCATCCAGAAAGCTAGAAAAGGTCAGCGAATATCGATATCTTGGGGTCATCATAGACCACAAGGGCAATTTCAAGCCGCAATGTGAAGCCATTAAAAGGAGAGGACTAATCACTGCAGCGGCACTTAGAAAACTAAAAAACACAGTTTCTGGGCCAAGCTTGCTTCCTCTCATAAAAGTAATCCAGGCAAAATTACTTCCAGCAATCACTTATGGCAGCGAAGCTATGAGGGGAAGGGACACTCCCACACTAGATAGAACAGTAGCAAAAGCATTGCGCATGATCTTCAGCCTTCCGAGGTATGCATCGCCTGCCCAAATGAGATTAGAGTTCGGATTACAAAAAGAAGAGCTGGCGCGCAAGGGAGCCTACATAAAAACCTGGCACAAAATAAGCAGGGGAGACCCGAAGACCCTAAACGCTCTCCTGTGGAAGGAGATTCAAAATAAAGAAACATGTCCGGCAAGGCGGTACCTAGTAGCAGCTATTGAGGACCTTGGCTTACAGCAACTTTGGGAACTTTCAAGCTCCACAGCTCTCTTCAAAAAGGTGGTCAATAAAATAGTACGGAAGGAATCATTGCTGCAGGACAAAGCTGCCCTAACAGAGCGGGCTCATGGATGGCTTACAGTTCAATCATACAATATGCTCTTGCCTCAAACCTATCTGCAGATAGGATTCACCAAAAAAACAAAAGAGAAATTCTTGAAATATCGCCTAGGTCTACTGCCGTCAGCGGCTCACCTTCCTCCATGGTTACGGCCAAATCTACCTTTAACATGCCGACTCTGTGGGATTGGTAAAGAAAACATAGTTCATCTGATCGCTACCTGCACTAAGCTCACCAAAGATCGACGCCTCCTCCTGCGACCTCTTTTTAACATTCGTAACATACGGACCTGCAGGCAAGCGGCGCTAGCCTGCTTCAAAGGACATGACATTCAACTGAGCTGTCGAATGGTAAAATTTCTCGAAACAGCTGAGGCCCGCTTCAAAAATTTTTTTCCTTGAAAGAACGAACAACTCAAGTAGAACTGTAAAGGGCCATATTAATGAGCTAAATGTCACCCCAGAAGCCTGTCCTCCAGAATGACATCGTCGCCCTTCCTAAGACTGTGCAGTACTGACTGGTAATAGGGCTCCTCCGAACTGTTATCACAACTTATGTATCCTCGCCTCCTCCGTGGCATGTTCTTTTACTTTTGTTTCGTTATCTTCCGTTGGCAGGCAAGGATGGATAATCCATTCCTTAACTTTTTTTTAAAACTTTTTTTTAATTATTTTACTATTCTTCTGTTTTTAGGATAAATAGGCTGTCTAACATGATGCTAAGTTTCTTTTAAATTCTGCTGCAGTTATCTCACTACGGAATCTTGTGTCTTGTCTTAAGGACAGAATCGCTGTTTTAACATGCTAAAATTTGATTTATGTTTGACTGAACCTGATTTATATTGTAAAGGTTTTAAATAACCATGCACAATAAAGTACTACTGTCTCTGCGCTGAGACGCGGTATCGTATCGTGAAGCTGAATTGATTGTGAGAAAGTTTTGTTTTTTAATTGCGCCAGGAATATTCTAGCGTTTACATTGCTTGGTCGCTGCTTTGCTGGCTTGCTTTGTTTTTGTCCTGCACATTATTCCTACGATATCCCCCGGCGCCCTGCTCTGCCCTCCCCTCCATTTTGTAGTTGTTGTTGTTGTGCTCCGTTCCCTTGAGCCCGCCCCGCCTCCCAGCTGAGCCGCCCTCGCCCCTCCCCCCCCTTCACCAGCCTTATATGACCGCTGCATTTGCACGCAGCGTCCACGCCCCATTCGCGCCGAAGGTGTGCCAAAGGTAAGCCCGTCTACGCCCGTCTGCGCCTGGACCGCGCCCAGCGCCAGACCCCCTGGCCCTCGCACTGCCCTGCCTTCCTGCATTACGTACGATGCCACCACCCTCCTAGCCCTTAACCCTGGCCGCTCCCCCAACTGCGTCCAAGCCGCTCCCGGACACACCCATGGACCCTTTTCCTGCTACTCCTGCAAGTTCGACAGCACCAAGAACAACTCCTCATCTACGAACACACAACAGATATCCGATCCCAACCACCTACAATGCATCCTGCTCAACACCCGCTCGGTCCATAGGCACGCCATCGACCTCTGGAATCTACTCAACACCATCTCTCCGGACGTCGCCTTCCTAACAGAAACATGGATGAATGCCTCTTCAGTCCCAGGCATCACCATCGCCATCCCGGAAGCCTATAAGATCATTCGCAAGGACCGTACCGGACACACAGGAGGAGGCATCGCTATCGTCCATAAGAAATCCATCCGCATCTCAACCAGCTCAGACGTCAATCTCGCCAACTCTGAACACCTTCACTTCCAGATCCACATCGACCCCAAGACCACACTCAGAGGCACCCTCCTTTACAGGCCACCAGGACCCCGCGCACAGTTTAGTGAAGACATCACGGACTTCATCACTCCACACGCACTCCCCTCCGAGGACTACATCCTTTTGGAAGACCTCAACTTTCACCTTGAAAAGAACAATGACCGCAACACCACCACCCTTTTGGACAACCTCGCAAACCTCGGACTTAAACAACTTGTTTCTACCTCCACCCACATCGCAGGTCACACACTCGAACCTATCTTCACCTCCAGCAAACATGTCTCCTTCAGCCACACCACAGCTCTCCTTTGGACTGATCACAGCTGCGTCCACTTCACCTACAACAAGCCCACATCCAACAACCACCACCATCCCACTCTGCAAAGAAACTGGAACAAAACCCCCATCGACCAGATCTCCTCATCGCTTCTTCAAAACCCCCCCGCCCACTCCTCAAACCCAGACCAAGCAGCCACCAACCTCACCCAATGGTTATCCAACAGCGCCGACATCCTAGCACCACTGAAAAAACGACAAATAAAACTAGGCAGCAAGAAGGCCTCCTGGTTCAACGATGATCTTAAGATATCCAAGAAACTCTGTCGATCCCTCGAGAAGGCCTGGAAAAAACACCCAACCACCAGCACCAAAGACGCCTTCAAAAACGCCACCCGCATACACCACCAACTAATCCGAAACGCCAAGAAAACAGCCTTCAAAGACCGTCTAGATAACAACGCCCACAACAGCAAGGAATTATTCAACATCGTCAAGGAATTTACCAACCCCTCAGCCAACTCCAACGACATCACCCCCTCTCAAGCCCTCTGAGACTCCCTAGCCTCATTCTTCCACAACAAAATTGCAGACATCCACAACAGCTTCGACAACCAACCCGGAGACCAACCCACCCAATCCACTGCAGGACCCCCACCCCCCCTGAACATCCTCAATGACTGGAAGCCAATCTCCACTGAGGACACCATCCGTCTGATGAACTCTATCCATTCAGGATCATCCACAGACCCTTGCCCTCACCACATCTTTAACAAAGCAGACTCCATTATTGCACCGCACCTCCGAGATGTCATCAACTGCTCCCTCAACTCCGCAACCTTCCAGGAAAGCTGGAAACACGCCGAACTCAGCGCCCTCCTGAAGATCCCACAGCTGACCCCACCGAACTCAAAAACTATCGCCCTATCTCACTCCTTCCATTCCCGGCCAAAGTCATCGAGAAAGCTATCAACAACCAGCTCGCCGCATTCCTCGAAACAAACAAATCCCTCGACTCTTCACAATCCGGCTTCCGAGCCAAGCACAGCACCGAAACCGCCCTCATCGCTGCAACAGACGACATTCGAACTCTACTGGACAATGGAGACACAGTCGCCCTTATCCTCCTCGACCTCTCCGCAGCCTTCGACACGGTCTGCCATAGCACCCTTCTACAGCGCCTCAAAAACATCGGAATCCAAGGAAAAGCACTGGAATGGATCACCTCGTTCCTCTCCGGAAGAACGCAGAGAGTCCGCCTTCCACCATTCAAATCAGAGGCCACTGAAGTCATCTGCGGCGTACCCCAAGGGTCCTCACTCAGTCCCACCCTCTTCAACGTTTACATGAGCCCCCTCCCGGCCATCGCACGCCAACATAACCTCAACATCATCTCCTACGCCGACGACACTCAACTGATCCTATCACTCACCAGAGACCCCAACATGGCCAAAACCAACCTGCACGAAGGAATGAAAGAAGTAGCCGAATGGATGAAGCACAGCCGTCTGAAACTGAACTCAGACAAAACAGAAGTCCTCATCTTAGGTACCTCCCCCTCCGCCTGGGACGATTCCTGGTGGCCAGAGGCCCTTGGAAAAGCACCCATCCCGACGGACCACGCACGGAACCTGGGCGTCATCCTGGATGCCTCACTCTCGATGAACAGACAAGTCAACGCCGTTTCATCATCTTGCTTCAACATTCTTCGCATGCTCAAAAAATCATTTTGCTGGATCCCTACCGAAACTAGAAAAACAGTCACCCACGCTCTGGTCACGAGCCGACTGGACTACGGAAACACCCTCTACGCCGGCATCACCGCAAAACTCCAGAAAAAACTACAACGCATCCAGAACGCCTCAGCCAGGCTCATATTAGACATCCCGCGTAAAGAACACATCTCTGATCACCTGAAAAACCTCCACTGGCTCCCCATCAATAAGAGGATTACTTTCCGGCTCCTAACCCACGCACACAAAGCACTCTACGAAATAGGACCCGAATGCCTCAACACAAGACTATCCTTCTACACCCCCTCCCGCCAGCTACGATCCTCCACCCAAGCCCTCGCCACTGTACCTCGCATCAACAAAACCACCATGGGAGGTAGATCCTTCTCCTACCTAGCACCTAAAACTTGGAACTCACTCCCCACTCACCTTCGCCTTACTCAGAACCACCTAGCATTCAGAAAGCAACTCAAAACATGGATATTTGACAAGTAACTCCCCACCCTTCTTCAAGCGCCTTGAGACCCTATGGGTATGTAGCGCGCTATATAAATCTATTGACTTGACTTCACTTGACTTCATATCTCTTTTATATATTTATTATGGACGAGGACGAGTGATTTGTGAAAGGAGGTGTACTGTTACCGTGATCAGTGAGCTGGTCGGGAGTGTTGTGTTCTGGGGTGCCGCTTTGCTTGTTTCTCTGGATCTGAGTAGGAGATCAATGAGACTCTATAGCTTGGTGGACTCAGGCTCATGGTACAGTGGTGGTATGATGACTCAGTACCCACCTACTGAGGTTCTATGGTCCCAAGCATAGTTCTGTTCCTGAGCAGAATTCCTGTAACAGAACACATCCATCAGCTAAATGGAACACCTTACATTCAAGATTAATGTCACTGCCAACTTCTCCCTGGGGAGTACTCTCGTATATACACCACTTGACCCCGCATCAGTTTCGCAAGTGACATCACTAACTTTGCCGCACCCCTCATCATCAAAGCCAGCATCTTTATTCTCCTCAGAGGCCCTAATTTTTACCTAGAAGACCGCATTGACCCAAACTTTATGGCCCATATAGAAAACATCGTAAACCTGACCTCACCCATCACAATACGGATCCTACCCACACTGCCAGACACCAATTGGACCTAATTTTCTCCTCAATCAGCAACATCACAGTAAGCAAGCCAGCAACTATGACTTGGACAGACCAAACCCTTGTCAGTGTACCCATTGAGCACCATCAAAGACCAACCACTAAAAGAAACCGATTGCCGTGGCCGGAAAAGGTCTCAGAAGAGGAATGGGCTTCCACGGTGTCCGAGAATCAGCCCGAGCACACCAGTGACTTGCTGGAAGCCATCAAAACCTCAACAGTTGGCTCTCCGAATGGTCCAACATCTTGGCTCCCCTCATGCGCAACCCAAAGGAAAGTGGCCGACTACAGGCCAGCTCGTACAAAGAGGAAATTATGTTGACAAAACACCACTGCAAGCTACTGCAGCACAAGACAAGACAATGCAGATAAAGACATCCTCAAATCATCCCTAAGACACCACCACCAGCAGATACAGAACACCAAGGGCACAACTCTTGCAGATCGCATTGACACCAGTACTAAAAGCAGCAAAGAACTCTTCATCTTCACTATCATAAAGTTTTAAATATGCCTCCTACAACCTCCAGCAACATCACTCCCTCACAAGAACTTTGCAATAAGCTCTCTGAATCCTTCTGTAACAAAATCAACTTTGGATCAAGAAATGTTGACCCTAAACCAGACCCCGTTAACTTTCCAACTCAAATTACCATCACTGCTGATGAACGAACCCTGACCTTGTGGCCTGTGGTCACCACTGTCGAAATTGCTGCTACCATGAAGGTCATCTACTCGGTGGCTCCATCAGACTCTTGTCCCCACCACACCTTCACCAAAGTACACCTAGCAATCAGTGTAGCACTAACACCCATCCTCAGCACTACCATTGACTTAGCCACACTCCAGGACACCAGGAAACATGCCACCATCATGCCCCTGCTCAAGAAACCATACAATGACCCAGACACGCTTTCTAACTACAGACTAATCTCTCTCCTATCATACCCATCAAAAATCTATGAGCAACAAATGAACGTACACCTCACTTGCCACCTCAGCAACAACCAACGGCTCAATGGCACGCAATCTGGATTCAGGCCCAAACACGCTACAGAAACAGCATTCATTGCAACATTCACATGTTTCTTGACAGAGGAGGGAGACAGAGCAGCCCTCATTCTCCTGGACCAGGATGCAGCATTTGACACAGTTTCACACCCTATCCTCATCCGGCACCTGCACAAGATTGGTATCCAAGGACCCGCTCTCTGCTGGATCTGCTCCTACTCAACGAATAGAACACAGGCTCTCAACCTACCACCTTACTTTCCAGAAGCCCGCAAACTCACCTGCAGAGTCCCTCAAGGTTCATCACTCAACTCCACCATCTTTCTTGCATAAATTATTTCTCTAGCCAGTGTTATCCATGTACTCAACATCGCTCAGCCCAACCCTCCTCAATGAATAATTAATCACTCTGGTCAGTGTTATCCACGCACATAACATCCACATCCTCTCCTATGCAACTCAGACTCTTCCCCTTAGAAAAGACCTCCATCACAAGAAACAAGTTAACCGCCTACATGACTGAAGTTACAAACTGGATGAAAGCCAGCTGTCTCAAGCTTAACACAGACAAGACAGAAGTAGTGATCTTCAGCAAGTACAACTCATCATGGGACTCCACCTAGTGGCCGGCCGAACTTAGACCCACGCGCTTCCACCCACAACCCACACCAGATACCTCAGATTAATCATTGACAACAAACTGAACAGGTCAACGCCATCACTCCATCCTGCTTCCACACTCTGAAGATGCTGAGGAAGATATTGGCTCCTACGCAACACAGGAACATCTGTCTCTCACGCCCTAGTCGCCAGCAAGTTGGATTATGGGAACACCCTCTATGACGGGATAACCAAACAACTCACTAGAAAACTACAGACCATCCAGAACTCCCACACAAAACTCACATCACACCACATTTTAGGGAATTACACTGGCTACCATTACACAAGGTAAGAAATTCAAACTCCTTACCCACACATTCAAGACTCTCCACAACTCAGGTCCCACCTACCTAAATAGTCCATTTCCTTCCACCAACCATCCAGACAACTCAGCTCTGCAGGACTCTCACTTGCCAACATCCCAAACATACACAGAATCAGATCAGGAGGATGAGATTTCTCTTCTATCGCCCCCAAAGTGTGGAACAGCCTCTTTCCGCAAATAGGAGCCTCCTCATCTCTTCTTGAATTCCTCAACAAGTTGAAGGCCAGGCTTTTCAATTAACTAACGTACCATAGGTAGGGTTAGCGCTAGACACACAAACCTACTTAGAGCCAAGATACCATCACAGGTGATAGTACGCTTTACAATACACATGGTCTGTGGATTGTGTGTAATTGTCACAACCACCTATCTATTTAGATCATAATCAATACTAAGGATTTCACTTTGATTCTGAAACCTTAAAAATGTTAGCACAGCGTACCTTATTGATCATATATTTTTATCTTCAAGTACATTGTATTAACTGTTCTGGTTATGCCAACAGTAAATTCTTATTTTTTAAAGTCTTCATTGCGTTAGTCTTGCATCCACAGCCCTCACAGGCTTTACATAGAATATGGCAGTATGTTCTCCCTGTCCACCTTCCTTCCCTGCGCGTCCCAGTTCTCGCGCTGTCTCTATCTATCTGGCGTTCCTGACAGCACCCCACACTTTCAAGCAACACCTGTCTGAGTCCCATTCACATGACGCACTGACGCTCCAATTCACGAAAGCTCTGCTGATACTTTACCCTGCCAGCTTTCCTCTTTTTCAAGACACCGGGTTGCACAAACGTGGTGGCCCAGTGCTAATTGTAGCGCGTAGCCTGTCTTTGGATTCACTCCACTGCACGAATCAAATGATTCCATTACGGTAAGCTCACACCGTCGTCCATGTTCAACTCCTGGGATCTGCCTTATTCCGTTTTTCCCCAAGCCCTCACCACATGGTGTTTACCTTCTTCACCATTAGGAATTCCATTTTGGACCACCACCTACTTACAACGGATCAGGGCTCTGACCCTGTATTTTCGCCCAATCTAGTGCCAAATTAGTTGGCCACACAATAAGTTTGCTTTCTCACTGCGCCTACTTACATGCCAAATGTCTCCTTCCTCTAAGTTATACACTTCCTTCTTTCATCAGGAACCTCTAGGAATTCCAATTCCTATCTTCACGCAGATGCCCTTCTCTGCTGCGCCTCATCCGGGGTTCACCTCATCCCCTCTGGAACGTTGTCCTGTCATTGGGCAAGCTTGACTGCCTCTTGATACATGCTCCTGTCCTCCTACAGGTAGGCCTATTTTTATGCATATGCGCTTCTCACTCACGCAACGTGCCCCTCCTTCCCTTCCCCTTCCCTCCTGTTGTAATTTGACAGCGATCGGTGTTAGCATTTAGCTGAAGCCATTTGAAAAAGGTCAAGGTGCACCACTTCAATGTTTTCAGGTCCACAGAAATAATCACATCAGCTATTACTTGTGTTCTTTGAAAGTTCTTCTATTCGATTCAGTTGAAAGTGTAAGATATTTACAGGAACTACAGCCGACGCGTTTCGTCCTCTTGGGACTTCTTCAGGGCAAAAATAGTCATAAAGGTAATGTTCTTGGATCTTCTCCCGTGGTTAAGGGATGCGTGAGTATGTCTGTGACGTTCTATTAAGGTACAAGTGGCATCCTGTTTAACAAACAAATCTCCGTGGAGGATTCTGTTCTGGCAGAAACGTTCTTGTTAATAGGCGGTGTGTGTCTATTTGTAGTCAAGTTCAGCCAAAACACTCACGAAATGAGGGTTTTTCTATATTGTGCGTACAAGTCTCATCAAAGTGAAGATAATAGTCCAAATAATGCTGGAACCAGGGTAGTGAACATGGAATAGAAGTTCAGTCTGTCGTCTATTATTATTTTCTTGTTGTGGGGGAAATATATATTGATCCTCCCGCTTGGGCACTCTTAATAAAGTGAGCTATAGCACCCCCTGGTTCCTAGATCAGCGTGCAATACGACGTCCTCCTCCGTCAGGTACTCACGCAACGTGCCCCTCCTTCCGTTCCCCTTCCCTCCTGTTGTAATTTGACAGCGATCGGTGTTAGCATTTAGCTGAAGCCATCTTGTATTGGGCAGCCATCTTGTCTGCCATGTGCTCACCATGTGCTCTGTCCTTCCTTGCTGTCATTTACCCTTGTACTCTGCTTATAGACAGACTATATTTAGGCTCTGCTACTCTGAACATGTGCAGAAGACACTGTAACTGTTCATACACCTGTTCTAGTCTGTAACTGTCAGGTTATTCTTACCGGAGTCAGCAAACTACTAGCTTCTCCCTTCTGTTGACTGTGCATTTCAGTATGACCTTTCATGTATGTAACCCTTCTCTTCTGTACTTGTACTGCCTTCTTTTGAGCCCCTGTGTGGGTATAAAAGGACCATGTTCCTTCTGTTCAGTGTGCTACTTCATACACTACCGAAGGGTGTTGTGTGAATGTAGTTCCACCTCATGAACTTAATAAATACTTTGCTTTATATTGCAGTTTCTGTGCCAACTTCTATTTACAGGTCTGAGGACTTGTGCAGAGAAGGGCGAACCCGTAGCACTGGTAGGCCTAGCTGAGGCTCACCATGACACCCCCCACTGACTTCTTCCCCTTTCCTCCTCTATGTAGCATCCCAAACTGGCAACCAGGTCCTGAAGATGATCTTGAATAAATAGAGGCAAAACGCCGTCAATCAATTTATCAGCGCAACTTACAGCGCACACTCAACTATGGTGCACATAAAGGTCTAAACTATGACCAAGCACTGTAACTAACAATTCTCTTTGAACAAAATATTCTTGTACATATCTTTTATCACCTTGTCACATTGCTCCTTTTGCTGCTCTCACACTTGTCACTTGCGACGTCACTTTGTTTATATGTCAGGAGCATATTAGTGCACCAAGTACTTTTTGGGTTGCCCTTGCAATTTATGCCCACAGTGCTGATATAACTGTTTTGTATAAATTGTTATTTCAAATATATGATGCTATGAGCACTTTTGAAAAACTTACTATGAGTCTCCCTCATTCCTTCTTGTAATGTCTTGTACGTACATGTATATTTGCCTTTCTCATTGAGACTGGTTGAGACATTGTTGTTAGTTTTTGCTTACAAATACACATGACATACCAGAGTCTATGTAGGTGTTCCAGAGTCAGACATGGTGAGTAAAAAGGAATCTCAGAATCGAACAGTGTTGACTATGAAGGTGTCTCATGGCAGGTACTGGTGACTATCAAAGTGGTTCAGAGCCAAACGCTGGTGACCAAGAAGGAGCAATCAGACAACAGTGACTACAAAAGCATCCCAGGGTTGGAGACCAGTAACTATTAAGGCATATTAGTGCCAGACATTGGTTAATATGAATTTCTCCCAGACAGAACTGTTTTAAGGCATGGCCAAAATAGTCAGTTTCCCAGGGCCCCACCTTTCCCGGAGCCTCCTAGAAAAGTGATATTTCTTTCTATTTTATATCTGTCTTTTTCTCCATCTCTATCAGACACTGGTAAATAAGGAGTAGTTCACCAGTAGCTATAAAACTACCCCATGGTCAGACACCAGAGACTATGAATGCATATTAGAGTCAGACTCTGGTGACTATGAAGGTGTGAAAGAGTCACACAATGGTGACTATGAAAGTGGCTTAGGGTCAGACATCAGTGGTTAAGAGTGTGTCCTGGAGTTAGGCAAAGGAGACTATTATTCCATCATTCATTTTCCAGCATCCATCTACACAGGAAGTAACATCACTGTATTTACCCTCCTACATCTGCACAGGAAATGACATCACTGGATTTGCCATCATCCATCTGCACAAGAAGAGATAAAACTGATTTCCTGCCAAAACCGTCTTTAAAAGATGAATCCAAGAAAGAGGAGCTAATTATGTTATGTTATGTTATGTTATGTTATGTTATGTTATAAAACTTATAGAGCGCTCAGCTGCCGCAGCAAAGTGGCGTCCCGGCGCTATACTGGACAATATAACGCAACCAGAGGAAGAAAACAGACAGATCAAAAATTAGAATAATGGGAACAGAAAAGTTTTGATAGCTCTTCGGAAGGACAGTAGGTCCGGTATGGCACGAATGTCAACGGGTAATGTGTTCCAGAGGCTCGCTGCCAGAACGCCAAAGGAGCGGCCACCACTCTGGCCTTACTGAAGCGAGGAACACAGGCCAGAAATTGACCCGTCGAACGTAGTACTCTAGCAGGGGTGTAGTAGGAAATTGCCTGTGCAAGAATGGGAGGTGATGAGGCCTTTAGAATCTTAAAGGCCAGGCACAGAGCTTTGAACTTAATCCTCTGTGCGACAAGCAACCAATGAAGATCATATATGGTGCGTCTGACAGAACAGAATTTGGGCAGGCCTACCAGCATTCTGGCGGCCGCATTTTGCACACGCTGGAGGCGTGTTAGTTCAGCTTGGTTAACCCCCAAAAGAAGCGAGCTGGCGTAATCCAACCTAGAGAGTACTGTAGCTTGGACAATGAGTTGTCTTGTAGGAGCATCGAAAAACTTAAACATGGGTCTAAGGCTCTGCAGAACCCCAAAACAGGTGCCGGCAACTCTTTTGGTATGGGGCATGAAATTATAATGATGGAATTATATAATCCATATGCACAGGAAATGACATCACTAAATTTCCCATCATTCATCTGCACATATAGGGCCAGATGTAGGTAAATGAGATTTACCGATTTTTAATTACCGAATTTTACCGATTCGGTAATTAAAAATCGGTAAATCTGAGGGCTGGATATGTAGGAACATCCAGATGTTCCTTTTACCGAATCGGTAAATATCTGTATTTACCGATTCTGTAAATACCGACCGGTAATGCCCGATTCATTCCTATGGGCTTTGAAGCCCATAGGAATGAATGGGGCATTACCGGTCGGTATTTACCGAATCGGTAAATACCGATTCTGACAAGGGTGCAGGGGGTGTCACTTTGACACCCTCTAGCACCCCCAAAAAAGGTTCGGGGGCCTTGTGGCAGGCATACCTAAGGGCAGGTCTGCCTGTCATATGGCACAGGTGTGCATGCACACATGTGCATGCACACCGGAATCGGTATTTTACCATCAAATATATTTGATGGTAAAATACCGATTCGGTAAGGGTTGTGGGACTCAGAAGAGTCCCACCTACATATCAATTTTACCGAATCGGTAAAAATACCGATTCGGTATTTTACAGAATCGGTAAATTTACCGATCGGTAAATTTACCGATTCTGTAAAATACAGGGCCCTACATCTCAAATTGCATTTACCGGTCGGTAACGGCTGAATTCGGCCGTTACCGACCGGTAAATGCCTACCTACATCTGGCCCATAGTGACATCACTAGATTTCCCAACATCTATCTGCACACGAAAGCTTGGTCCTCTCTCCTCTACCATGCTGCGACCCTCAATGACCTCAACCCCGGCTGCTGCTCCACACACTGCTGTCTCGCTGCACCACACAACACTGAGGGAGCATTCTCCCGCACTTCCTGCAAGCTGTATTCACTTACATATGCCCAACACTTATCGCACCGACGGCTCCCAACGCCCCACTGTCTGCCACTCACACAGCCCTGAAATCATCCACACAGCAGTCCACACTTGCATGGATGGTCTTAGCACCTGTTCACTCACCAATCAAGTCACAGAAGATCAGGCACCTGCTGCACAACAATGCCTCTTACCTCCTTTTACTCACAAAAACGTGGCAGAACCCTGCATCAGCACCTAACATCACCACAGTCACCCCCCTTGATTGCCAGGCAAGACAGATGCGGAACCACCATCATCCACAAAAACACCATCAGTTGCACGACATCCATGGACATATGTTATGTTGTTATAGGTGTTTGTATAGCGCACCGCTGCCCCAGCCAAGGGACGTCCCGGCGCTAGCTGCCATTGTCCAAGGGGACAGCTGAGGATGTAAATTTGAGGGGAGGTTATCCTTAAGTGAACACAACATAACTAACTAAAAAGGTGAGTTTTAATGGCTTTTCTGAAGGATAAAAGATCATTCATCTCACGGATCTGGGCTGGGAGTCCATTCCAGAGTTTGGCAGCTTGGTATCCAAATGAGCGACCGCCCATTCGGCTTAGTTTGATGCGGGGGATGGTAACCAGGTTCTGTCTATCCTTCAACATTGAATACCTGTGTTCAAGCTCCATGTCACAGCCAACTTCACCTGTAGCGCCACTCCCCCAGACCACTGGAACCGTACACCAACTTCAGTAACACCATCACAGACTTCGTTGCACCACTCACCCTCAATGCTAGCAATTATATCCTAGTCGAAGACCTGAACTTCCACCTGGATGACCAAGCTGACCTCAACTCAAGAGCACTCATTGAAGACCTAGGTAGCCTGGGCCTCATACAACTAATAAAGGAACCTAACCATGTCACTGGACACCTCCTGGACTCTATTTTCACCTACTTCTGCAACAGAGTATGATGAGCCCACACCAGTTCCCTGGACAGACCAGACCAGTGTAAATTTAGTCTTCCCTGTTCCGGTCCAATGCACATGCACAACCAATATAGCAGCCTGTCAAAACTGGAACAGCATCACTGAACAGGACTGGTACAATGCTCTCCATATCCACTGACCTGAACACAGCAACAGCCTTCCCAAAGCCATCAAGAATTTTAACAAACCAACTCTCTGGCTCCCTTCAAACACAACAGTGTAACCAGATCTACACCCCAGGACAGTTGTTTCACAGAGGGGCCCAGAGTGATGACACGCCACTGCTAACAACTGGAGCGCAGATGGAGAATGAGCCAGATCAATGCAGACAGGAACGTGTTCAAATCTGCCCTGAGAAGCTACCACCAAATGATCCAGGCCACCAAATGCACTGGTCTGGTGAACCGCATCGTTGCCAGCACCAACAGAAGCAAATAAATCATTGCCACTGTGAAAGATTACGCCTCACCATCAGCAACCTCCATCTCGATGACTCCTCTGCAGGACCCCTGCAACAATCTCACTCAATTGTTCAGCACCAAAGGCACTGTGATTTTGCAGCAGCTTCAGACCAGAACCGGACCTGACAGACCTCACAACCTTTTCCACAGAACCAATGCTAATTACATGGCCTATCATCATCGCAGAAGAAACAACCAACCGCCACTATGAGGTCCATCCACTCATGGACCCCATTGGACCCCTGCAAACCCCTACGCCTACTCACGAGGACCACAACCAATCCGCGCCACACCCATTCTGAATGCCTCCACCTCTTCTATAGCCTTCCCAGATGATTGGAAACACAACTGACCTGCTATTGCCGAAAAAACCCTTTGTATACTTTTCAATACTCACCAACTACAGAGCGATCTCCCTGCTACCATTCCCAGCCAAGGTCTTCAATCATCAATAGAAACCTCATAGAAGACTACCAGCTCCTTGACGCTGTCCAATCTTGTTTCTGACCCAACTACAGAATCGAAACTATCCTCATCACTGCCATGGGTGAGATCCGCATGACTCTGGATGAGGGAGATACAGCGGCCCCCATCATTCTGGACCTCTTATCAGCATTTGACAGAGGCTCCCACTCCATCCTCATCCAAAGCCTACACCTCTGACTCCAATAGAACTGAAAGGACCCAGTCAGTCACCCTGGTACTGTACATCTGCACCTCATCTGTGGAATTCCACTAGAGTCCTCTCTGAGCCCAACCCTCTACATGATTCCTCTCAAGTGCAAGGCACTGAGTACCCACCTCAATTTCAATGCCTGCTTGACTGAAAACATCCACTGGCTGAAGAGCAACTGTGTAAAACTGAACACTGAGAAGACCAAAATCATGTTCTTCGGGAAGAGCACATCAGAAGAGCACATCACCGTGGGACTCCACCTGGCTTCCAACAGAGCAAGGACCAACACACCCCCCCAACACCGACACATAGAACCTTGGAATTGTCACCAATAGCAAACTCAACATTACCACCAAGTCAAAGCCCTCACTGCCTCATGCTTCCATACCGTGAAGATGCTGAGGAAGATTTTCTAATGCTTTTCAATCAGCACTTGGTGAACCATCACGCTTGCCCCGGGCACAAGCAAGCTGGACTAAGGGACCACACTCTATGCCAGAATCAACAAAAAACTCACCAGAAGGCTGCAAACCAGTCAATACCCAGAGCCAGAATTACTCTCAACCTCCCACTTCACACTCGCATCAGACCACACCCGAAGGAGCTCCACCGGCTCCCCATTCAGAAATTCAAAAATGAACAAAATTCAAACTCCTTACCCACACTTTCAATGCACCGGTCCGGCATACTTCAAGAATCACATCCGTGTTCACAAACTGTGGAGAGAGCCCGCTCACCAGGACTCCTTCTTGCACAAATCACATGCAGTCGAAAAACCAGATCCTTCGATCAAGTCTTCTCCTACATCACTCCAAAAGTGTAGAATGACCTGCTGCTCCTGCCTCCTGCTCACTGCAAGAAGCTGCAATCTGGATTTTTGAGTAGTCTTGCTAATCCCTAGGTATATCCTCACTGACACCTGCCCCGCAGATACTCTCCCATGTGACAGTGCGCTCTACAGATCTACGTAAAATGACATGATATGACGTGACATGACACAGCATAACATGGCTATGAAGCTATTTCAGAGACAGACCCCAATGACTATGAAAGTGTACCAAAGTCAGACATCGGTGACTATGAAGGCATCTGAGAATTAGACATTGATGTCTTTGAAGGTCTCCGCGAGTTCTAGACTCAAGCCCTGGTGACTATGAAGTTATCTTAAACTTAATAAAATTATGAAGGCATACCAGAGTCAGACACCGGTGACTCTGAAGGTGTCCTGTAGTCAGACATCAGTGACTATGACGATGCCTTGGAGTCATACGCTAGTGGCTCTGAAGTTATCTCTGAATCAGGTACTGATGACTGAAGGGGTCCCAGAGGCAGACACAGGCGACTATGAAGGTGTACCTCATAGTGGAGGCAAGGGAGGTGTCACCGAGTCACACGAGAGTCTGACCCTGCTAATTACTGGTTATACAAAGGCAACAAGAAGGTGTCGCAGACTCAAGCACTGGTGACTTTGAACGTGTCTTACATTCTCTACAACATCCCAAGGTACTTGGCACAAAAACTCTAATTATCTGGTGGTTGCAGATCCTCTAGAAGCAACAGCACTTTGAAGTTGAAACCACCGAAATTCCATCAAAAGAAAAGTAGCAGCTGAGCCTTCTTGGGTATCCCTCCCACCCGAAATCAGACTGATCCTATCAACTGCAACATTAAAAAAGAAGTCAATATATTACTTATGAACACATTTGTGATCTAGGGCTCTCAATCTGACTGAGTGTCTACACCCATGATTATTATTCCAATGTTGGCTCTTGTCCACTGTCTCGCGGCGTGGTCCTATAGAGGTCACGTCCCTCAGTGTGTGAGGGTACACAGTCTGTACCTCTCCTGATCATGGTGTTCTTTTCTTTCCCGTCTCTTCCTTCTGAACATCTGTAAAGCGCCCTGATACCCTCATGGGTCATGTTCGCGCTGTATAATACTTTATAAATAAATGAAAACATCAAAACACCGGTGACTACAAAGGCAAAGAATCTCTATGGAGAACTATTAATGTTGCATCTTAGGGGCATATTATGAAGACTGCGCTAAAATTATTGCCACTTTAGCGGCAGGAAACTGCAGCTGAAGCGGCGATAAGGGCTAGATAATATGCCCTTGTGAATTCCCATGGAAGCCCAGGTTCACACCAGAAACTGGGCTTCTATGGGAATTCACAAGGGCATATTATCAAGCCCATTAACGCCGCTTTAGCAGCAGTTTCCTGCTGCTAAAGCGGCAATAATTTTATGTTTAAAGTATTTTATTGAAAGGGTACACAGAACAAAAGAAAGACATTCAAGCAATGACATTGTGCTGCAATCACAGGAGCCCATCTTCAAGAAAATGCTACGTGTCCCGCAAGTGCAGTAGAGGCTGCATGGGCTCCTCGTCCATCAACATTACCTTAGATAACACCCTGAGGTAGAAATAAAGTGTCCGCGCCCTTCCCCTTTTTAAAGAAACAGTTCCCCCCCAACTCCCCCCACCCCCTTCCTGTTCCCCAACCCCCTCCCAGTGTTCTGTCTTAGCTAAACCTACTGAGCTCACCCCCCCCCCCCCCCCACTATCTCCAAACTCTATCTAACCCGTGATTATTGAGCAGTGAAGTCTAGCGGTGGTGTCAATCTCAAGATCCTCAAGTACCTCGGACAGGTCAGCTCCCTAAATTCGGTGGCCAGCAATGCATGGAAGGGCTGCCACAACTCCCCAAATTGCTCTACCTCCCCGGCCATCATCAGTGATAGTTTTTCCATACCCAGGACATGCCACAGCCTATGTAACCAGTCTGTGATAGATGGAACAGTGGTGGTACGCCAATGTATTAGAATGTTCTGAACGGCGGAGCCCAGTGCTATTGCAATTTGTCTGCCCCTACGAGATTTCAATGGGTACATCAGCCCGTTGGGCAAGCCCAGCAGGACATATGCTGGAAAGCGGGGCAACTCTATCTCAAATCAAGTGTCAATCTCATCTAGCACCTCCTTCCAATAAAGGCTCAACACCAGGCACTCCCACAGGACATGTGTCAATGTGCCCAGATGCCCGCATTCTCGCCAGCAAGTATTATCGATATGTCTATCCATCTCTTGTAACCGCTCCGGGGTGCAGTACCAGTACGTAGACACCTTAGTGAAAGTTTCAGTAAGCCTTACATGATATGCAGAGTGTCGTGCGCGGTATGAAATCTGATCCCACTCCTTATGGCTCAACGTTCTTCCCAACTCTCTGTTCCAGCGTTCCCTACCTGGATTATGAAAGTGTGAGAGGGGAGGCTGTAATAGTTTATAAAGATCTGTGATGATCCCCTTGCAGGATCTCCTGGCTCAATACGAGCCTGTGCGTTCCCTTAGATCATCTGGCACGGGACGCCTGTCCATTCCAAAGGTGTCCAAAGCTAGGATGGGTGGCAGGTCCTTCAGGTACCTGGCAGCGTCCAGCTGGAATAAACTCCCTGCGGCGCTACGCCTGGAACCCTCAGAGCCCCTCTTCAGAGCTAAACTAAAAACATTTCTCTAGCCCAATAGAGGACCTCCTCTTCACCTCTCCTGCTAGCTCTAGGATCACAGCGCGGGGACACGCCGTTGGCGTCACCATGCGCTCTACAAATCCCCCTATTATTATTATTATTATTATTATTATTATTATTAGCGTCCGAAGACCGCGTCACTAGCCACCTCTCATACGGCAATAGTGTCCTATCTGCTAGCTCGCGCACCTGTGGTTGCAAGGCCCAGTGTCGTACCTGCCAGTAGCGCATCCTATCTGTCTCAGCTAAACCATACTCTTCCTTAAGCGTCTGGAAAGGGAGAACTCCGTCCGGCCCGTACACATGGAAAAGTGACCTACAACCAGCAGCCCGCCAGTGTGCGAAAGCCCTCTGGGCAACCCCTGGTGTGAAATCTGGGTTGTCTGCAATAGGTGTAAACGGGGAGGGGAACGTGGTAAGCTCATGTGCAGTGCTAGTGGCGTCCCACACCCTCAGCGGGACCCGCGTTACATAAGACGCGTAGAGATTCGGAGGGCGGTGAGCCCTGCGCAAAAAGGGCACCTCTTGTAAAGGGCGGCCCGCTACCGCCTGATCTTGGAATAACCAATGCTTGTCCGACTCCCATCGGCTCCATTCAACCAGATATCGAAGCTGCGCCGCTTGAAAATACTTGCGTAAGTCTTGGACTCCCAGCCCCCCAGATTCCGGTGCCAACGTGGAGAGAATTCTCTTCATCCGTGGCTTGCGGCCTTGCCAAATAAAACGGGATAAGATCGATTGTGTCTGCTGACACCAGCCCTTAGGCGGGTGTAGCGGCAGGGCCCGAAATAGATATAGTATCTGAGGGAGAATTGTCATTTTAACCGCTGCCACTCTCCCGAGCCACGATATCAAACCATTGCTCCACCTCCCCAGTTCCTCTTTAATCTTTCCAGTCAAAGCCGTATAATTGGCTGTCACCATAGCCTGCAACCTAGGTGCCAACAGGATACCCAAGTACGGGACCTGGTGAACCGACCAATGCATGGGGAAGAGGCCCTGCAACTCCCGCCGTGTTGCAGGAGTCAGGGAGATGTCCAGTGCTGTCGATTTGCTCATATTCATTTTGAATCCAGCCACCCGTGAGAAAGCCTCCAATTCGCTGATACACGCAGGCAGTGCACGCTTCGGCTCTTCCAAGGTCAGAATCACATCGTCCGCACAGAGGCTGACCGTATGAACATATCCCCCCATCTTCACTCCAGTGGTGTCCGGATTCTGCCGGAGCCTCTGAGCAAGTGGCTCCATATATATAGCAAAAAGGAGTGGGGACAGGGGGCAGCCATGTCTGGTGCCGCGTTTGATGCCAAACCTCCGAGAGCCGCAGCCATTCACCCGCACCCCCGCTGACGGGAACCGGTAACAGTTAAAAACCAGGGTGCGATATTTCTCACCTATGCCCATCCTCGTCATAATCCATTCCAAATAGGGCCAGTGCACTCGGTCAAACGCCTTTTCAGCATCTACCGAAAGGAGCATTCTCTCTCCAGGAATCCGGGAGGCCTTCTCCAGAACATGCACCACCCTCTTGGTGTTGTCCACCGTCTGCTTCCCAGGGACAAAGCCAGCCTGGTCCGGCTCCACCAGGCCCGGTAAGTGAAGCGCTAAGCGCGCCACCAGTATACCTGTGTACAGTTTCAAGTCCACGTTCAGAAGGGAGATCGGGCGGTACGAGCTGCATTGGGTCCGGTCCTTCCCTGGTTTAGGGATAACCGAGATCGAGGCCTGCAGGAGATCCGAAGGGATTGCCCCCGGCTCGGAGAAGGAGTTAAACAATTTAGTTAGTATAGGGGCCAACGTGACACTGAATGTCCTATAGAAGAGCTCTGTGTAGCCATCCGGGCCGGGGGACTTCCCATGTTTAAACCTGGAGATGGCAGCAATCACTTCCTCGACCCGTATCTCCCTCTCGAGATACTCCGTTTGAGATCGTTCTAGGGATGGGAGTGTGACTGAGTCCAGGTAGTCTTCCGATTCCTTCTCCTGCAGATTCTCCCCGGTGGATAGGTCCGCATAAAATCGGCGGAAGGCCGCAGCTATCTGGTCGTCCCCCGTGACCAGCCCGTCATTCTCCGTCGCAATCTCCTTCACCCAATGACGTTCATTGGCCACCCTGACTTTATTCGCCAAAAGGCGGCCACACCTGTCTCCCCCCGTGTAGTAAGCGTGTTTCAGTCAAAGTGCTGCGTATTCTGCCCTGTCCATGTCCAGGGATGACAGGAGCTTTCTCGCTGCCTTCAGCTGTTTCCAAATCCTGGGGGCCCCCGTGCGGCAGTACACCTCTTCCAATTCCCTAACTTTTTGGGTGAGCTCGTCCCGCTTCTTCCTCCGTTCCCTGTTCTCCGCTGAAGAAATCGTGATAAATTCCCCTCTGACCACTGCTTTAAGTGCGGCCCACTGTGTCGCCACCGAGGTATCTGCGTTATCATTATGCGTTTGAAAGTCCCTGATCACCTCCGTAACCTTTTGCACAACAGTTTTCTTGTGTAGCAGAGCATCTCTGAGGCGCCAGACCCCCCGGGGGGCCCGGTCAGCCGGCAGAGAAAATCTCCCCGAGACCGGTGCGTGATCCGACAAAGATAAGACCCCTACCTCCGATGTCGTAGCTAAATACCGGACCGGCCCGGTAACTATGAGGTGATCCAGCCTCGCGTAGGTTTTGTGTGCGTGAGAGTAAAAGGAGTAATCTCGATCCGTGGGGTGTAGGTGGTGCCAAAGGTCATGAAGATCCAGGTACACTAGTTGGGATTTAACTGCTTGTGACATTTCCCCTGTCTGTGGTGAGCGCTGTGCCGATCTATCTATAGCTGAGTCTACCACCATATTTAAATCCCCACCCAAAATAATGTGCCTGTCCGGGGACGCTGTTATGTCCACTAATGCCGACTGAAAAAAGCTATCCTGATGTTTATTCGGACAGTAAATCGAACCAATGGTAAATGTCAGAGCCCCTAATTTGAATCTGTGCGCTAATAGTCTCCCCTTTTGTTCCGCAAATTTGTGGAGGGCCTCCCCTCTAAAAGAGTTCGACACTAAGATCGCCACCCCCGCCGTCTTGGTGTTGGACGAGGAAAAGAACTGCGTGAGAAATGTACGGGATCTTAATCTATGGCAGTCTCGCGCAATCAAGTGAGTCTCCTGTAGAAGACAAATGTCAGCCTGTGTGTTCTCTAGCAAGGACAGAACTGCTCTTCTTATGACAGGGTTGTTAAGTCCCTTAACATTAAGGGTCACTACCTTAAGGGTCGCCATCCAGAGTCAAGACAGAATGAAACATACAGTGAATCCTGTGTATCGGGGGGGGCCTGTGGGCCTCAACTGCCCGTGATTCCCCATCGGGCCATCGTGGAAAGCTCAAGAACACTGAACGGACTGTACCCTCCCCTCCCCTACCCAACTCCCGACCCCCTCGTCCCCCAACTCCCCAACTCCCCCTCCTCCCTCCCCCCATTCGGCACCCCAACTCCCCTCCCTCCCCCCCCAAACCCCCCAACTTCTTTTGAGAAATTGTATCAGCCATGTCCTGTCCGGACAAGTCCGTGGTAACTTATCGTAGTGGACGTCCAGCCACACCCTTCCTCCCTCTGCCCCCCCCCAGCTCCTCATGGCTCTAAGCTGGCAAAAACAGAAATGCAAAGTCGTTCTCCCCCCGGAGCAGTCTTACGCTGTTAGTGCGACGCCGTCGTGCACCACTATGTCTCTGGAGGCTTCCTGGATGGCGCTCGCCATTTCAGCCCTGATGGTGGGCGAACTCGGACGTTAGGATGCCGCTGATGTTCTGCGCCTTGAGACCCTTTGCCAGCCATCCCCGGTGGTGCGTCTCCTGCGAGGTGTAGTGGAGGCCTCCTCCTCCCCAGTGATCCCCAGCACCTCGCACGTGTCCTGTAGGGACCTCAGTTGATGTAACACACCGTTCCAACGGAAAATAAGTCGAAAAGGATGACCCCAGGAGTAAGACGTTTCATGCTGTTTCAAGAAGTCTGTTGCGATTTTAAACGCTTTCCGTTTTTGGAGGGTGATTACAGACAGATCTTGATACAAGGCCACTGGGTGTCCTCTAAACGTAAACGAGGGTTTTTCCAGGCCTCCGCCATGATCCGTTCTTTCAGAGGAAAGTCAGGGAGAAATGCCAGGATGTCCGGTGGTGGGGCTGACGCGCGACTATGAGGCCCCACTCGATGAGCCCTATCAATCCGTATCGGAAAGTCTGCCGCTTCGCCCAACATATCCCTGAAGAGCTCCCTCAGGTATTCCGCCACATCCGTCCCCTCCTCCGTGGATGGCACACCCCGGACCCTGATGTTATTCCGCCGAGAGCGGTTCTCCAGGTCTTCGTTGTGGGCCTGGAGGTCCATCTGTTGGTCCCGCAGACGCAGCACCTCCTGTTGTAGCTGCGTGAGCTCCTCATCTTGTCTCTGTGTGGAACTTTCCACCGTGACCACTCTCTCGCCAAGACCGTCGACTTCTCTCCGGATCTCGCGGACCTCCCCGGCCACCTCCTGCTTCAGCGTCTGAAAGTCGTCTCTCAGCGTGCCAAAAAGCGACTCCAAAAAGGACCGAGAGACCGGGGGTTCGCCGCCGCCTGTTGCATTGGAGCCACTCGCTGCGTTCGGGGACGATTGACTCCTTTCACCCCTGGTCTGAGACCTGCCAAGCATCTCGGGGAGCGTACGGTCGTTCCGTTTATTGCCTTTCTGACTCGCCATCTTGTCCTGAAGGCCGCCCTGCCAAGTACCGGCACCGCTTCGGCCGGACAACTGGGCAACGGCTCCACTCACCTCGTCTCGCTAGGATGACTCTGTCCTATGCCGCTGGATGCACTTCCGGGACCCCCTGCGTCCAGGAGGCGACTTCAATGGCCGGGCGCCGCTATCCGCTCCCGGCCACGCTACAGCCAGGGGTAGGGAGTCGACCACGGCCTGCGCAAACCGTTTCCTCTGGCCTGGCTCATCCTTCGGCGACTGCCACAGTTGGTTACGGTAAGCCGACCATCCACGGCGGAACTCTCAAGGGCACCATGCTCTGCGGTCCGTTTCCTCACCACCACTGAAGGCCAACATGGCGTCTCTGTGTGCCCCTGCAAGCTATCGCACCCCTTCCGGTGAAGGTTTCGGCTATGGGCGTCTCTCCGTCCGGCACAGGGTCAGTCACCAACCGGCCAGAAGCTGACTCCTCCGCAGCAACCTGAGGGTCTCGGTTCCTATCCTTGTCCCTGCGACTCCTGTGCCGCCTATGCGTCCAGCGACCCCGCCCTTCTGGCTCGTAGGCTCCGATCAGCTAGGCCGCAGCCGCGGCCTCAAGTTCCGTCGGGATCGACAGCCAGGGGCGTGTCGTCTCCGCGGGCAGCAGGCCCCTCTCCGGGCCGCAGGTCCCGTCTCGGCACCTAGGCGTGGCACCCACCGCCTTCCGCTGCACCGCCGCCGACTTCTGCGTGCTTCGGGAAAAGAGCTCCAGGCAGCTTCGGCTAGGACGCCATTTCTCTTCGCGTCCGGTCTCTGCGTCGCTCAATGCTCCGGGCCGAATTACGATCACTCCAAGGCTGGATTTCGGCTCTAACACAGCCCAAACTGTTCCGGCACCGTCCCCACTCGGTTTTGCGCCGATGGGGGGGGGGAGAACAAGCTATACAGAAGGCTCAGGGCCCGGGCTGGGTCGGGAGCTCCGGGAGAAAGCGTCTCCTCACTCCGCCATCTTGGCCACGCCCCCAAGCGGCAATAATTTTAACGCCGTTCTTGATAATATTCCCCTTGGGAGATTATCATCAAGGGACGGCAATAAATAACGCTAATGGCTTATTTATTTATCGCCATCTAACTATGGAATGTAATGCCCTGGTAGCGCGTTATTAACAACGTTTTTCTCCAGGACGATAAAAATTCCAGAGATAGCAGGAAAATCGCCATTTTGCAGGGAACATCGCTGGTTTTCCAGCTATGTTCCTTGCAAAACGGCGATAACCTAAGCATGGGCGAATCCGCAAAATCAGCGAATTCTCGCGAATTTGCAGATTTTTTTTTTTTTGTTTGCGCGGGTTTCTGCCAGTTCGCGAGGGTTATGTACTATTTCGCAAACGCGAACTTACCTGTCGGGTCGCAAGTTTTGCGAACTTGTTGTTTCTACGTGTCCAGCCTGTTTGGGACACTCTTCTTCATCACTGCCACTCTCTGTCACCACTGCCACTCTCTGACTACTCATGCCACCCTCTGGCCCACCCATGCCACCCTCTGTTTCATCACAGCACCCTCTGGTTGTCCAGTGTACATTATTGTGGCAAAGCAAAGCACACCTTCCCTGCCTTAAGTGACCTGAATTAATTTGGGGCTGATTAACGTGTCACAGAATATTTTTTTAGTTGGCACCTGCTTCCTTAGTGCTTCCTGATTAGTGATCTTTTGCACTTGCTAAGTGCTTTCATTGTTGCAAAATTAGTTACAACACCTGCCCTGCCCCAACTGACAATAATGAATTAGGGGCTGATTAATGTGTCACTGGATTTGAACGTCCAGCCTGGCTCCTGCTTGTCTCCCTTAGCTATAATTCAGGGGACCTTTGTGGCATATGTGTAACTATTCTGAGGGTCAGAGCAGGGTCACATAATAGTTGAAAGTAGGCAACTGAACTCTGGAGGGGCCCCTCAGGAAGCACTACAGGAAATGGCTACTAATGATGAGCTTGAACTTTTGAACTTGGTAAGTAGTTTCAGTTTTGCTAAGATCGTATTTCTGCAATTTAGCGCTTATTCGCGGGGCGCGAAGTTGAACTGGGAAGCCGTGAACTCACGCGAACAGTGCGAGCAAGCCATAAAATCCGCTGCTCGCGGATTTGCGGATTTTGCGGGAAATTCGCAAATCTCGCGGATTGCGAATTTACCGAAAATCCGCAAAATCCGCGAGCGGAACGGATTTTCCGCCCATACTTACGACAACCTTGCTGAATCGACCCTGTGGTCCTATCAGCATAATCCACCCCCAATGCTAGGGATAGGTAAGTTTGCATTTTAGCAGACGTTAATTTTTGGCGAAAACAGGGGTTTTCTCCAAAAATAACTTCTGCTTAAATGCTGGGACAGCCTTGAAAATATCTCGATGTGCACATCAGCGATATTTACAAGGCTGGACTGCCCAGTGACGCCCACTTTGCATCTCATGCAAAGGGAGGCGTCGGGTCAAAGGGTGCTAACATGCGCTAATGCATGTTAGCACCCACTTGTAAATAGGGTGAAAAGATTATCTCCGCTTTTTGGCTTTTAAATCCAAAAAAGCAGAGATAATGCCCTTGTGAATATGCCCCTGGGCTCTTTTAATGTTTAGTGACGGTTCCACTGCAGGAGCTGCGGCACGGATGAGAATAATCTTTTATTTGAAATGAGGTCCTGTTCACACACCTACACACACTCCAGGTGAGCGGATTAAATTAAAGGGATTAATGCAAGACTAATACAAATAAAGCAATTGGAAAATATTATAAATATAGGAGTGCTGAGAATCAACATTTCTGGCGGCTATGACGCCAGCACAAGGGACACTAGTGCGTATGCTGATGTTAATGTCATTCAATTAAGCGCACACACACCAGAGGCTTCATGGCGCTGGGGAGCACTAGAGGAGGTAAGAAGGGAGAGGTTAAATGCCGGGGTGAAAAAACAGGGATGTAAATGCATTCTGCAGATACTCAGAGAGGGGAGGGGTCTGAGACTGGATGGAGCAGCCCTCCAGTGGTTTTCGCCCAAAACCGAGATGCAGCCGAACCCAATATAAATGTGATGAATTTAGGAATTACAAGCAAGTCAGAAGAGGAAAAGTACTTGTCTCTGATAGGGCGGAAAGGTGCCAATAATTTCTGGATAGACCTGGCTGCCTATATTATATGATTCTGTCTTTCCTTGTCACGATAAACTATAAATAAAGAAATGTTTTTGAATTGTAATCTGCATATTTCCCAGATGTTATAATTTTGTTCTAGATTTGTACATGAATGCTTGACTGAATGAATAAAGAAATGTTTTTGAACTGTACTCTGCATCTATCCAAGATATTATAATTGTGTTGAAGATGTTTACATGAATGCATGACTGAATGAATAAAGAAATGTTAGGTGTGCAAGGCTACTGAGGAGCTGACAGTATCTAGGGGTGCGCCTCTCCTTCCCATGACACCATCAGAACCCCACAGGAATGTGTGGGACCATCACAGCCCACAAATGCTTATCCATCTAGTACAATTGCTGAGCCTGCGATTCATTTTAATGAAGCAAAACTCCCTTTTTTGGGGAGGGAGGGGTGAGGGTGAGCCACGGAAAGGAATCGTTAATAGAGTCCAGCTGCAGAGTCAGTTCATCCTATAGGGGCGTGGCATGGCACGAGAATGAGGCCAGCAGTCGCACGCGCCAGGGGAGCTAATAAATTAATTACAATTATGGCCGCCGGTGACTGCTTTCGAAAGTCCTGCGTAGGAGCGGCTGCGTGGCCGGGTCTTCTTCATAGGATGCCTTACGCGCACATTTAATGGCGGGCCCCTAATGCGCATGCCAGGTGTCGGACACATTTAAATTCAGGGCATTGGTCAACTACAGCCCTGCCCCACCCCAACCGCGAAGAGCGCGCACACGCATCGTGGAAGCAACTGCGTGCCGCCTGCTCGATTATTTATTATAAAGAGCCTCTGACCGTGCACCATTGATTAAGAACATCAGGGGCCCCAGCAGTGCGGGGGCTACCTTACGCACTATTTAATTCATTAAAGCTGCCGTGCGCACTGGCACTGCCACGCACCATCGCCATTATTATTCATGATAAAGTAGTGAGGGGGCCTGTGTTACGCCCCTGGGAAGAGCACGCATCTATTCTTAATTTGTAAAAAGTATTAAGTGCCGGGGCTCTCATCAGGAGCCCACTGCAGCTCGCGCCACTGATGGCCCCTGCAAGCGCTGCCAGTGATAGAAACAAAACACCTACTAAACATCACACTCCTACAAGTGTGACAAGTCGGACTATTTCAGGTCACAAAGCCATAAGAATGGCTATGCAGGAAATCATCATTTTTAATGTATATTAAATTAATAATGGATTCTTGAATTGGTCATCTTTAAATTAGCCAGGCAGCACCACCTTGTCACAAATGCTGGTTTTGAAAAGTAAGTGCCGGTACCGAGCACCGGAAAGCACCGGCTCAAATTAAGCACTTCTGCAGACATGGAAGTATAAACCATGGTCTGTTCAATTGATCCTTTTGCAGGTGCACATTGGTCTGGTCCTGTTCACACATGCCACAACACATGCCAGGCACAGTCAATGGAGGTGTGAAACAGTTTGCTAGCCTTAAAAAAGAGAGATAGTGCCACCATGTGGTGCACAGTAATAATTAAGTGCTGGTGTTTATAAACAGGTGCCAGTGCATGGCACCGGCAAGCCCTGGCACAAATTAAGCACCTCGACTGACCTTACACCACTCTTCTGGTTGCATTTATCTGCTCCCTACTAGGACTAGAAGTGGTTAACTCTGAGACGTGTACTTTTCATCACCGCCTCTTCTGAACCTCACTCCAGTTTTTTCTGGCCGCCTTAGAAGCTAGACCGCGGGAGCAATTTCGCTCTTCTGAGATCAGTCGCCAGCAACCTATATTTTGCTCGCCTGCGTTCAAGCTACATCTTACGAGTTCTTTTCTTTTATCTAACTTATTATTCCTCCCTTTGTGCTTCAGAGAAAGAAAGAAGATAAGACTGGGTCTCATTCGATAGCACTGTCGCCCTCAGTGAGCGCTGAACTCCTCCGACAGCCACTGAAGGCTGCTGTGAGATATGCGGCAGGCAGAGCATCCCGCAGAATAATGAATCTCTGCTTGGACGACCTGGGAGAGCAGAGAAGAGTAAGGCTGATACGGGGGGGATATGTGCTATTTAGAAAGCAGCCAAGCTTGTATGGGATCAGACACATTGAACACTGTTGTGTCGCTGCCGCCAAGCTGACTGCAAGCTGTCAACACGAGATCAGCGCCTCACATGTGACTGACTGTGTCCCAGCCCTGCTCTATTTGCTTCTGATATTACACTGACTTTGCATCAGTACTATCACCTTTTCAGAGATGCCGGCCTGTTAGTATATGCCCCATATTCCCATACGCTGGCCTCGCGTCCACTGATTCTGCAACCAATGGTAATGGCCAACTAGCAGGAGATTGGTGCATCAGACACCCATAAAAATGGGATCCCCTGAAAAAGTAGTGACTTCCTGCCCTAGGCAGAAATGATTGTGGGTGCACTGAAGGTCCTTTCCCTGTGTAGGCGGTATAAGATTACCAAGGAGCTGAAGCTGCAAAGGTCTTTCTAGTGTCCTTCTTCATTGTCATAGGGATGGGTGACCCCTCAGTAACCACAGTGCCACCCTGCACTTAACACACATGTGAAAGTGTCAAGCGCCTCCTGGCGAGGGTCCCAGTGAGGAGGAAAACGTCACACAGGGTAGAAACAAACCTCCTGGGCAGCACTGGTACTTCCTGATCGAAGATAACAGATGATGCAGACGTTGACAAGCAGGCCGTGCTGATGGATTTAAATTTTAATCGTGTGGATGACCAGGCTAACCTTAGACCACTGTTGTTTTGGCTTCGCTTATGGAGCGCAGAAGAGCTTATTCCCTCCAGGGAGGGTCTAGAAGAAATTCTGGCACTAAGCAAATGTATGGGTTTGCCTTGGTTAAAACACATTCACGATTGGTTCTTTAAATTGGGATAAAGGCATTACTGGGATGAGCCGTCTGATTTGACATTGGCCTCAAAAAGCTATTAAAGGAAAACTATTGGTCCTTCATACATAACTCAATGTCCCATTCGTCTAGGGCTGGTTCATTGATCAGACCATTTCTCCAAATGAAAATAGCTTGGAATTTCGAACCTTTTATAGATTAAATAAAGCCACAATTGGCTAGGTCCCTATACCTTAAGTACCGTTATGGCATCCTACAAATAAAGTCAAATACAGTAAAATGGGCACTGGGCAAGGACGAGGGGATAGATGTGTCTCGTGTGATTTGGGTATGATGGAGAATGAGGCACACCTGTTGTTCTTCTGTCTGGCCTATGCGCACTGTAGGAATACATGGATAAAACCTATTTGCTGTTTGCTTGGCACTAGATGTTGCCTTGAAGCAGAAAGACTATTACGTTCCGACACTAGAAAGCCTGTGGTTTTTAGTGTCAGTCGATATCTGTTTGGTGTGAGCTTGATAAGGAAAAGGGAAGGTCTGAAACTCTAGGCTGAGAAAACAAATGGAAAGTAAGTATGAACTAGGCACGTGCGCTTTATTAGAACAAATGAAATATATATTTTTCTTTATATCATGTAAAAAGTCTGTTGTAAGAGAACATTTTTTGTAATAAATTGTACTTTATTGGTACTTATTATATAGGTATTCCTTTTAAGGTTGCCCTGAAAGAGTTGTTCCTCAAATCTGTTTTTATTAATATATTTTAATTATTTAACATTTATAAACTTGTAAATACCGCTAGTATAATTGTCTAATTAGTTGGTTGGATCTAGGTTTGCCCTATAATTAATTATGTGTCATTATATAATAATTCGTATAGGATGTATTCTGGAAATAATTGTATTGTTTTGTGTAATCTGTTATGGTTATTCTTAACCGAAATAAAAATAAATGAAAAGACAAGCAGACCACCAAGACCACCCTGAGATTAAGGGTGAGAAAGATCTTGAGAACCTTCAGAAGGTAGACTCCAACAAGAATCCTGGTGCTGGAAAAGGAAGCACAAATCAGGGATAAAAATAGATCAAAGGGATGAATGCCATGAAAAATGAGGATAACATTATTCATTCTACTCTGACAAAAGCCTGGGTAGGGCGAGGCAGGAAAAAGATTGTCAGCATCTGGGATTGGAAAATGTAGGCAACAACCAATTGTAAAGAAACATCTTGGTTAAGAACAGATTTAATGCTAGTCATGACTACTCTTCCAGTAGGATGGTGGCTTCGCGAACTGGGCAGCATGAGACGCAAAACCACGCTTGCCATACTTCATTTCCGGCCTGCGTCCACGCTCCAGCCATTCCCTGAGTCTGGCATTCCACGTGGCATACAGCTCAACCTACTGTTGACCACAGGTGTGGAAGCACTGATGTTGACTGGACAGAGTGAAAGTAGAAAAGAAGCCTCCTCACCATCCACCGAGTACGAGGTTCAAAAGTGCTCTGTCTTCTCCGTGGACAGAAGGGCAAGCGAGCCCGTGGCTGTCTCTGGTGAGACCGCTCCTCAGAATTAACGCATATGTTAGAAAACCAGGACAGACATCACTAGTTTTAAGAAGTAGATGATAACATAATTATTAAGATGCCTGAAAAGTCCACGCTGAGATGTAGATTCCAGCTAGATTATGCAAGTTAGATGGTTTTTAATTTTACCAGCCCACCCACAGCCAACCGATCGGAGCTCAGCTCAGTGCATTCTGAGCAATCTTATAGTGTGTCCAACATACACACTTCACTTGAGATCGTGGACAGTGAAATCAAGGACATAGAAGGCAAAAGATTACACCAGGGCAGCCAACCAATGGAGTAAGCTCTCTCTGTGCGCCAAATGTTTGGTGTGGACTGTGGTGTTTATAAAGTAGAATGAATGAGTACATTCGTTGATGGGAAAATGCACTATTTTATTCATTAAAAATCTAATATATCCCGAGTTTTAGCAGCAGGGCACAACTGGCATATAGTTTGTTTATGGTATGTCTTAGCATGAACTTTTCTACGGATAGGGTATGGTAAAAAGCACAAAATGTTTCTTATATATGAGCTATCAGGTTACAATTGATGCATATTCACATAATGTATGCATATGCGTTGCGAAACAGAATGTGTCATTACATGCCCATGTTAGTAGTAATAGATTGCTAATGTGTCTGCAGTTGGCAGCCTCAGGCTCCCTCCACAGGCAGGCCCGGCCAGGTCTGTGGTCCCCCGCCAAGGTTTACACCCAGAGGGGCTGGATTTCACATGCCTCGGATCCTCCCTTTCCAGCCGGATGCAACGAAGCCCTGACGTTCCCGGCCCTAGATCTGTCCTCAGCAGATCACCAGGCTGAGCTGATGAGGAATCCAAAGTGTTGAAATGATTTATTGCCCAGTTTGGGTAAAGAAGCTTGCCTCTTAGATTAGTGTCAGTAGTCGCCATTTTTCAGAGTGGTATGCACCAACTGGTGAAAGATATAACTAATATATCCTATTTTCAGGATGACAACCTTCTTTTTGGTCCAACCCATGTGGAAAACAATGTGTTCGAGGAATTGCCTGTATTGGAGGGGCGCAGTGATGCTGGCTTAGACCAATCAAATATATAGACAGGAAATTGATCCAGAAAATGATTATCACTGCAATTGTAAATGCTCCCCTGTCCTAGCAATACCGATCGGTAAAGATCATTTCTCGGGCTGGTAGAGGGTTACTTTACATTCACCCATCTTTGGAAATAAGATCACACCCGTGATATGACTCAGAAAAAATGACATTTCAGTGATGCGGTGACTCTGGAAATGAATTGGTGCCCCTTCAGAAGCAGATTGCAGAGGACTTGCCTTAGTGTCAGCTGATAATAAATGCAATCCAGTAGTTCTTACAGATGTGATGTCTACAACAACAAAGAAAGAATAGGTTAGAAAATGTAGCCTTATCATCACTATCATTGAAAAAGTAGGCCGGGAAAGAATTTTGAATCTGCCAGAAGAACCTGAGTAAGTTTGGAAATTCTGCGTTATTCTTTTGCAAAGAATTACTGATAATTACTCGATTACTCCTCCCCTAGTAATTAAGAGTAATTTGAGAGGAAACATCTTACTGCAAGAGATCATTTAGCATCTGTGAACATGAATGTACTTTCTGCAGAGTAACAGCATTGTGGAGAGATGGAAGAGAATCTAACTAACTTTGGGGCATATTATCAAGAACAGCGTTAAAAATTATCGCCGGTTTAGCGGCAGAAAAATGCCGCTAAAGCGGTGATAAGGGGCTTGATAATATGCCCTGGAGAATTCCAATAGAAGTCCAAGTTCTGGAGTCAACCTGGGCTTCTGTGTGAATTCTCCAGGGCATATTATCAAGCCCCTTATCACCGCTGTAGCGGCAGTTTTCTGCCGCTAAACCGGCGATAAGTTTAACGCCGTTCTTGATAATATGCCCTTTGTGCGATGGTGGAGGAGGGAAAAGGAAGAACGCACAATACCTCATAGGTGAGCATTCCCCATTAGAAAAGGCCTAGGCCAGCTGGCACAGAGTGGAAAAAGCTGCTCACAAGGGGTGTGCATCAGAATGGAAGCAAGAGCAGAAGGGCTCATGGTAGGAGAAGTGGTGAGAAGGCAACTTGGACAAAAATCTCAAAAAAGGCTTTCCATGCTTTGCAGGTTTGTTGAAAGTCATGAAGTAGGGAGGAATGCTTCGGAATAAAAGTGAAGAGGTTAGGGTTCCAGTACGTGGGTGAGATGAAGACGGATTTACAAGTTGGTCAAAGAAACGGATGTAAGGCCTTAATGAAGAATTGGGAGAATAGTTCATGTGTAAAACAATCTTCTTGGCCTCCCAGATGGATGGAAGAGCATATAATGTGAATTGTGGTGCACCATCCCTGAAAGCATTATGGGGCCTATGTATTTTGTATATGCAGTAGTGTTGTTTGTTTGTATCAACCTATTTTTGTAGTTTGGTTTTTAAAATATATAGGTGCAGATAGTTCATGGACGTTGTATAACTGTACATGTTGTATTTGTGTAAGACAAGGGGATGTCTGGTGTTTGGAACAGAATATTAACAAATGTTCAAGGTTTGTCAGTAGCCAGCAGTTCCCCTGCCAGTTGCACGTGTGTGCCACAAAAATATTTCTCACATGAACATTGCATTCCCACGGTGTCCTCAACCTCTCGCTGTGGTGATAATTTTGCTTTCCACAGGTGTTAGACGGACAGCACATGAACTTGTGAGATGTAGTACTTGGGCTCAGCTCCTCATTACCAGTGGATAAGTCGTGTCCATCCAGCTGAATGAATGCTACCTGTTCAGGCTGCAGCCTTGGCCTTTAGCACAAATGATGCAGTGCTGTGGGCTCGGGTTCTTTGAATATCATTTATTTCACGGTTCCTAGATGATAGCAGTTGTCTATACCCTTAATACAACAAAAGATGTTTGAAAAGGAACAGGTATGCCCCTAATCCCTTTGCGTATGGCCCACTTTTTATGTGTATTTGATGTGTTCTGATAGACTTTCAAGAAAAGCCTAAATGTATTTAGGTTTTGTGTTGCCCCTATATGACGCAAGGTGAAGCAAGGTATCGCAAGCCCTTGAGTTAGATTTATTATGCCGCACAGAGCAACCGCAGGGTGGCATAGTAAATCTAGAGAAACACAAGGCAGTGCAAGTCGCTACTTGTGTGACTCTGAGTTAGGAAGGCGTTCCATGGGGGCGTGTGGGCGTTCCCACACATCCACCCAAGGATTAAAGCGCACTCCCAGATTTACTACGAATGGTAACGTGAATGCAGAGGAAAGGGTTTTTAGTGTATCAGAATGTCAAAGGGCGTTCTACCAGAAGTGGACGCTGCGATGGTTGAATGAACTGGGTAAGTAAGGTGCAACAGGCGATCGGAGATGACCCCTTAACCACTCAACAGTATGTTATCAGAGGCTAACGTACAAAACAACTGCTACGGTCATGCCTATGCACACAAAAACAGAAATCTTTCACAGTCGTGTACAGTTATGACACACAATTCAGGAAAAGCCAAAGTCAACAGAACAACAAGCACAATATTTGACGTAGAGGTGCTGTGAGAAGGTTTAATGGTTCCACAACCTGACCAACACGTTTTTTGTCGCGTGGGAGCAGTGTTTTTGCGACTCCTGAGGGCTGGAAAAGGATACAAAAATAGGTACATAGAACATCTGATAGTACACTGAATTCATTAAGAACAGTAACACACGGCATCCGTTTATATGGTGTGTAGCCCAAAAAGTACCAGTCTCCGGTGTCAGATACATCGCAGTGTTGGCTCTATATTTCCAGGAATAGTGAAGTGGTGACACTACGGGTGTGTCGCATAAGAAATCCTTCCAGGAATTATTTACTTACCGTTTTACTAGCAGCGTTTCTTATGCGACACACCCGTAGTGTCACCACTTCACTGTTACTCGAAATATAGAGCCAACACTGCGACGTATCTGACACCGGAGACTGGTACTTTTTGGCCTACGCACCATATAAACGGATGCCGTGTGTTATTGTTCTTAATGAATTCAGTGTACTATCAGATGTTCTATGTACCTATTTTTGTATCCTTTCCCAGCCTTGAGGAGTCGCGAAGACACTATTCCCACGCAAGGAAACACGTGTGGAACCATTAAACCTTCTCAAAGCACCTCTACGTCAAATATTGTGCTTGTTGTTCGGTTGACTTTGGCTTTTCCTGAATTGTGTGTCATAACTGTACACGACTGTGAAAGATTTCTGTTTTTGTGTGCATAGGCATGACCGTAGCAGTTCCTACGAATAGTAAACTTGGGAATGCGTTGAACTGGTACGCCTTCCCACCAGAGGCATAATGAGGAGAAATATATTCATTTCTTCTCATTAATTTTACTCTTATTATGTTGCTGAATATTGCAGAACACACAGAAAGAGGAATGTGCCTGAGGAGATTGTTTTTAGCAGGAAGGTGTCCCTCCCTGCACAAAACATTTCTGCCTGTAACGCGCCATGGTGCAAGAATGCCTGCATTGGCGCCAGGCAGCACTCAGTGCGCCAGCGCAGGGATGCCTAATATCTTAGTAGATATAACACATTCCTGCTCTCTGCCTGTCATGCAGTGCAGTACGGCGCAGCATTGCATTGTACTGCATGACTTTGTTGTGAATCTAGGCCACTGTGTTTGGAATTCCCGTACAAGAAGGCCTGATTTAGCACTGGAGCGCTGGACCGTTGAGCGCTGCATTGAAGACAATGGAGCCTGAGCAGCCTATAAGCGCGGGGATAGGGCAGCTGCTGTCAATATTACAATATCCTCAGCCACAGCCTCTGCCTTTCCCTTTCCCCTGACTCTCCATGATGTGTGCATTGGGCAGGGTAATTGGAGTGGCAGCGGCTGGGCATCGGGGCACAAAGCAGCCTCCCCCGCTGCCTCTTCCCGTAGCCCACAGTGTCGCTGCAGCCTCAGAAGGGGAACTCCTAGGTCTCAATGGCTCTGATGAAAAGCTGTTTAGAGCTCAGGGGAGCCAGGGGATGACTGTAGCCTCCTTTCACAGCTGTTTCTGCGTTCAACAGTAAAGTCATGGCCCTGTGCAGAGCTGTAATTGTTGAAAGTACACAAGAGCTGTGTAGCGAAGGCTGTGCAGCCGCTGGAGGTTTCGACCCCCTCGGTGTTGTTCGAGGCCCATGTTTTTTAATTGAGACATTTTACCCTCATGGGCGCAATGTTCTAATAGCCTTAGAGCCTGCCACAGAGGGCTATACCGGCCATTAAAGTCCTGCTCCCTTGTTACAGGCTCTTGCCTTTGCCTTTGCCGTGAGTTTTTAATGACCAATAGAGCTGGCTATGGGAAGACTATGAGGCTGCATTAAATTTCAAACCAAGCTTTAAAAAAAGTAAACCCTGCCACCAAATTCTTATTGCAGCGAAGATTCTGCGTTACATTTGTTATACAACCAGACGCGTAGCCAGGATTATATGTGTTGGGCTGTAGTCTGGAATCTCGTGTAGAAAATGTAGAGATACTGTAATATTGTAAAATCAAAATATTGAAGGAAAAAATATTGAAAGGCAAGCACATATAGGGGAGTTGGGAGTTTACTATTTTTAGCTCCAGATCACTGTATCGAGAATGTACAGAGATGGGGAGTTGGGCAGGGAATATCTACACTTACTTACCAGTTGATAATGCTGTTCTCAATATTATGGTATGACAATATTTTCATCTGGATATTCAGGACTATGATTTGTGTGTCATGACCCCAGAAACAACAACATCACACCGACAGTCTGCTTTATTGAGAGGAACAGAGAAGATGAATGTGGGAGTTCCTGCTAGGAATTTTGTAAGCATTGGTACATAATTGTGAGATATTAACTACTAAAGAACGTAATATATTTATTGAAAAATATTTATCTATTATATAACCTCAAAGAATACTTGGACAAACTGATAAGACAATTGTACATTTTAATGACGTCTTGGTAATACTTAGATAGAATAGTATTCTACAGAGGGGAAAGAAATTCATGGAAAATAATGTAATTGAAAGCACCATAGGCGTGATATATTCTTTTATTTAAATTACATTTTATAGGGGGATTACAATGCTGGATATTAAAACAACAGACTAGGGGAGGCAGATTCGATGCATTCTAGAAAGACACAATCAAATATTCATTCAAGAGGTGAAGTGCGAAACAGTCCATTATTTGGGTCCCAAAACTAAAAACTCAAAAATAAATCATCAACAAAGAGCATACACCATCAGAAAAAAGCAAACCAGCATCAAAGTAAGCAAAAACAAAGTGCCAAAGTGACAGAATGCACACACTAAAGTGGTCATAAGAATGATTCCTCATCGTTGCAAGAGATTGGCACTAAGGAGTTCTCTTGTCGGCAGCTGTATGATCTTGCATTAAGTCCAAAATGACTCCACTTCCAGAGAGAAGGGGGCTTCACAGGATGTGCTAAGAATAACTCAGTCTGATCTTCCTATCAGCCAAGAGCTCATGTCACGCACAGGCCTGACCTCTTTAAGCTTCTCCTCTTGCTATCCCACACCCGTTGAAGGTCACAGCTGGGAAGTGTACAATCGGTGAAGGAATATCACTCCACAGTGTATGATTTTCAGCTTCCTGAGTTCAGAGAGTGAGATGGCCCTTGGCCTGACCTCGTTAATGACTCAAGCACATCATTTCAAGATGCCTGTCGCTTTTGCATTTTTGGATCTGCTCTTTGACCTGTATTCTAAATTTTCTATATGATCAGATTATTTAATGTGCCAGAATATTTCTGGTAGAATGTGGGGTATGGGCCACAAAGGGATCTTTGCAGATGGGATTTGGACGGAGGGAGGTTTGCATTGTTCAGTGCTTGGCTAGTTTATAGCATGACTGTCAGTCTGTCACTTCTCTTCTGATGCTGAACCGAGGCCTCCAGGCTGAGGGCACTAACAGGAGCAGTGGCTGCATTTGCAACTGGGGTCTTGACACCCATTAGAGAAGTGACCCCTCCAGTGAGAGTGGCTTCCACTTCCTCATCCGGTTTGATTCTGTCCCTGAGACCTGCCATCCAATCACAAGCTGGGTATCAAGATGTATTGGTAGAATCAATCAATCAAAGGGTTTATAGAGTGCAAGCTACTCACCCGAATGGGTCTCAAGGCACTGAGGAGAGGGGGCGGGGAGGGGGTAGAGAGGGCATGAATTACTGAGCTCCCCCTTTCTAGAAGTCATACTTTCAATAACTTTGTTTCAGTGACATCTGTATTCTTTCCCCTTATGAAGATTGAAGAAAAAAGTGTAAACCGTCCGTGGGGTCGAGTCCTCCCAATTCCCTGATGGGCCCTTCTGTTCTCTCTTTTCTGTTGGCAATGAGTAGGTGTAATAACTCTACTTCCTCGACACCTGGAACTAGCTTTGCCATTTATCTGTAATCACTAGCGACATCAAGCAATTTTCCATGTGTGTGTTATGTTACGTTACGTTATGTTATGTTACATTATGTTAGGTTAGGTATTGTGGATTTGTATAGCATTACTATATCACCCTTGATGGTATCCAGGTGCTGGAGCTGGCATGTCGGCGTAATACTGAAGGTGTCCAGCCAGGTCTATCGCTTGTTGCGCAATTCAAGAAGTGAGGAGGAGGCTCTGATGTGTTGTAGGAGGTCGTTCCAAGTCTTGGGTGCGATATAGGAGAATGATTAACCTTGTATTCTGCTTTTGTGGATGAGGGAAGTGTTTGCAAGTGTGGTTCAGTGTAGGTGTCTGGTGGGTTGGTGAAAGTGAAGGTTGTTGTTCTGATGTTGTGCAGTGCCTTGTATGCATGCGTGAGGGGTTTGTATTGACTGCATTTGTGAATGGGGAGCCAGTGGAGCTCTCTGACGTGGCGGGATTTGGGGGCATCATGGAGGTGTAGGATGTCTTGCTGTGGGGTACTGGATGGTCTGGAGTTGGTGGAGGAGATGGTTGGAGTTCCCATGCTCGAGTGCATTGCCGTTGTCTAATCTGCTTATGATGAGGGCATGCACGATTGTGCCTCTGGTTTTCAAGGGGAGCCATTTACAGTTCTTGAGATGCATGCTGAAAATATTGAAGCAGAATGAGCTGACTGCGTTGACTTGTGCTGTCATGTTGACCTTGTCATCCAGAATGATTCCCAAGTTTCTGGCTTCATCGATTGGGTTGGGTCGAGCTCTGATGGCCACCAGGAGGAGTCCCAAGGAGAGTTCTTGTTCCAAAAGATCGGCACTTCCGTCTTGTGGAGTTGACTTTCAGGCAGTTAGATCTCATTCAGTGTGCTACCTTGATCATGCAGTTGGAGAAGTTGATTCTGGTGGGGGTGGACTTGCCGGTCAGAGAAAGGATGCTCTTGGTGTCAGATTTTTGGATTCTGATTTCTAGGGTGTAGTATGACTCGTTGTGTTCTTCGAGTGAGGAAGGAGCTTATCCAGTGCAGGGCCAGGCCTTGGAGACCTCTGTTGGGCAGTCTTCTGAAGAGGGTGGGGTGTGAGACTGTATCTATGAGGAAGAGGCGGCCCGGTGTACTGTTGCTGAGGAGATTCCAGAACTTGGTGTGTTTGCTGAGCGACGGACCAGGTGTTGAGTAGGATATATGCAAGTGGTTGTTGAGGGTATGGTCTGGTGTGTTGTGAGGCATTTGTCTGAGGTGGCGGTGTATTTCTTGGTGCATGGGGGGCGTGTGTGGGTGACCTGATACAGGTGAAGGGGGAGTTTGCGCATGTGAAAGGTCTTACTGGGGTGTGCTGTGGAATGTGGTGCGGCATCGGTAGGTGGATTGACAACCCAGGTTGAGTGAGTGGACGATTGCTGCAGTGGTAGCGGTGGGGGCTGATCCAACCTGGGTGCATGGCAGTGGGCATGCTCCAGGCATAAACTGGCACAGATGGACTTGCGCTTGGCATGCCTTTGGCGCACCAGTGTCATGCTCACTGAGTGAGTGTGCCATGGCCTCTATTAAGAAGGTACTGGGAAGCGAAAGAGCTGCAGGAGGCAGTGGACAGGGTTAGCAGGTGTGGGAAGAAAAGGCACAAACAGTGGAAGAGAATGAAGGGTGAAAAATGGCACAGAGAGCCTGAAATACAGGGGAGAAGGGGCACACATAGTGAGACAGAGTAGAGTGAGAGTGACATAGAGAGGGGGAAGACAAAGAAGAAAAGATTAAGAATAAAGAGAGAGATTAGGAGGAGGACAGGGGCCCAGGAGAGAAAGAAGACAGAGCAGAAGATGGAGCAGTAGAAGAGAAGCAGGGACACCTCAGGCACAGGAGCTGGGTACGAAAGGTCCTTGATTGGTCAGGTGAACGGTCCAGGTAAGAGGGTGGCTGGGCCTAGGCACCTGCTCATTCACATACCTACGTAAGTAGGCATCACAGTGCACAGCTCACGAGAAGCATCTCACCAGGTAGGTGTTGCATAAGCTTCTGGGCTTGGAGCACTTGTGGTGTTGGTATTGACATAGATATGAAGTCCTCCTGACTTACATTATTTATAGAAAGTAGCTCCAGTGCAAACAGCTAACTCTCTGCTGGCACGGCGGCTGACCTATTCATGTCAACATCTCACAGATTAATCATATGCTTTGGGTGTTGCAGCCTCTAAGATCAAACAGGGGAGACTAGACTAGGGTGATCAGGTCTCAAAGCCCCTTCGAACCTGTATAGTCACCAGAGTTTCCCTCTGAATAAGAGGAATCTGTACAATTGATATGGTCCACCATTGAGGGGAGCATGTGGGTGCGGGTTGGCTGTAGAACTAGAGACACGTTAAAATGGCTGAAGTACTTGAGCATTTGTGGTCTCAGGTGAGTGATTTGAGAGATAAGTCTGGAAGGCTTTCTACAAGATCAAGTGATGGCGCCTATGGGTTCATTCAAGTATCAATCTAGCACTAAGGTTTAAGTAAATCTATTCCCAAGTACCCACTTGGGATTTGCTCTCTCTTTGATGGTCGAGACCAGCGTTTCCCAAACTGTGGTCCGCGGACCCCCAGGGGTCCGTGACACATTCCCAGGGGGTCCGCAGGACTCGAGTGCCTGTCGTTGTAGTGAAAAATGAAATGTCCATGCGTCCTCACACACACACAAGCTGTGAATATTGGCGCAGGGGCAGCGAGACCACAACAATACAATTGGTAGGCGGGGGCAGCGAATGGGCAGTCAGGGGGGTGGGGCCTCAGGGGGCACAGCGGCTGGGGAAACGAGTGGAACAGAAGGCAAAAGGGGCACAAAAACAAAGAAAAAACATGTGGCACAGAAGGGCGCAAAAAAAAGTGGAACAGAGGGCAGAAGGGCACAAAAAACGAGGGAAAAACAGAGGGTAGAAGGCACAAAAAACGAGGAAAAAAACGAGTGGCACAAAGGGCAGAAAGGCACAAAAAACGAGTGGAACAGAGGGCAGAAGGGCACAAAAAATGAGGGAAATACGAGTGGAACAGAGGGCAGAAAGGCACAAAAAACGAGGGAAAAACGAGTGGCACAGAGGGCAGAAAGGCACAAAAAACGAGTGGGCAGAAAGGCACAAAAAACGAGTGGAACAGAGGGCAGGAAGGAACAAAAAACTAGTGGAACAGAGGGCAGAAGGGCACAAAAAAACAAGGGAAAAACGAGTGGAACAGAGGGCAGAAAGGTACAAAAAACGAGGTAAAAACGAGTGGCACAGAGGGTACAAAAGGCACAAAAAACGAGGGAAAAACGAGCGGTACAGAAGGCAGAAGGGCACAAAAAACAAGCGGAACAGAAGGCAAAAGGGGCAGAAAAACGAGGGAAAAATGAGTGGCACAGAGGGAAGACAGGCACAAAAAACTAGTGGCACTGAGGCAAATTACAGAAATACAGGGACAGCTAAGAACAGAAGGCAGAACGGGTAGAGAGGCACGGGGGCAGCGAGGGGAACAGAAGGGAAAACAGGGCAGAGACACGGGCAGCGAGGGGTACAGAAGGAAAGACCGGGCAGAGAGAGCACGGGGACAGCAAGGGGAACAGAGGGAAGAAAAAGGGGCATGGACCACGTCACGGCAGTGGGGAAGACAGACAACAGCAGTCACAGAAACAACAATGAAAATACAGGCAATACAATAAAAGCAATAAAGCGTTTAAAGGCACATGTGTATAGGTTACCGTTACTTGGCAGGCAGGTAAATATAGATGCAGCCAGAATCAGCAGTAGGATTTTCGTGCTGCTGTCTGATTGCTCACTTTCCACAAGCCCTTGGGTGAATCATGTGTGCTATCAAGATTTCATATTCAGACATATTAAGCTCTTATTCTGTGTAGCCTTTGCAGTTTGTTGTTGTCAAGGGAGGGGCAGTGGGCATCCTAACAGGAGAGGGTCATGTCAGGTGCCACGCGAGGCTACTCTGAAATATGCCTTAACTGCACTGCTCATCCCTTGGTGGTAAAATGTTGTTCTGCTGTCTGACTCTAAAGATTATGTCTAACAGGGGTTTATGGTAATTGGCATAGCATTGTTCCATGATCTCGCTGAAACAATAAGCCTCCTGTGCAGATACCTTCCTGCCATCTCTTGCACTTCCATGTTGAACTCCTAATATAGACCTTGAATTTGCTCTGTACACTGGACTCATCGCTTTGCGCACTATCTTGTTAGAATTTTCACAATATTCGTTGCTTCTTGGGGCATGTCTTTATTATAAAATGCTTCATAATTGTATATTTTAGAGATTCTTAAACATCGAATAGGTAAAAATGCTAATAATTCACAATCATTCAACCTGTTACTGTAAGGAAGGGTCACCACTCCAAGGCTCTGGAATGAGAATGTAGAGGTGCTGCTATGGCTGAGAGCAGGAGACTTGTACCACTAAATAATGCACTGCTGTATGCATACATGTCCATGCTAATAGACCCAATTCAGACTGTCTCCCTTTTGAAATTGCCTCTGCTTCAAAGGCGTTTTTAAAAAAGAAATTTAAATTGCACAAATTGCTCGGGTTCCCCGGCTTCCAGTAGTGATTCAGTGGGGGTCCTCAGGAGTCAAAAGTTTGGGAACCACTGGTGTAGACCATAGAATGAATGTACAAAAATAAACAAGACCTCACTAGAGATAAACATGTATAGAATGAGTGAATGTGGGGAAATCAAACTTTTAGCAAATTATAAAAGGCTCTACATGGGTGAGAGGTGAGGCAGGGCAGTGATTGGGAAAATCATATATACCAGGAGTGGTAAAAATAGAATTGTGACACGTAATATAACATGATAAGTATGTGTAAAACACACCTTCACTCTTGTTGCTGAAATAACCCAACTTTTTTGTAACCCAACTCAATGATACTCACTGAATCGACCTTGTAAGTATGTAAGGCTGAGTGGATCTGCCGGGATTCAAACATGTGACCATAAGCTGAAAGACAGATTCATGAAGCATGTGCATTAGTCTGCTGAGCCTCTAGACCCATCTGTCTAGAATGATTAATGCAAATCTGTTAAGTGATGGGGCAGGAACCCGAGTAAATGGCAATGTTAAGCCAAGTCTTTTATTCAACTGGGCATTTCCCCGGTGGACTAGAGCCTTTAGGAACCAGTTGTGAAAGCTAATGGCCACCCCTGGTGCCTCGATAACTTTCCCCAGCTCTCCAAGGGTAATGGCAGCAGGCACAGGGGGTTTATAGAGAGAGGGGAGTACAGAGAAAGTGATCAGAGGGAGACAACAGAGAGGAGAGAAGGAGAGAGAGAATGGGTGGATGGAAAAAGAGGGAATGTACGAGGAGACAAAGGGGGCGGAGCTGGCTTGAGCATTCTTTCCAGAGATGCTATTGGTTGCCACAGCGCAGACCTAATCATATTGTAAGGGTGATGCACCAAATTAATATTATTCAAAAAGGACAGCAAGAGTTTTCTCGCTGCCTCTGCAAAAGTTGCCCGAGAAGCTTTCTTAATTTGGCCTTCTGAATGCTGATTCGTGCAGTTTCCAGCAGTTTTTCAATCTTCAATAATTGGTCATTGAGACGCGGGCTCCTCGCCTGCCTCCATTCAGTCAGCTTTGTATGTCTTCAGCATTGCAAGCCGTGCTTCATCAGGCATTAGAATTATAAATAATCTACGCCTTCTATTGAAGAATAAAGTTAAAGTCCATGGGCGTTACGTAGAGCATGGCAGATGTTCCACCATGCCACCAGATTAGTGGAGACCCTCCCCTCTGCCTTCTGGTGGAAGACCACACACTGTGCTTAGAGATTCTGCTGAAATTGCTTCCAGCAGTAAGGAGGAAGCCCTTTTGACTAAACTGAATATGTCAAAAATGGCCGACGGTCATGTTTTTATCAGAAACAAACACTCACAGAAAGATTTATTTCTGAAAAAACAATTCAATGTTTCCGACATGAGTGAGATATCTCAAGGGCATGGGAGTCATTTCTGAAGGTTCTATAAACCTTGAACAGGAGGGAGATATCACAGCAGAAAGATGAGTCCCAGTCCCTAAAACCAAATCAGGTAAATTTATTGAGAAATTTATGAAAAACACCTTTCCATGTGGTTAGTATAACAACTGAAGCATTAATATACCCTTCGAATTCACTCGGAAGATAAAACCTGCTCCTTTCCTACCGATGGGAGGTCTTGATATGGGCCTGAGTTGAAGGCCCTCTTTTCACCTCCAGAGGAGGGAATGACTGCCACATCTGGGCAACGTCCAGGGCTCTGCATCAACACAACCACACGATGCAGCAACCGGGGATCAAGGATGCGGGGCAGTGGAGACACCAGGACCTCCGTGGTTTCCTCTTAACTCAAGCCTTTACTTGAGGACCGGAAAGTAAGACATTAAATATCCGTGGCTTCAACAGCCACTTTCACAACTCCAAAGCCACTTTCCCTGTCTCTAAAATGAGATGGTTACGAATGAGAAACAACAGTAAGAGGGCTAAAATGCAGTGAGAGAAAACATATTTGTTGGGCCTCAACTTCCTTTATGATTAATGCTTTTATGTATCTACAGATGCAACTAATGTTTGGGAAATTTTCAATATTGCTAGTTTTCTGACAGTAGCGGTCAGAATAAAGAAAAAAAGAGGGATTGATTGATTAATTGATTGATTGATTACTATGAATTAGATAATTTTTAACCATGGTAATTTTTTTTCTTTTATAATATGACTTGTCTTTTATATGATCACAACATATTTTCCTTGTATCTTGATGGTGTTTTTGCAATTGTAATATTTAATGTGTTTTTTGTAGCATGCTTTTATGTTTTAATTTACTGAATAAAGTGAATTTGACTGACTGACTGATTAATGTTAGAACTGGGTGTCTCTAGTTGGCTGAGGCAGTTGCCTTAGTCCAAATAGGGACCCTTGCTTCTAGTAAGGGAAAGGAGGGACACCCTCTTTGATAACCCCTGCTCACCCCCTGGTAGCTTGGCATGAGCAGCTAGGCTTATCTTCAAGGCAATGTGTAAAGTTTTTGCAACCACACTCCCAGTGACACAGTGATAACACCACAAATAGACACCACACCGATGTATGAAAATAGCGGTATCTTTATCAAGAAGAAAAATACGATAAGAGCAAATGATAAAAATCCAACATATGCGTATTCATAATATTTCACTTTGCTGGTTATTAGTCCAACAGGTGGTAAAGGTAGACAGTGGCAATGTCTCCCGACCCCGCTTGGCGCCAGGTAAACAATTGCAGAGCAGAACACTCTGTTGGTTTGTGGACCTCATTTGAAAAGATAAATGTCACGCTTTTAAAAATTGACTACAAATTTTTAAATCACTTTTGTTGTGTTTAAATTGAATAATAATTTTATAACACTCACCCTCTGTGCACCCACGCTCATTTACATGGGCTGCCAGGGGCTTTAGGGCTCATTTAGGAAGTCTGTGCTCATTGTTGCAGCCTGCCCGCCCCGGTCCGACTCGGTATCCAATACCGTTGAGCGGAGGGCGGGACAGGTAAGAGCCAGAGAGACTCGCCCAGACACCTCCTGACGCTCGACTCAAGCGGTTAGCGCTCTAGCCTTTAAGCTGAAAGGGCTACATAGCCACTCGTCGACACAAGCGCGCTGCGGTTGCGCGCAGGGGGGGCGCCTAAGTACGGGTGCCGAAGACGAGCCAAAGACCAGCCCATCTGCACCCGTCCGCGTCTGGACAAGGCCAAAGGCCATGGGGGCTATATCTGCTAACCTGGATTTGCGCTAAACTATGCGGATAAACTATTCACCACAGGTACTCCTTAAACTGCGGGATAAACCGTTACAGGGATGCATAAGTCGGGAAAACGTTTATGTAGAGGGGCCTTTTTCCTGCTGTCATTGCCACACTCCGTTTAACACCCATAAGGAGAACGTCAGCCCTGCCACCCACACTAATAGATACCAACCCACCCCTGTTAACAATGATACCATTAAGGCTTGTATGAGGAATAAGAATCTCCTCTGTAATATCAGATCACTCTCAAAACATACTGCCGAGGTATGGGATCTAATCTCTTCTAGAGAACCCGACCTATGCTTTCTCACTGAGACATGGCTAAAACCCCACTCGACCCTTGCCATAACTTTAGGTATCCCGATGGGCTACAAGATAATTAGATTAGATCGTCCTACAAAAACTGGTGGAGGGATTGCGATTGTCCATAAATAAGGAATTGCCATTACTATATTAGAGGAACTTAGCACACCCGATATAGAAGTACTGCTCTTCAAAATTATCACTTCTCCTAAGGAAAGTCGAAAGGGAGTGCAGGTGTACCGCCTTCCTGGACCATGCGCAAACTTCTCTAACACACCGATTGAAATACTTGCCCCATTTGTAAATCACAACAGCGATTTTTTATTAGTAGGGATTTTAATGTGCACAGCGAATTACAAGATTGTGGTGTGGCGCAGTCCTTATTGACTGATTTGTCCCTATTGGGATTAATACAACAAAATAACGGGCCAACCCGCCAAGCAGGTCACACCCTGGATCTGGTCCTATCCAATTCCCCTTCTGTCCTCTGCCTGCCCCCAACACAAGTTAAGTGGACAGACCACTTTATTATTGAATTCTACACCTCCCATTTTAAACCTACCCCTTCAGGCCCGATTTCTCTGCCCAATAAACGAAGACAGTGGCACAAAATCAACAAAATCTTATTTAAAGAGAGGTTTGTTGAACCCTCCATCACTTCCTCAGAGAACGTTGACACTGCCCTAAAGAAGTTTGAAAGGGCAACCAGGGCAGCCATAGATGACATAGCCCCTCAGAAATTGTTTAAATCCCGACCAGCTCACAAACAAGAAGTATGGTTCTCAGAACAGCTGAGAACACTAAAACAAGCTGCAAGAAAATTGGAAAAAAGATGGAGATCGTCCCACCAGGCAGACGATAGGAACCGTTATTGGAACTCTCTGTCCATTTATCATAGAGCCATCGTACAGCACGCAAAACGCACATCACGTCCCAAATAACAGCTGCAGGAACCTCCCCTAGGGTTCTGTACCAAATCCTACAAACATTCGTAAAACCAGTGGCATGTGAAAGCTCTGAGTCGTCATCACAACAGTTATGTGATGATATCTCTCAGTTCTTTACCAAGAAAATTGACTCAATTTACGAGAAAATAATCAATTCCAACAGGGCATATAGTACGATTCCATCATTCCCTCTAACTAAGGATGAACCAAATCAGATTATGCATACCCTGGATTGTTTCCCCCTCATCACTGCAGAGGAGGTATCATCGCTATCCACACAGATTAAGAGTGGAAGCCCAGACGATACAATCCCAGCTAGAATAATGCCCATTCTAACTGAAGAATTATGCCCGGTAATTCAGAGACTCGTGAATCTTTCACTAACCTCAGGTGACCTCCACAAGGAATGGAAACGAGCCCTGGTAAGACCAATTAGGAAAAACACTGCCATATCTTGGATCGAATTAACCAATCTTAGGCCCATTTCACTACTGCCATTCTTAGGGAAATTGATTGAAAAACATGCTAACCATCATCTGTCCAAATACATTGAACTTGCTGGTGGTGGCCAGGACTACTCACAATCTGGGTTCAGGCCATAGCATATTACTGAGTCCACCCTTCTATCAGTCACGTACGATCTGCACATGTATCAGGACAGAGGTTATGCCGTTATCCTGGTACTATTAGACCTGTCGGCAGCGTTCGACACCGTGTCACATACCATCTTAATTGACCGGTTGGCTAACATTGGAATAAAGAGCAAAGCCCTCGCCTGGCTAAGGAGCTTCCTAACTAATCGCACCCAGAGTGTCACCATGGGTGCTTACCGTTCAGAGGAGGTGGAGATTTCAAAATGGGTGCCACAGGGCTCCTGTCTGAGCCCAACCCTTTTTAACATCTACGTGGCACCCCTAGCAAGAGTGATGCGCACGTATGGTTTCATCCCAGTGTCATACGCGGATGACACACAGCTCCTCTTCCCTTTCAAAACTCTCTCCACTGAAGTAATCAGCTCCTTTTCATCCGGCATGAAGGCTGTAGCACAATGGATGTCCTTCAACTGTCTCCAGTGCAATGTTAATAAAACAGAATCATGTTATTAGGGAGGCCAAAATACTGTGGACGCCGGACTGGTGGCCACAAGACCTGGGAACGGCTCCAGAACCCAAACAGGTCGTTAAAAATCTAGGGATAAAGCTAGACCAAGAATTATCACTTAAACAACACAGTAACTTTGTCATAAGCTCCTGCTTCCACACCATTAGCCTGTTGCGCAAAGTTTTTCCCCTGCTCCCAGACTCTTTCAGGAAAACTCTGGTACAGGCACTTGTGTTAAGTCGCATCGACTATTGCAATGGCCTACTACTTTCTGCAAACAAGGGTGTGTTGGCTAAACTACAAGTTATCCAGAATACGGCGGCCCGCTTAGTCCTGCATGTCCCCCCTAGAACAGCATCTCAACCTCTTCTGGATCAACTGCATTGGCTTTCAATCCAGCAGAGAACGAAGTTCAAAGTATGCTGTCTAATACACAAAAGTCTCAACGGAAATGGGCCTGCATACTTGGAAAAGAAATGTACCCCATACATTCCGACCCGCTCTCTCAGATCTAGCGACCAACTTCATTTGGTGGTACCCCGTGCAAGAAAGGCCAGGCATGGCGGTAAAGCTTTATCCATAACGGGGCCCTCACTATGGAACAAACTCCCTTTGTCCCTCAGACAATGCCCAGAGCATTTAAAATTCAGAAAGCAACTTAAAACCCTGCTGTTCAGTAATCAGATCTAGGTTCCACCGCTGATACTCTGTTCTCTTTCTGTCCTTGGCTCCTAAGCACAGAGATACTCCACTTGGAGTCGATTCAAGCGCTGTACAAACCCGCAAATGAATAAATAAAAATAAATAAACAGTGCTAATGCAATGCTATGCAGTTCGCAATGCAGTTCGTATTGTCAAATCAATGCAGTTCGTAATGCAAGAATAATTCAATCCTCAATGCAAGTAATCAGGCAGTTCGTAATGCAAGAATAATGCAATCCTCAATGCCAATAATCAGGCAGTTCGTAATGCAAGAATCATGCAATCCTCAATGCACGTAATCAGGCAGTACGTAATGCAAGTAAAACACACTTTTAATGCAAGTAATAAGGCAGTTCGTAATGCAAGAATAATTTAATCCTCAATGCAAGTAATAACGCAGTTTTTAATGCAGGAATAATACAATCCCTAATGCAAGTAATAAGGCAGTTCGTAATGCAGGAATAATACAATCCCTAATGCAAGTAATAAGGCAGTACGTAATGCAAGAATAATACCAGGCCAAGCGACGTGATTAGTACGGACACCACAAGGCCCCAAACATAGAGAACAGTCCTGAACTTTAGAGGGAGTCCCTGGTCCTGCCGGGCAGGTCCGGGCCGCTCGAGGACGCAGTGCGTCTAACGGGATGCAGCGGGAGAGAGACAGGTACCCTCCTGGACTTCTATTTTACGCCTCCCCAGGCCACACATGCTTGGACTCCTCTTGACCGGAGTCCAAGCCTTACCTGGGGATGTGCTGCCTCGCTCTCTCTCTCTTCCCACTTGTAGGACATCCTGCTGGATGCTCCCGATGTTAATGCAGCTCCGATGCAAGGCAATGCTGTAGCCCGACAGGTTAGGGTGCTGCCTTCTCCATTGCTGACCGTCTTGGGCAGATTCCTCTTGTGAACAACGATCACGATTACCTCTCGATTTCCTTAGCTTTACGAAATACTTCAGCACGTTGCGGCTCGGGCCGGTGGCGGCGCTCTTGATCCGCAGCCTCCGTTACGATGATGCCTCGGGCCACAAACAGCTACACTGCAGCGTAGACGATGATTCACGCTGTGGGGTTGCATTGCAGTCACGGGGTACTTTCCAACCAGCACACCGGACCCCACGCGGTCTCAGGCTGCACATGCACACGCACCAAGTGTCGCTGAGACTCGGTTGGGTATCGGGCCACACAGACCCTGTGCAATGCTTACAAAGGTCTCAGGCTGCAAAAAGCACAAGCACACAGCGTCGCTGAGACTCACTTGGGTTTTGGGTCACACAGTCCTGGAACAATGCTTACGAAGGTGTCAGGCTGCAAAAAGCACACACACACAGCGTAGCTGAGACTCACTTGGGTTTCGGGATCAACAGTCCAGGTGCAATGCTTACGAAGGTCTCCAGCTGCAAAAAAGCACATGCACACAGCTTCGCTGAGAATCACTTGGAAACTTTGATGTTCCTGAGTTTCCACAATAGGGTGCCAGCTCTTCTCGGGCCCTTGGAGACAAGTTACTCTGGGACACAGCACACAGCAAAGCCCTTTCCCTTAGCCTCTCCTTAGTTAAATCAGCAAACTGCAGACCAACCCAAGAACACACAGCAAGGGTCAGTACTTCTCTTCAGTCTCTTCAGCTGTTCTTCCTTGGCAGAGGTTACTCTTGACCACAAAGTCGTTTCAATTCTTTTTAGTCTTAATCAGTCCAATGTTCAGGGGCTTCAGCTCTCATAGTTATACCCCTAAATATCGTGGAAGTATTTGTGTTCAGGTGGGCACTGACCTCTGTCCAAACCAGCTCTGGGTGTCCCCCTGCCAGTGACACCTTCTTCCTTTGATTAGTGGAGGTCTAGTTCCTCAGTCACTTAGCAGGAGGTGGAGCCATTCTTTTATGGCAGCAGCCCAGGCCTCTTCACCTCTACCCCCCATACACTCCAGAAGCAGATCAGCCTGTTGCTGTTTCCTACTCCTCCCCTGGATCAATACATTTCCCAGACCCCATCACATTCAAATCCAGACAGTCAATCCCCAACCAGGCAGAGACACACAGAATTGTTAGAACAAAGATACCAGCCACTTCTAAAAGTGTGGTTTCTAAACACACAATGCAAAAACCTCCTTCACAAAAAGAAGTTTTATTAAATTGTGAGTTCAGGCACACTAAACGTCACCTCTCCATCTAAAGCCTATGGGAAGATAGGCTTAAAAGATATTACATAGCCTTCCCCATTCTGTCCTATGAGCAAGATGGCCTTGCAACAGTGAAAAACGAAATGGAGAGTATTTCACTGTTCGACATGGTACACACTTTAGTACATGTCCTACCATTCCCAGATACTGCACCCTGCCCTAGGGGGTTCCTTGGACCTACTATAGGGTTGTCTCATGTGTATGGAAAAGGAAGAGTAAGGCCTGGCAAGTGAGTGCACTTGTCAGGACAACATGGCAGTTAGCAAACTGCGCGCAGGCCCAGCAGTGGCAGGCCAGAGTTCTCTCTTTAGGGCTACTTGTGTGAGAGGCACAATTAGTGCTGCAGGCCCACCAGTAGCATTTGCATTACCAGCCCTGGCACACACAGTGCACTTTACTAGGGACTTTACTAGTAAGGCAAACATGACAATTATGGACAGCCAATTACCATAACAATTTATACTTGCACTTTGCCACTGATCAGCAGTGGCAAAGTGCCCAAAGCATCTAAAACAGTAAAACGTAACCCATCACAGCATCAAAAATAGAGGAGGTAGAGGCAAAAAATTAGGGGTAATCACTCCAAGAAATGCCAGGTCTAACAAGTAACACATTATTATGGCCTACAAAACCAAGAATAAGGAAACCAGAGAAGACAAGGCCACTGTCCTACCTAACAGAGCCCAGCATCTCTAACCATCTACAAAAAGGACACAGCCCCAGAGAAATAAAAAGCATATCAGAGAAGCCAACTGACACATCTCAATGTCTAAAAAACATGGTTATTTCAAGCCTTGCTCTTATTTTTAGTCTCAGTGTATAGTCAGATATCATGAACTAGAATCACCTCAACCAGTAAACACTGCTAGGAATCATCACACTGTGACACTCGCTAAAAGTAACCAGCTACTGATATACACTCAGGGATAATACACAAGCGCTTCTGAGGACCTCTCCAAAGCCAACCAACCTCCCCCCAAAAGGAATTGATATCCTCTAATTGCGTCTCTTGTGGGTCAATCAAGGCCTTACACTACCAGAAACGTATCTTTATGAGTCTAATGCAACCGCCTTGAAGAGAATCTCTTGAACGCTATCCAGAAACAGATAAGAGGGTATTCTTACCCACTTGCAAGGAATTTAGGGCCAGATCTATAAACATTAGGAATACCGACTTCCTAATTACGATTCTCTCTGAATGTCAATTAGGAAATTGGTGTTCTGAATGTATGAAACTTATTACGTTCCATTTAGGGATTCCTTGTGGGTCGCAGATTGACCTACCTCATGAAAATTGAAGAGGTAGGTCGCAGTATGAGACCCATTAGGATTTACAGCTATCACAGGGCTGGTGGGCTGCTGAGTTCATCGAACACCATGTTTGTGACTGTTTTCTAATAAGGCAATCTTTTTTTTTTAATGCAACCCGTTTTCCTTAAAGGATAAAGGGACGCGTTGAGTGAGAAAGAAATGAAACCTTGAAGTTCAATTTGTTTAAAGTAGGCAGTGGTCCTTGGGAACACTGCTCTAAAAAAATATTAGTATTTATATTCTCAGAGGGTGAGTTTTAAACTGGTGGTAACTGGTGGAAAAGTATTACTGCATTGCTACCAGAATTGAGTCTCAAAGCAGTAATACATACCATACAATTCGGTATTTGGAAGGGGCACCTTAAACATCCCTTTCTGAATACTGAATCTCAAATCAAAAATACAATTTGGAAACAAGTTACCTGAAGGAATCGAAATTTCACAAAGCCTGGCTATACTTACCAATAGCCGCCCATATATAATATAATTGAAGAATAAGGCAGTCGGCAATGGAGAGAGTTGAATCGTTTTTTCAAATCAAATACAAGCCCTGTCTGGGGAGCCTCAGTCTACACGACCTCGAAGGTGCGCAGAGGAGACTGACTTCATACAAATGATACAAAGCATATGTACGTTTCACACATTCTAGTTAACACCCTACAAGGAAAAACACAAATTGTCAGTGAGCCAGCAGGAAGACCCATATAAGGCACAATTGATTGCTAGTAGCTAGACCGAAGCTATTCCGGGGCAAGTCAATGAGGTGCCTTCTTGTCTATCTAGAGCCCGGGGAGTACAGGAACGGGCTCTGCTGAAATGCACGCATCCCACAATAGAGGCAGGTGTGACCTTGGGTTTCCCTGAGCTACACACTAAAGATCAAAGAAGGAAACTAGGCAATCCAACATAGTTTTGTAGCGAGGGCTAACTCACGTGACTTCTGGGAAATGGCACATGAACACGGGGAAACAAAACAAACAGGCCGCGGTTAAATCAATAGGCCTGTATAGGCCTGCATGAATAATGCAAAAGATATACGTATATCTACATAATAGTATATGATTATTCATATGTAGGCACAGTTATATGATACATAGTGGGCCAATCCTGGATATATAATTTTATATCCCAACATACTGAATCACATTTTCCATTTTGTACATTTGAAAAAACATTTTTCTGATTGCAAATGGAAAAATGCTTTTGGACATTTGGCCCTTATTCGTGAAAAGAAATCCTCACAAAAGCCAACGAGGTTTCCCTAAATGGCTTCAATCATGTTGTATTTGTGCAGTGAGGTTAATCACCCTGGGGGGTATCCCGGCACTAATATTCCCAAATGGAACTTATTCATGCAGGACGATCAGTATTCAGACAAGAGAGGCCTTACAGGAAACCACATATAACAAACTGTATTCGAGCAGATGAAGGAACTCATATGCTTAATCCAGCTCAATCCATTCCATATATTTTCATTTAGATCTGTGGGGTCATGGAGACAAAGGAAACCTGATCCCTTTTTGAAGAGGTCTACCTTGATAGAAAAGGGACCCGCCCCCCCATTCCAGGAGGAGTTGGCAACAAACATATAGACAACACACAGAGTATAATCAAGTCCTATCCACGATAGAGCTGATGAGACTGGGTGGATTTCTCTCCTTGTGCAATAACGCGCTCTTCCTTCCTCAGTCCTAACTTTCATAACCACAAAGCTCTCCTCAAAAAGAAATGCCTAGATCTTCACAGCTGAGCAACGTGAAACAGACCCTGTGCCTCCTCGAGGTAAAGTCCTATCCTAAAGAGAAAACCCTTTTTCTTCTAACTCTTCCACACCTGAAGGTCTGCCACATACAAGGAAATAAACAAACATTTCAGCAGACCTCTGTGTTCCCATGAAATCATGTCTAGACCTAGTCATGCAATGGGCAAATGTATTTCCAAAGGGGACAGGACATGCATCTCGTCCATCAGCTCAGTAGGAAACCACACACCTGTCAAATTACATTTAATTTGACGCTCATTCTCCAAGATAATACAAGTACATTTCACATCTCAGCATTTGCCAGTCTTAATTTTGTTTATCTGCCCAAATAAGTCCAAAAGGTGTTTTCAGGACCTGTCCACCCATCATAGGAAAACGTCAAAAAACTGTTTCTGTATGTAAACTATATAGCAACACGTTTCCCTGCACAGTGGACGGCTATTTGCAAAGTTTAACTGGTCACCTTGCTGTTGCTTATTGCTATGCATGGGTGTTAAACTGGATCTAAGGGGGTTTAACCTATGACCAGACACTGACTAACAAGTGTAAAAATGACAACATAATAAAGTAAAACTATCAGAAAATGCGCTGCATTAGACCACATAATTTGGCTTTCTTACAGCATAATTTAGTCAACCCTGCCACATAATTTGGCCCTCCCCTGCCACAAAGTTCCAGTGACCCTCCCTATGAGTTACTCTAACACTTTGTTCATGGGCACATAACTAAATTTATTCATGTACCCAAATTAATCCAAAATGTGTTTGCAGGACCTGTCCATCCATCAAAGGAAACTCTATACCCCTACACCAGGGGAGGTGTGTCTACGCCAGGAGAGGTGTCTGTACACCAGGAGAGATGTGCCTGCACCAAGAGAGGTGTGCTAACACCAGGAGTGGTGTGCCTATGCCAGGAGAGGTGTCCGTACACCAGGAGAGGTGTGCCTACGCCAGGAGAGGTGTCCATACACCAGCTGAGGTGTGTCTGCAAAAGGAGAATGTGCCTGCTCCAGGAATGGTGTGCCTACACTAAGAGAGGTGCTCCTACACTAGGAGAGGTGTGCCTACAATAGAAAAAGTGTGCCTGCACCAGGAGAGGTGCTCCTACACTAGGAGAGGTGCGCCTACAATAGTGGGCCTACACCAGTAGAAGTGTGCTTGCTCACCCTCCATGACATTTCTGATGCATCCGACCCCGCCCACAGTCAGACTCTTCTACAAATCAATAGGGAATGCATCACTGAATCCCTTGCCACTGGTGTCTCATTACAATCTCCAAAAACACGATACGTTCCTTTTATAAATGGCAACTCTAAATATTCAAGAAGGAACAGCCACATGGATGTAAGACATAGAAAATATCAAACACAAAGACAACACAGATCACTGCTGCTTAACATATAAAAAAAGCACTAACAAGCCGGGAGGAAGAACAGCCATCATCCACAAAGAGACCCTAATGTGTACCACCACTACCAACAACGACACCACCACCCCCTTGGAACATCTCAACTTCAAGCTCCACACAGACGACAAAACAGCCATCAGAGGCACCCTCCATATCCATCACTAGGCCCGTGCTCAAGCTACTGCAACACCATTGCAGACTTCATTGCACCCCTAGCCTTAGATTCCAAGGAATACACCTTCCTTGGTGACCTACAATTCCACATCGATGGCCCCAATGACAAAAACAACGCATACGTCCTCAACAGTATGAGCAGCCTCAGATTGACCCAGATCGTCCATGACCGTACACACACCGTGAGACACATGCTGGACCTAATTTTCACCTCCTGCAATGACGTCAAATTCAGCCATGTCACTGAACTCACCTGGACCGATCACGCCATCATCCACTTCAGCATCCCCAGCCCCCTCACTGCCACACCCAAGATGACCAACGCTCCCCACCGGACGTGAAATAATATTTGAGAGAAAATCCTCTAAAAAGACCAGCTGGTACAACCAAGAACTCAGAACAGTGAAACGAGATAGCAAACATTTGGAGAAGAGATGAAGCACCAGCAAGGACACCTCCGATAGGGAAGTCTTCAAAACCTAGCGTAAGCTTTACCACCGCCTTTTGTGGGCAATAAAGAAGACAGCCATTGCCACACGCATCAAAACCAGTGCCAACAACATCAAGGAACTTTTCAACAGCGATAAGGAATTCTCCAAACCGGCTGCCAGCGAAAACAACATCACACTCTCACAGGAGCTGTGCGACAACCTTAGCCTCTTCTTCCACGACAAGATTGCAACCATATACAGAAACTTCGAACCCCAACCCACACCTACAGACTTGTTCGACAGATACGCTGCCACCATAACCGAAATGAACCTAACACTGACCACCTGACCACCTCTCCACCCAGGACACCACCTACACCAGGAATTCCATCCACTCAGGAGCTCCTAAAGACAAATACTATATCTCCAACCTTGGAAAACAGGATCAGCCAGGAACTCACCACTCTACTCAACACTTCTATCACCACTACAACATTCCCCAATTCCCTAAAAAATTCCAACGTCAACCCACTACTCAAAAAACCCTCCACCGACCCCAGAAAACTCAAAATCTACCAGCTTATCTCCCTGCTCCTAATCCCAGCAAAGGTATTGGGAAGCATCATCAAGTCATGACACACCTGCAGCAGAACCAGCTACTCAACGCCTCCCAATATGGCTTCTGCAGCAATCAGAGCACTGAGACTCGCCCTCATCGACATCCAAGTGCACAAGCTCAAATGGATCCCTTCCTTCCTCACCAGAAGAATGCTGAGGATCCACCTTCCACTTTTCACCTCTGAACTCAAGGAGATCACTTGCTTTGTTCCGTTGGGCTCACCCCTCAGTCCAATGCTCTCCAAAGTATATATCACCCTGCTGGCCAACATCATCAAATATCTCGTTGTAACAAAATTTCCTATACAGACAACACTCAACACATCCTCCCACTCACCAACGACCCCACACAACTGGAACCAACTTCCACAAATGCATGACAAACGTCACTGACTGGATGAAGAACAACTGCCTGCAGCTGAACACAGACAATATGGAAGTACTGATCTCTTTCAACAGCAGCAACACATGGAATGGCTCCTGGGGGCCACTAGACCACCAGGACCAGACCATAGAACCCATCCCCACTCTTTCCAGCCACGCAGGAAACCTGGGAATCATTTTTGACAACAAATCACTGTGAAATCACAGATCAACGCCAATTCCTCCATCTGCGTCCTCATTCTGCAAAAGCTACGTAAGATCTACAAGTGGCTACCTCTATACACGAAACGCACCGTGACACTAGCCCTCATCACCAGCCAAGTGGACTACGGCAATGCCCTGTACCTGGGAATTGACGCACACCTTCTACGGACACTTCGGACCATACAGAAAGCCACAGCCAGACTCATCCCCAGACTTCCCAGATAAACTCACATTACACCCACCTCACGAAACTCCACTCAAAGAAGAGATGCCAATTTGAGCTGCTGACGCACGCGTACAAGGCTCTTAAAAACCAAGGACCTCACTACATTAACCATCGCCTGAATTTCCACCAACCATTCAGAGGACTAAGCTCCTCCTCCCTTCCAATTGCTCATACACCCCACAGAAGTGGAGGATGGTCCTTCTCCCACATCGCAGCAAAGACTAGGAACAGTCACCCCTTGCAACTTTGGACCATTACCTCACATTCGGTATTCCAGATAGTTCTCAAGTCCTGGCTGTGCGAATAAGCCTCCAGGCCCTGCAAGCCCCTATATAGCCTATTGGGTGAGTAGCCACGCTTTATAAATCTTAATTGGTTGATTGCAGGTCAGGCTGGACTGCAGCTTAAAGGCACCACAGCAGAACATGGAAAGGAAAACTGCCTTTGCCATTTAGGAAATCTTGTTTGTGTATATCAATAAGTCACCTCAAAAGTGTGCGTTATAAGCCTACAAATCTATATGCCTAATATACAATAAAGTGGCAAACTGAATACTTGAAAAGTGTTCCCTGTGCGTGACTGGCTCTTCCTCGGCTCTCACCAGCTCACCGTATAATATAATGGTTCCGTTTGTAGTTCCCACCTTCCTCCACCTCACGCAGCACTTGAATGTCAGCTGAAACGCGTGCTTCTCTCATTGGTGTGATCTACTTGCTTGCCATCTCTTCAGTTTCCTCTCGGACGATCTCCCTCGTGACAGCTCCCTGGACCTCCTTTTTTGATCGCCTGTGGTTCAACTGTGTAGTTTAGACAGCTCCTTCCACCAAAGACACTTAGGCCCTGATGTAGAATTTAGAGGAAGGGTTATTCTGTCACAAGTGTGACGGATATCCTGTCCGCCATATTACAAATGCCATAGGATATAGTGGAGTCTTGATACGGCAAAAGGGAGGATGTAGTGGAGTTGTGATACGGCAAAAGGGAGTCACCAGATCCACCAAACTCTAAATCAGGCCTGGTTTGGATCTCGCTGGACGGGTAACTCTGTTACTACTGCGTTGGATATCTTGACCACCGAAATATAAATCCCATTACATCCTATAGGATTTTTATTTTGGTGGACGGTATTTCCATCACAGTTGTGAGGAGTAACCGGTCCACCGAGATCAAATAAGGCCCTTATTTCAAAGGCTGAAGTCTTCACCGCAAGACTGTTTCCCTCATGAGGCCATCCTGAGCGCCTCTTTCACGCCGCTTCCCTCTACTCTGTGCCGTGACGTGAAGACAACCTTGACACGCGACATGAAGCATCTCCACACTAATTGCTCCCCAAGGTGTTCCTTTTCTTACTCACTGATGGTTAATGTGATTGAGAAACATTTCTCTTTCTCTTCTGTTTTTCTCATTTTCTGGTATTCTGGACAGATCCCCCTCAGTGCTGGAATTTGAATTTGCAAAGCTGACAGATCTACTTGTCTCTCCCTACTTGGAAACGGGAAAATATACTGAGACAACATCACCACAGAGAGGCGACGGGTAGGGGATGTGACAGGTAGCTAATAGGCTCTTTAAGAGAATATTTCATCACTGAATCAACACTGACACATCTCATCGCGGTTCACAATCTTTAACTGGTGCCCTTCTCAAAGAGCTGTTTTAATAAGAAAGTAGAAAAACTTCTCGACAGCAATGCTATAATTGTCCTAGGACTACCAGCACTTCTCAACAGAGCAGCTATGTGAGTAATGGACAGTACCAGCACTTCTGAGCAGGGCTGCTACACAAGTAATGGACAGTAGCAGCACTTCTCAACAGGACTGTAATCCGAGTAATGGACAGTACCAGCACTTCACTGCGGGGTTGTAATGTACATAATGGAAGACAGCGGCACTTCTCAGCAGGGCTGCAATACAATTAATGGACAGAACCAGCACTTCTCAACAGGACTGCTATACAAGTAATGGACAGTAGCAGCACTTCTCAACAGGACTGCTTTACAAGTAATGGATACTACCAGCATGTCTCAACAGTACTGTTATGTAAATAATGTATAGTGGCAGGACTTCTCAGCAGGGCTGCAATACAATTAATGGACAGAACCAGCACTTCTCAGCAGGGCTGCTATACTAGTAATGGACACTACCAGCACTTCTGAACAGGGCTTCTATGTAAGAAATGGACAGCACCAGCACTTCTCAACAGGACTGGTATACAAGTAATGTATAGTGGCAGCACTTCTCAGAAGGATTGCTATACAAGTAATGGACAGTAGCAGCACTTCTCAACAGAACTGATACGCAAGTAATGGCCAGTACCAGCAATTCTCAATAGGAATAGTATGTAAATAACGTATAGTAGCAGCACTTCTCAACACGACTGCTACACAAGTAATGGACAGTAGCAGCACTTCTCAACCGGGCTGCTATACAAGTAATGGACAGAAGCAGCACTTCTCAATAGGACTAGTATGTAAATGTTGTATAGTGGCAGCGCTGCTATACAGCTAATGGATAGTAGCAGCACTTCTCAACCGGGCTGCTATACAAGTAATGGACAGTAGCCACACTTCTCAATAGGACTAGTATGTAAATGTTGTATAGTGGCAGCGCTGCTATACAGCTAATGGATAGTAGCAGCACTTCTCAACAGGACTGCTATACAAGTAATGGACAGAAGCAGTACTTCTCAGCAGGACTGCTATATAACTAATGGATAGTAGCAGCACTTCTTAGCAGGATTGCTATACAAGTAATGGACAGTAGCAGCACTTCTCAGCAGGGCTGAAATACAATTAATGATAGTACCAGCACTTCTGAACACGGCTTATATATAAAGAAATGGACAGCACCAGCACTTCTCAACAGGACTAGTATATAAGTAATGTATGCTGGTAGCACTTCTTGGCAGTGCTGCTACACAAGTAATGGACACTACCGGCACTTCTGAACAGGACTGGAACACTAGTAATGGACAGTAGCAGCAGTTCTTAAGAGCACTGCTATAAAAGTAATGGACTGTAGCAGCACTTCTCAGTGGAGCTGCTATATAAGTAATGGACAGTAGCAGCACTTCTCAGCAGGACGTATATACAGTTAATGGGCAGTACCAGAACTTCTCAATAGGATTAGTATGTAAATAATGTATAGTAGCAGCACCTCTCAGCAGGGCTGATATACAACTAATGGACAGTAGAAGCACTTCTCATCTGGTTTGCTATACAAGTAATGGACAGTAGCATCACTTTTCAGGAGGACTGCTATACAAGTACTGGACAGTAGCAGCACTTCTCAACAGGACTAGTATGTAAATAATGCATAGTAGCAGCACTTCTCAGCAGGACTGCTATACAAGTAATGGACAGTAGCAGCACTTCTCAACAGGGCTGTTATACAAGTAATGGACAGTCGCAGCACTTCTCAACAGGACTAGTATGTAAATAATGTGCAGTAGCAGCACTTCTCAGCAGGACTGTTATACAAGTAATGGACAGTAGCAGCACTTCTCAACAGGGCTGTTATACAAGTAATGGACAGTAGCAGCACTTCTCAACAGGGCTGTTATACAAGTAATGGACAGTAGCAGCACTTCTCAACAGGGCTGTTATACAAGTAATGGACAGTAGCAGCACTTCTCAACAGGACTAGTGTGTAAATGTTGTATAGTGGCAGCACTTCTCAGTAGGGCTGATATACAAGTATTGGACAGTAGCAGCACTTCTCAGCATGGCTGCTCTACAAGCAATGGGCAGTACCAACACATCTCAAAAGGACTGCTATAAAAATAATGGAGTAGCAGCACTTCTTATCAGGGCGGCTATACGAGGGATGTATGACGTTACCACGCATACCATTACCACGCATACCATTACAACGCGGTATTTACAATGCATACCGTTACAACGCATAGCGCTTTGAGGTGCTGGATAGTGGTAAGTATAATTTTATATTCCAACTCCAGTCCCCGTGGATACTAGGGAAGGTGTTGGATATAAAATTAAACTTATTCCCTATTTTAGAGCGCCCCCCAGCGCAATGCGTTGTAATGGTATGCGTGGTAATGCCTGCGTTGTAAGTGTAGTGCGTGGTAAAAAATGTGTGGTAAACGTTGTATACCGTCTGGCTGGCATATAACTAATGGACTGTACAGTATCTGAGCTGCACAGGAGGACTGTTGCACTTTTAGTGAGACAGTAGAGCATCTGTCTAAAGGATAATCACTAGTTTAAGGAGAAAGTGCCATACTGCCATAGCTTTAACACAGCACTCCTGTGAAGGTCTGACACACTTGAAATGTCACAATACCACCACCTTCGCGCAGGAGTACAATAGTTAAATAAACAGGACCAGCAAAGTGCTGGGCTGTCATATCTTTAATGAGATGATGCCAGCACCTCTGTGTAGGACAGACATACTTTTAATGAGACAGTACCTTTACCTCTGTGACATATTTTAAAGACACAGTACCTGCCCCCCTCTGACATATTTTAAAGAGACAGTACCAGCTAAGATGTGGGCTGTCATATGTTTAATGGGGCGATAGCTGCACCTGTATGTAGGACAGACATACTTTTAATGAGACAGTACCTTTACCTCTGTGACATATTTTAAAGACACAGTACCTACCCCCCTCTGACATATTTTAAAGAGACAGTACCAGCTAAGATGTGGGCTGTCATATGTTTAATGAGATGATGCCAGCACCTGTGTGTAGGACTGTGCTTTTAATGGGACAAGAATGCAGTAGTGCTATATTTTGCTGGCCAGTGCTACAGCCTATGATATTTCTAATAAGACAATACCAGTGTTACTCTTCGATATTGCTGGTGTGTAAATCACACAGTAACAATATTTGCATACAACACATGTTTCGTCTCTCAGTAATTAATTGCGCCCCCCTTTGAGCACCTTAAGTGATAGAAGATACGCAAACCCAAGACAGCATCAAATGATACAGCTCATGATGAAATACAACATACGAGATAGCACGCCCTGTGGACAGACCCTTCTACAAAACTGCATCTGGGCATGGGTGGCGTTCCCTTCCCTCCATGAATCAGTAAAAAGTAAGAACTGAGGTGCAGATTTACAAGCCCCTTGCTCCACTTTTGCGTCAATTTTCCTATTTTGTAAAGTGACGCAAAAGTGGTGCAAGACGCTTGTAAATCTGTCCCTGAGAGTCTCCTGGGGTAGTTTTTTAGACACTTTCCAGACAGAGACATTTTAAAGCCTGGGCAAAGTGGGATTTAGCCCAGGGCCCCACCCTTCTAGGGGGCCCCCTGATAGACCGAGCTCTGTACTGCAGAGTCTTGCTCTGCTAAACTAAATTAATGTTGAAACAGAGGGTTTTAAATACCGTTTTCCTTAATTGTATTTTTAATGTTTGTGATGTGTAAGATTATGTGACAGATTTTTTGCAGGACAATGTGTTTATGTTTCATGCAAGATCCATCCAAAAAGTTTCTTTCAGATCAAAACAGGACCTCACATATGAGAAATGGGAGGGTCACAGAGATTATTTGTAGTAATATTAGTGAGCTGCGGCTGTGGGACAATATTGAAAACACAAGTCACTGTTCCTTAATATTAGATGTAAACACGTATGTCATTTACACCATTGAACCCGTGCACACAGTGACCTGGCCAAAGAGGGCACACAAGAGCTGACACTTGATCATAAATTCAGAGCTTTTCTGCACAAGGGTCACCAAAACACGATTGGCCCAGGGCCCCCAAAATCCTTAAGATGTACCTGACTCCAGACATTTTAAAGGAGTCCGCCTAAACCAGGAAGTCCCACATGCCCCACAGCTGTACTGGGTATTGCCCCATTCCCTTCTCCATGCTACTTGTCTGTGGCTATGGTCAGGTGAGTGGAGGAGACCCTTGGCATCTATAGGACCCTATAATACTTCAAAGATGGCGGTGAAAGGCATGGTTTTCCAATGAACTCCTATTACTGTGCCCTGGAGGGAGGTGATTGGCATCAAACCTGCTAGTGTACTGCAAAGCTTACTGCATGCCCAACGTGGCTAAATAAAGGCTGTCAGCTGAGCAAAACAAACATTGGCAACGCTAATATGTTCGGCTTTTAATTTCATTTACAAACCGAAAGTCACCATGTGCACTTTAATTGCAATTTTGCAGCAGCTTGATGGCAGGGGCAGGTGAGCTTTGGGGTGCAATGAATCATTGTTATGTGTGAAGATGGGGGTTGTAATAACGCACTGAGGCAAAGTGTTTTTAACATGGATTTATTCCCCGGAGCGCCGGGACAACCGCTTGCAACTCTTGTGGTAGGCGCCTCTACAAGATGGCCGCCTTCCGCTTCCGCTTCAACCCTTCCTGTTCCTGTGGCAGAACACTAGACCACTACCACATATCTCCCCCCTTTATGCAAACACACTTAACTTGTTTAAACATCTTACTTGTTGTCCATATTAACCCCATGGCTGCTAGGCGTTTTCCCGTCCTGCGCTGGGTTTTATTGTTTTATATTGTTTTATGACGAGCTGGCCTTGTCATCCGCGCACGGCAGGTAAGCGCCATGACGAGCCCAGCTCGTCATTAGCCTCGAAGGGGTTAAAGTCCTTGAATCTTTCTGGGATTCTTACTACTCTTCCTGCTCTCGTTTTCATCACTCCATCTCTTCTTTCACCTTCCTCCACCTCTGTCCACTGGTCCTGTGTCGCTGATTCTTCCTGTATGCTTCCCGCCTTTTCCTTTCTGGTTCCCTTCTTGACCTCGTCCTGTATGCCACTCATGTCTCCGACTTCTCCGTCCTCTCCGACTACTCTCTCTTCTACCTGCTGCATGCCTTCCTCTACGTGCTCTATGCTCCTTCCACAACCTTCTTCTGTGCCTCTCTCCTCATTCTCTACCTCTTCCTCTGTCTCTGTCCCCCACTTCAAAATTTTGCTGCATTTCGCCATTCTGTCCTGCAACCATACCTTTCCGTCGCTGAGCAACGCCGATCTGGAATACGGCTCTAGCACCTGTAGGGGTGGCGTGAACTTGCTTTGCCCTTTTCTTTTAAGGGTCGCCATCCTTACTCTCACCCAATCGCCCTTCTCCAGTGATACTCCTTGTGCATTGTGTCTTTTGTTGAAGTGTTCGGTGTACGTCTCCTGTGCCTTCTCCAGATTTCTCCTGACCACTGCTGGCAACCATTTACTCTGCACAACCATCTTCCTCCATGTTGCATTGTCTTTCGTAAATGGTTCTCTCCCTCTCAGTACCTTGAACGGGCTGTACCCTGTGCAACCTGGGGTGATGCGGTAGACCCACAACACCTTGGGTAACTCCTTCTCCCAGTCCAGTCCATCATTTATGGCTGCTTGAATGGTTCCCATTATCACCCTGTTGAAGCGTTCCACTTGTCCATTTCCGGCTGGGTGATATATGGGTGTGTGCTTGACCTCTATCCCATTCCTGGACACATTGGCTTCCCATTTGGCAGACGAGAACTGCGGCCTGTTGTCGCACGTGATTATTTTCAGAATTCCTTCCTTGACGAATATGGCCCTCAAGAAGGTTATCACCGTCTCAGTGTCTACCGTTTCCTTCACTTCTACCTCCGGCCACTTTGAATATCTGTCAATCAATACTATGGCGTACTTTTGTGTGCCCTCTATGTTGAGAACAGGTCCCATGATGTCGACGGACACCATTTCCCATGGCCCATCCGGTACCAGGAACTTTCCTAACATTGGCCTCAACATTCGCTGGGATTTGTCCGCTTTGGCACAAGACTCACACTGCCTTACATATCGTTCCACTTGCGAGTCGATGTCCAGCCACCAGTAAGCTTGTCGAGCCAGAGCTTTGGTCTTGGTGATCCCCTGGTGTTCTTCGTGTAACAGGGCCATCAGATGATCTATTATTTCTCGGGGAGGAATCACTTTGTCGCCTCTCAACAGGAACAGGGGATTCTCCCCCAGTGACAGTTCGTCCCTTACTTCCCAGTACCTCCTTAGCGTTTCCTTGAGGTGCCTCTTCTCCGGCCACCCATGGACGACGTATCCTTTTATTGCTTCTAGGTCCTCATCCAATTTGTAGGCCTCTTCCCATTCTTGTGCACTGATCACTTTCTCCATGTCTTGTATGGTGGCCACCACGTACCCATCCCACTTCGGGATGTTTTGTTCACTCACCTCCTCCTTAGCTGCTGCTCGGCTCAGGAAGTCAGCCACCTTGTTCTGTGGCCCTTATATGTGCTCTACTTCATACACAAAGTCTAACAGGCGCTGGGTCATTTTTGCGATCCTGGGCGTCGCGTGTGCATGGCCACTTGAAGTCAAAACCTTTATCAGGGGCTTGTGATAGGTTCTGACTAGAAATTTGGCACCCCACAGGTACTGCCTGAAACGTTCCATCGCACACACCACATCTAGCATCTCCTTTTCGATGACGCTAAATTTTTCCTCGTTGGGTGCCAGGGACCTCGATGCAAAGCTGACCGTCGATATCTCTCCCTGTCCTGATCGCTGCATTAACACTGCTCCCAGGCCACGGTCGCTGGCATCGGTGGTGAGAATAGATTCTGCATCCGTGTCAAACCCTTTTAGGGGTATGGTTTCACTCATCTCCTATTTCAAGGTGTTAAATTCTTCCTGCTCTTCCTTGTTCCATTTGAAACCGTTCCTTTCTTTAAGTAGTTGGCGCATGTAGTGCGTCTTGGTGGCGAAGTTGGGAATGAATTTGCTATATTATTCGGCCATTCCCAGGAATGATCTGACGTTCTCCTTTTTCTCCGGGGCTGGCGCGTCCAGTATCGCTTTCATATTGGCTCTCTTTGGTTCGATGCCTCTCTCACTCACTTCATGACCGAGGTAGGTGACTGATGGTACTCCGAATTTGCACTTGGACCACTCCGCCGTCAAACCGCTTTCCTGCAGCGTGCGTAGCACCGTGTGCAGCTACTCATTGTGTTCTCGCTTGGAGGCTCCCATGACCAGAATGTCGTCCTGGAAGAATTGAACTCCAACTACCTTCCGGAAGAGTTTATGCATAAGTTTTTGAAATACAGCGGCTGCTGAAGCCAGCCCAAATGGCATCCTGGCAAACTTGTAGCACCCGAAAGGCGTGATAAATGACGTGAGGTGACTGCATGATGGATGGAGCATCACCTGGTGGTAGGCTGACGACAGGTCTATAGTGGAGAACCCTACGTTTTGGCCAACATTTCATTGATGCGGGGAAGGGGAAACTTGTCGACCAGGATATTTTTGTTGAGTTCCCTGAGGTCGACACACAGCCTCACTTTTCCATTTGGGTTTTGGGCCACCACTAAGGGCGAAAGCCACTCCGCACTCTCGATGGCTTGTATCACTCCACTTCTCTCCAGTCTGTCAAGTTCCGCCTGTACCGCTTCCCTGCATCGAAACGGAATGTTCCTTACTTTGTGAATGACTGGCTTGGCTCCCTCCTTCAGCCTGATAAGGTGTTTGTACTTGGCCAACTCGCCTATCTGTCCATTAAATACCTTGGGGTATTCCCTGTGCCACACCACATCATCATCTCTTCTTTCCATGTCCATCAACAACTCCTTTTCTATGCCTCCCGGGTTCAGTTGTATTCCTAACGCTCCTTGGTCCTTCCAACTGAGTACTGAAGGCCCCTTTTCCGCTATGTAAAGTTTGCAATTAGCCTGCCGTCCTCTGAACTCAAAGAGCAATGGGCAGTAACCTAGCATTGGTATTTTCTGCCCCGTGTACGTGACAGGACGTAGATCCATGGGGCGCAGCCCCTCCCTCATTTTCGTCCTGAATTTCTCTTCTCACACTTGCCTCTGTATTATGGTGATGGGGGCTCCACTGTCTGCGATTATTTCAATGGGCACACCTCCAATGTGAATATTTAGCATTGGTTTGTCTGACACTCCATGCAGCCCACATCCAATACCTGGGCATCAATGTAGAGGACTTACTCCAGATCATCCTTCTCCGTCGGGTTCTCTTCCTCTTCTTGATGTTCTTGATCTATGAACCTGACCATGGCTCCTTTGGATTTTCGGCGGCATACCTTTTCGTAATGACCGAAGACTCTGCAATAAGCACATTTTGCCCTGAACGCCGGGCACACCTTGTCGTTTCCCAAGTCGGACGTGCTTCCGCATCTGTAGCAACTGGGTCGACCACCCCTGTCCATTTTATTTGCAGACGCACCTACTTGTGCGTTCTGTCTATTATCCTGGCTTCTTGGCGGTTCCTTCTGCTTGGCCTTCTCACTCTTGCCGCGCGTCATTATCCTGCAGACCGTCTGTGTCCCACCGGCATCCTTCCGAGCTGCCTGGGCGCACCGCTTGGACATCTCCGCTTTCTTTACTAGGGCCCAAACCTCCTTCAGGGGGGCTTCTCCATTCACCCACAGTTTTTCTTGTACATTGTGCTGGACGTGTGCATTATGATCTGGTCTCTTATCAGGTCATCATGCAGCGTGCCAAATTTGCATGAAATGGCCAACTTTTGCAGGGCCGCCACATACTCATTGATCGTCTCTCCGCCCTCCTGTTTCCTCTTGAAGAAGTTATGCCTGTCGATGGCTACGCACACCACCGGCCTGTAGTGTGCGTCAATGTCCTCAATAGCGTGGCTAAACACGTCCGTGTCTGTCGCCTCCCTCGCGCCTTTGACGATTGTGTCATACACCCTGAGCCCCTCCGGGCCTAGATTGTGCAGCAATATCTTCTTCCTTCTCGGGCTTGAGTACGCTGCACCATTCTCTTCCTCCAACGCGTCCAGATAATTCAAGAAATACTAATTGGGTTAGGGATGTGGACTGTGCCGCCATTTTGTCGTTTCCTCTAGGGCCTGCCTGTGATGGGATGGGCCGGCTGGATGGGCTGCCTGGCGCCTGTCTCTCGTCCCTGTCCTCCTCACTGTGCTCACTGCCAGCTGGACTACCTCCAGTAGCGCCTTCAGTATCTGGGAGCTCTTGTGTACTGTCTCCTATTGTTGCGCCGTCTGCTCTCGATCCACCCCCTCTTTCTTGTTGTGCCGCCAGGGTGCTTCGTGGGTGCCACTAGGTAGTGGGGGGGGGGGCTTCACGAGACGGGTGGAAGAGTCATTAAACTCCTAGTGCCTCCCCTCTGTGCACAGTGCTGCCTTCCGTCCCTTCACTCTCACCGTGATTCCTGGTGCCGGACGGTGGTTCTGTCACTTCTGGCTGCGTGATTGCGCCGATAGTGGTGGAAGCACCTTCTACTTTGTTCCCGGGGTTCTCCCCTCATCCGCTGCCGCGCTCCGGGATCGGTGTTTGCGCCGATTCTTTTCCTCCGTATTTTTTTTTCTTTCTTGCACTCGTGGAGATGAGTGTGTTAGATCCCGTGCCTCGTCGCCATTGTGAAGATGGGGGTTGTAATAAAGCGCTGAGGCAAAGTGTGTTTAACGTGAATTTATTCCCCGGAGCGCCGGAACAACTGCTTGCAACTCTTGCGGTTGGCGCCTCTACAAGATGGTCGCCTTCCGCTTCAACCCTTCCTGTTCCTGTGGCGGAACACTAGACCGCTACCACATTATGGTTCTAGATCAGCATCAGGCATGGTTGTAAACTGGAAGCTGCGGTCCATCTCTTCTTTAGTGACACTCCATTCCAAGATGTCCGCAAAACAGGCTTCTTATTTACTTAGCAACTTTACTTCATTGATTGGACTTTTAACTTCTCGTAGAACGGACGTGCTCTTCTATCTGTTTCTGAAATTGAACGTATAACTGTAAATCTTGTCTTTATTGTGGTCAGCAAGGACATATGATTTCTCTATGTGCTATAAGGCACCTCTAAACGTCCATAGAACATGTTGGGTGACACCATGTGAATGTTACTGGTGCTTCCACTCAACTTCTTCTGTGTGTCTGTTCAGGTGGATTCTGTGTGCTGACTGCAAGTGCCAGAGTTGTGCAGTCAGAAGCTACTGGAATTTATATCGACCAGACTTAGGTGAAACAGCAGCTTATCTCTACTATCAGAAAGGAACAAAATAGACTTTACACAGACAGTGGGTGGGAAAATATTGGCCTCGTGCCCGTCAAATGTCAGAACAAAGAGTCTAAGTGTATGCTGTGGAAACCACGAGGAATTATTTTGTTTGACGTAATTGTCAATCATTCCATCATTAAAAGTTTGATGTGGATTGCACGCCACAACCCGTACTAATAGGATGTCTGAGACCATAGTTTATAAGTTCCACCTTTTGCCCTGAGCATTGTAGGTTGTCGTCTGGTTATTGGACCCTACATGGATATACTGAAGAATAAGAAGGCAGTTTTTGTGTATAAAACATACTTACGGCTGTATTTATCCATATTTAGTTTTTGCAACTTTTATCTGTATTTATCCATATTTATTTGGGGGTTTGTGAAAAAATAAAGCTGAAATTAGTAGGTTTCCACATTTATTTAATGGATAAATATGCACTCATGCTTGGACTCCTGGCTGGTTTTAATTATATGAACACACATAGAAGATAAATCAATGCAATTATATTAAAACATGCAAATTTCAGTACCAACTTTGTTTATATCTACTGTTGTTTGAGCCTCTTTACTAAAATAATGTGTTTAACCCCCTTACATATCAATCCACACAACTATTTGCCTGACAGTCATGGCAGACAGTATTTAGAATCACTCAAAAAAGCAACCCAATTTCCGTTTTTATCCATATTAAAATAAATACAGACAAGAAAATAACTGTATTCTGTCTGTATTCATCTGTAAAAAATCTGTAAAAACGGAAAACAGGGAGCCTTATTTGTAACTCGCACACCACTGTCTCGCCAAGTGTTGGAAGTGGGCTTTTGCATAGGGGTCACTTCATTTCACTTTTATGCACGCTTTGGAAAGAGTAATGTGGTTAATGTTGTAACAAACTACTGTACTGGTCTAGAACCTATGAAATATTTTTATAGGTATCAAAACATTTACAGCAATTTTTCCTTTCCATTAAATTATTATAAGCATGAGTTCTGTGTGAACCCCTGTTCCTTAAATTATTATTACCCAGGTTCATGCGGACATTTGGACTTCTTTCTTGATATCAGCAATGAAGCGACAGTCCATTGCCCATTTATCTCTCCAGCATCTGACCAGGTCTGTGGACCGACAGGTTGGTAGAACAGAACCAATCCAGGTAGTCATCTGATCCAGTCTACTGGCAGACAGTCCCTGTAATCCCTGATTCTAATCATTAGCAGGAAACTTGGTGCTCCGAAGGGGAACATACTGCTATGGTTCTGGCATAGCCGGGGGCGTGGCTGTAAACGGGAAGCTACAGTCCAAGAGCCTGATTTAGATCTTGGCGAACGGTGACTCTGTGACAACGATGATGGATATCCCGTCCGCTGAAATATAGATTCCATTGTATCCTATGGGATTTATATTTTGGTAGACAAGATTTATGTCACCATTGTGATGAAGTAACCCGTCCTTCGAGGCCTAAGTCTCCTTTAGTGAGACTCCATTTAAAGATCAAATCCAAACATCAACACTATTCTAGTATGTCAATTACTAACCGCTTCCTGATAGAGGTTACCTGAGAGCCTCCAGGTGGTTCCTGTTCTACCCTTATTTAAAGAGCTTCTGATCAGTGTACCATTGCACCATAACTCCTCCAGTGTGTTTCTGCTTTGTGATTCTTCACTCCTGCACTGCTGTTGTCCAGATGAAGCTCTGTTACAGGCCTGCAAATGGCCCTTGTTTAGATCCTGCACAAGCTCCTGCACCAGATACTGCACCAGCTCCTACTCCAACATCTGCACAATCTCCTGCACCAGCCCCGCTCCAGCTCCTGCATCAGCTCTTGTACCAGCTCCTGCTCCAGCATCTGCTCCAGCTCCAGCTCCTGCACCAGCTCCTGCTCCAGCTCCTGCACCAGTACCTGCTCCATCTCCTGCACTAGCACCTGCACCAGCTCCTGCTCCAGATCCTGCACCAGTACCTGCTCCATCTCCTGCACTAGCACCTGCACCAGCTCCTGCTCCAGATCCTGCACCAGTCCTGCACCAGTCCTGCACCAGTACCTGCTCCAGTCCTGCCCCAGTACCTGCTCCAGTCCTGCACCATCTCCTTCTCCAGCTCAGGCACCAGAACCTGATCCAGGTCGTGATCCAGCTCCTGAACCAGCTGTTGCACCAGTACCTGCTCCAGCTCCTGCACCAGTACCTGCTCCTGCACCAGCTCCTACACCAGTAAATGTTCCAGCTCCTGCATCAGCTCCTGTTCCAGCTCCTGCACCAGTACCTACTTCAGCTCCTGTACCAGCTCCTGCACCAGTACCTGCTGCAGTCCTGCACCAGCTCCTTCTCCAACTCATGCACCAGCACCTGCTACAGTCCTGTACCAGCTCCTTCTCCAGCTCATGCACCAGCACCTGCTCCAGTACTGCACCAGATCCTGCTCCAGCTCCTGCACCAGCTCCTGCACCAGTACCTGCTCCATTCCTGCACCAGCTCCTTCTCCAGCCATGCACCAGCATCTGCTCCAGGTCTTGATCCAGCTCCAGCTCCTGCACCAGCTCGTACACCAGTACCTGCTCCAGCACCTGCTCCAGCTCCTCCAGCAGCTCCTGCTCCAGTCCTACACCAGCTCCTGCACCAGCTCTCGCTCCAGCTCCAGCTCTTGCACCAGTTTGCATTGAGAGAGTAGGAAGTGGTGGACAAACCCAATAGGAAAAACAACCCCTGAAATGGTGTAGGGAGACCTAAACCAAAGGGAAGAAGAACAAATCCTGCGCACACGCAAGTGTAGTATGTAGTCCTAGTGTAAGGACTAGAAATTCTCCTGAGAGAAAATTATTGCTTCACAGTTCAAAAGAACGTCGGATACAAAGGTTCATGTGAATAAAGTTTTTCTATAAGTCAAGTAATGGTCAGTACAGAAAAATAGTAGCCAGCCGACACGTGTTTCGTCACACCGTGAAGGAGATGTGACTCATCAGGGCTAGGGAAAGGCACAAAGGGAAGGACAATAGGGAGGAACAAATGTCAAAACGAAACGCAGACAGGTTAATAAGAGAGTCTGAGTATGGGATATATGGAAAAGGTGTATTCTACCGCTGTCCTAAAAGGGGAAGAAAATTAAAGAAAAAGAGAATACACCTTTTCCTTATATCCCATACTCAGACTCTCTTATTAACCTGTCCGCGTTCTCCTACCATAGTGCTGCAACTCCCAGCGCTTGTACATTTTGCGACGTTTGATTTTCTTTTTCGTCTTCTTTTAGACGACTCTGGAGTACACATCCAGGACGCTACACACAGACAGATCTGAGCACCCGTTCCTCAGATTTCCATGGCCTCGCCCGTGGTTTTGAATGCATCACTGTGCACTTCATTTTGGGTTCTCCGTTATCTGGTGTCATTTCACAACATGTGTTTTATATGCACCATAGGGTCTCCACGATCACCTAGTATTTTCTCTCCCACAACTTGCCACCATTCATTTGTTAAATGAATATTCATTTACCTGGATGGTTTTTATGCCCCTTTCTTTTCAAAAATAAGTCATTTCATTTTGTTTTCCTTTTTTTTCCTCCCTATTGTCCTTCCCTTTGTGCCTTTCCCTAGCCCTGATGAGTCACATCTCCTTCACGGTGTGACGAAACACGTGTCGGCTGGCTACTATTTTTCTGTACTGACCATTACTTTACTTATAATAAAAAAACTTTATTCACATGAACCTTTGTATCCGACGTTCTTTTGAACTGTGAAGCAATAATTTTCTCTCAGGAGAATTTCTAGTCCTCACACTAGGACTACATAATACACTTGCATGTGCACAGGATTTGTTCTTCTTCCCAGCTCCTGCACCAGTACCAGCTCCAGCTCCTGCACCAGCTCCTGCACCTGTACCTGCTACAGGTCCTGTCCCAGCTCCAGCTCATGCACCAGCTCCTTCTCCAGCTCCAGTACCAGCTATTTCACCAGTACCTGCTCCAGCTCCTGCACCAGTCCTGCACCAGTACCTGCTCCAGCTCCAGCTCCAGTTCCTGCTCTAGTCCTGCACAAGTACCTGCTCCAGCTCCTGCTCCAGCTCCTGCTCTAGTCCTGCACAAGTACCTGCTCCAGCTCCTGCTCCTGCTCCTGTACCAGCTCCTGTACCACCTCCTGCTCTAATCCTGCAGCAGCTCCTGCACCAGCTCCTGCTTCAGCTCCTACTCCCACTCCTGCACCAGCTCCTGCTCCTGCTCCAGCTCTAGCTCCTGCACCAGGACCTGCTACAGTTGCTGCACCAGCTGCTACTCCAGTTCCTACTCCTGCTCCAGCTCCTGCACCAGCTCCTGCACCAGTACCTGCTACAGTTCCTACTCCCATTTCTGCTCCAGCTCCTGCACCAGTCCTGCACCAGTACCTGCTCCAGCTCCTGCTCCAGCTCCTGCTCTAGTCCTGCACAAGTACCTGCTCCAGCTCCTGCTCCAGCTCCTGTACCAGCTCCTGTACCACCTCCTGCTCTAATCCTGCAGCAGCTCCTGCACCAGCTCCTGCTTCAGCTCATACTCCCACTCCTGCACCAGCTCCTGCTCCTGCTCCAGCTCCTGCACCAGGACCTGCTACAGTTGCTGCACCAGCTGCTACTCCAGTTCCTACTCCTGCTCCAGCTCCTGCACCAGCTCCTGCACCAGTACCTGCTACAGTTCCTACTCCCACTTCTGCTCCAGCTCCTACACCAGTCCTGCACCAGTACCTGCTCCAGCTCCTGCTCCAGCTCCTGCTCTAGTCCTGCACAAGTACCTGCTCCAGCTCCTGCTCCAGCTCCTGTACCAGCTCCTGTACCACCTCCTGCTCTAATCCTGCAGCAGCTCCTGCACCAGCTCCTGCTTCAGCTCCTACTCCCACTCCTGCACCAGCTCCTGCTCCTGCTCCAGCTCCTGCACCAGGACCTGCTACAGTTGCTGCACCAGCTGCTACTCCAGTTCCTACTCCTGCTCCAGCTCCTGCACCAGCTCCTGCACCAGTACCTGCTACAGTTCCTACTCCCACTTCTGCTCCAGCTCCTACACCAGTCCTGCACCAATACCTGCTCCAGCTCCTGCTCCAGCTCCTGCTCTAGTCCTGCACAAGTACCTGCTCCAGCTCCTGCTCCAGCTCCTGTACCACCTCCTGCTCCAATCCTGCAGCAGCTCCTGCAGCAGCTCCTCCTCCAGCTCCTACTCCCACTCCTGCACCAGCTTCTGCTCCAGCTCCTGCACCAGCTCCTGCACCAGGACCTGCTACGGTTGCTGCACCAGCTGCTGCTCCAGTTCCTACTCATGCTCCGGCTCCTGCACCAGAACCTGCTACAGTTCCTACTCCCACTCCTGCACCAGCTCCTGCACCAGTAACTGCTACAGTTCCTGCACCAGCTGCTGCTCCATCTCCTACTCCAGCTCCTGCATCCGCTCCAGCTTCTGCACCAGCACCAGCTCCTGCACCAGTACGTACTCCAGCTCCTGCACCCGCTCCTGCTCCAGCTTCTGCACCCGCTCCTGCTCCAGCTTCTGCACCCGCTCCTGCTCCAGCTCCTACTCCAGCTCCTACTTCAGGTGTAGAGGGACCACTTCACATCAGGCTTTAATTGTCATTGCCTCCGGTCCTACACTTTTCTATCTACAAATCCTTATTTGTGGGTGATTTGGACTCATTAGTACAATGGCAGTACGTTAACACTACAATACCCATGATGTCAATATGTGATTACACAAATGTTGATTGATAAGCTTTTATTCGATATGCAAGATATCTTGTAAGCGTACACAGAATACAGCCATTTACAAATCTACATAAAACATCATTTTAAAAAAAAGCAATATTAAATGCACATTTAAAAAGATAAAAGGACATGTGATGCCAAAGATAAATTAGCTAAAAGTGAATTAAACCGCTACTGACAGTCTCTTGCATCGAATCAACCAAAACTGTTTTAAAAATTTGGCTATACCACATACAATAGGGGGGGAAGTATCCGTCATTAGGATGCGCAGGGCTACTAGATAACTACGTGTGCCCATATTGCGGCAAAGGGGTTTAAGCCAAAAGCTCCTGGGCTTTTTATAGTCCGGACATTTGAATAGGATATGCGTAATGGTCTCTATCCTAGTGGGACAACATGCACAATAAGGGGACGTGTGAGCACCTGATTTCCACTTTGATACCAGAGCCCCAAGTGGAAGGGAGCCCACTCTAAATTTAAAATACAGTGCTCGGTCAACTGGAAGAGTAATTAGGTCCAGATAAGGCTCGAAAACTACTGCATCTTTTACTATTAAAAAGGCAGCTGTGGACTTGCAATGATCCGGGTTTATAACTAGCTGTTCCGCAACCCAATTCCAGTATTGTCTCTTCAACACCTCTTTTTTTTTGGTGGAGCCGATCTTGATAACCAACAGTCCCCCAGTCCGATTTCCTCCAGAAGTTTTTTAGTATCTCTCAGCCATCTAATTTTTGCCCAACCGCCCAGGCTCATTATCTCCGCCAACCCATCAGCATACGATTTTAACTCTTCACCCCTCTAGATACGTGTCCATGGAAGGAGTGGGCGAAGCCGGGCTTGGTTTTTAATGTTCTTACAGCCTGTGTCCAACAGCACAGGTACTGATGGGGTGCTCAGAGGGATGGCGATTATGGATTTTAGGAGCTTACTCTCTACTGTTGCCAAGGCGTCCAGACAGCAATGCCCCCACAGTTCGGCCCCATACAAGGCTGATGTTACTACCTTAGCCTTGTAAATGTCAATTACTGGGGTAAGCGACCTCCTCGGTGATGACCGGAATTCCCGCAGGAGGGCTCCTCCTACTCTCTTGTGGTCGAGGACCATCTTAGCAATGTGAGGTGACCAGTTCATGCTATCCGTAATCCGAATTCCAAGGTAGTCAAATTCGGATACTTTCTCCAAGGCAACAGAATTAAGAATAGGTGGGCGGCCCAGTTTCCTTGGAGGATTTAGGACTAAGAACTTAGTTTTGTCCACGTTGATTACTAGTCCCTTTGCAACACAGAAATTCTGGAAACGGGTTAACAGTTTCTGGAGGCCTTGCGGAGTCTTAGAGATCAAGAGCGTGTCGTCCGCAAAAAGCAGGGTGGGGATCCGCACTCCTCCGAGACAGGGGGCGTCGGCTGGTTCTTGCTGGAGATATTCCACCACCCCATTCACATATAATGAGAAAAGGGTGGGCGCCAGAACGCATCCCTGCCTCACACCCCTAGACACTGGTATTTTCTCTGTTAGCTCTCCATTTCTTCCCCAGCGGACCTGAGCAAAGGTATGGGAGTGGAGGCTAATGAGGAGGGACAAGATGTAAGGAGGCAATCCCAGCCCATAAAGCACCCTCCATAACTCCTCCCGGGGGACTAGGTCAAAGGCAGTCCTCAGGTCTATAAAGGCCAGATATAGACTGCCCTTGCCTAGCTCCACCACCTTCCACCCCAGAAGTGCCAACCTAAACACCTGCTCTATCGTCCCCATTCCTGCCCGAAAACCTGCCTGGAAGTCTGATAATATTTTATTTTCCTCCACCCAATGGAGAATCCTACCAAGTATAGCTTTTCCTGCTATCTTTTGGGTGGAGTCTATCAGGCTTATTGGGCGGTAGTTCCCCGGGGTTTCTCTGCATCCTTTTTTATAGATCAGGACCACCACCGCCCCCTTCCAGGAATCGGGCACTGGCCCTCCCATCATAATGTCATTAAGGAGAGCTGCAATAACCCTTCCCCACTCCACTGGGTGTGCCTGCATGAGATCGCCCGGTAGGCCATCTGGACCTGCTGCCTTGCGGGGGCTACCCACCCAATTACCTTTTCGATCTCTAAAGGTGTAAAGAGATTATAGGTATGGGGTTCGGATACTAGTGGGGAGGTCACCCTACCATTTAGTTCCCCATCTGCCGGGAGGTATAAAGCCCCAAAGTGTTTTACCCAGCTTTGTGGGGGATATTACAGGGTCTCGTGGTTTCCTCGGGCCTGTTCCGGGAGCCTACAAGGTTCCAGAAGGCCCTTGAGTCTTTACTTTTGCCACTGGTCCTCCCAAAATTTCTCTTCCCACTCCATCCTGGCAGTTTTAAGGGATCTATTGTAGGCCTTCCTGGCTTCCAGTATACCGCTATGGGATTTATGCTTCACTGCCTCAACAAGCCTTGTTTTATGTAACCTACATGTTTGAGTATACCAACCATCACCTAGCTTTTTACGTCGGTTATTTCCTGGCTTGCTAGAAGGGATGGTAAAGACATTTGTCAAAGCCTCTACTAGAGAGACAAAGAGCCCACTCACCCTACCCACCCCTTCCGAGAGAGACCCCAGAGTTGTCACTGCTTGGTTTAAGAGGGTTGAGATTTCTCCCACCCTTTCCTCAGAGAGGACCAATTTAGCCCATTTTAGGCGTCTTCCACAGAGAGAGACTACAGACTCATCGGGGGGGAGCTAATACGGGGTTAATAGGACCCTTTTTTGCAAGGCACCACCACTGGGCCATGGTTAAGGAAAGTGGGTTGTGGTCACTTTCAATCGTCGGGACCACAACCATGTCCCTCACATGGTTCCAGAGACATACATCTAGTAAGATATAGTCTATTCTAGAGGTGTGCCCTGGTCTATTATAAGTGTGGGCCCCCCCCCTGTCCGAAATTGTCCTTCCATTCACTGCCCTTACGTTTAGTTCAAGGCTCAGGGAGTATAGCTGTAACGCCACTTCTGACCATCTCCTAATGGGTGGAATCTCTAATACAGGGATCCCTATCCTAGTGTCCTCCTCGTCCTGGTCAAGAGCAACGTCCGAGCCCAATGGCTCGAACGTACAATTCATGTCACCCGCGACCAGGATACATGACTTGTGTGGAGTTTTATTCAAAAGGGTCTCTAGGAGAGATAATACAGAGGACTTCCTCCCGCCCTTAGTCCCTCTGGCGTAGACGTTATAGACATTTAATACTATTCTTCCCCTTTGGTCTCTTAAAATAATATTTTGGATATCCGGACAGCCTGTCTGTGGCTCCTCTATTCTGCAGTCTAGGGAGGCTGCTACCCATATGAGCAGGCCGCCCGAGGGGCGTCCTCTCCCTGTTTCCGAGGTTAGCGCAGGTACAGAGTAGGAGGAGAATCCCACCCTGTGTACCGACTCCAAGCTCCAGGTCTCTTGGAAGATGCATAAGGAGTGCTCATCAACCAAAGCATTCCAATCTGGGAGGGCCAACTTTTTTGCGATCCCTGCGACATTCCAGCTGAAAACCTTAAAAACTAGGTCCGTCACAGCTGATGTGTCACTGGTCGCGAGAACACTACTGTCTGTTGGCCTCACAGAAGGAACTTGCAAATAACCATCTAGGGGAATGGGCAGAGAGGCTACGAACCCACTAGCGCTTACAGTTGAGGGTGAGGTAGTTCGGGATGGTGATGCTACCATTGGGTCTATTCTGTTCACAATTGCTTTAACTGCAACTGCATCTGTAAATTCCCTTGAATCGCGCTCCTCCAGTCAGCCGCTCCCTGGCACCCACGGAGGGTGCAGCCCGTTGCCCCCAAGGCCCCCAGCCCAGCGTGTATCCCAGTTTTGGCAAAAACCAGGGGTACTGGGACCCTCCCATGGCGACATAACAATTTGCCTTGGGTAGAAATAGGATAGGTCCACTACTTTAACCCCTGCTGAATCCATGTTTTTTATAGGACTACAGATGGAGCTCACTACTCTGGGGTCTTGAAAGTTTATTATTATACAGTCCCCCTCCTGAGTTTTTTTCCCCTGTCCTACCCACCCTACTCTGCAAACACTTAGAATAAGCCCGTCCACACCAGTTGGAATTGGCTTGTTTGACTTTAGCCAGTGGATGCACTTATTCTTAAGAGATTGGTGGCTCTCCAACTGGCCTTCCTTCAGAGGGGGAACATTTACCAAAACAGCAACAAATGGTTGGCAGTCTGGCGGGAGGTTTACAGGGGGAATCCGGCGTGTGAAATTTCGAGGGGCCACTGTGGTAACAGCTGGGGCTATAGATTGGGGAGCAGTTTTGGTGACCTTCCCTGTCGCTGTTCCCTGAGCTTTATCTTGTAAGCCAGGTATTTGGCTAGCTTTTGCTTTACCTTTGCTTGCCTGGGGCTGCACTTGTGGAAGTGGCTTAGGTGTAGTTTTGGCAGCCTCTATGGGTGTTGGCATTCCCTTGGGGTGGGGCACTACTTTAGGTGGGGAAGGAATTCTAGATGCTAGAGCTTGCACTCTACTAGTTTCAACCTTTTTTGACCTTTTTGGGGGATTGGAATCTACCTGTGGTGGTAAGGAAGCTGCTGGGGGCGCACTCCCCTTTGGTACCATGTCCTGGTTATCACTCACTCTTTTTAGCTGTTTAAATGTAGTTTTAAGTGAGTAGAACCCGTCGAGGGTTGATTGCTCTAGTTTATCTATTCTAGCCCCCAGGTCCTTAACCTGAGTCAGTAAGGGCATCAAGAGACTATTTACCCTCTCCAAAATGGTATCAATAGGAACGGAATCGATAAACTTGGGGACATTATCAGTACTATTTCAAGTAGGTGGGCAGTTATTTAAACCCATATGAGAGACCACAGCATCCCCCTCTTCCTCGGCCTTATCCTCTGGGAGCAGGCCCTTTGCGTCTTTCCCGCTTTGGCCAAGGGGCTTTCTTGTTCTTTTGTAGAGTGCGGCCTGTCTCACCAACCTGCCCTTTTTAAGGTTACCTGCCTTTTTGCTTTTAGCCCTTTTATTCTGCCTACTTGCATCAATTACAGGTACAGAAGGCACCCCGTCTGAATTTACTGTAGTGGGGGTGGGCGGTATTGACAGTAGTGGCTGAGTTACACAAATGTAAAGGACGTGCGCTCCTCTGGGTTGATCCAAGATGTGATTGAAAGAACAGTTGAGGGAGGAGCAGACCCAAATAAGCCACTGGTTGAAGGCGGCTGAAGCAAAGCTAATCCTTTGTACAATGTAAACATTAGGTCTTTCAGGCAGACATGCTGCTCGGCTAGACATAAAAAGATACTTTCAGTAGTGTGTCAGTGAAGCTGTCAATTCATCATCGGAACTGGCAGGAAAGGATTGCTTGACCCACTGGGGCACCGGCAGCCATCTCTGCATCCGTGTGAAAACCTGCTGCCAGGCAAGGTCCTTTGGCTCCAGACAGACCTGCTCAGGCAGCCCCCCACCTCCTCCCCCCCCCCCCCCCCCCGATAAGACCCCAAGACACCTGCTGCAGGGTGCTTCATCTTGTACAAGCCCAATCATGTCTCTGAAGATAACATTGCGAAAATAATCAAAAGTCTTAAACCCTTTGCAGCTTCAGCGATTCCTGCAATGAGAAAACCATCAGACTGTGCCAGACAGCCATCACACTAATCATTTCGAGATTTGTCAATACAACCTTCACCTCCTGGTGGCTCCTCAAGAACGAAATCAGACTTTTTGCTGCAAAGAAGCAGAGGACCCAGAAATCCTGTCAAACTACCCTAGAGCTCTGATTTACTGTTGCTTTGAAAATATGTTTAAATCGGCAGGTAGTATGCAATTGTTTGAACACGCGTCTGAAAATGAATGAATGTAGAGTTATAAAGTGTGCAAGACTTATAACAGGAGACTTCATGGCGCTATCTTCTCAAGGTGACTCAGCAAAAGAGCTGGGACTTGAGTGCTTTACGAAATGATTCAATTTGACGCAGAGATAGAGGTGGAGCAGTACAAACTGAGAGCGTAGCCGCAGAGAAGGCGGAAAGTCCTCCTCTACTTCCTTTTGTAGTTTGGAACAACCAACAGTTAGTGAACCTGAGTGTAGGGGACAGTAAGGGGAGAAATGTATCTCACGGCACACATTTTGTAAAAAGAAAAGAGCCAGTTCCACAAGTGGCTCTATGTGTCAGGATCAGCGACTCGACTCGGATATGGTGGGAAATTGATAACCAAAGAGGGCTACAAAGGACCTGAGAGACCCTATTGAAGGTTCTGAAGGGGAGGATGTGCTGGACTGCCATAGGCTACGCACCTCCTGTGAACAGAGGAAGCCAGAGGGCTCCCGTAGCAGACATCGATATACTCAAGATAAGCTAGTCTTCCAGAGATAATGAGCCTTGTTCCACACAACTGATGTGATCTGGGCTGGGATGAAAGGGACGATGATCATTATGAAGGTAATAGGATGAGACTACTGAGTTGGGCTAAGGGGATAGATAAAGTTCTTTGTCCTGTCAGAAACCCAGGATTGTGATCAAATTGTCAGCTGGCGACGGCACATCCCCCACACAGGTAGGCTACATTTCCCAGGACCCAAGGGATTTCAGTCTAAGCGTCATCATTTCCATTTTGCTTGGATGAGGCTAAAGGATTATGAAATTCATCCAGTGATGGATGATGGCTAGACAAACATCCCTCCATTAGAGGAAAACATCCCCAGCTGGTTCATTGTATCTCAGAATGATCTGAGTATCTTTCAGTACAGGAAACTAGGGACCTAATGTCCAATGACCCCTCTCCAAAGCAGCATATGCAAATTTGCACCCAACTGGTTTGCGAGTGGGGTTGCAATTTATGATGTGACGTTGTACTGATCAATCACATCAACAAATGCACATTTGCTGCATAAATATTGGACAGGTCACAATTTGCAAAACCATGTGAAGGGCTGTGAATGCGAGGATAGTGGCCTAGAAAGGACAGCAGACGACCATCTTTGCATTTCCTTTCTAGAACAGGAAGCATTTTTTGGAGCTTGGAGCAACCCATGTCCATCAAAGTGACGTGGGCTGCCCTAAAAATGATTCTTATTTAAGAACACATTAGATAGGGCAGCAGGCAGTTTTTCTCCACACAACTGTCAGCTTCCCTGCTATCTTATGTTATGGTATGTTATGTTATTTTATATATGAGATGTATTTTTAAAGCGCACTGTCATCCTGGTGCTGAGCAGGTGTGTGTGCCTGGCCCTGCCTAGAGTAAGTTGAATACTTGAAAATCCAGGTCTTCAGCTTCTGACGTAAATCAAGAAGAGAGGAAGAGGCTCCGAGTGGGAGGTTGTTCCATGCTTTAGGAGTGATGCAAGAGAACGCTTGTCCCCCTGATCTGGCTCTGTTTAGGCGTGGGATAAAATTCCTCTGGAGCGGAGGTCTCTGGGTGGTCGATTGAAGAAGATGTGACTGTCTAGGTAGGTGGGGCCTAAGTTGTCTAGTGCCTTGAAAGTGTGAATTAGGAGTTTGAAATTAGTGCATTTGCGTATTGGGAGCCAGTGTAGCTCCCTGAGGTGTGTTGTGATGTGAGGTCTGTGTAGGAGATTGAGGATGAGTCTGGCTGCCGAGTTTTGGATGGATTGTAGTCTTCTAGTGAGATGCTTGGTAATCCCGGTGTAGAGGGTGTTTCCATCGTCCAACTTGCTGGTGACTAGGGCTTGAGTGAGCATTTTTGTTGTGCTACATGGGAGGCATTTGAAGGTCTTCCTCAGCAACTACAGGGCCTGGAAGCAGGATACAGTGGCGGCATTGACTTGTGCAGTCATGTCCAGTTTGCTGTTGATGATTATTCTGAGGTTCCTGTGCTGGGCAGTGCTGGATGTGGGTTACGGTCTGAGTTAGGCTGCCCACTACTTAAAGGCCCATGCTGAGGTGTTCTTGTCGAAGATCACTACTTCTGTCTTATCAGTGTTGAGCTCGGAACAGTTGGCTTTCATCCAGTTAGTGACTTCGATCATACAGGCGGTAAACTAATTTTTGGTGTTGTGAGTCATGTCCGAGTGGGAGAGTAGGACTTGAGTGTTCTCAACAAAGGAGCGTATGTTGATGTCATGTGCGTAGATTGCTTTGGCCAGATGGATCATGTATGCATTAGAGAGAGTGGGGCTGAGGGATGTACCTCGAGGCAGTCCGCAGATCATTTTGCAGATGCCCAAGGAGTACGGAGCCAGGCTGACAGCTTATGTTCTATACATTAAAAAGGAGCAGATCCAGTGGAGAGCGGTCCTTCGATGTTAATCTCATGCATGCACCTGATGAGGATCAGGTGTGAGACCTTTAGGCTGCCAGACGTGATTCGGGACAGTCTATCTAGAACAGCATCCCCTTTCACATCAGTTATCACCTCTTCGAGGTATTGATAACTTTCCAATCATTTGAAAACTCAGTTACTATTGCAAAGCATCAATACTTTATTTCAATCAGAATCTTATAAAGCGCGCCTACTTGCCCGTGAGAGTCTCAAGAGCTGCTGGGGCTGGGTCTGCGGTTCAGTCAAAAAGCCAGGCCCTGAGGTTCTTCCTGAATTGCGGTAGTGATGGTGAGTGTCTGAGGTACAGAGGCAGGAAGGTCCTGATCTTCGCAGCGAGGTATGCGAAGGAACTTGCTCCAGTCTGCATAAACAGGAGTGAATATAGGCAACACATCAGCTTAAGTCGGATATGTTAGGTATTTTATTTACCTTTGTTTTCAAAGCTTTTCATCAAAAAATCATAACTTCTCATGGCAGAGAAGGAACACTACACATATAACAAATAAATACATTAACAACAATACAGTATTTACAACGTGAACAAAATCACAAAGTGAATCATACAAAACAACTGTACCAATTTCAGGATGTTCAAAAAAAGGTGCAAGATAAATTTTTGAATATCCTGAAATTGGTACAGTTGTTTTGTATGATTCACTTTGTGATTTTGTTCACGTTGTAAATACTGTATTGTTGTTAATGTATTTATTTGTTATATGTGTAGTGTTCCTTCTCTGCCATGAGAAGTTATGATTTTTTGATGAAAAGATTTGAAAACAAAGGTAAATAAAATACCTAACATATCCGACTTAAGCTGATGTGTTGCCTATAATCAAGGGCTAATGGAATGAGTGGGGTGGCAATTTTTGTTGCATAAAACTATTCACAAGGTCCAGCCTTCCCCATTGTACAAGGACCTAACTCCTTCCTTCTTTAAAAATAAACAGGAGTTAAAGCATGAGTGGGAATGTTATGAGCAACTTGTAATCAGGACATAGTAGCTATACCACTGAATATATCACTACTTACGCACTGAAGGATTCCAAATTCAATTTTATTGGTGTATTAATTACTACTTAGTGTATTTAGGCAAATCTGATTCTTCTGTACTGATTTATTTCCCTACCACACTAGGTCTATCTCAAATAATTTAATAGACCACCCATAAATAAGGGTGAGTATTTAATTACTAATTTGCTTTTCATGAACTTGGATCCACCTTCAATTTTATGATGAACAGGTGATTTTGCAGTACAGTTTTTTTCCCTGTCTTTGACCAAATCTGCTTCTCTTTGAACCAACCTACTCCTAAAATCGTCTTTGGTCTATAATTTGGCAATCTAAACAAACTGTAAAAAGAACTCCAAAAAAGAATGAAAATGGTGTAATACACATCCTTTCAAAGTGAAAAATGTGTACAAAATGACTTCAAAATATAATCGTAGTACCAACCGATGTTCTCATAGAGAGCTTGTGAAAAAAAATACTGTGGCTCAGCATTCCGTTTGGTAAATATTTTAATATATGTATGTTTGTAATTGGTTTTGTATAGCGCATAAATCACCTATAGGTCTCATAGCGCTGCAGAGAGATCAGATAGAGAGGAAGAAGAGAGGTGTGAAACATCTTGGTCAGAATAGCCACGTTTTCAGGTTTTTCCTAAATGATTTATGATTCGGATCACATCTGATGGATAGAGAAAGTGTGTTCCAGGTGGCGGTGCCGATTTTAGAGAAACTTCTGTCTCCATTTCTGACTGTACGGACCGTAGGGATTTTTAAAAGATGTTTATTGGATGATCTAGGAGTTCTTCCTGGACAATAACCTCTGAGCTTTTGCATCAGGTACTCTGGACCTTGTCCATGCAGAGATTTGTGGACCAGGCAGCAGACTTTAAATTTAATACGTTTTCTGATTGGCAGCCAATGTAGTTTTGTCAGGCATGGGGCTGAATGGGTGCGGGGTGGAAGATCAAGGATCAGCCTGGCTGCGCATTCTGAAGAGTCTGAAGCTTGGTTAAGGAGCTTTCATTAACATCCGCCAATAATAAATTACCATAATCCAAGCGACTGATTATTAGCCCCTGTGCAAGGGGTTTGCGTGATGCCAGCGGTATCCATTTGAAGACCTTTCTAAGGCTGCGCATCAGTCCAATGCTTGTGTGCACGGTTTTATTTATGTGGCAGGCCTTGGACAGTTAATCGTCAATGGTTATACCTAGGTTTCTGATGGTGTTTTTTGGTGCCGGGCAAGAGCCTAGAGACGTGGGCCACCATTCATCTGTCCAGATTTTGTTTACCATACCAAATAAGATGATTTCAGTTTTTCCGGCATTTAGCATGAGGTAGTTATTTGTCATCCATTCTTTAACTGACATCATGCACTGTTGAAATCTGTGTTTAGTGTCTATGGGCCCGATTCACAGAATTAACTTAAGACTCAATCCTAAACTTACTACTATTTTGATATTCACAGAATGCACTTACTACTTTTGGCAGTCATAGAATGAACTTACTACTTTTGGTATTCACAGAAGTTAGGATTTTGTCTTAAGTTTGTTTTAAGACTAACTAAAGACAGACTTAAGACAAACTTAAGACAGACTTAAGACAGACTTAAGTTAGGATTTTGTCTTAAGTCTGTCTTAAGTCTGTCTTAAGTTTGTCTTAAGTCTGGCTTTAGTCTGTCTTAAGTCTGTCTTAAGTTTGTCTTAACACCTTAGCTGCTTTGGAACGTCCAGCTCCAGTGCTGAACGTTCCATTGCGCAGGTGCAGTTGGAACGTCCAATGGCCGACGGCAGCACTCCCGAGGTAGTGGTGCCGTCGGTCGCTGGGGTTAAGAGGGGTTAAGACAAACTTAAGACAAAATCCTAACTTCTGTGAGTACCAAAAGTAGTAAGTTCATTCTGTGAGTACCAAAAGTAGTAAGTTCATTCTGTGAATGGCAAAAGTAGTAAGTGCATTATGTGAATACCAAAATAGTAGTAAGTTTAGGATTGAGTCTTAAGTGCATTCTGTGAATCGGGCCCTATGGGATTAGGGCCGAGAGTGATTAGAATCTGGGTATGATACTGTGTCGAACCCATGATCTTTTATTATCTTGGTCAGTGGAGACAGGTAGATATTGAATAATGTTGGGATTAATATAGAGCCCTGCGGGACGCCTTTGTCGTTTTCGACATGGTCAGATGAAAAAGGACCTATTTTAACCCTAGATTTTCTTCCCGAGAGGTAGCTCTGGATACACCTGTGGGCTAGACCCTCGACACCAAACTCACCCAGCCGTTCCTAAAGAATGCTGTGTGAGATTGTGTCGAAGGCCGCCGACAGGTCCAGCAAGATCAAAATGGCTGATTGGTTTGCATCCAGTGCCATGCGGATGTTGTCTACTACCTCCAGGACGGCAGTTAAAGACTTTATGAACCCTAAAGCTATGATGTTAACATGTGCACCTACATAGGAGATTTCTATCAATCTATCTATTTTTTATAAGAATTTTGCCAAGAAATAGCCCCAGGAGAATTGTCTTGAAACCCTCATTCCATTTACTCAAGCGGATATTTTTTCCATATTGACCATCAATAAACCTAGATCTCCATAAGAATCCTGCCCACCCTGTTTCTTCTAAATGGCATTCCAGATCTTAGGGCCGATTTAGACTTTGGAGGAGAAGGTACTCCACTGCAATGGCAACGGAGTACCCTCTGTGCCAAAGCGAAGTTCCAGGGCCGGCTTTAGCGCTGGTGGGGCCCAGTGCGACAATCTTTGTATGCGCCCCCACCCCATGACCAGGGCCGGACTGTGAATAGAAACCAGCCCTGGCAAACTGCTCAGCCGCACCCCCTCCTCTCCTCTCCCCTCCCCTCCCCTCCCCTCCCCTCCCCTCCTGGGGTTAGGGGGAGTGCAGCCGAGCAGTTTGTGTGGGCCAGTTTTGGCCGATTTTGTTACAGGGGGGCGATACTGCCGACCTCTGGTAACAAAAAAATGGCCCCCCAGGGGCCCAAAACCGGCACCCACCCTAGCGACCTACCGGGGAAATGCCCAGCGCCCGCTATGGTCAGTCCGGCCCGGCCCATGACCTTCTCAGATTTTCGTACTACCACGGAGCAAAAGTGCCCCTCATCTCTGCAATCATAAGTTAATGCTAAACAGAGCACCCCCCCTGAGGTCGGCGCCCCCATCCGCAGGTCAGTACCCTGTGCGGCTGCACCTGTCGCACTGCCCTAAAGCTGGCCCTGGGAAGTAATGCCCACTTTATATGGAGTTGAGTGGCAATTCATTATGTAGACGGCAGAGACTGCTACCTCTTCTCCTCCTACACACACCTCTAACAACCCAACACAGTAAGGGCCGTCAGAGGTCCGGCCGTTTGTTTAGCTGTCCTACTAAGAGTGGGTGCACACATGGGCAGTTTTCACTGTCTGCCACCACCAGGTAAAAGAACAGAACGACCCATGGCCCTGCGCCCGAGTCACATGACAGGTGTATGCAGCTAACGAAAGAGAGGATGGCCAATGGGAGGCTGACTCCTGACAGCACCACTGGATCAACGAGGCCGCCGCCCCTCAGATGGTGGTCGCAGTGCATAGGGCGGCAAGGAGGGGCGAGTCTTTCTTCACTCTTCTTCCCTGAATCCCGAGTCCTTGGGCTCCGAGGCACCTGCAGACATTTTCTTTCCCTGCACTTCCCGAAGGCAAGACGCCGATCAGAGCGAGCCTGCAGTGAGGAGCGGAGGATGGAGATGACATCTCCGGCTGGCGGATAGAAGAAGATGCAGACCATCAAACATCAGCTGACCAATGGTAAGTGTATTGCTGTGGAGCTTAGAACCCGGCCGAACCCCAAGGGAGAGCCCTGAAGCCTGTGCTCTTTCTTTACACTCGGTTTACAAGTATGACATGGCTGCATTTAGGGCAATGAATTTAAAAGTGCAGTAGGAAGCATCTCTGCAAGCAGATTTACTATTTTAGCATTCTGGTACTTAGGTGATGGTTTAAAAGTGAGACATCCAGCAAAACAGCATATAGGTTTATGTTTGCGACCTTACTCCGCCTGCTCGCGGAATTCTGTAGAATTTGGCGGACGGAACCTCCGCGAGCTCCACCCAGGCTTACCTGTAACTACAGAGGCAACTTGGTTCCAACCTTCCCTCGTTAAGAAAGTGAAGCAGTTTCTTTATGGAAGATGATTTTAGAACAATTGTTCAAGCCGTAGTCCTCTTCCATCTGGACGGAGGCAGGTGTCTCCCAGTTCCCACTGCAGCATCCAAGGAAGGTATGCTGCACTCAGCAGCAGGGCTTAGCAAGGCTCAGATGATATCACCACATTAATCTCTACTGTGGTTCCCCTTCCTGCCAGATAATCTACATGATGCATAGCAGCCAAGTTTTTAGTCTGCTTATGCGTGACATGTCAATGCATTCAGTGTACTTCTGTGCAACATTTCAATGTCTCTTGTGTAGCACTTTATTGTGGGTTGTGCAAAGCAGTCAAGTTTGCATAATGAGACACTGTTCAGATATTACTGCCTCTTGTTCAATATTATGGTCTAAGTAAGACATTGAATCTGTGGCAAGGCTGCTGTAGTTCTTATGCAAGGTTACTAAACTATGGGCAGCACTTATATCATTTAGGTATACGGCAACACAGCAAGGCTCCTTGCTGTGCTGCCTTACGCCAAAGTGAAAGGGCAGGGATGCACTGTATTTAAGCAATAGTGTGCATTTATGTTTATTCTGCCTGCACTGGCCCATTTTTGCAGCCTAGTGCCAACTTGGGCACCCTCGCACTATGGTGCACGGTTGCCTCTGTTGCACGCAGGATTGTTTTTGTGCAGAAAGGGGTACCTTCCCGCCTAAAAACAATCCTGGGAGGTGTTTTCCTCTTTCTATGTGGGCTGCCAATGCAGCCCACATGGAAAGAGGAGAAATCGAGGAGAAATAAAGATATTTCTCCTCATTAGGCCTCACCTCGAATTTGACACTTCCCCCGGGTTGACATCACTTTGTATATCTGGGACAGCATCAAAGTCCATGGCTGCTGGGAACCCACTACAACGCCCATAGAGCGCACTCATAACGCAGAGTAAGGTGACTCAGCGATTTGCACTGCTTCCCCTGACTCATGATTCATGAGGCCACTCAAAGCTCCACACAGGGCGGCGCGTGTGGCTTCAGAAATCTGTATGACAGCCCCGGGTACCGAATTTACAACTTTACCTGATGCAAAAGTGACGCAGGCTCTCATAAATAAGCCCCTAGGTCTCTTTTTTTCTCATGAGCATCCCTTTTGCATTCTGGGAGTGTTGAACCCATTCTCTATCACATAATGGGAAAAGTTTGAGGTGGTTTGAGATGGCAGGAGCACCCAAAACACATATGGTTCTTAGCTAAAAGGCAGGGTGGGCCAAAGCTGTCAGATATCAAGCCACGCCCATATGGCAGCTATTTCATGGGCCTATCACACCAGTGCCTGGCTGCCAGCTCCTGCTTTTAATGATTTGTATAGATAAATACAGAGAGAACTAATGTATTCCCTGTCTGTATTCATTGTTAAAAGTTCACAAATACCGAAAATTGGGCTTTTGGGAGGGACTGCCCGTGCTCTCTTTCATGACTTCCAGGACAACAGCGAATAGCTGGGCAGATAGAGAGCATGAGGAATTAAAAACACAGGGTAAGATTTTCTTACGTACATACATATGTTAGCATACATGTGTAGTATAAAGCTAATATTGACCAGTGGGTGTATTGTTATGTTACATTTGTCTGCTTCATTTACTAAAATACAACAGGAATCAAAGTAGAAGTACATGTTTATCAGTTTACTAAATATAGAAATATACAACTTTACGACTTCATTTATTTTAAAAATTCTAAATAAATATGGATGCATACCAATAAGATGGCCCAAAAATAAGTATGGATATATACTTTAGGAAATGTTAAATTAATAAATAGAATAAACTGGAAGCCCTATTTACACTCAAATATTTTAAATGAAATGTGTTCCTCATCTGTACATCAAAGTGATAGTCTTTTTGTATTTACCTGATTTTTGACAATCATTTGGCCTTGCAAAGTGCAATGGACCATACAACTGTCAAAAAATGTTTTTCGTGTTAGCACGAGACCAACACGTCAGCACACATAGGATTCTCCTGTTCTGTAAGGAACAGAAATGGTCTCTGACATTTGCTGCAACCTGGCTGGCACCATTAAGTCATGACAAGTTACCAGTTGTCCTGCCCAGCTTCCAAAAGTAACCCAATCATATGTGACACCTCCAACTAGTCACAGCGTTTTAACCACAGCATGCTGCATTCCAAGACATGCAGTTTTCTCTTTGTGTAAGGGCAGTTAAAAAGCCTAAACTTGTTGAACATGTTATAGCCAACCCTTTAGGCTATGCTTCCTGAATTTTCAAGAACATTACTTTAAGGACAAGCTACAGAGGGTTCTGTTGAAGCAAAACATTTTATTGAGGTATATAAATTAGCTTGCATAACAATTTGAAATCTTAAAAGACTATTTCTAGCCTTTGTGGTGAAAGTTGCAAGCAGCTATGAAATGCAGAGCTGCTCGAGTCTCTCCCCAAGGCCATCACCAAGTTGGGGCAAGTTCATGGCTGCAACATAGCTTTTCGAATGCTACAAGAAACCCACAGGCCAGGTGGGCTGATACCAGAATCTTATGCCAGCAAAGGCCCAGCTCTAATATATTGCAAAATAATTGGGAAAATGTAATCCATGATGCACAGCTATGCAAATGAGTTAATATAGATTTATCCACTGCCATAGCAGGTTATACCAACAATTAAAGACCTGCTCCACCGTTAAAGGCCCAAGCCAAAGGCAAGGGCCTTTAACAAGGGAGTGGGCCTTTAATGGCCAGTATAGCCCAGCCACGACGGGCACAGCTACGAGGGTAGAATGTTCTATATGCACAACTAAATGGCCTTTTGGAACCCAACGGGGTTGAAATCCCCCTCAGGTACGAACCCTCTGTTTCACTGCATTTGCTGTTAATGTTCTACAGCTAACAGTGCATGCAGGGCCACAGCTGCTGGCTGTTGAACATTCACAGCAAGAGCTAGAGGGCGGAATGTTCTAATTTATGAAACAAAGGTCTCATGGAGCTCGAGGGGGTTAACATCCCCTCAAGCTCTGTGAGTCCTCTGGAATGTTGATGCTCCAGACTTTTACCGGCCTTTAGAAGCCCAGAGCACTCTATTGCTTTCAATGGAGCGCTCAACATTCCAATGCTCTAATATAGCCGTATAGCCCGCCGTAGCGGGCTATACCGGTTATTAAAGGCACGCTGAATCCTTAAAGGCCTGAGCCGAAGGCGAGGGACTTTAACTTGACAGCGGGACTTTAATTGCCGATATAGCCCTGCTAGGAAAGGCTATAAGGCTATTAGAACATTCTGCGACTAGAGGGCAGAATGTTCTAACAAATTAAACAAAGGGTTCTCGAAGCTCCCTCGAGCTTCGAGAAGCCTTTGTAAAACATTAGAATGTTGCTCTGCGGGCCTTTACCGGCCCGTAGAAGCAGGAAGCACTCCATTGTCTGCAATGGAGCACTCAACATTCCAATGCTCTAATATTTCATAATGCAATTGTCATTGTGAATTATAAAGAGAAAGCATGCAGCCTAATGTGGGGTGTCTGCAGATGTTGCATTGGGTGTGTCTCCCCTTACTCCCACAGCTCCTACACTGCCAGGATCAGGCTTCTAAGCCTCGTGGGCAGCTCCAATCAGTGCTTCTGTCTGCAGGCTGCACATTGTTACCTCTGAACAGACTGAGGTGTGACAAAGCATACCGCCTGCTGCCAAGCTGCGTTTCGCACTAACACGTGGGTACGATGGTACCTAATATGAGGATAGACTTAGAGCTCTTTTATCGCGTGCCTGCACCATGTGGAGGGGGGCTACTGTCAGCTCACAGATCACCTCTCTGGTTACTTCTGCAATTAGGTGCCTTGCCGCAGTTGTGGTTTATCATTTTCACCTAGCCACACACCCCCTTGCGACACTGACCACATGATTCGCTCAGAGAGACTGAGACCCATTTTTATTAATTCTCTACCTTTTTATCTTACTACTGCCTTTTTAACTTACTACTGTAAAAAGAAAAAAACAACACAGACGCCGGTGCTCATCCCTCCCAGCCCGGCTCAAGTACGTGAGTCATAAGCTCTGGCCAGTAAGTTTAAAGTGATGGAATGTTATGTTGTTAACTAATTTGACCTTTTTCCTTAACAGATAAAAGAGCAAAGGAAAAGTTTGTGCACTTGTTGTCACGTTTGTTACCTATGACTAACGAAGAAATAGGTAATTGCTGGAGATGACAAAGGTTTGTATCTGAACCAGACACAAATTCCTGAAAAGGGCTAGAAAAAAGAGAAAAAAACTCTGGACAGCAGTACCAGCCTGGGCCCAGCCGGAACAAACCTATTTAAGGAGCGTGCTGGCTTTTTTTGGTAATTGCAGCAGCTTCTGGGGTGACTCACACTTTGGTGGTCCAATGGCAGCTATTATTACATGACTAATGTGTTTTAGTTTGGTGATGTGGACACCAGCACTTTAGTGCATTAGTCTAACCCCTGATGTGTTGTACTTGGCTGGGCTAAAGGTGACCTTTTAAAGTCCTCAACAACAAGACAGCAGCTCACCTCAGAAACACATTAGCCATCTCCGGGGGCCAGAACCAGGCCAGGAGCTTTCATATTCCTAGATTGGAGACAAGGGGTCTCCTTTATGAACATTTTAGCACCGTCAGAACATCACTTTATTAGTGTTCCGGTGGTGAAATGTGCCCTGGCATATTTACCAGGCCACTTACAGCCACTTTAAGTGGCTTTTTACTGCCTTTTAAATGTGTGCCCCTTTCACACAGAACACTGCTTGAAATGGGCGTTCCATGGGTGTTGCTGTGGGAGTGCCCACACAACATCTGTAGAATCTGAAGCATTCCTAGATTTATAAGAAATTGTAAACCAGGGAATGCATCAGAATCTAACTCAACCCCAGAGGTGGCGTTAGGGAGGAGAAATGTTTTCATTTCTCCCAGTTTTCCCTTTTTAGGTTTTTCCTGGCGAAAACGCTGCGAAAGCAGCGTTTCGCTAGGCGAAAACCTATTGAGTATAGTATGGGAGGCATGGACGTCCCCAGTCTTCCATTGGCTAGCTCCATAAATGGAGGCTAGCCATTGGAAGACGGGCCTGCCCGTCAATGCCGGACCAGATTCGGGGGCGTTCACGAGAATTTTTGGCTTTTGGCTACGTCAGTCTCGGGAATGCCCCCGAATCTGGTCTGGCATTGAAGGCACCCGCCTTCCTGCTCGGGCCGCGCTTTGAACGGGTGCGCAACGTTTTGCTGTGTCCCTGAGGCTAGTACGACTCCTAGTGTGTTGGACAATGTGTGCATCGTAGTCCTTATTGGTAAGAAGCTGAAGCGAGTGCACTAAGAACTGTACGTTGGGATGAGGAGAACTGGGCGCTTCGTATTCTGCATCCGAGCACCTGGGACACAGCCACACCCCTCCTGCATCTAAAGCCAGCCGGACGCGTCACCAGGTACGCCTCGCCCCCTTTGCTCTGGCCAGCGAGACTGTGCGCACCTTACCAGCCAGTAAGAGGCATATGCTGCAACCGCGCACTGAGAACAGTGCGCTTCTGATACGGTTGCTGGTACGCCTCATACCTGCCTTCCACAGTGTTCGCGTCGTACGCCGGCTCACGCGAGAAGCGTGAGCTTTAGTAGGGCACCTCCGTTGAAGCCGTACGGGACGTACGAGAGCGCTGCTTAGTGCACCAAGACCAGAGTACTGCACAATGGAACGAAACCTTGCCTTTTTTAAGACCTACAAGTACCTGTTAAGACCTGAACAACGGGATCAGGGAGATTAGCTGGTGTGAATGCTTTGTCCGGGCCCATTGTCCAAGAGTTTCACAAAATGTGCACCGTGCATGTATTGCATTTAAGTGCGTGGCTAATGCATTTTTTTCACTTGGTCTCGGTCCTATAGTTTCACACAATGTGCACCGTGCATGTATTACATTTAAGCTCATGGCTAATGCATTTTTTTCACTTGGTCTCGGGTTCTCATGGGGATACGCATGAGCCTGAGGGTTCAAACCTGTCAGCTGGCTTGATTTACTCTTCTTGCAGGTCCTTTTTAAACAACTAATTCATCACTCTACATTTTAGAAGCACGATTTTCCAATTCTAGCTCAGTATTGTGGACACCATTGTTTTAGCCCAAAATGGATGCAGTTTTGCTCAAGGAACAGTTTAATTCCCCCGCCCCTCTTCAAAACCCCCCCCGTTGCTATGATGAGGATTATTTTGCTAGAGCATTCTGGGACTGCAGATGTAGACTGCGGCAAAAATGTTGGTATGCACCTGGAAAAATTATTTCCCGGTCTCCTGCCTAAAATAAGATATAGTATTGTAGCAAATCAGTTAAACACCTTAAAATATAACAAAAACAAAAGCCTTCTTGAATATAATGATCCTCTTTTTGGTCATTTTGTAAATAATGGGCATTTTAAAATAGCCTCGTACCCCAAGCAGGCATCACCATGAAATCGATGATTTTTGATCTTCTGGTTAGCAAGCAACCTGGTGAGCTATTGCGGCAGCAGCAGACATGTTCCTGTCAGCTGAAAACGTACACATTGTTTTTGAGTCTGTCAAGATCCTATAAGCAGGTCATCTGATTTGAACATCTGCTCTGTAGATATTTAGCAGTGTTTCCCTCCATTACAATCACCCCCCCCTTGTTTTTGTGTCCTTCTGCCCTCTGTCTGCCTCGTGTTTTCTGCCAATCTGCCCTCCGTTACAATCATCCCCCCCTCGTTTTTGTGTCCTTCTTCCCTCTGTCTGCCTGGTGTTTTGTGCCGTTCTGCCCTCCGTTACAATCATCCCCCCCTCGTTTTTGTGTCCTTCTGCCCTCTGTCTGCCTAGTGTTTTGTGCCGTTCTGCCCACCCTTAGAATCACCCCCCCTCATTTTTGTGTCCTTCTGCCCTCTGTCTGCCTCGTGATTTGTGCCGTTCTGCCCTCCGTTAGAAACATCCCCCTCTCGTTTTTGTGTCCTCCTTCCCTATGTCTGCCTGGTGTTTTATGCCGTTCTGCCCTCATTTACAATCATCCCCTCCTCGTTTTTGTGTCCTTCTGCCTTCTGTCTGCCTCGTGATTTGTGCCGTTCTGCCCTCCGTTAGAATCACCCCCTCGTTTTTGTGTCCTTCTTCCCTCTGTCTGCCTGGTGTTTTGTGCCGTTCTGCCCTCTGTTACAATCATCCCCTCCTCGTTTTTGTGTCCTTCTGCCCTCTGTCTGCCTCGTGATTTGTGCCGTTCTGCCCTCCGTTAGAATCACCCCCTTGTTTTTGTGTCCTTCTTCCCTCTATCTGCCTGTTTTTTTGTGCCAATCTGCCCTCAGTTATAATTGTTTCCCCTCATTTTTGTGTCCTTCTGCCCTCTGTCTGCCTGATGTTTTGTGACGTTCCTCCACCTGAACTGAGCCCTTTAAAATAAGGCCATGCTCCAAAAAGTACCGCAGCCCCCTGCCCTGAACCATAAAAAACTGCCCCCTACCTCCGTGAAGTACTCTGACTCTGCTCCCTACCCTCCCTTGGCTCCTAAAACTGTCCCCTGCCATGCACCCTACAAAGCCTCGACTTAGTAAACTGTCCCTTCTCTGTGTGCTTCGAGGCTGTAAAATGTAAGCCTAGGCACAAATGGATGGTTGTATTTGTGGGGTAAAGTTTTATTTAATGTGATTTTATGTAGCGCAAACTTTACCCGAAGGTGTCAGAGCGCTTTACATAAGAACCAGTTGCCAAACCTAAGGACTTTGATTTACATGCGTTAAGTAAAAGATACAAACAGGAAAACAATTGAAATGTACTAGATGTAGTCACACAAAGAAGAGACTGTTGATTCTCGTTATATTTCTATATACATATAGAAGGGATATGAATAGATGTACTGCAAGAGTCACATAGGAATGTTAGAGTAGAAAGGTCTACTGCATATACTAGTGAATACAGTCATCTCTATATACAGAAATAATTAGTTATATTTAGAGGGGTCGGAGTGGGACACAGTGGGTGGATGGATGCATGATTGATGTATGCATGATGCATGGATGTATGGGTGGATGCATGGATGGGTTGTTGGTTGGATGGGTTGGTCGATTGCATAAATTGTTGAGGGATTGGCTGTATATATGCATCTATCCATCCACCCATCCATGCATCTATCCATACACCCATCCATGCATGCACCCATCCATGCATCCACCAACTCATCCATGCAAGCATTACAACAAGAGCCCGCAGCTCTCCTTCGTCTCTCCTCGCCCCCCTTCCCTGAGCCCGCAGCTCTCCTTCGTCTCTCCTCGCCCCCCCCTTCCCTGAGCCCGCAGCTCTCCTTCGTCTCTCCTCGCCCCCCCCCTTCCCTGTGCCCTGCCCTGCTATTGTAAATGACAATGCCATTTATTTATGTTAAAAAAAACTAAATAAAAATAATGTCAAGAGCAATGCCAATAGCTCTAACTTTAACAAAGGCAAAACCATTGCATTGTAAATGCTTGTTTATGTGTGCTGCAGAGAAAGAGGTAATCACCAGAATTGATTGATTTTTTGCAGGAAGGTGTGCGTTCCTGAATACAATCAATCAGCCCTGCAATGCAGGTTCTCTGGCACCATGGTGCACAGATACCTGCATTGGCGAATGGCAGCCCATTGTGCCACAGCACAGGGAAAATGAGAGGAATGCACTGTGCCTATAGATACAGCGTATCGTTGCCTTTTTGTTTTGACGTATGGCAGCATGGCAAGATTCCTTGCAGCGCTGCCTTAAGTCAAAACCTCATAAATGAGGCCCAAAACAAGAAATAAAAAAGGCATGCTTTCTCTGTTCATGCTGCCAGGGTCTGAACCTACCAACAGATCAGCAGCAACTTTCCTACAATTCAGAAAATAAGCTGAAAACACTCTATGCTTAACCTACCCCAGTGACAGTATCTTCCCAGGGGCTATGCCCCCTTTTAAGTGCCCTGTTGCTCTTGAGCTCGGGTCGAGCTATACAAATACATATATATAACATACAGCTGCGAACACAGCATAATTCCCATATCAATGTTTTAATAGAAAATGAGTGTTCTCAAGGTTTGGTAATGGTACAGCTTTGGAGACATTGAAGCACATTCTGTAAATGTAAATATAAATGTAAAGGACACTTTTATAGCGCACCTATCACTCCAAGGAGTATCTTGGCGCTCAAACAACCAGATGACAAGGTTGAGGGAAAGAGATCAACTCGATGGAGAATGCTTTACACTTTACACCAACGCTCTGCAGGCCACATCTGTAAGAGAAAACACCCAGGTTTTTAAAGCTTTCCTAAACTGAGTTTCGTGGGACAATCACCTAAGGTAAGATGGAAGCTTATTCCAAGCCCTAGCTAATTCTGAACTTATCTTCTTTTCAATGAATCATGGGAACAGCTATAGGAGGAACCGTGGTCTGGTGACCAAGCTGCTGACGTTGTCATGTGGCGACCTGGGTGTGAATCGAGCCGCAGCACTTAACTGAAAAGCATGCAATTCCGGACTATCACTTACTGTTTGGTGACTAAACTTTTACTACGTGAGATGCAAGTGTAAATGTATGTAATTCAGAGATGTAAATTCCCCAGCAGATGTACACAATTTTGCATCTTCTCCCACAACTAGCTGCCACCGTAATGTACAGTGTACAGTTCCTCACCAACTAGGCTGGCCCTGGCGCTACAACTACCAATATATGGAGGTTTTTAAATTGTGGACACGTATTCTACCAATGCTCCAGGGGTGTCATTCTCCCTGTGCATTCTTGGCGAGCCATCTCGGTTTGCAACAGCCTCCTAGAAGCCCTGCTACCATTTTTTTATCCCAGTGCATGCTACACGCCTTTAGGGTTATATATAGGACCCAATTGGCATTGCTCTTGCACCACTTAACGAGGTTCAAGAGTGACGCATACATTAAGTCAGATTTTTGAAGCCATGCAAAGCCATTTAGCGTAGGTTTCAGTGGCTCTAAAAATATGTAGAGATGCAGCACAAATCGCTGTATTGCATTAGTCTACCCTGGGTAGGCGTTCCATGGGCTATGCACACCCCCCGAGTCCCGCCCCTACTTAGGAGAGCCGATTGGAATCTACCCTTGGCATTCGCAGGCTGACGACCCTGTGGCAGGGGGTCTCCGCCTGTAGCTAAGGAAGTAGCAGCAGCATTCACAATACGGAAAGTGACATTGCAGGATCATTTTATCAGCACTTCGCCGCATCAAGCGCAGAGGAGCGCTTTTTAAATTCAGGAACTATTTCATGATCCTAGTCTCTCCCCCGGACTCCAGGACACCTACCTGATCACTCCTCCTGAGTGCACCGGCGGTCGGCTGAGCGCTGATCGCTTCAGCGGGCTCTCAGCGGCCGGGGCCGCCATCTTGGGCCGGGTTGCTCGGGTGAGGTGGTAGGCGAGGCCAGTGACATCACCGCCACAACCCGAGTTCCGCCCCTACTTAAACGGTCCATATGTGTCAGCGCAGCGGACGAGCGCAGCGGGCGCGACGAAGGCGCGCCGGAGTTGCGCCTGAGTTAAGTCCGTCTGCGCCCATCCGCGGCCGACCGGGACCCGGGCCCACCCCCCCTGGCCATTTTCTGAGGTATTCCTCTTCTGATTTACTATCATTGCAAGCTAGCTTCCCCTCTGGAATAGCCCTCCCTACACTCACCTTGCACACCTGCTCACGTATCCAAAGACTGGGGCTCTCTCGCCTTCCCCTACCGGCCGATGATATTCAGTCTACTCCATCATTGACGACTGAACCTCGATCGGCTCCTTCATTAATACATAACCTGCGATGCTACTACCTCAACACAAGGTCCCTAATAAAGAACCAGGTCAATATCTTACTTTTCCTGATGGAGGAAAAACCAGATCTTCTGCTGTTGACTGAAACGTGGACCAATCCTCATTCCCTGCCGGACATTCTTGCATCACTTCCCTCAGACTACTATATTCTGACTGCCAACCGTGCACAAGGGAAGGCCGGAGGTGGGGTAGTAGCAATCATTTTGAAATCTTTTCATTTCCGGGAATTACCTTCTCTCACTCTCCCTAACACCGAAAACTTGGTAATCACATTAGACTCAGTGAGTGGGGCTCTTACTCTAATTCTGCTATACCGCCCTCCCCAATACATGGCCAATTATCCAGTACTTTTGGCAGAACAACTGGCCTCTCATGTAATTAAGTACTCTAAAACTGTCCTAGTGGGGGATTTAAATTATTGGTTCGACAGAACAGACACAGACATTCAAGCTGGAGAACTGAGGGATCTGCTTACAGATCTAAACTTGGTCCAACACATCCACTTACCCACTCACCAGAAGGGCCACAGCCTGGACCAAATTTGGACACATAATCTACCACCATTCTCTCCCATTATAAGTCCTTGTATTTGGTCAGACCATTATTTCATCCAGTTCCCGCTAGAAATTCAAGGGCAGCTTAAGGCCAAACCTTCTATGGGAAAAGAGTTCCGTAAATGGAAATCTATGGACCACTCTGGGTTCATGGACACGTTGAACAACACCCTTCCCCTATCAGGCGAAGACCTGGAGGTTGACGAGAGGGCACTGTCCTCCTGGCTCCTCCACGCAGCAGATCTGTTCGCCCCCTCTGTATACTTGTCTAACATTAGAGGTAATGATGCCCACAAATGGTTCACCCAGGAACTTAGAGCACTTAAATTAGGGGTACGACAGAAAGAAAGACAGTGGAGAGCCACTTATTCCTCACAGGATAGGGAAATTTTCTGCGTCACTAGGAAAAAATATCAAAAAATTTTAAGCCAATACAAACTTAACTACTTTTCCACAAAAATTTTATCTTCATCTAATAAGTCCAAAGACATTTTTAATATAGTCAATGAACTCTGTGACAACGACAGGACAGCCCCCTCAATAGCTCCCACGCAGAAGCTATGTGATTCCCTGAATAACTTTTTCAGAGAAAAAATTGTCACTATTAAATCGAGCATTGCTAGTTCCCCAACGTCACCTCCTCTGGATGACGCCTTTTATAATCCCTCTGTACTAGATGCCTTCCCGGCCATCGATGGTAAAACTTTTTCTTCACTTTTGGCGAGGGTAAAGTCTGGATCCCCAAACGATATCTGCCCCCTCCCACATCTTCTCTGAAATCGGTCAGACTATCCCTCAGGGTATCCTACCCCTACTAAACAAATCATTGGCCCAGGACAGGGTACCTACTGGTTTCAAACACGCCCTGCTAATCCCTCTGATAAAAAAACCAGGTCTGGACCCCCGGGACTCATCAAATTATCGTCCCATATCCCTGTTGCCGTTTTTATCCAAGATATTGGAGGCTCATGTCTCCAATTGTCTTTCCAACTTTGTAGAAACCACTGGGTTTCTGGAGCCCAATCAAGCTGGGTTCCGTCCAGGCCATTCGACCGAGACGGTAACCCTGGCAGTCCAGAACACACTTCGGTGTAACGCAGACAGGGACGTCCACCAGGCACTGGTACTCCTTGACCTGTCTGCTGCATTCGACACGGTCGCCCACACCATTTTGGTCGGCCGTGTCGGGCAGGCAGGCCTCAGAGGTGCTGCCCTGAGCTGGGTAGAATCATTTTTGTCTGACCGGACTCAAGCAGTGAGACTGGGCACCTTCACAGCCCCTAGAATTAAGAACGACTGCGGCGTCCCTCAGGGCTCTTCCCTGTCCCCCCTTTTATTTAATTTATATTTGCGTCCCCTCTTGTACTCCTTGAGGAAATTCAAAGTGTGGATCTTTAACTACGCAGATGATCTGCAATTGATTTTCCCCCTAGGCTCGCCTGACGCTGTTACTGAGTTTAGGGAGGTCATGGCTCACATCCAGAGGTGGATGGGCCTTAACCACCTAAAACTCAACCCAGGCAAGACTGAACTGATCTTGCCTGGGAAGAGTGAACTCAGCTGGGGACCTCAATTTTGGCCTCCGGAGATGGGAAATCCCCCTTCCAAATCCCGCACGGTCAAGAGGCTTGGAGTCACCTTTAGTGAAGACCTCTCTTTGAAAAGTCAGGTAGGGACAGTAGTCTCCGCATGCTTTTTTCAGCTGCGCAAGATTAGAAAGATTGCCCATCTCCTAACCCATTCTGCCCTGATACAGGTGACCATCGCCCTTGTGCTGTCTAGGCTGGACTACTCAAATAGTTCATATTTGGGTCTTCCAGCCGGGCAGCTCAAGAGGGTGCAGTTAGTTCAAAATCAGGCGTCCAGGCTGATCTGTGGGCTTCCTAAATGGCAGTCCATCAGGCCAGGCCTGGCAGATCTGCATTGGCTGCCGATAGCCCAGAGGGCGGCTTTTAAAACCGGCTGCATTATCTTCAGGGCACTACAAGGCAAGGGCCCCAAATTTATCATCAACTTGCTTGCCAGATATGTCCCCTCTCGCAACCTTCGTTCCAGTCACAAAAGCCTGCTCACGGTGCCTGTTGTTAGGAAACAACGTCAGGGCGGCAGCTCCTTTCACTTTCTTGCTGCCTCCCTCTGGAACTCCCTGCCAGCTTCTTTAAGGTCACACAAGGATATTCTGGCCTTTAGACAAGCCTTTAAGACCTGGCTCTTTAGGGAAGCCTATCCTTAGATGTTCCAAGCTGTCCTCCTGTTGTTGTGTTGTGTTTCTGAAAACTTCCTACAGCGCCATGAAGCCTACGGGCGTACGTGCGGTCTACAAGTCAAATTTAACATAACATAACATAACATAACATAACATGGGTGTTCCCATGACACTCCTGTGGTTTTTAATGCATTCCTAGATTTATAAGACCTTGTAAACATCGAAATGCGCCAAAAAGATTTCTATGTGTGCCATAAAGGAAAAAGCCTCTCAGGATTGTTTTTGCACAAGAAGGTGACCCTTCCTGCACAAAAACAATCCTGCGTACAACACTAGATAAATGCAGCGCATTCCGGCCCTATTCCTGTGACAGAGGGTGTCACGTGGCCCATAGGGACATTGTCGTCTTCACTAAGTCAGCATGAGCACGTTGCAGCCTGCCAGTGGCGTAACGAAACTTGAGGGGGCCCCCCTGCAAACTACATGGAGGAGGCCCCCCTCCCATCCTCCGTGCCAGTCTAGAGCTCTCAGGCCAGCGACCCGCCATCCTGCAGGGGATGCGGGCGATTGTTACGCCACTCACCCGTTATAAGTAACACTGAATGGTGGAGTTAACCCCTTCCACGTTGATGACGAGCTGGGCTCATCATGGCGTAGCCTCCTCGCACGCTGATGACGAGCCCAGCTCGTCACGTAACATGCATTTTGAAAAATCTCAGCGTGCGAGCGGCATTCCGCTAGCGCGCATGAGGTTAAAGGTTGGGCTTAGTCTGCCAGCAGGCTATCATAGGTGGTGGTTCATTCATTACAGGGTCCCTGCCATCAGTAGGCCGGGGAAGTTTGCCCAATTTTAGGTGGGTTTCCTGATGCAGACTCCTGTCATGATATACAACATCGGGCCCACTCATCGCTCAGTTTTGAAAAAAGTGCATCCACTGCTCCTTCTGATTTCTGTTTTAAATCATTAAACAAAGCGACAATGCAGTATTTTAAAAGTAGATGTAACTACAAAGAGCACATTTTGATAATACATTTTTATTAGTAGACAATAGCAATCTTAAGAGGCATTGCATAGCTTCATACACACTGTGACCCCAATTCCATCACAGTCTCTCTCTCTATCTCTCTCTCTCTCGCTCAGTCAGTCAGTCTCTCTCTTTCAGTTAGTCAGTCTCTCTCTCTCAGTCAGTCAGTGTATCTCTCTCTGTCATTCAGTCCCTCTCTGTCAGTCTGTCCGTCAGTCGGTCTCTCTCTCTCTCTGTCAGTCTCTCTATCTCTCTCTTTCTGTCAGTCTGTCAGTCAGTCAGTCTCTCTCTGTCAGTCAGTCAGTCTCTCTCTCTCTCAGTAAGTCACTCTATCTCTCTCTGTCATTCAGTCTCTCTCAGTCAGTCAGTCTCTGTCAGTCAGTCAGTATGTCAGTCAGTCCGTCTCTCTCTCTCTATCAGTCTGTCAGTCAGTCGGTCTCTCTCTCTCTCTCTCTCTCTCTCTCTCTCTCTCTCTCTCTCTCTCTCTCTCTCTCTCTGTCAGTCTCTCTCAGTCAGTCCCGCTCTCTGTCAGTCTTTCTCTAAGTCTCTCTCTCAGTCTCTCTCCCTGTCAGTCCCTCTGTCTGTCAGTCTCTCTGTCAGTCTCTCTCTCTCTCTGTCAGTCTCTCCATCTCTCTCTTTCTGTCAGTCCCTCTCAGTGAGTCAGTCTCTCTCTCAGTCAGTCTCTCTGTCTGTCAGTCTCTTTCTTAGTCTCTCTCTCTCAGTCAGCCATTCTTCCAGACAGTCTCTCTCTCCCTCTGTCAGTCTCTCTGAGTTGGGCATTCTCTCTCTCGCAGTCAGCCAGTCTCTCTAAGGCAGTCTATCTCTCCCTTAGTCAGTAACTCTCTCTGTCAGTCTCTCTCTGTGTCAGTCAGTCTCTCTGTCAGTCAGTCTCTCTCTGTGAGTTTCTCTCAGTCAGTCTCTCTCTGTCAGTCAGTCTCTCTCTCTGTCAGTCAGTCTCTCTTTCTCTGTCAGTCTCTGTCTCTCTCTCTGTCAGTCTCAGTCAGTCTATCTCTCTCTCAGTCAGTCTCTCTCTCTGTCAGTCTCTCTCTCTCTGCCAGTAAGTCTCACAGTCTCTCTCTCTCTCTTAGTCTCTCTCTCTGTCAGCCAGTCTCGCTCTCTCCTAGTAAGTCTCTCTCTCTCCCAGTCAGTCAGTCTCTCTCAGTCAGTCATTCTCTCTCTACCTCAGTCAGTCTCTTTCTCTCTCCCTGTCAGTCCCCCTCTCAGTCTGTCTCCCTCTCTCTCTCTGTCAGTCTCTCTCTCAGTCAGTCAGTCTCTCTCAGTCAGTCAGTCTCTCTCGCAGTCAATCAGTCTATCTCTCTCAGTCAGTCAGTCTCTGCGTCTCTCTCTGTCTCGCTCTCTCTCTGTCAGTCAGTATCTCTCTACCTCAGTCAGTCAGTATCTCTCTACCTCAGTCAGTCTCTCTCGCTGCCAGTCAGTCTCACTCTCAATCAGTCAGTCTCTGCGTCTCTGTCTCTCTCTCTGTCAGTCAGTATCTCTCTACCTCAGTCAGTCAGTATCTCTGTACCTCAGTCAGTTTCTCTCGCTGCCAGTCAGTCTCACTCTCAATCAGTCTCTCTCTCTCTGTTAGTCAGTCAGTCACTCTCTTAGTCAGCCAGTCTCGCTCTCTCTCTCTGTCAGTTTCTCAGCCAGTCAGTCTCTCGGTCAGTCAGTATTCAGTCTCTGAGTCAGTCAGTCAGTCTCTACTCTCTCTCCATTCTCTCTCTCAACTCTGTCCACTCCATCTCCACTGTCTCTCCACTCTCTCTCCACTGTCTCTCTCTCCATTTTCTCTCTCTCTACTCTCTCTCTCTCCACTCTCTCTCCACTGTCTCCCTCCACAGTCTCCCTCCACTCTCGCTACTCTCTCAACACTCTCTCTCCACTCTCTCTCCACTCTCTCCCCACTCTCTCTCCACTCTCTCCACCCTCTCTCCCTTCACACTCTCTCTCTACTTTCTCTCCACTGTCTCTCTCCACTCTCTCACTCTCTCTCTCCACTCTCTCACTCTACTCTCTCACTTTGTCTCACTCTCTCTCTCACTCTGTCTCATTCTCTCTCCACCCTCTCCACCCTCTTTCTACTCTCTCTCCACTCCCTCTCCACTCTCTCTCCACTCTCTCTCTGCACTGTCTCCTCCACTGTCTCCCTCCACTCTCTCCCTCCACTCTCCCTCCACGCTCTCTCCACTCTCTCTCCACTCTCTCTCCTCTCTCTCTCCTCTCTCTCTTTTCTCTCTCTCTACTCTCGCTCTCTCTCTCTCCACTCTCTCTCTTCTCTCTCTCTCTCCACTGTCTCCTCCACTGTCTCCTTCCACTCTCTCTCCACTCTCTCCATTCTCTCTCTCCTCTCGCTCTCTCTCCACTCTCTCTCTCTGTCTCCACTCTCTCTCTTCTCTCTCTCTCTTTCTCTCTCTCCACTCTCTCTCTCCACTCTCCACTCTCTCTCCACTGTCTCTCTCTCCACTTTCTCTCTCTCTCTCCACTGTCCAGCTCCACTCTCTCTCCGCTCTCTCTCTCTCTCTCTCCACTCTCTCTCCACTCTCTCTCTCCACTCTCTCTCTCCACTGTCTCTCTCACCACTTTCTCCCTCTCTCTCCACTCTCTATCCACTGTCTAGCTCCACTTTCTCTCTACTCTCTCTCTCTACTCTCTCTCCACTCTCTCTCTCTACTCTCTCTCCATTCTCTCTCTCCACTCTCTCTCCCTCCACTCTCTCTCCCTCCACTCTCTCTCTCCACTCTCCACTCTCTCTCTCCACTGTCTCTCTCTCCACTTTCTCTCTCTCTCTCTACTCTCTCTCCACTGTCCAGCTCCACTCTCTCTCCTCTCTCTCTCTCTCTCTCTCTCTCTCTTCATTCTCTCTCTCAACTCTGTCCACTCCATCTCCACTGTCTCTCCACTCTCTCTCCACTGTCTCTCTCTCCACTTTCTCTCTCTCTACTCTCTCTCCACTCTCTCTCCACTGTCTCCCTCCACTGTCTCCCTCCACTCTCTCTACTCTCTCAACACTCTCTTTCCACTCTCTCTCCACTCTCTCCACCCTGTCTCCCTTCACACTCTCTCTCTACTTTCTATCCACACTCTATTTCTCTCCACTGTCTCTCTCCACTCTCTCACTCTCTCACTCTCTCTCTCTACTCTCTCACTCTACTCTCTCACTCTCTCTCACTCTCTCTCTCACTCTGTCTCATTCTCTCTTCACCCTCTCTCCACCCTCTATCTACTCTCTCTCCACCCTCTTTCTACTCTCTCTCCACTCCCTCTCCACTCTCTCTCCACTCTCTCTCCACTCTCTCTCTGCACTGTCTCCTCCACTGTCTCCCTCCACTGTCTCCCTCCTCTCTCTCTCCACTCTCTCTCCCCTCTCTCTTCTCTCTCTCTCTACTCTCTCTCTCTCTCCACTTTCTCTCTCTTCTCTCTCTCTCTCTCTCTCTCCCCACTGTCTCCTCCACTGTCTCCCTCCACTCTCTCTCCACACTCTCTACACTCTCTCTCTCCTCTCTCTCTCTCTCCACTCTCTCTCTCTCTCCACTCTCTCTCTTCTCTCTCTCTCTCCACTCTCTCTCTCAACTCTCCACTCTCTCTCTCCATTGTCTCTCTCTCCACTTTCTCTCTCTCTCTCTCCACTCTCTCTCCACTCTCTCTCCACTGTCCAGCTCCACTCTCTCTCCACTCTCTCTCTCCACTCTCTCTCTCTCCACTCTCTCTCTCCACTCTCTCTCTCCACTGTCTCTCTCACCACTTCTCCCTCTCTTTCCACTCTCTATCTACTGTTTAGCTCCACTTTCTCTCCACTCTCTCTCTCTACTCTCTCTCCACTCTCTCTCTCTACTCTCTCTCCACTCTCTCTCTCTCTCCACTCTCTCTCCCTCCACTCTCTCTCCCTCCACTCTCTCTCTCTCCACTCTCCACTCTCTCTCTCCACTGACTCTCTCTCCACTATCTCTCTCTCTCTCCACTCTCTCTCTCTCTCTCTCTCTCTCTCTCTCTCCACTCTTTCTCTCCACTCTCACTCTCCACTCTCTCTCCCTCCACTCTCTCTCCCTCCACTCTCTTGCTCACTCTCTCCACTGTCTCTATGCTCTCTCCACTCTCTCTCTCTACTCTCTCTCCACTCTCTCTCTCTCTACTCTCTCTCCACGCTCTCCCTCCACTCTCTCCACCCTCTCTCCCTCCACTCTCTCTCTCCACTCTCTCTACTCCCCCTCCACTCTCTCTCTCCACTCTCTCTCTACTCTCTCTCCACTGTCTTTCTCTCCACTCTCTCTACTCTCACTCCACTCTCTCTCCACTGTCTCTCTCTCTCTACTCTCTCGCTACTCTCTCTCCACTGCCTCACTCCACTCTATCTCCACTCTCTCTCCACTCTCTCTCCACTCTCTCTCTCCACCCTCTCTCTCCACCCTCACTCTCTCTCCACTCTCTCTCTCCACTCTCTCTCTCTCTCCTCTCTCTCTCTCCACTCTCTCTCTCCACTCTCTCTCTCTCCTCTCTCTCTCCACTCTCTCTACTCTCTCCCACTCTCTCTCAAAAAGTAGTGTGCGTTCCATGGGCATCCACAGAAATGTTTCCGGGGGGGGCACATTTTTAACTTCATCTCCATCCCCCTTGCACCCTTCTCGCCTCTGCCTTGCACCCTTCTCGCCTCAGCCTTGCACCCTTCTCCCCTCTGCCTTGCTCCCTTCTCCACCTCTGCCTTGCACCCTTTTCTACCTTGCACCATTCTCCCCTCTGCCTTGCACCCTTCTCCCCTCTGCCTTGCATCCTTCTCCCCTCTGCCTTGCATCCCTTCTCCACCTCTGCCTTGCACCCTTTTCTACCTTGCACCATTCTCCCCTCTGCCTTGCACCCTTCTCCCCTCTGCCTTGCACCCTTCTCCACCTCTGCCTTGCACCCTTTTCTACCTTGCACCATTCTCCCCTCTGCCTTGCACCCTTCTCCCCTCTGGCTTGCACCGTTCTCCCCTCTGCCTTGCACCCTTCTCCCCCTCCGCCTTTGCACCCTTCTCCCCTCTGCCTTGCACCATTCTCCTCTCTGCCTTGCGCCCTTCTCTTCTCTGCCCTGCACCCTTCTCCTCTCTGCCTTGCAATCTTCTACCCTCTGCCTTGCAACCTTCTCTACCGTGCACCCTTCTCCTCTCTGCCTTGCACCCTCCTCCCCTCCCCATGGCACCCTTCTCCCCTCTGCCTTGCACCCTTCTCCACCCTTCTCCTCTCTGCCGTGCACCCTTTCCACCCTTCTCCTCTCTGCCTTGCACCCTTCTCCCCTCTGTCTCGCACCCTTCTCCCCTCCGCCTTGCACCCTTCTCTACAGTGCACCCTTCTCCTCTCTGCCTTGCGCCCTTCTCCACCCTTCTCCTCTCTGCCTTGCACCCTTCTCCCCTCTGCCTTGCACCCTTCTCCTCTCTGCCTTGCACCCTTCTCCTCTCTGCCTTGCACCCTTCTCCCCTCTGCCTTGCACCCCTCTCCTCTCTGCCTTGCACCCTTCTCCTCTCTGCCTTGCACCCTTCTCCCCTCTGCCTTGCACCCTTCTCCTCTCTGCCTTGCACCCTTCTCCCCCTCCGCCTGGATTCCAAAATGGAAGCTGATCCCTTTCTTCAAACAAAATCATTTTGACCTAATAGACAAGCTTTTTATTTTATTTTTAGTAAATGCATGGCAGGTGCTCTACTATCAGTTTGCAGTTTTCATCCAGTATCCACATGTACTCTGGCCATACAAGGAAAGTGCCACCATCCCAAGCCAAGGATACACACTAAATACTAAGAACTACCAACAATATATCACCCAAATAAGGGTGGGCAGAGAGCACATCACCCTCACATGCATTCATGTTTTAATGAGGATGCTTTTCTCTCACAATAAAATTAATGTTTGTACAAATGCCATTTTGACACCTCTGTGTGCTGTACATAACGATTGTCACTGTAACTCAGCTTACCGAACTCAGAGGGAAGGTTGACTTGGTACACCGAGAGAATAACAAATTACTTGGAGGACTTACACAGATGTCAGGGTGAGCGTGAAACTGACTACGATAAAGCAAGCAATTCAAATTGTATTTTGTTTAAAAGAACCAGGACTTGTCGGAAAACACAATTTCCATTATGTATAAAAGTTCTTAAAAATGTCACAGTGATTACCAACTATATTACACAGGCACGTATGTTGGAGAAAGGACCTACAGGCTGTCTGAACAGAGATCAGATAATCTTCCCTTACTTGCAGGCTCGTTATCCCATTCCACCGGGACCTCTGTTTCACCTTTCAACAATAAAAATAAACGTACTCACTGTCTCGTTCCTTGTCCCAAACTTGGTGGCTGAGGAAGTGCTTCTGCATCTGGAGCGTTCTTTCTAATAATTATAATTCACCATGGGCCAACCTGTGCACAAGCACATAGCAGAACACTGCGTCTTCGCCACATGCCAGCATGCCAGCTCTCCATATTTACCGAGGCCCACTCAAGAGGGGTGTGCAAATCGCTTTCACTTTCGCATGTTAGACATGCGCAGTCGAACCGGCTGTAATCATCCAGAAAAGGTGAGCATGCTTTTAAATTGCTGATGTGGAAACACAGAGCTTCAACGTTGTCATTGTGTCTTTAGATAACTTGTAGGGGGGAGGCAGGAAGCAGTTTTTTGAAGGGTGCCACAATCACATTAAGAGGTCCCCACCAGCCCATGTAGGCCCACAAACCCTGACAACCCCCGCCCTCCCCCACCCCTCACAGCCCTGTCCTCCTCCCTTCTCAAAGGAATAGTGCCCTGAGGAGAATGCACTATCTCAGGGCCCCCACCCCCTCCCCGTTCCGGGCCTGGCTCGTGGCTTTGACTGAAGAGAAACATGGAAGTTGATACTTTTGTTTCTCTTCAGTCAAAGGTCAGCAGGGCGAGGAGCGAGGAGCTCCTAGGAGCAGGCTGCAGGCAGCAGCAGATGCTTTAGAGAGAGACAGACACAGCTCTCTACCGGAGAGCTCAGCTGAGGGGCCCCCTTCAACCACTGGAGACTGGGGGCCCCCCCGCACTGCGGGGGCTGCAGGGGTGTTTTTTACGCCCCTGCAGCCTGCCTGCTGCTTTGCGCATGTTACTATATCTCTTTATTTTTTGTAAAAATTTCTATGGCTGTTTTCACATGAGAACTCATCGCTGTGTTCACTCTCTGCATGTTCTTGAAATTTTGAGTGAACATTATGTGAAAGGTCGAACAACAATGCCCCATGTAATTTGGTCTGGCCAGATATTAGCCCTTAGACAAAACATACGGATGCAGCTGTTGTTGGGACAATATACTTTGGTCTTATTAGAATACACAAATAGGTAGCACATATTTGGATAGGGACCTTTCCACGGAGAAGAGCAAGGCAGCACCTATGATGTAGGTCTACCATCTATAGGCTAAGGTATGGGGTCTGCTGAAAGAAGCCCAGAGATCTTCTAATATATAATAATACTGCTTCTTAGCAAGAGGAGAGAAGTTAGGCTCTAGGTCTTTCTATGATGACATCTCCCTTCATGATTTATGGACTAGCTGCTATGCTGACTCTATTTGTACTATGCATTTTCCTGCTTGTTGTGGCACGTATACTGCACATTAGGGCACGTTAGTTAAAATAAATATTTTAAACTGTTTTGTGTCTCTGTCAGATCTTACTGTGGACAAATACAAGAGTGCGAGCGAAAGGGTGTGTCTTGTTACCACGATTCTTAGGAGAACTGGGAGTGTTGTGTTCTGGGGTGTCCAATCATTTGTTTCTCTGTGAGTGAGTGGGAGAGAAAGTGAGACACTATTACTAGTCGATTCTGGGTTCGTGGGTACTAAGGTGGTAGGAAGACCCCGTCCCTATATACCAAGGTCCCATAATCCTGCGCACAGTCCTGTGTTTGTGCAGAATCCCTACAACATGGCGCCACCAACGTTTGGTCTGGTACTTATTCACAGGACCCCTGAGTAGCGAAAGTGCTTGTCCTCAATCCCCTCTCACTGGTTTTCGGAGATGTCCGTGGTGGGGACGTATTCTCCTATGTTTGTTTCTTTATTGGTTTTTCAAGCTTGAATTTTAAAAGGTTTTTCTTTGCCCTATTTTGTGCTACCATTTTTCCAGTTTCTTTGTCCCATTTCTAAAATGCTACTGGATTCAAGCTAGCCCGGTTGAAAAAGGCTAACATACCTTGAAACTGGTCCCAGGATGCTTGTTTCCGGTCCAGGGAGGACCTGGCCTGGCAGTTCGGTCAGGACTGTTCCCATGAGGCAGAGGGTCAAGTCTGATTTGCATATGGCTGGCTCCAAACTGGGGCAAAAGTGTAGTGGGCAAAAGAACGATGGATTTAACCCAGATCATCTGACTGGGGGAGAATGTTTACATTGTTAGCATTCCGTCCATCATTTGTTTGCTGTAACACTTTTTGCCCTCAGTGAGACAGGTATGCCCAGACGTGGGTCCCTTGCTCACTGTGCCACTGGATTCAAGCTAGCCTGGCTGAAGAAGGGTGACATACCCTGAAAACGGTCCCAGGATGCTTGTTTCCTGTCCAGGAAGGACCTGGCCTGGCAGTACGGTCTGTACTGTTCCCATGAGGCACGGCGGCAAGACTGATTTGCATAAGGCTGGGTCCAAACTGGGCTGGCGTAGTGGGCAAAAGAACGATGGATTTAACCCAGATCTTTTGACTGGGGGAGAATGTTTTCATTGTCATCATTCGTCTATCAATTGTTTGCTGTAACCATTTCTAATATGGCACAACCGGTCGCTATTGCGGCACATAACCGCGCAGAGGTAACATCTTTCTTGACTCAACATGGAGTCCCCATGGCAGGGGCTAATATTATTTTTGTTATTGAAGGGGACCCTGCTTTTCACTTCGAGGTCTTTTATTCTTGGGTTACATTCCCCGCGGTGGATCGGAATGATAATTTGTTTCATGAATACATTGGGGCTGCGGCTCCACTTGCTTATCATCCTTATGCATTACTTGAAGTTCCGTTGACAGCCCTTCCTTACCCTATTACTGCTGTTCGAATCGGCCCCTTTTCTATTGACGCTTCCACATGGCCAGTTTTGGCTGGGTATCCATCACATGCAAACTATCTAAATGTTACACTCGCATAGCTGCGTCAGTTACAAACATCTTTGGTTCTCATACACGGAATTGTCATACAGTCTATGTCACGTGCTTTTCATTTGGCTCCGGCTGGTGGTGGTGGTCTTTTCATTAGTCCTGTTATGATTAATCAGTTGATGGGAAAACGTCCACAAAATCATGATGACTTGCCATTTTGGCTTGCATTAAACTGTGAACAACTGGAAGCTGTTTTTCCACATATGACTCCTGCAGAAAAACAAAGGATCCTTACAATGAGTTTGCCGAGTGGTCTGATTCCCACTTTAGTTCACTGCACCACCTGGGGGACGGTGTTTAGTTCAGTGTATGCACTATGCTTTGGCACCCCCTCCATGAGCGTTCTGCCAAGCGTATTAAAGAATGCACAAGATGAACACAGGGCTGGTCCTGCCCTGGATTTGGAGATTGAATTAGTGGGGATGTTCCCTATTGTCTCTTATATGATTCTGGCCAATTTTAAAGGTGACACAGTTTGCTTACAAGTATGGCAATGCCTAGTGGCAGTGCCAAAGGTGGATGGGCAACGTCAGTTGGCGATTATCAATGCGGATGTGTATACATCTTAGGTGCACAATAGCTTGTGGATTCAGCCATTTTCCCAACCACAGTCTAAACTCCCTCCTGAACAGGAGGGTTGTCCGGTCTTTCCTAAAAAGACATGGAACAAGAATCAGAGGAAGCAACAACAAAAGCCTGGTTCACGTGCTGGTTCGCACCCCCTGACGCTTTTGAACATAGATATGATTTGAGTGACTGCTCTAAAATTAAGACACCTGAGAGGTTCCAGGTTCCTGATCCTCGTTCTCCTCATTCCTTTCAGGAATCATCAGATCAACAGTTCAAGCTAGACTTGACCCGCAGCACCAGTTTGATGTAAAAGTCAAGCAGGAGGAACCACCTCAATATTGACTGCAGTTTCAGAAGAAAAAGGTTACCGCTTTGACTGCAAAGTATGCTTCAGAAGGTAAGAACCCTGCTCCACGACGGGAGTTTGGTGGTAACCCTCCTCGACAGTGCCGCAGAGGTAACCATATTGCTGCAGACACTCTACCAGCGCCTGAAAGCAAAAGCAGCTGATACTTGCATTACTGTAGAAACAGCTGACACTCGAGTTGCCCCTCCTGATAGGCTTTATGAAGTAATTCTGTCCATCAACTGTTGTTTTTGCATTGGTCACCCCGAGTGGGACGGGTATGCTCAGACTTGAGTCCTGTGCTCTCCACACCACTGGAGTCAAGCTATCCTGGCTGAAGACGGGTGGCCAGAAACCGGTCCTAGGATGCTTGATTCCGGTCCAGGGAAGACATGGCTTGGCAGTTCGGGCTGGACTGTTCCCATGAGGCACAGGGTCAAGGCTGATTTGCATATGGCCATGTCTGAACTGGGGTGGTGTGGTGAGCAAAAAAACGATGGATTTAGGGCCAGATCTCTGTACTGGGTGATGCATGACATTGTTCTGCATTCTGTCCATCAACTGTTGTTTTTGCATTTGTCACCCCGAGTGGGACGGATATGCTCAGACGTGAGTCCCGTGCTCTCCACACCACTGGAGTCAAGCTATCCTGGCTGAAGACGGCTGATAGCCAGAAACCCTTCCTAGGATGCTTGATTCCGGTCCAGGGAAGACATGGCTTGGCAGTTCGGGCTGGACTGTTCCCATGAGGCACAGGGTCAAGGCTGATTTGTATGCCTGTATTTGAATACCTGTATTTGCATGCCTGTATTTGCATGACTGTAATTGCATGCTTGTATTTGCATGACCGTATTTGTATGTCCGTATTTGCATACCCGTATTGGCATGCCTGTATTTGCATGCCATATTTGCATGCCTGTATTTGCATGCCCCTATTTGCATACCCATATTAGCATGCTCCATTTGCTTTCCTGAATTTGAATGTCCGTATTTGCAAGCCAGTATTTGCATGCCATTATTTGCATGCCTGTATTTCCATACCTGTATTTGCAGGACCATATTTGAATGACCATATTTGCATACCCATATTTGCATGCCCATATTTGCATGTCTGTATTTGCATGCCCCTATTTCCATGCCTATATTTGCATGCCTATATTTGCATGTCTGTATTTGCATGCCCCTATTTCCATGCCTATATTTGTATGCCCATATTTTCATGTCTGTAATTGCATGCCCTTATTTCCATGCCTATATTTGCATGCCTATATTTGCATGTCTGTATTTGCATGCCCCTATTTCCATGCCTATATTTGTATGCCCATATTTGCATGTCTGTATTTGCATGCCCCTATTTCCATGCCTATATTTGCATGCTTTTATTTGCATGTCTGTATTTGCATGCCCCTATTTGCATGCCTGTTTTTGCATGCCTATATTTCCATGTCTATATTTGCATGCCTATATTTGCATGCCTCTATTTGCATGCCCGTATTTGCATGCCCGTATTTGCATGTCCGTATTTGCATGTCTATATTTGCATGCCTACATCTGCATGCCTCTATTTGCATGCCCCTATTTGCACGCCTGTTTTTGTATGCCCATATTTGCATGTCTATATTTGCATGCCTATATTTGCAATCCTATATTTGCATGCCCCTATTTGCATGCCTGTTTTTGCATGCCCCTATTTGCTTGCCTGTTTTTACATGCCCATATTTGCATGTCTGTATTTGCATGCCCCTATTTCCATGCCTATATTTGCATGTCTGTATTTGCATGCCCCTATTTCCATGCCTATATTTGCATGCCCATATTTGCATGTCTGTATTTACATGCCCCTATTTCCATGCCTATATTTGCATGCCTATATTTGCATGTCTGTATTTGCATGCCCCTATTTGCATGCCTGTTTATGCATACCCACATTGCATGTCTGTATTTGCATGCCTCTATTTGCATGCCTCTATGTGCATGCTTATATTTGCATGCCCCTATTTGCATGCCTGTTTTTGCATGCCCATATATGCATGTCTATATTTGCATGCCTATATTTGCATGCCTCTATTTGCATGCCCGTATTTGCATGGCTTTATTTGCATGCCACAATTTTAAAGTGAGGAGAATACTCATAGGAAATAACAGAAAGACAAAATGGCCAGCTCAGGCACCACCTCAAGCAACGTAAAGACCAAAGTGACATACATCAAAAGAGGAAATGAACACAAATGTCTGCAGAGAGAAAAATCAATGAAGCGTCATCCTCCCACCTGAGAGCTCTTGAAGAATCCGCATTGAGTCGCAGGAACGGCATGGGACCCGGATGGGCTCAGTGCCTGGATGATTTGATGGCTTCATCGAGGTCACTGGGGAAATAAATGAAACCCAGAAGGTGCTAATGCCGAGGAACATAGCTGGGTGAGAGATGCGCAGAATAATGAAAGCACAGCCAGGCTCCCAGGCAGACATTCATGAAAAGGTATCAGATGCTCCAAAGGCGCAATATCCACTGGAAGAGAGCACTGGCTGTCGGCGCTACATTCAAGGAACAGGCGCCACCAGGGGCCCCTTCATCTCACACCCCTGTGCCTGGACCACTGCTGCGAGTTTTACAAGTTCTTGGCAGTTCAACTTTGGATTCTTGAAGGATGCTACCCGAGTCTCCTCGCAGCCTGCTGAGGAAAGGCTGCGGGCTGGAAGGAACTGAAAACAGGGCACAGCTGCACCAGCAAGCAGAAGCCAAAGCAAATAGATTGAGCTGGAAAGACTGAACGTGTGAACAAACCCACAGGCAGCACAAACAGCCAGCAAAAAACACCAAAACAATGCTGGGCACTCACGGCGAACCCGCAAGCATGAAAAAACAAGAGGCTTTTACAGATGTGGATAAGGACACCCACATAAGGACACCTTGTCTATCACAGGACAAAGATGCAGGAAATGTGTCAAAGGAAACCAGGATGGGAAGATGAGCAAAGGTTCTGTCAAGTGAGATGCCTGGAATCCAGGAAAAGACAACATACGCACCACGCGTGCACCCCAGCAGCACACCCCACACTCAGCCAAGGAAGTACCTACAGTTAGTCCCCACAGCGGGGAGCCACCCGGGGTGATGCAGACGAGATGGCGACGAGTCATTGAACTGCATCTGTGTCACTCACGGATTACAAACGAATGAAGCCCACAGACACACTCCACGACGCAGCTGTCCAAGAACACACCTGGATGGCTCAAGAACCTAGAACCCGCAGGCAAAGTCAGATGCTTAGCATATGCTGTCATGCACAAAAACGGATGGACCCACAACAGCGCACTGTGCAGTTAAGCTCCACAGCTGAACAATTAACATGACATAGAACACTCTACCCTGCACACGATCGATGAAAAACCACAGAGAGCAAAACAACACCCGAAAATGATGTAGTGGGCCACGCAAGATGAAAGACTTGGAAGGGCAGAAGCATGCAATGGAGTACAGAAGCCTGTAGGACTGTTCCATTTCATCTGCGAGGGGCAGTAGAAGAGTAACAGACCTCATTTGGGGAGTAATCAGGCCCGTAATCAAGGCAGGTAATCAGGCCTGTAATTAAAGCAAGTAATCATGTTTGTAATCAAGGCGAGGTATCAGGCTTGTAATCCACACACTTAGCTACAGAGATGCTATTCTAGTATTCACAGCCTCAATGGAGGAGTGTGGCAGAGCTCTGCATAAAGTATGCCAAGAACTTCAAAATGCTAATTTGACAATAAACTCTGAAAAGTGTGAATTTCACAAAGACGTCTTAAAATTCTTTGGACTTATTTCTCCGGCTGGACGTCCGAGCCTGGATTCTGAAAAATTCCAAGCCATGAGCATATCTCTGGTGCTCACTGATGTCTGCAAGGCCTGCAATTGTTCCTGGACATGGTCAGCTGTTGTTCAAAATGCATCAGAGACAGTGTTCCCAGTCGCCGCGCCCTTCAAGAGGATGGCTAGTTTGAATAGTCCAATAAGTATGAACAGACATTGCAAACAATGGCAACCAGTCAGTACTGCTTGCAATATGGCCTATTTCTATCTGACCCTTTGCAGCAATGTCATTGTGGCTGCCTGGCCTGTGTGCTTAGGAGCCATCCTGGTGCAACGCCGGAAGGGAGATGACCAGCAACACAGCATCTCTTGCACCAGCCTGTATCAATCAGACACAGAGTGAGCGTACGCGCAACCAGAGAAAGAGAGCCTTGCAGTTATGCGTCAGAAGACTATCACGTTTTCATCTGCAACAAACACTACTACATAATAACCGTCCATGAGCTCTTTTTGGAATCTAATAATATACGTACATAAGAGGTGAGGTACTGGGTTTTCTCGGAACCGATACTATTAGAATAACCCAGCGGTGTCAGGGCAACACCCAAAGACCCCGGATTCCCCTGTCTTGGCAAACAGAGACACGGGATACTTCTTGATGACGTCAAAGACCAAAGTTTAATGGTTGCAACCAGGGACAAAGGTCTACGAAGTACACACGGTTAGTTCGAAAGAGACTGCACCATCTCAATGAACGAAACTCGGTCTTTTATGCCGAAAATTACGCTTCTGGCAACATCACAATTTACATTCGGTGCATACAAAACTAACCAATGAGCAAGTAGCATTTCAAAAAGTAGCGAATCACGACAGTCAAAGTTAATCCCACTTTCCGTTGTCCAGCCCACCAAAACGATCGCACATATGCTAGTTTCCTGTTCGATCAGGCCGGACAAACCCATCATAAAACCTTCAACCCAGATCGATGAACATGTCGTAAAGGAAAGGCAGAAACAGATGGAAAGGAGCTAGAGGAGTGGGAACGGTGGGCCATAAAATCGGACCACGTCCTGTTCTTTGATCTTTATCAGTGCAGCTGCTAACCAAGGAACTGGCTCAGCAGGATTCGCCCCAGGCGAGGAGTCAGTTCGGCCAGGTCAACCAGAAGTTAGCTAAGGCGTACGTGTCAAGGACTCGTTCGGCCACAATCATAGGGCCTATGTTAGGGCAACCATACAAGATGGCTGCCATTTTACAAAATGGAGCCCGAGGGTTCAAACTAAATCCTCAAAAGCAGAGTGTTCTCCTATATCGATTCATACAAAAACACTCAGACACGTTAGACTCGTCATTTGCGGTCTGCCAACACCAAGATCGTCCATTTCCCACAATCTTTATAAATCTTTATAAATCGGGTTTCCGAACTATCGAACCCAATTCGGGACCACGGAACCACAGAGGGCTTTCAGCCACCTCTCTTCACCTATTGGTCTTCCCATTTTGATTCTGCCTGCTGTAGCATACGGAATAGGACAACAGGTCAGCCTATGGCTAACACTCCATTCAGTGACTGCATTTTGCTCTTTTCCATGGTGGACATCCACACACAAGCTAGTGCCCTTTTCTGACAATACTGCCTGATCTGATACTAGGAAACATTTGGAGTAAGCGCAGGGCACATTCCAGCTATTTCATTTTCTGTCTCATACCAAGGCTTTTGAAAATTCCTTTTGAAGTGAACAGCTGCTATTTCACAATAAACAATGTAGTGTTCCTGGACACGGCTTCACCAATTGTACTTTAAGAAACTTTGCCCAGGAAGAAAACCCAACTTTATTGTGTTTATTTTGCAACACACTTGTAACAGCTTTATTTAAACATAGGTGGGATGTAATTTGGGTTTTAATATTCAATATTATATACTGTGAACCCTCTTTCCTTCCTTCCTTCCATCCATCTTCTTTCATTCTTTTGTTCTTTCTTTCTTTCCTGTATTCTTTCCGCCTTCTCTTTTTTCTTTCCTTCTTACTATCCTTTCCTATTACATTCTTTTTCCTCTTATCATTCTTTTTCTTTTTCTTTTTGCCTTCTTATATTGTTCCTTATTTCGTTCTTTCTTTCTTGCCTTTAATTTTTTCTTTCCTTCTTTTTTGCCTTTTTCAATTTTTCTTTCCTTCTTTCTTTCCTATTTACCTTATTTTCTTTCCTTTCTTTTTTGACCTCTAATCTACTTTCTTTCGTTTTTGTCTTCTTTCCTTTTTTCTTTCCTTCAATACGTTCTTCTTCTTTCCTTCTCTATCCTCCTTTCATTAGGTTTTCCGTCTTTCTCCCTTTTGCCTTCTTTCATTCTTTCTTTCCTTTTAGACTATTTACCGTCTTTCTTTCCATCTTTGTTTCTTCTTTCTCTCTTTCTTTTTAACCAACTTTCCTTCTTTCTTTCCTTCCTTCGGTCATTCCTTCTTTTTTTTTGCTTTTTTCTGTTTCTTCTTTCCTTTCTTTTCTTTTCTGTACTTCTCTTTTCTCTTCTTTCCTTTCCTTTCCTTCTTTACTACTTTCATTAATTTATTTTTGTTTTGTATCTTTATTTCTTGCCTTTTTTACTTTTTTCTTTCCTTTTTCTAACTTTCTTTCTTTTTTCTTCTTTTCTTCTTTTCTTCATACTTTCTTTCTTTTTGCCTTCTTTCTTTCTTTTTATATTATTTCCTTTTCCCTCCTTCTTTCTGTTTGCCTTCTTTCCTTTTTTCTTTGTTTTTTCTATGTTGCTTTCTATTCATTCTTCTCTCCTTTTTTCATTCCGTATTTCTGTCTGTTTTGACTTCTTTCCTACATTATTTACTTCTTGCTATCTTTCTTTTTTCCTTATTTCCTTTGTTTCTTTGTTATTTCCTTCATTCTTTTGCCTTCTTTCTTTTTTGTTTCTTTAATTTTTGCCTTTCCTTCTTTCTTTTTTGCTTTTTCCCTTTCTTTTTTTCTTCCACACACACACTCCAGCATGCATAAATGGGCAATGTTAGCCTACGTGTACCATTGACTGACTTCACTATAAGTTTGGGCATTCTTTCCTTTCATAAGAAGAACACCCACACACAAGACAGTTCCCTTCAGTGCCAGGTGTACTATGGTAATATGTACTTTTTTTGAAAGTAGTAAAATATTTTTGCCTTTAGTCCTTTTTGCTTTTGAATCACGGAGGGCCTGGCAGCTTTCCAATATGAGTGGGTGATTAATTCCGCTCCGTCAGCAGGGCTTGATGATTTTTGCCAACTCTGTGTTACGCTTATAACGCACTAGAGGACGCTTGGCTAATGCAATTTCAGAATCTAGGATACCACCTGGCTAGATTTTGTCAAAGGCAAGTAGTAGTGGGCAGTCGTGACTGTTTGCAGTGATAATGAAAATCTACTCAAGCAGCAGCAAAGAAGCAGCGCCCTCTGGCGAGTCGCGATGTGCTGTTCGTGCTGATTTTGAAGTGCAGAACAAGCTCCTGGTGCTAAATATCTGCGCAAGCAGCACAGCGTGCTGATTGCGCCCGCTCGCAGAACTCAGCAGAATCTTGTAAGTTTTCATGTAAATCTATGGAATTCCACGGAGCGAAACTCTGCGAGTTCTGCTCACCACTACTTCTTGAACAATAAAGTTTTGCAAAAATCCTTACAAAATAAAACAAGGATTACAAAAAGTCTGGTGCTAACGTTTGTTTTTTTATGGTAGCATATACCGCAAAAATGTAAGAAGTAGGGGAAAAAAAGATGCTTCCGCTTAACGTGGCAATCATATGTATGCAATAACATTTTTACAGTTAACTATGTTGCAAAACGCCAAGAATTAACAATCTTATGCATTTCATTGTACGGCACCCCACTCTGATTAAGTGTGCACTACTTATTTTTTTTTATTACATTATTTATTACTGTAAAACACCTTTCTGCAATTTTTATATCAAAAATATCACAAAAAACACAGCTCTCAAAATATTTGCATAATAGTGGTGATGTATCGCTGTGGGAGAGTGTTCACTGCAAGGTTAGCAATGTATAAATATATTAACAGTTGTCCATTTAAGGGGGGGCGTAATTGTACACCCCCCCTCCCCAGCACCCTGATAAAAGATTGTCCTACATGTGCACCTCTGACATCCAATCCTCTCCGGGGACACATTAGAGAATGTGGCGCGGATGAGAGGGGACACCAAACCTCTCTCTGAACGGGGTGAATGCTCAGAATATCAGAATAGGAGGTAGACAGTTCTGTCTACAGCAGTGACACTCAAAGTACGGCCCGGGGGGCGCTTGCGGCCATCTTGACTTTTACCTGTGGCCCTCAAGGTGAACAGCAGCATGATCTGCTGTTTAGTTGCTGAGAACTAAGATTCAGAAAAACATTTTAAACAAACAGGCAAGCATTTATAAACCTGCAAATAAATGCTTGCCCATTTATTTAGACCTCCTTACACAATTCTTGACCCACCCAGACTCCCTACGGCCAGCCTGCTGGCATCAGTGCGGCCCTCGGCCACACCACAGATCGTACCTTGTGGCCCCTGGGCAAATGTTTGCGAGTACCTAAGGTACCTATGGTCTACATAGTGGGCGAACAAGTAGAGAGTGTATTGAGAACGCCATTATGTGCGAGATTTTCACAGGTCACACGCGTGCTCATGAAGGGAAACTGATAAATAACTTCACCTTTCCAAGTACTGTGATCGACGTATTAATAGTGATTTACTTTAGTTTAAAATGCACAGTTTCAGTGCTGACGTATTTTTGAAGTACACTATTACTGATAGTGACAATAGTCACTATTACCTCGGGGTCTCCATTGACCATTAAACGCATAACTGTTTACAGACAGCATTTTTTACAGTGCTTAATTTGAGCCATGGTTACCGGTGGGGGGCACCCGCACTTATTTTTGGGGCCGGGGCAGGGAGTACCTGGCAGTGCATGTAAGAGGCCCTCAGTGGATTTAAGGCAACGCAGCCTTGGCACTCGGCGCGCTGACATTTAAAGGCACCGACCACGGGGTTCTGAGCAGCGCTTTGGGTACCGGCACTCGTTATTTTACAAATTAAGCACTGGCATCGGTGACACCTGTAAAAGATTTATTTGGTTTTTCTTTGAAACATTGAAACTTAACAGCTGAGAGCACGGAATGAACCATAACAAATTCAATTGTAGAGTCAGAAAATAAAGAAAAACAAACTATGACAGACATGTAAAGGATCTGAATTTTCAAAAGCCAGCTTTGGTTGCTTTTTGTTTTTTTAATATAACTGAACTTTCCATCTTTTAGCAGGAATCCAGCGCCGACGCTTTAACAAGGTTTTTATTGCTAGGCAGGTCTATGATGGCAAAACAGAGATGGAATGTAGCAGGAAACGTTGCTACAAAGGCCGTATATTGCATCACCTGAATAACAAGCAGTCATCTGAGGATTCTAGGGCTTGTGGGTGCCAGAAGTGTGTTTAGTAACACACTGCATTGATGCTGTGGTCATAAAAGTACAAATGACGGCTCCTAAACAAGGTATTATAAAAGGGTGCACAGAAAGGACTGACCATAACATTATAGAGCCTATGTTAATATGGTGACTGGGGTGATCTTTGAGTTGTACCTGAAGTGATCACTGTATTTTCCATCATCCATCTGCAGAGGAAGTGACATTATTGGATTCCCCATCATCCATCTGGACAGGAAGTGACATTACTGGAATTCCCATTTCCAAGGACCTATTTAATGGCAGCCGCAGTATGGAAACGCATGACGGGTGCTTTGCTATCATGACGAAGGCGCTCTAAAGGCAAGCTTGTCGGTGCCAGCACCAGGAACCCTAGGTCTCCCTCCTCCCACTGCGACCCTCCACACCCCCAGCCCTGGTCGCTGCTCTGTATGCTGCTGCCTCGCCTCACAGCACAACACCAAGGGAGGGTTCCCCTGCACTGCCTGCAAGTTTTCATGCGCTTACTCAAACCCTACACCATACTCTCTCACACTCACACAGTCCAGCAATCACCCATAAAACTCTTTGTACTAGCATGCATACTCCTCGGTACCTACTCACTCATCAAACACTTCACAGAGATCTGGGAGCTGCTGAATGACAATAACCCAAACCTACTTTTCCTCATATTAACATGGATGAAGCCCATGTCATCGCCGCTGCTATTGCCCCCACTCAGCTACAAGTTTATCAGGCTAGACAGATATCACAGCCAACTACACCCTAAGTGGCACTCTCATGTCCTGACCAATTGTACCCCACACCAACTTCACAGTCACCATCACGGAATTCGTCCCAGCACTCGCCCTTAGAGCTAGCAATTGCATTCTATTCGGAGACCAGAATGTCCCCAAGTAGAGAGTGCGTTGACCGACACGCCAAAAGAATCCAAATACGCACACTTCGATGGATCCGCTCCTTCCTAATTGGTAGAACAGCGCTCTCAGGATGCTGCGGGACTCAATCATTATTCTGCAGCACATGATACACATACCCAAATAGATTATTGGCTTATATCCAGGAGCCTTCTTTCATTTGTTGCTGCCTGTTACTCCCTCCCAAGGAAGAGTGTGTTACAGTCTTTCAGGTCCTACTGGAAATTAATCCAGTATCACTCTCCTGTCCTACTGGATATTAATCTCCATACTGGGAAAGCCACACCATTCCTCTGGAGGTTCCCAGCTTATTCTCTGATTGACCCAGTTTTTAGAGCAGACATGACTACGTCGATAGAAATGTACTTAAAAGAAATATTGGCTCTGTACATAGTTTTGCCACAGTCTGGGAGGCCTTCAAGGCCCATATCAGAGGTATGGTAATTTCAAAGCATGCAGTGGTACTTTGGGCATTTGGAGACAGGCTTACAAGTTAGAAAAAGAGATAGCTCAATTTGAAGAAGCTCATGAGCACTCTGAGAATACAAAGCAACGTGAAGATATTAAAGGGCTCTCGAGGAGTATCATGACACTGCTTATACGGAGGTTAAACATCTGGGTAAATATGTTACTGCTAGGGTATATGGTGAGAGGGAGCGCACTGGGGCTCTACACTAGCAGCTCTATTATGCCCTAAAGAGAGGCAGCGACGATTTTGGAAGTACATGATGAGCAATGTCATTTGCTTAATGATCCTAATGTGATCGCTGAAAGGATTCGTAAATATTACTCGAATTATATAATACTCAGATACCTCCAAATAATGAGCCAATCCAGCACTATTTGGAGAATATACACATGACGTGGCTTACCAACACACATAGGGAACACCTCATGGCTCCTCCTCCCAACACTAGCAAAATTTGGAGGGCCATTAAGACAATGCGGACCTGTAGCGCACCTGTAATAGATGGCCTCACAATCACATTTTACAAAGCTTTTCAGTAACTGCTTATCCTTCACCTAGTGTGTCTGTATGAGGAAATGGTCAAGATGGGAGAGATGCCTCCATCTGTGAGAGAAGCCCTAACAGTCATGCTCTGGAAACCAGGGATGCTCCCGGAGGTCTGCTCTTCCTTTAGACCCCTATTGATATTGAATTTAGATACCAGGATTTTTGCAAAGATTTTAGCCAATCGCCTAGCCCCACTGATACCTTTGGTTGTTCATCCAGAGCAAGCTGTATTTGTTCCCGGTTGGAGCATTACTTGTAATCTTAGAACTATATTTAGAACCTTTCAAAGGATTGACCCAGATGTCAGAGCTGCAGCAGTATTCTTGGACGCCGAAAAGGCGTTCAACTCTGTTGCATGGGCATTCATGAAGGGAGTACCTAGATGAATATGGATTGTTGAGATATTTCTCTGTTTAGCCACGGTGTTATATACTACATCACTGGCAAAGGTATGAGTGGGCAATATTGTAATGCGCCCAGTAGTTATCACTAGAGAGCCCACCAAGGGTGTTCACTATCCCCGCTTCTATATGCTTTAGTGGCAGAACCCCTCATCAGCGCCTTGAGGGAATATCTGGGCTCAGGGGATTCCGATGCCCTTTTTTTTTGTTCTTTTTTTGGGGGGGGGGGATTACGAATCCCTAAGTACCAATTAATAGTCATGGCCTCTTCAGACCCTGACAAGCATCTTAACACTATCCTCACCGAAGTAGTCCAATTCGGGCAGATGTCGGGTCTCAGGGTTAATTGGTCAAAATCTATAATTTTTCCGCTAACGCCATCCACGACTCAGATAAAGCTGGATTTCTCCATGCAGAGTTCTACTGATTCAATACGTTACCTAGGAATACAAATTCACACAGACACCTGGAGTAGTGCTGGCGGACAATTTTGGGAAGGCTATTTCTAAGCTTGAGGACGACATAGCCCAATTCTCCACAGTCACGCCGCGGAAATCTAGGACCTCTTAGTCAGCGCCACTCCTGATGTAGCCTTCCTCACCGATACCTGGAGAAATGCCAACTCAGGACCAAACATCACGATCACCATCCCTGAAGGATACAAAATTACCCGAAAGGACCGCCCCAACTTACTGCGAAGATGCATCATCATCGCCCACAAGGTCAACCTTCACCTGAGCTCCTACGCCGACTGGCCCACAGATCTGATGGAACCCCTCCTCTTCATGATACAGACCAACCACCACCCTCCCTGGTACCCATCTCTACAGACCCCCAGGACCCTGAGAACTTTCTCAGACTCCATCACCAACATCATCAACCCACATGCCTTCACCACAAATGACTACACCCTGCTAGAGACCTCAACTTCCACCTCAACAACTGCCAAGACCCCAACTCCACCTCGCTCCTGTACAACCTCCTCAACATCTGACTCAAAAAGATCATACCAGAAACAATGCACTCAGCAGGACACACCCTCGACCCCATCTTCACAGCAGGGAACTCCATCACCTACAGTCACACCTCCGAACTCCCATGGGCAATGAACAGTCTCCAGAACGCGAATCATCACATAATAAAACATTAGGGGATCGCTTCGGACTAATAAGACTCTGGTGAAAACACGTTCTTTTTTTTTCACATTCGAATTATATATTACAGTTTGGTCTAATCCCAGACGCAAGCTGTCTTGACATAGCCAGTACCGGCAAAACAAGTGACTTACTCTATTATTATGCTATGCTCAGCCTGAAAGAAGCATATATTTTTATATTAACTAACATATCTGTTTAATACAATGTCATTCTCATTTTATATATATATATCTTTTTTAACAGTATTTAACTAATGTATTATATGTCAAAATTTGCAATGGTTTTAACTAACTGAGCAATAAAGATTACTTACTACTTACTTACTTACCCATGGACCAACCACCACTGCGTACACTTCACATTCAAAATTAACATCTCCCACAGATGTCCACACCAGTCCCAATGCAGAAATTGTTCCAGGATCTCTGACAACTATATCACCGCCACAGATGATAGCCCTACCACCGCTGCCTACACCCTACACAACTGGATCACTGACTTCACCAACACCATCGCCCCCCTCAAGAAAGTATCCAACCCTCACGCCAACAAAGCCAGGTGGTTCTCCACCAAACTCGAGGAATCTAGATGCACCTGCAGATGCTTCGAAAAGCTATAGAGGAACACCAAATCCCCAGCCAACCTCGACAAGGGAAACAACCCTAAGAAAGCGGGCATCACATCCCAATGCCATTACAACAAGGTTGTTTCAAGAACCGCATTGTTACCACGCAATGCCATTACTACGCAAGTCGTAACATTGACTAGTAGTAGACGGCGTGCTTTCATTAGAAATAGTACATTTTACTATTGCAACACCTTCCCTACTGTGACCTAGACTGGAGTTGTAATATTAAATTATACATTTTTAATGCCACCACGCCATCTAGTGCAAGACGATGTAATGACTTGCGTAGTAATGGCTTTGCGTGGTAACAACGTGGTAGTTGTAATGACTGTGTTGTACAGGAACGCAGAGTAATGTCTCATGGTATAATGAGTCATCTTCCTCAACAACTTAAAAACAGCCACCTCAGCCAACCACAAACTCAAAAGACACTCAAGGAAAAAAGGACTCCAGGATGGTATCTCCACCCATGCACTCAACAGAAAAGAACTCAGTGGCATCATCAAACATTTTGCCCAACCCAACAGCAAGACTACAGACATCGCACCCTACCAGGACCTCTGCAACAGACTCAGCACCTTCTTCCACCTCAAAATCAAGACCATCTATGATAACTTCGACAACAACAATGTCCATGCGGAACCCTCTCCCACCATCCCCAACCACACGCAGCCGACACTAGATAGCTGAACCGCCCTTAGCGCTTTAGACACCATAAAGATTATCAAGCCCACCAACTTTGGAGGCCCCATGGACCCCTGCCCCACCACATCTACCACAAAGACATCATCGCCCCAAGCTTCAACAAATCATCAACCTCTTCTTCAAGACCACCCCTCCTTCCCCAATGACTGGAAAGACGCCAAAATTAACCATCTCCTGAAAAAACCCTCGGCGGACCCCACCAAACCTAAAACCTTCAGACCGATATCCTGACTCCCGTACCCAGTGAAAGTCTGGGAAAAGGCCATCACCTACCAACTCCCACCTTCATAGAAGATAGCAACATCCTCGACTCCTCCCAATCAGGCTTCAGTAAGAACCATAGCACCGAAACCACCCTTCTTGCTGAGACAGAAGATATCCGCTCCCTCCTCGCCAGAGGAGAGACTGTGGCCTTCATCCTCCGAGACCTCTCCGCGGCCTTCAATACAGTCTCTGTATGGATTAATTTTATGTTAATTACATTTTGCGTTTAGTTCTGTATCAGGTTGTGGGTTTATAGGGGTCTAGGGTGAGAAGTAATTTAATTATAATAAATTAATGGCATTTTATTACTTACTAGCTTACCCGGCGCGCGTTGCGGCGATCTCAGAAGAAAGGAAATTCAAGGAAACTTGTTATGATAACATTAAATTTACATTGTGTCATTGTTATTGAAACTTATTCATTTTATTTTTGAAAACATTTCTAAGTGTGGCTTGAGCAGTGCGTCCTCGATTGGCTTCCAATTTTGATTCTGGTTGCTCTCCTGTTTCATTTGAGCGGGCTTGAGCACTGCGTAATTGATCGTTTTCCAATCTTGATTCTCGTTTCTCTCCTATTTCATTCGAGCGGGCATGAGCAGTGCGTAATTGATCTGTTTCCAATCTTTATTCTCGTTGTTTGTTTGTTTGAGAAGAACGGGCTTGAGCAGTGCATACTCGATCGGCTTCCAATCTTGATTCTCTTTGCTCGTTCGTTTGAGAATTACGGGCTTGAGCAGTTTGTATTCGAACAGCTTCTAATCTTGCTTCCCGTTGCTCGTCTGTTTCTGAAGCTCGTAATGCCTTTTTCTTTCGTGCTTCTGCTGTAGATTGACCAACCGATTTCCGTTTGGGGGTCATAACTGTCGACGATGCTCGCAAATTCGCTGTCTATTTCAGTATTCGAAAGATTTTGAGGGCCCTGGGGGGGCCGATTTTAAAATAGAATTTTTGACAGAAACCTTCGTGTGAGTATACTCAACAACTTCCCAAGGTTTCATGGCGATCGGATGAATGGTGTAGTAATGCATAAAGGACAAACAGACAGACAGACATACTTTCGTTTTTATATATATAGATTAGTATTTATTTAATTTCGATTTTATGGTGTCAATTGTGGGAATGCATTTATTATTAATTAATTATTAATTGGTTGTTAATTTGTGTTAATTAATTAAATGGTAATTATGTTAATTATGTTATTTTTTTTAGGAGTGGGTTGTGGGTTTATTGGGGAATAGGGTGTAAAGTAATTAAATTATAATAAATTAATTGCATTTATTTACTTATTAGTATTTATTTAATTTAGATTTTATAGTATCAATTGTAAGAATTTATTTAATATTAATTCATTATTAATTGGTTGTTAATTTTTAGGGGGATAGGGCGGGAAGTAATTTAATTATAATAAATAATTTAATATTTTTTACACATTAGTATTTGTTTAATTTATATTGAATTCAATGGGTGCCTGTTTTCCGAACACAGGCTACCATTGAAGAAAGGAGTAGGTAGGAAACATCATGCACCCTGTTAGCAGGCACCCTACACTATGCATGGTTGTAAAGAGAGGTCCTATGGTTACCCCATTGGTCCCCATTCGGCAGGCTTCCGGTGAAGGGGGGCCTACTATGGGCCCTCAAAGTTGGATTTTTACATCCTCCGTGTCAGAACAACCAATTCAAAAAGGCTGTCTGAATATAAAATTGTGATACGTCGGTCAGAAACGCGTTCCATTGACCTGTACGAGTTGGCTCCGAACGACTAGATTACTCTGAATGCCGTTGGAACCAAGTCGGAAAGTCCGAGCACTTTCCGACCATCATAATCGGTCAGTCGGAAGGTTTCCCAAATCAGATTGGGATTGCCTGAATGCCATTCGGAGCCTTTCTGACTGACATTGTAATCTACCCCTTAGTGGGAAAGAAAACGCAGGAACCCGAAGGTGAAAATGTGAATGATTACATAAAAAGCAGTTTGTTAATATATGTATCCAGGGGTCTGGTGGTACTATTAATGTTGACACCAACATGCAGGGGTCCTCTTCCAGCTTATGACTGGGAATGCTAACCATGAGTGGGTAGCCTGATCAATTGTCTGAACCATCATTTTACGAGTACCATGATATGTATGAGCACCATGTTCTGTGCACAGTCGACATTGAACCAAGCGTATCCAGACAAAATGATAATATAACTGTACTGTATGTTGTGTTATTGATCATAACAGGAAAATCAATCCAAAAAATGTAGACTGATGTTAGGTCCCGGTTTTACAACAAAGGCATCAGAAGATTGTGAACCAGACTCCAACTAAGTCCAATTATTAAACTACATTGGTGGGATTGATATTACCCTAAAGCAGTGCTTAATTTGTAAACACTTAAGTGCCAGGCCCTTCTCAGAAGGCCACTGAAGCCTAAATCACCCATACCATGCCAGCGCGGCCAAAGGAAATACTAACATGACTCCAGAACTGTAACTAGTTTTGGTGATGACAATTAAGTGCCAGTGCTCAGCACCGTAAACCGCTGGCACAAATTAAGCACTGCCCTAAAGTTAGATCAGGCTAAACATCATAGTTAATTTATGAAAGGGCTGTTAGTCTCTTTCTCGGTAGTACTATGTAAGAATACCATCTGTTGGTGAGTTAAGAATTTTTAGAAGAAAATAATAGTTTTGTAAATCTGCAATTCCTTCACAATTTGTTTTCCATTTATTAATTTATTCCTTTGTTATTATCATTTACAATCACATTTGTAACTGTATTTCAACTCATGCCAATCAGTGATTTTCTGTTTGTACATCTATTTTCCTGCTTTTCCTTGAAAATTCAATACAAATTATCTGAAATAATAGACATAGACAGTGGAGCAAAAATACTGCCATCACCAAATAAAAATAAATAAATAGATCTGGTATTTGTAAAGTGCAAACTACTCATGCCTAATGATCTCAAGGCCCTGGTAGATTAAGTGAGCCACGTGGTAATGATCTGCCGTCAGGAATCGAACCAGGAGCCCTGTGCTCTGGAGTCAGCCACCCAGGCTGAAGTGCCACACATCTGCCGAGAGAAAAAGATGCTTACACCAGCTTGAGTTGGTCTTAATATACTATTTTTATAGACAATGTGCCAATTGTGCACAAGTAGAATGAGGCCACAGTCAGGGGTGCCAATGGCTGAAGAGGGCTTACTGCTTACTGCCCGCCCACGCTGTCTGCTCTGATTGGCGGAAGCAAAGAGTGAATGACGATTGAACAGACCAATGTATGAAAAGAGTTCACAAAAAGTCCCTGTATGGATGTATAATTGCTAATAAATATATATGTCTTAAATAGTAGACTTGTAAGACAGTGAAAGCTGTCTCAAAGGCCTGACAAGAAAACAGCCAGAAGGTGGGTTCCTTTTTACACAGCCTACAAGGGATAAGGCCTGCACTATGTCCAACATTGGCTCACGGCTCAAGGATTAGTAGTATCTTGACATGATTGGCTCTTGCACAGTCATAGGCCGGCACTCCAAACTCATCTGTTTCGGGCAGTATCAGTTGATGCACAGAAAGCATTTAACCTAGTGCCATAGGTTTATTCATCTGTGTCTCTCATCAATAATTAATAAATCAAAGATCCATTCAATATAATGAAAGGTACCAGACCAAGTGCCTGATTTAGATCTTGGCAGACAGGTTACGCTGTCTCAACGGTGACGGATATCCCATCCTCTGAAATATAAATCCGATTATATCCAATGGGATTTATCATTCGGTGGACAGGACATCTGTCACCATTGAGACGGCGTAACCCGTCCGCCAAGATCTAAATCAACCCCAAAGATATCCATTATGTTCTCATCTCCAGTAAATATTTCTAGAACCATTAGGTGAAAAGATGGAGATCTGAATTGAGGACCACGGGTTCCAATATGCTAATTATAAAGTCATAATCTAGGTAGATAATGTATCCATGTTGGCAGGCTCATTACCACAGTTAACTCAACGTATAACTTCATTTGGCAAGTTTACTGGTAAACAGCTGGACAAAGGTCTTGATCTTGGAGACATAGGGAAAACTGCTTTTAAGTAAATCTATACTTTCCTGTGTATACTTACCTTGTAGATACTTTGGCAGTTGATATGTTGTCCACGATGCTCTGCAATGGATATTAGGTTGGATTACCGGCTCTATAGCAACAGCCAAGACAGAGGTTTTGATGCCCAGGCCAGATATACTTGCTCCATTTGAATTATTAGGCTGCTTTAATCTGAGTTATTAGAAAATAGAGTCAGATGTTAAACCCTCACTGCATCATCATTAACATCTCACATGGCGCGTATTTGCAAAGCACACGCTCTCCTAGAAGGGTACGTTGGACACAAATAATATTTGTTTATTGTTACCAAACTCAATGGTACATTTTTTATTGGCCTGAGAAAGATGAAAGTCTGAGTTGACCTACTAGGATTTCAAATCTATGACCATGAAGTCAAATGCAGATTCCTCCACTGAATGCGTAAGTCCACGGAGACACCAAACCTTTCTATATCTTAAATTCTATCTCTTAAATTGGTAGTATCAGTTATATAAAGATGTCCAATTTCCCCACACTGCTTTTCATTTTCAGTGTGTTCCAGTCTATATTTCACATTTAGATTTTAGAAAATTAGAGAATGAGATAGATTGCCTCATCTGAAACCAAAAGAATTATCTTATTTTAAGAAAAAAGATATGCCAATTTACCAAACTCTGGTTTTGGCATATACTATTTGTAAGACATATTACATATCAAATCACTCGGGATCACTGTAATTTCATTTTTCTTTTAGAACGTATGGGCCACTTATCCCATTTTCATTTAATCAAAATATTTAAACATCAAATTAAAGGGGGGCACATAGTTTTGATTCTCTCAGCCATGAGGGAACCATTTCTGATGAGAATTGTATTTGCAAATTAACACGAATCAATTGCAATTGAAACAAAAGCATTGATATGTTCATAAATATATTTTTCTGGCCTAAGCTTAAGTAGGCCTCACCTAGGCCTCATCTCCATTTAGGTGAAGATAGCTGCTATTTCATAATAATCATCGCCTGTCTATATTTTTCTCATGTTGACACCACACACAGCACAATGTGCACTCTTGGTTTTGTAATGATATGCTGTTCTTGAAGAGCTCTAGAGGAAGCCTCTGCTGTATTCAAGCCTCTTCCTGCTTGCAAGCTCTAGACACAACATTTATGAGTCTTCCCATTGTTTGTTCTAACACATTAGCTCAGTAGCCTCTGTTGACAGTAGGTCAGCAAGAGTTTAATACGTCATATCAGTAGATAGTACTAACATGGTGTGTCTATAGCAGGGGTCTCCAACTCTCTCTATAACAAGAGCTATTTATGTTCAATGAAACTCATTGAGAGCTACTATCAGTGGCGGCCGCCACAAACAAATGGTGGTGGGGTGGGTGGAGGGAGCATGGTAGGAGGAGCGTGAGGTGCGGGGTAGCACGGGAGGGGTAGTGCAGAGTGGTTAATATAATAACTATTTTTTAAACAGCACTTACCTTAAGCTGCAGGCCGCCTCCCGCGGGACCCCTCATTGTTCTTCCTGGTCCCAGCAGACACTGGGACAGACTCCCTGTGCAATACCACGCTGCTCTCATGTTATGAGACCAGCACAGTGATTGCTCTGAGCGGGCTGAAAAGACGCTCGCTCAGGACAGGGAACAGGTTGTGTTTCTCCAGCCCGCCTGTTCAATAAAGCCGGGCTGGAGAAACGAAAGTGCGCAAGTGTGTTTCGCCCGCCTGAGACAGCCGGCCAAACAAACATGCACTCTTAGAAGTGGACATAGCTCTCCTCCTCACACCTCCAATGACCTGGCTGCCCCTTCCCCTCCCCCACACGCGCTGGTTCAAAGCCGGCAAATGAAAAATAAAACGATGATAGAATATCGTTTTATTTTTCACCGGCTGGCTCTGAGCCAGTGGGGCGACACTCCTCCGTCACTGTGGAGGAACCACCCCTGGCTACTATGTGCTTTAATGGTGACTACATCTGACAAAATTACATTAATGGTCACTATAGGCAAGATTACGGCCAGCAGTGATCACCTCAGTTTATCATGCGTGGCTGCCAAGCGTAATGTAAAAAAGGTTTGCCTGAGTATGGGTAATACATATCAGCCATAGTACCAATGCCCCTGGTACCAAGGTGCTAACATTTGTAGAAAGTCTCCTCAATGCCACATGATTGATCACTCAAATATCACACTTAAATACATTTTGGAAACTCAGCAATTTTTCTTCAAATACCAGGTTATGAGTTCTGTTAATAAGCATATTTTCGTCTCACATATACACTCGCAATTTTGCTACACGTATATTAATTCAACCAAGCAAAAGCTTCTATTTGAGTAGGCTTGCCTGCACAGAGGAGAGCGACTCACAGGTAGCAGGAGAGCGACAAGTAACACATGAGCTACTCATTGGAGAAACCTGGTCTATATGATGTTTGATAATGCTGAACTTTGATTTACTGTTAAACAAAATACCTTTACTCATTTGATGCTGACTGAGCAATTCTTGATGGATTTCTATGATAGAGCATGCTATAAAAATCCTTCAAATTTAGTGGTGATCCAGACCATTCTTGATTCATTTGTGTCTCTACTAAGGATGCTGTCCCATTTCTTGTCGATTTGCTGCTCTTCAGGTGTTTTTTTTATTTTGCTCAATATTGCTTCTATTTCAAATATTGATAGTTGTGGCAATTGTTTTTCTATGTTCTATGTTGATTTATTTATCAGAGCAACATTTTGCATTCTGCATGCTGCTTTAATAGTTTAATCAACCTTTATGGTTCTCTCTAAATTACTCATTCTGAACTCCCTTTTTATTTCTTCCCTTTCTTTTTGTATTAGCTTTTTTTTTGCTTTTGCAATGCTGTTTGAATCTTGCCTTTATGGACATATTGCCATATCTATTTTTTGGGGTAAACACCCACCCTGTATTCAGGCACCACTATCAAGCAGATTTTCTAAGCGATAAGTGCACCCAGACCATTGCATCTTTCACCAGTCTTCTGGGCCTTCTAGGCATGATCACAAGGGGACAGGAATGGCTCTTTGGATGGTGGTGGCAGTGGATGGGTGGCTGAAGGAGTCATGTAGCCTGCCTCACCTGGCTGCTCTGTCGGTAATATGGACAGAGCTCTCTCACCGACAGCACTGCATGGAAGCACTGCGCCCTCAACCCGTAGATGAGCCTGGTGACATAAAAAAATCAAATTTAAAATATTTCACAGTACTCCTCACATGTGGCAAAGCATTAGCAAGATTGTTCTACGAAGTAAACACAAGAGGGACACCAATGTATTTGGAAATTCTAATTTACTAGCATTAACCATCAAAAACATTCCAGGAGATACCAATCATTCTGAGAAGGCTGGTGGCTTCTTAATTACATCTGTTAATCACAAGGACTTTTCAGTCCCACACATGGAATATTATAGCCTTATAGCCCGCCATAGCGGGCTATACAGGCTATTATGTGGAGAAGTGTGGCCCACTGATTAGAGCGGCAGACTCTGAAGCAGAGATCAGGCCCAAGACCAGGTTTCAATTACTGACACGGCAGGGTCTTGGGCTCAATGTCCGCGGACTCGATAATTCTCGCCTCGGCACCTACTCTAATCATGGGTCCCACGCTGCAACTCTGGGCAATAGCTTGCTTAATCTCCACAACGGCCCCAACAACACTGGGATGCCTGGCTTCACCTTGGTGGTGACCAAGAGGGGCATCTCACAGGGAGAGCCAGAAAGGGTTCCACTGCGTTATACAGCGCCGGGACGCCCCGTTGCTGGGGCAGCTGTGCGCTTTACAAGTATACTACATTTACATTTACATTAAAGTCCCTCTTCAGCATACGGCTCGATCCTTAAACAAGGGAGAGGGACTTTAATAGCCAGTATAGCCCAACTACAAAGGGCTATAAGGCTATTAGAACATTCTGCCACTAGAGGGTAGCATGTTCTAATAAATAAGACAAAGCCTTAAGGGAGCGCAAGGGTATTGCAATCCCCTCAGGCTTCCTGTAGCCTTTGTTCACAGCCAATGTTTCTTTGCTGTGAACAAAGAAACATTGGAATGTTGGAGCTCCAGGCTTATACCAGCTATTATAAGTCTGGAGCTCCTGCATTGTTTTCAGTGGAGCTCCCAACATTCCAGTGTTATAATAGAACTTATCTTCTATTTTCAATTGAAGTCAGCATTCATAGAACATGCAATTTAGTGTAGTGAGAAACTTCATATTTTCTTTAACTTTTCTGAATTTAGATGCGCACACTGTTCAAATAATGTCATCATTTTGTACACAGTTGAACAAAAACCAGTGGACTTAGACCATATCATATTTGGTAAATGACGAAAAGATGGGAAAAAAGATTATAGAGGGATACCTTGAAAAGAAACAACCCTTGGCAAAGCTAATAGGTAGGATGATCTCATACTTACATTAGCAAAAGAAATGATAAGATGATGCAGTCCAAGATAATTTAGAACTGAATGTGTGATGACAGGTAACCCTCATGCACACACATGGAAGTGAAATGACACATCAAAACAATGGAAGAAGATGGGGCTAAAATGCTCCTGTGGCCTAATGCAAGAAATGACTAACAATGTCTTAAGATGAAGGCTTCTGAGCCAAAGAAGCAACTATTCAAGGAGGCTGAACCAAAGCCACTTTTAAGTATGTATAGTATGGTTGTAGTCCTGAATATTGACAAGAAATATTGATCTATCAATCAATCAATCAATCAAGGTATTTATAGAGAGCGCTACTCACCCGTAAGGGTCTAAAGGCGCTGAGGGAGAGGGGGTAGCTGCTACTGCTCGAACAGCCAAGTCTTGAGTAGCCTCCCGAAGGTCAGGAGGTCTTCAGTCTGCCTTAGGAGGATGGGGAGGTCGTTCCAGTACTTGGCGGCGAGGTCGGAGAACGATCTGCCGCCGGTGGTTGTTCTTAGGATGCGGGGGACAGAGGCAAGGGCAAGGTCGTCGGAGTGGAGCTGCCGGTTCGGGGTGTAGAAGATGAGTCATTTGTTGAGGTATGTTGGTCCGGTGTTGTGGAGTGCCTTGTGTGCGTGGGTGAGTAGTTTGAAGGTGAACCTCTTGTTGACGGGAAGCCAGTGCAGTTCTCTCAGGTGGGATATAATGCAGCTGTGGCGAGGGATGTCGAGGATCAGGCCTGCAGAGGTGTTTTGTATGCGTTGCAGTCTATTCAGCAGTTTGACCGGGGCTCCCGCGTAGAGGGCGTTTCCGTAGTTCTGCTGCTGATGAGGGCCTGGGTGACGGTTCTTCTTGTGTCTGTGGGGATCCACCTGAAGATCTTTCCGCTAATGCGGAGAGTGTTGAAGCAGGAGGTTGAGACGGCGTTGACTTGCTTGGAATTGGAGAGGGTTGAGTTGAGGATAACTCCCAGGTTGCATGCGTGGGCGGTGGGTGCTGGGGCTGCACCCAGGGCAGTTGGCCACCAGGAGTCATCCCATGCTGAAGGGGTGGAGCTGAGGATGAGGACCTCCATCTTCTCTGAGTTTAGTTTCAGACGGCTGTTCTTAATCCACTCGGTGACAGTTTTCATTCCTTCTTGGAGGTTGGTTTCGGCGGTGCGAGGGTCTTTGGTGAGGGAGAGGAACAGCTGTGTGTCGTCGGCGTAGTAGATGATGTTGAGGTTGTGCAGTCTTGCGACGCAGGCGAGAGGGGCCATGTAAATGTTGAACAGGGTTGTGCTGTGGAATGATCCTTGGGGTACACTGCAGATGATCTTGGAGGCTTCGGATCCGAAGGGGGGTAGTCGGATGCTCTGCGTTCTGTCGTAGAGGAAGGAGGAGGTCCATTCCAGTGCTTTGCCGTGGATTCCTGCGTCGTTGAGGTGGGTTCATAGGGTGTGATGGCATACCTTGACGAAAGCAGCTGAGAGGTCCAGGAGGATGAGGTCTGCGGTCTCGCCGTTGTCCAGCAGGGCCCTGATGTCATCAGTGGCGGCGATGAGGGCCGTTTCGGTGCTGTAGTTGCTGCGGAAGTCAGACTGGGACGGGTCCAGGACGTTATACTCTTCGTGGTAGTGGGTCAGCGGTTTGTTGACGGTCTTCCTAATGACCTTTGCCGGGAGCAGGTAGATGGGCTGGAAGTTCATGTGGTCCCTCGGCTCTGCCTTGGGTTTCTTGAGCAGTGCGTTGATTTCGGCATGCTTCCAGCTATCCGGGAAAGTCCGGTTTCGCAGGAGATGTTGATGGCCTTGCAGAGTATGTATGTATGTATGTGTGTTCTTATATAGCACTCGACTTACCCTAGGGCATCTCGACGCTTGCATTGGGAACCGTCTTGGCTTTTCCCTGTGAGATAACCTATACTGGGCATCCCCAAGGTGAAAGCCAGGCATCCCGCCGCGGGGGGGGGGCATTGTGGAGATTAAGAAAGCTATTGCCCGGAGTTGCAGAGTGTGAGCCCGTGATTCGAGCAGGCACCGAAGGGAGAATTATCGAGTCTGTGGACAATTGGGCTCAGGATACCTGCCATGTCGGGAATTGAACCCTGGTCCCGGGTCTGACCTCTGCTTCAGGGTATGCCTTCTCTAACCAGTGAGCCACACTTCTCCACAGAGGTGGGTGCAATGGAGGCACTGGCTTTGTTGAAGATGTGGTGGGGCATAGGCCCAACGGGGAGCCGGAGTGGATGGTGCTCATGATTTTGATGATGTCATCGTCGTTGATGTTAGTCCATGTGAGCAGTGGGTTGGTGTGGGTGGTGGCCGTGAGGTCCGGGGGGTGTTGGTTGCCGTGGTGGTCTGGTTGTTGAAGTTGTCGTGGATGTCTGCGATCTTGCGGAGGTAGAAGGAAGCAAGGACGTTACACAGGTCGTGCGAAGGCGTGATGTCATTGGTGTTGGTGTTGGAGCTGGGGTTGGAGAGTTCCTACACAATGTTGCAGAGCTCTTTGCTGTTGTGAGGGTTGTTGTCGAGGCGGTACTTGTACAAGGTATTTTTGGCGGTTCTGATGAGGTGATGATGTTTACGTAGGCCGTCCTAGTGGGCTGGTAGTTTCTCTGGTGTCTGTTCATGGCGCCACTTCTTCTCCAGTTTTCAGCAGTGTTGCTTGGAGGTCTGGAGGTCCTCGGTAAACCAGATGGTGTTCCTGTTGGTGCGTCTGTTGGAGGGATTTTTGACTGGTGCAAGGGTGTTGGAGCAGGCATTGATCCAGCGTCTGAGGTTGCTGGTGGCGGCGACAGGGTCTGTGGGGTCGGTGGGAGGGCTACGGACGAAGGTGGTGGTGAGCTGGTCTTCGATGACTTTGCTCCAGCAGTGGCGGGGGATCTGTTGGGTGCAGTGGTGCGTGGTGGGTTTCCGGAAGGTGAAGTGGATGTAGCGATGGTCGGTCCAGTGGAGTTCAGAGGTATGGCTGAAGGAGACGTGGGTGCTTGCAGAGAAGATAGGGTCCCGCGTGTGGCCGGCAGAGTGGGTTGATGTTGTTACGAGCTGTCTGAGTCCGAGGTTGGCGAGGTTGTCAATCAGGGTGGAGGAGTTGGTGTTGTTGTTGTTCTCGAGGTGGAAGTTGAGGTCTCCTGTGAGGATGTAGTCCATGGATGATAGGGCGTGGGTGCTTACGAAGTTGGCGATGGAGTCGCTGAACTGTGGTTGGAGTCTGGGGGGTCTGTAGTTCAGGGTTACTCTGAGGGTGGTGTTGGGGTCGGTGTAAATCTGGAAGTGCAGGTGTTCTGCAGTGTTGAGCGTGTCGCTGGAGTTGGTCGAGACTTTGAGGGTGGACTTGCGGACAATGGCGATTCCTCCTCCGATTCCAATGGCTCGGTCTCTGTGGGTGATCTTGTAGCCATCCGGCATGGCTTTGGCGATGTCTGGTGCCGAGGAGTCATTCAGCCAGGTCTCTGTCAGGAATGCGACGTCCAGGGAGGAAGTGTCGAGCAGGTCCCAGAGTTCGACGGCGTGTTTGCATGCAGAGCGAGTGTTTAGGAGAATGCATCTGAGGTGGTTGCGTTCTGTCCTGGTGGGTGGATTGGTGGATCGGATGGTGGTGAATCTGCAGCTCCGGCAGGAGAAGGGTCCTTGGGTGCGCCTTGGGGCCGCCTGGAAGCAGGTGTGTCCTCGTCCGTTGTTGAGTGCGTGGAGGGTGCTGGCGTCGTAGCTGATTCAGGCGTTGTGGCTTTCATGGGGGCCAGGGGTTCTGGTGCTGGGCGCGGTCCAGGCACAGACGGGCTTGCCTTAGGCGCGCAGAGGCCACCATAAGAAGGGGAGGTGGGAGGGAGGAGCAGGTGGGAGGTGGAATTAGATGAATGTGCGAGCGGGGGGCGGGCTGCAGGGGACGCAGCGGCGGGAAAACAGGAGGTGGAGACGGCGAAGGGAACAGAAGGCAAAAGGCACAGAAAGCAAAAGCAGATCACAGAAAAACAAATAAGCAATACGGTGCAGAGGCAAAAAACAACCACAGAAAAACAAATAAGCAATACAGTGGAGAGGCAAAACATTATCACAGTACAACATATAATCAATACAGTGCAGTGGTAAAAAAACGCTCACAGAACAGCAAATAAGCAATACAGGGCAGAAGCAGATACCAGTTAACAAAAAACAGTGCAGATACTGGATGCAAATAACAACGGCCTACCACTGGCCACCAGGGATGAGGCGCAGGTGTAGCCTGCGGGTGGAGGCGGGCCTCGAACTCCTTCAGCAGCAGTGGCAGCTGGGCAGAGACATGGGCAGGTGGAGCTGCATGGCGTTGGGAGCGACCTGACTGGAGACAGGGTCAGGGTCAAATTATTGAGGTCAAAATATTGACCAGCAAAATATTGTTATAATAAAATTGGCAAAATATCATGGAAAATTACTAGTTATAAAAATGTCTACCACAAAAATATAGATTCCAATAATGTTGACTTTTAAAATTAACATCAGCATTACAAAAAGTATAAAAAACAAAAATGCCATGTAAACAATCAACAATATACAAATTACAATTCATTTAAAAATTATTTTAAACAATGAAATAATTTTCAATAGTATATTTTACATATTTAAAATGATTGTGTTTTGTAATTATTCTATAAAGAATATTTTAAATCACAAAAATTAATATAACATTTTTGCATTACAATATTTGATTTAAAACAGATAGGTCAACTACAAAAATGTAAAAAATATTGCAAATATCTATTCATCTAAAAGTTTAAATGAGATTAAATATTTCACAAATTCTATTATTTTTCAATATTTAGAAATGTAGGAATGTATAAAACATTCGAATACATTTTAATTTGTAATGAATGTGCATGAACTCACAAACAGATACCTGAAAGAAACATGGATAAATAAATGGCTCTAAAATAACTAAAAACATTATTAATTAAAGAGAAAACCCAAATATAACTAAATATATCAAAAAACAACAAAAAGGTCAACAGTAAACAAAAAAAATACATAATACAAAATCATTCACTAAAATAAAAAAAATGTTAAAGTGTAAAACAAATCTACACAAGCTGAAATAAAATGTATTATTCTAACGCTATAGCACTGGAGAAACATGCAGATTTATTTTTCTAATTCCAGTCCACATAACAATGAGGAAAGTGTAAATAATTGGTGGATTGTAACTTTAGTTCAACAAAAAAGTGGGATTAGTGCTGGTGGGCAAATACGCATATTTGCTATTGTAGTTCAAGTCCAGCAAACATTGGGGTAGGCGCATATAACACAGGGTAAGAGCACAATTACTATTGTAATTTTAATTGAACATGGCTTATTTGTCTCACTCACTTCCCTCGGACTAACTACTATTTAGACCATCACTTGTGAAGTCCAGAATTGTGCAGTTATAGTCTCATAGGTTATGTGTGTTCTGCTCCAAGCAAGCTTTGTATTATTTTAATGTGATGTCCTTTGATACTCCCTCTGTCACTGTTCCTTGCATGCACTCTAAAATGACATTGGTTTGAATCCCTTTCTTATTTACGACACTCCAAATTCTAAAGCGCTGTGATACCCACCTGGGTCTTGTTCATGCTATACAAAATGTTATAAATAAATAAACAAATTAAATAAATTCCAGTCCAATCCAATTCAACAAATTTCGGGGTAAGTACATACAATCCGAGGTGTCATCATTACAAATAAAAATAAATTACCATGAACACCACTCATTTAAAACCTAATTCAAAAATGCTACTTTAAAAATTACAAATCTAACCCTAAACGCATTATTTTTTATGTTATTTTAAAAAATGGCAGCCACATATAAAAATATATTAAATACTACTCCTATTATATTTATGTTTGGTTAGACAACCATTCTACCAGCAGTGGGCTTTGTTGCCTTAGTAGCAGAGCCACTCACCAGACTTCAGTCAGAAAAATCTAAGTTTTCCCTCAATGCATTGAATTTTAGATCTGTAAATTTAGAAGATACAGAGTTCTTGGCAGGTGTTCCGAGACCGTGGAGAATTTCTCCAACCTTCTGCCACTACATTGTTAATATAGTTCTATGCAAGTGGACTATTTCCCCAGAAGACTTTTGGTTGCAATAAACTTCACATTACACTCAGACCCAGTTTTATCTACGACTTCATCTGTGTTTGCAGTGGAATATGCTGATCCTTCATCAGACCTTTGGTTGCTGAAGTTTGCTACCCTTAGAGGACATATTTTGAGTGATAGTTCATTCACCCACCAGTAGAGGTACCCCTGCGTGACTTGAAATTCAGTTGCCCCATACCTGGTTTCCCCTTAAACTGTAACCCAGTAAATATACCAAGTGGTGCACTGCTGGCAGCCCAGCTATGCACAGTCCTGACTCCTGAGCTGACCATTGCTATTCAAGAACTTCCCCATCAACTTGGGAAGCCAAGAACCCAGTCCAGATGGCCCGGGGTGTCGTTCTAGACAGCTGTGCAGCATGAGCTCCATAGTTGGGTTCGGGTGTCATATATGCTTATGTGCTGTAGTAAGGCCCATGTAGCAATGCTGCACATTTTCTTTCATTATCCTCTTTCTGTGCAATAACGTTTTATGATAACCTTTTGCAAATATTTGCGTGCATGACAATGTTGAATTAGTTTCTCTGAAACCGGCTTGTTTTATTTTCATCCATGGGGCAACAGAGCTCACTGTAAACCAATGACAATATTATGCTGGATAAAAACACATAAGAATACTCTATATAATAAACAACTAAGCATTTCCAGGGGTTATCCAGAAGAAACATTTCTGCTGACACCAAGAGGTCACGGCATGCTGATGCTTTGCCAAGCTGCTGCCTACCATCTCCATGAGGGGTGACCGGTTCATGACCATGAGGGCGTACTAGGTTCTGCCCCACCTGGTAATGGGATTGGGTTATCCCATGGGGTATCCTTGGCTATGCAGCCACATACACACTCTAGGCGCACATAGAGTAGGGATTGCATGGTGGGAGTGCACCTGCTACTTACCTCATTTTAAATGCATGCATATATACACTGTTCTTAGCACCATGGTTGACCTCTATCTGCTATTTACTATTTTGGTGCTTGTTGTCACCTTCATATGCTGCTGTCTATTGATCATCTCAGCACATGTGCTCTATAACAGAATAACGTTGGTTCAATACATATATTTATGAACGTACTTTTGTGTATTCTCTGTATATTTCTCTGAGAACCAGAGTGCACGAGTGGCTGAGCGAGAGGGTTCCAGATCCGTTACCACGATCCCTGAGGGGGCAGGAGTGTCATGATCAGTGGCTGCCAGAAACCGTTAGCTCCCTGTTTGGGTTAGGGGGGCTAATGGTGGCACTGTGAGCTGGCTGGCCTCTGGGCCAACATATACTATGGAGGTGCATGGAATCTGTGTAGGCACATCACAACACTCAGGCCCTATTGATTAGTGGGAACTAGGCAACAATATTAGTCCAAGAAAGTCATGACAGCTACAGTTTTTTTTGTGTGCATTATTAGTTTAGCCCCCATTACTTTCCTTTGGGTAAGCAAAGTCATGTTCTTCTTCAGCGTTTACCGTCCTGTCTGGACATGAACCCTCTTTAGCGTGAATGTGATGCGCAAGACTGATGGTACATATGAGGTATTACCTCCTGGAACAACCAAGGAGAGTGAAGTGTACTAATACTCGATGCTCTGAAACATCAGTGGTAACCATAGATACCGACCAATAACCACACACTGCCCCAAGGCAGCAGAAAAAGTCTGACAGCTGCTAGTAGACTAGTAAGCACCTGGATACCCTCACAGGTAATTAGTTGTGTTGTACAAACTCTGATTGATTTGATTGAGTAAATTCCTACCTCCACTGTACACAGCCACTTCTCAAACAGAGTGTGTACAATATAGGGGTTGCCTTTAATGCTAACATCTTTTAGACTTTTATTTAATGCAGTGGTAAGGCGGGTCGTTGCTGGTGATGGAACAACACACTCTTTCATCTGCCACCCATGATCTCACTAGCCCTTACAGCAAAAATGCCTCGCTGGAGGTACTGCAGTGGAATCTGACTGGGCATCCTGCCAACATAGTCAACACTCCACAGGCAACTTACAACCTTGCAATTCACATAACCTTTGTCTTTAGAGGCGCTGATTGGCTACGATGGATCTTTCATGGTCTCTTGAGAAACATCCTATCCACTCCACGCTTGTCTGCCTTGTCAGCCTCCTAACAGCAGAGCACCAATCACCAGCCACCTTAGAATAAAGCTGGGAGATCTCTGAATTTGACTCCTCCACTGATTGATTGATTGATTGATTGATTGACTCCTCCATTGTCCCAAACTCCATTCTCTGCAGGCAATGATGATGTCCCCCGTTGCCATGACCCTGTCGGCTTAGCTGTCAGCCAGTCTGACATCCATCTTCCGTCTCACTGATCCACCTGTCTTAGGAGTGGTGAGCTGGTGGCCTGGGTGCACACAGCACAACAGCCTATTTGTATGTAGAGGTAATTTGTATAGTGCAGATCAACATCCAAAGAAACAGATGCTGTACAAAAGAGAGAGTACTAAAGGGAAGTGCACAACAAGCCCCTTATCAGACAGCATTAGAGGGAAGAGGCAGGGCCGGCCTTAGGCATGTGCAAGCGATGCGCCTGCACAGGGCCGCCAAACCCCCGGGGCCTCCACGCCAATATATATCCTTAATATAATAATCCTTTGAGGATGGATACATATTTGTGTGGCGGCCCCTGGCAGGGATTTGGCAGCCTCCTTCTCTGTTCCACTACCAAAAACCCTGACCCCCCTCTTCACTGGCCTCCGCGCTCCGCCCGGACCCCCTCTTCTTGGGCCCCCTAGCTACGCTCCTTGCCCAGGGTCGCCATGACCGTGGAGCCGCCCCTGGAAGAGGGGAAGACAGAAGGGGCTTACAGCCTCTTAGAGGGGTATAGTCCTTCACCAGACGTAAATGCTGTAAGTCCAAAAAGACTCCAGGTGCCACACATACGACATACGAGTTGTCCACTTTAATAATGATCACATTAAGGCTGATAGGACTTGGCGGAAGGGCACAATATGTGTTCTCAGGGAGGAAGAATTATGTTGGAAGCGCTCCAAACTCTGGAGATTGGTCAATAACAGCCATTTGCACTTCTTAAAATCCTTACAGGTAATGGCCGTACCAGCCTCTAAGCAATTTTCAGATATTTAAGTAGCAGTTTGATGTCCAGGTGCTTACCGCCTATAAGCACGACTGCACAGGCTTGACTGCTGGGCTGACATTTCACAAATAGCCTGCTACGCTGGCGACTTCGTCAAAAGCGGCGTGCTGGCCAAAGCCAAATAATGGCCCGTGGCGTTCTATGACACATCATTTATATTTTGTAAAAGGCTCAAATGGTTCGGTCTGGACACAGTGTCCTTTGCGAGAATGTAATTGTAACCTTTGGGTCTAATTCACTAAGGTTAATGTGACATATACCTTTGTGTAAGTTTACATTTGCTATTCACAAACTGCAAGTTAATGATAATTTTATGACTGCGGAGACTGCACAGTCGGGACATTTTAATACGATAGGCCTATCCCAGCAATACCAGTGTTGGGGCTCACCTCAATGACAGTGGGGTCCCCTTCAATTACTCCTTCCTAAGTCTCCTCCATTTCCCCAACGTAAAAAAAGATGATACGGGCCAGCAGAGTTCCCATAAAGGTAGTGGGGTCAGTCTATGTAGAGATGTAGGGGCATATTCTCAGGTATGGCATTATAATTATCGCCGCTTTAGCGGCAGAAAACTGCAGCTAAAGCGTCGATAGTGGGCTTGATAATACGCTGTAGAGAATTCCAATAGAAGCCCAGGTTCCCACTAGAACATGGGCTTCTATGGGAATTCTCAAGGGCATATTATCAAGCCCATTATCACCGCTTTGCCGCTAACGCCGCAATAATTTTAACGCCGTTCCATGATAATATGCCCCCTAGTCTTCGAGTAGCTGTCCACTCCCACTTTTATTAGAGTCATTTCTACTGGTGCGCCTTCCCTCTTACCAAACCTTTCTGCAACACCACAAGGGCAGAAATATGTTCCAAGCAACACTATCTGAGAAGGGCCCCAATCACTCTCTTCTCTACAATATTAAGACTTTCTACACGTTGGTGTTCAGTCTGGCCCAGTTGTTTGCAAGTGTCACACATTTCTGCAGTATTTTATCAGTTTTCCTTCTAGGTGTTTGAATCTCGTGTTTTGATCCACCGAATTCAATGTTGCTAATTATATGTGGGATCCACATCTTGTTCGTTTGATGGGACGCCTGCATTTTAGAATCTCAGTGTGAATTGTTCTTCTTGGAGCTTGAAATCTCTCACTGACTCTGAGTTTGACGCCTTGCTCTACGATGTCACTAGCGGGCAGTGAGTCCAACACAGTGGGGCACAATCTCACTGAAATGGTGGGAATACCAGACTTTGGAGAGGTCTCACACACTGGGTGACTCTTGCTGCATAGAGCACGGTGTCCCTTCTGGACTTTCTCACTGGGCCCATTGACTTTGAGAGAATCTTGTCCACCAGTGATTTTTCTGCAAAATCCCTCCAGTCTTACTCCTAAGCAACCCACTGTGGAAATGAGAATCTGGATAGCCAGAACTATGAGGCACAGTGCTTCACCATGTACTCACTCAATAGTAATTCAAATATTGGGTATCAATTAGATTATTAGAAATGATTAATGTCAAACCAAAAGTAGAAAGCGATCCTCTATTTGTGCAAAATCATGTTTAATTATATATCATGCACTGTGACCTCACAATGACAGAACAGCATGACAGAAAATAGCGCCCAGTGTCCCCAGTGACCATACAAAGAGATACAATTGAAAATGTGAATACAAGGTTGTATGTATAATAAATATATGACGACGAAAGACAGTTGTACTGAACATAACAAATTATAACAAATCAGAGCTCATTCCATAAATTGAAGTGGGGAGATCCAGTCTGAATATTGTGATGACGACAATGTTTCAACCTCAAATGTTACTTAGCCAGCTCATCATCAGGACCCGAACAGAGTAGGGCACTGGCTGAGGGTGAAACAAATGAAAGGAGTCAAGAGAAGGGACTATGGGTGTAATTTGGGTAAAATGAATTTTAAAACACTTATGGTATGAGGTGGAAAAGTAGGCGCATGAACAGTTTTGCTTTCTACTGCCGGATATGGCGGTGGCCAGCGGCAGCACATGTTGACTTGGGTATGCAGGAAGAGGCAGGGACAGTCTGGGGGGGAACGATGCATGGGGTGAATTGTTACAGAAGAAGACGGGTAGTGACATGGGGCACATCTTGTAAACACAATATGCCCCCATGCCAATACCAAAAAAAGATTACTTGTAGAAAGGTATAGAGTGGGAAATAACCTCTGTGAAAAGAAGGAACCCCAAAGACTGCACCTAGTAAACAGAGGTCTGATGTAGCACCATGACTGCGGTTCCTCTACACACCTGTTGCCATGTCACTAGGGAGAGCGGGAAGTGGGGCTGTTACCGAACACAAGAAGCAGGGTAAGCACTGTAGGCTTCTAGTACAACTCTATATGAACACTTGCCAAAAAAAATGAATACAGACAACATACAGTGGCGGCTGGTGACATTTAAAAGTGGTGGGTGTAAAAATCGGGATGAGTGCCGTGTGGCTAGCTAAGTAGCGTTGAGCCCGACTGTCATAAGGTTTGTTCTGCGGGGGGGTTTTCCCCCCAGGAAAACTTTGAAAAAAGAGTGGTCAAATGGTGCACTTTGGAGCAAATTTCAGAAAGCAAGAAGGTCGATAAAGCAATTGTAGTTAGGACATCTTTAGGGCACAAACGCGTGGAAGCCTGTAATGCATGACACAGGCTGATGCACCTTTATCATGGAGCTTCTGGTTGTCTTTTCATAAAAACACTGAGGCATGTTGGCTTGAAATACCATTGGCTTTGCATACTTCAGTGGAAGGTATAAAGCACAACCCTGCCCTCATTTCTACCTCAGCTACAGCTCAGTTGTATTTGTACATAGAGCTCAGTGTGGACTGACTCATTTACTGCTCAGAGTATTCAGTACAGGAAATGGCACACTTTGGAGTGGCACTGTTCTTACCTGGGTGCAGCAGGGAGGTGTTAGGTTGCTCGATATTATGTTATGTTCTGTTGGATACGTTGGTATTGGTTTTATGCTGTGTGATTTGTCTGTTGTCTAATGTTTCCTTCTTTATATTACTGCTATTTCTAAAATGCCTAATTCGCCTCTAGTTTTGTTTTGTAACACGGGGTGACCTTGACTTGCCCAGTTTGAGGCAGTTTACATTATCGCTCACAATTTGGCAGACGTCTGTGTCATCCAGGGGGAGAGAGAACTTTACAAGCTGTTGAACATTCTGAGTCAGTTGTATCAATGGTTGTCCCTGTTTTTTATAGAATGACTATAACAAACCACTCAGCAGGCCAGAAACTACTCGGCGACTCGAAGTCTCACGTGCCTTACTAAGAGTTACATCCATAAGACGGACAAAGGCCAAACAAAAGGCCACTTTATTGCATTGTGTGGCTCACAAATTGCAGCATATGGTGAGCTGACGCTTACCTGCCCCAGTGGTGAAATTGACTACTAAATGAAAAGGTAAAAATACAGAAAATCTCAGGAAATAATGTTACACAACTGTGTCCTTTTACCTAATATGTTCATGGAATCACTTGCCACTCGCTTGGGGCTGGATTCCAGCCCCCTTGTCTGCATTTTGCCACTACACTGACCACCCTTATGATAATCAGCCCTGGTACTGGTTCAATAGGCAGAGTCCAGTCCAACCTGCTAGGCCAAGTCCATCCTAAAAGCAACGCGGGACTGGTTCTGGCCTTTATGGTCTTCGTCAGTGAGGTGCAGCTCAAACCCTGTGATACTGCGAGTGCAGGCAAACCTGTTGGACTCAGTGTGTCTGACTGACAAGAAGAAAAGAAAAGTGGTGGCCGTTCTGCTTCAGTGATCCCACCCACTAGCAGTCTCTTGGGGTGCATGGTTGTGTCTCATCATCAGATAGGCTGAGTGCAGAATCCCATCATATACGGTGGGTTTATCGAGGACCTTCAATTCTACAGCTGTGTCTGTTTACTTAGGGCAAGTCTTAGCCATAGCTGTCAAAGTACCAAAGCACCCTCATCACACTGCTATGGAGTCAATTAATACAAATGACACAGTAGATGGTGGTTTTTTTGGTAAGTGTAGTAAATCCATATTTATGTGGCCCTGAGCCCCCAGAAAAGTACAGTCTTCTTCAAGAAATATAGTTTAGTTGTAGCAAGATGCTCTTCAGTACAATGCACACACCTAAGTGTTTCTGGATAGTGCATAGATGAGCACAGCAATGTGGACATGTGAAGATCAGAGGTTTCAGTAGGGAAAGAAAGTGAAGCTTCAATGGTTCAGAAGAGTATTTGTGTAATGTATACAGCTTGAAAATGGTGATAGTGAAAACATAATCACTCTATAAAGCAGAGTTTTCAAAAAATGTAGAATTTGTATTTGTAGGGAATTGGGTTACTGGTCGAGGGGGTAAAATCCTATTACAACATCTACCACAATTCTTATTAGGGTGAAACACAAGCTAAAATTTCGCTCCACCCTCTGGAAGCTTAGCACAAAAGCAGTCTGGCCTAACTTAGAGGCTAAAAACATTTATGCGTTACAGCAAACAAATGATGGACGGAATGCTGACAATGTAAACATTCTCCCCCAGTCAAAAGATCTGGGTTAAATCCATCGTTCTTTTGCCCACTGCGCCACCCCAGCCATATGCAAATCAGTCTTGAACCTGTGCCCCATGGGAATTGTTCAGACCAAACAACAAGGCCAGGTCCTCCCTGGAACAGAAACAGGCATCCTGGGACCAGTTTCAGAGTAAATACCCCTTCTTTACCCAGGCTAGCTTGAATCCAGTGTGAGCAAAGGGCCCATGTCTGGGCATACCCATTCTAGTTAGGGCGAATCCATTGTTTGCTATAGAAGTATTCACCCTATGAAGTCAGAGATGGCCCATCCTGCCAATGCCTAATTTGCCCTTTGTCTCACTGCCTGGGAGTAAAACACAAAGACCACCTGCCAGCTACTCCTAGTTGTATGACCCAGCACACAGGCACCAAATAGTTGGGAAAGAAATGCCAACTTTCTCAAAGTAAAAAACACAAGATGATGGACGGAATGTTGCACTATGGCAAAACATTCACCCTCAGTCACAGATCTGAGTTTAATCCATCGTTATTTTGCTCACCAAGCCACCTCAGTTTCAGACATGGCTATATGCAAATCAGTCTTGACCCTGTGCCTCATGGGAACAGTCCAGCTCGTACTGCCAAGCCATGTTTTTCCTGGACCGAAATCAAGCATCCTAGGACCGATTTCTGGCTATCAGCCGTCTTCAGCCAGGATACCTTGACTCCAGTGGCTTAGTGAGCACGGGACCCACGTCTGGGCATACCCTTCCCACATAGGGTGAACAGTAAAACACACAAGATGGCCCATCCTGCCAATACCTAATTTGCCCTTTGTCTCACTGCCTGGGAGTAAAACACAAAGACCACCTGCCAGCTACTCCTAGTTGTATGACCCAGCACACAGGCACCAAATAGTTGGGAAAGAAATGCCAACTATCTCAAAGTAAAACACACAAGATGATGGACGGAATGTTGCACAATGGCAAAACATTCACCTCAGTCACAGATCTGGGTTTAATCCATCGTTATTTTGCTCACCAAGCCACGCCAGTTCAGACATGGCCATATGCAAATTAGTCTTGACCCTGTTCCTCATGGGAACAGTCCAGCCCGATCTGCCAAGCCATGTCTTTGCTGGACTGGAATCAAGCATCCTAGGACCGGTTTCTGGCTATCAGCCGTCTTCATCCAGGTTAGCAAGGGAGAGCAAGGCACCCATGCCTGGGCATACCCTTCCCACATAGAGTGAACAGCAAAACTCACAAGATGATGGACGGAATGTTGCACAATGGCAAAATATTTACCCCCAGTCACAGATCTGGGTTTTATCCATTATTATTTTGCTCACAAAACCACCCCATTCAGACATGGCCATATGCAAATCAGTCTTGACCCTGTGCCTCATGGGAACAGCCCAGCCCGATCTGCCAAGCCATGTCTCTCCTGGGCCGGAATCAAGCATCCTAGGACCAGTTTCTGGCTATCAGCCGTCTTCAGCCAGGATAGCTTGACTCCAGTGGCTTAGTGAGCAAGGGACCCACGTCTGGTCATACCCTTCCCACATAGGGTGTACGGCAAAACACACAAGATGATAGACGGAATGTTGCACAATGGCAAAACATTCACCCCAGTCACAGATCTGGATTTAATCCATTGTTATTTTGCTCTCCAAGCCACCCCAGTTCAGACATGGCCATATGCAAATCAGTCTTGACCCTGTGCCTCGTGGGAACAGTCCAGCCCAAACTGCCAAGCCATGCCTTTCCTGGACCGGAATAAAGTATCCTAGGACCGGTTTCTGGCTATCTGCCTTCTTCAGCCAGGATAGCTTGACTCCAGTGGCTTATTGAGCACGGGACCCAGGTCTAGGCATACCCTTCCCACATAGGGTTTTATGATATGATATGATAAGCATTTGTATAGCGCGCTATCACTCCAAGGAGCATCTTGGCGCTTGGATTCATATGCTAAGGATGGTAAGTATTTGTTGTTCTCAGTCATCAGATAGAAGATTTAAACAAGATTTTAACAAGTGTTTTACAGACTGAGTCCGCCAGGCTGTAAGTCCATGTTTTAAGGAGTTTCCTAAACTCTAGTTCGGAATTGGATGCGCGAAGTTGATGGGGTAGTTATTCCACGCCCTAGCCCCATAACTGCCAGGGATTTTCCTCCTTTTGTTGCCAATCTGAATTTTGGGACAATCATCAGATTGGCTGTTGCAGATCTGAGTGCTCGGGTGGGAAAGTATTGATTGAAGTTTTTATACAAATACTGTGGACCATGCTTATGAAAGGTTCTAAACGTGAGCGTTAGAACCTTAAATAGGATACTTTTCTGAATAGGGAGCCAGTGGAGGGCATCCAATGCAGCAGAGGCCGATGATTTTCCTGGCCATCTGAGAACCAGTTTCGCTGCCGCGTTCTGGACCATCTGCAGTCTATGCAGGGCAGATTTATTTGCCCCCGCGTATACGCTGTTACAATAGTCCAGTCTGGATGTAATCAACGCCACTGCAACAGTGCGTCTGGCTGATGAGGGCAGGAGATCAAAAAATTTCCTGAGGCCCTTAATGATGTTAAAGCATGAGCCAGCCACTTCTCTTGCCTGTCGTTTAAAAGAGAGGGACTCATCAAATTTAATTCCTAGATTTCTCGGTACCTCAATGGTATTTGGGGGGGCTTCTACCTCATTTGGCCAACATGTACCAGGAGAGAAGCGATTATTTTGACCAAACGGCAGGATTTCTGTTTTGGCAGTATTGCATTTAAGATGGTTGTTGTTCATCCAGGCAAAGGCCACCGTCAGACACTGATTTAGATTCTGTTCTGCTTTTCCAGGATCTTCATCCAGTACTAGAACTAGTTGAGTGTCGTCGGCGTACGCTATTGTACTTATGTTGAAGGAGAAGATAAGGTCAATCAGGGGGACCATATATAGGTTGAATAAAATAGGGCTCAAGCTGGAGCCCTGGGGTACCCCTGACCGCACTATCTTCTCTTCAGAACAGTACTGGCTCAGCATAGTAACAGCAAAACACACAAGATGATGGACGGAATGTTGCACAATGCCAAAACATTTAAACATTCACCCCCAGTTATAGATCTGGGTTTAATCCATCATTATTTTGCTCACCAAGCCACCCCAGTTCAGACATGGCCATATGCAAATTAGTCTTGACCCTGTGCCTCATGGGAACAGTCCAGCCCGAACTGTCAAGCCATGTCTTTCCTGGAATGGAATCAAGCATCCTAGGACCGGTTTCTGACTATCAGCCGTCATCAGCTAGGATGAAGGCTTATAGCCAGAAACCGGTCCTAAGATGCTTGATTCCAGTCCAGGAAGACATGGTTTGGCAGTTAGGGCTGGACTGTACCCATGAGACACAGGGTCAAGGCTGATTTACATATGGCCATGTCTGAACTGGGGTGGTGTGGAGTGCAAAGAGATAATGGATTTAGGCCCAGATCTCTGTACTGGGGTGAGTGTATGAAATTGTTCTGCATTCTGTCCATCAACAGTTGTTTTTGCATTTGTCACCCCGAGTGGGATGGGTATGCTCAGACGTGAGTCCCATGCTCTCCACACCACTGGAGTCAAGCTATCCTGGCTGATGATGGCTGATAGCCAGAAACCGGTCCTAGGATGCTTGATTCCGGTCCAGGAAAGACATGGTTTGGCAGTTCGGGCTGGACTGTACCCATGAGGCACAGGGTCAAGGCTGATTTGCATATGGCCATGTCTGAACTGGGGTGGTGTGGAGTGCATAAAACGATGCATTTAGGTTTAGATCTCTGTACTGGGGTGAATGTATGACATTGTTCTGCATTCTGTCCATCAACTGTTGCTTTTGCAATTCTTACACCGAGTGGTATGGGTATGCTCAGACGTGAGTCCCATGCTCTCCACACCACTGGAGTCAAGCTATCCTGGCTGTTGGGGGCTGATAGCCAGAAACCGGTCCTAGGATGCTTGATTCCGGTCCAGGAAAGACATGGTTTGGCAGTTCGGGCTGGACTGTACCCATGAGGCACAGGGGCAAGACTGATTTGCATATGGCGATTACTAAACTGGGGTTGCTTGGTGAACAAAATAACGATGGATTTAGGCCCAGATCTCTGTACTGGGGTGAATGTATGACATTGTTCTTCATTCTGTCCATCAACTGTTGTTTTTGGATTAGTCACCCAGAGTGGGATGGGTATGCTCAGACGTGAGTCCCATGCTCTCCACACCACTGGAGTCACGCTATCCTGGCTGATGACGGCTGATAGCCAGAAACCGGTCCTAGGATGCTTGATTTTGGTCCAGAAAAGACATGGTTTTTCAGTTCGGGCTGGACTGTACCCATGAGGCACAGGGTTTAGGCTGATTTGCATATGGCCATGTCTGAACTGGGGTGGTGTGGAGTGCAAAAAAACGATGGATTTAGGCCCAGATCTCTGTACTGAGGTGAATGTATGACATTGTTCTGCATTCTGTCCATCAACTGTTGTTTTTGCAACTTTCAAAAAGTGGCATTTCAGAATTGTGACTAAAAATCCAACTTTACTATTAAAGAGAGTTTTAAATTACAATTCTAACTTTCAATTAGGAGCAGGTAGGAATGTTGAGTTTGAACTCAACATTCCAACCTGCTCCTAATTGAAAGTTATCACTTATTAAATGTAATAAGATAACCAAATAGTATCCAATAGGGGGGCAGGCCTTGTATTAGTGAAAAACGAATGAAAGAGCTTTTCACTACCAGGACATGTAAAAGTTAAAAGTACATGTCCAACTTTTTATTTACAGGCTATTTTAGTGCCTAACCTAAATGTATTCGTTAGGAAGGATTAGGCCTGGCAAAAGGTATATAGTGCTGTGTCAAAATAGCAGTTTAAAACTGCACATATAGCCTGCAGTGCAGGCCTCAGCCTCGTGTAAGGGCTACTAAAGTGGGTGGTACAATCAGTGCTGAAGCCCCACTAATAGCATCTACTTTACAGGTCCTGGGTATATGTAGTGCCACTTTACTAGGTACGTAAATAAATTAAATGTGCCAATTAGTTGTAAGCAAATTGTAACATGTTTAAAGGAGACAGCACCAGCAGTTTAGCACTGGTTATCAGTTGTAAAGTACACACAGAGTCCTAAAGGATAACAAGAGCAGGTGCAGATACAAGGAAGGTGAAGGCAAAATAATTAGGGATGACTCGGCAGAGAGTCTAAGTCCAACAGGATTTCTAATACTTTATATAAATAAGGTGTTTTTAAATATTTTTAACTATGCATTGATAGCATTAAAATAGCATATTACAATGTAATTTTCGGAAAACAGCAAGGACAAAGTGTTTAGGAACAACAAAAACAGAATATGAGGCACTCATAAAGTTACTTCAGTATTTACGAATACATAGAAATAAATGCTATAAGGTTATAGATTAGAATAATAAAGCGTAGCCATTACCAATACTGAAAGCTAAAGCACATGTTGATTATTAAAATAGTTTATTAAGATGCCATCAATTCATAGCATGTTCTATTAGAAATTCTGAGAGCACAATAATATCCCACTGTCTTTTGTATCACCTGCCTAATGCCGTCATGCTGGTTTACAAAACGGTCTGAAAAACGTGTTACCATTGCCTCAGTGGAACTCAATTTAGTGCCTCAGCAGGATGAAGTGCTTAGTCTGCGAGGTGGAACTCTACCATCTTGAGGCAAGTCTCTGCAGCAGGTGCAACAACCCTCTGAGCTACCCAGTGAGATAGAAGATGCTTCTGCTATGCTGCCCAGAGTTCATCTTTTCACAGAAAAACTGGACACAGAAGGAGAAACATGGCTGCCAGAAATATTATTTTGAAGCCCTGGGTGTGCACCAGCAGTAGGGACATGTAAAGATGGAATGAGCGGCCGCAGGCACGCATAGAAGGGTCTTTCTAGAGTGCAGACATAGCTCCACAGTAGCAGCATGCTGAATAAGGCAGGAGCCCTGAGTTACAATTCAAAGTTTCTAATTATAAAGCAGGGTGATTAATCCCATTCATGGGTGATGAATCCTATTGTGTGGAGATGATGGGGCAGGTTTTCAGAGAAGTCGCGCCATGCAGCTCAGCCAAAAATGCTTCGCTGTGCTGCGTGACAAAGATGGAGGAGGAGAGCGCCATTTCGACCGCGATTTGCTTCTCTCCTCCCTGCTCCCTAGCGCTGGCGCTGATTTCAGCTGCCGCGCGTGCCAGAGTGCGTGCCTGAGCCTAGCATAGGTTTTGTACAGGAAGTCAAGTCAAGTCAAGTCAGGAAATTTATATAGCGCGCTACATACCCATAGGGTCTCAAGGCGCTAGAGGGAGGGTGGGGAATTATTTGTCGAATATCCAAGTTTTAAGTTGCTTTCTGAATGCTAGGTGGTTCTGAGTAAGGCGAAGGTGAGTGGGAAGTGAGTTCCAGGTTTTAGCTGCCAGGTAGGAGAAGGATCTACCTCCCATAGTGGTTTTGTTGATGCGAGGTACAGTGGCAAGGGCTTGGTTGGAGGATCGCAGCTGACGGGAGGGGGTGTAGAAGGACAATCGTGTGTTGAGGCATTCGGGCCCAAGTTCGTAAAGTGCTTTGTGTGCGTGGGTTAGGAGGCGGAAAGTAATCCTCTTATTTACGGGGAGCCAGTGGAGGTTTTTCAGGTGACCAGAGATGTGTTCTTTACGCGGGATGTCTAGTATGAGCCTGGCTGAAGCGTTCTGGATGCGTTGGAGTTTATTCTGGAGTTTTGCGGTAGTACCGGCGTATAGTGTGTTTCCGTAGTCCAGGCGGCTCGTGACCAGTGCGTGGGTGACCGTTCTTCTAGTTTCGGTGGAGATCCAGCGAAATGTTTTTTCGAGCATGCGAAGAATGTTGAAGCAAGATGATGAAACGGCGTTGACTTGTCTGGTCATCGAGAGTGAGGAGTCCAGGATGACGCCCAGGTTCCGTGCGTGGTCCGTCGGGATGGGGGCTTTTCCAAGGGCTTCTGGCCACCAAGAGTCATCCCAGGCGGAGGGGGAGGTGCCTAAGATGAGGACTTCTGTTTTGTCTGAGTTCAGTTTCAGACGGCTGTGCTTCATCCACTTGGCTACTTCTTTCATTCCTTCGTGTAAGTTGGTTTTGGCGGTGTTAGAGTCTTTGGTGAGTGAGAGGATCAGTTGAGTGTCATCCGCGTAGGAGATGATGTTGAGATTGTGTTGGCGAGCGATGGCCGCAAGGGGGCTCATGTATACGTTGAAGAGGGTGGGGCTGAGTGACGATCCTTGTGGCACGCCGCAGATGACTTCAGAGGACTTTGACTTGAATGGTGGGAGGCGGACTCTCTGTGTTCTTCCGGTGAGGAACGAGGTGATCCATTCCAGTGCTTTTCCTTGGAATCCTACGTCTCTGAGGCGCTGTAGAAGGGTGCTGTGACAGACTGTGTTGAAGGCAGCGGAGAGGTCGAGGAGGATGAGGGCGACTGTGTCTCCATTGTCCAGTAGATTTCGAATGTCATCTATTGCTGCGATGAGGGCGGTCTCAGTGCTGTGTTTGGCTCGGAAGCCGGACTGTGAGGAGTCAAGGGATTTGTTGGTTTCGAGGAAGGCGGCGAGCTGGTTGTTGACAGCTTTCTCAATGACTTTGGCCGGGAACGGAAGAAGCGAGATGGGGCAGTAGTTTTTGAGTTCGGTGGGGTCAGCTGTGGGTTTTTTCAGAAGGGCGCTGAGTTCTACGTGTTTCCAGCTTTCCGGGAAGGTGGCGGAGTTGAGGGAGCAGTTGATGACATCTCGGAGGTGTGGTGCTATGATGGAGTCTGCTTTGTTGAAGATGTGGTGAGGGCATGGGTCAGTTGGGGATCCTGAGTGGATGGAGTTCATCAGGCGGATGGTGTCCTCAGTGGAGATTGGGTTCCAGTCATTAAGGATGTTCAGGGGGGGTGAGGGTCCTGCAGAAGATTGGGTGGGTTGGTCTTCGGGTCGGTTGTCGAAGCTGTTGTGGATGTCTGTGATTTTGTTGTGGAAGAAGGAAGCTAGGGAGTCGCAGAGGGCTTGGGAGGGGGTGATGTCGTTGGAGTTGGCTGATGGGTTGGTAAATTCTTTGACGATGTTGAATAATTCCTTGCTGTTGTGGGCGTTGTTATCTAGACGGTCTTTGAATGCGGCTTTCTTGGCAGACCGGATTAGTTGGTGGTGTATGCGGGTGGCGTTTTTGAAGGCGTCCCTGGTGCTGGTGTTAGGATCTTTTTTCCAGGCCTTTTCGAGGGAGCGACAGTGTTTCTTCGATTTCTTAAGATCATCGTTGAACCAGGATGCGTTTTTGCTGCCTAGCTTGATTTGGTGTTTTTTCAACGGTGCTAGGATGTCGGCGCTGTTGGATAGCCATTGGGTGAGGTTGATGGCTGCTTGGTCGGGGTTTGAGGTGTGGGCGGGGGGGTTTAGTAGAAGCGATGATTAGATCTGGTCGCTGGTGATTTTGTTCCAGTTTCTTCGCAAGGTGGGTTGAGGATGGTTGTGGATTGTGGTCTTATTGTAGGTGAAGTGAACGCAGCTGTGGTCCGTCCAGTGATGAGCTGTGGTGTGGCTGAATGAGACATGTTTGCTGGAGGTAAAGATAGGGTCGAGAGTGTGCCCTGCAATGTGGGTGGGGGTAGTGACGAGTTGTTTGAGTCCGAGGTTGGCGAGATTTTCCAGAAGGGTGGTGGCGTTGCTGTCGTTGTTCTTTTCCAGGTGAAAGTTGAGATCTCCCAAAAGAATGTATTCCTTGGAGGGGAGGGCGTGTGGGGTGATAAAGTCAGTGATGTCGTCACTGAATTGTGTACGGGGTCCTGGAGGCCGGTAGAGGAGGGTGCCTCTGAGTGTGGTCTTGGGGTCGGTGTGGATCTGGAAGTGAAGGTGTTCGGCGCTAGCGAGGTTGACGTCTGAGCTGGTTGAGATGCGGATGGAGTTCTTATGGACGATAGCAATGCCTCCTCCTGTATGCTTGATGCGGTCCTTTCGGATGATCTTGTATCCTTCCGGATTGGCAATGGTGATGTCTGGGGCAGAAGAAGCATTCATCCATGTTTCTGTTAGGAAGGCTACGTCCGGTGAAAAGGTGTCTAGTAGATTCCAGAGGTCGATGGCGTGCCTGTGGACCGAGCGGGTGTTGAGCAGGATGATTTTAAGGTGGTTGGTGTCAGATATCTGGTTGGTGTTAGTGGATGAGGAGTTGTTCTTGGTGCCGTCGAACTTGCAGGAGTTGCAAGAGAAGGGGCCATGGGTGTGTCCAGGAGCGGCTTGGACGCAGTTGGGGGAGCGGCTGGGGTTAAGGGCTAGGAGGGTGGTGGCATCGTAAGTGATGCGAGTGGGCTGGGCATTACGGGGACCAGGGGGTCTGGCGCTGGGCGCGGTCCAGGCACGGACGGGCGTAGACGGGCTTACCTTTGGCGCACCTTCGGCGCAACTGGGGCGCGGCCGCTGCGCGTGAATGCTGTGCGCGGGGGCAATGGTCATAAATGGATGGTGGAGGGAGCGGAGCGTGGGAGGGGCAGCAGCTGGGAGGCGGTAGCGGGGAGGAGGGGCGGCCCAGGGAGCACAAACACAAACAAAATGGAGGGTCAAAGTGAAAGTGAGGCAGGGGCAGCAAATGGAATCAAAGCGCCTACCACAATGCGGAGCGGAGCGAGCAGCGCCAAAGGCCAATCCAGGTCAGTTAAAGTCTCTTTAAAACGAGCCACAATGTGATGCAAAACACTGCGCCACCACAGACAACACACAGCGCTACACAGAGCGAGTTAGGATTGAAATGCACACACAGCGCTATCACAGTAATACACAGCGCTATACAGAGCAAGCTAGGATGAAATGCACACACAGCGCTATCACAGTAATACACAGCGCTAGCAACGATACCCAAATGCGGTCAGTAGCAGTCTCAAAGCGTGGGACCAGGGAGTGGGAGAGGGAGCGACCGTTCTGGAGCAAGTCCGGGCGGTCACAGTTGGTCAGAAGAGGTGGAGAGCCCTCTATTCGTGTGTGGGAGGGGCAGCAGCTGGGAGGCGGTAGCGGGGAGGAGGGGCGGCCCAGGGAGCACAAACACAAACAAAATGGAGGGTCAAAGTGAAAGTGAGGCAGGGGCAGCAAATGGAATCAAAGCGCCTACCACAATGCGGAGCGGAGCGAGCAGCGCCAAAGGCCAATCCAGGTCAGTTAAAGTCTCTTTAAAACGAGCCACAATGTGATGCAAAACACTGCGCCACCACAGACAACACACAGCGCTACACAGAGCGAGTTAGGATTGAAATGCACACACAGCGCTACACAGAGCGAGTTAGGATTGAAATGCACAGATAGCGCTATCACAGTAATACACAGCGCTATACAGAGCAAGCTAGGATGAAATGCACACACAGCGCTATCACAGTAATACACAGCGCTAGCAACGATACCCAAATGCGGTCAGTAGCAGTCTCACAGCGTGGGACCAGGGAGTGGGAGAGGGAGCGACCGTTCTGGAGCAAGTCCGGGACAAGTTCAAACACTTTTCCCACTCTGTATCTGTGATGCACAGTGCAACACGCAAGGAAAATAGGAAAAGAAAGGAGAAATGAAAACATTTCTTCTCTTAACGCCTCCTTTCAGATAGCATTACCTTTTGGTGGCAAACCCTGTCTACAACTGTTTGTAGAGTAATTTCCAGTGCAAATCAAGTTTTGAGCTGGAAAGCAAATTGGTAATAAACATGTTTTTGTGGTTGGCGTCACTTTGTGATGCTAACCCACCACCAAATGTTTGAAAACCTACCGGAAATGTTCTCTGAAGGGGTCCTACTGATCTTTGGAGAAGGGTTGCACAGTTTTGAAGATGATGTAGGTGTTGACTCAGATCCTGGCAGGATCGGTGAGTAAGGCTTGATTTCTGGTATTCTCATGTTTGCACATTGATGCTTCTAGTCTGGTGATGTCTTGCTTGTGGTGTGGGGAAGTCCATCTGAAGTAGCTTATCTGTCTGCTGCATATGCAGGGCTAGAAGTTTAGGTGCCCTGTGGTGGTGCAGTTTATCTCGAAGAAGACGCAGGTCTGAGGTGGGGGGGCACTGCATTTCCACCCACACTGAAAATAAAAGCACCGCCAGTTTCCTAAAAGCAGTTCATTAAAAGCATGATTTACAATTAGGGTTTCCACCCTTTTTAGTAGCCCGGACTTAAAAATTTAAGCCAGGCTGTAGTGTATTGTATTCTTGGTTATTCTATTCTCGTGCTAATTATCCTTATCTCGTGTGCACATGCTTGAGCATGTGCACGGAATGTATACATGTATTCTTTTGAATGTGGAGACGCTTTCAGAAGCCAGGTGTCCGTTGTGCTTGTGCAGTTGCTGCTTGGACTCCTGGCTGATGAGGCGCTCCTCCTGTGATTGGAAACCTACCAATAAACTTCATTTGGATTATATTCCTCTTCTGGAATCTTTTTTAAGACTATTAGTCTTCTACATATTGGCGACGATCGGGATTGTTTCCATCACCGACCCACGCAAAAGGATTTTTGACGAATTGTTCATTTTTTTTTAATTCCGTCAAATTTGGATTTATTCAAGCGATTCTTTGATGACCTCTTCACGCCATACTGGTTTATTTGGTCAAGCGGATCGTTGGATTATTTGGTCCAGATTTACACTGCGGAGGAGCGAGTTTGAATTTGATTCGTCAACACTTCTGTTTGTCTAAGTGTCGTCGATGTTTTAACCAGAGGCGGAAGACTGCGAACAGAGTCTTAGGACTGTGATCGGAGACTTAAGACTGTCTTCGGGTTTGTCGAGGGGATTGAAAGTAAGCCCGTCTCTGTTTGCATTTTGAATTACGCGCTTACCGGTCTCCCTGGAACGCTGGCATCGCGTCTTCAGAACATCGCACAGTCTTCGCCTGGAACTCTGGAATACGCGTGGAATTCTGGGATTCACGCCTACGACGCTACGCACGGACGACGCTACGCACGTACGACTCTACGCACGTCGGCCATTTTTGTAAAGTTAGAAGCTTCATCTATTGGCGCTTCTGTTTTATCGACGATTCACACGTCTTATTTTGTTATCTGCGTGTGACCTCGGCGATTCACACGCCTCACGGACAAGACAAGCATTAACAACAACAGTCATTGAAGCAGTATTTCGAGCCATTAATGAAACCGTTTTCTTTCCAGCAGATTGTGTTATTCAGGTTTTATATTTTGCCTATGTAATAAGTTTTACACGTTTATTCTCTCGTTTTATTGCATTTTACTGGTGTGAGATAAGCCTTACTAATTTTATTATTGCACGTTTTAGCTTTTACTGTTTAATATTTGTAACATGGCTTCTGTTAGGGAGGTCACTCAACCCCCTCCTTTCCTTGAGAAACCTGGAAAGCCTACTTTGTTATGGTCTGAGTGGTTTGGCTTGTTTGAAAATCACATTTTGGCAATTGATGCATCTGACTATTCTCCTCCTAGGAAGTTTGCTCTTCTTTTTGGCAGTCTTGGGTTAGCGGCACAACGCATTTTTAAGAGCCTGGTACCCATTTCACCTCCAACTGCTGATTCAGGTGATAGTGAATGGAATATTTATATAGAGGCTATTGCCAGATTAAAGAAACAGTTTGAAGAATCTCCTAACATCATGCTGGAGAGGCACAATTTCTATAAAAGAAAACAAAAGGAGGATGAAAAAATTGATGAATATATTTCGGCATTAAGGGTGTTAGCTATTACCTGCGATTTTGGCCCTTTACTTGATAATTATATTCGTGACCAATTTGTATTCAATTGTTCATCTACCAAGGTGAAAGAAAGAATTCTTAGTTGTAAGAATCCATCATTGTCTGAAGTTATTGACCTTAGCCTTAGTATCGAAAGATCAATAACTTCTACCAAAGCCATGTCAGTTGATACCACCACTAAAGTTAATTTTATTTCAGATGATGCGTCTGAAGAAGGTCTATATGCTATCTCTAGTAAAGAAACTAAAGAAAAGTGGCAAAGTAAAACTAATGGCAATATGAATAAACAAAACTTTTGTTTTAGATGTGGATCCAAATTCCACATCGGGAATTTTAAAGGGTGTCCCGCCATGAACAAACGTTGTGTTTTGTGCAAAAAAGTGGGACATTTCCAAAAGGTTTGCAGATTCCAAAAGAAATCTGTCAAGGTCAACTATGTGGACATGGATGAATGTAATGACAATTTTGACAATCTGATGTTGATGGTGGAGTGTGATGATTCCGAACCTATTAAGAGACCTTTGTGTGAAGCCATAATTGACAATGTTAAGCTACAAGTAATGGCTGACTCTGGAGCTCCCATTACTATCCTCAGGGACTCTACATTTTTTGATAAATGGGGAAATGATATGAAACTAAACCAATCAGATGTTAATTCAAAAGCTTTCGGTGAGAAAGATATTGACATGTTAGGTTTTTTTCTTAGCTAGTGTTGAGGTCCTAGGTAGATCCATTATTACAAAGGTCTACGTGGCGATTAAGGGAAAAGATATTGTAGGTTGGAAGGACCTCGCTAAAATGGGTCTATATCTCGTACCGGGGGATGAAAATCCAATCAAAGTACGAGACTTTCCTATCTGTTTTGTAGAGGATGCAAAAATTGATAGAGCTGATCTTCTAAATGAGTTTAATAATGTGTTTAGCAACAAAATTGGCCTTGTGAGTGGGGCGGAACACAAGATTAGACTCATTCCGGGGGCATCTCCTGTTTTCCATAAGGTTCGCTCTGTTCCTCTTAGTGTCAGGGCGGAACTTAAAAAGATGCTTGAGGATTTGGTTAAAGACAGAATTATAGAACCTTCTGAATCCTCTCAATGGGTTGCGCCCATCGTCGTAGCACGTAAGAAAAATAATGAGATCAGGCTATGTGCGGACCTCAGGGGTCTCAATAAAAACATTAAAATTGACTGTCATCCCCTCCCTAAAATTCAAGAGCTGTTAGCAAATCTAGGCGGAGCTAGGTGGTTTTCTTTGTTGGTCTTAAAGTCCGCTTACCATCAGATTCCCTTGTCTAAAGATTCTCAAGAGTTAACAACCTTTGTGACCCCATTCGGAGCTTTTAAGTTTCTGAGACTTCCATTCGGGTTAGCTTCAGCAGCTAGCGTTTTTCAAAGGTTAATGGACTCTTTGTTTGGGGATCTGGTGGGGGTACAAGCATATTTGGATGACATTTTGATTTTCGCAAAGACAATGGAGGAACATAATGTTCTACTGAAAAAAGTTTTGTCCATTCTAGGAAGTAGGGGTATGACTGTCAGGGAAGACAAATGCAAGTTTGGGGTGTCTGAATTGGAGTACTTGGGTCATTCAATCTCGAAATCTGGCATCAGACCTAAGTTTTCTGTGGTTAGGGCTCTGATGGAAGCTAAACCTCCAAGCGATAAGTATGCGCTGCGTTCTTTTCTGGGCCTAGCCGAGTACTATGCCAGGTTCGTGGAAGGGTACGCTCAGGTGGTGGAGCCACTGAGGTTACTCCTTAAGAAAGGCCAAAAGTTTGTTTGGACAAAAGATTTAGATGAGACTTTTGCTAAAGTCAAGGATTTGATTGTCTCTGCGCGTTCCCTACAGGCGTTTAGGGATGATTCCATGTGCATTATTGCCGTAGACGCAAGCATGAAAGGGCTTGGAGCTGTGCTATGTCAACAGGTGGAGGGCAAGGAACACACTGTAGCCTTTGCCTCTAGATCTTTGAAGGATTTTGAAAAGCACTACAGCACAATTGAGAGGGAGGCGTTGGCCTGCGTGTGGGCGGCTCAAAAGTTTAAGATGTACATCTGGGGCCGCAAGTTTGTGATGCTATCTGACCACAAACCCCTTTCATTTATTTTTAGCAAGGTTTCTGGTACTAATAGTCTTTCTCCTAGGCTGACTAGATTGATCTCTAAACTTCAGGAATTCAATTTTGAGTTAAGGCACATTACTGGGGGCAAAAACTTCAGAGCAGATTGCTTGTCCAGGATGTTGATGGACAAGGATGATGAGGATGACTTGGTTGAGGAAGATGTGGAGTGTGTGTCAGTGGTGGACGCTGTTGAGGAGTGGAATTCGGTCATTTCTGAAAAGGATTGGAAGGAAGCTAGTGAAATGGATGGTATTTTGTCCCAGGCTTTGGAGTTTTCAGCTAAGATTTGGCCAGAGGTTAGAAACCTATCTGGGGACCTAAAGAATTTCGCTCAGGTGGCAGAGGAACTCTCGGTCAAGGATGGAGTTTTATTGAGAGGCGATAAGTTCGTTCCCCCCAGTGGTTTAAGAAACTCTATTATCAAGTTAGCCCACGAGGGTCACCTTGGTGTGACCAAGACTTGTATGAGAATCAAAGCTCATTATTGGTGGCCGGGTATTGACTCACAGGTAAGGACTACTGTAGACAATTGCGAAGAATGTTTATTGTCTGATAAACATTGGAAGACTCATCAGGCCCCGTTACAACCTTCTCAATTCCCGGGGATGGCTTGGGAGAAGGTTGCTTTAGATTTCTCCGGTCCATATAAAGTTCTTCCGGAAGGGAAGAGGTACCTTATCTTAGCAATCGATTATTTCTCAAAGTGGATGTATTATAGGTTTGTAGAGGCTCCGGATTCAGATAATACCATTGCTTTCCTTGAAAGATTGTTCCTGTTGGAAGGAGCCCCTCGAATCTTAGTAACTGACAATGGGACCCATTTTGTCTCTGACAAGATGTGTAAATTTTTGAAAACGCACGATGTGAAACAGTTGAAGGTGGCACTTTATTCGCCCTCATCTAATGGTCTAGTTGAACGTGGCAATAAAGTTTTGAAAGAAGGAATACAAACGGCCCTAGCATCTGGTGTGGATGTTTTTAAATTTTTGGAAAAGAAAATTTGGAATTATAATGTCTCGCCCCATTGTACGACTCAAGTGTCCCCTTTTCAATTGTTGCGGGGAAAGGAATTCCATTCTCCTTTATTTCCTGCTTGGTTAAGGAAAGTGGAGGGCAATCAATTTCCTTCTGTTAGGGATAACATTTACTTTTCAGTCAAACAGAAACAGGCAGTAATGAAAGAGAATTATGACAGATCAAAAAGCGTGAAAGACATTCAAATGTTGGTGGGGGATTGGGTTATGATCAAGAAACCCTATAAAGTTGCGAAAGGTTTGTCTATGTTTTCAAGTCCTGTCCAAATCCTTAAAGTCAGTAAAAATGCTGTTTTTCTGGGGGACAAAGGTTGGTGGAACGTGAGACAATTGGCAAAGTTGACTGCAGATCAAGCTGCCCTCATTTCTAGGAGGAAAAATGTATCCACTCAGGAGGGTTGTGATTGGTCACATTGGCTTCAACCAAAAATAATTCAATCTAGCAAAGGTTTGTCTCCTACGTCACCTACCCCATCTAAAGATTCCTCCCCTGCACAAGATACTGTAGTTTCCCTTGCAGTTCCGTCTTGCAGTCGCAGTGGTGTTATTAGAAGACCCCCTGCAAGATATAACGAGTTTATATCTTTCTAGTTGTTGTAATTATTCTATTGTTTCTCTTTTCTGTATATTTGCATAAGGGGGAAGGTGATGTAGTGTATTGTATTCTTGGCTATTCTATTCTCGTGCTAATTATCCTTATCTCGTGTGCACATGCTTGAGCATGTGCACGGAATGTATACATGTATTCTTTTGAATGTGGAGACGCTTTCAGAAGCCAGGTGTCCGTTGTGCTTGTGCAGTTGCTGCTTGGACTCCTGGCTGATGAGGCGCTCCTCCTGTGATTGGAAACCTACCAATAAACTTCATTTGGATTATATTCCTCTTCTGGAATCTTTTTTAAGACTATTAGTCTTCTACACAGGCTGGTATTAAAAGGCCCAGTAGGCAACCCTACTTACAATTTATAATTGTGTGTCAACACTGTTTCCCACACGTAATTAAAAGCATGGATACCATATGATTGCACAGTGTAGAGCTGTCAAAGTACAAGCAGCACAAAAAGATGATGGATGGAATGCTGAACATTGTTAAACATTCACCCCCAGTAACAGATCTGGGTTAAATCCATCGCTTTGTTGCTCGCAGTGCAACCCCATTTTGGACCCAGCCATATGCAACTCAGTCTTGTCCCTGTTTCCCATGGGAACAGTCCAGCCGAACTGCCAGGCCAGGTCCTCCCTGTTATGAAAAATAAACATCCTGGGAGTGGTTTCAGGGTATCACCCCTCATCACAGAGGCTAGCCAAGTCCTTACTATGCAAATAAAAAAGTTCCTAGACTCTAGTCAGAAGGCCACTGCAGCTTGCACCTCCCATTTCCCCTGCCAGCGCTACGAATGATAGTAACAACACAACTACTCACCATCGCACTCCTACAAGTGTGACAACTTGGACTATTTCAGGCTCCCAAAGGAATTTTTTGGGTGGCAGCTAATAGTCATTTCTAAATTTTATTGAATTAATATTTAATTGCTGTAGTCATCTGAATTAGCCAGACATCACCACCTTGTGGCAGACTGTCACAAGCGCCGGTGCTGACAATTAACTGGTGGTGCCGAGTACCAGAAACCACTGGCTTAAATTAACCACTGGCATAGCTTGAATCCAATGGCACAGCGAGCAAGGGAGCCACATCTGGGCACAGTACAAGCAGATCATACATTGCTTCACAAAAAGACTATGAAAAACATGAGTTACAATAATATGCAAGTCAAATCTTGTGCTTTGTCTGCACACAGGCAGAAGAGAGCTTTTTTAACTGAAATTAATTGGAAGCTCTGAACATAAGCGATAGCCGACATTCCCCACAGATGCAAGCAAACAAGAGCAGTGCTCTGGAGATCAAAGAAAAGAGGCCTTTGAATTGGAAGGAATGGGTGTGCATGTCTCTTTGAGATAATAAAACTCCATCAGAATTGACTTGCAGCGCATAAAAAAATAACGCAGCAAGACTGAAAAAAGGAGAGTTGTGCAAGTGAAAAATAACTCATTCCTACTTGAAAATGAAAGGTATGTGCATTCTGTTTACTATTTGTGAAATGTTACTGTGAAGTAAAATCATTGTTTATTTTGTATGCACCATTTTATGCATACAATAATGCCACATATTGTCCGTACTTATTTAAAATCTACTTGTAGTAAGCCTTTGGTTATAATATAGTCTCAGAGCCTGAGGTTGCTCTGCCATTAAAGGCCCACTCCAGCTTTAGATGCTCGAGCCGAAGGTGAGGGTCTTTAACCAGGGAGTGGGCCTTTTATGGCCGGCAGAGGCCCTCTACGATGGGCTCTAAGGCTATTAGTACATTCTGCTCCTTGAGGGCAGACATTTTTAATTTGTAAAACAAAGGCCTCACAAAGCGATTGTGGGTTGAAATCCCCTCGGGCTCCTTGAGGCCTATTGTTCACAGCAACAGCTGTGAAAGGAAAACATTGGAATGTTGCTCTCCGACCCTCTACTAGTAGCTCAGAGCACTCCATTGCCTCAACAGAGCCTCAACATTCCAATGCTCTAATTCAGGATATTTTAATTTTAGAGATGGTGGTCTAGTGTTAAAGATGGTGCTATATTCATTAAATAGTCCTGCATCATGCTGAACACAAGGCACCTCATGCATTGCACTGTAAACACCACCAGGGGACAGAAGAATATACACACCAATCAATGTCATTAAAATGAGAAAGGAATATTCATCTGGGTTGTTCTAAGATGTGACTGACACAGTCACAAAGCAATGGCTGATGGGGTCTGATGCAAAGCCCACCCTCTTTGTGCTGTACACAATCGGCCGGCTTCGCCAGACCCAAAGAGGCTCTGGCAGATGGTTTGCAAAAATTGTATGAGGGCGACTATCTATGCAATCAGAAGATACGTGTTTGCTCCCAAAAAGTTGCCTTTTTAATAAGTGAAGATAGAACTTCCATTCTCCAGTATTAGGGGTGTCTTTCATAGATTCACATGCCTGAATCATTCCCCGTCGTCGGAGTGGGAGTCCCACGGTACATAAAAAAGCAATAAAATGCTATAAATATATAGTAATACCAATAGAAAAGAACCAGGAAGTAACACAGCCAATGGTACAGTAGGCAAAAACTTCCCATCTATGACTATCATAGTCATTTTGTATGGTCCAAACTACAGCCAATCAGGCGCTAGCACCCACCAGAATGTTCTCCCCAGAGGCTCAGGCTCTCAGATTTTCTACCGCACGTCGTGTGAAGGGAGTCTCCCTGAGCTCTGCTCAGTTTTTTCAATTCCTACTTCATCTGTGTCTTCTCTTCAGGATGTCTTCAAAGAAATCTCTCTTCAGAACCTGTGACTGCTGTGGTAAGCCTCGGCTTTTTGAGAAGGATCCACACAATAAGTGTATTTATTGTCTCTACCCAGACCACCAGGCCTCTGATTGTAAAATCTGCAGAAAAATGCCTCAGAAGACTCTCAGAGATAGAGAGGGTCGTTTACTGCTGTGGTTGAAGAGGCTAAAGGATTCTCCAAATCCTGTTTCAGAAGTAGGCAGTGTCACATCTGCTTCCACTTCAGCCTCCAGGAAGAGATCCGCGCCTGAGGAAATGTCATCTCCCAGGGCTAAGCTGTCTAAAAAACAACCACCTGCTAAGGGACTGGATCAGCCTTCCACTTCTCAGGCTGTCCCCACCTCCAGGGGCATGGAAGGCGCTTCTGCTTCCTCAAAGGGGAAGAAACTCAAGCTTCCCTTATCTTCTGACAGGATTTTACCACAGAATCCATCTCCGTCTCCTGTGAAGTCTTCTTCAGCTTCCTCGTCGACGAGGACGACGACCTCAGTGACATCTACGGTAACATTTTCGTCTCCTAAACCTAGTATGGTTATGTCCTCGTCTACGGCATCTCCAACGATGGTTTTTGTTTCTGTGAGGCCTATCTCGTCGACGTCCGTCGTCGACGCCTCGTCGTCGACGTCTTTAAAGGCTTTACCGCCGACGAAAAAGACTCCGTCGACGAGCTCTTCATCAGGCTCTACGCCGTCGACGAAAATACCGCCGTCGACGAGGAGTGACTCGACCACGAAGACGGTCCCGTCGACGAAAGGTGTCCCGTCGACGAAGAGTGCCCCGTCGACGAAGAATGTTCCGTCGACGAAGAGTGTCCCGTCGACGAAGACTGTCCCGTCGACGAAGAGTATCCCGTCGGCGAGGAGTGTCCCGTCGACGAAGAGTGTCCCGTCGACGAAAGGTGTCCCGTCGACGAAGAGTGTCCCGTCGACGACGAGTGTTCCGTCGACGACGAGTGTTCCGTCGACGACGGGTATCCCGTCGACGACGACTATTTCGTTGCCGAAAAGTGTCCCGTCGACGAGAGGTGATCAGTCGGCGACAAATCCATCGACACCGCAGTTATCCTCATGCACGGCACTACAGGTGTGGTCTCCGTCGACGGTGTTCTTAACACCACGCCAAGCAGCAGAACAGCTGCGCAACACTGTAATGAGCCTTTCACCCCTGCGTGTTTCACCTCACAAGGTGTCCTCTGAAGTCCCAGACCAACTACTGGATTCTGACAGTGACAATGAGATGGCCCAGAATACTTTTGGACAGGCCACTAGTCCATCGGAGTTACATATTAAACTTCAAGATGATGAATATGAGGATCCTCACACTCCTGCTGAGGTATCGATGCCTGTCACTACCCCGGTTGGTCAAGTGCCTTTGGATTTAATATCCAATTTACAACTTATGCTGGACGATTACTATCGGAGGTTTCCACCTTCGGAATCGGCAGGTTCTGGACAAGCAACTCCAATTTCGGAAGCGCCTCCACCCGTGCTCCCATCGGTGGTCCCACCTTCACACCCACAACCTGCTCACGAAGAGGACCCGCAATCCTCGGAAGATGACGACCAACGGGAGGAAGGAGAAGTGGATGATTTATCGGAGTGGGAGGACTATCAGGTCCAATCTCCTTCTACATCTCCTCAGACTGCGTCGGCCTCCCCTCCTGTTGATGTAGCAAATTTCCACTTGCTGATGGAGCGTGCAACTGCACGTTTTCATATGAAGATGGAGCATACTCAACAAGAATGTTTCCTTTACGATTTTAAAGATCAACCCAGACGACAAATTAAAACAATACCCATTGTGGAATTCATCTGGAAGGAAGGCGTTAAGGTGATGTCAACACCGGCTTCCATTCCCCCAGTTTTGCCAAGAATTGATAAGAAATATAAAGCTCCAGACAAGACGCCTGCCTGTCTCATTGGACAAGCAAAACTTGACTCGGTAATTGTCCAGGCGGCTCAGAAAAGGGCCAGAAATCCGTCCTCTGCAGTTACGGCACCACCGGATAGAGATGGCAGACGCCTAGACTCAATAGGAAAACGAGTTTCCACCATGGCTGCAACAACTGTCCGTGCTGCTAACGCACTAGCCATCTTAGGTCGTTACGACTGTCAAATGTGGTCCGACATCTCACCATTTATCGACCTACTCCCTGAGCCATCCAAGGCAGAAGCACTCCAGATTCTCCATGAAGGTCAAAGGACCTCTGAAGAGATAATTGATTCAGCTGTTGATGTGGCATCTACAGGTTTTCGCCAATTAGCAGGGGCTGCGGTTCTCCGTAGACAAGGATGGTTACGTTCCACGGCCTTTAGACAGGAAGTGCAAAACCGAGTTCTAGACATGCCATTTGATGGCGAATATTTATTCGGCCCCGAGGTAGAAGAGGCCTTACAGACTATCAAAAAGGATACCGAAACGGCCAAATCCTTAGGCACTCTACAATTTCACAAACCGCCCTTTCGAGGAGCGAGAGGACGAGGAACGTCCTTCAATAGAGGTGGATACCAGCAACAACATCAACAATCCTCATACCGTCAGGGTAATCAGCGCTACCAAAATCAGCGCTACCAGTCTTATGGGCAGAAAAAATCTCAATACACCCCAAACAGGGGTAGGACAACATACCGCGGCAAGGACAAGCGACAATGATACTCTTCACCTGCCACCACCGTCCTTTCACCCTCTCAAAAGACTTGGCGGAAGAATCTCCAAATTTTACTCCAATTGGCAGTCGATAACAACGGACAAATGGGTCCTGGATATTGTCGCCAGGGGCCATGCCCTAGAATTCGAAAAATTTCCCCCAAATGTACCGCCAAAGGGCCCGCCTCCAGCTCACCTGAAGGAGCTGCTTACCCAAATCAAAATGATGATACAAAAAGGAGCTATCGAGAGCGTTCCTCAGAGGATGAGAGGACTAGGATTTTACTCCAGGTTCTTCCTGATCAGAAAGAAGAACGGGGAGTGGCGCCCGATCCTCGACCTTCGAGCATTAATCAAATACCTAAGGAAATTAACTTTCCGGATGCTCTCTCTTCAAGAAATTTTGCATCTTTTATCACCGGGAGATTGCATGGTCACCCTAGACCTCCAGGATGCATATTTCCACATCCCCATCCTACCTCGCCACAGGAAATTCCTTCGCTTCAGGGTGGCTGGCAGGGACTACCAATTCAAAGTCCTTCCTTTTGGACTACGGTCAGCTCCAAGAGTTTTTACGAAGGTTTTAGCTCTAGTAGCTGCGCACCTCCGGCTGGAGGGAATACAAATTTTCCCATATCTGGACGATTGCCTTATAAAGGCCAATTCTCATGGCACCGTTCAACGTCACCTTCACCAGTGTCTCTACCTGTTTCAGTCTCTAGGCCTGACGATAAATTTCTCCAAATCCCAAATGCAATCGTCTCAAAGAATAGCATTCTTAGGAGCAATGTTGGACACTCACAAATGCAAAGCCTTCGTCTCCAAGGAGAGACAAATGAAAATAATTCGGCTAGCACAAGATCTCATGCAAAGAAAGTCAGCTTCTGTCCGACTATACAAATCCTTTCTGGGGATGGCATCGGCTTGTATTCCATTGCTTCCAAATTGCAGACTTCAAATGAGGCCGCTCCAGGAGGAACTAGTACTGCAGTGGCAACAGGTTTCAGGCACTTTCGAGGACCTCATTCAAATCACAACACTCATGAAAGAGTCTCTCCTGTGGTGGACACAGAAATGTCATCTCAGTCAGGGTCATGCGTTCCTTCAAGAACCACCAAGTCTCACCATCACTACAGATGCATCCCTCGAGGGCTGGGGGGCTCATCTGCAAGGCTTCACGATCAGTGGCAAATGGACTGTACAACAGAAACGGTGGCACATCAATCGTTTGGAACTGAGAGCCATTTTCCTTGCCCTCAAGGCGTTCTGTGCCATCATTCAGAACACCAATGTGTTGATAAGAACAGACAACACAACAAGTATGCACTACGTCAACAAGCAGGGAGGAACTCGATCTCTTCTCCTGTCTCAAGAGGCGCAGGAATTATGGACATGGGCTCTTCACCACAATGTACAGTTACATGCGGTGCATGTTCCGGGAACGGAAAACGTCCTTGCGGATGCACTCAGCAGGACCACAATCACCAACCACGAATGGGAGCTCCACCAGAACACAGTGGACCACATCTTTCATCAGTGGGGTTGGCCAGACCTAGACCTATTTGCGACAAGTACCAACAGCAAATGCCTGAGCTTCGCCAGCTGGCACCCCCACAAGAGTTCTCTGGGGAATGCATTCTCCCTCGATTGGTCCCTGAGGTTTGCGTACGCTTTCCCACCGATTCCATTAGTCCCCAAGGTTCTGAGGAAGATGAGGAAGGAACCTTGCCGACTGATCCTGATCGCGCCCAGATGGCCGCGCCAGTATTGGTTTACAGAGCTCCTCCTACTATCAGAGAGCAAACCAATTCAGTTACATCCAATCCCGAACTTGCTCAGTATTCAGGAAGGTCAAGTCTTTCATCCGGACCCAGCATCGCTGAGATTAGCAGCTTGGCTCCTGAACACCATGAGTTTGCACACTTGAACATCCCAGCAGACTGTAAAGAGGTGTTGGCCAAAGCTAGAGCACCAGCAACCATCAAGACTTACAGTCTCAAATGGAAACGCTTCTGTATCTGGTGCCGTTCAGCAGGTGTTCACCCTTTTTTGGCAAAACCTGAGGAAATTCTTCCTTTTTTCTTGCAGTTGGCACGAACAGGTCTGTCCCATGCTACTTTGAAAGTATTTCTAGCTGCAATATCCAGATATCGACAGGATGGGTCCAATTCTCTGTATTCATCAAGAATTATTCAACAGTTTCTTTAAGGGTCTCTTTAGAATGTTCCCTCCAGTACGTCGTCCACCTCCTTTATGGCATCTGAATGTGGTTCTGGGTCAACTCATGCGTCACCCATTTGAGCCCATCCATCGAGCTGACTTGAAGTATCTTTCATGGAAAGTATCACTGCTTTTAGCCTTAACATCCGCCAAGAGAGTTAGTGATATCCAAGCTTTCACTGTTCATCATCCTTTCCTCCAATTCACTAGCGATTCTGTAATACTTCGCACCAATCCCAAATACATTCCGAAAGTGCCTTCGGATTTTCATTTGAACGAACCTATTGTTCTTAAATCATTTTTTCCAGACCCGCAAACTCCTGCGGAAAGAGCTTTACACTCGCTTGACATTAGAAGATGTCTCAAATTCTATCTACAAAGAACTTCTGCTGTACGCACCTCCGACCAGTTGTTCATTACCTACGGTGCGATTCGTAAAGGGCAGGCAGTATCTAAACAGACTATTGCAAGATGGATATCTGCTGCCATTGCCTTTTGCCATGCACAGGCTGGGAGACCGTTACCATCTGCGCCCAGAGCGCACTCTACAAGAGCAGTCTCCTCATCTACGGCCTTATTTGCTGGAGTCCCACTTCAGCAGATCTGCAAGGCGGCGACTTGGGCAAGCCGCCATACCTTTACCAGACATTACTGTCTAGAGTCCATCAGCGAGGCTGATACTTCTGTGGGTCGAGCTGTTCTACGGAACCTGTTTCATTAAGGTGAGCCTCTGTTTTCCCACCTCCTTATTTCTGCTGTCAGACGCTTCTTATGTTATGTTTTCACATATTTTCTTGATTGCATTATGTTATGCTTTATATGATATGTGTTTATTCACTTCGCATTGTTATTTACATTACTAGCGGACAAGCTAGGTGTTATGAGCGTCTGTTCAGCAAAGATATGTACTGCTAGCTACTCTGATTCAGGCATGTGAATCTATGAAAGACACCCCTAATACTGGAGAAGAACAATAGTTACTTACCTGTAATCTGTGGTTCTCCAGTATTGGTGTCTTTCATAGATTCACATGCAACCCGCCCACCTCCCCTCAGAGGCTTTTAGGCTATTATGGTTACCTTCACTCCTTGCGAGAAAATCTGAGAGCCTGAGCCTCTGGGGAGAACATTCTGGTGGGTGCTAGCGCCTGATTGGCTGTAGTTTGGACCATACAAAATGACTATGATAGTCATAGATGGGAAGTTTTTGCCTACTGTACCATTGGCTGTGTTACTTCCTGGTTCTTTTCTATTGGTATTACTATATATTTATAGCATTTTATTGCTTTTTTATGTACCGTGGGACTCCCACTCCGACGACGGGGAATGATTCAGGCATGTGAATCTATGAAAGACACCAATACTGGAGAACCACAGATTACAGGTAAGTAACTATTGTTCATCTCCAGAATTCAGATATGATATTGACAGTACATGCAGCTTGCACCACCAGGAGGAAGGCCCAGGCCAGCCCTGCAGAGCCATCAGCAGCTGGGACCCTAAAGGGTTTTATATCCTGGACAGGGACACCTGAGGAGCCATTTCTGGCTGGATTCCACAATCTATGGCAGAACATACAACAGCAGTTCAGCAGCTGGCTCTAAAAGAGACCAGATGTTGAACCCTTCCCTTTCTTTCCTCTGAGATTAAACCATTTCCTTGTGAATTTTGCTTTTTCAGGAACGGAATCCCTCGTGGTTGTGATATTCACTTAATTTTCAAGATGTGACCCTTTAGGCCCGCGGGCCGTACTATGAGTACCCCTGCTTTAGAGGAAAGGAACCTTCCTTAAGGGTCCATAAATCCCTCGCGGTGAGTCTACCCCAGCCCAGTTCTACGGAATATAGGTCAGACTAATCTGATTGGGCCTCAGCTCTCAATAAAAAAGGCTCGACCTGTTCTTTTTCTAATTAGGAGCTCTGGCCTTCAGTGAAGAAAGAGTAAAGAGCTAAAGTGCTTTTTGCATCCTCAGCTCTTCCGGTTATTGAATGAAGGACGCGTTCTTCTCAAGTAGTATTGTGTGAGCAGAGGCTCGAGAGAGTCGACTCGAAAAGCCTGAAAGCTGCTTTAGAGCGATGAACGGTGTCTCTTCCCTCGACACTCCTTCGCCTGTGTTCACACGAGTCCGCGCGCCTCCGCGGCTCCTGCTCTCGGCAACTTTAATTGAAGAAACTCTCTCTCGGATACTAAGCAAATAGATATTACTTTTCCCTACAGCTCCTGTGACTAATGCAAGCAGCGCGCGGATCTCTGCTGCCAGCCACATGCTACTGCATGGAATCCAATGTCCCAGAGTATGGCTGCGCTTGACAAAACAAGCACTGTCAAATCCAATCTATCTGTCTATCCATCCCTCCCTCCCCCATCGAAACATCCATCCATCCATCCATCCACCCATCCATCCATCCATCCATCCATCCATCCATCCATCTATCCATCCATCCATCTATCTATCCATCCATCCATCCATGCATCTCTCCCTCCCCCATCGAAATATCTATCTATCTACTAATCTATCTATCTGTCTATCTAGCAACCCAACCCTTCCTGGCTCCCTCCCTCCCCATCCACCCTTCCCTGCCTCCCTCATCCATCCATCCATCCCTCATCCAACCATCTATCTGTCTATCTATCTATCTGTCTATCTATCTATATATCTATCTACTAATCTATCTATCTGTCTATCTAGCCACCCATCCCTTCCTGGCTCCCTCCCTCCCCATCCATCCATACACCCTTCCCTGCCTCCCTCATCCATCCATCCATCCATCCATCCATCCATCCATTCCTCATCCAATCATCTATCTATCTATCTATCTATCTATCTATCTATCTATCTATCTATCTATCTATCTATCTATCTATCTATCTATCTATCTATCTATCTATCTATCTATCTATCTATCTATCTATCTCTCCATCCATCCATCAATCCATCTATCTTTCTATCCATCCATCCATCATCCATCCAACCATTCATCCATCTATCTATCTGTCTATCCATCCCTCCCTCCCCCATCGAAACATCCATCCATCCCTCCCACCACCATCCAACTATCTATCTATCTATCTATCTATCTATCTATCTATCTATCTATCTATCTATCTATCTATCTATCTATCTATCTATCTATCTATCTATCTATCTATCCATCTATCTGGGTATCTGTCTTACTATCTATCCATCCCTCCGTGCATCCCTTCCTCCCCATCTATCCATCATCCCTGCCTCCCTCCCTCTCCCATCCATCCACCCATCCCTCATCCAACCATCCGTCTATCTATCTATCTATCTATCTATCTATCTATCTATCTATCTATCTATCTATCTATCTATCTATCTATCTGTCTCTCTGTCCATCTATCTATCTATCCATCCATTCATCCCTCCCTGCCTTCCTCCCTTCCCCACCCATCCATCCATTCATCGCCATCCAACCATACATCCATCTATCTATCTCTCCGTCTGTCTGCCTGTCTATCTATTCATCCCTCCCTGCCTCCCTCCCTCTCCCATCCATCCATCCATCCATCCATCCATCATCCATCCCCATCCAACCATCCGACCATCTGTCTGTCTATCTATCTCTCTGTCTGCCTGTCTGTCTAGCTATCTATCATGGTTATGCTCGTGTTTGTATACATACATATATATCTATATATGCACAAAACGTGTGTATGTTGAGTAAAAAGTGTAATATGCTGTTTGTTGTTATAATTGCTATTTTTACTTTTGTTTAGTGTTAGGAAGAGTAATGAGTAGTGAGAAGAAATGTTTCAAGTTTTTTTTTACCACAAATATATATTTTTAATATAAGGAAGCAATAGAAGAAATGTGTTAGTATGTTTAAATCAGATTGAAGAGGCCTTATGACTATGAGGACAGTTGATTTTCCATGTGAACTAACTGCACGCACTGAAGCTAACCTTAATGTGGAAAGAATGTTACATTTTGAGTTGATTTGAACATGCCTATGTTGGGTGTGATTTTAATGGTGACAATACATAAAGGCGCAGTAGAAGACATTTAATATCACGAGGAGTCGGGGTGAGATGTGGTTTAGCATCTAGAGTTTGGCCGACTTTTGAACTGAGAAATCAGATCGAATCCCAGCCTCACCTCAATAGCATGTGATTCTGGGCAAATCACTTAATCTCCACACAGGACCAGACACACTTCGGGATTGTGTTGCCTTGCTTGTCCTTTATATATAGAGCAGTTTTTATTGCACTAAAAAGATCTGCCAAAATGCTCCAGAATTCTTGTGTAAGACATTCACCTCTTAAACCGTAGATTGTGCCTTTGTTTACCTTTAATCAGTAGACACATCACTCCATAAATGTGCAAGTCAACAACGTTTGCTCGTTACGTGGCACTATGTGATAAACAAATGATTACAGAAAATATTATTTGCGGGACCGGAGACCCTATTCCCTGGGTCACGGCCATAATTGAATGGGGGAGGACCGCTTCCCTGAGATTTTTTGGGCCCAGAGACCCAACCCCCCAGGGCCCAGCCACTATACTGTTGGGAGGGGGGCTGCAGATCCCCACTCACTTGGCTGCTTTAGGGGCCAGGGACCGCATCCACCAGGGCCTCAACCTTTTTTTTTTTTATTAAGGGAGGTGGGCCAGGCCACCCCTTCCCCAGGCCAATTGTAGCCCCAGGGACCCCATTCCCTAGAACTCGGCCTCTTTATTCTGGGTGCCACCTCCACTGGGGCTCACAGGGGGAGCCTCTAGGCCCTGTGGATGCCTGCCGGCTGCCTGCCTCCTGCAGGAGCCAACACTGCTCTGACAGAAAGGGGGCTATGGAAAGGTAGTACACTGTCAGTAGGGGCAATGTTTCCACCTGTGTCTTGCACACATATTTGTGTGCAGGGAAACAGATGAAAACTCTGCTTTCTGTAAACCGGAGCTGTTCGACAGCTCTGGCTTGCAGAAAGCAGAGTTGTGTCTGCTTTTGCTTGGTGAAAGTTGCAAACAGAGGTCACCAAAAATGAGTGCCGTGGGCCCTACTTAAAACCACCGGCTCAGTTAAGACTGACACCAACACAAGGAGTATAGTAAAAAGCATTTACCAGGGAAACAATACTGATGTCATTCTCAAGGGTCAAGAGGATCTAGAAAATATGTGTATACAAGTACAAGAACCAAATAAGTTAGTGAGTCTGGTGAGTGGGAAGCATTGCCCCTTCAACATAACTCTCAGAGGGAGACGAAGGTTGGAGGAACCTGTTGGACGAAGGTTGCTTACACATTGTAATAAACTACATTTCATTTTTTGACGTGGATGACACAAGATGGCCACAAATCTCAAATACATTCACCTGAAGTTTCAAGATCAGAATCTAAGGTTCTATCACTGAGAAATTTAAAAGGAGACTCATAATTTAATGACAGTTGAGGCCCTCAAGCTTGAAAACAGCCTGGCATTTTGAAAATGGGTTGGTAAACCCATTTCAGAAGGCAAGCATAAATCTCTCTGATTTCTTTTGTACTAATGCCATATCAGAATGTGAGACTGCTAAATAAGAGGTTGCATGTCACAAGACCCGATGGACTATTGCCTCAGCAAACACAACGGCTGGCTGAATGAGTTGGCCATGCCATGGGATTAGTGGTAACGCTGACTCCGTATGGGGTCTTTGGCAAGCAGCCAGATCAGATTTCTCCACAGTTGCTCCAAATAATAGAAAATTCAGTACCCCACATCATGAGGTTGCTGAACATGAGCTCGGGCACTATAGAGTGTGAGTCCAGCCGTAGAAATATACTGCAATATGCTACTGATACACAACAACCCATTCCCCCAACAGCCTTGTAGATGGTCAACAAGGCATTGAATTGTAACCTTGGGGTCAACCATCACCAATGGAACTAGGCTATTTCTAGGGAGACATGATTTCAAAGTTTTAACATGTATATCCCAATTGGTGCTTGTAGGAAGGTGGCTACCTGACTATGGTTACCCCAGATATTTTGCCTTGTGTTTAGCTGGTTTTCGACTTAGTTGACCTGGTTCCCTGCTAATCAGGGCCCCAGCTTTCTGCTCTCTCTGTAAAATGGATTCCATGTACTCTAGGTGCATAACTAAATTGGCTTGGGTCACCTTATCAGCCCCTGTACAGTGCACTATAGGTGCCCAGGGCATAGGTGCACCCAAGGCCTACCAGGGGCTGCAGCATATCTTTTGCCACCCCTGGCTGGCTATCCAAAATTGACACAACTGGCTGATCACTCAGCTGGGGCAAGGTGGTGTAATCACCCCTTGCTTAGATATAGTATGCCTATATCTAAACCTATCTGGACACATATATACCTATCAGTCACTCCTATGGCAGGCCTTAACAATCCTGGAGGCAGAGTGCTTGGTTTTATGTGAGATGGTGCTCTAGCATGAGCTGATTCAAAAAGGGGGTGGTGATGAACAGAGTGTCTGAATTAAGCAGACGACTCTTACCCAGTCAAGAGATCAGGGCTTGATCCATCACCGTTATTTAGCTCACTGCATCACCCCAGTTCAGAACCTGGCTATATGCAAATTAGTCTGACCCAGTGCCTCATGGGAACAGGGCAGACCAAACTACCAAGCCAATTCTTCACCGGAAAGGAGACAAGCTTCCGGGGACCGGTTTCTGGCATTTCAGCCACCTGTCTGCAGCTGTCGGGACCAATTCCCTAAGCTGTTCCGGGATAATGCCATACCATATACTCTTAAGTGCCTTATAATCCTCGCGGTTATATAGCAACTTTGGTTTGGCTTTATCAAAACATGTCGTGTAAGGTGTCATACGATTTGGAATACTACCCCCTTGCCAGTCCTGGCGACGGGGGTAGCATTCCATCCCTCTAGAGGGAGACGACATGTTACTTTGCTAAAACGCGGTTGATTTTAAAAGAACCTCATATCCACAAAATGGATGCTTCTGCCACAGACACAAGTCTGACCTCCTGCTGCCGACCGAAACTCAGCAGAGGAGGCCTGGACAAAGGCTTTCCTGTCGCAGGGAGGTGTTACACCACCCCAGACAGGAGATAGTGGATTGTAGCAGGGAGGTTTGAATGAAACCAGACACGGCCTGAGGAGCACAAGGCTTCCCCTTGCATAATCCGGCCAAACCGGTTCTGGGGCAGGGCAGACCAGCCCCAGTCCCAGCGCGGCCTGGATCAGGGGTGTATCGACCCCCTTCCTGGGTCCCACCCATAGGAGGGGACCTAGCAGGTAATACAGCCCCCGAGATTGGTATAAGAATGGGAGCAGTGCCAACGCACTCAGATTATCCTGATGAAACATAAGTAACAAAACTCTGGACCCTTCGACATCCTACTCAACGTAGAAGACTGAAGAATCTCCCTTGTGGTCAAGGAGTGACCACCCTGTGCAAACAGGCACCATCCAGCACCTCGATGTCTGCTTTGTTGCAGTTCCCGCCTGAACTCGAGCGACAGGAGCCCCTGCTCTGACCCTCCTGGTCCGAGTGAGAAGCAATCTTCCAGTCCTGCGGGGATTGCTCTTGCCAAGTGTTGTTAACTCCGATCTTGAAGCCGACAGCGCCCCCTGCTCTGACCCTCCTGGTCCGAGTGAGAAGCAATCTTCCAGTCCTGCGGGGATTGCTCTTGCCAAGTGTTGTTAACTCCGATCTTGAAGCCGACAGCGCCGACGGTGAGAGCCTGCGTGGGACAGCTCGTGACCCACTCTTGGACATCGCAGATGCCCCAGAGCCCACATGGCAGCGGAGAGAAGCTCCTCGACAACCACCTGATTGCGCCCGACATTGCCTGGTTCTGTCCTGGTTCCACCCTGGTCACTGCTGAGTGACCCAGACTCTGTCCCCTCTGCTTTCAGGTACTTTTCTACTCTGATCCACCCTTGGATCACACCGGACACTTCTCCTTCACATCGCCTGCAGCATCTTCAGCTTCAAGCACCAAGAACCTGCATGACGAAACCCGACGCCACTTTGACCCTATGCACCCGCTTCCTGTGGGTGAGGTAACATTGCAACGCCGGTGTTCCCACACTGGTACACACCTCTAGGGCCTGTGTCTAAAGTTTTGTCCTTCTAGGTTCAGCGGAAGTATCCTAAAACTCTATTTTTTTAAAACTTTTACGCACCATTGACTTTGCATTGGTACATGCGTGTACTTTCAGCACTGCACCCGAATCCGGCGGGCTTTTCCCGACTTCAGAATTGCTTGTCCCGACTGCTCCCAGCGATTCCCTAGGCCCTAGGCCTAACCACTGTTCGATTGGTATCTCTTATACCACTTTCTTAATATATGGTTTGAGTGGCCACCCGCCCTCATCTATAATTGTGCAACTTTGTATGTTATACTGTGCTTTTGATTTAACGCTTGTGCCCCTCTGCTCATAAAGAGTACTGGGGATTATTTTAGAAATAAACACATATATTTTTATAATATATACTTGTGTGGTGTCCTTTCATTTGATATTACAGGATTGTATGTGGTAAAACAGCTCGCTTAACACGACCTCTTGAGTTTAGCCTGTAAGGCTGCTTAGTCCATGCTACCCCTAGGATAGCTTGTCTATAAGGTTGACTTACAACCAGACACCATAAGGGAGTGTTTGGACTGATACAAGGTGGTTCCAGAATTGGAAACATCACATATCAGGCCAACTTTTCACAGTGCTCAATTTAGTTCTCATTGAATGGGGTTGTTAGTATATGCGCGATCTGCTGTATGTAAGGAACTACTCAAGCCCATCACAGTACAAGTACTAGCACGGTTTAAGACATTTCTGGCCTGGCCGATGGGAGATGGAGGTGGCATGTTTTCACTACTTAAGTAACATGCCTATCCAGAGACAGAATTGGGAAGGAAAGTGCTGCTCGGCCAAGGAGGTGGTCAACTGGAAGGGACTTTTCACCCACTACCAGCACCTCCATATCTGTCCTCTTCAGGTCAAAATACTTTGAAGCGTCCAAACACTGAGGACCTCCAAGGACCCAGTAATAGTTTATTCATTGCTGTCGCTACCTACACGACCAACCATGTATTGCCAACATACATTAGATTACAAACATACATACATGCATGCATGCATACATACAAACATACATACATACATACATACATACATACATACATACATACATACATACATACATACATACATTCATGCATACATACCTTTAATCCAGGCAGTGGCAACATGTAAATTATAGGTAGTAGCTGGGGGATGGTTGGTCCATGGGAGACCTTGGAAGGTTCTTCAATTGGGGTCGAGAATAAGTGAATAAGATACAGGGTTTAACAAACCTGGACGCAGGAATTGAGAGTAATTTTTTAATGGGCCATATGAAATGAGGAGCTTTCAGGACAGGATCCATTTTGAATTAGTCAAAATAGGGACACATGACAGAAGGGGGGGGGGGGCAATGCAACATAGTTTTTAATAGAGCTATATGAAGCTTGAGGTACACTCAAGGACCTTTCACTCACTGTTAATGGCAGCTGTCTAGCATCTCCAGATCTCTGCCCCATATCCAGCCACAAACAATATTTTTCCCTGTGACAGACAGCTGGGACTGGAGTGAGCGTTCTCCTCAATACTGACTGTAAGGGTCTAAAACCCCTGTACTGACTGAGACTTGCATGACACAGACATTACCTTCAGGTAAGTCCATGATAGAGTTGGACTAAAACCCATATTTCAGTACATGGGACCCCCTCCCAGATTTCAGCATACATATGTGGATGCAGATTGCAGGTACTACAACTTGTGACTAAAAAAGAGGCTATCCTCTGTAGGCAACAAGACTACAATGTCTGAAAATATGTGACTTCAACTTCTGGAGGCGTCAACTCTAGTCAGGTCTGCTCTTGTAGCCTTAATGCACTGGGACAGGAACAGACTAATTTGCATACAGCCAGGTTCTGAAACTGGGATGGTGCAGTGAGCTAAAAAACGGTGTTGGATCTAGCCCTGATCTCTTGACTGGGTGAGAGTATTCTGTTTAATTCAGAGACTCTGTCCCTCACCACCCCTTGTTGTAAATACTTGTAGCCTTAAGAGCAGCAGCTCTTACATTGAGCCACATGTTTAACAGGAGGCGCCTCTAGAAAACCCTACTGCTTAACAAGCATTGGCATAGCCAATAGGCCTCTCCTATGTGAAAGATATTGGCTTTGCCAATCGATGTCTTTTAGCCATATTGTAGAACAGCCTGGTGCTGTGCAGCATTGCTGCAAGTTAGGAAGTGATGGCTCATTATAGCTTTTTTACTTATGGCTGGTGGGATAGGTCAATGCAGACAATATGACGAAGGGTAGGAGGCTATGGAACAGTAAAGATAAAGCAATGGTGCGTCCAGCGATGGCTGCATGATAGCGTTAGTTTTTTCATTATGGGTTGGGGGACAACACAGACAAGAAGAGAGCGGGTGGGAGGGAAGAAACAATACGTACAACCGGAGGACTGGGGTTGCAAAATAAGAAGCAATACAGAGACCGCAAGGGTGGAAAGAAAGAAGCAACATAGAAAAGGGGGGATGGAAGGGGAAGAAGCAACACAGACAATGGGAGGGTGGGTGGGAGGCATGGGAAGAGTTAACAGAAGATAAAGCTATGATACGTCTAGAGATGGCTGCGGAATAATCATTTTTAGGTCTAGCTCGACCTGCATTCAATGCAAAGCATTGATTGCTATCTGCTCGGCAACTATTGTCAGCCGTTTCTGGGAATGAAGACACGAGTCAGACGCGCGCTTTTCCAGTCTCAGTTTTGACTGCGGGAGCGCGCCTCTGAAACGCGCTTGCGCAGACGCACACACAGCCCCTGCTTTCGCTTGGCTTGCATGCAAACACGGCGCACACACACACATAGCCAGCTCCCACCCCCTGCACGCACACACGCACAGGCACGTGCACACATACACACGCTGCCACCCCCCAACTCCCCCTGTACACACACACACACATACAGACAAGCACACACACAGACACGCACGCATACACCCGCCGCAGCCCCCTACCCCCCTGCACACACACACACAGACACACACAGACACACACCCCCGCCCCCCTTACAACTAAGCCCCACTCACCGCATCGCCGCCACTCCTGACTTCGGCAGCCACCGCGGGGCTCTCCCTCAGGCATGGGAGCCCCGCCCGCGTCACCAATGCTGCTCTCTGGCACTCCGTGGATGCGGGCTACATGCAGAAGGCGGAAGTCCCGCCCCACGACCGGCTTCAAGCTTCCGATCTTCCGGTTGCTAGGTTTTGTTTTTGGATTTCTTCTAACGGGGATTGGACTTGATGTCTCGTCTTCCAAATGCTACTTTTTCTGTGATGGTTTCACTCTGCTACTCAGGAAGTTGCTTTGTCGCACTCCAACACCTCCTCCTGCCAGGCTCTGGTGCCCTTCGTGGTCTGTGGGTTATCAGCCCGCAGTCGATTCGTCGGGGTGTGGCTCTATTTAAACAACCACAAGATAGAGCTACCCTGCAACCGTGCCTCTCCGCCAGTCTTCGGACTCATGCCTAATCAAGGTGCCTGTTTTCACTCAGCTGTCCGTGAGCCCCAGCTCTGCTCAACTCGCAGGAAAATAAATTACATGCATCCCCAGACACATGTAAATAAAAAAATAGATATTTCTAATTTGCAGCTGCTGCCTTCAAACTCTGTCGCTGAGCTTGAGAAGGGCCCGCAGCTGGGTCGTCACGTGTGGCTCTTTAATAAATCGCGAGAGAGTGACCGCAGCAGCCGCGCCTCCCCATGTGTCTTTGGACTCATGCCTAATGAAGATGCTTGTTTTCACTCCGCTGTCATTAAGCCCACAGCGCGGCTTGTTTCCTCTTGTAACGTATCGTTTGCTACCTCTTGTATTTTGTTTGCTCTTGATACATGCACATTTGCCACTATTGCCTTATGTAACGTAACGTTTGCTTTTGTAACATGCTGACTTGTAATTTTTCCTTATGTTTCACTACTATTGTGAAGCACTGTGACACCTTTGGGTAAAGTCCGCGCTATAAAAAATCTGCATAAAATAAATAAATAAATAAATTAAATAATACCCCTCCCATTGTTCCTTAACCGACTGGATGTCCCTACCGCGAGGGTGCCCACTGGTCGCCCCCTGCACGGGACAGGAGTACTGCCCCAAGGCCCCCCACTGCTACTGTCCCGGCGCAGGAGCTTGTGGTGGAGTCTGTCAGACCCTCCCCACTCCAGCGGTGGCTCCATCCAGATGTGCACGGCAGTAGTCCACAGCTGCAGGCCTGTCCCCTGCCTCTGGTGCCTCCTGGGGGGTGAGGCTCTGATGGGGCTGGGGCGCACTGGCGACTTCCTGGGGGCGATGCTGCAGCTGACGATTAGGCGCCCGGGTAAAGCAAAGCCGAAAGGGCGGAAGGGCACTCCTCTGCTTAGGTTTGTTTCAGATTACAGCCCATGTTTTGATGCTTCTGAGCCTCCCACGTACATTTCCAGTAAGGTGAGGAGAAACCTGGAAAGATAGACAGGAAGCTCGGTGTGCAAGTGCACCTACTGCTGAGAGCTGCGGGAGACTCATCCAGCGGCCCCTCATTCCAAGGTATAAAACAAGGAAAGAGGGCCGCGGAGCTGGGAAGCGCCTCTCTGAGAACACTATTTAATGCAGGCGTCTAAATCCAAAACAATGGGAAGCAAGCAGGCTGCCAACTGAAAATTTTACAAAGTATGCTGAGCTGCTTTAAGGCCACGAGGCTGAGCTCCCAGACAGTCCTTTCTCTCTAGCCTCTTAGAAAAATCACCCTACCTGATAAACATATACTTTCAAATTCCTTACCTCAAAATTCCCCAATGAAGTAAAGTCTCTCGTTTTAATTTTTTTTTTTCACAACACCAACTTTCCACTACCTTTCTTATAAAGTGGTCGTATTATAATAGCACACCATCTGACCAGACCCATTACAAATCGTATTAATTATTAATTTTATGACCATCATTTACAACAGACTGATAGACTGCCCCCTTAAATTAGATAGGTGGCATACTAAAGCACTGTCCTTGCTTGCTACCAACAAGCATTGCCATAGTTAGTAGGACTCGCATTAGGAAAGTGTAAGCTATTGGCTTTGTGAATAACAATGCTATTAATTTATATATTTTCAAAGCCAACACATATTTAAAAAATGTGTCATTTACAATACCAATAGCTCACACTTTCCTTATGCGAGACCTATTGCATTGCAAATGCTTGTTTCTTATTGTGGGTTGGGGACAACACAGACAAGAAGAGGGCGGGCTGGTAGGAAAGACACAAAACATGAAAGGGAAGGGGTGGGGTTGCGAAATCAGAAGCAACATGTAACGCAAGGGTGAAGGGGAAGAAGCACCACAAACAATGGCGGGCTGTGAGTAGGGGAAGCAACATGGACAAGGGTTGAGGTGAGCTAGGTAAGAACAGTGGAGTAGCTAGGCACTTTGGGTTCTGGTGATAATTTCTGCGTTTGCCGACCCCCGCAGCAAACTAATTCAAGAGCGGGGGCGGGGAGGGCAGCTGACCCCAAAACCGGTGCCCCCTGGGTCGGGGAAGTTCTGCAGCTACTGGGTCTCTTGGACCAAGCCAGAGTAACCAAGGCAAATAATCCAGATGAGAAGAAATTGAAAGCAGAGAGGACAGAGTCCAAACCACCTGGAGGTGACCAGGAGGCACAGGAGAACAATACCCGCCCTGGTTAAAGGTTCTTGCTGAGATGCGATGAGGGCAAAATAGTAGCTGTGGGGACCAGGCGACTTTGTAAAAAACAAGAAGCCGCTAACGAGCTGTTCCACAACGATTGACGAGTGGAGAAGGGTCAGTGGACGGCAAGACAACCAACAAGCCTTAGCAACCACAAACAACGGTTCATGGGTGAAGATGCAAGTATGCATACCAGCAAGGTTTTGAGGGGCCCTTAGCACGATGGAGAACCAGAAGGTATCAGTGAAGTACCTTTAAAGACCCTCTGGCAGCAGGCACAGGAAGTCACAAGTAAGCCCCAGCAGCACACAGAAGAAGCCCCACGAGGCAAGGGATGCAGGCAGGAAGACATGCTTGGAGCTGTGCAGTGCTCGAGGCAGGGGCTGCTTGGAGCTTGTAGATCTTCAGTGAAGAGAGCCAATAAGCCTTGGCAATGATGAACAGATGCGGGTTCACAGTGAGCCGGTCATTGTTGGCTGGAGAGGTATTACAGTCTCTCAAGTTGCAGGGAGAACTGGTCAGGCCTGTTGAGGGCCAACAAACCACCACCTGTGTTGCAGAGCCAAACGATGTCTATGGGACAGGAGAATCAGCAAATCCGTTGTCATCATCAAGGCACCTTCTGATGCAGGGAAATGACTCCTTCACTTCAAGGGAGTTACCTTCTGGCTGGGATGCAGCGATTAACAGGATGACACCATAGGTGCCCCCTCGGCCACCAACTAGAGGCCACAAGGGTAAGGGGCCATGTCGGAAAGGCCAACATGGAAACCCTGCCGGAAACCTTGCATCGAATACGGACGGCATAGACTGCCGTCCAATTGGACTACTTCCCAGTTCTGACTGAGCCCGTCGGAAGACAGCCGGAAAGACGAGCCGGTTTCAATTCCGACCGTCTGAATCAAAATCAGCCGGTCTAAATTGAAACCGACAATGTCGGTCGTAAGCCTCCTACCTGAGGTCGGAGGCCTTACGACCGACAATGTAATAGGCCCCATAATTTCTTTCCCTGTCCCTGCCAGGCCACAGTAACGTGAGGCCAGTATCTTGGGCACTCCCCTGCCATGCTGTAAACTGAGTCTGGGGTCCAGGTGTTGCTTTGGCCTTTGGGGCATTCTCACCTCAGCTCCCTGCCCAGTTTCGCGTTCCCTGCCAGAAACAACATTATCCCCCGCTGGGCCTTAGCCCTGGTGGGTGTGGCTAGGGTCAAAGTATGCAGGGGACTCGCTGGGGGAGGTATGTGAATTTGCACCATTAGGCCATTCTAACATAAGTCTCCCTCGAGTAGCACGAGCAGTGTGCTCTGCTTGACCCCTTCCCTGCCAGGTCATCGCCCTGGGGCTATAGTCAGCTGTGAAGGGGGCAAGTAAGAGAAGTAGCCTCTGTAGGGGCCAAGTGTTGTCACCTCAGCCCCAGTGTCTTTTAGGCCTTGTTGGGGAACGGAGAGGGAGGTTGCATAAAATTGGATGTGGCATTGTGGTTAGAGCTGCCAACGTTGTAACCAGGTTTGAGTCCCAGCGTCAATTCAACATCCTGTGATTTGTGTAGTGTAGGTGGTGCTCCGGTACAGTGCTCCAATGCCATATGGCCTAGTTCACACTACATAAAACTACAAAAAATGGATTAACAAAAAATAACCAGCCAGAGTCCAATGAGACTAAGGGATGGTGATCCATGAAAGGGACGATCTGCAAATGTGGGCCATTTTTTAGGGAGTGCTTGGGCCTGATTCTGATCCCAATCCGACCCTGCTCATCAGGGAGGATAGGTGTTAAACAAAAGACGCAACAGGGCTGTACACATCTTTGTGCTATTTTTTTCTGGTGGAGGGGTGGGGAAGGGGTTTGAAAATGGGAGGGACAGGGCAAGCAACAACGGTGGAGGGTTGGGAGAGATTTGAAGCGCATGAGAAAGGACAAGACAAACAACACAACACAGGGCTGTTTTTGTGGGTATGCCTTCTTCCTAAAGGATACCAATTAAATATTGAATGCATTACAAGAGCTAATTGTTGACTCACTGGACAAAAATAATAATTTATTTTGATGTAGCATCCCTCTACACTGGTATCCCCAAACAGCAACCCAACAGGTAACTGAATATCTCCTTCACTTTTGTTATGGAATCTTCCATCCTTGTACTCATTGGGAATCTGAAAAGGAATGTTTTATGCAGCTAGCCGGCACAGGTGTGGGTTGTTTCTGTGCTCCCCATATGACACATTTTTATATCTATGAAATTGAGAGACAAACAATATAAACCAATATCAATCCCTACAAAGACCACATAAAAATGTAGCTTTGCTACACTGACAAAGTTTTGATCATTTTGATTAACACCGAAAGGAAGCACAAAGGTTCCAGCAATGGCTAAATGACAGAGATCCACCGCTACATGATGAATAGAGAAAGAATCACCTTCTTGGATCTACTGTTAACCTTCAAAGAAGGCCCATTTCACACAGAAACTAATAGCTTATACACAACACTGGCTGCCTACGGCCAATCGCATAGAGTTTAAGGCTCTATGTATGGTGTTCAAGGCATGGAAACTAGCCTCACCCGAGATTTTGTCAGATCTGGTTCATCCCTATGTCCCTGGATGCCACCTTCGTTCCTGTGGTCAAAATCTATTGGTTGTCCGCGGGTGAAGAAAACTAGGGCAGGAGGAAGATCATTCAGAAATAAAGCCACAAGACTGTGGAACACTCTGCCAGTTAATATCCGTGGTATGACTGGCTACTTGGGGTTTAGGAAGAGGACTAAGACCTTTCTCTTTCCTATGGTCTAGTCTAGTCCTGTAGTGTGTCATCAGTAGCCAAATCTCCAGTCTCCACTCAGTAGCGCCGGGACGCTCCTTTGTTGGGGCGAAAATTGCAACAACACAGTTGATAGACAGAATGCAGAACAATGTCTTACATTCAACCCAGTACGAAGATCTGGGCCTAAATCCATTGTTTATTTGCACTCCACACCACCCTAGGTCAGACACTGGCTATATGCAAATCAGCCTTGACTCTGTGCCTCATGGGAACAGTCCAGCCCGAACTACCAAGCCATGTCTTTCCTAGACCGGAATCAAGCATCCAAGGACTGGTTTCTGGCTATCAGCTGGACTGTTCCCATGAGGCACAGGGTCAGACTGATTTGCATATAGCCATGTCTGAACTGGGGTGGCAGAGTGGGCTAAAGAACGGTGATGGATTAAACCCAGATCTTTTGACTGGGTGTGAGTGTTTGATTTATTCAGATGCTCCGTCCATCACCACCCCCTTTTGTACCCCTTTGTTGGGGCAGCTGTCTCGCTTTAGAAATGCCTTTAACATAACATAACATAACAACCAGATGGTGGAAATGCTCTATCAAACTTTGAGAGCCACCACCCAAGATCCTTGAGAGAGAACTTACCAGTAGGTCTTTACCTATGAGTACGAAGCATCAGCGTGGATCTTTACACCTAGAGTCACAAAGCAACGAATTTGCCCAAAGCTGTCATTAAGACATTATCCTGAAAGACTGATGCGAAAAGCGATCAAAGTGTCCTTAATAATAACAGTAACTGTCACTCGTGGATGATTATGATCAAAGTGGCAGATTAACATGTGTAACTACATATTCCACATTGTCAGAGTAAAAAAAGATCACGATGACCGGACTACCCTAAACATGAGTGCATTGTACCTGGAAGAAATTGAAAACATGGCACTTCCGTCTCCCTCGGGGAGGGATAAAGTGGTAAGGTGCCATCTTGTATGGATGCCTGCGTTCTCTGGTTAAGCAGCCTGGGAGGGTTGCAGGGGTCCAGCTACGTCCTAGCATTGGGACACTCCAGTTGGAGTAACCATTTCGCACCATAAGCTTACTAATAAGAATAATATTATAACAACCCATTGTTGCATTATGCAAGGACCAGTGGTGTAACAAAGACCCCCGAGGCCCCCACGGTGTGGAGGGGCCCCGATCTCCAGGGGGTGGGATGCCCACAGCACAGTACCCTGGCCTGAGAGTTCCTGAGTGAGTCCGGAGTAGGAGTCTCAATGTACCTGGCAGGGAGGCCCCTCAACTTTCTTTACACCACTGACGAGGCCGCAGTGTACGAGACAAATTGACCAATGGTCTCACTCATCAACAATTCCCAGCACACTCCAAGTGATGTGCTACCAGTCACTTGACATTTTCATTGTGGCACTTGCAGAGTGTGTAAATAAAACAAGCATTGGAAATGCAATAGGTCTCGCATTAGGAAAGTTTGAGCTATTGTTATTGTAAATGACACTTTTTTAATGTATGTGTTGGTTTTGAAAGTAGCAAAATTAATAGCTTTGTCAGTTACAATGTCAATAGTTTTAACTTTTGCAAATGTGACACCTATAGCATTTGTAATGCAATGTGTGTTGTATTTACGTGACTTAGATGTATTGATATTACAAATAACAATGGCTTTTAATTTTGTAAATAATTAATACTTAAATAAAAGTTATTGTAATTTATAATGGCAATAGCTTAAACGTTTGTAAATAACTTTTGTGAAGATTATGTTCAGTGTATGTTATTGTGACGAAAATCCAAGAACATTGCATTTGCACCTACAAACACACAGAGCCACACACATATAGATGTGGTGGTGGGGGATCTGGAGCATATGGTGGTGGTGGAGATGGTGGATGTGGTGGTGATGGTGGTGGATGTGGGGGTGGATGTGGTGGTGGATGTGTTGGTGGTGTTGGTGGTGGTGGAGGTGGTGGATGTGGTGGTGATGTGGTGGTGGTGGATGTGGCGGTTGTGGATGTGGTGGTGGTGGTGGATGTGGTGGTGGTGGTGAATGTGGTGTTGGTGGATGCTGTGGTGGTGCTGGATGTGGTGGTGGATGCGGTGGTGGTGGATGCGGTGGTGGTGGAAGTGGTGTTGGATGTGTTGGATGTGGTGGTGGATGTGGTGGTGGATGTGGTGGTGGGTGTGGATGTGGTGGTGGATGTGGTGGTGGTGGATGCGGTGGTGGATGCGGTGGTGGTGGAAGTGTTGGATGTGGTGGTGGATGTGGTGGTGGTGGTGGATGTGGTGGATGCGGTGGATGTGGATGTGGTGGATGTGGTGGTGGTGGATGCGGTGTATGTGGATGTAGTGGTGAATGTGGGGGTGGATGTCATGGTGGATGTGGAGGTGGTGGTGATGGTGGATGTGGTGGTGGATGCGGTGGATGTGGTGGTGGAGGATGTGGTGGTGGTGGATGCGGTGGTGGTGGATGCAGTGGATGTGGTGGATGTGGTGGTGGATGTGGCGGTGGATGTCATGGTGGATGTGCAGGTGATGGTGGATGTGGTGGTGGATGTGGTGGATGTGGTGGTGGTGGATGCGGTGGTGATGGTGGATGCAGTGGTGGTGGATGGGGTGGTGGATGTAGTGGTGGTGGGTGTGGTGGATGTGGTGGTGGTGGGTGTGGTTAAAGTGTTGGTGGATGTGGTGGTGGATGTGGTGGTGGATGTGGTGGTGGATGTGGTGGTGGTGGATGCGGTGGTGGATGTGGTGGTGGTGGTGGATGTGGTGTTGGTGGATGCGGTGGTGGTGGTGGATGTGGTGGTGGTGGAGCTAGAGGGAGTAAGATAGAGAGAGAGGGAGCTAGAGGGAGCAAGCGAGAGAGACTATTGGCATTGCAAATGTAGACCTCTAACCACTTATCAATAATGTAGGACAGTGGAACTACACAATTAAAGCCCACTAAGATCAGAAACCGCTAGGAAATATGCTAAAATTAACAGCGCGTGTTGAAATAATAGGAACATTGGAATATTTATCTTCACGAGTATCACTACAACTGATGGTATTCACGTTGCTAACACGTCATGGCCAGTATCAGAAGAACACTGATTAATAAATGCATCCTTATGCTGCAATAGATCAATAGGTTGTTTGCATACTGGAGTTATGTTGTCAGTCGAGTTATTAAGAAAGGTGAAGCTAGACACATTTGCACTTTTTTTTTTTAATTAAGTGCTTTTAGGAGGAATAAGACGAGTGGGATGGAGGTGTAAAGGCGCAACATTTATTTTGAACATTCTACACAGAAGTCATCAAAGTCCGTTTGTGAAGGGAACGTGTGCCAGCAGCGTGGTTTCTTTGCACTGACAAACTCATTTTAAACCGTCCTCAAGAGATCTTGTTTACAGTGACAAAATCCCGAGTGTTGGGAATAATGCTATGAGTATAGGACAATCATTTAACAAGTCAGACATAATGAGAAAGGGGCAAGGAGAGGAAAAGGATATACACGGCTGCAGCCTTCCTACCACAAGCTTCTCCCAGCGTGCGCTCTGTAGCAGGCCATGCAGTGAATAATTAGGGGAGGAGATGTGCCGGCCTGAGTCAGAGCGCACGCTGAGATGCGTGTAGAACCGGTTTGGTGAAAACAAGAGAAATCTGTGGGCAAGAAACTTGTGTGTGCCTATTTGTACGTTTAAATTTCAAGTCACTTCTGTGGTATTTTTAATAGATCTTGCCGTGTGTATTTGATAAACAACAGAGGACAGACGTACATAAAAAACCTTAGATGTTCTCTAGAAGTCTGACAAGTTGCTAATTTTGTGTTAATTGAACTTAGTTGATCGACTTGGCCCACTGTTATTCATGATTGTTTCTCCATTTGCTTAAAAACAGATCACAAGTCAGTAATGTACTTTTCAATTATTTCATCGGAAAATGTAAGTCCGCATGAATGTAGTATTAGAACGTTTAATGGTCTGTGTGCCAAAGGATTAACTAAAGAATTGTTAACGGAAAGAAGCCTGTTTTCAAAGTGCCAACTTTTTTCGTACTGAGTTATTTCAGATTTTTCCATTTAGAAGCACTAACATATTGTGGAACTGCTACACAATTGAATTGTTTCTCAATAGCTCAGAAGGTCGAAAGCTGAGTTGGCCTTTCCAGGTTTTGAATATGTGGTCCGCAGCATGCACACACGTCAGCAGTGAGCATGTTACTAAGCTAATTTCCCTGCATAAATCATCCATATGCATTTCTTAAGCAGATGTTACCCTGCAGCTTTATTCCTCATGTTAGGACCCTGTTTTTAAAAAGGTGAAGCAACAATTGCCTACATTGACAAAATCCTGAGTGTTGGGAATAATGCCATGAATGTGTGAGAGGTGTGGGAGGGAAGGCAGAGAAGGGGAGGGGGGAGGAGAAATGCGACACGGCAAGCAGGGGAGGGGGCGGAGCGGGGAGAGGGTGTGAAAGCAGCAGGGGCCTGGAGTGCGGCTGAGGGAACAGACGGCGATTTGGTGATGTGCACGCGCATTTTAGGTCAATGCGCTTGCGCATTGACCTAAAAGCCACGGGCACAGCACCAAATCGCCCAGTTAGTTAAAGTTTGTTTAAAGCCCTATATCCTCGCAAGCTCGATGCGTGCGCATCGAATAGCGAGACCTAAAAATTAAAGCACATTGCAGATGCAACACGGAAAATGTCAGGTGACTGGTGCCATATCCTATAGAGCGTACTGTGAATTGTTGTAAGAAACGGATGATCCTGTGATATTAGAGGGGCCCGATTCACAGAATGAACTTAAGACTCAATCCTAAACTTACTACTATTTTGGTATTCACAGAATGCAATTACTACTTTTGGCATTCACAGAATGCACTTACTACTTTTGGTATTCACAGAATGAACTTACTACTTTTGGTAGTCACAGAAGTTAGGATTTTGTCTTAAGTTTGTCTTAAGACAAACTTAAGACAGACTTAAGTTAGGATTTTGTCTTAAGTCTGTCTTAAGTTTGTCTTAAATTTATCTTAAGTCTGCCTTAAGTCTGTCTTAAGTTTGTCTTAAGACAAACTTAAGACAAAATCCTAACTTTGTAAACACCAAAAGTCGTAAGTTCATTCTGTGAATGCCAAAAGTAGTAAGTGCAATCTGTGAATACCAAAATAGTAGTAAGTTTAGGATTGAGTCTTAAGTTCATTCTGTGATGTTTATTTATTACTCCATAGATTTTAGAACATATTCATTAAGCTTTACTGGATTGGCAAAGGCGATAGATTTGCCATTGCGAATTTAAGTAAAGTGAATGAACAAGAGCGTAACAGAAGATAATCTGTTTCAGAGCGGATCTCTATGCTAGAAACTCTTTCGAGATACAATTGCTCTTGGTAGATCTTGGTAGTTGCATAAGTTGGCAGCAGACTGGGCAAGGATATTTTTCCTGTTTTGCCTTCTTAATTACCTGTGGAAAGGAAATGTATTTAAGGACAGTTCAATAATACTCTGGCTTTATCACACTTGGATGCCTTCAACAATATCATATAGTCCAGAGCATTTAAAAATCTGATATGATTCTCTCTAATGCTTTACAGAAAATCTCTGTTACCAAAAATGTGCTGTCTGGGGCTTCAGATCTAATTCTGGGTCTGCTTGATAACAGGATCTACTCCCGCCACAGATGTGTCATGTTCACCTCAGAACTACTAATAGAGTTAACCATAAATATGACTGCTCTGCACCCAGCTAGGGATCAGCTTTATGTTTCTCTATGATTTAATGAAGACACCGATAATTCTGAAGCCAAGTTAACTTTGTCTCAAGATAGACGCTTCACAGGGAGAGGAAAGTATTGCTGGATACTGAATGATATGCCATTTCTTTTCTTTCCCTCATCCCACACACAGTAATTGACCTGGATGCCTCTATCTTGAAGAATATAAGGATAGGCTGACATGTTATCAGTAGGATACTGGACTTGAACAGTAGAAAGAGTTGGCCTCATCGGAATGACCACCCTTTGGACTTCTCAGGTAACAACAGGCGTTTTGAATCTGGACTTTTACTTCCAACTGCTGGAGCGGTACTGAGTAAGAGTGGCATCAACCTACAGGGTAGGTCACATAATGCTTGCTCCATATACATCTCAGGAGGACAACAATAATAGCATGACCAATTAATTTGGAAAACTAATACGTATCATCAAATGGGGACCCTCAGTGATCCCTACTCAATCAACAGCAAGTGTATTGAAAACAGTTTTAAGACAATTCATCGAACAGAGATTGAATATCACATTAAACCAGTTCAAATATATTTCATGCATCCCTGATAATCAATCATCTTCACTACTTCTCATCTGAAGTATGGAGACCAGTAACCGAGAAGGAAAACAAGATGGCAGCAGTGGTTGAGAAAGACATTGGTGATGTATCCCTAATATGTCAAATCTATGACCTTGAACAATTGCTGAAGGTGATACAGAAACCTATAACGGATGGGACTGCAGGGCCAAATACCTTAACCCAGGCCTTTTTCAAAGTCAACTCTGAGTTTTGGGAAGTCAAACTTTGTCAGGTGTCCGAGGCAGTTGTGAGTGGGGGAGAAGTTTCAGACACCAAGAAAAGGTCAACCATACTCCCTATTTTCAAAGGAGGAGATCAAAGCAGGCTGGATAGTTATCATCTCATTGCCCTCCTGGATAATGAGGCCAAATATTGCGCAAGTTATACAAAAGTGGGTGAGTGACCATCAGAAGGTTTCTTGGAATCAAACAGGCTTTCTTTCAGATCCGGTACACTGTTAAAACTTGCAGCATCTCTCTGAGCATAGGAAAGACCTATATGACCAAAGCCTGTTTATAAGCATGGTTTGTTGATTTTAAAGTAGCCTGCGGCAGTGTCCCTAGAGAGATCCTTTGGTGGAAGTTAGCAAACTGGGGTGTTCTCAGGAAATTCCTGGGGCGATTCAAATTTTGTATGCCAGCACATGGATTCAGGTAGCACTCGGCAATAAATCTACGTTATCCTGGAAAATGCATACTTCATCTGGTCTGAAGCAAGGGTGCATCTTGATGCCCCTTCTTTTTAATGTATTTATTGCAGATCTTTCAAGGAGACTGGATCAGGTGATTGGACACCCACACAAAAAGGGCAGTAAAATTGTCTTGAACCATATTGTTAGATTTGGGGGTCTCTAATTGGCACAGGTAGGTACTTGTAACAATTAGGGACCCTTGCCTCAAGTCAGGGTAAGGGGGTACACTCCTAAAATAACCCCTGCTCACCCCCATGGTAGTTTGGCATGAGCAGACAGGCTTATCTCAGCGGCAGTGTGTAAAGCATTTGTGACCACATACAGTGATAACACTACAGATGGACACCACACAGGTGTTATATACAAAAATAAGTATGTTTTATAGTTTTACCACAAGACCATAAATGACAAAAATCCACAGTACTGTACTTAAAATGGTAGTTTTAGCTTAGTTCTGTTCAGTTCTTAAAATGCAACACTTTGAGTCATTGGACCTTATGATGGGTTACGCTTCTACAACAAAAGTGTTGCAGCGATGGAAAAGCGGCAAAGTTCCGGTGCAAATAAATAAAGACGCGAAGATCTTCCAGATGCCGCACGCTTCTCCGATGATGCGAGAAGTCTTGATTCGATGCTTCAGCTGCGACACCCTTGTTCCGCGATGCAACGACGACAGCTTCAGCTGAACACTCTTCTCCGACTTTGCGAGACGCTACCGCACAGTGAAGCAACTACAGCGGCGACATCCAAGACGCGAAGACGCGAAGACAGCAGCTCTGGCTGTGGTACGCTTCTCCGTGGATGAGAGGTGCTGTTCTTGATGCAGTACAATACGACAGCTACAGCAGCGACATCCAAGATGTACCGGCAGCAGCAGCGACGGCGACACGCTTCCTCTTCGTTTCGAGACGCTTCTCTTGATGCTGTGCAATATGACAGCTACAGCGGCGACATCTAGGATGCGATGGCAGCAGCAGCGATGGTGACACGCTTCTTCCTCTTCCAGCTTCTTACGACACCCAGTCCCAAGGCCCAAAACAGCAGCAGGCACTTCCCAAGGATCTCCGGGGAGCTGGGGGTTGAAGTCTGTTGTCCCTGAGACTTCAGCAGGAGGCAAGCACTGTTCCAAGCCCTTGGATATACTTATGAAAGTATACAATGTCCCTTTCTCCTCTCTTTGGCAGTCAGGCAACCACTGTAGGCAATTCCCCAAGTAGCACTTCAGTTTAGGGTAGTCTCTCCTCAGTTTCTTCTGGTTCCACTCCTCAGCAAAGGTTTTTTCTTGTTTGTCCAAAAGTGATCTAAATTCTCGGGATTAGGGTCCCAATATTTATACCTCAAAATCCTTTGTCCTCTAAGGGCAGAGGGTCCTTTGCCAAGTTCAAACCAGTTCTGGAGAACTCTGTTTACATGACTCCTTCTTTCCTTTCACAGTGCAGGGCAGAAACATCAGACGCCCCACAGGAGGTGGAGGCAGCATTGTGGAGGAAAGGCAGAGTCCTGGAGCACTCTGTTGACATGACTCCTCCTCTCCTTTCACAGCGCAGGGCAGAGCCATCAGATGCCCCACAGAAGGTGGAGCCAGCATTGTGGAGGGAAGGCACAGCCCTGGAGCACTCTGTTGACATGACTCCTTCTATCCTTTCACTGTGCAGTGCAGAGACATCAGACACACCACAGGGGGTAAAGCCGGCATTGTGGAAGGCAGGCACAGCCCTATTCAGGTCCCACGTGCAACTCCTCCCATCCATCTAGATGCAGATCTCTCTATTCACCACTGGGCGGCCTCACCCTGTGTTCTGGAATCCCCAATCCCGGTCACTCAAACTCCAGACAAGGAATACACAACCTAGCAGTGGCAGGCTTGGATAGTTAGACAAGAAAATACCTACTTTCTAAAAGTGGTATTTTCAAACACAGAATGTTAAAATCACCTCCACTTAAATATGTATTTTATCATTCTGAGTTTAGCCATACTAAACTCGAATTTCTACCATGTACCCTGAGTCAGTTAGGATTATAAAATGGAATAATCTAACTGCCCGTTCAGGCTTATGGAGAACAGGTAGCCTTGCAATAGTGAAAAAACGAAAATGGCTGTAATTCACTATTAGGACATGCCACACACATCAGGGCTTGTCCTACCTTATACTTACAATGCACCCTGCCCTTGGGTCTACCATAGAGGTGGCTGATAAGAAGAAAAGGGAAGGTTTAGGGACTGGCAAGTGGGTGCACCTCTCCAGTCAGCATGGCAGTACCAGACTGCACGCAGGTTCTGCAATGGCAGACCTGAGACACATTTTACAAGGCTGCCACTGTGGGTGGCACAACCAGTGCTGCAAACTCACTAGCAGAATTTGTATTTACAAGCCCTGGGCACACTCGGTGCACTGTAGTAGGGTCTGACAAGTAAACCAAATAAGCCAATCATGGAATCACTAATCCAAATATCCATTTACAATAGGGGGAGCATATGCACTGTAGCACTGATCAGCAGTGGTAAAGTGCCCAGAGTCATACAACCAACAAAAATAGATCAGACAAAAACAGGAGGAAGGCAAAAAGTTCAGGGATGATCCTGCAGAAAGGGCCAAGTCCAACGCATATGCTAATGACTTAGGCATAGATTCATCAAGCGAAATTGCGATCGCAATTGCTGCGAAACTGCGATTGCGATTTCCGTTCCCGCAATTCATCAAGTACAAAAGCAGCAAATAGCGAATTCGCAAAACAGAGAATCGCAAAACCATTTGGTAGCCCCATTACGATTCCTTAACCGCGATTACCCACATTTTCTGAGAAATAAATTGTGAATTTGCAAATAAAGTGCAAAATTGCTAATAAATCGCTATTCCTATTCATCATAAATTGCAAATAGCGAAAATACCACAAATCGGTAAAAACTAGTCGCAATTTAAGGAGAAGCAAAACCAGGTGGTAACCTTGAAGACCAATTGGTGAAAAAAAAATAATTTGGCAAACAGGAAACAGGTGTTGGGGAAATCAAACACACTTAAGGAGACTCAGTAGTAGCATGAGGAAAGACACAATGCCAGTTCTCTACATCGTGGCAAGGTGGCTGAGGCTCCAGGCTGCAGCCCAGAACCGACGCCGGATCCAGCAGCGCATCTTCCGGCTGCGGGTTACACTCCTGGGCCACACTGAAGAGGAGATATACTCCAAATACAGGCTCAATGGGGGTATGATAAAGAAGCTCATCAGAGACCTTGACGCCCTGATGCAGCACCCAACATGGAGGACCAATGCTGTGCCCAGCCATGTCCATGTCCTGTGCTGCCTGCCCCTCCTGGCCTCCAGCAGCTTCCAGGGGATGGTCGCAGTTCCAGGGGGAATATCACAGAGCACAATGTCACGCTGCCTACAGACTTTCCTGGACGCCATGCTGAGCCGGATATACCACTATATCACCTTCCCAACAACCCAACAGGACTTAATGCAAACAAAACAGGACTTTATTCACACTGCCCATTTCCCCCATGTAATTGGATGCATCGACTGCACCCACATTCACATCTGTCCACCTGCAGAGACCGAATACATGTGCCGGAACCGCAAGTCATACCACTCCCTTTCCTTCCAGATGGTCTGCAATGCGAAGACCATCATCACAGACAATGTGGCACCCGGGGAGTACGCATGATTCGTTCATCTTCCGGCACAGCGGCATACACACCCACTTGACCAGGGGTGAATTTGGCGAAGGACATATCCTAGGTAAGTACACATGCCCACATACAGTATGTCAAGATCATGTTGCTGCGCATAACAGGCACTGACCCACTGCTCCTACCTTCAGGTGACAGTGCCTATGGCCTCCGTGAATACCTCCTCACCCCATACCAAAACCCTGCTGCACCACAGGAACGGCGGCACAATGCTGCGCACATACACACCAGAAATGTTATAGAGCGGACATTTGATATGTTAAAGAGTCGGTTCCGCATCCTCCACAAGACTGGCGGGCCCTCAAATACCGGCCTGAGGTCTGCTGCTGCCTCGTGGCCGTGTGCGCCATACTCCACAATATTGCCACCAAGTGGAGGATACCTGTGGAGGTGTCTGGTAGTGAGGGGGACGACCTGCCACCTGCACATGTGCATCATGTGCAGCGGCGCCTTTCAGGTAACACCGGCACAGACAGGCTGCTCAGCCCCCCCCCCTTGCATGGCCATGCCCGGACCCCTGTTGGTTCTCCACAGCGGTGGTGACCTGCTACAGGGCCCTTGCAACATCTTGGCAGCATTGTACCATCTGAATCTGCATGGCCAGTGACCTGCGCGACAACTGGGAAGTGGCGTTACCAATGAGGTGGTTTGAGTGGGTGTAGGCAGACAGCCGTGTCAGCAGCTGGCGGTGGTGTCTGCTTGTGATGTCCTGATGCGCCACCATCAGTTGGTTGCTCTCTTTGATAGCTGCAGTTAGCTCCTGCACACTCTCAGTTAATTGGTTTATGTTGCGTGCATTTTTGTACAGCTGCAGCTGCATAGCTGCCATGTGCTGTGCCTGCTTGCGGTGCACAGCAAGCATCCAAGCTTCTATTCTAAGGCCTAGATTATGTGCCTGTTGCTCCATTTCTGCTGGTGTGGCCACAGAGCGCTGCTGCCTCGACCTGCTGCTTGACTGGGACCGCACCTTGGCTGTGCGGCTTGTCTGCCTCCTGGGTGGTGGTAGCGTCTGCTCCACTGCCATGCGTGAGGACTGGTGAGGTTGTTCTCCTCCTATGGCTGCAGGGGTGGCCCTGTGTGTTTGGGAAGGTGCTGGTCCAGGTGCAGTTGCAGGTTCTGGTTCGTGTGCTGATCCAGGTGCTGGTGCTGATTGGCTCTCTCCCTTCGTCTCATCAGGAGTCTCCACAATGTGGAGTGCCTCGCTATCACACGTCTCAGCATCTGCAGCACAGTGGCGTAACAATACTTGAGGGGGCCCCCCTGCAATGTACATGGAGGGGGCCCCCCACACTCCGGACCAAGACCCTCAGACCCCAGGCCTAGCCCCACCCTGACCCTCACTGGACTCAGACCCCTCATCCCTCAGACCCCAGGCCTAGCCCTGCCCTGACCCTCACTGGACTCAGACCCCTCATCCCTCAGACCCTAGGCCTAGCCCCGCCCTGACCCTCACTGGACTCAGACCCTCATCCCTCAGCTAGACCCCTGGCCTAGCCCCACCCTGACCCTCAATTGACTCAGACCTCTCATGCCTCAGACCGCAGGCCGAGCCCCACCCTGACCCTCACTGGACCCAGACCCTCATCCCTCAGCCAGACCCCTGGCCTAGCCCCACCCTGACCCTCACTGGACTCAGACCTCTCATCCCTCAGACCCCAGGCCTATCCCCGCCTTGACCCTCACTGGACTCAGACCCTCATCCCTCAGCCAGACCCCCGGCCTAGCCCCACCCTGACCCTCATGGACTCGGAATCTCTCATCCCTCAGACCCCAGGCCTAGCCCCGCCCTAACCCTCACTGGACTCAGACCCTCATCCCTCACCAGACCCCAAGCCCCGCCCTAACCCTCACTGGACTCAGACCCTCATCCCTCACCAGACCCCAAGCCCCGCCCTGACCCTCACTGGACTCCGACCCTCATCCCTCAGCCAGACCCCAGGCCTAGCCCTGCCCTGACCCTCACTGGACTCAGACCCCTCATCTCTAAGACCCCAGGCCTAGCCCCGCCCTGACCCTCACTGGACTCAGACCCTCATCCCTCAGCCAGACCCCCGGCCTAGCCCCACCCTGACCCTCACTGGACTCAGACCTCTCATCCCTCAGACCCCAGGCCTAGCCCCACCCTGACCCTCACTGGACTCAGACCCTCATCCCTCAGCAAGACCTTGCCCCACCCTGACCCTCACTGGACTCAGAGCCCTCATCCCTCAGCCAGACCCCAAGCCCCGCCCTGACCCTCACTGGACTCAGACCCTCATCCCTCAGCTAGACCCCAGGCCTAGCCCTGCCCTGACCCTCACTGCACTCAGACCCCTCATCCCTCAGACCCCAGGCCTAGCCCCGCCCTGACCCTCACTGGACTCAGACCCTCATCCCTCAGCTAGACCCCTGGCCTAGCCCCACCCTGACCCTCACTTGACTCAGACCTCTCATGCCTCAGACCGCAGGCCGAGCCCCACCCTGACCCTCACTGGACCCAGACCCTAATCCCTCAGCCAGACCCCTGGCCTAGCCCCACCCTGACCCTCACTGGACTCCGACCTCTCATCCCTCAGACCCCAGGCCTAGCCCCGCCTTGACCCTCACTGGACTCAGACCCTCATCCCTCAGCCAGACCCCTGGCCTAGCTCCACCCTGACCCTCACTGGACTCGGAACCTCTCATCCCTCAGACCCCAGGCCTAGCCCCGCCCTAACCCTCACTGGACTCAGACCCTCATCCCTCACCAGACCCCAAGCCCCGCCCTGACCCTCACTGGACTCCGACCCTCATCCCTCAGCCAGACCCCAGGCCTAGCCCTGCCCTGACCCTCACTGGACTCAGACCCCTCATCCCTAAGACCCCAGGCCTAGCCCCGCCCTGACCCTCACTGGACTCAGACCCTCATCCCTCAGCCAGACCCCCGGCCTAGCCCCATCCTGACCCTCACTGGACTCAGACCTCTCATCCCTCAGACCCCAGGCCTAGCCCTGCCCTGACCCTCACTGGACTCAGACCCTCATCCCTCAGCCTGACCCCCGGCCTAGCCCCGCCCTGACCCTCACTGGACTCTGACATCTCATCCTTCAGCCAGACCCCCGGCCTAGCCCCACCCTGACCCTCACTGGACTCAGACCTCTCATCCCTCAGACCCCAGACCTAGCCCCACCCTGACCCTCACTGGACTCAGAGCCCTCATCCCTCAGCCAGACCCCAAGCCCCGCCCTGACCCTCACTGGACTCAGACCCTCATCCCTCAGCTAGACCCCAGGCCTAGCCCTGTCCTGACCCTCACTGGACTCAGACCCCTCATCCCTCAGACCCCAGGCCTAGCCCCGCCCTGACCCTCACTGGACTCAGACCCTCATCCCTCAGCCTGACCCCGAGCCCCACCCTGACCCTCACTGGACTCAGACCCTCATCCCTCAGCCAGACCCCAGGCCAAGCCCCGCCCTGAACCTCACTGGACTCAGACCCTCATCCCTCAGCCAGACCCCCGGCCTAGCCCCACCCTGACCCTCACTGGACTCAGACCCCTCATCCTGACCCCAAGCCCCGCCCTGACCCTCTCTGGACACAGACCCCTCATCCAGACCCCAAGCCCCGCCCTGACCCTCACTGGACTCAGACCCTCATCCCACAGACCCCAGGCCCCGCCCAGACCCTCACTGGACTCAGACCCTCATCCCTCAGCCTGACCCCGAGCCCCACCCTGACCCTCACTGGACTCAGACCCTCATCCCTCAGCCAGACCCCAGGCCAAGCCCCGCCCTGACCCTCACTGGACTCAGACCCTCATCCCTCAGCCAGACCCCGGCCTAGCCCCACCCTGACCCTCTCTGGACTCAGACCCCTCATCCTGACCCCAAGCCCCGCCCTGACCCTCTCTGGACTCAGACCCCTCATCCAGACCCCAAGCCCCGCCCTGACCCTCACTGGACTCAGACCCTCATCCCTCAGACCCTGCCCTGACCCTCACTGGACTCAGACCCTCATCCCTCAGACCCCAGGCCCCGCCCAGACCCTCACTGGACTCAGACCCTCATCCCTCAGCCTGACCCCAAGCCCCACCCTGACCCTCACTGGACTCCGACCCCAGGCCTAGCCCCACCCTGACCCTCTCTGGACTCAGACCCCTCATCCAGACCCCAAGCCCCGCCCTGACCCTCACTGGACTCAGACCCTCATCCCTCAGACCCTGCCCTGACCCTCACTGGACTCAGACCCTCATCCCTCAGACCCCAGGCCCCGCCCAGACCCTCACTGGACTCAGACCCTCATCCCTCAGCCTGACCCCAAGCCCCACCCTGACCCTCACTGGACTCCGACCCCAGGCCTAGCCCCGCCCTGACCCTCTCTGGACTCAGACCCCTCATCCAGACCCCAAGCCCCGCCCTGACCCTCACTGGACTCAGACCCTCATCCCTCAGACCCCAGGCCCCGCCCAGACCCTCACCGGACTCAGACCCTCATCCCTCAGCCTCACCCCAAGCCCCACCCTGACCCTCACTGGACTCCGACCCCAGGCCTAGCCCCACCCTGACCTCACTGGGCTCAGACCCTCATCCCTCAGACCCCAGGCCCCGCCCTGACATGCTAAGAGACTGCAATTATCTGTTTAAACTATCTGTACAAACACGAAAACAAAACACAACAGAAATCTTTTTTTTTTTAAAACGGCTATAATTTGCCACGTTCTCTTGATTTAACTTCTCACCCATTCCCGGTATTCGGTGTAATGTACAAGGAGGGCAAGAGGTGTGTAACCTGATGTACTGGGCAATATATAAAAACAACTTACTTGTAACATCAGTCTGAAAGTCGACAAACTTCTTCGGAGAAGGCACCTGGGCAAGGCTAAATTATGCCCGCCGACCCACAGTGATCAGTACGGAGTCTCTGGCTGGTCGGGTCCTGGGATGCCTCGAAAGTCACGCTGCACAAGCAATTTTAATTGAGCTGCTCAATGCGCAGGCATTGGTCACAAGGCCCCCACCAGAATGCCCGGCCCACCCTGAAGAAAATGCAGACGTGCCTGCAGAGACAACTGCGCGCCACCGCTCACTATTTCATTATGAAGAGGCCCGGCTGGGGCCCGGTGGTGCGCATGCGCACCAAGCAGACTTGGAGAGTTTTGTGCAGACTTGGAGAGTTTTGTTTGCTGGCTCGCTGAGAGGCCCCCTGGAGGCCAGGGGCCCCCGCTTCAGGCTAGAGCGCGGCCCCCCCGCACCGTAGTGGCTGTGGGGGCCTGTGTTACGCCCCAGGTCGTGTGCAGTGCCAGTGTGCAGTGCACCAAATAATTTATTAAGAGGTGAGGCCGGGCGTGTTTTAAATCTTCTTCTTTATGAAGTGGGGGGCCCGAGGGGCCCCCTGGAGGACGAGGCCCCCCCGCAATGCGGGGTCTGCGGGGGCCTGCGTTACGCCCCTGCTGCAGCACCTGTGATGTGAATGAGGGCATGATTAATGATTTGATTCAGGCACCTTTCCCATCCCTCCATCCCCCAACCTCGAGCTCAAAGTGAGCTACCTCAACACCCGTTCTCTTGCGAAACACCAGACGAAAATCTATCATCTCCTTAAGACCGACCGTCCCGACATACTGTTTATAACCGAAACCTGGCTGCATGATGGTTCCTCTCCTGACATCTTGGCAGCCATCCCGCCTGGCTACTACATCTTTCAAGCCAACAGGGCCTCGGGCAAACCCGGAGGGGGAGTAGCAGCCATCATCAAGCTCCCAAACAGATTCTCCCTCCTTACCATACCCTCTATCCCTCTGGTCGACTGCTTAGCACTTAGACTGGAATCCTCAGTGTCACCGCTTATTTGCGTTTTAGTCTATCGCCCTCCTCAGTCCATGCCTGATTACCCGACTATGTTTGGAGACTTACTGTCCCAGATAGTTATCAACAAATCTAAAATCCTAGTCCTCGGTGACTTCAACTACTGGCCTCTGGACAAGAAGGAGAGTGCCTGCTCTGCGGCCTTCTCTGACCTGCTAAGCGGTCTAAACTGCTGTCAACATATCAGCACAGCCACGCACACGAAAGGCCACATATTGGATCAGGTGTGGACCTCCAACTTAGAGATCTCGGCCCCCGTTATACTGCCCTGTGCATGGTCTGACCATTCTCTCATCTCTTTTACCCTCACAACCTCTACCTGCCCCACTAGACCTATGGAGGCTAACTTCTTTGCCCGCAACTGGAATAGAGCTGATATCAGCCAATTCATTGACCTACTCAGCGCCTCCACGCCCCTTGAATCCGACTCAATCGAAACTCAAGCCTCTAATCTAACTCGCTGGCTTGAATCGGCCAGCAATATGGTCGCCCCCCTCAAACGGGTCAAACTCAGGCGCCCTCATGATGCCCAGAAATGGTTCACCGAGGACCTGAAAGCACTAAAACTTGGTCTTAGGCAAGCCGAGCGCCGTTGGCGCCAAAACTATGCCCCTGAAGCTAGGCTAGAGTTCTTAACCCTACTTAAAGGGTATAAGTCTTCCTTTGTGCGAGCTAAAACCCTACACTTTTCCAATAAAATTTTGGAGTCGGCCAATAAAGCAAAAGACATCTTCTCGATCGTGGAGGAGCTATCTCATCCCAACAGGGTCTCCATCAAACCCCTCCCTTCACAGGAACTTTGCGACTCTCTCAATCACTTCTTCATTGAGAAAATCGGAAAAATCAAAAACAGCATCCCGGTACCACCCTCATCTGACTCTTCTGAGTCCCCTATTAACCCCCTCGCTGACCCTTCTAACGCCTGCTCTCTCACTCAGATTCCTCTTATCCCTGAAGCGGACTTCTCTGTTCTTCTAAACAAAGGCACCTCAGGGTCTTCAACTGACTGTTGTCCCCCTAAGATTCTTCGCGAGGCCTTCACTGCCTGCCCAGCTCCCCCACTGGCACTCCTGAACAATTCCCTCACTCTTGGCCTATTCCCCAGTACCTTTAAGACAGCCGAGGTTGTACCCATCTTAAAGAAACCTACAGCTGATCCCACGATCATGAGCTACTTCCGTCTCATCTCCCTGCTCCCCTACCTCAGCAAGGTGCTCGAGTCCCACGTTACCAACATCTTGAGCTCGTTTGTTGAGCAGTCCCATTTTCTCGACTCCCAGCAGGCCGGGTTTAGGCCCGCCCACTCTACAGAGATGGTCATACTCTCTGTCATGGAAGAACTACGCAGGGGGGCCGACTCTAACATCAGTCAGGCCCTAGTGCTCCTGGATCTCTCTGCCGCCTTCGACACGGTCGACCATGCCATTCTGGTCGGCCGTGTCGGACAGGCTGGGATCGGGGGCACTGCCCTGGACTGGGTCCGCTCGTTTCTTACCAGCCGCCAACAAGCGGTCCGACTTTCCCAGTTTTCCGCTGACAAAGTGGGGCTGACCTGCGGCATGCCGCAGGGCTCTTCTTTGTCCCCGCAATTAACCTGTGCTCCCCCCCTGGTCCATCTTCTTTCTCTCTGTCCATGTTACGACTCTGTTCTTCCTGCACTGTCCAGGCAGTTGTCTTTAGTCCTTATGCTCCAGCGCCAAGAAACTGTATTGTGTACATCGCGCTTTATAAATGCCTTTCACTTCACTTCACTTCACTTCACCTGGGTTGTAGCAACATGCATGCAGGCTAGCATTCCCTGACTGGCTTTAGGGGTATGTTTCACTTGACAATTCTGGCTGTGTGTGGCTATCAGGGCACATTGTCACACTACAGTCCCACAATGCAATTGGGCGGTTGGGAGGGGCAGGGATTGCATTACTGGGGTTAGCAATATGGCTTGCTCTGGGGGCATGGGCATTGTTAGGGGACGGGGTCCCAGTGGAATGGCTCTTACCTTGTGATTGGTGTGTGGCACAGGAGGTGTCCAGCTGAGTGACCCCCACACAGGCTGCAGGGTTGATGGTGTCCTCCACTAAGTCCTCCAGTGGTGTGTTTGCAGGAACTGTGGAGTCTCCTCCTGACGTGGCCAGTTTCTTCTCCAGTCTCTCTGCAATGCCCTCCTAGGCAGGCCTCTGAGGTCGTACCACCTCTTTTTGAGGTCATCGATTGACTGGTGTGTCACTCCAACGGCGTTGACCTTGGCCCTGATGCTCAGCCAGATGCGCCTGTTGGTAGCCTCGGGCACCTTCCGGTACAGCATCCCAAACAGCTGGTCATGGTCCCTGCTGACTCCCTCTATCAAATAATCCAGCTCTTGTTCAGAGAACTTGATTTTGCGCTTCCTGGATGTTTCACTGGATCCTGAAGCTTCCTGGAACATTCTGTAATAAAGTGTGTCCTGTATAGGGACTGCAGGGCGTGTCTCTTGGAGCTCAGTGCTGTGCCTCCTCCTCTGTCCAGCTCTGTGATCCAAATGAAGCATGGAGCAGTCTACTTCCTGGTAGTGATGTCATCATTGTTGTCAAAATGCGACTTCCCATTTTTGCGATCTCGCAATGTGCGCAATCGCTCACTTGCGAATTCGGTAGTTGCAAATTCGCAATTTGGGGTAGGGAAACAGCCGATTCTGCTATTTTATAGCGATTTTGGGAAATTCGCATACCGCTATTGCGGCCGGTTACGAATCTCATTTATTTAGCGATTATGATGATGCATCGCATTCTGCGAATTCTGGATAGCGATTCAGTATTTTTCGCTATTTAGGATTCACAGAGTGGGTGCTTGATGCATCTGGGGGTTAGTGCTGTTGAGCAAGATGAGTGTTGGGCTGCAAAGATTGGTGAAAAAACTGGATGCCTACACAAACACCAATAAGTTGGCTACATTTGAACAAAAATAAGGTGTTAAAAATAGGTAGGAAGATTAACAAACCTGACATCTGGAGCATAAACTGGAAACCCCTACCTAATGACGCTGTGTATAAATATCTCGAGGTCACTGTCGACTCAAGGGGCGCCGATAAAATTCATAAGCTTCAAGTAAAGGCCAAATTCGGGTCCCTACCTTTCCATTTGGTCTTCTCTCCAAGTCAATGTAAGACCCAACCTATGGTCTTATAGTGAATACTCTTAATGCCAGACTGATCCCCACCATCAGGAACAGGAGTGTAATAATGAGAGGGAAGGATTGTGATCTTCTTTAGACAGGCTTGTAGTGTCGTTCCTATTTTCCCTATAGGCCCTGCGCATTGGAATAACATAAACAGCAGTGTAGACGTAGAAGTGCGGTCTTCCAGGTCTCTACTGACTATGTTAGACTTAATTGGGTTTGTACCAACTAGCTCAGAGGTCACTGGAAACTTTCTTGACAGAATAGGAAGTGATCAGCATCCCTGGCTCAGACAAGAAGGGATTCAGTTTTCCAACAACAGCATAAACATGACAACTTTGCTCCTTAGAATTAAGAGTCAATCTCTAGAGTCGTGTGAAACAATAGACAGCTATTTCACTCAGTCAGTTGTGCAAGAATGACTTTCACCAGGATGCAGAGAATAGAGAGCCGGGCGTTTTCAATAAAAGGTATTATTTATTGAACAGTCTTTCTTCTCATGCAAGAGAAATGAATTGCCACAATTGCAAGACTTGTTATTATAAAAAGTGCGTACAGTAAAAGGAGTATTGCGAAATAAAACTGTAAAAGCATTGATATGGTTTCTTAGCCATACGATAGTTAAAATGAATAAAATATATACATTCATATATACATTTGGCTAACGTCCTCAACTAGTGCTTCTAACTACGCCTACCCCGGTGTACCTGACCTAAGCCTAATACACGGGAGGTAGTAAATAAGTAGCAGTTTAAGTTCAGTTAAGTTTTGCCAAGGGTTTGCTTCAAGAATTCTCTCTAAGGGTTTAGTCAACACCATACCTCTGGAATAGAATGTTGGAGGTCTGGTATCTCCTCTCAGGACTCGATATTCCAGTCACCCGCAAGGGTAGGCTGGAAACGCCGAAGCTGAATTTTCTCGGCAGGATAAAAGACTGTGTCTTTCTCAGCGCGTCAAGGAGGAGGAGGGGCAGCGTCCGTGGGCTTCTCGCATCTGCTGGGCTCTGCAAGGGACAGCCGTTCTGCTCCTGTACTCACCACCACCATCGCGCTTGCTTAAGGCAATGTTGGTATTATTTATACCTGAAAGGTGCCATGTTTGACGTACGTTTTTGGACATAGGACATTAATAAAGATGTCACTAAGAACTGGTCGTACTAACAGTGCTCATTAGAGTTCTATTACTAATGAAAACAAAGCAAGCGGGGCTTTCCCAGGTTGCTGGGGGTTTTATCTGTCGAAAGAACTCGGTGTGTAATCTAGGAATCTAAGATAGTGGCTTCTGCTGTGTCATGTACTGTAATGAGCTGCAGAGACGAGTTTCTGAAATATGGCTCTGATCGTTTATGCCAAATAAAGGGGTATGAATTGAATATAGCCGTATAGGGGCATAAGGTCACAATATTGATCGCGGTCCTAGATAAAACACAACACCCACTCCACGAATCTATGTCCATCAAATTACTAAAAACTAAGAGCAATAAGATGCGCGTGTATTCCTACCCACCCCAAAATACATATTGCATTTGAAATGGCGTATTTGAAATACATCAGAGTTTAGGTACTGTACGTTTTTAAGCATAGGAATCATTAAAAATTATTGCATATGTAATCAGTTGAACGATTTAGCGAAAAATATACACATGAAATGTCTCTTAATACAGAAAAGAAGGGCAAGACTATTTCATCACATATAAAAGCAAATGCTGTAATTGCACTGGAGGCCGAGGTAAAGTTATTTTGTCTCTAGATGTACTAAAAATAGAAGTTCTGTTCTTTATGAATAGTTCTACTTTAAGCAAAAGTATTTGTGCCAATAAAAAGGTAAATATTTTGAAAAAATGTCCGATTCAAAAATATTTCATGGTGAACGGGGGAATAGAGTTCCAAACGCTTTGCAGTAGTTTTTGTTGATCAAAACTGAAGGCCGAATACAGAGTTCATGGGAACGCTGTGCGCTTTAATGCTTTTCAAAAAATCACTGTTTTTGTTCAAGGGAGAACATCATAACAGACAAGCTCTCAAAGAATAGGTCTACATATTCAGGTGACAGTTCGACCAAGTTCGATAACGCTGAAACTTGGCAGGTGTGAGAATGATTGCTATCATCGGTGACTGGATCAGCAATGCTCACAGAAGGCCGTACCTGGGTGATGTTGCTTTTATGCACCTCTTTACTGTCGCCACCTACTCATAGCGCAGGAGTTTCCACGAATGCCGTCATCAGGCTCGGTAGCCGCTGGGGACAACACGATGCATGAGCTGTTACAGGACTTAGCAAAGTATCGATATCCATTGGTACTGCTGATGGTAGTGCAAGACAGGTGTCTAACACGCATTCTTCTCCGCATAGCATACATCGTAGCACAGGTAAGATGCAGGTCTGCCATATAGGTCTGAGTGAAAGAACCCAGGTCATGTTCAGATCTCTCAGCCTGGCCAATCCAAGGACTCTAGTTATGTGGTCCCGGTAGCGTACTGCAAGTCCCAAAATCAAGGGTATGCCGCCAAAGACTGAATGGACAAAATTAGGAATAATTCCCAGGATTGCTTTGAATGGTGTTAACAGTCCCGAAAAAATGGTCTTTAATACGTTTGAGATACCTACGGCATCCGACATATTTAGAATTTGGCTAAGCATTTCTGTGAAATGCATGGGGCATTTTGTTGATAAAAGGTCATGTATCTCTGATGTTGTCCTTGCAACTTGGAGATCATACGTCTCTTTAGATGACGTGATGGGCACTGTTGTCTGTAAAAGCACAGACTTCATTCTGCTTAAAGTATTAATTCGTATAGAAGAGACATTCAAACGAGGCCAAATGGGAGTCTCGGAATCTCCAGGGCCGTTTGGAAACAATGCTTGCATACAGCAAGTGACCATGGAAGTTACGCTTACGAGATATGCTTTCCCTGGCACCAAGCCACAACAGCTGTGATCCATTATTAGAATGTAACTCCCGTTAGAAAGCTGCCTAAAGAAGGGCTCTATCTGTGTTGCAGGTGTGACATGTTGGTGGCATGAAAGGTTGTTTGTAGTCCCCTCACAGGCCCCATGTAAATTAATACCCTGGCACAAAAGTATACCGCTTAGTGAATGTTTACAATTTTCACCACTAAGAAATACATTTTTGTTGTTGTCACTCCAGCACGTGTGTGTATATGGTAATTTCCATGATGACTTAATGTACCCTTTACCCAATCGTTCATACTGGCCAGTAGGTATATACTCAAGGCAATTTCTAAATCGGAAAGTTGTTATCGGAATTGTGATAATCCCGTGTATTATCCATTCAATGACAGGTCTTTCTGACATTGTCAATGGTAATCTCTCAAGTTTTTCGTTGCTCAGGATTGTATAGTCTGCTCCTTTCTGTGCCAAGCTGATTTGTTTATCAGTTAGGTTAAAGATGGAAAACAATGACGTTGTGTTGATAAAACGCCATGGCACATAGCCTGCACGAAGATTTTGCAGCGTCCAGCCTAGCTGTGCAATAGAACGCAATTGCGACTGGCCATGTTGTAACATTAACAAGTCTTTATCTATTATATCGATGGATATAATACTGTCCAGTGAATATATTCTGGAGGACAGAGTCATTAACACATTGTCCACAACAGAGAGTGATTTTTCCAAATTAATACGATCAATTTCTCGTATTTTTTCAGCTGTTTCAATTTGCATTACTTTCCATGCCTCGTTGTATGCCGCATATACACTTGCCGCTATGAAACATTTTTAACGCTGTTTGCGTGGTCCCAAAATGAAATTGCGCAAATCAGCCCCATCTTTAAGTAAAGATAAGTATTGCTTAATTTGTGCCAGTGTGGATGTTTCTAGCCATTCAAGGCACAGTTTCCCTACACTGTATGTTGTTACTATCCATGGATGTTGTCTCTGGGAGTATCTAGGGTCTAGTCTGGTCATTTTTAACCCCTGTGTTTTGTTCAGGAATCTATCTTGACAGTTATTCGTGTCAGTAGGCCAGATTAACCACTTTTTCCAATCAGGATGCGTTCTGTTGAAATGTAAAATTTTTGATACGTCTATTTCAATATCTGTGGTTACATTATCAGGTATTGGCTTTGGAATAGACGGTTTGTTAAGGTCTTTAGTCTTAGCTAGGCCAAGACAGGATGTTTGGTGAATTGTGTCATTTTAGAACATTATTTGTTCTGGGATCATGCAGGCTCGAAATAATGCTTCTAGACCTTGTACCTGCCAATCTTTTGTACCCCAGATGGTTTTTGTTTCAATATTGTTTTTACAGAAATCAAAACCAAATGTCAACATTTTTTCATAAAATGCTTCTGAATATATCAATTTAGTATTTGTCAGCATTGTTTTCGTCCCTGTTTTATCCAACAGTTTAGAATAAAAAGTTTCTGCATCACTGATGTTAAACCCTGAGAAGTATTGGAATTTCTCATAGAATGTTTTCAAACTACTTTTAGGTGGAGTAGCACAATGTTCCCATTGGTTATATTTAAAAACATTTCTAGGTTGTGCAGATTTATGTAAGTAGTGGTCCGCGAAATGTGAAAAGCAATACATCTGTTCACAATTAGACGAACCTTGTAAATAATCATGTTCTGTAAATTTTGCTGACAACACTAAATCTGACATCATATTATTTATACTTTCAAAATCCCAATCATCAGAGAATGTACTTGGTTTTACAGAGTCACTTAACGAAACCTTGAACTGGTGAGGATATTTCAAGATCTCGACCGGGCCATATACTTCATAGTCAGTCTTGTCCCATACTACCCCGCCGGGTATTGAATGGCTGTGACGTTTACTGATGATAGTTCTCTTTTCTCGATGTGGGATGACTTGTATGGTTTCAGAACTAAGTTGATGTTCTGACTTGCTGTGTCCATTGAACTGTATTTCCCTTCAATTAATTTTCCCAAACAAAGTACCATGATTAGCCAAAGTAGGAGGAAAAATACCCCTAACCCAAACCAAGACTCTAACCATGGGGAAATAAGATAAGTATCCTTGAGTTGATGAAAGAGTTCTGTTGCCTTTTCTTTAAGAGTCTTTGTTTCTGGCTTTTCTTCTGGTTCGCTTGGACCTACAGAAAAGTTATCGAAATTGATGAAGTAGCCAGATGCAGTTGTGTCGATTGTTGGAATTGCTTTTTCGTTTGCACATTCTGATGCTACTTTGTCGTAGACTGGTGTTTCTTGATGAACTGTTTCAATCTGTGTTTCAAGAGGCACGAGTTCCATGGCATTATTGCATAGTCCTTCTCTGTGCACTGCAGGTTTATCAAATGTGATTAGTCTTTCAGTTTGAACCTCTTGGATTGTTGCAAATTTGGGTATTCTGTTATTTCTTGGGAGTCCACTTGGCCTGCTGTTGATTATAGGCCACATGATTGTGGTTTTACCAGGTCGATTTATACAACTCTGTTCTCCTTTTTACCAGCAAGGGGCGGTAGTACTACTGATCTTGTTCCGTTGATTGCAAAGACAGGTACTGCTTTTCTGTAAGAAGGCCCAAATTCCTTCTTCACCGCTATTTTCTCCCTGACCAGATCCCTAATCTTTGGAATCCAGACAGGTCTTGCTGGGGCTGGTGGTGTGTCTTCAGTGGTAGTTGGCTGTCGCTTTATTGTTATGTTGCTTAAGGATTTTCTTGTTTCATTCAAGTCCTGTAAAACAGCCAAACGATCTTTGATGTCAAAGTCTTTATTTTTATCTTTTTCCACTGAAGCCTGACTATCAAGATCCTGAATATGCATTCTAGTTCCGAACAATAGTTCGTACGGGCTGAAACCTTTTAGAGAATTTCTTGGCAAATTATTTAGACTACGTTGGACACTTATTAAATGTTTGACCCACCCATCACCCGAACCTAATACCTTCGCCGTTATAGATTGCTTTATGTCTCGGTTTTTTCTTTCCACTACACTGTTCCCCTCAGGGTGGAATGGACAAGAGAATCGCAACCCAACGCCCATACTGGCCATGGCCTCCTTATAAGCTCGAGAGCTGAAAGCAGGACCCTGGTCAGAATGGAACATGGCAATTGCGTATGTGCCGATAAAGACTCGCAGATCTTTTATAACAGTTTTGGCGTCAGCCGAGCGCTGGGGCCACATTTTTATAGTGAAAGTAGTCTTAAATGATTAATAGGACGCTGGATTTTACGTATAGGTAGCTTCATGCTAACTTATACGTTTGGCCATTGCATTACTCCGGAAGATTCATTGCTGCGATCTCTGTCGCAGTCCGGACAGTTTTTTACAAATTTGTAATGTTGTATGCTCATTCCTGGCCACCAGTACTCTGATTGTAATTCTTTCAGAGAATTTTTCATCTGGTTGTGCCTTGCACCTTCTCCAAAGTGTGCGTCTACTATTAATAGCTTTCTCCGGTTCGTGTTTGGAATTACCCTATCCCCCACGAGCAAAAGGAACGGAGTTTGCATCAATTATGTATGTATAATTGAGTGGATAGTTCACGGGCAGTGCTGCACAGTTGCCTTTTAAAGAAGTTTTTACTGCTAGCATGGTTTCCCCGTCTATGTATTTTTCTGAACGCTTTTTTGTGGCTACGGAAGCCGGTTTAGTTGCGTCCGCTATGGCTGTATTAGCCAATTGATTCCCTGCAATGTGAACGCCATCACGTTGATGACTCAGAGTGTGTTTCACGTGAGTCTTTTGTAGTTCTTTCTGTAAAAGAACTACTTGTTTCCAAAGCATTTTATGCTTGATTGTGGCACCTGTGTCATCTTTGTAATCATTTTGAACCCAGCTTTGCAACTCATTATTGTAAGAGTTGACTCAAAAATGCGAATCGGACACGATTAGTGTCGGGAATTCACGTTCTGCATTTTCAAGCGCCATCTTTAAAGATCTGATTTCAGCTCGCTGAGCCAAACATTTTCTCAGTGATTCAGTTTTTGTTATTTTTGGTCTGTATTTACCGCAGAGCCAGCGACCTTTAACAATCGCGCAGGCTGCATCGTAGGATTTATTTTCTACATTGTAGTGCTGTACAAATCTGTCTGTATATATTATACAGGAGTACTGTTGTTGAGGAAGAATTTCGATTGGCAGAGGATATTCTTTTTCATAAGTTAAATCATTCAGTTTTTTCATGAGCGGGCCGAAATAGTATTTCACGTCTTCCGCGGCAAGAGAATTTTCCCACTGTATCCATTTCGGATCCAGTGACACTGTAGGCAGGTTTACTGGGCTGAATAGTGCCTCGAAGGCGGATTCTGCTGTGACAACAATCATCCTTTTGCCTTGTGCTAGTTCTCGTATTTTCGCTATAGCAGTTTGCCCTGCTTTTACAGTATTTTCTGTGAGACTGAATGTTTTTTCTGCTTGTGTGTACAAATGAGATTTGTAAGCTAATGGTACCGTTTCTCCCTCATTAGAGGTCAGGTACGTGAATCCGCATCTTCCTGGGATGACTCGGATTACAAGGTTGCGTGTATTGTCACGTGTGTCTAATTTTGTTTTTGCTAACATGTCTGTTTGCAGTGATCTCAAAATTTCTGTGTGTTTTTGAGTCCAATTGATTGGTTTAAAATCAGGTTTAATTAATTCGTAGAGAGGTTTAACCCTCTCTGCACAGTTTAGAATGTAAGTTCTACTGAAATTCAGGAAGCCTAGAATCGATTGTAAGTTCTTCAGCGTTTTAGGTGCTTGGAGTACAGCGCACTTCTCTAAGAAGTTGTCCGCTAGGCTTTTCCCTTCACTTGATAATTTGTATCCTAAAAATAATACTGTCAGATGGGCAATTCTTGACTTTTTAAAGTTGAATTTGTAACCCTCTGCAGCGAACCCAAGTATTATGGTGTTCACCCTTTTCAAGTGAGTATCCAAGTCGTCGTCTGTTAGATAGATGTCATCGACATAAGATAATGCCTCATCATCATATATTTGTAGTAACTCTGTTACTCTGGCTGAGAATAGTCCTGGGCTGTTCTTGAATCCTTGTGGGAGCCTACAGAAATTTTTCTGTGACCCCATTATTGAGAAATCGGTCAAGTACCTACTTTCTGTGGCAATATTTTGGCAAAAGAACCCATTAGATATGTCTAATGTCGTTTTGTATTTTTTTCGAACTATGTTATTCATTAGTGCTATGCGAATTTTGTACTGCAAATGTTTTGCAACATGAGTTAAGGTGTCTGTAGTCCAAGACTAGACTATACGAATCGTCCGGTTTGGAGACAGGAAACAAAGGATTGTTCATTTGAGAGGTGCATGTTTCAATCACCCCCTGGTATTCAAGTTGATCTAAAATCTCCTTGACCTGTTTTTTAGCTTCTTGCTTAATTGGGTACTGCCTTTGTGCAGCCGGTTGACTTTTTAACTGGATCTTGTGAGGAGGAGAGTCCTCATCCCATCCTACAAGATTCTTGTATAATGCTGGTGCCTGGGCTACTGCCCATTTCCTCGCATATACATATTTAGTGTAAATTGGAATGTGATTTGAGAAGGCAGGCATAATCATTTCTTCGCCATGAGGGCACTCCCTGACAAACTCCGGGGGCCAATCTTTCTCCGCTAACAGGATGTCATAGCCTTTTGAGAGGTTATCCCAAAATAGACCCCTTATTTTCCTAGTATTATCTCCCTCCATATGCAGTGTTATTTCGTATATCTTATGAGGTTCGCTAACTCTGGTGTCGGCAGTTTCCACTTGAATGTATTCATTCGTGTCCACTGTCTCCAGATGATTTATCAGGATCTTGCGAGCTGATTTCGGCTGCACTGTCTAGCATTGTCTGTGCCCACTCCCCGTTTTTCAGCCGTGTCCTCATTATTCTCAGCATGGTTGATTACTCTAATACTGGCTACCTTCTTTTTTGGAAATTGTAATTTTTTACTTTGAGCAGGTTCCTTGTCTTTGGACTTGGTGTGCTCTCCTGGGTCTGACCGTCCTCTTGTCTCCGATTTCTGCGAAAAAGATCGAGAGGGACATGTATCAATACTTTGATATCTATCAGGCTTTTTCAAGCTATCCCTATTTCTAAGGTTATATCTTTTCTCAGAGGGCTCCATCTGGGGAGACTGGTGTTCTCGAGTCGGAGTATTTTCCCTCCGTCGAGGAGACCTGCCTCTGGACTGGAAAACTTTTTCTTTGGGAGTGGATTGTTTATTTCCATCCCAGCTCTTTTTAGGAGTGTTTGTATTATTTTTAATAAATAATTTTTCAGGATTTTCGAGTAGTTGGAGTTTTACTGGTTTCCCACCCAAACTGTCTCTACCTAATTCTTCATAGGATTTTTCTATAATTCTGGCAAGCTCAATATCTGTTTCCTTCAATTTCTGGCGGATCGCCACGGATGCTGCTTCTCCTTTTATATTGGCTAGTAATATAGCTGAGACCTGCTTGAAGTCTTTCAGTAATTTCATACCAAGATTAAAAGCAGATTCTGGACAGTATTCATTCTGAATCTGTTTTAGCACATCTGGTATTACCGCCAGAGACGGAACACCATGTGGTTTTGTGTAAATGGAAGCAAAAACTGTACCCCAAGTGTCACAGTCCTCCATATGTGGTGCAACCCCCATTGGAAGGCAGAAGGTCAGAATTCTGTGTTTTTATCAATAGGGGTAGTATTCGGAAACACTGCCTCTATTCGAGTAATTTTCTGCGCTAACCAGAAAGGAATTTGTTCCCGTTTTATGGGTGTTTTACCAAGACATGATTGTATATTCTGTGGTGTAATTTTATTTGTGTTCCCCTGTTGAGGGGTCAGCTGTGGAACATTAACAGCTGTTTGGACTGTTGCAGTCCACATTACATATTGGACTAGTTGTCTATATATTTTAATTAATGTTTTTAGCTGTGCTAAAAGTACTTCTTTTGACATTTTTGCAATGTTCGGATGTGGTGTATAGCTGGCTAGAACCGCCCACGTTGCTCCTGGTCTACCTAGTGGACCGAGCCTGGTGATATGATCATTGTGTTTTAGGGCGCCTTTAAACCAGAGCAGGTGCTCTTGGTATTTTAATGGGATTTCAATCTCCTCGGAAGGAGCGTACTCATCCGGTGTATCCTCTATTTTGTAATAGTGGAACTTGTTTGTTGCAGCGTTTGCTGCTGGAAATTTTATCCAAGAATAGAATACCTCTGTCTGACGATATTCGTGTGCCTCTATCATGAATACGACTGTGCCACCTTCTGTGGTCAGTCCATTTTCTATAAGTTTTAATGTTATAGTTTTTCTTATGTTGACCGGGATAATTATTGCACCCGGTTCATTAATTCCTGTAACATCGGGACCCTGCTGAGTCGCATTTACTGCGGCGTCAGCGGTTCCGTTGTCTTCTACTGACATTGTATAATGAAAGTTTATGCAGAGCAGATCTCCAAGGAAACAAAGATTAGGTGCACAATATTTTGGAACACTGTATCCTTCAACGTTGAATAAACCAGAAGCTTTACATAGGAATCTCTTCCTACTAAGTTCGGGCGGATTTTAACCTTTCACCCACTCCAGACGTCTATTGGAGTATTAACGGGAGAAAAGGGTCTGTGTGAAAAAGCACGACTGAGTTACTCTAACGTCTTGCGTTAGTTTTATCGCCTTACCAAACGTTGGGCGCCATGTAGTGTAGTTCCTATTTTCCCTATAGGCCCTGCGCATTGGAATAACATAAACAGCAGTGTAGACTTAGAAGTGCGGTCTTCCAGGTCTCTACTGACTATATTAGACTTAATTGGGTTTGTACCAACTAGCTCAGAGGTCACTGGAAACTTTCTTGACTGAATAGGAAGTGATCAGCTTCCCTGGCTCAGACAAGAAGGGATTCAGTTTTCCAGCAACCGCATAAACATGACAACTTTGCTCCTTAGAATTAAGAGTCAATCTCTAGAGTTGTGTGAAACAATAGACAGCTATTTCACTCAGTCAGTTGTGCAAGAATTACTTTCACCAGGATGCAGAGAATAGAGAGACGGGCGTTTTCAATAAAAGGTATTATTTATTGAACAGTCTTTCTTCTCATGCAAGAGAAATGAATTGCCACAATTGCAAGACTTGTTATTATAAAAAGTGCGTACAGTAAAAGGAGTATTGCGAAATAATACTGTAAAAGCATTGATATGGTTTCTTAGCCATACAATAGTTAAAATGAATAAAATATATACATTCATATATAAATGTGGCTAACGTCCTCAACTGGTGCTTCTAACTACGCCTACCCCGGTGTACCTGACCTAAGCCTAATACATGGGAGGGAGTAAATAAGTAGCAGTTTAAGTTAAGTTAAGTTTTGCCAAGGGTTTGCTTCAAGAACTCTCTCTAAGGGTTTAGTCAACACCATACCTCTGGAATAGAATGTTGGAGGTCTGGTATCTCCTCTCAGGACTCGATATTCCAGTCACCCGCAAGGACAGGCTGGAAACGCCGGAGCTGGATTTTCTCGGCAGGAGAAAAGACAGCGTCTTTCTCAGCGCGTCAAGGAGGAGGAGGGGCAGCGTCCGTGGGCTTCTCGCATCTGCTGGGCTCTGCAAAGGACAGCTGTTCTGCTCCTGTATTCACCACCACCATTGCGCTTGCTTAAGGCAACGTTGGTATTATTTATACCTGAAAGGTGCCTTGTTTGTGGACATAGGACGTCATTAAAGATGTCACTAAGAACTGGTCGTTCTTACTAATGAAAACAAAGCAAGCGGGGCTTTCCCAGGTTGCTGGGGGTTTTATCTGTCGAAAGAACTCGGTGTGTAATCTAGGAATCTAAGATAGTGGCTTCTGCTGTGTCATGTACTGTAATGAGCTGCAGAGACGAGTTTCTGAAATATGGCTCTGATCGTTTATGCCATTATAGGGGTATGAATTGATTATAGCCGTATAGGGGCATAAGGTCACAATATTGATCGGGGTCCTAGATAAAACACAACAGGCTGATGGCCAAAACGTATCGACTGACATTTTTTCTTCCAACATTTACTCTTCAGTCACAATTGCGTTTGGAGTGTGGCCTTGTAAACAATGCTTGGCCAGGCCTGGGGCATTCCTCAGAGTCTGCCACCTATTGAAAAAGATGGGCAGCTGGGACTCTGGATAATTCACTCTGGCAAGAGTAAAGCGCCTTTGTGGGTCCTTCTGCCTCTTGAGATCCCAAGGTATCCTCCCTCCTCCTGCTACAAGCTTCGTATTGGTTGGCTGCGCTGCGCACTGGAATTGTATTAAAGGGGTTCATAAACAAGGAAATCCGTGTATTATCGAGGATGAAAGGGACGATGCTAAGTGCACAAATTTTTCCCTGTTAGCCTTATTTCACTGAGTGCTAATCACAGTTTTTAAAGGAAAGTTTTTACAATATTGTTTCAGCGCTTTGCTAACTCTGGACAGACTGCTGCCATGGTACAAGACGCCTGACAAGTTGGTGTGCAGACTTTGTTGGAAGCCCCACAACACATCAATGCACATTGTATGTACCTGTCCGAACCTCCTGGTGGCACCAAGGTGGCACGAAGGTGGCATGTCAGGGGGCCCCTCATTGACCTTCGGGTACGTACCTGTAGGCCCGCAGTCACTGAGTGCTTCAAATCCCCTCCTATATGACTAAATGTCGGTTCATAGCAATTCTATCCCTGTTTTCAAAACAGGCCTAGGGTCGACAAGATAATAGATAAGTGGCAGATCCCACCTGGACATCTTGTCTTCCGGAAGTGACGCCTGTCGTAAGACTTGGTTGACTACTGTGTCCGCGAGACTCATTAATTAATACTTTATGCACTTTATAACCTTCACTCAGTGTAGCGTGGTACCAGCTCTACACTACGACTCATGTGTGATAACGTGATAAGCCTATGTACATTGGCACGAGTGGGAAGAGGAGGACGTTGCATGAGTTGTTAAAAAGGCAGTGCTTAATTTGTTATAAATTAAGTGCCGGGGCCCTACCCAGGAGTCCACTACCGGTGGCATCGCCCACTGGCGCTGTCTGCTCTAATAGTTACAGTAACACATAGCTAATGAGCATCACACTCCTTTGTGTGTGACAATACTGACTCCTCGATGTCCCTAAAGCTAAAAGAGTGGCTTTGGCACAGGAATTAGACATAGTTCCATTATCGGTGCAAGATGATCCCCACCCGCACCAAAGTAGAAAAGGCATGCATAAATAAATACACAACACACTTTTTGATCTGGAGAAAATATGGCTCCAGGTTTATTTCATATAACAGTATGTAAATTATTGTGGGGTTATTTTACGGGCAATCCAAGGGCAGGTGGCCGTACTAACCTAAGCCACCCTCCCTGCCTGATGAGCCAAGCACTGTGGAAATCCAATCAGCGCTACCCTTATAGGGGTGATCCCCTTACTGGATCTTGTGACACATTGGTCCCTTATTACTCACGCCCCTTTCAGGGCGGAGCGTAGCAAGGCAAGCCCCCGGTTGTTCAGGCCCACAACCGCCCTAAAGGACTAACGGGGCGCCGACGTCATTGTTCCAGGACCCTCGCCTGAGGCTCCTGAGATTTGGCTCTGGCACCCCTATTGTGCATTTGCAGAGGTATCCTTCTCTACCTAAGTGCCACTAAGGGATTTTAAATATATATTGCAGGTTTAAACAACTTTAGAGCCTGAATTGGCAGCAGAGTTATTAGCCCTTTGGGAGATGAGGAGCAGAGCGAATTTAATCGAAAACTGCTCCCCTGGTTCTCAAGTACCTGCTTTGATTGGTTTATATCTTTGTCCGGCTTAAGTTGACTGCATCTTACAGGCTGTTTGTTTGTTTATTTTTGCTTGTTTTTTTTAGTGAACATGTAATGGTTTCAATTAATTATGCATGGTAAATAAATATATTAAATATTAAACTCTGGATAATACTCATTTCATTCCTGAGATGAGTGACGCAGAACACAAAGGGTTCTAATGCTCAAGGGATCTTTACTGTAAGAATTGACGTCACGTGTGTCATGGAAGCCCGGCTGGCGTTAGAACTCGTGGCCTTTACAACTGCCACAAAGTAGTAAAGTACCTGTGGCTCCCCTCTAAATGATATGAAGTACTTTGTAAGTATTAATTAGAATATATGCCCATTGTAAAAAGCACCTAAACTGCACCTAACCTACATGGAATTGTGGTTGGGTCCATAAAAAGCAGGACAAAAAGCTGTGCCTCATGTACAATATGCAAAAAAATTGTGGGGCACATTAGTAAGGGCCATTTTGCCGCTTTGGCAGCACTGTTTGCTGCTAAAGCGGCGATATTTTTATCGCCCTATCAGCAAGCTGTCGCTAACAGCAGTTAGCGACAGCTTACAGGCGGTAGCGACCGGTTTGGGGCCCGCTTTGCATGTCAGCGATATCTAGTGACATGCAAAGTGTACGTACCAAAACTGTTAGAGAATGAAAGCAGTCGCTAACACAGCTATCGCCTATTAGCAAGGCAGACGAAGGGTATACACCTGTTACAACGCAACTTTTACAACTACCTACTATTATAACGCAACTTTTACAATGCATACCATTACAACGCATTGCGCTGGGGGGGCGCTCTAGGATAGGGAATAAGTTTAATTTACTATCCAACACCTTCCCTAGTGTCCACGGGGACTGGAGTTGGAATAGTAAATTATACTTACCACTACCCAGCACCTCTAAGCGCTATGCGTTGTAATGGTATGCGTTGTAATGGTAGCGTTGTAATAGTAGGTAGTTGTAATGGTATGCGTTGTAACATGGTACATCCCAGACAAAGCAATAAGAAAAATCTCGCTATAATCTAATGCATGCTAAAAACATGACTTACCTGTTTATCCAATGGGAGGTAGATTGTCAGGTTAAGTACCCATTGGCATTAATGTGTGAATATCGCTGGATTTCCAGCGATATTCACGCATTTCGCCGCTATCGCTGGAAATTTTAGCACAATAGAGAAAAATGTTGCTAATAGCATGTTTTCTCCGCTAACATATCCAGCGATAGGCAGCGATAAAAATAAACGAGTTAAGCGTGTTTTGCGATAAATATCGCTACTCCTTGCTAATATGCCCCAGTGTCTTTCCTGCTGTTCATTTAAAATTTCTATTTATTCTACACACGTCAATCAATAGCAAATAGTGACGGAATCACTATCAGAGTGTTTTCATCTTTCTATAGTTTTGTCTTTGTAAAGTTATCCACACAGCACGTTATGAGAGCACAGACAGCCTTTAAGTGACCGAATGTTTACATCAAGACACATCAGAAGACGAATCACACCAGATAGTCTTTGATGTTCCAAGTGTGACTGTATGACAACCATCACCAGTGAAAGCGTGGTGAGTGACAGATGCAAATTAAAAGGGATCATTTTTAAAGGGACCGGATATTGGGCTGTGCATGCTTGTAACAAATGATTGTTGCTCGGTCCTTGCAAACACTACACATATTTACAGCCCAGTGATCCGTGCAGTCCATTGAACAGTGAAGATATGTAATAACTTCAAGGACGGAGCAATAACTAGTCCAGAATTCATACCAGCCCAGTCGGATGGTAGACGGGATTGTTTTAGGTGTGGCACACCGGCCAGAGAGGCTGACTCCGAGGCGCAGGGCTCACGGTATGATCCCCGGCGGCACCACAGCTCAGCATGTGACTCTGAGAATTAACTTACTGAATCTCCCCTACGGCCCTCTGAAGAACCAGGTTTTAAACCCATCGGCACCAGGGGCACGCCCAAAGTCTTCCGATTCACCTGTCTTGGTATACAGAGACACAGAATACTTCTGGGTGGCGTCAAAGACCAAATTTATTAGCTGCAGCTAGTAACAGTAATCCCAGCAATACAACACTGTGTACAACTCAGGAAACTGTTCAATTTTTGTAAGGTGAAACATCCTTTTTTATACCCAATATTCACATTATAAATGGACACCTACTGCACAAAATTCTAGCCAATAAGGTACATTTTCAAACAAAGTATCACATGACAGAAAACTCAGTTTGCAGTATCCCAACCCAAAGTTAATTATTAGTAATGTCCCAAATCCAATCTCCACAAGCCGGACAAACCCTTAATTGACAGCACAATGCATGTAATGAAGAAACATAGAAAGGAAACAATGACAGACAATGAGCAAGATAAGGCATGTGTGAAGAAACTAAAAGTTAATGATGTGCTGAACATTGATTGGCAATCTCAGAGAACAATCAACCAAGGAAATTGGCTTAGCGAGGTCAGTTTCAGGTGAAGGAGTCAGTTCCTTAGAGTTCAAGAAGAACCTATTTAATGTATACCGATACAAGAAGGCCAGGTCGCTTTATTCGTTCGACCACATACATCGGCCTACGTGATGGCAAAACAAAATAGAGGCACAGACAAAATGGAACCTATATTCGAGACAAAGTCTCTGAATACTTAATGAACTCGCTAGTTAACGTGATGAATTCACTCCATATTAGCTGTACTTACTAAATACGGTACAACATCACCAAAATCGTGACGGAACCATAACCTCACAGGACAAAACAGAATTTACAGAACCTCACCTCCAGTGCCTGGATACCCTTAGGGGCCGGGCGTTAAGTGGGCTGGGTCCCACCGGGTCTGAGCACCAGCAGTTTTTTAAGTAGGCCTCGATACAGGTCTCTATCGGGCTCTGTTTTATGCCTTGACACAGGCAGTCAGTTTTTTTCCGAGCGTTATAGAGGAAAGAAAATCCTTTAAAGAGAGTCATTTTCTCTCTGGATTTCTCTTCTCTTTTCGGAACTCAGGAGTAGCAGCATTGTCGTGGTGTCACCAGGGCTATTTGTGGAAGCTTTTTCAATATTATATACAAGCCACAGTTGCTGCCTATTTATGTTTTGCAACTAACAACCATTGACAAAGCCAATAGTCTTGACTTGTTGTAGGTATAATGTGACTTGTTGTATCATATATCTGGATGCAATGACAGAAACAGCAAAATTCCAGTAGTGCCGCACACTATGCTGAGCACAAATTTTAAACTTACCTGTTTTAAGCCACGCCCTTAATTTCATTGGCCACGCCCCCTTGAGAAACCCCCTCAGTTTTTTCATCCCACTTATAGCCCTGCTAGTGGTGATTGGTTTGTGTTTTACAAATGTGGTATTTTTTAAGAGTGCTCATAGGTCCCACTATGAAACTCATCCCAAGGCCCTGGGCGTTATTGGCTTCAAGAACCTTTTGTACGATTTGCGTGAGTTCGATGTCCGCAGAGCTTCTTCTCCAGCTATTCTTAGTTGTCCTTTTCCCCCTTACAAATTACTGTTTTGAAAGTACACCTTTCCAAAGATAAAACCATATAAAGATTAAAGCAATTGATGTTTATTTTTTACTCTGTGCAGTAGTAGGATGATGTGTGTTTCATAAAAAGGATTTTGTAGGGAACAGCAGGAAAGGCAGTTTTTCTTTTGCATATTAAGCTGCACCTACAGCATGAGAAGTCAATCTATGTGAGCATCCATGTGTATTAACACCACCCACACGTATGATAACAATATATGTCTGCCGGAAGCACCACTGGGCTGCAGCTGGGCTGCAGTTTAAATACAATGCAGTAACACATGGCAGGGAAAATTCCTTTGTCATGTGTGAAAAGCCTATATTTAAATATTTATGTCACCCAATAAATCTGCTTTGTAAGCCCACAGGATATATAGAAATGGAGCACATTTTATATTCAACTAAGTGTGTGTTTACAGTGAGATAAAACCCAAAAACCATTTCTTTGTGTATGGCTTGATGGACCGTTCCCTAGCAGTATTACAATTTTAAATCCTTATTTCCATTTAGGAAAAGCTACAAAAGTGCTTCAAAGTTATCCTTTGCTTAGTTGTAAACATATTATTTAGAGGTGAAATGAGATTTTGGATCTCTTAAGCCGAAAAGTAACTGTATTAATGTATATGTTAGGCTGAGAAAGAACTGGCTCAAAACCAGTTTTGACATTTATCCCACCTACAGAGGTGGAATACATATCCTTGGCTTTGAAAATTAACAGCCCAGCCTCACGGGACAAATGTCTGCCTCTGAGCCCAAGAAAGGGCAATGGGTACTTACCATGATTGCGTAAAATGGATCAGCTATCTGGGAGAGGACAAGAATAGGTGACAGAACAAAGGACAGTTGTTCTGCTACCACTATGAACTTGGAGATGTCAAGGAAAACTTCAATTAATTGCCAGTACCGTCCCAGATGGTAAAGGTTTTACTGACACGGTGAGTGCACAGGATATATCTAGATAAATCTTGTAGCTTCATTAGCACCTCCTCAGAACATTCCTGGACTTGGGAACACTGAAATCTGAAGAAGAAGAAAAGCCTGCTGGAACTAGACTACTGATTCCTGCTGGAAGAAGTGGACTCTACCAAGGACGCCTGCTGGCGCCCACAGACTAGAACTGCGCACTGTGGATCCTACATGGATAAGTGATGGTACATGGTCCATAGGCAAATGGAATAGTAGGAGATTTCAGTTTTTTTGGCCCCATTTTCCTGGTCCTCGGATCCACACCTGCACACCGACACTGGGGCCTGTTATGGACGCTCCATCTCTCTCGGTACCCCGTATAGGAATCTCTTTACCATTTGAGCTTTCTATTAACAATGTAATACCACTCCTCTAGGTAAATGTACAGGTGTAGTTCTTCCCTATGTAGGCAAACTGTGCACAGCCTTAAAGGAAAAGAGCCATAGGGCCAGCCCACTACTTTTAATTCGTCCTGATGAGGATCCTGCAACCCATGTAGTGGTTGAAACGCCATGGAACTTGTTTCATACAGTGCATAAAGAGGTTAGTTGCCTTGATCACTATTTCCTCTCTATATGTTTAATTTATTTTAGCACTAGCACCATTGACCACCTTCACATTTGAGGACTCTTTTTTCATGATAGGTTAGCATGACTAGACCTAGGTGAAATTTATATTATGTGGTGTAATTCATGTAATTTTGGAATTTGCACCTTATGCATGTTACACATAAATCCTGAAATTATGCCATTACTGAAAAATGGATCGTGAGTGGCTGTTGTTTCTTGTGCTTTTATTTTCAGAATTTTTTTTAAAGTGTGAACTACGTTTGAGAGTAAAAAAAAGGAGTTATATTATGTTAAAATATAGCATGAAATGGTGGATTTACTTTTCACAACATTTGGGGTAAATTTGTCAGACGTTTGAATATTTATATGAAAATAAATTACCAGAATTTAGCACTCCCCTATATTATAGCCTGTATTATGCTCAATTCTGTATATAAAATAATATAATAATTTTCTACTGTACATATGGTCTAATTCCAATCATTTTTCTTCACAGTATATTTCTAGGATGGATTTACTCTACCTTTACCTTAAAATGAGAGTGCTTTGGTACATCTTACCTATTTGGACCTTGTAATTTCATATATTACACAACCCTGTCCAACTCCTGCTCTACCGTGTGCTCTTGTGGTTCTCATACATTTTGGCTAATCAGGCACCTGGCTCTTTGGCTACTTTCTACAACTACCTTGTTTTTGCTTGGTACATAAGGCCTTCTAGGAACCTATCGCTGCTTGTCACACGTACGCTCAGAAACACCCAGCAGCTCACTTGTTATCGAGGTCCCATGGATAGGACATTTAAGATGCTGTCGCGGGTCACTTAGGCTTTTGGGGCCATGGCTTTGGAACAGCCAACTCCTACAACATCATTCAATGTCTTCTGACTTCACTTTTAGAAATGTTTTTAACCCTTTCTTTCCAGCTGTGCTCTGGTGGAAACCGCTTTCTTATTTTCTGCTGGTAGTGTAGGGTTTTGATTCTAAACTCATAGTTAACTGTTAAACTTTATAAGATTCAACATCAAATCATTCCCACTGATTCTAATATGGGAGCATTTTGTTTTTAGAAGATATTGTCCATCTTTAGTGTCAGTGGAGACCTTGGCAGAGAGCATCTAAAACCCCATAAGAAAGGGAAGTCAGACATGTAGTGTCTGGCTTAGCAGAAATACACAGACACTGGGTTATGGGTCAGACCTCCTTTATTACGGTGCTTCCTCGTCGTGGGCTAACCGCTAACTGCCGTTCCTGGTCCCCGACTCCTCCCTTTCCGCCCTCCCTCGTCCCACTTCGGGCAGGTCCTAGTGACTGCCATGTGTGGGCATCACTACATCTCCCCCCTCTGTACACAAAAGAAAAGCAAAAGAACACGGCACTATATTCACACACAGTAACTGTTTACAGTTCTTCAATGAGGCGAGACGGTTTTGTGATGACCCGTCTTGGGCGTGATTCGGGTTCAGGATTGTTCACGTTCTGGTTCGTCAGGGGTCCCCCTGAGTGCCTGACTGTGACTGGTCAATGTCTCTGGTTCTCTTCTCTCTGCTTCATGTTCCGTCAATTGTTCTTTGACCTCAGGACTGCATCTTTTGAAGTACGTCGTTTTCCTGGTCATGCGTTTTCCATCGTTTTCCGCCGTGATCATTGTTCCTTTTTGTTGTATCACCTTCAGTGGCGTCTCGTGATATCTGCAGTCAGACTTTCGGCGTTGTTCTTGTCGCGCCAGTACCCAGTCACCTTCGCGGATTTGGGCGGGGATGGCATGTCGTCGTTCATCCGCATAGTCCTTCATTTTCCCTTTCTTTATTTTGTCCGTTATGTAAAATGTTATGTAAAAGCTTTTGTAAAGTGCAGCTAAAACCTGACGGTTTCTTGGCACTGTGAGCAAGGGGGAGCATATAGCAGCAGATCAGGGGGGGACTCAGTTTTGTGCTTTACGAAACAGATGAGTTTTAAGAAGAGACCTAAAGTGAGTGTAGGAAACAGTAAGCCTAAATTCTGGGGGGAGTGCATTCCAGAAGGACGGGGCAAGGAAGGAAAATCTGAGCCCTCCGTGTTTCCTGCGTTTAAAAATAGGAATTTTAAGTAGGGCTAAGTGGGAGGAACGAAGATTACGGGAGGGGGCATAATGGTGAAGTAAAGAAGAGATGAATAACGGCCAAGGCCAGCTAGGGCTTTAAGATGGTGCAGCCTAGTTTAAAATAGCAGCGTTCCGCTACAGGGAGCCAGTGGAGGGTCTTCAACAGGGGACGCACATGCTGGTGCCTGGGCTGGTGGAAAATTAACCATGCAGCCTGATTCTGGACTAACTGTAGTCGATTCAGATGATAGGAAGGAATACCAACATAAAGGGAGTTGGCGTAGTCTATTCTAGAAATGACCTAGGCCAATAGAGTCAAGGTAAGGGCATCTGTAGTAAGGAAACGGGCAATTTTACGGATTTTACGTAAATGAAAAAAACTGGAAGAAACTACAGCATTAATCTGGGGCTTCATCGAAAGGTCGTTACTGATGATCACCCCAAGGCTTTTAGCTGAATTAGTAGGGAGAGGGGGAAGACCCAAACTTGTCGGCCAAAAATTAGACCTCCACGGGTTAGTTGCACCCCCGATAAGAACCAGCTTGGTCTTATCGGGGTTAAGTTTGAGGTGGTTTGCCCCCATCCAGTCACTGATGTGACACAGGGTAGACTGCAAATTATAGATAGATTGGCCCGATGAGTCGATGTCAAATGACCAGCTGAATGTCATCCGCATAATTAAATGCGGTGACCTTCCTGCTTCGTAAAGACCGGATGAGGGGGGTAAGATACAAATTAAAAAGAAGAGGGGAAAGGGAAGAGCCCTGTGGGACACCACATGGCATCCCAACTTTCTCAGCAGAGAACTGGGAGAGACGGACAGCCTGGTGACGGTTGCTCAAAAAGGAGCAAACCCAATTAAGGGCAGATCCCTGGATGCCGGCCTCCCTAACACGGCCGACCAAAACATCATGGTCGACCTTGCCAAAGGCGGCCGACAAATCCAGGAGCACCTAGGCCTAACTGATGTTAAGGTCTGCTCCCCTCCGCAGCTCCTCCATCACTGAGAGGATGTCCGACTCAGTTGAATGGGCGGGTCTAAAACCGGCCTGTTGGGAGTCAAGAAACTATGAACGCTCGATAAAGGAGCTCAGACAGTTGGTGACGTGGGACTCAAGGACTTTACTAAGATAGGGAAGTAAGGAGATGGGGCGGAAATTACTCATAACAGACGGGTCAGCATTGGACTTTTTAAGGATAGGCACCACCACGGCGACTTTGAAAGAGTGGGGAACCAGACCCATTTTAAGTGAGTTATTCAGGAGTGTCAAAGGTGGCGAAGGGCAAGCGGCAAAGGCCTCACGCTGGATGTGGTGGGAGCAACAGTCAGTAGGGGAGCCAGAAGAAACCTTGTTCAGCAGAGCCAGGAACTCATCCTGTGAGATCGGGGGATCTGAGTGATCAGCTGAGGGTTGGGAGTAACCGGAGTAACAGCAAGAACGATAGGGTCGGGGATAGCACAAGAGCATATACTGTTTTTAATTTTTATTACTTTGTCGATAAAAAACTGATTAAGGGAATCACAGAGCTCCCGGGAGTGAAGGGGTTTAATAGTAACCCTATCTGGGTGTGACAGTTCCTCAACAATGAAGAAGATATCTTTGGCTTTAGAGGATGAGTCTACAATCTTCTTCTTGGAGAAATAAGAGGTTTTAGCTTGCAGAATGGCTAACTTATACACTTTGAGTTGAGTCGAAGTGGCCACTATCTCTTCATGGTCTGCGGTGATCATCATCGGTAGCTTTGTGTGCACTGGTCGCCTCAGCATGAGGGTGGCGGGGCATTTGCTTGTGGTTGAGTGGGGCGTGTTTCGGTAGGCCCTTAGCACTTCGTTTAGTGCTGTCTGGATGTCCTTTCGGATGAGCTCCGCTTGCTAAATGGCTTCCTTGATTGTGGTCATGAAACGTTCGATCATTCTGTTCTCCTGGGGCCAGAGTGGCGTGATCTTCCGGTGTTTGAAATTGAGGTGTCGAGCGAACTCGGTGAAGTCATGGCTGTTGAATGGGGGCCCGTTGTCGGACTTCACCACTTGAGGAATGCCACATGCGCCGAATACCTCCTCTAGGATCGGTATGGGGCTGGATGCTTTCTTGGATGTGCACAGATGTGCGATGGGGAATCTGGAGTATTCGTCCATGAGGACGAAGAAATATTGGCCTGATTTGACTGGCCCATAGAAGTCGAGGGCGATTTGTTGCCAGACGCCCTCCGGTAGTGGAGACATTTGTAGCGGAGCAGGTGGATCTGGGCGGCTTACCAGTTGGCATTGTGGGCAGTCTTTTAATGTCGTTTCGACCATCAGGTCCAGCGTTGGGAACCAGACTCTTTCGCGGAGTGCTCTTTTAGTGGCTACTATGCCCCAATGTCCTTCGTGTGCTAGGTTTATGACTCCTTGTCTGAGTTCTCGTGGTACAACAATTCTGGTGTTTCGTAGGATGAGTCCATTGGTCGCTATTGATAGTACGTCATGGACGTGCTTGAATGCTGTCAGGTCTTGGTCTTGTGGTCTACTGGCTTGTGGGTGTCGCCAACTGTTCGTTTGGATCCGACTTTTTACTTCTTGTAGTGTGACATCAGCTTTAATCGCTTTGCAGATGGCCTCCAACGGAACGGCTGGGGGTCTTGCTTGATCTAAGACAAAGTGAATGTATTCGTCTGTGATCGATTGCTCTGAGTGGCTGGATTTGGTGGGGTGTCTGGACATGTAGTCTGCAGGATTTGAGGCTTTTCCTGGCTTGTGTATGATGGTATAAGTATACTCTTGTAGCCTGAGACCCCATCGCTCTATCCTCGGTGGCATTTTCGCTTGAGGGTTTCCAAAGATCGTGGTTAGTGCTTGATGGTCGGTCACTAAGGTGAAGTGTTTTCCAAAGATAAATATGTGGAAGTGTTTGCACGCCCATACTATGGCCAGGCTTTCTTTTTCTGGCTGGGAGTGTGCTCTCTCTGTGTCTGTGAGACTCCTGCTGGCGTATGCCACTATGTGTCGTTGGTCTTCTTCTCTGTCGTATTGTGCCAGGATGGCTCCTAGTCCTACGGGGCTAGCATCCACTGTTATTTCCGTTTTCTTCTTCGGATTGAAATAAGCCAGATTTTTGACTGACTCTACCGATCTCTTGATCTCTCTGAATGCTTCTTCACAGTCAGGGGACCACTGAAAGGGCTGTCCTTGTTTGGGGAGTGTTCTCAGTGGGTGACTTATTGTGGCATAGTCAGGTATGTAGCGGGACCAGTAGCTGGCCATGCCTAGGAACGAGTGGACGTCACCAACATCATCTGGGCTCGGCGTGTCGTTCAGCGCTGCTACCTTTTCAGGGTCTGGTTTCATGCCATTTCCAGAGAATATGTGACCAAAAAATGTCAGCGTTGGCTTGTGAAACTCACATTTTGCCTGGTTGAGTGTGAGGTTGGCTTTCATCAGGGCATGACAGACCTGATCCAGTGCTCTTTCGTGTTCTTGAGTGGTTGCTCCATAGACTAGGATGTCGTCACTGTAGTTTAATACATGAGGGATGTGATGAATTGTTCTTCTGATGGCTTCTTGGAATTTTTCTGCTGCTGAGGACACCCCAAAGCTTAGTCTTTTATATCTAAATAGCCCCAGATGTGTCGAGAAAGTTGTGATGTATCTTGACCGTTCGTGAAGTTCAAGCTGCTGGTATCCTTTGTTGAGGTCTAGTTTTAAAAACATTTTCGCTCCATTGAGTGACGTGATCATGTCACTGATGTGAGGGCCTGGATGTCTCTCCCTCTCTATGGCTGTGTTGGGACCTCTCGTGTCCACACATAGACGGACTCGGCTAGTGTCTCCTTTCTTTGAGACTACCATCCGTCCTTTCTATGATGTCAGCTTCTAGAAGTGCGTGTAGCTCTTTTTCCACGGCTTCTTGCAGGTGAAAGGGGATCTTCCTGTGGTTCTGGGCCACCGGTGGGGTTCGTTCATTGATATGCAGTCTTATTTGGCAGTTCTTCATTTTTCCGAGGCCTTGGAAGAGCTTGGGGAACTGTTGGATGACGATTGGTTTGTTCTCCACTTGGAACAAGACGTCAACCAGTTTTAGTCGCTCGGCAGTGGCCAGACTTAGGAGGCAGTCTGCCTCGGGCCCTTCGATGACGTGGATGTAGGCCTGTATAGTGCGATCTTGGTACGACAGCTCAGTTGCAAACTTCCCCAGACACGGTAGTGGTTTTTTGAACATCCATGTATATACTCGTACGTGAGCGTCGACTAATTCGGGAGGTGGTCTCATGCGTTGGTACTTCAGTGACGCCCCACTGTCCAGCACGAACTTGGTAGGATGAGAACCTACTCTGATGTCTAGCCGCTGATATTCCTTCAGCCGGTCAGGGTCTGCCACACAGTAGACGTATTTGTTTCGGACTCTTGGGATGGGAGAGACAGATCTGGACTCCCTGGATGATGATCGTCATGACTGATATGTTCGGCAGGAGTGACCGCTGGATTGTGACGACCCAGTGGATGAGTCTCGTCTATCCTGGACTGCTCGAACGTGATGACGACTGCTTGAGAGATGGTGTTGTCGCGGTGGTCCTCGCGGGTCTCTTTTGTGCACTGTTCTGCACACACTTTCAAAGTGATCATCCCGGCCCCACGTCTGGCATCGTTGTCCTACTGCTGGGCAGGCGTCCGCATGCGGGAAGTCATAACCGCACCTATAGCATTTGAGTTGTTTGTCTGAGTGTCTTTTGTTGTGGCTCGTGCTGGTGTGTCTCTTGGATGATTGTGAGTAGTGTTTCTTCGATCTGTAAGACCGCCCTTGAGGCGGCGAACGTCCATGCGCTGGTCGAGATTGCGTCCTAAATGCTTGTTCTCGTTTCTCTGGTTCTCGTTTCTCCCCTCTCCCGGCTTCCATTTTCTTTGCATGTTCATCGGCTTGCTCTTCTATTCTCGTCATTTCTTCAATTTCCTCCAGCGAGTAGCTCTTCTTGAGCAGCTTGCGTCTCAGTGTCTCTGAAGTACAGCCTTCTATGATTCGCGCCAAGATTCCGCACACGTAACTTTTTGAGTCATAAGTCCCTTTGTGAATCGGACCCTCAGTGTTTCTTCGTTAAAAGGTTACCTTAATAAAACTTGTGTTTTATGTCTGGCCTAGAGTCAGGTTTAGTGGTCTCACCAGCCTAAAAAAATTATATGAGAAAAACGTACATTTTTACATACATACAACGGCTTATCAGTCAACCCTCTTTATACACTGATCTGTTTCTATGTCATTGCATTGTGCTTCCACCCACAACAGCACATAGCTCAATACAGTGGATCAGCCGCCTTCTACCACTGATTTTATTCTCCATGAGTGATGGTGCTTTGCCTGATTATCAGTGCACCGCTGCCTGAAAAGGAGTGCACTTTAGTGCCAAGGCCAATGTGTCTGGGCTGCTGGGCCTCTCATTTATATTTATATATTTTATTTGTTTGCCAAAAATTACAACAACAAAAAACATTGCAATCTTGCAAAGGCTAGACTTATTTGCTTTGCCAATATATGTTTCTTTGGGAAGATGCAGTACTACTGAAGTAACAGCCCTTCAGATACAATACTTGTTTAATGTTGCGCTCTTTAGGACTCGTTCAGGCTCTAGCCAAATGAGGACTGTGACATGTGTGGAAGACACCCTAATGAGGATTCCACACTCCAGCTGAGAACTTGGTGGCGAACCATCATGTTTGCGCCAAAATGCATGTAGTTAGTGCTAAAAGGCCAGTTTTTTGTAACATCGCATCAATTCAGGATGATTGAACACCCCCCAACTGAAAAAACTAAAACTCACTTCAAATTAAAAGAGCCTACTGCTTTTGAGGAATTCTGGACAGGGGCGGCTTCTCCCCCTAACCCCACCGCTAAAAGCAAGCAGAGACAACAACAAAAAATCAAAATGGTAATAAACATTGTTATTCTCATTTTACTTACTGTCCTAAGCTGAGGGAGGGGTGGGCTATTCATCCTGGTGCCGCAGCTCCAGCACCAGGGAGGATGGGGGATTGGTGGCACCCTCAAGCGGGCATGACGGTATGGCCGAGTTGGCATGACGGTTTGGAGCCGGTCAAACCATCATGCACACTTAGCCTTTCTCCACCTAGCTATGTTGTTCAGCTGGGTGGGGAAACCAAAGCACGCTCCAAGTCTATGTCTGAGCTCCAAACCAAGACGCTCAGACCAATCCCAGCGCTGCTCATATGCTGGGGTTAGCATTCCCAGCATGTATGCAGTGCTGGAATTGGGAGCTGGGAACCTGCGCAGTGTGCAGCAGTTCCTGGACGTCCGGGAGGCGAGGGTCAAGTGTAATTTTTATATATTTAAAATGATCTTTTCTTTAGTTTGAATTTCCCCTCCCCGCCCCACCATTTCACAATACCAGTGACCGCTATTGACTTCGAAGTTTAAATTCTTATGGATTATTGTCATACCTTCATTAGAGATTATGTGGAATTCAGGGGCTCTTAATTAAGTTCTGAAGAAAAGAGTAATGTAAAAAAATTGCATTACTAGTTGAGGGGTGGAAGGTAATTACCACTAAAGACACTAATTAAACCTAAGCTCAACCACCTGGTAACTAAGGAACAGAGCAGACAGGCTAAACATAGAGGCGGATCACTGACAAAATATCGACCTACAAAATATCGACCTACAGGAATATCGAGTCAAAAATATAGAGGGCAAGAATATGGACATCCTATCTACAACATGGTAAGTACAAAAATATCGAAAAATAATATAGATGTTAAAAATATCGATGTTAAAAATATCGTTTTTTTTCTTTTAAAATATTAATGTAAAATAAAGTAAAAAACACTAATAAATAAAATCTACATAGTTAAAAATATCTAATAATGTTTAAAATTAATAAATAATACATATATATTAATAATATATTAATTAAATATATACAGTAAATATATATTATATATGTACTGAACAATAAGTTGTAATAAATATTGTACTAATTTATAAATTAATAAAATATATTCTAAATTACTAATACATTTACAAACATAAAACAATAACATAGATAAAATGTAAAAAATAAAAAAATTAAATATACTTTTAATATTTTTAAAATTAATTATATAAAACGTTGGATAGCAGAAGGGTAAAAAATACTATTCCCACTCCAGAGAGTGCAACAGTAGGGAAAGCGTTGGATAGCGTAAGAGTGAAAATTACTATTCCGACTCCACAGAGTGCAACAGTAGGGAAAGCGTTGGATAGCGTAGGAGTAAAAATTACTATTCCCACTCCAGAGAGTGCAACAGTAGGGAAAGCTTTGGATAGCGTAGGGGTAAAAATTACTATTCCCACTCCAGAGAGTGCAACAGTAGGGAAAGCGTTGGATAGCGGAGGAGTATAAATTACTATTCCCACTCCAGAGAGTGCAACAGTAGGGAAAGCGTTGGCTAGCGTAGGAGTAAAAATTACTATTTCCACTCCAGAGAGTGCAACAGTAGAGAAAGCGTTGGATAGCGTAGGAGTAAAAATTACTATTCCCACTCCAGAGAGTGCAACAATAGGGAAAGAGTTGGATAGCGTAGGAGTAAAAATTACTATTCCCACTCCAGAGAGTGCAACAGTAGGTAAAGCTTTGGATAGCGTAGGGGTAAAAATTACTATTCCCACTCCAGAGAGTGCAACAGTAGGGAAAGCGTTGGATAGCGGAGGAGTATAAATTACTATTCCCACTCCAGAGAGTGCAACAGTAGGGAAAGCGTTGGCTAGCGTAGGAGTAAAAATTACTATTTCCACTCCAGAGAGTGCAACAGTAGAGAAAGCGTTGGATAGCGTAGGAGTAAAAATTTCTATTCCCACTCCAGAGAGTGCAACAGTAGGGAAAGAGTTGGATAGCGTAGGAGTAAAAATTACTATTCCCACTCCAGAGAGTGCAACAGTAGAGAAAGCGTTGGATAGCGCAGGAGAAAAAAAATTATTCCCACTCCAGAGAGTGCAACAGTAGGGAAAGCGTTTGATAGCGTAAGAGTAAAAATTACTATTCTCACTCCACAGAGTGCAACAATAGGGAAAGCGTTGGATAGCGTAGGATTAAAAATTACTATTCCCACTCCAGAGAGTGCAACAGTAGGGAAAGCGTTGGATTGCGTAGTCTTAAAAATTACTATTCCCACTCCAGAGAGTGCAACAGTAGGGAAAGCGTTGGATAGCGTAGGAGTAAAAATTACTATTCCCACTCCAGAGAGTGCAACAGTAGGGAAAGAGTTGGATAGCGTAGGGGTAAAAATTACTATTTCCACTCCAGAGAGTGCAACAGTAGGAAAAGCGTTGGAAAGCGTAGGAGTAAAAATTACTATTGCCACTCCAGAGAGTGCAACAGTAGAGAAAGCGTTGGATAGCGTAGGAGTAAAAATTACTATTCCCACTCCAGAGAGTGCAACAGTAGGGAAAGCGTTTGATAGCGTAAGAGTAAAAATTACTATTCTCACTCCACAGAGTGCAACAGTAGGGAAAGCGTTGGATAGCGTAGGATTAAAAATTACTATTCCCACTCCAGAGAGTGCAACAGTAGGGAAAGCGTTGGATAGCGTAGTCTTAAAAATTACTATTCCCACTCCAGAGAGTGCAACAGTAGGGAAAGCGTTGGATAGTGTAGGAGTAAAAATTACTATTCCCACTCAAGAGAGTGCAACAGTACGGAAAGCGTTGGATAGCGTAAGAGTAAAAATTACTATTCCGACTCCACAGAGTGCAACAGTAGGGAAAGCGTTGGATATCGTAGGAGTAAAAATTACTATTCCCACTCCAGAGAGTGCAACAGTAGGGAAAGAGTTGGATAGCGTAGGGGTAGAAATTACTATTTCCACTCCAGAGAGTGCAACAGTAGGGAAAGCGTTGGATAGCGTAGGAGTAAAAATTACTATTCCCACTCCAGAGAGTGCAACAGTAGAGAAAGCGTTGGACATCGTAGGAGTAAAAATTACTTTTCCCACTCCAGAGAGTGCAACAGTAGGGAAAGCGTTGGATAGCGCAGGGGTAAAAATTACTATTCCCACTCCAGAGAGTGCAACAGTAGGGAAAGCGTTGGATAGCGTACGAGTACAAATTACTATTCCCACTTCAGAGAGTGCAACAGTAGGTAAAGCGCTGGATAGCGTAGGGGTAAAAATTACTATTCCCACTCCAGAGAGTGCAACAGTAGGGAAAGCGTTGGATAGCGTAGGGGTAATAATTACTATTCCCACTTCAGAGAGTGCAACAGTAGGGAAAGTGTTGGATAGCGTAGAGGTAAAAATTACTATTCCCACTCCAGAGAGTGCAACAGTAGGGAAAGCGTTGGATAGCGTAGGGGTAATAATTACTATTCCCACTTCAGAGAGTGCAACAGTAGGGAAAGCGTTGGATAGCGTAGGGGTAAAAATTACTATTCCCACTCCAGAGAGTGCAACAGTAGGGAAAGCGTTGGATAGCGTAGGGGTAATAATTACTATTCCCACTTCAGAGAGTGCAACAGTAGGGAAAGTGTTGGATAGCGTAGAGGTAAAAATTACTATTCCCACTCCAGAGAGTGCAACAGTAGGGAAAGCGTTGGATAGCGTAGGGGTAATAATTACTATTCCCACTTCAGAGAGTGCAACAGTAGGGAAAGTGTTGGATAGCGTAGGGGTAAATATTACTATTCCCACTCCAGAGAGTGCAACAGTAGGGTAAGTGTTGGATAGCGTAGGGGTTAAAATAACATACTTATAAATAAAAGATTTTTTCAATAATAAAAATATAAACTATTAAATAAATATAAACCATATACAATACGTATACATAATTATAAAAAACATGATTAGCTAAATATATTTAACCAAAAATAAATATTAAAAAATACCATTTTAGAATATTTAATTACCAATTAATAATCAATTAACAATGATATTAATAACAAAACAATTAATTTAAAAACATTATTACTTAATTACATTTAAATTACTTCCCACCACATTCCCCCATAAACCCACTACCCGCAACAGAACACATTTATCTATTTATGAATTGATTAAAATTATTTACCAATTAATTAAAATTAATTACCAATTAATTAAAAATTAATTACCAATTAATTATAATTAATTTATAATTCCTACTAATTAATAATCAATTAAACATAATTAAATTACTTCCCACCCTATTCCCCTTTAAACCCACAACCTGCTACAGAACATATATATCAATTAATCAATTAATTAAAATGAAATACCAATTAATTACATTTCTTTACCAATTATTTAAAATTATTTAATAATAACTACTAATTAATAATTAATTTAACATAATTAAATTACTTCCCACCCTATTAACCCACAACTCGCTACAGAACATATTTATCAATTAATCAATTAATTAAAATGAATTCCCAATTAATTAAATTTAATTACCAATTATTTAAAATTAATTAAAAATAACTACTAATTATTAATTCATTTAACCTAATTATATTACTTCCCACCCTATTTCCCTATAAACCCATAACCTGCTACAGAACATATTTATCAATTAATCAATTAATTACAATTATTTTCCAATTAATAAAAAATAACTACCAATTAATTACAATTTATTAATAAATCCTACTAATTAATAATCAATTTAACATAATTAAATTACTTCCCACCCTATTCCCCTATAAACCCACAACTCGCTCCGGTACTAAAACATAAAATGTGCTTATAAATACATTTGTTAATATATAAAATTAATACACATATAATATTAATTATTTTAAATACTTAAGTAAAACATATAACACATACATAATGAAAAACAAAAAAATAATACAAATATCGATATTAGTGTCATCGAAATTAGTGACATCGTTATATATGCTATCGATATTACTAACTTTGATATTACTTACATCGATATAAAGAATTTCGATATTACTTGCCTTAGGGTCGATATTCTGTCCAACAATATTCTTGACATCGATATTCTGCACCTTCGAAATTTCAAACACGATATTTTGGTAGGTCAATATTTAATACTCAATATTTTGACTGTGTACCCATAGAGGCAATGTGTAAAGAATTTATGTTGGACCAAAACAGTTATGAAGTCAAATTTCAATACTAGATAAATCCCAAACCAATTTAGGAAACATAGAGCAAATCTCAATAAAGTATATGATCCCTAAACGTTAAAAAATCCAGTAAGGGGAACCAGGATTTAAAGTAAGAAAAATTAAATAGAAACAGTGCCAAAAAGTGGTATTTACCAACCGCGATTAAGTGGTTGCGGTAGACCTGAACCTATGTTCGACCTGGTCTAATGTTTTACATTAGGAATACTGATTAGGAAATCGATATTCCTAAGGTAGAAAACTCACTGCGTTTCACTTAGGAATTCCTTGCGGGTCGCAAAAGAACCTATTTCATGAATATTAATCAGGTAATTTGCAGTTTGTGACCCATTAGAAATAACAGTCATCACAGGGATGGTGGCCTGCTGAGGTCAGCAGACCACCATGTCTGTGACTGCTTTTTAATAAAGCAATCGTTTTTTTTTTATTGTTGCCTGTTTTCCTTAAAGGAAAACAGATACATTTAAAAAGAAAAAAAATGAAACCTTGAAGTTAAATTTTTTAAGAGTAGGTAGAGGTCTATGGGGACACTGCCTGCTCTTAAAAATATTATTATTTACATTCTCCAAGGGGAAGGAGTCTATTGGGGACCCCATTGCCTTTGCGAACGAGTTACTACCAATCTTAAACTGGTGGTAAAGTATTAGTGTGTTGCGAACGGAATTCAGTAGGAAAGCAATAATACACATCATACCAATTCAATAGTACCTTCGAAATACCTAATTACAAATGCAAAATGCAATTTTCCTTTGGTACATTTCAAAAGGCATGTTTCCATTGCTTTGTTCATCTGACCCTTAGTCTAAAAAATGGAAGGCAAAACCTTCACATGAGGTCCTGGTGAAGCCAAAGGTTTCTGAAGGGAAAGTACGAAGTGGGAGCCATTTTAATTTCATTCCCAAGGAAGGTCCCTTGCCATCCAGATATTCTTGACATCTTCATATGGTCAAGATTTCATTGCTCTCACCTAGTCACTTTTTGGAGCTTGAATCCCTCCATCGGAGAAAGGCTGCAGGCTGTGGCTGAAGAGGGCTTCATGAAAAGATCCTGTATAGTACAATTTGCTGCTCTTGGGAAGCTCAGAGTGGAAGAAACTTGAATCTCTCGCCCAGCGGTAATGCACCGTGCTGAGATCAGTTTGGCAGGTTTTTCCCAGTTACCTGGAGGTCTTCGGAGCCAAAACTATAGTCCCATCAGGACTACAGCACCCCCTGCCCCAACATACCCAACATCCCGCAAATAACACACAGACACCAGTGTTAGATTGGGAAAAGTTGCTGCAGGTTTATTTTATTACATACAACATTATGTAATCACGGTGGGTTATCTTACGGGCGATCCAAGGGCAGGCCGCATTCCTGCCACCTGCCCGCCTGATGAGCCAAGCAGCATAGTGGCGAACCACCCATCTGCTGCGTCATTATGGTAATAACTCTACTCACGCCCCTTGCGGGGCGTATCTAGGCAAACCCCCGGTTGCACAGGCACACAACCGCCCGAAGGACTACTGGGGCGCCGACACGGGTTCCCGGCCTCCCATGAGGTTCCAGGTAGGCTCTGGCACCCCTATGTGCCCGCTGAAGTACAGTGCTGCACCTCTCTGCTTCCGGATCGCCCCGTAACTCCGCCTGCAACGAAAAAGAACACATTAAAGTTCCCACAGGAACCCCCCCCCCTTAGCGGACACTCAGGGTAAGAGGTAGGGAGGGAAAAGAGTGTCCCGTGACCCGACGCTCGACGTCCGGAGCGACAAAGAGGCTGATAAAATGGCGAGGGGAAAATATAAACCCCTCGCCTGCCTGCCGCCACGGACGTGTGTCACTGGCCCGCCCACGGTCCAACCGAGCACCACCTGCCCGGGGAGGAGTGGCTTACCCAAGTATGGGGGGGGCGGGGGCAGTCCTCTGGGACTAAGGGCCCGCCCTCCTGATGGCCATAGGGTGGCCTCGGGCAGCCGCATTTCCCAGGTTTTAAGGAGTGGTAGGTGAAGTTCAACCAGATACAGCCAAGGGCTCCAGGAGCTCACGCACAGAACTTGGAATTCAGGACTCACTCCAGCAGAGGCCACTGCCAGATCCAGGGCAGGCCAAGTTGGTACTGGTCAGCAAGGCATTTTCAAGAATGCCCTCTTGCACCTTGCAGTGCCCCTACGGCTTGAACATGGGTTAAGCCTAAGTACCCTCGGAGTCCTGGGTGCAAGAAAGAGCAGGTCCAATCTTTAAGGACTCTTCTCAGGGCACCGACCGCAGGTTCAATCCTCTTTTGATTTTCCTCGTTTGAGGTAAGCAGCGGCGGCTCGCCTACATGAGAGTCGGGGCTCCGCTACCTTAATTTTCCTACACAATTAAAAAATATCTTCATGTTTAAAAAAAAGAACTTAAAAAATAATTACGCAAGTTCAAACATGCTGGCTGAAGGCTGCCCTCGCCCTTAGCCACGCTTGCTTTCATGTGAACATTGGGCTCTGTAATGCACAGAAGTGCATGTGTATTAACCCAGCTGCAATACATTTGCCGGGCTGTGGCTGCACCCAGCCCTTAGTCCTGTGATGTCATCAGCCAAGCAAAGCCATTGCCTCGTGGGCTGAACTCCCCTGAGCCGTATGCAATGCAGTCAGCCCCGGGCGCTTCGGCCAGACGCCCTGCAGAGCCAAGGGCTTTGCGTCAATCAGGCAATGGAATTTCTTCCATGCCACCCTTTCACAGCACGTTACAAGGTGGAGTGGAGTCACTCCACTGCCCCCACTCTGCCCTGTGGTGAGTTGTGTTGGTGTGGTGAAGGCAGGACGTTGAGCACTGGAGACTGTGCGTAGTGTGCACGCATAGGTTTCTAGGCACTCTGAACACACTCAGTGCCAGCTTCACACCAGGTGCCTCAAGTAAGCTGTCATTTCCTGGGGCGACCAATTTCCAAATTGGGCCAATCCATGCTATAGATGAGTGCCTACCGCGAAATTAAGCCAAGCAGGTGAGCAATCTGAGGCCAGGCACTCGAATATTCAATTTTCTGTTGTGTATAATTTGAGTGGTGCTCTCCAGAGTGGGCTCTGTTTGTTTTTGCACAGCTGCTGTCTTTCAGGCCTCACGTGCACTGGATTTCTTGCTGTGTCCTGAGAACGCCCCTATCTGGAACAGGCGCCACTTTAATAATAGAAACTTAGAAGAGGACAGAAATGGGCAAAGGAAAAAAAACACTCATATCGAACTAGCAACATGAATGTTCTAAAAGTTATTGATTAAAAGTACCTGCTTGAATAACCGTCCAGTTTCTGCAATTAAAAATCAATTCACATCACATGGTTACTATTGTTACCAACAGCAAGTGGTGTTTCACAAAAGAGAAATCACTTTCCATGTAGTCTTTATGGATGAAATTAGGAATGTTGATTTTCTTTATCCTGCTTTGAAAAAAAAGCAACAGGAATGAAAGAAAGAAAGAAGCTGAGCAAGTGGCACAGAGATGTTTTTTTTAACACTGTTTTCTTTTTGTGGCTTTGCTGTTTTTTAGGAGTAAAAAAATAATGTTTGAAAGGGCAGAATGCAAAGAATCATTTTGAGAGCCATAAACAGCACTGATCACCACGACCTCTCGAGAGCCCCCTCATTATTTTACTCACTTATCATTCAAAGGGCAGCCTGTATCCCTCGTCCAATAGAATTGTGTTTTTAGGAGTTGAATGCAAAGAAAAAAACCAGCCATCCTTCCACAACTCTGTTTATTTCCTGCTTTGCACATGTGGGGGCAGATTTAAAATCCCCACGTGCCGCCGCTGCATCACTTTGCGCAGCCTGCTAAGGGATATTTACAAGCACAGGTAAAGTCACCCTGCGTGACTTAACCTGTGCTTGTAAATAACGCCCCTGTTCACGCAGCACTTTGCGTGTTAGGGGCAGGACATGGGTGTTGCTGTGGGTGTTCCCACGCAACACCCATGTCCACTGATGCATTTCCAGATTTACGAGAAATCGTAAACCAGGAAATGCGTCAGAATGCTACGCCACCATAGGGGTGGCGTAGCCAAGCGAAACGAGGAGAAATGTTTTCATTTCTGCACGTTTTTTTCCTCTTTCAATGCGTGCTGCATTCTACAGCACGCATTGGAAGAGGAAAATGCCTGCAGTGATTGCTTTTGTGCAGGAAGGGGCCCCTTTCTTCATAAAAGCAATCTCCCCATGGCGCAGGCCTCCTTGCACCACGGTGCAATGGTGCCTGCGCCGTCGTATGGCAGCTGTTTCTGCGCCAGCACGGGGGCGAGCACAGAAATGCGACATATCATTGTAGATATGTCACATTCCTGTGCTCTGAAAGTGCTGCTGCGTGGCGCAGCCAAAGGGCTTGCACTGCCGCGCTGTGACACTTTCTTGTAGATCTGCCCTGTTATGTTTTTCTTTTAATTATGGTGGCACGCTTTCAATGACGGGTCACGATGCTTTTTCTGTTCGCCTGTAACTAAGCTCTTAATGCGTTTGTGGTGCTGCATCTCGACACCAAGGCTGGCAGCACTATGAGGCATGCAGTTCCTTTCAGTGAGCCCTGCACGACAAACACAGGACACCAACCCAACATACATTTTAAAGGGGACGCATATTCTATAAACAGAGTTTACGACATTTCACAGCAGTTTTGTCTGCTAAGAGCTGTAAATGAAATAGTTATCTTTGTTGTCATACTCCCTACATTGGGCCTCCTTCAAAGGGTGATGGCTCTGTAATAGAAAGGTTAAATAAGGTAATATTTGTATATGTACAACAAGCAATTCATGCACGAAAGTGATCAAATGCTTGCCTCCTTTGCTCATACTCAAGACCGCACTATGTTGATGCTTGCACTTTATGGAAAGGGCTTGCTGGCCACTGCAATGTATTCAACTGTCTCCTGAGATGTCGTATCTGAGCGCCCATTTCCTTTTTCAAAATATACTCATTATCATCAGTAGCTGGGATCTCTGCTTGAGAACCAACCTCATGTTATGAACGCATTATGAAACACATCAAGATGTTCTAATGCAGTGCTGATTCATAGCTTTGTAGTCTTTCAGACCACTAAAAGCATAAACATTGTGGCATGAATTTAAAACAAGTAATGTATCACTCACTATCTTCACTCTGTCAATATTTATGGTCTTAAAATAAATTCCCTTATCTCATCACAGCATTATAGTCTGCTACCAAGGGCTATATCGGTTACAGCCGGTCTACATGAGTTATATGCACGGCCAACAGGTTCTTGGTAATTTTATTAAGGAAGTTATGCTGGAAAATGTACCAGTTCAGCTCTTTATTTATTTTTTTAAATCATAGGGGGGAACAACTTTCCTTAACCTTCTGACACGATCTTCGCACAGTCATGTTCACTCCCTGCTCTCACACAGACACATACATGCCTTCACTTGACACCTCCTCACTTTCAAACTCTACTAGACACCACTGGAGGTAAGTGTTCTGAGAAGGTTACTAAAGATTTCGCATTTATGCCTGGCACCAGCCTGTGGTGAAGATAACTCCTGGCTCCTCCCCAGCCTATGTGGTAAATGTTCCCAGGGGTCCCAGTCCCCAGGCGGTATTTGGAGTCAAAACAGTTCTAAGTCCCAGGTTTTGCCCTTTCTAAGTCATAGGTTTACCAACTTTTGCAACATTTCCTGTGTGCCCTAATGCAAGCAATCCCACAGTGCCCCTCACTGTGAAACCCTTCTCTCCATTGCACAGAGCTTGTGTGCCCTCCCCAGAGGTGTGGGCAGGGCAATGAGCACCCCTCCTCTGTAGTTACTTTAAACCAGCCCGGAGGCAGTTGCCACCTCACTGGAAATTTGAGACTGGCCCACTGGGCGAGCAAAGGAAGTGGCCTGCCCAGTGTAATCTGACATCTGCTTTCAATAGGGAGGCCTCTTTGAAGTTAATAAAGTTCCTAGGCACTGTCCAAATGGTCATCATGCCAAAAGAACAGAAATATTTCCGCAAACCTAACCCCTTTGACTATGCTCTGAGAGCAGTTTTCATAACTCATTCAGGGCTACCACTAGAGGCTTATGCAAGTGGCTTTAGATAGGTAAAATGTAACTTTCTAAAAAATACCTTTTCCTCAATATTTAATAGAATTGTGGCTTTCACCAGTGAATAGGGCTTTTAACCCATCCCATGCACATGATAAACTTACCTCGTCATGAGCCACGGTGGCCGTGTGCTCATGACGAGCTGAGTCCGTCATAACGGCCGCAACGCTCGCACGTGAGGCTAATTTCCATGCTGTGCTGAACGTTCTAAGGAAACGGGTGTGGATGTGAGGAGTTCAGCTCATCATGAGCACAGCACCACCGTGCTGCGTGACGAGCTCGTCACGAGCACCGGGGTGCTGTGCACACCCCCGCCCCCATGACAGCGGGGAATTAGCTCCACAGGCAAGGGGTTAATAAATATTACAAAGATTACAAGAATAAATACATTTCTATATGTCCTATTTTAAAAAGCATGCACCCCGCCTTCTGTGCTCTAATGTCTTCTTAGGAGTGACTTCCTAATATTTAAAAGGAAGGTTTAGACCTATCAACAGGGATTATTTTGACAGGTTGAATTGCAGTTTTAAAACTGCTCCAGTGAGGCTACAATGTTAGACCTGAAGCAATGATTTACACTGATACTGTAGTGGATGGCTCAATAGGTGCTGCCGGCCATTAATGGTATTTAACTTACAGACACTGGGTACACTTTCTACCATATTTTGATAAATGTCAGACTTATAGGTATGTTAAATATGCCAATTAGAGTTATGACTTTTCAACCATGTTTAGATGGAGAGCATAGGAACTTTGCTAGTTGTTAGCAGGGATAAAGTGTACAGAGTTCTACAGCCAACAAAAACAGATAGAGTACAATCTGGGATGAACCACACAAAGGATTGTCAGTTCCTACAGTGGTGAGCAGAAGACTAGGCTTCAACCTAAAAAGGGCAAACAAACCAAGAAATTTGTCATGAAATGGTGAAGTGATGATCTCAAAATGAACATTGAGATCTCCAAGTACAATCACCTGTGAATTAAAACCAACTCCTTGGGCGATGGCTGAGGCTTGCCAGTCATATGATGGTGCGTCAACTGAAGGACAAAAATAAGCGATCAAAACAAATCAATGCAATCTTCGAATTTGATTGTAAAGGTCTCCAGGCAAGGTTACAACTAACTTTTTAAGCATTTCCAAGCGTTTTTAACAAGGAAGGTAAAATAAATATTGGAGGCAGGTAAGGAGTAAAGAGGAGTTTTATTAAGTATGATCATAATGGGAGAGAGTCTGCCAGGGTGAGACACAGGGGAGGACACTAGCTTTGGTGCAGCACCGCTTGCCTGGGCAGAGGTACGACAACACCCACGATCTTTTATGTCAACAGGCACGAAGAAGAATTGTGACTGGGTGTAGTGCATGGACGCCAATTAGTGGTTGCCAGGAGTCACAACTGCACCCCTAGGCCACCCATTACAACCCCTGCCACTTTGCTGGCAACCCCTTGGCCAACGTAATCACCACTGTCATCTCACTCTTATTTCCATCCTCCCGGGCACAGCCAGTGCTAACGTGGATTAAATGGTTATTATTAAAAACTGAAAAAAATTATAATACCACGTGGCCACCCCTTTGTGGTGTGTTTGCACACCACGGGACCACCCCAGTGGTGTGGTTGCTCATGATCTGTCAATCTGTAGGAGTGCCTAAAAGCATTACCAATAACAGCCCTTGTATAATATCACACCAATCAGATCACTTTGCCCTGCCCCGCACTCTCCGCCCACCCTCCCTCACCTCGTCACACACCCCAGCCTCTCCTCCTTCGGAGTCGTTAGAAGACCTCATAGTGATGCTCTCTCTCGGAGTCTGTGCAATGCAGGTGCATTGTGCCGTCGGCCCCCGCCCAGGGAAGCCATCGAGCCAAGCCTTGGCCCAGGGAGAATCCGAAAGCAACCAACAGCCAGTGGTAGGAAATGATGGCCCTAGCTGCCTGGCATAATTATTTGTTCTGCCTCGCCTGGCCCCACGCTTCTGTCACTCTACTCCTGCGGTAGTTACCTTCACTTTGGCAAACATCAAATGTCAGATGAACAGTGTTGAGTCATAGTACAGCACTAATTAATAATGTAGTTCGCAAAAAATACAAAACTACATTGGACATTTTAAATGGATTTTTCAGCCACAATTTGGCTCCTGAAAGCTGAGATTGCACCGCATTTAGCACCCTCGGTTTTCAAATGCGATATATTAGTTTACTAATGGGTTATAAGTGTAGCCCAGGTATATTTGCTGTCTTACGTAGACGATATCTGCTAAATAGATGATTAATTAAATCCCCACTTAGCCAGAGTAGATCGCATAATATTGGGATTTGCTGAACTTAAGGGCATCTTTATGAACTGAATTTTTAGTTGCAAACAGTGCGTATCGCAAAAAAGCAGCGTTTACGACTACAAATTCGGAAAATAGGATGTATTAGAAAAATCGCATCTCAAAATTAAGGAATCGCAAAATTTGCAATTCCTTAATTTTGAGTTTTCTCCTTAAGAAATTGCAAATTACCACCAACTTAAAGTTGGTAATAATTTGCGATTTCTTTCACAAATGCACTTTTTGGCATTTGTGAAGGTGCCATGTGGCGCACATACATGCCCCTAGGGCATGTATGTGCGCCATATGCGCACACATGTCATTTCAGGGTTGCAACAGGGTGTCCTTAGGACACCCTTGCACCCTTGAAATTATTCTCAATTTGTGATTCTCAAATTTCGAATCGCAAATTGAAAATGACTTTCCATTCATTCCAAGGGCCTCCTGGCCCATAGGAATGAATGGGAAGGTATTCCTTAATTGCGATTTCGCAATTTGCTAATCGCAATTAAGGAATATTAAGAATTCGCAAAAGAATTGTGATTTATTACATACATCCTGTTTTGCAATTCTCTAATAGCGTTTCTCAAAAAATCGCTATTTGAGAATCGCAAACAGGGATTTTCATACATATGCCCCTTGGTTACAAGTTCAACTTTAAAAAATATAATATAGCTTTCCAGAGTTTCCTTTTCTTAGGAGAAGAACTCACGCTTGAGGGAAAGAAAATGAAGCTCTCATAGCTATATGAACCAATACATACTGATTTTTCCACAGCATGCTGGACATCAGTACACACAGATACACTCAGGTCACTACAATCTAACTTGCTTGAAACACGCCACTCGCATACCACAAACCTGGTCATTTGTAATTTTGCCAGGTGCAATTAGATTTACATACATTACTTTTAATAAGAGTGAAACAATTCCAATTGCATACAAATCGCATTTATATTCCAATGCAGAAATACATTTTGCTTCCACTGAAAAAATACTGACTGCAGTGCAGATGGCTATCCTTAATAAACGGTCACTTGCACAAGGGAAAAGCATTATTGTTGTTACTCCTGGGCCAGCCTTAGAGGCTGTTACAAAGGCTAGCGTGCCAAACGTAAAGCCCTCCATCCTAGATGGATACTATGGCCACATCCTTAATTGCTGTAGACTTTGGCTTTGACCCTTCTTTACAGACCCAAGAAGTGTTCCTGTATGACCATGTTTATCCAATGCCCTCATTTATTTTGCCTCTCGATCAGTATAAATGTAAAATTTACACTGATGGTTCAGCTCAACCTGCTAAAGGTTCTAAACAATGATATGGCATTCACTATTGTAATTGGTGTTATGTTGGATGGCGATTTCCAACCTTATAAAAACTTGCATGCACCACCTCAAAGGGGCAAGATGGTGACTAAGCAGTCAGCTGTGTAAAGCTCTCCACCCGTTCGGCCATATTGTTGTTTATCTGCTTTGTCTTATCCTTGAATGACCCACTATATGACCTCAGAATGATCCAACATGGTTTGGACCACTCAAACTGTCATTTGTCGATGACATTGTTTTCATTTTGTCTACTCACCTGGTGCCTCCCCTGCAGTACTCCGTACACGTCTTATATGCCAGACAGTTTTCCCAGTAGCTCTCATGCCTCCAGAGACCGCGAGAGGAGCCAAGACTCGAGACTCAGCGTACCTCTCCATCACAATGAATATCGAAAGCATATTGCAGTGTGCTGGAGTAACCACTGTAAACAAAGATGAGCACACCTCTGAGAAAACACGTGGTACTGGTGACTGGGAAAAGTCTATCCCAGCGACCCTTTTTGCTGTCAAACCTTCAGCTAAACAGCTCACTGTAATGGAAAATGAAAGTGTCACACACATGCTAAGTGGAACCGGCCGGTAGAGGACTCTGCATTTCCGGTCTGAGCATTGAGGCGAATCAACCCACTGGGGCTATTTTAAGTAATGTGGTAGGGTATCCAGGGGCTATGGAGGAGGCTACGGAGGGGGCATTAACTGGTGCATTACAGAGCCAGTCTATCTCCTTGTAGCAACACATGAAACAGATGTGATTGATGAAGGGGAAAACTCAGACTCTGATAGAATTAATGCTGCACCTCTAAGCTCAATATGTGTATAAACGGGGCTCAGGGGTAGAATCACCAGGGAGTGGATGGAGCGAATCAGCAGTCTAAAGTTGGAGGAAGAAGACTCTGACAGTAAAAATGTTAAATCAGGCACTCTACAGAAAAAGGACCTGCCCGATACAGTGGAGCAAAGGGAAAATACAGTTGTTATTTTATGGGACTATTCATTCTCTCCTGTACTTAGTGCTGATTGGACGGGCCCCCTGAGACATTGCAGATTACTCTTGCTGTTCATGAGAGCTCAGTAGAAGTATAGCTTACTGTAATTTACCACAGCATCATGGCACATAGGGAAGAGACTAGGGCAAGGAGCCATAGAACTTAAACGGCGTGACGCAAAATGTAGAGTTCCATTCGTCGTGTTGCCAAGTCATGCTCGGCATTTGCAGAATGGGTCAGTGAAGCCAAGATCTGAATTTCAACTCAAGAAAATGAGCTAACAGCTCAGAAAACTCTAACAGATACATTAAGATCTCAGAAGGGTGACACTCAATGGGAATTGGCAGATTTGGAGAATTGTCTCTGATGAAACAACCTTAGGGTTCTCGGAATTACGGAGGGAGCTGAAGGCTCAGATGCCTGGAAGTTTACAGCCGTACTGTTCACAGTAGCTTTTCCTGAGCTAATACAATAGTCCTGGGACTCTGAAGAACAGAGAGCTCAACGGTTCCCATTTAAACAATATGACCGTCCAGGACAAGCAGCCCTCAAACACATGGCTATTTTAATTTGTTTGAATAGCTTTTTAGCATGACAAGCTTCGTCTGATCTGACGAGTACAGACAGGAAAAGTTCTGGGAAGGGAAATTATTTCTTTGTCAGCCCAGATTACTGCCAAATGACAGTCAAAAACAGTTGGCTGTTCAAGCAATTTATTCCAATATTTTAGAGTAAAGGTGCACAGGTTTTTCTTCTCAACCCCACAAAGCTTTAAGTTATATATAAAGAGAAAGCGCATCTTTTTACCTCAAACTACAAGCAAAGGAATATTTGCACACCACTGTAATGTCTAAATGCTGAGTTATTCAAGGTTAAGTAGGGGCAAAGAGATTGACATGGCTGTTTTGTGGGAGGGCAAGAATATCATTCTATCATGTTGCTTTCATGTTTTTGTATATTTCCAGCTCACCCTCCTCCCTTTCTTTTATTTTAATTTTGTAAGGTTTTATATAGCGCGAACCAGACCCCAGAGGGTATCAGAGCGCTTTACTTTTTTTATCGTTGCATTACAGTTACAACAGTTATGAGAACATATTATGGTACAGTAAACAAAGCAATGTTGCTGGCATTTGTAGGAGGGAGGGGAGGAAGGAGCCATAGCAAGGAGACGAGGAGGTACTTTGTCCAATGTCCGGCTGGGTAGGTGATGGTCGAGGGGAAAACCAGGGCTAATCTCCTCTATAGCTGTCTAGCATCTCCACCGGGCTTCAGCCATGTTGCTCAGATCTCAGCGATCATGGAAAGCAGTTTAGAATAGATACATGAGCTACAGTTGCATAGTCAGGTAGCAGAAGTACATGTTCCCACTAGGGGCAGAGGTAAAAACGAATGGGGGGAGTAATCCAGAGAGGGAGCTGGGGCTGCAACTTAGGTTGCCGAGGGAGCGAAGGCAGATGCGGCCACCATGTTAAAGTCAGGCACAACGTGTCCATGCCTCTGTAGAACCCTGTGTAGGCCATGGTGTGCCCAAGACATTCAAGGAGCACACTCCTTAAGGGGGGCAAAGTGAGAGATAGCGAGTGTGGTGCTTCATGTACCAGTCATTCAGGGAGCACACTTCTTAAGGGGGGCAACGTTAGATATGGGTAGAGGTTAAACAGGGCTTCCGGAGATCTCCGACGGCATACAAACAGCCTCCTGATGATAGAGATGGCTGAAGATGAGACGACCAGGTGTCGCCATTTTGTGGTGGCTAAACCAGAAAGGCAGCTAAGGGGACGAGGACAAGCAGCTGGTCCAGCTGGTACCAAGGAAAAGACAGTTTGAACCACACTTAAAACGGATTGGGGGGCAGAAACGGAAGAGTTTGCTACTCGAAGTTCAGCAGGGGAGTAAGTGGGCTTGACTCTCCAAGGCCCGTCAATTGGATCAGAGCTGGAAAAGCTGTTGCAGGGTGAGCCCACCCCAAGTAGAAACAGGCTTGCAGTTCTGAGGCCCACACAGCATTGGATAGTTCACACAGGGAGTTAGCGCACCCGCAGGTCTGGGAGCGAAGTCCAGGAGGCTCCGACCTGCAGGGGAGAAGCATATTCCTGGGGTTCAGACATGTATGGGTGCCATGAGTTACTAGGGCTCGGACCTGCAGGGGAGCAGCGGAGTTCCTGGGTGCTCGGACCTGCAGCGGAGCAGAGCAGTTCATGAGGGCTCGGACCTGCAGGGGCGTAGCACAGTTCCTGCGGGCTCATACCTGCAGGAGAGCAGCACGGTTCAGAGGCATCCATTGCCCGGGCGCTTCACCGTTTAGTAATCAGGAGGCTCCCGGAGTACATCTACACAGGTATACCCAGCATCTTGAGGATAGGGGTGGAGGGGATGTTGTACATACTGCAAAAGAAGGCGAGCGGCCCGCTGGCTTAAGCAGTCAGGCAAAAAGTCAGGCAAACTGCAGGCAGGTGCCAGCCTGGACAAGCCCACAACGGGCAGCCAGACTCTGGGCAAGAAGCAAAGGACTCCACAGCAGCGAAGGAAGCAGCAAGGAAAAAGAGAAGCGCTGGTGATCTGGAGGCACTTGCAGCCTCTGGGCAGGTCGGAGGGGCAGCCAGGCCAGAGGCTGCAAAATGGCACCAGAAACAAACGGTGTTGGCATACATACTTGCCCTGCTGTATAAGGCGAGATGACGCTCCTCCGAGGGCGGAGCAGGAGGACAAACCATCCAGGTCCCGGCCAACGGCTCTAGTGAGGATCTCAGGGACACAGATCAACGGCAGCAGGCAGGGACTCGTCACTGGCTCTTCTGGTACTCGGGAGAAAATGTCGGGTTCCTGCAAATGCGGCTGCCCGAGGCCACCCGGTGGCCATCAGGAGGGCGGCACCGTAGTTACAGAGGGCCTCCCCCCCGACCTTCGTCTTTGCTTGGCCACTCACTCCTCTTGGGGCAGGAGGAGTCCCGGCAGGAATGGGGCTGGGCCAGTGACGTGCGTCCGGGGCGTTAGGCAGGGCGAGGTGTATTTAAGTTCCCCTCGCCATCTTAGGTGCCTCTTTGCCACCCCGGGCGCCTCTAGACGATACCAGGACGCTCTTTTGAACATTTATTTTCGGTGAGTGAGGGCCTAGCTGGCCGGTACCCCCCCTCTGCCTAGTCCCTCTTTGTGGAGGTTGAGCGGGGCTAGGCGGCCTGCTTAGAAAGCAGGCCGCTGTGGAGGTGGGGTGCCAAACTTCACAGAGTCCGCACAAGGGGTCCTTGGAGGCAGTGGTTGCGGGCGGGGTAGGCTGGCCCCCCCCCCCTTTGTGCGCTTCACTGTCTGGCAGCAGGGGGCTCATCGGGGTGGGCACGCCTTTTCGCGGCCCGGTACCCCGGGAGTGGCCTGCGTCGTTGTGAGGTTTGCCTCCAGCAGGGGGTCGGGTGGTTGGTCCCCGGCACCCGCCTCCCCCAATAATGCACCCACGCCCCCGCTACTCAGCAGTACGGCCGTCGCAGTTCTACCTTGGTGCGTGCGTGACCCGATGTGTGGGGGTGCCAAACTTCACTGAGTCCGCACAAGGGGTCCTTTACCCCGGGCGTGGCCTGCACCTCGTGGGGTGCACATCTAGGCGTGCATTTCCCCCACCTCCCCTGGAGGAGGGAGAGAGGTCGCTCTCGGTTGCCCGACAGTTCAAGCCGCTGCCCTCCCCCATCATTCATAGGCCCATTACACCTTGTGGCCAGCACAGCTGAAGCTTCAAAATGGCGGATGCCAACATGGTGGCTGACATTGGTGCCTATGTCGCCACTGCTCCTTGTGTTGCCACTGCTCCTTGTGTCGAGGGGGGGGGTTGCAAGGCCGTGATGTTGTCCGCGGTGAATGGAGAACAGGTGGGGCGAGTCACTGTCGTCTTGATGCGCCGCAATTGCTGGCTGTTGGGGGACCGCGCATCTGCCACGGGCCTGGCATCCGCGAGGAGCGGTCGCCTAGCTTCTGGAGCGCTGGCGGGCTGCTGCGGGACTCGTGCCTTGGGCTGGCTTGTTGTGCGGTGCTCCCCCGCTTGCTCCCGCTTTCATGCTGCCACTCGCATTCTAGGGGAGGGGGTGTAGGTTTCAGCACTGGCCGCACCATACACGTCCCCCCCCCCCCAAAAAAAATGCAACAGTCACGGGTCCGGCTCCGTGCTGGGGGCGCCCAGGCGTCCGTGTTGCTGGCCCTTTGGGCGGCCATTGTGTGTGGGCGAGCATCCCAGGACCCGGATGCCTTGTCGCGGTGGAGAATGCTTTGCCCACAGACCTCTCCTCTTCAGCGGGCCGCACTTTGCTAGCCCCAGGGCCCCGGCTCTGCATCTCGTATAGGGGGGTGGCGGCCTCACATCCCATGCTCGCGGTGTTGCCTGGCACGGGTTGATGGTTGGGGTATAGGAGGCGAGGGGTGCCCCGGCGTCGGCCAGATGAGTCAGTTGTTAGCGGCAACATGCGGGCTACAGCGAGCTTTATGCATGCCCCCCCCTCTCCGTCGCCTCGGCAATCCTGTCGGTGCTATGTACACGGCACTCCCGGTAGTGCCTTAGAATGATACCGGGGCAACCGGGATCAAGGAAAGTTTCGAGTTGTGCGGACGATCGCCGCTTTTCCCCCATGTTACGGCAAACGACAAGTCATTGGAAGCAATCGGCAGTTGCAGGCAAATTCAATGAAGGGAGCGGGGCGCCAACCTACAGGGTGGAAAGGGCCAGTCTGTATGGGACATGCAATGTTAATTATAGCTTGGAAATTGGTTGTGTGTGCTCATGGTCTCCTCTGTTTCAGGTTTAGAAGGAGGCGACGTGCTGGGCGTGCAGGGACACACAGTGCTTAACAAGGTTCAGGTAATGCTGGGGAAGTTGAGCCAAGGTTGTTGTTTGCAAAGAGGCCCTCAGGTGGCACCCAGTTACCTACCCCGCGAAACTGTTTGTATAGGGTGCATCCAGCAGGCCATGGCCGATTGCACAGTGGCACACCAGGTCTCAAGGTTGTATTCATGGATCCTTTTTACTTTCAGACCCTCCTCGTACCGAATCATTTGCATATGCACCCGCACAGCATTTTCGTGAGATACATTTTCAGAGGTATGTATCATTGCTCACGGGGCTAGCTCAAGGCGGCAGGAGAAGGGAGGGGTAGGGGTGATACACATTGGGGGGGGGGGTAGGCCTGTGGCTTGTGCCAGCAGCGAGGGGTAGTCCTTGCCCCAGGCCACACATCGCTATCCCTGTATCACTCTCACAGAGCCTTTCTTTTTCAGGATCCGAACTTGAAGTGACGAAATGGATAGCCAGGGATCCCTCGTTTTTCTCCCAGATGTCCCAAGTTGACGATTCTCAACCAGGACCTTCCCACAATGCACAAATGAAGGCACTCATGGACCTGATAAAGGCCAAAGGGGTGGCTTGGGCCAGGGAGCGGTTGAGTGCCAATGGTCTCGGGGATTCCGGGGTTGTCATGTCGCCACCAGCGGCGGAACCTGAGATAACAGAGGACACGGGGACCACGAGGTCCAAGAGATTGAAGAGGCCCACATGCAAGGACTTTACTGCGGAACCGGCTCCTGCCAAAAGCCGCACAACAGAGCCAGCCAGGAATGTGATAGTCCATGCAGCCGCATCCCCTCCCACCGTGGTCAGGGCTTCCCCCCCCAGGGCAGCGGTGGCCCCACCTACGAACTTTGCTACACATGAGAAGTTGGGTAAGCTCACCAACACCCTCACAGACTTTATGGCTGAGATTAGAGCAGGACTAAAGACAGCTGGTCAGCCAGCAGGCGGCGAAAATATGATTGCTGGGGGCGGGATAGGGGCACCAGCACCTGCTCCTTTGACCTCAGCAGAGGCAACTTTTACACAAGTGTGGGGCAGCCAAAATTCACAGGAAGGAACCGGCAGAAGCAGCGCTGCGGTTTCCCAGCTAGCAGTCCTACCGGCCCCTCCGGCCCCTGGCGAGCAGCAAAGCGTAGCGCGAGCACCTCTCACCACAGCATTGCCCCTCTGCCCCCGCCGTCCAGGCACCCCCGCGCTGCCTGCAGCGTCCACCCCGGTTTCAAGCACATCATCACCCGCCGTGTCCTCAGCGCCACAAATGTCCATGGCTCCCATGCTTTCAGGGAAGTGCTCTTTAGCTTGGCAGGTGCCCCAGGTGGCAAAGGAAGGCATTTGGCATAGGGAGTTTATTAATATTTTCTCCCTTCTCATGCTCTGGGCCGAAGGGGTGGACATCAGGAAGATGGGGGCTAAGGATGAGGAGAAGAAGGTACATTATCAGGCCTGGCCTGAGAAATCCATCAACACCTGGAGGCAGGCATTCTCTATCTTAGCCGCAGTCATTACAGAGCGTTTTCCAGAGCAAGCGCAGGGCCTGTTTCAGTACGCAAGCGTCATCACTGAGGAGGCAGAGTCATGCGGGTGCATGGGTTGGTACAGGTACGACTGCGAATTTAGGAAAAAGATGGCTGTTTGTCCCGAATTAGACTGGGATCAAATGGAGGTTAGGCTCTGGATGCAGCACATGGGCAAGGGTAAGGCGGAAGTCACTGCTAAAGCCAGCTCCGGTGATAAGAAATTGGAGGCAGGGAAGGGCCAGAGCCAGGAGAAAACAGGTCAGTTCAAACAGTCCTTTCGGGGGGGGCGAGGAGGAGGTGGCTCTAACAGGGGGGGCAAAAGTGGCTTTTTTGGAACCTGCAGGTTGTTCAATGCTGGGAACTGTATGTGGGGCAAGGCATGTAGATTCTCTCACACATGCAGCAAGTGCAGCGGCACCCATCCTGCCTCGTCATGCGACAAGCGGGATTCAGCTGGGGGCCAGCAGAGATAAGAAAAGTAACAGTCCCGACATTTCCTTTTCAGCCAATTTTCCATTGCCACCCGACCCGTCTCCTGCACCTCCACATGACCCTTTGTTTCAACTTAACATGGCCGCTACTACATCTGTTTGTTCCCTCCAATCAAAAGACCCTTCCCCAATTGTTATTCCCAACCTCCTGCCTCTCCTGAGGGTATATCCCAATGTGAAAGACAGGCAACATTGGCTGAAGGTTTTTTAGAAGGTTTTAAAATCCCTTACCTGGGGCCAAGGGTCAGTAGGGACGCTGAGAATTTGAAATCAGCTAGGGACCTCCCCGAGGTAGTGTCTGAGAAGATCCGAAAGGAATTGACTTTGGGGAGGGTCGCAGGCCCGTTCCACCTCCCCCCCCTCCCGGATTTAGTGGTATCTCCCTTGTGAGTGGTCCCTAAAAAAGAGCAGGGTGCGTTCAGGCACATCCATCACCTATCCTTCCCAGAGGGGGACTCTGTCAACTCTTGGATGGCGGAAGGGGCATGCTCTACCAGTATTTCTTTGACAAGTGGATGCCCATGGGTCAGGGCGGTGACTCACTACCTTGATGATTTCTTATTCATTGGGAGGGAAGGTACTGAGGAAGGCAGCGATGGGCTTTCATGCTTCATGGATCTGGCGAGACACCTGGGGGTGCCTTTGGCTCCAGACAAGACCGAGGGCCCAGCACAGGTTCTCACGTTTCTGGCCATCGAGCTAGCCACGGTTAATGGGGTATCAAGACTCCCTGCAGGGAAGGTGCAGGACCTGCAACGGGACATCCGGGATCTGCTGGGGAGGGACAAGGCACCGCTAGGGGTCATCCAGAGCCTCCTTGGCAAACTCAATTTCGCGGCACATGTCATTCCTGCGGGCCGTGTTTTTGCTAGGCTATTAGCTAGGGCAACAGCCAAAGTAGTCAAACGCCACCACTTCGTGAAATTGTCAGCAGGCTTGAAGCAGGATTTGAAAATGTGGGAGGAGTTCTTGGATGACTTCAATGGCACGGTCATTTGGAGGGCGCCTTGGGCTGACAGTCCTGAACTCAGCATGTTTACTGATGCTTCAGGCAGGGAGGGCTTTGGGGCAATTATGGGTGAACAATGGTGTGCGCAGGAATGGCCCAACGCCTGGCGCAAGCGTGACATCACCGCCAACATCACAGTGTTAGAGCTCTTTCCAATTGTCATTGCTCTGCACCTCTGGCCCGGCCCCCTGTCTGACAGAAAGGCCCTCTTTTGGTCGGACAACATGGCGGTCGTCCAAGCTATCAACGGACAAACAGCCAATTGCCCGTTGGTCCTCTGCCTGCTGAGGGAGCTAGCCAGAAGGAGCCTGCGCTGCAACATTGAGTTCAGGGTGCGACACATTCCTGGGGTCATTAACGTTGCAGCTGATGCTCTTTCTCGGTTCCAGTGGGACCGTTTCCGGGCGGCCTGCCCGCGAGCGAGAAAGGAGATGACCCCCTTCCCACCGGCACTCTGGCGCATCTTGGAATGGAGCAGGAACTGAGAGCAATGGGGGAGAGAGCATTGGCGCCAGGTACTAGGAAGCGTTATGGGAGGCACCTGGCAAATTTCCACGAGGCAGTCATAGGCATGGGCTTGGCGGGAGTACCTCTTGAAGACAGAGTACAGGCTTTCATTGTCTGGGCAAAGAACCAGGGCAAATCTCACTCTTGGGTTTGTGGCCATTTAGCCGCTGTTAGCAATGATGCCAAGCTGAAGGGTATGAGGGATCCAGCCCAGTCCTTTATCATCAGAGCAGCCCTGAAGGGTGGGCAAGGGACGAACCGAGGACACCGGACAATAGAGCCCCCATTGATTGTTGCACTCTGCAGTCCATGCTGGTTGCGTTACAAGCCGTGGCACATTCTCATTTCGAATCCTCTTTGTTTGCGGCAGCTTTCTGCCTAGCCTTCTTCAGAGCTTTTCATAGTAGCGAGCTGGTGGCACGTTCCAAGAGTGACATTTCAGGGATGCTCTGGGCCTGGATGACATCAGTGTAGACACAAACCTGACTATCACGCTCAGGAAGTCAAAGACGGATCAGGCAAGGAAAGGGTTTGTAATTGTGCTGGCTCCACTAGGGGACCAGATAGGTTGTCCAGTCTCAGCAGTCCGTGCCTACCTCGCACTTCGACCAACAGTGGCGGGTTACCTCCTCATGCATGCGGATCTAAGCCCGCTCACCTGGTACCAAATGGACAAAATTATGTTGGCATGTCTCTCCAGAGCAGGTTTTGCGAATAAGGGAAAGAAGTTCTCCAGCCATTCTTTTCTAATAGGGGCGGCCACTGCGGCTTCCTGTGCTGGCATGCCAGCGGCAAGCATACGAAAGGTTGGGTGCTGGGAATCCCTTTGTTATAAGCGTTACATCCGCCCATGAGGTACGGGTCGATGACAAGTTTGCAGTGATGATCTAAGTGATATATTTGTGTGCAGTGTTTGCTGTGTTGTACCATATGTGTTAGTAAAAGAACAAAAAGTGAATTGTGTCCTTTGTTTTGACAGGTTCAAGAGTGTGTGTTTTGGGGCATTCAACCGTCGCAAGGTTAGGCCGATGGGCAGCGATCAGGAACTAGATGCGCGGTTTCTCCAACACGAAGTGCGTGTGGCTGGGTTTCCCGGGCATGCGCTGGAACGGCCTTTTGCCTAGGCTCAAGGACTCCCTAACTGCAAGGGGTGCACCTCCCCATCATCTGGTCATCCACCTGGGGGGCAATGACATCACCAACCTGGGAAGGTCAGCGCTGCCCTTGGATCGCCCGTCAGATAACCCATCATGATTACATAATGTTGTATGTAATAAACCTGCAGCAAGTTTTTCCCAACATAACACTGGTGACTTGTGTGTTATTTGCGGGTTGGTTGGTATGTTGTGGGGAGGGGTGGTCCTGTTGCCATGATGTAACTATGCGGCTGCCCGAGGCCACCCGGTGGCCATCAGGAGGGCGGCACCGTAGTTATAGAGGGCCTCCCCCCTTCCCGCCCTCCGTCTTTGCTTGGCCACTCACTCCTCTTGGGGCAGGAGGAGTCCCGGCAGGAATGGGGCTGTGTCTTGTGTGTTATTTGCAGGTTGGTTGGTATGCTGTGGGGCGGGGGGGTCCTGTTGCCATGATGTAACTATGGCGCCTGCAGACGGGTCACCCACTATCTACCGGCGACCTCAATCCTCCGGCAGGCACTATGTCGGAGGAGCCAACAGCATCAAAAACCAAGGGTCATTACAGAGGGTAGCTGACTACAGCAGCAGCCTGGTCATTCAGCAGGAGATCAGCCGATCAGTGCTGGAGTCCAGGCAGTGTAGGTGCAGATTGGAGCAGAAGCAGTCATCGATCCAGGGGGTAAGTTGGATGTCCCTTTCAGCTTCAGCGGTATGCTTCGGTATGGCTGTGCAGTCCGGTCCAGAGGCAGGTGGGGGGAAAGGCTGTTGAGGCAGTTTTAACAGGGATAACAACCAAGTAGGTAATCCTTAAACCGGGAGCTCCTTAGGAGGGTCCTGCTTTGCGGACTGCTATTTAACAGCTAGTCATTATGGTCTATACAGGACTAAGGCCTGACCGGGGGCGTTAGAGGGCTATCCATCATGGTCCTAATGACGCAAAGGCTGGGCTTAGGGTGGGTGGCCCCACAGAAGGGGAAAGGAAGTGGTGGGGTCAGGGGGGTGCAAGTTCGGTTGGGGGGTTCGTGGGGCTTGGGGAGTTGGTGTTCTCAGTGAGCAAAATAAGCAATGTTATTATAAGGATGAAGCAAGACAATCCTTTCTGAGCTCATATACTCATACATATAGAAAATCAGATAAACACCAGTTTGGATGGGTGTCTTTAATCTCATATCCTAAATGTATTTGAAGGGACAGTCCTTGTTTTGTTAAGCTGGTAACTAAATGATGTTGAATAGGCTCCGTATACGCTCCATTAATATCTGTGGTCTTAATAACAGGGACAAAAGACATCGAGTAGCTCAGGAGTTAAAAGTAATGCAGCCTGATGTGGTCTGTATTCAAGAGACTCACATCACATAGGGGAAGCACAGAGTACTCCCAGAATTAGGCTACACCTTGCTAGCTTTCACACAGTAAACTACATTAACTGGAGGTGTGGCTATCCTCACAAAGCATAGTATGTACCACTAGCAGGACACTCGTTGATAAGTATGGGTGTTGAGTCATCGCGGAACGTGCTGTTGACGCAACCAGATTTGCAGTGTGCTCAGTATACGGCTCCAATATTGATGAAGCACAGATTTTGGATTTCCTAAATGTAGAACTTGCATCTTGGCCAATGCCTCTGGTTCTATATGGGAACTTTAATATTCATTTAGATTGGTCACTTACACAAATGAAGGGGAGCAGGTACATAGAGAGGAAACCCAAGGTATTAAGAGTTTGGCAGCGACTCTTATTGGACCATGAACTAATAGATGTCTGGATAAAATCAAGCCATCCTGACCCCACTTTTATTAATTATTCCTTTCCATACAATAAACTTGTTAGATTAGATCATTTTTTATATCCATGACTCATGAAGCTGAGGCATCGATAGAGACTTATGCTGGAGTCTCCTCTGACTATATTCCATTGATGTTAGAAATTTCATTAAGTGGACTCACTCCGCTGCTCCGATCCCTTTCTTTTGATAGAAAACTACTGCTGGATGTTGCATTTATAAACCACCTTAGACAATGGATAGTACAGTTTTTGCAGATCAGTTGTAATTCAGCTGCTAATGAGATTGTATGGGATGCCTTAAAGGCAGGCATCGGGGGGAAGTCCTCAATTTCAGTCTATATACAAAGAAGCAGCATATCCACGTGATACAGGGAATATATGAGGAACTTGGGAAGACTGAGCAGAAACTCGCACACTGTCTTCAAAAGAATCAGGAAATAACTCTGATACAAACAGAGGCTGCTTGCTGCGAGGCCAGAATTAATTTGTATTGGTAATAACCAGAAAGTTGGTAGTGGTGCTTCCCAAAAGGGAAAACCGCACATACACTAGCTATATTCAAGTATTCAGTAATACTGGGTTTACAATGTAAGATAAAGCATCTAATAGAGACGGAGTGCTACATAGACCACTGACTCTCACTACCAAGGGTGACTCTTGCCAATCAAAGAGCGGCAAATCTATACATGCAAAAAAAGGGGTCAAGAAGAGCACAATCCTAAGAACAAGTAGAAATAAGTGACTTGTTAATCACTGCAATTTAAATAGCAAATAGTAGCATATGTCTAATTCCAAGTGCCATGGAGTCTTCATGCTTGGACAGGATAACAGAACAAAAAGTTCATATTGTCAGTTCATTTATTCACAATTCTGTCATGAAAATAATTAATTCTTTAGAAATGAAAACGAGAAATCGAAAAATTGAAAGGGCCCCAAGAGGGGGAGGGGGGTGTGCTCAAAGGCTGTGTGAAAGATTATAAAGATAGTACACAGACTTAAACATACTGTACATATACACAATCAACAAGGAAATGCAAGTTATTCCAAAAAACCAAAACGGCCTACATCAATTAAGGCAAGTGTTGGGCAAATGTTTCAAAAGCGGCGGGGCATTCCACGGTCACATGTACAAATCAATCAAGTACTGGGAATGTGCCGGATGCCCCAGAGTGAGGAGGTGTCGACGTTTCGACCCCTATTTGTAGGATCAATTTAGTCCTTTGCCGGGGTCTTCATCAGGACCGTTGTAGTTGGGGAAGGGACGAGGAGGGGCCGTCCTATCTGAAAAATGAAAACCCATGTCAGGGGATGGAATATAAATTATTAAAAATTCTTGAATCAACAATCCCCAAGGTTGGCAACCATTTACACCTTGCCAAAGGTCCACAAAAACCTTGACCGCCCCCCTGGGCGACCAATAGTATCCGGGTGCGGCTCAATATTAGAGCCGCTATGTAAATACATAGACTTTTTTCTGAAGCCACTTGCCTTGAATACAAGAACCTACTTACGTGACACAACCCAAGTCATCCAACTAATTGATGAGAGACCTTTTGATCCTAACACTATGCTTTTGGTCACATGTGATATTATATCACTTTACACTAGCATCCCTCAACAAGAGGCCCTAGACGTAATGGAGGTTGCACTAAATCACAGATCAGCTCCCTTCCAGGTCCCAACGGAATTTATCATCGATCTACTGAATATAGCTATGAAGAAAAACTTCTTCATTTTCCAAGAGAAATTCTACATACAATCCAAGGGCGTAGCCATGGGCGCAACATTTGCACCCAACTTGGCCATAATCTATATGGATCACTTTGAGCAGGAATACGTTTTCTCATTGAATAACCCCTTTTCATCCATGCTGACCCTCTGGGTCAGATACATCGATGATGTCCTGTGCATATGGCAAGGAAACAGCGAGCAATTGAAGGAGTACCATATTTGGTTGAACCAACGGAACACCAATATCCAATTCACGCTTGAGTCGAGCAATAAATCAATACCTTTCCTTGACATCTCCATCTATGCCGAAAATGGACAGCTTCTTACAACTCTGTACAGGAAACCCACTGAAAGAAACTCTCTATTACAATATGGTAGCCACCATCCTAGAGGCCTCAGAGACAATCTTCCTGTGGGACAATTCCTGAAAATTAGAAGAAACTGTTCCTCTCGTACTGACTATCTTAAGGAATCAGAGATCCTCAAGGATCGCCTTGTGTCACGGGGGTATCCAACACGCATGGTGAGACGCGCGAGAAAACGAGCCTGGTATAATCCGAGGGAGAATTTGTTGAATCCTGAGGGTCGCATAGATCCTGAGATGAACCGGATGATTTGCGTCACCACCTTTACCACAAGGAGCAATGATGTCAAAAAAGTGATTAATAAGAATTGGTCTTTGATAGCTCAGGAAATTGATCAACCACAGCTACCTCTCCACTCTTTTAAACGATCTAGAAACATTCGAGACATGGTGGTCCATTCATACCTGGAACCGGAGAGCCCTCCGACACTCACTAGCCTATGGAGCTTACCACCTGTAATAGGTCACTTTAGATGCGGGACCTGTATCGCCTGCGAGACGACTATCCAGACCAAGACCTTCATCCATGGACAACAGACTTTCAGACTAAAACATCACACTAATTGCAACACCGACGGTGTGATTTACATAATAACATGCCCATGTAGTAAAGTATATGTGGGGCAAACCCAGCAGAAAATCAAATCTCGGATTTCTGCGCATTGCAGCAGATTACGTTGCAAGGTTCCAGGCGCCCCCCTGGTAGACCACTGGCAGACTGCTGGGCACTCCGTGAAAGATCTACGGTGGCTGGTAATCGAGAAAGTATCCTTAGGGAGGAGAGGCGGAAATCTAGCTGTGGCACTTAACGTACGAGAATGCAAATGGATGTCCCTCCTGGACTCCATCAAAAATGGCTTAAATGAACAGGACGGCAGCTTGGCACAGCTGGCCGCTCTGAGATGACAGACTAACTCACTGCCATATATAGGCCATACTGACAATCTCCACACACCCTATGGGTTTTCCCCACTCATTTAACTATTTGATACATGCAGGTAACTCGCCTACACCATCCTGCGAGACAGGTGCACGAGTAATTTCCTAAAAGGGTACGCAGCATATCAAGTGTTGACATGGAGTGTTTATACAATGTGATCTCATTCATTTTTCTTCAAAATTCCTACTGAATTGACATCTTTTTAATAAGTAATGATCCTGGTGCCCGCTCGCCTTCACTCCCTTGCATGGGCTGTGCGCGAGTCTTATTCCTCTGATAACTTCCTATATCTAAATGTGTAATTTCACCTTTATCCGCCCACATGGGTTGCATGCGAGCGCAATTTCTCTGAAAGATTTCTGTAAATATACGTGTGAGCTAAATATGTTAACTCGTTGTGAAAGGGCTGTTTTCTAGATTCCACATGTAATCGCTATTGTAAGCCACTGAGGGTGCCCACCACATCTGAGTCTTTCCTCTATTGTTTCAGTTTCACGCTACACCGTTAGCCCCGCCCCCCAAACTCCGCGTAGTGACTTGCGGAGTTGGTCTCTTAACGCGAGAAGCCCAGCTGCTTCGCGTAGCGGTGAACAGTGCTCGGTGACACGAATGCAGCAAGACGCTCTGCTGCCTCGCGCCCTGATTTTTGAGTAAGTGGGGAACCCTTAGGTCCCGCTCCTCTTTGCTTTTTGAGGACTCAATACCCAGTTACTTACGATCCCTTATGACTATTTTAGGATCCGATTGTGACCATACGGAGCCGATCGGCCGACCCAGCACTCAGCTCTCCAGTCCGTTAGGCACTGTACGGACCCCTTTAAGGTATGGACATTCGCGAATGTGGAGTCTGCTGGTCAGACTTTCGCGTTGCGCCTATGTTTTAATCAATGTGTCTATATTTTATATACACAGTTAATTGAACACAGCACAGCGCTTACGCCCTCCTGCAACTTTGCAGCCTAATATACTGAGGTACCCTTTTTGAACCGTTTTTAACTTAAATTAACTAAAATCAGCTCCCTCTGAGGCAACTCTGACTAACGTGAACTCCGTGGTTTTATTTAGACTTGCCCAGCAGTATAATTGTTTGAAACTGGCAGGCCTCACAGTTGATTTTTTCAGAGTGTGTTTTATTCCACCTCAGGTAATCGCTCATAGTTTCCTTTATTTGTCTACCTGCCCTTGCACTAAATTAACACATTTAGACCCCCCTCTGGATTCAAGAGCTCTGAGCCCAATATCACTATACGTACTGCTAATGGGCCCCCCTTTCTGAGCGGACACCATTAATCCATGGCTAATGTGCCCCTGATGTATTGTACTAATTAATTTACAAGCATGTTTATGGATTAATTACATATTCTGCTTCTGGTCCCCTTGTCCAGAGGTCCTACGACCCGGACTCCATGGCTTCAGTCTGTCTTCAACTAAGCCACCCCCCTGGTGTACAGTACTAAGACTGTTTGAATTTTTAATAATTTATATTCCATCCCCTGACATGGGTTTTCATTTTTCAGATAGGACGGCCCCTCCTCGTCCCTTCCCCAACTACAACGGTCCTGATGAAGACCCCGGCAAAGGACTAAATTGATCCTACAAATAGGGGTCGAAACGTCGACACCTCCTCACTCTGGGGCATCCGGCACATTCCCAGTACTTGATTGATTTGTACATGTGACCGTGGAATGCCCAGCCGCTTTTGAAACATTTGCCCAACACTTGCCTTAATTGATGTAGGCCGTTTTGGTTTTTTGGAATAACTTGCATTTCCTTGTTGATTGTGTATATGTACAGTATGTTTAAGTCTGTGTACTATCTTTATAATCTTTCACACAGCCTTTGAGCACACCCCCCCTCCCCCCTCCCCCTCTTGGGGCCCTTTCAATTTTTCGATTTCTCGTTTTCATTTCTAAATAATTGCAAACATTGCTTGAAATTGTTATCCTGTGTTGTTGAATAAATGACAACATCTTTTTCATTTGAGTACCATCTTAGTTCCCCTTGAATTTTTTATTGTTTGTGCATAAATTATTTTCCCTCCCACGGGGACCCCTCTATACATTTACTACTTGACGCCCAGGTCCCCGCGATTGCATGGGTTCTACCCCCCCTTTTATAATGAAAATAATTAAAGCATCAAACAGAAACAGCCAACACGTGTTCCGTCGGTACCACCAATCAGTACCATGACTTTCTCAAGGCTAAGCAGATGATAGTGACCGTAATGAGTCGAGGCTTTACGTGCAGAATACAATTATGACATGTAGTGTCATAGACCAAATTGTATGTAGTAGAGATGAGCACCGGAACACTGTCTCCTAAGAGTAGTCAGACCTCGGACACAATTGTCTTGAAGATGAAAGTCCTACCCCGTCTGATGTACCCAACTAAATTGAACATGTGGACTGGTGATAATCCACGCAATAAAATATAATTGAAGTAGCAAAATTGATATGTGATGTTATGAACTTGAGAAATGATAAGACAAGAGCCCCGACAAGGAATAAGAAGGACAGCAGCCACAAATAAGGAGCTGATGTCAGTCTGAGAATTTGAAATAGACAAGCCACAGGGTATCTACGGACTGATGCAAAGCCACAGAATATCTATAAGCTATAAATAAGCAAGAGGGTTCGCATGATAACGCGACCAAGAAATCCATCGCTCCGATCCCTTTCTTTTGATAGAAAACTACTGCTGGATGTTGCATTTATAAACCACATTAGACAATAGTTAGTATCGCTTTTGTAGATCAATCATAATTCAGCTGCTAATGCGATTATATGGGATGCCTTAAAGGCAGGTATCGGCGGGAAGTCCTCAATTTCAGTCTATATACACAGAAGCAGCATATCCACGTGATACAGGGAATATATGAGAAATTTTAGGAAGACTGAGAGAAACTCGCCCACTGTCTTCAAAAGAATCAGGAAACAACTTTGATGCAACCAAAGGCTGCTTGCTGCGAGGCCAGAAATAATTTGTATTGGTCTAAGGACATCTCCCGAAAATATCATTTGTACAAAAAGGAATGTTATGAATATGGCAAGGCCACAGGCAAATGTCTGGCAAGACGGATTAGGTGTGAAGAGTTTGAACGGGGGGATAGCCGAAATTAAGGATCCTCAGTTGTTGGACCCGGCCCTTTGGGCAGGTTCACCCCGAGACTTATTGCTTTTTCCTAGCCTGTTTCTGGAACCTGGTGGTGGTGATTTTAGGTCTCTGCGCACTTTTTCACTGTGGTACAGTGTAAAGTGCTTGAGCTCTCTGTGTACGTGTGGTGAGTGACCTGCCCTCCCAAAGGAATGAATGGGGAATATGTATGCCCATGGTAGTTCCTGATGTGTGGGGAGTGCAGGGGCGAGTTTGGTATGAGAGAACTCGTGAGACTGAATGCTGCGAAATGGTATATGCGGCATGAGTGTGTCTAGTCTAGAAGTGCCACTTTTAGAGGCTGGTGTGAGAAGTTGGCCCGATATGCAACGTTCGCTATTCTAGCGACCGCTATGTATCGTTCCAACGACCCTTATGGTGTTTGGTTGTAAGTCAACCTATAGACCAGCTATCCTAGTAGCGTGGATACGAGCAGTCTAAGGCTAAAGACTCGAGAGGGCGCGTTAAGCCAGCTGTTTACCACACATGTACCCCTTGAACACCCAGTGAAAGGACACCACACAAGTGTTATGAAAATAAACAGGATATTTATTAAGATTCACAACAGCCCTGGACTCTTTATGAGGACAGGGTACTAAGCACAAACCAAATCTTTTAGGAAAATACTTCAAGTGCACAATTAAAACAAGTGTCCGAGGACACGGAAAGTTTAAGGTCTCGGGCGGACCCGATAAGGCAAGTCGGAAGCGAGGGACTCGGGACCCTAGAGTAAAGAGGCTATGCAGGCACCGAAATGCCGAGTTACCTAGCCACGAGGGCTGCGGCTGCACAAGTCTTACAGGCGTCGGGGTCTTCGCTGACGAGCCAGGAGCCGGAAGAACAGGAGTTGCTGGCCGGCGACCAGTGATGAATAGTTCGTAGAGATCCAAGCCTGGATCAGAGATTGTTGATACCTGAAAGCAGAGGGGACCAAGTTCGTACTACTAGCCAGTAGTCAGAGGGTACCAGGATGGCACCGGTTGGCCGTCACCTCGACCAGGTGAGTGGGCGACGCTAGGCTCTGCAGTCTCACGGACCAGGAGGCGTTGTCGGCGACCACGGCGGAGGTGCGAGCTGTCCCACGAAGGATGATGCTGTCGGCGTCGCTGGGCCCAGGATGGGGCAACAAGCCTTGGCAGATCTCAGGGCCACGTGGTGGGCCTAAGATGGCGTCTTGAGTGGACCAGGAGGGTCCGGGGTGCTTCTCGCAAGGATGGAAGCAAGGGCCAGTCTGGAGCAACCAGACCAGCAGTGTTGATTGTCGGATGTCGTCACAGAAGGGCACAAGCCAGCGGCGAGTGACCAGACAACGTGCTGAGCAGCGAGCAGAAGGGCCCCACGCAGATCGTGGAGATGCTGGGAGACTGCACTTCGGTGCTAGAGCGGCTCAGGGTCGGGGCTTCTCGGACCCCAGAGCACTCACCAGGGAATCGCTTCGATGGTCGTGCTGGTTTAAGAGCGTGCAGGTTCTGATGATGGCCGGTCCCTCGAGGTTTCGTCGCACCCACAGATCACAGCTGAGCTGATGACGTGGGTAGAGGTCAGAGGTGCCAGGGAAGCCGGTTCTCGTCGAGCTGGGCCGTCGGATCCTTGAGGAAGGACTTGCAGCAAACCGCAGAGTTCTTAGATGGTGCCCGCTGATGCAGGGTGACTACTCCTTAGTCACAAGGGAGAAATCTTGAGAAGAGTCTTGAGTGTCCTTTCGTAGAAAGTAGTTCTTGATTCAAAGATGATCTGATTTGGAAGGGTCCCCGCTCCGGCCTTTATTCTAAAGAAAGGGGTGGGTACATGACTATGTCCGGCCCTAAGGGTGGGACCAGGAAGGGGGGTAGTTACACCCCTCTCCCCTGCCGGACTTTCCCCAGGCCAGGGCTGGCGCCCCTGGAACTGGTTCTGACCGGCAGATGCGTAGTGAGCACCGGGGTGCCACTCCGCAGTCACCTTCTCGCAAAAGCCCTACCTACCCAGAATACACAAACCCTGTCTGGGACGGTGCGAACACCGCCCTTGACAGGAAACCCTTTGTCCAAGCTCCCCTCACTGGAAGGACTCCCAGCAGCAGGAGGTCAGACTCGTGTCTGTGGTGGCAGCATCCATTTTGTGGAGCTGAGGCTTTAGTTAACTTTAACCGGGGTTCACAGTTACGTACATGTCGTGTCCCTCTAGAAGGGCGGAATGCTAACCTCGCCGCCAGAATTGGTGAGGGGGCAGCATCCCGATTCGTATGACACCTTACTCGACATGTCTTGATAACGCGACACCGAAATTACCGATGTGGGACGCGTTATCATGGAACAGCCATTGGGTCTTTGTTCCGCAAGCTGCAACCGGGCTCGGCTCGGGCCAGAACCTAGTTCACACGAGCCCACGCACTCTGCCTTCAGGATTGTCAAGGCCTGCCATAGGAGTGACTGATAGGAACTCGGGTGTCCATTGTATGGTTAGATATAGGGCTACTATATCTAAAGCAAAGTGTGATTACACGACTTCGCCCCAGCTGTCATGCAGCCAGTTGTGTCAAATTTAGGAGGCCAGCCAGGGGTGGCATAATACATGCTGCAGCCCCTGGCGGCCCTGGGTACACCTATGCCCTGCGTTACGGGGTCTGATAAGGTGGCCCAGTACCAATTGGTAAATGCACCTAGGGTACATATCGTAATTTAGAAAGAGAACAGCCAGGCTGTGGGTCTGATTGGCAGGCCCACAGCCAGAGAAAGTCGTAAACCAGTGAAACAAAAGCAAAAAATCTGGGTGATCATAGGATTGCAGACCCTACTCTCCTACATGACCCCCCCCCAAACGTCGGAACAATAAGCTAACCTTGACCAGGTGAGTCTTCTTGTTCTAAGTGGAAATATCTGGAGAGCCCATCGGCATTGCCATGATCAGTACCAGGTCTATGTTCCACTGTAAAGTCCATCCCCTGTAGGGAAATGGACCACCTAAGCAGTTTGGGGTTTTCACCCTTCATCTGATTTAGCCACAAGAGGGGCTTATGGTCGGTCTGAATCTTGAAGTGAGTGCCAAACAAGTATGGCCTCAGCTTCTTCAGGGCCCAAACCACAGCAAAGGCCTCCCTCTCAATAGCTGACCAATTCTTCTCTCTAGGGGTCAGCCTTCTGCTTATAAAAGCAATGGGCTGGTCTTGACCATCGAAATTCAGTTGAGAAAGAACAGCTCCCACACCCAACTCAGAAGCATCTGTTTGGACAATGAATGGCTTGGAGTAGTCCGGACTCTTGAGGATAGGCGCCGTGCACATGGCCTGCTTTAGGTCATCGAATGCTTTTTGACAGCTCGCTGTCCACTGAACCTTTTTTGGCATTTTCTTGCTTGTCAGTTCGTTTAATGGTGTCACGATGGAACCATAGTTCCTGACAACTTCCGGTAGTATCCAGTCAGGCCCAAGAAAGCTCGAACCTGAGTCTGGGTGGTTGGAGGAGCCCAGTCCCTGATTGACTGTATTTTGCTCTCCAGTGGCTGAACCTGGCCTCCACCTACAAGGTGGCCCAGGTATACAACCTGTGTCTGCCCTATCTGGCACTTGGTGGCCTTGATAGTGAGGCCTGCTGCTTGCAGAGCCTCTAACGCTTTCCGCAGGTGGACCAGGTGATCCTCCCAGGTGGAGCTAAAGACAGCGATATCGTCAAGATACGCCGCACAGAAGTCATCCAGCCCAGTAAGGACTTGATTCACCAACCTTTGGAAGGTGGCAGGTGCATTTTTCAGACCAAAGGGCATTACCACGAACTGATAATGCCCACGAGGGGTTGAAAATGCGGTTTTAGGCTTGGCGTCCTCAGCTAACCTGATTTGCCAATACCCAGCTGTCAGGTCAAACGTACTTAAGTAGTTGGCCGAAGCCAATCTATCGATAAGCTCGTCTGCCCTTGGTATTGGGTGGGCGTCAGTCTTAGTGACTGCATTGAGACCCCTGTAGTCTACGCAAAACCTCATCTCTCTCTTACCACCCTGGGTGTGAGGTTTCGGCACTAGCACTACGGGACTAGCCCAAGGGCTATTGAGGGTTCAATGACTCCCAGCTCCAACATTTTCTGCACTTCACTCTTGATGCAGTCTCTAACGTGATCAGGCTGCCGGTAGATTTTACTCTTAACGGGCAAGCTGTCGCCAGTGTCAACCTCATGGGTGCACCAATCGGTCTGGCTGGGTGTTAGAGAAAACATATGTCTGAAAGACTGAAGAACCTGTTTACAGTCTCTCTGTTGATGTTCGGAGAGGCTGCCACAAAAGACAACACCATCTACCGATCCATCGTCAGGATTCTGAGTGAGCAGGTCGGGGAGAGGGTCACTCTCCTCCTCCTGTCCCTCATCTAGGGCCATGAGCAAACTCATGTCCTTCCTGTCGACATATGCCTTGAGCCTGTTGACATGAAGCACCCTGTGGGGGCTCCGGGGAGTTCCCAGGTCGACCAGGTAGGTGACCTCTCCCTTTTTCTCCAGGATGGTGTAGGGCCCGGACCATTTGTCCTTGAGTGCTGCTGGGGCCACTGGCTCCAACACCCACACCTTCTGTCCGGGCTGGTAAACAGTCAAGACAGCCTTTTGGTCATGCCAAGCTTTCTGGAGTTCTTGGCTGGCCTTAAGGTTTTCAGATGCCTTCTCCATGTATTCAGCCATCCGCGAGCGGAGGCCAAGCACATAGTCCACTATGTTGGCTGCAGGCTTTTTGAGAGGTCTCTCCCATCCTTCCTTCACCAAACACAGGGGTCCTCTTACAGGATGCCCGTACAAAAGTTCAAAAGGGCTGTAGCCAACCCCTTTCTGTGGGACTTCTCTGTAGGCGAACAAGAGGCAGGGGATCAGGACGTCCCATCTACGCCGAAGCTTTTCAGGTAGTCCATGAATCATCCCTTTAAGGGTCCTGTTGAATCTCTCAACAAGCCCATTGCATTGTGGATGATAGGGTGTAGTGAACTTGTAGTTGACACCACATTCCTTCCACATAGCAGTTAAGTAGCTCGACATAAAGTTTGCACCTCTGTCGGAGACGACCTCCTTAGGGAAGCCCACTCTGGAGAATACTCCAACTAGGGCTCTTGCCACAACAGGTGCTGTAGTGGTCCTAAGGGGAATAGCTTCAGGATACCTGGTGGCATGATCCACTACCACCAGTATAAACTTGTGCCCTGAGGCTGTTGGTGGTTCCATGGGACCGACGATGTCGATCCCCACCCGTTCAAAGGGCACCCCCACCACAGGCATTGGTATAAGGGGGGCCTTTGTCGTGCCACCTGACTTACCACTGGCTTGGCAAGTGACACAGGAGCGGCAAAACTCCTTGGTATCTTCGTTCATATGAGGCCAGTGAAAGTGTGAGACAAGCCTGCCCCACGTTTTCGTCTGGCCTAAGTGACCTGCTAAGGGAATCTCGTGGGCCAAGGTAAGTAGGAAACCACGCTGAGACAAGGGTACAACCAGCCTCCTGGTCATGCCAGGCTTGGGGTCTCTTGACTCAGTGTACAGGAGTCCGTCTTCCCAGTATACCTTGTGGGTACCTGTGGCGTTCCCAGCAGCCTCAGCAGCAGCCTGCTGTCTGAGGGGTTCAAGAGAAGGGCAGTCTAACTGGTCCTTCCCTAGGTCTTCCCTTGAGGGTCCCCCTGAACCCAAGAATTCAACTTGATCAAGTTCGAACTCCCTAGGCTCAGTTTCCCTCAATTCTTGTAGGTCAGCCTCCTCTGAGACTTGATCCACGACCTGGGGTAAGGGGGAAGGCGCAGCCTTAACCCTACTGCTCTTTTTCTTGGGAGGTGTCTGGTCCATTGTTCCAGGATCCAGCACCTGTTCAGTGGGGCATTTCCTGACCTGTGACCTGGTCACAGCGAACACATGTGCTGGCAAACCTAACATTTCCATGTGAGTCCGGTGCTCCACTTCTGACCATTGTGATGACTCCAAATCATTGCCCAACAAACAATCCACTGGGAGGTCTGGACTAACTACAACCTTCTTTTTGCCAGTTACCCCTCCCCAGGAGAAAGCTACAATTGCCATACTGTGATTGGTAGTGACATTGCTTGCATTGGTCACCAGGAATTCTGTACCTGGCATGATCTGTCCAGGGTCCACAAAGTTAGGCGTCACCATGGTGACGCTGGCACAAGTGTCCCTATAGGCCTGAGCCATCTTTCCATTTATGAAAGGCGTCTGTCTGTATTTGCCCAAGGTATTGGGACTTATGTCAGGGGACACGTCCGCGTCCCCTGTACTGACAAGGACAGCCTGAGTGAGTGTGCCAACTAAGTTGTCACGCCCCTCAGAACCCAGGGTTAACCCTACTAAACCCTTGGGAGGCGCACTACCACTGCTGACTGTACTAGGGGGCACAGGTGCCTTAGGGGCTGCAGTGGCAGGAGTCTGCCCTCCTCCTTTCTTGGTGCACTCACTAAACCAGTGAGATTTACTTTTACAGTACTGGCACCATCTTTTGGATTGGCCTTCTTTCTTCTTTTGGGGAGCCTGACCCCCCCCCTCTTTGGGTTGTTGGGGACCTGTCGAAGACTTCTGGTCATTTTGTTCCCCCTTAGAATCTTTACCCTTTTGGTCTGCTTTCTTCTGACCACCTTGATTCTGGCCCTGGTTCTGTTTAACTCTCGTGCGAACCCATCTGTCTGCCTTCTTTCCCAATTCTTGGGGAGAGGTCAGATCCGAGTCGACAAGATGCTGATGCAACAACTGGTTCTGACAATTGTTTAAAATTTGTTCTCTCATCATCAAATTATACAATCCTTTGTAATCAGTAACCTTACTGCCCAGCAACCAGCCCTCAAAAGCCTTAGTGGCACAATCGACAAAGTCAGACCAGTCTTGAGACTGCGTTTTCTGGGTATCCCTGAACAGCACCCTGTACTGCTCAGTGGTTAGGCCGAACCCTTCAACGAGTGTATTTTTCAAGACTTGGTAATCGTTCGCATCCTCCACCCTTGTGGTGAGGAGCTTGTCTCTTCCTTTACCTTCAAAGGAGAGCCACAAGATAGCTGCCCACTGACTCTGGGGAACACCTTGCACAGTGCAGGCCCTCTCCAAAGCAGTAATCCATTTGTGGATGTCGTCCCCTTGTTTAAAGGGGGGCACTATCTTACCAAGGTGTTTCGTATCGAAACTCTTTTCCCTATTGCTGGGTACATTGCTGCCACCAGTGGGGACTACCCCACTTAACTGTTGCTCTCTCGCAAAGGCAAGCCTTTCTTTGGCCAGGGCAAGTTCTTCCCTTTCGATCCTCAGATTAGCTGCCCTTTCCTTAGCTTTGTACACTCTCCGCTGAGGGGACGTCATCCCTCTCTGAGAAGAGTTGCGAGAGCCATTGGTTTGAAGGGATCTGCCCGAGTCTCTTGACAGAGATCGGGCTCGTCCATTCCCAATGTTAAGCTGACCTGATAGTGGCCCCAGGGGTCCCCCAGTACCGCTATCATGTTTGCTTAAGTTGGACCAGCTTAGTCTGACGACTTCTACCTGTCCCTTATCTGCCTCATCCCCAGAGGGATCCTCATCCTCATCCTCCTCCACATTCTCATTCTCGGTTGAGAGGAGGATTAGGTCAGGGTCACCTCTGGTTCCCTCGAGGGGAGGCATGTCTCCTTCTGGATTAGAATGGCTAAGAAGCTTCTCAGCCTTTCTGGCATCATAAGTCTCGAGGAGACCAATCAGAAAGGAGGTGGTGGGGTTAGCCCCTTGCTTAATCTTCCTAGAGGTACATACTTGTCGTAACTCATGGAAGTTAAGCGCAGTATATCTTGAAGGGATGACCTGTGGAGGGTCAACTGACACAAGGGGAGACTCAGAGTTTCCTCCTTTGTCCGACATACTGCTTCTAGTGTGGTGTAAGTGATGCACCTACCTACACTATGTGTTTACCTACTGTTCCCTTGCTAAGAGTTGCAGCCAAGGTGTGCTAGGCCTTGAGGAGCTGCAACAGCTGGTTCAGTAGAACTCAGAGTATTCTAAGCTTTAGTTATATGTACTAACAGTACTTATGCGATCTTTCAACAAGATATTCTTAGGATACGTGTGGTAAAACAACAGCAAGCTCAAATCCCACCGCTGCCACCAATGTGAGAAGTTGGCCCGATATGCAACGTTCGCTATTCTAGCGACCGCTATGTATCGTTCCAACGACCCTTATGGTGTTTGGTTGTAAGTCAACCTATAGACCAGCTATCCTAGTAGCGTGGATACGAGCAGTCTAAGGCTAAAGACTCGAGAGGGCGCGTTAAGCCAGCTGTTTACCACACATGTACCCCTTGAACACCCAGTGAAAGGACATCACACAAGTGTTATGAAAATAAACAGGATATTTATTAAGATTCACAACAGCCCTGGACTCTTTATGAGGACAGGGTACTAAGCACAAACCAAATCTTTTAGGAAAATACTTCAAGTGCACAATTAAAACAAGTGTCCGAGGACACGGAAAGTTTAAGGTCTCGGGCGGACCCGATAAGGCAAGTCGGAAGCGAGGGACTCGGGACCCTAGAGTAAAGAGGCTATGCAGGCACCGAAATGCCGAGTTACCTAGCCACGAGGGCTGCGGCTGCACAAGTCTTACAGGCGTCGGGGTCTTCGCTGACGAGCCAGGAGCCGGAAGAACAGGAGTTGCTGGCCGGCGACCAGTGATGAATAGTTCGTAGAGATCCAAGCCTGGATCAGAGATTGTTGATACCTGAAAGCAGAGGGGACCAAGTTCGTACTACTAGCCAGTAGTCAGAGGGTACCAGGATGGCACCGGTTGGCCGTCACCTCGACCAGGTGAGTGGGCGACGCTAGGCTCTGCAGTCTCACGGACCAGGAGGCGTTGTCGGCGACCACGGCGGAGGTGCGAGCTGTCCCACGAAGGATGATGCTGTCGGCGTCGCTGGGCCCAGGATGGGGCAACAAGCCTTGGCAGATCTCAGGGCCACGTGGTGGGCCTAAGATGGCGTCTTGAGTGGACCAGGAGGGTCCGGGGTGCTTCTCGCAAGGATGGAAGCAAGGGCCAGTCTGGAGCAACCAGACCAGCAGTGTTGATTGTCGGATGTCGTCACAGAAGGGCACAAGCCAGCGGCGAGTGACCAGACAACGTGCTGAGCAGCGAGCAGAAGGGCCCCACGCAGATCGTGGAGATGCTGGGAGACTGCACTTCGGTGCTAGAGCGGCTCAGGGTCGGGGCTTCTCGGACCCCAGAGCACTCACCAGGGAATCGCTTCGATGGTCGTGCTGGTTTAAGAGCGTGCAGGTTCTGATGATGGCCGGTCCCTCGAGGTCTCGTCACAGCTGAGCTGATGACGTGGGTAGAGGTCAGAGGTGCCAGGGAAGCCGGTTCTCGTCGAGCTGGGCCGTCGGTTCCTTGAGGAAGGACTTGCAGCAAACCGCAGAGTTCTTAGATGGTGCCCGCTGATGCAGGGTGACTACTCCTTAGTCACAAGGGAGAAATCTTGAGAAGAGTCTTGAGTGTCCTTTCGTAGAAAGTAGTTCTTGATTCAAAGATGATCTGATTTGGAAGGGTCCCCGCTCCGGCCTTTATTCTAAAGAAAGGGGTGGGTACATGACTAGGTCCGGCCCTAAGGGTGGGACCAGGAAGGGGGGTAGTAACACCCCTCTCCCCTGCCGGACTTTCCCCAGGCCAGGGCTGGCGCCCCTGGAACTGGTTCTGACCGGCAGATGCGTAGTGAGCACCGGGGTGCCACTTCGCAGTCACCTTCTCGCAAAAGCCCTACCTACCCAGAATACACAAACCCTGTCTGGGACGGTGCGAACACCGCCCTTGACAGGAAACCCTTTGTCCAAGCTCCCCTCACTGGAAGGACTCCCAGCAGCAGGAGGTCAGACTCGTGTCTGTGGTGGCAGCATCCATTTTGTGGAGCTGAGGCTTTAGTTAACTTTAACCGGGGTTCACAGTTACGTACATGTCGTGTCCCTCTAGAAGGGCGGAATGCTAACCTCGTCGCCAGAATTGGTGAGGGGGCAGCATCCCGATTCGTATGACACCTTACTCGACATGTCTTGATAACGCGACACCGAAATTACCGATGTGGGACGCGTTATCATGGAACAGCCATTGGGTCTTTGTTCCGCAAGCTGCAACCGGGCTCGGCTCGGGCCAGAACCTAGTTCACACGAGCCCACGCACTCTGCCTTCAGGATTGTCAAGGCCTGCCATAGGAGTGACTGATAGGAACTCGGGTGTCCATTGTATGGTTAGATATAGGGCTACTATATCTAAAGCAAAGTGTGATTACACGACTTCGCCCCAGCTGTCATGCAGCCAGTTGTGTCAAATTTAGGAGGCCAGCCAGGGGTGGCATAATACATGCTGCAGCCCCTGGCGGCCCTGGGTACACCTATGCCCTGCGTTACGGGGTCTGATAAGGTGGCCCAGTACCAATTGGTAAATGCACCTAGGGTACATATCGTAATTTAGAAAGAGAACAGCCAGGCTGTGGGTCTGATTGGCAGGCCCACAGCCAGAGAAAGTCGTAAACCAGTGAAACAAAAGCAAAAAATCTGGGTGATCATAGGATTGCAGACCCTACTCTCCTACAGCTGGCATATTTGTGTAATTGGTGTCTGGTCGTGTGATTGGCTGGTGAGCCTGGTCCAGGAGTGTCTGGGCCTGCTTGTGGATTGACTGTCTGGTTTGAGGATGACAGGGGCTGGGGAGCCCCAGGAGGTTGTCTGAGTCAGCCCGTGGATGAAAGGCAGCATCTGCTGCCAGGGAAGTGGGAGGAGATTGCACCTGATAGTGAAGGGCTGTTCCTGCCTGACCACAATGCTGGCTCCACCTCCCGCTGGGCGACTGTCACCTCTGTCCCTGATACTGACAGGACTTCCCTATAACCAGTTCTAGCTGGTTCTCACACTCCCTACACAAAGACTTCAAAGGTTTTTCTGTGTATAAGAAGGGGCTGTGTCCCCTTCCAAAATGTTCTTGTTTCTAACTTGAATCTGCCAGGGGCATACTGCTGCTGGGGCTCAGGGGAATCCCTGAGCCCTGCCCAGCCCCTGGACTCCTGATGGACTTTCCTTCTCTGGGAGCTGCTGTGCTCCACTTATGTCCTGGACTATTGAAGTCCTGGATCCCTGAAGGACTTGGCTGGATTCATGGGCCTAGCGCTGGGGAAGCACTTTATCCTGCTTGTAGCGCTGAGAGCGCTCTATTTTCACTTGTAGCGCTGGGAGCGCTTTCTGTCTGACCTAGTGCTGGGAGCGCTGGAATTCTGACCTAGCTCCTGGGAGCGCTGTTTGTTTACAGCCGGAGCCCACCCGGCATTGGCCCCCAGATCGCTGTTCGGGCGAGTGCCTACCTCGCTGCATATTTAAATTGGAGAGGGAGCCCTCCCCTCGTGTGCCCTCACCTCACCGCCGCTGCCCGGGGCCAGGAATATCCCTAAAAGTTGCCGAAAGCGGAGGCTGCAGAGCCGAAAATCGGAGCCGCCGCGCTCTCATTGGCTGAGAGAGCCGAGCCCCCTCACCAACGCCGCGACGGGATAGGCCCGTGCGGCGCAGCGTCATGGCCCTTGTTGTGCCGTGATTGGAGGAAGAGAGGAGGCTTGTCATCGGAGCCGCGACGGGATTGGCTGGTCGAGGCCGGCCCGGGGAAGGAGGAAGAGTGATGCGGCTGGTCTGCAGGGCTCCCGTGAGCGGAGGGAGCCCTGCAGCGAGAGGAGCGGCCTGCAGAGATGAGCGGAGGGGGCGCGAGGCACATTGCCGGTGCCTGCCCCCACATTGAGGCTCCCCGACTGGAGGGAGAGCCCCGAGGAGGAGAACCGGCGATCGTCTGACTGACCGGGGAGTGGGGCAGGAGAAAGGGAGGGGCGCCGGAACACATTGTCGGTGTCCGCCCCCCCCCCCCCCAGTAGCACGAGCTCGCGGTCCGTGTCAGAGGGAAGCCATGAGGGCTTCAAGGGCGGCCCCAGTTGGCAGTGGGTCGCCCCAACGTGAGTCAAGCCATGAGGGCTTCAAGGGTGGCCCCGGTTGGCAGTGGGTCGCCCCAACGTGTGTAGAGCCATGAGAGGCACAGGGCCCACATCGTTATTTAGAGCCCAGTGAGGCTCTTGAGGGCAGTGGTATTTACGAGCCCAGCGAGGCTCGAGGGGCCATGTTTTCAGAGCCTGTGTGGCTCCGTGTGGCGCAGTTGTTGTTCAAGGGCTACTGAGAGCCCATGCCACAGATTTGACTTCTCAGCTGCCCAGCAATTAGTGGGCAGCTGCACCGTTTAGGCGCAATTTCAGGAGAGAGTCCCTGTGTGGGACAGAGAAGGCACAGTGGTGCCAGGCCTTCACAGCTGCGCAGCACTTAGTGCCAGCTGCTACATTTAGGCTTTCTTTTCTTGAGACTGGCGCTGCATGGCATGGCTCCCCGACTGGAGGGAGAGCCCCGAGGAGGAGAACCGGCGATCGTCTGACCGACCGGTGAGTGGGGCAGGAGAAAGGGAGGGGCGCCGGAACACATTGTCGGTGTCCGCCCCTCCCCCCCAGTAGCACAAGCTCGCGGTCCGTGTCAGAGGGAAGCCATGAGGGCTTCAAGGGCGGCCCCAGTTGGCAGTGGGTCGCCCCAACGTGAGTCAAGCCATGAGGGCTTCAAGGGTGGCCCCGGTTGGCAGTGGGTCGCCCCAACGTGTGTAGAGCCATGAGAGGCTCAGGGCCCACATCGTTATTTAGAGCCCAGTGAGGCTCTTGAGGGCAGTGGTATTTACGAGCCCAGCGAGGCTCGAGGGGCCATGTTTTCAGAGCCTGTGTGGCTCCGTGTGGCGCAGTTGATGTTCAAGGGCTACTGAGAGCCCATGCCACAGATTTGACTTCTCAGCTGCCCAGCAATTAGTGGGCAGCTGCACCGTTTAGGCGCAATTTCAGGAGAGAGTCCCTGTGTGGGACAGAGAAGGCACAGTGGTGCCAGGCCTTCACACCTGCGCAGCACTTAGTACCAGCTGCTACATTTAGGCTTTCTTTTCTTGAGACTGGCGCTGCATGGCAGCGCACCCTGACATTGAGACCCAGGGCGTCTGAGCCCCAACAAGGCCAGTTGGCCTAGGGACTGACACATGTGGTGGCTTATGTAAGTTATGCGCAATGTGATTTCTATGTTTTTAATAGTAATTGCCTACTGTGTGTTTTTGCGCTATTGTGCTGTTCTGGCACCTCTGAATGTTTTTAGGCATCATGTGTCTTTCTTTCCATGCGCTGCACCTCTGAATGTTTTAGGCATCACGTGTCTTCTTGCGCTGCACCCCTGAATGTATTTTATTGCATCATGTGCTTTATTCTCAACACCTCTGAATGTTTTAGGCATTATGTGTTTCTCTTTATTACTCCTCTGAATGTGTTTCATGCATCATGGGTAATGTGTTCTGTTATACCCCTAAATGTATGTTATTCTTAGGTGGTTGTACTTTTTAGTACAGGTGGTCCTAGTAAGGTCCTGGTTCCTGTTACCAGTGGATACTGGTTGTGATCTTTTTGATTACCATTTTATGTTTATTATTCCTTATTCTAAAAGTGCTATATCTGATTCTGACAGTGGCCCATGTGGCCCTGTCTTGTAAATAATCCCTTATGAATGTTGCCCGTGCCAGTTGGCACAATGTACATGTGTGATTTTTATCTGATATGTGTTTTGACAATACAAACGTTATTTTATAATAACCTTGTGTGGAGTTCCTTTTGTAGTGTGCCTAGTATGTTGTTGCGTTTGTGCGCTGGCGCAAATGCTTTACACATCTCCTCCGAGTTTAGCCTTACTGCTTGTGCCAAGCTACCAAGGGGGTGAGCAGGGGTTATCTTGGCGTGTGACTACCTTGCCCTGACTAGAATGGTGGTTTCTGCCTGGCTTTGGCGTCAGCCTTAGCCTACCAGAAATAGCCAGTTCTAACATCAGTTAGATTAGTTGAGACACCTTCCGAGATCCTCAGTTTTCAGGCCATTCAATGCAGAATTGTATACAGAGGGATCAGTAAATGGTAACTCTGGCTATGATCTATTGTTACAAGACCTATATATAATGAGGCTTAGCAGCGAGGATCGCGTCCTCCTTGATGCTCCTTCTACCCAGGAGGAGCTTTTGGACTCTGTCAACTCACTATCAATGGGTAAGGCTGCCGGTCCTGACAAGCTCTCTGTAGAGTTTTATAAAACCTTATTCCAGGAATTAAGCAAAGATATGATGATAACTTTCCAGGAGGCACCAGAGGGCCAGGCTCCATTATCTTGGGATTTGGCTAATATTGTCATCTCTAGAAAGAGGAATAAACCATCTATATTACCGGGGTCACATAGACACATCTCCCTACTGAATTACAATGGTAAAATTCTATACAAAGATTCTGTCTATGCGCCTAAATAGGGTCATTACGCCTCTTGTTTCACACTGGCAGTATGGCATTATCACTGGAAGAGGCAAGGTCAATCATATAAGTAGGGTTGTTATGTTATTTGATTTGGCTAATGTACATCAAGCTCCAATGGGATCAATTTAACTTGATGCTGAAAAAGCATTTGACTGTGTCTCCTGGGAGTTTTTATGGGCAATCATGTGCTGACAAAGTTTTGTAACTGGTTTTATAACAACAATAAGGACTATGTATTAAGCATGGGCAGAAAATCTGTTCCGCTCGCGGATTTTGCGGATTTTCGTTAATTCTCAATCCGCGAGATTCGCGAATTTCCCGCAAAATCCGCGAGCGGAACGGATTGGGTCAAAAGTTCAAGCTGACTTTTGTAACTCTTTTAGAATGGCGCCGGGAAGCTGCCAGAGCCATTCTAAAATAGTTACAAAAGTCAGCTTCAACAGGAAGCTCTAATAGATAAAGTAAAGCAGGTGCTCGAGTTGAAGCTCAAATTCAGTTACACAATCATTAATCACCCCAAACTTGGGGTGATTAATGATTGTGTAACTTAATTTGACCTTCAAGCACCTGCTTTACTTTATCTATTAGTGCTTCCTGTTGAAGCTTTTTGTAGCTATTTTAAAATGGCGCTGGCAGCTTGCCGGCGCCATTCTAAGTGGGGCTGAGGGCAGAAGGGCACAAAAGTGGGACAGAGGGCAGAAGGGGACAAAAAATGAGTGGGTGGCAGTGATTAACCAGGCAAAAAAAAACCCTGCGAACACGCAAAGCGCCCCGCGAACACCCGCGAACACGCAAAGCGCCCCACGAACACCAGCGAACACGCAAAAATATAAAAATCCGCAAATTTGCACGAATTCGCAAATTTTGCGGATCGCGAATTTGCAAATCCACAAATTCGCGGATCGCAAATTCGCCCATGCATACTATGTATAGAACACCTTCTGCCATAATTTGTGCAATGGGCTTAGAATCAAATATAGTATCCATTCTCAGGGTGACAAGAAAGGTTGTCATGTTTGCTTTGCATATCTCAACCCATTTTTACCCATGCTGGAACGCAGTTCTACTATTAAATATGTTCGATGAGACATGAGGAATATCGTGTGCTAGTTTATGCTGATGATGTGGCCATTGTCACTCCAGAAGAGGCATTGGCAGTGTTGGAAATTGAGCGGTTCGATCATCAGTTTGGACAATTCTCCAGGTATAAATAAATATACCCAAAGCCCAGATTATTTGCATCAACCAAGCTCTTTTTGATGATCAAATGATTACTGAGGAAGCAGTAAATTTAGGGATTAAAGTCAGAGCTTGCTTGGAACAAATGGTAGCTTCTAATTGGTCTTCTCTCCTTGATAAAATAAAAAGCGAGCTTGATAGAATTGAAAGTTTGTATCTCTTGCTGGTCGGAAGATGCAATGTTTTAAAAATGATGGTCTTGCCTAAAGTACTCTATTTCTTTAGGTCAGTACCTTTGGAGCTCGGTACAGTCCAGCTGTAGGAATTACAATCGATTTGTGCTATTTTTATTTGGAGCCAGAAGAAACCTCAAAGAGCAATGAAATACATGCCTTTACCCAGAAAATAGGGGAATGTATAATTCCTAACTTCAAATTTTATTACTGGACCTGTGTCCTACAGCAAATACAGATTTTACTTGCAGAAGCTCCATCTATATACCAAATGCTAGAAATGGGGAGAAGATTATAATTTCAATTATTCTGAGGGCACAACATTAAGAAACTATCTTCAATCTGTATTATACCCCAGCAAAAACATTTAAATGGAGAGGGTCAACTGATGGCACATGTACTCATAGTGGGGCTGAACAAGTGGAAATCCTTCATATATTCTTCATGTGTCCTAAGTTAAGACAGCTAATTGGGGAATGGAAGCTTTCGTAGCCGATATAATTGGTACTATAATCACCATTACACCCTTAATGATGCTCTAGCTCTGCTTGATGAGTCACTGACTAACCGGGCAGTGAGGCAAGGCAGGTATCTGATCTTTAAGCAACTGCTGTGGCCCGGTTATGCATTGCCTCACTTACACTGCAGAGAGAGCCTCCGTCCTATGAAATACAGAGAGCTAGACTCTTTGCCATTTGTAACCTCAAGTGAAGCCCCTACTCCCTCAAGGGGCCCATGAAGCGCAAACTCAGAGAAAATGTCAGGGGACTTTGCGGTAATTGTCTCGGATCTTCTTCACCTCCATATGTTAGCACTCTTTTCTAGCCTGAGATTGGGATTAGATACATTGTTATACATTGCTTTTTTTTAGATTTGGTCACCGGCTCATCGGCTCTCTTTCTTCTCTAATAAAATCAGGTGGTATACTGCCACTTCCAACTAAGAGGGTTGAGATTTAAGAGCTTTTTAGCATTTTTACTGTATACTTTGTTAAGCCACTAACACTTTAATTCATTATTGTAAAATTGCCAAGGCCTATGCTGTTTGAATGGGATCTATATCTTTTTTTTTACTCCCCACTCTTCTTTCCGGATTTCCTACTGCATGAATGAGTAAGATTTGCTGTTCTAATTTAAATGTATATATTAGGTTATTTTAGTCTTACTTCATGTTGAAGTCTTTGTATAACTTTGTTGCTAATTAGCTCAAATACAAATTGTATTAAAAAAAACGTGCATGCAGTCTTTTGGTGACTGCACTGCGATATCGACTGAACTGAATGCTTTGCTTCTTGCACTAGAACATACGGAGTCTGAATTTCCCACACTTATCGCGTGTGATTCGAATTACTGAATACAGTATTTTAATGATAAATTTAAATTATTGGCAACAAAACGGATTCAAAGATTGTAAACGTAACACGATCAAGCATAAGGCGCTTTGAATAAAAGTGGCAGACCTCAAAGGCTGCTTTCAACAGACTCATGCAATACATAGGTTGAGTGACCAGCATGTGGGGGCCCATGCTTTATGTACTTCTTTGGTTGATGAAACAGCCAACTCTGCAGTCGCCACAGTTGCAGTAACAGCAATTACTCGTTCTAAAAATAGAAAAGATAGTGATATATTGGCTGCCTTTACTGCAAATAAAAATGACACACCTTTACGTAAGGGATTTCCTTCTAAATATTCTTATCACTTGAATGAACAGAACAACACTTTTGTTACACTTCCAGGGATTGGCGATCGTTTGATTCCCAACCAAGATTGAAGACTTGCTTTAGTTATAGCAGCACATGAGGGTGATTCTTTGACCCATGCTGGGGTGGTGGCCTCAATCTTGCTGCTACAACAGCATTTTTGGTGGCACAACTTATATCAACAGGCCAAGAAATAGTTCCAGTGTTGCTATCAACAAATTAAAGCTTCCACCATGGCTTGCCCACGGCAGAGGCATCTGTTGATCTACAATAACCTTTTCGGCCAAATATTTGGATCACTGTGGTGCATTAATTTCAGACACTGTGTTCAAATTTATTTTGGTTGCAGTGTAGTCTTGCTCTAGGTTCTTCTGGGTTTGGCCACAGTGCTCTGCTGACGCTCTAATTGTTATTTAAGGTCTGCAAGTTTTCGTCGGAACACATGAATACAGTACATTGCACTCAGACCGGGCCCAGCGTTCGTGTCAAAAGCGTACCAGGATTCTATGGTATCCCTAGCTATACAGGTGCAATATTCATCTACATATAGGCCAGAGGGCAATTCTGTAGTAGAAAGAAAGAACTGTGACTTAAAGAAGTCCTTAACAGCTAGAGTATTAGGCACTGGGCGTAGTTTGAGCCATAACCAATACGGGTTTCAAGGAGCAGTAAATAACCTATCAAAAAGATCTCCGGGTTGGTGGACCCCATATGAAGTACTTTTTGGCATCCGATCCCGGCCTTGATGGTCCATATATTGTGATGGCTGCCACAACCTTTGATGTAGATATTCGTTGTGCTAGTATTTATAGGTAAGATGGACCCCCCGAATATATGAATATAATAATTCCAAGGTCAGGGAAAAACACTTTATGAAAGATAACAACCTAGGCAATTCAAAGCTTAAGGCACATGGAACAGTGACAAAGGAGAAAAAATTACTAAATAAATCCAAAAGGAATCAGTGACTTAAATTTTATTAACAAGATAGATAAAAACTATTAAAAAGTTGGTTCTCAAATGTTATTAGCCAACTACAAATTAATTAAACCATCAATACATGAAATCACAATATAATTAAAAAATCACAATTAAAATTGAAAGAATGAAAAGAGAAAAGAAGAGGTTGAAAAGGAAAAGATAGAAGTGGCAAAAAGGATTTTCTTGACGCGCGTTTCGGCGACAAACGCCTTCTTCTGGAGTAGCCAGAGGTGATTGCCTTTGCAATATTCCAAAGGTAGCGATTATATTTGATGAATACAGAAATAAAGTGTATTAAAAGTTTAGATAATTTTAGCCAGATTATTTTAGATAGGCTTCAGTCTGACGAAAACAATGCTTCGTATCCGGGAACTTTTTTTCCCCTCTGGAGGATCCTTTCTTCAAGATAGAATCTTCTAGTGATATGGATAGTCGAAGAACTCCAGGTCGCAAAAGGTGTATAATAGGATAAAGTGTTCTGTTTTAAAATTGGTCAAGACGTCGTGAGGAAGGCTAGCCTCCGAATATGAGGTACAATTTTCGGCTTCACACGATTTTTAGAATATAGCCGAGCAGACCAGGAGTGATGCAACCGCGAGCTGACTCGTAGCCGTGATTGTAGAAAGCCAACCAATCACCGCTACGAGTCAGCATACTCGAAGGCTTGACCAATTTTAAGACAGAACACTTTATCCTATTATACCTTTTGCGACCAGGAGTTCTTCGACTATCCATATCACTAGAAGAATCTATCTTGAAGAAAGGATCCTCCAGAGGGGAAAAAAAAAGAAGGCGCTGGTCGCCGAAACTCGCGTCAAGAAAATCCTTTTTGCCACTTCTATCTTTTCCTTTTCACCCTCTTCTTTTCTCTTTTCATTCATTCAATTTTAATTGTGATTTTTTAATTATATTGTGATTTCATGTATTGATGGTTTGATTAATTTGTAGTTGGCTAATAACATTTGAGAACCAACTTTTTAATAGTTTTTTATCTATCTTGTTAATAAAATTTAAGTCACTGATTTCTTTTGGATTTATTTAGTAATTTTTTCTCCTTTGTCACTGTTCCATGAGCCTTAAGCATTGAATTGCCTAGGTTGTTATCTTTCATAAAAAGATATTCGTTGTGCTGTCTTACAGGATCTACAAAAATTCTATGACACTCAATCAAGTGAACACTTGAAAACATTTCCCTCTTTGAGTATGGCTGTGAAACCTGGACTTTCCGGCTAGATTCCAAAAATTGGTGATCTCGTTAGAGAAAATATGGCAATTTAAAAGGAATGTGGGCTATCATACTGAGCACCTGTGCCTGACCTTGGCATCCAAGGCTCAAGAACTGTGTTCCTGCCTCCCTTCAAGGTACTAAAGACAACACTTTGGGGCCCATTAGGATGGCGGGCAGATGGCCCCCCCAGGCTGGCGGTAGCCACCGCCAGCCTGGCGGGGTAAATCCGCCCGCCATCCTCACCTAATTGACCCTCCGCCATATTAGGATGGTGGGGGGACCGCGGTGGACGGAAAGACCGACCGCCGCTTTTCTGCCCCGGTCGGGTGTCTATTGGACACCGCCATCCATATTAACATGGGCCACTTTAGATGCCTTTCCGTGGCTGCATGCAGTCTTCACATTGGGGGCCGCCTGTGGGCCCCAAGAGTGAAGGAGGGGTGGGGGGTGCACACGGGGGGTACCTGTGGTACACCCCTGCATTTTCTAAAACAAAGCAGCAGGCACCATGCAGTGCCTGCCACTTTGTGTATGCAAAGCCTATTTGCAGTTTTAGCATTGTGGTGGGCAGTGCTGAGAGCACCGCCCACCACAATGCTAGAAATGCAGGATGCGCCCGCCATCCTAATGACCCCCTTTGTCTCCATTGAACATGTCAAACTATACCATACAGCATATTCTACATAGTAGGCCATGAGTGGTCTGTGCTATTACACAGACTTTCCTCCGAAGCTAGTAAATACCACCAAAGCTGTTCCTCCCCAGCTGGAGGGGAGCAGGGGGAGAATGAGTCCATTACCAGCAACATAACAGAAGTGAGTACTGTTCTTACTATTGGGTCTTCTGAAGCTGATGTGGTTTAAACGGATCTACCATCTGTGGATTTACCACTTTAGGATTTTTCAAATCCTGCTACAGAACAGAAACCTCCTGGTTTTCAACTTAGTGATTCTGGGTATTATGTTGATCAAGATGACTTTTCTTCAGACAGTTCTTCTCTTTGAACTACTCACAACTTGTGTTTTCATTTCATGGTTGAAATGCATTAATCTGGTACCACCTTGGATATATGTTTACATCACATTTCCATTCGTTTTTCTCTTTATGTGGATTGGATTTGTGACTTTTTTTCCAGTTGACTAATGGCCAATACCTCCCAGAACGTTCTACCCCAGAACGTTCTGCCCCAGAACTGATGATCGATGGGTTGTTGGCCCCACATTTTTCTTCCCATAAACTGAAAAGAGACTTGTCCCTTGTGAACATTTCAGTCATTCCAGTAACTTATGAAATTGTGTAGAATAAAGTTCACGACATATTTGGGACTGCGGAGATCTTGCAGATTCTATATGTGTTCAAAGTTTCTATGAGGAATGTAATTACACTTGGGTTACATCCAGATGATTGGGATGTTGAAACTGTAAATTCTATGCTCTTAGAGCTGGATTATTAAACTGTTTTCGAATCAGAAGATTGTAACTCAATTCTGCTAATTACCTGTTCTGTTATCACCATTACAGCCATCATTTCCTGGTTAGTGTTCAACGTACAACTTTTAATTATATACAGTTGGAATATCGTCTGACTCCCCCAAAACGGAGCTTCAAAACGTATAAAGATAAATTCAAATATTTTACAGGATATGACACTTCAGATCCTACTTCATACTTTTTTAAATAAGTTCCTACCCCACTAAAAAATATTTGCTTACACAAACTAAGCTAATATACCCAGCTTCATTTGTCAACCAGTGAGCCCTTAAAGGCTATGATTATTGCAAGGACACAAATGAACCAAAATCGATTTGGGGAACTAAACCATGGCAACTTCAGGGGACAGAAACCTTGCTTCGAGCATGTTTAATCCCAACACAAATGATGTTCCTCAATGACACCGTAGAGCAGACTACATGTCTGGGACTGGCAAAAATCAAAGACATTGCCTGTTTTGATAATTGTCAGAGTTTGACAAATTATGCTGAGGAACAACTTAATAGTATGGTACAGAATGGTACATTTAATTCCAGAGTTTCAGGGCCTCATGGGTGGTTAATGGGGCCCGAAGACATGAATGTTTGCCATGATTGCTTCTTGAATTCCTCAACTGGGTTTAAATCCAGCAGATTTAACCTCCAATATTGTAATTTACTACATTGAGGCCATGTCACCAGCTATTCAGTGAGAAAATTGTGTCAACAATGGCTGGTACATTCCACACTATCTGCAAAAACAACATCTTTCTCTCCCGTCCAAGGACATGGACTTTTACATTTTTTTATTAGGTTCTCAAACCCCAGGTTCTAAAAGATTTATTTATGCTACATATAATGAAATCTGGAAATTGTCCCAGATGGAAGCTGCCCCACATTGAAGAGTGCTTGTGGATAATAGTATTAATACGCTTCTTTATAATTTGAATTACATTGTGTAGTCTGTTATTGATATTATGCAAAGTTACATATCAGCATTATATCATGAGCAGAGTCATCCTAGATCTATCATGCAGTTTAGCTGGACACTTCAAACACTTAAAAATGGGCACGTACCATTGCATTATCTGAATTCCAGTACATTATTTTTGCCAACAACTGATGGCAATGAGAGATGCAACGCATACAATGCTGCACCCAGAGAAGTTAGAACAACTCCAATTTACCACAGCCGAAACATTTTCAGCAGTATAACAGAAAGACGGTGTAATATCTTTGCCTCTGTCGACATTTCTATTCAAAGCTTGCATCAAACATTTCCCTGTCCGTAGAACTGAACCTCTAGGAGGCAGCTTTATTCATTAATTATGGTCACTTCTGTTTGCCTATCATTGTGAATGCGCTGGCTAGGTAGTATTCCTTAATGAAAAGCAATGCAACTCCTCGGTCAGACACTCACTTTTATGCAAGTAAGTTATTGTGCATGGTGCCTATAACACTTCTTACCAAATTTGGCCTGTTTTTTAAAAGGAATGTCAGCCCCGGCAATTCAATGGTAGTTGTTTAATGCTTAACGATCAACACTGCTGTTGTAATGCCGTCAGGAATTACATATATTGTATGGGTTTCTCACCCAGCCGCATGTAATAATGTCCTGTTTCTCCCATGCATGGAGTTATTCAGAACCCACTATGTCCTTCTATTCCAACTTTACAGGCAGACTCTAATAAGCTAAGCAGACTCTGAGCACTATTGTTTCAAAAAGAAGTATCTCTCACATCTACCCATGAGACCTTCAAGTTGAGGGTGGTCAGTACATCCAGTGAGATACAGGCACTGTTAAACACGTACCTTCCACTATATTTTGGTGAATTAATTATTCAAATCTTAATCGCATCTAACACTGTCCATTTTACGCATTTCTTTTAGATTATGGGCTCTGACTTGGTCACATCATTCCAAACAATATCTGGAGTAATACTGGCTTTAATTCATTTTCTTTTTTCTAGTTGGTCAGGGGACTCCTGTTGCTGTTATTACTCATTTGTGGCATTTTGATCCTATTATTTTTTCTGCAATTGATGTCCCTTTTGCAAGCCCACTGGAACTACCAATGTTCCAGCAGTGTTGTGAGCGTATGCATCGATACTTCAAGTACTTGACCTTGGCTGGTCGCTACTATTTTGACCTACCTGTTTTACCTGCATGCAACCTCTTTTCCACTGCCTCTGGTGCCCCTTCAAATGGACACTAAATATTTGCCTGGCTTTGCAGATGCCTACTCCCATGGACATGGAACTGCTGCTGGATACTATATCGACTCATTACCAAAGTTGTCCTTTGGGTTTGCAGCTTCTCCATCAAGCGAGGTATGAGCCACTCCTTTTTGAGGAGATGCGTGCGACGGCACCTGGATCACTAAACACTGGCACTACTAACACAGATGCAGGTATATGTCTCAACATCTGCTGAGATGGAGAATCATGTCTGTTCTCTGGAACGTGCGACCTCTGTGGAGAATGACTAGATCCTGGAGTCCCTGGACTTTGAATTTGTGAGTGACATCACCAAGTCCTCTGGCTCGCTATAATTTGGATACCTTTTCCAAATTGAAATATTGGATTTTTTTATTTTTTGATTTCATAGTATGATCATGGTTAGTGCACATATTTAGAGTTTGCTTATTTTGTGTTTGCAATAATTCTTTTTTAGTCATTTATCATGCTATTGTACTTAAGAGAGGGAGGGTGTTGTGTGTTTCTTGCATGGTCATTGTTGTTTTCCCTATGTAAGCATAACTATGCACATTGTAGGCCACTTCTGCTTGTGCTTAAGCACACGCTTGCGTTTGTGTCACATTGCATTTCCACATATATTTAGCAAGCATTTTTGCCCTTTTCCTGGAATTTAGATTGTCAAGCCTAGGCAAGGTGAAACAAACCTGTATTTTGTTATTCTCTGTAGTCAGACACCTGCACATTGACATAATAGAGACATCCAGCTGCTGTTTTTGAAAACAAATGTTTTGCCATTTAACTCCGGACATGTCGTTCAAAAACACACACAGAGTGGAGACTAACAGACAGTGCCAAGGTCTTGAGATAAGAGAGCTGCGTCAGCTGGGATGTAGATCAATTATTTATGAATGCTAAGCTATGGGTTCCACTGCCAAGATCAGAGAGCTATATTCTATAATCATTTAGCTTTCCTATTGATGGTGGGTTTAGGCAAGTCTTTAGATAATATGAGAGGATTCTTTATTGTATACGGTCTTAAAGCTATGCTAATGGCTTTACTGACCTGTATTTTGTTTGCTAGTTGTGGCGCAACAAATGCACATTAGAGCACAATAGTTTAAATAAACATTATAAACTTTCCTCGTGTCTCTTTTCCATTTATTGTGGAGAAGTATGAGGGAAAGAACGAAAGGGGTTGACCTGCTACCGCGATCTTGAGAGGGTCGGGAGTGTGGTGTTCTGGGGTGCCAAATCATTTGTCTCTTTGGCAAGGTTCAGAGGGCAAGTGAGCCAATATTGCTAGTCGAGCTCAATCTCATAGTTACTGATCTGGTATGGTGACAGAGTGCCCTACATGCTGATGTACTGTGGTCTCAGGCATAGTTCTGTTACTGGGCAGAAACCCTGCAACACAAGCAGCACAGTATTTTCGAATGTCAGAAACAAACTCCAGGCCAGTAAAATCTCCTTTACAAATATTCCTCAGTCGTCTCACGGGCATAGTGACCTCCCACTATCTGGCAATCAGCAATATGTAGTACTTGTTTGTGAAAAGGGAGTGGGTCAAAGAGTTGCAGGTGTTTTTGCCATCCTCAAAAACTCTCCTATAAAGCAAACCTTTGTTTAAACAACAAAATATGGCCCTGCTTTCTCACCGTCATCTTCTGTCGCCAGCACTAAATTGGGATCCTCTTTTTGTGCTGCATGGAAGCTGCATTGATGGTCCTAATTATTATCTGGAAGGGAGTGCCTGAAACAGGGTGAGCAGAATAGACCAGCACATAGATTTGATTGTAGATGCACTTTTCGGATGTATACTGTTTTATTTTCTCCTTACCCGTGACTACTTCCTCACTAAAGGATGGTGCTTCCTGTAAGCCCTTAGTGCCCACCGGTTCATTCCTAGCTTCCATCACCATTTTTTGGAAATTCTTGTGATGTATCCCAATAATCATCTCTTCCTCTAGATGGGGTAACATAGCTGCCTCCATGTTAACCACACTATCCTTCCATTGTAAAAGCACCTTGGTCATTGGGTATGGCTTGCTGCCTCCATGAACACAAGTGATAGAGACTGCTCTTGGGGTGCTTCCCTCTTGCAGTACAACTAGACCTTGCTGAACTACTGAATACTAGCATCCAGAGTCCACCATAGCAATGTCAGTGCGCCCACTAAGGGTCACTTGCATCCGATAGGTCAGACAGGGTCTCACTTCTATGTAGAGGACTGGTCTCTAGGAACACCCAATTTTCTTAGGTGCGGTTGCTGGGGACTTTTGGGGACAGAGTCCTCCCTATACGGCCCCACTCCCCACATCAAAAACATTGATCCTCTTGTCCTATCTCTTTGCCTGCAATTTTCAATTAAGGTTTGCTATCAGGCAAGGGGTGGGTTATAGGTTTTATGTGGTTTTTCCAGGTAAGTGGGGTGAGGGAGATTCTGGAGTCTCGTGCTACAGCCCTTGAAGTCTGGGGATCAATGGAAGGCACAGGCTAAGTCAACAGCCAAAGGCGTTGTGACATTGGGTGTTGCCTTATCCAAGCTCTGGTAATAGAGGGAAGAGCCACTAAAAATTGTTCCAAGTACATTTTCTCAACTATCTCATCTTTGATGGAAGTGTTAGGCTTTAACCATCGTCTACCGATGTCTTGGATGTGGAAGAACACTACTCTTGGCTTGTCAATTGAAGACCACTTTTCTTTCTGAAACTTGCCCCTGTAATATTCTGCATCACAGCCAAGACGATCCAGGTAAACCCTTTTTATTTACTTCTTCATATGAGGTTGTGAAGAAGTGCTAGGGTCAGTAGATATATTTATAATCTTTTTGAATCCTTTTATTGAACCCAGTATATTTCGAGATCAAGACTCTTTCTTCTTCAAAAGGCATAGTACGAATAAAGAACAAGAGATTTATAACAGCCGCCAAAACATGTTTCACTGCCAAAAGCTGGCTTTTCAGCCTTTTCAAGGGGGTAGGTTAATCTTAAATTGCTAGTTTTAAAATGTTCAAGATGTGTCCCAAAAGGAGACGTTCTTTTTCATGCACAAATGGTGAAGATATTCTGTCGTCTTTTCCAAGGAAAGTTTTCTGCTGGCGCGGCCCTAACTTTAGTAGTTGTCAATTTTATTTTAATTTAATTTTTAAAGTTTTATTTCTGTAGCGCGTTGTGTGTTTATAGGGTAATAAGGCAGGAAGTAAATTTTATTATAATACATTATTGATTTTTTTATTTATTAATATTTATTTAATTGATATTTTAATGTGTTAACTATGGAGGGTAATTTATTTTTAATTATTACATTTTTGTTAATGGATATTAATTAATTGAAAATTATATATGGAAATTGTGTAATTAATTTTAGGTGCGGGTTGTGAGATATATCGGGGTAAAGGGTGGGAAGTAATTTATTTTTTACTGACTAATAATTCATTGTTATTCATTATTAATCAATTAATTGAAAATTAAATATCGAAATTGTGTAATTATTTTTAGGTGCAGCTTGTGTGAAATCAGACGAAACCGATGTACATAGACAGCATTCATTTCCCTTCCTCTCCCACTCCTCTCCCTGTGGGCTCCATAGATACTGTAAATTATTGATCGTATCACCCTGTCGGTAAGAACTTATGCATATGTACAGCCGTTCCAGGCACCATGGCCTTCCTACCCACTGGAATCCCCAGCTTCCCTCCTGCGCGTATCTTGCACTCTCTCTCTCTCATGTATAGACCACGAAACCCTTTCCCTTTGCACGATCCTGATGTGAAAAGGTAACCCTCCTGCTCGACCCAGGCCTTCCTCATTTCCCTCTCGAAGAAGCATCCTTCGCCTCAGCTGACATAGCCCCCCCACCCCCCAGTTGTATCTGACTGCCCCTGTTCTCTCATGTACAGGTCATAAGATCTCTCTCTCTCTCTCTCTGCGCGACTCTGGCCCTGCATGCACCCTGACCCCCCCCCTCCTTCTCCTCATATGAGCAAGTCATAAACCCTCTTCTTCCGCAAAGCCCTGTCCTTGAGAGTCTCGGCCGCGCCTGACCAGCACCCCCTTCCCTTCCATGAATGCCCCTCTATTGACGAGCCCTCCCTCCGCGCTCGATTGTCCACGTAGGCATGAATACCACTCCTTTGATGACCCCTTCCCCCGAGTTCGGCTGACCACACATGTCCGAGGCCATCGCCTAAGCCAGGAGATACCATTTACTGCCCTTATTGTATGCCTAGCCACCCCACCCCCTGGGCCATGATCAGGCGCACACATCCTACGACACACTCAGCTGCACGATCGCCCTCCCCTCTTATCAGCAGGTCAAGGGTCCCCATTGTGAACGTATATGGAGTAGGATCATCACGAGGATTATAGGAATGTTTTCCTTTTGCGACATACTGACCTGATTGTATCATCAAATGTTCTGCACTGTATAAAAGCAAGAGTCTCAAGCTCACTTGTTAGAGCACCTCCCGATGGCACCTTGTTTCGTGTCTGACATGACAGGCTCTTCTCATGAGAATTAAACTCTGTTCTTGATTCCTGCTTCCAGCGCCCGTCTCTTTTTTTGGTAATTATTCAACATGGGAAATAAGAGGCGGTTTGCGCCAGCGGCCTGGGCATCGATAGCAATGCGGGCTCATTTTCCACAATTGGCGTCCCAACGCGGGGTCCATCAGTGACATAAGGTTCGGTAAGAGAGATCCAGACGAAGAAGTGAACATCTAAATGATCGGGGTATGCCTGCCTTGAGAGGGCCCTCGCCCGGCTGCCGATCGACAGAACTTCACCAATTCTGAACGGACCTCTCTTGAGTGACCTATTGTCCTGACTGGAATCCCACAGGAATGCTACATGGAGTAAGAGAACGATCGGGCGCTGGAAGGAGGAAGGCGAAGAACTGCCCACACGGTCCGGTCCGGGTAAGGTCGCGTAAATGCGACAAATTGTGAAATGATTGTTTGTTGGATAATACTAGTATTACGCTTTGTTGAAACCCTCTGGAGATTCACCGTCTGCAAACGGAGAAAACAACAGGCTCTCTCTTTGCAAGCAGTGAAGGATAGGTAACGCAGACTTTTGTCCCCATTGTAATCCGTCGTGCCTATCTTCCTCCCCCACTGTTTCCCGAACTGTCGTTCGTGGATTATTGTCTGGAGATTCTTTGTCTGCAAACAGGGAAGAACAAGGTCTCGCTTTGCAGGTAGAGAAAGAGTGGGTAGCGATAACTTTTCGTGCCCACTTATTCTCCCCACTGAATTGTTTGATTGGCCGATTATTCGGTATTGGTTCGTTTGAGGTATTCACCGCCGCCAAACAACGGAGAATAGAAATATTCTGCCTAGTCTTTGCCCGCTGTGATAAGATAGGTAATGCAGACTTTTGTCCCCGTTGTAATCCGTCATGCCTATCTTCTCCCCACTGGTTGGTAGCCTGTTTAGCCCGGACCGCTTATTAGAGTTGAACTATCCAGCTCCACTGGAGGGCACACCTAATAAAGACCTGCTCATTAAGTGTGGACTAGTCGCTATGGCTTAAATAGGTTATGGCATAAAAATGCAAGAAAAGGAGTTGGGCGAAATCAGTAGGCCACTGATGAGTTATCAACTTCGCTAAAAATAAAATAAAAAACGTTAGAAATAACTAGCAATAAGAAACATAAAAAAAATGGCGAGGGAAGACAAGCCTGACACCAAGGCAGCCACGAGGTAGCTAGGTTCCGTTGCCTATTTCTGCCCTAAACATGTCTGCCTCATTGCCCACCACGCCCAAATAACGGTCACATGAAATAGAAACAATTCAATAGGTACCTACCCCCATTCCGGAAGCTCCCGAAGTGCAACAGGTTCGCGGTTACGCCCATCCGGAAGGCGAGGCCTCGAGGCACGAGGGGCTCGCCTGGCCACGGTCAGGAGGAGATGATGTTGGGCAGGCGGTCCAAAGAATGGCAGAGACCTCTCCTTCTCTCCTCTCCTGCTGCCCTGCAGGCCACGGGGGGGGCTGTCTTGCCTCAGCCACCGACCACCCCCCCCTTCTGTCTCTCGCCTGGTCCGACCCACGAAGAAGGCCGAAGCCGGGGGCGAGAACGGCGGCAAATCAAGTAGTCCCGCCACATGCCAAATTCGCCATCGCCTGCATAGTTACAGGTAGTTCTGCCACATTTCAAATCCCTGGAGAGTTGGAGGTAGTCCCGCCACATGTTAAAAAGGGAGGGGGGGGCTGTCTTGCCTCAGCCGCCGACCACCCCCCCCATCTTCAATGGCTGGCACGGCCAAATATCGAAGCGACGGAGCCGAGGAGCGGCGCGGGGTCGCTGGAAGGGGGAGGCGGCGCGAACGACCCTCCCCCACCTCCCTCCAGGTGGAGGCTTCCAGCGACACCCCAACACTCTTTGCTTAAAGAGGGTCAACATCAAAAAGAGGTCTTCTGCCCAGGACGGGCACTCGCTCCATATCGCCTCTCCTCGACCTTGAAGATTCTATAAGAGCCGGGGGGCCCCCGACCCCCTGCATGGGTGCCCCCGTCCCCTTCACTGGGAACCACGACAGCGGTGCTGCTCCTGCCGGCATCAGACTCGGATCGGAAATGGCTAAAATGCCGCCACGGCACAGGCTTGTTCAGTTCCGGAGGAACACCAGAATGACCCGGTAGGAAAATTGTTGCCGCCCTTCCCATTCTTTGACTCGTGGTCCATATTGTTAGACTGTTAACCTCATTGCACGAGACTTTCTGAACTGCCAATGGAAAGTTCTGGGCCAACCATGCGAGACTAGAGATACTCTGACTATGCTGGAACTTGCCTGACCCCACCCAAAATGGCGCCGACACAAAATGAGACGTTTTTAATGAACTTTGTTGTACCCTGATTGCGCAAGCTTTTTACCCCAAGATATATATAACGTTTGGATAATGAAAGTAGATATGAAGGATATTGAGTATGTGCTTGGACGATGAATTGACTTAAGGGTGGGTACCGATTATGAGTTGGAAAATGAATTTGTGTAATTTAAGGTAATGAATGAACATTGGATAAGGTATTTATGAATTTATTGAAGATGAATTACTGACATACTTCATGCTTGCTCTGTAGGGGAGTTTTCATACGATTTTATTGCACTGCCGCACTTTATGCAATGAACTGCCACCAGCTTCTGTTCTCCTTATGTACAGTTCCAATCTGCTCCGTGGCTAGTCCACTGGGTTGTAGGCCTGTATTTATGTGTCAACACTTTTTATTAAAAGTATTTTGAAAACGAAAGCATAGTTGTAGCGGTTGCAATTAATGAGTCTTGAATGTATTACTACTGTGAGCAACGAGAAAGTATGATGAAGGTAAAAGGTTAAAAGGGACCCGATATTTAGCAGCCACACTATGTTTCACAGGCAGCCGGAAAGGAGCTTTAGAAGCCCTAAAACGACACCACAGAAATGCCACCTGACCGCCACCCTTGTACCCGATCGAAAGGGGTTACGACCAAGTAACTCATGTAGATACACGGATCATCAATGACTATCTGTCTGACCTTCCTGGTCCATTAGGGCTTAAACGCCGTAATGGTAGGGAAATGCACTACGTGGAAATAGGTCGAGTATGTGGTAGGTAAAAACATTTCCGGATTACTGCATGCTGATGAGGTTTGAATATTGCCTCCCCCACCCCTTCTTTCTCCTCCCTTCTGCAGGTCACGTCAGGACACTGGCTGATGTCTAGATGGACGACGACCGAACCGCCGATGAGAAGGGGAAGAAAGGAATATGAGCATGGTCCTTATGACAAATAAAAGTTTTTAAAGACGTAGACTTAAACATGACTGTTCCTCCTTAGAACATAGCAACTGGGAGGATGGACTGACATAGAAACTGGACAGGTACTGAATGACGGGAAAAAGAAAAAAAAATTTGACTAGAAACGACGCGTTGAATAATATAACTGGACGTTTTTACTAGGTAGGGAGAGGACAAAGAAAAATATACGGGTAAGGGTTGCCACGGCACCACCCGCCTAGGGAGTTAGAAATGTTGCCGATGTTCAAAATGCACTGCCCCCTTTCTCACACTCTTGCAGATATAGCCAAGCTGTCCGACTGTTTTCCCGATCAATATTTGCCGTTGCCTCAGCCCGGAGAACTTCCCACCACTGGAGGGAACAGAAAAATGGTTTAAGATCCAACCATGGGTAACTAGCGCAACCAGGTTAATTTCTGATCGACCAACCGAGGTGTGAGTATTGGTAATTGGGAACGCTCGCAGGCATGACAAGCGAGAAGGGAAAGGGGGGAAGGGCAGAAAGAGCTAAGCACGTAGATAAATAGGATAGTAACAGGGGCGTAACGCAGGCCCCCGCAGACCCCGCATTGCGGGGGGGCCTCGTCCTCCAGGGGGCCCCTCGGGCCCCCCACTTCATAAAGAAGAAGATTTAAAACACGCCCGGCCTCACCTCTTAATAAATTATTTGGTGCACTGCACACTGGCACTGCACACGACCTGGGGCGTAACACAGGCCCCCACAGCCACTACGGTGCGGGGGGGCCGCGCTCTAGCCTGAAGCGGGGGCCCCTGGCCTCCAGGGGGCCTCTCAGCGAGCCAGCAAACAAAACTCTCCAAGTCTGCTTGGTGCGCATGCGCACCACCGGGCCCCAGCCGGGCCTCTTCATAATGAAATAGTGAGCGGTGGCGCGCAGTTGTCTCTGCAGGCACGTCTGCATTTTCTTCAGGGTGGGCCGGGCATTCTGGTGGGGGCCTTGTGACCAATGCCTGCGCATTGAGCAGCTCAATTAAAATTACTTGTGCAGCGTGACTTTCGAGGCATCCCAGGACCCGACCAGCCAGAGACTCCGTACTGATCACTGTGGGTTGGCGGGCATAATTTAGCCTTGCCCAGGTGCCTACTCCGAAGAAGTTTGTCGACTTTCAGACTGATGTTACAAGTAAGTTGTTTTTATATATTGCCCAGTACATCAGGTTACACACCTCTTGCCCTCCTTGTACATTACACCGAATACCGGGAATGGGTGAGAAGTTAAATCAAGAGAACTTGGCAAATTATAGCCGTTTAAAAAAAAAAAAGATTTCTGTTGTGTTTTGTTTTCGTGTTTGTACAGATAGTTTAAACAGATAATTGCAGTCTCTTAGCATGTCAGGGCGGGGCCTGGGGTCTGAGGGATGAGGGACTGAGCCCAGTGAGGTCAGGGTGGGGCTAGGCCTGGGGTCGGAGTCCAGTGAGGGTCAGGGTGGGGCTTGGGGTGAGGCTGAGGGATGAGGGTCTGAGTCCAGTGAGGGTCTGGGCGGGGCCTGGGGTCTGAGGGATGAGGGTCTGAGTCCAGTGAGGGTCAGGGCAGGGTCTGAGGGATGAGGGTCTGAGTCCAGTGAGGGTCAGGGCGGGGCTTGGGGTCTGGATGAGGGGTCTGAGTCCAGAGAGGGTCAGGGTGGGGCTAGGCCTGGGGTCGGAGTCCAGTGAGGGTCAGGGTGGGGCTTGGGGTCAGGCTGAGGGATAAGGGTCTGAGTCCAGTGAGGGTCTGGGCGGGGCCTGGGTTCTGAGGGATGAGGGTCTGAGTCCAGTGAGGGTCAGGGCAGGGTCTGAGGGATGAGGGTCTGAGTCCAGTGAGGGTCAGGGCGGGGTCTGAGGGATGAGGGTCTGAGTCCAGAGAGGGTCAGGGTGGGGCTAGGCCGGGGTCTGGCTGAGGGATGAGGGTCTGAGTCCAGTGAGGGTCAGGGCGGGGCTTGGCCTGGGGTCTGGCTGAGGGATGAGGGTCTGAGTCCAGTGAGGGTCAGGGTGGGGCTCGGGGTCAGGCTGAGGGATGAGGGTCTGAGTCCAGTGAGGGTCTGGGCGGGGCCTGGGGTCTGAGGGATGAGGGTCTGAGTCCAGTGAGGGTCAGGGCGGGGCTTGGGGTCTGGATGAGGGGTCTGTGTCCAGAGAGGGTCAGGGCGGGGCTTGGGGTCAGGATGAGGGGTCTGAGTCCAGTGAGGGTCAGGGTGGGGCTAGGCTGGGGGTCTGGCTGAGGGATGAGGGTCTGAGTCCAGTGAGGTTCAGGGCGGGGCTTGGCCTGGGGTCTGGCTGAGGGATGAGGGTCTGAGTCCAGTGAGGGTCAGGGTGGGGCTCGGGGTCAGGCTGAGGGATGAGGGTCTGAGTCCAGTGAGGGTCAGGGCGGGGCTAGGCCTGGGGTCTGAGGGATGAGGGGTCTGAGTCCAGTGAGGGTCAGGACAGGGCTAGGCCTGGGGTCTAGCTGAGGGATGAGGGTCTGAGTCCAGTGAGGGTCAGGGCGGGGCTTGGGGTCTGGCTGAGGGATGAGGGCTCTGAGTCCAGTGAGGGTCAGGGTGGGGCTAGGTCTTGCTGAGGGATGAGGGTCTGAGTCCAGTGAGGATCAGGGTGGGGCTAGGCCTGGGGTCTGAGGGATGAGAGGTCTGAGTCCAGTGAGGGTCAGGGTGGGGCTAGGCCGGGGGTCTGGCTGAAGGATGAGATGTCAGAGTCCAGTGAGGGTCAGGGCGGGGCTAGGCCGGGGGTCAGGCTGAGGGATGAGGGTCTGAGTCCAGTGAGGGTCAGGGCAGGGCTAGGCCTGGGGTCTGAGGGATGAGAGGTCTGAGTCCAGTGAGGGTCAGGATGGGGCTAGGCCGGGGGTCTGGCTGAGGGATGAGGGTCTGAGTCCAGTGAGGGTCAGGGCGGGGCTAGGCCTGGGGTCTTAGGGATGAGGGGTCTGAGTCCAGTGAGGGTCAGGGCAGGGCTAGGCCTGGGGTCTGGCTGAGGGATGAGGGTCGGAGTCCAGTGAGGGTCAGGGCGGGGCTTGGGGTCTGGTGAGGGATGAGGGTCTGAGTCCAGTGAGGGTTAGGGCGGGGCTAGGCCTGGGGTCTGAGGGATGAGAGGTTCCGAGTCCAGTGAGGGTCAGGGTGGAGCTAGGCCAGGGGTCTGGCTGAGGGATGAGGGTCTGAGTCCAGTGAGGGTCAAGGCGGGGCTAGGCCTGGGGTCTGAGGGATGAGAGGTCGGAGTCCAGTGAGGGTCAGGGTGGGGCTAGGCCAGGGGTCTGGCTGAGGGATGAGGGTCTGGGTCCAGTGAGGGTCAGGGTGGGGCTCGGCCTGCGGTCTGAGGCATGAGAGGTCTGAGTCAAGTGAGGGTCAGGTTGGGGCTAGGCCAGGGGTCTAGCTGAGGGATGAGGGTCTGAGTCCAGTGAGGGTCAGGGCGGGGCTAGGCCTGGGGTCTGAGGGATGAGGGGTCTGAGTCCAGTGAGGGTCAGGGCAGGGCTAGGCCTGGGGTCTAGCTGAGGGATGAGGGTCTGAGTCCAGTGAGGGTCAGGGCGGGGCTTGGGGTCTGGCTGAGGGATGAGGGCTCTGAGTCCAGTGAGGGTCAGGGTGGGGCAAGGTCTTGCTGAGGGATGAGGGTCTGAGTCCAGTGAGGGTCAGGGTGGGGCTAGGCCTGGGGTCTGAGGGATGAGAGGTCTGAGTCCAGTGAGGGTCAGGGTGGGGCTAGGCCGGGGGTCTGGCTGAAGGATGAGATGTCAGAGTCCAGTGAGGGTCAGGGCGGGGCTAGGCCGGGGGTCTGGCTGAGGGATGAGGGTCTGAGTCCAGTGAGGGTCAGGGCGGGGCTTGGGGTCTGGCTGAGGGATGAGGGCTCTGAGTCCAGTGAGGGTCAGGGCGGGGCTTGGGGTCTGGCTGAGGGATGAGGGCTCTGAGTCCAGTGAGGGTCAGGGTGGGGCAAGGTCTTGCTGAGGGATGAGGGTCTGAGTCCAGTGAGGGTCAGGGCGGGGCTAGGCCTGGGGTCTTAGAGATGAGGGGTCTGAGTCCAGTGAGGGTCAGGGCAGGGCTAGGCCTGGGGTCTGGCTGAGGGATGAGGGTCGGAGTCCAGTGAGGGTCAGGGCGGGGCTTGGGGTCTGGTGAGGGATGAGGGTCTGAGTCCAGTGAGGGTTAGGGCGGGGCTTGGGGTCTGGTGAGGGATGAGGGTTTGAGTCCAGTGAGGGTTAGGGCGGGGCTAGGCCTGGGGTCTGAGGGATGAGAGATTCCGAGTCCAGTGAGGGTCAGGGTGGGGCTAGGCCGGGGGTCTGGCTGAGGGATGAGGGTCTGAGTCCAGTGAGGGTCAAGGAGGGGATAGGCCTGGGGTCTGAGGGATGAGAGGTCTGAGTCCAGTGAGGGTCAGGGTGGGGCTAGGCCAGGGGTCTGGCTGAGGGATGAGGGTCTGGGTCCAGTGAGGGTCAGGGTGGGGCTCGGCCTGCGGTCTGAGGCATGAGAGGTCTGAGTCAAGTGAGGGTCAGGGTGGGGCTAGGCCAGGGGTCTAGCTGAGGGATGAGGGTCTGAGTCCAGTGAGGGTCAGGGCGGGGCTAGGCCTAGGGTCTGAGGGATGAGGGGTCTGAGTCCAGTGAGGGTCAGGGCAGGGCTAGGCCTGGGGCCTGAGGGATGAGGGGTCTGAGTCCAGTGAGGGTCAGGGCGGGGCTAGGCCTGGGGTCTGAGGGATGAGGGGTCTGAGTCCAGTGAGGGTCAGGGTGGGGCTAGGCCTGGGGTCTGAGGGTCTTGGTCCGGAGTGTGGGGGCCCCCTCCATGTACATTGCAGGGGGGCCCCCTCAAGTATTGTTACGCCACTGGATAGTAACGATATGTAGAAAACATAAAAACAGATCTTGTAGACTAACAATTGTTTCCTGTCTTGTCGTGAATGTCTCGTACATGCGTAATATATGTGCTGTCTTCCCTGTCTGAGTTTGTGTGCATGTAACGTACAAATTTATGTCTCCCCTCTGTCTGTATCCATAGGTCACCTGACCTTTGCCGTTCTGTGTTGTGAGCGCACTAAATGACCTATTTTCGTACACGTCTCTCTCTCTCTCTCCCTATCTCTCTCTCTCTCTCTCTCCGCTCCTTTTTCTCTCTTTTTCTATCTCTCTCTGTCTCTCCTTACATGTCATACGTGTACCAAATGGCTCGTTTAGATTGCGGACGACTCTCGCTCTCTATGAGAGTCTCCCTATTTGTTTATCCCTCTTTTGGTAAAATTGTGCCCCACCGGCACCAGTCTGATTTGATACATATTTGAACGCAAAGGTGTTCAGCGAAATTGACCGAAACTAAAATGAACATCTCTCGCCATGTTACTGCCTCTCCTTTCTGTAAAATGAATGAACTTGAATTGGCCGAGATAGAAAGGACAGGTAAGACGACTAAAGTCCCCCAAATCTGGCCATTTATAGGGGAACTGTATGTCAATGGCATCCTATGTCTGTTCTTCAGAAACGAGCGCCAACGTCTAGACTGACACCCAATACCCAGATTGTCCCACCCCCCCTTTGCACCCAAGCGCAAGCGCCCGAAGCATCCCTGCCCCATTTTTGATAGAACAACTTCTGCTGTCCCGGGTATAAACATAATGCCCATGAGTAGCTGTTGACCCTTGAGGAAATGTTGTTTTGCCCGACTCTCGATGATAGCACCCCCGCCCTGTCTGAACATATGATTGTTCCTGAAAGGAAATGCTCTGTAATATTGAATATGATGTGACGCACAGTTGATGGAAATGTCATTTATCCTCATGTGAGTTATAAATAGGACAATGAATAAACCTGCCATAAACTCAGTAGGAATGCTGATACATGCACTACTTGGTAATAGACCTCTGACTGTGACCGATGAGCATAAGAACTCAAATGCGGAGGATTGAGGGAGGAATTCATATGCGTAGATGTCTTCTTCTGCCATTTCTCTAAAACGTTGTCTTGTACCCATTCAAAGATTCACGATCACCGGAGGAGATGGGTCAGATGTGACGTTCAGCCTGACTGCAGACCTTGGGACACGTATGACATCGACCAGAAGTGGAGCTGCAGAGCGACAAGGCACGGGACGAGACCGCAATTTCAACGTGGAAAATGAAAAATGACGGGCCGCCTCGAAGCCCTCCGACTGCTAACCCACGTGTGCCTGGAGTCTCCGTCTGCCTTCTTTGGGCCCGATTGATGGGCCTGCCTGCTTGTTATCCTTTGCTCCCTTGGTCCCTTTTGTGTGTCCCAGGAACTCTGACCCAACTCCGCTCGCTCTTTCTCCTATTGACTATTTGAACCACATCCACCCACCTTCCCACGTGACTTTCTGCCAAAGGAAAAAGCTGCAATTATATGGGAAGAGGGTGTTGCCACAGAACTATAGGTGCCGAGCATAAGGAGCCGCCAACGGACTGTTTAGGGAACAGGACTGTGGTCTAACAGCAGAGGACTGACCGCACCCTGCAACACGTAAGGATCGAACCGAGCTGGACCTATAGCTCCACCGCCGGTGCTCAACAGTGCCAACGAAAGTACCCGGATTAGAGCCTACCAGTGATGGCTCGCTGATAAAAGACACTGTGACGAAGAGATCTTGTGTATTGAACTGAATTCCGCTCTCAACTATCTGGTCAAACCTGTTCATTGGTCACATTTCTTAAGTCAGAAAAGATTTATGCTATGTAGTGCGTTTAATTGCCCGGAATACATCGAAAAAGTAATTTCCTATGTACTGTATTCTTCCCATCACCTTGACTGTCTATGATTGTACGTCACATGTTAGTATCGACAAAGTGCTAATTCGTCAACGATGCTTGTCTACCTGTAATGCTATCAGCTGCGAAAATGATTGCTGCTATGTAAAAAGGGGCGACTGTGAAATCAGACGAAACCGATGTACATAGACAGCATTCATTTCCCTTCCTCTCCCACTCCTCTCCCTGTGGGCTCCATAGATACTGTAAATTATTGATCGTATCACCCTGTCAGTAAGAACCCGTACCCTTATGCATATGTACAGCCGTTCCAGGCACCATGGCCTTCCTACCCACTGGAATCCCCAGCTTCCCTCCTGCGCGTATCTTGCACTCTCTCTCTCTCATGTATAGACCACGAAACCCTTTCCCTTTGCACGATCCTGATGTGAAAAGGTAACCCTCCTGCTCGACCCAGGCCTTCCTCATTTCCCTCTCGAAGAAGCATCCTTCGCCTCAGCTGACATAGCCCCCCCCCCCCAGTTGTATCTGACTGCCCCTGTTCTCTCATGTACAGGTCATAAGATCTCTCTCTCTCTCTCTCTCTCTGCGCGACTCTGGCCCTGCATGCACCCTGACCCCCCCCCTCCTTCTCCTCATATGAGCAAGTCATAAACCCTCTTCTTCCGCAAAGCCCTGTCCTTGAGAGTCTCGGCCGCGCCTGACCAGCACCCCCTTCCCTTCCATGAATGCCCCTCTATTGACGAGCCCTCCCCTCCGCACTCGATTGTCCACGTAGGCATGAATACCACTCCTTTGATGACCCCTTCCCCCGAGTTCGGCTGACCACACATGTCCGAGGCCATCGCCTAAGCCAGGAGATACCATTTACTGCCCTTATTGTATGCCTAGCCACCCCACCCCCTGGGCCATGATCAGGCGCACACATCCTACGACACACTCAGCTGCACGATCGCCCTCCCCTCTTATCAGCAGGTCAAGGGTCCCCATTGTGAACGTATGTGGAGTAGGATCATCACGAGGATTATAGGAATGTTTTCCTTTTGCGACATACTGACCTGATTGTATCATCAAATGTTCTGCACTGTATAAAAGCAAGAGTCTCAAGCTCACTTGTTAGAGCACCTCCCGATGGCACCTTGTTTCGTGTCTGACATGACAGGCTCTCCTCATGAGAATTAAACTCTGTTCTTGATTCCTGCTTCCAGCGCCCGTCTCTTTTTTTGGTAATTATTCAACATGGGAACTAAGAGGCGGTTTGCGCCAGCGGCCTGGGCATCGATAGCAATGCGGGCTCATTTTCCACACTTGTGGAATTTATAGGGCTAAAGGGTGGGAAGTGATTTATGTTTTATTAATTAATAATTCTTTTTTAATAATATTTAATTTATTGAAAATTAAATGTGGGAATTTTTAAATTAATTTTAGGTGTGGGTTGTGAGGTTTATAGGGGTAAAGAATGAGAGGTTAATTAATGTGTATGTGTTTTGATTTGTTTTTATTATTAATATTTATTTTATTGATAATTAATTATGTTAATTGTGAAAGTAGATTTTATTTTTAATTTATATGTGGGTTGCAAATTGTGTGGTGTTATAGGGTAAGTTGTAAATAAAATGAATGTATGTAATGATGTTTTTGTTTATAAATAATTTGTAACAAAAAATATTTCTTTGTTTAAAAAATATTTTTATATGTTATTTAGCATAATATTTGTAGGTAATAGCGATATGTATTTAACATTATATGTTTTAATTTTTTTAATTTATAATATTACATTTATTTGTATTTTAATTTTTTACATATTTATATATTTTTCAATTTGTTTTGTTTTCAAATATCTTTTGGTGTTGATATTTTGTTTGTTTTTCATTTTGAATTGACAGTAGTGAAAATAGTCATTTTTCTCCCTCTGCAATCTATCACTTTCCCTAACCCCTCCTCTATCCAAAACTTTCCCTACTGCTGCACTTATTGGAGCTGGAATAGTAATTTTTACCCCTCCGCTATCCAACACTATCCCTACTGTTGTTATACTCCCTGGAATGGAAATAGTATATGTTATCCGTCTGAAATCCAACACTTTCTCTACTATTGAACTGACTGGAACGGGAATAGTAATTTTAACCCCTCTGCTATCCAACACTTTCCCTACTGTTGCACTGACTGGAGTGTTGATAGTAAATTGTACCCCTTCATCATCCAACACTTTCCCTACTGTTGCACTCACTGTAGTAGGAATAGCAATTTTACCCCTCCTCTAGCCAACACTTTCCCTACTGTTGCATTGATGAGAGTGGGAAATTTAAGTTTAAATATTTTTTTTAATAGTTTAATGCTTTAGTTAATAATCTTTTTAACATACATTTTATGTAACTTGTATATATATACATACATATATATATATATATATATATATATATATATATATATATATATTACCTACTGGCGGTCGCCAGTAGGTAGTTATAGTTAGGATTATTTTGTATAGGGAAATCGCAACATTCTATTGGGAATAACTTTGTCGCCGATTGAGGGATCGGCCTGTAATTTTCCTGAAATTTGCCTCACTGCGCTCCGCTCCTTCCCTGAAAGTTTGGGGGGGGGGATTCGTCACGCGGGGGCCGAGATAAAAGGGGGGTCCCAAAACGTGTTTTCCCCATGTTAATTTCCATAGGGCGGTTGGACTCACTTTTAGCCCGAACGGCTGAATGGATTTACGCCAAACTTGGCAAAATTGTAGGGACTGGTAGCCCGATGTGACTTTGCTATGTCTCATGATATGTACTCCAGTGGATTTTGAGTAATTTAGGTTCCAAAAAATATATATATCTATAAGCGCGCCCCGGTACGTGCACCGGGGCGCGCAACGCGAGTTCGGGAACGGAAAGCTGATTGGCTCTCAGGTGTCTGTCAACATTCCAAACAGTCCGGAGCGGCCGCCATCTTGTGTCTCGGTAGGATCGCGACACAAGAGGTGGCAAAAACAAAGGGGGAAATGACAAAAAGGGGGCAGGCTAGACCTCCCCTGACCCCCTAGGTTTGATGAGGGGGCCATAAAAGGGCCCCGCGGGGCAACATTTTTTTTTCCCGATTTGCGCGGGGGAGTGCCCGGTATGCGCACCGGGGAGCGTACCATGGGGACAAAAGAATGACAGATTTTTTTTAAAAAGAAGCATTTTTTTATAAATTGGAGGTAGTTCTAAAAAGAACTGTTTTTTTATTCTTTTTGTTGTTTTATTTTTTTTATTGTTTTTTGGAACATTTTTTACTTTTTTTGGCTTTTATGAACAATTTTATATTTTTTTGTTATTTTTATGGGGACAAACAGAAAGCAGTGAATTGTAAACGGCTCAACAGGAGCAAAAAAAACCAGAAAAAAATTAAGGTTTTTTTGGGCACTTGTGGTTGTCGCCAGCACGGTTGGTGAGTTTAATGCTTTGCTCACATTAGCTAATTGTCCCTCCACAAAATATGCAAACGATTTTAAATTCTCCAAACTTGGGTTGGATGTTTGGGATCATCTCCCTTGTCTCTGGACCCGATGGAGTGGGTTGTTTACTTTGGGAGGTGCTGGGAGAAGATTGGGGAGGGTTTCTGGCCAGTTCCCTGACCTCTGCCCTAGCATAGTTGTTAGGGTGCCGGGGTTGCATGTGGCGAATCATGGTGTTGTTGCCAAAAGAGTACTTTTTGTTAGGGTTCCCCCTTGAAAGTTCAATGCCACAGATTAGACAAGTCACCTTTGGCGCATTTACTTTCTTCTGGTCCTTTGGGATTGAAAAAAACTCCCAGATAATGTGCTCCTTTGGCTTATATGGGGTAGTATCTTCAGGCAGGAACCTCCTCCTCTCCTCCTCCTCCTCCTCTTCTTCATCTCCACCACTGTGGTGTTGTGGTGGTCCTTGTGGTGGTGGTGGTAGTGGTGGCTGAGATGCTCCTGCTGCTGCTGCTACTGTTGCCATTTTTAAGTCCAAATAGGTACAGAGAGGTCTTTCAACAGGTCTTCCTCACTCAAAGTACAAAGTGAGAATGAGGAAAATAGGTGGGGGCTTTCATCATTCGGAAAACAAAACTGTCCTGAACCAATGAAAAGTGTTATTTTCAGGTCACATGACTCGGGCCTTCATCATTTGGAAACCAAAACTTTCTGAACCAATGAAAAGTGTTATTTTCAGGTCACATGACCCGACGGGCTAACGCTACGCGACCCGGGGCGCTTACGTAGCGCGTTCGTATGCACGTGGCTGCTTCCGGGTGCGATTACGCCGTGTGTATCACGCGGACACGACTACGCGATACGTCACAATGATGTTTTCGTTCGCGGCAAAAGCGCTAATGGGACGCTCACCGGTACGCGCACCGGGGCGCGCCGCAAGACTGCGCTCACCGGTACGCGCACCGGGAGCACTCCAGGGCAAAAAAATTTTTTACAAAAATTAAGAATATACATATAAAAAATAGTATTACATAAATATACAATATAGGATTCATTAAAAAGATATTATATTTGATAGCAATAGAAATTTGCTATTAAAAAACCTATGAAATTCACTGAAAAAACCATAGGTTTCACAACAGTTATAGTTAGGAATTAGCATTTAAAAAACTTATGAAATTCACTGAAAAAACCATAGGTTTCACAACAGTTATAGTTAGGAATTAGCATTTAAAAAAACCTATGAAATTCACTGAAAAACCATAGGTTTGACACCAGTTATAGTTAGGAATTAGCATTTAAAAAACCTATGAAATTCACTGAAAAAACCATAGGTTTCACACCAGTTATAGTTAGGAATTATCATTTAAAAAATCTATTAAATTCACTGAAAAAACATAGGTTTGACACCAGTTAAAGTTAGCTGGAAATTTTACTGACATGGTTAGCTGGAAATTTTACTGACATAAAACCATTGAAATTCCCACGTTATAGTTAGTTGGACTCACTATAACTTGCGCGCCTGCAATGCACTGCTGATGACGTCACATATTACATCAGTCATGATACCCCCACTGCTTCTTTCTCACTTCGTGGCTCCCCGCTGTGACCTTCTGCCCCCCTCCTTCTTTCTCACTTCTTGGCTCCTTGCTGTGATCTTCTGCCCCACCCCCACCACTTCCTGGCTCCCTACTGTGAGCTCTATTCACCCCGTCTCTACTGCACTCCACCCCACCCCCCTGCAGTGAGCATCTCCCCCCTGCTTCCTTCTCACTTCCTGGCTCCCCGCTGTGACCTTCTGCCCCCCCTGCTTCCTACTCACTTCTTGGCGCCCTGCTATGACCTTCTGCCCCCCCCTGCTTCCTTCTCATTTCCTTGCTACCCGCTGAGACCTTCTGCCCCCCCTGCTTCTTTCTCACTTCTTGGCTGCTTGCTGTGACTTTCTGCCCCCCCACCACTTCCTTCTCACTTCCTGGCTCCTGGCTATGAGCTCATACTCAGATCAGCCCCGCTCTGTCTACATGAGGTCCTCTCCTCGTCAGCGCCACACAGGGCCCGATGTAGGTCATCCCAGATTACCGATTCTTAAATACTGAATCATACCGATTCGGTATTTAAGATCTGGCAATCGGGATGTAGGTAATTTTACCAATTTAATTACCGAATCGGTATGATTCGGAAAATTACCGAATCGGTATTTACCGATTCGGTAATTGCCATTCAAAGCTCAACCCTGGAAAGCCTGAGCTGCTCCTCCCTGGCTCGAGTGCTGCATACTGGGGCCCGCAGTTCTGGCCCCTCGATCTTGGTCCCCCCCCCACACCAGTCAAGGCAGTTAAGAGCTTGGGGGTGACGATCGACGCGGAGCTGTCACTTAAAGCTCAAGTGGGTGCCACGGTCTCTTCGTGCATGTTCCAGCTCCGAAAGATCCGGAAGATCAGGCACTTACTTCCACATGCGGCTCTGTGCCAGGTCGTCATGTCCCTTGTTCTCTCTCGCCTCGACTTTTCTAACTCTCTCTATCACGCACTCCCCGATGTCTTCTGTGTCGTCTCCAGGTCATGCAGAATCAGGCGGCCCGTCTTATCTTTTAGATCCCTAGGTGGCAATCTGCGAAGCCCTTGCTCCGCAAGCTCCACTGGCTTCCAGTTGAGGAGAGGGCAGCCTTTAAGACGGGCTGCATGGTTTTCAAATCTCTTAACTGCCCCTGCCCCGCTTTTCTTAACTCCCTGATCACTCTGTATCGACCTGCACGTTCCCTCCGTTCAGTTCATCATCACCTACTTGTCACTCCCAAATGCAAAACCAATAAATTTGGGGGCCGTAGTTTTTCTCTCCTTGCCCCTAAATTCTGGAACCCCCTTCCCCAGGCCATCAAGTCCAGTGGTTCCCTTTTTCAGTTCAGGAAACTTCTCATAACTTTTCTGTTCACTCTCTCTGCGTAATCTCTCCTTGTTACTCTACACATGCTCTGTCAGCAAGTGCCAGGAAACCTCCGGGTGTCATTGCGCTCACAAAGTGCCATTTAACATAACATAACATAACATAACATTCCTATGGGCCTTGAGGCCCATAGGAATGAATGTCAATTACTGAATCGGTAAATACCCGATTCGGTAATTGGGGGAAACATAGAAGGGTGGCAGGGTGTCACTTTGACACCCTGTTGCACCCCTCAATTGTGCATGGGTGCACATGTTGCAGACATACATGCCCTTAGGGCATGCATGTCTGCAACATGACACTGTTTTAAAAGCAAAAAAAATGCTTTTTAAAGGGTTTTCAATATTTACCACCAACTTCTAGTTGGTGGTAATTAACGAATTCTTAAACCCCTGTAGCACTGATTACAGTGCTACCTACATGTCAAAATACAGATTCTGTAAATGTACCGAATTGTTTTTTTAACGAATCGGTAAAATTACCGAATCTGTATTTTAACATGCCCCTACATCCCAAACTCCAAATACCGGTCGGTAACGGCCGAAATCGGCCGTTACCGACCGGTATTTGCCTCCCTACATCTGGCCTACAGTGAGCCAATGCCCGCCCCCACTGCTGCCTTTTCACTTCCTGGATCCCCGCAGTTAGCTCCTTTTCACCCCGTCTCCGACGTCCCCCGCCCCTCTTCGGTGAGCTCCCGCCCCTCTTCAGTGAGCTCCTGCCCCTCTTCAGTGAGCTCCCGCCCCTCTTCAGTGAGCTCCTGCCCCTCTTCAGTGAGCTCCCGCCCCTCTTCAGTGAGCTCCCGCCCCTCTTCAGTGAGCTCCCGCCCCTCTTCAGTGAGCTCCCGCCCCTCTTCAGTGAGCTCCCGCCCCTCTTCAGTGAGCTCCTGCCCCTCTTCTGTGAGCTCACGCCCCTCTTCAGTGAGCTCCTGCCCCTGTACAGTGAGCTCCCGCCCCTCTTCAGTGAGCTCCCGCCCCTCTTCAGTGACCTCCCGCCCCTCTTCAGTGACCTCCCGCCCCTCTTCAGTGAGCTCCTGCTCCGTTTGCGCTCTTCTCCCTAGTGCCAGCCACAGGGAGAAGCTTTCCCGCTCTCTGCTTCTTTCCCACTTCTTGGCTTCCCACTTCAGCTTCTGCTCTCCCCATTCTCACCACCTCATTTGTTATCCCTTCAAGCTACTGCCCTCCTGCTCAGCTCGCCTCCTCTCTGCCCCATTAAGTGAGTATTCGCTCGCCTCCCCCATGCCCCACTCAGCAGAATGCTTGTATACAGGCTAGAAGAAATGATCACATCACACCCATACTGTTGTCTCTTTGCTGGCTTCCTATCGAAGCAAGGTCAATTACCAAGACTGCCTGTATCACCCACAAATCCTTGCACACTTCTACCCCTCCCTCTCTGGAGAATAAACTCAAACTCTCAGGAGGCTCTAGACCTGCACACAATGCACAACACTTACTGCCTGAACCTACTACCTTCAAAAGGGAAATATTTACTGCTCAATCCTTCTCAGGTGATGCGGCCAGAATCTATCATTCATTTCCTCCAACCTTCCGAACTACCGCCTCTTTCCAGACTTTCAAAACAGATCCTAAAATGATTCTCCTCCAAAGGCAACTCCTGGAATAATTCAACCCATTCCTTGATCCTTATGGCCACCTGGCACTCACAGGAGGTCAACTTTGTAAATATGTATCATCCAGTGAGCTCCTCCTCAGCTCACCTCCTCTCTCTGCCCCTCATCTAGTGAGCTCCACCTCAGCTCACCTCCTCTCTGGTCCCCTCATCCAGTGAGCTCCTCCTCAGCACACCTCCTCTCTGGTCCCCTCATCCAGTGAGCTCCTCCTCAGCACACCTCCTCTCCCTGCCCCTCATCCAGTGAGCTCCTCCTCAGCTCACCTCCCCTCTCTGCCCCCTCATCCAGTGAGCTCCTCCTCAGCTCACCTCTTCTCTCTGCCCCTCATACAGTGAGCTCCTCCTCAGCACACCTCCTCTCTCTGCCCCTCATCCAGTGAGCTCCTCCTCAGCTCTCCTCCTCCTGCCCCCTCATCCAGTGAGCTCCTCCTCAGCTCACCTCCCCTCTCTGCCCCCTCATCCAGTGAGCTCCTCCTCAGCTCACCTCCTCTCTCTGCCCCCTCATCCAGTGAGCTCCTCCTCAGCACACCTCCTCTCTGCCCCTCATCCAGTGAGCTCCTCCTCAGCACACCTCCTCTCTCTGACCCTCATCCAGTGAGCTCCACCTCAGCTCACCTCCCCTCTCTGACCCTCATCCAGTGAGCTCCTCCTCAGCTCACCTCCTCTCTGGTCCCCTCATACAGTGAGCTCCTCCTCAGCTCACCTCTTCTCTCTGCCCCTCATCCAGTGAGCTCCTCCTCAGCTCACCTCCTCTCTGGTCCCCTCATCCAGTGAGCTCCTCCTCAGCTCACCTCTTCTCTCTGCCCCTCATCCAGTGAGCTCCTCCTCAGCTCACCTCCTCTCTCTGCCCCTCATCCAGTGAGCTCCTCCTCAGCTCACCTCTTCTCTGTCCCCTCATCCAGTGAGCTCTTCCTCAGCTCACCTCCTCTCTGGTCCCCTCATCCAGTGAGCTCCTCCTCAGCTCACCTCCTCTCTGGTCCCCTCATCCAGTGAGCTCCTCCTCAGCACACCTCCTCTCTCTGCCCCTCATCCAGTGAGCTCCTCCTCAGCTCACCTCCCCTCTGGTCCCCTCATCCAGTGAGCTCCTCCTCAGCACACCTCCTCTCTGGTCCCCTCATCCAGTGAGCTCCTCCTCAGCACACCTCCTCTCTGGTCCCCTCATCCAGTGTGCTCCTCCTCAGCTCACCTCCCCTCTGGTCCCCTCATCCAGTGAGCTCCTCCTCAGCACACCTCCTCTCTGGTCCCCTCATCCAGTGAGCTCCTCCTCAGCACACCTCCTCTCTCTGCCCCTCATCCAGTGAGCTCCTCCTCAGCTCACCTCCTCTCTGGTCCCCTCATCCAGTGAGCTCCTCCTCAGCTCACCTCCTCTCTGGTCCCCTCATCCAGTGAGCTCCTCCTCAGCACACCTCCTCTCTCTGCCCCTCATCCAGTGAGCTCCTCCTCAGCTCACCTCCTCTCTCTGCCCCTCATCCAGTGAGCTCCTCCTCAGCTCACCTCCTCTCTCTGCCCCTCATCCAGTGAGCTCCTCCTCAGCTCACCTCCTCTCTGGTCCCCTCATCCAGTGAGCTCCTCCTCAGCTCACCTCCTCTCTGGTCCCCTCATCCAGTGAGCTCCTCCTCAGCACACCTCCTCTCTCTGCCCCTCATCCAGTGAGCTCCTCCTCAGCTCACCTCCTCTCTCTGCCCCTCATCCAGTGAGCTCCTCCTCAGCTCACCTCCTCTCTCTGCCCCTCATCCAGTGAGCTCCTCCTCAGCTCACCTCCTCTCTGGTCCCCTCATCCAGTGAGCTCCTCCTCAGCTCACCTCCTCTCTGGTCCCCTCATCCAGTGAGCTCCTCCTCAGCTCACCTCCTCTCTGGTCCCCTCAACCAGTGAGCTCCTCCTCAGCTCACCTCCCCTCTGGTCCCCTCATCCAGTGAGCTCCTCATCTCACCTCCTCTCTGCCCCCTCATCCAGTGAGCTCCTCCTCAGCTCACCTCCTCTCTGGTCCCCTCATCCAGTGAGCGCCTCCTCAGCTCACCTCCTCTCTCTGCCCCCAGTGAGCTCTTCCTCAGCTCACCTCCTCTCTGGTCCCCTCATCCAGTGAGCTCCTCCTCAGCTCTCCTCCTCCCTGCCCCCTCATCCAGTGAGCTCCTCCTCAGCTCACCTCCCCTCTGGTCCCCTCATCCAGTGAGCTCCTCCTCAGCTCACCTCCTCCCTACCCCCTCATCCAGTGAGCTCCTCCTCAGCTCACCTCCCCTCTGGTCCCCTCATCCAGTGAGCTCCTCCTCAGCTCACCTCTTCTCTCTGCCCCTCATCCAGTGAGCTCCTCCTTAGCTCACCTCTTCTCTCTGCCCCTCATCCAGTGAGCTCCTCCTCAGCTCACCTCCTCTCTCTGCCCCCTCATCCAGTGAGCTCCTGCTCAGCTCACCTCTTCTCTCTGCCCCTCATCCAGTGAGCTCCTCCTCAGCTCACCTCCTCCCTGCCCCCTCATCCAGTGAGCTCCTCCTCAGCTCACCTCCCCTCTGGTCCCCTCATCCAGTGAGCTCCTCCTCAGCTCACCTCTTCTCTCTGCCCCTCATCCAGTGAGCTCCTCCTTAGCTCACCTCTTCTCTCTGCCCCTCATCCAGTGAGCTCCTCCTCAGCTCACCTCCCCTCTGGTCCCCTCATCCAGTGAGCTCCTCCTCAGCACACCTCCTCTCTCTGCCCCTCATCCAGTGAGCTCCTCCTCAGCTCTCCTCCTCCTGCCCCCTCATCCAGTGAGCTCCTCCTCAGCTCACCTCCCCTCTCTGCCCCCTCATCCAGTGAGCTCCTCCTCAGCTCACCTCCCCTCTCTGCCCCCTCATCCAGTGAGCTCCTCCTCAGCTCACCTCCTCTCTGACCCTCATCCAGTGAGCTCCACAGCTCACCTCCTCTCTGCCCCTCATCCAGTGAGCTCCTCTTCAGCTCACCTCCTCTCTCTGCCCCCTCATCCAGTGAGCTCCTCCTCAGCTCTCCTCCTGCCCCCTCATCCAGTGAGCTCCTCCTCAGCTCACCTCCTCTCTGCCCCTCATCCAGTGAGCTCCTCCTCAGCTCACCTCCTCTCTGTTCCTCATCCAGTGAGCTCCTCCTCAGCTCACCTCCTCTCTCTGCCCCCTCATCCAGTGAGCTCCTCCTCAGCTCACCTCCTCTCTGCCCCTCATCCAGTGAGCTCCTCCTCAGCTCACCTCCTCTCTCTGCCCCCTCATCCAGTGAGCTCCTCCTCAGCACACCTCCTCTCTGCCCCTCATCCAGTGAGCTCCTCCTCAGCACACCTCCTCTCTCTGGTCCCCTCATCCAGTGAGCTCCTCAGCTCACCTCCTCTCTCTGCCCCTCATCCAGTGAGCTCCTCCTCAGCTCTCCTCCTCTCTCTGCCCCCTCATCCAGTGCGCTCCTGCTCAGCTCACCTCCTCTCTGCCCCTCATACAGTGAGCTCCTCCTCAGCACACCTCCTCTCTCTGCCCCTCATCCAGTGAGCGCCTCAGCTCACCTCCTCTCTCTGCCCCTCATCCAGTGAGCTCCTCCTCGGCTCACCTCCTCTCTGCCCCTCATCCAGTGAGCTCCTCCTCGGCTCACCTCCTCTCTGCCCCTCATCCAGTGAGCTCCTCCTCAGATCACCTCCTCTCTCTGCCCCCTCATCCAGTGAGCTCCTCCTCAGCACACCTCCACTCTCTGCCCCTCATCCAGTGAGCTCCTCAGCTCACCTCCCCTCTCTGCCCCCTCATCCAGTGAGCTCCTCTTCAGCTCACCTCCCCTCTCTGCCCCCTCATCCAGTGAGCTCCTCCTCAGCTCTCCTCCTCCTGCCCCCTCATCCAGTGAGCTCCTCAGCTCACCTCCTCTCTCTCTGCCCCCTCTTCCTGTGAGCTCCTCAGCTCACCTCCTATCTGCCCCTCATCCAGTGAGCTCCTCCTCAGCTCTCCTCCTCCTGCCCCCTCTTCCTGTGAGCTCCTCAGCTCACCTCCTCTCTCTGCCCCTCATCCAGTGAGCTCCTCAGCTCACCTCCCCTCTCTGCCCCCTCATCCAGTGAGCTCCTCCTGAGCTCACCTCCCCTCTCTGCCCCTCACCCAGTGAGCTCCTCCTCAGCTCACGTCTTCTCGCCCCCCATCCAGTGAGCTCCTCCTCAGCTCACCTCCCCTCTCTGCCCCCTCACCCAGTGAGCTCCTCCTCAGCTCACCTCCCCTCTCTGCCCCTCACCCAGTGAGCTCCTCCTCAGCTCTCCTCCTCTCTGCCCCCTCATCCAGTGGGCTCCTCTTCAGCACACCTCCTCTCTCTGCCCCTCATCCAGTGAGCTCCTCCTCAGTTCACCTCCTCTCTGCCCCTCACCCAGTGAGCTCCTCCTCAGCTCTCCTCCTCTCTGCCCCCTCATCCAGTGAGCTCCTCCTCAGCTCACCTCCTCTCTCTGCCCCCTCATCCAGTGAGATCCTCCTCAGCTCACGTCTTCTCTGCCCCCCATCCAGTGAGCTCCTCCTCAGCTCACCTCCTCTCTCTGCCCCTCATCCAGTGAGCTCCTCCTCAGCTCACCTCTTCTCTCTGCCCCTCATCCAGTGAGCTCCTCAGCTCACCTCCCCTCTCTGCCCCCTCATCCAGTGAGCTCCTCCTCAGCTCACCTCCTCTCTCTGCCCCCCATCCAGTGAGCTCCTCCTCAGCTCACCTCCTCTCTCTGCCCCCCATCCAGTGAGCTCCTCCTCAGCTCACCTCCCCTCTCTGCCCCCTCATCCAGTGAGCTCCTCCTCAGCTCACCTCCCCTCTCTGCCCCTCACCCAGTGAGCTCCTCCTCAGCTCTCCTCCTCTCTCTGCCCCCTCATCCAGTGAGATCCTCCTCAGCTCACGTCTTCTCTGCCCCCCATCCAGTGAGCTCCTCCTCACCACACCTCCTCTCTCTGCCCCTCATCCAGTGAGCTCCTCGGCTCACCTCCTCTCTGTCCCCCTCATCCAGTGAGCTCCTCGGCTCACCTCCTCTCTGTCCCCTCATCCAGTGAGCTCCTCCTCAGCTCTCCTCTTCTCTCTGCCCCTCATCCAGTGAGCTCCTCAGCTCACCTCTGACCCCTCATCCAGTGAGCTCCTCAGCTCACCTTCTCCTGCCCCTCATCCAGTGAGCTCCTGGGCTCACCTCCTGCACCCTCATCCAGTGAGCTCCTCAGCTCTCCTCCTGCCCCCTCATCCAGTGAGCTCCTCCTCAGCTCTCCTCCTCCTGCCCCCTCACCCAGTGAGCTCCTCGGCTCTCCTCTTGCACCCTCATCCAGGGAGCTCCTCCTCAGCTCACCTCCTCTCTGCTCCTCATCCAGTGAGCTCCTCAGCTCACCTCCTCTCTGCCCATCGCCCAGTGAGCTCCTCCTCAGCTCACCTCCCCCTCCAAGCACGCCCCCCGCCTCCCAGCAGTGTGTTTTGTGTGTGTGGGAGGCGCCGCTGCCTCTCGGCTCCAGCTGAGGCGCTGCGTCGCTCCAGCATTACGGTAGAGGATCTGAGGGGCGCCCTGCAGTCGGTTCATTACGGTAATATAAGTCTGTGGTGAGAGCGGTGGATGCAGAGCTCCGGACGATTCTTGTGGAAGTGACCCGCAGGATGTGAGAGTCTCCAGCCCGGGACCGACGGCTGAGGCGGACCAGCGGTGCGGGAGAGAGGTCAGCTCGGCAGTGTGCGGGGAGAGAGGTCAGCACCTCAGTGCGGGAGAGAGGTCCGTCCAGTGCGGGAGAGAGGTCCGTCCAGTGCGGGAGAGAGGTCCATCCAGTGCGGGAGAGAGGTCCATCCAGTGCTGGAGAGAGTCAGCCCCGCAGCAGTGGCAGTGCGGGAGAGAGGTCAGCCCCGCAGCTCCATGCCAGCAGCGCGGTGAGTACCCTCCACCTTTCAATCACCTGTCAGTGTTTCTCTGGCCACAGGCACTGCGAGTCCCTCCTTTTCTCGCCTGTAAGTCTGGAGGGGGCGTTAGGAGCTGTTTCTTCCAGCCGGAGTGACTCCCTTCCTCCTTTCACCCCAAAGTCTGGAGTTTGGGAGGGGATGGGGTGGCTTCCTTGCACCTGTGAGTCTGGGGCGGGGTCCTCCTTTCAGCAGCACTGTGAGTACCTGCCACCTCTCACCTGTGAGTCTGGGACGGGGTACTCATTTCAGCAGCACTGTGAGTACCTTCCACCTGTGAGTCTGGGGCGGGGTCCTCCTTTCAGCAGCACTGCGAGTACCTTCCACCTCTCTCTCACCTGTGAGTCTGGGGCTCACACTGCTGGGAGGCAGGATGTGGGTGCGTGGGCAGCAGCGCGCTGCGGGGGAAGTGGGAGGTGAGCACTGTGAGTACCTTCCACCTCGCACCTGTGAGTCTTGGGTAGGGGGCTCTTCTCTATCCAGCATCACGTGGAGACGCTCCACCCCCCACCTGTAGGTGCAGCGCACCTGCCTCCTGATATAAGTCTGGGAGGTAAGTTCTCTGCCAGCTGCCCTGCTCTCCTCGGGCACTCCCCCTGCCACCCAGACCTCCACACCCCGTGCACCTTGTCAGCTGCGGGCATGGGCTGGCAAGGAGACCCCTGTCTGCACATCCGTGCTGAAGCTACACAGACAGGTGTGACATGCTATCCCGGGATAGGACAGGCTCGCTATCCCGGGATAGGACAGGCTCGCTATCCCGGGATAGGACAGGCTCGCTATCTGGGGTCGGGGCAGGTTCTGTAGCTCGGGATGGGACAGGGCAGGTTTATTAGCTCGGAACAGGACAGGTTCTGTCCTGTCAGCACGTCTGCAGTCCTGGGTTCTGTGTGTCGCTGCGAAGCGTTGTCATATTTGACTCAGTGCCTCGTTCTGCGCCAGTGTGCCTGGCTGCGCTCTCTTGCTGCGCTCTCTTGCTGTGCTCCGTTGTGACTGTCCACCTTGTAGTCTGCTGTGCTGTGATGCTGAGTCGTGTGTCCTGCAGTGCAGCCGCATGCTGTCCTCCGCTCACCCGTGTTCTGTTGACGTTTTTACTGTCTCATCTTGTGTTACGTTGTGTTGTCTTTTCACAGGGCCTGCCCAGCCTTGCAGTCGGCGGTTCGCCTTTTGTGCTGTTGTTAGTCCTTGCTTTTCCATTGCAAAGCTGGACCTGTCCGTGCGTCTCCAGCATTCAGTTATGTGCTCGGTTTACAAGATGCGATGTTTGTTTATAAACAACGGCACGTTGTGTTGAGCGACGGCTTCTTCCTCAGAGGACCTTTTTTTCCCTAGTGGCTTGTAAGACACCGGAAGTCGTTTTCTTTGGCACATGTGTGAGTTTCCCTTCTTTGTAGCTATTCATGTCTAAATGTAGCAGAGACAAGGTCTACACTGCAGCCAGAGTTCGGGCGAGACTTTGTATTCCAATCCTGGCTTCACCTCCACTCAACCTAGTGTGATCCTGAACAAGTCGTTCGATCTAACTATGTCCAGGCATTGCCGAGTCCCCGCCCCAAGCTGACATCCATTCTCAAACCACCCCACCCCATGGGTACCACCAGGGCTTTAAGTGGCTTTAAACAACGGGTGCTGCTCCCAGTTTCAAAAAGAGAAGGGAAATTCAGAGAGAAAATGACTCTTTAAAGGATTTCCCTTCCCCCACAACGCTCACCTGGCACGAGTTCACACCCTAACTACTCCACTAGTGAGAAGTGAGCACTCTCAGTGTGCACACATCGATGTGCCTGCTGTCACTGCAGTGTGAAAAAAAAACGACTGCCTGTGAAAATGGACTCCAAAACTACTGATTATACTTGTAAAAAAACAGCCAGGTGGCAACCTCAGCTGTGTCTGAGGCGAGCTGCAGTTGGGCAGTGTGTTGGGGGACTGGAGGGATTAGGGCTTTACCTTCCAATGATACAGCAGGTGCAGTGGCACCAGGGACCCTGGCTGTGTGTGGCCATCTGCACCCTCAGTTTTGTCTGTTTCTGTGTGGGGCTTTCTGTGTTTTAGCCTCTGTGCCTAGCTCACAGTCCTATACTGTCCTATACTGAACGGTGGTTATGCCAGTCAGATAGTGGCCGTGCATACCTCACTGAATGAGCGCCAACCAGGGAATCGAATGCCTGCCCACTACCTAATAATTAGGGCCTGATTTAGCATTCAGGGGACGGTTACTCCATCACAAATGTGACAGATATCCACCCGCCGTGCTACAAGTGCCATTGGATATACTGCACTTGTAATGTGACAGATATCCACCCGCCGTGCTACAAGTGCCATTGGATATACTGCACTTGTAATGTGACAGATATCCCACCCGCCGTGCTACAAGTGCCATTGGATATACTGCACTTGTAATGTGACTGATATCCCACCCGCCGTGCTACAAGTGCCATTGGATATACTGCACTTGTAATGCGACAGATATCCACCCGCCGTGATACAAGTGCCATTGGATATACTGCACTTGTAATGTGAAAGATATCCACCCGCCGTGCTACAAGTGCCATTGGATATACTGCACTTGTAATGCGACAGATATCCCACCCGCCGTGCTACAAGTGTCGTTGGATATACTGCACTTGTAATGCGACAGATATCCACCCGCCGTGCTACAAGTGCCATTGGATATACTGCACTTGTAATGTGACAGATATCCACCCCCCGTGATACAAGTGCCATTGGATATACTGCACTTGTAATGTGACAGATCCCACCCGCCGTGCTACAAGTGCCATTGGATATACTGCACTTGTAATGCGACAGATATCCACCCGCCGATCTACAAGTGCCATTGGATATACTGCACTTGTAATGTGACAGATATCCACCCGCCGAGCTACAAGTGCCATTGGATATAGTGCACTTGTAATGTGACAGAATTCCACCACTGTGATACAAGTGTCATTGGATATACTGCACTTGTAATGCGACAGATATCCACCCGCCGTGCTACAAGTGCCATTGGATATACTGCACTTGTAATGTGACAGATATCCACCCGCCGTGCTACAAGTGCCATTGGATATACTGCACTTGTAATGTGACAGATATCCACCCGCCGTGCTACAAGTGCCATTAGAAATACTGCACTTGTAATGTGATGGATATCCCACCCGCCGTGCTACAAGTGCCCTTGGATATAGTGCACTTGTAATATAACAGATATCCCACCCGCCGTGCTACAAGTGCCATTGGATATAGTGCACTTGTAATATGACAGATATCCCACCCGCCGTGATACAAGTGCCATTGGATATACTGCACTTGTAATGCGACAGATATCCACCCGCCGTGCTACAAGTGCCATTAGATATACTGCACTTGTAATGTGACAGATATCCACCCGCCGTGCTACAAGTGCAATTGGATATACTGCACTTGTAATGTGACTGATATCCACCCGCCGTGCTACAAGTGCCATTGGATATACTGCACTTGTAATGCGACAGATATCCACCCGCCGTGTTACAAGTGCCATTAGAAATACTGCACTTGTAATGTGACAGATATCCCACCCGCCGTGCTACAAGTGCCATTGGATATAAACGCACATGTAATGTGACAGATATCCACCCGCCGTGCTACATGTGCCATTGGATATAGTGCACTTGTAGTGTGACAGATATCCCAACCGCCGTGCTACAAGTGCCATTGGATATAAACGCACATGTAATGTGACAGATATCCACCCGCCGGGCTACATGTGCCATTGGATATAGTGCACTTGTAATGTGACAGATATCCACCCGCCGTGCTACATGTGCCATTGGATATAGTGCACTTGTAATGCGACAGATATCCACCCGCCGTGCTACAAGTGCCATTGGATATACTGCACTTGTAATGTGACTGATATCCACCCGCCGTGCTACAAGTGCCATTGGATATACTGCACTTGTAATGCGACAGATATCCACCCGCCGTGCTACAAGTGCCATTAGAAATACTGCACTTGTAATGTGACAGATATCCCACCCGCCGTGCTACAAGTGCCATTGGATATAAACGCACATGTAATGTGACAGATATCCACCCGCCGTGCTACATGTGCCATTGGATATACTGCACTTGTAATGTGACAGATATCCACCGCTGTGATACAAGTGCCATTGCATATACTGCACTTGTAATGCGACAGATATCCACCCGCCATGCTACAGGTGCCATTGGATATACTGCACTTGTAATGTAACAGATATCCACCCGCCGTGCTACAAGTGCCATTAGAAATACTGCACTTGTAATGTGACAGATATCCCACCCGCCGTACTATAAGTGCCATTGGATATACTGCACTTGTAATGTGACAGATATCCACCCGCCGAGCTACAAGTGCCATTGGATATAGTGCACTTGTAACGTGACAGATATCCACCCGCCGTGCTACAAGTGCCATTGGATATACTGCACTTGTAATGTGGCAGATATCCACCCGCCGTGCTACAAGTGCCATTGGATATACTGCACTTGTAATGTGGCAGATATCCACCCGCCGTGCTACAAGTGCCATTGGATATACTGCACTTGTAATGTGACAGATATCCCACCCGCCGTGCTACAAGTGCCATTGGATATACTGCACTTGTAATGTGACAGATATCCACCCCCTGTGATACAAGTGCCATTGGATATACTGCACTTGTAATGCGACAGATATCCACCCGCCGAGCTACAAGTGCCATTGGATATACTGCACTTGTAATGTGACAGATATCCACCCGCCGAGCTACAAGTGCCATTGGATATAGTGCACTTGTAATGTGACAGATATCCACCACTGTGATACAAGTGTCATTGGATATACTGCACTTGTAATGCGACAGATATCCACCCGCCGTGCTACAAGTGCCATTGGATATACTGCACTTGTAATGTGACAGATATCCACCCGCCGTGCTACAAGTGCCATTGGATATACTGCACTTGTAATGTGACAGATATCCACCCGCCGTGCTACAAGTGCCATTGGATATACTGCACTTGTAATGTGACAGATATCCACCTGCCGTGCTACAAGTGTCATTAGAAATACTGCACTTGTAATGTGATGGATATCCCACCCGCCGTGCTACAAGTGCCATTGGATATAGTGCACTTGTAATATGACAGATATCCCACCCGCCGTGCTACAAGTGCCATTGGATATACTGCACTTGTAATATGACAGATACCCCATCCTTCAGGTTTGTGGAGGAGTACCCGGCCATCTGAGCTCTAAATCTGCCCTTAATATGGAGTCGCGATGCCTCCTAGAGGGTGCGTCTGCCTGTAAATTACCACGTCATCTCGTGTCAGATTTTGAGCCGTAGGTCACGGTGACCAGTATGAGCCTTTCATAGCCTGATCTCTTGTTCCAGTACATTCCCAGGTTACGGTCAGGTCCACTGAAATTGTGCAATTTTGCGTCTCTGGTGTTTTCCATATATTTATGAATTTGCCGCAATTGGCCTAGAATAATCCATCATCTGATGCATAATCTGCAGTTTTAAAAATGTGTTTCTAGCTCAAACTGTTCAAAAGTTACTAAAAATACGACGACATGTGTTGAGGCACAGTAGAAGGCCCATCCCAAAGGCGGGCTGATCATATGGCAGTTGATTATTGCTCTCATGGGGTGCTAAGCTGGTACTAATGAGGTGTAGCCTATGCCCAGTGTTAAGTGTACAGTAGAAGGCAAAAAATGCAGAATTAATACTGTCACAACATCATGTGCCGTATTTTGCAGCATAAGTCATCTTTTGTTTCCTCATATTTAGTCCACCCTGCCGCCTAAATTTGTCTTCCCTTGCTGCATAATTTCTGTGGCCCTTGTTATGCTGATCTTACGCTGTCTAATTATATGTACTCACAATGGGACCAATCATAATTTGGTTCAATAAAGGGCTACCACGGGCTCTGCAGATGAATGTTGGATGGAGTCCAACTGCCTGAAACTGAGCATCGACAAGGCCGAAGTAATGTTCTTTGGGGAGACCTGCTCTCCATATGACTCTACCTGGTGGCCGACAGGGCCAACGGGAACCTCCGCTGAACCTCGGATGGTCATCGGCTGCACACCTGACAGTGCAGCCCAAGTCATCACGCCCTGACGCTTCCACACCCTGAAGATGCTGAGCAAGATTTTCAAATGGCTCCCTGTCAACACCCAGAAAACCATCACCCATACTCTCGCCCCAGCAACCTAGAGTACAAAAATACCCTCAATGCTGGGAGCAACAAGCATCATCAGGGGGCTGCAGAACACCCAGAAAGCGGTGGCCAGAATCACTCTCAACCTCGAGGAAATAACTGTTGTGTAAATTCCAAGGAATGAATGGCCATTCTTCCCAGTCTGAAGATGCCACGGCTGTGGTACCAGGGACCTGCTGATGCCTGCACTACTGTTGCATTGTGCTTGGTGTCCAGGTGCTTGAGTTGAAGCCTGGTCGCCTGGAGATGCCAAGGCTGTGGTACCAGGGACCTTCTGACGCCTGCACTACTGTTGCATTGTGCTTGGGGTCCAGGTGCTTGTGTTGAAGCCTGGTCGCCTGGAAATTATGAGGGTTGAGTATGGACATCAGCAATTATACTCAAATAACTATTTAATTGTTTGTATGCCTGTTAAAAAGATGTGATCTAAATGTAGGGCTTGTAAACTGCTTCCAGAATTGACCAACATTGGGCCCACATTGGCACACCCGAACATGCTTCGCCCATCCAGACAAAAACTCCTGGAACCGGGGCTGGGTACCGAGAGGCACATATACAGTTTTGTATACAAGTAAGAAAGTCACCTATGCATTCCGTGGGCATGAAGACTCGGCCTCCTGCGGTTTGATGCTCAGGCAGAGGTATGTCTGGCTGGCGACAGCTTGACTTCAATGACCTTAGGAATAGATCAACGGTCTCGCTGGCGGGGGGGGGGGGGGGGGGGGGAGGGAGATTGAGGTACTCCCTGGGTGTGCCCAGGAGACATGTATTCCTTTTATGTTTGTGATTGTATATAGCGCGGAAATGGCCCAGAAGCATAGGAGCGCTATACAAAAGAACAGTTACTAAAGTCAGCAGGGATACTGTGCAGTTATCATCCAGGAAGGATGAAAAGCCGGTCAGTGAGAGAAAGTGGGTGATAAGACGAACAGGAGTCCAGTTCACAAGCCGTCAGCGTAGGTGATACATGAGATATAGCATGGAAAGATGAAAGCAGACAACGGCGGTGGGTGGGAGGGAAAGGGATTGAACTCCAGCGTCTTTCAAAGAGGAGGGCTTGGGGAGGTGTTTTGGAGTTAGCTTGACGTGTGGTCTTACTGAGGGGGAGAGGGAGGGAGAGAGTTATAAACTCTTGTGTGCTTCTGTAGAATGACGGATTCAGAAATCTCTTGCTTGAAGGTGGGGTACTCCAGGACAAGGGGCTGAGTGTTTCTTGGACCAGGTTTTGCACCTCCATCTTCAGATTTCCTGTTTCCTGTGTGGGTGAAGTGCTGGCGAGTTTAAATGGGCTCGTGGCCTCCACAGACAGCCACTGGGAGGCGAGCAGAATGGAAGGGGTGAGGTCATGATTCTTGGAACCGATGGCAGAGAGGGTCGAGCAGGTAGAATTGTTCTGAGTGGAGCTGAGTAAACTTCGGGAGTGCCTGAGAGGCGTTAGACCCTGTAATCAAGTCCAGAAATAGTCAACCCCTGTCCAGGCTGATCTTAGCTCCTGTGCTAGGATGTGCTGTGTGATCCTCGGCGCTCCTGACCCTGGCTGTCCTATGACTCTGGAGGGTCAGTCCACTGTCCAGGGTAAAACCAAAAGCTCCTAGTGGGCTGAATGTGTGAGAGTTGCTTCTGATCAGAAAGCTTTAAACCTGCTGCAGAACGATGGGCGCCCTGTGGAGCCTCTGAATGGGCGGCAGGACACGAGGCCTGATTGCAGGACAAACTGGCAAAAGGTGTCGCCCTGCAAGTGGGCGAATAGAAGGCCCCCCTCCGCTAAGTCTAGCCTTACTATACCATAGTTGTGAAGGCCAGGGGAAGGGCCCTTCCCGTGGCACAATTGCAAAAAGCTACCTTTCTCTCAAATGAGTTGAGCAGGGGTCAGGAGAGGACACGTGTGCCGTGGCCTGGCTGCGACACACTGGTGTGGGGCCCTGTGTTCATGGCTGAGAGCGGGGCCCTGGGCAGCTGCCCACACTGCCCATGCCTAGCGCAGGCCCTGCCTAAGGGTCACGCAGAGAGGTTTAAGATAGAGATTCAGTGGGTTGGAGAGAGGATTGAGCTCCGTGAATGCCAACCTGGGGGTGGTAAGAAGGGGTCTCAGGAGTGTGCTACCTGCACCCTGAGCTGGAAGGCAGAGTGCAACCAGCTGCCAGGGCAGTGGGTGCTGGGGGCACCCTTTTTGTGGGGGCTGGGCACTATTAAGTGAAACCATAGATGCGCCTGGTTCACGGAGGGACACAACACAAAACCAGACCTGCCCTCTGCTGAGGGTCTGGGGTGGGTGAGACCGTCTGTCTGTGGGTGGGGGCGGCTAGAAGACAGCTGATATACTGAAGTCTGGTGGGGGGAGTTTCCGAGTGAGGCTGATTGTCCATGCGGAGTGAGTGGCACCCTCCCGGGCGGGGGCGCTCTGCTGACGTGGACTCTTTACTCTGGTGGTGTGCTGGCGTCTGTGCTGGAGGGCTACGCGGCTCTGCCGGCCTCGGCTCCACACACACAATAATATTGTTCTCTGAAGTTAATTGCTTTCCGTGGCGCGCGTCGCCTCCCGGTGGCACCGCTCAGCAGGGCAAGACGATTTAAAATGACAACATTCCTTCCCCGTGTGTAGCGCCGTAACCCCACGGGGGATATCCAAGCGCTGTAAATTACCAGCGTTATTATCGCGGCGGTTCGTGGTACGCATTTTATCAAGTCAAGAACGGTTTGCTTTTGGATAAATAACACAAACAAAGCTGTTGCAATTGTGTAGCAGATCTAAGCTAACATCTGGGACAAGTCTTACTGGAAGAAGAAAACTTTCAAATAGTTTGAAACTTTAGTTGTGGGGGTGGGGGGTTAGGGTAGGGAGGGCGCAAAGGCGCCAAGCCAACTGCACGTATGTGTCTGTGGCGTTGTATACAACTGCAAAGGACGTGCCATCATGGGTGCACACTTCTGCAGGAAGTATTAAAATCCGAGGAGGCATGCATGATTCAGACCTATAGAAAGTGGCTGAGACTTAAACCAAGAATATACAGGTATATAGGCTCATGCACCTACAGTTCTGAGTGTTAGCCTATGTGCACCATTAGCTAGTGAAATGGCACATTTATTTTCTGACTCGCGTCTCTCCTCTACGAGAATCGATTCGATTGTAGACGTTCTCTTGGTGCATTGACAGCGCACGGCTCCCGAAACCACAAGAGAAGGTGGTGTCTAATTCATTGACACTCTCAACTAGACTGACGTGTGTGCGGGGGTGTTTCTGGGGCGTATCTGTATGTGTAGCTGTATGCGCGGTGTCGCGGGTGTATCTTTGTGTATGGCGTATGTGTGGATTTCCCTCGAGTCCATCTGTGTGTATGGTTGTGTCTCTGTGGCGTATCTGTGTGTGTGGTTGTATCTGTGGATGTCTTTGGGGCGTATCTGTGTGTGTGGTTGTATCTGTGGATGTCTTTGGGGTGTATCTGTGTGTGTGGTTGTATCTGTGGATGTCATTGGGGTGTATCTGTGGATGTCATTGGGGTGTATCTGTGTATGTCATTGGGGTGTATCTGTGTGTGTGGTTGTATCTGTGGATGTCTTTGGGGTGTATCTGTGTGTGTGGTTGTATCTGTGGATGTCTTTGGGGTGTATCTGTGCCTTTGGGGTGTATCTGTGTGTGTGGTTGTATCTGTGGATGTCTTTGGGGTGTATCTGTGCGTGTGGATGTCTCTGGGGCGTATCTATGTGTGTGGATGTCTTTGGGGCATAGCTATGTGTGTGGATGTCCCCCTCGTGTATCTATGTGTGGATGTCCCCCTCGTGTATCTATGTATGTGGATGTCTCTGGGGATAATCTATGTGTGTGGATGTCTCTGGGGCTTATCTATGTGTGTTGATGTCTTTGGGGCATAGCTATGTGTGTGGATGTCCCCCTCGTGTATCTATGTATGTGGATGTCCCCCCTCGTGTATCTATGTGTGTGGATGTCTCTGGGCTGTATCTATGTGTGTGGATGTCTCTGGGGCGTATCTATGTGTGTGGATGTCTTTGGGGCATAGCTATGTGTGTGGATGTCCCCCTCGTGTATCTATGTATGTGGATGTCCCCCTCGTGTATCTATGTGTGTGGATGTCTCTGGGCTGTATCTATGTGTGTGGATGTCTCTGGGGCGTATCTATGTGTGTGGATGTCTTTGGGGCATAGCTATATGTGTGGATGTCCCCCTCGTGTATCTATATATGTGGATGTCCCCCTCGTGTATCTATGTATGTGGATGTCTCTGGGGAGTATCTATGTGTGTGGATGTCTCTGGGGCGTATCTATGTGTGTGGATGTCTTTGGGGCATAGCTATGTGTGTGGATGTCCCCCTCGTGTATCTATGTATGTGGATGTCTCCCTCGTGTATCTATGTGTGTGGATGTCTCTGGGCTGTATCTATGTGTGTGGATGTCTCTGGGCTGTATCTATGTGTGTGGATGTCTTTGGGGCATAGCTATGTGTGTGGATGTCCCCCTCGTGTATCTATGTATGTGGATGTCCCCCTCGTGTATCTATGTGTGTGGATGTCCCCCTCGTGTATCTATGTGTGTGGATGTCTCTGGGCTGTATCTATGTGTGTGGATGTCTCTGGGCTGTATCTATGTGTGTGGATGTCTCTGGGCTGTATCTATGTGTGTGGATGTCTCTATGTGTGTGGATGTCTCTGGGCTGTATCTATGTGTGTGGATGTCTCTGGGGCGTATCTATGTGTGTGGATGTGTTTGGGGCATAGCTATGTGTGTGGATGTCCCCCTCGTGTATCTATGTGTGTGGATGTCTCTGGGCTGTATCTATGTGTGTGGATGTCTCTGGGCTGTATCTATGTGTGTGGATGTCTCTGGGCTGTATCTATGTGTGTGGATGTCTCTGGGGCGTATCTATGTGTGTGGATGTCTCTGGGGCGTATCTATGTGTGTGGATGTCTTTGGGGCATAGCTATGTGTGTGGATGTCCCCCTCGTGTATCTATGTATGTGGATGTCCCCCTCGTGAATCTATGTATGTGGATGTCTCTGGGGATAATCTATGTGTGTGGATGTCTCTGGGGCGTATCTATGTGTGTTGATGTCTTTGGGGCATAGCTATGTGTGTGGATGTCCCCCTCGTGTATCTATGTATGTGGATGTCCCCCCTCGTGTATCTATGTGTGTGGATGTCTCTGGGCTGTATCTATGTGTGTGGATGTCTCTGGGGCGTATCTATGTGTGTGGATGTCTTTGGGGCATAGCTATGTGTGTGGATGTCCCCCTCGTGTATCTATGTATGTGGATGTCTCCCTCGTGTATCTATGTGTGTGGATGTCTCTGGGCTGTATCTATGTGTGTGGATGTCTCTGGGGCGTATCTATGTGTGTGGATGTCTTTGGGGCATAGCTATGTGTGTGGATGTCCCCCTCGTGTATCTATGTATGTGGATGTCCCCCTCGTGTATCTATGTGTGTGGATGTCCCCCTCGTGTATCTATGTGTGTGGATGTCTCTGGGCTGTATCTATGTGTGTGGATGTCTCTGGGCTGTATCTATGTGTGTGGATGTCTCTGGGCTGTATCTATGTGTGTGGATGTCTCTATGTGTGTGGATGTCTCTGGGCTGTATCTATGTGTGTGGATGTCTCTGGGGCGTATCTATGTGTGTGGATGTCTTTGGGGCATAGCTATGTGTGTGGATGTCCCCCTCGTGTATCTATGTATGTGGATGTCCCCCTCGTGTATCTATGTGTGTGGATGTCCCCCTCGTGTATCTATGTGTGTGGATGTCTCTGGGCTGTATCTATGTGTGTGGATGTCTCTGGGCTGTATCTGTGTGTGGATGTCTCTGGGCTGTATCTATGTGTGTGGATGTCTCTATGTGTGTGGATGTCTCTGGGCTGTATCTATGTGTGTGGATGTCTCTGGGGCGTATCTATGTGTGTGGATGTGTTTGGGGCATAGCTATGTGTGTGGATGTCCCCCTCGTGTATCTATGTGTGTGGATGTCTCTGGGCTGTATCTATGTGTGTGGATGTCTCTGGGCTGTATCTATGTGTGTGGATGTCTCTGGGCTGTATCTATGTGTGTGGATGTCTCTGGGGCGTATCTATGTGTGTGGATGTCTCTGGGGCGTATCTATGTGTGTGGATGTCTTTGTGGCATAGCTATGTGTGTGGATGTCCCCCTCGTGTATCTATGTATGTGGATGTCCCCCTCGTGAATCTATGTATGTGGATGTCTCTGGGGATAATCTATGTGTGTGGATGTCTCTGGGGCGTATCTATGTGTGTTGATGTCTTTGGGGCATAGCTATGTGTGTGGATGTCCCCCTCGTGTATCTATGTATGTGGATGTCCCCCCTCGTGTATCTATGTGTGTGGATGTCTCTGGGCTGTATCTATGTGTGTGGATGTCTCTGGGGCGTATCTATGTGTGTGGATGTCTTTGGGGCATAGCTATGTGTGTGGATGTCCCCCTCGTGTATCTATGTATGTGGATGTCCCCCTCGTGTATCTATGTGTGTGGATGTCTCTGGGGAGTATCTATGTGTGTGGATGTCTCTGGGGCGTATCTATGTGTGTGGATGTCTTTGGGGCATAGCTATGTGTGTGGATGTCCCCCTCGTGTATCTATGTATGTGGATGTCTCCCTCGTGTATCTATGTGTGTGGATGTCTCTGGGCTGTATCTATGTGTGTGGATGTCTCTGGGGCGTATCTATGTGTGTGGATGTCTTTGGGGCATAGCTATGTGTGTGGATGTCCCCCTCGTGTATCTATGTATGTGGATGTCCCCCTCGTGTATCTATGTGTGTGGATGTCCCCCTCGTGTATCTATGTGTGTGGATGTCTCTGGGCTGTATCTATGTGTGTGGATGTCTCTGGGCTGTATCTATGTGTGTGGATGTCTCTGGGCTGTATCTATGTGTGTGGATGTCTCTATGTGTGTGGATGTCTCTGGGCTGTATCTATGTGTGTGGATGTCTCTGGGGCGTATCTATGTGTGTGGATGTGTTTGGGGCATAGCTATGTGTGTGGATGTCCCCCTCGTGTATCTATGTGTGTGGATGTCTCTGGGCTGTATCTATGTGTGTGGATGTCTCTGGGCTGTATCTATGTGTGTGGATGTCTCTGGGGTGTATCTATGTGTGTGGATGTCTCTGGGGCGTATCTATGTGTGTGGATGTCTTTGGGGCATAGCTATGTGTGTGGATGTCCCCCTCGTGTATCTATGTATGTGGATGTCCCCCTCGTGTATCTATGTGTGTGGATGTCTCTGGGCTGTATCTATGTGTGTGGATGTCTCTGGGCTGTATCTATGTGTGTGGATGTCTCTGGGCGGTATCTATGTGTGTGGATGTCTCTGGGCTGTATCTATGTATGTGGTTGTCTCTGGGGAGTATCTATGTGTGTGGATGTCCCCCTCGTGTATCTATGTGTGTGGATGTCTCTGGGCTGTATCTATGTGTGTGGATGTCTTTGGGGCATAGCTATGTGTGTGGATGTCCCCCTCGTGTATCTATGTATGTGGATGTCCCCCTCGTGCATCTATGTGTGTGGATGTCTCTGGGGAGTATCTATGTGTGTTGATGTCCCCCTCGAGTATCTATGTGTGGATGTCCCCCTCGTGTATCTATGTTTGTGGATGTCTCTGGGGAGTATCTATGTGTGTGGATGTCTCTGGGGAGTATCTATGTGTGTGGATGTCCCCCTCGAGTATCTATGTGTAGATGTCCCCCTCGAGTATCTGTGTGTGGATGTCTCTGGGGAGTATCTTATGTGTGCATGGCTGTATGTGTGGTTGTCTCTGGGGTGTCTTTGTGTGTGGCTTTAAGTGTGGGTGTATCTGTGAGCGGTTGTATTGATGCCTCTGGTGGTGTGTATCAGTGCGGCTGTATGTGAGGTTGTCTCTGGGGCGCATCTGTGTGTGTGTGTGTGTGGATGTCTCTGGGGTCTGGTTGCATGTGCGTTTGTCTCTAGGGTGTATGTGTGTGTGTGGGGGGGGGGGGGTGTATGTGCTTGCCTCTCAGAGTGTCTCTCTCGCTCTGATTATCTTGCTTAAGTATCTGCAGGTTTGGTTGCGTGGGTGTGCGCCCGCGGGGGGCCGTGTATGCGAGTGTGTTGTGAATGCACGCGTGTGTGACAGAAGGAGGGGCGCGCGGACAGAGCTGTTGAGAGGAGACGAAGAGAAACAGAGAGAGCGAGAGAGACAGGAAGGGAGGGAAGGAAGGAAGAGAGACCTTGAGCGCTGGGGAGAGTGATGGACGGGGCTCGAGCGCCAGGAAGAGCTGGATGGAAAGGCGCCGGCGGTAGAGATGTGAAGAAACGGACAGATCGGAAAAGGAGACATGAGGGTGAAAGAGTGTTCGGAAGAGTGAGAGACACCGACTGAGGAGGAGAAGAGGGACAACGCGGGACAGGACGAGCGAGAGCGGAGAGGGGCATTAGAGACGGCCCCAGCGATGGGGTCGATCTGGGAGAAGTGACAGGGGACAGGAGAGAGCGGCAGACAGAGGGGTCCCTCCGTACCCAGCGTTTCTCAAGCCGCGGTTCCAGCCGCACACTGGCAGCGGTGCAGCAGGTGCAGTAGCACCGGAGCCAGAGGCACAATAGGTCCACTAAGACCCGATTAAAGCTGTGCTTTACTACCTTACCTACAGTACAGGGGCATAAGGGGGGGTGGGGTGGGGGGGGGGGGGGGGGGGGGCTAGCTGCACCACTGCAGAGACCCTGCATAAAAGGGAGCGCAGGGCTCCTGCCCTAGCTGGTAAGAGTGTTCCAGTTTTTCCTTTACTGTCTCAGAGGTTTCATTCTATGCCAGGGGGTCCCTTCCGCACAGTACCCTGGTCTGAGAACTCCCCATTGAGTCCGGAGGGGGCGTGGGGGCTCTATGTACCTTGCAGGATGTAGCGATGAGCTCATTAGCCAAGATGTAGTTTCATGCAGATTTATTAACTACAGTTACAAATAGATGAGTTGTAAAGGTACAAGCACCCCAGGAGCACTCTGCCTACTGCTCAGCCCTACTCCGTCACCCTCAAGCATCCAGGCACCCCAACCCTCCATTCAAGACCATCACCCCAACATTCCATGCATCGCACTCACACTGGCTGAAAATCAAGAGGAAAAAGTGCTGTGATGCATCGACACAACCTGGCTAAAAGACATTGACAAAGCCACTAGCTCTTGCATTGCCGCAACACATCGGCTTTGCCCATGGGTGCCATTATTGGCGGAAGTGACATCACACACCATTTAACCTTTACTTTTAGTCTCTCTCTCTCTCCCCTCTCTCTCTCACACACACACTTTAGCATACACACAATCAGATAAACACACTCGGATGTATGACATTACAACGCATGCTTTTACCACACATGCCGTTACAACGCAGTTTTTACAACGCATACCATTACAACGCATAGCGCTTTGGGGTGCTGGATAGTGAATAGTTTAATGTACTATTCCAACTCCAGTCCCCGTGGACACTAGGGAAGTTGTTGGATAGTAAATTAAATCTATTCCCTATCCTAGAGCACCCCCCAGCGCAATGCGTTGTAATGGTTTGCGTTGTAATGGTTGCGTCGTAATGGTAGTGCGTTGTAAAAGTTTCGTTGCAAAGGCTGTTTACCAACACACTCACCTACAAGCATGCATACAACATACATTTCAACGCGTTTCTTTCTTACCTTCCCTGTCAGATAGGATCACATTGCAGCTAATTATACTCCATTTTTATTACACTATTTGCGTAGTAAGAATTTGACAGAAAACCATGAAAATATAACCAGAGGTCGTAAAGGCAGTGCAGCTGGGAGTCCTGGGGACCCCTAAATGACGTCCATGACTTTGCCAATTCTTTTTTTTTTATTGCTGGCAGGAGAAAGGACTGGACTGGAGGAAACACAGGGGAAGGGTTGTGGGTGGGGTAAGTCAGACAACGGAGGGTTCTACTGCCCTGAGAAGCAGTGTTGTTGCTGTTGTACACCTGGCCCTTCAAGCCAGCTATGCCAGGAGGAGGCTGACTTTGCAGAGGTGCACTGCGCAAATACATTTAATCATTTGCTTGAGAGATATATTTATTCATGTATTTTTTAATGAAACAAGTAATTATTTCAAATATACTGGAAATATTTGTTCATCCACTGGGCTTTCAGTGGGATGAAAAAACTGGAGTCTTCCAAAGGGACATAATATTAAAGAAGCTACCACTTGGAGCCCTGGTGACACCAGGACAGTGTTGTTTCTGCCGAGTTTCAAAAGGAGAAGAGAAATCCAGAGAGAACATTACTCTCTTTGAATGATTTCCCTTTCCCTAGAACGCTCACCTAGCATGACGTCACGACGTAACTTCTTCACTAGTGAGAAGAGAGCAGTGTGAGCAGCGCACATCGATGTGCCGCTGTAACTGCAGTCCGGAAAAAAAATGGACCGCCTGTGCCAGTGCACAAAACAGAGCCCGATAGAGACCCGTTTCAAGGAACCCATTAAAAACTGCCAGTGCTCAGACCAGGTGAGACCTGGCCCACTTAAAGCCCTGTTTATCCATTCAAGCAGTAATCCATGAATGTATGTATTCATGCATTCAATCATGTGCATGCAAGTAGGTCAATTCATCCATCTATTTATGAAGTCAAGAATTCATTCGTCCTTCGAAGTATGCATTTATTCAAACGTGTGTATGTGCTCAATCATTCATTTAAGCACCCATGCATTTGTTTATCCATGCATTCAATATTTCCCTTGTTCAGTCATGAATTCAACCATTAATTCATGCATTCAATTATTCTTCCAAGCATTTTTTTGTGTGTTTACTCATTCATTCCAATACAGATGCATGCTTTCAATTATACATTTAGGCATGCACTTATTCACGAATTCAACCATTCATTCATGCACATATTCTCCAATGCACTTTTTTATTTATCCATTAAATCCTTCATTTATCAATCCAATTTTAATTTACGAGGCATTTGTTCGTTACTGCATTCCTAGGTACATGAATAGCGCTCTCTCCTGTTAGTGCTGTCACGTGGCAGGACTGTGTCCCTCTGTTTCCGGAATGCTCCCGCCCTCCTCCCCCTCCGCCCTCTTCAGATACCGCAGTTTACATCTGGGTAACACTGTTCTGTTTATAGAGCAAAGGGATGCACAACAGTGCTGATAACACACCTCCCCCAGGAGTGCTGTTTGAATGCATGGGGAAAGTGGGCCCTGGCCCAGGGCCCCAGCCTTTCACCCCCCTCCCCTTCTGCCGGAGCCAACTCTGTTCTGCAGAGTGTCTTGCCCTGACTACCTGGAATAATTCTTAAACAGATTATTTTAAATTCCGTTTTCCTTTAATTTATTTCGATGCGGGGGATGTGTCAGAGTCTATTACAGACATTTTGCACAGGAATGTTGTGTTTCTTTCATGCAACATCCATTAAAAAAAGGTTATTTTCGATATCTCATATATGAGAAATGGGAGGGGGTCACAGAGGTTATTGGGAGGGGGTCACAGAGGTTATTGGGAGGGGGTCACAGAGGTTATTGGGAGGGGGTCACAGAGGTTATTTGAAGTAATATTAGTGAGCTGCTGCTGTGTTACAATACTGAAAGCACGTCACAATCCCTGAATATTACATGTAAACACATTTAGATTTTGGACAAGTGTACCCGTGAACTACCACTAACCTGCCCAAAGAGGGCGTGAAAGAACTGAAACTGGATCATAAATTCAAAGCTGTTCCAAACAGGGGCACCCAAAAATGGATAGCCCAGGGCCCCAAATCCTAAAGATGCCCTTGCACCCAGCTGCCAATTGGAAAGCACAGCTGACCTGGGACCCTGTGCAATGACCAGCTAGGCGGTAACATCTGGGTTGTCACTCGCGCCAACAGCAGTTGGCATTACAGCATGCTTGTAAGGCAGCCGCACGCGCAGGACATATACTCCCTGGTAGCTCATGAGATTAATGCACCTACAGCCAACTGCAGATCAAAGGCTCTACTCTAAGTAAGACTGTTCATGTGGTTACACCTGGCATCTGACTGATTCTGCCTCAAGCACATTAACATGGGAGGCATATGCCTATATCTAAATGTATAGTTTTCTGGCTATGTACAGCACCTAACACAGCTTTGCTATGAGTGCTAAGAAACCCCACTTTTGAGAGATAGGAGGCCTGAGTCACGTGAGGTCTCGTAGCTTGCTCAGGATCACACCTTTGACAAGATTTGTGAATTCTGCATCATTTGCAACAAAGTAAGCTCAAATTTCAACATGTTTACAACTAAAAGAGTCCACTCACTGTAGTAGGAGGTGGGGGGGCAGAAGTAACGAAAGCGCAGTAGTAACGAAGGATGATTTGACTAAGGGTAGAGTGAGGAACAGACCAGTGCAGGCAAACAAATAAGGAATGTATGCCTATACCTGTGAACCGTACACAGGGGTTGGGGATATATGGAATAAACGATGGAGCGGACAACCACGAAAGAGCAGTTTGCTGCCATTCGAGAGGTGTGGGTGTTAGTATGGTTACGGGGAGATGTGCGGGTGGCACCACGGAAAAAAGAAGGGAAGGAGGGTTGGGTAGGCCAACACCACAGACAAATGAAAGGGAAGAAGGGGGCAAAACCATTGACAGTGGCAGGAGAGGCGGGTGGGTGGGTGATCGAGAACAACACTACAGGCAACCCTAAGGGAAGGGGGGAGAGTGCATGGGAGGGGGCGATCCAGGGACAACAGGAGATGGTGGGAGGAACAGGACGGTGAGAACGTACACGAGGAAACTGCTGAAAAAGACACCTGGTAGAGTGATTACACACTAAGAAATAAATAGTGCCGAAACATATTAGCAGTGGATGAACACAAATAATGTAATCATGTTTCTGGGGAGGGAAAAACACAGGAAGAGGTGTGAAGCCTACAGCTACCAACCAATAAAAAGCAAAGAATGAGTGAGAATGAGCCAATCAATGGACCAGTAAGGGGCGGGCTCTAAGCCCACTTTAAGATAATAATACGTCTCAAAGAAACCGCATGTGCGCTGTCTAGCCGAGACCTAAACATGGTTTGCTTTCCTACTTGGGGTACTGTAAAACCAAATGTTTGATATACACTTATTAGAATCTCCTAATACTGTTCCACGACCCTTCTACTTGCATTATTTTTCCAAAGACACCGCTCTTTTCAGTGCTGTGTCTCGTGCATCAGCGGCGAGGTCTGAGTGATTGTAACGTTTCCACCCCTTGTTACTCCGGCTGCATTCAGTTCTGCCCCTGATAGCAGCAGGCAGGTCATTGTGACTGTTTTTGTGGTGAGGACAGACTGTTCTATCATAAAATGCATTTATTTATTAAGCTCATTTTATCTACATTTTTCTGATTCTTTTCAAAGGAGTCATCTGCTTAAACAAGGGAAGGGAAGGGTGCTTGGAAAGCAGTCTTGAATTCAATCTGAAATTGAAATTAACATTTTAATATTGATGGCTCTACTCTGCGGAGTTTCAAATGAAGATGTGTCATTAGGAACAAGGGGGCTGATTGTCTGTGCAAGGACTTGCTTTGCGACGAATTCATATTCAGTTTTTTTTTGGAATGGTTGTGAAACATGAATATTGTTGAAGGGATTACATGGGCATCAGACGTGATTATTCTTTCATACATAATGTATGTATTTCTTCAATTCTTAAAACGTTCCTGCAACACACCAAGAGAGGCACTGTTGAAAACCCACCAGAAAGAGGAGCACGACAGTTATTTGCGTGACGACCTATAATGCTTCGTCCAATGGCATACAAAAAATCATAAATAAAAAATGGTCAGTCTTAACCTCAAACAAACTGAAATTTGCAAAACCGATGTTTTCTTTCAAACGTTACAGGAGCCTTAGAGATTCCCTCATACATTCAGATCTCCAGAAAACCAAAACCACCCCAGTTCAGACAGGCCAGCCCGAACTGCCAAACCATGTCTTGCCTGGACCGGAATCAAGCATCCTGGGACCAGATTCGGGTTCATAACCCTCAGCCAGGCTATCTTGAATCCAGTGGCAAAGTGAGCAAGGGACCCATGTCAACACTCCGTCCATCATCCCCTTTGGTTTTGCTTTATTCGCCCTAAGTTGACAGGGTATGCCCAGACGTGGGTCCTTTGCTCACTTTGCTAATGGATTCAAGGTAGCCTGGCTGATGACAGCTGAATAGCCAGAAACAGGTCCCAGGATGCTTGTTTCCGGTCCAGGGAAGACATGGCTTGGCATCTCGGGCTGGACTGTTCCCATAAGGATAAGGACAGACTGATTTGCATATGGTCATGTCTGAACTGGGGTCGTGGAGTGAGCTAAAGAATGATGATTGATTAAACCGTTGACTGGGGGTGAGTGCTTGCATTGTTCAACACTCCGTCCATCATCCCCTTTGGTTTTGTAAGACAAGAAATGCCTGTGTTAGCTGCACTATTCAATGCAGTCTTTTGGATACAGGCCTCTGATCACTCCCAAGCCTACCGGGAGAAGTTGTGTACATATGTTTCGGTGCAATCAGGATTGAGGCTGCCACCAAGGCCTTCTTCAGGCAATGTAAATTAAAACTTAATTCTGTACTATGCAACTAAATGTCTTTTTAGGGCTCTGCCTACGCCCCACACGAAGTGGGCGGAGCTTCTGAGCCGTTTTGTTAAGGGGCTCAGAAAATGCTCTGAGAATTTCCTTAGTGCGCGAGAACTTTTCGTGGTGTTGTGTGCCATCTCCATGGCAATTGGTCCTCTCACAGCTGTGTTTTTGTAAGGCTTCTCGCAATAGGCCCTAGGAATTTTGCTCTCTCCACTTCCTGCATATTCCGTGCTAACACGCGCATGAGAATGCCATACATTCCCAATTACCAGATGTCAGGGTCCGTTCGTGCATTCACGACGCTGTAGCTTTCTTGAGCTGTGTGTGCGCGCATGCTGTCTCCCCGTCCAGGAGAATGCCATACATTCTCAATTACCAGCTGTCAGAGGTGCCGGTACTTGAACGCATATGCTTGTAGCGTGTTCACTGCTGTGCTTTTATTTTTCTTCAGCTCTGTGTGCGCGCATGGTGGCTCCAGAGTTTTCATTCAGATTCACCAATTTGCACATGCTGATGGCATTTTTTTTTTTTGCTTTTTAAGAAGAATTCGTGGATGAATTATATCCCCTTACCACAAGGGAGCCATAGAAGGAAATTAAATAACATTTCAGTAGCTTTTGATCAAGTGGATATGGAGGAGGCAGGTGTATACAACAACCACAAATTCTAATTAGCATTGTCAAAACCAATAGGTCCCACTATTTAAAAGAAGCTGCAGCATTGACATTTGCATGAATTTCATGTGTGAGAGTCACTTCAATGACCACAGCACTTGTACTGGTGCATATTGGACAAACAGGAGACAACCAAGAAATACAAAGTAAAATATTTTATTTTGAAGTTTGTGGGGAGCAGTCCTAACGCACAAAAGTGTCCGGACAAACTAAAAATGGGAAGGAAAAAGAAACTAGCATTTGCAATGCAATAGGAATCGCATTTGCGAGAGTTTGCGCTATTGGCATTGTAAAGACAATGCCTATTATTTATGTGTTTTGAAAACCTGCAAGCGGTAGGTAAAGACGCACTTTGTACTTCTAGTCATTGCTTATGAGAAGCAAGGCTGGCAGTAAAAAGGGTGCAGTTACTGACAACCTTGCTTCTCGTAAGGAATGACTATATATCAGTGTATGGAGTTACCTCGAGGGTAGCAAAAGATCCTCTACCCAAGGTAGAGTTATTCACCGAACAACTAAAGTAAAACCTAAATCTGGAATAACATAAAAACTCCAGAACTATAGAACTGGCCTGAAAACGCCTGCATCTTGGTTATTGGGGCACTACACTGCCCCTTGCATATGTACCCCAGGAGTGTTGCACTCTTTTAAGGCAGTTTTTATTCTAATAACACTGCAGTAATTACTTTGTGAAATAGATATCATTAGAAGGACACTACGGTGTCCTTTTTTTGAAAGAAATCAAACCACACGGAATGTTACACATAAGCACACTGAACCAATGGAAGTGTCAGACACATAAGTAATCTCAAAACTTGGCAACTCTGCTTCATGAAGGTTAGATTGATGCCTGTTGGCCAGTCCTACATGGAAGCTATCCCTACAGTTGTCACTGTGTTTGGTGAAAGGGAATGGGTTTGGAGTGAGAGAGGGGTCATACTCTTTTCAGGCGCCTCAGCATATGAAGCAAGCGTTGAAGAAGTAATGCTACATATCAGTTATAAAATGTCTGCAAAGGTATAGCCTTCAGTTGTAATACAGGAACAGCCGCATACAGCACTAACATTTTCCACATCTGTGCGTGAGCAGCGCATGTAGTTCAGGCAAATGCTGTGCATTATGGGACATGTAGTCCTCTGTACCCAATTACAAAAGCAGGGGTAGAAGATACGAATGCAGAGCAAACCCCTGGATTGTACACGCTAGTACCGCTGGAACTGGGAAACGAGAGAGAACTGCACTGCGAAGATTATAGTTCAAAATAAAGAGTGAAGTTTGTATAATTTTTAAGATGTATATGTTCTTGTAAAAACAAAACCGATTACCGGTTTGTGCAGTATTATTAAGAACATGCAAGAACAAACAAGGGAGATACCCTATGTACCAATATGGGACAGGGTGAAGTAATCTTAAAAAGGAAAAACAGTCCCTAAGTTTAAGGATAGGCAGACAGACAGGCCCTAAGAAACTTGCTCTAAGCAAGGTTGTATGCGATTACATTATCCATACGGTGGTCATCCCTGGTACAGCGAACCTATTCATGTTATATATAAACACTTGGATCCAGGTGGAAATAATTTGTAATAACAAACTGTGCTAAAAATATGCAAGGAATAAAGGAATAAGAAATAGTTGGTATTAAAGATAGCTCGCTACTACCAGACTTGCTCATAATTTGAGTGATTTTAAAAACCGTCCTGAAGAAGGTGTACCTATCCTTTCAAGACACCGAAACGCCGCGTCGACCTTTTGGTTTTTAATGTAATTGTTTGTATGACTGTGCAATATTGAATTCTATGTACTGTAATAAAAAATTATTTTTAATAAACCATTGTTTTTATGACATATGCACATAGGATTGTTTTTGTAATGCTACAGGATTTATATATGATATTGAGTACCCAACAAAACTGTCGCTCAGCTAATGGTCAGCTGAGTCTTATTGCTGTCTTTTGACCATAGGGTTGTTCTTTGAGTCGGGTTGTGTCTCACTGGATTATTTAGGACAAGGGACGCCTCGACATAAGGGATATCCTTAAACTTAGGGACTGTTTTTCCTTATTAAGAACGTGCCCATTACAGGAATGTGAAGGATGCACTAAACTCCCAGACACGGTCAATGTGAACCTGGCGATTATCTTAAAAAATAATATGGTTTCAGTAGCAGAAAATGGCAAAACAAACACCTAACTTAATTTATTGAGAAGCTCTAAAGACGAGAAAATAGTCAAAATTCAGCTGAATTATGGATCTAGTGAGTGCCACAATTACAGACAGAATATATCTGCCTCCTGCTTTACTCGCAACATTACATAGGGCTATTAAAAGAACATTTTAGACTAGTAACTGAAAACTTTTTTTAGAGTAGGAAATCAAAGTTGATAGTTGTCGCCCTGCTTAGTGTATTTTAAGTGATATAAAGTTCCTTGTCTCTCGTCTTTTAGTAAAACCGAACCGGTGGAGCATAATAATGTACAGATCTTTAGTAAAAGAAGCTCACCTAGTTGTTCTTAATAAAACTTGTTGAGAAAAAGGTAGAGTAACCTTGTCAAGGAAATGGAAAAAATGCTGCAGTATTTTTGAGAGTGCTCAGAAACTGAACATACCTGTGCATTCTGAATGGTTTTGGGTGATCTGGAAGAGAGCTATGAAGGGTAGGAATTGTGTTGCTGTCTTTGTTGCAGCTGAGCCTCTCCTGGTGCAGACGGATGTATGACGTTAGCATGCATACTATTACCACGCATACCTTTACAACGCGGTATTTACAACGAATACCGTTACAACGCATAGCGCTTTGAGGTGCTGGATAGTGGTAAGTATAATTTTATATTCCAACTCCAGTCCCCGTGGACACTAGGGAAGGTGTTGGATATAAAATTATACTTATTCCCTATCCTAGAGCGCCCCCCAGCGCAATGAGTTGTAATGGTATGCGTGGTGATGCCTGCGTTGTAATGGTAGTGTGTTGTAAAAAATGCGTGCTAAACGTTGTATACCGGTGCAGACAGAGGAAGTAACATCACACAGCGATCACAGAGGTACACCTCCTTGTCATCAGACTTTACCTTCACGTGACCACCTAAGGCAGCTCACACTGCACTAAGTATTTAAAAGTGAAAGCAGGCCCGCGCAGAGCATTTAAAAGTGAAAGTGGTTGCCGCTATGAGTAATTAAAAGTTAAGGCGGGCGCTGTGCTTGGTATGTAAAAGTGAACGAGGGCGTAGAGTATGTAAACTTTAAAGCGTAGGTCCCATGCTGCCTGGAAAGGATCAATAGACTGTAGCGGCTGCATCCATTTACATTGCCCTAAAAGCTAAATATAGTTAAAAAAAACAAGCACTGAGGTGAAATGAAAGCGGGAGCTGTGCTGAATCGGGAAGAGCGGCGCCTGTGTAGGTAGAAGCGGTGAAACTTTACAATGAGAATTTTGCCACGAGCTGGCAACAGCGGATTCTGTCATCTTCCGGTGTTGGAGGAGACTGCATTAATCAGAAGAACGCGGAAAAAGATAGACGACAGACCCCAGACTTACCTCCCCTGTCAAAGGGGGTGTCAAGCAAGGGAGACTTGCAGTGAGTAGTGCACACAACCCAGGAAAAAGCTACTAAGCACTTCTTCCTCATGCTCCTCTTTCATAAAACAAAAGAAAATATGCGTTTGAGAGGTGGAAAACACACATAATTTTAGAAATTAACAATCCACCCCCAAGTAGGAAAATATATGAACCAGTCCGATATTTAAAAAAATAATCTGGTCCCAGATGTTGGCTTCTTAACAGGATTGTTCTTTATTGAGTTTTTTTTTTTTTTTAAATCAGAGGACCATAGCCGACTCGTTTCGTCTCACACTGAGACTTCTTCAGGGCTTATTTCCATATTGAGAAGACTTTTATACCTTTTTGCGTTCAATGTTGTTATAAGAATTTAATCCTAGGTGAGGAGCATAGAGGGGAGTGCTCCTTGCTTCTTTGCACTATCATGTTATACCTAGACACACTATATTTGTCAGGTGCGGACTTCTATAGCCTCTACCCTCAACCCATTTGTATTTAAAAAATAATCTTCCAACAGCATGCAATTGTGCAAAAGACTAATAGGAATATTGACTTAACTTTGCACAAATGTTCATGCTCTTAAAATGCATGAAACAAATATTCCCATCACCAAGCGGAACAGGCATCGTTAGCATTGTGAAAGGTGTGTCCTGGAAAGCAAAAGAAAGTACGCAGGAAGGAACATTAATTAATCAAGAGTACTCACATTGTGCTTTACTGGTGCTCCTCAGATTGGAAAGGAAGTGAGGTATCCTCTACAGGAACAAAACAGGAGGCTCTAAAGAAGAGCGACGCAGGAGTGCACCAATGGCAAGTAGGAGGCGGGAATACAGTCTTTTTATTGATTACACCAGGTCTTGCAGACAGCGTATGCGCGCTGTAGGCTCGACCTAAAAAACACAGTGATTAATGTAGAGATATGAAATGTGGAGAGTTTCTGACTCCGAACTCTGGCCGACTCCATGGCATGAGCACCCTTGAAGGATGACTAGAGAAGCGAGGATGAAAAATAACAACAATATCAAGACACTCAAAGGAAAAAGGATGTGAAAAATGATATTCCAATTTTAACAGTGCTGCACTACCCAAAACAGGGCACAGAAGAGGCTAGCTACCAACGTGGCCTGCCCCTCTCGCACAGGATGGGCAAAGCAGAAGGATTAATGTTGTACAGGCCCCTTTTATGAATACTTAACCTTTAATATCAACACAAAGCATATCAATAGATTTGTGGCAAGCAAACGATGCCAGAGGTCTCCCATTGGTCGAGCATTGAAGAAGTGCAGAGTGGCCGGAAGGAAATCTGGCGGGGTAGAGGTGCACAGCCACACTTTGGATCCAGAAATAGCTACTGCTGTCTACAGAATGCTGACTTTACTTCCTTTTTGACGTTCTATCGTACATTTTGTATAATGCAGTAAGGGGATGATAGTACACTGGAAGAATGGAGCTAAGAAGACAGTCCCTGGCTGTTGTCCTGGGGAGAATGAGAGGTGGTCTTTGAATAGAGATACAGGGGATACTGTAGAAAGCTGACCACTAATTCTGCAGTTTCTAACTTATCTTTGCCAGCTTCACAACAAGGTTGTGCCTACTCGAGCACAGAGCAAACACAATAAAATGATGGACGGAGCACTGAAACCTTTCAGACTCTCACCTCCAGTCTCTGAGATATGGGTTGAATCCATCGTCGTTCTCTAGCTCACTTCGCCACCGCAGCCATACGCAAACTTAGTCTTGACCCAGCTCCACATGGGAACAGTCCAGCCCGAACTGCCAAGCGAGTCATGCCTGGACCGGAAACAAGCATCCTGGGATCGGGATGACGCCCCTCAACAGCCAGGTTAGCATTTCCCCACAGGTTGGAGCCCTTAGAGGTCGGTCTTGTAAGCCGCGGGCCGCTCCTCGGCTCCTTGAGGCTAATTGTAGGAGGTAAGGGGAGGTTTGAAGAGAGAGAGCGGGAGGGCGGAGTTAGAGAGAAAGCTACCTGAGCGGGAAGAGAGGAAAGAGCAAGGATGGATGGATGGATGGAAGGAGAGTGGTTCATGACGAGATAAAGGAGGTGTGCTGGACCCACCAGGGCTGCCCCAGGCTCCCCAGTCCGCCCTGCTCTGGCAGGCAAGCTCAATGTGCTGTGTACAGCACAAAGAGACAACATGGCGGTTCATTTAAAATTAACTGTAAAGGGCAGCAAAGCAAAGGCCTCAGTAGTACCGTAAGGAGGTATGTAGATGATTTCACATAGACTTGACCTAAAATGTGTACTGTAAACACACGGCGCATGCTCAGGGGCGGATTGGCAAGGCGGGCATTCGGGAATGGGCCGAAGGGCCGGTGCCTCAGTGCCCTCTGTGGGCCGTTCTTTCTCCCCCGTCCCAGTCCACAGAGAGTGGATTAGGAAAGGGGAGAAAAAAAACGGCCCACGAGGGCACGACACAGACAGAGAAAATGAAAGCAGCCTCGCTGTGCGGCCGGACAGCGATTGTCAACTGTGGCCTCTCCTTCACCCCTGCCCTGCCAAGCAATCAAGCTGAGGCTGGGCTGGGGAGGGGTGATTGTTGGCAAGAATCGGCCCCCTGGGGGCCAGGTGTTTCTCAGGCCTTTGAGCCATTTTCACCTCGGCCCCCCTGGGGCCCATGCAGCCCAGAAACGGTGTTAGTCTTAGCACCTCGCCCACAGCCCTTCACATTCAGGGCATAGTGGACGAGGAAGAATGGGTCTTACTGTGGGGGCCAGGTGATGTTTGGAATTTTTTTATTTTATTTATTTATTTATGCAATTTTATATAGCGCGGACTTCACCCGAAGGTGTCAGAGTGCTTCACACAAGGAACAGCAATAATACATGAGGAGAAAAATTACAAGTGGACAAATGCCAAAAGCAAACGTTAAGTTAAATGAATCAAAAGTGACAATAGTGAGCCACCAAAATACATGCGGTAGCAATCGGTACATTACATGAGGAAAAAGTGATATGTGTGCAGGTTACAAAAGCGTACAAAGTACAAGTAGAGGTATAATACTGCAATAAATGGCAGACACTCCAGCACAAGAACAAACGTTACATAGGCAATGGTGGCACTTGTGCAAGTATCTAAAGCAAACAAAAGTGAGAGGTAGCAAACAGTGTGTTACAAGAGAAAAGTGACTTGTGCAAGTTACAAAAGGGTACCATACACAGGTACAAGGGTAATACTACAGTAAATGGTAAACACTCAAACTGCCAGAACACACTGGGAAGGCACTTCCCATGCACCAGCTTCACCTCAGCCTCCCCCCTGGCTACCTTGGATGACCCAGAAAGCTGTGTTTTGTGCTCCCCTGCCAGGACATTTTCCCAAGGCCTGGGGGCTGATTAATTTACTAATTGCGGGGGCCTTACCTCTGTTCATGTGCTCCTGAGCTGAAGGTCTGGGGGGGGCTAAGTATGTTAGGAATAGCAGGGGCTTTGCTGCTTTTCAGGTGCTCCTGCGCTGGAGGGCTGGAATAATTCTGTGACAGAAAGGGGCCTTGCTATTTTTTTTAGTTGCTCAGCATGTAGGCCATTGTCACCTTGGCCCTGTGTCGTGTGCAAGAACAGTATCCTCCCACTTTCATTCCTTGTCTGTGCAAATAGTGTTTCATGAAAGGGCCCGCCCCTTGAATGTGGGCCACGCCCCTTGAATGTGGGCCACTTTTTTCGTCAGTGCCCGGGCCGAATTGTGATCCCAATCCGACCCTGCGCATGCTCAGTCCTTTCTTTGGACGTGAGAGAAGCTATTCACTTCGCTTTAATAAATGACATTTAATCTGTTTTAAACGCACATCAACAGTAATCAAGAGCCATGCATATTTTAATGAACGAGACTGTCATCTAAAGCACTTACACAAAATAAAACTAGTTTGCTCCAGACCAGATAAGCATGTATGAAAAAGGTCACTGACTTTACTTCCAAATGACGTCATGTCCCATTTAACATGACCTTCTAGAGTTCAGCTTCCATCCTCGTGGCTCCTTGGCAAGGCAGGACATCAGAAGACCCCTTGTTCCCCATCCGCCGTGGGCGTACGAGCGATCAATGACTTACTGTTGTCAATGACAAGGCACATAATGTAATCAGGCCCCCGTGTTATGCGATGCCTCCCCTGCAGGTCCCAGGCCCCTCCCCTGCAGGTCCCAGGCCCCTCCCCCTCCCCTGAGCGCATGGGTCCCTCCCCTGGAACGCCCGGGCCCCTCCCCTACACCGCCTGGGCTCCCTTCACGGTTCGTCCAAGATGCACTACCATCTTATCTCGTGGTCTGTGCCTCAATGAGGGGGGCCTCTAGCTAGCACAGTTGACCGCCCTGCCCCATTGCTTCCAGGAAGTCTGGGATGGTAAATGTGATAGGCATATAGGCTTTTTCCTCCTCCAGAGTACTACAGAACATACACTTTCTGGTGCTTAATTTGAGCCGGTGGTTTCCTGTGCTAAACTTCCACCCTCTAGTTCAAAAGCTTGCGTAAACCAAAATGTGTGCAGTCACAGCGCAGGCAGCCTCTTTGCAGGAAAAGTGAAAGTATTTTCAGCCCTGCAGCCAGTCAGCACTGGCAAAGCCAATCAGCCTGGCTTTGATTTAAACACACTTTTACCAAAGGACAAGGGAACCCACTAGGTAAGCAAGGACCTGTGCTAAACTTCCACCCTCTAGTTCAAAAGCGATTGTGTTGGTCAGTGTTTGAGTAGAGTTCACCTTGCGTAATCCAAAATGTGTGCAGTCACAGCGCAGGCAGCCTCTTTGCAGGAAAAGTGAAAGCATTTTCAGCCCTGCAGCCAGTCAGCACTGGCAAAGCCAATCAGACTGGCTTTCATTTAAACACAGGCCTTCACAAACACTACTTCCAGGCCAGTAGTAGCACTGCAAGGTGGAATTATTCACCAGGCAGCCAGTAGCATGAGGTGAGAAGGCAGTACTGTCTTGGTGGAGAAAAAAACAACTGTGTATTTTCGAAAGCGGTGTTTTTTAACCTATGGTCCTAAGGCATCTGGAGTCCTCAACACCCCCTCAAGTGTCCGCATCTGCCAACATAATAAATAATAACAGCAGATTAATAAAGTGCACATAAATAATGGAGCAAAATATAAAATCGGAGATATTTGAAATGTTCTGTAAAGGATTTGGAAATTGGATGCTATCAATTATTTTTATATCCTTTGATCTATCAGCAGAGCAAATGCATCAAGAAGACAATAGTATGGGTGTTGGGTAGACTAAATTGAATTTGGGAAAGCTCCAACGTTCCCTTTAAAATTAAAATGTAGATTTTTTAAATTAGTTTGTGAATTTAATAAAATATTCAATCATTTCTGTATCTGTTAGATGAATGTGCGCTTCTGTAGTTTGTGTGCTTTGTTTTGTGGTTCAGATCATTGATCTTGCTTAGGGTGGGGGCCGTGAATTCTAATATTGACTCCAGGGCCGGCCCTAGGCATGTGCAAAGTGTGCACCTGCACAGGGCCGCCAAACCCCAGGGGCCGCCACGAGGATCGGATCGGAAGGGGCAGCCTTTATAATTTGGGAAATGGGAACGTCGACGATTTCAGTGTAAATTAATTACTAATAACAGCCGGTGGCGCAGCGCGCGCAGCTCGACACACACATAGGCTGGCCTGGGTAAGCCCACTACACATCATACAACACTGTTCTATTGTTGAAACAATCACTGCGTAGCCGCGCGCATTCCGCACTTTCCTGACGTCACAGTTACTGCCTCCAATAGATAGACACCGGGCGGCAGTTAATTCTGCACTGAGCCCCCTCGCTGTAAAATTAATTCTCCTGTAGTTTGGCAATTAAGCATGAGCCCGACCCCCGGCCCTGAGGACACCACGGGGGCCACCGTGGTCTTGACGCCGCCCGAGCAAACCGGCCCAGGACCCCTGATTGCAGCTCAGCTGACACTGAGCCGACCCAAGCGAGCTCGGGCTGCCAGGCTGCTCAGAAAAGTGGAGGCCGTAGGCGGCCGACAATGGAAATGCATGCAGCTGCACTCTCGGCAATCACTGCATAAAGTAAGTGTATGAGCGGAAGGCAAGTCCTAGATGCATAAAAGAATTCTTTGAAGTAACGTCAAAGTTCCAAATATTGTGGTTCCCATAATTTAGAGCCTCTGCCTGCCAACAGTGTCTATTATTTAGTGATAAATAATATTTACCAAATGTCCTGGATAGTGTTGGGCTGGGTAATCTTTGCAACTAAACATGCCTGGTACCATAGGAGCGAACACTTTCTGTGTAGAAACGCACAATCACATATTCTGACAGCACCGGCTTCAAGCTTTCAGCTCCTGCTTCCGATAAAGCTTTGAATTTTCTAGTCTCTGCTTTTTCCTCAAGGCACTCTGTACCTCTTTTCCGGTCTGTTGGCCTCTGGAAGATTCCTTTGGGTCGCCTTCAGAGCCATATCTACATCTAAATATCTATTTATGCATGTGACTTTTACTCTACACGGCTCCAGCAGCACTTTGTCAATGGAACACGATTACAATCCATTCGCAAAATATCTTAATGATAACTACAAGTAGAATTCACCTTGTAGTTATCATTAAGATATTTTGCGAATTTTTTTTGCAGTTTGTAAGTATTTAAGTTTAACAAGCACCTGTTGTTAACTTCCTTTCCTCCTGAAATGTTCGTACAACAATACAAATGTCACCATAACTGCGATTAATGTTCTTCTTGGAGTGCGATCATTTTCTATAGTGGACGTTTTGACTAATTATAAAGTAGCACAGCAGGTTAATATACCTGCTGCAAAATACGCGATCCATGCATACCAGGGAGTCCATATAATGAAAATAGGTCAGTGCTTTAGTTAGAGAGGTAATTTTTTTACTTGAAGTGTGTACGTTAAAATCCCAGTTTAGAACAGGGAGCTAATAACTGTCATAAAAGAAGGTAGAGATTAGAGCACTATGATCCTCCCTCCCCCACCCCAGTCTTTCATTATTATAATGTTGCAAAAAGGGGCCATTTCGATAAAATAAAATACAGTTATTGTTAAAGAGAGCCCCCAACCACGGTTTAACATTTTGAATTCAGAGTTTGTTGTTTCTTCAGACTAAGTAAGCACTCATAAACTATACTGTATCAGTATGGATGACAGGTCACTCCTACACCTTGCCCACAGGCTTTCTTTAACAGTAGTTATCCGAGAAGTATTGGTAATTTGTGCCAGTTTAATACTATGCTTGAGGTGGCCATTGAAATGTTCAACTTGACTTTTGCACTGTGGGTGATACAGAACAGTGTTGATGTTTTTTATCTGATATTGGATTAGAAATTCTTTCATTTATGTGGAGCTCAATTGCATACCATTGTCTGTAATGAGTGACTCAGGGAATACATCTTTCTTTTAAAACTAAAAGACGGTTCAAAATAGCTCTGGTGGTGGCTTTTTCAACAAATTGCTCTTCCAGTCACTTAAAGTGACAGTCAACTAACACAAGGGCAAATTCCTATGAGCCAGAAGAATTTCGAGGGCACCCACACATCTGAGGCTAGTTTTTCCCATTTAGCTTTTGACCAATGTGCGGGAGACATGGGTAGATATGAAGTAAAGGTATTTGTTTATGTCACTAGAAGTACACACATCAGTGTTGATTCCAAACCACCAGAAACGGGTTTGCAAGAAATTCTTGAGAGCAGATATTCCCAAGTGCCCATGATGTGCACTTTGAAGTAAGCACATTTTATGTCCTCTAGTAGATACATTTGTTTTCTCAAAACACCGGATTGCTTTTCAAACTAAATTCTTGCACTATGTGGCCAAAATGACTTAAAGGGACCCTGTAGGGATTCATGGATGGTGCACGTTCATTAACAAATTGTTTTACTTGGGTCAAGATGATATCAGTGGCATACCATGCAACTCCTGTAACTCCAAAGAAAGACTGATCAACTTTTTTGTGAATGACCAACTCCATGTATATCTCTTCAGATGGTTCAGAACTTTTGCTTGTCAACAGGTCAACCTGATAAAAAAAGTATGCTGTTCTCTTCTTCCTTCCTGGTACGAACATGTCCTCCAAGTTGTATTGGTAGAGCTTGGAATACAAGTGGATAATGAGAACAGTAGCTGAAAGACCACCTCCAGAAATTTGTGGGCATTATTTGAATTGCCAAACATAATGTCCAAAATGCTTGATAGCCCATACGCGTGCTAGTAAATCGTTTTCAAATACACCATATTTGCGTTTGGTAGTAGATAGCGACTTTGAAGCAAACAAAACATTCAATTCTTTTTTAACCTGCAACCTGGTCTAATACAGTGCCGAAACCATATGCACTAACCTCACATTTATGACACAGGTTTTGCCTGTGCAAGAGTATTTCAAAGTAGGAGCAGAAGCAATAGCAACTTTGACGTTGGTGAAAGCTGCCATTCAGTGCACACAAATTTTTGCTTTGTGCGCAATAATTTACAAAGATATTCCGTTTTGCTTGTAAAATCTTTCACACATTTGCTATGGTATTCACAAAGCAATTAAATGGTAATACTTTATTCTTAGAAAAGAAACAAGAGCATTCATAGATTGCTTGGACTAATTTACTTTGTCTTCTGTGCTAATCTAGAGCAAACCTCCTCCAAAACAGTCTTAATGTGATTCAGTGTCTTTGGAGAATAGCATCTTGAAATAATTTGATGCAGCAACCCATATCTTTTGACGTAGGGAACATATCCTTGCCTTCTACTACTGATCAATCATCTAACGACTTTTCTGGACGTATTATTAAAACACCTTCCTGAGCTCCGCCCCGTCCGGACCCCCTCTTCCGGGGCCCCCACCTACGCTCCCTGCACAGGGCCACCATGAGCCTAGAGCCGGCCCTGTTGACTCAGTGGGGGTCCCCGGATTCCAAGGATGACTCAGTGGGAGTCCCCAGATTCTAATAATGACTCAGTGGTAGGGTCCCTGATTCCCAAAAGACTCGGGAAGGGGTCCCAAGATTCCAATAATGACTCGCTGAGGGGTCACCAGATTCCAGTAATGACTGAGTGGGGGATCCCGGGTTCCAGCAATGATTATGCTGGGCCACAGAATTCAAAAGGTTGAGAACCATGGTTTTAAAGGTTTGGTAACCATACGTCTCCCAGAGATGCCCTCTAGAGCCAAACCTAATATGAATTAGGCCTCTTGGCGCTCGCCTTATTACCTGAAAAATGGGCCTCTGTTCCCCTTTCCGGTTCATTGGCTGCAGTGTTGGGTGGGGCCATAAGCAGCATGTCCTCTCCGGCCCTTTGGTCTGGTTGGAAGCACTACTTCAGAAATTAATACGACATCTGCTGCATCCCTGGGGCTTTAAACTAACTCTCCTGATAAGTCAGACAGGAATAGCAAAATGCTCCCTTTGGTTTACCTCCAGATGGTCACATAGAGCCATGGTTCAGATTGCCAGCACCAGTACCCTGTGGAAAGGAGAAACTACTACCAATAGAAGACTTCATTGCCTCATCCTCTACTAACAGGTCACTGTCAAAGAACATTCACAAATGCTGCCTCTTTAACCACAGCGCTTAGCCCTTCAATTTATGTCCAGTTTAACCACGTGGAGGAAGACAACACGGAGGGCTCGGCACCTCATTTAATGTGGCACCGGAAACATGAGAAACTGGACTTCTGGGCCCATATTACACAGAAGGCGCACTTTCCCCTCTTTGCGCCATGGCGCACCCTTTATACAGGTTCGCCGTGCACAAACTGGGAAACTGTGCCCTAACATAGATGAAGCGCTGACTTCTGGGAACCGCGAACTCGTGCTGCCCTGGGGAGCACAGTGAAGTCTGCTTCAGAGCCACTTCCTGCTTCACTGTGCAGCCGGCGACCCAACTATACCTTGAGGAGTTTCCTTTCAAGGTGGTGAAGTGAGTGACTGTCCTCTCCTGCGAGGGGATATCTGGAGGGGCAAAATCAGCGCTAAAATGGCTCCATGTGGCGCAGCTTCTTTGACACTCGAGTAGATTTTCTACTCGAGTAGCAGCTTTCTCAGTGAGGACGGTCGTGACAGCCACATTTAGAAATCTCGCCGGGTGTTCTCCTAGGCCTGAAAAACACAATAGGGGATGCCAAATCTCGCTCACCAACTTACTATGCGAGAAAAAACTTTCACCACGTGATGGCTGGCAGAGTTTGGCCAGAAATCTGCATTGCACGCGCAATGGCCAACGCTCAGCAAACTCGGCTAGCGAAGTTAAATTTATCACCCGCCGCTGTGGAGGATGACCCCTGTGACGGTGCTCCTAGAAGTGTCTGAGGTGATGAGCAAGTTAGCAGGATGAAGAAGAGGAGGTGGAGGTAACTGGTGTTGAGCAGGCTCCTCTGTTCCTTTCCAGCACTTTCCATCCACCCGCCTTCTAATCTACACCCTCTCCTCTACGCAGCTGAACCAGAATCGAACTGTTTTAAGGGTTGTCCAGGACATAATGCGCCGTGAACCCCAATGGGAAAGATTTTCCCTTATATTCCGAAACATATTTCAATGTATGGTATGGAATCAATACCTCTGCCCCAGCCAGGCCGCGCACGGCTGGACTTTGCTGGCGCGGGATGTTGAGAGGTAGGCTCGTCCCGAGAGAAGCCAGGCTATGCAGCTGAGCCTCCGGGATCCCGCTGACCAGGCGCTATCTTTTTTTGTTGTTTTTTGTTGTGATTTTATATACATACAACAAAAACAAAAAAATGTCATATGGGCTTCCCACTCCTGAGGTTTCAGGTTGGCAGATGTGGACTCACCTAGACGGAAACCCGCAGATTTCCTGTCATGTTGTCCGGACCTCGCTCCTATCTGAAAGGCCAGGGCGGCTGATACGTTTCTCACTTGACAGGCTATTGGAAAAATAGAGATTTTTTCGCTCTGACTCTGAAAAATCAATAATGCTAAGCAGAGTAAGTCACACGTTAAGACAAAATCAACAAGCATTGGCAAAGCCAATAGGTCTTGCCTATGCAAGATCTTTTGGCTTTGTCAAAGTTTTTTGACATGATCTATAGCAGCCGAAAGTAAAAAATAAAAGCGCTTTGACACGTTAAATACTGCCCATGCCATAATGTTCTTTCCCCTTACTTTCAAACATGTTATACGGCAGACACGTTGCTGTGCAACATGGCTAGAACAGATTGACAAAACCAATATTTCTCAAATAGCTGAGTACAAATGTATGTGCCAGTGCTTGTTTTCAGTCAACAACTCTCCCAACTCTACCATTTAAGCGATTTGTTTTCTGTGCTAAGAAAGTGGTGCCCATACGTCACCTTCAGCCACACATCCCATCGGACAATACTGATTGATGCACATGTACAACATTCATGCGCCTAGAAGCCACCATCGCACTTTCACTGTGTGCAGGCGAAAGCGCAATCACCCCGCAGTCCCATGCAAACACCTCTTGCATTCATTCCAGGGAACGCTGCTTGAACTGTCTGCTACGAAAAACCTACTCTACAGACAGAGCCATCCAAACCGAACGTATTCCACCAAGAGGCACTATTGTCCCGAAGCATGGCTCTCACACATTTAGCTTCCAGGGCCGGACTGGGAACCACAACCGGCCCAGGCAAAGTGCTCGGCCAGCCCCCCCTTTCCCACCAGGGCCGGACTGGGAACCACAACCGGCCCAGGCAAAGTGCTCGGCCAGCCCCCCCTTTCCCACCAGGGCCGGACTGGGAACCAAAACCGGCCCTGACAAAGTGCTCAACTGGCCCCCCACCCTTACCCCCGGGGTTTGGGGATACAGCCGAGCTCTGCCAGGGCCGGTTATTCGGCCGATTTTTGTTACAGGGCAGATTTATGGCCCTGTAACAAAAACGGCCCCAGGGGCCCAAAACAAGCCACCGCCCGTGCGGCGCACCGGGGGATTGCCAGGTGCCCGCTACGGCCAGTCCGGCCCTGTTCCCCACTCGGGGAGGGGAGGGGGGTGTTGGAGGTGCCGTTGAGCTCTTTGCCGAGGCCGGTTTTGGCCGATTTTAGTACAGGGCTGATTTGCTGCAAAAACGGCCCTGTAAAAAAAGCGCCCCCCACCAGTGCGGCACACCAGGGGATTGCCCGGTGCCCGCTATGGCCAGTCCGGCTGTCTCAAATCTGGCTTTCACAATTCCCAACATAGTCTTGATACACTGTACCTAACAAAAATTAAAATAAATGTATGAGATCGTCAAACGTTAACTATTACAAAAACGCAGGCTGCGCGAGAATAGCCTGCAAAACACAAGGGTGTGTGGTTATAACTCCGTAAATAGTAAAACCAGATGTCAAAATGTACAGTTTTAAAATATTGCAGATCCTACAATGCTTATTTGAGTTGGTATAGCAACAAAAAAAACTATCATTAAGGAGTCTTACCTATTAGTATATAGTAAGGCCAGTGGATAATTTGCTAAACAATAAGTGCCAGGGCCCTCGTCCGGAGGATACAGCAGCTTGCCCCATCCATTGCCCTTGTCAGCGCTGCCAATGTTCACAACAACACAACTACTAACATCACACTCCTACAAGTGTCACGGATCATACCATACAGGACCCACAGCGCTAAAAGAATGGCTTGGGTGGCACGTGTTAGTGACTGTTAATGTGTAATAAAAAAATAAAAATTTGTTGTGCTCATACCCAAATTTGGCAGACACTGCCACCATGTGGCAGACTGTCCCAAGTACCAGTGCTAAGAATTAAGTGGAGGTGCTGAGCGCTGGAAACCACCGGCTCAAATTAAGCACTGAGTAAGGCGCTATAAAGGTGCTGTTAGTGTTCGGACAGCCACAGTCTGGTGGCAAGCTGACCTCGGCTTGATCGACGCGACCCAGAAGTGAAGAAAGAGAATGTGCTGCTTTATTATCATGGTCGACTCCAGCAAACAGCAGCGGCCCAGGTGCAACCTCTGATTGACGGAGGCGGGACTTGTGCGTAGCAGCCAAATGACTCTCTTCTCGGCCGTAACCACGATCACCAACAGAGCTGTGATTAAAATGCAAATTAATGCAGCCCCAGAGCCAAACTCCATATATGACGCAACAATAACATCGATGGAGGACTCATGAGGGTCTCGTTTGCTGAAACGACTTCCACACCGCAGGTTTCTATCCTCTCTTCTGGAGGTGAAAAAGGAAGGCTAAGAGGACGGCTGGCAGGTGGGAAGTAGTTGGGGTCTGGGATAGGTTTTAATGTGCAGGGGGGACCCTGGGACTTAGATTTTAAAACTGCACGGAACTTTTAAATCAATTTAGCATGTGTGAAATAATAATATAAAATGAACACTTTGGAGGAGAACATACCTACACAGAGGAAATAAGTCAAATGACTGAAACATTAGCAGTTGATTAATATACTAATGTACCACTTATCTTTTGCTAAAATATACTGTAAAACAATTACAGAAAAGGAAAATGCAGCAGGAGCGCATCAAAGGTAGAAGGGGAGCTTGCCCAGTTGTCTCTACTGTAAGTATCGGATGCATGCCAGGAGAGCTGCCCGGCTACTATGCACCACCAGGCACACTGCTTGGGAACAGCCTAAATGGACACCAGTCTCCCATGCAGGCCTGGCTCCAAGATTTGGGATCTTGGAGGGCGGTGAAGAAGTAAGGGTGGGCCATAAACATCAGAGGGGTCGTTCATAGTCTCTCAATACCCTTTCTTTTTTGGAAGAACTTTGAAAGGGTGAAATAAACACAGCACAGAAATGAAACATTTATTTCTGGCCAGGTGCCACATTCTTCTCTTGCGTAAAGCGTAGAAGACCTGGCTTTTTAAACAGATTTCACTTTGAGCCCGCCATCTTGTCTGCACATTAGTCCAGCAATGCCGCCTTGACGCCCTTGGGCAAAGTTTAGCACTCTAGAAGTTCAATTTTCATTCATTCATTATTGGTGTGTGGGAGTGGGGTTAGAACCATTTAAAAACGTTTTAAATTATAACTTTTCAACATGCTGCTCTACAACACAGCTTAAAGACGTTGGCAAAGCAAATAGCTCTATATAAGCACTTATAAGTTCCCAAAGGCGAGACCTATTGGCTATGCCAATGCTTGTTTTTAGTCTGTGATGGGAAACGGATAGTCTTCCCCGCAACCTGCAAGTCCTGCAACTTTAAGAAAGGGCTCTGTGCACCCTCTTGAAGAAACGTCTGCTGTGCGTTGTCTTATAAAGGACTCTACGGAAGGCCAGGCATGTCGTGTTGTCGAGATGGAGCCGGGCTCTAGGACCCTGCACACACCGGTCTGCAGGACACAGGGTACTAATGTGGTCGATTATTGATTAGTGCACATGAATACTCTTTATTAGAGCTCGCTGACGTACTTTCCAAGAACATCAACGGGCTCTGATTGGTCCTTGAAATTTAAGTAGTGGAGTGAAGACCATTTTAGTGGTCACTTTGAGATCCACCCAGCAAAGGAAAACGCTCTGAAAAGTTCAAGATTTAAAGTTCAAGTCACTCTAAAGATGAGCCTTACCAGGCAGAGACTGACCTCTAAAGTGCAGAGGTTACCACAAGGACATCTTGAGGATTTTGGGGGCCCAGGGCCAATGTATGCTAGGGCTCCTGTTCAGAACAGCTTTGAATTATGATTCTGTTTTTCTTTGGTTCCCACGTAGGCACTGTGTTTACATCTAATATTCAGGGATAGTGACGTGTTTTCAATATTGCAACACAGCAGCAGCTCAGTTATATTACTGCAAATAATCTCCCTGACCCCCTCCCATTTCTCATATGTGACATCCTATGGTGATCTAAAAGAAACTTTCTTATAGATGTCACATGAAACATAAACACAACATTTCTCTGCAAAATGTCTGTAATGGATTCTCACCCATCACCCACATTAAACATAAATAAACAGAAAACTGTGTTTAAAGCAATCTATTTATATTATTTGGTGTCATCAGGGTAAGACTCTGCAGAACAGGCTGGCTCTATGGGTGCAGGTGGGGGTCTTAAAGCCTGGGACCCTAGGTCCCTAGGCCAGGACCCACTTTGCCCATGCCTATAAATGTCTCTCGGTTACCAAAAAAACGTTACGGGTTGTCCCTAAAGAAAGGGTTTGGGGGTTTTGCTTAGTAGTTGAGGGAAGAGCCTACATATGTTTTAAAAAGTAAACGTTTTTAATTAGAGAGTCCATAATTCACCTTTCTTGAATTCAGGGGTGCCCAGTGTGGGTCTAGGAAGACATTGCTGCTTTTCACAGTACACACATCTGACAAATGCACATACTATTTATGTCAATGACCCACATTTAAGTAGGTGAGGGAGCATTCCTACAGGTCTCAGACTCCTCCATCAATAACAACCCCTTCTGGGAGGCCTGTTAACGTAAATACATCTGCATTATATAGGATCTGTCCTGGGAGCAAAGAGGCCTGTTAGAGTGAACACATCTGCACTAAATAGAATCTGGGATGACTTCAAGTACACCGTGGGTCTAAGAGAAGGCTAGCACTCCAACTTCAGCTCTGTGATACCCACCACCCCCTGCTACTCCAAGGAGTACATAGCACAGGCCTGTAGGGTTCAGCTCTAAAATCGGTTCAGTCAAAGTCACAAATAGGATGCAAATTCGGTCTTAACTCCAAACCGGTCATTGCCGGTTTCACAGCAGGTAGGGGCCGCCAAGGCTCAATGCTTGCAGCTTTCTTATTCGGCGTATGCCTAGCACCTCTCCTTGAGCATATACATGTCTATAAGCTCATATGTGACATCTACACCGAGGAAGCCCAGATTACACTTCTGTTGAAAAGGCTGTCAGAGTTTGTCACATCTGAATTTATCAAATGCTCAAGGGCAGAGCACAATTGGATCATTTTAAACTCCGCTGTTGACAAATCCCTCTAAAATCGAGCCCTGAACTCTTTCCCCTGATAAAAGGAATCCTAGAGATATCTCTTGTGGGCCTTGAGTGGGTATTAATGTTGTGTACATACATTGCCAGCCAACGTGCAGTGTTGTTTGAAGGAGATCTGTTGTGTTTTAGGAGTGATGCAGGGGGTTAGGTGGAGAGCAACTGAAGGTGAATTTGATATCCCCTTTGCTGCCTATAACAGTACAAGGGGTGAAGGTGACATTTGTAAATGGAATATTGAAGTACTTAGAAGAGGCTTAGCTTTTCATCTGCTAATTGATGGGGTGTTTAATTCAACACATGAAAGAAGCAATTACTGCTCAGTCAGATCAAAATAATTAGCAAACGTATAGTCCCCAGTCCAACTGGTAAGCTGATAGAGTAAATATAATTATCATAGCAAGTCTTCAGGTTGAAAGCAACATGCATGAATACCACTGCAAAATATGAAAGAGTAGGGGTAGACTACCTGGAAGAGAAAGTGAAGTAGGAGCAGCAACCCACTTATTTACATCACCTCCCGGTGCTACAGACATTAATTGGGATTAGAGATCTTGAAATGAAATTACAGGCGTGTGGCAAGAAATGTACACTTCGCTATAGCTTGAAGTGAAGAAAGTTTCCAAAAGTACCACGGCATTACTCATTTAGTAACTGAAACATACCCTGAAACCGCTTGTTTCCGGTCCAGGGAGGACCTTGCTTGCCAGTTCGGTCTGGACTGTTCCCATGAGGTACAGGGTCAAGACTGGTTTGCATATGGCTGGGTCCAAACTGGGGTGGCGTAGTGGGCAAAAGAACGATGGATTTAACCCAGATCTCTTGACTGGGGAAGGATGTTTGAATCATTTTGCAATCCGTCCACCATTTGTTGCAGTATTCCTTAATCAGTACACCTTGCTGTGGTGTGGGGTAGCCCTGGTTATAAAGAAAAGACAAAACTGGCTCAATTGAGACTATGGGCAGAAGTCTTTCTGAGAGTGATGTGAGGAAGTTGGAATGAGATGGATGTGAGAGCCTATCAGTTGAGAGGGTGAGGGAGCATTGAGAGACTGGTATGGATGGTGATGGAGAATATTGAGGAGGCGAAGGAGTAGCATGGCTGTAGTTATGCAGATGAGAGACTAGATGCCTCGAAGACCTTCCCCACATCTTCAAAGAGCAATGTGTTCTGCAAACCACTGATATAGTTTCCATTTTCTGTAGACTGATTTGTTTTGTATTTACGCTGCCGACATTATGCAGCTCTGTAGGATCAAAGCAGGCGAGGAAGTTAACTAGATTATGGTGCCAAAAGAAATGTATTTATCTGATTACTGTGGATTGTTTTCCTGCACATTCTTTGTTATTGTCTCGCTATTCTGAATGACATTTGCATATGCAAGAAAGTGTATATATTGCAAAGGAAAGTAAGTGCGAAGCAGCTCTGAATAGCAGATCTGTACTTACCAAAAAATGATGGGGCTAATGCTATGTGTGCACCCTTTGGGCGGCTGCTTCTCTATTTAATATTGAAATTATAACTGTTATACTTGTGTATATATGTATTTTATACTTCGCAAGTTTTTATCTAGAGACATATTGTTTTTTTTACTCATTTATGTCGACACCCACTTAAAGTTTAATCTTGCACTTTTATATATTGTGCATTGGTGATAAACTGTGAATGTGGGAAACTTTTATGGCATGTATGCCGGAATAAAGTATTGGATTGATTGATTGTACTTACCAATGTATACTTAACTCGATTTTATAGTGGTGGTTGATACTCCTGCTGTGATAACATTACACGGTGACATAACACCTCTAGCACAGAGGCATTCTAAAGCGCCTCTTCTATTTTGCTAGACTGGTTCATGTTGTAGGAACACCTCCCAGATCTAGTGTTGGTCACACGTCAGCGCTTGAATTAACTGAGCATAAACCATTTGAAGCTTAGATGTACCAAGAGTTTAGGTGCTTTTGTGTTTCATTTTGTTGTGTGTTCCTCGCTTTGACTGGGTGGTCTTCAGGGTGGTGAGTTGGCTGAGAATTCTGAGGGTTATGTGAGGCAACACTAGAAAGAACTGAGAACGTCAGTAATGACTACGTTTTCATTGACCCTGAAGAAGGCCGGCAGGAGGTCCTCGCCAAGTTGTCGCATTCCTGGATGCTTTTGAGTCTACAGGTCTGTGAGTTTCTGGAATGTTTTGAGTATTTTCTTGGCCCTCACAACACCTAAAGTGTCTTGCATGGACTGTGATTATCAAATGGTAAAATGTGAGCAAGACTGTAGAATATTATTATTTTTTATAATGATGATTTTGATTAAAGTAATGGTCCACTGTAGTTCTTGTCTCTGGAAGGAGGATCTTTGGGTTTTTGTAGGCTGGTCTGTTTAAAATATGCACATTAAAAGTAGTGTATTTTGGTGGACTTTATCCCCACTACCTTGAGTAGCGACAGTTAGTTGGAGGGAGGTATTTGTGCCTCGTAGTAGGGGCGTGTGTGTTGCTTCTCTCCACGCTGTTTATAATTCTGGGATTTTATTACCCAACCCATGCATTGAGGACTTGTACTTTACATGTGTCCCTATCAGCCAATTTAACTATCCCTCCTGGTAGCCATGATTTGCAAGCCTGATGTGCTGGAAACATTGAGTGGGGCGACAACCCCACAGTCACATGCTTGCCACTCGTTTCCTCTGCAGCGTACATCATCCCACTGCCTTTAAAAGGCGCCTATCATGGATCGTTACTGTCGAGTGTGTATCATTGCTTTACCATTCCAGATGGCCAACATATAGGTTCCAAAAGTAGCAGCCATGGATATTTTTAATTAACAGTGCACTGTGTACAATACCATTGCAAGATGCTCACTTAGTGCAACGTTTAATTGTATTTGTTATTGGAAGCAAACTTCCAGCATCTTTACACAGAAGCATGTTTTTTGTTGCTATTTTAATCTTTTACCTTGCCTTGCATATATTATTTAGGGGTGGTCAATAAATTCCTCTCCGCCTGTGGAGTTCATGGAGTTTTGCCCACTCTGCGTTACGCTTGTAACGCTGAGTTCTGGCAAAACTTCGGCAACCGCGCTGTGACAATTTTTTTTTCTTGCTCGCAGTTCACCAACATTAAATGGGCAAGCGTGAGAGAGTTTTGGCATTACCTAGGATGAGATTTGGGTGCTAGGAGGACACACAGCGAGATTTTCCCAACACGGGCAGATGAGACCATCCGCTGTGAGAAAGCTGCCAGCCGAGTAGAAACTCTACTTGATTGTCAGCAAAGAAGCAGAAGCACGTTGCGCGTGGTGACGTTCACGCTAATTTTGCAGCAAGGAACAAGCTCCCAGCACTAAAAATCGGTGTGACGCGTTGATTCTACAGAGTTCTGCGTGCAGATAGAATCTTGCAGAGTTTTCATATAACTCTGCAAGTTTGGCCCACTCCCTATATTGTTGAGTTGGGGTGTGTTTTATTAGGGTTCTGTAGTGATGATTTAAGAATTTATCAGTGGGTGACCGGGTGGATATATGATTTATTGACGACCTAAATCTATCAATATCTGAAGAAGTACTTTCATCTTTAGGCCACACCTACTTTTACTGCAATCCTTGTTGAGAACCGGTGGGATGAACATCACACCAAGAGCCATGCAGACCTTGATGTTGGAGTGAGTGGTGGCTGCAGATGAGGGAGTTGCCCTGGCAGACTCCCTTTCTGCCCAGAATGACTCTTGCTATCACAAAGGATTCTCAGGGTACTTCTAACAGTCAAGTTGAAGGTAGGAGGTATCTTCTACGGTCACCAAAATACTTGCATCAAAAGAGATGTCTATCTGTTGTCGGTGTCTCCCTCCTAGGAGAAGGGACAGCAGTTCACTTAGCTAATATCCTGCTAGAATTCCCTCTATCTGTGGCTGTGTGTTATGGACAAAAGAGGTAAATATAAAAAGGCTATTCCCTGTGAGAGACACCCCCCCACACACCCCCAGGACTGGAGAGGGTGTGTTTACCTGCATCTTATCAGACGTGGATCAGATCAAAGAACACTCTAATTTTGTATTGTTTCATAAGTATTGGAAAGTGGATTATTGGTAGGGGAAAATGTAGGTCTGCCACTGGCAGTAAGGCCACTAACACAGCATAGTGCTCAAAATAGGTCTTGGAAAATTATTCCCATGCTCAACCCTTGGTAGCTTGGCTGCGAGCATGCAGGCTTAATTTCAAAGACAGGTATGTAAAGCATTTAAAAACACCAATTCAGTAAATAATTAAGACACAATGCACAATAAAAATCCCAAAACAATTTATAAAACTAGGAAATATTTTTATCTTTAAAATGACATGAAAACGACAAACATCCAATCTAGGGAACCGAAGATATGAATTTTCAAAGATTTAGCATTATATAGTACTTAGAAACTTAAAGCACTATACTGGGATATCTGGTCGCGATAGACTGGCTCAGTGCTACATCCCGACCCTGATGTAGCCCTGAGTGGCTACCCCTTGCGGTAGGTCACGGTCTCAGTTTTTACCTTTGGACTTAGAAACCTCTCTGGAGCTTTTTCTCGTGGGGTCCCTCGATGCTCTTCACCAGGCCGGATTCGGCGAGGGTTCACCAGCCTCAGATTTCTTCAACTTCCGGTCAAGCTCTGGAAATAGGACCTACGAAGCTTTCAGCGGGATGAGCCTGGATGGCTTGGCCGGCTCGCGGTTGAAGGCAGGCGGCTTGGCAAGCCAAGTTGAGTCGGTCCCCCTATCAAGTTGCACCAAAGTTCTACAAATTTCTGGAACTTCTTCCTGAAGTTCCCCCAAATTGTCACAAAGTGTCTCAAACTCTGTCCAAGGGTCTGGAAGGTCCAAGATGGTCTTTGAAAGTTGAGGTCTTCAGTTCCCACAATCCACTTGGACAAAACCATTACAAATCCACTGGTAGTTCTCCAGGTTGAGGATCCTTGGTGATGGTGTTCCAGGTGAGCCCTGTTAATCATGAGCACTGTAGGAGTTAATGTCCAGAACACGAAGATGCAAACGCCTCCCCTCGCTTTCATGTTTGCTCTAGTTAAACTGTTTTTATTATTTATTTTTAAATCTTGCTATTTTTTATTTTAATGTTTTATCAAAAACGAGTATTTATTCTAATAGCCGAATAATGTTATAGTTTGAGACCAGGTTGTCGATGTCGTAGTATTTTAAAAAAAAACAGATTGTCCTGTTTTACTCGTAACTTAAATATAGTGAATAATTAGTAGTGAAAGGACATTTTTAAATTAAAAGAGTAATGAAAAAATAAGAAAGTATACAACTCAGCTGAGTCGGGCATTATCCGTAGAATTGGCAACCCCTCCATCTTTGAAAGATTCAGTCTTCAAAACAACTTTTTCAAATCCAGCAATTCTAAATTGCAGTCTACAGTTATAGCGCTGGCACGAGGCTTCCAGGCACTCAGAATCCTTTTCTTTGACAGCCCTCTGGAGGGTTTGTTGTGCGCTTCACAGGACCGGATTGGCACTCGGGCATGGGCGAAGGGCCTGTGTTTCAGTGCACTCTGTAAGCCGTTTTTTTACCCCTTTACCAGTCCACAGAGAGCAGTGACAGGGAGAGGAAAGTAGCTTTGCTGTTTGGCTGGCTGTTCAGTGAGGATCATCTGTGGCCTCTCCTTGACCCTCTGCCCTGCCTAGCAATCATGGGGATGGTGGGCTGGGGAGGGGTGATTCTGTGCCAGAATCTGCCTCCCAGGGGGCCAGGTGTTGCTCAGGCCTATGAGCCAGTTCACCTCAGCCCCCGAAGGGCCCACGCAGCCTAGAAACAGTGCTTGCATTAGTCCTCGCCTACAGCCCTTCTCATTCAGGGTATAGTGGGCGAATTGCCCTGAGGCACTTAAGGGCGGGAGAGGGTTGAGTAATTTACAGATAGCTGGGGCCTCACTGTTTTTCAGTTGCTCCTGCGCTGGAGGGCTGGGAAATCATTTTGTAATAGAAAGGGGCCTTGCTGTTTTCAGGTGCTCCTGCGCTCGAGGGCTGGGGAATAATTTTGTAATAGAAAGGGGACTCGCTGTTTTCAGGTGCTCCTGCGCTCGAGGGCTGGGGAATAATTTTGTAATAGAAAGGGGACTCGCTGTTTTCAGGTGCTCTTGCGCTCGAGGGCTGGGGAATAATTTTGTATTAGAAAGGGGCCTCGCTATTTTTCAGGTGCTCCTGCGCTGGAGGGCTGGGAAATCATTTTGTAATAGAAAGGGGCCTTGCTGTTTTTCAGGTGCTCCTGCGCTCGAGGGCTGGGGAATAATTTTGTAATAGAAAGGGGACTCGCTGTTTTCAGGTGCTCTTGCGCTCGAGGGCTGGGGAATAATTTTGTAATAGAAAGGGGACTCGCTGTTTTCAGGTGCTCCTGCGCTTGATGGCTGGGAATAATTTTGTAATTGAAAGGGGACTCGCTGATTTTCAGGTGCTCCTGCGCTGGAGGGCTGGGGAATAATTTTGTAATAGAAAGGGGACTCGCTGTTTTCAGGTGCTCCTGCGCTCGAGGGCTGGGGAATAATTTTGTAATAGAAAGGGGACTCGCTGTTTTCAGGTGCTCCTGCGCTCGAGGGCTGGGGAATAATTTTGTAATAGAAAGGGGACTCGCTGTTTTCAGGTGCTCCTGCGCTCGAGGGCTGGGGAATAATTTTGTAATTGAAAGGGGACTCGCTGTTTTCAGGTGCTCTTGCGCTCGAGGGCTGGGGAATAATTTTGTATTAGAAAGGGGCCTCGCTATTTTCAGGTGCTCCTGCGCTGGAGGGCTGGGAAATCATTTTGTAATAGAAAGGGGCCTTGCTGTTTTTCAGGTGCTCCTGCGCTCGAGGGCTGGGGAATAATTTTGTAATAGAAAGGGGACTCGCTGTTTTCAGGTGCTCTTGCGCTCGAGGGCTGGGGAATAATTTTGTAATAGAAAGGGGCCTTGCTGTTTTTCAGGTGCTCCTGCGCTCGAGGGCTGGGGAATAATTTTGTAATAGAAAGGGGACTCGCTGTTTTCAGGTGCTCCTGCGCTTGATGGCTGGGGAATAATTTTGTAATAGAAAGGGGACTCGCTGATTTTCAGGTGCTCCTGCGCTGGAGGGCTGGGGAATAATTTTGTAATAGAAAGGGGACTCGCTGTTTTCAGGTGCTCCTGCGCTCGAGGGCTGGGGAATAATTTTGTAATAGAAAGGGGTCTCGCTGTTTTCAGATGCTCCTGCACTCGAGGGCTGGGGAACCATTTTTTAATAGAAAGGGGCCTCGCTGTTTTTCAGGTGCTCCTGCGCTCGAGGGCTGGGGAATAATTTTGTAATAGAAAGGGGCCTCGCTGTTTTCAGGTGCTCCTGCGCTGGAGGGCTGGGTAATCATTTTGTAATAGAAAGGGGCCTTGCTGTTTTCAGGTGCTCCTGCGCTCGAGGGCTGGGTAATCATTTTGTAATAGAAAGGGGCCTCGCTGTTTTCAGGTGCTCCTGCGCTGGAGGGCTGGGGAATAATTTTTTAAGAGAAAGGGCCCTCGCTGTTTTCAGGTGCTCCTGCGCTCGGGGGCTGGGGAATAATTTTGTAGTAGAAAGGGGCCTTGCTGTTTTCAGGTGCTCCTGCGCTCGAGGGCTGGGGAATAATGTTGTAATAGAAAGGGGACTCGCTGTTTTTCAGGTGCTCCTGCGCTCGAGGGCAGGGGAATAATTTTATAATACAAAGGGTCCTGGCTGTTTTTCAGGTGCTCAGCTTATAGGGCATTGTCACCTTGACCTTGTGTCATTCCCAAGAACAATATCCTCCCACTTACATTCCTTATGTGTTTCATGAAAGGGCACGCACGCAAATGTGGCCACACCTGAGAATGTGGGCCACACCCACGAATGTGGGCCACGCCCCGTGTATGTGGGCCCCGCCTCTCAAAAGTGGGCCACTTTTTTTCGTCAGTGCCCAGGTCAAATTGTGATCCCAATCCGACCCTGCTCAGCTTTACATGAATATTGCAGTCTCTTCCCCGAGAAACACAGGTTCCTTCTGATAAAAAAAAACTGGGTCTCTTGTGATGCAATAGAATACATTGTGTTGTAATAGATACTTGTGCCCTATAGCCATGTAATTGCAAACTTGTAGAAGGGATTGGTTGACTGAAATTTGTGGCTTACCATCTTCTGATATAGTACTATGATAACCGAATAATTCAGCAGACCTGTAATATTTTCAAATAATACACCCAACCTTTCATGTAAACTTATGGTTTTGCAATATTGACATTGTGCAAGAGCGCATCATATTCCAACCATTCAGAACAAGTTCTCCTGGACACACCCTGCCCGCAGGCGCACTGCGTCACAGCCTTGTCAGCAGCCAATCATCGCTTCCTTGGAACAGCGCCCATAGGCTGAGCAGTGGGCACGAGCGCCACTCTGGAATGAAGTTAGGGTGCACAAGACAAGTCCATGCACGTGATGCACCGGAGAACCCCCTGGCTGGACTTGACGCGTCCTAGGCAGCTGAAAACAGATTTATTACAGTTTTCGTCTATTTTCTAATATTATGACCCTAAGAGCTCTTTTTGAAGTGCAATAAGATGGTAACAGATGTTTAGTCCTCCAATGACGGCTGTAGCAGGCAGCCACAACTCATGTCACCAAACCCTGATCCTGTACAGAGTCTAGGTTTGAGCAATAGAAATACCACCTAAATGTATAGTGCCATACCTTAAAACAGGGCTCACATAGCGGGACAGTCAGTCAGCCCCCCTTTGGCACGTTTTCCGAGTGTCAATCACGTTTAGGGTTAAGTCCAGACAACAGCCATGCTGAATTGAACCTGTCAGAGATGACAAATTTAGTTTTTCCTCATTAGACCACTGCAGCAGGGTGTTTGAGCCGGACCACCCCCTCCCACCCTCATTCCTGGTGGCGTGCTCTTGCATTATCAAATGCCTGTGTTTGGTCAGACTGGCCACCTTCGTCGCCATAGTAACAAAAGAGCCTCAACCAGTCACCCCAATCCTTCTGAAAGTGGATGGAACCGGGGACACCCTTGTGTGTGAAGGATGATTGCACACAATGTTTCAATTTCGAGGAAGAAAGGGTGGGCTATAAGGCTGGCGGGGCGTGACACTGGGGCTACCGCTGAGCCACACCTGATTGGCTGTTGCTAGACAGGAGGAAGGGGCAGGAAGAGCTGACATTAAGGGTTGTCTGTGTTTACTATTGTAAACTGCACCTCTATGGGGTGATGTCTATGACTTTGCTGCCACCATACTTGGGTAGAAGGAGAGATACAGCCACTTCCCGTTGACTTTCGGCTAGTGGCCTTTCATCAGAGTCCCTGGGAGGGGCTTTGTGTCGTTGACATTGGTGATGTACGTGGTGGGATGGAAGACTGCCTCAGTGACCCCTTCCACCTCTTCCACACCACCTGTACCCATAGATTTGGCGTGGAGGCTTCACACCACACTTATTCCGAATAGTAATAGACTGACTGCATCAGCAGAGGAGATGCGCATCAAACGAAGAGCGAGTGATGCATCTTGACCTCTAGGTTTGAGGTTTCATGCTCACTTTGCCACTGGTTTCAAGCAAGCTTGGCTGAAGAAGGGTGTTACCCAGAAACCGTTTCCAGGATGCTCGTTTCCGGTTCAGGGAAGACCTGGCTTGGCATTTCGGGCTGGGCTGTTCCCATGAGGCACGGGGTCAAGACTGATTTGCATATAGCTGTGTGTCTGAACTGGGGTGGAAAAGTGAGCAGAAGAATGATGATGGATTCAACCCAGATCTGTGACTGGGTTGAAGTGTCTGAAAAGTTTCAGCACTCAGTCCACCATCTTCTTGTTTGCTTTGTTCGCCCTAAGTTGGCAGGGTGTACACAGACATGGGTCCCTTGCTCACTTTGTCACTGGATTCAAGCTAGCCTGGCTGATGAAGGGAGTTAACCAGATACCGGACCCAGGATGCTTGTTTCCGGTTCAAGGAAGACCTGGCCTAGCAGTTCCAGTTGGACTGTTCCCATGAGGCACAGGGTCAGACTGACTTGCATATAGCTGCGTCTGAACTGGGGAGGCGAAGTGAGCTAAAGAAGGATGATGGATTCAACCCAGATCTGGGACGGGGTGAGTGTCTGAAAACTTTCATTGCTCCGTCCATCATCTCCTTGTGTTTACTTTATTCGCCCTAAGAGCCCTAAATTGGTAGAGTATGCCCAGACGTGGGTCCCTTGCTCACTTTGCCACTGGATTCAAGCTAGCCTGGTGATGAAGGGAGTTAACCAGATACCGGATCCAGGATGCTTGTTTCCGGTTCAAGGAAGAAATAGCTTGACAGTTCGGGCTGGACTGTTCCCATGAGGCACAGAGTCCAGACTGATTTGCATATAGCTGTGTCTGAATTGGGGTGGCAAAGTGGGCTAAAGAACGGTGATGGATTAAACCCAGATCTCCGACTGGGGGTGAAAAGTTACAGTGCGCCGTCCATCATCTCCTTGTGTTTGAGATACTCTCTACCACATTGTGACATAGGCAGTGGTCAAAGTGGGCAGGATCTGATGGCACGACATTCCCATACTTTCTCCTTTTAAGAAAAGCAGTTCCCCCTCTACTTCATGTGAAAATATATCTGTCTGGGATGGTTAATTCCGAAGAGATGAACTGCTTCAGCTTCAGTGTAAGGCAGGGGGTCTGATGTGCAGTGAAAGTGAGGGAGGTGCAGGCAGCTAAACAAGCCATCTTGCCAGGGTGCCTGCTTGCCTAAAAGAAATGTAAATGTACCAACTGCTTAATTTGCAAATGCAAGGGGGGCTTGGAAGCCTGTATTAGCTAACATTTGTGGATTCACATGAAGTTTCCTGGTTATTTTTTTTGAGTGGTATCGCAAGGAAGCTAACTCCTGAGCTGTGAAATGCACACTTTTTAAAGACCGTTCAAAAAAATTGTGCTATTTACAGTCTGGGCATTACTAAAAATCTATATTTTGGAAGTAAGTTTAATCTTAATCCTTTTTGTGCATTTTGCAGCAGCCTATCTTATACTATGTGTAATGCGAGTTTAAAATAATGACTTGCATATTCAGAGTGCTTTCTGTCACAGACAGACCTGTTAGCACTAAACATACGCACCACACTATTCTCCACTGCACCGACCAGGGGACTGTTCTGTGCTCTCTGGTTGCAGACAGAAAACTCTGCAGTGCATTAGGTAACAGAGGTTTCATAATGTATCATTTGTAACTTAACTTGTATTTATTTTTCATTTAAGACATGTCACATTGTATCTGTAGTTACCTAAAGGTGAATGATTGAAAAAAGTTACAGAATATTTTGTCTTAATGCCATACCTTTGACCCCGCCCCCACACTCACTCGCCCACCCCTTTTGAGTACAGCATCACAGTTCCCATACTTTTTTTTTTTAAAGCACTTCGACCAGTGGACATAGCGCCGCTTGTCGACACGGTCAGCTGGAGTCCTATGTGTCATGCTTTACAACAAAAGCTTTCCTTACCCATAAACCTATACTCCTGAATCTAGATAAATGGCATCGAGGTTCGTCAATTGCTTAGGCAAGTGAAAGAAGGGTAATTCGATAGATAATCTATTGTAACCCGTCCACTAGCCTGACAGCCGTCGGGCTTTGTAGCCGACACCACTTTGCATTCTGGGATCTGTAGTTTCAGTTTCTATAGAGTAAGAGGCCAGAACTATGGGCCACTTGGCACCTGTGGATTCAAGTCTACAGCTCTATAGCATGAGTGATTTAAACTTTGTGCGGCAGAGTGAGTGCCTGCTCACTGGAAATCACATTGGCCACCGTAGGGTGCTTTGAAAAAAAGACACTGTTCCCATGTTTGCAGGCAATGGCCTAGGAAGGGGTGTGCGGTGGGTGCGGGCCGCCCCTTGTATCATCAGTGAGGGGGTGACAAAAGGGCAAAAATATGTGTTTTAAACACATATTTTTGCCATTTTGTCAAGCTGGGGGTGACCAGAAATTTTCAGCAGCGTATACCACCTGACCTTACTACGTCACTGTTTGTAGAAGTTAATATGGGTTGGGTTGGTAATGGAGTGGCTGCCTTTCGCTTTAATAATAAATGCTTTCCCTCCCAGCAAGAGACGTTTACGCGTCGAGGCGCTAACTCATATCTTTCCTTACTGATTGGCATATTGCCATGGTAATCTCATGCTCCATGTTTTAGGAAGAAGGACCCAAAAGGGTTTTAATTTGTAGTCATGATAACCAGTGCACAGAAACACCCCCACGAGGTCTCTAGTCAGATCGCATAGTTAATATACAATTCATTTTTGTTTTAAACTGAGGTTTGATTGGAAAGAGGATTGTTGTAAGACTTCTACAAATACTCAGAAGTACCAAATATGATAGACAAATGTATATTCTTCCATCCAACTCTACTTGAACCTGAAGACCACCCTGGTGCCTCCGCGAGTCTATGCGGGACAGAGCAGCGGAGCTGGCTTCAAAGACAGATGGCTAGCTACACCCACATATGACCACCTCTAACACAATTTAAACATCTCTAAGATGGCATCAGGCACTTTTTGAGTAGAAAATTTCCGAACTAAAAATTAAGTATGTTTGACTGAACTGGAATTTAAAATCTCAGCAATTTCAAGATATGCAACACACCAGAAAGGTACGTTTTCCCAATGAACGATGCCTCACATTTCACGCTCTTTACCTCCGCTTAGCTCTGAATTTTACTACATTGCTGTAGGGTTTCTGGCAACCAGCAGTGAGTGTGTAATATTAGCCCAGGATGAGGCGTGTAAAGCAACCAGTACCAGAGAAGAAGCCGGCTGTGCCCTGCAGCAGACTTTTGGGGGCTTCAGGGCCAAAACGTGTCTGCATCTCGCCAACCCTCAGCTGAGCACTTCATCCATAAAGGAACTGCAAAACTTTTCTTAAATGAGAAGTTAGAATCTGCAGGCTGCAGGACACAAATAGCAAAAAATTGCCCGGCCTCGTGGACCTAGAAAATGCTTAAGCGGCGCGCAGACAGTTGGCGTCATTATCTGACTACAAAGAGCACTCCTGGCACAAAGGCACCGGTAATGGCTGAGTAATAGTAATAGCGCCATTTATCTGCATGTAGTCAAGACAGGTACAGGAGCAATCAATAGCCATTTGATGCTCTTAAGCGGCATGTGTCTGGTGAGCGCGCAGGTGGATAAGTGGCGGCCCCTCCCACCAGCCCCTGCCCTTCTCCTACCGTATTGTATTCATTGTGAAATGGCCTCTTCTATTCACGGATCTATATGCTGTAAATTAGTCAACAATGGCCTGTTTCTACCTGACTTCTTTAGGTCTGGCCTTTGAAATAGCTCTAGCTGTCTCACCAGAACATTGTTTTCCAAACATTCAAACATATAGACCTACATAGAGGGGCTTTTGGTCAGCAGGCTTCATCCATTGGTCCATTACGTTGTCATTCATATTTTGATTCCTGCCCAACACAGCATACTACATGGTGCAATAGGTCAGCCCATTTTACCCATCAACCAGCCACGGCCGGTAGTGGGAGTACCTGCCGGGCGGTGACGTGGGGAGGGGCAGGCTGGGGGATAGTAATGTATAGATTACAGACCTTAACAGGTAAGTAAGCATATAAATAAATAAAACTAATTTCGTTGCGTGCACTGTATCACCAAATGCGACGCAGTGCGCGCAACGAAATTCACTTTATTTATTGATATGTTTACTTACCTGTTAAGGTCCGTAATCCATACATTACCACCTCCCTCCCTCCCCCTCCCCACGTCACCGCGCGGCAGGTACTCCCACTACCGGCCGCGGCTGCCATCAACTCCCTTAAAAGTGAGTAACTGCACAAAGCTTTTACACACTTCTTTAATCCACCTATAAATAGTTCCTTTCTTTTCATGAACCAGCTGGTTCAAAGTGCACTTTTTTCATATACATTTCTTTAATTAACTTTAAGCACCAGCAGTTTATTTTTCACTCTGTTCTGTTTCCCCGTTGGATAGGTGCTTATTTTCCATCTCCTTAGTATAGTGGCTCTTATAAAGTGTTTAAGTGACTATGTAGCTGCCTGTAATATGAGAGCTTGTTTAGATCGTGATTTTGTCTTGTCTCCTTCATCAACAATTATAAGGAAATCATGCCACAACAGAAAGGCTTTTTAGTTATAAAAAACTAACTAGTAAAATGGTCTGATTTTTAAATTACAATTTGTTTATTTTAGCCATTTTGCTGCCACGTTTACTTGGTGCATATTTTTTCTATTTTTTGGTGGGTATAGTTACAATAAAAAAGACTTAAATGACCATTCCACCAGCTTGTCAAGGCTAGACCTATTGGCTTTGCCAATGCTTGTTTTCATTCATGTGCTGGATGCGAATTTTTCTTCTGCAACTGGCTTCCTTGACCTTACGGCAATGGATGTGAAAAGTATCCCCCACCCCCCTGCTTCTTTTGTGCTATAGAATTTGATATGAATACATCCCCCGCCACCCTACACTGTAATTCTTTTGCCTCAGAATATTGGATCGAATATCTCACTCCATCTCGGGAAGGCGTCTGCGTCTTCATACCGACTGTGAGCGGCATTGTGCCATCTCTGGGCCTGGATCTTCCATCCTTTTCTGTACTGCTTACTATTAATTGTTCTTTTGCTGCTGCCTCTGTGCCTGGCCTCTCTTTCCTTTTTGAGCTGCGTCTGGTCGGTTCTGTGGAGCCTGCAGGATACAGGGGCATCAGGCAATCCTTGTACCAGGCACTGCTGAAGTCACTGGAAGCACAGCATTGGGTACCACTGTGAGATCTCTGTATGACCACACACCTCCACCTGAGGCTTTCAGGGCATAACCAGGTGGAACAGCCAAGGTTTACTCTCAGGGGGTAGGTTTGTGTGTGGGGGGGGGGGCAGGGGGGGCAGAATAACTAGTTTAAGCAGCAAATGTATCACTCACAATGAAAATACTGTCCAAGCACAGTATTCTTTACAAAACCTATGAAACATTTATTACCAGTATGTACTGATAGTTATACTTTTATGGAATTAAAATTCTCTTTAATCCCTAGCAGTACTACGGCTTTTCTGTACCGAGGAGGTGGGTGTGAACAGTAAAATACATGTAAATCCAGTATTTGTAAAGTGCACAGCTACCCGGATACAGCGCCGACGGGAAGTCACATGGTGCTGGGCTGACCTGCCGCCGGCGCAGGGGAGCCCAATCGTCCGGTGTCAGCCGCCCTGGCCGCAGCCCCACACCTCCAACAGTGGGATGGGACAATTTTCAGAGTGGGGATGCTGCCACCAATGATACATCATGGATCTGCTAGGGATGCTGAAAATCACAAATTAGCAACTCCCATTCAGTGAGACTTTGGTAAGGGTGTAGTATGTTGCTGGTGTTGCATTTTTGAGTACACCATCCCAAATATTACTAAAGTGTTGTGTGGCTACACACTGTTATTTACAGACAGCACATTTTTCATTGAACTGACCACTAAATTTGCACAGACCTACACTGTGACTGATACAACTATATTGTGCACAAATTACATTGTCTTAATTTGCTTTGACCTCTAAAAATATTTGTTTCTTTCCCTCTTCCAAACTATAGAAGTGCACTTCATTTGTGCTGTCGTCGTACCTGATTTGTTTAGAGGGAAATATTTGTAAAGTTCATTTCTAGGTATTTAAATGTAGTAAATCACTGTCTCCAGTTTGCTACCAGCATGATTGTCACATAGACCATTATACAAAATCCTCTCACTTCGCACTCAAAGACAGAAACGTAAACACCAATCTCCATATTAAAAGAAAAAGCAGCGATCTGTCTGAAGACCTATCCTGACGTGTGAAGGCACGGCAGATGTGACCATATAAAAGCAAATTGTAAAGGCATCTTTATTGCTTTCTCATACACAATCTGCACCCCAGCATAATTTCCTTGGGGGTTCTGTAGCACCCTTCCTTCCAGCACCTATGGGTGAGAGTAGGGATGTCATGGGTACAAGCACATATGTATTAAATCTCTAACTGGCAGGGCTGGACTGGCTTATGGGGCACCAGGTTTTTTCTCGTTGGGCCGGAAGGGTGGGGGCCGGTTTTGGACCGGTGGGGGCCACTTCTGGTACAGGGGCCGGTTTTGCAACAGTGCTGCAATATAGGCCCCCGGTACCAGAAGCAGCAGCAGAAGTGTTTCCCACCAGCACCCCTCCCCCCCACCCCACAGTGGTGCACAAGAGTGTGGGGCTGCAGTAGCTATAGTGTTCTCCCACAGTGGTGCACAAGAGTGTGGGGCTGCAGTAGCCATTGTGCTCTCCCACAGTGGTGCACAAGAGTGTGGGTCCGCAGTAGCTATAGTGTTCTCCCACAGTGGTGCACGAGAGTGTGGGGCTGCAGTAGCTATAGTGTTCTCCCACAGTGGTGCACAAGAGTGTGGGGCTGCAGTAGCCATTGTGCTCTCCCACAGTGGTGCACAAGAGTGTGGGTCCGCAGTAGCTATAGTGTTCTCCCACAGTGGTGCACGAGAGTGTGGGGCTGCAGTAGCCATTGTGCTCTCCCACAGTGGTGCACAAGAGTGTGGGTCCGCAGTAGCTATAGTGTTCTCCCACAGTGGTGCACAAGAGTGTGGGGCTGCAGGAGCCATTGCGCTCTCCCACAGTGGTGCACGAGAGTGTGGGGCTGCAGTAGCTATAGTGTTCTCCCACAGTGGTGCACAAGAGTGTGGGGCTGCAGTAGCCGTTGTGCTCTCCCACAGTGGTGCACAAGAGTGTGGGTCCGCAGTAGCTATAGTGTTCTCCCACAGTGGTGCACAAGAGTGTGGGGCTGCAGTAGCCATTGTGCTCTCCCACAGTGGTGCACAAGAGTGTGGGTCCGCAGTAGCTATAGTGTTCTCCCACAGTGGTGCACAAGAGTGTGGGGCTGCAGTAGCCGTTGTGCTCTCCCACAGTGGTGCACAAGAGTGTGGGTCCGCAGTAGCTATAGTGTTCTCCCACAGTGGTGCACAAGAGTGTGGGGCTGCAGTAGCTATAGTGTTCTCCCACAGTGGTGCACGAGAGTGTGGGGCTGCAGTAGCCATTGTGCTCTCCCACAGTGGTGCACAAGAGTGTGGGTCCGCAGTAGCTATAGTGTTCTCCCACAGTGGTGCACAAGAGTGTGGGGCTGCAGTAGCCATTGTGCTCTCCCACAGTGGTGCACAAGAGTGTGGGTCCGCAGTAGCTATAGTGTTCTCCCACAGTGGTGCACAAGAGTGTGGGGCTGCAGTAGCCGTTGTGCTCTCCCACGGTGGTGCACAAGAGTGTGGGTCCACAGTAGCTATAGTGTTCTCCCACAGTGGTGCACAAGAGTGTGGGGCTGCAGTAGCCATTGTGCTCTCCCACAGTGGTGCACAAGAGTGTGGGGCTGCAGTAGCCATTGTGCTCTCCCACGGTGGTGCACAAGAGTGTGGGTCCGCAGTAGCTATAGTGTTCTCCCACAGTGGTGCACAAGAGTGTGGGGCTGCAGTAGCCATTGTGCTCTCCCACAGTGGTGCACAAGAGTGTGGGTCCGCAGTAGCCATTGTGCTCTCCCACAGTGGTGCACAAGAGTGTGGGGCTGCAGTATCCATTGTGCTCTCCCACAGTGGTGCACAAGAGTGTGGGTCCGCAGTAGCAATAGTGTTCTCCCACAGTGGTGCATAAGAGTGTGGGGCTGCAGTAGCCATTGTGCTCTCCCACAGTGGTGCACAAGAGTGTGGGGCTGCAGTAGCCATTGTGCTCTCCCACAGTGGTGCACAAGAGTGTGGGGCTGCAGTAGCCATTGTGCTCTCCCACAGTGGTGCACAAGAGTGTGGGTCCGCAGTAGCTATAGTGTTCTCCCACAGTGGTGCACAAGAGTGTGGGGCTGCAGTAGCCATTGTGCTCTCCCACAGTGGTGCACAATAGTGTGGGGCTGCAGTAGCCATTGTGCTCTCCCACAGTGGTGCACAAGAGTGTGGGGCTGCAGTAGCTATTGTGCTCTCCCACAATGGTGCACAAGAGTGTGGGGCTGCAGTAGCTATAGTATTCTCCCACAGTGGTGCACAAGAGTGTGGGGCTGCAGTAGCCATTGTGCTCTCCCACAGTGGTGCATAATAGTGTGGGGCTGCAGTAGCCATTGTGCTCTCCCACAGTGGTGCACAAGAGTGTGGGGCTGCAGTAGCTATTGTGCTCTCCCACAGTGGTGCACAAGAGTGTGGGGCTGCAGTAGCTATAGTGCTCTCCCACAGTGATGCACCAGGACTCCGGTGGCTGTTACTGCCCATTGATGGTGCAAGCTCTTTCAATGCTTGTGCTAGTTGGTGCTGATTCAATGGAGTTGTGTTTACCTTGATCACTGTTGGGGTGGGGGTGCCACGCAATCGCACACCGCCTTCTGCACTGCTCATTGTCCTAAGGGATACCCGCCATCAGCCAGCTGCATGGGTTGTATTGCAAAGGCTCTCCTCACCCACAGGCTCCCACACCTTGTCCATGGCATGCATGTGGGAGATGTTTGCAGAAGCTTCACACTGCATGGGGGAGCCTCTACAATCCAGAGGGAAGGAGGCCACTGTGCTGAGGGAGCTTCTTCCAGCAAGCTGCTCAGGTAATTCAACTTCAGTTTGAGGTCAGCAGTGGAACGTCACATCCGATCTGGACCTTATGGACATTCTGGTAGACCGCCATGCAGCTGTGGTGCAAGCGGAGTCCAAGCCCTCAGGCCAGCCTGTATTCTGCCAGGTGGGGCTCAGGCTGTTTGAATCTTCCATGCAGTCCAAAGGAGATAGTCTTTATCTCTTAGAAGGAATACAACCGAGGTTTCTGTCGCTTATTCTGTCCCATCTCTCCAGCAGGGAGTAGAGCTACCACAAGCAGTGAGGCCTACCCTATGTCCTGTCCCAGGGACGACTGGCTCCGCCCAATTGTCCAAACCAGGTCAAAGTTGGCCCTAAGAGTTTGGGGAAACAAATCAAGGTCCATCAATGTCCCTCTGTACAGGGCGTGCCTTGGCCTGGCATTCCTGTGCCATTCTTCTCCTCTGCTCCAGGCTTCTTTCTCCTCCATCGTTCCCATCCCTCCTTACCTGGCTTCATTTGTCCTATTTTAGTGGGTGTAAAAATATAATTCCCTCTTCCGGCTTCCTCGTAAACTCTCTGAGCCAGGCACCTTTCACCGCCTGGCACCGGCTGTGAACGGTCTCCCCACTCTCCACTAATCTTGCGCCTGGCACCTTTTAGTTTGACCTCATTCTATTGGCTGCACACTTTCTTTGTTACCCTCCCCCACCCCTGTTTGAGCCTGACCCGTACACTATGCTACAGGCGACATGACCGGTAACATTATACATTTTAAAAAAACACATTTGCTATCAGAGCGGTGTGAGCACCTTGTTGCCACCTGTGCAGAGATCAGACATGCAAATATGGTAATGAGGCACGCAGACGTCATCGCGCCCGGTTCCTAAGGAGGCAGCCGCGCTTCTCTCCGGCGCAGCCATTAGTGTCTGCCTCGGCGGCCCTGTCCTCAAATGCAGACAGCTGTAGCCGGTGACATTTTGTCTCATTAGTGGGCTGTCAGCGAGTGTCGCTTTCACATTACCCGCTCCCCTGAGAGCGGGCAGCAGCTTAGCTGGGAACAGAGTCTGTGATCATCGTTCAGGCCTCTGCGGACGGAGGCGCAGAAACCAAAATGTCACCGTCTCCTCCTGGGAATAGGCACGAGCGGGCCCTGGCCAGAGCACGTGGGATGTCGCGTCTGTGTCACGCTCTTCACGTGAGGGCCTCCTGCTGCACCGGTTACTTTCAAGCGGTGTGTGCATCTGGATACACTGAGATGTGAGTACATGTGACGTGCAGACCTCTAAGGTATCAAGCTCCTCTGTGTCACACTCCCCATACCACCTGCTGCACCGGTTACCTTCAAAAGGTGAGTACCGCATAGATATGTGAGTACATGTGAGGTCACGCCTCTAATGTTGCAGGCTCCTCTGTGTCACACTCCCCATACCACCTGCTGCACCGGTTACCTTCAAGAGGTGAGTACCTCATGGATATGTGAGTACATGTGAGGTCACGCCTCTAATGTTACAGGCTCCTCTGTGTCACACTCCACGTGCCTCCTGCTACACCGGTTACCTTCAAAAGGTGAGTACCTCATAGATATGTGAGTACATGTGAGGTCACGCCTCTAATGTTACAGGCTCCTCTGTGTCACACTCCACGTGCCTCCTGCTGCACCGGTTACCTTCAAGAGGTGAGTACCTCATGGATATGTGAGTACATGTGAGGTCACGCCTCTAATGTTACAGGCTCCTCTGTCACACTCCACGTGCCTCCTGCTGCACCGGTTACCTTCAAGAGGGGAGTACCTCATGGATATGTGAGTACATGTGAGGTCACGCCTCTAATGTTACAGGCTCCTCTGTCACACTCCACGTGCCTCCTGCTGCACCGGTTACCTTCAAGAGGGGAGTACCGCATAGATATGTGAGTACATGTAAGGTCACGCCTCTAATGTTACAGGCTCCTCTGTCACACTCCACGTGCCTCCTGCTGCACCGGTTACCTTCAAGAGGGGAGTACCGCATAGATATGTGAGTACATGTGAGGTCACGCCTCTAATGTTACAGGCTCCTCTGTGTCACACTCCACGTTCCTCCTGCTGCACCGATTCCCTTCATGAGGTGAGTGCCTCATAGACAAGTGAGGTACATGCCTCTAATGTTACAAGCTCCTTTGTCACACTCCCCATGCCACCTGCTGAACTGGTTACCTTTAAGAGGTGAATACCTCATAGATATACTGAAATGTGTGAGTACATGTGAGGTGCGCAGCTGTAAGATCACAGGTTCCACTCGGTCACACTCTACAGGCCTCCTGCTGCACAGGTTATCTTCAAGAGGTGAGAGGTAGACTCCTCTAAAGTCACAGTTTCCAGCCCGTTCTGCTCAACCGGCTACCTGCTGCACCGTGGCACACAGAGCGGTACGTATACACTCGATCTCTCGGATCGAGGATCCACCAGGCGTCTGCCATGTCGCAGAGCTGATGTTTTTGCTCAATGGCCAGGCCGGCCCACTAGCTAGCACGGGGATTCTCTGCAGTACGTACAAGCAGTGGGGTATGGAGTGTTAAAATTAAGCATGGGCGTAAAATCTGTTCCGTTCGCGGAATTTGCAGATTTTCCGCAATTTCGCGGGCCGCAAATCTCGCGAAATTGCAGAAAAATCTGTGAAATCGCGTGCGGGACGGATTTTTAAAAACTGAAGTACATGAAGCACTTACAGGGTTACAGCAGGTGCCCAAGTTGAAGCTAATTTCTTTGTAACCATTTAAAAAATGGTTACAAAGAAATTAAGCTTCCCGAGCGAAGCCTCTAGAGTTGTTGCCTACTTGCAACTATTCTCTGACCCTGCTCTGACCCTCGTAGCAGGGTCAGAGATTAGTTACAAGTATGGCACAATGCTCCAGGCTGTCACAAAAATTAAACCACACCAGGAAGCACTTACAGATAAGGAAGCAGGTGCCAAACTTGATGCTCAAATTCAGTAACACATTAACCAGCCCCCGGTTGAGGCTGGGCAGGTGTGCTTTCTCCCCATAATCTACAGTGGTGAACCAGTAGGTGCTGTGATGAACCAGAGGGTGGAAGTGGTGAACCAGAGGGTGGCAGTGGTGAGCCAGAGGCTGCTGTGATGAACCAGAGGGCGGCAGTGATGAACCAGAGGGTGGCAGTGATGAACCAGAGGGTGGCAGTGGTGAACCAGAGGGTGGCAGTGGTGAACCAGAGGGTGGCAGTGGTGAACCTGAGGGTGACAGTGATGAACCAGATGGTGGCAGTGGCGAACCAGAGGGTGGCAGTGGCGAACCAGAGGGTGACAGTGGCGAACCAGAGGGTGACAGTGGCGAACCAGAGGGTGACGGTGGCGAACCAGAGGGTGACGGTGGCGAACCAGAGGGTGACAGTGAAGAACCAGAGGGTGGCAGTGGTGAACCAGGGGGTGGCAGTGGTGAACCAGAGGGTGGCAGTGATGAACCAGAGGGTGGCAGTGGTGAACCAGAGGGTGCTCTGATGAACCAGAGGGTGGCAGTGCTGAACCAGAGGGTGGCAGTGCTGAACTAGAGGGTGGCAGTGGTGAACTAGAGGGTGGCAGTGGTGAACTAGAGGGTGGCAGTGATGAACCAGAGGGTGGCAGTGATGAACCAGAGGGTGGCACTGCTAAATTGCCCAGGAGCCCTCTGGGTGTGAGCCCCTGCGCTGCTGAGATGCCCAGTGGGTGTGAGCCCCCGTGCTGCTGAACTGCCCCAGAGCCCTCTCAGTGTGAAAATCATTGGTGCTCAATTGCCTGGGAGCCCTCTGGGTGTGAACACACATTGTGCTAAGTGCCCCCCTGTCCCCAGTACATGTATACCCGTACCTCACAGCACCATTATGCGCTTGCACCATGAAGTCTGGTGCCTGGATGCTCCTGATCCGTGTAGGTGGTACCACTGTCTGGTGCAGTCAATATGTAAAGTGATTACTTGCTACACAGCACCAATAAACATGTGTCCCCACCTGTATGCGCATGTACCAGGCGTATAGCACCCCCATGCCACTGCACCCTACTGCCCAGCGCCAGCATATGCCTGTACGGGGCAGTTTAGTATGAGATGGGACATTGTCCAGCAGCAGCGCCTGAACCCACTGAGCAGGTTTAGAATGGCTTTGTACCAACACGTGCAGCAGAGCCATCTTGGACATCTGCAGGATTCTGTGGTCCTGTGCTACACGTATTTTTGCATCCATGAGTTTCCCGAGCGCCATCCCCGTGTAGCTCCTGTGACCAGGAGGCTGCTTTCTCCTCATCTGCCGCTCTGCTCGGTTTCTCACCCTTTATAAACAAGTTGCATGTGAACTCGCATAGAAGCCCCGCCCGTTTGGCCCCGTCCACCACACTAGCGGTATGTAAAGTCCTCTCGCCCGTCCCCATTATAATGGCCAGCTCACTCAAGGGACCTCGGCGCCTTTTGGCGCGCTGGCAAAGTTACAGGCACACGTGGTCACATATTTGTGCAAATGGCACAAAAATCCGCGAGTTCGTGGGAAAATTTGCGAACTCGCAGATTTTTTTTGCCATTTCGCACGAATTCGCCGACTGCGAATTCGCAAATTTCGCCCATACTTAGTAGCAACCCTCTGGTCTCCCACTATTACATAATGATGTCACAAGTCTCATTATAACAGCGGCTTACACAGCTGTGTGGCCCGTGTGGTCCCACTTCCTGAGTTCCTGTAGCAACCCTCTGCTTTTCCACTATTACACAATCTGATGTCACAAGTCTCATTGTTACAGCAGCATGCACAGCTCTCTGGCCCCTAAGGTCCCATGGCCTGAGGTACCGTAGCAACCCTCTGCTCTCCCACTATTACACAATCTGATGTCACAACTCTCATTATTACAGCGGCACAGCTGTCTGGCCCCTGTGGTCCCTCTGCCTGAGGTCCCGTAACAACCCTCTGCTCTCCCCTATTACACAATCTGATGTCACAAGTTTCATTATTACAGCCACCGGCACAGCTGTGTGGCCCCTGTGGGCCCAATGCCTGATGTCCGGTAGCAACCCCCTGCTCTCCCACTATTACATAATCTTTAGTCACAAGTCTCATTATTACAGCGGCCTGCACAGCTGCCTGGCCCCTCTGGTCCCACGGCCTGAGGTCCCGTAGCATCTCTCTTCTCTCCCATTACACAATCTGATGTCACAAGTCTCATTATTACAGCGACCAGCACAGCTGTCTGGCAGCTCTGGTCCCACGGCCTGAGGCCCCGTAGCAACCCTCTGTCTCCCACTATTACACAATCTGATGTCACAAGTGTCATTATTACAACAGCCTGCGCAGCTGTGTGGCCCCTGTGGTCCCACGGCCTGAGGTCCCGTAGCAACCCTCTGCTCTCCCACTATTACACAATCTGATGTCACTAGTCTCTTTATTACAGCGGCCTGCACAGCTCTCTGGCCCCTGTGGTCCCACTGCCTAAGGTCTCGAAGCAACCCTCTGCTCTCCCACTATTGCAAAATCTGATGTACAAAGTCTCATTATAACAGCGGCCTGCACAACTGCCTGCCCCCTCTCGTCCCACGGCCTGAGGTCCCGTAGCATCTCTCTGCTCTCCCATTACACAATCTGATGTCACAAGTCTCATTATTACAGTGACCGGCACAGCTGTCTGGTCCCTCTTGTCCCACAGCCTGAGGCCCCGTAGCAACCCTCTGCTCTCCCACTATTACACAATCTGATGTCACAAGTCTCATTATTACAGCGACCGGCACAGCTGTCTGGTCCCTCTTGTCCCACAGCCTGAGGCTCCGTACCAACTTTCTGCTCTCTCACTATTACACAATCTGATGTCACAAGTCTCATTATTACAGTGGCCTGCACAACTCTCTGGCTCCTGTGTTCCGACGGCCTGCACAGAAGTCTGGCCCATATGGTCCCATGGCCTGAGGCCCTGTAGCAATCCTCTGCTTTACCACTATAACACAATCTGATGTCGCAAGTCTCATTATTACAGCGTCCTGCACAGCTGTGTGGCCCCTGTGTCCCACGGCCTGAGGTCCCGTAGCAACCCTCTGTTCTCCCACTATTACACAATCTGATGTCACAAGTCTTGTTATTACAGCGGCCTGCACAGCTCTCTGGCCCCTCTGGTCCCACAGCCTGAGGCCCCGTAGCAACTAAGCATGGGCGTAAAATCCTTTACTTACATGGAATTTGCGGATTTTCTGCAATTTCGCTGTCTGCGAATCTCGCGAAATTGCAGAAAAATCCGCAAAATCGCGTGCGGGACGGATTTTCAAAAACTGAAGTACATGTAGCACTTACAGGGTTATAGCATGTGCCCAAGTTCTTCAACTTGGGCACCTGCTGTAACCCTGTAAGTGCTTCCTGAGCGGTGGCTCCAGAGTTGTTGCCTACTTGCAACTATTCTCTGACCCTGCTCTGACCCTCGAAGCAGGGTCAGAGAATAGTTACAAGTATGGCACAATGCTCCTGGCTGTCACAAAAATTAAACCACAACAGGAAGCACTTACAGATAAGGAAGCAGGTGCCAGACTTGAAGCTCAAATTCAGTAACACATTCACAAGCCCCCGGTTGAGGCTGGGCAGGTGTGTTTTCTCCCCATAATCTACAGTGGTGACCCAGAGGGTGCTGTGATGAACCAGAGGGTGGCATTGGTGAACCAGAGGGTGGCATTGGTGAACCAGAGGGTGGCATTGGTGAACCAGAGGGTGGGAGCGGTGAACCAGAGGGTGGGAGCGGTGAACCAGAGGGTGGCAGCGGTGAACCAGAGGGTGGCAGCGATGAACCAGAGGGTGGCAGCGATGAACCAGAGGGTGGCAGTGATGAACCAGAGGGTGGCAGTGATGAACCAGAGGGTGACAGTGGTGAACCAGAGGGTGTCAGTAACCAGAGGGTGGCAGTGGTGAACCAGAGGGTGGCAGTGATGAACCAGAGGGTGGCAGTGGTGAACCAAAGGGTGACAGTGATGAACCAGAGGGTGGCAGTGGTGAACCAGAGGGTGGCAGTGGTGAACCAGAGGGTGGCAGTGATGACCCAGAGGGTGGCAGTGATGACCCAGAGGGTGGCAGTGATGACCCAGAGGGTGGCAGGGATGAACCAGAGGGTGACAGTGGTGAACCAAGGGTGGCAGGGATGAACCAGAGGGTGCCAGTGATGAACCAGAGGGTGCCAGTGATGAACCAGAGGGTGACAGTGGTGAACCAGAGGGTGGCAGGGGTGAACCAGAGGGTGGCAGTGATGAACCAGAGGGTGGCAGTGATGAACCAGAGGGTGGCACTGCTAAACTGCCTGGGAGCCCTGCGGGTGTGAGCCCCTGCGCTGCTGAGCTGCCCGGGGCCCAGTGGGTGTGAGCCCCCGTGCTGCTGAACTGCCCCGCAGCCCTCTCAGTGTGAAAATCATTCATGCTCAATTGCCTGGGAGCCCTCTGGGTGTGAGCACACATTGTGCTTAGTGCCCCCCTTCCCCCATTACATTTACACCCGTACCGCACAGCACCATTATGCTCTTGCACCATGAAGTCTGGTGCCTTGATGCTCCTGATACGTGTAGGTGATACCACCGTCTGGTGCAGTCAAAATGTAAAGTCATAACTTGCTACACAGCACCAATAAACATGTGTCCCCCCTGGCACCTGCATGCGCATGTACCAGGCGTGGAGCACCCGCATGCCACTGCACCCTACTGCCCAGCGCCAGTATATGCCTGTACGGGGCAGTTTAGTATGAGATGGGACATTGTTTCAGCAGCAGCAGCTGCATGCTGCTGAACCCACTGAGCAGGACTAGAATGGCTTTGTACCAACACGCGTAGCAGAGCTATTTTGGACATCTGAAGGATTCTGGGGTCCTGTGCCAAACGTATTTTTGCATCCATGAGTTTCCCGAGCGTTATTCCCGTGTAGCTCCTGTGACCAGGAGGCTGCTTTCTCCTCATCTGCCGCTCTGCTCGGTCTCTGACCCTTTATTAACAAGATACTTGCAACTATTCTCTGACCCTGCTCTGACCCTCGAAGCAGGGTCAGAGAATAGTTACAAGTATGGCACCGACCACTGGCTAATTCCGTTTAATCTAACCACCAACAAGAAAATGTCAAATACTGCCAACCAAAAAATCGAAGTCCTAATGCAAAAAGACTGGAAAAAGCTTGCCAGCTCACCAAATTTCCTGCTCGCTGCAGAGAAATCTAAACCATCGGTATCTGGAGACACAGATTCCGACTATAAAATATTTTGTAATTGGATCTCTGAGTGCTGCGGTCCGGCCAACTCAGACAAAGTAAGAAAAAAACAGAACAGAAAATCCGCACCCTGGTTCTCCCCCGAGCTAAAAACCAAACGTACAGAGATCAGAACTCTCGAAAAGAAATGGCGCCAAAATTATGATCCAAAGGAAGCCCTTGCTTACAGAATCGCTAGGAAACTTTATCACTCTATGATAAAAAACGCCAAAAAAGACCATTTCCTCCAAAGAATTAATCGGTCAAACAATAATCAAAAACAGATCTTTAAAATTGTCGATGAGTTCATGAACCCCAGAATCCTCAGGCAAGAAATACCACCCTCACTGGCTCTCTGTAACGATATAGCTGACTATTTCGAACAGAAAATACTTAAACTTACCACAGACTTCCCGAACCTCCCTGAACCCCCTCCCTACGACGCAACACGACCATCCGACATCAAACCCCAGCTGAAAAATTTTACTCACATCAGCCTCGACGAATCCCAGCAAGCAATTCTCTCCAGCAAATCAGGCTCCCCGTTTGACCCATGCCCCCCTATGCTGCTCCACGCTCTGGTGGACACGGTAAATCCAGCCATAAATTCCATCATAAACTCCTCTTTGGCCACTGCAACCATTCCGGCTGAGTGGAAGCTCGCTGCAGTTAGACCTCTGCAGAAAAAACCCCTTCCTGACCCCAATACGCTCTCCAACCTTCGTCCCATCTCGTTGCTCCCTCTACTGTTTAAACTGACCGAAGCTGCAGTAAATAAACAGTTGACTAAACACCTAGAGGAAAACCACCTATTTCATCCAAACCAGGCTGGTTTTAGGGCCAAACACTCCACGGAGTCAGCCCTCCTACATACTGCAGAGACCCTCAAGATGGCACTGGACCAGGGAAAAAAGGCCGTCCTGATCCTGCTCGACCTGTCGGCGGCCTTCGACACGGTCTCACACCCCGTGTTGATAGGCCGCCTGACAGAGTCAGGACTAGCAGGAACTGCCCTCGAATGGCTTAAAAACTTCCTAAGCCATAGGAGACAAGTCACCATGCTAGGAAACTACTGCTCGGATGAAAAAATCATAAAGACAGGGGTACCACAAGGCTCAAGTCTAAGCCCGGTTCTGTTCAACCTCTATATGACCCCCCTGATTGAACTTATTTCATCCTTCAACATCAGCACGATATCTTACGCTGACGACACCCAGCTCATCCTAGTATTGGATAACAACTCTTCTAAAGCGGAGGAAAATGTAAGAAACTGCCTGACGGCAACCTTTGAATGGATGCGTACGCACCACCTTAAATGTAACTCAGGTAAAACTGAAATCCTCCCTTTTGGTCAAAACAACCTTTTCTCCCCCACCAACTGGTGGCCCCAAAACGCCGAAATCCCACCAAACACCATCACGTCGGCCCGCAACCTCGGGATAAGGTTTGATGAAGCCTTATCCTTTAAGCAACAAGCAGGTACAGTGGCAGGGTCCTGCTTCAATATTATCAAAGGCCTTAGAAGGTTCTTCGATCTCCTTCCCTTAACAGCTAGAAAGACTGTGGCTGTAGCCCTCATCACATCCCGCTTAGACTACTGCAACAGCATCTATGCAGGCACAAACAGAGCCGTCCTGCATAAGCTGCAGATGGTGCAAAACGCCGCCGCCCGCCTAGTCCTAAGACTACCTAGGAAATCATCTGCCTCAAAAGCGCTCAAAACCCTGCACTGGTTGCCCATCCACAAAAATCCTGCTCATCACGCTCAGAGCCTACCACCAGTCGAGACCGACATACCTGTCCCAAAGGTTTGGAAGATACACCCCCTCACGGTCACTTAGATCATCCAACCTTAACCTACTCTCAATCCCCAAATTTAGACTAACGACAAAAGGTGGAAAATCCATCGGAGTACTTGGAGCTAAAGCCTGGAACAAGCTCCCACCACAAATGCGCCTGATCCATTCCGAAAAACTGTTTCGCAAAACGCTCAAAACATGGATCTTCAAATCCGAAGACTCACTCTGTTTGGCGTTAATCTAACCCTACACTTTATTCATAGACCAGGACCAATGAATATGATCTACCTCAAAACAGTATCCCCCCTTTCTTCTTTTCGGGACAGTGATGTCTAGCACCAAGATGCTCCTTGGAGTGTAAGCGCGCTTTATAAAAACCTACTCATACTCCTGCATGTGAACTCGCATAGAATCCCCGCCCACCACACACTAGCGGTATGAAACGTCTTCTCGCCCATCCCCACTATAATGGCCAGCTCACTCAAGGGACCTCGGCGCCTTTTGGCGCGCTGGCAAAGTTACAGGCACAGGGTGTCACATATTTGTGCAAATGGCACAAAAATACACGAGTTCACGGGAAAATTGCGAACTCGCAGATTTTTTTTGCCATTTCGCATAAATTAGCAGACCGCGAATTCGCAAATTTCGCCCATACTTAGTTAAAATTCCCCTTCCCCTTCACCAAAACATTGGCCAGTCCTTATTAATAGATTATCGGGCTATGATCTCATCAAAGCACTCCGGGGATTCCACATTGGGGCCATATTGGTTCGCGAGTAGAAGGAGGTGACCGTCCAGTCTAGCCGCCACAACTATCGGCTCGCCGCCACATCGTTCAGGATGTCTATGAAGTTGAGGGACCTCACAACGAAAACAACCAAGTATAAGTAGAGTATGAGGAGTAGTACTGGTGCTTCCCCCAACCAGAGGCAAAAGTGGGGGAGTCGGTGGGTGAGCAGTGGGTCTACTGCAGCAACGCCTCATTGACCCAATGTCCTGCCTAGGTTGGATTGAATTTGTCATGCTTTAAAAGGACTGTTCAGACCCATTCAGTAGTGAAAGTCAGGATGTAGTAGGGCTAGGGAGAGACTGATGTATGATTAACTAGCTCTAGTACCCCCACCCCCCAGCATGGAACATCACAGAATGCAGAGAATGATTGTCCCATATTGCTGAGTAAAATTAGTCGACATAGATGCAAAGCAAACTTAGAAAATGTACCCTCAAAAAAAGACTTTCTTTTATCAGCTTCATTGGCCCCTTTGTACAATTGTTCTTTTCTGTGGTGAAGGATGATTTAAGTTGAACTTCATGGGCATGATACATTTCAGATTAATATGCATGCAGTTAACCGTGTTCTCATCAATAGTGCTAATTCAAATATCTACAAAATGCTGGTCTGCTACATGTAGTGAGAGACATACGAATTCTGCAGAAATAGCATTGATAATATCCGGAAATGTTTTTAAATCCAAAAACTACCTCCTGGTATCTGTAATTTGATTTTAACAACACACACAGTCCCATTGATAACACATTATTGTTTAGATGTTCCTGCTACATTCAAAATATTCTCTCTAGTTGGTAGAAGTTAGAGCCTGCTGCACACCGTCTGCTGCTGTGTCCTTTACTGGGACCATAGCCTCCCAATTTCTTTGGTGCCTCCCTCCATCCATCCCTGCTCTGTCTCCTGCTGCATATCCTGTCAGCAGGACAGGATATGTAGCAAATCCAGAGGAAGTAACAGAAAGGGAAGCCATTAATGCTTTTTACAGATTTCAGTTTAACAGGATTGGGGGAGTTTTGAAACTCGACCTTAGCCCGTCATTCACCTTTTCATATCTTCAGGAAATGGCTGCTTTTGGCTGGATCCATTCAGACTTCCTGTGGTGTTTGCTTCAGGAGCAAGGAAAACAGGACAGAAAAATAGGACTGGATGTGCAGCTCATGCCCCACATAGCAACAAACAACAAAATGATGGAAGGAATGTATGAATTTATCTCAGCCACTGACGATCACTCTGAGCTGCATATCAGACCATGGGCTTTACGTACAGTGCCACTCTAGATCGAGGCCAACCGTATGCAAATCGTTCTTGGTCCCGCTTTAGAACGAACAGTTAAGCTCAAAGATCTAGGCTGGGTCCCTTCAAAACAAGAACATAAGTAACCCCCATACTAGTTTGTGCATGCTTAGGCCTCATCAGTGAGGTACAGATGTACATTCTATGGCACAGTAAGTATGGGATCCCCATAAGAGAAAGCCCATTGTACTTGGCGTAGCTACTGCAATAATAAGCTGAATGATGGAACAGCAATGGGCAATCACTTGGCCCCCTTCCAGACCAATCTAATAGGAACAGTTTGGCCCAAATGACCAGGCCTGATCCCGGTCAAGAAGGGAAAGCACACCACGGTAGACTGGTTTGGCCTACTTAGGCCCCATCCTTTAAGTAGAGCTCGAGTCCTGTGGCCCAATAAGGAGTAACGCCTAATATATGGAGGAAGCTGGTGTTCGGTCAACTGGTAATGCCCGATACAGAGCATAAGAGAATAATGTTAGGAGTCATGTACCGGACTGGGTGCCGTGTACTGGAGACAGCAGTGTTTACTCAGTGTTGTACGCTGTCACATTATGCAAATACAAGTGTCACGCATGATGCCTACTTGCAACTTAGCAGAGATGTAGGAGGCGCTTGAACAGCTGTGCATGATGCACACAGACCCCTTGTTACCCCCAAGATACATCTTCAGTAGAGGAGGTGAGGCAGTGGCTGAGCTTCTTTAGAAGACATGGGGGATGTTGTTCTAAGTGTGATCCTAAAACACACAAAGAGCCCACAAAAGACAGACCACATGGGACTAATGAGGCCTTCTGCATCTGGTGAGGGTGGGGTGCCTACAGAAACGTTTGCAGCTCTACAAACCTATCCTAGAGTGATGGGTTCTGAACGACTGCCATTATGTGTGATAAATGGGGCGCATATCATTGCTTCATCACCGATGTCCACCTAACGAGATATATTAAGTCTAATGTAGTTAAATATATACAGTGGGTAGGTCTGGTACAATTCAGAGTTGTGAGCGATGCAGGTGAGATGTGTACCTGCCGGCTATTGTATTTAAATGGTGCTGTTGAGTTGTGGGGCCTGTTTCATTGCAGTTGTACACACGCCGGTCTGCATGGAACTTCAACGCCTTGCAGAGACGTACAGCACAGCGCTACAAGGACATAGCCATAACAGATGGACGCTATATAAATTCTATTAACAATACAGAACATCTCACATCTTAGCCACAAATCTCTTTATGGGACAAGAGACTCTATAATGTATTTATCTTTAGGATAGACTGTACACTGCAAAGCTGAGATGAACCACATGCAGCGCTCTGCACTCTTGCGGGGTGTTTTTCACGCTAGCATCGCCTTAGTGGATATTAAAGGCAGCGCTCTGGAGAGCCTGACCTCTCCTGGTCTCCTTCACAGCCGGAGGGCAGAGGCGCTCGCCTGACTGGAGAGATGTCCTCGTCGCCCTGGAGGGCCGGAGGGTGATCAGGGGTGAAGAACATCCGTGTTTCTGAGACAAGCGTGGTTCAAGTGACATCGACTAATAGTGCTGACCGGGGCAGACATCCTTGCACGTGGCTCCATCACCCCGCCCAGGGCTGCGAGTTCGAGTCTCCCTTACCATTTCATGTTCCCCATTTGTCACACCCCTTTCTCCTCACACATTTCGGAGGACACAATGTTATGGTGTAAAAAAAGTCTGCAGTTTTATTTCATAATACATAAAACATGGATCAACATTTCACAATATTCATGGTTGGTCATTCGCGACCCATGTTTTGTCATCATTTGCATTTCTTGGTGATAATGTCCGACTCATACTGTTTCTTTCTAGCCGACAGCACATGTCCTGACCAGTGGTCAGTTCTAGCCCACAGCCACAGCACATGTCCTGAGCAGTGGTCAGTTATAGCCGACAGCACATGTCCTGAGCAGTGGTCAGTTCTAGCCCACAGCCACAGCACATGTCCTGAGCAGTGGTCAGTTCTAGCCGACAGCACATGTCCTGAGCAGTGGTCAGTTCTAGCCGACAGCAGAAGTCCTGAGCAGTGGTCAGTTCTAGCCGACAGCACAAGTCATGAGCAATGGTCAGTTCTAACCCACAGCACAAGTCCTGAGCAGTGGTCAGTTCTAGCCAACAGCACAAGTCCAGAGCAGTGGTCAGTTCTAGCCGACAGCACATGTCCTGAGCAGTGGTCAGTTCTAGCCGAGAGCACAAGTCCTGAGCATTGGTCAGTTCTAGCCGACAGCACAAGTCCTGAGCAGTGGTCAGTTCTGCAGGTATTCCAGTGTTTCCAGATTCTAGGCTTCTCTTGCTACCAACCTCGTGGGCAGCCGTTAGACCTGGCCGGGGCTGCAAGGTGTACTTTTGCTGACCCCTCGCCTGCTCCTCGTGCCCCTGCTGTGTGGCATCCCAAGGGCACGTGCTGGGCAGCACTACAATTCTGGCCGTCTTTGTGCTGTCACCTGCCCATCCCAAGGGCACGGTTTGCGCACTTCTTCTATCTAACTTTCTCTTTTCATGGGTACCTTTCTGTGCTGCCTCTGCCCTTCCTCCCCTGACCTTACGTTTGTTACTACTGTACTCTGGTGTGGGTGGGTGTGAATTTATAATTAGGTCAGTGCACTCCCAAGTGTGATTTGGGAGGAACACCTGTCCCTACTTTTACCCTCTGTCCCTAGCCGCCGCCCTAGTTGCCCATTGGGCGGCCTTCCAATTTTAAGCGACACACCCAATCCTAGCGCTGCATGTTTAGCTGGCTTTTACCCCGCGATCCCGTTCCCGCTATGTCGCCGTGAGGGGATCCCTGTGGGCCCCAATTGTTCTGCTGCGCTTCCCGGCCCACGCTACAACTCGCCCTGTTGCATCAGTATGTAAGAACTGCTGTAGGCAGCTTCAAGCCTTTCTCAGGTCTATGGGGGAATGTGGTTCTGAAGAGGCCAACCACTACTACACACTGCCAAAGGCAGAGTATTGGTATCGATGTGGTCAAAAGAGGCCAACCTCTGCTTCACACGGCCAAAGGTGGAGTACTGGTCCTTTCGATGTGGTCAAAAGAGGCCCACCTCTGGTTCACACGGCCAAAGGCGGAGTACTGGTCCTCTAGATGTGGTCAAAAGAGGCAACCTCTGCTTCACACGGCCAAAGGCGGAGTACTGGTCCTTTCGATGTGGTCAAAAGAGACCCACCTCTGGTTCACACGGCCAAAGGCGGAGTACTGGTTCTTTTGATGTGGTCAAAAGAGGCCCACCTCTGGTTCACACGGCCAAAGGTGGAGTACTGGTCCTCTAGATGTCGTCAAAGATGCCAACCTCTGCTTCACACGGCCAAAGGCTGAGTACTGGCCTCTCGATGTGGTCAAAATCGGCAACCGTTGCTTCACATGGCCAAAGGCGGAGTACTGGTCCTCTCGATGTGGTCAAAATCGGCAACCGTTGATTCACATGGCAAAAGGCGGAGTACTGCTCCTCTTGATGTGGTCAAAATCGGCCACCGTTGCTTCAAATGGCCAAAGGCGGAGTACTGATCCTCTAGATGTGGTGAGTAATCAATCAGCATTTGTACAGCGCAGCACTGTCACCCCTAAGGGAATCCGGGCGCTGTGGGTGTAAAGTCTCAGTCGAAAAGCCTGGTCTGAGTGTCTTCCTGAAGTCAGCCAGAGAGGGTGCTGTTTGAAGATGGAGGGGTTGGTTGTTCCAGGTTGTATTGGTAATATAAAAGAAGGATTTTGATTTGTAACTATAACTGCACTTTAACTGTGTTTGTTTCAGTGCATTCCTTTTTCTATGTTTTTCACCGAAATTAAATTTTTTTATTCATAGACTATATCCAACGGTTGCTTGCATCTTACTTAATTAGATGCAATCTCAGCCAAAGGCCCTTTGCAGTAAAGAATGGACATCAGGACCCGGGCTTCGGCCAAGTCCGGCTACCAGCCCACTAGGGGTTCCCACGATTGCAGGCAGTTTTCATTTTTAGGATGCACAAACTGTCACCAGCTCTGAAGAAATCAAAATCTTCATTATCAGGAAATATGAAAAGACATTTTTATTAAATTTAATAAGTGAGGCCACGTCACACAGAAGCCGTAGCAACTGAATGAGGTAGTCTGATGAATACAGAGAACAGAGGCCTTATATATGCTTAGGGTTACAAAACTCAGATAAAAGAAAGGGGCAGTCCTTGCTTTTGCAAGCATGCAAAATGCCTAACATTCCTTCTTACACAAGCCGGACAAACCCATAATAAAAGACCACAACCCATATCGTAAACAGGCCATAAAAGAAGGAACAGAAACAGATGAGAAGTAAGATCAGGGGTGTGTATGTGCATACCAAACTTTACAATCTCCTGTGCTCTGATCCTTAATCTTGATCAGCTACTGTGCAAGGAACTGGTCTAACAAGGTCAGCTTCAGGCAACAGGGTCAGTTCACTCAGGTCATTCAGAAGTCAGCTAAAGTCATCGGCCTATGTGAGGGCAACCACAAAATGGCTGCCATGCACAAAATAGAACCCAAGGGTTCGGAATTCAAGGAACCTCAGACCCTCCTTTGGCCCTTACATAGGCAATAACCTAAACTCACGTCAATCTGAATCCAGGTCTATATTCTTCAGATCATCAAGTTGTTGCTGGAGCATAATCCTATTACTTAGCAACTCTCTCTGGAAGGTTTTAATTCAATGGACCGATCTTCAGATTTTAAACAGATAAAAGCTCCCCTATCAAATTTTTTTAGAGGTTGTTTTTTTTTCAATGAGAACGTTTATAAATTAATTCATACAATCCCCCACGAACCCTCCGTTCTTCTTCTCCGTCATATTTTTCTGTGCCCAGAATCAGACTCGCTAGAATGGGTGGCCGGTTTTTTGCCTACTTAGGCCCTACGCTTTGAAACTCTCTGTCTCCGAAAATACAGACTGAAACCCACTATGCCCATTTTCGGAAAGCCATTAAGACTTGGCACTTCGACCAATAAATTTCGACCTATAATGTTCCAGTAAATTTCTGAGTCGGGTGTCTTTCTAGCACCCTGCCTGTCCAGCGCCAAGAAACCCTTTTTGGGTAGCTGTCACGCTCAATAAGCTCAATTAATAAAATAAATATAAAATAAATTAACTGTCCAGGTATCTCTAAAATGTAACCTTTAAATGCCTAGATCGAGATTTGAAGTAAATGCTAATTACTTAAAAACTACTGAATGGACATTCACCAAACAAATCAAAGGCATATCCTTGTGTACACTTTTACCTTCGTGCCAACTCTGCCATAATTCAATGCAGACATTTTTATGGTCTTGCTTGACACTGCAGCTGTCGCCAGACAATTATGTGAGAATTATAAGAAGAAGTGCTTTGGCTTCACCCACAGTATTTGTTGTGATTTGGCAGAAGATGTGTTCTTTCACAAAACAGTGCTTGGCCTCCACACAGCTGTGATCATCCTGTTTATGTATGCAGCCGACTGAGCTTGACATTTCAGGGGTACACACACACACCAATAAAATATGTAACTAGATAATTTATGGCATTTTTCGCTGGCAACAGCACAGATGGGAGGTGAACAGTCATTAACATCCATGGTTTTTTAGGTCTGGCTTGATAATACATTCACAAGCCTGACCTATTGGCCTTGTCAACAATGCGTGTTTCGGTAAGAAGGCACAAAGAATCCCACTTTTGTACTCAGTCCCTTTTTAGGTCTCGCCTAGAATTGCAGCGCACAGGCGCTGCTCACTCTGCGAGGCTTCTTGTTATCGGGATATTTTGGAAGTGGTGTTTAAGCTCCGCTCATTATTCTATTTGACTTGCGGCACCGTTGACGATATACGCTGGCTTCTCATTGCAAATGATGCTTTTTTGTTACCGTACTGTCTCCTTCTCAGACTGCCGAACTGGAATTCATTGTTTACTTGTGGCTTTAAACGGTCTTTTAAAATTACTGTGTAAGCACTTTAAAAAAATGATTTACAAAGAGAAAGCTTGTTTAAAATTGCATTAGCCTCAGCTGTAAGTAGTGTATTTTTTTTCTTTTTGTGACTTGCTGTAGAGTTTTGTTTGCCTTTTGTAATTGCGATCGTGTTTTACTCTCTGAATTCCCTATGTTTTCATATTATATAGTTGCTTAACTTGCGATCGACTTTATTGCTGTTTAATTTCCGTTGTAACTTACAATTTATCTGTCTGATTTCACCACGTTTTCTTATTATTTTATCGTTTCACTTGCAATGGAGTGTATTGCAGTTTGATTTCCCTTGTAGCTTGAGATCGACTTTAATGACGTCTGATTTTTACACATTTGTTTTCTATGTTTTGTCATTGTTGCTTGTTCAACACATTGCAGTAGCCTCAGCTGTAATGGTAGTGTTTTTGTTTTGTTTTGTAACCTGCAAAAGTATTGTTTGCCTTTGTAACTTTCGATTGTGTTTATGGTGTTTGATTTCCCCACGCTTTCGTATTATTGTGTCGCTTAGCTTGCGATTGAGTTTATTGCTGTTTGCTTTCTCTTTGTGACTTTCGATCTAGTTTACTGGTGCCTTATTGCACCACGTATTTTTATTTATTAATTCGTCTTCATAAAAACAAAAGGTTTTTCTCCAAAGCACAAAGATCTACTTTCCGCCCACTAGCTTCTTATAATTAATACTTACTACGATCCATTAATCGCCATACACTTTTTTTAACACGACCATAACGCAAACTGTTCAACACATTTACACAAATTAAGCAGAAAAATAGCTGTTCATCTACAAAGCAGTATTTTAAGGTCCAACTACTGGCAACACGCATGCGCTCCTCACTCAACAAACTGTACTATATTATAGTTACTCTTTAAGCTCTACACACTCTCTGCCCATTTTAGTAATTTGTTTATGTAATTCCCCATCGTAAATAATAACTTCTAAATATTACATACGCGTGTTTGTGCATCCTTGGTGCAGCATTATATTACTTTTTAACATACCCATAAAATGCACCATTTACTTTAATTACTACACAGTACAAAATATAATATGAAGGTAGTATTTTAAAGAATGATAATCCCCTAATTCACCAACACCACCAAAGCACAGGCAGATATTATCAATGTAAATAATAATGCCATTCATTTATGTTTAAAAGGCTGCAAACACTGCGTAAACGGGACTTGAAAGGCTTTATAAACACATAAATAAGACAATATCGTTTACAATACCATCAGATCAAAGTCTCGCAAATGCGAGACCTATTGCACTGTAAGTGCTTGTTATAGCTCCCACCTGGAAAGGCAGATCTACATATAAACTGCCTGGAAAAAAGACTAGTGGATAAACTTAGTTTTGGAAAGTTTCTTGTAGATTTGAATGTCACTATAGTTAACAGCAAACCCAACAAGCATTTGCAATGCAATATATCTCGCCTTTATGCGAGACCTATTGCACTCCAAATGATGGGCATCACGGATAACGGGAGGGGAGGGAGGGGGGGCCGGCGGGGGGGGAAATGGCACAGAGAACAGGCGGGTAGGGGGGAGGAGAATGCACGTACAATGGGAGTGTGTGCAGAGAGGGGAAACGAAGACGCAACAACGGGAGGGAGGAGAGGCAAAGAAGGCACCAAAGCATTTCTTGTCTGCAGTAGGAGAACCTCATTAAAGAATAAAGATCTCACAGTTAAATTAACATGTAACGTGTAACAACCAAAGTAAAGGGGCCAGTCGCCATGGGAGGTGACAAATGAAGAGGAGGCGGTGCTAAGGAGAGACTAACAAGCCTATTGACACATCAGAAGCCAGCATTTAGGACAGACAATGACACAAGCCAATGGCAAATATGGACGGAGAGTGGGCGGGGCTTCAATTCCCTACTGCTCTACAATAAGTCTTGCAAAGCAGAACATGCGCGCTGGCTCAGGCTCGACCTAAAAATGCCTTTTCAATGGAAATTCTGATCTAACCATACATACAGTGGCACTATCACCTCAAGTGTATCTGAAACAATTTAAAACATAGTGGAGTACTAGAAAAGACACACTTTTTTCAGGAACGCGGTTAGGAGACACACATTTTTAGGGACCAGGCAGGCTGCAATGGGTAGGTACACTTCCCACCAACCCACAGCAGCATCTTTTCTGCTCCTCTGGCCTCCCCACACGGATCTGTGGATTCTCACAGTGCGACTCGAACAGCTTCCCACATGTGACGTCAGGATCTTGCACAGAGGGATGCTTGGCCTCGCCAGATCCTGACCTCTGAGAGAAAGGAAACAAACAAAACACTGGGAGAGTTGGTCTCAGTTCCAGCAAACATGGCGTCTCCCAGCGGGACACAGACCCCTGCCAGGCAGGCACTGGAGCAGTCCTGGGAGCGGCTTACAGGTACAGGCCGGGCAGTCATGGGTAATCTCACGCCCTTGACCCCCTGCTGACAGCTGAGGCCCTGTTGCTACAACAGCCACAATTAGAACCCGTGCGTGGAAGAAAGAAGAAAGAAGGAAATCAAAATGGCGAGGCAGGGGGACGCCAAGAGCTTGCAAACTGATGTACACAAGCCCTCATGGATAGAGCCACTATAGACCTGTGTGAGGAGATGAAACGGGCACATGGCGGCATGAAAAGTAGGGTTGTTGTGACTCCGTGTCACACCAAGCCTTATGACCCTTGACCTTCACCAGTTAATGTAGCGTTGTCCTCTTAACTCCCCCTCTCATGAATTGCTCATTCAGAAATGTCCGAAAATCTTTCTCATTTGACCTAAAACTCAACTGTCCATCAATCCATTGGTACAGCGCCAAGAAGCCCTTTATAACTGAATGTTGCACTTTATAGCCACCATTGCTATGGCCTCGGAGTTGACAGCGAACTCCAGCCTGCATTATTATGCATGAGGTAGAGTGTGGTGATGGGTTTCACTGCAAAGGACGCTTGAAATAGCATCTTGGCTGGTATATGAAATATACCTTCACCGTAAACAGTAGCAATGACGTCACGCCATATACCACTCTTGCTACTTACCCGAGACCACTCTGCTACGAACCACATACCACTCGCTGCTGACCCCAGACCATTCTGCTACGAAGCACATGCCAGTCTTACTACTAACCACAGACCACTCTGAAACGAACCACACACCGCTCTTACTGCTAACCCCAGACCACTCTTAATTCTGGATCACCCAGATGTTCCCAAGTGACTCTTTGGTGGTCAGCTAGAGCTCTCAAAAATCATGTTTGGTTTGAGGGGTAGGAGATCTAGTCTAAGCATCGAGCGCTGCACTCTCCCTGCATCGAGCCCTGCACTCTCCCTGCATCGAGCTCTACACTCTCCCTGCATCGAGCCCTGCACTCTCCCTGCATCGAGCCCTGCACTCTCCCTGCATCGAGCCCTGCACTCTCCCTGCATCGAGCCCTGCACTCTCGCTGCATCGAGCCCTGCACTCTCGCTGCATCGAGCCTTGCACTCTCGCTGCATCGAGCCTTGCACTCTCCCTGCATCGAGCCCTGCTCTCTCCCTGCATCGAGCCCTGGCCTGCACTCTCCCTGCATCGCGCACTGCACTCTACCTGCATCGCGCACTGCACTCTCCCTGCATCGCGCACTGCACTCTCCCTGCATCGAGCGCTGCACTCTCCCTGCATCGAGCGCTGCACTCTCCCTGCATCGCGCGCTGCACTCTCCCTGCATCGCGCGCTGCACTCTCCCTGCATCGTGCGCTGCACTCTCCCTGCATCGCGCGCTGCACTCTCCCTGCATCGCGCACTGCATTCTCCCTGCATCGCGCACTGCACTCTCCCTGCATCGCTCACTGTACTCTCCCTGCATCGAACCCTGCCGACATGTTATTCCGATAACTGAAAAGCAGCCACCCTCTCTAGGAGGAAAGCCTGCCCAAGAGGGCACTTGTGTTCCATCTTTTGGAGAGTCAAGCCTTCTTTCAAACTTTGCAGGTAAGTAATGGTGAATCTTGCTGCACCCTCTGAAGTAGCTGTGTAGGCCAGATCATTCCAAAGGGAAGACATTCTGGACCAGCACGTCCATGTCAAGAGTCGCCATCTTGTAATAGCATCAAGCATATGGGCAAATGCCCTGCTGCCACCTGCTGTCAGGATTAACTTTCAATAGGAACGTGTCCATTCAGTCTGGAAGGGAGAACCTCTTATTGGTGTTGCTACCAAGTGTTTGTGGCAGGTGCCTGATGTACTAGCCAATCAGCACACTCCTTCCTTGCATGTACTCACACCCGCTACACCTTTCCTGTGGGAATTTGCTTTAAGGGAGGATTCAGCATGTGTCCTTGGAGCATTTGTCAGCAATAAGCAAATGTTGTCCTTTTATATGATGTACCATATGTGTGTTGTACTGATCTACAGTGAGTGGCAGGGTGGTGTGTTGCAGTGTGTCTCCTTGTAGTTTAAGTTCAGCTGTGTTGGATAAGACACACTGGTACCAGTTCACTCGAGTAGCCTCGATGCTATGACGGTTGTGAGTCAATGTTTGTGCTGTTGTGTGATGACACTCTGCCATCTGCATGTTAATTGAAAGCTTGATTGTGTTTGGCGCTGAAACATTGGTGTAGTCGGTGCTTAATTTGAGCAGGCGGGGGCCAACAGCCCTTATTTTTGGGGACCTGCACTATTTTTCTACATCAGACACAGGTACATCTTAAGGATTTTGGGGGCCTTGGGCCAGATATACCTTGGGGGCCCCTTTTCGGAGCTGCTTTGGATTTATGTTCCAATTTCAGCTTTTTGTGCCCTGTTTGTCACCGACGCTGCATAGACACACTGGTCCAAACTCTAAATCTTTTTCCTTTTAGCATTTGGGGATCGTGACGTGTGTCTTCAATATTGTATATAAGAGCAGACCCACTGCCGTTCTCATGTGGGGGTTCCTCTTTTCCTCTAAAAGCAATGCTTTGCATGGTGTTGATCAACATAAACTCAACATTTCTCTGCAAAATGTCCGTGACAGTCTCCCACACATTACCTGTATAAAAAAATTAAAGAAACGGGTATTTAAACAATCTATGTATAAAACATCATTTAAGGTCATCAGGGCAGGGCAGTGTGGAGAACAGAGCCGGATATATCACCCCCCCCCTCCCTCCCTACCAGACTATCAGCCTTGTTGTTTGGCGCACTGACATATAGTAGTGTCGGCGGGCGCTGGCTCAAAGCAGAGCTTCAGGGCGCAGCTACTTCTTCTTTCCCACATTAAGCACTGTGATGAGTTGTGGGTGCAGACATTCTGTCTGTGTTTGGTTTCATTACCCTCACAACTCCCTCCTCGTGCCAATACTCGCTATATGAGGTGTTTTATCCTCCCTCTGGTATCTCACGATTCATCTAAAGCCAATCACAAAGATATCTCACAAAACAACACATCGCCATCTTTCTTGCACTCGGTGCTTGCCCAGCCTGCTATGAATAGCCTACAGAACGAGCAGATTCTTAGCCACCCTTTCATCCTCTCGCTGTCAATGCAGCCCACACCGCCTTGACTGATCGGTCTTAATATCTATGCCGGGTCTGGTGGCGCAGTGGACTAATGCATCCACTGTAGGGACCTATGTTCAACCTCATGGTCACAGGTTCAAATCATGGTGGGTCCACCCAGCCTTTCATCCTTCTGAGGTCGATGAAATGGGTACCATTGAGTTGGCCAGCAGCGACCCGTGCAGGTAGGAGTAGTAGGGAAGGGGGGGGGAGGGGAAGGGGGGGTTTGACAGAAGAGGATGAAGGAAAATGTATTATTTAGTTATTTTTCCCTTGTGGGCATCTGTCGAATCTCTCCCCCCCCCCCCCCCCCCCCCAACCGAGCCTCACCGCCCTTATCAGCACTGGCTGCTGCTGGAGCTGGGTAACAATAATCATATGATATTCAGCACCAAGATACCTTCTGGGTGAGCGTATGCTAAACAAATACAAAGACGACTCCTCTAAAAAGGAATTAAATACTATAAAACCTCCCACTTGGCCTATATTTCTTTGCCGCTAGCTGTGGTCAGTTTGATGGGTCATCTGTTTAAACTATGCATAGCGATGAAAAAATGCTGTCTCAGTTTTTTACTAAGTGGATAAAGAAAATAAATTACGTTTCAATTATAATTAATGTTTGGATTCATGTGTGTAACAGTTGATGGCCCATCAAGCTGACAAAAGCTAGCAGCAAAGAAAGATAGGTCCAGTCAGAGGTTTTCCAGTATTTGTTTATTTCCCCTCACTCCCAGACCTGCATATTTATCTTCTGAGGGGGCGCCTTTCTTAACTAGTCTCCTCTACAAAGGGCCATCACAGCTACCCACCGTTCCTAGTGATTCTCAGGCTCCCCTTGTGACCTCATAAAGTCTAGACGCAGGGTGGCACAGTTGTGGGTGACCAAGGTGTTCTGTGTAGTGATGCAAACAGGGAAGTTAGGAGCCTGGAATCTGTCAGCGGGTATCTCAGAACTGGTGTATTCTCCATTTGTGGGTTCGTTACAGGCCCGGCTCCAGGAATTTTTGTTTGGGTGGGCCAAGGGCGCATTTGGGTGGGCCACTGCGGGCTCAATGTGTCGCTTCTGGAGGTAGCCTACAAATAAAAAAACCTGTACTCCTGCGTGTGATAGAAGGGGATAACAGGAGATTCAGGGCCCTCCATTATTTTCCAAATCTCTTTCTAATTGTTAACACTCTCAAAAAGTGTTTTGATCCCATGTAAGGTCCTTTTGATGGGCAGAGGAGGTTTCTGAGGTGGGAGTATCAGGCAAGTAACACTACTCAGCCTGCCTCGTTGCCAGCCTTCAGAGAGAATCTCTCTTCATTATTACCTCCATCTGACCCCAGACTCTGCAGTACACTCCCTTCCAGGCCTGATCATCAATTTTCTACAATCTCTCTACCATGCACCTTAACTCACAGCTAACCTTGGTCCCCAGCCCCATATCAGGCACCACCTGGTTTCATTCTCCATAATCCCACTAAAAAGATTTGTAAAATCACCTTCAAACTGAAAACCCTGAATATAAGAGTAAATATAATTAGCACACACTTTAAACTATGTTACACAGTGGCCCTAATGACCCAACTGCTAATTAAATAAGCAAAAACATTACAGGGTCTATTATAGCGCCGGTGCAAAAGTATTTATTGGTGTCCCACCACTGACCTTTTACTCGATAGACAACTTTACTACCACCCTCCAACAGTGCACTTCATCTCTCCTTAGCCCCTTTCAGTCATGACCTCCTCATCAGACTCCCTCCCTACCTGCCCCCCACCAGTGTCCCTCATCACTCCAAAGCCCCTCCTCATGACCACCTCCTCAGACTCCCACACAAATACCCTCCACCAGTGCCCCTCATCGCTCCATAACCCCTCCCCCCATTGACCTCCTCCTGAGTCCCTCACTGCCACCCTCCACCAGTGTCCCTCATCGCTCCAAAGCACCTCCCCATGACCTCATCAGATTCCCTCATTGCCACCCTCCTCCCAGACTCCCCCACTACCACCCTCCACCAGTGCCCCTCATCACTCCGTAGCTCCTCCCCATGACCTCCCCCTCCTCGGATTCCCTCATTGCCATCCTCCAACACTGGCCTTCATCTCTCCGTAGCCTCTTCCCCTCATGACCTCCTCCTCAGACTCCCTCCCTACCACCCTCCACCAGTGCCCCTCAGCGCTCCATAGCCCCTCCCCATTACCTCCTCCTCAGACTCCCTCCCTACCACCCTTCACCAGTGCCCCTCATCACTCCAAAGCTCCTCTGCCTCATGACCTCCTCCTAAGACTCCCTCCCTACCACCCTCCACCAGTGCCCATCACTCCAAAGCAACCCCCCTCATGACCGCCTCCTCAGACTCCCCCACTACCAACCTCCACCAGTGCCCCTCATGACCTCCTCCCAGACTCCCCCACTACCACCCTCCACCAGTGCCCCTCATCTCTCCGTAGCTCCTCCCCATGACCTCCCCCTCCTCGGATTCCCTCATTGCCATCCTCCAACACTGGCCTTCATCTCTCCGTAGCCTCTTCCCCTCATGACCTCCTCCTCAGACTCCCTCCCTATTACCCTCCACCAGTGCCCCTCATCACTCCAAAGCCCCTCCCCCATGACCTCCTCTTCAGACTCCCTCACAAACAACCTCCACCAGTGCCTTCCATCTCTCTGTATCTCCACCCCTCATGATGCCCCCTCGGATTCCCTCATTGCCACCCTCCAACAGAGCCCATCATCACTCCATAGCCCCTCTCTCATATGCATTTTATTTCTTGTATAGCGCTACTCGTAGTGTAGGGTATCACAGTACTGTACATCACACACACATTATGCAGACACAATGATTCATAAAAGTATCCAAATCAGCCTATAGGGAATGTCACATAAGCTAATGAAGATTACCAGGTGTAGGAATCACATCTCATCCATGCTGCTGGTGGCAATATGTATTAAGAGGGTTGGGTCTGGAGAACCACAAACACAGGATTTAAAGCATACCCCAGTGGTTGGCTGTACTGATTAGAAATTATATCTGCCCAAACTCTGTATTTCAACATTAGAATAATGAAATACTGGGAAAATTCGAACTAACTAGCAATCAAAAAAAATATCTAATTATACCATTCTGGTTTGTATACACGTCTTTGATCACACTGTCCTGTGTATCAAAGGATCTCTGTGACAAAGGCAGTAACCCACTGAGCTATCCACGTTAACTACAGTTCTATTGCATTTAAATACTACAAACCAAAAAAAAGAACGCTCGCCAGCAAGATCAACAATCCCCAAGGTTATTTGGACATTTAGTTGTCGTGCATCCTTGCAGAAACACTCATGAATGATACCAACGATTTAAACACACGATGTAAATGAAAATGAAATAAACACGGCTTCTAAGTATGTCTTTCTCACAGATTTAAAAAACACAATAGCCACACATTCTCTTACCTGCTCCTTACGAACTCTGTCACAGCCGGATCGGGTAAACAAACAGCTCAAGGGGTCAGGAAGGTCAGGAAAACTAAACGGCAAAAAAAAACTCGTCTTTACCAGCAGAAAATAATTAATTATCCACAAATCCAGTTCCAACGAAAGGCTTTGTCCCCTTCGCAGTGCCCCTAATGTACCTGCACGAGTCGGCTGGGACACAGCCCACCTGCCTAATAGGAGATGCGTGATTGGGGGTGCGAGCCCAGGCCCAATCACGCAACTCCTAAAGAAAGATAACGTTCGAAGAACGTTTTAACTTGCAGTGGCCATATTCTGCTGGCCTTGCTGACGTCACTGCCAGGGCCAAGGGTTATGTTTGGGTGGGCCAGGCCAAAGTTTGGGTGGGCCCGGCCCACCCGGCCCACCCTCTAGAACCGGGCCTGGTTCGTTATCAGATAAACGTGTTGTAAATACAGCAGCAGTGGTGTAGCTAGACTTTAGGCCACCCGTGTCAGCCTCTGCGTTTGCCACCCCGCGGTAGGCGTATGAAAGAGTGGAAGTTGGGGGTGCTCATGATTCCTGCTTCCGCGATGTCCACAGGAAAGATTGGGGGTGGGGGCAGGCCGCCGGCCGCAAAACAGACGCTGAGGATAGACCACCCCCGACACTTCCTACGCCATTGTACAGCAGATTCGAATTTGAAGTACACAATGATAAGCAGTGAGTGAAAAGGTTATTATGAAACTGTTACATGTATTTAAACTCAGTGGCGGCTGGTAAGTTTTGGAGTGATGGGGCGGATGGGACACACACACATACACATAGCAGTGACACCCATGTATTCACACACGCGCACACACACAAACACATCCATTCACAACACTCTCTACCAGACATTCATACACACATAGACACATGCATGCACCAATCATAAATTTAAAAGAAAACAAAACACACACTTACCTGCAGCCAGTTCTGCCAGGAGGCTTGGGCTTGCTGCCTTCCCTCATTGGCTGACCTAAGGTCAGCCAATGAGGGAAGGCAGCAGTCCCAACGTCATCAGAGTGGGGTGGGGTCAGTGAGACTGCTGACCCCACCCCACTCTAGGATGAAGTGTCACTGATTGACACTCGACCCTGGGCGCAACAGGGCTTAAAACTGAAGCGACCAGGTGCGAGGCAATCAGTGACGCTACCCCTCATCACTGAGGGGAAGGCCTCAGGGAGCTGTGCTGAGCTATGGATGTCACGCCCACAGGAGCTGGGACTTCCTCCGCCCAGCATTGTTCAGCTCAGGCAGCCAGGAGCCTGAGCATTAAGCATGTGTCTGCCTCCAGCTGCCTGAACTGAAGGTGAGCAGTGTCTGTCAGGCTGACCACTGTTTGTGAGGGGCAAAAGGTGGAGGGGCGTGGTCCCTCAGCCCCAATGGACCGGCCGCGTCCACTTAAACTTGTATCTTCAAGGTACAAACAGTAGATACAGTGGAGTGGTGTGGCTCACTGGTTAGATGCGGCAGACCCGGAAGCAGAGGACGGCCCGGGACCAGGGTTCAATTCCCGACGCGGTAGGGTCGTGGACCAGGGTCAGCGGACTCGATAATTCTCGCAACGGTGCCTACTATAACCAGGGATCACACTCTGCAACTCTGGGCATTAGCTTGCCTTATTTCCACAACGGCCCCCCACATACGCCGGGGATGCTTGGTTTCACCATGGAGATACCCAGCAGGGACCATCTCACAGGGAAAGCCAGGACGGGTTCCCCAGCGGTCTACAGTGCTGAGATACCCCATGCGCTTTACAAGACACCATTACATTACATTACATCGGTTTTGAGCATTGATATAAAGCTATTAGTTGTGATAAAGCCAAGGCCCCACTGTTGGAGTTCATTTTGAAATGATCACGTGATGCAGCACTGCTAGAAAAGCGTTAGTTTGTACATGGAAAATGTACCAAGGGTGGCTTTCGCTACGGCATGCCGTGCACTTGCAAAATTTGGCACCTCATGGTTGACTTGTGCAGTGCTTTATGTTTATCCTGAAAGTTGGAAAGAGTGGAAGATACCCCGTTTTTGCTCTGAAGCAAAATGCAGCCCGATGCCTGCAGTAGTCCCACCCCTAAAACGTGGGGAGGGGTCAAGGGTCAGCTGTCAAATAAGGGATCACGTTTCTGCCCTAAGATGAACAAGTTAACTGATTTTAAATATTTCGTTTGCAAGGTATCTGGAGTGGATTTATGCAAAGGCACGCCGTACAGGGCAGTGTAGAATCTGGAAAAGAGATATTAATATCTGTGGCATGCGGGTGTCCAATATCCCAACAATTGTCCGATTTATATAAATGGTAATTCATGGCCTTTAAGTAGGAACATCTTTCTGAATTGTTACATATTAAGTTCCTGAGTTATCAAGATTTTGTATGGATCCGAAAGATCACAGTCAGCTGGTTAATGAAATCTGCTCTGAAATTGGCAAAAAATAAATTATAAATGATTATGAATTTTGTAAACCTTTTAAATTACTTTTTAAGGTTGATACAAGAGGTCAAATTACTTAGACAATGTCACACTTTCAAGTACAGTAGCCATACTGATGGGCGTGTCTCTTAGCAAGGGAGGAGTTTGTTACATTAACTGAGTTGTTTTCGCATTTTAAAATGTTTCCAGCACCAAAGGCAAAATCAGCAGCTATTCCTGGGCAGGGGGTATGTTTTCAGATGTCCATTCCATGAATAGCTTTCAATGCATAAATGGGTGTTATCCACAAAAAAAGTTGGCACCCCAGTTAGAGAAAGGTGCGAACATCCTCCAAACAGAGCATCACCACCACCTCAAAGCAGAAAACTTCAACATACCAGGCAAAGATAGAATCTTAATTTATGAGACTTTAAAATGATTAGATGTAAAATTAACATTTTTTTTACATTGAAAAGTCATTTTTTATACACCCCTTTTGAGGCAAGTACCTTTCAATTCAAAACGTCCACTTTCAAAACACTAATATTACATTTCCTGCTATCTTGGAACGTTTTCTCTTTTGAATATTTTGTTCAGTAAACTACTTTTCTGGATATTTGCAACTTGTTTTTTTGTTTTGACGGGTTCCATTTGACCACAGCAGCTGTTCCCTGGGAATTGTTGAGTGAAGAGAACTATTACCTTAGATTTCCTGTTATTATTAGCGAAAAGACCTGTTATGAGCAAGACATTTCAATCACCAAAGGCAAATGTTGCGTTACTCTTGCTAAGTCCATTTGTGGACACAACCTTTGTGAATTGATAAACTTCTTTCAAATGTTCGCTGATCATATTTTGAAATGAGTTTTTGACAACCTAATTAGATTCAAATGCCTCTTTTCTATCATCTATAAAATATTGTTACCAAACATAGGAAATCTTTTGGGGTGATAAAGCGAAGATTTGATTTTCTGTCTAATATTCATTATAGAAAATACTTTTATTCTAGTTATGAACCCCTAAACTCAGCTTCGATTATTGTTCTATAAAGGCAGAAATGTAGTTACTATTTACAATTTTAAACACAGAACAACTTTAGTTTGAAATTTTTAGTAATTACATTCCTGTTTTCACTCACAGATACACAGATTTGTTTTTGACAAAGTGTAGGAAGACTATAATGTAATGATTAGAAGTTAAGTTGATGCAAATGTTCAGAAAGTCTTTATTAAATCATATTGCACTCTGGTCTGCCAAAGTTCCCTTGGCTGACATTGTTTTAGATTGTTTTTTAGTCTGTTGAAATGCCTTAATTCACTTATGTCTAAGCCATTAGTTGTTTAATCCTGTAATTTAATTTTACATTTCCACTTGAGATTCACTCAAGACCAATATACACAGTAGACCTAGCCCTGCAACATTTTTTATGCATCATAATATCTTGTTTAACTCTTTATTTTTTATGTAAATCGTTATTGTTCACAAATGGCTCTTTTTATTAAATAAATGTCTACTTAATATCAATCTAAACTGCACTCCATTTCCAAATCAAATTAAATGTCATTATGCTTTAAATTAATGTGTTAATCGGAGGCTTCAAAACACGTGTCTATTATTTTGTAATGAGTATTCCATCAACATACTTTTATTAACAGTAATGCTTTATACTGACATTCTGAGTAGTTATGCGCAAACCAGGTAATTAACTGCTATTAATAAACCATTTATGTACTGACAGGAAAATCATAATGGAAAGAAATGAGTCATAAACGAATCTAGACAGTGATCCATATTAAATATTTGAAGCAATTCTCTAATAATTTAACATTGCGGATAAAGAAAAGCATTCCTTACAAAAAATGATGGTTACCTGTATCTCCGGTGGGTTTTTCTAGAAGGAGAATTAAACGGAATATTTTGTTCCATATTCTCCATAATTAATACTGTATAATAATAGGTCCTGTGCTACCTGATCACTTTAATTTTGCTTTTATTCAGAAACACACATCAAAGCACTCATCAGTCACACAGGAATGCCACAACTCAAGGTGAAAGTACAGCTCAATATACAAACTTTCTTGAAAATAGTTTCACTTTTAAATTAAGTCAAAAAGTTTTGCATTGAAAAGACATTCAGTGTTGTTATAAGGGTCTGTCTGAACAAATATATTATGTACCACGTAAAATTCAGGGAAGGTGCTACATTATACAAATTTGATGATTGAAAGATTAATTGTCGGCATTTTGAAACTCATTAGCAAAGTTAAGAAGAACATTTTTGCACTGCTAATTTAAAATTAGCTTTAATAAGGTTTTAATTAATGCTGCAATAGTCGAGCATCTGTTCAATTTTAGGCACTTAAAGAATAAATTAGTTCGAGTGCAAGCGTCTTAAAAGCACTAGCTGCAGGATTTAGATTGCCTCAGGAACTATTTCTGTCGTTTTCAGCTGAATAATAATAAGGATTCCAGTTTTTCATTCTTAGACAAAAATAGTCCGGAAACATTTGTCTCCATAACTGTATTTAGGTTTATAAGGAAAAAGACGGATTTGCTGATGATTTATTTAATAGTGTTATTAACAATGTAAAATATCTTTTGTATTCTGCTACTGTTGAGTATTTGTTCAGATTTAGGCGCTTCAATGGAATAAAAGTATAAATGTCCTCAGGCGGCGGTCTGAATCTTCACCTGTCATTTTGCGTTTGTTTTCCTGAACTGGGCGCAATAAGTTGTAGGTCTGACACTTATTAGAATATTCCCAGTTCTGTAAACTATTTGTTCACTCAAAACTAAGTCTATAACACACACTCCTGACCGCCGTTGAAAATTGATACCCATTCCTTGATCCTTTGATGGCTCCAGACCAAGGTAGAAAATGGCTCCAAATCCAAGAAAAGCATCCTAGGAATTTTTAATAACCTAGTGTAAATAACTGAACCCTACCTCCGGTGTTGTGGACATGTTGTGTGATTTGGTGTAAGATGTGGATGACTTACTGACCTGTAACAAAAACTTTCTGTTTTTTAAATGCACCAGGTATGGACCTTAAAAAGGTAGTTCCAAAGGGAAAGGAATGATCACACACAATCCAGGGTACAATGAGCCATGTGGGAGGGTCTGAGTTTATTAAGGCCTTCTGCTGGGTTTATGAAGCCTGAATTCTGCCTTCCCTGATTTAGGACAAACTTCCCATTGATGGATCGAGTTTAGGCCGACTTCACATAGATTTAAGCCAATCTGTAGACTGTTTAAGGCAGTTCTAATGTCTTCACGCTTTCACAGGTCTGTTGAGACGAGAATGTACCCTGCATGGTAAATTAGCACCTGTACTACCATGAGCTCCTGACTGCAGCTCAGTCGGGCCTCCTCTCTGTTACTTTGACCCTGGGGGTCACACTAATCTAGAATGTGTGCCAAGGCCTCAACATGTCTGTGACTGCAAGGCCCATGACCTTTCACCAAGCATGCACAATCGGGTCAATGGACTGCTGTCCATACCGTGATACATCGCATAAGGCGGTGGTGGTTGCGTACCATGTTTTATGGATCATAGTGTGACCAGACCTCTACGTGTCAATAAAAGTGCAATCTACTGACCGCTATTGTGCAAGGTTCCACTGTTACATTAAAATCAGAACCTTGTTCTGTTGTTCCTTGTGTGTTTGCCAAGTGTGTGTGCATGTGCAGTGTTTTTTTTCACGTGTATGACAGTAGGATGCTTGCGTTGTATGAGTCTGAATATTGGGGTCAATGTGACGTGTTTTGGGTGCTCCTGTTTTAGAACGGCTCAAGATGGAGGATGTGGAATAGCTCCCCCCGACAGTGATAGTGTATCGCCTGTATGCCTCTGCCTGGACTGTGGAGACCCAACAGGGGATGGAAACAGGGCTACCCTTAGAAAGGCCATGAGGTTCTTGTTAGCAAAGGACTTCTGATTGGTTTTCCTGGGCACTGTCATTTGGTGGTTGGTAGGTGAATAGGGCTCCGGGGTGAGACTGTGGGTTCTACTGCTGAAGTGAGGTGGTTTCTAGGTCGGGCCCCCTTTTGTCTGTCTCTCCCTCATACCTGCTGCATGAAGCTGATGGCAGCCAGGTGCAGAACACTCACACTTCATTGTGTCCGTGTTCTGGGTACCCCTTTCTGTAGCCATCCCCATTGCTGCATGCTGCCAGAAACACCACTTTACACAGAGAATACAAATGCCATTTGTTTAATTACACTTCAAAAAGAAGAACAACGTTCAAAAGAATGAACCAACCCAAAACAGTTCTAAAATCTTATACAGTGGGTCCACATTCCGCCTGTAAAATGTGTATAAAAGGGGGATCCAAACTAAAGCACTTTGTGCCAGTTCCAAGTTCTTCATGACCAAGGTAGAGAGCGCTCTACTGAGTACTTGAAGGACTTATGTGCCCGGCGCTGGCATCTGTATGGCAGCCGGTCTCCGAGGTGAGGGTACATCACGTGAAGTCTACAACCTCTGCTGTCACACTTGAGCATCTGCCTAGAAGCCTGACTGCCGTGAGAGGGTGGAGACTCTCTGGCCTGAGAGGATGTCCGGAGGGTGTATCCCAGCATGCTCCTAAAATTAGGAATCCCAGAAACAGTGGACAACTCTAGAAAATACATCTAGGAGTGGCCTGTGTGATGTGAGGGGCTCCCAGCCTCTCTGTGGCAACTCTGGAGATGTGTACTAAGACTTTAAAAGCAGAAGTACCATTGTGTCAGCTGGTAGCCACGTTCATCTATGCGCTAGTTCGATCGGTCCGGGAGGCTGATACTAAAACAGACATTGCAACCGACAGATTGGCCGGGAGGCCCCAACTGGCTTTTCTGAGTACCTCACTGCACGTGGCTGGAATAGCCACAGTTGTATTCTATTGTATTGTAATTGCATTTATATAGCGCGTACTACCCCTGACGAGGCGTCATAGCGCTTTTTCGGCGATTAGCACACTACGTTGCAGAAGACGCTACTCTGCTATGCAAGAAATAGTTGATCTCCACCATACATTTGCGGTTTTAAATAAAGCTCCTGCTGAGGTCCCAGTAGACAGCAGTGGCTGCTGAGAAGGGTGTGCACTTCGACTGCGCACGCCACCCCATGTAACCGTCAAAAAGCAATGACCAGTTAAAGCCGGGCTGAGCCTTCGAGGGACTAAGGGTTGGACATGCCGCTGTTGTGTCTTTTGGTTGATCGTTGAGTTCTGAGCTTGAGCGCCCCCACTCTACCTCCATCAGAAGCCCGAGACTGCTCACCGTCACTACCCTGGGAGTCCGGTGCAGAAGGAGTTGTACTGAACTCCGCTTCGCGAGCCATAGGAGGACGAACACCAGTGGCACATGGCCACGGCCACCATGGCTGGAGTCCAGTAGCCAATGTAAACTTGTGGCCCTCGAACGGGGATTGGCCGACTCACGTCACACTGTAACTGGTGATGCACATTCCGTTGTGTGCGTCAGGACATCCAGATGATCAACCATTTTCCAAAACAAAGAATTACAATGGACACTTCATGCACACAAGCCTAGGAGTTTTGTGTGTGTGTTTTAGTGTGTAGCGTTAAAGGCTCAGCTACACATGGAAAGCTGGTGATGTGCCATTATGTTAAAAACACACAAAGATGCTTTTAAGCTTACATTTGTGTCTGAACAAGACAACTCCTTTAGTGACCACAACTATCTACCTGCTAGGTATTAACAGGCGTACTCTCTTCACAAGGTCTGTAAGAGGGATCAGCCTGTTCACACTAGCAGCAAAGTCTGTGAGAGGGATCAGCCTTTTCATACTAGCAGCAAGGCTTGTAAGAGGGATAAGCCTGTTCACACTAGCAGCAAGGCCTGTAAGAGGCATCCCCCTGTTCACACTAGCAGCAAGGCCTGTAAGAGGCATCCCCCTGTTCACACTAGCAGCAAGGCCTATGGGAGGGATCAGCCTTTTCATACTAGCAGCAAGGCTTGAAAGAGGGATCAGCCTGCTCACACTAGTAGCAAGGCCTGTAAGAGGATCAGCCTGTTCACACTAGCAGCAAAGTCTGTGAGAGCGATCAGCCTTTTCACACTAGCAGCAAGGCCTATGGGAGGGATCAGCCTGTTCAAAATAGCATCAAGTTCTGTAAGTTTCATCTTTGGTTTTAGCGCTAGTTATAACACACAATTATAGGTCAGGGTTAGGAATAACCTTTTACGTCCTTAAGTCCTGATAAATGTGAGTCATGTAGGGTGCTAAAAGCTCTTGTAATGTGTTTAGGTGATCGATTGATTGGATGATTGATTGCTTTAATCTTTCAATAATGAGGTTAATGATTGGTTTAACCTTACAATAAGGAGACTGATTGGTGCAATCTTGAAATGGGGAGATTGATTGATTGATTGGTTTACCCTTGAAACGAGGAGATGTTAACAAAGAGGTCATGGCCTCCACTGTGCATGGGGTGAGGAGTCTGAGATACTAAGATACTCAGCTCTGGGTGAATGTCTAGGGAACTCACCCATTGGTAGGCCCCTCCAAGGAGCTCCTGGTGAGCCCAGCTGGGACCTTGCTGTCTGGTGCGGAGCGGTCTCTGTGACGTAGGGTGCCACCAGCGGCCTTTCAGCTTCTAACCAGTTTGTGCCGCTCCATCCATTCTATGGGCAGTACCTGGTCTTTGGACGAGGCAGAGTCCTGGTTCTCAGAAGAGGACCCCAGTGCCTGCCAGGTTCAAATGGCCCTGCAGAGTGCCAGAGGCAGGGAGGGCGCAGAATGGCTGCATCACTATGTTCGCCCCTTCAAGCACTGTGTATCCTGCCCTTCCTGTCCTCGTGAGGGGTCTGGCGGAGAGGGATTATACTGTCCCGGGGTAGGGCGCATTGATGTACCACTGCAGTGCTGGCTTGTGTTCCTGCATAACGCTGGCCCTGGTGTGATGGTGGTAATTTGTGTCACACTGTGGATAATCCTATTGTGATGGCTCCTCCCCAAAAAATGCCGGCTCAGTTGCAGTAATTGATGACGTAAAGTGTGCACCATTGGCATGTTGGTACCCAGCTCTACCACAATGCTCTCCTTGATGTAAAAGCGGTAATTGTTAGCGTTACGTCACATCAACGGCAAGATTGAAGCCGCCTCTGAATAAATGATGGACCCGGCTTAACAATGGTGGTGATTGTTGGCATCATGTGGGCATCGATGCGGTGATGGCATCTCTGGCACAAATGATGCCACTGGCATCACGGTAATACACGTTGGCATAACTCAGGGACCCCTGGCGCACTGATGTCTATTTCTATTGACCCCTGTGCTGTCCCAATGTATATGTCCAGACAGCCACTCCCCCTTGCCCCCTCGTGTATTGACACACTCACTCACTATTCACTCCGTGCACTTTCACTCATTCGTGTTAATCTTAAACCAGAGCGATCGGCTGTGTCAATGTCTGTTCATCTTCCATTCTTATCCGTCATGGCGTCTTTCATCTTTAATCCGTTCCTTTCTGTGTTCCTTGCTTCTTCCTCTTCCCTTCTCATTTCTTCATTATAATCCTTTCTTTCTTCCCTTCTACACTCTCCCTTTCCTTTCTCTATACCGCCCTATTATGTTCTCTCTTCGCAGCCCCTCTGTTTGCTTTGTCTTCTTTCCTCGTATTTTGCTTCATGGTTTCGCGTCTTCCCGTGCGGCTCGGTCTGTTTCCTGTCACGGTAACACATGCAGCTGTGGACGCATTCGCGAGATGCACTCGTTACATATCACGTCACCCAGGGTCGGACTGGGAACAGAAACCGGCCCTGGCAAACTGCTCAGCTGCCCCCCCCCTGGGGTGAGGGGTAGAGCAGCCGAGCAGTTTGCGAGGGCCGGTCTCGGCTGATTTTGTTACCGGGGGCCGACATTGCCGGCCCCCGGTAACAAAAACGGCCCCCCAGGGGCCCAAAACCGGCCCACACCCTAGCAGCCTATCGGGGAAACGCCCGGTGCCCGCTGTGGCCAGTCCGGCCCTGATGTCACCCCCCCCCCCCCCCCCCCCCCCTCCCCCCGACGCCGACGCCTTTCCGCGGCCTTGTTTCTTTACTACTGGCTTTGCAGCAGTCTCTCTCACGGGGTCCCTCTGTTTGTATTTACTCGGTCTCTTCCCACCCCTTCCGAAGTTCTGGCCTCAGTGTCACAACTAGAATTGTGGCCCCTTTCAATCCCTCTGGGTAGTTCACTTGACCTCTGACACACCAAGACGTCATGAGAACCATATGAATCCGTGAGCAGTTGGGCAGGAGGCGGCCTGACGTGGCTCTCTGTGATAGGGGGGCTCAGGAGTGACAGGCCTGGACTCTCCCCAGGCTGGGTCTGCCATGAGGGCCCTGCAAGGCCTAGAAACAGAAGCCTTCAGAGACCTAGTTATGTTATGGTGATGAGAACAGATTGGATGGGGCTCAACAAGTAGTTATTTGGATAAACTGTACTGAAAACTGAATCCGCACATTTATTACAATGTAGAAACGTCAGATTGCTTATTAATACCACTTTATAACTAAACTGAACTGAGAAAGGGCTTTTCTACTCCCCGGACTGCATTTTAGAACTCATTTACACAGGGACACAACCCTGCTCACAAGGCTTCTGAAAAGTCATTTTATATAATAGCACAAATTAAATCCCATGCATTCTGGTGTGGGCTAAATACACATGCAAAACACCATGCCATTCACCCAACATGCAGATGAGCAGAGTGTACTATGTTCTCATTGGTGAGGGATTGGAGTGACGTTACCACCACTTGATGCTGTGCCTCTGTGAGTCATACACCCCCTCTCCCCCCACACACACAGACGCACTCAAAAGGCATTAACTCGTTTATGTTATGCGCTATTCTCTTCATGTTTGCTATACATATGTAGAATGTGTTTGATAGAAAGAAAATAGGCTGATGCATGACTGACTTTACCCCGCCCTACTGGCCTGTGAGATCTGTGTTGGCAGCTCTCCCGGGGCCATTTGCTGATCAAGGTGTTTCTGCTCTATAGGGGGTGATACGCTCCATGTTACAAAACCCCTACAGACATGGGTTAGGGTAAACATTATTCAAACCTATTTCTCCTTCTGGGCCTTTCATGAGGCGATGGACCGTGACGAGGGCGCTGCCTTTCCCATCTTCCCCGGTGCCACTGCACCTGCTGCACCAACAGCATCTCACTAAAGAACGCAGCACTCCATTACAACACGTGACCGCAACGGACGTACTTACCAGTGTACTAAAGTCATTTACATGTACATGGAATGAAGGCACGTGTGTCACGCGCCAGTCTACACAACTGCAGATGAACGAATGTGTCTCAACTAAAGGGCGACGACTGGTTCTCAGAGTCAAACACAACAAGGTCAAGGTGTCAGGATGGGAGAGCATACTCCTAGGAGAAGGGGTAGGGGGCGTTTACCAAAAGGGTCTTGCGCCGAAACGAGCCCCAAGGGTTTGCCAGGGCAGTGTGCTCTCTTGTTACACCTGCTAGTAGTGTGTGTGAGGCTTTAGAAGTAAAGCTCCGTTTGTTTCGATCGAGATTTTACGCATGCCACGTTTGGCCAAAGCAAGGCGGACGCCGAAGGAAGCCAGCAGAGGGGGTGGCAGTTGTAAAGTAGTCCCTCCTGTATTTCAATGCAAGAGCTCGAGTGATGCCATCTGCTCCTCTCGGGGTACTGCCTGCTGTCCTTCCCCGTTCCACACTTCCCTCTGTGTTTCACTTACTACTCGCACCCTAATGCCCCTCTTCCATTACCCTCCAGTACCATCTGTCCGGTGAAGTACTGTCTTCCACAACAGATCTCACCCTGGTGCTCCTCTGCAAAAGTCCTCTTTCCTTTGCCTCCCCGATGTCCTTCTGCAAGACCCATCTTCCCTTTGCACCCTGGTGCGCCTCTGCAAGCCCTTGTAAAAAGAGTGGGGTTGTGTCCTGACTATGGCCGGTTAGGACAACGTCTCAATGTAACAAATAAGGAACCCGGTCACCGTTGAATTCTGCCGCTTTTTTATTTATTTTGAGCAGATTATCACCCTAAGGGTTTAGTCCTTGGGTGTTGTATATATTTTTATCCAGTACAAGTTACATCATTTTGTAGGTTTCTCAAACAGTCTGAGGTTCTATTCGTTGCCATACAAATACATAAATTTCCACATATACTATTAACACTTGGAATACATTTATACATTACACAATACACTTTCCAACAAACACTTTTAGCACTATTCTAGGTTGTACCCTAACAACTAATTATGACTCCAGACCTACGTTATCCTGATTTCATCTAATCTAGGACTGGTCACGCAAAGGCATGAGACTTAATAAGTGGTATTTCATGTGTTAAATCCAAAACATTCTAGTAGCCTTTTGCTGAATACACGTTCGTGATTTCAACGAACACAACTAAGCCCCAGCATCCATCTACCAATCCCCACTTCCTGTTGGTCCCCCTGTGCCCCTCTGGCTGTCCCAGCATTCATTTGCCACCTCTGTGCTCACCTGCCTTACCTAGTGTGGCTCTGCCAGCTCCAACTTCTGTTTGCTGCCCATGTGCCCCTCTGTCAGCCCTGGTCTCTCTCAGCCCTCCCTCTCAGCTTGTTTGTCGCCCCAGCTTGCCTCTGCCACAGGGGGTTCCTAAGGATGGTAAAGGCTCCAGTGAGCAGGTACTCACAAGGACTCTTGCAAAGCAATGTTCTGTAGACTCTGGACTGACTTAAAACTCTGTCACAACGGTGACGGATATCTCGTCCGCCGAAATAGAAATCCTATGGGATATAATGTGATTAATATTTCACTGTTGTGATGGAGTAACCCATCCCCCGAGATCTGCATCAGGCCCTCTGTGGCCAGACACACGAGCATGATGATGCCACCTTACATTCACCCAAGGCCTCTGTCTTTGAGTAAGAAGCGGGTCATGTTAAGGGACAGAGCTACACGAGTAAACCCAGTCGCGTGTCTTCATAAAACTGAGTTCAGTTCGTCCACTCCAGGTAGGAAAGTTACACGATGGAAGAAGCGCTTTGACACCAGCTGAGCTCAGGAACAAACAGGACAAGGTCACATGAACAAGCAGGAGCAAAGATCCGTAAACAAACTTGGAACCACACGTCTACACCGAGGAGCTGGCACCAGCAATGTCTTTCCTGCGAAAGAGTGAATGGAAGAACGAATGACGTAGATGAGAGTTGGGGAAGGTGAGTCCAAGGCCTCCTGTCCTGCCTTGCGGTGGGATCTGGGCTCTCTGCGGAAGGGAGTTTGCTGCCCTCCCAGGACATGGGAGGGCGAGTTGGTGTAGTTAAGAAGACAGTTATGGTCTAGTTCAGAAGAGAGTTAAAGGTAAAGAAGAGAGATTAAAGAACCCTTGTCTGTGTACAGGGGCTTATAGGGGGAATGCCCAGTACTAGATTGACTCAAGGCTCCTCCTGTGTGTTACAGAGGGAGTTTGGGCAAGATGAGGCGAACCAACAGTGGGATCCGTCTCCATCCCTCGTGTTTGATGGCGAAGCAAGTGAAACCACACCCTTCTATCACTGGAATGCTGTGAGTAGGAGTGATCCATTAATCCAGCTGACCAGTAGCTACTGGTCTGCTGGAGCATTGGTGAGCCTCCAGGATCCCACCCTGAACCCTGTGAATAGATGGAATAATCCTTAGAACTTTGGAGAGCCTACAGGTGGGACTTTCCTTATAGACAACCGGAAATCCTGTGAACCTCGTTGGTATCTTGAAAGAAGTTCCATGGTACTTTAAGTTAACTTTAGCACCCTCCTCCCCTCGGACAAAAAGTAAAGGGTACAGAATGCGCACTTGAGGAAGGCTCTTTAGGTACTCGTAGATTTTATTTTTGATATGGCCAGGGAAGGGTGTGAATAGATGAACACCTTCCAACATCATATCGTTGTTGGGTTTATGGCCCAACCCTTATAAGAACATTCTGCCCTGATCGGACGGAATGTTCTATTAAGGGTTGGGCCATTAACGCTGTGGCGGGCCTTTAATGGATTATAGCACTCTACAGTGGATTACAATGAATATTGACAGTTACGATGACTGTGTCAACAGGAATTTTTGGAATGCCAGCTTTTCTGTGGGGTGTTCGCTGGCTAAAACAGTCATACATCTGGAATTGAAGAGTACTGACAAATAACATTGTAATTGGATTCATTTGTGCCGTACACGTTGTTGCAAATCCACCAAGCTCACACATGGCGTTTGTAGTGTTGAAATTTACCTTAGTTATGAGGTATGAGTAAATGTACTACTCGCCAACAGATTTGTACACAGGTTAAGGGATCCTTTCCTGTAGCGAATCTGTTAATGACTATGTAAAAAAATAGAAACTTGGGTTTAAAAGAAGCGGAATGTTTTCTACCCAAGGGAATGAGTGGACAATTGTGCTTAAACGGTGCTATAACAAAGTACATTGACACAGGAAAAGGAAGTAATACTTTGTATTGCCTGCTATAGTGCCCAGTGGCTGAACTGAATTCAGAAACTTGTTGTGAGAGTCAGTAATTCGTGAATGATAACAAAGCATTATTGAGTACATATGAGCAGTGTAGGAGAGTAGGGTCTGAAATCCTATGATCACCCAGATTTTTTGCTTTTGTTTCACTGGTTTACGACTTTCTCTGGCTGTGGGCCCGCTAATCAGACCCACAGCCTGGCTGTTCTCTTTCTAAATTACGATATGTATCCTAGGTGCATTTACCAATTGGTACTGGGCCACCTTATCAGACCCCGTAACGCAGGGCATAGGTGTACCCAGGGCCGCCAGGGGCTGAAGCATGTATTATGCCACCCCTGGCTGGCCTCCTAAATTTGACACAACTGGCTGCACGACAGCTGGGGCGAAGACGTGTAACCACCCTTCGCTTTAGGTATAGTAGCTCTATATCTAACCATACAATGGACACCCGAGTTCCTATCAGTCACTCCTATGGCAGGCCTTAACAATCCTGAAGGCAGAGTGCGTGGGCTCGTGTGAGCTAGGTTCAGGCCCGAGCCGAGCCCGGTTGCAGCTTGCGGAATCAAGATCCAATAGCTGTTCCATGATAACGCGTACCATATCGGTAACTCCGGTGTCGCGTTATCAAGGCATGTCGAGTAAGGTGTCATACGAATCGGGGTGCTGCCCTCTCACCAATTCTGGCGATGAGGTTAGCATCCCACCCTTCTAGAGGGACACGACATGTACGTAACTGTGAACCCCGGTTAAAGTTAACTGAAGCCTCAGCTCCACAAAATGGATGCTGCCACCACAGACACGAGTCTGACCTCCTGCTGCTGGGAGTCCTTCCAGCGAGGAGCACTTGGACAAAGGGTTTCCTGTCGAGGGCGCTGTTCGCACCGTCCCAGACAGGGTTTGTGTATTCTGGGTAGGTAGGGCTTTGGCGAGAAGGTGACTGCGGAGTGGCACCCCGGTGCTCACTACGCATCTGCCGGTTAGAACCAGTTCCAGGGGCGACAGCCCTGGCCTGGGGAAAGTCCGGCAGGGGAGAGGGGCGTAACTACCCCCCTTCCTGGTCCCACCCTTAGGGCAGGACCTAGTCATGTACCCACCCCTTTCTTTAGGATAAAGACCGGAGCGGGGACCCTTCAAAATTAGATCATCTTTGAATCAAGAATACTTTCTACGAAAGGACTTCGAGACTCTTCTCAAGATTTCTCCCTTGTGACTAAGGAGTAGTCACCCTGCATCAGCGGGCACCATCTAAGAACTCTGCGGTTTGCTGCAAGTCCTTCCTCAAGGATCCGACGGCCCAGCTCGATGAGAACCGGCTTCACTGGCACCTCTGACCTCTACCCACGTCATCAGCTCAGCTGTGATCTGTGGGTGCGACGAGACCTCGAGGGACCGGCCATCATCAGAACCTGCACGCTCTTAAAAACCAGCACGACCATCGAGGTAACTCTCTGGTGAGTGCTCTGGGGTCCGAGAAGCCCCGACCCTGAGCCGCTCCAGCACCGAAGTGCAGCCTCCAAGCATCTCCACGATCTGCGTGGGGCCCTTCTGTTCGCTGCTCAGCACGTTGTCTGGTCACTAGCCGCTGGCTTGTGCCCTTCTGTGACGACATCCGAGAATCATCACTGCTGGTCTGGTTGCTCCAGACTGGCCCTTGCTTCCATCCTTGCGAGAAGCACCCCGGACCCTCCTGGTCCACTCAAGACGCCATCTTAGGCCCACCACGTGGCCCTGAGATCTGCCAAGGCTTGTTGCCCCATCCTGGGCCCAGCGACGCCGACAGCATCATCCTTCGTGGGACAGCTCGCACCTCCACCGTGGTCGCCGACAACGCCTCCTGGTCCGAGAGACTGCAGCGCCTAGCGTCGCCCACTCACCTGGTCGAGGTGACGGCCAACCGGTGCCTTCCTGGTACCCTCTGACTACTGGCTAGTAGTACGAACTTGGTCCCCTCTGCTTTCAGGTTTCATCAATCTCCGATCCAGGCTTGGATCTCTACGAACTATTCAGCACTGGTCGCCGGCCAGCAACTCCTTTTCCTTCCGGCTCCTGGCTCGTCAGCGAAGACCCCGACGCCTGTAAGACTTGTGCAGCCGCAGCCCTCGTGGCTAGGTAACTCGGCATTTCGGTGCCTGCATAGCCTCCTTACTCTAGGGTCCTGAGTCCCTCGCTTCCGACTTGCCTTATCGGGTCCGCCCGAGACCTTAACCTTTCCGTGTCCTCGGACACTTGTTTTAATTGTGCACTTGAAGTATTTGCTAAAGAGATTTGGTTTGTGCTTAGTACCCTGTCCTCATAAAGAGTACAGGGTTGTTGTGATTCTTAATAAATATACTGTTTATTTTCATAACACTTGTGTGGTGTCCTTTCACTGGGTGTTCAAGGGGTACATGTGTGGTAAACAGCTGGCTTAACGCGCCCTCTCGAGTCTTTAGCCTTAGACTGCTCGTATCCACGCTACTAGGATAGCTGGTCTATAGGTTGACTTACAACCAAACACCATAAGGGTCGTTGGAACGATACATAGCGGTCGCTAGAATAGCGAACGTTGCATATCGGAACAACTTCTCACATTGGTGAGCAGCGGTTGGGATTTGAGCTTGCTGTTGTTTTACCACACGTATCCTAAGAATATCTTGTTGAAAGATCGCACAAGTACTGTTAGTACATATAACTAAAGCTTAGAATACTCTGAGTTCTACTGAACCAGCTGTTGTAGCTCCTCAAGGCTTAGCACACCTTGGCTACAACTCTTAGCAAGGGTACAGTAGGTAAACACGTAGTGTAGGTAGGTGCATCACTTACACCACACTAGAAACAGTATGTCGGACAAAGGAGGAAACTCTGGGTCTCCCCTTGTGTCAGTTGACCCTCCACAGGTCATCCCTTCAGGATATACTGTGCTGAGCTTCAAGGAGTTAAGACGATTGTGTCACTCCAGGAAGATTCAGCAGGGGTCTAACCCCACAACATCCTTTCTGATCGGTCTCTTGGAGACTTATGATGCCAGAAGAGCTGAGAAACTTCGTAGCTCTTCTAATCCAGAAGGAGACATGCCTCCCCTCGAGGGAACCCGGGACGATCCTGACCTCATCCACCTCGCAACTGAGAACGAAGATGTGGAGGAGGATGAGGATGAGGATCTCTCTGGGGATGAGGCAGATAAGGGACAGGTAGAAGTCGTCAGACTAAGCAGGTCCAACTTAAGCAAACATGATAGCGGTACTGGGGGACCCCTGGGGCCACTATCAGGTCAGCTTAACATTGGGAATGGACGAGCCCGATCTCTGTCAAGAGACTCTGGCAGATCCCTTCAAACCAATGGCTCTCACAACTCGTCTCAGAGAGGGATGACGTCCCCTCAGAGGAGAGTGTACGAAGCTAAGGAAAGGGCAGCCAATCTAAGGATTGAAAGGGAAGAACTTGCCCTGGCCAAAGAAAGACTTGCCTTTGCTAGAGAGCAACAGTTAAGTGGGGCAGTCCCCACTGGTGGCAGCAATGTACCTAGTAATAGGGAAAAGAGTTTCGATACGAAACACCTTGGTAAGATAGTGCCCCCCTTTAAACAAGGGGACGACATCCACAAATGGATTACTGCTTTGGAGAGGGCCTGCACTGTGCAGGGTGTTCCCCAGAGTCAGTGGGCAGCTATCTTGTGGCTCTCCTTTGAAGGAAAAGGAAGAGACAAGCTCCTCACCACAAGGGTGGAGGATGCTAACAATTACCAAATCTTGAAAAATACACTCGTTGAAGGGTTCGGCCTAACCACTGAGCAGTACAGGGTGCTGTTCAGGGATACCCAGAAAACGCAGTCTCAAGATTGGTCTGATTTTGTCGATTGTGCCACTAAGGCTTTTGAGGGCTGGTTGCTGGGCAGTAAGGTTACTGATTATCAAGGATTGTATAATTTGATGATGAGAGAACAAATTTTAAACAATTGTCAGAACCAGTTGTTGCATCAGCATCTTGTCGACTCGGATCTGACCTCTCCCCAAGAATTGGGAAAGAAGGCAGACAGATGGGTTCGTACAAGAGTTAAACAGAACCAGGGCCAGAATCAAGGTGGTCAGAAGAAAGCAGACCAGAAGGGTAAAGATTCTAAAGGGGAACAAAGTGACCAGAAGTCTTCGACAGGTCCCCAACAACCCAAAGAGGGTGGGGGTCAGGCTCCCCAAAAGAAGAAAGAAGGCCAATCCAAAAGATGGTGCCAGTACTGTAAAAGTAAATCTCACTGGTTTAGTGAGTGCACCAAGAAAGGAGGAGGGCAGACTCCTGCCACTGCAGCCCCTAAGGCACCTGTGCCCCCTAGTACAGCCAGCAGTGGTAGTGCGCCTCCCAAGGGTTTAGTAGGGTTAACCCTGGGTTCTGAGGGGCGTGACAACTTAGTTGGCACACTCACTCAGGCTGTCCTTGTCAGTACAGGGGACGCGGACGTATCCCCTGACGTAAGCCCCAATACTTTGGGCAAATACCGACAGACGCCTTTCATAAATGGAAAGATGGCTCAGGCCTATAGGGACACTTGTGCCAGCGTCACCATGGTGACGCCTAACTTTGTGGACCCTGGACAGATCATGCCAGGTACAGAATTCCTGGTGACCAATGCAAGCAATGTCACTACCAATCACAGTATGGCAATTGTAGCTTTCTCCTGGGGAGGGGTAACTGGCCAAAAGAAGGTTGTAGTTAGTCCAGACCTCCCAGTGGATTGTTTGTTGGGCAATGATTTGGAGTCGTCACAATGGTCAGAAGTGGAGCACCAGACTCACATGGAAATGTTAGGATTGCCAGCACATGTGTTCGCTGTGACTAGGTCACAGGTCAGGAAATGCCTCACTGAGCAGGTGCTGGATCCTGGAACAACGGACCAGACACCTCCCAAGAAAAAGAGCAGTAGGGTTAAGGCTGCGCCTTCCCCCTTGCCCCAGGTCGAGGATCAAGTCTCAGAGGAGGCTGACCTACAGGAATTGCGGGAAACTGAGCCTAGGGAATTCGAACTTGATCAAGTTGAATTCTTGGGTTCGGGGGGACCCTCAAGGGAAGACCTGGGGAAGGACCAGTTAGACTGCCCTTCTCTTGAACCCCTCAGACAGCAGGCTGCTGCTGAGGCTGCTGGGAACGCCACAGGTACCCACAAGGTATACTGGGAAGATGGACTCCTGTACACTGAGTCAAGAGACCCCAAGCCTGGCATGACCAGGAGGCTGGTCGTACCCTTGTCTCAACGTGGTTTCCTACTTACCTTGGCCCACGAGATTCCCTTAGCAGGTCACTTAGGCCAGACGAAAACGTGGGACAGGCCTGTCTCACACTTTCACTGGCCTCACATGAACGAAGATACCAAGGAGTTTTGCCGCTCCTGTGTCACTTGCCAAGCCAGTGGTAAGTCAGGTGGCACGACAAAGGCCCCCCTTATACCAATGCCTGTGGTGGGGGTACCCTTTGAACGGGTGGGGATCGACATCGTCGGTCCCATGGAACCACCTACAGCGTCAGGGCACAAGTTTATACTGGTGGTAGTGGATCATGCCACCAGGTATCCTGAAGCTTTTCCCCTTAGGACCACTACAGCACCTGTTGTGGCAAGAGCCCTAGTTGGAGTGTTCTCCAGAGTGGGCTTCCCTAAGGAGGTCGTCTCCGACAGAGGTGCAAACTTTATGTCGAGCTACTTAACTGCTATGTGGAAGGAATGTGGTGTTAACTACAAGTTCACTACACCCTATCATCCACAATGCAATGGGCTTGTTGAGAGATTCAACAGGACCCTAAAAGGGATGATTCATGGACTACCGGAAAAGCTTCGGCGTAGATGGGACGTCCTGATCCCCTGCCTCTTGTTCGCCTACAGAGAAGTCCCACAGAAGGGGGTTGGCTACAGCCCTTTTGAACTTTTGTACGGGCATCCTGTAAGGGGACCCCTGTGTTTGGTGAAGGAAGGATGGGAGAGACCTCTCAAAAAGCCTGCAGCCAACATAGTGGACTATGTGCTTGGCCTCCGCTCGCGGATGGCTGAATACATGGAAAAGGCATCTGAAAACCTTAAGGCCAGCCAAGAACTCCAAAAAGCTTGGCATGACCAAAAGGCTGTCTTGACTGTTTACCAGCCCGGACAGAAGGTGTGGGTGTTGGAGCCAGTGGCCCCAGCAGCACTCAAGGACAAATGGTCCGGGCCCTACACCATCCTGGAGAAAAAGGGAGAGGTCACCTACCTGGTCGACCTGGGAACTCCCCGGAGCCCCCACAGGGTGCTTCATGTCAACAGGCTAAAAGCATATGTCGACAGGAAGGACATGAGTTTGCTCATGGCCCTAGATGAGGGACAGGAAGAGGAGAGTGACCCTCTCCCCGACCTGCTCACTCAGAATCCTGACGATGGCTCGGTAGATGGTGTTGTCTTTTGTGGCAGCCTCTCCGGACATCAACAGAGCGACTGTAAACAGGTTCTTCAGTCGTTCAGACATATGTTTTCTCTAACACCCAGCCAGACCGATTGGTGCACCCATGAGGTTGACACTGGTGACAGCCTGCCCGTGAAGAGTAAAATCTACAGGCAGCCTGATCACGTTAGAGACTGCATCAAGAGTGAAGTGCAGAAAATGTTGGAGCTGGGAGTCATTGAACCCTCGGATAGCCCTTGGGCTAGTCCCGTAGTTCTAGTGCCGAAACCTCACACCCAGGGTGGTAAGAGAGAGATGAGGTTTTGCGTAGACTACAGGGGTCTCACTGCAGTCACTAAGACTGACGCCCACCCAATACCAAGGGCAGACGAGCTTATCGATAGATTGGCTTCGGCCAACTACCTAAGTACGTTTGACCTGACAGCTGGGTATTGGCAAATCAGGTTAGCTGAGGACGCCAAGCCTAAAACCGCATTTTCAACCCCTGGTGGGCATTATCAGTTCGTGGTGATGCCCTTCGGTCTGAAAAATGCACCTGCCACCTTCCAACGGTTGGTGAATCAAGTCCTTACTGGGCTGGATGACTTCTGTGCGGCGTATCTTGACGATATCGCTGTCTTTAGCTCCACCTGGGAGGATCACCTGGTCCACCTGCGGAAGACGTTAGAGGCACTGCAAGCAGCAGGTCTCACTATCAAGGCCACCAAGTGCCAGATAGGGCAGACACAGGTTGTATACCTGGGCCACCTTGTAGGTGGAGGTCAGGTTCAGCCACTGGAGAGCAAGATACAGTCAATCAGGGACTGGGCTCCTCCAACCACCCAGACTCAGGTTCGAGCTTTCTTGGGCCTGACTGGTTACTATAGGAAGTTTGTCAGGAACTATGGTTCCATTGTGACACCATTAAACGAACTGACAAGTAAGAAAATGCCAAAAAAGGTTCAGTGGACAGCGAGCTGTCAAAAAGCATTCGATGACCTAAAGCAGGCCATGTGCACGGCGCCTATCCTCAAGAGTCCGGACTACTCCAAACCATTCATTGTCCAAACAGATGCTTCTGAGTTGGGTGTGGGAGCTGTTCTTTCTCAACTGAATTTTGATGGTCAAGACCAGCCCATTGCTTTTATAAGCAGAAGGCTGACCCCTAGAGAGAAGAATTGGTCAGCTATTGAGAGGGAGGCCTTTGCTGTGGTTTGGGCCCTGAAGAAGCTGAGGCCATACTTGTTTGGCACTCACTTCAAGATTCAGACCGACCATAAGCCCCTCTTGTGGCTAAATCAGATGAAGGGTGAAAACCCCAAACTGCTTAGGTGGTCCATTTCCCTACAGGGGATGGACTTTACAGTGGAACATAGACCTGGTACTGATCATGGCAATGCCGATGGGCTCTCCAGATATTTCCACTTAGAACAAGAAGACTCACCTGGTCAAGGTTAGCTTATTGTTCCGACGTTTGGGGGGGGGTCATGTAGGAGAGTAGGGTCTGCAATCCTATGATCACCCAGATTTTTTGCTTTTGTTTCACTGGTTTACGACTTTCTCTGGCTGTGGGCCCGCTAATCAGACCCACAGCCTGGCTGTTCTCTTTCTAAATTACGATATGTACCCTAGGTGCATTTACCAATTGGTACTGGGCCACCTTATCAGACCCCGTAACGCAGGGCATAGGTGTACCCAGGGCCGCCAGGGGCTGAAGCATGTATTATGCCACCCCTGGCTGGCCTCCTAAATTTGACACAACTGGCTGCACGACAGCTGGGGCGAAGACGTGTAACCACCCTTCGCTTTAGGTATAGTAGCTCTATATCTAACCATACAATGGACACCCGAGTTCCTATCAGTCACTCCTATGGCAGGCCTTAACAATCCTGAAGGCAGAGTGCGTGGGCTCGTGTGAGCTAGGTTCAGGCCCGAGCCGAGCCCGGTTGCAGCTTGCGGAATCAAGATCCAATAGCTGTTCCATGATAACGCGTACCATATCGGTAACTCCGGTGTCGCGTTATCAAGGCATGTCGAGTAAGGTGTCATACGAATCGGGGTGCTGCCCTCTCACCAATTCTGGCGATGAGGTTAGCATCCCACCCTTCTAGAGGGACACGACATGTACGTAACTGTGAACCCCGGTTAAAGTTAACTGAAGCCTCAGCTCCACAAAATGGATGCTGCCACCACAGACACGAGTCTGACCTCCTGCTGCTGGGAGTCCTTCCAGCGAGGAGCACTTGGACAAAGGGTTTCCTGTCGAGGGCGCTGTTCGCACCGTCCCAGACAGGGTTTGTGTATTCTGGGTAGGTAGGGCTTTGGCGAGAAGGTGACTGCGGAGTGGCACCCCGGTGCTCACTACGCATCTGCCGGTTAGAACCAGTTCCAGGGGCGACAGCCCTGGCCTGGGGAAAGTCCGGCAGGGGAGAGGGGCGTAACTACCCCCCTTCCTGGTCCCACCCTTAGGGCAGGACCTAGTCATGTACCCACCCCTTTCTTTAGGATAAAGACCGGAGCGGGGACCCTTCAAAATTAGATCATCTTTGAATCAAGAATACTTTCTACGAAAGGACTTCGAGACTCTTCTCAAGATTTCTCCCTTGTGACTAAGGAGTAGTCACCCTGCATCAGCGGGCACCATCTAAGAACTCTGCGGTTTGCTGCAAGTCCTTCCTCAAGGATCCGACGGCCCAGCTCGACGAGAACCGGCTTCCCTGGCACCTCTGACCTCTACCCACGTCATCAGCTCAGCTGTGATCTGTGGGTGCGACGAGACCTCGAGGGACCGGCCATCATCAGAACCTGCACGCTCTTAAAAACCAGCACGACCATCGAGGTAACTCTCTGGTGACTGCTCTAGGGTCCGAGAAGCCCCGACCCTGAGCCGCTCCAGCACCGAAGTGCAGCCTCCCAGCATCTCCACGATCTGCGTGGGGCCCTTCTGCTCGCTGCTCAGCACGTTGTCTGGTCACTAGCCGCTGGCTTGTGCCCTTCTGTGACGACATCCGAGAATCATCACTGCTGGTCTGGTTGCTCCAGACTGGCCCTTGCTTCCATCCTTGCGAGAAGCACCCCGGACCCTCCTGGTCCACTCAAGACGCCATCTTAGGCCCACCACGTGGCCCTGAGATCTGCCAAGGCTTGTTGCCCCATCCTGGGCCCAGCGACGCCGACAGCATCATCCTTCGTGGGACAGCTCGCACCTCCACCGTGGTCGCCGACAACGCCTCCTGGTCCGAGAGACTGCAGCGCCTAGCGTCGCCCACTCACCTGGTCGAGGTGACGGCCAACCGGTGCCTTCCTGGTACCCTCTGACTACTGGCTAGTAGTACGAACTTGGTCCCCTCTGCTTTCAGGTTTCATCAATCTCCGATCCAGGCTTGGATCTCTACGAACTATTCAGCACTGGTCGCCGGCCAGCAACTCCTTTTCCTTCCGGCTCCTGGCTCGTCAGCGAAGACCCCGACGCCTGTAAGACTTGTGCAGCCGCAGCCCTCGTGGCTAGGTAACTCGGCATTTCGGTGCCTGCATAGCCTCCTTACTCTAGGGTCCTGAGTCCCTCGCTTCCGACTTGCCTTATCGGGTCCGCCCGAGACCTTAACCTTTCCGTGTCCTCGGACACTTGTTTTAATTGTGCACTTGAAGTATTTGCTAAAGAGATTTGGTTTGTGCTTAGTACCCTGTCCTCATAAAGAGTACAGGGTTGTTGTGATTCTTAATAAATATACTGTTTATTTTCATAACACTTGTGTGGTGTCCTTTCACTGGGTGTTCAAGGGGTACATGTGTGGTAAACAGCTGGCTTAACGCGCCCTCTCGAGTCTTTAGCCTTAGACTGCTCGTATCCACGCTACTAGGATAGCTGGTCTATAGGTTGACTTACAACCAAACACCATAAGGGTCGTTGGAACGATACATAGCGGTCGCTAGAATAGCGAACGTTGCATATCGGGCCAACTTCTCACAAGCAGGACGACTTGAATTATGGGATGTGTGGCTTCTGCGATTTTTCCATTGTTATAGATTTGCATAATCTACCAGGTGCCACATAATCTGCAGATTTTAATAACAACAACAAAAGATTATAAATCAAACAGTTCAAAAGCTACTAAAAATTCAAGAACACGTATTGCCACGCAATGGAAGTCCCTTTACAAAGCTAGACTGGTCACCTTTCTGTTGCTTATTGCATTTAGGTGATGAAGTGCAACCAATGCACAGACAGGGTTACCAAGTTCAAAAATGACCAAATAATAAAGTATTAATACTATTAAAAAATGTGCAGCATTATACCACATCGTTATTTGTTCTATCCAAATAATTTACTCTACCGTGCCGCATAATTTGCCCCCCTCCTGCTGCATAATTCCAATGGCCCTGCATAGGAGTCTTATTATCATGAGTTTTTACTTAGCCTCTCCTCCTTTAATGTACAAGCTCAGGTGTACTTATGTTAGAAAGGTCATAAAGTGTGAGCCCCGCCCCTGTTATTTACTGCAACGCCAGATCAATCGAAGGGAGTGATGGATGAAGAATGTGTATGGAGATTCGCTCTTTGCGCAGTTGGCGCTACATTGAATATGTAGTGCCTCTAATTGGCTGCACGGTACAAAACAAAAAATGCTGCATCTACTTTTGGAGTAAAGGTGTGTGAGGGTCTTGTTTGATATTGACCAAGTTGACTCCCTCTTTAAGAGTCTGGTAGATAGGGTCCATGCATATGTTCTTTTTTAGTTTTGTGAGATATAATTTAGCTGGTGACAAACTATATGGTAGAATTTTTTATAATGGCGTGGGTGGGTTCATATATCTATGCATCCTTTTTACGGTGTGTTGTGAGGGAGAGTGATTTGGGGCCAGATACGACCTTCAAAAAAGCGCACCGCAAATTGCGAGTCATTGGGGATCCGCAATTTGCGATGCGCTATTTTGCATGTACAACAGATGTTTTACACTGTTTGTGATTCCCAATGGGGTCGCAAATTGTGAGGCTCATGTATATTTATGAGCCTCCTCGCAATTTGCGAGCCCATTGGGATTGGCAGGTCCTCCCAGGGATGGTGGCCTGCTGGGCTCAGCAGACCACCATGCTGGGACTGATTTTTTTAATAAAGCGAATGTTTTTTCTTCTAAATGCAGCCCATTTTCCTCAAAGGAAAACAGGATGCATTTAAAAAATAAAAATGACATTTTTCAGTTTAATTTTTTTAAGGGCAGGCAGTGATATCTGGTACAACTGCCTACTCTTAAAAAATATTTTCCAACATACTCACAAAGGGGAAGGTGTCCCCAGGGGACCACTTCCCCTTTGCAAGTGGTTTACGACCTACTTAAAGTAGATGGTAAACTGAGTGTTTTGCGGCTGCAAATGTAGTTGCACAACACTAGTGCATAGCATGTTGATTCGCTATTAGGAAGGAACATCCCTTCCTACTAGCGAGAGTCGCAAATGCTATTTTGTGAGCCAGTGACATGCAAAATAGCATTTGTACATGCTATTAACCTTTTTTGCGGCCGCAAACAGGAGGTTCTCCAGTTTGCGGACGTAAACAAGGGTCGTACATCTGACCCTTAATTGGTTAGATGTTGTAACCTAGTAGAAAAATGCAAACTGGCCAAACCTGGCCTTCTTCGGCTTCACAAAGTTTATTAAAAAAATTCATTTATTTATTTATATAGTGCAGCTAATGCCCTAAGGCGTCTAAACGCTTACGTTTATTAAAAAATGTCATAAGTTTGAAGATTTTCTACTCTTGTAAAAACTTAAAAGAAATTAGTTTGAAATTGGAATTTCTACACCTTTGATACTTTTTGTTCAGCAGAAATTGACAAGAGATCCTAAATGTTTCTTATGTGATGTATTATAGAGACAGGCCAAGCTCTGCCTTGTAGTCACCCTTGATTTTACTTTCTACCTTGAGCCTCACTGTGTCAGTGTTGTCCTACCCACTTCAGCTTGAGTTGTGAAGGAGCTATATGGCCTGGTATTGCTGAGTCCCCTCCCTGGGTAAGGGCAGAAAACACTGTCCCCTCTCCCAGAAAGCACCAAGAAACCTATTCATCCAAAACCCTTTCTTTGGATTAAGGGTCGATAACCCCACCCATATTTATTACATATTAACAAACAAATTATTAATAAATCATAATAAACACTGAGATTTCATATACACAGAAAACCCACAACATATCCAATTACTCTCAGTACAGAAATTGATACAATTTTGAAATGGCTAACCTTATCAAAAAGTCTAATACAAAGCCACGCCTGACCTAAAACTGGAATATGTACATTTATATTTTCTGCGTATCCTGGATGAGCCTACGTACAAGGTTATGACTGTTCCCAATTAGTTACCAGGTCCCCCTTTACCGGAGTGACCTTGCACAGGAGGCCCGTGTGCCCATCAGATTATGTGGGTGCCAGGGGCTGCTGTTGTGCCAGGCTGGTGAATAATGTGCCTGTTCCGGGGGTTGGCTCAAGCGGCCTACCAGAAGCGGGACTTCTACTTTGCGCCCTTCAGTTTACCGGCCATAATTGCCCCCTGGAGTGTGCGGAAGGACCACTGACCCCCCTCCCCTGGCATCCCCGTTAAATAATGGGATGCCTACTAAGAGAAGTAGATATTTTCTAGCAATCATGACCTTACAACCATGGGCCAGCATAGTTGACCGACTATCTGGCCCCTCCACCCCCTAATAGACAAGAGGTCATGCTCTGTGACCTGCCTCTACTAGCCAGGCTAGCATATTCTCTGAGAATATTTCATTATCTAGTTTAGAGAGGTGGACCCCGTCCTGTAAATAACAATGGTCTCCCCGGATACACTTCAGCTTGAGTTGTGAAGGAGCTAAACTGTGCCCGTTCAAACTGTAATTTACACAAGCACGATCTCGTGAAATCCACATCACACTCCGTATGGGAAGCCACAAGGCAGACACATACACTTGACTGCCAGATGAACGCACTTCACAACCCCAGGTACCTTGAGAGCCTCTCATATAAATCTTTTCAACCTCCCTCTATTTCTATTTATAGCCCGAGGCTGCAAATCCTTCTCGGTACTAGGGTCCAGTGCATGGTACCGCTCCCAAGTCCTTTGTGGTTCACAGAATTGGAAGCCCTTTTCAAAAAGCACTTAAAGACCGGGCTCTTCCTGGCCCTCAATGCATCCTGGTACTCCCTCAACTGGTCATCTGTACCCTCCCTCTCATGTGGGTGACTGTATTCAAGCAGTAGCACCAGTGAGCTCCATCGCAAGCGGTAATGCGCTTTATAAGTTTCAAATTCATTCATTTGCTACTGGGCCCCACCTGTGGTGGCAGAGGCCGCTTGCCATTGGGGTCCTGGGGTCTGGCCTACTATGGTTTTACAAACTTGAAAGTACAACCGCCTCCCCGGTGAACACTCATGGTAGTGATGGTGAGAGGCCACAGGCCTCTCGGGGAGAAGAACCCACATCACACGTTCACCCCAAGTAGCGACACTTGCTCCGGATCCAGAAGAGATGCCAGTTCCAGATGTTGACCCACGCGTACAAAGCCCTGCACAACAGAGGATCAGCATACATCAACAAAAACCTGAGCTTCCACCAACCGACCAGATACCTACAATCTGCTTCCCTTTTTCTCGCAGACATCCCCTGGATCTGCAGAACCAACAGCGGAGGACGCTCTTTCTCTCACCTGGAGGCCAAGGCTTGGAACAACCTCCCCCTGCACCTGAGGACCGCACCATCACTACAACAATTCGGGAAAGACCTCAAGAAAACAGTTGTTCAAAGAAACAACCACCACACAGCAGCCAGCATCCCCAGCCCCTTGAGACCCTCACGGGTAATTTGTCCTGTTTGATTGATCGATTAAGTGTGTGGGGCAAGAGCTCAGAACTCAATAGTCAACCAATAGATACAATAACGTGATGGCCAGCCCAGTGCTTGTCTTTTATGTAAAAAATAAATACCTTATTATCACAGTAGAGCTAAACACGGTTCAATATGAATTCAAATTACAGGATTGTGGCTATAGTTGCAATTGCCAGTGGACGTTGACCCACCCCCCCTGTCCAGTGCTCTCCCCACTCTGGCAGTCCGTCTGGTTATAGTACTGGTTTTGAGGGGGTAGAGGCATGTGATTAAATGTGGGGCGCAGTTTAGTGATACTCAACCAAGGTAATTAGCTCAGGCATAACGTCTCAGGCCCTCACATCAGATTTCTCAGCGTGCAATTAATCCGTCGGTCGATGCACAGGCTCAGCCCTCTTTTTACCTGATCAATTGTGTTGCAGATTGTGCTGTGGGGGGGATCCCCTCCCGGGGGGGTCCCCTCCCTTCGCACAGCTGCTCCTCTCTGCAGGGACCCCAGCGTTAGCTTTCCTTCGGAACAGAAATCGCAGGACTTCAATTGCAGCAAAATGACTGTGGTAGTTGCAGCCTTCTTGGCGGAGTGCAGACAGGAACCAGGGGCGGCTCTGGGCTCATGGTGGCCCTGGGCAGGCAACGTAGTTAGGGGGCCCCGGAAGAGGGGGTCCGGGCGGGGCGGAGCCACCACCCCGGAGCTCTGGTAGGTGTTTGGAAGTGGAATAGAGCCGGAGGCCGCCAAATCCCTGCAAGGGGCCGCCACGCAAATATGTATCCATCTTCAGAGGATTATTATATTAAGGATATATATTGGGGTGGTGGCCCCTGGGGTTTGGTGGCCCTGTGCAGGTGCACAGCTTGTATATGCCTAAGGCCGCCCCTGCAGGAACTCAGGCAGGGCAGTTGTTGTGTCCTGCCGGATCTGTCGGCTAGGATACATTACCATCTGTTACAGCCTCTCAGACTGCCCGGGCCTCTCTTCTCTGGTGTTTGCAGTCACAGGACCAGCTCACAGACCCACACTGGCTGCCAGCTGCATGAACAGACTTGTAAAGTCTTACGGCCTAATTTAGATCTCGGCGCGGCGGACGTAACTGCGATGACTGGTATCCCATCCGCCGAAATATAAATCCCGTGGGATATAATGGGATTTACATTTCAGAGGACAGGATATCCGTCACTGTTGTGACAGAGTAACTGTCTGGAGAGACTGGGAGAGCCACAGCATAGCATGTCTCACTACTGACTCTCCTCTCTAGGGCACATCCCTTTCACTGGGTGTTTTCATGCTAGGAACAAGCTTGACTTCTGCACCTGGATAGATTTCACTTCTGCAGGACCAGGTTTTTCTTTTTCTCTCTCGCTCTCTCTCACACTCTCGCACTCTCTCTCTCTCTCTCTTCCTCTTCCTCTCTCTCTCGCTCTCTCTTACTCTCTCTCTCTCTCTTCCTCTCTCTCTTCCTCTCTCTCTCTCTTCCTCTCTCCTCCTCTCTCCCTCTTCCCCTCTCTCTCTCTTACTCTCTCTCTCTCTCTTCCTCTCTCTCTTCCTCTCTCTCTCTCTTCCTCTCTCCTCCTCTCTCCCTCTTCCCCTCTCTCTCTCTTCCTCTTTCTTCCTCTCTCTCTCTCTCTCTCTCTCTCTCTCTCTCTCTTCCTCTCCCTCTTCCTCTCTCTCTATCTCTCTCTCTTCCTATCTCTCTCTCTCTTTCTTCCCCTCTCTCTCTCTCTCTCTCTTCCCCTCTCTCTCTCTCTCTCTCTCTCTCTCTCTCTCTTCCTCCCTCTCTCTCTCTCTCTCTCTCTCTTCCTCTTCCCCTCTCCCTTTCTCCCTCTCTCTCAGCAGGCAGGCACTCAGCTCCTCCAACAGAAAGTGCAGACTTCAGGTGACATCACCTCACATCTGGGAGACTGGCAGTCAGGCAGACACCTGCCCTGGTCACAGACCAGTCCCCACTTTCATACACCTGTTCAAGACAAGATTGTGGAGTCACGGTTTTAGGATTCACAACAAACATGGGTTGGTTCCTTTCTACATGTTATTATCAGACAGCTGTACTGACAGAGCCTTTATGCAAAGCAATGCCTCTTACAAAGGGGTAGAAATGGGGCTGGCCCAAGCAAGGGCATCAAATACAGGTGACGATGAAGTGTGAGATCTCTGCACCTGGCTTTCTTCAGAATGTCTGGTGGCGTTATCAGAGACAGAAAAAGGGCAGGCCTTGCCTAGAGCCTTCCCAAATGGCAACCCTAACGCCTACCAAATGGCAGGGCTCAATCAGAACGAATCAGCAACGCTTTACTAACCAGGACCTTCTACAATTCTAAGGGAAGCCACCACTCCCTCCTCCCTTCAGTGTCCAGCCACAGGGATGCAGGACCCTTCCTCTGTGACCCAGACTCACACAGCAGACTCAGTCCTACTATAGTTCTTGTGATCGACACTCCCTGCAAATAGACTCGCTCACATGCACATAGCAGCATAAAATAGCCTATGCAATCTCCGCTTAAGGTTCTCTTTTGTCAAATAAAGTGGAACTGTACGCGAGAGGGATCATGAACACAGAGAATAAGGTCTGACGCTCGTACAGATTCACGAAGCATGGTACGCTTCCACCACTGCTCTATATGATATGCCTAGGAAACAGACCGCACTGCATTGCCCACTATGAGGATGTGCCGCAGGAGGCCAGAACAGGCCCTTGACGGCGCATTACCAGAAGAAGCCTAGGTTTCTGCATAGGTTTGATGGGCCAAAATAAAATTCTAGATATCAGTTTTGCGTGCAGTCGGGAACCCAGGATTCTAAAAATTTTGCGTCATTTCAGTTTTGCCTATGCTTTTTGTGTATTTTTTGTTCACAGGAGGCTTGGTTCATTAACAATACCTTGTAGGATCTGTGAACCTAGATGCATGCCGCAGCTGCATGTGCTGCTCCCGTTTGGTCACTGCATGACTTTGAAACTGTGAGGGCAACCCACGAGCATGTAACTCTCATGCCCTGACGAGTACGAGGGCATGTGTTGTGTATAATTTTTTTGAACATGACCTGTTCTCTTTCGTAATTCACAGAAAATATGAACTCGTCATAAGGTTTTTGTGAATATCTGCCGGACCTAATCTTGCCCCCACTCCGATTGCATGTGCCCACCAAGCACATGATCAGTTGCAGGAGGTCGCTGAGCTGGGGTGAAATCACCTGGCATGCTAACCCTGGGGATCATGCTTCCATTGGTGCAGTGGCACCAGGGCCCAAAGGACTGAAGGGCCTACTGAACCTTGATTATTGTGTTAATTGTATTATTCAAACAGCCGCAAGGCATACTGGCTTGTCTACTGCTAACCCACTACTGTTGCTATTTATTTTATTTATTTGACAGATTTCTAGAGCGCATGGCTGCCCGTGAGCGTCCCAGCGCTAAGTGACAAGAACCTTCTGCGGAGGGGTCTCATGGGAATAGCCATGTTTTGAGTGCTCTGCGGAATGAGAGCAAGTTAGGTTGGGCTCTGATGTCAGGGGGAAGGGTGTTCCAGAGTTTGGATGAGTTGTATGAGAACAATCGACCGCCTGAACGAGCTTTCTTGATTCTAGGTATGGAGGCTAGGTTGCAGTTGGAGGAGCGGAGAGTTCTTGTAGTGGTATGGGGTGAAATGAAGTTTTGTAGTATTGGAGGGGCCTTGCCGTGAAGAATTTTGTAGGTGGTACAGAGAGCCTTGAACTTTATTCTTTCCTGGACGGGGAGCCAGTGTAGAGCAGTTAGGGCTGGTTTGGCTGAGCAGCGGCGGTTGGTTCCTGTGAGAATGCGTGCTGCATTGTTTTGTACTGTCTGAAGTTGGACAGTACTTTTTTGGGGGCCCCCAGGTACAGGGCATTACCGTAATCCAGGCGGGACAGCACCAGGCCATGGACTAGGAGTTTGCGGGAATGTGCAGGGAGAACGGGAAGGACCTTTCTTGCTGACCTTAGGAGGCCGTGGCATGTTCCTGCCGTTTTCCTTGCTTGGGCCGAGAAATTGAGGCCTTCGTCTAGCCATATGCCCAGGCTCTTAATTTCATGTTTCGGGGCAGGGGGGGGGGAGACCCATGATGGGTGTCCATAAGGAAGTGGGGTTATAGAGAGATTTATTGCCTAGGATCATTATCTCCATTTTGTCGTTGTTCAATTTGAGGTGGGAAAGGTTCATCCACTTAGTTATTTCGGTGAGGCAGGTTTGAAGGTTGGGAAGGGAGTGATCTTGCTGGCTGAGAGATACCACGAGTTGAGTGTTGTCGGCGTAGGTTAGAAGCTTGATCCCAAAAGGGGCTACGACTTTCTCAAGAGGGGACATGTAAACATTAAAAAGGGTCGGGCTCAGGGAGGAGCCCTGAGGGACCCCACAGCCGATGGCCGTAGGCTTGGACGTGAAGTTTCCATCTGCCACCTGGAAAGATCTGTTCTCTAGGAAGGATTTGAGCCAGGTCAGAACCGTTCCTGCAATTCCACGGTCCCTGAGCCTGTGGACCAGAGTAGAGTGGTTGACGGTGTCGAAGGCAGCGCTTAGGTCCAGGAGGATCACTGCCACTGATCCTCCTGTGTCCATGATTTTCCTCGCTTCCTCGACCATCGCCAAAATTGCAGTTTCAGTGCTCTGGCCTGGTCTAAATCCTGTTTGGAAAGGTTCAAGCAGACCTTTGGTTTCAAGGTGGAAGGATAGGCTGTGGTTGACGTACTTCTCCGCTATTTTACTAATGCCTGGGAGCAGAGAGATCGGTCTGTAGTTGCCCAGTTCTAGTGGATCCAGGTGCAGTTTTTTAATCAGTGCTTTCACCATTGCTTTTTTCCAGCTAGGGGGGACAGTGCCGCAGGCAAGTGAGCTGTTAATTAGTTTAATCAAGTGGGGGAGAATGGTGGGTGTGACTAATTTTAGGATGTTGAGTGGTGCCGGGTCTGTGGGGGAACCGCTTTTGATAGAGTTCAGTATGGGAAGGATGGTGTCTGTTGTCAGGGGGGTGAAATCTGACAGCTGGTCAGCTGTTGCTGCAGCAACAGAGGAGGTGGGGTGAGTGTCCGGAGTGGGCGGAGGAAGGGAGTTGATGATGATGTTGATTTTTTGATTAAAAAATTCTGCGAGTTCATTGCAGCGTGTAGTTGAGGGTTCGATCAGCGGAGGGGGCTCCGGCACTTTAAGAAGTTTCTTGGCTATTTGGAATGTCTCCCGCAATGAGTTGGTGGAGGATCTTATTTTCTCCTCAAAATAGTTAATTTGAGCAGTTTTAAGTGCTTTTTTGTATTTGAGGAGGGTTTTTTTATATTCAATTTTTTTCTCGTCGTCGAAGTTTCTCCTCCAGTCTCTTTCTGGTTTTTTACAGGCTTTTTTTAGAAGCCGCATTTCGCTAGTGAACCAGGGGGAGGAGGCTTTACCCCGAGGGTTACTGGAGATTTTTTTAGGGAGTACTTTGTCCAGAGTGTCTCCTATCCATTTGGCAAACTCTGCGTTGGCGAGAATTGGGTTTGTATCAAGTTCAGGAGGGGAACATTCAAGCTGGTGTTTCCAATTCTCTACATCTAGTTTGGACCAGGGTCGCGTGGGTTTGTTAGGTTTTGCAGTAGGGCGAGGAGTGGGAGGTAGCTGCCAATTTATTGGCACTAGGAAGTGGTCGGTCGAAGGCATCGGGATGGGGTCCATGACGGTGAGATCATTGATGTTGGAAAAAATAGGGTCTAGCAAGTGTCCCTGTGAGTGGGTAGGAAGACGGCTGGGTAATTTTAGCTGGAGAGATTCGAGATCTTCTATCAGGTCGGTGGCTAATTTGGCTTCCTTTTTAGGGCTCGCCTGCTGTGCGCATGCGCATAGCTGGCGAAGCTCTATAGGGGCTTAAATAAGCTTTACCTAGACTGGCGATTGACTGGCGATTTGATGCTGTGCCCGTGCGCTTTTAGGTCAATGCGCAAGCGCATTGACCTAAAATGCGCGTGCACATCATCAAATCGCCAGTCAATCGCCAGCAGCACTCCTCCCCTGCTGCTTCACACCCTCATGCCGCTCTCCCTGCTCCGCCCCCTACCCTGCCCGCCGTGTCACATTTCTCATCCCCCCTCCCCACAGCAATGCCCTCAGCCGGCCTTACTTTCACTTTGACGACCGTGTTTCTCCTTGTCTCTTGTGTCACCAGGCTGTGTGTGCTGCCTCCGCGGGCACCATGATGTAACCCCACTCTCTTAAATGCCTACATTATACCAGTCTTAAACATGATCAATAGCTTCAATCTGGGCTAACATATTTACGCTGATGATAATCATATTCACTTTAGGATATTCAGTTAACTATGTGCCCTTACTGTTGTGTCGGGCAGTTTTCAGCCACAACACTCTCGGTGTAATTATTGACGGGTTGGAACGCCGCATCGCTCTCCCTCCTCCCACACCCCCGCTCCGCACCCTCCCTTGCCCGCCATGTCGCATTTCTCCTCCCCACAGCAATGCCCTCCGTCACTTATGGAAAATGTTCACATTCCAACACTTAGCTTATCACTTACACTGAAATCTGTCTCCAGCACTTATTTTACTATTTTCAAAGCAACCGGTCAGACTCCAGTGCTTAGTTTACTAGTTACACTGGATTCTGCAAACCTCCAACCCTTTACAGCACTCCTCCCCTGCTGCTTCACACCCTCATGCCGCTCTCCCCGCTCCGCCCCCTGTCCTGCCCGCCGTGTCGCATTTCTCATCCCCCCTACCCACAGCAATGCCCTCAGCCGGCCGTACTTTCACTTTGCGGGCCGCAGGCCATCTCTCGTGTTTCTCCTGGTTTCTCGTGTCACCAGGCTGTGTGTGCTGCCTCCGCGGGCACCATGATGTAACCCCACTCTCTTAAATGCCTACATTATACCAGTCTTAAACATGATCAATAGCTTCAATCTGGGCTAACATATTTACGCTGATGATAATCATATTCACTTTAGGATATTCAGTTAACTATGTGCCCTTACTGTTGTGTCGGGCAGTTGGTCAGCCACGACACTCTCAGTGTATTTTATTGATAAGGTGTGCCAAACGTGCTCAACAATAATCACAGGAGCCTGCGCACTGCTTAACTATCGGCATTACACTTACCACAGTGAGAAGAGTCGGTGTCAGACAAGGTAATATTTTCATGTTGGAAATTGGCATTTGAAATAATCGAAGTTCATATGTCTGTTGTTCTAAACCACAAGTACTAGCTGTGTGACGGGTTGGAACGCCGCATCCACCACCACCACCGCATCCACCGCATCCACCACCACCGCATCCACCACCACCGCATCCACCATCACCACCACATCCACCACCACATCCACCACCACATACACCATCACATCCACCATCCCATCCACATCCACCATGACATCCACAGCCACATCCACCACCACATCCACCACCACCACATCCACCACCACCACATCCACCACCACCGCATCCACCACCACCGCATCCACCACCACCACCGCATCCACCACCACCACCGCATCCACCACCACCACCGCATCCACCATCACCACATCCACCGCATCCACCACCACCGCATCCACCACCACATCCACCATCAACACCACATCCACCATCAACACCACATCCACCACCACCACCACCACATCCACCACCACATCCACCAACACATCCACCAACACATCCACCATCACCTCCACATCCACCATCACATCCACCATCAAATCCACCACCACCACCACATCCACCACCACATCCACCATCACAACCACCACCACATCCACCACCACCACATCCACCACCACCACATCCACCACCACTTCACCACCACATCCACCACCACCACCACATCCACCGCATCCACCACCACATCCACCACCTCATCCACCACCTCATCCACCACCCCATCCACCACCTCATCCACCACCTCATCCACCACCTCATCCACCACCTCATCCACCACCTCATCCACCACCGCATCCACATCCACATCCACCACCACCACATCCACCACCACCGCATCCACCACCACCGCATCCACCACCTCCGCATCCACCACCACCACTGCATCCACCACCACCTCACCCACCACCACTACATCCACCACCACATCCACTTCAACCACCACCCCATCCACCACTACCACCACCACCGCATCCACCACCACCGCCGCATCCACCGCATCCACCACCACCACCACATCCACCGCATCCACCACCACATCCACCACCACATCCACCATCACCACCACATCCACCATCACATCCACCATCACATCCACCATCACATCCACCATCAAATCCACCACCACATCCACCACCACATCCACCATCACATTCACAATGACATCCACCGCCACATCCACCACCACATCCACCACATCCACCACCACTTCACCACCGCATCCACTACCACATCCTCCACCACCACCACATCCACCGCATCCACCACCACATCCACCATATCCACCACCACCACATCCACCACCACCACATTCACCACCACCACATCCACCACTGCATCCACCACCACCACATCCACCACCTCATCCACCACCTCATCCACCACCTCATCCACCACCTCATACACCACCTCATACACCACCTCATACACCACCGCATCCACCAACACATCCACCACCACCGCATCCACCACCACCGCATCCACCACCACCACCACCACCACACCCACCACCACTACAACCACCACCCCATCCACCACTACCACCACCACCGCATCCACCACCACCACCACCTCCACCACCACCACCACATCCACCACCACCACATCCACCAACACATCCACCATCACCTCCACATCCACCATGACATCCACCACCGCATCCACCACCACCGCATCCACCACCACCGCATCCACCACCACCACCACATCCACCACCACCACCACATCCACCACCACCACTACATCCACCACCACATCCACCACATCCACCATCAACACCATATCCACCATCACATCCACCACCACCAACACCACCACATCCACCAACACATCCACCATCACCTCCACATCCACCATGACATCCACCGCCACAGCCACCAACACATCCACCACCAACACATCCACCACCACCGCATCCACCACCACCGCATCCACCACCACCACCACACCCACCACCACCACACCCACCACCACACCCACCACCACCACACCCACCACCACATCCACTACAACCACCACCCCATCCACCACTACCACCACCACTGCATCCACCACCACCGCCACATCCACCACTACCACCACCACTGCATCCACCACCACCGCCACATCCACCACATCCACCACCACCACATCCACCATCACCACCACATCCACCATCACATCCACCATCAAATCCACCACCACCACATCCATCACCACATCCACCATCACATCCACCACCACATCCACCACCACCACATCCACCACCACCACATCCACCACCACTTCACCACCGCATCCACCACACCACCACATCCACCATCACCACCACATCCACCATCACATCCACCACCACATCCACCATCACATCCATCACCTTCACATCCACCATGACATCCACCACCACATACACCACTTCCACCGCATCCACCACCACCGCATCCACCACCACCACCACATCCACCACCACATCCACCATCACATCCACCACCACCACATCCACCACCACTTCACCACCGCATCCACCACCGCATCCACCACCACATCCACCACCACATCCACCACCACATCCACTGCATCCACCACCACATCCACCACCACATCCACGACCGCATCCACCACCACTGCATCCACCACCACCTCATCCACCACCTCATCCACCACCTCATCCACCACCTCATCCACCACCTCATCCACCACCTCATCCACCACCTCATCCACCACCTCATCCACCACCACATCCACCACCACCACATCCACCACCACCACCACATCCACCACCACCACCACATCCACCACCACCACCACATCTATCACCGCATCCACCAACACATCATCCACCACCTCATCCACCACAGCATCCACCACCACCACATCCACCACCGCATCCACCACCGCATCCACCACACCCACTACCATCACTTCCACCACCACATCCACAACCACCACATCCACCACCACCACATCCACCACATCAACACCACATCGACCACCACCACCACATCCACCACCACCCCCACATCCACCCCCACATCCACCACCATCACCACCACATCCACCACCATCACCACCACATCCATCACCACATCCACCACCACCACCACATCCACCACCACATCCACCACCACCACCACCACATACACCACCACATCCACCACCACCATATCCCCCAGATCCACCACCACCACATCTACATGTGTGTGGCACTGTGTGTGTAGGTGCAAATGCAATGTTCTTGGATTGTCGTCACAATAAAATACACTGAACATAATCTTCACAAAAGTTATTTACAAACGTTTAAGCTATTGCCATTATAAATTACAATAACTTTTATTTAAGTATTAATTATTTACAAAATTAAAAGCCAATGTTATTTGTAATATCAATACATCTAAGTCACGTAAATACAACACACATTGCATTACAAATGCTATAGGTGTCACATTTGCAAAAGTTAAAACTATTGACATTGTAACTGACAAAGCTATTAATTTTGCTACTTTCAAAACCAACACATAAATAAAAAAAGTGTCATTTACAATACCAATAGCTCAAACTTTCCTAATACGAGACCTATTGCATTTCCAATGCTTGTTGTCAAAGTGGATATTCAGGTCCCCTAGGATCAAACATTCGGGGTAGGTAGCGGCTAGAGTGAATGTATGTTCCGTGAGGGATTCACAGAATTGACCCAAGGGCCCCGGAGGGCGGTAGATGTGGAAGCCCGATAAGGCTTTACATGGTGAGATCTGGATAGAAAACATGGTGTTTTCGCAGTCTAGAAGAGGGCTGCCTAGTAGACGGCAAGAAAGGTGGTCTTTGTAAATGATGGCGATACCTCCGCCTTTTCCCTTAGGGCGATCAAGATGATGGATAAGGAAGCCCTGGGGTAGAGAGTTAACGATATCGGGGTCCGAGTTCGGTCCTAGCCAAGTTTCCGTAAGGAAGAGAATATCAAGATCATGGTCTTCCAATAGGTGATATATCTCCAGTGAGTGCTTAGGAAGGGATCTACAGTTAATTAGGGCCATGTGCATGTGCAAGTGGGAAGGGTTGTCGAGGCCGGTAAAGGTGAGTTTGTACGGGCAGTGAGAACATCTGTTGCGGGGGTGATGCCCAGGAACAGAGTGTCGGCATAGAGCATGTACCTCTTTGTTCAGGTGGAGCAGTGTGTCCCTTGCATATTTGCGCGTCTGGTCGATAGTGTCTGGCTCTGCGCTAGAAGAGTCAACAAGCAACTCACAACCCACCTCGAACTTCAGCATCTTCTAGACCATACTCAATCGGGATTCAGAAAGAACCACAGCAACAAAACATCACTCATCGTGGCCACTGACCACATTTGAATCATCCAGGACCGAGGAGAAACAGCGGCCCTCAATCTGCTTGACCTCTACAAAGCCTCCGAAACTGTCTCCCATAACACCCTCATCAGAAGACTCCAAGAGACTACCATACAAGGATCGCTATCAAATGGATCTGCTCCGACCTCACAGGAAGAAACCTAAGGTAAGGCTACCACGCTTAACATCAGAGACCAAGAAACTGATCTGCAGAGTCACACAGGGATCGTCCCTCTACCACAATCTTTACAACATATCTGTGACACCGCTTTCAAACGTCTTCCGATCACAAACCATCACTGTCTGCTCCTATGCTGATGACACCCAACTTATCTTCTTTGTGACGGACAAGCCGAGCACCACCAGAACTAACTTCACCAACTGCGCGCCCATGGTAGTAGACGTGGAAATGAACCAACAGCCTGTTCATTTGGAGGTACTAGTCTTTGGCAACAAGACCTCCTGCTGTAACTCTAACTGGTGACCGTCAGAGCTACGACCAACAACCTCATCCACAGACCAGGCAAGTAACCTCGGGATCATCCTGGACGACAAGCTCAACATGACGCCACAAGTCAACGCAGTGTCAACTTCCTGCTTCTACATCCTACAGATGCTGCGAAAGATCTTGGATCCGTCACACAAGTACTCATTACATCAGGCTGCTCTACGGCAACACTCTCTACCCTTGTATCGCGAAACAACTCCTACACAGACTCCAAACCATCTACAACACTGATGCAAGACTCGTACTGGACCTCTCACACCGTGTCCGCATCACAGCGCACCTCAAAAAGCCTCACTGGCTCTCCGGAGTTCACGAGCACAGCCAATTCAAACTTCTGACGCACACATACACAGCCCTACACAACGCAGGACTAGAATACCTGAACAGCCGCATACACTTTCAACAGCCCACTAGACACCTATGCTCTGCCGCGCTCTCGCACGTTCCCAAACCCACAAAAGCAGCACTCGAATTCGCTCATTCTCCGACATGACATGGAGCGGCCTCCCTCGGCACATCGGAGGCCCCGTCGTGATTTCCGCAGCCGACTCTTCGTATAAGCACCTTGGGGACCACACACCTACACCACACACCGTGCCCAGGTGCCTAGAAACTCTCCCTATACAACCTAGCATGGTATAACCCTCCCCTCCCCCGCTCAGAAATCTCTTGGAGTTGCCCTCATTCCGCCCCCGCCCGCCCCCACCCCCTCCTCTCAGTCGAGGTGTTGTAGCAGATAACACGCGCCACGCGTCGATTGGTTCATTAGCTGCTGTTACCACAGACATAAAACACTGTCAATATTCCGCCAACACTCCCAGCTAATCAATGAGCAATAAATATAGCAATTAGACGGCACAGATGGAAGTGAGCCGAGGGATGAGACCCCCGCGGGGGCCATTACTGACAGATGAACTCACCCACAGCCCATAAATCTCGGCAGATCGGCTCCGACAGCTGCGGGGGCTCAGCCCGCTCCTCCGCCAGAGCGCAGGGTTTTATTTTCACTTTCCAACATTCACTGCTTGCAGATCTTTCTTCGTTCCGTCTGCACTCTTCTAACTCTCTAACTTCTTTTAGTTGTTTCCTCCCTCTCTCTCGCTCCCTTCCTCCTGGTACTTCACTGGATTCCTTTATCGTTTCTCCCTCCCCTTCATCTTGGCCCCCTCCCTTTTCTTTTAATTCATCCACCCTTTCTTTATTTCCTACCGCCACGCTTCGTTTCTTTAGCCCAGCCTTACTTTTCCCATGCCTGGAGTCTTTCTGTTCATCCTTTCTGCATTCCCAGAGTCTCTTTCCTACTTACACCCCTCCCTCGCCTACTTCCTCTTGTCCTTCTTGCTGGCCTCTCTTCCTTCTTGCTGGCCTCTCTTCCTTCTTACTGGCTTCCTTTCCTCACCCTCCCCCCTCTCTCACTTCCATCCTTTCGCCTACCTTCTTCCTTTCGCCTTCCTACTTCCTTTCGTCTCTCTCTCCTTCCTCACTTCCGTCGTCCCCTTTTGTCCTCCCCCTCATCTGTAGCTATGGTGCTACAGTGGTCAACCGGAAGTGCAGTGGTCCGAATCAGGACATCTTATTGGAGTGACCCATGCCACCCAGACACTAACCAAGGCATTCTGATAAAGGATGCTACTTATTGAAAGAAAAAAAGCTGCCCTTTCTATATGCTCGGCCTTACAAACTATATAGGCAAGTCATAAGTTGTGATTGCTATGGGAAACGGCCTTTTCAACGAAGCCGTTTCCACGAAATCTTTAACCACGCATGCAGTACAACGCATGCGTGGTTACCACTAAAGCCTTTACCACGCATACCTTTACTACGATGTTTGTAGTAAAGGCATATGTGGTAAAGGTAAAGAGTAAAAAAAGGGGGGTTGGGGGGTCTCCCCCCAAATAAAAAAAACTCACCAGAAGTCACGACGGAATCTGCACATAATCAGCGTCGTTTAAGAGAAATCGGAAAAAAAATCTGTTTCCTCTTAACGACGTATGACGTCACCACGCAAATAGTCGAGGTAAAGGTTATGCGTGGTAAACGAATTCCGTTGTATCGCATGCGTGGTAAAGGCATGCGTTGCAACGGAGTTCGTTGTAACGTCATACATTCGATTGCTATATCTCCCAAGAACAACCCCACCCTCTCTTGTTGACCCCTAAGCCCCACTTACTTCCGGGTCACATTTCCAACCACGCAGTCCTGTACTTTTCCCCTGACCTCAGGGTGACAGACTGGCTTTGCAGTTCGGGCTGGACTGTTCCCATTGGGCGCAGGGTCAAGACTGATTTGCATATGGCAGGGTCCAAACTGGAATGGCATGGGGAGAAAAAAACACGACGGATTTAGGCCCAGATCTCTGTACTGAGGTGAATGTATGACATTCTTCTGCATTCTGGCCATCAACTGTTCTTTTTTTGGGTTGGCCTCGGAGTCCACGGCTCACACACTGATGTGAGTGCTCACAGGGTCACATTTATTATAAATATAATTTAAAAAAAACGGAATTGCATTAGCAAAGCATTTAGAAGGAATTCAGATATCAGGAAAACACAGGGGTCATCTGGCTGTTTCAACCACCTGCCTTCTTCACTCCCTCAATGTATATTTAAGGGTGATGTCTTTGCTTATATATTTTATGATTCCTCATGTCCTACGATGTAGTGCAACTTCTTCTTTTCTTGTGTATGTAAAGCGCTCTGATACCCCCGGGTCTAGCTAGCGCTATATAAAACTTTATATATAAAAAATAAAAAAGTGGGATTTAGGTAGCATGGGGAGAGCACTGTTTCAATGGATTAGTGGCGTCATCAATCCACATGTAACCTCCTACATGACCCAGGACAGCCTTCGGGCCTGGGGCCTTGCGGAGACAGCGGAGGATGTCCTCCCTGGCTCACCTGTGCTGGAGCAGGAGAGCCTGGCACCTACTCCTGTAACCACCTTCCAGATTCCTCAACCATCTCACAGGTGGGAAAGACCCTTCAATGGTGATGAGATGCTGCCGCAGACTAACTTCTCCTCGTGGGGGGAAAGTGCTGGGTCTCTGCAGGTTCGTTAGTAGGCCCTGCTACTTGGAAATGTCTAAAGGGGCCCAGCATCTGTCTTTCTCTCTCATTACCCCGTCAAAGCCCTTAGTTTGCTGAATTATTGAGAGTTCCTACTAGATTAGTGGAAAAGCTTAGGGTTGTTAAGTGCGCTCTTGCATATGAAACCTTTGGATCTATGCCCGCTGCTCCTCCTGGAACAGGGAAACCGATTCTAGGGAAAATATGTAATCCCTCCTCAGCAAGAAGGCCCTGTAGGCTTGAAAATCCTTTTCAAATTCCCTGAAAGTTTTTTTTGCTACTGAAGCCTCTACTGACTCGGGCACCTGGCTTTCACAGCTCCTCCAGGGAATCTATAATCCACTTGCTGCCTGGAGAGGATGTCTTCTGAATTCCTGCAACTTCCTTGCCTGAAACAAAATATTTCCCATCAGACATAACATCACCAGTCACGGGGGGCGTGGCTTGCGCGCCGCTGTGGTATGGCGTGTTGCGCTTGAGCTCCGGGGTGAGTTGATCCCGTCGAGCGTTTCTCTTTGTCTCTTCGTGCCCTCTTGACCGGAAAAACCACACACCTACGGCGGAACATGTGCTGAGCTCCACGACGCTGTTTTTCCGCGATTTAAATCATCGGAAGTATGTGTTCTGCTTCATGCCTCGCAGGCGCTCGCATTCCTGAGGAGCGGCCGCCATTTTGCCGCGTATGACGCTCCTGTCATCTGTCATCTGAGGCGCCGCCGCGGATACAATTTAACAGTCTTTCGTGTCTGTCTAAGGGTTTCTTCACACAACGGCTACAATGGTAACATTTATGCTTTTTTTCTAATGTTACTTCTTGCTGCTTGGCTGGGTTCGAAGCTGCTCACAGTTTTTGTTTCTCTCTTAACTGACTCATTGAGGTGCTCATGTCGCTATATTGAGGTGTATTCCTATTTATGCTCATATTTCAACCGCTAGATTAGAGTAGCGTGTTTTGAGCGTGAATTGCCTCTTTTTTCACTGTTTTTCTGACTATTTTGCGCAACTCTGGTGCTATACTCTATTTCAGGGGTATTTTTGTTAGTCTTCTGCTACAACACTGTCATTATGAGTCGCTCCTTGAACACCAAAGACTCTAAGGACCCGGGCACATCTTTGAAGCGACTTAAGTCAGTCTCTCCGACTCCTGAATCACCTCAGGCGGACAATACTTCCACATTGGACACCATATTGGCGCGCCTTAATGAGGTTCATGATATTGCGCAGTCAACCAAAACTAACACTGACTTACTACAAGTGGAAGTGTCTGCTATCAGAAATGATTTTAAAGCCCTTTCTCTACGTGTATCAGCGACAGAAACTCGGATAAGTTCCGCAGAGGATGGTATGCAAAAGCAATCCAGGTCCCTCTCTCAAATGGAGCGGTCTATGGCGGCGATGCGCAGAGACCTCACGGAGCAGGAGGACCGTAATAGGAGATCTAATCTGCGTATTTTTGGCCTTCCGGAGGACTCAGAGAAATCATCCTCCTCCATGATTGAGTTCTTATCTCATTGGATTCCTGATACACTTCAATTATCTTTCCACAGAGACTTTGAGATTGAAAGAGCACACCGTGTTCCAACGTTCCGTTCTAAGGCAGCCACCCAGCCAAGAGCAATCATTTTTAAGCCCTTACGACATCAACACACTGAGCTGATTTTGTCTCATATGCGCAAGATTAAACAACTCAACTGGGAGGGTCATCGCATATCCATTTCCCAAGACTTTGCCAGAGACACGGTCATAAGACGGAAAGGTTTCTTGAATCTTCGGAAACGTCTCACTGACTTGGGCATTCCTTTTTCCTTTTCTGGTCCATCCAAGTTTCGCATTACATATAAAGGGCGTTCCAGAATCTTCGATGAACCGGCAGACTTGACAACGTTCTTGGACAACCAGGAGGAGATAGAGATGGAGATTCAAAGAGCAACGACGCAGACTCCTGGGGCCTCAGGGACCTGATTTGTTGTTCTCTTTACTTCTGGTTATGTCTTTTTCTGGATGGTTACCTTCTCTTTTTTCTCCAGTCATGTTTTCATGTTGATCTACACCTCCGCTATTGTATGTCCTATCTCTGTTCTTCTTTCTATACTACTCTGATGGATCTCCTTCTTACTAGTTTCTGACCTCTCCTTCTTTTTTCTCTTCATTATCCTTCGAGGAACTTCTTGTAGATCCTTTCAATTTTCTCTTCTTCTTTCTTTTACCCGTCTTCTCTGATTTCGTGCGTATTTGTATCTCTTTTTCAACTCCCTCTTTCTTGCTCCTATCTATTTTTATTACGGTGTATTTCACCTATATTGTTGCTGTTTCTACTTACTAGTTACCTGCTCGTTTTATAGTTATTAGTTGCAGATTTAGTGTCTATAATTCAAGTATTATTACTTCTTTCAATAGCATCTTGTATTATATTTGCATTACACTATGTAGCATTGTAGTATCGTGTGTAGACTTCTCCTTTGTCTTTCTGCTCTTTTTTCATCTTCCCTCTCAGTTTCTTCCTCTTTTCTACATGCTGTTCTCATACACCTTTTTTTTCTTTCCTCTTATGTACCTCCATTTTATAGTATAGTTATAATTAGGTGTTTTGTATGATTCATATGCGATTTCAACACATATTTGTTCCTCTAGTCACAAAATGATATATGCTTTTGTTTTTTTAAGATGTTTCGTACATAATTAAGCTTTTCCTACGTTTTATAGTATTGTTATTTAAGTCATGCTCTTGCGCTTGCTGGGGTACTGTTAATATATTCTGAGTGGTATTTTTCTTCTATTAGCATTATAGTATCTCATTATGAAATGTATTTCTATGTGTATGGTTTATATATTGCTTTTTAGCTCACTGACAGTTGTTTTTTTTTTTTCATAATGGGCTATTCTTCTTTACCAATTTTTGCTCCTAGTACGGGTCTTCGACTCGCCTTTTCCACGTTCTCCCTTGCATGATATGGGTCTCTTTTAGACCTCCCCCTCTGCCTCGTTTCTCTCTCTTTTCTAATCTTTCTTCTCTCCTTCTGGCTTTTCTTTTTTCATGGTTCTCCCTCATGGTTGCTCCCGTAACATCTATTTTGTTTTGTGGTTGGTCTACTATATTTTTGTACTTCGTCCTTTCTCTGTTATCATTGTTGTCTTCGTGTGTATCCCCTTCAGTTATATGCCAGGTTTAAATGTATTATCCCTTAATGTTAAGGGTTTAAACCATCCGGTCAAACGGTCTAAAATCTTAGACTATTGTAAATCTCTCTCAGCGGACTTAGTATTATTTCAAGAATCTAAGATCACTAGTAGAGAAGCGGTATTCTTGAAGAAAGAATGGGTGTCGGATGTGTCTTGTTCGGATGCATCTGGTAAACGCAATGGTGTGGTTACGTTGGTTTCGAGAAATTCGGGTTTATCGATTCTCTCTTCTGAGCACGACTCTGATGGTCGATGGCTCTTATCTAAACTATCAGATGGACAACATGATCTGTTTGTTATGAATATCTATGCTCCGAATATTGATAGCCCTGCTTTTTGGAAATCCATTTCTAAAAAATTGCATGATACCCCACATGCGGGTAATCTTATTGTTGGTGGGGATTTTAACTTACCTATGGATCCTTTATTGGACAGAAATTCCGCATTTCAGTTTCGTCCGCCTAAAGCACACAAACAGATGCTTAACATGTGTTCCATTGCTCAATTGCATGATATTTGGCGTCTCCATAATCCCACTGGCAGTGACTTTTCTTTCTTTTCCTCCCCTCATTCCTCATTCTCGCGCATTGATTATCTTCTAGTCCACTCTTCTCTTGTCGCAGCTTCTACTTCCCCACTTATACATCCCATTGTCATCTCCGACCATGCTGCGGTCACTTTTACGCTATCGTCCTTTGCTCCGAAACCACGTGGTCGTTCCTGGAGACTTAATACGGAGGTGTTATATGACTCTACCCAAGTGGAAGAATTTTCCAAGGATATAAACACTTTTTTCCGTGAAAATGAGGCTTCTGTATCTTCTCCAATAATTCTTTGGGACTCTTTTAAATGTACTTTCCGAGGCCAAGTTATTGCATGCATGTCCAAACGCAATTTAGCGATTAAAAAAGAACTTACTGATTTATCATCTGAAATCAAGACTCTGGAGGCGTCCTTTAGACATACTAAAGATCCGACTTTCCTACAACAAATTAAGCTTCTAAAATACAAATATAATACAATTGTTACTAAAAGAGCTCATATTGGTTTCCAAGCACAAAAGTCCAAAAAATTACTCTTAAAGAATCGGGCTGGCAAACTTTTGGCTGCTACTTTAAAATTCCAAGACTCTTCCTCTAAATCCTCTCAGATCTCCTCTATTAAAGATCATAATGGCTCTAAAAAATTCCAAACTGAGGAAATTCTTGAAGTTTTTCGTGATTTTTATAACAAATTGTATACCCCCTCTAACCAAGCCTCTTTTGATAAATGCCAAGATTTTTTAAAATCAATTCCGATTCAATCAGTTTCTGAGGACGATCGCTCCACTCTAAATGAACCTATTTCACCTGAGGAAATAGTTTCTGCCATCAAGGCCACCCGTTCGGGGAAAGCTCCGGGCCCTGATGGTTATCCGATCTTATTTTATAAAACCTTTCTCCCGTTGCTTGTTCCTAAGTTGCAGGCTGTCTTTGACGCTTTTGTTCGTAATGGTTCTGTCTCTGGTACGGCTGCCGAAGCCACCATAGTGGTGATCCCAAAAGAGGGGAAGGACCATTCGGACCCTAAGAATTTCCGCCCTATTTCGCTTCTCAATATGGAAGCGAAGATTTTTGCTAAAATCTTGGCTAAACGTCTAGAATCCTTTATTCCCAACTTAGTCCATCCCTCCCAAACTGGTTTTGTTAAAGGTAGGCTAGCAAGAGACAATATTCGCACTTTCTGCCATATTATTGGGGCGGCCAAGCGATCCCAATTACCTGCCGCGGCCTTGGCCCTCGATGCGGAGAAGGCCTTCGATAAGGTTTCTTGGCCTTTTCTTCGAGCTGTCTTACATGCACATAACCTTGGGGAATCATTTATTAACATGGTAATGTCTTTGTATTCCCAACCTAAAGCTAATATTAGAGTTAATGGTTCTACATCCTCTCTTTTTAATCTTTGCCAGGGCACGAGACAAGGATGTCCCTTATCCCCTCTCTTGTTTTTGTTATCTATCGATCCTCTCCTTCGGCTGATTGATTTACACCCTGATATCAAAGGGTTCTCTTTTGGCCCTCATTGTCTTAAAACTGCAGCCTACGCTGACGATGTTCTCATTTTCTCGGACGATATCGCGTTAGCCATTCCTGCTATTTCTGACACCATTTCATTGTTTTCTAAAGTTTCGGGATATACCCTAAATAAAGACAAGACAGAAATGTTCCCTTTAAATGCCTATTGCTTTCCTGCGCATATGGGTTTGGCTGGCTTTAAATGGCAAGCTACCCATCTCAAATATCTAGGCATTTATTTCTGTTCGACACTACATACCACGGTTACGTATAATGAGTCTCAAACTCTGGCTAAAGTTCGTCGTCTTCTGGACACATGGTCTCCAAAACATATTTCATGGTGGGGGCGCCTACAAACCCTTAAAATGATGATCACGCCGATTATCAATTTTGTCTCTTCCATGATTCCGATTAAATTATCTGACTCTTTTTTTCGGGAAATCGATGGTATCACCTCCAAATTTTTATGGAGCGGAAAACGGGCTCGGTTAGCATACAAATATTTACGTAGACCCTGTGATATGGGAGGTTGCAACTTCCCGGATTGGGAAAAATACCAGACTGCTTTTTTGGCCTCTCAAGGTGCCCTATGGTTTTCTCCCCCAACCCGTCATATTCCTCTATGGCTACGCATAGAACAGGATTTAGCTGCTCCCTTACCACTTGCCTCTTTTTGTACTACTTCCACTCTACATATTCTGTTCTCCCGATCTATCATTATTGATACAATTGTCGCAATTAAGAAAGTGGACAGGAAGATGGCATTTCCTCTGCACAAAACTAGATGGTCTTCCATTTGGCGTAATTCCAAAATTAAAATCAATATCACTCCCACTCTCATGTCGTATTGGGCGATGAAAGGTGTCTCTCTTGTACAACATCTGTATAATGAGTCTGGTGAGCCCTTACCTTTCTCTACCTTAGCGCTCAAATACTCTCTAACAAATCTAGACTTCTATACTTTTCTTAAAATCAAGGTTGCGATCTCGAAAACTCGTCTTCACCCCTCCTCGTCCACCATCTCACTGTTTTCTATCTGGCTCAAAGCGGGTCATGTTGCTTCCCACATATATAGGTTTTTATCCTCTACTTCGCTTCCTGATCAGACGGTTGCACAGCAAAAATGGTCGCGTCATTTTGATCACAATATTACGGATCGTATCTCCTCCGAAGCTTGGCAATCCATTGGCAAACTAGCGTTACGTAACAAAATAGCTCCTTCCTTAATACAGTCCAAGTTTTTCTCGATCAACCTACTCCACTGGACTCCGGTACGTCTTCACTCTCTCAACCTTAAAGAGGATGACCTCTGTTGGAGTTGTGGCGTTGAGGCAGGTGATTTTCCACATATGTTCTATAACTGTTCCTTACTTAAATCTTTCTGGGACCTTATTCAGCAACATTTGTCTCTTATCTTTGACGTTGAGCTCCAGCTCTCTTTTCCTTTAGTTATTTTAGGCCCCTGGGCGGCTCCTACGCCTCTTCCCCTTGATCCATTACAATTACAACTGTTAGACCTTCTTTTATCTGTAGCGATCAAAGTTATCCTTATGGATTGGAAGTCTTTCTCGTCTGTCTCCTATCATACTTGGTGGGCATGGGTTTCCTTCTTACGCAGTGCTCACACCTCAGTAGATCTAGCACACCTGTCACCTTCCATCTCTAGTGGGGTTTGGGCAACTCTGGATGAATATATGGAACTTTCTGCGAATGGGGTAGTCCCTCAATTTCCTGCTGTTATGTCTACCTAATTTTCGTCTGGTAGTGGCGTTACATTGGGTTGTTCCTGTGGGAGTCCTTCTTTCTTTCTTCCTCTTTCCTGTCCTCTCATCCCGTTCCTTCTTTCTGCTGCTTTTTTCCTTGCTCTTCTTCCTTCTTCCTGTGGTTCCTATTACCTTCCCCTGCCCCTATTCTCATCTTAGGGACTGATACGTTCTACGTTCTGAAAATTGTATCCCTCTATTGGCTCAATTCATTACCTTCATTTTAGGTGCCTGTTATCCAATTTTACTTACATTGAGCTTCGTTCTTGATCAGATATTACCCATGGTTTCATGTTTTTTCTCATATTGGAATGTATCGCCTCTTTGTATTTTGTTGGATATTATTTGGATCATTATTTCTCTCAATAAAATCCTCTTGAAATGAAAAAAAAAATAACATCACCAGTCACAGGATGTGCTTCAAAGAAGCCGTTTGCCTGTTGCAAGCCTCCTCTGCTGCCATGTTGTCAGACCAGAATATTACACTCTTGTTGCAGAGGTCGACACTTCAAACTGAAGCCACAACTGCTGTGCGAGACGACTGCAGGGACGCGATGATCTTGACCAGCCAAGACTCCACCCCATCACTAGGCCTTCCTGATGCACCACTCTGCTCCCAGCATGGAACAAAAACCCACGCTAACGGCTCCTTCTGTGAAGAGGCCATACACTCAGTAGAAATAGTGGGAGAGGACCCCCTATTTCTTATGCAAGGCAAATAGAGCTACATAATGCTTTGTTGCACTTGTTTGAAGATCACGCCCTGAAGAATTGAAGATCGCCTATATAGTGCATTACATTGGTAGAACCTGACGCCTGCTCAAAATAAGCCCAGGGTATGACACAGTCTATAAGTATGATTATGTTTAGGAGTTTTTTTAGAGCATGTTGTTGCCCATGTTGTGGCACCCTGGCACCGACCTGTTGGATCTACACTGGTTACCGCATCGGAGGCCAAGCTACTGAGTGGAAAGCCAGGTTTTCAGTTTCTTTCTGAATATATTTTCTTACTCTGAGCTTTGTAAGTCCAGTGGAAGGATGCCCCAGAGAGGAGGAGCCAGAAACAGAAAGAACCGTCCAGCTTATTTAGCTTTCCTCATCAGAGAGATAATGGCACATTTGTCAGTTGCAGACAGAGATGGGAGGTGAGGCTAGGTTGCATAGATATGTGTGGTCTCTGTTGTTTAAGGCTCTGAACATCAGGCATAGGGTCTTGAATTGATTGTGTTTCACAATAGGCTACCAATGGAGCGCGGTCAGATGTCCTGACATGGAATGGTCAGTAGAATCCTGGCAGTGGCTCTCTGAGTCAGTTGTAGCCAAACAGGCGTAATTTGGGCAAGCCAAGATTCAGGGCATTCTTGTAGTCTAGGCTTGAGGTTACCAGACCCTGACCCACTGTCTTTCGGGCAAGTACAGGCAGAATCGGTGAGGCTTTCAGGGTGACCAGAGCAAAGCAAGTCGCGCCATTTTGGAAATGTGGCTGAAAAAGAAAAGCATGTTCTCAAACCAGAATCCTAAGTGTTTTACGGCTGAGAAGGATACTAGGTTTAGGATTTTCTCAAGCTCATCCGGCCACCTGCTTGATGGCCAGTTTGCGACATTAGTGCTAATGAGCAGTCTCTCTGTATTCCCCCATTCAACATAGGAACGCTGTTGGACTGCCAGGTAGCCACTGTCGTCCTGCATTAATCAAACCCTGCTTGCATGTCTGACACAGTATCGCACATAGAAACAATTGGTTAAGTTTCCTCTGCACAGGAGAAAAGTGTCAGTCCAAATGGACAGACAAGGTCAGCGGAGGCGGCATATTGATATTAAAGAGAGTCGGGCTGAGAGAGGAGCCCTTGGGAACACCGTGTTTTAGCAGGATCATGTGAAAGCGATATCGGATAAGGAACACGAACCGGCATTTGTTTGACAGAAAGGACACAATATGCTGCCATCTGCCATTTGCGTAGGTAGCATTGGCAGCTGACCTAGTCTAAGGCTGCTGAAGGGTCCAGGAGTATTAGAGCAGCGAAGCCCTGACTGTTCCAGAAGGTTCTGTGGTTATTGGGAACAGACGCCTGGGCAGTTTGTTTTGAATGAAGGCCTATATCCTGATGGGTTGAATCAAGAAGTTCACTGTGTGCCAGGTATTACAAAAGCCGGTTGTTGAATAATTTCTCCATGGTTTTGGCTTGAAAAGGGAGTCCATATTAGGCTGTTATATCTAGTTCAAGGAATAGTTTCTGAAGGTTGTGTGGCTCACTGGTTAGAGGCGGCAGACCCGAGAGCAGAGGACGGCCCGGGACCAGGGTTCGATTCCCGGCGCGGCAGGTTTCTGGACCAGGGTCAGCGGACTCGATAATTCTCTCGCCTCGGTGCCCACTCTGATCAGCGATCACACTCGGCAACTCTGGGCATTAGCTTGCCTCATCTTCACTAACGGCCCCACCAGACCGCCGGGGATGTCTGGTCTCACCCTGGAGATACCCATTAAGGGACCATCTCTCAGGGAAGCCAGGAAGGGTTTCGCAGCGGTCGAAGCGCCTTGGGACCCTACGGGTAAGTAGTGCGCTATATAAATGCCAATACATTTACATTTACATTTACAAGGTGAGGGATATGAGATTTTAGATTTTTTTCCTGATAGTGGGAACTGTAACGGTGCGTGGTCAAAGATTTGACTAATTCAGCAAACAAAGGGAGAGCCAATAGTAAAGGATGTAGCTGTTATAGTAGTAAGAGCCACTGAACTAAAATCCAAGAAGAAAATAATCACCCGGGTGTCACATAACATAACATAACAGGTGTATTCATAAAGCGCACGGTTACCCGTAGGTCTCTTGGCGCTGAATAGTAGATATTTATTGTTACCCAACTCAATGGTACTCATTTTATCGACCTCAGATGGATGAAAGGCTGAGTGGACCCGCCGGGATTTGAACCTGTGACCATGAGGTCGAACACAGGTCCCTGCAATGGACCCATTAGTCCACTGAGCCACCAGAACCGGCTTTATCCGGGTGTAGAGGTGGGAGCCTTAAGGCGACTCAATACTGCCTTTGCTTGGAATGCCCCTGGGCCTAACACCCTAAGCGCGGATAAAGCTGGATCTATTGAAGCCTGCTGAACCCGGCTGATCTGGTGATCGATAACATCACTGACAGACGCTTCTAATCGGGATAGGTATCCGGTGGAGCTGCTGGGTTCTGTTTTATCGGACAACAGCTAAAGGTGAGCAGACCTTTTTAAGGACCTGGAAGGTACTTAAAAAGGTCAGAGAGCTGCCCTAGTGTCAATTCTTGTGGGCTCTTTGTGGCTACTACCTCAGAATGGGTAACAGGCAACTGGTTTTTGCAGTACTGTTGGCAACCAAGATACACCTGCATTGCTGCTCTGCAATTAATATACCTGTTTCCATGGCAACAATTTTTCAACTATGGCCAGTATTGAGACATTAAGTTGCCTTTTTTAAGCTACTTTCACTTTTATTTGGAATTTGTTATATACTTCAGCTAGGGATGAAAGAGGAGGCCAAGAATGGGCACACAAGCTTGAATTTGTGCATGTCTGGGCAGCTGGTGCACGCTTTCTGATTAAAATACCAACAGACACTCTTCTTACTCCCCAAAACTATAAAACCAAACTGTTACCTCCATTTGATCACATCTTATGGCAGGATCGTCAACTTTTGCACATCTGAAATCACAAACGCTCTCTGTCCACCCCGTACCACCATAGTCCCAATCTACCTGTAGCATCTTCGAGTGGAGCCATGGCCACCATGATCAGGGGCCAAACGTTTGGTGAAAGAATTGAGAGTTTGAGAGGAGTAGGGTCCCACAGGCACCCGAGAGCCTCCGTTTGCTCTCCCATGATGGGAGGCTTGGTTTCAACCTCGTCAAGCCTGACCACACACCGTCCAGGTCCTCCTGTCCTCCTGGCCAATGCGATGTGGACAGGGCGCTGAGAGCCTGGCATCTGCTGCTCAATGGATTGACAAATCCCTGCTTCCAATTAGAATGAGTAAAAGATGCTGGGAAGTAAGAGACAGGTGTATGGCTGTGGTTGAAAGCAATCGCTCTTTACTATCTGGCCCCTAGAATTTAAGCATTGTTATTTTAAAAACAGCATTTTGCTTTATTCTTTGTAAAGTTCCCTTTTTAGGTCTCGTCTACAGACCGCTTTAGCAGTCTGTTTGCAAAGATAACTATTGTATCCAGTAGCAGGGTGCACCCCTTGCTGGTGTCTGAATGGCTTTTTTGTCTAGATAAGTTCCCTGCTCCTGATTGGATGGCTTTCCTTGATGTCACAGTGAACCAGAACGCCTCACTCTCAAAGACACACACAGTTAACCAGATTGCCTCACTCTCAAAGACACACATAGTAAACCAGAGCGCTTCACTCTCAAAGACCCACACAGTTAACCAGATTGCCTCACTCTCAAATGCACACACAGTGAACCAGAGCGCCTCACTTTTAAAGACGCACATAGTAAACCAGCTCACCTCTCTCTCAAAGACACTCCTAGTTAACCGCAGTGCCTCACTCTCAAAGACACACATAGTGAACCAGAGAGCCTCACTCTTAAAGACACACATAGTGAACCAGAGCGCTTCACTCTCAAAGACCCACACAGTTAACCAGATTGCCTCACTCTCAAATGCACACACAGTGAACCAGAGCGCCTCACTTTTAAAGACACACATAGTAAACCAGCTCACCTCTCTCTCAAAGACACTCCTAGTTAACCAGAGTGCCTCACTCTCAAAGACACACATAGTGAACCAGAGAGCCTCACTCTCAAAGACACACATAGTGAACCAGAGAGCCTCACTCTTAAAGACACACACAGTAATCCCGGAGCGCCTCACTCTCAAAGAGACACATAGTGAACCAGAGCGCCTCACTCTCAAAGACACACATAGTGAACCAGAGAGCCTCACTCTTAAAGACACACACAGTGAACCAGAGCGCTTCACTCTCAAAGACACACATAGTGAACCAGAGCGCTTCCCTCTCAAAGACCCACACCAGTTAACCAGATTGCCTCACTCTCAAATGCACACACAGTGAACCAGAGCGCCTCACTTTTAAAGACACACATAGTAAACCATCTCACCTCTCTCTCAAAGACACTCCTAGTTAACCGCAGTGCCTCACTCTCAAAGACACACATAGTGAACCAGAGAGCCTCACTCTTAAAGACACACATAGTGAACCAGAGCGCTTCCCTCTCAAAGACCCACACAGTTAACCAGATTGCCTCACTCTCAAATGCACACACAGTGAACCAGAGCGCCTCACTTTTAAAGACCCACATAGTAAACCAGCTCACCTCTCTCTCAAAGACACTCCTAGTTAACCGCAGTGCCTATCTCTCAAAGACACACACAGTGAACCAGCTCACCACTCTCTCAAAGACACTCGTAGTTAACATGAGTGCCTCACTCTCAAAGACGCATGTAGTGAACCAGAGCGAATCACTCTCAGACATAGTGAACTAGAGCCTCTCATTCTCACACACAGAGGGAACCAGGGTGCCTCATTCTCACAGACAAACACAGATCGAACCAGAGCGCCACACTCTCACATACATAGTGGCGGTAAGGTGACAGTGGCAGTGTCCCCGACTCGCTTGCTTCGACCAGGTTGCTGTAATAGCGCTATATGCTGTGTTTGCATATATCTTTTTACTCATTGTATTTTGTATTGGCCTGTTTTAAAATCGACATGTGCATTCTGTGCTGACAACTAGCACGCCAGCTTAAACTTTAATACAGAGCGCCATCGCGCCAATTCTCCCCACCTGATTTGATAGGAGGGGAAGTTGTTTCCTTTCTCCTGAGGGCAGCGAGAAGCCTCGGCGCAACTCTCCTTCCTGTCCGCCCCGTTCCGACAAGGTAACTAGCACCGTTGTGAGGAGGGCGGGCAGGTGAGAGCCAGGCATTTCCGGAAATCACTGGAGCGGGTTGCTCTCTAGTGGTTCTACTTCAGGGGCTATTTAGGCAGAACATCAGACATGGCGCAGCGGCGGTAAGGTGACGGTGGCAGTGTCCCAGACCCGCTTGCTTAGACCAGGTTGCTGAATTAGCGCTATACGCTGTGTATGCTGTGTTTGCATATATCTTTTTACTCATTGTATTTTGTTTTGGCCTGTTTTAAAATCGACATGTGCATTCTGTGCTGACAACTAGCACGCCAGCTTAAACTTTAATACAGAGCGCCATCGCGCCGATTCTCCCCACCTGATTTGATAGGAGGGGAAGTTGTTTCCTTTCTCCTGAGGGCAGCGAGAAGCCTCGGCACAACTCTCCTTCCTGTCCGCCCCGTTCCGACAGGGTAACTAGTACCGTTGTGCGGAGGGCGGGCAGGTGAGAGCCAGGCACTTCCGGAAATCACTGGAGCGGGTAGCTCTCTAGTGGTTCTACTACCGGGCGCGCAGCGATCGCGCGCAGCCGTAGACACGACGAAGAGCAACCAAAGAGCTGCCCATCTGCGCCCGTCCACGACAGGACGGGACTAAGGGCTATGGATTCAACTCTTTTGGATAAACCATCTGTAGGGACACAGTTTATCAGGTACTCTGCCCAAACTTTACTTGAATTAAGGACATTTCCACAGAAAGGGTGCAATAGAGACTCCTGGGCATGTACAGAAGGCGCCATCTGTTGCATCAACTGTCACTTTCAGGCGTCTCATGTTAGTCCGAATTTCAAGGCTATCAATGCGAAATCAGTACCACTAAAAGGGTTAAAGTATTTTCTTCTTAACTTCCGCCCCCTACCCAAACACCAGTTGGAAGTATGGGTTCTGGTACACACATTGCAACCAGATCTATGCTTCCTAATGGAAACCTAGCTAAAACCCCACACCGTTCCGGCCATAGCACTAGGGGTTCCCCATGGATATAAGTTTATGAATCTAGATCACCCAGAGAAAACAGGTGGTGGCTTAGCCATTATGTATAAAGCACACCTGAAGGTCACTATATTGGAACAAAAATACTGCCCACAATTAGAAATAATGATTTTTAAAATTAATACTGCCACACAAATTTTCTGGAAAGGAGCTTTAGTATATTGCCCACCGGGATCAGGTGTGGACTCTTAGAGCTTTTAGCCCCACATTTTAAAGCGAAAGAAGACTTCCTTCTTCTTGGTGATTTTAACATTCATGCTGACATTCCAGTATGTCCAGAAACTATATCTTTGATCACTGAAACTGATCTTTTGCCTGCCAAAATAGTTGCCCCCCTGAGTACCTTGCTTGGACCTTATATCCAAGGAATAATAAACCATTACCTCAGGGAAGGATGTGTGCCCACAGAGTGGAAAAAAGCGGTGGTGAACCCTATCCGAAAGAACGCGGCACTTCCCTGGACAGACCTTTCAAACCTCCGACCCATCTCCCTCCTGCCTTACCTCAGTAAAATGACCGAGAGACATGTGAACACCCATTTGTCTAAATACATTGAGGCAGCGGAGGGCCTGGACTTTTCTCAATCTGGGTTCAGGCCCAACCACAGCACCGAATCTGCCCTACTCTCAGTGACCGATAACATCAGGATGACACTAGATGGAGGAGGCTCTATGATTCTGGTGCTGTTGGATTTATCCGCTGCCTTCGACACGGTGTCACATGAAATACTTCTCGTTCGTTTGAGGGAGGTGGGTATAGGAGGTGTAGCTTTATCCAGGTTTGGAGAGCTTTCTTTCGGGCCGCTCGCAAGTAGTCAGATTGGGCCCATCATTCCATATTAAGGGAGCTCACCAAGGGAGTGCCACAGGGCTCATGCCTAAGCCCCATACTCTTTAATGTGTATGTGGCCCCCTTGGCAGACATTGCAAGAGCATATGGGTTCACCCCGGTGTCGTATGCTGACGACACTCAGCTTTTATTCCCCTTCCAGACACTCACGCCTGTAATACAGAGATCCTTTGCGGAAGAAATGAGGGTTATATCAGACTGGATGGCTTTAAACTGCCTCCAGTGCAATGTAGGCAAGACGGAGGTCATGTTGTTCGGGGAGGCCACGCTTCTGTGGTCCCCAGAATGGTGGCCCCCAGACTTGGGACCAGTGCCAACTCCCAAACAGACTGTTAAAAATCTTGGTGTGCGGCTGGATAAGGCACTCCTGTTCAAAGAACATACAAACCAAGTAGCAGGATCCTGTTTCCATGTCATCGGACAGCTACGACGTGTCTTTCCATTCCTACCTGATAACCATAGGAAAACACTTGTCCAGGCATTGGTAATCAGTAGACTGGACTAGTGTAACGGCCTGTTCATCTCGGCCAATGAGGAACAACTACAGAGATTGCAAGTAGTCCAGAATACTGCAGCGAGACTTGTTCTCAATGCTCAGCCAAGGACCGCATCACGCCCCCTCCTGGACAAACTCCATTGGCTGCCGGTCAGGCAACGCGTAAAATATCAAATCTGCTGCACAATACATAAAAATTCAACCCCTACCATTCCGGGCGCACTTTGCGCTCTAGTAGTCCGCAACGGATCCAGGTTCCAAGGACCAGGAAGGCTAGACAGGGAGGCCGAGCTCTCTCCTATAAAGGCCCTATTTTATGGAACTCACTTCCCCACACTCTGAAACAAACCACCAACCTTCTGTCCTTCAGGAAGACCTTAAAAACATTTCTTTTCTCGGCTTCATAAAATATAGCTACACTCACTCTCTTATAGCTTATGGTCACTATTAGGTTTCTCTGGAAAAGCGCAAGCGCGGAGATACCCCTTCGGGGGTCGAATCCTGCGCTATATAAGAAAAAAAAAAAATAAACCAGAGCGCATCACTCTGTTGGACACACATAGTGAACCAGAGCGCCTCACTCTCAAAGACACACATAGTGAACCAGAGCGCCTCACTCTCAAAGACACACATAGTGAACCAGAGCACCTCACTCTGAAAGACACACATAGTGAACCAGAGCGCCTCACTCTCAAAGACACACATAGTGAACCAGAGCACCTCACTCTCAAAGACACACATAGTGAACCAGAGCACCTCACTCTCAAAGACACACATAGTGAACCAGAGCACCTCACTCTCAAAGACACATGTAGTGAACCAGAGCGCCTCACTCTCAAAGACACACATAGTGAACCAGAGCGCCTCACTCTCAAAGACACACATAGTGAACCAGAGCACCTCACTCTCAAAGACACACATAGTGAACCAGAACGCCTCACTCTCAAAGACACACATAGTGAACCAGAGCGCCTCACTCTCAAAGACACACATAGTGAACCAGAGCACCTCACTCTCAAAGACACACATAGTGAACCAGAGAGCCTCACTCTCCAAGACACACAGTGAACCAGAGCACCTCACTCTCAAAGACACACATAGTGAACCAGAGCGCCTCACTCTCAAAGACACATGTAGTGAACCAGAGCGCCTCACTCTCAAAGACACACATAGTGAACCAGAGCACCTCACTCTCAAAGACACACATAGTGAACCAGAGCACCTCACTCTCAAAGACACACATAGTGAACCAGAGCACCTCACTCTCAAAGACACATGTAGTGAACCAGAGCGCCTCACTCTCAAAGACACACATAGTGAACCAGAGCACCTCACTCTCAAAGACACATGTAGTCAACCAGAGCGCCTCACTCTCAAAGACACATGTAGTCAACCAGAGCGCTTCAACGTCAAAGACATTCATAGTGAACCAGAGCACCTCACTCTCAAAGACACACATAGTGAACCAGAGCACCTCACTCTCAAAGACACACATAGTGAACCAGAGCACCTCACTCTCAAAGACACACATAGTGAACCAGAGCACCTCACTCTCAAAGACACACATAGTGAACCAGAGCACCTCACTCTCAAAGACACACATAGTGAACCAGAGCACCTCACTCTCAAAGACACATGTAGTGAACCAGAGCGCCTCACTCTCAAAGACACACATAGTGAACCAGAGCGCCTCACTCTCAAAGACACATGTAGTCAACCAGAGCGCCTCACTCTCAAAGACACATGTAGTCAACCAGAGCGCTTCAACGTCAAAGACATTCATAGTGAACCAGAGCACCTCACTCTCAAAGACACACATAGTGAACCAGAGCACCTCACTCTCAAAGACACACATAGTGAACCAGAGCACCTCACTCTCAAAGACACACATAGTGAACCAGAGCACCTCACTCTCAAAGACACACATAGTGAACCAGAGCACCTCACTCTCAAAGACACACATAGTGAACCAGAGCACCTCACTCTCAAAGACACATGTAGTCAACCAGAGCGCCTCACTCTCAAAGACACATGTAGTCAACCAGAGCGATTCAACGTCAAAGACATTCATAGTGAACCAGAGCACCTCACTCTCAAAGACACACATAGTGAACCAGAGCACCTCACTCTCAAAGACACACATAGTGAACCAGAGCACCTCACTCTCAAAGACACACATAGTGAACCAGAGCACCTCACTCTCAAAGACACATGTAGTGAACCAGAGCGCCTCACTCTCAAAGACACACATAGTGAACCAGAGCACCTCACTCTCAAAGACACATGTAGTCAACCAGAGCGCCTCACTCTCAAAGACACATGTAGTCAACCAGAGCGCTTCAACGTCAAAGACATTCATAGTGAACCAGAGCACCTCACTCTCAAAGACACACATAGTGAACCAGAGCACCTCACTCTCAAAGACACACATAGTGAACCAGAGCACCTCACTCTCAAAGACACACATAGTGAACCAGAGCACCTCACTCTCAAAGACACACATAGTGAACCAGAGCACCTCACTCTCAAAGACACATGTAGTGAACCAGAGCGCTTCAACGTCAAAGACATTCATAGTGAACCAGAGCGCCTCACTCTAAAAGACACACATAGTGTACCAGAACGCCACACTCTGATAGACACACATAGTGAACCAGAGCACCTTACTCTCAAAGACACACATAGTGTACCAGAACGCCACACTCTGATAGACACACATAGTGAACCAGAGCGCCTTACTCTCAAAGACACACATAGTGTACCAGAACGCCACACTCTGATAGACACACATAGTGAACCAGAGCGCCTTACTCTCAAATACACACATAGTGAACCAGAGCGCCTCACTCTCAAAGACACACATAGTGAACCAGAGCGCTTCACTCTGATAGACACACAAACTGAACCAGAGCGCATCACTCTCAAAGACACACAAACTGAACCAGAGCGCATCACTCTCAAAGACACACATAGTGAACCAGAGCGCCTCACTCTCAAAGACACACATAGTGTACCAGAACGCCACACTCTGACAGACACACATAGTGAACCAGAGCGCCTTACTCTCAAATACACACATAGTGAACCAGAGCGCCTCACTCTCAAAGACACACATAGTGAACCAGAGCGCCTCACTCTGATAGACACACAAACTGAACCAGAGCGCATCACTCTCAAAGACACACATAGTGAACCAGAGCGCCTCACTCTGAAAGACACACATAGTGAACCAGAGCGCCTCACTCTCAAAGACACACAAACTGAACCAGAGCGCATCACTCTCAAAGACACACAAACTGAACCAGAGCGCATCACTCTCAAAGACACACATAGTGTACCAGAGCACCTCACTCTCAAAGACACACATAGTGAACCAGAGCGCCTCACTCTCAAAGACACACATAGTGAACCAGAGCACCTCACTCTCAAAGACACACATAGTGAACCAGAGCACCTCACTCTCAAAGACACATGTAGTGAACCAGAGCGCTTCAACGTCAAAGACATTCATAGTGAACCAGAGCGCCTCACTCTAAAAGACACACATAGTGTACCAGAACGCCACACTCTGATAGACACACATAGTGAACCAGAGCACCTTACTCTCAAAGACACACATAGTGTACCAGAACGCCACACTCTGATAGACACACATAGTGAACCAGAGCGCCTTACTCTCAAAGACACACATAGTGTACCAGAACGCCACACTCTGATAGACACACATAGTGAACCAGAGCGCCTTACTCTCAAATACACACATAGTGAACCAGAGCGCCTCACTCTCAAAGACACACATAGTGAACCAGAGCGCTTCACTCTGATAGACACACAAACTGAACCAGAGCGCATCACTCTCAAAGACACACAAACTGAACCAGAGCGCATCACTCTCAAAGACACACATAGTGAACCAGAGCGCCTCACTCTCAAAGACACACATAGTGTACCAGAACGCCACACTCTGACAGACACACATAGTGAACCAGAGCGCCTTACTCTCAAATACACACATAGTGAACCAGAGCGCCTCACTCTCAAAGACACACATAGTGAACCAGAGCGCCTCACTCTGATAGACACACAAACTGAACCAGAGCGCATCACTCTCAAAGACACACATAGTGAACCAGAGCGCCTCACTCTCAAAGACACACATAGTGTACCAGAACGCCACACTCTGACAGACACACATAGTGAACCAGAGCGCCTTACTCTCAAATACACACATAGTGAACCAGAGCGCCTCACTCTCAAAGACACACATAGTGAACCAGAGCGCCTCACTCTGATAGACACACAAACTGAACCAGAGCGCATCACTCTCAAAGACACACATAGTGAACCAGAGCGCCTCACTCTGAAAGACACACATAGTGAACCAGAGCGCCTCACTCTCAAAGACACACATAGTGAACCAGAGCGCCTCACTCTCAAAGACACACATAGTGAACCAGAGTGCCTCACTCTCAAAGACACACATACTGAACCAGAGCGCCTCACTTTCAAAGACACACATAGTGAACCAGAGCACCTCACTCTCAAAGACACACATAGTGAACCAGAGCGCCTCACTCTCAAAGACACACATAGTGTACCAGAGCGCCTCACTCTCAAATACACACATAGTGAACCAGAACGCCTCACAGTGAAAGACACACATAGTGAACCAGAGCGCCTCACTCTCAAAGACACACATAGTGAACCAGAGCGCGTCACTCTCAAAGACACACATAGTGAACCAGAGCGCCTCACTCTCAAAGACACACATACTGAACCAGAGCGCCTCACTTTCAAAGACACACATAGTGAACCAGAGCGCCTCACTCTCAAAGACACACATAGTGTACCAGAGCGCCTCACTCTCAAATACACACATAGTGAACCAGAACGCCTCACTCTCAAAGGCACACATAGTGAACCAGAGCGCCTCACTCTGAAAGACACACATAGTGAACCAGAGTGCCTCACTCTCAAATACACACATAGTGAACCAGAACGCCTCACACACAAAGACACACACACTGAACCAGAACACTACACTCTCATAGATACACAGTGAACCAGCGCAACTCACAGAATAGATACTCAGAGGTACTCCGAGGGCCTGCGCGTACAAACACCCACAGTTAAGAAAGCCAGAGTACCTCATTCATTCAGTCACAGAAGAGGATGAGCTTGTTCTCGCGCCCTGAAGGCTCGTGGCCCAGAAGCAGAGCTCTACGCAGCAGGCGCCAGGACGTGCTGTGTGTGCTGGAGGAGCAGGGCCCTGGCAGAGATGCCCTGACAGATGGTACTCAGCAGGGCGGTGTGGCAGGGTGGCAGGATGCCAGGGTCCTTCTGCTCACAGAAGGGATTTCCTGGATTTGCGCGGTGTCTGGCACGCTCCGGGCGCCTCCCGTCCGGGCACCCTGCCACGTGCCCTCCTTTCGGCGACAGTGCGACACTCTCAGAGCTGTCCTTCCATGCAGAATGGTTTATTGTCGCTGTGTGTCCTATTGATAAATTGACGAGTTTGGGCAAGGGGGTAGATAATCCTCAGCGGGTTGTTTGGGGCCCCTGCTAAGGAGAATATTGTCAATATTAATAAACAAGGACCTATAAGACTTACGGGGACTTTATAAGTGGCACTGTGCCCTGTCTGTGACTGCCTGTTGGAATCCATGTGCAGAATCTGCATTTTTGTTGCTTTTTCTTTCCTACCTGAATGTTGTTGACTCCCAGTAGAGTCTGAAATGTCCCTTTCACGCGGCAGACATGTTCCGTGCCTTGAACGCCCAACTGCATGTGTATCTGGTGTCCAAGTGCTCATTCTGAACCTAGTGACATGATAATCTAAGCGTTTGCACAGAGGGTTATCGCATCGGCCTGGTCAGAGCTGTATCTCCCTCGCCCGGTCAGGTCTGCCTCCACAGGGGTTATCGCATCGACCTGATCGGAGCGTTATCTGCCTGGCCTGGTCAGGTCTGCATCCACAGGGGTTATCGCATCGACCTGATCGGAGCGGTATCTGCCTGGCCTGGTCAGGTCTGCATCCACAGGGATTATCGCATCGACCTGATTGGAGCTGTATCTCCCTGGCCTGGTCAGGTTTGAATCCACAGGGGTTATCGCATCGACCTGATCGGAGCTGTATCTGCCTGGCCCGGTCAGGTCTGCATCCACAGGGGTTATCGCATCGACCTGATCGGAGCTGTATCTGCCTGGCCTGGTCAGGTTTGCATCCACAGGGGTTATCGCATCGACCTGATCGGAGCGGTATCTGCCTGGCCTGGTCAGGTTTGCATCCACAGGGGTTATCGCATCGACCTGATCGGAGCGGTATCTGCCTGGCCTGGTCAGGTCTGCATCCACAGGGATTACCGCATCGACCTGATTGGAGCTGTATCTCCCTGGCCTGGTAAGGTTTGCATCCACAGGGGTTATCGCATCGACCTGATCGGAGCGGTATCTGCCTGGCCTGGTCAGGTTTGTATCCACAGGGGTTATCGCATCGACCTGATCGGAGTGGTATCTGCCTGGCCTGGTCAGGTCTGCATCCACAGGGATTATCGCATCGACCTGATTGGAGCTGTTTCTCCCTGGCCTGGTCAGGTTTGAATCCACAGGGGTTATCGCATCGACCTGATCGGAGCTGTATCTGCCTGGCCCGGTCAGGTCTGCATCCACAGGGGTTATCGCATCGACCTGATCGGAGCTGTATCTGCCTGGCCTGGTCAGGTTTGCATCCACAGGGGTTATCGCATCGACCTGATCAGAGCTGTATCTCCCTGGCCCGGTCATGTCTGCATCCACAGGGGTTATCGCATCGACCTGATCGGAGCTGTATCTGGCTGGCCTGGTCAGGTTTGCATCCACAGGGGTTATCGCATCGACTTGATCGGAGCTGTATCTGCCTGGCCTGGTCAGGTCTGCATCCACAGGGGTTATCGCATCAACCTGATCGGAGCTGTATCTGCCTGGCCTGGTCAGGTCTGCATCCACAGGGGTTATCGCATCGACCTGATCGGAGCTGTGTCTCCCTCGCCCGGTCAGGTCTGCATCCACAAGGGTTATTGCATCTTACTGATCGGAGCTGTATCTGCCTGGCCCGGTCAGGTCGCATCCACAGGGGTTATCGCATCAACCTGATCGGAGCTGTATCTGCCTGGCCTGGTCAGGTCTGCATCCACAGAGGTTAACGCATCGACCTGATCAAGGCTGTAACTGCCTGGCCTAGTCAAGTCTGCATCCACAGGGGTTTTCGCATCGACCTGATCGGAGCTGTGTCAGCCTGGCCCGGTCAAGTCTGCATCTACAGGAGTTATCGCATCGACCTGATCGGTGCTGCATCGGCCTGGCCTGGTCAGGTTTGCATCCACAGGGGTTATCACATCGACCTGATCGGAGCTGTATCTGCCTAGCCCGGTCAGGTCTGCATCCACAGGGGTTATCACATCGACCTGATCGGAGCTGTATCTGCCTGGCCTGGTCAGGTTTGCATCCACAGGGGTTATCGCATCGACCTGATCGGAGCGGTATCTCCCTGGCCTGGTCAGGTTTGTGTCCACAGGGGTTATCGCATCGACCTGATCGGAGCTGTATCTGCCTGGCCAGGTCAGGTCTGCATCCACAGGGGTTATCGCATCGACCTGATCGGAGCTGTGTCAGCCTGGCCCGGTCAGGTCTGCATCCACAGTTGTTATCTCATTGACCTGATCGGAGCTGTGTCTCCCTGGCGTGGTCAGGTCTGCGCCCACAGGGGTTATTGCATCGACCTGATCGGAGCTGTATCTGCCTGGCCTGGTCAGGTCTACATCCACAGGAGTTATCGCATCGACCTGATCGGAGCTGTGTCAGCCTGGCCTGGTCAGGTCTGCATCCACAGGGGTTATCGCAACGACCAGTTTGGAGCTGTGTCTCTCTGGCGTGGTCAGGTCTGCCTTCACAGGGGTTATCGCAGCATTCTGATTAGAGCTGTGTCTGCCTGCATCGGCCCGGACAGAATCAACAGCTAAACCCCATCAGACCTGCAGGAGCCTTGCCCAAAACCTTCCTTTTGGTACCAGTTTCACTGCAATGTTCGACTCAGCCGGGCAGTCGCATGTACATAGAGTTGCTGAAACCAGGCCTAACCTGGACTGTCTTTGTTCCCTTTAACACCTTCTAGCGGGAATGCGGCGGGGCCATCCGATCCACGTGCCCCTGCTATACCACCAGGGATAAGAACTGAAGAAAACGATGAACTGAGTGCCCATTTGACTTGTGGGAAACATTTAGACTACACAGGAGCCTGATCTATGATTTTACCTGGCTACTGGGGGGGCTAGCTGTCAAGGACCCCATGTGGCACTAGCACAAGTGAGCTCTGTGAGTGTGGCACCAGAAGGGAGAATCATACCTAGGTTTGAAACATGGCACACGCCTTGTATACTAATTGTGTATTTAGTACAGCTGTATGAATAGAAACGACTCCCACTGAGCTGGACACTGAAGTTATTGTGTCTGTTTGTTGATTGTTGAGTGTTGAATAGAGCAACCTCATGCTACCTCCGGAGAAGCCTGTGACTGATCGCCCTTGCTACCCTGAGAGTCAAGTGCCACATGGGTTTTTCTTGGCTCAGTGTGCAGAGCCCTAGTGTGACGGTCCAGGACACCAGTGGCAAATGACTGCCGCGTTGAGACCTTGTAGCTGCTGTCTGCCTTGGCACGCCCCAGACCACTGAACGGGGTCTAACACTCTCTACACCCAACAACCTATAACCATCCATGTTGGGACATCAGCATATGTTAAACTGATGCACGGTAGAGAAATGTTTAATGACCAGGACTCTACAGAGCGCTGGTGACTGGGAGGAATATGTGCAAGGCAAAAGCAAGAGGGATTCAAGGGCGTAGGTACATACATGTCAATAGAACCGATTCAGACCCAATGATCTTTCAGCAAACAAATGGCTTTGTTTTCGCTGCCTCCCACTGAAAATTGCCTCTGCTTCACTATAACTCGATGGTACAAATATATTCTATGTTTCTCCAAAATCTCCTCCTTTGCAGTGCATGTCATGGGATTTGTGCTTGGTGGTCGTACTTATCCCAGTGATGCTGTGTGAGGCTGACATGTGCTTATGAACGTTCATACACAGGAAGGCACAGAAGAGGGCATTGGCAGGAGGACCTACAGGTGGGTGTGGCATCCTGTGGTTATATTAATTAACTGGTGTTTGGCACTACATAATGGCACACATCAGGCCTAGGGAGCAGTCATTAGAGAATTTTCCCTCCCAGCTGCGGCCCGTGCAGTAATCACAATTTTCTCTCATCATCGTCTGTCGAAACCCCCCCCCCCCCACGGGTCCCACTGCTCTTACCTGCACGGTCCGCGGCAGTGCTCGCCTCTCCCTTTATTGTCCAAGTCCAGGAGAGGTAGGTGAAGAAGGTGAGCAGAAATCCTGGGAAGAGGCCACATGGACAAAGCCCCTTCCCATCAGTGCTGTGCCACCTCCAGGGTTATCCTCAACGTACATTGTTTCATGTGTGAGTGGTGTCGTATAAGTCAATGCAGATATTAGGATTCTAACTACGACAACTACCCTGCTGCTCTGTGTGAACCCTCTCCAGTGGAAGGGCTGCCTCTGCGGGACCCCCCACTGAGCAGAGGATACTCCTCTTCCTCAGCTGCCCAGGCAGACTCACAGCGACCAGTGCCATGAGCTGTATCCCCTGCCCCGCCCCATCTCCTTTCACTGTGCGGTACTTCAGATGTGGTGGCACAGAATTCCCCCTGACTGGTGGTGAGGATCATCGCGCTGGCTCCAGAGCTCCTGTGAATATGATTGGGATGAAATTCTGTGTAGATAATTCCAGGCTCTTATTGGGTGAATTCATCCCGTTGATCAATTAAATCCAATCCTGTAGATTTCACACAGGGGTGGACTGGTAACCCAGGGCAGTGCTGGTCATTTTGTAGATTCACCCCCCTCTGCCCCAGAGAGGGGAGTAGAGGGGGGTGCAAGTGTGAGGCCCTTCTGCTTTTGTTACTGGAGGCCGATATTGCAGCAGTGCTGAAAAACTGGCCTGCAGTGACAAAGAAACGGCCCCACAGCTTCAAGACGGGTTCACATCCTTCCTGCCTCCTGGCAAAGGTCCAAAGCCCACTACGGCCAGCCCGGCCCTGATTTTTTATCTGTCTGGCCTGAATTTTTAGAAGGTGAAAGGCCTAAATTCCTCACTCTAGTTGGCTCTATAACTGGATATGGTAAGGTAAAGCTCTATTTGATGGAGCGGTGTGATGTAACAAAACTTGAGGGGGCTGTCCTGAAAAATACTTGGCCAGGGTCCCCCATGCTCCAGACGAGTCAGGACCTCTCAGACCAGGGGCCCGCTGCTTGTGCACAGTGCCAAAAGGCCCACCCTGGAACTCCAGGCCCCAGCGCAGTGGGGGCTGCCGACGCGATTGTAACGCCACTGTGTCAACCTCCTAAGGGTTTTGTTGCGTCTCAGTTGGACCTGTGCAACAAATCACAACACAAATTACAATATAAACAGTAAAGCACATTAGACTTTACAGTGGACACGAGACAAGAATGTAGAATGCGACCATGAAGGGTTGTTTGTGGTTTGAATCCGTTCAGAAGGCAGACAGATGATTCGAATCAGTCAGTCATTCAGATGGAAGAGGAAAATGATGCTCAGACTAAAATGCAGTTAATAAAATACCAGAATAAGTTATAGTCCCACTCAAATCGTATGTCATAAATCAAAGGTCAGACAAACCAAATGTCGCCACCTGAAGGTCCGAAAGAGTGAGCCCACGACCCTCGGGAATGGGCTTCTTTTATAATGGAAAATATGATAACATCCATCCATGTATACTAGAATCACACGAACAGGACCAGTCGTGTTACAGGGAGACCGGACAGTGTCTGAAATCCCATTATTCGGCGCTATCCCACAGATCACAGACTGCAGCGCCCTCCCTGGAGCTCTCCAGGCGCCTCAAGGGTCAGTACAAACACTGCTACATTCATTCAAGGCCGAGCTCGGCTCCCCATGGGAATCACACCGCAGTCCCAGGAGCTGAGGCCTTGAAACACTTCATTATCAGTGGAAGAGTGAGGTGCAGAGCCCTAAAGAAAGGAAACACCCGTCGGTGCCTGGGAGACTGGCTTACACCTCAGAGCGGTGTTTATAAAGTTGCAAGTAAACGAGTCGTCTATGTGAGTGAAATAGAAAAGCAACCACGACAGCACTGAGAGATTCTTCCACTTGAAATCGAGGCCCACATTTACAAATGTAAACATGAATTAAATGTACTCAATGTGTCTGTTATCTATGGAGTTAATAGTATAAAACCCTACACGCTTCACCGTCAGGAATTCTAGTACAGTCTGGCACGTCTGTGGCTCGATAATGTAATTAACTTAATGTTAATTGGATTATGTTAACTCCACTATCTTGCCCTGACTGTGCATGAAAGCTAGGCCCTCTTGGGGGGGGGGGGGGGGGGGAGCAGGGGTGAGAGACTGGGCAGCGCCTGCCTGAGAGAGTGCTAGGAAGCCCCTCCATACATTCCTTTTAAGAGAATTGTCAGGGGTCCAAGCTATGAATGCGCCTTATTGCAATGATCATAAAACCAAATGCACTGCTCGGCCCCTCACAGTGCGCCTAGAAGCTGCAGTGCTAGGTTTTCTGTTTATCCCTCTGGTGCTCTGCACGTGGAAGAAGCAGGGGACACTTGCACGTTTCCAAATTCACTTGATCCATCCCACCCCCTACTTGTCACCGTGCCATTGAGGAAAGCCCCCTGACCTCACACTTGGAGGAGCTGAGCTGTGCGGTCCCTCAGTGAATGTATGTCACAAGGTGTAGGGGAAGGTAGGCCACGTGCCTGTGCATTGAGACAGACTCGCTCCGCAGTGTGCAAATGCTACTTTCATGCAACAGGGCTGTGCTTGCAAACTGCACACACCTCTCGGTGCACCCTAAGCTCAGGTACTCACTCACTGCTGCAGAACACACACCATCCCTCACTCGCCGTACGTTTGCACCCTCTTGAACCCACCGGCCGTCCCTTTTCAGAACTCCTGTGTAACACAGGCTGTCCTACTCTCAGACCACGACCAGTACCTGTCTGCCTTCCATTCTTCCATTCTTCTCTGGTTGTATGTGATCTCTTTGATTGCATATCAACTGGAGCTTACCAGGTCACCCACCACCCTCCCCTCAGCCCCCGATGCCCCATCCCATACTGGCATGTCTGCCAAGGAGTCCTGATTCAGGTGGAAACAAGGAAAGTACCGCCCATTCGCGTCTAGTATTCGAAGGCGTGGACCTTGGAGTGATAAAGTAATACCACACCTAAACACAGACTCCTTGATAGACAAGCAAAGACCCTCAGTGAGAATAATCCGTAAGACTGTATTTACCGCCAGGCTAGGAGGCCACAGAGGCATCAAAAACCACACATGGCCAAAAAGAATTCTGTTTCTATCTCTATCATGAATAACTCTCCATTCCCCATCACAACAGTAACTCAAGTCTTGTGGTCCTTAGCAATTATTATAAACAGTTCTGATTCATATATTTTGCACTACCCTTTTGACCTAAACTTGCTGTCTTTTACATCTGATTTTTAAGCTTTTTTCATTCAACCACTGGTTCCCTTAGGCTCAGAGCCAGGGGGCACCTCGATCTTAACTCCACTCAACAGCAAAAGGGATGACTCTCCATGCGGGAAAGTGACCACAGCGGTCACTAGTTTTTAAAATGTTTTATAAACCATCCCTTTGGCCACAGTAGACACGAGATCGTGGGGGACAGCGCTTTGGTAATCAATCAGGCTCCCCATCAAGAGGTATGAGCATCAACGTTCTAGGTAAATCTCTGCCTATGTGAACTGAGAGTCCTGACCTTTTATATCTCTCAACCTAGAACATCTCCCCTTTTACTCATCCAAGCCTCATTTTACTACTAAGATCTCCCAAACAACACGTTCTAGACTCTTCCCTCTTCCCTTCCTCCATTATGCTATTTGATCCAACTAACAGACTCACATCCACCGCTCAAATTAACTCATATTTCCCAATACGAATCCCCCACTAATCCTTTTTGGGCTCCAGAGTACCGTACTACTAGCCAAAAAGTGATGCAACACCTCAGGGGTTGTAAGTGCTTTATAAATATAATACCAATACAACATGTAATAAACGTAGCTTACCTTCCCGCCTGCCGTAACCTTCACAAGTCCGCTTATCTGTTGTGAGTGTCTTCAAAAGACACACTTCGATTTACCAGCACACGTCATGTTCTGTTTGCGGTGACAGCACTAGTGGTGTTGTGTATGTTGGCTGGTAATGCGGCCAGCACCAGGAGGAATTTCACTCGGACACAGTGAGATGAGTTGTGAAGGCAAGTGCAGACACGAGCAAAGTGTTTGGGTGAACATGACTGTTTGCACCTTTTGTTGGATACTATAGGAAGGTGGCCAAGGTTCAAGACGTTCCCGTAGACGGCTGCCATGTAGGTTTTCCTTCTTATTTCTTGAACACTACATCACACAAAGATGAAGGAATACGACCAGGGCAAGCAGAGGGGGTTTCTATGGTTTTGAAAAATGCTCCTTGACTGACAGGCCAGAACAGGAAGGGCAGAAACATCTTCACCAACACTTTAGTGAGAAGGGGGGGAAGGTTTCCAAAATAAAATATCTATCACTTCAAACTACGTTTTTAACCTGTATTAGCAGGATAACCAGTATTTTCCCACCTAATGATGTTACAAACTACACAGACCCTAAAAACAAACAAAGTTCAAATAGACTAGTGGCATGTGAGAAAGAACTCATACATAAATAACCACTAAAAATAAAAATAGAAAAAAGATTTCAAGGTGTGCCCACTTCACAGCAAGATTCATTTCAGGTGAGAAGAAACTCCGACGATGAAGCATAACACCTACTGTGGGTGACGCTTCAATGTCCCATTTTCTGTATTTACAGCCCAGAGGATTTGCTCAGTAATGTAACACCAACTGGTGCTGCACAAGTTACACGCCTTTATGTATTCTGCCTGATTCACAAAGCCATTTGCACCTGTAAAATTTGAATTTTCGTTCACAATATGTTATATTATGTAGTTATGTTACCCTGATTTGTAGAGTGCATGGCTACCCAAATACAGGCTTCCCAGCGCTAGCAGAGTTAGTAACGACGAGGTGTGTAGTGACTAACTGAACAGATGTGTCTTCAATTGCTTTCTAAAACTCACGAGATTGCAGTTTGCTCTCATATGTATGGGGAGGGAGTTCCAGAGCTTGGATGCCAAGTATGCAAGGGACACTACGCATGAATTATAATGTAAATTTGTTTATGAAATAAAAAAACTAGTAAAATTATTTATTCACACATGTTATTACTCCTGTCAAGTGTAATAATATGCTAGGTACATTCCTTTCGGTGGGTTTTAGTGCGCCTTCCAGAGCAGGGATGACATGGAATACTTGGGAACACCTGTAAATTCATGAGTTTATGGATAATCAGACACTTCAGGATCTGTGCTTAATTTGAGCTGGAGGTTTCTAGTGCTTGGCACCAGCGCATGATTGGCTACATATGCACTTATGACCGTCTGCCACATGGTGGCACTGTCCCTCTGATTTAGAGAAGAGAACGAGCACAGCAATAATTGTGTACTGATTCAATATATTTTTTAAATGACAAATGCCTGCGCCCCAAGCCATTCTTATAGTTTTGGGGGCCTGGAATAGTGTTAATGGTCACACTCGCAGGAGTGTGTTGGTTACTAGCTGTACTGTACTTTTTTTTTCTTTTCTCAAAGTAAGCACTGCCCCAATTCTTAGCACCCTGGGAAGAAACCAAGATTTATAGAACAGGAATGAGTCACGTTCCTGGCTGTTTCCTGGATGGGACTGGGAAGGAACCCGCTGTCACCACCAGAAGAGGCGGAGGCAGCGGATAGGAGGAGGGGTATCACCATGGTACTTACCCTGGGGGAAAAAACATAAGCCAACAACTGCACTAATGCAGATGCATTTTGGCATGCACAGTCGCACACTACATACGATTAAGAGTGCAGAACTGCCTCTATAAAGACAGAACTGAATCTTGGAAACAACTTTTTCCAGGATTGCTCCTTTAAACCCAAGAAAATCACCAGGAAGCCTGCCCCTGTCCGAGGTTTACCCGAGTAGCGCTAGAGTCCTTCGTGAATTCAAAAACTATGCAAATCTACGTCCACGCGTGGTGTTTAATCAGGATTTACATGTTTTCTGCAAGTCAGGTCTGTAGCTGTCTTCTTCTATTGGGAAGTCAGTTTATTGCTTCTTCCGTTCCAGTTACCATGAGTTACTGGAGTGGAAACGACGAACTGATTAAATATTCACCAGCTGTGTTAATTCCTCTTCCGGATTCTTTCGATGTGTTATTAATTTATGGCGTCTTAATTCCTGAAACGGAATGAACTTTTACCAGGAGTAGCTGGCAGCCTAGTCGACAGGGTGTGTCCAGGAGCTTACGTTTTGTTAGTGCAGCTGGTGCAGTGGCACCATGACCCACTGCCGAAAAATTTAGAGGCACTTTAATACTTAAAACAAAGTCATTGGGCCCCTTCGTTTCTTCTGTGAGAGCCCCCGCGGCTCTCGCCCGGCCGCCACTTTCAGTTGTATGATTATGCTAAAAAAGATCTCGTCCTCCCCCCCCCCCCCCTCTCTGCCTCCTCCCCCCCCCCCCCCCCCCCCCCCCGCACACACACACACACGCTCCCCTCCATTCCGCTGGGGCCTGAAGTCAGCCAGCGGCGCCCCCCCCCCCCCCCCCCTCCTGCTCCCTGGGCCTTTACCTTCTGCCTCGGTTGACCTTCACTTCTGACCACGAAGGCTTCTGAATCGATTGGGAACTTTATTAGCGTTCAGTGTTTTGGAGAAGCTCTGCGCTCCTTAAGACCTTAGCATTTCCGGTTTACAAAATAATAACGGTACATATTTGACAAAAGTACACATTTTATATAAGTACACATTTGATAAAAGAACACATCCTGTCTGTAACAGGTCAGTGTGTATGTACTATTAGGGCTCAGAGGCACTACCCTCTTCCTTTACTTTTGAATGTAAAAGTTTTGGCCCTGACTCTGCTTGTCTACTGGTGTGTTTTTCACCCCACCCCCGCCCCCCCCCGCATGTCGCCAGGCCCCAAGTACCGTTCTCTAACTTTGTTTTTTGTAGCCGTACCTCTATACTGAGGGTGTGGAATCGAAAACAGTTGAAAAGGACCCCCCACGCGTATGAAAAGTAAGGGGGGTTGTAATAAATCGTCAATCTGTTGACCATTGAGATTGAGGGCGGGTTGGGGGGGAAGGGGTCACAGTTTAAAGCAAGACCCCCAGATGTGCCAGTTTTCCACGTGCTCGTTTTATTAATGCACGTCGTAAAGATACCGTGACGTGGAGGAGGACAGGGCGGGGTGATGGGCTGGCATGCTCTTCAAAGTCAAGGGATCGCAGGTCCCTGTTCAGCCAATCAGGAGGCTTGACACTTGCCTGCAGGTGTGAACTCTACAGCAATTACAATGTACATGTCCATGTGCGTCACCACGTTTGCAGTGACTGGCAGCATGATAGGTGCTCTGAACCAGGGGAATTCAGGCGTGCAGGAGGTAGGTGAGGGCTGGGAGGTTGCTAGGCAACGGGATGCGGAGAAGCTTCAGTCTGGTCCCTAATATTAGCTTCAGAGAGAAAAGGAGGAGTGGGCTTCTAATGCAGCGCTGTGAAGCCTGCGGAGGAGTGAACCTGGAGCTATATATACATGAGCGACAGGAGACGAATCAGGGCACGCGTTGGTCACAGTAGGTTTGTACCGATAGGGTGTTGAGGACAGGAGGCAACCCAGGGCACGCGTTGGGTACAAGGCAGGGTCGGATTGGGACTGAAAATCGGCCCGGGCACACAAAAAAATCGGCCCCCATTTGCATAATGCTTTTTCCTCAAATCACTGCTTCAGCTTAATTGCATTAAAAAGAATGCCTCAGGTTTGAAGTTTTTTTTTCCCCAGCTTAAAACATGCCACAGGGCGTGTTGGCACACATCACGTCAGGCCCCGTCCCCTCCCTTCACCACTGTCTAAACACACCCTGTCATTGTTCTTAGTTGAGAGATTAAGTCCCCTTCCATCCTAAGGATCCCTAGGGTCAAACTAGCCCACTAGGTACCTCCAGTAACCACCACAGAGTTGCGTTGCAGAGAAGTGTATAAAGGGGCATGGCCTCTGAACACCTTTCTGCAACGCAGCTTGTAGGCGCATAAAGGAGATACCTGTTGGGCTATTTGGCCCTCAGGGACCCTTAGAATTGAAAGAGAATTAATTCCCCAACACGGTTAAGCACAGGAGGGCTGTATGGACAGACCACTGAGTATAAAAGGGCTGTATGGACAGAATGAGTACAGGAGGTCTGTAGTCCTAGACTGTTGAGGACAGGAGCTCTGCATTGAACTCCCCATCGCCTCATTGGTTTACCGATGCCCTGCGTCAGGAAAGATGCTGGACAGCGAATTACGACACAGCAGAAAAAGAGATGTATAAAACTGTCCTAATCCATTATAAAAACTTACTGAGGGCTGAAAAAAAGGATTTTCTTACTCAACAAATCGAGAAAGCTATAAACACTGCTACAGTTCAGGGTAGTAGACAAATTGGCATTGTTACTGGAGATCGAAGGAATTAAATGCGACCAAAATGTTAGCGATTCAGTCGCAGCAGCCTTTAAATCCAAAATGTTGGATATCTACGACGCTTTTGTAGCCACTTCCGATCACAGCCTCGCCAAATTTCTCATCTGCTCCGAATCTAAGAGGAACTATTTTTTTTAATTTCTCCCCAACCTCACCAGAGGTGGTAGAAACTGCACATAAAAGAAGCTAAATCTGGGTCGCCAGCTGACCCATGCCCACCGGCAGCTCTTAAGGAGATAGTGGAGGTGGTGAGCTCTGAACTTATAGAGATCGTCAACACCATGTCCAGCTCAGGCAAATTTCCATCTATATGGAAAGATTGCTTCATTCTCTCTCTGTTGAAGAAACCTAACCTAGATGTGTCCAATCAACTAATTATCGTCCTATATCCTGTCGCCTCTTCCGGCAAAAATAATTGAAAAAATTATTAATTAATAACTGTCCCACTTCATTCAGGATAATGATCTGCTTGACCACCCCAGTTCAGCTTTCGACAGGAGCACAGTACAGAACGGCACTGATCAACGCCACTGAGAAAATCGGGGCTGTGATGGACAGGGGGGCACTGCCGCCCTGGTCTCTTAGATTTACAAGCCGCATTCAATATTGTTGACCATAATCTTTTACAACAGCGGCTGGAATCGATGGAGGTCAAAGGAATGGCCTTGACCCTACTGTCCACCTTTCTCAAGGAAAGGAGAGTAACCGTTACAATGGACAGGTACCAATCCGAGCCATATGTTTTACCATGCGGAGTCCCTCAAGGATCCTCTTTGAGTCCAACTCTTTTTAACATATAAATCTCGAACTCGCCCCTTTGATCGGATAATTTGGCTTCTGCCTGACGTCCTGTGCTGACGACCCCCAGATAGTCGTGGCAGCAAACTGTCAACAAGGCTCACCCACCCAACAGTTTCAGAACTGTATGAGAGAAATACATTGATGACGGGGAACTCATTGCCTTAAGCTCAATGCTGAAAAGACTGAGGTTATAATCTTCGGTAACTTGCAACCTAGAAGGGACAATCTTTGGTGGCCGGCAGCAATGGGTGAAGCATCTAAATCAGTGCAAAAGGCAAAATATTTAGGAGTGTGGATTGACATCAAATTAGCACTATCACACCAGACAAATGCTATTGTCTCTGCCTCCCACTTTCTGATAAAGAAACTCAAGAAGATCTTGCCATACATCCCTGTGCATTCTAGAAAGATGGTGGTATCAGCACTAGTCCAGTCTAAACTGGATGAATGCAATGGGCTCTACCTAGGTATGCAGAAGCAATATAAAAAAAGCTTCAGACGGTTCAAAATACAGCTGCTCGGCTGTTGGGAAATATTCCTAAGTATGAATCAATATCAAAGGAGATTCGTAGACTCCACTGGCTCCCAGTGGCACAGCGAATCAAGTTTAAATCTCGTTGTTTGGCATACAAAGCTTTGAACAATACAGGACCTCTTTCTCTCAGAAATTTCTTTGCCCGGTACCAACTGTCCAGACAACTGCGCTCTACAGGTGTGAGTCTGATGAAAGTACCAAGAATACAATCCACAGGTTGGTGTGGCCGAAGTCTATCATACTGCACTGAAAAACTGTGGAACATGCTACCTGTTGAGCTTAGAGGAGCTACCTTCCTCACCCTTTTCAGGAAGAAGTTAAAAACATGGCTATTTCCGAATTAATCATCAGACTGGGTGTACTGCATTCATAGCGCTGAGATACCCTTGTGTATTTGCACTCTCAACAGGTTTCATTAACATAAACGTAGTGTAAAGTACAGTAGGTCTTTATGGACAGGCTGTTGAGCACAGGCAGTCTGACTGCAGACAGTCTGTACTCAACTACCTGACAATAGACGGGCTGCATTGACCCAGTGCTGAGTACAGGAGACTGTTATGGTCAGGCTGTTTGGTACAGATGGTCTGCACTGAGCGAGTGCTGAGTATAGGAGGTCTTTATGGTCAGGCTGTTGAGCACAGATGGTCAGCATTGAGCGAGTGCTGAGTATAGGAAGTCTTTATGGTCAGGCTGTGGAGCACAGACGGTCTGCACTGAGCGAGTGTTGAGTATAGTAGGTCTTTATGGACAGGCTGTGTATTGATCACGTGTTAACCCCAGAAGACCTTTGTGGTCGGCTGTTTGGTACAGATGGTCTGCATTGAGCGCGTGCTGAGTATAGGAGGTCTTTATGGTCCGGCTGCTGATCACAGACAGTCTGCACTGAGCGAGTGTTAAACACAGGAGACCTTTGTGGACAGGCTGTTGAGTACAGACGGTCTTCACTGAGTGAGTGCGGAGTATAGGAGGTCTTTATGGTCAGGCTGTTGAGTACAGACGGTCTGCACTGAGTAAGTGTTCAGTACAGGAGACCTTTATGGTCAGGCTGTTGAGTACAGACGGTCTGCACTGAGTAAGTGTTCAGTACAGGAGACCTTTATGGTCAGGCTGTTGAGTACAGACGGTCTGCACTGAGTAAGTGTTCAGTACAGGAGACCTTTATGGTGAGGCTGTTGAGTACAGACGGTCTGCATTGAGTTGAGTGCTGGGTATGGGTGGTCTTTATGGTCCGGCTGTGGAGTACAGATGGTCAGCATTGAGCGAGTGCTGAGTATAGGAGGTCTTTATGAACAGGCTGTTGAGCACGGCTGGTCTGCACTGAGTGAGTGAGTATAAGAGGCCTTTATTGTCAAACTGTTGCATACAAGAGGACTTTATGGCTAGAATGAGTACAATGAATCTGTACCGGACAGACCATTAAGTACATGATATGGTCTTGGACTACCAGTTGTGTACAGGTAGTGGGCCTGGACAAGCCATACGGTACATTAGAAGGTCAAGAATTGGCAGCAGTGTACAGGAGGTGGCACTGGTGAGACTGCGATGTTATGCTATTTTATGTCCGATTCATAACTCGCACGAATACTTGGAAGTGTCCTGACGTGAAAGCCAAGAAAGAAGAGATTAAGGGGCGTAGGCCAAAGCTGGGAAGTTACTTGAAAAGCAACGTTTTTAACTGGTTTTTAAACCGCCTGAGGTCGCCGATGTTCTGAAGCTCAAAGGGCAGGACATTCCAGGCCTTAACTGCTCTGACTGAGAGGGAGCTGCCTCCTGTTCTAACAAGACGGTTTCTAGGTATAACAGCGAGGCATTGCCCCATGGATCGCAGATGCCTAGGCAGTACATAAAAATCCAAACGTCTCCTCAAGTACAGGGGCCCGCTTTATAAAGAGCACCATGAGCAAGCGTAAGGGCCTTGAACAACACACGCTGATCTACCGGAAGCCAGTGAAACTCCCGTAGCATCTGTTTAGAGTTGGACCTACCAGGCATACCAAGTAGTGCTCTGGCAGTCGCGTTCTGAACGATCTGAAGCTTTTTTATCAGATAGGTAGGAAGTCCAATATAAAGGGCATAATCCAGACACGAAAGAATGAGAGAATGGGTCACCATTTCTTTAGCCGTTTTGGGTAGTAGCGGCAGAAATCTCTTGAAGAGTTTCAGTGTGCCAAATCACACTCCGGCAAATTTGTTAATCTGCGGTAAGAATCTGAGGTCCTCACTAAACCAGACCCCCAAATGTTTAACCGGACTCCCTATTGACTTAGGCAAGGGGTAGCCCACGGCCAAGGGTCTTCTCTAAAATGTGGAGGGAAGCACCCGTAGAGGAGCACCTCAGATTTACCCTTGTTGCATTCAAGTAGGGCCTGCGCTAACCACTTAAAAACTTCCGTAAGGCAGTTTTTGGCAGCATCCGGGGATAGATAGTTTTTCTTCCACTTGTAGAGGAGCTGGGTGTCATCAGCATAAGCTATGATCTTAGCACCCAGCTCCTCCGCCACATAGACAAGCGGCGTCATGTACACAATAAAAAGAAGGGGGGCTCATATTTGAGCCCTGGGAACACCTGTGGTCAAGCCTCTTGGTGTAGAGGAGAATGGAGGCAGCCAAACTTGCTGTGTTCTATTTGCCGTAAAGGATTCTATCCACTTCCACACCTGCCCAGAGATGCCGATGTTAGACAACTGAGCCAGAAGTTGGTGATGCAGTACCGTGTCAAATGCGGCAGAGAGGTCTAGTAACACCAGAGTCGCTCTGCCGTCCGAATCATGGCATTCTCTAATAGCCTCGGCCATCTCAACCAGGGCCGTTTCAGTTCTGTGTAGGGCCCTGAAGCCCGACTGGGCTTGGTGGAGGGTGCCAGAGGTATCAACAAACTCAGAAAGCTGCTTGTGGGCTGCCTTCTCATACACCTTCGCCACAGCTGGGAGAAGTAAGATTGGTCGGTAGCTAGCCAGGGTAGCAGGATTAAGTGAAAGTTTTTTTTAAGTTGGGGGAGGAGTTTTGCCTGTTTCCACTCTGAAGGAACCATAGCGGTTTGGAGTGACAGGTTGACAATGTTATTTACTTCAGGGCTTACTACCTCTGCCACTGCAGCCAACAACTGTAGGGTACGAGAGAAGTTCAGATACAGGCAGTAGTGTGAAGTAAGTGGCCCCAGACAGATGGCAAGGTACGATGGTAATCCTTGACAGACTGTAGAGTAGTGGTCAACAACAGAATTTTGGCCAGACTGTATTTGTTCTGGAATGATTGGGTGCAAGAGTTGCCCCTATAAGACCTATGGGGCCTCTGTACCACCTCCTTCCCCCACCCTCTCTCTGTCCTCCTGCCGTCTCATCCTCTGCACTGCAATCGAGCCCCACTGTATCACTCTCTACCTTCTGCACCGCCTTACCTCTCTGCATTTGCCGGGTGTGCCTTGCCACTTCTTGGGTGGATGCTCCCCACTGCAACACCCGGCCTGTCAGCCACACTGCCACAAGGATTCACTGGTGCCCACAACGCAAGCTGCAGCAACCTTCTCAGTTGTGTCCAAGTATTATTGTTGCTTTTCTTGCTGTTTAGTAAGTGTGCGCAGTGGAGTGTGGTGAAGTGAGGTAGGGTTCGGTGGTGTTGTGTGTCTGGCTGCATGTTGCTTATTCCGGATCTGTTCTAAAAGTTGCCTCATTGCTTCACATGAGCAACCTATTCTCTGTCTGGTACCTAAGCTTGTACATAAAGTCACTATCTGAAAGGAAATAGTTGTACTAGCCAGTGCTTGTTTGGTCACAAGGAGTGTGAGATTGCACTGTTTGTATGCACTACCACATCACGCTACTAGGTGCAGCATGCTTTGCCTCATGTAGCCACATACCCACAGCTGCCAAACACTGGATAATCTAGCCTCCTCTCTTTCCTGCCTTATCATTGGTTTCTGTGGATGCTACTTACCTTTCCTCCATTTCTATTGGCTGTAGCATATTTTACTGCATTTACCAATTCTAGTTCCACGTCTGCTTCTCTTATCAGTTTACCGCCACCAAAATACTATTTAGAAACTAGCAACAGGAGGGTACCCCTAAACCCAATTGAGACCTGAGTAAATAATATGTTTAACAAACAACACTGTCTCAACAGGTATTATTAGAGGGCAATTTTACTTTAAAGAAAGCATGCACAAAAGGGTTGCAAAGGGAGGGAGACAAAAATACTTACAACAATTACATGAAAGAATTAGTCTGTGTTGAACAGAAATAGCAAGATTAAGGATGGACAACATGGCAGCACTCGTTATAGTAAATGTACATGTAACCGGTACAGACTTGTGCACATTAGTGCTTGTGAAAAATAAAGTGAATGGCGCAAGAGACAAGTAAAAAAATATATACAGTGTTAAAATGGCGCAAGGAAAAGACATAAACACCATTGTCAATATGTACAGCGGACTCTTGGTGGTTCCCATACATTAGTACATATTTTAGGAATACAGTTAGTTTCATTGAACCACGAAGGTAGAGTCAAGAATTACGCTGAAGGGTCAACGGCGTTTCAACCTGTACATGAGGAACGGGGTAGTAGCTTGATACCAAAGGAGGGATTGGAGAGGGGTCAAGCAGAGTGCACAAGCTGAGACTGATAGACGCACATAATGCTCTTCAATGATTATAATCCCAGTGTTGTAAGACACGTGGGAACCCAAGGTGAGACAGAGGACTCACTGAATAAAGAGTGGTAACCAGGGGCAGATTAGTTTGAGTGAGGGCACGTCGGGTCAAATAAATCAAGTTAGCCATGGATAAGGCTTGGAGTAGAGGCGTCGTAAGCAGGCGTCGTGAGCAAGGCAAGCAATTCTGATAACTGTGGAAAAAAAGGGTGGGGGGGTATTTAATGGGAGAGGCCTGGGGAGTTATTGTGTCAATAGGCAGCACGAGGAGGATAGGGGAACTTACTTGTAGGTGCAGGAAGCGCTGGTGAAAGAGAAACGGAGGTCTGGTAAAATATTTTCAGATCCCTGAGGAGCCCAGGCAAACCGGCGTGTATCCGGAGTGGTGAAAGAGGAACGGAGGCTCGGAGAATCAAGCATTTGCAATGCAATAGGTCTCTCATTTGCAAGCGTTTGAGCTATTGGCCTTGTAAATGACAATGCCTTTCATTAATGTGTTTTGAAAACCTGCAAGCTGTGCATAAACACCTGGGTTGTACTTATAGTCATGGCTTAACACAAGTAAGGCATGCAGTTACCGATCCTTTTTTACCGCCAGCCTTGCTTCTCATAAGCACTGATTATAAGTACAACATGGGTGTTTATGCACCGCTTGCAGGTTTTCAAAACATAAGTAAAAGGCATTGTCGTTTACAATTCCAATAGCTCCCTCTCTCACAAATGTGAGACCTATTGCATTGCAAATGCTTGTTTGACTTGGAGAGAGGTGGCACCCAAAGACGTTTCCCTCAGTCTAGATGGGGTGCAGGAAGACAACATCCCGCCAGGATAGCATACCTTACCATACCATAGGACCAACCGGACGGCAGAGAATAAGCTATAATGTAGGTGAAATACCTTGACCCATTCTGAGATCATATCATCTTTTGGCAATAGTACAAGAGAAGTGCCTGAAAGGTTCATCTGACCCTCTGGACTCCAGAGTCCAAGTGGACATCAACGCTGGACCTCAACTCTAGCCAGAACCTGACGGCCTCTCCGACAGGTGGTGATACTAAGAGACAGGACCGGTCAACAGGAACTGGTCCAAGTGTAGCTCAAGGACCTCCATGTTTTGTTTAGAATGAAAGGAGATACCTGTAGAATTGTTCCAGCCACAGGCTTAGGTCCCCGATTGGGATCACATTATCCACTGGTTTACATAGTTTGCTCACTTAGTGTGCACACGCACATTAGTAAGTATAAATACATTGGTGTGGTATTTAGAGTCCACACTTTCGCAGTGCCACGCACCCACATGAAGACCGTGGAGAACGTGTCTGTTACATTCCCAGGGCGCTTGGATAATATGACCAACAGAGTTCCCAGGATCACACAGTGTGTACGCAGTGTAACCAGGAACCATCTAGAATAACAAGAAGCCACAAAGCCCTGACTGTTCTAAAGCACAATGGCTCTCTCGCTGGATACAATATGTCCTGGTCTGTAAACAACTGTGGCCCTACCTCTCACACTCCACGCTGAACTGGTGTTACAAGCCACTAAGGCGCGAGACACCTCCCAACCTCACACACAACACCAAACTCACTCTCTCTGCCTACGCCTCCCAACAGCACCGTCCCCGCCAAGCACCACAAACTGAGTAGCTGCTTGCACAAGCACTTGTGGGTGAGTAAAGCACTATACACCCCCTACAAGGCACTACAAGTTGTAACCCGTCCCCCATACCCAAACCTAGCCCTGTTATTCACCTGTAGGCAGAGTCAGATTTGGACTAAAAATAGGCCCAGGCAGCCCCAAAAAAGAGGCCCACATTTAAGGATCATGACTTTTCTCAAAACATTGCTTGGTTAGGCTGTAGGGCTTTAAAGCGTCCAGCGTCTGGCATACGCGCTACAAAAACTATTACCTAGAACTGGCACAGACTCAGAAAAACGCTGCTCGGTCAGAGGGATTGAGACACCCTAGAGGTCTGCCAGAAGAAGTGAGACTCCCCAGAGGACTGTCACAGGGAATCGAGATGCCCCAGGGGTCCGTTAGGAGGAGTGAGATGCCCCAGAGGTTTATTAAAGAGATTGCGACATCAGTGGGCTCTGTCAGGGGGAGCTACTCATCCCAGGGGCCTGTAAGTAGAACATGTTGTTAAAAACATAAAAATCTGCATCCCATGTCAAGCACTCTACTCCCCACAGGCAAAAAGTTGCGCTATATAAAACTGCAAACAATAAATAAGGAGCGCTAAGGTGTCCATTTTTTTTTTACAGAGTTTATATAGCACAAACTTTGCACGAATGAGGTATAAGAGCGCTTTACATAGTACCAGTTGCGTTACATGAGGGCACATTTATTAGGTCGAGCTATTTATAGCTCCGAACTATTGTTAGGGAAACAACACTCTTGAACAAGCGGATTCCTCCTAATGCATGTAATCCATTGAAACGTGACGCTTCGCCAGCGCGCGCTTGGCCTCTCTCACACCCCATATGCTCCTTCCCTCCCACTCGCTCCCCCTCCCCCCATGTCCAACACACAGCCTCGCACACCACCAGGCTCTTGAAGCGCGACGCTTCGCCAGCGCGCGCTTGACCTCACTCACACCCCATATGCTCACTCACCTGCTCCCCCGCCCCCCCACCCCCATCCAACCTGTTTATGTAATAAGATACATGGCACTGTTCACGGATGTTAAGTAAACATTCGCCAAGACCATGCTTCCTTCCAGCTCTGAATTGGCCGCATCTGCCGAGTGAAAGGCTACTTCAAATTCCTTGACCATTTAATCCTTGCTCTTAAGCCAAGACTGCTAGTGTGCGAATCAATGGACCTTTGCATCACACAAAGAAAGGTACACAGAGAAGAGCGCCGCCAACTTATTTTATATCAGCCTTGGAATTTTTATTTTACCATTGGAGCTGTGGCAATTTGCATGTCCAATTAAGAAGAATGCCTTTTCCTCCTTTTGCCCTTCCATGCCCCTTTCCATTTGTTTCTCAAAGTTTTTCTCATTCGCTTCCTCGACACAATCGTAATCTCCAAATTTGTATTTTCCCTCCTCTGTACATTATTTCTGCTCTGTTTCATTCATCACTTCCCCTCGTGTGAATGGTCATTGGCCTCGTTATTTTTTCCTGTGTTTGTTTATTTTTCTTTAGAAGATTAACGTCACGGGCCCCTTCAGCTCTATCTATCGCCCTCACTCTATCTATCTATCTATCTATCTATCTATCTATCTATCTATCTATCTATCTATCTATCTATCTATCTATCTATCTATCTATCTATCTATCACTCTATCTATCGCCCTCACTCAACCTATCTATCTATCGCATCACCGCAGCATCACTCAGTGGCACCACAGCATCACTCAGTGGCACCACAGCATCACTCAGTGGCACCACAGCATCACTCAGTGGCACCACAGCATCACTCAGTGGCACCACAGCATCACTCAGTGGTACCACAGCATCACTCAGTGGTACCACAGCATCACTCAGTGGTACCACAGCATCACTCAGTGGTACCACAGCATCACTCTAGAGCACCACAGCATCACTCAGGGGCACCACAGCATCACTATGTGCTACCACAGCATCAATCTATGCAACCATTCAATAACAACTGGTTCAAATGTGTTCTATCAATGTTTCAAGCTTTATTAAAAATGTCACAATAAGATGTTAATATTTCACTTCTGTTCTTGGTTTTTCATCACAATAAAATACACTGAACATAATCTTCACAAAATTTATTTTAAAAAGTTTAAGCTATTGCCATTATAAATTACAATAACTTTTATTTAAGTGTGAATTATTTGGAAAAATTAAAAGACAATGTTATTTGTAATATCAATATATCTAAGTCACGTAAATACAACACATAATGCATTATAAACGCTGTAGGTGTCATATTTGCGAAAGTTATAACTATTGGCATTATAAATGATAAAGCTATTTATTCCGCTATTTTCAAAACCAACACATAAATACAAAATTTGTCATTTTCAATACCAATAGCTCAAAGTTTCCTAATGGGAGACCTATTGCATTGCAAATGCTTATTTTTTTGTTAGGCACGGGGAGATTACGCGATTTACCCAGAATCACAGGATGTTGAGGGTCATTACCGAGACTCGAACCCAGTTCCTCGGATTGGAGGTCCATAGCGAGAGGCGTGCACAAAGAGGCAGTAGGGAGCAGATGGAGGGGCCTTGAACCGTGACGGAGGAGCGAAGGAACAGAGAAGGAAGGCTGGAGGGAGCCCTTGACTTCAAAGAGACATGTGTAGGGAGAGATGGGTGCACGGGTTGGAAGGGGGAGCAGAGCTCAGAGGTACAGTTAGGAGTGCAGATGCAAAGAAAGAATTCGGGGGCACAAGACACTTCAGCTAAGAGTGCGCAGGGGCATATAGATGGACCTGTAGAAGCCAAGAGATTGGGGTGGAGGGGCAGAGGGATCCGCATGCAGGGTAAAGAGGAGTGGATGGACAGATGGAGCGCTGCAGATGCCGAAAGAGGGCACGAGCAGGGGCAGCCTGCAGGGAACGCTCTGGGCGATACACAAAACAATACGAGAGAGAGTGCAGGAGCCGAAAGTAGGGTGCTGGGCAAGTATCAAGGTTCAGGGCCAATGTGCAGGTGCAGCAATAGAAGGGGATGCAATACAGGTAGTGATTTAAATGGGCAGGTGTCCAGAGGTACCGAATACCTGCACTTCTTTAACTGGAGAGGGAGAGTACTTGCACTTCTCGCCATGGGGGAAATACTTGTAGTGGGAGAGTCCCGGCACTTCTCAGCTTGGCGGCAGAACTTTTATTGGGAGAGTGTTAGTGTTTGGGGGCTGTATCAGAGGACAGACATGATAAAAGAGACGTGATCAAGGTTCTGCGAGAGAGGGGCCTGTGAGAGAGAGGGGTACGAAGAGACAGAGAGGGATGCCAAGCAAAGCTCATCCGGAGTAAAACTGAGGGAAAAAGAGACAGTCATAGGGAGAACCCCCCCCCCCCCCCCTCTGTAATAGTGAAGGAGAGGGGGTGAGGGGGACATTTTAATATAGCAGAAGGGCACATACATGTGTGCGAGGGATACAGAGACATGGGTAAACCGTTTGTACTGTGTAAATCATACTTGCACACCTCTATAAGAGTGAAACACGGTCCCGCAGATCTCTGTGGAGGGAGGAAAGAGGAACAGAGATCGCTAAGAGTTTTTGCCCAAGATCACTCTGCCGGTTTGAACGGCGCTGCAATTTCATGGCCCAATTAAAACAATACCTATGCCCTCGGTGCTCGTTCGTAACATCCAACCCCCTCTGCCCCCCGTGAGTACGCGCCTGTCTTTACTCATTGTACTGCTGCTCTGTTGACATCCTGAGCACTAGTGAAACTAGCCCCGCCCCCGGAGACCTCCCTTTGTCTGTACTCACTGTGCGCCTCCTGAGCGCCTATGACACTAGCCCTTGGTAGGCTGCAAAACCGAGCGCAGGGACCAAACCAGGTGCGGGGACACCACGCTCGGTATTAAATATAAAAAAAAATAATAATAATAAAGTGAGCATTGTGTCCTGAAGCGGGCGCTGCGCTGTGTATTAAAGTATGAGATTAAAAAAACAGAAAAGAAATGCAAATTAGGTTAGGAAGTGAGTAACCTAATTAGCATTTTGTTTTCTGCAGTCTCCATTACGGAAGCAGGCACCCCGTGCGTGCTGTGTCCCTTAATGAAATAAATAGTTCTGGGAACTGGTAATGAAAGCTTCCGAGTTGGGACACAGTAAAAGATCGAGTCCTCATGGGCAGTACCAAATGGTGACAGGGCGGTAAGAAGGAGGGACTAACAAGCCTCATGATGAATCGGAAGCCAGCATTTATCAAGGACAATGACACCAGCCGATGACAATTATAGGCAGGGCTTCCACTCCACTTCTAAAACATACCCTACTACAGCATGCCTCGCAGAGTGAGCAGTGAACGCGCTGCAACGCTACGCTCAACCTAAACAAGCATTTGCAATGCAATAGGTCTCGCAGTTGTTAGAGTTTGAGCCATTGGCATTGTAAATGGCACTGCCTTTTATTTAAGTTTTGGTTATTAAAACGTAAATAAAAGGGATTGTCAATTACAATGCCAATAGGTTAAACTCTCGCAAATGCGAGACATTGCAAATAACAATGCCTTTTAATTTATGTTTTCGTTTTTAAAACATAAATAAAAGGCAGTCATTTACAATGCCAATAGCTTAAACTCGCGTAAATGCGAGACCTATTGCATAGCAAATGCTTGTTTGTTGTTCTTTTTAAGTTATGTATGCTTGCAATAAAAATAAAAGATTTTTAAAAAAACACACCAGTTTCCAGGGCCAGACCGATTGGCGTTGCCAATGCTTGATTTAAAATGTAATTGATCTTCAAATCACCTTGAATTTTAAAAGCATTGTTTGAAATGTAAAAGGAGAAAATAATATTTAATTAAATATTGGAAACATAATACATAACATGAAGATATCAAGCGCTAACAGAATCAACTGCCTGATCTCCTAAGGAAAAAAAATGACAGCATGTATAATTTAATAATTATAATTTGCAAGCTGTTTCCTTCGTCTTCTTAAATTGTTTTGTGGCTTTATAAGTAAAATATCTGCATTAGACAGTGCTTATCAGTTTTCAATCCTTCCAAATTACACAGTATATAATTTAGACTACAAAGAATATGGCAATTGACCTTCAAAAGCAGGTTTATGGAGATAAAATGTACCACGCTAGTGATATGGCTATGTCTCTATAACGGATGAAAGAAGCATTGGCGGCCAAGCCACTAGATCTTGACTTTGGGACTTCTTGGATTGTGAATGTTTTTTGGCGATGCTGTGCAGCATGACAAAAAAAGAAATACAAAATAGCCTATGATGCAACTGCAACGTTGTTTTGTAGGCATGTGCATCACACACGCTTAGTCCTATAAATTATGCCGGCACCTTTTGTCTTATTTTGCGTTCCAAGTTGGATAGGTAAATAAAAAAAGCTGGTTTTAAACTTGTGAGAGATTCTTTAAGAGTTAGAGCTGAAGGCGAATCAAAGGTCTGGTGAACGTCTGACTGGGAGGGGCTACACTCCAGAGAAACCTCTTCGCATTAATATGGTCACACACTTCCCCTGGATGGACTACAGTAAGCAGCTCAGCTTTGTGAGAGGCCCTACCTCATTATTGTGTTGGTAAAGTGCACTGTTGGCCCCAAGGTTTATGATGGGCTTCTTTTAATGAGGAAATAACCCTCAACCGCGTTAGACGTATAGGTTACCCAACCACAATACCCAAAGGGGAAAATTTTTTGATTTTATTGCACATAATATATTTCCCTATATTTGGTCCCAAAAGCACACTGGCAAGTTCTGTAGAATGAATATTACACCGACAAAGCATGTATAACCGCAACACAGATGTACACACATCAGGTACACATCTCCTTGTAAAATCGGAACGTGTATATGGGCTATTAGATCTCCACAGATGGCTTCAGAACACCCAATCTATATTACACAGTAGGATCAGCACGCCACATAGACGCACAACGTAGAATTCCCTTGCAAAGCTAAGAATAGATAAAATATACGACTGTTCATTGGCATGAAACCTCTGCATATATCACACCAAGCGGTCACTACAATAATGTCTAAATTATAAAGTAGCATAAAAACACTGAAAACTCCTTATAAGGAAAGAAGGGATACCCTGTTACTAATGCATACAATAAAAGTGTCTCATTACACAACTGTCTGCTGCATACATTACATGGGTCTAGCTGGCCCCAATATGTTATTCTGTGACTGGCAGGTTCTGTATTACGCAACATAGTCTCTACGCGCCCCCGGGTATTTAAAACCATTCTGCCAAGTTAAGGCATAAGTCCCATATTACAACAGCTAATGCTGCATGTATTACATGACTCTATATCGAGTACCAACACGTTGTGTACGTTCTGCAAGCTGTATATTACACAACAGAACAGCAAATGCTCTCCAACAGACTAAATAGAGTATGATAATGTGATGCTACGTAGTCCAACTAAACTATATATGTATATACTCCTCTCCAGCTAGCTTTACATGCTGCCGAGCTTTGCATAGCGCTGTATTGTGCCAATTGGGCCTCGCAGCGCTGTTTAGGATCACACTGCAGCAGATGCCTCCTGTACACACAGCTTGAAATTAATGTGATGCAACAGGCATCTGGTGCATATATCAAACATGCGCGCATATCGTGAACTATAGAGACACTTCAGGTGTAAAATAAAATTTTAAAAATACCGTGCTCAGGCCCCAGTCGACCCTTTATAAATCAAAGCATCACAAATAATAACAAGGCAGCTGCAACTACAAACAAGCAATAATTCACTGTTGCGGCCCAGGGGCAAAAGCAGGAAGTCAGGCATCCTTGCCCATGACATGGGCGGGGCCTGTGATGCGACCAGAAAAGGTTGGTCGTGCTCGTTCACGCGGGGCTCCCATGAGGAAGGGAGAGCCCTGCGGTAGCGGTGAAAGTCTTCAGAAGTACAAGAGGTGGGGTGTGTTTCTGCAGGGCTCCCGTATGCTGAGGGAGCCCTTCAGAGCGTCGCATTGGAACCCTGAGCAGGCCGCCTAGAACAGTCTCTGCACAGCAGCCCGACATTAGAGGCGCGTGTAAGATGCGCCACCCTGGTTGAGTATGCACGTTTCCTCTGGGCGGGTGGGCGTGCCAGGGAGCCGGTTTTAGGAGGCGCGTGTATGGTGCGCGTTGACGGGGCACGTTTCCTCTGGGGGGGGGGGGCTTGGTCGTGCCAGGGAGCCAGTTTTAGGAGGCGCCACAGAGGCTTGCAAGGGAGACAGGAGATGGGCGCAGCACGTGAGTGTTCGTGGTGAACGCACGCGTTCACTGATCCGATCTGCAGTCTGCGCGTGCCCATCTCCTGTCCCCCTTGCAAGCCTTCGAAAGCAGACTCGACAACTATAGGTCTCGCATTGCGACACCGCTTCGCGCTGCGTCGCAGGTGCGAGACCTAAAAACCAGACAAGGCATTAACTGAATTGGCCGAAAAATTAATAGAAAGAGAATACTCTCAGGAAGCAATAGAGGGACCTGGCCAAGAAATCCTGTTCAAATAGCATAGCAGGGGGAGGCGTGGTGGGCCGTTTTAAGTGTGCATGTCTGTTTGGCCGGCTGTTTTAGGCCGGCCTAACAGACATGGGCACTTAAGTTTCTCCAACCTGGCTGTGTTGCACAGCCGGGTTGGAAAAACACCCTAGGCTCCAATGCACAGTCTGAGCGGCAAACGAAGCTGCTCAGACCAACCCCAGTGCTTCTCTCATGATGGAAATTGTATTCCCAGCATGAGAGAAGTGCTGGGATTTTGCATCTAGGAACCTGCGCAGTCGGAGTCGAGGATCCGAGGAGCGAAGCAAGCCGGCGGCTGTCGGAGCGGTAGGTAAGTGTAATTTTAATTATTTCTAAATGTCTGTTTAGTTTTGGTTGTATTTCCCCCACCTCCCCCCGCCCACCACTAAGCAATTATAGCAGCCACTACTGAGTACAATAGTCTTCTCCTAGAGTTTGCCAGAGGCAGTAACCAACATCAAAATCCTTCCCAACCAAGGTAATGTATAACACTTCATGTAACAAAATACATATCTGTAGGCTTTATGAGAAATAACAATATATCCTTGCATGTCTGGTGACTTTAACATATGCTTTTCACCATCAATATGTCAGGCCTACTGCATTTATCATAACTTTTCTTAAAAAATAGATCAGACCAATGACATCAGAAATATATGTTCTTAATGAACCAACCAACTGTTATCACAGGCTTGTAGCCGTAAAAAACTGAAGCCTCCCGTTCTGAGCACAGTCTTTCCCACAAGACAACTATCATGCATACAGTCATAATCTAACATAGCATATAAAATAACAGTGGGAGAACAAATGCTATCTTTCCTAACAGGGCTTACCAATGGCAGTGCAAATCTTCTATGCCATTGGTTTGTCTGTGAGGGTACCCAGCAGTAAAACCCTTGCCTGTTACGGTAATCTGTGACATTTGAAGACAAAATTGCCTATTGGTATGTTTTATTTCAGAGTAATAGCAATCCACCCTTACATGCCTATGTCATGTGTGCACTCCTGAAAGTTCAAGCTCAGGTAGCCATGCTGCTGCTATCTTAGGTGGTCGAATAAATAAACAAAATAATCACAGCGGCGTGGAGGGGAAGCACTTTTTTTCCTGTGGAAGCACAAAACTGAATCCCAATCACTACCAACATGTGGGTGCAGCCAAAGCCTCCTCCTGAAAGCTCTCTTGCAGGTTGATCACATTACATTTGGCGACTGCTGCGCTTTCAGGCCAGCCCGGAAAATGTATTGCAGTGAAATATAGGCTACTGCAAAACGGGGCTAAAGATAGTGTTTAAAGGCTAAAAGTGCTTTTAAAATATATACTTTTAGTAATATGCAATCAGCCTGTACCAACTGCACACCTTTTAAGGTGTCCACTAAAAGGCAGCATTTCCGAACTGGTAACACCTTTATAATACCTCTCAGAAAGAATAACTGTGTTTGTATTTCTTTTATGTAGGAGAGAGCCCTGTGGAGAAGGCTTGTTTGTTCCCTGCCTGTCTGACCCTTCTCTGGCTTCACAGTACAGGAGGCCAGCGCCATTAATGGGATTTTTAAACATACAAAAAGTATAGGACTGTTCTGACGAAATGAGGCTGTCGTTCCGTGAAGGTAAATCCTGCTCCGACCTGTGGTCTACAGACTCCTGCAGTTTCGGGACTCTGCGGGCTGCTATCACACCCATGCACGCTGTGCGTGTTGTTGTGGATCAAAGTTGGCGAGGGTTTATTAATAGCCCAGCCTGGTAGTGTGTGTGTGTTTAACGGATGGGGACGGGTTGGTAGCTGTTCCCTGGTGCTCGCCTATTAACTCTATTCAGTAAATCAAAGGCTAGAAGTGCAACCTGTCGACGCGTCTGACTTTACTGATAACAGGGCCCTCGGCGCCTGCTGGGATGATACACAACTATCTGCCACTCGAGAAGCACAGCATGAAAGTGAGGGGAATCTTCCCAAACACACCCTGTACCTCTGTAACACCGGGACATGGCGAAGCGGAAATGAACGAGTCACCCCTGACCCGCCCCATATCAACAATGCCCACAGGAGACCCGTTTACTTCCCGTTTACTAAACACTGTTAGTCGTACTGTGGTGAGATTAAATCAGTAGACATGGCGCAAGGCTACAACTCCCAGAATGTTTTAGGTTACTAGTTTATTAACTGAATGCCCAAGTCTAGACATGTAGCGTCTCCAGAACTGTGGGCCGTCAAGTCAGCATACCACTCGTTTTATGACCACAAAGTGCATTTATAATATAGCTGGCTGCATCCAGGCGCGCTCTCCTCGCAGCCCCCAGGATTGAGAGGGGCATGCGGGTGGGTGGGCATGTGTCCCTCGTCCTGGTGCTGCCAGCTCCCTGAACACGATCTGCAAGAACGTTAAATTGCTCCTTACTCAGATGGGCAGTGCCAGCCTCTGAACATGGGGCACAACAGCCAGATTATTATGTAACACATGTAATCCTTAGTACTAATGTTTTGCAACAGGTTCTTATGTAAAGCGCTCCGACACCTTCGGGTTCGCGCTATATAAAGTCGCATTAAATAAAAAATAAATTACACTGCGGACCACCAATGCCAGCTTCCCAGCCTGGCCTGGCCCACCAGATACGGATTTTCGGAGCACCGATCACATAATCGAGTCACACTGCACCCCACAACCCTCCTTAACTGCTTGCCAGGTACCACCGAGGCCACCGGGTGACACTACCCACCAGTGAGAGCTGCACATAAGGCCCTCGGTATCTGCGTCTCACGCTGCCAGCCATTGCCAACTTCTCAGGCCGCCACCGGTCCTCGAATCACATGGCTAACCATTGACCAGTGCCAGGTTCAGCCACCAGCCACTGCCAGCCTGTGACATTGCACTCTGAGGTGACCTACACATAATGCCCCTCTCACATGCGTCTCAGTGCCCGTGCCCGCTCCTAACACCAGTGCTAAACTCTCAAAGTGCCACCGGCTTCCTGCCTCTCAGACTGTTAGCATCTGATTACCCCTTACCCGCCCGCTCTCGCCGGTGAGAGGGGAGTGAAGCCTCAATACACCCCCAGCCCCTAGTCTCCGCAGCGCGTGTCGCTAGTACGGGCACGCTTCAAGGGAGCACTCAGTTTTGCAATAGCCCGCAGTGCAGTCACATGTTGCTCTCGTGTTGTTGAAACTTTGGAATGTGAACCCTCCTGCGCTTTGCACAAGGTGCATTCGAGGTACCAGCCAGCACATGGAGAACTTCTCGGGAGCACCATGAGCGACCACAAGCAACCAGGCGTCGGACAAGTTTTCTCCTTTTCTCACAAGAATGCTAGCCGTGCAAGCGTGGTACAGCCGCAGAGACGCCTAAAAGCACTTGTGTGCATCAGAGAACATGGATGAATACCAGTCCAGGACCTTAACCCGAACACAGCTGGGCGGCCAGTGGGCAGGGGTCCGGCTCTCACTGCCGGACAAGCAGAGTCTGCCACATATAATGCCGTGCCTCTGAAAGCCCGATGGGGATGGGACAAAGTTATATATATATATATATATATATATATATATATATACACACACACACACACACACACACACACTGGCCTCCGTCTCGCTTGCGGCTGACGACCCTGCCCTCTCCCCTCAGGTAACGGCCTCGTATGAAATCCCCGGGCCACACGTGTGTGACTGGTTTGGTCTCGACCCTGAAGGCATGTCAGGGGCATTGGTCTCTTGCAATCTGAATTTGAAGCCTGTCACGTGAGAGAGACCACCAGTATGCGTTAATCCCCCGAGGAATCTATGCATAACCCTCGCTGAGTGAGCCTGGCTCTGCTTGGGACGGAGAAAAACACCCACCAACCTGCACGTACTCCCGTACACCACCACTTAAGACAGCTACTGACCACCACCTTCTTGGCAATAGGTACTCACCGTCGCCGGGTTGTCTTCCTCCCTAGTTCCTATGTGCACTAGGATGAAGAAGATAAGCAGAGATGCAGCAAGCGCCACAGAGCCTTCAAGGAGCATCGCATGGCCATGGGCAGCGCCCCTTCCTTCGGGGATTGTCACCGGGTATGTTTCCTGTTCACAGCAATCCTAGGACGACAGATAAGAGCGCAACCACATGGTGAACAGGGCCCTGCCTGGCTCCTCTGTGGCGCAGCGAGTGGCACAACAGAACTTGGTCCGGCTGTTTCGCTTGAGCCGCTCCCTTCCCAGAGCGGGTGAGTGCACTACAAAAGAACGCCACACGGGGGCAGAGTTGCCCCATCACGAAGGAGCACGCCTATGGAAACTCGGCTACAGGGGCGATAACACCGCGGGGAGCATGGGATGTTTGAAGTCAGCCTACTGCCTCAGTGCCAGACTCGCCTCCTTCCCCAGGTGACCATCAACATTTAGAACATGTGCAGCACCGCGGCTAGGATTGCACAGCACCAGTTGCGCGTGCATTGAGAACCCATCAGCGCTGCTACTGCCTCATTTGTATGAGTCCTGGAGCTTGCACGGCTGCTGTCTACCTCCATCTGTCCTCTAAGTAAGGGAAGCTTGCACTGTTAGCCCAGGGTGTGCTTGTCTACGAGGAAGTGGGCGTTTACACGACTGGGAAAAGGTGTTTCCACTGCTCATGAAGACAAGCGAAGGATAACATTGTGAGCGTGCGAGCATGCACCTCAGTTGTATGGGCGCACACTCAAAGTTACGCTGAGCGCGTTCCCATGTGCCGTGAGCGTGCACATCGTACGTCTAGGGGAAACTCGTCATCGTGAAGCCAGCCGGAAGATTTGCGGTGTGTGAGTTAGCTCATGGAGAGCCCCGCCTGCTGCAGACCCTGAGCCGCTGACCCTACACACCTGAGGAGGAAAGCACCTGAGTAGAGCAGCGGGGGATTCCTGAATCACCCGGTGAGTAGGGGGGAGTGTAAACACTGTTTTTTGGTGCATCAGGCTAGCGAGACAGGAGATGGGCACTTCGAGTGTGAGGATGTGCGTGTGTAACTGTTTGTGTGTGCGCGTGAGTAGGTTGGGGGGGTGTGTGTGTATGCAGTGTGTGTGTATCTGCGTGTGTGTGTGTGCGCGCACAACAGAGAGGCATGGCTGACTTGGAGATGTGCACGGCTGGGGGGGGGGGTGCTGGCTGGCTTGCTATGCACGTTCACGATGTGCAATCGGCGCTCGTGCACCAGTCGAGCTCCCTTGAGGAGCATCTCCGCAACAATAGGTCGAGAGAGCTCGACCTAAAAAGCAGAGCCAAATCAGTGACGTCATGGTGGTGTGTAAATGCGATGATGTCGCCAAGATGGAAAAAATGGAAGTCAGAAAACGGCAGAAGGACAAGGAGGGCCGACTAAGCAGTGGAGCTTGGCTTTGGCAAAGGAGAGAGAGAGACAAGGAGGGGGCTGCAGCCTGTCATCTATGATATTAATAAAATAATTGATACAAGTAGTACAAAATATTTTAAGAAGAAAGGAAACATCATGAAGTAATTACATACATGATTTCAAGATAATTATTGTTAATTATACCATTGATCAGGCACGTAATATTGTACAGTTACATAGTGGTCAAGATAAATCAATTATATCAAACAGGCATTATGAATTGACATGTATTGTTGTAGTGTATTTCTAATAGAAGGTGTACAGTGCTCTGATACCCGTATGGGTCTTGTTCGCACTTTATAAAACTTTTCAAATAAATAAAATAAATAAATAAGAAGTCTGTGTGAAATATGGTGCAGTAGGTGAAAGACGTTTTTGAGAACACAGCAAAAACATTAATACATATCGTAGCAAATTAAAATACATGATTTAAAGTAACAATTCAAGAAATTATACTGTGAAAAGAGAAATCAAAATGGACACGTTTGTGTGTTGTTCAAATCGATGCTTTGGAATAATTTCCTCAGGACAATATGGTACATTTAATGAGAGGACGATCTAATTGGTTAGATAAGACAACCTAGACACAAAACGAATACTTTAGAGGGGAGTCATATGTACATTGAGGTCATTGCATACATGCGTTACAGGTTTGGTAGGAAAGCACAAGGTAGGGGCTGATCTTGATGTGTACCCGACACAGGGGACTGTAGGGACAAAGGGTAACTTTTACATGAACCCAAGTCTGAGAACATATCAGTGAGAAAGTCACAGATGTATTAAATGTTTATGGTATTATTCAATTCATCGAGGGTGTTGAGTCCCTGTTCCACTGAGTGCAGTGAGCAATCCAGCTGCATTCACATCTGTTCAGTAGTTGGTGAAGAATGCCAGCCCGAAGGGGTAGTGTCGGTTGGTCAATAACTTGCCATGTGAAACTTATTTTACTCTGGCCATTCTTAAGAAACTGTGTGTAACAAGGTAGGCGTTCTGTACTTTGCCCCGGATTCGTTTTTTGTGTTGTTGTGTTGGATGATTCGATCTTTGGTCATCTGTTTGGTTGGTACTATGTACATAAGATTGCAAGGGCATCGTATAGCATAGATCACGATGCTGGAACAGCAATAAGTGAACTTCTTGCGCTAATACAAATGTTCATTCACTTTAAAGTCTTTGGTGTTTGACGTCAAAGGACAGACTACACACCTCTGGCATTTATAATGTCCCAGAACAGGGGGCAGACCCCAATCAGATGATGTAATTAGGTTGGCATTGTCTTGTTTCTTGGGCCATGTAATGGCATGTACCAGATGCTCCGAAGTTTTGACCTCTTCTGTAAGAGAATAAGGATGGTTCTTTGAAAGTCTATAGGGTTTGTAAGGTGTTCCAATTTCTATTTATGATCTTGCTTACTTTGTTGCTGGATTGGCTGAAGGTAGCAACAAAGGGGATATGTTTATTCACTCGTTTCTCCTTAGGTATGAGTAAAGTTTCTCTGTGGGTGTACTAAGCACGTTTGCATGCTCTGGTAACCTAACCTCTGGGATAGCCTAACTACCGTTTAGAACTTAGGCGTCCTAATGGATAAGTCTCTGTCCTTCGAGCTTCATGCTAAGAAGGTCGCAGGTACCGGTTTCGGGCGCCAACGCTGTATTAAACCTATTCTGGGTTTTTTTAAGCCACCCACCCGCCCAGTCATAGTCTAGTCCCTGGTTCTTTCCCACCCTGACTACTGCAATGGTCTCCTGTTGGGGGACAATAAGTCAGTGGTTAATAGACTTCAGAGATCTCAGAACGCCGCAGCTCGAACCCTTTTTGCCCTCCCCAAACACTGTCATGTTTCTCATCTTCTTCACCGGCTTCACTGGCTTCCGGTGAAACAGCGAATTGAATTTAAAACTCTCTGCCTCACACATAAAATTCTACACGGCCAGGGACCCCATATACTACAAGATCTCTGCACACCCTATGTTCCCACCCGAACCCTACGCTCTGCTGATCTCCATCTTGCCCGCACCATCAGAGTGCGCAAAAGCAGAGCGGGTGGCCGCTCCTTCAGGTCCCTCGCCCCGGCCCTCTGGAATTCTATCCCCATTGAGGCATGCGCCACTCAAAACCACTGGCACTTCCGTAAATGCATCAAAACCTGGCTGTTTGCTTCTACTCTGGGGTCCAATTCTTAGGCCGCTTTGCTTTACTCTATCGCTATTTCTGTCTGGTTGTCTGAAAGCGCTGGGACGCCCCGTTGTTGGGGCAGCCATGTGCTATACAAGCTCACCTAACATAACATAACATAACTGTTAACACCCGTTTTGGTGGAACTATGCCTTCATAAAGGTGTGCCTTTTACTGTTGCAGCATTTGTATATTACAATTGAACACCCAGAGAGATTAAGTGATTTGCATAAAATCACAGGATGTTGCGCAGCGCCACTAAGACTCAAACTGGGATCTCCAGCTCTTGAGTCTGCAGCTCTGACCCCAGCGCCACATCCTCTCTACCCCTTGTTATCTGTTAGAGAGCTCTTTCCTTCTCCCAGATGATGACTGATGAAAACGGCTCTTTATTTGTTACATAGGTGAAATCAATGCATTACCGATGCTTCTTGGAAATGATTCTACTACTGAATATCGAGATGAGGATTATCGGGGTACAGGAATATCGAGGGGCAAACTATCGAACTCTAAGTGCATATAGGACAGTGTAGACTGCTATTTCCAGCTCCACATATACATACCTTGAAGATATATGCACCACGTAGGTAGATACGTGTGGAGTTAGGACTAGAAAATTGAAACTTACCTATCTGTTCTATTTCCATTTTGCCCTCAATATTCTGGCTTCATTATTTTGGGAACTCTCTATGATCCTTCTTGCCAGGGAAAAATGTAATAGCAAAAGGTTATTGAGGGACTTCTCAATTTAACCCCATCACCTTGTAATTATGCTGGGATACATTATATTCCATAGTTTACTCTCTATGCCACCACGGATGTTGACAACAATACACACATCAGCCATAGACCCATCCCTAAAACAGCCCAGCTCGAACATCTAGGCCATGTGACCTCTGAGGAGTCCCACAAACTACCCTGCTTTGCGTACCCCTGGTGGCTCTCTGTAGTGATTTGGTGAACAAAGAAACAATGGTGTGGATTGCCACCCAGACCTACCAGGGTGTTCGGTAGACTTCAAACCTTCCATGTATCACATTTGTTGTTTTCTCGGGGAGCATTCCTTGGTGACAGTCTAAGTGCCCCGGGGGTGCCCAGATGGCACCACTGCCGCTCACTGTACCACCAAGATTGAAGCTGCACCTCACTGAGGAGGCCCCATGAGATGAACTATTTGTTGTTGTTTATAGACTAATGCAATAAGTAAGTATTTCACAATTGGCTCTAAACCAGCCAATCTGAGTGCAGGTGCATTAGACTACATCGCGCAATCCTGGGCAAGGAAAGGGCATTTGCAGTCTGTTTGCGAGATGGCTATAACCGTTGAGCTGGTCAGCACAGCAGCAGCACTGCCACAATGTGTCCTCTCTGAGGTGGGACCCTGCTTGCAGACACATGTCCAATCAATACCTAGGTTCAAGTGGGCCCCCGGTCACTGATTGTCGAATTGCAACATACACATCAGTGGTGGCTGGTGACATTTGAAAGTACTGAGGTGTAAAGGCTTGGTATGACTTTCATGTAGTGAGCGACATGGCAAGCTTAATGGATAAACGTGGGGTCCAGGCTGGATCCTCCTCCAGAGAATTGTTTTTCAAAAAAGATTGGCAAAGGGTGCATTTTGAAGCACCTTAATGTCACTAAATCACTTTATAACTATAAAACAAGATCTACAAAGCAGTGGGAATATACGGTTTTGAAATATGAAACACTTGAAAAATAGCCCTATATCTTACTGTATCAATATGTTCAACAGTAACTGTAATGTGCAAATTATACCATACGACAACTTCAGCCTTTTAAAGTGCCTGCCCAGTGACTTGCCATGCATGCGGCATCAACTTTGGAAGAAAATGCTCTAACCAGGCTCTGAGAAGGGACCACAGCTGCTGATTGCAATCACTCCAAAGAAATATGTGAAGACTGATCTTCAAGGGATGAAAAATGTTTGACTCTCTAAAAGAGAACACTTAAGATACATTTCTGTGATTCCCATATTGTCCTACCCGACTGGTATTTTAGTTTCTCTCGGATATGTAATTGCACCAAGATATAAATCACAACATCTGACCTACACCTAAAACCTGTCGGTATAATTGACTTTGTCCTTTTTCTCTCCACATCTCATTATTCTTCAACCACATCTCTTTCCTTTTCAGCACCCTCTTTTCACTCTTCCTTTAATGCACTTACTTGCATCACCCTCACTTCCCCACTTCTAAACCTACGCTCCACTCACTCACATTTAAGCAATTTATTTACTTTTACTTTTGCCCTGTAAATATTTAGCCATCTGTGCATCCGTCCACACCCATTTTCACAAATATGCAACCACATCTGGAACACGTGACTATTGTTCAGTGTGCTCGGCAGGGAGGCCAACCCATTGGGTGGCACTTTGCTTTGGCTTCAGCGTCAGAGCTCTCAATCAAAGCCCCTCATAAACACCTGCAAGTATGCATGGAATAACAATACAGAAAGAAACACAAAATGATTAAATAGCTAACTCTTGAGAAAGGCAAGATTAAGTAGAACTTGAAATAAGAGCGATAGTAAAAAATCGCTGACATGCATTGCCTTAACGTTTTGCTCTTAAATCAAATCCATGTTTTTGGCATTAATCTTGTTAAGGGCACGAAGATAGTGGCAGTTTTATTGTCATATATCATATATCAGGTAACTGTCTGCTGTGAGCACATATCTTTCACTTTGCACTTGACTCAGATATTTTGATCAACTTTACAAGGGAACAAGAACCCTGGTCTGCTCGTCTTTTGTATCCATTTTTCAGGGGAACAAAAACAGCAGCTCCACTTCTAACGGGGTAAGCGACATGCAGCTAAGGGCCTGGGGTGTCACAGTGGGGGAGGTTAGTGCAGCGAGGGGTCTCAAAACAATATACATAACTGAATATTAGCATTCTAACACTTACCATCATGGAGAACAAGGCACCAAAACACATGTGCTAACATCCACTCGTAAGTGTGGTGAATCGTAAAGGGTGGTATCTATGCCTCTGAATGATGGATGGATTCTCTCACGCAGATACGGACACTCCCGAACCCCAAACTAGGACACTGGCAGCGTCACTGGCCTATAGTGGATACTGCCATAGACCACAATGGCAAAGGTTCATCATAAACGGCTCTAGAACAGTAAGTCTGGCGTCACAGTTCAGAAAGTTGATTTCTGCCTGGATTTAGTCTCCTGTTTCACAGGGAGGCGGGGAAGGCAGCCTGGGTCAGACAGCCTAGACTTAAATAAATCGATGTGTTTAGACATAAGTCAAGTCAAGTCAAGTCAAAAGATTTATATAGCGCGCTACATATCCAGAGGGTCTCAAGGCGCTTGTAGAAGGGTGGGGAGTTACTTGTCGAATATCCACGTTTTGAGTTGCTTTCTGAATGCTAGGTGGTTCTGAGTAAGGCGAAGATGAGTGGGAAGTGAGTTCCAAGTTTTAGCTGCTAGGTAGGAGAAGGATCTACCTCCCATGGTGGTTTTGTTGATGCGAGGTACAGTGGCAAGGGCTTGGTTGGATGATCGTAGCTGGCGGGAGGGGGTGTAGAAGGATAGTCGTGTGTTGAGGCATTCGGGTCCGATTTCGTAGAGTGCTTTGTGTGCGTGGGTTAGGAGCCGGAAAGTGATCCTCTTATTGACGAGGAGCCAGTGGAGGTTTTTCAGGTGATCAGAGATTTGTTCTTTACGCGGGATGTCTAATATGAGCCTGGCTGAGGCGTTCTGGATGCGTTGTAGTTTTTTCTGGAGTTTTGTGGTGGTGCCGGCGTAGAGGGTGTTTCCGTAGTCCAGTCGGCTCGTGACCAGAGCGTGGGTGACTGTTTTTCTAGTTTCGGTAGGGATCCAGCGAAATGTTTTTTTGAGCATGCGAAGAATGTTGAAGCAAGATGAAGAAACGGCGTTGACTTGTCTGGTCATCGAGAGTGAGGAATCCAGGATGACGCCCAGGTTCCGTGCGTGGTCCATCGGGATGGGTGCTTTTCCAAGGGCCTCTGGCCACCAAGAGTCATCCCATGCGAAGGGGGAGGTACCTAAGATGAGGACTTCTGTTTTGTCTGAGTTCAGTTTCAGACGGCTGTGCTTCATCCATTCAGCAACTTTTTTCATTCCTTCGTGTAGGTTGGTTTTGGCCGTGTTAGGGTCTCTGGTGAGTGATAGGATCAGTTGAGTGTCGTCGGCGTAGGAGATGATGTTGAGGTTATGTTGGCGTGCGATGGCCGCGAGGGGGCTCATGTAAACGTTGAAGAGGGTGGGACTGAGTGAGGACCCTTGAGGTACGCCGCAGATGACTTCAGTGGCCTCTGACTTGAATGGTGGAAGGCGGACTCTCTGTGTTCTTCTGGAGAGGAATGAGGTGATCCATTCCAGTGCTTTTCCTTGGATTCCGATGTTTTTGAGGCGCTGTAGAAGGGTGCTATGGCAGACTGTGTCGAAGGCTGCGGAGAGGTCAAGGAGGATGAGGGCGACTGTGTCTCCATTGTCCAGTAGAGTTCGAATGTCGTCTGTAGCTGCGATGAGGGCGGTTTCGGTGCTGTGCTTGGCTCGGAAGCCGGACTGTGAGGAGTCGAGGGATTTGTTGGTTTCGAGGAATGCGGCGAGCTGGTTGTTGACAGCTTTCTCGATGACTTTGGCCGGGAATGGAAGGAGTGAGATAGGGCGATAGTTTTTGTATCTCTATATAAATTGTTCTATTTGTATTTGTTCACATATGTGGCACAGCTCCAGAGCACTAATTGAGAATCGGCGCCTGATATGCATTGCCTTTGTTGGCCCTTGACATGTTCCTCAATTATGTTTGTGTGACCAATGAAACAGAAAGGGGACTGGATGTGTGCATCCAGGCCTTTTGTCTCTGATACACCACTCCCAGACAGCTTTTAAACCATATAGCTTACATGATGGACCACAAAATCTGTTTATGGACAGATTTTAAGCCAGAGAGCAAGCCCTACAAAACAAACCTAGTACAATACGGCTTTAAAGGAATTAATATCTTCTGCTGACGTCACCAACTGATATTGCTTTTCCAGCTGTTATGTTGCTCATTTTGCATTGCATACAGCAGTAGGCAGTGGTCTGACTTATAAAGATGGGTCTGGGTTATCTGGAGCCTATTAAAACTGTTTACTGTCAACACACACCCCTCTATAGAGCCCTTATGTCTAAGGGCCTGATTCACGGAACTAACTTAAGACAAAATCCTAAACTTACTATCATTTTGGTATTTACAGAAGGCACTTACTCATTTTGGTATTCACAGAAGGCACTTACTCATTTTGGTATTCACAGAAGGCACTTACTCGTTTCAGTATTCACAGAAATTAGGACTCCTAACTTTACTACTCCCAAAACTGAGAAAAATCCTAACTTTCAGACTTTCGGTATTCACAGAAGTCATTTAGGAGTCCTAAAGTTAGGAGTCCTAACTTCTGTGAATACCGAAATGAGTAAGTGCCTTCCGTGAATACTGAAATGAGTAAGTGCCTTCTGTGAATACCAAAATGGTAGTATGTTTAGGTTCTTGTCTTAAGTTAGTTCTGTGAATCAGCCCCTAGTTTTGCTCAACGTAGATGCTTCAAAATGAGAAATCCCAAATACTTCTAACTAGAGTGCCAGGCGGGGGTACAGGGCATCCATCTACTCTTTTCACAGTGCGGACGCAGTCTCCACTGCCAAGGAGTTGGGCCCCTCAGAAACATGCTGAACGTGTCCAGGTGTCCTTTTTTGACACCAGGACCCTTTCAGCAGCACCTACACATTGGCTGCCTTCCTTCTGAGAAGCAACTTGTAGGCAGCGAGGGGGGGGTTTATAATTTTGAATTCCAGTTGAACCTAAACAAATTATGTCCTTTTGTTCAAGTATACTAGCTGGGAGCTATCGAGAGCCTCACACCTGGATGCAAAGGAGGGGAAACAAAGGCACTCAGTTTGTTATTACTGATACCACTGAAATGATGCGATTGTGCGGCACCACATGTTTCGCAAAATTATAGATTTGCTGCATTTGCGACATAATCCATCATCTGCTTCATAATCTGCAGGTTTTACCCACCCAAATATTTTGTTTGTAGCTCAAATAGCTCAAACTTTACTAAAAACGCATTGACACATGGTTCTGCCCAGTAGAACGCCATTTGCAAAGGTTAACTATACACCCTTCTGTTGCTTGTTGCGATATTTGCGGTAAAAAACGGGTACTAATGAGGTTCGATCAATGCCCAGATAGTGTTAACAAGTGTAAAAATGACAAAAGAATGGAGTAATATAATCTTCAGTGCGAGTTGAATTATGCGATTGTGTGGGTGCATACTTTTCACATAATGATAGATTTTCTGCATATTCCAACATCTATTGCATAATCTGATGATTTTAATGATAAAAATTGTTTCTAGCTTAAATGGTTCAAAAGTTAGTAAAAATGCAGTTACACGTGTTGCCGTGCAGTGGAAGGCCGTTTGCAAAGGTAGACTGGTCACTTTTCTGTTGCTTATTGCTATACTTGGGTGTTAAATTGGTACTAATGGGGTGCAGCCAATGCCTAAACAGTGTTAACAAGTGTAAAAAAATAACAAAATAATGAGGTGATTCTATCACAAAATTTGCAGCGTTTCATCACTTAAATTTGCCATTTCCTGCCGCATAATTTACTCAATAATATTCACACCGGGGATCTAAAGGGATGGCCCTAATCAGAAACATACAAATCTCTCTATATCATACCATTTACAAAGAAATATGCCTGTTATTCCAACACAAACAGGACCGGCGACTAATTCAAAGTCGGATATTGCCCAGTGTGTTGGACAAATGCATTTATGACGGAACTGGTAGGAAAGCAATCCGTTTAGGACGAGAACCCTCACTCACCCGAGGGTGACATGCTTCATCATAGGGGTCCCTCTTCACATGTGGACTGCAAACTCGTTGGTTTGGGCTACAACTCCCCAAATGGGACATACACATTATACATTGACAATAAATCAGATGTGTGTAAATCAATGGGCAGGATGTGTTACACCAGGCAGGGAGGGTTACTGTGCTATATTAGAAGGGCTACAATTCATGAACTGCAAGTCACAAAAGGATCTCTGTGTTAAAAGCTGTAACCCATTTACCCATCTAGATACCTTAAAGTCTGTCATCTGCTTGTCAAATTATGTGCTTTGCAGGAGACATATTAACCCTCCATGCTACTTAGATTCAAAACTGGGACTTGACGAAACACAGATGCCTCCGGCAAAGGTGTTACCCTCTAGAGTTATTTTACCATTATTATTATTATTCCCTGAGATTTACTGGGCTTACAAAGATCTCTGCAGCAGGTGCCTTAACCCCTAAGATATTTTAAATGCAGACTTTGGAACCAGGATATATTTACTGCCATGTTTCTCATTGTTGACAATTTCTTTGTGACAGAGTTTTAAAAAGTAAATGTAGAAGTTGAGGCCCAGATTTTGCATAATGGTGCGTCACATTTTGGGTACATCTATGACCCAAAATCTTATTTGTTAAATATTGTTATGCACTCAAATGTACTCATGATAGACCTGCTAAACATATGTATGAGGTCTTGAGATCTGATGTAATTTCCTGGTAAGTCACTTCCTGTGAGGTCATGATTTGTGATGCTGCGTGCGAAGTCACACATTGTGATGTCAAGCAACATGATGTCACCCACATACTGCCTTACTTGGTTAGTCCCCCACTTCTTTTTTTAGGACCTGTGCCCTGCTTATAACATATGTATACAAACACACACATACACTCACACACAGACAACCCATATACACACAGACACACTTAGTCGCTCTAACTCACGGCTTCAGTGACTCTGACCCACATAACCTCTCTCCCTCTCTCACACACACACACATGCACACATGCACACATGTACACATGTGTGAATAGACAGAACATCCCACAAGCATCCAGCAAAGCTTCAATATGCGCGTTGCACTTCACTAGTACTTGCCCTATTATACATTATGCACAAAAACCTGAAAGAATACCTCACATAACGAAAATAAAAGACAGCAAAATAAATCCTAGATGATTATAATAACAATCAAAGGGCTCGTTAAAGTTCCCTCAGATGCGCAACCAATTAGTTGACCTGCTTTGGGTAATTGCTTCAGCATTCAACAAGCGGCTTTCAACCTACTTAGCTACGTAATTACTTATTTTTAGAGCTGCCACCTTTTCAGATCGGGCAGGACACCGATTGGTACTGATGGTGTTCCGGGCCTGACTGGCCACAGCGGGCACTGGGCGTTTCCCCGGGAGACTGGAAGGGTGGGGGACGGTTTTGAAGCTGCAATATCATCCCTCAGTCACAAAAGCAGCAGTGCACCCTCCTCCCTCCCAGCCCACCAGTGGGTGGCTGACATGACCAAATTGCCAGGGCGGTTTTGGGTTCACAGTCCAGCCCTGGTTGTGTTCATCTCTTAACCCGTTCCGTGCTCCCGTCGGCTGTTGGCCGACGGGAGCACCACAAGAGAATACCACTAAGCTAACCTATTTACTTTCAACATGAATAAATCTACACATTTAAAAGGATGCAACACTTATGAGAAATATTCAGGCAGACATGTTATTTGTCATCTTTTTTACCATGTATTTGCTTTTTCATAATTCAAAGTAGAAAGAACCCTTTTTTATAACATTTTTTTGCATTTTTGACAGTGCATTCTACTATTCCAAGACTAGAAATTCATTCAATCCAATGATAAGCTCTGTATGAACCCCACATATAAATAAATAATGCAAACGGTCTCATCATCATTCATTCCAAAACATTGTCACAAAAACATACATACTCATACTGGTGATGAAAAGTAGAATGCACTGTAAAAAATGCAAAAAATGTTACAACAAATGGTTCTTTCTACTATGAATTATGAAAAAGAAAATAAATGGTAAAAAAGATGACAAATAACATGTATGCCTCAATATTTCTCATAAGTGTTGCATCCTTTTAAATGTGTAGATGTATTCATGTTGAAAGTAAATAGGTCAGGTTAGAGGTATTCTCTTGTAGTTACTTTTTTTCTTTCTCCCTCCTCTAGAACTAAAATCAACTGCGGTAGTACCCTTGTTATAATTATTTGACCGATGGGAGCACCACCTGCCTGGTGCTGCGAACGACCGTTGGCCGTCGCAGGCCCACCCGTTTCTTCGAACGCTCCGCCTCGCGCGGAACGTTCGAAGCAGTTAACAAGTTAATGAATCTTTCTTCGGGTCACAGAGGACACGCATGTCCTTGGAGCAATGTACTATTCGAATCTGGACAAATCTTTGTTCGGATCTCAAACAACAGTTGTCCTGTGCAACAGATGTTGCGTACTAGTTTGGATATATCGGTGTCATCACAACAAACTTTTTCAAACAAAACTTCAATTCCCAGAATGCATTATTCTTGATGGTAGATATAATATTCTTTCAGGCTATTTATTCCCAATGCCTTTCGGCCTGTGGCCTTCATCAAGGGGATTGTCGTTTACTCTTAGTAGCTTTGTTCCAGTGTTGTGTGCGCCGCGTTCTGCTCCATTGAACTGTTGAAACCTTTCTGAAAGGACTAGCCCAGTGACCGGGGAACATCACCCACAATCGTGGGGGATGCACAAGGAGTCATAATAAATACACCCTGTTCAGATTGCGGTACCCTGGAACATGGAACAACCACACAAAAAATCAGCAGTGCACGAGCTGATCCAACATTAATAGATATTGTGAATGAGTCTGGATATATCTGTGTTTGGGTAAGGGGAGAACAGCTGTCCCACTGTGACAGATGTTGATATGAGTCTGGATATATATGTTTATGGGTAAGGGGAGAACAGCTGTCCCACTGTGACAGATGTTGATATGAGTCTGGATATATCTGTTTATGGGTAAGGGGAGAACAGCTGTCCCACTGTGACAGATGTTGCATATGAGTCTGGATATATCTGTTTGTGGGTAAGGAGAGAGCAGCTGTCCCACTGCAACATATGTTGCATTTGAGTCTGGATATATCTGTTTGTGGGTAAGGGGAGAACAGCTGTCCCACTGCAACATATGTTGCATTTGAGTCTGGATATATCTGTTTGTGGGTAAGGAGAGAGCAGCTGTCCCACTGTGACAGATGTTGCATATGAGTCTGGATATATCTGTTTGTGGGTAAGGGGAGAACAGCTGTCCCACTGCGACAGATGTTGCATACGAGTCTGGATATATCTGTGTTTGGGTAAGAGGGAGTCTAGTTGTCCCACTGCGACAGATGTTGCATATGAGTCTGGATATATCTGTTTGTGGGTAAGGGGAGAACAGCTGTCCCACTGCGACAGATGTTGCATATGAGTCTGGATATATCTGTTTGTGGGTAACGGGAGAGAACAGCTGTCCCACTGCGACAGATGTTGCATATGAGTCTGGATATATCGGTTTGTGGGTAACGGGAGAGAACAGCTGTCCCACTACGACAGATGTTGCTTATGAGTCTGGATATATCTGTATTTGGGTAAAATCCATCAAGACCAGAAGGGATTTATTAAAGGGCGTCAGCTCTCCGACCTAACATATGACCTAACATATGATCTAGTGGGGGCAATTGACATCGCCTCAGCTTTTTCTATCCCGCTGGCAACCCTCACCCTAGACGCGGCTAAAGCTTTCGACAGGGTAAACTGGCCCTATTTAAACGACGTTTTAAAGAAGGTCAACTTAGGGGAGAAATTCTGTCGAACAATAAAGCTTATATATAAATCGCCAACAGCACGGCTTCTAATAAATGGCAAACTGTCTGAATCACTCAGGATCTTTAGAGGTACAAGACAGGGCTGCCCGCTTTCCCCCCTCCTCTTCAATCTATACATAGAACCGTTTGCGGAAGTTCTCAGACGAGAAGATTCTATTCCATCTTTTAGGTTCGGGGAGTGGGAAAAGCGGGTAGCCTTGTACGCAGATGACATCTTGGTCTTTACCTCAGACCCGGAGACCGCACTCCCAGTAGTCATTGAGAAAGCTGAAGACTTTGGCCGTATCTCGGGCTATAAGATAAACGCCTCCAAAACAGACATTATGGCATGGAACATACCTGACCTACGGTTAAACACATCAAACTCAATGAGATATTTGGGAATCCGGATAGTGCAAGATATCGCCCAAATTGCCCAAGTTAACCTTGAGAGAATTCTTAAGGAAATTAAAAAATCTTTAAAATCTTGGGCTAATCTCCCACTGACTATCCTAGGCAGAGTAAGTCTGTTAAAGATGTCAATCCTTCCCAAGTTTACCTTCTTATTTAACACGATTCCCCTCGCCTTTGATAAAACAGCGCTAAAGAAATGCCAGAGAGAGATTAAGTCCTTCGTGTGGGGATATAAGTCAGCAAGAATATCTTGGAAAAAGCTGAGGAGGAGGAGGGAAAAGGGGGGGCTATCCCTACCCGATCTACAATACTATGCGTGGGCATTCCAACTATCCCATTCGAGAATGCTCTTAAAAGTGCCATCCAATACATCAATAGGTTTCATGTTCATGGCAATGCTGATTGGTGCTGGCTTACCAACTAATGGCTACATGTTTAAGTTTGGAGAACAGAAATATTTCAAGAAAGTTAAATTAAAAACTCTCATGTCCCAAGCGAAGCTATGGTCACATATAAGGAGGAACCTGGGTTTGTCATACTACTCTAACCTTACGCCAGTTTGGGAATCCCCAGGGCTCCCTCCTTGCTGGGATGACAAGCTTACTACTCCGTTGAGAGCAGGAGGGATACTAACATGGGGAGAAGTGTTGACAGGTGACTCTCTGAGGCCCTGGGAGGATTTGCGGGAGCAGCGGGGGATAGAGCTCTCGAGGTTTAAGTTTCTACAATTAGATAGTTGGGTTAAGGCAACAAACCGGTCTGGGGTACCATTAGGGAAGCATAGCATCACTGAAGAGAAATTGGTAGCGCAATCTGCAGGGGGTAAAGAGGTCTCGCAGTGGTACTGGTGCCTGCTAGAAGAGATAGACGGAGATTTCACCCTCCCGGAACAACTATGGGGCTCAAATCTGGGGGCCCAGAGCATCGAGACCTGGCAGAATTCCTGTACCCTACTATATAAATGCGTCAAACCCGCATGGCTAAGACGTAATCATTTTTTTACAATTCACCGTGCATACTTTACACCGCTAAAACTATCTAAATTCATCCCAGGGAAGAAATGTAATAAATGTGGCCATATCGCAGCCTCAGATATCCATATGTTCAAGGAATGCCCCAACATATTACAGTTTTGGAATGAAGTTAAAGTAACTCTGGACTCCATTCTTAATACTTCGATCTCCATCACACTTTCCTTGATTATATTTGGATGGGACAATAATATAAAGGGTCACGCAAGGACATTTCTGTTCTTTGCCATCTGCTAGCAAGAAGAGAGATATGCAAGGTCTGGATTGAAAATTCAGCACCAACTCACGCAAACTGGCTGTCGTCTCTCTACGCAACCTCTAAAATAGATTTGAGGAGATCAGGTGGCGAGCGTTGCCGTATTTTTTGGGACGTTTTGGTTCGTTGGAGACAATAACCGGGGTTTTTTTTTTTTTTCCCCGGTCCTATGATTATGCCTTGAAACTCCAGGAACTAGGCCCCCCCCAGTCGGCTCAGAAGGGCTAGTTCAATTGAATAAAACATCAAGTTTGGAGTCTTTTCCCACGATACTCTTCGGGCCATCTCTTGCCGAGTTCCACCAAATAGAGTATAAGATGCAGAGGAAACTCTGCACCTTGATTAAGTGGTTGGCAGTTGGAGGCTAAATAAGAGTGGGTCAGGCAAATGAGGATAACAAAAAAAAGAAACAAAAAAAAAAAAAAAACGGGCGAGAGCAGCTGTCCCACTGTGACATATGTTGTATACAAGTCTGGAAACATCTGTATTTGGGTAAGAGAGAAAACAGTTGTCCCACTGCGACAGATGTTGCCTACAAGTCTGGATAAATCGGTGTTTGGCTAACATTAAACACCTATCCCGCTGCCAGTGTACTATTGGTTGAGGCTGAAAACATTTTTGGGGAGGATACCATTAACCACATACCCCGCTGGCAGTGTTGTTATGAAGGAGTCTGGATACATCTTTGTTTCGGTCCGAGTACGACCGAGCCTGGATTAATCTTTGTTTGGGTAACTATAAATACCTAGTCCCCTGGCACAGTTATGATTGAACCTCGATGAACTATTCCACGGGCAGTGCTATTATGACTGAACCTGGGCAAATATTTGTTTGGATAACATGAAATGCATATTGCACTGGGAGTGTTGTTCTGATTGAGAATGGATAAGTCCTTCCTTGCGTCTCTAAGAACAGCTACTCCACTTGGATAGACGATGTAAACCAGTCTGTGTACATCTGTGTTTGGGTAACGGAGAAACAGGTGTTCAGCTAGAAAATATATTGTATACCAGTCTGGATACATCTATGTTTGGGCCACAGTCAAATCAAATCAAATCAATAAAAGCGTTTTCGAATTTTTGCAAGTTTCTTATTAAATTAGTTTTTCTGTATTTAATTACATTTTTTTTAAAGAATGTTATTGACCTCATAAAATGTTCATTGTCTAGAAATTGCAGATATAATAATGCAGGACGACATTGTCTCAGGCCCAATAACCTTAAAATATGTAACATCCACCTCCTTCTTTATGTTTCATCAAATATACAGAATAAAAATGTGGGTATTGTCAATTGTTGAGACATATTGTCGCATGGGCAGTTACTCAATGTTTTAGACCAATCATTTATAGTGGGAAAATGTATTAATGGATGGAGAATCCCAAGTCTAAAACGGGTCAGTACAAATGTATCATGACCACCTGGAGTAATTTTAAGGTACGGCCTGATACCGTAAGTAGTCAATATCATTTGGTTGGACTGTACCGATGATCTTAATATTTCTACAAAAAATCTATTGAACCAAATGCATCATGCAATATCTTTTAAAATCCCTTCTGTTAACGGAATTTATGGAGCCAGGGTCTTCATAATATTCAGGGTTTCGAAGATCATTCATAAAGTCTTTTCCGTATTTTAGCCATGGGATAATAAATGCCCGCTGTAGCTTGAAGCTGTCTTTTATATTCTTGTGATTAAAAGTAGATTTTGTAGAAGTCCAAATCCTGCGCCAGAGGTGGACTGCTTGGATTTTTATTAAGTCCAAAATGTACGGTATCCCCATTTCTGAATGACAAATATATGTAGATGTGCTGCCTGGAACAGCGAGCAAGAATCTGAACAAGCATTGGCATAGCCAATAGTTGTCGCCTATTGGACCTTATAAGTAGTAGTAGTTATGCACCACAATATCCTTGGTGCAACAACATAAACTGTTGCATAGCTAAACACGTATACGGTCCCAAAGGCGAGACCTATTGGCTATGCCAATGCTTGTTGACTTTGGCAAATATTTTTTCTTTTCTTTTACGGGTTGAATTATCTGCACAAGACAAACGTATTTACCATACCATGCAATTACCTTTTTGTGTGTAAATCAGCCGGGAGTGGTGTCTAATACATTGTAACTTTGTAGCTATATAGTTGTTCGCACAGGTTCACTCAGGAGCTCTTTACAAATCTACGCTCCTGTTTTTCTGCTTTAACGTCCGTTTTATTTTCGCCTGTTTTCAGATTTTGTTCCTCTGAAACAATGTTATTCTTCATTGATCTCTAAATGATGTTTCTTCTGCTCCAGTTACTTTTCATTCAGGGGCAAGTCTTTAAGAGGAATGGGCCTCACCTGGGAGAAAAAAAAGGCGACCTTCAAGTGCCACCAGCAGAAGGCCAGTGCCTGACGAGCATTAAATAGTACAGCAGACATGGCCTCCCGACACCTGAGAGCAGAAAAACCCTGCCTGCTGTTCTCTGGTATTTCAGCCACTCACTTCTCGTGCTAGGCTTACAAGCAGAGATTTGGGTGCAGAAATAGCGCCTGGAACTGGGGGTGACGGGATCTCAGAGGACAGAAAGTTAAGAATTAGCGAGACTAACGCCCAGCGAGAGAAGAGGATGTGCAGTAGCTCGGCTCCCCGCCAGCCCCAGAGCAGGAAAGGGAAGTGAAAACTGTATTACTTAGCCCCAGGAGAGATGCGCTCCAAGCGCCCGAGAAGGGCCATGGGCTAAAGAGCACGCATGAGGCCAGACACACTCCACAGGCATAAGCGATGCTAAAGGCACAGAGGCCTTACAAGCTCAGACAGCAAATATAGCTATCAGATTATACAGGTACCAGTGTAACAGAACCCTGGTTCCGCTCTATACATTGGCCAGCCAGAAGTGAGCCGACAGGAGCCTGTGTGGTGAAGCGTCTGTCCTCCTGTCTCTGGCTGGGCGAAGACACCAACCCGCTGTATTCACCAACATCAAGCAATGCTGCTTGCTTTTCATTAACAAGACAAGGCCACCAAGAATTTCACTGTCTTTGCTTTAATGCTATGAACTGGACAAATGCAAATCCTCCAATCCGCCATCGCCACCGCTATTCAGTGGCTTGAAATCTTCAATCGGCATTTACAGAGAAAACAAGCGCGCGCCTCGCGCTGAGGAGGAGGTAGAAGGGGGGGAGAAGAGAGGAGGGGGCCTGCGCCGGCTTCCCTTGCGGGAGCGAGCAGGAACCATATGTCAAAGCTCACTCCCGCAAGGGAATTGCCAAATGTGCACGCGTTGCCATTGAAGGCAATGCAATGTGTGCACGTTTTTGGCAACCAAACTGAATCAATGGCTCAAGGTCTTTTTCCTAAGCAGTGCATTTGCGCTGCGTAGGCGAGACCTAAAAATTGCATTCTCAATAAGCTGTATGGGGTTAGGATCACAATAGCCCCCCACACCTGCACCATATATGGCAGTGGTAACACATTTTGCCTGATATATATGTAACAACTCGACAGGGGGTCTTCTACCCAATTTCCTTGCAAAATTAGCAAGGGCAGCCATGGCTTTCTTGAATAATATCTTCCTAGTTTAACTTGATGAAAATATTTTCATTCAAGGAGGGTAACCTTCATAGCTATTGTCCGTAATAGGTCCAGGAGGGGCAACACTAATTCTGGAAGCAAAGGGGTACTAGCAAAGGCCTCAGGGCCTGAAATTATCACAGACCCATTCTTGTCAGGAAAAATGTACACAGTTGAGTCCGGAAATACTTCAAATAGGAAGATAACAGTTCAAAATCAAAAAAACATATGTTCTAGGCCACAACGTGCTTTCTTACAAGACCAACGAGTATCCAAATCAATCAGGTGTAATTTAAAGAGTTTGGAGGGGATTCAGTAAAGAATGTGGGCGGCGAAAGATTTGCTTGAGTTAGAGATGGTAGACAGGAAGGTTATTAAGACTGGTGGCCGCAAGGAGCCCAGTTTAAAAATGTTGGATTTTAAGTTTATAATTTACAGAAATCCAAGTCACAGAGATATAATTTGTGTTGAATAGATGCAAATGCAAATGAGAGAGGTTCAGAGTCTGTGTAAATGTCCCATATCAGGCTGATGTTTTTGGCCGCCCAATTATGATGCATCTCAGCCAAGAATGGCGAAGCAAGCTCTTTAGTATTCCATAAAGACATATGAGCAGAATTGTAAAAATCTCCCATCACACGTTTGTCGACCAGCTTTAGGGCATTCAGAGACTGGAGCATGATCTGACAAAAATGTGCCACACGGGTTTGGAGATTGTAAAAATCACCGCCAAGAAGGCTGCTTAAAAATATGACCAATTCGGCTACTTACAGCCACCTTCATTAAAGGCCAAACTCAACTTCTCATGGTACATTCTAGGTTTTTATTACTCCATAGTATTCTGATATGATTTTATCAAGGCAGAAGAGCTCGTGGAGTGGTATGAAAGGAGGCATATTAGATAGAAAATTCACCAGAGAGGTAACCATCAATTTTAAAGATTCCAGTCTGCCCCACCATGAAATAAATTTAGGGGGCCAGGCGGAAAATACATCTTTGATCTTATGGATTGTCTTTTTAATTTCAAGCCAGGGCATCTGATAGATTACTATTAAACCAAATACCCACCTAATTTTGGTAGTTCGACTGCCAGGAAAGTCCAGAATGCTACGCACAGGAAGAGACAGTGGAAATTTAGAGGGAGTATTTCAGTCTTATCTCTTTTAGGGAATAACAGGAGAAAGGCAAAAATTGAAATAATATCTAGAATAATCGGTATGGCCGAATCAAGATCTTCCGAAAAATCAAAATATTGTCTGCGTGTGCTTCTATTTCATAGCAGATATTGTAGTAGCAGAACCCTTTGATAGCAGTCCAGCCGTTCAGCATACAAATTTGTGGGTCTACGGCTGAAACAAAAGATGGGAGGGGGGGAGGGACAGCCCTGTTCACTACCCTGCTGTAAACTAAAGGGAGAAGATGTTTTTAAAAAAAATAAAAATCCTGGCAGTTGACAAGGCATTTTGGGCCATAAACGTGCAAGGGAAGCGGGATCCTATTTTGTATTGATTCAGAATCGCTTCCAGGTAAGATCAAGAGACCTTAGCAAAGGCCTTGTCGGCATCTAATGCTATTGACAGTGGGAGGTAAATTTAGAAGTGATGCTTTTTCATTAATGTGACAGCATGTGTGCACAGTATCAGCCGCTAATCTGCCGTTGATAAATCCAGATCCAATTTAGTAATGAGAGGTTCTAATCCTTTAGCCAACATTTTTGCATATATCTGGGCTTTCATATTAACTAACGAGATTGGTCTGAAATTTTAAGCAGATGTGAGATCTTTTCCATATTTTAGTAAAACCACAATTGTGGCTTCAGCTGCAGACCTGGAAATGGCACCAGTAGAAGCAAAGCGATTGTGCGGGGCCTCTAACCGGGAAATCAGTATATAGGTGATGTCCTATGTTGGGAAACTTTCGAAATAAGGATAATTGCCTCAGTGATCTCATCTATGCTGGGTTTTTTTGTTAAGCTGGACTTTATCTGCTTCTGGAAGTGTCAGGAGAGGGAGTGAATTTAGGAATTCCTCACAGGATTCCAAAGAAGGGGTGTGAAGGTGTGAACAGAGATGCTTAAAAATCCCCTAAACATTTCTAAGATGTCAGAGGTTTTGGGTTTGAGAGAGCCAGCGGATCTTTATTGAAGTTATAAGATTGACATTACTTTTAAAGAGTTGAGTTGGGCCTTACCCGCTTTGTTCTAGTAAAACAAGCTTTTTCCTCTTCCAGGCCTGGACCCAGAGATGGGCGTGTTTGCTGACAAACGAGTTATATTTCAACTTAAGATTCCTGAGCGAGGCCACAACCATTGGTACATTAGTTGGTCTAAATGACATTTCTTTATCTCTGATATCTTAAGTAAAGGAATGTAAGTAGGAGTTTATTATCTTGATTTTATTTGCGATAAGACTAATAATCTCCCCTCTAATCGTACACTTCCTTGCATCCCCAAGATACACTAGAGAGAGAACAGAGTGAGAATTGAATACTTTAAACTCATTCAGATCTTTGTTCAGACTTTGAACATCACCCGCCTGTTCCAAAATCTCAGAGTTCATCCCCCAAGACACATTCTTTGGTTGTATGGGTGGAATCTGTAAGTAAACAGTGATTTACGCATGGTCTGAAATGACAATTATTTCTATTGTTGGGTCAAACGAGGTTTGCAGCAGGGATGAATCGACCAAGATGCTTCAGAAGGTATTATGTGGAGGAAATGAATTATGCAGTCTCTAAACATCAGACAGGCCATGCGCTGAACACAAGTTGTGCATACGTTTGTGAGCACGAGGGTGTGGATAAACACATGCCGATTGTCGATCCAGGGTTCGATCCATTGGCAAGTTTAAATCACCACCCAATATAATATCTCAGTCAGAAGGTAGAAGAGCTTACCTGGCTGAGCGAGACAACCAAAATTGAGGGGTGTCAGAGGTGGGTGTGGATATATTTACAGCATGCACCTCTGTTGAGCCAGATTGTGAGTGGGGGTTTCAGCCATCTGCCTCATCATCATGTTCAGCAGGAATAGACGATCAATCTGAGGAACATGAGGTGAGTGTTATCAGAGCATTTGTTTTTGCCGAGACCGCACAGCCCATTAAAACATGAACCCAACCATGTTGCATGGAAAGGGCATCTTTATATTCTATTTTGGTTTCCTGTCATCCAATCGGATCATGCAGCAAAATCATGGGTTTTCTCCTGTTTTACTGGATGATTTAGCCCCTTGGTGTTAAGAGACATTGCTTTCAATGAGTTTGTAAGGGACGGGAACACAGTAGACAGTGCATGGAGAATATGTACTAAAAGAAAACCATACAGTGCAGTACGACCACCACATGACCCAGAAAGAGTGCTCTGGGCAAAGGACAGGGAAAGGCAGCAGGCAAGAGAAAGCACAACTGCCATCGCTGTGTGTAGCATGAAAAGGGAGAAGGAAGAAAATGAAGGAAAACACAACAATCTGAATATCACATGGCACAGACACATCACCGGCCACCTGAGAGACCTCCACTGGCTACAAAAGAATTACCGTAAAGTTCCTCACGCACGACTACAAAGCTTTCCACAACACTGGACCTGCATACCTCAACCATGACCTCTCCTTCTACACTCCCACCACATATCTCCGCTCCGCCCAACTGACTCTGGCCACCATTCCATGGATGTGCTACACCTCGGCTGGAGGAAGATCCTTCCCCTACCTTGTTGCAAAGACCTGGAACACCCTGCCTCTGCACCTCGGGCAATCATCGTCGCTGCCACGATACAGAAAGGACCTCAAGACCGAGCTCTACAACTGAACGTCAGATCCTGCCCCCCCCCCCCCACCCAGCCCCTTGAGGCCATCGCGTTGAGTAGTCGCGCTATACAAGAATCCTGATTGATTGATTGATTGAAACCCACCCCATGTAACGAGTGGGAAAGCCCCTTGGAGGCACTTGAGACGAAGCAAAAAACCAAGCACTAGGTGGCATAGCGATGAGGATAATCCAGAATCCTTCACATCGCCTACACCAGCAGCGATAGAATGGAAACCTGTTGACAGAAAATCTGAGTGAGCAGGAGGAACATCCTGAAAGTATGTGTGTGCCAAAGAAAAACAACACAAACACTTAATGCATGGCAGCAAAGCAGTTGTTAAAAGACAAGAGGTGGAATATTGAGAGTGACAATATAGCCACCCAGGCTGGTGACAGGAGAAGACAGGAAACCTCTGCACGGTGCACTAATATTGCTAAAAGTGCCAAGCTAAAAGGGGGACAACAAATTGAGACATAAAAGAGATAATGGCAACACAGATTTCAAGTAGAAAGACTAATAGCGTGAGGCAGATCAAAATAAAATAAAATAATGAAACATGGCAACTATGCACCTGTAAGAAAAACAGTATTACAGCCAGGAATACAGAAAGACAATTATATACTCAAGCGCAGTGGCGGCACCTTTGTTATGGCATAGCAGCGTAGCCCTACTGCAAAACAAAATGATCATAAACCCAGTTTATTATCATTGTATTTTTCTTCTTCTCCAATTTCCATCCTTAGGGCGGAGCCATCTTGACGGAGCATCCCTCAACTGCAGACATGAGGAGTGGTGGGGGTACTGTAAGTGCGCATGTCGTTTTAGGCGGCAGTCTTTGGGCGGCCAAACTGACGTGCAGACTTACATACATTTCTCCAACCCAGGTGTGTAGCACAGCAAGTTAGAGAAATTGCACAGGCTCCCTGTGCCTGAGCGAGCGTCAAGTCAGCCCACTCAGGTCAATAAAGGCTTTGCTTTTGTGCTGGTATTACCAGCTGCGTTGTGATTGGTCCCTGGGAGCCTGGGCAGTGTGCCTAGCAATTGAGAGAAGAGCACTGAGTCAGCGGCTGCCACAGCGGCAGGTAAGTGCTTTCATTTATTATTTCTCCCTCAACCCCCTACTGCACCTGGCGTTCACGTTGCCCCACCACTTTGACGTTAAAGCAGCCGCCACAGCTCAACCGCATATAAATGCTAACGAGAGACAGCAACAAGAGGCATGAAGGGCCATAATGTCGTAGTCAAGCGGGACCGCAGCCACTTCTATCAGCGATTCCAGTTTGTTCTTCAGAAATGATTGAAGATCTGCTGTCTCAGTAAAGACAATGGTTTCCCCCTGGTAGACCGTTTAAACTTACGGGGCCTGCAAAGGAAGATTGAATTTACTTCTCTCTGAGAGACTTTCGGAGGGCTAGAAAATCTTTCCGGCAATGCACTGTGTCTCCAGCGTAATCTTGGGAGATCAATATCCTTGACCCTTTCCAAGAAAAAAGTTTAGATCCTCCGCATATGAGAGGATTAGTTCAGTATGTTGAGGACGCAGTGGTTTTAACCCTTTTACCACGGCGGCAATACCACCGCGGTACAGCGGCTTTGATGAGTGGGCGGGGTCGTGTCGGCCAACGGATGTGCGCAGCATTAGGGAGGTAGTGCGCGCGACGGCCGTTGGCCGACAGAAGCACGCAATGGGTTAAAATCAGAGGTCTTGCGGAGGATTCATAAACAACTATGCTATGCTCATCTCTAAATTAGATGAACAGCGCCACCATGTGTCAGACTGTCCTAAGTGCACTGTTGACAATTAAGTGCAGGTGCTGAGCGCCGGAAACAACTGGCTCAAATTAAGCACTGAGTGGGAAGGAGGGGGAAGTGTTTCCAATCTGTCTAAGACATTCCCACCCACAAATGCCCACACCTTGCTCCTGTCAACTTATGCACAGTGGTCAAAGTGAGCAGTATCGGCAGGGCATGGCGTTCCCCTACATTTTCAATTTGATAGAATCCGTTCCCCTACTTTTTTATTCTAAAATATGCCCCAGGGCGGCAGAAATAGCTACGGCCTATAGGTACAGCGTGGCCGTTCGGGGACGGGCGGGGTGGTCAGAGAAGGAAAAGAACTCTCTCTCCCTTCTTGCTTAGAGAAGACAGGGACAGTGTCAACTTCTGCTGTCAGCTGCCTCCCTCTCTTTCTTCCTCTTCCTCCCTTTCTTTCTGTCTGTCTCTCTCCTCCTCACTTGCTGAATGAAAACTGTGACTACAAGAAACAGCTCTTACCCTCTCTTTTCTCTCCTTTCCTTCATTTCGACATCCCTTCTGTAGTTCTACGTGCCTGGACTCAGGGAGTGAGGCAACACATAGTACTCCTGCTTCACCCGGTACCTTATGCATGATACTTTTCTTGTAGTATCACATAGGTGTCCTCTTCAAATACAGCCATGATACAGTACAAGGGTGCATGACATGTCCTGTGCATTATATGTTCATGATGAAGGTGACCTGTCATGTGCATTATATGTTCATGATGAAGGTGACCTGTCCTGTGCATTATATGTTCATGATAAAGGTGACATGTCCAGTGCATTATATGTTCATGATGAAGGTGACCTGCCCTATGCATTATATGGTTATGATAAAGGTGACCTGTCCTATGCATTATATGTTCATAATAAAGGTGACCTGCCCTATGCATTATATGTTTATGATAAAGGTGACCTGTCCTATGCATTATATGTTCATAATAAAGGTGACCTTCCCTATGCATTATATGTTCATGATAAAGGTGACCTGCCCTATGCATTATATGTTCATAATAAAGGTGACCTGTACTGTGCATTATATGTTCATAATAAAGGGCAGAGGGGGAAAGAAGACGTGAGGCACTGAAATAAAAAGAGGATTAAGGAGAGAGAGCGCTATAGAAGTAGCGCCTAGAGAAAGAAGAAAGTAGGGTGTTAGAAAGCAACACCAAAAATCAACAGACTCTCAACATAATGTACTATTTATATATGCAAATGTGAGGGAGAGAATCCCTCCCCTCTGGCCTCTTTATGGCGCGTCATTAATGGGGTGAACCCTGGACCGGAATCAAGCATCCTAGGACCGGTTTCTGGCTATCAGCCTTCATCAGCCAGGATAGCTTGACTCCAGTGGCGTAGTGAGCACGGGACCCACGTCTGGGCATACCCTTCCCACATAGGGTGAACAGCAAAACACACAAGATGATGGACGGAATGTTGCATAATGGCAAAACATTCACCCCCAGTCGCAGATCTGGGTTTTGCTCACCAAGCCACCCCAGTTCAGACATGGCCATATGCGTCATTAATGGGGTTCAAGCCCCTCCTAAACATATACTTCTGGCCGGCTTGTGAAAAATGAATACAATCTTGGTGAACATTATCTGCGCCATCTTGCCCCTTTTCAAGCCCATTCGTGCGCGTAAGCGGCAGCCATTTTGAATGCCATGGCCTCCCTGCCCCTCGCTGATAGCCAGCGCGTCTCTCTCTCTCTCTTAACCTCACAAGCATTCCCCCGCACACTGACAACCCCCGCTCTCTCATGTCTTGGGTCATAAACCCCTCTCCAGCGCAGTTTCACCACTGAATCCCATCCTGTTCCCAGCGCGACACCTCCCCTCATTCCTTTCATGGCCTCAAACCCTTTTGATGCAAACCCCCTTTTCCTGTATCCCCGTTTGTCTTCCCTGTTCCCAGGCCGCCACCTGGCTCTACGGATACTGTTTATTACCCCGTACAGTAGGAAGCCTCCCCTCCCCATCAAAAGACCCCCGAACCGATCAAAGCCCCCACCCCATGAGATCCGATCAACCCCATGCATTCCGTGAATCGGCGGAATGCCCTGCTGTGTGACAACTATCACCTGTTGTGACCGGGGTGGGGAATCCGACTGTAAATGTATGTGGGAACGGGTCTGAAGGGGAGATTCCGAGGATGTTCTTTCTAGTACTAAAGTATTGCGAGAATGTGTTATGTGTAATAAAGGTCGTAAACTCCAGTATAAGAGGCCAGGCCTCAGAGATGTGGTTAGAGCACCTCGTGACGATACTTGCTGTCTGAATTGATGTGTTCTCCTCCGGAGAGAATAAAATCCTCGTTTCCCGCCTTCCAGTCTCCAGCGCCTGCTTCTTCATTGATTAATATTGGTGGGTCATAGAGGCGATACCGCCGGGCAACATAAAAGGGTCTTTGGTTACCAGTTGTCTTTGGAACCCTTTTTAACAATTGGCGTCCCAAACGTGGGGCCCATCAGCGACTCGTGGATCCAGTGGGAGAGGTCCCGACGACAGAGTGAACGACTGCAACGATCGGAAGGTACCCTGTCCGATAGACCCTCGTCTGACAGCCGATCATCCGAACTTCACTGGTTCCGAACAGACCTCTCTCGAGTGATCTGCGGTCCTGACTGGGAACCATCAGGAGTGCCACGAGAAGTACGAAGAGAAGAGGACGATCGGGCGCTGGATTCGGAAGACGAGAAACTGTCCATGCGGTCCGGGTAAGGTCGTGTAAACACGACGAATTGCGAAATTGATAGATAATTGAAAGTAATTGATAATTGTTGAGAAAATACTAGTATTACTCTTTGTTAATTTATTGGAGATTCACTGTCTACAAACGGAGAAACAACAGGCTCTCCCTTTATAAACAGCGAAGGATAGGTACGCACCCGTCGGACCTATTTTCCCCCTCCCCATTGAACAATTGCCCCCCCCCCCCCATTGATTAACTGTTATAGATCGTTTTCTGGAGATTCTCTGTCTACAAACAGGGAAGATTAGGTCCCCTCTTTGCAGATAGTGAAAGGGTAGGTGACGCGAACTTTTGCGAGCCTACTTATTCTCCCCATTGACCATATTGATTTTTTATTTTCGACCTAACATTGATTAACTGTTATAGATTGTTTTCTGGAGATTCTCTGTCTGAAAACAGGGAAGATTAGGTCCCCTCTTTACAGATAGTGAAAGGGTAGGTGACGCGAACCTTTGCGAGCCTACTTATTCTCCCCATTGACCATATTGATTTTTTATTTTTGACCTAACATTGATTGATTGCTCAGAATTGGTTCATGAGGTATTCACTACGTGCAAACAACGTAGAATAGAAATATTCTGTCTAGTCTTTGCGCGCAGTGATAAGATAGGTAGTGCTGACTATTATCCCATTGTGATCCGTCATGCCTGTCTTCTCCCCACTGGTTAGTAGCCTGTTTAACCCGGACCGCTTATTAGGGATGAACCATCCGGCTCCGCTGGAGGGCACCCCTAATAAGGACATGTTCATGAAGCATGGATTAATTGCTATAGTCTATAGTGAGCTCTGGCATAAATATACGAAAAGGGATCGAGAAAGACAGTGGCCACTGAAAGGATCCTTCGATCTCGACAAAATAGAAACAGTAGAAATAGCCCTTCGTAGGAATGAAACAACACCTATTATGCTCGATAGTCTCGGTATGTGGCGCAAAGAAGCCACACGACGAAGGGAAGGTGACGAATTAAGACAGGATGAAGGGACACGACGGACAACCCTCCAAACGTCTAGTAGGCAAAGGGAAGGGCCAGCGATGGCACAGTCCCGAGGAGTAAACATGAAAAGCGAATGGTGTAAAGGGATGTGCCGACAAGCCAACCCCGGAACACAACGATCTGAAGGTAATCCCCCGACATTACGCACAGGACGGACAGATTTAAAACAAAACCAATGTGCTTTCTGTAAATGTCTTGGACACTGGAAAGCCCAATGCCCGACTCTGCAAAGCATAGATAAGAATGGAGGGTTGACAGAAAGGACGGACCGACAGAAAGGAAAAAGACGTGAGATAAAAACCAATCAGACTAGTGCAGACAGAATAGACAGGACCACCCCGTTTGACTATGCCCGGTGGCACAGATTTCGTCAGGCCAATTTTAACGACATGTTAGAATTCTGGGACTGATTGCTCTCTGTTGCTCCCCCACTCTGAAAAACAAACACAACTGCAGGTCAGTGTAAACGACCCCCCGTTAAAGAAAAGACTCAAGGAAGCCAAGCGTCTATTATATAAACTTAGGATTTAATTACGGTAAAGAAAACACACAACCAACGGTAAATAGAATAACTAGTAGAACTCTCACTAAAACAAACTTTACTGATAGGAAAAATACAAAACGTGTTATGCTCACTCCGGAAGTCCTCCAATGTAACAGTTCGATGGTCCCGCCCATCCGGAACACCTAGCACGTGTGGGGCGGGGCCTGCCAGCAACCATGGGCCAAAAAGAAATTGCCGGCGAGGAGGTACCGGAGACTCCACAAAGCAGGCAATGAAATGGTCTTCCCATACTGCCTTTCCAGGGATGGCGTCCCCCGGGCCGCAGGTAGGGAGGGGGCGGCTGCAAATGACCCCCTCCCTCGTATCTTCTGGTCCGGCCATCACGAATTCCTCCGCCGAACGGATGCAGGGTGGGCAGGGAGAAAGAGGCGACGCGGACGAGCCTCTTCCACCTCCACAGGTAGGAGGCTTCCCTGCCCTGGTCCGGCGCCGATGTCCTCCAGCCGGACGACAGCCATATACCTGCGCTGCACAGGACATACAATGGCCGGCTGGTATATTTCCGTAACACAGGACATATAATGCCCGCCTGGTATATTTTCTCAGCACAGGACATACAAGACCCGGCTGGTATACTTGCATAGTACAGGACATACAATGTCCGACGGGCATATTTACGGAGCACCGGATGTACAGTGATCCCCCAAGATTCGGAATCAGGGGTGTAGGGTGGTCATCATGTGCGCCCCTGATTCCAAGGGACGGTGTAGGATGCGCCGGGAGAAGGAGACGGCACGAGTGAGCCTCCCTCACCTCCCCAGATGAAGGCTCCACTGCTGCACCCTGGCGCCCCGAACCAAAAATGTCCAGCTCCAGCAGCATGATGCTCTGTCCTCCGCCATCACAAGAAGTTCCTTCCACTCCTGATGGATACGGCAAAGGTGGCTGCCACAAGGATCTCAAAATGGCGTCTGGGCCCTCGAAAAGGCGGGTCTAGGCCGCTGGAATAACTTTTGTCCAAAGTTGCAACTCGGGCACTTGCCCACCTGGGCGCAAGCCCCCACCATCGACAAACATCCCCTCGACTTTGAAGATTCTACCAAAGTCCCAAGGGCCCTCGACCCCTTCAGGCTTCCGGTGAGGAACAGTTGCATTGATCTCAAATGAAATAACCACGGCACAGCAACAAGATGGCGGTGCTCTCGTGTCTGCATCAGCTTCCGTCTGAACCACCCAGGAACATTATGGGCTAACGAACTTGAGTAAGTTCCGGCTGAACATCAACATGACCCGGTAAGAAAGACTCCACTCCCTCCCTCTCTTGATTGACAGTCCACACCACCAGCCCCTCTGTTAGCACAGCTTTCTTTTGAACTGCCGAAAGGGACTCTGGTCCAACCGCCAATTGTCGGGGATATTTTGCCCCTGATGCTACTTCCGGACTAAACCGGCCTCGCCCAAAATGGCGCTGGTATCAATGGAAACTAACGAATGCCTCGTGGTGTTCCTTAGCTAATGAAACTTGATGTACTAAGATATATATATATATATATGTACGAACCATTGCGCACTCGATGTTAAAGGGAGGAGGGTTCACTTGGCGAACATTTAAGAAGGGTTCCGTAAAATGTTGATTTCAATGAACAATCTATTTTTGATATTTGTTGTAACTGATACATAACGTCGCTTATGATACATACCCACGGTATATATATCTAGGAAATGTGATTACGATGAGCTCAACTGTGTTTCCATTTATGAACTGAAATGCCCCTGATTCCCTCGTCACGCGATGAAATAATTTTTGGTTACTTGCAAATAATTAAATTAAGGTTTTTTACATGTTCTTGTGCTACAAAATAACCCCCTACTGTATGTGCTTCCATCGACGACATATCAGGCCAAAATATGAATTGCGCTCTCACATTTCACGTACTAAATAATTCTGCAAATAAAGGTTTTAACAACTATGAATAAGCATCGCATACTTTTGTAAATGTGGGTATCGGTGGGAGGGTTTTTCTGTGCGCCACCGTTCTGCTCCTCTTTTTAAGGTTGTCTGAAGAAATGGTTGTTCGGCCCTGGATTAATGATCGACTCAAAGGTGTGATACGTTGCCTCCAAAATATGCGACTAAGCCCAGGAACTAACGTATGAAGAAGGACCTCGACTTCTGAGAATGGGTAAAGTAAAGCGGGGTGATTGATAAATTGTTATAAAGATATGGTGATCGAAGGTACTAAGGTACAGGGTTGAACGACGAACTGATATGCCTTAGAACATCACAGCTTTGGGAATGATTTAGGGATCCCGAAGGCCGGATACATCTACAAACCCGGGTACCTCACGCTAGGCACCTCTGATTCTTTTTTAAACGTTTCCCTACACACGATCCTTAATGCCACCCTCGAACCTTCCCATGAACAACCTATCACATTGCCTGCCCCCAGGACCTTAGGAAACCAGAACCCTAAGGGATTATATCCCGAAGAGATAAGTACGAGTATGTGGTAAGTAAAGGACTTTCGTGCCCATACATTTGATGTGTTCGAATGTTGTCCCCCTACCTTCCCTTTTTCCCCCTTTTTTCCCTCTGCAGGTTACATTAGAATCCCGATTAGAGTACCATAAGGGATCTGGAACCACGTCACGCCCGATGCATGAAGACGGACTAGCGCTGCGAAATGGCGCAACAAGAACGCTTTCACGGCCTTTTTACCTGACCTAACTCTCTTCTGTCCCAAAACTGCATGCCTTCTACCTCCTAACACAGACCCGAAACGTCTAAACGTTAGGTAACGCACTGAATAGCCCAAACAATACACGGTCATCCCCCATGTCACCCGTGTACTGCTTGGCCTATTTGTCTCTCTCTCTCTCTCTCTCTCTCTCTCTCTCTCTCTCTCTCTCTCTCTCTCTCTCTCTCTCTCTCTCACTCACTCTTCCACCCCTCCACGCTTTCCCTCTTCCTAGCAACTGGCACCTAATTGGCGAACCTGGTGCACCTCCTAATTGGCCCCAAATACCACAAGTATTTGCACAAATTTGTCCTAAATAAAATTGTATCGGTACCACGTTACTACCTCTCCTTTTCTACTAAAATATGGATGAAATTTAAATTGGCCGATAGGAAAGGGACAGGTAAGACGACAAAGGTTCTCTAAATTTGACCCACTCTCAGGGACCTATTTGTCAGTGGTTTCTATGATAAAATGTGTCTGTAGTAATGCGACCATCCCCATTGCAAATTGTCCCCGTACCCCAAGCTATAAGAAATGACCGAGACACCCCCATCTACCCAAAATGCCCCCAGTTTGGTATCAGCCACCCTGAACGAGGACTTGAAGAATGCCCCTTGCTCCGATTCGCTGTGTTCCTCATCGTTTTCCATAAGATCCCTCCTTCCCGGAGGATAAGTTTAATAATTATTGTTTCAAACCACTCCTCCCGAGTTTTTTTGTAGTAACCAGGTTGCGAGGATTTATATAGAAAGTTAGAAGGATGTGTGCAAAGTTGAAAATTAGATTGAAAATCGAAAGAACTTGTTGCAGTAAGCCTGGTTGATAATAAAATGTTTTTTTGGAAATGCAGATTTGTTTAGCCTATGTTCACCCCCCAGAAGGGTGCCTATCAGACTACGGTGACTAGCACGTTACACTTTTTCGTAAAATACAAAGCCCTGAAGACCAGCCTAGCCTTGCAAGACTCGTACTAGGGAAATAGGTCTCTACCAGAAGAACTGACATCAACTATAATAGACTTATGCAATAAATGAGTACCAGACCTCGTACCTATTACAAATGAACGTAATAACCATCAAAGCGCCAAAGAATTAGCCACAAAAGGAAGTTGTAAGGAATCCAGCAAACCCATCATCAATTGCTTATACGCTAGCCGCAAGAATCTCCAATGTAGCGAGTGCTTACCCCAGTTGCTTGGTGTTGGGAGAGAAATAGACTTATGTAATTACCTTCTTCTGCAATATCTCTAAAGACTGTCTTTTCAAAACTCATTTAAGGGTATCACTGTCGGAGGAGAAAGAGACCGGATGTGGGAGCACGCGGCCTGACAGCGGATTGTGGAACATCAGCGACGGAGGCCGAGGCGAGACCACAGCAGTAAGGAGACGCCGGACGGGGCATGGTTTCAGACAAAGCTAAGGAAAGGGCTGACCTGAAGCCCCTGCTATATGATCAACGTGTGCCGAAAAGTCCCCGCTCTCTGAACATGGTTACGGACTCGCCTGTCGAAAACTCTCCGCCTCCCCCTGATCTGTTCCCGACTTGGCCTTGCTCCATCCCCTCCTCCTCCGACCTACCATAAGGACTGTTCACACCCGCACCTTTCCATCCGAACTCCCAAGTTCCTTCAAATCCTACTGAGCTACCCAGAGAAGAGTACTCCCTGCGTCAGAAGGGAGGGAGCTCCGACTAAATAGACCACGAACTATGTTAAACCCCAGAACGGTGACCTAGAACTCCACCAAGGGTCGCCCCCGAAGAAAAGATAAACAAAGTCTGTGGTTCTGCCCGCTACCAAACACCCTGAAGATGATGGAAGCAACAGGAAATGCCCATCACAGAGACTCAAGACACGAACAGATCTCACAATTCTGGAACAATCGCATTTTTATTGCAAATCAATGCTCTGCGCTACAAAAGAAAGTGCACCTGTTCCAAAACCGTAACGCATTGCTCCTATGGGGTCTGGCGAAACAAAACAAAAAGTACCCCTGCCCGCAGACCTCCAACGACTCAATCCACATGAACATTTCTGTTGATAGGTAATCCAGATGCTCAACAGTGCTGACAGAAGACGACAAAGGACAACGAGAACTCTGACATTTTTTTCTGTATCTCCTTTCTCTCCCAATCGCCATTGGGCTGACTATGCACCCGCCGTATACAAAGGACTTACTTATATGATAACTCACCAGTTCTTATTCTATGATCTGTACCCGACGCCCTCACTGTGTAATTCTAGTCTGATATTGCATTATGATGATTTTTCCTGCAACCAACTTAACAATGAACCCGCTTACTAGATGATGAGATTTTTCAATGTGATGTTTATAAAATGATGTATATGCGCAGTTCCTTTGCCTAAGTCCCCTCTCCCTTACTTGTGATTGCTGCATATAGGTGTAGATAGGAAATAGGCCAGCAAGATGTCTTGGAAATGTTAAAGGGAGGACTGTGAAAAATGAATACAATCTTGGTGAACATTATCTGCGCCATCTTGCCCCTTTTCAAGCCCATTCGTGCGCGTAAGCGGCAGCCATTTTGAATGCCATGGCCTCCCTGCCCCTCGCTGATAGCCAGCGCGTCTCTCTCTCTCTCTTAACCTCACAAGCATTCCCCCGCACACTGACAACCCCCGCTCTCTCATGTCTTGGGTCATAAACCCCTCTCCAGCGCAGTTTCACCACTGAATCCCATCCTGTTCCCAGCGCGACACCTCCCCTCATTCCTTTCATGGCCTCAAACCCTTTTGATGCAAACCCCCTTTTCCTGTATCCCCGTTTGTCTTCCCTGTTCCCAGGCCGCCACCTGGCTCTACGGATACTGTTTATTACCCCGTACAGTAGGAAGCCTCCCCTCCCCATCAAAAGACCCCCGAACCGATCAAAGCCCCCACCCCATGAGATCCGATCAACCCCATGCATTCCGTGAATCGGCGGAATGCCCTGCTGTGTGACAACTATCACCTGTTGTGACCGGGGTGGGGAATCCGACTGTAAATGTATGTGGGAACGGGTCTGAAGGGGAGATTCCGAGGATGTTCTTTCTAGTACTAAAGTATTGCGAGAATGTGTTATGTGTAATAAAGGTCGTAAACTCCAGTATAAGAGGCCAGGCCTCAGAGATGTGGTTAGAGCACCTCGTGACGATACTTGCTGTCTGAATTGATGTGTTCTCCTCCGGAGAGAATAAAATCCTCGTTTCCCGCCTTCCAGTCTCCAGCGCCTGCTTCTTCATTGATTAATATTGGTGGGTCATAGAGGCGATACCGCCGGGCAACATAAAAGGGTCTTTGGTTACCAGTTGTCTTTGGAACCCTTTTTAACAGGCTCACCACCCAGCCCACAAGCGGTATTGTGTATTAAAGAATAGTCATGTGACGAATAGCGGAGGCACTTAGACTGACCGACAACTGCCGTCTCCCGGGGCGGTGGTGCGGGGTCTTGACTTCACCCACTGTGTGCCCCCCCCCGCCCACCCCCGTGGATACCCAGCAGCAAAATATAAAATTCGGGCATGACGCGTCTCTTGGCTCTGTATTTTTTGAGGTAGGTCGAGTGCACTCTGCCAGAAGGGGAGGCATAGCACGCAAACCGCCCCCCACCCTCAGTGCTTAATTTGTAAAATATTAAGTGCTGGGGCTCAAAATGTTTCCCGGGAGCTGTTGCCATCACTGCAGAATGTTGTGGTGCCGAATACGAAGGCTGGGTAGCAGGGTCGGATTGGGATCACAATTCGGCCCGGGCACTGACGAAAAAAGTGGCCCACATTCAAGAGGCGTGGCCCATATTTAAGGGGCGTGGCCCACATTCAAGGGGCGTGCCCTTTCATGAAACACCATTTGCACAGACAAGGAATGAAAGTGGGAGGATACTGTTGTTGCACACGACACAGGGCCAAGGTGACAATGGCCTACATGCTGAGCAACTAAAAAAAATAGCAAGGCCCCTTTTTGTCACGAAATTATTCCAGCCCTCCAGCACAGGAGCACCTGAAAAGCAGCAAAGCCCCTGCTATTACTAACCTACTCAGCTCTCCCCAGACCTTCAGCTCAGGAGCACATGAACAGAGGTAAGGCCCCTGCAATTAGTAAATTAATCAACCCTCCAGGCCTTGGGAAAATATCCTGGCAGGGGAGCACAAAACACAGCTTTCTGGGTCATCCAAGGTAGCCAGGTAGCCGGGTAGCAAGGGGGAGGCTGAGGTGAAGCTGGTGCATGGGAAGTGCCTTCCCAGTGTGTTCTGGCAGTTTGAGTGTTTACCATTTACTGTAGTATTACCCTTGTACCTGTGTATGGTACCCTTTTGTAACTTGCACAAGTCACTTTTCTCTTGTAACACACTGTTTGCTACCTCTCACTTTTGTTTTCTTTAGATACTTGCACAAGTTCCACCATTGCCTACGTAACGTTTGTTCTTGTGCTGGAGTGTCTGCCATTAATTGCAGTATTATACCTCTACTTGTATTTTGTACGCTTTTGTAACCTGCACACATATCACGTTTTCCTCCTGTAATGTATCGTTTGCTCCTCTTGTATTTTGGTTGCTCACTATTGTCACTTTTGATTCATGTAACTTAACGTTTGCTTTTGTAATTTGTCCACTTATAATTTTCTCCTCATGTATTATTGCTGTTCCTAGTGTGAAGCGCTCTGACACCTTCGGTAAAGTCCGCGCTATATAAAATCGCATAAATAAATAAATAAAACAAAAAAATCCAAACATCACCAGGCCCCCACAGCAAGACCCATTCTTCCTCGCCCACTATGCCCTGAATGTGAAGGGCTGTGGGCGAGGTGTTGAGACTAACACCGTTTCTGGGCTGCATGGGCGCCAGGGGGTCGAGGTGCAAATGGCTCAAAGGCCTGAGAAACACCTGCCCCCCAGGGAGGCCGATTATTGCAAACAATCACCCCTCCCCAGCCCAGCCTCAGCTTGATTGCTTGGCAGGGCAGGGGTGAAGGAGAGCCCACAGCTGACAATCGCTGTCTGGCCGCACAGCGAGGCTGCTTTCATTTTCTCAGTCTCTGTCTCCGTGCACTCTGTGGGCCGGTTTTTTTCTCCCCTGTCCCAGTCCACCCTCTGTGGACTGGGACAGGGGAGAAAAAAACGGCCCACAGAGGGCACTGAGGCACCGGCCCTTCGGCCCATTCCCGAATGCCCGCCTTGCCAATCCGCCCCTGCTGGGTAGGCTTGAGCACCCTTTGTGCATCTTTAAGCCACCACCAGACACTCCCTGCCCCTCCATCTTTTCCTCGTTCTTTGTCGTCTCTGCTTCCCCCCCCCCCCCACCCCCCCCCTTGCCTCTGTTTTTATTGTTTTATCTTTTTCTACATCCTCCTATTTTGTATTTTTCTCTTTTTTTGTTCTGGGTTAAAGTCAGATGAGAAAATCCCACCCCCTCCTATCATTCGCCCCCCCCCCCCGCCCCCCCCCCCCCCCCCTCCGCCTTCACCTGCAGACCTATGGCCCTGAAGACTAAAGATGAAAAGTGTTCTTATCTCTGCTGTAAATGTTTAAAGTGCTGCGCGGCGGTGCGGGTGACGCGGGCTGCAATTACCCGGCTCCCGCGCCTCGATAATTGACGCGGCTTTGCAGCCGCCTCGGCTGGGATTCGAGGGCACTGTGATTTCTCTGAACTTGCATTTTCATCTCTGCAGATAATAACCATGTGCAGCCCCCCCCTCACCCTCCTCTCAGGCATCAGCTTTAAGTATAGGGAGGGTCCGGGGCCGCGCAGGGCCCAGCACTGCCTTCTACAGATGTCACCTGAACCCTACGGCGAGCGCGCAGGGACAGTTTAATGACCGTGTTCGTGAAATGTGACATCGCAATAGTTATGTAGCGCCTAATGGCAGTCAAAGGCACGGCACTTAATTCCAGGTTGTAGTAATCCCCGTGGATAATAACGCTCTATCAGAACCCAGTGAAATGGGGATTAACATTGACCCTGGTGTTAAATCTTTCTAGCACCCCGGCATTTACTCGGGACAGATCCTCGGGGTGTTACCGTGGAGATGTGTTCAGGGTCAAACGGCTCCACTGGTGAGTCCCGATGGGACCTGTAAGTGCGGCCTCTGAGCCCCGCAGGAATGAAGGGGGCATTAATGTAAGGGCCCCGTCTCCTAGCTTGGAGATGACCTTGGATACGTCCGCCTCATAGCGCGCGCGCTCTCACTGCCTGTAGCAGTACTATCACTGGTATTACCGCCTTTGGTGGAAAGCCCTAAATGTATATATCCAATCAAGCACCGTGATGGATAAGTCAGAGGTCAGATGTTAAGCAGATGGGCCTTACGTGCATCGTGCGAGTGACTGTAGGCCTTGCGTTGGGCCCGGGATGGCTGTAAACATGGGTCCTGCATGCAGTGCTGATGGCTGTGGACATGGGTCCTGCATGCAGTGCTGATGGCTGTAAACATGGGTCCTGCATGCAGTGCTGATGGCTGTACCCATGGGTCCTGCATGCAGTGCTGATGGCTGTGGACATGGGTCCTGCATGCAGTGCTGATGGCTGTAAACATGGGTCCTGCATGCAGTGCTGATGGCTGTAAACATGGGTCCTGCATGCAGTGCTGATGGCTGTGGACATGGGTCCTGCATGCAGTGCTGATGGCTGTAAACATGGGTCCTGCATGCAGTGCTGATGGCTGTAAACATGGGTCCTGCATGCAGTGCTGATGGCTGTGGACATGGGTCCTGCATGCAGTGCTGATGGCTGTGGACATGGGTCCTGCATGCAGTGCTGATGGCTGTAAACATGGGTCCTGCATGCAGTGCTGATGGCTGTGGACATGGGTCCTGCATGCAGTGCGGATGGCTGTGGACATGGGTCCTGCATGCAGTGCTGATGGCTGTAAACATGGGTCCTGCATGCAGTGCGGATGGCTGTAAACATGGGTGAGGTTCAAGTGTAGGTCTGGCCAGTGCACAAGGGGGCTTTCGCCAGACCCTGTGGGGCTGACTCAGCCTCGAGCAGGCCGTGAGCACTGAACAAAAGATGCCAGTTTCCCAACACAACAGTGGTGTGAAACTAGGACGACTCCAGTGCACATGGATCACTGTGCAGTGACTCTCGCAGTGTGCGACCTTGTGCCACTGTGCATAGGGTCTGCCAGGTTGAAATGCATTGTAGGAAGCCTTGATGATCACACACGCAGCGGAGACCCTGGGATCCATGGTAGAGGCTGTGATCACTTGATCCTTGAGAACAGGTTATTCAGAAACTGCCCTGAGAGCTGTGCTTGCGGGGGCCTGTGCTTTCTGCAGGATCTACAGTCACTTGACCCTGGACAGGTGTCTTTGGTCCTGAGCACACGCACTTCGAGGTAGCCATGGTCAGTGGATTTATCCTCTGCTCTTCAGATCCGAAGAGACACCCAACCGAAGGTTGTCCAAGATGAGAGCTGGAATGGGTGGAAGACGCCTTAGAGAAACCGGTCAGTTCCGCCAAGATTTCAATATTTGATGACGTCAGTGCGAGGTTCATTGGGTCTTACCTGGTGTCCACTCAATTCCTTAAGGAGCCCGAGGGGTATTGATATAGACCAGGTCAGCCCCCCACTCATTAGAACAAAACACAATAAGGGCCTGTCCTAAAACTAGAACCATTACACGTGAACCTAATGTCAGTCAATAGCTGCCACAGTTGTATGTGCTGCTAAAGTGGTATATGTTCCAATATCTGTCTTAATAGGTCCCAGGTTCTATGTGGAAATGATTAAAATATGTTCCCACGGTGTGCAACCCCACGTGAACTAACTGAAAAAATATTAAGTGGTTACAGTGAGTCCCAATAGTGCTGGAAAAAATCTGAGAAACGGTATGGAGTGCCTCACGGAAACAATACCATGGGAGTCTAACTGGTTGGTACTCACCAGTGGACTCAGGTTCTCATCATCAGCACATCCATACCGTGAAGGAAAGTAAGAACAAACAATATGTAATAGTGATGATAAAGTGCATGTGTGCAATAGTACCAATAGTGAGTGTACTAATTGCGTGTGCTAAAGTGATACTGTGAACACTGAAACTGACCCCATAAAGAAGATCCTGTCAAATGGGAACCCCTTTTTGTATCAAAAACGAGATACAACCACCACTAGCTATCTACCTTTATTCTCTGCTGTGGGTTTGCTCACATTAAAAGGACACTCTGTTGCCTCCTTGTAACATAGAGGGCCAACATGTTTCATTGCCGATAGATTTAGGGGCAATTTCTTCAGGGCATGGGTCAGTCCCACCACTCTATTGTTCCTGCACAATTGTGTATATACCGCTTGAGTGCTCATTATAAGCATACCGGTGACCTCCTTTTTAGGTCTCGTGGCGTTAACTGCGCGACAGCGCGGTCTCGCCAGAAACCTTTTGTCAGCGACACAGCTTTCCAGGAGACAGGAGCTGGCCACACGCATCTTGAAGAAGGCGGTCGGAGCGGGCCAAGCGTGCGCGAACGCGCTCACTGTGGCTATCTCCTGTCTCCTGGGAAGCGCAAACACACATGCATGCGCAGACACACAGACACACACACGAGCGCCCATACATGCACGCACACATACAGAGATACCCTCCCCCTACCGTCACACACAAACACACCACGAGCGCACATACACGCACGCACACATACAGAGACATCCCTCCCCACCGTCGCACACATACACACACGCGCGCACACATACACACACAAGCGCACTCAGACCCCCCCTGCCGCCCCACCTTACAAGAAAGAGGCCACTTACTGCCACTCCGGACATCTGCAGCCTCCGCGGGCATGGGAGCCCCGCGTCACCACTGCTCCTCGGGCCAGGCACTCCGTGGGCTCGGGCTTCGCGCACAAGACGGAAGTCCCGCCCCCACGATAGGTTTTGTTTTTAGGAGTGCGCGCGCACGTCTTACTGTGATTTCTACGTTGTTGAAAATCCACACGTTTTCATCGATTTGCGGTGCTTCGTGTTGTTTCGTGATGTTTCACTATCCCCTAGAAAAGGTTTGTGAGCGAAAATTCCACAATGTTTTTTCCTGATTCAAATTGTTTTATTAATGGGAGGATTTCACGTTTCTCAGAATGTTTCACTCCGTGCTGATCGTATCCCTAACCTGGACTAATCTGTGTCAGAATCCTCGCAATCAAGAAGTAGCTATACCATAAAGCGCTGTGAGGTCATACTAGCGGCAGAAGAATAAAGCGACATAATCATGTCTAATATATTATCGCATAGTATGGTAGCATGATAAAATATTAATATCACATATCCAAAGCCAGTTATCTTCACTCCCACCCCTCCATCATGACCCTCACAGACCCCCTCCTGCCTCAGCAGAGTGTCCGAGGGGGGGGGACACGGATCGTTGCAATCCCCTGTGTGCCGAGGCGGCGGTGAGACAGTCTGTTTTGTCAAGGCCACCCCCAGCAAAGACTGACCCCTCCCCCTCACGGCCATCAGCAGTCACAGTCCTGATGGAATGAGAACCCCAGGCAGCTCGTGATTTCTATTAAAGTCACTTTTGATCTAACTTCAGACCCCTGCTGTCCCCAAAGCATCACCCCAGTTACGGAATCAGGCCTCTTTACGTTTTGATGGCAACAAGAAATTATGCAGAGTGTAGCGCCTCTTGCTACCTACCCCCGCCTCTACCCTCGTTACCAGTCCGCAAATTGGAGTGAAAGCACCTTGCTAAGCAGTTCACGCGCTCTGTCTGTCAGGAGATGGATTGCGTGCTCAGTGTCACATGCGCTGGGGCCTTCCTGACATAGACATTGTCTAGGAAGGTCTGAGTACCTATAGAAGGGTTCATGCTCCATTAAATGTAGACACCCGTTAAGTGAAATGTCACGTCTCGGTGTATGCACCTGTGCGTACACAGAAACTTCATAATCACATTAAGGATAGGGAGACGTGCGCCGTATGTGTCAGTCGTTTTCAGATGGACACATACGGACATATGGACAGTGTGATGTGCATGTTCAATAACAGTCTATGGACAGTGTAATATGTGCATGTTCTGTGGCAGTCAGTGGGTAGTGTGATGTATGCATGTTCTGTGGCAGTCTATGGACAGTGTGATATAGGCATGTTCTGTGGCAGTCTATGGATAGTGTGATATGTGCATGTTCTGTGGCAGTCTATGGACAGTGTGATATGTGCATGTTCTGCGCCAGTCATATGCACAGTGTGATATGTGCATGTTCTGCACCAGTTGATGGCGAGTGTACGCACTCTGTCACTTTGTGCTAAGTGTGCACGTTCCTTGCTAGTTTATTGTCAAAGTATAAAGTGCTGGTTCTGTGTCAGTGTGTGCACAGTGTGAAACATGGGCCCTCCGTGTGAGTGTGCCCATTGCTTCGTGCTCTTTCCATGGCAGTGAAGGTGCCTATTAAATGCCAGCCTCGGCATTTACAAGTAAACAGACACGATTCGTGCCTGGTGAGGATTCTCACTTAAAATGCCGGGCCCTCCCCTTGAGGTGGCGGAATCACGGCAACCCTCGAAGACAAGCATGTGACGTCACCAGCCGTGTCCAGTGACCAGGGTTGTGTGAATTGTGACTCGTCCCGCTTAGTTCCCCTCTAACCGTGGAGTTCACTATTCAGTGTCTCACACAGGAAGGGGCACTTCCCATGGAGGAGGCCGCCATGTGGACCTCTTGAGACATGCGAGGCCTACAATCTACATACGCCCCACATTGTAAAGTGTAGCGGCAATCGGTCCGCAAATTGGAGTGAAAAGCACCTTGCTGAGCAGTTCACGCGCACTGTCTGTCAGGAGATGGATTTTTTGCACGCACACCCTAAGAGTGCACAGAAGGAGCCATTGCTGTGTGTAACAACCCCATTGCAGGGCTCTGCAGCTTTTCAGAACCACTAATGTGCGACGCATCTTTGATGTGGGTCCCCTAGATCCGACTTATACTGGTCTCTTTTGCTTTGGGTTGAAGCCTGGGGATGGGAAAGAAGTCCGAGTCCCCATAGAGGATGTAAGTCTGGTGCCCCACCGCGTGCACACATTGGATACTGGTTCATGTGTTAGTACTAGCGTTTGGAAAGAGTACAGCAGTAATGCAGAATCCCTGGGGGTAGGGCGTTCAGAAACGCTGCTGATAAACTGTCTATCACAAGTTATGGCCTCAGTTAGCATGTGTTTTTACTCCAGTGGCAGCCTGAAGCTGGGTTTTGAGAGTCCAACAGCTAACCTATAGATTCTGGGAATACAGGCAGAAATGTTGTGTTATAGTTTGAAATCTCTGGCCCCTGATATCCAGGATCTAGCCCACAATACAGCACAATAATGATGCAATTCCGGTCAACTGCATGCCTCTCAAACGTATCAGCTGCAGTCTAGACATTCACACATTGAAACAAATGACAAATGTCAATGATCAAACACATTCCCAGCAATCCCCAAAAATGAATGTTTGCATTTCACTTGGACCGTGCAAGGTCCCATGCAATACATTGTAGGAATGAGTATTTCAGCTGAACGGGCGTGGTACAGGTAGGCTTTTTTTTTGTTATTTATTCGTTTTCACTTTTATATAGCGCAATCTTTACCCGGAGGTATCAGAGCGCTTTAAATCAGCATGCTTATAAGAAGCAAGACTAGCACTCTATATTACTGCCAACTTTGCTTAGCATGAGCAACAACTAACCATTCACAAACAATGCTTATATACCAATTGCAAAAAAAAATGAATGCAAAGCATTGTCATTTACAATGCCAGTAACTCAAACTTTAATGCTGCGAGACCTATTGCAATGTAAATGCTTGTTCTTTGGTGTCACTATTGCGGGTCTCTCCCCTGCTACTGTAGTTAGCCCGGGGCGCACTGGTGATGCGCGCTCGCTCGTCCTGGTGTCCCCAGATGTGTGGTAGGCCTGCCAGTCTCGGCCACGAGTAGAGAAAAACAGTGTTATGAAGGTCCTCACGTTCTGACCACCGTTGTGTTGGACACTAGCCAGCGACACAGATTGTGCCAGTCCTCAACACATGAATGCCACTTAAACAATATTGTTAGACCTGGCTTCCTGGGCACCAGGGCACTCAGGGGTAACTGCGCTCCAACCGCATCAACTGGAGTGATCCCTCACTGGTGTCCTGGGGCCTAAGTACTAAGGGACCCAAAACTGGATAACCAAGTACTCCTCTCCAGCACTTGACTCTCTCAGGGTAGCGAGACAGAGCAGTCCAAGGCTTACTCAAGGAGGTGAGGTGGGGTTAGACATTCAGAATACAGTGTAAACCGTACCACCAGCTGATAAACTCAATGTCCAGTCAGTGCTTTACTTTTTATAAAAGAAAAGTACTTTAATACACATAAGATAATTATACTACACATAAAACTAGGATAAACAGTGAAAAGCAGAAGTCTCTACAACCCTCTGGGACAGAGTTCTGACCCCAAACAGTATTGTAGCGCCTAGACGCCAAGCACTATAAAAACACAGTTAACATGAAAACACACATGAAGCATTGCATATTACAGATCATGTTACACAGGGCTGCTCTCATTCACTAGAGCCGTGATACCAAACTTTGTATTGAAAGGATATAGTTTAAGCATGTGATGTGAAGTCAAATGTTCGTGATCAGCCCCATAACCCCCCACCCAAGCAACAGAAGTGCCCTCCCATTGTGAGTGAGGACACCGCTCTAGTGGTGTCACGGATCTAATCACAGGTGCCGGATGTCTTGGCACAGTTTACTGGAGTCCCACTAGTCCAGTAGCCACTGGCTAGCTGTAGGAGGGTAGTGGCTGGGCAGAGTGCCAGTTCACCCTGATACCCTCAGAGATCACAAAAAGAAAGGTGGGGGCCTGCTTCACTGGCTTCTATTCCCAGTTACTGCTTGTACAGGCTCCCACAGCGCAAGGGAGGAGCCTAGAGGGGATTTGATCTCACCTTCAAAGACTAGAATCAAGCTTCCTCCTCTCTGGCTCTCTTCATGTGCTGCAAGCTTCTTTCCACCAGCTTTTCTTGATGTGCCGCAAGCATCTTTCCACACCTTGGGTGATGTGCCGCGAGCTTCCTTTCCACACTTTGGGCAGCTGCCTGTAATTTCCTTGGTCCAAAGCCCAAGCCTCACAAAACAGCTGGTCCTTAATGTTGCTAATGCCTTCCTTCCAGACCGCAGTGAACAGAGTCTTATCTCCTGCCTTCACACCGTGAGGTCGCGGCTGGTTACCGTCAGAGGGCTCTGGTGTGGCCGCTCGTCAGTCATAAACCAGTCTTGAACAACAGCTGACCACTCAGGCCAGACTTTTATCACCTCTGATTGATAGGCTCATCCAATCAGAGGGCCTGCTACTTTTGCATCCTGAATACACCTCCAATCACAAACCATTCACCGCGTGTTCAATGCATGGGTCAAGCATGTACCAGGTCCCCTTTCTGTATCAGGCTGTGCAACTCCCTAGAGAGGAATTTTAATTAACTCCAGCCCAGGAGGTCCTGACCAGTGGGGGAGGGTCCTCTCCCCACAGTTAGTGCAGCTAACCCCAGATAAGAGCTGAGTGTCTCCCCCAGCCCACCAGGAAATAGGGAGGGGCACGGGGGAGCTGGGATGTCCAGCAGTACAGCTCGCATTCCTCACACTGGCTCAAATCCCCATTCTTCCCCAGTACACCCACGGGCTCTCAAACACACATCAGTCAGACAAAGGCAACAGGCCCACAGGCATGGCAAACTGCACAGACTTGGCCAGGAGGGTGCCTAGGGACCCACCCCTCCTGACTATAGATTTATTGCTGCCACCACTGTCCGTCTACCACAGCCTTAATAGAGAGGGCAGTAGCCACTCTCTGAAAAATAGGGGGGCACTAGGTATGCCCCCTCGACCTCAGAGCCAAGCTCTCGGGTCTCAATCCATGTAAACAGGGAGACCCTCAGTGGACATGAATGATTGTCGTGCTCACTGAGGTAGGGATCTAGAAACTATACAGTAGCCTTTGAGTGACTTGCCTGGAGATTAGCATAAGGCAGGGGAAGCACTCTCTCCAGAGACATGCAGGAGACTTCCCGTCCCAACAAATATGAACTTTGTTTGCAGGCCAGGTGCACACGCATGCACAGTGTAGGCTTCTCACCCACACATGCAGAGCACGACACAACAAAGCCTCAGTTTACCTCACAGCCGTGTACAGATCCACCAAACCTACAGCCACATCCACTCAGCGAAACTCTCCCTAGCACACGTCCCACCCACAAACAAAAGCAGGTCAGGAGGTCGGACCCTCTCATACATCACTGCTAAAGCACAGGACGAACTCCCACGTCACACCATAGCCTCCTCCTCTCTTTTTGAATTCCACAGGAAGCTGTAGACCTGGCTTTTCGAGGAGTCCCCTCGAGGCTACATCCGCGTAGCACCAGGATACCCTCATGGGTCAGAGCGCGCTTTAAAAATACACATAACCGAATCTGGTGATTTGCGGTGTCAAGCTGCTGTTAGGACGAGACCAGTGAGGGTCCATGTGTTCCGGACGGAAGTAATGTTTTGTGTAATGTCCCATATCCTGGAGACCAGCCCGACCTCTGCGACTCTCAATAATTGGGTTCTCAGTGTGGAGTAAACTGGTGACCCCCACATCAGTGACTCTCAATGATGGGAGTCTGGGGGTGGAGTGAACTGGCTGCAAACATGATGCTGTGGAGTGTAGTTGAAAGGGTGTTGAAGATTCGCCTGAGACAGCTTAGCGTGATGCATGACTGTCAGCCTTTAGTCATTACATAACATAACATGCATGTGTAAAGCACGTGTTCACCCAGAAGGGTATCTTGGCGCTGAATAACAGATGTTTATTGTTACCTAACTCAATGGCACCCATTTTATCGACCTCAGAAGGATGAGGGGCTGGAGTTTATATTCCTAGGGAGAGGTGGATTTTGATTCTTAGAGCTCTTATCATGAGTATTTTCTTCATTCTTCATACAAACAGAGCCTCAGCGGCGCCATCTTTACGCATGCAGAGCACGGGTGCGTGTGCAGGGCACGGGTGCGCATGCAAAGCACGGGTGCGTTAGCGCCTCGCTGGAGCCATTACTCACGCCATGCACAGACTGAACGAACACCATGTCAGCCAGACGACCGTGTTACTCATTAGCGTAATTAAATACACATCACAGATAAGGAGCTGTCAGTCGCAGACGCACGCGCAATTAATTAACTCACTCCAGCTATTATTTTCTCGCTGTAAATGGAAAACGTGTGACCTCAGCAGACTCTACCAGCAACATGCCACCTCCCTAGTCTATAGGAAAGCAATGTGATGTCACTTCAGTGAGCAGAGTAAAGTATTGTGGCTCTGTGTCCACAGTAAAGATGTAATGTCTCCAATCCATACTAAACTATTCTGTCTAATACAACTTCCAGTAAATAATAATTTGTTTATCCTTATATCGTTTCAGTGCTTAATTTGTAAATGAATAAGTGCCACAGTCCTTGTCAGGAGGCCCCTCCAGTATCATCACCAATTGCCCTAGCCAGAGCAGCCAATGTTAGTACCATCACAACTACTAACCATCATACACCCTCATATACCCCCCAAGTGTGCCAATTTTGTCTACTCCAAGCTGCCAAAGCTATAAGAATGGTATGGGCACCAGATATAAGTTATTTTCCATGTATATTTTTTATAAACTGTTTTTTCTGATCACTCAATTAGACAGACAGTGCCACCTTGTGGTAGAGTGTTATAAGTGCCTGTGTTGATAGTTAAGAGCCGGTACCAAGCTCCGGAAACCGCCAGCTCAAATTAAGCACTGGTTTTAGTTATTCGTGGTGCAGGATCATGCTTGCAATTGTACCAGGGTGCTGCTCGTTGGAGGTGGAATAAAGGCTCAAGTAAGAGTTCAGGCTGCGTTGTCTTTAAAGAAATGCTTTAATAAACTGCACAAAGATTAGAGTAAGTCCTCTGAGTACAAGTTAGCAGTTCGTACAGTTTCAGCTCTGTGCACTGATTGGCATTGCATCATACTTGCATAAAGTGTGAGGTGAATAAAAGATACTTGAAAGACTCAATGGGTCTAAAAGGTGGGGTGACAAGCACTGTTCAAAAACTATAGCTAGCTAGCATGGTGCCCTGTTTGATGTTGACTGACAGCATCGTTTTTGCCCTCCCCTAAACTTGTGGAGATTAGGGGTCACGGTCTAGTAGCCCAACTCCCGAACACCAGGGACCTGTTTTCGATTTGGGCGCGTGGGTTGCTCCGTCACAACGGTGATGGATATCCCGTCTGCCGAAATATAAATTCATTATATCCAATGGGATTTAAATCTCGGCAGACTGGATATCATTCACCTTTGTAGTGGAATAACCCATCCACCAAGTTCTTTGTAGTATGTCTTTTTGCAGTGCGCCAACTGAAACAAATTTGCTGCTGCGGAGAAGCTCTAAGCAGGAGAGACCTGTTTATTCAGCCCTGTGACGTCCAGCCTTGGTCAGATTACTGTGGTTGGTAAGTGCTGATCCTCCAGTGGTATGGAAGTCCAAAACTGTGCAGCGTTGTTAGAGAAGGTCCGGCTTGACACTGCCAAGGGCACCAGACCTCAGAAACAGCATTTCAGATGCAAGTCTCACTCCAGCAGAGGCCATCAGCAGGGTCCAGTCCAGGTCACGTTGCTACTGGTCAGCTCGGCCCTTCAGGAAACAGGCCTTTCGCATGTTTTTGTGTCCTAGAAATGGCACAGGAGTTTAGCCAACGGACCTATAGAACAAACGTATTATTCCTGGGCACACGAAGAAGAAAGTCCAGCCGTTTAGGTTGGTCTTGCCGTTCCCAAGCAGCTACAGACATATTTTCTTTGCCAGTGCTTGTTTTCTTTGGCATAGGGAAGTAAGCCAAAATTCTAGATGGCCACCAGTACGTGCATGTCCACTCATGGGAGGTCATATCTGGATGTTTTGGCGTAATGCATTCAATGATGGCCAGCCGAGCGTGTGCATGCATGTACCGGTGGCCATCTGTGAATAGTTATAATGAAAAATACAATTCAAAAATGGCCGCTACTAATGTTAGCTTTCCTAATGGAATAATACAAGCATTGGCAAAGCCAATATAGGTGGGTGGGTGGGTGGGTGGAGGTGTGAACTGGAAGGGAGTAGTAGCAGAGGTCGTCACTGAAGTGGAGGGTTGCACTCTATGAGTGGGAGCTGTGAAGTCGGGTGAAATAGCGTGGGAATAGGAGAGGGTTTGAAGTGGGGGAGAGAGCAAAGGGAGAGCAGAGAGAGCCGTGAAAAGCAGAAACACAGGGAAAACTACATGAGAAAGTATTCCCTCATACACTAGAATGCAAGGACCCCTCCCCCCCCCCAGAAGGTGGAAGGACACAGACACAGCCAATAGAATGAGGAGGCGGGGCCAAAAGCCTGTGCCCTGATCTGGTGTGGGATTGACAATATCTCAAGACAATGGCTGGAAGAGGAAGAACACAAACAGCCAATGGCTTGAAGTGGGCGGAACCAAACTCCACTATAAGTATATGTTAAGGTGTTAGTTACAGTAGGTCTGTCAAGGACAGGACTTAAAATTAGAAGAGCCGCGGTCACGCCTCACAATGATTAAAAATAAGAGCTGCGTGTTTTGGATCCTACGATTAGATTGTTTCTGGTTCCTCCACTTCTCTGAACATAGGTAGCTTGTTCTGAATTCGGACATCATTGAGCATCGCTCATCGCATCCTTCCTTCTTCTGAATGGTCTTATCTGGCGGCCATGTTGGATGTGTGCGGCAACAGCACAGGAAGTGTCTCCTCAGTCAACCCAGAGAGAGTCACAAGATGCGCAATGACGGTAAACAGTTAAAGATGAAGTGTTTGTAGGGATTTGACCCTGCTGTTCTTGCTCTACTATTCCAGAGCACATGGTCATCCAAAGGCCCTTTCTGGGACCAGCGAGCTACATATCTGTGACATTAAACATTGACCATGCCAGGGGTGTTCATAGTGCCACGCATGTCACATAGTAGCTAAGGTGAACAGAATACGGTGTACAATCCTAATTATTTCCTTTACACTGGTATAAAAACTTTGATTTTCAGACCTTTGCTGAGTTAAGTTGTCCTGTAATGGCGGTGTTGAAGACATTCCAGAATCTGGTTCCCCACGCCAAGAGGGTCCTCGCCCTCTTCTCTTTTGATGGGGTTATGGCAGAGGGTTTGTGTTTTGACTATTACCAGATTCTTCTATAGAATGCCTTGATGCAGGTTCTGCACAGAGCCAGGACTCTTTGGGACCGATTCACAGAACTAACAAGACAAAATCCTAAACTTACTACCATTTTGGTATTCACAGAAAGCACTTACTCATTTCGGTATTCACAGACGTTAGGAGTCCTAACTTTAGGACTCCTAAACTGAGAAAAATCCTAACTTTAAGAATTTCGGTATTCACAGAAGGCATTTAGGAGTCCTAAAGTTAGGACTCCTAACTTCTGTGAATACCAAAATGAGTAAGTGCCTTCTGTGAATACCAAAATGGTAGTAAGTTTAGGATTTAGTCTTAAGTTAGTTCTGTGAATCGGGCCCTTTAAATTTGACCAGGAACCATATTCACGTGTTTAAGGCAGGCCCGTGGTCTTTCTTCCATTCCAGTGCCAGTCTGGCCTACCCTGTTACTAGAAAACCCAGTGTAGTTAGACCATCAGTGGTCGCGTCACACCACGACCAGCGATTTGATTGGTTCAGCTCAGTGATTGGTTGGGAGCGGTGGCAGGGTGTGTGTAGTGTGGACAAATGAACCTCCACGCATCCAATCAAAAGGAGCTTGTAGCTCTGCACACTTTCGGTTTAGAGCCAATGACCAAATATCCTCTTTCACTGTCCTTACAGCTCTGGTTTCCCACTCCGGCATATTTAGGCCCACCCTATGACGTAAACCACGGAGGATTTACCACGACACAGCACAATACTGCACACAATGACATATTGTGAAAAAACACAACATGTAACGGAAGAGGCAGAGCTTTGGAGCGCGTCTGGAGGATGCTGAAGCGCTACGCTCTTCATCCTTCCAAAGTCGGTCCATAAACTGAGCTCAAAGGCTGTCAAAGTTAGACTCCTTAGAAGCCTCGCCAGGGTATGAAGCTGCACTCGAGTATCTGTAATAATAAACAGTAGTACATAGTGATAGTAAAGTGTTTTGAAAGGGCTCTCCTGGCAGGGGCTGGGTCTGTCAGGGTTGTGACGCACATGAGGTCCTCTGCCAGTGTCCCTGTGTCTGTCCAGCCTCTGAGCCAACCTTGGTTCTCACAGACCTTCTTCTCTGGGGTCTGGGAAAGGAGCAGGACGTCTCTGGGAGCCCCAGGGGCGGGTTGTGGGTTAGGCACAGAGCCCTGACACTGCTCACATGGGCTGCCCCCGCCCCAGTCCACTCTGCACTGCACAGCTCTGCCCTGTTTAGTCAGAACATTTTACTGGTGGAAAATACCCTATGTAAAGAATCGGCCATACTGGAAATAAAATCATAAAAGCTGAGTAAATATGCATTAAATATCAACACTGCTGAACATGAGGCGACGGGCCACATTTAGCATCAATGTATGGACACTCTGAAAAACACTGAACTCCGCATTCTAACCCACGCGAGAGGGAAGGCAGACACTCTATGCACTGCTGCACTCAGCGTCAGCCGAAAAAAATCCTGAGTACACACACATCTTAAAAGATGTGTCCGGATGCAACCACCCTCCATGTTGTCAAACCTTTAACCTGCAGCTCAGTCTGTGCGCACACTAGGAAACCTCTGAAAACACCCCTCTGCGACAAGAACAGGCTGTGTGTCACGGATGTGTGCACTCGTGGGGTGTCATATGACGGTCGAGTGCACTCACGCATTTTACGTCGTTAGGCAAAGGGAGATTTAGTCATTTGTCCAGAATCACACCAAGTGGAGACAGTGGCGTAACGAAACTTCAGGGGGCCCCCCTGCAAGGTAAGTGGAGGGGGCCCCACCGGACTCTATCAGGTGCTCTCGGCTGAAGTGCCGTGCTGAGAGGGCCCCTTGGGGGCTGCGGGGGCCTGTGTTAGGCCCCTGGTTGTAACTGCGATAGGGTTGCACTGTACATAAATCCCTGACTCTCCTTTTTCATTCCTAATGGAGTGTTACTACAAACTTCTGTTATAGATGGCCACACAAGTGAAGGCAAAAACCTGCTTTGAAGAAGACATATGGTGTAGTTTTAGACCCTGGCCAGGGTTCCTTTGAATAAACAATTAATTTGGTCTAAATAAAATGATCGAATCACATTTGTATCTCTCATTAGTTCTCACCTACTAGACAGCACATACGCTGTCTGTTGTTCAATGTATCGCTTGCTTCCAATGGGTTTAGAACCCACCTATTGCTTACCATTGGTTGATTTTATTGTCACTCACATTTGCTGTCTTCTTACTTGTAAACTTGAGTGGGCTGTCCTCATATTTGTCACTCCCCTGCACCATGGACGCATTCCTTGGCACATTCCACTGCTCACTTTTCAGGCACTACGTTTTTCTTTTTTTAACCATTCCTAAAGAGTGCATATGTTTTCCAGCTGTGTCTTCACCATCTGCGCTCTCCCTTGTGCCCATGTGTTCCTCCCTGACCCGCTCCAGTACTCGCTCACCCATTTACATTTCCTCCACCAGTGCTCCCTGCTGCTCAATCTCCCCATTAGTTTGCTTTCCACCCTGCGCTCCTCCGTACAGCTTCCAACATACTAGGGCCCATCGTGCTGCATCTGCCCTGCTCTCTGTCGCTTCCACATGCCGCCTTGCCGCTTCCTAAACCCATTCTCTTCCATGAATAGGATGCCCGCTCGTCGTATTCTGCCCCGCACCCCCGACGCTCCACGTTGCAACCTCTCACCTGTGTTCCTCCCTTTGCACTTGAATCCCGAAGAAGCTGAGGATAACCGGATCAGCTTTGTCAGAGAGTAAATAAACTGCACGACTTTTGGGGAACAAATACATCAGCACCATCTCTAAAGGGGCACAGTGGCCCTCAGGGAGGCCCCTAAGACCTACAATCACGGCCAGGGGTGTCACAGTGGAGGAGGTCAGGCCCCTTCCTTTCTATTACTGAAGTGAACTACTCACCCCAGCTGTGCTTCTGCCCTCTCATAGACACTGCCAAATAGTCGCTCCATTCTGCTCCGTAAGTTTTAGATGTGACTTCAAGGATTCAACAGTTTTACATTACAATTGTTTGGTCTCACCTTAGAGAGGAAAGAATGTTAGCAGTCCCTAGGCTACAGCCTAGTAAGGCCCACATTCCTTTAAGTAATGAAAAAAGGGTGGGATGGGGGAGAGGTCTTTAAAAGGGGTGTGGTCCAAGTATTTAAAAGTGCGGCTTAACAAACGTGTACTATAATCCTGTGCTTTCTTTACACGTCATGCTGCATTACCAGTATTAAGGCGCCTCTTGATGATTTTCTGCTATTGATTCCAGACATATCACATAACAATAAACATACACCTAAAACAAGGCTGACCTATTCGCACTGTGATTGCTTGTTAACTGTTAGACATAAAGATGCTACAACCATGATTGCTTGTAAATAATTTGAAATGGTAATTATAAATGGGACATATGTGACCATTACTATGTGCACAATATAGAGAGGCTAAGGATTGGGGGATCATGTAATATGAACAATGTGACGGCCCACTGACTCACACTGCCTTCAGCCTCAGCTCCTGAGCTCCAGTCATGCCCAAACATGAACACCCTCTCACAACCAGAACTCACCTGGAAACCTAAATGCGACTCCTCTCACATGTACCACACAAGCATTGGAAAACACAATTGCTCAGCATATTTTAGACCAGACATCTTTGTTTTGCTCATATTTAGTAAATTATAATTACAATTCAAAATTACACTAAAGAGAGTTTACAAATGTTATCAATATCAAAGTCTTTACTTATGTAAAATATACAGTGAATATACAGTATCATATTGCTAAAGCTATCGGCAAAACCAGAATGTCCCAAAGAGGAAACCTATCAGCTTTGTCAATGCTTTTTTCTACTTGTGTTGTGTGTGACCCATCCAGATCCTTGTATGCATTCTATTTTCAAAAGTCTTTGTTGAGTCCAAAGCAATCACCAGCTCATGTTTTGTCTCTTGGCACCAATCCAAATTTGATTTTACTATATTTCTGAGCTGTCTAGTGTGCACAATTATTTTCATCTGTAGCTGTAACAAATTGTTGCTATAAAGCCGGTTTTAGACCATTGACCTTTCATGATATTTCCAGTGGGCCCATGTCCCAATAGGCCACTAGGATAACTGCTTATTTACATTAACCAAAGAACTAAGCGCCAGATGTAATAAGACAGGATTCACAAAAAGTCGACGCAATTTGTGCAATGACTATTGGCAAATCCGGTAGAATTTGGTAACGGGAAGGGGTATGTTGAGGACCTGTAGGAAATTCACCTTTTCTACATGGTGACCTGGTATTTAACATCTTTTGCTGGACCCTATATTTTGCTGGCTCTAGAACTCTGTACACCTTACCCCACTTAACCAGTAGAAAGAGTCAGTACTCCCCCTCTAAACATGGTTGAATTGTCACATACCAAATTGGTATATTTAACTTACCTAAAAGTCCATAGTATATGGTTCAATGTCATTAGTGGACAGCAGCACCTATTGTGCCATCTACTACAGTGACAGTGTAAAACCTGGCGTCAGGCATACCAGCGTAGCCTTATTGTAGCAGTATAAAACCTTAAATTTGACATGTCAAAATAAAAGCTTTTTACAGTTTAAAACCTCCCTTTTAAATATGAATAAGACATGCCTATGCAGGCCTGATCACCCAAAAGGTTGGGTGCTGCTGTTTAAAATTAGGACGTGTAGATATTCAATGATAACATGTCTTTACATGTATTATCATACAAAAGCTATTTATCACTGTGGTAGTCATAGCTGTCCAACGTAGAAACAGATGAAAATCATAACACAGAGTACAGAATAAAATCCTAAAACTGTATTTCGAATAATGAGACTAACTATAATTAAAGGACAATTTTTCAGTCTGATTTTTAATAAATATTATGAAAAAGTAACCTTTAGAAAGTTACCTTTTCCCAGCCAGAAGTCTCTGAACGCTCATCTCCATTTGCTCTCCCACTTCTGCCAGTCACTAGTTAGCATTTGAATAGGTGTAAATGAGTGTGAAATGTATCCCATGAGAAATTGAAAGGCGGACCTGAATGGGAAGAGATGACCGATCAGAACTTGACAGAATATGCAGGGTGGAGCTGTGAGCATCCTTTTTGACATTCCAGCATCAAAGTGTGTTTGAATGTCAAATCCTGCTTGAAAGGTATGCTGGGGTTTTACTTATAACACTTAGGGAACAATTCAAAGAGGCTACCCCTGTCACAAGCAAATGTTAGCCGACACCTGGGCTGTGCTGTCCATTGTCCCCCCCAACCAAGTAGGCTCCAATCACAGTGGGTCTTTTTTATATTACAGTGTCAAATCCTGCTAGAGTGTAACACCCTGCATGACAGGTCTGCTGGGGTTTACAAATAACACAGGGGGTGCGTTAAAAAGGTCGAGTACAGGATGTCAAAGAAATTCTTGTGTATCTACTGTATGGTTGCTGGAAATCCACAGTTCGCTCTACCAGACATCTGTGTCCAGGTTTATTGAGGATACAGTGGTTGCCTCAAACTGGATTTTAGTGTTAAATGTGAAAGGTATTACCATAGTACGCTTTCCACGCACACCCTCAGTCGTCAAAGCCCAAGTTTAGTGTAACCGAAGACTTCCACCATCTTGGAAATGCCCAGATTGAGTATGGTTGGCCACTATCTTTAGTCAGACATGAATGTGGCACCTCCAGGCACCCACTTCAGAACACTTCTTGACATGTGCAAAATCAGAAGAGGACTGAACTTGATATCTGTTGCTCTCTGAGAAGTGAGAAAAGTCAAGAAGACTGGAATTGAACACCCCTCTTTTACTCAGGACAAAGAAGTGGACTCTAATGGCATATGGCTGACCTCCTGTAAAATTTAAAGGGATACAACAAGCTATGAGAGGCCTTTTCCTGCAACTGCTCAGCTGTCAAGTAGCAACAAGGGCTGTACTTGACTTTGTCTGTTTGGCCTCTGTCTGACACCCTGTGAGTCTTTAAGTGTCTCCCTAAGGTCCTGTGGGGCTTTAGAAGTGTCACCTTGTGGTGGATTGTGACTTAGAGGACTACAGTCAGAAGGTAAAATCTTCGACCACGACAAACCTGGTTGGAGTTTCTGACCACACTCCATCGTGTTCAGCCTCATTTTGCACCTAGGTCCCAGAATATTTCAGCCATTGACTTTTATTGGCACTGTATGCTTATTTGAGCTATACATAATTAAAACATTTAAATTCATATGTCCACTACCCCTTACTGTATTTTTGTCATCTATATGTTGTTTTATAAAATTTTACACTGTTCCTCTAATTTGGTTTGGTCTTCTTATTGTGTTGCAGTTCGACATTCTTACTGTTTTGATACTGCATAAATACCATACACATTGCCCTAATTTAAGCCTGTCTGCTCTGTGCCAATGCTACCAGGCGGTTGAACTTAGGTTAAGTAGCTGACTTTGAAGGTTTACCCTTATAAGAGTTGTGAATATTCCTTGAAGTACGTAGTCACCTTTGCCAATTAATAATCCAATTTCTTAAAGGACCTCATCCAATTTGAGATCGGGTTATCACTATCTTTCAGTAGTCTGTAAAATATTAATGTTTTGTTTATAGATTACTGTCCCAAACATTAATACATACCATAATAAATTGCTGTTTGGAAATGAAGCCCTATATTCGCCTGTTCCAAATAGTGATTCTAAACAGTTTCGTAAACCCATTTAGCGATTTGATAACATCTTACCGAATTGCTAAATGTGTTTAGTGCAGTAAAAAAAAACATTTTCGAATCACAGAGTTTGTGACCAGAAAAAGCATTTGTACACCTGGTACCAAGTTTTAAGCTGAACGTCTGGAATTTCATTGAGAAGTAAAGATTTCCTTCCTACACTCCACATACATATCTGAAATATGCCCTGTGATACCAATTTCATACCCTGCACCAATGAGCTCCACCAACCCTCCAAAAAGCACTTGAAAGCTAAAAGTCTAAGGTCACATCGGCCTACAGACTAGACTTGAGCATTGAGCATGACTTGAGTTTGCAATGGAGAATAACAAGTGGATGCAGATTAACCGAAACGTACAAGCTTTTCCAAATTTCGACCTATTTTCCCAGTGCAAATACATCCAGGTTATACTTTGCCATACAACAGGGCATAGTTAGTCTGAACAGATGCCTACAGGACCTGTGCTGAAGCTCACAGGTGAACTGCACAATGAGGTCAAAAAGGTGTAAATGCATTCGGCATAAAGGTTCAGTGCCACAGGAGTTAGTGAGCCACCAAAGTTACACATGGGGAAATTGCGATATTTTAATAGTCAAAAAGAGCTGTAGCTGAGCTGCACCATACGGGGAATTGATTTGCACAGCAACTGAACAGAGAGCTTCATTACAGCCCATAATTGAATGAAACCATAGGGCTATCAGAGCAGCAGCAGCTTCCGGTGGCATAACTGAGCAGCACCACAGCTGCCAGGAGCTTCTGAGCAGCATCAGAAATACACTGCCTGGCATATGATACTAGTAACTTCACATCTAATGCCAGCACAATGGCAAATGTTTTCAGCAATTGGGAAAGTATGTTATTTTCAGGCACAAAAAGTATCAGGTTCTCGACAGACATACACTGGCAAATATATATATATAATGTGCATTACATCTTGAAAAAATATTAAAAAACAATCTGATGTGTTTTTACCTGGTACAATGATTAGTTATCATGGTCATTTCCCTACAGGAAGTCAAATGCTAGGTAAGCTAAACTCTCACTGCTTACTTCTGCTGTGAATTCGAACAGTGACATGGCCATCCTACACAGATCGTTAAACAAAGTACCACCGAAATGGAAGACAGTAACACGTTATTTGTAACGCTTACAAAAGAAGAGGTGTGGTGTTAAGTGCTGCAAAACCAACGACAACCTTCATTCGCAGTTGCTATCCATCAGCCCTATTACAAGACACATACTTTCCTGACTGATACAAATGTATTTCCGGCTGCTTAAGATTAATGCTTTTGATAAATGTGTCTGGTCTTGAAAGATTGAATCATCTGATGCACTACCTGTCAGAAATGTGTGTAAAACAGCTGGCTTCTTTTTTTGCCAGAAATGCATTATTTGACAATTATTCAAAATATCTTTATATGGCGCACCGGATGCATCTTGAGAGTTTTACTCCCACCAATAAGCCTACGGCCGCCTGCTGCTGCTGCGAGTAGAGTTAGTTAACACTTACTAGTTGCAATAGTTAAACTAAAGAACAGCGAGTACAGCAAACCGAAACCATTTATGTAACACACACTTACTGTATATATGCAGCCTTTGCCATTTCATCCTTCAGCGGAGCTTCTCTTCCTACTGCATAGTGCATCTGTGAAGAGTTATGAGTTTTCCCTTCACGTGAGAGAAACACTTTCAAACAGGTTTCTTTCTGTTATATGACGCAGCTGGCAACCCAGCTAGCGCGGAGCCGCGCCAGTACTTCCTCGAAGCTTCCCTCTTTCTGGTGGCAGCCGGATGTGAGAGAGAACCCCCCACCCCCAGTAAACACCTGACTGGCTGGCGTTAACTACTTGGGGTCATGACGTCAGGCCATCAATCATCGGCGCTTGCAGCAGGAATCTGATGAAGTGACGTTTATCCATTATCCCACCCACACTGAGACACAGCCAGTAACGCATAGACTGCTGAAGGCAGGCCCGCCCGGGCGGGAATGGCTCTCAGAGGTTGCAGGCTGCACGGCGGCCGGGGGCCCCCTGGGGGCCCCTGGAGCGCAGAGGCCCCCCCGCACTGCAAGGGCTGCGGGGGCCTGTGTTACGCCCCTGAGTGGAGATTAATTCGTTTGCTCATAATCACATAATGTTCAATGAAGGTCGAGGCTGGGTTTCTAACCTGCGTCTCCAGGTTCCAAGTTGGGCAGCTCTTGGCGCTAGGCCACATCTCCTCTACAGTTCTGGTTTCGGTGCTCCACCACATCTGAACAGACTTTGGGGTCTTTCGATGTCCTGCCTGCCCTCTCGGGAAAACAGCTGCTTTTGAAAGACTGATTACCATTTCACCATGCTTAGAGCACTTCCGGTCAGTCCACCAGGAGATGGACTAGATCAGAGAAGTGAACCACACTCTAGGAATCACGCATTGATGTGATGGGATGTGATATGCAATGCCATATTGCGGTGATAAAATGTTCTATAAAGGGCGCCGCCCATGAAGCGTTATAGGCTGCCGCGTGCACTCCCTTAAAAAGTGCCCACACCAAACAACCAGTTCCAATCCCGGTAGAACCTCCTGGAAGGTGTTGGGTCCAGACAAAGTATATATAATCTATACATGAATATGATAATAGTTAAAAAACAACTCTCGCTGACCAGCCAGATTGGAACAACCACCTCCTCCTGCTTCCTCACCCTCAACCTCTTCAGAAACATCTTCCGGTGGCGCTCAACATCCGCAGAACTGTCCCACAGCCCTGGTCTCCAGAAAGCTGGACTACATGAAAAGTGGCCTGTCAGTATCACACACATGATGGGGCTGGGTTCCCTTCTCTGGATATACTCAGAAACAACTGGATGACTCACCGTTGGTACCTGCTTGGAAGTGTTGAGGGGAGGAAGAACTTATCAGATATCCGAGGCCCAATAAAATTACAGACTCCAGGTTCTAAATTGGTTAGTTTATTATAAGGCCAAAAATAACTGGACATACAGGTACCTCGAATGAGAGTGTAGAAATGCATCAGAACTAATGCAAAGCCAGACCTGCGGGCAAACTTCAGTCTCTGAAGCATACAAAGAATGACAAGTTCCAAGATCAGAACGCAGGCAATGACTGCCCCAAAGTCAAGATTAGTCCTCATTGGAGGTTTGTAAGTATAAAGCATTTGTCTGTCCCTACACTACCTCTATCGGGACATACCTACTTAGCGTTTCCCAGGCAAGTTCAGGAAAAAAGTGTCAGTGCATGATGTCTTCCTAAGAGGTGAACTCACGTTGAATGGGTCGGGTAGCATAAAAGCTACAGAGCTCGTTCTAAGATGCTACTCTGTCATCGAATCCCCTCTCCTACCTCAACCCCCAGGGCACTGTCCCTAATTCCAACACCAAACTCAAGGACACACCCATCTTTGCATCACAGGATCGCCCCATCCAGCTGGACACTCCTTGTAGGTAACTTTCCATGTGGTTGCGATGCTGCCAGGCATGGCTCGATGACCTGGAGTCCTAGGCCTTCTCCAGTGAGAAAGAACACCGTGCCACATTATCAGCAACACTTGTTCAATGTATCCTCTCCTCCCCAGGCCTAACTCCTGAAACAAAAGCGTTGTTCTAACCAACAAGGAAGAATTTCTCCACCTGCTACAGAAATGTGAGAAAGAAAAAGATGCAACATACACATGAACATTACAAACAGCTCATTTCTGAGAGCCAGGGAAAGGCGCAAAAGGCCTACTGAAAATCGGCTAACAAGAATCACCATGGTACTTCATTAAACTTGCAGATGCATGAACATCCATATTGTATACATTTAAATCAAAACATCATATAACATGAAACTAATTCTTATTACTCATTTATAAACGAGCAATAGAATGTTCTCTATTTAGAACACAATTTCCATGTTGTTTTCCCCACATTGCACGAAGCAGCTCTATCACTTCACTTTTACACATTATTATATTTCACATTCTAATAGCCAAATGTTAACACAACAAAAGAATAAATGCGGGTGCAACCTACTCGTGATTATAACGCACCCCTGCAAATGAAAGAGCGCAATCACGCTCTATCAGACGTCTCACCAAGACACTCCGGATCATTCACAACCTTGCAGCCAAGCTCACACTCAAACCCCCCCTTGCACCCACATCTCCACACACCTGGCAGATCTCCACTAGAACCCCTAGTTCACAACGGCCCACTCTTCAAACTCCTCACTCACACAAAGATATCCCTGGCCCCACTTACCTCCCCAGGCAACTCAAATTCACACCGTAACCTCTGCTATGTGGCCTGGAGTGTTCCACGTCCCCGGCATCCGAGGAAACAGACCCGGTGGGATGCCTTCCCGAATCTGGTTCCCAAATCCCATACCCTAGCCAGAAATCTCCACTCCACTGGCCTCATACACGCCCACACCCTGAAGATCCAGAGCTGGGGGCATGCCTTCTCGTGTCTGGCTCCTAAATTCTATTCCATAATCAGAAGCCACTGCCGCCTCATACTCGCCCACATTTGTGTACCCTTCATTCTCAGACCCCTCTTGGAAGTTCGCTCTTCATTGTAAATTTGTATTTTTTCCTGTACATTCCTCACCCCTGCGTGCTGTGTAAGTTTTTGTGTTTGTGTACCCTACATTTTTAGTATTTGTAATGTTCTATTTTGTACCACTTTTCTCTTGTAACGTAACTTGCTGTATTGTACAGCGCTCAGACACCTTCAGGTAATGTCCGCGCTTTATAAAAATGCACTAAATAAATAAAAATGAAAAAGAAAAATAATTCCCTGCATCTGAAGAACCAGAACTCCTTGTGTCTGGCTCCCAAACCTGGCTCTACCTTCCCCCACCCATCTGAGCCACCAGCTCACTTTTTGCATTCCACAAGAAACTGAAAATCTGGCTATTCCCGTAACTTCCTTTCAGGGCTGCATCACACTTCCTTAGGTGCCAGGACACCCTCTCGGGTGAGGCACGCTCCACACATGCAATCATAGCATAGCAAAACATAATGAAGAACGGGGTTTTAAACCCAGCGGCGCCAGGGGCACGCCCACAGTCTTCGGATTCACCTGTCTTGGTAAACAGAGACACGGAATACTTCTGGGTGGCGTCAGAGATCAAATTTATTAGCTGCAGCTAGTAACAGAAGTCCTAGAAATACAACACGGTGTACAACTCAGGAAACTGTTCAATTTTGTAAGGCAAGACATCCCTTTTTATGCCCAATATTCACATTACAAATGCACACCCACTGCGCAAAATTCTAGCCAAAAAGGTACATTCTCAAACAAAGTATCACATAGCAAAAAAAAACTCAATTTACATTGTCCCAACCCACAACTTAATTATTAGGAATGTCCCAAATCCAATCTCCACAAGCCGGACAACCCCATAATTGAAAGCACAATGCATGTAATGAAAAAGCATAGAAAAGAAACAATGACAGATAACGAGCAAGATAAGGCATGTGTAAAGAACCTAAAAGTGAACGATGTCCTGAACATTGATTGGCAATCTCAGACAACAATCAACCAAGGAAATTGGCTTAGCGAGGTCGGTTTCAAATGAAGGGATCAGTTTCTTACAGTTCACCTTAGAGTCAAGAAAAGGCCTCGTTAATTAGTGCATGAACAACGAAGCCCATGCAACTTCGTTCGTACGGTTACCTCCACGGGCCCACAGGCTACGTGATGGCAACACAAGATGGCTGCACGGACAAAATGGAACCCATATTCAAGACAAAGTCTCTGAATACGTAATGAACTCGGTAGTTAACACGACGAATTCACTCCACATTAGCCGCACTTACTAAATACGGTACAACATCACCAAATTCGTGACGGAACCATAACCTCACGAGACAAGACAGAATTTACAGTACCTCAATAACTAAACCTAACCAAAACTCTAGCTCAGCAGGTTGAGGACCTGCTGCTAAGTACTGTGTAACCTGTAAATAACTTGATTCAGCAGTGAAGAAGGGGGTACTGTGAATAGCAGTTCGACGTGTGTTACAGCTCTTCGTAGCGCTTCATCAGAATACAATTATATTTAATATCAGAATGTGTGTCTCCAGCTACGAGGGTGAGTGGAGGCAGGTGTTCAGAGTAACAAACAGGTAGACTAGGTGAGGGCTGTTGGGGAGGGCAGAGGAAGGGCATTTCTGCAGCTCTGCCACGTCCCTGCGTATGCGCTCTACAGTGTTATGGTCATGAAGACGGAATGACATGAGGCTGCTATGGGTGTAGGCAGGCTCGGTTATGTGCCTGGAGGCCGCGAGGTGGAGGAGAGCTCAAAAGGAGCTATAGAGAGAGTAGCTGGGAGCAGCATACGTCACTGTGCTCGAGTCGGACACTGATCCCCCCTCATCCCCCCACACAACTACCCCAACCAAGTGAGGGAGATGGTACTGGATGTGCCTTTTCCAGTAGGGGATGTCCCTCCAAGCCCGGGCACATGTCTCGGGTGGACGCGGGTGGACGGAGTCCCCCCACTGTTTTTAAAGAGGGGACTCCGTTCCCCTGACTGGCGGTGTGCCTTGTGCCTCAGCACAGTAGCTGCTTACATTAACAGAAAGTTAGACTATTAAAAAAATACGTCAACGCGTTTCGTTGAGTCTCTAAATTCAGTTTTATACGCAATGTCTAGTTCTATACCTTTGCATAAAAATAGTGTCCCTTTCTGGCCTCCACTACAGGTTGATATGTAGAAAACGTATCTATGATTTTAAAAAAAAGTAATACAAACCAAAAACATTTCTTTATATTTTGCATGGTTATGTTTACTTAATTTCGTAACATAGGCGCTTTGCATTGTAAATCAGGAACAGGATTACTTTTTGTGGCGTCCCTTCCTGTGAATTAGTCCCCACACTATTTTTCTGAGGGCTTGCGCCCTCCTCCAGCCTTCTCCTTCATCCAATGGGAAAACAATATTTCTGACCAGTTATATAGCGCCCCTGGCAATCTTCATTGCTCCTTGGCGCTACAGTGTTACCTGCTATTGTAAATTGTAACCCACGTCCATAGAGCTCCCCTTCCAGAAACGGGTGGGCGATGCCGAGAATAAAACAAGGAATTCCGGTCTGCTCGCAGGCCTTGTCCGCAGGCGCACTGACTCACCGAACTACCCGACTCCTTGAATAACCCTTTGCCATTGCAGCCTGGCCGAAACCTCTTTTCCCAAAGTTTTCTGTCCGCAGACTTTGCCGTTCTGCCCTCCAGGGAAACAGAGCCCCCGCTTCCTGTATTGGTCAGAAAGACTAATTTAATTATGAAGTGTGCAGAATAAAAAGCCATTTAATTCACTTAAAATCGCGTGGAGAATAATGATAGAGGCATGACGAGTGTTTCTCTTCTCTCTTTCCAGGCCCTCTCGACAGGCATGAGCGGTGGACACCCCGAGCTGAGCAGAGTGGATTCCGGACCGCAGGTCAGAGACGCCTCTTATGGTATTGAGTACATGGGGGAACGAGGGTGCAGGCTGAGCATGCCACTCACTCGGAGCAGGCAGCGAAGGGTGGGATCGGGTGTGCAGGCAGCGCAGTCCGGTCACTCGGAGCAGGCAGCGAAGGGTGGGGTCGGGTGTGCAGGCAGCGCAGTCCAGTCACTCGGATCAGGCAGTGAAGCAGACTTGGTAAGTGCTGGCAGCGCAGTGAAGTCACTCGGATCAGGCAGTGAAGGAGGCTCGGTCATTGCAGGCAGTGCCGTCCAGTCACTGGAGCAGGCAGTGAAGGAGGCTCGGTCATTGCAGGCAGTGCCGTCCAGTTACTCGGAGCAGGCAGTGAAGGGGGCTTAGGTGCCGGTAGAGCAGTCCAGTTACTCGCAGCAGGCAGCGAAGAAGACTCGGTCAGTGCAGGCAGCCAGTTTCAAGTCAGTCGGAGAAAGCATTATAGGGGTCTGTCTGCGCATGCAGCGCACACTAGTCACTCGGAGCAGGCAGTGAAAGGGGAGTCAGTTAGTGCAGGCAGCATAGTTCAGTCTCTCGGAGCAGGCAGTGCTGGGGGCTCGGTTAGTGCAGGCAGCATCGTTCAGTCACTCGGAGCAGGCAGTGTAGGGTTCAGTCAGTGCAGGCATTCTGCAGCACACTTAGAAAGAGGAAAACGCCTCATATAATTGTTTTTGTGCCGGAAGGTGCCCCCTCCTGCACACAAGCTATCCTGCATGCAACATAAAGTGCATGGGAGCCTACGTTGGAGGGAGGCTGCCAAAACCTATCTGTACAGGGAGAAAGGACACACATGCACTGTATTGTTTAAATGCGGTGCCTCTCTGCCCTTGCACATGGCGTTGGCAGCACAGCAGGGTGCCTTGTGCGCTGCATTTCACCGTTCAAGAGTTATACAGAGCAGCTGTTCTAAAGCTGCTCCGTGTTTCTCTGCGCAGGCTGCAGCCCCCCTGCACTGTTAAGGGCGCAGTGAGTAACAGCACCCACCTGCAAGGACATCTCTGAGGGGGTCCTCGGGTCCCCCTATTACACCTTTAGAGAGCTACATGTAGCCGACCCTCTGAAAGTGTCACCTTTTTTGTGGCGGACTTTCTGTGCGCCTTCTAAAGGCATTCTTGCCTCTGTGCCCATAATGTACAATTATACTAATTTACTGTGAAATATGAGGTTTGAAACCACTGGCAAGCAGTCATTAAGATTATAAAAACGTGATTCACAAAAGGTAAAATAACTTCAAAATATTATTTTCATGTTTCCATTTGGAATGTTATCTTGTTTATTGTGGCTTTTGAATAGCGCTCGCACATTTAGGAAGCCTCTTCAGAGCACTCATGAAAGCATAATATGATCCCAGACCGCTGAGATCCCAGTATGTTATATATCCTGTAACTCCTACGATTACATGCCTATATAATGTATATTGCAAAGTTGTTTCCTCTGCTTTACATGCAGAAGAGGATTCGATAGGCTGTAGTGACATACTTGCATGTGGCCTATGGGACTTGTGTCCTGATCTTAGGGGTCGGTTGTGGGCTGCTCCTCCATTGGAACGGAGGAGCATCGCCCCCCACCCCCCTCCCTCCCTCCTAAATTAACCCCAATGCCCCAGAGATAAAAAAATAAAATGGTAATTCATTATAATTTACCTTTTCATCTCCATCCTCGAACAGAGCTGAAGGATTGGGCGGGGCCTGCTGACTGACAGTAGCAGGGAGCAGGCTGGGGGTTGTAGGTGCACTGTTTAAAGGGCGCACGTCTTTTTGGCTGGCCGTCTTGTGATGGCAAGCCACGCATGCGTACTTTGAACATCTTTAACCCAGCTGATTTAAGACAACTGGGTTCGGGCAAGACTCTAGGCGCTGTGGAGCTCTGAGGGAGGCCCGAGGTCCCTGCAAGGGACCCCCCATGGGAGGGCAAACCCCGTAGTAGGGCGCAGGGAACCGAGGACAGCCCGTGGGCGGGAATGGGCGGGGGGAGGCGGGTCATGCCAGGTCTAGCCCACCCCCCCTTTCCTGGGAGGTCTTAAGGGAGCTCCTCCCGCCCGGCGCCCTCTTTGTTGCTGCCCCCTTGCCACTATCACGGTCACCAGGCTGCCCCCTCGCCAGCCTCAGGCCCGCTAGCCCCCCTAGGCCCGCTCCCTCCCCCCTCCCTCTCGACGTCGGACGCGAGGCCCGCGGTTTCCAGCTCCCCTCCCTACCGCTCACCCGCTGGAAGGGGGGAAGTGGTGAGGGGAACATATTAATGTTGTATTTATGTTTTCTAGGTTGCAGGAGGTGTTACAAGGGATCCCCCCACACATGCAGAACAGGCGCAGGAACAGGACCTGAAGCCCCAGTGCAAGGCACAACTGAGTCATATGTAAGCCGAGGGGCCCTTCTCGGGGACTTGGTTCAATGGCACCCCGTTAGTCCTTAGGGCGGTTGTAAGCCTGAACAACCGGGGGTTTGCTAATAAATGCCCCGCCTGGATGGGCAAGGTGTGAGTTGACTCTCCCTTGTCTGGAGGGCGGGGTAGGTGGACGGTAGGTCCACCGGGGGAGGCTGGTGCCTCCCGGAATCGACACCTGGCCAGGGCCAGGGTGTCCGCGGTATTGGCTCATCTTCAGGCGCCCTGCAACAAGGGGTTGCGGGGCCAGGGGGGGTCGCCTGTCAGTTAACCCACTCTGTTATTTGGACCGCAAATAAACCTGCAACTTCTTACTCCCAAACTTCGTGTCTGTGTATCATTTGGGTGGTGAGGGTTGTGGGATGAGGTGTACCGATGCAACTACTACGAGTGAGGCCGGTGAGGCCGCTGCCTCCAATCAGGGCTCCGATGCCTCATGAGAGTAGCGCCAGTGCTGGTCAAAGCCCTTTCCTGGTGGCCAGTCTGCATTGAAAAACGAAGAGGTCCGGTGCGGATACAAGTGTTTGATTTAATTTTTTTATTTGCGCTCGAGCGTGCCCACCCATCTTCCCCATAGAGGCCAGCCGCCACTGGTTGATGTGTTGTTGGTTGGCACACACACTCTGAATAATACATTGTTTGTTCAAGAGACGGGAGTAGTCGGAGCAGTTTTTTGCCATGAACAACCCAGCAAAGTCCGATCCTACGTCCCTCTCAGACGCCTAAGGTCACATCAGCAAGCGCTAGCTGAACTAAAAGAATAAAAAAGCCCAGGGCAGGGGGACGCACCTTCTCGTATCTCGCGGCACTGCTCTGGAACGGACTTCCAGTAGAACTTAGACTGATCAAAGACTACTCTATCTTCAGGAAAAACGTAAAACTCACCTTTTCCCCAAAACCTTATGCCATATCTGAAATCAGCGCCGCCCCCCATCACCACTTAACCTCAGCACCGTCATATCCCTATGGGATGAATGTCGTGCTTTACAAATATAAATATAATCTCTCTGCTATCCGTTTTCTCAAAAATCCTGGAGAAACATTTTAATATTCAGCTCAACTCATTTGTGGAATCTCAGAATTTTCTCCATCCACATGAGTCTGGTTTTAGGGCTTGACATTGTACTGAATCCACCCTTTCTGAATCCACCCATTTGGGTGTAACAAAAGGCCACATGCATCAAAGTACGGTTTTGCGATTCCTTATTTGCGATTTTTAGGGAATCGCAAATAAGGAACCGCAAAATGGGATGCATGATTTAAATCGCATAATATTTGCGATTTGGTAAAAATCGCAATTTTTTCCGAATCATAAATATTATGCGAATTCTAATTTGCGATTTCGCAATTCCCACTGATTCCTATGGGCCAAAAGGCCCTTAGGAATCAATGGGAAGGCATTGACATTTTGCAAATTTCAATTAGCGATTCGCAAAATGTTAATGCATTACATGGGTGTAAGGGGGGTCCAAAGGACCCCCTCCCCACCCCTGAAATGTATTTTGTAGTGCATGTTTCACACACACATGTCCTAAGGACATGTGTATCTGTAACATGACAGTGTTTTAAAATGCAATTTTGAGCATTTTAATACATTTTCGCAAATTACCACGAGGTTCACCCTCGTGGTAATTTGCACCCCCTAATTGCGAATTCACAATTTTAAAAGTAATCATGCATTGATTTTAAGGAATCGCAAATTTGCGATTCCTTAAAAGCAATCGCATTTTTGGAATTCGCTAAAAATAGCGATTTTGCCAAAAATGTTTGATGCATCCCAAAAACCTATTTAGGAATCGCAAACGGCCGAATTTACCGATTTGCACCGTTTGCACTTCCTAAATAGGTTGATGCATGTTGCCGTTAGCTCCTGAGGCAGCGCCTGAATGAAGGCGGAACACCCGCACTCATTTTGTTTAACATCAGTGTGGCCTTTGACACTGTCTCACTACATTTTGGTGGAAAGGTTGATGGCACTCGGCAGTGAAGGCGCCGCTTTGGATTGGCTTAAACTGTTTCTAAAAGACTGTTTCTTTCGAGTCATTTTTTCCCAGTGGCAGCTTCGACACACAGCTTTAACCTCTGGAGTCCCTCAGGTTTCTGTGCTGAACCCGATGCTGTTTAACATCTACGCCTGCCCCTGACAGATGCAGCGTAGAGTAGTGGCCTGACCCTTTTTTTCTTCTGTAGATGACACTCGGTTCATCTTTACATTGTCATCTGCTCAAAATCATGGACCTTCCCATCTTACCCTGGGCTCGAGCCACATCTCCCTATGGATGAATAAAAACGGACTCTAGCTCAATGTTAATAAAACTATGACAAGCTTTTGGAATTTGGTTAAAACTGCCAACTCCGAAGGCAACTCGGCTATAGAACCCAATTTGGGGGAAGATGTTTGGAGAGCATATTTTAAAGGTTTATATTCTACATCTACGGATGAAGTTGCAGCGCATGGGTCAGCATTTTGCGATGCAGAGCGCGCTACGAAATTCGTTTTATTTATTTGTTTACTTGCCTCCAATTATCCATATTCCGGTGTTTAGTAGCCTCCATCCTGCCCCTCCCCCGCCCGCCTTTCCGCCCCACGGAACTCCCTCCACCGTCCACGGCTGATGTGTTCTTGTACACTACAAATACTGTTGTATGTCGACAGTGTTCTTGTACACCACACATACTATTGGATGTCGATCCGTTCTTGTACACCACACATACTGTGTATGTCGACGGTGTTCTTGTACACCACACATACTGTTGGATGCCGACGGTGTTCTTGTACACCACACATACTGTTGGATGCCGACGGTGTTCTTGTACACCACACATACTGTTGTATGTCGACGGTGTTCTTGTTCACCACACATACTGTTGGATGCCAACGGTGTTCTTGTACACCACACATACTGTTGGATGCCGATGCGTTCTTGTACACCACACATACTGCTGTATGTCGACGGTGTTCTTGTACACCACACATACTGTTGGATGCCGACGGTGTTCTTGTACACCACACATACTGTTGGATGCTGACGGTGTTCTTGTACACCACACATACTGTTGTATGTCGACAGTGTTCTTGTACACCACACATACTATTGGATGTCGATCCGTTCTTGTACACCACACATACTGTTGTATGTCGACGGTGTTCTTGTACACCACACATACTGTTGGATGCCGACGGTGTTCTTGTACACCACACATACTGTTGGATGCCAACGGTTTTCTTGTACACCACACATACTGTTGTATGTCGACGGTGTTCTTGTACACCACACATACTGTTGGACGCCAACGGTGTTCTTGTACACCACACATACTGCTGTATGCCGATGCGTTCTTGTACACCACACATACTGCTGTATGCAAGTCTTGAGACCCTCCGGGTATGTAGCGCGCTATATAAATCTATTGACTTGACTTGACTTGACTTGACTTGACTAGTACACTACACCTACTGTTGTAATCCACGGGGTGGTTCTTTTGGATTTTTGCCCCAGTAGGCCTTGAGCATAACCTAATTCACAGAACCATTTTGCAACAAAACATTTTTATGTATCAATGATTTGAAAAGTAAGATTGTAGATTTTGGGGCAATATGAAAAAAAACTGTAGCTATAATTGGACCCTAGATTAAGACAAACTGGAAACAGATCATACCTACACTTGGTTAAATATGAATGCCCTTTTTAAGACATGGGGGTAAAGGAAAGGTTCATATGGGTGCATTTAAAATAAATTATACAATCAGTAGGGAGGAGACCTTTTAAGATTTCACTTGAAATCTATCAAATGGAAATGCCACCAACTTTAATCTACACCCTAGAATTTACACCCCTTACAAACAAATATACGCATGGTATCCTGAACAAAAGGATTTCCAATTCCAGTACAAGCACTGAGTCTTGAATTTGGATGACTTAGTACTTAAGTTTCGACACGTGCGGCGGGTACCCGAGGGGCTGTCGTGTAATCCATGTCTCAGAAGGATCTGAAAGAATTCCTGAATCAAGAGATTTTTAATGATACAAGCAAGCAAGACATTTTGTTCTACATTTACATTATGCACAGAATACGTTTGATTTCCCTATTGCCCCGTTACAGTCTTGGTCTTTTAGCCAATTACGCCTGGCCGTGGAGAGGCGAGTTCCGCAACTAAGCAACACGCTTGTCCGTGATCAACGTGTAATGTTAAAAATCAATATATAGTGAGTTGTTGAAGCAATCACATCCTTACCTCAATATTCTTTAGACCATGGACCCAGGAGTTTTATAATCCTGGTGAGGAGAATGAGTGGCCCCCATAGGGGCTTTGTGTACACGCTGGACTTTTAACAGAAAAAATTTGCAAATAGAGGGTTCTTGTTGGGGTGCTTAGGTGACGCTGCCGAGATACAAAGTTAAGATGTGAGCTGTAGAATTGTAGAATATTTAATAAACTAAGCTCAATATCATCAATTGTAATGGGACTAAGATTATGGGATAATCTTGAAAATTGGGGCACCGGTCATCAAGAAGAGTCTTGTGTCTTGATTTGGAACGTATTGGAGCAGGCAATTCGAATATGTGACTTTACAAAGCGTTCATTTACTTCGTGGTACTGGAGTTCTGGACTTTTTGGTTCCGTCCAGAGGTGTCAGGGATAACACCCGAAGACCCCGGAGTTCTACCTGTCTCGGTGCACAAATAAACAGAAACACGGGCTTCTCGATGGTGGCGTCAAAGACCAAAGGTTTATTACTGCAGGGACACAGAAGTCACAGAAACTACACATGGGCAGTATCTAGGAGCCTGTTCGATTTGTACAAGAAAGGTTGCTCCTTATATACAAAATATTGGCCTTCAGGCGAATTCTTCACATGGTGGTACATTCCCACACCTTTGTGTCCTAAACAATAAATATTTGGCGTTGCACAAGAATCGTCGATAATATCTGATGTCAAACATTACGAAGAGGGGTTCCCACTGTTCCATCACAATCCCATGTCAACATTTCATTCAAGAGCCGGACCGCCTCATCGTAAATTTCGTTACCTCCCCCTAATAAAGATTCAAAAAGAAAGGAACGGAGCCAGGTGCGGAAGATAGAAAAGCAGGATAAGAGATGTTTGTGGGTCGTAAATGGGCAAGGCTACCAACTTCGGCCGCCTAATCATGATCAGGCCAACGAACACAAGAACCAGTATAGCAGGACTGGCCTCGGGCAGAGGAGGCAGCCTTTGTCGAGTCATGCAGCCACAGCGTGTTCTGTTCTAAGGTGCACGTGTCACTAGAGAGGTGAATCTCCGGCTAAGTCTACGTGTCCTTAATCGAAATGAAGTAATCAGAGGTCATTGCATATGTGAGGGCAAGAAACACAAAATGGCTGCCATGATCTAAGATGGATGCCATGGGTAGATCGGAAATGTGTTTGTAACAGGAGTACTCTTGCTCGTAGCACAGCGAAAACACCAGGATATGCTAAATGGATCATTTGCGGTTCACTGATACCAAAATTATGTATTTACGACAATGTTGAAAACACGGGTTCAAATCGTCACGGAACCTCAGACCCTACTTTTGCCCTTACATAGGCAATTACTCAGTCTATGTCAGAATCTAGTTCTATGCTCATCAGGTCAATGACATGCTGTTGTATCATCATCCTTTCTCGCGCCTTTTCTCCAAACGTAGGTGGTTTTCTAAAGCAGGTTGCAGCACAAAGACTACACAGAGCGGGACCACACTGGATAATCAGGCAACACGAGAACAGGAACACTAGGATGACACCAATGACCATCAAAACCTTCCATCCCCACGCTGATATCAGAGTCCAAAACCACTCCATGAAGGACCAGTTTCCCTTGTCTACATGAATAGAGTCGGAAATCTTGTGTAGCTTAGAGATCGCCTCATAGACTGTTGGAGCGTTATTGGGAATAAAGACACAGCAGCTCGATTGGATCATTCTGCATACCCCACCTCGATCTGCAAGTATTACGTCTAGAACCATACGGTTCTGCAACGTCATGAGTCTATCCGCCTGAAGCTCAGCTGTCAGGTTGCTAAGAGCACCAGCAGTTTTGGTAATAGTAGATTCAACTACCCGTGTTAGTTGACGTATGTTTCTACTATTGGCCATAGGCCCCCAGAACGGAAGGAAACCTTTGAAGAAGTCTCCAGCTTCCTGACCAGCGGTATCTTCCTTACTGAAAACACCTCTTGCTACTCTGGTCTTGTGATAATCAGACGAAGCAGTGTATGTCGGAGGCAACAATCGAGCAATATAACATGAACCTGAAAAGTCAGCAGGCAACCATGTATACGCTCTGTCTTGACAGATGAAGTAGGTACCCCTAGCAGTAAGAAAAGCAGGGGAAGAGTTAGACGGAAACACGTAAGTCTCAACGCACTCACTCCTGCCTAGCTGAGCTCTCGGATTTCTCCCATTTCCTTGCAAACAGACCTGACCTCGGTGAGGCACGACCCAGATTGGAGTTGAGCTTTTACGCTTGCTTTCTCCCAAACTAAGGCGGTACTCTGAAGAGTTCCAACTCAAATATACTCGTAATTCATCTCTAGGGTAAGATGGAGTATTATTGACATCCTTGATCATGTCAATAATTCCCTGGACTAAAGCTTTGTTGACAGAGTTATATTTAGTGGAACGTGGTGGACGTGGAGGATAGGTTTCAAGGGCATAAGCAAAAATGGTCTTAAGGGCCTGAAATGATCCATTATAGCTAAAAGGCAACACCAGATAGGGAATGCCTTTATCCATAGTGTGGGGTATCAAGCCACACACCCAGCAGTCTGTAGTGTTAACTACCAGTTGGTGTTGGTGCAAGAGCTGTACAAAAGTGTTATTAATGAATTCTGAGCGTCAAGCTTGCTCATGTTCAGGAAACGAGTGAAAAGAGTGCATAGAAGAAACAGTAGAAGTAGCAGGATCAAGGGGAAGCACTGTAGTTACTGGCATAAAAATCAAATTCACACCAAAGACGATTCCACCCACCAACGTTATCAAAACAATAAAAAATGTAATAGCACATTGCATCAGAAAACATTTGCTGTGGAGAATTCTGTAAAGTCTGTTTCTGCGAACATAAATCACATTTTCTCGTTGCAGCGCAGGAAGCTCCATCTTCTACAATCCGCTCGCGACCACTGATGATGTGTACGTAGATGAAAATGCCTCTATCAGCCCTGGGAGTTCCCAGAACTAACAGAAAGATCGACCTTGTGTCTGACCCCCGCAGATTCAACTAGGCACACAGCCACGACCCTACGGCTACCCAGACGGCAAGGCAATTTTAAACAATAGAAACAATAGCAAACTTCCTGGCTGAAGGCAAAAGTGTCAAAATTCAAATATCACAATAGGCAGTTTCCTGCTTTATTTGTCCATATTGCGAGACCGTAAATTGTGTCTCAGTTTTGCAGGAGCTGTTTGATCTGGAAACAGCGTATTTTCAGCAGACGTTGCAATGTTCAAGTTCGCAGACGGCAGAGTTTCTTCTGATGCAGAGGACAAATGTTCAGAATTTAAAGGAGTAGTTTCAGGATGAGAGTCAGAGTTCGATGTGTCAGTTATCAGCTCGGCATCGCTGAAAGGGATAAACTTGGGTGTTCGCTCGAACTCAGAGGCACCAATTCCCTTCTTAACCCAGTTGTCATAAGGAAGTGGCAGGGGCACACGTTTGACATGTGTCGTGTGTATCCAATGTTTGCGGCCGGCCACACGAATAGCAGTTCTCGTCGCTAGCAGCACTTGATAGGGGCTGACAAATCTGGGCTGAAGGTTCTTCGTCCTGGCAAAGTTCCGTACCACGACATGGTCGCCAGGTTTCAGCTGATGGCCTGGACTCTCCGGTGGCTTTGGCAATGCATCGAAAACCTGTTGGTGAATAAGACTCAATTTAGCAGTCAAGTCGTAAAGGTAATCAATCAACATTGGATATTCCAGAGAACAAAATTCATTTGGCCTAGGCACTCCCCAAACGTTAGCGGAACGACCGAAAACTATCTCGTAGGGACTAAGCCCAACTCTAGAATGTACAGTCGCTCTCGTTGATAACAAAGCCAAGGGTAGTGCATCTGGCCAGGATAAACCCGTGGATGCCTGTATTTTAGCGAGTTTTAGTTTGAGGGTGCCATTGTAACCCTCAACTAAACCAGCAGACTGGGGATGATTTGCACTGTGGAATTTTTGCTTAATTCCTAAACCAGCACAAACACTCTGCATAACTTTCCCTACAAACTCACTTCCGTTATCTGACCATACAATCCGTGGCATTCCGTACCTAGAGAAGTATTCCTTAAGAAGGATTTTGGCAGTTGATAGGGCAGTGTTGTCCTTTAGTGGATATGCTTCGCTCCATCTGGAGAAAGCACAGACTACCACCAGGACGTATTTTAGGTTATTGCAACGATCCATGTGAATGAAATCTAACTGAATCACTTCAAAGGGACAAGAGGGAGGAGCGAAGTGACCAGCAGGAGTTGAGACTCCCTTGCCAGGATTATGCATCAGGCATACCATACAATTTTTTACCACTCTCTCTGCACACTTGCTAATCCCATCATTCTTCCAAACTGGAGCCAACATCTTGCAAATTCCTTTAGAACTAATGTGTGCTACTCCATGTGCCATTGTTACCACTGCAAGCACGTACGCATCAGGCAACATCCAACGCTGTTGCTCCGACAAATCAATCCAACATCCACTCGAGTCTAATTTACCCGTACTCTCTTTCCATGCAAGCTTTTCCTCCTCAGTCGCTTCTTTCTGAATTTCTTTCACACTTTCCACTGTGTCCGCACACATTCCAGACTCGGAAATCCATCTTGCAGATGTTGCAACATACATCCTACTCATCATATTTCTAGCTGTCTGTTTAGCGGTTTCATCAGCAAAAGCATTCCCACGACCAACATCGTCCGTGATTGCTTTATGAGCACTGCATTTCACAATCGCAACTTCAGTCGGCAAGGTTAGAGATTCCAACAAGTCGTTAACTAGCTGACCATGTTGAATCTTAGTCCCATGGGACGTAATGAAACCTCTTTCTTTCCACAAACGGCCAAAACTATGGGCCACGCCGAACGCGTACTGACTATCTGTGAACACATTCACTCTCTTTCCCTTTGCTAAAACACACGCTCTAGTTAGAGCGATTAATTCTGCAGCTTGGGCAGAATTCTGACTCACTCTTGCAGTCTCCACAATCGTACTCAAAGTCGTTACTGTGTAAGCAGCAGTCACATCACCATTCTCCAATTTAAAACATGACCCATCGACATACAACGTGCCATCTGGTTCTGACAACGGAGTGTCTTTTAGATCAATTCGTCCTTTAGTCTCTTCCTCGGTTCTGAAACAACAATCATGGGGTTCAGAATCACTCGACTCTTGATTAGTCGGCAACAATGTTGCTGGATTCAATACATTGCATCTTTTGATTTGAATATGACTAGCTAGCAATGTCAGCTCATAGCCTGATAATCTAGCGCTGGTAAGGTGTTGCGTCTTGGTTCGATTCATGAGTGCATCCACAGCATGAGGAACCATGACCACTAGCATGTTGTTCATCACCAAACCAGCAGATTGTCGAATGGAAGCTGCAGCTGCCGCTGTAGCTCTCAAACAACTAGGTAATGCTCTAGCTACCGGGTCTAACGTTGATGAAAAATACGCGCAGGGGCGTTGTTTATCACCAAATCTCTGTGTCAGAACACTCAACGCGCAACCTTCTCTCTCATGAGCGTAAATGGTTTACTGTAATCGGGTGTACCCAATACAGGAGCTGAACATAATGCATTTCGTAACTCAGAAAAACTCTCCTGACATTCAGCAGACCATGGCACCGGACTCGGAACACCTTTCCCAGTCAAAGCTACCAATGGTTTTGCTAAAAGAGAAAAATTTGGGATCCACTGCCTACAGTACGAGGTAATACCTAAAAAGGCACGTACTTCTCTCTGTGTGCGGGGAACACTCATCTGCGTAATTGCTTTTATTCTTTCTGGGGTCAACTTCCTTCCCTCCTTTGACAAGAGATGACCTAGGTAGGTCACTTCTTGGCAGCAGTATTGCATTTTTGAAGGTGACACCTTATGATTCAAATTAGACAAATGATGCAATAACGAAATTGTAGCTGCTTTGCAAGTTTCCTTGTCATCGGCAGCCACCAGAAGATCGTCTACATACTGCACTAGTGCAGAACCAGGGGGAAGTACAAAGGAATCTAACTGACTTTTTAATGCCTGACTGTAAATGGACGGACTCTCACAATAGCCTTGTGGAGCACGTTTAAACCTGAAGCTTCGACCTCCTAGAGAGAAGCCGAAAATATCTCTGCTTTCTTCGGCTATCGGAATGCTGAAAAAGGCATTCTTCAAGTCGATAACTGAAAACCATGTGGCTGTAGCAGGAATCAATGTTAACAATGCAGTAATGTCTGGAACCACAGGAAACTGTGGAACCACAATCTTATTAACCTCTCTGAGATCTATAACAAACCTATACACTGGAGGCTTCGAGGGATCAGTACGTTTCAAAATCGGTAATACAGGACTGTTACAGACATTTCCTCTAGTTTCTTCAACCACACCTTTCTTAATCAAATCTTGCACAATCAACAAAAGTGCACGTTCACCTTCACTAGAAATCTTGTATTGAGGAATTCGTGGAAATTTAACATTAGCTTTCAAAGTGACTACATATGGTGGTATTTCCAAAAGGCCTACATCGTTAGGACCAGTCGCCCAAAGAGTATCAGGGAGTGAACGCAGCTCTGGCGGGAGTGCATCCATTGACAAGTACATCGGAGAGGTGATTCTTTTACCCAATGTAAGCTGTACTCCTGACGGAGAACAGTACAATGTCGCATATAGGCGTTTTTATCAAGTCTAAACCAAGCAGATTTTCATTACAACCTGTCGTCAAAATCAAGGGTGCTTTCAATTGACACGGTCCAACAGAAATAGACAAAGGACCAGATACGGGATTGTAAACAGGGGCGCCTGAAAAACCTACAGAAACATTTGTTAAGCCGGACAAAGGTGCGCCAGGGAGTTTCGCATGAATGATAGAACTTTTTGCGGCACCAGTATCCAACAGAAACGGTTCGACTACACCTGATGTTGCTACTGCGACATAAGGCCCACTCTGATCCACTGGAACTGATACTACTCCCTCTCTCTGTCCATGGCTGTCCTAGTACTCAGTTTGCTGAAATCCCTCATCTACTTCACAATAGTCCTCAACATGATACTGTTGGGATCTATTTTGTTGGGCAGACTGTCCATTTCGTTGATCAAAGTGATTAGAAGGGCGATCATTCGTCTGTGGAGGCATAGCACCTCTTCCTCGACCTTTAGAATTTTGCATAGAACCACCACGACCTCTTTGAGCTGCTGCAGCATTATTTTGCGCTAAGATCGGACAGTCATTTTTGTAGTGACCCTCTTTCTTACAGTACGCACACTGGTTCCACTGATATTGGGGCCTCGGTGAACTATAATCTGTTCTCTGATATGACCCTTTTTTTTTTTTTTTTTTTGAAAACCTTTATTGGTCAATAACACATAGTACACTGCTTTAATGCCTACAACCCACGTCAGTAGGCCGGCAGCTATGACATGCCCTATGAAGATGTATATGCGTTTTCGGTGGGGGTATACCACTAACACAGCATGCCGCCTACAACCCAACCGGGCCGGCCGCGATGTATCTAGACGTGGGCCATAGAGAAAGCTTTCATCTGAACATCATGATCACAATGCAGTGTATAAGCAACAAAGTCTTGAGGTTCCTTTTTTTTTTTTTTTTTTTTTTTAAATCAACTTTATAACATATTATTCACTTTTCCTTCCCCTAATGAGGCCACCATACGAAGTATGTGGCGTGGTGGATCTTGTAGTGTGGAGTGCAAGTATGTTGTCCTGTAACAGTTTGTAGTGCCGGGCACTCGCAGTATTACAATCACGCACTCCGTAACCGTCACTCATTGTCAGGGAAGGTATAACTTTTTGGTACCATTCAAAGAATCCGATGTTGTTCCATGACATGAATGTGATGTAGTGAGTGTTTCCTGGTGTGAGACAAGCTGTACTAAGACAAGACAGAGGGGGGGGGGGCAGCCGCCTCGCAATCCGCTCCTCCTGTGCAGCTGGTGGCTTGTGTTCGAGGGTGTCTCGGGCAACGTGTCATGTGCCTATTCATGTGGGTTCTGGGGCACTCATTTCCTAGCAGGAGGAAGAGATTTAGGGGGCGTGTGTGGAGTCATATTGCCGCGTTGTGCGAGGGTGTGGGCCCTGGGGGAGGGGCGGTGGCGTGGCTATTGCCACTCACCCCTCCACTGTCCTCCTCTTCGGATTCGTCGTTATCTTGTGCCTGAAGCAGATATGTAGTGAGGGGACCCCACAGGTCTTTGGGGCGTGACTTATGAGGTAAAAGGACAGCGTAGTTGTGGAGTTGCTCCTGCCACGTAGACATAGTACTAAGCCAGTCCTTAAATTTGGGCGCCCTTCCCCTGCCCCATCTACACGCCACTTGTCGCTTAGCCAATAAGAGGCTTAGTGCAAAGAATTTTCGGTGTGTTTTTAATGCCGGGTTAGTGTGTCCGAGTAAGGCTATTTTTGGGCAAGGGTCCATGGGTATGCCGATCATTTCCGATATAGCCTCAAACACTTCTATCCAGTATGAGGCAACTGCTCGGCATTTCCATGCTAGGTGAATGAAGTCAGCTCCAGGCCCGCCGCACCTAAGACAACGATCATTGTCTCTGAGACCCAGTCGGTGCAATTTAGCAGGCGTGAAGTAGAGCCGGTGCAAGAATTTATAGTGTACCAATCTAAGGCGAGCATTGCCTGTCACTGCGTGTGTATGAGAGCAGCTCATCTCCCATTGCTCGTCCGTCATAGGATCGTCCAGGTCAGCGTCCCAATCTTGTCTAGCTCTGAGGGGGGCGGAGATGGAGCTATTTGGACGTGTTTGTACAACATAGAGACCACATTCTTTGGGGTGTCTGCCTGGAGTAGGGAATGCAGAGGTGCCATGATTTCCGGCTCATCCGGAAAGTTGGGTGTGATGGATTTAATGTTTTGCCGGAGTCGAACATAAAGGAAAGTATCCATCATCGTGGGGGAGCTGTCTCCAAAGAGCTGCGTTACCGTGCGGAAAGTACCTTGGAGGTAGAGATCTCCCCAAGTGTACATAGCGAGTTTTGCGAGGAACTTGCGTCCAATTTCTTCACGTGCAACACTCACTCTGGGATCGTGTGCCAGCACCATCAAAGGTGAGTAAAAGAATTGCACTTCCATATGCTCTGCGATACGTTTCCAAGCCCTGACAGTGCAGTCTACCGTAGTGGGGTCCTTATCCTTCACACTGACTGTTGTGTAAAGATATCCCGAAGGGTGCTCCGGTCTCATGTACCCATCTTCAACCGCCAGGTGGGCCATGAATGGAGGGGGATGGAACCAGTATGCAGCGAAATGCCCTTGGGCACAGTCATAGTATTTTCGGAAGTCTGGGACTTCAAACCCTCCTTGGTGGTAGGGAAGCATTAGCGTCTTCAGACTGAGTCTGGCCTGTTTGCCTCCCCAGATAAGGCGCGACATCTGAGAGTCGAGGGCGCGGAAGAAACATGAGCCGGGGTTATAGGGAATGTTAGTGAAAAGATACAACAGTTTGGGGAGGACCACCATTTTTACAAGGGAAATGCGACCTGCCATGGACAGTGGGAGGTGTATCCATTTGGTTACGTTGTCTGTCAGTTTGTCTAGTGCTGTTCCATAATTGGCTCTGATAAGGGTCTCCCGGTTTCTTGTGATTCTGATTCCTAAATATTTTATTTCCTCCGATTCCCATACTAGGGGGTAATCTAGAGGAAATTCCTCGGTCTTGTCAGTCAGGGGGAGCATGGCCGATTTTGCCCAGTTTATCTGTATCCCCGCTATTGCCCCAAATTTGGTTATCTCCCGTAGCAAGGGATTGAGATTTTCTTGTGGTTTGTCCACATAGAGGGTCATGTCATCTGCATATAACGCGATTAGAAGTTGCCGTTCCGGGTAAATGAGGGAGCGATGTTTGTGGTGCTGTCGGAGTTTAGCGGCTAGGGGTTCGATGGCGATCGCGAAAAGTATCGGGGACAATGGGCAGCCCTGCCGGGTGCCTCTCTGAATCTCAAATGGAGCAGAGCGGGCACCGTTTAGCAACACCGTAGCCTGGGGTTTACAATATAGCAGCCGAATCCAGTCTAAGAAGGTAAAGGGGACACCCATCCTTTCGAGCAGTGCAAGAAGGTAATCCCACTCCAGGGAGTCGAACGCTTTTGTGGCGTCCAGGAATACAGCAGCTGCTTTACAGGTAGGAGTAATATCCTGCAACACCGCTTGGAGGGTACGCAAGTTATGGGATGTAGCGCGGTTCAGGACAAACCCTGCCTGGTCTGGAAGAACGAGCCGCTCCATAAGGAGGTTAAGACGCGCAGCGAGAACTTTTGCTAAAATCTTACTGTCTGTATTTAGCAATGAGAGAGGCCTGTATGAATCGCAGTGCTCTGGTGGTTTACCAGGTTTCAGCAATGACGTTATTAGTGCTTCTCGCATTGTAGGTGGGAGTGAGCCTTCCTCTAACGCCTCGTAAAAGACTTGCTTCAGTACGGGTGCTAGCACGTGTATAAAGGTTTTATAAAAGTCAATCGGTAGGCCATCCGATCCGGGCGCCTTCCCGGACTTCATGGACATGATTGCATCCTTGATCTCATCCAGTTCAAGCTCATGATGAAGGAATTTTTGCTGGGACGGTCCTAACCAGGCAATTGCGGTGTCTTCCAGGTATTCCTGCAAGTTGATTTTGTCAGTTCTATGTGTGGTGTAAAGCGATGTGTAGTGTTCAGTTAGCACTCGGAGCTGCTCTTTGAGATCTCGTTGTGGTATGTCGTGTTTGTCTAGTAGAGTAGAGACATAATTTCGGTACCTAGGGGCTCTAACTGCAGAAGCAAGCGCTTTCCCTGGTCGGTCTCCCTCTCCATATGATCGAGCAGTGAAGGACTTCCCCAGGAATTTGCATTCTTTATCTGCCAAGTCAGAGTAGTCATTCAGTTTTTCCCGAAGCTGAGCCTGAGCTGCGCGGCCTCTGTCTCCCTGAGCTATCTCTCGCTCTAGCTGTCTGAGCTCGATTTCTAACTTGCGTAAGTCTTCTCGCAGTGCTTTTAGAACTCCCCCTCCTTTGGCTATACAACTCCCTCTTATCGTCACTTTGAAGGCCTCCCACACGGTAGTAAGACTAGAAACTGAATTAACATTTCGTTCGAAAAACTCTGTGATGTCTTGTTCTAATTCAGCAGCGAAGGCAGTATCCGTAAGATGTGCGGGGTTCAGTCGCCAACTCAGGTACGGGGCCATGAGGAGGGGAATCTGCAGGGAAATTAGGACCGGTGAGTGGTCAGAGAACGTACGCGCCAGGTGGTGTGCCTTGGTCAACCATGGGGACAGACCTGCTGACAAGAAAATATAGTCTAGGCGGGCCCATGTGGAGTGGAAAGTTGAGTGGTGAGTGCCTTGCTTGGTGGTGGGATGTTGGTGTCGCCACGCATCAACCAGGTGGTGTTCATTCACTATACCCAGTAGTGACCGTTGAGTATTTGTGTAGTGAGAGGCTTGCGGACATGACCTGTCCGTCCCAGGTATTAGAGCAGTGTTGAAATCCCCCCCTAGTACCACGTGAGCTATCCCCAGGGTCTGTATTTTCCCCCACAATGTGAAAAGGGCAGTCGGGTCATCAGTGTTAGGGCCATAATAACATGCAAACAATATTGTATGTGTGTGTAATTTCCCCCAGATCATACAATAACGTCCCTCGGAGTCTATCTCAGTTCCAGCCGGAGTAAAATTCGTCCCCCGTCTTACAAGAATTGCCACCCCTCTAGCGTAGTTAGAGTAAGATGAGAACACCTTGCACGTTGCCCATTTTGAAGCGAATGAGGGGGATCCATTTGGAGTTATGTGTGTCTCTTGCAGCATAGCAATGGATATCCCCTGTCTGTCTAGATATCCCAAAATCTGTCTCTTCTTCCTCGGGTTATTTAACCCACGTATATTCCAGGAGGCAATCTGGAACTGCGAGGCAGATTGCGGTCTAGCTACGTCCCCCATATGTCCATCAGAAAACATGTAAAACAAAGGTCTACAACATCCATGTTTTTATAGCATTTGGCATCAAATCTGTAACGTGATCCCCAACTTCCTTCTTGGCATGCCCAATAACAGGAATGAATGACAATTAGTACTTTCATGCATGCAACGTGTTGGAACACTTTCCCTCCCACTCCGGCAACCCCAACCCGCCGGGAATTTGGAACCCACCCATCCCCAGCCATCCCACCCTCTCCCCAACTTAGAAACAGAAATAATGATACAAATTCCCCTACTCTTCCTGCAGAAGGGGGGTATTGGGGCTCGCCCATCGGGGGTCAGTTCTAGGGGCACCCAACCTGCCATCCACCTCCCTACTTGCACCCACTAGGAGCCAGGTATGTACCCGGTCTCACTGCGTGGGACGGAGGTGGGCGATCGAGCACAAAGAGTTATATAATCCGGTTCATGCAAAAGTTTTAAAGTGTACCTCACCAGAGTTTTGGAGTCTTGCTCGTTAACACTCATCTTAGGCGTAGCAGACGTTATGGCCGCATGTTATTCTTGCTGGTTCATGGGCGAGGGGGATCTGGAACGATGTCTTTCAGCACTTACTCTGGTGTTGTCTTTTTTTCTGTGTTGTTTGAGGAAATCCTCCACCTGTTGTGGGTTTTGGAAGAAATGTTGCTTGCCTTGGAAGGAAACTTTCAATTTTGCCGGATATAGCATGGCGTAGGTCATCTCATGATCTTGAAGTTTCTTCTTCACTCCTGAGAATTTCCTCCTGGCCTCCTGTACCGCCGGGGTGAAGTCAGGGAAGAAGGAGAGCGTAGTATTGCAGTATCCCACCGTGCCGATCTCTCTTGCTCGTCTCAGCACTGCGTCCCGGTCCCTGTAATTTAGAAATCTCGCGATGATGGGGCGCGGCTGGGCCCCTGGTGGTGGGCGCGCGGCTAAGGATCTGTGGGCACGTTCTACTATTAAGTGCGAGGAGAATGATTCTTTACCAAAGAGTTCGATGACCAAATTTTCGATAAACACCTCCATTTTCCCCGTGTTGGTGGACTCCGCAAGGCCCAAAACGCGAATGTTGTTGCGCCGAGACCTCGCTTCTAAATCTTCGTTCTTTTCCGCAATGATTTTTAGGAGCCTGTCCATTTGGGTCACTTGTCTGCTATTGGAGGTGGCACCATCCTCCAATTCAGAGATCCGATCCTCCGCGTCCTTGATTCTGGTGTCCTGTTGTTCCAGCTTTGTGACTACGCTGTCCATGCGAGTGTTTATTGTGTCAATTTTGGAATCGATGTTAGATAAGCTCTGTTGCATGCTTATCAGCAAGGTTTTCCAGTCCTCGTCCGGGGGTCCTCGGGCGGTAGGGCTGCCCTCCGGCTCCAGTGCACCCTTGGGGTTTTTCTTAGTTTCAAACGGTATTTTAGTTTGTTTGGCATCGTTTCGGCCCATGTCGCGTCTTTGCGCTCGCGAGGCCGGCGTGGCAGCAGCAGCAGCCAGCGCGTAGCGAGGTGGCTCCCTGTCCAATTGTCCGGGAGGATCTGGGGCCGAACGGGTCCGCGGAGTACTCCTTCCGTAAGATGAGGTGAAGGCGACACCCGTGCGTGGCGCTCGGGGCGCAGTTCCGATCTGTGGTGTCTTCCTTGGCGCAGGTTATCTTCACGTGCTGCGATACATAGAGGGGGACAGCGGGCTTATCAATTCGTCCCCTATAGCCTCAATCTGGGCTGGAGATGGCTACGGGACAGAAGTTCTTCGTGTAGCGTCTCTGTGCACTATATCCAGACATCAGCAGGTGTGCGCAAGGGGAAGCAGTGTCACAGCTGGTGGGGGCCAGCTTAGATGAGGGAGGTGTCACTCCACAGTCTGATGGAGCCCTTCACAGATGCTCAAATTGCAGCTAGTATGTCTCTCTTTTAAGCCACCATGCGACTTTGGGTGGTGCAGGTATAGACTGATAACGGTCCCAGGGCTCCTCCCTTCACCCCACGTTCAGGCAGCAGCTTACTGACCTGATAGGGCGCTGAATGCCCTCCTAAGGAGGAAGCACGCCAGGGTATGAGGTTGGGGGGAGAGGCTTCTTCCCGTCGTGCTAGGCAGGTAACCCCCACAAGGCAAGCAGGGGATCCGTGAGCCGCAGTCAGTTTAATCAGGGGCCGGTGGAGTTATTGGGCCAGAGCATCGCCCGGGAGGGTAGTGCGAGGGGCAGGTTAGGCACCCTTATTTGTCTGGGAAGCAGTCCGCTATGTTTATTAATCCCCCCGTGTCCCAATCTCCTATCTGAGCCGCAGTTATGCCCGTGGGTCCGGGTGCTCTTCGGCCAATCCCACTGTCGATTGCAGGCGTCTAAGCCTTGGGGTAAATTTACATACAGCTGCCGGCCGTAAGTAGGCGGCAAGGAGGTCGCAGCCTGAGAGCGGTTAGGCCCCGTCGGCGGCTGAGGCAATGCGGCGTGCTCTTTAGCGCTTTGGCACTCACTGTGTTTCTGGCCTCGCTGGCTCCGTGTTTTTCCCCCAAGCCTCAGGGACAATTGCGGGTCGCTTCTGGCAGTTTGTAGGCCGCGGGGAGGCCGCAGCCGGTGGGCGGGCGGGTCCGTTCGTCTTCCGCTGCTGTGCAGAGTGCCGTGTAGCGCTTGGCATTAACTGTGTCCCAGTCTCCGCATGCACCGACCCAGCCGTTCCTTCAGCGTGTAGTGGAGCGCCGGCCGCAATACCTTACAGCAGTCGGGTCCGTGAAGCAAGCCGGCAGTTCCCGCCCATGGTCCTGAAATTCGCGCTCTCTGTTTCTCCCCCTCCTCAAGCAGGGCCCAACGTCCTCACCTTAAGGTCCTCACTCAGCAAAGTCGCCCGCGCAGGTATCTAGGCAATGTCGATATCCTCCCACATTAGTTGGCAGCGCAGTTCCGAGCAGGCCTCCGAGCCTCGGAGTTTCCCAGTAGGTTGATCCCTCCGATGGGCAGGACTCGGACCATTACCTCAGTCCGCTTCCCTGAAGTTTGGTGGATATCTCCGCCTATGGCTGGTCGATTTTGACGTTTCCAGCACCGTTGTGATCCGTGGAATGTCACAGACACGATGGCAAGGTGTCTGGGCAGTTTTTCCCGGTCAGGATGGTCAGAAGGATATTTCAGAGGCTCGATCTGGCAAGAGCCTCACTACTGTGCGGCCATCTTGGTTTAGCGCCACCTAGCGCCCCTCTCTGATATGACCCTTGCTGCGTATTAGTCTGATTCATGCGAGGCGGATATGCCTGTTGCAAAAGAACTTTAGTTTTTAAATCTTTCGTTTTCTTATCTGATTTCTCCTTCTCCTCTTTATCCCTATTTTCATAATACTGTGCAGTTGCAAGTATTTGCGCAGTTGTAGAGACAGCCCACGCACTCTCTGAATCTTTCAATTTATTGCAGAGCTCTGGTAGCAGATTGTGTACAAATTTATCGACAAATAATCTCTGTCCACCCTCCGTGCTCATATCCTGACCACTGTGATCCACAAAAGTCTCTTCGAACCTCATGAAGAAGTCGGAGACACTTTCGTCTTTCTTCTGCCTGCATGCGGACAACTTGTCCCAATTGACACGCAATGCTGGCATCAGAGTCTTCATTAAGTCAATTATCCTACCTGGAAGATTAGCAATTAGAGGTTCGGGTTTGGAACCACCTATTTGCTGACCATCCGCCGCTATGATAGCTGCCCAATCACCACCTAGGGCAACTGGATGATTTTCTTTACGAATTTTAGCCCAAATTGGTTGCGGAACTACATTCCCAAATAACATGTCAATGTCCGCTAAATTCATTACACAAGCCTCAACTGTCTGTGCTAATTCTTTATAGTATCCAGCAGGATTCTTACGCGGATCTGGCAAGGCCTGTTTCACTGCTAACACTTCAGCTCCATTCCACGGAATGTGTATCCACACTCTCTGGAATTGCGCCGGAGCGGCTGCAATACCATTCACTGCATCAGCTTGCACAGCTTCACGCCAAATTGGAGGAACCTCCCTCATTGGATATTGGCGATTCAGCTTCGTACTTTGTTTTTCCAAATCTCTCGGTGAACGAAGAGATGGATCATTCCTATAGCTTAAAATCAGTTCCATCGCTTCTTTTATATTTTGACCTACTATCATACCTGCAGCAAACTCTTTCTGAACATTAATTAATTCTTCTAAGTTCGATTCAGAATCATCTTCTTCCAACTCATCACGCAACAGGGAGCACATCTCGTCGAAAACATATCGTTGCGTTGGTTCATTCCACTGCCTAAAAGTATCTAGTACATCTCTCGTACTATATCTCCTACTCTTCGAAATCCATCTAAGAGCCGTGGAATCTAAGATTCCCCGTTCCTCAGGGCTTGGAAGCTGACTACGTCTCTGTACAGACTCAGAGGCAGGAGTTTTAATTAAAGTTTTATAGAAGGGAGATAGAATATTAGAGACAGAATCAGTGATTCTTCGACGAACAGAAAGCGGAGTCATAATACTAGCAGATGTAGAAAACACAGTAGCAGTAGGAACAGATAGACCAGGAACAGTAGGAGTATCAGATAAGGTAGCTTGTGAAGCAGTAGGTGTAAGCGATACAGGTATAGGCAAAGATGCCGGCAACCCAGGAAGAGGGGGTGCCGAAGGAACATTCACATTAACCACAGGTGGTACAGGAGCTTGATTCTGAGGGGCAGGAGCAGGAATACCAGGTTGTCCAGCAACCGGCAATTGAACATTGGGTACAGGCAGAGCCGTAGCACCCTGTGCATACGGTGGGGGTGACCGTAACAAGTAAGACAACAGAGGATCGCTCTCGGGGTCCTCTACTATCTTAGTTGTACTCGATGGCAAGGCAGGATAGCACTTGTCGATCGCTAAATTACGCTCTCTAATAGCCACCTCCATTGCCTTCTCAGACTCATTGACTTGCAGCTGCTTAGCAGCCTGTTCTAAAGTCAACTCTTGCTCTTTCTGTTCTTTCTTTAACCTTTTAATTTCTCTCTGTTTAGATTCTTTTCGCCAGTAACGGAAAGAATCAAACATTGCCGGCCGGGCTTTCTTCTTAAACAATTTCGCTTCTAAATTGTCAAGGATTTCGGGTTCAAAACTACCATGCAGTGGCCAACTAAGGACACCGTCTTTTTCTGTATAGCGGACCCACACCTCATTATAAGATATAGGACCCACACCAAACTTACAATAAAGATCATATAGAGGAGTCCCAATCGGAGGAACCAGACATGAGTCCTCCAGCCGGGAATCACTGTTGCAACCAAAACACGACAACATACAATTTTTCCGACTTACCAATTTGCAATCCGGAACACAGAACGAACAAAAACACAAACAGGAATGTGCACTCGAACCAAGAACTTAGGCCTACCAAAAGCGAACAAATGTATCGATACCCAAACTAAACCAATAGATTATCGTAACCAGAACAACCAGTGATTATCTTACGAAACCAAACCAAACCAAGAACCAAAAAGGATTTTAACAACCCTTACAAAGTAATCAACTAGCAATCACTAAATACTTAACTGAGGCACTGAAGACGTCACCAAGGAGAAACCCGTCTCGTCTCGCCGTACTAAGGACTGCACCTCGGGTCCAAGACAGGGCGACGGTCAAGGCAACGGACCACTGCAGCCGTCCTGAACGGGAACCTTGTGGAAGAGAACGTCGGGCCACTTTTGCGATATGCCGGGATCGATGAAGTGGGGCGCCTCCCTCAGGAATCTTCACACGAAGCTTCTCGAACTCTTCAGGCTTTTGGACCGGTACCGAATGACGTCGCCCCACGTTGGGCGCCAATTGGAGTTCTGGACTTTTTGGTTCCGTCCAGAGGTGTCAGGGATAACACCCGAAGACCCCGGAGTTCTACCTGTCTCGGTGCACAAATAAACAGAAACACGGGATTCTCGATGGTGGCGTCTAAGACCAAAGGTTTATTACTGCAGGGACACAGAAGTCACAGAAACTACACATGGGCAGTATCTAGGAGCCTGTTCGATTTGTACAAGAAAGGTTGCTCCTTATATACAAAATATTGGCCTTCAGGCGAATTCTTCACATGGTGGTACATTCCCACACCTTTGTGTCCTAAACAATAAATATTTGGCGTTGCACAAGAATTGTCGATAATATCTGATGTCAAACATTACGAAGAGGGGTTCCCACTGTTCCATCACAATCCCATGTCAACATTTCATTCAAGAGCCGGACCGCCTCATCGTAAATTTCGTTACCTCCCCCTAATAAAGATTCAGAAAGAAAGGAACGGAGCCAGGTGCGGAAGATAGAAAAGCAGGATAAGAGATGTTTGTGGGTCGTAAATGGGCAAGGCTACCAACTTCGGCCGCCTAATCATGATCAGGCCAACGAACACAAGAACCAGTATAGCAGGACTGGCCTCGGGCAGAGGAGGCAGCCTTTGTCGAGCAGCCACAGCGTGTTCTGTTCTAAGGTGCACGTGTCACTAGAGAGGTGAATCTCCGGCTAAGTCTACGTGTCCTTAATCGAAATGAAGTAATCAGAGGTCATTGCATATGTGAGGGCAAGAAACACAAAATGGCTGCCATGATCTAAGATGGATGCCATGGGTAGATCGGAAATGTGTTTGTAACAGGAGTACTCTTGCTCGTAGCACAGCGAAAACACCAGGATATGCTAAATGGATCATTTGCGGTTCACTGATACCAAAATTATGTATTTACGACAATGTTGAAAACACGGGTTCAAATCGTCACGGGAACCTCAGAACGTTACATCGCAGTTATTACAACACAAGTCGTTACAACGACTTGCGCTAAAGGCGCTGGATTTAGGAATAGTATGATTTACTTTTCCAACTCCAATTTGCGTAACAGTAGGGTAGGTGTTGGAATAGTTAATCATACTATTCCTTAGTGTAGAGCGCCATCCAGCGCAAGTCGATGTTACGACTTGCGTTGTAATGACTGCAATGTAAATGTATCGCAGTGCAACAACCGCTTTGTAAAGGTCATTCGCTGGTCATTCAGAGATTTACTAATGCCCTCATCCTGAGAATTAGAATAGTCTCATTTCAAACAAGCCTGAGCAGCCGCTGCCATCCATTGATCGTCTGCTGAGAGAAGCAGAATACGGTTCCTTAAAGCCCTCCATTGCATACTGCAGGTACTGATGATGCTCGTTAAGCCGTGATAATCTTATCGCCAGTCTTAACCCCAAGACGTTTTTACTTCAGAAGATGTGGCAGAGGGTGTACCAAGCGCTGCTGGTCAGATGACGCCTGTCCAAAATGGCAGCTGCTTTGTTAGAGTTTCATCTGTGGCAGCTGCTGATGCCTCCTCCGTTCCTTGTCCTCGATGAAAACCCAGTTCTGCATCGTCCAGGACAGGGCTGTTGTCTAAGTGGGCACCAAGTGGGCACCACGCCGCACATCATTTTGTTTATTGTTTTAGCAGCTGCAGCCATTGATGAGGGGCTAGCAGTTGATGGATCTGGATCTAGTTTCTTAAGGAGGGGGCTCAAGGGCCTTTTCTTGAGCTGTCCAAGCCTCCTTCAATCATGTCAAAAATATCTGTAATATCTGTTACATGTAACCTGTAAATACCAATAAAAACATATACAAAAAAAGAAAAAAACATTAAATAAGAGCTTTGCTGTCCATTAGAAGGTCCTTGATCCATTGTCCATCCCACACCGAAGCTAGCACAAAGGGAAGGGGCTCATGAGCTTGTAACCATCACCAAATACTTACTGTCATAAGTAGAGCACCTCGGGTCCCCCTTCCAATGAAGCTCCTTCGTTGGTCAACTCCTGTACTAATGGAGCATATCTGTAGTAAGTAATTCAACTGTGGCACAGAGCCTAGTTCCCACCTTCATGGCTCACCTGTATTAGAGGGGCCACCTGATGATAGCAGACCAGGCATTATTTATTGGGTGTTGGAGGCTCAAGCAAGATGGCAGGCTGCTGTTAAGTGTGCTTCTAGGCTGCTATATTTGGCCTGCAGAGGAGTGAGGCCCTGCCGGTGGCGGCTACTCCACTATGGTGGAGGAGCATTGCCCCACTGCTTTCAAGCAGTGCGAGAAGTAAAGATATAAGATGATAACTTTCAATTATCATAATTTTGGGTGTGTGCTGCTTTGCGGGCGGGCGGGGCTTCTCTGCTCTCAAAGCAGAGCAGAGCATGAGATTATTATGCGTTATTGCGACACCCTCCCACCGAGCGGCCCCCGCCCTCTCCCCTCCACAACTCCACTCACCCTCCCACCCACGAGCCATGCCAGCAACCACTAGGTCCTGCGGTCCTACCCGACTCTGAAATAAACATGCAGGGTATTCGCGGTATACCTAGCTTTCTTCCCTTGAGAGGCACCTGCAAGACAGCAGTGCCTCACTATGAAAATTACTACTTTTTAACCCTTTTCCTAGTGGGAAAAGCTCCTCCTGCCTTTGGTTCCCAAACAGTCCTTCCTACGTAGAGGATCTTACTCTGTCGCGTTGCATATTAAGGGCCCGATTCACAGAACTAACTTAAGACAAAATCCTAAACTTACTACCATTTTGGTATTCACAGAAGGCACTTACTCATTTCGGTTTTCACAGAAGTCTTAAAGTTAGGATTTTTATCAGTTTAGGAGTCCTAAAGTTAGGAGTCCTAACTTTACTACTCCTAAACTGAGAAAAATCCTAACTTTAAGACTTTCGGTGTTCACAGAAGACATTTAGGAGTCCTAAAGTTAAGACTCCTAACTTCTGTGAATACCGAAATGAGTAAGTGCCTTCTGTCAATACCAAAATGGTAGTAAGTTTAGGATTTTGTCTTAAGTTAGTTCTGTGAATCTGGCCCTAAGTGCTTTGTGAGACAGAGAGTCCACGCGTGACTAGTCTGCTGCTGTGCCCACCCTTGCCTCCGTTTGTTTAGTGGTGGATTCCCTCGCTTCATTATGGCACCAAAGCACTTTGACGCCTCGTCAGGGGTAGTTAGCGCTATATAAATACAATAGACTTACAATCACTAGTGCTTTAAGTTGGATGAAAAAAGTCGGGTCATCTCTGAAAGGGACGTGGCCAGAAAAGTGTACTCAAGAGCTAGTTTTTAAAGAGGCGTGGCCTAAGGAGTGTACCCAAGAGCTAGTTTTTAAAGAGGCGAGGCCTAAGGAGTGTACACAAGAGCTAGTTTTTAAAGAGGCGTGGCCTAACTCATTTAGACACAGACTGAATTGGACACACAGCGTGACACCTGGCCTGTATTTAGTACCTGTGCCTTTGTTTTCTGTCAGTGCATCAAAACACATCACACAGCAATGAACTCTTACATTTTACAGAAGGCAAACCGAATGACTTTACCAATGGCTTTTTACACTGATTTTTACTCATTGTCAGATTAGAGCAGCCACTCCTATTTCTTCATTCACATAATTTTCCTTTCTGAACTAGTCACTTAAGTCCTTTTCTCGACACCTTTCTCTTTCTAATCTGCATGCTTCACATTTTTTACATCCTGTCTTTTTACTCTCACCTTCTTCATGTCCTTCTCTCCGTCTTTTCAATTCCTCCATCGTCTCTACCACAAACTTTTTTTTTTACCTTTGGAACTGTCCATGTTTTGACAGCTGTGTTCCTACTCCACAGACTTGCCCACGGAATCATAACTATGAATAACATGTGTGTACCTATCACTCTGTGAGCTCTACAGAGGCCAAGAATTGGATGAGCATGTAGTCAGAACAGCTTTTATGACAATGAAGCAGCTGTCTTGAGCCTCAGTACAAGAACTGTCAGTCGTGGCCGCTATGGACAGACATCCACACCATTAACTCATTGAGAGGTGCCCCTGTGAACAGTATTTATGACACAAGACTCTATTGCATGAAAAACAAGCCCTCAGAAGCACATCTGTCCAGGGGAGGAGCTTGGACCTTAACATTGGTGGGAAGGGACCTTCAACTTCCCAACAATCACAATGTCCTATCATGGTAAAAGACATTATTGAAGAAGCTGAGCATGAGGGGGCTAATGGGGGAGTGAGATGGGAGAGCAGTATGGATTACCATGGTTACGTCAAAGACAATATGATGTCAAAATAAACAACAATTTTTAAAACTTCAAAACAGAGAGAGAGAGAGAGAGAGAGAGAGAGAGAGAAAGAGAGAGTGTGTCTGTCTGTCTGTCTGTCCATGTAAATCCTGGTGCAATTCGGCAACGACCGCACCATACCCCACTGAAAGCGTCTGTGCCCAACTATTCACTATTATTTATTATTTAGGCATTTGTTAAGCGCACTGTCACCATTGCAGGCATCCTGCCGCTGACTGGATCCGATGGGGGCAGGAAAGTGAAAACAGCAGGGGCGAGAGTTATCAGACAATTGTCTTGGGGAATAGCCAAGTTTAATCCTTCTCCTAAAGGGGAGAAGTTCAGAGATGTGCCTAATTTCGACTGGGAGCGTATTCCAGAGCTTGGCAGCTGCTACCTCGAAGGATCTACCTCCGGATCTGACCTTCTTGAATCTGGGAACCACTACCAGCTTGGCTTCAGAAGAACGAAGCTGCCTGGCTGGAGTGTACCAAGCAAATTTGGATTGGAGGGAGGTAGGACCAATTCCATGAAGCACCCTGAACGCTATACATAGGGCTTTGAATTGTACTCTCTGCCTCACCGGTAACCAGTGGAGTTTGCTCAGTGAGGACGATCCGTTTGCTCTTCTAGGAATAGAGAATACTAGAGAATCCATTTTGGGGGGGGGGGCAGGGGATGGGCGGGTGACACCCCAAACACCCCTATGAAACTACATGCCTGCCTCTGTCAATAGCACTGCTTTTGTGATTAGGGGAGATGTGTACCATAAAACAGGAAGAACAACATGTGAAACATTACTGACTGCTCCATTAATGTGTCTTCCTTAAAGGGTTCTTGCACACATAGTCGTAAAAGAGGCCGGTGTTTTACTTGTAAAGTTACAAAATGAATGCAAGCCTGCCTGGGACCTGTTTCAAGGTGTCTTTTGAGTGTCTGCTGTTGCTGAGCTGTGACAGAGTTGAGTCCCCCAGGTCTCCACCGCCAGCTGTTAGTACCCAGGGGTGTGGAGTGCTAAAGGCGGCTATGGAAGCTGTGTTAATAAAGAGCCCATTATTGTACTCAGTGAGTGTGAGGCTGACAGGCTCTACTCGATTGAGTGGAAGGGCGAATCATGAAGGTGTCTGAGGAGAACGGTGTGCGCCCTGAGGGCTGTGTGCCAGGCCGGACAGCTGAAGATCCTCTGTCCATCCACCTCCTGGAAGCAGCCCCCTGGTCCTCAGGCTGTCATGGGTGAGTCCTGCGTGAAGTATGTCATGCAGGGCTGGACTGGGTACCTAAAGCAGCCCTGGCAAAAATGCACAAACCAGCCGTGCTCCCTTCCTCTCCTTGTGCTATCGCTCTCTTTCCATCCACCCATTCTTTCTCTCTCTCTCTCTCTCCCTCTCCCTCTCCCTCTCCCCCTCTCTCTCTCTCTCTCTCTCTCTACCTCTCCCTCTCCCTCTCCCTCTATCTCTCTCTCTCCCTCCACCTCTCTCTCTCTCTCTCTCTCTCTCCCCCTCCCCCTCTCTTTGTCTCCCTCTCTCTCTCTCCCTCCCCCTCTCTCTCTCTCCCTCTCTCTCTCCCTCTCTAATCTCTTCCTCTCTACCTCTCCTCCTCCCTTCCTCTCTCTTGAAGCCTCCCTGTACCTGCTGCAACTAACCTCAGGTGCTGGGGAAAGTTCCAGAGGCAACAAAAGCGACTCTAGGCTTTCAAAACTGGCCTCCAGGGGCTTCAGCCCACCAGGGAAATGCCCAGTGGAATGAAAGACCTGTCCAACCCTGGCAGTACCTGTCATTCGATGCCGTCCCTTGAGCATTGAGACTGCAATGGGAGCACCGATGTCAGACAGCTATGCCATGTGCCTTTCTTAGGAATGTTACTCTGGTTTTACCCACACATGGTCTCTTTCTCTTGCTTTCTGTTTCTCTCCTCTCTCCTTATCTCTCACTTCCTCTTGTTTTTTTACTTTCTTCTCTTTATCCTCCACTGTTTTCACTTTGTTTTCACTATCTTTCTTCCTCAGTTTATGTTTATACCTATTCTTTCACTCTGCTTGATTCTATTTCTCACTTATTATCTCTCACTGTTTATGTCTTTTTCTGCCTCTGATTCACTCTTCTGACCTCTATCTACGCCTCTCCCCGCTTCTTTCTCTCTGTCTCCTGCTTCTCCTTCTGTATTGTCATCTATTGCTCTCGCTCTGTTATCTTCTTTTAGATTTTCTCACACTTTCTTCCTTTGTCTCTTGCTGGTTGTTCACTATGTTTGTTCTTCTTTCCCTTAGTCTCAGTTTATTTCTCTGTTCTTCCCTTTCTCTGAAGTCCTCTCTCTAGATCTTCTGTAAAGACACTGCTTTCCTGCTGAGAAGTGCTGTGTTGGAAATGGCCCTTGTTGCAGGGTTACCTCAAACTTTTTGCCTTCCTCCTCCTGTTTTGTGACCCTCTTTTTGTTGGCTTTAGGACGTTGGGTACTTTACCACAGCTGCTAAGTGCTAAAATGCATGAATTCTATCCTCTAAACATGCTATAATTAGTTTACAACTGTTTGGCATATTTACTTTACCTGTACGTCCTGTGTAAAGTGGTATCCCAAATACCCAGGGCCTGCAGCACTGGTTGTGCCACCCACAGAAGTAGCCTTTCACACTTGGCTCTGGCCTGCGATTGCAAGGCCTGTGTGTGCAGTTGACTGCCACTTGCCAAGCCTTAAAATCCCCTTCTATTATACAGAGGTCACCCAAAGTAGGCCCTAGGTAGCCTTATGTGTACGGTGCTGTGTAACTAAAAGGTAAGACATGTACTTTTAACTTTTACAAGTCCTGGCAGTGACAAACATCTACATTTATTGTTCACTGCTATGAACTTTACTCCTCTCATAGGTTAGCATTAGGAATTCCCTTACACACTTACAAGTGGTAATTCCTAATCAGAAAGAGTAGCTTCTTCATGTTTTATATCTTTGGAATGGTGAAGATAAATCCTTTCTAGTGGTAAAGTTGAATTTGATATTACTATTTCAGAAATGACTCTTTTAGAAAGCAGACATTTCTCTGTTCTTAATTTTGTTGTGTATGCCTGCAGCCTGTCTCCAATACACGTCTGGGCTGGGTGGCAGCTACACTTTGTGTATTTCCTCTAAACAGCCACAAAACACAGGAAGGGTGGGTGTGATAGAGTACACATCTTCATTCAGATAGGCTTCCTGGACTGGAATAGGGAGAGGGAGTTTACACTTACTTCTGAATAGGCTATATCCTGTCCCCACACCAAAGACTGATCACCCTCCACAGATAGCCTGCCAGACAGGGTTGGGATGGAAGGGATCCTTATGCACTTCAGAGGCAGGATTGAAGTCACCCCCTATATCAAAGGCACTTTTGGGTATAAGTACTAAGGCTCTGACCCTACCAAATCAGTACACTACTGGACCCAGGACGTACTCTGCTGGAGTTAAGACTGCTGTGCTGTAAGGATTGCCACTTTGCCTTGACTGACTGTTCTGAGGATCTGTGTCTCCGCTTTGCTGAGCTACCCTGCTGCCTGGTGATCTCTGGCATGCTGAGTGCAAGGACTGGAGCCATCTCACTTGAACCCAGAGTGACTCCAATGGCTTGCTGGCTTACCTCCTGTTTTCTGAAGTCTCAGGGACACAAAAGACTACCTACAAACCTGCTGGTGCTACTGGACTCTGCTATCTGTGAGTCCTGCCCTTGCTCGAGGTGCCACCTTCAGTCCTGGGCCTCAGAAGAGGGGGCTGCAGCTGATTTCTGCAAAAACCCATGCATCGACCCAACTTTGTGAGCAATTCTGCTGCATTGCACTTCGACCACAACACAGAGGCTGTTCGACAATAGCAGAGTCACACCCTATGCGGGTCGACGATGACACTTTGCATAGTTTGAGGACAATGCATTGCATTCACTACAATGAATCCCAATGATGATGCAGTGAAAAGGATCGCTGCATCGTGCCCTCGACTACGATGCTTTGCTCCAGACAAAGTACTTTTTCATCAGACCCTGCGTTGGTATTGTAGTCAGCCTGCCCTCTATCGCTGTTTGTCCGTACTTTGAATTTGCACCAGTCCCTCGCGACCTCACATAATCTTTCGACCACTAGTGACTTCTAAGTACTGTTTTCACATTTAATCTTTAAAAACTCATATCTGAACTTCCACTATTTGGATTTTTGTTGTTTTTGTCTTGTTTTACTAGATAAATATTTCCTATTTTTTAAAACTTGTTTGGAATATTTTTGTAATGTTTTAATTGTGTTACTGCGTGTGCGTTGCTCAAATACTTTAAACATTGGATCTTTTTAAGTGAAGTATTCCTTCTCTGTGCCAAGTTATCAGAGGGTGATCACAGGTTAATTTAAAGTGTGTATCTGGCTTACTCTGACTAGAGTGGCGGTTATTACTTGGACAGGGTGCAACCTCTGCCAACTAGAGACCTCGTTTCTAACATGCTGGTACTCGCCTTTCAAATTAAAGAAGCGCAAGTACTCCGTACCTGGCCGTAAAAGCCAATAAAAGCACTGGTGAAGTCTCATTATCTCTATCTATGTTTTGTCTCTGTCGCTTTCTCTCCTCTACGTTCTCTTTAGCGTCTTCTCTTTCTGCCTACTGTTTTTTTCTCTTTCCACTGGGTTATCTCTTGTCTTGCACTTTCTCGCTTTTATTTTTCTGTCACTCTCTCACCCTTTTGTCTGCTCTGTTCTCCATATATTCATATCTCTCTCTATATATTTTGTTGTGTTTGAGCCTTTTTGGCAGGTACACCCCTAAGACTTCTTGCCTTTAGCCTCTGGCTTGGTGGTAGTGATTTTAGGCCTCTGCGCACTTTAGCACTGTGGCCCAGTGTAAAGTGATTGCGCACTCTGAGTGCATGTGGTGAGATGGCCTGCCCTCCTATAATAATGCATGGGGAATATGTGTGTTCATGGTTGTTCCTGATATGTGGGGAGTGCAGGGTCGAGTTTGGTATGTGCGAACTCGTGAGGATAAATGCTGCGCAATAGTGTGCGCAGATTTATTGTGTCTAGTGGAGAAGAGCCACTTTTAGAAGTTGGCATTTGTGTGTGCTGAGAGATGTGAATTGCCTGTCTGGCTTGTGAGTGACAGGGGCTGGCTGGTGTGGTTGGCTCCAGGAGCCAGAAGGAGTCTGTCTGGTGGTGAATAGGGAGATCTGCATTTAGATGGGAGGGAGGAGTTGCACCTGGGACCTGAATAGGGCTGTGCCTTGCCTCCACAATGCTGGCTCCATCCCCTGTGTTGTGTCTGATGTTCCTGGCCTGTTTAGTGAATAGAGAGGGTAGGTGAGCAAAACAAAGTGCTCCTGAACCAGTTGTATCTGGTTCTCCACTTGCCTGCACCTTTGAGAGCACAAGATTTAGCTGTATAAAAGGAGGGGCTGTGACTCCATGAAGTTGTTCTTGTTTGTGGGCTTGAATCTACCAGGGGCGTGCTGCTGCTGGGGCTCAGGGGAAGGCTTGGCTTCCTGGGCCCTGCCCTGCCCCTGGATGCCTGGAGGACTACTCTTTGGACCCTTTTGCCTGGCCTGGGAGGGCTGGAAGACTTTCCCTGGCAAGGAGCTGTATGGGCTCCCTCTCTTTGTCTCTGGATGTTGATTATAGCGCTTTGGGGAGTGCTGGACTTTTATCCCTATGATCGCCTTCTATTTATCCCTTAGGAGCGCTGTGGCTATAACCTGCTGAGTTAGTGCTTTATTTTTATTGTAGAGGTCTTCCTCTATTGCCCCAAGAGGCTTTCTTTGCAGCCTGCCGCATGGCCGCCTATTTTTGATATCCTAATTGCAGATGCCCACCCTGCAATATGCCTGCTTAAGTTGATTGCCCAGTCGCAGGTGCCCACCCTGCATCTTCGTGTTAGTTTTATACTTACTGCGGGTGCCCACCCCGCTTACAAGAGACTACCGCGGGTGCCCATCCCGCTGCTACAGTTATTTTTACACTCGAGGGAGCCTACTTCTTGTTTTGCACACATAGAGGTCACTGCAGCAGCACCGAGGCCGAGAGCGAGCCGAGGAGTGGAGCTGCTGATGTCATCCTGGGGCCGCTCTGGGATTGGTCCCAGCCGGCAGGGACTCCCGCGGCATCACAGGTGTACAGCGCAGGGATTGGCCCATCCTTGAGGGCTTCCCCACGCTTTGAGTCGGAGCGGAAGCAGCCAGCGCCATGCGAGGACGATGCGGGGCTCCCAGGCTGAAGGGAGAGCTCCACTGTGATGACCAGGGATCCTGCCACACTCGAGCGGAGTTTCCAGAGTGCAGCCCGGTGAGGTGAAAAGGGCTGGGGGCTTCGTGTGGATGGTGGTGCCTGAGGAGAGCACGGTGCTAGTGCCTAGTTTTGAGTGGCCCCGTCGTGCAGCGGGTCGCTCCTCCTACATGGGGGCATTATTTCCTTTTCAGAGCCTATGTGGCTCCAACGTTGCTGAACGTTTTCGGGTACAGAGTGCTCCTTCATGTTTGGCCTCCTTATTTCCAGGGCCATCGCGTGGCTCCACCAGGTGGCTCTTTATTTACAGTGAGTTCTTACCAGAGTTTGCGCATAATTATTTCTGGAGCCAGAGTGCTCCCAGACACGTGTTCCTTTTTAGAGCCTAGAGGGCTCCCATGTCCTGCACATTTGTCCTGAGGGCCATTGAGAGCCCATGCCGCATTTCTACCTCACAGCTGCCCAGCAAGTGGTGGGCAGCTGCACCGTTTAGGTTGCTCTTTCTTTTAGGGGCATGCTCTTTTAACCCAGGAGTGAGACGCACTCCTTTGCCCCATCTATGCCTTCACAGCTGCGCAGCAGGTAGTGGGCAGCTGCCATGTTTAGGTTTGCGCCAAGTGCACCCCTGTGACTGTCACTACATTGGCAGCGCACCCTGACTTCGGACAGAGGGCATTTGAGCCCCTTAGGAATGGCCAGTGGGCCCTGGGGACTATTAGGTTGGTAGGGCGCAAGGCCTAGTGTACTTATTATAGGTGCTAGGAAATGTAATGTTTGTAGTATGATTTAGGCACCTTGATTCATACTTATAGATGTGCTTTTTATGCTTGTTAGGTTTTACCTACTATCTTAGATTTTATTGTGATTCTCTTCTGTGGTCTAGGTTTGATTTATTCCCTTTTTTCAGGTTATGTTATTAAGTTTATTTTCGAATGCAAGGTATGTCTAGGAGATTGTGGTCTACTACATTCAGATTTATGAGGTTGGCGCAGAATAGACGTCTCGCCTTATGTGATACGGTACCTGTTATAATTGATGTTACAGGTTGACGCTGAGAATAGTGTCTTGCCAGTGATTACTGGTTGGGCTCTAAGATTATGATGTGTTCTGACTTTTACTATTCTAAATCAAGTGATGCTTCTGAGAGTGGCCCACATGGCTCTGTCATGTGTAAATAATCCCCTGTAAATATTGCCCATGCCAGGTGGCACACTGTACATTGTGTGATTACCATCTAATGTGTTTTACGATAATACAAAGGCTATTTTTATATATAACCTTGTGTGGAGTTCCTTTTGTGGTGTGTCTAGTATGTTGTTACTGTGGGTGTTGTGCGAATGCTTTACACATCGCCACCGAGATAAGCCTGACTGCTCTTGCCAAGCTACCAAGGGGGTGAGCAGAGGTTATCTTTGGAGTGTAACCCCCTTTCCCTGACTAGGATTGTGGTCTCTGCCTGGATTTGGCGCAAGCCTTAGCCACCAGAGATCCCCATTTCTAACATATTTATATATATGTATAAATGTATGTATGTGTGTGTTCGTATATCTTCTCCCTCTGTATCTCTTTCTCTCTCTCCCTTCCGCTCTGCTACCTTCTCCTTCAACTCGCTGCCAGCTTTCCTTTCCTCACATCACCCAGCCTGTCTCCTGGTGTCATGTCAGTATTATGAGGCATGTTACAGCTCTGGCAGGCAGTGGGTGGAGGGGCTACCTTCCCTCCCTCAGACATGTCAGTGCTGCCAGACAAGCGTGTAGTTGACAAGCATCAATGTAGACGTGTGTTGCGCCTTTTTGCCTCTTTCATGGTGGGGGAGGGGGTGGAGCTCTGCACGTGCTGTCCCTGGAGAACGTCATGAAACCTTCAGGCCGGGTTCACAGAAACAGAATCCAAACCTGAACCTAATAGACGACTTATTCCAAGCCCTATTTCATACTTTTCCAGAAGTATATTGTACACTGCACCAACACTCCTGGGAAAATCATGTGGCTTTTTTTGTGTGTGTGTTGGCATTTACACAGTATGAAATTGTATACTAGCATTTGTGAAAAACAGCACGTCTGTACGATTAATCTTTATCATTTTTTATTTTCAAATGTGAAAATATAACATTTTTAAAAATAAGAGCTGTCTTTCTTTAACTCCTTTGTGGAGTTGTGTTCCCCTTAGCATCCTAAAAATTGATTTACTCCGGTCTTTGTCAGGAGTAAATCTCCGACTATCCGGGGAGGCGCCCACTACCAATCCTTTGTGTGGGAATGACGATTCTCGTAAAACTATGTCACAAACACAAGTGGCTTCATAAATCGGCCCTGTGTCTAGGCCAGAGCTCTTGGAATGATAGTTGTGTTAATCAAGCAACGCAACTTTCTTTTCCACCCCTTACCCTGGCGATAGGGTGGCATGTGTTGCCTGTAGGGGCAATCTTGCCCAGCTCTGCAGATCCTGGCAATAGGGTGACATTTGTTGCCTGTGAGGGCAATCTTGCCCAGCTCTGCAGCAGGCAGGCTGCGCCAGGGCTGGACTGGCCTTGCAGGCACTGGGTGTTTCCCCGGTAGGCCGCTAGGGTGGGGGCCGGTTTTGGGCCCCTGGGGGGGCAGTTTTTTTACGGGTGTTGGCAATATTGGCCCCCGGTAACAAAATCGGCCGAAACCGGCCCTCGCAAACTGCTCGGCTGCTCTCCCCCTCACCCCGGGGGGGGGGGGGGGGGGATTGCTGCTTAGCTTGCCAGGGCCAGTTTCTGTTCCCAGTCCGACCCTGGGCTGCACCTGCCAGGAAATGTGGTACCGTTGAACCCTTGAATGCTTAGCAAATGTTCATCTGCACGTTCTAACTTATTCTTCCCACACTGGGAGTTTTCTGTGCCTGCGGGTCACCCTCTTTCTTACTTCACCTTCCAATTTTAGTAAACTGGCTTTCAACAAGCACTGTAGTTGTCAGCCCCTACTCACAGCAGGCTGCCCTACTCATTCCAGATGTGCAGGAACAGTGACATCCGGCCTCTATATGTCATGAAGCCATGTCACACCCGCCCGGAGGGCCCGACACGCCCTGAAGGGACACATTAACAAGACGTGACCTGCTTGTGGCTGCTTCCAGATAGTAATTCACTGGTGGTCTTGTTTCATGGTATGTGTGATGCTTGGCCTATGATATGTCCCAATATATTTGTGGCTAGAGACCCTTCTATTTGAGGGGTAGGCGGTAAACTCCTCTCCTCAGGCGGAGTACGTGGAGTTTTGCTCAATCCATGCGCCGCTTGGAGCATGGAGTTTTGGAAAAACTCTCTGCCAACCACTGCATGTCAGTTTTTTCTTGCGCGCAACTCGTCAATGTTAAGTTAGCGAGAGAGAAAATCAAGCGCTAGACTGCCTCCTGGCAAGCAAGATTTCTCAATGTGGCTGGTCGATACCACTTGCATTGAGAAAGCTGTGCTCATGTTGAGAGAGGTGCTGCTTGAGTAGAAAATCTACTTGGGCAGAAAGAAACAGCGCCATCTTGCACGCTGTGTGATATCGTTCAAGATGATTTTGTAGCTCAGGACAAATTCCGGGTGCCAAAAATCCGCACCAGCATCTCAACATACTGAACTCCACCACTTGCAGAACTCTGCGAAATCTCATGCTTTTTAAGTAACTCCGTGGAATTCTGCAGAGCGAAACTCCACCAGTTCTACCCACCCGTGCTCAACTTCATGTTCCCAGTGTGCTGCTATCTAGAGTATAGTTATACAAAAGGGGATGATGGACGGAGCGTTTGAGCAAATCAAACACTCACCCCCAGTCAACTGCCCACTCAGCCACCCCAGTGCAAAAAAAAGATGGATTTAGGCCCAGATCTCTGTACTGGGGTGAATGTATGACATTGTTCTGCATTCTGTCCATCAACTGTTGTTTTGCATTTGTCTCCCAGAGTGGGCTGGGTATGCTCAGACGTGAGGCCCATGCTCTCCACATCACTGGAGTCAAGCTATCCTGGCTGAAGACGGCTGATAGCCAGAAACCAGTCCTAGGATGCTCGATTCCGGTCCAGGGAAGACATGGCTTGGCAGTTGGTGCTGGACTGGTCCCATGAGGCACAGGGTCAAGGCTGATTTGCATATGGCCATGTCTGAACTGGGGTGGTGTGGAGTGCAAAAAAACGATGGATTTAGGCCCAGATCTCTGTACTGGGGTGAATGTAAGACATTGGTCTGCATTCTGTCCATCAACTGTTGTTTTTGCAGCTATCTAGAGTATAATCAGAAAGAAGGACCACAGCACACAACTCTAATTTCGCCTGTAAGGCACACACACACACACACACACACACACACACACACACACTAAATCTATTTACTTTTATCAGATATCATATACTCCAAGCCACCACTTTCTATTATGACCACACAAGCGGGTTTCACAATATTTGTATTCATTAACATGTGCTGTGCATTTACTGTACCGAGGTACCAGGTTCTGCAACCCGGTACATAGGCAAATGATTTGATTGGAAGTTGCTATTGGGCAAATGCATTAATTACACTTACCTTTAGTGCGTGGCCTATATGGGATTAAAGGCCTCTCTTCCTTTACATAATATAGATATTGCAAGTCACTGAATAATTCTATACTCTTCTAGAGTCACAAGGATCAGTCAGTATCTTTTGATGTCATCATCATTCTTTTTCTGTACATTTGGAGTCTATTATCCCAGCTGTTATTATTCACACAGCTCTTATGAAGCACCTCGCGCACGGGGCTGACACAGTTATCATTCACACAGCTCTGATGATGCACCTTAGGCACGGACTCACAGCTGTTATTATTCACACCGCTCTGATGATTCACCTCATGCACGGGCCTGACGCAGTTATTATTTACACAGCTCTGATGCACCTTAGGCATGGGCTCACAGCTGTTATTATTCCCACAGCTCTGATGATGCACCTCCGGCACGGCCTCACAGCTGTTATTATTCCCACAGCTCTGATGATGCACCTCATGCACGGGGCTGACGCAGAATTTATTTACACAGCTCTGATGCACCTTAGGCACGGGCTCACAGCTGTTATTATTCACACAGCTCTGATGATGCACCTCACGCACCGGGCTGACGCAGTTATTATTTACACAGTTCTGATGCACCTTAGGCACGGGCTCACAGCTGTTATTATTCACACAGCTCTGATGATGCACCTCACGCACGGGCTCCCACTTGTTATTCACACAGCTCTGATGATGCACCTCACGCACGGGGCTGACACAGTTATTATTTACACAGCTCTGATGCACCTTAGGCACAGGCTCACAGCTGTTATTATTCACACAACTCTGATGATGCACCACACGCACGGGGCTGACGCAGTTATCATTCTCACAGCTCTGATGATGCACCTTAGGCATGGGCGCACAGCTGTTATTATTCACACAGCTCTGATGATGCACCTCACTCACGGGGCTGACGCAGTTATTGTGTGTGCGCGGCGGGGGGTGGTGGTGTGTGTCTCTGTATTTGTGCGCTTGTGTGTATGGGTGCATATGCGCTAGTGTTTGCGTGCGTGTATGTCTCTGCGTGTGTGCCTGTGTGTGTGTGTGTGTGTGTGTGTGTGTGTGTGTGAGTGTGCGTGCGTGCGTGCGTGCGCGCGCGTCTGTGTTGGTGTGACTAGCCTTTCAGTCACTCTAAAACAATTCCAGTTACTTTTTGGGATGTCACAGTTCTTACTAGCAATGTTCAATCTTCAAACAGTGTTAAATGCCCTTCAAAACCACTTTACTGGGCCTCAGGCACTGTTACTTCTTTTAGGGGGTAACAAGAGGCTCCAATCACGCCCTCCCTAGCTTGCAGGCAAGACCTAAGGCGGGGACGCGCTGTCCGTGAGGCCTGAACACCTCTGTGCGCCTTGTGCGCCGATCGGGGGACGAGCCTACAGAGTCTCACGCATCCCGCGTGAGACGCGTACTCGGGAGCGTACTTGGGAGATGGTACGATTCGAAGTGAGTGTACGAGTCGCACCAGGCAGGTGCGACTCGTAGGGCGGTGCGCTTACAGTGCATGCGCCGCCTGGCATACGCTCAGTGACCCAGGGTGCAGGCGAGGCAGACAGGCTGTGCGAGTCGCACACTTCAGGACTTCAGGGGGCACAAAGGGCGGTGCGAGCTGTATGCTTAGCGGCGACTCGCACCGTGGCGGCAAACGCGCTCTTATGTGTGTGCACGCGCTCTTGTGTGTGTGCGGTGGGAGGTGGTGGTGTGTGTCTCTATGTGTGCGCTCGTGTGTATGCGTGCGTGTATGTGCGCTAGTGTGTGTTTGCATGCATGTCTCTGCGTGTCTGCCTGTGTGTGTGTGTGTGTGCGCATGCGCGTCTCTGTGTTGGTGTGGGTGTGACTAGCCTTCCGGAATCGGAGCGCGTGGTTGTGCGCGCCACCCGCTCCGACCTGATTCTGGCAGATGCGCGTGGCCAGCTCCTGTCGCCCCTCGTTGTCGGCTGAGCCGACAGCTATAGTGCTCTCTGCGAGAGCGCGCTTTCGCGCGCTTTTCGCAGCGAGCCCTAAAAAGGGAAGATGAAAGGGAAATAAAGGAGCACAGGCTTGAAGACCAGAAATAGTGGGAGACAAGGTGAGATGAGAAAACGAAGACCAGTATTGAGTAGTTGAGCAGGTGGAATGAAGAGTGCAGGAATGGTGATGGACAGAAGGGGTAGAAAAAGGGGATGATATTTGGGGATTTGAAGTAATGAATGAAAAGGTCTGATAAAAGGTGGGAAGTTGGGCTAGGTAAATAACTATGGCTTTTACATTTTCCTCCTCAAATTAGGCCCCAGTGCTAACCAAGCCATGCTTCACAAAAGACACTTTTTGGGGGATTCTTGGCCTATTTTTGGTTTGGTTCCCTCCCACTCATGGACCCTCAGAGGAGATCTGAGGAGATCCGGTAGGGTGTCTTGTGCGACACAATACAACTCATTAATGTATAGTTGCATAATGTTTACAGGCCGCAGATTCTTTCTGTGTGTTTCATGCGTGCATCAAACATAGGTCTCTGCACATAAACAGGGGCTCTGGCCATCCAGCCCTTCCCTTGTCTGATGCAAAAGAAAATCCCACATTATACTTCATTCACAAGGCCAGGTGGAGAGAATGAATGAAACGCACCTTCATGTGAGTGAGGGTGGGTGAGAGTCATTCTGGTGTATATAAAGTAGTGTTGCTGTGGGACATTTTCACATACACGTACATGTCTTTAGAAAATAGCCCTAAAGTATCTAAAAAGAGAATATTCAAATACAGTTCTTAGAAATAGAAAGGACTGTGCCCTCTTTGCACTTTTACTAACAGAGTTGTACATTAAGGGGCTGAATCACAAAGATAGGCAGGGTACATTAAAGAATACTTCCTGTGGTACCACTCCAGTGCTCCTAGGTGCCCTTTTTAGCTCTCGCCTAGGCAGCGCGTGCACTGTCTCTTCGAAATGTGCTGTATTCAGGATATGGGCATTCAGCTCAACCCACTTTCCGCCCATCTTTTTAAATGGCTCCTGTCCCTGTCCTTTGTAAATGGTGGCTTTTCATTGGTCAATAGACTTAGTAGTCCCTCCTTAGTACTACCTTGTCTCTTCTTGTAACCTCCCATGAGGACACCCCTGTTACGGTAAATGGGCTAAATATCGATTCCAAAAAATAGGCAAACCAAAATATTGAGTCCAAAATATAAAATGGACAAAATATCGAATGGACAGAATATAGACATCAAAAATATCGTTTTGAAGGTAAGTAATGTAATATCGATTTTAAAAATATAGACAGTCAAAATATCAAAGTACATAATATAGTTTATTAAAAATATCGAATTTTTAATATCACATTTTTTGAAGTGTTTTTTAAGTGTTTTTATGTTAGTATATGTGTGAAAAGTGTATATATTTTTGTAATTTATTTTAAGTAATTAATTTTATGTTATTTAATTATTGTGTAATTTAATTCTGTAGCGGGTTGTGGGTTTATAGGGGAATAGGGTGGGAAGTAATTTAATTATAATTAATAAAATATGTTAATTAATTAATTGGTATTTATTTTGATTAAATTGTTAATTAATTTTTAACTGGTAATTAATTAATTCTTAAATGATTATTTTGTATTTGTTTAATTGATAATTATGTGAATAATAATTTATTTTCTGTAGCGGGTTTTGGGTTTATAGGGGAATAGGGTGGGAAGTAATTTAATTATAATTAATTAAATATGTTAATTCATTAATTGGTATTTATTTTGATTACATTGTTAATTTTTAATTGGTAATTAATTAATTCTTAAATGATTATTTTTTGTTAATTGATTAATTGATAATTAAGTGAATAATAATAATTTATTTTCTGTGGCGGCTTGTAGGTTTATAGGGGAATAGGGTGGGAAGGAATGTAATTATAATTAATTAAATATGTTGATTAATTTATTGGTATTTATTTAGAACAAATTGTTAATTACTTTTTAATAGATAATTAATTCTTAATTGATAATCTTTATTAATTGATTAATTGATAATTATGTGAATTATATTAATTTATTTTCACTAGAGTGGAAATAGTAAAATTTACCCCAATTCTATCCAACACTTTCCCTACTGTTGCACTCTCTGTAGTAGGAATGGTAATTTTTACCCCTACGCTATCCAACGCTTTCCCTACTGTTGCACTCTCTGGAGTGGGAATAGTAATTTTTACCCCTACGCTATCCAACGCTTTCCCTACTGTTGCACTCTTTGGAGTGGGAATACTAATTTTTACCCCTACGCTATCCAACGCTTTCCCTACTGTTGCACTTCCAGGAGTGGTAATAGTAATTTTTACACCTCTGCTATCCTACGGTAATAATATTGTGTATTTTTATTACTATTATATTAATATATATATATGTTTTAACGGATATGATTGTATTTTTTTATAAATTAAATTAGTTATTTAATAATTTTAATGTAATTTAAGTATTAAGTATATTTTAGCTATTTATTTTTAATATTTTTTTTAATTTTACATTAATTTTAAGAAATGCGATATTTTTATAATGTATATATATATAAACGATATTTTGGGGTTGCTATTTTGGTACTTACCTGTTTGTAAATAGGAATTCGATATTTTGTCTGTCGATATTTTGGAATCTATATTTTGGGTAGTCTATATGCTGTCCCTCGATATTTAGGCAGTGATCCCCCTGTTACATGTGTTGTTACTCCCTAGGTTTTAATTACAGCCGCAAGGCATTATTTTCTTAAAAGGCTCAAGGCAGGACACACACTTGGTTCTAAGCTAGGCTGGCAGTAGTTACTTCACTCACTAGAACATCTCACACTTATTTGAGACAGTCTATAAATTTCCCTTCATGAGCTCCACACAGAGTACAACCTAATCTGAATATAATGTAATAATTACTTTGGCGCATTCCAAAGCTACTAATTGTATATATGGACATAGTTATTTGAATGTACTCGTAGTACTGTCTTGCATGCTATGCATTATGGGTAGGGTGGATTTACCATATCTTTTGCAGGGTGCACTACCATATGTGACCAAAAGAGGTCCCCTTTTGGACACATGTTGTACTGAACCCTGCAACATGGCTATGTAAAAAAACATTGCCATTCGTAATGCCAATAACTCCAATTTTGTAGACATGCAGTGCCGTTGCCTTGCTCACTATGGACCTCTAGGAGCAGCTTGCGGTACTACACCTAGACGTTCAGTGCTGGTACCTTGCTCACTAAGGACCTCTAGGAGCAGCTTGCGGTACTGCACCTAGACGTTCAGTGCTGGTACCTTGCTCACTAGGGACCTCCACGAGCAGCTTGCAGTACTGCACTGAGACATACATTGCTCGTTCCTGGCTCACTACGCAAGCATTTGCAATGCACTAGGTTTTGCGTTACTGAAAGTACGATCTGATTCTCCCAAGAACTATACCTTTAATAGGATTGGCGATTCTTTTTTCCTAGATAACATCGTGGTGGAAACCAGGATATGGGGTAAGGTCATTGATTTCACGGTCTTGCCTCGGCATGACAGCAACCGCCATGTCTTGATCTTGGAGCTGCTGTTGCCTGCCACTGGGACTAACTTTTTTTTTTTTTTTTATATTTTTTTTATTGCAGACTTATATATTGTACAAGCATTCCGTGCAAGATTCCGGCTGCCAGCATTAGCAACACATAGGTTTCAAAAGAAAGCATCACACGGCCATTTAGCCCACACCCCGGAGGTCGAGCGGCATCAGTCAGACAAGTGCTAGATGCTTAAAAACAAAGAAAAAACAGTTGTAACCGCTCAGCAGGAAGTCCTTATAGCTGCTTTTCTGTTTCTCCCTTCCACCCACCCCCTACATAAAAAAGAAAACTGTTTAACATGTAACAGCAAAACAGGTCCCCCCCCACAATTGGCATTACTAATAAAATATGTGTATACAGTTCGTTCACCTCAGTACCGTCCACTCAGGTACAGACATCACAGTTGTAAGCAGACCTCTGGGAAGCAAAGCAAATCACATTAATAACAGGGAACATACGCGCGTTGCCGGCAGGGCAAACTCTAAGGCAATTCCTCCCTCCCCGCGTCCAGCATCGTCCCCCTCAGACCCCGACTCCTCAGGGGTAAAATAGTTCAGCACTGGTGGCATCCGAGTCCCCGTCACTTGACCAACTTTGACTCCAACATACCAGCAGAGGTTAGATTAACTCTTACCAATGACAGGAGTAAAATTAGATGGTCATGGATTGAAAAGTCACCCAAACGACTGGCTTCCCTATATAAATTAATCATACCTATTTTCCTGAAACTAGAAAAGTTTTCCTCTGTAGATGGTACTGCCACATTGGTAACAGATGTTGCCAAAATGCATGAGGCATTGACAGTCATCCTGGTAGACACGTTTTGGCCTGTGGGAGCACAGGGGGAGAGAAAAAGCAAAGCGCTCTTAGTTTGATAGCAGTTGCCGCGAAGCAAAGAGGGTCCTGATTGAAGCTCTTAATTCCAAGAACAGAACTCAAATTAAAAGAGCAAGAGCCCCCTACAAAGATAGTATTTTACTCGCGAAAAAAAATTGGGAAATCGATCAATAGCCATCCCAGAACAGGCCTTAGTTGCTATGGACAGAATCGCCTTCTGGGGCATTGACAGGTAGTAATCAAGGTAAGCAGGTCAGAGAGTATAACCTAGCAGCCGGCAGCTGGAAAGAGCACTTTCAGGCCCTTTATTCCCCGCTGGAGGCTGAGGCCAGTGTTCTGACCCTAGAAACTCGGCCACCACTAAACTCTTATGACATTAACCCGAGGTTATTAGTACCATAAGTCAAATAGCCCCTGGCAAAGCCCAGTACTGTATGAGATACCTGGGGATCTTTTATGTGCTGAGCCTAATATTTGGGGGCCCTACTTATGGGTGATTTTAATGCCATATTACATGGGATGGTACTCCCTGCAACCTGGGTTGGAGCTGAGATTTTTCCTGTGCATACAAAAGGGTCTCCTTTATTACCTGCTAACTATAGGCCAATCAGCCTGATTGATGTAACCCAAAAAATCTTTGCACGTATCCTGTTGAGTTGCTTACAGATTTGGTTGGATAAACACAACGTGATAAGCAAATTGCAGGCTGGTTTTAGAAAAAAACAACCACTATTGACCAAATATTTAGGCTCCAGTTCCTCAACAGAGGAGTTAGACAGGGATGTATCCTTGCCCCTGCCTTGTTCTGTATCTACAACAATGGTCTGGTTGGTGCTTTGAACACGCTGAAAGATGTTGATGCTCCCAAGTTAGCGCAGAAGATGTTGCTGACATTGATGTTTGCAGATGACACCCTGTTGCTCTACAAGACACCGATGGGTATCCAGAGAATCCTTGATGGTTTTGGAGAATTTTGTAGGAGCAGGGGGTTGGAGATCAACATACAGAAGACCAAATATATGGTCTTCAACCTCTCTAGCACAACCCATCCTAAACCATGCATGTATGGCATCCAATTAGAATGGGTGCCTATTTTTTATTATCTAGGACTCACCCTAACAGAAAAAAATGGACTAGGGGCCAGAAAAAGACAAAGCAAGCCTTAAGCTTGCCCAGACCACAGGTGGGCAGGCCAAACTTTATAGAAATTATTTTTGCAAGCGTGTAGGCCCTGCTCTAGAGATCTATATACCCCAACTCAGGGGTGCTGCTCTGCGTAGGGCAGAACTCTGGGGACATCGCTCTCCAAAGACTATTATCAAGATTGAGAACAACTTTTTTAGACAGCTTTTTGGCCTTCCAGTGAGTTCCCCACTCACTCCACTGCACTTGGATATAGGGGTAGGACCAATCGTAGAAGCATTTGGCTGTAGACCCCTAACATTTTGGCAGCGATTATGGGTTACACCTGAATTGTCTAAGTATAGGACGGAGTTAAAGGTGGTCCAGGGCTCCCTGGCATAGGGAAGTTGGCATGCTTTGCATATATTAAGGCAGGTCTTCACTATTTAGTTATGGAGAGTCTGTGCAGAAAACCGGAGGTAGCCTACTCAGGAATTTCGCGCAAACAACTAGTTAGCAAGGTGGGTAAAATTGTGCAACTCTTTAAAAACGTTGTCACTGGTCCGCTAACAGACAACTTCCTAAAAATTAAGGATACCTATAAATTGGAGCCTTGTCTAGATGAGATAAAACTGGCACTAGCAGCCACGGCCCGTGGAGGGAGTTTCGGTGGGGCGGAGAGGCAGGGCGGGGGAGGTGCAGAGTGGGGGGTGCTAAAAACTGGAGTATGGATAATTGCAGGCAAGTAAACACTTTAATTAATAAAACTAATTTCGTAGCGCGCCCTGCATCGAAAAATGCGATGCAGGGTGTGCTACGAATTTCATTTTATTAATTAAATTGTTTACTTACCTGCAATTATCCATACTTCAGTTTTTAGCAACCCCCAATTCGATGCAGGATGCGCTACGAAATTCTGCGATGCAGGGAGCGCTACGAAATTCATTTTATTAATTAAATTGTTTACTTACCTGCAATTATCCATACTCCAGTTTTTAGCACCCCCCACCCTACCCCTCCCCGCCTCTCTGCCCCACCGAAACTCCCTCCACGGGCCGTGGCTGGGCACTAGCCAGGAAACTCTATTTACAGTTCAGGCACGGCTCCCTTCCTCTTCGCACATGTACTAATAAATGGGCTGGTAGCTCTGGCCTGCGGTGCCCTGCACGCAGTAGCCTAGAGGAGACTGAAAATCATGTATTATTCTTTTGTTGTGGGTATAATAAAATAAGGCAACGATGGTTGATTACATTGTGCAAGAACCTAGGTAGAAGGTGCTGTGTTGAAGCATTTATACTTCTGAATTATAACACCCAGATGGCAATCGGATAAGCTGTATCATGTTTTTAATTTCTGTGGCGGGCTCGTAAGGGTTTTTTTTTTAAACTGAAAAGAAACTGCATGCTGGTTGATTTATTTTATACATGTATAGTATCAATTTTATCCAGTTTTATCTGTTTTTTAGTATCTTAAATCTGTTGTTTTACATATATTATGTTTTTTTATTCTTTTTTATGGTCCACTTACGGAAATAAAGATTTATAGGATGATGATGAAAGTATGAGCTATTGGAGTTTTATTTATTTATTTATGTGTTTTATAGAGGGCGTACTTGACCCATCAGGGTATCAGAGCCCTTTACAGAGTCATAGAGTTGTACAAGAGGCATGGGATCACAAGGGTATGTCATAAATCAGGGAGGGTGTGGGGGGGGGGGGGTGCTGAGTACAAGAGGGATGGAAGTATACAAAATACAGTTAATATTACAGTTGCTGAGGACCGGCCCCAGGGTTCTTGGTAGGGCGAACGGTCGACGGAGGGAGGCAATAGGCTCTGTGGTGGTTGGGGGAACAGGGTTTAGCCGAGGAATTTTCCCATGAGGAAGGATGTGGCCTCCTTCTTGAAACCTGCAAGAGAGGGGATTCTTCTGATGGCAGGTGGGAAGGAGTTCCATATTCTTGGTGCAACCCCAGCGAACGCCCGATTACAGGTGTTTTTTCTTCCAAAAGCGTGCAGGCTGGAGTAGGAGGTCACTGGCAGACCGTGAGTTTCTGATTCCACCGGATGCCACAAGTTTCTGTGCAAGATATGCAGGGAAGTTTGAGTGTAGGGCCTTGTGTGTGATGCATGCTAGCTTAAGTTATATTCTAGCCTCGATAGGAAGCCCGTTCAGCGCTTTCAGATGAGGAGAAATGTGATCAAATTTCCTTGTGCCGGTAAGTAGTCTGGGGCTGCATTGAGGCAGGCTTTTACAGGTGCTACATTATTACCTCATACTACCAGTAGTGCCAGACCTATTGCATTGCAAATGTTTGTTTCTTTAGGTAACAGACTGAGTGTGCTTGATAACTTCAAGTTGGTACACTATGAATATATCCTTTAGAATACCGTGTATATTTCCACGCAGATCAACCCTGCACTCAGAAGGGTACTCTGGAGTAGAACGTAGCATTTTTAGTGACTCCAAAGCTGCCTTCGACTTGAACAAGCATTGGCAAAGGATCACAATGCTTTACCAGCCACAACCCAGTTTCCTCTACTCTTACCATTGAATGTTTGCTTGTCTTTGACCAAGTGTAGTTCTAAAGAATAGCCCAAAGGCTTTACCTATGCTTGTTTTTACTACAGGTGTGCAGATTGGCAGATGGGTGATTGGTTATGGCTGTGATTTGATTGCTGCTTTAATCTACTATTAGTACTTGCCACTTTGTGTTTTGGTTGTCTCGTGTTTGAATGGGTGCAAAACATGTCTACAAGGAACAGGATGAGATGCAAACGTGTACACTATACAACACCACATCCTTTCCCAGCAGCAGTCCTTCGGTCCCACTGGAAACGACCGGGACGGGTGTAGTTTGACTAAGTGCCTCCTTTCCGTTCCGAACTCTTAACCCCTCCGATGCGTGTGACAAGGTCAACTCGTCATGGGCGTTACCTGCGCTGTGCGTGTGATGAGTTGACCTTGTCACGTAACGCGGGAAATCTCAGCACTCAGCGGGAAAACCGCTAGCGCGCATGCGGTTAAAGTGGGTGCAAAATTATATGCACATATTGAGCTTTAACGGTCTGTGAATGCACTTTTCACTGCAGTTGAGACTGAAATTGTGTTTCTCGTTTTCCTCCCTCTAAAATTCACTCCTGCAAATCTTATTGTAAATATATATGTATGTACACTCTTTGATTATTGTGCCAGGTCAAAATATGTATAAATGTTTGTAGATATTGTATATATGCATGTTATATCCCTAAGAAAATAGAATCCGATCCCTTGAAATAGGACTCTACATATAAAAAAGAGTATTTGTCCGTAATAAAATATTATATATATATTGTTCACCAGTTGCTTCCCTCTTGTCTGTTTGCACCTATATGTATGTTTGACTTTACTATTTGTCATGTTATGTTGTTCCCCAGCGGAGAGACCCAGCCCTGATTATTTAGAGACGCTGAGCGCTCCCACCTACCATAGGCAGGTGACACTGTGCTCCTTCCTTCTGGAAGGTAGTTGCTGTCTAACTGCATACCTGCCAACTTACAAAGTAACTTCACCATGTGAGCAGGTGGCCAAGGATGTGCGGAGTGTGATACCGAGAGATATCTAAGCGTCACTCTCTCATCAAGCACCTCACCCACTCCCCAAAAAACCAAAAGAAATCGTCATCAAGCTCTGGCCGATGTCTTCAGGTATTTTCACACATTTTAATGGAAATCAGCTTCTCACTGCCTTTGAAGACAAGCAGGATATCTACTGTTGACGGTGGTTTTAAGCTCCTTTTCCCAGCCACTGTGTGATTTTGGCTCCTCACCGTGTGACCGTGTGAAGGGAGCCAAAATAGTGTGACACAAGGTGGCACCGTGTGAGTTGGCAGGTATGCGACTGGAAATCTGAATACGTGGGCACTGATGTGTTGGGCGTTCCTGCTTCTAAAGTACCATCAGGGGCGGAGCTTCGGGGTGGGGGGCCTGGGGTCTTACACCCCCCTAATGAGTTGTTTTTCTGGTTAATAGTTGGGTACAGGTGTTTCGGTCGTATATGGTGATGTGTCTGTCGGATTTCACCAGAAATTTTGACATACACAGTGTTTGAAAATCTTTTAGCCTCCCTTAGTACTCCTACCATCATGCATTCCCCTCATTTTCAACTCCCCTTCAGCCCCTTTCATGCTCCCTGCTTGTCGTATAATGTATTTTAATATTAAATACCTGAGTGATTGTTGGAAAACCTGCAGCCCCCTCCAATCTTACTCACAAAGCTATTCCTGTGTGTGCTACGACTAGGGGTTTGCAACGTATGCACTTGTGACTGCCCAGGTCTTCATGCTTTTACTGCTCAGCCACTTACCTTTTATATTTCAGAATGTACAAGAGAGTAAAGGCAGATCCGAAGAGTAGGACTGTTGTAGGGCTTTTCCGCCAGCCTAGAGATGTGGTGATCAGCTGGGCCTGGTGACTATTGTCAGATATCAGTAATTATGTCTCCTGTGACACCATCCTTCACTGGGTATCCATGACAGAAACACAAGGGGCAGTACACAAAGGCATCCATGAGTACGCTAGTACCACTTTGCACACTCTGAAATGTGTTTGTAAATGGGCCTCAGTCATTCATCTCCCAACCTCTTTAGTACTAAGGCTGATCCAATCATATGCTAGGAGGGGTTTGACGTAGGACTGCCCCTGCCCCAGAGGCCTCTTAAGGGGGCAAACCCCCCATTGGATTTTACCCAGCTTTCATAACACCTATAGATGATGTTTCTCTGTCTTACACTGAGATCTCAAGCTGTCCTTGATAGATCTGGCTTTTGTTAGATCTCGCCTAGGCAGAGCATGCGCGCTGTCTCTTCAAAACATTCTGTATCTACAATATGGACTTTGAGCACCGCCCAACTTTTTAACTGGTAACTCTTTCTGGCTGTTTCCTACTCATTTTCTTCCCATTACAAGACTATGCTTCTCTATTGGTATTTATTTTTAACTTCAGGTTTTCCCACAAAAACGCGCTTAACTTCTTACACTGAGCCTCCTCTAAAAGGTTGGCTTTTGCTTTCAAGTATAAGCTCGGCCATGTTAAGTGCAGGCTAACCCTGTATGTCCAATTAAATGAAGGGGCAGGTTGCCACATTGAACTGCTGCCTCAGACACCAGTACTTCTAAAACAGAGGACTGCACGTTAGTCTGTTTATTGTTCTACTTATTTTAAAATAGTATTTACTTGCTTGGGTAATAAATGCAGTTTGATTTGTTAAAATGTTATTAAGCAGATGCGATTCCCGTGGGTGGTTCGCGGTGTGTGGATTTCTAGGGGGGGAGAGGGTGTTATGGGAGATTGTGGTGAAGACTGGACCAGTATGAAGAGTGCAAAGTTAAAAGTAAACAAACTAACAAACCATGGCATGAAGAATTAGACGCTGCCAGTATTAATGCGTGGCCATTATAAAAATGGGGTAACCCAAAGCTGTTCTTGGACCTGGGTAATCAGTACTATCAGAAAAAACATTGATCCAAACCGAAATTAATCATTTGATCAATAAATAATGCGCTCACAGTTGTTCATTTTTCATTATTCAATGAGTATTTGAATTAATCTACTCTATAGAATTAATCAGTAGAGATTGTTTAACAAAATAAAATAAAGCAACTACCTGAAAAAACTGGATTCATTCCAAAAAGGAGTTTTTAATAAATTACTCCATCACAGCAAAGTTAATTGTATACATTTATACATCTTCAATACTAACGGTAAAAAGGGGGAGCAACCTGCTTCTAAAGAGGGGAGTGCCAGAAAAAAGAGAAATGGTGATTTAACGAAAAGGGGTGTAAGCCTCAACGAAAAAGTGACATAAGATTTGGGGTAAGTTGAAAAGCAAAGCTGTAAAAAGTCCAGCTGGTTATGCAATAAGGCCACTGTTATTTGTTAATCTTTTACCATTTATACAGTCTCAGCTAGCATGTATAATGAAATTTCTCAATAGATAGTGGTCCTATTTGCTTATAAAAAGAAGAAGCGTCGACGTTTCGACCCGTCTTGGGGTACAGGGGTAGCTAGGAACCTCGACCTGCGGGTCATCCTCAGGACGTGTATGACACAACCTTCATACCGTAGATTTCCAAATTGTGAACCCAAGGATTTCTTTTTTAAGGGGTGCCCTCGGTCCTCCTACACCTGGATGGACGATATATATGCTTGACCGTTGTCCAACACCAACCGAATTGGTGGTCTTGGGCGTACCAGAAAGGTTAAAAGTAAAGGACCCAGAGGCGGCAGACACAGCTCACAACCGGACACCGTCAATTACTTTTCATGTCTCACGCGGCCATCACTCGCTGAGATATTTACTCGGGTGGTACACTGCTCACAATCAGACACCGACAATTACTTTTCGTATCTTATGCGGCCATCACTCGCTGGGATATTTACTCGGGGAGGACACTGTTCTAAACGGCACCAGTTAGCGCTTGCCGAGTTGTACGTCCGCTACTGGGGAGATTCCACAATGTCAGATACAACCACAAGGTTGTATCTGACATTTGCTTTTCAACTTACCCCAAATCTTATGTCACTTTTTCGTTGAGGCTTACACCCCTTTTCTTTAAATCACCATTTCTCTTTTTTCTGGCACTCCCCTCTTTAGAAGCAGGTTGCTCCCCCTTTTTACCGTTAGTATTGAAGATGTATAAATGTATATACTTAACTTTGCTGTGATGGAGTAATTTATTAAAAACTCCTTTTTGGAATAAATCCAGTTTTTTCAGGTAGTTGCTTTATTTTATTTTGTTAAACAATCTCTACTGATTAATTCTATAGAGTAGAATAATTCAAATACTCATTGAATAATGAAAAATGAACAACTGTGAGCGCATTATTTATTGATCTAATGATTAATTTCGGTTTGGACCATTGTTTTTTCTGATAGTATTAATGCGTGGGAACTAGGATGAGCAGGTGATTAGACCCAGAGAAACTCTGTATAAAAATGTAAATTAGCTCACCTGCCTAGCCTGTATTTTTATTACACTTTGCAGCATTTTTGTTTTAACCATTGCTGAATGGTTTTTCTTTTTTTCTTTTCACTGAGCCTCCTCTAAAAGGCTAGACCGCGCTTTTGCTTTCAAGTATAAGCTCGGCCACGTTAAGTGTAGGTGAACCCCTTCGTGCCCAATGAAATGAAGGAGTGGGTCGTCCCATTGAAATGCTGCCACAACCACCAGTACCAGAACAGAGTCTGGTTATTGGCATACTGTTTTTTCTTTCATCTATTTATTTGGCCAATAAGTGCAGTTCAATTTGTTACAATTTTATTTAGCAGCTTGCATTTTTGCCGATGGTATCAGGTATTCGCTTAGAGAAAACAAGTGACTTGGATGTTGGAGGTGAATATATTCAGGAATTAAGCTATAATTGATAATGTAGTGAATGCCTAGACGCTTATAAATCCTAGAGGTGAAACCTATTGGCTATGCCAATGCTTGTTTTTATTATCTCACATCACTTCACATTCGGTCACTCTTGGTTTTTTTTATTTTTCTCATTGTTAATATGGGCCGTTCAGTGGTGCAAAGTAATGCAAGTCGACTGTATTTGCATAGCACACGCTACCCTACGCTAACAGGGCCTCTAAGAGCTATAGCTGAAGACCTGTCTTTCCAGGAAGCAACATACGCTAGGCAGAGATAGGCACACACACCTGCTCAGCGCCTGGAGGCCCTGGCTGGTACAAGTGCGCTTTAAAGGGACAACATGAAAAGACGGTGCTAGTTGACGCCTCCTCAGGCGCTAGAAAGACGGCGCTGGTTCAGTGTCTCTCATAATGTTATGGTCGCTCGCCTGCAATGGGCTCATGTTGATTTTTTGACGAAGTTTCTCTCAGGGGCGCCCGTTCTTTGCCTACAATGGGGTTAGAAGTGCTCGGAGGGTTTTTGCCTGCACAGTCACTCGCACGAGTATATTGCAATAAATGTTGCTGTCGACCCCTGGGGCGGCGGGGGGAGCCCATCTGTCACAGCCCCCGCCCCATCACCACAGTTGTGTTGTGTCCTTGGTGTTCATTTATCTGGTTCCACGCCTCGATCTGCGCACGTGGCCTTTGACGTCATTGGCGCAGCTCATCCAGCAGACACCAGCCCATGAAACACATTCACAAGTCCCGAAGAGTGAGGGGGCGCTGCCCTGGGAGGAGTCTGCCTGGGGGCCCCCGTTCCCCGGCTAAGGGGGCGTGAACAACGAGGATGACGGAAAAGTGCTTTGAGGCGAGTGTAGCATCGTAGCACAGGCAGGGCCGGTCCGAGGATTTGTGGGGCCCCGGGCAGAATAGGAACATGCGAGGCCCCTATAATTTGCATAAGATTTAAGCTGACAGGAAGTGACCTCATAGGGTCAGGAAATAGGCCCAGCACAAAAATAAAAGTGGCCCCCATTAGTGAATTAGTTAGCTAGAAAAGTGTCAACATTAGGGCAGTTTTTAACTTGTAAAGACATGCTGTTTACGTTTTTTGTAAGGTATGAGAGATTGCATGATTTGATTTTGCTGCAGGCAATGTTTGTTTTAATATCATGAAAAACAACATTAAAAACATGTTCATCTGACCATAAAGCAGGCAAACAAACAGCCCAAAAAACAGGTCAAATAATAACCTGGCAGATTGGACCATTACACACTGCCTGATTGCCCTAATGTCCAACCCGGCCAATGTGTTATACAATTATTATGCTGATACAGGATCATTGTTTTTGTAGGTAAAGTAAAGGACATTAATATAGGGTCCGGTAGGGGCCTGTTTCAATGTCGATTTTAATTTACCACCAGGTAAAGACTCGAGGGACCTAGCACACTGAAAGCCCTAGTCCAGACAATTTTACATTCTGATTGTGCTCCTCTTCCTGCACCTCTTGTCTGGCTGCTATCACACCTATCTGCTCCCCCCGCCCCCTCTCACTTGATTCCGTATTTCGCACCCCTTTCATTTACTTTGTGCTCCCTTTCCCTAGTCCTGGGTGAGCTGAGCTGTTTTCAGTGTGAGGCGCCGTCATTCTATCTTTCCTTTAGCGCCCTGCAGGTTATCCTGCTTCTTATTCAACCAGGGGCAGGGCGCACGTGACGGCTCTTTAATTACCTGTCTAATCACTGCTATCCTCATGCAGATGCAGCGATTAGGCCAAGGCAGGCAGATATTGATTAAATCCCTTGGGCCTCCTGGGCCTCCTGGGCCCCCTGGGCCTTCAAACTCTGAAGCATTTGAAAGCGCGAGGCCCCCTGGCTGCAAGGCCCTGGGCCGCTGCCCACGCTGCCCATGCCTAGCGCCGGCCCTGAGCACAGGGTTAGGGAACACCTAGGCCACGGAGTGGGGCCTAAACTATACTGATGTAAAAATACACAATGGAGACACTGGCTATAGTTACGGGCCGAAGAACACGAGCGGTCTAGCGCCCATTTTTTTATACCCCTGGGGTAGCCCGCCCTCGGGGTGTAGGGATGCGTGCGTGCTTGTGTACGTGCGTGCGTGACTGCAGGTATGGACGGGCCGGGTGGCTCCGTCAGTACATCCCTCCAAACTCACAGATGCACAGTCCACCTCACGGGGTGCACTGCGCCCTGTGTCCAGGCATATTCCTTCAGCCGCTGGCTCGGAGTGGGGTTTGGTCAGAGATTGTACCTCCGACTCCGCTGACATTCTCCATCTCCTCCTGCACTCTCGGTCGTATCCCGGGGCGAGTTTGTCATGCTTCCGCTGTCCTCGGTGGCTTCTTGCTCTGATCTTGCGAGAGGGGTGTCCACACTCGGTTGGCTCGGCGGCGATCCAGGAGGTTCTGTCCTCCTGCCACGCTATCTTCACCCACCAATGCCTTCACCGTTTCTTGTAGCACGTTTGAACCAGGACACATTCCGCGTCACAGCTCTGTTGCCTCTGGTTGCTGACACCATGGTGCCCTGAACATTGACGACTTCCCACACTTCGGGTTCGTATGTGGTGAGATACTTCCAGTTGTGGTGTCGGAGTTTCAGGATCACTTTGTCCCCCACTTCCAGGGACCCGGATTTCGCTCTCCTGGCTTGGCTCGCTCTCTCATTGGTCCGTTGTCTGCGCAGCTGTGTGGCATTCTGATCCAAATTCGGCTGGCCCCAGGAGGGACTCGCTGGTACACAGTCTCTGGAGGCTTTCCTGAACAGTAGGTGTGCTGGTGCGCATTTTGTGGTGCAGTGTGGCGTTTGGCGGTATGCACTCAGAAATTACGACAGACATTCCTCCGCTGATTCTCCTCTTTCCACTCCAATTTTGAGGGCTCGGTTCAGCGTGCGCCTAAATCTCTCGACCGCGCCGTTTGGCTGCGGCCACTGAGGCGTGATCTTCCTGTGGCGGATGCCTCTTCTCTCCAGATATGTTTGGAACTCCTTCCCTTGAAAGGGTGGGCCGTTGTCCGACCGTATTTCGGAGGGTAGGCCCATCATGGCAAATGTCCGGTCTAACACTGCTTTGACGTGGATGAACGCCGTGGACGGCACTATTTCGACCACGGGAAAACAAGAGTGTGAGTCTATTAACACTAAGGTGTGCTTTCCGTCTGGGAAAGATCCAAAATCGATGCTCAGCTTCGTCCACGGTTCCGTGCATGGCTCCTCGGGGATGACTGGGTGAGGGGCGGGGTCTTGGCCTGTGATGTTGCATGAATGGCAATTGCGCACCTCCTCTTCGACAGCCAGATCCATGCCCGGGAACCACACTTAGTTGCGCAGACGTGCCTTCGTCTTGGAAACGCCTTGGTGTCCCTGGTGTGCGAGTCGTACTACTTCTTTCTGCAAACTCGAGGGTATTACGATGGCAGTGCCGTGCAAAATCACCCCATGGGGTCCTTCGCTGAGTTCGCTTTGCGCCTGCCAGATCTGCTGACGGAAGGTCTTTTCCCCGGCCGTGAGGGCGCTGGCCCCGTCTAGAAAGTTAGAAAAGTACTCAGCTGAGCAGAATATCATCAACATTCAATTCCGATATAGTCCCAAAAAAAAATATGTATATCACTGATGAGCTACGGAGTATCCTGCTTTGTGTCCAAAGCGATGTATTCTTCAAAGTAACACCACCAGGGTTTGCTGTCCAAAAAATCAGTGTCTTTTATTTTCGTTTTTCGTATTCCATCAAACAACTAACTGTTTAACCGAGGAGACCCTTGGTGTGTGTAGGGAAGTTGGTGACCTTCCTTATCTTGGCTTTGTAGCAGAACCCCTGTACTTAGAACAATTTTACAATAGCCATAACTGTTGATGAGCGCCTGATAATTACCTGGTCATCGTATCGTTTTGCATTTGTTCCGTCTAGAAAGTGTTTCCAGCTGCGGTCCGCTAGCGTCGTCTTCACTCGGCGCAGGCACTCGTCGTCCTCCGTGGCTTTCCCAATGTCGCTAAGTGTGGGCAGGCATCTTGCGTCAGCATGCGGAAAAATTCTTCCACCTCTTCGGTGTCCTCATGCTCCGTCGTGAGGGGAGTGGCCTTCGGGTGACGTGAAAGAAAGTCAGCAGGGTTGTCTGCCCCTGGCCAGAAGATAACTTCAAATCGATATGTTTGCAGTTGGACCGCCCACCGCTCTATCCTCGGGGGGGCGAGCCGGTTTGTTCCTGCGAATAGGGGCACCAATGGTTTGTGGTCCGTGACGACCTTGAACTCGTGGCCATACAGGTAGTGGTGAAAATGGCGGCAGGCCCATTTGATCGCCAGAGCCTCGCATTCAATCTGCGCGTAGCGCATTTTAGTGGCTGTGAGGGCACGGCTAGCATATGTGGTGGGAACCCACTCGTGTGCCTCTGTCTCTTGCATGAGTACGGCTCCCAGCCCAACGGGGCTGGCGTCGACCACGACTTCTGTGCGACAATGGGGGTGGAAGTAGGCCATGACCTTGTCGTCGATAAGGGCGTCCTTGACTGCGGAGAACGCACTGTCTTCCTTCACCGACCATGTCCATGGCTGGCCAGCTTTGGTTAGCGATATCAGAGGTTCCGCGAGAGAGGCGAGGTTGGGGATGAAGCGGCCGCAATACGTCGCCATTCCCAGGAAGCTCCTGACTCGAGTGGCCGACGTAGGTCTCGGTGCTGAGTGGGGGGCTTCCGCCTTCTTCGGGTCGACGCGCAGTCCGTCACGCGAGAATATGTATCCAAAGAATTTAACCGATTCTTGGTAGAAGGAGCACTTTGCTCGGTGTAGAGTAAGGCCGTGGTCTGTTAGGCGTTGCAGGGTGGCTCTGAGGTGTGCATGATGTTCTTCAAGCGTCTTTGAAAATATAAGGATATCATCGCTGAGATTGATGACTCCAGTCAGACCGGAGAGGGTCTCTTTGATCGCGTTCTGAAAAACCTCGGCCGCAGAGGAGACACCGAAGCTGAGCAGTTTGTATCGTCGTAATCCTACATGTGTGGAGAAGGTTTTTATGTTGCGGCTGTCCGGGTGGAGTTCAAGCTGGTGGTACCCTGCGTTCAGATCCAACTTCGAAAACCACCTAGCCCCGTTCAGGTCAGCGACGATGTCGTCCATCGTTGGAGTGAGATGCCTTTCCCGTTTGACGGCCTTGTTCGAGAGGCGTATGTCCGCACCTGGTTGTTTGGGCTTCGGTGCGACCACCAGAGGTGACACCCAGGGTGTCGGGCTGGACACCTTCTCAATCACGCCCAGTTATTCGAGTTTCCGCAGCTCTTGAATGGTACTCGCCGATGTCTCAGCGCTGTAGGCCGAATAGTCTTGTCTATATGTAACTTGAATGTTTTGTCTTTGAGGCAGCCTAGACCTCGGAAGAGGGCGGGAAGATCCTTGAGCATCATGTCTGCGTTCAATTGGTGTACCTGGTTGGCGAAGAACACCAATTGAATGTCTTCCGCTGTATGGCCGCTGAGAACCGTGCCCTGTTTCCCTCCAGTGACGTGGAACTTTGTTTTCACCTGGTGGCCATTGCTGGCGACTACGACGTCAATCACTCCACGCAGGGGCAGTGGCTCATCACTGTCATAGGTGTATATCTTGGCATTTGACGGAGAGAGTGATGGGCGAGGGGAAAGGCGGTCATATTGAATGCTGTCCATGACATTTACCGATTCCCCAGTGTCGATCAGGGCAAGTACCGTGGATCCAGCTATCTGCACGTCACACATTGGTGGCGGCCGTCGTTTGGCGCCATTTCTGCCGACAAAGGACACGAAGTATACTTCATCATCGTCTTCCAGGCTAAACGCTGTGCGAGATGGGTCGCTGCAGGGTCCAGGATCTAGAATCGATAGCTGATGTACTCCTCGAGCCATTCCCTTGGCGCCGTAATTGCTTGATCGACGATTGGCACTGCTCCGACACACCTTCGCGAAATGGTTCTGTTTGCCACAGTTCGAGCATGTCTTGCCGTTCGCGAAACATTTTCCACTGGCATGGCGTTCCATCCCACAATTCCCGCAGGAGGACTGGGGTGTGGGCCTCGCACTTCCTTTTCCTGCTTGTGGACGCCTGTGGATCATATCGAGGTGTTCCTCCTGGATCACCGGCATGCGAGGCGCCGCTCCGGGTTGGTGTAGAGCGGCTTCCATTTCGTCAGCACGTGCATTGGACAGTTCGTGAGAGCGGGCCAACACAAGTATCTCGTCCAGAGAAATCCGCGGTTGCCGGAGGATGAGACGTCGAAGTTGGACAGATCTGCACCCTTGAATGAGTTGCTCTCGAAGTTCCGCCCTTTGGTCCGGTAGTTCACAGGCCGTAGCCAGTTTGCGAAGACGCGCGTAGTAGGAGTCAATGGATTCTGTCTCTCCCTGGCGTGCTTGGCGTAATTTGAACCATTCATAGTCCGGGTTGACACGCAGGTCAAAGTATCGGTTCAGTGCAGTGACAGTGGCGTCGTAGTCGTGTGCTTCGCCCCTATCTGGTAAGGCCTCAAACCACTCGTAAAGCTCATCGCCGCCATTACACATGAGCAGGGACCGCTTGACTCTGCCGTCCGTCTCTCTTACGCCAACAAAATAGTGGTTGAGGCGACCAATCCACAGCCGCCAGCGTGCTGCCACGGTGAAAGGATCGGAAAGTTCACTAAATGGTGGCAGGGGGGCGGCCACGCCATGCCCGACGTGAACCGGTGGGGCACCCACGGCCGGTCCCTGGGCGCCGATATTAACTGGTGGCGCTATCACATCCTGGGGTGCAGCAACATGTGGGGCCTGAGCGGTGGGTGCCCCAGCACCATCGGTAGCGACTTGATTCATCGTTGGAGCCGCAGCGCATGTGGGGTCCACCTGTTGGCGTAGCACTTGTAGTGGTCGCCTTCTGGGTCCTGGGAAAGTGGCTGCGCACGGCGTGTAGGCCTACGTCCAGGCTGCAGGGCTGACTGCAGGGCTGACTGCAAAGAGCGTGTAGCTCCAGGGATTAGCTCCACGTGGTGGGCCTTCTTGACTCGTGAGCGTCGCACTAGCACCCTCACTGGGTGTCCTCCTCGATCCGGCCGGTGCAGGAGAGAGGGGTGGGGGGGGAGAGAGAAGTGCGGCGGTGCGCAGGGCAGGTCTCAGACAGTCTCTCCTTAGCAGCAGCAGGTGGCGGGCGGGCAACGCGGCTCCACGGCACACAGGGCAGGTCTCCGGTTGTCCCTCAGTTTCTGCGGCCGGGAGGCGCCGCCGAGAGCGCAGTCGTGCAGCAGGGCTCTCACAGGAGCACTTGGCAGGGGTTGACGCCTCCGGGCAGGGGAGGGCTCACCTGGGCGCCACACAGGGCGCGACGAAATGGACACGGCGGCACAGTCCTCGCCGGTCCGGTGGTGCAACGGCCGACCACAGCAGGCAGTGTCGGCAACTTCTAGGCACCGTGATCGCCGGGCTCGAACGCCAAGACGTGAGCACCACACGAGGGGAGCTTTGACGGGCGATCGCGGGCGAGGCGTGGGAAGACCCACTTCGTCGCCAATGTGGCGTCATAGCACAGGGGTAAGGAACACCTAGGCCACGGAGTGGGTCCTAAACATTACTGATGTAAAAATACACAATGGAGACACTGGCTATGGTTACGGGCCGAAGACCACGAGCGGTCTCGCGCCCATTTATTTATACCCCTGGGCTAGCCCGCCCTCGGGGTGTAGGGATGCGTGCGTGCGTGTGTACGTGCGTGCGTGACTGCAGGTATGGACGGGCCGGGTGGCTCCGTCAGTACAGCGAGTAGCATCGCTTCTGCCTGCAGTGCTGCCGGCTTTACTAACCTTTGACCCGAAGGATGCCCCAGACTTGTCCTCCCAGACCCACTTTAATCTCATGGCTCCAGCCTGTCTTTATCTGTTTATTTATTTATTTAATGCGTTTTTATATAGCGCGGACTTTACCCGAAGGCATCAGAGCGCTTCACAATAGGAACAGTAATGATACATGAGGAGAAAATTACAAGTGAACAAATTACAAAAGCAAAAGTTAGGTCACATGAGGCAAAAGTGACAATTGTGAGCAAATAAAATACATGAAGTAGCAAACGGTGCATTACAGGAGGAAAAAGTGACGTGTGCAGGTTACAATAGAAAACTAAGTACAATTAGAGGTATAATACTGCAATATATGATAGATACTCAGGCACAAGAACAAACGTTAGGTAGGCAATGGTGGCACTTGTGCAGGTATCGAAAACAAACAAAGTGTGAGAGGAGCAAACAGTGTGTTACAAGAGAAAAGTGGCGTGTGCATGTTACAAAAGAGTACAAAACACAGGTAGAAGGGTAGTACTGCAATAAATGTCAGACTCTCAAAGTACAAGAACACACTGGGAAGGCACTTCCATAGTCATGGAGAATAGAATTCTCAGTAATGGGAGGTCTTCCTTCAGATAATAGAGAGGACGTGAATTATTTTGGAGGTGTCTTTGGAGGAGGAGAATTTTGAGGTCAGTTTTGAAGGCCATCGGAGGAGGTGGTGGTCCGGAGCTGAGGCGGAAGTGATTTTCAGATTCTCACTGCGTTGCCTGAAAAGGATTGGCCCATCGTTCTTTCCTTCTTGAAGGTGGTAGGTTCAAGTAGTAAATTTTCCGTATTACCAGATGGTCTAGAGCCTCCAGAGAGTTTCAGTTTATTCGCCAGGTAGCAAGGAGAGGAGGAGTGCAATGCTTTGTGGGTGATACAGGCAGTCTTGTAGAGAGCTCTAGCCTCGATGGGAAGCCAGCGGAGGGTGGATAACATCGGTATGATGTGGTCGCTTCTTTTGGCCCCATAAATGAAACGAGCTGCTGAATGGAGAACAGTTTTAAGGGGGGGGCAAGTGGGATTTGGGGAGGCCAGTAAGAAGAGAATTGCAGTAGTCCAGTCTGGAGAGGACCAGCGATTGGGTCAGGGTTTTAAGGTCCTGCTCCGGGAAAAAGCGACAAATTCCCCAAAGAAGGCGCAGTTGGTATTGAGGAGATTTTGCAAGGAATTGAAGTGGGAGATTAGATTGAGTTTTTTGTCGAGTATGACACCAAGGGATTTTGCGCTGTCAGCAATGATGGGTTTATTGTTAAGTAGATTCATCTGTTCCATCCATGATTTCACCGGGGGAGGAGAGATTGAGGAGGAGAGGAGGATGAATTCAGTTTTGGAGGGATTCAGAATCAGTTGATGAGTTGACATCAAGTTTTGAATGGAGTCGAGAGTAGAGTTTAGGATGGCGAGATCGTGAGTGGAGGCAACCTTGAGGTAGATTCGTCTGCATAGAGATGATAGTGGATCCCGGATTTACTTAGATTTCCCAGTGGTTCTAAATAGAGATTGAACAATGTGGGTGCAAGTATAGAGCCTTGAGGAACACCTTGACCTACCGCCACAGGAGATGAAAGACTGTTCGCTATTTTGATCATTTGGGATCTATCAGAGAGGAAGGAAGCAATCCATTTAAGCACAGTGCCCTCATGCCCATTCTCTGTTGCAGAGTGTTGAGGAGAGTGTTGTGATTGACACTGTCAAAGGCTGCATAAAGGTCAAGGAGAATTAGAAGACAAGACCCCCCCCGAATCGAGTATCCGCAGCACGTCATCAATCACTTGCAGCAGGGCTGTTTCAGTGCTGCCGTTTTGGATGAAGCGAACTGAAAATTGTCAAGAAGATCATTGTCCTTGATATGACGAGAGAGTTGTTTCACTACACATCTTTCTGTGATCTTCACAAGAAAGGGTAGGTTAGTGTTGGGGCGGAAGTTGTTGAGGTCATTCGCATCAGCAGTGGGTTTTTTAAGCAGAGGGGAGACCTGCCCAGTTTTGAAGGAGACAGGAAGGGAGCCTTGACAGAGGGAGAGGTTGACCAGAGTGGTCCAATAGGAAAGGGAATGGGTATAGAAGTTAATGGTAATGGCACTGGGTATAGGGTCCAGAGAATGGTTGGAGGGCTTTGTTTCGAGGATGCACTTGAGAAGGGCATCTTCAGAGATGGGGGTCAAAATTCTGCCAAATGGCTGAGGATTTGCGCTCCTCTGGAGGGGTAGGATGAGCGACATGATCCCCAAGGGATTTCCTCTTTCATCGAAGAATATATTGAAATCCTCTGCTTTCTTTGTAGAATCCTCCAACTTGGAGGTTGGGGGAGAGCCGTTGGGAATCTTGATGAGATCGAATAGGTTTTGGGGGTGTTTTTGGCTGAGTCAAGGAGGGTTTTGAAGTGCAACGCTTTCCCAAGGAAGATGTGCTTGTGGTACTTGGATCTTGCTGAACGAAGCGTGGCCAAATTATCGGTGGAGGGCACTTGCCTTCATTGTTTCTCCAGGAATCTTAGGTGCTTCCTTCCTTCATAGAGGGATTTTTTGAACCAAGGTGCTGAGGGAGTGGGCCATATCTTTTTGCTTTTGAGTGGAGCGACGTTATTGATTTCGACTGCAAGGACTGTGAGGCATTGGGAGGTGAGTTCGTCAACATCTAGGTTCGGGTCTAGCCTTGGAAGTGATAACAACGCTGATTCACAGAGGGGACCAACATCAATATTGTTAGCATCACGGAACCAGGAGGTAGTCCTCTTAGGTTGGCCAATAGTTATAGAGTGTGATAGGTGAAGAGAGAATGGGATGAGGAGGTGGTCAGACCAGTATACATGAATAGGGGTAGTGATAGAAAGCATAAGATCGTTTGTAGAGAGGAAGGTTGCCCGCGAGTTCGCAGAAGAGTTTCGCGGTAAGCCCCAGTGGAGATTGAAGTCACTCACGAAGGTCTGATTGTCACTTTGCGAGTATTGGTCGCTGATGAAGTCAGTGAGTTCCTCCATAAACGAAGGGCCACTACAAGGCGGGAGGGTAAATGACATGGAATCTGAGGGGTGAGTGGTAGTGCAATTGAAGAGAGAGAAAGGCATTCAAAGGTGAGGAAGGAGCTGATAGGAGAAGTCTTAAGTTGAAGGGAATTTCTAAAGATGACTGCAACACCTCCCCCAACGTTGTCTGTTCTGTCATTCCTAAATATAGAATAGCCTGTGGGTAATAGGAGATCAAACATAGAGTAAAAGGTATCGTTGAACCTGGTCTCTGTGAGGAAGAGCATGTCAATATTGTGAAGAGTGATGTAATCGGAGATTTCAAGTTTGTGTTTTACTGCAGATCTGCAGTTGTGGAGAAGACAGCGCAGCTCTGTCAGGACTGTTTTGGTGACGGGGGCACTTGGGCTATGAAGGGTGATCGGGATATTTTACTTATGCGGAGGCGCTCGGGAGGGTTTAGGTGGATGACTGGTTCTGACAGAGGAGATGATCGGAATAGTGTAGATTGTAGGGTTACTAGGGGATGCTGGTTGAAGAAGGGTGGCATTCAAGGGCTTGCGTGAGTTAACGAAGTTTGCAGACGACAGGTTAAGCTTGGCTGTATTGGGGTGAGGGGGCGAGGTGCATCTCGTGGGAAGTTGAGGGTTTTCCAAAGGAGCAGAGGTGCATGAAAAGGTGGAAATCTTTGAGCTTAAAAGTGAAATGGCAGCTACAAGCTGGGAGATGGAGGTGGTAAGATAGCCTTGCTTATTTTCCAGAGAGAGTAAGGCAGAGCACAGCAGGTTGGTTGGCTCGATGGAAACAGGAGGGGGTGGAATTGGTGATGGAAGGCAGGGAGAGGTGGGGGGACAAGAGGTGAGTTGGGGTATAGTGTTCAAAAGTGGGGAAAGGTGGAGGTTGAGAGCAGGAGTTGGGAAATCGGAGGTGAAGGGAGAGTTGTCTTTGTTGCTGTTGCAAGAAAGAGAGGAATTAAGGGCATATTTAGGGGAAGATGGGTGCGGTACAAGGCGATAGGGTAGAAGGAGAGGGGAGGACTGTGTGGAGTCATGGGAATGTAGGAGGTTTCGGAGGAAAAGAGGCGAGGTGGTTGTAGATGTCCTGTCAGCTAGGAGAGGTGGCTGTGAGGGAATGGGCATCTGACAGAGTGAGGGGGGTTGAGAGAAAGGGAAGTTGAAGAAAGGAAGTGGTTCTGCTGGGCCCGAGGGAGGGAAATGGAAAGGGTTACCAAGGGGGGAAAGGGAGTAGTACAGCATTGCTGGTGGAGAGGGAGGGAGGAGAGAGATGCAGTGGGTTTGTGGAGAAATCAGGGTGAATAACGGGGGGAGGAGGGGTTAGAGAGGAGGGGGAGGGAGGAATAAGGGGAGCGTAGGGAAAGTTAACTGGGGGAGAAGGTTGGAGGAGAGGTGGACTAAAAAGGGGGGTGCAAAAGGGGGTGGTAATGGACGGAGCATCTGAACCAATCAAACACTCGCACCCAGTCAAAAGATCTGGGTTTAATCCATCACCGTTCTTTAGCCCACTCTGCCACCCCAGGGCAACTGGGGTGGTGTGGAGGGCAAAAAAACGATGGATTTAGGCCCAGATCTCTGTACTGGGGTGAATGTATGACATTGTTCTGCATTCTGTCCATCAACTGTGGTTTTTAAAAAGGGGGGTGGCAGGTAGGAATATGGGGGAGGAGAAGAGATTGGAGTACTGGGATGGTGCAGATTGGACGAGGAGCATATTAGCTAGAGGTAAGGCTGAAGTGATGCGGGGGGCAAACTGTGAGGGGGGAGGAATAGGAGAGGAGGTCACATGGGAGGGGTGGGAAGATGGCCGACCTATGCTTCTCGAGAGTGCAGCCAATTGGAGTGTAGGGGGGTCGGGGGAGGAGAAAGGGAGTAATGGGTGGAGCTAGAAGGAGAGTCAGGGGATAACCCGGTCACAGAGGAGGGGAGTAGGGAGGGGAAGAGGTGGTCAAAGACCGAGAGACAGGTGTCTTTGCCTTGGATCATGACAGTACCGTTGTTATAGAGTGAGATAGTGAGGTAGCCGTTGAAACACGCAGAGGGGGAAATTTTTAGTTGTTTCCCATGAGGGAGAGAGGAGGAGGAGGTGATGTTAATGGAATTGTATAAGCTTTTGGACCAAGAGGGGGTGTCGTGAGTGAAGAAAATGAGATCGTTTTTGAGCCTCCAAAAACGACCATTGTAAAATTGATCAACAAAAAGGGAATCTGGGAAACGTTCAATAGTGTAATGCTTCAATCGTTTTACTGCAGCTTTAGTCTGGTCGGGAGGATACATGATTTAGTAGAAATTAATTCCAGCCTTAACTCAAGTGGTGGCCATGTTGGGAATTGAGGCGGAGGAGGGTGGGGGGATTTGAGGAGGGTGTTACTGGGAAAGCGGTGGTGAGGAGAAGTAAAAGGGCTTAAAGGGGGCACATATTACAGACGTTGGGTGAAGATATCAGAACTAATGTGCCGTCCGGGAAGTGAGGTGGGTAAATGTTGGGCCCTACAGCTAGGTACACATGATGCCACCTGGCACTAGATAATATTTACAAGGGAATAGTTTACATATGATGGGATCAACTTGACCACTTTTAGAACCATCACAAAGCAAATATGGTCAAAGTAGAACAGAATATAAACGAACACCCAGTGACCACTGGTGAACACTGTATTTAACACCAGCTTGTTAACAGAACCACATTCGACACCAACCGCATTGTACGCCCATGATCTCAACAGACTACTATTGGACCCTAAAGTCCAGAGAATCACTAACATTAGGGGCAAAGAGCATAGGGTGTAGAAAAATCTGACTAGCAAAATCTAAATATGCACAACAACCTCGTCATCATAAGACCACCTGTAGAGGTAATCAGAACAGGGTGTGGAAATCATACTACGTGAAAAACACTTCCTAGCACCACATATACGTACAAGGGCCTGGCGCCCTACAAACCTCGCAGTCTCCCTGGCCAACTGGCCATCTCAGAGGGCGACTCAAATGCCCTGAATCCAGAGTGTCAATGGTGCTGCCAATGCAGCAGGAGTCCTAACTCAATGAGAACTGTCCCTACAGATAAAGTTGCCTAAACGGTGCAGCTGGCACTACTTGCTGTGCAGCTGTAAAAGGCCTAAATGGAGCAGCTGGCTCTGCTTGCTACGCAGCTGTAAAATGCCTAAACAATGCAGCTGACACTACTTGCTGCACAGCTGTTAGTGGCCTAAACAGTGCAGCTGGCACTACTTGCTGCGCCATTGTAAAAGGCCTAAACGGTGCAGCTGGCACTACTTGCTGCGCAGCTGTAGATGAGGCAAAGGCCGCCAGGGCACTCAATGTGCCCTTAAATAGATAGGTAGAGATGTTGCAGCTGCCCACGCTGTTGCTGCACTTGATCTATTGTCCGATGGTAACGTTTTATCAGTTGCACATGGATGATGTTTAGGGTCGACTCGCAGGAGGCACCCCACCCCCTAGGTCCTAGTAAACTGAGAGGAGGCGGTAAGTCATGAAGCTTGCACTATGGCTTGATGGGCACGATGTGAGGCAGTACCCAGGGGGCACTGTATCACCCAGCTTGTCCGTGGCTTGAAGGGCATGTTCAAGGGTCATGTTCAAGTGGCACTGGGCCATGTAGCTTGTCTCATTGCTTGTGGGCCAAAGAGGCAGGGTCATGGGTTGGTGGGCATCTCTAGCTCTCACTTGAGCCCTAGGCGCTGCGAGGGTCTGTCCACAGCTAGCCATGGGGGCACAGGGGCTGTACTGGACTCAGTCGGAGTGGTTATCCACTCCTGGTTGGAGTGATGAGGCCAGCCTGGCACTGGGGGTGACCCTAGGAAAGAGAGGAGTTTCACCAGAGGAGACAAACCCCACCCCTTTCGTCGCAACAGGTGGTCGGCGAATTGTGCCCAGATGCGTATCATAGGCTCCCTGAATGCCATGCGAAGCAGGGGGGCCCAAAAACTTTGTGCATGTGCCCTAACGGCTATAGCGGTCGACCTCGGAGCTGGGGAACCGGGTTCGCGTCTCGGCAGGAGCTCTCAACATCCCGAGATACTGGGAATATTACCTAATCTCCCCGTGCCTAACAATAACACAAAAAAAACAACAGAATATGTTGGCCTGTAACGCAACTGCTGCTCATGTAAAGCGCTCTGATATCTTCAGGTCTAGTTCGCGTTCAACCAATCTCTAAAAAAAAATTTTAAAAAAATAAAGACAAAGAATATCTGTGATATATGGGAGACCCAGAGGCCCCCCTTCACATTCTGACAGGCCATCGAGACAGGTGTGAGGGAGAGTCACCCCCAGGTGGGCGAGACGAGCCACCTTCAGCTGATAGACCATCGAGACAGGTGTGAGTGAGAGTCACCCAAGGGTGGGCGAGACTAGACATCTGCAGCTGACAGACCGCCGAGACAGGTGTGAGTGAGAGTCACCCATGGGTGAGCGATACAAGCCTTCTGCTGCTGACAGGCCATCCAGAAAGATGTGAGTGAGAGTCACACACATGGGGGCGAGAATAGACAACTGCAGCTGACAGACCATCCAGACAGGTGTGAGTGAGAGTCACCCACGGGTGGGCGAGACTAGACATCTACAGCTGACAGACCATCCAGACAGGTGTGAGTGAGAGTCACCCCCAGGTGGGCGAGACTAGACATCTACAGCTGACAGACCATCCAGACAGGTGTGAGTGAGAGTCACCCACGGGTGGGCGAGACCAGGCATCTGCAGCTGACAGATCATCCAGACAGGTGTGAGTGAGAGTCACACACAGGGGGGCGAGAATAGACAACTGCAGCTGACAGGCCATCCAGACAGGTGTGAGTGAGAGTCACCCACGGGTGGGCGAGACTAGACATCTGCAGCTGACAGACCATCCAGACAGGTGTGAGTGAGAGTCACGCACAGGTGAGCGAGACTAGACATCTGCAGCTGACAGACCATCCAGACAGGTGTGAGTGAGAGTCATGCACAGGTGGGCGAGACTAGACATGTAAAGTAACCAGGCGGTCCATCTGATGAAGGCAGGTGTGAGTGAGAGTCACCAACAGGCTGGGGGTGACTAGATATCTACAGGATACAATCAACCTGCTCGGCACTCGTGAGTAAGAGTCTCACAGAGGTGGGTAAGACTCCACCAGACAGCTGACGGTGAATCCACACAATGGAGACCGGTGTGGCTGAGATTTAACAACAGGTCGGGGGATTCTAGACTTTCACAGCCGACCGCGACACAATGAAGACAGGTGCGACTAACCGCCAGCCAGATCATCCTCAGTTGACAGTCCAACTTATTGAGACAGTTGTGTCTGAGAGTCACACAGAGATGGGCAAGACTGGCCATAGATACAGGTGGGACCCAGTGATCCGCAGCCGACAGGCAATGCCTGATGGATACAGACGTGACTTGGAGTCACCCGCATGGGTCATGAATTGAACTTCGGCCAGTGTGGACTGAAATGGTACAACAAGATCAGTTTATGGACCCTGGAGAATGAGCAGTCATGTTTAAATGCATTTGATTTGCATCTGGGGAGGGTGTACATCTGTGGGTGGGGAGGGAGACAGGGGGATCTGATAGATTTAGCTGCATGAAGAACTCTTGCATTCCATGGAAGTTCGGATGGGTTTAGGAAGTAGCTATCCAAACTGGGTGGGTTTTGATCCCCTTTCTGGATTTTGGGCTTTATAGTTTATAGAAGTGGCATGTTAGCAGGAGTGCAAAAAATATCGTCTCTGCATGAAGTTCAGGCATGGCTTAAATGCTTCCTATAAAAAATAAAATAAACAAATGAAAGCTCTGCAGAGAGGCCAGACTGCACTGTTCACAGTACCCTGCGCTCGTGCAGGCTGGAAAGACAGCAGCAGCATGCTACAACTATCCACGATAAAGACATGAAACTAGCCGTGCAAGGTTTTTAACTACTATTACTGTTTGACTCACCCACACTGATACCTGCGGAGTCTTCCCGCCCAACCTTTCCAAAATGGGCTGAACGTTTCTATCATGTTAAATTCCTTATTTTTCTTAGTTTGTAGTCATAGTTACTCTGTGTTTTCACTCTCAGCACATCATCCTAATTTGCTGTTGAGGCTCACAGTTCAATTCATACTACCAGTTTAAAGATGGCTTCTTGATACAGGGTTATTGCATTTCATTGGAGCCCTAGCACCGGTACTTAATTTATAAAAGAATATGTTCCGGGCCCTGACCAGGAGACCAGTGCAGCCAGCACCACCCATCGGCCCTGACATCGCTGCCAAAACAACTACTAAACCTCTCTCTCGCCTGCAAAAGCAACAGTTCAGATGATTCCGGGTACCCAAAGAAACAAGCATTTGCAATGCAATAGGTCTCGCATTAGGAAAGTTTGAGCTATTGGTATTGTAAATGACATTTTTTATTTATGCGTTGGTTTTAAAAATACCGAAATTAATAGCTTTGTCATTTACAATGCCAATAGTTTTAACTTTCACAAATGTGACACCTATAGCTTTTGTAATGCAATATGTGTTGTATTTTCACGAAAATCCAAGAACAGAATTGAAATATTAACATCTTTTTGTGACATTTATAAGACAGACGTCATCGTTGTTCGAGTACTTTACGCTGGTGTTTGGATTCCTGTAAATCCCCTGCGTTGCAGGGTGCTTACGAATTTTGTGATCACAGTTGTACTGTATTCCGTGCTGGGGGGGAGGGGAGGGGAGAGAGAGAGGGGGGGAGGAGAAAGAGAGAAAGAGAGAGAGAGAGAGAGAGAGAGGGAGGGAGGGAGGGGGGAGAGAGAGAGAGAGAGAGAGAGAGGGGGGGGAGGAGAAAGAGAGAGAGAAAGAGAGAGAGGGAGGGGAGGAGAGAGAGAGAGAGAGAGAGGGGGGGGAGGGGAAGAGAGAGAGAGAGAGAGAGAGAGGGAGGGAGGGGAAGAGAGAGAGAGAGAGAGAGAGAGGGGGGAAGAGAGAGAATTGGAGTTATGCTAATGCAACCAACACTTACCCTTGTCAATGGTCCATCTCTGTGCAGACTTCCAGATCCATCTACAAGGTTCATAAGACCTCCAGCACGTCCTGGTAACTGGCGTGTCACACTGGATTGGTTCCGGGTGCACTAACTTGTGTTAAATTCTATTGTAGCTAATACCGGTCCAGCGTTCGTCACAGAATATGTTTTTGACATTTTTCAAAAGTTTATGGTAGCAATAAATAATAACAAAGCCTCACTCATGAGTCGATTTCTTTCATTCACAGTACTTTGCCCAACCTGACTCCTCCTTATCAAAGGGAATATCACGTAATTTCGCAAACCTGTCATTCAAATGTAGGAGGCGCAGCTACTGCTAGGCAGTGCAGTTTGTGAGGCATAATACTTTTAACTCTGCTTCAAAGTCCGCTCAAGCAGGACAAAACTGCAACAACATTATTGCATTTGATTTATGTCCACTGAAACCCGCTGCCATAACAGTTTTCCAGTCGAATAAAATCCGGCGCTTGTACTTTATGTAAATGAGGAGCTCATAGGCTAGATTCTGTCGAATTAAAGAAAATGCAAGTACATCTTAATAAATCTAGTTTATTGGCCTTTAGCGCATCGGTTTGTTTGTGCGGATGGGAGAAAGGAGAGGGCAGAGATTTAGAAAGAGGGAATGGAGAAGAGCTAGCAAGAAAGAGAGGTTGTGAGTAATAGAAAGATCAAGAGAGAGAGTTAGATAAAATGGTGAGAAGGGGCAAGAGAGAGAGAAAGAAAGCGAGGGGACAGTGGAGGGGCTAAAGAGATAGAGAAACTATAGAGGGACAAAAAGAGAAACAAAAGTGGAGATAGAAAAGAAAAAGAGAGTGACAGTCAGAAAGAGAGAGAAACACAGAGAGAGAAAAGGAGAGCGATCGCAGACTTGAACTTAGTCTGCCACTGGGGCACACCCTTTCTTCACCAAGGCTTCGGCAATAACTGTTGGCATCTGCGTGGGGGTTCTGATACAAGGCACCAGGGATTCGCCTGACAAGTGTCTGACTCCGCCCCTGTCCTAATGGCCTTCCAGACACGGGCTGTCGGAGCATTTCTTCCTTTGCACAAGAGCACACCGTTCGAACTGCTTTCCACTTACACAGCTCCTCTGTAGAGTTCTAAGCAGTTGGTGGGGAGTGCCCCGTGAGCGAACAGCCTGTCCTTCGTGTTCACCTCGCTTGCCCAACGGAAATGTAACAAACATCACGACACAAGAGCCTGCCTATGGCCAAGAGGAGGCGCTGTGATACTCCAAGCAGGCAGGGGCCGTGCACTGTTCGTAGCACCAACACGCACATTCTGCACGCCATCACTATTCATGCACGGCTAAATCACAACAAACTAAAGTAGGCTCAAGTGCTTGCTAATAATGCATTACCATTTCAGGTACCTGTGAAGACTGGAAGTCTGAGCTGCTGAGCAGAGCCAGCTGGAAATCCAACAATCTCTGACTTGGATTACCCTGGCAGGCGCACAGCCCGCTGAGCTATCTTACGATCACTGTTAGAGCACAGTCGAGGGACTGGGAAGTAGGGGATTCTTTTCAAAGGCATGCGCTTTTGGCGACGTGTTCACCAAGGAAAAGTAGTAGCAAGTAGTAATACAAGTATCAGTTCTGTTCCTATTGTGAAGCATTCTGACGCCTTCGGGTAAAGTCCGCGCTATATAAAAACGCATTAAAGAAATAACTAAATAAAAAATGATACCCTTTGCAGTGAGGAGATTGTGAGTGTGGACTTGGCGCCGTCTCGGCACATGTCACTGTGTATGCGGCGGCTACTGCCATAGCACAGGGATGCAGGGCTGCTGAAAAAAATCAAAGTGCGCACTGAAAATAAAAATTGTAAGCAGTGCCCTGAGCTGCGGCGAAAAGACACCCGAGCTTGGGAGACGAGTGTCTGGGCACCCCCAAAGCAACGCCGAATATTGGGAATACTCACTGTTACCTTGCAGCGTAGACTGCCTCTGTGCTCACACAAAGCGATACACGAGCGAAGGCGGCCCCGCGGCCCTTGTCCTTCTTCTACTTCCATGGCCCTGGTCTGCTCGCTGTTCTCAGGCTGGGGTCGTGCGCAGCTGATATTAGATCCGGGTCCTTGTCCGTACTCTCTTTCTGCGGGCGGCGGGCATGCGCGCGCTCGCTCAGTTCGTAGGAGGAACGCACTGGTCCTTGTTATGTTACGCATCTGTATAGGAGGCCGAATGGGGGCACGCGCCGGCAGTTAGACAGATGCCATGGAGCCGCCGCTTCTGATCACCGCCTGCCTCCTGCTGCTCGGCGGGGCCCGCGCCGACCCCTCCGGTGAGTGCCAGCACATTTTCTTCAAGCCTTTTCCGCGTTCGCTTTGTATAGGAGGCTGAAAGGGGGCACGCGCCGGCAGTCAGACAGACGCCATGGAGCCGCCGCTACTGATCACCGCCTGCCTCCTGCTGCTCGGCGGGGCCCGAGCCGACCTCTCTGGTGAGTGGCAGCACGTTTCCTTCAAGCCTTTTCCGCGTTGTGGAATCCTCACATGCGGTGTGGCTTCGGGGGCTGTAGAGTGCGAGCACGTTTTCACATAAATGAAAGCGAAACTGACACGCGCATGTTAGACCTGAATGAAAGAGCAACAAGCAGCCAAGGCGCCAAAGCGCGCCCACGAGCAGAAATCTCCGGCAGGACACGCTCGTAACAGTCTGCTGTCCACATTCCCCTGAAAGTGGCGACATAAGTTGTCGACCTAGACAGCAAGCAAAGCTTCGCTTTGCTTCCGTCTAGGCTCGACCTAAAAAGGAATGGCAGGGAGACCGGTATTAGTAATTTTTAATTTGTATATTGTATTCATAAACAACCGCTGTTCTGATCATCTCTAAATTAGATGAGCAGTGCCACCATGTGGCAGACTGTCCTAAGTGCCGTGTTGACAATTAAGGGGCGGTGCCGAACACTGGAAGTCAATTAAGTGCCAGTGCTGAGCACCTGAAACCACTGGCTCAAATACAGCACTGCCTAGCACCTGCTTGCGAGCGACAGCCCAGAATATGTACCCGGTGTTGGCACAAATATTCTGCCAACGGCCTCTGTAGCCGCTGACGCAGGTGTTGTCTTGTCGCCTTCAGTGCTGATTTTATAAATATATTCTGGCTCAAAGCATCTCTGCACACCGCACCTGAAGCTGAGTCACAGACCTGTGTACTCTGGCTACTGCCTAGCTTCCCTGGTGTAATCTACGCAGCTGTGGCCCTCGCATCTGGACTGGGCATGAAGAATGGAATCTTAATAAGCCCAATCACGGAGAGTGTTCTTCAAAATACTCATTAAGTGTCGCTGGTCCAATTTTAGGCAGATACATCTGCCAGCTGGCTAAGGAAACACATAGATGGAGATATTTCTCACCATTTCAAAAGTAAGAAGTAAAATAAAAAAGAAATGCATACTAAGCACTGCTGCTTGATCCAAATGATATTGTAACTTTAATTGAAGCTCTTACCATAAAAAGCAGTGTAAATGTGTGGTCGCTGCTTGTGTTAGCACACTGCAGCATTTCTGCCAAATACATTTAGACAATTGTTCTTTGTGTGTTTCCAAAGATACATTTCAGAAATTATTTGTGATGTTTTTAGTTTATACATTTTAGATGTGCCTAATTCAGTATTTTTTCTTGGGTATTTTTCAATCTTGTATATTTCAGAGAGGGGACGCATAGAGAACAGGATCATTCGGCAAACCCTACAGGAGTTTTCTGCTTGAAGTAGCACTTTATATGGCACAAAAAATGTATTCTTCGGCAGCAGTTCTAGTTAAAAATTTGTGCTGACTTTTCAGTCTTAAAAAGTTGCAAGCTATCATATAAGAAATAGGGTTATTATTTATAGGAGGTTAGTCCCCATTTCAAATATCAAATACAATCCATGTCAAGGTGAACCACTTAAGTCACTGAATTAACCTGGTCTTAGCCACCTGGTAACTATGGCACAGAGTAGAGACTACACTTAGAAGCAACATGCAAAGTATTTATGTGGTACTAAAACAGTAATAATGTAAAAATGCAAAACAATAAAAATCCCAAAATGAATTAGAATAATAAAGTAAATTGTAGTAAACAAAATGACACAAAGGGCTGAAAATCCAACAAGGAGAACTACAGATGCGAATTGTTAATGTTTTCAGTAGTAATCCCACCAAAAAGCACAAAGCACCAATGGTAGTCGGAAGGAGGGCGGGGGTAAACGTCCTCACATACGAGCAGCCAATTTGCCCTAATGCATCATGGTAAATGAAGTGCATGATAGTACTTACTTCAGGAGTAGTCTTAAGTTTTTCACCCTTGTTGACGCAACCTGTGCTGTGTAGCCCTAGACATGATAGTCAGTGGTCACAGTAGAAGAGGACCTTGGCGTAATTTGATGTTGACCACGATGGAGTGTGGGTTAGATACACCAACCAGATCTATCCTGGTCAAAGATTTCAGCTTCTGGCTTTTGTCGTTTAAGTCCCAATCCACCACAGGAGCACTCTTTTAAAGTCCTTCCAGGACTCACAGGATGTCACGTAGAGGCCATTTTAGGACTATTTACCACAGATCAGCTGGGTAGCATGTACATCATTTAAGAGTTGTAGCTGCGACCTTAGTGCGTACTTTGCAGCCCCTGGCACTGCCTTTAAGTCCTCTAGCATCAGACCTCACAAAGGCTGTTTCAGGAACAGAAGAAAAACTAGCTTACATGTTCTGTTTACTTTACGTTGTTCCAGCAGAACTGTTAAGTTTAAATCAGTGTGAGCTTGTTTCCTTCTTCAGAAAGTTTTAATTTTGAAACATATAAATGTTCTGTAGTGCGTGCAATGCATCTTCAAATTAATTAACATGTTGCTTTACAAAAGACGCACTTAATTCCAGGGGTGCCGACAGCATCTGCTGAACTTTGCATGTACCTTTTTAGATCTTTTCCTTCCAGGTAAGACGAAATGCAAAAATCGGGCTGAACTGGCAGGATATCCTACATCACAATGACTGCTGGTCAGTCACTTGGCTCACTGCATCTGTTCTGTGGCTGGCCATGAGATACATTCTTAGCCTTAAATTAACAAATACTTTGCGCCGGGTTTGTATTACACTTGTAATGCAAACCAGGCTCTAAGTGTTATGCTGAGATTAAGTATACAACTCATTTCAGGATTTGTATTGAATATTTTCTCAAAGTAACGCAAAGTTGCGCGCTGTGTTGCTTTGCATCCCTTTACGTTTCATGGCCGGTAACCACTCATGGGGTTTGATGCTAATCTTTACCTACAAACATTGGTAGACATGAATTTGCGCCAGAGTTTTACGCCTCCTCAGGGCCGGCACAATGAAGAGAAATGTTTTGATTTCTCCTTGTTTTTCATACTTTGCATGTGTGCTGCACTTTACAGAACATCGACAAAGCAGGGAACTCTTTAACGGGTAGTTTTTTGGACTAGAAGGGCTCCTTGCCAGTATGTAAACTATCTCATACAGAACACGCCCACCCTTGCACTATAGAGTAAGGGGTGTGCCTTGGTGCATGTCAGTGTGAGTTGGGCCAGTGCATGGAGGGAGGAAAACAGTGCCATACCTTAGCAGTTGTGGCTATGCTCGGCTCCCTCTCTTTCACACTACGCAGCGCAGCGACAGTAGTTTCTGAGCAGTATTGTTTCAATCCTTTCTAAATCTTAGCCTTGTTTTGTGATGGTTGCTTCGTGTAATGGTTACATTTGAGGCTGTGTGGAAGATTAGAAGGCTGCTATTGACATGGGGTGATGTGCTGGGCCTGAACATATTGAGCTGTGTCTTGGTATGTGGGCCTCTGCAAATGCCTGTTTGGATGTGTCCATGGTGGCTGTATCTAGGTAGGTGACTGCTACAAACCTGACGTATCAAGGCAGCACTCCTAGCATATAACAGCTGCACTCGTAGAATATCATGACACGACATAAATATATATATATATATGCGTGATAAAAAAATAGATGTGCAGATCCGTTAGAAATCATTGGCATTATTTTATTAATCCTAGATTTAATGTTTACTTCTTCAATTATTGCGTGTACCTTAAGTTTGCAGTGCCACCACCTTAATGATACTTCCTAAGAAGCGTGTGCACCTGCATTATCTACTGACTGCACCTTGGTACAATGATGCGCTGAGGGCCACGATCAATAAAAGAAAAGAAATACTTGAAAAGCTTTGTCAAATCAATTGTCTTCCAGAGGCTAAAGCTGTACTTGACAGCACCCTGTGGATTTACAGAAACCTCCTTGCTACTTCTAAAGCAAATTTCTTAACTTCTAAAGCAAATTTATTTACCAACGAGACACTCGTCACCTTAAATTCACCTAGCAAAACATGTGCAACCACATGCTCACTAGCTGATCCGACCTGCATATTCAGCACTATGACACATTCGGAAGCACACTGCGACAACTCTGCTCTCCACCAGCATTATGAATGGTTTGCTGCCCCTGCCCACTGGTTCTGTAGGACTGGTCTAAGGGGCCTAGGCCAACAGACCTTGGCTTTGACTGAAGAGGAACTTTGCCCAGATATTGGTCGAAAGCTTCTCGGAGCTGGCATGTTCCATCTCCTCCAGCTCCCCAGCTGATGCCTTTATGTCGAGAATGTGGCAGCCTCTCGCCGGTACGCTGTCAGAAGTTTTGTGACCCATTTTAATGTTTCCTTGTCATTCCAGATTGAAAGAAAGCCTGGGCAGTGGCACTGAGAAAAAAAATGGCAGCCGACCCTATAATCCTTTGCAATTACTGTCGTATTTCAGTGCTCCCATTCCCAGTGAAAATTGTGGAAAGCATGTGAATTCAATTCTTTCAGTTTATCTTGAGTGCAATAATCTGCTGGATCCTGCCCAGTAAGGTTTTCATCAAAAGATGGAACCAAAACCATGTTGGTTTCAGTTCTGGATGACATAAGAAGGGCAGCCGGCAAGAGCAACTTTGCTATTCTAGTATCATTAGATCTGTCGGCTGCTTTTGATACTGTATCCCATAATATCCTGACCTCCAGGTTGGCCGAAGACGGCATTAAGGATACAGCCTTGAAGTGGTGCACATCATACCTTGACAACAAAGCTGATGAGTTTCATCTTCTGCCGTCCACTTTGGGTTCCACTGCTGTATCAATCAAGGGCTCCCCAGGGCTCGCCACTGAGCTCCAGTCTATGCAGTATTTCCCTGAGGCCACTAGCTCAACTAATCTGCACTCTTGATGAACTATTCAAGTGACACCCAGTTTGTCATCTCAGTGGACTCTACGACACCCTCTCCGTATGAGAATTTCCCTCAGTGTGTGTGCAAAATCACAAACTGGCTAACCTCTAATGGCCTCAATTTTAATGAGGAAAAGAAATTGCTTATCCACTGCGCTTTTGAACAAGTCTCCTCGCTCTCTGCCCACAAACTTTGGGCCCTCTCAGTTTTCCTCCCGCGGGATTGTCTGCTGTCAGGAACCTGGGGTTCCATTTTGATAGCAATTTTTCTCTGACGGCCCAGGTAAGTAAGGTGGCTACCGCTTTTTCTCACTCCTGAAAATTAACCAAAAGATACTATCTCTTCTAGCTGCTCACTGACCATTTATTGTTCAGACTGCGGATCTCAAATTGTGTTTTATTATGGAAATGCTCTATTCACAGGCTCTCCCGACTATTTAACAATAGAAGTAATGAGGCGACCCGGTGTCCCTCAGAACCTGGGTATTGGTACTATAATAAACAATTGGTTCTTTTGGGCTAAGCAAATTCTGTGATTACTGTACTTATTATATCGGTAGAAGTATCTCAAAAGTCCTTATTTCCATAGCATGGAAACTGATTTTAAATATTAGAACCCACCCAAAAGACATAGATTGAGTTGATTTACTCTTATATTCTCAAGAAATATTGAATTTTAAAAAGGCTGTCATCAACACAACTAAATTTGCAGGGATACAAAAGTGAATATTGTGAGAAAGTGACGTAAGGACTAGTGAAGTGAAATGATGTTATGTTATGTTATATTTCATTTGTACAGCGCACAGCTACTAAAAGTGCCCCGGCGCTATGCTACACTATATGCACAAGATAAATATGTGACATGAAATAAAGGAATATTTTCAAATTTTCTCCTGTCTCCTTATGTACATGTAATACAAGACACAATAATGATTAATGTGGTCAAGAAAACTGTATAGACATGTATGATACAAAAGTGTTGCAGTTTCAATCCTCGGAGCGAAAGTTGTAGCGCGTCTCTGCGGGTCTTCCTCAGGACTATGAAGGGGAGGACAGCCTATAAATTAATTATAGAAAGTGGTGATTAGGTGTGTTCTAACTATTCACTAAGGAGTAATTGTGCAGTAGCTGGATCATAGCTTACCTCACACGAAGAAAATCCCAATCAATGGACGAATAATTATTTTATGACCTTACCAAGGTGTCAAGACGGAGTAGAAGACCTATATTCCTGTATTATCCTCCAGTGTTTGAAAGTAGTAAATAACATAATCAATTGTGCAGTTTCTAAAATTACAGGGAAGGTACATCAGTGTCCCTTGTAAAAAAAAGTGGTACAAACAAGAATTGTAATTCTACATTGAAGAGAGAACATACCTTTAATTGTGAAAAACACCCACGCCGGTTAGGAGTCTGAAACATAAATTAAAGCAGGGTTTTGAAATGGAAGGGCTCTATTTAAAAAACATTCAGCGTGCTTTATTTAAAGGGGAGATAGGGCCAGATGTATGAAGCTCAAATGGGTTTGCAAATGCCGAAATTCTCAGAATTTCGGCGTTTGCGAACTCATTTGAGCAAAATGGTATGTATGTAGCAAATTTCAGTGCAAAATAAGGAATCGCAAATTTGTGATTCCTTATTTTGCGATTGCATGTAAGGAATCGCAAAATTTGCAATTCCTTAAATGCAATGTATGATGCAAAAAAAAATTCTAATTGTCCCTAAGGAATCGCAAATTACCACCAACTTCAAGTTGGTGGTAATTTGCAAATTTCTTGAAAAATGCCCATTTTTACTTTTTTAAAAGTGTCATGTGATGAACATACATGCACTTAGGACATGTATGTGCACCACATGTGCACCCATGCCTATTTCAGGGGTGCAACAGGGTGTCCTTTTGACACGCTTGAAATTATTCTCAATTTGCAATTAGCAAAATGCGAATCGCAAATTGAGAATAATTTCACTTTCATTCCTATGGGACTCCTGGCCCATAGAAATAAATGGGAAATTATTCTTTAATTGCGATTAGCAATTTGCTAATCGCAATTAAGGAATATTAAGAAATCACTCAAAAATAGCGAATTTCTACATACATAACATTTTGCAATTCTCAAATAGCGATTCCTTAAAAATCGCTATTTGAGAATCGCCAAAGTGTATCTTGATACATCTGGCCCTTAGTGTTAAAGAGGCGCCTACCTTAAACGAGCACAACAGATACAACTGACACCCACCAGCCGGTTGGAGTCCTGTGTTTCAGGCCTTCACTTTGCCTTCACTTAGAAATACTGCAGAATAAAAGGACTCTATTTAAAAGAGCCTATTAAAAGATTGGAGATCAGAAGGGGTCTAGCCAAAAGTAATAATAAAAGTTGTGTCATAATGATAGAGAAAGCTCACATATTTACCAATGGTGCCACGAAAAAACTTCACATATTTACAGATGTTATCAATGATGAATCGCGGGGAACACTTACTTCAATTGGGATTTTTACAAACATTATTATTATTATTATTATTTTAATTTATTTTATAAAGGTTTATATAGCGCGCACTTGATCCCGAAGGATATCAGAGCGCTTTACAATGTTAGGGAAAGGAGGTAAAGTTGCAGTACAGGCATCAAAAGGAATGCCAACCCAAACAAATCAAATATGCATACCAAACAAAAAGGTAAGAATCGAAAAGGGACAACAAGGGCAAGATAGTAACTGGTACATAGCGAACTGGGAGGGGAGCAAGTGGTTAGTAAAGACGAACACCCAACGCAGGACTTAGGGTGTAAGTCCAAAGCATTAGAGCAGACGAACCGAGACCCTTTTAAGGTAGGAAATTGTTCGTACACGTTAGGAATCAGTGTGTTAACCAACATATAGTTCAAATGGGATTATTACAAATATTAATTACGTACAGTTTCAGAGGCAGAACACCATGTGGCCATAGGGAGCTTAAAGCATCGCCGTCCGTTTATATGTCTCCTCCTGCTTGTTGAGGCCCCTGTTTACTGAGTCTAAAGTATATATCTATTTACTCCTTACGGCTCAGGGCAGAAAGTATGTTGCCACCCGGGGGTGTGACGTGATCTTCTCCAGTACCCACCATTTTAGATCCTCAGGTGTGCGACCACTAAGAGTAGTGATCCACTAAGGGAGCCCCTTGTGCCATGCAGCGGATCCGACTGCAGCGCGCAGTATCCTTGTTTTCACTTTTTGTGTGGTTTGTCCTACGTAACTCCTACCACAAGAACATCTTATGGCCTAAACTACGTTGCAGCTGTTACTGTGATGTGTCAGGGAGCATGTTTGGCCATGTGTTCGGAGGATGAGCCTGTCTTGGAAAGCTTGCAGGCTTTGCATTTCCTGCATTTGTAATGCCCGATCGGTGGCGGCAGGTTCGGTTGTTGTCTGATATCTGGCGGTCTAGCGGTCTCCGAATAGGAACTTACAACATAGTCTTTGATATGCTGATCGAACTCTAATGCAGCTCTCTCTAATGTAGGCAGTTACATTACTAGCTATTTGTTTTTAATCCTGTCACAAGGTAGCTGAATAAAGCTTGTCATAAGCTAACCTTGTAGCCAGTTTTAACCACATTCACTCTAGCACTGCACCTCCCTCACAACACACCACGCTTGCATAGGGTTTTGAATAACCCTCCTTACCAATATAAAAATCCCTGTGCTCCTCCCTCACAGCGAGGGGGTTGTAGCCCGCATCAAGAGTAGGTTCTCAACACGAGGAGGCACCCCTATGATGGAGCATGACACCTCTGGTGTGTGAGGGGAACCATCCCTAAAAGGAATCCCCCCGAACACGGTTGACACAGTCCACATGCCCCTCAGACTCTTGCCCTGGACCCGTGGGCTCTGTTTGTGATAGGTATTACGATAAAAAGTGTCCTTAAATCTCCTTCTCGCCCCCTTTGGTGTATTCCAGAAGAACTGTTGGCCATGATGTGTGTTAAGTGGTCATCACGATAAAAATGCACAAAGCTGTTTTGGTTGTGGAAGAGATATCTAGAGGTTTAATGGTTAATCCTGTGACACTAGGAGCACCCCCAGTGCTTGGTCCTTCAGAAACACTGCGCACAAATCCAGAGGATTGTATCGGCAAAGGCTCTGCAGGATTCTAGAGGGTAGACCCCCGCGCAGTATGACAAGGGATGTATCCAGGTATTGGGGGTACAAGTGGTCAATTACACCACTATGGAAGTTGTAAGAAGCATGTTAGTATAGCTTCTCGCTCGTACTTAGGTTGTAAACATTGTATTCGCTGGGAGTAAAGATTCACATACTTCAACTACGTTGCGGTTCCATTGTTCAATCACTATGAGTTGAAGTTAATCCCTCCACTTGTCGACCATGTCAGGGACCCCAGCATATAGCAATTTTGTGGTCCAGAAATGTGTTGCACAAAGTAACTGATAAACATGACGCTGCATATGGGCAGGGTAGGAAAGGCATTGGTGTATGGTGTAAAGATGTTAGTCGCATCATCTCAGTGATGTCTCATGTTGTAATGATTGTGATTCTCATAGCCAAATGCTTCCACGGTTGGCTCGGTTAAATGTTGATCCTCCGCTTCGTAGTTTCATCTCATGACAAATTTACAGCCACCCGTGATTACAAGCAGTGCTTGTTTGTGACTGTAGCCAAGAGGGGCTGCAAATGAATGTTTCCAGGCAAAGATTGTTCTTGGAAACATAAACGCAGAGGCAGCCTGCCAAAAGCGTGTTTAGGGAGGGTACACATCAGCCCTGGACAAGAAAGAGGAGATTGGAAGAGTGGTTTGCTGCCCTCCCACTGCTGACAGTAGAAGACACCCACAAGACATGCAAGGGTGAAACCTCCACCTGTGTCCCAGTATCTCATGGCCAGTGTGGGACCTTTAAGTAGCCTCCTGTCCCCATCCCCGCCTCTCATTGGTCAAGACTTCAGATCATCCCGTGATAAAAGGAGGAGGTGGGAGACAGTATTATCTTTTGTGGCCAGAGCCCTGCTAACCATAGCTTCCGGCGTGGTGGGATGGGTCAGGGACCATGGGTCCTGAAAGGTGGGAATGGCTTGCATGAAGTACAGGGTGGTGTGCATCTGGATCTATTTATCCATATGCTTGAATGTGCCGCTCAGTACTTTGGCTGTTGAGCCCCTGAGTGTCCCTCTCTATTCTTGCACCCAAGGAGAACAGAATTCTACTAGGGTATAAAGACTAACATTATTGTGCTCCCGCTAGAGGTGTAATTGCTATTCACGCTGGTTGGTTTGGTTTAGGTGATACTCGTCCGGTGCCTGGGCCATGCCATCAAAAATAATTTTAACATTTAAAATCAAAAAATGATGACCGAGAGATACCCTTGTATCGCCACCTGTTGAATCTGTGTTGGAGACAGAATGAGTCTAAAGTGGGTTTTAGAGGGGACTGAATATGTATGAAACACCCACTGAGCTACATTTTGTGTGAGGAGCACGTACATTCTTTTCTCCTTTGTTTGCTTTTACCCTTCTGCCTCATCTTCTCACCCCTTGTTGTTTCCACCTGAACATTCATTTATCCTTTCAATTACATATACCTTTTACGCATCAGATCTGTTATTGTACCACGCATGGTGTCTTCAAAGGCATCCCAAAGTGCATACTCAGCAGCTAAAGGCAATAAACTTTGAAAAATGTTTAATAAACGAGCTGACACTCACCAGATGAATCCCCGCACTCTCTCCCTTCCAAGTTGGCCTTGTCCTGACAGGCCAGCAACCTCATACATTCCATACCACACAGCTTCACTTAGTAAAGTTGCCCAGCATCCGCATACATTACATACCACACAGCTCTAGTAAAGAAAGTAGATAAGTCACTTATATAAAGTTTTTTGTTACATTTTAGCCCCTTGAAGGCCACACTATAATCCAAACCATTTTCTTGTTCTAGTTTCAACCTATGTAGAAAGCTGCGAGCGAACCTGCAACCATGGCGACAAAGCAGCCCCCGCCTCTGATGAAGAAACACAGCCAGACCGATCTGGTCAGCCGGTTAAAGACCCGGAAGATTCTTGGCGTCGGAGGGGAGGACGATGATGGAGAGGTTCATAGGTCAAAGGTAAGGAGACTGTTTTGCTTGAATGCTAGTGATATGTGGAAGCTTATATCTTCTTGTGAAAGTCTTAGCGAGAGCTCTGTCTGTCTCTTTGCCTCATACGCCTGCCCTGATGGCATTGAATCTAGAGAGACTGCCTGTCATCTAGGTCTCTGTAGATCTCTATAACCTGATACCCAGGTCTGTGAGCAGCATGTATGGCCAGCTAAGGTTCCTAAGTAGACACCTCAAGGAGCAGAAATGAAGCTCTATATGAGACATGCTCCAGCTGGCCTGTGGCTGTGTCACAAAAGATATTTAATTGACACTCAGTGAAAAAGAATTTTCACTACAGAGGCTTAGGCTTTGACCAGGCTGCGGCAGGAAAGTTGTGGCATCGCTCGAAAGGTTTATCAAGAGGAACCATCAGCATCTGATAGAGCGCGCAGTCCACCCGGGTCACCAAGGTTACCAATTCTTTACACGCACTGGGCCCTGGCGTGCGAAATTTAACACCACACTAATAATTTGGGTGAACCGGGTGATGATTATTCTGTTTCTCCTCCTGCACGCTACTATGAGCAATTAAGGTTTGTTTTCACCTCTGCTTACCATGTACCTGACTTACCACAGGCACAATTCCTACGACGGATCTGGAGCTATAAGGGAAATAGCAGACAGGCCTAAGATCAAATACTCTTTATGATCAGTACAATACTTATCCACAATTTCTGTAAAATGACCACAGACACCTGAGGGCAGTTCAAAACTTTATATAGAGTTCAAAAAGGAATATGACAAGGTAATAAGTGATAGGCAAAATAATGCATCTAACATCAAAATCAAACCATAAAATAGCTATAGATTAATGCTAAGACCTTTTGAGTATATGGGAAGACTAACAGGTAGGAATTTTAGAACAAACTAGTCACCGCAACTTTATACTAGGAACAATAGGACGTGGATGGGACCTAGAACATGTACTTAACCTAAGTGCACTAAACTATTCTTGCTAAGATCACTGCAACCAGCTAAAGGAAAGGGAAAAATTGGAACACACTAATACAATATAACAGTTTGGCAATTGTCTAAGGGAGGGGAGAGAAATGGAACAATTCTACAACAATTGCATATAACTTGTTCTCAAGGTGATAGAGCAATATCACAGGCAAGAGTGCTTTATTAAGAAAAATAGAGAGAGAGAGAGAGAGAGAGACGCAAACCCACAGGTTAATATTTACCTAGGTCTGAGAGAAGACTAACCCTGGCCACGGGTCAGTTGGAAGGACGGGGACAAGGACCCTCAGGAAGGAATGCCAGAATGTGAGCAGGTACAGCTCACGGACAGTAAGGACAGGATACCCCTCAGGATTTGAATCAGGACTGGGCTCACCAAGGTACGACCAACACCCACAGCCTTTGAAGCAACGCCAGCGTTACCCCTCTCTGCAAGTAATCCGCCAGTAACCCCGCTTGGGCTTTCGAATTTTCCCAGCAAAGTGCTTCGCCAGCACTTAGGATTATTTCCACCCCTTAGGAGTTTGTGGAAAGTATGGACAGAGTGCTCCGCAGCACTTCGGATTGAGCACCTATAGAGTTCGTAGGGTCAGTGACAGGTCTGCTACTCGGACAAGTCGGACAATTTTCCTAAGCTAAACTGGGGCAATTATACCATTCTGGGGTCCCTCAGACCACCCACTAATGTTGCAAGTGACAGTTTCCCACATTTTGATTGGTCAGGAGAGGTGGTGCGGTCATTACCACCTCCTAAAATTCAACGTTCCCACCATGAAATTTATATTTTTCTATCCGCCCATTAGGTTCACGTTCCCATCCATAGAATACAATAGAAAATCTGAGTGCACAAGACATCGCAACAAAGTCAGTTATTCTCAAGGTGAGTGTCCTCATCTTGTGCTGGTTTTCTCAGGCGCATTTGGCTTCAGGAGCCAGCTGGCTGGTTTCAGCTTCTGCGCAGTGGGGTTTTCTCTCCCATCATGTGACAGGTCCCAACAGAGCCTCAAGTATGGCTCCGCTCCCGATTTCCCAGCCCCAGAGACGCGGTACATGAAAAGTAAGCGAGAACAAATTAAAATCACATCTAAAATGATCACACTGTATACCATGATAAAATCTAACCAACCCTTATTTTATAAGGACTATTGCATTATTGTTTAGTGCGAAAAGACAGATAGGCTGAAGCAGCAGTAGCAAGCGGAGAGCGTGGTGAGAGTCAAGCGACCATTTTCGCAACAGTGCGCATGAGCACAAACTCCCTCCAGAATGCGAGTGCGTCACATCACATGGGTATGACCGACGCATGCGCAGACTGAATTTCAGCGAAGCAGCCGATTCTTTAGTGCAAGCTTCGTTAATATGGAAAAGACATACGAGCAAGCATCTTGGGGACACCCGCGTGTATGGGAAAACACTTAATAAATGACGAACAACAGTGTTAATATGATTATACAGTTTAGGCAAGGGTTTTGTTTACGAGCAGGGCGCTTTACATGCGAATCCCTGCTCCATCAATCCCCTCTTTGATGATATTTACTATCATCACCACATAGAAGGAAACAGATGCCAACTTTTCTCATTCATCCACATCACTCATCTGAATTTCAACGAATTTATTGTTGAGTTTTCTTTCAGCTTCTCTATGAGAGTGGTGATTTTTCGCCTTTTTGTAAATTGCACTCTTTACCTCTTCTAATTCTAGTTCATCAATGTTTCTTTTCACCCCCCTCTGATTCACTGTATATTTCTTTTTGCACTTCTGGCATTTGCAGCAGATGAAAATGATCAATACAATTATACCTATTACAACTATTGGCATCAGTATTTTCCACAGAAGATTTCTACCTAGGTTAGTAAACCAACTACCTATAGAGGAGAGACCTCCAGTCAGTCTCGTCCAGGCACTGTCAACCTCCAATGGTTTGAGTTCTTTTTCCAAATTGGTTATATTTTTCACATATTGTTTTAGTTCGATACTTTTATCGGGAATGTAAGTGCAACAATGTTGCGCTTTCAGCATTCTACAGACTCCGCCCTCTTTTGCTAATAGGGTGTCAAGGGCAAGACGGTTTTGTAAAACCATTGATCTGATCGCAACCATTTCGGAATTGACCATCAGGAATCCAGCAGCAGTGTCCGTTGATAGCCGGTCCACTACTGTAGACAATTTGCAGATTCTATGGGTGTTCAGAACTACCCCCATTCCAGGTATCAGTGCACTAAAAATATCACCTATAATTTCACCTACACTTTCACGTCTACTACGCACTAAGCCATTAGTTTCTTCATCGCTTCCAGCTGCATTATTCACATGGTATATTTTCGGGAAAACAATGCCAAAGTAGCAGCTTCCATACCAGTGATCCGGCAATTTGAAATAAGCCTTGTTCCCACATATATGATATATTCCGGGAAACACAGGTTCTGACCCATTTTTGAAACCCCAACCTCCAATTACCTTGTAATTATGTTCACACTCGCTGGAACCGATGAATACATTGGTATAGTACTCTGTCTTTTCCCTATGGATACAAAGTTTCCCCTTTCGTTCAAAATCCAGCAACAAGGCAGGACTAGCTTCGCTTTGCGAGGTGTTATCCATGTGCTCAGCCCACCTAGGGACTCTATCCTTTTCGTCATTTGCCTTTTTCTGAAACTTTTCTCTCCTTCTGTCTGCCATCTTTATAAACATCTTTTCCTGCTCTTGCAGAGAACAGGTCAGATTAGATTGTCTAGCTTCATCTAAATCTATGTTCCCTATAGTCAGAAAATATTCTCCCATATAACGGGTCACGTCACTGGTAGTATGTACGCGGTTCAAATGTCCTCTAATAGGAAGTTCAGAAAATACTACGTCATCATTTGAATAATAGTACTGCAAAGTGCTTCTATAGAACAAGCTAGCTAATATACTACAGGAGATTCCATAGGTTAAAGGTAGATGGTGGTATGTCACGCCTTCAGCCACTGAGGTAGGTAGCTTCATGCAGACATAACAGTCTTCTATTTCCATAGCTTCTACGTAATGCACCAACAAGTTAGCAAAAACATTCAAATGTGTCCTGTTTCTCATTTTGTGAAAGTGTAGTCCATCCTCATCTGATGCTTCTACATTAGGTCGTGTGTGTGTCAAGCCTACTTGTTTGTCGCGTCTTTCTAAATTTCGTGGTGTTTCTACAGTCTGTACAACCCCTACTTCTACTGCTTCTGGTTCAGTAGGGGACAAATTTGGATTTTTGCTTATCATAAAAGGTAGGAAAACTGTTAGTGCTATCCACATTACTATTAGCATGGCTATACTACACAAGCATATTTTACAGCAGGTTTTAAGACACCCACATCTGGACCTTCCAGAGACATTCGGATCAGACATTATTAGCTTACAGGTGGCTTTTGCTATCCCTCTTCGTTTCTTGGCACCAAAGGCTCACTTCGGGATTCTCTCAAGGAGGGTCTTCGTCAGAACTCCGATCCGCGATGGACTCTTCGTCACTGTTGCCACTGTGGTGTGGTTCGTCTATTTCCTCCAACACAAAGTAAGTCCACTCAGGGCTCCGATACAGTCGGTTCTGTTTCTTTAGTCTGTTGCTTTTTCTCAGCGATTTTCCTTGGGCTGCCTTTCTTTCACTTTCAGCCCTTTTTCGGTCTTTCAGTTTTTCTTCGACTGTCTTTAGTCTGAGCCTTAGTCTCTTGACGTATCAGGGTGCACTTCTACCTCCGTGCCTCCCAGTAGTTGAGGAGACTTGGCCTTCTTCGTGCACTCTCTTTACTTTTTGTTGTGGCACCTCTGTTTTCCTGCCTGTCTGACTAGTTCCAGGTCTTTCATCTACTTCTTCTGCCTGGTCCCTATTCTGACCCTGCTCAGATTCAAATCGCACTTGCTTTTTATTTCTGGTTACTGTTGTTTCCGTTGTCTGAGCACTTTGATCTAGTTCTATCGGTTCCTGTTCATGCTCTTCGATCTCTTCGCTTTCTTCTGCATGAACGTCCGCTCTAGTTTCTAACTGTCCCTCTCCACTTTCTGGAGTCTCAGGAGGAGTTCCGGTGTCTTTATCTGACTCTACTTGGCCTACTTCCTGATCAGGTATGATGTGATTCTCGTTGACCTGATCTTCTTCGTCTATTTCTAGCTCACCTTGACTATCCCACTCACTGTCTAAGTAGGAATATTTCCTGGTTCGTATTGGATCATGAACCTGGTCGTCGGCAGGGAACCACTCAACGTCTCGACTTGTGCTCGGCAGTTCGATGTCAGCTAGCTCCGGACTCTCCTCCTCGGGAGCTTCCTCAGCTGCGCTGCCTTCAGCTTCAGTCGCGTTTTCTCCAGTTACCCGCTTGGTGTGGCTGGCGTGGATCCACTTCGGTACGCCCGCACACTTTACAGCAGTTGTAGTGACGAGGATCACTTGTCGCGGCTTTCCCCACCTTGGTTTCAGGCAACTGCTCCTGGTGTGTTTCTTTAACGCCACCCAATCTCCTGGTTGCAGTTTGTGTGCTGGAGTCTTTGGCCACTCGTCTTCTGTCTCTCCAATCTGCTGAGAGAGAGAACGCACTTGGTCACCCAGCTGCTTGCAGTATTCTAGTACCATATCATCAGAAATGCTTAGCAGTTTGTGTCCGGGTACCCATGCCTGTCGCATCACTCTTCCCATCAACACTTCATGGGGGCTCAGGCCAGTTTTTCTGTTCGGGATACTTCTCAAACTCATCAGCACAAGGGGTAAAGCCTCTATCCAGTTCATTTTTGTGGAATCACACATTTTGGCCAATCTGGATTTCAGGGTGCCATTTATTTGTTCCACTACCCCAGAAGCCTCTGGACGGTAGGCGCAATGCAGTCTTTGTTTCATTTGGAATGCTTTACAGAGCTCTTCTAGGACATCATTGGCAAAATGCCCACCTTGGTCCGTTTGGATTGTCTCTGGGATTCCATACCTAGGTATCAACTCCCTGAGCAACAATTTTGCAGTAGTTATGGCATCATTTTTCTTAGCGGGATAAGCTTCCACCCACCGGGAAAATAGGCAAACTATGACTAAAATGTATCTATACCCCTTGCACCTAGGCATGGTTACAAAGTCTGCCTGCATTCTGACAAAGGGACCTACTGCCTTTCCAACCGTACTTTGTTCTACCACCGTCTTTTTCCCTGCATTGAACTGCTGACACACCCGGCACCTCTGGCAAAGCCTTTCCGCCTGGTTCCTGAACTTTGAATTACAGAACACCTTGTCAAACACTCGACACATCGCGTCTCTTCCCATATGTGTTGGTTCATGTATCATTCTGATCATGGGGTCGATCAAGCTATCAGGCAGTACAGGCACCCCAGTCGAATTTACCACCACACCATCATCTCTCAACTTGCATCCATTTGCGGCCCACCTTCCTTTTTCTTGTCTGTCTGTTGCCTGTTGCAAATCTTTTAATTCTTCCCACGTTGACACATTCTCAAACAACATAAGTTGGCAGCTGGTTCCACCCCACAACGCAATTTGGAGTGACATGTGGTATCGGGCACAGAACTGGGCAATTTGGTCAGCGTACCTATTACCGGCAGTCACATCATCATTTCCAGATCTGTGAGCCGCGCATTTGACCACAGCCAATTCTTTGGGCAATTGGATAGCTTCCAGTAAGTTATGCACCACCTTTCCGTTTCTGATAGGTGTGCCTGAGGAAGTCATGAATTCTCTTTGCAGCCATAATTGGCCGAAGTCATGAACAACCCCGAAACAATACTGGCTGTCTGTATAAACAGTTATTCTCTTGTTCTTACCCCTCTTACATGCTCTAGTTAACGCGATGAGTTCTGCCACTTGTGCAGATTTCACCTCGCTCAGGTAAGATGCTTCTATGGTTTCTGTCAACGTAACCACAGCATAGGCAGCACTCAGGCTCCCACTCTCATGTCTCAAACACGAGCCATCCACGAACATTGTCTTATCCCCATCAAGTAACGCTATTTCACGGATGTCTGGACGGGGCTTCGTACTGAACTCGGTTAAATCGATGCAATTATGTTCCCCTTCCCCTTCTAGTTCTACATCCAGAGGGACAGGTAACAGTGTCGCTGGGTTTAAGACATTGCACCGGGAAATGGTTACGTTTTCAGCACCAATCAAAATTCTTTCATACTTAGTCAGCCGACTAGGTGTGAGGTACTGGGTCTTAGTTCTAGTCAGCAGGATTACAACAGAATGAGGAACATATACAGTGACGTGATGTCCCATGACAATGTTCTCACTCTGTTCCAGACTGACGCAAGTAGCAGCAACTGCTTTCAGACACCCCGGTAATCCAGCAGCCACCGGATCTAGGGTGGCTGAAAAATAGGCCACCGGTCTCCTAATTAATCCGTGCTCCTGGGTCAGGACTGAAAGAGCACAATTCTCTCTTGTGTCACAGAAAAGCTCAAAAGACTTTGAGTAGTCAGGCATACCCAATGCAGGAGCAGTACATAGACAGTTTCTCAATGTTACCCAAGCATTCATGCTTTCACTGTCCCAGCTGACGGGGTCTTCTACTCCTTTCTTGGTCATTTTTATCAGGGGTCTTGCTAGCGCGGCAAATCCTACAATCCATTGTCTGCAGTAGCCCACAACCCCTAAGAACATTCTCACTTCTTTCTGAGTTCTGGGCAGTTCCATGGCTTTAATTATTTTGATCCTTTCGGTAGTGACTTTCCTGATTCCTTTTTCTATCTGGTGCCCCAGATACTTCACTGAATTTTTGCAAAATTGTAATTTGTCAGGTGACACTTTATGTCCTCCCTTTCCTAGGTGATTCAGCAAGGCAATGGTGTCGGTGACACAGTCTGTCTGGGTTTTAGATGCCACCAATAGGTCATCTATGTACTGCACCAGGACAGATTCTCTCGGCAGCACCAGAGTTTCAAGGCACTTCTTTAGTATCTGGTTGAAAATCGATGGACTTTCGGTGTACCCCTGGGGGACACGATTCCAGACATAGATATGGCTGTCAAATTCAAAACTGAAAAGGAACTTGCTTTCGGGATGCAACGGGATGGAAAAGAATGCATGGCACAGATCGATGACAGTGAACCATTCTGCATTCCAGGGAATCTGATATAGTATCACTGCAGGGTTGGGCACAATAGGACAGCAAGGCACGACAATCTGGTTTACCTTGCGCAAATCTTGCACTACCCGGTACTTTCCACTAGGCTTTTTGATCCCAATGATAGGCGAATTACAGGGGCTGCTCATTACTTCCTCTATTATTTCTGCTTCGAGCAGCCTGGTAATTTCAGTCGCTACTCCTACTTTCACTTCTGCACTCATTTTGTACTGTCTGGTTTTGGGGTATACAGCATTCGTTTTTATCGTTATTTTAACTGGGTCTACATTCGCCATCAAGCCTACATCTTTTCCTGTGAAATCCCACACTTCTGGAACTACCCTTAACTGGAGTTCTTCAGGTAAATCCTCAACTGTTAACGGTTTGATATCTGCATCTTGTCTGACCAACATCAATTTATACAGGCCATCTTCATCGGGGGTCTGAATTTCGACGCCCTTTGGTGTGCAATAGATGGTACAATGCATCTTGCACAACAAATCACGTCCTAGCAGGTTCACAGGACTAGAATCACAGACCACAAATCTGTGCATTTCCTTGAAATTACCTATGGAGATTTCCATTGGTTCAGTTACTGGGGTACTTATTATTTGATTTGAGACGCCCACTACTTGGATCGCTTCTCCCGAGAGGGGTAGGTTAGGAACATCCACTGTTCTTACAGTAGATCTGGTAGCACCAGTGTCCAACAGAAAGGTGACGTCTTTTCCCTCCACCTTTCCTTCAATGTATGGTCCAGTCTGGTCTACCGGTAAGGAGGCGCCAAGTACGCACCCCTCATCCTCCCCTCTCAGGCCCCGTCAATCTTGATCTTCACAGAGGAAGGTATCATTTAACAAATACTGTGGAATGACTGCGTTTCGTTCACTCTCGACTTCCCATACTTCCGCCCTCTCATTCTGCTGACCCTTACTCTTAAAATTCTGTCTTGGAGCGCGAGGCACTGGAGGTAATTTTACCTGTTGCTGGTTCTTTCTCGTCCCCTCTTTCGGCACCTGTGGATTTAAACCATTTACAGGGGCATTACCGGCCTGCAGGTGTGGACACTCGTCTCTCCAATGCCCTATCTGGCCGCACCCGGGCCAAGGGAATTTTTTCATAGCCTCTTCTCTACTCATTTTAGTTCGGGGCTTTCCTCCTCCCCCACCAGTGGTATTCTGTGAGTTCTTATTAGAATTCAAGTTACTTAACTGCTGTTCTTGTTGTTCAGCCAACTTCACCTGTGCCCACATTACTTTTTCCTTGAGAGCCTTCCGTTTATTTTCGATTTCATCTTCGCAGTATTTTGCGTATTTCAAGACATCATCTATTGGTTTTCCCTGCCAACTGATTTTATTGTCTCTAATCCATTGGGAGATTTCGGGCCTTAATCCTAGCACAAATCTGTAACTGAAATGTGTCATGTCTTTCATGTCCACATTATCGATACCGCTGTACGTTTTAAACACTTGCAGTAACCTTTCATAATAGGAGTGAACAGTTTCATCACGTTCTTGGGTGGTTCTATCTATTCGGGTCCAATCTGTTTCTTTTGCGGGAACCTTTTTCTTGAGATATTGTATGACTTGCTCATACTTCCTCATTACTTCAGGTGCAGGCGCTCCTGTTTTCTCATCTCTGGGAAATTCCTCACTGGGCCAATCAATTTCAATTTTACAGTCGGTCCACAGATCTACAGGGACCACAATATCGAAAAACCCATCCAGGTCTTTCAGCAGACATTTCTGAACTTTTATGAAGCGTTCTACCTGCCTGTACCAATCAACAGGCTTCTCCCGTAATTTCGGGAAGTCATTTGTAAATGACACAATATCCTGTCGGGACCAAGGGACATGGACATATTTCCCTCCCGGGACCTCTCTCATGGGACACAATTTTTCTGCGGGATTTATTTCTTTCAGCATATATTCTGACGTTTGTGATTTCGCTCTACTGTCTTCCCTTTTCTTTGCCCACCGGGTTCTCCATTTTCCCACCTCTCCCCACTTTTGCAGGAGCTTCAACAACTCCTTTACTTGGATCTGTTTTCCCATCACATTCAGATTTTCTAAATCTTTGTCTGAAAAGTCTACTCTGTAGGGTTTCTGAAGAATTTTGGAACGACTAACATCAATTCCCATTTCTGTGGCTGTATCCATTATCCTTTCATGGAGCGACCTAGCACTCCGGGTAAGATTTTTGCTGATAAATAATAATTCCTCTTCATTGTATGAGCTTAGGCGCTCAACTCCTACATTTCCAGCCATCATTTCTTCTATTTCTATTCTCAATTTATATATCTCTAATGCTTTGGGTTGGGGAGTGGTCTCTTTTTCCAGCTCCTTAGTCCATCAGTCTAATTCTTCTGGGGATACTACAGTGGCACTCCTAACCCCAGATGCACCTTCAATCAACACCTCTTTGGGTCTAGTCTGACTTTTTGCCCCCGTTGTACTAGCCCTAGGCTCTCTAATGGGCAAATCCATCAACACCACAGACTCACATTCACTTTCTTGATCCTCATCTATGAATACTTCTTTCCTCGGGGAAGGGACGCTAGGAGTAGGCAGCACTGGGGTGATAACAGGAGGACGGGGACTAGTCAGGTCATTTCTATACAGTGGAATAGCTGGGCCAATAGTTACTGGAATAGTCAGAGAATCAGGATGGGGATGTATCTGGGCAATAGTTCGAACCAAATCCTCTCGCTGTCTAGCCAGGGCTTCCTTTTCCTTTTCTCGTAGAGCCTTTTCTGCAGAATTGTCGTGCAATACCTGAGGTACCAAGGGAGGATAAATACTTGGAGCAGTCGGAGTGACCAATCGGGGTGGTCCTTCCCCGAACGGCTGATAATTTGGGACCGTAGATTTAGGTCTGCAAAACCCATCCCCGTCACTGACTTTACTGTCTGTACCTGTTCCATCTGTATCACTATCCCTCCTACATCTGGGATATTTTGAAAAAGGGTTTGGAGAATGCACAGGTTCTGACTCTGCAACATAGGGAGGGGGATTTTTCATTAACAGATCTTCCAGGTGCTCATCTTCTGAGTCCCCTACGGGCATTATGTGATGGGTCTTTTCTTTACATTTTCCTTTCTTTTCTTCTAATACCCCCATCATGGGAAATAATCCTTCAGTCAACATAGATTGCCTCCACTGTTTCATTTTCTGCTCTTTGGTCTGCGCTTGAACCCTCGGATACCATTTACTCACTCCCTTATCCATCCGGGGTTTATCGCGCTCTGCAGCCTCAATCTCCCATTCCTCCAGAGCTTCGTACTGGGTCAGCCTAGGTCTAGGGTGTAATTCAGTCATGCGGGTCCTTAAGTTAAACAAAATCCGACCATTAAATGTACCTTCAACAGGGAATGCTAGGACTCCGTCCTCGGCAGTATACTTTGCCCAATTTTCTAACCAGACACAAGTGTGATACCCTTTATCAAACATGAAAGAAGCAGGGGTATTTGGCGGGGGAATGAGAACGCCTTCCCTCGTTCTAATGGGCTTGTCAGTTTAAAAAAAATTCTTTATTTTATCAGAGAATGACATTTTCCTCTTTACTCCATAAATCATGTGCGGTCTACCTCGTATAAGCTGATCCTTATGAAATCCCAGGTACTTTGGATTCGGTATGAAATCTGGATACCACATGCAACTCTCCAGACTCGCTTCTAACTCGGCTTGATTAATTTTGTTTACCTTTGTGCTTCCAATGCTAGCGCGACTTATATTTCGCACTGCCCAATCAGGTCAGATATTACAAACACCCTTGTCCAATGGGTGCGCGGCCTTTTCGCGAGACAGAGTCTCACGCTTCGGCACTCACCCCTCCTTTACAAATTCAGCTCCGCTACACACCCGCTGTCTTGACCAATACCAGCGCGGCACGGAGTGACGTCAGAGCAGCTCTCCGACTGACTCCCTCCTTCACAAGGTAACGGAAACTTTTTACTCTCTCTAAAGTGCGAATGTAAAACTTAGTTACTAACACACAACGTCTGCCACTATGTCTGAGTGTTCTAAAGAGATAGAAAAACTTCCTTTCACTGCAAGTAAACCACTTCTGTCTACTTCTCATTCACTCTGGATAGACTTCTTTGCCTAACCTCACACGCGAGTAATATAGAACCCGTTAATCTTCCGACTCATCCACTTTCGTCAGGGATATGTACTGAGCCGGGATTTCACCAGTGAACTATTTTACTTACCAGTCAAGCCTCGGAGACCCTACTACTCCTCCCGTATGCGACCCTTACTAGGTGATGATCGCAATGAAAGTTTTATAAAGGACTCGTAGCTATCATTCACTCCAGAAAACAAAAAGGTCCTAACTAGTGCTTCCAGTTATCCTCAACCCTGCACTAATGACTCAAACCTAGTGACTTCGACAGCTAACCGGATTCTGCTCACCGTTAGCTATATACTTCCCCGGGGATTCGGACTACACTGAACACTTACAAACAATTCTGGGTTAATTCAACATGTAATATCTATAGCAGCAAATGCAAAATCATATACATTTACATATAAAATCCTTAAAACATTTCATAATATTTGAACCAATACAGTAGAAAATCAGCAGCACATTTTGTTTTCACGGTTTGTTTATCAAATATCCTGTCTACCTAATCTAACTAGTCCAAACCATCCTCTGCTTGCCAGAAGATTACTGATAGAGCGCGCAGTCCACCCGGGTCACCAAGGTTACCAATTCTTTACACGCACTGGGCCCTGGCGTGCGAAATTTAACACCACACTAATAATTTGGGTGAACCGGGTGATGATTATTCTGTTTCTCCTCCTGCACGCTACTATGAGCAATTAAGGTTTGGTTTCACCTCTGCTTACCATGTACCTGACTTACCACAGGCACAATTCCTACGACGGATCTGGAGCTATAAGGGAAATAGCAGACAGGCCTAAGATCAAATACTCTTTATGATCAGTACAATACTTATCCACAATTTCTGTAAAATGACCACAGACACCTGAGGGAAGTTCAAAACTTTATATAGAGTTCAAAAAGGAATATGACAAGGTAATAAGTGATAGGCAAAATAATGCATCTAACATCAAAATCAAACCATAAAATAGCTATAGATTAATGCTAAGACCTTTTGAGTATATGGGAAGACTAACAGGTAGGAATTTTAGAACAAACTAGTCACCGCAACTTTATACTAGGAACAATAGGACGTGGATGGGACCTAGAACATGTACTTAACCTAAGTGCACTAAACTATTCTTGCTAAGATCACTGCAACCAGCTAAAGGAAAGGGAAAAATTGGAACACACTAATACAATATAACAGTTTGGCAATTGTCTAAGGGAGGGGAGAGAAATGGAACAATTCTACAACAATTGCATATAACTTGTTCTCAAGGTGATAGAGCAATATCACAGGCAAGAGTGCTTTATTAAGAAAAATAGAGAGAGAGAGAGAGAGAGACGCAAACCCACAGGTTAATATTTACCTAGGTCTGAGAGAAGACTAACCCTGGCCACGGGTCAGTTGGAAGGACGGGGACAAGGACCCTCAGGAAGGAATGCCAGAATGTGAGCAGGTACAGCTCACGGACAGTAAGGACAGGATACCCCTCAGGATTTGAATCAGGACTGGGCTCACCAAGGTACGACCAACACCCACAGCCTTTGAAGCAACGCCAGCGTTACCCCTCTCTGCAAGTAATCCGCCAGTAACCCCGCTTGGGCTTTCGAATTTTCCCAGCAAAGTGCTTCGCCAGCACTTAGGATTATTTCCACCCCTTAGGAGTTTGTGGAAAGTATGGACAGAGTGCTCCGCAGCACTTCGGATTGAGCACCTATAGAGTTTGTAGGGTCAGTGACAGGTCTGCTACTCGGACAAGTCGGACAATTTTCCTAAGCTAAACTGGGGCAATTATACCATTCTGGGGTCCCTCAGACCACCCACTAATGTTGCGAGTGACAGTTTCCCACATTTTGATTGGTCAGGAGAGGTGGTGCGGTCATTACCACCTCCTAAAATTCAACGTTCCCACCATGAAATTTAAATTTTTCTATCCGCCCATTAGGTTCACGTTCCCATCCATAGAATACAATAGAAAATCTGAGTGCACAAGACATCGCAACAAAGTCAGTTATTCTCAAGGTGAGTGTCCTCATCTTGTGCTGGTTTTCTCAGGCGCATTTGGCTTCAGGAGCCAGCTGGCTGGTTTCAGCTTCTGCGCAGTGGGGTTTTCTCTCCCATCATGTGACAGGTCCCAACAGAGCCTCAAGTATGGCTCCGCTCCCGATTTCCCAGCCCCAGAGACGCGGTACATGAAAAGTAAGCGAGAACAAATTAAAATCACATCTAAAATGATCACACTGTATACCATGATAAAATCTAACCAACCCTTATTTTATAATGACTATAGCATTATTGTTTAGTGCGAAAAGACAGATAGGCTGAAGCAGCAGTAGCAAGCGGAGAGCGTGGTGAGAGTCAAGCGGCCATTTTCGCAACAGTGCGCATGAGCACAAACTCCCTCCAGAATGCGAGTGCGTCACATCACATGGGTATGACCGACGCATGCGCAGACTGAATTTCAGCGAAGCAGCCGATTCTTTAGTGCAAGCTTCGTTAATATGGAAAAGACATACGAGCAAGCATCTTGGGGACACCCGCGTGTATGGGAAAACACTTAATAAATGACGAACAACAGTGTTAATATGATTATACAGTTTAGGCAAGGGTTTTGTTTACGAGTAGGGCGCTTTACATGCGAATCCCTGCTCCATCACATCTGCCTTAGTCTTTATAGGAATGCAGTCTTGGTCTAAGTAGGTATAAGATGGTATGTCTCTACCTGTTTCCGATGCAGGGTGGGATCCACCATACACTCCCTAAATAGAACATCTACCTGATCCGAGGCGGTGTGGGATCCACCATATACTCCCTAGATAGAACATCTACCTGATCTGTGGCGGAGTGGGATCCAACATATACTCCCTAGATAGAACATCTACCTGATCCGAGGCAGGGTGGGATCCAACATATACTCCCTAGATAAGACCTCTACCTGATCCGAGGCGGTGTGGGATCCACCATATAATCTCTAGATAGGACCTATACCTGATCTGAGGCTGAGTAGACTCCAACATACACTCCCTAGTAGGACCTCTACCTGATCCGAGGTGGGATGGGATCCAACATACACTCCCTAGTAGGACCTCTACCTGATCTGAGGCATCCACTTCCATACAAAGTACCTTCATTGGGTTACCTCATGTTAATATGAACACCATTGCATACATACCCTCACACTCTGTAAGAAGATGCTTTTGGATATGACCTCTACATATTCTCCCTACTCCGTCAAAGTATTTGTAGCACTTATGTTCCAGGAAGAGCATCAGTTGTTTTCTATAAGCTTTACAAAGTTCACTTTAGCATTTCATGTCAATCTCCAAAAGAAGGTGCTTCAGCAGCAGATATTTAGCGCAGTAAAGATAATCTTAAGCAAAGTTAGTCTGGTGTTTAGTGTCTATCCATAACCTGCTCTAGAAAGCACTTTAGTAGGAGGCATTCAGCTCTGTGTAAAGGACCTTCAGCGGTCACCTCCAGCTCCATGAGCAGGACGTTTTGTTGGCAGCTAAGGCTCAGGTGATCAGCCCTTCAGAGCTGGGCACCAGGTCATATGAGGACCCTGCCATGAGCTGCCTTAGGCCCATCTGATGAACTTCTCCATGTGCTTACCATTCAAAAGGTGAATCTAGGCCTGTGTGACCACCCTTCTGTAACCTTAGGCTCATGGGATGAACCTTCAGTAGGTGGTCTAAGGCTCATGTGATGCACTGCCATTAGGTGGTCCCAGCTCAGCAGGGGCGGCTGGTGACATTTTAAAGTGGTGGGCCGCAAACTGATTTGCGAGTGCGAGCCCCAGGCCACTCAGGCCGGCTGCGACCCCCCCCCCCCCACGTACACAACACTCAAGGAAATGTATTCACACACGCATACACACAAACACATCCATTCGCAACACTCTCCACCAAACATTCATGCATACACGCACGCTCGCACCAAACACTTTCAAATAAAAGAAAAACACACACTCTTACCTTGCTGCCAGTCCCGGTCCGCGCCACCTCTGGGCTCTGCTCCCCACACGTCTCAGGCTCCCAGCACCCCTAGCCACTCCTGGCGCCAGGGGCACAGGTACCTTCTCGTCCACAGCACGACCATTAGGGCTCCTAATGGGCATGCGCAACGTCGCAAAAACACAAGTGCGCATGAGTGGCACTGGTAAAAATTCACCCTCCATCCCCACTCATGGGCACTTGTGTTGCCGCCTGTACAATCATGTCAATCACTCAACATGACGCCAGACCGCCAGGCAGGGCGGTCTGACGTCATGTTGATTCATTGACATGATTGTCACAAACACCAAGGGAGAAGCGTGCGTCTTCGGGCAGGGGGGGGCTACGCCCCCACACCCCAATGGACGAACCTCGCCTGCAGCTCAGTGTTCTTACCATTCCATGGGTGAATTCAGTCCTGTGATACCACCCTTCTGTGACCTTAGGCACATGTGATGAACCTTCAGTAGGTGGTCTCAGGCTCATGTAATGTACTTTCCATAGGTGGCTTCAGGTTGATGTCATGGACCTTCTGTAGGTGGTCTCAGGCTCATGTAATGAACTTTCCATAGGTGGCTTCAGGTTGATGTCATGGACCTTCTGTAGGTGGTCTCAGGCTCATGTAATGAACTTTCCATAGGTGGCTTCAGGTTGATGTCATGGACCTTCTTTAGGTGGTCTCAGGCTCATGTAATGAACTTTCCATAGGTGGCTTCAGGTTGATGTCATGGACCTTCTGTAGGTGGTCTCAGGCTCATGTAATGAACTTTCCATAGGTGGCTTCAGGTTGATGTCATGGACCTTCTGTAGGTGGTCTCAGGCTCATGTAATGAACTTTCCATAGGTGGCTTCAGGTTGATGTCAGGGACCTTCTGTAGGTGGTCTCAGGCTCATGTAATGTACTTTCCATAGGTGGCTTCAGGTTGATGTCAGGGACCTTCTGTAGGTGGTCTCAGGCTCATGTAATGAACTTTCCATAGGTGGCTTCAGGTTGATGTCATGGACCTTCTGTAGGTGGTCTCAGGCTCATGTAATGAACTTTCCATAGGTGGCTTCAGGTTGATGTCATGGACCTTCTGTAGGTGGTCTCAGGCTCATGTAATGAACTTTCCATAGGTGGCTTCAGGTTGATGTCATGGACCTTCTGTAGGTGGTCTCAGGCTCATGTAATGAACTTTCCATAGGTGGCTTCAGGTTGATGTCATGGACCTTCTGTAGGTGGTCTCAGGCTCATGTAATGAACTTTCCATAGGTGGCTTCAGGTTGATGTCAGGGACCTTCTGTAGGTGGTCTCAGGCTCATGTAATGAACTTTCCATAGGTGGCTTCAGGTTGATGTCATGGACCTTCTGTAGGTGGTCTCAGGCTCATGTAATGAACTTTCCATAGGTGGCTTCAGGTTGATGTCATGGACCTTCTTTAGGTGGTCTCAGGCTCATGTAATGAACTTTCCATAGGTGGCTTCAGGTTGATGTCATGGACCTTCTGTAGGTGGTCTCAGGCTCATGTAATGAACTTTCCATAGTTGGATTCAGGTTGGTGTCAGGGACCTTCTGTAGGTGGTCTCAGGCTCATGTAATGTACATTCCATAGGTGGCTGCAGGTTGATGTCATGGACCTTCTGTAGATGGCCTCAGGCTCATGTAATGAACTTTCCATAGGTGGCTTCAGGTTGATGTTATGGACCTTCTGTAGGTGGTCTCAGGCTCATGTAATGAACTTTCCATAGGTGGCTTCAGGTTGATGTCATGGACCTTCTGTAGGTGGTCTCAGGCTCATGTAATGAACTTTCCATAGGTGGCTTCAGGTTGATGTCATGGACCTTCTGTAGGTGGTCTCAGGCTCATGTAATGAACTTTCCATAGGTGGCTTCAGGTTGATGTCATGGACCTTCTGTAGGTGGTCTCAGGCTCATGTAATGAACTTTCCATAGGTGGCTTCAGGTTGATGTCAGGGACCTTCTGTAGGTGGTCTTAGGCCCACTTGGCCACCATTACATTGGTAGCCTTAGGCTTTTCTCAGGACCCTTCAGTAGATGACCTCGGGCTTATATTATGAATCTTCCATACGTGGCCTCAGGCGGCATCCGGACAATGTACTGAACCTTCAGAAAAGGCTGCAAAGACTGGTTTGGAAGGGATGTCCACATCTGGCCACAGCCTGAGGACACAGACCTTTCAAGGGTGTCCTACAGCTTTGTAAGAAGGACATGGAGTTGGAAGCTTGCGGCTCATAAGATGAACATTTTGCTAATGAGAGGAACCTTCATGTCTTCCTTTGGTGGCCACAGTTGGTGACTTCCTATTGGTGCAGAGGTGAGGATACCCTGTGTATTGGGAAAGTGCATAGGGGTCTCAGGTGTTTTCCTGCAATGTACGTGCATCTGAAAGCCCGTAGGGCCAGAATGGATTACAGCAGATAATAGCTGGAACAGAGAGTCAGCCTCCACTAGGGAGGTTTGAGCCTCGACAGCTTACCTTTCTCCTGCAAGTGCTAGATAGTGTCAAAGAACACATCTCGTAAATTGTGTGCGAGCTCTGCTGCTCAAGAGGTGCAGAAACGTCCCCAGAGCGAGTTTATAAATTATATATTGCAGTAGCCAAACACCAGACTGACAAGACCGTCAATTAAGTGTACCAGCCTGATTGCAGGTAATTATCTAGATAATGCATGAGAAGAAAACAGATAATGAGTATTATTGATGGGCCTAAAATGCAGTGACAAGAAATGCACAGGGTCGGGCTGGAAAAGAAAATGGGCCCGCGCACCAAATCAAAATTGACCTCCATTATAGAATAATTAGCAAATGAGGCACTTTTGAAGTTGTAAAGACACACTGCATAGGTGTTTTGCTTTGTTTAGCAGACTGCATGCATTGCTGCAAGCTATGTTTATGGTACCATTGGGGAAATCAACAGTAAAAACCTGACCACAGGCTATAAAACAGGACCACAAACAACCAAAACACTGGACCATGTACTGACATGTCAGACCAGCCCCTTTGGCACCGCCTGATTGCCCTGAGGGTCAGCCCAACCCTGGAAATGCATCAGGAGTTTGAACTCAACATAGAGTGCAGATGTTGTAGTCTCTCTCTGGGGTGAGTACAGTGTCATCCTTCCAGCAGTGTGTGGGACTCTGCTCATTTTAGGGAGTTATTATCAGCTAGATTTTCTTTCTTCCATCACCCTTGTCTTCTTGTGCAGTTCCTCCAACGTGTTAAGTTTGTTGTCATGCTCACTGCTGGGAAGAGTCCTAAAACTTACTATGGCTTGAAGTGCAGTGGCTGGTCCTTGGAGATTTCCCATGGTGTAGGTTGGCCGCAAGCCTCCATCTCCTCCAGTTCGAAGCAGGGCCTGGGAGCTGCAGGAGGGTGAGGCATTCATGTGTGAGAGGCAGCCTTGTTTCAGAAGGAAGTACAGCAGGGTGGGTAGCCTTTCTAAGTTAAACCTAATACTGATATTTCTTTTGCTGCCAGGATCTAGGGTGTGGATTCTAAAATGTCTTTGGGGGTCGGCTTCCTACTTTACTCATCTTTACAATGCATATTATTGCCCCGGAACCCTCCAGTGCAGTGGTGAGACATTAGGAACAGTTTCCATTATTTGAACCCAACATGGTTTCCTCGCCGAATATTGCTAATATTGAGTGACGTCATATGCCAGGACCAAAGCTCAGTGCATTGAGTGAGTGTCTGTATGAGTGTCTGCATACCAGGAGCAGAGCGGTCATTGAGGCTGGGTCTTTCCAGGAGTCGAGCTCTACGTGACTGGGTCTAATCAAGAGCCGAGCTGTGCGTCATTAGCCAGGACCAAAGCTCAGTGCTTTGAGTGAGTGTCTGTATGAGTGTCTGCATGCCAAGAGCAGAGTGGTCACTGAGACTGGGTATTTCCAGGAGCCAAGCTCTACGTGACTGGGTCTAATCAAGAGCAGAGCTGTGACGTCATAGGCCAGGACCAAAGCTCAGTGCTTTGAGTGAGTGTCTGTAAGAGTGTCTGTATGAGTGTCTGCATGCCAAGAGCAGAGCGGTCATTGAGACTGAGTATTTCCAGGAGCCAAGCTCTACGTGACTGGGTCTAAACAAGAGCAGCGCTGTGACGTCATAGGCCAGGACCAAAGCTCAGTGCTTTGAGTGAGTGTCTGTAAGAGTGTCTGTATGAGTGTCTGCATGCCAAGAGCAGAGCGGCCACTGAGACTGGGTATTTCCAGGAGCCGAGCTCTACGTGACTGAGTCTAATCAAGAGCAGAGCTGTGACGTCATAGGCCAGGACCAAAGCTCAGTGCTTTGAGTGAGTGTCTGTAAGAGTGTCTGTATGAGTGTCGGCATGCCAAGAGCAGAGCGGCCACTGAGACTGGGTATTTCCAGGAGCCGATCTCTACGTGGCTGGGTCTAAACAAAAGAGCAGAGCTATGACGTCATAGGCCAGGACCAAAGCTCAGTGCATTGAGTGAGTGTCTGTATGAGTGTCTGTATGAGTGTCTGCATGCCAGGAGCAGAGCGGTCATTGAGACTGGGTCTTTCCAGGAGGCGAGCTCTACGTGACTGGGTCTAATCAAGAGCCGAGCTGTGACGTCATTAGCCAGGACCAAAGCTCAGTGCTTTGAGTGAGTGTCTGTAAGAGTGTCTGTATGAGTGTCTGCATGCCAAGAGCAGAGCGGCCACTGAGACTGGGTATTTCCAGGAGCCGAGCTCTACGTGGCTGGGTCTAAACAAAAGAGCAGAGCTATGACGTCATAGGCCAGGACCAAAGCTCAGCGCATTGAGTGAGTGTCTGTATGAGTGTCTGCATGCCAGGAGCAGAGCGGTCACTGAGACTGGGTCTTTCCAGGAGTCGAGCTCTACGAGACTGGGTCTAATCAAGAGCCGAGCTGTGACGTCATTAGCCAGGACCAAAGCTCAGTGCATTGAGTGAGTGTCTGTATGAGTGTCTGCATGAGTGTCTGCATGCCAGGAGCAGAGTGGTCACTGAGACTGGGTCTTTCCAGGAGTCGAGCTCTACGTGACTGGGTCTAATCAAGAGCAGAGCTGTGACGTCATAGGTCAGGACCAAAGCTCAGTGCATTGAGTGAGTGTCTGTATGAGTGGCTGTATGAGTATCTGCATGCCAGGTCATTGAGACTGGGTCTTTCCAGGAGTCGAGCTCTACGTGACTGGGTCTGTTCAAGAGCCGAGCTGTGACGTCATTAGCCAGGACCATAGCTCAGTGCTTTGAGTGAGTGTCTGTAAGACTGTCTGTATGAGTGTCTGCATGCCAAGAGCAGAGCGGCCACTGAGACTGGGTATTTCCAGGAGCCGAGCTCTACGTGGCTGGGTCTAAACAAAAGAGCAGAGCTATGATGTCATAGGCCAGGACCAAAGCTCAGTGCATTGAGTGAGTGTCTGCATGAGTGTCTGTGTGAGTATCTGTGTGAGTGTCTGCATGCCAAGAGCAGATCGGTCACTGAGACTGGGTATTTCCAGGAGCCGGGCTCTACCTGACTGGGTCTGATCAAGAACAGAGCTATGACGTCATAGGCCAGGACCAAAGCTCAGTGCATTGAGTGAGTATCTGTGTGAGTGTCTGTATGCCAGGAGCAGAGCGGTCACTGAGACTGGGTCTTTCCAGGAGTCGAGCTGTACGTGACTGGGTCTATTCAAGAACAGAGCTATGATGTCATAGGCCAAGATCAAAGCCCAATATCTTGAGTAGGTGCCTGTATTATCAGAAGCAGCAGTGTTGTGTTTGGATCTTTTTGGAAGCCGAGCTGCGGCTGTGTCTGGGCAAAAAAGAAAACAAACAGCAGTTTACAGGGACTGTTTTAGGTACATAGGTCACTATTTTTCAAAAATACATAGTGAATTCATGGTACCCATACTATCAATAACAAAAATATAAGTATTAGTTAGGTAACGTCATCTCACTGGTATATTGCCAAACAGACCAAGACTCCCAAATTAATTGGAATAGTTCAAATATATTCTCAGATTCAACATACGTCTGAATATTGAAAACCACGTTATGTAATCTAAATTAATTCACAGAAATATTTAAATAAAGATAAACTTCACCCTAAAACAAATCAATCTGTCTTTAGGCCCTTGTGCCTCTACCATATATATCACTGAGCATTAGCAGAATTCATCGATCGTAATTGAATGTCCAGTGTAGGCAGATTGTAACACAATTACTTGTCGACGTGTTTCTGTGGGATGAGGGAATAATTACCACTTTCTTCAGAAGACAGGCAGAAACATTTTGTTCTCTTCCAATAAGACCTGAAATTGTTTTATTTATAAAAGCATCTCTGTTTTGATCCAATAATGATCTCAGATATTGTTTGCAAAAAAAGGCACGTTTGGGGCGAAATAGAGCACTCGTGAGTTAAAAACAAAGTGACAACTTAATTTCCTGACTCCAAAACGCGCTCCGGTTTCTGTGTCATATGACATTGGCCTACCTGGCCAAAAATGTGCCCCGTGTGAGAGGCTGCCAAGCAGCAAATTATTCATCGCAGCGAAACTACACGTACAACAAGTATTTTAATTGTAACACCTGTGAAAAAAAAGAAACAGCTGAATACAAAGGCGAGGAAGAGACCACATATCCCGGTGTAGCTCACCTACAAATGAGATGAAAGAAGCAGTTTGGGTACATAAGTAGGTCACAGAGTCTGCATGAGATCGCCCAGGCGAGACAGAGGGTGGCGTGGCTCGCGGATTGATACATGGACGTGCTACATCCTAAAATGAGACCAAGCTAGAACGCTGACTTTTAACGACTAAGGCGCCATATTGGGGGAGAAATGTAATGTCACCAGTAAATAGTGGTCGGTGTGCCACGTATGACAAAAATGAAAATTCTAATTTAGCTAACTGTCAAAAACCTGCTTGATTCAAACTTGACATGGATAATATAACTTGATGCAATAATAAATTGTACAACCTAAGGTGGTAGCTACTTTCTTTACAGTGCACCCTGCATGCCACTTTTGGTGTTGTGTGATGCATAGTGACATTACAAGTTTACAATACTGCGTAATTCAGTCATCTCTTTGAGTCCATCCCTGGCGGTTTTAGAGGATCAATCCAGCGCCATTCTCAAAGGAAGCCAATTGTGTCAACAATCTGGTTTGAGGACCTCAGTCACTAGCCATAGCAGGACTTCCCCCATGTGATGGTGTGTTAGACAGGGACTGCTTTACAGCTTGTCCTACCTGTATCCTGTTTTTAACCATCTGTGATGGTTCACCAACATAAAGATGGGGGCATGGACACTGTATTGAGTAAATCTAGTTTTCAATATTGGAGTTAGAGAATGGATTGAGAGTGGAAAGATATTCTTTGAATTCAAATGTCTAGAATTTGTAGTAAATGTACATGTAAATCAACAGCCACATTTGAAATGTCCTACAGTAGGTTTCAGACTCCACTGGTCAGCAATTCTGTGTGTGATTTTAGGTTCATAGCAGGGCCGCACTATGTGATCGCTGACACTATTATTACATTTGAAAGAGAACAATGGATGTTCAGCAGTGACGTCTTACAAGATGTGACCGTTTTCTTGAAACAGTTGCATTCCGCATAAAACATACTAACACACTTCAAACATTTCAAGGCATTATTATGTATTTTTGGTTGCAAGAGGAACTCATGTAGAATGTATCAAACTCTACACGTTGCACGTGTGACCATGAGATCACCTCTGGATATAACTTAGTTGAAATAATATTTGTATCTATGAAAAAGTCTCATCTGATTTTACTGTTGAGTCTTAGGGCCTGATTTAACATTTAGCGCACAGGGTACACTGCCATTAACGTACCAAGTTCACAAAACTGACGGTCCACTCACTCCCTTGAGTCAGGGAGACCGTCATGTTTCTGCCATCAGAAACCCTACACTAAAAGTACGACAGAGTTGTGAATTTTGGTGTAGGTGCATCAGACCATCAGTCCTATTTAGAGTGACAATATAATGTACTTTATTTTTTTCAATTCTGGGCTGTCAGGAAAAACCCTAGGGGTCCCAAAGTGGAAAAGTAGGAAAATTACCCACCACACCATTGACAAATCTTGCATAGTGTCATGGTTATTTATTTTTTATAATTCAAAAACAAACATTGGAAGTTTGTTTTTAGAAAAAAACAAAACCGTTTACTCAGTAGCTGGCCGAAACGTGGCGGCAGCTCACCATACTTTCAGTGCCTTCAGAGGAGCCACCATGGTTGTGGCCCCTCTGAAGCGTATCATCTCAAACCGAGCACTAAGAAAAAAAAGTTTGTACCAATATTCACTGCGCCACTATGAGTCTTGAAATAGTTTTTCATAAACTCCTTTGAATAAATGTTATTCACCATTTGGTTCTTTGCCTCAGAAGTATTGTTACTAAGGACCAGTGTGTTTTTCGTTTTGGTTATTGCAACAGGTTTCCGGTGATCTTTTGGTCTCCCTTGTCGAAATACTATTACCGATGTAAGAATATGAGTATTCTCAAAATCAGCTACTTAAAGGTTAGCTATTCTGGAGGTTCCCATTGCCAGACCTTTCTTCTGCAGATGCTACTCCCACTTTAACAAACAGCAGTTGTTTAGTTAACAGTGAACTCGCGGGGACATTCATGTGTGTAGCCCTGGACTCTCTGTGGTGCATTTGTTGCTGATTGTTGGGAGATCCTGGCATATAATGCTTCTAATTCAAATGCTGAGTTCCATGTCAAAGGTGAAACCCTCTATGCCATCAATGAAGCCAATTCTGTCATGGACAAATGAGGAAATTAATTCTATCAAAGGTTTTATGAAGAAATCTACATACAGGCAAAGGGGTGCTAATTCCGATACGACCCGAAACAATTGTACATCTGCGGGGGTGGGGAGTCAGGGTGGGTGTTTGGGCGATGAGGCAGCTGGGTCTTTGGGGGTGCTGATCAGTGTAGAGATAATAGGTGTTTTCTGGAATGGTCTGTTGCGGAACGTATGTTCTTTAAACCCAATCCATGCATGGGTCATGGCCATGTTCGTTCAAGTGCATAACGTCTTCTGCAGATCTTGAATTGGAATAATGGCCAGGAGTTTTAATCTGTCTCAAGATGTTTTGTATTTATGGGTTCCTGTTTCTACCTCAAACCAAAATAAACATAGAGAATCCAACTCAAGAGAAGGAAGGGGGGAAGAAAAGAGTGATCAACATGGGCACATAGTTAAAAACCGGAACACCCCTATATGGTCATTTAGACGCCTCCGCCTAGTGGTCCCTTCGGGTATAAATAGTGTTAACTAGTCCACCTCCTCATAGCAGTGGAGCATCGCCAGGGGTAAGACGGTGATCAAAGCGTCCCGATCATGTGAGTATCATGCAGAATAACAACTGAGAAACCAACATCAGTTTTCTCCCGCCTAAGTAAGTGAGAATGATTGATTAAAACCTGCATCATTCCTCACTACAAATTGTATATCAAGCAACACCCCTGACGTCCTTTTTCTGCTCATGAAGCCCTCAAGCAAGCTTCACAAGTATGACTACAACCAAGTATAACTCCTAGTAACCTTTGTGTTTTATGTTGTTTGTGTTGTGAGTACTTTTCCTTTTTAACAGGCTTAATACAAGCATATGGTGAGGTTCCAGGTGACTGCACCTGCTTGAACTACCCGCTACATGGGTAACCATTAGTTGTTCTTTTTTGTCTTTCTGCAGGTCATTGTACTTGCAGCAGACCGCTGTAGGCACACTTACCCTAAATATTGTCACTTTTTTGTAAATACACAATTTTTTATTAAAACAAGACGTGAGTAAGGTGGGGAGGTTGTGCCCCCGTCCTGAAGAAGGAGCCTGTCTCCGAAACATGTCGACAACGCACACCAGAGGTCCTGTTCCCTAACTCAACAGGTTCGACCTCACACTGCACTTCTTTTAATAGTACCAGCCAGAGTTCAGAATAACATTTTTTTTCTTAAACACTCATGTGCCAGGTACTTTATAATCTTTCAGAAAAACAACTATTAAAGGAGGGTCAAGGGGAATATATTTATAGACCGTCCAAACTCAAAGAACCCCTATTGGAACTATAAAGAACAAGAAGAGCTGGAAGGTCTGTAAAGGAAAGATGCTAAGTCCACATGGTCCTCAGTGAAAGCTACACACTTGGATTGCACTGAACCAGACCCGAGCGATCAATAGACACTAGGTGTACAATAGAAATCCTATCAGCCCACCCACTTGGCGGAGCCTCGTCATGTAGGACGTCTAGAACCAAGTTGGTGTATCCATGCCTAGATGAATTGGCTAGATATCACGCAATTATGGTTCACAAGATGGAAGTGTCCACGCCACTGGCGGTGCTGGTACAGTGCAGTGCAATGAAAAAAGTGAGTGAGTGATGCTAAAATGACGGTCGAGGCAAAAAAAGTCCCTTTATTGTTATTCACCTGGACGTCAGATTAAAAAGAGGTGCATGACAGTGTGACAAAATCACTGTCTACTTTGCTGTGTGGTTAATTAGGCCAACATGTTTCTGCCATCGGGTGAAACTACACCGGCATTCTTCAGGGCCACCTGTATGAAAATTGCTACTGCAAAGATACACTCTGGTAATAGTGCAAAAAAAGTGGAATGACAGACAAAAATAAGACTGTCAGACGAATAATGTGGTCAACTAGACCATCCTACCGTATCCTCTTGAACCGTTTGATGATAGAGGATGCAGTCCTGCAAATGAAAACAACAAAGAGAAAAATACTATTTTGTGTTCTCTAAACATGACAGACTCTCAGGAGCAATTAACCCCAAGAGGGGCTATCATATCATGACATGAAGACCAAACGAGACTAAGCTGGGCCAGTCCAAATTAAAATGGCCACTTGACTAGTTACTGGTTGAACATAGGATAAACCACAGAAATTTCTGAATACAATTTAGAAAGATAAAGAGACTTACCCAGCAATGTGTGGGAGCAATGTGTGGGAGTCAAGCCTCACCTCACCCGGCAACGGCTCGGAGATTGAGGCCCCGCTCTATGCACAAACAAATATGTGTAAACATATGAAATAGAACGACTGTAAAGATCTGATAAGTATCCTCAGTCAATACTATGTATCAAAAAATTGTGCATACGAACAACTGGTTAAGAATTGCCCACAAGGATCACAGTTCTTCTCCATGGGACTGTGATCATTGTGGATCAATCTCCGAGCCGTTGCCGGGTGAGGTGAGGCTTGACTCCCACACATTGCTCCCACACATTGCTGGGTAAGTCTCTTTATCTTTCTAAATTGTATTCAGAAATTTCTGTGGTTTATCCTATGTGCAACCAGTAACTAGTCAAGTGACCGTTTTAATTTGGACTGGCCCAGCTTAGTCTCGTTTGGTCTTCATGTCATGATATGATAGCCCCTCTTGGGGTTAATTGCTCCTGAGAGTCTGTCATGTTTAGAGAACACAAAATAGTATTTTTCTCTTTGTTGTTTTCATTTGCAGGACTGCATCCTCTATCATCAAACGGTTCAAGAGGATACGGTAGGATGGTCTAATTGACCACATTATTCGTCTGACAGTCTTATTTTTGTCTGTCATTCCACTTTTTTTGCACTATTACCAGAGTGTATCTTTGCAGTAGCAATTTTCATACAGGTGGCCCTGAAGAATGCCGGTGTAGTTTCACCCGATGGCAGAAACATGTTGGCCTAATTAACCACACAGCAAAGTAGACAGTGATTTTGTCACACTGTCATGCACCTCTTTTTAATCTGACGTCCAGGTGAATAACAATAAAGGGACTTTTTTTGCCTCGACCGTCATTTTAGCATCACTCACTCACTTTTTTCATTGCACTGCACTGTACCAGCACCACCAGTGGCGTGGACACTTCCATCTTGTGAACCATAATTGCGTGATATCTAGCCAATTCATCTAGGCATGGATACACCAACTTGGTTCTAGACGTCCTACATGACGAGGCTCCGCCAAGTGGGTGGGCTGATAGGATTTCTATTGTACACCTAGTGTCTATTGATCGCTCGGGTCTGGTTCAGTGCAATCCAAGTGTGTAGCTTTCACTGAGGACCATGTGGACTTTACTTTTTAATCTTTCACCACATCCCACCACTCACTTATGACAACATACCCCACACACCGCACACCACACATAGTCATTCCTATAAGTGCTCCCGCGTAGTCGCAGGTCATAGCACGCCGCATCCCGATAGAGGGGTGCGAGGACCCCGATGATGAAGCATGACACCAAGGGGCCTTTTGGTGTGTGAGGGGTATTCTACAGAACACTGAGTGCTTCACCATTTGCTGATCACTCTTTTCTTCCCCCCTTCCTTCTCTTGAGTTGGATTCTCTATGTTTATTTAAGTATCATTGTGGAGCAAGAATCCTACCCTTTGCTCTACCTCCCTCTTGTGTTTTTTGACATCCACCTCAAACCAACCATAACTAAAATAACACCTTAGGGAATGTTTGCATTTCAGTAGAAACCTGAAAAAAACCTGATTTTGTTACTTTGTCTACTTTGAAGCCCTGCAATGCTAAAGAAATAGTAGCGCAGTGTGTACCTCATAGCACTTGTCTGTGATGGTTGTTCCTGCTATGATACTCTTGGGCAATGATATGCCGCCACAAGATTCCTGGTCCCCTAAAACCTACTTCCACAGCCTTTTTGGGAGCCCGGCTCACCTCATAGGCCTCCTGCTCACTCTTCCCGATATGTTGCTGTGTAGTACGCAGTAGGGTCACAGCTGGAAACTCTGGTATCAGGCTTGTGGGAATTAATATCCCTGTGCATGCGGATACCTTCAGAATCAATACCCTTCCATAAAGCACAGTTCCCAATAATAATGTTCTTAGTTTTATCTTGTGATGGTCTGAAACTTATGCATAGATGAGCTACAGGCAATCATACAAACAGAGCGGAGACCATATGATGAACATCCTTAGCACCCATCACTGATTTGGCTGAAACAGCCTAGGCTCCAGTGCATACATTAGCTCAGACAATCTATAAGATAGTGTATGAGCTGTTGATAATACAGCTCCAACCCATGAAGAAGCGGCCATTAATCAGTATGCGCTAGCACCCGCTGCAGACAGCCCAGTGTGACAAAAAGTGCCTGGATCCATTCTGAGCTTGGGTGCCTCTGCAGAATGCGTTCGTGATACAGAGTTTTGCAATTCAACTTTCATTCTTGCTCGTCCACGTCAATAGGAAGCTTGGACCAAGGCTAGGCGCTTGGCGACATCACCTGTACAATCCATTGTAACCACGAACAATGGCAGCACATTGAGCTGTGCACTTTATGTCTTGCAAGGCAGAAATGGCACTAGAACAGAGCAAGCTGCACAGAACACAGAGGCAGAGTGCCAATTGCATCTCTGGCACGTGGCCTGTGCCGCTCTCAAATAAACAAAGGCCCACCTGCTTGACAACAACCCGTGCTTAGCAGTCCCCCCTCTGGCTGTCACAGAAACACAAAATCCCGCAGGCAATGCCAAACAATGTCTAGTGAATTTCAGCCAGCATGAAACTGCAGAGCCAAATTAGCAATGGCCTCTGAAGTGACGATTGATTAGTATCCCCGCGGCCTCTCAAAGAGCAGCACAGCTTGCTGCCCCATAGCTAACCGTATTTATATAAATTCTTTTATTGGCTCCTCCCTTAGGACGACATATGAAGGAATAAGTCCAGATCAGACAGCGATGGTGCATTTGCTAGCCTAGTCTTTACTTGGTACCTTAAGACAAAGAACCTAGAGGTTTGCCACTTGGTTATTTACAATTACAAAGCATAAACTACCCAATATATATATATCTCTTGTTCTAAAATATTTTTTCAGCCAATCGCTGCCATTGGCCTGAAGATTAGAGCAACGCGACAGTGTTAAATGCCCAACGTTCTCTTTTGCGAGCTCCAATCAGATCTGAAGGAGGAGCAAACCTATCCGCATCGAAGCATCTCTGTGAGGTGGGGCGGAGTCTGACTGTGGAAAAGAGGAGTTTGAGTGCTGAGGAATGAGACAGGCATCACTTTGATGCTTCCTTTGTGTTTAGAGTGTTATGTGACAGCAGGACGTTATACCAGATGCGAGCACAGGCCACATTCCATGTTTGAAAAACAACACAACTGCCTATGCTGAGCAGTTTTTTGGAAATAATTCTTTGTTGATTGTGCATGAACAATAAACATGAACAATGGCTTTTGAAATTGCAACGTTTCTTTTAATTTTTTCGCAGACTATTTTGTTTTTTAGTCTTTTGCTTGTTTTTTGGCATGAGAATACAAAAAAGGGTGTAAGAAAATACTATACATTTACATTAACACAGGAAAAAACACACTTGGGTATGTACAAAATTCATTCAAACTGACATTCAACACATTCTTGGCCATCCAGACATACAAAACACATTCATACAGGTCCCATCATCATAATACAGTTTGTAATAACGCAAGAATAGTAACAGTTGTAAATTTCAAACACAAATGAAACTTTTTCCGTTTTTTAGAAGGAACACTAATCCATCATTTGAATGACACAACCGTAGCAAAAATGATGATATGGGACTGGGTCGGGTCGACGCGTTTCGAACCTTATCCTTAACAGGTTCTCATCAGGACCACAATGTAACTAAACGGGGAAGAGGAAAGCAACAATCACTATACTGAACCTTTAGAGGTCACCATCTCAACCTGAATACCCCTGCGCTCAGCCTACCTTAATGCGTGGGTCAGAGCGCCTTAAATCATGTAGAAAGCCGATGTATTCCCATCAAAGGGGAGCGAAGAGGTGCTGTGAGAAAAAGATAGATACATTCAGTCATGCCGGCTCACAACGTGCTGTCTGTGTCTGGATGGGAGCGGGGCTAAGGGAGGCGGCGTGTGCTCACCTAGCAGCGCGTGTGCGCTCGCCAATGCTTGTATAATGGTGCTCGGTCCGCAATTTCTGGATCCGGCGCCTATGGAGAATAAAAAAGTAATAGTGACCGTTTGGAATCGGGCAGGCGGAGGAGGGCGATGAGGGCCGATTATAGATCGTGCTAGCGCGTATCATAGTCCGCTTACCTGAAAACCAAAATAGAACTCTTTTAGCCAGTCTTTCAAACGTCCTCGCTCCTCCTGCAGTCAGCGCTTGCAGGTTACTGAAGCCGTGTAGTCAATGGACTAAGGTGGAGGGAGCCTCCCAAAGCATGAAGGGAGTTGTAGTTTAGACGAAGGGAGTAGTAGTTCGATGTCAGTAGGGAGAATTCTGGGAGATGAAGTCCTGTGGGCTGAATCATGGAACGGTTTTATAGATTTCCGAGATTTCATTGAGTCCACTGACTGCTGTGTCATATTTCATAATCAAAAGTGCCTCTCTTTGATTTAATCTTAATTCTAAGTTCCCCCCTCTGGGATCTTTTTCGATTTTGGACAGGACAGTCCATTTGAGGTCATCTTTCTCATGCTTGTTCATCAACCAGTGGTGTACCAATGGGGCATTCTCCACTTCTCTGCGAATTCTCGATTTATGCTGCGTCATACGTTGTCTGACTTCCTGGGATGTTTTTCCGATGTATAGTTTAGGGCAGGGGCAGACAATCGCGTAAACTACATTCCTGGTTTTGCAGTTGGTAAATGTTTCATGCTTCCAGTGGATGTTATTAAAGGAGAATACTGTTTCTTCCATGGTATCCTGACAACAGGTGCAAGTGCCACATTTGTGGTGCCCTTTTGTCTGGGGGAAGCCAAAAAGGCTTGTGAGAGTTGGTGTTTGTTTACTGGGTAAGGCTGCCCTTACAATGTGGTTCGCCAAGCTCGCTTAAGTGATTGCTGGTGAACAGCAAGGCCTTGTTCCTATCGGTAGTTTTCCTAAATATCACCCTCGGAGTTTAAGAGAGAATCTACCTTTTGGACAATTCCTGAGGATTCGCAGGAATTGTTCAGACAAAGAAGAATATTTCCACCATGCAAATGCACTCATGGAGAGGCTTCTCCAGAGAGGGTACCCGAGAAAACTCCTTAAGCAATCACTTAAGCGAGCTTGGTGGACGCCCCGCGAGACACTTATGGTTAAGAAAACCAGGATTGAGCAAAATCGTATGGTGTGTGTATCAACCTTTTGCCCTGCGGCTAATCAACTTAAAAGGCTGATAAACCTCAACTGGCATTTAGTGCAAGACCTACATGAGGACATGAGAAATTCACCATTATTTGCATTCAAGAAGGAGAAAAGTGTGGCGAACCACATTGTCCCATATCATCATTTTTGCTACGGTTGTGTCATTCAAATGATGGATTAGTGTTCCTTCTAAAAAACGGAAAAAGTTTCATTTGTGTTTGAAATTTACAACTGTTACTATTCTTGCGTTATTACAAACTGTATTATGATGATGGGACCTGTATGAATGTGTTTTGTATGTCTGGATGGCCAAGAATGTGTTGAATGTCAGTTTGAATGAATTTTGTACATACCCAAGTGTGTTTTTTCCTGTGTTAATGTAAATGTATAGTATTTTCTTACACCCTTTTTTGTATTCTCATGCCAAAAAACAAGCAAAAGACTAAAAAACAAAATAGTCTGCGAAAAAATTAAAAGAAACGTTGCAATTTCAAAAGCCATTGTTCATGTTTATTGTTCATGCACAATCAACAAAGAATTATTTCCAAAAAACTGCTCAGCATAGGCAGTTGTGTTGTTTTTCGAGTTATTATTGGCTCAGCCTTGCTGAGTTTTTGAGTCAAACCCTTAGTGTTTTTCATACATTCCATGTTTGATCAGTTTCTATATCCTGCCAATGCTTTTGTAAATTCCTTTTGGAGTGTCTTTTCTTTACTGGAGTGTCTTTTGTTTACTGTTTGACTTCAGGTATTCCACAGCATAACACATTGCATCCATTTGAAACCGTTCTACATGAAGTTATTAGAAGCTTCAGTATTATGCTAGTAAATTCGTGAGTGGACAGTTCTTCAACACACATTTATTCTGAACTCAATTTAACCAATGGTTCTTTAATAAACTTTGTCCAGGAAGAGAACCAGCCTTTTGTTGTGTCTAATTTACAGCACTCGTAACACTTTTTATTGCACTCTTTGTTTTTTTCTATCTTTCTTTCATACTTTTTTGTTTCTTTACTTCTTTTGTGCTATGTTTTTTCATTCCTTCTCTCTGCTTTTTTATTTCATTCTTTCTTTCCTTTCATTCCTTCATTCATTCCTTCTTTACTTTTTTCTTTCATTCCTTCTTTACTTTTTCTTTGATTCCTTCTGGATTTTTTTTCTTTCTTTGTAGTCTTTCTCCTATTCTTTCTCTCCTTCTTTCTCAAATACTGTCATCCAATGGCAGAAGTATTGGCTTTTTGAGGTCTGTGTTAGTGAAGACATTTTGATTTTACTAAAATTATATGTTTAACATAGTTACTTATAGGGAGTTTCAGCCCACTGTATCCATTTGTCTGTAAAGACTGGCAGACGACATCAGACCTATTGGCTTTGCCAATGCTTGTTTGGGAGGGGGCGTTACAGTGGGTCACAGACAGTGGCCTGTACAAAGCTCAACCCCCTCAAGGGTCAAGCGCCCTTGGAAGCACTTTCATGGCTGTGGAGGTAATGAGCTCAAGATGCCTCTCCAGCACCAGGCTCTGTCCCCCATACATTTATCCCACACAGTGAGATTGTATGAAAGATTGGCAGGTTTGCTCTCCACAAACCCTCTCCCGCCCTCTCCACACACCCTTTCTGCACACCCTCTCAAGCCCTCTCCGCACCTATACACACCCACTTTCCCAACCTTTCAACACCCCCTCTCCAGCCCTCTTTACACCTCCTCTCCACACTCCCCATTTCCACACACGCTCTGCACACACCCTGTCGAACCCTGTACAAACCTCCTCTACACACCCTCTCTCCCAACCTCTCAACACACCCTCTCCAGCTCTCTCCACACCCCCTCTCCTGCCCTCTCCGCTCATCCTTTCTCGCCCTCTCCGGAGACCCTCTCTCCACACTCCCTGTCCTGCCACACTCACATCCCGCTTACACCCAATGGCACAGACCGGACACATTTAGTTCCATCTCGGTGGGAGGAGAGCAGCCCCCTTTTCCAAGCAGTTTGGCTCTAAAGGAGAATGGTACAGTCCTGGTCTGGACACAGGTTCCACACATGGTACAGTCCTGCTCTGCACACAGTTTCCACACATGGTACAGTCCTGGTCTGCACACAGGTTCCACACATGGTACAGTCCTGATCTGCACACAGGTTCCACACATGGTACAGTCCTGGTCTGCACACAGGTTGCACACATGGTACAGTCCTGCTCTGCACACAGTTTCCAAACATGGTACAGTCCTGGTCTGCACACAGTTTCCACACATGGTACAGTCCTGGTCTGCACACAGGTTCCACACATGGTACAGTCCTGGTCTGCACACAGGTTCCACACATGGTACAGTCCTGGTCTGCACACAGGTTCCACACATGGTACAGTCCTGATCTGCACACAGGTTCCACACATGGTACAGTCCTGGTCTGCACACAGGTTGCACACATGGTACAGTCCTGCTCTGCACACAGTTTCCACACATGGTACAGTCCTGGTCTGCACACAGTTTCCACACATGGTACAGTCCTGGTCTCCACACAGTTTCCACGCCGCGTGTTGATGCTTCGTGCTACATTATCTATTCAGAGGTTTCTGTGTAGCGCTAATAAGCCCACGCAGAGCTCCTAATTGGGCCTTTGCTCTGAGCTGCTGCTGCCACGGCTGATTTCCAGGATGTGCCTGTTTTCAGTTCTCAGATTGCCTGGCACTGTGCCAGTCCGGCCAAGGCTTGGGCCATCCGCGACCACAGACTGCACAGACTCTCCAGTGCAGGCAGGCTGAGAGGGGTGAGGGGGGGGAGGGGCGAGGGCTGAGAGGGGTGAGGGGTGAGAGGGGTGAGGGCTGAGAGGGGTGAGGGCTGAGAGGGGTGAGGGCTGAGAGGGGTGGGGGTGAGGGCTGAGAGGGGTGAGGGCTGAGAGGGGTGAGGGGTGAGAGGGGTGAGGGCTGAGAGGGGTGAGGGGGGGAGGGGCGAGGGCTGAGAGGGGTGAGGGGTGAGAGGGGTGAGGGCTGAGAGGGGTGAGAGGGGTGAGGGCTGAGAGGGGTGAGGGCTGAGAGGGGTGAGGGGTGAGAGGGGTGAGGGCTGAGAGGGCTGAGGGCTGAGGGCTGAGAGGGGTGAGGGCTGAGAGGGGTGAGGGCTGAGAGGGGTGAGGGCTGAGAGGGGTGAGGGCTGAGAGGGGTGAGGGGTGAGACGGGTGAGGGGTGAGACGGGTGAGGGCTGAGAGGGGTGAGGGCTGAGAGGGGTGAGGGGTGAGAGGGGTGAAGGGTGAGACAGGTGAGGGCTGAGAGGGGTGAGGGCTGAGAGGGGTGAGGGGTGAGACGGATGAGGGGTGAGGGCTGAGAGGGGTGAGGGCTGAGAGGGGTGAGGGCTGAGAGGGGTGAGGGCTGAGAGGGGTGAGAGCTGAGAGGGGTGAGGGCTGAGAGGTGTGAGGGCTGAGAGGGGTGAGAGGGGTGAGGGGTGAGGGCTGAGAAGGGTGAGGGCTGAGAGGGGTGAGGGCTGAGAGAGGGGTGAGGGCTGAGAGAGGGGTGAGGGGTGAGAGGGGTGAGGGGTGAGGGCTGAGAGGGTGAGAGGGGTGAGGGGTGAGAGGGTGAGGGGTGAGGGCTGAGAGGGGTGAGGGCTCAGAGGGGTGAGAGGGGTGAGGGCTGAGAGGGGTGAGGGCTGAGAGGGGTGAGGGCTGAGAGGGGTGAGGGCTGAGAGGGGTGAAGGCTGAGAGGGGTGAGGGCTGAGAGGGGTGAGGGCTGAGAGGGGTGAGGGCTGAGAGGGGTGAGGGCTGAGAGGGGTAAGGGCTGAGAGGAGTGAGGGCTGAGAGGGGTGAGGGCTGAGAGGGGTGTGGGCTGAGAGGGGTGAGGGCGCAGGGTTTATGAAGAGCACCTTAACAACACTCTTGAAATGATGTCCATGTGGTCAGCACTGAACAAAAGCGCATTGTGTACTCACAAAACACCACTCTCTCCAGCATTCAAGTGGTTGAAGGTCATCTACATTTAGCAAAGGGTGAAAGAGCCACGAAAAAGAGGTGGGGAGTGTTGAATGGTTCAGAAAAGGGTCACTGGGGTGGCGGTGCTGGCAAGTACCACACGATTAGAAGATCCAGTGGTGGCCGCTATTTACTGGGAGTGGCGGGGTGGGGGGATGGCGAGAGTTCTAAATGAAAAAAAAACTTACCTTCAGACTGCCGAACCGGCAGGGCGCAGCCTGTAGGTCCGCTCACCACCAAATCTTGTTCCTGGAAGCAGTAACAGGAAGCCCTCAGGCTCCTGACTCCCCTAGCCAATCACTGCGCTGAAATGCAGCACTGTTATTGGTCTGACCGCCGTCGATCGGTGCTCAGGCAGGGAATGGGAACCTGGGCCATGTTATCCACCGAGGCTGTAATGCAGACTGGATGAAGTACATGCAAAGTACGCATGACGTTTTGGCCGGCTCAAAGAGGGCCGGTCAAAGCCTTACTATGCACTTTGAAGTGGGCAAACCACTCCTCCTCTCAGGGGCGGCTTTAGGCTCATGGTGGCCCTGGGCAGGGAACGCAGGTAGGGGGCCCCGGAAGAGGGGGTCCCGGCAGGGCGGAGCCCCCCAACCCGGAGCTCAGGAAGGTGTTTGGAAGTGGAACAGAGCCGGAGGTCGCCATGTAAATATGTATCCATCCTCAGAGGATTATTATATTAAGGATATATATTAGTGTGGTAGCCCATGGGGTTTGGTGGCCCTGTGCAGGTGCACAGCTTGCATATGCCTAAGGCTGCCCCTGCTCCTCTGTCCTGCTCTGGCTGCCCAGCCCCGCCCGGCACCAGAAAACGAAAACTGAACTGAAAAATAATGCTAGTTAAAATCGTTTCAGTTTTCTTTAAGTACTGCTCACAGAGCAGTGGGGCAACGCTCCTACGCCTTAGCGGAGGTGCCACCACTGGATGATCATAGGAGAGACACTTGAATGTGTGAGCTGAGTGGAAGTGTGAGGTGTGGAGGTGGCAGTGCTAAATCAGTGGCGGCTCTCACAGGTAAAGGCGGTGTGGCGGGCGCGGTGGATAGGTAGTGGATACCGACATTAGATATTGTAAGACCTAAATAAATAAATAAACATAACCACTGACCTTGTGCTCTCTGCATTGCCGACTCAGCCTTTCTGAAGCTCACCCATTCCCACCAGCGTTAGCGGCCTCTGACTCACCGTTTGAGCTTGCAACGGCACTGTAGCAGAGATAGCTACTGCTCACCCCTTTCGGCCCACTATGCGCTCTGTGCGAAGTAGTATAATCATGATGCTGCGAACTAGTGGTCAACCAACTCAGGGCGAGCTGCTGCCTGCAGCTGTAAGAGCATATAGCAGCCCGGGTGGGTGGGGGCAGGGGCGAGTCTACGCTCGTCGCCTACCTCAAATCGAAGTAAGTGCAAGATTAAACATCACTTAACCTCTGAACTCATAAAACTATCGATGCTCCTAATAAAAGGGATGTCCCTTTGCCTACTTCATTGGCCAGATTTGTAGCTGCCGAGTCAAGAAAATGATTAGATAAAGGTTTTTATTTTACGTTTGTCAGAGCAGAAGAAATAAAGAGAAACACCTGCTCAACACTACAGTAGTGGAGTCTACGCTTGGCTACAGTCAGCACCGCAGCGAACAATGATGTGTGCTTTCTAGTGATGAGACCTGATCTGGAAAACCGCCCGCATCGCCTCTTTCTCCCCCCATTATAGCAGTCATTGTGTTATTCTCTGGACTTGAGGTGAGCAAGCGCCACGCACACTGCACTGGTTTGTAACACAGAATCGGACCCAACTACAATAATTGACTTTGCTGAAATGTGCAGAAACGTTCTTCTGTTTGCAGTGGTGCGATGCGCAGTGTCAATGAGAGCGGTGCAGATGTGAGCCCTCGCTGGGTTTAAAGTAGTGTTGGCATCTCTCATGTGCTCGAGCCGTCTCGCGGTGTTATGATGAAGGCTCGAGTACATGCGTGATTTGATGGTGGGATGGAGTGGTGTTAGAGTGTTGGGGGAGTCGATGAGAGAGGAGACTGAAACCGTACTCTTGTGCTGTCTGAAGGGGTTTAAATTGATAATAAAAAAGTTTACAAGTCCTGCTGCCTGGCGTGTGTTTGGAACTCAACATTGAACAATCAGGTTACGAGGGCACTCGGTGCTTCAGTTTCTGGTGCTTTCCAGCAGTTTTAAGATCTTCTTAAAGTGCCTTGTTGCTCAAATGGGTGTATTTGCTGATATTTATATGTTTCTCTGGTCTTCATTGCTGGATTTTGCTTGCAAGAATGTGTCAGTCATAGTCATTAAAATGCCACTCATAATTACACTTAAGCCATGAATATGTCACACATTGCAATCTGAAACCTTGGCAGCTATGCACGGTGGCAGGAAGTGTTGAGGAAAGGGTAGGAGATGGTTCAGTGTAAGAAGGAGAAGTGTGAGAAAAGGTGGTGGTAGGAACTGTGGAGGAAAGGGTTGGAGACGGTTCACAGTGTAGTTAGTTGAAGTGTGAGGAAAGGTGGTGGCAGGAAGTGTGGAGGACTGTTCGAGACAAATCAGTGTAGGAATGCTAATGAACTACACGAGTTGTTACCTATAGAGTTAGGTTAATACCTATAGTGATGGATAGCAACTCGTGGAGGTCAGTGACAACGAGTGTGCAGTGTTAGATATGGTAGTGCGAGAAGGGGCTGTGATAGGCAGTGTGGAAGACACGGTTGGAATCGGTACGGAGTAGGTAGTAGCAGTGTGAGAAAAGGCAGTGGCAGGACTTGTGGAGGACAGGGTTGGAGACGGTACAGTGTAGGTAGTAGCAGTGTGAGATTGGGAGTTAGCAGGAAGTGAAGAGGACAAGGTTGGCAAGTGTCTGGTGTGCTGTTGCATTAATTTGAGAAGGGGTGTAGTGGAAGGAATTGTGGAGTTCATTATTAACAAATGTGCAGTGTGCGAAAATAGAAAGGCATGATTTGGATTTTGCTCGATGCTATGGAGTGAAGTTTCAAAGTATATAATGAGGAAGTAGAAGGTGCTTCGTGGCATGGAGTGTGGAGTAAGGGAAAGGAGTAGGACTGATTTGAGCACAGTTATGTGTATTGAAGGAGAGCGGGGTTTGAGGGCATGTAAACTCTGTAGCAGAGTGCAAGGAGAGCATGGTAGTAAAGATGAGTTTAATGCGGGAGGCATCCAAGGGTTAAGATGTGTTCAAAACTGAGAATAACATGGAGTTAAGTGGAAGGGACTCTCAATGTTGAAGGAAGTGTAATGCGTGAAAGTGACGTATGATCTATAGTATCCACGTGATTACTTCCTTACTCCTCATTCCTTCTTTTTTATTCCTCACTTTATTCTGCATTCATCCTTCACTTCTCATTCCTGATCCCTCACTTCTTTCTCCATTCATCCCTCCAGTGCTTAATTTGTAAAAAATAAATAAAATATCTAAAAGCCTGAGTTACAAAGGTAAATTTATATCAAAAGTCTATCTTTACCACTTTTCGGTATTCGCAAATATAAGTTACTACAAGTAAAGTTAGACTTTTGATCTAAGATAAACTTTTGGCCTAACTTCTCCTTTGTGAATAAAGCGTAGTAGTACAGTTAAACTTTTGATTTTAGTTAGACTTTTGGTCTAAATTTACATTTGTGCATACCTGAGTAGCAGTAAAGTTAGTCTTTTGGTCGAACTTTATTTTTGTGCATGGCCGTAAGTTGTAGGCCCTCATCAGGAGGCCACTATGGCTTGCACCCCTCATTGCTCCTGCCAGCGCTGTCAATGACAGTACCAGCACAGATACTAACCATCACACTCCTACAAATGTGATAATTCAGTCTATTCAAGCCCCCCAAAGTTAAAAGAATGTCTTGGGAAGCAAGTAGTTGTAATTTTGAATGTATATTGCCTTAACAAAACAACTGTGCTTATGGTCATCTCTAAATTAAACCAACAGTGCCACTGTGTGGCAGATTGTCGTAAGTGCTGGCATTGACAATCAAGTGACGATGCTGAGCCCCAGAAACACCAGCTCAAATTAAGTACTGCAACCCTGACTTCTCATCCTTTATTGCATATCCCTCACTTCATTCCTCATTCATCCCTCACTCTATTTCTCATTCATCCTTTACTCTCATCCCTCAACCATCACTGCACATCCATCACTCCTTGTCCATCATTCATCATCACTCATCCTTCTTTCATTCCTCATCCACCATCCCTCTTCCTCAACCACCTTTTTCTATTCATTGAAACTGGATATTTAATCCTGGATTTAATAATTTTGCAAATTACATCAGAGATAAATAATGCATTCATCTTGGCTGTGCGCCCAACATAGTTCAGTTGCCGTCTCTGGGTTCGCCACCAGAATGCCATCCCCTCTTATGGTGTTGTGGGCAGTTTGGACACTGAAACCAGGAGACATAGTTTTTGGTCACATCTTTCCCAGGCTACCAAACTGTTCGCGTTTGGGCAATTACCTGTTGACCATATTGATATGCCAGTTTATTGCAAAGACCGAAGTTACATCAAACCAGAGTAAATGCTGGCAGATAAGTTTCTGATAAGAAAAGGAGCCTAAGACACATTGGGCATAACATTCAAATAAAAGGGGGGAGGTAGAGGGACGACAGCTAAGTTCGCCCTCCACAGCTACGGTATATGTCAACCAAAATCCGAAATCTCGGATAAAGAACCTAACCGTAATGATGAGACACTGTCTACATTGCATGTGGCTCATAAAGAAAAAGGAAAGAAAAGGGGAGAATACCCTTTTTCTTGAGTCCCCTCAGTCACCGGAGTTTCCTCACGGTGACATGCTTCATCATAGGGGCCATCCCAACCCGCTGCGGGTTGAGGCGTGCTGCGACTTGCGAACTACGTAGGAGCACTGTAAGTGAGGACTATGTGTGGTGTAGTGTGAAAAGGGAAGTGGGTGGGACGCCGAGTAGGTTTACAAGCTAGGAAGAGCTCCGTAACAAATGGATCCAGCGGACTTCCTTAATCCCTTGTAGGACCCAGAGGCTTATTAAAGCCTTAAAAAAACATACACCACTGAATTACAGAAGAGTCGTATGTATACATAGATTTATATGTACATGCTCATTGTTAGGCATACTATTCTTTTTTTGGAGTGGAACTCACAGGGCTGGACCCTGTGATGTCCTGAAGAAGAGCTGAGGAGTACAGCTGGAAACTAGTTGGCTTTCTACTAGGGTCCCGGTTTCATCACACAACCGTTTCAACTATAGAACCACCCCACTTTTAATATATCTACTAGGAGCACGAATAAACTTATTTCCGCCCACTAGTAAGATATTTTTAACTCCCACCACTCCACCCACTTCCCTTTTCACCCTGCACCACACATAGTCCTCACTTACAGTGCTCCTACGTAGTTCGCAAGTCGCAGCACGCCTCAACCCGCAGCGGGTTGGGATGGCCCCTATGATGAAGCATGTCACCATGAGGGAACTCCGGTGAGTGAGGGGACTCAAGAAAAAGGGTATTTTACCCATTTCTTTCCTTTTCTTTATGAGTCACATCCAATGTAGACAGTGTCTTGTCATTACGGCTTGGTTCTTTATCCGAGATTTCGGATTTTGGTAGACACATTGAGCATAACCCCAGGGAGAATGCTCCCTGTCTCAAGGTTTATTCATTAAAACAGGGTATACTGAGGAAGTTATGGGTTTATGGCCTTATGATAAGCAGCCTCATTTCAGTTGATAGGATAATTAATACAGCATTAGCAAAGCTTGCTCATTAACTTTACTGTATGGTGTTTAAAGTGGGCAGCATAGCATATTTGTTGTAAGTACTATTTAAGTGCCGTATTTTATGACATATGTTATGTCCTTTCACACCAAATAAAATAAATGAAAAATCAGTGTTGTATTGCAGCCTTGGTTCTCCCACTTGACCAAATAGTTGATCTAGAGCTTGTCATGTTCTCCTTGTGCCATTGACCCTTGTCTACCATCTTGTGAGAACTTTGAAATGGGATCAGTACTGGAAATGAGCACTGAGGACAAACTACCATGAGAGGCCCCAGGGCTGTTTTTAGGTTGAGCCTGTGTCAGCATGCGCTAGTGTATGCTCACTCGCTTGCAAGACTTTTGTGTTCAAATATGGGCTTGGAACCCTCCCACTGCTTTCCATTCGTTGGCATCATTGTCACTCTTCTTTGCTGCCTTTTAATTGAGTAGCACTTGCCATGTGTCACTTCCTTTTGTTTCTGTGGTGTATGGGCCGAGCACAGATTATTTTAGTATGATTAGTATCCCTCCGCTCTCCATCCACTGCTTGCTCTGGTAATCGGGTTCTATTTCTTCTCATCCACTGGGCTACTTTAAACATGAACCACACATATGCAAACCAGCCTCGGTCTTGCTCCCATAGTTATTGTTCACCCTGACATGGCAGGCCAGATCTCCTCCAGACAGGAAAACTGACAAATGCCAGCCCAGGTTTGGCCTAATAGACCTCATCAGCGAGCAACAGCTTGAGAACACTAAGCATTGTCCAACGTCAAGGCACACCTCTCACAATGGATGTCTGCTGAAGTAAAGAGTAAGGTGATCGAAGGAATGCTTGACTTAATCTGGCCTGTTGGCCAGCGCTCAATCTGTCTGCTACACCCACCCTGTCACTCTGGACAGATACCACCCATATGTAAATAAGCCATTGTCATGCCTCAGTAAGAACAGTCAAGATCTAGCGGCTTGGCCAGGAACCCTCCAGACATGAAGACAAGCACGTGTGCCTCTTTAGGTCTCACCTGGCTTGAGTCCTGTACACTGCATGGAACCTACATCTGGCCATGCACTTTACATTTAGGCCATCTACTGCAACAAACAACAAAGTGATGGAAGGAAATTTTGTATGACCCCAAGAAATAACTGGATTCTAAGATTAAATCCAGCATTTATCCTCTATCCTTTTTGTTTTTCCTCAAGCATGTGCAGTTTTGGTTTCACTAAAGCCCTGTGTCAACTTCCGAGAGTGAGTTATCAGGCAGGTTGAGAGAGCCATGTCCATTACTCATCGCACACAACCATGCTTATGCCATGAGCTTCGGTACGCGACTGGTACTAGTAGTTTGATTGGGTCAGATCTTCAGTGTTAGGGTAGGCAATAAATTCTGCTCCGCCGGTGGCGTTGGTTGAATTTTTTGCCACTAACACGGGAGTTCCGGCCAAATTCCGCTAACTGCTGCACGTTGGAGTTTTTTCTTGCACGCGGCTCACCAACAGTACGTTGGCGAGTGTCACCCTCTGAGATTTTCCCAATGCGGGTGATCACTACCATTTGCAGGGAAAAAGCTGCCGTTGAGTAGAAAATCTACTCGAGCGGCAGTAAAACCAACTCGAGGTGCCGCACCCTCCGACGAGAAACATGGTGCCATTCGTGCTGATTTTTCACTGCAGAACAAACTCCCTATGCGAAAAATCAGTGCTAAGAGCATAATGTGCTGATTTCCTCCCATTAGGGGAACTCCACGGAATCTCACAGACATTTCCGCGATGTGAAACTCTGCAAATTCTGCTCACACCTACTTAAATGTGGCGTACAGATTTGAGAACCCGAAACCCTCAGAGGCCTTTCTCTGTTTCATCCATTGGTCGTTTTTTCTTACTAAAATGAGCATGGCCCATTCTGTGACACATGTTGGGCTAATACAGGGCTTGCTTGTGATGGGTTCAGCATTCCAACCTGTGCACCTTTTGGAAGACACTGAGTTCCTGATTGTTTAAGCTGGTATTGAGGGAGGGAAGCTGCATGCTTGGTGCTCCCCTGTGGGAGTTCGAAATGGCCTCCTCATCCTGCCCAAACATATGGGAACACTGTTAATGCTGAGTTTCATCCCAGCACCATGCGTTTCCAAATCATTCTTTTCAGTCTGAACAGAGGTCCAGGCTGGCTGCTGCTCGGCGTCTGGCAGACTCCAGGCGATGGGCTCTGCAGGCTGGTGAATGCCCGGCTCTGCTCATACATTCATCTCACCCAGACCACAGTGGCACCGCTGTCATCTCTGGAGACTGGGTGAGGAGGGCTGAAAGGAGAAGAGATAGAAGGAGGTGGGAGTGTGGGAAGGGAGGGCCTGGAGAACAGAACAGAGAGGCAGAAGAGGGGCCAGGCAGAAGCCAAAGAGATGGGAGATAGGACAAGCATCAGAGGAGAAGCAGAAGCATAAAAAGACACAGGCCCCAGGAGAGAAAAAGATCTCACTGACAGGAAATTACTGACAGAGGAAAAGAATGTAGTGGGGCAGTGGAGCAAAAGAAAGAAGGCCAGTGAATGGAGAGAGCGAACAGTAGAGCAAAAGAGGCCAGAAAGAGAGGAGAAAGGGAGACCACCGAAGAGCAATGGAGGAGAGAGGCGATAAGGGGCAAGAAAGCGACCTGAAAGAGAGGAGAAAGGGAGACCACCGAAGAGCAATGGAGGAGAGAGGCGATAAGGGGCAAGAAAGCGACCTGAGAGAGAGGAGAAAGGGAGACCACCGAAGAGCAATGGAGGAGAGAGGCGATAAGGGGCAAGAAAGCGACCTGAGAGAGAGGAGAAAGGGAGACCACCGTAGAGCAATGGAGGAGAGAGGCGATAAGGGGCAAGAAAGCGACCTGAAAGAGAGGAGAAAGGGAGACCACCGAAGAGCAATGGAGGAGAGAGGCGATAAGGGGCAAGAAAGCGACCTGAAAGAGAGGAGAAAGGGAGACCACCGAAGAGCAATGGAGGAGAGAGGCGATAAGGGGCAAGAAAGCGACCTGAGAGAGAGGAGAAAGGGAGACCACCGAAGAGCAATGGAGGAGAGAGGCGATAAGGGGCAAGAAAGCGACCTGAGAGAGAGGAGAAAGGGAGACCACCGAAGAGCGATGGAGGAGAGAGGCGATAAGGGGCAAGAAAGCGACCTGAAAGAGAGGCGAAAGGGAGACCACCGAAGAGCGATGGAGGAGAGAGGCGATGAGGGGCAAGAAAGCGACCTGAGAGAGAGGAGAAAGGGAGACCACCGAAGAGCAATGGAGGAGAGAGGCGATAAGGGGCAAGAAAGCGACCTGAAAGAGAGGCGAAAGGGAGACCACCGAAGAGCGATGGAGGAGAGAGGCGATAAGGGGCAAGAAAGCGACCTGAAAGAGAGGAGAAAGGGAGACCACCGAAGAGCAATGGAGGAGAGAGGCGATAAGGGGCAAGAAAGCGACCTGAGAGAGAGGAGAAAGGGAGACCACCGAAGAGCAATGGAGGAGAGAGGCGATAAGGGGCAAGAAAGCGACCTGAAAGAGAGGAGAAAGGGAGACCACCGAAGAGCAATGGAGGAGAGAGGCGATGAGGGGCAAGAAAGCGAACTGAGAGAGAGGAGAAAGGGAGACCACCGAAGAGCAATGGAGGAGAGAGGCGATGAGGGGCAAGAAAGCGACCTGAGAGAGAGGAGAAAGGGAGACCACCGAAGAGCAATGGAGGAGAGAGGCGATGAGGGGCAAGAAAGCGACCTGAAAGAGAGGCGAAAGGGAGACCACCGAAGAGCGATGGAGGAGAGAGGCGATAAGGGGCAAGAAAGCGACCTGAGAGAGAGGAGAAAGGGAGACCACCGAAGAGCGATGGAGGAGAGAGGCGATGAGGGGCAAGAAAGCGACCTGAGAGAGAGGAGAAAGGGAGACCACCGAAGAGCAATGGAGGAGAGAGGCGATAAGGGGCAAGAAAGCGACCTGAAAGAGAGGCGAAAGGGAGACCACCGAAGAGCGATGGAGGAGAGAGGCGATAAGGGGCAAGAAAGCGACCTGAGAGAGAGGAGAAAGGGAGACCACCGAAGAGCAATGGAGGAGAGAGGCGATGAGGGGCAAGAAAGCGACCTGAGAGAGAGGAGCGACGCGGCCGAGCAGCGACTGTAACACAGCAGCATATAGTTCCCAAAGCCAAATGCTCTTGAGCCCTTTCATTGAAGCCACCTCGGATGCGGTGGTTGTGGCAGAGAAGATGTTGACGCAGCTCAGGATGGAGCAGATGCAGCTCAACTGGTCTCAGAGTCAATGCTCAAATAGCTTAAGCTACTGGTGCTGGAAGGGAGTTAGCGCCCAGAGTTGGTTACCAAGAGCGCCATGCTTTGTGCACAAATGTCTGCTTGTGCATAATAATTTGGGTTGCAAACCCACCGATGGGAACTGTTGTGGCCACTGAACCCAACTTGTTATTCCTGAAGCTAAACTTAGAAGACATGAGTATCTTACAAAATGTGTTCATCTACACTTCTCTCTCAAGTAGGATAATTGCCTCACGTTTCCTCACAATGGGCTTTTTGTGGAAGATAAGTTTGTTTGTCCTTAATACATGTGCCACTGCACAGTAATTAGAGTATATTAATACTCTGTGATTACTAACTTGACACCTCTTCTAAACATTATTGAAACCCTATTTCATTATCATAAACATATAGCATGTGCGATATAATTCTGACTAAGGAGTCTTTCCAGTTCGATAATCATAAATCTCAATGATAATCCGAGTCTTTGCAAAAGTTCAAGTTAAATGTTCAAAATAGTTCAAAGTTAATTTTCCCAACACAACTCTGCTTCAGAATGCTTTGCTGAGTTCCTAATGTCCTTCAAAAAACAACTACAAAGGGAAGCAGCAACTCTTTACAATGAATTCCCAGACCTATGTAGCAAGGTCCTTTCTCCGCAGCATAGCACCTCTTTCACCCAGTAAAGACGATGTGGGTCATGAAGGAGGTTATGACTCAGAAATCCAAGTAGCTACTGCAACTGCAAATTACAATGGAGCTCAGGGCCTGCTGGGAAATGTAGTTTGTTATCAGGGCACTGCCGCAGAATGCATTCTCCAAGCACACAGAGGTTCTCTCCAGACACTGCTCACTCAGGGCCAGATGTAGGTCGCCAATTACCGGCTGGTAACGGCCGATTTCGGCCGTTACCGACCGGTATTTAGGATTTGGCATGTAGGGGGCATTTTATTTACAGAATCTGTATATTTACCGATTCGGTAAATGTATAGAATCGGTAAAATACCGAATCGGTAAATTTACCGATTCTGTAAATCAAGATATAGGTGGCACTGTAATCAGTGCCACAGGCCCTTACCGAATCGTTATTTACCATGGAATACTATTCCATGGTAAATAACGAATTCCAGTGTACATGCACATCTGTGCATGTACACCTGTGCCATGTGCGGTACAAAAGGGGGTGGTAATGGACGGAGCATCTGAACCAATCAATCACTCACACCCAGTCAAAAGATCTGGGTTTAATCCATCACCGTTCTTTAGCCCACTCTGCCACCCCAGTTCAGACATGGCTATATGCAAATCAGCCTGACCCTGTGCCTCATGGGAACAGTCCAGCCCGAACTGCCAAGCCATGTCTTCCCTGGACCGGAAACAAGCTTCCGAGGACCGGTTTCTGGCATTCCAGCCGTCTTCAGCCCGGCTTGCTTGAATCCAGTGGCAAAGTGAGCAAGGGACTCACGTCTGAGCATACCCTGCCACACTTATGGCGGCCAAAAGCGGTACAAAAGGGGGTGGTAATTGACGGAGCATCTGTACCAATCAAACACTCACACCCAGTCAAAAGATCTGGGTTTATTCCATCACCGTTCTTTAGCCCACTCTGCCACCCCAGTTCAGACATGGCTATATGCAAATCAGTCTGACCCTGTGCCTCATGGGAACAGTCCACCCCCTTTTGTACCGCTTTTGGTTGGAGGAGCGAAGAACGCGAGAGGGACAGGTGAACTACTTTTCTAAGATAAAGTGGAGCCCTGCTAGTGTTGATTTTGTACATAAAGCATAAGGCCTTAAACTCTGTACGGCACTCAATGCAAAGCCAGTGAAGGTTCTTCAGGGACAGGGATGTGGGGAATTTATTAGGGAGTTTGCAGAGAAGCCTGACCTCCATGTTGTGCACCATCTGCAATTTACGAGTTACTTCCTTACATGCGCCCAGGTAAAGGACATTACCATTGTCCAGTCTGATTGTAATTAAGGCCTGAACTACACTACCTCTTTATCTGCTTGCAAAATGTATTTCACTTTTGCTTTTTTTCTCTTTGTCGTAGTTTTCCGTCTCTCTAGTTCTCTTTCTTGTTCTGGGTCAAAGTCTGATGGAAAAATAAGTCCTGAATCCCACCTGCAACCACTGACTCATATTTAGCATTGTATCAGGGGTCTCTGCCTTGCCCAAAGCTCAAGCTTTCTAAAGATATTTTAGCGATTGTTTAGCTTCCCTACAAAATGTATTTGTGCTCAGAGACAAATCATTGTATCTGTGAACAGTAGTCTTTGTTCAATTCTGTGGAGCCAGCAGCAGTAGTCCAGATAACACATCTGAAAACACCGATATCTGCTACCCGCCTCCAAGCGCAGAACTGACCAGGTTGTCCTCTGGCGACGTAGGGAAAGAGTAACCTTACTGCATCTTTGGGGCACTGCCAGAAACAGCTGAGATGGCTGCAATATGTCTGTGCTGGTCATGACGTGGGCTATATGGAGGGAGTGGGTTCCACAAGTATATTGTACCAGATGGGACTAGGAAGTGGACTCTGCCATACACTCTTATCATAGAGGAAAATTATAAACTGGCGGCGTGAGTGTGCAGCGGACATGTGCAGCAGACAGGATGTCCGTTTTTACCATGTAAAATGTAATGTAATGTAAATTGATACTTGTATAGCACACTACTCACCCGCAAGGGTCTCAAGGCGCTTGCACGAATACCACTGTGGAACCCATCCTGGCTGTCCCTGTGAGGCGTCCACTCCTGGGCACCCCCAAGGTGGAGGCCAGGCATCCTTAGCGTTGTGGGGGCCGTTGTGGAGATAAAGCAAGCTGTTGCCCAGAGTTGCAGAGTGGGACTCCATGATTGGAATAGGCACCGAGGCGAGAATTATCAGGTCCGTGGAATTTTGAGCCCAAGACCCGCCGAGGCGGGGAATTGAACCCTGGTCCCGGGCTAGACCTCTGCATCATGGTCTGCCGCTCTAATCATTGAGCCACACTTCTACCATGTCTAAACTCTCTTGTTTACAATCCTTCCACCTACACACCACCATTTGTAAATTTAATAAACACTCACACACAATACTTCTGCTTTGGCTGAGGTGTGTCCTTTATGTCTTATACTAGGGTTGGTTTCGGCTTAGCCCCTTTCTTGGACATCATGTGCCACAAATATTTACATTTTCTCACATAAAAACATTATAGGCTTTGTGCTTAACAGGGCAACCCCAGGTTTCAAAATTATGTCATTTTTATATCTTATAGAGTTAACCAAGCCATCCCGGAGTGCATTGCTGCTCTTGGCCATTTTGCTCCTTTACCATAACCTGCAGACCAGCACAGCGGTCCTGTATCACTTAAGCTCTATGTGCTATTTCCATCTTAGAACGTACAACTTCTTGGCTGCGCATGAAGTATGTCTGGGTACAAACCAAACACAACAAGTTTCTGGAAGGAGCGCTGAAACTTTTCAACTACTCACTCCCAGTCACAGATCTAGCTTTAATCCATCGTTCTGTTGCTCACTTTGCCACAGAGTTTAGACCCAGCCTCGTGGAAATCCGTCTTGACCCTGTTCCTCATGGGAACGGTTCAGCCCAAACTACCAAGCCAGGTCTTCCCTCGACCGGAAACAAGCATCCTGGGACTGGTTTCAGGGTAACACCCCTCATCAGCCAGGCTAGCTTCAATCCAGTGCCATGAGGAGCAAGTGACCCGCCGCTGGGCAAACCCTGCCAATGTAGGGCGAACAAAGCAAACACAAGGAGATAATGGACAGAGTGCTGAAACTTTTCAACCATTCACTCCTAGTCACTAATCTGGGTTTAATCCATTGTTCTTTTGCTCACTATGCTACCCCAGGCTGGGTACCACTTCCCCTAGACCCCAGGCGTCCTATAAAATACCCACCCACACAGACATGTTATCCTGGTAGATACGGGCACAGGTGGCCCAGGCCACAATTTTATGCAACTCATATCTCTTTCAAAATACTTTTTGGATTTGATATGAACAAGACCCTGACGTTTCTAAACACTTATATTGACACATTTCTTTATCATTCTGACAGTTTTGAATAATCCTGTCATGTAGCGTTACACCGCTGTTTGCCTCATGGGCTACCACCGCATCTATAAAATCAAGATCTCTTCTATCGCACGCGTCTCTACCTTCCTCATGGCTTTTATGTCGCTTTTCGTGCAATTGTTGTACTCAGCGTAAACAGTACTTTCTGCAGCAAATCTAGTTCCTAAAATCTTTCTTGGTTGGCTGAGGTTGGGAGACTGGCTGTCGTTGCCACATCCTACTTTCATCTAGCGTTTTGGCTCACCGCTAATCTACACTCAGCTGGCAAAATCGTACCATAAAATGGATGCAAACCAAACTGAGGCTTGTAGCACTTTTCTGGGTATTTGCCTTTTCGTCCAAAATGGAGGTCAATCAGAGAATTTGGTTTTACGTGTCCTCTATGGCTCTTCCAGTTTTGAGATGATTATTCCTCCCAGAAAGTAAGGATTCGGCCAGCTCTACTCCGTGCACCCTACATTTTGTCATCTGCGCTTCAGGAGTACTCCTCCTGCACCAGCCTGGTACTTTGGCTTTGCCAGCCTCCAACAAAGCGGCCCGTCACGGAGTTGCATTGGCAGCATCTACAAGATGCCACACTGTACCTTGATGACATTGGTAGAATTACTTGAAATGTGCAAGAAAAGTAGTCTATGAAACGGGCTCTGCTTGGACACCTGCTCACGATGACCTGGCCTCCACTAACCAAGCTCCAACCTTTACCTTTCAGCCTGATGGGTTCCAAAGAAACCTGTGTGAACCCAGAAACAGGTACCACCAGTCTCCCAAACGAGCATCTGTTCTCCCCATGGCAGTTGCAGGCAGCCCTATTTCTTTCTTTCTATTGGCTTTGTCAGTTGTCATTCTGATGCTGTCACGCCTCTTCTCGACTCTAACAAGTTGTTCATGTTCTTACAACAACTGTAACAAGTTGTCCATTCCCTCACAACCTGTGAGAATTGATGTAACAAGTAGGCTGTAATTAGGAAAGCGTGAAGTGTTTTGGCATTGCACAGCCCATGAATCGCCCCTGAGCTGCATCCTCACCAGCTGTTAGTCCTTTTTTCACAAAAGTGAACTTTTTGCTGTTCTCGTCCTTCTGCTCCAGTAGGTTCATGACCTCTGCTCAAACGTGGCCTGCGTGCTGACAAATGCACCATCACACCGCATTGGAAGTTTCCCAACTTCCTGTCTCCGTAGATGCAGCCATCCACTTCCTGCCCTGAAAGCAGCATCCGATAGTTGTTGTATGTCGTCTTTCAACAGGAAAACTACAGTGTCCCTGCACAGACAAATTTCCTCTTCAAAGGCTTACATGGGAGGGGAGATGAAAAACGCTGCAATATTCCGGGCTGTATTGAGCATCAGAAACTATATAGCTTGACAAACTGCCAATATTGTAAGACCAAAAAGAAGTGGGAATTTTCAGGTATTAACAATAGGCCTGAGAGGTAAATTCTGTTCCGCTTGTGGAATTTGAGAAATTTTGAGTTCCGTGGAGAACGCAGAATTGCCAAAAATTCCACAATCCGCGGCTTAGTGGTTGTTCACGCTTTGAAAATGCGAGTTCATGAGATATTTCTCCCCGAACACTCATGCAGTGTTCACGAACAGGAAAAAAGCATCGGGAACAGGCAGAACAAGCAATTCCACGTGTTTGCAGAACTTTTGCATGCTCGCAGAGATTTTTTACCGTTTCGCTGAGCTTTGCGTAAGACAACTACGCAAATTCCACCCACCCCTAATTAACACTACAAGTGACTTACCAATACTTGCTGAGGGTAATGGGGCCATAGTAAGTGGCCCACGTGAGTGATGTGCCTTTCTTAAGGTTGACACTGCAATGTCTGTCCCCACCGGGCTATTTTTCATAAACTGGGTACATTTATTTATTTTACAGCACAAAGTCTTAAGCTAAAAAGTCATAGGCTCTGAAAACTTGCCAGTATTTTCGTGGAGTGCCACCTAGCTGGGACGCCATTTAAGGTTGTACAGCATCTGCTATAGAAGGGGGCTCAGCAGACTGTCCTTGGCACCAACAGGAGGATGAGGAGATGTTGTCTACGGCCAGAGCTGTTGACATTGGGGCAAACGCAGGTTCGAGTCCCAGCAGTGACTCAACATCCTGGGATGAATCTGGGCAAATCCATCTATTTTCCCATACCTAAAAAACTCTGAACTTGTGTAATGTAATTTGGTGCTCATGTAAAGTGGTCTAAAGCCCTGGGGCCAAGTGTGTGCTCTATAAAACTGCAACAAAGATATATAAATAGACCAAGGATTTATAGACAATATCGAGCAAGGAGTTTGCACCATCATACCATAGATGCCCTTTTTATGCCAAGCATTACACTCTTATGCCAGGGCCTGCAGTAGTAAGTGAATGCATCCTCATGTCAACAATAGAGGAAGAGTCCCCATGAATGTGCCAGTGCTGACATGCAGCATTGGTGTGCACCGTCATCCCATGGACACCCCCAATCTGCCAGGAATGACCACTGGTATACCCGGGCTAGCATTTTTCTAAGGCAGGCCATTATCTGGACAGATATGCCCCTAACATGCCAAGAGTTATTCTCAGTATACCAGGGTCAGCATTTAGACCCCCATGGGCACCCTCAGTGCCCGGGATGCTCCCAACATGACAAGAGTTACCAGAAATAAAGCCAGGGCCACCATTTTTCCAAAAGTGGGCACCATCATGTCATAGATGACTCCACTATACCAATAATGGTCACAATTATGACTATGGCCCAGCTGAAATGTAATGAGGACAAATCTGAGGTCCTCTTCTATGGTACTTTTCCTTCCAGTTTTAAAAACTCACTGTGGCCCCCGAACATTCCTAGCCCCAAGGTGATGGGTGGCCCTGCAAAAAATCTGGGTGTTTGGTTTGGGGAGGACCTAAGATTTGAGGACCACTTAAAGAAATTATCAGGGACATGCTTTGCTACTCTGAGAACACTACAAAGATTTTTCCCATTACTCCCTAGAGAAGCAAAAGAGACTGTTGCCCGAGCTCTCATCTTAGCAAGACTGGACTATGCGAACGCTCTGTTTAGCGGTATCCCTGCTTATCTGATCAAACGCTTGCAGGTTATCCAGAACGCCGCTGTCCGCCTCCTGTTCAGTGTTCCAAGATGGAATAGCGTTCGCTCTCACATGCGCAGCCTTCATTGGCTGCCAGTGTCTCAGCGCATCTTGTTTAAATCCCTAGTGCTCTCGTTTAGAGCAATTCACGTTCAAGGGCCAGATTATCTGAAGAAACGGTTTACCCTCTATGCCCCTGCACGAGCTCTTAGTTCATCCTCCTTGTTCAAGATGACTCTTCCTCGCTTCAAGCGATCCAGACTAGGGGGTCAGTCCATAGCCGTGGTTGCTGCCCGGGCCTGGAACGCCCTTCCCCTCCACCTGCGCTCCATTCAGTGCGTAGGCCAGTTTAAGAAATGTTAAAGTCTAGGTGTGAGCGGGAAATCCGTTACGCTCACGGATTTTTCTGATTTTTGGGAAATCCGCAATCCGCGAATTTTGCGGATTTCCCGCAAAATCCGCAAAAAAAAAATCCGCAAACGTAACGGGTTCAAAAGTTGAACCCCCACTCATGCAACTATTTTACAATGGCGCCAGCAAGCTGCCAGCGCCGTTGTAAAATAGTTACAAAGTTGGCTTGCACAGGAACCACTAGATAAAACGAAGCAGGTGCTGCTTTATTTTATCTAAGTGCTTCCTGTGCAAGCTAACTTTGTAACTATTTTACAACGGCGCTGGCAGCTTGCTGGCGCCATTGTAAAATAGTTGCATGGCTGGGCACAGGTCTGCAACTCACTCAAGGGACCCCTGCGCCCTTCGGGGCGATTGCATAGTAACACACACATGGTCGCTCGAACTAGTTGATGCTCAAATTCAGTGACTCATTCATTAGCCCAAAAACAATCGTGAGCGTCGTCGAGGCTGGACAGGTGTGCCTTCTTCCAAAATCTACCGTGGAAAATCAGCTGTGATGCTGGATAGGCTTTGCATCCTTGACTTTCACGAGCGCAATACCCGTGCTGTTCCTGTGACCAGGAGCTTCTTTCTCTTCATCTGCTGAACTGATCTTTCTCTGACCTTTTATTCACACAAGAGGCACATACCCTACTGGGCACATTAGTGTTCGCACGGGTTTCTGCAAGTTCGCACGCGTTTTGTACAATTTCGCAATTTGCGAAATTGTACAAAACCCTCGCGAACTTGCAGAAACCCGTGCGAACATAAAAATTAAAAAAACGCGCGGATTCGTGGATTTTGCGGATTTTCGCAGTCCGCAAATTCGCAAATCCGCGGATTGCCAATCCGCAAAATCCGCTCATGCCTATTGAAAACCCACTTATTCACCAGTGCGGCATAGGCTGATCTCTGCTTTGTCTTCTCTGCCTTTCTTCATCGCGCCAGGATACTCCCAAGTAATAGAGCACGCTATAAAATGGTTTCTACATACATACATATACATACAAATATGCCATGCTAGGCATGACACCATCAGGTCATGGTAGCTGCACCAGGCTAACCTCGCTGGGAGCGTGTTTTACAAACACACTAAAAATGCCACGAATCGCTGCAAAATGTCATGGTCCGTGTCATGCCATTGATGCCTCAAACGCCTGGTGTTACTATCCGTAGCCAATGGCCAGCATTTTCGCAGGGATGGGCTTCATTGTGTTACACATGCTTCCAGTGTGTCTGTAACTATCACAAATATCCTGTTGCTCTGAATGTCCCTAGGAGTCTACGAATCCTACACACATATTATGGCTAGTGCACCCATGCCATGGATACCTCCAATATGCCTCCAATATGCAGGAATTACCAGCAATATGCTTGGACCAATATTTTACTAAGATGGGCACTGCATGGTATGAAGAGGTGAGGACCATCAGGGTCTTTTTGCCCTTAATTTGTCATACATTTTCCCAAAGAGGCCAAGGCTAGCCTAGAGACTTGTGCAAGCCCATTCATTCCATGGACCACTTCAGTATGTCATGTATCGGCACCAATGTGCCAGGGCCAGACACCAGGTGGTTCATATGCATCACTTGTGCGCACACACTCTCATGCCCATGCAAATGTCTTCTTAAGCACATGCAAGTATCCTCACAAAGAGCAGGCCTTATTTATACATTTGTACTTGCCTTTCACTGGTGGGCTGCATGAGTCTCGTTCTGGGAGCATCTCCCATCTCTACTCAAACCCCCAGTCATGTTTGTCATAGTGAGGAATACTCAGCATGCATGGTGTGATTGACAGAACAGGGTCTTGATGTGCTCTTGTTACATAACTCAAGGAAAACACGCCCTTATGTAAACAGGAGAGCTGTTACATAACTCAAGGAAAACACTCCCTTATGTAAACAGGAGAGCTGTTACATAACTCAAGGAAAACACGCCCTATAAAGGGAGGAACCGGGAGGTACAACGCTGTCGGATATTGTGTTTACACCGACGTACCTGCTTCGTGAAGAGCAGCGTTCCGGAGTGGTGCTCCAGTAAGGCAAGAACGGAGGTAGGTCGAGTCGTTACTCCTTGGGCCGTGTCTTGCCCCATCGGCACCTGTGAAGGACCCGGAAGCTCTACCGGTCAACCATTGAGCTTCGCTTTTTGACTCGGCTGAGTCAAAGCGCAGTGGCGCTTATGCTGGTTGGAGTCGTAACTCCCAGCCCGACCAGAGATACAGGGACTGCCAGCTGTAACGCACACCAGGAGGTGTTTGCCGCGTTACAGACTCGGAAGTCCACAGGATCGATCGAGCGGCTGCTCTCGGTTCAGTCTTCTTGCTTTTGATTGGGGTATCGGTGACGCATCACCAGGAGGTGACTCCGCGTCCCGGTGCAGTCTGAGGAAGAGGTTGAGCGGCTGCTCCCTTCAGGTAGAGACCCCGGCTGGGTGTTTCCCTGACTCCTCGATTCTCCCCAACACTCTTCGTGCCCCTCACAGCCTACCGATTGGCATTGTCGGCCATTTCATTTCTGCCCTCTGTTGGCATACGCCGGGATCGGCATATATGCAGAGGACGGTTAGGACCATCCGTGCTGTGGGCTGGTAACGTACTTAGCCTGGAGGATTCCAGTGACTATAACTTTTGTTTACTCTTTGTATTATTTGTGCCTTCATTAAAATAACTAACCCTTCACAAGTGGTTGCGTCCTCATTATCGTGTCTGTTAAACGATCCTGAGACGTTCAGGGCGTTACAGCTCTCCTCCCAAACGGAGCATTGCTCGTCAGCCCTCCAAATTCGCAAAATGCACATGTTGGCTTTGCCAAGTGAGGTTTGCTGACCAAACAGACATGCACAGCTGTTGTGCTTCCCTGGCGGTCTGGAGCAACACATGGCACATCTTCCAACACTCTGAGCAATGGGGGGGGGGGTGCAAAAGGGGGAGAAAAGAAGGCCAGCACCGAAACACCCTTGTGGATGAACTGCCACTGAATATCACCAATTAGCATATTGATGACATCACATAATATTAGACTTGATGATAAGTCAGGAAATCACATTGCACAACTTTGGAGCCAAACAAAAGGAAATTTTGCTGTGGCTTTTTTCACATATGACACCATAAGAAACACAGAGCATGATGTAAATATGTGTGTTTTTTAACACTGTGCCCTGCCTTTATCTCGCTAGCACACTTTAACTGGGCCTGGGCGGTAAATTCCGTTCCCCTCGCAGAATTTGCGGAATTTGAGTAATGTTGCGTTCTGCGGAGAACACATAATTGCCCAAAATTTTGTGATCTGCGGCTTTGCATAATTTTTTGCTTGTTTGTGCTTTCAAAATGCGTGTTTGCAAGATATTTCTCCCCGATCACGCAAACAGCGTTCACGAACCGGAAAAAAGCATTGCGAACGGGCTGAACAAGCAATTCCGCATGTTTGCTGAACTGTGGCGTGCTTGCGGAGATTTTTTACTGTTTCGCGGCGGTTTGGTAGTGCGACTATGCAAATTACGCCCACCCCTAACTTAAACCTGTTAGCATGCTAATACAGAGCTGCACTATCAGAAGGTAACTTGAGTAGATGCTGCAAGACACACATTTCACAGCGCTGCAGGATTTTCAGAGGTTTGTTGGTAACTCTTACTGCTAAGGGAGCTAGGTATCACCCCTTTACTGGACAAATCTGCAGCTTCCACAGAAGCAGACTGTGGGTCAACTAAATCTATAGGCTGCACGTATAGCATTGCTGACCTCCATAAATCAGCAGGGCTGGCAAGTGTGGCTTGAGACTCACTCATACACTGAGCTCCAGTGCACCCAACTATGGTGCAGTCTTAAAACCCCACTGACCTCAGCAGAGCCCCACATCCAGTGCTGGAACTGGAAAACATTTACTCTGTGAACTTATAAATTGGTGGCAAAGAAAAGGGATGGAATCTTGAAAGGTGGGGCTTGAAAAGCTGTGCCTGACAGTCAAATGATACCTTTATTTTATAAATAAATTGCTGCAAAGAAATTGGCAACGAGGTCATTTGTGACAGTAAATCTCTTCTAGATTACTTAATCGGTCAGAAGGAGGCTACATTTTAAAACATCTTATAGGGTTAATACACCTGCTGCAGAGATCTGTGTGCTCATCAATTCAGAAGGGATTGTAATAGCGGCACAATAGTTCTGGGAGAGTTTTGTGTTTTGTCCAGTCGCAGTTTTGACTCATAAAGTAGCATTGAGGGTTAATGTGCTTGTATTATACAGATCACAGTTTTTTTATTTTATTTAAAGAGGTGGTGGGTTTAAGCTTTCAACACAAATCATTGTGTTACTTTCAGTTCATAAATTGCAAGCCTTTTAGTGTAGCACAATGATCTATTTATTAGCATCATGGTGTTGCATGCAAACCGTAAGTCATGGGTTTGTTTTTTAAATTTATTAAACTAGACGATGGTATAGGGTTTTAGTGCGCCTTACATGAGTGCCAGTTATGTTATATAAGGGCCCATTCATTTTTGTTAGTCATAGGGAGATTAAGTGATTTGCCCAGAATCACAGGATGTTGCGCATCTTGAACCCGGTTCCCCAGATTTTGTAGTCGACCGCCCTAGCCTTTGGGCCAACCACTCTCCCTTATTGCTTAAAGCTTATTGTTCTTTTTCTTAATTTGCTGTTATTCTAAGATTGAATAGAAGGATTACTTTGGGAAGCAATAAAGTCCTGTTCGTACAGACAACCACAATTACTCCATTACATTTTAGATCCTGACTTTGTGTTTTTTTCCAACCATTTACTCTTAACATATAGGGGTTTACTCCGATGACAATCGGAATGCGCTTTCCGACTGCCATCGTCAGTTTTAATTCCGACCGGCTGATTATGAATCAGCCAGTCAGAATTGAAACTGGATGGTCATTCCAGCTGGCTACCGACGAGCTCAAGGAGCCCGTCAGCCAATCAGAGGCCAGCCTGTAATCCCAAAGGGGGCCTTTCCGCCCTTGGGATTATGATTCACGGGTTCCGCCACGGTTTCCATGCTGGCCTTTCCAACACGGAAACCCTGTTGCAAAGCGTGTTTGGGCGCCCCTGACAGGGCCCCTGTGTGTGCACGGCTTCTGGTTGGGGACTAAGTGCGCAACTATGGTGCTCCCCTGCTAGCCGGGCTGATGAGAGGTGTTACCTCGAAACCGGTCCGGTCCTCGGATGCTTGATTCCGTTTTGGGAAGGACATGGCTTTTGTAGTTCGGACTGGACTGTTCCCATGGGGCACAGGGTCAGAGCTGATTTGCATATCGCCATTGTCCAACCCGGGGTGGTGTGGAGTGCAAAAAAACGATGGATTTGGGCCCAGTTCTTTGGACTGGGGTGAATGTGTGACATTGATCCACATTCTGTCCATCACCTGTTTTGTTTGCAATTGCCGCCATAAGTGCGCTGGGGATGCTCAGACGTGGGTCCCAGGCACTCCACACCACTGGAGTCAAGCTAGCCGGGCTGATGAGAGGTGTTACCTCGAAACCGGTCCGGTCCTCGGATGCTTGATTCCGTTCTGGGAAGGACATGGCTTTTGTAGTTCGGACTGGACTGTTCCCATGGGGCACAGGGTCAGAGCTGATTTGCATATCGCCATTGTCCAACCCGGGGTGGTGTGGAGTGCAAAAAAACGATGGATTTGGCCCCAGTTCTTTGGACTGGGGTGAATGTGTGACATTGATCCACATTCTGTCCATCACCTGTTTTGTTTGCCCCTGTTAATCCCTGCACCGCGTGAACGGCACCTTTAGGTGCCAGCCACGGGGTGCAGCGATTAACACCACCTCCCATTTCCCTACGGGTTGCACAATACTATAATAATAATAATAATACAGCATTTTGTAAAGCGCGAACAGCTACCTCGCTAGGAGGTGTCCCGGCGCTAGGAGAACACAGTTGACCTAGGGGTAAGAAGTGAGAGAGTTAGCGAGGTTGAGTGAAGAGCCAAGTCTTTAGCAACTTCTTGTAGCAAAGTTCGGAGGGGGCTTGCTGGATTGCTGGGAGTAGGGCGTTCCATAATGTTGTAACATTTGCCGAAAAAGTTCGACCTCCTAATCGAGCTCTTCTAGTTCGTGGGACAGCCAATTGAATGCGGCAGTTGGAGCGCAGCGCGCAGGCTTGGGAGTATCTCGGGAGCCGGCTTTTCAGGTACTCTGGGCAGGTACCATACAGAGATCTGAAGGCCAGAGTGAGTGCCTTAAATTTGATTCTGCTGGCAACTGGAAGCCAATGCAGTGATCGCAGATGTGGAGAGACTGACTGCTTGAAAGGGATTCGCAGCAGCAGTCTCGCAGCCGCATTTTGGACCCCCTGAAGTTTTTGCGTCGGGTATTTTGGTAGGCCCAGATAATTGGCGTAATCCAGCCTAGATGTAACAGTGATTCAGAAAAGGGGGTGGTGATGAACAGAGTGTCTGAATTAAGCAGACCACTCTTACCCAGTCCAAAGATCAGGGCTTGATCCATCACCGTTTTTTAGCTCACTGCACCATCCCAGCTCAGAACTTGGCTATATGCAAATTAGTCTAACCCTGGCCCAGTGCATCATGGGAACAGGGCAGACCAAACTACCAAGCCAATTCTTATACTGGGAAGGAAACAAGCTACCGGGGACCGGTTTCTGGCATTTCAGCCGTCTTCGGCCCGGCTTGTTTGAATCCTGATGGTGCAATGAGCTAGGGACTCACATCTGAGTATACCCTTCCACGCTTATGGTGGACAAAAATGATTCAGAAAAGGGGGTGGTGATGAACAGAGTGTCTGAATTAAGCAGACCACTCTTACCCAGTCCAAAGATCAGGGCTTGATCCATCACCGTTTTTTAGCTCACTGCACCATCCCAGCTCAGAACTTGGCTATATGCAAATTAGTCTAACCCTGGCCCAGTGCATCATGGGAACAGGGCAGACCAAACTACCAAGCCAATTCTTATACTGGGAAGGAAACAAGCTACCGGGGACCGGTTTCTGGCATTTCAGCCGTCTTCGGCCCGGCTTGCTTGAATCCTGATGGTGCAATGAGCTAGGGACTCACATCTGAGTATACCCTTCCACGCTTATGGTGGACAAAAATGATTCAGAAAAGGGGGTGGTGATGAACAGAGTGTCTGAATTAAGCAGACCACTCTTACCCAGTCCAAAGATCAGGGCTTGATCCATCACCGTTTTTTAGCTCACTGCACCATCCCAGCTCAGAACTTGGCTATATGCAAATTAGTCTAACCCTGGCCCAGTGCATCATGGGAACAGGGCAGACCAAACTACCAAGCCAATTCTAATACTGGGAAGGAAACAAGCTACCGGGGACCCTTTCTCACTTCTCCATCAGGATTCAAGCAAGCCGGGCCGAAGACGGCTGAAATGCCAGAAACCGGTCCCCGGTAGCTTGTCTCCTTTCTGGTGAAGAATTGGCTTGGTAGTTTAGTTTTCCCTGTTCCCATGATGCACTGGGCCAGGGACGGACTGATTTGCATATAGCCAGGTTCTGAGCTGGGATGGTGCAGTGAGATAAATAACGGTGATGGATCAAGCCCTGATCTTTGGACTGGGTAAGAGTGGTCTGCTTAATTCAGACACTCTGTTCATCACCACCCCCTTTTCTGAATCGTAGATGTAACAGTGGCATGGATTACAGTTTTCCGGCAACTCTCCGGGAGGAGTCTCAGGATCTTACGGAGGTTCTCCGTAACATAAAATAATTATATAAAATAATTTTTCAAAAAGTAGGTGCTAGTTAAACCAATATTTGTCTATTTACTCATACAGAGTGCTAAATCTTGCATGTTTACAGTGCAAGCACATCTCTTACATCGCAGCTTCAAGATAGTTAAAAACCTCCCTTAAATAGTTTCTTAAATAGATGTGAAATAGTGACAAGATGTGCAGCTTTGTTTCCTTCCAACCCATTGGCGTCTAGGTGGAAGGCTTCCTGGGCCAAATGTACAATCGTTTTTAACGGTCACAAACGGAGAATCTGGCCATTTGCGCCCGCTGAAAATGGTTGTAGCATGTAGAAACCCTATTTTGTAAGTTGGTAACCTATTACCAACTCGCAAAATAGTGTGTGCGAGTCACTATTAGGAAGTGGCGTGCCAAGGTCGTCTCTTCCTGATAGCGAGTCACAGGGGGATGTACGATTGTTTTGCGACCAGAAAACAATCTCATTTACCACCAATTTCAAATTGGTGGTAAGCCAGTTGATAACGGGAAGCTGTTTCCAGGGGACCTGTTTCCCTTTGTGTTTGGCAGATAAAATATTTTTTTAAGAGCCGGCAGTGGTCCCGTGGACCACTGCCTGCCATTAAAAAATGGAAAGAAATCTTTTCATTTTTTTTCTTCTAAATGCATCCTGCTTTCCTTTAATGAAAACGGGCTGTATTTGAAGAAAAAAAATTGTTTTATTTAAAAAGCAAACACAGACATGGTGGTCTGCTGTCCCCAGCAAGCCACCATCCCTGTTTTCGTCACCCATTCCCAATGGGTGGCAAATTACGACCTGTCTCAGGAATATTGATGAGGCAGGTTATTTGCAACCCCTTGGAAATCCCTAATGTGTCTGAGACACGTTAGTACATTCCGTTTTGCGAGTCGCAAATTGCGAGTGGCAAAAATCGCAAAACGAGCCACAAAACGGAGTGGTCGTATATCTGGCCCCCTATAGCTCCCAGCCTTGTTGATCCTTCAACAAGTGGGCAGCTGGCCCTCTAAAGCAGACCTTTATTTTGGGCCCTGCTTATCGTTAAAGTCCCCTCATGCCTGCACGTTTGTGCTAGCAGTGGAATGTAAACAACGTGCAGGCGCTGCTGAAGTATGTCGTCCTGTCGTCGGAAAATGACACTATGAAAATTCTGCATGTTTCCCTGGGCCTAAGATCCAGTCCTGAAATAGCTGCTGTTACTGGGATTTTTTGTGGGATCCGTCTACTTTCTATCAACTGTCCTTCACCGCCCACAACTCCGAATCACTAGATTTCAGACGGTGTAACATAAAAAATGATGGCCCCTCTCTTGCAGAATGTGAAGTCGGGCCCCAGAGTCTCCTGTACCTCACAGGCATTCATTGTCCTTGGGCAGATGAAGTTCCTTCTAAAGTATTTGTGGCAGTGGTTTGAATGGGCCGGTACCGGCACTTTTTCAATTTTGAGAGGAAGAGTACCTGCACTTTTAAAGTGTGACGTAATAATTTTAATTGAAGAGTACTGACACTTCTCAGAAACACGCAGGTTCTCTGATACAGGGTAGCTGCATTTCTATTTTTACATTTCAAGCACTGGTTTGGGGGCCACCCTGAGTCAAGGGGGCTGAAGGGTCCTGTCTTGTGCTCCCAATTTCAATGTTGATTATTCATTTTTTTTTTTATTTATGTAATTTTTTATTGTGTAAAAAAACATATATTTAAATGGAGCATGGGATATACATGAGTGGAAGAGCAGAGAAGGAAGAAAGAAGAAAGAAAAGAAAAAAGCGCCGGGGGGGGGGGGGGGGGGGGTAATAGTTCGATTGTCCAAAGTTCTGTTGGTCGTTGTCTTATGCCTCCTCCTTTGCGATTCATTTTTATTCCAAAGCTCACAAAAGTCATACAGCTGGTTTCTAGCCAGCATTGGGATTTAATTGTAGCCATGGCTCTTGAGCAGAGGGTTCAGTTGTAGAGTAACATCCCTGTTTGCGTGTCCGCTCCGGGACCTTTGTTACACTGCTCCTCTTGGACGTAAAATGGGAAACAAAGGCCGGATGTTCGAGGGAGATGTTGGTGCTTCCTGGCCGGAAGTTCTTTTAGGGGCCAGGCTTGCGACAAGCATCCCCTGTCATTGAAATGCGGGGCGTGGGTGTCCTTGTCACTGGAATGCTTTGGGCTAATGGAATCCCTTGGAGGTTTGTGGAAGAAACATTTATTTAATTGTAGAAAACATTAGGCAAAAAAAGCGAGTCAGAAATTGAAGTTTTGTGTCAGCTGAAGTTTTATTTTGTTCTGCTGCATGAGTTGCAGAGAGATTGTAGCAGAGATGCACTGAAGTAGTAAAGAGAAAGGGCAGAAAAAAATAAAGGTATGAAAAGAGAGAGGGAAGAAAGAAAGGTTTGGAAAGAGGAGAAAAGGCAAGAGGAAAGTGGGAGAAAGAGAAGAGGAGGTGGTGAAAGGAAACAGTTGAGAAAAGGAAAGGCAAGAGAAAGCGGACGTTTTGACCCTAAAAAGACCAGATGTAAAACTTATTAAGGAGAGAAGAGGGGATTAGAATAAAAAAAGATGTAACTGATGGAGAGAAAGAGAGGAAAGAGGCCAGGATGGGACGTGGATTGATGGAAGCCAGTGTTTTATTCCAGTTTCGATCTATCATGCCAGCTCTGCAGAAACTACCAGCAGTGTTTTAATTGGGCCGGCACTCACTGGTACTGAGCACAGGTACTTTTTCATTTTCTTCCCCTGAGTACCGGCACTTTTTCATTTTCTCCCCCTGAGTACCAGCACTTTTTAATTTTCTCCCCTGAGTACCGGCACTTTTTCATTTTCTTCCCTGAGTACCAGCACTTTTCCTAAAACGAAGAGAGTATCGGTACTCATGGGATCTGACTTCAACCCAGCGAGTGCTCCCTTCATCACTCAACTAATTACACAGAAGCACCTTTACCAAGCTCTGCAAGGAAATAATTGTAGGAGCTCTTGACACGAGGACAGAGCGTGAGCTACTGTGGAAGTCATCAGAGCAGGGGTGTGGCTGCAGAGTGATTAGCTTATCTATTGATCTTTCACAGCGGGACTGAGAGGGGGCTGTAAAATCAAATGAGTGGTGGCGGGACACACTGTTCAGGATAGAATATTTAGTGGACAGACAAAAGAAGGTTTGCTAATTCTTTCATCATCGCCACACATCTGAATTGCCCACTAGCTTGCTACTACTTTCTATAATGCAATGCAAAGCCAAGCCCTCAAATGCTTGAACAATATCCCCTCTTGTATCTGTCCCTGTTAGACTTGGCATCTTTTGGCGTGTTTTCCCTGAGTTTTTTGCTTTCTGACCTACCGGTTCTGACTCTGTGCTGGCTTAGTGTTTCTGCAAACTTTTCTCACTGCTAATCAGTGGTAAAGTGTACTTGCTCCTGTGGTAAAATGTGTTAAGGATTGGTAATTCCATGATTGGCCTGTTTGGTTTGTGTCAGTTCCTGGTAAAGTGCACTGCGTGTGCCAGGGCCTGTGAATCAAATGCCGTTGGTGGGCTGTAGCACGGGATGGTGCCACCCACACAAACAGCCCGTAAAAGGTACCTCAGACCCGCCATTGCCGACTCTGCGCGTAGTTTGTGACTGCCTTGTCGACTTGGCCAGTGCACACACTTGCCAGTCCCTCACCTTCCCTTTTCTTACATGTCAGCCGCCCCTAAGGTCGGCCCAAGGTACCCCTGTGGGACGGGTGCAGGAAGGACATGTTTGTGGCATGTCCTGATAGTGAACTACAGCCAATAATGTTTTTCGCAATTGCTAGGCTACCTGTTCCCCATAGGAAAGAATGGGGAGTTTGTTTATAACAACTTATAAACATAACTGGCCCGGGGAATTAGGTAGGAAAATAAAGTTTAGTATGCCTGCACTCAGAATCTAAAGATGCATCTTTTAGTGAAGGTGATTTTTACATTCTATGTTTGAAAATACCACTTTTAGAAAGAAGGTATCTATTCTCTTGCTCAGTCATCTCGTGTGCCTCTGCTGGAATGGGGATTGTCCGTCTGGGTTTTGGATGACAGGAGGCACGGGGAGCAGGAGTGGCTCCGGATAGTCTAGGTAGGTCAGGAAATGACTGAATAGACCTGGGCTGCAATTGGGGAATGTGGAGAAGATTTCCTTGCACCTCAAAGGGCCTGGTTTGCCTCTGACCATGCCTTCACGACAATCTCCACCTCCTGCCATGAAGTCACACCAGAGAAGGCAGAACTGGTTCTTGCTGGGCACAGACACTCTCTGCCAAAGAGATCAAAGGATTTTGGGATATAAGTATTGGGGACAAGACCCCTGACTTTTAGAACTCTTTTGGATCAAGAAGACTGCTAAGAAGAAGAACTGGAGAAACTGTTAGGAAGAACAACCACTTTGCTGTGTGCTTTCCTGTCTTGGCTGCCGTTGCTGCTTCTGTCTTGGGCAGTGAAAGTACTGGACTGAACTTTCTGCAATCTACTTTTGTGAGTTTCTCCAAGGGCTTGAGGTAGAACTTGCCCCCGGGAACAACAAAGACTTCAAGCTGGGGCTGTGTGTTTTGTGCTGCAACAGAGGAAAACGCATCCCAACGCTGTCTATGATGCCGCTACTGACTTCGTGTCCTGAAGATACTGCAGAGGGCACTGCCGCAACACCGCACCGTGACACAGGTCTCACCTACGCCACCTGCTGACACTGCCACAGAGTCGCTGCTCGCACCACAACCTGTGGGCACCACACTCTACACCGCCTCGCGACGATGACACTCCACACTGAAGTCTACGCTTCTGCTTGCACCATGGTACAAGGGCACCTCTATTACAGTTACACGACACACTGCCCTCATCCTGCACCGCAGCCTTGGCCTACCGACGCCGGCACCATCGACTCCAGTTCATCAGCCGACGACAGCGCTTCAGCCACAACGACGCCACTGCTTTTACCATGACATACCCGCACCACCACAAGCACTGCTTTCACCTCGCACCATGCCTGCGAACGCCATGCTTTCAGAAGCTCAACGAGAGGTCGCCGACGCCCTTCTTTCCTAAAAGATACTGTTTGCTGGTATTTCCGACACTGTAGCTAGCCCACGACGCCGCGGTCAGCCAGAACTGTTTGGATTTGTTTGCTTACGACGCCGTGATAGCCCCGGATGTAGCTATCAACATCAAGGAACTATTTTTCAAGCATATTTTGATAATTGAAGATTTGAAGAATTGAAGAAGTACTGTATTGGGGATTTTTATCATTTTTGGTCTTGTCTTAAATATATAAAAATATTGGATATTTTTCGAAACAGGTGTGGTGCTAACACTGTATTACTGTTGGTTATGTGCAAATGCTTTACACACTGCCTTAAAGATAAGCCTGACTGCTCATGCCAAGCTACCAAGGGGGTGAGTAGGGGTTATTTTAGGAGTGTAACTCCCTTATTATGACTAGAATAGTGGTTTTTACCCAACTTTGGCACATGCCCTACCGAACCAAAAATCCCATTTCGAACAGTCCCTCACAAAGCTCCTGTCCTACGCACAGTGACATAAAAAAAAATGGTGTAATCCCTTTTCAGAGGTAAAATGTGAAAGACAATGCCACAGACTGACCCACTAATCACTTTAATCGTATCAATCAAAAGAATTTGTTTTAGTTGTCCCATGGTTTTGTAATTTGGCCCTCGATTGCAGCAGTAATTCCAGCGGCTTGCCCCCAAAGGCAATTTGTAGGGCATTTTAAAAGCCTAGAGTCAAGCTGCGGTGAACCCAGTCTGTTGGCTTTGTTTGACCAGTGGCCCTTGATCAGCCATTTCTGATGGCACGGCGGCTGTTTCTCCTCTCTCACCACAATCACAGTGTGACAATAAAATAGTGCCTGAGCCTCACACCCCAGAAATGCACTAAGGTGGGCCACATCCCCCTGTTCACACTAGACGTAACAACCACACTTGAAAGGGGGACTTTATTTAATGCATCTTTAATCTACATATATTGACTTCCATTATGCATCTATGCACTTTCCATGTACTTGCAGCTATATATCTGACTTTTCTGCTAATTCAGCCTATCCAATGCACTATCCTATTTCTCACCCTATACTTCTCTCACTATATCTTCTACCTCTACTCTGACTCATCTCAAACCTCTTTCTACTACTTTTTCCAATGCACTACTAAATATCTCACCCTATACCTCTATCAATATATCCTCTACATCCACTCTCTCATTCGTCTCCAACCCCATACCACTACTAAGATCCCCAAAATGTCCCTTTCTAGGCTATTCCCTCCACTACCCCTCCTTGCATCAACTTATACCTCATTTACTATACCGATCCCCCAATGCAAGCCTTTCTAAACCCCTCCCTCTGACTCTTCCTCTCCACATTCATTTTACTCATCCCAAGCCTCCTCCTACTGCTATGACCTCCAAAAAAGTTTAAACCCCTACCTCTTCTATCCCTCCACTATATTTTTTGACCCAAATAATAGACTAACATGTCCACTCGTATTTCCCTATATTAATCCTTTAAAGCTTCCTATGTAGCGTGCTACTTGCAGAAAAAGCTCTTCAACACCTCATCAGGGGTAGCAAGTGCTATATAAATGCCAACCTTTTATCCTTCCTCTGTCCATCCTTCTCAATCTAAATAATTGCTTATACCCACCGCTCAAATTACTTTTGTATTTCACTATACTAATTCACCACCAGTCCTTTGTGTTCCGGAGTAGCGTGCTACTCTCCAAAAAAGCGCTTCAACACCCCATCAGGGGTAACCAGCGCTATAAAAATGCAAACCATTTTCCCTCTTTTATCCATCCGCAATCCTTCTCGAACCAAATAACTGATTAACATTTCCACCACTCAAATTACTTTCGTATTTCAATATACTAATTCAACACTGTTAGAATTGGGGGTCTCTGGTAGGCACAGATAAGTACTTGTGATAAGCAGTGACCCTCTCCTCTAGTCAGGATAAGGGGATTACCCTCTAAAATAACCCCTGCTCACCCTCTAGATAGTGTGGCGCGAGCAGACAAGGCTTATTTCAGAGCGTTATAGGTTAAGCATTTGTGAACACATACAGTAACTCAGTGACAACACCACATATGGACACCACACCAGGATTTGTATAAAAATAAGTATCTTTATGTAAGCCGGGTCTGGTGGCTCAGTGGACTAATGCGTCTACTGCAGGGGCCTGTGTTCGACCTCATGGTCACAGGTTCAAATCCCGGCGGGTCCACTCAGCCTTTCATCCATTTGGGGTCGATAAAATGAGTACCATTGAGTTGGGTAACAACAAACATCTGTTATTTCAGCGCCAAGATGCCCGTAGTGGTGAACGTGCGCTTTACAAATACTCATGTTATGTTATGTTAAGGTTTAGCACAAGACCAAATAATGTTAGAAATAGGCCACAATACTGTTAGCAATTAAGAGTTCTTTTTAAAAAATGCGTACCTTCTTGTACTGTGCGCTTCGCGCTGTCTGTCTGGCTCTCTCGGGGATGATCGTACTTTGCAAGAGTTAAAAAAGAAGCGTTGCGGACTATCTGGTACGGTGCACACACAGTCACAGCTCGGTTCGTACAGTTTACCTTAGGTCGATGCGGACGATGCTTAGGGAAGTGGAGGCGAACCACGAGCTTTGTCGGCCCTGCTGCGGTGCCTGTAGGTGCCTCGTGGGAGGCGTAGATTGAGGGCCACGGGGAGCGAGGCGGACAGTCTTGGTTTTACGGCGTCCACGTCTGATGCGTTGTGGATAGACTGATCACTCACAGCATTGTGGTGGCAGAGCACAGCCATATTCAGAGTCTAGGTGCACTCCTCCCACCCATCTGGATGTAATCTTCCTATTCACCACCTGGCTGCCCCAGCCAGTCTCCTGGAATTCCCCAGCACTGTCACTCACAGAAACCAGACAGCAGACAAACATCAGAGCAGAGGCGGGCTGAAAAGGTTAGGCAAGCAAATACCAACTTTCTAAAAGTGGTATTTGCAAACACAGAACATTAAAATAAACTTTACTAAAAGATGTATTTTATTATTTTGAGTTCAGGCATACTAAACTCGAATTTCTACCATGTTCCCTGAGTCTGTTAGGATCATAGGATGTAACAAATCTAACAACCCATTCTGGCCTATGAGAACAGGTAGTCTTGCAATAGTGAAGAACGTAAATGGCTGTAATTTACTATTAGGACATGCCACACACATCAGGGCTTGTCCTACATTATGCTTACAATGCACCCTGCCCTTGGGCCTACCATAGGGGTGACTAATATGAAGTTACGGGAAGGTTTAGGGACTGACAAGTGGGTGCACTTGCCAAGTCAGCATGACAGTACCAGACTGCACGCAGTTTCTGCAATGGCAGAATTTAGACACATTTTACCAGGCTGCTTCTGTGGGTGGCACAACCAGTGCTGCAAGCCCACTAGCAGCATTTGAATTTACAAGCCCTGGGCACTCCTGGTGCTCGTTACTAGGGTTTGATATTAATCCAAATAAGCCAATCATGGAACCAATCAGCATATACCTTTTACACAGGGAGCACTTCCACTGTGGCTGATTGGCTTTGACACAGTGCTCTGAGCAGCTAACACCAGCAAAAACACATGAGGCAACAGCAACAAAAATGTAAGGGAGACCCACGCCAAGGGTGCTAGGTCTAACAAAAACTGATCCTTTATGGGTACGGGAGTAGTGTGCTCCTCGCAAAAAAAGCGCCTTGATGCCCCGTCAGGGTTAGTAAGCACTATATAAATGCATTTAAAATACAGTACAATACAACCAGAAAGCTGAGGTCATTCCCATATGTAAGTGAGCTCGGGGCATCATAAGTAACAATAAAGTGGATAACTCTGGAGGTTAATGCACTTGATCTGTGTACACTCTAACCAAAGGTTCAACTTACCATAAAAGTGTATAGAAGATCAATGTTCTTCTGGAAAGCACAGCAGGCAACATGCAAGTCACAGATTTTTTTTTTTTTTAAATGTAGATAGCTTAGTTGATTACTGTTTTTGTTGCATGGAGCCTTGTGTTACCTGCAGGTCAAACGTTAACATCCTTGTAATGTAGCTCAGTGAGTTATGACCCTGCTACAAGGACCTGCCTGCGAACAAGAAGGCATATATTTAGAAAGACGCTATTTTTTTCTCAATCTTTTTTTATTTTTAGGTTGATAAAAAAAGGCTACTTTAGGTAGTAATACAAACTTATAGTCAGTGCCATATATATATTTATTAGTGACATAACTAATGGACAGATACATCCCACATTCTAACAATGCATGATGGTTTCGTGCACACACCTTTGGCAAGATCAAAAAGCTAACCCCGCCCCTAGTTCTACCTTCTCAACTCCTCAAACTCTGCCCACTGCTTCTTTTGGTGCGTACCTGCTCATATTTTTTTGCATTTAAAGCACTGCCTACCAGTGATAAAGGAAGTGAGAATGGAACCTCATTCCTTTCACTATGAAAGAGTTACTTATTCAACCCCAGTGCACAGGGAGGAGTTGGGGTGTGTGTTCACAGTCCATGCACACGCACCAAGAGCTGGCTGGCGAGAAAGATTGTGATGTGTGGGGGTTTTCACACTGCTTAGACCACCGTATAATGTCTTTAAGGACAGAGCACGTATAATAAAACCCTTAGACAGAGAAACAGAGCACAGTAAGCAGTACTTAATTTGTAAAAAAAAAAAAAAAACATAATTGCAGGAACCCGTATTTTTTCTGTAGACTGTCTCCGGCGCGGTGACTGCCACAGTAGCTTGAAAAGTAATAGGGTTAAGGGCCATATGTATCATAGTTCCGTTTTGCGGTTCCTAAATAGCGATTTTTAAGGAATTGCTATTTAGGAATCGCAAGATGGTATGTATGAAGAAATTCGCTTTTTTTTAGCGATTCCTTAGTCTTCCTTAATTGCAAACTCGCATTTTTGCGAATTCGCAATTAAGGAATAATTTCCAATGGCCAGGAGGCCCATAGGAATGATTGCAAAATAATTCTCAAATTGCGAATTCGCAATTTGCCAATCGCAATTTGAGAATTATTGCAAGGGTGCCGGGGTGTCTCAAGGACACCCTGCTGCACCCCTGTAAATTACATGTGTGTGCATATGGCGCACATACATGCCCATATGCCACCCTCAAAAATGCACAATTGTGCATATTTACAAGAAATCGCAAATTACCACCAACTAGAAGTTGGTGGTAATTTACGATTTCTAAACCTGAAATCACAAGTCTAAAAAGCTTCATACATAGCATTTAAGGAATCGCAAAATTGCGATTCCTTAAATGCTTAAGCAAAATAAGGAATCGCTATTTTTTGTGACTCCTTATTTTGCTAATGTTTCTTACATTTCAAAATCGGTAAAAAGGCCGTTTGCGATTCACTAAGGCCGAAATTCTGCGAATTTCGGCCTTAACGAATCGCAAAAGGCTTGAAACATATGCCCCCACATGCATCAAGCACTTTTTCATTCGCAAACGGTGCGATTCCTTAAAATCGGCCGTTTGCGAATGCAAAAGTGCTTTTTGGGATGCATGAAGCAATTTTAGAAATTGCAACATTGTTGCGAGTTCTAAAATTGCGGGTGCTTTTAAGAAGTCGCAGATGTGCGACTTCTTAAAAGCAATGCATCATCACTTTTGACAAGTGAAAATTCGCACTTAGGGTTCCAAATTTACCGAGTGGTTGAAGCACTCGGTAAATTTGGAAAAAGTGTTTAAAATGCTTTAAATGGTTTTTTTTCAACATTCATGTTACGGACACACATGTCCTTAGTACATGTGTGTGTGCAACATGATGCGAAAAATACATTTCAGGGGTGCATGGGGGGGTCCTTTGGACCCCCCCCTGCACCCATGAAATTTTCTAAGTGCCACTCGCAATTTGCATTGACTCCTATGGGCCTTTTGGCCCATAGGAATCAATGGAAATTGCGAAAATTAACTTAAGAATTCGGTATTTCTTTGGGATTCGGTAAAAAATGCGATTTTTACCGAATCACAAAGAAATACCGAAAAAAATGATGCATAGCATTTTGCATTTCCTAAATAGCGATTCCTTAATTTTCGCTATTTGAGAAATGCAAAATCCTAGATTGATGCATGTGGGGGATGGCCCTTAGTCCTGATCTCACCTCATACCTCTTTTTATATCACCTTACAGTTCGTCTCTTTATCTATTATTTGTTAATTTACAGCACTTCTTTCTCTGTCACTGTTTTCATGCTTTTCTCTTTATTGTTTCAAACTGATGATGATAAACTACTTCCCAGACACCAATAATCCACGCCGATGCCAACCGTCTGCAGCCACCCGCTTGTTGCATCCAAGCACCTTTGAATTGTTGCGCAATCCCATAGCACAAAAAACTTCAAAAAAATCACTGCACATACATGTTCGGCATTGCTCCAGCACCACTGTCAATGGGAGCGCCGCCTTTGCAAATCCAGAACTAATGAGAAATATTATTCATGGGGAAATAACCTATTTTTAGGGATTGTAATAGTAGTATGCCGAAGGCATTTATTTTTTACATAAAGTAGGGAAGCCTTCCTCCTGGAAGACCCCCAATGATCCCTAAGTGAGACATGACTTGATTTAAAACAAGTTCAATATGTCACAAGTATTCGTAGCACATTCTCCAGGCTCCCCTCAGCTTCGCTGATGCGCTCATATAACTTGATAATCATTCAAATAAACTCGACGCAACTGTCAAAACAAGACCATCTGTGCAGCCAGATAAAAGGCAAGGACATTAACTAATGCCGCCTAATGCTTTCTCGGAGCTGCTGCCTGGCTGGGATATGTTCCCTCTTAAAGGGGCCGCGTCTGAAGAGGGAGGAACGCAGGCCTCTCCTGCGCCGCTAGCAGGCGCCACCAGCAACATTCCAGCATCCTCTTCCTTTGATGACGTCTGCTCGGGTGTTGATCCCTATTGTGACATCACTACAGGGCCCCTTTCATGAATGGACTTTGGGAGAAAACACAGTAAAGCAAAATATATCCCATAAAAATGAAGAAACGGAGGCTCAGGGAACACAGTGAATGTGTTGAGTTTGGTGAAGTGAGGAGGCCGGGGAGCTAAAGCCTGGGTCTCGATGCAAGTGTGGAAATTACCAAATTCATGTTGCAACGAACAGCCATACACGAGAAGTATCCTTCGTAGGTCTATTCTTTACTTACACCCTCTGCAGACAGCAAGGAGCAGTAGACACAACCATCAGCAGGCAGCTTTTCCTGTGCAATGCCCCCACATTCTTAACATTCCCATGACATCAACTAGACCCCAGAGAGTGTCTCAAGCAGCGCTCGAGACTAATACACAACACTTCCCCCTTTCTTCCAAAAAGGAAAAAATAAAAAAAAACAGGAAAAGCAAATGCAAAAAATAAAAAAATAACCAAAACATTTTGTAATAAACTGTGATGAAACAATAACGATACACAATTCAAAGTAGCAATTACAACACTATAAACAAACATAGTTTAGTTGTAGATGTGTGTAATATAATCTTCAAACTTTCAAGACTTAGTACACACACGTTTAGCACGAGACACTTCCCCCCCCCCACCCCCACCAACATTTTTGTAAACATTCTGATTAGAACTTCCAGGACTCAATTCACCACTGTGCCCTTTATATAAAGCAATTTTGTGCATTCCAAACTTTACCACCACTCAAAAGAGCAGAGTTGCAAAGTATTTTAATTACTTTAAGGGGAACGGAATATTTGCTTTCTCCCTTACGCACAAGTCTTCCTTTCTTTACTTTTACAAAATCCCCTACCTGTAACTTAATTTTGCTTCTTTTACTTGAGTCAGTACGTTTTTCTACTAATATATTTTGTTAAATCTCTAAGGATTGTATTACATCATTTACTGACCATGAAATAATTTCTCTGCACTTCAACCAAACCATGTTGTCTTTTGTGCGAGCAGATCTTCCCCCCATAAGTTCAAAAGGAGAGTGATTAGTCAATGCACACTTAGTGATTCTATAGGCACTCAACATTCACCTTGACTCATCTTCCCAATCATAAACATTGCTGAGAGCTAACTCTATGATGTTTTTAATCACTCTGTTGAAGCGCTCAACGCTTCCATTCCCTTCGGGATGATACAGAGTAGTGGTACTATGTACAATACCAGTCTGTTTGATAAATGTATTAAATTGTTCACCTACAAATTGTCCAACATTGTCAGAAATTAGATCCTTGGGAAGGCCCTCTCTTGCAAAAACTTCCACAAAAAATTATAATAAGATCTCAGAATCTGCTCTCTCAAAAATTTTATACTCAGGCCATTTTGAAAAATGGTCTATTATAACAAAAATGTATTTGGGTATACCATCTAAAGTTCTGACAGGACCACCAATATGACTGTTTGACTCTACATTTAGTTTTAACTATTCCCAGGTGGCCCTCATGACATAAATTGATGACACACTCACGAAAGGTTCTCGGGGGACTTAGTTTACAACCTCTAAGTAAAAGTCCATCTTCAAATGAGAGTTCATTTCTAACCTCCCAGAATGGTAGCAACTTACCAGATAAGCTTGTCTTATCAGACGAGCCCTTCAGGGTGTAGTCCCTCACCGTAAGTAAAATGTCATCCTTGGCTACACTGCTAATCCAGTCATCATGATTAATGCAGGATAATTCATCGCTAAAGATACCTGCCACCAACCAATCATCCCATTCACACATTAGATTCTCACAAATGGGTAAAGGGCACCTACTCAGAAAATCTGCAATTCTATTCCTGATCCCTGGTACGAATACTATGCCATACAGAAAGTCTAGTAACTGTACTGAAAAACGAGAAATCCTAGGTGACACATTATTCAAACCATGAGACGTGAGTACTTTGGTAAGTGGTTTATGATCCGTCCTCAAGGTGACTCGTGCCCCACACTAATTGTCTACAGTGTTTTAGACCCCAAACACATCCAAGGGCCTCTCTTTCAATCACAGAGTATTTCTCCTCTGTGGGTGTAAGGGCTCTTGAGGCAAATGCAATTACACACTCGGTACCCTTACATTGCAATTGGGACAACACAGCCCCTAACCCTCTCCCACTAGCATCTATAGTTATGAAACTCTTTAATTTAGGGTCAAATCCTTGAAGTGCAGGAGCGGAACAAATGTCTCTCCTAATCCCGTCAATGAATAGCTGACACTCAGTGGATCAATTGAAAACAGAACCCTTTTTTTAGTAACTGCCTGATACAAAACATTTTGCTTGCAAAATTGTGCACAAATTTTGAATAGAATTCCGACATACCTAAAAAGGACCCAACTTTTTCTTTATTTTGTGGTGCAGGAGTGTTTCTGATAGCATCCACCAGGTCCGATTTAGGGCGAATACCACGGGTACTAATTTCATGACCTAAATAAGTAACGCTTCTTTTAGCAATTTTACATTTATATTTTTCAGCTGTTAAACCTTTGCTATCTAACATTTGCATGACTTTAAACAATACTTTATCATGTGCCTCTCTATTCTTCCCCATGACAAGGATGTCATCCTGTAAAAATAACACGTTCTTAACGTCCTTAAAATTTAAGTACATAATGCGTTGGAACATCGCAGCTGCCGATGCTAACCCAAAAGGAACTTGTCTGAATTGGAATGTGCCATTGGGAGTAACGAAAGCAGTGAGGTGTTTACTCTTTTTATGGAGGGAAACTTGGTGGTATGCGGACGTTAAGTCTATAATGGAGAACCACTCCATGTCCTTGGTTGCAGATAATAATTCTGATATTTTTGGGAGGGGAAAAATATCAATACAAATATTTTTGTTAAGTTTTCTTAAGTCTACACATAGACGGACCCGGCCGTTGGCCTTACGGGCCAGGTCAAGGGGGCAACCCAGTCCGACGATTTCATTCGTTCAATAATTCCATTAGCCACTAGTTTTTGAATTTCAATTATGTCCTCCTCTTTTATACCAAGTGGAATATTTCTAACCTTGTAGATGCAAGGAACTGCATTTCTTTTTAAATTATCTCATGCGAAAAACCCTTGATTTCACCAACACTGCCAGAAAAAACCTTAGGAAATGTGGACGTTAAATCTTCCATCATTTCCCCATCATCCAACTTCACACTCAAAACAGGGTCACCACAATTGGGATCTAAACGTATTCCAGTTCCCCTTGATCCCACCATCCTAAAACGCAAGGACCAGAGAGGGAGACTATAGTTTGCATACTGCTTGTCTACCCTTGAATTCAAACATAAGTTTGCGAAAGCCTAACCGTTCAATAGGTTCACCCGTATAGCTTACTGGGTGTATATCAGGGCTTTCCAATTCAGAGCCTATTGCAGAGCAGAGTAAGTTTTCCCATCTGTCTCTGTTAACTATAGAATAAGGGGAACCAGAGACCGCCATTAGGGAGACTTGACCACCTCCGACCATGACCTCGCAAACTGTTTTTTCCTATGCTTAACACCAGTCGCATTTTCCTCCCTTTCATGGAGACAACATATAATATTATCATCATTATTAGGGACACAATTCTGTTCTTCTTGTTCACATTACTCTACAACGCATTTCACAGACTTCGACTTATGGCACATGCGTACAAAGTGAACAGACATTTTACAATATGCACATTTCTGTTCTAAGGCTGGACATTTCCTACCATTCGCTAGATGAGAAGAACACTTTCCTTTGACAGAAATTGTATCAGTGGATTTTTCCGTAGTCTTTTCTATACCAACAGGTCTATCATTTTTTTTTTAATTTGTCGCTGGAACGTGAAACATTAGTTTTGATGACTTTTACACTGTCTTCACTGCTAACAAGCTTGCTTTTAGCAATGACAGTTTTGGCACACCTAGATGTTAGTACTGCTTTGCTGATGATGGCACTGATTTCTCGTAAGGTAGCATCTCCATTAATCCATAGTTTATCTTGAAGATTTTGATTATTACAGTGCATAACCAACTGATTGTGAATTAATTCCTCCTCAATTATACCAAATTTGCACGACAATGCAAGTCTTCTAAGAGAAGCAATATAATCTTCAACTTTTTCATACGGCTCTTGTTTCCTGTGGTAAAAATTAAATCTATGCACAGTTTTGCAAACGATGGGTGCAAAGTATACATTTGAATCTGCGATTGCTTGGGTGTAAACATTAACCTCGCTTCCTGCTGAGGATTTCTTTTCAATGCGGTTGTAACTCTTAAACCTCCAGGTCCCAAACAATGTAGAAGAATTTTTTTTTTCCCTTTGACTCGAAACTTCACAATCCTGGACCATAAATGGTTGAGGAGAAGGTAAGTTCTTAGTAGCCGTAGCCATACTGACTGATTCAGTTGAATAATAAAGTGCAATTTAAATTTAAATGCAGAATGCACCATGATTTAAAACAAGACAAAATGAATATCCTCTGAACCAAAATATACGAATAGCCATACACAAGAAGTATTCTTCCTAGGTTTATTCTTTACTTAAACCCTCTTCAGACAGCAAGAAGAAGTAGACACCACCATCAGCAGGAAGCGCTTCCTCTGCAATGCCCCCACATTCTGAACATTCCCATGACATCAAATAGAACACAGAGAGCGTCTCAATCAGCGCCCGAGACTAATACACAACACTTAATAATAATAATAATAAAACATTTATTAAGCGCATGGCTGCACAGCTGTGTATCCCCGCGCTGATTGCTGAAAAAAACTCACAGAGACTCAAGTCAAGGGAAATGATTGGTAGATTTATTGAGGGAAGAGGTGGGTTTTCAAGTTAGCTCTGAAAAGGGTTTCAGAGGGTTCCATTCTTAAATGAATCGGGAGAGCATTCCAGTGTTTCACTCCTAGATAACAAAAGGAGCGGCCACCAATTTTTGCTCTGTGGACGCGGGGGAGTTTGAACAGGGACATTCCTGAGGACCTAAGGTCACGGGTAGGGCGGTGAATGGTCATGAGGCTTCTTAAGTAGGTGGGACCCTTGTTGTGGGCTATCCTGTGGGCATAGCAGAGGCTCTTGAATTTTATTCTCTCCTTTACGGGGAGCCAATGCAGTTTGGACAATGCTGTCTTGGCAGAAGTTCTTTTGGGAAGGCCTAATACCAAACGGGCTGCCGCATTTTGTACACATTGCAGCTGGTGAAGATGTTTTTGGTTGATGCCTAGAAGGAGGGCGTTCCCATAGTCCAGGTGAGGTGTAATAAGTGCATGCACGATGGTTTTTCTGGCTTTGATAGGAATCAGGTCAATGATTTTTCTAAGAATTCTTAATGTGCCGATGCATTTACCAATGATCTTGTTAACTTGGGATTTTCCTGATAGATCCGAGTCGATCATAATCCCACGGTTCTTGACTTTCTCGACAGGTCGAGGGCATTCGCCAAGAGATGTGGGCCACCACGCTTGGGACCATAGAGAGGTTTTGTTCCCTATCACTAACACCTCTGTTTTGTCTCCGTTAAGCCGGGGGCAATTACTGTCCATCCACACGGCAACAGCAGCCATGCACTCCGAGAAGTTGGAGGCATGCTTCTCGGTATCAGGAGTAAGCTTAAACATAAGCTGAGTGTCATCGGCGTAGCTGACGATACCAACCCCAAAGTTCTCTATGATCTGAGCCAGGGGTTCCATATAGATGTTGAATAATGTAGGGCTCAAGCTAGAGCCCTGTGGAACCCCATAGCTCACGGCCCGAGAAGATGATTTAAAGGGCGGGCAATGAAGCTGGAAAGTTCTATTGGTGAGGAAAGATTTAATCCACGCCAATGCACAGTCTTTAACTCCGATATCTGAAAGACGGGACAGCAGCGTGGCATGTAGCACCGTATCGAAAGCAGCACTTAAGTCAAGCATGACCAACGCTGCTGTTTCACCCTCGTCCACCATCTTGCGGATATATTCCGTGGAATACAAGACAGCTGTCTCCGTGGAGTAATTTGGTCTGAAACCGGATTGAGTGGGGTGAAGAATGTTTTCTTCCTCTAAAAACGCCATTAGTTGGGTGTTAACTATTTTTTCTATTATTTTGGCGCATTGAGGCAATAGAGATATTGGTCTGAGATTTTGGAATTGGGTGATCGGAACGTTAGGTTTTTTTTTCAGGGGAATGACCTGGGCGTTTTTCCAAGCCTCCGGGACATGGCATTCTTTGAAAGAGAGGGTAATGAGTTGGCTTATTTGATCCATAAGGGTATTGTTCATGATGTCTTTGCAATTATCTAACGGACACACATCATTAGGGGAGCCAGAGTGGATGCTGTTAATTATGCTGGACAGTTTTTCTTTGTCGGGAGTATGAAAATGGGTAAGAGTGGTTTTATGAAGAGGGGGTATTGTCTTACCAGATGTGGGGGGAGTGGAGAAAGTGGCATGAATTTTCTCTACTTTATTGACAAAGAAGTCTGCAATTTTTTCGCATAACTCATTAGAATACTTCACAATATTATTTACGCATTGTACTCTCGCTGTTGTAGTGTATTGCATTCTTGGAAATGTTTTGTGTTTGGCTCGAGCTGAGCGCCCTGGCTCAGCTTCATTATGTGTAATAATGTTTTTGTTATTGTTTGAACCTGTTCTTCCACAAGAACGGTTAGGGTTGCGAGCAGGGATCCCGTTAGAGCGACAGGATGATGTAAGGATCCCGGCTGGCAGGGCGCGTTGTGTCGTTGGCTTCACTATGAGAAAATAAGCATTACCTTCTACTTCCATCCTGCTGTGTCAGCACCGAAGTGGAGTCCGCCACGGCGAAGGCGTTAACACGTAAAGGGTCTTTCAGAGACCTGTGATGTACTCGGGTGCGGCTGAGTGTGTGCCCGGGACACTGTCTAGTGTGTGTGTGTCTTCTGGGCTTCGTCTGTCCTTTTGTTCTTGCTTGTACTGCCCTAGCCCTTGGCAGAGCTCATGTGATCACTAAAAAGATCGTTCTGAAGCGGTACTGAGAGAGGGGCTACGGCTCCAGCCAGATGTTCGTCTTTTTCAGGGCCATCTGATTGGTCAGTGTGTGTGTGAGCTCATGAAGTAGTTCCATTCTTCCTAATTGATAGAGACATTGATCACGCAAACTCTGTGTCTGAAACTGGAGGAAGGTGCTTTACATTATACAACCCATGACAAATACAGCGGGAAGAGGCTTTGCGTGGTAGAACACCACGACAAATACAGCAGGACGGGGCTTTGCGAGGTATAAACCATGGCAAATACAGCTGGAAGGGACTTTGTGTGGTAGAAGACCACGACAAATACAGCTGGAAGGGACTTTGCGTGGTAGAAGACCACGACAAATACAGCTGGAAGGGACTTTGCGTGGTAGAAGACCACGACAAATACAGCTGGAAGGGACTTTGCGTAGTAGAAGACCACGACAAATACAGCTGGAAGGGACTATGCGTGGTATAAACCATGGCAAATACAGCTGGAAGGGACTTTGCGTGGTAGAAGACCACGACAAATACAGCTGGAAGGGACTTTGCGTGGTAGAAGACCACGACAAATACAGCTGGAAGGGACTTTGCGTGGTATAAACCATGGCAAATACAGCTGGAAGGGACTTTGCGTGGTAGAAGACCACGACAAATACAGCTGGAAGGGACTTTGCGTGGTAGAAGACCACGACAAATACAGCTGGAAGGGACTTTGCGTAGTAGAAGACCACGACAAAAATAGCAGGACGGGGCTTTGCGTGGTATAAACCATGACAAATACAGCTGGAAGGGACTTTGCGTAGTAGAAGACCACAACAAATACAGCAGGACGGGGCTTTGCGAGTATAAACCACAACAAATACAGCTGGAAGGGACTTTGCGTGGTAGAAGACCACGACAAATACAGCTGGAAGGGACTTTGCGTGGTATAAACCATGGCAAATACAGCTGGAAGGGACTTTGCGTGGTAGAAGACCACGACAAATACAGCTGGAAGGGACTTTGCGTGGTAGAAGACCACGACAAATACAGCTGGAAGGGACTTTGCGTGGTAGAAGACCACGACAAATACAGCTGGAAGGGACTTTGCGTGGTAGAAGACCACGACAAAAATAGCAGGACGGGGCTTTGCGTGGTATAAACCATGACAAATACAGCTGGAAGGGACTTTGCGTAGTAGAAGACCACAACAAATACAGCAGGACGGGGCTTTGCGAGTATAAACCACAACAAATACAGCAGGACGGGGCTTTGCAAGGTATAAACCACAACAAATACAGCAGGAAGGGGCTTTGCGAGTATAAACCACAACAAATACAGCAGGACGGGGCTTTGCGAGGTATAAACCACAACAAATACAGCAGGAAGGGGCTTTGCGAGTATAAACCACAACAAATACAGCAGGATGGGGCTTTGCGAGGTATAAACCACAACAAATACAGCAGGAAGGGGCTTTGCGAGTATAAACCACCACAAATACAGCAGGACGGGGCTTTGCGAGGTATAAACCACAACAAATACAGCAGGAAGGGGCTTTGCGAGTATAAACCACAACAAATACAGCAGGACGGGGCTTTGCGAGGTATAAACCATGGCAAATACAGCTGGAAGGGACTTTGCGTGGTAGAAGACCACGACAAATACAGCTGGAAGGGACTTTGCATGGTAGAAGACCACGACAAATACAGCTGGAAGGGACTTTGCGTGGTAGAAGACCACGACAAATACAGCTGGAAGGGACTTTGCGTAGTAGAAGACCACGACAAATACAGCTGGAAGGGACTTTGCGTGGTATAAACCATGGCAAATACAGCTGGAAGGGACTTTGCGTGGTAGAAGACCACGACAAATACAGCTGGAAGGGACTTTGCGTGGTAGAAGACCACGACAAATACAGCTGGAAGGGACTTTGCGTGGCATAAACCATGGCAAATACAGCTGGAAGGGACTTTGCGTGGTAGAAGACCACGACAAATACAGCTGGAAGGGACTTTGCGTGGTAGAAGACCACGACAAATACAGCTGGAAGGGACTTTGCGTAGTAGAAGACCACGACAAATACAGCTGGAAGGGACTTTGCGTGGTAGAAGACCACGACAAATACAGCTGGAAGGGACTTTACGTGGTAGAAGACCACGACAAATATAGCAGGACGGGGCTTTGCGTGGTATAAACCATGACAAATACAGCTGGAAGGGACTTTGCGTAGTAGAAGACCACAACAAATACAGCAGGACGGGGCTTTGCGAGTATAAACCACAACAAATACAGCAGGACGGGGCTTTGCGAGGTATAAACCACAACAAATACAGCAGGAAGGGGCTTTGCGAGTATAAACCACAACAAATACAGCAGGACGGGGCTTTGCGAGGTATAAACCACAACAAATACAGCAGGAAGGGGCTTTGCGAGTATAAACCACAACAAATACAGCAGGACGGGGCTTTGCGAGGTATAAACCACAACAAATACAGCAGGAAGGGGCTTTGCGAGTATAAACCACAACAAATACAGCAGGACGGGGCTTTGCGAGGTATAAACCACAACAAATACAGCAGGAAGGGGCTTTGCGAGTATAAACCACAACAAATACAGCAGGACGGGGCTTTGCGAGTATAAACCACAACAAATACAGCAGGACGGGGCTTTGCGTGTATAAACCACAACAAATACAGCAGGACGGGGCATTGCGAGTATAAACCACAACAAATACAGCAGGACGGGGCTTTGCGTGTATAAACCACGACAAATACAGCAGGACGGGGCTTTGCGAGTATAAACCACAACAAATACAGCAGGACGGGGCTTTGCGAGTATAAACCACAACAAATACAGCAGGACGGGGCTTTGCGAGGTATAAACCACGACAAATACAGCAGGACGGGGCTTTGCGTGTATAAACCACAACAAATACAGCAGGACGGGGCTTTGCGAGTATAAACCACAACAAATACAGCAGGACGGGGCTTTGCGAGTATAAACCACAACAAATACAGCAGGACGGGGCTTTACGAGGTATAAACCACAATAAATATAGCAGGAAGGGGCTTTGCGAGTATAAACCACAACAAATACAGCAGGACGGGGCTTTGCGAGTATAAACCACAACAAATACAGCAGGACGGGGATTTGCGAGTATAAACCACAACAAATACAGCAGGACGGGGCTTTGCGTGTATAAACCACGACAAATACAGCAGGACGGGGCTTTGCGTGTATAAACCACGACAAATACAGCAGGACTGATGCTGCTGTACATTATTTAACACAGAGAGACAGTCTCAAACAGTAGGACCAGGGAGATCACCGTGTGCCTTTGAATTTTATGTTTATGATTTAGGTGAATATCAATAAATGTATTTTTTCTGGTTGGCTAGAGACTGCTTTAGCAGGTGCCTGACCTCATGGTCAGCCATTGTGTTTTTCTGCTTCTTAAATATTTTCTTTGCAGTGCATGGACAGTGACCTGTCTGATCTGGACTAGACCTGTATTGATTTAACAGAGTTATATTCACCTAACGCTATTAAAAGAAACATCTTTGTTAATTATTACAAATTGTTGCTGATGTCTCAGAGGGAACAGTGTTTAGGCTACTAGCAAAACGACTTATTGAACTGGCAGTGAGTCTACTGCTGCTGGTGCTAGTAAGTCCATTATTACCACTTTCAGTGTCCGACAAACACTAGTTTTACTGTTTGTTGTGCGCATGAGTTTAAGGGCCATTGCTAGACGGAACCCCATAAGCTTGAGCTGTTCTTTTGGGTGGAATTCATTATTTGAGGAGGTATGTTGAGGGTGTAATTCTAGAGCCATCAACCAATCAAACAATCAATCATATCATCTGTAAAGCGCACTACTCACCCATGAGGGTCTCAAGGCACTGGAGTGGGGAATGCTGCTACTGCTCGAAAAGCCAGCTCTTGAGGAGTTTCTGAAGGTCAGCAGGTTTGGGTCTGCCGTAGGTGGATGGGGAGGGTGTTCCAGGTCTTGGCGACGAGGTGGGAGAACGATCTGCCGCCGAGGTCGCTCTTCGGAAGTGGGGGACTGTAGCGAGGGCGAGGTCGGAGGAGCGGAGCTGGCGGGTGGGGGTGTAGAAGCTGAGTCATCTGTTGAGGTACGTTGGTCCGGTGATGTATAGTGCTTTGTGTGAGGAGCCATACAGGGAATTGTTGCTTGTGCTCCTAAGAGACAAACCAGGTGCCATAACTCTTCCATGGTAGTGGCATAGATGATGGTGGTGGTGGCGGTAGCGAAGTTTAAGGAGGCGCTGCATTGGCGCCCAGTGACGTGAAAAGATTCTTCACACAATCCCAAACTAATCAGATAGTTGTAGTTGAAGTTAAAAACATTTATAGAGCGCACTAACACCTAGTTGTAGCTAATCACACCACCTCACTGCCAACCCCACACATGACCTCATCTTTCAATCCTTCAACGAGCGCCCCGATGTGTGTCTGGTTGTGAATCACTAAAGTTTTCTGATGTAACTGCAAGGTGGCATGCTTGGAGTAAAGACAACACACACATACAAAAAGTAATTAAAGTAATCTTTCAATATGGGGTGAGTTTAAAAGCAGTAACACCAGCAATACATTCTGTCTAAAAGCTGTAATTTTGCTTTAATAGAGGGAGTGTGCAGCAGTTGGGGACAGGTTGTCCAGGGTTTCTTGGGGTCACCGCGAAGTGCTCTGTTTTTGCATCCATGTCCTCACAGACCCTGTCCAGCAAATGCTAGCACCTCTTCAGTGGACCTTTAAATGTAATTATGTCTTCTGTCTATCCATTAGCACAGGAACATCTGATTGGTTTTATGTGATGATAAATGTCAAGCTCACACCAGGGTGGTCTTTAATGAGCTGATGGACTTTTCGGATGCCTCAGGCTGGCCTTTGTAGCCTGGCATGGGCAGGTTGATGTGAGGAGAGCAGTGTTCCACTCTTAGCTGCAAGAAAAGAAACTCTTATAAGACACAGAAAGAAACCATGGGTTCATCTGTGCTGAGGAGCGAGGGCATGGTCTTCATGGAGAATTAGACCCGTCTGGAAGAAGATCTGGAGATTGTTGGGCAAGCTTTGTTGATGCCTATGAAGAATATCCCTAAGACCAGGACAGGACCAATCCTGGTTTGTGGCTGTATGGCATGGCATGGAGGGTGGCATATGAAACAGCAGCAAAGCCTTGGCAGGGCGAGGGAAAGGCTAGCCAGGATAGTGGTCACGTTGCTTCAGACAAGTCCAGCTCCTTCTATAGAGCGGTGCGGGGACACCTGTAAGGGGCAGAAGCTAAAGATGATCTTCACAGTGTGCACAGAACCTCCATTGTGCATCTCATCCAATGTGTGCTTCTAGAAGACACCCCGAATACTCAATGATTCTCCATGTACACAACAAGTAATGAGCACAATCGCACAACACACATGAGGAAGGGAAGAGTCCCAGTTATGGAAGATTGTACAAATGTCAACAGCACCCTCAGTGGACATCTCTATCCCAGGAGCACAAAGCGTCATTGTTGTTGTCTCTTCGCAGAGGAGGCTAGAATGCAGAGAACAGAAGCCATGCGCGATTGTCAACTTTCCAAGGTGGACTTTGGTCAAAGAATAGAGGCTCCAGGCGGGTTCTAAGAGAGAGGAAGAGGTGTGGTTCACTTGCATTGTCAGTCGAGTGGCTCAATGGAAGACAGCCTTGAATGGTGCAAGGGGCGATCGTTGAAGGTGAGTCTTGGTCGGGTTAACTAAGGTAGACCCTGTACATCCAGGATTCACTGGTATATTGAATGGTATATGAGAGCTTAGGTGCCTCTCTCTTCTGAGGGACTAAGGTGTAGAGTGGACAGGGCCTCCTTCAAAGAGTTGAGGGCAGTTCTTGCTTATAGAATCACTAAAAAGCTGCATGATGATTTATGGTCGAATTTGGGGAATTTATAGTGGAGGATGACAGGGGGTGCTGCCTGGTGATAGTTTCAATCATTTTGGTTGAGTGAGAGTGCTGGGGGATACATAGGAAACGGCCCTCGATATTGCTGAATTGTGAGGAATTGCAGTAGAAGAGGAAAGAGGAAAGAGGAGAGAACCATAGGAGTTTGTTATGGCTTAGTCTTCAATAAAGCCTGCAGTGGTTGTGTCATCTATATGAATTAGACTCTTAGAGGTGAAGATATTCTGCCAGGCTGGAAAAATGGCCCTCTACATGACTCTGGAAAGCAAGCCACCCTGTCCAGCGTGCAATGTTTTGAACCGCCCACCTCAATACATATGACAATCAGGCCTGTGGTCTATGGTCTATCTTGACGAGGAATGTCCCCCAGAGCGGACTCTGAGGTTGGAGGGTGCACCGCGTGCACTATCCTTGCAAAAGGTTGCAGACTGTCCCCTTCCTGGGCTGTAGAGGACAGACAGTGATGCAGATTTTAGTAAGTCAGGCAGGCCTTTTTACTCACCGCTTGCTAGGGGGAGGGTCTACCTGCATCTCCCACATTTTACAATTCTCTGGCAATCCCTAAAACCTGGTCCTCCGCCCATCCATGTGCAAGATAAGTAGTGCCTATGCGTACCCTTAACAGGTGCACATGAAGTATGCGTGGTACACACTGGCTTCCATTTTTAATGTGTACAAATCCTATGGTACCTAAGGTAGAGGAAGAGGGAGAGAGACAAATAGCTCATGTAATTTGGAGCGAGCCTTCAGAAATCTCAAGCATCTTTGTAGTTGGCCAGACTGAAGAGTGTTAGGCGAGTAGATGATGAGCTCCTTTGATGGCAGTCCCTTTGCTCTTTCCTTGTCTTCTTTTACCTGAGAGAGTGACTTATGATGGTAACAGGTAGCTGAGATGGGCAGCCACCCTTATAGCCAAGCTTTAGGTTTCCTCTGAGTGGAACCTCTCAGCTCTACCCCATCTCCCTGCTCCATCGTTTGATTGACTGTGACTTGGTCAGTCTGCGTGGAAATGATATTACATAACCTTCCTGAACTGGTAACAGAACTAAACAGCAGGATTGCACAGAGCAAGGCTGCAACTGGGGTGAGACCAAATCTTCCAATCAGTGTGTGTCAGGGTGTCCTTACTAGAGGCCTGGAGTCTCACACCAGCAGCAAGAGTGAGAATCAAGGACTGGGATACTGACCACCAAGTCCCGTTGACTGGTTCAGCAGCAGAAGCTGGGGACAATCTGAGTAGCCTCAGACTGCCTGGAGTTGGGCCTGCACCCACCTCATAGGAAGAGAGCAGACCGACTGCTCAGAAGGGGCATTGGAGGAGGCTCTGCTGAATGAAGATGCTGCTCAGAAGAAGCAATGACCGCAAGGGTTCAGCTGTTGCACGCCTGCAGCACTGCTACAACATGACACTGCACCCAAGCATGTCTATCTTCTTTGTAATTTTTATTGAATATTGTGTATTCTATATGTGTATTTAGGTCATATTGTGTTCACAAGATATTATGTGCAGTCTTTATATTTTTTTTGTTTGTATTGCTAACCTTTTTTCTCCTTTGTCGATGTGTATAATGTAATTCATTGTTCCTCATCTACACTTTTGTGGGGCTCTTTTCATGTTGAAATATTTATCATATTTTTATATCTGAAAATGAAGGGATTTACATGAAATCTTTGATAATACATTTTGACAATTAATTGGTCTGTGGGATGTGTATATTTTTGGATGTATTACCCTGTGTAAACAGCAAAATTAGGGAGAAGTTTTTGTTGTTTCTCACTGTACTCAAGCAAGGCAGAGACTGTCTGGTATGGGGCTTGGACATGTCTCCACAGCAGTGTTCACAGTGACAAGCTGAGATCAAGTTTGACCAGAAACTCAACCGGAAGTGAGTTCTATAGAAGGAGTATCACCAAGAAATGCTGCTATTACAAGCCTGACACGGGTGGACTCTCCAGAATCTAAAAGTGCCAGGAGAAAGTTAAGACCATCCTGAAGAAGGCCACTGCGGCAACAAGAGGTGGGCGAATGTTTGTTTGGGTCGAGTCGTGTGAAGGTGGCCCAGAGTCAGACTCAAGAAGCAACCCCATGGCCTTGCGCTCCACCTCCGGCACTGCTGTTACCTATGAGAAGGTTGGAGGTGCTGGGACTCATCGCATGCTTCATCAGCTGGGCCAGGGTTGGAGCCTCACCCTGCAGTGAGCTGCGGGCCTCAATGACCTGGATCCCGGTCGCTGCTACCGACAGCGATGCAGCAAGCACAGCCTGCCAAGGTGACGGCACAAACCTATCCAGACAGCAGCCACTGTGCCCTTCACCCCTGAAGAAGTGGATAGTGCTTGGAAGGGAACAATCAGTGACTGCCTGTGAGCTACAAGAAGGATCAGTCCCTGAACCTGATACCACTGAGATCCCACCCTCACAAGGCTACCGGCCAGGAAATGCTTCTTTCAGACACTGTCCCTGTAATCCCAGTGGAAACCTTTCCCATTAGCACCCAGGACTTTGGCATTTACCTGCAGTAATTCAAGTTGTAATTGGATATTTGCAATTAAGCATTTGTCTTTTCTTGAACCAGAGTGCCGTCTGAAAAACTATTTATGGAGTGTTATTTACTGTTTGTTGAGTTCTGAGTCTCTTACCCTACACCACGTCCCTGAATAAGTTAGGGGCCTGCTTTATATTGGATATCTCGTCCGCTGAAGTATAAATCCCATAGGATATAATTTAATTTATATTCCGGCGGACAGGCTATCTGTCACCATTGTGATGGAGTAACCCGTCCGCTGAGATCTCAAACAGGCCCTTAAGGCTTCCTGCCACACACCCCAGAGAGTCAAGTGCTGAAGGGGTGTCCTTGATGCTCAGTGTTGGGTCATAGTGCGGTTAAACACCGGGACACCAGGGATATTTTTGCCCTGAATCTCACGACCTGAGTCCAGTCACCCTTAACTGCCCTTGGACTGCTGAACAAGTGATCACTCGTGGAAATCATGTTCTCCGCGGGACACTGTACCTTATTTTTATATTTACCTTTTTTATTTGATTTTTGTTCCAGTCCAACTTGGGAGTGTGCAAGTAATGCGGGGTAAGGTTTGTCATTTCATCCTTCTTGTGTGGACTTAGGGGTTTGTATCCTAGATATGAACCTGCTGTTTGATGTTCTGCCATCAGGACTCGCAGTTGTGGCATAAAGTGACATAAGGCTTGTGGCATTAGGATTATTGCAGTAAAATCCTGCGTGCTCTATGTTAATCCCTGCTGTCCCTGACATATTGAGGCAGAGCTAAATTAGGCTTTAATATTCACATGCCCTGCATGATATTGCAGAAGGTACAGAAGGTTGTGGACACCAGCCAAAGGTCTTTGCATCTGTGCATTATTAATCTGATCACTGAACATGAAGCCCACGTCCTGGAGCTCACAGAAGCCTGGTTTGCAGACAACTTGGTTGCCATTCACAACAAGGCTCCCACTGGGCCGAAACATATCCATGAAAAGAGAATTAGAGCAGATAAGGAGGACCGATGCTATCACGCCCCAGTGGATACACCCTCACATGGATCCGAGACACATCCTATATTCAAGGGGGTCGCCAGGCTCTCCATAGGCGTGGATAACACCAAGGGCCACATTTATGGCATTTTGGGATAGGGCTTGCTAAGCTGCCTGACACAAAGTGAAATGGCAGGACGGCACCGTATTTAAGCAATACAGTGCCTTCCTGTCCTTCCCCCATGCGCTTGCACCGTTTCTGTAGCCTAGCACCAACGTAGTGACCCTTGCACCACGGTGCAAGGCTGCCTCCGTTGCATGTGATGATGCACCTTCCTGCACAAAAACAATCCTATGAGGCTCTTTCCTCTTCGTATTTGTGCTGAAGTATGCAGCACACATGGAAAGAGGAAAAAACTAGGAGAAACTAACATTTTTCTCCTCATTACCCCTTTCCTCAGGAGGCATAGAGATAGGGCGCTTCCCCAGGTTCACATCACTTTGTAAATCTGGGGCAGCATCTAAATCCATGGGTGTCGCGTTGGAAAGCCCACCGCTACGCCCATAGAACGCCTCCCTTGCGCAGAGTGAAGTGGCATAGGGATTTGTGCTGTGTCACCCTACTCATGATTAATGAGGCCTCTTAAAACCACCCCAGGTGGCTTTATGTGGCTATATAAATCTTTGAGAGCTGTGCGTGATGCATGTACCACTTAACGTGGTGCAACAGTGACACAGGGCTCTCATAAATAAGCCCCCCAAGTCTTACTGCAGTGCAGTGCTCGATTGCACTTTAATATGCAAAACTCACTCGTACAACACTGTTTAGCGAGCCTTACATCCACAAAAAGTGCCATAAAAAGTGTACGAAATAAGATAATGCACCTTATTCATTAACGTCCAGAGAACAGAAGACTCTTCCCAACTAATAGACAACCTGGACTTAGTTCTTGTTCTTTCTCAACTTTAATGCAAAATGCATAGAAAGATCACGCCCACCTGTAGAGGACCCCCTTTTCACATTTAAGACCTACTGACTGGTATACAGGAGAACGCTTGCTCCTTGGCATGGAAATTGAAGCAAGGACAGCAAACACGACTGCCCTACTACAGATAGGGCGTACAGACCTTGTTTGCACCATGGAGCAACTTTAAAGAGGTGTGCCAGGCACAAACTGGGACATTTATGCCCTGTTGCATTGCCACCTGTTGCAAATAAAGGTGCAGTACAACTTCCACGCCAGACCTCTCCTGGTGGCAACACATTCAGTGAAATATGAAGCAGCTGTTAACAAGCCACTCTGTGTTTCACAGTGCTGGGGCAGAGGCAAAATGATTCCCTCATTTGCATGGGGCCACAACCCCATGCAAATTAGGGAAAACCCCCTTAAGATTGTGCTTGCTCTATATTACTCCAGTGCTATCAGTTTTACTGAAGTGTCTGCACAAACTGCAGTCCCTTCTGTAAGACCATAGCGCCTTGGGTATGCTTAGCGGGCACACATGTCCGTTGAGCCACAGAGGCAATCTGTGTAATACAGGCCTAGTTGCAGTTATGCTGTTCATGGGATTTGGAACGCATCCTTCATGCCCATCCCTTCTTCAGCACCTCCACAGGGTTTAAGCTTTGGACTGCCAGCTTGCCATGAAGAATCCCTACTCGCACCCCTTCACACACCGTCTCTTCCCCCGCTCCCTTGGCTGCCGAAACCTCCCAGTGATCCTCACCTCATCACCCTTCCTACTCCAGAGTAAGTCTGGAGCGCTCCTATGGGGAGGTAAACCACTCTGTTAGAAGAGTATCCGTCCTCGCTCCACCCACCGCTCCTCCCCTAAAACTTTACTATCAAAACTCAGCATTAAACCACTAATACTTAGAATATGAACAAAGGACACAAAGTGTGCACAATGTTAATCAAATCATTGAACCAACAAGACCTACTTAAGTTATATCCAACTACACCAGTTCATGATCTACACCGACCACTAACGATTCCTCCTGATGTATGATCTGCTAGACCTCGACTACACCAGTTCATGATCTACTCCTACCACAAAGGTTCCCTTCTGATGTATGATCTGCTAGACCTCAACTACAACAGTTCATGATCTACTCCTACCACCAAGGTTCCCTTCTGATGTATGATCTGCTAGACCTCAACTACACCAGTTCATGATCTACTCCTACCACCAAGGTTCCCTTCTGATGTATGATCTGTTTGACCTCAACTACAACAGTTCTTGATCTACTCCTACCACCAAGGTTTCCTTCTGATGTATGATCTGCTAGACCTCAACTACACCAGTTCATGATCTACTCCTACCACTAAGGATCCCTTCTGATGTATGATCTGCTAGACCTCAACTACACCCGTTCTTGATCTACTCCTACCACTAATGATCCCTTCTGATGTATGATCTGCTAGACCTCAACTACACCAGTTCTTGATCTACTCCTACCACTAATGATCACTTCTGATGTATGATCTGCTAGACCTCAACTACACCAGTTCATGATCTACTCCTACCACTAAGGATCCCACCTGATGTATGATCTCAACTACACCAATTCATGATCTATTCAGACCGCTAAGGATCCCTCCTGATGTATGACCTCAACTACACCAGTTCATGATCTACTCCTACCACCAAGGTTCCCTTCTGATGTATGATCTGCTAGACCTCAACTACAACAGTTCTTGATCTACTCCTACCACCAAGGTTTCCTTCTGATGTATGATCTGCTAGACCTCAACTACACAAGTTCTTGATCTACTCCTACCACTAATGATCACTTCTGATGTATGATCTGCTAGACCTCAACTACACCAGTTCTTGATCTACTCCTACCACTAATGATCCCTAATGATGTCTGATCTGCTAGACCTCAACTATACCAGTTCTTTATCTACTCCTACCACTAAGTAGCCTCCTGATGTATGATCTGCTAGACCTCAACTACACCAGTTCATGACCTACTCCTACCACTATGGATCCCTCCTGATGTATGATCTGCTAGACCTCAACTACACCAGTTCTTTATCTACTCCTACCACTAAGATGCCTTCTGATGTATGATCTGCTAGACCTCAACTACACCAGTTCATGACCTACTCCTACCACTATGGATCCCTCCTGATGTATGATCTGCTAGACCTCAACTACACCAGTTCTTGATCTACTCCTACCACTATGAATCCCTCCTGATGTATGATCTGCTAGACCTCAACTACACCAGTTTATGATCTACTCCTACCACTAATGATCCCTTCTGATGTATGATCTGCTAGACCTCAACTACACCAGTTCTTGATCTACTCCTACCACTATGAATCCCTCCTGATGTATGATCTGCTAGACCTCAACTACACCAGTTCATGATCTACTCCTACCACTAAGGATCCCTTCTGATGTATGATCTGCTAGACCTCAACTACACCAGTTCTTGATCTACTCCTACCACTAATGATCCCTTCTGATGTATGATCTGCTAGACCTCAACTACACCAGTTCTTTATCTACTCCTACCACTAAGATGCCTTCTGATGTATGATCTGCTAGACCTCAACTACACCAGTTCATGACCTACTCCTACCACTATGGATCCCTCCTGATGTATGATCTGCTAGACCTCAACTACACCAGTTCTTGATCTACTCCTACCACTATGAATCCCTCCTGATGTATGATCTGCTAGACCTCAACTACACCAGTTCATGATCTACTCCTACCACTAATGATCCCTTCTGATGTATGATCTGCTAGACCTCAACTACACCAGTTCTTGATCTACTCCTACCACTATGAATCCCTCCTGATGTATGATCTGCTAGACCTCAACTACACCAGTTCATGATCTACTCCTACCACTAATGATCCCTCCTGATGTATTATCTGCTAGACCTCAACTACACCAGTTCATGATCTACTCCTACCACTAATGATCCCTTCTGATGTATGATCTGCTAGACCTCAACTACACCAGTTCATGATCTACTCCTACCACCAAGGTTCCCTTCTGATGTATGATCTGCTAGACCTCAACTACAACAGTTCTTGATCTACTCCTACCACCAAGGTTTCCTTCTGATGTATGACCTGCTAGACCTCAACTACACCAGTTCTTGATCTACTCCTACCACTAATGATCCCTACTGATGTCTGATCTGCTAGACCTCAACTATACCAGTTCTTTATCTACTCCTACCACTAAGTAGCCTCCTGATGTATGATCTGCTAGACCTCAACTACACCGGTTCATGACCTACTCCTACCACTAAGGATCCCTCCTGATGTATGATCTGCTAGACCTAAACTACACCAGTGCTTGATCTACTCCTACCACTAATGATCCCTTCTAATGTATGATCTGCTAGACCTAAACTACACCAGTGCTTGCTCTACTCCTACCACTAATGATCCCTTCTGATGTATGATCTGCTAGACCTAAACTACACCAGTGCTTGATCTACTCCTACCACTAATGATCCCTACTGATGTATGATCTGCTAGACCTCAACTACACCAGTTCTTTATCTACTCCTACCACTAAGATGCCTTCTGATGTATGATCTGCTAGACCTCAACTACACCAGTTCATGACCTACTCCTACCACTATGGATCCCTCCTGATGTATGATCTGCTAGACCTCAACTACACCAGTTCTTGATCTACTCCTACCACTATGAATCCCTCCTGATGTATGATCTGCTAGACCTCAACTACACCAGTTCATGATCTACTCCTACCACTAATGATCCCTTCTGATGTATGATCTGCTAGACCTCAACTACACCAGTTCTTGATCTACTCCTACCACTATGAATCCCTCCTGATGTATGATCTGCTAGACCTCAACTACACCAGTTCATGATCTACTCCTACCACTAAGGATCCCTTCTGATGTATGATCTGCTAGACCTCAACTACACCAGTTCTTGATCTACTCCTACCACTAATGATCCCTTCTGATGTATGATCTGCTAGACCTCAACTACACCAGTTCTTTATCTACTCCTACCAGTAAGATGCCTTCTGATGTATGATCTGCTAGACCTCAACTACACCAGTTCATGACCTACTCCTACCACTATGGATCCCTCCTGATGTATGATCTGCTAGACCTCAACTACACCAGTTCTTGATCTACTCCTACCACTATGAATCCCTCCTGATGTATGATCTGCTAGACCTCAACTACACCAGTTCATGATCTACTCCTACCACTAATGATCCCTTCTGATGTATGATCTGCTAGACCTCAACTACACCAGTTCTTGATCTACTCCTACCACTATGAATCCCTCCTGATGTATGATCTGCTAGACCTCAACTACACCAGTTCATGATCTACTCCTACCACTAATGATCCCTCCTGATGTATTATCTGCTAGACCTCAACTACACCAGTTCATGATCTACTCCTACCACTAATGATCCCTTCTGATGTATGATCTGCTAGACCTCAACTACACCAGTTCTTGATCTACTCCTACCACTAATGATCACTTCTGATGTATGATCTGCTAGACCTCAACTACACCAGTTCTTGATCTACTCCTACCACTAATGATCCCTTCTGATGTATGATCTGCTAGACATCAACTACACCACTACATGATCTACTCCTACCACTAAGGATCCCTTCTGATGTATGATCTCAACTACACCAGTTCATGATCTACTCCTACCACTAAGGATCCCTTCTGATGTATGATCTCAACTACACCACTTCATGATCTACTCCTACCAATATGGATCCCTACTGATGTATGATCTGCTAGACCTCGACTACACCAGTTCATGATCTACTCCTACCACAAAGGTTCCCTTCTGATGTATGATCTGCTAGACCTCAACTACAACAGTTCATGATCTACTCCTACCACCAAGGTTCCCTTCTGATGTATGATCTGCTAGACCTCAACTACACCAGTTCATGATCTACTCCTACCACCAAGGTTCCCTTCTGATGTATGATCTGTTTGACCTCAACTACAACAGTTCTTGATCTACTCCTACCACCAAGGTTTCCTTCTGATGTATGATCTGCTAGACCTCAACTACACCAGTTCATGATCTACTCCTACCACTAAGGATCCCTTCTGATGTATGATCTGCTAGACCTCAACTACACCCGTTCTTGATCTACTCCTACCACTAATGATCCCTTCTGATGTATGATCTGCTAGACCTCAACTACACCAGTTCTTGATCTACTCCTACCACTAATGATCACTTCTGATGTATGATCTGCTAGACCTCAACTACACCAGTTCATGATCTACTCCTACCACTAAGGATCCCACCTGATGTATGATCTCAACTACACCAATTCATGATCTATTCAGACCGCTAAGGATCCCTCCTGATGTATGACCTCAACTACACCAGTTCATGATCTACTCCTACCACCAAGGTTCCCTTCTGATGTATGATCTGCTAGACCTCAACTACAACAGTTCTTGATCTACTCCTACCACCAAGGTTTCCTTCTGATGTATGATCTGCTAGACCTCAACTACACCAGTTCTTGATCTACTCCTACCACTAATGATCCCTACTGATGTCTGATCTGCTAGACCTCAACTATACCAGTTCTTTATCTACTCCTACCACTAAGTAGCCTCCTGATGTATGATCTGCTAGACCTCAACTACACCGGTTCATGACCTACTCCTACCACTAAGGATCCCTCCTGATGTATGATCTGCTAGACCTAAACTACACCAGTGCTTGATCTACTCCTACCACTAATGATCCCTTCTAATGTATGATCTGCTAGACCTAAACTACACCAGTGCTTGATCTACTCCTACCACTAATGATCCCTTCTGATGTATGATCTGCTAGACCTAAACTACACCAGTGCTTGATCTACTCCTACCACTAATGATCCCTACTGATGTATGATCTGCTAGACCTCAACTACACCAGTTCTTTATCTACTCCTACCACTAAGATGCCTTCTGATGTATGATCTGCTAGACCTCAACTACACCAGTTCATGACCTACTCCTACCACTATGGATCCCTCCTGATGTATGATCTGCTAGACCTCAACTACACCAGTTCTTGATCTACTCCTACCACTATGAATCCCTCCTGATGTATGATCTGCTAGACCTCAACTACACCAGTTCATGATCTACTCCTACCACTAATGATCCCTTCTGATGTATGATCTGCTAGACCTCAACTACACCAGTTCTTGATCTACTCCTACCACTATGAATCCCTCCTGATGTATGATCTGCTAGACCTCAACTACACCAGTTCATGATCTACTCCTACCACTAATGATCCCTCCTGATGTATGATCTGCTAGACCTCAACTACACCAGTTCATGATCTACTCCTACCACTAATGATCCCTTCTGATGTATGATCTGCTAGACCTCAACTACACCAGTTCTTGATCTACTCCTACCACTAATGATCACTTCTGATGTATGATCTGCTAGACCTCAACTACACCAGTTCTTGATCTACTCCTACCACTAATGATCCCTTCTGATGTATGATCTGCTAGACATCAACTACACCACTACATGATCTACTCCTACCACTAAGGATCCCTTCTGATGTATGATCTCAACTACACCAGTTCATGATCTACTCCTACCACTAAGGATCCCTTCTGATGTATGATCTCAACTACACCACTTCATGATCTACTCCTACCACTATGGATCCCTCCTGATGTATGATCTGCTAGACCTCAACTACACCCATTCTTGATCTACTCCGACCACTAAGGATCCCTTCTGATGTATGATCTGCTAGAACTCAACTACACCAGTTCATGATCTACTCCTACCACCAAGGATCCCTTCTGATGTATGACCTGCTAGAACCAACTACACCAGTTCTTAATCTACTCCTACCACTAAGGATCCCTTCTGATGTTTTATCTCAACTACACCAGTACATGATCTACTCCAACCACTAGGGATCCCTGGTTCAGTATTCAGGCTCGACCTTCAGTGCACCAGGCCATGGTATACTGTGACTACTAAGGCTTCCTGTTGCAGCATTATATGCTGGCCCTCTCATGAGGTGTATAGATGCCCTGGTACTACTCCCCCTGATAATGAAATAGGTAATAAAATGATCTGATTAGTCACTAGGTGGCACGGTTAGGTTCCTCACTCCCAGTACCTCAGTCCACACCACTGTTTCTACGTGTCACTGGTGCAGCAGGGGCTTCTAGGGCCATGCTATGGTTCTGTGACATAATGTTTTTATATTTACAGAGATGGTGAAAGTGGCATCTCATGCCACTTATCCCCCATTGCATCATAGGAAGTAACAACACATGGACAGAATCAATATGCTCAGCCCTTCTCTGTGAGCGGAGGTTCAGAGCCCATCTCTTTCTACGAAGATATATTTTACTATGTAATAAAAGTGGTGTGTAGAATTAATTAAAAGTCATTTAATTTCATGAAAATGTAATCTTACATTAATTTTTAAATTAAAAAGGCTGGTTAAAGAATTTTACAATCAAATATATATTTGATATTTCGTTTTTTAATAAATTATTTCATATATTTAAATTTGTAGATTCTTAAAATATTTTAATTCAATTTAGCATTATTCCTTTGGGATTTTATTTTAAGTGTTAACTTCTATTACTCTCTATGAGGGAGTGCTGTAGTATTATTGATTGGCCAAGTGCAGTTCTGGCCTTACAACTGTTTATTTTTGTCAGTAGTAACTTACACTTCTAAAGTTGTCTCTACCCACTTTTTGTTTTTAGGGGTGGAGTCATGTCAATCTGAACTTTTGATTGCCTTTACATTCCTATTTCGTGAATCGCCAATGCAGTAAAGTTACTAAAAAGTGCAAGAGTAAACTCACGTGTAAATCATTCATGTGCAAGTTACCTCTGAGAATAACCCTGAACCCTACTAACATAGAAACACGTATTCTTTCACATCTCTGCACAACTGAGTTTATTACAGTGTTGTTCAGCTGCACGTATTTAGCACCTCTGCAGGTAGGCGCTAGAGGTAGTAGTGTTGGCAGTAATATTTCACAGGTGTTGGCTTGATTGCCACGTTTCACTGTATTGTGAGATCTATGTAGTAAATTCTGTGTAAATGTAATCAATCAATCAATTAATCAGGGGCTTATAAAGCGCGCTACTCACCCGTTAGGGTCCCAAGGCGCTGGAGGGGGGGGAGATGGGCCTGCTAAGGTTCAGTTGAAGACCAAGTCTTGAGGTACTTTCTGAAGGTGTGCAGTCTCGGGGAGCGTCTGATGTTTGCTGGGAGACCCTTTCCAGGTCTTGGCTGCGATGTAGGAGAAGGCTCGTCGGCCAGCTCTGTTCCTGCGGATGCAGGGGGTCTCTACCAGGGCGAGGTAGTCAGAGCAGAGGCTCCTTTTGGGAACATGGAAGGAGACTCTCTCGTTGAGGTATTTGGGTCCGATGTTGTGGAGGGCTTTGTAGGCATGGGTGAGAAGTTTGTAAGTCACTCTTCTCGACGGGGAGCCAGTGGAAATCTCGTAGGTGTTGGGTTATGTGTTCATGTCATGGTGTCCCTAGGACGAGTCTTGCAGCGGCGTTCTGGATGGTTTGGAGCTTGTGCAGCAGGGTTCTGTTGAGTCCGGCGTAGAGTACGTTGCCGTAGTCCAGTCTGCTGGTTATGAGTGCGTGGGAACGGTCTTTCGGCATTCGGGGGGGTTCCATTTGAAGGTCTTTCGGAGGATGCAAAGGCAGTTGAAGCTGGTGGACGTGACGGAGTTGATCTGGCCGAGGTTCTTTGCATGGTCTGTAGGGGTGGGTGGACTCCCGAGGGCAGCGGGCCACCAGGGTTTGTCCCAGGCCAAGTTGGAGGGTCCTAGGAGGAGGACTTCGCTCTTCTCCGAGTTGAGAATCAGGCAGCTGTCCTTCCAGCGCGTGACGTCCTTCATTCCTTTCTGGAAGCCGAGTCTGGTGTCATCAGGGTTCTTTGAGAGGGAGAGGTTGACCTGGGTGTCGTCGGCATGAGACTATGCTGAGCCCGCGCTGTCAGACAATGGCAGTGATTGGGGCCATGTAGATGTTGAAGAGTGTGGGGCTGAGCGATGATCCTTGAGGTACACCGCAGTTGATCTCTGTTGGTTCAGAGAGGAAGGGAGGGAGTCTGATCATCTGGGTTCTGCCGGCGAGAAAGGATCGAATCCAGCTGAGGGCGGTTCCTCGTACTCCTGTGTCGTGAAGTCTGGCTGTGAGCGTGCAGTGTGAGGCTAGGTCGAAGGCTGCGGAGAGGTCTAGTAGAATGAGGGCGGGATGTGTCCCAGATCGAGTAGCATGTGGATGTCATCCTTGGCGGCGAGGAGGGTGGTCTCAGTGCTGTGGTTGCTAAGGAATCCGGACTGTGAGGAGTCTAGGATGGAGTTCTCTTCGATGAAGGTGGTCAGCTGGGCATTTACGAGTCTTTCTGTGACTTTGGCAGCGAAGGGGAGCAGGGAGTGCGTCGGTAGTTTTTCAGATCTGTCGAGTCATTCCAGAGCTTCTTGAAGAGGGGCTTGACTTCCACCCATTTCCAGTCATCTGGGAAGATGCCGGACTTGAAAGAGACCTCGATGGTCCGTCCTAGTTTGGGTGCAATGGCCGCGGCAGCCCTATGGTAGATGTGAGGAGGGCAGGGGCCATGGGGGTGCCAAAGTGGGTGTTGTTCATGCTACACAGTGACGGGATTCCAGGTCATGATGGTCGGCTGGTTGTCGAAGGTGTGGAGGCGGGTAGTGTCCCGTGTTTCTACGTTGAAGTTGTCGTAGAGGACCTTGATCTTGAGATGGCAGTAGGAGCTGAGCTTGTTGCAGAGTTCCTGGGATGGTGTGACGTCCATGGCTTCACTGGGGGTTAGGAGAATTGCTGTATGACGTTGAAACGTTCTTTGGCATTGGTTGCGTTGGTGTGGATCGTGTTCTTGATGAAGGTACGCTTGGTGTCCCTTATTTGCCGGTGGTATTCCTTCTGGGATTTCTTGTGGTTGTTCAGGTCTTCTGTGGTCTTACAGTTATGCCAAGTTTTCTCGAGGCGTCTGCCGGTGCGTCTGGCTTCTTGGAGTTCGGTGGTGAACCAGGCGGCCTTCGGAAGGCGTTGTTTAGCGGGGTGGTGAAGGGGGGGTGAGCATGTCGGCGCAGCTTGAGATCCAGCGGTCGAGTTCTTTGACTGCAGAGTTGGCGTCAGTCGTGTTGCTGGTGGGGTCTAGGCGAATGGTGGTGTTCCTCTGTGATCTTGCTCAAGTTCCGCCGTGGCGGGCGCGGGGGGGGGGGGGTTTCAGTGTGGTGGTGGTATTGAAGGTGTAGTGTACGCAGTAGTGTCTGTCCAGAGGGGCTGCGCGGTGTGGGTGAAGCGGATGTTAGTTCCTCCTGCAAAGATGTGGTCGAGGGCGTGTCCTGCTCTGTGCGTGGGGGTGGTGAATTGTGTCACTTGACACACTAAATAGCGAGTCTGCTGATCAATAAAAACTTTTCTTTTTCGCCTTGTTTTGCAAACGCTTCTAGTTTTCACAATTAACCATTTACCCCAGACGCTCAAGATTTCTCGTTCTCATTGAAGTGAAAGAGAGGCATGTTTGAGTAATCAACCTGATGAAAGTGTGAGTCACAATCCTTCTATTTTGAGCCACTGGAGGACTCTTTAATTACTCTTTAATTACGGTGAACTGCTACAGAATGACTCCCTTCTTGCAAAACGATGTTTTTATAGACTGTCTTTGAAATCTGTCCTCCCTACCGTCTTCTGTGTCTATTTCTTTAATCTCATTCACACAGTCGAATTTATTAGAATAAGGGTGGGAATATGACACACTCCAACAGTCTGCATGTAATAATTATCGTTACAGGGCTGTGCAACCCCCGGCGCTGCAGTGAGTACCGTTTTCGCATTACTGCCAGGGCCCCAGTGCTGTCACTAATCTAGAGGTGTCTGTCTATTCCCCTCCTGTGAGGGCTTCTTTCACACTCCTCTGATGCACCTGTGCTGAGTGATAACGCTACATGTTCCTGAGAGGTCGATGGAGCCTCTGTACAGGTGTTTGCCTTTCAATGTGTAGTCTCTCGTGCTATTGGCTTTGACTGGTGCGTTTCTCTATGCACTGTGTATCAGTTGTATCTGACATGACCCTTTCGTCGATGACCTCTAACCCCTGCTCCTTCTCTTCTCATTCTTCCATTTTAGATCAGCCAGGTGCTGGGCAACGAAATCAAGTTTGCTATGCGAGAACCCCTGGGACTCAGGTACGGCCTCTGGAGCGGTTTCTCAGGGTGTGATTGCTTCTGTCTACCTGAGTTTGCTCAGGGTGGGATTGCTTCTGTCTGCCTGAGTTTGCTCAGGGTGTGATTGCTTCTGCCTGCCTGAGTATGTTCGGCTCTGCACCAGTTGTGCTACCAACATAGCACCATCTCCTGCCGGAAGATCAGCAGCCAGATTCATCAAGATATGATGCACCGCAACGCAGCGCAACGCAGCGCAACGCAACGCAACGCAACGCAACGCAGCAAGACAATCTGTCAAATGCAGAGGGCAGGAATGGGCCATATTAACCAAGATATGGCGCACTCTCGCTCTCTCGGTGTCCGGGCGCACTAGTGGCTACTAGGCACCCGTTTAGGCACCCTTGCACCATGATGAGCTGGTGCTTGCATTACAAGCAGGATTGTGTTTGTGCAAGGGTGCCTTCACTAGTGTTCAGAGTTACTGCTCAAACAGGCTGGAGCTATCACTAGTGTTCGAATCTACTGCTAGGACAGAGTTTCACTAGTGTTCAGAGTTTCTGCTCGAACAGGCTGGATCTATCACTCGTGTTCGAATCTACTGCTAGGACAGGCCGGAGCTATCACTAGTGTTCGAATCTACTGCTAGGACAGGCTGGAGCTATCACTAGTGTTCAGAGTGACTGCTCGAACAGGCTGGAGCTATCACTATTGTTCAGAGTTACTGCTCAAACAGGCTGGAGCTATCACTAGTGTTCGAATCTACTGCTAGGACAGGCCGGAGCTATCACTAGTGTTCGAATCTACTGCTAGGACAGGCCGGAGCTATCACTAGTGTTCAGAGTTACTGCTCAAACAGGCTGGAGCTATCGCTAGTGTTCGAATCTACTGCTAGGACAGGCCGGAGCTATCACTAGTGTTCAGAGTTTCTGCTCGAACAGGCTGGATCTATCACTCGTGTTCGAATCTACTGCTAGGACAGGCCGGAGCTATCACTAGTGTTTGAATCTACTGCTAGGACAGGCTGGAGCTATCACTAGTGTTCAGAGTGACTGCTCGAACAGGCTGGTGCTATCACTCATGTTCTAATCTACTGCTAGGACAGGCTGGAGATATCACTAAAATTGTTTAAACATTTTTTATACTTGTATAGGGCACTACTCACCCGCAAGGATCTCAAGGCGCTTGTACGAATACCGCTGTGGAACCCATCCTGGCTTTCCCTGTGAGGCGTCCACTCCTGGGCACCCCCAGGGTGAAAGCCAGGCATACTTAGCGTTGTGGGAACCGTTGTGGAGATTAAGCAAGCTATTGCCAGAGTTGCAGAGTGGGACTCTATGATTAGAATAGGCACCGAGGCAAGAATTATCAGGTCCGTGGAAATTTGAGCCCGAGACCCGCCGAGGCGAGGAATTGAAACCTGGTCCCGGGCTAGACCTCTGCATCAGGGTCTGCCGCTCCAACCATAGTGTTCAGGTGAACTGCTCGAATAGGCTGGAGCTATCACTAGTGTTCAGCGTTATTGCTCGAACAGGCTGGAGCTATCACTAGTGTTCAAATCTACTGCTCGAACAGGCTGGAGCTATCACTAGCGTTCAGAGCTGCTGCTTGGACAGGCAGGAGTTTTCACTAGTGTTCAGGTGAACTGCTCGAACAGGCTAGAGCTATCACTAGTGTTCAAAGTTACTGCTCGAACAGGCTGGAGCTATCACTAGTGTTCAGAGTGACTGCTCGAACAGGCTGAAGCTATCGCTAGTGTTCAGCTCTAAAGGTCGAACAGGTTGTAGCTATCACTAGCATTCAAAGCTGTTGCTGGACAGGCAGGCGCTATCACAAGCGTTCAAATCTACTGCTCGAACAGGCTAGAGCTATCGCTAGTGTTCGAATCTACTGCTAGGACAGGCCGGAGCTATCACTAGTGTTCAGCTCTACTGCTAGGACAGGCAGGAGCTATCACTAGTGTTCAGAGTTACTGCTCGAACAGGCTGGAGCTATCGCTAGTGTTCAGCTCTAAAGCTCGAACAGGCTGGAGCTATCACTAGCGTTCAGAGCTGCTGCTTGGACAGGCTGGAGCTATCACTAGTGTTCAAATCTACTGCTCGAACAGGCTGGAGCTATCACTAGCGTTCAGAGCTGCTGCTTGGACAGGCTGGAGCTATCACTAGTGTTCAAATCTACTGCTCGAACAGGCTGGAGCTATCACTAGCGTTCAGAGCTGCTGCTTGGACAGGCAGGAGTTTTCACAAGTGTTCAGGTGAACTGCTCGAACAGGCTGGAGCTATCACTAGTGTTCAGGTGTACTGCTCGAACAGGCTGAAGCTATCGCTAGTGTTCAGCTCTACTGCTCGAACAAGCTGGAGCTATCACTAGTGTTCAGGTGAACTGCTCGAACAGGCTGGAGCTATCACTCGTGTTCAGGTCTACCTCTAGGACAGACTGGAGCTATCACTAGTGTTCAGAGTTACTGCTCAAACAGGCTGGAGCTATCACTAGTGTTCAGATTTACTGCTCAAACAGGCTGTAGCTATCACTAGTGTTCGAATCTACTGCTAGGACAGGCTGGAGCTATCACTAGTGTTCAGAGTTACTGCTCGAACAGGCTGTAGCTATCACTAGTGTTCGAATCTACTGCTAGGACAGGCTGCAGCTATCACCCGTGTTCAGGTGTAATTCTAGGACAGGCTGGAGCTATCACTAGTGTTCAGAGTTACTGCTCGAACAGGCTGTAGATATCACTAGTGTTCAAATCTACTGCTAGGACAGGCTGGAGCTATCATTAGTGTTCAAAGTTACTGCTCGAACAGGCTGGAGCTATCACTAGTGTTCAAATCTACTGCTAGGACAGGCTGGAGCTATCACTAGTGTTCAGAGTTACTGCTCGAACAGGCTGTATATATCACTCGTGTTCAGAGTTACTGCTCGAACAGGCTGGAGCTATCACTAGTGTTCGAATCTACTGCTAGGACAGGCTGGAGCTATCACTAGTGTTCAGAGTGACTGCTTGAACAGGCTGGAGCTATCACTCGTGTTCGAATCTACTGCTAGGACAGGCCGGAGCTATCACTATTGTTCGAATCTACTGCTAGGACAGTCTGGAGCTATCACTAGTGTTCAGGGTGACTGCTTGAACAGGCTGGTGCAATCACTCATGTTCTAATCTACTGCTAGGACAGGCCGGAGCTATCACTAGTGTTCAGCTCTACTGCTAGGACAGGCTGGAGCTATCACTAGTGTTCAGCTCTAAAGCTCGAACAGGCTGGAGCTATCACTAGCGTTCAGAGCTGTTGCTTGGACAGGCAGGCGTTATCACAAGCGTACAAATCTACTGCTCGAACAGGCTGGAGCTATCGCTAGTGTTCGAATCTACTGCTAGGACAGGCTGTAGCTATCACTAGTGTTCAGAGTGACTGCTGGAACAGGCTGGAGCTATCACTCGTGTTCAAATCTACTGCTAGGACAGGCCGGAGCTATCACTAGTGTTCGAATCTACTGCTTGGACAGGCTGGAGCTATCACTAGTGTTCAGGGTGACTGCTTGAACAGGCTGGTGCAATCACTCATGTTCAGCTCTACTGCTAGGACAGGCCGGAGCTATCACTAGTGTTCAGCTCTACTGCTAGGACAGGCTGGAGCTATCACTAGTGTTCAGCTCTAAAGCTCGAACAGGCTGGAGCTATCACTAGCGTTCAGAGCTGTTGCTTGGACAGGCAGGCGTTATCACAAGCGTACAAATCTACTGCTCGAACAGGCTGGAGCTATCGCTAGTGTTCGAATCTACTGCTAGGACAGGCTGTAGCTATCACTAGTGTTCAGAGTGACTGCTGGAACAGGCTGGAACTATCATTAGTGTTCAGCTCTACTGCTAGGACAGGCAGGAGCTATCACTAGTGTTCAGAGTTACTGCTCGAACAGGCTGGAGCTATCGCTAATGTTCAGCTCTAAAGCTCGAACAGGCTGGAGCTATCACTAGCGTTCAGAGCTGTTGCTTGGACAGGCAGGCGCGATCAAAGTGTTCAAATCTACTGCTCAAACAGGCTGGAGCTATCACTAGCTTTCAGAGCTGTTGCTTGGACAGGCAGGCGCTATCACTAGCGTTCAGAGCTGCTGCTTGGACAGGCAGAAGCTATCACTAGTGTTCAGATCTACTGCTCGAGCAGGCTGGAGCTGTCACCAGTGTTCAAATCTACTGCTCGAACAGGCTGGAGCTATCACTAGCGTTCAGAGCTGCTGCTCGGAGAGGCAGGAGCTATCACTAGTGTTCAGGTGAACTGCTCGAATAGGCTGGAGCTATCAATAGTGTTCAGGTGAACTGCTCGAACAGGCTGGAGCTGTCACCAGTGTTCAAATCTACTGCTCGAACAGGCTGGAGCTATCACTAGCGTTCAGAGCTGCTGCTCGGAGAGGCAGGAGCTATCACTAGTGTTCAGGTGACCTGCTCGAACAGGCTGTACCTATCACTAGTGTTCAGAGTTACTGCTTGAACAGGCTGGAGCTATCACTAGTGTTCGAATCTACTGTTAGGACAGGCTGGAGCTATCACTAGTGTTCAGAGTTACTGCTTGAACAGGCTGGAGCTATCACTAGCGTTCAGAGCTGCTGCTTGGACAGGCAGGAGCTATCACTAGTGTTCAGGTGAACTGCTCGAACAGGCTGTACCTATCACTAGTGTTCAGAGTTACTGCTTGAACAGGCTGGAGCTATCACTAGTGTTCAGAGTTACTGCTTGAACAGGCTGGACACTCTGAACACTAGTGATAGCTATCACTAGTGTTCGAATCTACTGCTAGGACAGGCTGGAGCGATCACTAGTGTTCAGAGCTGCTGCTTGGACAGGGTGGAGTTATCACTACTGTTCAGATCTACTGCTGGAACAGGCTGGAGCTATCATTAGTGTTCAGCTCTACTGCTAGGACAGGCTGGAGCTATCACTAGTATTCAGAGTTACTGCTCAAACAGGCTGGATCTATCACTCGTGTTCGAATCTACTGCTAGGACAGGCCGGAGCTATCACTAGTGTTCAGAGTTACTGCTCGAAAGGGCTGGAGCTATCACTAGTGTTCAGAGTTACTGCTCAAACAGGCCGGAGCTATCACTAGTGTTCAGAGTTACTGCTCGAAAAGGCTGGAGCTATCACTAGTGTTCAGAGTTACTGCTCGAACAGGCTGGAGCAATCACTAGTGTTCAAATCTACTGCTCGAACAGGCTGGATTTATCACTAGCGTTCAGAGCTGCTGCTTGGAGAGGCAGGAGCTATCGCTAGTGTTCAGTTCTACTGCTCGAACAGGCTGGAGCTATTACTAGTGTTCAGGTGAACTGCTCGAAAAGGCTGGAGCTATCACTAGTGTTCAGATCTACTGCTAGGACAGGCCAGAGCTAGCACTAGTGTGCAGATCTACTGCTCATACAGTCTGGAGCTATCACTAGTTTTCAAATCTACCACTAGGACAGGGTGGAGCTATCACTACTGTTCAGCTCTACTTCTCGAACAGCTGGAGCTATCACTAGTGTTCAGCTCTACTGCTGGGACAGGCTGGAGCTATCACTAGTGTTCAGCTCTACTGCTGGGACAGGCTGGAGCTATCACTAGTGTTCAGCTCTACTGCTGGGACAGGCTGGAGCTATCACTAGTGTTCAGCTCTACTGCTGGGACAGGCTGGAGCTATCACTAGTGTTCAGCTCTACTGCTGGGACAGGCTGGAGCTATCACTAGTGTTCAGCTCTACTGCTAGCACAGACTGTAGATGTGCCTTGCACTGATATCTAAGAGTGCCTCTGTACTGATGCTGTCATGATTCTCACAGTGACCTCTTGTTCTCTCTGTTTGAATGTGTCCCAAATGTTTCACATTCCCTCCTTCTCAAGTCTCTCTGTTGTTGCTTAGTGCATGTGTTTCCACCTGATCTTGTGTTTTGCCACTGTGGGTTTCTACTGCATGCCTAATGATACTTTTTTATTCTTCTATCTTAATGTCTCTCACTCTCATCCTGGTCTCATCCATAGGTTATGGCAGTTCGTCTCTGCGGTCATGTTTACAGGCGTTGCACTCATGGTAAGCGATCCTTGCCCGTCATTTGATATCTGCAGTTTGCCTTTGACTTTCTACTCCATGCATGTTGGAAGGGCTGGGGGAAGAGAGACCAGGTACCTCACGTCCCCGCCCGCCCCTGTAATGCGGCTCCTTTGGGTCTTTCACCGCTGCTCTGAAGTCCCCAAAGCTCTCCAAGTAGGCCATAGTGGCCTCCAAACATGGCTATCAATGATGTACCACAGAAGCCCTCTGGCTACCCAGGAGGACTCTCAGGTTCTGTTTCTACTTGTTTTCTAAAGCGTCCTCTTCCTTCACCAGGATGCAGGGGATACCTGGGTTTATTAAAAGAACATAAGAGACAACCGTCTGTCCCACCCCCAATCAACATAAACCGCTGCTGCTACAAGCATCTCACTGCCTCTTCATCCCAGTTTCCATTTCTAACACTAAACTTTTGGAACATGTCATTCTAAACACAAGACACCCCTCTTTCCCACAACAATGCAATGAATGAAAATTCCCACTTTTCTATATGTATCAGTAGGTGCCACCATAGGGCATACAAATAAACATAAATCACATTGGAACAGACTTGAGCACTCTCCTACACAGTGGCTTCTTTAGGATGACCCTCAGCCTCATTTCTGGATTTGCGCACACCCCCGCCTTTCAAAACAATAGTGTTGCCTCTCACTTAAATGATATTCTCAGGTTGTGACCAGTCAGGCCCTACCCTCCCCTCCCCTTCCTAAATAGCTTCCTTACCTGGCGCGTGCCCATATGTTTGCCTTGACGTTGCATCACCAACCTGCGGCCTTCTCCCAGTGCCTGGAGTGGCATCCCTCCTAATGGAATCTCACCCTTACACGCACTTCGTCTCACTTCTGCTCATTCTTCCCATCCTTAATAATCCATCCAGGACTAACCTTAGGAGAAAGCAGTTACCCCTGCACTAGGATGAGCGGCGGCGCTCCTGTGATAGTGCAGGGAAACGTACTGTAGTTCCATAACAATTTGTATAGTTCCTCCTTCCAGTTCAAGCCACTCCTCACATTCAATTGCACTCTCTCACCCAACGTCGGACTGGCTCATTCTACCTGCCCAATTTCATGCAGGTGATACAAGGCCGTTCTATGGTGGCCATTGGCAACCAAAAACTCCTTCATTTGGCGCGATGTGAAGTGTGGACCGTAGTCGCTCACAATTTCCTCTGAACCCCATCTCTTGAACAACATCAGGGGCCAGTCACAGCAGCCTCCAGGGCAAGGGATGGGTGAGGGGGCATCACAGGCCACTGCACAACCACCTACTACTCTGAGCTGAGTTCCTGTCTAGTATAGACTCTGTTAGGAGGGAACTCTACAGGAGTGACACACCATGCAGTCATTCAGTGCTTTCCAATGACTCCTATTTTTGCTCCAGTTTCGATTTTATACCATTTTCACTTTGAACAGTGACCATCTCCTTACTAAATGGTATTGCAGTCAACCCAGTTATTTTAATGGAATAATTAAGTTGGACCAGAATTCCTTTCATCACTGAACTCTAGGAAATTTGACACGCTGAGAGCTGCCAGTAGCTTAGAAAGGTGGCCCTGGACCCTAAAGCTGAACACTTCCAGCTTCTTAATGCAAACACCCACCGGCACTTGGTTTGGCAGTAAAAGCATTCCTCGCAATTCTGAGCCCCGGTGCTACTGCACCTGTCGCGCTACTGAAAGTTACTGTCTCTTATTATCCATTTCTTCCACTCGCTCTATCACATTTACGCCTTTTTTAAGATCATCCCCTCCCCAGTAAATCACTTGCCCTCAGTTCTCCCAACCCTTACATTCCTACTCTTCATACCCATTTTCTCCTGCCATCTTTCTAAATATTTTCTGCTCACAACTTCACACTATTCGTGCCCACCTACACGACTCTTATGCTCTTCTTTCGCGTTCTTACCTTTTACTCTCTTGGTCTGGCACTACTGAGTCCACCCGAAGAACTATTTTATTTCTTTGTTGCTAGTTCAGTCTTATTATCACTGGGCTTACTCTTTCCTTAACTGATTCTAACTCTAAATCCTTTTCTTGCTATTTCCCCTTTTGTCAAATTAATTCCTCTCCTTGTAGTGACTTCCCTTTTTCCATATATGTCTTCCTCATTGTCTTGAGAATGACTCAACGTATACCATGTTCATGCCACCAGCCCCTTTCCCACCTCTATCATCTTTATGCCAGCCCATACCTTTAGAGAAGGTCTTATTTGAATGTATTTTGTGCCATGAACATTCAAGATCAAATGTTCTCCGCTCATCTGGAACCAGTAAAACAAAAACATTTAAATGATACAACTTATGAAGGTAACTTATTTCCATTTACAAATACCTCACCAACGAGTATTGATGCTACTGTATACAGCGAAGCATTGCCAGTATTTTTAGTTATTTTTGATATAATGCGTAAATCTGCTGTCCTTGTAGGTCAGTTTAGCAACAGTAGTAATGTGTTTGTGACTGCGTCATAGGATACCAACATGTTTCGGTACAACAGTAGGATATCCCACTCCAGTATCAGGAAGCTGCTTCACTCAACAGTAGGATTTCAGTATCTTCCGAAAAACCTGTGACTAGTTGATAAATCCATCACAACCAGCACCCTGCTTCCCTTGTAGACAAGTTCACCAGCACTGGTGGTACCCAGCATACCTGCTGCCAGGACCTCATCGGACCGTACCCTAAGCAGTGTAGAAAAGAAAAAATCAAGGCAAAGAGCCTTTTCCATTTAGACACCCAGGATCTGATACAGCATCTCCATATATATCAGGATCGCCCCAACACTGTTCTAGTTTAGTTGAAGACTCACCTCATTAAAGAACACTACATCACAATGCAGATCGTCCACAATTCGCAACTCCTATTACTTGCAGACTTCAAGCTTGCATTTGACCATGTACAGCACTCTGCTGTCTTTTGGCTCAGTTTACGCACTAGAAATATCATATAGATCCATCGGTACAATAGGATGGCAACAAGATTCAACGCAACAGCAAGTTTTCCATATGTTCCAGTCCAGCATTAGGATAACATGTTGTTGTCCAGTAAAATAGACAGCAACACGTTTCAATCCAACTCCGAGTTGCCTAGATGTTCCTGTGACGCTGTAACTAAAGAATATTTTAATGGTCGGCTATCACTGTTTCCATCAAGCAACACAAGCACCATCGTCCAATATAAAAGCAAAAATCATCATTTTCCCACCAGGGAACATCATGCTTGTATCCAGCGGTGTGGTATCAACGTGTTATCGTCCAGCAAAGTTATTAGCCAAAAGTTTCTGATCCAGCTGTAGGACGTAAACAAGTTCCCATCAAGCTCTAGGATACAAACTCGGTTGCCATCCGTCCAGTAGCAGGAAACTTGCTGGTATTAATTTTCCTGGTCCCACCCAGCAGCAAGGAATACCATATTTCAATCCAATAATATAATGCCAATGTCTTTCCATAAAGCAACAGCAACAATATGTTTCCATCCATTAGTCTGAAACATAATGTTACCCCATTACCAGATGGGAAGATATTGAAATCCTACTAACAGTCAGAATGTTTTACTGATAAGTCGGCCAGGACTGGCAGGTTTTGACCGAAAAGTATGATTACAAAAATACAACCATCATAGAGCAACATGGATGGATGCAACAGCAGGATTACAGCACATTCCCAGCTGTCATGATGAATAATTACATGAATTATATCAATTTGTACCCATCCAGATGTAGGATAACGACATGTTTCGAGGCAGCGGTCAGATATAAATATGTCCTGATGCACTTATAGGATAAGTACCTGTTTTAATCTATCGTAACGGTATGTTCCCTCCCCATCTACTAACATATTATCAACTTGTCTGTAAGAGCCTCTCTTTCTTGATAACTATCCCCTTCCTGTTACTCTTTCAATCCTAATAGTGTCGCATGTTAGCTGTGTGGAACGACCTATGTGGATATAATCCCTGGTGCATTTTCCTGAAGTTTAGTCTGCTGACCTTCGGTTGCATCACAGAATTATACAGCTTGTGTAGTGATCTTGTAATTATTTGTTTTTTAATACCAAATATTATCCTCTTTACTCCTTTTAGTAAATGAGTAGGTTTTTAATAGGATATCAGATTTAGGGCTTCAGATCATCCGTTTCTAATGCTTTGACCTCATTAAATTGATTTTCAGGATCTTTACAAAGGCTGCTGCTGCCTCTACTAATCCATGGATTATCCATGCATATCATGCTTTAGTTCATGTGGTTTTTGCTGCTTTTCCGTAGCGAGCTGGCAGATTAACATGGGCCGTGGGGACGCTGATCCGCCGTGCTAGCGAATGCCTACACAAGGTCACATGCTGCCACCTTGTTCTTTGAGAGACAGTAAAGGCGGTTCATGAAGAGTTGTGTCTGAGAACTACTTCTGAGCCAATTCTTCTCCCTTCTGTCCTTAAGTAGTGTTTTGTAGGGTGTAAATAACTTGTTCGTGGAATGGTCTCAACAAACATTCCAGCAGTTGGTCCTGCTCCAATAGTTGACAAATAGTTGGATCAAATACTCCTCTCAAGATCTCTGATCCAATACAGAGACACAACTACCAGCAGTGAAGGGGATAATTGATGAGCCCAAGTACTACCTCCAATATAGTAATCATATGTACAAAGCGGTTGCCTATCAAACGCTAGAACTAACCAACTCGAACAAATGCTGATCTAGTAGCTGAACTTTACCTTGTTTGCCTCCCACAACACGAGTGTTTTGTAGAGTGTCAGTAACTTGTTTCTTATCAATAATTCTGAAAGCCTCTCTCCAAACACTGTAGCCATTGGGCATGGTCCTGTACATAATCAATAGTTCGACTAATCTACATTATCGCTAAAATCCACTGCTGTCGAGGATCTCCCAGCACCCAGGAAGAGGGTTATAAATCCATCTAAGAGCTGACTTTAACATATCCAGCAATTCTATGACGTGGCTTTCTGTCACAAGTCAATTTTCTACAAAAACATGAAATAAATCATAAATAAATACATGCATACCTAAACGTTGCCTGATCTTTATATTTAATACTAAATTCTACTATTTGAGACACCTCTCCACCAAAAGCCCTGGTATATAATAAAAGTAGTGAGCTCAACCCCTTCTTGTCATTAGGGTGAGTAGAGCTCCATTTTTATTAAACAACCAAAGTTAAGAGCAAGCCTTTGGGGCTTCGAGAATCTGCAATGCATCAGTGTAGACCCCAGATGTCCACAGCTTGGCCCCACTCTTCCATTTTCTCCAGACGTGCTCACACACACTGAGGTACGTCTAGGACCATGGATAGTTTTGGTCGCCCTGGTTTATCCATGCAACTAAATACGATGATTGTTGTGTGAGTGTCTACGGATGGCTACTCTAGGACTTTAAGCCTTAGTATGACCCATCTGTCCATAGGGAAGTCGAGAAGCACATAAGTTATGTTATGTTATTAAACATTTATATTGCGCACGGATACTCAAGAGTGTCCCGGCGCGGAGGTGAACCATAACAACAAGCAGCATATTTAGATGGATTGATTAAAAAGGAAGGTCTTCAGCTGTTTCTTAAATAGCATAGTGTCCTGGATGTTGCGCAGCTCCAGGGGAAGGGAATTCCAGGCCACTGCAGCCTTAACAGAGAGAGAGCTACCCCCTAACCGAACCCTGCGGAAGCGGGGAACAGTGGTCAGGCGCAGAGTGGTAGAGCGAAGGTTTCTAGAAGGCGTGTAGAAGGAAAAGCGCCTCTGGAGATAGACCGGGCCAAGACCATGCAAGGCTCTATGAGCCAGCGTAAGGGCCTTGAACTGAATGCGGCGGACAACAGGCAGCCAATGCAAGTCGCGTAAATGCTGCTTCATGCTTGCACGCCCAGGGATTTGCAGCAGAACCCTGGCCGCCGCATTCTGAATCACTTGCATTTTCTTTGACTGGTATCCCGGGAGTCCGACGTATAAGCCATTGGCATAGTCAATACAGGATAAGATCAATGCCCGAGTGACCATTTCCTTAGCAGAACGAGGTAGCAAAGGGAAGAACTGCTTAAGAGATTTTAGGATACCAAAGCATACCCCTGCCAATTGCTTTATTTGAGTGGAAAAACGGAGATCCTCCTCAAACCAGATCCCTAGGTTTTTTGCAGGATTGCCAGATGACAAGGGCTGGGTATACTCAGGGGGCCACGAGTCTCCTTAAAGAATGATCGAAAAGGGCCATAGAGGAAAACCTCTGATTTACCCTCATTACATTTCAGCTGAGCACGGGCCAGCCAACCAAAAACCGCTGCAAGGCAGCGCTGGGCAGCTGAAGGAGATGTATCCCCCTCCTTCCAGATAAAGAGGAGCTGAGTGTCATCCGCTTATGCGATGACTTTTGCACCCAGCTCCTCTGCTAGAAAGATCAGGGGGTAACGTAAACGTTAAAAAGCAGGGGGCTCAAAATCGAGCCCTGAGGGATTCCGGTGGCCACTGTGCGGTGGGTGGATGAGAAAGGGTCATCCAGACCTGCTGGGTGCGATCTGCAAGAAAAGATTCAAGCCACTTCCAGGCCTGCCCAGACACGCCAATGTTGGAGAGCCAAGAGAGGAGTGGTTGGTGGAGGACCGTATCGAAGGCGGCAGAGAGGTCCAATAAAATCAGCGCCGCTCTGCTGCCCCCGTCTAAACACTCCCTTATGGCTTCTGATATTTTCACAAGAGCGGTCTCGGTGCTATAGGAGGCTCTGAATTCGGATTGAGCAGGATGAAGGGCACCTGATGACTCAACGAAAGTGGATAGTTGCCTAAAAACTGCTTTCTCACAAATCTTAGCCACCGCCGGAAGTAAAGAAATAGGGCGATAGCTGGCAGGGATGTTAGGATCTAAGGAGGGCTTTTTCAAGAGTGGTATAAGTTTGGCCTCCTTCCATACCTTGGGAACAACGCCGGTCTGAAGTGATAGGTTTATGATTGAATTCACCTCTGAATTAACTACCTCAGCCACCTCAGCAAGCAGTCTAGCAAAACACGGATCAGAGGGAGATCCGGATTTGAGAGATGAAAGAATAGATAGAGAGTCTTTCGGAGTAATCGGCTGAAAAGCAGTTAGTGAGGGGACAGGCAGAGAGGGAACTGGTGAACTTGAGGAATGGGCGTCAGTCTGCTCAATGCAGGCTGACCCTAGAGAATCCTGTATGGCCTAGATTTTGTCAATAAAAAAGTCAGACAGTTCCTCACTCCATTCTGCCGAAATAGGTAGATCAATCCGCTCTGCAACAGGATTGAGACAGCTCTGTACAATGGAAAATATTTCCTTTGAGTTATTTCTAGAGCCGGCAATGCGCTCAGTAAAGAAAAGGCTGATGGGCAGATGTTGTGGCCAAGGTGGGCTGGTTCCTTAATATTATAGAATGCCTTATGTTAGAGCTGAAGCAGAGCAGCTGCTGGTTCCGCTGTGCCAGGGAAACCAGTGTTTACTCCGATGGCTGGAGGGAAGTACAGTCACCAGCGAAACGTAATACATATAAGAGATCGTCAATGCCCAGGTGTAAAGCGCACCATCACACAAACACACACCCTCCTATAAGGGTGCCTGAGCATCCTGTCCAGTTTTGCACAATATTACTGGCACACTTTGTTTTAATATGCACCACTTGCTACAAATTTTACCTGAATGGTCACTCACCCGGTACGACTCAGATTCATGATCCTGTTACATTTTAGCGGCCTCCTGAGCCAGTAAGATAGGTGGCTGCCAACTGGAGTTTTTGATTTGGCCAATACTTTTTGATGGAATTTGGATAAGCTTGGGTAAGGTAAGTGATTCTGTAGAGAACACAAAAAGACTTGAAGCTAGGGATTGTGTGGGGACTGAAGTAATAAGGATGGGTCTTGCAGCATTGATCCATCTTCACTTTTTAGGGCATGCTGTCTGCATCCTTCCTAGTTACTATACTGTAGTTTGCTAAATCTGTGTTGAGCTCTACTAGGGGAATGGGATTGTCCAGCAACACCACATCTGTCAGTGTGTGCTTCTTTTGCATCCCTGTTTGGGTTGTGATGTTAAGCTCCCCAGGCTTCTAGGTGCCATGGTGTCTAGATTTTCCCGGCAAGACATTTAATTCAACTTTGCAAATGCTGCAAACACCGATTGATGACAATAATGCCAGGGTGCGGTAAATTCCTCGTTGACGTTGAGAGGTCAAGAAACGCTTCAGAGGAGCAAAAAGGTCTAGAGTGAACTAGGATATAGAGGGGATATTTCTGTATTAACACCGGTCCTCTTGTTTTACTACCTACAGGCCCTCACCTTCCCAGATCAGCTGTATGATGCTGTCTTTGATGAGGGTTCGGTCAGCAACAAGACTTCCATTCGGCTCTACGGAGGCGCTCTTCTCAGTGAGTATTGGATCTGTTGGCCAAAAGCCGCAAGGAGCTTGGCTTGTGTGACCGATTGCCAATGTCTCATTGAATGCTGTAGAAGGATGGTAAATATTGCCCTGATCTCATGTCATTTTGTAGCTGTTGGCTGGTGGTGCTTATGGACAGGTTGTGACTGATGACAGAAGTGCATGGGTGCAGGTGTGGAGATCAAATTCATCCCTTGAAATACCAAGAATGAACATCTGGCTCTGGGCAGACTAAGCACACCTAAGGAGAGCAGTGATGCACCATTTTAAGTGTGTGGTTATCTTCTTTCAAGTCTACCTTGGACATGTTGGTCAATGCCGCACATGGCTTGCAGGACACTATCAGGAGTTTCACAACTCCGGCTGGGAGTGAACCCTTACCGAACACCTGTTATGGCTGAAATTGACAAAAGTGAAGATAGAGGTCATCAATTACAGCTTCTTTATAAGTAATAGAGGAAGCTCTCTTGTGTAGTGAGGAGATCCATCAGAAGGCAACACATTTTCATCACTACCTTTGCTACACTGGCCCTAAAGAAGGAAAAAAAAACAATCCTTAAGAAACTAGAAAATTAATAACTCAGTCACTACTATCCAGTTACCTGTGGATGTCTCCAACCACTGACATTTATATGCCTATGTTTTTGGGACATTGTGAGCTAAGACTTTGTCATATAATATCTGAGTAAAGAAACTGAAACGAAATATACCCATTGTGGAAATGTTCTCGCTAGATTCTTCTGTAAATGAAAAATACATATTTTAATTCAATTTTAACATGCAAACTACGACGGTGCCCCACCAATACCCATCTGTTCTATCCCCAGTCCTTATTTGGTTATAATGCCACTTCAGTAAGTCTTTCTTTTAGTTCCACTGAAGTTTGTATACAGGATAAAAGGTCATTTAGAGCAACATAAAAGTAATGATAGAAATTAAAAATGCTAGTGTACTGTCACGGAACCGTTTGTATGGACGTGTGTGTGTGTGTGTGGGTGTGTGTGTGTGTGTGTGTGTGTGTGTGTGTATTTGTGTGTTTGCCTCGCCTGCTACAAGGACTGGGATAGAATAGAGGAGAGGCATTTAGAGTGTGCATAACACACACCTCCATCTCTGCTGTGATACCCACCACCACCGCGACAACATGTGGAAGGTTGTTGTGCCTTTGTGTGGCTGCTGATGGACTACCCTCACTGTGGTGTGAGTCTGGGGTTTACAATGAGCCTGAAACTGTGTGTGATAAATGTGTATCAACCTTTCTTGTGGCCATCAACGTCACTGCACAGCAGGATGTCCTATTTTGTACCAATGATGTTTGTATGTCTGAACCACGCAGGCATGTACCACGCCTGCTTTAACAACGCGGTCCCATACACAAATACGTCTTTACAACATATTCCTGTACAACACAAGTTCTTACAACGACTTGCCATAGGGGAGAGCGCTGGAATTTGGAATAGTATAAACTACTATTCTGACTCAAGTCTGCGCAACAGTCGGGTAAGTGTTGAACTTAAAGTACAACATCAGTCCATCGCTGATTTCCTTAAGGAAAGTCCTTGTAATGACTTGCGTGATAAAGGAATGTGTTGTAAAGACGTATTTGTGTTTCGGACCGCGTTGTGAAAGCATTGATGTAAAGGCTTTTTCCCCACATAGATTGATGTAATGTTCTATACAGAACGTTCAGCCATGCTTAGCGAGCGCTGGGCATAGGGGACTCGCCTGTGGGCTATGGTTAGCAAGCGCTGGGCATAGGAGCTCGCCTATGGGCAATGGTTAGGGAGTGCTAGGCATAGGAGCTCACCTATGGGTAAAGGGTTAGCCAGCACTGGGTATACAGACTCACCTATGGGCCATGCTTAGTGAGCGTTGGGCACTGGGGCTCGCTTATGGGCTATGGTTAGTGAGCATTAGACATAGGAGCTCACCTTTGGGCAAAGGGTTAGTGAGCGCTGGGCAGAGGGACTCGCCTATGGGCCATGCTTAGCAAGCAATGGGCACATGAGCTCTGCTATGGGGCATGCTTAGCGAGCAATGGGCATATGGGCTTGCCGATGGGCCATCCTTAGCAAGCAATGGGCACATGGGCTTGCCTATGGGCCAAGCTTAGCGAGCAATGGTCAAAGGGGCTAACCTTTGGGGCATGATTAGCAAGCAATGGGCACAGGGACTTGCCTATGGAGCATGCTTAGCGAGTGATGGGCACAGGGGCTTGTCTATGGAGCATGCTTAGCGTGCGATGGGCACAGGGGCTCACCTATGGGCTATGGTTAGTGAGCATTAGGCATAGGCGCTCGCCTACGGACCATGGTTAGCGAGTGCTAGGCATAGGAGCTCACCTATGGGCCATCCTTAGCGAACAATGGGCACATGGGCATGCCATTGGGTCATGCTTAGCGAGCAATGGGCCCATAGGCTCGCCTATGGGCCATGCTTAGAAAGCAATAGGCACATGGGCTCGCCTATGGGCCATGCTTAGCGAGCAATGGTCACAAGGGCTCGCCTATGAGGCATGCTTAGCAAGCAATGGGCACTCGCCTATGGAGCATGCTTAGCGAATGATGGGCACAGGGGCTCGTTTATGGAGCATGCTTAGCGAGCGATAGGCACAGGGGCTCCCCTATGGGCCATGCTTAGCGAGTGATGGCAACAGGGGCTCACTTATAGTGCATGCTTAGCGAGCGATGGGCATAGGGGCTTGCCTTTGGGCATGCTTAGCGAGCGATGGGCACAGGGGCTCCCCTATGGGCCATGCTTAGCGAGTGATGGGCACAGGGGATCACCTATAGAGCATGCTTAGCGAGCGATGGGCATAGGGGCTTGCCTATTGGGCTTGCTTAGCGAGCGATAGGCACAGGGGCTCCTCTATGGGCCATGCTTAGCGAGCGATGGGCACAGGGGCTCGCTTATAGAACTTGCTTAGCGAGCGATGGGCACATGGGCTCGCCTATGGGACATGCTTAGCGAGTGATGGGCACATGCGCCATCCTTAGCGAGTGATGGGCACATGGGCATGCCTATGGGCCATGTTTAGCGAGCAATGGGCACAGGCGCTCGCCTATGGAGCATGCTTAGCGAGCGATGGGCACAGGGTCTCGCCTTTGGAGCATGCTTAGCAAGCGATAGGCACAGGTGCTTCCAAATAGGGCATGCTTAGTGAGTGATGGGCACAGAGGCTTGCCTATGGGGCATGCTTAGCGAGTGATGGGCACAGGGGCTCGCCTATGGAGCTTTCTTAGCGAGTGATGGGCACAGGGGGTCGCCTATGGGGCATGCATAGCAGGCCCCGGGCACAGGTCTCGCCAATTGTCCATACCTAGCCAGAGGCTTGGCACTGTGGTATTTACCACACCACTGTGCCCACAGAGCATGACCTCTGGCCGTGCACATCGGGTTGTTCTATTTTATAACACTGGTGACCGAAACCCCAATATTACCTGCATTGTGGTGCGCGGTGCAGTGACTTGTGGCTTCGTCTCTCCGTTGGGCAGGTATCTCCCTCATCATGTGGAACTCGATGTACACATCAGAGAAGGTGATCATCCGCTGGTCCTTGCTGACGGAAGCATGCTACTTCGGGGTGCAGTTTTTAGGTGAGTTACTCCTCCCACTTATGCGTCTTCCTTTTGGGCAATTTCAGTCACAAAATCGAGAAAACTTGGAAACCCAACACAGTGTTGGTTCACAAACACGTTGAGTTGAGGCTAAGCATGTATGTATGGAGAGCGGCATGTTCCAATGATCTTTTCCCTTACCTTTTCCGTAAACACTGCAGGTTGAAAGCGATGGTGGTCTCGTCACCCTCCTCTCTACAACATGTACAGCAAAAAAGAGACTTGAGATAGTGCCAAGGGATGAATGAATCCTGCACTCAGATGCAGCGTGCCTGTTGAATGATTTACAAAAAGGGTCTAGGATATAGAACCACACTTATTTATATTGTGGGAAATTTTATAACCATGTGGTGTGTTGACCAAAGGAATCAGGATCCTTTTAGTTTCCTATGTTGTGAAAAACTTTATTCTTTGAGTCAATTTTTCTTCTTCACAGTAGCCAACGTGCTTACATATTTACATTTGTGTTCTAAGAGCAAAACAGATCATGGCCTCACAATTAATTAAATGTCTTGCTCATAGAACAAAAAGGTACACATGTAAATAGAGAAGCTATGGATATGTATATGTATTTTATAAATACATTTTTACATTTGTGTATATTGTCTAAGTCTTTTAGCCCTGAAGAAGTCCTTTAATAGACCAAAACGCGTTGGCTACTGTGAAGAAGAAAAAAAAACCTCAAAGAATTGTGTGAACTATTTCACCCTGTGGAGCTGATTTCATGTGTGTAGTGTGTGCGGATCAAATCATTTTTGGCAGGGTTCGTGTTGGTTCCACACTTCCAGAAGACCAGCAGTGAACACTGGGGGATCTGCATGTTGGGGCATTTTTAGGAACCTTACTCGCCTAACCCTTCTCCTGGGTCAGGCCAAGTTTCTCCGCAATTTAAGGGAGAGCACCTCTTGGAACACTCACTAGACACCAGTCACCCCTGCTCTCTGCTCTCATTGGAGCACCAGCTCTCCAGTGCCCTGGGGCCTCCACACTGGTGACATAGGAGTGAGTGTTTTAGGAAATTCCACAGCAAAGTGTATCTGCACTACTATGCAAACCTGCTTCCCTTTTAAGGAATGTATGGACTTTTGAACATGGATGCTGTTCTTTAATATGACGTGTATGTATAATGTATATGTATGTATGTATAAACCATTTTATATCGCGCTCTATTACTTGGGAGTATCCTGGCGCGAAATGTAGGAACGCGTGCAAGTGTGCAAGTGTGAAGCGCTGCTGCTTTTGAAACTGGGATCGAGATTGCAACACCGCGGAATAGCCGGATTCCAGTAACAAATCTGGTCCCCACCACTGCAAAACCAGCCACAACCCTTCCACCTTCCGGGGGAAATGCCCGATGCGATGCACGCTACGGCCAGTTGGCCCGGGGTGTAGAGCGGAGTGGAAGTGTGAGCTGCTGCAGTCAACCCGTGAATGATGCCTCACTGCATGTCTGCTTGTAGGCCTGGCCCTGTGTACAGATGTGTATGTTTTTTTTTCCAGCTCCAGAAGTGCATGTTTTGAGTTTTTAGTTGAGCTTTGGTGTTGTTTTCAGTCTTTTCCTCTATTGCCGGCTCTTTCTGGGACTGTTGCTAGCTGCTTTGGGCAGGGGGTATTTTGGGGGATTCTTTTCTCCTAGTTTTCAATGACCTCTCATACTTGCACTTGCGTATTATTTACAGAATACAGTAAATATCGCATGTGACAAGTAACTGCTGCCTTAAGTAACTCACACAACCATGGACATACATTAAATATCGCATTCATTAAATGCATTTTTGAACACGTAATCTGGTGAGCCAGTATATTCATGCACTGTTTACCTGCCCGCGCTATAATTACCACCACACGTTCCAAAGTAGTGTGTTATTTGACTAGAAGGAGCACAGAAAAGGAAGTACTTTCTAAATTACAAACCATAAATTCATGAAGCTTTGTTGTCTTTGCTAAAATCACAACTAAAAACAAGAAGTGACAGATTATTTGCACAGACTGGCTCTTTCAGAGATATTCACAGAGTAAAATTGTATCAAAATGCTCAGTACTAGGACGTGGTGGATATCTCTAAATGAGTCATGACGTGTCACCTCGTGGCAGACCATCACAAGCAACGGTGTTGACAATTAAGAACCCCGGAAACCACCTGCTCAAATTAAGCACAGGTACTAGGGTGGTTATCACCCGAACCTTTGTGTTATTTTATCATTGGAAACTTACACCTGTGCCAGGATTTTTTTTTAATGAATTGATGAATGGTTTGAAAACGTGGCTTCACACTCTCTGACCTTTCTTGGTTTGTTGTTACATGGTAGATTAACCGTATAACCACTTCTTGCATTTATTTATTTTTATTTATTTATAATGTTTTGTAAAGCGCGTACATGACCCTTGGGTGAGAGGGATACAGTATTGGAAAGCAAAAACATTTGTTTGTTACATAATTATACAAGACGCGTGCAAGACGCCTGTAAGTGTCGGAACTCTTCACATAAGGTTAGGGCTGATACAGCAAGGGGTGAGGAACATTCGAACATACGTATGTACCATGCATGCTAAAGAATGGTATTCCCGGGTGTATACTCATGTCCAGAGTCAATCAAGATGAGCGAATAGAAGGCAGTAATGTAGTCTAATGGTCAAGCCCTATTCAGGCAGGAACTTGAGCAATAGCATTTTTTTTACTTCTTTTTTGAAGGAAGCGGTCGAGGAGATTGTACGGATTTCTGGAGGAAGAGAGTTTCAAATCTTTTGGGCAATGCCATAGAAGGCGCTGTCACTCGATCTATGTTTTGGGAAAAGCTGTGGTTTTAATAGCATTGTAGTTGCACTTCGTGGTGCTCTGCAGCCCCCTGATAGTACTAGTTTTTGAGCCAGGTAGATGGGGGTCTTGAAGTGGAGGGCTTTGTGCATCATGCTGGCAATTTTAGGTGAGTTCTGGCCTCGTATAGTAACCAGTTTAGGGACTTTAGGGCAGGGAAAATGTGTTCTTTTCTTTTTGTCCCAGTATTCAGTCTAGCTGCGGCATTACAGACCCCCCAGGATATAGCGGCTTGGATAAGCAAATTTAGCGGCACAAATATGGAAATTTAGCGGCACAAATATGGAAGTTTAGCGGCATTTTTACGGCACTTTATTTTACTCATAATCATTCATTCTCAGCCTTAAATCAATGGAAAATGTTTTAGGGGGTGGAGGGTGTCCTTTCCAGGAGCCCCAACCCTTCAGGGAGGCATCTAGTATAAGGACAATGAGTATTTGTGAGATAAGTTAAACAACGTCACATTCTGGGGGAGGGGTTATGTTGCGTTACACCACTGCCCCATTTGCTTGTAGTTCAGTTTGTCGAGATAGCACTTTCAGGTTTAGGTCTGTATTATCATTTAAGGGAAACAGTATTGTACTTTTGTGCAAAAATATTGCTAGTTCTCTTGAGCAGGGTTGAGACCGGCCCAATAATGTATGCTAATTGAGCACGGGCGGGGGGGGGGGGGGGGGGGCTGAGCAGAGGTGATCTCACTTGCATACATGTGTGGCTCAGCAGTGTGAACTAATCTGTGCATCTAAGTGAAGTTAATAAAACATGCCCGACCCCCTTTCTTTCATAAAACTTCGCTGAAGCAGTGTTTTGCGGAAGGCAATACACAATTGAGGGCCACTTTTTTTGGTGTTCCTGGGTCGATTTTTTATCGTAATCCGACCCTGCTATCCATCCATCCATTCACCCGTCCATCCCCCCACACCCACCCACTTTCCCACCCACCCTTCCTTCTGCCGAGGCATGCAAAGGAGCCGTCACTCACCTGACATCGGGGGCACCCAGGATGCGGCCCAGCGCCTCCAGGTATTGCTGGCAATTTCCCAGCAGGGTCCGCCACAGCCGGCCCCTCTCCTCCTACAGAGCGCACAGCAGGCCCTCCACCTCTTGGAGGCCATCGCCAGGGTCCATAGACAGCAGCAGGGGCAGGAGGGCGCCCACCTCCACTGATGGGGGTCTTCTGCACTATCCTCCGCTCTCCCATGCCCCCTATTCCTGCCCAAGCCTTCATGGCCTCAGCCTGGCACCTGCCACCCGTCCCCCCAGCCTCGCGCTACCTGCGAAGGGTCTCTTCATGCTGGGGGGTCGTGTTCAGAAGGTGCTGTCCTCAGTCACTACTTTTACACCGGATGGACCAGGAAGGGGTGACTAAAAACACGCCACTGCTTGGACTAGTTTCAGTGCGGTCTTTTAAGGCCAACACTCGCAGATAATTGGGGTCTTGTCCTGTACGAAACACAACGAGCCGCGAAAATGTTTGCTTCGAATCAGTAAACTCATGAAGGCGCGTGTGAAACATTGAAGTGTGTCTACAGTGGAAAAGAGTGCCCGTGGTCTGCATCGAGCACCAGCAATGCCTGGGGCGTGGGCGCTAAGGCGCCTAGAAGCTCTTCCTGCCTGCCCTCTCCCCAAGTGCTCTCAGGACATCTTACGCTCCTTCTGCGCCCTCGTGCCCCCGGGGTATCTGTCTTGAAGGCAGCAGAGGTAGGTGACAGGAAACTCTGCGAAGTGTGTGGCTGCACCGCCCTTCTCCACCTACTCCCTCCACCTTGCAGATTTAGCCCCCTTCTCCCCCAACCGTGCTCCCTTCTTCCAAACTCAGTGGATCCTCTTGCTCAACTAGGTCACCCTGTGGCTTCATTCAACCACCCACCCTCTTCACCACCACCCCGCTCCGCACCTTGCAGAAGCTGCCCTTTAAACGCTGCCTTTGCACCCCCTCCTCTTTAACTTTAAGGTGAGTAAACCCACGCCTTCCCCCCCTCTCGCCATCTCTCCTCTCTCATCCTCCTCTATGATTTGTTTGGAAGTGAACTCACATGAACGCTACTCTGCCTCGCCTCTCGGACGGGCAAGCAGGCCCCTCTCTCCGGGGGCTGTCCCGGCTCCCGCTCACATAAGATTAATGCCCTCCGTGCCATCCAATCAGAGTAGCGCTGCCCTTGGATATCTGGGAGCGAGCCAGTTCAATTAGCAACAGCGCTGTGTGGCCCGTGCTGTGGCCGTAGAGTTTTCTTTTAATCAGAACAGTCTACAACTTGTAAAAGTAAACGACTCTCACGGGTGTACTTACTACTTCCACATAACAGGAGCTGCCAGAAAAGTTCTTTGCACCAGGCCAAGTACATTTTCTTTAAAGGACGCGCTCATCAAACCATGCTGGAGGATGGAGAACAAGCTTCTTCAACACTGATAGATGCAGCTTTGGATGCCTCAATATGTGCATTCCATCAGATAGGAAATGGCACAGTGATGCGACACTATGGGTGATTGATGAGTATTCCGTTCAGACCTTGATCCAGTTGAATATTATGGACACGCCTTTTGATGGACAGAATGTTTTTGGAACAAAGGTAGATCAAGCTCTCCAGTCCATAAAAACTGACACTGGAAAGCCAGGCAACCTAAAAGAACTTGGGTCCATTTCGCAGGCAATTTTGTAAAAATCGCGGCATTTTTTCAAAAGTGCCGATTTCGCGGCAAACCGTGAAATTGCAAAATCCAGGAGGGTCTGATTAAGGGAAGCCCTTAACAGGGCCAGACTCACTTCTGGGGTGGTGATTTTCAGATAGAGTTGAGTGTTGTCCGCGTACATATGAAAAAGGATGTTCGCGCAGTTCAAGGCATTTGCTAGCGATTCGGAGAATAAAGTGACCAGTATGGGTGATAGGGCGGATCCCTGTGGAACCCCCATAGTTACTATACGGGTTTGGGAAAGAGAGTGACTCATCTTTATTCTTTGGGATCTGTTTTGGAGGAAGGAAGTACAATTTGTACAATCAAGTTTCTGAAAAAGGTTTTTCCTTTTATTCTCACTGACCTGCAAAGATGGTTAGAGTTGCTCTTACCCTTTTGAGAAACGAACACTGTAATGTCCTCTATATCGTGATAAATAAACGTTCTCAATCCAAGCTGCAATCTTTGCAAAATGGAGTAACTTGTCTTCTTCTAAAGTTTCCAAAATGCTGCTCTGTTTCGTAGAAATTTCATGAAGTGCATTGGCTGCCAGTGACCGAAAAGGTCACGTTCAAGGTGCTTTGCAGCATATACAAAGCCTTGCATGGCGCTGGCCACCTTCATCTTCAGAAAATCTCTAATTGGTACTCTCCACGGTGAGTATTAAGATCCTCTCTTTCTTATCTGGTGACGCCTCCCAAGATAAAAAATAAAGTCCAGGTTGGGATAGAGGATAGGAGCTTCTATCTCTGCAGCAAATTGTGGAACGCACTGCATTTTCTATTTATGATCCCAACCGAGCCTCATCCTTTTTAGGAAATCTTTAAAAACTTGGAGGCATATCATCAAGGGGCCACGATAAAATTATCACTGCTTTAGTGTCCGTTTTTGGGCGAAAAGCGGCAATAGTTATATCATCAAGGTCACCTAGAATGTGAATTCATGCCTCAGCGCCCATTTTCTGAACACCCAGCATCGCAATGCCAATGAGATGGAAAGTGGGCGTATCTCAATGAATTTACATTAGAAATGTCACTAACAAGATTTTCTCCTATTATCAATGTAGCCGCAAACCCGCTTAGCGTGACAAAAGCACCACTCATTTCTTTACGCCTGCTTTCAATTCGACATAGCCGTGATATCCTATGTGAGGTGGATTGTCAGGATGAATCCACCCTGCCCTATCATCAACGATTCGCCTATCGCTGTGCCATTATCGCCGGATTTCCAGCAATAATCGCACATTTTGCAGCTATCGCTGGATCATATATCGCATTGGAGATAAGCGTTGCTGATAGTGCACTATCTCGGCGATATAATCCAGCGATAGCCGGCGATAATTACCCTCGTGCTAAGCGCGCTTAGCGATAATTATCGCTGGCTGTTGCTGATATGCCCCTTGGCTCTTCACTCTCACTGTCCAGTATGTTAGTGCATTTCTCTAGCCATTTCAGAGGTTTGTTAGCGCTAGGACACTCCGGCATTCGCGCCCTCTATACATTTCTTACTTGCAAGGTAATTTGGTTAGATTGTCAGACCCCACAAAAATAACACAAAAACAATAAAAGAATATGATAAAAAATATAAATTTACTTTATGGGAGTAGCACAAAGAGTTTGTGGCAGTCACAATAAAACGAATAAAGAAACGCATCTACGCATGTTACCACGACTACAACTAAACGTAGTTTTGTGCAGCATGAATGAGCTCCTGGAAGCCCTCTGCTCTCCCCAGTCAGTAAGGGTGCTCTATTCATGCCAGGCAGCTGTTTTATGTTGCAACCATGAATTGCCACAAGAGGGCGCCAGATTGCAAAAATGAAATCCAAAAGTCTTTGTTGTTGAGGAAAGTTCGCCCTCTAACGGTGCGATTCAGTACTCACTCCTTGTACCAGGGCTGCCATTCGACCAAGGAAATGCATTCGGTTCTGTTTTGCTACATGCGTCATTTGGAGTGGAGCAAAGTTTGCCTTAGTCGGTTTTAAAAAAGGGTTTTTGCACTAGGGCAAAATTGTATAAATGGATTATGTAGCCACTGTTAAACATAGGAAACATATTTCTTTGGTTTTAAATACTTTTGCACGAGTAATAGAGATTTTTAACAAGCAAACATCCTTTCAAAGATATAAAGCAAAGCGAGTTCACTTTATTTGAGCTACTTAATCATTGAAACTGAAATAATCACATTTTTATGAAACCTAGTCTAATTTTCACATATACAAAATGGAAAACCGTTTCCTACCATTTCTTTTAGAAACCGAGCAAACTAGTGTGAAACCTGTTTCCCCTGATGTAATATGCACTCTTATTTTACCTAGACTGGTGCAAAGTTTCTGTAATATGGCCTCTGCTGTCTGGGGTCTCACAGCCTCATATCCTCGGGGTCAGCACTGATACCTGGGCATCAGATGAGGCCTCAGATTGAACAGTTTGGCTCTGTAAAGAGGTGAAACTGGTCTGGTGCCTCCATTTCCAGGAGCTGGGCACTGTATGGGGTGGCACTGCTGTCTGATGCCCCCTCTTCCAAAGCTGGCACCTGTAAAGGGTGGCACTCTTGCATGGGAACTCTTCCGGCAGCAGCCGGGTACTCTCGCGGGTGGCACTGGAGACGTATCCCTCCGCTGCCAACAGCTGTGACCTGAAAAGGGTGCCAAATGTCCATGGTGTCTCCGCTGCCAACATCTGGGTAATGCCAAGGATGGCACTGCTGTCTGATGCCTCCTCTTCCAAAGCTGGCACCTGTAAAGGGTGGCACTCTTGCATGGGAACTCTTCTGGCAGCAGCCGGGTACTCTCGCGGGTGGCACTGGAGACGTATCCCTCCGCTGCCAACAGCTGTGACCTGAAAAGGGTGCCAAATATCCATGATGTCTCCACTGCCAACAGCTGGGTAATGCCAAGGATGGCACTGCTGCCTGAGGCCTCTTCCAATGGCATCTAGGCGCTGCAGGCGGTGACACGGGTGGCTGATGCCTGGCTGCCAAGTGCCGAGCACTGTAAATGACAGCAATGCTGCCCGAGGACTCTGCCGCAGACATCTAGGCGCTGCAAAGGGTGGATGGAGCTAGTTAGAAGCTCATGGACCCACCAACAATGACTGTGGCTTGGCCAATAGAATTTGCATTTTGGAAACCATTCATCGTTCGTTATCTGTGCGTCAATTCCTCCACAATCTATTATCGATAGTCACTGTCCATACATTCACCAGCCACGTTCTACTACAGGCCTGGCTCGAGTCTCTTGACTCGGGAAACGTCATGAACCTTTTGTCCCCTCTGTTACTTGACCAATGCGGCTGTGGTGACCCCCATCAGATGACAAAGTACAACCGAGGTGGCATCAGGAACTAAGTGGTACTCAAATACTGAAATTCATTTTTATTTACTCAGCACTACTCAAGAATGCCCATAGGGTGGCGCTCATGGACCATGTTATATTTCATTCAACGAATTTGTGTATTTGAAAGACGTCGAGTTTTTTTTTGTGAGTTTTCTAAACTTTTTTTCTGTTCCAAATATTGTATTCGTTTTTTTTATAACGAAATCACAAAAGATAAACAAAGATAAACAATGAATGTATAACATGCACATATATATCTAAGACCAACATAAAATAAAAAAGAATATCAAGCATATCTAGTGATTTAAAGGGAAAAAAAAATCAAATGAGCAGGAGGAAAATCAGCCTAATGATAATAGAAGACCAAGAACATAAAAAATATATATGTATAGAAAGGCGTCTTTTACATATAATCACAGAGATTGAGAGTTAATATATTGGCCTGGGTAAACATGAGAGTCAAATAACAGCAAAACATTTTTGTCACCGGCTAGGAAACCTAAGAACGAATTCAGAAAAACAAAGGACGAATATGAAGACGGCTGCATTATAATACTAAGGAATAGCAGAAGAGAAACAGAAGAAGAAAAGTGAATAATGAAGTAGCCTAATGACGTAGAAGCAAGAGAAAAAGCGAAGAGAAAGAAAGAAGGGAACAAGAAAGAGGGGAGAAGAAAGGGGAGAGACGTCACTGGGAGACTACAGAAGAAAAATAAATTGTCACTTTGCGCGCATTTGATACAAAGATGGAGGGAGAGGTTATCATGTCTTTGATATAAAACTGTCAAGGGTGCGCCAGTGACTGTCAAGGTACAGATATGCCGGGAGAAAAGGACAGACACTAGTATTCACTCTGGAGGTAAGTAACCCAGGCCTAGCATGTATGAAAGGAAACAGGTCCTCGCATTCCCCTACCCTCCACTGCCCTCTGCTGCTCATCTACCTGCTGCCCTCTGCTTTGCCTTTCCCGTTTTTCCTTTTCTGCTTGTTTGTCTGCTCTCCGTTTTTGCCTTTTTGGCTAAATTCTGCACTTTATATTGCATTTTTCTGCTTGCTTCTTCCTTCTTCCTGCCGTTTTCCTCCTCCCGGGTCCCAGCACCGCACTCTTACCCCAGGACCAACCTAATAGAGGCTGCAGGGGGACCCCAGTGAGCAGGTCCTTGTACAAGCTCCCCCTGTGACAGTCTCCTGTCCAGCTTACCCGCAGTCTAGTACCCCCTGCTGCCTGTCTACCGGCTACCCTCTGTTTTACATTTTCTTCTAGTTATTGTATGCTCTGTTTTGCCTTCTCAGCTCGTTTTTTTCTTCCCTTCATTTTGCCTTTTCTGCTTGTTTTTCTGCCCTCTGTTTTGACTTCTGCTTGTTTCTTTCCTCGGTTTCCTTCTATCCGTGATATGCCTGCGTCCACCACTCAGCTCACCGCCCACTCCCAGGACTGCCAATAGCACCACCACCAATACCACCACCTCAGCGCCTCTTGCTCACAGGTGATAGCAGGGGCACTCTACGAGACCGGAGCTGCAGCCGAGACCATCCTTCCCTCCCTCCCTCCCTCCCTCCCTCCCTCCATAAAGCACAGCCTTCCCTGCACCAGGAGGTGAAGCCAGGGCCACTCTACAGCTGTAGTGTTTTTTATTAGGCCAAAGATAGCAATGACATTATGCATTGTCACACTGCACACTCAAAACACGGAGAGGTCAGGAAGTAGCCCCTCACCCCGCTCTTCCTACTGAGCCGCGCCAGTGTAATCACAGAGCTAAAGGTGTTAGTGTGCTTTGTTAGTGTTTATAGCTCGGATCACTTCACACTTTGTGTCTGTAAATTTACAACAATTTCACATCTCCTTCACTTTACTATTTAACACTACTTTGAATACGCCGCAGGCCGGTCTCTTCTTCTGATATTTACAATCCAACAAGTGGCCAAGAAAGCATTTAATGGAATGCAATAGGTCTCGCAATTGCAAGAGTTTAAGCTATTAGTACTGTAAATGATAATGCCTTTTACTTATTTTTTAAAACCCAAAACATAAATGAAGGCTTTATCATATACAATCCCATTGGCTCAAACTCGCGTGTATGCGAGATCTATTGCATTGAAAATGCTTGTTTTTTTTGCAAGTGCATGCTTCGGCACCACCAGTGTTATTGCTGCATGCCGTCTTAACCGCAATTTGTTGGGAATATAAATATGTATATATGTGTGTATATGTGTGTGTAGATGTATGTATGTGTGTAGATGTATGTATGTGTGACATATATATATGTGTATATATGTATGTGTTTATGTATGTGTAAATGTATGTGTGTATGTATGTGTGTATGTGTATATGTATCTGTGTATGTATGTGTGTATGTGTAGATATATGTGTATGTGTATATATGTGTGTATGTGTATATTTGTGTGTATGTGTATATATGTGTGTATGTGTATACATGTGTTTATGTGTGTACATGTGTGTATGTAAATGCATGTATATATGTGTGTATGTGTACATATGTGTGTATGTGTATATGTATATATATATCTCCAATTACCGCACTGGCGCTTGAAACCACCAAACGGAGAAAGACACAGACTCCAAAATCTGCTTGCACTGCTGGCTGCAGTGACTTTATTTATTTATAAATAGTGCGAGATGTCGGGTAGGATGACGCGTTTCGGCTAACGTGTAGCCTTGCTCACATATATGTATATATGTATATGTATGTGTATGTGTGTGTGTGTGTGTGTGTGTGTGTGTGTGTGTATATATATATATATATATATTATTTTTTTATGTTATCTGGACCTAGAGGTCTTTGTGGAGAATGACCAGCTCCACACTAGACTTTATAGAAAGCCGACGGCTGGCAATGCAGTACTACACGCTGCCAGCCATCATCCTAGAAGTCTAATAAGGAATGTACCTTATGGTGAGTACCTTAGACTAAAACGAAACTGCACTGGAACTCAGGATTTTAAGAAAGCTCAGAAAGACGCGAGTTACAGATTCCAAGCAAGAGGGTATTCTAGAAACATCTTAGAACAAGCCCACATAAAAGCAGACACTATTGACAGAAGGGATCTTCTGATAGTGAAAGAGTTAAGGAAAGAGAGTGAGCAGGTCAGAATGATCACAACATATAGCAATCAATCTGGAGAATTGGTCCAAGCATTCAAAAGAAACTGGCACATTTTAAGAACTGATACCATCTTGAAGAAAACATTACCAGACAGACCTATGATAACATATAGGAGGTGCCAGTCCTTGTCGGACCATCTGGTTCATAGCCATTACTCCCCTACCAAGGCCAATCCGATGACGAACAAGATAGTTGGCTTTTTTCCTTGCTTACATTGCAAGGCTTGTAAATTCAGCAAAAAAGTCAAGGAGTACCCATGCAGAACAGGTGAAGAAAGACCGAGCAGAAAGATTACAAAACATCTAAACTGTAACTCAGACTTCACAGTCTACTGCTTGGTCTGTCCTTGTAACAAACGTTACATAGGAAGCACCATAAAACCGGCAAAAATGAGGATTTTAGAGCATATGAGGGCTATCGTGAACAAGGACAAGACATATCCGATAGCCCGTCATTTTGCTGAACGCCACAACAGCAATAGGGATTTACTAGCATACTATTGCATAGACCAGGTCCCAAAGACAGAACGAGGGGGGGATAGAGAAAGATCCCTACGTATACTGGAATCTCGGTATATCCTAGACCTTAAAACAATGACACCATGGGGTCTCAACAACGATGCTGAAATGTGGGTGCACCTATAAAACAATCTGGGACTTGCAAGGAGATAATTGGTCTGCAATTAGAACATGGGATACTCCTTGCACATGTGTAAATAATAACTGTTGCTTGGCTTGTAAATAGAGTTTCCCTTCATATGTACAGATGAGAGAAGAGAGAACAGTGTAACATAGATACCAGTAAATCATGTTAGGTTAACTGTGACATAATCATAAGTCAATATGGTACCAAATAATAACCCATAAGTTCAGCTGAAGAATATATATTTTTTTAGAAATGTAAATACTTTACAAAAATATACATTTAGTTGACATGGGGTTACTGAATCGGTAATTTGTATATTTGTATATATGATATGCACACAGTGTAACAATGTATCAATTAGGGGATCCACCCCTGCACAACTGCAGAAATGTTTAAGATCTAGGCGCAGTGGGTCTAATAACGTACCACATGCAAGCATATAATCTGCACAATGCGCCCGGAACACATTAGGGGATACACCCCTATATAAACATCTGTGACAAACTTGATTTGCTAAAACACTGCTCTCGATATCAAAACTATAATTAATGTAAATACGTGACAGTCTCATAACATATATTTTTTTGTCAATTGTCAAACTTCACTTCATTTTATTTGCACTGAGCACTTTTTATAAATCGCCAAGTTTAAACCATGGAAACAACTATGTGTATATATATATACTATAAGATGGCCGCCATCAATGTGTGTTAGATACCATCGTTGATTTCTATGACTTCCAAAAGGGCGGATGGTTTAAATATGGCGAGTATGTTTGAACACTGACGACACTGACGAAGGCCTGTGCGAAACGCGTCTGTCGAGGGTGCTGGGGGGTTTGGAAATAAAATAACCTAAAGAACACTGACACTGGAGTGCTGGCCGTTTTTTCTTGGAACTGATTTCTAGGAACGTGCAACGATATATATATATATATATATATATATATATATATATATATGTATATATATCTCAAAGCAATCCCGGCCGCTGTCAACGCGGGCTAAAACAGGCGCAGACCTCTTCTCCTTGTAGTAAATTAATGCTTTTTAAATAAAGTGCCATCACACCGTCAGTCGTGTTAGCAGTGGTGATTTTAATATAAGCAATCACAGAGCGGGTGTGCTCTCCTCGACGCGTTTCGCTCCGCAGGCGGAGCTTGGTCACATGACGCGCCAAAAGTGGGTGTTGTAATATAAAGTGTTTTAAAAGCTCTATCACCCATAAAAAAGGGATGAAAGGCAAACATTAGCAAAGTGGCATAGTAGCAACGATCATAACGGGTTGTATAAAATACAAACATGAAAAGTGCAAAACAGCAATGAGAGCAAAGTGCTCCTGTCTCAATTTTATGATGTGGCCGAAAAAGAATTCTCACATATTGGCAAGTGCTTGATCTCCGAGATTAACAAAAGCAACATTACCAGTAGCAAGTTGATAGCAGTACATACAAATTATAGCAAGAATAAAATGCAAATGCAATATTCAATGAAAATGTAAACAGGGTACGCTAAAAACAGAGTACATCAAAAGGTAAAGTGCAGATGCATTCACTGTGGCCACAAAACATCATGTATGTATTGCAAATAGAGAGCGATGCACAAAAGGTGTCAATCACAGTCTGTTGCATGCCAGTTTAACTAAAGTGCTAGTGCTTAATGGGTGAAAAAAATAACTAGCTATAAAAAAAGTGACAATGACGGCTGAGACACAATCTTATACAACCTACTCATTCATAACAGTTTGTGTGGGCCTAAATATCATCGAATTCAAAAAACTTTCATTTTCAAAAATGACCAGCAAAAGACAGTTACACTATAGAAACAGAATAGTAAAAACTGAGATGCCCTATTTACAAAAAAATGTGCAATTCATCTATTATATTCAATCCATTTGGTGCCTTTGAATCTAGCAGCAAAATGAAGTAAGTCTCTTTTTAACTAAGAAGTTTTTCTCGGTCACCTCCCTGTCCGGGGTTAGGGACCAAACCCAAAAGTGTATAATGCAGGTCTTTTAGTTTGTTGTCATGGACAGCTTTAAAGTGGGGAGCCACTGGATAGTTGCTGTCCGAGTTGACTATGGCTCGCATATGTTGCAGGATACGTTGGTTAGCCGGCAACTTAGTGCTGCCAATGTAAGATAGATTACAAGTACCTGTTAATTGATAGATGACAAACTCGCTGCGATAGGTAAGATATTCATTAACGGCGATAGGTTTGTCACTAAACGCTGATTTGTAATGCGTGCCATTTTTCACAAAAGTACATGCGCGGCATGACTTGCACTTGAAAAAACCTGTTTTGGACAGCCAAGTGCGTGTGGGTGTTAACTCAGGCTGGGTCTTATCCAGTGCATCCTTCATGGAGGAAGCCCTCCTGAAGGTGATAGCAGGTAACTTAAGCAAGATGGGACCTAAAATAACATCTGTTAAAATGATAGGCCATTCAGAATTAATGATCAGTTTCAGTTTGCGTTCCTGTGAACAGTAGGTGAAAATAAGACGGACAGAACCAACAGAGGTTGAATCAGATATGGCCACGTTTTTAGGAGTCAGTAATTTGTCTCTCGAGCGAGATGAAGCTCTCAAGAGTGCACGGTTCAAAAGATCTAACTTGTAGCCGCGCTGAAGAAACCTTTGAACTGACTCCGCTAAGCACTGGTTAGATGTAGTTGGATCGCTGCAGATTCTCTTAATGCGAATAAATTCGCCAAAGGGTATACTGTTTATGGTGTGGGATGGGTGGGCAATCCGGGCATGAAGAATGGAGTTCCCCGTTGTTGCATTGCTGTGAAGCTTTGTATAAAACTTGCCCTGCTCAATGTAAATGTGTACATCTAAAAACTCAGCCGAGCTTGATGTGATCGTAGCTGTGAATCTTAAATTACGAGTGTTGATGTTGATCTCATTCACAAAAGCTTGGGCCTGTACCTGCGAACCCTTCCATATGACACATATGTCATCTATAAAACGCCAATAGTAGGCTAGATGTGGGAGCCACTGGCGATGGGCTCCATGGAGCACGTGCTCCTCCCACCAGCCAACATGTAAACATGAATAGCTGGGGGAGAAGCACGAGCCCATAGCAACCCCTCGTTCTTGATGGTATATGTCATTTTCAAATTGGAAATGGTTGTTGGTTAAACAAATCTTAGTCATCTCCAACAGCATGAAATTGTGGTCTCGCAGGACTGCATTGCGTGTGTCTAAATAATATTTAGTGGCCTCAAGACCCTGAGAGTGGTGAATACTCATGTATAACAATTGAATGTCCATCCCCAAAAAACAGAAATCAGAACACCAATTTACATCTTTGATTTTAACTAAAAAGTCTATAGTGTCCTTAAGATAAGAAGGAAGTGAGGTCATGTGGGGTTGGAGGAAAAAATCAACATATTTGGATACATTTTCATTAATACTACCACATGCTAAAATAATAGGACGTCCAGGGACAAAGGTGACAAGTTTGTGAATTTTGGGAAGAAGGTAAAAAGCTGGGGTGATAGGATATGTAACGCTTAGAAACCTTGCCTCATCCTTAGTGAGGAGTCCCTTTCTTTGCCATTGGTAGATGGTTTTCCTGGTGGAATCGTTGCTCTTCAGCATGGCAAATTTGGTGGTTTTAGTGTAACACGTGGTATCCCCCAATTGTCTTGTGGCTTCCTTAGTTAGGCTAGTCAATTTTGGCCCACAGAACCGTGTTACCGCCTTTATCAGCGTTTTTTACAATCACAGATGGATTATCTTGTATTTTCCTTATTAATGACAAATATTATTTATTGTTGTAATCTTGTCGTTTCTTTTTTCCCAAAGTCACCCTGTTCAGATTCTTCAGTTCAGTGACAACTCTGTCACTGAAAACATCTACTGCATCCTTTGGCATTTAGGGTAGAAAGGTTGATTTACTCCGAAAAGGGCTAGTCGTTGGCTTGTTAACTGTGACTACTTGACTGCCCGAGGGAGATCCTTGCGAGCTATCTTCATGAGATAATGATAGAAGAGATTGCAAGTCTTCTAGATTCCTTACTTGCAGAGGAGCTGCGCTGAATCTGCTCCTACGTTGGCACTTTCTTTGTTCTCTTGCATAGGATGAAGTTGGAAATATTTCATCAGTTTAATTTTTCTAATGAACTTAAAAACGTCTATGCGTGCCTGAGTGTACGAGAAATCATTAGATGGGCAATATGACAGGCCCAATGACAGAAGCTACTCCTCCGCCTTTGATAGAACAAGGTCTGTCTATATATATATATACACACACAATAGGCTGCCACTGATTCTCCCCTCTCACAGCTCTGCTCTTCTCCGCTCTACTTGCTTTCTACTGCTAACACCACTAACTGTGGATTCCCAGAGTATTTGTATTTATTTCCCCCATAATATTTGAAAGTAAATGCACACCTAGCTTTAGGGAGATATAATGACTTAATCTTCCATCATCTGGGGACCTGGCACAGATCTACAAGCTACTTCAAAGCATCCACCTATTAGTAAATACCATTACAGATAGATGACGATTCTTTCTCATCTGTTGTCATACAGCTGGCAGCCCAGAGACCCTTGGAATCCAGGGGAATTTGCTGTTTTCAGTGTCCAGGTTTCAGAGTTGAATCGGCAAATGGCGGCTGTCTGATCACAGCCGCTGGGAGCCCACAGTGTTTTTCAGTTCTCCGTTTGTGCAGTATGCTGTGGAAGATAGAAAATGTTACCACCGGACAAGGCAGAAGGCTGCGTGAGGATTTTAGGCCCGTTTTTGATCCGGGTGGTACAGGTTTGCCACGTTTGGAGCCTCCTTGCCTGGTGGCTAGTGCCCTTTTTGAGCGGTGTTGCTGTTGTCAGAGTGCTCTCGGCTGACATCTTGGCAATGCCTGTAGCTAAGGTGGTAAAGAGCCGCTCAGAGACTGGCTCAGCTGTTAACCCCTTCGCCTCAGTGCCGGGGTGCTCATGACGGCTCCTGGCAGTCATAAATCAAGGTGGGCGTTTGCTCATGACGGCTGGGATCCATCAGAATTCCGCCCACTGATTAATTTGCCTGGACAGGCGGGGTATTAATCGCGTGTGGGCGGAGCGGCAACGTTCTGATGACTCCCGGCCATCATGAGCACACGCCTAGTATGACTCATGACGGCTGGGAGCCGTCATTAGCACGGAAGGAGTTAAGAAGCCCTCAGGCCTGGGCTCTTCAAAAGGAGCTGCTGCACCAGAATTGGAAGGCACCTGGTCGCATCTTTGTAAGACGCCCGCACCGCTATGAGGGAGTCAGAGAAGAACCCTAATAGGAAAGCATCTTTGGTGCCAAATGAGCCCTCCCCACGACCCTTTGCCCCATAAGACCAGAGTACTAGCTCCAGCAATCCACACCAGGCAGAAGGTTCGCTCTCTAGGACACACCCCCAGCCGACTTCCATGGACTCGAAGGTGAGCCAGAGTTTTCATTTTGAAAATACAGAGGGGCAAGGGGCAGCACAGGCTCCAGGAGGATCTAGTGGCATGATCTCCAACAGAAAGAAGATGAGCTACCCATTGCAAGAGGCTACGAGATATGCCAGATGGCCGATCTTACTGCTAAGGTGGATAATCTAAGTGGAGAACATGCTGTCAATTGGGAGCCTGAAACAGAAGGCGGAGATATATCTTTTTCCTGTAAGACATTTCAACTGGTCTGACTCAGACAGTCAGGGCCATGCATTGGACTCTAGCAATTCAAATGGAGGGCAAGATAAAACTCCGGTCGATGCTGCCACAGTGAGGAAGGAGAGGAACACTTGTGATAGAGGTAGTAAAAAGGAAGAAAAATAACTGAGGTCTTCTCTGGGACTACTCCATCTCTCCGGTATTAGAAGGAAACATGGCTGCAGCTGGCAACACTGCAGGAGCAGCTGAGCCCGTATCTTTGGAGTCTATATACCAAAGTCTCATGGCCGACAGAGAAGAAACACACATGGAAAGTCAGTGAGTCCAGACAGCTTGTAGGTAGATGCAGGGAGCCATTCATAAGAGTAACAACCACTACCTACTTCTGGCGTCGGAACTCGATTGATGGCCCACTCGGCCAAGAGGGACGGATCTTCCTGCTGGAGAAGTGCCAAGTGATCCCCCGACATGCGTTGATATTGAGATGGCATGGATCGGGGTGTAGTCTCGAAGGGGGCTTCGGACAATCTGCAGAACACACCTGTCCGATGTGATGGTGCGCCAGTGGTAGAGGTGATGACGAATCCTGCCACCCCCTGGCGTCTGGTGGGCCTGAAACACCGGACTAGGAAGGTTTGGAGGCAGTGGCAGCAGGGGGGTAGACTGACCTGCACGCTGGCCGCGTGACCCGCCTTTGCGGGTCCCACATCCACTGCTGTGCTGAGACTGTTGTTGCGCAGGCTTCTGGCTTTGAAATGACCGTGCTTGGGTGACCCTTCCTTGGCCACGAAAAGAGCGAAAAGCAGAAGCGGAAGGAGTGCATGTGACCGAAAGGCCTAAGGACTTGGCCGTAGCCCGTAAGTCCTTAAAGCGTTCCAACGCGCAATCTGCCTTATCACCGAACAGGCGAGTGCCATCAAAGGGCATGTCCCTTAACGTGTTCTGGACATCCCCAGGAGACAGTCGTCCTCAGCCAGGCATGGTGACATAGCACCACTGTCATTGAAATCGCCCTGCTCAGCGAGTCAGCAGTGTAAACACCACAACGGATGGTGAACTTGGCTGCGTCTCTCCCTTCAGCAATAGCTTGGGAGAGTATTGTCCGAGCCTCCACCAGACACTGAGGCAGCACTTGTGCAACCGTATCCCAAATAGAATGGGAATAACGGCCCAAGAGACATGCGGAGTTCAGACCGCAGTCCTGAGCTGGCGGAAGGAAACATCTTCTTCCCAAACGGTTCCGTAGAAGCAGACGCTGGACGAAGCACCTCTGTCAGGAGGTTAGTCCTGATGGCCACAGTAGGGGGGAGCTGGAGGTGGAGAGCCTTGGACGCCCTTCACGACACTATAGAGTATGAACCACTCTCCTCCGTAGCCACTGTAGAAGGAGACAGTGCGCCAGGTTCTAGAGCATAATCCTGGTCACCTGCATCCCCCAGATCCTAATCCCAGTCTACTCGCATTGAGCTACAAGAGGGTCCTTAGACTCCTCCCAGGTCTCCCCATCCTCCAAAGCCTACTGAACAGGTGGAACATACGGATGTCAGTGGATAAAGGGATAGAAATTCGCAAACGCCAGAAGTAGGTTGTGGTTGTTACTCCCACTACTTCTTGGTTTCAAAGAAGGACAAAGCCCTGAGTCCTATCTTATACTTTCAGAACATCAATCGCTTCCTCCGGAAGGAGAAGTTCAAGATGCTCACGCTTGTTTAGGTCTTGTCCGCCCTCGACCCTCAAGACTGGTTGGTAGCGTTGGACCTGCAGGACGCATATTTTCATATCCCCGTCCTGCTGGCCCACTGGTGTTACCTGCGATTCATGGTAGGGCAGGAGCATTGTCAGTTCACCGTGCTCCCCTTTGGCCAAACAAGCGCCCCTCAGGTGTTCACGAAAGTGATGGCGGTGGTCGCAGCTCATCTGCGTAGATCAGGGGTTTCAGTCTTCCCCTATCTCGATGACTGGTTGTTGAAGGTGGGCTCACCCCAAACAGTTGTCTCCCACCTCCAAACTACGGTCAACCTCCTGAAGTTGCTGGAGTTCTCCATCAACGTGCTGAAGTCGCACCTGATTCCCTCTCAGAAGCTCCTCTTTATTGGAGCGGTTCTGGACATGGTGCAATTTCGGGTTTATCTTCCCGAACAGCGAGTCCGGGACATTCGGGCTAATATATCTTTTCCCTATAAGACATTTCAACTGGTCTGACTCAGACAGTCAGGGCCATGCATCGGACTCTAGCAATTCAAATGGAGGGCAAGATAAAACTCCGGTCGATGCTGCCACAGTGAGGAAGGAGAGGAACACTTGACAAAGGCTGAAAGATGGGCATCCATCTTTCAGCCTTTGTTGTGGGTTTCGGTGAGGACAATCCTGAGGCTGCTGTGCCTCATGGCCTCCTGCATCATGCTCACCAACCATGCTAGATGGCATATGCGGGCTCTGCAGTGGGACCTGAAGTTCCAGTGGGCGCAGCATAAGGGGAACCTGTCCGACTACGTCCAGATCTCGGAGGGCACTGCGCAACAATTGCAGTGGTGACTCATGAATCAATATTGGGGTAGTGGCAAATCCCTCTTCCTTCCCCAACCGTAGCATACAGTGGTGACGGACGTGTCCCTCCTGGGATGGGGCAGTCACATGGGAGAGGCAGAGATCAGAGACCTCTGGTCTCCGGCAGAGTTCCAGCTCCATAGTCAAGTCAAGTCAAGTCATAAAATTTGTATAGCGCACTACATACCCAGAGGGTTTCAAGGCGCTTAGGAAGGGGAGGAGGATTATTTGTCAAATATCCACGTTTTAAGCTGCTTTCTGAACGCTAGGTGGTTCTGGGTGAGGCGAAGGTAAGCGGGGAGTGAGTTCCATGTTTTAGCAGCCAGGTATGAAAAGGATCTGCCTCCCATGGTGGTCTTGTTGATGCGAGGTACAGTGGCTTGGCTTGGCTGGAAGAGCGAAGTTGGCGGGAGGGGGTGTAGAAGGACAGTCGAGAGTTGAGGCAATCTGGTCCGATGTCGTAGAGTGATTTGTGTGCGTGGGTAAGCAGTCGGAAAGTGATCCTCTTATTGACGGGTAGCCAGTGGAGGTCTTTAAGGTGACCAGAGATGTGTTTGTTGCGTGGGATGTCTAATATCAACCTGGCTGAGGCGTTTTGGATTCGTTGTAGTTTCTTCTGGAGTTTAGCGGTGGTACCTGCGTAGAGGGTGTTTCCGTAGTCCAGTCGGCTCGTGACTAGAGCGTGGGTGACTGTTTTCCTTGTTTCGGAGGGGATCCAGCGAAATGTTTTTCTGAGCATGCGAAGAATGTTAAAGCAGGAAGAGGATACGGCGTTGACTTGTCTGTTCATTGAGAGTGAAGAATCCAGGATGACGCCAAGGTTCCGTGCGTGGTCTGTCGAGATGGGTGGCTTCCGGCCACCAGGAGTCATCCCATGCAGAGGGGGATGTACCTAAGATGAGGACTTCTGTTTTGTCTGAGTTCAGTTTCAGACGGCTTTGTTTCATCCATTCGGCGACTTCTTTCATTCCTTCGTGTAGGTTAGTTTTGGCGGTGCTGGGGTCCTTGGTGAGAGAAAGGATCAGTTGAGTGTCATCCGCGTAAGAGATGATGTTGAGGTTGTGTTGGCGGGCGATGGCCGCGAGGGGGCTCATGTATACGTTGAAGAGGGTGGGACTGAGTGAGGATCCTTGAGGTACGCCGCAGATGACTTCAGAGGCCTCGGACTTGAATGGTGGGAGGCGGACTCTCTGGGTTCTTCCGGTGAGGAACGAGGTGATCCAATCAAGTGCTTTTCCTTGGATTCCGATGTTATTGAGGCGTTGTAGAAGGGTGCTGTGGCAGACTGTGTCGAATGCTGCAGAGAGGTCGAGGAGGATGAGGGCGACTGTGTCACCATTGTCCAGTAGAGTTCAAATGTCAATATCAACCTTCTGGAGCATCGGGCGATCCTTCTTGCACTGAAGGCATTCCTTCCCTCTGTCAAGTGAAGGGTGGTGCAGGTGTTCACAGACAACACCACCGCCATGAGGTATTGCAACAAACAAGGTAGGGTGGGGTCGTTGGCCCTATGTTAGGAGGCTCTGCGCCTCTGGACATGGCTGGGACATCAAGGCATTTCGTTGATGGTTCAACACCGGGCAGGTTCCTTGAACGCCAGGGCAGACAAACTCAGCTGCTGTTGCCTAATGGATCACGTATGGAGTCTTCACTCAGAGGTGGTGCAAGGTCTCTTTCAACAGTGGGGAGAGCCTTGGTTAGATCTATTTGCCACCGAAGAGAACACGTAATGTCAGCTGTTCTGCGCATTGGAATTTCCAAGGTGGCACTCGCTCGGCAACGCTTTACCTCGCGAGTGGAGCTGAGGTCTTTTGTACGCCTTTCCGCCTATACCACTTCTACCGAGAGTGCTGAAGATCAGGCGTGACCGGGCCCAAGTCATTCTTGTGGCCCCGGACTGGGCTCGAAGAGTTTGGTATCAAGAGCTACTCAGTATGAGTATAGATCCCCCTATCCGACTACCTCTTCGGGAGGAACTTCTGTCGCAGCAGCAAGGGATGGTCCTCCACCCGAACCTGTCCAGCCTCCACCTACATGCATGGAGATTGAGCGGCAACAGTTGATTCTGTTTGACTTGCCTCCTGAAGTCTGTGATTTAATTCTGGCAGCCAGGTGTACATCCACTAAATCGGTATACGCCTGCATGTGGAATACATTTGTGGCATGGTGCACAGCAAAGGCTGTGGATCCCCTATCTGCCCCTCTTTCAGACATCCTTTTTTTCCTTCTTTCTCTGGCCCGGCAGGGCTCTGCTCTGGGCACTATTAAGGGCTACCTTTCTGCAATCTCTGCCCTTCTAAGGCTCCCTGATTAACCCTCTCTTTTCAAGTCCCCCATTGTTAATAGATTTCTCAAAGGCTTTACTCACGTTTTCCCTCCTATTCCATTTGTGATGCTGCAGTGGGCCTTGAATTTAGTTCTTACTTCTTTAATGTGTGCTCCCTTTGAGCTGCTTCTTAACTGTCCTCTTCGTTTATTAACTTTGAAGACTGCTTTCCTGTTTGCCAACACCTCCGTTAGGCGTGTGAGTGATCTCCAGGCTCTTTCCTGTAAGCCTCCTTTTCTGTTGGTTCATCCGGACAAGGTTGTGCTTCGCACTCGTCCCTCCTCCTTGCCAAAGGTTGTCACTGCTTTTCACATTGGGCAAACTATCACCTTGCCCACTTTCTTTCCACCTCTGCACCCTTCCAGAGAAGAAAAGAGGCTCCACTGTCTGGACCCAAAACGTACACTCTCATTCTACCTGAACCGCACACAACAGTTCTGGGTGGCTGACCAGCTCTTTGTTGGCTATGTAGGCGCCAAGAAAGTCCGGGAGCACGTACGACGATGCCTACCAACGCGCAGGGGCACTGCTGACGAAAACTTTCCGCATCTAGTCTGACTCCTGGGGATATATTCTAAGGTAAGGAATCTATCACTAACTAATGTCTAAGTTACTAGTGCATTGACCCCTTTTAAAAAAAGCTAGAGCTGGACATTAATGTCAAGGCTGTGAGGGTCAGTGATATCGACTATAGAGCACTGGCGTATGCGGACGACATCACGGTGCTTACCGCTGGCTGATGTTGTCTCGGCACTTCCAGAGGTGAAGATTCGAGCTGAACAATGTGGTATCCCCTCAGGATATAAATTAAACTTGGAGAAAGCCCAGATTCTTTGTTCAGGGAATAATCGTTCTACAGGCCTTTCGGTTGTTCAAGAGACAACCTATCTAGAGGTCAAAATCATAGCTGTTGTAGATACATTTCCTGATACGAATATCCCCCCAATGATAGATAATGTCAGTCAAAAATTGGAAACGCTAGACCATCTGCACCTTTCTTTATTCGGTCGTAGCGATGTTATTAAAATGTCGGTCCTCCCAAAACTTTTATGTTCCTTAAGAATTTTTCTCATCTTCCATAGCAAGGATAGAGAGAATTTGTCATAGATTTCTATATGAGTATTGTAGACCAAGGAGGGTGGCCAAATGGATGACGCTTCCAAGACAGTCGGGGGTTGGGCTATCCCCAGCTCTCTTTTTTACAGTGGCCATCTATTTTACAAAACCTGGGTATTCTATTAGTCGGTGATGAGGCTGAAATTTCAGTGGAGATTACACTGTCTATATATAAACTTGAGTTGGGTTGGATAACATAGCCAAGGGTTGCTTAGTCAGGATACCCAGCTATTACAAAAAGACTACATTTGAAATACTGAAAGCTGCTTGTAGAGTACTATCAGCCCATCCCAACGTTGTCCGGGTATGAATTGCTGCCGGCCAGTAGTATATTGTTTTGTAGGATTTCGTTTTGATAGCATTTGTTATCTGTGATAGGCCTGTGAAACACTTCGATTCACAGTGCACTGCTGATGCACTTAAGAGTGCGCGTTCAGTAGTGTGTGAACTCGAGTTTCCCTATTTTATTTTTTCTTGCAATATTATATAGCGCGCACTCGACAACATGGCATGAGCACAATTTTCATTACAGAAGAACACATTCATTTGTAGTAGGCACGGGGAGACAAAGCGATTTGCCTGGAATCACAGGATGTTGAGCTGATGCTGAGATTCGAACGTAGCTCCCCAGCTCTAAAGTTCACAATTCTAGAACGTGTGGCGGGAGGTGTGTCTAAAGTGTATATCGGTGCTGGCCATCAATGAGAGAGACCTGTGTATTTTTCAAATCGGTGGTAAAAAATGAGAATGTTGCTGGAGATGTGGGCCGCCGTGCCACCAATGTACCTACCGGGGGAGGGTAAACACCCGTTATTCTGCAACTTTCTTTCCGCATACCATCACTCCGCATACTTTCATTACGAAAGTACCATGACTCCGCAATGCCATTATAATGCATGGCATTACATTTTATAAGCTTTTACCACGCATACATTAACAACGAAATTCGTTGTAAATGCATGAATGGCATGTTTTTTTTTATGTTTGGATAAGGTAAGTATGGGTATAGGGGTATATGTTTTGGGGTACTGAGGTATATGTTTTGGGGTGTTTGGGTATTTTAAGGGTTCAGATATAGTTTTGGGTTATGGGGTACAGGGGTAGTTTTAGGGATAGGTATGGGTTTTGGGGTACAGGGGTATTTTTAGGGTTCAGGGCAAGGTTTGGGTTTTGGGGTATAGGGGTATTTTTAAGGTTATGGGGTAGGTTTGGGTTTTGGGGTACAGAGGTATTTTTAGGGTTCAGGGGTAGGTTTGGGTTTTGGGGTACAGGAGTATTTTTAGGGTTCAGGGATAGGTTTGGGTTTTGGGGTACAGGGTATATTTATAGGGTTAAGATGGGTTAGTGTTTAAGGGTGTTGGGGTATTTTAAGTAGTACGGGTGGGTTATGATTATGGGGTGTAGGGGTATTTAAAGGGAGCAGGGTGGGATTAGCACACAATATGAGACATGGCATGAAGGGCGGAACGTACCACACGCCCCCAGCGTTTGTCACTCCCCCAGCACACGCCCACAGCACAATGCAGACACGCCCACAAGGGACTACTTTGCTGGCATGGTTCTTTTACCTTTTAAATGTATATGGAGAGCGTCTGCATAGCCTATGTCCTTCTGCTGCAACTGCCCTTTCCAACGCTGTATTGGGTGTTGTGATTGGTGCTGTGGTTCCTGAGATTACCCGCCTCAAAGGTTTGTGCTCTCTCTTTATCATATTAGTATAGATAGAAGATGGAGACAGCTACCACGGAAACTGAAGATTCCAAATCTGAATGTATATACTCCCCTCACCCCTCTCCCCTCTGGGTATTCTCCTACCACTTTTTCAGGACCAAGTTACCTTTAGATGGGAGAGAAATGGGATTCGATTTTTGGGCGACCTGTATAGGGAAGGCCATCTCTTGTCATTTATGAACCTACAGGAAGAGTTTGGGGTGGATAAAATAGATTTTTTTATATATCTGCAGATACAGAGTTTTCTTGGGGGAAATAGGAATAGTATAGCTACAATATCAGAAAAGATACCCTTGGTGGTGACAGTAAGGAGTAAGTCCAAGATGGGAAAATTTACCAAATTTTGATTAAAGCTTCCCCAGATGACATTGATGCTCAGAATGCAAAATGGGAGAGTAGACCTGGAAGGGAAGCAATTTCTATTGTGGACTCCTTGGTATTGGTGAACCAGGCGTGTTAACTGAGAGCCTTAGGAGCCAACATTTTATGTCTGTTTTCGATCTCTATTACACCCCAGCAAAGATAGCTAAAAGGGGTCCTTCCACTTCTCACATTTAGGGAACTATTGTTTCTTTTTCATTCAGCATTCCAAGAGAGTGTGTGTGTTTTCTAGCTCCCTCTCATGTGCTGCTGCATTACATATTTTTCATGAACGACCCCTTTCCCCATTGCTCTTTGCCCTGATGTTGGAGCCGTAAGCAATGTGGATAAGAAAAGTGTTGTGACCTAATTCTTACCAGTGCATCCTCTCCTCAGCTGCTCAGCCAGAATGAATGTGATGTCTGCGTGGAATGTTGGAATGCCTGACGACAGTGAGATTGGAATGTGAGTGTGCTTGTTGGTGTGGAAGAATGACAGTTGGAGAGAGTAGGCTGAGCAGCAACCATGCAGCTCCTGGTGGGATTCTCCAAATAGATCTTCTATGAGACTTAAAACTTATCTCTACTGAAGCAACTAATGCAAAGAAGGAGGTCGATAATTAATAAAACAGCCGAGTGAGGGAATTCGGCATCGGCCAGACTTGGGAAGACTGAAGTGACGTTTATAAAAAACTCCGTTTTACCGTTGGTGCTCTGAGAGAGATCCTTCCCTGCGCTGTCATCTCCTCACACTGATGACGTTGTAGAACCTCCGTGGGTTCTGGTGGAGAAGCAGAGTCTTCAATGCGTCATCCAGCGTTTTCGCATAATCCTCCATACAACCTGTGACCCCTTAAGGACGTTGAGTTTGTCACTGTCCTATGGGACGCAACATGGGCGGCCATTTTATTTGGTTCCCAAGGTTACGGATCTTAACACATCGGAGCTTTAATATAAGTGTTAGCAGTATTAAGTTAAAGAAGAGAACATTCACGCGCAGACTGACCGGTGTTCAGACGGTGACAGATATGAAAGGAGTGGTGCGTATGGTTTTTTTTAGGTTGTTTTTAAGAAAGATGTGTGCCGGAAATCTTTTCACATGGTAGTACGCTACACTTTCATTAAGCTTAAAGCTTAAGTTTTGCCTGAAGTCTCGCTTTTCATTAAAACGCGAAGAAACTATTCAGAATTACAAAAGCACAATCTAGTCAGTTACTCAATAAATCTTTAACAATACTGCCACCTTGTGGATTTTTGAGGTAATTTGCATGGCTCATTTTTATAAATGAACAATTCGACTTTATATTATAACTAGCAGCCCGTCCTGACGTTGTCCGGGTATGAATTGCTGCCAGCCAATAGTATATTGTTTTGTAGGATTTCGTTTTGATAGCATTTCTTATCTGTGACAGGCCTGTGAAGCGCTCCGATTCACAGTGCACTGCTGATGCACTTAAGAGTGCGCGTTCAGTAGTGTGTGAGCTTGAGTTTCCCTACTTTATTTTTCCTTGCAATATTATATAGCGCAAACTCAACAACATGGCATGAGCACAATTTACATTACAGAAGAACACATTCATTTGTGGTAGTCACGGGGAGACGAAGCGATTTTCCTGGAATCACAGGATGTTGAGCTGATGCCGAGATCCGAACGTAGCTCCCCAGCTCTAAAGTTCGCAATTCTAGAACTTGTGGCGGGAGTTGTGTCTAAAAGTGTATGTCAGTGCTGGCCATCAATGAGAGAGACCTGTGCATTTTTCAAATCGGTGGTGAAAAAATATGAGTATGTTGTTGGAGATGTGGGTCGCCGTGCCGCCAATGTACTTACCGGGGAGGGTAAATACCTATTTTGGATAAGGTAAGTATAGGTATAGGGGTATATGTTTTGGGGTACTGAGGTATATGTTTTGGGGTGTTTGGGTATTTTAAGGGTTCAGATATAGTTTTGGGGTTCAGTGGTAGTTTTAGGGTTTAGGGATAGGTATGGGTTTTGGGGTCCAGGGGTATTTTTAGGGTGCAGGGTTAGGTTTGGGGTTTGGGGTTTGGGGTTTGGGGTATAGGGATATTTTTAGGGGTCGGGGTAGTTTTGGGGTACAGGGGTTTTTAAGGGTTCAGGGCTAGGTTTGGGTTTTGGGGTACAGGGGTATTTTTAGGGTTCAGAGCTAGGTTTGGGTTTTGGGGTACATGGGTATTTTTAGGGTTTACGGGTAGGTTTTGGGTACAGGGGTATTTTAGGGTTCAGGGGTAGGTTTGGGGGACAGGGTTATTTTTAGGGTTCAGGGGTAGGTTTGGGTTTTGGGGCACAGGGGTATTTTTAGGGTTTAGGGGTAGGTTTGGGTTTGGGGAACAGGGGTATTTTAGGGTTCAGGGGTAGGTTTGGGTTTTGGGGTACAGGGGTATTTTTAGGGTTCAGGGCTAGGTTTGGGTTTTGGGGTACAGGGTAGATTTATAGGGTTAAGATGGGTTAGTGTGTAAGGGTGTTGGGGTATTTTGAGGAGACAGGGTGGGTTATGATTATGGGGTGCAGGAGTATTTTAAGGGGAGCAGGGTGGACACCCGGAGCTGGAATGTACAGAACCTGGGAAGAAAAAACAATGAAATATTGGGCACAACGGTCGCTTTTTTTTCCGTAATCCCATGCCCCGCACACGCCCACACCCCCAGCACACGCCCAAAGCACACGATATGAGACATGGCATGTACGGCGGAACGTACCACACGCCCCAAGCATTTGTCACGCCCCCAGCACACGCCCACAGCACAACGCAGACACGCCCACAAGGGACTACTTTGCTGGCACGGTTCTTTTACCTTTTAAATGTATATGGTGGGCGTCTGCATAGCCTATGTCCTTCTGCTGCAACTGCCCTTTCCAACGCTGTATTGGTTGTTGTGATTGGTGCTGTGGTCCTGAGATTACCCGCCTCAAAGGTTTGGGCTCTCTCTTTATTATATTAGTATAGATTTTCATTTGGAATTCTCAATTAAATTAAATGATTGGGTGCAAAAGTCAGAAGGGTCAATGGAAAAGCATGTTTTTCAGCTTCAGCTCAGTGTCCTCGAGCAACTTTTCACATTTGTTTTGAGACTATTTTTGGCAATCTGCAAGTTGAAACTCACTGAGGATCGGTTGAATGAACTTGTGCTGCTGGAACTGTGATATCCTCGTAGCACTTTCTCTTTGATTACTGATCAGCGTGGAAAGTATTCAACATCTCGGGTGAGAGAGTTTGCTCACCGGCGTTGTTTTTAAAGTTCCTTTTAAACGATTCTCTTATGCTGTTTTAGTTGTTATTTATGTGTTATCGCTCAGTATTCTTGCAATGGCTTATTTTGTCGGTACATTTTTGGCAATTGGAATGTTTTAGGTAGTGCACCACAGTTTTTTTTCCAAGTGTAATGTTATAATTTTCCCTGCCTCTATAAGTCTGCTCATGCAGTGGTCAGGTGCTGTGTCTTGTACTTTGTCTTACGTGTTGGAACACAAATTTCATCTTTGTTTCTAGGGTGGTGGTGTGTAGGAGCTGGTCTCCTTACCCTTGTTCATTTTCTCAGTGTGGGTGGTGCGCACACCCTTTCACTGTTTCCTCCCTACAAGTTTGTGTGGTGCCTGAATTTAATGCTACGTTTATAATACATCTAGCAGTGTGAGTTTTTTTTTGTTGCTGTATTTTAAAGTTGGTTTATGGTGTTCTTTGGCTGTGTACCCATACTGTGGTTTACTCTGTGGGCGGTGTACCCCATGTTGTACTTTATACAATGGGTGGTGTACCCATATTGTTGTTTATTCTGTGGGCGGTGGACTCCATTCTTTTGGCGTGGCCTGTGCTTGGGTAGTGTTTCTTATACACTTTGTTTTTTTGCGCAATGGCACTTCACCTTGTATTTATTGGTTTGCATGCATTTTTCTGGAGTACACCTTTGGTTCCGAGATGTATATTACGTTATTATGGCAAGTTGGACAGTGACAGTTGTGTGGAATTTACACTTCGCGGGTGTCCTCTTCTTTCTATGTCCTACACTTTGCTGTATATTGCACAACTTGGCACTTTGTTTTTTTTTTAGGTGTGTTGTGGGGGGTTTGTTCACTTCTTGGTTGGCTTTGCGCCTTTGGCGCTGTATTATTGTTATTTTGATTTCTGCCTTAGATGCACTTTGGGCTTTGTACCCATCTGTGGATTATATTTTATAACAATTCATACTGTGTTTGAGGTGTGTGGCATAGATTGAGTGTCTGGATATCTTTCTCTCACTATTTTGTCCTCCACTCTCTCAAATCCACACCAGACCTCTATGGTGCGGCGTGTAGAAACATGGTTGGGTGTGGTACTTTTTAGTATCTATTTCACTCAGCCTCCAGCTACGCTTCTGACCTGCACCTTTTACTGTTGTCTGTTTTCTGCCTTGATTCTGATTCTCTTCTTTCTTCATTTATAGTACAGGACGCTTGGATGTTTAATTAGTGCACCTTTTCTATTGTTTTCCCTAGGAAGGGGAAAGTGCTGTCTTGCATCCGGAGCTCTAATCTTTTTCTAATTCTTCCTTTGTACTTTTGACATCTAATTTTTCTTCTGTACTTTTTGTATGCATTATGCGCAATGCTACTTGCACATGCATTTTCTTGTTTATGCTGCATTGTTGCAAATTTTATGTGAGATTGACTACAATATAAAGTTGTGCCTCCTGAATATATGGGGCCCCACTGACCTAAACACCAAAGAAAGAATATGGGTGACTCTTGGTATGATAATTGCAAAATCCAACGTTGCAAGATTGTGGAGGGCACAAGAGTCACCGTCCCTAACAGCGTGGGATAGAGATATAGATTGGTGCATGCTGACAGAGAGCACATTGTATGAATCTAGAGGGTTTCCCAACAAGTGCTCGCAGATTTGGGAAAAGTGGAATAATTACAGGGGAGGAATATGCGAGCCCCCGCAGCAGAGACATGGGCAAGACCCAGTGTAGACCAACAGGACAACTTGTTGAATGGATTACCTTCATGATATTGACAGGCTAAGAAACCTGTGTGGGAAAGTTAATCGAATTGATGCACTCTTGATCGCTAATGTTTGTAAAGTGTCTGCTCTGTGTAAGCTTGTCATCAATAAAAAGAAATATAAAAAAAAATGTTTTTTTCATGAAAGCATAAGCTTTGGCATACAAAGGCTTTTATCGTGCTTGGGAACAGTCTGCCTCCTGCACTCACTCAGATGGTGTGTGAAACAAGAGATGCACTCAGAATGAGGCATCTCTTGGAGGCCCATAAATAGGCCGCCTCTCCACAGCTGCTGCAGAGGACCAAATGGCTGTATCCTGTGGAAAGTCAATTAGCCTTTGCAAGCATTTCCAGTTGCTTTGTGATACTTTCTTATTTTAAAAGTCTTTTCAAAGTTCCCTGAGTGAAAAATAAAGATAGGACTCATTGAATTTAATGTACAGGTTTGAGACATCATAACACGTGTTCGCTTTTATTCCAGCTTTTTGAAATATTGGTTTTGTTTACGGTAGTTAAATTACATTTTTTGTTTTCTGATTTCAATTACATTTTAATTAAAATGTGTATATGTCTTGCTAGTACAGTTTGACACACAGTTGAGCTGATATGGACTCTTGCTTTACTGCTGTTCTGTTCTCCATTGGTTCTGTCTGTATCGCGGTTTCTCACCCTCTGCCGCCATTTTGTCTCTCTCTCTGCAGTTACCGCCATCACGCTCATCGAGAACGGCATCATTTCCAACGGGGCGGCTGTCCTCCTGCTGAGTCGCGCGCTCTTCCTCCTCATCAGCTTCTATTACTACTACCAAGTGGGCCGCAGACCCAAGAAGCTCTAATGCGCCTCTCTTTTGATATTTTATGTTCCCGTTTTTGGTTGTCTGTGTTGTTTCCCGGACTCTTGTGTGAACACTGTTGATAGGTTGAAGCCCATCTGGTCCACTGAAGGTCGGCCCTGTCTCCCTCCTGACGTACCACGTGATTAATGGATGTCTGTTGCACGTCACCGTTCACGTACAGTAGTGAGGGTCTCTCTTCAGACATACTCTGTCGCAACAGGGGTGTCTCTTGCCTCACAGACCCTTGTACGAAGGCAGCGCCTCTCCCAGCTGACCCAGTGACAGTAGGATCGCTCTTGTGACACATCAAGTGACAGCAGGGGAGTCTCTAGTGATCAATTGTGTGACAGACGCGGGACTCTCCTTACATCACTCCCACCTCATAGACCCTGGTTAGAAAGAAGCTTCTCACGGTCTCACCTAGCTGACTCAGTGACAGCAGGAGAGCTCTCTTGCAGGGCTCGAGTCGGGGTACCACGTGGGTGGACAGTGTTCCCCCACTTATTTTACCGGGTAAACGCGGTCCCCCCTGCCAGACAGCTGGACTTCACTCTTAGGCCTCTGTGGGATGAGATCGGAACTCACAGCACGCTGCTCACGCGCTGGCAGATCGGAGCTCACTCTGCACGCTGCTCAGGCGCTGGCTTCTCAGATGCAATCGCAGCTAAGGGGTGGGTGAGGGGAGGCAATGAGCCTGATGTTGCAAGCCACCTTTCGTGGCATTACTTCCTGTCGTGACGTCACTTCCGGTGACAGCGTCCCCCCACTTATTTTTTTAGGGCTTGTGCCCTGGTCTCTTGACACATCATGTGACAGTACGGGCCTCTCACACGAGAGACCGTTTGACAGAAGGGGTATCTCTTCGTACATTGTGCGAAGCAGGGACTCTAATTCCTTCTGACAGTGTTGACTCCACTTACATTTAACAGTCCTTGGTGCAGCAAAGAAGTACCTCATACATCTGACAGACTGTGTGACAGCAGGGGCCTCTCTCATGACTGACCGTGGGATGCCCCTCGCATGACTGACCCTGTGACAGCAGGGACTCCACTTACATCTGACAGGGTGACAGCAGGGGCCTCTCGCATGCCAAACCCTGTGAGTGGGGTTATCTCTACCTACATAGTGTGAAGCGGGGATTACACTTGCATTTAACAGGCCTTGCTATAGCAGGGGGACCCTCATACATCTGACAGACCGTGTGACAGCAGGGCGCTTCTCCTACCCATGATGGATGGTCCAGGTGTCAGCAGTTGGCTCTCATGATACCAGGGGCCCCTCCTACATGTGACAGACCCTGTGATTTCAGGCGCTTCTCTCCGACGGATGAACTGAAGGCAGGGGCCTCTCTTACATGTGATAGAACATGTGCTAACACAGGTGCCTCTCTTACATCTATGTGCCAGAAGAGGTCTCTCACCTGAGGGACCTGGTACAAATGGTTCCTCTTGAGACTGCCACAGGTGCTCTCGCCAGGCAGTAAATGAGCAGAGGGGTCTCTCCTGGCGGACCCTGTGACAGCGAGAGGCTCCTCTCACATCTGCAGACATTGACAGTAGGGTGATGTCTCCTCACTCTTCAAGTGACAGCTGTGCTCCTCTAGGATGCATTATTTTTCTGGTGATTGCAAGGTTGGTATTGGTACCTCTGACTCAGGATAGGCAGAGAGACAGCAGGGTACCTCTATCAGACTGACCAGTCCCTGTGACATCAGGTGGTATCTCTGACACTGCACAAACTCCGGTGTAGAAGGGGGTCTCCCTTACACCCCCCAGCTCCTGTAAAAGCAAGAGGCCTCTCTCTGTCACCTCATGTACTCTCTTGCAGCAGACGGGCCTCTCTCTAGTCGGCAAACTTTAAAACAGGGGGTCTCTTTTCAGCAGCAGGGATTCTTGCATGCAGGAAATCTCTCAAGCATCGGGGAGGCGCTCTCAAATCTGAGACATTTGCATGCACTGATGTCGCTGTCAGAGGGGAGCCCCCCCCCCCTGAGGACTGATAGGAGGATGATTCATTTACCCACAAGACCCAGTGACCGCAGACAGGGCAGTCTCATACACCTAGCCGACCCAGTGACAGCAGACAGGGAAGTCTCATGCACCTAGTAGACCCAGTGACAGCATAAACTGCAGTCTCAGGCACCTAGAAGCCTCTGTGACAGCCTACAGGGCAGTCTCAGGCACCTAGAAGACCCAGTGACAGCAGACAGGGAAGTCTCAGGCACCTAGATGACCCAGAAACAGCAGATGGGGCAGTCTCAGGCACCTAGAAGGACCCAGTGACAGCAGATGGGGCAGTCTCAGGCACCTAGAAGGACCCAGTGACAGCAGACGGGGCAATCTCAAGCACCTAGAAGACCCAGTGACAGCAGATGGGGCAGTCTCAGGCACCTAGAAGACCCAGTGACAGCAGATGGGGCAGTCTCAGACACCTAGAAGACCCAGTGACCGCATACTGCCAGCAGGTGAAATTATCTACATTTTCTCCTCTAGAATAACCTTGCCGACTGTCAGCGGGTGAAGTCATCAACGTGTCGTCCCTTGATTAGCCTTGCAGGATATCAGTGGGTGAAATTGTCAACTTGTCCTCCAGTCAACAAGATACTTCCTTAAGTTATCCTAGTGCATTCTCACCCGGACAAATTACCAACAAATACTCCCCAGGACTTACGTGGGAATCTCAAAGGGTCGAGTAATTGACATACTGCCTTCAACTAACCTGCTGGACTTTCACTGGGTCAAACAATTGACATGTATTCCCTTCAACTAACCTGGGAATCTCAAAGGGTCAAGTCATTGACATCTGCTCCCTAGGACTCACTTTTTGGAATTTCATATGGTCAAGTCGTTGACATCTGATCAATTTGACTAACCGAGAATCTCAAAGGATCAAATCATTGACATCTGATCCCTTTGACTAACATGAGAAGGTAAAGTCATTGACAAGTGGTCACTTTGATAAATGTGCTGGAATCTCAGATGGTCAAATCGTTGACATGTACTCCCTTAGAATAAGCTGGTTGAATCTCAGGGACCATGGCTCTACTTTAACCCACTTACCCTTGTAACCCATCCCAAACTTTAGCACAAACCAATAGAATACCTAGTCCCACCTCCTTGCCCCAATCCTTTGTTTATCTCTGTTAATGTTTTTATGTATACAATAGCTAGTTGATTGAACTGCAAATAAAAAATGGAAAATGTACCCCATAATGTACGTGATTGCTAGGTCCCCCTGTGCATGACAGACAGGTGTCCTTCAACGGATCAGACGCATCACTGATGTAGCAGTTGAAAGCATCAAGTTCTGGGACTCGCCCCATCATGGTTCGATCAATCACAAACACTGCAACAAATGTAGCTTGGAATTTATTTTTATGGTCACTTTGTTACAGAAATATTCTGCTGAGATTAGCTTCATTTCCAATCCATGACCTTGTACAGTTTAGAATAGTAAAACTTTACTTAATGGAACTTGTCTCCAGTTATTTTCTTGAGTCACTGCCTGTGCGTACAAGTGTCTTACAATGAGTGTCTGTACTTTGAGTGTCCGCATGTCGAGTGTCCGCATGTCAAGCGTCCCTACTTCGAGTATCTGTACTTCGATTGTCTGTACTTCGAGTGTCTGTATTTCGAGTGTACATCATTGGTTCAGGTGAGGAAGTTTTAGTAGTATGTTGTGTCGGACCACACTGCAGTTTTTCTGGGAAAACCCTAAATCTATTATTAATATCAGTGTGTACTGCTCGGAAATATGAAATAGTGTTAGTGTGTGATTGAGTTAGAAATATCATGTTCATGGCATATGAGCTGTAGATCGCATACTTTTGCATAGATCGCCATCTGGTGTTGGGCTCGGATGTTTGCACTTTGTTACTGTAGAAGTCTTTGTAATCACAGGATAGTTGACTCCTTCTTTGGTTAGTAGTGCGTATGGGCATCAACTCCATCCTTAGATTTTTTTTTTCTGCCATCGGTTTCAGATGTAATTTGCTGTGCTCCAAGTCGACTTTGTTTTGATTTCACCTCAACGCGCAAAACTCTCACCGATGGACAGTATTGTTTCGCTCGCGATCTCTCTCGATGCGTATCCAGCCGCAAATGATCTCATACAAGAGGAAAAGTTAATCACGAACACCTCAATAAAGTGTGCACTGGATGCTGCAGATACAGCATCCCGAGCAATTAATACAAGTGTGTTACTGCGTAGGCATGAGTGGTTGCGCATATCAGGTTTTAAGCAAGAGGTACAGTCTACCATCCTCAATGAACCCTATGGCCAAGAACACTAGATTGGACCCACTGTGGACACATCTGTAGAAAAGATGAAAAAGGACACAGAGATAGCCAAATTCATGGGTGCTCTACAAGCAACAACGAGTAGAGGTACTTTTTGTCGCTCCTCTTATAGGGGCGCTTCCAAGACCACTAATACAGTCACCTCCTCCACTTATAAAGCCCCACTCAAACTTCCCCTAACAGAGGTTACTTTAGAGGGAATTACAGAGGCAACAATGCTAGAGGGTGTGGTTCTAATCCCTGCACCTCCCCACCACAAAACAGTTACTCCCCCCAGACCATTCCACTCCGGTCGGGGGAAGACTATCACAGTTCCTACCTGTATGGAATTCCATGACCACAGACACCTGATAACATAAATTATCCAGTATGGTTACTGCCTGGAACTCAATTCTACTCCACACCATATTCCTCCCAGACAACGTCTAATTTCTACGGAACATCTCACGCTTCTAAAGCAGGAGGTTCTCTCTCTGTTGCAAAAACATGCAATAGAAACGGTTCCCAGACATCATCAAAACACAGAGATTTACTCAATTTATTTACTCATTCCGAAAAAGTACACCATCCTCAGGTCAATATTTGACCTCCGACCGCTAAACCTGTACATACAAACCGACCACTTCCACATGGTCACTCTACAACAAGTCCTCCCCCCTGCTTCAACAAGGCGATTTCCTTGTCACCTTAGATCTCAAGGACGCCTTTTTCCACAACCCAATTCACCCTGCTCACCGGAAATACGTTTTGTTGTAGACGGACAACATTACCAGTTCAAGGTCCTACTATTCGGAGTCACAACAGCACCCAGAGTCTTTACAAAATGCCTTGCAATGGTAGCAGCCCACTTAAGAAGGATACACATTCATGTGTTTCCATTACCTAGACAACTGGCTAATAAAAGCCAAGTCACTCAACCTGTGTGTACATGACACACAACACAATACAGTTGGTACACAACTTGGGATTCACAATAAATCTCGGAAAGTTGCATCTACACCCGTCCCACACTCAACAGTATCTAGGCGCGAAAATAGATACTGCCAAAGCCCTGGCATACCCCAACCCAACCATGATAGCCAGTATGCAAGCACTCATAACAACATTTCAGCCACAACACTCACTACCAGCTCGAGTGTTCATGCAGCTGATAGGGATGATGGCCTCTTGCATCTTAATCATTGATTACGCAAGACTCCAGATGCGTCCATTACCCAGCACAACAATGGAATCAGGCTCAGGGTCAACTTTCAGATCTGGTGTTGGGGCACCGTCACATATATCGCTCTCTGCAATTGTGGAACACTCCAAATCTTTCGAAAGGGCAGCCTTTCTTAGATCCGGTACTACAAATAGTGCTGACAGCGAATGCATCACTCACCGGCTGGGAAGCTCATCTCTAAAAACACACCATCCAGTGTATGTGAACCCCTCAACAAAAACTCCTCCACATCAATCACCTGGAGATATGGGCCATATTTCTCACCCTAAAGTCATTCCAGAAACATCTCATAGGCAAAGCTGTCCTTCTGCGAACAAACATGACAGCAATGTACTATATACAAAAACAGGACAGAAGACACTCTCTGCAGCTGTCACGCCTAACACAAAGCATTTGGAGATGGGCCATTCCTCAAAAGATATACCTCTTAGCAGAGCTTTTCCCAGTATTCACAATCAAATTGTGGATTTGCTCAGTCATCAACAACAACAGATTCACAAAGGGGAACTTCATCCGCAAGTTCTTCATCCATTTATTCAAATGTGCGGCCACCCAAATATAGATCTCTTTGCCACACATCTAAATACAAAATTCACAAACTTCACCTCCATGTATCCACACGCATTGTCCAATGGCAATGCAATATGGATGAATTAGTCAGGCAGATTTGCGTATGCTTTTCTGCCCCTCCCACTCATTCCATTACTGGTGCACAAACTAAAACAACAGTCTCTAACAGCGATCCTAGTTGAGCCAACATGGGCCCGACAACCATGGCTCACAACACTACTGGAACTCTCAGTAGTCCCACACCAAAAGTCAAACATTTCCCCAAAGCTTCCCACGCAGAACCATGGAAACATAAGACATCCAGAACCCGCGCAACTGAACCTAGCAATCTGGCTCCTGAAATCTTACAGTCTCCCACCAGACTGCATGAAGGTTATTAGAGAAGCTAGACGTCCTACCACTAGAGCATGCTATGCATCTAAATGGAGAAGATTTGTTGTTTACTGCAATAACAACACAATCAATCCACTAGATGCTTCAACTCCGAATATTATCTGTTATCTCCTGCATCCACAAAGATGTAATCTGGCATACACATCCACACGATTACATCTTGCTGCTACAGCAGCTTACTTGTAGAATAGACAACACTTGTCGTTGTCTAGGGTACCTCCCATAAAAGCTTTCATGGAAGGCCTTAAAAGGATAATCCCTCCCAGAATTCCACCCTCTCCGGTATGGAATCTAAACATTGTCCTTAATAGGCTTGTGGGTCCCCCATTCGAATCTTTACATAAATGTGAGTTACAGTTCCTTACATGGAAAGTAGCTTTCCTTGTGGCCATCACATCTCTCAGAGGAGTGGGTGAACTCCAGGCATTAACTATACAAGAAGCATTTTTGCAAATACATCACAACAAAGGGCTTCTTAGGACAAAACCTAAATTCTTACCTAAAGTAATTTCGGCATTTCACCGTAAACAATCTGTTGAGCTCCCATTTTTTTCCTCAAACAGACTCCGTAGCAGAACGAGCTCTTGACGTCAAAAGAGCTATCCCTCCCTTATTACATTGAAAGAACAAAAAATTTCAGGAAAACAATACAACTATTTGTAGCTTTCTCACCACCACATAAGGGCAATCCAGTATCAAAAGTTGGAATTTCCAGGTGGATCGTTAAATGCTACCAAAAAGCAAAACGTACATTATCCATTACCCTAGATCGCATTCCACACGTAAACTATGGGCATCCATGGCATTTTTAGGAAACATACCCATGAATGACCGTTGCAAAGCTACAACATGGTCTACACCACACATTTTCACAAACCACTGATGTGTAGATGTGCAAGCAAAACAACAAGCTAGTGTGGGCCAGGCTGTACTAAGAACAATTTTTCAAACTGCTGCAACACATACAGGTAGCCACTGCTAACAGGGGAACTGTTATATAGTCTATGCAGAGGTATGCGATCTACACCTCATATGCCTCGAACAGAAAATGCTACTTACCAGTATGCATCTGTTCTTGGTATGTAGAGCTGTAGATCTGAATATGCCCACATGCCTCCCTGGACACCTGTATGTGTTGCAGTACTAACTTATATAGATACATTACACATGGACATCATTCTATTTATAACTAACTCCATCACCACCCTTCATGGCAAAACAATCTAAAGATGGAGTCGATGCCCATGTGCACTACTAACCAAAGACGGAGTCACTTATCTCGTCACTACAAAGGCTTCTACAATAACAAAGTGCAAAAATCCGATCCCAACACCAGATGGCGATCTATGCAAAAGTATGCGGCTCTACAGCTCTACATGCCAAGAACAGATGCGTACTGGTAAGTAGCATGTTTCTTAAAAACATGGCTCACATGTATCTTTAGCCAGGCCGTATTGCATTGTGCGTTTGAACAGCCTCTGCAATGCAACGTGGCTGCTAGATGCATCAATCAAGCACAGCACAGAGGGTTTGCAGAATCCTCAATGTTCTTCAGGGAGGATTCTTTCTCCAAACCCTTGTATCATAACTACTGCCCTTTAAAGAGACAAGGGCCACAAGGCTAGAATATTTGTCACAATGTAAAGAAACATCAGGGAGATCATGTAGATACCTTGAGAACACCGTCTGCTCTACTCAAAGTCCAACAGTTGCCATTTGTGCAGTGGAAGCTGTCCTTCAATGCTTCCACAACGCAAATGGTTACATTCGGCCTCATGAGTGGAAGAGAAACATTATTACATATCCTTGTTATAGGAAAGTGCTTCTTTTAACACAGTTAGCCCTCACTTTTTGCCTGGAACATGATCTGATAGTGCACTGTGTCCCTGCTAACCATGTTCCCCGTGTCAAAGCTCTTTCCCATAACTGTACTACAATTGAAACCACTTCAGACACCCCTAAAAGTCCCTAGTAAATGTTACCCCTGGTACCCAGGGCATTCAGCCTGAAGAGGGTCCACTAGGGCTGCAGCACAAATTGTGCCACCCTAGGGACCCCTCACCAAGACCATGCAAATGGCCACTGCAGGTTACGTGCCTTGGTGCAGAGAAAACTGTAAAGTTGACAAGGCATACATACCTGTGTGCAATGCCCATAGACACTGCATGAGGTATAGGTAAGTCATCTCTACAGCAGGCCTTCTAGCCCTAGGTCAGGGTGCCCTATATCACATATGTAGATCTAACTATATGAGGAGATATGACTCTACAATATCCAGGTCTGTTCTTGTGTATTGTAAGTGCACCGGGAAGCCATAGAGAGTACATGCGTTGGACACCTGTCAATCCTAGTTTTCCAGCACAATGATGCACAATGATGCTCGGGGTTGTGTCCACTCCCCAAAGGAAGTTGTCACATAGAGTGTGTTGACACACTAAGGATAGGTAGCCCACTGGCTAATACCTATATCCCATGCAACACCTTTAAATGTTGTATTTAGGTGGCACCCCTGGACCCCAACCTTTAGATTCAACGGACCTAAGAAGACAATGAGCAAAGAAGAGCTGCTGACCCGAGAACGGAGTACCTGATTCAGAATTTTTCACACAAAACCCACCTGATGCCTCAAGGACTTGATCATCATAGTGTGCTGTCTCATTCTGCTGTTGTGAGGACTCCAAGAACCCTGGAGTGCCTTCATCCCATCGCCAATCGCCCGGGAAATCCCTTGGAGTTGAGAAACTACTCCTGCGAAGTCTGCATGCACCAAACCCACAGAGTGCGGTTTACCAACTTGCTGCTCCACAGCTACTCTGACGCAGCACCCAGGCAAGAAGACGTACACGAGCTCTGGAGGGTCAGATCTGTCCCCCCATCAAGTGATAGGACACTAGGACTTTTTGGAGCCATGCTGGGCTTCAGAATGCCCAGAAAGCTAGCACCCATCGATGGATGTTGAGACCCCTGAGACCCACTTTGAGAGTTGCCCAGGTATCCAGAAATTGTCCCTGCAACCTGCCTGCCCCTGACTGCGTAGAACATCTTGACACACAGAGCCCTGCTGACACATCTGCTGTGTACCCAGCCCACCTGGCCTGGATACCGATTTACCAGCTGTGCTCCTGTGGTCCCGAAGCCCTTGCAATCCAGTCTTTCATTTGGGGTCCCCTGGATGTACCTGTAAGTCCCCTTGTGCAGCCTATTTTGAGGTGGCCCCCTTCTACATAGGTCACTAGCTACCAATGACCTACGAACCCTGCTCCCTCCCGAATCAGGAACGCTTCAGACGATCTGTTGGTGGAACAGTGGACATTGGCCTGCTGCTACCCTAAACCCCATAGGTGAAACCCTAGACTGACTGTTCGATTTTATATGCATTTTTGTATTTTTCTCCACTAACTTTCATTGTGCGTAATCGCGCACAACAGTGAGTTAGTTACAGAACTTTGAAAATTCCTAACTAAAAAAGAACTCTGCACAGTGTACTTCATTTTAGTACACTAGATAGAGAGACCGTTTCCTACACTTGGAATCGTAGGAAAAGGGACATGGCCGCTATGCCACCCCTTTTCCTTGGAAATCTCAAGGAAGTGCAATGTTGATGTTGTGAGTTACAGAGGTGGTTGTGATTTGCACTGTGAGTTACAGAGGTGGTTGTGATTTGCAATGTTGACGTGAGTTACAAAAGTGGTCGTGAATTGCAGTCTTGACACTGAGTCAAAAAGGTGGTTGTGAATTGCGCTTACTTTGCTACACTGTCTCTTTTTTCGTTCCTTGAAAAGCTTAGCCATTTGGTCCTACACAGGGAAGAAAAGGCCAGTAATGAAACCTTAAGTTTGGAGTCGAGATGTAACTGCTACAGTATGTATGCACAAATGTGACTTGCACAATGCACATCTAGCTACAAAGCAATGTAGTGCTGTATATAGGGGGTTTGTTTACTGTTGGTAATGAGGACAAACGGGTGGGGTAGAAATTCACCAGTATGGGGTTGAAGTGAAGCTAGCAGGGGTGGACGGGTGGGCGTACAGGTATGGCTGGGGCAGCCAGTGGATTGACAGACCTAGTTGTGCAAGAGGAGGTGCAGTGGGAAGGGGTGGTGCAGCACCTGGATGCTTCCCCTGTAGTGAGGGTTTACATGTAGGGATGGTCTTTCAGCTTCTGTGGGAGTGGACAAGGAGTGCAGTTTGCCAGACATGCACTGGGGGATGCTGCAGATGCCTCAACCTACTTCTACTTTCTGCTCTTCCAGACTTCGAGGATGGTAATTCTGTCACATGCTGTGCTCCACTGCAGGTCTTCGTCTACAGCGCAAGCAAATCACAATACAAAACTAAAGGCATTTATTGCAGAAAAGAAAAAAGTAAAGTAGAAATGTGGGGGCATATTAACAAGCTGAAGTATCGCTGCTTTCTCGGCACAATTCGCTGAGAAAGCGGCGATACTTCCAGCGTCCTATTAACAAGGGCAGTGCAACGCCTGCCACAAGCCCACTTTGCATGTCAGCGAGAAACATCGCTAATGGCATGCAAAGTGGGCGTTCCCACGTCCAACCACATGTAAAATGTGGTTGGAAGTGGGAACACCCTATCACCAAGGCAGGTGTTGGGTGGAAAAGACCTGCGATAAACTTGTTTATCGCAGGTCTCCCAACGCCTGCTCTGACCAGGCGTTAGGCGTTGTTAACATGGGGGTGTGGATCATAAAGCTGAATCCTCCCCCCCATATTATCAAGGTACACATTAGCGCGTGAAAACTATGCTTGTTTTCACGCGCTAATGTTCACTATCATCGGCTATCGCAGGATTTTCTATCGTCTACGTGTTGCGCGTTGATAATATTGCGCTAACACGGTGAAAAAAATCCGGCGATAGTGAAATGTGCGATGTGCGTTTTTTAACACACATCTTGTTAATATGCCCCGTGGTTTCCATACAAACTCACACAAGCTCCAAAATGCAAAAGGTAACATATCTGAAGCCTGTTAATGATTCATGAAATTCATGATGATACTAATGACTTCAGAGATGAGATTCATGACTATAATAATGCCTTCAGTATAGAAAATCATGATGATGCTAATGACCAGTAATGAAATTCATGATGATACAAACGACTTCAGTGATAAGATTCAAGATGATACTAATGACTTTAGTGAAGAAACGAATGATGGTACTCTGACCAATGATGAAATTCATGATGATACAAATGATGTCAGTAATGAGATTCATGACGACTCTAATGACTTTCGTGACTAGATTCATGATGCTACGTCTGACTTCCGAGATAAGAATGATGATGATACTAATAACTTCAGTGATGAGATTCGGGATGATTCTAATGACTACAATTATGTAATTCATGATCATACTAATGACTTCATTGATGAAATTCATGATAGAAATGACTTTAGTGCTATGATGATACTAATGACTTCAATGATGAAATTGATGATGATACAAATGAATTTATTGATGAAATTCATGATACAAACGACTTAAGTGATATGATGATTCTAATGACTTCAATGATGAAATTCATGATGATTAAAATGACTTTATTGTTGAACTTCATGATGTTACTAATGACTTCAGTGATAAGATTCATGATGATACTAAAGACTTTAATGATGAAATTCATGATGATACTAATCACTTCAATGATGAAATTTATGACAATACTAATGACTACAGTGATGAGATGCATAATGATACTAAGACTTCTGTTAAGGAAATTCATGATGATACTAATGACTTCAATGATGAAATTCATGATGACACAAACAACATCAATAATGAGAATCAGGACGATTCTAATGACTTCAGTGAACACATTCATGATGATACTAATGACTTCAATGATGAAATTCATGATGACACAAACAACGTCAATAATGAGAATCAGGACGATTCTAATGACTTCAGTGAACACATTCATGATGATACTAATGACTTCAATGATGAAATTCATGATGATACTAATGAAATCAGTTAAGGAAATTCATAATCATTCCAATGACTTAATGATAGAAATGACTTTAGTGATGAAATTCATGATGTTACTAATGACTTCAGTGATAAGAATCATGATGATAATAATGACTTTAGTGATGAGACTCCTGATGATACGAATGACTTCAATGATGAAATTCATTATTATTATTATTACATAAATGTATAGAGCGCTCAGCTGCCCCAGCAAAGGGGCGTCCCGGCATTGAAACCAGATTAGAGAGGAGTGTCGAAAGACAGCCAAGCAGGAACAAAAAGGATTACCTAAGCGGAAAAAGGTAGGTCTTAATAAGTTTCCTGAATTCTAGCAGCCCTTCCACTTCATGGATACGGGCTGGAAGGGAATTCCAAAGTTTAGCAGCTTAAAGGCAAAAGGAACGCCCGCCTGCACGGCTGCGTTTGATCCTGGGCACTTTAACTAAATTTTGATCACCCGACGTAAAGTCCGAGTAGGCACATACATGTTCAACAAAGAGCCAAGCATTTTGGGGGTAGAAAGTCTAAGAATTTTAAATGAAATACATAGGGTCTTAAAATTGTATACGCTGGGTCACCGGGAGCCAGTGAAGCCTCCGGATGGTAGCCGAAACAGAGCTGAACCGAGGAAGGCCAACTAAGGCTCTGGCCGCCGCATTTTGGATGCGTTGCAATCAATCAATTTCTGCTTGATTAGCACCTAACAGTATAGAGCAGGTGTAGTCCAGTCTAGACAAAACCATATACTGGACATTTAGCTGCCTAGTAACCAGGTCAAAGAATTTTAAAACAGGTTTCAAGCTGCGCAAAATGCCAAAGCATGTGGCGGCAACCTTTTTGGTGTGAGTACAGAAGCTAAGGGACGACTCTAACCAGACTCCCAGATTTTTAACTTCTGTCTTAGGCGTAGGAGCTTTACCCAATGTAGTTGGCCACCAATGATGACCCCAAAGGTGAGTGTTCTTACCAACCAGTAGCACCTCGGTCTTAGAAGCATTCAATTGTAGACAGCTAGCAGTCATCCATACAGACACATCGGCCAAACCGGCTTTGAATCTTGCATAGTCCGAGTCAATACCTTCCGTAAGGGCAACCACCAGCTGCATATCGTCCGCGTATGAGACGTTGGTAAGGTCCCATTTTTTGGCGACTGCAGCTAGTGGCTGAACGTAAAGGTAGAACAAGGTGGGGCTCAGTGCTGAGCCCTGAGGAACACCTTGTTCAACAGCGTGCGCCCGTGAAAGAAAGGGGGGATAGAGACCCGGAATGATATCTCTATCAAAAAAGATCTGAACCAAGCCAGAGCCCTATCCATAATCCCTTGCACCTCAAGCCGTTGAAGCAGAATCTGATGGGAGACTGTATCAAAGGCGGCACTAAGATCCAATAGGATCAGTGCCGCCGTTTGACCATGGTCAAGAGTAGACCGAAGGTGTTTCGTCATGGCCAAGAGAGCTGTCTCCGTACTATGACCTTCGCGAAACCCGTGTTGAGTTTCGTCCAGAATCTTATTGGCTCTCAATACGTTGGTAAGGATTGAATTAACATGGGACTCCGCGATCTTTGCGGCCCAGGGAAGGAGGGAGATGGGTCTAACATTTTCTGACTTCAAGGGTCTAAGCTAGGTTTTTTTAGTATAGGAGAGACCCATGCCTGCTTCCATTTAACTAGAACAGTAGCTGTAGAAAAAGAGGCATTAATGAGATTATGTAGCGGGGGCAGGCAGCACACAGATAAATCTCTAAACTGAGCAGGCTTGAGAGGATTAGCCGGAGAGCAGGACTTGATGCGCAAAGTTAACTTGTAAAAGTCCTCCCTAGACATTTCAGGGATAACAGACAATTGGAAAGCAGGGCTAGGCCTCGTGGGGGGCTGTGTTCAGACAAATTCAGAGGAGTGAAGGATTGATAAATACTTCAGATTTTCTCCACGAAAAAGGAGGCTAATTCCTCACATTGGGCTGCAGATGTTGAAATTATTTTTGGAGATTTTTTAGTGCTCAGCTCCTTAAGAATCTTGAAAATGACTTTCGCTGGAAAAGAACTCAGTTTTATCTCGGTGGCATAGTACTCGGCCCGAGTCCTACATATAGCCCTATGGTAGGCTTTAAGCTCCGTTAGATAAAGAGCTTTTTTCGCAGAGGAGTATTCTTTCCTCCACTCTCGTTCATGCCTTTTACAGGTTTTTTTCCAGGGCTGCGAAGGTGTCATCATACCAGGGATTGGCATCCTGCGTACGTCCTTTAACCCAGGTCGCTGGTATAAGTATATCCAGTGCCCGCGTGTGCCATGCACAAAAGGAATCATATCCTGTCTCGACGTTATCAACTGGACCTAAAGGGTCGGATCCTAACAGTGCGTGAAAGTTTTCTAATCGAAGCTTACGCCATGGTCTTTTAAGGACAGAGCATTGGATAGTACAGGATGTAGATGTAGAAATAGAGAAAGTCATGTCAACCAGAAAGTGATCCGACCATGCTACAGGAATGGGCATAGTAGTGTTGGACATCTCGATGTTAGTAAAAATCGGGTCCAGCATGTGACCTCCTGTATGTGTAGGGTTCCTAACTATTTGAAGAAGCTGAAAAGCAGCTAGGTCAGCAGTCAGGGCACGAATGGTCGGGTCATGTTCTAACTCGAAATGAAGATTAAGGTCACCAAAGACACTGAAGCCTACTATCTCTAGGAGGGTGTCTTTAAACTCGGAAGCGGGTCCGGGGGTCCTATATATTAACAGCCCAGAGAAGGTAAAGTGAGTATTAACAGCAATGCTAAAATGTGCACATTCCCACCATCCATGTTAACCTTCTCAAAGAGGCAAGGATAGACTGACCTCGTAATCACGGCAATGCCGCCCCCTCTGGTAGCTCTATTTACCAGAAAGATCGAATAATCAGGGGGTAAGGCCAGATTCGGAACAGCCGTCATGTCATCACTCATCCAAGTTTCCGTAAGGATAAAGATATCTGGAGATTCATCAGTTATGAGGTCGAGTATCTCCGCATGATGCTTGGCTAGCGACCGTACATTCAACTTTAATATCTTTAGCTGTTGTTGAACAGGTAGTTTAGAGGAAGCCCCTATCTTAGTGGGTATGGGAAGAGAGAACACGCCACATGAACAAGTTCGAGGACCACTCAAGGGATATATAGGGGCCATACAATCATGAGACTTTAGAGGGCGCAAACTGACCAAGTCCTCTCTCGAATAAAAACCACAGTTCGGCACACTTTTTACAGAATTTCTGGCGAGAGGCGATAGACTGGCGCGGATGGGCGTGGACGGGCACAGACGGGCTTGCCTTTGGCGCGCTTTTGGCGTGCTGCCGGCGCGCCCGCTGCGCCCGCCCGCAGCGTGGACGAATGTCCGAGGACATTTATAAGGCACGATGAGGGTGGGAGAATGACAGCAACTAGTCCGCCACCCTCACAATCCCCCCAAAATGGCGGCTTATCCCCTAGTAGTCCCACTGCAGCGCCTAATCGGCTGCAAGGGAGTCAGGGGTAAGGATGCGGCGGAGATGGGTAAGTGAACAGTGCAAGAAAGGTCTTAGTGCAAATTACAAATTTAAAAAACGAACAGTATCAACAGATTTGAAAAAGTGTCACAAAGCCTGACTTCACCCGCCTTCCGTCTCAGGCAAGTCTCTTCAATCTAGTGTGCGCGCGATGCTCCAGGCGCGGTTAAATCCTCGAGAGGGCGGGAGAATGACAGCAATTATTCCGCCACCCTCACAATCCCCCCAAAATGGTGGCTTATCCCCTAGTAGTCCTGCTGCAGCGCATAATCGGCTGCGATGGAGTCTGGGGTAAGGATGCGGCGGAGATGGGTAAGTGAACAGTGCAAGAAAGGTCTTAGTGCAAATTACAAATTTAAAAAACGAACAGTATCAACATATTTTAATAAGTGTCACAAAGCCCGACTCCACCCGGCTTCCGCCTCAGGCAAGTCTCTTCAATCTAGTGTGCGCGCGATGCTCCCGGCGCGGTTTAATCCTTGAGAGGGCGGGAGAATGACAGCAACTAGTCCGCCACTCTCACAATCCCCCAAAAATGGCGGCTTATCCCCTAGTAGTCCCACTGCAGCGCCTAATCGGCTGCGAGGGAGTCAGGGGTAAGGATGCGGCAGAGATGGGTAAGTGAACAGTGCAAGAAAGGTCTTAGTGCAAATTACAAATTTAAAAAACGAACAGTATCAACAGATTTTAAAAAGTGTCACAAAGCCTGACTTCACCCGGCTTCCGCCTCTGGTATGTCTCTTCAATCTAATGTGCGCGAAATGCTCCAGGCGCGGTTAAATCATCGAGAGGGCGAGAGAATGACAGCAACTAGTCCGCCACTGAAGAACCGGGTTTTAGAACCCAGCGGCGCCAGGGAGAACGCCCGATGTCTTCGAGTTCCCCTGCCTCGGCAAAGAGAGACACGGGACACTTCTTGATGACGTCAAACACCAAATTTATTGGCTGCAACCAGAAACAGAGGTCTACGAAGCACAACACGGGTGGTTTGCTAGAGACTGCACAAATTCAAGGAGCGGAGCATCGTCTTTTATGTCAAAAATCACATTCCTGGCTAGCATCAATTACATACAAACTGACCAATGAAAGAACGATATTTCAAACATATCGCATGACGACAATCCCACTTTCCGTTGTCCAGCCCACCTGAGATGGCAAGGCAAAAACCAACATTCTTGTTCGAACGGGCCGGACAAACCGATCATAAAGACCTCAACCCAAATCAATGATTAAGCCATAAAGGAAAGAACAGAAGCAGATGAGAAGCAAGATAGAAGGGTGTGTGCATGTACCATAAACTCAGCAATGTCCTGCTCTTTGATCTCTATCTGACCAGCTGCTTAACAAGGAACTGGCTCAACGAGGTCAGCCTCTGGCAAGGGAGTCAGTTCGGCCAGGTCACACAAAAGTCAGCTAAGGTGTATGTGTCCCAAAGACTCGTTCGGCCATAGTCATCGGCCTATGTGAGGGCAACCACACAAAATGGCTGCCGCACACAAAATGGAACCCGAGGGTTCAAACGAAATCCCTGAATACGTAGTGTTCTCATTGATCGGTTATGACGAAAACACTCGTACATACTGCACTCGTCATTTGCGGTCCGCTGATACCAAAATCGTCTATATCCGATGACCTTCATTGAACGGGTTCAGAATCTACAGAACCACAGACCCTCAGAGTCACAGAACCACAGAACCACACCACCCTCACAATCTCCCCAAAATGGCGGCTTATCCCCTAGTAGTCCCGCTGTAGCGCCTTATCGGCTGCGAGGGAGTCAGGTGTAAGGATGCGGCAGAGATGGGTAGGTGAACAGTGCAAGAAAGGTCTTAGTGTAAAATACAAATTAAAAAAACGAACAGTATCAACAGATTTTAAAAAGTATCACAAAGCCTGACTTCACCCGGCTTCCGCCTCAGGCAAGTCTCTTCAATCTAGTGTCATGACAATACTAATGACTTAAAGGATGAAATTCATCATGATACTAATGACTTTAGTGATAAAATTCATGATGCTACCAATGACTTCAGTGATGAGATTCATGACGATACTATTGACTTCAATGATGAAATTCATGATGATACTAATGACTCAAGTCTATGTTTGACATTACTATTCCAGAAGTGGGAAAGAACTTTAGCAGCCCCTGAAACATATGATGACCACATCTCCCTGGGATATCCTGCCTTCATGAATTTGAGAGGTCCCTTAGATGGCACAGTCCCTCAGGCTCTGGATTTAGACTGCATGACTAAAAATCATGTACAATAGAAGTCCTAGATTCATACTGAGCCTTAACACCAGTTTCATTAATTCCTTAGGAATATCTTGTATTCCTTATCCCTTCCTTTTCCATTCTTCCATGTTATTAGCCTTGTACCCAGACAGTAAAAAATGGAATTTATGCTGGATGTTGCTACATCCACTAGCATAAGCTGCATTTTTTAAATTGTATTTATTTGAAGTATTTCTAGAGTTACCCATGGGTGATCTGTGCTGAAAGAGAGATACTTTCAAAAGGTTATGATTAATCTGTAAATATTCTTGTTGAGTTTTCTTAATCTAGATAGATTAGCCTGTTGCTGTACATTTAACAGACAAGAGTTTCAAGAATTGGCTGCTTGAAAAGCAAAGGCATTCCCTCCTTGGTGGACTTTCCTGATTTTGGGGATTGACAGCAAATAGTCCAATTAACAGTGTAGAGTTCTGGAGGAATTGGACCAAGAAAGCATAGGTTTTGTAGGAGAGTAGGGTCTGCTATCCTATGGTCACCCCAATTTTTGCTTTTTGCTTCACTGGTTTTCGACTTACTGAGGCTGTGGGCCTGCTAATCAGACCCCCAGCCTGCTGTTCTCTCTCTAAATTTATAATACATGTGCCATAGGTACATACCACAATTGGAAATGGACTCCTTGTCAGCCCCTGTACCATGCACTATAGGTGCTCAGGGCATAGGTGCCACCAAGGCCTACCAGGGGCTGAAGCATAGCTTTTGCCACCCCTGGCTGGTTCTTAAATTGACACAACTGGCTGATCACTCAGCTGGGGCAAGTGGGGGTAACCACCCCTTGCTTAGATATAGTATACCTATATCTAAACCTATATCTGGACACATATATAACCTGTGAGCCACTCCTATGGAAGGCCTCATCAATCCTGGAGGCAGAGTGCGTGGTTTTATGTGAGATGGAGCTCTGGCATGAGCTGAGCCTGTCTGCAGCTGTCGGGAACAACTCCCTAAGCTGATCCGGGATAATGCCATACCATATACTCTTAAGCGCCTTATAATCCTCGCGGTTATATAGCAACTTTGGTTTGGCTTTATCAAAACATGTCGTGTAAGGTGTCATACGAATTGGAATACTACCCCCTCGCCAGTTCTGGCGACGGGGGTAGCATTCCACCCTTCTAGAGGGAGAAGACATGTTACTTTACTGAAACGCGGTTGATTTAAAATGAGCCTCAGATCCACAAAATGGATGCCCCTGCCACAGACACGGGTCTGGCCTCCTGCTGCTGACCGAAACCCGGCAGAGGAGGCCTGGACAAAGAGTTTCCTGTCACAGGGCGGTGTCAAACCACCCCAGACAGGAGATAGTGGATTGGAGTAGGGAGGTTTCAAAGAAACCAGACACTGCCTGGGGAGCACAAGGCTGCCCCTTGCAGGATCCGGCCAAACCGGTTCTGGGGCCTCCCAGCCCCTGTCCCAGCGCGGCCAGGATCACAGGAGAGGGGTGTAACCACCCCCTTCCTGGGTCCCACCCATAGGAGGGGACCTAGCAGGATGTCCAACCCCCTAGATTCGAATAAGAGGGGGAGCAGTCCCAACGGACTGCAGATCATCCTGAAGAAACATAAGAAACGAAATCTGGACCCTTCGACTTTCTACACGACGTGAGAAGACTGAAGAATCTCCCTTGTGGTCAAGGAGTGACCACCCTGTGCAAACAGGCACCATCCAGCCCTCGACCCTTGCTTTGTTGCAGTTCCCGCCGGAACTCGAGCGACAGAGATCGACGAGATCAAGCTTGCCTGCCTTCTACCTGCCCGATCCACAGTCCCTGCAGAGCTGAGACCCGTGGAGGCGACCGGAAGCGTGGGGCACGCCATCTTGAAAAGGCCACGAGACGCTGACCGTGCAGCCCACGAGTGACCCTCGAAGCTGTACACCGGGGTTTGAGAAGCCCCAGCCCCGAGCTCCACTTGCACCAAAGCTCACCCCTCCACACTCGACGAGTGCTGCGTGGGGCCCTTCTGCCTGTGTGTGCTCGACGCGTTGGCCCGGTCACTTGCCAGCTGGCTTGTGGCCCCTGTGCCGACGAAACTTGAAATCCGACCTGCTTTTCTGGTTGCTCCAGATCTGCACCAGCTCCCGTGAAAAGGAGCACCCACTCTGACCCTCCTGGTTCGAGTGATAAGCAATCTCCCGGTTCCGCGTGGATTGCTTTTGCCAAGTGCTGTTTGCTACAATCTTCAAGCCGACGGTGCTGACGGCGAGAGCCTACGTGGGACAGATCGTGACCTGCTCCTGGACGTCGCAGATGCCCCAGAGCCCACGTGACAGCGGAGAGAAGCCTATCGACAACCGCCTGATTGCGCCCGACATTGCCTGGTTCCGTCCTGGTTCCACCCTGGTCACTGCTGAGTGACCCAGACTCTGTCCCCTCTGCTTTCAGGTACTTTTCTACTTCGATCCACCCTTGGATCGCACCGGACACTTCTGCTTCACAGCGCCTGCAGCTGCAACAGCTCCAAGCACCAAGAACCTGCGTGACAGAACCCGACGCCACTTCGACCCTGTGCACCCACGGCCTGTGGGTGAGGTAACTTTGCAACGCCGGTGTCCTTACACTAGCACACACCTCTAGGGTCTGTGTCTGAAGTTTTGTGTTTCTAGGTTCAGCGGAAGTATCATTTAATTCACTTTAACTAACTTTTACGCACCATTGACTTTACATTGGTGCGCGCCGCACTTTCCGTGCTGCACCCGTATCCTGTGGGCTACTCCCGACTTCTTCATTGCTTGTCCTGACTGCTCCCAGCGAATCTCTAGGCCCTAGGCCTAACCAATATTCGATAAGTGTTACTTATACCATTTTTTTAGTATATGGTCTGAGTGGCCCCCCGCCCTCAGCCATAATTGTGCCAACTTTATATGTTTAACAGTGCTTTTGATTTAACGCTTGTGCCCCTTTCCTCATAAAGAGTACTGGGGAGTAATTTAGAAATAAATACATATATTTTTACAATATATACTTGTGTGGTGTCCTTTCATTTGATTACAGGATTGTATGTGGTAAAACAAGCTCGCTTAACACGACCTCTTAAGTTAAGCCTTTAAGGCTGCTTAGTCCATGCTACCATTAGGATAGCTTGTCTACAAGGTTGACTTACAACCTGACATCTTTGGGGTTTGTTTGGACTGATACCCAGTGGTTCCAGAATTGGAAACACTACATATCAGGCCAACTTCTCACATTGGTGGCAGCGGTGGGATTTGAGCTTGCTGTTTGTTTTACCATTGCAATCTTTATCAAATTGAAAGATCACATCAAGTACCTCTAGGTACATATAAATCAAAAGCTTAGCATATTAAGTTCTACTGAACTTAGTAGTTGTAGATTAAAGGGATTAGCACACCCTGACTACAACTCACTAGCAAGGTACAGTAGGAAACCACTTAGTGTAGGTAAGTGCACCACTTACACCTCACTAGCAGTCATGTCTGATACAGGTAGACCCTCAGGTTCTGCTCCTGTAGAAGTTGATCCTATAGGGACAACATCCAGATATGACAACCTTAGCCACAAAGACCTGAGTGCCTTGTGCACAGCCAGGGGGCTAAAAAAGGGCAGAGGCCCTACCATTCCTTCCCTAATAGCTCTCCTAGAAAAGGATGACCTAGATAAGGTGAGTCAGGCTCCCTTAGAATCAGGTGAAGGGATAAACTCCCCTGAGAATGAGGATCTTCCAGAAGATGATGTAGTAGAGGAGGAAGAGGAAGAGGAAGGCTCTGATTTAGAAGAGCCTGAAGATCAGGATCAGAGGGGAAACCAGGTACAGGTTGCCAGCCTTAACCAGGCCAACTTGGACCTACATGGGAATGGGGGGGGCCAGCACCACCCCAGATCTCATAACCTAATTCTCCCAGGCAACAGAAGGGAGAGATCTCTATCAAGGGACTCTCACCTTTCTAGTGCCTCAAGAGAATCTCAAAGAGGAATGACTTCCTCCCAGAGAAAAGAGCATAGGGCCAGGATGAGGGCTGTCCAACTCCAAATAGAAAGGGAAGAGGTAGCCTTGGCTCAAGCTAAACTTGCTTTAGCAAGAGAGAGAAAATTGTGTGGCTTAGATGCCACTGGTGGCAGCAAAGTTCCTAAAGAAAAAGACAGGGCCTATGACAATAGAAACCTGACAAAAATTGTGCCCCCCTACAAGGAAGGGGATGATATCCACAAATGGATGACTGCTCTTGAGAGGGCCTGCATGGTACAGCAGGTCCCTGAGGATCAGTGGGCAGCAATTTTATGGTACTCCTTTTCTGAGAAAGGGAGGGACAGGCTCCTCACTGTTAGACCTGAGGATGCCAAAAACTACTCTGTTCTGAAGAGTGCTCTTATTGAAGGGTTTGGCCTAACCACTGAGCAATACAGGTTGTTGTTCAGAGACACCCAAAAAGCACAGACTCAGGACTGGACTGATTTTGTAGATTGTGCCACTAAGGCTCTGGAGGGTTGGCTGCAGGGAAGTAAAGTTTCAGACTATACAGGATTGTACAATCTTATGATGAGAGAGCAGATCCTTAATAACTGTCAGAACCAGCTGTTGCATCAATACCTTGTTGACTCTGATTTGACCTCTCCCCAAGAATTGGGAAAGAAGGCAGACAAATGGGTCAGAACAAGGATTAAGCAGAAAAACCAGAACCAAGGTGACCAGAAGAAAACAGACCAGAAGGGTGGGAATCAGAAAGATAAAGAAAAGGACCAGAAGTCTTCAGGCCCCCAAACTAGCAATAAGGAGGGGGGTTCCCAAAATGGAAACAAGAAAAAGAAGAATGATGGCCCAAAGAAACCTTGGTGTAATACCTGCAAATCAGTTTCACACTGGGGCAGTGAATGCACTAAGAAAAATCCAGTCCCCACCACTGCAGCTCCTAAAGCAACTGCACCCCCTAGTACAGTCAGCAGTGGTGGTACACAGCCAAAGGGTTTAGTAGGGTTGACCCTGGGTACTGAGGTGGAATCTGGCCTAGTCAGAATCCCCACACAGGCAGTTCTCCTATATGATGTGGACTTATCTTTGCCCACTGCAGTAAGCCCCAGTAATCTGGGCAAATATAGGCAGACTCCCTTAATTAATGAGAAACTGGCTCAGGCCTACAGGGACACTTGTGCCAGTGTCACAATGGTGACACCTGGCTTTGTGGACCCTGGACAGATTGTACTAGGTGAAAGTTACCTAGTGACCAATGCAAGCAACTCCACTACTTCCCATAGTGTGGCTGTTGTGAACTTCTCCTGGGGAGGGGTAGATGGCCTAAAGAAAGTTGTTGTGAGTGCAGACCTCCCAGTAGACTGTCTGTTAGGCAATGATCTTGAAAGCTCAGTTTGGTCAGAAGTGGAGTACAGGACTCATGCAGAAATGCTAGGGATTTCAGCTCATGTCCTTGCAGTGACAAGGTCTCAGGCTAAGAAGTGCCTTCCTGAACCAGTGGTGGATCTTGAAACAATAGACCAACCACAACCCAAGAGGAGGAGCAAGAGGGTTAAGGCTGTGCCTTCCCACTTGCCCCAGGTTGAGGATCAAGTTTCACAGGAAACTGATTCTGCAGTCCAAGAGGAGACTGTCTCAGATGAGCTTGAACCTGAACAGGTTGAGTTTCTGGGGACAGGGGGACCCTCAAGGGCAGACCTGGGGCAGGCCCAATTAGATTGCCCTTCACTTGAACCCCTCAGACAGCAAGCTGCTGCTGAGGCTGCAGGGAATGCTCAAGGTACCCATAAGGTGTATTGGGATGAAGGGCTCCTTTATTCAGAGGCTAGAGACCCCAAGCCTGGCACCACCAGGAGGTTGGTTATACCTTTGAAGTTTAGGGGCTTCCTTCTTACCTTGGCCCATGATATTCCCCTTGCAGGACACTTAGGCCAGAATAAGACTTGGGACAGGCTTGTTCCACACTTTCACTGGCCTCACATGTCAGAAAATGTCAAGGAGTTTTGTCGCTCCTGTGTCACTTGCCAAGCCAGTGGTAAGTCAGGTGGCACCACAAAGGCCCCCCTGATACCACTACCTGTGGTGGGGGTACCCTTTGAAAGAGTTGGAATAGACATTGTGGGTCCCATGGATCCTCAAACAGCATCTGGGCACAGATTTATACTGGTGGTAGTGGATCATGCCACCAGGTACCCAGAGGCAATTCCCCTGAGGACCACCACAGCTCCTGTGGTGGCAAAAGCCCTCATTGCAGTTTTCTCAAGAGTGGGCTTTCCAAAGGAGGTTCTTTCAGACAGAGGTACTAACTTTATGTCTGGATACTTAAAAGCAATGTGGAAAGAGTGTGGAGTAAACTATAAGTTTACCACACCCTACCATCCACAGTGCAATGGGCTTGTGGAAAGGTTCAACAAGACCCTAAAGGGAATGATAAAAGGTTTACCAGAGAAGCTTAGGCGGAAATGGGACATCCTTTTACCCTGCTTGCTCTTTGCTTACAGAGAGGTCCCACAGAAGGGGGTTGGCTACAGCCCTTTTGAACTTTTGTTTGGCCACCCTGTAAGAGGTCCATTGAGTTTGGTGAAGGAAGGATGGGAGTTACCTCTCAAAAAGCCTAAACTAGACATTGTGGACTATGTACTTGGTCTCCGCTCCAGGATGGCTGAATACATGGAGAGAGCATCCAAAAACCTTGAGGCAAGTCAGGAATTACAGAAAGCCTGGCATGACCAAAAGGCTGTTATGGTTGAGTTCCAGCCAGGACAGAAGGTGTGGGTGTTGGACCCAGTGGGGCCAGCAGCTCTCCAGGACAAATGGACTGGACCCTACCCTATCATTGAAAAGAAGGGAGAAGTCACCTACTTGGTTGACTTTGGTACCCCTAGGAGCCCCCACAGGGTGCTCCATGTGAACAGATTGAAAGCATTTGTTGACAGGGAGGACATGAGTCTCCTCATGGCCACAGATGGGGAACAGGAGGAAGAGAGTGACCCTCTCCCAGACCTGCTTTCCCAGAACCCTGATGATGGTTCAGTTGAAGGAGTAGCCTTGGCAGGCAGCCTCACTGAGCAGCAACAGGTGGACTGCAGACAGGTGTTGCAGGCCCACAGACAATTGTTTTCACTCACACCCAGTCAGACTAACTGGTGCACCCATGAGGTGGACACTGGTGACAATCTGCCTGTGAAGAATAAGATCTACAGGCAACCTGACCATGTCAGGGATTGTATAAAGGCTGAGGTACAAAAGATGTTGGAGCTTGGAGTGATTGAGCCATCAGAGAGCCCATGGGCTAGCCCAGTGGTCCTTGTGCCAAAACCTCATACCAAAGATGGGAAGAGAGAAATGAGGTTTTGTGTGGACTACAGAGGTCTCAATGCTGTCACTAGGACAGATGCTCATCCCATTCCAAGAGCAGATGAGCTCATTGATAAATTGGCTTCTGCCAAGTTTCTGAGCACATTTGATTTGACAGCTGGCTACTGGCAAATCAGACTAGCTGAGGAGTCAAAAGCCAAAACAGCATTTTCGACCCCTAGTGGACATTATCAATTTGTGGTAATGCCCTTTGGCTTGAAGAATGCACCTGCCACTTTCCAAAGGTTGGTGAACCAAGTCCTTGCTGGGCTGGATGACTTTTGTGCAGCATATCTAGATGATATTGCTGTCTTTAGCTCCACCTGGGAGGATCACCTGATCCACCTGAAGAAGGTTCTGGAGGCCCTGCAAAAGGCAGGCCTGACTATCAAGGCTACTAAGTGCCAGATAGGGCAGAGCAAGGTTGTGTACTTGGGCCACCTAGTAGGTGGGGGTCAAGTTCAACCACTGGAGAGCAAGATCCAGACCATACAGGACTGGGCTCCTCCAACTACCCAGACACAAGTCAGAGCCTTCTTGGGCCTGACTGGGTATTACAGAAAATTTGTAAAGAACTATGGGTCCATTGTGACACCATTGAATGACTTGACATCCAAGAAGATGCCCAAAAAGGTTCAGTGGACAGTTAGCTGTCAAAAGGCATTTGATGACCTGAAGAAGGCCATGTGCTCTGCACCTATCCTGAAGAGTCCTGACTACTCCAAACAGTTCATTGTACAGACAGATGCTTCTGAGTTGGGGGTGGGAGCTGTGCTTTCACAACTTAATCAAGATGGTCAAGACCAGCCCATTGCTTTTATTAGCAGAAGGCTGACCCCCAGGGAGAAACGTTGGTCAGCTATTGAGAGGGAGGCCTTTGCTGTGGTTTGGGCCCTGAAGAAGTTGAGGCCATACTTGTTTGGTACTCACTTCCTAATTCAGACAGACCATAAGCCCCTCTTGTGGCTAAATCAGATGAAGGGTGAAAATCCCAAACTGCTCAGGTGGTCCATTTCCCTACAGGGGATGGACTTTACAGTGGAGCACCGCCCAGGGACTGACCATGGTAATGCAGATGGTCTCTCCAGGTACTTCCACTTAGAACATGAAGACTTATCTGGTCAAGGTTAAGTTTAATGTCCCTGCGTTTGGGGGGGGGTTATGTAGGAGAGTAGGGTCTGCTATCCTATGGTCACCCCAATTTTTGCTTTTTGCTTCACTGGTTTTCGACTTACTGAGGCTGTGGGCCTGCTAATCAGACCCCCAGCCTGCTGTTCTCTCTCTAAATTTATAATACATGTGCCATAGGTACATACCACAATTGGAAATGGACTCCTTGTCAGCCCCTGTACCATGCACTATAGGTGCTCAGGGCATAGGTGCCACCAAGGCCTACCAGGGGCTGAAGCATAGCTTTTGCCACCCCTGGCTGGTTCTTAAATTGACACAACTGGCTGATCACTCAGCTGGGGCAAGTGGGGGTAACCACCCCTTGCTTAGATATAGTATACCTATATCTAAACCTATATCTGGACACATATATAACCTGTGAGCCACTCCTATGGAAGGCCTCATCAATCCTGGAGGCAGAGTGCGTGGTTTTATGTGAGATGGAGCTCTGGCATGAGCTGAGCCTGTCTGCAGCTGTCGGGAACAACTCCCTAAGCTGATCCGGGATAATGCCATACCATATACTCTTAAGCGCCTTATAATCCTCGCGGTTATATAGCAACTTTGGTTTGGCTTTATCAAAACATGTCGTGTAAGGTGTCATACGAATTGGAATACTACCCCCTCGCCAGTTCTGGCGACGGGGGTAGCATTCCACCCTTCTAGAGGGAGAAGACATGTTACTTTACTGAAACGCGGTTGATTTAAAATGAGCCTCAGATCCACAAAATGGATGCCCCTGCCACAGACACGGGTCTGGCCTCCTGCTGCTGACCGAAACCCGGCAGAGGAGGCCTGGACAAAGAGTTTCCTGTCACAGGGCGGTGTCAAACCACCCCAGACAGGAGATAGTGGATTGGAGTAGGGAGGTTTCAAAGAAACCAGACACTGCCTGGGGAGCACAAGGCTGCCCCTTGCAGGATCCGGCCAAACCGGTTCTGGGGCCTCCCAGCCCCTGTCCCAGCGCGGCCAGGATCACAGGAGAGGGGTGTAACCACCCCCTTCCTGGGTCCCACCCATAGGAGGGGACCTAGCAGGATGTCCAACCCCCTAGATTCGAATAAGAGGGGGAGCAGTCCCAACGGACTGCAGATCATCCTGAAGAAACATAAGAAACGAAATCTGGACCCTTCGACTTTCTACACGACGTGAGAAGACTGAAGAATCTCCCTTGTGGTCAAGGAGTGACCACCCTGTGCAAACAGGCACCATCCAGCCCTCGACCCTTGCTTTGTTGCAGTTCCCGCCGGAACTCGAGCGACAGAGATCGACGAGATCAAGCTTGCCTGCCTTCTACCTGCCCGATCCACAGTCCCTGCAGAGCTGAGACCCGTGGAGGCGACCGGAAGCGTGGGGCACGCCATCTTGAAAAGGCCACGAGACGCTGACCGTGCAGCCCACGAGTGACCCTCGAAGCTGTACACCGGGGTTTGAGAAGCCCCAGCCCCGAGCTCCACTTGCACCAAAGCTCACCCCTCCACACTCGACGAGTGCTGCGTGGGGCCCTTCTGCCTGTGTGTGCTCGACGCGTTGGCCCGGTCACTTGCCAGCTGGCTTGTGGCCCCTGTGCCGACGAAACTTGAAATCCGACCTGCTTTTCTGGTTGCTCCAGATCTGCACCAGCTCCCGTGAAAAGGAGCACCCACTCTGACCCTCCTGGTTCGAGTGATAAGCAATCTCCCGGTTCCGCGTGGATTGCTTTTGCCAAGTGCTGTTTGCTACAATCTTCAAGCCGACGGTGCTGACGGCGAGAGCCTACGTGGGACAGATCGTGACCTGCTCCTGGACGTCGCAGATGCCCCAGAGCCCACGTGACAGCGGAGAGAAGCCTATCGACAACCGCCTGATTGCGCCCGACATTGCCTGGTTCCGTCCTGGTTCCACCCTGGTCACTGCTGAGTGACCCAGACTCTGTCCCCTCTGCTTTCAGGTACTTTTCTACTTCGATCCACCCTTGGATCGCACCGGACACTTCTGCTTCACAGCGCCTGCAGCTGCAACAGCTCCAAGCACCAAGAACCTGCGTGACAGAACCCGACGCCACTTCGACCCTGTGCACCCACGGCCTGTGGGTGAGGTAACTTTGCAACGCCGGTGTCCTTACACTAGCACACACCTCTAGGGTCTGTGTCTGAAGTTTTGTGTTTCTAGGTTCAGCGGAAGTATCATTTAATTCACTTTAACTAACTTTTACGCACCATTGACTTTACATTGGTGCGCGCCGCACTTTCCGTGCTGCACCCGTATCCTGTGGGCTACTCCCGACTTCTTCATTGCTTGTCCTGACTGCTCCCAGCGAATCTCTAGGCCCTAGGCCTAACCAATATTCGATAAGTGTTACTTATACCATTTTTTTAGTATATGGTCTGAGTGGCCCCCCGCCCTCAGCCATAATTGTGCCAACTTTATATGTTTAACAGTGCTTTTGATTTAACGCTTGTGCCCCTTTCCTCATAAAGAGTACTGGGGAGTAATTTAGAAATAAATACATATATTTTTACAATATATACTTGTGTGGTGTCCTTTCATTTGATTACAGGATTGTATGTGGTAAAACAAGCTCGCTTAACACGACCTCTTAAGTTAAGCCTTTAAGGCTGCTTAGTCCATGCTACCATTAGGATAGCTTGTCTACAAGGTTGACTTACAACCTGACATCTTTGGGGTTTGTTTGGACTGATACCCAGTGGTTCCAGAATTGGAAACACTACATATCAGGCCAACTTCTCACAGGTTTGCAGAGAGTAAAGACCTCAAGTGGCCACAGATCTGTCCAAGCAGCGGTAATCAAATAAGTGGGCGAGCAGCACAGTCCTGAATAAGTTAGAGTTTAAGGAGCAATTGGCTGACAAGCCTAAAACGAAGGGCATTGATCTCCTATTGTGTCTGTGTCCCTATTGATAAGGCCCTTTGTCTTCTCTGTTCACTCTGGTTCTCTCTTCTTTCACACACAGTGGTCTGTTTCTCCCTTGCCTCTTTACAACCAGTCTCTCTAACCTTTGGAATTGCCACACACAAGCGCACACAGCTCTATCCATCTTCCCTTTATAACCTCTTTCTCTAAAAGGAGCCTATTCTCCTGCCCTTTCTGGTCCCCTCTCCACTCCTTTCCCCACTTATAAGCGCTCTTTCACGGAGAGACACTGGACTGATTTCCACCAAGCCCTCTCTACACCAGAAACAACATTATCCAATTAGCACATTTGGTGGCATATTATCAAAGAAACAGAGTTAAAACTGCCTCTAAAACAGCGATAATGGGCTTGATAATATGTGCTTGATAATATACCCTTGAGAATTCCAATAGAAACCCATGTTCTGGTGTGAACATGGGCTTCTATGGGAATTCTATACAGCATATTATCAAGTTCATTATCGCCGCTTTAGTGTCAGTTTTCTGCCGCTAAAGCGGCAATAATTTTAACTCTGTGCTTCATAATATACCCCCTGAATCTTTCTGCTGGAGAACTTCAATACACTTCAGCACTTCTCAAACAGCAGGAGGTAGCTAGGCAGCAACCGCTGTTCAGTATTACCCCCTTCACAAGAAACACATTCACTACCTGCATGACTGAAGTCTCTCACTGGATGAAAGTCAACTGTCTGAAGCTCAACATCGACTAGACATAAGTAGTGATCTTTTGCAAGAACATAACACCACAGGACTCCAACTGGTGAACAACTGAGCTCGGATCCACAATCACACCCTGAGATCGTGCCAAGTACCATGGATTGAAAGCAAACTCGACTTGACTGTAAAAGATCTTCAAATGGCTCTCACGCAACACTAGAAAAGCTGTCACTCACCTACTAGTCACCAGCAAGTCAGAGTATGGGAACTCTCTCTACACTGGTTTCACCAAGCAACTCCCAAGAAGACTGCAACCTAGCCAGAACTTGGCTGCCAGAGTCATCCTCAGTCTCCCACATAGAACTCACATCACACCACAGTGAACTCCACTGGCTCCCGATACTCAAATGCACACTTTTCATGCTCCTCCCACACACATTCAAGACACAGCACAACTTAGGCTCAACGTACCTAAGCAGTCGCATCTCCTTCCACCAATCACCCAGACACCTCTGCTCTGCAGAACTCCTACGTACGTACATCACACAAATTCAAGAGGACGAGGGTTCACTTACATCACTGCTAAAGCATGAAACAGCCTCACACTCTACAAGAAAGCCTCCTCCTCCTCCCTTACTGAATACCACAAGAAGCTGCAGACATGGCTTTTCAATTAAGAATCCTATCATAGGCAGGACTAGGCACACACACACTTACCCTGCGCCAGGATACCCTGGCGGGTGGTAGTGCGCTTTACAAATACACATAACATAACATAACATAACATTTGGACCTGCTTTGACATTCTTGACGTGGGACTCCACCTCCCACCAGAGCGGCCCTCTCTAGTGTTGGGTATCCTGCCCTCCACTACTGACATCCTTAGATTGGCTCCCCCTATAGATGGGCCCGAGCCTATTAGTGCCTCAGTCTTTTTGTTTCTCTGGATTTATAACATAACAGAGAAGAAGAAGACTGAGCTGACCAAACCCAGGAGCTATCTATTAAGCGAGGTGGTATAGCGTGGAAGGGTATGCTCAGACATGAGTCCCCTGCTCACTGCACCATCAGGATTCAAGCAAGCCGGGCCGAAGACGGCTGAAATGCCAGAAACCGGTCCCCGGAAGCTTGTTTCCTTTCCAGTAAAAGAATTGGCTTGGTAGTTTGGTCTGCCCTGTTCCCTTGATGCACTGGGCCAGGGACAGACTAATTTGCATGTAGCCAGGTTCTGAGCTGTGATGGTGCAGTAAGCTAAAAAACGGTGATGGATCAAGCCCTGATCTGTTGACTGGGTATGAGTGTTCTGCTTAATTCAGATACTCTGTCCATCACCACCCCCTTTTCTGAATCTTAGCTGCAGTGGCATTGTAAAGACCACAAGGAATCCACTATATGTTAATATTTGCAGACAACTAACCTTCACATAACAATGGTGAGTTATTAACATAGCGACAAACACTGATTGTTTCCTTTTCTAAGGGCTAAATAACATTTGTTACTATTGGCTCCAATTTAAAGGAACTGGATTTACCTACCTGAACGCATGTATCTGGGTTGATGCTTTGCCGGAATTTTTTTTGTCCACGACTACTTCATCCGGCTGGGCTGTGCGTAAAATAGCAGAGCCTTGGTGTCAGCAGCCATGGCTCATTTGATTGACCTGAAATATGTCAGATCTGCAGGCACATAAGAGTTGGGAGACGGCATCTGTGAGCATTTTCATCCATTTTCAAAAGGAGACGTTTTTGCGGCTAGTGGCTAATTTGGACAAAGCACACAGATAATGTTTTCTAATAGGGACCAGACACACACAGCGTTTCCTTGCGGGAGGAAGCAGCAGCACCATCTGTTTTGAAGATAATTCAAAACAGATGACGCCGCTGCTAGCTCCGGCAAGGGAAACGCCAAGTGTGCATGAGTTGCAATAGAAACCAATGGAAAACATGCACGCTTTTAGGCAAAAGTCCTGAGCGATGGCTAAAGGTCCCCTCTTAAGCAGCGGTTGACTGCATAGGCGAGACCTAAAAACTAAATTGGCAGTAATTCACTATCAAGACATGTCACACACACCAGTGCATGTCCTACCTTTTACATATACTGTACCCCGCCCATGAGGGTACACCTTGGGCCTACCTTAGTGGCGTCTTACATGTAAGAAAAGGGAAGGTTAGAGCATTTCAATTGGGTGCACTTACCAGGTCAAAATAACAGTTTAAAAAAGCGCACAGACACTAGCGGAAGGTCTGAGATACCTTTTCAGGGCTACTCATGTGGGTGGCAAAATCAGTGTAGGCCCACTAGTAGCATTTGATTTACAGGCCCTGTCACACTCTGTTCATTTTACTAGGGACTTACCAATAAATCAAATGTGCCAATCAGGGAGAACCAATTGCAATAGCAATTTACACATGGAGCACTTGCACTTCGACACTGATTAGCAGTGACAAAGTGTCCAAAGCATCTAAGCCAGCAAAAACTAAATCTAGCACAGCATCAGAAATACAGGAGGTATACACAAATAGTCAGGTTGAAACCACGCCAAGGAAGCCAATTCTAACACGTGACCCCTGCAGCTGAAAAGTGGGGAGAACTACCCATGCTCTTGGCAGTTCTCAACACTAAGGTGGAAGAATCTGGACAGACCATCAGCACTGGCGTGTTCTGTGCCAGGGCGGTGTTCTACCATAATTTCCAATTCCTGGAGGAAGAAGGGCTACCTCAACAGTTTTGAATTCTCACCCCTCATTTGCATTAGCCATCCGAGGGGCCTGTGGTCTGTCTGAACCCTGAAGTGAGTCCCAAACAGGTAGGGTCTTTGCTTCTTCAGCACCCAGACCACAGCAAAAGCTTCTCTTTCAATTGCTCTCCCCCTCTGTTCCCTGGGAAGTAGCCGTCTACTAATGAAGGCTATGGGTTACTCCATTCCCTCGCCGTTTAAATGTGAGACTACTGCTCCCACACCATGCTCTGAAGCATCTGTCTGCACAACAAATTCTTGGGAGACATTGGGTGCCCTGAGCACGTGTGCTGTGCACATGGCAGATTTCAGGGCATCAAAAGCGGTTTGACAGGCATTAGTCCAGATCACTTTCCTTGGCTGTTCCCCTGAAGGCAGCTCTGTCAGGGAGCAACAATTGTGCCATACCCCTTAACAAACCGTCTGCAGTACCAGGCGAGTCCTAGTCTGGGTCTTGGGGAGGGTTCCCAAGCCACATTGGAATCGATCTTGGGTTGTAGGGACACACCTGGCAACTTCCTACCTGGTGCTCTAAGTGCACCACAGATCCCAGCCCTATCTGGCACTTACTAGACTAGATAGTGAGGCCTGCCTTCTGCAGAGCTTTCAACACTTTTCTATAACTGCAGAGCACCCCTGAGTCATATGACAAGCCCCCTCACATCCCTGCAGAGTACATTGGGATTCCCACCACTTGCCTCAAGGTTCAAGCAACCAGGCCATCCATAGTTTCAGACACCCACAGGGGCACTGTGAACAACACAGGTGCAAGCTTGCACAAGAGGCTCACACTACATTGTGTCCCCCACACCTATGCAGAACCTGACACACACCTCATGATGGGTACATTCCTGTGTGTTTCAGTTGAAGCCCTGTACAAAGGGCTATTGTGCATGGCATAGGTTCACATCTACACAGTGTAGTTGTACAGAAAGTCACATGCCTGTGCATCGCAGGCACACACCTCTAGTCATACACTGGCAATCACACTACTGAAAAAATAGTGACACACACGATCGGGTTGCATCACTTGCCTGCGTAGCCAGGTCAAAAAACAGCACGTTGCAGTCAGACAACTGGAATCACTCACACTTACACGAAATCAGTAAGTGTTTTTGCCTGAAAAGTTAAGGACATGACTACAGGGCCTGGAAGGGACCCATTTCAAGGTCCATTTCTTATACTCTTACAAAACCTTAAGCAGTATAGTTTGAAGAGACCACATTCATTTTGTTTTCCAACCCACCCATCAATCAGGCATTGCAGTAACGCCAGGATTGGAGAACTTCCCCACCCGGGGAAACAATCCTGTTCAAAGAAAAGAAAACAAAAGTAGCACTTCACTGGCAAACTCTGTAAAGTGATGCTATTGTGTTTGTGTGTGAATAAAATCAAGCTGGCCACTTTACGATCACTCTGTCTTGCTTTATTTAGTTGTTAATTTATTTTTTCATATTTTAACCTTTTTTTCCAGAGGCTACACTTTGGAAATTAAAAATGTCCGAAAAAGATATTTTCAGTAAAAAGTGATTTCCTTTTTTGGATCCATATCACAGTGGAACAAATAAACTGAAGGAGGAAAGAGAGTGTCAGCACTGGCTTTCAGTAAGTGAGGAGGAGCTAGACAGAATGAGAGGGAATAAGAGGTAGAAAGAGATGAGAGGGCAGCTATCAGCGGCAGAGAAGGATTGGACAATGTCCTTGTTTTCTCTGGACTAGAAGGAAAAGACAGTCCTTTACCTTCTCTGCCCACCTGCCCCTCCTTGAACAGCTATGAACGCCAAGGCTTATCAATGGGCCTTGGCTATTTCTGCCATCCTGGGATGCATTTATAAAAAACAATTAGGGCAACGGAATCTTTGAAATTAAAGAAGTAGGGGCATGCCGTGCCCTGCCGATCCTGCCCACTTCGACCACTGCTTGTGACCATTGGATTTGCAGCCATTCTTAAATTGGCCTCATATGTATATGGAAGCAACAGGATGCATGAAGCCATTTTCCCTAACAGTTTGTCCACCATACTCACGGTCAGTGCTTGCCCCTTCTGGTAAAGGTGAGATTCCAGTACTAATGACTGTATTCTTTTTCGCTAGGATATACATTTCCCTTTATAGAGTTGGTCCTGGCTCGTAGAAATATGTATGTTGTCCTGATGCTGGGGATGACTTCTCAATGCTTACTGAGAATCCTTGAACAGAATTCTCATTAGCTGCTGTATATGCTCTTTGCACTTATTGTCTAAGTTTGCTCTTACTGATCTTTTGTTCAGGTAGGGGTAGACATGCATGCCTAGTCTTCTTAAGTGAGCTGCCACTGGCACTAGACACTTTGTAAAGACTCATGGTGCTGATTTTATCTCAAAAGCCAGTACTCTGAACAGATAGTGAGTTTTGTCTACCACAAATCTGAAGTATTTTTGTGTTTTGTATTTATTGGGATGTGCAAGTAGACATCCTTTAGGTCTATAGTTGCCATTTAATCCCATTTTTGCAATTGTAAGATGACTACTTGGAAGGTTGTCAGGTTGTCTTTATAAATCTGTTTCTGAATCTGAGGTCTAAAATTGGCCTTCGAGAACGGTCTACCTTTGATATCAGAAAATATGCTGAGTGATTTCCTTTGTTGATCTATTCTCTTAGTAATCTTTCTATTGCTCTCTTTTCCAGCAATTCTTGAGTAGGTGAGATGCTTTTTCCTTTGGATAGACTTTAATTTTTTAATCCCCTTCTAGAGACATGTTGTCCAATTCTATGCAATATCCATACTGAATTATGTTTAGGCTCCATTTGTGAGATGGTATCCTCCTCCACTCCTGGTGGAAGTTTGTTATTCTGCCTCCCACAGTTGTTCTGTACGAGAGGCTGTGATCTCTTATTTTTCCTCTCACTGGTGTTGTATGTTAAAGGCTGTGATTTTGGGGAAGTCATTCATTGGGGGGATTGTGCCTCCCCTGTGAGACTGTCTCCTTCCCCATGTTCTTCCTCGAAAGAACTGTCGTCCTTGTTGCTGGTATTGCCCATGCTGTTGGTGTGCTATCGTTTGACTGCTTCCCTGGAGAGCCTGTTGTTCAGTTCATTCTTGGAAGCTGCCTCGTCCTACAGGTTAGAGTGATGTCACTGCCCCTCTTTGCATACCTCTCCTAAACGGTAAAACCTCCATGGACTTTGCTGTTTTGTTGTCCTCCTTAAGCTGGTTCAATGTGTATTCAACTATGCTCCCAAACAACAGTTCCCCATTGAATAGGGTATTCAGAATGCTAGTCTGAACATCTTGCTTGAACCCCAATATTTGCAGGCCATAAACAATGGCGTAGGTTGATCCCCATCATCATCTGGCAGCTACAGGTGTCCACCACATCAAATGCTGATTTTAGACATATGTGGGTGATAGTTTTGCCAGGTGTTAAGCTGTCTTTTTGTATTGATCTGGCAGGTGCTTCAAAGGTTCAGGCATTCCTGTGGTGTTGTGCTGTCATTTCTGGAATCAAGAACACTCCTGTGTTCGGGATTCCAGAGATGACAGTTTAGACCCAGGCTTCAGATGCAGACGTACCTTTCTACTGCTGTTGCTATAAACCAGCAATTTAACGATTACATACCTGTGCCATCTCAATTATTTCACTGGCGACGATTGGAGAAGAGTCGTGAAGCCTGGAGTCCTGCTAGCTGCAGATCAAGTAGCTGTCCAGTGCAAGTTGCTACCAGTGTATCGAGCAGCATTTCCAATTACGCGTTGTCGTTCAAGATGATGGTTCTTGAAGACCGCGTTTTTCTTTGACACTCGGTGAGTGTTAGCCACAATTTTTTGCCTGCTTTTCTCTATTTGACTGTGCGAGCTGTGTGGTGTTACGCTGTGTTACGCTGACGTACGAGCGTCCCAGCGACAGCCGCCATACTTTGGGGACAAGCATCTAAGTCTCTACTTTCGCGTGACGTCAGTGCGCATCACGCACGCGTCTACACGTACAGCGGCCATATTTTGGGACCAAGAATAACTTTGACCAACCAATTCATTACGGCTTATGTGCAAAACAATGCTGGGCACATTGTTTATTGCGATAAACACATCAAAGGAAAGCGTATTTAGGCAAATTTGTGTGGCAGTGCTTTCAGACTGTGCTTAATCAGTAATTATTACTGGAAACAAATATAACTTTAATACATTTTTGTTTTGGAGCAATATTTAACTGCAAGTTAAAAAATAATAATATTTAAATGAGACACTAAAGAACATATTTTCAATTTATTTGTGATGATAACATAAATCACAATCGTTCTTATTTTAAACCTGATTATTGTGATTTAACCGATTTTCAATGGAGAGCTTTTCTGCTCCGGCACCTTTCTTGGCATCACCTGGAGAACACATTCTTGAATGGAAGAGATGGAAAGGAGGTTTTTATGCCTATATTGAAGCAATTGGAGGCGATGACTTTACAGACGAACACAAATTAGCAATTTTGAAACATTGTCTTGGTGCGGAGTGAAGGTATGTTCTAAGCCATCTGCCTCTCAGTAGCAATAGAGTATCGTCATCTGAAGATGAGGTGGATGTTTATGACAAAGCCGATAAACAATACATAAAAAAAATTAATGAAGTAGTTTCTCGTCACAAATTCCTTAGTAGAGGTCAATTGCCTAATGAATCTATAGATTCCTTTATGAATGACTTAAGAATTTTAGCGTCAAAGTGTAACTATTCAACTTTTCATGATCAGATATTACGCGATCAAATGGTGCACATAGTTGCAGATGTCAAGCTTCAAGGGAAGCTGCTGGATACAGAGTATCTAACCTTAGACAAAGCCTTGGACATAGCTCATCGTTTTGAGGATATGAAAGTTGGTCTAAAAGAGCTTGCTGAACAAAAGATTTCTGAAGTTAATTCTGTAAAGAAAATTAACTTTGAAGAAAATGCTTCCAGCAGAGTGAAAAGTAAAAGTCAACAGTATCAGGACAAAAAGGAATATATATGTTTCAAGTGTGGTAGCCCGGGTCATTTAGCAAATGACAGAACGTGCCCTGCTATTGGGCAAGTATGTACATATTGTAAGTTAAAAGGTCACTTTACAAAAATGTGCCAGAACAAGAACAAATTTAAAAATAAAAGATTTGATTGCAATGTTCGATGTGAGGAAGATGTAAAAGAGGTTAAAAGTGACATTGATGAAGATAAATTTATTTTAGCAGTTTATGAAGTCAACAATTGTGTCAAAAATGCTCCTTATTGTACAGTGGTAATTGGTGGTAAAGGTGTAAATGTTATGGCTGATTCTGGTGCAAGACACACTCTCATTGGTGAAGAATGGGTGAAAGAATTTCCAAATTTGAGTTTATCACCTCCGGATATAAGGTTAGTTGGGTATGGTAAAAAAAACCATTGATGTTCTGGATTTTTCACTACCACCATAAGTTTCAAAGGTAAAACCATTACATCCAAAGTCTATGTAGCGAAAGATGGGTCTTGTCTTTTGGGTTGGCCACAACAGAGAGATTTATTGATAACTTCAGACCCTAATCACCCGGAACAGGTACTTTTAAATATTGAATCTGATCCTGCTTCCAAATGGGAAAGGAGATTTCCTAATGTTTTCTCTGCTTCAAAATTAGGTCTTTTAAAGAAGTTTTTTCACAAGATCATTCTGAAACAAAATGCCATACCCAAAGTTCATTAAGTAAGAAATGTCCCATTACATCTAAGACAAGCAGTTAAAAGTGAACTCCAAAGACTGTATGATTTGGATGTTATAGAGGAGATAGAATCCTCGGAGTGGTTATCTCCGGTCGTTGTGGCTCACAAACCCAATGGCAAGGTGAGATTATGTGTTGATTTAAGAGATCTCAACAGCAGCGTATGGGTTGACAGGCATCCTTTGCCAAATATTAATGAGATGTGCACAAAAATGAAAGGGGCATCCATATTTTCTACATTAGATTTATCTAACGCATACCACCAGATAGCACTACACGAGGATAGTAAACATCTCACTTCCTTCATCACTTCAGAAGGTGCGTTCAGATACAAAAGAATGCCATTTGGTCTGATATCAGCATCTTCTGTTTTACAGAGAGTGATGCAAAATTTGTTTAAGAACATTGAAAATGTCCTATATTCTCAGGATGATATTTTGATTTTTGCATCCAGTCCATCGGAACATACTGACATATTACATAAGGTGTTATGCATTTTGCAGGTTAATGGGCTGACTCTTACCAAAGAAAAGTGCAAGTTTGGAGTGTCATCAGTGGATTATTATTATAAGTATGCACAGCATTTATCCAAAACCAAATCTGATCAGAGCCATTGAATTAGCTCCTGATCCAGAGAATAAGGTTCAACTTAGATCTTTTTGGGGGCTTGCCGGATATTATGCTAAGTTTATTCCTTTGTTCTCTGATAAAACCTTGAACATGAGATTTTTAATGAAAAAAATGTATTATTTCTGTGGGATAAAAATTGTGCAAAGGAATTTAAAGAGTTAAAGAAAAATATTGCATCTGCACCTGCTTTGGCAACCTTTGACACGTCATAGGATTCAATAATCATCACTGATGCAAGTAATGTTGGTATTGGAGCAGTTTTGATGCAGAACCAAAAAGGTCAATTAGTTACTATCGGTTTTGCATCCAGACATTTAAGGAGTGCTGAGTGTAAATACTCTACTTTGGAAAAAGAAACCCTCGCTTGTTGGTGGGGAATTGAATATTTTCGTAAATATATTTATGGTACTGTTTTCAAGGTCAGGTCTGATCATCGACCCTTGGGTGATTTATTCACCACAAAAGGGTGCGGAAAAGCAACTTAAGGATTGCAAGATGGTAATATAAGTTGCAAGATTTTCATTTTAAGGTGGAGTATATTCCAGATGTAAGAAATATTCTAGCTGATTGCCTATCGAGACTACCTGCACCTGATGACAATATGGTAGAAGAAGATAACGACTTAGAAAATGTTGTCTCTATTTGTGAAATATCAAAGCGTTGTATTCAAGAGGATGAGTGGGGATTAGCTTGTGAAAAGGACCCAACACTAAGGGATGTCATTACGTACATTAAGTCACATTGGCCTCGAAAAATCTGTTTTGTCTGAAAACGTACTTCCTTTCTTTCAGATTGCCCATGAGTTATCACTGAATGATGGTGTGTTATTTAGAGGCTTACAATTGGTTGTGCCTTGTGAGTTACAACAAAGCATTTTAGACATGGCACATGAAGGGCATCCCGGTATGACAAGCATGTAGAGAAGGGTTAGTAGCGAGTTTTGGCGGCCGGCTATGGATAAGGCCATTGAACGAAAAGTCAGGGATTGCTTGGAATGTTGTCTTAGTGACAAATCTCAGAAACACATTTCTTATGATCATTTACCGATATCCAGACCTACTTGTGTTTGGGAGAGTTTGTCATTGGATATTGCTGGGCCTTTCTCTTACAATAAGAATGCTGTGTTTGCTATTATTTTAATAGACCAAGTGTCTCAAAGTACAGAGGTGAAAATTGTTTCAAGTGTGACCTCAAGTGTGGTGATAAAGTACTTAAATTACATTTTTGAAAGAGAAAGCTTTCCTGAATCTATTACTACTGATAACGGGGCACAATTTGTATCTATTTTAAATGAAAAATTTTATGGAGCGTCATGACATTAGGCACAAACGAGTCTCTGTCTATTATCCCCAGAGCAATGGAATCGTTGAAAGGTGGATAAAAGTGTTTAAAGAAGGCCTCCAATTAGCTCTACTAAATGGAAAGCATTGTAAACAAACAATAAGTGTAGTTTTGTGGTGTTCTAGGAATTCTCCTAGGAGCATGTGTGATTTATCTCCTTTTGAAAAAATGAGAGGAAGGAAGTGTGTTTCTAATATGAGCCAATCTTGATTGAGAAGTTTGGGTATGCATAAGGACAATACTAAAGATGTTCAGCAAAATATTTCTACTCAAGTAAGTGCCAATGATTGGGTACGAGTCAAAAAATGCAGATTAGTTAAATCAGGAGAGTCAAGGTATTCTGGTCCTTTAAAGGTGTTACGTGTGGGGAGACAGGTAGTAGAGTTATCTGACGGCAATGTGTGGAGTTTATCTAAGGTAATTAAGATTCCCCAGTGGTTGTGGCAAAAGAAAGTGTCACATCAAATTCTAATTCTGCCAATGGTGCTAGGAATTGGAGAAAGTTCACCTCATCATCTAATGACAATTCTCATAACCAACGAGTTCGAAGGAATCGTCGTGATCCAGTGTGGTATAAGGATTACAAGATTGACATGTAATATGTTTTGTATAATATTGTGAATTTATTTTGTTTCCTTTGTATTACCCATTTGGTTTTATGGTATTTATGTTTAGGATGCTTTCTTGCTAAATTGTGTAATCCTTTATTATTCGTATTATCTGCATTTTATTGTTATATGTGTTTTTGCTTATTTTTACGATGGGAAATGTGTGGTGTTGTGCTGTCATTTCTGGAATCAAGAACACTCCTGTGTTCGGGATTCCAGAGATGACAGTTTAGACCCAGGCTTCAGATGAGGACGTACCTTTCTACTGCTGTGGCAATAAACCAGCAATTTAACAATTACATACCTGTGCCATCTCAATTATTTCAATTCCCTCATAGTGCTGGAAGGCGTGTCTAATCAGGAGGGCATTCAAATTTGCGATGCACCACTGGTTTGCTGCTCTGCGCTCAAACTTTTGACCCATGAGGTTCATCCTCTTGCTCTCCTTGTCAGGAGGCGTTCCTGATGTTGAGGAACTGTTGTCCCTCTTCCATGCTGTTGAGGTGATGACCGAATCTGCCGGTACTGTACCTTGAAGGATGCTGGGTCCTTAGATTAATTAATTTATTTATTTATTTTGAGAGTTTTATATAGCGCGGACAAGATCTTTACAGATATCAGAGCGCTTTACATAGAGGGGTACATGAGGGAGCAAAGTCAGACAGATAAATCAATAAATCAAACAGTACAAATAGGTGGCTGCAAAGCCAATCATGTGAATAATAAGACACTCATACAAATAAGCAGAGGGGTCAAACATGTAGTACCGATTGGTGCAGAGTATTAAGAGAGTTCGAGATAATAGTTCAAGTGTATTTAGCCATGAGGATAGCTTTTACTTCATTTTTAAAGAGTGTAGTGGAGGAGATGAGCCTGGTTTCGGGAGGGAGTGAGTTCCAAATCCTAGGCGCCATTCCTGAGAAGGAGCGCTTATATGTTTTTTCCTTCCGGAATCTTCGAGGTTTCAGCAGAAGATTGTTTGTGCCTCTAGTGTTTCTAGCTCCGCCAGAGATTGTCAGTTTCTGAGCGAGGTAGCAGGGTGAGTTTAGGTGTACCGCCTTGTGTGTCATGCAGGCAATTTTCAGATGTATTCTGGCTTCAAAAGGCAGCCAGTTCAGGGATTTCAAGTCAGGAGTAATATGGGAGTGCTTTTTTGACCCAGTGATGTGTCTCGCTGCAGCGTTTAGAGAAGCTCTTAGTGGTGCGGTTGTAGTTAGGGGGAGTCCGCAGAGGGCGGTGCTGCCGTATTCAATTTGAGGGATGACTAGAGCTTGTACTGCAGTTTGGAAGTCTTTGTCTGGGAGGAAGGGTTTAAGTTTCCTCAGAGTATTGATCTGGAAGTTCGCTCCCTTTGTTGCCTTGCTGATATGTTGCTGCATGTTGAGATTGGTGTCGAGTGTTATGCCTAAAGATTTTGCTGAGTCCACGATGGTGGGTTGTACATTGAGTGCAGTTAGGTGTTTAAGCCAAATTTGCGTAGTGGAGATCTTCGCTGGTGGTGAGATCAGAAAGAACTCTGTTTTCAGGGCATTGAGTTTGAGATGATTATCGGCAAGCCAGGATTGGGTGCCTCTGATCGTTGAGTTCAGGAGCAAGATGTCTTTGGGCGATTGTAATTTGAGATAAAGTTGAGTGTCATCGGCGTACATGTGAAAGTGTACATTGGATGCTTGTAGCAGGGTGGTGAGAGGTACCATGACTAGGTTGAACAAAGTTGGGGATAGAGATGATCCTTGGGGGACGCCTAGCGTTACAGGTATTGGCGAGGACATCAGGTTGTTGCTCTTGAATTTCTGCGACCTGTTGTGAAGAAAGGAAATGAACCACTTGAGAACAGTTCCAGATAAACCCATTCTTGTGTTTAGTAGATCTAGTAAATTCTCATGTTTAACGGTGTCGAATGCTGAAGAGAGATCAAGAAGGATGAGGAGGCAGGTGTCGTTTTGGTCCAGCATTTGAAGTGCGTCATCAATTATGTGAGTCATAGCAGTTTCTGTACTGTGTCCTGCTCGGAAGCCTGACTGGTGAGGGTTGAGGAGATCAAATTGTTCAATGTGTTTAGTCAATTGTAGTTGTGCGCATTTTTCCAGCAGTTTGGCGAGAGTGGGAATATTGGTAATGGGACGGTAATTGTTGAGATCAGAGGGGTCGTCTGTAGGTTTCTTTAGTAGAGGTGTGACTTGACCAATTTTGAGGGAGTCAGGTATGCTTCCTTGTTGGAGAAAGCTGTTGATAATTTTAGTCCAGAGAGGGAGAAGCAAAGGGGTAAAGTCTTTTACTGCGGTAGCAGGAAGGGGGTCTGTGAGGTGATTGGATGGTTTCAGGGTGCTGAGCAGTTTGCCAATTTCTTCTTCCGAGTATGTGCCAAAAGTTGACCATGTAGCATTGTTTTTTGGTTCAATGGGTGCTAGGCACTGGGGTTTGGAGTAGAGGCTTGCGTCAATGAGGAGATCGCTCTTTATGTTGTCAGTTTTTTGGATGAAGAAAGCAGCGAAGTCTTCACAGGAGGGAGCCTCACGCACCGTGTTGAGTGGTTGGGGTTGATCCTTGGATTGTGATCTGATTAGCTCAAACAGTTTTCTCGGGCGGTTTTTCGCTTGGTCGAGCTGGAGGCTGAAGAAGTCTGATTTTGTGCGTTTTATTTTCCTGAAGTACGCGTTTCTCTTTTTCTTCAGATCTTCTAGGTGCGTTGCAGAGGGAGCTGATCTCCAGGTGCGCTCTGCCATTCGCATGTCTCGTCTATCCTCATTGAGACACCCATCGTACCATGGATTGGAGCTTTTTGTAGAGACTCTTTTTAGCTGCATAGGTGCAGCCTCATTAATTATCACGGTCATAGCATTGAGATAGTGGTCAGTCAAGGTTTGAACGTCCGTATCGCCTGTCGGTGGAAGTAGGAGATTGCAACTGTTAGGGGGTATGGAGTTTGGGTTGAGTTTCTTCATGTCTCTTTTCCAGACTTTGGGCTTGGAGAATTGAGCCGGGTTAACTTTAACTTTTTCATTGATGAAGAATGTGATAATATGATGATCTGACCAGTCACAGGGTTGGATGGACTCGAGTTGGATAGATTCCTCTTTGGAGATGATCAGGTCGAGGATAGAACCTTTCTCGTGGGTCGGGCTGTTGCATATTTGGGTAAGGTTAAGGGCATCGAGGAAATTTTTAAGACTATTTACTACCGCGTCATTGCGGTCGTTCCAGTGGAGGTTGAAGTCACCAAGGTATATTTGGGTGAGCTGCCGTCCGGAATTGGTTGAGATCATATCCATGATTTGTTGGGAAAAGGTGAAGTTGTCCCTGGGTGGGTGGTAGATGCTGTGAAGAGAGCAAATCGGTTTGCCCTCACTGATAATGTCAATGCAGATATATTCCCAGGATGTTGGGGATGGTAGGGAGGTGGAATTGACTTGCAGAACAGAGAGGTTGTTCCTGTAGATGCATGCAATTCCACCACCAATTTTGCCTGATCTGTCGAGCCTGATAATGTGGTAGTTGGGAGGAACCAGAATGTCCATTATAGGTGTCGAGGATTCAGTTAGCCAGGTTTCAGTCAGGATGATTAGGTCAAGGTCCAGCGACAAGAGAAGATCAGCAATGGCGGCGGAATGTTTCGAGGCTGATCTGCAGTTCAGGAGAGTGCATTTGAGACGGGGTGTGTTGAGGGTGGTAGGTGGTTTTAGAGAGAGAGGGATTTTTCTAAGGTTATTGGGGATGAAGGATCTGCTGTTTAGTGTGGGGGGTCTAAGGAGATTTGAGTGTATCGTGGGAATGGTGAGGTGTGGGGTGGATGTGTGATTTTGGGGGGCTGGGTCATAGGAGCGGAGAATGATGAGTGTGTCGAGGTCAGAAGTAGGGTTGTGGGAGCGACGAGGGCGGTTGTTGCGATTGCGAGCTGGGATTGAGGTCTGGTTGGGGGAGAGTTGAGTGAGAGAGTTAATCGGAAGGGCGGAGGACAAGTTGGGCGGGGAGGTGTAGTTGTGTGAGGGGTTGCAGGGGCGACGAGGGGGACGAGGGCAGTTGCTGCGACTGTGAGCAGTGATTGGCGCCCGGTGTAGGGCGTGTTGAGTGAGGGAGTCAGCCGGAGGGGTAGGGGACAATTTGGGAGGGGAGGTGGAGGTGGGTTTGGGGTGTTTGGGTTGTGTGGAGAGTAGTTCTTTGATGATGTGCATGTCTTCTTTGATCTGAAGGAGGGTGGCCATGATGTTGTCCATCGAGGGGTAGGTGGGGGTGGCAGTCAGAGGTGAATGACTGATCAGGGAGTTCGCATGCAGGTGGGAGAGTGGGCTGGTGTTCGGGCCTGTTGGACAGGCCACACAACAGACTTGCTCCCTCCCCGCACGACCAGGCCCGAGCCTGGCTCTCCAGGTGTTACATGCGACAACCACCCGTTTCCCGTCTCATATGGGACCCCTACCCCATGGCATCTCCACATCATGGGCCCGAATCACTACCGGCCCCCGAGCCCGGCCTGGGCGCCATCTTGGACACAGCACCACGAGGCCGCGTGGCCTCCGATCGACCCTAACCCTGGGCCTGGCCAGGCTCGACATCCCGGCACCACCATCCACCCAGGAGGTGAGCGGACTACTTGGCAGGTCAATGGGAGAAAGAGGTGTCGATGGCTCTCCCCCGCCAGGTGCCGATCGCTCCCAGCTCCCCCAGGCGCTGGCTCCACCCCCTGCTGGGTGTCTGGACTCCCTCATCCCGGACCTCCCGACCTCCAAGTGCGAGGGCCCGGACATCAAAGGGCGCCAGACCTATAACTGGGGCAGCTCCAGAGCAGGAAGGCAGTTGTATCCTGGAGTCGAGAGACGCAGTGAAGAACTCATCCTTGACGGACTACTGGCGCTGCCGTAGCCCTGCCTTGTGAACTATCGTCCTACCTGCTGGCGCTGCCGCAAACCTTCTGAAACCTTCATCGTCGTCGGGACCTGCTGGCGTGGCCGCGGACCGTTTGTAACTACCACCTTCATCGGGACCTGCTGGCTCCGCCGCGGACCGTCGCTACCTTCAATCATCTCGGGACCTGCTGGCTCCGCCGCGGCCCGATCATATAGAACGCCGAGCTCGAGGATTGTGAGCTATCCACCTATCACCATATCTACCAGAGTGGTAACAAGACTGTCCCGCTACCCCCTTTCCCAACCAAGAGACTAGAACCGAGGGGACCCCTGAGTCCAGACCTCCTTGTACCATTCCACCGTACTTAGAAAATTGCTTATAAAGAACGTTAAACCTTATCCTTGTGTGGTGTACATCTGTAGGGGGGGAAGTTACTTGTCTGTACGATCGCTGGAGACGGCTCTCCCCGGAGACCTCTCCCCTTATTCTCGGCCGACCCTCCCGGTCCGTTTAACATTGGTGGCCAGCGGCGCGATCCGAATCAACGCGTAATCGTACAGAGAGTAGCTCACCCCACGACGAAACCACAATGACAACCAAAGAGAGCGGATCCACCGAGAAATTCCAGATGGAGAAATTGGAAGAATACAGCCATCGTGAGTTGAAACAATTCTGCATTGAACTAGGTATCGCTACCACCGGTCTGAGTACTAAAGATGATTTCAAGCACGCCCTTGAGTCATGGGCGGAAACCGGGGCCGTCAGACCCCCGGACCAAAATGTCACAGCAGCAGAGAAAAACACCACGGCTCCCGAGGAGCGAAGAACGGGTCTCTCGCAAGATGAGATCCAAGAGCGAGAAAGAAGCAGACTACATGAACTAGAAATGGCCCGGCTCAAAATGGATGGCGAACTCAAACTAGCCGAACAAAAACTGAACCTAGAACATCTGCGGCTCCGAGAAGAGCGGGAAGAGAAACAGAGACAAAGAGAGCTCGAAGAAAAGAGACTGGCGTATGAACACGAGCGCAAACTAGCAGAGATAGACTTACGTAAGCAGAGCAAAGAATTAGGGGTGCCCGAGCAACCACGCACCCCGGGAGCAACAGAAAAGAAAATACACATCCCCAAGGATGTCGTTCGGGAATATTTCCGAGATGACGACATACAGCAATGGTTCAAAGCCTACGAAATAGCTATGACCTCCCACCGGATCGATCGAAGCGATTGGGGAGCCGGCCTATGGGGGAGGTTCGTCAATGAGGGCCGCGATGCCCTGTTACAGGTCATAGGAGGTCATCAGATGACCTCCTATGACCACATGAAAGCTACCCTCCTCACCCGCTATGGGCTGACACCTGAGATGTACCGCCAGAGGTTCCGAGACTGCACCCGGATCCCGGGTACAACTTGGGTGGAGTACGTGAACTATTTCAGCCGAGCCTTCGAGGGTTGGATCAAGGGAAGCAATGTAACGGCCTACGAGCAACTCTTCAATCTTATGGTATGGGAGCATCTATCTAACAACTGCTTCGTCGAGCTCAGACAGCACCTCCTCGACAGTAAACTAACGGATCCACGGCAGCTCGCCGCCGAGGCTGACCGGTGGGAAATTACCCGAGTGGGCCGAAATGGGTCACATGAACAGAACCGGAACCACCAAGGTCAGCACCGTCCCCGAGGAGGAGGAGGGGGTCAGGGACGAGGAAGAGACAACGCCCCGGCCGCTCCCGCTGCCGGCACCCCACCCCCGGCCAACCGGGGCCACACCCCGGCGCGCCCGGGGTACAGAGCCAACGTCACGTGTCACCGATGCCAGCGAGTCGGCCACTACGCAAGTGACCCGAATTGTCCACAGAGCCAGACTCCGAGACCCCGCCAGATGGCTGCCGTCGCCCTGGGGGAAGAACAGATCTCCGAAGAACACGAGGAATGTGAGCAAGAACACCAAGAATGGGAACCAGCCGCCATGGTTCTAGCGTGCCTAGGGGGAAAAGACATGGTCCCGCGGGCCCCCCTACCCGCCAACACCCGGAAGTACAGTCAGTGGGTGAACATTAATGGACGCAGGGCCGAAGCCCTATGTGACACCGGGGCCAGTGTAACAGCCGTCCGCTGTCACCTGGTGACCCCAGAACAGATCCTGCTGAACGTTCTCTGCCCTGTACGTTCAGCCGACAATTCGGAGAGTCTATATCGGATGGCCTGCGTCCCCTTCGAGTGGGGAGGAGTCTCCGGCATGTTGAAGGTGACGGTCCGAGATGATGCCCCCGTAGACTGTCTCCTGGGAAATGATCTGGAGAGTTCCCCGTGGGCCGCCGTAGAGAGAAGAGAGCACCTGGGGATGTTGGGCCTCCCGGACTGGGCGTGCGTAACTTTCCGGTCCATGGCTGCCCGCACCATCCCCCGACCTACAGAACCGGAATGGCCGGCACCTCCTCCCCCGGTCGCTCCAGTTGAAGACACCGACCGTGCCGTCCCCCAAGAGCAAACTCCTGAGGGGCTCGCTCAGCCTCAGGATCTTTCTGACCTGGCTCAGTGGCGGCTGGAGGGGGGGCCTACCCAGGAACAGTTTCGCCACGAACAGGAGACCTGTCCCTCCCTCGAGGGACTCCGCCAACAAGCCCTCGCCCAGAGCGCAGGGGATACCTCCGGAACCCATTGGGTCTATTGGGACAATGACCTGTTGTACAGCGAACAGAGAATCGCAGAGTTAGGGGCCAGTCGAGTGCTAGTGGTGCCCCTCCGCTTTAGAGACTTCTTGCTAAACCTGGCCCACGATGTCCCCCTGGCTGGTCACCTGGGTCAGGACAAAACCTACAGTCGCCTAGTGACCCACTTTTTCTGGCCCAAGATGAGGAACGACGTACTCCAGCACTGCCGGTCTTGCCCCACGTGCCAGGCCAGTGGGAAGAGCGGCCGCAAGCTTAAAGCCCCTCTGCAACCTTTCCCAGTGGTCACCACCCCGTTCGAGAGGGTGGGGATAGACATTGTGGGGCCCCTGGACCCCCGTACAGCCCAAGGACATCGGTTCATCCTGGTACTGGTGGACCACGCCACCCGCTACCCCGAGGCTGTTCCCTTGCGAACTGTGACAGCCCCAGTAGTCGGCCGGGCCTTGATGGGGATCTTCTCCCGGGTGGGCTTCCCCCGAGAAGTCGTCAGCGACCGAGGCACAAACTTTATTTCAAAATACATGAAGTCCCTCTGGCAACAGTGTGGGGTCACCTACCGATTCACGACCCCCTATCAACCTCAAGGAAACGGACTAGTTGAGCGGTTCAACCGCACGCTCAAAGGGATGATTGGGGGGTTGGAAGAGCCCCTCCGTCGCCAGTGAGATGTGCTACTGCCGTGCCTCCTCTTTGCCTATCGAGAAGTCCCCCAGAAGTCCCTCGGCTTCAGCCCGTTCGAACTCTTATATGGACACCCTGTGCGAGGGCCGCTCAGCCTAGTCAAAGAAGGTTGGGAAATGCCCCCCCCTGAAGAACCCTCCAGATGTTTTCAAGTACCTCCTGACCCTACGCAACCTGACCAGACGGTTCAGAGAACTGGCAAAAGCAAACTTGGAGGCCAGTCAGGAAGACATGAAAAGGTGGTACGATCAAAATGCCTCCTCCATCGAATTTGAACCCGGCCAACAAGTATGGGTGATGTCTCCCACCGAACCATGCGCCTTGCAGGACAAGTGGACAGGGCCCTTCAAAGTGGTCGAGCGCAAGAGCCCTGTCACCTATCTCATCGATATGGAATCTTCACGGAACCCCCTCCGGGTCCTCCACGCCAATAGACTAAAACCCCACTTTGTGCGCTCGGAGCTCAGCCTCCTAATGGCAACAGACAACGGAGCCGAGGAGGACTCCGAACCACTACCTGACCTCCTACGGACTCGGGAGAAGGACGGCTCCGTGGACGGGGTCCGACTCTCGGAGGCCCTCACCCGGGAACAGCGCCAAGGCTGCCGAGACCTCCTACTGCAGTTCGCCACCCTGTTCTCCCTCACCCCAGGGGTCACCCCCTGGTGCTTACACGATGTGGACACTGGAGACAGTCCCCCTATCCGACATCGGCCCTACCGCGTACCAGATCGGGTACGGGCCTGCATCCAAGAGGAGGTGTCCAAGATGCTCACGCTCGGGGTCATCGAGCCCTCAGACAGCCCCTGGGCCAGCCCAGTGGTCCTGGTCCCCAAAGCGGCCGCCCCCGGCACCACTCCTGAGCTCCGGTTCTGCGTCGACTACCGGGGCTTGAATGCGGTCACCAGAACCGACGCACATCCCATCCCCCGAGCAGATGAACTGATCGACCGCATGGGAGCTGCCCGCTACCTCAGCATCTTCGACCTGACAGCGGGCTACTGGCAGATCGGTCTCACACCCCGGGCCCAAGAACGATCTGCCTTCTCCACCCCTGATGGCCACTACCACTTCAAGGTCATGCCCTTCGGCATGAAGAATGCTCCAGCAACCTTTCAGCGGCTAGTAAACCAGGTCCTGGCGGGACTCGAAGAATTCAGCGCCGCCTACTTGGACGATATCGCTGTGTACAGCCACCACTGGTCCGACCACCTCAACCACCTCCGAGAGGTTCTGCAGGCCCTCCAACGAGCCGGCCTCACGATCAAGGCCAGCAAATGCCAAATTGGCCAGGGGTCCGTGACCTATCTCGGGCACCAGGTGGGAAGCGGCCTGGTGGCCCCGCTGCAACTCAAGATCGCTGCCATCCAGTCTTGGCAGCCCCCCATCACCCAGACCGAGGTCCGCGCCTTCTTGGGACTCACAGGCTACTACCGGCGGTTCGTGAGGGACTATGGCAGCATTGTGGGGCCCCTCACCGAATTAACATCCAAAAACCAACCGAAGAAGGTCAACTGGACCCCAGACTGTCAAGCGGCCTTCGTGAAGCTGAAGGACGCCATGTGCTCCGCCCCTGTGCTCCAGGCCCCCGACTACAGTCGGGAATCTATCGTCCAAACGGATGCCTCCGACCATGGCATTGGGGCAGTCCTTTCCCAGCTGAACCCCGAAGGACTTGACCAACCAGTGGCTTTTATCAGCAGACATCTCCTGGCCCGAGAGCAACGCTGGAGCACTATCGAGAGGGAGGCCTTCGCAGTAGTGTGGGCCCTCAAAAAGCTCCGGCCTTATCTCTTCGGTACCCACTTCCGGGTACAGACCGATCATCGGCCCCTGCAGTGGCTAATGCAGATGCGGGGGGAAAACCCGAAACTATTGCGTTGGTCCATCTCCCTGCAGGGGATGGACTTCACTGTGGAACATCGACCTGGGCAAGACCACGCCAACGCAGACGGCCTGTCCCGATTCTTCCACCTCGACGAGGAGAGTCCCCAAGAGGATGGGTGACTCTCCCCGCCTTCAGCTGGGGGGGACGCATGTTGGACAGGCCACACAACAGACTTGCTCCCTCCCCGCACGACCAGGCCCGAGCCTGGCTCTCCAGGTGTTACATGCGACAACCACCCGTTTCCCGTCTCATATGGGACCCCTACCCCATGGCATCTCCACATCATGGGCCCGAATCACTACCGGCCCCCGCGCCCGGCCTGGGTGCCATCTTGGACACAGCACCACGAGGCCGCGTGGCCTCCGATCGACCCTAACCCTGGGCCTGGCCAGGCTCTGACATCCCGGCACCACCATCCACCCAGGAGGTGAGCGGACTACTTGGCAGGTCAATGGGAGAAAGAGGTGTCGATGGCTCTCCCCCGCCAGGTGCCGATCGCTCCCAGCTCCCCCAGGCGCTGGCTCCACCCCCCTGCTGGGTGTCTGGACTCCCTCATCCCGGACCTCCCGACCTCCAAGTGCGAGGGCCCGGACATCAAAGGGCGCCAGACCTATAACTGGGGCAGCCCCAGAGCAGGAAGGCAGTTGTATCCTGGAGTCGAGAGACGCAGTGAAGAACTCATCCTTGACGGACTACTGGCGCTGCCGTAGCCCTGCCTTGTGAACTATCGTCCTACCTGCTGGCGCTGCCGCAAACCTTCTGAAACCTTCATCGTCGTCGGGACCTGCTGGCGTGGCCGCGGACCGTTTGTAACTACCACCTTCATCGGGACCTGCTGGCTCCGCCGCGGACCGTCGCTACCTTCAATCATCTCGGGACCTGCTGGCTCCGCCGCGGCCCGATCATCTAGAACGCCGAGCTCGAGGATTGTGAGCTATCCACCTATTACCATATCTACCAGAGTGGTAACAAGACTGTCCCGCTACCCCCTTTCCCAACCAAGAGACTAGAACCGAGGGGACCCCTGAGTCCAGACCTCCTTGTACCATTCCACCGTACTTAGAGAATTGCTTATAAAGAACGTTAAACCTTATCCTTGTGTGGTGTACATCTGTGGGGGGGGGGAAGTTACTTGTCTGTACGATCGCTGGAGACGGCTCTCCCCGGAGACCTCTCCCCTTATTCTCGGCCGACCTTCCCGGTCCGTCTAACAGGGCCGGGCTGCGTTGTGTTAGTGTAAGGGATGGTGTCAGGGAGGAGAGAAGTTTTGGGCGGGAGGGGTGTGGATGAGGTAGGGAGGAGGTTGGTGGTATGAGTGAGGGCATTGATGGTATGCAGGGGGGTCGAGGTGTAGAATGGGAGACTGATAGTAGTGGTGGGGGTGCAGGAAGGGTAGTGGGGGCTGAGAGTAGGAGGGGAAATGGGATTGGAGATGGTCCTGTTGTGGGTAGAGGGAGTTAAATTAAGAGAGGAGGTGTGTTCTGCATTGGTGGTTAGAGGGTAATGGGGACTGAGAATGGGGGGGATAAAGGGGGGGATTTGTCCATATGCGTGTTGTTCTGGTGCTTGACTAGGTTAGGTGTGTTGTGGATGGGAGCTGTGCTGTCAGGGGTGAGCGGAATGTGAATGTCAGCTGTAGGTGTGAGAGGAGTGTTGATGATATGTGTGGAGGTCCGAGGGTTGGTAGAAGGGGTGGGGGTGTGCGTGGTGTGTGAGGGGGAGCGATCTGTGTCTGTGGTTGAGGCGTGTGTGGCAGCTGCCTGGTGCTGAACTGGGTAAGAGGGGTTGTGGGTGGGAGATGGGAGGTCAGGGGTGGTACGTTTGTCCCTGATTGAGGAGTATGTAGTAGTTAACTGGCGCTGAAGTAAGTTAGAAGGGTTGTGGGTGGTGGGAGCTGTGAGGTCATGGTTGGTGGGACTGGAGGAGATATGAGTGTTGGTCCGCGAATTGGAGAGGTGCTCTTTGAAAGTGGGGAACATGTTGTCTAGCAGTTCCAGGTTCCTGTCTGTGGATTGAGATAGGATAATCCCGTTATTGTAAATAGTGATGGTGGCTCTGCCTGGAAAGAGTTGGGATGGTGTGATGGAGAGAGTTAGGCTGTGAACGGATTTCCTGGTGGAGGAGACAGTGAGTAAGGCGAGGAACGCTTTTCTCCATTGAGCTCTGCGTGTGATGTGGAAGATGAAATCAATGTTCAAGGGACCATTGACCGGTGAGAAGTAGGTGTCTGCAAAGGGGGTTTCAGGGTGGGATCTTAGGAAGTTGTGTTTAAAGCGTTTAGCGGCTTTTTTGGTGAGTGAGGGTGGGTAATTGATTCTATATGTGTGCTTGCCGATGGGCTCTATGTTGGGATGACGGTATAGGTAGGTGCAGGAGGGTGCGCAATAATAACAGGTTGCATGGAACAGAGTGCCCCTAGTGAGCAGCCAAAGTATATGAGGTAGCAATCGGAGTATACAGGAATAGGGATTGAATTGGGTGCAGGTTACAAAAGTGTAGGGAACACAATAATGATATACAGGAGCAGCATACAAATGCAGACCACAATTAAATGGAACAAGAGTGACACTAATGAGCAACCAAAATATATGAGGTAGTAATCAGTGCAAGATATATGAGGTAGTAATCAGTGCATATGGGAGTGAAAAGTGAATTGTCGCTGTGATGTGGGAGGTACTGCCCAGATGATCTGGACTGTGTTCCAGTTGTATTCTAGGACATCTGGTGGCCAAGGTTGATGGTGGTGAGAGCAGAAGGATTCGGAGAGGCTGGGCGGATTCTTAGCATTGTGTCCCTCTCGTAGGGAGGACACTGGTGATGTGTGTGTGTGTGTCTGTGTAGGTGATTCATGCAAAGTTCAACAATGCACCTCAATCATGGCACAGAGAGTAGAAGTTTGGGGCAGCCACGTTAGAGAAGCTCACAATGTGATACGATAAAATCCTGTGTCGTTTTAGGAAAATTAAAACATTGATAAACTTTTTTTCCTTAACATACAGAACATGTGCATACAGAACATGTGCATACATTTCAGTGATGTGGTACAATGTTAGCTGCTTGGACGTTTCCCTAAAACGTTTTCAAAAACTCATTAAGATCAGCGAAGGAATCACCCTTTTCCCCCTCAAATCCGGTTCGTTGCTTCAGTGTCGAGTCTCTGAGGGTAACGACGCACAGGATAGCAGTTCTACATTCATAAAATAAGTATGTATAACAGTGTATATATATATATATATATATATATATATATATATATATATATATATATCTCTTTATAAATACAACGGTATTGAAATGTTCAGTTCTATATTCCCCCAGGTATTAATTTGGACTCTACAACTTTTTCATCCTAGCTTTCCCATGTTTTCATTTACAGTAAGGTCCTCAGAGACTTAGCTATCCCACCAGTACAGCTCTCCGAGAATATATACATAGCAATGGACTGGGCAGGCCACTGACAATACTCGCTTGACAATCAGTTCATGTTACTGCATGCTTTGCAGATACACACTATTATGGCAGCCAAACCCGGAATCAGTCTCATATTAACAGTGTCAATGTTCCCGTGAGGTCCTTGCAAATACTCAACCCGTGCAGGGTTTCTGTCATCAAAAATGAAAGCATTCTGGAAATAACATAATAAAAAGGGAATTATGCAAATGCATGCGGACTAGTTACTGTACAAGAGATTTAAGCCGTTTAAAATTGCATTGTTAAAAATATTTCCATTTCTTTTCTGCCCTTAGAGTCACAGCTCTAGCATGCTTGGTAGCGCTACCAGGAATTGGTTCCTCGCTAGTGATGGCAAGAGGGTCTCCACTAGGAAACTACTGTGGTTTTCCTCCAGCTGCAGTCTATACTTATCTACAGACTTTTTGATAACTTGGTTATACATGCCAATGCCATCTGGAGGCGATTGCCTCTATGGATAGGAGTCTACCCTTTCCACGAGGAGTCTATCTACAGGTCTTGCTACTGAGACTCAGTGTATTCAGATTCCCCCGAGCCCTAATACTAATAGTCTTTGAAGACTGCAAAATCCAAGTGCAAACGTCTGGAACGCCTCTGGAGGAAAGATTATTCCCCTTCAGCCGGCTCGATTTACAGAAGTGAACTTAAGCTCTACCACAAAGCCTGCACTACAGCTAGAGCCAAATATGTGGCGAAGACAATTTCTGAGGCCACTAATACATCTAAAACCTTGTTCAATCTAGTAAAAGAGTTAGCGGGCTCCAACACCACACCCAAACCCCCTCCTTTGAATAATGTTCAATGTGAAGAATGGGTACAGTTTTTCTACTAATAAGATTGAGTCCATTTATCAGGACATCGTCAAACAGCACCAGGCACAAGCCGCGAGGAATCCTGAGCTTGGCCCGAGGGAGGAGGGTTTCTCCCTTTTGCCGGATCTGTCCTATGAGCCACTAACATCCTGTCCTGGGATTAATGTTCAGGGCCTTCAAGATTTCTTAGGGAAAGCGAAATCTGGCTCTCCAACCGACCCTCTCCAATTTCTGTACTCAGACTCTTGAACACTCCACAACTTTCCGTAATCTGCCAGACTTTGCACTTATCCCTCTCCACGGCAAAGGTCCCGTCAATGTGGAAACATGCCCTGGTTGTACCTCTGCTAAAGAAACCTTCGGCAGATCATAAAATCCTGGCCAATTTTCGTCCTATATCCCTCCTACCTGCTTTCTCCAAAGTCTTGGAGAAACATGTCCATGGTCACCTTGCTCGGTACACGGCGGTGAATGACATACTCCATCCCTCCCAATCGTGTTTTCGCCCTGGCTTTTCGATAGATACGACACTACTTGGGGTGATGGAAAATCTTCGCCTTCTGGTAGACAGAGGTGATTCCGCTGCGCTGATTCTACTTGACGTCAGTGCAGCGTTTGATACTATCTCCCACAACATTCTCTAAAAATCGCTCTCTGCCATGGGCATCAGGGGCAAAGCATTGGACTGGATAGCATCATTTCTGGCACTAAGGACATTTCAGATCACTTCTGACACCTCGACCTCAAATGTTCATCTATCCCCCTATGGAGTCTCTCAGGGCTCGGTGTTGAGTCCTTTGCTTTTCAACCTATACATAACCCCTCTCGCCCAGATAGCTGAAGCGGCAGGTCTAAACATGTTCACTTATGCGGACGATTTGCAGATTGGTTTTTCACTCTCTAACGGAGATCAGGACTCTTCCTCTCTCCTGCAGTTAGGCCTTAGGAAAATTGCAACTTGGATGAGTGACAATCTGCTCAAATTTAATGGTAGCAAAACGGAGGTTCTAATACTGGGTTCAAATCAGAATCTCTGGAACCCAAGACACTGGCCCTCTGAAATGGGTTCCTTACCCACTCTGTCGCACCAAGTTTGCAATTTGGCCATTATCATCGATAATGGCCTAACCATGGAGCCCCAAGTCACTAACTTAACATCCACCTGTTTCATCATTCTAAGGTGGCTCAGGAAAATCATCTGGATGTTGCCTGACGACACACAAAAGTCTGTGGTCAACGCTCTAATCACCTCCCGTTTAGACTACGGAAATGTCCTCTACTTGGGGTCTTCACAGGCAGTCATGAGACGCCTTCAACTTGTGCAAAATACCGCTGCAAGACTACTGTGCAAGTGTCACAGAAGAGAACGCATGTCCGGTCATCTTAAGGCACTTCATTGGCTAAGAATTGAAAACAGAATCAAATTTAAGACACTGAGCCTTATGCACAAAATCAAATGGGGTAATGCCCCCAGATACTTACAAGCCCTCGTGCACTCCTGCACGCCGGCTCGATGCCTGAGAATTTCATCGCAAGGCCTTTTCTGTGTACCCAAAGTGCGCCGAGCTAGGATCGGAGGAAGATCGTTCTCCCTGTTGGGCCATAAACTTTGGAATTCTCTCCCTCTGAATTTACGCCTGGAATCTCGTTACATCCATTTCCGTAGAGCCTTAAAAACATGGCTTTTTAATCAGTAATTTGATCCTGCCTCTCCTCTGAGTTTTATGATCTGCTCATTGGTTTAGTATCTTTCAGCGCCGGGAAACCCTTATTGGGTAGCTGTCGCGCTTTATAAGCACAATAAATAAATAATAAATCAATAAAATGCCATGTAGTTGTTGCTTTTCTTCTTTGTAGAAGAGTTATGCTTCATCCTACTGAGGCTCTAGAATCAAAGGAGGGTCGCTCTTTTTGACAATCTTATCTCCCTAATCTTTTGGCATCACAGTCTATGGTGGTATCCGAAATTCCTTTAAGGATTTGCCAAGATTTATTCTTTTTTAAGCAAGGCAGCCATTTTGGCCTCGAGATACCTTTTCTTCCTCTAAATTTTGCCGACTTTTCTTTGGCGTTGAGGCTTGACATCGATTTTATTCTCAACATCGAAGGATCCTTTGACGACGTATTGGTCATCGAGCTTCAGTGTTCTTCTAGAACTCTCCTTTTTTGAAGCGTCTTTCCCATGACCATCTTTCAATGACTGTGTTTTTTCTGGAGATCATACACCTACGGTGTCCCTTTCAAGGGATCCATGGGGTACTCTGATTCGGGCCCTGCATTCGGTCAGCGAGTGTTTTAATGAAGAGGCTCTCTTCAATGACCTTGAGTCTGGTTTTCAGGACTCTGGCCCTTTTTTCAAAGCTATTCCTTGTCTCTGCATGGTATGATGCACTCATCTCTGCCTCTCTCTCACCCTCAGCGTCTTTGATGGGAACACTGCAAAGGAGTTGCAATCTCTGCTTCAATGTTTCTAGGCCAGGCAGAAGTTGCATACCCAGAGTTAGTCCTTCTGCGAGAATTTGTGTTGGCAATTAGGGCAGAACTGGAATGAAGTCTTCTCCATTAGGCCATAGAGGGATATCCCCCTGTCCAGGCATTTTTCATAAACCATTGAGGAAAAACTGATCCCTACCCTTTCGACTTCTACTCTTGTACTTCTTTGTGGGTGTTCTTCTCAGCTTTTGATGCAACATTCTGCGATCTTCTAACAAACTTCTAGTAACTTTTTCTTCCTTGTGTTGGAGAGCATTCATCCAGGCATCTAGACCCAATGGCAGAAAAAAGAATCTGAAGGTGGCGACCAGAGGTGGGAGCTTCTAGAGGGAGTACAATGTCACAGGATGCACCAAATGGGGTGTCTGTTGACGCTCAAATACAACAAAAAAACGAAATAGAAGGACTACAAACTATTGGAGAATTCTGGACCCAGCCACTAGATGGCGTAATAATGCACAGCATGTGCATACAAAAAAGATTTTTGCTGCAAAACAAAATTTACTTGATACTATATAAGCATTGAGGGCCAAAATGTATTTGATCATTTCCCAGAACACACTTGTCTTGTTGATGAAGAGCTGCATGAATTTCAAGTTGCTGTGAAACAGATACACATATTTTGTAGGAAAGATGAACCAAGTAGTACACACATTTTTTACTCACATCCAAACACCTGATGAGCCCATTGATTCTTATGACTGCAATTAAAATATTGGTATCATATTGTGAAGTTGAAGGGTTCACATCTCAACTGATTTATAACCAAACTGTATGCAGATACTAATCAAAGAAAATTCATCAGAGGCTGTTTAACTGCAAAACCCCATCACTTGATGAGCCAAGAGACATAGCAAAAAGATAGACAGTTTCCCAAACAGATGCAAAACAATTAGAACCAGAAGCGTCACATAAGACAGTGGCAAAAATCAACAAAGTAAAATCCCTACGCCTGACAACTATGGTAAGTGTAGAAATGCAAATCGGGAACCAACTGAAAAAATATGTTACAGGTGTGGTTCTAGTACTCGTGTCAAGTTTTAGAAATTGTCTAGCAGTCACACAAGAATGTTGAAAATGTTTTAAAAAAAAGAGTCATTTTAGCAAAGTCTGCAGGGATAGTAAATGCAAAGAAGGTTATCCAATAATGAATATGACTTGGACAGAAAAGTGGAAGAACTGGTATTATCAGAGGAGAGTATAGAAATTAATAGTGTTTCCAACAAAGATAAATATGGTGATCCTCTATGTACAGAAAACAATGATGGAATTAACATGCCTTTACTTATAGATTCAGGTGAAAGAATCACTATTATTCCCGTTGAAAAATCTGATTTCAGTAAAGGATAATTCCCCTCAGATGTTATAAATCACTACTGCTTTTGAAGGAAGCCGAATCGTTGTAGTGGGATATTTCTGGGCAGACATTTCCTTTGAGAGAAAAACTATAAAAGAAAAGGCATATGTGGCAGATAAGGGTATTAATGTAGTGGGATGGTGGCATTAAGCAGATTTTAGCATGATCATTAGGCCTGGTCAGAAATATGCAGTTTCTCTTGTTTGGTCTGTTTCCAATCTTCCATGGAAAGAAAAGGTTGCAGATAACAAGGTGGGCAAATTCAAAGATGTTGTGCATACCATTAAGGTTAAGGGACGTGTTTTTCTGTAAAGCATAATCTCCGTAGTGTGACACAAAGTGCATCGCATATATTTACAGAACTTCTCAAAGAAATGCGCGATTATGGGGTCACTGGACTAACTTGTTCATTTATTTATTTTTTAATTAATACAACGCTTAGCTGCCCCAGTCACGAGGCGTCCAAGCGAGACCCAAATAAATGACACTGGACCACTCCAACCCAAGGGGGTAGCCTACGTAGGGTAAAGCCAGGTTTTTATGGCCTTTCGAAATGCTAAATCGTTCTGAAGACTTCTAATTGAGATCGGAAGGGATTTCCAGAGGTGAGCTGCCTGTACCTTGAAAGAACAGCCACCAGCTCTGGCTCTTTGGAAGGGAGGAATACAAACTGAGCCAGAGTTGGCAGAGCGCAGGGTGCAATTAGGCACATATCGGACCAGGAGATCCGCTAAGATCGGCGGTCCTTAATGTGTCAGAATTTTGTGGGCTACACACAGTCTTAAAGTGAATTCTTTTAGCTATCGGCAGCCAATGAAGTTTAGGCAGAAGGTTCGTAACTGAACAAGATTTAGGGAGTGCTAACAAAGCACGTGCTTCCGCATTCTGAATTCTTTGGAGACGAGAGATACCAGATTTGTTGGCACCTAGGTAAAGCGAATTCCCATAATCTAGCCTCGATAGAATTGTGGCTTGAAGAATAGTTGGGCGGACCTTAGGGGAAAGATAACCAGGTAACGGTTTCAACTAAGCATGGCGAAATTTGCGAATTCGTGCGAATTTGCAGATTTTTTATTTTTACGTGTTCGCGGGTGTTCACGGGAACTTTGCGTATTCGCGGGGCGCTTTGCGTGTTTGCGTTTTTTTTTTGCCTGGTTCATCACTGCCACCCTCTCGTTTTTTATGCCCTTCTGCCCTCTGTACCACTTGTTTTTGTGCCTTTCTGCCCTCTGCCCCACTCTTGTTTATGCCCTTTTGCCCTCTGCCCCACTGGTTTCTGTGCCCTTCTGCCCTCTGCCTAACTCATGCCCTCTGTCCCACTTTGTGCCCTTCTGCCCTCAGCCATAAGTCAGCTTCAACAGGAAGCACTAAAAGATAAAGTAAAGCAGGTGCTTGAGTTGAAGGTCAAATTCAGTTACACAGTCATTAATCACCCCAATGATTGTGTAACTGAATTTGAGATTCATTCTAGCACCTGCTTTACTTTATCTATTAGTGCTTCCTGTTGAAGCTGACGTTTGGAACTATTTTAGAGGCTCTGGCAGCTTGCCGGCGCCATTCTAAAATAGTTACAAAATGTCAGCTAGAACTTTTGACCCAATCCGTTCCGCTTGCGGATTTTGCGGGAAATTAGCGAATCTCGCGGATTGCGAATTTACCGAAAATCCGTATAATCCGCGAGCGGAACGGATTGTCCAACCATGCTTAGTTTCAACCCTCTCAGGAGACCGAAACGTGATCCCGCTCAGGCTTTTGATGGTGCGTAACATGAGAGCTCACTATCTATCCAAAAGCCTAAGTTCTTTACTGCCTCCTTTAACAAAGGTGCGGGTTTTCATTTGTCAGGCCACCACTTTTCAGACCAGAGTACCCTGTCTCTACCCATCACAAGAAATTCAGACTTGGCAGCATTAAGCGGTAAACAGATTGCAGTCATCCAGTCAGAAATAGTTAAAAGGTCCTCTTTAAATTTAAGAAGATTGTCTTAACACTCTTTTGAGAAGACGATAACTAGCTGGGTGTCATCGGCATAGGAGACCAATGACAACCCTCTGCTTTTTGCTAACAAAGCTAGGGGTTGAACATAGATGTTGAAAAGTGCAGGGCTCAATATCGAGCCCTGTGGAACTCCATGTTTGATAGCATGCACCAGTGAGTGAAAAGGTGGTACCACCACTTGAAAAGTACTGCCTTCCAGGCTTCTATAGACGTTCACCGATTATTTTGGTGTAAAAAGAATCAGGGGGTCTGTGCTTATGTGTAGACCTTATGTCCCTTTACAATGACACATGGATTGAAAATTATACTCTATCATGAATTGAAAATCTTATCACAGCCGTAGGTCAGTCCAAATGGTTCACGAAATTGCATCTTCAGACAGCTCACCATCAAGTAGTATTAGATGAACAGTCACACCAGCTTATTGCTTTCGTAATGCCTGATGGAGCATTTCAGTTCTGACACATACCATTTGTACTTGCCTCTGCCACTTCTGTGTATCAAAAGGTTATATCGAGGATGTTTACCAGCATGAATCACATGGCTGTTGTTCAGGAAGACATTCATTCATTCTGACACATGTGAAACACATGATAGAGCTGTGGAAAATGTTTTATCTGTCGAGCAAACCATTAGTGTCACTCTTAGAGAGGACACATGCACATTTTGTGTGAATGAGATTAAATATCTTGGTTATGTATTGTCAAGCGAGGGTGGAAAACCCAAGCCCAGTACTGTAGATGGCATAGTCAAACTGCCTCATCCCACTGACAAAGGTCAGTTGTATTCTTTTATTGGTTTAACACCATCGCTGCTGCAGCAATTCCTCTCCTGTGCTGCAGATGCTTCATTCCCATTGTTCATGACGAGCTCAGCTCGTCATCAGCACAGCTCAACCGTGCCTCATGGCGAGCTGAGCTCGTCATGAGCATCGAAGGGGTTAAGTGAGTTTTACTCAAAATGCATTAGGAATGTCTCAGTACTTATTAAATGCTTCAGGGTATTTAAAAAACTGTTTGTCTGGACATCGACTTGCCAGGACAATTTTGAACTCCTTAAGAAATGTGTAGTGGAAGCAAGAGCACTACAAGCATAATGTAAAGGTTGTGAAACTTTTTCTGATGGTGTATGCCAGCGCCTATGGTATAGGTGTTGTGTTATCGCAAGTAGATGGAGGAAAAGAAATCACCATTTGTTTTGCCTCAAGAATGATGAAAGATGTGAGACAAGATATTTAATAACGGAGAAAGAAATGCTGGTTTGTGTATGGGCCATACAAAGGTTCAATCCATACTTAAGAGGAAGAAAACACCCAAGAGAACTATTTTGCCACCAAATAACCTCATGAGGCACGCCCATGTATAAGACTCCCTCTATGCCTAAACCTACCAACGACCATTCGCTCCCATCTGCTGTATGCTACCTTTTTTCTTATAACGCACCCCTCTTACTTTCAATAGCTATCACAGCTGTTCATATCCCCTTGAGTCTATACTAAATCCTGGCTCAACTTACCCATATTAAAATAGAGCTTCCAGACACCAAACTGTTGCCTTACTCTGTAGTGTACTAGACTATACATCAACCCAATATTTGCATGATATTGTTTTCATACCATTGTTCCCCCAGATAGATTTCAGCAGCAACCTTGTACTGCCTACCTCCAAGCATTCGTCTTGATCTTACCGATAACTCGACTGCAGCTGTAATGGTTCGAGCCAGTTAGTCTACTATACTGAAATGTAACTGTATAGTCAAGTCCCCCTCCCTTTTTGCTTTACCCCATTATTTGACTTTATTTTACTTTGTGGGTGGCTTTGTTCTCTGTATATAAAAGGAGTATATGTTTTATGTAGACCCTTAAGTATGCTTTGATCCTTATGTGTGCAGAGACCTAATTAATTCCTGGAGTATATCCCACCCCGATACCTTAGAATTCTCCTTTTTTTCCCCCGTACCTGCATCACACTCCCGTATAGATTACATTTTTCTCACTCAGCACATTTCAAAATGTATGACTAACTCTGAAATTGGCTCTATCCTCATTTCAGACCATGCCCCTGTTGTCCTTGATATTGACCTCCCCCCACCTATCCCCAGGTCTCGGCGTTGGCCCTTCAACAATTCCCTTCTTCTAAATCCCCAATTCAATGAACAATTCACTCTTTTCATGGAGGAATATTTTCAAAATAACCTCAATTTGGCCTCCCAATTTCACTTCATTTGGGATGCTTTCAAAACAGCGGCTAGAGGTTATATTATCGATTTTGTCTCTCGTAAGAAGAAAAAAGCCATTGCTCAATCTTCCCTTATCCTCAAACAAATAAAGGATTTAGAGCATCTTTTTTTCACCTCCAATTCTGCAGCTACGCTTTCTTCCCTCATCAAGGCTAAAATTCAATATAATAAACATTCTTGGGACACGGCCTGTAATAATCTTCTTAAATTCAATTCAAAAATGTACGGTGGGCGTAACAAAGCCAGTAAATCTCTTGCAAATTATGTCAAAATTAAGAAACAAACGTCCAAAATAGCTGTCATTACTGATGTTCATGGGAATCGTCAATCCACGGATGATAAGATCCTTGAATGCTTTGTTCAATATTATTCCTCCTTATATACACCTGAATTAACACCATCCTCTGCTCAAATTGATTCCTTTTTCCAAAATATTCCCAAATCTCTCCTCCTTTGATGCACCCATTTCTGAAAAAGAGATTCTTGATGCCATTACTCTCTTACCTAAAGATAAATCTCCTGACCCTGATACATTTACTGTTTGTTTCTATTTTCACTTCAAGGATATCTTATTACCACATCTATTTCATTGATCACTAATTTTCTTTCCATGGGGGAATCCAAAGGTACTTTTACACAAGCAATGGTATGCTTACCCCCAAAGAAAGATAAAGATCTGTCTCTTTGTAAAAATTACCGGCCCATTTCATTAATTAATACGGATTGTAAAATATACGCAAAAATGTAAGCTTCTCGATTAAACGTTGTTATTCCTGACCTCATCAATATTGATCAGTCTGGTTTTGTCAAGGGCAGATCCATTACAGATAATTCTAGAACTCTCCTTAACATTATTCACCTTGCTTCAAAAATGAATTCTCCTCTTCCTGCTATTACCCTTGATGCTGAAAAAGCATTTGACAGGGTCATCTGGGACTTTATGTTCGGCGCTCTTCAGTGGCATGGTTTTAGTCCTCACATTATTAAATGTATTCATTTATTATATTCGGCACCCTCTACCTCTATTTGGGCTAATGGTCTTCAATCTTCTTATTTTCCTTTGCATAGAGGCACTAGACAAGGTTGTCCCCTATCCCCTCTTCTTTTTATTTTACCTTTAGAACCCTGTCTTGAAAAAATACAACGCTCCACATCCTATTCTGGTTTTGTACATAAGAATATTGATATTAAATTCACTGCATACGCAGACAATATCTTACTCTATATCTCTAACCCTGATACTTCTCTACCTGCTCTCTTCTCCTTATTACATGAATACTCCTCAGTTTCCGGATATAAGTTGAATATTGATAAATCTGAGGTGTTACCCCTCAATACATTTTGTCTCCCTCATATGTGTCAAGGTTCTGGTTTTGAATGGAACCCTAAGAATATTAAATGTTTGGGCATTCTTTATGTTAATAATATCAAAGAAACTATCAAACTTAATCACAAAAATATTCTCTTTAAGCTTTCATCACTTAAAGACCGTTGGTCCCCGTTTATTCTTATCTTGGTGGGGAAGATTAGCAACTATTAAAATGATGCTTCTCCCCATTGTTAATTTCTATCTCTCAATGTTTCCCATTTCTCTTCCAATTACTTTTTTACACTCATCCATCGCATTCTCATTCGGTTCTTATGGAATAATCGCAAATCTAGGATCTCTCTCTATCTCGCCTTCAGCAACGAAAGAATTTAGGTGGGGTAAACTTTCCCAACCTCATCCGTTTTCACTATTCCTTTACTTTAAAACAAATATGGCCCTTTTTAGCAGATTCATCCCCCACTCCTGTTACAGCTTGGAGTGCAATAGAACTGGCTAAACTTTCTCCGTTCTCTTTTCTTACTGCCATCCGTTTGTCTCAACCTGCTAAAAGATTCCTCACACCCATTTTTAAGCATTCCAGGGCGCTCGCCCTATCAATATTTTGCTCTTTTTTCTCTCAAGCAAGTCTCCATTCTCTCACCCCGTTATGGTATAAACAATCCCTAAAGATCAACAACAAAGCACTTTTTTGGAAGGAATGGATTGACAAAGGCATTATCTTTTATGATATGCTTCTCACTGATGATTCATTGATGGATTTTTCTGATATTCGTACATCCTATAATTTATCTAACACATACTCTTCCCAATGCCCTGCGCTTAAACTAGCTCTAACCACTTTCATATCTCAATGCAACTCCCTACCTGATACTGGTCCGTCAGACTCCCCTCCAACAGATTTCAATATTCCTCTTAAAGCTGCTGTCATTTACAAGATTCTTTCCCGTTCTCCCCCAGACCGTCCCAAATCTAAACCTGAGCTTGCATGGGAAAGAGACTTGTCGCAGGAATTTTCCTTCCTTGTCTGGGATTCCATCTGGTCTAAAATTCACACTGTATCTTGTTCTGCTAGTACCACACAGACTTTATATTTCTTTTATAATCGTCTTTTCCTTACCCCTTCAGATTTATTTAAATTTAACTCCTCAGAATCTAGTCATTGTTGGTCAGGTTCTCACGCTAAGTGATTTTTTCCACATGTTTTTTCACTGTACATTGGTCAAATCCATCTGGTGTCAAATATGGTCTAAGTTAAATGATATTCAAGGCTCAAATCACACTTTCGATATTGTTCATATTTTTCTAGGTGGTTCCTCACCCATTTAGAATGTTTCATACAATGTACGTAAATTTATAGATTTGTTTATAGCTATTTCTTTGCAGGTAATTACCACAAACTGGAAGGATACTTCAAAAATTTCTTACAATTCATGGTGGAATTTGATATATCAACATCATAGACTTGATATGCTCCTACTACCCCCCTTTTGATCAGAAAGGATTTGTTATGGTTACCTTTAACTGATTTCCTTTCCAGACATGTGCCTTAATTTGTATTCACTGTTTATGAATTGTTTGCCTTATTTTCTTTCCCCTCTCTTTCTCTCTCCCCCCTTCCTTCCTTTTCTACCCCCTCTTCTCACCTTTTACAAAAATGTCAACAACAAAAAACATCTTCTCTTAGTATAATTTCTTATTACTCCCTTTTTGAGATTTCTCTTGATTTCACCTTTACATTGTGTATCCTCATTGACCTATTTTTCCTGCTCGTGATATTGTATTGATGTTTTACATGGTATATTTGATTTAATAAAGATTTCTAAACTTTTAAAAAATGCTATTAAATCCAGAGTTGATTGTGAAACTGGTATTAGGGGAATGGTTGTCGGCATAAAGAACTACTCCACATTCAGTGACGGGCAAAGTACCATTTGAACTAATGGGAGGTAGCAGAGTTATGTCTTCATTGAGTCAGTTATAGAAAGTCAAGGCTCCAGTTCCCACATGTGATATGGAAAAGTATTCACAAGAGGCTAAACATGCAAATTATAAACAAAATGTTGTGAGGTTTGAAAGAGAAATGCAGTCAAGAGGTGACAAAAGTGGTGCCAATATCAAATTTAGTGTGGGTGATTTGTTGCGCAATAGGGATCCTGTGTTATTGTAAAAAGGAGCACCGCAGTTCAGCGATGCCATTTGCATAATTGAGGTAAAAGGCCAAGCAGTATAGATATCTAATGGTCAATGGTGGAACATGTCTTGTTCTGCAAAAATTAATGAAATAGTGTTGTTAAATCACATGCCTAATAAGTATAATCAAAATAAACCAGAGAGAAAAAAATCTTGACGGTGATGTGTTAGATGGTCAAGAGTTAACAATCAGTAAAAGTACCAGAATGAAGAGAAATCCCTCTGGGTTCAAAGAATAGCTGTCAGCCAGTTTATTAAACATTTATTTGTATATGTTCTTGCACTGGCTCTGTGATTTGTTATTGTCTTGCTATCATTATCCCCTTTTGAAGTAATGAGGGAGATGAGCGTTGACTTGGTTTACAATGTCTTTATAGGCTACCTACGTCAGAGTGATGTAACAGCGCGGGAATGGTATCCATTCGTCCTCTATGTGTTCTCGATCAGAAAGTATAATGTTTGACTTTGAACAATGGGACAGTTGGAGTTCGTCTTCTTTATATATATATCCGGCTCTACTGCTTATCACAATAAAGCTCTGGATGGTAAAAATCACAAATTAACATTCATCCTTTACAGTTCCCCTAGAGTGAATTAAAGCTTTGGGAAATGTTGTTTGTATACAGATCTAAAAATGAGACACATTGCTTTCTGTGCAAACCAAATAAACTATAAAGCCATTTCTATTTCACATTGTGGTTTTTATTTTTTAAAAATCGATAAAGAAAATCGAGTGCAGAAGTCATCTTTCCCTGCTCTGTGCTGCTATATATTACAAGAACAGTATTTCAATATTACTATAAAAAGCATTAGGGCAGGGAGCTCTCTATCTAACAAAAAGCACCATGTACACTTACAAAATAGAATATTTTTCAAAAAGTTTTTCACAAGCTGCCAGCATCACAGAGACCTTAGGGGTGCAACACACACCGTAGAACAGTTTGCGATGGCGAGCTGAACACATTGTTCACAGAAAGAATACCACAGTTATATTCAAATAGGCTTTCCCCAACCCCACACTCCATTGATGTAAAATTACTCACCAGCATTCCTACTAACCATATTCCCTCTTCTTCTAATAATGTTCTAGTTTAGTGGTCATTGTGCAGGTACCGGCCAGAAGTGCAGAGACCCACACACCATCATGGGTAGACATCTGAGTATTGGTATCCCCGAAAGCAGGCGGGGCTGGGCCAAAACACTCACACAAGAGGTGCTATGTGCGACTCTGCACTAACCCCACCTACTTCCGGAGGCACCAGCCAATAGGCAACATTGATTATCCTGTCTCGCTTAGCAGCAATCGGACATGTATGTGCTATCAAAAACGAATCCATTAGACAAACAAACATGTCCCATGTACTATGTTCTGACTGACTGCATGGGGAGCATGTTCAAAGCGTGCAAAGCTATGCACTTGCACGGTACGACAGAGGAAGCAGGCCAGGTGGTCACACAGTGGTGACCCTTGTGAATTCTTGTGCAAAAAAGAGATTAACGTGCTTACTTTCAGTGTGCGTTGAATATTTAGTGCTGCTATTGATGTACAGCAAAACGTGGTATTGACAGAGAGAGCGTGTCATTTTTTAATTGGGTGCACTCAATAGGTATACTGGTACGTTAATCATATTCAATAACCTCTCTGCCACAACTCTATGCTACCAGTTGTGTGTAAATGGCATACAATAGGGTAGATTGGACCATTTCACAATCCTCACACTTTTGTCAGGTAGGGAAAAGGAGGAACAATGATCAACAGATTTGTCCAGGATCACACAATGTAGGCAAATCATGATTAAAATATATGTCTGCTGGTTTTCACATCCTGTTTTGGTGGTGATAGTTACAACCTTCACCCACCTGCCGGATGAGCACGGGTCACATTTAGAGAGCTCTGCATGCCTGAAAGAGACCTCCGTGCTCTGAAAGAAGCTGCCGCCACTGTAGATCCTCTGAAGCCTACATCATACTGTGCAGCGTCCACCATATCACAAAGTGGGAGTCTTTTTTTTTAAGAACAAAAAACTAATGGCCCTGACACTTTGAGGCTTTTCCTGGTGTACCTGAACAGGTAAAAATATGTCAGAAAATCCGCCCCACTCGATTGTAGAAGAGTATCCTGTCCACAAAATGACAATAAACCTCCTAAATCTGCCTTCAGTGGCAGCCACTGAGGGTCCCACTTGTTTGCAAATGAAAGTATGCCATTTACAAGAGGCCATACACCTATTTCATAAAATGACGTATAAAGATTTGTAGTTACAAAGGCTTGTAGCACCATCAGGGTTCAGGCACCCTCTCACTCTACTCTTGAGGATTCTGTCTCGGATCAGTCTGTTTTTAATTTGGAGAGTCAGTACACAGGGAATATGAGTGCAGATCACCTGCTGTCTTCACATGTGCTTGATTTTAAACGTGTCGTCATTGTCCCTAGTGTCTGAGGTGTGTAACCGAAGGTCTTTACCAGTTTGGGTGTGCGACACTTGGGAGGCTGACGTATGCATCGTCCGGCCTGACGTGTGCGTCAGAGACGATGGAGAGGTTGGTGTCTTGTAAGCGAGAGTGTCCCTTTAACTCTGGCTAGCTGTGGTGTGTTGCTACAGTGAGCCGATTGATTTATTTGGTGGTAACTGTTTATCAAGAGCGGACTGATGTTGTGGGAAATTACACAGCTATACTCAATCAATCACAGGGTTTATAAAGCACACTACTCACCCGTGAGTGACATACTATACTGACAACGAAAGAAGGAAAAGACTGCAGGCACAGGTAGGGGGACAAGTCCCTTCCAAGTTTTAAGCTTTACACAGTCATTATGTCTCGGAATACAGAAAACCGGAAATGGAGCACACTTATTGAACAACTGGAACTCTATAGCACTGTGGAAATTCTAAATTAAAATCAAACACAACACAAAAGGCATCTCAGAAACACAGCGCTGGTTGTGAGCGGGCGGGTGCAGTGGGGTTGTACAGAATAAAGGCAGCAGAAGCTAACATGAAGCTCAGACAAACATGAACTGCTAAAAATATCTTTCTTCTGTGACAAAAATAGTATTCAGTACAAAGATTTACACAGAGCCCAGACAATAACAAGGTGGTTTTGAGTGAAATCATTAGTACAAGCAAAATACAGTGGGGGGAAGGTATACAGGCTTGAAATACCCTCCCCTCGACATTCTATACCTTATAAACTAAATAAAAACACTGATGGAGAGTAGATGGGAGTCTGCCAGAGAACCTTTCATTAGACCCTAGATGCCTCACAGCTATACATTAGGGGCAAGAATCTGCGTCTTTCAACCGGGCGTATTGAACGCATATGGGGAGACCCCATGGTCAGGACAAGGTTCCATCTGCTTTTCTATGTAGCTCCCCTGGACGTTGGTTTCATATGTTCCAGACCAAACCCCGGGGAGCATCTCTCTGTGATGACAAAGAATCAACTGGTCTGTCCTGTGATTGGAAATGGCTAGAGATGCAACCAAAACATTTTTTTTAATGCAGGAACAGAACATCTAATGCTCAGCAGACCTCCAACTATTCTCCAGTGGCCTGCTATCAAGTTCTTCTATAAAATAGGCTGTCTGCTCCTTTTGGTTCTCTTTGATAAAAAACTTAAAATACCCCTTAAGACTCTGCCAGTGGGGCGAGGGCAGCACAGAATGGCACTCCTGGTCTTTGCATTGTAGCAGCAGCACCTCATTCATCAGCAGAGAGCGTGGAACTTTCCAAACACCTTTGCAGCTTTTGCCACCCCCTCATTCAGTGGGCACTCTGTTTGTGTTCTCCAGCAAAAACATTTCATCCTCTAGAACAGTTTTTTTTTCGTTCTCCTTTTTGGAGAGTGTTGACCTTCTAGCCTAAACGTCCATTGCCTCAAAGTGCCAGCCCCTGAAGCATTATCCAATAGGCTGTTGATAACTTACAATCCCTTTCTTCAAGTTTTTCCTACTTTTTCAGGATTTTTTTCCATTTTGTTTTTGTTAAATAAAAATAAAGTTATTTTCTGTTTCTTTCTCTCTTCATCCTGGCATGGATTCTGCTACGACGTCTGCTACTGGATCCCCCGGAAAAGACACATGGCGGAGACCATTGCGAAGAGCTACAGAAGGAGAGAGGCAAAGAGGAGAGACAAAGTAAACAGAAGGAAAAACAACACTGTGGTGTTTGGAGACAAGCTTAGCAAGGAATTTATAGCTGGGCAATAAAGCAAATTAAACATGTATAAACCTATATAATTACATTAACTACAGAGGATAAAATCCAAAGGATTGAGAACTTGGATTCACTAGAATTTCATGGTAGCCAAGAAGGTCATTGTGTAAGATTCGAAGACCAAACAGAAAATTGGTGGTTTTCTTTTGTTGTGGTTTTTACTAGTGGAAAGAGCTGAGAAACAACTTCAAGATTTTTAAAGTAATCATGTCTTCAACAAATTCACTTTAAAGGATTGTCGTCTAGATATCTCTGCAGCTATTTTTTTTACATTAGTCTCTCTCTTTCAGATACTTACTTTCCCAGTAGCAATGTTTTGCACGGCTTATTTAGAATTTCTAAATTCAAAATATCCAACAGGTTTGGGCATTTGAGATGGGCACTCATTTTTAGCCCCAAATATGTAAAGAAAAACAGTCCTCTACTAAGGATATTGCTACATGAAGCGTGTTTTCAACTTCGACTATTTTGAAAAAGATAGCTAAGAGAGTAACTTTTGATTTATTTGATGCCAACTGTGTTGGGTCGAACACCATGTGAATGCCAAGTAACATCTTTTTTAAAAGTCTTTAAAAACAAAGAAAAGTTGTGATTTAACCCGGCCACAGTTTATTCTTGTTAAATTTGTATTCAGCTACTCTAGATCCTGGATTTAAAATACTAACATTTACTTTGGGTTCAAAATTGTTTATATTGCACATATGGATGTGTGCACACTGATATGGTTGCCTACATATTCTGTGGCTAGGACGAAGATAGAAATTTACAATAATAACAATAACAGGCTGCAAAGCCAGCATTAGGCCCACGTTTGTACTTTTCAAATACTATATTGCTAATGGGAGGACACTAGCCTGTGTGTGACCCCTTATCCTGGTAGTAATGCACTGGTAAAAAACAAAGTGGGCCTTGAAAAGTATGTGAGGAGTATTTTTTGTATACTCCAGCTTTCATCAGGATGGGTCATTTTATTTGTGTATCTATGAAAGATAAAGGCAAACAAACAAACAACGGAGATACAAGGGTATTAAATATGGACATTCAAATGCGACAAGAATGGCGTGATTCCACACCAGCCTAGGTTCATGCATGACTGTAGATTTACGGCACTTGCCACCTAATCCAACAATTGCTTTGTAACTTACGGATTTCAACCATAACTGTAGCCAAAACAAATCGAATGAATTAAAAATGTGAATTATAAAATGTAAAGCAGCTTCCGGCATATTGCAATTGTTAATTTTTCACCTTTCACCTATTCATTGCTAAGTTCACGATTAAAGAGGTAACATTTTGCCCATATGTTCTCAATATCCGCATTTGATCGAATGGGAAAAAGACTGGGAGCAGGAAATTTAAATGTAATTCGAATATGGAGGAAAGTATGGTTTCCTTTTTGCCATCAAATGTTCTATTTAACTATGTCTGGAAATTAAATATGTTTATGTCAAGGTGTTATCCGCGAAACAGTTACTTCAGAAGCACAATCAGAGGTTAGTGGAACTCAACGCCTTTACTTATGGTATGAACTCTTGAATTTACTCGAGACACGCTGATAATAAACTTGTAGTCTTATATTCTGCACTAAAGAAAATATTTTATTTAGAATAAAAATGCTTCCAGTTGCTCTCTGATATGAATATGAAGGAGTCCCAAAACTAAAGACTCGTTTTAAAACATGTTTGGATCGTACAGAATGAAAGAGCTTCACTTTTTATTAAATAAAGTACCCGAAGAATCATTTTCTGTGGAGTCGTTGAAAAAACAGCATAATAGGCTACACAATTTACATTTCTTTGCCAAAGAATTTGTTCTGTGCCATATATTTCTGTCGCGCAAGGAAGGCCTTCACATACTTTTTAATGCTAGAAACATTAGGCAGGGAATTTCAAGAGCGTTACTATAAATGACCGCTAGGTGGCACTAATGTATAAGGAGAGTTTAACAGATCCACTGGCTATAATCTAAAATTATAGAGATCGTTTAAGAAACCTAATTGTTTATCATATAACAAGCATTTACAATGCAATGGTTTCGGCATTATTAAAGGTAGAACTATTGGCATTGCTCATGACTTTTTTTTTTAAAATCATAAATAAATTGAATTATCATTTACATTGCCAATAGCTTAATCGCTCGCATATGCGAGACCTATTGCATTTGCACCCACACACAGAGTAAGTAGTAGAATAGTAGAGTGAGTAGTTGATCGTGAATAGGAGAGAGTGATTAGTAAAGAGAGTATTAGAGAGCGAGTAGTAAAAAGTGAAAGAGTGAGAGTGAGTAGTAAAGAGTCCTAGAGCTACACACATTTACATGCACAGCCACACCCTTACATATACAAAGTGTATTTTTAGTTTCAGTAGTAGAGAGTGACTAATTATGAGTGAGTAATGTTGAGTAGTAGAGAGTGTAACAGTCTGTAGTACAGTATTACAGTAAGTAATAAACATCAGATGTTATTTAGTACAGTGAGTAGTAGATAGTGAGTATTACAGTTAGTAGACAGTGGTAAGGAGTTGTAGAGTAAGTAGTTAAACGAGTAGTGATAATATTTGAGAGTGAGTAGTAAAGAGTGAGTATTTGTGAGTAGTAGAGAGTGTAGTAAATGGTGTGTAGTAGAGTGTGTAATAAAGTGTTATTGTGAGTACTGTAGAGTAGTGTTTTTGTGTACTAAAGTGAGTAGTACTCCACGTCTTAAACAAAACTCGGGCAACATGTCACCTTTCGGGCTGTTGCGCACCTTGACTGTCAAATCGACATGCAGGTAATATAAAAAGTTGACCAGTGGGGCCTCTATCCCAAGTCCAGCACGTCACCAGCCATGGACAGGTCCATGAACCCTTGATACAAGGGGCAGTGCTTGGCCACGGTGTATTCATTTATGATTAAGCTCAAATGTAAGCACTGCTCAGTTGTTCCTACTCCACTGCGGAACCCATACTGGAAGGGTGAGAGAATGTTATGGACTTTGACCCACTCAACAAGATGATTATATAACACTCTTCCAATAACTTTAGCTGTGCGATCTATGGGAGAGATTGGTCTATAACATTTGGGAGCCATTCGATCTCCTTTTTTAAAAATGGGCACAATGGTGGATGAGGACCAAGATAGGGGGATGTGCATGTTCAGTGAGCTATTGAAAGTGTTATTAATCAAAGGGCCCCATAAGTTTATGTACAATTTAGGAGCTCAATGGGGATCCAATCCGCCCCGGTCGCTTTCCCATGTGTGCACTGAAGTATGGCCAACTCCACCTCAGTCAGTAATAGATTAGGTGGCAAAGAACATGATAGCTTTGTTCATAAGGAGAAATCAAGTTCTGCATTCTCTTCTAGATAGTAGATGGCAGAAAGAAGTGTAACCCAGTCTGCCCCCAAGATATTACACTGGAGCAGGGAACTAGCGCATACATTTCTTGTCCTAATACTGTTTACTGTGTTCCAGAAAATGCTGCTATTGCCCCCCACTATGGCTATCTCTAGTACCTCAAAATTGCTTTTATGCAGAGCTTCCGTCCCCCTTTTCTCGAGGGCACATGTTTAAGCCAACCAGGCCACCACTACATCAGCTTGCACTCTAGGGGTAGTAGATAAAACCCATCTTAAATCACTATAAGACAGTAAACATGACTTATCGAAACACATTGGCGAACGAAGATTTTAAAAGAAACTGTCGTATAGCCAAAGTTAGGTATTGTGCAATAGCAACACAGGATTCGCCACAAGTTTCTGCTAAACAGTCGAGAAATAAACCTTGATGCAGAATCAAAAGAGATGCAAGCGCATCAGATGGATTGCTAAGTCTCCAGATCAGCCTAAGGCCATCACCGGGTGATGTACTGGCAAAAGTGCAGGTATGGGTTACGGCCTATTTATCGGGAACAAAATCCTAAAGCAGAGAGTGTGCGCTTTGGTCACCCCAATCCGTTTTCACAACTTCCCTACTACTGAGGAATTGAGAGGATTCTGGTCACAAAGATGTCATCAATAGTAGATGGTCGACTATGACCTCTTTATGTGGGTAATCGGAGCTCAGCCTCATAAAATGCTTTTATTAGATTGACTATGTCATGAATTGATAAATATCTGGCCAGTTCTCCCCCCTCTTATCTCAAATTACTAACTGAGCATCTCCATCCAAGGGACAGACTCTCAATGTAGAGTCGCCCACTTTGGCATTAAAATCTCTAGTACATACGGCGGTTGCGCTATCGGACTACTCTTAGGAGGTAACAAATTAAAAAGAAAATCAAACAAATGTGGAAAAAGTGTACACTTCAGGTTAACAAAATCATTATTGTAAAAATTAACCACGTAAAAATACAAAACGGGTAAGTCTGTCCTGTAACTGCAAAACTTGAAAAGAAGCAGAAACAGTGTCAATGAGTTTGACGTCCACACATAAGTTTAAACAAACCCAAACTGTAAGACCACCCACTGTTCTCCCCCACAGGGAAGCGATCGCTTGAATTGGTTAGCAGGCCATACCATTTACTGTACGTGAGGAAGTGGCCCTAGTCTTCTGTGTGACTCCAATAACATATTTATTAATGAATGTCCGCCACTCAGGGTTATTAACCTTGTCTCTAAGTCCTGTGACGTTCCAACTCAAGAAAGAGAGTCTACAGCCGGTTGATGGATTTGGGTTCCAATTTGTGTGGCGAAGACATCCGTGGTACAAGGCCGAAGGAAGCATTTGTATTACCAAAGCTGGCAAGTCAAATGATGGAAGAGAGAACGTTAATAATGCCCCTCAATGTAGTGATAGAGTCGAATGTACTAAGATGAAGCCTCTGCACCTAAAATAAATACACTTTTTGGATTTAGAATAGGCTACCACATTTTACTTGATGCTTCATGCACGATTTACATGCCAAATGTTTTGAAGGCTCGGCTTGTGCTGGACACTGAGTCCTAGCTCGGGCTTGGCTCGGCTCGCTCACCTCTAAAAGATAAACTCAGCCCCCGACCATGCACACAGCCGCCCTTACTCCACACGTTGTGCCCTTGGCAATGCGTGTGAACCTCGGCAGAGCACATCCTGGGGGGTGCAGGGAGCAGCGGACTGTGAGCGGGGGCATGGAGTGTGCTTAATACACATACCACTAGAGTGCCACCAAGCAGGAGGCCTGGGAGGGAAGGGGGGCATGGCCAGAGCTCTTCAGATGGGGCTGAAGCCAGCGAGTTTGTTCATTGGCACCTGCGTGTCGCCCTCTGAGGGCCCTTCACACATCCGTACTAGTGACCAGGATGCTCTGGCAGCTGGCCAGCCACCAGGGCCCTGCACCAGCCATCCGTCCTGTGGGAATCTGCTACACATGTGCGAAGGTCAGGGGCTGCGGCAGGGTCGGTGGCCCCCCTGAGCACCTGAGTAAACCTAAGCTCGATAAGAGCTGCAGCTGGGCCAACACCCTGTGAGCTTCAGCTGATCCGATACCCTGTGAGCTGCAGGGGAGGCCCGCGAGGGGAGCGGCCTCTTGGATCCTTGAGACTCCCAGGACACGGGCTGTTTTCAGCCATTTCTATGGCGCCGTCCTGAGTCTGTTCAATGAAGGAGCAGTCGAGCGATTTGCAAGTGAAGCGGACATTTCATATGTTCTTGGCGTAGGGGATTAACTGATTTGCCCAGCATCACAGGATGTTGAGTAGGAGCCGGGAATCGATCCTGCTTCCCCCGATTGGTTGTCGGAGGCTCCCCTTCTGTAGTCCACATCACCACCCAGGCAGCAACATACGTTTTAATGTTATTTACATTGTTTTTTCTCTTATAAAGTGTCAAATCCACCCAACCAGGCTTCTGAGCGCTGTAACAAGACCCAGCAAGAAGTCAGCCATGTATAGACTGAGGTGGGTACCTTTTCAGGAGTCCCAGAGCAGGAACGGATTACTGGGCTCAGACTGACAATAAAGGCCTTTCACTGCTGGTGTCCCTGGACTTCACCTCCTGAGGGCGAATCTGAACACAAAGACGCACAACAAGTGGGGGGGGGGCAAAAAGCACGAGGGAACAGACGCACAACAAGGGAACAGACGGCAAAAAACTTACCTGCACAGTGAAGTTGACTCCACCATCTTTCTCCAAGGCGAGGCAGAAATGCCTCGGAGAACGAATCGTCTTTTTCAGATTCGGGGGCGTGGTTTTCTTCCTCTCCTCTTCCCATTGGCTGGAAGGTAAAATTCCAGCCAATGGGAAGTGGAGAGAGAAAAAAACAAGAAAGAAGGTATAAAAGACGCCCCCGAATCTGGAAAAGACTGGGCTTAAAGGGAGTGACGCCCCTCTCCTCCTATGCCTGGCCAGCATTTACGAGGCCAGCCAATGGAGAAGAGGGGCGGGTTAATGCCCCGTACTAAGAAACATTAAATCTTCGGACTGAACTGCGCAAGCACAGCATACGGTTCTCGACCTAAAAAGGACACTGGTTAGTCGTTATAAACTAAGTCGACCATCAACTGCAGGTTACAGTTTGCAAGGTGTCTTTAGTAACCACAAACCAAGAGCCTGTATGTCTGAGTCCCGCTAATAATCTTTCTTTACATTGTCCATCCCAGTCAAGCTAGGTTAACAAAGGGAGTGATTTCTATATTTAAGCAAGGTCTTTTGATCTGTTACTAATCTCTTGGATATGTTCTTATGCATCTTTGTGTCATGTTACAGAGAAAATGGAGCCCAGAATTTATCTCAGATCACAGACATTGAGGATGCTGTGATCCTATTGGCTCAGGTGGTAACCTGTGATGGTACACTGGCCACCATCTCAGCTTTTGGGTGTGTTTTTGCAGTGGATTCGCTGATGAATAGTGGGATGTATCTGAGCTTAAACTGGGGCAGGTCCCTCCAGGTCTCAGAGCTGGCTGTAATTAAAAACTCACTTTGAAACGCGGCCCTATTTTGATGCTCTTAACAATGATACCCCAAAAATGCCAGACTGTCGGCTTCTACATGGTCTTTTCCTTGTAGATGTTTCTTTATTTGCTTGTCTCTGGATGGCCCAGCTCCAGATCTCTTGTGTTAGTCTCAAAAGGGCAAAAGATTTAGTGCCTCCTTGTTTGTTGAGATAGAACATCGTCGTTGAGTTGTCCATTTGAATCTGTATTGAATTTTCCACAGATGCCTCCGATAGACTTTTAAGGCTAGGGACACTGTTTCTATCTTCTGGTCTCTAGATCCTCTGTTCTTGAGGTCCCTCATATGAGCTCCCCATCCCATATAAGAGGCATCTGTAGTGATGATCACAGTTGGAGTTGGCAGTATGAAGGGTCTTCCTGTTGCTATATTGGTCTTGTTCCGCCATGCCATTTCCTCCTGCACTCTTTGTGTGACAACAACTAGATCTTCCCATCTCCCCGTGGCTTGGAACCACTGGCTCTGGAACTATTCCTGAATTGCGCTCGTGTCACGTTGCATATGGTATTAGAGGCATGCATGAAGTCATCAATCTCAGCATATTCCCTACAGGCCTTACTGTCAGAGACCGACCATTTTGGTATTGGTGAGTTTCTTGTGTCATCAACCGTATTCTCTTCTCGTAAAGGATTACTTTTGCCTCAGCTGTGTTGATTCTTGCTTCCAGGAGGAGCTTCTCTCGTTTTGCTATGGGCAACCATTTTTCCATGTTTATGGCACACCCCTGTCTGTGCAGTATTCTCATCACTGTTTTTATGCTGCTCCTACACTTGTGGAGGGAGTTCTCCTTTACCAGTCAGGTGTCCAGGTAAGGGTACATGTGTGTTCCTTCCCTTCCCAGATGTGCCACAACTACTGATCTGATAAGCATTTCATAAACACTCTGGGTGCTGATTTTATTCCGAATGGCAGTACGCTGAATTGGTAGGGTGTTCTATCAAAACAAAGTGCAAGTATTTTCTTTGCTGGTGGTTCAATGGGACATGTAGATATGCATCCTGTAGATCTTTGGTCATCATATAATCTCCCTTCTGAAGCTAAGGAATGATCGCTTGTCATGTTGTGATTTTGAACTTTTGTGTCTTTAACAACTTGTTTAAGAAATGGAGGTCTTGTATAGGGCGTAATGACCCATCTGCTTTTGGTATCAGAAAGTGTGTTGAGTAGTTACCCTGGTTGATCTCCTTCCTGTGTACTCTCTTTATTGACTCTTTCTGCAACAGTTCTTTCACCTCTCGTCATAGACAGGTCTTTTCTTTTCTTGCATGCATGCTGCTCTTCGGTACTCGCCCTGGTGGGTGTTTGACCAATTATTTGCAGTGGCCGTGTTGGATTATGTTGTGTATCCACTTGCCTGAAGTGACCCTCCTCCACTCCTGAAAGAAGAATCCTATCACCACACACACAAGTGTTGTGTGTAGTTGGTGGTTTTAGGTTCTTTAAGTCTCTTGATCGGTGGTGCAGCCACCACTCTCTGTGGCTGTGCTCTGCCTCTCGGCCAGCTATGTAGTGTTGCCTCTGTGGTGCTGGAAACTGCCACTGATGTTTTGGTGTCTGCACCGAGCTTGCACTCTGGAAGCTCGAGTGTGTAGTAGCACTATGAAAGCCCCCTCTTCCCAATGGTCTTCTAGCTGGTGTGCTACTTCTTTGCCTTTGCTGCTCCCTGAAATGTAGGACTCTCATCGATTTTGATGCATAATTATCTTCCTTCATCTGCAGGCAGTTGGCATTATTTCCCTTTTCCTGGCAGTGGCTACGATGATGCAATCTGCAGGAATGTTCCCTCTAGTGTATACGTGTATACAAGGTCCTTAGAGTAGTATTTGTACATCTTTTTGGCCCTGGATGTTACTGACCTGCAGCTCCTTGAAGGCTTCCCTTCCCCGGTCCAGTCGGCTCTGGACCATGGGCAAATATTGACTCTTGCTATGCGAGGGTAGCAATGTCTTTAAAAAAAAACATGTTTGAGACTTCTCCTCCTCCAACTGTACACCATACTTGTGTGCAGACCTCTGTGTTAGTTGATTGCACATAACAATATCGTCCAGAGGTAAAGGCCTCTATGGGTCTGTGTCTATTCCCTCCTCCAGGGAATCAGCGTCAATGTCCTGCCATTGTGTTTCCAGGCCTTCTGACCCCTCAGTATCTTGAAAGAGGCCTTTGCACACTGGGTCCTCTTCCTCATAGAAAAACTCCTGATACCATTTTTCCTGTGTGTAGAGAATTACTTATTTTCAAGTGCAACCTTGGAACCAACCACAAAGAGACTCTGCACTCCAGCTGACAAGAATAGAGCTCCAGCTATGTGATAAGCTCTCCTGGGGTCATGGTTTAATTTATTTTTATTTTGATGTTGCTTGGGGGCTGAGGCACTCCCTGCAGCCCCGCAACATTTAAAAATACTTGGTAGTGCACCTGCCCCTGCTACAAATGCCACAAGACTCCAAACAATATAACAAGCACAGGCAGGGCATGATGGGGCACTCCTGGCAGGGAGAAGTGAATAATAACTGAGCGGCTCCTGCTGCTCATTTAATATTTTTTTTTATTCTTATTTATTTTTTGTCTGTCCCAAAAGGTCTGGGGCACCAAACACCATTACTTTTGTTGGGGGCTGTGTAGAAGCCCCAGGTATATGCAGCCCCATGTAACTGCAGTAACTGGCATTTCTATTTTATTTAATTGTGCATCAGCGGTCCGTGCAGGTAACAGCAGTGGGGCCGGTTGGGGGTGGAGGAGGGAAATTCGAGGGACGATGCAGAGGGAAAATTATATAATTATTTTTCCCTCCATTTCATCCGTCGGAATCCCTTCCACCGCTGTCACCTGCACAGACTGCGGCTGTAAGTGTAGTACCCGTGTTGGGGGCTGCATGGGGCACCAAGGCCCCTGCAGACCTGCCGGCTCCCCAGCCAAGAGCCATCCTTGGTGTGGTAGAAGCCGGCATTACAATGCCCATTTGGTTGGGGTCCCTGGAGCCACACTATAGGTATGGGAGATGGAGCCGCACATCCCTTCTCTTTTTGGGGATTCCAGGCCAGTGGAATGGGGTCCCTGGGCCTCATTGAATCTGGGATGGGGGGCTGTGGACCCACTTCTAAAAATTGAGCCTTGAGGAATGGGATCCCAGGGCCGAAAAGGGGCTCGGAGAAGGGGGCTGCATGCCCACCTACCTTTTCTTTTGGAACTGCTCTGGCTTAGATGGTCCCTTAGGCCCAACAGTGCCTCGGGAAGGGGCCTGCAGCCTCTGCAATTTGACAGAGGAGATGGGATCTCCCGGGCCACCCCATTTATATTAGATACCGGTCTTAAGGATGGAATACACAGGGCCTTTCTGAGACTTGAGGAAGGGGTTGTAAGACCTCCTTTTTAACATTTAGTTTTTTAATTTAAAGGCAGGAAACTGCTATTATTTTTAAATCATGCTGATAAAAACAATTGCTATTTGAGGTCTCACTAAGCCTTGGTGGAGATGTGGGGGCATAAGAGTATCTCTACCCTCTCCCCTATATCTTTTAAGCCTTAGTTTCCATAGGAAATACTTAAAAAAAATGTTTTATATCCTTTGAGCTATTTGACAATTTTGCATTAAACCTTTCACAAAAAACACTACATCTACTACCTTCTGGTACCTTCATAAAACGTTTTGCACTGATCTGTCAAGTGGGGGCCAAGAAAAATGGGAAGGTCCCACAAGTGATATCTCCCATTTTAATTCCCATAGAAAAGCTTACTCTCCAAGACAGAAAAGACGCCTAAACTGATTCACACCATATTTGTAAAACAGTAAGAACTTGAATCAAATAACTTTGTTTATGTGATGTATAAATCCAATCGGCCGTTTTCAAAAATAAGCATTTAGAAAGGGGCTAAGGTTGAGAATTAAGGGGTTAACCCTCAGAAAAAGTTTGCAATATTGGACGGTTGGCCCGCTGTACCGGACTTCAAAACAGTCCTCAAATCTAATTGATTGAGAGAGCTTTTTCTCCCATCAGTCATTTTGCTACTGCAGTATTAAAAAAACCTGATTGGCTGGATGCTCGCTCCCAGAGTCATGAAAAAGATAACAAAAGGGCACATAAGGAAGTAGGGCGAGCATACCCTGAACCTCAAGCCTATGTGGAGTGCCCTTAAGGGATCCCCCCAAGTGTTCAATTAAATTCAATGCCGCTTTTGTCACTGGTACCTTGGTAGTATTGTGGCATTTAATAGCTCTATGCAGCGGATGCAGTCAACCCCCACTGCGCACCTTAGTGAAGCAATCACAGATATGATGGCCTACTGACCTCAGCGGGTCTTCATACCTAAATTCACAGCAGTTACTGCTTCATGAGATGGCCTTCCACAGACTCAATTCAGGCAGACTCGTGTGGGGGCAACTGTCAGACAGACAGGCGCTGGGACATGGGGGCAGTGACAGAATTGGGAAAGAGTTAAAAAGAACTGAATAAGCCACAAGAAGTACAGGGACAGTGTGGATTGCTAAACGGACTGAAGATGGATAATTTACAACAGGGTCCTCTAAACTGACCTAAGAAGATCCCCAGTGAGCCCTCATCCAAAACTAGTGAGACGGACTCCCCCTTCGCCCTTAGAGAGAGAACCATGAAATAGTACATCAGGCTTTAAGGCATAACAGCAGACAAACCCAGACACAGCGAGGTGTGCAGTGCAATGTGACATACCTCAATCGCCAACACTCCAATTGCCAGAGCTCCGGCGAGGTAGACGTAGGTCTCCAAGGAGTTCAGGATCACCGTGTAGCAGCCCTGGAGGAAGAGAACCACACTGTCATGCTTGCTGTGTCCAGCAGGTGACCATCTAGCTTTCGAACCCGGAAGAACACCTGCTATTCTACTTAATAGAAAAAAGAGCAACTCCCTCTTCTGAAATAGCACTCAGTACGTACGCTTGATCACTCGGAGAATGCATGCCCAAGGGGTGGGTAGAGTTTTACGTTTAAATATTATTGGATGGATCTTGCACTACAGACAACACTTTTTGGCGGTGCAGGAGCGAGCGGGTGACACGTCACTGAAACGCTCCTGCACTGCCAAAACTCACTGACTGCGTATCTCCCGGTCTACAGGTTTCAAATCATGTAGCCCAGGAGTTACACATGCATTACTCTGTGCACCTCCGTGGGAAAAAACAGTTTTTTATTTTTTCCCTATCTCTCTGACCCTTCCACTGCTACTTTACTGATATAGCCCACACCTTCCACAAAGTGCTCCCACGTCTCCGTCAGTTGTAGAACGCCCGTCCCGCAGCGGGCGGGAAGAACCCGATGCTGAAGCATGCTACTACGGGACCTTTTGGTGAGTGAGGGTTATTTTAAGAAAATTATAATTTCCCTTAGGGATCACCAACAAACCTTCAGGAGTGAAAGCCCTCAAACTGTAACAGACCCAAAGCAGCAAAACTAGTGTCAAAAATAAGGAATTTATTATTTTGCCTTTTTTTGCTGCATACTTTTTACCAAGGCGCTATTCTGTAGGAGGACGGTAAAAACAAAAAACAAAAAAAGCTATTTGTTTTAATGATGGTGTCTTTCACAAGAGGTGAAGGTCACTTTTCGATGCCTTGTTTTGGTAAATCTTAAAAGAGCTGCTCTCAACTGCCTGTGAGGAACCGCGAAATCCTCAATAATATTACACATTCTCATGCACCTTAAAATAATGTCAACCACGGAACATTGTTTTAAAGCGTGTAGCAGGCTCTCCCAACTCTGTTCTGTTCGTTCAGCAGCTGAATGACAGAGCAGAAATAACAACAGAGGTGAACTTCTCTCACCAACCACTAGATGACAGGACATGACCGATAAATGGATTTTTAGCACTTTCAAGCAGCGCAAAGATCCCTGCGCCTATGGGAGATCAGCAACAATGTGTAGTTAGTTCCCATGATACAGATAGACAGGATGAGGTGTTTGGAGCAAAGAAAAATTCTATCAGCAGAGGGTGGATCGCAGAAAAGTACTTTTAGGGGCAGATTTACAAGCCCCTTACTCCCTTTTTAAGCCGCCGTTGCGTCACTTTGAGACGCAGTGGCGGTGCAAAAGATGCGCCATGGTGCGGGGTACTGACAACGTGACGTCATGTTGTAAAGTCCTGCGCCAGAAGGAGGCGTTCCTGCGCAGGGGGGGGGGGGGGGTACCGGCGCAAGAACGCCTCCTAAAAGTGGCTGAGTGAAATCTACAAGATTTCACTTTTGGGCCCATGCTGCGTCGAAACCTTGCGCCTGCTTGAAGCAGGCGTACTGATTGACGCAGCATTGTAAGAATAGGGCCCCCCGGAGCATTGCTGGAGCGACGCAACTCCAGCAATGCGCCGCTTTTACGGCACAGTTGCGTCACGCATCTGTGCCGTTTTGCCCCATGTTGCGGCGCAATGTAAATGCGGCGCATCCATGGTGGTGGAGGCATGGCACACAATATCTGGCGCAACTCCAGCAATGCGCCGCTCTTACGGCACAGTTGCGTCACGCATCTGTGCCGTTTTGCCCCATGTTGCGGCGCAATGTAAATGCGGCGCATCCATGGTGGTGGAGGCATGGCGCACAATATCTGGCGCATCCCTGCTGATATGCAGGGATGCGCCAGTTATTCTAAATCTGCCCCTTAGTTTTCAAATGTCATCGTAAGAAAAACACCACTAGGGACATGTAGTAAACTGCCCTCTGCTTTTCTCTAGTCCCACATCAGTGCTAGTGTGCGCAGGGCAACACGAGGCACAACTACCAATGCAAGTAGAGTAATTAACCCCCATTACTGACCCCACGAATCTGACCTCCAGGGATGTGGCAGTTGCAGACCCCACCTAGGCAGCCCCTGGCCACCGCCCCCAGGTGACTTACCTCTGTATTCTGGTAGCTTTCGCTCCCCATCAGACAGTCCTCCTTGCTAAGGAACTCCGCGTTCCGCGACGGGGACGTCCGGCGGCAGCAGTCCTCCGGCACATTGTCACTTGGATAAAGAGTGTTAAAGTACAGCGCGTCCTCAAAGTCCTGCGGCCCGTTCACTCCGCAGCACTCGAACTAGGGAGGAGAAAAACAGGAGAGATGCTACTTATGACGCTTCACTACCTCCTACTAATTCACCATTTACACATCTTAATATAGCGCATCAAAACCCTGAGCAGTCATTCAATCAATCAATCAGCATTTGTAGAGCGTGGAGGTATCTGGGTGCTGGGGCGTGAGGTCTCCAACGACAAGCCAGGTCTTGAGGAAACGGCGGGAAGAGTGAAGAAACAAACAGAAAAGGGCAAAAGGGAGGGCAGGAAAACAAGCGAGCAGAAAAGTCAAATAGTGGTCAGAAAAGGTAAGACAGATGGGAGAGAAAGGAACAGGAAAGGTAAAACAGAGGGCAGAAAAACGAGCAGAAAAGGCCAGAGGGCAGAAAAACTAGCAGAAATGGTAAAACAGAGGGCATAAAAGGCAATACTGAGGGCAGAAAAACTAGCAAAAAAGGCAAAAAAGAGCAGCAAGGGGCAATACAGAGGACAGAAACAGCAAAACAGAGCAGAAGAGCGCGAAACAGACGGCAGAAAAATTAGTAGAAAATGCCAGAGAACAGAAAAACTAGCAGGAATGGCAAAACAAAGGGTAGAAAAACAGGCAGAAAAGGCAAAACATAGCAAGAAACAAGCAGGGGAGGCACAGTGGGCAGCAGGTAGACAGGCTGCAGAGGGTACCGGACTGCGGGTAAGCTGGACAGAAGAACTGTCACAGGAGAGAGCTGGCACGAAGACATACTCCCAGAAGGTGAAGTGATACAAAGTACATTTTGCAAATCAGACGATTTACGTAGTGAGCACCATTAACAATACAGCAATACAGGCGGGAGACTTCTACAATGGGAGACACTTCGCACCGCCCAGAATCGGGTAACTGAAGCAGGTTACATACGTTTATTTTAAGAGGTTGTAGGTTGTAGTCCCTCTGGAAGGTGAGGTTGGAGGTGGCTGTCTGACGTGTCCCGGAGGAGCACGCCATAGTTTCTGGAGAAAGATTGGTTGAGAGTGCAGGTCTATCTAAAGGAGTGTGCATGGCTCGAGAAGAGACAGCGCAGAGACGAGTGCCTGGCCCAAGACTGAAACGTGCTATTTAAAATACCCTACACAACTGTACATGGTTCATCAACACAGCAGGTCCATACACCCCTCCTTTGAAATGTGCAGGTAGTTTATGACCAGCCCTGCTGCTTTTTTCCAAGTTCCAATACTTAATATTTACTGCGAAAGAGCGGTTTATCATAATTTATTTGAACAATACCGGATTAATCCAGTAGGTGGCGCTTGTACACAACGCATGAGTCTTTTTAAATGACCCCGCCCAGAATTGGACCTGCTGATGCAGAACTCATTGTCACAAGCTATCGAGAGAGGTGGTTCTTAATATTTTACCTTCCCTATACACTCACTCACCGGGAACATGCTGGACTTCAAAATCTAAAGAAGGGTGCAAGTGGAGTTCAAAATCTAAAGAAGGGTGCTGCACATTCGCACTCACTCGGCGTGGTCATGGTGGAGCTCAATATCGAGGGAATGGTGCTGCACATGCGCACTCCCTCAGCGTGGTCATAGTGGAGCTCAATATCGAGGGAAGGTGCTGCATATGTGCACTCCCTCAGCGTGGTCATGGTGGCTTTTAATATCTAGAGAAGGGTGCTGCGAGTGCACTCACTCATCGTGATCATGACGGAGTTCGATTTCTAGACAAGGGTGTTGCACATGCTCTTTCACTCACTGTTATCAGGATGGAGATCAATATCGAGAGAAGGTTGATGCACATAATCACGCACTCACGGTGATCATTACAAAGGTCAATATCTAGAGAAGGGTGCCTCGAGTGCACTCACTCGTGATCATAGTGGCTTTTAATATCTAGAGAAGGGTGCTGCGAGTGCACTCACTCATAGTGATCATGGTGGCTTTCAATATCTAGAGAAGGGTGCTGCGAGTGCACTCACTCATCGTGATTATGGTGGCTTTCAATATCTAGAGAAGGGTGCTGCGAGTGCACTCACTCATCGTGATCATGGTGGCTTTCAATATCTAGAGAAGGGTGCTGCGAGTGCACTCACTCATTGTGATCATGGTGGCTTTTAATATCTGGAGAAGGGTGCTGCGAGTGCAGTCACTCATTGTGATCATGGTGGCTTTCAATATCTAGAGAAGGGTGCTGCGAGTGCACTCACTCATTGTGATCATGGTGGCTTTTAATATCTAGAGAAGGGAGCTGCGACTGCACTCACTCATCGTGATCATGGTGGCTTTCAATATCTAGAGAAGGGTGCTACACATGATCAGGATGGAGTTCAATATCTAGAGAAGGGTGCTGCGAGTGCACTCACTCATTGTGATCATGGTGGCTTTTAATATCTAGAGAAGGGTGCTGAGGGTGCTGCGAGTGCAATCACTCATTGTGATCATGGTGGCTTTTAATATCTAGAGAAGGGTGCTGCGAGTGCACTCACTCATTGTGATCATGGTGGCTTTTAATATCTAGAGAAGGGTGCTGAGGGTGCTGCGAGTGCACTCACTCATTGTGATCATGGTGGCTTTTAATATCTAGAGAAGGGTGCTGCGAGTGCACTCACTCATTGTGATCATGGTGGCTTTCAATATCTAGAGAAGGGTGCTGCGAGTGCACTCACTCATTGTGATCATGGTGGCTTTCAATATCTAGAGAAGGGTGCTGCGAGTGCACTCACTCATTGTGATCATGGTGGCTTTCAATATCTAGAGAAGGGTGCTGCGAGTGCAATCACTCATCGTGATCATGGTGGCTTTCAATATCTAGAGAAGGGTGCTACACATGCATACTCACTGTGATCAGGATGGAGTTCAATATCTAGAGAAGGCTGATGCACATTCGCACTCACTCACCGTCATCATGACAGAGTTCATTATCTAGATAAGGGTGCTGCGCATGCGCACTCACTCACTGTGGTTATGACAAAGGTTAATATCTAGGGAAGGATGGGTTAATGTGTGCACTCACTCACCGTGGTCATGACAGAGTTCCACGTGGAGGAGAAGATCTGGCTGCTGTTGCTCCCCTGGTAGTGCTTCTTCACTTCTTTGATGAAGAAATCCCTGGACAGCTGGAAACATGAGACATTAGACTCTTGAGTGATGACGCCAGAGGAACATGGACTCACACAAGCTATTGGGGTATGAGGACCTCCTGCTACCGATGTATCCCCCCAACCCCCAGGCACTGGTATTTAACTCATGGCCCGAGTGGTAGTACAGGCGGTGCCAGTGATAAAATGTAAACAGGCATCAGTCTGTAACTCCCACCGTTTTCAACAAGCACTGGTAAAACAATAGGTCTAATTTTTGACAATGTTAATTTGCCCTAAGTATTTTCTTTGTCAGATTTTCGATGCAAACTTTGGAAAAGCAAAAACCGGCATCCAGTCATCTTCCACCGTTTCTTTTGCATACAGGATGATGGGCACATTGTGTAAAGAGGGGACACGGCGGCCAACTTGGAGTGTTACATGTTTTTTTCAATACTTCCATGTTGGCCATCACATTGTGAGAACATATCAGGCCAATCCCTGAGCACCCCCTCTTGTGCGTCACCCCCTCCCCCGCCCCACTATCTTTTGGAAATGAGGGAGACTATGCCATCTGTTTGGTTGATGTCCAGTTTAGGAGACAAAGCCAAAAATCCACAGAGTAGATTCAGACACCCATCGGCCAATCAAAACCGCCAGCCTGGTAGAGAGACCGCTTCACAGAAGGCATGTGCAGTACCCACGTCCCTAAAATTTTCCCAACATCAACCAAACAGACGACAGATCCCTCCCTCACGTCCCATCCAGCCTGCTTTAGAGCACTGACTCAAAGTCACAGCAGTGGCGGCCGGCACATTCAAAAGGTAGTGAGGCGGGAAGAGGGGGTAGAAAACAAGGGAGAGCACGGGGTAGAATTAAAAAAAAAAATCCCACATCATGCTGGGTGCTTCTTCTTCCGTGTCCCAGCAGGCACTGGGGCTTCACCAGAGTCCCTGTCAATCCTTCTGCTGTAAAGCAGCGCAGGGTTTGGCCTGAGCAGCCTAGAAAGATGCCCTGCTCAGACCAGGGACTTTGTGAGGCTTCTAACATGTGTGTTTTGGTCGTCCGGCCAAACACACATGTGCACTTAGAGGGTGCACATAGCACTCCTCCTACCCCCGCCCATGCCCCGCCTCCTCCCCTCCCTACACACACACTGGTTTAGCCAGCTGCTAAAAAAAAAACAATTGTCTTATATCGTTTTCTTTTTTTAGCTGCTGGCTCTGCCAGTGGGGCGACGTTGCTCTGCCATTACGGAGGAGCAGCCCTTAAGTTACAGGTCACATCAGATGTTCATGGCTGTGTTGTCCATATATCAAAAATCACAGAGTTGTTAATTAACAGAGGCTGCACCACTCAGAGTCCCTCTGAAAGGCTTTCTGTGGTTTTAAGGCAAGTAAACCTAGGTTTTCGGAAGGAAGAAATAACATTGCCAACACAACAGAAGAGAAGAAATCAACTCACATTGTCTCTGAAGACGAAAGCCAGGATGGCGGCGGAGAGCTCGGCCAGGAAAATCAGGAGAATGAACAAGAAGAACTGAAAAAGAGAAGGTGGGGGAGGAGTAACGTGTTAGAAACGGGGACATAATTCCTCAAGGAGCGGCGTAGCAAGGGTGTTATGGGACATAATGCAAAAATGGAAAATAGTCCCCCTGTTATTGGGGTGCAGAGAGCCCCTCACAGCTCTGGACCACTCTCCCACTGCACGTGATGCACCATTTATAGCTATAACGCTGTCAAAGGGCGATAAACGTGGGAGTTGAGAGTGATGCTCTGTGTGTGTCTGTTGGTACCCTCTATTAGTCCCCTCTGTGGGTCACCTATGATCTCCCCATCGATGCCACCAATCAGTGTGCAGCTTTGAGTGACATCAGTTACGCTATTTTAAAACTTGTGTCTTTCAGGTCTGGGTTTAAAACTCCAGGAGGGATCAACAGTTGATGGGAGGGATGAGCCGGACATGTTTGGGGGAGTCATCGATCTTAGAAATTTAACAATGGAGACCAAATGACATAAGATCGGCTGCAGGGAGCTGAAGTGATGCTAAACTGTGGAGCAGTCAGGAAATAAATGACACATAATGCTTGGGCCATCATCAGCCAGCATTAATGAGGAGGGGATACTTACAAACAGCAGCAGGCACTTGTTCTCCCGGATGGCTCCGCAGCAACCCAGGAACCCTAGGAGAAACAGCAGTGCCCCCGTGCCCACTACGATGTAGGCTCCCATGACCAGGAGGGGGTTCACAGCAACAATCTCCCGAAAACCTGTGGGATCCAAAATCACCCAGATTCCAACTCCCAACAGGCTGGCACCACAGAGCTGGAACAGGAGAGGAAAAAAGCAGTGTTCAGACGTAGCATTGCAGCACTGAACATTCAAGCAGACTGCGCACAGGGCGCAGGATCACACTAAATTATTTGTACATATAAACATAAAAATGATCTGTAAATACATCACTTTCTTCAGGCTCATACAGTGAGGTCCAAACTGGGAGTCACAAGACCTTTTATAGAAGAACCTGGTACTTTCTGGTAGTAGGTGAATGGAAGTTCAGGGTGGGGAACATGACTATTGGGTTATAAGGACTTCTGGAGCTGGAGCAGGGCAATAAAATGGCATGAGTTATGTCCTATATGGAGGGAAGTAACAACCAGCTAGATGCAGTGTACAGGGATTTGTAAATATCAAAGAATGTGTGCCAGTGACAAAAAAGTAGCTCAGTTTTAATGAAAATGAACAACAGAACTTAATCCCAAATCCTCTATGCATCGGATTAAGTCACCCAATGCAGCTTTCTCCAAATGCCTATATCCATGTATGGTTTATAGAAAATAGCGCTCTGCACAAGTACCAATCTCAAGATTTGATTTCAAGGTCTTATTTGGCAAGGCAGGAACTTATGGAGGATTAGTGTAGGAGCATTCAGGTGGCTTACGGCAGCTATGGGCGATAACTCTGCTTTGTCTTACAGATGGCAGTCAGAGGCGGGTGAAGCTAGATCCTACATAGAGTCTTCATGTGCCTACTCGAGTAGGAGGTAAGCGACTCGATAGGCCTGGCGGTGTTAGATGCGGTGTAGGTCTGTGACTCTACGGGCAGGCATCTTATCCAGCACCCACCCGAAATAAAATATAGATTCTGGTGTTGGCAGATTTAACCAGCCAATGCTTGTCATCCCGACTCACACGGGATCCCAGAGGCGATTGTTTCTTACACTCTAACCCAGACATACATGGAGCTGCATGGAAGACACGCCAGACTGACATACGAGAGGTGGACAGAAATACTTACAAATATGAAGAAATTGAAGATGAACATAAGGTACTTGATGCAGCTCAGGCAGTCGCCCTCCATGGTGCACAGACTCGCACGGGGGCCTCGTCCCGACGCTCCTGCAAGGAAGAGGTTTAGAGTAAGACGATGGCACCAACAGAGATCATATTCAACCTAAATGGATGGACTGGGGAGCCATCATGGTTACCAAGGAAGGGCCCAAGTGCAGCCTCCTGGAGCAGTCTCCCCACAGAACACCCCAGAGTTAAAAGGCAGGTTTTCGAGCTCCCATGATCCAGACCCTTCTTGCAAGACCTGGAAAACACATCCATGCTCCCTGGCACACTAACATATATTTTACGCAGGATCCGGAGTATGTCTTGTTTATGATTAGGTCTCTGTTTAATGAGTGTAAAGTTAAAGGAATATATATTGGTTGGGTATAAAAGTCTAAGCAAATCGTATGTATGAATAAATGTCATGCATATTTGTGGCAATGAACACACCGCCCACAGTGCGTGCAGTGTGTCAGCGAAGTAAACAGATTTGTGCATTTTAAAATAATTTGTAAACCTAATTATAGAAGTCAACAAATAACTAAATAAATAAACAGCTAAATAACAATGCAACTGAGATACACAACATATAAATATTGTACTAAAACAATTTAGTAAGCAACGAGTTTGGGTTTCTTATAATTGATTGCTGGCTGGCCAGACTGGAAGGACCTGATTCTATAGCAGTTTTTAGGTTTCGCCTGGGGCACGGAGCGTAAGCTCCGCCCCCAGAGAAATCTCTAGTTTTCAGTTAGGGGGACTTGAATACGCCCCTCTGTTCCATTGGCTAGCTCCATAAATGGAGGCTAGCCATTGGAACAGAGATCTGTCCGTCAAGGCCGGACCAGATTCGGGGGCGTTCCCGAGATTTTTTCCATGGGCGGAGTTTCGTTTTTTCCCGTTCCCTCCCCTTTCACTGGAAGTGATTTCAGATGCGCTGTCCATTCCCATCCCCCTCCGTGTGCCTCCCCGCCCCCGCCCCCCTTGGACCCGTTTGTGCCGATCTGAAAGTCCCCTAGCAGGTGCCCACCCTGCAGGGGACATTGCCGCCCTAATATCGAGTGGCCACCTCGATTTATTGTGATTTTAAATAAGCCGGTGCCCACCCGGCATTGCCCCTCGAAAATCACCGCCGCAGCCCAGGGGCATTGAATTCGTTGCTGGGCCGCTGCCTAGTGCGAACCGGACGTGCCGCCTCGCCGTCCTCAGGGCCGCGCTGCTACTGGCTGCCCTCAGCAGCGCGACCCGGAAGTGCCCGCGGCTCGCCTGGTCGAAGGCGGGTCCTCGGGACCGGAGTGCGAGGGAGCCTTGTTGAAAGTCTGTTTCCTGGTCACACAGAACTATTCCTCGTAACATTTACAGTTCCGTCTTGTTCTGTGTTTCTTTGGCACACTAGACGTGTTTTGTGGTAAAGTTAATTTGATTATGTAACCAGCGTTTTCTCCGAAGAGACGGGTGATGCATCCACCTGTACTGGCTGTGTTGCGCGTGTTTCTTCCTGTGCCTTTGACTTCCCACGAGGCGATTAGGTAAGGAGCATTTTGTTTAGAAATGTGCGTGCCCCCGTGATCCTTCCCCCCCTCCTGCTGTCCGTGCGCCGTTCCCGCCCCCCCCCTTGCTGTCCTGTGCACGTTTCCCGCCTCCCTCCCGCCGTCCGTGTCCTCTCCCGCCGTTCGTATCCTCTCCCGCCTCCCTCCCGCCGTCCGTGTCCTCTCCCGCCCCCCTCCCGCCGTCCGTGTCCTCTCCCGCCCCCCTCCCGCCGTCCGTGTCCTCTCCCGCCGTTCGTGTCCTCTCCCGCCCCCTCCCGCCGTCCGTGTCCTCTCCCGCCCCCCTCCCGCCGTCCGTGTCCTCTCCCGCCCCCCTCCCGCCGTCCGTGTCCTCTCCCGCCCCCGTGTCCTCGTAGGTGCTTGTTCTTTAATGTTCTTGTTTCACCTCTTGAGAGTCCTGGCCCCTCTCCACACCAAGCAGCGGTATTTGCATATTTCACCATGTGTAGCTGGATATTTAAAACACGTTAAATGCTAAGCAGTGAAAATAACTATTGCATAAGAACTTCATAATCTTTACTCTAATTCAAATGCTAATGATTTGCAGACAAATGGTGTGTAGTGACTAACCATACACAGTTTTGAATACCAAATACTATGTGTGTGAACCGGGAATCTACGTACCACCTGCAGATGGGATTATCAGACTGCTGTTTTCTGACATGGGTACATATCAAACCTTTGTTAGCATGTTTGCTAACGTGCACAGTGTAATCAGTAATTTATTACCAATGAGGAGTGTTTGGCAGTGATTCATGAATGTGAAACTTTGAGCGGTTTATGATGCATAATCTATCCTCTCTCTCAAGAATGGTAATGCATAAAACACTCCTTATACTATGTGACTAAGTTTATTAATACAATTGCTCTAAATAACATTTTCGAGCCACATTCATTTTCACTCCCATGGCATTAATAGTATATGTGCAGAGTGTAGCATCTTGTTTATTATGTGGAGTTTTTTTCATGTGTATTTGTTTAAGCAAAAGTGAATTAACCAGGATGCAAGGGGGTAGTTTTGGACAGCAAGTTAAAATCTCATTAAAGAGATCTTATGGCTATCAGGATAGTTGTTTCTCTATGTAAAGTAACTAAACATTCCCTAGCTATCGTAACAAAGTTTAAATTCTATTAAGGTCAATGAGCAGAGGATTACATTGTACTTTTTTCACTTTATTAAACAGCAGCCATTTAAAGAATACACAGAAAGACTTCATTTCAGTTCCCACAATCCTTAGGGTAAGAAGTCAACATTTCAACAATATGCTGTAGTAGCTTGTTCATGTTAATATCCTGCCATTATCTCCCTACCTGCTCAGCCAGTGTAGCTCTGGGTGTGTGTAGCTCTGGGTGTGTGTGTGTGTAGCTCTGGGTGTGTGTGTGTGTGTAGCTCTGGGTGTGTGTGTGTGTGTGTGTGTAGCTCTGGGTGTGTGTGTGTGTGTGTGTGTAGCTCTGGGTGTATGTGTGTGTGTAGCTCTGGGTGTGTGTGTGTGTGTGTGTGGCTCTGGGTGGGTGTGTGTGTAGCTCTGGGTGTGTGTGTGTGTGTGTGTGTAGCTCTGGGTGTGTGTGTGTGTGTGTAGCTCTGGGTGTGTGTGTGTGTGTGTGTGTGTAGCACTGGGTGTGTGTGTGTGTGTAGCTCTGGGTGTGTGTGTGTGTGTGTGTAGCTCTGGGTGTGTGTGTGTGTGTGGCTCTGGGTGTGTGTGTGGTAGTAATTGCTGTCTGCTGAGCTCGTCCGTAGGGTACAATAGGTCTCACATTTGCGAGAGATTAAGCTAATGGCAATGTAAATGACAATGCCATTTATTTATCTGTTTTCAAAACCAACACATAAATACAAATTTTGTCATTTACAATGGCAATAGCTCTAACTTTTCCAAAGGCGAAACCATTGCATTGTAAATGCTTGTTTACCAAGCTAGGAAGTGAGGCGCTATAAATAATTAGCTCGACCTGGACTGGTATTTCCATCATTTCTGACCAAAATAGCTTTCCTTTATTACACAAAAATACCACAGTTTCTGTTGTAAAAGAAAAACTGCTTGTTTGGATGCAAAAGCAATAAAGTGACATTTTAATGAGACCCTTTAGGGTTTGCAGATAGGAATCAACATGAACAGTATTCGGGGTCCATAGGATCTCTGGGGGTTCAGTAGCAATGGGACAAAGGTTACGTCGCCAGAGAAGCAGAGGGCCGGTGGGTGTGTGGCAGATATTCCTCAAAGCAGCCCCTCAAAGACAGGCCCCGCCCACCAACATCAGCACAGACACCTGGCGCTGTCACTATCTGCCTCCAGCGTGCTTTGATTAATACCTTCCAATCCCATAATACAGTAATACTAGGACATCACAAGCTGGCACCACCATCAGCCTATGGGATCCCCCATCCATGAAGGACTGAGGTATAGGGTTTCACAAAACATGTAATGCACACTCCATATCCACAAGTGTGCCACGTCACTCCCATAGAGTCATTCCTACACCCAATCACAAGAGTCTCATTCATAGTCACAAACAGTCAGGGCTCGGGAGCAAACGAAACCAGAAGCACACCAAATCTGTCCTAAGTTTTACTTTTCCAAGTAACGTCAGAACAGAAAGAAGCATTGGCAAAGCCTATAGGTAGCGTCTATTCAAGACCTATTGGATTTGCCAGTATGTTTTACCAGAGTGGCTGTGGCTGCTGTTCAGCATGGGTTAAAGTCCGTAAGGTGAAGAAGAGTAGAGTTGAGTGTCGTACAGTGGAGTAGAGTGGAATGTTATGGAGACGGGTGTGGAGTGGCTTATAGTAGACTTGAGAGGAGTGAAGTTGAGTGTAATGGAATAGCATACAGAGTTATGGAGAGAGTAGAAGGGCGTAGAGTTGAGTGGCGTAGCGTGGAGCACAGTGTCAGAGTTGAGCAGAGTGGAGTGGCTTTGAGTGTTGTGGAGTGGTGTAGAGTGGAGTGGAGTAGCATAGAGGGAGTTGTGTAGACTGGAGTAAAGTGTTGCAGAATGGCATATAGCGGAGTAGATTCTCAGAGTGGGGTGAAGTAGTGCGTCATAGAACAGAGTGGAGTAGAGAGGCATGGAGTGGCATAGAGGGATTTGCACAGAGCATTGCAGAGTGGAATAGTGTCATAGAATGTCACAGAGTGGAGTAGAGTGCTGTAGAGTGGGATGGCACAGAGTGGAGTAGAGTGCTGTAGAGTGGGATGGCACAGAGTGGAGTAGAGTGCTGTAGAGTGAGATGGCATAGAGTGGAGTAGAGTGCTGTAGAGTGGGATGGCATAGAGTGGAGTAGAGTGCTGTAGAGTGGGATGGCATAGAGTGGAGTAGAGTGCTGTAGAGAGGGATGGCATAGAGTGGAGTAGAGTGCTGTAGAGTGGGATGGCACAGAGTGGAGTAGAGTGCTGTAGAGTGGAATGTCATAGAGTGGAGTAGAGTGCTGTAGAGTGGGATGGCATAGAGTGGAGTAGAGTGCTGTAGAGTGGGATGGCGTGGAGTAGAGTACTGCAGAGTGGGATGGCATAGAGTGGAGTAGAGTGCTGTAGAGTGGGATGGCACAGAGTGGAGTAGAGTGCTGTAGAGTGGAATGTCACAGAGTGGAGTAGAATGCTGTAGAGTGGGATGGCATAGAGTGGAGTAGAGTGCTGTAGAGTGGGATGGCATAGAGTGGAGTAGAGTGCTGTAGAGTGGGATGGCATAGAGTGGAGTAGAGTGCTGTAGAGTGGGATGGCATAGAGTGGAGTAGAGTGCTGTAGAGTGAGATGGCATAGAGTGGAGCAGAGTGCTGTAGAGTGGGATGGCATAGAGTGGAGCAGAGTGCTGTAGAGTGGGATGGCATAGAGTGGAGTAGAGTGCTGTAGAGTGGGATGGCATAGAGTGGAGTAGAGTGCTGTAGAGTGGGATGGCGCAGAGTGGAGTAGAGTGCTGTAGAGTGGGATGGCATAGAGTGGAGTAGAGTGCTGTAGAGTGGGATGGCATAGAGTGGAGTAGAGTGCTGTAGAGTGGGATGGCATAGAGTGGAGTAGAATGCTGTAGAGTGGAATGTCACAGAGTGGAGTAGAATGCTGTAGTAGAGTGCTGTAAAGTGGAATGTCACAGAGTGGAGTAGAATGCTGTAGAGTGGAATGTCACAGAATGGAGTAGAGTGCTGTAGAGTGGAATGTCACAGAGTGGAGTAGAATGCTGTAGAGTGGAATGTCATAGAGTGGAGTAGAGTGCTGTAGAGTGGGATGGCATAGAGTGGAGTAGAGTGCTGTGGAGTGGGATGGCGTGGAGTAGAGTGCTGTAGAGTTGGATGGCATAGAGTGGAGTAGAGTGCTGTAGAGTGGGATGGCATAGAGTGGAGTAGAGTGCTGTAGAGTGGGATTTATTTTATTTATTTATTTAGAAAGTTTTATATAGCGCGGACAAGATCCTTGCGGATATCAGAGCGCTTTACAGAGAAGTACCTGGGGGAGCATAGACAGACAGGTGGAACTATAGATCACATAGTATGAGACAGCATTCGATGTCCAGCGCCCTCCTCCGCCGTGTAGCGGGGGACCTCTTCCAGCCCTCCGAAGTCGTCGAGCTGTCGGGACTAGGCTCCTGGAATTTCAGCTGCCCCTGTAATGTGCAATTAATAACAGTACTGAAAGGTTGAGTGAGAAAGTTCGGGCGGGGAGGTGTAGTGGAACAATAGGTCACATAGTATGAGACAGCATTCGATGTCCAGTGCCCTCCTCCGCCGTGTAGCGGGGGACCTCTTCCAGCCCTCCGAAGTCGTCGAGCTGCTGGGACTAGGCTCCTGGAATTTCAGCTGCCCCTGTTCATTACGAATGTTCAGAGTAAAGCTAGTAGGGATTTGCTCATTGTTAAAGATGTTATGGCCCTGGATAACGTAAAACAAATTCCATGGCTAGAGTAAGTTAGAAAAACGTTAAATGATCTGCAAAGGCCAGATTTATATGATAACCCGGAATCGAATATTAGGATGTCTAGAAAAAAACTAAAAAGCCTATGTATGAATCATTTTGAGATGTTAAGATGTTCGGGGGAACTTATCAAAAAAACAGTAATTCAACATCAAATGTCGTTGGCTTGTTATGTGATCCAGCCATATATACCCCTTTGTCCAGTGGGTTTTGATTGCTTTATCCTGACTAGGTTCAGATTGGCATTGAGTGGAGTAGAATGCTGTAGAGTGGAATGTAACAGAGTGGAGTAGAATGCTGTAGTAGAGTGCTGTAGAGTGGAATGTCACAGAGTGGAGTAGAGTGCTGTAGAGTGGAATGTCATTGAGTGGAGTAGAGTGCTGTAGAGTGGAATGTCACAGTGTGGAGTAGAGTGCTGTAGAGTGGAATGTAATAGAGTGGAGTAGAGTGCTGTAGAGTGGAATGTCACAGAGTGGAGTAGAGTGCTGTAGAGTGGAATGTCAGAGTGGAGTAGAGTGCTGTAGAGTGGAATGTCACAGTGTGGAGTAGAGTGCTGTAGAGTGGAATGTCATAGAGTGGAGTAGAGTGCTGTAGAGTGGAATGTCACAGAGTGGAGTAGAATGCTGTAGAGTGGGATGGCACAGAGTGGAGTAGAGTGCTGTAGAGTGGGATGACAGAGTGGAGTAGAGTGCTGTAGAGTGGGATGGCATAGAGTGGAGTAGAGTGCTGTAGAGTGGGATGGCACAGAGTGGAGTAGAGTGCTGTAGAGTGGGATGGCATAGAGTGGAGTAGAGTGCTGTAGAGTGGGATGGCACAGAGTGGAGTAGAGTGCTGTAGAGTGGGATGGCACAGAGTGGAGTAGAGTGCTGTAGAGTGGGATGGCATAGAGTGGAGTAGAGTGCTGTAGAGTGGGATGGCACAGAGTGGAGTAGAGTGCTGTAGAGTGGGATGGCACAGAGTGGAGTAGAATGCTGTAGAGTGGGATGGCATAGAGTGGAGTAGAGTGCTGTAGAGTGGGATGGCATAGAGTGGAGTAGAGTGCTGTAGAGTGGGATGGCACAGAGTGGAGTAGAGTGCTGTAGAGTGGGATGGCAGAGTGGAGTAGAGTGCTGTAGAGTGGGATGGCATAGAGTGGAGTAGAGTGCTGTAGAGTGGGATGGTATAGAGTGGAGTAGAGTGCTGTAGAGTGGGATGGCACAGGGTGGAGTAGAGCGCTGTAGAGTGGGATGGCATAGAGTGGAGTAGAGTGCCGTAGAGTGGGATGGCACAGAGTGGAGTAGAGTGCCGTAGAGTGGGATGGCACAGAGTGGAGTAGAGTGCCGTAGAGTGGGATGGCATAGAGTGGAGTAGAGTGCTGTAGAGTGGGATGGCATAGAGTGGAGTAGAGTGCTGTAGAGTGGGATGGCATAGAGTGGAGTAGAGTGCTGTAGAGTGGGATGGCATAGAGTGGAGTAGAGTGCTGTAGAGTTGGATGGCATAGAGTGGAGTAGAGTGCTGTAGAGTGGGATGGCACAGAGTGGAGTAGAGTGCTGTAGAGTGGAATGTCATAGAGTGGAGTAGAGTGCTGTAGAGTGGGATGGCATAGAGTGGAGTAGAGTGCTGTAGAGTGGGATGGCGTAGAGTGGAGTAGAGTACTGCAGAGTGGGATGGCATAGAGTGGAGTAGAGTGCTGTAGAGTGGGATGGCACAGAGTGGAGTAGAGTGCTGTAGAGTGGAATGTCACAGAGTGGAGTAGAATGCTGTAGAGTGGGATGGCATAGAGTGGAGTAGAGTGCTGTAGAGTGGGATGGCATAGAGTGGAGTAGAGTGCTGTAGAGTGGGATGGCATAGAGTGGAGTAGAGTGCTGTAGAGTGGGATGGCATAGAGTGGAGTAGAGTGAGATGGCATAGAGTGGAGCAGAGTGCTGTAGAGTGGGATGGCATAGAGTGGAGTAGAGTGCTGTAGAGTGGGATGGCATAGAGTGGAGTAGAGTGCTGTAGAGTGGGATGGCATAGAGTGGAGTAGAGTGCTGTAGAGTGGGATGGCGCAGAGTGGAGTAGAGTGCTGTAGAGTGGGATGGCATAGAGTGGAGTAGAGTGCTGTAGAGTGGGATGGCATAGAGTGGAGTAGAGTGCTGTAGAGTGGGGTGGCATAGAGTGGAGTAGAATGCTGTAGAGTGGAATGTCACAGAGTGGAGTAGAATGCTGTAGTAGAGTGCTGTAAAGTGGAATGTCACAGAGTGGAGTAGAATGCTGTAGAGTGGAATGTCACAGAATGGAGTAGAGTGCTGTAGAGTGGAATGTCACAGAGTGGAGTAGAATGCTGTAGAGTGGAATGTCATAGAGTGGAGTAGAGTGCTGTAGAGTGGGCTGGCATAAAGTGGAGTAGAGTGCTGTGGAGTGGGATGGCACAGAGTGGAGTAGAGTGCTGTAGAGTTGGATGGCATAGAGTGGAGTAGAGTGCTGTAGAGTGGGATGGCATAGAGTGGAGTAGAGTGCTGTAGAGTGGGATTTATTTTATTTATTTATTTAGAAAGTTTTATATAGCGCGGACAAGATCCTTGGGGATATCAGAGCGCTTTACAGAGATGTACCTGGGGGAGCATAGACAGACAGGTGGAACTATAGATCACATAGTATGAGACAGCATTCGATGTCCAGCGCCCTCCTCCGCCGTGTAGCGGGGGACCTCTTCCAGCCCTCCGAAGTCGTCGAGCTGTCGGGACTAGGCTCCTGGAATTTCAGCTGCCCCTGTAATGTGCAATTAATAACAGTACTGAAAGGTTGAGTGAGAAAGTTCGGGCGGGGAGGTGTAGTGGAACAATAGGTCACATAGTATGAGACAGCATTCGATGTCCAGTGCCCTCCTCCGCCGTGTAGCGGGGGACCTCTTCCAGCCCTCCGAAGTCGTCGAGCTGCTGGGACTAGGCTCCTGGAATTTCAGCTGCCCCTGTTCATTACGAATGTTCAGAGTAAAGCTAGTAGGGATTTGCTCATTGTTAAAGATGTTATGGCCCTGGATAACGTAAAACAAATTCCATGGCTAGAGTAAGTTAGAAAAACGTTAAATGATCTGCAAAGGCCGGATTTATATGATAACCCGGAATCGAATATTAGGATGTCTAGAAAACACTAAAAAGCCTATGTATGAATCATTTTGAGATGTTAAGATGTTCGGGGGAACTTATCAAAAAAACAGTAATTCAACATCAAATGTCGTTGGCTTGTTATGTGATCCAGCCATATATACCCCTTTGTCCAGTGGGTTTTGATTGCTTTATCCTGACTAGGTTCAGATTGGCATTGAGTGGAGTAGAATGCTGTAGAGTGGAATGTCACAGAGTGGAGTAGAATGCTGTAGTAGAGTGCTGTAGAGTGGAATGTCACAGAGTGGAGTAGAGTGCTGTAGAGTGGAATGTCACAGTGTGGAGTAGAGTGATGTAGAGTGGAATGTAATAGAGTGGAGTAGAGTGCTGTAGAGTGGAATGTCACAGTGTGGAGTAGAGTGCTGTAGAGTGGAATGTCATAGAGTGGAGTAGAGTGCTGTAGAGTGGAATGTCACAGAGTGGAGTAGAATGCTGTAGAGTGGGATGGCACAGAGTGGAGTAGAGTGCTGTAGAGTGGGATGACATAGAGTGGAGTAGAGTGCTGTAGAGTGGGATGGCATAGAGTGGAGTAGAGTGCTGTAGAGTGGGATGGCACAGAGTGGAGTAGAGTGCTGTAGAGTGGGATGGCATAGAGTGGAGTAGAGTGCTGTAGAGTGGGATGGCACAGAGTGGAGTAGAGTGCTGTAGAGTGGGATGGCACAGAGTGGAGTAGAGTGCTGTAGAGTGGGATGGCATAGAGTGGAGTAGAGTGCTGTAGAATGGGATGGCACAGAGTGGAGTAGAGTGCTGTAGAGTGGGATGGCACAGAGTGGAGTAGAATGCTGTAGAGTGGGATGGCATAGAGTGGAGTAGAGTGCTGTAGAGTGGGATGGCATAGAGTGGAGTAGAGTGCTGTAGAGTGGGATGGCAGAGTGGAGTAGAGTGCTGTAGAGTGGGATGGCAGAGTGGAGTAGAGTGCTGTAGAGTGGGATGGCATAGAGTGGAGTAGAGTGCTGTAGAGTGGGATGGCACAGAGTGGAGTAGAGTGCTGTAGAGTGGGATGGCAGAGTGGAGTAGAGTGCTGTAGAGTGGGATGGCATAGAGTGGAGTAGAGTGCTGTAGAGTGGGATGGTATAGAGTGGAGTAGAGTGCTGTAGAGTGGGATGGCACAGGGTGGAGTAGAGCGCTGTAGAGTGGGATGGCATAGAGTGGAGTAGAGTGCCGTAGAGTGGGATGGCACAGAGTGGAGTAGAGTGCCGTAGAGTGGGATGGCACAGAGTGGAGTAGAGTGCCGTAGAGTGGGATGGCATAGAGTGGAGTAGAGTGCTGTAGAGTGGGATGGCATAGAGTGTAGTAGAGTGCTGTAGAGTGGGATGGCATAGAGTGGAGTAGAGTGCTGTAGAGTGGGATGGCATAGAGTGGAGTAGAGTGCTGTAGAGTGGGATGGCATAGAGTGGAGTAGAGTGCTGTAGAGTGGGATGGCATAGAGTAGAGTGCTGTAGAGTGGGATGGCATAGAGTGGAGTAGAGTGCTGTAGAGTGGAATGTCACAGAGTGGAGTAGAATGCTGTAGAGTGGAATGTCACAGAGTGGAGTAGAATGCTGTAGTAGAGTGCTGTAGAGTGGAATGTCACGGAGTGGAGTAGAATGCTGTAGTAGAGTGCTGTAGAGTGGAATGTCACAGAGTGGAGTAGAATGCTGTAGAGTGGGATGGCACAGAGTGGAGTAGAGTGCTGTAGAGTGGGATGGCATAGAGTGGAGTAGAGTGCTGTAGAGTGGGATGGCATAGAGTGGAGTAGAGTGCTGTAGAGTGGGATGTCAGAGTGGAGTAGAGTGGGATGGCATAGAGTGGAGTAGAGTGCTGTAGAGTGGGATGGCATAGAGTGGAGTAGAGTGCTGTACAGTGGGATGGCATAGAGTGGAGTAGAGTGCTGTACAGTGGGATGGCATAGAGTGGAGTAGAGTGCTGTAGAGTGGGATGGCATAGAGTGGAGTAGAGTGCTGTAGAGTGGGATGGTATAGAGTGGAGTAGAGTGCTGTAGAGTGGGATGGCACAGGGTGGAGTAGAGTGCTGTAGAGTGGGATGGCACAGGGTGGAGTAGAGCGCCGTAGAGTGGGATGGCATAGAGTGGAGTAGAGTGCCGTAGAGTGGGATGGCACAGAGTGGAGTAGAGTGCTGTAGAGTGGGATGGCACAGAGTGGAGTAGAGTGCTGTAGAGTGGGATGGCATAGAGTGGAGTAGAGTGCTGTAGAGTGGGATGGCATAGAGTGGAGTAGAGCGCTGTAGAGTGGGATGGCATAGAGTGGAGTAGAGTGCTGTAGAGTGGGATGGCATAGAGTGGAGTAGAGTGTTGTAGAGTGGGATGGCATAGAGTGGAGTAGAGTGCTGTAGAGTGGAATGGCACAGAGTGGAGTAGAGTGCTGTAGAGTGGGATGGCACAGAGTGGAGTAGAGTGCTGTAGAGTGGGATGGCATAGAGTGGAGTAGAGTGCTGTAGAGTGGGATGGCATAGAGTGGAGTAGAGTGCTGTAGAGTGGGGTGGCATAGAGTGGAGTAGAGTGCTGTAGAGTGGGATGGCATAGAATGGAGTAGAGTGGTGTAGAGTGGGATGGCATAGAGTGGAGTAGAGTGCTGTAGAGTAGAGTTCAGTGGAGTATAGCTCAATGGCATAACGTAGAGTGCAAGAGAGTGCAGTGTTGGAGACTATACTGTGGAGTGGCATGGAGTGGTGTGGAGTGCACTGGCATAGAGTGGAGTGGGGTAGAGTAGAGTGGCGGAGAGGGCAAGGGTGTTGAGTGCAGTGACACAGAGTAGAACAGAGTGGTGTACATTGTAGTGCCATAGTGTATAGAGGAATAGCGTGATTTGTTGCAGAGTAGATTGGTGTCGAGTGCATAGGTTTTGAGTAAAGTGGAGTAGAGGGCATTTGGCATTGAATGCAGTGTTGCAGAGTCAGGTGGCATAGAGTGGAGTGGCCAGAGTGGTGTAGAGTGTAGTGGTGTAGATTCCTGTGGTGTATAGTAGAGCAGTGTGAGGTAGAGTGCATTGGCGTAGAGTTAGAGTGGAGTGCTGAGTACAGTGGGGTAACGTGGAGTATGCACACTGTGGTAACATACTGCCGTTACATACAACACACCTTCGATTTAAATGACTCTTACACTTGCACTCACGTACCATTTTACTGATAAAAGTACACCGCACATGAACTGTAACGTGTGGAAATGTCTTCACCCACTGTATTTATTTCATGGTCAGCACAGTTCGTTTGCAGACAATTCCATGTTGCTGTGTGCTAGGAAAAGGACTAACATCTGTACAGCCTTCCTACAGCAGCCCCCACGAGCCAGCATGTTCGTCACATTAATCATCTCACATTGAAGTCAGAAATGTAAAAATAAACATCAGACTCCCTGGAAGACACAGCCTCACGTGATCTCGAGCTGGACTGCCTGAAGCAAATAAAGCCATCAAATAGCCAGAAATGATGAGTTATGAACCACAAAGCCAATGGTAAGCAACAGACAGAAAGCATTCCTAGGTCAGCTTTCTGAATTTCCCAGAGACATCTTTAACAAACCAGGCAGCTGCGCTGTCTTTAGGCAGTGACCTAATGACGGAGGCTGCTCTCATGTTCTTCATGGGAAAGCCCCCGCTATTTGCACACAGCGGTGGTGGGCAAACCACTCACTCATACGGAATTACACTCCAGATTTCTAAATACAGATTGTTTTTTCTAGTCGCATATGAATTAACTTATTTTGTACTATTGTTTAAATTGTCAAACCAGAAATTAAACTCATTGCACTAAACATGACACATTAACTTCTTAAAATATATGTATTTGTGCTCTTCTGTTTAACGCAAAATTCTACCATAAAGGGTGTGGCCCCCTTGATTACAGACTGCTTTATTTTCTACAGAACCCGGTCAAAATCCTGGAATGAAATGTCAGCAAGACACTAGCGCAGAGTCTGAAAAACAATGGCTTCCTGGAGGAAGAGCACTTTGCGTTCAGGCCAAACCCCTGACCACGGCGATGGATGGGTGAAGGGGGCGAGATGAGGCGGGTACTCAGCGGTGCTGATTCTTCTTGACCTCTCGGCCGCATTCGATACATTCTGTCATACCACACTTCCAGCTCGGCTGGAGTCCATTGGGATGGGTGGATGGTCCTGCATTAGTTCCGTTCATATCTTATAGACGGATATCAAGCGGTCGCTCTCTCTCTGTTTCGCTGCCAGGTCAGAGCTATCTAATATGGAGTGCCACAGGGCTCCGCCATGACCCCGATTTTGTTTATTGTCTATATGGCTCTCCTGATTAGACTCATTACCTCATATAAGCTGATGTTGGCCAACTATGAGAGCGATACACAAGGTATTCTTTCTTTGATAAGCGATCAGCACCTCAACATTTTTCATGACTGTATGAAGGATATCATACAGTGGCTCAGTCTGAACACCTCCAAATTTACTGGTGATAAGACTGAGCCACTTTGCTGCGCAGTCCAAAAGGTTTCAGTTGTACCTGCCGGTGCCTCGTTAGTCCTTTATAGCTTTCGTAGTCCGTAGTGTCATTCTTAGTCACGTGGACTATTGTAACGTCCTTCTGTTGGATGCATCAGAGTACCTATTGCATCTCCTGTCAAGGGTTCAGGGCATTGCAACTAAACTATCCCTCAGCTGATCTGGGTGAGCGTGCAGCACCCTGGGTCTTTAAGGACCTACATTGGCCACCACTCAAGCAAAGAATCTGGTTTAAATCTCTCTGCATTGCGTTCAAAGCTTGTCAGGGGCTGGTCCAGCCTTTTTTGCACAGGAGGCTCAAACGATATGGTCCTTACAGAGCTCTCTGTTCTGCATCAGCCCATCTGCTATGCACCACCAGGTTTAGGAAATCCAGGGAAGGTGGCCGGACCTTTATGGTCATCGCAGCCAAGCATTGGATCTCACTTCCTCTTTCATTGAGATCTGTGACCGACTTGTTACAATTTGGGAGGGCGTTCAAGACCGGCTTCTTACCCAAGTAATCGGTGGAGTCTTGGTTCCCAATTTTTCTTAGGTGAATCCCTCTGTTTTTCTTTTAGTGCCTTCGATCCTACTGTCCCTCTCTTTTCTCTGTTATTTGGCCAGCACCGGGCTACCCTTTGGGTGGCAGAGCACTTTATAAACTTTATAAATGAATAATTAATAATAAAATAAGTAAATGGCTGGAGCCAAGCTAGAGCGGTGATGGCCTCCTACAGGCAGGGCTGAGGTGTGAGTTTGAATACCTCTCTCCTGTGGCAGGTGATGGCTTCATTGGTCATAATAACGATCTGTTGTGTTTTCTGCCCACACGTGAATGGTAAAGTGCTCATCTGCTCGTAGTGACCCAGTTGTTTCCTCAGTTAAGAGCTGAAACGTGTCCTTCATGTGAACAATGTAAATCACCTTAATGAACCGAGCGCTGCTAGAACGTTTGATGTCTGTGCTCAGAAATGTAAAGTCCCCTTGCTGCTGAAACCTGGAAGGGGTTCATCATTCTGAGAGGTATGATTTCCTCATGAAAGTGGGACCGCCATATGGATGTCTTATTTGGTGAGCTGGGATGTCCTCAAGAAGGAGGGGCTTGAAAGGGCTGCATCATCCTGGGATCTGTGATGTACTCATAAAGGGGGATCTCAAAGGGATGTCTCATTTGGACAGAAGTGATGTCCTGAAGAAGGAAGGGCCTAAAAGGGGTTCATCATTCTGAGAGCTGGGATGTCCTCATGAAGGTGTGCCTGATAAGAATGCATCATTCCTAGAGATATGATATCCTCATGAAGAGGTGGCATGAAAGGAATGCGTGGATTTGGTGGAGAGGATTTAATGTCTTATCGAAGGAGGGTCCTGGAAGGGGATGCAGCATTCAGAGAGATGTGCTGTGCTGATGAAGGGGGCATCATTCAGAGATATGTGCTATGAAGGAAATGACCCGATTAGGGCCACCCGGGTCACTTGCGACCACCTCTCAGCCTTCCATACAAATGAAGAGTCAGTCAGACAGTAGAGAACACAAACCAAAGTTATTTATCAGTATACACTCAAGTGGAGTCCGGTCTGACCAGCCTCCTCAGAGGGACTGACTTTAGACAACATGGTGAAGTATAAAGTACATTTCCAATATCCCTGAAGACACGCCCAGACAGGAATTTATCAGTCTGGGAGCTGGTGAACAAAGGAGGTACAGAAGGATGAGCTTCGATCCTGGGACCGGGCACACGTTATCTTGCATTCAAGGTTACTCTGTCTGCCCACGCCAGTCTGAGCTGTGGGAGCAGCCCTATCTAGACAGAAAGGTATGCAGTGATATAGGCACTTTATTTATTAGCACAGCAAACTCAACCTTGAAGAAGTACACGTACAGAGGCACATCGACAGCTGCTTTTCGATGAGGCAGACACCAGATGAGACAGACGATAATTTCGATCATTACCCAAAATGGCGGCTAATACAAAATAGTGCCGCAAATGCAAACTTAAATTGTACAATGCTAGAAATGGTCGACCAAATGCATTTTCATTCCAACATGCTGTCCTGATGGCGGGGGGCATCAGTCCGAGAGATGTGCTGTCATGATGACGGGGGGCATCAGTCCGAGAGATGTGCTGTCCTGTTGAAGGGGGCGTCATTCAGTGAGATGTGTTGCCCTGATGAAGGGGGCGTCATTCAGAAACATTTAAAGTCCTTATGTCTGTGGGACCTGAAAGATGTTTTCCAAACGCCTGTCAGCCTGTGTACACTGCAGGCGCGCTTTATTCTGAGTGACGGGATGTCCTTGTAAACACGAAGCCTGAAGAAAGTTTTTTTTGACAAACAGTATATCCCTTTCAGGCGTACAGGTTTGTTTTATTCTGAATTACAGAAAAATATCTCACAGCTGAAGCAGTTTCTTCCTTCTGGAGAGGTTTTGATCTGACTGGTATTTTTGTCTCTGCCACGTGAGCTCTGAAGGGTTATTTAATTCTGTCAATATAAGGTCACTCTGCAGGGAGACCTTGCATTGATTGTTTTCTTTTCAGTGAAATTAAGTTCTCCAGCGGGTGAAACCCTAAGTGGTCGCCTTACTTGCGCAGTAAGGTTTTGATATTTGGCACGGTGTGGAGTAATATTGTCTGTGAGACCGGAGGGATTCCTTTATTCCCTATAATTATATGTCCTGATGACACCTGAATAGCTGGTGTTTTATTTTCACCTCTAAGATGAGTAAGATGCACTGTCATAGGTCAGACCTCGAGAGGGCGTCTTTTCAGGGCTGCACAATTTTCTCCTCCGTGTGAGGGTGGGTTCAGGCTGCTTGAAATTATAGTATGTTTTTGTGTGCGATAAATACCTAAAAAATAGATGCCCTTTACAGAAGAGAAATTCGTTTTTCGCTCCCAGTGCGAGAATTCACAGTAATATCTTGCAGAAACGTGTTGATGGAACGCAACAGCTGTGTATATGTGTGTGCAGTGGAGGAAAGCACATTTCGTGAGATTAGAAGAGATGAAATGCGAGAGTCTGCTTTCTCCCGATATGAAAAAGAAAACTCCCCAGCCCTCACACGTATAACACACTACAATGATAGGAAAAGACTAGTCTAGCGTTAGCATGTTTTGGGCAGTGGCGTAGCGTGGCGGGGAACACAGGGGCAGTTGCCCCGGAGCAAAATTCTTAGGGGCATTCTTAGGTGCTTAAACTTTTAATAAAAAAGTGGAAGGATAAGTAACATTGATGCACCAAAATTGAACGGCAGCAGGGTCCCCGCAATCATGTTTGCGGATGACACCCTGCTGCTGTCCAAATCACCTATGAGGCTACAGAGGGTGCTGGGCGGATTTCTAGGTTTTTGCAATGAAAGGGGGCTTGAAATCAACCCTGCAAAGACCAAATTTATGATTCTTAACCCAAAGGCCAATAATCGCCCAAATCCCCGCCTGGGCACAGCATATCTGATAAGTAACATTGATGCACCAAAATTGAACGGCAGCAGGGTCCCCGCAATCATGTTTGCGGATGACACCCTGCTGCGGTCAAAATCACCTATGAGGCTACAGAGGGTGCTGGACGGATTTCTAGGTTTTTGCAATGAAAGGGGGCTTGAAATCAACCCTGCAAAGACCAAATTCATGATTCTTAACCCAAAGGCCAATAATCGCCCAAATCCCCGCCTGGGCACAGCATATCTGGAAAGGGTACATACAATAGAATATCTTGGGATAACCCTAAACCAGAATTTAACATGGTCGGCCCACATAACAAAAGCTAGTATGAAACTATCGCAGAGGGCGGGAGGTATCACGAGAATCGCTAGGAAATCCCCACTTCGCCCGCTGGCACCTGCCATTCAGATTTATAAAGCCCAGGCTCGGGGGGGAATCATCTATGGAGGTGAGCTGTGGGGCCACACCTCGACAAACACCATTAAACCATAGAAAATAAATTTATCATACAGCTGGTTGCCCTCCCCCCAAGTACTCCACTTCTCCCATTGAGACTGGACTTGGCTTTGAGACCCATTACAGAAGAACTGGGCCTCAAACCTTTGATCTACTGGCGTCGCCTCTGGAGCAGCCAGGATCTTGCCAACTACAGAGCGGAGCTGCAGGAATTTCTCATGTTACCCAATGCCACCAAAATTCCTTGGCTAAAGTATATAAGGAGAATGTGTGTGACTCTTGGAGTGCCTGACTTATGGTAGGATCCGAAAAGTGCATGCACGAGGATGTCCAGAAAAGCATTGTCAACCTTGTTCTACAACCACATGCTTCAAAAAACATTGGATACCACTCGGGAGGGGTCCTTAACAGATCTCTTCATTAAAATCAAAGACTCGTACAGCTATGAATGTGTGTTGGATGGCATGACACCGGTGTTTACAAGGAAGATCTTCCTGCAATGGAGATATGGGTCCCTCCCCCTAAGATCCTTTACAAAGGCTTGGGTAGGTGGATCGGAGACAGGGGCGTGCCCGGCATGTGCTCACAAATCGGAGAATGACTTGCATGTAGTCCTGTTCTGTGGAGCCTATACTAGAATTAGGAGATATTGGCTGGTTCCTCACCTAAAAAACTTGGGCTTCAGAACATATGCTCCGGCCTATAGAGTACTAAAGTCGGATCTATCTCCGCCAACAGTGTTTGCTATGGCAACATTTCTGACTGCAATGTGGCGGGCACGCGCTCGAATAATTAAGGACACCACAACACTGTGAACACCTCTTCTACTTCCCTTGTACTTGGGTCAACCCATTTTTCAGAACTGCACTGTAATAAGTATATTCGTATACTGTTTCCATTGGGTTTTATATGCATTTTAATGATTATTTTATCTTGTGTATATCTTTTATGATCTTTTATGATCGAAATAAAGATTTGAAATTGAAATTGGAAGGATAATTGCCTTGCCCCCGACGTTGGCAACCACGTAGTGCCACAGGTGGACACTATATTAAACACAATCACTGCAGCTCTTGCAGTAGCAGGCCTTCCCATGGCTAGAAGAGGCCAGCAGCTGCAGCAACAGCCTCTAAGAGCAGACCACATCACAACAGAGAGATCACCCCTCCAGACTTCGCTAATAGAAAGAGAAAACGTGTTTATCTACAAGGCCGATTCAAGAATCTCGGCTAAGCCTTTTTTGCAGTTGCAAAACCTGTGATCTAGAAAGTCACAGAATTTGTGACTTGAAAAAGGGAGGTCACGAACTACAAGAGACACCTGGGGCAGAAATTGGTTTCCGAATCACACAATAGTCTTTGCAATTGTTTGTGAACTGGACACAGGAGAGGGAGTGGACAGAGGTACCCCTCCCCCTTCCGAGTTGCAATGGGACCCATGGTTTTTGGCCACATTCCTGGTCAAAGCAAGTGGGAGCCATTACCAAAGTGGAAGAGTCCATTTTGTAAATGCCAGCTGCAGTCCAGCATGCTCCCCCAGGGTCATACTGACTGCAGCCCTGGGAGATTTAACAGATCTCAGCAGTATGTGATCACAAACCTAAGGTCGGGGTCTGCTGGCCCTCGCAGGCGGGCCATCCATGAACCCAGAGCCATTCGCAGGAAGTCACAAAATGGATCCTCCCTCATATGTATCACTATGGGAAGAGTTTTTGCCACTGTCTGCCTGCGAATGGCAGTTTTACAAATATGACTACTCGGTACGTCAGTCGCAGAGCGCAGCTGCGTTGGCTTCACCAAGTAGCCGGCGTGTAAAAAATCATCAACTGCTTTGTGGTGAAACCGTAGTATATCATGCCCCAAATCACTTGGGTTGGTCTATATCACGCAAGAACCTCACAAGCAGCAGGACCAGGGATATGAGTCATACGTTGAAAAGATACGAACATGCAAGGGTTCTTCTGGGTGCTTTGCCCTTTTCCATCCTAATAGATTGTTAAATTGATGGCTTTATTCGAGACAGTCTAATGATGATGCTCTAAGAGCAGCGGATGCATTTATTGGCACTGAGAATAGTGATAGACCTTTGCACGGTTCTACAGAAGTTCTCACTTCAGCCTGCACTGATGCGCCTCTCTAAAGTGACTATAGAAACCCCGTTCAGCCCACAAACACCAGCAATCGCTCAGGGTATCATTCCAACTCATCCTTTTTTACCCATCATGCCACTTCACCACCTAGGGCTTGCATCAAAGAACCTTTGCTTTCCCTCGCAACTCACCTAAGTAAGTCCTTTACCTGGGTAGAAATGGGTGATGGTGATTTACCTACCTGAGAGCAGATATGTTAAATGAGATTATACATCTGCACATACTTAGGTTGATCAATTTGAAAAGACGAATACTATGTATTGTTTGAATTGCAATGTTACACCATTAGGGTGTTTTACACACGGTTTTCTTTAGTTTAAAATATGTTTAGATGATTTGAAATGGATTAACATGTGTAGAATGGACTGGTAATGTTTTTATATTGTATCTACACAGGGGGTTTCCTCTGCATTCTTTTTTTGTCCTGATGATGGTCTTATTGACTTCTGCAACAAAGACCGAAACGTCGACCCTTCACATCGTCTCCTAAGGACATTTGTGTTTTCAAGAGCTTATTTTCACCAGTAGTTGGTTTCAGTTGCTCTTCCCTCAATGATTGGAGACTATATTTTGTTATTAATTAATTTGTTGATTCTACCATATATCTGTTCATGGCATTTCTGTGAGTGATCATATCACATGTCAGTTCCCCTTTAATTGATTCTTGAAATATAAAATAATCTATATTTTCATATATACTAGGATTTCCGTGTGTTCTTTTCTCTTTGCTCAGTTGAATGTCAAATCTTTACAGATGTCTTGTTGACACGCCTGAGTAAGATTGATTACAACATACTCCAAGACTAATGCTTATGAATAAATGAAACTACTGAATCAACTTAATCCCTTGTAGACATCCTCTACCTTACATACTCCAGATAGAGGCCCGCCCTCTGCAAATCAGTAGCTAACCTTCTACTCATGGGAAGAGTCCACCGTGAACTGACAGGCGAGTCTTCCTCCATAAGGGACCACACACAACGGCAGAACGGCTTCAACCTCATGTCATCAGTGAGATAAAGCTTGGATTTTGTGGCACAGTGAGAGGGGACCCTTCTTCCCTTCACTTGGCCACTAACAACATTACATCAAACACACAAAAAGCGATGGGAGATATATTCGAAATTTCTAGCACCGGAACGGCTCGTAGTAGTCTTCCACCCCACATTTTCTTGAACTTTGCAGCCTGATGATTTGTGGCATAGCGTTCCAGCATCGAAAGCTACTACAAAAGATGTACAGTGCTGAAAGCAGTAACGCAGAAGTGTTATGCGGCAAAATAAGTTTAACACCTTGGATGCTGATGACGGAACCGCTCCGTCATCAGATGCGGGTGCGCTGTGCTGATGACGGAGCGGTTCCGTCATGGCCCGCTCGGAACGCCTGTGCGGCGCGAATTCCGCATCTGCGCTGGACGTTCCATTGAGTGGGGCGGGCCATGACGGAACCGCTCCGTCATGATCAGCTCAACCGAGGCTGGTGACGGAGCGATTCCGTCACCAGCATGCGGCCGCCGTGCGGCCGCCCCGCCCCCTTAGCACTGCGGCGGAATAGCCGCCTCAGTGAAGGGGTTAATAGTTTGTGCAAAAACAAAGACAGTGAGAACTAAATGACACTGAAGAAAACATTGATTTGATGCTTGATGCTTTGAAAAAACAGGAATCTGGAGAGCACCTCACCTGCAGCTGCCGCCGTAACACACACAAACCTTTTTAGCTCCACTGCAGTCATTAGTTACCCATAAGAGGGTCTATGCTCCATGTACAGACCCAACATCCAAGATTGAGGCGGGAGACTCGCAATTTTTAAAGCCGACCATGCGTTAATTAGGCTTTTTCCTTACTGAAATTGTCCCCACTTCAGTGCATGAGACAGACTAAGCACCTAGCTATAGGTGTCTTGTCGCCCGCGGTACGAGCGCGCGGCACAACAGTCAGTTTATATCTGGCAGTGGGCACCGCACATTGTTCTGCCGGACCCCGCGACCCTTATGTGACTATGGCCTCCAGCGACTCGACCCAGACTGCGCCTGCCGCGGAGTGGTGCTACTTCAAGTTTCGCAGACAGCCTGCAGGAGACATCGCGTCCTGAACTGTGGCCACTGCCTGCAGCCTGGCCCGTGCAAGGGGAGTCATCTCGGCGGGCTGCTGGCATCTACAAAAGTCACAGGTGAATCACCAGGGTGCAACTAGCCTTGAGTCGGGTATGTTGATAGTAAACCCAGCCCACCCATATGCATAGCAGACATGGTGTTAAAACGGCCTAAGAACGGCGGCCATAACGCAGGCTGTGCTCACCGAGGGCCTGCTAAAACTATTCCCGCAAAGTGGCATTTAAATAAACAAAGCGCACTTATGAATGCTTTTTCCTGTGCAGCCATGCCCATCACTGGCAGGCCCTGGATAGACTGCGCTGGAAACTGAGAAAGTGTGGCGCAGCGAGTGGTCGAAGTGGGGAAAAAAAATCAGGGGAACTGTGAGTGGAGAATCAGGGGGCGGGAATAACCGAACAGTGGATCAGTGGGCAGAGTCAGGGGTGTGGCTAGAAATAGCAAAACATTCCAATTTTTTGTACGTTTAGCATTTCACTGACCAGTTACAGCTTATAACGTTATTTAATTCAAACAATGGATAAACATGTTTATTTTAGGTTTAATTCAGGAAAAAGCAAACACTCATAGAGAATGCAGGTTTATGTAAAGCGTGCAACATATGCAAATCAGTCTTGATCCTGCACCCAATGGGAGCAGTCCAGCCCAAACTGCCAGGCCAGGTCCTCCCTGTACTGGAAACAAGCATCTTAGGAATGGCTTCGGGCTTTCAGCCCTCATCAGCCAGGATAGCTTTATTCCAGTGGCATAAAGAGCGCGAGACCCACGCCTGGGCATACCCGTACCACTTGGGGTGACAAAATCAAAAAGAACAACTGATGGACAGAATGCAGAACAATGTCATACATTCACCCCAGTACAGAGATCTGGGCCTAAATCCATTGTTTTTTGCTCACCATGCCATTCCAGTTTCGACCCAGCCATATGCAAATCAGTCTTGATCCTGCACCCAATGGGACTAGTCCAGCCCAAACTGCCAGGTCATATGTATTCAAGTGTTCTTTCATTCGAGAAGTGAACACAAAGCAGTACCCACTGAACTATGCACATAAAATATTGCTCTTTGATATGCATGGTACACGTTCTTTGCAGCAGGCATATTACCCCTCGGCGCTACCTTAGATTAGTAAAACAGCCACTAGACAAAACACACTCCCATCTCTCTCCAGCAGGTACATTGATTACCAAAGTTATCTTGGCACTTGTACTGTTGACCAAAACCTGCTGAATATACAAAGAACTTTGCTGTGTTTTTAAAATTCCTGCACTTGTACAAAACCGGTCCCCCCAAACTAAACTGGCCCCTAACCTTCCAGTAGCCCTAGGAAACGTCTGATGCCTGGAGCGGCCAGTCCGGCATAGTTACCTTTTTCAATGCAATACTGCAGATATGTATACTTATTAGATATAAACGTCATGGATCACTGTTAGTGTAAGATACAGATTCTTCCTGAATATCCTTTGAATTGGGTTCCTGCCTGAATGACACACATGAGCATGTTTGGTACACAAAAGAAGGTATCTGGGCAAACCTCTGACGTAAGCATATTAATGTTATTCATAAGGACCCTCACACAGGACCACTTACCCTTTTGATCTTCCTGTACAATTCCTGCCTGTGCTTAACTATGCATAATCTTTTGGCAGATGTTTTAAAGTTTGCACCTTTAACATAATCTTTCTAACAAGCAATATAATGTTTTTTAACTTCTAGCCAATTTTGTAAATGTTATAGGGCCATGCCGAACAGAACAGAAGTAAAGGCAGAATGCATTCATGGCATCTGCAGTCCTGTGACTTTGAGTTGAAGAGAAGTTGTATTGTGCAGAGATGGGTTTGGGTTCAGACCGGGGAAACTCCCAGCCGAACCCTTACTGAGGCAGAGGTTCCTGTGTTGTGCCAGAGGCTAAGCTCTCCTCTTGCTGGTTCAGAGACATGCTTTCCATAAGTGGATTGGAAGCAGCGTGACCCAGGCGGTGCTTTGTCAAGGCAGAGGATCACACAGCTCTTTAGAATAGGAGCCATGTGTTCTGCCTCTTCATGGCCTTTCTACTAGTCCCAGATTTGGCGGCGCTGTCTAATGCCAAGTCTCTTGTGTTATTCAATGTGTTTCCAGTTTAGGGCGCACAGGTACTCAGTTCAGTGTAGTCAGTTTGTTAAAATAAACTAGTTTGTGTGCCTGTAGATAGAAGGGAAGGGGAAGGAGGTTGTGGGCACTCCAGACTAGGGTGGCCAACTGGCATGAGTGCAAATTCAGGATGGTGAGTGTAAGAGTTCAGGACAAGGGGTCAAAATTCAGGACAAAAATTTGGGGCAACAGGTATGCTTTGCAGACATATCAGTAGATGTCATACAATAGTATATAAATTAATAGGCAAGGAACATAAGTACAAGTCACTTCTCCTGCCCTGTCACTTTCTCCTGCTCGGTCACTTCTCCCACCCTGTCACCGCCGCTGTTCCCTGGTGGTGGTGCGGCAGTCAGGGGCTCTCCAATATGCTGGTGGTGCTGCTGTGGCAGTGACATGCATATTACGAATTTCAGGACCGCCAGCGGTGTCATAGAGGTCTTTACTCCAAGAAAACGCTGGTGCCCTGAACCAAAGGGGGACCTACCTTATTGCCCATGTGCATGAGAATGCATGCAGGGAGACACAGCATGTGCCCCCCTGTGTGCATGCACCCCAGTTCTTGCATGGCATGGACTTTAAATTCCATGCGGTACTAGAACTGTTTTTGGCATGCCCATTAAAAAAATATATTGAAGTGGGAAGAATCCCCAGGGGTTTAAGGATCATGATAACCCCCAGCTATGAGCATCCACACCCAAATTTAATTAAAGAATTGGTGGAACCCAACAACCAAAGCTCTCACAACATGATGAAGATACTTATTTAGTATGCTGGAATTGAAAGGAAAATGCTACTTGAACAGATAAAGGGATTCAATCAATGAAGAAAGAAGATAATGAAGAAAAAATAAACAAATTTAAAGAGGACATGAAAGTGCGGGTGAAAAAACATGAAGGAGGAGTTAAACAAAGGAAGTCGCATTAATTAGTGAGAGACAAGCTAGATTACCAAAGAGGACAGATCTTCAAATTTGCAAGACGGTTTGAGACAGTGCGAAGACAACGGTGCAATGAAATAAATCAGATAAGGAAGGAAGCCTCACAAAGCGATTTAATTTCAGATACAGGGTCAGAATGGGAATCAGACAGGCTGGGTATCGGAGGAAATGAAAAGACAGGTACATCCCTGCAAGAGGAGTTTCGATTTTTATGCAGGGATCGGAGGACAAATGACAAACCCCAGAAACAAGAATACCAACAAAAAAAGAAGCAGGAAACTCAGATGAGGGGGCCAATGGAAATGGAATGGAAAACAAAGGAAGATCAACAGGCAGCACAAAAATAATTCAACGACAGAAAACTGTAATTAATCTTAATAATGTTTCACTTACTAAGACAGATGAATACATCCTAGTTGTTGGACTTTCTTTTTGTCCAGTCTCGGGTTATGACTATGCCCAAGCAGGATAGTCTTGTTTACATTTATACGTAAATTAAGACTAAAAAAGTTTTTCTATAATAGATCATACCTGAGATTGACAAGAACAAATGAGACTGGCAATCATGAAATATAACAAGTTGCCAATGTGGATTGTCTAACAGAGTTGGTGACTCTTGAAGGAATAGAGACTGATCCTGCATTGGGTAACACCCAAATACTTAATCTGGCTGGCATTTTAACATAAACAAAGGGTGAATACGAAATTTAAGGCAAAATCGAAATTCATCCCACCTAGTATACATGATAGTGTTGAAGTGTTCTCGTTCTTAGTGGCAGTACAGTTATAACAAATGCAATATGTTAATGAAAACAAAATAAGCAAAATGTTTAAGCGCAATGAAAAATTCAGACAAATGCTGAAAAAGTGGAGTGAGAATGCGAGTTGTGTGGTTTGAGGATCAGATGAAGGGGGCAATGTTGTCATATGGGATTACAAATGTACATAGATGAAGCCTCTCGCAGTTAAATGACACTGAATGCTATGCCAGAATCGCCCTTGTTTTGGTTGCAATCACAGTTGAGTGTACATTGGTATATTTGTTGCACACCGAGCCATGGCCTGCACCCAGATACCAGAGACACCTCATGCAGATCTCACTGGCATATGCTAACGGCAGGCATCGGGCGGGCGCATTGTAATTCCAAAGGGGATAATCAGCCTCAATCGGAATGACAACGGGCCCGCCCTCGGTCTGTGCGAGCTCAGGGAGGGGCTGCTGCAGCCTCTGGAGTTAACAGAGAATGCGAGCAGCCCCTAGAAGCTGGAAAAAACGTTACTGTTTTAAGTAGGACTATTCTTGCCGTCCCGGGATGCTTTTTTAAAAGAAAGAAGTAGGGGAACGGACTGAAAACATTTTTAGAAGTAGTGGCACGCCGTGCCCTTCCGTCCCCGCCCACTTCTACCGCTGGGCGCAGCCCAGGATGGAGATATGAAATAATTTAATTGAAATATTACCTACTCATTTCCTCAGTCAACGCCAGCCCCCAGACAGGTTGATTTTGATAAATGTTGTCCAGTTGTTGACTGAACAGGGGCATGTGGTGAACGGGTGTTCAATCATGTGACACAGTTAAAGTGCACCGTCACCAGGGTCACCGTCATTGCCCGGGCGAGAGTGAGCTGAGACTTAGCGCTACCCAGTGGAACTTACGTTAGGCCTCAGTGCAGCGCCTAGGAGACACAGGCAGCAGCCCCTCTCTGCTGACACAGACCAAAGCCTACATGCAACATCCATGACGGAGCACCGTACCATCTGAGGCCAGTGCTGAAAGGCCAGGCCCGACCTCTCTCCTGCAATAACCAGCAAAGCAACGCTGATGGACGCTAGCCCCACCTCAACCTGCCCGAGTCCTGCTTGGCACAGGTGAGCTGAACACTGCGGCTGTGAATGGGGTTAAGGTGGACTGGGAGGGGACAGGTTGGCGTTGGTGGATATGAATGGAGTTAGTTCTAATGAATGCACTGGGTGGGGCAGTGGTTCATATTTAGAAGGGGTAGTGCCAGGCTGATTTTACTCTCAAGAAAGTGTCACTCATAGTCATTGAAATGTCACTCACACTTGCACTGACATTTTGAAAATGTCACACAAATAGGGATCCGAAACGTTGGCAGCTATATGCTTCACAAGCACAGGTGAAGTGGAGCTTCTAAAGTTGTTTACCAACCTCCCCCCCTCCTCCCCCCAACCCTTTGCTCCCCCGCCCTACTACCCCGTTCTCCTCTGGGCTCTGATGGCGCAGCCGCAAAGGCGCCAATACGCGCACAGCGTGCGCCACTTGCTCGGCCAGGCCCGCCCCGACGCAGCGGCCGCCTTTCCATCTCTGCTGAAGGCGCTTTCACAGCGGCCCGGAGTAATCCCGTCATTATTTGGATTTTCTGTGCCCAGAAGCTGCCGCCTCCTTGAGACGTCGCCCTCCCTCCTGGGCGTCTTTGTCCAAGGGCACAACCGCCTCTCCGGCTAAAACGGCCCCAGCGGGAGAGCTTTGCGCGCAAATGCGCCAGAGAGGCCGCGCTCGCCTAAGTGCCCTTTTCAAGAGGCGCCCCCGCGGACTGCATTCACTGCCCCCTCAGGCCGAGAGAAGCAAGGTTAACACAGAAGGTTTGTCCTTAAGCCAGGCGGGGAATGGTTTCTGAAAAGAAGGCCTGGCGCGTTTGGCTTTAGGCGCCATTATCCTTTCACATACTGCCAGGGGGAGTATACACATGGCGCCTTGAAGAAAGAAAGACAAATGCACACAGTGATAGACATCACACCATCCTGGTTCAGTATACAACCAGCTCCTTTAGCAAGACACGTGCACGGTGACAGACCTGACACTGCACACTGATACTGACGTCAGACAGGGAGTAGGTTAACCAATCCTTGCAACCAAACAAACATACGGGTGTGCTTCTTAACCTTGGACTATGTTTCCAAGTGCACCCCTTACTTTAAATGTGAAATGTAATCATCGGCTCGCTCTGGCTGGTTCCTAATAATTATAACGGTTTTAACCAGTTTTAACACAAAGCACAGATGGGGTAGCGTGGTGGGTGAATGCATTGGCTGCAGTGAGGTCGATGGAAAGAGCGGCACGCAGTCACTAATTACAATGGGGTATTGATCCTGTATCGAGAGCCGGCTCCGTCGGGTGCTCCACATGGGCTTACGGATCGGGCGCAAACTCTGGCCAATGCAAGAGGAAGCCCTCTCAATGCGCGCCCGGTGAAATGTGGCGCAAATGAGAAGTGTGCGCAATTCTACCTTGCACCCCTCCCCCCTCACCTTCCAGGGCCCTTGCGAAGGGGTGTAACGCAGCACAGAAGGTGCCCGGTAAATACTGCTTCCTGGAGCTATGATAATTAGCAGGTGCGCGATTTGCATCAGTTATTTGCATTTGAATTGTAATCAGGGCCCCGTGATGGGCATTTGTGAGGCTTCAGTGAAGGCCTGTCTTCTAGAGCAGGGGTGAAGTTCAGGTCATGACTGCTGACTCAACTATCCTGATGGTATCTCAAAGACCATTACACAGTGCTTTAAGTGTGCCGGGTCTCGCCGGTGCTCAGACCCGGAAGTATTTATAAACAGAAATCGAAGCGAGTTCTTGTCTGCCCTATATGGATGTCCAGAGCATAAACTGCGAAAACATTGATCGATTTCTGAACGAATGTAAATGTCATCCGTCAATTGGTTCCTGTATATTTTCACGTCCTAAGTATTCACGTGGGTGCAACTCAGTTTCAAGTGTGCACGATACAGAAATAGTATACTACACACACATGCACACACAAAATACAGAACACAACTTCCTGGAAATAGCTACCACTTTGTTCATCCCACGTATAGCCGTGCCACAAAAATTAATAATTGCACCTCCTGCCAGTTACTGTTAGAAATGTCAGAAGCGTCGTATGAAGCATATGTACAACTATTTCTTATTTTTACCTGTTGGTACAGCCTTACAAACAGTGCCCAGTGTGTCTGCCAGTTTTTGCAGTATTATCCTTCTACCTGTGTTTGGTACTCGTTTGTAACATGCACATGCCACTTTTCTCTTGTATCACACTGTTTGCTACCTCTTACATTTTGTTTGCTTTAGATACTAGCACAAGTGCCACCATTGCCTACGTAACGTTTGTTCTTGTGTTTGAGTGTCATACCTCTACGTGTACTTTGTACGCTTTTGTAACCTGCACACATGTCACTTTTTCCTCCTGTAATGCACCGTTTGCCACCTCTTGCATTTTGTTTGCTCACAATTATCACTTTCGCCTCCTGTAGCTTAATGTTTGCTTTTGTAATTTGTTCACTTGTAATGTTCTCCTCGTGTATCAGTTTAGTACCTATTGTGAAGCGCTCTGACACCTTCGGGTAAAGTCTGCGCTATATAAAAATACATAAATAAATAAAAAACATGTCATGTAGAAAGTCCTCTTGTTGAGGCTTTGAGCAGATCGCGGCTGCAGCGCCATGTATACCGGTGAGTGACTTTGGAGTCCACAGACATTATTTTGCGTTTCCAGATCCAGACGGTTGTCTGTGGGGATATTACCAAGGCGAGTAATTTGCAGCTAGTAGTATCCTTTAAAAAACTGGATCGTGCCTTAAATGTCAGTGTTTGCTCGCACATGCATATTACAAGGTGCACTGATATATTACATAATCAAATCTTGATATTGTTTTTGCATTGACCTGAAGTGTTCCTCAGCCTGAACATGTATCTATGTTTCATGAATCTTGTAGATCTAGAAGCCATTTTATTTGGGGTAGTGCATCTGGGCATTTCTGCCTCTCACTGAGCGTTTTAGAAGGAGTGAGCGACCCGGAATACCCTTGAGGGCTTGGGTAATACAATGGAAAGGGTAAATTTGCCTTCAAGGGATTTATTCACAATATATTTTGTTTGATTAAGGTTATTTCTGAAAAGGATCAATCACTTATCCTTATAATGAATCCATCAACAATTTTGTAATTCAACACGAGCAATATATCAACATATAACATGTAAACATGAAGACAAAGACACAAGGTGTATACGAAAAATATGATTTTATCAAATAGCTTAATCAAAGAAATCAGCTACATGTACAGATCAGTAAGTGAATAAAATTAGGGCTGTAGGTACACATATAAGTAAATTATCAAGTGACACAACAGAACCTAAATAAGACACCTATCCCAAAACATATTGAACCAAACAAAAGAAAGGGATAAACTACCCTTTCTTTTGTTTGGTTCAATATGTTTTGGGATAGGTGTCTTATTTAGGTTCTGTTGTGTCACTTGATAATTTACTTATATGTGTACCTACAGCCCTAATTTTATTCACTTACTGATCTGTACATGTAGCTGATTTCTTTGATTAAGCTATTTGATAAAATCATATTTTTCGTATACACCTTGTGTCTTTGTCTTCATGTTTACATGTTATATGTTGATATATTGCTCGTGTTGAATTACAAAATTGTTGATGGATTCATTATAAGGATAAGTGATTGATCCTTTTCAGAAATAACCTTAATCAAACAAAATATATTGTGAATAAATCCCTTGAAGGCAAATTTACCCTTTCCATTCTCACTGAGCGTGGCCTCACTTTCCATGTTGGGAAACAAAAGTGCGATTTGATAAAAAATAATAAATTCAGCAGTATGTTTATCTGTCTTTAGCTTAATTTCAAGGACTTTTCACATTCCCCCTCCCCCCCCATAGGATCGAGCCTCCTGCTTATTACCTGGTTGTGTTTAAGTGATAGTTTCTGTCACTGTTTTGCTCCAAGAACTTATATTGAGATAATAAGTATATGAACTGTCCAGAGTTGCATGTATTTTTGCATCATAAGCTCCAACTGGCTTTTTGAGTGAGAACTCTGGTTGGTTGAAATGACAATTGCGGCCTTATTATTGGCTGTGCCGCTTGCTGTTTTTGCGATGTTTGACTTTTGGGCCTCCTGACATGTGTTGTTTTATTTTAACAGTAGTTTGCATTGGACAACTGAAATGGATACTGGCGTTTCCCAACGTCCCATAAACAACCCCATGAGCGCTAGGTCTGCACATTTTTGGTGTACGCAGATCTTTGGATGAATTGGCATTTTTTTGTTAAAAAATGTCTACCTTTTGACCCATGACTGGCCACCAGTTGGGTATCTTGAACCTTTCCTAGCGCCAGTGATCCTAACATGTCCCTCGTAGCACAAATCGATGACGTAACAGCTTAGCTCAATAGGTGGTTTCAGCAAGTCACCTCTAATTTACCGTTCCCCTTCCAAGGATAATCTGTCACTGTTTCTACTGTGCTGCTGCACAATGTTCTTCCTCTTGGTCACCCCCTATACAATAATTTACGGATCCTCATTCAACCTTTCATCCTCCCTCGCGGCCTGAAGCCACTCCTTTCCCATGATTAGAGCATTCGATGAGCTCTACATCCAACCATGCCTCAGCCACTACTGACTCGTCTCCCATAATCGTCACCGCGTGGTCTTTGTCTGAGCAAGCTTGTCACAAAAAGCACAATAAATTGATTGTATTTTTTTTAAATATAAGTATTTTTACTGAACAGTTGTTGATCATAAAGAATGCGTGTTGGTAACTGTTAGAAATGGTGATTTCTGGTTGGCTAAGGCTTGCGCCAAAGCAAGGCAGAGACCACCATTCTACGTCAAGGCACAAGCACTTTACACTGGGACACAGCGAAAGTGCGCAGAAGCCAAAAACAACCAACACTAAGTCACAATTAAAAGCAAAAAGTTCAGGGGTGACCCTGCCAGAAGGGCCACGTCCAACAATAACAAGGAAACCTGCTCATAAATTCCTGCAACAGCAAATTACAAGTCTTGTGCAAGTGGCACAATCCAGTTAACAAATGATATCAAGAAAAAGACTTTAAAAAATCTTAGGTGCAGCATCCCGGTTGAATATAGGCTATAGCAGTGTCCATCTCAGCTATGAGTAACATATCGACACTACCACGGTCCTCAAATCATCTCTTCCACTGTGGTTACCACCATCACAAGAAAAATAATCACACATCCGGTGTGCAACAATCAGGAAAAGGTAGGGGGCAGAGAGGCAGGCTTCAGAATGATTGTGTCTTGACTGTGCTTAACATTGAACGCATATTTGTTGAGTTAACAAGCTAACTGTACTACACTTTTGATTCCACCACCCATGTGGATGATAACAAGATGCTTGTGATCTGTGCTAATCTTGAACTGTATGCCCCATAGACAGGTATGAAACGTCTGCACTGCCCAGACTATTTCAGTGACGGGGCATTTGATCGCGTGTCCCCTCAGCCAAACCATTCGTAACCCGACTTGACTCACATCGGTAGTCACTGTGGGTTCTAGCACCTCATCTACATCCTAAAATGCTGGTGCAACTTGTGAAACCATTCACCTCCTTCAGATGTTGGCCCCACACAAGCTCTACACCTTTCTCCATCAGCCTTCGCTGAGGCTAAACCTTCTCGGAATGGACTGAATTTCAATTACAATTCGCTTACTTCTCAGGAACAAAATCAATTCTTCCCTGTAGTAGGAGACGGTGTTACTATAAAGGCAATGGATGCGAGCCTCGTGCTCTCACTTCAATAACCCTGTCCAATCAACCTACTTAATTTCTCCCTTCATAAACATACATTTATCTTGATTGAGCATCAAAACACAAGAATCAATTCCTTGTAGCATATAATATTGTGTTACACTCTTGTGCATTAAATGCAAAAATAAGATCAACCTAGCGGATACGTACAGCACTCCATCCTTTGAACAACATTCAGTAGTACTGCTGAAGCTACACTTAGCCTGAAGGACATGTGACACAAATGGACTGCCTTTTCATGTGAAACAAAAGCATGGAGTGGGTTGAAAACATTTGTGCAGTATGCAGTAAACACCTTTGCTCTACTCTGGGTCATAACCAACTCTTGAATTTGGTATCAATTTGGCAATATATCCACTCACATTCCAAAACAACGTACCAGCAATCCTGAGGCCAAGGAAAAGCAGCACAGCGAGGCACCAATGTGGTTGTAAGTCTTTTTTTATTTATATAATTCCACCAGCAGTGCAGACAAGAGGCCAACGCGTTTCGGCCGTAGGCTTCAGCAGGCCATTGCAGTTCAGTGGCATAAGTCTACACATAATTTATGGTTCCACCCTCTTTCTAACTTTCACAATAGGGGATAACTATTGCAGAACATTCACTGGTTCTATAACACGTCTAGAACATCATTCCGTCAGCAGTTCATGGACATCTAGTTAGATACCCTTAAGCATCCCTATTTCCAATCCGAAAACACTTCTGTACTAGGGTAGAATTGCAATAAGTTCAACATTGGCTTGTAGGGGATGGGTTTTAACATGGGGCAATGGAGAAAAAGATTCAAGTGCAAATGCATGTAACTTCACATATGTGTGAATGTATACAGATGAGTGAATGTATACAGTTGTTAGTACCCCTCGAAAGATTGGACTCCAACAATTGTTTTGAGGACGTAAAAACAATACTGCAAGCATAGGTCTCAGTCTTTGGTAGTATTTCTTTGTGTGGCTCGTGGGATCAAAGGTTATACAACGGAGTAATGAAAGTAGAAAATGAGGTACAGAAGGGTGAGGTGGAGACCCTATCAGCAAGGGTGGGGTGGAGACCCTACCAGCAAGGGTGAGGTGGAGACCCATCAGCAAGGGAGAGGTGGAGACCCATCAGCAAGGGAGAGGTGGAGACCCTATCAGCAAGGGAGAGGCTTCGGCTTTAGGGGTTCTTTGAAAGCTGGAGAGAGGTGTGGGGCATCTGTCTGTGCACTAGATGTCCAGCTACCCTTTTGCACAGGAAGTATTGTGCATTATACAAGCACAGGAAGTATGTTACCTCTATACGAGCACAGAAAAGCATGCACTTATAGAAACTGTGAATATGGTGCACTATACAGACACGTGGAGTACCGCATGCCACATAAACACAGGGATCATTGTGCCCTACACAACCACAGGGCTTCTGTATGGTACAATTTAAATACAGGAATTTCCACATATTATAAGGCTTGTATATACTGTGCTTACCTGTTTAAAAGTGGTCTCTGGTGCCAGCTCACCGTGCAATGACTTCACCCTCTGTGCACCCCCTCAGAGGCTGTGCCAGCACCTCCTGAGCCTAGAAGAACAGAGTGATGATACACTTCAGAACAGCTAAGTACCACACAATCACACATTAACAGAAGCAAGCTTTCGGCAGCGATACCTTGCACCCCTCGGCTGGTGTACATTACTGCCAATTAACCTGTGGTGGGAGAAGGGGTGACAAGATGTGGGGAAGAGATGTGGGTATGAAGAATCTGGTTGTGGCATGTGCACTCCCCTCAGGGATTGCTGGGTTAAATTCGGCTGTTTTGGTGTCAGTGTGCTTGTGAGCAACTGGTTGTGACAGTTGTGTCTGCCATTGTTTGTTAGTTTAAATTCGGGTGCTCTGGCTGTCAGAGTGGATGTGAGGCATCTGTTTGGGACATGTGACCCCCCCAGAGATTGACTGGCTAAGTCCAGCTGGTCTTGTGCAATGTTTGTGTGTCCACTGCTCCCGCTCAGTGCTGTCAATCACTCCTGTAGCCATGCGCTCAGTTGCAGAGCGTTACTTGCACAGTAGAGGGGTGCTGCGTGTGGCAGTGGGCTGCAGTGTTTGAGCAGTGGCACACACTGCATGGCACAGGCACATATTACTAAACATATTATTATTCATAACAATTCGAGCACCACCACTAGCACGTCTGAATTATCTCCAGGTCCACATCCCACATAAAATAAAAGTTTTACATTCAAACACTGATACGCGCCTGGCTTTTTCCATTTTACTATTTGCCATTTAGTTGGGAGTACACAGATGCTGCTCGCGAAGTGATGATAAATTGGCACCAATCAAATTACAATAAAACATGTCACTCCTCATAAAACATTCCAAAAAGTGTCATTAAAATTAAATCTCTGTCAATTGTTTGATCTATCTTTCAGACTGTTGTACATCCCGGCCTTGGTTTTGAGTATATAACGTGGCCTTTGGTTCCACCCCTTTCAACCATTGGCTGTCTTAGAGAAACCTCTTTCAGCCATTGCTGGAGTCTGTGTCAGTCATTTCTTGGCTCCGCCCTTTAGAGGAGCACTCGGCTGTCATTGGGGAGGTCGCTACACCTCGGAATCTCAGCCCAACTGATTCCTGTTTTCCCTCTGCGAGCAGGGGTGTCCAACTGGTGGCCAAGAGGGGTGCCTGCACACCTGTGCCACAGGTAATGGGGAATTAGATCTCCAGTAAGTGGATTTGGCAGATCACCCACCCTAGGCTACTAAGTTAGGTAGAGCATGATAGGTGTACGACATGCACAGTACATATACGCCAGCACATATACACTGCTTTAGGAAGATGCTGGAATTGCATATTATTTTCACTGTGTAGTATTGCTAATTCTGTATGCTTCTGCCTATTAGTCTTTGCAGCGCATATATTTATAACAATAATCACAATGCTTCAATAAACATTGAAAAACCAGCTTGTGCATTCTTGTATATCTCTCTGAGTATGCACGAGTGACTGAGCGAAAGGGTTCTAGATCTGTTACCACGACCCCTGGGGAGTCGGGGTTGTCATGTTCTGAGGTTGCTTAGTCCATTTGCTACCTATCTAGGTCTAGGGGTAGGGGTACTTATGTTCAGCAAGACTATACTATACGAGGTGACAATATCATAGGTCCTTCTGCCAGGGCTTTAAATGGGCCGGTCCTGCCGGTGCAGAGCACCAGCAGTTCTAAAAAGCAGGTGCCAAGAAGGATGCCTATCGGGCTCCCCATTTTGCCCTCACCCTCAGGATGGGAAAAACTCTTAACTCAGTAGCTGGACTATCCTTAACTGCCTTTGATGTAACTTCAAAGAGACTTGTTATAGTTCTTTCAGTCTCATAATTTCAGAACTGAAGCATTTTCAATATTATATAACAGGAAGCCACAGTTGTTGCTTATTTATTTAATGCAACTAACAACCATTGACAACACCAATAGCCCTGGCTTGTTGTAGGTGTAATGTTGCTAGTTGTATTTTATATCCGGATGACAGGAACAGTGAAGTACCAGTCGGGTGACACACTCTGCTAAGCAGAGATATTTAGCTTATATGTCTTTAAGCCACGCCCTTGATTACATCGGCTACGCCCCTTTGAGAGACCTCCTAGTTTTTTCATTCCATTAAAGTCCTGCCTACTGCTGCCAAAGCGTCCTACAGTAACCCCTTATTTGTCAGTGCCTGGACTCATCACTACCAGGTTGGGTATGACTTGTTATGAGCGACATGGCTGTGCCAAGGTGGTTCAACACTGCCTTCCGATCACCCCCACCCCAATCTGTCCAACACTCCAAGCACTTGAATGACGCAACAAAGAGTACTGATTATCACTGATCGATGAGCAGGTTAGGATTACATCCCAAGGCGCGTACCAGACTGGGGCAATCTCAAGCGGGGGCTGAGTCTATGATTGATAAGAACTTATATGTATGAAAGATGTCGACAATGCCACATCACCTGGAAACATTCAGTTTACACCAACAACTGGTTTCATTGCATCTAACCCTAAGCCAGACTACTTGATCCCCCTCACCCTCGTGGCAGCTTGGCTTCTAACCTAAACTAGTTTCTTTTTTGCAGGCCCAATTTTCTTCTAAGAATCTGCGTTATGATTAACCGTTTTATCGAATCATTTCATTCGTATTTAATGTAATTCGAACCGAATGACTGCAGTCATCACTGTTTACCACGTGGCCGATGGAGAGTCAAGGTACCTCTTGGACTTTGTCCAGTTTACTTTGGCATTGATCTTGAGGACACAATATGAATTATAATAAATACCTGACCACTGCCTTCCTAAAGTGTTTCTATATCTCCTAAATTCTGCAGATGCCACAAAATGAGAAAGAAGAAAAAAGGGGGAAGGTAGGGACAGAGGGATTCATAAGAGTTAGAGAGTGTCTAGGAGAAGGTAAAGTAGGAGGAAAGGAAGAAGGGATAGAAATAAAAATGGAAAATTGAGTGAGGACCCAAAATAAGAAGAGTAGAAAGGAGAAGGGATGAAGGAATGAGGAAGCAAAATAAAGAGATGAAAGGAATTAAGTAATATGCTCTGGCAGAATTATAGCTCAAGAAGGAAAGCATAGTTAGGAAAGGTGAGAGAAAAAAGGGTTTATGGGGAGAGGGGGTAACAATGAAATAGATCAGAAGAATCAAGAAAGCGCAGAGATAATGAAAGGAAGGAATAGGTAGCGCAGTCAGAGGGTAGGACAGTAGATAAAAATGGAAGGTATGATGACAGCAAGAATACAAAAAGAAAGATTGTGGAGAAAGGAAAATAAAATGGAAGATATGATCATAGAATGTAGGTTGGAATATGGAGCTAGACAAAAGAAAATAGGAGAAAATTGGATACAAGACAGGAAAGAAAGATGGACAGATCTGGAGAAGGGAAAAACAAGATGGATGTTAGGGTGTGAGAAAGAAAAACAAAATTCAAAGAGTGGACATGAGAAAGGATATCAAAATGGCAGGTGGGATAAGATATCTTAAAAGGATAAAAGAGAATTAGAGCGAGCATGCACCACAATACCTGCACGACAGGGACTGCACTAGTCCATGCCATCCAGGTACTGTCTTTGACAGTCCCACTGTGGGACCACCATAGAACCGTCCGCCAGTGACAAAAAAGTTAGAATCTGGTGGGGGGGGGGGTTGCACATGGGTTTGATGGTGCGGAAGTGGGCAGCTGGCGTGGCGGTCCCACTCCCGCACCACCAAACTCGTAATCCGGTCCTTCGAGTAGGATACCTCTCAACTCGATCTCAAACCAAAAGGGTAACTTTTCAGTATTGGATTTCATTCACCTTCTCCACTGTGTTCATTCCTCCACTCATACATGGTCAGTCAATCGTATCAAGTAGCGAGGTCAATGCACAGAATCACTTGATTAAAAATGTAAGAGCCAAAAAGGATTCCAAAATTATATTTTACCCCTACCTTCTCCAAGCAATCATCCATTTCATCGCTGCACCATAGGAACACACAAAACATACTGCCTAGGACTGAAATCTTCCGACTCTTCTAAAGTAACTCACAACCTGGTCCAGCTTCACATATCCCTACTCTAGAAATGATCCAGCGAGCGTGCCTCAGCTAGACTGGAAGCCTTGAGTACTCAATCTCGCAGATTTTGGAAGCCTCTTTGTCATATCCTTGTAGCACCCAAACTGTCCTCAAGTGAACTATTAGGAGCTCCGAAAATAGTTCCGCAACAAAGAATAAGTTACTTTCTTCCCGCTACAATCTTGATGGCGGAGGCTCTAAATGCAGATTCCTCATCTTGACTTGTGCATATATCCCGGGCCTCGGACTATATCCAGCAAATTTAAAGCAGTACTCCTTCGTACGGGTAGGTGTCGTCCGGCAGCTCCACACCAATGTTATCCGCTCTGGAATGGACAAGGGAAGTCGCGCAAAGGGGCCACCAATAAACGCGGACGTCGGTCGACTTGTTAGGCTGTCCGCACCCTTAAACAGAGAACCCATTAGCACATTAGCATGAACAGTGTGCAGGTCTCTAGATTGGGACTTTTTAAGATGGAAAAGAGTTCAGTTCACAAAACGGGGAGGCGGGCAGTCAATGAGGAATACGGAGATAGCGAATCCACCGGAAAGGTTGATACCACCAGGTAAGTAACTTGTTCTTCTGATGGATACTTCTAACCGCAGGTTCCTTGCTTGCGAGAATAGACACCAGAGCAGCACTGCCCCCTGTGACCAGTCACAAACAGCCTGGGGAAGTGAGCAGACTGTGTTCTCACTTATGACCTCATAAACAGGCAAGTGAAAGTGAGCATCTTGTGTGCTCGTTTGATCACAAATGGCGCAATGTTAACAGTGCTCCATTACATCATAATCAACTAGGGAAATCTGAACAGACTGGGTTCTTATTTATGACATCAGAAACAGGCAATAAACTGTAAACGTGGTATCTCTTTATGTAATTTCACAAAACAGTTGCAACGTAAACACGTTGTGCTCTCGTTCTAGGACGTCATAGGCTAAGAAATGTAAACGTGTGCTCTTTCCACCGCAAACAGTGGAATGTAAACGGCACTCTGTATTACATCACTAACCAGATAGAGGCATGTGAGCAGAGTATGTTCTCATTTATGACGTCATAAACAGTCAATGAAACGCAAACATGACATGTACACTTGCTATTACACAGTGCTTTAAATGGGCCGGTACTCACCGGTACTGAGTACCGGCACTTCTCAGATTTATCACTCTGAGTACCGGCACTTTTTCTTCTGCTGAGTAGAGTACCGGTACTCACGAAAAGTAATGCTCATTGCCTGTGCTGGTGAGCCGGAGTGGAAGGTGTGTCTGGCAGCCGAGGCGCCGCTTCTGCAGCCCCGATCTGAGCCCCAGCTGAGCTATTCAGCCGGGCCCATTAGAATGATTTCCGAGTGCTCAACATCACGCTGTGTTTGACAGAGCAGGGTCCGTTCAGGCCCTCTGCTGTCAGTCACAGCCACTCTATCCTGCGCATTTGTGCCAACAAGTGTCAGATGACGGAGATTTCCGAGCGAGTGGTCAAAAAGAGACTGATACGAGTCACAACTTTCATGGAGATCCTGATGAGGCAATAAACGTTGTATCAATAGTGTAAATGTTAAACAAGAGCCAGAGGTGCCTCACAGAGAAACGGTTCTTATGCAGAACAATTTTGATTGCATTAAATATTGAGACAATTCCTGAACGTTTGCGAAGATTCTAAATATGACACAGACATTCGTGTAAGCTGCAAAAAGGTTTTACACACACATAGAAATAATGAGACATTAGCCCAATGTTATGAATGACTCATAAGTGAAAGTCACTGATCAATGCACAGGTTATGTAGCTGAAAGGTTTTCAATTCTTAACGCCTTCACTTCTGCAGCAAGCACTTTCGAAAACTCCCAAGAATGGCAGACAGCAGAACGGAAATGAAATGTTAAAAAATACAACAGGATTGGTATTTTTGACTCTGAGTGGAGAACCTGTGCCTGTAGAAGCTAGTTTACTGCACTCCTGTGCGGCATCACTTGCAAGCATTGACATGGGCTGTGATCTGGAGGCCCTGGACGGGGTGCAAACACACCGCATTGCAGACCCCACTTCCTCCGTCACTCACAGGGGTCCATCTCTTGCATGATAGATGGATGAGTGAAAGCAAGGATTGCTGGGTGAAAGAGGGTGGATGATTGGATAAAAGGGCGGATAAGTAAAATATTGGATGGATGAATGAAAGGAAGGGTAGATGAATGAAAGGGAGGGAGGTTGGATGAGTGAAAGGAGGGATTGAGTGAAAGGGTGGATGGAATGAAAGGGCAGATGCAATAAAGGAGTGAAAGGGTTGATGGACAGATAAGTGAAAGTATTGATGAATGAGCGAAAGGGTGATAAAGAGATGGATGAGTGAAAGGATGAATGGATAGGTTTTGAGTTGGATGGATGGATAGGTTTGGATATGAAGGGTGGACAGACGGAATGGTGAAAAACTGAATGATGGATGAAAGACAGAATAGACGACAGAATGTAAAGGGTAAATGGTTGACATCAGCAGGTACATGGAGGGATGAAAGGATGAATGGATAGATCTATGGAAGAGACAAGAGATATCTTCTGAGGAGGGTCATGATGACTTGCTTCATTTGCTTGGAGCCATAAGAGCTTTGGTGCGACGTGGGAGTATTTTCAGTTTCTTCCTACTCATGTGCTGAAAAATATATGGTTTTGTGCCAAATAACAGCAATTAACAGTATGGCATTAAGAAGGTGCAACTATTGCGAAAAAAGGAAATGTTAACATATCGCATTTCTCTTTCATTTTGTGTAATGAGTTAACTTGCTTTGTTTATATACACACATTTTTCATGTGTTTTGGTGTGTGCTGCAACTAATATGGAAGTCATGAAGTATCATCGTGTTTTGCCTTTAGCCCCGCCCCTCACTACACCCCTAGCTCATTTTAATGAGTACCTGCACTTATTTTTACCCATTTAAAGCACTGCTATTACATCACAAGCAGTTCTATGTAAACAGATAACGCTCCTTATCTATTGTACAAAAGACAGTTGAACGTAACTCGACAATGTCCCAAATCCGTGACATCACAAACAGCCGCAGAAATGGAAATAACCACTTTTAAACGCCAGAATGCAGTTTGAGTTAGCAAAATATTAGTAGTTTCAAGACTGGCTGAACCCGTCTTTCCTTTTAACGCATTTCGGGGGGAAATGCTCCCATATCTAGAGATCGGTTGGCCTTGGCATGGGAATTTAACGAGGCAGGGTCCGGAAGTGATGTCACAGTCTGGGATCTCTCGCCAGACCCGTCTGTGACGTCACTCCAGGAATCGAAATAAAACAAGCACGGAATTCAATATTTCTCCAGGATGGGACGTTACCTAAATAATACATCGAAAATTCATAATATCATGAAATAATACAAAAGTAATCTGAACAACCAAAAACGAGGCCCTTTAAAAGCACCCTTCAGTGCCACCTAAAGGCATGGCCATTCTGACCTGAAACCGAGATCAGCGATGCGCCCGCGCCGCTGCCAGTCACTCCGCCTGGAGGGGGCATGAAAGGGGTGCCCTCCGTACCCAGAGAAACTTCTTCCCCGCCGCGGCGTCCCCGGCTCGTCTGGCGCCTCCTGCCTCCGGCGCGCGCGCGGGGTCTGCGCGGGCAGAGCGGGCTCACGGCGGGTCTAATGATGCTGTCATCCATTCCAAAATATGCCGCTCCGTCGCCCTGGCAACACGGCCGGCCGCGAGCCCAAGAATTTGAAACGCTATCATGCATCCGAGGATGGAGCGCCGTGGCATAGGGGCTGGAGGGGCCGGGGGTGCCAGGTGTCTGGGAGAGCGGCGGGCATCCTTGGGTGCCCTCACCTGTCCTCGCCACCTGAGCCCCGTCACCATCCTGCAGGCAGACTCCAGCCAAGGACGGGGGCCGGGCACAGCCGAGCGGACTCTGCACAGCCAGTGGGAAGCGCTGGAGACCCCAGCTGAGTACCAGCAGCTCGAAGCACCTGCCAGGTCTGGCAATAATGAGGCAACGACGACGTTTGGTTACACAAAGGAACGAAGTGCGTAACTACAAAACATCTCCATCTGTAGGTAAAAGGCAAACAAACTAAAGAAGAAGAGAAATAAAAAGTAAACAAAAAAGAAAATAGAAATAATTAGTTTTATATTTATTTAACTTAGACAAACTTCTATGGAGTGCACCTCATTCCATTACACTTGTAGGACCAACTCTGGTGTCCGTTCCAGGAAGCGCGTAAGGGATGCTGGCTTCAAAATTCTGCATTGAAACTTTCTTAGTAAGTCACTGCGTCAAATTCGCCAGTTCTCAAGTTCACCACATCACGTGTGTCCATTGTGATTTTAAACGGTTTAGAAATTGCAGCTGTCCTTTCACCCATCCTCACAAGTGTTTTGACTTGTAGTAATTCACCAACCCGCCAACGTACTTCAGTTTGCCCCATAGATAGGGTGACAATGATTCTTCAAAAGCAATCCAGACGGAACCACCGAGAGCTTAGTCTGGGGCAACGACCTGGGCCAGGCCACACCCGCCTATATATCCTAATCACCCAAGGAGCAGATCTACTGACCATCCCTCAACGCGTCAGTAGCTCAAAGTGCTCTTGACGCTATCGGACTCGGCACCATTTAAGTTGGGTTTAGATAGAGCTTGAAGGACACCTCGTCAACAGCAGGCAGCCGGCCAGCGCACCCACCACGGCTCAGATCCGCACCCTCCAGCCTCGACTGGGACCCTTCTTCTCCCAACCAAACAATCTACGCTTCTATGCGCCAACGTTGCGGCTCTACCTAGACTAAACAAATTAGGCCTGCAAAAATATACCACATGAGTTATACACAATGGCAAACGTCTCAAAGTCATTGCCCGACTACACGGATCAAACTATTCCCTTTTTTCCTTTTCCCCTTAATGTTGGACAGTCAATTTTACTCAGACAAGTAATACAATGTCCTGATGATGATCCCACAATTGTTCAAAAGAGATGGAAACATTGTCAACTCTGTGTACACCGTAAACACTATTGTATCTGTCATTATTCATGTGTAACGAAGTCTCCATACATTGATGCTCGTCTTTTTTTTTGTGTACAATATAAAAGCATTCGTTCTGCCTGAGCCTTTGTTTATGTTTATGTTTTTTGTTTCATGTTAGTGGATGCAGGCCTGTGTCCCACTGTATTCTGTGTAAACACTTTAAATATTAAATCAATCCTGTCTGGCTGGACAGCTTGAAATATAGTACTGATTCGGAGTCTTTATTCATCTTTCCGTGTTCACAGGCACTGCATGAGGTGTAGGTACTCCATCCCTACTGGAGGCCTTATTGCCCTTTGGCAGGGTTCACTGTATCACATGTGATCGTATCTGCCTGAGCAAATATGATCCTACAATATCTAAGTCCATTCTTGGATATTTTAAGTGCACAGGGAAGCCATAGGGAGTACATAGGCTGGACATCCGTTATTACGAGTTCTACAGCACCACGATGGCCTCACTGTGCCCGGGGATGTTTAGTACCAAGCATCTCATCTTAATAAATCCACACCGATGCCAGTGTTGAATTTAGTAATAAATGCGCACAGAGGGCACCTTAAAGTGCCCCCTGAAATCCTACCAAACACTGGTGTGGTCTCCGACTAGTTTTACGTAGCCTGCCTCCACCAGGCATGTTTCTAACCTCATGAGGTGATAGCCAGCCCTCTCAGAGGCCAGGAAGGAACAATGTCTGGTCTGGGTGGAGCTGCCAGACACCTGCCCCAGAGCGGAATGGCTTTCCAAGGTGGAATGTATCAAAGATGATGCCACCTATGAAATGCAACACAGGCATCTCCAGTTAGTGGAAGATGCCAACCCTTCATCCTACTCCACTTTTGACGGAAGAACAGGCAGGGAAATTAGTTTGATTAGGAGGTATGCCCACATTCAGCCAGGAACTCTCATAAGGTGTGGCAGGTGATGTGGACCACACTTTTCCAATTCCTCTATCTTGGAAATAAGGTAGGTGGGTGTGCGCAAGCTAATACAAATAAGAGCAGGCAGTTTCTTTTAGCGGAACCTGCAGCATGTCTGCTATTCCAACAGCCTCAACAAACCCTTCCCTGTCAGCCCCTGGCCTCCACTCTGCATCCCCTCACTGTGCCATCAGACTAGGCTCAGCAGCTTGGCAGCAGCTTGGCCGCTGTGCTGAGTCAGATACCTGCAGGTTCATCCCATGCACTGCCTTCTGTACAACCAGCACAACAAGCATAGATTCAGTACTGTCGTCAGTACCAGCAGAACCAGAACATTGGATATGCACTGACCACCATTCAACCAGCACTTGGACCTTAGGTCCAGCACTATATATAATTCAACCAGCACTTGGACCTTAGGTCGGGTACTATATGTCATTCAACCAGCACTTGGACCTTAGGTCCAGCACTATGTGTCATTCAAGCAGCACTTGGACCTTAGGTTCAGCACTATATGTCATTCAAACAGCACTTGGACCTTAGGTCCAGCACTATATGTCATTCAAACAGCACTTGGACCTTAAGTCCAGCACTATATGTCATTCAAACAGCACTTGGACCTTAGGTCCAGCACTATGTGTCATTCAAACAGCACTTGGACCTTAGGTCCAGCACTAAATGTCATTCAAACAGCACTTGGACCTTAGGTCCAGCACTATGTGTCATTCAAAAAGCACTTGGACCTTAGGTCCAGCACTATATGTCATTCAACCAGCACTTGGACCTTAGGTCCAGCACTATATATAATTCAACCAGCACCTGAACCCTAGGTACGGCTCTAAATGTCATTCAACCTGCTACTGGCTTCTACACTGCCATTTAATCAACATCTAAACGTGGCTCCTGTGCCGATTGTTACACGTGAACCCAAAAGCACGGTTTCTACCCGGATTACCATACTACAGCATCTGAACCTTGGTGCCTACCCTGACTGTCAACCCATTGACACAAGATCCAAGGCACATGTTGTGACTGCCATCGCACTGGCATCAGAAGCATGGCTCCTAGACAGTCTCTGCCATGCCACCAGTGCCACAGCCTTGGAACTAGTGTGGTCTGCCATGGCACCTGCACCAGAGCCTTGGCCACAGTCTGACAGTCTTCTGGCCATGTATGGTATACTGGCTAGGACTGAGCTACCAAACAGTATATAGACACTCAGTGAGGTGTGGAGGATAGCAACAAAGTACGTGCATAAGAAACACTGGCATATGATTTTTTGTGACTTATATCTATACATTTGTGGTCATTCTAAAACTGAACTGGACTTTCCTGTTTGTTAGAGTTGAACAAGCACGGTCTACGGCATGACTCCCGAGCTCACTACCATATTCTGCCGACTGCAGGACCTCAACGTTCAGGGTTGTGGCCATCACTTGAAAATAGATCCAAGTTAGAGCAATTAACAGCTCACGACTCGGTTTCAAAACAGACGCAGCCAAAGCTACTAACAGCTCCAGACATGGTTTCAAAATAGACGGCAGACAAATCTAAAAGCCGCTCCAGGACACGGTTTCAAAATGGACACCTGACAAATCTAAAAGCCGCTCCAGGACACGGTTTCAACATGGAGGCCAAGCAGCACTAATAGTAGTTCACAAATACTGTTTTAACATGGATGTCTACTAAAAATAAAAAACAGTTCTGTGAAATGGAAGGAGGCGCAGGGAGGAGGGTCTAACTCTCACCGCATGGACACACAAGGGATAAGAGTTGTTTAAAGGAGTAGGTTCTTGTGCCAGCTCCCCTTGTGACAGTCTCCTATCCGTCTTGCACGCAGCCTACTACCCTCTGCTGCCTGTCTACCTGCTGCCCTCTGTGCCTCCTCTGCTCATTTTTCTGCATGCTATTTTGTCTTTACTGTTCATTTTACTGCTTTCTATTCTGTCTTTTCTGCTCATTTTACTGTCCTCTATATTGACTTTCTGCTTGTTTTCTGCCCTTTACTTTGCCTTTTTCTGCCTTTTAATTCTTGCCACCTAGTCCCTGGCCTCTCCCAAGACCTACTTAACGGAGTCGTTCCCGCTCTCCCCTCTGATGGTTCTTCTGTCCAGCTTGCCCACAGTCTGCTACCCTCTGCTGCCCGTCTATCTTCTGCCCTGTGTTTGTGCCTTCTCTGCTTGTTTATTGCTCTTTTTGTTCCTCCTCTGCTCGTTTCTTGCTCTATTTCTGCCTCCTCTGCTTGTTTATTGCTCTTTTTGTTCCTCCTCTGCTCGTTTCTTGCTCTATTTCTGCCTCCTCTGCTTGTTTATTGCTCTTTTTGTTCCTCCTCTGCTCGTTTCTTGCTCTGTTTGTGCCCCCTCTGCTCATTTTTCTGCCAAATCTTCTGCCTTTTTCTGCCATTTTGCCTTTGCTGATCATTTTACTTCCCTCTGTTTTGTCCTTTCTGCTCGTTTTCTGCCCTTTACTTTGCCTTTTCTGTTTGTTTCTTCCCTGTTCCCACGTTTTCCCTCTCCCACCACCCATCGCCCCACCCTGCCTGGGGGTGCGACCTCCACCCATTGAACAGGTCCTTGTGCCAGTCCCCCCTGCAACAGTTTCCTCCCCAGTTTACCCACATCTGCCACCCTCTGCTGTCTGTCTACTTGATGCCCTCAATGTGTGCCACCTCTGCTCTCTCTTCTGCCCGTTTCTCTGCCCTCTACCCTCATTTCCGTGATGGAGACGTCGCATCCACAGTGCCCAGATACCCTAGGGGTGACAGTGATGCGCTATACAAATGCTGATTGATTGAACATAGAGGGAAGGGTCGATATTTGGATGATTTCCTAGGAGACTGAACAGATGTTTGGAGGGAGTTCAAAACTGCACCTTTGTAGACGTCGTAATTCAGAATAAGAGTCACTCTATTTTACTTCCTATGATTTTATTTTGAAATACTTAATCAGAGTGAATCTGGCCACAAGGGGCCCAGTAGCGCTGTAGAGTAAGAACAATTGATTCATTAAGATGATGGAGAAATAAAGAGGAAGTGCAGAGGCAGCAATACAAGAGCACGTTAGCCAGAGAGCAGTCTAAATATGAAACAAAGTTTTACATTCCTTACAAAATTTCAGCAAAAAAGGTGCTGATCTAATCGAGGAAGGCACAGCACCTCAAGCTCTTGCAGCATCATGGGGACAAGCTTGAGTTCGAACCATGGATTATTTTCTTTTTGAATCTCAATGCTGCAATGTCTCTGAGAACTTGAGGCCTCCAGACAGGGGAGGCTGTATTTCAGATCACTGCATTGTTCAATACACAGCTGAAATGTAGGGTTATGGGCAAGCCCAGAGGCAGCCCGCAGAGTGGACATGATTAACTTTCTGTCATCGGACAGAAAGCTGTGGCAGAAGAAGGCTTCCGAGGGGGACATTTCTCAGGTAGGTATCTAGGTACAGACCACAGGTCCTGGCTGTGGAGCTAGGAGGTAAAAGGCTTTAGGACACTCTACGTAGAAAACGTTGACTACAGCGCTAAAAGGCTTTAGGACACTCTACGTAGAAAACGTTGACTACAGCGCTAAAAGGCTTTAGGACACTCTACGTAGAAAACGTTGACTACAGCGCTAAAAGGCTATAGGACACTCTACGTAGAAAACGTTGACTACAGCGCTAAAAGGCTTTAGGACACTCTACGTAGAAAACGTTGACTACAGCGCTAAAAGGCTTTAGGACACTCTACGTAGAAAACGTTGACTACAGCGCTAAAAGGCTATAGGACACTCTACGTAGAAAACGTTGACTACAGCGCTAAAAGGCTTTAGGACACTCTACGTAGAAAACGTTGACTACAGCGCTAAAAGGCTATAGGACACTCTACGTAGAAAACGTTGACTACAGCGCTAAAAGGCTTTAGGACACTCTACGTAGAAAACGTTGACTACAGCGCTAAAAGGCTATAGGACACTCTACGTAGAAAACGTTGACTAAAGCGCTAAAAGGCTTTAGGACACTCTACGTAGAAAACGTTGACTACAGCGCTAAAAGGCTTTAGGACACTCTACGTAGAAAACGTTGACTACAGCGCTAAAAGGCTATAGGACACTCTACGTAGAAAACGTTGACTACAGCGCTAAAAGGCTTTAGGACACTCTACGTAGAAAACGTTGACTACAGCGCTAAAAGGCTATAGGACACTCTACGTAGAAAACGTTGACTACAGCGCTAAAAGGCTTTAGGACACTCTACGTAGAAAACGTTGACTACAGCGCTAAAAGGCTTTAGGACACTCTACGTAGAAAACGTTGACTACAGCGCTAAAAGGCTTTAGGACACTCTACGTAGAAAATGTTGACTACAGCGCTAAAAGACTTTAGGACACTCTACGTAGAAAACGTTGACTGCAGCGCTGTACTTGTCCACAAGTAATGGTTCTGCTGTGATGTTTGGTTTACAACGAAACATTTGGGTAGCATAGATTGTCCTGTGGACGAACCTTCCAGAATACTAAATTAGATTAGTTGAGACACAGCCGACACATGTTTCGCTCTTGCAAGTCACTACATGAAGCTTTTCCTGTTAAGGAAAAAACCCACAATGATCCCCTTGCTAAAGCTACTTCAGGTGTTATTAAAAAGCTAAGAAACTTGATAACACCCTCCCCTAAAGACCCCTGAATCTCCTTAAATTGAAGACAAGTATTGCCTCTTAAGACAGCATTCACCACTTTTAGCACTATTATTGCACCAATTTGTTCACTTCCAGAAAAAATATGTACTTGCTGACAACGCCTCTTTGAGAATAAGCGTTTGTCTTATTCGGGGTAAACCACTCACTGAAGACACCACCACCTTGAACCAAGCCTCTCTTATTTCCTCTCAAGGTTCTGGAACCCGGCGCCTGACCAAACTCCTGCTCTTCAACCCTCAACTTCTGGAAAGAACTGAAGACTGATGTCATCAAACCTACTTGTGACGCCTTCTTCATGGGATGTATTCTCCCTTTCCATGTGATACGATACCCAACGCTTGAGGCATGGAGCCCCTCTACAAATCTCTATGTAAAGATTTGATTGGGATACCCATACTTGCCTTCTGTTTTATGCCCCATCGCCATCTTTAACTGGTCCCCAAAATAATCCACAGCAGCCATGCATGCTCTCGCTCCACAACCGTGTACCGAGTAACTGGTTCTCCATCTCGAACAGCGTTGCTCAAATCAAGCAGATGTTGGCCATGTATTTCTATCCCGGTACAAATAATTACCAGCCAAATGGATTTTTATAGTAAAGCTACCATCTCTGTACAAGCATCTGTTCTGTAGAAATAGGTTTTTCTCTTAGTAAGTTGGAACCCTTTAAAAGTAGCCAAGTACAGCTGCCCTGGAGAGTGGCTATAATTACTGCGCTCTGTGTATAAAACCTTCCTTTGACGCGCGCGGTTGTGGTACAATACCACTCAGGGCCTGCTGAGAGTGCATCTACTCTGGAATTGGTTTCTCACTGTTATCTGTCCCTGTGCACCATGGCAACAAATTCACTTCTATTTTTTAAACAGCCTAATTCATGAAGCTCCTTGCAAACAGCCAAGGCCAAAGAACGACACTCCGCCGTATCACGTATCGGCCTCGTGAGGTGCGGGCACAGGTGATGGGGATGATTCACAAAATTTTGAGAACGCCTTGCCCTTGTTAACAGACCAAGACACATGGAGCATATAAGCTTCGCTATCTGCTGCTCCCCTTGGTAGGGAAGGAATCTTTGTGGCAATAATGTAATATATAGCGTGGAGAAGCCAGCGGCAGATGTGTTTTTGTGGCACGTCAATACCTCATGGGTGTATCTTGTAAAAGGCCAAGTGGATCTAGTGGATAATTATGTGGTCTAGTGGATGGGTTGCTGTCTAGTGAGAGAGAGAGGTATGGTCTGCTGAAGGTCTAGAGGAAGGGATGTGGTCTAGTGTAACTAAGTGTCGAAGGGGCATTGTCTTGTCTAGCCCCTTCCCTGCGGGGCTAATTCCCCTGCTGTGCTGGGGGGTGATGGGTGCGCGCAGCGCCCCGGTGCTCATGACGAGCTCAGCTCGTCATGAGCCACGGTGGTCGTGTGCTCATGATGAGCTGAGCTCGTCATGACCACACCCGTTTCTTTAGAATGCTCGCACAGCAGGGGAATTTTCCTAGCGTGCGAGTGTTCAAACGGTCATGACGAGCTCAGCTCGTCATGACCACACGAGCACCGTGGCTCATGACGAGCTCAGCTCGACATGAGCCTGGAAGGTGTTAAGGGTTGTGGTCTGGTAGAAGGGGGTAAGTATAACACTAAGTAAACTGGATTGGTAACAGCTGTAAGGTCTAATGGAAATGCAGAGGTCTAGGTGGAAGGGTGTTGTCTAGTGGAAGAGGCATGCCTTCATGAAAGTGAACTGGTCTAATGGAAGTGATGTGGCTGCGGTGGTGGCAGAGTGGTCTAATGCATGAGGTGTAGTCTAATGACTGGGGGTGTGGCCTAGGGGAAGGGGTGTGTCCTACTAGACTGTGAATTGGTCTTATGGAAAGGGTGTGGCCTATTGGAAGGAGTGTGATGTGGCAGGAGAGGTTTGGCCAAATGGAACAAATGTGGTTTAGTCGATGTGTCGTGTCCTAACGAAATGTGAAGTGGTCAAAGAGAAAGAGTGCGATCTAGTGGTGGGGTGGGCCAGTGGAAGGAATGTTGTCTAATCACTGGCCTGTAGTCTAGTCGACAGAGTGTGGTTAATTGGATGGAGTGTTTACTAGTTTGAAGAGGTGTGGTCCAGTCAAACGAATGTGACCTGTTCTAAATGCATCGCTTTGCTTTTGGGGTGCTGCTGCCTGGAATCCCTATTACAACACATGTGAAATCACAATATGGCACAATTCTGCCTGTTTCAAGCCAAGATACACTGAAAATCTATATTTATTTCAAGGACTACAGTTCCCAAAGTGCACTACTGCATATTCGCAAAGACCAGGCATTCACAGTAGAATGCTTTCACTGGGACTAATCCTTCTGTTTCTCAGCACTAGATTCTCTCTTCCAGGACTTGTGAGAGAAGGGCCTAGGCAGACCTGTGACTAGTTATGTGTAGCCCAATAATGCGACTCCGCCCTTGTTTGCTGCTGCCTGGCACTGCTCATACGTTCCTTGTTCTTGTAGCGATGCTTGAGCCTCTGTGTACAGTAACTGGTGTTGCCTGTTCACCGGAGCAGCTCCTGCCTTGATTCATCCTGAGCCTATGTCCTGTTCCAGGGCAGCTTGCTGCTGATTGTCTCCCGGCCCAGACTTGCATTTTACTAACTCCCATCCCAGCCTTTTGTCTACAGTCATCTGCGGCACCTGGGCAGCTCCCTTTCTCTGGGCCGTTTCTAGGTGTTTTGCAACCCTAAGCGAGAATTGAAAAATGCCGCCCCCTCCCTATTACTACCATCACTCTCTCCCCCGTCATCCAGGCTAGAAGAATTAATGCATTAGATATAAAAGAACTTATATTTAAAATTGAACAATAAAACACATCAAACATTAAGTATCTAAATAAGCACTGTTCATGATATTTTATTTTGTTTTGAAATTTCTCTCTTCTAACTTCAATGGTGTTTTGGTTTCTTTCTCTTAATCCAATGGTACCTTCCATGCCTTTATTTTAGCAAAGTCTTTAAGAAGATCTCTAATGTCAAGGTGGTAGGCCATGTCTTTTTCTACTGTAATTGTGGCTAGTCCCAAGAGTCTCTCTTGGCTCATGGAACTGCGCAGATTGGTTTTTATTAGTTCGAGTTTTGAGAAACTCCTCTCTACACTTGCCATTGATATCGGTAAAGTCAATAGGATACGAAGAGCTATGAACAAATTAGGAAAACCAATTTAAATTAAATCATGAATAAATATAATTCCTATTAAAACTTTTTAATCGGAGCAAGGAGTGGAGCTAGAGCAGGTATTTTGTTGTGAAGCGGAGCAAGTAAAAAAAATGTTGCTCCGAACCTCTGCTAAATATGCTTACATGGTACACTGTACAGACACAGACACCGTCATACATGTGAATGAACACAATGCGCTTTTTAAAGTCGGGGATTTGCCGTTTTACATCTTGTTGCACAGAATTTTTCAAATTGGGTTACTGTTTACAAATTAATTATTTTTTGCCATTTGTTTTCTCCCGGCCATCACAAAATCTAAATGATTAAGCTGGTGCCATTTTGTTTCTCACAGCCCTAACACTTATTCACAATTATATAGGTAGGTTGGTAGGAAATAATATAACATAATAGTAGTTATCTCTTTTATATGAAACATGAATTGCACTTACCTTTTAGATCTGTTGATAGAGAAGTACAAAACCTAGCTCTAGCACAACAACTGTGTCTCAGGCATGGTCGCTGTGAGGCTCGATCCCTGAACTTCTGTCAGAGTCTCTTGCGGCGGCTCTCGACCCGTCGATGCTTCGTCCTAGAGGTTCTTCCTGTGTGATGATCCAGTGGAAGGCGTCGATTCAGCGAGCGTTGAATGATGTCTTCACAGAGGTCTGATCGGGTCGAGAGCGAAATCGGAAGTCGGTACCCAAAGTCGAAGGTGCATTTCAGAAGACCTTTTTGCCCGAAGTCCTCCCTTTCGAAGACACTCGCATATTTATGGCGGTGCACATGGCTCCCATCAGTGGCGTTGAACGTGACATCGAATTGTAGAAGGCGATACCCAATGCGCTTTCGAGGTCAAAGGCCGTTCAATTCGGGGTTTCTCATACTCATGTTTGTTTACGTTTCGTACTCAGTATCAGCTTTTTACTTTTTTACTTTTGAGGCAGGTAGAGACAATGTTTACATTAGTCAAAGTAAACACTTATTAAGTAATTGTACCGTATGCTTCTGAAAACAATTTGATATTTACATTTTTCCTCTATTTCATTTGTTTCTCCTAATTTGCTCAATTTTTTAGCGGTCTGATTTCAAATTAAAAAAAGTTGCCGCCCTACCGTTTTGCCGCCCTAGGCAGCTGCCTAGTCTTGCCCAATGGTAGAAATTGCCCTGCCCTTTCTATTGTGTCCCTAGTTTGGTCCTTCAATTTCCGTTCTTTTCTATGAGGTTCAAAGGGTGACTACCTGTAGGAGTAAGATGCTCAGTGACGTTTACTTTCTATACTTCTGCAGAAAGTTCTGAACCTCACCTGGGTAGAATGGCGTCAGACCTTTGCCGCCTATGGCGGCTCCTGCTTTTGCCACCTTGTGATGGCCGCAGGTAAGAGCGGGTGGGGGTACGGACGATTGCATGCAATTTTGCCGAAGGGGTGGGTGCTGGTAAACCCTACGTTTGCCACAACGGCCATAGGTAAGGGGGGACACAACCCCCAAAACTCGTGCCGCCTGGAGCAGACTGCTCCCCATTCCTATGCCACTGCTTGGGTACAAACCTAGTGGTGACCCGGCGTGTTTGTCCATTATTAGTTGTGCATATTAGAGTGGCCTTTCCTTCTCTGTCCTTTTCATTATTTAGTTGTCCTCGCTTTTCCATGGTGTATATCTTGCCTGTCATTCTGCATCTGTACACCACCTCTGTATAGTCAGAAACTCCCTTGACCCAAAGCGGTGCCGCCCCTACACCATAACACTAAAGGAATGTGAAAATGTCTAGTGATGGGGTGGACCAGTGGAATGACTATGGGTCAGTAGAAGAGGCGTTGGCTAGTGTCAATAGTGTAGTCTAATGGGTTGAAGGGGTGTTGTCAAATCGAAGGAATGTGGTTTAATGGAGGGAAAGTTGACTAGTGGAAGGGGTGTGGTCTAATCGAAGGAATGTAGTTTAATGGAGGGAATGTTAACTAGTTGAAGGGGTGTGGTCTAATCGAAGGAATGTAGTTTAATGGAGGGAAAGTTGACTAGTGGAAGGGGTGTGGTCTAATCGAAGGAATGTAGTTTAATAGAGGGAAAGTTGACTAGTGGAAAGGGTGTGGTCTAATCGAAGGAATGTAGTTTAATGGAGGGAATGTTGACTAGTTGAAGGGGTGTGGTCTAACCGAAGGAATGTAGTTTAATGGAGGGAAAGTTGACTAGTGGAAGGGGTGTGGTCTAATCGAAGGAATGTAGTTTAATGGAGGGAATGTTGACTAGTTGAAGGGGTGTGGTCTAACCGAAGGAATGTAGTTTAACAGAGGCAATGTTGACTAGTTGAAGGGGTGTTGTCTAATCAAAGGAATGTGGTCTAATGGAGGCAGTGTCAACTAGTTGAAGGGATGTGGTCTAATCCATGGAAAGTGGTCTAATGGAGGCAGTGTCGACTAGTTGAAGGGGTGTGGTCTAATCGAAGGAATGTGGTCTAATGGGAGTTGAGGGCTCTGCTCTGGCTTGGATAACCTCTTTTTTAAGTGGCCGTACTTTTCAAGTCTTCTCAGCTAAAGCATCCTCTAAAATTTGCTCATCAGCGTACGGTGTTCCCCAGGGGTCTATCCTTAGTCCATTACTATTTAACATCTATGTTAAACCCCTGGCCACTATTATGGAGTACAGGGTCCCCTGTTCTGTACAATAGATTACTGCCCAAGGACCCTAGTGCTAATCCTTTTGGGTTTCCCTTGTCCCTCTAAAACACTATTGTGGAGTAAGCCGATCTTACTTTATTTTCTTATGCCGATGCTACGCAAATTATTTTCTCCCTTTCCAATACAGAAGGTAATAACATCTCGGCTCTCAAGCAGAGTTTGACCGAGTTTCGGAGTGGATGCAAGGTAATTTCCTCAAGCTAAATGGGGATAAGACCGAGGATGTGATCCTGGGCAAGGGTAAAGATCTATGGGGTCCTCAACATTGTCCCGAGAGTATGGGTCCTACCCCTCAACCCTTTGCTCAGGTTCGCAATCTTGGATTCCTCATTGATGAAAAGCTTACAATGCGGCAACAGGCTGTTAGGGTGGCCTCCATCTGTTTTGCCACCTTAAGATGGCTTCAAAAAATCTTGTGGATGCTCCCCGCCTCTACACAGAGGACCGTGGTTCAGGCATTGGTAGTCTCTTTCCTAGACTACGGTAATGTTCTCTACCTCAGTGCTGATTCAACAGCAGTGAACAAACTCCAGGTCGTCCAAAATGCGGCCGCACGGCTTCTATGTAATGATCCCCGGAGAACATTTGCTCTTCAAGCCCTTCTTGACCTGCATTGGCTGAGAATAACGAATAGAATCAAATTCAAAGCCTTATGCCACATTTTTAAGATTAAACAGGGCTCAGCCCGAGATATCTCATTCAGGCTTCTATGCCTAGCCACTGTTTGAGATCCTCAGGAAAAGGCGATTTCATTGTTTCTAGATTTAGGTTGGTGAAGATGGACAGCCGCTCTTTCTCGGATCTAGGCACTAAGTCTTGGAATGCCATGCCCGTGACTCTGAAAGTGGAGACGGATCTTCTTCGCTTCCGTAGGGGTATAAAAACCTGGCTTTTTCAGCAGGGATCAGAGCAGTCTCCTTTAGTAGTCTTCGTTGATAGTTTGCTTGGTAGTTCATTCTTTCTTCAGTCTGTCCCTTGGCGCCGGGAAACCTATTGCGGGTAGCTGCGCGCCTTATACGTTTAAATAAATAAATAATGGAGGCAGTGTCGACTAGTTGAAGGGGTGTGCTCTTATCGAAGGAATGTGGTCTAATGGAGGCAGTGTCGACTAGTTGAAGGGTTGTGGTCTAATCGAAGGAATGTGGTCTAATGGAGGGAATGTCGACTAGTTGAAGGGGTGTGGTCTAATCGAAGGAATGTGGTCTAATGGAGGGAATGTCGACTAGTTGAAGGGGTGTGGTCTAATCCATGGAAAGTGGTCTAATGGAGGGAATGTCGACTAGTTGAAGGGGTGTGGTCTAATCCATGGAAAGTGGTCTAATGGAGGGAATGTCGACTAGTTGAAGGGGTGTGGTCTAATCGAAGGAATGTGGTCTAATGGAGGCAGTGTCGACTAGTTGAAGGTGTGTGGTCTAATCGAAGGAATGTGGTCTAATGGAGGCAGTGCCGACTAGTTGAAGGGGTGTGGTCTAATCGAAGGAATGTGGTCTAATGGAGGCAGTGTCCACTAGTTGAAGGGGTGTGGTCTAATTGAAGGAATGTGGTCTAATGGAGGCAGTGTCGACTAGTTGAAGGGGTGTGGTCTAATCGAAGGAATGTGGTCTAATGGAGGCAGTGTCGACTAGTAGAAGGGGTGTGGTGTAATCGAAGGAATGTGGTCTAATGGAGGCAGTGTCGACTAGTTGAAGGGGTGTGCTCTTATCGAAGGAATGTGGTCTAATGGAGGCAGTGTCGACTAGTTGAAGGAGTGACCAGACTCTTACAGGCATGCTTCCTTCTGGACTTCCAGTTTCTTGCCACTGAGTAGCAAGAGGCTGCAGAACAGTCAAGTTGGCCCCAAATATTCACAGAGAAAAGCGCTAGCACTAGTCCTGCTAGAAACCTCTCCTGGGAGTACAAGCGAAGCCACAGTGGAGCACCACAAAACCTGCAGATGGGCAAGTATAGGACAGTTAGGTGAGTACCAAGGCCCCACCAACAACTCATGCACATAAGGCACACCTGTATGAGAAACCACCTGAGCATCTATCAGAGTCCGGCAGGGAACAGGGTCTGGCTCTTGACTCAGCCGCTCATTCTTCTGATGTCGATATGAAGAACAACAAAAACTAAAGCTATACTTGGTAAAGTGCTTAGAGGCGTTTCAGTTTCTGCTGTGCTGTATCTACCCTTTATGTATTGCTTTATCAAAGATGCTCGCGGGTGCCCGAGGAGTGCTTAGAGATATGTCAGCTTGTGGTGGGCGCTATATGAATAAGGTTGGTTGTGCTTTGTATTTTTAAAGATGCCAGTGGGCACCTTTGCAGGGCTGCCACAGCACGCCCCCACTGCTGGCACCCTTTAGCTTCTCTATATATACGGAGCTTGTTTTGCCTGCGCCCCCTGGGGGTAGCATTGTGCTAAGGTGGTGCCCATGGCCCTACAGGTGAGCAGCTGCCCCCATTACCCCTATGGAACCTCCCTATGTGCGCCAGGTATCCTGGCACCACCCAGAGCCAGGGGCTGCTGTTAACCAATCCGACGAGGGGCCCGGCCGCCGCAGGCCCTAGGCACAGACGGCTCATCTGATGGACTCCTCTCTGACTGCGCCCGGGCAGGGGCGCCGCCCCCTGCGGGCAGCGCTGTCAAAGAGCAGCTTAATCCGCACCAATTAGGCGCTAATTCAAGAGCTAAAGCGCTGCCCTGGGACAAGCCGCGTCCAGACCATGTGCTCCGCGCTTCTTGGAAAAGAACTGTGAAATGGAGGGCTGGGAAGGGCGGAAAGCTGCATCCTGCAAGTCAGGTTCGTTTTCTGGCAGGGCAATACCAGGCCTTAATCCTTCCCAGTCCGTCATACGTGTACAGGTGAGCCGGGTCACGATAACGGATATAATTAAAGCACCAAGACACAGCCTAGCTTGTGTTGAGCCAGCGAGCCAGCTCAGTGGGTTAATGGTCTCCTGCTGAAATCTGCATAGGGCGATAAATCACAGGTTCGAATGATGGCAGGGCCGACTTAGCTCATCATCCTTGATACGAGTACTCATTACGATGAGTAATCATTTTTTATTAAAATCTGTTTATCAGTATAAAAGGTACACTGATATGTGGCACTTTACATTCAAGAAAACTGTACAGTGATATATATATCTGTTTATAGTGCTCTGCTGACGTATTAAACATTTCAATTTTCGTTTCATAGTTATTTAAACAACATCCCAGAAAAAACATCCCCCCTCCCAGCCCTCCCGCCCCTGGCACTCCTAATCTGTTACGTTCCAAAGTCTTGGTACTTGGCGTTGCCCATTGCAGTCTACATCAGTGTTAAATACATCACAGTCATATAGGGCCATACAAACAATAATTGTGCATGGTTTGCAGGTGTTACACCTGAAACCGTGTGTCGCCATGGTGGTGTGGGGTAACGACAGTTATACAATCCTTATCTCAATTGGCATTTGATGAGTGGTCGGACCCGCCGGTCCCCTCTGCTTCGAATGTCCACAGGATAGCATACCACTCTAAGGAAATCGTGTTTTCCTGAGACCCTGACGCTCTTCGCACCGCAGCGCCTCGCCCTCTGCCTTACACCAGCGTAACAACTCCGCCCTCCATAGTTCTGGGTCGGGTGGTTTGGCCGACTTCCACCTCATTGTGATTGTGCGTTTTGCAAGCAACAAGGCCATATCTGTGAAACGGGCCTCCACACTTCTCTTGCGTTCCACTGGCCCTAGTCCTCGTATGGCATATTCTATAGTGTCTGTCGGCCTGGAGGTAGCTGCGCCAGTGAGTGCCTCGTGTATCGTATGCCAGTAATAGCCTAGTTTCGGGCAATCCCATTGCATATGCAGCAGCCGTGCGTCATCCGCTCCGCAACGGGGGCAAGTGTCAGCTGTGTTTGGGAACATAGCATGTATGCGGTGTGGTGTAAGGTATGCCCTATGTAATATCATCAATTGTATGAACTTGAACTTCGGGCTCCTAGCCACTTTCTTTGGAAATTTAAGGATGCGTTCCCACTCCTTATCCCGAAGTGGTCTGCCAATATCACCCTCCCATTTCGCTCGTAGAGGTTGTAGCGCTGTCGCCTTTCCTGTTCTAATACCAGCAGTAATCCATTTAGTTAGGTGGCTGCCCGTTCCCATAAGGTACTGCATTGTTAGCAGTGGGTTTGTGGGTGGTTCATCCCCGTTCCGTGTCCACGTCTTTAATATGTATTGCCGTATACCAGCATGAAGGAGGAACGACCCTCCCGGAATACGATGTGTGTTGCGAAAGTCCTCAAAGGACATCATTTGACCATCTGCAAACAGGTCCCCGGTTTGCGTGACTCCTGCATCGTGCCACACCATGAGTGTTTGGTTAGACAATAGTCCCGTCCCCAAAGGGATACCCAGTAGCGGGACCGTAGGGGCATATGAGGACGTCGGTGTTGTGTATTTCACCGCTTTCCTCCAATAGGTTATGGCTAGTCAGAGTAGTGGGGGCGACGTCAGCGGGAGCTCCGAACGAGGCAATAGCAGCATATGGAGTTTCCCTCTCGACCAATCCTCTTCCGACATGCCAATTTCAAGCAGATTCCGACCCGCTAGCCAGTAGGCGAGCCATTGTAGTTGGCAAGCGAAGTCGTATGCTCGGAAGTCCGGTACTCCCATACCCCCAGCCGTCGAGGTGAGCTGTAATTTAGCTAGGCTTATACGCCTCCGCTCGAGCCCCATATGAGTTCTGTGAGGGTCGTGTCCAGTGCCCGAAACAACGCAGCAGGGATCAGACATGGTAGGCTGGTAAAGTAGTAGATTAGACGGGGGAGCACTACCATCTTGGAGATAGCCACTCTTCCGGCTATAGATAGTGGTAGTGTGGTCCAGAACTGTACCTGCGACTTTAGTGCCAATAGTGATCTACCCAGGTTGCCGTCTATCATGTCCCCGGCTCCTCTATATATCTGTATCCCCAGATAGCGGAAGGTCGTTTCCGCCACTTGAAAGTTGTGTGGCGCAAAGTGCAATGGGGTGGATGCACCAGCGGCGTCAAAACAGTATCCGTACGACTTAGGCTCACATATGGTGAGACCCGAGAGAGTGCGGAATTCTTCAAATATTTCGGGTATGGGGTCTAAGGCACCTCTCAGATCTCGTAGATACAGAATAATGATGTCGGCATATGCGGACACCACGTGTATTGTACCGCCTCTCGGTTTGCCCCTGTGGGATGCTAATGTCCGGAGTTTACAGAGCAGTGGCTTAAGTGCTAAGATAAATAAGAGCGGGGACAGTGGGCAACCCTGTCTTGTACCCCTCTCAACATTCAGGGTCTCTGATATGCATCTGGATGTACGTACGTTGGGCGGGTGTATAGTAATGTGACCCAGGCAATATATTCGGGCGGTATCCCGAATTTTGCAAACGTCGCAAACAAAGTCCCACCTGAGGGAGTCAAAAGCTTGTTTTAGGTCCAAGGAGATACAGCCCTCTGGTCCTTCTTCTGCTTGGTCGTACAGCATGAGTTGGGCCAACCTCCGTAGGTTCATAGCTGTGCTCCTGCCGGGCACGAACCCACACTGGTCGGGGTGTATTAGTTGTGGGATGTATTGGGCTAATCTTGTCATTAGTACCTTGCTCAGAATCTTATAATCTGTGTTTAATAAAGATAAAGGCCTGTAGTTGGCCTGGCATATTCCATTCCTACCTGGTTTCAGGAGGGAAACTATCAGGGCCTGAAGGGACGACTGCAGTAACAAGTGAGTTCGCAGTGCCTCCTGATAGAGTACGATGAGTAATCATTATGGCTAATATTCATGGTAATACGAAAGCGTACAACTCTGGGAGCGAGTGACACATACGTGATAAGTTATTAATATTGCTATACTTATTAAAGGTAAACACTAAACTGCCTTAAATTCACATTTCTTTACTTTAAAAGGACCAGTGCGACAATGGATCTGAGACCGAGTAGGATAACCTTGATCACAAACAAGGAATGCAGCCCCCTAATGATGGGTGTTCCTCGTTTAAGTCCAGCAACAGGGATTTTCTACATCAGAGGGTGCTTCTGTGAGCTGTTGAAACTGTATTTACTGGGGCCTGTGCACTCCGTTTTTTGGCCAGCAGGGGGAGTAAAGCTTTATTCAAACAGTATTGTTAGATTTCGAGTTAGTGAAGCCTTTACCTGCTGAAGTCCAAAGTTTTGGATTGAGCCCGTCTGTCTCCTAGGAGATTCTGAACAGGAGCAAGCAGCTTCCAACTCCCTGGCCAGCAAACCTTGTCTGAGGTTGCTGGGACCTTATATGGTGTGCTGATGGTTGGCACATGTGTACACTGATTGGTGGTTGTATCTGGTGTTTTGTTTTGGGTTAGGGTTAATGTCCTCATTAGCTGGGTATTTGAGGGTTCTGATTGGTTACTCGGTCTGTGATACAATCATTGCAGGGTTGGTACTAGGGCTAGGGTTCGGATTTCTATAGGAAGTAGGGACTAGGGCTTCCTATGTTATTGGTTGTTGGGAGTAGGGTGGGACTAGGGCTACGGTTAGACCTTTAATTGGAAGTAGCAATTTAGTGCTTCTGGTGTGATTGGTTGTTGAACCAGTTGTGGGACTAAGAGTAGGGTTAGGCTTTCTATTGGAAGTAGGGACTAGGGCTACTTGTACCATTGGCTGCTTGGACTTGGGTTGGGACTAGTGGTAGGACTAAGGCCTTTATTGGATGTCAAGATCAGGGTTTTTGAACTGATTGGGTGCTTGGACTAGGGTTAAGATTGGCTGCAAGGTCCTGGTCTCCTATTGGTTCAAGATGTTAGGGCTAGTGTTGTGATTGGATAGTGTTAGGGCTAGGGTTCCCATTGGCTGAAGGGGTCACCTGATTACTAGGGCTACAAAAAGGGCCAGGCTTAGGGCGTCTCAGCCCGGGCGTCGAGGCTAAGGGTGGAGAGGACAAGGGTAGTTGCCTGTTTGGGCCTGTTAAGGGTGGAGGGGACAAGGGTAGTTGCCTGTTTGGGCCTGTTAAGGGTGGAGAGGACAAGGGTAGTTGCCTGTTTGGGCCTGTTCGAGACTAGTCGGGACTAGGGCCTGAAATGCTGCCCTTTTTCTCTTTTAAAAAAAAAAATCCTTCACTCTTTTATCCCTCCACTATCCTTTTTCTATCAAAATTAACAGACTAACATGTTCACTTCTCAAATTCCATGTTCCATATTCAACTATACTAATATACTGCCCAAATAACTGAATAACATATCTACTACTCAAATTACTTCATATTTATACTATACTAATTTTCAACACTAATCCTTTATGGGTTCCGGAGTGGTGTGCTACTCGCCAAAAAAGCGCTTCAATACCCATCAGGGGTAACAAGTGCTATATGAATGCAAATCTTTCTTCCCCTTTTATCCCTCCGCTATCCTTCTCATGCCAAGTAACAGACTAATATCCACCACTGAAATTACCTCATATTTCACCATATTAATTCACCACTAATCCTTTATAGGCTCCCTGAATAGCATGCATCAACAAGCGAACGATAAATAAATACTAACCTTTGTCCTACTCTATCGTTCTGCTATCATTCCAGATCCAAATAACTGACTAACCTATCCACCACTTAAAATGTACTTGCATGTTTCACTATAAATTCAAAACTAATCCTCTGTGGGTCCCGGAGTAGCGTGCTACCCGCCGAAAAAGCGCTTCGACGCCTCGTCAGGGGTAGTAAGCGCTATATAAATGCAATTACAATACAATACAATACAATACAATACTGGGGTTTGAACCCAGGACAGCATGTGTTCAGATCTGTGTTCACTAGCGCAAGCCGGGCACTTGTGTTTGCAAACTTAGCGAAACGGGGGTTTCTTGTGAAGCAGTTGCACAAACCGCACACAACAGCATCTCAAGGCTCTAAGACTCAGGCACAGACGAGGGGGCCTTGAATGTGTTAACATAGGTCTCCTGATGGAGAGGTTATCAACATTCCCACATGTGAAGCCATATTTATTTTGATCATCTTATCAGTATTAATCAAAGACGTCTGTAGACCTACATTTTAGTAGTGGGGTGGCGCACATTGAGCCACATATAAAACTCCAAAATATATATATATATATATATATTCACTTAAAAAACCATAGGTTTCAGGCCGTATATAGTTAGGAATTAGAATTAAAAAAAAACATTGAAAGTGCTCCTATATAGTTAGTTGTACTAACTATATTTCGCGCACCCGCAATCCACTGCTGATGATGTCACATATTACATCATTCATGTGTAGATCCAAATAGAATGGTAACTAGGTCCTAACTATATATACCTACTGGCGACCGCCAGTAGGTAATATATATATATATATATATATATATATATATATATATATATATGATTAAAATGTTCACATCTTTATTTTCGAGTATGTGTGCATATATATCTATTGCATGAAAATTGATTATTTGGGGTGAGTGACAAGCAACCTCAAGAGCCTGGTGTAGGGTCCTAGCTGCACTGACTGAGTCTGGCATAGTGTTCTAGATACACCAACAGACCCTGGCAAAGTGTTCTACATACACCATCAGAGCCTGACATTGTGTTCTAGATACAGCAACAGAGCCTGGCACAGTGTACTAGATGCACAGACAGGGCCTGGCATAGCGTACTAGATGCACTGATTGAGCCTGGTATATTGTTCTAGATACACCGACACAGCCTGGCATAGTGTTCTAAATACATCTACAGCGGCTCGCACAGTGTTCTAGTTACACCAACAGAGCCTGATGTAGTATTCTAGATACGCGAGAGAGCCGGGCCTAGTGTTCTAGATACGCAGACAGAGCCAGGCATAGGTTCTAGATATGCAGAGCCGGGCATAGTGTTCTAGATACATGGACAGAGCCGGGCATAGTGTTCTAGACACACAGATAGAGCCTCGTGCAGTGTTCTAAATAGACCAACAGAGACTGGTGCAGTGTTCTATAAACACTGACAAAGCCTGACATAGTGTACTAGATTCACAAGAGAGCCTGGCATACTGTTCTAGATACTTAGTGCCAGGCATAGTGTTCTAGATACACGGACAGAGCCGGAGACAGTGTTCTAGATACACAGAGCAAAGCAGTGTTCTAGATACACAGATACACGGACAGAGCAGGGCTTAGTGTTCTAGATACACAGATACAGCCTAGTGCAGTGTTCTAAATAGACTAAATAGACCAAAAGAGACTGGTGTAGTGTTCTATAAACACTGACAAAGCCGGACATAGTCACTAGATGGACCGACAGAGCCTGGCATTGTGTGCTAGATACACTGAGGAGCATGGCATAGTGTTCTAGATACACCTACAGAGGCTTGCACAGTGTTGTCGATAAACCAACATAACCTGGTTTAGTATTCTACATACACAGACAGTACCTGGCACAGTGTTCTAAATAAAATTATACAGCATGGCATAGTGTACTAGATGCCCGACAGAGCCTGTCATTGTGTTCAAGCTACACTGGCAGAGCACGGCATAGTGTTCTAGATACACATACAAAGCCTGGCACATTGTTCTACGTACATCCATAGAGCCTGGCATAGTGTTCTTGATACATCTACAGAACCTTGTGCAGTGTTCTAAATAGATCAACAAAGACTGGTGTAGTTTTCTAGAAACACTGACAAAGCCTGGCATAGTGTACTAGATACACCTAAAGAGCCTGAGGTAGTGTTCTAGATACACAAGAGAACCTGGTATAGTGTTCTAGATTTATGGACAGATCTAAATACACCAACAGAGACTTGTGTAGTGTTCTATAAACAAAGTGTACTAGATGCACCGACAGAGACAGGCACTCTGTTCTAGATACACTGAGGAGCATGGCATAGTGTTCTAGATACACTTACAGAGGCATGCACAGTGTTGTAGATAAACCAACATAGCCTGGTTTAGTGTTTTAGAAACACTGACAGAGCCTGACATAGTGTCCTAGATGCCCTGATAGAGCCTGGCATAGTGCTCTAGATGCCACGATAGAGCCTGGCATAGTGTCCTAGATGCCACGATAGAGCCTGGCTTAGTGTTCTAGATGCCCCATTAGAGCCTGGCATAGTGTCCTAGATCAGTGTTTCCCAAACTGTGGTCCGCGGACCCCCAGGGGTCCCTGACACTTTCAAAGGTGGTCCGCAGGCAGCAGTTTAAAAAGCACTGCACTTGTATGATTAGCAGTTTTTGAGCAACAATAAAAGTGTCAAGATAACCCCAGTGATTAATGTACCTGCTGAAGAGAGGTGAGAGTTTTGTCCTGTAGCAGCTTTGAGTTATCTAATGTGGCACAGAGGGTAAATATGCCTATTGCAAAGAACGTGCACGAGGCATTTTAAATAAGAGTATTTTATGTGCATCGGCGAGTGGGTGACTGCTTTTGTCACAAAGATTATTTTGTTACTGTGCAGTACATAAGTGACTACCATAATCTAGCACAGTGACCTATAAACTGTCCTCAAAGACCTGCTTGCAAACTGCATGGTACAAGTTAGTAACGTATTTCTTTTTCCCTGTCTTTCATTATCCAGATGCTGCTAAAAAGGTTTCTTAGGGTGGAAATACGTTTTTATTGTTAAAGTCAATGCAAACCACTGTCTTGTGTTCTGAATCCCGAGTTTTTTGTGCTTCTCCAGACCAAACACTCTTTAAAAATGCCTACCAGTATAAATGACATGTGAATCCTACACCTTGTGGTCCCCTTTGCCATATGTAACATTTTCTATACACTGATTTACACTTATGATTAATTGTCTCTATAGGTTTGTGAAGTAAAGTGCTCTGGCGCCCTTCAATGGTATGAGAGATGCTATGAAACAAATTAAATACATGTGACAGAGCGGCTATGGAGAGATGAGAGGCACTGTTGGAGGGTAATAATAAGGGAATCATTGAAGAACCCCAACAAAGATTATCCTATCCTGGTGCATAGTAAGGTCTTCATTTACAATTCGTTAAAAGCTAATGCAACTCAATATATAATGATAACTGTGTTGTAGACTGCACCATTGTTTCCTAAATTTCTTGGGGGGAGAGCCTTCCAAATCCCCCTTTGTAGTGGTCAGGCACACTCACTGTACTTGGGGTGCACCATATGGAGACTGGTCTGAAACCATTTGCCAGGGCTGATTTGGGATTCCAGTCTGGCACTGGCTGGAGTAGGAGCCTCGTACTATGAAATAAAACTAACCATTTAAAAGTTATTCACAGAGATGCAGCACCAACCTTACCATTAAAAATATGTTTTTTTGCAAATTCTTTCAATATAGAATGCTAAGGGGGATATTTACAAAAGAAGTGACGGAGAGTGTGTTTAGCCTCCGTGGCTTACTGACACGCTCCGCCACTTCAGAAAAGCAGGGCCGGACCATATTTACAAGAATATGGTGCAGCCTTACATTTCAGCCTGTGCTGGTGCAGCTGTTAGCAGTGTGCGCCAACACAGGCACCTTTGCACCACAGTGCAAGGGTGTCTGCATGCAGGGGAAGATAGTTTATGTTTAAGGACGGTGCCCCTTCCTGCACATAAACAATCTTGAAATGCGTTTTTTTCTCACTTGTATGTGTGCTGCTTAATGCAGCGCACATGAAAGTTACAAAATGCAATTTTTTTAAAAGATTGTTTAAGTGCAGGAAGGGTCACCTTCCTTAACATAAACAATCCAAGGTGTTTTGCATTTTCCATGTGTGCTGCACAAGGCAACACACATGGAAAAAGCAAAAAACTAGGAGAAATAAAGCATTTCTCCTCGTCTTGCTAAGTTAAGCCCTGGTTTTCCCTGGTCTTAATTTTGGCGCTGCCTCCTATTTACGCTGCCCTTGTAAATAGGAGGCAGCATCAAAATCACTGGGCTTTGCGATGGAACGCCCACCGCAAAATCCACTACCCACGCCTTTCACGTTAAGCATTGCGCAAAAGGGAGCCGTATTTACAAGGCAGCGTTAAGCCATGTTGAGTGGCTTACCTCTGCCTTGTAAATAAGGCAAAGCCCCTTTCGACACACGAGCATCGCAGAAAGTGAAGTTTCCATGGTGATAGGGACTTGTAAATATGCCCCTTAAATCCTTAGTAATTTGGGTATTTGTTTTCTGTGCACACTTGTGTTTATTTTTTACGAATTACTGTTTTAAAGTTTGAAATTTAAATTGCTTGGGGGTCCCCGGCTCCCAGTGGGGACTCAGTGGGGTCCTCAGGAGTGGAAAGTTTGGGAACCACTGTACTAGATGATCCGATAGAGCCTGACATAGTGTTCTAGATGCCCCAATAGAGCATTGCCTAGTGTTCTAGATGCCCCCTTAGAGCCTTGCATAGTGTTCTAGATGCCCCTTTAGAGCCTTGCATAGTGTTCTAGATGCCCCAATAGAGCCAGGCATAGTGTCTAGATGCCCCGATAGAGCCTGGCTTAGTGTCCTAGATGATCCGATAGTCTGGTGTAGTGTACCAGATGCATAACAGAGCCACGCCACAGAGGTCTGCACCCATCTTCAGGACCCCAATACATGGAACTTCAGGTAGTTTGCCCAACCTATTGCTGGAATGTACTGGGATCCAGAACCCTCATCCTGTAATCGGCTGCCGCCCACCAGTGCTACCCTGAAAATGAAGGTTTTATGTGAGATGCAAACAGATCCCCCGGGTGACCCCACAGAACAAATCGGTGGCACATGGTCCGGACTTCAGCGTAACTCGACATCTGCCTCGAATCTTCCTGTATTTGAACTACACAGAAATGGTGTGTTTGGCCTCAGAGATTCCCCCGGGGAGAGCTTTTCCCAGCTTATGTTGGAGCAGACACCACATTTCTTATCTGCACTGTGTGTGATAGACAGGGCCAAAGAAACCGCCTCACGGGGCGTTCTTCAGTCCGGCTGAAAGTAGGCACATGTGACACTACTGTGGTCACTTCTCTGAGCAGGGCAAGTCCTAAAAGTGCGGGGACCCAGGCGCGCCAAGTGCTTCAAGGCACTGGATCGGACTTCAACACAGAACTAGGTTCAAAGTAATACAGCACTGTAGAAGGCAATGGAATGGAATGGTAACAGGGGAGTTGTGGCTTAGGGGCCAGAGCTGCTGAGCTTGAAACTTGGGGAACCAACTCGAATCCCGGCCTCGGCTCATCATCCTGTGATTCTGGGCAAATCATGTATTCTCCCTGTGCCTAAACATAGAGGAAACACATGTGTAACTCTTAAACATGCCGGGGTAAGAGTTGGCAATTCACTGTATGCAGATGACCTTGTCCTGCTCCGCCACACCAGCGTCGGCTTGCAGAGACCAATCGATCGGCTGTCTCCCTACACCATCGAGAATGAGCTGCAACTGAACCTATCAGAGACAACGGCAATCACCTTCGGGTTAAGGAAACACCAAGGTGGCGGCTGGCAGTTCAAGGGTAAAAGTATAGACAGGGCCGCTTTATGTAAATATCTGGGGGTCCACATGGATGGAAGGGGTTCATTCTCCAAACATAGAGACAAAGTAGAAGCCAAAGGTTTGGCAATCCAGGTGGCATTTAAGAACCTCGCAGGGCAGTTGTGCGGCCCAAGTCTGACCCCTCTCATAAGTGTCATGAAGGCAAAAACCCTCAACTTCATCACTTACAGCCAGGAGATCACACAAGGGAAAGAAAACAGCCTCGTGAACAAAATAATAACAAGAATCTGCAAACAAATGCTGAGCCTTCCAAAAACGTAATCCTCCGCTCAAATACGACTTGAGTTGATCACCGAGCGGTAGGGGCTGGAGGATTCATCGGGCTGTGTAACAAGTTACGTTCCTCCGATCATTAGAAAAAGTCCGAACACGCAACATTTAAGAGGGAAGCAAAGATCTTTTTCATGAGCAAGTTCCTTCCATAGACAAACAGGTCATCATCTAAGCCCGAATTAGAGAGGGCTACTCTACAACCATACGGGAAGAAACTAGGAAATCGCATTCTATATCGATAGGAGCGGTCGACATGATACTAATTCTGGGTCTGATAAACACTATTAAAACTTTATTATACAGGAAAACATAATTATTACCGATCCTACCTCAGATCTTTTTACATTCGTGTTGTTCTTGTATTGTACATTACTTATTTTACCTCTTTGTTATATTCCTTTCATCTAGCATGAGAGGAAGCACACCTATCGAACTTCTCTATCGTAATTTCATATACTATTGTCAAGTTAAGCGCTCTGATACCCAAGGGTCTTGTTCGCGCTATAGAAAACTTTAAATAAATAAATAAATAAATAAATAAGCTTGGAGGACTTTTGTGGACGGAAATCTCAGCCGGTCAGCTTGGGAGATCGTACCGGTGTTATTTACAAGACTCTCTAAAACTCCTTGATGCATAAGAAATCTGGAGCACCAATCCATCGCAGCAGGCACTTAAAATCCACATCAAAAGAAACACCAGCTTCTGGTCTTTCCATTCGGACAGATCCCAACTGGTACAACGTAAGCACGCCGGGTCAATCGCATCAGGGTTTAAGCCAGGGCTGTGGCGCCCCATATGTCATGCACCTATTCAGTGATGTGGAAAAAAAGATTTTTGGCCCTCAGAATGGGTGAATGGCCATTCCTGTATCACTTGCCAAGTTGGCACCGCACAAATACCAACATAACGTGCAGGGGGTGTGGAAGCAGCAAGGAAACAATTGAGCACATGGTATGTCTTTGTCCTGCACTCCTTGACGATCAAGAGATTTTCCTAAAGAGCGAATGGAATAGACTTGTCATCCGCATTTGTACAACGGGGAGTGGCAGGAATAGGCGAGTGTTCAGCTCTTCTCTAGATGAACATGCCTGACGGACCTCAGTGGGATGGCAGTGGCAGACGCCCCAGCCATACCTGATGTCTCGACATTGCCATTTTGCAGTTTCTTGACATGATTTCAACCGGTGGGTGCACAATGGCTGGCAAGCCTCCACATATGCATTGTGGGAGATGTAGTGCAGAATTCACCTCACCTTAACCTTCTTGTATATCACTTTCTCTCAGTCACCTGCCCCCTCCCCCCAAACATTGAACATCCCTTTGGCTGTCACCAGGGCCTTGTCATACTGTTTACACACTTTGAGGTAAGACACAAATAGCCATTGGCAAGTGAAACATGCACTGTTGGTGCCTTTGCTGCACCTGTTCTGTGAGAGAGAAGCTTGCACTGCTGTGGCCACCTATGCTGTGGATGTGAGAGAAGCCTGCAGTGTTGGTGCCTTTGCCGCGCCTGCTCTGTGAGAGAGAAGCTTGCACTGGTGATACCACCTGTGCTGTGCCTGTTCTGTGGATGTGAGGGAAGCCTGCAGTGTTGGTGCCTTTGCCGCGCCTGCTCTGTGAGAGAGAAGCTTGCACTGGTGATACCACCTGTGCTGTGCCTGTTCTGTGGATGTGAGGGAAGCCTGCAGTGTTGGTGCCTTTGCCGCGCCTGCTCTGTGAGAGAGAAGCTTGCACTGGTGATACCACCTGTGCTGTGCCTGTTCTGTGGATGTGAGGGAAGCCTGCAGTGTTGGTGCCTTTGCCGCGCCTGCTCTGTGAGAGAGAAGCTTGCACTGGTGATACCACCTGTGCTGTGCCTGTTCTGTGGATGTGAGGGAAGCCTGCAGTGTTGGTGCCTTTGCCGCGCCTGCTCTGTGAGAGAGAAGCTTGCACTGCTCTGGTCACCTATGCAATGAGTGTAAGGCAAGCCTTCACTGTTGGTGCCTTCGCTGCACCTGCTCTGTGGGAGTGCAGCTTATGCTAGTGTTACCACCTGTGCTGTGCCTGTGCTGTGGATGTGAGGGAAGCCTGCACTATTGGTGCCGGTGCTGCGCCTGCTCTGCGGGATTGCAGCTTACACTAGTGTTACCACCTGTGCTGTGCCTGTGCTGTGGATGTGAGGGTAGCCTGCACTATTGGTGCCGGTGCTGCGCCTGCTCTGCGGGATTGCAGCTTACACTAGTGATACCACCTGTGCTGTGGAGGTGAGGGAAGCCTGCACTATTGGTGTCTTTGCTGCATCTGTTCTGTGAGAGAGATTCCACCTATGCTTTCCTGTTCTGTAGCATGTACTGCTATCACACACTGCTACCCCTGTGTTTGTATGTAGGGGAAGCTTACACTGCAGCTTCAACCTGTGCGGTACCTGTGTGTGTGTGTGTGTGTGTGTGTGTGTGTGTGTATGTGAATGAAGCTTGCACTGTTCCCACCGGTGTTAACAGGTACACCGCTATGTGTTCGTGGTTACAGATGTAGCAGATGTTCTTTCCAACTACCTTTCGTGCCCTCAGCATCTATTGGATATTTGTTACTGATAGCATTCGTGGACCCAGGCCTTCACATCCGATTATTTACCCAAAACAATCAGATTTCCGATCCTTTCCATCAACAGGCTACTGCTAAAAATGAGGTTCCTCAACCTCTATATCCCATTGGTTTCTGCTACTAACCTTGGTATCCAGGCTCTACACGCCATTGGTTGATGCCAACAATCAGGGTCCTCAGCCTTTATATCCCATTGGTTTCTGCTACCAACCTTGGTATCCAGGCTCTGAACGTCATTGGTTGATGCTAACAATCAGGGTCCTCAGCCTTCATATCCCATTGGTTTCTGCTACTAACCTTGATATCCAGCCTTTGCATGCCATTGGTTCATAATAACAATCAAGAACCTTGACTTCTATAACCCATTGGTTTCTGCTACAAATATTGGTATCCAGCCTCTGCATGCCATTAGTTGGCTGATACTAACAATCAGTGTCCTTACCCTCTGTATCCCATTGGTTTCTACAAACCTTGGTACCTAGCCTCTGCACGTCATTGGATTAATAATAGCAATCCAGGACCTAACCTATATATCCCACTGGTTTCTGCTTCAGCACTTGGTATCCAGCCTCTGCATGACATTGGTTAAAGTTAAGAATCAGGGTCCTCATCCTCTATATTTCATTGGATTCTGATACAACCCTTGGAATCCAGCCTTTGCATGCTATTGGTTGATGCTAACAATCAGGGTCCACAGCCTCTATATTTCATTGGTTTCTGCTACAAACCTTGGTATCCAGGCTCTGCGAGCCATTGGTTGATGCTAACAATCAGGGTCCTCAGCCTCTATATCCCATTGGTTTCTGCTACAAACCTTGGTATTACGGCTCTGCATGCCATTGGTTGATGCTAACTTCAGGGTGTTTAGCCTCTATAACCCATTGATCTCTGCTACAAACCTTGGTGTCCATCCTCTGCATGACATTGGTTTTAACAATAACAATCGGGGGGCGGGGGGTGGGGGGGGGGGGGGTCCTCAGCCGCTATGTCCCATTGGTTTATGCAACAAATTATTGGCATCCAGCCTCAACATGCCATTCGTTAATGCTACTAATTGTGTTCCTCGGACTCTATTTCCATTGGGTTGATGCGGACAATCAGGGTCCTCTGCCTCTATATCCCATTGGTTTCTGCTACAAACCTTGGTATTACGGCTGTGCGAGCCATTGGTTGATGCTAACAATCAGGGTCCTCAGCCTCTATATCCCATTGGTTTCTGCTACAAACCTTGGTATTACGGCTGTGCGAGCCATTGGTTGATGCTAACAATCAGGGTCCTCAGCCTCTATTTCCCATTGGTTTCTGCTACAAACCTTGGTATTACGGCCCTGCATGCCATTGGTTGATGCTAACTTCAGGACGTTCAGCCTCTATATACCATTGGTCTCTGCTACAAACCTTGGTGTCCATCCTCTGCATGACATTGGTTTTAACAATAACAATCGGGGGGAAGGGGGTGGGTCCTCAGCCGCTATGTCCCATTGGTTTATGCAACAAATTATTGGCATCCAGCCTCAACATGCCATTCGTTAATGCTACTAATCGTGTTCCTCAGACTCTATTTCCATTGGGTTGATGCTAACAATCAAGGTTCTCAGCCTCTATATCTCATTGGTTTCTGCGACAAACAAAGGTACCCAGGCTCTGCGTGCCATTGGTTGATGCCAACAATCAGGGTCCTCGGCCTCTATATCTCATTGGTTTCTGCTACAAACCTTTGTATCTAGCCTCTGCGTGCCATAGGTTAATGCTAACAATCAAGGCCTACATTGCCCACGACATTGGTCAATAATAACATACTTGTCCCAAAGCCACTAGATGCCATTGGTTACTGATATAGTCGCTTCTGATCTGTGCATGTCCTTGGCCATGATTGGTGCAGAAGGACATCACCCCCGGATACTAACGATGGGTAGGTGGATGAAGACTGAAATGTGACTAAAGATCGGTGCTCCATGTTTTATTAAATATTCTTCAGATATAGTTCGAAGCAGGATTCTGAGACGCTTCCTGCCTTCCTGAGAATTATCACGAGACTCTTCCCAGCTCACGCAGTCAGCACAGGTTTTTTTTGTTTAAACCCTCAAAGCATTCCTTCAACGGATCCCAGAGCAGCATTTTGGAGAAAAAAAGTAATCCCAAAAGACGTTGCTCGGATTTTAATAACCGCTGAAAGACAGGGAAAGCCTCTGTAGCCTTGTTTATCCTCATGGGTAGAAGGGCGTGCTGGGAACGGGTGGGAAAGAGGGCTGAAAACTACTCTTACAAGCACTACATAGCACTTAATACCACACGGCTGCTGTTTCTAAGAGCTGTGCACAACAAGTAATAGTTTGACACATTTTATTGTGCTATATTTACAGGTCTAGAAAAGATGAAAAGCAAAGTTTGACTTGTCGCATTTGCACCCATGACCTGCAGATCAGCACGTCTCTGGAGGAAGCATTCAACTCGCTGAGCCATCTTGAAGGGCACTCCGTCTGATCCAGCACCCTATCTGCCAATGCCCTACATTTTGTGGTGGGCATGCAAAAACAGTTCACACATGCACACTGACATGCTGGTATTTTTAACCTCCCTGTTAGCCCAACCTGTTTTGCCTCACAGAACAGCGCTTTCCTCAAATACTCAAGGACTGGAGTTAGAATAGTAAAGCACCCTCTCTGTGCATACTTGGGGTAATTTCTTTGCCTCCCCTCTGAGTCTAAGGGGCAACATAGAGATACACATGCTTCCATGATGGCCAGACATAGAAGTCTGGGTGGGTAGAACCAGGGCCTTTTAGTGGAGGCCAATCTATACACATCCTTACTATTTTTTTAGAAAAAGATACTTTTATTGTTAAGCCTTCTGTGAGCAGATGTGGCCTAGTGGTTAGACCTGCCAATCTTGGAACCTGAGGATCCAGGTTCGAATCACGGTCTCTGAGCAAGGCACCGCATCATGCAGTGCTTAATTTGAGCAGGTGGTTTGTGGTGCTCAGCACTGGCATTATCATAGTCTGCCACATGGTGGGGCTGTATGAACACTTCAGTTTATTAATTCAATATACATAATAAATGACTAATACCTTCTGTCCAAGCGATTCTTATGGCTTTGGAGCTTGAAATAGTCAAAATTATCACACTCACAGGAGACAGTTAGTAGTTTTGTTGTTACCATCATTGGCAGCGCTGGCAGGGGCTATCGGTGATGCACGCTGCAGTTATCTGCGGAGGGCCGTGGCACTTATTTTTATTAAAAATTAAACACTGTCCGCTGGGCAAAATCAATAAATCTCCCTTTGTTTATAAATGTTGGTGTGTGAAATGTATTTGTGTAATCCCCACGTGTGCACAGTCTCAGATTGTTTCCCACCGCCCCCGGATGCCCGGTCACAATCATGACCTTCGGCTCTCCTGACAACTACCGCCTGCTCTGCTCCCTGGAGGGCCGGAGGACTTTGCTGCAGCCCACTTCGAGGATTCCGAGAAGTAAAGTTATTTTATTAAAATTAATCTCTGCAAACCTGCCATTATCAGAGACTTTTTCATCGAAAACAGAATTGCTCCACGTAATCGAGGTAAAATAAATCATGGCGACAATTTAATTAGTGTTAATTATAAATGTTGCCTGAGTTGAGCCTGAGGACAAAGGTCCTGAAGCGCAAAACATATCAAACATGTGTACCCGCTGTGCTGCTGTACAACTCCTCATGGGTACCGTACGTTTACGACTATCGATAGTTCACAACCCTTTCTCGTGCCAAGCGGATCCTAGTCAGCTTTCTAGGAGTACTTGGCTATCTGTGCACGGGCATTCGCGTACAATTGCGCCTCCTGAAATTCCAGCCGTGGAGCTGACAATTTTTAGGTTTTGCCTAGCGAAAGCTGCGCTCTGCGCAGCTTTTTCGCGCAGGCGAAAACCTAATAAGAACTGTAGTGTGGGTTTGGGTCGGCCCTCGTCATTCATTGGCTGGCTCTATAAATGGAGCCTAGCCATTGGACGAGGGGCCTGTCCGTCAATGCCGGACCAGACACGGGGGCGTTCCCGAGATTCTTTGGCTTTTGCCGACGTCACGCGACGTCAGCCGAAAGCCGGGAACACCCCCGAATCTGTTCCGGCATTGCCGGCACTTCTGCGTCTCTCCTCCCCCATTTCCCGCCCCCTCCCGCTTGTTTCCCGATGCTGGCCTCGCAATGGCGCTGCGTCTCTCCTCCCCCTTTCCCGCCCCCTCCCGCTTGTTTCCTGATGCCTGCCTTCTTGCTCCGCCCTCTCCTCCCCCTTTCCCGCCCCCTCCCGCTTGTTTCCTGGTGCCCGCCTTCGTGCTCCGGCCGGCCGTCGTCAGCGTCTCTCCTCCCCCTTTCCCGCCCCCTCGTTTCCTGGTGCCCGTCTTCTGCTCCGGCCGGCCGTCGTCAGCTCTCTCCTCCCCTTTTCCCGCCCCCTCCCGCTTCTCTCTGATGCCCGCCTTCCTGCTCCGGCCTCTCCTTTCCCACCCCCTCCCGCTTGTTTCCTGGTGCCCGCCTTCTGCTCCGGCCGGCCGTCGTCAGCTCTCTCCTCCCCTTTTCCCGCCCCCTCCCGCTTCTCTCTGATGCCCGCCTTCCTGCTCCGGCCTCTCCTTTCCTGCCCCCTCCCTCTTGTTTCCTGGTGCCCGCCTTCTGCTCCGGCCGGCCGTCGTCAGCTCTCTCCTCCCCCTTTCCCGCCCCCTCCCGCTTCTTTCCTGATGCCCGCCTTCCTGCTCCGGCCTCTCCTTTCCCGCCCCCTCCCGCTTGTTTCCTGGTGTCCGCCTTCTGCTCCGGCCGGCCGTCGTCAGCTCTCTCCTCCCCCTTTCCCGCCCGCTCCCGCTTCTTTCCTGGAGGCTGAGCCTGGACACAGCTCCATGGAGGCGGCCGGGACACAGCGGCTCCGCCTGGACCTCTCCCGGGCCGCTCCAGGCCCCTCAGGGCCCGCTCGTGCCCCCCGGCCGAGGAGCGAGGTGTGGGCCTACCTGATGACCCTGGCGGACGGGGCCTGCAGAGGAAGAAGGCGGAGGAGGAGGCCAAGCACGGAGTGAGTGTCCGACACCGGGGGCCGCGGAGTGAGTGTATGGGATGGCATCTGTGGAGGTGATGAGAGGCCGCGTTTGGGGGCTGGGAGGGGAAAGTTTGAAAGGATGGGGGATGCTTTGAAATGCCACCCCGATGCTACAATAAACAAGTAAGTCAGACCATCTGTGGATGTGTATGGACAGTGAAGTCCCTCGCGCAAGAATTGTTTGAAAAACCTAGGCCATTATCTTGCTCCCTACTACCATTGTCAAAAGCCAATCCCTGAAATTCCAATCTATGTTAATTATAAATACATCCATAATACGCCTGTGATGGTTGTGCCATCTGAGCCAGTGATGTATGTAGTGAGGGTGTGTAACGTAATGGATTGTCACAGTCAGAGCAGCGTTGAACTCCCCTTGTCTCCCCATTGTTAAATGCAGTTTTGTGATGTCATCCACGTCTTTCTCACCTCCTCATTCACGATTTGGCTGAGCAATTTTTGAGAGTATGTTATATCTCTCAGTATGTCCTGTGTACAGGTCTCAATGTATTGCGCCTCTAATACCCGGATCCTCGATTACAGCTCCGTTTCTTCTTGGTGCTGTTTACACTTGTGAGCTGATTGATATCTAATGATATCTCCCCATATGGTGTCCTTTATGGGTTCCCGTGGTATCCCCGGGGACTGTTTGCAGTTAAAGTATATGTAGCCTTTCCTATGTGGGGCTTTCAGCCTTTCTCCCTAGGCGACCAGGTGCTTATCTCCTTCTCAGCTCAGGGTGGTCACGTCCCACGTAAGGCACAGTTCTACTAGGGAATGGTCTGAGAGGCCCCAGTCCAAATTTCGCACTCCGATTACCTCTGTGTCTCTGTTTTAGGTATCAGGAAGTAGTCCAGGCGCAAAAACGATCTGTGAGCACCTGAGTAAAAAGTAAATCCCCGCTCTCACGAATATCTGACAGGCCCAAAGCCTCCCAAAAACCAATGGTCCCACCAGAAGTGTTCTTAATACCTGCGTAAGGGTCTCCAGAAAGGCGCTTATCAGAGCTGGCGGGCATAGACATTGACTAACGTCACAGAGTTATCGCCCAGAAGGCCTGTAACAGGCACACATCTCCAATATTTGTCTACCCATTCTTGTCCGACTTTAGAGGACACATGATGCATAATAAGCATTGCCATAGCTCTGGTGCCCTACAACAAGCTGGAATGGTAAACCTGAGTAAAGCCCATTCTAGCCTGGAAATGGACCTTATATCCAGCGAGGTAGGTCTCTTGTACGAACAGTACATCACCTTGAAGCCTCATTGCTGATTTCAGCACCGCCCTACTCTCTACTTTATCTAAAAGGCTGTTTACATTCCACTTAAAGAGTTGTAACTGGTCCCTCTTTATTACCTGTGAGTTACTAGCCATTGGAGCCTGGGGCAAATGCAATGAGATTTCGAGTAACCATGGGTACAGCAAAAAGATCAAGCCTTTGGAGTAACCGAGTAGGATGAGGAGCCTGAAAACCATGAAACCAATCTCCCCCATACTTTGTGAACTCGAAGGATCTGTTGTGGGATAGAACAAGGTCTGATGCCAACTCGGCATCCAGACTACGTCACTTCGGCAGTTCATATCTCAACTGCCGTCCTCAAAGAAAGGGGGAAAAAAGATATAAATGCCTTCCTTCACCGTGCAAGAGGGAGTGTTTAGGATGGGGTATCTCGGGCTCTCGGATCCCCTCCATACAAGCCCATCAAAGATATGATCCCCTCCAACTGTAGTGGAATGCAGTTGGTAAGCTACTTTAAGGTTTAAATATCTGATCACAAATATGTTCTTGTTTTTTATTTATGATGTTAATGCTAATCACATTTATAGTACAACATTTCTCATATATACTAAATATGTTGAAAATGTCATATTAACATCAAATATATTGCATGCATTTTACTAATTGCAATACGATTATAAAAGACTAACGACACAATCAACATTCTTATCACAGACAAGAGAACACTCTATGTGGAATCAAAGAATGCCAAAATCCGTATATACATTACCTAGTAACAGTAATAGCTAGGTCAGCATTTCCATGGGAATTTGTTTGGGGGGCTCTGTGTGGGGGTGTGTGTGGGGGGGCTCTGTGTGTGTTTCTGTGTCATTTGCGATAGATACAGCTAGTGGCATTGTAAATGACAATGCCATTTATTTATGTTAAAAAAACATAAATAAAAATAATGTCAAGAGCAATGCCTATAGCTCTAACTTTAACAAAGGCAAAACCATTGCATTGTAAATGCTTGTCTTTTCTTCCCAGTGGACAAAGCTTTCCCGACTCCAGTCTTTATTGTGGGCATTTCCCTATCTCGCCCAAATCAGGAAGGACATTTATTTCGTTGCGGGAGTATATATCTAACCATCTGAGGGGTCGGCGAGGAGTTTGTGAATACCCACACATTCCTGTGTGTTTTTACACTTTTCACAATCTTTCTAAGCAAACCCCATCCTGCCACACCGACTTCCAGCGCCGCGAGGAGGGGGATTCACTCCTGGGCACTATTATATGAACGAGGGGTAATATTGGGCTTACAGCTGCAAGCCCACCTAGAGAACTCCTTGCACTCGTGAATGGCACATTATCTGCTAGAAATGGACGCATTTCACTCCAGGAGCTCACACGCTGGGGGTCAGGGAGCAGCAGTCGAAATGAGGGGCAGAGTTATGAAAAGGTCGCATGACTGTCGCTAACACAAACCTTTCAAGAACATTCACCCAAAGATATAGACACAAGGGGTACACGAGACAGTGGAGCGGTCATGGGTTACTTGATTGGTCACAGGGTGCATTTTAGGATATTTTACAAGGTTAAGGCACATGTTGCCGAAATCTTTCTTAGTCCTACAAATTTCAGGGTATAATATTGCTAAGATAATTCTGGTGGTTAATGCACTTGCTAGACATATGGGTGTGTAATTTGGTGTAAAGTAATATTTGTCGTAGAGCGTACTTGGTTGCAGTCCATGTCTTGTAACATGCCGTTGCTGGCCAATTTTTACTTTAATATAGATAACCCAATGAGCTACTACTTCCGGTGCAGCGATCTGCGTCACCTGCAGGTCCAGGGTCACATTCCTGGCAGTATAGCTCAGCGAGCTATAAACCTGTATCAACAGAATGTATCTAGCAAGACATATGCCGAAATCTTGCGTTTTTTTCAATTCATTTGTATTCAAGAGTTGTTAAAATCGATTCTTCGGAGCAGTAATAAACCTGTACTGTACAAGTAATAAACATTTTTCTTACTTGTACTGACCTTCAGAAGAATCCTCAAGACCTGGCTCTTCAAACAGTAGCAGCATCCCCCGCGCCTTGAGACCCTAACGGGTATGTAGTGCGCTTTACAAATGCATTGATTGATTGATTGATTGACTGAGTGTCATTGAGAACCAGGTGTGAATGACTGATCATCAATAAGCACCATAGATGAATGACTCATTGAGAACCAGGTCTGAATGACTGATCATCAAATAAGCACCATAGATGAATGACAGAATGTCGTTGAGAACCAGGTGTGCATGACTTTTCATCAATAAGCACCATAGCTGAATGACTGATTGTTATTGAGTACCAGGTGTGAATGATTGATCATCAATAAGCACCATAGCTGAATGACTTGTTGTCATTGTGAACCAGGTGTGAGTGACTGATCATCAAAAAGCACCATAGCTGAATGAATAACTTGGTGTCATTGAGAACCAGGTGTGAGTGACTGATGATCAATAAGCACCATAGATGAATGACTCATTGAGAACCAGGTGTGAATGACTGATCATCAAATAGCACCACAGCCGAATGACTGAGTGTCATTGAGAACCAGGTGTGAGTGACTGATCATCAATAAGCACCATAGCTGAATGACTGAGTGTCATTGAGAACCAGGTGTGAGTGACTGAACATCAATAAGCAACATAGATGAATGACTCATTGAAAACCAGGTGTGAATGACTGATCATCAATAAGCACCATAGGTGAATGACAGTGTTATTGAGAACCAGGTCTGAATGACTGATCATCAATAAGCACCATAGCTGAATGACTGAGTGTCGTTGAGAACCAGGTGTGAGTGACTGAACATCAATAAGCAACATAGATGAATGACTCATTGAAAACCAGGTGTGAATGACTGATCATCAATAAGCACCATAGGTGAATGACAGTGTTATTGAGAACCAGGTCTGAATGACTGATCATCAAATAAGCACCATAGATGAATGACAGAATGTCGTTGAGAACCAGGTGTGAATGACTTTTCATCAATAAGCACCATAGCTGAATGACTGATTGTTATTGAGTACCAGGTGTGAATGATTGATCATCAATAAGCACCATAGCTGAATGACTGAGTGTCATTGAGAACCAGGTCTGAATGACTGATCATCAATAAGCACCATAGCTGAATGACTTGTTGTCATTGTGAACCAGGTCTGAATGACTGATTATCAATAAGCACCATAGCTGAATGACTAAGTGTCATTGAGAACCAGGTGTGAATGACTGATCATCAATAAGCACCATAGCTGAATGATTGAGTGTCATTAAGAACCAGGTGTGAATGACTGATCATCAAAAAGCACCATAGCTGAATGACTGAGTGTCATTGAGAACCAGGTGTGAGTGACTGATCATCAATAAGCACCATAGCCGAATGACTGAGTGTCATTGAGAACCAGGTGTGAGTGACTGATTATCAATAAGCACCATAGCTGAATGACTGAGTGTCATTGAGAACCAGGTCTGAATAACTGAGCATCAATAAGCACTAAAGCTAAATGACTGAGTGTCATTGAGAACCAGGTCTGAATAACTGAGCATCAATAAGCACCATAGATGAATGACTCATTGAGAACCAGGTGTGAATGACTGATCATCAATAAGCACCATAGCTGAATGAGTGAGTGTAATTGAGAACCAGGTCTGAATGACTGATCATCAATAAGCACCATAGCTGAATGACAGTGTTATTGAGAACCAGGTCTGAATGACTGATTATCAATAAGCACCATAGCTGAATGACTAAGTGTCATTGAGAACCAGGTGTGAATGACTGATCATCAATAAGCACCATAGCTGAATGACTGAGTGTCGTTGAGAACCAGGTCTGAATGACTGATCATCAATAAGCACCATAGATGAATGACTCATTGAGAACCGGGTGTTAATGACGGATCATCAATAAGCACCACAGCTGAATGAATGAGTGTCATTGAGAACCAGGTGTGAGTGGCTGATCATCAATCAGCACCACAGCTGAATGACTGAGTGTCATTGAGAACCAGGTCTGAATGACTGATCATCAATAAGCACCATAACTGAATGACTTGTTGTCATTGTGAACCAGGTGTGAGTGACTGATCATCAAAAAGCACCATAGCTGAATAACTTGGTGTCATTGAGAACCAGGTGTGAGTGACTGATCATCAATAAGCACCATAGATGAATGACTCATTGAGAACCAGGTGTGAATGACTGATCATCAAATAGCACCACAGCTGAATGACTGAGTGTCATTGAGAACCAGGTGTGAGTGACTGATCATCAATAAGCACCATAGATGAATGACTCATTGAAAACCAGGTGTGAATGACTGATCATCAATAAGCACCATAGCTGAATGACTGAGTGTCGTTGAGTACCAGGTCTGAATGACTGATCATCAATAAGCACCATAGGTGAATGACAGTGTTATTGAGAACCAGGTCTGAATGACTGATCATCATTAAGCACCATAGCTGAATGACTAGGTGTCATTGAGAACCAGGTGTGAGTGACTGATCATCAATAAGCACCATAGTTGTATGACTGAGTGTCATTGAGAACCAGGTCTGAATAATTGAGCATCAATAAGCAGCATAGATGAATGACTCATTGAGAACCAGGTGTGAATGACCGATCATCAATAAGCACCATAGCTGAATGACTGATCGTCGTTGAGAACCAGGTGTGAATGATTGATCATCAATAAGCACCATAGCTGAATGACAGTGTTATTGAGAACCAGGTCTGAATGACTGATCAGCAATAAGCACCGTAGCTGAATGACTGAGTGTCGTTGAGAACCAGGTCTGAATGACTGATCATCAATTAGCACCATAGATGAATGACTCATTGAGAACCGGGTGTTAATGACAGATTATCAATAAGCACCACAGCTGAATGAATGAGTGTCATTGAGAACCAGGTGTGAGTGGCTGATCATCAATAAGCACCACAGCTGAATGACTGAGTGTCATTGAGAACCAGGTCTGAATGACTGATCATCAATAAGTACCATAGCTGAATGACTTGTCATTGTGAACCAGGTGTGAGTGACTGATCATCAAAAAGCACAATAGCTGAATAACTTGGTGTCATTGAGAACCAGGTGTGAGTGACTGATCATCAATAAGCACCATAGATGAATGACTCATTGAAAACCAGGTGTGAATGACTGATCATCAATAAGCACCATAGCTGAATTACTGAATGTCATTGAGAACCAGGTCTGAATGACTGATCATCAATAAGCACCAAAGCTAAATGACTGAGTGTCATTGAGAACCAGGTCTGAATAACTGAGCATCAATAAGCACCATAGATGAATGACTCATTGAGAACCAGGTGTGGATGACTGATCATCAATAAGCACCATAGCTGAATGAGAGAGTGTCATTGAGAACCAGGTGTAAATGAGTGATCATCAATAAGCATCATAGCTGAATGACTGAGTGTCATTGAGAACCAGGTGTGAATGACTGATCATCAATAAGCACCATAGCTGAATGACTGAGTGTCATTGAGAACCAGGTCTGAATAATTGAGCATCAATAAGCAGCATAGATGAATGACTCATTGAAAACCAGGTGTGAATGACTGATCATCAATAAGCATCATAGGTGAATGACAGTGTTATTGAGAACCAGGTCTGAATGACTGATCATCAATAAGCACCAGAGCTGAATGACTTGTTGTCATTGTGAACCAGGTGTGAGTGACTGATCATCAAAAAGCACCATAGCTGAATAACTTGGTGTCATTGAGAACCAGGTGTGAGTGACTGATCATCAATAAGCACCATAGATGAATGACTCATTGAGAACCAGGTGTGAATGACTGATCATCAAATAGCACCACAGCTGAATGACTGAGTGTCATTGAGAACCAGGTGTGAGTGACTGATCATCAATAAACACCATAGATGAATGACTCATTGAGAACCAGGTGTGAATGACTGGTCATCAATAAGCACCATAGCTGAATGAGTGAGTGTCATTGAGAACCAGGTGTAAATGACTGATCATCAATAAGCATCATAGCTGAATGACTGAGTGTCATTGAGAGCCAGGTCTGAATGACTGATCATCAATAAGCACCATAGCTGAATGACTGAGTGTCATTAAGAACCAGGTGTGAGTGACTGATCATCAATAAGCACCATAGATGAAAGACTCATTGAGAACCAGGTGTGAATGACTGATCATCAAAAAGCACCACAGCTGAATGACTGAGTGTCATTGAGAACCAGGTGTGAGTGACTGATCATCAATAAGCACTATAGATGAATGACTCATTGAAAACCAGGTGTGAATGACTGATCATCAATAAGCACCATAGCTGAATGACTGAGTGTCGTTGAGAACCAGGAGTGAATGACTGATCATCAATAAGCACCATAGCTGAATGACTGAGTGTCGTTGAGAACCAGGTGTGAATGATTGATCATCAATAAGCACCATAGCTGAATGACAATGTCATTGAGAACAAAGGTATGAATGACTGATCATCAATAAGCACCATAGCTGAATGACTGAATGTCTTCAGAACCAGGTGTCAGTGACTGATCATCAATAAGCACCATAGATGAATGACTCATTGAAAACCAGGTGTGAATGACTGATCATCAATAAGCACCATAGCTGAATGACGGAGTGTCGTTGAGAACCAAGTGTGAATGACTGATCATCAATAAGCATCATAGCTGAATGACTGAATGTCATTGAGAACCAGGTGTGAGTGACTGATCATCAATAAGCACCATAGCTGAATGACTGAGTGTCACTGAGAACCAGGTCTGAATAACTGAGCATCAATAAGGACCATAGATGAATGACTCATTGAGAACCAGGTGTGAATGACTGATCATCCATAAGCACCATAGCTGAATGAGTGAGTGTCATTGAGAACCAGGTGTAAATGACTGATCATCAATAAGCATCATAGCTGAATGACTGATCAATAATAAGCACCATAGCTGAATGATTGAGTGTCGTTGAGAACCAGGTGTGAGTGACTGATCATCAATGAGCACCATAGTTGAATGAGTGAGTGTCATCGAGAACCAGGTCTGAATAACTGAGCATCAATAAGCAGCATAGATGAATGACTCATTGAGAACCAGGTGTGAATGACTGATCATCAAATAGCACCACAGCTGAATGACTGAGTGTCATTGAGAACCAGGTGTGAGTGACTGATCATAAATAAGCATCATAGATGAATGACTCATTGAAAACCAGGTGTGAATGACTGATCATCAATAAGCACCATAGCTGAATGACTGAATGTCATTGAGAACCAGGTGTGAATGGCTAATCATCAATAAGCACCAAAGCTAAATGACTGAGTGTCATTGAGAACCAGGTCTGAATAACTGAGCATCAATAAGCACCATATATGAATGACTCATTGAGAACCAGGTGTGAATGACTGATCATCAATAAGCACCATAGCTGAATGAGTGAGTGTCATTGAGAATCAGGTGTGAATGACTGATCATCAATAAGCACCATAGCTGAATGACTGAGTGTCGTTGAGAACCAGGTGTGAATGATTGATCATCAATAAGCACCATAGCTGAATGACAATGTCATTGAGAACAAAGGTATGAATGACTGATCATCAATAAGCACCATAGCTGAATGACTGAATGTCTTCAGAACCAGGTGTCAGTGACTGATCATCAATAAGCACCATAGATGAATGACTCATTGAAAACCAGGTGTGAATGACTGATCATCAATAAGCACCATAGCTGAATGACGGAGTGTCGTTGAGAACCAAGTGTGAATGACTGATCATCAATAAGCATCATAGCTGAATGACTGAATGTCATTGAGAACCAGGTGTGAGTGACTGATCATCAATAAGCACCATAGCTGAATGACTGAGTGTCACTGAGAACCAGGTCTGAATAACTGAGCATCAATAAGGACCATAGATGAATGACTCATTGAGAACCAGGTGTGAATGACTGATCATCCATAAGCACCATAGCTGAATGAGTGAGTGTCATTGAGAACCAGGTGTAAATGACTGATCATCAATAAGCATCATAGCTGAATGACTGATCAATAATAAGCACCATAGCTGAATGATTGAGTGTCGTTGAGAACCAGGTGTGAGTGACTGATCATCAATGAGCACCATAGTTGAATGAGTGAGTGTCATCGAGAACCAGGTCTGAATAACTGAGCATCAATAAGCAGCATAGATGAATGACTCATTGAGAACCAGGTGTGAATGACTGATCATCAAATAGCACCACAGCTGAATGACTGAGTGTCATTGAGAACCAGGTGTGAGTGACTGATCATAAATAAGCATCATAGATGAATGACTCATTGAAAACCAGGTGTGAATGACTGATCATCAATAAGCACCATAGCTGAATGACTGAATGTCATTGAGAACCAGGTGTGAATGGCTAATCATCAATAAGCACCAAAGCTAAATGACTGAGTGTCATTGAGAACCAGGTCTGAATAACTGAGCATCAATAAGCACCATATATGAATGACTCATTGAGAACCAGGTGTGAATGACTGATCATCAATAAGCACCATAGCTGAATGAGTGAGTGTCATTGAGAATCAGGTGTAAATGACTGATCATCAATAAGCACCATAGCTGAATGACTGAGTGTCGTTGAGAACCAGGTGTGAATGATTGATCATCAATAAGCACCATAGCTGAATGACTAAGTGTCATTGAGAACCAGGTGTGAATGACTGATCATCAATAAGCACCACAGCTGAATGACTGAGTGTCATTGAGAACCAGGTGTGAGTGACTGATCATCAATAAGCACCATAGATGAATGACTCATTGAAAACCAGGTGTGAATGACTGATCATCAATAAGCACCATAGCTGAATGACTGAGTGTCGTTGAGAACCAGGTGTGAATGACTGATCATCAATAAGCACCATAGCTGAATGACTGAGTGTCGTTGAGAACCAGGTGTGAATGATTGATCATCAATAAGCACCATAGCTGAATGACTGAATGTCATTGAGAACAAAGGTTTGAATGACTGATCATCAATAAGCACCATAGCTGAATGACTGAATGTCATTGAGAACCAGGTGTGAGTGACTGGTCATCAATAAGCACCATAGATGAATGACTCATTGAAAACCAGGTGTGAATGACTGACCATCAATAAGCACCATAGCTGAATGACTGAGTGTCGTTGAGAACCAGGTGTGAATGACTGATCATCAATAAGCACCATAGCTGAATGACTGAATGTCATTGAGAACCAGGTGTGAGTGACTGATCATCAATAAGCACCATAGCTGAATGACTGAGTGTCATTGAGAACCAGGGGTGAGTGACTGATCATCAATTAGCACCATAGCTGAATGATTGAGTGTCGTTGAGAACCAGGTGTGAGTGACTGATCATCAATGAGCACCATAGTTGAATGAGTGAGTGTCATTGAGAACCAGGTCTGAATAACTGAGCATCAATAAGCAGCATAGATGAATGACTCATTGAGAACCAGGTGTGAGTGACTGATCATCAATAAGAACCATAGCTGAATGACTGAGTGTCATTGAGAACCAGGTTCGAATGACTGATCATCAATAAGCACCATAGCTGAATGACTGAGTGTCATTGAGAACCAGGTGTGAATGACTGATCATCAATAAGCACCATAGATGAATGACTGAGTGTGATTGTGAACCAGGTGTGAGTGACTGATCATCAATAAGCACCATAGACAATTGAATGAGTGTCATTGAGAACCAGGCCTAAATGACTGATGATCAATAAGCACCATAGATGAACCACTTAGTGTCATAGAGAACCAGGTTTGAGTGACTAACAATTAGTGAGCGCTAGGTCAGAATCACTGACTGTCAGATGAGAACCAGGCTTGAAGGACTGACTTTGAGAGAATGCCAGGTCTGAATGACTGGCCGCCCGCAAGTGCCAGGTCTGAATGACAGAGACTGATCGTCAGAGAGAACTAAGTTTGAACGAATGACGGTCAGAGAGTACCAGGTCTGGAAAAAAGTTAAAAAAAAATAACAAAACGGCTAATGCTGCCAGAGCTGTCTGTGGCAGCTGGGCTCCCCTGACGTATTACTGGCTCCTCTCCAGCTCTACCGGCCTGTGGGTAAATAGCTGATATCTGTGCATTGCAGTTACTCCAATGGCCCCTGGCTGGATTTGAAATATTGAGTAGTAGTAGAAAATGCTTTATTATATTAATCATTTGATTACAATAAAAGAGAAAATGCAAACGTTGAGTTAAATTAAATTCCATGGTTAAACATCACATAAAAGAACATACATAATTCATAATACCATATATATATATATATATATATATATATATATATATATATATCCATATATTAAAAAAATCTAAGCAGTTAATGCTTTATAGGCATGTTCAATATTGAAGGTGTCGCGATAGCAGCGCTACAAAACGTATTTTGAAACAGAGGCGCGGCCCAGAGCTGCTCAGACTTCCAGCAGCATGGAAGAAACTGAGCAAGGAACCCCTGGGGGAAGAGGAGGCGGGGGCTACTGTAGGACAAGGGGTCCCCGGCAGGCCCCAGACTGGTGATAACTCAGGGCCGAGGAGAGCAGCGAGTTACGAAGCCCCACCCCCGTGCGTGGGAAAGGGCTGCTTTCCAGTCCGCCAGTCCCCACCCTCCAACTGGACGCGCATTCTGGTATTTAAATCACTGGAGAATAACTCACTCAACACACAACATCATATGCCCAGCTCACGCTTACCCGCAGGAGCTATGCGTCCAGCGCTACACATAGCGGTCACGGTCACCCTGCCTTCTACTGCAAACTGAAGGAATGCACGGATCCAAGTGGGATTGTAGCGTCTCGGCACAATATACACACAACACACTACTCCTAATGCAAGCTAATGAATTGAGTGGACACATGTGTACACAGTAGTAGCATGCTAACTAACCACTCCTGCAAGCTGTGGCCTGCATGCATGCCGGCTGTGTAGCGTCTTAGCACTATATAGCAGGAGCAGACCACTACTGCACGCTGCTAACCAGCATGCGTCATGCGAACAGGCGTTGCAGCATATTGGCGCTTTGTAAAAGTGACAACGGCACCCTCTATTGCAAGAAGAGCCCCCTGACGCCCCCACAGTTCCTCTGCGAGGGAAGAACTATACATAACTGGTTGACAGGGTGTGACGGGGCATAGGCCCTGCAAGATCTGCATTAACTACCCTGTAAAGGGGTCTCCATCGTCCGGTGTATTTTGATGGTCAAAAAGTGGGTTTTTATAAACATTAGTAATCTCTACGGGCCAGAGTGCAGTAACTGACCAATCAAAAGACAGCTAGCTTGCTTCCGATAGGCTGAACGAGAGCAGCAGAGATATGAACTACACCCTGGCATATCACCGTGAAAGTGGAGTTGTCCATTCTGTCTTTGAAGCGCTACAGTGGCACGTTCCCTGATCGTAGAGGCGTCCCCATGTTATGGGATGAAAACTTAGGCGCTATTCGAGTTGCACAAGCATCCAACACAGTGTAATGTCATCCTTCCCTCATATTGAGGATATGTCAGTGTATAAATACCTAGGAGTAACAAGCATTAGAAATGCAATAGGTCTCGCAGCATTAGAGTTAGTGCTTTTAGAATTGTTTATAGGTTTTTTGTTGTAAATCTTTTGCATTTTATTTTTTTGTAGGCAATGCAAAAGAATTACAAATCAAAAAAGCAATAAGCAAATGTAAAAGCTTTAACTAAAAATCCTGCGAGACCTATTGCACTGTGTGAGGGTGAGTGAGGGTGAGTGAGGGTGAGTGAGGGTGAGTGAGGGTGAGTGAGGGTGAGTGAAATGGAGTTAAACAAGCCCAACGTTTAAAAAAATCACGAAATCAAACCGGATACCCTTAGCCTTGTAAGCATGTAGGATTTTACAACTATGAAAAATACACAATTAAACCCTCCATACAAAGCTTGATGTTGAATTAAACAAACAGTGCCAACTCTGAAACGCTAGGAAATGCAGCTACATGTGCACAGCGGGCTTGTGTGAAACTTATTCCCCGAGTTCGTTGGATCGACGAGGTTCCGGCTCACAGAGAACTCTTGTCTTCTGACTGAAAATGTTAAAGAAAAAAATGGCCAAGTTTGGCACTGGCCCAGAATCAAAGTTGGTAGGAGGCGGGGTGTACTCCTTCGAGAGCTGGAGTAGATGGAGAGGAGGGGCGTCTAGGCGCTCCCTGTACCTCCGTGGCCTGGGGTAGAGGAGGAGCGGGGACATGTAGGCGGGCCCTGTACCTCCCAGAGCTGGTGCAGAATGGAGTCAGTCGCAGCTGAGTGCACACCTCACCGGGCCTGTAGAGAGGGAGGGGACAGGCAGTCGAGGAAGGGGGACTGCCTGCGCCTCACTGGGCAGGAGAAGAGTCCGCATGCAGGCAGTGCGGTGGAGAGGTAGAGCTGGCCTGGCATGGTTCCAAAATGGCTCCATACCATGTGTGGCAATTTCAATCGGTCTTGGATTTGTTCCAGCAGCGCTTTGCGTTCTGTTTCTGAGGCGCCGTTTACCATATTAAAAGAAAATCTCCCACTTCAAGTTGCAATGTTAAGTTGCATAAAAAGCCAATGCTGGTTAAAGGTGTAAGGCGTGGCATCGAGGCACTTGTCAGCTATGCGGGGCATTGGAGGCCCGGTGTGCAGTACAGAGGTCTGATGGAGAGAGAGAGAAGCCGAGACAGAGTATGCACCTAGGGCTGTTGGCGAGGGGCCCGAGAGTACGTAGCACGGACCCTGCAGCTCGCATGCATTGACTGAGGTGGGCCAAGTACCAGATGGAGGCGCAGCCATGGCGGGGCGCCACCTCGCAGGGCTGGGCGTGAAGGGTAGGGGGCTGGAGAGAGGTGGGGCACGGAGGCATGCTACGGAGCCAGGGTCTTAAGTCAGGGTGGGGTCTCCTCTCCCACTCAGACTGTGGTGAGAGACATTCTTTTCCAATGAGAAGAAAAATAAACATTGAGAGGTTGAGTGAAAAGGAGGGAGGGCCCCGGTTTAGAAGGGAAGGGAGTGTACACCGTGTGCTCATTCCTCAGCTTAGAAACTCCGAATTCAAGCGAAGAATACATTACAATTACCTACAAACCACGAGTTTGCATTACAAAGCACAAACACCGACACACGCAACCACGGGGTTTATAGATGCCGCCGCTGAGGAGGGGTGAGGCAGGCGAAACTCGTTGACTGGGCTGATGTGTGTTTGCATCTACAAAAGACTTGAAATATATCAGTTCAGGGGACTTAGTCAGGCAGGCATGGGAGGGGAGGCAGGCAGGCATGGGAGGGGAGGAGGAGGGGGGAGGAGAGCGAAAGGATCGGAGACACGGCGGGTAAAATAAACAAAGCAAAAAAAAAAGCCGGAGGGAAGAGAGGGGAGGGGGGAGGAGAAATGCGACACGGCGGGAAGGGGAGGGGGCGGAACGGGGGCGGAGAGGGGAGAGAGAGAGTAGGCAAGGGTAAACAAACACGGACGTGCACGCGCCCGTGACTTTTAAGGTCAATGCGCATGCGCATAAGCTTAATGCGCATGCGCATTGACCTTAAAAGTCACGGGCACTGCAAGGAATCGCCACGATTCCTTGCAGTTAGATAAAGTGTGGATGAGCCCCTATAGTCTCGCTTGCTCGATGCGCATGCGCATCGACAGGCGAGACCTAAAAATTGATAAAGGCGTCTCTTCACTGTACAGAGAAGTAGTGTTAGAGGCAAAGGTCTTTCCTAAGCAATCTCTCTGAAAACACTGAACAGTAACTAACTGGTCCGTCGCTCCTGCCTCAGGCTCCAGTGATACGAGCCAAACTTCTGCCACAATTGTTTATGGTAGTGAAGTACAGAGAGGAAGAGATGCGAACACTCTTGACAACACAGTCATAGCTGCCTACAGGATTATTCTTGGTCTGCCCAAACAAACTTCACCGGCACAAACCAGGCTAGAGTTTGGTGTTCAGAAACAGTTCTTGGCAAGACAGGGCGTGTACATAACTACCTGGGACAAAGTCCGGAAATCCCAAAAAGGAACTCTAAACAAATATCTATGGAAGGAGTTACAGCAACACTCAGCCTCACCAGCTGCTAAATACCTCAAAAGCAGTCTGGCAAATACCAGCCTAAATCAACTCTGGGATACAAACCTCTCAACGCTTAAAAAACTGGTAAGGAAACAATTAAACACCTTTCATGGGTCGGGGGCAAGGCATCCCTCTCGAAAAGGTCACATGGCGGGATGACCCTGAACACGTACTCCACACCAGCACCACAGATTTATCTTGACTTGGGCTATGCTAAAACTACTAAAATGAAGTTTTTGAAGTACAGATTGGGCTTGTTACCCTGTATTCAGCATTTTCCACATTGGCTGAAGGATAAGACCGGCTCCTCCTGCCGTCTATGCGGTTCAGCGCCAGAGGATCTGCTGCATCTGTTATGTTCTTGTAATGAACTATGGGAAGAACGACAGCGTTTGTGAAAACGCCATTTTAATCAGAGTGAGTAACGCTCACGTAGACAAGCAGTTCTTGCCTGCTTTGCACTTAATGACCCACAGCTGAACTGTAGCCTGGTGAAGTTCATGAGGGCGGTGGAAAAGAAATTGTCAGCACCAGATTCATAATTTATTATAGGATAGCATCCTAACACTACAGCATTTCTATTTATGGACGTTTAAAATTATACATTTTTAGAAATGATTTTAAAAAGATAAAAGATGCACACTATGATTTTTTTTTACATTGTACGCAGAATTGCTTTTAAACCTTGATGTTTTTGTATTGCAATGGTTTTTATTAACTATGCAAATAAACTTAGTTACTCATCCTTCCCTCACTACTCTGTTCTACTTTGTCTCCGACTCTCTTCTAATAATCCCTGCAGCGCTTTGAAGCGTTCTGATGGCGATGCGGTGCTACACAAGTTCACCACATGGGCAAGGACATGTGTATCACTGATGCTGTGAAAGCAGCGTGCTATTTAATTGAGATGTCATTCCAACGAATGGGCTACAGGGGCCGACGGGAGGGGGGGTAGCTGCACGCCTGCCAGTGGAGAAGTGTGGCTCAGGGGTTAGAGGCGGCAGACCCGGAAGCTGAGATCGGCCCTGGACCAGGGTTCAATTCCCCGCCTCGGCGGGTCTTGGGCTCAAAAATTCCACGGACTCGATAATTCTCGCTCCGGTGCCTTCTCGGCTCACGGGTTCACACTCTGCGACTCTGGGCAATAGCTTGCTTAATCTCCACAACGGGCCCCTCGCGGCGGGATGCCTGGCTTTCACCTTGTGGATACCCTGCCGGGGTTATCTCACAGGGGAATACCAGGACGGGTTCCCTAAGCAAGCGCTTAGATACCGACCTCGGTTGGTGATTTGCGCTATATAAATACATGTACATTTACATTTACATGTTCAACGTGACCTTTCCTTGGTGAAGAGTCTGGAAACTCAGGGTGTGGGCTCCAATGAAATCCTTATGGCACTTTTGAGTAACTGGGATGACTCTGTACGCTTTGGCAGCCCCCCAACCCCCTTCTGCTCTTAAAGGGCCAGGCACATGGCTGCCGCCCAATGCTCGGTACATGATGCAAGTGAGGAGGCAGGGCCCTATTTCTGATCTGAACTATGAGCGGGGTCATCACGAACACTTTTCTGGGCGTGTCCCGGCGCCTGGCCCGCTGGCCGGGTTTAGTGGAACATTTTTAGTGTGCGAAAAGGCACTGTAAAATTCTAGCTGTAGATGTGAATTCAGTGCTTAATTTGTCAAACATTAGTGCCAGGGCCCTTGTCAGGAGGCCGCTGCTGCAAATTGCACAACCCATTGCCCCTGCCAGCGCTGCCAAGGACAGTACCACATCTACTAGTAGTAACCTCATTCACCCCCCAGTGAGTCATTTCAAACTATTCCAGGCCCCCAAATCTATGAGAATGGCTTGGGGGCAGGTATAGGTCTTCTAATGTATATTGAATGAATACATAACGGTTAGTCTGTTCATCTCGAAATTCAGCAGACAGCGCCACCATGTGGAAGGCTGTCATAAGTACTAGGGTCGACAATTTAGTGCTGGTGCCAAGCACCGGGAGCCACTGGCTCAAATTAAGCACTGTGTACTCACAAAGTATTTTACTACAATCTTTGAGCAGGGATAGGAAAGGCGCAGACCATAGAGGGCAGAGTGAAGAGGCAGGAGGCCTATCACAGTCATCACATTGTATGTGTTTGCCATGGTAAGAGGGTGGAGCGGGTCGGTGCCTTCAAGGAGATATTCTAGGCCACCCACACCTTTGAGACTACCCACCCACTGGTGTGGTGCATTGGTGAACCCATCAAAACACGCCCAGCTTCAGCACCAGGGTCACTCACAAGCTCAAGGTCAAAGGCAGAATCACCAATCAAATGAAAAATGCGCCATGACGCCCTTTCGGACAAGCGAGTGCTTTACAAAAATACCTAACATAACATAACATTTACAGCTCACCGGGAAACTGGAGCCACCCCCAAAAGAACACATTCAGACCGTGAACAAAAATAGTCCCTCTCTCCAGACCCGCCTGTACCCCGTCCCCACAGTCCCTTCTTTCCCATAAAGCATAGAAGGCAGAGCACTTAAGGCAACCCCATGGGCCGTGTGAATATAGAATATTCCCATGAAATACAAGCCGTGCCTTTACAACAATAAAGAAAAGAATTCGACAGGGGTATGCAGTAAAAAAGCAACAGTAAATACAGAAAAAAGTTCATTTTTACAAACAAAGGAAGACTTATTATCTGTAAAAATGTCACCATTTTTCCCTGGTGTGAATACCAGAATAAGCAAGTAGAGCCATCCATCCTGATGGAACACCACTGGTACACTGTGTCCCCAGGCAACACCTTTAAACCAGCAGCATTATTTACAAAATGATTAAAACCAGCCGCATAATTCACAGAGCCTTTACCACCAGCCACATACTGTTCAAGACAATTACAGCCAGCCGCATAATTCACAGAGCCATTACCACCAGCCACATACTGTACAAGACGATTAAAGCCAGCCACATAATTCACAAAGCCATTACAACCAGCACCCCCATGTTCCTTGCAGACAGGCTCACCTTCCCGGGCGGCTCTCGGCACACCAGCAGCCAGGGACCACAGACTGAACTTGCTCCGGAACGGTCGCTCCCTCCCTCCCTCCCTCCCTCGCTGGTCTCACGCACTGTGGACGCCGCAGATCGAATTTGGGTGACTAGCGCTGTACTTTGTGGTGACGCTGTATTAAGATTGTGCTCTGTGATTTGCGCTGTGCCTGTAGCCCTTAAGCGCCCGTTTTAACTAGCGCTGTGCTTGTGTGCTTAAGCGCCCGTTTTTAACTAACGCTGTGCTTGTGTGCTTAGACGCCCGATTTTTATTATTAGCGCTGTACCTTGCTGACGCTGTGTTTGCTACACGACCTGCTGGTCCATTTGCTGCCCCTGCCTCACTTTCACTATCACCCTCCATTTTGCTTGTTGTAGTTTCCTGGACCGCCCCTCCTCCCCGCTACCGCCTCCCAGCTGCTGCCCCTCTCACGCTCCGCCCCCTCCAACATCCATTTATGGATAATGCCTCCACGCGCAGCGTCCACGCGCTTCGGACACGCCGAAGGTGCGCCAAAGGTAAGCCCGTCTACGCCCGTCCGCGCCTGGACCGCGCCCAGCGCCAGACCCCCTGCCCCTCACGCTGCCCAGCCCCCCCGCGTTACCTATGACGCTGCCACCCTCCTAGCCCTTAACCCCGGCCGCTCCCCCAACTGCGTCCAAGCCGCTCCCATGGACCGTTCTCCTGCCTATCCTGCAAATTCAGCGGCACCGACAACATCTCCGCTGCGACCACAACACAAATTCCCGACCCCAACCACCTAGAATGCATCCTTCTCAACACCCGCTCGGTCCACAGGCACGCCATTGACCTTTGGAACCTACTAGACACCATCTCTCCTGACGTCGCCTTCCTAACGGAAACATGGATGAACGCTTCCTCCGCCCCTGACATCGCCATCGCTATCCCTGAAGAATATAAGATCACTCGCAAGGACCGCACCGACCATACAGGAGGAGGAATCGCTATCGTCCATAAGAAATCCATCCGCATCTCTACCAGCTCCGACGCCAACCTCGATAACTCCGAACACCTTCACTTCCAGATCCACATCGACCCCACGACCACACTCAGAGGCACCCTCCTCTACAGACCACCAGGACCACGCGCAAAATTCAGTGAAGACATCACGGACTTCATCACCCCACACGCACTCCCCTCCAAAGACTACATCCTTCTGGGAGACCTCAACTTCCACCTTGAAAAGAACAACGACCGCAACACCGCCACCCTCTTAGACAACCTCGCCAACCTCGGACTTAAACAACTGGTCTCTTCCCCCACACACATCGCAGGTCACACTCTCGACCCCATCTTCACCTCCAGCAACCATGTCTCCTTCAGCCACACCACAGATCTCCTCTGGACCGACCACAGCTGCGTTCACTTCACCTACAACAAGTCGAAACCCATCATCCACCTCCAACCAACTCTACAAAGAAACTGGAACAAAATCACCACAGAGCAGATCTCCACATCACTCCTTCAAACCTCCCCAGCCCTCTCTTCTAATGCCAACGAAGCCGCCTCCAACCTCACCCTTTGGTTATCCAACACCGCCGACACCTTAGCACCACTGAAAAAACGTCAACACAAACTTGGCATCAAGAAGGCCTCTTGGTTCAACGACGACCTCAAGAAATCCAAGAAACTGTGCCGCTCCCTTGAAAAGGCCTGGAAAAAAGACCCATCCTCCAGCAACAAGGACGCCTTCAAAAGCGCCATCCGTACTCACCACCAACTGATCCGAAAAGCCAAGAAAACAGCATTCAAAGATCGACTTGACAACAACGCCCACAACAGCAAGGAACTTTTCAACATCGTCAAGGAATTTTCCAACCCCTCGGCCAACTCCAACGACATCACCCCCTCTCAAGCCCTCTGCGACTCCCTAGCCTCATTCTTCCACAACAAGATTGCAGACATCCACAACAGCTTCGACAACCAACCCGGAAGCCAACCCACCCCACCATCAACTGACCATCTTCCCCCCGTTAACACCCTTAACGCCTGGAACCCAATCTCCACTGAGGACACCATCCGCCTGATGAACTCCATCCACTCAGGATCCCCCACAGACCCTTGCCCCCACCACATCTTCAACAAAGCAGACTCCGTCATAGCTCCGCACCTCCGAGACGTCATCAACTGCTCCTTCAATTCCGCTACCTTCCCAGAAGATTGGAAACACGCTGAACTCACCGCCCTTCTGAAAAAACCAACAGCAGACCCCACCGAACACAAAAACTACCGCCCCATCTCGCTTCTTCCATTCCCGGCCAAAGTCATCGAGAAAGCTGTCAACAACCAGCTCGCCGCCTTCCTCGAAGACAACAAATCACTCGACCCCTCACAATCTGGCTTCCGAGCCAAACACAGCACTGAGACCGCCCTCATCGCAGCTACAGACGACATTCGAACTCTACTGGACAATGGAGACACAGTCGCCCTCATCCTCCTCGACCTCTCTGCAGCCTTCGACACAGTCTGCCACAGCACCCTTTTACAACGCCTCAGAAACATCGGAATCCAAGGTAAGGCACTGGAATGGATCACCTCGTTCCTCACCGGAAGAACCCAGAGAGTCCGCCTCCCACCATTCAAGTCCGAGGCCTCCGAAATCACCTGCGGCGTACCACAAGGATCCTCACTCAGTCCCACCCTCTTCAACGTATACATGAGCCCCCTCGCGGCCATCGCCCGCCAACACAACCTCAACATCATCTCTTACGCGGATGACACTCAACTGATCCTATCTCTCACCAAGGACCCCAGCACCGCTAAAACTAACCTACACGAAGGAATGAAAGAAGTCGCCGAATGGATGAAACAAAGCCGTCTGAAACTGAACTCAGACAAAACAGAAGTCCTCATCTTAGGTAAATCCCCCTCTGCATGGGACGACTCCTGGTGGCCGGAAGCCCTCGGAAATGCACCCATCCCGACAGACCACGCACGAAACCTGGGCGTCATCCTGGACTCTTCACTCTCAATGAACAGACAAGTCAACGCCGTATCCTCTTCCTGCTTTAACATTCTTCGCATGCTCAGAAAAACATTTCGCTGGATCCCCCCCGAAACAAGGAAAACAGTCACCCACGCTCTAGTCACGAGCCGACTGGACTACGGAAACACCCTCTACGCAGGTACCACCGCGAAACTCCAGAAGAAACTTCAACGAATCCAAAACGCCTCAGCCAGGCTCATATTAGACATCCCACGCAACGAACACATCTCCGATCACCTTAAAGACCTCCACTGGCTACCCGTCAATAAGAGGATCACTTTCCGACTGCTTACCCACGCACACAAATCACTCTACGACATCGGACCAGATTGCCTCAACTCTCGACTGTCCTTCTACACCCCCTCCCGCCATCTCCGCTCTTCCAGCCAAGCCTTCGCCACTGTACCTCGCATCAACAAGACCACCATGGGAGGCAGATCCTTCTCATACCTGGCTGCCAAAACATGGAACTCACTCCCCGCTCACCTTCGCCTCACCCAGAATCACCTAGCGTTCAGAAAGCAGCTTAAAACGTGGATATTTGACAAATAATCCACCTCCCCTTCCTAAGCGCCTTGAAACCCTCTGGGTATGTAGTGCGCTATATAAATGTTCTGACTTGACTTGACTTGACTAAAAAAGAAAGAAACAACAAGACGACAGGCCCTGTCCATCTATGCACCCAAGAACAACTACCCTGTATCCATCAGCACCGCCCCTACCCGAGGCACAACTAGAGTCAAATTTCAGGGCGGGATACTAAAAATTTCAGGGGGGTCTGATTCTTCCAGCAATATGCAGAGTGGAGATGCAGAGGCTGTAAGAAGGGGTGAAAACACAACAAAGCCTGGTTAGCAAGTAAATAGTCTTTTAAAGACCAGTGAAGTACTCCGGTGCGGCTGTGTGTGTGCCCGGGAAGCTGTCTGAGCCCGAGCGGAAGCCCTTTGAGCCCAATGGGTGTTGCGCGCTGGGGCCCAACGCTGCTCCAATGTAGGGAAGAGTTGAAGGCGCCCCCCCCCTTCAAAGAACACTACATCACAATACATTACCCGTCCACCGCCCGGCTTCCTCTCCTGTTACTCGTCACAGTGATGCCTGTCGTTGACCCTGTACAGTGCTTTTGATTAGGTTCACGCTACCTGTCACATGAGGGAGGCAGTGCTTAATTTGTATCCAAATAAGTGTCAGGGTCCTAATCAGGAGGCCACTGCAGCTCACGCCACCCATAGCCCCCGCCAGCGCTGCTAATGACAGTACAAACACAACTACCAACCACCACACTCCAACAAGCGCCACAATTCACACTACTTCAGGCCCTGGAAGCTATAAAGATGGCTTGGGCAGCAGATAGTAGTCACTGTTAATGTGTATTGAATTAATAAACAATGGGTGAAGTTCTGATCTCTAAATAATACAAAGAGCGCCACCGTGGGGCAGAGTGTAATGGTGCTGGTATTGAGAATTAAGTGGTGAGCACTGGAAACCACCGGCTCAAATCAAGCCCTGGAGTGAGGCTTGTAGTTTTTACTTTACATGACTGACAAGAAAACAGCAGCAGCCGATTGGCCATCACCAAACAGTCCTACAGAGGGAACTGCGCAGATTTCAAAACACAAGAACTCACGTAAACTCTCACTTCTTTACTCACCAATGTTTAGCAACAACAAGTGGAAGAAGGCTCAACTCTGGTCTCCAACTATGACATCTAAATACTTCCCACGTAGGCCACATGACAGCCACGCCCTCTCCCACCACGTACACTGACAGACTAGTGTGCTACTCATTCGTAAATGCACTTCAGCACTGCGTCAGTGTGATACGCGCTGTGTAAATGCATTGCCAATGCAACAAGCTCTTTGTCGGCATCTAGCCACGATCTCAAGTTGCTGTGAGTACCCCTTGCGTCACTGCCAGGGGTGCCCACTCTCACTGCGTACATGCCACTACAGCCTACTGGCTTGTTCTGGGTCCCTTGACCTGCTTGGTTTTCCTCTCTCTGTGAGGACATGATTGGTGTCAGCCTCTGCATCTGCACGATAGTGCTTAGAAAGGAACTTGTAGCTGTTTATCAGGAGCTTTATCACTCCATAGCATGAGTGCTGCCCTCCTCTCCTCTGACACCTTCGATTGGTACGCTTCTCTCGCTCTCTGCGCCATCTAGCAGGTGATTTCACTGGGATGACGGGCACCACTTGGTCCTATAACGACAGCTGAGCACCTTGAAGCTTCATTAATGCCCTGTGCTCCCAGTGCTGGAGCCAATATTGCTGGCCCTGGACTGTGTTTGATGTCAGATTAATGGTTGAAGGGCGAAGGTTTGAGTCCTGAATTAGGTGACTTCAGATTGTCACTGGTGCCAAAACCGTATAGTGGCAGGATTTTGCCCGTCACCTGTTGAGGGCATTAGTACTGGCACAATAAGTTTTGGGGCAATGGTGCCTGGCATAAGGTGTATTGTCGAATGATTAAACACACACGGATTTGAGGCATCGCTAAGGGCTCTTTGGGGCACCGCTGCAGGTTTTTGGGGCATTGCTGCTGGCACTTGGACACCCTGTAGCACCCCTGACTTGGGGCGTTGCCACTGGCAATGATACTTGAGACATTATAACTGAACTGTCACTCGGGTCGTTGCAACTGCACTGGAACTTAGAACATTTCGACCGCACCTGCACTTGGGGCATTGCTGGTGGCATTAGGGGGTTGTGATTGGCGCCAATCCTTGTGGTATACAACTGCACTGGTACTTGGGGCATTGCCACTGACTGGCACCTGCCCTTGGGGCACTGGCACTTGGGGTATTGTAAATGTAAATTTAAATGTGTATGTCTTGTAAAGCGCACTGCTACCCGGAGGCGTCCTGGCGCTGTAGACCGCTGGGAAACGAGTCCTGGCTTTCACTGTGAGATGCTCCCTCGTGGGTATCTCCAAGGTGAAACCAGGCATCCCCGGCGTATGTGGGGGGCCGTTGTGGAGATGAGGCAAGCTATTGCCCAGAGATGCCGAGTGTGATCCCTGGTTAGAGTAGGCACCGAGGCGAGAATTATCGAGTCCGCTGACCCCTGGTTCACGACCCTGCCGCGTCGGGAATTGAACCCTGGCCCCGGCCCATTCTCTGCTTCCGGGTCTGCCGCCTCTAACCAGTGAGCCACACCACTCCACTATTGCCAATGTCACCTGCCCTTGGGGCACTTGCACTTGGGGCATTGCTACTGGCACAGCCCCTTGGCACATGAGTCTCTGCTGCTAGCACAATAACTTCAATGGCTCATTTGATTTTTATTGGCCGCACAGTTATAGATGAAATATGTGCCCTCAAGGGGGTCCGGATTACTCGTAACAAACTCTGTGCATGCTGAATGAGACCCTGACGGTGGCAGGGACACCTGTCCAGGCTCTGCTGGGACATGGGCACCAGGCCTACACATGGTCAGGGACACCTCATCCTGCCCGGACTCTCCTCCAGCAGCACTGGGCACCATTGGCAGACGCTGCCCCTTACAAACATCACCTAATGATAACGGTAAGAAGTCTGCTGGGTTCAGGCTCCGTGACGGAGGTCTTTTACAACTTCAAATGGCATGTGAGCTCAAAGGGCTGGAGATCACGTGCTCCTAGGTACATGCACCCCGCGGATTGCACAGAGTGACCTTCTACCCCACATTACGTTTGGCAAAGCCGTTTCTCACACTCCAGCTCTCTGGTGCATTCATGATTCACAGACATGAACCCATAGGGTGGGCCAGAGTGCCACCCCCTCAAGGGGCTGGGCTCAAAGTTACACACTTGTTCATCTTCTGGAATTTGATCAAGATGGAACCACGACTTGGGGAGTCGGGTGAGGGGTGCGGGTGATGAAAGCTGGAGCCACGACTCTCCTGCCTAAGCTCCTCTACTTGTTTCAAGCCTTCCCTTTTGAGCTGGAGGGTGTTTTTTTCCGAAAGGTGAAGACCATGATTCTACACTTTATTCGGCATGGAGGACGTGCAAGCTTCTCTTACTCTTTACTACGCCGCTCCCGCAAACAAGGAGGAGTTGGGCTTCCAGATATTCAACTACGCTATCAAGCTGCACAATTAAGAGTCTTAGTTGAGTGGTCGCAACAGGAATCTGAGAAGCATTGGTTGCACATGGACCGCGGTGTGGCGGGTAGGACGATCTGGGATTCGGTCTGGCGCCCTAGACAAGATAGGCCTGAAAACACATACATTGGCACGCCCACACGCACTACCCTCAAAGTATTTGACTCTGTCTCGGGCGACGATAGGTGGACTTCGTTCCCCTCCCCCTTCACAGCGATTCACTCCAGCCCTGCATTCCCCCGGCTCTACATGAGGGGCCCTCTGATGCTTGGCGGGAGGGAGGGTGCTTGGGGCTGACACACCTATTCCAGAACTTTGATCCTCTTACTTTAGACAATTGTAAACGTGACTATGACGTAGGACACACAGAAAGATATCGCTATACCCTATTGATGCACTGGGCCCGTGATCCTTCTGTACGAGATACTGCCACCCGATCCCTCACAAAGTTTGAAGCCTTTCTTACCAAGACCACCTTTATGAAGGAGGTGATTTCATTTCTATATGGTTTCCTGTTTAAAACTGTTCTGGCTCCGCGCCAGCGATGTATGTCTATGTGGGAAGATATGATACATTGTCCTACAGAGCTTAGTGAAGCACATTTGAAGACCATGATGAATTGGTACCCTACACCCGCCAAGTTACGACAAATCTTTCTCGCCATCCCTGACAGGTGTTGGAGGAGATCTGGGTTATTAGAAGACTTTCAACACATATGGTGGGACTGCCCGACCATCCGCCCCTTTTGGGAGGAGATTCTAGCACACATAAAAGCCAAACTGGGATATCCCATCCCCACTACCATGGCAGGCGTCCTTCTGGGACTACGCGACCCCTCCCTAGAACACCAGACCCGAGCAGATAAAACGATCATGTGGCTCAGTATTGGGGCAGCTAAAATGACTTTGGCGGCTGCCTGGAAGAGAAAGGAGGCCCCGGCCATTTCTCTCTGGCGCTCTTGCCTGTGGAAATTGCTGAGCCTCGAACGTATGTCCGACATCTACAGAAACAACTATAAGAATTTTGAAATTAAGTGGGGACCTCTGGTCACCTAGCTATCGCGAGGCCTTCCATCTGCTGTATATCCTGCCTCCGTAAGAGCTCTTCACCTCTGTCAATTCTGAATAGAGTTCTAATGTCATGTGATTTCTTCACTCTATGATTGCTGCTGCCACCACGGGGGGGTCTAAGGGGCAGTTATTTTGTCTTTTTTTAAAGATTTTATTACATCCGAGATACATTGTCATATGAATAATGCATCTTCCATGTCATATGCGTCAAGTTTGAGCCATGAAGAGATTGTTGTTGTAGAGGGAAGTTGCCAACCGGTGAAAACGCTCGCCCTCACCTTGAATCAGAAAGGACTTATTGCAGGCTCCATATTGTTACGAAACTGTATCCTCTATTCGGATCACTCTATAAGGGTGGAGCTCGATTGATGCGGGTACTGCACCCCTTATGGCTTTTATACTATTGCTGCAATACTGTGCTCCCCTGTGCGGGAAGCTACACTGCTACTATCTCAGATGTATGTTGCAAAACTTTAATTAAAATATCTTTGAAAAATCTGGAGCCACTAAATGACATCTCTCTCAACCCGCGAGATTTTCGGTTGCAGACGATATCCACGCTAATTCATTAATTTATTCATTGGCTCAGGTCATGAAGCGGTAACTGGCGGAATCCTGCTGGCTTCATCTCCTACATTCGTGGAGTACTTTACCTTGGCCCACCTGCTAGTTGAATCTCATACATAACCAGTGTGGTCTGGTTTACCTTGGCCCACTTGCTAGTTGAATCTCATACATAACCAGTGTGGTCTGGTTTACCTTGGCCCACTTGCTAGTTGAATCTCATACATAACCAGTGTGGCCTGGTTTACCTTGGCCCACTTGCTAGTTGAATCTCATACATAACCAGTGTGGTCTGGTTTACCTTGGCCCACTTGCTAGTTGAATCTCATACATAACCAGTGTGGCCTGGTTTACCTTGGCCCACTTGCTAGTTGAATCTCATACATAACCAGTGTGGTCTGGTTTACCTTGGCCCACTTGCTAGTTGAATCTCATACATAACCAGTGTGGTCTGGTTTACCTTGGCCCACTTGCTAGTTGAATCTCATACATAACCAGTGTGGTCTGGTTTACCTTGGCCCACCGGCTAGTTTAATCTCATTTGTTTCTGGTGAGACTAGCTTACCTGGTGTCTCTTGCACTGATTATTCCAAGAGATTGCCTTCTTTAGCAGATCGAGGTGCTGTTAGATGGACACCAGGCCGCACCACTAGGCATCCGCCAGAGCGCCGGATGGACACAAACGAGCCGACACCTGAAAAACAATACAAGGGATATTTGTTACATAATAACAATGGTTTATTAAATATAATTCACAGGCGTATTTTTTTTTTAAACGTAAACTATTTTGTAAACGTAATTGATGGTTTAATTTAATAATCTACTACCTGGATAGGGAGACACCCCAAATAACGAAGCTACTTACACCAGGATGATGATAGCTATTCAGAATACGTTTTTACTGATTCAAAAGAAAAGAAAACGTGCAACAACCTCCATTCCAATGGTGAATTGGTGCAGACAGTGAGGCACAGCGGAGGATGACAAACAGTTTCCAAGCTATGTGTAGATTCAGACAAGTGGTGAGGATGGAATAAAGAAAATAACAGCAGATTCCAAAATTCAGATTACTGGCAAAATGTGTCAGTTTCTTTAATCCACTTTGGGTTGTTGGTAGTGTTTCAACCCGTGTGGCTCACATATTGTTGGGTCATCATCAGGACATCTAATATGACGCTGTGCTAAATGAAAACTAATCAGAGTTGTCAGGCTGAATAAAAATAAAAAATAAAAATTAATTGGATCAGTAAGAAAGAATGCAATCCTCTAGAAAGTCAAACATTTAGAATTACCCTATGTAATTTCTCTTATGCTTAAACGAATAAGGTGTAAAATATACATATGAAGTTCTTACTAATCTGTCAAATATATGAACACCTGCCTATAAGCCGAGCTAGCTGGTTCAGAAAGCAATTTAATGTAATTAAAGGATTTTTCATCACCGTTTAGAACACTATTGAACAGTTCAAGACAAGTATGTGCATGGGGTGAATTATTTTCTGTTGTTCATGACTGTAGTCTAGTTGATTTAGCAATAGAATTTCACAAACCTACGTGCACATGGAGAGATCAAAGCAGGTAAAGAGGCGGACACTGGAAGAAGAAAGATACGGAAGAAAGTATGCAAATGTAAAGATGGAAGAATATAGGCAAATGGAGGAAGTTACAGACACAGAACAAATGGAAAAATATAAAAATGGTTAGATATTAGAAATGAAGGAAGTCTGGCGAGAGGAGGCAAAAGACATGGAATAACAACAATACAACTGAAAACAAGCGATCAAAGAAAGCAATGATATAGCTAGAAGCAAAACACATAGAACAATATGAAAAGGGGAAAGATATGGAGCTAATAAAAGATAAGGAAAACATGAAAGATATTGATAGGTGTGAACGGAAGTAAAGATATGAAACAAATTAAATACTTATTAAACATGTAGGATATTTAATGAAAGGAAAGGTATTAAACAAAGGTAAGATATGGAATGAAATGAAAGTAACGAATGAAGGAAATATATCGAACAAACAAATGATAGTGAAAGAATATTAGACATTGAGATGGGGGTTTAAAAAAAGATAGGAAAGAAATGAAACATATTTAATAGATGTTAAATAGTGAATGAAAAAGAGGCACAGAGGAAAGAAAATAAAAATATGGAAATATAAAAAAAATGAATAATATTTAAATGTACGAATGGAAGATAGATGATAGAAATATATATATATATATATTTAAAAAACTTCAGATGTAGGTAAAAAATCCCCTAAAGACAGCTATAGATTGAAGAAAACGTACAGAAAGATATGAAAGGCAGGAGCTGTTTTACAAGAAAAAACAAAAGGAAAGCATCAAGAACTAAAGAAGAAAAGAAAGCTATGTACGGAAAAAAACTAAAGCTAGTAAATGAATGACCTAAAACTTTGGAACGAATGAAGGAAAGAAATAAAAGTGAAAACAAATAGATTAATCGGAGAAAAGATATGGAACTTAAAAAAAGTTATAGAACAATGCAAAAATATAAAAAGAAGGAGATAATAGAAGCAAAAATATGGAACTCTGGAAGAAAGCAAAGGCCAAAAAAAAGACATGAAAAAAGAAAGCACAATAGAAAAAGACAGAAAGTTAGAGAGTTAAAACATATAGCATCTGAAAAAAAGAAGAAAGTGAAAGGGGAACCAGCCACAGCTGTTTCCCCTTAAAACACTGGCAACAAACCCAGAAGGGTGATGATGTCTGAAGAACATTCTACCTCCTCAGCAGGAAACTATAAACTGAAAGTACTGGCAGGCCTTGTAGAGACCCTCCCTGTCCACTGACCACAAGGAGGGTGTTGGCCTCTACATGGTGAGAAGGCTTCCCTAGCAGACCCAAGCAGGCACTGCTGCTCAGACAGCCCTGTGGCGGCGTGTCCAGGCCCATATCAGCCGAAGGCGCTATACGGATCTTGAAGCCTTTGGCATCATACAATAAAACAACTAACAGCTACATATATGTCTAACGGTAATAACAAATGAGAGAGACGTATACATGATTACGGTTGCGCAGGCAAATAGACGCGTTAATTCATTCATATTACGCACTGCCTTCGTTATACGATACAGTGGCTGGCCAATATGTGATTCAGAATGTAGTTGCCAATTGGATATAACATTACAGCCTTATAGCCCGCTACCGTGGGCTATACCGGATTTTAAAGGCCTGGCATCGAGTTATAGTCCCAAGCCACCGGCGAGGGCCTATAACCAGGGAGAAAGCCTTTAACAACCAGTAAAACCTGAGGCAGAAGGGCTATAAGGCTATTAGAACATTCCACACACTGTGGGTAAAATGTTCTAAAATAAAACAAAGACAAACATTGCAATGTTGGAGCTGAAGGCTTCTACCAGCCATTAGAAGCCCAGAGCCACTTCACTGTCTTCAATTGAGCTCTCAACCTTCCAATGTTCTAAAATATAATACAGAACTACTATCTTATTACAATAAGGGAGAATCCGTACATTTTGATACATTCATTCTAGGCTCTGATGTAGTGGTGAAACTTTGACTACCTTCGGACCATGAACTTGCTTAACCAAAAGAAAAAAGTAGGTGGAAAGTATTTTGCTGGGGAAAAAACACACAAGACTTTTTAAAATTCGGATTTTCCCACAAAAAGTTTTTTGAGAAAATAGTGCATAAAATATTTTTTGCGTGGATAAATTTGCTTCACAGGCATAGTTGTAAGAAGTACACATATTTTGTCAACTGCCACTTTGCCTATGCCCTTATCATTTCTCAAACTAGTCCTTCAAACCATATGATGCTAAAACCTAACAAGACCTTAAAAATATTAATAGCAAACTTATTTGTCAAGTTGACTGATTTATGAAAACACTAATTGATTCTTGAAATAGATCACTTATTAACAAAAACATTTATTCATTACAAAAAATAATCAACTGCAATAAAAAATCTATGTATAATTGGCAAATCTAATATTGTAGTAAAAAACTGCTGTCAATTTTACTTATGAATTTCAATCTGATCACCATAAAAATTAATAAAAAATAGCTATGGTATAATACAATAGTATGCACAGTTTTTATTCATTTGAGTAACAGTATTTTCTGAACTTTTGGTATGTAAATTTTACTTTAGTTAAAGTTCAGAAGTCTGCTAAAACAGTACAGAGTACTGTCCAACGTCCTGGTTTGAGGCATATTTTAGACTTGGAGTCCCCTTTAGATCTCGGCGGATGGGTTGCTCTGTCACAACGGTCATGGATATCCCATCAGCCGAAATACAAATCCCATAGAATTTTTTCCATCTAAAGTTGTTACTACTGGCGGTATTAAGAACCAGCAGTATTATGCCATGATGCTGGCAGTAATCAGTAAGTATCATTCAGTAGATGGGTAAATTTACCACTTTGCTCCTTCTGCAAAGAGGGTCCTTTGCCTAGTAAGAGCGGCTACAGTGTATTCCCTAGCTCCCGACACCACTGAGTTGAAAAGGAACTCAGTGGCAAAGACCGCTTCTACCCGCTAGCAAAGCACTGCACAACACAATATGTCCCCAGCACTGTGCAAGTCTCATAACATACCTTAGAACTTCTTATGTGAGGGAGGTTCTTTTCATAGCCTCTGACGAGCACCAAAAACAGGAGGCTGGCGACTTGCAGACAACTAGTTCAAAGAGACACATTTATGAGGGTTGGCAGCTGTGCTAGAGGTATCAGACTGTCTAGTAAGTAAGTTTGGGACATGCAGGCCAGGGCCATGAGACAGCAGGCGACGCCTGTGCCCTGCCACCCTGCTTCAGCTGATGTGGTGCCATCTCAAGAGACCTGTTGATGGGACAGCAGTGCTCCCGCCCTCGTTCTTTTAGGATCGAAAGACCATACTAAAAGAGGGTTTCCAAGGCTAGAGGTAGATGACAGACTCCCTTGAGACGGAACAGGCATTTGTAAGCAAGGAAGAAGGCTTGAAACCTCCTGGAATCTCTATTCATCCGGGAAAAACCACAAACTTAAACAGTCTTCAACCAAAGGGAACCTATTCACAGCAGGCCCCTTGGTGTGCAACAAAGGGTCAAACACTGACAGAACTGAGACACATACTACTCACATACCACATAACTCGTTCACGGTACAGGTCGTACAACTATGGAACTCAGATCCAGCGAGAACAAAGTACAGGTAGAACCTTGGAATGTTGGGCGCTCCATTGAAGACGAATGACTAGCGCCGGGCCTTTAATGGCCGGTAGAAGCCCGGAGCGTCAACATTCAATGTTTGTCTTTCTGTTTCTCCCTTTTTTAATTTAGAATTTTCTACCCTCAGTGGATGGAACGCTCTAATAGCCTTATGGCGCTTCTGCCTTGGGCTATCCTGGTTGTTAAAGGCCCTCTCTCTCATTATGGGCCCTCGCCTGCAGCTCTGGCCTGTAATTTGGGTTCAGGGCCTTAAACAGCTGATATAGCCCTCGTCAGCGAGCTATAAGGCTACATTGAGAACTACCTGGCAGTCAGTGCTTTAAATGGGCCTGTACTATCTGGAACTTAGTACCAACACTTTTTTATTTTGAGAGTAAGAATACCAGCACTTCTCAGGGGAACTGTAATACTTTTAATTGGAGTGTCCCAGCACTTCTCAGAAACAAGCAGATACACTGTTACAGAGTGCATGCACTTCCATTTTTCCATTTTAAGCAATGCCTGGAATCCAGGCTTTCCCACACCTGAAACCACAGGACACAGACAGACCTGACTTGCTCAAGTAATACAGGAATGGTAATGTTCTAAATACACGACAGAGCGAGGAAGATGCAGCGCCACGACACAGAAGATGAAAGAGGCCGCAGGGAGTCCAAAAACGAAGTTCCCTGTGTGTCAATCATGGCTGAAAGAGCTGGAACTGGCCCAACTGCAAGCAGCAGAAACAAGTAGATTACTAGATGTAATATCGTGATGCAGTCTAGTGGTTGGGGTGGAGCTAGGGGGAGGAACAGGAACAGGAGGAGCTAAGGGGACGAGCTTCAGGCAGTTAAAGTAGGGACAAGGCAGTGATTGGAAGGACTAAATAAAACTCTGTGTAATCAAAGTAGTGTCTGCGTGTTATTATACAGAGGACACTACACTAGTAAGGGCCTCTTAGGAGTCGAAGTCTTTTATTATTGAAATGCCTAATTCTCAGAATGTCATAAAATCATGAAGGCTTATGCATCATGATGCATTAGCTGCAACTCATGCATACGTATGTGTGCACACAGCAGCCATTTTGAAATGGTCTGCAAGATGACCACTGTGGCTGTGTGTCTTGCTCCATGGGCATGTATGTGTTAGAACATATGCACACGTATGTAGTCTGATGTACCAGTTTCTTTAAAACAACCACTGGTAAACCAAGTAGTTTGGCACTCACACATAAAGGCGAGGCCTCTTGGGTTTGCCAACTCCTGCTTGATATATGGCCACTTACCTCTGATCAGTTTTCAGGGAGACCCTTAAATGTTCACCCATATATTCTTTTACCTGTCAAGCTGGGCCTGCATAATCAAGGAATGAACTACCATATATAATTTAGCTTACTTTCATCGCTTTTATTTGTAATTTTGTATATCTCGTGTTTGCATACAATGCTGGCACATATGCTCATTCACAGCTGTTTTCACTGTGTGTGTCTGTACACGCCCTATAACAAATCCAGACCTATGGGCTTTGTCAGTGTTTCCTAATCAGTGAAATGAGATGGCAGGTGTCTGAGGGGAATGTCTAAGATGGGATTTGCCTTCCCCCAAAAATAGAAAACTGATGCGAGGTCTCTTGGACTCCACCTCAGATGCGTGAAATATTTGTTCACTCTCCTGCCCCCCTCATACCCAGAGGCGCTCGCTCGAGACTGCTGCACTCCTTTAGAGAGGACATCATCCTCTCACAACACACCAGGGTCACCAGCCTCAGATGCAAGTAGGAGGGGGGACATCCTTTACATTGCATGCGATTACAACTCGGTTGTTACAACAACTGCATTGTTACATCGCAGACCACTACAACGCAAGTCATTACAATGACTTGATGTAGGGGGCAGAAGTTGAACGGTCAGAGTCACATAATGCTGGGCTAACCTGCCGCCGGGGATCGAACCGTGATCCCCAGCATCAGTCACCCTGGCCACAGCGCCACACCTCTTCCCTGTCTTCGGCAACTTATGCTTTTCAGTGTGTAGAAGTCTCCGTTCCAGCTTGTTCTGTAACATCCATATGCAACGAACGCCACAACAAACAGTCTCATATTCTATTTTGAGAAGAGCATGACATCTGGGTGACAGACAGCATTACAGGCTGTCATTTCCTTATGAATGACGAGCTGTGCAGCAAGTCATATAATCGAAAGCTGCATGACAGATTGTGACATCCACATATAGAACAGACTGGACAACCCCACTTCATGCCAGCCTGCTATAAAGGGAACCACAACAGCAGGACGAACTGCAACTCATACATGGCACAGTCATTCGTGCTGTGGGCACCCATGGGCAGCGTGCTGGCTGCCCACATACACATATGCGCCTTGTAGAGGAGAGTCATCACCAATACTGGGGCGGGATACACAAAGCCAGGAGTAGTTTCATGATAAGATAGAGTGGGTCTAATTGAAGGTCATTAGGGGCTCTCATCGGGGGTGAGATGGTAGTAACTAGTGGGCAGAGGAGGTGGGAAATGGAGGAAGACGTTTGTTTGTGATGGAGAAGAATGCTTAATTTGAGACGGTGGTTCCCGGTGCTCGGCACATGCACTTAATTGTCAACACTGGTACTTATGACAATCTGCCACAAGGTGGCTTAGAGATAACCACATCAACAGTTGATCATTAACCCGTTCTGTGCTTATGACGGAACCACTCCGTAAAGAGCTACGGGCACGCTGTGCTAATGACCGAGTGGTTCCATTACGCCGCGGCCGCTCCACCCACGCTTCATCAATTCCGCGCCTGCGCGGCTGAATTAATGAGCGGGCGGGGCTGTGACGGAACCACTCTGTCATGAGCACAGCGCGCCCGTGGCTCGCGACAGAGTGGTTCCGTCACGAGCATGGCGGCGCTGCGCAGCCACCCCTCCCCTTCAGCGCCGCGGCGGAATTGCCGCCGCGGCCAAGGGGTTTATGAATTCAATATATATTAAAAATGACTATTACCTGCTGGCCAAGCCATTCCTACAGCATTGGGGGCCTGAAATAGTCAGACTTGTCACACTGGTGAGATTGTAATGGTGAGTAGTTGTGTTGTTACTATGATTGGCAGCATGGCAGAGGCAATGTGTGGTGCAAGCTGCAGTGGTCTCCTAGGGAGAGCCCTTACACTTTTTTTAAATGTATTATTTTTTTTACAAATTACACACTGGTGGAGACGTTGGGGGTGCAGAGGCGAGTCCTATCATGTGGAAGACATGGAGCGAAAACTTCTACTGTGTTCAAATTCTGCACCCAGTGGAAGGTGCACATTCGTAGAAGCTGTCGCTAGTAGCATATATCGAGGGAGACCCAATTTGGGGGAACAGTCTTACATGCAGTGGTGAATTAACCAGTAACAGAGGTGCTATGTACATTTTAGAGAGTTTACTGGTAATCAATATGGTATTTAGGGTGGAGGGATAATCGGTGTTCAGACATGGCACGTACAGAGTTAAATGATGGTGGTGGAGAGAGTTGATAGTTTGTGGTGTACGTGGAATATACACAGGACTGTTATTTGGTGAGAGACAAGGAATACACGGTGGACACAGCTGTACAGTCTTTTAAAAAAATAGTAATCTGGGCTCCTAGCTGAAGAGAATTACAGTAATCGGTTCTGCGTAATACTGTACTCTGCACTAACAGTTTTCCAGCTGGTTGTGGAAGAAGGGGGAGGATTTTTCTCAGATTTCTCATGAGATCATGGCAAATGGCTACAGTTTTATTGACATGAGCTACCATAGGCAGTTTCGCATCCTAGATTTCAGACTGACCGGGCTGTAATTAGATGTGTGTCACTTGTCCAAGGAGAGAAATTGGTCGGAAGTTGGTGTGGTACTCTGCAATGCCTTCTTTCTTCCTTTGCATTCGAATGGGTACCTGCTGAGCCATCTCGGTTAGGCAGCCGTGTAATTCATCTAGCTGGACGGCATTGTTGTTGTTTAAGGACTGTATTAATTGGGTGTCATCTGCAAAATTTATGAATGACATCCCAAATGACTTATTCGGAGTCAGCAATGGACGGAGATAGACATTAACCCCTTCCGTGCTCATAACGGAGCTCAGCTCAGCTCGTCATGAGGCACGGTGCTCGTGTGCTCGAGCACGGTGCTCGTGTGCTCATGACGAGCTGAGCTCGTTATGACCACACCCATTTCCATTATGGTCCAGCACAGCAGAAGATTATCTCAAGCAGCCAAGGTGTTAAAAAGGATGGAGCTTAAATCTGACCCTTGTGGTACCCCATGTAAGATTTCTTTTAGTTCTGGCTTAAATGGAGGGAGGGAAACAGCTTGACATCTGCCTGAAAGTTAATGATCAGTTAAGGAAGGGACCCTCAACCACTATCCCCATTTATCTATAGAGTAAATTTTGATGGATGACTGTGACAAAAGCAGCCGATAGATCTAGTAAGAACAAAACTGCATTCTAACCACGGTCAACCCTCAACCTTAGTTCGTCCATCGCCATAACTCGCGTGCCATTGGCTGCTCTGAAGCCCATTTGCTCTGGTTCTAGTAAATCATTATGGTCTGGGAAGTTGGCCAGTATTTTACTGGTATACTTTTCTAAAAATCTTCACTGGTTACCATCTTAACCCCTACTTTCTATTCGCTCATTTAATTGGCGCCACAGTAAAGCAACACTTCCGTCTTCCATCCTATCCCCTTCCTCCCGCCCCTTCCGGCTCCCTCCTGCCAACACTGCTTTGTATCTACAAATCTATATGTAGTGTTTAGGGGAAAGTGCCGAAAACCCTAGAGAAATAATGACTTAAGAACGTGAGGAAGATTAGAGTCGACGAAATCACTCTAACACACGTTGGGTGTTTCAGAATATGCAATAAAATCCAGAGTGTGTGTGAGACGCAATAGTGACTCGCAGCACAGTTACATCAACAGGTACGTCAGTGGTAGTACCTACAGGCAGACACGAACTCTTACTGGCAGCGCCTACAGATATGCGCTGTTTGAACCATTGACAGCGTCCCCACTTGGCACTCCTTGGAGCCTTAGAGTTGACAACCCTTAATTTAAAGTTTGGAATTTCATTCAATATTTCCCAAAAACTTTTGAGAAGTTTTTTTTAATAAAAAGTCTTCTTTTTATTACTTTCCACAATGTTGCCTTACACGTGTGAACTGGTATAATCATGAAATTTCTTCATACACGACATTTTTCGTAAAAATTCATTGTGAGCCATTCTCAATTCTTTTCATTTGAAATATTCCCATACTCTCGATGCATTTGGAGTCAAAGCCCTTCTTGAGGAGCATCATTTTGTTTAAAAAAACAGTGATTTAAGAGGCTGATAATACATACTACTTGACATTAAAGACTGATAATTGCTTAGTAACCGATTTTTTCTGGTCAGAGGGTGATACCCACATGCACCCGAATTTGAGTACATTTTTTGAAAACACTTTGTTCATATTATTGAATACTATTGTATAATTAAATGTGCAACATGATTTTTGATTTGTTGTTAGCGCCTACAGATAGACAAACAGGTACTCCCGGTGCCAGCACTCACCCTGACATAAGCAGGTACCCCCTGTGAGTGGCAGTGTTGTTACATAGGTACTCCCTGCGACAATGCGCACAGTTTCATACATAGGCAGGAACCACCTGTGGCATGCGGACAGTTTCATAGGCAGGGACTGTTTTCTCCATGATGCTGTTGTGTAACATCTGTACCGAGTACACCGAGACCCGAGCAGGGGGAGGGGAGAGGGTGAGAGGGGAGGAGAGCCGAAATTGGTGTGGGATGTACTAACCAGTAGTGATGTTACATGTGGCTCGAGATTCCTGTATGTTGTTTATGCTATGAAAAAACAATAAATATTATATAAAAAAAGGTTTCTGTGGTAACTTCAAGTACGTTGGTTTGTAGGATCTGAGCGTCCTGACAACCAGGCGCCTGGTGCAGTGGAGAGAGCCCTGCTCTGCCGCACAACACCGTATAATATGAGATACTTTCTTCGGCCTGGCAAGTCAAACAAGTTTTACCAAGAATGAACTTGAGTAAGTCCCACATAAGTCCATACGTCAGGCAAACACAGTGTGTGTAGAAGCACCAATCAACACATTGTGGGAGTGGCAAGGAGCCGCTGCTTGGCTCATGACCACGAGGAAGCTAAGCTGGGGCCTCAGCGGAGTGTGCTGCGAAAAGGAGTTAGAAGAGAACACTGATTAGTACGTGGCAGGCTTAAAAGTCTCGGGGCCTGATTTATATGTTAGCGGTGTGTATATTCCGTCGCACCGAGAACATAATGGTCTGCCAACCGATTTAATGGCAGTCAATCTATAGGTTTGACTACGGTGGTCACTACTCCATCAACTCCATAGCCAAACCTCTCCAACTGCCCGACGGAGTAAGGGCCGTCAGAGAAATGGCTACCTGTCTACCCTCCCAATTTAGATGGACAGACACGTCACCCTGGCGGTGAGTAATTGTGATATATAAATAATGCTCCACTCACCCCCTAGCATGGGAGATTACTTTTTTGGGATTTGCTTTTCAAAATTAAATAAAAGTAGCTGTTTGGTGCAGGGTTGCGTCATGCTGACGCAACTCTACGCCAAACAGTGATATGCACTGACAGGAACCATGTTGAGGGCTAGCCAGCTTGGCAAACATTTATAAATTCAGAAGGTGCTTCCTCCACCCAGGGGATAAAGTAGATTATTCGGTCAACAACGGGCTGTCTGCATAAGCAAAGGGCCATCTGCCGAAACAACGGGGCATCCACCGAAACACCGGGCCATCCGCCGAAGCAACGGGGCAATCCGCCGAAGCAACAGGGCAATACGCCGAAGCAACGAGGCAATCTGCCAAAGCAACGGGCCAACCGCTGAAGCAACTGGCCATCTGCTGTAGCAACGGGCCATCTGCTGTAGCAACGGGCCATCTGCCGTAGCAACGGGCCATCTGCCGTAGCAACGGGCCATCTGCCGTAGCAACGGGCCATCTGCCGTAGCAACGGGCCATCTGCCGTAGCAACGGGCCACCTGCCGTAGCAATGGGTTATCCGCCGAAGGAATGGGTCATCACCCGATATCTAAATCAGTGGTTTAAATAGCAAACTATTGCATAGTAAAGTAAATATATTTGTTGCATTCCTAAGAAAACCTATGTAGGTGCATATCTTTCTTTTTTTCAACAAAAATATACATAAATCCAATTAATGTGCAAGGTGAATAGTGAATAGCACTGTCGCTTTCGGCAAGGATAGGCAAACAGCAAGCCCTTCATATACAAAAGTGCCATACATCAGCAATTCAAACGTCTTCATGTTTGTAAAGTAAATACACTGAAGGACACAGACACTCTCAATTAGAAGCTACGCCTTTCTAAGCTGCAGACTCCCAGCTACCTTTCTTGTTGAGCCCTCACAGCGCCGGGACGCCTCCTAGTTGAGGCAGCTGTTCGCGCTTTATAAATACTAGTATTATTATTATTATTATGCGACAAATTCCAACTGAAGTCCAACAAAAGGTCTCCCTGTCGCCCCATCACCAAAACTATGGAATACAAATGGGGCAATATACCGTCCCCTCAATAGCAGGGGTTTGATGGACAGTCCATCCGAGCAAGAGCAAAGCATGAAAAACACAAAAAAAGCTGATGGGTGATGAGAATTCCCAAACAGTACGCTCTCTCTCTCTACTACTGCAAATTGTACTACTTGAAAATTGATATGAGTGATTACATACACTGAAAGCTGCCGGCAGCCAGACCTAAAAAGGTACAAGAAGAATATATATTATTTATGTTTATTTCTTTAATGTGTTTATGCACCACTCACCACAAATTGAATTACTGCTATTAGCACAATGGCCCTTACGCACTTTAGTTGCCACAAGCGTTTGCTGATTCTGCAGACACAAACGGCTGGATGTGTTCCTCAGGTACAGTAGTAACCTTTTTCATGGTATTCTGTTTTTACGTCTTTCCTATCGAACAACACAAGCTCTCTGTTCATGAAAAGACCTATCACCAGCACACAGTGGGCTATGTACCCACCCATTGCTTACCAATGGTTGACTTTATTGTCACTCTCAATTGCTTCCTTTGTATATTTATAACCTTGAGTGGGCTTTTCTTCCTCTTCTTGTGTTTGTCCCTTCCTTGGAGCATTGTCCTATTACTTGTGTCCTAGGCATACATTTTTCAATTTGGTTAAGCACTCAATGAGAGTGCATGTGTTTTCCAGCTGTCTCCCTCATGTACTTCTCTTCCCCCCTTCGCATTCTGTATTGCTCTCTCTCGCCAGTGTGCTTCTCCCTGCCTCTCCTTCTTATTGCACTCACCCTTGTGTGCTCCTGCCCCATCCCTACGCTACTTTCTCACTCCTGCGCTTCTCCTCCAGCTCCGCGTCGCTCTCTCGCACGGGTGTGCTGCTCTCCCTCATGCGCTCTGCGTAGCTCTCTCCCACCCTCCCTATTGCTAATACTCCCGCCCACTGTGTTTCTTTCCCCTACCCACAGCCTCCTTGTTGCTGTCACTCTCTTACCCTCTTTTATGAAGTGTGCCATTGACTTTAAAAAAAACAAGTTAACAGATACCAAAGGCGTGAAACATTAGCTTTTCCAATGCTTTTTTATATTAATACTGGGTTCATAAAGCGCTTATTTTGTGCCAGAAGTCAGAGCACTTGGCATAATTGAAAGAAAAGGTCCTACACTCACCCAATTACAAACTTAAAGATGCTGCAAATGTAGTGCCGCAAGTCCTAGCGCTGCATGGTTCGCGGTTGTTGACTACAGGCTGGTTTAGTAATGGACAACAGCACGCAACGAGGTGTCCATCTTGTAGAATGCCGTGTAGCTTCAGGTGGGGTGTGTGGACTGTGACAACCGCAAAAGAAATGCATTCTTGACTTTGTAGTTGGGTCTGGGGGCCCGAGCCGGGTCTTCTATGCATGTCTCAATTTCTCTTATGGCCAAGAATAAAAGAAACACAGTGACCTCTGCTGTGAAACAGGAGACAGAGAGAGACAGAGACACATATCTGGTAGCTCCATTTTAAAATATGGTACCAGATTACGTAGAATCAATACTGGCTTCCCAGCTTCTCCAAACTGTGTGATCCTCATCCTAGGCCATCCTTTTGTTTCACACAGCCTCTTTTTTCTCTATTAGCACAAGACCACATTAAAATGATTGAGTTCATTCAGGGTGTACGACGTAAAAGCACCTCTTACGTTTTATTTCACAGACTACATTGTTGCTCCATCTGTATTAAGAATCTAGGCCAGGTTTAGGGTGTACAAGACTGCTGATCCATGTCTAAAAACTGTCTTTTCATAAAAGTCTGTCTAATCAGTGAAATAATTTGACGAATTCAGGTGTTCTAAAAATACTTTCTTGAATTCTGAGGAGATTGTATCATATTTTTACATTCTGTTGTCGTACGGTAAACACGCCCAACATATTCATGGCTTGGTTCGCGCATGGACTCTTAGAGCCGAGCCAAACCCATTGTATGGGATGAGCTATTCATCTGTTGATGCGCCCACCTCGATTTGCAACTTGGGCTTATTATAAGAAGCAGATAGTCACTTGATAAAACATTATTTATAAAAGCAGAGGACTGAAAGCTTGGTGCCCCGCCCACATGCAAGGAAGTGACAACGTCATTAACCCCTTCGCTGCGGGGGTAATTCCCCCGCTGTGCTGGGGGGAGGGGGGCGCGCACTGCGCCCGCATGCTCGTGACGAGCTGAGCTCATTATGAGCTAGGGCGCTCCTGTGCTCATGACGAGCTCAGTTCGTCACAAGCGCATTGGCTCCCATGGAACGCTCAGCACAACAGGGGAATTCTCCCCGCACCCGAGCGTTCCACGGCCGATGACGAGCTGAGCTCATCATGAGCACCGGAGCTATGTATGACACTATTTACATTTTTAACAGTCTAAAGTGTTGATTGTGTTTCCACATCTGCTGACACCGGTAAATACAGACGGAAATGTCAAATAATAAATACCATAAAACCGGAAGCCCTAATTATGATGTATATATAATGACCGGTTAACCAAAAAAGTAGAGAATCTACACCCATAGAAGTACTCCTGGAATAAATGAAAATGTACGCCTTTTTTTAGAATTCCCAAACATTGGCAGCAGTAGACTTGGAAAGCTGCAAAGTCTCAGGTGCCCAGCCGTAAAGCTGGTGAGCAATCACCCAAAAGTAATGTGATGAGGGCTTGCGAATAGTCTAACCATGGCCAGTGCCGGTTGCTCAGGGTAGCATTCCCATCCATACTTTTTTGCACTGTGCCGCTCCAGACAGAGGCCTACCTGCTGCAAATCAGTACTCACCCTGCACCTCATGGAATCAGTCCATCCAGCACCTAAGTCACCTCGCTCCTCTACTGTGCAGCCCACTGCTTCTTTTTGAGAGTCCCACCCCCTTACATCTCACTGACCTAGCCACGCCCCCTGCTTGTAGGCAGTGCCACGCACTGGTTTCAATTCCCTTCTCTAAGAGAGAGCCCTGCATTGTTGTGCAGTTTGTTATTTGTGTGATGGTGCTGAAAAGTGCAGTGTTTTGTCTGTATGTGAAACACTTCTATGTAGAACACTATTTACATTTTTAACAGTCTAAAGTGTAGATTGCGTTTCCACATCTGCTGACACCTGTAACCTTTTCCATGCAGTACCAACAGGGACATTGTCCAGGACTGTACAACACGGATTTATAGCATACGCAGTCATTGCACAAAGAACTGCCCACAGTATAGTGTTTGTGTGTACAGCATCGTTATGTGTAATATCTTATAAACAGATAATTGAAACAAGCAGGTCATAGATACCACTATACCGAACTTTATTTACATTTTCTTCATTCTTCTTTCCAGGAGCAACTCTTTCAGAGGCATATAATATTAGCACATATCACATGAGCTTCTAGAGACTCATCTAGAGTTTAAACGTAGCACCAAGAAATCGACTTCGGTCACCAACTCAGCATGATCATGGCTGCTTCCCTGTGAATGTGGAGTTAACTTCCCTATAACTGTGGTGAACCTATAGATAAATGTAGAGACCGGTGTCTCCTGGACTCTCTGCTCTGAATCCTGCGCCAACTCCTTCAGAAAACATGTCCATTCGTTAAATTTGTTGTAACTAAACTGAGGAATGACGCCCCTACCTCAGCGCAGCACAGTGCTTTGAAGCCATTCAGTTCACATGTAGCACTACTTGCATCTCAAGCTACCTCTCATCTCCACTGATACTAGTGGGGAAAGGGAAGTTGCTTCACTCAAGCACACCTTGGGGTGTTGGGAGTTGGGGTCCTTGCTCAGAACAGGCCAAACATGGGCAGGGTAACTCGAGATGTCAGTTACTGCAAGGGATATCTGTATGATGGATGCTCTCATGGTCAGTTGCAGTTTGAAACTTTACGCTTCCTACTATTCTCTGTGTCTCGCTCTTGGCTTTTGTGCCTTCAGTATATGGTTCCCAACTACCTCATGTAAACATGTCTTACCCATGGCTCTCCCCATGCAATAAAAACAAGCTGGCTCCATGGAGCCGATGAGGGGAGGGAAACTGAAAGCCTGCGATGCACGCTGCCAGCCTCCTGGGGATGTGCACGCGTATGGAGTGTCATCTCCTGTCCGCGTGTGCCATCTCCTGTCTCCCTTCGGCACAGAAAGCGGCAACAATAGAGGCTCGCAAGGCGAAGCAGCGCATGCGCTGTGTTTTCGCAAGCGAGACCTAAAAACTAGATAAGTATTTGGAGTGACTGACTATCCACCTCTAGAAATAAGAACAGCCCTTGCCAGGGTGAACGTTCAAAGTGACAACTTTAACCTGAGCTCAACCCTCGGTAGCTGTGGCACAGAGCAGACAGGCTTAACTTACGGCAATGTGTAAAGTACTTATACAGTACCAAAACACAAATAAAGTTAAAAATCTAAACTATAAAGGTCCAAAACTGAATTACAAAAATAGAGTAAATTTAGCAAATAAAATTATGGTAAAATGTCAAAAATCCAACAAGTTAACTGGAGGTATGAATGTTAATGTTTTTAAGTAGTAATAACACCAAGTAGCCATTAGACAGTCCCTCCAGCTTTTTGCAATATCGCGATTCACGATAAAATCGCGAAATCAGCTAACTAGCGAGATGGTCGCGATATTTGCAATATTTGCAGTGATAATAACAATAAGTGTCTACCGGGAGACACCAAAACAAATCATGCCCTTTTATTGGCTATGTGCACGCACGCCATTACGTGCAACCGTCCAATACCTGATTCCTCCTGGCCAAGCTGTGAGAGGCAGACAAGAAGAAACATTTCTGCACAGCTCTGCGCTTAGCAAAAGGCGTGATTTAGTTGCCCACACCTGTCAAGTATCGGTTATAAACCCGGCATCACCATGACCCTGCGGAGCGTCTTTCAGTAATGTCTGTTAATTACTGTTAATTGGAGCGGTTTTAGTTTTCCTGTGGCCCGAACATCTGGCACGTGAGCGGACCCTGCTCTCAGCCTTGCCTCCTGATAGTGACTGACAGCAGCAGGTGCGAGAAAGTCAGGAGGGAAGTCTAGATTACAGTGTCAAACAGGCATTGTATTTCTCTGCTTTAATGTTAGCCATGTTTGATCATTTTCTTCACCTACCCTGAAGCTTCGAGAAGGTTTTTACTGAACTCGTGGCATTCTCTTGGTTAATGTCTCCAAGTTGGACATCTCTTTAACCCCTTCCATGCGGCCGTGATTCCCCTGGTGTGCTGTAAACAACACGAACAGGGGCGGGCCGTGACGAACCCCAGCCGTCATCAGCACACGAGCACCGTAGTGCATGACGGCTGGGGTTCGTCATCAGCATGGAAGGGGTCAATATGTACTGCCGGATATATTTGTAATTGACGGGTTCTAACAAGGTGGAATAATCGTCTGTTCCCTTAGGGGCAGATTGTTGATGCTCTATTATTTCTGTCCAGTGTTTGTTTTATGTATTTTTATTTATTTATTTTATGCAGTGAAAGCAACCTGCCCTAAGGCGCATGCATCTTCCCAGGTGTCCCTCTGCTAAACCTTGGAGTTTTTTCTCTGTAATTGCCATGGGATGATCAACTCGGTCTACAATAAAAACACACTGTTCCAGGGAGGGCATTGATTTACTGTTTGGTGCTTGTGACTTTGCAGTCTTCAGAATATACGCACTCTATGAACATGGCCTACTTGAATGGTGTGCTTCTTATTTTAAATTTGTAACCAAGCATTGCGAAAGCTAATTGGTCTGACCTTGGCCTGTGTCCAAATCAAGAACAGCCATGGGACCAAGTCAATGTGAGGGTATCCTGGTGCCAGAGAAGAACTGCCAGTGCTCCAGAAGATGTGTACGAGTCAGCAGGAAATGCATGCGATGTAAACCCCCTACACCACAGGACACTCTGGTCATCTGACAAGTTACTGGGAATGGGGCAGAGTTTCCTACAACCAGAGAGCAGAGGTATGTGGAGGGTCTGCAGCAGCACAACTGGTGCAAGCCACAGGAGGTCTGGGTTCTCAGGGGAGAAGCATTCAATTCAATTCAATTCAATTCATTAATTTATATAGCGCGCTACATACCCAGAGGGTCTCAAGGCGCTTGGAGAAGGGTGGGGAATTACTTGTCGAATATCCAAGTTTTAAGTTGCTTTCTGAATGCTAGGTGGTTCTGAGTGAGGCGAAGGTGAATGGGGAGTGAGTTCCAGGTTTTAGCCGCCAGGTAGGAGAAGGATCTTCCTCCCATGGTGGTTTTGTTGATGCGAGGTATAGCAGCTAGGGCTTGGTGGGAGGAGCGTAGCTGGCGGGAGGGGGTGTAGAAGGAAAGTCGTGTGTTGAGGCATTCGGGTCCAAGTTCGTAAAGTGCTTTGTGGGCGTGGGTTAGAAGGCGGAATGTTATCCTCTTATTGATGGGGAGCCAGTGGAGGTTTTTCAGGTGACCCGAAATGTGATCTTTACGCGGAATGTCTAGAATGAGTCTGGCTGATGTGTTCTGGATGCGTTGGAGTTTTATCTGAAGTTTTGCGGTGGTACCGGCGTATAGGGTGTTTCCGTAGTCCAGGTGGCTTGTAACCAGTGCGTGGGTGACCGTTTTTCTAGTTTCAGTGGGGATCCATCGAAAAAATTTTTGAGCATGCGAAGAATGTTGAAGCAAGATGAAGAAACAGCGTTGACCTGTCTGGTCATCGAGAGTGAGGAGTCCAGAATGACGCCCAGGTTTCGTGCGTGGTCTGTTGGGATGGGTGCTTGTCCAAGGGGCTCTGGCCACCACGAGTCGTCCCAGGCGGAGGGGGAGGTACCTAAGATAAGGACTTCTGTTTTGTCGGAATTCAGTTTCAGGCGGCTGTGCTTCATCCACTCGGCTACTTCTCTCATTCCTTTATGTAGGTTGGTTTTGGCGGTGTTAGGGTCTTTGGTGAGTGAGAGGATCAGTTGAGTGTCGTCAGCGTAGGAGATGATGTTGAGGTTGTGTTGACGTGCGATGGCCACGAGGGGGCTCATGTATACGTTGAAGAGGGTGGGGCTGAGTGAAAATCCTTGTGGCACGCCGCAAATGACTTCAGTGGCCTCTGATTTGAATGGTGGGAGGCGGACTCTCTGAGCTCTTCCGGCAAGGAACGAGGTGATCCACTCCAGTGCTTTTCCTTGAATTCAGATGTTTCTGAGGCGTTGCAATAGGGTGATATGACAGACTGTGTCGAAGGCTGCGGAGAGGTCGAGGAGGATGAGGGCGACTGTGTCACCATTGTCCAGTAGAGTTCGAATGTCGTCTGTTGCTGCGATGAGTGCGGTTTCAGTGCTGTGTTTGGCTCGGAAGCCGGACTGTGAGGAGTCGAGGGATTTGTTGGTTTCGAGGAAGGCGGCGAGCTGGTTGTTGACAGCTTTCTCAATGATTTTGGCCGGGAATGGAAGGAGTGATATGGGCGGTAGTTTTTGAGTTCGGTGGTGTCAGCTGTGGGTTTTTCAGAAGGGCGCTGAGTTCGGCGTGTTTCCAGCTATCTGGGAAGGTGGCGGAGTTGAGGGAGCAGTTGATGACATCTCTGAGGTGGGGTGCGATGATGGAATCTGCTTTGTTGAAGATGTGGTGAGGGCATGGGTCTGTGGGGGATCCTGAGTGGACCGAGGGTAAGGCTGTACATTGCTGAAAACATTCACTGCCTTCCCTAGCGCCTATTGACAAATCATACCCTCCAGCATTTTGCAATTCCAGGACTTTAAGTGGGCCGGGTCTGGCCGGTGCTCAGCACCAGTAGTTCTTAAAAGCAGATGCAGGGACGGTTTCCTATCGTGCTCTCCATTTTCACCCTCGGGTGGAAAAAAAAAATCTGCAGATGTCACTGCTTTAGATGTAAAATTTAAAGAAATTTGTTTTTCAGTTTTATGCAGTGCACCTTGGAGCTCTTTACAGGAGCATGTTTTGAATCATACATAGGATGTTGACCTGACATAAGGCTCGAACCAGGCCGCAACCTCGCAAACAAGAACTGAAACTTTTTCAAAGTGATATACAATGAAGTCATAGTTGTTGCTTATTTCTCTTATGCCTATTTCACAGTGGAGTACTCTGCTAAATCAGTTTAAGACTGAAAAGGAAAGATTACGAGTACAATAAACTGCCGCAATAATGCCGCTGAATTTCCATTTTTGTGCCGCTAAATTTCCATTTTTGTGCCACTAAATTTGCAAATCAATGCCGCAATATCCTGAGGGGTCTGATTAGAAACCAATTTTGATCTCCTATATGTTTTATAATATTATATTGTAGAATTAATAGGTTTAGATTAAGATAGTTTTACAATATTGTTTGCCTCGTGTGATGGGATTGCTCTGATTTGATAAATGCTGTGGGAAGCTTTGTGGGACTCCTAAAGGAAATATGCAACAAAAACAAGCATTTGCAATGCAATAGGTCTCGCAGTTGTTAGAGTTTGAGCCATTGCCATTGTAAATGGCAATTCCTTTTATTTATGTGTTGGTTTATAAAACGTAAAATAAAAGGCATTGCCAATTACAATGCCAATGGCTCAAACTCTAACAACTGCGAGACCTATTGCATTGCAAATGCTTGTTAAAGTGTTTTGTTATCACAATACTCCTGCTCGAAGTTCGTATCATTTTTGCAGCCATGATAATTGTGTGGAACGGTACTTACAGTAGCCACACACTGCCTATCTAGGACGAGGCCTCTACTGATCACCATGTCTACTCGGAAAGACATGGAGGCTTATCTCCTGCAGGACTTATGATTGGAGCACTTCTTGCTAGGGACCACAGGGACTCCCTTTTGGAGCTCTTAGTGGTCCCTATACCTTCTTCCCCAGGAGGCTGCTCATGAAAACTGGGATAATGGTGAGGTACGGAATCCATGATGTGAAGAGCGGGAGGTGGACAAAGCTTGAGAGTACAAGTACATATTTATTTACTTCCACTGTATTTGGTACCGCCCAGCGTGTTGTATTTCTGGGAATAAAGAGAGCCTTGACCTACCAAACATAAAACTAAGTGCCTAATCCAGTAGAATTCTGGATTTGTAATACAGCAAACAGTGGCCATTTTGCATCAAGCACACAGGCAGGGCAGTGAAGCAGGAGTGTAACACAGGCCCTGTGGCGTGTGGAGGGGGGGTGGGGAGGCGACCTCGTATGGGGTCCACAACCCGATGGAGCTCCCATTAAGCCCAAGGCCAAACAATATCTACGAGAAATTCGAACCTCTGGGTTCCATCTTTTTGCGTTATGCCACTGAAACAATGAAGAGATTTGAATTATGCTCTATTTTAATGAACTCCTAATTTGAATAGCGTTTCGCTCTCAAACGTAGGGCCTGGATTACATAAACTGCTGAAGTGCTGCTAATTTTCAGGGGTCCTACTAAACACATGTTAAAATTTGTGAGTGCTACTTTGCACCTTTTCATTGCAGCAAAACTAAATGTTTACAAAACTTGATTTTGTCAAATTACTCCAAGCAATATTTTTTTACATCCCAAGGAATTTCTTTAAAAAAAATCTTAAGATAGAACTAATATATTTACCTAAAAATATATTCTGTTCAGCCCATCGAAGCAGGTTTATTAGCAGGTAACTCCTGTACAATGTGACTTGATTTAGCAAGGAAGGTAGAAGAATGTCACCTTACACTCCATCAATGCATTTTAAGTTGTGGTTCCTTTAGAAGGGCATTATTTTAGCACTGGAAGATATGTACTTTAATGCCAGAACAGGTACATCATTGGCACCGCATTGGAGCTTCGTAGTTGGAACCATCGAGCCTTAGGTCCAATCCACGTTAAGACATCTGGTCACGTTAAGAGATCTGGCCACATTATACACTTTATCTATCTGTTGGGCTTTCTACCAAAAGGGAAAAAACAAAGCTAATTCAGATCTCTTCTGCTAAAGTAGGAGCATAAAAAACTGCCCAGCCCACTAACCCATTTAGGTCATTGTGAAGCTGTCTGACAAGAAATCAGAACTCATCTAATTAACTTCAGATTAACATAGAAATCGTAGCTAAGCACCCTGGTCACAAAGTTTTTATATTATTTTCTTGAAAAGGTATTACAAGGGAGCGCTTCCTATGGGCAAGGGAGTGCCTTGGGGCACCCCTGGTGCTCGCGCACTTATTCACAAAAACGCATCTTTGTAAACAGAGTTCTCTCCAGCGATTACAATATATATTATATTTTTGTTGCTGTTTTATATAGCGCGAACTCGACCCGCGGGTATGAGAGCGCTTTACATAAACACCAGGTGCATTACATACTGACACATTCATTTTTAGGCTCGTGGAAATTAAGTGATTTGCCCAGAATCACGGGATGCATGTTTGAGCCGACGCCGAGACTCGAACCTGGTTCCCCATCGTCAAAGTTGGTCGTTAAGACTTGGAATACTGATGTGTGAACTGCTTATGGGTGTGACTTGCTTCTGGTCGTACCTACTCACATACACATATTTGTGACTCATTCGTAACGTGAATAAGATTTTTTTTTTTATTGATGTTTTTGAACCCTCTCTTTTCCCCACCATACTCAGAACTGGGTATTATAGTGACCATATAATTGTGTCTAATCAACCATGCAGGCGATCCTTGGTGGCGGTATAACCAGTGGACGGCACTTGAATGCGTGCTTCATTTGGGGAATTAACTTGCATATTGAGGGACACATGTTGCTCCCCAAGCGTGGTCAGACACTGGCCACAAGCCCCCCACCCCCTTCTCACTTCTCTGTGGTGTTGTACAGAGTTCTCCAGAAATTACGGTTTTCTTTCTCTTCATGGATTATTTATGTTTGTTGCCGATGAATAATACACACTTGTTCTTTGCATAGATTACCTTTTTGTTGTGGATTCTGCAAGTGTACAGCTGGCTGCCAGCGAGATGTAATTTTCATAATTATTGTTAATGTTTGGCCTGCGGTGATTTACGTGACCGTGACAGTTTCTCTGTTCTTCACTTGTCTGTGCGGTTTATACTGATACCTATAAAAACAAGCTGCAAGGAGATGTACCGGAAGTTCGGGAACGTCACGCCTGTTGTGGGGCGGGACATCCGTCTTCTGAAGCCCGTACCCACAGAGTGGTTGGCCCAGAGGAGCAGTGGTGACGCGGGCCTCCCATGCCAGAGGGGGGAGAGCCCAGCGGAGGATGCAGAATTCCGGAGTGGCGCCGATGCGGTGAGTGGGGCTTAGTTGTACTGGGGGGGGGGCGGCAGGGGGGGTGTGTGGTGTGTGTCCCTGTATGTGTGCGCTTGTGTGTGTGTATATGTGCGCTCGTATGTGTGCGTATGTGTGTCTCTCTGTGTGTGCGCTCGTGTGTGTGCGTGCGTATGCGAAGCGAAAGCAGGGAGGGTGTGGCTGTGTGTGTTGGAGGCTTTCAAGGGAGACAGGAGATGGTGAACGCGCGCGCGACCTGATCCGATTCCGGCTTGCTGCGCGTGCCTATCTCCTGTCTCCTTGAAAGCAGACTCGCCGTCTATAGGTCTCGCTGCGACATCGCTTCGCGGTGCGTCTCAGGTGCGAGACCTAAAAAACGTTGAAAAGGGTTTTGTGTTAAAACAGTTAGGAAAACAATTTATCAAAAGGTTACATTATACACACACACACACCTGCACCAGGTTTTATTAATGTTTCACTAAATCGTGTAAGATGAACACCATGGGGTGGAGGTATCTGACGGAACCCGGAGAAAGACAGACACACACACACACACGCACACACCGCCAACAAGTTTTACATATGTGTTGCTCGGCGAGGCTAGCAACATGGAGTAGGAGTAGCTGACCAAACCTGTAGACAGGCACGCGGACAGACAAACAGACAGGCACACACACCTAAAACAGGTTTCATAATGATAGTGTTGAGTTGGGTGAGGTTAGCAACATGGAGTAAGAGTAGTTGACCAAACCTGTAGACAGGCACCCTGACAGACAGGCACACTAACCTGTAACAAGTTTCATAATGATGGTGATGAGTTGGGTGAGGGTAGCACCATAGGGTAGAAGTAGCTGAGAAAACTTATAGACAGGCATCCTTACAGACAGACAGGCACACACACCTGAAACAGGTTTGATAATAATGGTGTTGAGTTAGGTGAGGGTAGCACAATGGGGTAGAAGTAGCTGAGCAAACTTATTGAAAGGCACTCTTACAGATAGACAGACAGGCACACACACCTGTGACAGGTTTCATAATGATGGTGTTGAGTTGGGTGAGGGTAGCACAATGGAGTAGAAGTAACTGACCAATCCTGGAGCCTGGAAAACCCTCAGAAAAGCATTTCTGACAGAGCCTCATCGGCGGCCTTCCTGCTCTTCTCCCAACATTACACAGACTTCACCTGTAGTCCTTCTGTCGGAAGCAAAAACAGCGACCACTCTGTCCCATTCTGCCTGCTAGAGATAAACTTGTCACCTACCAATGACCTACCAATGACAAGTGCATCAACTGTGACGAGAAAGTCTTTCAAAATAGACACATGCGCCATCTGAGGACTTTCGGGTCTCTTACCAACTCTGCACAGGCTGAACCAAGACATCTGCTATAGAGAACTCAATCTCAAACAATCGACCACCTCCTACAAATGGGACATCTTGGACAGTGGTCACCCGGCCTGCCGCTTCCTACCAAGACAGACTCTCCATCTTAGAATCGCCACCCTCCAAGGACATCTTGTTGTCTGTCCAACTCTGCACCGTCTTTTGGGAGTACGCAATCACACAAAATAGTAACGCTAAAACAACCGACCAACAATACAACTATCCCACAACAAACCTGATAGCCGACATTGCCCTAGAAGAATTTCAAAGAACCAAAGACAGGCTCATTTTAGCTCTTGGCAAGTGCTCGCCCTCTCTGTGATCAACACACTCATCTTCCAATTAAATAGACTTTTCAAGTATGATGTGACGAGTGCAGCACACATTGCTTCAAAAGTGTGTGCCACACTCAGCCATCTCCGCCAATCACTTTGAGGCTTGCATTTGGAATCCACCTGTATTCACTGGTCCTGGCAGCCTCGCTTACGGGTACCGGGTTCACCACTAAATGTAGAAATTAGGATTCTATTAGTCTGTATCGAACAGGGCACAGTTTTAGGGTGAAGTAAAAAAAATCCAACGGATCCCCCAAAGTTTTAAAGGGTGACAAGGTACGAGAGGGGTGTCCGCACTGACTGAGGTGTCCTATTGTCCGGTTTGAACTTCAAGGGTCCTGCTTTCAAAACTGGACCAGCGAACCTCCACAGACGACTCACCTTCTACTCCCCAACCGCCAGCTCCGCTGCGCCGACCTCGCCACCATCCCCCGCATCCGAATAGCGACCTCCGGTGGAAGATCATTCTCCCACCTCACCGCCAAGACCAGGCACACTCTCCCCATCCACCTACGGCAGACCCAGGACCTGATAAGCTTCAGAAGACTCCTCAAGACCTGGCTTTTCGAGTAGTAGTAGTAGCATCCCCCTCCCCTTCCCCCCCACACCCCCAGCACCTTGAGACCCTCACGGGTGAGTGGTGCGCTTTACAAATGTTCTGATTGATTGATTGATTCATTCATTATTCTAGAGAGCCGGGCGCATGGTTCACAGGTCTTCCAAGCGCTTTCTCCCTGGGAAGCCTCTCAGCAGCCTGCCAGACAGCTTGGGTCAGGCAGCGTTCCCTCTTTGTCAGGGTTCTGCTTACTGTCCAGGAGAGCATGTACACCCAGGAGGTCACAGCGGCAGGCTTGTTCCCAGACTCTGGAGCACGTCAGTGGTCCTTGGGAACAGCAGAAAACCGACCCATGTGCTTAGAAAAGTGATTTGTGCTGGTGCCAGCTGACCCCCACTCTCTAAATCCAGATGCACGTGGACCAGGTAACCAATATCAACCATGCACTGTGGGCATTGGGTGGGAAAGAGCCACGCAAAAGGGCAGCCGATGTCAAAATGTGACAAGCTTCTCCTATTAGGAAGTAGTAAACCCTAGGACTCTTACCTCTGCTTACTAGAGGCTTCTAGGGCAGGCTGTAGGGTCTGACTGGTCGCATCGGTTCAGAGTGGTTTGTAGATCTGAGACAGATGTGTGAACTACATTTCCCAGAATGCTAGGCAACAATGTGCTAGAAAGGGTACCTTTCAGCAGAGTGGAGGAAAGCTTGTTTACAAGGACACGGATGGCGGTCCAGGGTGTAGCCATAGTCTCCGGGCAGGGACAAGGTGACCAAGGGCACACGGGTGGTCACGTCCACCAGGGCTGAAGCCTACGCGTCTGGAAACGACCACCTTGTGCGAACCCACATGAGATGCCCTCAGTGGAAACCACCCATGATCCTGCACGTGGTCTCCAGGGCCGCACATGTGAAGTCCATGCAACTGTACTGACTACACGCCACACACACACACTCTTGAAGGCAGGGACCCCACACATACTTTACAGGGGAGAAAGGGATGAGGGGGGTCATCTCTCCAGTGCTTAATTTGTCAAACAATAAGTGCCAGGGCTCTTGTTGCAGCACACATTGCCCCTGTCATGCTCTCAGTGATACCATTGACTAACCATCACACTCCTACAAGTGTGAGTACTTTCGGACTGTTTCGGGCCTCAAAAGCTATGCGAATTTATTTTTTGACATTTCTAAAGCGCGACAAATACCCTCAGGCTTGTGCGGCAGGGAATAGCCATTTTTTAAAAAGTATATTAACTTAATAATTACCTGTTGTTATGGTCATCTCCAAATAGGCCAGTCAGCGCCACCTTGTGGCAGACAGTCACAAGCATCGGTGCCGAGCACCGGAAAACACCGGCTCAAATTAAGCACTGCATTCCTTCAGGGGTGCAGTTGAGGTGTCTGTGCCCTTTACTCTAGGATCACCAGCCGCCACAGCCAACAGGACTGCCCCCACAGGGTGGTAGAAGTGGGCAGGAGTCTGGGGTACACTCTGGCTGTTGAAACCTAGCGCAGTTCAGACAGTAAACTAAGAGAGACACGGCAGGCTGGGACTGGCTACCCACACGGGTCACTGGAGACCCACACGGGTCACTGGAGACCCACACGGGTCACTGGTGGGTTTTGTACCAACACCCTACAAGTAAATATCGTTTCATTCGGTGCAGCGTCAGCCCCCCTCCCTTCCATACACACACACAAACCCGAGATTCAAAGAAGACATGAGAGTGCCGCGTGTGTGTTCTCCCATTACAGCGCACATCCTGTAATCGACGCCAATAACCCCCCCAGGTCCTATTAGACAGAATATTAAAGTGGCCTGGCGCTTTCATTGGTGACTCAGAGCACGCTCTCCCAGCCGGCTCTTAAACATCAAAGCATCTCTCCTGGAGAGGCGCATCCCTCCAGGACCAATGAGAGCGCCGCAGTCTGCGCACCAGGATCACACGTGGTGCAGCAGCCAGCGCCGACCGCGCGCTGCGCACTCAACGCGCCCGGGTGGGGCCACTGCCCCCCTTTCATCCACCTTCATCCCAGTATCTGCCATGAACACGGCGCGCGTCCACAAAGGGGTTTTTACATAATCTGACCCCATTAGCATAATCATGCAAACTTCAAAGGGGTGGAACGTGTCAATGCAAACTGCAGGGAGGGCATCTGCGTCTCTTGGTGTTTCAAAAGGGATGGAATATTAGGAATATGTCACCGGTCAATGGGCCCATTCCTCTTCAAAAGGGCCTCTCTGGGGCCGTTTAAAGAAGGGCTCTCAGGTACATTATTCATGAGTTTTTAATAAATTTAGATATACACATCTACATCATATGTTTTAAATACGTTTTCACAACCCCATCTTTTCTTCCATATACAATTCGCCATGGTTGGTATCTTCAGTAGCTCTTGAAAGTTCTGCAGTGCTTTCAAAACCATGGGAATGTAAAACAAGAAAATGTCTGTCCAAAGGCCCCCTTCTAAAATCTGCTCACTTCTGTTTATAGCACCGCGTCTAAAATCAGCTAACTTCCATCTATAGGCCCACTTCTAAAATCAGCTAACTTCTGTTTACAGCACCGCGTCTAAAACCAGCTCACTTCTGTTTACAGCACCACGTCTAAAATCAGCTAACTTCAATCGATAGGCCCACTTCTAAAATCTGCCAACTTCTGTTTACAGCACCGCGTCTAAAATCAGCTCACTTCTGTTTACAGCACCGCGTCTAAAATCAGCTAACTTCCATCTATAGGCCCACTTCTAAAATCAGCTAACTTCTGTTTACAGCACCGCGTCTAAAATCAGCTCACTTCTGTTTACAGCACCACGTCTAAAATCAGCTAACTTCAATCTATAGGCCCACTTCTAAAATCTGCCAACTTCTGTTTACAGCACCGCGTCTAAAATCAGCTCACTTCTGTTTACAGCACCGCGTCTAAAATCAGCTAACTTCCATCTATAGGCCCACTTCTAAAATCTGCCAACTTCTGTTTACAGCACCGCGTCTAAAATCAGCTAACTTCCATCTATAGGCCACAACTAAAATCAGCTAACTTCTGTTTACAGCACCGCTTCTAAAATCAGCTCACTTCTGTTTACAGCACCACGTCTAAAATCAGCTAACTTCCATCTATAGGCCCACTTCTAAAATCAGCTAACTTCTGTTTACAGCACCGCGTCTAAAATCAGCTAACTTCCATCTATAGACCCACTTATAAAACCAACTTACTTCTGTTTACAGCACCGCGTCTAAAATCAGCTAACTTCAATCTATAGGCCCACTTCTAAAATCAGCTAACTTCTGTTTACAGCACCGCGTCTAAAATCAGCTCACTTCTGTTTACAGCACCGCGTCTAAAATCAGCTAACTTCAATCTATAGGCCCACTTCTAAAATCAGATCACTTCTGCTTACAGCACCGCGTCTAAAATCAGCTAACTTCCATCTATAGGCCCACTACTAAAATCAGCTAACTTCTGTTTACAGCACCGCGTCTAAAATAAGATAACTTCCATCTATAGGCCCACTACTAAAATCAGCTCACTTCTGTTTACAGCACCGCGTCTAAAATCAGCTCACTTCTGTTTACAGTACCGCGCCTAAAATAAGATAACTTTCATCTATAGACCCACTTTTAAAATCAGCTAACTTCTGTTTACAGCACTGCGTCTAAAATAAGATAACTTCCATCTATAGGCCCACTACTAAAATCAGCTCACTTCTGTTTACAGCACCGCGTCTAAAATCAGCTAACTTCCATCTATAGGCCCACTTCTAAAATCAGCTCACTTCTGTTTATAGCACCGCGTCTAAAATAAGATAACTTTCATCTATAGACCCACTTTTAAAATCAGCTAACTTCTGTTTACAGCACTGCGTCTAAAATAAGATAACTTCCATCTATAGGCCCACTACTAAAATCAGCTCACTTCTGTTTACAGCACCGCATCTAAAATCAGCTAACTTCCATCTATAGGCCCACTTTTAAAATCAGCTAACTTCTGTTTACAGCACCGCGTCTAAAATCAGCTAACTTCCATCTATAGGCCCACTTCTAAAATCAGCTCACTTCTGTTTATAGCACCGCGTCTAAAATCAGCTAACTTCAATCTATAGGCCCACTTCTAAAATCAGCTAACTTCTGTTTACAGCACCGCGTCTAAAATCAGCTCACTTCTGTTTATAGCACCGCGTCTAAAATCAGCTAACTTCCATCTATAGGCCCACTTCTAAAATCAGCCAACTTCTGTTTACAGCACCGCATCTAAAATCAAGTAACATCCATCTACAGGCCCAAGTCTAAAATATCCTAACACTGACAAAGGAGAATCGTAAACTGCTACTTCAGGTGGCGGTGATCTCCAGACTTCAATACTTCTGCCAAAAAAGTCTTACACGTGATCAGGCCGGATGAAACAGGCCATTCGTATTAGATTTATCCTGAGCGAAGGTGGCCATGTGTCGGCCATGAGAACGCACTTGTGTTGGGCGACCATTGAACAATCAAAGGTAAACTCCAAAATAGCTGCCAGGTGGAGCATTCAGAGTGGCCAGAAGCTGCTGAACAACGTGTCTAAAGACCAAGGGTAGAAAAAAAAAACCTGTACGTTTTGAGCGGAAGTTAAAGCAGCACTTAAGGTACAAGTACAACTGTGAGCTCTGTAGCAGAACTGCCAAACTCTCCCTGCATTGCGCTCTTCTCTGTGGATTTACCCTTTTGCTTGATGCACTGCCTATGTGTTTCTATTTATAATTCAATTTTCTTTTTTAGCCAACCCTTGTTAGATTTGTTTAGCCGTAAACATCCTGGTCTTTGTGTTTTTTTTTATTTCATCTCATTCTGCTTTGCACCTGTTATTGTTCGCTGCGCCTTGAAGCTAGACCTCAGGCATTGTTATCACGTTACAAATAACAAGCTATCAAAGTGGAGTTCTGGACTTTTTGGTTCCGTCCAGAGGTGTCAGGGTACAACACCCGAAGACCCCGGAGTTCCACCTGCCTTGGTGCACAAATGAACAGAAACACGGGCTTCTCGATGGTGGCGTCAAAGACCAAAGGTTTATTACTGCAGGGACACAGAAGTCACAGAATCTACACACGGGCAGAGACTAGGAGCCTGTTCGATTTGTACAAAGAGGGCTGCTCCTTATATACGGTTTTTTATGCTAGGGGCAAATTCTTTACATGTAATACATTCCCAAAACCCTTGTGTCTAAAACAATAAATATTTGGTGTTACACAGGAACCGTCGATAATATCTGAGGCCAAACATTGCGAAAAGAGGGGTTCCCACTAGTTTGTCACAATTCCCTGTCAATATTGCATTCAGGACCCGGACCGCCTCATCGTAAAGTTCGTTACCTCCCCCTAATAAAGGCCCAGAAGGAAAGGAGTAGAGCCAGGTGCAGGAGATAGAAAAGCGGGATAAGAGATGTTTGTGGGTTGTAAATGGGCAAGGCTACCAGCTTCGGTCGCCTAATCGTGATCAGGACAATGGACACGAAGACCAGTTTAGCAGGACTGGCCTCGGGCATAGGAGGCAGCCTTTGTCGAGTCATGCAGCTACAGCGTGATCTGGTTTAAGGTGCACGTGTCATGTAAGAGGTGAATCTCCGGCTACGGCTACGTGTCCTTAATCAAAGTGGAGTGAATGAAGTGATCAGAGGCTATTGCATATGTGAGGGCAAGGAAACACAAAATGGCGGCCATGATCTAAGATGGATGCCGTGGGTATATCAGAAATATGTCAATGGAAGGAGTGCTCTTGCTCGTAGCGTAGCGGAAACACTAGGATATACTAAATGGATCATTTGCGGTTCACTGATACCAATATTATGTATTTCCGACAAACTTGAAAACACGGGTTCAAGTCGTCACGGAACCGTCACGGAACCTCAGACCCTCCTTTTGCCCTTACATAGGCAATTACTCAGTCTATGTCAGAATCTAGTTCTATGCTCATCAGGTCAGTGACATGTTGTTGTATCATCATCCTTTCTCGTGTCTTTTCTCCAAACGCAGGTGGTTTTCTGAGACAAGTCGCAGCACAAAGACTACACAGAGCAGGACCACACTGGATAATCAGACAACATGAGAAGAGGAATACTAAGATGACACCAATGACCATTAGAACCTTCCATCCCCACGCTGAGATCAGAGTCCAAAACCACTCCATGAAGGACCAGTTTCCCTTGTCTACATGAATAGAGTCGGAAATCTTGTGTAGCTTAGAGATCGCCTCGTAGACTGTTGGAGCATTATTAGGAATAAAGACACAGCAGCTCGATTGGATCATTCTGCATACCCCACCTCGATCTGCAAGTATAACGTCTAGAACCATACGGTTCTGCAACGTCATGAGTCTATCCGCCTGAAGCTCAGCTGTCAAATTGCTAAGGGCACCAGCAGTTTTGGTAATAGTAGATTCAACTACCCGTGTTAGCTGACGTATGTTTCTACTATTGGCCATAGGTCCCCAGAACGGAAGGAAGCCTTTGAAGAAGTCTCCGGCTTCCTGACCAGCGGTATCTTCCTTGCTGAAGACACCTCTCGCTACTCTTGTTCTGTGGTAATCAGGTGAAGCAGTGTATGTCGGAGGCAATAATCGAGCAATATAACATGATCCTGAGAAGTCGGCAGGCAACCATGTATAAGCTCTGTCTCGACAAATGAAATAGGTACCCCTAGCAGTAAGAAAGGCAGGGGAAGAGTTAGCCGGAAACACATAAGTCTCTACGCACTCACTCCTCCCTAGCTGAGCTCTCGGATTTCTCCCATTACCTTGCAAACAGACCTGACCTCGGTGAGGTACGACCCAGATTGGAGTTGAGCTTTTACGCTTGCTTTCTCCTAAACTAAGGCGATACTCTGAAGTATTCCAACTTAAATATACTCGCAATTCGTCTCTAGGGTAAGATGGAGTATTATTGACGTCCTTGATCATGTCAATAATTCCCTGGACTAAAGCTTTGTTAGCAGAGTTATATTTAGTGGAACGTGGTGGACGTGGAGGATAAGTTTCAAGGGCATAAGCAAAGATGGTTTGGAAGGCCTGAAATGATCCATTATAGCTGTAAGGCAAAACCAAATAGGGAATACCTTTATCCATAGTGTGAGGTATCAAGCCACACACCCAGCAGTCTGTAGTGTTAACTACCAGTTGGTGTTGGTGCAAGAGCTGTACAAAAGTATTATTAATGAATTCTGAGCGTCGAGCTTGCTCATGTTCTGGAAACGAGTGAGAAAAGAGTGTATAGAAGAAACAGTAGAAATAGCAGGATCAAGGGGAGGTACTGTAGAAACTGGCACAAAAATCAAACTTATGCTAAAGACGATTCCACCCACCAATGTTGCTAAAACAATCAAAAATGTAATGGCACATTGCATCAAGAAACATTTGCTGTGAAGAATTCTATTTAGTCTGTTTCTGCGAACGTAAATCACATTCTTTCGTTGCAGCGCAGGAAGCTCCATCTTCTACAATCCGCTCGCGACCACTGATGATGTGTACGTAGATGAAAATGCCTCTATCAGCCCTGGGAGTTCCCAGAACCAACAGAAAGATCGACCTTGTGTCAGACCCCTGCAAATTCAAACTAGGCACACAGCCACGACCCTACGGCTACCCAGACGGCAAGGCAATTTTAAAAACAATAAACAATAGCAAACTTCCTGGCTGAAGGCAAAAGGTTCAATATATCAAAATCACAATATGCAGTTGCCTGCTTTATTTGTCCTTTTTATGGCTTCTAAGGTTGTATTTCTGCTTCGCTGGTACTGTCTGATCGGAAAATAGTGTATCACTAGCAGCTGTTGCAGAGTTTAAGTTCGCAGATAGCAAAGTTTCTTTTGATGCTGGAGACAAATGTTCAATGTTCAAAGCAGTCTTTTCAGGAGGAGAGTCACGTTTCAAAGTGTCAATAATCAAATCGGCATCGCTGAAAGGGACAAATTTCGGAGTTATTTCAGATTCGGAGGCACCAATTCCCTTCTTCACCCAGTCGTCGTAAGGCAGCGGCAGTGGAACACGCTTTACGTGAGAAGCGTGAATCCAGTGTTTTCGGCCAGCGACACGTACGGCTGTCCTCGTTGCCAGCAGGACCTGGAAGGGGCCGATGTAGCGAGGCTGAAGATTCTTTGTCCTCGCGAAGTTTCTGACCACCACGTGGTCGCCGGGTTTCAGCTGATGCCCTGGACTCTCCGGAGGTTTTGGCAAAGCATCAAAGACCTGTTGATGAATAAGACTTAATTTAGCAGTCAAGTCGTAAAGGTAGTCTATCAACATAGGATATTCAATGGAGCAAAATTGTTTAGGCCTTGGCACACCCCAGACATTTGCCGGGCGGCCAAATACAATCTCATATGGAGAAAGTCCTATTCTAGAATGCACTGTTGCTCTCGTTGATAACAAGGCCAAAGGAAGTGCGTCTGGCCAGGCTAAACCTGTGGATGCTTGTATTTTGGCTATCTTAAGCTTCAGAGTGCCATTGTAACCCTCGACTAAACCAGCAGATTGGGGATGGTTTGCACTATGGAATTTTTGTTTCAATCCTAGACCAGCACACACACTCTGCATAACTTTCCCTATAAACTCACTTCCGTTATCTGACCATACAATCCGTGGCATTCCATACCTAGGGAAAAATTCCTTGAGAAGAATTTTGGCAGTTGATAGGGCAGTGTTGTCTTTTAGTGGGTATGCTTCTATCCACCTGGAAAAAGCACAAACTACCACCAGGACGTATTTTAAATTGTTGCAGCGTTCCATGTGAATGAAGTCTAACTGAATCACTTCAAAGGGGCAGGAAGGAGGAGCGAAATGACCAGCTGGAGTTGGAATTCCCTTGCCAGGATTATGCATCAAGCACACCATACAATTTTTCACCACTTTCTCTGCACACTTACTGATTCCCTCATTCTTCCAGACCGGAGCTAACATCTTACATATCCCTTTAGAACTTATATGCGCTACTCCATGCGCCATCGTCACTACTGCAAGCACATATGCATCAGGCAACATCCAACGCTGCTGTTCTGTCAAATCAATCCAACATCCATTCGAGTCCAACTTGCCCGTACTTTCTCTCCATACACGTTTCTCTTCCTCAGTCGCTTCTTTCTGAATCTCTTTCACACTTTCCATAGTGTCCTCACACATCCCAGACTCAGCAATCCATCTTGCAGACGTAGCAACATACATTCTACTCATCATGTCTCTAGCTGTCTGTTTAGCAGTTTCATCAGCAAAGGCATTCCCACGACCAACATCATCCGTGATTGCTTTATGAGCACTGCACTTCACAATCGCAACTTCAGTCGGCAAGGTTAGAGATTCCAACAAGTCGTTAACTAGCTGACCATGTTGAATCTTAGTCCCATGGGACGTAATGAAACCTCTTTCTCTCCACAACCGGCCAAAACTATGGGCCACGCCAAATGCGTACTGACTATCTGTGAACACATTCACTCTCTTTCCCTCAGCTAAAACACACGCTCTCGTTAGAGCTATTAATTCTGCAGCTTGGGCAGAATTCTGACTCACTCTTGCAGTCTCCACAATCGTCTTCAAAGTCGTTACCGCGTAGGCAGCAGTCACATCACCATTCTCCAATTTAAAACATGACCCGTCCACATATAGCGTACCATCTGGGTCGGACAGGGGAGTATCCCTCAAGTCGATGCGACCTTTTGTCTCTTCCTCCGTTTTGAAATAACAGTCATGTGGCTCAGAATCACTCGACTCTTGATCAGTCGGCAACAATGTTGCTGGATTCAATACATTGCATCTTTTGATCTGAATATGACTCGCTAATAACGTCAGCTCGTAACCAGATAATCTCGCACTAGTAAGGTGTTGTGTCTTCGTTCGGTTCATGAGTGTATCCACTGCATGAGGAACCATGACCACTAGCATATTGTTCATCACCAAACCAGCAGATTGTCGAATGGAAGCCGCAGCTGCCGCTGTAGCCCTCAAACAACTAGGTAATGCTCTAGCTACCGGATCTAATGTTGATGAGAAATACGCACAAGGGCGTTGTTTATCACCAAACTTCTGTGTCAGAACACTCAACGCGCAACCTTCTCTTTCGTGAACGTAGAGCGTGAATGGCTTGCTATAATCAGGTGTACCCAATACAGGAGCTGAACACAGTGCTTTTCGTAACTCAATAAAACTCTCTTGACATTCATCAGACCATGGCACCGGACTCGGAACATTTTTCCCAGTCAAAGCTACCAATGGCTTCGCTAAAAGTGAAAAATTTGGAATCCACTGCCTACAGTAGGAGGTAATACCTAGAAAGGCACGTACTTCCCTCTGTGTGCATGGAACACTCATCTGCGTAATGGCTTTTATTCTTTCTGGGGTCAACTTCCTTCCCTCCTTTGATAAGAGGTGACCTAGGTAGGTCACTTCTTGGCAGCAGTATTGCATTTTGGAAGGTGACACCTTATGATTCAAATTAGACAAATGATGCAATAGTGAAATTGTAGCTGCTTTGCAAGTTTCCTTGTCATCGGCAGCCACTAAAAGATCGTCTACGTACTGTACTAGGGCAGAGCCTGGAGGAAGGACAAAAGAATCTAACTGACTTTTTAAAGCTTGACTATAAATGGATGGACTTTCACAATAGCCTTGTGGAGCGCGTTTAAATCTGAAACTTCGACCTCCTAAACAGAAGCCGAAAATATCCCTACTTTCTTCAGCTATCGGAATGCTAAAGAAGGCATTCTTTAGGTCAATAACTGAGAACCATGTAGCTGTAGCAGGAATCAATGTTAACAAGGCAGTAATGTCTGGTACTACAGGAAACTGCGGAATTACAATCTTATTAACTTCTCTAAGGTCTATAACAAACCTATAAACTGGAGGTTTTGTAGGGTCAGTTCGCTTCAGAATCGGTAATACAGGACTGTTACAGACATTTCCTCTAGTTTCCTCAACTACACCCTTCTTAATCAAGTCTTGCACAATCAATAAAAGTGCACGCTCACCTTCACTCGATATTTTATACTGGGGAATTCTTGGAAATTTCACATTTGCTTTCAAAGTTACTACATACGGTGGAATTTCTAGGAGACCTACATCATTAGGACCAGTCGCCCAAAGAGAATCAGGGAGTGAACGTAGCTCCGGCGGGAGTGCGTCCATTGACAAGTACATCGGAGAGGTGATATTTTTACCCAATGTAAGCTGTACTCCTTCCGGAGAACAGTACAATGTCGCATATAGTCGTTTTAACAAATCTAAACCAAGCAGATTTTCATTACAACCTGTAGTCAAAATCAGGGGTGCTTTCAAGTGACACGGTCCAACAGAAATAGACAAAGGACCAGATATCGGGTTGTACACAGGGGCGCCTGAAAAACCTACGGAAACATTTGTTGAGCCAGACAAAGGTGCGCCAGGGAGTTTCGCATGCATGATAGAACTTTTCGCGGCACCAGTATCCAACAGAAACGGTTCGACTACACCTGATGTTGCTACTGCGACATAAGGCCCACTCTGATCCACTGGAACTGATACTACTCCCTCTCTCTGTCCATGGCTGTCCTAGTACCCATTTTGTTGAAAACCCTCTTCTACTTCACAATAATCTTCAACAAGATATTGCTGAGATCTATTTTGCTGAACAGATTGTCCATTTCTCTGATCAAAGTGATTGGAGGGACGATCATTCGTTTGTGGAGGCATAGCACCTCGTCCTCGTCCTCTAGAATTCTGCACAAAACCACCACGACCTCTCTGAGCTGCTGCCGCATTATTTTGCGCTAAAATCGGACATTCATTTTTATAGTGACCCTCTTTCTTGCAGTACGCGCACTGATTCCATTGATATTGAGGTCTTGATGTACTATAATCTGTCCTTTGGTATGAGTTTTGCTGCGTATTAGTCTGATTCGCGCGAGGCGGATACGCCTGCTGCAAAAGAACTTTAGTTTTTAAATCTTTCGTTTTCTTTTCTGATTTTTCCTTTTCCTCTTTATCTCTATTTTCGTAGTACTGTGCTGTCGCAAGTATTTGCGCTGTCGTAGATACAGCCCACGCACTTTCTGAGTCTTTCAATTTATTGCATAATTCAGGTAACAAATTATGCACAAATTTATCTACAAACAGTCTTTGTCCTCCTTCAGTGCTCATGTCCTGACCACTATGATCCACAAAAGTCTCTTCGAACCTCGTGAAGAAGTCCGAGACACTTTCGTCTTTCTTCTGCTTGCATGCGGATAATTTATCCCAATTAACACGCAATGCTGGCATCAGAGTCTTCATTAGATCAATTATTCTACCTGGCAGATTAGCGATCAAAGGTTCAGGTTTCGCACCACCTATTTGTTGATTATCTGCTGCAGTGATAGCTGCCCAATCACCACCTAAAGCAGCCTGATGATCCTCTCTACGAATTTTAGCCCACACTGGTTGCGGAACTACATTACCAAACAACATATCAATGTCGGCTAAGTTCATTATACAAGCCTCAACTGTCTGTGTTAATTCCTTGTAATATCCGGCTGGATTCTTACGCGGATCTGGCAAGGCCTGTTTCACTGCTAACACTTCTGCTCGCTTCCATGGAATATGTATCCATACTCTTTGGAACTGTGCTGGAGCAGCTACAACACCATTCGGTGCGTCAGCTTGCACAGCTTCGCGCCAAATTGGAGGAACCTCCCTCATAGGATATTGGCGACTTAGCTTCATTTTACCTTTCTCTAAATCTCTCGGTGAACGAAGAGATGGATCATTCCTAAAACTCAAAATAAGTTCCATCGCTTGCTTTATATTCTCACCCACTATCATTCCAGCAGCAAACTCCTTTTGAACCCTAATTAAATCTTCCAAATCTGATTCGACATCGTCTTCTTCTATTTCCTCACGTAACAACGAGCACATCTCATCAAAGACGTATCGTTGCGTTGGTTCTCCCCACTGCATAAATGTGTCTAGCACATCTCTTGTACTATATCTTCTACCCTTCGAAATCCATCTGAGAGCCGTGGAATCTAAAACTCCCCGTTCCTCAGTACTTGGAAGCTGACTCCGTCTCTGAACAGAGTCAGGAGTAGGAGTCTTAATCAAAGTTTTATATATAGGAGACAGCATATTAGTAACCGAATCAGTGATTCTTCGACGAACAGAAAGTGGAGTTAGTACACTCGCAGACATAGAGAATGCAGTGGAGGTAGGAATAGATGAGGAAGCAGTAGGAGTATCGAGGAAAATAGTTTCTGGAGCAGTAGGTACAGGGGTAGGTATAGGGGTTGGCAGTGTAGGAAGAGGAGGAGCTGTAGGAACATTTACATTCACCACTGGAAGTACAGGAACTTGATTCTGAGGGATAGGAGCAGGAGCACCAGGTTGTCCAGCAACCGGCAATTGAACATTCGGGACGAGTGGAGTCGTAGCACCTTGTGCATACGGTGGAGGTGACCGTAACAGATAAGATAGCAGAGGATCGTTTTCGGAGTCCTCCAGTATCTTAGCCATTTTTGATGGCAAGGCAGGATAGCACTTGTCAATCGCTAAGTTATGCTCTCTAATGGCTACATCTATGACCTTCTCACACTCGTTAGCCTGCAACTGTTTAGTCGCTTGTTCTAGAGTTAACTCTTCTTGTTCTTTCTGCTCTTTCTTCAACCTTCTCATTTCTCTCTGTTTGGATTCTTTCCGCCAATAACGGAAGGAATCAAACATTGCCGGCCGGGCTTTCTTTTTGAACAATTTCTCTTCTAAATTGTCGAGAATCTCTTGTTCAAAACTACCATGCAGTGGCCAACTAAGGACACCATCCTTCTTACAATAGCGGACCCATATCTCATTATAAGTTATAGGACCCACGCCATATTTGCAATATAAATCATATAGGGGAGTCCCAATCGGAGGAACCAGACAAGAGTCCTCCAATCGTGAGTCACTGTTGCAACTAAAACAAGACAACATTTTCCGACTTACCATTTTCAGTCCGGAACACAAAACAAACAAAACACGGAACAAATATGTGCACTCGAACCAAGAACTTAGGCCTACCAAAACGAACTGATGTATCGATACCCAAACTGAACCAAATAGATTATCGTAACTAGAACAACCAAAGATAATCTTACAAAACCAAACCAAACCAAGAACCGATCAAGGATTTTTAACAATCCTCACAAAAATAACCAGCTAGCTATCACTAAATACTTAACTGAGTCACTGAAGACGTCACCAAGGAGAAACCCGTCACGTTTCGCCGTACTAAGGACTGCACCACTTCGGGTCCAAGACAGGGCGACGGTCAAGGCAACGGCCCACTGCAGCCGTCCTGAACGGGAAACCCTCGTGGAAGAGAACTTCAGGGCCACTTTTGCGATATGCCGGGATCGATGAAGTGGGGCGCCTCCCTCAGGAATCTTCACACGAAGCTTCTCGAACTCTTCAGGCTTTTGGACCGGTACCGAATGACGTCGCCCCACGTTGGGCGCCAATTGGAGTTCTGGACTTTTTGGTTCCGTCCAGAGGTGTCAGGGTACAACACCCGAAGACCCCGGAGTTCCACCTGCCTTGGTGCACAAATGAACAGAAACACGGGCTTCTCGATGGTGGCGTCAAAGACCAAAGGTTTATTACTGCAGGGACACAGAAGTCACAGAATCTACACACGGGCAGAGACTAGGAGCCTGTTCGATTTGTACAAAGAGGGCTGCTCCTTATATACGGTTTTTTATGCTAGGGGCAAATTCTTTACATGTAATACATTCCCAAAACCCTTGTGTCTAAAACAATAAATATTTGGTGTTACACAGGAACCGTCGATAATATCTGAGGCCAAACATTGCGAAAAGAGGGGTTCCCACTAGTTTGTCACAATTCCCTGTCAATATTGCATTCAGGACCCGGACCGCCTCATCGTAAAGTTCGTTACCTCCCCCTAATAAAGGCCCAGAAGGAAAGGAGTAGAGCCAGGTGCAGGAGATAGAAAAGCGGGATAAGAGATGTTTGTGGGTTGTAAATGGGCAAGGCTACCAGCTTCGGTCGCCTAATCGTGATCAGGACAATGGACACGAAGACCAGTTTAGCAGGACTGGCCTCGGGCATAGGAGGCAGCCTTTGTCGAGTCATGCAGCTACAGCGTGATCTGGTTTAAGGTGCACGTGTCATGTAAGAGGTGAATCTCCGGCTACGGCTACGTGTCCTTAATCAAAGTGGAGTGAATGAAGTGATCAGAGGCTATTGCATATGTGAGGGCAAGGAAACACAAAATGGCGGCCATGATCTAAGATGGATGCCGTGGGTATATCAGAAATATGTCAATGGAAGGAGTGCTCTTGCTCGTAGCGTAGCGAAAACACTAGGATATACTAAATGGATCATTTGCGGTTCACTGATACCAATATTATGTATTTCCGACAAACTTGAAAACACGGGTTCAAGTCGTCACGGAACCGTCACGGAACCTCAAAAGGCGCCTTGAAGCCATGGTTCTTTAGAGGTGCTTGTGACGTTTCAGTCTGAGCCCTTCGAGTGCAAAGCTCTGCTCTTGAGACCGCTTTGTGACTGCAGGTTCCTGCTGGAAACCCCAAAAGGGAGACTGCCCCAGTGTCCACTCCGGGGACGTTATTTGCATATAGCGGCCCTGTTATCACACCACTTATTTAGCTGCAGTGGCCCTGTACTGCTGAAAGATTTAAGAGAAGAAAGGGGCCTATGTTATATTAGCGCCTTAGGTGGCAGCCAGCTGTACTGGATGGGCGGTACAGCCCTTCCAACTGTTAGCAGGTTTTTGGGCTGGGCTTAGTAGGCAGGGGCGGGGTCTAATAGGCAGGGGCGGGGTCTAATAGGCAGGGGCGGGGTCTAATAGGCAGGGGCGGGGTCTAGTAGACGGGCAGGGGAATTTGGGCTACCAGCTACCAATCTGTTGTGAGCAGCACAGTGGCTGGGAGCGAGTCAGGGATAAGGAAAGCTTTTGTCCCGCCCTTCCATCCCCTTTATTGATAAGAGGGTGGACGGCTTCCTGTGTGGTGGGGGTTTGCTTTCTTGGGCCAGCTGTGCAAGGGGAAGGTGGTGATGTAGTTGACGCTAATGAACAGGTGCAATTAGTTGGTTTCCAGAGAGGTTTCTCAGGTTTGGAGGTGGTTTTATTGCTGTTAAGGAGGGTGAAGCCGTTTCAAAGGGGGGTTGGGAAGACGCTTTCACCTTCAGAAAGAAGGCAGCAAAAATGTGCCAGTTACAGGAAGTTCATTTAGGTTTGACGGCTCTAGATACAGCGACAGGCAGTTGAGTTGGGGGGGTTTTTAGGGGGGGAATTAGGGGTGAGAGTAGGTCCACTGGTAGTGATTCACTCATGTACAGTGAGGAGGTTAGATTTGCGAAGGTGCTGGCCTAGGATTATAATAATGTGATGTGCACCCGCCCCTTAAAGCGGCCTTTTCCACACACAAAGTTGTCGCTTGTTTGTGCCGTGCCCTCTCGCTCTATCGACGTGGACACTGGACCTTGCGAGGCCCATACGGTTCAGGACTGTGTGCATGAGTGAGTGAGTATTGGCTCACCAGTGCAGACGGATGGCATTTGGAAGAAGCACGAGATAATTAAGTGTAAAACTCTAAATTCAGAGTGTGTAATGTGCAAGTTATAGTGATCTTGTGATGTGTGCTCTATTGTCAATTTGCATAATTATTTTAGAAAGTAATATACCCGGACTTATTAAACCACAGGATTCCTGCTGCTTGGCGCCTTTCGGTATACACAACATTGAGAAATATAATACTATCACGAACACTCCTAGCCTGCTGAAAAAATATTTTTCCCCAACAGCATCAGCAACAAAAGCTGCTGGGAGGGGCTCTGGCAGCGAACACCCCCACACCTCATTCCTCACTCTCTGATATTCGACATTATAATGTAAAACTTGCTCAGACTACCCCAAGAGTGTCACTGGAGGGGAGATTGGGTATGGGGGATTAGATGAAAGCGAAGTGGGCCAGGAAATCCTAAATTATGCAAAAAAGATGCAAAATTATGCAAAAGATAATAGGACCCCTGATTGTGGCTGACAGTCGCTCGCTGCACGTTTCGGTGTACCCACCGGAGGGGAGGGAGGCAGAATTTAAGAGGATGAATAGCGTAAAAGACTAAAAATAAACCTAAAAATGGGGCAAGGTACTCTAGGAAATCAAATTATGAAAATCTAGGGCATGAATTTTAAAAAGATATCCGCCTGCGGGCCTCGTGAGCTCCCACCGGGACCAAGGGCAGTCACCGGCCCTCATTCATACTAGTTCTGTTTTTAAACAGATTACCGATGGTTGATACCCCTGATGTGTTCTCAAAACTCTCGCGAGAGTTACTCCTGAACAGTGCCTCTGCTGGAGACAGACTGTCGGTGATGACCCCAGGCATTGATACACTCAATGGTGGAAGTGGGCAGGATCGACTGGCAAAATGTTCTTAATCCTTTTTTTTTTTTTTTTACCTAGATAGCTATTTGTTAAAAAAAAAAAAAGTTCTTGAAGGGTTAATGCTGACCCGGAGGTGCAAGGGCAGGGAGGAGACATCCGGTACTTTGAGGCCCAGACAGAGGCAGCCTCTAAACAACAAAAGCCTCTAAATCACTTTCTTTGTTTTGAAGGTTTGTGGTAAGATTCATTCTATTTTAGGGGTAGGATAAGGGGGAAGGGGAGTGGGAGGGTGAATGTAAAGGGGAGGGGGGAGGGAGAATGGAGGGTGTAGAGAGAGAGTTAGAGAGAGAGAGAGAGAGAGAGAGAGAGAGAGAGAGAGAAGGAGAGAGAGAGAGTTTATTTTTGGTGGTGTGTCGTTGGGCCTTGTTGTTAGTATGTCAGGAGGCCTGTTTGATGTTTTCTGTTGGATGGTGCAGCCAACTTGTCACATCGGTGATGTGTGAGGTGCTGTGTTTAATTCACTCTGTTAGTTGTGTTCTTGGTTTCTTGGTGGGATGCTTGGCTTTGCTCGGTGTGTGACATGTTGTGTTGGAGGTTTGCATGTGTTGTTTCTTCGCAGTCAGTGCTGCTGACATCAGCACAGGAGCTGACTGTAGGCTACCTGTGACAGTGTTGTGTATACGTGGTATGTTCATACATAGTGTGTCGAGTATGGTTTCGGACTGTGCTGAGTGAGCAACGCTGACAGTACAAGAACAACCAGTCACGAACCAGTGCTCTTTTTATTAAGTGTAAAGAGCTTTATTGAAGCAAATAAAACATATGTACGACGTTATAACAAGAATTATATAGAAAATAGCAAAGAAGTAACGAGCAAAGTATACATTGTAAAGGAATGAACATCAAGATATCTACCAATGATGGACACATAAACCCAAAAGATGAAAGGAATAATGAAAGTTGTACCTTAAAACACAGTAGCGTTTTACAGTTTTTAGAAAAGGGGGAAAGCAAGGAAGAGAGGAGGGAAAAGAAGAAGGAAGAAAGAGAAAATCAGGTGCTATCCTTAGCTAATGTCATATTGAAGTACGAACCAGGGCTCTGGGTGGGTAGAGTGTAGGCCCAAAAACCAATGAGTGTGTACCTCGATATAAAGAAATGGGCGGTTTGGTTAGTGTCTTCACCAGGCACTCTCCCTTATACACCCTCCTTGGCCGTCGGTGTAACTCTCTTGCCATGTCGCAGACTGCATCTACGAAGGGTGTGGGCATTCTCCACTTTGACACCCAAGATGGGGAACTGTCTATCTCTCTCTCCAAGACTCTTCTGATAATCTCCTTTTTCACGAGAAAACCAGGACTTGGCTGTTCACTCATTAAATTCCTCCCTTCGGTCATTTTTTCCTCATCTGTAGGTATTTGGCCTTCTGGCAGTGGCGTAGCAAGGGGTTGGGGGGCAATCCTGATTTTGGGTGTGGTGGAGGTGAGCAAGTTGTGTCTGTCGACTACCACCACCCGAGAACCAGTCGTCCATCAGCCCCTCCCCCTTCTAGAAACAAGTTGTCCATCGGCTGTCACCCGTCCCCAGCTCTTACGTGCACCGGGCAGCAAACTTAGGGTGCGCCCGATGGCAGTAGGTCTAGCTAAACCACTGTTGAATCTGGTTCGGACAAGTGCGAGCTAGGAGTGGAATCCCCTCTGCTGAAGCAAAATCCATTTAATGAATCTCATGGGTACCTCCTGACTTCTGTAGCCTGATGAAACCTCCCAGTGCACCTTGTTAACTGGATTATACATCGCTTCCCCTGGATGGATGGGACCAGTTCGAGATAGGCGTGGTAGGCCCCACTCCTACCTGCAACGGACGACAAACTTAGGGCCCGCCCCGGGTGGCAGTAAGTGTAACTACTCCACTGCCTCTGAGCAGACTTGATTCCTTCCTGAAGACAGGCCACTATCCGGTAGTTGCATCATTCAGTAAAGTGAGTGATTGAGCGAGCATCAGCCATTGAGCCAAGCATTTACCAAATATCCCCTTCGCGCTAAGACTACATCAGACAGAGGTGCTCCACACAAGACTTCACTCCGGATAGTGAACGAGATGTGTTTTAAGGGCTCCTCGAAAGGACTCAGGATTGCGGAGCTCATTTTTGATCTACGGCATTGCCAAATGAAGCTTATTCCAAACTGGGATTACCAGCTCGAAGGTTTTGCGACCGCATCATGAGTGCTTAAAGCGAGGAATTGATAACAGGACCACATTATTAGAATTAGGCCTTCATGGGCAGAGTGCTGTAGACTTGATCTGAGGGCTGCAGGAAGCCAGGGCATATTCATAAAGACCTCAGATACCCTTTCTACAGGTTACACACCAGCCTGATTGTCATACTTTGGGTACAGTGGCATTTCCAAGTAGACCTAGCGGGGAGATCGATAAAACACAAATGAGCCATTCTAGATTGGCTCCTGCGACCCTAGTCCTAGGATGCTGCAGACCCGTAGACAGCATTCATCTCACCTGGAAGATGGTTGAGGACATCACTGGCGCAACCTGCTCCCTTAGGCCCCAGTACTTATCCAAGTAAAAAACAAGGCTTTACTTGTGGTGACCAGCAGGACATAGGCTCCAAACCCTGAAAGCTTAAAGAAGTGTCCCACATATCATTCTAGACCAAATCCAGTCCCTTCCACCCTGCACTTATCCAGTCCTGGGCAGAACCCACACCTGGTTGATAGGAACCCTAGAGCTGGGTCTGGGGTCTTGCAAAGACAGACTGGGTTTCACCAGCACACAAGACCTCGTCAACTCAGGACCACAAAATGATCGCATGAAGCTAGCCAAGGTATTCTTGGGACAGTAAATAAAATAGACGAGGGGCGGAATCGACTGATATCTCCTCGATTAGGTCCTTTATTCCAATTACAATCGGGAAACCCATCGCAGTGACCCTGTGAAGGGGCACGGCTGTTGGAGCATCTTGGATTGGTCAGTCCTGTATTCCAAGTATAATCGGAAGCCCATCACCCTGTGATGGGGTATCTGTGTGATGGAGTACCCTAGATTGGAAGGGTCCTTTATTCCAAGTATAATCGGGAAGCCCATCACATTGAGCTGTGAAGGGGGAACTGCTGACCGAGCATCCTGAATGGTTTAAGCTGAAGCACCTAAAGAAGCCCCAAGGAACGTCATTTCTGGACTAACTTGCTGTATTTGCTGTTTATTGTATACAAGTCGGGGGTCACCCGAGTACTAATGAAGCTAATTGTGCTCGCCACTGGCTTATCTGTATTCAGAGTGGCATTGAAGGAGCGATTAGGGGACACTCCCTGCTCAGCTAAAGAACTTGATGAAAAGTCTGCATGTACCTGAAGAACAGGACAGCTGGTGCGGATTGCTATTTCTGGCAGAGTTCTGTCTAGCCGCAGATTCCTCACCCATTGAATATTCTCCAGGAGTAAGACTGGAATTGGAAACTTTGCGGCTGTGCCTATACACCCCGGAAGCTGGCCCCTACAGCTCCAGAGTGACGCCATTCTGCTCTGGAAATGATGTTTGGGGCCAATGTCGGCGTCACTCCCCTTACCTGGCGTCCGTGGCTTTACAGAGACTGTCCAAGCCCCCAGATGCAGAGCCCCAAAAGAAAATTGGAAGACAGTGTACAGATTCCTAGATTTGGGTTCTTAATAATTGAGAGAGTCCATTCACAGAATGGAGATGATGGGAGGGTCAGTGAGGAATCTGTGGCTAAAGTCTCTACCATAGAGAGCATTACCAAGGTAAGTAACATGTTTCTGCAAATTCTTCACCTTTTGAATAGATACCAAAGCGAGCCTACCTGAAAGTGGAACTGTGAAGAGACTCAAACCAGAAAGTCCTACAGGACTGAGCGGGAACAATACCCCTCTCTGCGCACTTGAATGTGCAGACAATAGTGCTTCTTGAACATATAGAAGGACGCCCACGTAACTGCCTGGCATATGTCTAGGATAGTGACTCAACATGCTAATGCAGTGGTAGCAGATACGTCCCTGGTAGAATGAGCACTCAGTCCATCTGATGGCTGATTTTTAGCCAATGAATAAGCACATCTTTACGCCGGGCACGGTCCACTGGGAGATGGTTCTCTACTGCACCGCCTTGCATTTTTTGCTCCAGAGTACGTTACAAAGAGCTGGCCATCCACTTAGTGTTCTTTGCTACAATCCATTTGATAACTGAGTACTCTCTTAGGGTCCAAGGGATGGAATCTCTTCTCTTCCTTAGAGGTGTGAGGCGGAGCATAGAACACCGGCAGGGTTTTGGTCTGACCAGCGAGTAACAGCGTCTTACCTTTTGACAGGTAGGATGATTGCGTCTACAAAACTGTTTTGTCTGGGTAGAAGGTAATGTATGGTGGGTTGACACAAAGAGCTTAAAGGTCAACTGCTGTGCTAAGGTGGAGGTGACAAGGAACACAGTCTAAATGGTAATGAGGCATGAGGGGCAGCTGTGAAGCTGCTCGAACAGAGTGCACATCAGATAAGTCAGGACCAGAATAAGGTCCCATTTGGACATGACAAAGGAAAAGGGGGAAACATATTGTGGGTTAAACAATGAGGGCTAATCTGGCAACCGCAAGTAGGCCGTAAGGGCCCTTAACCGCGCCCAAAGCGAAACTTTCCAGCGCAAACAGAATGTCCACAAATCTGCCCCAACAACAGGCACATACAGTTTTCATTGAGGGATGCCTGGCTGTCCAGATGACATCAACTATCTATGGGGGAACTTCGAAGGTATAAACCTGTTGCCACTCACTGTCCAAGAATGAAGGTGGAAATTGCGAAGGCCTGGGTGCAGTACCCTACCCCATTGATGCAAAAGCATGTCCTCTAGGAGGGGAAGCCTGATCGAAGGACATATGCTCAAGCTCAGGAGAACTGGATACCATACTCTACATGCCCAATCAAGAGCTACGAGGATGAATTGGGCCTAGTCTGTCCTGATCTTCATGAAAACTCGGGGAAGGAGTGGAATCCGTAGGAAGATATACAGGAGTCCAGCGTTCCACTGGCAGCGGAACGCATCTCTGAGCAAGAGACATCTTGGAAACTACAATGTGTAGAAGTGCTGACATTGCATGTTCTTAGCGGTGGCAAACAAATTGAGCCAAGGTTCCCCCCAAATGCGGAAGAGACTTTGCATCAACTCTGGGTGTAATTGCTTGTGATCTGATAGGCGCCGACGGCTAAGCTCATCTGCCTTGGCATTCGAAGTACCTGTCACTACCAGGAAAATCCCTTGGTGGTAAAGCAATTTCCAGACACACAAGGCCCCCTGGCACGTGGCCCACAACCCTACTGTTCCCAGTTTGCTGCAGTACCAGATGGCAGTGTTGTTGTCTGTGAGCAGCTGCACCAGCTTCCCACTTAAGGACTCACTAAAGCCTACAGTGCCAAGGCTCTCGACTCCATAAGATTGATGTGGAGTTGTGACTACACTGGTGACCAAAGGCCTCTGATCTCCACCTATCTAAGATGGCTGCCTAAGGCAGAAGGAATACATGAGTCACCATTTTCAGCTTTAACTGGGAAAGGGAGAGGGGTCTGCCGCTGAAACAATGGCGGTCCAGCAACTACCACTACAAATCTTTTGCAGTCTTCTATGAATCTGAACGTGTTTGTAGAGGTCCTCTTGATGTTGGGTCCACTGGGACTTCAGATGTTATGTTATGTTAAATAGGTATTATGGGTATGCGTAATATGGGTATCACGCATTGTGGTGACATGGCCATGTGCTGTTGAAACCAGGTTGAAATATTATTGCTGGAATAACCAGGTTTTCAGTGACTTCCTAAAAACAAGGTGATCTCACTGCATAGCCCACATATGCCACCTAGCATGCTCCACCAGCCGGATGCAGGACGCTATCAGTCCCAGAAGCCTCGGAGTCGACCTCACTGAAATAGTAAACTGTGGCTGAATGATCTGGATCATAGTCTGAATATTCTGTATTTTCTTTCCTGGGGAAACGGAACAAAACCAACCATGTACAGAATAGCTCAGATGAAGGGGACATCTGAGAAGGAGTCATGTGTGAATTTTGCACATTGATAGTGAACCTGTTTGATGAGAGGAGGTTGGCTGTAGTCTTGAAGTGGCCGACGACTGCCTTGGGTAAGCCCACATGCAACAGCCAGTCGTCGACATAGGGGAAGAACTGTCTCCAGACCTCCAAAGATGAACATTACCGCCATCATTTTTGTGAGCATGGTGAGACCATAGGGTCGCACTGGTGTGACCAAAAGGGAGCACAACGAACTGGAAATGCTCCTGTCCTAACTTGACCCGTAGGCAGCATCAATGAGACGTCAAGACAGGAATATGAAATTAGGAATCCTGCAGGTTCAACTGTACCATTCAGCCTCCAGGGTCGAAGGTAGATAAGACCTGGGCCTCAGTGAGAATCCGGAGGGAATAGTACAGGTCTAATATACGTCAACGGCCTTCATCCTTCTTCGGCACCAGAAAGTAGTGGGAATAACCACCACACCCTATGTCTGCCATCAGCACCCTCTCTAGAGCCACTTTGTCCAAAAGTCCATGCACTACCTGCTACAAAATGGAGAGATGATCCTCTGTCAGTCATTAGGGAGTGGTGGAAAGTATGGCAAAGTAGACATTTTTTGGGAAGACTATACATACTTTGTTTTCCTTAATCGTTTTTACCAAATTGTACCTACCTGTTGTGATGGTGTGTTGCGTGGTCTCTGCACCTCCCCGGTCCACCACAGCCCTTAGCCAGCTGATTGTTGTGGAAGGAGTACTGCTTTGGCCCGGCCGGCGTGGTTACACTTCCACTTCCAGTAGCGGTCTCACAGCTGCCACCTTGTTAGGGGAGGCGGTCTAGTCTTCCCTTCCCCTTGCTCCAGGACACAATATTTAGGCTTCCCATGGCGCGGGAGCACCAAAGGCGTGCTAAAGGCAAGCCCGTCTGCACCCGTAAGCGCCTGGACGTCGCCAGACGCCAGACATGCTGGCAGTTTAAAATCAGGGGTGTCATTTTACACAAGGTAGCTTCTGATGTCCATCGGCCAGTAGGTTAGCTCATGCGGACAGTGTCTGGGGGACGCAGTGGAAGGACCTTTCTGTTGTATCAAGTGTGGCTACAACTCCTGCCCCTCACTGCCCCCTGCCTCATCCAGACCCACTATGAAAATCTTACACCTCAATGTCCATTCTTTGGTTAAGCACTACATGGAAATCTATGACCTTATAGAGGATGAATCCCCTGATGCGTTTTTCATAACCGAGTCCTGGCTGATTGATGCTACAGTCGCTGAACCAGGCTTTGCACTCCCCGCGGGGGTTCAGTATTCTGACTCCTATCAGGGAGACTAGAGGTGGGGGCATAGCTCTTATCTTTAAATCCTGTTATCGCTGCTCACTCGTCAAGGAGGATGTGGCCGGGTGCGAATGCTCGTTTATGAATTTCCTTTAGTGCCCATTCTTCTATCACAGGTTTACTAGTCTACCGCCCCCCAGGACCGATCTCGGAATTTCAAATTAACTGGATACGACATGCCTTAGATACTCTCATCCCTGCTGAATGGTCCAAGGGTCGCTGCTCGAGTTCCAATCCCTGGTACAACGACTCTCTGGCCGCCTTGCGTAGCACATGTAAGAAGCTATAATGGGCCTGGAGAAGGTAATACGACCCTGGGGCTAAAAAGTTGTACCAGGACGCAATTAAACAATACCACAAGGCTATACATCTGGCACAAGCGGCCTACCTTACTAATGAGACCAAGTCCAGTAAAAACCCTGTAAAAAGCATTTTTAAAATTCTTGACTTTAAAAACAGGAAAGAACCGTCTACTCCGATGATCACATCTGGGCAGCAATGTGAGGATTTGGCCACCTTCTTTGTTCAGAAAGTAGAAGCCATCTATAAATCCTTCCCTATAGGCCCTATGGATCCCGTGGTTCCATCAGATCCTCTTCCCACTGTTACCCTGGCAGTAATTCCCCTATCTCCCAAGACGAGTTTCTTACTCTGAGCAAGAAGGTCAATCAGATTCCCCTATAGATCCCATGAGGCCTTCCCAATTTAGAGACTCCATACCTGTACTAATCACGCCCTTGTGTCAGATTGTCAATTCCTCTTTTACTACGGCGGTGGTGCCTTTGTCATGGAAGCATGCAAGGGTGGTCCCCCTGCTGAAAAAACCCTCACTGGACCCGACTTAGCCGGAAACTTTTCGACCCATATCTCTCCTGCCTTGGGTCGCTAAAATTGCTGAGGCCCACACTAATAACATCCTTGCGGGCTTTCTAAGCAACACCGGTGCCTTGGATCGCTCGCAGAATGGTTTCTGTCCGGGTCACATCACTGAGACTGCACTACTAGCGGCGAGTGAACATTTACGGACCATTTGGTACGAGGGACAAACTGCTCGATCTCAGCGCTGAGTTTGACACGGTCTCCCATCAGATCCTCCTGCATCGCCTAGAGGAGGCGGGGGTAGTAGGTCTTGCCCTGGAGTGGTTTCAATCTTTCCTGTCTGACAAAGCATTCCAGGTTTCTGCCCCCCCCTTCCTCTCACATGCCCATTCCATCAAGCAGGGGGTTCCCCAGGGCTTGGCATTAAGCCCTGTTCTGTTTGACCTTTACGTTCAACTCCTGGCTGCGGTGGCGAGGGACCATGGCTTCATCATGGTATCGTATGCTGATGACACCCAGCTGGTGGTGGCCCTCTCTGATGACCATACTCGGGGCGCTGCGCAATTTCGATCTGGCCTAGTGGCAGTCGCACATTGGATGACCACCAACTGCCTTCAACTTAACGCCAACAAGTCAGAAGTGCTGTTGGGGGGGAGAGATAAGGGGCTCTGGAGCAAGCAATGGTGGCCGGCGTCCTTGGGCAGCGCTCCCACACCCAAGCCGGCAGTGAAAAATCTAGGGATCTGTTTCGACTCCACCCTTGGGTTCCAGGAGCATACCAAGAAGATTTCTGGCACCTGCTTTTGACATCTACGGGGTCTGAGACCAATGCTGGGTTTCTTCGACCCACCTACCCGCCAGTTGATAGTCCAGGCAACTATTTTGCCCAGTGCTAACTCACTCATGTTAGGCACCAATAAGGAGGAAGTGAATCGCCTACAGCGAGTCCAGAATGCAGCTGCCCAAGCCCTGCTGAGGCTCCCCAGAACCTTCTCTACGACGGGTGCATTGCAGCGCCTACATTGGCTACCCATGACTAAAAGGATCCATTTCAAAGCACTACACCTTCAAAATACTAAAGCTTTCATCCCCTGAGATTTTGTCTAATTTTTTGGTCCCCTATTTATCCACACGCCAGCTATCCTCTTCTGAGCGGTTTCTGGCAATGGTCCCTCGGGTGAAACGCCTCAGAGCGGGGGCCGGTCATTTCGGTATCTTGCCTCCAAACTGTGGAACTCGCTCTCTGTCCAGATTCGCCGGCTGGATTGCCTGTTACCCTTCCGTAAGGCCATCAAAACCTACTTATTCCCCTCGGTCTAGACCCTAGCTCTCTACTCACATTGCTGCAAGCGCCGGTACACTTCTTCGCTGAGGCAGCTGCGCGCTATACAAAATTACCTAATAATAATAATACACCCCTGAGAACTACTTGCACAACACACCTGTCTGAAATGATCACCTCAAAACCCAGAAAGAATCGCTAAATGTTGTCTGCCAAAGGGAGGCTGGGCTCCATCAAGGGCACGCTAAAGAGGTTTGAATGGTGGGCCTGAGAGGAGAGGGCAATGATGCACTGGGTCACGTGGGTGGTTGGTACCTAAGCCGCGATATTGCTAGGTCCCCTGATGGGTTTGGACAGCTGGTGATAAGTGGCGTTTCATCCAATACCATTAAATGAGCTTTGGAACTAATGGGGTTGGTGAGGAGGGGCGGAGAGGCTCAGGGAGCGAGCAGTAGCCCGACTCTCTTTAAATTGCTAGAGAGTAGAATCAGCCTCGTCCCCATGCAGGCACATCCCGCCAAGGGTATGTGTCCATCAGTGAGGGCTGGATATTGCCAGAGAACCCAGTTGTTAGCAGTCACCCATGGTGGCATAGAGGGCAACACTGGTGCCAATATTTCACCCGACGGAATTGGGGGTGTCCAAGCTATAACAAATCGTAAACTTGGTCACATCGCAATCATTCTGAATTGCTTGAGCGAGGATAGGGCGAAGGTCATCAGGTACCCTAGGAAGGACCTGCACCTCTGAATAACAAAGAGCATGCGAGTAGCACCCCAAAAATCAGCTGGCATTGGCAGAGCGGAGGGCCAGGACGGTGAAGCAAAACACCCACGTCCTAAATGGTACCACTTGCTTAGATTCTGTATTAGGGGGAGTGGTGTTCAGATTAAAGTAACTCTGGAGTCCTGAATCACAAGGCTGTCATGTGATGGGCGCTGCGACAGGAAAAGCAGGGTTGCTCAATGGCATTTGGCAATCTGCCAGCGGTCAGTGGGCCCAGAGCATGGTCTGGCCCTGTATTAAAGTATCAGTTGATGCCTCATTAAATGACAGAAGATGTTCAGTATGAGTCTGAACTGGTTGTCGGACTTCAGTAAGAACACTGGTTTTTACCTCCATGGTGGAGTACTGGAGGTAAAGACCCTCAGCTGCCCTACACATAACCATAGTGTAGGAAACAGATTCCTCAGTAGCAGGTCTGGGAGAAGAAAAAGAAAAAAAAGTTGGTTCTGGGGAGCGATCGAGGTCCCTCGCCTCCTGCAAGGGCTTGTACTAATTGGCATCATTGTAGGGCTGAACGAACTCTTCACTCTGGTCATAGTCATTAGAACTGGTGCCAAAGAGGGAGTGCAAAGCGGGCTTCCTCCCATCAGGGATGATATATTCGATGGAGAAAGAGGCAACTTGGGTGGATTCGCGCATGAATAATGTCGAGGTCAGATTGCTGACGTCAGAGCGAACGAGTAGGGTCCTCCTCCTCCAGCATCAATAGAGTCTGCAAAGGTGGGCCGGCACAGGTTATCGGGGCTAGACGCGGGGTCAACAGTGAAGCTTGAGCCAACAAAGGCTCAGAATGTTCTACTGGTGCTGAGGGCGAACCCGCCAGTGGTACTACAGACGAAGGGCCTCGCTGCCCCTTGGGTCCCCAGAGGGGTGTCAGAGGCAGGCAATAGGCATCCGAAGAGCTAGAGCACGGCTCATGGAACTCCTTGCTCTGAAAAGATGTGGTGGGTAGCCCCGGAAACTCAGATTGTGCCACTACAAGTTATGGGATCGCCACTGAAGTTAACCAACATTGGGAGCGAGATTGAGAAGAATGGCGCTGCCCCCGTGCCTGCTCAGGTGATTGCGAGTGAAATGAGGGAGCAGAATTCCCATGGAACTTCTTGTATTTGTTTTTAGTTTTACCTGGAGTGTGATGAAGACAGCCCTCTCGAGCAGTGACAACCACTCTGGGAACAAGCCTAGGATGTGGACCATGTCTTTGAACCACATCGTCGAGGGGTTGTTTTATGCTTGGTGCTGTAGAGTTCCGCCTTGTGTTCCCTGATGGCCTTCGAGTAGATAATCACACAAAGGATGCAGGACTTGTCGGCACCACAAGCATACCTGGTGGGATACTGGCATAGTCATTTGTTTGCAACAGTCCCTATAGGGATTGAAACCTGTAGCCTTTGGGGGTGACATCCTTTGCACACTAGAGAAATCTGAGGTACAATGTCTGGTAGGATGGAAAGAAAGGAACTGACGTCAGTGCATGGGAGTGGCGCCAATATACGCCTCACACAAAATTTCCAGATCGTAATGATGTCAGTGCAGAGCCACAAGGCACCACCCTCTAGCGTGCAGCGGTACTGCTGAAAAAATCCCAGATCCAGTCTGGGGAGTATTCACAGGGTGAGAAATCTGCAGCTAAAATTCTCCATCAGAAAGAGAGAGCCACAACTGTCCAAACAAGGCCTTCACCTTTACCACATCCACATTACTCCAGGACCTGGAAGAGTCAGAGTTGCTACACAAGTTATTTTTACAGGAGAAATAAGTCAAACAAAACTAGGAAGTGGTCCTTCCTACCATGGGTAGTACCACTGATCTCACTATGTAGGCGATGCAAATATCAGATCAATGGTATGTCCTGCCATGTGAATAGTCCGGTATACATCACAAGACAGCCAGAAACAAAAGGAGATAAGACAAGGACCTGGATAGACCTATCAGGGGCATGGAGAGTGGGAGGGGGCCAGGGTTTCTAGCCACCGGTTAAGGTCTCCCCAGGAAGCATGCCCAAGAATGACTTAGGAGCTCAGGTTGTATGGGTGTGAGATCCATCAGTGGCAAGAGTCCACCTCTGTCGGACGACAGAACAGAGGCAGATGTCGGGAGGCGAGCGATCCAGAAGATATGTATGGAACCCACCTAAGGCTTTGGGTATCAGCCACCTTACCATAGAGAGCGCGTCGTGAGGTGGTGAGAGAGCACAGAACATACGTCTTCACTCGGACTGAGGCGCCAGCACCTTGCTAGAAAATATAAAAGTGAAATCCAGCCTCAGTTTGAGCGGGTCAGTTAACAGGGTGTTACCGACAGCAGTACTCTTGTAGGAAACTAAGGGGCGCTCAGCAAAACACTTTAATTAGATTTTGTACTTGCTTAATGCCCTTCACTGGCAAGTTCTGCTTTTGCCTCTTGGGCACTTTACATCCATTACTTCTGCTCTGACTACCGCACGTGCCACTTACCTGCCTTAATGGAGAGACACACTTCTTTGCATAATGGGAGCAGTGGTTTGTACACATCTTGGAGGTTCATTCGGTGTGGACGCAGGCCGGTTGATGCAACACTCCAAAGGGGCGTCTTTCATGGACCTTACTGTGGATGCCCTTCATTAAGCTAAGCTTGTCTTGTCTGGTGAATAATTTAACTAAAAAGAATGTAAAACTAATCAATTAAATAATGGATATTACCGAGCCGCTCACAACTTCAGAGCATACAGTGATTCAAACATGCACCGCATTATACCACTGCGCAGTGTACGGAAATGTCAACCAGAGCGCGTCATTGTAGAAATTAAGATCTAAGAATGCAAGTTAAAAAAGGTTTTTAAGGGAATTAGCCTAATGGACCAAGTACGTTGCACACCATCCGTTTTCTCTTTCAATGGCAATGCTTCCTGCAAACCAGACAGCGCTGATGGAGGGAAGTGATCTGTGCTCTCTAACCAGCGCCATTTCGGAAGCGCTGCCTACTGCTGGGTGTTACCTGCAGCAGAACAGCAATGGAGCACAACAGTCAAGATGACACACAAGTGGCAAAGCCGCTGTGACTGGTCAAATGAGACCCTCCCTTCCTCCTGTGCGTCCATCCCCTTAACCCGGTCCACCCCAGAGGACGTGGTGGGTGACCGCCTGATAGTCGTAGTTGAATTGAATTTGAATTTGAAAGGATTTGTAAAGCGCTCTGCTACCAAGCGGTTTCCTGGTGCTGAGAGAATGATAGACGGGGGAAGGGGGAAACACCAGGAAGTTACTATAGGGGGAAGGCTTGGACAAACAGGTGGGTTTTGAGTGCTTTACGGAAATGCAGGTATACTGTCATGGACCTGATAGTCAGGGCAAGGCTGTTCCAGAAGCGGGGGGCAAGAATAGAGAACCTAGTGCCACCCAGCGAGGGACACTGAGGAGAGCCTGAGGTTACGGCAAGGAAGATAGGGGGTGACCAAGGAGTTGATGTAAACTGGGGCCGTACCGGCGCGAGCCATGAAGACCATGCAGCCCACCTTGAAGAGAGTTCTGTGCAGGATGGGGAACCAATGTAGAGACTTAAGTAGGGGGGTAGTGTGATGATACTTGGGGATCCGGTAAATGAGACGAGCGGCCTGATTCTGGATGGACTGGAGGCGCCGCAGTTCGTAAGCAGGGATGCCAGCGTACAAACAGTTCCCGTAGTCCAAACGGGAGAGAACCATGGCCAAAACAATAATTTTGAGGGCTTCAAAGGAAAAGAAACGTGAGATCTTGCGGATAATTCTAAGGGACAGAAAGCAGGACGAAACGACAGAACTAATCTGAGGGCGCATGGAGAGGTCCTGGCTGATTTTGATTCCCAAGGTTTTAACTGAAGCAGAGGGTACCGGGGAGGGGCCAAGAGAGGAGGGCCAAAAGGCAGAGGTCCTGGGACTGGTAGGGCCACCAGTCAGGATCAACTCAGTTTTTTCCGGATTAAGTTTTAGATGATTTTGATTCATCCAATCAGAAATAAAGATGAGTGTGGGCTGAAATTTGAGAATAGAGTCCGGGAGGAGGAAAGATCCAGAACAAGCTGGAGATCATCCGCGTAATTAAATACGGAGATCTCCATGTTGAGTAGGGAAACAATAAGGTGATGGATATAAAGATTGAAAAGAAGAGGGGAAAGGGAAGAGCCTTGGGGAACCTTGGGGAGTTGTAGGGGGGATCTTGTGCCATGGTAACAGCACAAGGACGAGTGACCCAAACGTGACCCAGGCCTTTGAAAATGTAGTAACATGTAGGAGGAGTCAGGACAGGATGGCGAGGCGGAATATCACTGCATGTTCATTCTGCCCTCCACCATTTAGAGTCCACCTGAACACAGGGCCACCCACAGTGCACGTGTTGCTGACAGGCTACTCCACTCCAGGAGAGGTTTTCCTGCACCTAGGAAACAGAATTCTCCCTTCATCGGCCGTGAATTTTCGATTTCCCATTTTCACAAACATGTGACCCTGCTGTAAATGTTAGATTTCACATTTTCCTAAAAGTGTAATCCTGACCACGTACCTTTATCGCCTGTGTCTCAGTCAACGGTCTAACTACAAGCACTAAGTGCTTTAAAAATGACTGCGCTGACATTCTGGCAAGTTGACATTTACGTGCAGACAAAGAGTTCAAAGGCACAGACCACTTCTTTATGGAACGCTATCTGAAAGGACCTGAAAGGCGAGCCTTGTCAGCAGCTGCAAACACAGAATTTCAAATCAGCTTTAGAGCAAAGTTTATTGGAGCCCAGGTAGAAATGCATGTTGCCATTTGGCCCCTCCCCTCCCACCGAGGAGCAGAGCCTTAATTCACTTCCTACAGTTACCATCTGGTGCTCCTGCCTTCGGATGGTGTCTAACCTTACCAGCCATATTTGCAAACCCTATGATGCCATCGGTAGATGCATAAAATCTGGAGGCATGACTTGATATCACCAGCCTCCTCTAACTGTGCTTCATGGAGTACGAGCACTGAGAATTATTCTGGATTGAAGCTAGAGCTGTCACAAGCAGCTCTAAAGGCATATTCATGTACTATTTCATTACATGAAGGTATAGCACAGTTACGAGCAGGAGCCTTCTTTCTCCGTAGCAATAAATGACGTATAAGCGTAGAAGATTCATTGGCTCTCGCTGGGGGCTGCATCTGATGAGCTGAGGGTCCCTCTGTGTTATAGCAAACAAATAATGGATGGAATATTCTCATAAAGTAGTCCTCTGGTCAACTGCCGAGTGGAGGTTTTCCAGCATCTCATGAGGTCAGCCTGGCCCAGGGGGCCTTCGACACCTCCTGCCTCAATCATGCAATTGTACGTAGTCAATACAGCGCAAGCGCCTTATAAGGAGATGGGTGAAACCACCACTGCACTTACATTAACCAGAGGAGCAAGTCAAGCCTGAGTCATTACGCCAAAGCCCTTCGGGTTCAACGTGGGCGGTGAAGCAACAGGAAGGTGGGATGACTCCGCCTGCAAGACAAGGAAAGTTCATGAACTTCATGCTCGGGGTCAAATAAAGCTTTCTTCTAGCAAACATGCAAAGCAGCCAACTGGCCACCACAAGTTAACCTAACTTGTTCCCTAATCATAATCACCCAGTCACGTGATCCCTACAACAAAATACAGACATTCACTACACACCAATCCGCCAACATCAGCTCAAACACATCACAGGCTCCTGTATCTCCTGTGAGCACTCCCAAGGTTGTGGGAGACCCCGAAAACCATCACTGAAGGACCAGGCGGTTAACAAGCCCTTGGAAATGTACATAAAAGTATCATCAACCTTCTTTGCTGCATGATCATTGCCCCTCTTCCCGTCCTGAAGACGGGCTTTAGTGCATCGCCTGGAGATGTGTCACCTGGGGGATGTTCTCAAAAAGGCAGTACAAGCAGAACTAATTCATAAAAACATGAAACGGATCAATCAGTGATCAGTTATCGGCTCATCTCTAATGGACCGCCCAATGGACAAGGTCATCGAGAGGAGTAAAACCACCAACTGCAAGATCTTGAGGAAGAAGAGTGTGTCGATTACGACAACCTCGGGTACCGATTGTTGCCACGCAGAGCACACAGCTTAATGTCCTTTCAGAGTCAGCCAGCCAGGTCTCTGCATCTAGCCCTAAAAACTGCACTGCACATCACGTTAACTACAAGGTTGTTGTGACTTTTATCTAATGTTGGTCGTCACCTGAGCATAGCAAAGCTGCAGGTCGATCCAGGCCCTTAACCATAAAATCACTATATTAATCGAACCCCACCATTGTGCTTACACAGCAGCAAAACCCATCTAGAATCAAACCACAGAGACCACAATTCACCAGCTCTGGAAGGTCTTGCAAGAAGCATTGCGGTATCAGGACTGAGAAGCAGCCCAAGTCCTGCTCTCCAGAAAGACTTGTTGCAGTACTGAGGCACGGCACAACGTCCTGCTCACTCCAGTCTGATCGATGGAGGTCACTCCTATGGAGCCTATGTGGCCAAGAGCTAGAAGGTGTAACAAAACTACAAGAAGTGAAGAGCCTGAAAAAGAAACTATTACATACAAATGTTCAGTACATTTTTGCTGGGGCTTTTCTTTACTTTGATCTGGATTGATCTGCACCATTGTTTCTTCTGCCAAGCAGACAACACTCTTAGCCATGGAGAAGGAAGGAGGAAGAGGAAGAGGAAAAGGAGGAAGAGGAGGAGAATGTAAATTACATGATGAGTGTCACATTATTACATCATTCAATTCTTTAGCATCAGTGATTAAGGACACTCAACTGCCCACTCGCTTGATGACTGAGCATCTGCTCAGCGACTTGCAGTCCGGCTTTTGACTGTGACCTGGGACAGAAGCCTCAATGCAGAATAAAAGAGCACCTCTGTACTCCTGGACAAGCCCCGGCCTGCGCGGTCCATCTACTGGACCTATCAGCATCTTTTGACTCTATAGACCCTAGAATCCTTCACCTGAATTTTAAGGCGGCCATTCCCGTGGCTCACATCCTTCCCCGTCAACCATACAGAAGAAACCAGCGGTGAGTCCATATGAACCACAATAATCTACATTAATTGCATAGGTGCTGAAAGTCAGCCGTCTTACTCATCTTGTTCACCTCCTACATAGCCGTGTTGACAGGCAACAGCACCCGTTAAAACCCATGCAATATCCAAAGACAAATGGACAGCACCCACCTCAATCGCAAACTCGGAGTAGTGTGTTGGCAATGTCACCAACTGGTGAACTGGCTGATGGACAGAGGCACAGAAGGTGCAAAACTTGGGCGCAGAGTACAACCAAAAAAAATACTACAACAACCAACTTATTCACTCTTCACATGTCGACGTCATAGCGCACTTCCTTCGCTTGCTGACGCCCCACGCAAACGCACCCTGATATTATCGCTGCTTGGAGCCAGACTTGGCAGCTGCAAGACCATCAGCAGTGATCTTCCAATCAGGGGGCTTGCCAATCTCCAGGGTCCAGCCCATGCTGCCCCGGTCTTATATATTGATATATAGGTAGGTCTGTGCTGACAGCTTCGAGGTCTCTTCACTAATGGGTGTGGTCCTTTTGAGTAACAGTGAACACTTTGTATCCAGCAAGGAACATGACTGAGCATAGTACCACCTGCTTGGGGGTGTCCCCCAGGGGTCAGCTCTGTCGTCAATATCACTGGTTCAGGCTTAGTCAGTTCTTTATCTGTCTTCACAACTGCGCATAATTAGGTCCACGTGTGGGCGCTATGTACACATAGAGAATGGTATAAAGAGGGTCTACAGGCAAGGAAGAGATAGATACATATAGTGGGAGAAACAGAGTATAAAGCAAAAGGTAGCAAAAAGATGCCCTTTATGAGGCATCTCAACATCTTGCTGTACAGCCAGCTAATCTGTCAGTATGAGGAGTAGAGCTAGGCAAGTCTGCAGTAGGGTGGTATAATCCCTCTTAGTGCCTGGGACAAGGGTTAGACATCTACCTGGTAGGTGAGTGGGTGAATCTATTTCCAACTTGAGGCACAAATGACACATGTGGGACACAGAGCCAGTGCCTGTACTCCGGAGTCTCCCTGGCTGGTGGACAGCCCCCCAGCTGTGCCTGTCTCCATCTCAGAGTCAGGGGGACCAGTCTGTGGGGGTGGCAGGATACATGCTTACGTGTGTGTGTGCATACCTACCGGAGTATGTACTTGTGATTTAGCGTGTGTTCTATTTTTTGGTTTCCGGTTCCGGTCATCACTCCAGGGTCCTGTATCCACAGGGGCTGAAGGAAAAACTGTGGCCAGAGCGGTGAGACGGGTGACTAGACTGCTTCCTGTGCCCATTTCCTGTGAGAGGGCCAAGACATCAACCGTCACACACTAAGAGGTCTGCATGTTGCCTCCTCAAACTTTTCCAGGTATCTTTTGACTTCCTGGACACCTGGACCTAGGGCCACCATAACTTGGTCGCCTTCTCTTGGGGGTGCCGTAATTTGGTTGCCTTCTCTTCCGTGTGCCCTGGAGGAGACACCCCCTGGGTACACCTCCCTGAGACGGCAGACCCTCTGTTGCTAGGTCTCATGGAAGGTGGAGTAGGAGAGGAAACACACAATCCAGCAAACCCACTGCTTACTGAGAGCTTGGGCAGGCGCTCGCTGGCTCTTGGAGGGGGGCTGTTTTGGGCAGTGTTGATTTACTGCATCAGAAGTGCCTGCCCACATGTGTGATCTAACGCTGAACCCTATTTGAGGTCGTTCCATCCATCTATGTGTGTATAATTATTGCCCATCTTTGAAACACAGACTCTATTTTTATACCACTCATGAGTTTTGCCCAATTTTGGCAGCTGATTAAAGCTTCTAAAAGTAACTTCGAAGCTAAAACTACAGAGAATGGTTGTGGCTCCGCAGAGGACCCGTCTCTACTCTGCACCACATGGGTGAACCACAGAAAGAAAAATCTGTACAGCATGGGGATGAAGGAGAGTCTGGGCAGGCAGTGAAAAGTACCCCCAGGGGATGAAGGAGAGTCTGAGCAGTCAGTGAAAAGTACCCCCGGGGGATGGAGGAGAGTCTGGTCAGGCAGTGAAAAGTACCCCCGGGGGATGGAGGAGAGTCTGGGCAGGCAGTTAAAAGTACCCCCGGGGGATGAAGGAGAGTCTGGACAGTCAATGAAAAGTACCCCCGGGGGATGGAGGAGAGTCTGGGCAGGCAGTGAAGAGTACCCCCAGGGGATGGAGGAGAGTCTGGGCAGGCAGTTAAAAGTACCCCCGGGGGATGGAGGAGAGTCTGGGCAGACGGTAAAAGTGTTGGGGGGGCGGAGGATGAAGAAGACAGGCAGTAAAAGTGTCCCCGGGGGAGTGGGGGGAGAAGGAGAGTCTGAGCAGGTGGTTAAAGTGCCCCCCCCCCCCCCCCGGTCCTGGCACAATCCGGCTCTCATGATTCCCACTAGCAGTCAAAGGCGCATTTGAACAGCTCGGTTTTATTTCAGTTTTCAGAAGTTCCCTAAAGAGCAGCTAGCTTGGCCATCAAGGATGGACAGATATGTAGCAGTGCTCGGGCCCTGCAATTCAAGGGATCTTCGCATCTCATCAGGGGGTCCGTGACCGCTTAGAAAATTAAATCATATTAAAAGATTAATAAAATTGTATATACATAAAGAAGTTAAATGTTCAATTGAAAATGTTAAAACGTACTGTAAATATGAAGGAATTTGAAATTGGAAACTCAAACTAAAATGAATGTAGTGAGATTGGTTTGTGGGAGCAGTGCAGGTTCATCACACAGAATATGGTACGAGACAAAAGGTTGAGTACCACTGCTCTAGAGCATCACTTGGAGGGTCATAGGAGTGTAAGTACATGCATTCACGAGTAGTTAATAAAAACCATAGCAGTTACATTACCATTAATGAGATATTATTATAATTTAATTACAAATGTTGACTTTCATACAAAACATAAATTCTTATCTATGCGCATCATCACGTCTAGTATTTTCGCAGAGTTAACAAGACTTTATATTAAAACAATGTAATATATTTATAAAATATAAACTACTATTCCAAGTTTAAAATAGAAGACCCTTGCAAACGGTCTTAGGACGCTACTGTCCTGTACCTTTTCTGAAGTGTGTGCATGTTGTGTTGTACTTTTCCGTAAAGTGCATCAAAGCTTGCCGTAAGGTGTACAAATAGGCAGTTTTTTCAAACAAAGTGTATACAGGGTTATTTCCACGAGCTAAAACGTTTTTGTCGGTAGTGATATAGAATAGTTAACACTTTTTTCCCTGCACTAATTTGAAAGTTTGTGTATGAACAGCTCATCATAGGATCAGGGATCTAAAACTTGCAATGGCTGCCTGCCTACAGGACCGTATTCCCTGCTCGTTACATGGAGCTTGCAGCAAACGTCTTCTTTCTCAAAATAGGCCCAGGCATATGGGTATGATCAGCCTTATTCCCATTTTCCTTGATTTCTCCTGGGGTTCAGCCGAAACGGAAATGCATGAAATCATTGTTCAAGTTTCTTGAGTATCCGGTTTCTAGACATGGTTGACCCTTGATGAGTGATGCGCGATATGATGTGCATAGGCAGTGCCAGGTATAGGGGCAACTTTCTGCAGGTATCATGGGTCCAGCCCTAGAAGATGTGGTGCATGGGGGTGCAGAGTGTTGCATTCCATCCTGTTCTCCATCAGGGAGCCAATGAAAGCATTTGAACCATGGTCTCCGGTGACGTTGCCTTCTCGTGTTGAAGAACAGTCGGTTTGCCTGGTACTGAACATATAACCCTTGGAGCAAGGAATCGGAAACCGGTAGAGCACCGGATCACTTCCCTGTGGATGGCTCCCAGCTCTTTAGGGAGACAGCGGTCTCCCCCAAATCTTTGGAGGTAACTGGATAAATCACGACTGGCTACTGATTCACTCTTCCAACAAAGGGGGAATTGAGATACCATCAAAACAGATGTCCTCAAAAGAAATCATTTAAAATCCACTCTTAAGGAGGTCAATAACACACAAGCCCCAGTAATTCGGGAATTTGGCTTTGAATTTACCTCGTACGCTGACGACACCCAGATTGTGGTGTCACTGTTGCCAGGGAAGGAGGAAGGAGTAGCCAGACAATTTCAGGACTGCATGCTGGCGGTGGGAAACTGGATGGCTGTAAACTGCCTTAAACTGAATTCGGCCAAAACGGAAGTTAAAGTGTTTGGCTCAAATGTTAACTTCTGGAGTCCAAACTGGTGGCCTGAGCAGATGGGGAATGCCCCCACTCCTATGCCTGAAGTTAAGAACCTAGGGGTGCTGATCGATGATCAGCTTACCTTTCGACCTCAGGTCAATGAGCTGTCTTCCTCCATTTCCTTTCTGCTCAAATCAATTCGAAAGATTCTGCCATTCATCCCAGGAAGTGGTTATAAAAACAGTAGTTACCACTCTGATATTATCTCGCGTGGATTATTGTAATAGCCTGTTTCTTAATGCCCAACAGGGCATACTAAACAAATTGCAGGTTCTACAAAACGCTGCAGCTCGGCTTATTACGGGCCTCCCAAAGTATGCCCCCATTTCCCAGGAGCTAGCCAAACTTCACTGGATCCCGGTGCGAAAGCGGATCTTGTTTAAAGCGCTTTGCTTGGTGTTTAAGGCCTTGAGAGGCCTAGGGCCATCATTCCTCCGGCAGTATTTCTTTTGGTATCTCCCGACAAGGCACCTTAGATCTGCTAACGCAGGGCTGATTGTAGTACTGCGCATTAGGAAAGCGCACTGGGGAGGCAGAAGCTTTGTGCTGGGAGCAGCCAGGGCCTGGAATGCCCTGCCCCCGGCTCTTAGAAAGATGACGGACCTCATGGCCTTTAGGAGAGCTCTTAAGACCTGGCTGTACACTAATTAATCTTTAATCGACCGTGCCTATGGAGTTTTACAGAGCGCCAGGACACCCATAGGTAACAGAGCGCTGTACAAATGTCAAAAATAAATAAATAAACAGGCCTTGACAGCTGCGTCTCTTCCAGGCATCATTCAAATATGAACTATGGTCAGATATTCCAGCACTAAATCAAAGTCATTTGCAAAGTTTCAGATTCTACTGAGACAAATTCGTAAAACGGCAATGGAGGCATTGAGGTGGGTGTGAGATGCATTCAAGTTTAACATATTTAAAGAGGAAATAAAGATATTCAAGGTGTAGCCCATCACCCACCCTATATAACTTCAAATCCAGATGCCATACAACTTTTCAACAATATCTTGCAAACAATGCAGGCAGCAGACGCTGATGTAATACGGTGCATAGACACGGCTAGCAATATACACAGAAGCAAGAAATATGGTCCGCTAAATCAGGAAGCATTTTACAACAGGTGCATTCACACAACCTCCCCAAGGGGAAATAAGATAGGAAGATGTTTGGGGATAACATTACTACTTGCAGGAAGGAATACAAAAGATGCTTATATTAATTGAACCACCATACATCTCCTGGGCCAGAGCTCTTAGAAACAAGAAGTGTCAGATGAAGCAAATGTGGAGAGATCTAAAAACGAAGGGAGGAACGGACAAGACGACGACTCTGGGAGGCCAGCCACCCTTACATCGCTGCTTTATGATTGGACATGACTTTATGCACCCACCGACTGATCTTCAGAGAGATGGCTTACTTTTGTCTAAGATGTTTCATTAAATCGTAAGATATACTTTCTGAGATAGTTACACTTTTTCATATATTATATGTTTATAGTTATTTTAAGGCTAGTTAGTTTATTTTAAAGACTATAATGGATTTACAGTACTTTTCATTAGAAAAAAAGCAGGTTGGTAGAGGAGGTACTGGCAGACAAGGTAACCTGGCTTCATATTTGCAAACAATAAGATACAGCCTCCCTACCCCCCCCCCCCACCTACCTAACCCCCTCAGCATGTGAATACAAAGATGCAGCCATCAGGGTGAGTGCTAGTCTGAGACATCGAGGGGACTGTACAAAATCAAGAGTGGATTGAAGGATGGCAAGGGGGGAGTGGGGGTGAATATACCTCACGTAGAGGAGTACATTGAACACTATATTCTATGGTCCTGTTCCATCAGAAAAGGGCTCAGGATAGCCTGAGGGAAGAGTGTAGCGGTACAGTGTGGGGATCAAAGGTAGTGGCTTCCACTGCCTATCTAGGGAGGTCAGACGGGGAACAGGGGACGGTGGAGGTGGGATGGGTATTAATATTTCAATAAAATAAGGCTTACCTGCCGCTCCGCTATCGCCGCCTCGCTGCTTCGCTCATCCTGCCTGGATGTAGATGGGCCCAGGACACATGCTCCACCCCCAATCCCGACGCTGCTCTCATAGCATGAGAAAAGTACCAGGATTGGTCTGAGCAGACTCTTTTGCCGCTCAGACAGTGCCTTGGAGTCTGTGGCTTTTCTCCAACTCTGCTCTTGGAACACAGCTGGGTTAGAGAAACATAGGTGCACATGTCTGTTTGGCCGGCCTAGGACGCCTGGCCAAACAGACGTGCACTTATAAGTGCACACTAATCCTCCTCTCTTCCATGTCCAGCCCAGCCCTATACCTATTGAGCGGCTCAGACAGCAATAAATAAAATACCAACATTGTGTTATTGTCATTTTTTAATGATTATTTTTGGCTCTGGGCAGTGGGGCAACGCTCCTCCGCCATTACGGGTCATTAGAACCGGGAAAATTACTGGAGTAAACCCAGAATCGAAGCAAGCTAGCACCGCCAGCCGTTTGAAACATACAGATCGAGCATGGACCGCGTTGGACGGTGCACGGGAGTGCTGAGGGGGGAGCGGCTGAAGCACCAGTGTTGGTATTCTACAACAAGGCTTGTAGGAGGCAGCACATGCTACCTAATATAAAGAAGAAAAAACAAGCATTGGAAATGCAATAGGTCTCGCAGCATTAGAGTTAGTGCTTTTAGAATTGTTTATGGGGTTTTTTGAAAATCTTTAGCATTTTTGTTTCCTGTAGCCAATGCTAAAGAATTACAAATAAAAAAAGCCATAAACAATTCTAAAAGCTCTAACTCAAATGCTCCGAGACCTATTGCACTGTGTGAGGGTGAGGGAGGGTGAGGGTGGGTGAGGGTGAGTGAGGGTGAGTGAGGGTGAGTGAGGGTGAGTGAGGGTGAGTGAGGGTGAGTGAGGGGTTGAGGGTGAGTGAGGGGTTGAGGGTGAGTGAGGGTGAGGGTGAGTGAGGGTGAGTGTGAGTTAGGGTGAGGGGTTGAGGGTGGGTGAGGGTGAGGGTGAGGGTGAGTGAGGATGAGTGAGGGTGAGTGAGGGGTTGAGGGTGAGTGAGGGTGAGTGAGGGTGAGTGAGGGTGAGTGAGGGTGAGTGAGGGTGAGTGAGGGTGAGTGAGGGTGAGGGGTTGAGGGTGAGTGAGGGTGAGTGAGGGTGAGGGTGAGTGAGGGTGAGGGGTTGAGGGTGGGTGGGTGGGTGAGGGGTTGAGGGTGAGTGAGGGTGAGGGGTTGAGGGTGAGTGAGGGTGGGTGGGTGGGTGAGGGGTTGAGGGTGAGTGAGGGTGGGTGGGTGGGTGAGGGGTTGAGGGTGAGTGAGGGTGAGGGGTTGAGGGTGAGTGAGGGTGAGGGTGGGTGAGGGTGAGTGAGGGTGAGTGAGGGTGAGTGAGGGTGAGTGAGGGTGAGTGAGGGTGAGTGAGGGGTTGAGGGTGAGTGAGGGGTTGAGGGTGGGTGAGGGTGAGGGTGAGGGTGAGTGAGGATGAGTGAGGGTGAGTGAGGGGTTGAGGGTGAGTGAGGGTGAGTGAGGGTGAGTGAGGGTGAGTGAGGGTGAGTGAGGGTGAGTGAGGGTGAGTGAGGGTGAGTGAGGGTGAGGGGTTGAGGGTGAGTGAGGGTGAGTGAGGGTGAGGGTGAGTGGAGGTGAGGGGTTGAGGGTGGGTGGGTGGGTGAGGGGTTGAGGGTGAGTGAGGGTGAGGGGTTGAGGGTGAGTGAGGGTGGGTGGGTGGGTGAGGGGTTGAGGGTGAGTGAGGGTGGGTGGGTGGGTGAGGGGTTGAGGGTGAGTGAGGGTGAGGGGTTGAGGGTGAGTGAGGGTGAGTGAGGGTGAGTGAGGGTGAGTGAGGGTGAGTGGTTGAGGGTGAGTGAGGGTGAGTGAGGGTGGAGGGGTTGAGGGTGAGTGAGGGTGAGTGAGGGTGAGTGAGGGTGAGGGGTTGAGGGTGGGTGAGGATGAGTGAGGGTGAGGGTGGGTGAGGGGTTGAGGGTGAGTGAGGGTGAGGGGTTGAGGGTGAGTGAGGGTGAGTGAGGGTGAGTGAGGGTGAGTGAGGGTGAGTGAGGGTGAGTGAGGGTGAGTGAGGGTGAGTGAGGGGTTGAGGGTGAGGGGTTGAGGGTGAGTGAGGGTGAGGGAGAGTGAGGGGTTGAGGGTGAGTGAGGGTGAGGGGGTGAGTGAGGGTGGTGGGTTGAGGGTGGGTGAGGGTGAGTGAGGGTGAGGGGTTGAGGGTGGGTGAGGGTGAGTGAGGATGAGTGAGGGTGAGGATGAGTGAGGGTGAGTGAGGGTGAGGGTGAGTGAGGGTGAGGGTTGAGGGGTTGAGGGTGAGTGAGGGTGAGGGTTGAGGGTGAGTGAGGGGTTGAGGGTGAGTGAGGGTGAGGGGTTTAGGGTGAGGGGTTGAGGGTGAGGGGTTGAGGGTGAGGGGTTGAGGGTGAGGGGTTGAGGGTGAGGGGGTGAGGGTGAGTGAGGGTGAGTGAGTGAGGGTGAGGGGTTGAGGGTGAGTGAGTGAGGGTGAGGGTTGAGGGTGAGTGAGTGAGGGTGAGGGTTGAGGGTGAGTGAGGGTGAGGGGGTGAGGGTGAGGGGGTGAGGGGTTGAGGGTGAGGGGTTGAGGGTGAGGGGTTGAGGGTGAGGGGTTGAGGGTGAGGGCGAGTGAGGGTGAGGGGGTGAGGGGTTGAGGGGGTGAGGGTGAGGGTTGAGGGTGAGTGAGTGAGGGTGAGTGAGGGTGAGTGAGGGTGAGTGAGGGTGAGGGGTTGAGGGTGAGGGGTTGAGGGTGAGTGAGGGTGAGGGGTTGAGGGTGAGTGAGGGTGAGGGGTTGAGGGTGAGTGAGGGTGAGGGTGAGTGGGTGAGTGAGGGTAAGTGAGGGTGAGGGGTTGAGGGTGAGTGAGGGTGAGGGGTTGAGGGTGAGTGAGGGTGAGTGAGGGTGAGGGTGAGTGAGGGTGAGGGGTTGAGGGTGAGGGTGAGTGAGGGTGAGAGTGAGGGGTTGAGGGTGAGTGAGGGTGAGGGGTTGAGGGTGAGTGAGGGTGAGGGGTTGAGGGTGAGTGAGGGTGAGTGAGGGTGAGGGGTTGAGAGTGAGGGGTTGAGGGTGAGTGAGGGTGGGTGAGGGTGAGGGGTTGAGGTTGGGTGAGGGGTTGAGGGTGAGTGAGGGTGAGTGAGGGTGAGTGAGGGTGAGGGGTTGAGGGTGAGTGAGGGTGAGAGAGTGAGGGTGAGGCTGAGGGGTTGAGGGTGAGTGAGGGTGAGTGAGGGTGAGTGAGGGGTTGAGGGTGAGGGGTTGAGGGTGGGTGAGGGGTTGAGGGTGAGTGAGGGTGAGTGAGGGTGAGGGGTTGAGTGAGGGTGAGGGGTTGAGGGTGAGTGAGGGTGAGTGAGGGTGAGAGAGTGAGGGTGAGGCTGAGGGGTTGAGGGTGAGTGAGGGTGAGTGAGGGTGAGTGAGGGTGAGTGAGGGTGAGTGAGGGGTTGAGGGTGAGGGGTTGAGTGAGGGTGAGGGGTTGAGGGTGAGTGAGGGTGAGTGAGGGTGAGGGGTTGAGGGTGAGTGAGGGTGAGGGGTTGAGGGTGAGTGAGGGTGAGTGAGGGTGAGGGTTGAGGGTGAGGGTGAGTGAGGGTGAGTGAGGGTGAGGGTGAGGCTGAGGGGTTGAGGGTGAGTGAGGGTGAGTGAGGGTGAGTGAGGGGTTGAGGGTGAGGGGTTGAGGGTGAGTGAGGGTGAGTGAGGGTGAGGGTGAGGGGTTGAGGGAGACTAGAGCAAAGAAGTGGGGTGGGGCTACAGGCAGCATAGTTAAGGACTACAGCGCCCGGCAAGCCGTTCGTATCTGTGACGTGGTTACGTCATCCAGACTGTAACTGCGTAGTCAATAAGAGACGGCAATGGGAAGTAAACTAACGGAATGTCCCTCACTCGAAAAAAACGGATACGCTACTGTAGTATGGCGGAAGAAGCTGTACATAATGGCCATATTGAAATGTTTACGTGTTTTGCTATTTTAAAAAAGCGATACACTCAGAAAACTAAAAGTTAAGGCAGCAGAGGCTGTTGCTGGAGACGGGTCTAGATCGAAAGCAAAACAAGACGAAGAGAGCGAGAGTGAGCTGGCCTTGGAAATGCCTCCCCTCCCTGCTGTTTGTTTCAACAGAAAGAGGAGAGGAAGCAGCGTTGCTTGCCAGCACAGCCGCCCATAGGCAACAAGACGGAGGGAAGAGAGGGGAGGGGGGAGGAGAAATGCGACACGGCGGGAAGGGGAGGGGGTGGAGCGGGTAAAATAAACAAGACGGAGGTAAGAGAGGGGAGGGGGGAGGAGAAATGCGACACGGCGGGAAGGGGAGGGGGCGGAGCGGGTTAAATTAAACAAACAGAGGGGAGGGGGGAGGAGAAATGTGACACGGCGGGAAGGGGAGGGGGCAGAGTGCGGCTGAGGGAACTGATGTGCACGCGCTTTTAAGCTCAATGCGCATGCGCATTGAGCTTAAAAGTCACGGGCACTGCAAGGAATCGCCACGATTCCTTGCAAGTTGGGGAAAGAGTGGATAAGTCCCAATACTCTCGCTTGCTCGATGCGCATGCGCATCGACAGGCGAGACCTAAAAAGAAACCACGGTATCAGTTGTGGTAGCTAGTCAACCTGAGAGACTCGTTCCTTTTATCACTCCAGGACGTAGGTGTTTGAAAGGGGAAGTTGCATTGCAACAATCGAAGAGTCCATCGTCAAGAAAGAGTTCCCCAAGTCCTTGCACGCGACCTGCCACAGTGAACAGTCAAACTGTTTTGTGCGGATTCATGTAGTTCGAGTAGTCTTTTTGAATCTCGCCTACAGATCGCTTTAGCTGTTTGCTGTCAAAGAGCAATTGTCATTACTACCTTAAAATGTATATATGTATAATATATATATATATGTATATATATATATATATATATATATATATATATATAGACACACACACATAAACACATATACATACACATAGTGGACTTTAGACCTGTCCCTTGCTCTTGATTGGGTGGCTTTCTTGTTTATCATCTTTCCTAGCTTCTTACTCAATGGTTTTCAAACCCTATTCTTTGTTTACATCACCTCTGGAGCATGGCTGCTTTACCATGATCTGATTGGATGACTAGTATCCTTCCACTACTTGCATTCAGGGAGCTGCTGTTTCCTTTCAGCATCCCATAGAAGGCGTATGTCTTCTCGCTTTCTCCCTCAAGTGCAGCTTACTCCTACAGTACTTGCCAGACAATGAGCTTTTTGTTGCTCCCTATTGTGTATTCAATTACCACCACGCCCCTGACCCCCTCAGCCTAAAGGTACTGCATTGCTTCACTGGGCCCTGCCACACTCTCCATGCTCCCCTCGAGTTGCTTCCGCCTTCCACCACTCCTCCAGTTCTCCCTTAACTTTAGCACCAAGATCTTTGCTTTCTAATAAAACAATATTTTATTATTTTGAGGACGGCCGTGCGCCTGCATTTGCTGTCGGGCCACTCTTTCTTGCACTGTTAATCTCTTCTTTTTAATTTAGCACACTCCAAGATTACGGTCAGCTACCTTGCAACGGTAGATAAAAAAAAAATACCTGCTTCATCACCCGCATGTGTGGTGATGTATTCATCATATCTATGTCATCAGGCTGGGCCGCTGTAGCATCAGGACGTATTCACGTGCATGCATGATGACATGCACGTGCCCAATCAAATCATGTTTATTATTGGTTTCACACAGCATGAGCAAAAAAAAGTATTTTTATTGACTGCCAATTCCGACCAGCATTGGCACATAGCACTTGCAAAGGCAAGATTATTGCTTTGCCAATGCTTGGTTCAGGGCAGTCTCTCCTCCGGGCACTAAACTGCAATACAATGAGCATTGAGGAAGAGGAGGAACAGCCTTCAGAAACATTTGGTAATTCGCTTTTGGTATCTCAGAGTACGAGAGATAACCCCCCCCTCCCCCACCCCCATCCGCCCATTAACTAAGTATAGGAACCTCCTGGAAAGACAAAGTCCGAGCAGAAGCCCAGAAGTGCAGAGCAAAGTGCTCCTTTTAAAGTGCTCATATTCACAGAATACCTGCTAACACCAGAGTTCGAATTTAACAAATCTAAGCACTGCACGCTTTATTTGCAACGGATAGCATTTTATGGACACATTGTACCGTACTGAGGAGATATTCCTGTAACACTTGATCATGCTCGTGAGGAGGGGCGGAAGTGCATTAGCAGAGCGGTGTGACGCACAGCGTCCGGGAGACCTCGTATGAAAGAGCCCTGAAGTACAGCGTGGGCGGTTTGAAAGCATTTTGGTGAGTGACCCGAGTGGTGCTCATAACAGACACAATCCATCCTAAAAGGGGGAGGGGCCACACCCACCCAGCTTTCCCCAAAAGAAAGAGTGTCTGTCAGGCTGAGCAAAGGTCAGGGTCAGGTCATTTTCAGGTCAGGCTGCCAGGAGCTGGTTGTGTGCAGGGTCCTGGCCGCCTGAGCTGAACTTGGACAGGCTGAATATGCCACAGCCTCTATGGGCATGACCTCTTCAGCCTGGCAAAGCACCTCGAGGCAGTGCTTCTCCTCCTGACAAGGGGCAGCCCCACTGACTGCCTTCAACGTGGACACTTCCGTTTCAAGCCATGAAGTGCCCATGGCTGAGTGTCATTCACTGACATCTCGTCACTGAGTGGGGTCAGCAAGTCTCACTGACACCATCCCACTCTGTGACAAGGTAGAGACTGCTGCCTCCCCTCATTGACTGACCTCAGGTCAGCCAATGGGAGAAGGCAGTAGTCCCAGCCCTCCTGGCATCTTTGAGGCAAAGCTGCACAGGTGTGATTTTTAAATGTAATAATCTTTGGCGCAATCATGCATGTATGTATAAATATTTGAGAGTGAGTGTTGTGAATGGATGTGTGTGCGCGTGCCTTTTTTTGAATGCATTGATGTGAGTGAGTGTGGGTGTCCCCTCCCTTCTAAACTTACCTGTCGCCATTGGCTCATACCAATCTTACGTCACTGCACCTAGGCTAGACCTGGCAGAAAGAGGGCGTTCACTCACTGTTGTGCCTGACTGTGGGGTCTCTGTGGAACCTACCCAGGAGCGTGAGAGGCACAGCCTATGGCATGCACTGGCTTGGTAGTTGAGTCTGGACTGTTCCCATTAGGCGCAGGGTCGACTGATCTGCATATAGCTGGGTACAAACTGGAATGGCAGGGGCCCATATCTCTGTACTGGGGTGAATGTATGACATTGTTCTGCATTCTGTCCATCAACTGTTGTTTTTGCACTGGATACAGGCAGGCGTGGCCAACAGCTGAGGTCACTGCAGGTAAGAGCGGTAGAGCAGTGGGGTCGGCTGGGGGGGATTACGGGAAACGACCACAAGGGAAAATTAAATAAATAATTCATTTTCCAACGTGGACCGTCTCTCGCTCCCCCCCCCTCCTGCCCCCTCCCCCCCTTTCCCCCCCCCCCCCCTCAGCTGGTCCCACTGCTCTTACCTTCAGCAGCCGCGGCTGGTGGACGAACCTCTAAATATAATGCCCCAGGAGTGGGAGGAGAGTGACTGGCGTGGGTGGTGGATGTACGTTGTTACAACGCATGCTTTTACCATGCATGCCTCACAGATAATGAACTGCGGGAGGGGATGGAGAAGCAAACCGACAAAGAAGGGCGGGCGGGGATGGAGAAGCAAACATACAATGAAGGGCAGGCGGGGATGGAGAAGCAAACATACAATGAAGGGCAGGCGGGGATGGAGAAGCAAACAGACAAAGAAGGGCAGGCGGGGATGGAGAAGCAAATATACAATGAAGGGCAGGCGGGATGGAGAAGCAAACATACAATGAAGGGCAGGCGGGATGGAGAAGCAAACATACAATGAAGGGCAGGCGGGGATGGAGAAGCAAACATACAATGAAGGGCAGGCGGGGATGGAGAAGCAAACAGACAATGAAGGGCAGGCGGGGATGGAGAAGCAAACATACAATGAAGGGCAGGCGGGGATGGAGAAGCAAACATACAATGAAGGGCAGGCGGGGATGGAGAAGCAAATATACAATGAAGGGCAGGCGGGGATGGAGAAGCAAACATACAATGAAGGGCAGGCGGGGATGGAGAAGCAAATATACAATGAAGGGCAGGCGGGATGGAGAAGCAAACATACAATGAAGGGCAGGCGGGATGGAGAAGCAAACAGACAATGAAGAGCGGGCGGGAATACGGAAGCAAACCGTCAATGAAGGGCGGGCGCGGATGGGGAAGCAAACAGACAATGAAGGGCAGGCGGGGATGGAGAAGCAAACATACAATGAAGGGCAGGCGGGGATGGAGAAGCAAACAGACAAAGAAGGGCAGGCGGGGATGGAGAAGCAAACAGACAATGAAGGGCAGGCGGGGATGGAGAAGCAAACATACAATGAAGGGCAGGCGGGGATGGAGAAGCAAACACACAATGAAGGGCAGGCGTGATGGAGAAGCAAACAGACAATGAAGGGCAGGCGGGGATGGAGAAGCAAACATACAATGAAGGGCAGGCGGGGATGGAGAAGCAAACATACAATGAAGGGCAGGCGGGGATGGAGAAGCAAACAGACAAAGAAGGGCAGGCGGGGATGGAGAAGCAAACAGACAATGAAGGGCAGGCGGGGATGGAGAAGCAAACATACAATGAAGGGCAGGCGGGGATGGAGAAGCAAACACACAATGAAGGGCAGGCGTGATGGAGAAGCAAACAGACAATGAAGGGCAGGCGGGGATGGAGAAGCAAACATACAATGAAGGGCAGGCGGGGATGGAGAAGCAAACATACAATGAAGGGCAGGCGGGGATGGAGAAGCAAATATACAATGAAGGGCAGGCGGGATGGAGAAGCAAACATACAATGAAGGGCAGGCGGGATGGAGAAGCAAACAGACAATGAAGAGCGGGCGGGAATACGGAAGCAAACCGTCAATGAAGGGCGGGCGCGGATGGGGAAGCAAACAGACAATGAAGGGCAGGCGGGGATGGAGAAGCAAACAGACAATGAAGGGCAGGCGGGGATGGAGAAGCAAACATACAATGAAGGGCAGGCGGGGATGGAGAAGCAAACAGACAAAGAAGGGCAGGCGGGGATGGAGAAGCAAACATACAATGAAGGGCAGGCGGGGATGGAGAAGCAAATATACAATGAAGGGCAGGCGGGATGGAGAAGCAAACATACAATAAAGGGCAGGCGGGGATGGAGAAGCAAATATACAATGAAGGGCAGGCGGGATGGAGAAGCAAACATACAATGAAGGGCAGGCGGGATGGAGAAGCAAACAGACAATGAAGAGCGGGCGGGAATACGGAAGCAAACCGTCAATGAAGGGCGGGCGCGGATGGGGAAGCAAACAGACAATGAAGGGCAGGCGGGGATGGAGAAGCAAACAGACAATGAAGGGCAGGCGGGGATGGAGAAGCAAACATACAATGAAGGGCAGGCGGGGATGGAGAAGCAAACAGACAAAGAAGGGCAGGCGGGGATGGAGAAGCAAACATACAATGAAGGGCAGGCGGGGATGGAGAAGCAAATATACAATGAAGGGCAGGCGGGGATGGAGAAGCAAACATACAATGAAGGGCAGGCGGGGATGGAGAAGCAAATATACAATGAAGGGCAGGCGGGATGGAGAAGCAAACATACAATGAAGGGCAGGCGGGATGGAGAAGCAAACATACAATGAAGGGCAGGCGGGATGGAGAAGCAAACAGACAATGAAGAGCGGGCGGGAATACGGAAGCAAACCGTCAATGAAGGGCGGGCGCGGATGGGGAAGCAAACAGACAATGAAGGGCAGGCGGGGATGGAGAAGCAAACAGACAATGAAGGGCAGGCGGGGATGGAGAAGCAAACATACAATGAAGGGCAGGCGGGGATGGAGAAGCAAACAGACAAAGAAGGGCAGGCGGGGATGGAGAAGCAAATATACAATGAAGGGCAGGCGGGATGGAGAAGCAAACAGACAATGAAGGGCAGGCGGGGATGGAGAAGCAAACATACAATGAAGGGCAGGCGGGGATGGAGAAGCAAACATACAATGAAGGGCAGGCGGGGATGGAGAAGCAAACATACAATGAAGGGCAGGCGGGGATGGAGAAGCAAATATACAATGAAGGGCAGGCGGGATGGAGAAGCAAACAGACAATGAAGGGCAGGCGGGGATGGAGAAGGAAACAGACAATGAAGAGCGGGCGGGAATACGGAAGCAAACCGTCAATGAAGGGCGGGCGCGGATGGGGAAGCAAACAGACAATGAAGGGCAGGCGGGGATGGAGAAGCAAACAGACAATGAAGGGCAGGCGGGGATGGAGAAGCAAACATACAATGAAGGGCAGGCGGGGATGGAGAAGCAAACAGACAAAGAAGGGCAGGCGGGGATGGAGAAGCAAACATACAATGAAGGGCAGGCGGGAATGGGGAAGCAAACCGACAATGAAGGTCAGGCGGGGATGGAGAAGCAAACATACAATGAAGGGCAGGCGGGAATGGGGAAGCAAACCGACAATGAAGGTCAGGCGGGGATGGAGAAGCAAACAGACAATGAAGGGCAGGCGGGGATGGGGAAGCATACAGACAAAGAAGGGCGGGCGGGAATGGGGAAGCAAACCGACAATGAAGGGCGGGCGGGAATGGGTAAGCAAACCGACAATGAAGGGCGGGCGGAGATGGAGAAGCAAACTGACAATGAAGGGCAGGCGGGATGGGGTAGCAAATGGACAATGGAGGGCGGGCGGAGTAGGGAAGCAAACAGACAATTGAGGGATGTGGAAGCAAGAAAGGCAACGGAAGGTGGACAGGTGAGGAGGAAGCAAATACAGAAACTGAGGGAGGGAGGATGGGGGTAGAAACACATGGGTGATGAAAAAGGAACACAAAGTACACGAGGGAGACAGCTAGAAAACACATGCACTCTCACATAGGGCTTAACCAAAAAGAAAATGTAGCACCTGCAGAGGGAACAGCGAAAGAACACTAGTAATGTGTCAATGCTGCATGGAAGGGACAAACGCCAGAAGACTAAGGAAAGCCCACAGAGCTGACGAATAAAAAGCAAGCAGAAGGATGAGGAGAGGATGTGGCCTAACAGCTAGAGCGGTCAACCTCAAAGCTGGGGAACCGGGTTTGAGTCTTGGCAACGACGCTCAACATCGTGTGATTCTGGGCTAATCACTTACTCTCCTTGTGCCTAAGAAAAAAGAATGTGTTCATCGGTATTGAAACTGGTGCTATGTAAAGCGCTCTGATGCCTCGGGTCTAGTTTGCTCTATATAAAACTCTACAAAACAAAAAATAAAAAGCAAATGAGTGACAGTAAGGCCAACCAATGGTAAGCAATAAACAGGCTCTAAGCCCACTGTAAGCTAAAAATATGTCTCGGAATGAGTGAATGATGGACTTGAATATCAATAGTCACTTTCACTTATATACATAACTTCCCGACTTGAAACCACTTTCACCTGTAGAAGACCTCGCTCACTCGATTGTAAGCGAGCGACATTTGCAGACAGACAGTTGACTAGTTTTAATTTCAACTAAAAGCAAGTCCTGTGCATAGCTCTTTGCTCTTTGTAAATACCAAATGCAATTTCCATATATGGTGATCTACAGAAGCAATATATGGGCGCAGTGCAGCATTAGCAAAAGAGATAGTAACTCCCATGCCTAGATGATAGGCTAGCATAAATATTAGAAGGGCACCACTTTCATACAGAGATCAGCGACCATCATGAATTTCAAGAGATACTACCAGTCATGGAAAGAGAAAAGACCACCATTAATATCAAGATATATTACATTTTGCTTTTCGTACCTGAATTATAGGAGGAAAACACTCATATGTGGACGTTTCCCTGATATAGTGAAGTCGAAAAAGAAGGCGGCTGGTAGTCGGATGAAAGATCCAAATGTACCGCATTACAGATCGACTCTCACATATTAGATCCACCGTCTGTCTACAGAGTGATGGTCACTTGCGTAGGCCTTGTGGTCTAGTTTATAAATACAAACTCATCTCTGCTAAAAGTAACCCCTGTGGCTCCCGACGCCCTGATTTTACCTCAACGGTACCTACGTTCGAAAGCCACCACAAGCCTGTCCAGTACCCTACGGTGAGGCTGCTATCCAAATTTAGGAGGCAGGAACTAGACATCCAGAAGACAGCTCCACTGGTCACCCTCAACCTTTACTTTTCTTTACAAAAGGGAAAAAAAATCTATAAAATGCGCTCTTTGAGAGAGGTCACTTCCACACTCAATGACGTGTCTTCTTAGCCCGGGCTCAAGCAAAGTGTAATGTCCTTCTGACTAAAATTTGTTTTATGATAAATGATTTATACATTCAGAAACTACAAAAGTCTCTTCTAGCCCACCCTCTCATACAATTGCCCCTCCCTCAAAAGTAGATATAGAAAGCATCATCTGTTAGAAAACCAGCTTTTTTTTTTTAGTTTAGAAAGCTTTATTGAATCAAATATACAATGTAAAACATCATTACAATACAACGAGCAATGAAAATGAGTCAATGAGGGTACACAATATAAAAGGTGGAATCAAGAAAAATAAATAAAAGAAAAAATCCCAAAAAGGGAGTAGTAAAACATTATACTAAGGGAATATGCTTTTTAACATTTTTAGATTTTTTAAAAGGAGGAAATGGGGGGAAAGAGAGAAAGAGACAGGTTTTGTTTTTTGATGGGTTTCCCCTCCTTTGTGCAGACTTGTAAAAGTCACACTCTGGTGCCTCGTGCACTTGTAAGCTGTGTAAACAACCACTCAAATACACTGAGCTAAGCAATCATCCCCAGGTGATCTGTTTGGAGAGCACGGATCAGCAGAGTGTGTGCAGAGAGGCCACCCACACACCCATCCATGTGCACTGAGGGAGACAGAAACGCGTCCATCTGTGGCACCTGCGGGACACGGGCAATGTCTGAGTGAGCTCCACTTCAAATAAAATCAACATTTCTGATTAGAAGCGAGAATCTAATTATTAAGACTTCAGCTCCTCATTTGTATTTGCCTGACCTCGTTTGTATCTGTTAGCTTGCATAGGCAGCAACACAAACACTGCCTTCCCAAGCGCTACGAAGCTAAAGCGCTACTGTGAACCCAAAGCGCTATGGTGTCAAAGCGCTACCAGCCAAAGCACAGCCTAGTGACACAACAAACTCAAGATGAAACCAACTCAAAAGGCAATGTATTTATGGTGGTCCTAATTCAGGATCGAAAGCCCTGTGGGGCGAGGCTGGTGGCCGGTGCCTGGACATTCGCCGCTCAGGGAGCATCAGCCCCAGTTGCTTTTAAAAGGTGGACACAGAATTGCCTTGTTTGGTTTTGTGTCCACCGTTCACCATCGTGTGCAGAATTGGTCTCTTCTCGATCACAGTGAAAAAGGGCACCCGTGTGAGCCATCGCGTATCCTGCAGCCTACACTTGCTGTCTGCCCTGGAGTTCAAAGGGGCTCCCCTCTTGCTTGAGCAGATTTTGAGGCTAGTGCTGAATTTTGCAACATTCCACAAAAATCGGCAATAAAAGGCTTTGAACTGTTCTAAAAGGAAATACAACTTCTCACAGTGGGACTACAGTGAATTGGATGAGAGGTTGTCACCCCTCCGCCATTTCCGAAGACCCTGGACCAGGGGTTCTGGGCCGGCACCAGAGGACACCTTCAGATTAGCAGCTGGAGCTCTTGAATTTGGCTGGAGTCAATAAACTGACTCCTGTCCCTGGTGGCGCAGGCTGCGCGCCAAGATTCATTGGGGGTGCTCTGATAGCGCCTCTCTTGAGAGCCGGATGAGCGCGGTGCAGCAGGACGGTACCCCTGAGCCAAACCTCGACGGATCAAGGTTTCAATACTTGAGATGATGTGGGTGTGAAGCCTCGCTTTCAATCACATGTTGCTTCCATGACCAGACTACAAATCCAAGAAGGTGGTTGAATTGCCCATGAGTGGGCACCACGCCACGCGGTACTCGTGGACCAAACCTCGATGGATCAATGTTTCAATATTTGAGGTCATGTGGGGGTAAAGTCTCGTTTTCAATCACATGTTGCTTCCGTGGCCAGACTAGGAGTCACCGAAGGTGGATTATCCATGAGTGGGTACCACGCTACGCGGTACTCGTGGACCAAACCTCGATGGATCAATGTTTCAATATTTGAGGTCATGTGGGGGTAAAGTCTCGCTTTCAATCACATGTTGCTTCCGTGGCCAGACTAGGAGTCACGGAAGGTGGATTGTCCATGAGTGGGTACCACGCTACGCGGTACTCCTGAACCAAACCTCGATGGATCAATGTTTGAATATTTGAGATCATGTGGGCGTAAAGTTTTGCTTTCAATCACATGTTGCTTTCATGACCAGACTTGGCGTCACAGAACGTGGATGAATTGTGCATGAGTGGGCACCACGCTACATGGTACTCGTGAACCAAACCTCGATTGAACAATGTTTGAAAATTTGAGATCATGTGGGCGTAACGTTTTGCTTTCAATCACATGTTGCTTCCATGACCAGACTACAAATCCAAGAAGGTGGATGAATTGTCCATGAGTGGGCACCACGCCACGCGGTACTCGTGGACCAAACCTCGATGGATCAATGTTTCAATATTTGAGGTCATGTGGGGGTAAAGTCTCGCTTTCAATCACATGTTGCTTCCATGACCAGAATACAAATCCAAGAAGGTGGATGAATTGTCCATGAGTGGGCACCACGCCACGCGGTACTCGTGGACCAAACTACGACGGATCAATGTTTCAATATTTGAGATCATGTGGGGGTAAAGTCTCGCTTTTAATCACATGTTGCTTCCATGACCAGACTACAAATCCAAGAATGTGGATGAATTGTCCATGAGTGGGCACCACGCCACGCGGTACTCGTGGACCAAACCTCAATGGATCAATGTTTCAATATTTGAGGTCATGTGGGGGTAAAGTCTCGCTTTCAATCACATGTTGCTTCCATGACCAGACTACAAATCCAAGAAGGTGGATGAATTGTCCATGAGTGGGCACCACGCCACGCGGTACTCGTGGACCAAACCTCGATGGATCAATGTTTCAATATTTGAGGTCATGTGGGGGTAAAGTCTCGTTTTCAATCACATGTGGCTTCCGTGGCCAGACTAGGAGTCACCGAAGGTGGATTGTCCATGAGTGGGTACCACGCTACGCGGTAATCGTGGACCAAACCTCGATGGATCAATGTTTCAATATTTGAGGTCATGTGGGGGTAAAGTCTCGCTTTCAATCACATGTTGCTTCCGTGGCCAGACTAGGAGTCACCGAAGGTGGATTGTCCATGAGTGGGTACCACGCTACGCGGTACTCCTGAACCAATCCTCGATGGATCAATGTTTGAATATTTGAGATCATGTGGGCGTAAAGTTTTGCTTTCAATCACTTGTTGCTTTCATGACCAGACTAGGCGTCACAGAACGTGGATGAATTGTGCATGAGTGGGCACCACGCTACATGGTGCTCGTGAACCAAACCTCGATTGAACAATGTTTGAAAATTTGAGATCTTTTGGGCGTAAAGTTTTGCTTTCAATCACATGTTGCTTCCATGACCAGACTACGAATCCAAGAAGGTGGATGAATTGTCCATGAGTGGGCACCACGCCACGCGGTACTCGTGGACCAAACCTCGATGGATCAATGTTTCAATATTTGAGATCATGTGGGCGTAAAGTCTCGCTTTCAATCACATGTTGCTGCCATGACCAGACTACAAATCCAAGAAGGTGGATGAATTGTCCATGAGTGGGCACCACACCACGCGGTACTCGTGGACCAAACCTCGATGGATCAATGTTTCAATATTTGAGGTCATGTGGGGGTAAAGTCTTGCTTTCAATCACATGTTGCTTCAGTGGCCGGACTAGGAGTCACAGAAGGTGGATGAATGGTCCATGGTTGGGCACTGCGCTACATGGTATTCGTGAACCAAACCTCAATGGATCAATGTTTCAATATTTGAGATCATATGGGCGTAAAGTCTTGCTTTCAATCACATGTTGCTTCCATGACCAGACTACAAAACACAGAAGGTGGGTGAATGGTCCATGGTTGGGCACCACGCCACAGGGTACTCCTGAACCAAACCACGACGGATAAATGTTTCAATATTTGAGATCATGTGGGCGTAAAGTCTCGCTTTCAATCACATGTTCATTCCATGACCAGACTACAAATCCAAGAAGGTAGATAAATTGTCCATGAGTGGGCACCACGCCACGCGGTACTCGTGGACCAAACCTCGATGGATCAATGTTTCAATATTTGAGGTCATGTGGGGGTAAAGTCTCGCTTTCAATCACATGTTGCTTCCGTGGCCAGACTAGAAGTCACCGAAGGTAGATTGTCCATGAGTGGGTACCATGCCACGCGGTACTCCTAAACCAAACCTCGATGGATCAATGTTTGAATATTTGAGATCATGTGGGCGTAAAGTTTTGCTTTCAATCACATGTTGCTTTCATGACCAGACTAGGCGTCACAGAACGTGGATGAATTGTGCATTAGTGGGCACCACGCTACATGGTACTCGTGAACCAAACCTCGATTGAACAATGTTTGAAAATTTGAGATCATGTGGGCGTAAAGTTTTGCTTTCAATCACATGTTGCTTCCAGGACCAGACTAGGAGTCACAAAAGGTGGATTGTCCATGAGAGGGTACCACGCCACGCGGTACTCGTGAAACAAACCACGATGGATCAATGTTTCAATATTTGAGGTCATGTGGGCGTGAAGCCTCTCTTTCAATCAGATGTTGCTTCGATCACCACACTAGGAATCACAGAAAGCAGATGAACTGTCCGTGAAATGAGTACTATTGCAAGCGGTATTGTTACACAACGACCAAATACACAATGTAACTGAAGGTAACTAGAGGTCCTGTCTCTCCAAAGAGCGCAGACGCGCCTGCTGTTTGTTGCTCCTGAAGTGGTGCAAACACTGGAGACCGCAGAAGTGTTCTTTCTACTTATAAAGAGGCAATGTGGTTGCGAGTGACCCTCTGCGGCGTTGCCGATTGGTCAGTCCTCTATAAGCTGATCCTGATTGGTTTCAGCGTTAGGTAGGAAGGTATATCTGATGACACCTACCACCATTGCAGGGGTGGGAGGGTGGTCGGTGGTTATCCACCAATAAGCTTTTCTTTAACCCCCTGGGACACTGGAAGTAGGAGCAAACACCATCCAACACGTTCGCATTGATCCCTTAATGCGGACTGACTGCCCCGTGGTCCATTCCACCACAAGGCGAAAGGACCGTGGACACCAGTCGCTCAACGCTCGCTTCCTTCACTCGCAGTCGGTGCAGATGACTGAGTGAAGCTGAGTGACTGCCCCATGGACACCAGTCGCTCAACGCTCGCTTCCTTCACTCACAGTCGGTACAGATGACTGAGTGAAGCTGAGTAACTGTCCCATGAACACCAGCCGCTATATGCTCGCTTCCCTCAGTCACAGTCGGTACAGATGACTGAGTGAAGCTGAGTGACTGTCCCATGGACACCAGTCGCTCAACGCTCGCTTCCTTCACTCGCAGTCGGTGCAGATGACTGTGAGAAGCTGAGTGACTGTCCCATGAACACCAGTCGCTCAACGCTCGCTTCCTTCACTCACAGTCGGTACAGATGACTGAGTGAAGCTGAGTGACTGTCCGATGGACACCAGCCGCTCAATGCTCACTTCCCTCAGTCACAGTCGGTACAGATGATTGAGTGAAGCTGAGTGAGTGAGCCATGGTCCATCAGCCGCTCAACGCTCGCTTCCCTAAGTCAAAGTCGGTACAGATGACTGTGAGAAGCTGAGTGACTGTCCCATGGACACCAGTCGCTCAACGCTCGCTTCCTTCACTCTCAGTCGGTACAGATGACTGTGAGAAGCTGAGTGACTGTCCCATGGACACCAGCCGCTCTATGCTCGCTTCCCTCAGTCACAGTCAGTACAGATGACTGTGAGAAGCTGAGTGACTGTCCCATGGACACCAGTCGCTCAACGCACGCTTCCCTCAGTCACAGTCGGTACAGATGACTGTGAGAAGCTGAGTGACTGTCCCATGGACACCAGTCGCTCAACGCTCGCTTCCTTCACTCACAGTCGGTACAGATGACTGAGTGAAGCTGAGTGACTGTCCGATGGACACCAGCTGCTCAATGCTCACTTCCCTCAGTCACAGTCAGTACAGATGACTGAGTGAAGCTGAGTGAGTGAGCCATGGTCCATCAGCCGCTCAACGCTCGCTTCCCTAAGTCAAAGTCGGTACAGATGTCTGAGTGAAGCTGAGTGACTTCCCCATGGAAACCAGCCGCTCAACGGTCGCTTCCCTCAGTCACAGTCGGTACAGATGACTGAGTGAAGCTGAGTGACTGTCCCATGGACACCAGTCGCTCAACGCTCACTTCCTTCACTCGCAGTCGGTGCAGATGACTGAGTGAAGCTGAGTGACTGTCCGATGGACACCAGCCGCTCAATGCTCACTTCCCTCAGTCACAGTCGGTACAGATGACTGAGTGAAGCTGAGTGAGCGAGCCATGGTCCATCAGCCGCTCAACGCTCGCTTCCCTAAGTCAAAGTCAGTACAGATGACTAAGTGAAGCTGAGCGACTGCCCCATGGACACCAGTCGCTCAACGCTCGCTTCCTTCACTCACAGTCGGTGCAGATGTCGGAGTGAAGCTCAGTGACTTCCACATGGAAACCAGCCGCTCAATGGTCTCTTCCCTCAGTTACAGTCGGTACAGATGACTAGGTGAGACTGAGTGAGTGAGCCATGGTCCATCAGCCGCGCAACGCTCGCTTCCCTCAGTTACAGTTGGTACAGATGACTGAGTGAAGCTGACTGACTGCCCCGTGGTTTATTCCACCACAAGGCAAAAGGACCGTGGACACCACCCGATCAACGCCTGCTTCCCTCAGTCACAGTCGGTACAGATGACTGTGAGAAGCTGAGTGACTGTCCCATGGACACCAGTCGCTCAACGCTCGCTTCCTTCACTCACAGGCAGTACAGATGACTGAGTGAAGCTGAGTGAGTGAGCCATGGTCCATCAGCCGCTCAATGGTCGCTTCCCTAAGTCAAAGTCGGTACAGATGTCTGAGTGAAGCTGAGTGACTTCCCCATGGAAACCAGCCGCTCAATGGTCGCTTCCCTCAGTCACAGTCGGTACAGATGACTGAGTGAAGCTGTGTGACTGTCCGATGGACACCAGCTGCTCAACGCTCACTTCCCTCAGTCACAGTCGGTACAGATGACTGAGTGAAGCTGAGTGAGTGAGCCATGGTCCATCAGCCGCTCAACGCTCGCTTCCCTCAGTCAAAGTCGGTACAGATGACTGAGTGAAGCTGAGTAACTGTCCCATGAACACCAGCCGCTGAATGCTCGCTTCCCTCAGTCACAGTCGGTACAGATGACTGAGTGAAGCTGAGTGACTGTCCCATGGACACCAGTCGCTCAACGCTCGCTTCCCTCAGTCACAGTCGGTACAGATGACTGTGAGAAGCTGAGTGACTGTCCCAGGGACACCAGTCGCTCAACGCTCGCTTCCCTCAGTCACAGTCGGTACAGATGACTGTGAGAAGCTGAGTGACTGTCCCATGGAAACCAGTCGCTCAACCCTCGCTTCCTTCACTCACAGTCGGTACAGATGACTGAGTAGAAGCTGAGTGACTGTCCGATAGACACCAGCCGCTCAATGCTCACTTCCCTCAGTCACAGTCGGTACAGATGACTGAGTGAAGCTGAGTGACTGCCCCATGGACACCAGTCGCTCAACGCTCGCTTCCTTCACTCACAGTCAGTGCAGATGTCTGAGTGAAGCTCAGTGACTTCCCCATGGAAACCAGCCGCTCAATGGTCGCTTCCCTCAGTCACAGTCAGTACAGATGACTGAGTGAAGCTGTGTGACTGTCCGATGGACACCAGCCGCTCAACGCTCACTCTCTCAGTCACAGTCGGTACAGATGACTGAGTGAAGCTGAGTGAGTGAGCCATGGTCCATCAGCCGCGCAACGCTCGCTTCCCTCAGTTACAGTCGGTACAGATGACTGAGTGAAGCTGACTGACTGCCCCGTGGTTCATTCCACCACAAGGCGAAAGGACCGTGGACACCACCTGCTCAACGCACGCTTCCCTCACTCACAGTTGGTGCAGATGACTGAATAAAGCTGAGTGACTGTCCCACGGACACCAGCCGCTCACCGCTCGCTTCCTTCACTCACAGTTGGTGCAGATGACTAAGTGAAGCTGAGTGACCTCCCCATGGACACCTGTCGCTCAACGCTCTTTTTCCTCAGTCACAGTCGGTACAGATGACTGAGTGAAGCTGACTGACTGCCCCGTGGTTCATTCCACCACAAGGAAAAAGGATCGTGGACACCACCTGCTCAACGCACGCTTCCCTCACTCAAAGTCGGTGCAGATGACTGAGTGAAGCTGAGGGACTGCCCCATGGATACCAGTCGCTCAACGCTCGCTTCCCTCAGCCACAGTCGGTACAGATGAATGAGTGAAGCTGACTGACTGCCCCGTGGTTCATTCCACCACAAGGCGAAAGGACCGTGGACACCACCTGCTCAACGCACGCTTCCCTCACTCACAGTCGGTGCAGATGACTGAGTGAAGCTGAGTGACTGCCCCATGGACACCAGCCGTTCAACCCTCGCTTCACTCTGTACCAGTCGGTACAGATGACTGTGAGAAGCTGAGTGACTGTCCCATGGACACCAGTCGCTCAACGCTCGCTTCCTTCACTCACAGTCGGTACAGATGACTGAGTGAAGCTGCGTAACTGTCCCATGAACACCAGCCGCTGAATGCTCGCTTCCCTCAGTCACAGTCGGTACAGATGACTGGGTGAAGCTGAGTGACTGTCTCATGGACACCAGTCGCTCAACGCTCGCTTCCTTCACTCGCAGTCGGTGCAGATGACTGTGAGAAGCTGAGTGACTGTCCCATGGACACCAGTCGCTCAACGCTCGCTTCCTTCACTCACAGTCGGTACAGATGACTGAGTGAAGCTGAGTGACTGTCCGATGGACACCAGCCGCTCAATGCTCACTTCCCTCAGTCACAGTCGGTACAGATGATTGAGTGAAGCTGAGTGAGTGAGCCATGGTCCATCAGCCGCTCAACGCTCACTTCCCTAAGTCAAAGTCGGTACAGATGACTGTGAGAAGCTGAGTGACTGTCCCATGGACACCAGTCGCTCAACGCTCGCTTCCTTCACTCGCAGTCGGTGCAGATGACTCAGTGAAGCTGAGTGACTGCCCCATGGACACCAGTCGCTCAACGCTCGCTTCCCTCAGTCACAGTCGGTACAGATGACTGTGAGAAGCTGAGTGACTGTCCCATGGACACCAGCCGCTCTACGCTCGCTTCCCTCAGTCACAGTCGGTACAGATGACTGTGAGAAGCTGAGTGACTGTCCCATGGACACCAGTCGCTCAACGCTCGCTTCCCTCAGTCACAGTCGGTACAGATGACTGTGAGAAGCTGAGTGACTGTCCCAGGGACACCAGTCGCTCAACGCTCGCTTCCCTCAGTCACAGTCGGTACAGATGACTGTGAGAAGCTGAGTGACTGTCCCATGGACACCAGCCGCTCTACGCTCGCTTCCCTCAGTCACAGTCGGTACAGATGACTGAGTGAAGCTGAGTAACTGCCCCATGGACACCAGTCGCTCAACGCTCTCTTCCTTCACTCACAGTCGGTGCAGATGTCTGAGTGAAGCTCAGTGACTTCCCCATGGAAACCAGCCGCTCAATGGTCGCTTCCCTCAGTCACAGTCAGTACAGATGACTGAGTGAAGCTGTGTGACTGTCCGATGGACACCAGCCGCTCAACGCTCACTTCCCTCAGTCACAGTCGGTACAGATGACTGAGTGAAGCTGAGTGAGTGAGCCATGGTCCATCAGCCGCGCAACGCTCGCTTCCCTCAGTCAAAGTCGGTACAGATGACTGAGTGAAGCTGAGTAACTGTCCCATGAACACCAGCTGCTGAATGCTCGCTTCCCTCAGTCACAGTCGGTACAGATGACCGTCTGAGATGGATCTGGGAGATCTTTCTGATCCAGAGGTTCATTCTTGACCTTGTCTGTCCTGTGGTCCTGGGAGGGAGGACGCTGCCTGCCTCCCTGGCAGGGTCTTCTGGATGAATGGAGCTCTGATAATTTGTTATGGTCGTTTGGAAAAGTGCCCGGAGCATCCTGCAGAATCCTTTAGCAGACACCACTTATTTATGGGGCACTTGAGACCCCACACACTTCAGCCAGAAGCATAAAAGTGCAACCTTTTACGAGTCTGGTTCCAGGAATGCCTACAAGTGAAGCTGCAGCGGCGAGCTGTCCCTCAAGGGTCCACCCCCATCCCCTCCTGGAGATCAGTGAAAGGACAGGAGAAAGTGGAGGCATCCATGGGGAGAGCTCCCTCCAGACCCTACAGCAGGGAGAAGACTGAGGGGGGCACAGCCAGGGGTGAGGCACCCCGCACTCAGCACTTACCTGCAATCTAAGAAACTCTTGGGAGCAAATTCTCCAAAGTCGTCGACACCTCCGGGAGCGAGTGAGGGACGAAGAATCAAAGCCTCCCAGCACAGCCGACCAGATTCTACCCACTCCCACCCACGTATGCTCTTTTGCTTTTATTGCCTGCTTGCTTCATGGCGCTCCAATTCCAAAGTGAGTAACGTGACATGTCGGCGCTACACACTGCATAACAACAATGACTTTCGAATCTACGCCCTTTCCTCACTGCGCAGGCTAACACTGAACCCAAGAAGCTCAAACAGATTTTAGCCATGAAATTTAAATAACATCTCTCGACCCTACCATTGGCTAGGGCTCAGAAATTCCATACCTACCACTGACTAGGGCCTGGAAATACCATACCTACCTACCACTGACTAGGGCCTGGAAGTACCATACTTACCATTGGCTAGGACCTGAACATGCATAAGGACTCACATCAATCAACAACAGCCCCACACGCATCAATCTCACTCACATGCTTGGTTTACACCGCCTGAAAGCCACCAGATACCTCTCAGTGGATGAGGGCGCTATACAAATCAAAATAACGTAACCAGAAACAGGCGTAAAATGACAAAGTGGGCGTGATCTTTACTGCTGTGGGCGTGGCCTATAGCGAGATTCCTATGCCTGACTGGCACAGAGTGCCACCTGACCTCCCATGTTTTCTCTTAGTGCATCCAAACAGGAAACACCAAAAACTCACCAGACACGTCATCTTTACCAATGCTTGTTATCATGGATTTTGATTCAATATCAGTTAACTCTTATTCCTTCCATCTGCTTGCCCCCGACTTCATGCCCATTCTCTCAATGTGTCTTTTTACTCACTCCTTCTGCGTGTACTTTGTTTCGCCTCCTCGACTGCGCCATCCCAACCAACACCTGCACACACACGTAAACGCTGCAGTTTTCTTCTCTTTTGGTGCTGTCAATATTTTCACCAGCAAGGTACCTCCTGGACACACGTTATTATTAACTCCCAATTACAATTGGCACATGTACGATTTTATTATGTGTGCTCTGCAAAGAGGCCACGAATTGGATGGGCATGTAGTCAAACATCTTCATGTGATACTGACGAGAACTATGAGAAACTCGCACATCCTTCAGCTTCGACTCCATATCTGTCAATCATACCCCACCAGGGGCAGCCGCCCTAATTGGGGCACGCCCAAGGGCCTAAGGGCCATCAGTTCACAGTAGGCGCCTCACAAGAGCCACATGAGGCCAGAAAAAGAACTACAGAAAGATCCGGGAAAAGAAAATGATCTCGGGAAATAGGAACACAAACACCGTGCAGCACGAAGTAATCCCTGTGGAATCTGCCTGGGAATACATGATAGGTTTACATTCAAAAGGAATTCTACACACATTGTAGAGAAAGAGTCACTGTTTCAGTTATAGATATAAATATAGGGCCCAATCGGGGCCCCTTTCAATGTCCCTGTCTAGTTTTTGTCGGTGCTGAGCACTGGCAGGACCCGCCCAAATTTAAGCCCTGGGCCATACCTTCCTATTCTGGGAAGGAGCCGTGAATATGCTGAAGGGGGATTAACCCTCCGTGAACACTACGTTTTCAGTCGTTTCATGAAATATATACCGCAGGAAGCCATAAACGCACTCTCACTAACTCTCTACCAGAGAACTGAAAAATAACATTTTGGGCATGCAGGTTTTCTCTCTCTGTGAGTGAGGTACGCAGATTTTTTTTTTACATCCATCACCACTGACTGACCCTTAAAGGGCGCAGGTCTTCCGCGATTGCTGTAAAATGTGTGTGTGTGTGGGGGGGGGGGGGGGGGGGGGGGGGGGAGTATTCAGTTTTCGACCGACAAAGACATAAAAAAAAAAGACACTGCCTTTATTTTGGGCTTTTCGAGGCACTATCTATCTCTAGGTCCTCGACGACGAATCGCGTCTCTCACTGGCTAGAACACTGAGAGCGCACGTGTCCACCCCCCTCCACTCCCCCCCCCCCATTACTGCCCCACAGGACGGTCCGTGTCTGGACACAACGGCCCCATTGAGCTCCGAGCCCAGACCTTTAGATTTGCAGAAGGGGGGACGTGCCCTGTGGCCGCTGAAAACCCGGACACTGAACTCTGCAACATCAATGTACAAAGACTCGGATTCCCGCACCCCACCTCCCACCTCTCTCTGATGACCCGACATTAAAAGTGTGACGCAGTCACCGGCCCTTTCCTGCTCCAAGAGATTCTACCCCAGGGCCGGCGTTGTACACAACAGCACAGACCTGCAAATCACTCGCGTTTCACATCTCTGGCTGCATGTGGGGGGGGGGGGGGGGGGGGGGGGCGTGTTGGGCAGGGGGGAGTTTGGTTTTCCAACAATCGCACTGGCATATGATATTAAAAGACGTAATACGACAAACAGGGCGCATCAGAAGGGCAACAGGGGAGTGAAAAGGGAGGCGAATGCGGATTGGTAGGGGAATTTAGCGGGGGGAAAAGTAAAACACAATATTTAACAAGATAAACAACATTTTTGCAAGACTTTTAAAACAGAGAGGGCCAGAGCGTGTGCGCGTGTTTGTCGGCATGTTTGGAACTCTGAAGACCACGTCTACAGTACTCGCTAGCGCTGCTGACCATATCTGCAGTACTCTGTACTTCTGAAAGCTACATCTGCAGTACTCTCCAGCTCTGAAGACCACATCTGCAGTCCTCTCTAGCTCCTATGGCTAAATCTGCAGTACTCACTAGCTCTGATGGCCACATCTGCAGTGCTTTCTACTTCTGAAAGCCAAATTTACAGTACGTTCAAGCTCTGAAGACCACATCTACAGTACTTTACAGCTCTGAGGCCACATCTGCTAGAGAGTATTTATTTATTTATTTATTTATTTATGCATTTTTACATAGCGCGGACTTTACCCGAAGGTGTCAGAGCGCTTCACATAAGGAACAGAAATGAAACATAATGAGAAACATTACAAAAGAACAGATTTCAAACGCATACGTTACAGTACATAAGGTAATAGTGACATGTGTGAGCAAACAAAATACATGAGGTAGTAAAAATTGTGAGCAGTCAAAAATACATGAGGTAGTAAAGGTAATAGTGACAATTGTGAGCAAACAAAATACATGAGGTAGTAAAAATTGTGAGCAGTCAAAAATACATGAGGTAGTAAAGGTAATAGTGACAATTGTGAGCAAACAAAATACATGAGGTAGTAAAAATTGTGCGCATCCAAAAATACATGAGGTAGTAAGTAGTGCACAGGAGGAAAAAGTGACAAGTGTGCAGTTACAAGAGAAGACAAAGTATCATTTGGGGTATAATACTGCAAAAGGTGCTAGACACTCCGGCACAAGAACAAGTGTTATGTAGGCAGAGGTGGCACTTGTGCCAGTATCAAAGGTAAAAACATGTGAAAGGTCGCAAATCGTGTGTTACAAGGGCAAAGTGGTGTGTGCATGTTACAAAAGGGCACAAAACACAGGTACATGGAAAATACTCCAAAGAGGCAGACACTCCAACCCCAGGGATACACTGGGAAGGCACTTCCATGGTCGTGGAAATTATCAGTAGTGGGAAGCCTTCCTCTAAATAACAAGAGGACGTGAATTACTTTTGGAGGTGTCTCTGGAGGAGGAGAACTTTGAGGTCCCTTTTGAAGGCTTGGGAGGAGGCGGTGGTCCGGAGCGGAGGTGGAAGGGAGTTCCAGATTCTCACTGCGTTGCCTGAAAAGGATTGGGCCATTGTTCTCTCCTTCTTGAAAGTGGGAGGTTCAAGTAGTAGATTCTCCGCATTGCGTGAAGGTCTAGAGCCTCCAGAGAGTTTCAGTTTATTCGCCAGGTAGCGAGGAGAGGAGGAGTGCAAGGCTTTGTGGGTGATACAAGCGGTCTTGTAGATAGCTCTAGCCTCGAAGGGAAGCCAGCGGAGGGTGGATAACATTGGTGTGATGTGATCGCTTCTTTTGGCCCCATAAATGAAGCGAGCTGCAGAATGGAAAACAGACTTAAGTGGGGACAGGTGAGATTTGGGGAGGCCAGTAAGAAGAGAATTGCAGTAGTCAAGTCTGGAGAGGACCAGCGATTGCACCAGGGTGATGAGGTCCTGCTCCGGGAAGAAGCGTCGGATTCCCCAAAGAAGGCGCAGTTGGTAACGAGCAGATTTAGCAATAGAATTGATGTGGGGAGTTAGGTTGAGTTTTTTGTCTAAAATGACTCCAAGGGATTTGGCGCTGTCGACAATGCTGGGTTTATTGTTTAGTAGATTCATCTGATCCATCCATGATTGGACCGGGGAGGAGAGAGTGAGGTGGAGAAGAGGAGGAATTCAGTTTTGGAGGGATTCAGAATCAGTTGATGAGTCGACATCCAGTTTTGGATGGAGTCCAGAGTAGAGCTTAGGAAGGAGAGATCATGAGTGGAGGCAACCTTGAGGTAGAGTTGAGTATCGTCTGCATAGAGATGATAGTGAATCCCGGATTTGCTTAGGAGGTTTCCCAGTGGTTCTAAGTAGAGATTGAACAATGTGGGTGCAAGTATAGAACCTTGAGGAACACCCTGACCTACCGCCACAGGAGAAGAAAGACTGTTCGCTATTTTGATCATTTGGGATCTGTCAGAGAGGAAGGATGCAAACCATTTAAGCACAGTGCCCTCCATGCCCATTCTCTGTTGAAGGATATTGAGGAGGGTTTTGTGATTGACAGTGTCAAAGGCTGCGGAGAGGTCAAGGAGAATTAGAAGACAGGACCCCGCCGAATCGAGTATCCTCAGTGCGTCATCAACCACTTGCAGTAGGGCTGTTTCAGTGCTGCAGTTTTGGATGAAGCCAGACTGGCAATTGTCAAGAAGATCATTGTCCTTGATATGACGAGAGAGTTGTTTTGCTACACATCTTTCTGTGATCTTCGCAAGGAAGGGAAGGTTAGTGATTGGGCGGAAGTTGTTGAGGTCCTTCGCATCAGCAGTGGGCTTTTTAAGCAGAGGGGTGACCTGCCCAGTTTTGAAGGAGACAGGAAAGGAGCCTTGCCAGAGGGAGAGGTTGATCAGAGTGGTCCAATAGGAAAGGGAATGGGTATAGAAGTCCAAGGCAATGGCACTGGGGATAGGGTCAAGAGAAAGGTTGGAGGGCTTTGTTTCGCGTATGCACTTGAGAAGGGCATCTTCAGAGATGGGTCAAAGCTCTGCCAAATGGCTAAGGATTTGTGCTCCTCTGGAGGTGTAGGATGAGCGACCTGATCCACAAGTGATTTCACTTTTTCATCGAAGAAAATAGCGAAGTCCGCTGCTCTTTTAGTAGAATCCTCCACCTCGGAGAATGGGGGAGAGCAGCTCGGAATCATGATGAGATCGAATAGTTTTTTGGGTCTATTTTTGGCGGAGTCAAGGAGGGTTTTGAAGTGCGCCGCTTTCTCAAGGAAGATATGCTTGTGGTACTTGGATCTTGCTGTGCGAAGTATGGCTAAATTGTCTGTGGAGGGCACTTGTCTCCATTGCTTCTCCAGAAATCTTAGCTGCTTCCTTTCCTCATAAAGGGAATTGTTGAACCAAGGTGCTGAGGGAGTGGGCCTTATCCTTTTGCTTTTGAGTGGAGCGGCGTCATTAATTTCAGCTGCAAGCACTGTGAGGCATTGGGAGGTGAGATCGTCAACAGCTATGTTTGGGTCTAGCCTTGGAAGTGAAAGCAAAGCTGATTCACAGAGGGGGCCGACATCAATATTTTTGGCATCATGGAACCAGGAGATGGCCCTCTTGGGTTGGCCAAGAGTTATCGAGTGTGAGAGTTGAAGAGAGAATGGGATGAGGTGATGGTCAGACCAATCTACATGGATTGGGGTAGAGGTAGAAAGCATGCCTGCTTTAGAAATAACAAGAGTACTGCAGATGTGGTCGACAGACCTAGTGAGTACTGCAGACTTGCTCTTCAGAGCTAGACAGTACTTCAGACATGCTCTTCAGAGCTAGAAATTACTGCAGATGTGGTTGTCAGAGCTAGAGAGTACTGCAGACATGCTCTTCAGTGCTAGGCAGTTCTGCAGATGCAGAAATAGAAAGTACTGTAGATGTGGCCTTCAGAAGTCGAAAGTACTGGAGAAGTGGTCATCAGAGCTAGAGAGTACTGCAGATATGATGTTCAGAGCTAGTGAGTCCCGCAGATGTGGCCTCAGGGCTAGTGAGTACTGCAGATGTGGCCTCAGAGCTTATGAGTACCGCAGATGTGGCCTCACAGCTAGCAAGGACTGCAGATGTGGCCTCATTTGTGGGAGAGTAATATTATGTTGCATGTACTGTACTTCTCATCATTCAAACTTCTGTCTGCTGTCTTGTTGTTATTATGCGGTTTTGTAAAACTGAAAACAGTTCAGGTATGACCGTAAAAAATGAACAAAGAACTTCAGGTGGGGCCTTGAGAAATCAATTTACTATTTGAGGTGCGGCCACCAGCTTTCTTCTTACAGCCGGTGAGGCCTCCAGAAGTAAGCACTAGTGCGGGCGGCACCGGATTCTAAACACAGCCTCCAGAAGTGGGCAGAACACTGGTCTTCAGGTGTAGACAACGGAGTAGATATGCACTTCAGTTAGACACAAAACTTTAGAGGGGGCCTTTAAAATGATTCCAAGAGCCCTGGTGTGGTCACCAGAACTCTAGTTCTCGACTGCTCAAAGTAATTCATATTTCTCGATCAGTGCTTGGAATGGAAAAATAGAAGTGCAGGTACTCAGTCCGAGAGAACTTGCTTGCTTCTGAGAAGTGCCGGTTCTCTCCAATTAAAGGTATTACATTTCTGGTGAGAAGTGCCGGTACTCTCCCTCTCAAAATAAAAAAGTACTGGTACTCAGTACCGGACAGTACCAGGCCGTTAAAGCACTGTTCCCAATACTAATTCACCACTAATATGTTTTGTGTTTCAGAGTAGCGTGCTACTCACTTAAAAGCACCTCAACGCCTCATCAGGGGTAGTAAGCACTATATAAATACAATTACCTTACTTCTGCTCTTTCAGGGCCTTCTTTTGTGACCACAGCCGCACAATTGTGGAGTCAATTCTTCGGAGCAGTAGACAATCCCTTGAGTCAACTCTGCAATATTTCAATATTACCCACCGTGGCGGCGCAGCGGAGCCCTGGGTGCTCAGAGGTAGTTACTCCAGCAGCTCACAGCCCTGCAGGGGATGGAGTTATTAAATGTCATGGCCTCCCACTATAAATAGAACATATCTTCAGGACTCTGGACTCTGTACAGTGAAGAGAAATGACCCCCGAGGGGAGGGATTTCCTGGTCCCTTAGTGCCCTGGTGAGTGAGTTATTACTGCGCCTTGTACTCGAACAAACAGGAAATTCCTGAGCGCGAGCTGTCACCGCCGTGATGCTGCGCACGGAAAAATGAAAGAACAAGTCCGGGCAGACAGATAAGAGGGCCGGGGCTGCCCCAAAATCCTGTTTCTGGCACCTTCGCTCCCACCTGCTGCGCAGCAAATCGCAATTGGAGGCGTCATTTTTTAATAATTGTCGTCGTTTCCCTCCAGGCCATGAATGCGCCGCACCCCCTGTGCATATCATGTAACACTGAGCTCTGACTGCGAATAGATGCAGAATTTATCGTCTCACGACTTTGAGGTGGTGGCATAGAGCCATAATGACACTAATCGAAACCTGATCAATAAACACTTTATTGTGGGAACACACTGTGGTGATAGTTAATGAGGTGTGGCGTGTTCCCAGTAGGACCGCTCCAGAGCTGCTTTCACTGTGAACCTCCCCCCCCTTAAGAAATGGTTGCATCCAGTAAAATATACAGCCACCCTCTGCAGCTTGCTCCGCCCCACCCCCCCCAGCCACGCTTCCCAGGCATGAAACAAAACGTGGAGGGAGGGAGGGGTGTAAAAACAAGCACTTTAGTTCCTAGACTTCCCATGGGCTTGTAGTTTGAGATGGTGAATGTGCACATAGTTCAGAGCTGTACAAGGCGGCCAGCTGTCTGTGAGCTTTTTCTGCAGCAGTCTGCCCCTTAATATAAACTTAGAAACTACCATTAAACCTCCATAAAATGAAATTGTCCTGTTCTCTATTTTCAGGTGCCTCCTCCTTTCACAGTTGGCAGAATCAAGCTGGGTTTTCTAAGTCCCATATGTTGTGGAATGTTCACGGCTCCCATATGCACGTGTCTTAGGCCTGGCATCTGTTGGCGTGGTTTGGTTTCCCCTGTCTTTTTGCCCCTGACCTCCTGGTTTTAACTGTGTGCTGCTTTACATTTTTGCTGGTGTTAGGTCTCTGGGCCCTTTACCAGTGCTGGCCAGTGTTAAGGTGTATGTGCTCTATGTCTAAAATGTAATGGTATTTGGTTTCTCCATGACTGGCCTATTTGAGTTTATAGTAAGTTCCTAGTCTAGTGCACCGGGGGTGCCCAGCGCCTGCCAATCAATTGCTACTAGTGCCACTTGCCAGGCTCAAACCTTCCCTTTTAATACAGATACTTATATGTACCCCTACGGGACGCCCATGGCAGCCCCATGGACAGGGTGCAGTGTATTCAAAATGTTAGGCATGCACAGTTGTGTTTCACACGTCATGGTAGTGAAAAACTGCTAAATCAATGTTTCACTACAGCAAAGCCTATCTCTCCAATAGGATAGCATTGAAGCTGGCTGGTAACATCTTACAAGCGTGTCTTCCAATTGGGAGCTGATAGAATATTGCAGATTGGTGTCTCTGGACTCACAATTTAAAAATACATCTTTTTAGTAAAGATGATTTTTGAATGCAGGTCCAAAAATGACACTTTTAGAAAATGGGCATTCTCTTACTTTGACCATTCTGTGCCTCTGCGGGTCTCTGAATACACGTCTGGGTCAGGGTGGCAGTTGGGCTCTTGTGCATTGACACTAGATTGTCAAACAAAGGGCGCTGAAGTCTGACCTGCATATCCTGATACCCATCACCAGGGTGATGGGGCTTCCTGAGCTAGAGTGCTGAGAGTTGACACTTATCTCACGCTAAGAAGTCTCCACTTCCAGTAGTGTGTCTGGAGTCAGCGCAAGGAAGGGCAGGGTCTTTTGCACTACTAAGACTTTTGTTTTAAGTTTGTCTACTTTAAATGTGGAAATGGGTATAAGTACTGGACCTGTGGCACCATAATATTCAGAACACTTCTGGATTGAGGACATTGCACCATGAAGAAGAGCTGTGTTGTTGCCAGGAGGGGCTGACACTTTGCTCCTTGCTTTGCCGTGTTGGCCTGCTGCTTGCGGCTGCTGTCCTGGGAGTGAAAGAACTAGACTTTGCCTCCTACATCTTGCTTTCTAAGGTTCTCCAAGGGCGTGAGTTGAGCTTACCTTTTGTGGAAAGTCTCGGGGCCATCAAAGACGTCATCTATCAGCACCTGTGTTCCTCTGCTGAGAGCCCTACTTTGCCCTACTTTGCCAAAATGGTGCCAATTCCAGACCATAGGCCCTTGGAAGCGAGTACTGGTGTAATGAGAAATAAAATCACCGCATCAACCTCAAGCGTCGTTCGGACCAGCGCAACATTGCCAAAACTTGACGCAATGACTGTGGATTACAGTTGCGGCCGGCATGACTCATCGTTGACCGGGCGGGTACAGGGGGCCAGGGGGGTGCGAAATGCAAAAACAATATATAGGCACTTACTTTGCTGCCGGGTCTTTGAAAAGTCTCTCACTCTCTCTCTCTCGGACTCTCCTCCCTCTTCTCCTCCTTCTCTCTCACTCTCTCTTCTCTCTCACTCACTCTCCTCTGTCTCTCTCTCTCCCTCTCTCTCTCTCTCTCTCTCTCTCTCTCTCTCCCTCTCCCTCTCCCTCTCCCTCTCTCGCTTTGCCTGGTGCTTTGCAGGGTAAGATAGGTTTTGCTGGAAAGCGGAGTATCTCAGCTTTCTAGAGTTACCTCCCTTTTAGCAGAATTCTCTGTAAACACATAGAACGGGGTTGTTTTTAGTCTCTCTGTGCTCACAGAGAAACCAGGTAGCTGTTTCCTGGTTGCCAGTCCAGCAACTGACTTGTGTCAGCCAGGGGAGTGATTCAGTTAGGGGGCTTTGGAGGCTGGAATCAATACTTAATTTATCAACAGGAAATGCCTCCTAGACCATCAATCAAAACATCATTCAGAGGAAGAAACCCAAGTACTGTTTCTTCCAATGTCTGCGGTTTGACCTATAATTAGTTGATGCTTTCACCGGATATGTACACCTGAATAGATCACACTAAAATGAATATATTCATGGGATTCTGTATGGAATGAATCAACAGTCCTCTTAACTTGAGTTAGAGCTTTTTTATTGCCTTTGTTAAAAAATTGTCAAAGAAACATTTTACATATATTACTTACAATTATGAACAAATCAAAAAACGACAAACAATACATGACATTACTAGTTTACAAAATTGTGTCCTACATTGTCCAATTGTTGGGACATTTGCCACTTTAGTACACTAATCTGTAGTGCTAGACAGTACCAACTGGCCCTATGATGGTGGGGGGCGGAGCATTCGTTTGTGGCACGAGATGGTCCTGAAGTCCATCTCCTGTGATGCACTGCTTTATGTGCAGATACAACAATTAATGATAGCTCTTGGACCCATTGTAATAGCGCCGGCGCATTTCGCCCTTTGTGGTGGGCCTGTGATGTGCTTCAAGGAAGGTCTTCTTCAGGGCTGTAAGCTTTAGGGACACTTTGGATCAGCTTGTTCCTGTGTTCTTTTGAGGAATATATATGGTTTCACAAGGGCTTCTGTTTAATTGGGCGGTCCTTGGCGTTAGTTTTTGTGGAGGCCATCCAACTGTTCAACTCTGGGGTCCGGCTTGTTTGGTGCCTTCGACCTCCTCTGCAGGGAGTGTTCATTCGAGAGCGGGTCATTTCAGTGCGAATCCTCCATCTCGGCCTCTCTCTCCTTCGTTATCCTACTGCGTACTCCCCGGGTCAAATGACGTCACTGTGTTACTCTCATAATTGCATCAGTTGAAGGATGTCAACAACCCCCCCTTCACCGCCCATAGGGAAGAGCGTGGGAGTCTCATGCCTTACCCAGGGAGCTAGGGGGGCGCTAGGGAGAGGGGAGTGGGCACTGGGGCAGCACCCACTGTAGGTTGCTCAAGCACCGGGTGCTTAGGCGTGACCTTCACGTCCATAGTGCCTAGAAGTGAGGGCTTTAAACGTAGAGGTTCTTTCAACCTTTAGCTGTGCGGTAACGGCCCTGAAAATGAAGGGGTGCGAGATAGAGACTGTGCCATGTGCTTGAGCTAAAGAGCCACTCTACAACTACATGACACGCCTCACTTTCAAGGGACTGGCCATGCTTTGCACGCTCCTGTGACGTACAGATGACAAACTGCACCCCGTACCGCCTGAACTCCTCTCTGCATAAAAGCTGCCGGGTCCTTCGTAAAAGTGGGCGGATCTCACACCATCATCACATGTCGGCGCCAGGGAGTTCTCGCTTACCCCTGGAAATAGTCTCTGCCTCTGATTTGGGCCTTAAACCTTCATTTCAACTACAAGCGGTGATTAATATGCGTTTAGGGCGGAGGCTGCAACAAGGCGCGCTGTGGAACAGTCCAGTCTAGGCATGGGCGGATTTTGCGGATTCGCAATCCGCGAATTTGCGGATTTGCGGATTGCGAAAATCCGCAAAATCCGCGAATCCTCGCGGATTTTGCGGATTTTTTTTTGGGGTGTTCGCACGGGTTTCTGCAAGTTCGCGAGGGTTTTGTGCAATTTCGCAAATTGCGAACTTACTTGTCAGGTCGCCAGTTTTGCGAACTAGTTGTTTCTACGTGCCCAGCCTGTTTGCAAGCCTTTCTTCATCACTGCCACCCTCTGTCACCACTGGCACTCTCAACTTATCAACTTACTTGTGAAATCAAATTTCGAATACACACGTGCACACCACAATATGGAAATATCCAAAATAAGAATTGCTACATTTTTGGGAAACAGGAATTCAACATTGATCCAAGAGAGCCCACAGAGAGGCTTGTAGTTTCATGTACCACTGACTCAACCTGGGCACAAGGGGTGAAAGCAAGGAAAAATGGGTGCAGGCCTATGGCACAAAGCTCACTGCCTGCCTTCAAAATGGCCGCTTGACCCCCATCCACATGGCCAGGAGGACCATGCCTCAAAATGGCCCCACCCAACATAGCCAGCCCCCAACCCCTACACCAAAAAGTCAAAAAAGACAACACAAATCACCACAATCCAATGCCATCCATCAAGTTTCAGAAGGTTTATGCTGCCTGCTGGTGGTTTTCTGGTGCAGAATTGCACTTTTTGCAATTTAGCGAGTGCGAGATTGTTGCTTCACGACGCGAACGCGGCAAAATACCCGCTAAATCACCAAAACCACCCCAAAAGTCGGAAAACACACACAAAAATCACCACAAAGAAAATCAACTTATCAACTTATTTGTGAAATCAAATTTCGAATCCAAAAGTTATTACAAATGGCCCACCACCAACATAGCCAGCCCCCAACACCACCCCAAAAGTCGATTAACACACACAAAAATCACCACAAACAACATCAACTTATCAACTTACTTGTGAAATCAAATTTTGAATCCAAAAGGCCTCAAATCCAAATATCCAGCAGCATCCACAAAAAGTAATCCTTCCCAGTCAAGATCGAATTGAAAATGGCCAGGAAAGGAAACAGGAACAGGAAGTTGGAGACTGGGGCACTTCCTTCACCCCTCCCCAATGGGAGGAACTTGCTGGACAGGAACAGGAAGTTGGAGACTGGGCCACTTCCTTCCTTCACTCCTCCGCCATTTTTATTTTTTTTGTAATTTCGCAAGTGCGAGATTGTTGCTGCCCGCGCCGCGGGCCGCGAGCAGTGCGAACACAAGCAAAAAATCTGCAGCGCGCGGATTTTGCGGGAAATCCGCGAATCTCGCGGATTGCGGATTTACCGAAAATCCGCAAAATCCGCGAGCGGAACGGATTTTACGCCCATGCCTAGTCCAGTCTTGGGGATTGCTCAACCACCTTCCCAGAGTGAAACTCGGCTCTCAACAGTAGGTCCAAGGCGAGCCGTAACATACAGATCCCTTCTCTACGGCATCTACCAGTGCCCAAGGGCGTAGCTTTGGGAAGGGGGGGGCGGGGTCTTTGGAGTGATACACCCTCCTTATAATGTCTTTTCTGAGAGATAGTTGGTTATAGGTGCTTTCAGTCAGGCATGGTAAGGTGTCTGTTGGATTTCACAAGGAATTTTTTACACAAATACAGACAAAAAAACACACATTCTCTCCCTCTCGACTTTGAAAGTCTGCAAAAATGTTTTTACACTATATTGTGTTTTACCTTACTTAGTACCCCTACCAACCAGCATTTGTCTCCCTTTCATATGCCCCGCTAGGGTCGCTCCTGTGCAATGCTTGTTGTATAATGTATTTTAACTTTATATGCCAGCATAATTGTTGGAAAATCCAAAGCTCCCCCCTCCCCTTCTCCTCCCCTTTCTTACCACCAAGCTCTGCCCCTGTAAGTGCCATTAATAACACAGGCTCCCACGCATGCCAGAAGTTTTAGCAGGGCTCAAGGCAAACATTTCATGCAGGCCCAACACAGCAGGGGCACCTGTTCCTAAGTTAACTAAATAAATCCTTCAGCGTAGGAGAAAGCATGGAAGGCCCCGCATCAGGATACAACATCTAGAGGCTTAGCTGTTTCAGCTGGCTCGTCCGTAATAAGGAGGGAAGGCTTGCCACAAAACCTATACATATATTTTGTAACAGGAGTTTGACGACCTGTTCCAGTCCCCTTCAACCAGAAGCGAAAGTGGGCGTGGTTTGAGGGGCACGACAAGCCCATATTATTTTTTTATTTAATTAAAAACGTAACTTCAAAACCTCTGTTGTCCAATGGAAGCGCCGGTCGTTCACATCCCCCCGGTCTCCCACATCGCCTGGTGCTTTGCAGGGTAAGAGAGGTATTGCTGGAAAGCGGAGTTTCTCAGTTTCAGCGATACCTCCTCTTTTCCATAATTCCTCGCCAGCACAGATAAGGGGGCAGTTATTATTCTCTCTGCGCTCACAGGGAAACCAGGAAGCTGTTTCCTGGGTGCCAGTCCAGCAACTGACGTCACTGTGTTACATAATTGTATCAGTCGAAGGACTTCGCAACCCCTACCCCCCAGGGCAGAGTGGGAGAGCCTCCCGCTCAGACCCAGGGGGGTTGGGCCGGGGATGGGTAATGGTCAACGGAGCAGCACACACCACAAGTTGCTCCCGTGCCAGGTGCTTGGACGTCACCTTCACGTCCATAGCACCCGGCAGTGAGGGCTATGAAAGTAGAGGTTCTATCAACCTCTAGCTGTGCTTAAGCCACCCTGAAAATGAAGAGGAGCGATAAAGAGACTGTGCTATGTGCTTGGGCTGTAGAGCCGACTCTACAACTACATGACACGCCTCAGTTTCAAGAGAAGGGCCCTGGTTTGCATGCTACTCTGATGTACAGCTACGAACTGTAATGGAATGGGTGAATACGAGGTCAATGAATACCATGATATGTGAAGGCCCAACAACGGCAATACCAATAACTGCAATTTTAACATATGTCAGAATCTGTGCCCGCACAACAATCTCGAAACCGGCAATAACGTGGTCAATGTATGCCATAATGCATGCAAGCATAACAATGGTGTTACCAGTAGAAACAATGTCGATGTGCAACATGATCTAGGCATGCAGAACTATATCAATATCAGTAAAGAAAATGTCTATGTACGCCATGACAACTGTATGCAGGATGCTGAGAATGTCAATGAAAAGGTAATCAATAAATGCCATATTATTTTTAGAAGTTCTAATGAACTAGTATCATTGCTGTCGGATTCACCCAAGGTGACTTCCCTATCAACCCTGAGTCAAAGATACATGTTTAGACATGTCGTGCATCCCAAACCCAAGCCTAAGGAGTGACTGGGCACAAGAAGGGTCTCACTTAGCCCAAAGACAAATGCGCACCCTGGGAAAACCCTGACCGATCCCACAGATAGAAAGTTGCACCACAAAGAGGACAGACAAAATTAGCCCCAATGAAACACATTTGGCCAAACGGTACGCGCTCCACATAAATACCACTAGCTAGATGGCACATGTAGATAGGAACAATGGGCAATCAGGACACGACATACACACCACACGTAGTGATCGCGTGCTCCCCACACCAGTTATCTGGACACACACACCCTGGCCCACACTAGGTCTCTCCAATGTCGAGAGTCATCATCTGTGTCCTTAGCAGATGCCCAAACTTGTTAATTTTTGACTAAGATGCTTTTTCAAGAATGCAGAATTATACCTCACAAGATCTGTATATTATCAGCTGAAACTTTGTACGAGACACTTTCTGCAGACACTCTCTGTCGAGACTCTACTGGCAACTGCGTTGAATTAAACTTACTTGTTCCTGTTTTGCCAAAAGGGTATTGTCTTTTCATTTCTTGAAGGTAAATTCATATCTGAGCATCAACAGCACCCAATACTGCCCTGAGCTCTTGTCTGCTTAAAAGCTGCAGGATACTTGGTAAGAGTTTGCAGATCCCACACTCTCATAACATGTCGGCGCCAGACAGTTCTCTCTTACTGTTGTGAATATGGCTCTGCCTTTATCATGGTTTGGGCCTTATGTCTTCATTTCAACTACACGCGGTGATTAATATGTGTTTATGGGGGAGGCATCAGCAAGACATGTTGCAATAAGGAACCATTGACTCTTGGAGATTGCTCAACCACCTTCCCAGAGTGGAGTGTGGAGCCAGGGCTTGACCCTCAACAGTAGGTCTAAGTGAGCCGTAATAGCTTCCTTCTGTGCGGGTAGCTCCAGTGCTTAGGGGCGCAACTTCAGGGGGGTGCTTGGTAAAGCACCCCCCTGGTAAATAGTTGGGTATAGGTGCTTTCAGTTGGACATGGTGAGGTGTCTGACAGATTTCACCAGGAAGGTTTATATAAACACAGACAAAATAGCATACACACTTTCTCCCTCTCTGCTTTGAAAGTCTTCAAAAATGTTGGTTATTTTACAAAATATTGTGTTTTCTCTCACTTAGTAACCCTATCAATCCGCATTCGTCTACCTTTCTGCTGTCCCTTTAGGGCCTCTCATGTGTAATGCTTGTTGCATAATGTATTTTAACTTTATATGCCAGCGCGATTGTTGGAAAATCTAAAGCTCCAACCCAGTCTTCCTCCCGCAATCTTACTGACCAAGCTACGCCCCAGCCTGTGTCATTTAATAACACAGGCTCCCATGCATGCCAGAAGTTTTAGCAGGGATCAAGGCAAACATTTCATGCAGGCCCAACACAGCAGGGGCACCTGTTTCTAAGTTAAATAAATAAACCCTACAGCGGAGGAGAAAGCATGGAAACTCCCGCATCAGGATCCATCTAGAGGCCTGGCTGTTTTACCTGGCTCGTCCATAATGAACAGGGAAGGCTAGCTTCAAAACCTATACATTTTGTAACGAGCTCGAGGACCTGCTCCGGTCCAAACAAAAGCAAAGGTGCAGCACCAAACACAGACAAGGAAAAAAGATTTTTAAATCTGTGTCCACAAGTATAGTCTTCAAAGTTCTACTTTTTATTTTGATACATATTTAAAACATGATCAGGACGATCAAATAACAATACAGCTAATGCGTTTCGACCTTATAAAGGACTTCTTCAGGGCACAGTAAGTTTGTATATTTGAGCCATGTGATAGGCAGACCAATGAGTAAGAATAGTCAAAGTGTGTAGTGTACCTCTGTCAGCTTGTCTAATTTATAGGACAAGCAAGGAATTCATCGTAAATGTAGTCCAATGCGCTAAGCGGACCAAGGAATATAAATAGCCAAAATGTGTGGGTTACTTCTATCAGCTTGTCTATTTTATATAACAAGCAAGGATCTCCTCAGATGTAGAGCAAGAACAGTGCTCCAAGCAGCCGAAAAAATTAATGCCAACAATCATATCAAATTTACCCAAATGTTCAAATAAATTTGACTTAGCGTTAAGTAATTGCACTGTATCAAGATGAGACAAGAATATATATGGTCACTCCATAGTGGAATAGTCCATGGTCCAAAACCGAATTCAAAAGGAGCCCATGTGGTAGGCATAAGTGTCGTAATCAGCCAGATTCAGGTGATATCCTGATTCATAGCGTCCGCTCACCGTGGATAACAAAACTCGAGGACCTGCTCCAGTTTCCTTCAACCAGAAGTGAAAGTGGGTCTGGTTTGAGAGGAACAACATTCCTCTGCTCAGGGCAGATTTCAGGGCAGTGCGACTGGTGCAGCCGCACTGGGCGCCAATCTATGGAGGAGGGCGCTGTGACCTACAGGGGTACTGTGTTTAGCAATAGCTTATGATAAGAGAGATGAGGGGCACTTTTGCAGGTGGTAGGGAAGAGAATTAGAGGAGGTGGCCATTGGACCGGGGTGCCAAAAGTGATTGATGCACCAAGCACCACCAGCGCTAAAGCCGGCTCTTCCTCTGCTTTAACCCAAAAGAGAACTGATCTGGGACATTATTTGAGAATCCTCAGCTGCAGTGGAAGGCATGGGAAGTCTCCTGTGCTGGTATGCTGTGGGAGAAACAGACAGCTCAACAAGAAACAAGGCGTCCTGACAGGCTGCCTGCTGCTAACAGAAATGTAAATGTGCACAGCTGGTTAATCTGGAAATGTAAAGGCTGCTTGGAAGGCGGTGTTGGCTTTAATTAACAAAGTTCACTTGAACTTTCCTGATTGGCATGGATTCTTTTTGAGAGGTGATGCAAGGGTGTAATCTACTGACCTGTGAAGTGCATGCTTTTAATGAACAGTTATAAAAAAATATTTCTACTAGGTACACTCGAACTCTACTACTATGGAGTAGTATATTTTGGAATATAATCTATATTTTGCAAGTAGTTTTTCATATTAAAGCTAAATAATGCTCAGCATTTTGTGGCAGCTTTTCTCAAACTGTGTGTAAACGCAAGATTAAAATGGCTTACATACTCACAGTGCTGTCTGTAACAGGCTGAGACCTCACTGCTATAAAAATATACAAGTCATTATTCTCCAATGCACCAACGAGGATTACATTCTACGGCTATCTGGTTGCAGACATGTACACATGTGCAGTACCTTCATTAACCGATAAAGGTACCAATAGTGCATTTCCTACTGACTAGCGTAACTTTAATTTATTTTTCATTTAACCCCTCGCCTGCGGTCGGAATTCCGCTCCTGTGCGGCACATTCCGATCGTTGGCATGGTCGTGACGGCTCCCGGCCGTCATCTGCACATGAGCACTGTGTGCCATGACGGACGGGAGCAGTCACCAGCATGCAAGGGGTTCAAGTGTACGTTATTTAATACGCAGTTACCTGAAAGTGAAAGACCAAAAAATGAGTTGAAGAATATTTTGGTTTTAGCCACTCCTTTGACCCCGCCCCCATGCACACTTGCCCCTCCCCATTGAACTGGAGTCACAGTCCCCTTTCCTTTTTTTAATGACATCGCCTGCTGCCTTCAACAAACCTGCTACAGTCACTATCTTTAAATGTGCTCCAGTCCCTTTCATAAGACAAACTGTGATCCCCTTTCAACACACTCGCTCGATCCATCTCGATCAGACCCCCTGAGTCCACCAGGATAATAATAATAATAATAATAATAATAACAATAATACGGCATTTTATATAGCGCGAACAGCTACCTCAAGAGGAGGTGTCCCGGCGCTAGGAAGAACACCGTTAACCAAGAGGACTGAAGTGATGATGCCTAGCGCGGTTGGGTAAAGAGCCAGGTCTTTAGCAACCGCTTGAAGCAGATTTCAGAGGGGGCTTGCTGAATTGCTGGGGGCAGGGTGTTACACAGTGTCGCAATATTTGCCCTACAGACTCCCCAGCCGAGCCTTTTTCACTCGTGGGACGGCAAGCCGAACGCGGCAGTTAGAACGTAGCACACGGGCCTGGGAGTATCTCGGGAGCCGAGTTTTCAAGTACTTAGGGCAGGTGCCAAACAGAGATCTAAAGGCCAACGTGAGTGCCTTGAATTTGATTCTGCTGGCAACTGGTAACCAGTGAAGTGATCGAAGATACGGAGAGACTGAGTGCTTAAAAGGAATCCGCATTAACAGTCTCGCAGCCGCATTTTGGACCAGCTGAAGTTTTTGGATTAGGTATTTTGGTAAGCCCAGATAGAGGCCGTTGGCGTAATCCAGCCTAGATGTCACTGTATTGTGAAGAAGGTTGCCAGCAAGGGATTTATTTGGCGCTAAGAATTCAACAGTGTAGTACAGTCTATATTAATTAGACTTGGCAGCTGAATGAAACAGCAACTGTTCAACTTGTTATGAATCTGTTAACCCAAATCTATGGAAACTACCACACTAGCCCCATAGAACTACAATAATTAAAACAGATTCTGTGAAAATCTTGTGGTTTCAAACAGTAAATGAAATATTGAACACAAGAATGAAGGTGAAGCAACACGAGGAAAGTTTGTTCTTAGAAAAAATTATTTATATTCATCCAGAAATAAATCATCAAAGAAAATCAAGGGTGTACAGTTATTGACAAATGCATATGTTTCTTATGTAAATGGAGCTGATGAAACAATCCATAAATACAGAAGAAAACAATCCAGTCTAAGAAAAAATTAAATAAAATTGACTTCTTTAAAAGATGATGAATAGAAAGCCAAAAGTTGGAGAGGAGACTTGGATTGAATTGTCGACGTTTCGGTCTCAGTGGTGTAATCCAGAGACCATCATCAGGACAAGGAGATAATGCAATAAGGATGACCCCTTAGGGAAGCTTCAAGTCTGCCCTTTGATTATATCCAAAAATCCAGGTCAGCAAAAGATTTGACTCTTTATGTTGAAGGAACCTGTGGTGTGAGGCTCAGGATCCAAGATAGTTCGAGAGCGAGTAAATCACATGAAGCATCCACTCTGTATCCGCTCACTCCTCATTGGATACAGAGTGGATGCTCCGTGTGATTTACTCGCTCTCGAACTATCTTGGATCCTGAGACTCACACCACAGGTTCCTTCAACATAAAGAGTTAAATCTTTTGCTGACCTGGATTTTTGGATATAATCAAAGGGCAGACTTGAAGCTTCCCTAAGGGGTCATCCTTATTGCATTATCTCCTTGTCCTGATGATGGTCTCTGGATTACACCACTGAGACCGAAACGTCGACAATTCAATCCAAGTCTCCTCTCCAACTTTTGGCTTTCTATTCATCATCTTTTAAAGAAGTCAATTTTATTTAATTTTTTCTTAGACTGGATTGTTTTCTTCTGTATTTATGGATTGTTTCATCAGCTCCATTTACATAAGAAACACATGCATTTGTCAATAACTGTACACCCTTGATTTTCTTTGATGATTTATTTCTGGATGAATATAAATAATAATAATTTTTTCTAAGAACAAACTTTCCTCGTGTTGCTTCACCTTCATTCTTGTGTTCAATATTTCATTTACTGTTTGAAACCACAAGATTTTCACAGAATCTGTTTTAATTATTGTAGTTCTATGGGGCTAGTGTGGTAGTTTCCATAGATTTGGGTTAACAGATTCATAACAAGTTGAACAGTTGCTGTTTCATTCAGCTGCCAAGTCTAATAATTATAGACTGTACTACACTGTTGAATTCTTAGCGCCAAATAAATCCCTTGCTGGCAACCTTCTTCACAATACTTTGACTGCCCAAGCCCGCAAGGGTATATTGGGTTACCCACCGCTATTACTAGATGTCACTGTGGCATGGATTACTGTTTTTCGGCAACTCTCTGGTAGAAGTCTCAGAATCTTGCGGAGATTCCTCAGCTTACTCAAGCAGCAGCCGACTACTTGTTGGATGTGCGAGGTAAAGGTCATCCCACCGCACTCCCAGATTTTTTGCCGTTAGGCTGGGTGAGGGGGCTTGTCCCATCTGTGCTGGCCACCATAGCTCTGAGGGTGGAGGGAGGCCTATACTAAAAAAAGATCACTTCCGTTTTATTAGCGTTGAGCTTTGATTTATTCATATTCATCCAACAGGCCACATCTTGGAGACAGCCCTTGAAACTCGAGAAGGACTCCTCCGACTCCTCTGAATACGGAAATACCAATTGGGTGTCATCGGCGTATGAAATTGCCTTAACACCCCAATTGGCAATCAGCGTAAAGAGTGGAGCGAGGTAGATGTATAACAAGAGGAGCATTTCTTTATATACCACTTATGCAAATGCCTTCTAACACAAATATTACCAAACCACATAATTTCATCAGCACCAATCAAATAATGGTGAAAATTAACATGTTTATTAAGGACTAAGATTTTTGTACAAGTTTAGAGCCTTGAGGGACGCCACAACTGAGGTCTTTGGGTGTTGAAGATACAGTCCCCAACGGCACCTTCTCTGTTCTCTGGGACAGATGCGAATGTATCCACCCCAGTGCCTGGTCACGGATGCCTATCTCAGCCAGTCGCATCAAGAGTCTAGCATGATCAACCGTGTCGAAGGCGGCCGACAGGATAAGACCCACTCCAGTGTCTCTCCATCAGACTCGCTCCAGACCAATTCAGAAAACCCATTCCAGCGCCCCTCAACAGACCTGCTACAGTCCACATTGGTCAGACACGCTCATGTACACTACGATCAGACTTGCTCACGTCCCCTTCAACAGACGCGCTCCAGTCTCCTTCAACAAATACACTCTAGACCCATTCAACAGACCCCCTCCAGTCATTAGGCAACATATTCCATGTCGTGTTTACAACATGGGATGTTACAGGGCTGGTCACTACAGTGTGGTTACGTAGCAGGTAGGCTATTTTGACCTTTTTATAATAGGTAGTTTACCACACAGGTAAGTACTTTTTAACCTACATTATTTTAATCTTATTAAAAAAAGGTATTTAAAGGTTAAAAGATGGATGTGGGCTGCATCTTGGTACTTGTTGTCTTCCTCACAACAGGGGATGTTACAGGGCTGGTCACTACAGTGTGGTTACGTAGCAGGTAGGCTATTTTGACCTTTTTATAATAGGTAGTTTACCACACAGGTAAGTACTTTTTAACTTACATTATTTTAATCTTATTAAAAAAAGGTATTTGAAGGTTAAAAGATGGATGTGGGCTGCAACTTGGTACTTGTTGTCTTCCTCACAGATGATCATTAGTGGGTTCTGTAATGTCTGTAATAGCAAATCTTATTCCCAAGTGGGTTGAATAAAAGAAGGGAAACTGCACCAAAGCCATTACGTAGCTCCACAATACTGGGCTCTCACTTCTCTCAGCGCTCGTGCTTCAAGCGCTGCAGAACCGCGTTCTTGCTAATGTAGCTGTAAGGAGCCAGTGAACAAGGACTGAATTGTCTGAAATGCGCTTGGCTGTAAATAATGGATTTCAGTGGGGAGCTGTGGCCGCTGCCATCTGCAATAAATAAGGATTTCCCTCTCAACTTGTGGGGTCTTCACTAAAGGATATATTATATATATATATATATATATATATATATATATATATATATATATATATATATATATATATTCGGGATAGGATTCCAGTTATCTCAGTCTCACACTGAAAGCATCCAGGCACTCACGAGCAGAGTTTTTTTTCAAAGCTTATTTATTCAGCAATTCCATCTATATATATATATATCCCGACGTGTCCGCTCCTGCCCAGACAGGGTTGGTGCGAGTACCGGGTGCCGGAAACCCGGAAGTAGATCAGAGAAGTGTCTCCCGGTATTATTCGCCGAGAGGACAGAGGACAAAAAGACTCGCACTCCAGGATCCGTGTTCAGAATGTGTTTATTGGCGACACGTTGGCCATTTTACAGCTCAGCGTGGATAGCATTGTGCTATTCCTATGCTTTAAGACTTTGCTATAGAAACGGCAAAAGACTTTGCCCCTTTTTATTTCGGCGTGGATGGCACTGTGCTAATCCTACGCTTAAAGACTTTGATAGAAGAGCAGATATTTGAGGTGAGCTGATTTAGAGTGTCGCTGGTGTTGAGCGTGTTGTATACAGAAGCTGCCTTCCACCTAAACTTGAGCACTACTGTGTTCTGCTTCTTTTTTGGCATATATATATATATATATATATATCAAACAGTGCCAATGTTATTATCGACACAAAAGCACTATATATCTATATATATATCTATATATATCTATATATATATATCTATATATATATATATATAGATATAGATATATATAGATATATATATAGATATATTTAGATATATATAGATATATATATATAGTGCTTTTGTGTCGATAATAACATTGGCACTGTTTGACGTATCCCAAGGGAGCCTTTCTAAAAAGGTGCTACTTTAAGGGGGCGCTTTGTTCAGCAATAACTTAATATTTAAAAGCACCTGCCTCAGAGTTCCTTGTGGGTTTAGCTTTCAGGCAGCAATAAAAATGTCAAAATAACTCTTGTAATTAATGTTGCAGCTAGAGTGAGAAATCACAGTTATGTCTAGTGTCAGTTTTGACTCACCATAAAGTAGCAGAGAGGGTTGCTATGCCTGCTGCAAATATTTTCTGTGGATAGCTGAGTGGATTAGTAAAGCCTGCCTTTAGCAGCGCTTTAAAAAAAAATGGAATGTATTGGGGAGAGGGGCTATAGAGAGATGAGGGGCACTTTTGCCGGGTGATAGTGAGGGAATGCGAGGAGGAGGTCATGGGGGTGGGTGAGCATCAAAAAAAGATTGCTTCACCAGGCGGCACCAGCACTGAAGCTGGCCCTGGCATAGAGTACAGTGTTGCAGAGTGACATAGAGAAGAGTTGCATAATGTGGAGCTTTGCAGAGTAGATAGGAGGGGCCTAGACTGGAGTGGTGTAGAGTGACTAAAGTAGAGAGGCCCAGAGTAGAGTGCAGTGGGGTGGTGCAGAGGGCAGTGGAGAAGTGTAAAGTATGCGTGGTTAGTGCGCTGACATTGCAGGCCGCACATTTTCAATGGAAATGACCCTTGGATCTGCGCACCATGAGGCAGGCACCTAGAAACCATGAGGCAGGCACCTAGAAACCACGAGGCAGGCACCTAGAAACCTGGGAGGCAGGCGCCTAGAAACCATGAGACAGTTTTAATCATGTAACTCTCCGACTCACAAACAATAATGTGTGGCAGTGACATCACCTAGTGTATTGATTTTTTTTTATCACATTAAATTCTTTATTTCCAGCACACTTCAGAGTTAACAAAAATGTGCTTGTGCTCCTAATTATTATATATGGTGAAATAATTACCAAATTCATGTAAATTTTGTTCTGTGACTCGAAAGAAAACACTTTTCGCCCCTCAGGATTCAGCAAGATTTTCACAGAAATCTTTTTACTCTGAATAGGACGGAAGATAAGTGAACACCAAGCTTCCTGGAAAACAGGGCCTGACATTTGACCTCTCTCTGCGAATGCACAGTAAATGTGGCAAGATAGGAACTAGATTTACAGTAATGTTACAGAAAGGAGCACTCAGGGAAAAAACAAGGGGGGTTGGTGTGAAAAGACTTTGCTGCTTGGGAGGGATGAACTTACCCTGGACAGCCTCAAGCAAATGTAGCCAGCAAATAGAAAGCTAAAAAAACCACAAAGCCAGTGGTAAGCACCCGGCGGAGCGCATTCCCAGGGAGTCTTTCCGAATGTACCCAAGAGGTCTCTAGCAAACCAGACAGCTGAGCTGTCTGCTGGGCTTTGTCCTAAACATGTGTGTTCCAAGCACACATCTGTAATGTTTAAGAATGCAGAGGATGAAACATAAACCCGAGTTGCCTGCGGGGGATGAATCTTGGAACCAGCGGGCGAGCCAAGGGCTTCTCCCAGTGACTCACTCACCGGTGATGTAGCTGCCTTTTGGGAGCTGAGCTGGAGATGACCCACCCGACTCTGCCCGCGTCCAGCAACAGCCCTGGAACCGATGGACCCTCTTTTATTGGCTGTCGGACAAAGGGTTTGGGACCAAGGGTCGGTAAGGAAGGGGTCACATCCTCGCAAGCCAATAGGCGTATGTAGCGCTATATAAAATAATGAAATCAGACTAGCAGGCGCTTTAGCAAGGTATGGAAAGCGCTATACAAGAACTATAGAGTGTCCCATTGGCCTCAAAGCATTATACACGAGCGCCTGGCAGCCTTGCAAGGGACAGGAGGAGCTACAGCTCTCACAGATGTCTTCACTAAGACCCTGGGCGTCGGGCCACAACAGTGTGTTACTAGCTGAAAATAACACGAATCACAAACCTGCGCTGTGTCCACGCCTAGGACCAGGGAAGGGAGAGCCCCACACGCCAGCTGGCACGACCCCCGGAATCTGACGGGCATCAGCCGCCCGGAGGGAGCGGTCACCCCTCAGCCGGCTCCAACCGGGACTGCAACTGTTGAGAAAACATATAAAATCCCCTTTTAGTGGAAATATGTTTCTTTCTCTTTTAAAATCGGTATCAGCAGTAATGACCTCATTCCCAGTCGCGTTCCTCCCGGTATGCACACACCCAATCTTGGCAAAAAGGGATCTGCGTTAAACTCAGCTACCCAAGGTCACACGGGCGGCCACAGGGGGAAGCCGGGATCCAGGCAGACGAAGGATCTTTTTGATTACTTTGGCCGAAATGCTTTCTAACCCCTGTGATGAATCCACGCAAGCAAACGCTCTGCTAACCTCAAACATGTTTTAGTTTCCGTGGGGTTCGCAGCCGGTTGCTTTCGCTAATTATCTAGAAGTGTTAATTGAAATGCCCCAGGCTCTTTTTTTTCATTGAGTTTCTTGTTTTTTATTTAAAGAAAAGACGCAATGGCTGTGAATAGGGTAAAAAAATACATGTATGTATACATTGCAAAAGTAAAACGAAAGCACTCAATAACACATTTACTGTTATATTATTCTTTCAACAAATAGCACACCCGTCAGCAGAGTAGCGGCCACCCCTGACCAGTCCAGGCCACGCCCACCCACTCAGTAACTAATGACAAAGACTGAAGTCCAAACAGGAGGTCAGGCCTCACTCACCACCCCGGTTTAAACTTCGTTCTACTCAAATATAGGGAGGGAAAAGGGTGACAACCGAGTGTGTGTGTCCAGTACCCTCATCCTTGGAGGTCACTGACACCCCATGGCCATCTCAGTATCTGTGACTCACTGACACCCTATGCCATAGGGTGTCAGCGAGTCACAGATACTGAGATGTCCATAGGGTGTCAGTGAGTCACAGACAGTGAGATGTCCATAGGGCACTGCCCTATGGACATCTCACTGTCTGTGACTCACTGACACCCTATGGACATCTCAGTATCTGTGACTCACTGACACCCTATGGATATCTCAGTATCTATGACTCACTGACACCCCAGGGACATTTCAGTATCTGGGACTCACCTACACCCCATGGACATCTCAATATATGTGACTCACTAACGCCCCATGGACATCTGTGACTCACTGACACCACAGGGACATCTCATTATCTGTGACTCATTGACATCCCATGAACATCTCATTATCTGTGACTCACCGACACCCCATGTGGAAAATAAACTCGGTGAACATTATCGGCGCCATCTTGCCCCTTTCCAAGCCCATTCGTGCGCGTAAGCGGCAGCCATTTTGAGCACCATGGCCTCCCTGCCCCTCGCTGATAGCCAGCGCGTCTCTCTCTCTCTCTTAACCTCGCAAGCATTCCCCCGCACGCTGACAACCCCCGCTCTCTCATGCCTTGGGTCATAAACCCCTCTTCAGCGCAGCTTCACCACGGAATCCCATCCTGTTCCCAGCGCGACACCTCCCCTCATTCCTTTCATGGCCTCAAACCCTTTTGATGCAAACCCCCTTTTCCTGTGTCCCAGTTTGTCTTCCTTGTTCCCAGGCCGCCACCTGGCCCTGCGGATACTGTTTATTACCCCGTACAGTAGGAAGTTTCCCCTCCCCATCAAAAGACCCCCGAACCGATCAAAGCCCCCACCCCATGAGATCCGATCAACCCCATGCATTCCGTGAATCGGCGGAATGCCCTGCTGTGCGACAACCATCACCTGTTGTGACCGGGGTGGGGAATCCAACTGTAAATGTATGTGGGAACGGGTCTGAAGGGGAGATTCCGAGGATGTTCTTTCAAGTACTAAAGTATTGCGAGAATGTGTTATGTGCAATAAAGGTCATAAACCCTAGTATAAGAGGCCAGGCCTCAGAGATGTGGTTAGAGCACCTCGTGACGATACTTGCTGTCTGAATTGAAGTGTTCTCCTCCGGAGAGAATAAACTCCTCGTTTCCTGCCTTCCAGTCTCCAGCGCCTGCTTCTTCATTGATTAATATTGGTGGGTCATAGAGGCGATACCGCCGGGCAACATAAAAGGGTCTTTGGTTACCGGTTGTCTTTGGAAACCCTTTTTAACAATTGGCGTCCCAAACGTGGGGCCCATCAGCGACTCGTGGATCCAGTGGGAGAGGTCCTGACGACAGAGTGAACGACTGCAACGATCGGAAGGTACCCTGTCCGATAGACCCTCGTCTGACAGCCGATCATCCGAACTTCACTGGTTCCGAAGAGACCTCTCTCGAGTGATCTGCGGTCCTGACTGGGAACCATCAGGAGTGCCACGAGAAGTACGAAGAGAAGAGGACGATCGGGCGCTGGATTCGGAAGACGAGAAACTGTCCATGCGGTCCGGGTAAGGTCGTGTAAACACGACGAATTGCGAAAGTGATAGATAGTTGAAAGTTATTGATAATTGTTGAGAAAATACTAGTATTACTTTGTGTTAATTTATTGGAGATTCACTGTCTACAAACGGAGAAACAACAGGCTCTCCCTTTATAAACAGCGAAGGATAGGTACGCACCCGTCGGACCTATCTTTCTCCCCCACTGAACAATTGCCCCTTCTCCCCATTGATTAACTGTTATAGATTGTTTTCTGGAGATTCTCTGTCTGCAAACAGGGAAAATTAGGTCCCCTCTTTGCAGATAGTGAAAGGGTAGGTGACGCGAACTTTTGCGAGCCTACTTATTCTCCCCATTGACCATATTGATTTTTTATTTTTGACCTAACATTGATTGCTCAGAATTGGTTCATGAGGTATTCACTACGTGCAAACAACGTAGAATAGAAATATTCTGTCTAGTCTTTGCGCGCAGTGATAAGATAGGTAGTGCTGACTATTATCCCATTGTGATCCGTCATGCCTGTCTTCTCCCCACTGGTTAGTAGCCTGTTTTACCCGGACCGCTTATTAGAGATGAACCATCCGGCTCCGCTGGAAGGCACCCCTAATAAGGACATGTTCATGAAGCATGGATTAATCGCTATAGCCTACAGTGAACTATGGCATAAATATACGAAAAAGGATCGAGAAAGTCAGTGGCCACTGAGAGGATCCTTTGATCTTGACAAAATAGAAACGGTAGAAATAGCCCTTCGTAGGAATGAAACAACACCTATTATGCTCGATAGTCTCGGCATGTGGCGCAAAGAAGCCACACGACGAAGGGAAAGCGACGAATTTAGAAAAGATGAGGGGACACGACGGATAACCCTCCAAACGTCTAGTAGGCAAAGGGAAGGGCCAGCGATGGCACAGTCCCGAGGAGTAGACATGAAAAGCGAACGGTGTAAAGGGATGTGCCGACAAGCCAACCCCGGAACACAACGACCCGAAGGTAATCCCCCGACACTATGCACAGGACGAACAGATGTAAAACAAAACCAATGTGCTTTCTGTAAATGTCTTGGACACTGGAAAGCCCAATGTCCGACTTTGCAGAGCATAGGTAAGAATGGAGGGTCGACAGAAAGGACAGGCCGACAGAAAGGAAAAAGGCGTGAGATAAAAACCAATCAGACTAGTGCAGACAGGACCACCCCGTTTGATTATGCTCGGTGGCACAGATTTCGTCAGACCAATTTTAACGACATGTTAGAGTTCTGGGACTGATTGCTCTCTGTTGCTCCCCCACTCTGAAAAACAAACACAACTGCAGGTCAGTGTAAACAACCCCCCGTTAGAGAAAAGACTCAAGGAAGCCAAGCGTCTATTATATAACTTAGGATTTAATTACGGTAAAACACACAACCAACAGTAAATAGAATAACTAGTAGAACTCTCTAAAAAACAAACTTTACTAATAGGAAAAATACAAAACATATTATGCTCACTCCGGAAGTCTTCCAATGTAACAGTTTGATGGTCCCGCCCATCCGAAACACATAGCACGTGTGGGGCGGGGCCTGCCAGCAACCAGGGGCCAAAAAGAGATCGCTGGCGAGAAGGTACTGGAGACTCCACACAGCAGGCAATGAAATGGTCTTCCCATACTGCCCTTCCAGGGATGGCGTCCCCCGGACCGCGAGTAGGGAGGGGGCGGATGAAAATGACCCCCTCCCTTGTATCTCCTGGTCCGGCCATCACGAATTCCTCCATCGAACGGATGCAGGGTGGGCAGGGAGGAAGGGGCGACGCGGACGAGCCTCTTCCACCTCCACAGGTAGGAGGCTTCCCTGCCCTGGCCCGACGCCGATGTCCTCCAGCCGGGCGACGGCCATATTTCCGCAACACAGGACACACAATGCCCGACTCGTATATTTTCTCAGTACAGGACATACAAGACCCGGCTGGTATACTTGCATAGTACAGGACATACAATGTCCGACGGGCATATTTACGGAGCACCGGATGTACAGTGGTCCCCCAAGAGTCGGAATCAGGGGTGTAGGGTGGTCATCATGTGCGCCCCTGATTCCAAGGGACGGTGTAGGATGCGCCGGGAGAGGGAGACAGCACGGGTGAGCCTCCCTCACCTCCCCAGACGAAGGCTCCACTGCTGCACCCTGGCGCCCCGAACCAAAATGTCCTGCTCCAGCAGCATGATGCTCTATCTTTCGCCATCACAAGAAGTTTCTTCCACTCCTGATGGAGACGGCAAAGGTGGCTGCCACAGGGTCTCAAAATGGCGTCTGGGCCCTCGAAAGGCGGGTCTAGGCCGCTGGAGTAACTTTGTCCGAAATTGCAACTCGGGCACTTGCCCACCTGGGCGCAAGCCCCCACCATCGACAAACATCCCCTCGACTTTGAAGATTCTACCAAAGTCCCAAGAGCCCTCGGCCCCTTCAGGCTTCCGGTGAGGAACAGTTGCATTGATCTCAAATGAAATAACCACGGCACAGCAACAAGATGGCGGTGCTCTCGTGTCTGCATCAGCTTCCGTCTGAACCACCCAGGAACATTATGGGCTAACGAACTCGAGCAAGTTCCGGCTGAACATCAACATGACCCGGTAAGAGAGACTCTACCCCCTCCCTCTCTTGATTGACGGTCCACACCACCAGCCCCTTTGTTAGCACAGTTTTCTTTTGGACTGCCGAAAGGGACTCTGGTCCAACCGCCAATTGTCGGGGATATTTTGCCCCTGATGCTACTTCCGGACCAAACCGGCCTTGCCCAAAATGGCGCTGGTATCAATGGAAACTAACGGATGCCTCGTGGTGTTCCTTAGCTAATGAAACTTGATGTACTAAGATATATATATATATATGAACCATTGCGCACTCGATGTTAAAGGGAGGAGGGTTCACTTGGCGAACATTTAAGAAGGGTTCCGTAAAATGTTGATTTCAATGAACAATTTATTTTTGATATTTGTTGTAACTGATACATAACGTCGCTCATGATGCACACCCGCGGTTTACATCTAGGAAATGTGATTACGATGAGCTTGACTGTGTTTCCATTTATGAACTGAAATGCCCCTGATTCCTTCGTCACGCAATGAAATGTTTTTGGTTACTTGCAAATAATTAATTAGACCTTTTTTACATGTTCTTGTGCTACAAAATAACCCCCTACTGTATGTGCTTCCATCGACGACATGTCAGACCAAAATATGAGTTGCGCTCTCACATTTTACGTACTGAATAATTCTACAAATAAAGGTCTTAAAAAGCTATGGATAGGCATCGCATACTTTTGTAAATGCGGGTATCGGTGGGAGGGTTTTTCTGTGCGCAACTGTTCTGCTCTTTTTTTAAGGTTATCCGAGAAATGGTTGTTCGGCCCTGGGTTGATGGTCGAATCAAAGGTATGATACGCTGCCTCCAAGATATGCGACTAAGCTCAGGAACTGACGTATGAAGAAGGACCTCGACTTCTGAGAATGGGTAAAGTAAAACGGTGTGATTGATAAAATGTTATAAAGATATGGTGATCGAAGGTACTAAGGTACAGGGTTGAACGAAGAACTGATATGCCTTAGAACATCACAGCTTTGGGAATGATTTAGGGATCCCGATGGCCGGATACATCTACAAAACCGGGTACCTCACGCTAGGCACCTCTGATTCCTCTTTTTAGCGTTTTCACTACACACGATCCTTAATACCATCCTCGAACCTCCCCATGAACCACCTATCACATTGCCGGCCCCCATGACTTTAGGAAACCAGAACCCTAAGGGATTATATCCCGAAGAGATAAGAACGAGTATGTGGTAAGTAAAGAACTTTCGTGCCCATACATTTGATGTGTTCGAATGTTGTCCCCCTACCTCCCCCTTTTTCCCCCCCCTTTTTTCCTCTGCAGGTCACATTAGAATCCCGATTAGAGTATCATAAGGGATCTGGAACCACGTCACGCCCGATGCATGAAAACGGACTACCGCTGCAAGACGACACAAAAAGGACGCCCTACCCAATGCACGACCTTTTTGTACTAGATCTAATGCTTTTCTGTCCCAAAACTGCATGCTTTTTTACATCCTAACACAGACCCGAAACGTCTAACGTTGGGTAACGCACTGAATAGCCCAAACAATACACGGTCATTCTCTATGTCCCATGTGTACTGTTTTGCCTATTGTCTCTCTCTCTCTCTCTTTCTCTCTTTCTCTCTCTCTCTCTCTCTCTCTCTCTCTCTCTCACTCTTTCACCCCTCCACACTTTCCCTCTTCCTAGCGACTGGCACCTAATTGGCGAACCTGGTGCACCTCCTGATTGGCCCCAAATACCACAAGTATTTGCACAAATTTGTCCTAAATAAAATTGTATCGGTACCACGTTACTACCTCTCCTTTTCTAATAAAATATGGATGAAATTTAAATTGGCCGATAGGAAAGGGACAGGTAAGACGACTAAGGTTCCCTAAATTTGACCCACTCTCAGGGAACTATTTGTCAGTGGCTTCTATGATAAAATGTGTCTGTGGTAATGCGGCCATCCCCATTGAAAATTGTCTCCGTACCCCAAGCTGTAAGAAATGATCAAGACACCCCCATCTACCCAAAATGCCCCCAGTTTGGTATCAGCTGCCCTGAACGAGAACTTGAAAAACGCCCCTTGCTCTCCTAATCGTTTTCCATAAGATCCCACCTTCCCCGAGGATAAGTTTAATAATTATCGCAAACCACCCCCCCCGAGTTTTTGTAGTAACCAGGTTGCGAGGATTTATATAGAAAGTTAGAAAGATGTATGCAAAGTTAAAAATTAGATCGAAAATCGAAAGACCTTGTTACTGTAAGCCTTGCTGAAAATAAGATGTTTTGATGTAATGAAGACTTGTTTAGCCTATGTTCTTCCCTCAGAAGGATGCCTATCAGACTATGGTGAATAGCACATTGCACTTTTTGTAAAATACAAGGCCCTGAAGACCAGCCTAGCCTTGCAAGACTCGTACTAGGGAAATGGGTCTCTGCCAGAAGAACTGACATCTACTATAATAGACATATGACAAATGAACATAATAATCATCAAAGCGTCAAAGAATTAGCCAACAAAAGGAAGTTGTAAGGAATCCAGCAAATCCATCATCAATTGTTTATACGTAAGCCGCAAAAATCTCGAATGTAGCGAGTGCTTACCCCTGTTGCTTGGTGTTGGGAGAGAAAATAGATTTATGTAATTACCTTTTTCTGCAAAATCTCTAAAGACTGTCTTTTCAACACTCATTTAAGGGTATCACTGTCGGAGGGGAAAGAGACCGGATGTGGGAGCACGCGGCCTGACTGCGGATTGTGGAACATCAGCGACGGAGGCCGAGGCGAGACCACAGCAGTAAGGAGTCGCAGGACGGGGCACTGTTTCAAACAAAGCTAAGGAAAGGGCTGACCTGAAGCCCCTGCTCCATGATCAACGTGTGCCAAAAAGTCCCCGCTCTCTGAACATGGTTACGGACCCGCCTGTCGCAAACCCTCCGTCCCCCTGATCTGCTCCCGACTTGGCCTTGCTCCATCCCCTCCTCCTCCGACCTACCATAAGGACTGTTCACACCCGCACCTTTCCACCCGAACTCCCAAGTTCCTCCAAATCCTACTGAACTACCCAGAGAAGAGTACTCCCTGCGTCAGAAGGGAGGGAGCTCCGACTAAGTAGACCACGAACTATGTTAACTCCCAGAACGGTGACCTACAACTCCACCAAGGGTCGCCCCCAAAGAAAAGATAAACAAAGTCTGTGGTTCTGCCCGCTACCAAGCACCTTGAAGATGATGGAAGCAACAGGAAATGCCCACCACAGAGACTCAAGAAACGAACAGATCTCACAATTCTGGAACAATTGCACTTTCCATTGCAAAATCTATGCTCTGCATTACGGAAGAAGATGCACCTGCTCCAAAACCGTAACGCATTCCTCCTACGAGGTCTGACGAAAACCAAACAGAATGCACCCCTACCCGCAGACCCCCAACGACTCAATCCACATGAACATTTCTGTTGATAGGTAATCCAGGTGCTCAACAGTGCCGACAGAAGACGACAAAGGACAACGAGAACTCTGATATATTTTTTACTGTATCTCATTTCTCTCCCAACCACCATTGGACTGACTATGCACCCGTCGTATACAAAAAGGACTTACTTATATGATAACTTACCAGTTCTTATTCTATGATCTGTACCCAACGCCCTCGCTACATAATTCTAGTCTGATATTGCATTACGATGACTTTTTCTGCAACCAACTTAATGACGAACCCGCCTACTAAATGATGAGATTTTTCAATATGATGTTTTTAATGTGATGTTTATGTACAGTTCTTTCGCCTAAGTCTCCTCTCCCTTACTTATGATCGCTGCATATAGGTGTAGATAGGAAATAGGCCAGCAAGATGTCTTGGAAATGTTAAAGGGAGGACTGTGGAAAATAAACTCGGTGAACATTATCGGCGCCATCTTGCCCCTTTCCAAGCCCATTCGTGCGCGTAAGCGGCAGCCATTTTGAGCACCATGGCCTCCCTGCCCCTCGCTGATAGCCAGCGCGTCTCTCTCTCTCTCTTAACCTCGCAAGCATTCCCCCGCACGCTGACAACCCCCGCTCTCTCATGCCTTGGGTCATAAACCCCTCTTCAGCGCAGCTTCACCACGGAATCCCATCCTGTTCCCAGCGCGACACCTCCCCTCATTCCTTTCATGGCCTCAAACCCTTTTGATGCAAACCCCCTTTTCCTGTGTCCCCGTTTGTCTTCCTTGTTCCCAGGCCGCCACCTGGCCCTGCGGATACTGTTTATTACCCCGTACAGTAGGAAGTTTCCCCTCCCCATCAAAAGACCCCCGAACCGATCAAAGCCCCCACCCCATGAGATCCGATCAACCCCATGCATTCCGTGAATCGGCGGAATGCCCTGCTGTGCGACAACCATCACCTGTTGTGACCGGGGTGGGGAATCCAACTGTAAATGTATGTGGGAACGGGTCTGAAGGGGAGATTCCGAGGATGTTCTTTCAAGTACTAAAGTATTGCGAGAATGTGTTATGTGCAATAAAGGTCATAAACCCTAGTATAAGAGGCCAGGCCTCAGAGATGTGGTTAGAGCACCTCGTGACGATACTTGCTGTCTGAATTGAAGTGTTCTCCTCCGGAGAGAATAAAATCCTCGTTTCCTGCCTTCCAGTCTCCAGCGCCTGCTTCTTCATTGATTAATATTGGTGGGTCATAGAGGCGATACCGCCGGGCAACATAAAAGGGTCTTTGGTTACCGGTTGTCTTTGGAAACCCTTTTTAACACCCAGGGACATCTCATCATCTGTGACTCATTGACATCCCATAAACATCTCATTATCTGTGACTCACTGACACCCCTGGGACATCTCATTATCTGTGACTCATTGACATCCCATGAACATCTCATTATCTGTGACTCACCGACACCCCAGGGACATCTCATTATCTGTGACTCATTGACATCCCATAAACATCTCATTATCTGTGACTCACTGACACCCCTGGGACATCTCATTATCTGTGACTCACTGACACTCCATGGACATCTCATTATCTGTGACTCACTGGCACCCTATGGACATCTCATTATCTGTGACTCACTGACATCCCATGTACATCTCATTATCTGTGACTCACTGACACCCTATGGACATCTCATTATCTGTGACTCACTGACACCCCATGGACATCTCATTATCTGTGACTCGTTGACACCCCGTGGACATCTCATTATCTGTGACTCACTGGCACCCTATGGACATCTCATTATCTGTGACTCACTGATATCCCATGTACATCTCATTATCTGTGACTGGTTGACACCCCGTGGACATCTCATTATCTGTGACTCACTGGCACCCTATGGACATCTCATTATCTGTGACTCACTGACACCCCATGGACATCTCACTCTCCGCAGTGCCTTTGTAGTGGCTTAAAGCGATACACAAATGCTATCCGTTCGATTTTGCATACAATGAATCTGAAGGAACCTCATTTACATGTAGGCTGAAATCTGGCACGGGTAAAGCCATGCTCGACCTGTGCGGACCCTCGAGGAGTTGGAAGGGTGACACAGATCCCAGCGTGGGACAGAAGCAGGTTAGACATTACATTGCGGGGTTCCCCAGGGCTCGTCGCTGAGCCCAACCCTTTTTAATGTTTACATGTCCCCCCCCTGAAGAGGATCGTCACCGCGTCAGGGATTAAACTACTTACCTACGCAGATGACACCCAGATGGTAGTATCTCTCAGTCAGCAAAACCATCCCTCCCCTGACCTCTACACCCGTCTTGGAGAAATAACTAAATGGATGGATAGATCCCATCTGAAGCTAAACAGTGGAAAGACGGAGATTATGATCCTGGGCAATCAATCCCACTACCGCCCGGAGTCCCTTTGGCCCCCATGTATGGGACCTCCTCCAACTCCTAAGAGTGAAATTAAGAGCTTGGGGATCTGGTTGGATGAAGGTCTTACCTTCTCCTCCCAAGCCCGGAAAACAGCGGGTACCTGCTACGGTCTCCTACGGACCTCTAGAAAAATATTACCACTGCTGCCTCCACAATCCCAAAAACTCCTGATCCAAGGTCTAATATTGTCTCGCTTGGACTATGGAAACGCCTTGTACCTCGGAGTCGCTAAAAACTCCAGGTCGTGCAAAACACGGCGACCCGCCTCCTTACGGGCACGCACAGCCATTGCTCAGCCAAACCCTCCCTTAAAGCCCTCTATTGGCTCCTATTCAACAAAGAGTGCATTTTAAGGCCTTATGTACCACACACAAAATTTGGCACAAAAAAGTCCCTCCTATCTTGAAGGATCTTATCACTCCCCACACATCCAACAGAGTCCTCCGATCATCTCACCTTCACCTCACTTCAGTACCCAGGATCAAGAGAGCCCGCTCCGGTGGCCGTCTTTTTTCCTATAATGCCTTCAAATTGTGGAACTCTCTTCCACTGGATATTCGGGCTCAACCGAACCTGCTTTCTTTTCGTAAACTTCTTAAGACATGGCTGTTTCCCTAACTCACTTCCCCTCACTCACTTCTTTCACTAGCGCTGGGACGCTTTACGGGCAGCCATGCGCTTTACAAATCAGTAAACATTAAACATTAGAAAGGGACCGGTCCACCCTCGACCAAGGTTGACGCATCTCCGTGGCCACGCCCCTTCTCCCCACCTCCCTGCCTACAGGCTTGTCCCGCCTCAAACGCGCAAGACTTACTTTGGCCTGGTGATTTCAGTGTCCTAAGCTCAGGAACATTACTGCCGGCAGCTCAGACTCACGCGTGACGATCCAGGCCTAGGAGTGACACGTCGGCCAGTCTGCGCTATTGCACTAACAGAGCCCAGCATTCTGGAAACACGGTTCCGCCCTCCTAAGCCCAAGCATGTAAACTGCAGTGGGATGAAACAAAGGGCTGTATAAATGTGTCATACAGGTCAGCTAAGGATGTAAACTGCAGTGGGATGGGACAGGGGACTGACTAAAGGTTTCACACACGGCAGCTTAGCATGCAAACTGCAGTGGGATTAAACAGAGAATCGCAAAAGGCGTAATGTATGGCCTCTAAGCATGTAAACTGCGGTGGGTTGAAACTAAAGGTGTCACGCAAGGCAGCTAAACAAGTAAACTGCAGTGTCGTGATACAGAGGACTGGCTAAAGGCATCACGCAGCTCAGCTAGGCATGTAAACTGCGGTAGGATGAAACAGAGGGATGGCTAAATATGTGACACATGGCAGCAGAGCATGTAAATTGCGGTGGAATGAAACTGAAGGTGTCCTGCACGGCCGCTAAGCATGTAAACTAAGGTGGGATGAAACAGAGGGATGGCTAAATGTGTCACGCAGGGAAGCAGAGCATGTAAATTTCGGCGGAATAAAACTGAAGGTGTCACGCACGGCAGCTAAGCATGTAAACCGCGGAGAGATGAAACAGTGGACTGGCTAAAGGTGTCCTACACGGCCGCTAAACATGTAAACCGCGGTGAGAATAGAAATGAAAAAGTGGACTGGCTAAAGGTGTCCTACACGGCCGCTAAACATGTAAACCGCGGTGAGAATAGAGATGAAAAAGTGGACTGGCTAAAGGTGTCCTACACGGCCGCTAAACATGTAAACCGCGGTGAGAATAGAGATGAAAAAGTGGACTGGCTAAAGGTGTCCTGCACGACCGCTAGGCATGTAAACCGCGTAGAGATGAAACAGAGGAATGGCTAAAGGTGTCCTACACGGCCACTAAACATGTAAACCGCGGTGAGAATAGAGATGAAAAAGTGGACTGGCTAAAGGTGTCCTGCACGGCCGCTAGGCATGTAAACCGCGTAGAGATGAAACAGTGGACTGGCTAAAGGTGTCCTACACGGCCGCTAAACATGTAAACCGCGGTGAGAATAGAGATGAAAAAGTGGACTGGCTAAAGGTGTCCTGCACGGCCGCTAGGCATGTAAACCGCGTAGAGATGAAACAGAGGAATGGCTAAAGGTGTCCTACATGGCCGCTAGGCATGTAAACCGCGGAGAGAATAGAGATGAAACAGAATGCTGGCTAAAGGTGTCCTACATGGCTGCTAAGCATGTAAACCGTGGAGGAATGAAACAGAGGAATGGCTAAAGGTGTCCTACATGGCCGCTAGGCACGTAAACCGCGGAGAGAATAGAGATGAAACAGAAGGCTGGCTAAAGGTGTCCTACATGGCTGCTAAGCATGTAAACCGTGGAGGAATGAAACAGAGGAATGGCTAAAGGTGTCCTACATGGCCGCTAGGCATGTAAACCGCGGAGAGAATAGAGATGAAACAGAAGGCTGGCTAAAGGTGTCCTACATGGCTGCTAAGCATGTAAACCGCGTAGAGATGAAACAGAGGGCTGGCTAAAGGTGTCCTACATGGCTGCTAAGCATGTAAACCGCGGAGAGAATAGAGATGAAACAGAAGGCTGGCTAAAGGGGTCATGCATGGCTGCTAAGCAAGTAAACCGTGGAGGAATGAAACAGAGGGCTGGCTAAAGGTGTCCTACATGGCCGCTAGGCATGTAAACCGCGGAGAGAATAGAGATGAAACAGAAGGCTGGCTAAAGGTGTCCTACATGGCTGCTAAGCATGTAAACCGCGGAGAGAATAGAGATGAAACAGAAGGCTGGCTAAAGGTGTCCTACATGGCTGCTAAGCATGTAAACCGCGGAGAGAATAGAGATGAAACAGAAGGCTGGCTAAAGGTGTCATGCATAGCTGCTAAGCATGTAAACCGTGGAGGAATGAAACAGAGGGCTGGCTAAAGGTGTCCTACATGGCCGCTAGGCATGTAAACCACGGAGAGAATAGAGATGAAACAGAAGGCTGGCTAAAGGTGTCCTACATGGCTGCTAAGCATGTAAACCGTGGAGGAATGAAACAGAGGGCTGGCTAAAGGTGTCCTACATGGCTGCTAAGCATGTAAACCGCGGAGAGAATAGAGATTAAACAGAAGGCTGGCTAAAGGTGTCATGCATGGCTGCTAAGCATGTAAACCGTGGAGGAATGAAACAGAGGACTGGCTAAAGGTGTCCTGCATGGCTGCTAAGCATGTAAACCGCGGAGAGAATAGAGATGAAACAAAAGGCTGGCTAAAGGTGTCCTACATGGCTGCTAAGCATGTAAACCGCGGAGAGAATAGAGATGAAACAGAAGGCTGGCTAAAGGTGTCCTACATGGCTGCTAGGCATGTAAACCGCGGAGAGAATAGAGATGAAACAGAAGGCTGGCTAAAGGTGTCCTACATGGCTGCTAAGCATGTAAACCGTGGAGGAATGAAACAGAGGAATGGCTAAAGGTGTCCTACATGGCTGCTAAGCATGTAAACCGTGGAGGAATGAAACAGAGGAATGGCTAAAGGTGTCCTACATGGCTGCTAAGCATGTAAACCGTGGAGGAATGAAACAGAGGAATGGCTAAAGGTGTCCTACATGGCTGCTAAGCATGTAAACCGTGGAGGAATGAAACAGAGGAATGGCTAAAGGTGTCATGCATGGCTGCTAAGCATGTAAACCGTGGAGGAATGAAACAGAGGAATGGCTAAAGGTCTCCTACATGGCCGCTAGGCATGTAAACCGCGGAGAGAATAGAGATGAAACAGAAGGCTGGCTAAAGGTGTCCTACATGGCTGCTAAGCATGTAAACCGTGGAGGAATGAAACAGAGGGCTGGCTAAAGGTGTCCTACATGGCTGCTAAGCATGTAAACCGCGGAGAGAATAGAGATGAAACAGAAGGCTGGCTAAAGGTGTCATGCATGGCTGCTAAGCATGTAAACCGTGGAGGAATGAAACAGAGGGCTGGCTAAAGGTGTCCTACATGGCTGCTAAGCATGTAAACCGCGGAGAGAATAGAGATGAAACAGAAGGCTGGCTAAAGGTGTCATGCATGGCTGCTAAGCATGTAAACCGTGGAGGAATGAAACAGAGGGCTGGCTAAAGGTGTCCTACATGGCTGCTAAGCATGTAAACCGCGGAGAGAATAGAGATGAAACAGAAGGCTGGCTAAAGGTGTCCTACATGGCTGCTAAGCATGTAAACCGCGGAGAGATGAAACAGAAGGCTGGCTAAAGGTGTCCTACATGGCTGCTAAGCATGTAAACCGTGGAGGAATGAAACAGAGGAATGGCTAAAGGTGTCCTACATGGCTGCTAAGCATGTAAACCGTGGAGGAATGAAACAGAGGAATGGCTAAAGGTGTCATGCATGGCTGCTAAGCATGTAAACCGTGGAGGAATGAAACAGAGGAATGGCTAAAGGTGTCCTACATGGCCGCTAGGCATGTAAACCGCGGAGAGAATAGAGATGAAACAGAAGGCTGGCTAAAGGTGTCCTACATGGCTGCTAAGCATGTAAACCGTGGAGGAATGAAACAGAGGGCTGGCTAAAGGTGTCCTACATGGCTGCTAAGCATGTAAACCGCGGAGAGAATAGAGATGAAACAGAAGGCTGGCTAAAGGTGTCCTACATGGCTGCTAAGCATGTAAACCGCGGAGAGAATAGAGATGAAACAGCAGGCTGGCTAAAGGTGTCCTACATGGCTGCTAAGCATGTAAACCGTGGAGGAATGAAACAGAGGGCTGGCTAAAGGTGTCCTACATGGCTGCTAAGCATGTAAACCGTGGAGGAATGAAACAGAGGGCTGGCTAAAGGTGTCCTACATGGCTGCTAAGCATGTAAACCGCGGAGAGAATAGAGATGAAACAGAAGGCTGGCTAAAGGTGTCCTACATGGCTGCTAAGCATGTAAACCGTGGAGAGAATAGAGATGAAACAGAAGGCTGGCTAAAGGTGTCCTACATGGCTGCTAAGCATGTAAACCGTGGAGGAATGAAACAGAGGGCTGGCTAAAGGTGTCCTACATGGCTGCCAAGCATGTAAACCGCGGAGAGAATAGAGATGAAACAGAAGGCTGGCTAAAGGTGTCCTACATGGCTGCTAAGCATGTAAACCGCGGAGAGAATAGAGATGAAACAGAAGGCTGGCTAAAGGTGTCATGCATGGCTGCTAAGCATGTAAACCGTGGAGGAATGAAACAGAAGGCTGGCTAAAGGTGTCATGCAAGGCTGCTAAGCTTCTAAATCGCAGAGAGATGAAACAAAGGACTGGCTAAAGGTATCATGCACAGCCGCTAAGCATGTAAACCGCAGACAGATGAAACAGAGGGCTGGATCAAGGTGTCATGCATGGCTGCTGAGCATGTAAACCGCAGAGAGATGGAACAGAGGACTGGCTAAAGGCGTCCTGCATGGCTGCTAAGCATGTAAACCGCAGAGAGACAGAACAGAGGGCTGGCTAAAGGTGTCATGCACAGCCGCTAAGCATGTAAACCATAGACAGATGAAACAGAGGGCTGGATCAAGGTGCCATGCATGGCTGCTAAGCATGTAAACCGCAGAGAGATGGAACAGAGGACTAGCTAAAGGCGTCCTGCATGGCCGCTAAGCATGTAAACCGCAGAGAGACGGAACAGAGGACTGGCTAAAGGCGTCCTGCATGGCTGCTAAGCATGTAAACCATGGAGAGATGAAACCGAGGACTGGCAAAAGATGTCCTGCATGGCCGCTAAGCATGTGGGACGAACCGGAGGACTGGCTAACAGTGTTACGGACAACAGCTAAGCATGTAATCCACGCACGGCAGCTAAGCATGTAAACTGCAGTGGGTTGTAAGAGAAGACTGGCTAATGGTGTCACGCAGGGCAACTGAGCATGTAGACTGCAGTGGGATGAAACAAAGGGTTGGTTAACATCGTCACACATGGCCGTGAAGCATTTAAACTGCGGTAGGATGTTACAGAGGACTTGTTTAAGTTGTCACACACGGCAGCTAAGCATGTAAACTTCGGTAGAATGAAACAGAGGACTGGCTAATGGTGTCATGCACTGCAACTAAGCATGTAATCTATGCACGTAGCTAAACATGTAAACTGTGGCGGGATGAAACAGTGAGCAGGCTAACGGTGTTACGCACGGCAGCTAAGCATGTAATCTACACACACCAGCTAAGCATGTAAACTGGGATGAAACAGAGGACTGGCTAATGGTGTCACGCAGGGTAGCTAAGCATGTAGACTGCAGTGGGATGAAACAAAGGGTTGGTTAACAACATCATGCATCGCTGCTAAGCATGTAAACTGCAGAGAGATGAAACAGTGGACTGGCTAACGGTGTTACGCACAGCAGCTAAGCATGTATTATATGCACAGCAGCTAAGCATGTAAACTGTGGTGAGATTAAACAGAGGACTGGGTAATGGTGTCACGCACAGCAGCTAAGCATGTAAGAAACAGAGGACTGGATAACGGTGTTACACACAGCAGCTAAACATGTAATCTACGTACGGCAGCTAAGCATGTAAACTGCGGTGGGTTGAAACGGAGGACTGGGTAATGGTGTCACGCAGGGCAGCTACGCATGTAAACTGCGGTGGGATGAAACAAAGGGTTGGTTAACAGCGTTACGCATGGCCGTGTATGATGTAAAGTGCGTTCGGATGAAACAGAGGACTGGATAAAGATGTAATGCACAGCAGCTATGCATGTACACTGCAGTGGGATGAAACTGAAGGTGTCACGCACAGCAGCTAAGCATGTAAACTGCGGTGGGATGAAACAGAGGGCTGTCTATAGGTGTCACGCATGGGTGCAGAGCATGTAAACTGCGGATGGATGAAACCGAGGGCTGGCTAATGGTGTCACGCAGGGCAGCTAAGGATGAAAGTATATAAATATAAGTGAATATAACTATTTTCATGAAACAGAAGTGGCTCTGCCCTGCTTCCACAGGCGAACTGCAAGGGCGTGTACCCGAAACAGCGGCAGAACATCAACAGAGTTCTCGACTTCTGCGTGTTCGACCGACGCAATGCTCTCTGCTATCAGTGTATTCGCGTATTGTATTTTATTGTTCAATTAATTAAAATCATTACAATATACTATCAGTACATTATGCTATAGAGAAGGAGACAGAAGGATAAGTAAAACAACTCACTGGGTTTGCTTAAAGCTAAAAAAAACGTAAGCGCCAAGAAACCGTCTGGTGAATGTGCGCCCTTATAAATCATCTTTAACATAACATAACATTAAAAACAATTGTCCGAGCTGGAACTTAAGTGCTGCTGCGTAGAGGATACTCCTGCATCTGGTGGCCCAGGTTGCACGTCTTTTTATTTACTTATTTATTTTGATTTCAAAAGTATTTTATTGAAGATTATATAGATATATACAGTACAGTACAGTAGGAGTGGTGCGTGAGGGTGCGTACAGTCACTTTTGGGGTTACATTAGGCATAGTGGCTCGTATGGGTTAGATAAATCGACATTACTCGAGTTGCTGGCTGGCGTAAATAGTTCTCGGTTACCATGTTATACCCCCACTAAAAAGAAAGAAGAAAGAGAGGAGGTGCCCTGTGCCCGGTAAAATTAGTGTTTATTTTGGTGACAACTTAATTTTCCTTGTTTCGGTGCCAGGTACCTGGATTATCTTGCTCAGTCCTCCGGTCTAGATCTTTTTGTTCCCTTATGGACCTGGGATTTGTGATGAATGTAAACGCGGCCGGACTCGGAGTAGATTGTAGACACAGGACTGATCTTTAGTTTTGAGTAATGTTTAATCGTAGTCACTCTTGCTTGGTGGCCGACTCTTTACATCTTGTATCTTAATGGTTTGTATTAGTGCAGCCCGGATTCCATCTATGAGTTTCACTAGCTATCAGTTTCAGAAGGCTGAATGGTCGAGTCAGTCCTGATTGGAATTTACGATTTAAAGGTCACACACGCATCTCCGCTCCAGGAGCCTTCACCCACTGAGCCACAACATGCACACAACAATGCAACGCTTCAGCACTCAAAGGTCAAGAAAGTCTCTCAACCACTCACCTGAAAAAAAGAAAAACACCATTCAAAGGTGCTTTGAGGACCAGCTGCTCTGCAAGTCAGGGGTTGCCATGGAAACTGTTTTTCTTTTGAGGCTCCCTGTCATAACACGTCAACACCAAACCGGAGGGCAAGAGGCAGACAATCTTCTCGAAAGGCGCCTCGAAGCAGCGTCACGGAGCACGGCACCGAAACACAAGTAATTGTCACCGCCTGCCGGAGCCTGCCAAGGAGAATCAGATGCCCCCGCGGGGCACTACTGGTAATTACATAGACCTGCAGGTTCAGTACCTGCTGCTGAAGCCTCACATCTTACAACAAGCATCGAAAGTTTACTCAGACTCTGAATTTAGACGGAGGAAATATCAGGCAACAGAGAAGTTTGTGCTCAGGCCTCTCAGAAGAGCAGCAACATAAAATCTGTATTTGTAAAGCGCATATTCACCCATAGGTATTTTGGCGCTGAATGACAGAAGTTTATAGTGCCCCAACTCAATGGTAATCATTTTATCGACCTCAGACGGATGAAAGGCTGAGTGGACCGGCCGGGATTCGAGCCTGTGACCATGAGGTCAAACACAGCCCCTGCAGTGGACGCATCAGTCCACTGAGCCATCAGACCTGCCTTCAGGTAGGGGAGGGGTGGGGGCGGGGAGGGGGAGCTTTACCTTTAGATAACGTGGCTCACCTTACAAGAGGTACTTATAGCCTAGAGTCTAGACAGAAGAGAGTGTTACACACAGTGCACTTTAAGTATCAGAGCTACCTATGTGCAGGTAACAAGACAACCTGCACAGAGCGGCTCTGGTATCGCACTGAAACGCCATGGCCCAGACTGCCTAAGGTTTGCATTCTGCAAAGTGACAAAACGACGCAGAGGTACTCACTTTCAAGCACTAATCATATTTTGTGCTGGAAAGGTGCCGTTTTGGAGTTCAAATAGAGCTTTGTGCTGCTTCTTGTCAAAGGGGTTATTACCAGGGCCACTGGAATTATGTGTCAGGAGAAGGCGACATTATCTGTCACAAATGAGTAAATTATGCGGCAAGAAAATGCAAACTATGCAGCATAATGAGACACATTTGGTAATAGTATTACTTCATTCTTTCCTCATTTCGAAGCTTGTTGACACTATCTGGACATTAGTTGCACCTCTTTAGCACCAGCTTAATACCCAAACAGCAATAAGCAACAGAAAGCTTTGCATAGGGCCTAACACTGCATAGCAACATGGCTCACTGCATTTTTAGTAACTTTTGAACTGTTTGAGCCCGAAACAACATTATTGGGGGGTTAAAATCTGTAGATTATGCAGCAGATGGTGGATTATGTGGCAAATCCGACAAATCTATAATTATGCGAAAATCGCCACAGCCGCACAATCGCATAATTCCAGTGGCGCTGGTTAGGACTTGGCAGGTCAGTGCAAATTGTAGCTTTTAATACAAAACTCGATCTGCTAAAATGCCAGGCTTTGCATCGAAAAGCACCGCCCCCTTGAAGGAGGCGTTCATTGCATTGCTGAAGTGCGCACCCACCCAATGAGTGGAGGCCTTTTGAATCAGTCTAGTAATAGGATTTTGGTACTGGAAAGCAGTGCTTAATTTGAGCTGGTGGTTTGCAGTGCTCTGCCACAAGAACAAAAAGTACCTGTCGGTCGGATAACGCCGAGGTGCTAAGAAATAGTGCTGGAGAAAGGAATGCACAGAAGAAACAATACAACAACCAGATAAATCAAAAACTCATTTGACCATCAACATTTGCTGATTAAAGTCCTATCAGACCAACCAAACAAGGCGGGGCCTCATCATGTAGGACACTCAGGCCATGGTCAGTCTACAGATGCCCAGATGTAAATTGGCGATGTATGACTGAGTCACGGTCTGGACACCGCAAAAGTTAATATAGAAATGGTACTGATAGGTGCAGTGCAAACAAAGAATACATAAGTATAGTGCAGTGGCTAAAATGGCTGTCGAGGCAAACAAAGACCTTTATTAGTGCCTGCCTGGACGTCAGATTAAAAATAGTGTAATGACAGCGTAAAATAATCACTGTCCTGCTCGCTTGGTGGAAAACAAAAATAAGGCCAACATGTTTCTGCCGTATTGTGTCAGTACACCGGCATTCGTCAGGGCCAAGCTATCAAATGCTACTGCAGATCACACTACCTAATGTGTAGAGAAAATAAAAACGTGAATAAACTAAGAGTGGTCGGACACGACCATCCTACCGCATCTTCTAAGTCTTGGCAGTGGATGCGAATAGACTTCCCTATGGTGAAAGAGTGAGAAAAAAACGTCAATTGTATGAACACGTGGATTAATCACATAGGCTCTAAATACCACGTATCATTACAGTGCATCTCCAGCAATCATTCCAGCAACCTACGGCCGATCAAGCATAAACATATGATGATCATTCTAGTGGCACGCGAAAAACATCACCACAAGCTACTACTGTGTAGAATTACATAATAAGTGAAGAAATTATTTAACACTTACCCATTAACTGTGGGAAGTACGCCTCACCTCACCCGGCAACTGCTCGGAAAGACAAGGCCCCGCTCTAGACGTGTAAACAAAGACAGTTCCTTGGTCAGATCACTGTCAATGTTATAGTACACTGTACTGTCTACCTAACCCAATAATTTTCTGAATTGTCCAAACAAAGGATCCCGCCACGAGAGAGAAAGATGGTCACATTAAGATGAATCATTTAGGCAAAAATCCCAATGAGTCAAGCCACAAATCTAGTGACTACAGACACAATCCCTAGTGAGACCCATCTACTTGCAGAGTGTATAAACTCTATGAATATAGATAAAGGTTTAGCTGTAGATATACTAATAACAATCAGGTATACCTCCACTAAGGGATGTGCAACCCATGAGGATATATAAGTTGTTTCAGTTGTAAAAAAACGAAAACCAGGGAAAAATGAGCAGTATAGCTCCTCAACCCTATCAGTGTCTCTCAAGTCAAACCATACTCAAGCACACATAGCCCAAGTCAGCGGAGTGCGCTAGAAATACCTGTTAGGTCACACGCAATCACTCACTACTAACCTGTCCGTCGGTACCTCACGGCGGGTTCACGAGCCGAAGGGGAGGCACCGACGGACAGTTCAGGGCCCGTATATATACCGGCGCTAGCCGGTGTAATGCAGGGCAGCTGGACCACGTCCCGCTGTAGACGCGCCTGTGTGTAAACAAGACACTATCCTGCGCATGCGCGTCTGTGAGGCCGGTGATGGCGCGCATGCGTGGAAGCTTCAGTAATGATCGCCTCCCGCGCCACTATCCCTGCCGCACTCCGTCTCAGGACACGCGCATGCGCACACCACAGAGACTCAGAAAGCTGTATCTGCCCCGAATTCACCGCGCATCAAAGGCTCACGAGAGCCAGTCAAGCAAGCGCGACCTGGCTGTTACAGTTCAGATCACAGTTTGGAAGGCCAAAGCTAAAGTGAGTCACTAAGTATACACAATCTACCTGTGTATAGATCAATGTACCTCATCTTTAATGGATACACCCCGATCAGTAAGTGTGAACCTATGTTAAGCAAGGTCACACCGGGCAGACCTCCTCCCCAGTAGACTCAAAGGGTAGCGAACGAGTCAAGAAGAGCCTACCTGGGAAAAATCTGATGGCCAGACTCAACAAGGAAGGGGAGGGGTGAGAGAAGGAGTCTATATGTATCTATTTGACCCTAGGGAAGTGCAATACGCTATACAACCCTATAGGTGCTGACAACTCAAACATGAGTGCACAGCACTAACGGGGACAGTCGTCAATTAGCAGGTTTACCATAGACACTTAGATCCTTAGATCCCGATGTTGGAGAATACCCGCTCAGTTCCCACTGCAATTCGGACAAACTCATCTATTTAATCTCGTGTCCATGCAAGAAACAGTATGTGGGCCACACAACAAGACCCATCAAGGCGCGAATCAGCGAGCACAAAAGCACGATCCGCTGTAAGAAACAGTCTACCGGCCTCACTAACCATTTCTTAGAGGCTCAACACAAGGCCGAGGAGTTGTTTTGGGTAGTTCTCGAACAGCCGTATATTCCACCACATATCACCGATGTCTCGCACTTTTTATTTGTTAAAGAGCAGCGCTGGATTTTCAAGTTGAAAACGGACGTGAGTGGCTTGAATGACAATATCCCGTGGATTTCCATCTGACAGCACTCACCTGTGCACCCACGACCTGGTTTTGCACTATTTGCCATTGCGATACTCCTTACTACCCCCCTTGGGAACTGAGCGGGTATTCTCCAACATCGGGATCTAAGGATCTAAGTGTCTATGGTAAACCTGCTAATTGGCGACTGTCCCCGTTAGTGCTGTGCACTCATGTTTGAGTTGTCAGCACCTATAGGGTTGTATAGCGTATTGCACTTCCCTAGGGTCAAATAGATACATATAGACTCCTTCTCTCACCCCTCCCCTTCCTTGTTGAGTCTGGCCATCAGATTTTTCCCAGGTAGGCTCTTCTTGACTCGTTCGCTACCCTTTGAGTCTACTGGGGAGGAGGTCTGCCCGGTGTGACCTTGCTTAACATAGGTTCACACTTACTGATCGGGGTGTATCCATTAAAGATGAGGTACATTGATCTATACACAGGTAGATTGTGTATACTTAGTGACTCACTTTAGCTTTGGCCTTCCAAACTGTGATCTGAACTGTAACAGCCAGGTCGCGCTTGCTTGACTGGCTCTCGTGAGCCTTTGATGCGCGGTGAATTCGGGGCAGATACAGCTTTCTGAGTCTCTGTGGTGTGCGCATGCGCGTGTCCTGAGACGGAGTGCGGCAGGGATAGTGGCGCGGGAGGCGATCATTACTGAAGCTTCCACGCATGCGCGCCATCACCGGCCTCACAGACGCGCATGCGCAGGATAGTGTCTTGTTTACACACAGGCGCGTCTACAGCGGGACGTGGTCCAGCTGCCCTGCATTACACCGGCTAGCGCCGGTATATATACGGGCCCTGAACTGTCCGTCGGTGCCTCCCCTTCGGCTCGTGAACCCGCCGTGAGGTACCGACGGACAGGTTAGTAGTGAGTGATTGCGTGTGACCTAACAGGTATTTCTAGCGCACTCCGCTGACTTGGGCTATGTGTGCTTGAGTATGGTTTGGCTTGAGAGACACTGATAGGGTTGAGGAGCTATACTGCTCATTTTTCCCTGGTTTTCGTTTTTTTACAACTGAAACAACTTATATATCCTCATGGGTTGCACATCCCTTAGTGGAGGTATACCTGATTGTTATTAGTATATCTACAGCTAAACCTTTATCTATATTCATAGAGTTTATACACTCTGCAAGTAGATGGGTCTCACTAGGGATTGTGTCTGTAGTCACTAGATTTGTGGCTTGACTCATTGGGATTTTTGCCTAAATGATTCATCTTAATGTGACCATCTTTCTCTCTCGTGGCGGGATCCTTTGTTTGGACAATTCAGAAAATTATTGGGTTAGGTAGACAGTACAGTGTACTATAACATTGACAGTGATCTGACCAAGGAACTGTCTTTGTTTACACGTCTAGAGCGGGGCCTTGTCTTTCCGAGCAGTTGCCGGGTGAGGTGAGGCGTACTTCCCACAGTTAATGGGTAAGTGTTAAATAATTTCTTCACTTATTATGTAATTCTACACAGTAGTAGCTTGTGGTGATGTTTTTCGCGTGCCACTAGAATGATCATCATATGTTTATGCTTGATCGGCCGTAGGTTGCTGGAATGATTGCTGGAGATGCACTGTAATGATACGTGGTATTTAGAGCCTATGTGATTAATCCACGTGTTCATACAATTGACGTTTTTTTCTCACTCTTTCACCATAGGGAAGTCTATTCGCATCCACTGCCAAGACTTAGAAGATGCGGTAGGATGGTCTTGTCCGACCACTCTTAGTTTATTCACGTTTTTATTTTCTCTACACATTAGGTAGTGTGATCTGCAGTAGCATTTGATAGCTTGGCCCTGACGAATGCCGGTGTACTGACACAATACGGCAGAAACATGTTGGCCTTATTTTTGTTTTCCACCAAGCGAGCAGGACTGTGATTATTTTACGCTGTCATTACACTATTTTTAATCTGACGTCCAGGCAGGCACTAATAAAGGTCTTTGTTTGCCTCGACAGCCATTTTAGCCACTGCACTATACTTATGTATTCTTTGTTTGCACTGCACCTATCAGTACCATTTCTATATTAACTTTTGCGGTGTCCAGACCGTGACTCAGTCATACATCGCCAATTTACATCTGGGCATCTGTAGACTGACCATGGCCTGAGTGTCCTACATGATGAGGCCCCGCCTTGTTTGGTTGGTCTGATAGGACTTTAATCAGCAAATGTTGATGGTCAAATGAGTTTTTGATTTATCTGGTTGTTGTATTGTTTCTTCTGTGCATTCCTTTCTCCAGCACTATTTCTTAGCACCTCGGCGTTATCCGACCGACAGGTACTTTTTGTTCTTGTGGCTGTTGTACTGGGGGTAACTACCTGTGAGGTCGTTAAACTTTCCCTCGGACCCTCCTATACCTTCTTGTTGTATTGCAGTGCTCTGCACCAGCACTTAATCATCAAAAACAGTGCTTTTTATGAGCACCAGTTAAGGACACATTCATGTATGGTAGGCAGGGGGAGATTAAGGGATTTACTCAGAATCACAGGATGTAGAGCCCTTGCGGAGACTCAAACTTGGTTGGTTCCCCAACTCTGAGGTCGGCAGCTTGGGCATTACGCCACACCCTAACCCCACTTTCATGGTTAGTAGTTGGCTCTGTTTTAGGCGGCACTAACAGAAGATGCAGGAGGGCTGGTGCAAGCTGCCCCCTGACCAGAGTCCCGGCACTTATGTTTGTTATGAATTGACCACTGCTGGAAAGGTACAATTATCACAGTTTATAGAGCGCACGCGCGACCTAAAAAGGTGTCCTGCCGCTGAGTATCGCAGAAGAGGGGACTACAATGGATGAAACAAGTGAGCAGGCTCGAAGGGTCTTCCTCAACACCAGGAGACCACCAATTAGGCATAGAGAGGCGGTGGATGGTTCCAAGGCTGTGCTACCTGAACAGAGGATGTCTGATCTCCCCCGGGGTCTTTTTAAACCTGGATACCACCCTCAAGCTCCCATTGGCCGAACCAGAGTTCCCCGGAGAGTGATAGCGCGTGCATTTGTCCTGCCAGAACTATGGGTCCCTTTGGTGGAGGCTCTCTGGGCCAGGCAGAGCGGCTTGAACATAGTTCTTTTGGGCAAACAAGCCAACGAGGCGAGTCCAGAGCAGTTGAAACGTGTCGAGGCAGTAAAAGGGCGGGCGAGCTTGGCCGCAGCAACTGGAATGGGATAAAGGCCTTTCAACAGGTGGCCTCCGGCTCTAAAAACAGCAAAATGCAACCTACGGAGAGCAGTCTGCCCATCTAAGGCACAGAACTGGCCATAGAGAGAAGGCCAAACCGTAGCATTATATGCAGGGAAGTGACAGAGGGAGGGCAGAGCGTATGCACGAGATCTGTGAGAGAGGGGGGTGCCTATGCACCTGAACGCCGGGATTGAAAACATTGTCATAGGAGAACGAGGGCCGGGGTTCTCCTATAAAGGTTTGCTGGTAATGCCAAGGAAGGGTCGCCTACAGAACAGCATATTTTAGTTTTATCGTTATTACATTTTAGCAAATTGGCACAAGCCAGGTGGAGAAACCACAAATAACGCTGTGAAGGCGTTCAATTGAGGACGGCACAGAGTGATCGAATATTAAAACAAGGCGAGAATCTTCAGTCTCATCCACAAAAGTGGAGTCATGTGATCCAATCAGGCAAGGCAGAGGACTCGGAGAGGCCTGGAACAATGTCAGACTCAAAGAAGCTCGCAAGACCCACCATCGACTGCCCTAAACTGGGAGTGAGAGGGCAGGAGATGGACAGCCCGCTGCCCTAAACTTGGAGTGAAGGCAGGTGCTGGACAGCCCCACTGCCCTAAACTGGGAGTGAAAGCAGGGGATGGACAGCCCCACTGCCCTAAACTTGGAGTGCGAAGGCAGGAGATAGACAGCCCCGCTGCCCTAAACTGGGAGTGAGAGGGCAAGAGATGGACAGCCCGCTGCCCTAAACTTGGAGTGCGAAGGCAGGAGATAGACAGCCCCGCTGCCCTAAACTGGGAGTGAGAGGGCAAGAGATGGACAGCCCGCTGCCCTAAACTTGGAGTGCGAAGGCAGGAGATAGACAGCCCCGCTGCCCTAAACTGGGAGTGAGAGGGCAAGAGATGGACAGCCCGCTGCCCTAAACTTGGAGTGCGAAAGCAGGGGATGGAAAGCCCCACTGCCCTAAACCTGAAGTGAAGGCAGGAGCTGGACAGCTCCACTGCCCTAAACTCGGAGTGAAGGCAGGAGCTGGACAGCCCCACTGCCCTAAACTTGGAGTGAGAAGGCAGGGGATAGACAGCCCGCTGCCCTAAACTTGGAGTGCGAAGGCAGGAGATGGACAGCCCCACTGCCCTAAACTGGGAGTGAGAGGGCAGGAGATGGACAGCCCGCTGCCCTAAACTTGGAGTGCGAAGGCATGGGATGGACAGCCCCACTGCCCTAAACCTGGAGTGAAGGCAGGAGCTGGACAGCCCCACTGCCCTAAACCTGGAGTGCGAAGGCAGGAGATAGACAGCCCCGCTGCCCTACACTTGGAGTGCGAAGGACAGCCCCGCTGCCCTAAACTTGGAGTGAGAGGGCAGGAGATGGACAGCCCCGCTGCCCTAAACTGGGAGTGAGAGGGTAGGAGATGGACAGCCCGCTGCCCTAAACTTGGAGTGCGAAGGCAGGGGATGGACAGCCCCACTGCCCTAAACCTGGAGTGAAGGCAGGAGCTGGACAGCCCCACTGCCCTAAACTTGGAGTGCGAAGGCAGGAGATAGACAGCCCCCTGCCCTAAACTTGGAGTGCGAAGGTCAGACCCGCTGCCCTAAATTTGGAGTGAGAGGGCAGGAGATGGACAGGCCCACTGCCCTAAACTGGGAGAGAGAAGGGAGGAGTTTGGCCAGCCCCACTGCCCTAAACTTGGAGTGAAGGCAGGATCTGGACAGCCCCACTGCCCTAAACTTGCAGTGAGAAGGGAGGAGTTTGGCCAGCTTGAGTTCTACCCCGAAGGTATGATGGGCACCAAGTGAGCGCAAAGTGCTCCACGGACTCCTGGTGCGAGTTTCTAATCACCTGAGGACCCTTGGCAGTCACTGGGGCATTAAGCACAACAGTGCACACACTGTCCACACACTGTGCACACATCAGGGCATGACTCAGAAAGGCCCCAGGACAGCAGCGCATGAGGGTTGGTCAGTTATGGGAGACGAACAGAAAGTTGCTTCATCCTGCCATCACCCATCTGAGCACTTTCTCTCCTCAGCACCCACTGCTGGCAAGATCGGTGGCAGCCTCCTGGGCAGGGGCTGGCACAGCAGAGTGCAAGAGCATCCCGCAGCTTCTGGGCACCGAGGGGTCTGGGCCCCAAAAGTCAAACCCCCTCACTGGCACAGCAGAGTGGACTGAACGGCCAGAGTTAACAACCAAACCATCACTGCCACAGCAGAGTGAATAACCATCCCCTCACTGCTACAGCAGAGTGAATAACCACCCCCTCACTGCCACAGCAGAGTGAATAACCACCCCCTCACTGCTACAGCAGAGTGAATAACCACCCCCTCACTGCCACAGCAGAGTGAATAACCACCCCCTCACTGCTACAGCAGAGTGAATAACCACCCCCTCACTGCTACAGCAGAGTGAATAACCACCCCCTCACTGCTACAGCAGAGTGAATAACCACCCCCTCACTGCTACAGCAGAGTGAATAACCATCCGCTCACTGCTACAGCAGAGTGAATAACCATCCGCTCACTGCTACAGCAGAGTGAATAACCACCCCCTCACTGCCACAACAGAGTAATTACCCACCCCTCACTGCTACAGCAGAGTGAATAACCATCCCCTCACTGCTACAGCAGAGTGAATAACCATCCGCTCACTGCTACAGCAGAGTGAATAACCATCCGCTCACTGCTACAGCAGAGTGAATAACCATCCGCTCACTGCCACAGCAGAGTGAATAACCATCCGCTCACTGCCACAACAGAGTAAACCACCAGAGAGAACAACCAAACCATCACTGCCACAGCAGAGTGAATAACCACCCCCTCACTGCCACAGCAGAGTCAGCAACCTTCCCCTCAGTGCCACAGCAGAGTGAATAACCATCCGCTCACTGCCACAGCAGAGTGAATAACCACCCCCTCACTGCTACAGCAGAGTGAATAACCATCCGCTCACTGCTACAGCAGAGTGAATAACCACCCCCTCACTGCCACAGCAGAGTGAATAACCATCCGCTCACTGCTACAGCAGAGTGAATAACCATCCGCTCACTGCCACAGCAGAGTGAATAACCATCCGCTCACTGCCACAGCAGAGTGAATAACCACCCCCTCACTGCCACAGCAGAGTGAATAACCACCCCTCACTGCCACAACAGAGAGAATAACAACCCCCTCACTGCCACAGCAGAGTCAGCAACCTTCCCCTCAGTGCCACAGCAGAGTGAATAACCACCCCCTCACTGCCACAGCAGAGTCAGCAACCTTCCCCTCAGTGCCACAGCAGAGTGAATAACCACCCCCTCACTGCCACAGCAGAGTGAATAACCATCCGCTCACTGCTACAGCAGAGTGAATAACCACCCCCTCACTGCCACAGCAGAGTGAATAACCATCCGCTCACTGCTACAGCAGAGTGAATAACCATCCGCTCACTGCCACAGCAGAGTGAATAACCATCCGCTCACTGCCACAGCAGAGTGAATAACCACCCCCTCACTGCCACAGCAGAGTGAATAACCACCCCTCACTGCCACAACAGAGAGAATAACAACCCCCTCACTGCCACAGCAGAGTCAGCAACCTTCCCCTCAGTGCCACAGCAGAGTGAATAACCACCCCCTCACTGCCACAGCAGAGTCAGCAACCTTCCCCTCAGTGCCACAGCAGAGTGAATAACCACCCCCTCACTGCCACAGCAGAGTGAATAACCATCCGCTCACTGCCACAACAGAGTAAACCACCAGAGAGAACAACCAAACCATCACTGCTACAGCAGAGTGAATAACCATCCGCTCACTGCTACAGCAGAGTGAATAACCACCCCCTCACTGCTACAGCAGAGTGAATAACCATCCGCTCACTGCTACAGCAGAGTGAATAACCACCCCCTCACTGCCACAGCAGAGTGAATAACCATCCGCTCACTGCTACAGCAGAGTGAATAACCATCCGCTCACTGCCACAGCAGAGTGAATAACCACCCCCTCACTGCCACAGCAGAGTGAATAACCACCCCTCACTGCCACAACAGAGAGAATAACAACCCCCTCACTGCCACAGCAGAGTGAATAACCATCCCCTCACTGCCACAGCAGAGTGAATAACCATCCGCTCACTGCCACAGCAGAGTGAATAACCATCCCCTCACTGCTACAGCAGAGTGAATAACCACCCCCTCACTGCTACAGCAGAGTGAATAACCATCCGCTCACTGCTACAGCAGAGTGAATAACCATCCGCTCACTGCTACAGCAGAGTGAATAACCACCCCCTCACTGCTACAGCAGAGTGAATAACCATCCCCTCACTGCTACAGCAGAGTGAATAACCACCCCTCACTGCCACAACAGAGTAAACCACCAGTGAGAACAACCAAACCATCACTGCCACAGCAGAGTGAATGAATAACCACCCCCTCACTGCTACAGCAGAGTGAATAACCATCCCCTCACTGCTACAGCAGAGTGAATAACCATCCCCTCACTGCCACAGCAGAGTGAATAACCATCCGCTCACTGCTACAGCAGAGTGAATAACCACCCCTCACTGCCACAACAGAGTAAACCACCAGAGAGAACAACCAAACCATCACTGCCACAGCAGAGTGAATAACCTCCCCCTCACTGCCACAGTAGAGTGAAAAACCACCCCTCACTGCCACAGTAGAGTGAATAACCTCCCCCTCACTGCTACAGCAGAGTGAATAACCACCCCCTCACTGCTACAGCAGAGTGAATAACCATCCCCTCACTGCTACAGCAGAGTGAATAACCATCCCCTCACTGCCACAACAGAGGGAATAACCATCCGCTCACTGCTACAGCAGAGTGAATAACCACCCCTCACTGCCACAACAGAGTAAACCACCAGAGAGAACAACCAAACCATCACTGCCACAGCAGAGTGAATTGCCACCCCTCAGTGCCAGAGCCGACTGAATGACCACCCTCTCACTGTTCATTCTTCTTGCTTGACTCTTCTAGTTTCTCTCTACAGTGAAGCCTCCTGGATGAAGCCTCAAGCACAGTGTATTGTTTGCATTTAGTCCACTGGAGTGGGGCAGTGAATGGCTGAGGCCTGCTCTGGCCATAAGGAAATATGTGGGACCACAGGCTTAAACTCAGCAGTAGCCAACCACCTCAAATAGAAGGGCTGGGAAGTGTGTGCTCTTGAGCCCTTTGGAGGCTGCACTGCCCTCGAACCAAACTTGAACCCACATGGCCCTCCGACACCTCTTTACTCTGTGATGCTGCCTGACCCTACTTTTACACAGACGTGTGTCTTGTGCACACTGTGTCACTGGAACCTAGCTACACCCAAGCGATGGGCCCTAATCATGGTGAAACCGGGCCTGGGTGGCTTCTGTTCCGGGTCAGAGAAGGCATGGCACTTCAGGCTGGGCTGCTCTCATTGGAGAAGGGTCAAGACTGATTTGCATATTGCTGAGTGCATACTAAGGTGGTATGTTGGGCACAATAACTATGAACTGTGATGTGGCCCAAGTAAATAACAGTGGGTGAGATTAGGTCAAGCATACCACCCATCACTTGTACACTTCAGGGTATTAACTCCACGGGTAGGGGAAACTGGAGAGCTTTGGAAAACCTCTGCCTTCATAGCATAATCCTCTGCGGCCAATCACAAGACAGATCTGCAATAGATTAAGAACAGTGGACGTGGGCAAAAGTGTGGCTCACTGGGTAGAGCAGGCAGACCCTGAAGCAGAGGTCAGACCCGGGACCAGGGTTCAATTCCGACGCGGCAGGGTGTTGAGCTCAAATGTCCACGGACTCGATAATTCTCGCTTCGGTGCCTGACCTAATCATGGGTTCACACTCTGCAACTCTGGGCATTAAGCTTGCTTAATCTCCACAACGCCCCCCCCCCCCCCCCGCGGCGGGATGCCTGGCTTTCACCTTGGGGATGCCCTGTAGGGGCTATCTCACAGGGAAAAACCAGGATGGGTTCCCAAGGCAAGCGCGGAGATACCCCTTCGGGGGTCGATTCTGGCGCTATATAAGAATGTAATAATAATAATAACAAGGGTTGGGACTTTAAACCAAACTGCCCGGCCATCCTTTGCAAGAATAGGGAACTGGCAAAAAATCGGACCTGGTCTTCCCGATTTCACTCACCCCTTGAGTCATCATCATCATCAATATATGCTTTATTAGACTAGTATAGCCATAAAAGGGGCCACAATACAACGTATAATTAAGAATAAGAATAGTACAAATGTTGCAGCAATAAAAACTATATAAAACACAATAAAATCTACTAAAACATACAGTGGAAGCAATGCTACACTGTAGTAAATAGCTCTTAATTCATGACCAAATGAGGAAAGAATCACATATACAAAACAATATACATTTCTGCATGCATACAAGCTACTAGAGTTCCAAAACGCCCTCAAAGAGTGGATAAAGTCACAATTCTGCCGCATAGCCCATTTTAGATTATATTACCAGTTCTCTCAAGTACTCCTGTATTGCAGTTAAAAATCTTCCTATTGCACAAACAACATTTAAGAATCTCAGATTTATTAAGACTAAGAGCTTGATCCCTATTATCAATTTTATAAGTAAAAAAAGAAGTTTTAAAAATTCCTTCCGTACTTCTAGAAACCATAAACCGTCCAGAAAAATATGTGGGCCACTGCATTTTACCTGTAGTCCATATGTACATAGACCCTCAGTCAATGATCTACGAAGCACATGGCGATCCAGAGGTGCATTACGGAGGTAACCTCCCCCCCCCCCCCCCCTTCCACATCAGTGAGGCTCCCTCTGTGCCTCCCTTGCTCACACTAGAGCCCAGATGGAAGGCCCCCTCCCCCATCATCAGAGGAACACAACGTGCCAGTTATTAATTAAACATTTCAGGCAATTAGCTTGAGAACATCACATTCCAGCCCTGCAGGGCACAGCCTGCAGGGGTCCTGGCGCAGCTGCTAGGGAGATGCTGCGCGCTGGCACCGCGTGGGCAGGAGGTGGGGTGCACTGGGCAGCAGCGGGACGGCAGGGTGGGTATGAAGTAGCACTGCCCATGTACCAGGTAGCAGAGTGTCCTTGTGTGGAGCGGGCAGTGTGAGAGGAAAGGCTGTGCCGCTAGGTCGCCCCCACGCACTGCTGCCTGCCTGCGGCCTTCCAGTTAGCCTCCACGCTTCCTGTTTTTTGCCGCTTCGGACAACCCAGCCGCCGCTGAGCTGTCCGCGCCAGACTTCTCCCGCCGCTGCTTCCCTGTGGCCCCGTCGCCCCGTCGCCCCGCTACCGCCACCCAGCTGTTCGTCCCTCCTGGCTCCTTACTTATGACGACCTCAGAGCGACCGTGCGCGCAGCGGTCGCGCCGATTGTGCGCCGAAGGCAAACCCGTCTGCGCCCGTCCGCGCCTGGACCGCGCCCAGCGTTAGGAACCCTGGATCCCGACGAAGCCAACGTACCCGACGAACCTACGACGCCGCCACCCTCCAAGCACTCAACACCGGCCGGAACCCCACCTGCTACCTCGCCACCCCGAAACGCACCCATGGACCCTTCACTTGCCAGGAGTGCAAATTCACCTGCGTCCGCCCAGGACCAGCACCCGCCAAACCTACCACTAGCAAGAATCACCTCAAGTGCATCCTGCTCAACACCCGCTCCATCCACAAGCACGCACGTCGCCTTCCTCACGGAAACCTGGATGAACGCCTCCCCAGCCCCCGACATCGCCATAGCCATCCCGGAGGGCTACAAGATCACACGGAGGGACCGCATCAACCAAACCGGAGGAGGCATTGCCATCGTCCACAGAAACACCATCCGCATCACAACCAACTCAGACGACACCCTCACCACCGCCAAACACCCGCACTTCCAGATTCACACCGACCCCAGGACTACCCTCAGAGGCACCCTAATCTACAGACCCCCAGGCCCATGCACTCAATTCAGCAAAGCCATCGCAGACTTCGCAGAAGCTGGAGCAAGATCACCGCCGACCAGCTCACCACCTCCCTCAGCCAGTACTCTCCCACCATCACGACGGACCCCACCGAAGCAGCCCGAAACCTCGCACAATGGATCACCGACTAACTCGAACCACTGAAGAAACGACCCAGCAGGCCCCACAGCAAGAAAGCCTCATGGTTCACGGACGACCTCATAAACTTCAAGAAAACATGCCGCTCCCTGGAGAAAACCTGGCGCCAGAACCAGACAACAGAGAACATGACAGCTCTCAAGAACGCCACCCGCAAGCACCACCCACTGATCCGGACCGCTATAAGAACCACCTACAAACAGCGCCTGTACAACAACACCCACAACAGCAAGGAACTCTTCAGCATCGTCAAAGAGCTCTCCAACCCCAGCGCCAGCAACAACGACATTACACCCTCGCAAGACCTCTGCGACTCACTCGCCTCGTTCTTTCACCGCAAGATTGCCAACATACACGACAGCTACGGCGCACAGACCAAAGACCCAACCACCGAACCAGTGCACCCAACCGCCACCCTCTGCACCTGGAACCCGATGAGCACCGAAGACAACGCCCGCACTATGAGCACCATCCACTCCGGCTCCCCTACCGACCCATGCCCACACCACATCTCCCACAAAGCCAACTCCATCATCGCACCCCAACTCTGCGACGTCATCAACAGCTCCTTCGCATCAGCCACCTTCCCAGAGAGCTGGAAGCATGCCGAACTCAGCGCCCTCCTGAAAAAACCCACCGCGGACCCCACGGACCTCAAGAACTCCCGACCCATCTCACTCCTCCCGTTTCCTGCCAAAGTCATCGAGAAGACGGTCAACAAACAACTCTCCACCTTCCTCGAGACAAACGGATCCCTCGACCCGTCACAGTCCGGTTTTAGAGCCAACCACAGCACCGAGACTGCCCTCATCGCAGCCTCCGACGACATCAGGTCTATGCTCGACAACGGGGAAACCACCGCACTCTCAGCAGCCTTCGACACGTTCTGTCACCGCACCCTGATACAACACCTCAGCGACACCGGAATCCAAGGCGCGGCCTTAGAATGGATCATCTCCTTCCTCGCCGGCAGAACCCAGAGAGTCCGCCTCCCCCCGTTCCGGTCAGCAGCTACCGAAGTCATCTGTGGCGTCCCACAAGGATCCTCGCTCAGCCCCACCCTCTTCAACGTCTACATGAGCCCCCTCGCAGCAATTGCACACAAACACAACCTCAACATCATCTCCTACGCCGAAGACACACAGTTGATACTCTCCCTCACCAACGACCCCGCCACCGCCAGAGCCAGCCTCCAGGAAGGAATGAAGGACGTCGCGGAATGGATGAAGCTCAGCCGTCTGAAGCTGAACTCTGACAAAACGGAAGTCCTCATCCTCGGACCCTCGTCCTCCGCCTGGGACGACTCCTAGTGGCCACCTGCCCTGGGCACCGCATCCAAGCCAACGGTCCACGCACGCAACCTGGGCTTGATCCTGGACTCCTCCCTCACGATGACCAAGCAAGTCAACACCCTGCGCATGCTCCGAAAAATCTTCCGATGGATCCCCACCGCAACCAGGAAGCTGGCACTGCCCCTGTGTGGTGTGGGTGGCGTGAGGGGAATGGTAACCTGGAACTGCCCACGTACTCCGGGAGCAGTATAATGAGAGGTTTGAGCTGGCACTGCCAATGCATGGAGTGGGCGCTGTGTACCTCATGTGCCTGCCTCATTCATCTGACTCTCCCCTGCACAGTGCATGCCTCCGCTGTGTACCACCTATGTCTGCCTGCCTCATTCATCTGCCTCTCCCCTGCACAGTGCATGCCTCAGCTGTGTAGCACCTGTGTCTGCCTGCCTCATTCATCGGTCTCCCCGGCACAGTGCATGCCTCAGCTGTGTAGCACCTGTTTCTGTCTGACTCATTCATCGGTCTCAGCCTGCACTGTGCATGCCTCAGCTGTGCAGCTGTCTGCCTGCCTCGTTCACCTGCCTCTCCCCTGCACAGTGCATGCCTCCGCTGTGTAGCACCTGTGTCTGCCTGCCTCATTCATCGGTCTCCCCCGCATAGTGCATGCCTCAGCTGTGTAGCACCTGTGTCTGTCTGCCTCATTCATCGGTCTCAGCCTGCACTGTGCATGCCTCAGCTGTGCAGCTGTCTGCCTGCCTCATTCACCTGCCTCTCCCCTGCACAGTGCATGCCTCCGCTGTGTACCACCTCTGTCTGCCTGCCTCATTCATTGGTCTCCCCCTGCACTGTGCATGCCTCAGCTGTGCTCCTGTCTGCCTGCCCCATTCACCGTCCTCTCCCCTGCACCGTGCATGCCTCAGCTGTGTACCTCCTGTGCCTTCCTCATTCATCTCTCTCCCCAGCACAGTGCATGCCTCGGCTGAGTACCTTCTGTCCGCCTGTATTGTTCAGTTGTTCATCTGCCGGTACTCTGCCTAGTGATAGGTTCTGCTGTATACCTCCACCTGCTGTTTACCTACCTACATACAACAGCGATGGGGCCTCGCTCTATTAGGTTGCACCTGAGATAGAACCTGCACTGTCTCTTGCAAGACATGATGTTTATTTACAGGGGGGGCTCAGAGCCCGCCTATTGCTTCCCATTGGTTGGCTTCAGTGTCACTCATTTCCTGGCTTCTCTTTGGTCAGTTTAAGCAGTCTTCACTTCCTTTGTGTGCTTTTGCCCCTTCCCTGGAGCATCACCCAAGTACTGCTTCCTTGCCAACTGTCCTTCCACTACTTATTATGTTCTTATAGTGGCAGAACTTCAAAAGAGTGAATGTGTTTTCAGGCCAATTCCACCGCTACCCTTAGCCCTGCATTGCAGTTTGTAATGTTTTTAATATAGTACGACATAATTCCAAGGGCTTTCCATTGCTTTACAGCAGCAGATTACGTTACGCAAAGTAAGTCTCGTTTGTATGTTGCTTCGTTTCCCCTACACCGGTTTGTTTTTTGCTTGCACGCTGTATTACTTGCCCCTGTTGTAGCTTTCCTCCTCGCAACCCGAATTGTTGCTTGGGAACGTTGTGTTGCTTACCTCTCCACCGACGCACGTTGAAGTGCTTGTCCCCTCTCACCCTCCCATCTTTGGCTGTACCCCTCCTGCCCTCCTGGGCCACCAAGAAGAAAAAGAGCATTGGCAACGCCAATAGATCTCACCTACGCCATCTATTGGCTTTGGGAATGTTTGTAGCCATGTTGCACAGCAGCTGAGCAGCATGGCAGAAAGTTTATATAAAAAAGCATTACGACACAGCTGGCTGATTCAAGGGCTTCTTCTAAAATTGCTAACTTCAGGGCGGGTGGGAGGAATCTACTTCCTCGAGTTGCATGTCATCCTTCCCTCCAACATACCTCCAGTCAGCAATTTTTATAAACGTGCTATGACGAGTCAGCACTGGTCGCGCCATAAATATATTGTTATAATCCCAAGAGTATTCGGTTTATATTTTATGTAACAGGGTTAGCATGTGAAGAATGTACACGGGGTAGCACCATATGTGTATTGTTAGGTGCTCCTTTATTATTGTTATCCTCCACTTGGTACCTTCCTCCTACCCCTCCCTTGTATTCCCTATTGGAACGGTCCTCTGTCCAAGAAGGCTGCCTTAGAATGGTGACCATGGGCAAACTGAACGTGAAGAGAGAATGTGAAGACGGTCCCTGTCACCCTGGTGGCCTAGTGGAGGCCGTGAATAAAATAAGACTTTTCCAGCCACTGTATCTGGCATGCTTTTCAACATATATATATATATATTTTTTAACTTTTAGCCAGGCTGCACAACAGACACACTCATATGCAGCATGGCTAAAACACTGACAAACACGTGCCCTTGCTTGTTTATACCACAGTGCCTTGTTGCAAAAGGATAATCCTTGCCTTTGGGGTAGTATCTCCGTTCCTGAAGGTTGTGGGGCTCACAGTTTCTTCTGTGCTTCTGTCCTTGCAGACCTGTAAACATGAGCCTGGACCTTTACAAACCTATAGCTCTGACCGGATATGGCGTTTATTGAGTAGAATGACTTGTGTCCGACAGTGTCTGGCTTCCAAACCCTACATTGTCTCCTGGAAGGCGCGTGGCGACCTGCACGTGCAACCCCTGGTGAATCGGGTGTACACAGGGAGGAACATGGGTGCAACTACTGGACTGCAGTAATCCAGTGCTTAATTTGTAAAAAAAAAAAAAAAATTCAAGTGCTAGGGCCCTTGCCAGGGGGCCACCGCAGTTTGATTCATCCATTCCCTGCATGCACAGCCAATTACTGTACCTTCACAATCACTAACCATCACACTGGTACAGTTGTGACAATTCAGACCATTTCAAGCCCCCAAAGCAATAAGAATGGCTTGGGTGGCAGATATTAGTCGTTTTTAATGTATATTAAATTAATAAACAACTGTTGTTCTGCTCATCTCTAAATTGCACATGCAGCGCCACCATGTGGCAGCTGCCATATGTGCTGGTGTTCACAATTAGGTGCCGGTGCCGAGCACCGGAAACCACAGGCTCAAATTAAGCAGTGGTGGTACCTAAGGTATTAACATACCAGGGGCTACCGAATGTACCCACACAATAAACTGGCCAGTAGCTACAGACTGCCTTGCGGCCCAGAAAATGGCCCATCTGAGCCCTTCTCATAACCCCTCCCCTCTGAGGGGGAAGAGACACCTGGAGTATTAGCTGTATTAAAAGGAGATTAGTCCTCCAGCTTTGGGATTAGCCAATGTGACGGGGGAGGGGGAGGTGGCACTAAACACACACTGACAGCCGCGGCGCCCACTAGGAACAGGACATGCCTTTCAAAGCCAGCTTTGGCAGAGTGCCCAATGAGATAAGGCGCTCCGAGCTGCCCGACATGACAGCCCAGACTCGTTACCATCAGGGATTAAGGCCGTCTCGTAGCCAAAGGGATCACCCAGCTGTGACAGCAGAGGCATTTCACCCAATGGGGAGGCGGCGGAGGCCACAAGGCGAAGACAAAAGGGCAGATTTATTAATTTTTCACACAATGAAGCACGGCAGTCAAATGTTCTGTGTTGCGTCGCACAATGGTGAAGAGACAGCGCAAAGCCATATTTACTAAGCCTGTCCGAGCATTGTCGTCATCTCCTGCCCTTGCACTCTAAAAGGCTGCATTGACTAACCAGTGGTGGACTGGAACTGCGGGCAGTCTGGCACTGCCAGGAGGGCCAGCTTGAAAGGGCCAATGTGCCAGTCACTTTTTAGCCGCTTAACCGTTTCGGCAATTCTGCCGCGGTGCGTCGTTTAGCGGAGTGGGCAGGGCCACGTCGGCCAACGGACGAGCGCAGCACTATGAAGGTAGTGCGCACGACGGCCATTGGCCGACAGAAGCACGCAAAGGGATTGTCCAGTCAGCTGTGACGGGACCAAAAAAAATAGCCTACGAATGTATCCTTTCAAGCTGGCCCACTTGGCAGCACACGGCTGCCCAAAAAGACTACCCAGTACAGTGCATGACACACTGTTTCGGACCATGGTGCACAGGTGAGCGTGCGCGGTCTAGCATAGGGTTAGCACTAAAAACATCCTTCCAATACAGATTCCTTTGTCTAGACAAGCATAGAAGGATCCCTCACACTGGGAGTGTTGCAGATGTGTGTGGGTTGCACAAGTGCAATAGGTGGACCTTTTCAGTAATGAAACCATTTCTCCCCACAAGAGCCAATCTTTGTACATAGCGCTTTGAGTCGAACCTACGAGTGTTTGCAATGATCTGCTCGTGTTCAACCCCTTTGTTGCAAAGCAACCCAACGAGTGCCAAGTTGTTTTTGTACTGATAAAAGTGCACCTTTGCAACGCAAAATGCATTTTCGCCGGAAACTAGATAGCATGTGTCAATTTGGGTCGATTTGCAGCGCTGCTGGCCCCTGCCAGGGTCTTACAGGCCAGCACCGCCCAGCAGAGGGGCAAAAGTGGGAGAAAGAAGTTTTGGAGCACTTGAGGGACAAGTGCTGAAAACATGAACTTATATACATATATGCAGTTCTAAATTTGAGCCGGTGGGTTATGGTGTTCAGCACCGCCACTTAATTGTCGGCACTGGGACTTGTACCAGTGTGCCACATGGCGGCGCTGTTAAAGAAGACTATTGACTGCCAACCGAGCCTTTCTTACTGCTTTGGGGGCCTAGAGTAGGCTGAATGGTCACACTTAAGAGTGTGATGATTAGTAATTGTGTTGGTACTGCCACTGGCAGGACGGCAGGGGCCATGAGTGGTGAGAGCTGCAGTGATCGCCTAACAAATTAAGCACTGCACATATATCCCACAATGATTACATTCATACTATGAGAAATTAAGTTCACATGCATGCCTTAACATGTGCTGATATATTCTATGAATGAATTCAGATTTGTTTTGTATCTACTTGAAGCCTTAGCATAATTGCACACTTGCACGCGTGTATCTACTCAAGGCCATCTCAAACTCTTCATACCAGACAAGCCCGGATCCTGTTCTTAAGTGGTCACCTATAACTATGCCCTCCTTTATGCTATCTCCCAAAATTTTTAAACACGCTTAAGCAAGTATATGCTCCTTATTTTTGTATTTTATATTATTGGCACAACTGTTTGACTATGCACCTTGTACCGACACTACCTCACCTGTGACCTACCTCATGTTTTTTTGACCTACCTATGTAACTATGTAACTACTATGTAACTACCTAACTACCTCAACTATTACATTGTATTACTCTATCACCCCCGTTTCTTGTAAAGCGCTCTGATATCTGCAAAGATCTTGTTCGCGCTATATAAAACTTTCAAAATAAATAAATAAAATAAATGTAGCACCAAAATGTATGGATTAGCATCCTGTGTTCCACCTGATTAGAGGCCTAGCGCTGCTCTGCTGGTTTTGAAACTGCTATGAATATTTTGAATACTTGCTAGCTATTTTTGCATTACTCAACTTTAGTGAATATTGAATTAATAAACAACTATTACTGTGTTCTACTCTAAATAAGACAAACAGCGCCACCTTGAGGCTGACGGTCATAAGTGCAGGTGTTGATAATTAGGTGCCAGTGCCGAGTACCCAAAACCACTGGCTCAAATCAAGCACTGCTCACATCTGGTAAACACAGAGACTCTCCAGCAGCATTGTTTCTATGACAAGTTTGTGATGTTACTCAACATAATATGGTGGCACTCGGTTGAGTCCGACTGCCCATGGGCTTTGGCAGCTTCTGCCTTAGAACAATGGGGCATGTGTCAGTGCAAGGGTGGCATGGCCGCTGTTCTGTATCCTTCCACCAGCCCGACTGCAGCCTCCCTGGCCACTAGGAAGAGGAGGTGGGTGGTGCTTTACATGAAGAGGTTGCGGGTAGTGTGCGGGGCAGGAGTCGGCATGAGGGTCAGTCTCTGCCACTGAGAGGCTGTCGAAAGGGAATGAGCAGGCACTGGCATGCTTGACTTGTTAGCTACACCGAGAGGATAAGGTTACTCGCACTTATGTCTTCTGACGTCATACGTCCGTTTACTGTGAGGTTGCACACATCTTCTAATGATAATATTCAGTTTTTTATAGCACCAACACCACAGACTTGGCCGTTCTAAAAGCTACATAGACCAGGTGTTTCCTTTAACCAATTAAACAGTACTAACTTTCTATGGAGACATGAAAATCTGAGCTAACCTCCAAGGAATCTATTGTGTCACTGCAGATCACAGCAGAAGTCAGCGGTGAGCGCTTAACACACATGTTATTATGACCACAGGAAGGGGCAACTTTTAGTTTGTTGAAACAGTTTTGGATCTGGGGCTGCAGTTCGCCTCCTCTGACGAGAAATGGTTTCTGAGTGAGTAATGTGTAAAGAGAACAGTACAAACGTTGATTTCCATGAAATGTAATAATTAATACAAACCATGTCAAGCATGGGCGGCCTCAAGGCAGTGCTGACCGCGTGCCTGAGCAGTGGGTTAAAAATACAGCTGCGCTCCCTTGGGGACGGCCAGGTCAAACGAGCCATCACCCTCCTGGCAAACACCCTTGGTTTGTTTTTACTGAAAGTAATTAAGTGGTTTCTAAGAATTATATTTTTTGATTTTTTGATTATTAACTTTCCCAATAAACTAATTTTAAAATAACACAAATTTCTATGATAGCTCTCAGTTATTATCAGGCTCAGAGAGCGTGTGATGTCACTTCCTGTATTGTCATCATTGGTCAAAGGCTATGTGCCATCCCTTCCTCGTGATTTAATTGAAATGATGCTACTTGCAGCAGTATTTCCAGCCTGGCTAATGACCTGGAGAAACAAACCGGTCTCAGAAAGTAATGGCGACTATTGAAAAAGAAGCAAAAGTGTCTCCTGGGCGTCCAGCTATCCCCAGACTGCACTAATTACTCCGCTCAAAAGACCGAGTGGGAAAAATCCCACTCCCTTTCAAGTTTTCTTTACTCCTGAGCAATTCAAGAAGCAGTTTCGCTCAATGCATGTTTTTAAATGGAGGGCTCTGGATTTGATAAATACAACACGATGCAACAATGTGTTCCCGAGGCTCGGAACCCAGCACGGTTTTCACAGTGGCCGATTTGTGAATTCGGGGCCCACCTGTCCAAACCCAGTCCCAGCTTTAGGGAGGAGGTTGGCGAGGGTTTGAAAAGGTGTGCACGTGTGCGTCCCTCTAGCATCGACCCTTTCCAGAGGCCCCTGGAGCGTGGCTGCACCACAGGTACATCCAGCTGGGCGTGGGGGACATTGTAATGACACCAGGGAATCTCACAACCCCCTCTTATCTCACATTGCATAACATTCATGAACTTACTGGAAAATAAACATTACACAATTTGCTACTTTTTTGTATGTGCGCGCTGTGAGAAGTCCTGCAACATACCAGTGTTCGCACACAAAATGTGTCGCTGAGAGACATACGTTATGCAAACTAATCTTGCCAGGACCTCCCAAGACTTTCTAGTTTTAATGCGAGGTTAGTGCTCAGTTAACATAAAGAAGTGTTGCAATGTACTGGCAAATGACTTTTGCTACAAAAGCTTCATTTCGCTGGAAAAAAAAAATGCAATTTCACCCAGCCTACATCCAACCTGGATGGCACCTTATGAGGTCTGTGGCTATCGCCCGTTTAGTAGGTAAAAAGCCACTGAAGGTTCGAGCCACAAGCTACTCCGCCTGCTAGCCACACAACTGATAAAACTGTAGTTTCAAAAAGGAGCCAACGAAGTAGCCATTTAGGGGCATATGTATCAAGCAAAATTGCGATCTCAGAATTTCGGCGTTTGCGATCGCAATTTTACCAAATGGTATGTACGAGGCAAATCTGCGTGCAAAATAAGGAATAGTAAAATTTGCAATTCATTATTTTGCGATTGCATTTAAAAAAAATCGCAAATTTTGCGATTCCTTAAATATAATGTAATATGCACCCAAATAGTGCAATTAGAACATAAGGAATTGCAGATTACTACCAACTTCAAGTTGGTGGTAATCTGCGATTACCTTGAAAATTGCACTTTTACGCATTTTTCAAAGTGCCAGGTGACTCATATACAAGGGCATGTCTGTGCGCCACATCTGCACCCATACCCATTCCAAGGGTTCTCCAGGGTGTCTTTTTGATACCCTGGCACCCTTGAAATTGCATTTGCAATTCTCTAATTGGGAATCGCAAATTAAGAATGTCTTTCCATTCATTCCTATGGGCCTCTAGGCCCATAGGAATGCCTCTAGGCCCCTAGACCCATAGGAATGAATGGGGAGATATTCCTTAATTGTGAATCGCAATTTGCGATTCGCAATTAAGGAATATGTAGGATTGGCAAAATTATTTGCTAATCCAACATACATAGGGTTTTGCGATTATCAAACAGCGATTCGCAATTTGAGAATCATAAATGGGCATTTTCATACATATGGCCCATATGATGTCAAACCAGGCGACCTGGGGCCAGTCCCGGCTTCCCCACTTGACCGAATTGTGTGATCCTAGGCAAACATGATATATTACAAACCCTCTTTTATTCTTTGTTATCCCTTATGACAGCGCTTCCAATACCTGAGTTCAAGGTGTACGTTGTACAAAACAGTCTTATGTGCTAAAGTCAAATGCTTCTGCATGTTATAGAAATGTTTGGGTTTTTTAAATTATTTTAAAGACGATCCTTTTCATATGATGTTTGTTGCATGGTTTAGATGAATACTATTTTCAGGGCTCAGTTCGTGCACCGGCTCTTCGAGCCCAGCCAGACCCTTGGCTCGGCTCGGGCCTGGCTCGCCCACCTCGTGTCCTTTGTAAAGTTATAAATGTGTCCTAGTTTATCCTCCCCCGTACCAACTCTTTCTCGCAAAGCAAGGGGATTTTCACCACATCGAACCCACCCCAGCGGCAATCTGTGGGCATACTTTTTCTCAAATAGTTTACATTTTGCGAAACGTATCTATGCACAACAGCGTACTTACATATATACTCCTCTAGGCCAGAGTTTTTAGCAGGGTGGGCGTGGCCTTGCAGAGAGGCACAGGGTTATGTCCTGTCATTAAGATCTTGAATAGAAATTAATTTTCAGAACGCTCCCTTGTTCTTTCCAAAGTTTGCTGCAAACAATTCTTCGCAGCTTCGCACATTCGCCGCAGGGCCTGCCGCCTAGCTGTGTGCGCACTGCTTCTGGGCGCTGCTCCAGGACAAGCCGGACTCTGGTTTACAGAACTAGCCCCACCCTGCTGCCGAGTCTCCCTGCCCTCTCGGCCCCAGTGCCTAAATATAGCGCCTCGCAAAACGAAGGCATTCCAGGAATGAACAGTAAAACCCGCCGGGTCCCACCGCCCCTCAGCCCCGGGTCTGGTTTCAGGCAGCCGTCTGGAACATGTGCTCTTGCCACCGTGAAAGCGCCCCCTAATTTTCATCTTTTCGGGAATTATATCATGTTGCAGATTCTGTTTGGAGGATTTTAAGGGTTGGGGGAGGGTCTGAACATAAAACCAAAATGTCAAGGAACGATGTACTCTCGATGAACCACCCTGGAAGGTTTAAGGCCCTGACTGATCAAATTAATAATCAGATAGTCGCATAGCGCTCTACAAATTCAACTTCTAAGCGCTGTAATCGACTGCATTTTTAGCAGAATCAATCGCATCGCTTCCATCGGCCTCAGACACATAAAAGGCGGCGTCTGTTCAAGTTCCTCACATATCTCGGACGCAAGTGCACAAGCTCGCTGAGCTACCTCCCGCCATCCATAGCGTCGAGCCAGCCAATGAGAGTGGATCTGGCATCCCTGATGTTTAAAACAGGGCCCGGCAGACACCGGAAAGGGACACACACGGTCGTGACTGACCGCTTCCATTTCCTGACAGGCGCGTCCCCCTCTGCTTTCATAAATAGACATTTTCCTTTCGATCTGGCCCCAAATTCCTAGACACCCAACACATCTTCAGCGAGCCACAAAATACCAGACTAGCGAGCTTTGGAAAAGCCGATAGGCTTGGCTTCCATTTTGATCCCTGTGTAAAACATTGGAAACGTTGAGAAACTGTAAAAAAAAAAAAAAAAACACAATTCTCTGTATACAATGCAAATGTGAGATTAACTCTACCAACAGGGTTTATTAAACCTATTACTAAATTACCAAAAAGTACTCCTCTTCAAGCAATACCTTAAGCTTAGCATGAATTCTGACGCACCTTTAGTTTGGAGAGGGTTTTCAGTACTAATATGTACTAGACTTACACACTTGTGTTTAGTTTAAAAATATGATCTCATTTATTGAAAACGTTTCCCAAACTTTACTTTGTTCTGGCATTAATCTCGATATTTAACATGATCAAACATCGCAGCATGGGAATTCTCACAACAGTTTGTATTTCTAGAAAACCCCCAAATCACACTTCATGAAAAGATCACACCAATAATGCACAATATGAGAAACAAGTCCCACAGCACTCCCTACAACAATCGACTTGAAGTGTTTCTACCTCTCTTGATAGTTCACAGATCCAACGGTTAAACGACAAGAGCCAAGTATTTTTACATTGAAGCTTGTATTTATATTCAGGAAAAACAGTCGACACGCGTTTTGTCACAGAGGTGACTTTTTCAAGGCTAAAAAGGCCGTTCAGTAATGCTGGTCCTGTACGAAAGCCAATGATAGGCCACGATATATCATAGGACAACGTCGTACATTTCAATACGCCCTCCTGTGTGGATAGCGGTCCAGAATAAACGTCCTGAGTGTAGGGGATCACCTTCAGACAAGAAGGTGATCTAGTAGGGAATCCAATTTCGTCCCACTGTTGTCAATCGTATCATATTAGGGGGGAGTAGAAAAGGGCCATAATCAACCCCCTGTGTTCGCTACAACGTCCATGCGGAGCAGAGACAACGGGGGAAGAAGCAATAGAGACAATAGGGGAAGGGGACGGATGGGAAGAAGCAACACAGAGGAAGGGTCAGATGGGAAGAAGCAACAAAGACAAAAGGGAAGGGGTCAGATGGGAAGAAACAATAGAGACAACAGGGGAATGGGTCGGATGGGGAAAAAGCAACAGAGACAACGGGGAAGGAGTTACATAGGAAGAAGCAATAGAGACAACGGGAGAAGGGGTCGGATGGGAAGTAGCAACAAAGACAACAGGGAAGGGGTTGAATTGCAACGAGCAACAAGAGACAATAGGGAAGGGGTCAGAAGGGAAGAAGCATCCCAAACAACGGGGAAGGGGTCAGATGAGAAGAAGCAACACAGATAGGGGGAAGGGGTCGGATGGGAAGAAGCAACACAGACAAAGAGGGTGGGAGGGAAATGGAGCAATAAGGACCTATGGGTGGGGGGAAACGAAGCAACAAGGGGGTTGAGAGGAAGAAACAACTTAAGGATTGGGAGGGAAAGAAACAACACAAGGCTGTGGGAGGGTAAGACACAACTGAGGGTGGGAGGGCAAAAAGCAACACAGACAAGGATGGTAGTGGAAAAAGAAAAAAATAGTACCTCAATCACAGTGTGATCAGTGGAAAGACAGCAATCACGCTGAAACAATCAGTACTTGGTCCATGCTCCAGCCGAAATAAGAGGAAAAGAATGTGGCACACACTGGCCAATTAGAAGGAAGCAAATAAGAGTGACAATAAAGTCAACAAATGGTAAGCAAAAGGCAGTCTGCAAGCCCCTTGTATACAAAATCCCGAGCGAGCGAGAGCACAGGTGGCGCATGCGGTGTCGCAGGGGAGACCTGAAAATGGCGTACGCGTATGTTTGTGCCTCATTGCTAAGCGGTCTGGTGTATCAGCGTTAGGCAGCACTGTGCAAGAACTCTGGTTGATGGTATCCTTCGCTCACCGCTGACAAGCCTAGCCCATTGGTCTCTGTACCTCTGATGTAATCACTAGAGCCACTCTCAGTGGACACTGAGCACGTGACGTATCAAGGACGGCCATGACAGTGAGGCCAAGGCGGCTCTTTTGAGAAGTGTCCATTAACTGAGGATGTGAGATGTTCAAACCATTCCACCTGTTGGCATCCATGAGGTTACTCTACTTTCACTGTGCCAGACCCTTTGGCAAACAGAACGAGTCAGGGAAAGATCCCGCCATTAAAGTTATTCTTGGGTAAGTGCGGGGTGGGGCAATTTATTGTAAGATGACGAGAATGATGCAGTTTTGTCTGACGCGTTTATGAGATCAGTGTCATGTAGGCAAATTGTGATCTGTCACAGCTGTTGTATTTGGATCCCTCGTGTAGTTGTGCGTTTGTCACTGGGACACTGTTGTTGTTTCTCAAGTGTGTTATTACGCAGCTGAACTTGCTTCCTTGCTGAAGTCGATGCTGTGAAAATAAGATACATAAAATCCATTCACTGTAGGGTGAGAGTTGAGTGTAGGCCGGCATGGCTCTACTGTGGTAGGGTCAGCTGTAGCAAGGGCCATAGCCGCTCCAGGGCCTACAAAACTGACCAGTGTTCAGGACACGCGAGACAACTTCCGCCAGCCCTGCCTACCAGCAGCAAATTAAATTTGGCGACTTGTAGTATAGCCACTATTGACTTTGTAACCATTGTTTTTTTTTTTGGGGGGGTGGGGAGCTTGCAAACTTGCTTGATTTTTTTTTTAAAGCCACATTTTATACAGTGAGCATACCAGAGGGCAAGTATTTTTGGGGCCATGCTGTGTACAGTATTGCCAAATGTCAATACGTCCCAAAGGCAAGATCTATTGGCTTTGCAATGTTTTTTTTCTTCTTTAAGGTTGATAGGGGTTTCTGACAGAAAACCTTGAAATCATTGCAGCATGTCTGCAAGCAGCAGCGGCTCACAGACCTGTCTCCTGTGAGAGCGCCTCCTCTGGGGGACACGTCATCGGCCCCAGGACTCCCCGAGCTCTGCTCAGCCCCTGTGACACTCTCACGGGGGAGGGGGGGGGGCTTGTGATGGAGGAGGGGGAGAGGGAAAGGTTTGTCACTCACCGATTGCCTACTGTTGCCACTGCCGGCCCCAGGGGCGGCTCCGAAGGAGAGCTCGGTAATTGGGCCCCCGGGGGCACAGTAGGGGGCTCTGGGGGAGCGCGGCTCGTGCACGTCGGAGGTCATTAATTACTTCCCACTGTTTTTTAATAGTTCATCAGAAGAGCTAACGTGGTGAGTTGGCCTTCAGTGGGGTAGCCGCGAGTCACTGGGCTAGGAGGCTAATTTGGGATCGTGCAAAGTTGTCAATCACACAGTGCCCGTCTTTCTAGTAAAGACAGTATTTCTGCCACTGGTTCGCACGTGTTTGCGTTAACATTGTAGCTTTTGTTCCCCTCCTAATTTGAGGCGAGTAAATAAACGATTGCAGTTCCTATTTTTGGTACCAATTAGCGCAGTCTGAAATATAGACACTCAGGGGAAAAACTATGATATAATGTGAAAGATGGAAAAGTGTGAGACGCACGAATACACTGGGCGCTCTGCGGAACGGCTCTCAAGTAATAGAACTCGGCGCACTGTGGCACAGTCTACAAGGTCCGTTGGCGAGCATGGAAGAACAGCACTTCTGGGACTTGTAGTTTTGGTTAGTAATGTGCTAAAAAGACTCAAAGTCCCATAATGCATAGGTATCAACCTGGACTCGGAGATGTACTCATGCATGGGCCATGGCAGCTACAATCCTACACCAGAAACAAATGACCGTGTAGCTTCTGACTCAGAAAACACCAAGAGACATCAGGTTCTCTAGCCAGCCTTGCACACACAGGAGTTTGCAACATTTCCTGTAAAAACAGCTACTTTGTTAGATGAAACTCTCCCTGAGCATCTCTCATTATTAGTGACACCATCACACAAGATAACATTAGAGGCCTCACTATGCAAGATGACGTAAGTGTCCGTCCTATGCAAGATTACCAGAACTGCTGCCGGCAGTAGTGTAATAAAAGCCTTTATAATGGAGCCGGGTGGATTGAAGTAGAATGGAGTGGAGTGGAGTGGGTTAGATTGGAGTGGGGGAGAACGGAGTGGAGCGGGTTAGATTGGAGTAGAGCAGAGTAGAGTGGAGTGGGGTGGGGTAGAGTGAGTCAAGTAGGTCAGAATGGAGTGGGGTAGAATTGAGTGGAGTGGGTTAGGTTGAAGTGGGTTAGATTGGAGTGGGGTTGAATGGAGTGGAGTGGATTGGGTTAGATTGGAGTTGGGTAGATTGGAGTGGGGTAGATTGGAGTAGAGTGGAGTGAAGTAGGTTAGAATGGAGTGGGGTAGAATGGAGTGGAGTGGGGTAGAGTGGAGTGAAGTAGGTTAGAATGGAGTGGAGTAGAATGGAGTGGAGTGGGTTAGATTGGAGTGGAGTAGAATGGAGTGGAGTGGGTTAGATTGGAGTGGAGTAGAATGGAGTGGAGTGGGTTAGATTGGAGTGGAGTAGAATGGAGTGGAGTGGGTTAGATTGGAGTGGAGTAGAATGGAGTGGAGTGGGTTAGATTGGAGTGGGGTTGAATGGAGTGGAGTGGGTTAGATTGGAGTGGGGTTGAGTGGAGTGGGTTAGATTGGAGTAGAGTAGAATGGAGTGGAGTGGGGTAGAATGGAGTGGAGTGGGTTAGAGTGGAGTAGAATGGAGTGGAGTGGGTTAGAATGGAGTGGAGTGGGTTAGATTGGAGTGGAGTAGAATGGAGTGGAGTGGGTTACATTGGAGTGGAGTAGAATGGAGTGGAGTGGGTTAGATTGGAGTGGGGTTGAATGGAGTGGAGTGGGTTAGATTGGAGTAGAGTAGAATGGAGTGGAGTGGGGTAGAATGGAGTGGAGTGGGGTAGAATGGAGTGGAGTGGGTTAGAGTGGAGTAGAATGGAGTGGAGTGGGTTAGAATGGAGTGGAGTGGGTTAGATTGGAGTAGAGTAGAATGGAGTGGAGTGGGGTAGAATGGAGTGGAGTGGGTTAGAGTGGAGTAGAATGGAGTGGAGTGGGTTAGATTGGAGTGGGGTTGAATGGAGTGGAGTGGGTTAGATTGGAGTAGAGTAGAATGGAGTGGAGTGGGGTAGAATGGAGTGGAGTGGGTTAGAGTGGAGTAGAATGGAGTGGAGTGGGTTAGAATGGAGTGGAGTGGGTTAGATTGGAGTGGAGTTGGAGTGGGTTAGAATGGAGTGGAGTGGGTTAGATTGGAGTGGAGTAGAATGGAGTGGAGTGGGTTAGATTGGAGTGGGGTTGAATGGAGTGGAGTGGGTTAGATTGGAGTAGAGTAGAATGGAGTGGAGTGGGGTAGAATGGAGTGGAGTGGGTTAGAGTGGAGTAGAATGGAGTGGAGTGGGTTAGAATGGAGTGGAGTGGGTTAGATTGGAGTGGAGTAGAATGGAGTGGAGTGGGTTAGATTGGAGTGGAGTAGAATGGAGTGGGTGGGTTAGATTGGAGTGGAGTAGAATGGAGTGGAGTGGGTTAGATTGGAGTGGAGTAGAATGGAGTGGGTGGGTTAGATTGGAGTGGAGTAGAATGGAGTGGAGTGGGTTAGAATGGAGTGGAGTGGGTTAGATTGGAGTGGAGTAGAATGGAGTGGAGTGGGTTAGATTGGAGTGGAGTAGAATGGAGTGGAGTGGGTTAGATTGGAGTGGAGTAGAATGGAGTGGAGTGGGTTAGATTGGAGTGGAGTAGAATGGAGTGGGTGGGTTAGATTGGAGTAGAGTAGAGTGGAGTGGGTTAGATTGGAAGAGTAGAATGGAGTGGAGTGGGTGGGTTGGATTAGAGTGGAACAGAATGGAGTGGGGTAAGTGTTGTGGAAAGGGGTATAGAGTTAAGTAGCTTGTTGTACTGTAGAAGGCGTAGTGTGAAATGGAGTGGCGTGGAGTCAAGTGTTCTGTTGTAGAGTGTGTTAGAGTAGAGGGGAGTAGAGTCGAATGGCATGTTGTAGAGTGGAGTGGCATAGAATGGAGTGTAGTGGCATATTGGGAAGAATGCACGGTGTGGTAGCGCACTACCATTACAGGCAACATATTTTCAATTGATATTACCTTTACTTTTGCAAGGAAATACGGTTTTACTGCACACAAAGGATAATGTGTGCAAATGTAAACACCAGTGTACTGATGCGTTTTCATCATATTCAAACATTTGTTTCCACCTCACTTCAGAATTATAAAAAAAAAATACTTCATTTTTACTATTTATGAATTATTCTGAAATATCCGCTCAATTATTTTTTTTGTTCTATGCTACACCCTCTCTTCTCACAAGGGTACTTGCAGGTTTGTCACATAAATTCTCCCACTTTGAAGTCAGAGAATGAAAAGTAAACACCAGGCTCCCTCTGAAGGCAGCTTCCCATTTGACCTCTGTCTTTGAATGCACAGCAAATGAGGCAAGAAAAGCACAAGATTTATAGGACTGTTTAAAGAAAGCGAATTTATGAAAGAATACAGTATGAAGCTTTGGGAAGGGGAGGGACGAAATCAAGTTGGATGGCCTATAACAAATAAAGGCAACAAATAGAAAGCCAAAAAATGTGAGCTACAAATCCAACGGACAGAATGAATTAGTAGGTCAGCTTTCTGCAAGTTGCCAAGATGCCTTTAGCAGACCAGACAGCTGGGCTGCCTGGAAGGCTTCGAACTTAAAAAAAAAACACTGTCAATTTTGAATGCACAGCGCTTAAATAGTAGACTCAGTGACCCAAGTTTTTCTCAGCAGCCCACAGCTAGCACTGCCCTCCTGTTGCGTTTTCTCTCTCTGGGTCAAATTCTGGTGAGGATAAGCAAGCGCTGGGAATCCCCATCTGCAACTACTGGCACAAATTAAGCACTGGCAAGGCCTCTGCATAGGTAATACATGGTACCCTAGCCTATGTTCTTCTTGCACCAATGATGGTTCCAGAGGGCACAGTAGAGAGCGGACGATGTAAATGTAAATGTAAATGTAGTTGAGCTTATATAGCTCACAGCTACCCGCAGTGGGTGTCCCGGCGCTTGCTTAGGGAACCCGTCCTGATATTCCCCTGTGTGATAGCCCCAGCGGGTATCCACAAGGTGAAAGTCAGGCATCCCGCCGCGAGGGGCCGTTGTGGAGATTAAGCAAGCTATTGCCCAGAGTCGCAGAGTGTGAACCCGTGAGTCGAGAAGGCACCGGAGCGAGAATTATCGAGTCCGTGGAATTTTTAGCCCAAGACCCGCCGAGGCGGGGAATTGAACCCTGGTCCAGGACCGATCTCAGCTTCCGGGTCTGCCGCCTCTAACCCCTGAGCCACACTTCTCCACAATGGACCCCAAACCCCACAGGACCAGCCCAAACCCATTTCCAGAAAATGGGTCTGAGGCCGAATATGCACAAATAGACAGCGGCTGGCCAATTTGAGTAAATAGGATAGCAGGGTCAAATAATGCATTATTTGGAATATTCCTGCACTGAACTATATATAACCAGGTTTGTACAGTAGGAAAAGCATCTCAGACTGGTGCAATACCAGGTGCTAGAACCAAAGTGTATATCAAGAGACAATAGTTTGCAGAGGACTTATTTAAACTACCCTCAACTGTAACTAATAAGGAGTGCAAAAGTAACTAACAGTAATGTAGTACATCTATAATTTCTATTACCTCAATTATGCAATTGATCAGCAATAAAAGTTCAGTACTCAAAGGTGATCAAAAGAGAAAGTGGAAACATTTGAGACTGTGTATATAAAACAGTGAGAATTCACAAGTCACAAAGTGAAAGGGAGGACAAACAAATTTGCAGTTCCAATGAAGTAACTCATAAAGCAGGTAGTGGTAAGTTGCTCACTTATACCAGCGCGGTTATCTGATGCTGTTGACACATAGCTGTTTTTTTCTATAGATAACAATCCCACCATTATTTAAACAAATATTTTAAAGCGTGACTGTCTTATTGATGAAAACAAGCTGCCTGAAACCGAGCTCAGATAAAGCTCAGCTAAAACCCGAGATTCTGATTTTTGGGGGCTTCCTTTAAATGGTGGAAGAAATTGGGAACCTCACCCAGCGAGAATCTGGGAGTTAACTTAGAAGCAGATCTTTCTTTATGGTGCCAGATGTTGGCACACAAGCCACTGGCTTCTCTTTGCTACTTTCCCTAAATATAACTGCCAGCCTCCTGCCTGTGCAAGGCAGGATTTCGTGCTCTCTGTGATTTACTTAGGGGAATGACAGACACTCATGTGATGCTCTACACGAGGGGTTGAGCGGGAAACGCACGAGCCACGTGTGCAGAAGACCCCAAGGGGTTCTTCTTTTAAATCAGAACTGAAAACCATTACAAAGTCAAGAATGGAATTGATATGATGAGGGGAATCGAGGGGAGGACGGATCGATCCCTTCCCCATCGATCAGGAGCGATGAAGGACGGCCGGGTTCAACCGTCACCAAGGTTATCTGTGTACACAGTGGCGAAGTGGGTCCGTCTGTCTTTCCTGAAAGAGAAACGGACCCACTTTGCTTCTGTACACACAGATAACCTTGGTGACGGTTGAACCTTCCCCTCGATTCCCCGTATCACATCACGCCGCAACTGGCGCCTCATTTATCTAGACCTGCTCGGGCCGGGTTGGAAATATCACTGGTCCTACGATCCTGTTTTATTTTGATGTCCACTTGACTCAGTCCTGAAGAGTCATGGCTAACTACCCGATTGACGAAACACATGTCGGCTGGTTTTTCTTTGATGTTACCCTTTTGAAGAAAGTCCATAATATATATTAACCCCTTCGCGGCTGGGTATCGTCATCAGCATACAAGGGGTTAAAAAAAACATCCACTGGTGTCAACCCTGTCATCATTCTAGACATTTTAAAGACTAACCTAACGTGTGCACAGGACTTGTTCTAATGATCATTTCATTAGTTACGGTCTATCTAGCCAATGAGCGGGTCAGTGTCAGCGGAAGTGATGTCACGACGTTGCCCCGGAAGTTATTCCTGCTGCAGTCACGCCCGTCCATCGATGAGGACCACAAAGGGGGCGTGACCGAGTTGGGGGGGGGCGCATCGTAATGGCGCGCTTCACTATATTTCGCGCTTTTCCATTGGCTGTCCACTGTGAGATCCTGCTAACCCAATCAATCGCATGGGAAAACAGGGGAATGAATGCATGCATTTGCAGTAAGTTCCCCGGCCGCCCCTTGTCAAGCGGACTCGACATCAGGCAGAGGCCTCAAAATACTTGACTTTGTGGGTTTGACTGAAACCTGGTATGATGGGCTTCTCGAGTCAGTGACCGGTGCACTCTTTACAATATCCGTTCATTTTACATTTGTTTTACGGTGCACTGCCTGCACTCAGACTCACTGGTGAAGGCAGGTTGCACTGGTGCACCACAGACTAAGTACAAGGACAAGTGAAGGGCAGACATGGTCGAGCTGCTCAGCTACCAGAGTTGTAATCCGTCCAATTCCACATCTGCAAATTGTGTGACCGTGGGCACCGTGGAGGAGTGTGGCTCAATGGTTAGAGCTAAAGGATGTGTTCTGAGCACACCTATTTTTTCAAGGTTGTAGAAGTTAATTTTGATAAGTTTTTTTGATCTGCGTGCTACAATTAATGGAGTATACCCAATACTCTAAATTTACAAACAACAAGTGGCTGGACTTGTCAATGGTTAGAGCGGCAGACCCTGATGCAGAGCTCTGGCCCAGGACCATGGTTCAATTTCCGCCTCGGCGGGTCTTGGGCTTAATTTCCACAGACCTGACAATTCTCGCCTCGATGCCTATTCTAGTAAATGTATAGAGGGGTCCCCGTGGAAGGGAAATTATTTCTGCACAGACAATACAAAATTCAAAAAGAACTAAGATAGTACTCAGAGGACAAGGATGTTGTCATTTATTCAACAACAACACATTAAACAATTTAAAGCAATGTTTGTGATCATTTATAGATGAAAACGAGAAATCGAAAGTTTGAAAGGGCCCCAAGGGGGGAAGGGGAAGGGGGGTGCTCAAAGGTTGTGTGAAAAGTTATAAAGATAGTACACAGATTTAAACAAACTGTACATATACACAATCAACAAGGAATTGCAAATTATTCCAAAAGACAAAACAGCCTACATCAATTAAGGCAAGTATTGGACAATTTTATCAAAAAGAGTGGGGCATTCCACGGTCACGTGTACAAATCAATCAAGTACTGGAAAAGTGCCGGATGTCCCAAGATAAAGAGGTGTCGACGTTTCGACCCCTATTTCTAGGATCAGTTTAGTCCTTTGCCGGGGTCTTCATCAGGACCACTGTAGGAGGGAAAGGGACGAGGAGGGGCCGTCCTATCTGAAAAAATGAAAACCCGTGTCAGGGGATGGAGTATCAATTAATAAGAAACCAAACAGTCTTAGTACTGTGCACCAAGGAGGTGACTTAGTTAAAAACAAAATGAAACCATGGTGTCCGGGTCGTGGGACCTCTAGACAAGGGGACCAGAAGCTGTATAGGCAATTAATCCATAAACACGCTTGTGAAATTAATTTGTCTAGTACAATACATCAGGGGCACATTAGCCAGGGAAAAACGGTGTCCGCTCACATAGGTTGAACCTATTGGCAGTACTTGTAGTGCTCAGATGAGCCCTAAATCACATGTGGGCAATTAAATCAAATGGGGTTCTGATTGCGTTTATTTTAGTACTAGGGCACGGCAATAAAGAAAACTATAAGCAATTACCTGTGGTAGAAAAACCACACTTTGGAAATTTCAAATGTGTGGGCTGCCTGTTTCAAATAATTTTGCTGCTGGGCACGTCTAAATAAAACCATGAAGTTCGCATTAGGCAGAGTAACCACAAGGAGAACTTATTTGGTTAAACCGGTTCGTAAAAAGGGGTTACCTCAGTATATTGTGCTGCACTGTAGCAGAAAGGCTTAGGCGCTGTGCTATATTCAATCAACTGTGAATGAAAAAATGAAAATATATATACACGTTAATGGAGACCTAGGCACAACGCGGAAGTCTGACAAGCGGACTCCACAGTCGCGTATGTCCATACCTTAATCTGATCCGTGCAGTGCCTAACGGATTGGGGAGCTGAATGATGGTTTTTTCCGATCGGCTCCGTGTAATCACCCTCGGAACCTGAAATAATCAGTAACGCTCGTCAGTTACTCGGTATTGCGTCAGCCAAGAAAAGCGGGACCGAAGGGTTCTCCACTTACTTTGAAGTCAGGGCGCGGGTCAGCAGAGCGTCTTGCTGCAATCCTATCGCCGTATACTGTACACCACTACGCGAGGCAACTAGGCTTCTCGTGGTGAAACACCAACTTTGCAAACCACTACGCGGAGTTAGGGGGCGGGGCTGGCGGTGTGACGTTTAAAAAATTCATTCAGAGACAGTACGCTTTCAAACAAGCCATTACTGTCTTTGAAAGCGTACTGTCTCTGAATGAATTTTTTTAATGGATTTTTAAATACACGTGTGAACCACAATATGTTAATACCTTTGCGAAAAGGCTGTTTTCCACTCCTTAGCCTCTGAGTGTTCCGATCACACCCGAGTCTTTCCTTTATTACTTCTATCGACCCACGTCACACCGCCAGCCCCGCCCCCTAACTCCGCGTAGTGGTTTGCAAAGTTGGTGTTTCACCACGAGAAGCCTAGTTGCCTCGCGTAGTGGTGTACAGTATACGGCGATAGGATTGCAGCAAGACGCTCTGCTGACCCGCGCCCTGACTTCAAAGTAAGTGGAGAACCCTTCGGTCCCGCTTTTCTTGGCTGACGCAATACCGAGTAACTGACGAGCGTTACTGATTATTTCAGGTTCCGAGGGTAATTACACGGAGCCGATCGGAAAAAACCATCATTCAGCTCCCCAATCCGTTAGGCACTGCACGGATCAGATTAAGGTATGGACATACGCGACTGTGGAGTCCGCTTGTCAGACTTCCGCGTTGTGCCTAGGTCTCCATTAACGTGTATATATATTTTCATTTTTTCATTCACAGTTGATTGAATATAGCACAGCGCCTAAGCCTTTCTGCTACAGTGCAGCACAATATACTGAGGTAACCCCTTTTTACGAACCGGTTTAACCAAATAAGTTCTCCTTGTGGTTACTCTGCCTAATGCGAACTTCATGGTTTTATTTAGACGTGCCCAGCAGCAAAATTATTTGAAACAGGCAGCCCACACATTTGAAATTTCCAAAGTGTGGTTTTTCTACCACAGGTAATTGCTTATAGTTTTCTTTATTGCCGTGCCCTAGTACTAAAATAAACGCAATCAGAACCCCATTTGATTTAATTGCCCACATGTGATTTAGGGCTCATCTGAGCACTACAAGTACTGCCAATAGGTTCAACCTATGTGAGCGGACACCGTTTTTCCCTGGCTAATGTGCCCCTGATGTATTGTACTAGACAAATTAATTTCACAAGCGTGTTTATGGATTAATTGCGTATACAGCTTCTGGTCCCCTTGTCTAGAGGTCCCACGACCCGGACACCATGGTTTCATTTTGTTTTTAACTAAGTCACCTCCTTGGTGCACAGTACTAAGACTGTTTGGTTTCTTATTAATTGATACTCCATCCCCGGACACGGGTTTTCATTTTTTCAGATAGGACGGCCCCTCCTCGTCCCTTTCCCTCCTACAGTGGTCCTGATGAAGACCCCGGCAAAGGACTAAACTGATCCTAGAAATAGGGGTCGAAACGTCGACACCTCTTTATCTTGGGACATCCGGCACTTTTCCAGTACTTGATTGATTTGTACACGTGACCGTGGAATGCCCCACTCTTTTTGATAAAATTGTCCAATACTTGCCTTAATTGATGTAGGCTGTTTTGTCTTTTGCAATAATTTGCAATTCCTTGTTGATTATGTATATGTACAGTTTGTTTAAATCTGTGTACTATCTTTATAACTTTTCACACAACCTTTGAGCACCCCCCTTCCCCTTCCCCCCTTGGGGCCCTTTCAAACTTTCGATTTCTCGTTTTCATCTATAAATGATCACAAACATTGCTTTAAATTGTTTAATGTGTTGTTGTTGAATAAATGACAACATCCTTGTCCTCTGAGTACTATCTTAGTTCTTTTTGAATTTTTTATTGTCTGTGCAGAAATAATTTCCCTTCCACGGGGACCCCTCTATACATTTACTACTTGACGCCCAGGTCCCCGTGACTGCTTGGGTTTTACCCCCCTTCATAATGTCGATGCCTATTCTAATCATGGGCCCCACGCTGCAACTCTGGGCAATAGCTTGCTTAACCTCCACACCAGCCCCAACAGCGCTAGGATGCCTGGCTTCACCCTGGGGGTGCCCAGGAGTGGACACTTCACAGGGAAAGCCAGGATGGGTTCCTCAGCGGCAGGCGCGGTGCGTCCATTGGGGCGTAGGGGCGTAGCCCCACTAAGCCCCATGGACCCACCGCGTCGTCACAAAAATACAAATACATAATTTAAATAATCGTGCGTACCTTCCGGCCGGGAATCCGGGAGACACCCGACTTTTTCGAAGGAGGGGGGGGGGGGGGAGGGCCTGCTGCAGCTGCGCAAATTCATTTTGGGGCACAAACAATCCCGCGCATGCGCACATTGTTTGCCCTGTACAGTACCCCCTTAGAGAGAGGACGGGGGCGGGCCGCAGCCCCCGGGGTTTAACAGGGCGACTGGGCGAGCAGTCATGGTGCCCCCCCAGCCCCCAGCGTCATGGTGCCCCCCCAGCCAATCCTGGCGCTGCATACAGCGGCGCCAGGATTGGCTGGTCAATACATAGCCAGGGACCCCAGGGTACATAACCCCCTGTCTGGGGGTGCAGAGCCCTCTCCCTCCCTTGTACTGCGGCCTGTGTTTGTTTAGGGGGTTTGATTGAAGACCTGACCGGACCCAGGAAGGAATACTGCGACACCGACAGTCAAGTCCCAAAGGAACCGCTCGGCCAGGGAGACCCGGCCTTCACACTCAGCAGGTAAGATCAGAGTGCTAGGAACACTGCCGCAGTAGCAATCGCCAGTTAGGCAGCATAGGTTTGCTCATAAAATGCGGAGAAAATGTAAATACGTGATTTTTTTTAGAAACTGTAGCAGAACGTTATGCAAGCGCTTGAAATGGTGATTTTTGGTGCGCTTTGTCGGCCATCTGGTGGTTTTTGGCGCGCTTTGTCGACCATCCAACTGCTAATGACTCGTTTGGTGCCCTTATTTCAGGGACGTAACTCAAATTAATCTTTTTACAAGGAGCAATACCGAGATAAGAAGGCTGACAACTTAAAATGTTATATTATAAGCGTATTAATGATTTGTTTGTTATAAGCAGTGAGAGTGTTAGGGAGTTTCAGTATTACTTTGCCACTTCACCAAGAGAGCTGTTGAATTTCTGTGAAAGTAAACATTTGTACGTTTGTATTATCCATTGGTTATCATTTATAAATTGTTCCTAAAACTTTCCGCGATTTGAATCCACTAACGCACTACTTGCTATTGATAATATGTTTGTTTAGTTCCAGGATCAACCTGCATTCTGTTTGCTTATACGTTTGCTTCTTGCAGGGCAGAGGCCAGAGGCCCATGTTGTGTAATATGTATTTGTAAACGGTTGCAGCCAGAGCTGGGCCCGCTTCCATTTGTTTTACTTGTTCTCTGTTTCAGTGAGAAATAATCAGGGAATCGGCTCTTTTAATTACGACAATAGGGGGGACCACCTCACCCCTCAAGTGCTATGTTTCACAAATAAACAAACACCTTCTGATAAACTTGTGTCCAGGAGTTTTCTGGCAACAAATAAAATCATGCCAGTGTAACTTATGAATAATGTTCCTGCTGAAGCACGATCAGCCTTTTGTCTAGTGGCGGTTTTCACCCATCCTGAAGTAGCACAGAATGCTAATTTGCCTGCTGCAAAGAACGTGTACATGCAGATCACAAAGTGTATTTTAAGTTGGTAGGTAGCTCAGTGAGTTACTGCTTTTATCGCAGAGATTCTTTAGTTACTTACAGTTATGAATGACTCCTACTATAACCAATTACTTCTGAACTGCAGTGAAGAGTTTGTTTTCAAACTGCTTAGTAAGTTTAGAAACGTTATTCCCCCCTCCCCAGACTTTCATTATCCTACTGTTGTATATGCAAATTAGCTTACGCCCCACCACTGTCAAATGTCACCAGCCGCCCCTGCTCAGCGGTATGAGTAATAGCGCCAGGAAACCGCTTGGTGACAGTGCGCTCTACAAATACCTTGACATTTACATTTACATTTTACATTCACCCCCGTTGAACTCTTTTTGCTTCTCCACGAACATCTTCCTTATCGGGAGCGCTTACAAACAGGCCTAGTCCAGCATTAACCGCGGTGTGAAGCTAAGATGAACATAAAATCGTGAACGGAAGTCCTGTAAACACAACAGATGGTCCTTCGTGTCCTGGGAAGTGTGTCCTCACACCTGCCCAGTGTGAGCCCGAGTCTCTCGAGTGAGGCCACGCGCAGCGGCAGGACATAAATCCTCGCACGCAGACGGCCACAAGTGCGACCAGTTTATTGCGGCGAGAAGTGAGTGCGAACAGGACCAGCGACAGCATCACTTCACCCCTGGGCCTGCGCCGGGACTCGTGGACGCGCACCCACGGCGCCTGGAGCGCGCCTCAGCTGCAGCGCCGGCCCGTCTGGTAATACAGAGCTCTGAGCGGGGTCTCCAGTGAATTCCTGGAGGGTCCCAGAGTCTGGGGTAGCGTCTAGAATAAGCTTGAGCGTGCTGGGCGCTAGGCTGAGGTGCGAGAATCAGTGCCAGAATAACACCCCAAGCTTGGCATTAAAAGTCTGTCAGTCCTCGTAAGGAGTGCTAAGCCACTCCACAGCTGCCGAGGTGCAGCTGGACGATGGGGATTGAGGGGGGCGGGTTGGAAAGTTGGGAGGGCAGACATCCCATATGAGGCAGGTAAAGTGACAGACGTGCTAGCACCTACAACTGTGAAGCCACGCCCCTGCGCTGGCTGGTCATGAATACTGCGTTCCGTCCATCTTTTAAATCTGGGGTGAACGGGGTGCAGCAGCTCCAGGCCCTGCCGAAACCCCCTTTAGTGAGACTTAGCGCATTTTCTTCATTCTCCTATAGGTTTGGTATCCCGTCTGTTTACAGCGCCTCGAGGGCTCGGAAGCAGAGCTATACAAGCACAGGATCTAACCAAAAGAAGCCGTCTATAGGTCAACAGCAAATACCAAAATACAAACCAAGGATCTATGAGTGTAGACTTCGCATTCGCCAGCAGGGGGCAGTGAATGCTTTACACCGTACACAAACACTGTTCGTATGTACAGCGCACACGACCTCTCTCAAAGCACATTACCAAGATTACACCCACAAGGGTAAACACATCAATATATTGAATAACATCAAAACAATATGCGAACTCTGACCTGTTTTGAGGACTGAAGAGGAGGTAAGCAGTAGCTGTCAAACACAAGAGGGTCGGAGCACCCCGGACTCTTCCACACACACCCCCTCCCCAGGAAGGTAGCAAGGTGCGTCTTCGGAGGAAGTGGCCACCGACTTCCTACAAGGTGCGCCGGGCCACCTAGGGAATAATTGTGGGACTCTGTCAGCCGCAGCTGACTTCCTCCACAATCCTAGCTTCTTGGTCTGAGTAAAATTGATTGGGGCAAAATAAGTCCAAATGTAGAACAAGTGGGCTGCAGTGTTTCAACACATGTTGAACAATGACCAACATAAATATATTCAAATTATGAACCACACATCTCAACTTACATCTGATATTTCAAAAGTGGACCCGTAGTTTATAAAATAAAACTATGCCTTTAAATGTCTTCAGTTTTCAGGCCTCCGCGCCACTCCCTGTGGTCCTGCCTGGAGACTGGCTGCCGTCCAGCGCCACGAGGCGGGCATGGAATCTTTCTGGGCTCGTCATGAATCCCCGAGGGGAAAGCTCCCTCCAAGTACTGTATCTCTGTCGTCAAATGTGCAAACATTTCTACAGCTCGCTTCTTCCTCCTCGTCCCTTTGCAAAGGGTTTTGAGATTCTTATAACATTTATTTCTACTTTTACAGCGCTGTTCTGCCTGTAAGGCATCAGGGCGCTTTAAAAAACCACAACAGAAGGTTACAATGCAAAGTAAAGTTGGGACTGGAGACGATGAACAAAACTCTGAGCAGGTACAGGAGAGATGCTCGGATGCAGGCCTTGTAAACCAGGCAGCAGAGTGTAAACTCATCTGCTCCATGTGTAAACCAGTGTAATGCCCTCAGCACCGGTGAGATGTCATTGCATGTTCAGACCACAGCCAGGAAGGCGACCTTGACTGGGGCTAGAAAGAATTGGGGGCTTTAGTAAAATGGCGTCATTTGCCAAAAACGAATCGATGGCTGCATGAGTGGCAAGTTTTAGCAGGCTGGACGCCCAGGTGGGTACTTTTCTTCTGTAAGTGTAAGTTAGACTCTGAAGTTTGACACGAGAGTGATACAGGAGTTCACACCAGGGGTCACGAGGGCGGACATCTTTAGATTTGAGCTCTTACAAGGGGGCCACCAGCTGATGTTGTTGCGTTTGGGGGTGATGAAAAGGAATTAGCTTTTTTAATTTTGCAGGAGGAAGTTATATGTACACCACGGCTGGACTTTGAGCTACGATCCAAGAGTGATGACGTCATAGATGTATGGTACCTCTAGAGATGTATCTATATATAAATGACCCGTCAGTGTTGGTGTCTGGGGGTTCCATATTTTTGAGAGAAATGATAGGCAGAGATTGAATAATGTGGGTGCTAGAGGAAAGCCACGGGGGCGCCGCAGTTCTTTTTATCAACGGGTACAACACACCATGCCTCTGGTAGTTGGCACTATATATTGAATGGCAAGTAATATAGCGCCTAGAGCTCTCCGACCTCATAATGCATGCTTTAAATTCAACAGTGTCTGTAGAATACAAGTTTTTTATTAATGTTAGATGATAAACTCCTCTCCGCCGGCAGACTTGGCAGAGTTTTAGCCACTACATAACGGGGAGTTCCAGCCAAATTCTGCCAACCGCCGTGGGCAGGGTTTTTTCTCACCCACTTCTCGCCAACGTAAGTTGGTGAGTGAGACCTGGTGTCCCCTAGTACAATATTCATGCGTGGACGGTCGCGACAGTTCACGATGAGGACGCTGCTGCTCGAGTAGAAATTCTACCCGAACGGCAGCTAAACCTACTCCAGGATGAGCGCCCTCTAACACGATCCGTGGTATTGTTTACAACGATTTTTCCACAAGAAACTAGCTTCCAGAGCTAAAAAAAATCAACACGTGCAGCGCAACAGTCTGATTTCTGCCCAATTCAAGGACCTCTGTGGATTCTCGCAAAGTTTTCATGCAACTCCGTGGAATTCTAGGATTGAAACTCCACAAGTTCCGTCCTAGTCTTTATTTATCACACAGTGCTAGAAGTAAGTAAGTAATGTTTATTTGTACACGATTAATTAAAATCTTTACACAATTATAAAAACACCAATAAGAACATTTAAAAAAACATTTGTACATAAACTTATCAAATTAGATTAGATAAAACAATACGAGATTTTTTGAGATCAGTTCATGGTTATTCTCAGAGCCTTATAATGTTCGTCAAACGCTATTAAGTCTTTTTCTTGTTAAGTCGAAGAACTTCACGACCTGGCAATTCAATTTGCTGTTACTGGTGGTAAATGACAATTTGACTGCCTGCCTGCAGGTCCGAACGGCATGTAGTTTAAAGGATGGTCGCAGAAGGTTGTACCTCAGGTCCTTAGTCTAGGACAGATGCAAATCACATGGACAATGTCCTCCTTGCCGATTTTGCACAGGCGACACTGTTGTGAAGGGTTATTTCTCTCCCAGGGAGGAAGGTGTGACAGTATAGGAATTACACAGAGGCATAGTTTTAGGAAGTGCCAGGAAGCATCTCATGGTCTCTATAAGTTCTTATACAGGTGTGTGCATGCATTAGAAACTGCCAGCAAACAGCATAGGACCTAAAAGCATGCAACCATACATCACAGCCTCTTCAAACCCGACACTGCTTCAGAATGACTCACACTGGATGGAACAAGGGCGAGAGAGAAAGAGTGAGAGGCAGAGATGCTGCCTGTCCATGCCAGGGTGCTTAAGCCAGTATTACTGTAAGATGTTTGACAGCTCTGGGAAAGGAACTGTGTTTTCTTTCCCAAAAATAAATACATAAATAATTGAGGATGTAGAGTATTTTTCATGGCTTCTAGATGGGTATGCTGGATTGTTCACCACAAGTGTCACCATCGCCCGCTTGTGAACGTGCAGGGATGGTGCCCACCGCAGCCACTAGAATGGATCAGTGCAAGCATGGAGGCAGTCACAACCCCAAAACTGAAGCCCTGAGCAGGTAAGGGGGGAATTGCAGCTCAGAGAGCATATGGTGGTTGTTGTGCCACATGAATGGAGGAGCAGGCGCTTAGAGGCCAGGATACAAGTGCCAGATGAGTAGAGGGCAAGGGCCTGGAGACAGGCGCCACGTGCATGGAGGAAGATGAGCCAAGGAGGCAGGTGCCACATGGGTGGGCGAACCGGACCCTAGAAGGCAGGGCAACGTTCGAGCACTAGACCACAAGCAGGTTGGTAAACGAAAGACCTACAACTCACCAGATACCGCTGCAAACAGCTGGAGCACCGTTGGAGACTCACCCACAACAGCGACAAACAGACCAACAAATCAGCCCCCCAAACAATACCACCAGCACCTCAGAGATTGAACAGATCAACAACAACGCCGATAACTCAAGGGAAATCATCTCCATAGTGAAGGAGTTCACCTTCCCCTACTGCGCACGCCACAAGCAATGGCCCCGTCTGAGAGGCTCCTCTCCCAGCTCGCTCCTTACTTCCACAACAAGCTTAGCACAATGCAAGACAACTTTGCACCTCAACTGGACCCCTTCAGTCTAGGAAGAGAACACACCAGACACTACCCTGACTTGTAGGCCACCATCACTCCCAAGGAACCACCGCCACCATGCACCCCATCCACTCGGGAGCTCCCAGAAATCCCTTCCCCGCACTTCGCCTTCTCTGAAGGATCTAGGAAAATCTGCGTCACTATCACCCTGATCCTCCGTCACTCCCTCACCACAACTACCTTCCCAGACACTTGGACACACACCACAATCCGGCCACTACCGAACAATCCTACAGCTGATCCAACCACACTGGAAAACTACAGACTCCTCTCCCTGCTCCGCTACAAAGCAAACGTCCTGGGGAAACTCATCAAGCAAAGACAAGCCAACCACCTCAACAACAACCTCATTGTACCCATCCCAATCATGATTCGAACCTACCCACAGCACCAAGACTGCCCTCATCGCCACCACAGACATCCGTCTCATCATGGACCAGGGCACCACATGCCAGGCTTTATGGGCACCAAGATACAACCTGCTGTGCATCTCTTAAGTATCGGCAGTGTCCAGCCGTCAAGTTGCACATCTGTATCCCACAAGGAAGAGGAGAAGCGCCCGGGGACTGGGGTGGGTTCCGCGGTGCTCATCACGAAACACCTTTAGTTCACCTAGCCTCGAGGACTAAAAAGAGAGCCCGCTAGGAAGGACACGAGCGGCCCTCGAAGGCCTGTCCGTGGACAGGACCGCACTGTGGGAGTGCGTCCCCTGGCCCAGGCTCGGCTGGAGGCGGCCAGTCTGTGTAAACACTGCTGACTCTGCAGTGTAACTCTGTGCTCGGTGTAGTTTTCATCTCAAACGAATGTTGCAATTATTGTTTTTATGTAAAATGTATTTTATTGGTCTAATGCTCACCGATTTTTTTATTTTAAAAAACTATATGTTTTAATTAATCAAACAATAAAGTACTCATTCATGTATTCATTTACTGCAAGGCGTGTTATTCACGGTCCTGCGCCACTCTTTTCACCATGCCACCCAGACCCAGCACCCCCTTCACTATGCCATCCTCAGAGCACCCCACCCCCTTCCTGGCAGCGCCCTGCTGCACACACGTTGTTTTCCCCTCTGCTAATCTCCGCAGCGCCTGCTGGACATGTGTTCGGATCAGCTTTCTGATGAAGTGAAAATTCCTAAGTGTGAAGTAATCCTCCTTAACGGTCTGCTGCCCGCTGTCCAATTAGATTCGAGCCCTCAGATGGGTCCTTTGTGATGCCCCAACACACAGCCCAGGGATGCGGTGTCTGCTGGAAGGTGCGGCTTTAAACTGCAGTCTCTTCCTCAACCCATCAATGTTCCTCTGGGTAGAAATCAGGCGATGACTTTTAGGAAATGTATGGCACGAAAAACCGAAACTGTGCATTGTGCCCTGCAGTTCATCAACTGTCCTGAAGCAGGCGGGAGGCCCCGTGTGAAGTCTGCAGGGCGGACTGTCTTCAGGGGTCGGGAGAGTTCATGTCTGGCCGCAGCTGAGCGCCTGCAGGTGTACGACTAAAGTCTGGGCGCTTTACCCAGAAAACGGAGGCACTTTGGTTTGGAAGCCGGAATGAAATCGATCTACCTAAGGGTCAGACCCTGTCTGGAGGGACCCAGGGAGGGCGTTCACCGCAAATGCTCCGGTTATATATGTATTTAAAGGCCTTTCAAAAATCTGTAACATTGAGCGACATAGGAACTTAAATAAAGTTTACGGTTTCCAAGTTGCTTTTGCTAACAAAACCTCCGGAGTTAGTGCCAACGAACTCTCGCGAGAAGAAACTAATGTCGAGGCCATAGGGAGGCAGGAGACTCGAAACTGCATGCACGCCAGGAGTCACACACTGCCACTGCGTGACATTCTCAGGCACTGCGTGACATTCTCTGGCACTGCGTGACATTCTAACGCACCGACTCCGTTACCCACAGTGCACGTCTGAGTATTAAAGGGAACAGCTCACAATGTTAAAACAATATCAGTCTGGTCACGTGATGCCTCGCCAGTTCCAGCTGTTCACGCCTGCAGAGGGGTCCGAGTGGCCCAGTGCAGTTCACCTCATGCGTATGTTTTGGTTGTGCATAACTAGAGAGTCCAGACAGCTTTCTGCAGCAGGTTGGTACCTGTGTATCTTATTTGCTGCAAAACGAAATCCATACGCGGGACATGGGGGGAGGGGGGTGGGGGTAGGGGGGTAGGGTTTAGGGCTCTTAATCCGGGGGTGTCACGCAATGCGGATAAGAGGAGCAGGTTCTGCAGAAGGGGAAGCCTCAGTGCACCTCCTGCAGGAGGCAAAGACCCGCCAGGGTTTCCCCCAGGGGCAGAATCCCAATATTATGACAAGAGGCAGGTGCTGATGGATAGAACATCACAAGTGTGACAAGAAGCGGAGGGTAGACCAGGGGGGAATAAAAAGTGCATTAAAAATACTAAAGAGCTTACAAAAATATAAATCAAAATATGCCAAAACTCCGAGACACACCACGTGGCGACCTAAGATGCAGGCCGAGGCCGGTTTTAGGGGAAACTGCCACGAAATAACGCTAATGTATGACAAAACTCGTATTCGACTGCACCTAGGGGGATCTTCGATACACAAACATGCTCAAGCTCCTGACACAAATTCAAGGCACTACACAACATAGGACCCACCGACCCGAAACGCTGCCTCTCTTCTCACCGACCCACCAGACACCTTTGCTCAGCGGGACTCCTACTCACACACACTCCACTGTATCTGATCCAGAGGTCGAACCTTCTCTTACGTCGCTCCTAAAGTGGGGTACGACTCCCACACCACTGCCTCTCCTTCCACCAACCCACCAGACACTGTCGCTCAGCGGGACTCCTATGCACACACACTCCACAGAATCTGATCCGGAGGTCGAACCTTCTCTTACGTCGCTCCTAAAGTGGGGTACGACTCCCACACCTCTGCCTCTGCCTCTCCTTCCACCAACCCACCAGACACCTTTGCTCAGCGGGACTCCTACTCACACACACTCCACTGTATCTGATCCAGAGGTCGAACCTTCTCTTACGTCGCTCCTAAAGTGGGGTACGACTCCCACACCACTGCCTCTCCTTCCACCAACCCACCAGACACTGTCGCTCAGCGGGACTCCTATGCACACACACTCCACAGAATCTGATCCGGAGGTCGAACCTTCTCTTACGTCGCCTAAAGTGGGGTACGACTCCCACACCTCTGCCTCTGCCTCTCCTTCCACCAACCCACCAGACACCTTTGCTCAGCGGGACTCCTACTCACACACACTCCACTGTATCTGATCCAGAGGTCGAACCTTCTCTTACGTCGCTCCTAAAGTGGGGTACGACTCCCACACCACTGCCTCTCCTTCCACCAACCCACCAGACACTGTCGCTCAGCGGGACTCCTATGCACACACACTCCACAGAATCTGATCCGGAGGTCGAACCTTCTCTTACGTCGCTCCTAAAGTGGGGTACGACTCCCACACCTCTGCCTCTCCTTCCACCAACCAACCAGACACCGTCGCTCAGTGGGATTCCACAGTATCTGACTCGGTAGTCGGACATTCTCTTGCGTCGCTTAACGGACTACCTGTCCCCCCCCCTCTCTCTCTTATAGCACTACTCTGATCCTGTCTATTACCTTAACCTCTACATCTGATAGCTACACTCATCATGGCCCAACACACTTATCATTTCCCTGACTTACTAGCTCCAACAGGATTGAACTCTTTTATCTACCCTCCCAACTTGTCAAAAAATGCGAAGAAGACATTCAAACACAATCCCCTCAAGCAATGGTCTGAAACACTTATTTCGGACACGTATATTTCCAGTAAGGGTAGTGTAGTGACAGACCTCATCTCTTACACTAACAGAAGAACGCTGTGGAGAAAGTCCCTAACTTCTGAACTTTGCTCGAAACAAATTACGAAAACTCTGCACGGGATCCGCTCTACCACACTACCTTCCCCGGCCCTTAAGGCTGAGCTGACCGTCTCCTTATACAATAATGGGAACGTCCTTATTCAAGGACCTGAACCTCAAGCGCTTTATGTCTTTTTGAGGATTAAGAACACTCTAATTAACTCTAACTACACTGGAGGGTCCGACCACCCTCCATCAGACCTGTCCACCCACTATATCTGCTTCCGCGGTGATAGGCGCCTCTTCCTCTCCCTATACTCTGTCCCAATCTGTAACCACTCACTGCACTGACCTATCCACCAAAACCGAGGATGTTTTTATTAACCTCTTCCCTTATCCCAGACAACCCTGCTTTAACTTTTGTGAGATATGGTTTATCTGACCAGAGTATTGAACCCACCCCCGCTGTGGACCCCAGAACGACCCTTCCTTTACCACGTCCTCCTTCTTATCTTGCGCCCCCTTCGTCACCCATTGCACACTCCTACAACCGGGTTGTTGGGCACGACTCCACCATTAACAACCTTGATAGTACTGGCGCTCGACCCTTAGACTCAGGATCTTCCATTTCTAGGGCTCGGGATCCAGTTGTTTTCTCCAGTCCGCTGACCTGTAACCTGCACTCACCCTCTTCCGCCTTACATGCTACACCTACTGCCCCGCCTAAATCCATTCTGCCTGCCTTCATTCCCACTCCGGACTCCGATTCCAGTCTCGAGCTTGATTTTATCCCCCCCCGTGACTGTGGTAAGGGTCCTACTCAAGCTTCTTTTACCCCTCTCGCTGCTAGGTCAGTCCAAGCATCTCATTCTAGTTCTGCGGAAAAGGACATTAACAGCCCTTGGAGTAGAAGATTGCTTATCTCAAGCAGGATCGCTTAGCTGTTAAAGAGATCATGCAGAGCTTACTTCAGTTTCCCCTGAAGATTGAGAAGCTCTGGAGCACGCCCACCGCCCAGAGGCAAGATAACTACAACACTCAGTATATGATCTATGCTCCTAACGACTTTTCCTCTGTCCACTCCCCTCTTAGGTGGAGCTCTAGGCCTTTACCTAACCATCACTCTAGGCCCCATAGACTCCTGCCCAGCCATCTGAGGAGGAGATTCTCTCCCTCCTATTATCTTACACAGACTCAAGGCGGTCTCCTCCTCCTACCCCACTCTCAATATCCCCTCTATCATCTTGGACCCTGACAGGGAACCTAGTCTTAAGCACAGATCAGTGAACAAAGAAAATCTACTCCTCATAACCACCTCTCATAAAGAAGTGATCACTTCCAACCTGCACTTCAAATCGTTGCTACTCAACTGTAGATTAGCAGTGGAACATGAAGCGGACTCATCAGAACTCCTCATTGCACAAAACCTGGACCTACTGATTCTCACTGAAACTAGGCTCAACGATTCCTCCTCCCAGTTCTCAACATCTTAATCCACTCTGACTACGCCATTATCAGAAGCGATCAACCTGTTAAAAACAGGGAGGCAGTGCATGCATTCATCGCTCCAACCTCACTGTAAAACAATCTCTATGTTCTGTGTTATCCTCCTGTTAACAGCTGGTCACCGAAATCTGGAAAAAAGGCAAGAAGGTTTGTGTACTGCACTCCATCTATCACCCACCGGAGAACAATCTGGTCTCCATAGAGCAAATCATGGAGGTCATTAGCTCGAGCTCGGATCAACTCTGCCACATCTTCCTCGGAGACTCTAACCTACACTGGAATGACGCCAATGATCCTATAGCCTGCTCTTTCAGTCTTTCCTCTCTGACCTGAACCTCACAGCTCCGCAAAGGCCCTACACACAATAGGGGCGCTACTCTCAACCTGATCATTGCTAAAGACAATAGCATACAAATAGGTGACAACTTATCCAGTGACTGGTCGGATTATGATCAAATTCCCTTTCTCATCTTGGAAAAGGGTTTGGGTAGACAGGGCCAACTCCTCAAAGCTGAACAACTGACACGCAATATGAGAGACCTCAACATCAATACGCTAACCTCAATCATCAAAAATAGATTACAGCACCCCCCCACATCACCAACCATGACGAGCTCTGCGATCGCTACATTAACACAGTGTCCAACATTCTTGATACTATTGCACCGAAGCAACTCAAAAGGATTCCCTTCAAACAATCCAAACCCTGGGGTAATGGTGCCCTAAATGATGAGCGGCACAATCTTAGACTCTCAGAGGCGCTCTGGAGAAACACGCCCTCCACCACAAGTCCCACTCAACTGAGGAAAGTGAGACGCACTTAAAACAAACACATCCGCTTGGCTAAAATAGACCACTTCAGGACTCAGTTGGATGGAGCTAAAAATATACCCAAGAAACTCTTTGAAATCATCAAAGAACAAGCTAACCATTCTTCCTACCCTATCACTACTCCGGTTTCCTTGCTTCCTAGCGGTGATGATTTCACTGTTCACTTCTCTGGAAAATCGAGCCGGAGCTACTACTTGTCACTCCAAATCTGAAGCCTCCGAAACTATCTGTATTTCCAGCTGACCTGGCAGAATCCTCCACAATATCCTCGCCCATAGGAAGTTCTATCAAGAATAGCGCCTCTTGGAATTCCTTTCTCCTCCCAGATGTCAAGGAGCTTCTACACAACATGGCGTCCCTTGAACCCGCCAACCATTTCAGCGATCCTTTACCTGCTACGCTTTTTAAAGCGCTCAATTCAGCCATTCTCCCTCTTTGGTCCAAGATCATTCATGAATACCTCTGACAGGGAAAGATACCAGACTGTCTCAAGGATGGGCAACTTACTCCCATTCCTAAGAAGCCCAACATGGACCTGTCGTATCCTAACAACTACAGACCTATCACCTGCATTATGACACTAGCTTAGCGGCTGGAAAAATGCGTCCACTCGCAGCTTTGCAACCACACTGAGAAATATCAACTCCTTGAGCCCTATCAGTCAGGTTTCAGACCGGGGCACGGTACTGAAACGGCACTAACTCACATTGTTAATGACACCTTGCGATCCCTTGACCAAAATGTCCCTGTCTCCTGGTCCTTCTGGGCCTGTCCTCAGCCTTTGATACCATCAATCACGAGTACCTGATTGATCTTCTTCAACATAGGATGGGTCTCTCGGGGCTGGTCCTAAAGTGGTTTGCCTCTTTCCTACATAACCGCACACAAAGGAGCATAGTTACCCAGTACCTCTGTCATGATCGGAGTGCCTCAAGGAGCCATGCTCTCGCCCACTCTTCAACCTTTTTATGGAACCACTTACGATCATTGTGAACCTTGATAACATACAGTATCACATGTATGCGGATGACACGCAACTGTACCAGAAGATCTCCTCTCAAGAGGACATAAAAACGCTAAATGCTGCACTTGCGCAAACGCAACAATGGTTAGCTCAGAACCTTCTTCTGTTAAATACTCTCAACATTTAATTTCTTTTGATTTCCCCCTAATCACTCGGCTCCTACCTTGGAATGGCTTAAACAACTCACTGCTCTGAACTGCACCCCTCATGTCGTAGACTCTGCCAAATCTCTAGGCATCACCTTGGATAAACACTTAAACATGCTAGCACACATCAGTGCAGCTATTAGGAGAACCAACTTTCAACCCTTAAGAAAATCAAACCTTTCCTCGTAAGAAAATCAAACCTTTCCTACCCCCCCCCCCCCCCCCCCCACTGAACTTCCCATAGCGTGCTTGGCCCCACACAGAGCTACCCTAAACACATCGGCTAGACTCATCACGGGCTCCAGAAAGCATGACCACATCTCCCCTGACTTTTTGCTACTAAATTGGTAATCTATTGAAGAGAATATCCGATTCAAGATAGCTTGCCTGACCCATAAAGCCATACATTGCAACACTCTGATCTACCTGCAAACAAGCTAGAACCTTCGGGCTTTGGCCAGAACATTAGAAGTACATCCACCCTACACTTGAAACCACCACGATTAAAAAAGAAAAGATCTTACAATCATTCTTTAAGCCTTTCCAACCTTTCTTTTCACCTGACTCTGCAGCTCTGCTGCCAACTCACTCATCAATAATCAGCTCTAAGTCGAAGTATAAAAATTGCTTTAGCGCCACGAATGGGCTTTTAGACACTGCTTAACAGCTGTTCAACCAACCATGAAACAACTAGTTTTAACACAGACAAGAAGGCAAAGCGTCTAATCTCGGGATCAGTTTGGTAAAGCCAATAGGTCTGTGCAGAATGGCTGGAGATTTATTTTTAAATGCCTTTAAAGTGAGGTGAAAACAACAGTAAAAATGAGAAATACCAAATGCATAGACCACTTTCACCACGGTGAACAAGAACCCCATTACCAGGAAGAGCCCCCGGACTGTCATAGCACATCACAACCGTATGAAGGGTACACAAGTGCATAGCACACTCAACAAGAACAGTCCCAGCTCCGACATTCGTTAGACTGTGTGACTCGGAGCTTCCATGTGCACCCTTTACCAGCATGTAAAGCAGGGGTGCCTTGGAGCTGCGTGTGGGTTTACTGGGCACAGTTACTCCATTAGTCAGACGCCGAGGAGTCCTATGGGTGGGGTGGGGTGGGCTGGTGGTGATGGTGTGGGGGGTATGTTGGGTGTGTGTTGCAGCAGGTGGCTCGAGCCCAGAGTCCAGCCTGGGCCCTTCCCTTGTGGTGCACACAGCTCTCCCCCCTCGCATCTGTCGACGCGTTATCAGCTGTGACTCATAATCTGCGCATATGGTCAAAAATCTGTACTCGGGGTAAAAAAAAACATGAACTGGGCACCATTCATGGACAGACACTGTTTCTCCCTCCCTTGAGCCAGAAATTAGAAATCTTATTTGTTTCAGTAAAGCCGCCGAGCTGGGACTCGCGCCAGACACCAGGCACCGCCAAACTGATACCAAAATATTGTAATTATGGAAGAACCGCAGAGATGAAAACACCTTCAGAGAAAGAGAGGTTCAAAGACCGAAAAGGGGCCGGCGGCCAGGCCTGGTTTACAAGAACATTCCGAAGACTTAGGGGGAGACAGGGAGAAAGTGGGAGGAAGAGGGAAAGGCGAAAAGAAGGGCGAGAAAGAAGGGCGAGAGAAGACGAATAAACAGAGAAAGGAGGAGAGAGAGAGGGGAGGAACAGAGCAAAATAAAAAGAGTTGAAGGAAAAAGGGGAGGGAAGAAAGCCGGAGGAGGCCAGACCATCATATTACAGTGAGACAAAACGAGCTACGCTGCACTTCACAGTACCAGGCTTGTATATACAGCATATAAACAAGCATTGGCAAAGCCAATCAGTCTCCCCTATGCAAGAGCCATCTGCTTGGCCAATATGTTTCAGCCATGTTGTAAACCAGCGTGACTGCGGTTCAGCGTGGCTAAAAGTTAGTGGGTAAAGGAGAGAGGAGTGGTTAGAGTGGTGTTTAGTGCAGTGTTATGGAGTGGCGCAGAGTGCTGTAGAGCGGAGTGGAGTGTCGTAGAGTGGAGTAGGTTGGAGAAGGGTGTTGCAGAGTGGAGCGCCTCAGTGGCATACAGTGCAGTGGTGCAGAGTAGAGTGGCATTGAGTGTAGTGGCAGAGAGGGTGGTCTTTCAGAGTAGAGTGCAGTTGCATAGAGTACAGCTGAGTAGAGCGGTGCAGAGAGCAGTGGCGTAAAGTACAGTGGTGCAGATTAGAATAGAGTTTCGTAGAATGCAGTGACAGACGCAAATTGGAGTAGAGTGGTGTAGCATGCAGTGATGCAGAGAAGAATGTCGTAGAGTGCAGTGACCTGGAGTGCAGTGGAATACAATAAAGTAGTACAGAGTAGAAAGGCGTACAGTACAGTGTTACAGAGTAGAATAGAGTGGCGCAGAGTGCAGTAACAGAGCACAAAGGTGTCGAGTGGCGCAACATGCAGTTGCGTAGCATTCAGTGCCTTAGAGAGCAGTGGGGCAGAGTGAATTTTGTAGAGTGCAGTGGCGTGGAGTAGAGTGGAACAGAGTATACCGGCGCACAGTAGATTGGCGTAGAGTAGAGTGGTGCAGAGTAGAGGCGTGTAGAGTACAATGGTGCACAGTAGAATAGTGTGGCTTAGCATGCAGTGGCATAGCATGCTGTGGCGTAGAGTGGCACAGCAAGATGTGAAGTGGCGTAGAGTTCATTGGCGTGGAGTCGAATGGAGTAGAGTGCACTGGTTTTCAGTGAAGTAGTGTTTAGTTCATCGGCGTATAGTGCAGTGGTTTAGAGTAGAGTGACATAGAGGACAGTGGGGTAGAGTAGAGTGGTGCACTGCAGAGTAGAGTGGCATAGAGTGGTGTGAAGTGGAGTAGAGTTTAGTGGCGTAGAGTGCAGTGTTGCAGAGTAGAACATGGTAGACTGCAATGGTGTAGAGTAGCGTAGAGTGCATTGGTGTGGAGTACAGTGGAATAGAGTGGCGTAGAGAGCAGCTCCATACAGTACAGTGGTGCAGAGTAGAATAGAGGGGTGTAGAGTGGTGCAGCGAGATGTGAAGGGAAGTAGAGTTCAGTGGCGTAGAGTTCAGTCGTGTACAGTTCAGTGGCAGTGTTGCAGAGTAGACCATGGTAGAGTGCAATAGTGTAGAGTAGCGTAGAGTGCATTGGTGTGGAGTAGAGTGGCGTAGAGAGCAGCTACTTACAGTACAGTGGTGCAGAGTAGAATAGAGGGGTGTAGAGTGCAGTGACCTAGAGTACAATGCGTAAAGTCCAGTGGCATAAAGTGTTGCAGAGTAGAGTATAGTGGCATAGAGTACAATGGTTCAGAGTAGACTGGCGTAGAGTGCTTTGGTTTTGAGTAAAGTGGTGTACAGTGCATTGGCGTGGAGCAGAGGTCTTCAAACTTTTGTAGGTTGAGCCGCCCCCCCATCTGAATTTATTTAGATGTCGGGCCCCCACACCACTTGACAAAAAATTCTGGAACCTGGTATTCTACATAATCGACTGTCATCCGCATTTCCCAGTCCATATCAGGCTAATAATGTTAAACACAGTAAGAGTGTTTAGAAAACTGCAGGTTTGCGAGTTAGTGCGGTGAAATGACAGAGGCTTACTACACAGTCCAAAACAACATTTTTCAAGATAAAATGTGTGCAAATTGAAACGGGTTCTCCACTTAATTCTTGCAAAGCCTCCTCAAAGAAACTTCTGTGGTCAATAAAATAAGTACCATTCAAAGACTATGCTCTCCACTGAGAAGCACTGTAGAGTTACATTTATGTCACCTCATTTATTCAGGTCGTACTTGCATGTTTCCAAAGCCTAGTGCTTGTGTTTGGCATCGCAGGAACCTCAGGAACAAAGCCTCGTGCTTATGTTTAGTTTTTCATGCCGTACTTGCATGCATTCAAAGCCTCGTTCTTGTGTTTGGCATTAGAGCATCCATGCATCCATCCATCCAACCACCCATCCATCCATCCTGCACCCACCCATTCACCCATACATACATACATCCATCCATCATTCATCCATCCATCCATCCATCCATCATTCATGCATCCATCCATCCCCCCATACATCCACCACCCACACATCATGCATCCATGCACCCATCCTTCCACCCATCCATCATCCATCCATGCATCCATCATGCACCCATCCATCCATCCATCCATCATGCATCCATCCATCATTCATCCATCCACACATCATGCACCCATCCATCCATCCCCCCATACATCCACCAGCCACACATCATGCATCCATCCATCATTCATGCATCCATCCATCATTCACCCATCCACCCATCATGCACCCACCTATCCATCCATCCCCCATACATCCACCAGCCACACATCATGCATCCATGCACCCATACATCCACCCATCCACCCATCCATCATCCATCCATCCATGCATCCATCCATGCATCCATCATGCACCCACCAATCCATCCATCCATCCACCCATCATGCATTCATCCATCATGCATCCATCCATATATTTCATACATCCATCCATCCCCCCATACACCATCCACCCATCCATCATCCATCCATGCATCCATCATGCACCCATCCATCCATCCATCCATCCATCCATCATGCATCTATCCATCATTCATCCATCCACCCATCATGCATTCATCCATCATGCATTCATCCATCATGCATCCATCCATCCATCCATATATATATTCCATCATTCATCCATCCATCCATCCTCCCCCATACACCATCCACCCATCCATCATCCATCCATGCATCCATCATGCACCCATCCATCCATCCATCAGGCATCCATCCATCCCATCACCCATACATCCACCACCAACCTCTTGGCACACAATAATGTAATGCAGAATTATACTTATTTCATGCATAATTAGTTATTTCACAAAGCCTCGTGCTTGTGTTTTGTTTTTCATGCCGTACTTGCATGTTTCCAAAGCCTCGACCAGAGCAGGAACCTCTTGTGCATTACAATAAGTTGACACTGCAGGAACCTAGCCTCGTGCTTGTGTTTGGCATTTGACACCGTCGTTGTCGCATGCATAGTAAATGCATGCGATTCAAACTATACTGCGATGTCAAAGTCGTGGTGTGATGGCACCGCGATCTTTTGACATCGATGTAATGGGTGTTTCCGTCTTTTAAAGACCTTTTGACATGTTAATGAGGTGTTGATAGTCTTCACCCCTTCTTAGGGCCCCTGCAGATCCACTCTGCCGCCGTGGGAAACAATGAAAGGTGAAATTTTATGGTGCTGGTGGAGTGCGCGCCCCCCCTGAGATGGCGACGCCCCCCCCCGCCCCCACAGGGGGGCGCGCCCCACAGTTTGAATAACTCTGGCGTAGAGTATAGTGTTGCAGAGTAGATTGCAGTGGTGGGGAGCAGATTGGTGCTGAGTGCAATGGCTCTGAGTGAGGTGGTGTAGAGTGGTGCAGAGTAGATTGCAGTGGTGGGGAGCAGATTGGTGCTGAGTGCAATGGCTCTGAATGAGGTGGTGTAGAGTGGTGCAGAGTAGAGTGGCGTAGAGTACAGTGGTGCAGAGTAAAATAAAGTGGATAGAATGTAGTTGCAGAGTACAAAGGTGTAGAGTGCAGTGGCATAAAGTGTTGCAGAGTAGAGTAGAGTGCAGTGGTGCAGAGTAGATTGGCGTTGAGTGCATTGGTTTAGAGTACGGTGGCATAGAGAGCAGAGGAGCAGAGTACAGTGAAGGATCACGTAGCGCAATGGTGCTGACTGCAGTTGTTTTAGAGTACAGTGGAGTGGTGCACAGTAGAGTACAGTGGTGTAGAGTAGAGTGCAAAGTAGATTAGAGTGGTGTAGAATGGACTGCCATAGAGTGCACAGGAGTAGAGTGGAGGGGTACAGAGTAGAGTGCAGTGGTGTAGAGTGCAGTGACTTAGAGTGCAGTGCTGCAAAGAAAAGTGGCGTGGAGTGGTGTAGAGTGGAGTGGTGTAGAGTGCAGCTGTTGGGAAGAGTACAGTGTTGAATAGTAGAAAAGTGTGGGGGTAGAGTGCACTGGAAGAGTAGAGTGGTGTAGAATAGAGAGGCGTAGAGTGAAATGGCATAGAGTTGAGTGGTGTAGATGCGAAGAGTGCAGCTGTTGGGAAGAGTACAGTGTTGAATAGTAGAAAAGTGTGGGGGTAGAGTGCACTGGCAGAGTATAGTGGTGTAGAATAGAGAGGCGTAGAGTGAAATGGCATAGAGTTGAGTGGTGTAGATGCGAAGAGTGCAGCTGTTGGGAAGAGTACAGTGTTGAATAGTAGAAAAGTGTGGGGGTAGAGTGCACTGGCAGAGTATAGTGGTGTAGAATAGAGAGGCGTAGAGTGAAATGGCATAGAGTGGAGTAGTGCAGAGAAGAGTGCAGTGATCGAATGTGGCGTACAGTGGGGCAGAAAAGAGTGTAGTGATGCAATGTGGCGTGGAGTGGCGCAGTGTGGAGTGGTGCAGAGTAGAGTGAGGTCATAGAGGGGAATATGCACGCTGTGGTACCACACTGACATTACAGACAACACATATTCATTTGAAATCACATTTACATTTGCACTGACAAACAGTTTAACAGATAAGAGTATACAGAGCACAAACAATAATGCGTGGAAATATCATCCTCTAGTGTATTCATAAGTTTTGATCGTATTAAAATATCTGTTTCCACCACACTCCAGAATTATAAAACAAATTGCTTAATTTGAGCTTTTCTAATTCTGATATATCCTGCAATATCTTCATGTTCATTTAAAGACATGTAAGTTTTGTTGCCTAACTAGAACAAAAATAACATTGTACAGGCTTCCTTAAGTACTTCCCCAGTACCCAGCATGATTGTCACATAAATCCCCTCATTTTGAAGTCAGAGAAAGAAAGGTAAACACCAGGCTCCCTGGAAGACACACCCTGACATTTGTCCTCTGTCTTTGAATGCACAGCAAATGTGGCAAGATAAGAACAACATTTAAAGGTCTGTTTACAGAAATCTAGTACTGGTGGAAGAACGCAGTAAATAGGATTTGGGCAAGGGAAGGGATGGACTCGAGCTGGACAGCCTAAAACAAATAGAGCCAGCAAATAGAAAGCCAGAAAATGTGAGTTACAAACCGCAAAGCCAATGGACAGTAACAGGCAGAATGCATTCACATGGAAGATTTCCGAAAGTCCCCAAGATGTCTTTGTCAAACCAGACAGCTTCGCTGTCTGCTAGGTTTCTTTTAAAAAACACCCGTTCTTACACACAAAATAAGAAGCACATGAATCCTTTTAAAGTTCCAGAGTTGAAGGACCTCCTCTCCAGACAGAAGATTCATTCTAATAAGCATAATAATTCCGATGCTGATGAATTAATTCACTTATCATTTGAGAGGTCATGCTGTAATAGACATTGTACAACGAATTACCACATTTGACAATGTGCTTATAGTAAAGAGTACATAGTGAAGGCGCGGTGCTTGTGAGATAGTAAACTGAAACAAAGAAAAAAAAAGAGCTCCGGTACACTTGAGATGTAAGATGACTGCCTACATTTATTTTTCAAATCTCAGTTCAAGTTCAAGTTCAGGAATTTGTATAGCGCACTACTCACCCAGAGGGTCTCAAGGCGCTTGGGGGAGGGAGGGTGCATTACTTATCAAAAAGCCAGGTTTTTAGTTGCTTTCTGGAGAGTTGGTTCTGTGTAAGGCGGAGGTGAGAGGGGAGAGAATTCCAGGTTTTGCCGCTAAGTAGGAGAAGGATCTTCCCCCCCATGGTGGACCTATGGATGCGCGGGATTGCGGCGAGGACTAGATTGGATGATCGTAGTTGGCGGGTGGGTGTGTAGAAGGACAGTCGTGTGTTGAGGCATTCGGGTCCTAGGTCGTAGAGGGCCTTGTGTGCGTGGGTGAGGAGGCGGAATGTTATTCTCTTGTTAACAGGAAGCCAGTGGAGGTCTTTCAGGTGACCGGAAATGTGAGCTTGACGGGGGATTCACGCAATTGTTTAGGGTTTAACAAATGGCAGTCCAAAATATTTTCAGTGTTTCAAACCCTTATTGTTGAATGGTCCCAATGGGTCTTCATCAGGACGCTGCCATGTGTGCACATCAAGGTGCAAAAAAGCACCTAGAGGCAGAGACTAAAGGGCCAACCTTGCCTCCAGACCAACAACCACTCCCAACTGGGGTCAGAAATGCAAATTCTACTAAAGCAAAGTCAGACAGTTCCAACCACGGCTTCAGTCCACAACAGACAAAACACAACAAACAAAAGCTCTTCACTCGCGCCACAAAGAGCTTTCTACTGAAGCTGATCCCTCCCAAAACACTGGTGGAGCGGGTGGTAGGGACAGGAGGCTGAGGAGGATAAGGTGTGGGGGGGGGGGGGCAACAAGGCGGTTAGAGCTCCTCCCAAATCCAGAGAGAGGAAGGCAGAAAGAGAGACAGAAGAGAATGATATGAAAATCATGAACAAGGGAGACAAGCAGGGGTGAAAAACGAACCTGTAAGTGTGAGCTAAAGAGACAGGAAGTGTCAGGGATGGAAGAAAGAGGCGTCAGGTGTAGTAATCAAGGCAGGACAGCCTTTAGTGTTCACCACATAAAGAGACAGGAGGTGTAGGGGGTGGAAGAAAGAGACGTGAGGTGGAATCAAGAGATGCTACCCTGGTATTCATGAGATAAGGAGACCGGAAGTGAAGGTGGAGGATGAAAGGAGCATTGGGTGGTATCAGGACAGGGGGGCACCCTGGTATTTACGAGATTAGGAGCATGGAAGTGGCGGGTGGGTGAAGTCCGAGACATGAGGTGGGGCAACACAAGGCAGGCAGCCCTCGCATCAAGCGCGGAGTCCACCGGCTTCCAAGAAAAACCTCGGGCCCTGCACTTGTGTTTTATATTATTATTGGCAATTAGAGCGCTCACCCTGCACCCCCTAGGCATGGTGAGAAAAAAACTATGGCTTTAGGCCCAGACCTCTGTACTGGGGTGAATGTACGACACGGTTCTGCATTCTGTCCATCAATTGTTCTTTTTTTTCCAGAAAGCAGGGCACATCTGTACTTATCCTGGAGCCCCCCCAACCCTGTGAAGATCTCCCAAAGGGGGCGATACGCTGGGGAGCAGGGGGATCGGGGTCATCCATCTAAGGCCCGTGCCACCATCTTCATGGCGGCGTGGGCACAGCTCGACTTCCACGGGGTTGATGCAGCTACTTCTGTACTCTGGGTACAGCAGACAGAAGTTGAAAGGCGGAGCAGGCACGGAGCTCGTGGTGCTCGGCATCTCATCCAACATTTCACGCTACAGCTCTGCGCGGGGGGGGGGGGGGGGGGGGGGGGCGAAGGGGATAATGCGCCCCCACCACTCCTAGCCAGAGCAGCCCCTGATGGGCGAAGGCAGGACCATCTGTCTGGTAAACATCTCCGGGGCCAATTATCGGAGGATGCTGCGGGGTCGCGCGAGGACGGAGCCGCGGGAAGTTTGAAGCGACGAAATAAAATCCTCATCACGAGTCCGCGTCAGCAAGTGAAAGGTCGCAGTGAAAAGAGTGCTCTCCGGTGGAAGAGAGTGCACCCCGGGTGGAAGAGAGTGCACCCCGGGTGGAAGAGAGTGCTCTCCGGTTGAAGAGAGTGCGCCCCGCTGCAAGAGAGTACGCCCCGGTGCAAGAGAGTGCGGCCCACTACAAGAGAGTACGCCCCGCTGCAAGAGAGGGCGCCCCGGTGCAAGAGAGGGCACCCCGGTGCAAGAGAGGGCACCCGGTGCAAGAGAGGGCACCCCGGTGCAAGAGAGGGCACCCCGGTGCAAGAGAGGGCACCCCGGGTGGAAGAGAGTGCTCTCCGGTTGAAGAGAGTGCGCCCCGCTGCAAGAGAGTGCGCCCCGCTGCAAGAGAGTGCGCCCCGGTGCAAGAGAGTGCGGCCCACTACAAGAGAGTACGCCCCGCTGCAAGAGAGGGCGCCCCGGCGCAAGAGAGGGCACCCCGGTGCAAGAGAGGGCACCCCGGTGCAAGAGAGGGCACCCGGTGCAAGAGAGGGCACCCCGGTGCAAGAGAGGGCACCCCGGTGCAAGAGAGGGCACCCCGGTGCAAGAGAGGGCGCCCCGGCGCAAGAGAGGGCGCCCCGGTGCAAGAGAGGGCGCCCCGGTGCAAGAGAGGGCGCCCTGGTGCAAGAGAGGGCGCCCTGGTGAAAGAGAGGGCGTCCCGGTGCAAGAGAATACACACTGCTGGAAGAGAGTGCGCAACGTGGAAGAGAGTGCGCAGCGCTGGAAGAGAGTGCGCAGCGCTGGAAGAGTGCGCAGCGCTGGGAGAGAGTGCGCAGCGCTGGAAGAGAGTGCGCAGCGCTGGAAGAGAGTGCGCAGCGCTGGAAGAGAGTGCGCAGCGCTGGAAGAGAGTGCACAGCGCTGGAAGAGAGTGCACAGTTGGAAAAGAGTGTGCCCGATGGAAGAGAGTGTGCCCCGATAGTAGGGAGTGTGCCCCGATGGGAGAGAGTGCGCCCAATTGGAAGAGAATGTGCCCCAATGGAAGAGAATGCGCCCGATGGAAGAGAGTGCACTGCATGAATAGAGCGCATGCAGCTTAGAAAAGAGTGTGCACTGCTGGAAGAGAGTGCTTCCAGCTGGAAGATAGTGCGTCCAGCTGGAAGATAGTGCGTCCAGCTGGAAGAGTGTGCACCCTGCTGGAAGAGAGTCCATCCTATTGCCAGAGAGTGCGCACCGCTGGTAGTGAGTGCGCCCCGCTGGAAGAGTGAGTGCGCCCCGCTGGAAGAGTGAGTGCGCCCCGCTGGAAGAGTGAGTGCACCCCACTGCAAGAGAGTGCGCCCCGCTGCAAGAGAGTGCGCCCCGCTGCAAGAGAGTGCGCCCCGCTGCAAGAGAGTGCGCCCAGCTTCAAGAGAGTGCGCCCGCTTCAAGAGAGTGCGCCCCGCTGCAAGAGAGTGCGCCCCGCTGCAAGAGAGTGCGCCCCGCTGCAAGAGAGTGCGCCCCGCTGCAAGAGAGTGCGCCCCGCTGCAAGAGAGTGCGGCCCACTACAAGAGAGCTTATGCAGCTCGAAAAGACTGCGCACCGCTGGAAGAGAGTGCGCCCCGGTGGTAGAGAGTGTGCTCCGGGGGAAGAGTGTGCTCCGGGGGAAGAGAGTGCACCCCGGTGGAAGAGAGTGCACCCCGGTGGAAGAGTGCTCTGCGGTGGAAGAGTGCTCTCCGGTGGAAGAGTGTTCTCTGGTGGAAGACAGTGCACCCCGCTGGATGTGCACCCCGCTGGAACAGAGAGTGCACCCCGCTAGAAGAGAGAGTGCACCCCGCTAGAAGAGAGAGTGCAACCCGCTGGAAGAGAGCGCACGCAGGTGGAAGAGTGCACACTGCTGATAGAAAGTTCTCCCCGGTGGAAGAGAGGGTGCCCGGTGAAAGAGAATGCACACTGCTGGAAGAGAGTGCACAGCGCTGGAAGAGTGTGCACTGCTGGAAAAGAGTGTGCCTCGATGGAAGAGAGTGTGCCTCGATGGAAGAGAGTGCGCCCCACTGCAAGAGAGTGCGCCCCGCTGCAAGAGAGTGCGCTCCGCTGCAAGAGAGTGCGCTCCGCTGCAAGAGAGTGTGCCCTCGATGCAAGAGAGTGCGCCCCGCTGCAAGAGAGTGCGCTCACTGCAAGAGAGCTTATGCAGCTCGAAAAGAGTGCGCTCCGCTGCAAGAGAGTGCGCTCCGCTGCAAGAGAGTGTGCCCTCGATGGAAGAGAGTGCGCCCCACTGCAACAGAGTGCGCCCCACTGCAAAAGAGTGCGCCCCACTGCAAAAGAGTGCGCCCCACTGCAAAAGAGAGTGTGCTCCGCTGCAAAAGAGTGCGCTCCGCTGCAAGAGAGTGCGCCCTGCTGCAAGAGAGTGCGCCCTGCTGCAAGAGAGTGCGCTCACTGCAAGAGAGCTTATGCAGCTCGAAAAGAGTGCGCTCCGCTGCAAGAGAGTGTGCTCCGCTGCAAGAGAGTGTGCCCTTGATGGAAGAGAGTGCGCCCCACTGCAACAGAGTGCGCCCCACTGCAAAAGAGTGCGCCCCACTGCAAAAGAGAGTGCGCTCCGCTGCAAAAGAGTGCACTCCGCTGCAAGAGAGTGCGCCCTGCTGCAAGAGAGTGCGCTCACTGCAAGAGAGCTTATGCAGCTCAAAAAGAGTGCGCTCCGCTGCAAGAAAGTGCGCTCCGCTGCAAGAGAGTGTGCCCTCGATGGAAGAGAGTGCGCCCCACTGCAACAGAGTGCGCCCCACTGCAAAAGAGTGCGCCCCACTGCAAAAGAGTGCGCCCCACTGCAAAAGAGTGCGCCCCACTGCAAAAGAGAGTGTGCTCCGCTGCAAAAGAGTGCGCTCCGCTGCAAAAGAGTGCGCTCCGCTGCAAAAGAGTGCGCTCACTGCAAGAGAGCTTATGCAGCTCGAAAAGAGTGTGCACTGCTGGAAGACAGTGCGCCATGCGGGAATTGAGTGTGCACCGCTGGAATAGTGTGTGCCCAACTGGAAGAGAGTGTGCACCAATGGAAGAGAGTATGTCTAGCTGGAAGAGAGTGCACCTAGCTGGAAGAGTGTATGCCCCGCTGGAAGAGTGAGTGCGGGTCAAAGTGTTAGTACACCAGGGCCTCAGTGCTGAAAAGGAGTAATAATGCGATGGAAGAGAGTGCACACGCCTGGAAGATTGCGCTCACTGATAGCAGACAAGGTACGCCGTGGAAGAGTCCCAAAATGCACAAAGAAGGCATCGAATGGTAAGCGTGCACTCAAATATGGAAGGGAGTACACTTTTTTGGGAGGTTTTAGAGTGCACCCAAGCCTAAGGGTACAGAGGGCTTTACAACAGAGCAAACACAACAAGGTAAAGGACAGAGTGTTCAACCACTCACCTCCAGTCACAGATCTCGGCTTAATCCATCCTTTTGCCAGAGAGTGTGCACCACTGGCAAAGAGTTTGCACCGCTGGGAGGGAGTGTGCTGCCCTAGAAGAGAGTATTCCCTTCTGATAGAGAGTGCGCTCGCTGAAAGAGAGACTGCGCATCGCTGGAAGAGAGAGTGCGCTCCGGTGGAAGAGAGTGTGCCCCGGTGTAAGAGAGTGCGCCCCGGTGGAAGAGAGTGCGCCCCGGTGGAAGAGAGTGCGCCCCGGTGGAAGAGAGTGCGCCCCGGTGGAAGAGAGTGCGCCCCAGTGGAAGAGAGTGCACCCCGGTGGAAAAGAGTGCACCCCGGTGGAAAAGAGTGTACCCCGGTGGAAGAGAGTGCACCCCGGTGGATGGGCGCCTCGCTGGAAGAGAGAGTGCCCTCGCTGGTAGAGAGAGTGCACCTCGCTGGAAGAGAGAGTGCACCCCGCTGGAAGAGAACGCACGTAGGTGGAAGTTGGTAGAAAGTTCTCCCCAGTGGAAGAGAGGGTGCCCGGTGGAAGAGAATGCACACTGCTGGATGAGAGTGCGCAGCGCTGGAAGAGTGTGCACTGCTGGAAAAGAGTGTGCCCCGATGGAAGAGAATGTGCCTCGATGGAAGAGAGTGTTCCCCGATAGTAGGGAGTGTGCCCCGATGGAAGAAAGCTTGCCCCGATGGAAGAGATTGTGCCCCGATGGAAGAGAATGCACTGCTGGAATGCAGCTTAGAAAAGATTGTTACCCACAGACAAGGCTCACATACTTTTACCAACAAGCATTTGCATTTGCAATGCAATAGGTCTCGTATTTTCAAGAGTTTGAGCTATTGGCATTGTAAATGACAATGCATTTCATGTATGTGTTATTTTTAAAACGCATAAATAAAAGGCATTGTCATTTACAATGCCAATAGCTTAAACTCGCAAATGCGAGACCTATTGAATTGAAAATGCTGCGCCCGTGATATAAAAATTTGTGAAAAACTTTAGGAGACAGCATGTCCTGCCAATAGCAGGCAGGACAAAGCTTTTTGAGAAAATAGTGCTCGGAGGCTTTAAATAAAGCCTTCCGAGTAACAACACACGTAACAGAGGGTGTCGCCATGGGAGGTTACTGCATGAGACAATGCGGTACTAAGGAGGGACTACTAAGCCTACTGACCAATGAACAGCTACAGTTTACATTGGAAAATGACACAAGTCAATGAAAAATATGGGCGGAGCTTTAAGTCCCTAACCGAATACAGCATGCATCGCAGAGCAGTTCATGCACTGCCCAGGCTCGACCTAAAAATGGATTGTCCGAAATACTTTGTGATACCTAAAAAAAAATTATAAAACCCTGCTAAGACTGATTGTACTTTGAAACAGTCCTCAGACCCGCTTCTGTAACTGTGCTTTTGCCCAAAGTGTTTCACTCTTGTTTTGATTGTTACCTTTCCCTATAACTGTAAAGCGCTCTGATATCCTTCGGGATCAAGTTCGTGCTATATAAAACTATATAATTAAATAAAATTAAACGACCTGTTCCTGTTTTGCCAAATGCCTCTTATTTTTCAAGGTAAAATCATATTTGCGTAACAGTACGCTGCCTTGACACAATTGAGCGCATTATTACTATTGTGCATTACGTCCAGCTAATTTCAAATGCTAAGTCATTCCAAGCACAACAATGTGTGCAAGACTTGGACCACTTTTGAGAGGTAAACTCGGTTCAAAGTGTTAGTACACCCGGGCCTCAGTGTTGAAAAGGAGTACTAATGCGATGGACGAGAGTGCACACGACTGGAAGAGAGCGCTCACTGATCGCAGACAAGGTACGCCGTGGAAGAGTCCTAAAATGCACAAAGAAGGCATCGAATGGTAAGCGTGCACTCAAATATGGAAGGGAGTACACTTCTTTGGGAGGTTTTAGAGTGCACCCAGGCCTAAGGGTACAGAGGGCTTTACAACAGAGCAAACACAACAAGGTGATGGACAGAGTGTTCAACCACTCACCTCCAGTCACAGATCTGGGCTTAATCCATCGTTCTGTTGCGCAGTTCGCCACCCCAGTTCAGACCCAGCCATATGCAAATCAGTCTTGACCCTGTTCTTCATGGGAACAGTCCAGCCCAAACTGCCAGGCCAGATCAGTTCCTACCTGGACATAAACAAGCATCCCAGATTAAATCCAGATCTAATAGTGACTGGGGGTGAGTGTCTGAAAAGTTTCAGCACTTCATCTATTATCTTATTGTGTTGGCTTTACAACAGAAGCAAACAATTTAACACTTTTTTTCTTTCTAAACACAGAGAGATTAAGTGATTTACCCAAAAGCACAGGATTTTGAGAAAAGGTCCATTTTGAGCCTGTACTATTTACCTTTGTCAATGTTTTTCTAAGCCATGTCGTAAAGATGCAGCACATCTTCCGTGCACCATCAGGCAGCCAACATTGTCATTGCATGTGCTTGTTTTTTTCTTTTCTTTCAGCCATGCTGCGCAGAGGTCGTACCGCTGCACAGCATGGCTAAAAAAAGCCAAGAAATCTTGCATTGCCAATGCTTCTTGTGTCCGCTGCCAGGCCACATTAGCCACAATAACAAAGTGTAACAGTGATGAAGTGCCTATCCAGTGTGTGTATATATATATATATATATATATATATATATATATATATATATATATATATATATATATATCTATACTACTATTATAAAGAGAGAACAGAAACCTATTGGCAAGGTAAACTCGGGAACCACAGTGCCAATCCACACACCCGATACATTGTAGAAATTGTCAGGGTGTGCAGATGGACATAGGCTATAAAAAATAAAAATAAAACGTGCATTTAAAAATATAACTTTTTTAAAAAAGTAGTGCCCTGAAAGTAGCGCCGGCCGCGACGCTGCTCTGGCCGTGACGCAGCGCTGGCAACGTGCGTGATGACGAGGAGGAGAGACATGGAGCTGCGGTGAAGTGAGCATGGAGCTGTGGTGAAGTGAGGAGTGCGGGCGCGTCATGGCGAAGAGGAGCGGCGGTGAAGTGAAGATCGCGGGAAGGCAGCCCAGGTAAAGTAAATGCTCATTGAAATCAGGGCGGGAGGGAGTCGGGCCGGGAGGGGAGCGGGTGTGCACAGAGGGACAGGCGGGAGGAGTGGGGGCGGGAGGAGTGGGAGCGGGAGGGCGTGGGGGCGGGTCAAGGCGGGAGTGGGTGTACTGCCCCCAGCCCCTTTCTGCCCCAGGCAACGCTGGGGCGGGCTGCTAGTATATATATATATATATATATATATATCCAAATACAGCTTCAGAACAAAAATGAAAACCGGACCCAGATGGAAAGTTGCAAAATTATTTTATTCTCATCCTCGTGCAGAAAAACACGCCGCCATGACGCGTTTCGGAACCTCAGCCCCTTGATCACATGACATAGTCTGGCATTCCACCAATCAATTTAAAGTGCAAGTGCGTCATCAGCTGACCCCTCAGCCTGTGGACATAAAAAACAGACTTCAGCCTGGTCCAGGATCGAGTGCACAACATATTACATGTAAAATTCCAGTGCATCAATTAATCAGTCATGGTCCATATTTACTATTATACAACATGTACAGGTAAGAGATCAAACATTTAAAGAAAATTGTTACTATTTCAACAAGGTAGGCTCTTTATCCTCATGTCACCCTCACGCATATTCCCATTGATTGAATTGATTTGAATATAAAATCAATTAAAAGAATAAAATGACACTGTATATTGCATGTTAAAATCATGACTAAAAAATATACATTTCATAAATTCTGTGCAAATTTGCTCTATTTTGTGCAAATTTCGCAAATAGAAAAGTAGCATAATTATACTGCTGAGGAAATCATGTTGAGGACCATTTCTCAAAATTGAGCCCAATATATACACACACACCAGTCCCAACAAGGCGCTGATCTTGCACCACAGAGACACGGACACCAAATATCAGTGCTTAATGCTTAATCCGTTTTTATTTCTCTTGACATGGTGGTATGACACGTTTCAGCCATCAAGGGTGGAAATATATATAAACATCCAAGGACAACAGGTACAGATCACTCTTTGCGCAGATTAACCTCATAACGGCTATGGAACGTCCAGCTCCAGTGCTGGACGTTCCATTGCAGCTATGAGGTTCGTACGTTCAATGGCCGACGGCAGCACTCCTGAGGTAGTGGTGTTGTCGGCCGCCGAACGTTCGAAGCACTTAAGAGGTTAAAGTGAAAAGTGCTTTATTCCTCCTCTGGCAGCATGACGCGTTTCGACCGGGGCAACCCAGTCTTGATCACATGATGCACAAAGAAACCAACGAGTTTAAATGCAAAACTTATATATACATGCTCCTCCCAACTAAGCATAAATATAGAAGACATACTGGCAGTAGTGTTACTTAAAGATCTTCAGTCGCGTTATATTCCATCAATCATACATCATGGATAAAACGTTAATAAAAGGGCTATTTACAAATACATATAATATATATATATATATATATATATATATATATATATATATATATATATATATATGAGTAATAGTAAATGCCATAATTAAAGAACAAAAAAAAGTGCAAGTGCCCATATTTCTTTTACATTCGACAGATCTACAGTATACGTTACATATAGATACTACATGCTAGGTAGAGCAAAATGTGCAAACAGTCGCATTAAATACGTGCAAAAGTGCTATTAAAATTAAATAATGAATCCGAGATACATTTACTCAAATATCTCAATAGCTGATGCCTATGCCATCATTAAAGTGCAGGTGCAATTTCAAAAAACTAAAAAACAATCAGTAATCCATATTGAACCTCAGATAATACATAAGGTACACAACTGTTGTGGTTGAAAAAACATTGGAAAAGACAAAGAATACATGTCTAAATACATGTGATAATAGATATCATACCCAATATTGTTTTCCTCATCAAGGAAGGTTTATATCATCATATAAGTTTTTAAAAGTGCCACTAATCAAACAAATATCCAATAAATGTCCACCAAAACCCCAAACCACATCTCCACCAGAAAAAAAACAGTAAAACTAGCAGCACTAAAAGAACTAGTTAAAAATCCGATAAAAACATGATAAAAGGATCCTGATAAAATTAATTTAAACATAATTAGAGCTTAAGAAATTCATATACCAAATAGCAGCAATGGAGGTCGGAAATTAAAGTAGTTACTATTAAGGGAACAAGTCTGCCCCTTAACAAGAAAGAATGTCAATTCAGAAATGCAAATACTCAATATAAATATTATAAAAAGTATTCATAAAAAGTTGTACTAATCATCCCGTTTTAAGACCATTCGGAATCTTAGTATCAAGAAGAAGAATGTAGTGGCTCCCAATGGTGTAATTACCCTAGGGAAATGAACATACAATTAGGTTTAATGAATTCATACATACACAACACAGTATATTACTTAGCCAATGGCAACTGATACGTGACACAAATTATACTGATCCCAATATCTAGACACAAAATTTAAGGTGTCTTGATAAAGGTGGACAAAACTTGGGAAAACCACCGAAACGCGTCGACGCTTCACTCAGTATAATTTAGGATCTCCACCTCTTTTGCTGATATACCATATTACAAGTGCACATAGCTTAGATGTGACCAATAGAGTCCGAATATACAAAAAGTACTGTACTAATTTTATGTCTTACTGTCTTTTCTGTCTCTGTGACTCAATCTTGCTGGCAAAATTGAAAGTCAAAAAAGTAAAAAAATCTCTTTTAATGTTTTATTTGTGTTAAGTGGGTTCCACTGGGACCACTTTTCTTTTAACATTTGTAACTTTAATAAACTGTAAGAATTCTTTATATTTACTTGTATTTTGTTATGATTTTTAACTGACATACCGGTTCTTCCGGTTAACATTTCTCAAGGGTAAATTTTGCTTTACTAGTCTTAAGGATAGGCCAGTTTGATTTGAGGATATTACAAATCTTTCTCTCCTGACTACTAAAAGTAGTAATTAATCTAACCGTCATATCCTCTTTCATAGGTACCACCTCACCCATGAAGGGTGTATTTTCAATATTGTTCAATTGTGGCGAGGCCTTAGAGGTTAAAAACATGTTCTTCAATGCATTCCTAAGATCAATTTCTCTGTAACCACGATTCATAAATCTTTGAAATGAGAGTTGAATTGCCAGCTGTGCTCCTCCTATGAAGTTTAGTGTGGATGTTGTTATCACAAATATATACTTCCACATCCAGAAATTCAACCCTCTCTTTGCTAATGGTAGCTGTGAATTCTAGCTTGAGCATATTGTTATTAATATTCTTCACAAATGGCTCCGCAGTTTCTTTAGATCCTTGCCAAATCAAAAACACATCATCGATAAAACGCCAAAATTGGATGATTCCAGTGCCTTGGTTTCCTGCAGCACCGAGGCGCGACCCAGGACACGCTCCTCCCACCAACCTAAGTGTAAACAAGCATAGCTGGGGGAGAAGCATGCCCCCATGTACACGCCGCGTAGCTGCTGGTAAACCTCGTTGTTAAAAAGGATAAAATTATTCTAAAGGCATAACTCAACCATCTTTACAAGCATTTTACTGTGTTCGTAAAATTTGATGTCTCTGCTTGACAAAAAAAGTTGAATAGCATGTAAGCCGTCCAGATGATTGATGGAAGTACAAAGTGAACAGATATCCATTACAATAAAATGGTAATCTGGACTCCAAGTGACCTCTTTAAGTTTGGATACAAAGTATATCTAATACACGATGGTAAAGATTCCATATAACTGTGAAGGAAGAAATCGACATATTTAGAGATTGGTTGAAGTAGACAATTCTGGGAAGAAATAATAGGACGCTCCGGTATAGGAGACAACCCCTTATGGACTTTGGGCAAAAGATAAAGTATTGGAGTTTAGGGTGGTCTTTTTTCAAATACAAAAATTCATTCTCAGTGATAAGACCCTCCCTTCTCCATTGAGCCAACTGAGTGTATATTAAGTCCTAAACTCGATTGAGTTCATTAAAGGAAGCCTTCCTATAACAACAGGGGTCGTTCAACTGTATATATGTATATATATACACACACAAATATATATACACACAAATACGAGAACAAGAGCAGTTAAAAAACGCACAAAGACGTTTTTAAGAGTCATATCAACCAAAGTGGACGATAAAAAATATATTTCCACCGCTCCCTTGAACGCATATAGCTGTGCAGATCGCTTTACTGGAGATGAAAGTTAAATGTAACTGTTGTATTTAGACCTATTGATTTCCAGCGCATTTTGACTCTGAATGGCCTCCTCAAGTATGAGCTGAAGCCTCCTTTTAGCAAAATTAAATCAATGCAAAAGTAACTGCCAAAAAATAGGACCGCTGGCTGCGCTGTGTTCCCTCGTGGACGCTCTTACCACGTCACACTTCTTCGATGTCAAAGGTTTGTTCACTTAAAGTACTACAGTTGCAAACAGTTTATAGAAAAATCCATCTACACGGCTTTTAAATTTCAAAACTTCAGGAGCCGTTTTAAGTAAACAGTTTAGCATCTGCAGTATCTTTATTTATCAGCAGCACTAAATGAAAAGATTTTTTAAAGTAGGGTAAAAGCTAAGAGCCACCTGGAGCCCGTCATGAGTGTGTCCGCGGACAATTACATTATCTCACCCTGAAAAATGTGTTACTAAATTCTAGCACAGGAGGGGGGGGGGGGGGGACATTAATAAAGCAGTTAACCAGTACTTGGCCCATGCGCCATAAAAGTAACAAAACACATGAAGAGAAAGTGAATCCAGCATTCTCTGACCAATGAGAAGCAAGGAAATGAGACTGATGATGAAGTCAGCCAATGGTAAGTAATGGGCGGGCTCTAAGCCCCTATTAAGTTAACAAAAGTCTTGCATGCAATGAGTTAAGTGAGACGTAGAAAGAAGGTACATCATAGGCAGTGAAGTAAGCTTCATACACACACACCAGACTGGTATGGGCCAGGCACAGCAAGATAGACTGACACACGGAATATGGACAGCACAGACAGCAGGGCAGGCCTCACCAACACACACAAGACTGGTACAGCCAAGGCACAACAAGCCTCACTAACACACAGGATGGATGCGGCATAGGCAGCGGAGAAGGCTACCCTCACACAAATGCATAGCAGAAGAACACAACACACATGGCACAGAGAGCAGCAGAGCCACTACACTAACGTACACACGATAGGTACAGAACAGGCGGCAGAGCAGGCTTCCCTCACACATACAAGTCGAACTGGAGCCACACAACAGAAGACACAAGGCACAGAGAACAGTCGAAGAAGCTTCACAAAGACACATACAAGCAGAAGAGAGGACACACACCTACAGAGCACATACATCAGAGACGGCAGCAAATCAGGCTTCACTCACACACACACACAACATATCCAATATATATATATATATTTCTGTTGTGGCTCACCGAGCACCCCTGCACTGCCTGCTTCTCTAGCTCAGAAGCATTTATTTACTTTCGATCAAGCCCCGATTTTACCATTTGCTTTCTTGAACTTTTAGTGTTTTTTTACCTTTAGGAATAGAAAAGTTGAAATCCCAGAATAGACTGACTGAGCTAGTCGTGGGCACCTTCAGATCTCTGGAACACCTTCTTCCGCACAGCTCCTTGAAGGGGAGCGCACGGCGCAGTCCTTGTACTTCTTTCTAACAGTCGTCGGTACCCTCGGTTGGTGGGGGTCGACAGTGTAATTCTCCAGGAGTGGTGAGTGCAGTCATTATATTTAGGGTGATCGGGTGTCCCGCTCTTATAGAATAAATTAGCATTATAAAATAGATAAATTTAGCAGATACCCTGGTTTAAAGAGAGTCAATTGAGGCAAGCTCTCGTCTGTTTGGGGGAAAAATTAGCAAGCGGCCTTATTGGAATCCGAATTGTTTACAGAGATAAAACTGTGTGTTAAGTTACTTTACATTGCCCCTTAATATTACATGTTCTGTTTTTCAGATGCTGGCCCGCGCTGACAGGTCCTTCTGAGCCGCTTGGTCAATGGATAGCTGGAGTCCTACTTCTATGTTTGTGGAAAGTCCCACTTCTTGGTTCTCACAATCTTGTCGCCCTAGTACCACCCCAATTCAAACACCAACCCAGGGCAGGACACACAGCGACAACAGCCTGCCTGCACAAGCTTTTCAGTGCGTTTCTAAAATCCGCTAGACAACCTCCATAGTTAGGTTTGCATTCATACCCATTCACTCTTTGGCCTCTCTAGGGGCACTCTAGCCAAGGCCATGAACTTGTCCCGAGCCCTAGAAGATTTGTAGTAAATTGCACCAGTGTCCCTGGGATACCCACAAGGCACTGCGCGTGAGCTGACCACAGTGCACGCTTGGCAGTATAACTAAACAAACACACGCTAATGCAACTCAACAAGCAGAGGAGATAACGTGTTATTTCGCAGCAGTCGGAGCCAGGAGATAAGGCCGAGCAGACAGCAGCCGGCGCAGGCTGAGTGCGAGAGGAGGCCTCGTCTCCAAAGAGGCCCCGCCGCCAAAGAGGCCCCGCCGCCAAAGAGGCCCCGCCGCCAGAGAGGCCCCACTTATCTTCAAGGGCGGTCCCAATGGTGGGAATCATCGGTGCCGCAGACACACAATCACTCCCCGCCAAGAGCCGCTGCTGGAGCACTGCTCCTGTTACTGGCATAGCGCTCACACCTACAACCGCTGTGTTCTCGAAGCACTTTCTCTTGTTCGAGTGGTTGCACGGGGGAGCATGCAAACACTGGCGCAGGGTGTGCGGCTGGAGCAGGGGTCTTCAAACTGGGCATGTGCCCCCACCCCCTAAGGGGCGTCAAGTGACCCCATGCGAGCCACCAGGCTGTGGCCAAAAGAAACATTTTGCTCATAACAGAGCTTTGTTTTAAGGGGGGTGGCGGGGGGGGGGGGGGAGGGGTGACCTGCAGTAAGCCTCTCACTAACATCCTTTGTCTTTTATACCCTGGCTGGGACTATGTGTCAAAAGGGAAAGGATTCCTAGAAATCCGCACACACATTTCTAATAATCCCCCAGTAGATACTTTTACATGTTAGTAAGGCCTGCCTAACCAAAACAGTGAGTTTGGCAATAATGTATTTGCATTTTTAAAACAATAACAGAAGTTAACTGCAATGAAGAAGTGGCTGGTTTCGGGTGAAAGTGGTGGGGTAATACGGGATTGGGGCGTGGGGGGAATAAAAACAAAAATAGAATTTACCTGCCGCTCGCTGATGGGCAGTTTTCTGATTTCTGCGGACTGTGACACACAGGCTGAGGCTCCCAGACTCCCCTATAGCCAATCCCAGCGCTTCCCTCATGCTGGTACCAGCACAAGAGAAGCGCTGGGATTGGCCTGAGCGGGCTGGTTTTCTGCCCCAAAGAGCACTGGGAGCCGGAGCCTGTGCCAGCTGTTCTCTCCACCTGCCAATGCAGCTTGGGTTGGACAGATGTCAGTGCGCATGTCAGTTTGGCCGTCTAAGACCAAACCCACATGCGCACTGACACCAGTGCCAACCACTCCCTCTTTGTGCCTGTCATCAATTAGGCCCCACCCCTAAGACTAAGCCATGAAAAAAAATTTATGATAATAAATCTCACGTATTATAATTTTATTTCTCAATTTCTGCAGCCGCTGGCGGGGGATACCGCTCCCCCGCCACGACGGCAGAGCCACCGCTGCTGGTGACATTTGCCAAGACATATTTAAACATTGCCACTTTAACAGAAATAATTAGAACGATTCTGAGGGGGTCCAGTGGGGGGGGGGGGCCGACATAAAAAAGTTTAAAGACTACAGGACTGCGGAGTGCCATAGTAGGTGTGTGTTTGTTGCCACGTGTAAGGCAGCAATTTACATGTTACTTCTTACATCTACTGGGAAAAGCAAACTTCAACTCCCAGAATGCAAATGGTCATGGGTACAAAGCTGGACTGGTGGGATGTGTCACTCGACACATGGGTCGGATATACCCTGCACACAGAGTCCCCCCCCTTACCACCCCCTGCACTTCACAGACTGCCCCATCCACATCCAGACAGGGGTGTAGCTTCAATAAATATATAAATATAATTTCTGGAAAAGAGTTGGGTACAGGTGCTTTTAGTTGGGTTTGGTGAGGTGTCTGTCGGATATCACAAGGAATTTTTACATACACACAGACAAAAGAGCACACGTATATGGTGTAATTTAACATGATCTGCCAGCACGGCTGTTGGAAAATCTGACGCTTACACCCCCAATCTTACTGACCAAGCAAAGCCCCTGCCTCCGGGCACCTAACCCACCCACTGCATCGAGTGTCCGGCTACATTAGCCCTCCGCCCCCCCTGGGAGAGGCCCTCCCTCTCCCCGGATTCCAGCACCCCCCACCCCCTAGGTGAAATGTCGACCACAACCCACTGTCCAGACCCCCTGCCCGTCACCCCTGCATACTTCGCTCTGTCTCTACACCTCTATAGGACAGCTGCCGGCTTTTGCAGCCGAAAACACGCCGCTTCTCTGAAACTGCGGCGATCTGTACTACGTTATCGTAATTTACTTTTTATAGCACCTAGGCTGGCGTTCAGCGCGCTTCCTGGCGCTCCATAACTTACCAGGAACCTACCCAGCTGTAAGATTAAAAGAAAAAAAACAATTAGCCCAGAATTACGCCACTTGGTCAACAAATTAGCTACCACCCCCTACTCCTCCAAAAACAGCAAAGTTAACTCGTCATAAATTAACACTGCTGGGCTCTCCCTGGGAAGCGGCTTCCACATTCTTTGGTGGGCTGGCGCGGCCCGCATGCGAAGAGTTTCTTCGTGGGGTGGGGGCCCTCACACCCCCTCTGTTTACACTTGTCAGCTTGCGGCTACATGTATTTATATCATGTTTACACTTCGCATGTCTGCCTGGTGTGAAACCGCACCGCGTCCTGTCCGATAGCGTCGTTTCTGGCGTAGCGCCCACTGAGAGCAGCCCTGCTACGAGGCGCTCGCCCCTCGGCGAGGAGAACCCGCGGATAAAGGGCGTTCGCACAAGGATTAGTGCAGGGTGGCACAGAGGGCCCTAAACAGGTAGCCAGCACCCAGCTGCCCCATTAGAGATTGATAGGGTCGAGTTCAGGCTGGGTCTCCTGGCCACAGGGGTCCGTCTCTGGCCAGGCACAGGCTGGTCCATAGTCCAGCACTGCCCGCCCCCTGGAGCAGAATGGCAGCGCCCGCCTAATGCCCTGGTGCCTCAAGGTGGGCACTAAATAAACTACGCATTCAGAGCTGCGGGGTAGAACACCCCAGAGGCTGCCGAGGGCGGAATAAACGGGTGACGAGCCAACAAATTAGCAGGGAGAGCCGAGCCAAGGGTCTGGCTTGGCTCTTAGAGCCGGACCCTTAAACTATGTGGCAAGTAAATCATACAACAAGCGCGTAAACATATGATATTATTAAGCAGTAGCGTTTAAATAGTTCCTCTCAGTGGTGCGTAGGTATAACCCCCTCCTCTTGAGAGCTGAGTGCGTACACTAGGGAGGGAGGAGGAGAGAGAGAGCAACAGAAGTGAAAGAGATATAGAGAGTGAGAGATATAGAGTCTGTGTGTGTGAGAGACAGATGCAGCGAGAGAGAGAGAGAAAAAGAAAGTGAGAGAGAGAGTATGAGAAAGAGAGAGAGTGGGGGAAAGAGAGAGACAAAGAGAGTGTGGGAGAGTGTAAGAAAGAGAGGATGTGAGAAAGAGAGAGAGGAGGTGAGAAAGAGTGGGAGGGTGTGACAAAGAGAGACAGAGTGTGTGTGAGAGAGTGTGAGAAAGAAAGAGAGAGAGAGTGTGTGTGTGTGGGTGAAGGGGGGAGAAGAGTCAAAATACTGAACAAAGTGACCCAAAGTCTTACACTGCCTGAGGCTGAAAGATCAAGTAGCCAGTTCTGCCAAAGCGACCCGAGAATGTAGCCAGGACCCCTAAAAAGACAGATATAGAAGTGGGGTACACCTGGGGGCATGAGAACAAGCTAGAACAGTACAGATCACTTCACCTGACACAGCGCCGCACCGTGGTGAGAAGCGCAAAGCACAGCTGTTCACCAAGAGAGTGAACGACCAAGGGCCAGGCAGGGACTGACTGACAGACACCAACCAGAAACCAGGAGAGAAGCGAGTCTGACTGAAGCAGCGCCAGGCTGTCTCCTGCCGCCCCGCCCCCTGAGACACACACAGAACTCACTCCCATTAGACGGCACTTCAGACACGCAGTCGTTTCCATCGTTTACTTTGTCAACACTTCTCGTGCCAATAAACTTCTGTGTTGCGTTGGATGGCGGTCGGTGGCCTATAAACGAACAAAGCATCCCCCCACCCCCCAGATGTGCCTAGTGGTACCTCTATAGCGCCAGGAGGCGGGGGTACAGATCACGTGAAGGGTCTGTAAATATATATGCACGCGGCCCTACGTCAACGCAGTAAATAACTCACATACGGAACCTTTCACTGGGGGAAACGTAAACACGCCAAAGAACTAACGAGACACAGACAGTGACTAGAAACAGAGTCTGTCCACAGACCGACTCACAGACACAGGAGAGGGCAGAGCCGGTCCACAGACCGACCCACAGGTCCAGAGAGGACATGGTATGCCCACAGACCAACCCACAGACCCAGAGAGGACAGAGCCTGCCCACAGACCAACCCACAGACCCAGAGAGGACAGAGTCTGCCCACAGACCAACCCACAGACCCAGAGAGGACAGAGTCTGCCCACAGAACAACCCACAGACCCAGAGAGGACAGAGTCTGCCACAGACCCAGAGAGGACAGAGTCTGCCACAGACCCAGAGAGGACAGAGTCTGCATACAGACCAACCCACAGAGGACAGAGTCTGCCCACAGACCAACCCACAGACCCAGAGAGGACAGAGTCTGCACACAGACCAACACACAGACCCAGATAGGACAGAGTCTGCCACAGACCCAGAGTGGACAGAGTCTGCATACAGACCAACCCACAGAGGACAGAGTCTGCCCACAGACCAACCCACAGACCCAGAGAGGACAGAGTCTGCACACAGACCAACACACAGACCCAGAGAGGACAGAGTCTGCATACAGACCAACACACAGACCCAGAGAGGACAGAGTCTGCATACAGACCAACCCACAGACCCAGAGAGGACAGAGTCTGCCACAGACCAACCCACAGACCCAGAGAGGACAGGGTCTGCCCACAGACGAACCCGCAAACCAGGAGAGGACAGAGTCTGACCACAAACCAACCCACTGACCCAGCGAGGACAGAGTCTGCCGACAGACCAACCCACAGACCCAGAGAGGACAGAGTCTGCCCAAAGAAAAAAACCCAGAGCCAGAGAGGACAGAGTATATCCACAAACCAACCCACTGACCCAGAGAGGACAGAGTCTGCCCACAGACCAATCTACAGAGGACAGAGTAGGTACACAGACCAACCCACAGAGAACAGAGTCTGCCCACAGACCAACCCGCAAACCAGGAGAGGACAGAGTCTGCCCACAGACCAATCCACAGACCCAAAGAGGACAGAGTCTGCCCACAGTCCAACCCGAAAACCAGGAGAGGACAGAGTCTGCACACAGACCAACCCACTAATTCCAGAGAGGACAGAGTCTGCCTACAGACCAATCCACAAACCGTGAGAGGTCAGAGTCAGCCCACCAGAGTGTCCGGGGGAGACTGAGTGCTATTCTGCCCAACTACAGGAACACACCCTCCAACAGAACCGGCCATACACAACAGCGAGGGCACGAAAAAAAAGAGTGAAAAATACAAACACGTCGTAAGAGGCACAAACAAATCTATTGGGGAGATTGTACCTTCCAATAAATGTTCAATGTTTAAGTTAGTAGCACCTGCATGACTCGTCATAAAGACCCATGTGGTGTAGTGGTAACAAGCACTCCCCACTGAGAGCTGCCTTCCTACACTCTTATAACACTTGGTCACTGGACCAATATATCTTAGGGTTTGGATGAAAATCGGTCCCCACCCCCAAGGAAAGGAATGGGACCACACCAGAGAGAGCCCCACAAATAGAACTTGCACACATCACCAGCCAAAACCAACCCCCGCCCTTAGAACTACTGCCGCATCCACAGCTGTCAAACACTAGCATGACTATCGACCCCAAAGCTGCCACCGGCCAGCACCACTGTGACTAGAAACATGGTCATCCACCACACCCATCACTGTCCCTACCTTCAATAACACCCAGCTTTACTCGCACCTCTGCCAATACCAGTACTGCCAATCACGCCACTCTCAACCACTACCAACAACCAGCACCACTACGCGTGGCTAGAACCACTGCCCATGACCCTTGCTATCCAGTAACACAAGTATTAAAGTCGCTAATAACTGTCCCAACTTTTAGCACCACAGCCAACCACCAATGTCCTTACCACCACGGTGCCTGCCAGTACTGCCAACCAGCACCACTGTGGTTTGAACCACTGCCAATCACCAGCACCACTGCCAACCAAGAACGCAAGCACTGGCGAACCATCACAACTGCGTTTCACTACCACAAACATCACATCCCCCATTAACAGAACCAACCATTAGCACCACAGCCAACCACCACAATCATCACTGTCCCTTCCACTAATACCACCCACGGCTAATAACAGCATTACCAATCGCACACTCCCAATCACTACCAGCAACCAGCAATACTATGTATGGCTAGAATCACTGCCCATCACCCTTCCTATCCACTACCACAAGTATAAGTGTCCTCAAAATATTGTCAACTATTAGCACCACAGCCAACCACCACTGCCATCCACCACTACCAGCACCACTATGCCTGCCACTACTGCCAACCACCAGCAAAACTGTGACTAGAATCATGGCCCACTGCCACACGCATCACTGTCCCCAACTCTAATACCACCCTCCGCTAATAGCACCACTGCCAATACCAGTACTGCCAATTACACCACTCCCAACCACTACCAACAACCTAGAACCACTGCCCATCACCATTGCTATCCAGTAACACAAGTATTAAAGTCTCTACTAACTGTGTCAACTTTTAGTACCACAGCCAACCACCAATGTCCTTACCACCACTGTGCCTTCCAGTACTGTCAACCAGCACCACTCTGGCTAGATTCAAGGCCAACTACCACATGCATCACTGTCCCAACCACTAATACCACCTACCACTACTAGCACCACTGCCAATAACAGCGCTGCCAATCACACCACTCTCAACCACTATGTGCACCAATATGTATGGCTAGAACCACTGCACATCACCATTGCTATCCACTAGCATAAGTACGAGTCCCTACTAACCGTGTCAACGTTCAGTACCACAGCTAACCGCCAATGTCCTCATCACTACTGCCACCCACCACTGTGCCTGCCACTACTGCCAACCACCAGCCCTACTCTGGCTAGAACCACTGCCAACCAAGGCCACCAGCATTAGTGCCCCATGCCCACTGTCATTCACTACCACAAACATCACTGTCCCTAATAATAGGACAAACAGCCAAAAAACACAAGTATCACTGTCACTACCACCACTGGCAGCACAACTGCCAACCACAACTAGAAACATCACTTTCCTTACAATGGCTGCACACCACCACAAGCTTCACTTCCACAACTGCCAACTACAACCACAAGGTTACTTTATTTACCAGGCAGCCAAAAAACCACTTGCAAACACCGCCACAAGCAACGCTTCCACAACAGCCAACTAGCACCACAATATTACTTTGTCTACCAGGCAGCCAATAAAACCACTTGCAAACACCGCCACAAGCACCACTTCCACAACTGCCAACTACCACCACAATGTTACTTTCTCTACCTGGCAGCAAATAAAACCACTTGCAAACACCACTTCTCCGACCACAGCCACTACACGCCCCTCCTCCAGCCGCTTCCAATCTCTGCAATAAACACCCGTTACCGAAATGTAGATCGGTGCCCAGTGCCCCCCCATCAGCAGGCAGCGCCCACCATACAATCCACCGCCCACAACGCCTCACGTGTCCCTACGGCTTCGGCTTCACATGTTGCTCTATCCTGGGAGGGCAGTTGTTGGTGCAGTAATGTGGGGTACTGTCGGGGGTGTGTGTGGTTGGTGGGTGGGTGGGTGGGTGGGGGGGGGGGGGGGGGGGGGGGGGGACAGCTATGGAGTTTTAAGCTCTTGGTTTTCTATTCCCCGAGTTGAAGTTTTAAAAGTTGTCGAGTGAGGCTGCTGTCCTGACGTTCATCCCTTACATGGGGTGTCTGTCTTTGGGGTTCTGGGTCACACATTCCTTGGGGTTCCGGGGAAGCCTTTAAGGGGTGCATCTTTCTGAGGCACTGTCTCCCCTGGCAGTCTGACGGCCTTTGGGTCGCCGACCTCCCCAAGCCTTGTGTGTGGGCGGGGGGTCTCCACGGCGGTGTCTCTCTGAGGTCTGTGGATCTGTGCGTGGGGCGAGCGTTGGGGTGATTTTATGCACCGAGTCCGGGGCCCTGTGTGTCTGACACCCAGGAATAAGTGGATGCAAGACCCTCCGTGGCTCTGTGAGGGGGGGTGGGGGTGTCTGGACTGTGGGGCCCCTGGGTTCTCCATGGGGTCGGGCGTTCAAAGGCACAGATTTCAGGTGGAGTGGGCAGGGGTCCCCATGACCCTGCGGGGCGCTGGGGCACCCGCACCCCAACTCCACGCACTGGAACAGTTGCATGCCCTTTACCACGAGCCCTCCCAGGAGGTCACATTAGGCGGGGGGTCGTAGGGGCTAGTAGTTGTCCCTTACCTTCTAGTTCCAGGGGCAGCGCTCAGTCCGCAGCTGGGGGGCTCGTCCTGCTGGAAGTGTCCAGTCGTGGGGGGTTGAAGTGCTTCTCCAGTGGGTGAATCACAGCCTCTCGTGGGGGAGGGTATGGGGTGTCCTTTCAGTCCAGGGTGGCGGGATGTTCGGCTCCTCCAGGGGTCTCCCTACCCCCCGTACCCCAGAATCCGCCGTCTAAGCTCGTCAGCCTGCCTATGCCTCTCCCCCCGCTCACAAGCGCCTCCTCCCGGTAACTCGGCCCGCCCACAACCCTGGCCCCACCCCTCACATCAGCTCTTCGAGACCCTCCCTCTCCCCCCCGGCCCCTTCCCTCAGCTCCTATTGGCTCCTCCCCTCTTCTCGGCCCCTCCCCTCTTCTCCCCCGGCCCCGCCCCTCACATCAGCTCCTCGAGACCCTCCCTCTCCCCCCTCCCTGGACCCTTCCCTCAGCTCCTATGTCCCCTTCCCTCTTCCCGGCCCCTCCCCTCTACTCCCCTGGCCCCTCCCCTCTCCCCACGGCCCCTCCTCCTATCCCCCTTGTCCCCCCCCCGGACCCTCCTCCCTGGCTCTTCCTCCCTCACCCTCAGCCCCTTCTGCTGCAGCAGACTCAGCGCCCAGGCTGGGGGCAGGAGGTGGGCACGAGACCGGGCAGGGGGCACCACTACCTTTCTCGGGGGTGCGAGACGGGATCAGAGGGGGTGAGAGTCAGATAAAGTCTTCTAGAGCAAAACAGAAGAAACGACCCTATCGCTGACAGGAGATCAGACAGACACACAGCCGGGGGCACCACAACAGACCTGTACACACAAGTGTCACACAAGAAGGGTGCAGGAAGCAAGGGCATCACTGGAACCATGGCAGCTGCAGTGTGCCCTGCTGTGACCTCTGTGGTCCCCAGTGAACCGCTGCTGTAAGCGACCCCCCTCCCCCCACCCATGGCAGCTCTAGGACTTGAACCTCTGAACGTTACCCCAAATACACAAACTAGTATACATCAAATATATGCACAAGTTATGCGATATTGTAATCATCTCACAGAGAAAAAGTGACTTTGAAAGGACAGGATGGAGTCTTTCAAATGTTGGCTTTATTTCTAAAAGGCGAAGGGGCAGATTTACAAGCCCCTTGCGCCACGTTTGCGTCATTTTTTCCACGTTAAAAATGACGCAAAGTGTCGCATGAGGCTTGTAAATCTGCCCCAAAGTGTTCTGCTAGACGCGCGTGTCCGCGTCTGTTTTTGCTCCTTTTGTCGGTGCAGACTGGCGCGGATGCAGTTCATGACACCAATTGCTCATATAAACCTATTAGCTGTTCTTGCCCGGTGCCACTGCTCCCGCTACTCCGAGACGAGATTACCAACATAAAATCACACTTTCAAATTGCTACTCATTAGAGTTCTACATTTTGCTTTTTTATGTGTATGAACTAAATTAACTAACATTTTTTTAAATCTTATAAACAGTAGAGGACCTCTGGGTAGGTGTCACAGACCCCTGGGGGTCCAGTCCACAGACCACTTGTTAAGAATCACCGGTGAAGGATAGTGTTTCGCACGTGTTTGTTTTATTGCTACTCTTCCGACATGTCTCTGTACTGTATTATATGACACCCACTGCAACAGCACAAGAAGCGCGGCGATTGGAGGGAGGGGGGGGGGGGGGGGGCTCAAGCGATTCGAAATCATGACCCCCCCCCCACCCCCCAACAAAGCAAGAAGTCAAAGCATGGCCCTCCCTCAGAAACAGCGGTCATAAGACTGGTGCCTCCCTTCCCTACTCCCCACCCATCAATGACACCACGCGTCCCTCCCCCACTCACCCACGCAACAGAGCAGGGCCCAGTGCCCCATGGCTCTTGTGTCAGGGGGGCACAGCAAGAACACAAACTGTGCCCCCTTCCGTTCTACCCCCTCTCCGTTGCTCCAACGGAGCTAGAAGGACCCAAAGCATGTACACGTCAAAGTGGGCAGAGACCCACAGCACAAATGCCAAGCAAACCCCCCCCCCCCAACGGCTGGCACTGCAGGGTGGAAGGGTAGGGGTTAGCAGGGGTAAGTCAAGAACTGAAAATCAGGTCCCTTCGATCAGAGCAACATTGTGTAGAAAGTGATCAGGGTTGGACTGGCCTACAGCACAACAGGGCGGTGCCACAAGGTAACCCTGGGCGGAGTTTGCGGAGTTGCACTACGCAGAACTCCGCAAAGTGAAAAAAAAAACAACTCCACCACACTACGCAGAGTTCTGCAAGCGGCGGAGTTCGATAGAAAAATGGTGTGATTGCACTGTGCCAGATGCTTGTCCGCATTGTGCAATCATCGTCTCTCAAGTAGATTTTTACTCGAGCGGCAGCTTTCTCAACGCGAATGAGCTGTTTCTCAACGCGAGCGGTCGCGAGCATACGAGATCACTTGCAATGTGAAACCTGACCCCCGTGTTGAGAAATCTCGCCGGGAGGTTGATTTTCCACGCTTGCGGTCGCCAACTTGACGTTGACGAACATGAGCGAGGTAAAAAACTCTGCGAGCTCCGCGGAGTCCGGAAAACTCCGCAAACTCAGCTAGTGGAGCGCAGTTGACCGCCCAGGGATTCCAGAAGGGCCGATGTGAGCAGTTAGTGTCTGAACCTTTCCATTGGCTGTGCGGTGGCCTATTTGTGGAGCCGTAACCAAAACTGGGTCTGGGCTCACGGGCAATAAGGACAAGCCTCACTATAAACTGAAAAACCAATAACAAGCACCAATATTGCCACTTATTTTTAGGGGGGTTATTGATGACCACTCGGTCTACTGATTTGAACAGTACACCTCAGGACACTTTTTTAGTCCAAAATAAATCAATTTTAATTTTTTCAAAATTCAGCAAACACAAATTTCATAAAGATTTCATAAAATTCAAAAGCATTGCCTATATCATTCAGAAATCTCTCATACAAATACACAGTCATTCACTCAACCACACAACCTGTTTGTTTTTTGTACAGGTTGTGTGGTTTTAGCCAGGGCAAACACCGTTGACGGGGATAGGTCTGTTTTTAAAACTCTTAAGGCAGGAAGGAAAGATCTGAATCCCAGGTTTCTAAATACTGGGACCAGCCAATATCGTCTACTTTTGGAGTAGGCTGGGCAGAAGAAGATGACATGGACTTCGCTTTCTCTGGTTTGAGCACAGTCAGGACACAACTCGGTAGGCAGCTGTTCCGCCCACGCTTTAGTGAAGGTCTTTAAAGGTAAAGTCCTGTACCTCCATTGCAAGAAGAGTTTCCTTGTTAGGACAGGGGTCATGCCATCCAACACAGTTTCAAAGTTGTATAAGTCTTTGGTTATGATGAAGGCATGCGTCAGGGAGCCCTCTCGGACAGTTGCCAGGCCTCTGTTAAGCATTTTTTCATAGTAAACTCTGGAGAGTGCTTTCCCTGAGATCCTGGTGCTTGTGCTTTCTGGGTGTAACCACAATTCTGTTAGTCCGAGGATATCGCATATTGTCTTTATGTAGTTTAGCCAGGGTATCTTGGCGGCGTTAGGTAGGGTTAGGAATTCCAGCAACTCAGATCGATAGGAAGTGAGGTCCTGACTGCTCCAAATGCAACGCCAAAATGTTAGGGGCTTTAGCCCTAGTTCTTCTGTTATGGGCCTCAGGGTCAGATCCAATCTCAAAGGCATGAGTGGGGTGCTTGTTGGTAGGGCAGTGAGTTGTCTTATAAATTTATGAAGATGACGTGTGACCCCACATTTCTCCCCCGTAGGTAACATCACCCCGAGCCTGCATTTTGTAGATTTGGATGGCGGGGGACAAAGGGCGAAAGGTTGACTTTGATGCAATTCTCATGATGCCCCCCGTCTTCTGAGCTAGCCTCATATTGGCTTTTGTCCTGTGGGCCCCCCATGTTAGATTTTCATTTAGTGTTAGCCTCAAATACTCAATAGTATGTACCCTTTCCAGCCGCACTGAACCAAGTAAGGGATTTGGGCGCTTTTGGGACTTGGGATTCATAATCATGAATTTAGTTTTTTGGGGGTTTATTTCGAGGCCCCTTTCTATGCAGAAGTCCTGGAAGCCATCGAGCACCCTCTGTATGACCATTGGGGTTTTGGATAGCAGCAGGGTGTCGTCCGCAAACATGATGGCGGGCACCCTGCTGCCGGTCAGTTTTGGGGCGTCAGTGTTGGCGATCCCTGTAAGGTGTGAGATTACCCCATTCACAAAGAGGGAGAACAGGGTCGGTGCAAGCACGCAACCCTGCCTTACCCCTCTGCGAACGGGGAATCTTTCGGTCAGTTTCCCACTTCTGCCGCATCTGACCCTTGCGAAGTTGTTATGATGTAGTTTAAGCAAAATCGCGAGGATATCTTTGGGGACGCCCAGTTCTGTCATTACTGCCCACAGTTTTGCTCCTGGGACTAGGTCGAAGGCGGCACGCAGGTCCACAAAGACCGTGTATAAGGTGCCGCCCTCGATAAGTGCCCTTCTCCAGTATATAAGATTTAATCTGAATACCTGGTCAATTGTGGAGACACCCCTCCTGAATCCAGCCTGATATGGGCTGAGGGTGTCCGTTTCTTCCAGCCAATTCTGCAGGCGATTCAGGATTAGTCTGCCAAAGAGCTTTTGCGAGACATCAATGAGGCTTATGGGGCGATAGTTGGCTGGGAGCAGGGGGGATCCCTTTTTAAATATAGGGACCACCTCTGCGCCCAGCCAAGTATCTGGAACCTCCATACCCCCAAGGACCGCATTAAATATCAACAGTAGATATGGTGCCCATATCTCTGGTTCTTGCTTTACCTGCTGCCAGCCCCGCAATTGCGGTGCGAACTTCTTTTAACACAAATGGTTCACCCACTGGCCCAATCGTAGGGCTACTATTGAAATCGGTAGCAGGCATATCCTCAGTTGTGTATAGGGATTGATAGTGTTCCTGCCATACGGCGGGGGCGATGTTGGGTTCAATAGCAGAGGGAAGATCCTCTGACCCATGGTTGACCACTCGCCAAAATTTACGGGAATCTCTATTGGCCAGCGCCTCTGACAGGTCTTCCCAGTGCTTTTGATCCCATTCGGCTTTAGCATTTGCCAGCAGTGTCCTTTATGCCTGTCTTTTGCCTTGTATGGTTTCACGGCATCCGTGAGCCTTGATTACAGCTAAGAGTTCCCATTTGGATTCCCGGCATGCGGAATTATACCAGGATTTTTTGTATGGCTTACTGCTTTTTGATGAAGCTTCTGAGAATAGGTCTAGCTGTAGTGTATTTATTAGATCTTTATGGGTTTGACCCAGTAATTCTGTGTTCCCTCTATGTTCTAGTTTATCGGAGAGGTCAAATGCCCTTTCAAGGACTGGGGTGATTCTGGCATATAGCCTGGATAATTTTCCTTCATTTGTTGCCAGCTTCCCCCACCTCACTCTCCTCCTATTGTTTTCTAGGAGTAGCCCACTAGTCCCATTTCCGCTGTCCATTCCCGTGTCGTCTATACCGGGGGTGGCATATTCAAGTTTGAGGGCGTTGTGGTCGCTATCCTCTCTGGGTTGTACCCTAAAATTGATTATTCGTCTCCCGTTTGATATTTGAGCTAGAATGTAATCTAGTCTAGATTCACTGCCTGGTTTGTTAAATGTGCATTTGCAGGGGTTGTCTGATTTTGTGCGCCCATTGCATGCACGTAGGCCATAATTGAGGGTGAAAGCTGTAATTTGTAATGCCAGGGGTGTCCAGGCTCTTGGTGGTGGGGGCCACCGTGTCTGGTATCAAGCAGCTGGCATCCTCCTCTAAGAAGGGTCCTGGCAACAATCCTGGAAGTGGCTCATAGTGGGAGTTGAAGTCTCCCGCTACCAATTGTGGAAGATCCCTTGGGATGTCACTTAGAAAGGTTGAGAGATCCTCAATTGTTTTCGATTCTCCAGATATGGGCACGGGTCTCGAATAGACGTTTATGACCAATAACTTAACTAGATTTGGCCATTCTAGGAGGACTGGTAGAATGTCCTCAGAGTCCACAGCTAAGCACCTAGCGTTACAACCCAGATGGGAGGCGATCAAAGTTGCCAACCCTCCTGACGGACGACCCTTGCCCCCCCACTTTGCCTTTTTTGAAAAAACTTCAAAACCCGGGCATGTAAACTCCTCTCGTGCCCAGGTTTCCTGGAAGAGACAGATTTCTTTTGAGCTAATAAGCCTGAGCCAATCAGGACATTCGATTTTGTTGCTAATGCCCGCTACGTTCCATGAAATTAAGTTAAGCGTAGCAGGTCTTGAGGGTGGTTGCTCAGTATTGGACAGAGTTTTCTCTGTTTGGACGGGAATAGCATTTACCGTTGAAGTTAGTATGGGTTCTCCTTGTTCAGACTCTAAATTAATGATGTTACCCCTTAAGACAGGTGTACTACTAGCATATTCTTGGGGGTAATTTAGAATGTCAGGGGTGATATTAATTCTTATTTGTGACCCAGAATTGCCTCCAGTGATGGGTCTATCTTCTGCAAAATATACTGTTAAGTGTTGGTCCGCCACCCTTATGTTGGAGTCAGCCAGTCAGTCAACCATTTCCAGGGTGCTGTACCTATTAGAAGTAGGAACATGGGCTGGGTGATGCAATCTATGTGGACCAGGAACTCCTCTCGGTCTGCCACCCCATCCCCCTCTTCTTCTGGTGGCGTACTCCCACCCCTCCCCCTCATCATATAACGGTAGGTATTCAGGGAGCATGTTCCTATGGTAGTGGGGTTCCCTTCTCCCTACGCTATTTCTTTCCCACTCTCCCAGTAACTCCTGGTGATGGCCCCATCTCGGGTCTTCTGCTAGATAGATGCTAGATGGGTAAAAGAACGAGAGGGGGAGAGCCTGGATTAAATTCCCTTGGTCGTCAGGCGCCCAGTTACAGATGTACGAGGCTGTCCTTGGATCCCTAAAACTAACCACAATGCAATCACCCCTGATTGTCTTTCTCAGGTTACCCACCCAAGCGACGCGTCTCGCCATGGATACGTCGCTAGTTGTTCCTTGTGGGAGGGGTCTGTATATAGACAGCCAGTTGATGACTTTATTTTTGAGCGAGGCTGTCGTCTCAATAGAATTGGGGGATAATTCCGGTGCTCCCCCCAGTATCACTGTATAGGGGGATGCCTCCGGCGGTAAGTTTACGGGTTTGGGTTTCCAAGTGTTATTCTGGGTCTTATCTTGCTGCCGCGTGGCATTCTTAACTCTATCTGGGGGATCAAGCTTGTGTGTGGGATTGCTAGTTGTGTTTGAGGTCGTGGGAATTGGTGTCTGAATTTGTGTAGATGGGATGGTTTTGCTTGTGCTAGCTGGAGCCAGTACAATCGTGTTTTGTTTGGGAGTGGGTTTTATATTTTGCGAGGTTGGGGGATCATTTTTCTTCGTCGGAATTGTGTGCTCTAGGTTTTTTCTTGGGCATGTTATTTGACCCTATTTTTGTGCCCTTGGTTTCTGACTTAAGACTGTCTGCAAGCTGGACTGTATATTTTTCAATAATGGCCAGCCTTGCTTCTATCTTTATCAGTCGGGCTTCCAGAGGACTTAGGAGTGACCTGATAAGAGAACCTATGTCGGCAAGTGTGATGTCCTCATTTGCAGAGTCTATAGAAATGTCACCTTGTGGGAGGGATTGTTCTATAGGACGGGAAGGTGTTTTTTGGGCATTCTTAATGTTCATAGTTGGTTGTCTCGGAGTATTATCCCCAAGGGTTCGCATCACCAACTAATTTAGGCTCAGATGATTTTAGCTTGCCTGTGCCTTTGGTTTGCCCCCCTTTCTTCTTTTTTTGTATTGCTCCCTCCCTTGCCCCCCTCTGTAGTTCTGGGGTGTTCACGGTAATGCAAGGGACAGTCAGATCCTTGTTGGTGTCTGAGGGTGGAGCAAAAGATGTGCGGGTCATGGGTAGGAGCATGAGGCTCATGTCCTCTAAATCTTTGGAGCCCTCCATGGTAAGGTCTGTGTTGGAGGCATAGTGGGTTGACTGTGGGCCCGTCTGGGTAATACCATTAGGTTCAGGCCTTTCTTCCGGTGTTTTCGCCAGAGCCATTGGACCCATTGACGATCTCCTCACCCAATCGATCTCTTGGGAGATGCGCCGTTCTAGCACAGAGATTTCATCTATCAACAATGAACCGGCTTTAACAAAATAATTGTCAATAGTACCTTTGGGAACTCCAGCTGCAGCCAATGCAGATTTGCTTCGTGTTTCCCTGGTGGACATCGTGGCTTTCCAGTTGGCAGCGTCCGTCGGGAATGGGTTAGTAATACAGAGCGGCCAAAGGGGGTGGCCCGGTCCCGGTCTCTGCCGTCCTCGAACAGCCTCAAACGGCACGCTCTTTGCCCGGTCTTCACCCCGAGCTGGGTCCCGCGCACGTCCCGCAGTCCGCGGGAGAGGGCGGGGTTAAGTAGAGAGTGTTGGGGGCGGGAGGAGACACCAGCTGCGTTGTGTTCGTCAAGGCGCTGTGAATGCTGGGTCTCGCAGTCCCTTCCCGGTCCCCGCAGGCAGAAGTCTCTTGTCCGATGCTCCTAAGCAGAGCTCCTCCGATAGGCAGGCAGGCAAGTAAAGTGGCAGCAAACGGCTATGCAGGTGGCACCCGTGGAGCAGGGGCCGCGAGCCGCGAGCCGCTTTTAGCCTGCAGGAGGGCTGGGGGCGGGAAGAGACACCAGCTGCGCTGTGTTCGTCAAGACGCTGTGAATGCTGGGTCTCGCAGTCCCGTCCTGGTCCCCGCAGGCAGAAGTCTCTTGTCCGATGCTCCTGGAGCGGAGCTCCTCCGATAGGCAGGCAGGCAAGTAAAGTGGCAGCAAACGGCTATGCAGGCGGCACCCGTGGAGCAGGGGCCGCGAGCTGCTTTTAGCCTGCGGGAGTGCTGGGGGCGGGAAGAGACACCAGCTGCGCTGTGTTCGTCAAGGCGCTGTGAATGCTGGGTCTCGCAGTCCCGTCCCGGTCCCCGCAGGCAGAAGTCTCTTGTCCGATGCTCCTGGACCAGAGCTCCTCCGATAGGCAGGCAGGCAGGCAAGTAAAGTGGCAGCAAATGGCTATGCAGGTGGCACCCGTGGAGCAGGGGCCGCGAGCCGCTTTTAGCCTGCGGGAGTGCTGGGGGCGGGAAGAGACACCAGCTGCCCTGTGTTCGTCAAGGCTCTGTGAATGCTGGGTCTCGCAGTCCCGTCCCGGTCCCCGCAGGCAGAAGTCTCTTGTCCGATGCTCCTGGAGCAGAGCTCCTCCGATAGGCAGGCAGGCAAGTAAAGTGGCAGCAAACGGCTATGCAGGTGGCACCCGTGGAGCAGGGGCCGCGAGCCGCGAGCCGCTTTTAGCCTGCGGGAGTGCTGGGGGCGGGAAGAGACACCAGCTGCGCTGTGTTCGTCAAGGCGCTGTGAATGCTGGGTCTCGCAGTCCCGTCCCGGTCCCCGCAGGCAGAAGTCTCTTGTCCGATGATCCTGGAGCGGAGCTCCTCCGATAGGCAGGCAGGCAAGTAAAGTGGCAGCAAACGGCTATGCAGGCGGCACCCGTGGAGCAGGAGTCGCGAGCTGCTTTTAGCCTGCGGGAGTGCTGGGGGCGGGAAGAGACACCAGCTGCGCTGTGTTCGTCAAGGCGCTGTGAATGCTGGGTCTCGCAGTCCCGTCCCGGTCCCCGCAGGCAGAAGTCTCTTGTCCGATGCTCCTGGAGCAGAGCTCCTCCGATAGGCAGGCAGGCAGGCAAGTAAAGTGGCAGCAAATGGCTATGCAGGCGGCACCCGTGGAGCAGGGGCCGCGAGCCGCTTTTAGCCTGCGGGAGTGCTGGGGGCGGGAAGAGACACCAGCTGCGCTGTGTTCGTCAAGGCTCTGTGAATGCTGGGTCTCGCAGTCCCGTCCCGGTCCCCGCAGGCAGAAGTCTCTTGTCCGATGCTCCTGGAGCAGAGCTCCTCCGATAGGCAGGCAGGCAGGCAAGTAAAGTGGCAGCAAATGGCTATGCAGGCGGCACCCGTGGAGCAGGGGCCGCGAGCCGCTTTTAGCCTGCGGGAGTGCTGGGGGCGGGAAGAGACACCAGCTGCGCTGTGTTCGTCAAGGCTCTGTGAATGCTGGGTCTCGCAGTCCCGTCCCGGTCCCCGCAGGCAGAAGTCTCTTGTCCGATGCTCCTGGAGCGGAGCTCCTCCGATAGGCAGGCAGGCAAGTAAAGTGGCAGCAAACGACTATGCAGGCGGCACCCGTGGAGAAGGGGACGCGAGCCGCTTTTAGCCTTTGGGATGCTGGGGGCGGGAAGAGACACCAGCTGCGCTGTGTTCGTCAAGGCGCTGTGAATGCTGGGTCTCGCAGTCCCGTCCGGGTCCCCGCAGGCAGAACTCTCTTGTCCGATGCTCCTGGAGCGGAGCTCCTCCGATAGGTAGGCAGGCAAGTAAAGTGGCAGCAAATGGCTATGCAGGCGGCACCCGTGGAGCAGGGGCCGCGAGCCGCTTTTAGCTCGCGGGAGTGCTGGGGGCGGGAAGAGACACCAGCTGCGCTGTGTTCGTCAAGGCGCTGTGAATGCTGGGTCTCGCAGTCCCGTCCCGGTCCCCGCAGGCAGAAGTCTCTTGTCCGATGCTCCTGGAGCAGAGCTCCTCCGATAGGCAGGCAGGCAAGTAAAGTGGCAGCAAACGGCTATGCAGGCGGCACCCGTGGAGCAGGGGCAGCGAGCCGCTTTTAGCCTGCGGGAGTGCTGGGGGCGGGAAGAGACACCAGCTGCGCTGTGTTCGTCAAGCCGATGTGAATGCTGGGTTTCGCAGTCCCGTTCCGGTCCCCGCAGGCAGAAGTCTCTTGTCCGATGCTCCTGGAGCAGAGCTCCTCCGATAGGCAGGCAGGCAAGTAAAGTGGCAGCAAACGGCTATGCAGGCAGCACCCGTGGAGCAGGGGCCGCAAGCCACTTTTAGCCTGCGGGAGTGCTGGGGGCGGGAAGAGACACCAGCTGCGCTGTGTTTGTCAAAGCGCTGTGAATGCTGGGTGTCGCAGTCCCGTCCCGGTCCCCGCAGGCAGAAGTCTCTTGTCCGATGCTCCTGGAGCGGAGCTCCTCCGATAGGCAGGCAGGCAAGTAAAGTGGCAGCAAACGGCTATGCAGGGGGCACCCGTGGAGCAGGGGCCGCGAGCCGATGTTAGCCTGCAGGAGGGCTGGGGACGGGAAGAGACACCAGCTGCGCTGTGTTCGTCAAGGCGCTGTGAATGCTGGGTCTCGCAGTCCCGTCCCGGTCCCCGCAGGCAGAAGTCTCTTGTCCGATGCTCCTGGAGCGGAGCTCCTCCGATAGGCAGGCAGGCAAGTAAAGTGGCAGCAAACGGCTATGCAGGCGGCACCCGTGGAGCAGGGGCAGCAAGCCGCTTTTAGCCTGCGGGAGTGCTGGGGGCGGGAAGAGACACCAGCTGCGCTGTGTTCGTCAAGCCGCTGTGAATACTGGGTTTCGCAGTCCCGTTCCGATCCCCGCAGGCAGAAGTCTCTTGTCCGATGCTCCTGGAACAGAGCTCCTCCGATAGGCAGGCAGGCAAGTAAAGTGGCAGCAAACGGCTATGCAGGCAGCACCCGTGGAGCAGGGGCCGCAAGCCACTTTTAGCCTGCGGGAGTGCTGGGGGCGGGAAGAGACACCAGCTGCGCTGTGTTTGTCAAAGCGCTGTGAATGCTGGGTGTCGCAGTCCCGTCCCGGTCCCCGCAGCAGAAGTCTCTTGTCCGATGCTCCTGGAGCGGAGCTCCTCCGATAGGCAGGCAGGCAAGTAAAGTGGCAGCAAACGGCTATGCAGGGGGCACTCGTGGAGCAGGGGCCGCGAGCCGCTGTTAGCCTGCAGGAGGGCTGGGGCGGGAAGAGACACCAGCTGCGCTGTGTTCGTCAAGGCGCTGTGAATGCTGGGTCTCGCAGTCCCGTCCCGGTCCCCGCAGGCAGAAGTCTCTTGTCCGATGCTCCTGGAGCGGAGCTCCTCCGATAGGCAGGCAGGCAAGTAAAGTGGCAGCAAACGGCTATGCAGGCGGCACCCGTGGTTCAGGGGCCGCGAGCCGCTTTTAGCCTGCGGGAGTGCTGGGGGCGGGAAGAGACACCAGCTGCGCTGTGTTCGTCAAGGCGCTGTGAATGCTGGGTCTCGCAGTCCCGTCCCAGTCCCCGCATGCAGAAGTCTCTTGTCCGATGCTCCTGGAGCGGAGCTCCTCCGATAGGCAGGCAGGCAAGTAAAGTGGCAGCAAACGGCTATGCAGGCAGCACCTGTGGAGCAGGGGCCGCGAGCCGCTTTTAGCCTGCGGGACTGCTGGGGGCGGGAAGACACACCAGCTGCGCTGTGTTCGTCAAGGCGCTGTGAATGCTGGGTCTCGCAGTCCCATCCCGGTCCCTGCATGCAGAAGTCTCTTGTCCGATGCTCCTGGAGCGGAGCTCCTCCGATAGGCAGGCAGGCAAGTAAAGTGGCAGCAAACGGCTATACAGGCGGCACCCGTGGATCAGCGGCCTCGAGCCGCTTTTAGCCTGCGGGAGTGCTGGGGGCGGGAAGAGACACCAGCTGCGCTGTGTTCGTCAAGGCGCTGTGAATGCTGGGTCTCGCAGTCCCATCCCGGTCCCCGCAGGCAGAAGTCTCTTGTCCGATGCTCCTTAGTGGAGCTCCTCCGATAGGCAGGCAGGCAAGTAAAGTGGCAGCAAACGGCTATGCAGGCGGCACCCGTGGAGAAGGGGACGCGAGCCGCTTTTAGCCTGTGGGATGCTGGGGGCGGGAAGAGACACCAGCTGCGCTGTGTTCGTCAAGGCGCTGTGAATGCTGGGTCTCGCAGTCCCGTCCCGGTCCCCGCAGGCAGAAGTCTCTTGTCCGATGCTCTTGGAGCGGAGCTCCTCCGATAGGCAGGCAGGCAAGTAAAGTGGCAGCAAACGGCTATGCAGGCAGCACCCGTGGAGCAGGGGCCGCAAGCCGCTTTTAGCCTGCGGGAGTGCTGGGGGCGGGAAGAGACACCAGCTGCGCTGTGTTCGTCAAAGCGCTGTGAATGCTGGGTGTCGCAGTCCCGTCCCGGTCCCCGCAGGCAGAAGTCTCTTGTCCGATGCTCCTGGAGTGGAGCTCCTCTGATAGGCAGGCAGGCAAGTAAAGTGGCAGCAAACGGCTATGCAGGGGGCACACGTGGAGCAGGGGCCGCGAGCCGCTTTTAGCCTGCGGGAGGGCTGGGGGCGGGAAGAGACACCAGCTGCGCTGTGTTCGTCAAAGCGCTGTGAATGCTGGGTGTCGCAGTCCCGTCCCGGTCCCCGCAGGCAGAAGTCTCTTGTCCGATGCTCCTGGAGTGGAGCTCCTCTGATAGGCAGGCAGGCAAGTAAAGTGGCAGCAAACGGCTATGCAGGGGGCACCCGTGGAGCAGGGGCCGCGAGCCGCTTTTAGCCTGCGGGAGGGCTGGGGGCGGGAAGAGACACCAGCTGCGCTGTGTTCGTCAAGGCGCTGTGAATGCTGGGTCTCGCAGTCCCGTCCCGGTCCCCGCAGGCAGAAGTCTCTTGTCCGATGCTCCTGGAGCGGAGCTCCTCCGATAGGCGGGCAGGCAAGTAAAGTGGCAGCAAAGGCTATGCAGGCGGCACCCGTGGAGCAGGGGCCGCGAGCCGCGAGCCGCTTTTAGCCTGCGGGAGTGCTGGGGGCGGGAAGAGACACCAGCTGCGCTGTGTTCGTCAAGGCGCTGTGAATGCTGGGTCTCGCAGTCCCGTCCCGGTCCCCGCAGGCAGAAGTCTCTTGTCCGATGCTCCTGGAGCGGAGCTCCTCCGATAGGCAGAGAGGCAAGTAAAGTGGCAGCAAACGGCTATGCAGGCAGCACCTGTGGAGCAGGGGCCGCGAGCTGCTTTTAGCCTGCGGGACTGCTGGGGGCGGGAAGACACACCAGCTGCGCTGTGTTCATCAAGGCGCTGTGAATGCTGGGTCTCGCAGTCCCGTCCCGGTCCCCGCAGGCAGAAGTTTCTTGTCCGATGCTCCTGGAGCAGAGCTCCTCCGATAGGCAGGCAGGCAAGTAAAGTGGCAGCAAACGGCTATGCAGGCGGCACCTGTGGAGCAGGGGCAGCGAGCCGCTTTTAGCCTGCGGAAGTGCTGGGGGCGGGAAGAGACACCAGCTGCGCTGTGTTCGTCAAGGCGCTGTGAATGCTGGGTCTCGCAGTCCCGTCCTGGTCCCCGCAGGCAGAAGTCTCTTGTCCGATGCTCCTGGAGCGGAGCTCCTCCGATAGGCAGGCAGGCAAGTAAAGTGGCAGCAAACGGCTATGCAGGCAGCACCCGTGGAGCAGGGGCCGCAAGCCGCTTTTAGCCTGCGGGAGTGCTGGGGGCGGGAAGAGACACCAGCTGCGCTGTGTTCGTCAAAGCGCTGTGAATGCTGGGTGTCGCAGTCCCGTCCCGGTCCCCGCAGGCAGAAGTCTCTTGTCCAATGCTCCTGGAGCGGAGCTCCTCCGATAGGCAGGCAGGCAAGTAAAGTGGCAGCAAACGGCTATGCAGGGGGCACCCGTGGAGCAGGGGCCGCGAGCCGCTTTTAGCCTGTGGGAGGGCTGGGGGCGGGAAGAGACACCAGCTGCACTGTGTTCGTCAAGGCGCTGTGAATGCTGGGTCTCGCAGTCTCGTCCCGGTCCCCGCAGGCAGAAGTCTCTTGTCCGATGCTCCTGGAGCAGAGCTCCTCCGATAGGCAGGCAGGCAAGTAAAGTGGCAGCAAACGGCTATGCAGGCGGCACCCGTGGAGCAGGGGCCGCGAGCCGCGAGCCGCGTTTAGCCTGCGGGTGTGCTGGGGGCAGAAAGAGACACCAGCTGCGCTGTGTTCGTCAAGGCGCTGTGAATGCTGGGTTTCGCAGTCCCGTCCCGGTCCCCGCATGCAGAAGTTTCTTGTCCGATGCTGCTGGAGCGGAGCTCCTCCGATAGGCAGGCAGGCAAGTAAAGTGGCAGCAAACGGCTATGCAGGCAGCACCTGTGGAGCAGGGGCCGAGAGCCGCTTTTAGCCTGCGGGACTGCTGGGGGCGGGAAGACACACCAGCTGCGCTGTGTTCGTCAAGGCGCTGTGAATGCTGGGTCTCGCAGTCCCATCCCGGTCCCTGCATGCAGAAGTCTCTTGTCCGATGCTCCTCGAGCGGAGCTCTTCCGATAGGCAGGCAGGCAAGTAAAGTGGCAGCAAACGGCTATGCAGGGGGCACCCGTGGAGGAGGGGCCGCGAGCCGCTTTTAGCCTGCGGGAGGGCTGGGGGCGGGAAGAGACACCAGCTGCGCTGTGTTCGTCAAGGCGCTGTGAATGCTGGGTCTCGCAGTCCCGTCCCGGTCCCCGCAGGCAGAAGTCTCTTGTCCGATGCTCCTGGAGCGGAGCTCCTTCGATAGGCGGGGAGGCAAGTAAAGTGGCAGCAAACAGCTATGCAGGTGGCAGCCGTGGAGCAGGGGCCGCGAGCCGCGAGCCGCGAGCCGCGAGCCGCTTTTAGCCTGCGGGAGTGCTGGGGGCGGGAAGAGACACCAGCTGCGCTGTGTTCGTCAAGGCGCTGTGAATGCTGGGTCTCGCAGTCTCGTCCCGGTCCCTGCAGGCAGAAGTCTCTTGTCTGATGCTCCTGGAGCGGAGCTCCTCCGATAGGCAGGCAGGCAAGTAAAGTGGCAGCAAACGGCTATGCAGGCGGCACCCGTGGAGCAGGGGCAGCGAGCCGCAAGCCGCGTTTAGCATGCGGGAGTGCTGGGGGCGGGAAGAGACACCAGCTGCGCTGTGTTCGTCAAGGCGCTGTGAATGCTGGGTCTCGCAGTCCCGTCCCGGTCCCCGCAGGCAGAAGTCTCTTGTCCGATGCTCCTGGAGCGGAGCTCCTCCGATAGGTAGGCAGGCAAGTAAAGTGGCAGCAAACGGCTATGCAGGCGGCACCCGTGGAGCAGGGGCCGAGAGCCGCTTTTAGCCTGCGGGACTGCTGGGGGCGGGAAGACACACCAGCTGCTCTGTGTTCGTCAAAGCGCTGTGAATGCTGGGTCTCGCAGTCCCATCCCGGTCCCTGCATGCAGAAGTCTCTTGTCCGATGCTCCTGGAGCGGAGCTCCTCCGATAGGCAGGCAGGCAAGTAAAGTGGCAGCAAACGGCTATGCAGGGGGCACCCGTGGAGCAGGGGCCGCGAGCCGCTTTTAGCCTGCGGGAGGGCTGGGGGCTGGAAGAGACACCAGCTGCGCTGTGTTCGTCAAGGCGCTGTGAATGCTGGGTCTCGCAGTCCCGTCCCGGTCCCCGCAGGCAGAAGTCTCTTGTCCGATGCTCCTGGAGCGGAGCTCCTCCGATAGGCAGGCAGGCAAGTAAAGTGGCAGCAAACGGCTATGCAGGCGGCACCCAAGGAGCAGGGGCCGCGAGCCGCGAGCTGCGTTTAGCCTGCGGGAGTGCTGGGGGCGGGAAGAGACACCAGCTGCGCTGTGTTCGTCAAGGCGCTGTGAATGCTGGGTCTCGCAGTCCCGTCCCGGTCCCCGCAGGCAGAAGTCTCTTGTCCGATGCTCCTTGAGCAGAGCTCCTCCGATAGGTAGGCAGGCAAGTAAAGTGGCAGCAAACGGCTATGCAGGCGGCACCCGTGGAGCAGGGGCTGCGAGCCGCTTTTAGCCTGCGGGAGTGCTGGGGGCGGGAAGAGACACCAGCTGCGCTGTGTTCGTCAAGGCGCTGTGAATGCTGGGTCTCGCAGTCCCGTCCCGGTCCCCGCAGGCAGAAGTCTCTTGTCCGATGCTCCTGGAGCGGAGCTCCTCCGATAGGCAGGCAGGCAAGTAAAGTGGCAGCAAACGGCTATGCAGGCGGCACCCGTGGAGCAGGGGCCGCGAGCCGCTGTTAGCCTGCAGGAGGGCTGGGGGCGGGAAGAGACACCAGCTGCGCTGTGTTCGTCAAGGCGCTGTGAATGCTGGGTCTCGCAGTCCCGTCCCGGTCCCCGCAGGCAGAAGTCTCTTGTCCGATGCTCCTGGAGCGGAGCTCCTCCGATAGGCAGGCAGGCAAGTAAAGTGGCAGCAAACGGCTATGCAGGCGGCACCCGTGGAGCAGGGGCCGCGAGCCGCTTTTAGCCTGCGGGAGTGCTGGGGGCGGGAAGAGACACCAGCTGCGCTGTGTTCGTCAAGGCGCTGTGAATGCTGGGTCTCGGAGTCCCGTCCCGGTCCCCGCAGGCAGAAGTCTCTTGTCCGATGCTCCTGGAGCGGAGCTCCTCCGATAGGCAGGCAGGCAAGTAAAGTGGCAGCAAACGGCTATGCAGGCGGCACCCGTGGAGCAGGGGCCGCGAGCCGCGAGCCGCGTTTAGCCTGCGGGAGTGCTGGGGGCGGGAAGAGACACCTGCTGCGCTGTGTTCGTCAAGGCGCTGTGAATGCTGGGTCTCGCAGTCCCGTCCCGGTCCCCGCAGGCAGAAGTCTCTTGTCCGATGCTCCTGGAGCGGAGCTCCTCCGATAGGTAGGCAGGCAAGTAAAGTGGCAGCAAACGGCTATGCAGGGGGCACCCGTGGAGCAGGGGCCGCGAGCCGCGAGCCGCGAGCCGCGAGCCGCTTTTAGCCTGCGGGAGTGCTGGGGGCAGGAAGAGACACCAGCTGCGCTGTGTTCGTCAAGGCGCTGTGAATGCTGGGTCTCGCAGTCCCGTCCCAGTCCCCGCATGCAGAAGTCTCTTGTCCGATGCTCCTGGAACGGAGCTCCTCCGATAGGCAGGCAGGCAAGTAAAGTGGCAGCAAACGGCTATGCACGGGGCACCCGTGGAGCAGGGGCCGCGAGCCGCGTTTAGCCTGCGGGAGTGCTGGGGGCGGGAAGAGACACCAGCTGCGCTGTGTTCGTCAAGGCGCTGTGAATGCTGGGTCTCGCAGTCCCGTCCCGGTCCCCGCAGGCAGAAGTCTCTTGTCCGATGCTCCTGGAGCGGAGCTCCTCCGATAGGTAGGCAGGCAAGTAAAGTGGCAGCAAACGGCTATGCAGGGGGCACCCGTGGAGCAGGGGCCGCGAGCCGCGAGCCGCTTTTAGCCTGCGGGAGTGCTGGGGGCGGGAAGAGACACCAGCTGCGCTGTGTTCGTCAAGGCGCTGTGAATGCTGGGTCTCGCAGTCCCGTCCCGGTCCCCGCAGGCAGAAGTCTCTTGTCCGATGCTCCTGGAACGGAGCTCCTCCGATAGGTAGGCAGGCAAGTAAAGTGGCAGCAAACGGCTATGCAGGGGGCACCCGTGGAGCAGGGGCCGCGAGCCGCGAGCCGCGAGCCGCTTTTAGCCTGCGGGAGTGCTGGGGGCGGGAAGAGACACCAGCTGCGCTGTGTTCGTCAAGGCGCTGTGAATGCTGGGTCTCGCAGTCCCGTCCCGGTCCCCGCAGGCAGAAGTCTCTTGTCCGATGCTCCTGGAGCGGAGCTCCTCCGATAGGTAGGCAGGCAAGTAAAGTGGCAGCAAACGGCTATGCAGGCGGCACCCGTGGAGCAGGGGCCGAGAGCCGCTTTTAGCCTGCGGGACTGCTGGGGGCGGGAAGACACACCAGCTGCTCTGTGTTCGTCAAAGCGCTGTGAATGCTGGGTCTCGCAGTCCCATCCCGGTCCCTGCATGCAGAAGTCTCTTGTCCGATGCTCCTGGAGCGGAGCTCCTCCGATAGGCAGGCAGGCAAGTAAAGTGGCAGCAAACGGCTATGCAGGGGGCACCCGTGGAGCAGGGGCCGCGAGCCGCTTTTAGCCTGCGGGAGGGCTGGGGGCTGGAAGAGACACCAGCTGCGCTGTGTTCGTCAAGGCGCTGTGAATGCTGGGTCTCGCAGTCCCGTCCCGGTCCCCGCAGGCAGAAGTCTCTCGTCCGATGCTCCTGGAGCGGAGCTCCTCCGATAGGCAGGCAGGCAAGTAAAGTGGCAGCAAACGGCTATGCAGGCGGCACCCAAGGAGCAGGGGCCGCGAGCCGCGAGCCGCGTTTAGCCTGCGGGAGTGCTGGGGGCGGGAAGAGACACCAGCTGCGCTGTGTTCGTCAAGGCGCTGTGAATGCTGGGTCTCGCAGTCCCGTCCCGGTCCCCGCAGGCAGAAGTCTCTTGTCCGATGCTCCTGGAGCAGAGCTCCTCCGATAGGTAGGCAGGCAAGTAAAGTGGCAGCAAACGGCTATGCAGGCGGCACCCGTGGAGCAGGGGCCGCGAGCCGCTTTTAGCCTGCGGGAGTGCTGGGGGCGGGAAGAGACACCAGCTGCGCTGTGTTCGTCAAGGCGCTGTGAATGCTGGGTCTCGCAGTCCCGTCCCGGTCCCCGCAGGCAGAAGTCTCTTGTCCGATGCTCCTGGAGCGGAGCTCCTCCGATAGGCAGGCAGGCAAGTAAAGTGGCAGCAAACGGCTATGCAGGCGGCACCCGTGGAGCAGGGGCCGCGAGCCGCTGTTAGCCTGCAGGAGGGCTGGGGGCGGGAAGAGACACCAGCTGCGCTGTGTTCGTCAAGGCGCTGTGAATGCTGGGTCTCGCAGTCCCGTCCCGGTCCCCGCAGGCAGAAGTCTCTTGTCCGATGCTCCTGGAGCGGAGCTCCTCCGATAGGCAGGCAGGCAAGTAAAGTGGCAGCAAACGGCTATGCAGGCGGCACCCGTGGAGCAGGGGCCGCGAGCCGCTTTTAGCCTGCGGGAGTGCTGGGGGCGGGAAGAGACACCAGCTGCGCTGTGTTCGTCAAGGCGCTGTGAATGCTGGGTCTCGGAGTCCCATCCCGGTCCCCGCAGGCAGAAGTCTCTTGTCCGATGCTCCTGGAGCGGAGCTCCTCCGATAGGCAGGCAGGCAAGTAAAGTGGCAGCAAACGGCTATGCAGGCGGCACCCGTGGAGCAGGGGCCGCGAGCCGCGAGCCGCGTTTAGCCTGCGGGAGTGCTGGGGGCGGGAAGAGACACCTGCTGCGCTGTGTTCGTCAAGGCGCTGTGAATGCTGGGTCTCGCAGTCCCGTCCCGGTCCCCGCAGGCAGAAGTCTCTTGTCCGATGCTCCTGGAGCGGAGCTCCTCCGATAGGTAGGCAGGCAAGTAAAGTGGCAGCAAACAGCTATGCAGGGGGCACCCGTGGAGCAGGGGCCGCGAGCCGCGAGCCGCGAGCCGCTTTTAGCCTGCGGGAGTGCTGGGGGCAGGAAGAGACACCAGCTGCGCTGTGTTCGTCAAGGCGCTGTGAATGCTGGGTCTCGCAGTCCCGTCCCAGTCCCCGCATGCAGAAGTCTCTTGTCCGATGCTCCTGGAACGGAGCTCCTCCGATAGGCAGGCAGGCAAGTAAAGTGGCAGCAAACGGCTATGCACGGGGCACCCGTGGAGCAGGGGCCGCGAGCCGCGAGCCGCGTTTAGCCTGCGGGAGTGCTGGGGGCGGGAAGAGACACCAGCTGCGCTGTGTTCGTCAAGGCGCTGTGAATGCTGGGTCTCGCAGTCCCGTCCCGGTCCCCGCAGGCAGAAGTCTCTTGTCCGATGCTCCTGGAGCGGAGCTCCTCCGATAGGTAGGCAGGCAAGTAAAGTGGCAGCAAACGGCTATGCAGGGGGCACCCGTGGAGCAGGGGCCGCGAGCCGCGAGCCGCTTTTAGCCTGCGGGAGTGCTGGGGGCGGGAAGAGACACCAGCTGCGCTGTGTTCGTCAAGGCGCTGTGAATGCTGGGTCTCGCAGTCCCGTCCCGGTCCCCGCAGGCAGAAGTCTCTTGTCCGATGCTCCTGGAACGGAGCTCCTCCGATAGGCAGGCAGGCAAGTAAAGTGGCAGCAAACGGCTATGCAGGCGGCACCCTCTGCCTATTATATTTCCCAGTCCGACCCTCGAAGAGTGTGCGTGTGGAGGGGTAGGACGGAAGTGGATGACGAGATGTAGGGCTGGGGGCAGGACCTCTGCACAATGATCGTGGAGTAGCCGAGGTGGCTGGCAGAAGAGGGGGCCTCCACACAGCCCCCCTTTGCCTCCTCGAACCCCTCCTTCCAAGTACTAAACACCGCCTTCTTCTTTCTTTATCACCTTAAACTTCCTTCCCTGTCTAGTTTCTTATACTGCCTCCATCCCTCCCTGCCTGCCCTATTATCCACCCAACCCTGTCTGTCCTATTATCCACCTTACCCTGGCTGTACCTTTATCCACCCTATCCTGTCTGGCTCATTAGAAGACCTGGACAAAACTTTAATTATTTCGGAGTATTCAGAGAAATTTCGGTAGTTTTATGTTACTCCTTTGATGTTAAATTACAGAGAATTATGTGACTTCACCTGTTCACGTAATTATGAGTAGTTTGGCCCAATAAAATCTATCGCGCACAAGAGGCGGCTGGCTGTGGCTGTTCCTGTTCTCTTGCATTTAGCACAATTGTTTTTAGCGCAAAATGTGTCTTGTGATCCTGGGAAAATAGTGCTAAATGCTGGGTTACGTTCCTTGCATAATTCCGGGCAACCTCGTGCAGTTTCGGTGTAATTTCACATAATTCCGCAACAGCACATTATGCAAATTATGCCTACCCCTTCTTATTATTATTCCTTCCTCCTTCGCTATTCATCCTATTAGATTTGCTTTCTCTTTTCTCTATAATTTCTCCTTCCTAATTCCAAATGCAGTTTGTTATTATTCTTTCCTCTTTTACTTTACGGCACTTCTGACATTCCTTCCCCCTTCCCTATCCAGAGTATTATCCTTCTTTCATCCCTCCATGCCCACCATAGTCTCTTGTTTTCGTTCTTCCCTGTCTGTCCCACTCACTCATTCCTACTTCCATTATTATCCTTTTTCCATCCCTGTCTGCCCTGTTATCACACCTTCCTCCTTTTCTGTCTGTCGTACTGCCATACATTAACCGCTTCCGTGTGGCGCGAATTCCCCGCCCATGCTGACTCCGCCTTGCGCGGGCGGAGCCAGCATGGGCGGGGAACGGTTCCGTCATGACGGAACGGTTCCGTCATCCGCACAGCTCACCCGACGTGCATGACGGAACCGTTCCGTCAGTAGCATCGAAGGGGTTAATACTTTGTTTATTATTCTTTTTTCTTCCCGGTCCTCACTTTTATAATGCCTTCCTCCTTTGCCTACTGCCATACATTCCTACCTCTTTTTCTATCATTCTCTTCGTCTTTCCCTTTCATGCCTTCCTCCGTCCCTGTCTACCCTACTGTCCTACATTCCTACATTCTCTAGCATCCTTCTTTCCACCTTCCCTGTCTGCCCTACTGTCACACATTCCTTCTTCCTTTATAATCCTTCTTTTCTTCCTTCCCTTTCCTCCCTGTTATCAGCCCTGCCCTTCCCTGTCTGCCCTTTGTCACACATTCCTATTTCCTTTATTAGGTCTCGGCTAGAAACGCGCGAAGCACGTTCTCGCCAGAGAACTATAGCTGCCGTCTCAGGCAACATCGAGAGGGAAGTGGAGACATGATCTGGTCGCGCGCCAAGCATTCTAAATGGGAAAAGCATTTTCAGAGTCGGATTACGACGCGCGCTTTAGGATTGGGTCGCGCGCGTGGGCTTCTACCATAGACAGCTCACGTGACGTCGCGCGGCCCATTCCCAAGGCGCGCATCCGAATCGTCTCTCACAGTCTCGCCCCTTCTCGCCGGACCGGCACTTGCACTGAACGTCTTGTTTATTTAACAAGCTGAAAAAAGTCTTCCCAAGAGCTGGGCTGCGCACAGGCATTCCAAGGGCGCCTTCACTCCCCCCTCCTCGCATGTCAAGCAAAGGTTCAGTGCTTCTTCTGTTCCTCTCTTTCCTCTACCACGACCCCACTCTCAAGCCATGAAAAATCGGCAATACTGCTTTTCTATAGGAAACCCCGCTTTCCCTTCTTCCTTCCAGTGCCACTCAATGCTAGGCAACACGCTGCATTTCAAGATGCCAAAGCCCGCCCTCGAGAGGTTTGTTTGGCCTTGTGCTCCTCCCGTGGCGGCCCCCGCACTGACTGTTTTAAACTTCTTTCACACTGCTTTGCAAAGTACATCAGTCCAGGCTGGCAGCACCCGCCACCTATTCCAGTACTTTCAAGTACTGACACCAACACAGATCTGCCAAGACACCCCAGGCCTGGCCTGCAGCACCCCCTTAGGTTCCAGCACTGATATCTTCATGCAGCTCTGCCAAGGCACCTCAATATAGATCAGCAGGCGCCCATGCATTCCCATAACTGCTATCTCCACATAGCTCTGACGTAGCGCCTCATTTTTTTCCCACCAGCACCTTCTGTGGGTGCAGGAATGAACCCCTTCCTGCCCCCACCCACCCCACCGCCCCCCCCCTCCAACCCCCACAGCTCTGTTACGGCATCCAAAGCTGCACACCGCTCTTCACACCCACTATCCCCATAAGACACCTCGATATTGAACTGCTGCCTCTTTCTGTTACTGTTGCCCCCATACAGCTCCACCAATGCACACCAGACATGACCTGCAGCAACCGCTCAATTTCCTGAATTGCCATTCCCACGCTCTGCCCAGACACCTCAATCCTGACCTGTAAAACACTTGCAATCCCACGTCTCCTGTCTCCCTACAGCTCTGGTGCTCCCCTACAGCTCTGACAAGGCACCTCATCCTATCTCACATTTCCTGCCGCTGTCGAAATCTCAACCTAACCAACAGCTCGGCAACCCTTTCTCAGATCCAGGAAATGGCCCTGACCGCCCCAAAGAGGCAGCTGCAGAGGCCGGGCAGTCTTAGGCCCCAGCCCCTGTGTCTGTCTGTGGGTGGAAGGCGGAGCCGCAGGGCAGAGGGCGCGCAGCTCGTGGCAGCTGTGCTTACAGGCGGCTACGAACATATATTTAATGTGGCTATTGCTCAGCACCTGCGCTAGAACCCCACACCAGTAAGCCCAGAGTCTCCATGTCACCCTTTCTACAAGGCTTAGCAGTATGCAAAGATAAAACACAATTGATTGATTGATTGAATACCTGCACCCTGGTCGGCACTCCTTTTGCCCCAGAGTCGCCGACACAACATTGGCGACGAGGGAGTGTTGCTGCTGGGGTTCTCTGTGGGCCCCCAGCGACGAAAGACTGTGTGCAGCGGCCACACGCTCCTTCGAGGTGAGAGTGGTGCTCGTGCCGCATGTGACGGCGGGATTGCTCCCTTGGGCCTCTTGCGAGCCCTACCCCGGCTAGATGCAGTGGTGCTGCATGCATACCCCCGAGGTGCTGGTAGGCTCGAGTCACAGTGGCTGATCTGCTTCCCCCTTAGGCAATGAGAGCAGGCCCTGCTTTAGGTCAGAGGTGTGTAAAATTTAAGGGCTGCCCTCAACAGCACGTCAAAATTAAGCGCAGGCGGAGAACTCCGCTCCACCACCGGAGGGTGCTGAGAGAATTCCCTACTAAGCGCTCCACTGAGAACAAAGAGCACTCAAACTTCAGAGGTCTCCAGGGTCGGTGCACCATCTCCCTGATGAAAAATTGTAGTCCAAAATCACATCCTAATATTGACAAGAGTACACAATGCAAGTGGGTTCTAACACTGACAAAACTGCCCATTGTCATAGCGCTCAATGCCCTCTTGGCGCTTGACTAATGCATGTCATTCGCGCACGCTGGTATGTGCCTTGCAGTGATCTCAGAAGGATGCTTGCACCCATTTAAATAGTTGTTTGTGTTCCATTGACCCCCCACTTCATTTCCACCTCCCCATTAGCCACCCTTTCCATCTCCTCCGCTCTCTCCTTCCCTGCTTTACCACCGCCGATTGTTTGCCTGTACCACCTCCTCCTGCTGCCCTGCTCCACTGTCATTATACCTCCTAAAAACTGCTCCTCTCCTCTCATCTCCGCTCTCCTCTTCTCCTTCTCCCTCTCCTCCTCCTCCTCCTCCCTTACCTCTCCCCTTCCTCCTCCATTTTCTTCTGCCTCTTCTATTCTACTCCACTGCTACCATGCCTTCTCCACTCCTGACCCATTTCTGCTCTTCACTGTCCTCTCCCCTGGTAAACTGCCCCTAAGATCCCTCCCCATCTTGAAGAACCGGGTTTTAGAACCCAGCGGCACCAGGGATAACGCCCAATGTCTTCGGATTCCCCTGCCTCGGCAAACAGAGACACAGGACACTTCTTGATGATGTCAAAGACCACATTTATTGGCTGCAACCAGGAACAGAGGTCTACGAAGCACAACACGGGTGGTTCGCTAGAGACTGCACAAATTCATAGAGCGGAGCATCGTCTTTTATGATAAAAATCACATTCCTGGCTAGCATCAATTACATACAAACTGACCAATAGCATTGTGACATTTCTAACATATCGCATGGCGACAATCCCACTTTCCGTGGTGTCCAGCCCACCAGAAATGACCAAGCAAAATTCAACATTCCTGACAAACCCATCATAAAGACCTCAACCCAAAGCAATAATTAAGCCATAAAGGAAGGAACAGAAGCAGATGAGAAGCAAGATAGAAGGGTGTGTGCATGTACCATAAACCGAGCAATGTCCTGCTCTTTGATCTCTATCTGACCAGCTGCTTAGCAAGGAACTGGCTCAGCAAAGTTAGCCTCGGGCAAGGGAGTCAGCTGGACCAGGTCACAAAGAAGTCCGCTAAGGGTGTACGTGTCCCAAGGACTCGTTCGGCCATAGTCATCGGCCTATGTGAGGGCAACCACACAAAATGGCTACCACACACATAATGGAACCCGAGGGTTCAAACGGAATCCCTGAATACGTAGTGTTCTCATTGATCGATTATGACGAAAACCTTTGTACATCCCGCACTCCACTGATTCCAAAATCGTCTATATCCGACGACCTTCATTGAACAGGTTCAGAATCTACGAACCACAGACTCTCGAACCATGGAACCACAGACCCTCCTTTTGCCCTTACATAGGCAATAAGCCCAAACCCATGTCAATCCGAATCCAGGTCTATATTCATCAGATCATCAAGATGTTGCCGTAGCATCATCCTAGTACTTAGCAACTCTCTCTGGACAGGTCTACTCGCACACAAAGTAGCACAGAGGCCACATATAGCAGGAGCACACTGTACACAGAGACAGAACAGGAAAAGGATAGCTAAGATCATCCCAATGACCATCAGAATCTTCCATCCCCACGTGGATATCAATCCCTAAAACCATCCCATCAATGACCAATCCCACTCTTCTATATGTACAGACTCGGAGATCTTATGTAGCTTGGAAATGGCCTGGAAGACTGTCGGAGCGTTGTCTGGAATGAAAACACAGCAGCTCGATTGAATCAGTTTACACACTCCACCTCTGTCTGCAAGTATGACATCAAGAGCAACTCTATTCTGAAGTGTCATAAGTCGATCCGACTGGAGCTCAGCAGTCAAGTTACTAAGGGCACCAGCAGTTTCAACTATGGTGGACTCAACCACTCTCGTCAACTGTCGAATGTTCCTACTGTTAGCCATAGGTCCCCAGAACGGCAGAAAACCCTTAAAGAAATCTCCCAATTCTTGCCCTGCGGTATCTTCCTTACTGAAGACACCTCTAGCAACTCTCATCTTATGGTAATCTGCCGCAGCTGTAAAAGTGGGATGCAACAGGAACAAAACAAAACATGTGCCCGAGAAGTCAGGGGCAACCATGTGTACTCTTTATCGTAACAGATGAAATAGGTACCCTTAGCTGCTAGAAACGCTGGGGAAGTCTGAGACGCAAATACATAAGTCTCAGTGCAGACACTATCCCCTAACTGAGGTCTCGGATTCTTGCCATTACCTTGCAGACAATAATGACCCTGATGGGGCACTATCCAAATCGGTGGAGAACTTTTCGCTCGCTGGTTAACATTCAGACTAACTCCATATCCAGTAACGTTCCAACCAATGTATGCTTGTGTCTCATCTCTCGGAATAGTCTCATACGAACTAATCCCTCTAATCATGTCAACTATACCCTTGACTAGAGCACTAGTCTTCGGACTATCTTTCACAGAACGTTGGGGATAGACTCCATGAGCTTAAATGAACAGCGTTCTATATGCCCAAATAGAACCATTGTAGCTGAAAGGCAAAACCAGGTACGGAATACCTTTATCGGTCGTATGGGGCATAAGGCCACAAACCCAACAGTTTGTCATGTTCATTACTAGCTGGTGTTGGTGCAGAAGCTGAACAAAGGAATTGTTAGCAAATTCCAGTCTTCTAACGATTTCATGTTCGGGCAAAGGGTGAAAAGAATGAGAGGAAACAGTAGGAGGAGGCATAGGTTGTGTAGTGGGCATGAACGTCACTTGAAAAAAGAATGCCACATATCCAATTAAAAACATCATTAAGCTAAGCAACATAATACAATATTAAAAATCTTTTTCGGGTCATCATTTTACATATTTTGCTTTTAAAGCTTATTCTTTCAACAGGTCTCCATCTCGAAAAACTGCATCCTCTCTAATTTGCTGCTCACTTTGGTAGGGTGTTCTATGCTAAGGAATGCTTCTGTCAGTCCAGGGCAACTCCCTTAGACCAACCAGAACCGTCGACCTAGTGTCTTCGGCTTGCACTCCAAAGACTTCGGCAACCGCGACCCTACAGCTGAACCCGGATGGCGGTTCGAAAAACAAAAATCAAACTAGTTCCTCGGAGGAGAGTTAACCTGCAAAAATCAGTAAAAGAAAACTTTACGTTTTTATTTGTCCTGCGACTCTCGGTCGCAAATTATAACGCTCTTTGCCAGGCAATGTCTGTTCTCGGAAAAGGAGTTCAGGTTCAACAATGTTCAAATGGTTCAATGGAGGCACAGCTTCTTGTAGAAGATCGTCACTTTCTTGCTCAGTGTTCGTTCTAATCAAACGGGCATCGCTGAAAGGCAGAAAACGAGGCACAGTCTCAGTCTCAGAATCAGGAAGTCCTTTCTGGACCCAACGTTCATACGGCAGAGGCAAAGGGGCCCTCTTACAATGTACGCCGTGTATCCAGTTCTTTTTACCGTGCACTTGTACTGCAGAACGGGTAGATAACAACACCAAGTGAGGTCCTGTCCAGCAGGGCTGCTCGTTCTTGGTTCGCTGGAAATTTTTCATGAGCACCCATGTGCCAGGTTCAATGGCGTGTCCTAGATCTTCAGAAGCTTGTGGCATTGAATCGTACACCTATTGATGCAAAACACGCAATTTAGCTGTCAATTCATACAGGTAGTCAAGCAACACAGGATGTTCTATTTCACTGAATTTTGTCGGCCGCGGCACTCCCCAAATATTTTCCGGGCGACCAAACACAACCTCATAAGGACTCAAACCCATTCGTGAATGCACAGTCATTCTAGTGGACAAAAGGGCTAATGGTAAAGCATCTGGCCATTGCAAACCAGAGCTCGCTTGAATTTTGGCCAATTTTAGCTTGAGAGTGCCGTTATAGCACTCGACTAGACCAGCTGATTGGGGGTGATTTGCAGCGTGGAACTTCTGCCGAATACTTAATCCATCACATACTCTCTTCATCACTTGACCCACAAATTCACTCCCATTGTCACTCCAGATCATTCTCGGCAATCCAAACCTAGGGAAGAATTCCTTAATAAGGGCTTTCGCTGTGGACAAAGCAGTGTTGTCCTTTAAAGGGTAGGCTTCCATCCATCTAGAAAAAGAGCAAACAACCACTAACACATACTTTAGGTTGTTGCACCTCTCCATGTGGATGAAATCTAGCTGTAAAGCCTCAAACGGATACATTGGAGGAGCAAAATGACCAGCTGGAGTTGGAATTCCCTTACCAGGATTGTACATCACACACACCATACAGTTCTTAACCAGATTCTCTGCACATTTAGGAATTCCAGCATTCTGCCAAACCGGAGCCAACAACTTGCAAATCCCTTTCACGCTGATATGAGCCAATCCATGAGCCATTGTAACCACTGGAAGCACATACGCATCGGGTAACAACCATCTCTGATGCTCTGACAAATCAACCCAACAACCATTCGAATCCAATTTACCCTTGCTCTCTCTCCATTCATTCAACTCTTTCTCTGTAGCTTCAGCTTGGATGGATTTCACACTCTCAATCGTCTCTTCACACATACTACCACCCGGAACCCATCTTGCTGGACCCGCAACGTACATTCGACTCATCACATTTCTTGCAGTTTCTTTCGCGACTTCATCTGCAAATGCATTACCACGACCAACGTCATCCGTAACTTTCTTATGCGCACTGCATTTTACAATCGCAACCTGCAACGGCAGAGTAAGAGATTCAAGAAGTTCATTCACCAACTGACCATGCTGGATCTTCGTTCCATGCGAAGTCAGGAACCCACGCTCTCTCAACAAACGTCCAAAACTATGAGCCACACCAAATGCATACTGGCTGTCAGTATACACAGTCACACTCTTTCCTTTCGCCAACACATACGGTCTCGTTAATGCAATCAACTCTGCTGCTTGCGCTGAATTATGTGGGATACATGCAGCTTCAACAATCGTATGTTAAGTTGTAACAGCATATGCCGCAGTCGTATCACCATTCGGAAGCTTAAAGCACGAACCATCAACCCATAAGGTACCATCACACTCTGGAAGAGGAATTTCCCTAAGGTCTATCCTCCCTTTCGTTTCTTCCTCAGTCCTAAGGAAACAATCATGTTGTTCAGTATCGTCTGTCTCAATTGAAATCGGCAACAATGTAGCTGGATTCAACGTGTTGCATCTCTTTATATGCACATGACTCGCTAACAGGGTCAATTCGTAACCCGACAGCCGAGCACTAGTTAAGTGCTGTGTCTAGGTGCGATTCAACAAGGTATCCACTGCATGTAGAACCATCACAATCAGTGTATTGTCCATTACCAAACCAGAAGACTGTCGAATTGAAACAGCCGCTGGTGCTGTAGCTCTCAGACAACTCGGCAATGCTCTAGCTACCGGATCACGGTCGATCATGCTATTTTGATCGACCGTGTCGAAGATCTGGGGATTAAGCATAAGGCTAAGACCCTACTGGCATCCTTCCTTGCCGGAAGGACTCAGGTGGTCACCATAGGGCCTTTTCAATCTACCACCCTGTCCCTGCCATGCGGAGTCCCCCAAGGCTCATCCCTGAGTCCGACACTTTTTAATATATACGTGTCGGACCTTGCCAACACCATCAGAGCTCATGGGATGAGCCTTACTTCCTATGCTGACGATACCCAGTTGGTCTTGGCCATCAGAAATGACGGACAAAAGTGGCTGATAACTTCAATCTGGGCATGCAGGCTATAGGAAGTTGGATGGCCGCCAACTGCCTCAAATTGAACTCGGATAAGTCCGAGGTGGTCATCTTTGGACACTTATCCCCAGATTGGTCTTCCCGCTGGTGGCCACAGTCCATGGGTTCACCGCCCACCCCAGTCAGCAAGGTGAGGAACCTGGGTGTCATGGTTGATGACAGGCTTACTTTTCTTCCTCATGCAAATCAGATTGCCTCCTCCGCATTTTATAAACTACAAATCATCAAAAAAATCCTCCCTTTTCTCCCTACTTCAGCTGGCAAAACCTTGATCACGTCCTTGGTCTTATCCACCTTGGACTATTGTAATGCTCTATTCTTGAATGCCCAAGAGAGAGTCCTCAACAAGCTGCAGACTATTCAAAATGCCGCTGCCCGACTGTTGGGTAACATCCCCAAATTCTAATCAGTCTCGAGCACTATCAGAGAGTTGCATTGGCTCTCCATTAGGAACAGAGCTAAGTTTAAGGCTCTGTGCATTGTCTATAAGGCACTGCACAACCAGGGACCGGCCTTTCTGACTCAACAACTCATCCCCTACCGGCCCGCTAGGTCCCTGCGGTCCTCTGATCTCTTCCAGCTGGAAGTACCCCGTACCAAACTGGTCTCATGGGGTGACAGAAGATTTCTTGTTTCCGCACCCAAGCTCTGGAACTCCTTGCCGCTAATCATAAAGAACAGTCCCTCTTTGTGGTCCTTTCGAAAACAACTCAAAACTTGGTTATTTGACCAATAAGTAGATCCTCCTTTAGGGCTGAATTTAGCAGATATCAGCGCCGAGATGCCCAAGGGCCTTTGTAGCGCTTTACAAATGTTTAAATAAATAAATAAATAAATCTAAAGTCGACGAACAATAAGCACATGGACGCTGCTTATCGCCAAATTGTTGAGTCAAAACTGACAATGCACATCCCTCTCTCTCGTGGACATACAATGTGAAAGGCTTACTGTAGTCGGGGGTACCCAACACAGGAGCCGAACACAACGCATCACGTAATTCCGAAAAGCTCTTCTGACATTCGTCAGTACAAGGAATAGGATGAAGAGTATCCTTAACCATAAGAGCTATCAAAGGCTTCGCAAGCAACGAGAAATTAGGGATCCACTGTCTACAGTATTATGTAATCCCTAAGAAAGCACGTACTTCTCTCTGTGTCGTAGGCACACTCAATCGCTTGAATTCTTTCTGAGGTCAGTTTCCTTTCCTCCTCGATAAGAGGTGAAGTAGGTAACTTCTTGTCGACAATGTTGCAACTTCGAAAGAGGAACCTTATGATGGAAATCAGACAAATGACGTAACAATGACAAAGTAGCCTCTTTACAGATCTCTTCATTGTCGGCAGCAACTAACAAATCGTCAACGTACTGAATAAGAGCAGCACCATCAGGTAAAACCAGCAAATCAAGTTGTGTTTTCAAATCCAGACTATAGAATGATGTACTCTCGCAATAGCCTTGAGGAGCGCACTTAAAGCGTAAACTTCGTCCTCCTAAAGAGAAGCCAAAAATATCTCTACTTTCCACGGCAATCGGGATGCTGAAGAAAGCATTCTTCAAGTCAATCACCGAAAACCACGTGGCTGTAGCCGGGATCAAAGTCAATAAAGCGGTGATATCAGGCACAACAGGAAATTGCGGAACAACGATCTTATTCACCTCGCGAAGATCGGTCACGAACCTATATACAGGAGGCTGTGAATAATCAGTTCTTTTCAGGACAGGCAAAACCGGACTATTGCACACATTACCTCTCGTTTCCTCAATCACACCTTTATCAATCAGATCATAGATGATCGCTAAAAGCGCTCTTTCACCATCACTAGAAATGCGATACTGTGGAATGCGTGGCAATCTGGCATTTGCTTTCAACGTCACAACATATGGCGGAATCTCTAGGAGACCCACATCCTTAGGACCAGTAGCCCAAAGAGAGTCAGGGAGAGAAGACAATTCAGATGGAAGGCGATCTTTAGACAAGTACATCGGAGAGATCACTCTCTTACCCAACATAAGGTGTACTCCTGATGGAGAACAATATAGCGTCGCATACAATCTCTTTAACAAGTCTAATCTCAACAAGTTCTCACAACAACCTGTCGTCAGAATCAGAGGTCCTTCGAATTCACAAGGACCAACAGAAATAGACAACGGACTAGAAATCGGATTCGTAACCGGGGCGCCAGAAAAGCCTACTGAAACATTCTTTAACCACTTGGATGCTAATGACAAGGGTAACTTGTCATGCACTGCCCATTCATTTCAATGGAAATCTCATTAAAGGCGCCTAATTCCCTTAGCGTCCAAGTGGTTAAGCCAGACAAAGGTGAGCCAGGGAGTTTAGAGTGCATAATAGAACTCTTTGCAGCACCAGTATCCAACAGAAAAGGCTCTGACACACCTGATGCAATCACTTCAACATAGGGTCCACTCTGATCTACTGGAACTGAAACAACTCCCTCTCTTTGTCTATGGCTGTCCTAGCAATCATTACCATCCATATTCTCACCTTCGACGTAGTAATCATCCGCATAATACTGTGCCGTCCTACCAGACGCACCATTCTGCTGATCAAAGCTATTCATAGAATTCTGTGGAGGCAAAGAACGCACGTTCTGACCACGACCTCTACCTCTAGGAGCTTGTTGAACACCTCTACCTCTCACAACAGTAGCACCATTCGTGCGCTGTAACAGAACCGGACAACTACTCTTAAAATGACCCTCTTCTTTGCATTACGCACATTGATTAGGACCTACAGGAAAACGCTGTAGAGAAGACTCGAACCTTTGCGAGTTTATCTGATATTGCTGAGGTTGCTGATAATCACGCTGATTATTACGAGGCGGATAAGCTTGCTGTAGAAGAACTTTAGTCTTCAATTCCTTAGTCTTCCTATCTGCTTTCTCCATCTCATCCTTCTTTCTATTCTCATAGTACTGGGCAGTAGCTAAAATCTGCGCTGACGTAGAAACAGCCCAAGCACTCTCAGAATCCTGCAACTTATTAAATAATTTGGGAAGCAAATTATGAACAAATTTGTCAACGAACAACCGTTGACCTCCTTCGGTACTCATGTCCTGACCACTGTGGTCTACAAATGTCTCTTCGAACCGAGTGAAAAAGTCGGACACAGTTTCGTCTTTCTTTTGCTTGCATGCTGACAGCTTGTCCCAATTAACACGCACAGCCGGCATCAAAGTCTTCATATAATCAATAATCCTACTATGGAGTTCAGCAATCACATCTTCAGGTTTAGCACCACCTACTTGTCTATCATCTGCAGCTCTAAGATTATTCCATGTATCACCTAACTCCTGTGCATGATCTGTGTGGCGAATCTTTCCCCAAATAGGCTGTGGAACAACATTCACAAACAACATATCTATATCGGCTAGATTCATAATACATGAATCAGCAGTTTGAGATAGCTCCTTATAGTACCCAGTTGGATTTTTACGGGGATCAGGCAAAGTCTGCTTAAGAGCTAAGACTTCAGCACATTTCCATTGAACATGTACCCAGACACGCTGAAAATGTGGCGGAACAGCTGGAACAGCATCTGCATCACCTGGCCTCCAAACTGAAGCAACCTCTCGCAACGGATATTGACATGCCTTTCTCCTAACTGACGAATCAGGCTCAAACAATCGCTGAGAAGGAGATTCACTCCTAATCGACAACAACGTCGCAACTGCTTTCTCAACGTAATAACCCACAACAGTTCCTTTCGCAAACTCAGAACGTATGCGGTACAATTCAGGCGGAACTTGTCCACAATCACCATTTTCCCACTCTTCACGAAGGAAAGAACACATCATATCAAAAACATATCTTTGTTTAGGTGCTTCCCATTGATGGAAAACATCCATAACACCCTCAAGATCATACTGTGATGGATACGTAATCCATTTACGCTCTAAGTGATCTAACACCGTCCGTTCATCTGGACCAGGAAACTGACTACGCAATTGCTTACGCTCTACAACTGGAGACATACCCAATGAACCCAACAGAGGAGAAAAGATACTAGCAACCTCATCAGTCATTCTCTGTCGAGCAGAAGGAGAAGTAGGCAAAAGAACAGGAGACGGAGCATGAATGAGAAGAAACTGAAGTCGGAACAGTAACAGAAGGAACAGACAACACAGGTATAGGAGTAGCAGACGTGGGAGGTAGCTGCGCCAAAGCAATAGGAGCCAGTGGAAAAGGAACTGGCTGTAGAGGAATCGCAGGAGGCAAAGCAACCGGAGGTTGCGCAACTACAACTTGTGGCGGAGGTGCCGTAGCACTCTGCACATATGGGGGTGGCGAACTCAATAGATGCAACATTAAAGGATCTTTCACAAGATCTTTCTTCTCTTCTTGTTGTTGAGGTGGCAAAGCTGGATAGCACTTCTCTATCGCTAATTTACGCTGCCTAAGCATCTGTTCGCTTTCTTGTTCTTCTTCATTATCCCTAAACTGTATAGCAGCTTGCACCATTGACATACCTCGTTCTCGTTTATTTTTCTTCGCTAGCTTAATTTCTTTCTGTTTGGCTTCCTTTCGCCATAAGTGGAAAGAGTCAAACATCGCCGGCCGGGCTTTCTTCTTGAACAGTTTAACTTCGAGATTGTCTAAAATCTCAGTTTCAAAGCTACCATAACAGCGCCACTGTAGGACACCGTCTTTCCTGGTATATTTGACCCATATTTCATTATACGCGATGGGGCCCACTCCATGTTTTACGTAGAGCTCATAAGTCGGAGTTCCAATCGGAGGAACCGGACACGAATCCTCCAATCGGGAATCCCTAGTACAACCAAAACCAAATATCTTTCCAAGTCTGCTAAGACCAGGCATCTTCGCTCACTAGTCTAGCTTCAAACTTGAAGGGAAATCTCAAAACGATAGTCTCGTGAATACACGAGTCCCTCGGCTTTGGGGCCTGCAGGTACCAAATCAAAGCGATCACGAAGGATACCCAAACAAAACTAAGGACTGGAGACGCTCCACTCATACTTAACTGAAATGTCGATGGCGTCACCAGAAGACCCGTCTATTGTCTCGCTCTACAAATCGTCTAATGGCTCCAAGACAGGGCGACAGTCAAGGCAGCAGTTCTTCGTAGCCGTCAGAAAGCGGGGAACCTCGCAGCAAAGACTTTCGGACCACGACGACATACAGGGGTCGATGAAGTGGCAGGCTTTCCTCCAGAATTTCCACACGAAGCTCCTCACTATCTTCAGGCTTGGACCGGTACCACTGAAGTCGCCCTACGTTGGGCGCCAACTGAAGAACCGGGTTTTAGAACCCAGCGGCGCCAGGGATAACGCCCGATGTCTTCGGATTCCCCTGCATCGGCAAACAAGACACGGGACACTTCTTGATGATGTCAAAGACCAAATTTATTGCCTGCAACCAGGAACAGAGGTCTACGAAGCACAACACGGGTGGTTCGCTAGACACTGCACAAATTCATTAAGCGGAGCATCGTCTTTTATGCTAAAAATAACATTCCTGGCTAGCATCAATTACATGCAAACTGACCAATAGCATTGTGACATTTCAAACATATCGCATGACGACCATCCCACTTTCCGTTGTCTAGCCCACCAGAAATGACCAAGCAAAATTCAACATTCCTGTTTGATAAGGCCAGACAAACCCATCATAAAGACCTCAACCCAAAGCAATAATTAAGCCATAAAGGAAGGAACAGAAGCAGATGAGAAGCAACATTAATTTAAAAAATAAAGTGGATTTACTATACTTTTTAACAAATATAACAAATGAACATAATAAAAAAAACTGTAAACATACATAATAATCAATATATATGTATACATATTTACTTTAAAGTAATTAATAAACTACTAATTTTAATTTAAATCATAATTAAAAACCTATATATATATATAATATTATGTTTTAATTTTAATTTTACATGTATATATGTATATATATATATATATATATATATATCCCAACAACTTGGCTCGGTTTGGTCGACCCCTGCTGATTCTCACATTGGTGCAGAATTCCTCGGCAGAGCCCCGCCGAATTCAATTAACAATCACCTCCTCTTACGGAATGAAAACGCACTCGTAGGATCTCTCTTTCCCAATTCTTTATTCATCCATAGTTCTCAATATACAAATATATACCAACGCGTTTCACCGCCAACAGACGGCTTGTTCACGGTAGATATTTACATCGCCCACTGGCTTCCTTTAAGGAGTGGTTTACCAAAGCCACGTGATTACATTCTGACTTCCTGTCAAATCTGCTAAGAGTTATGGGACTTGTAGTTTTCCTCAATATAACAAATATATTGTTTAAAAAACACACAGAAATTGTTCTCTCAAATATGATTAACTTCATCACTGTTTGTCATTGTTACTATATTGCATCCACAAAGTAGACTTTAAGTGTTATTAGGTCAAAACCTTTCACCCATATATCATCAAAGCATGAATTGTCTTATACATTTTAAAACCGTTCTCAATAACGGTTGAATTGTCATTAAGGTTCATTTAGTGTAGCCCTCCAGTGGGCAATTTCACTTCGATGATTTATTATATGCTTTCCCGCCCTCAGGTGGGCTATGGCATTTCACCTTTATAATGACCCCGTGTTCTTGTGAGAGAGCAAGGTATTAGTGTAACTTTATTCACGTGTGTTTTATCATTGCCCCATTTGTTCATATTGTGTACTATGACCATACAGAAGGAAATGTTTGTTTTTTCATGTTTTTGTTTTTGACATTCCATGTATGACTATTTTACAGTTGGTGCTATATAATTTTTTTCTATACATGCTGTCTATAAATGCACATAAAGTTCTTCACTCTGGTTTAAACCATCCGGGTGCAAAGTTCGAAAATTCAATATTTGGCGTGATTCTCTGCATCCCAGTTTTCGCTCTCGGTCTCCTCCTCTTTCATGAGGTACAATTGTTTCCTAGCCATAGAACTTTAGAAGTTTCCAGTCTCCATTGTGTGCAATCTCCATGTGTTTGGCGACAGCATTACTTCTATCTTTGTTGGTCGTCGCCCTTACGTGTTCAAGGATTCTTAATTTTTGTTCTTTTTTTGTGCTGCCGATATATTTTAAAGCACATGGACATTCTATCACGTAAACTACATAGTCTGTTCTGCAGTTTATCAGTTGTTTAATTATCCACGGTTTTTTGTTTGGTAAGTGTAGGAAGGTGGCTACCTGACTATGGTTACCCCAGATTTTTGCCTTGTGTTTAGCTGGTTTTCGACTTAGTTGGCCTGGTTCCTTGCAAATCAGGGCCCCAGGCTATCTGCTCTCTCTGTAAAATGGATTCCATGTACCCTAGGTGCATAACTAGATTGGCTTGGGTCACCTTATCAGCCCCTGTACAGAGCACTATAGGTGCCCAGGGCATAGGTGCATCCAAGGCCTACCAGGGGCTGCAGCATATCTTTTGCCACCCCTGGCTGGCTATCTAAAATTGACACAACTGGCTGATCACTCAGCTGGGGCAAGGTGGTGTAATCACCCCTTGCTTAGATATAGTATGCCTATATCTAAACCTATCTGGACACATATAAACCTGTGAGCCACTCCTATGGCAGGCCTTAACAATCCTGAAGGCAGAGTGCGTGGTTTAATGTGAGATGGTGCTCTAGCATGAGCTGAGCCTGTCTGCAGCTGTCGGGACCAATTCCCTTAGCTGTTCCGGGATAATGCCAAACCATATACTATTAAGTGCATTATAATCCTCGCGGTTATATAGCAACTTTGGTTTGGCTTTATCAAAACATGTCGTGTAAGGTGTCATACGAATTGGAATACTACCCCCTAGCCAGTTCTGGCGACGGGGGTAGCATTCCACCCTTCTAGAGGGATAAGACATGTTACTTTACTGAAACGCGGTTGATTTAAAATGAGCCTCAGATCCACAAAATGGATGCCTCTGCCACAGACACGGGTCTGGCCTCCTGCTGCTGACCGAAACTCAGCATATGGTGGCCTGGACAAGGAGTTTCCTGTCGCAGGGCGGTGTCAAACCACCCCAGACAGGAGATAGTGGATTGTAGTAGGGAGGTTTCAAAGAAACCAGACACTGCCTGGGGAGCACAAGGCTGCCCCTTGCATAATCCGGCCAAACCGGTTCTGGGGCCACTCAGCCCCTGGATCAAAGGAAAGGGGTGTAACCACCCCCTTCCTGGGTCCCACCCATAGGAGGGGACCTAGCAGGATGTCCAGCCCACCAGATTCGAATAAGAGTGGGAGCAGTGCCAATGCAACTCAGATCATCCTGAAGAAACATAAGAAACGAATTCTGGACCCTTCGACTTTCTACTCAACGCAGAAGACTGAAGAATCTCCCTTGTGGTCAAGGAGTGACCACCCTGTGCAAACAGGCAACATCCAGCCCTCGACCCTTGCTTTGTTGCAGTTCCCGCCGGAACTCGAGCAACAGAGATCGACGAGATTAAGCTTGCCTGCCTTCTCCCTGCCCGATCCACAGTCCCTGCAGAGCTGAGACCAGTGGAGGCGACCGGAAGCGTGGGGCACGCCATCTTGAAAAGGCCACAAGACGCTGACCGTGCAGCCCACGAGTGATCCTCGAAGCTGTGCACCGGGGTTTGAGAAGCCCCTACCCCGAGCTACACTTGCACCAAAGCTACCCCCTCCACACTCGACGAGTGCTGCGTGGGGCCCTTCTGCTTGTGGCCGCTCGACGCGTTGGCCCGGTCACTTGCCAGCTGGCTTGTGGCCCCTGTGCCGACGAAAACTGAAATACGACTTGCTTTTCTGGTTGCTCCAGATCTGCACCAGCTCCTGTGAAAAGGAACCACCACTCTGACCTTCCTGGTTTGAGTGATAAGCAATCTCCCGGTTCCGCATGGATTGCTTTTGCCAAGTGCTGTTTGCTGCAATCTTGAAGCCGATGGTGCTGACGGCGAGAGCCTACGTGGGACAGATCGTGACCTGCTCCTGGACATCGCAGATGCCCCAGAGCCCACGTGACAGCGGAGAGAAGCCTATCGACAACCACCTGATTGCGCCCGACATTGCCTGGTTCCGTCCTGGTTCCACCCTGGTCACTGCTGAGTGACCCAGACTCTGTCCCCTCTGCTTTCAGGTACTTTTCTACTTCGATCCACCCTTGGATCGCACCGGACACTTCTGCTTCACATCGCCTGCAGCTGCAACAGCTTCAAGCACCAAGAGCCTGCGTGTCAAAACCCGACGCCACTTCGACCCTGTGCACCCACGGCCTGTGGGTGAGGTAACATTGCAACGCCGGTGTTCCCACACTGGTACACACCTCTAGGGTCTGTGTCTAAAGTTTTGTTCCTCTAGGTTCAGCGGAAGTATCTTTTTACTCACTTTATGTAACTTTTACGCACCATTGACATTGCATTGGTGCGAGCCGCACTTTCCGTGCTGCACCCGTCTCCTGTGGGCTACTCCCGACTTCAGCATTGCTAGTCCTGACTGCTTCCAGCGAATCTCTAGGCCCTAGGCCTAACCACTGTTCGATTGGTATCTCTTATACCACTTTTTTAGTACATGGTTTGAGTGGCCACCCGCCCTCATCCATAATTGTGCAACTTTGTATGTTATACTGTGCTTTTGATTTAACGCTTGTGCCCCTTTCCTCATAAAGAGTACTGGGGAGTAATTTAGAAATAAATACATATATTTTTATAATATATACTTGTGTGGTGTCCTTTCATTTGATTACAGGATTGTATGTGGTAAAACAGCTCGCTTAACACGACCTCTTAAGTTAAGCCTTTAAGGCTGCTTAGTCCATGCTACCTCTAGTGTTGCGTGCTTATCTAGGTTCCTGATCGATACTGTGACCTTATGCCCCTATTCGGCTATAAATCCATTTATTCCCTATATTGGCATAACCGTTCAAGTGCGATTTTCTGAAAAGTCATCTCTGGCCTCACACGAACAGAGCCACATTCCAGCATGACTCTCTGCTACTTCCTTTTTCGACCAATTAGTGCAATGACAGTGCAGCAGTCACTATCTGATATTCCTAGATAACACTCCGAGTTCTTCAACAAGATAAAAACTTAGCAAACCTGGAAATCCCCGCTTGCTATGTTTTGATTAGTAATGGAACTCTAATGAGCAACTGATAACTGTCACTTCCTAGTGACATCTTTAATTGACGTCTTATGTCCAGCAAACTTGCGTCAAACCCGGCACCTGTCAGGTGTAAATATTACCAACGTTGCCTTAAGCAATGTGAGCTGTGAGCTGCAAGCTACTGTTGCTGATGCTGGCTGCCTGCATGACCCTGTGTTGGTAAAAACTAGCACTCTGTCGCTGCAGCCTGCTATCCTGTGGTGGTGAAGCTGCTGATTACCATTATCGCCGCTACAGCGCGAACTATGGTGCAGTACGCTTAAGGAGCTGAACAGCCGTCCTCTGCGAAGACATCCAGCCGATTCCAGCTGCCCGCGGACGCTGTCCCCCCTCCTTCCTCGACGCGCTGAAGAGAAGCCGCTGCATTTCTCGTGCAGAGAAATCCAGTCCCGGCGCTTCCGGTTTACCCTCGCGGGTGACTGGGATATCGTGAGAGACCCCTGAAGGAGATACCAATCCTCCATCATTCTATTCAGAGGTATGGTGTTGACTAAACCCTTAGACGAGAATTCTAGAAACAAACCTTGGCAAAACCAACTTAACTTAAAGCTACTTACTTACTCCCCTTTCACGTGTTAGGCTTAGGTCAGGCACACTGGGGTAGGCTTAGTTAGAAGCACCAGTTGAGTATGTTAGCCTAATGTATATATGACTGTATATATGTTTTATTACTTTTAAACCATTGTATGGCTAAGAAACCATATCAATGCTTTTACAGTTCTATTTCGCAATACTTATCTTACTGTACGTACTTTTTATAATAACAGTTATTGCAATTGTGGCAATACATTTCTCTTGTACGAGAAGAAAGACTGTTCAATAAATGTTAACCCTTTATTGATAAACGCCCGTCTCTCTATTCTCTACATACCGTGAAAGTAAACTGCACTAGACTGACTGAGTGAAATTTATGTCTATTGTTTCACACGACCCTAGAGATCGACTCTTGATCTGAGGAGCAAAGTTGTCATGTTGCACGGTTGTTGGAAAACTGAATCCCTTCTTGTCTGTGCCAAGGAAGCTGATCACTTCCTATGCAGAGAAGAAAGTTTCCAGTGACCTCTGAGCTAGTTGGTAACACAACCCAATTAAGTTTAGCATAGTCAGTGGAGGCCTGGAATATAAGCAGTTCCACGTCGATACTACTGTTTATGTTATTCCAATGCGCAGGGCCTAGTGGGAAACTAGGAACTACACTACATGGCGCCCAACCGTTTGGTAAGGCGATAAACTAACGCAAGACTATTAGATTAACTCAGTCGTGCATATTTCACACCCCTTTCTCCCGTAAATACTCCAATAGACGTCTGGAGTGGGTGAAAGGTTAAAATCCGCCCGACCTTAGTAGGAAGAGATTCCTATGTAAAGCTCTGGTTTATTCAACGTTGAAGGATACAGTGTTCCAAAATATTGTGCACCTAATCTTTGTCTCCTTGGAGACCTACTCTGCAAACCTCGCATTTTTACAATGCCAGGAGAAAACGGAACCACTGGGGCCGCAGCAGATGCGACTCAGCAAGGTCCCGAATACACAGACCCGGATGCTATTATCATCCCGGTCCAGTTAAGAAGATCTATAACTTTAAAACTTATAGAAAACGGACTGACACCTCAAGGTGGTACAGTAATTTTCGTGATAGAGGCTCACGAGTATCGGCAGACAGAGGTATTCTATTCATGGATAAACTTTCCAGCGGTAAACGCTATAACACAAGAGTTTCACTATTACAAAATAGAGAAACCTCCGGAAGAGTACGCTCCTTTCGAGGAGATTGAAATTCCACTTAAATTTCAAGAGCACCTGCTCTGGTTTAATGGCGCCCTAAAACATAATGATCACATAACTAGGCTCGGTCCACTAGGTAGACCAGGAGCTACGTGGCCGGTTCTAGCCAGCTACACACCACATCCTGACATTGCAAAAATGTCTAAGGAAGAGCTGTTAGCACAGCTAAAAACACTAATAAAAATACATAGGCAATTAGTCCAATATGTAATGCGGACTGCAACAGTCCAGCCAGCTGTTAATACACCACAGCTGACCCCTCATCAGGGGAACACAAATAAAATTACACCACAGAACATACAGTCATGTCTTGGTAAAACACCCGTAAAACGGGAACAAATTCCTTTCTGGTTAGCCCAGAAAATCACTCAAATAGAGGCAGTATTTCCTGATACTACTCCTATTGAGAAACACAGAATCTTGACCATCTGCCTTCCTATGGGAATCGCACCACACGTGGAGGACTGTGACACTTGGGGTACAGTCTTTGCTTCCATTTACACAAAAACACACGGTGTTCCGTCTATGGCGGTAATACCAGAAGTGCTAAAACAGATTCAAAATGAATTCGGTCCAGAGCCCGCTTTAAATCTAGGTATGAAATTACTGAAAGACTTCAAGCAGGTCACGGCTATATTATTAGCCAATATTAAGGGAGAAGCAGCATCTGTGGCGATCCGCCAGAAGTTGAGGGAAACAGATATAAAAGATCCTGTTGAGCTTGCAAAAATCATAGAAAAATGCTAGGAAGAATTAGGTAGAGACAGCTTGGGTGGGAAACCGGTAAAGCCCCAACTGCTCGAAAATCCTGAAAAATTATTTATTAAAAATAATTCAAACACTCCTAAAAAGAGCTGGGATGGAAATAAACAATCCACTCCCAAGGAAAAAGTTTTCCAGTCCAGAGGAAGGTCTCCTCGACGGAGGGAAAGAACTCCGACTCGAGAACGCCAGTCTCCCCAACGGGAGCCCTCTGAGAAAAGATATAACCTTAGAAATAGGGATAATCTGAAAAAACCTGATAGATATCAAAGTATTGATACACGTCCCTCTCGATCTCTTCCACAGAATTTGGAAAGAAGAGGACGGTCAGACCCAGGAGAGCACACCAAGTCCAAAGACAAGGAACCTGCTCAAAATAAGAAATCTCAATTTCAGAAAAAGAAGGTAGCCAGTACTAGAGTAATCAACCATGCCGAGAATACTGAGGACACAGTTGAAAAACGGGGAGTGGGCATTGACAATGTTGGACAGTGCAGCAGAAATCAGTATAGCGCGCAAGATCTTGATGAGTCATCTGGAGACAGTGGACACGAATGAATTCATTCAGGTTGAAACTGCCGACGCCAGACTTAGCGAGCCCCATAAAATATACGAAATAACATTGCGTATAGAGGGTGATAAGACTAGGAAAATTAAGGGTCTATTTTGGGATAAGCTCTCAAAAGGCTATGATATTCTGTTAGCTGAAAAAGATTGGCCCCCAGAGTTTGTCAGGGAGTGCCCTCGCGGCGAAGAAGTGATTATGCCTGCCTTCTCGAATCACATACCGATTCACAAAAAATACACATATGCAAGGAAATGGGCAGTAGCCCAGGCACCTGCATTATATAAAAATCATGTAGGATGGGATGAGGATTCACCACCTCACAAAATCCAATTAAAAAGCGAACCAACTGCCCAACGGCAGTATCCCATAAAGCAAGAAGCTAAAAAACAAGTCAGGGAGATCTTAGATCAACTTGAGTACCAGGGGGTGATTGAAACATGCACCTCTCAAATGAACAATCCTTTGTTTCCTGTCTCCAAGCCAGACAATTCATATCGTCTAGTTTTGGACTACAGACATCTTAATACATGTTGCAAAACTTTTGCAGTACAAAACTCGCATAGTGCAGCCCTAATGAATAATATAGTTAGGAAAAAATACAAAACGACATTAGACATTTCTAATGGTTTCTTTTGTCAAAACATTGCACCAGAAAGCAGATATTTGACCGCTTTCTCAGCATTTGGGTCACAGAAAAAATTCTGTCGACTCCCACAGGGGTTCAAGAACAGCCCAGGACTATTCTCAGCTAGGGTAACAGAGTTACTACAAATATATGATGATGAAGCATTGTCTTACGTAGATGATATTTATCTCACAGACGACGACTTGGATACTCACTTGAAAAGAGTGAACACCATTATACTTGGGTTCGCAGCAGAGGGTTACAAATTCAACTTTAAAAAAGTCCCGAATTGCCCATCTGACAGTACTATTTTTAGGGTACGAGTTATCAAGTGAAGGGAAAAGCCTAGCGGACAACTTCTTAGAGAAGTGCGCTGTACTCCAAGCTCCAAAAACGCTGAAGATTTTACAATCAATACTAGGTTTTCTGAATTTCGGAAGAACTTACATACTAAATTATGCAGAGAGGGTTAAACCTCTCTACGAACTAATATAACCTGATTTAAAACAAATCAATTGGACTCAAAAACACACAGAAATTTTGAGATCACTGCAAACAGACATGTTAGCAAAAACAAAATTAGATACACGTGACAACACGATCGATCTTGTAATCCGAGTCATCCCAGGAAGATGCGGATTCACGTACCTAACCTCTAATGAGGGAGAAAAGGTACCAATTTCAATTAAATCTCACTTGTACACACAAGCAGAAAAAGCATTCAGTCACACAGAAAGAACTGTGAACGCAGTGCAAATCGCATTAGCAAATGAACGAGAACTAGCACACGGCAAACGGATTAATATCCTTACAGCGGAATCCGCCTTCGAAGCGCTATTCAGCCCAGTAAACCTGCCTACAGTGTCACTGGATCCGAAATGGATACAGTACATAGATTCTCTAGGAGCGGAAGATGTGAAATACTATTTCGCCCCGCAATTCGAAGAACTGAATGATTTAGAATATGAAGAAGAATATCCTCTGCCAATCGAAATTCTGCCTCTCCCACAATACGCCTGTATAATCTATACAGATAGCTTTGTACAGCATTTCAACGTAGAGAGAAAATCCTACGATGCAGCATGTGCGATCATTAAAGGTCGTTGGCTGTGCGGTAAATTCAGACCGAAAGTAACAAAAACTGAATCTGTAAGAAACTGTTCGGTTCAAAGAACTGAAATCAGATCTTTAAAGATGGCGCTCGAAAATGCAGAACGCGAATTCCCCACACTTATAGTGTGCGATTCTCATTTTTGCGTCAACTCTTACAACAATAAACTGCAGAGTTGGATCGAAAACGACTACAAAGATGACACAGGAGCGACAATAAAGCATAAATTGCTCTGGAACGAGGTAGCTCTTTTACACAAAGAACTACAAAAGACTCACGTGATTCACGCACAGAGTCTTCAACGTGATGGCGTTCACGTTGCAGGGAATTCATTGGCTATTACAGCCACCGCGGAAGCAACTAACCCGGCTTCCGTAGCCACAAAAAAGCGTACAGATAAATACATAGACGGGGAAACCATGCTGGCAGTAAAAACGACCGTAAAAGGCGACTGTGCAGCACTACCCGTAAACTATCCACTCAATTATGCATACATAATCGATTCAAACTCCGTTCCTTTTGCTCGAATCCCTGGAGTGGGGGATAGAGTAATTCCAAACATGAACAGGAGAATATTTTTAATAGCAGACGCACACATGGGTTTGGGTCTTAGGCACAGAGAGATCAAGGAATCACTGACTGAATTACAATCAGTATTCTGGTGGCCGGGAATGAGTGTAGAACACCAAATATATGCAAACAACTGTGAAAACTGTAATAGGGATCGCAGTAGCGAACCTTGCTACCGGCTACCAGTCAGAAAGAGCGTAACGCTGCCTACACCCCATCCTGCGTCCTATTAATAGTTAAGACGAAAAGCACTTAAAAAATGAGGCCACCAGCGCTCGGCTGACGCTAGAACGGTTATAAAAGATTTGCGAGTCTTTATCGGCACATACGCAATTACCACGTTCCATTCTGACCAGGGTCCTGCTTTCAGCTCTCGAGCCTATAAGGAGGCCATGGCTAGCATGGGAATTGGGTTGCGGTATTCTTGTCCGTCGCACCCCGAAGGGAATAGTGTGGTAGAAAGAAAAAACCGTGACATAAAGCAATCTATAACAGCGAAGGTATTAGGTTCAGGCGCTGGGTGGGTCAAACATTTAATAAGTGTCCAGACTAGTCTTAACAACATGCCAAGAAATTCTCTAAAAGGTTTCAGCCCATACGAACTATTGTTCGGAATTAGAATGCGCGTTCAGGACCTCGATAGTCAGATGTCAGTGGTACAAGAAGAAACAACGCACTTTGATGTAAAAGACCGTTTGGCTGTTTTACAGGAACTGAATGAAACAAGAAAATCATTAAGCAACATAAAGTTAAAGCAACAGCCAAGTACCACTGACGAGGCACCACCCGCAACAGCCCCAGCAAGGCCTGTCTGGATTCCAAAGATTGGGGATCTAGTCAGAGAAAAGATCGCGGTTAAGAAGGAATTTGGGCCTTCTTACAGAAAAGCAGTACCTGTCTTAGCAGTCACCGGAACAAGATCAGTTGTGCTACCGCCCCTTGCTGGTAAAAAGGAGAACAGAGTCGTGTCCATCGATCTGGTAAAACCACAAGCATGTGGCCTATAATCAACAGTAGGCCCAGTGGACTCCCAAGAAACAACAGAATACCCAAACTTGCAACAATCCAAGAGGTTCAAACTGAAAGACTAATCACATTCGATCAGCCTGCAGTGCACAATGAAGGACTATGCAATAATGCCATGGAACTCGTGCCTCTTGAAACACAGATTGAAACAGTTCGTCAAGAAACAACACCAGTCTACACTAATGTGGCATCAGAAAGTGCTACCGAGAGACAGATTGAAAGAACAATCCCATCAATTGACAGAACTGCCTCTGGTTATTTCATCAACTTCGACAACTTCTCTGAAGATTTTAACGACCCCGAAGTGATGCCAGAAACAAAAAAGTCTTTTAAAGAAAAAGCAACGGAACTCTTTCATCAACTGAAGGAAATCTACCTAATTTCCCCTTGGCTAGAGTTCTGGTTCGGTCTAGGTGTATTTTTCCTCCTGCTTTGGCTCATCATGGTACTGTGTTTGGGAAAATTCATTGAAGGAAAATATATTACAATGGACACAGCAAGTCAGAACATCAACCTAGTCCTGAAACCACACAGATCATCCCACGTGAAGAAAAGAGAAGTGTCAACAGTAAATGTCACAGCAATTCCAATACCTGGTGGGGTAGTATGGGAGAAAACAGACTATGAGATCTATGGTCCGGTCGAAATCCTGAAGTATCCTCATCAACTAAAGGTTTCCTTAAGTGACTTTGTGACTCCTAGTACATTCTCTGATGATTGGGACTTTAACAGTATTAATGACATGATGTCTGATTTAGTAATGTCAGCTAGATTCACAGATCATGATTATTTACAAGGTTCATCTAGTTATGAGCAATTATTCTGTTACACCCATTATGGGGATCATTACTTGCATAAATCTGCACAGCCTAGAAATGTTTTTATGTATAATCAATGGGAACATTGTGCTACACCACCTAAAAGCAGTTCTAAAGCATTTATTGAGAAATTCAAATACTTCTCAGGGTTTAACACCAGTGATGCAGAAACGTTTTATTACAAACTGTTAGATAAAACAGGAATGAAAACAATGCTGACAAATTCTAAATTGATATATTCAGAAGCATTTTATGACAAAATGATGACATTTGGTTTTGATTATTGGAAAAATAATATTGAAACGAAAACAATTTGGGGTACAAAAGATTGGCAGGTGTAAGGCATAGAAGCACTATTTAGAACCTGCATGATACCTGAACAAATGTTGTTTTTAAATGACACAATACACCAAACATCTTGTCTTGGCCTAGCTAAGATCAAAAACCTTAAAACACCGTCTATACCAAAGCCAATACCTGGAAATGCAACAGCTGATATTGAGTTAGACGTGTCACAAATTTTACATTTCAACAGAACACATCCTGATTGGAAAAAGTGGTTAATCTGGCCTACAGACACAAATAGCTGTCAAGATAGGTTCCTGAATAAAACACAGGGTTTAAAAATGACCAGATTAGACCCTAGATACTCCCAGAGACAACATCCAGGGATTATAACAACATACAGTGTAGGGAAACTCTGCCTAGAATGGCTGACTTCATCCACACTAGCTGAAATTAAGCAACACTTGTCTTTGCTAAAAGATGGTGCTGATTTGCGCGATTTCATTCTTGGACCACGCAAACAGCGTCAAAAGCGTTTCATAGCGACCAGTATCTATGCTGCTTACAACGAGGCTTGGAAAGTAAAGCAAATTGAAACTGCTGAAAAAATACGAGAAATTGATCGTATTAATTTGGAGAAATCACTTTCTGTAGTAGACAATGGGTTAATGACTCTGTCTTCCAGAATATATTCGTTGGACAATATTGTATCCTCTGCCTTTGATGTGATAGACAGAGATTTGCTAATGTTACAACATGGCCAGTCTCAATTACGCTCTATTATAGAATTAGGCTGGACGCTGCAAAATCTTCGTTCAGGCTATGTGCCTTGGCGTTTAATCAACACGACGTCATTATTTTCCAGTTTTAACCTTACTGATAAACAGATCAGTTTGGCACAGAAAGGAGCAGACTATACAATCCTGAGCATCGAAAAACTCGAGAGATTACCATTGACAATGTCAGAGAGTCCTGTCATTGAATGGATAATACACGGAATTATCACAATTCCGATTACAACTTTCCGATTTAAAAAGTGCCTTGAGTACATACCTGCTGGCCAATATGAACAATTGGGTAAGGGATATGTAAAATCCGAATGGAAATTACCATACACTCATTCTTGCTATAGTGACAGTGACAAAAATGTATTTCTTAGTGGTGACAACTGTAAACACTCACTAAGCGGTATACTTTTGTGTCAGGGTATTAATTTACACGGAGCATGTGATGGAAATTCAAACAACCTTTCATGCCACCAGCTAGTCACACCTGCAACTCAGATAGAGCCCTTCTTTATGCAACTCGCAAACGGGAGTTACATTCTTAGAACGGATCACAGATGTTGTGGCCTGACGCCAGGGAAAAGTTATCTAGTACAAGTTACGTCCATGGTCAAATGTTGTATGCAAGCATTGTTTCCGAGCGGGCCTCCAGACATAGTGACTCCCCTCTGGCCTCGTCTGAATCTCTATTCTATACGAATTGATACATTAAGCAAAATGAAATCTGTGCTTTTACAGACAACAGTGCCTATAACGTCATCTAAAGAGACGTATGATCTTCTAGTCGCAAGGACGGCTACTGAAGTCCATGACCTTTTATCAACAAATTGCCCCGTGCATTTCGTAGAAATGTTCAGCCAACTCCTTAACATGTCTAGTGCAACAAGCATCCCAGGCATATTTAAGACAGTCTTTACAGGACTGCTAACACCCTTCCAGGCAATTTTGGGAATCTTTCCTAATTTTGTGCACTCCATTTTTGGCGGTATACCACTATTTTTGGGACTCGGTGCAGGGATTCTATTTTTGACCCTCCTGCTACGTTATGGCAAGCCTCGGCTCAGACATAGCTCCCATGGGAATGGAAGAGACAATCCTAGCAATGCGCTACAGGGACAGGATAACTAACGTCCTCGGATTGGCCAGGCTGAGAGATCTAAACATGACCTGGTTCCTTTCATTCAGACCGATATGGCAAAATTGCATTTTACCTGTGCTACGGTGTATGCTTTGCGGCGATGAATGCGTGTTGGACATCTGTCTTTCACTTCCATCAGCAGTACCAATGGACGTCGATACTTTGCTCAGTCCAATAACGGCTCACGCATTGTGTTGTCCCCAGCGGCTACCAATCCTGATGACGGCATTCGTGGAGACTCCTGTACTACAGCCAAGTGGTAACAGTGGAGCGAGTGACAAAAGCAACATCATCCAGGTACAACGTTCTGTGAGCATTGCTGGTCCTGCCTTCGATGACAGCAATCATTCTCACACCTGCCAAGTTACAGCGCTATCTAATTTGGTTGAACTATCACCTGATTTTGTAGACCAATTCTTTGAGAGCCTGTCTGATACGATGTTCTCACCCACAGAGAAACAATAACTTTTGAGAAGCTTTCCAACACACAGCGTTCCCATGAACTCTGAATTCGGCCTTCAGTTTTGATCAACAAAAACTGCCAAGAGCTTTGGAAATCTATTTCCTTTGAATTGGACAATTTTTCTAATATTGACCCTTTTTGGCACGAACAATTCTTTGCTTAACGTAAAAACTATTCTTAGAGAACAGAAGCTTCACACTTCTATTTCTAAACGCATCTAGAGACATAACAACATAACACCAGCCTCTAGCACACATGTTATTACAATGCATTTTTATGTGATGATTTATCTCGCATTTCTTCTGTCAGAGATACTTCATGTGTAATTCCTTTTGCATAATCGTTCATTGATTTCATATGCGATACCTTTTGAATGATTACTATGCTTTAAAAAACTTACAGTACCTAAATTACATGTATTACAAGTACGCCTATTTCGAATGCATTTATGTATTTTGGGGTGGGCAATGTTACACATGCATCTAATTGCTTTAGTTTTAGTAATTTTGATGGACATGAAAACGTGGAGTGGGTGTTGCGTGCTTATCTAGGTTCCTGATCGATACTGTGACCTTATGCCCCTATTCGGCTATACATCCATTTATTCCCTATATTGGCATAACCGTTCAAGTGCGATTTTCTGAAAAGTCATCTCTGGCCTCACACGAACAGAGCCACATTCCAGCATGACTCTCTGCTACTTCCTTTGCGACCAATTAGTGCAATGACAGTGCAGCAGTCACTATCTGATATTCCTAGATAACACTCCGAGTTCTTCAACAAGATAAAAACTTAGCAAACCTGGAAATCCCTGCTTGCTATGTTTTGATTAGTAATGGAACTCTAATGAGCAACTGATAACTGTCACCTCCTAGTGACATCTTTAATTGACGTCTTATGTCCAGCAAACTTGCGTCAAACCCGGCACCTGTCAGGTATAAATATTACCAACGTTGCCTTAAGCAATGTGAGCTGTGAGCTGCAAGCTACTGTTGCTGATGCTGGCTGCCTGCATGACCCTGTGTTGGTAAAAACTAGCAGTCTGTCGCTGCAGCCTGCTATCCTGTGGTGGTGAAGCTGCTGATTACCATTATCGCCTCTACAGCGCGAACTATGGTGCAGTACGCTTAAGGAGCTGAACAGCCGTCCTCTGCGAAGACATCTAGCCGATTCCAGCTGCCCGCGGACGCTGTCCCCCCTCCTTCCTCGACGCGCTGAAGAGAAGCCGCTGCATTTCTCGTGCAGAGAAATCCAGTCCCGGCGCTTCCGGTTTACCCTCGCGGGTGACTGGGATATCGAGAGAGACCCCTGAAGGAGATACCAATCCTCCATCATTCTATTCAGAGGTATGGTGTTGACTAAACCCTTAGACGAGAATTCTTGAAACAAACCTTGGCAAAACCAACTTAACTTAAAGCTACTTACTTACTCTCCTTTCACGTGTTAGGCTTAGGTCAGGCACACTGGGGTAGGCTTAGTTAGAAGCACCAATTGAGTATGTTAGCCTAATGTATATATGACTGTATATATGTTTTATTACTTTTAAACCATTGAATGGCTAAGAAACCATATCAATGCTTTTACAGTTCTATTTCGCAATACTTATCTTACTGTACGTACTTTTTATAATAACAGTTATTGCAATTGTGGCAATACATTTCTCTTGTACGAGAAGAAAGACTGTTCAATAAATGTTAACCCTTTATTGATAAACGCCCGTCTCTCTATTCTCTACATACCGTGAAAGTAAACTGCACTAGACTGACTGAGTGAAATTTATGTCTATTGTTTCACACGACCCTAGAGATCGACTCTTGATCTGAGGAGCAAAGTTGTCATGTTGCACGGTTGTTGGAAAACTGAATCCCTTCTTGTCTGTGCCAAGGAAGCTGATCACTTCCTATGCAGAGAAGAAAGTTTCCAGTGACCTCTGAGCTAGTTGGTAACACAACCCAATTAAGTTTAGCATAGTCAGTGGAGGCCTGGAATATAAGCAGTTCCACGTCGATACTACTGTTTATGTTATTCCAATGCGCAGGGCCTAGTGGGAAACTAGGAACTACACTACACTAGGATAGCTTGTCTAACAAGGTTGACTTACAACCTGACATCTTTGGGGTTTGTTTGGACTGATACCAAGTGGTTCCAGAATTGGAAACACTACATATCAGGCCAACTTCTCACAGTAAGGTTACTTCTTTTATATGCACGGCAATCTGGCATACTTTACACTGTTGACATTTTATGAAGCCTTTACTTTTCAACCACTGAATGCTTTTTTTCTTTTTATCCGGATCTTGATGGTGACAGTGAACCAACTTGTCTCTCAGACTGGTGGCTCTTCTGAATGTTACTTCAGGATGGTTTCCCATTATTTTCCCGGCAGTTTCGTCTAAATGTAAAATTTTCCAATTCTTCCTTAAGGTGTTTAAGATCTGTTTGGATTCCCTTGAGTGATCCAAAATAAGTCTCACTGGTTGTTTCTCGGTCTGTGTTTCATCTTTCTTTTTTGGTTTTATTTGGAGGATTTCTTCTCACTTCTTTTCGTTTGCTCTTTTCCAGCCTTTTGTGATGATACCTTGTTTATATCCTCGTCGTTTGAATCTTCGTGCCGTGTCATGGCTGTTTGTTGTCCATTCTTTTTCTTGGAAACAGATGCGGCGTAGTCTTACGTAGTCTAAATAGAGACCACACTATATAGGAAGGAGACATCCACAAATGCAAGACTCCATGCGGAAAGTTTTCATCAAGCATCCGTAAAAGACAACATACCGTACGGGGAATTCTTAAGACTACGCCGCATCTGTTCCCAAGAAAAAGAATGGACAACAAACAGCCATGACATGGCACGAAGATTCAAACGAGGATATAAACAAGGTATCATCACAAAAGGCTGGGAAAGAGCAAACGAAAAGAAGAGAGAAGAAATCCTCCAAATAAAACCAAAAAAGAAAGACGAAACACAGACCGAGAAACAACCAGTGAGACTTATTTTGGATCACTCAAGGGAATCCAAACAGATCTTAAACACCTTAAGGAAGAATTGGAAAATTTTACATTTAGACGAAACTGCCGGGAAAATAATGGGAAACCATCCTGAAGTAACATTCAGAAGAGCCACCAGTCTGAGAGACAAGTTGGTTCACTGTCACCATCAAGATCCGGATAAAAAGAAAAAAGGCATTCAGTGGTTGAAAAGTAAGTATGGGCGGAAAATCCATTCCGCTCGCGGATTTTGCGGATTTTCGGTAAATTCGCAATCCGCGAGATTTGCGAATTTCCCGCAAAATCCGCAAATCCGCGAGTAGCGGATTTTATGGCTTGCTCGCACTGTTCGCGTGAGTTCGCGGCTTCCCAGTTCAACTTCGCGCTCCGCGAATAAGCGCTAAATTGCAGAAATACGATCTTAGCAAAACTGAAACTACTTACCAGGTTCAAAAGTTCAAGCTCATCATTAGTAGCCATTTCCTGTAGTGCTTCCTGAGGGGCCGAGTTCAGTTGCCTACTTGCAACTATTATGTGACCCTGCTCTGACCCTCAGAATAGTTACACAAAGGTCCTGAATTACAGCTAAGGCAGACAAGCAGGAGCCAGGCTGGAAGTTCAAATCCAGTGACACATTAATCAGCCCCTAATTCATTATTGTCAGTTGGGGCAGAGCAGGTGTTGTAACTAATTTTGCAACAATGAAAGCACTTAGCAAGTGCAAAAGATCACTAATCAGGAAGCACTAAGGAAGCAGGTGCCAGCTAAAGAAATATTCTGTGACACATTAATCAGCCCCAAATTAATTCAGGTCACTTGAGGCAGGGAAGGTGTGCTTTGCTTTGCCACAATAATGTACACTGGACAACCAGAGGGTGCTGTGATGAAACAGAGGGTGGCATGGGTAGGCCAGAGGGTGGCATGAGTAGTCAGAGAGTGGCAGTGGTGACAGAGAGTGGCAGTGATGAAGAAGAGTGTCCCAAACAGGCTGGACACGTAGAAACAACAAGTTCGCAAAACTTGCGACCCGACAGGTAAGTTCGCGTTTGCGAAATTGTACAAAACCCTCGCGAACTGGCAGAAGCCCGCGCGAACACACAAAAAAAAAAATCCGCAAATTCGCGAGAATTTGCGGATTTTGCGGATTGCGAGTTCGCAAATCCGCAAAATTCGCGAACGTGAGATTCGCAAAATTCTCCCATGCTTATTGAAAAGTAAAGGCTTCATAAAATGTCAACAGTGTAAAGTATGCCAGATTGCCGTGAATATAAAAGAAGTAACCTTACCAAACAAAAAATCGTGGATAATTAAACAACTGATAAACTGCAGAACAGACTATGTAGTTTACGTGATAGAATGTCCATGTGCTTTAAAATATATCGGCAGCACAAAAAAAGAACTAAAATTAAGAATCCTTGAACACGTAAGGGCGACGACCAACAAAGATAGAAGTAATGCTGTCACCAAACACATGGAGATTGCACACAATGGAGACTGGAAACTTCTAAAGTTCTATGGCTTGGAAACAATTGTACCTCATGAAAGAGGAGGAGACCGAGAGCGAAAACTGAGATGCAGAGAATCACGCCAAATATAGAATTTTCGAACTTTGCACCCGGACGGTTTAAACCAGAGTGAAGAACTTTATGTGCATTTATAGACAGCATGTATAGAAAAAAATGATATAGTACCAACTGTAAAATAGTCGTACAGGGAATGTCAAAAACAAAAACATGAAAAAACAAACCTTTCCTTCTGTATGGTCATAGTACACAATATGAACAAATGGGGCAATGATAAAACACACTTGAATAAAGTTACACTAATACCTTGCTCTCTCACAAGAACACGGGGTCATTATAAAGGTGAAATGCCATAGCCCACTTGAGGGCGGGAAAGCATATAATAAATCATCGAAGTGAAATTTCCCACTGGAGGGCTACACTAAATGAACCTTAATGACAATTCAACCGTTATTGAGAACGGTTTTAAAATGTATAAGACAATTCATGCTTTGATGATATATGGGTGAAAGGTTTTGACCTAATAACACTTAAAGTCTACTTTGCGGATGCAATATAGTAACAAAGACAAACAGTGATGAAGTTAATCATATTTGAGAGAACAATTTCTGTGTGTTTTTTAAACAATATATTTGTTATATTGAGGAAAACTACAAGTCCCATAACTCTTAGCAGATTTGACAGGAAGTCAGAATGTAATCACGTGGCTTTGGTAAACCACTCCTTAAAGGAAGTCAGTGGGCAATGTAAATATCTACCGTGAACAAGCCGTCTGTTGGCGGTGAAACGCGTTGGTATATATTTGTATATTGAGAACTATGGATGAATAAAGAATTGGGAAAGAGAGATACTACGAGTGCGTTTTCATTCCGTAAGAGGAGGTGATTGTTAAATATATATATATATATATATCTATATAACAACACCAAAGTTTTTAGCAAATTAAAAAATGCTTTTCCTATGAAAACTAGGTTCTAACTATAACTATCTACTCGTGACCGCCAGTAGGATATAGAACCTAGTTTCCATAGGAAAAGCATTTTTTGATATGCTAATAACTTTGGCGTCGTTTGACGAATCTTCGCGAAATTATCCCAAAAAAGTCTATCCAGGTCAGCTTCTATCCTGAAAGTCCTGAAAGTTTAGGGGTGATTCGTCAACTGCTCCTGCGCTACGTTGTATTGAAGCCCCGGGGTAGGCCGGGTCCCGGGGGCACTGAAAAATGTATGTGGGGTGGGCCCCAATCCCCCCACACTGCCCGGGGACCTCCACCCCCGGGGGATCATTTTTAAATATGTGGGGGGGCCTGTGGACCGCCATCCCGGGGCTTTCAATAATTAATTGCAGGGGGATATGGCCCCCCGCTGTCCCGGGGACTGGCAAACCGGGTCTTTTTTAACAAATAATTAAGAAACCTGTGTGAGGGGGATCAAGCCACCTCCCGGGGGCACTAAGATGCAAATGTGGGGGTCTGTTACGGACCCCGAGCCCTGGGGACCACCACCTCCCCGGGGCTGTGTACTAGGTGGGAGGGGGGCCGTGCCGCCCCCCTCCTAGAACCCTTCATGGCCCTGGGGAATGCCACCCCCAGGGTCGGCTCCTGCAGGGTCCCGGGCACTGGCGGCTGGTTATAAGGGGCGAAAGGGGAGTTGCCCTACCTAGCATCCGAGAGGAAAGAGAGAATGAATGTACAGCACGAAGCAGCTTTAAATAAAGTGCTCTCTGGCTGCTTCCTGCTAATTGTAAGACGGATTCCGATTCTGTTGCTTTAAATGAGAACTGAGGTCGGAGCAAGACAAGTCCTTGTACGCATGTGCTGGCTGGGGGCGACAGCTATCGCTCGCCATTGAGGCATACACGAGGAGAGAGTGATGTCAGAATGGTAGGAGTGGCCGGTAGAAGCGGTAATGGTTAACTTGTACACAGGGCGCTAATGCTGTGGCCCAGGCGTTTTCAGCACAGCGCCATAGAAATAAATGGTATGGGGCAGGGCTGGCCTACATCGAGGAAGTAAAGTGGGTGGCAAGAACTGAAGGACTCCCTTCATGCTTGTACTGTGTTTAAGCCTCCTGATTGGATGTTGGACCCTGGGGGCGCGGGCTGTGGAATAGTTGGTCTAGGCAGTTCCGATTTCATTTCAGGGTCGAGATAATCAGAATGAAGCAGGTGTCCGTCGTGAACCGTGTTGGCGGTTCATTATCCAGGTGGGACACCGATCAGACGAGATGGGACAGTTGGGACTTAACCAGGCACAAGCTTTCAAGGTAAGTGAACGAGTATAATGTGTGTAACATAATATACTCTTCAGGTCTAGAGTGGATTAGGCTTTTGTTGTGTCCGCTTTATTCAGAACAACTTTAGCAGCCCTTTAGCAACGCGGGGAAAGGGGCAGGAGAGCAAGCACAAGCAACGAGTGGGCAGCACGCACAAGCAACGAGGGGGCAGGGGGGCACAGAGGCACAAAAACCGGATCACAAGCAGGGCACAGAGGCACAAAAACCGGATCACAAGCAGGGCACAGAGGCACAACAAGCAACGAGGGGGGAAGAGGCAGGAGAGCAAGCACAAGCAACGAGGGGGCAGCAAGCATAAGCAACGAGGGGCAGGGGGGCACAGAGGCACAAAAACCGGATCACAAGCAGGGTACAGAGGCACAAAAACCAGATCACAAGCAGGGCACAGTGGCACAACAAGCAACAAGGGGGCAGGGGCAGGAGAGCCAGCACAAGCAACGAGGAGGCAGGGGCAGGAGAGCAAGCACACGCAACAAGGGGGCAGGGGGGCACAGAGGCACAAAAATGGATCACAAGCAAGGCACAGAGGCACAAAAACTGGATCACAAGCAGGGCGCGGAGGCACAACAAGCAACGAGGTGGCAGGGGCAGGAGAGCAAGCACAAGCAACGAGGGGGCAGGGGCAGGAGAGCAAGCACCAGCAAAAGCAGAACCAACGAGGGGGGGGCAGGAGAGCAAGCACAACCAACAAGGGGGCAGAGGCAGGAGAGCAGGCACAAGTAACGAGGGGGCAGGGGAGCAAGCACAACGAGGGGGGGCAGAAAGCATGCACAACGAGGGGGCAGATGCACAACAGAGGGGACAGAGGCAATATCAGAGGGGACAGAGGCAATAACACGGGCACAATCAATGAAGAGGGGCAAGAAAAGCGAGCACTCACCGGAGGACTCGGCAGCTTTTCGACTTCTTCCGGCGTCGGTCGGGCAGAAATGGCCTCAGAAAAGCGCCGCCATTTTCGCATTCGGGCGTGGTTTTTACTGTTGAGTGACGGATGATGTCACGGAGTGAAAAACTGCTAAAAACACGACCCAGAATCCGAAAAAGACGGGGCTTGAACAGAGTGACTCCCCTCTCCTCCAATGGCTGGCCTCCGTTTAGGAAGCCAGCCAATAAAGAAGAGGGGCGGGTTCAAGCCCCCATACTTGTAAACATAAAATCTCGGCTGCGCAACACTGCTGCGCAGTGTACGCTAGGCCGAGACCTAACAATGTGTAGGATACAGCACTTACAGGAGGGTTATCCTAAGTTCATGTGCTCCTCGTGAATACGCTCTACAATAGATGCGGGCGCAAACGGCTATCTGTACCGAAATTAAAGTAAATGCCTGCAAGCCATGCTCTTGGAAAAAAAGAGGCGGTAGAGTAACAAGAGTGTCTACTGACCTTGGCGGTTTATGGGTAGTACAGTCCCTTTCAAGGGATGAGTACAGCATGGTGTAAAAGAGCTAACTACTATGACCCCATAATTAGGTGCGGTATCACACAAACAATGTGTAATGAGTTGGAGGCGTTAAAGTAATTGTGCCACGTAACATGCATCACGCTGCATGTGGCCAAAAGGAGCGTATATGTGAGCCTCCGAGAACCGGATATAATGTTGTAAAATGCACTAAGCCTCAAGCATATCTCAAGTGCGCTGGCGTTTAGGCATTTAGACCCCACGTGTTTGGGCTCGTGCGGACACTCACGATATACCGCAACTCGATAAGGTTGCTTAAGACGGCATACACACACAAAATGGGGTGAGCACCAAGGGTGCCTTACCTGAGTCTCCTGTCTCCTGCCGCATTTCCAAAGGCTGAAGGGGGAGTTCATGTTGTAGGCCACTCGGTTAAGCAAGCATTGGCATAGCAAATAGGTCTCTCCTTTGGGACTTTATAAGTGTTTAATTATCCAGCACAATATCCTTGGTGCAACAACATCAACTGTTGCATGGCTAAACACTTATAAGGTCCCAAAGGCAAGACCTATTGGCTATGCCAATGATTGTCCCTTTACTTCCTTTCCTTCTGTTTTTTTCTTGGCACAGTCCCCCAGAACTGATCCCCTTCCCTTCATTCTTTCCAATATCTCCTTCACTTCCTAAAGTGATTTTGCCACAATTTAGCAGTCTTTTCTGGTTTGTTGTTCTGCGCACTTCTGGAGCCTTTGTTACTATGCGCTCGCTCTAAGACCCAAGTAATTAAGGGAGCGGGCATGTTTCATGATGTATTTTGCCAAGTTTTGACTCTTTTGCACAAAACCCTATCAAAACCTAAAGGCGTTCAATGCTTTAGTTTTCAGCCTCTTTAGACCAGGTGCTGGCTCTCCTGTCTCCCATTCAGACGTTACCATTTGCCCTTAACCTGTGTTTCCCTTTGTCCTTGTTAAAGTTTACTTTTACTATATACATTAACCAAGTGTTTGCAGTGTGCATGCTACAGCTGGAGGTTTTTAGAACGTTTGGACTTTGCATTGATTTGGAATGTCCCACTTGGGCCCTCGTTCAGAGCACGGGAAAGCAGTGCCCTTTAACCCCGCACAAAGATAGTGCCAACTCTGCATCTTCAAATGTGGAAAATCCGGCTCAAATCCTATTCACCTTTCACAGCAAAAGTTGTGGCCCTGCCACGGTTATGCAGTAACACGATTCATGAACTATTCACGGTTTTACTGCTAATTGTCATTAGTGCAGCAGGATTAATGAGTTGAACAGTGTTGATGCCTGGTCCCCGTATTCCACAGCTACGAATTTTCCAGGTATTACCTGGAGGAATCTGCAAGGGGTGAAAGTCAGAACGAGGGAAAATTTAGTTATCCAATCCAGTAAAATGAAAATGGTACCTTATTCCTCATTCCAACCTATGGGGAATAACTACTGAGAAATAATACGATAAATTGTGGCATTGTTATTCTGTGGCCGTGTTTTTTTATTTTGTCTTGTCTATTTAGAATAAGTGTCTAAATTAAGATATTAGGGACATAACTGGTTGTTTTAAACTGCAATTTCCACCTGAATGAATGTTATGTGGCCCTTCGGGGTCCACGTAATGGTCCGGGGGTTTCTTACACGAATAGGATCCTGTTTTTCCGGTTATGGATTCCCAAAGTGTCAACACTCGCCCAGACCCTTATGCAGTCCCCGAAGGGCTGAAACATGTCGACCTGAATAGGACACAGGCAACCGAACTTGTTTTCTGATCACCCCTACACCACCTACTTATAAATATCGATTTTGAAAAGGCAGATAGATGTACGTGGTTCTTTACACCATAGGATCCCACATCCCTTAGATACTTCCCTGAACAGTCCTTTTCAGGTCAACGAGGACCGACTGCCTCTAGAGTATTCTCTGGTGAGTGCGGGATGGCCAGTGATAAAGCAAGACACCAAGGGGGTGTGTGACGCCATCCTGATTTTTTGGGGAAATACCCCTAGTAGGGTCCATCCTTTAGTCACTGGAATAAGACATCCCATTACTGAAAGTATTTGTGGATGTCTGGTGTTCATAATATGACAGTCTGCGTCCAGGTACGTTTGCTTCTTTCTGATTGTGGCCTCTATTCTGCTCTCCAATTCTCTCTTTTCCATCCGGCCTGTACCCCTTAACACTCTGACGTGACTTTACAGAGGCTTGAGGCACTGGAGCAATCATGAAGAATGCATGCCATGCGCTGGAGAGTGTTGGTAGCTGTTTTCTGCATCATCAGCACTTTGGTTGGAGTGCGGCTTTTGAGTTCGCACCACACCACCAGGGGTGAGTTAAAGTGCACAGCAAACAGGCCTTTCTTTCTCTGTCAGCAAACCCTGGATTTGGGCTTTGTGCAAAAACCCAGGATTTGGGCTCTGTGGGAGATCAGCTGACACCAACCAAACCTCTCGATGTCCCCAACACACACAGGTGACAGGTTCGTGCTGAGAGTTGTCCCCTCTCTTAGGCGGTGGTGAGGGAACTGGGGATGTCTGTTATCTCAACACGGTGGGCTCTGAAGGGATTACACTCCCCTCAGACCCTGAGCTCCCCTCAGACCCTGAGTGCTATGTGGAGAGGTGCCGAGGAATGGATAAGAAAGAGCACAAACATACAGACCTCCACCACCTCAGCCGCTTCACAATGAGGTCTGCGGGATGTAATGGGTTACTACATTCCAAAGAGACACCTTAAGTGATACATAGAACTAAATGTAACAACAACTATCAATAGCTATCCCTGAGTGCATCTCTGTGTTACCGACTCTCCATTGTGCAATATGAGACTCTTCATTTCTGAAACTCAGACACATGAACAATAAGTATCTCAGAAGTGACACATCAGAAGTGACACATGTATGTATATTGCTTTGCAGGGTACTCACTGCACACTATATGTGAACATGTATCATAGTCTCTATTTGAATTTTGTGAACTGAAAAGATAACAGATGTCATCGGTGAACTGAGTCTAGCAATTATCTGTTCTTTCTGAAGCTCTAATATTTTATTCATGAACTTGTCAGACAATATCTTTTAAGATCCAATTCGTTCTCCTCAACAATATGACTTTAAAGTGTTCACTGTAATCTTTAATGATAAAAAGAAGTTTCAAAGTTCATAATTAGTTGAACTTCAAAGTCTGTTTTTTAAACAATATAACTTTAAAGTACTTACTGTAACTCCTTAAGTCCATTTTCAATAGTTCACTGTTGGATAAAGTTCATAGTTTGTTTCAAAGTTTATTTTCATCACCAATCCAGATCCCGGACACTTCTTTGTGATCCATAGCGATACAAACAAACCGCATAGGTGTGCGATCCATCGTAGATTTCTTTTAAAGGGCTCCCATGAGCCCATAAGCTGACAAGCTTTTGGAGACGCACCTGCACGCTGGAGAGGCATCGAGGCCTGTGACGGTTACTTGGCGGCCTTCTCATCCACCCCAAATCCTGTATCTACTGATGAGGGAAACTATCCCGAAACCCGGGCCATGCCCCGGGTCCAGAGATCCTGGGAACCACAAGTACTTACTTGCACCAACTTTGGTGAACCACTCATGAACTTTTGTATCAACTCTTCAAACTACATGCACTTCATATACCAGAGTGCTCAGGGGCGATCGGGAGGAGAGGCTAGCGGTATGCGATCCATCGTAGATTTCCAAACCTCATAGGACAACTGGTCTCTTCCAGAGGTAATCCGGAAGCATGTCGAAAGTCCTAACTGTAGCAACACTGCAGCATGAATGCTTAGTAAGAACACCTTCAACCACAAGATATGTTATACCCAATGATCTTAGCTGGCTGCCATCTCTCTGCAATACGCGAGAGTGGCGGCTGCTGGGAATTGTAGTTCATATCCAGTGCACCTCCGCGCAGAGCATCCCTCCGTGCACCCACATCTTCAGTCCACATCACACCAGCACTCTGCAATGACCAATGACCTTCCCTTGACTGAAAGACATCCAACGTGACTGGGATCGAAATACCACCACTGAGTGCAAAAAAAAAAGCAAGTTGTAAGATGCCCCCGCAGGCGCCGCCCAATGTATTCTCCAGTACACATTTTCAAATGGTGCAAGTGTGAAACGTAATTTCTTTATTAAGTCATCTGACACATGCTTTAACAATTATATTATACCTTCAAAATGTCTCAATGCCTCTGACTTTCAGAAGTATTGGTAAAATTGTGACATTCTTGATCTGAAACAGAAATAATATTGATTTAATTACTACTATTTGGCTGTTTGCATGTGTCGTGTGATGGAACCACGCATGCGTTTAGCACCCCAGCCATTTTCAAGCAGTCTTAACAACACAAGTCTTAACTACGAATATGCCTTTGCCATTTGATACTTTTACAATGAATTACACGTTGTTAAGGCATGTATGGTAAACACATATCCGTTGTCAAGACTTGACCGGTAAGTCTTAACCCCGACCTCTGCCCATACTCTGAGTCCTAAAGCTACCCCCTCTCTCCTGAAAACCAACCCCTTTCCCACCGAGCCCTAGAAACTTCCCTACTTCAAGTCCAAAAAACGACCCACCCTCCCATAAGCCATAAAACGACCCCAGCTTCCCCCTGAGCACTAAAAACTACACTATCTTCTTCTGATCCCTAAATGCTACCACAGCTCCCCCGAGCCCTAAAAACTACTCCGCTCCCCATAGCCCAATGGTACTCATTTTATCAACCTCAGATGGATGAAAGGCTGAGTAAACCCCCCAGGATTTGAGCCTGTGACCATGAGTTCGAACACAGGCCCTGTAATGGATGCATTAGTCCACTAAGCCATCAGACCCAACTATGTTATATATATCTGTTCTACCCTACTAAAAATTAACATAAGCAAACATTCATCAGGATTATATTAACATTGAAACCAATTAATCATTTTCATTAGCACATGCCACTACTTTAATATTTGCATATGAAACATCATTAGTCTTAAAAGGTGAGTAGGGTCCTTTCTGGTTCACATGGGAGCTTATGGGTAGATGCATCAACGTTTCAATTTGCGATTCCTTATTTGCGAAAAATAAGGAATCGCAAATAAGGAATCGCAAATGGCTATGCATCATTTTTTTTGCAAATTTTTTGCGATTCGGTAAAAATCGCTTTTTTTTACCGAATCGCATTAAATTTGCAAATTCTTAATTGCAAAATCGCAATTTGCGATATCGCAAATTGCGATTTTTCACACATGATGCATCTCATTGACTCAACTGCCTGAAAGCCAGTACAGCAATCAGGCGCAGCTGCTCCCTAGTTTGAAGGTGTGGTCTGGCAGTTTGCTGTGTGAGCCTTGCCTGGAGGTTGCTGCTGCAGTCTGTGCCTTTCTTTTGTCTTTGAAAATGGAAAATGAGAATCCAGTTGAACAGGGGCCAGCCAGAAAAAGGAAAATTAAGTTTTCTGATCAAGAATTGGAAATACTCATTGAGGAGGTGACTGCAAGACAGGAGCAGCTTTTTGGTAAGCTGTCTCTTAAGGGCCCTGAGGCTGTGAAAAGGAACCTATGGATTGCCATACAAGCAAAGGTTAATGCAGTAGGAGTGGCACATCGCGATATTAATAATCTCCAAAAAAGATGGTATGACCTGCGCAGCCGTGCAAAAGAAAAGCTTGCAAAGAGAATGAAATCTGCTAAGCTTACTGGAGGCGGAACACCCAGGGATACACCCAACACTCCCCTGAAAGAAATGGTGGAAGCCACACTTTTGACTGAGGCTGTAGTTGGAGTAACAAACATTGATACATCAGAGATTCCAACTCCTACTGAAGGTAAGCGAATTGTATGTGGTTTACAAAGTCTGAATGGAGACCATTAATTTTAAAGTGCTGATGTGTGTTCAACATTGTACTTAAGTTGGATAAGAAATGATGTGACTGTGTCACATTCAACCTCCTAGTAATGTTATTGAACTCAAAGCAGTGCATTGTGGTAGTTGTAGTTCTTAAGAGTTAGTACACAAAGGTTAACATTTTCATGATACCATAACATTGTTACAAGCAAATACTAAGAATGAGACTACATTATTTCAAGTGAAAACATTTGTAAACTTTATTACATATTGTAAGGGTAGTGCAAACTAAAATTAACAATATGTTTGCATTTGTTTAAATCATAGAGCAACTGCAAGAACTAATTGAGCAGGATTTAAGGGATTTGCACAACCAAGATGTACCTGAAAAACAAATGGAAAATGCACCCAGTACTTCTTCAGCCAATTCACAACCATGTGAAAGACAGAGAGTGCGACAACTGCTCCAGACAGATTCAGAAACAGAGCAGAATGTCAATGTAACACCAAGCCAGCCTCAAAGCACTCCTACAGTCACTAATTCAAGGATGAGTAGGCGAAGGAGACTTCAGCAGTTTACAATGCGTCGTATTACTGTGCGTGAAAGTGGTCAGGATGGAGAGGGTACCTTCACTGGCAATCTTGTAGAGGACAAAATATTAAAGGTACAGCGTCTGCAAGGGAAAGACATTAGGATTATAAAATGAAAAATGGGGCACATCAGCAAACAAATGGGTACATTGGCAAGCAGTATGAATAAAATGATCAATGTGATGAAAACTGGCCATGAATCATCTGCAATGAAGCTTGACTGTATTGCAAACTCGTTGGAGACCATGTGCACAATGATGCAGAAACATCAAAAGATCAGTGGTAAAAGGCTGGCTCAACTCCTGAAAAACATGCAGGCCCATAACAGGGAGATGACTTCCCATTACAAATTGTACACGTGCCCTCTGCAAGCAGACCCTATCAACACAGGTACTCCTGATGAAAACTTTTAAACACATTCAAAAAGGTGTGGGGGCTACCTTAGAGCCATCATCAAAATCACAGTCCAAGGCATCCCCAGAAAAGCAAATGCCAATGGAGGAGCGGTATAACAACAGTGCTGAGAGAGAGTGAGAGTGGAGAGTGTTACCGGCAGTGCTGTGAGTGGCACATCTGAGCATTGCTTGAGTGGCACACGGCGAAGTATTAGGAAGCAGAATGATGCCACTAATGCCAACATGCACACTGGGAAAAGTCCTGGGAAGGCATTAGGAGTGTGTGGCCATAAAAAATGACATTCCAATGCATCTTTCTTTTTTTTTTTTTCTTTTTTTTTTATTGTCCTCATCTTGCGATCATCATTATGCATGTGGAGTACCAGAATTCTGCCTCGTTATTTTTAACCGACACTGCCCCTTGTTCTCTCTTGATTGGGGAGTTTTGACCATTTGTTATTTGAGGAGTTTCCTTTGCTCGTCACATATCAATGCCTCTGGCTTGGGTTAGATCGGGGGGAGCTAGCCAGCTTGGCTACTCGGCAAGTACCTTACTTGTCCACCAGAAGATAGATCGCTTTAATCATAGGACTTAAGTTTGTTCTTATTTGGGGTTTAAAAATGATTCAAAGATATCCCAAAACTTAAATCTTTTGTTTACACTTCCTAGCTTATCAAGTTTGTTAATTCTTATTGCCGAGTTTAGCCATTCTGCGTGGGTTGGGCAAGAGGGTCCTATCCATTTAATACATATTTCTCTCCTTGCTAGAGCTATTAGTACAAAAAGGAGGTTTTCCTGCTCTTTAGTTAGACCCCCTTCATTATCTGAGCTCAAAATCCCAAAAAGAGTAAGAGTCGTACTTACAGTAAGTTGTTTGGCCAGGATAGTGCTCAAGGTCTTACCGACTTGATTCCAAAATTCCTCCAAATGTGGACAGCTTTTAAACATATGTATGTCATTTGACTTTTCTTCTCCACATTTAGGGCATTTCCGTATTCCAGCGTTTTTGAATTTGGACAGTTTTTTGGGGGTCCAATATGCCCGGTGAATTGTATACAGATGATTCCTCTTTAGAGCCGCGGATTTCAAGGTTGACCAGCATTTAGCTACAGATTTTTCCCATATTAGATCTAGATCTGTTATTACAGTGTCTTTCCATATTTGGGCTTCCATATTAGCACTGTCTTCGTTGGCCGTTATCAGAGCCCAATACCACTTAGCCACTTCTTTTGGTAATCGCGTTGTTGTGATCATGTCATCCTCCAGGTTTTCATTGTCATGTATACTGGGTAGAGTTTTGGACCAACTTGACATTTGATAATACTTAAATTTGGATAATGTGTTGTTCGACAGTTCTTGAAGTTCTACCCAGGTTTTTATGTTTGGGCCATCTAGTATTTGCCCCCAGTATTTGATGTCGGCTCTTCTTAATGCTAGTGCAAGAGTATCTTTTAAGCATTCTGGAGTTCCGGGGGATTCCCAAATAGGAGCCCACTTACTGTAGTATGGTATATGTAATATGCCTCTAATTTGTGTCCACATCTTTGCTGCATCTCTCAGTATCTTAAGCTTTATTTTTTTGAAGTATTTGGGATGTCCATACTTAAACAGCGCATGATCCTCTGAATTTGTGATTACTTGTAAATAGGCTGAGTAATGTTCATGGTTTTTCAGTAGAGGTTTGATGTTTTTAAATTGAAAGGCTCTGCAATATTCCACCAGGTCTGGACTGGCCAGCCCGCCCTCCTTCTTGCTCCTCCTGATCTTTTTCCATGCAATCCTCGTGCCCTTTGCCGCCCAAATGAAGCTTGTTATATCTCTTTGTGCCCGAGCTAGTTCTGCTTTCCCGAACTCCATTGGAATTGTATTAAATAAAAAGGTGAACTTTGGCAGAATGGTCATCTTGATTATATTTGATCTCCCAATCAGACTCAATGGTAGAGAGGTCCATGTCTCAAGTAACTTTCTTACATCTCCGGCAACTTTATTCAAATTCCTGTTTGCAATCTTCTCTATGTCATGGTTTATTAAGATTCCTAAGTACATGATTTCATTTTTTATGAAGTTGTTTTGAAAAGCCGTATTCCATGTCATAATTTCTGTCTTTGTTTGATTCACCAAATATCCTGAAAGTTTACCGAATGTAGTTAGAGTTTTCTCAATACTTGCTTTAGCTTTTGGGTAATCATCAGTAAAGATCATTAAGTCGTCCGCATAAAGAGCAATTTTTTTCTCCCAACTGCCAGACTTGAAAGGTGTTATTTCGTTGTTGTTTCTTAGCTTGTTTGCCAGAGGCTCAATATATAAATTGAAAAGTAAGGGGGAGAGTGGACAACCCTGTCTCGTTCCTCTGGTTATTTTTATGTTTTCTGTCAAACTACTATTTATTAGGACCTTTGATTTTGGATCTTTATAGATCAGGTTTACCATACCTGTAAAGTGCGGTCCAAAGTTGTTCTTGATCATAACTTTCTCAAGAAAGGTCCAGTTGACCCGGTCAAACGCCTTTGCTGCATCAACAGCGAGTATAGTAAGCGGAGTTTTCTCACTTGTAGCAACGTCTACTGCAGTTAAGAGTTCTTGCGTTACTTCATGTAAGTACCTTCCTTTAATAAAACCTTTTTGGTCTTGATGTAGTAAGTTTGATAGTACTTTCCCTAGTCTAGCTGCCATTATTTTTGTAAATATTTTGTAATCAGCGTTCAATAGAGATATTGGACGGTATGATTCACATTTGAGTGGGTTTTTTCCCGGTTTCAGAATAATTGAGATTATAGCATCATTCCATGAATCAGGTATTGGTTTCTGTTGTATTAAAATTAAATTGATTAGTTTGGTTATGTGAGGAAGTATGGAATTTTTTAGTTTCATATATAGTTCATTTGGAATAGCATCCGGTCCTGCTGCTTTTCCCTTTTTCAGACCTTTAATTGCATCTGCCACTTCTTCTTCAAGGACTTCTTTATCTAGTGTTTCTCTGTCGTTTTCTGTCAGTTTTAGGAGCTCTGCATCTTCTAGGTAGGAGTTAATCCTTTGCTCTGAGGGATTTAAGTCTTCCGTATACAGGTCTTTAAAAAATTTCCAAAATTCTTGTTTGATGGTGATTACATCGGAAGTAGGATTATTCTGACCATCCGGAATGATGCTTTTTACCTTGTTTTTAGCTAGATCTGTTTTAAGTTTCCATGCTAGCCATTTTCCGCATCCCTCACCATATTCATGTTTCGCCAGTTTGCTGGAGTCCCATTTTTTCTGTAATCTCTCCTCCAGGATTTGATTAATTTTATCTTTATGCGTTTGTTTTTTGTTGATAAGATCTTGCTTCTTGACCTCATCATGTTCTTCGGATATAGCGATATCAAGAGTACTGATCTCTGTTTCTAAATCTGATATCTCTCGCTTTCCTTGTTTATTTTTGCGAGCCCCTAAGCTCAAGAGTTTACCCCTTAAGACTGCTTTATAAGTATCCCACGTTATTTGTTCTGTGGTATCGGACACATTATTCCAATGCATCTTGCGTGGTATTCATGCGTCTAATTTGTTTGGAATTCACTGCTTTTCATTTGTACATGCCTGATTTCAAAGGCCTCAATTAAGTTTTTGATACAGTTTAAGTTCCAATAATAAAGCTATTCCTTTTCATTTTCAATTAAATTTGACATTGCTTGCAAAGAAAGTACTTTTTCAGAGTTTTTCTTACCTCATTTAGAAGTAATGCTGTGTGATGTCTGCCCTTCTCCTTCTGCCCTCTGCTGCCTCTGGTCCATGTGCTCTTGGTTGTGGTTGTGGAGGCTGAATTATATTTGGAGGTAAAACATCGTCCTCATCAAGTTCTATGCCTCTCTCAGTTGCTAGATTATGTAGCATTGCACATGCTGCTACAATTTTACAACAAATGTCTGGTTGGTACTGCTATGCTCCTCCAGTTTTATGAAGTATCCTAAAGCGTGATTTCATGACTCCAAAGGTCCGCTCTATGACATTCCTTGTTGATATGTGCGCCTGGTTGTAGTGCTGCTCTTTCCTTGTACTTAGGTTTAGGTATGGAGTTAAGATGTAAGACCTCACTGCATAGGCACTATCTCCTGCAATGGAAAGCAATGTAAATGTAATGTAAGCATACATGTGTGCAGTTCAATTATAAGTTTGTTGAGTGGAATGAAACATTTACCTAGTAGGTATCCATCTCCAAATTCACCAGCAAGCAGTCTAGCATGAATGGCACTATGTCTAAATATAAAGGAGTCATGGGCACTTCCTGGGTAACTAGCAACTAGGCCTGTAATTATGGTTTTAGCATTACAGACAGCTTGAATATTAAGTGAATGGAAGCATTTCCTGTTGCGATAAATATATTCATTTTCTGAGGGAGGGCAGATGGGGACATGTGTGCCATCTACACAGCCAATTACATGAGGAAATTGAGCCATGTTGTAGAAATCCAGTTTGGTCTTCATTAAATCCTGTTGTGTGCTAGGGAATTGAATATGAAACCTTATTCTTTGTAACATGGCATTTAAAAAGGCATTAAAAAATCTGGAAAGGGAACTCTGGGACACACCACCAGCAATGGCCACTACCCCCTGAAATGACCCAGATGCAAGGAGGTGCAATGAACACAATACCTGCACATGGGTAGGTATGGCTTGTGTCCTGCGTGTTTGCCTCTGCAGGGTTGGGTCCAATTCCTGGATTAAATCTAATATTAAAGTGCCATTCAGCCTATATTTCTTAAATATCTCTGCCTCAGTCTGCCCCAATAAGGTTATGCGCACTCTGAAGATTCTCTCCTCTATGAGCCTTCTCCTCCAACCTACAGCTGCTCTCAGCCTCTGCCTGCGTGCCAAAAAGTAAAGTGCAGCCATCTTGAAAGGCTGGGTCAAGGTCTATGAGGTCCTTATATGCTGTACAGGTGATTGACAGATCCAGTTATATCACTTACTGAAATTAGCACCAGGTTCAAGTTCTTCTAATTTTAGGAATTCCAAATTGCAATTTTATAAAAAATCGCTAATTGCTAATTTTGATGTATTGCATTTTTTCGCAATTTCTCAAAGAATCGCAATTTTTGCGATTTTTTTTAGAGAATCGCAAATGATATAGCGATTCCTAAATATGCGAAACACAGGAAAAAAATGATGCATTCCAATAACATGAATTGCATTCGCAAGCGGCCGATTTTTGCGAATCGCACCGTTTGCGAATGCAATTTTCTTTGATGCATCTGGGCATTAGAATCCAAAATGTGCAGCAAAAAGTAAGATATTCTATACTTTCAAGTCATCTCTGAAATAGTCCTTTAAACTTGTTTTTTTTCCACATCGTAACTTAGCTGCTTAGAATAGTTGTCAATATTGTGCTCCGACCGCCAATTACACTTCCGGAGGAAAATAAACAATCTCCAAGCTGCAAGTCCTGGCAAGTTCAAAATGTATAGTCTGGAATAGCAAGAGCGGCCCAAACGTCCATGTGAAACCGGGTATCAAGTGTGAACTTGGAACAAGCGTTCAGAGGGAACTCATTTTACACAACACCTGATAATGAGGCAGGATAATCCTGTCCAGAATCAATCAGAATCATAACATTTCAATTCAGCTAGAAGGCATCTGTCAGAAATCCACCCATACACAATCTGTGGATGAATCAGTGTATCATTGTAATATTCAATTCGTCCGAATGTATTTATATAGACATAAAAATAGACAGACCTGATTGACACAGCCAAGTGAGTGATGTAATAGTTTTGCAAGAAACCCCAAGTGAGAGAAACCATAACCTACCAAAGAGGGAAAGTGACAAGTGACGAGAATATGAGTGGTACATTGGTATTGTTTTTATAAAGAGAGCCTGTTAAGCCGCATACATATATCCACGCGGTGATATCCCCAGTGTGTAGTTTTGGAACGAGAGGTCTGTCTTTCATTGGTGTTGATGCGTTTCGACCCTACGCAGGGTGTGAGGGTCTCATCAGGACTGTACTTATCCTGGTAGGGGGTTGCAATGGGAGGCGGGTCTTTGTGCAGGTACTGCAACAAGACCACTGGGATAGCCGCATGTAAGGGTCCCAGGAGGTGACCAAGGGCTACTGAGGATGGTCAATGCACCAATGTGTAATGATAAAGGAATGTATACTCACAGGCTTACCCCGGGGATATGAGTCCAATGCAACCGCAGACCCTGGCGTGGGAGCTGAAGATGAGTGTTGCTGCAACGCTGGTGAACTCCTGATCAGAGATTCACTGCACTGCAACTGCGGACGGTATTGCAGCCACCCCCAGGTTAGTTACAGTCCTGGTGGGACCCTCATACCATGTGTATCATTTTAACACCGTCAGCACCAATGAAAGACAGGCCTCTTAAATCTATATTTTCACTAAGCTCTGACAGGTGTTTCTTTACTGCACTCAGACTAGATTGGGGTCGCCATCGTTAGCACAACATCTCAACACTATAAGTAGGTATGGTCACAGAGGGGTATGTGTCACACCTAAGGTCTGGTCTACTTACCAATGGACCAGCAGCTTTCGACGTAAGCCTGCACATACACTTATCAGTATTTCTTGGCCATACGTCTATACCATCTGTACCAAACAATGTTAAATTGTATGTTTCATTCCCCACCATGTCATTTAAATCATTAGCCGTGATGCTTTTTCTCTATTTACAATCTGTAAAGTGTGTCAAATTAAATGTGAGTAATGGTGGTGTTTTTAAGTCTTTAAGAGATGCAAACCTATTGCAAATCGTTTGCTGCACAGTTTTATTCAAAAGTATAATGTATAGTTTATCTAGGAATTGTTCATGCTCCTAACAAGGTATCAGTTCCAAAATGTACCAACATCTGGTTCCCTATAATGTTTCATGGCTTCCCAGGTGAGCGACATATATGAGCAAGGCTTCCTGCTTCCCAAAGTACAAAGATTAGTAAACGTTTTACCTTTAGCATGGTACAGTGATACATTGTGAGCAATGTGTAGGGACAGAAGATATCTCAAATATACAAAGGTTGGCTTACGGTTCCAGGGTCAACACAATAGGAATGTGACCTGCACAGATATTCTTGGAGTTGGGAAGAGTGGCCCTAGGTCAGAAGGCCACGGGGCAATAGTTTAAGATTACACTGAAACACACCCAATTCTCATGATGTGTCCTGTTGTTCAGTCAACTTCCACAAAAGTGACATAAAACTAAAAAAAAAATCTAATGTAATCCTGCACATTTAGTTTTCATTTAAAGTATGCAGCATTGTAGGAGAAGTAACATTGGAGTGTATCCGTGAGAACTCAAATCCCAAATTTCAAAGATTTCTGGCTCATTCAATCCAATAATTCCCTCCCCCTGGAGTTCCGGAATTGTCAAGACCTCCTCTCTTTCCGGAAAGCCTTGAAGACCTGGCTCTTTAGACAAGCATTTCAATAACTCAACCCTCCCCTATGCTCATGTTACTGCTGATCACAGCGCCAAGAAACCAATCGGTGATAGCGCGCTTTAGAAATATTTTAATAACATAACATAACAATAAGTTGTGTTTAATAAATGTGGAAGGGACTGCCCGGGTTGTTGCACTTCAAACGTGTTGAATAGAGGCCCCTCCTGTCACTCCTGCACAGACAGGTAAAGCTGCTCCTTTAGATTCATAAACCAGAGAGATCATTTATAATCCATCAACTTCAGGAAACAGTAGAGGGCTCGATGGTGCTTGTCGACAAGGCACGTGCACTCCCAGCAATGACTGAGACGATACAGAGGTGGGGAGCGGAAGACATCCTTTACGCTTTCTTGCCACGGCAGTTTATGAAGGAGCTCGCATCTACCCACACACTTGCCTTTTCACTTACCCTGTGCAGTGGTTCCTTCTTCCTACACCATCCACTTCCTGTCCTGGGCCAATTGAAGTGGTGCCCAGAGAGGGAGGCGAGGAAGGACTGCAGGGGCGCCCACTTCTACATTTACATTTAGGGCTTTGTTGGTGAGGACGTGGACTGCCTTAGGTCTGGGTCCAGCTGAAAAACGTTCTTAAGGCGACCTCATGTATTCGTTCTACTCACAGACTTTTGTTCATTTTATTTTCTATTTATTTTGATTTTTCGGTAGCACAGACATCATTTAAGAGAATTAATACTTTAAACAAAAGAGCACAACACCATAGTACAATTTCAACTGACTATATTGTCAGTAAAATTTAATTAAAAAAATTGCAACTATAAAACAATCAGTGTAACACTATACTCTGATTGTTTTATAGTTGCAATTTTTTTTATTACATTTTACTGACAACATAGTCAGTTGAATTTGTACGATGGTGTGCTCTGTTATTAATGAGTAAGGATTTGGAGATATTGTTCCCCATTTTCTGAGTAACACTGTTGGTGGCACAGTGTTTACATTGAGCCCGCCCTTACACTAACTGAATTAATATTGGCAAACAGAACAGAGCTGCCGACTATTCTTCTGCCACGGCCATCATTTGCTGTATGTATCATTTAAGAGAATGTAAATGCCCTTTGCATAGAATGTATAGAAGCGATTCATTTACCTATTCCCAAAGACCAGCAGCAAGTACCAGGACATACTGACAACACTAGGGCTGGTTAGACTGTTAAATTAATGGTTGTCAGCACTAAATGGTAAGACGTTTATTTCTCCTTTTATCATTTACCCAGTTTCTCACAGTTTTAGTAATGGGGGGCTTTTGCTTATTTTCATGTGAGTTTCTGTGCTTCACCTCTTCAGGCTTCTCCAGCTTTGCTTGTCTCCTTGACCCTCTATACTGCCCTACAATTCGCTCTTTTCCATCCGGCCTGTACCCCTTAGCACTTTGAAGTGACTTTACAGAGGCTTGAGCCACTAAACCAATCATGAAGAATGCATGCCATGCGCTGGAGAGTGCCGGTAGCTGTTTTCTGCATCATCAGCACTTTGGTTGGAGTACGGCTTTTGAGTTCGCACCACACCACCAGGGGTGAGTTAAAGTGCACATCAAATATGCCTTTCTTTCTCTGGGAGCAAACCCCAGGAATTAGGCTATGTGGGAGATCAGCTGACACCAACCAAACCCCTAGATGTCCCCAACACACACAGTTTATTGCTGAGAGTTTTACTCTCTCTTAGACGGTGGTGAGGGAATTGGGGATGTCTGTTATCTCCACACGGTGGTCTCTGAAGAGATTAAGCTACCCTCAGACCCTGTACTCCCCTCAGACCCTGTGTGCTATGTGGAGAGGTGCTGAGGAATTGATAAGGAAGAGCACAAACATACAGACCTCAAAGACAGTCAACGTGGATGGGATTGAAATACTGACGCTAAGTGCATAAAACACCTATAGTGGTAAGATGCCCCTCCAGCCCTCTCTAGGCAACAGATCACCAAACCAGTTTGAATGCGACAAGAATTGCCAAGTCCTGATGATGATTCCATAACAGTTGTTGGGGATCAAAACGCCGTCGACAACCACGTCTTAAACTCCAACCATCATTTGTGATCCAGGCGGAGTATAAGATGCTTTTATTATTGTGACTACTATTATTTTGTATTTTCACCAAAAGTCACTTTTAAGTCATATCCCTATGGTAAGGAAATCTGCCGATTTCATAAAACCCCGCGACGTCCCACTCACTTAGGGGCCGATTCCGATTCGGGAAAAACCACTCCGAATAGCGTACGGAAAGTTTTTCCTATACGAATCGTACCCTGCAACGTCTCCGTACGTACGATGAAGTATGATTCGTACCGGGAGTAGGACTCCGTACGAATCATACAAAGACCGTACGACTCTAATCTGCACGATTCTCCGTCAGAACCCGCTGTACGCGACATCCGTATGGGTTCGTAGCAGGTTTTCCCGACCCAGAAAGTACGATTCGTGTCGGGTACGCACCATACAACGCTTTTTTTACGGGAGCCCAAAACATCCGGAGAAGCAGAGTTCACCTCGAAACAGGTACGGAATGGGCCCCCATGGGTACGGTGCGTACACCCCATGTCTGCAGGGTAGGGTGTTTAAATATTGATTACAAAAATGTAGTTGACAAAAATATAGTTGTATAAATATCGATTACAAAAATATCGACTCCCTATACCTAAACAGGTAAGTACATAAATATGGACTCAAAAATATCGTTGTAATAAATATAGATGTAAAAAATAACGACTTTATTAATTAATTAAAATTACATTAAATAATTAAAAAATATAAATATTATTAAGAAAATACATTACATTACTTTTATATTTTAACTATTTATAACAAATTAACTAAATGTAATCATTATAAACTTAATAAATGTGTACATATACAGATATTTAACACATAAAATTATATAACAACAAAAAAACATACATTTAATAAAAATATGAAAAAATTAATAGTTAAAACATTTGATAGCGAAGGGGTAAAAATTACTATTCCCACTCCCGTGAGTGCAACAGTTGGGAAAGCGTTGGATAGTGTAGGGGTAAAAATTACTATTCCCACTCCAGTGAGTGCAACAGTAGGGAAAGCGCTGGATAGCGTAGGGGTAAAAATTACTATTCCCACTCCAAAGGGTGCAACAGTAGGGAAAGCGCTGGATAGCGTAAGGGTAAAAACTTACTATTCCCCCTCCAGTGAGTGCAACAGTAGGGAAAGCGCTGGATAGCGTAGGGGTAAAAATTACTATTCCCATTCCAAATGGTGCAACAGCAGGGAAAGCGTTGGATACCGTAGGGGTAAAAATTACTATTCTCACTCCAGTGATTGCAACAGTAGGGAAAGCGCTGGATAGCGTAGGGGTAAAAATTACTATTCCCACTCCAGTGAGTGCAACAGTAGGGAAAGCGCTGGATAGCGTAGGGGTAAAAATTACTATTCCCACTCCAAAGGGTGCAACAGTAGGGAAAGCACTGGATAGCGTAAGGGTAAAAATGACTATTCCCACTCCAAAGGGTGCAACAGTAGGGAAAGCGCTGGATAGCGTAAGGGTAAAAACTTACTATTCCCACTCCAGTGAGTGCAACAGTAGGGAAAGCGCTGGATAGCGTAGGGGTAAAAATTACTATTCCCATTCCAAAGGGTGCAACAGCAGGGAAAGCGTTGGATACCGTAGGGGTAAAAATTACTATTCTCACTCCAGTGAGTGAAACAGTAGGGAAAGCGCTGGATAGCGTAGGGGTAAAAATTACTATTCCCACTCCAGTGAGTGCAACAGTAGGGAAAGCGCTGGATAGCGTAGGGGTAAACATTACTATTCCCACTCCAAAGGGTGCAACAGTAGGGAAATCGCTGGATGGCGTAGGGGTAAAAATTACTATTCCCACTCCAAAGGGTGCAACAGTAGGGAAAGCGCTGGATAGCGTAAGGGTAAAAACTTACTATTCCCACTCCAGTGAGTGCAACAGTAGGGAAAGCGCTGGATAGCGTAGGGGTAAAAATTACCAATTACCATTCCAAAGGGTGCAACAGCAGGGAAAGCGTTGGATACCGTAGGGGTAAAAATTACTATTCCCACTCCAGAGGGTGCAAGAGTAGGGAAAGCGTTGGATAGCGTAGGGGTAGAAATTACTATTCCCACTCCAAAGGGTGCAACAGTAGGGAAAGCGTTGGATAGCGTAGGGGTAAAAATTACTATTCCCACTCCAGTGAGTACTACAGTAGGGAAAGCGCTGGATAGCGTAGGGGTAAAAATTACTGTTCCCACTCCAAAGGGTGCAACTGTAGGGAAAGCGTTGGATAGCGTAGGGGTAAAAATTACCATTCCCACTCCAGTGAGTGCAACAGTAGGGAAAGCGCTGGATAGCGTAGGGGTAAAAATTACTATTCCCACTCCAAAGGGTGCAACAGTAGGGAAAGCGTTGGATAGCGTAGGGGTAAAAATTACTATTCCCACTCCAAAGGGTGCAACAGTGGGGAAAATGTTGGATAGCGTAGGGGTAAACATTACTATTCCCACTCCAGTGAGTGCAACAATAGGGTAAGCGCTGGATAGCGTAGGGGTAAAAATTACTATTCCCACTCCAGAGGGTGCAACAGTAGGGAAAGCGCTGGATAGCGTTGGCATAAAAATTACTATTCCCACTCCACAGGGTACAACAGTAGGGAAAGCGCTGGAACTCAAAAAAAATAATAAACCATCTATCAAATTTAGTATAAAATTTAATGTAGATTATAAACATATTTAATATATACATTTAAATATATTATTATTAACAAACACCTACACACCTAAAATTAATTACTCAATTACATTTATTATTTACTAATTAATTAATGATTATTAATTTATTTTCAAAATAATTAATTAATTAATTAATTGACAGCTTTCACACCATATACAATTATAAACACCACAAGACAAACTTACATTTATTTACTCTTTTAAAATTAATTATTTTTAATTTTTATTTATTTATGATTAATTAATTAATTATTCAATACAATTTTCATTACTTCACTACATTTTCACTTAAAAAGTCCACTACACACACCTAAAATTAATTAAACAATTAACATAATTAATTAACATAATTAATTATCAATTAACTAATTGACATTAATTAATTAATAATTATTAAACTATTTATATTAAATTAACACATCAATTAATCAATTATTTTAATATATTTAAATTACTTCCCACCCTATTCCCCTATAAAACCACAACCCGCTACGGAACTATTAACACTAAATTCAACATAAAATACATTAATAACTAATAAAATACTACAAAATATAATTAATTAACAAACAATACACATTAAAAACACTAAATTCCTTATAATTATTAAAATATTGATATTTTTGTTAACTATGTTTTTGTAAACGATATTTATTACAACTATATTATTGTTATCGATATTACTTACCTGTCTGTCGATATTCTGGTCAAACTATATTTTTGTTGTCGATATTTCTTCTTGTCGATAATTCTGCAGAGATATTTATGTAACTCGATATTTTGCTGTCGATATTCCCGCTCTACACCGTCTGTAGGGGTACATTGCGTACCCCTGTGATCATGGGGTGTACGCATCATACCCCATGATCGCAGGGTGTATGCACCGTACCCCATGATCTCAGGGTGTACGGTGCGTACACCCTGTGATCATGGGGTACAGTCCGTACACCCCATGTCTGCAGGGGTACAGTGCGTACCCCTGCGATCATGGGGTGTACGCACCGTACGGTGTGTATGTGATTGTGTGGTTGTCCGTAAGAATCGCTCTTACCTGACGTGGACCGTACGAATCGCATCCTCATGCCCCGGTCCGGATCGTACTCTTCGGGTCGTACAGCATGTTTACGAATCGTACGGTTCACTGTGGGGGTCTGTGTCGTACGGTTTCACCCATGCAATTCGTACGGTCCGTGACGATTGGTGCAGATTGACGAGATATGGATCGTACTACGCGATTCGGATGGACGTGTACGATTCGTACGGAGAGGTCTCCGCATACGATTCGGCCGGACGCTTTTTTTCCCGATTCGGAATCTGCCCCTTAATGTTGATGTATTGTTTAGCTTTAATTTTTGTAAATACAGTTTAATATCATCCATTTGGACACGAGTAGACCTGCTCCTGATTGGAGTATTGTGGCTATATGTTTGTATTTTTCTAGAAAGAGACCTCTGTCTCTAATACCTCATTGTGATATCTAGGCATATCAGACTAATTAGCAAAAGTAATTAAAAAAATAATCCAAGAAGTAACATGTACAGTTATCTACAAAGTAACTGAAAAATAATTCTGATTATTGACTTACCTGTAAATCAACCAACGGCATTTATACCTGCATTTAACTGTAATTTATTACATAAGAATTGCAAAGTATTGTTTCACTTACCTGCATCAGGTCTGGATTGGTACTAGAAATAAAAGAACCAAATAATATTTTTAAACAAACAAAATTGGTCTGAGTTCAGTCATTGAGTGTGTGATATCATTTCTTGTCTGAGTTTGCACAATAAATGCTTAACACTCTCCTCAGAGAAAGCCTTACAGCTCACCCACACTACCACAAATAGAAAGTAAGGTATTATCTACTTTTACCACTGCCTACCTTTGGGGTTCCACTAGACTCTGTGCACACTATACCTTACTTTGCTATAGCATATACAGAGCCAGCTCCCTATCTAGTGGCTGTGCCGAACCAGGTCATGTTTGGTATCAACATGTTGGATCATACCCAACACCATTGTTGGAGGTATGATTCCATATACTGGGGGACTCCTCCGGGAAGCCCCAAGTACTCTCCGAAACAGCCTTCCAGCTCCTGCCAGCAAACTAGTGTTGCTGCCGACCACAGACACGATTGTGCCCTCCAGCTGCTGAGCATAGCTCCCAGAAGGGAAGGGAGAATAATCAGTTTCCTGTAACAGGGAGGTGTGGCAACCTCCCAGACAGGACTTAGTTCATTGGGCTGGGGTTGGGGCGCTTGCCAGGGCCATCAGACTGCTTTGAAGGGCACATTTGGTCCTCTCCTTTCATACTCTAGTTAGAACAAGTTCTGGGAGCCTCAGCTCCTGCTCTGGTATGAAATTGGAGAAACGACAAGAGAGTAATGTCTCTGTCCCTTAGTCCAGCCCCTCCTCTGGGAGGGAATCCCCTGGGTGGACCTACCCCCTTTCTTAAGGTATAAAGGGCTTACCTATGGGTGAGTCCTCAGATTCATCATGGGACAAGACTCATGCCTGAACCACATCACTCTTCAATCATCTGGGCACTTGGACTTCGCTGGGCTTCGCCTGGAACTCCCAGGACACCCCCGCACCGCACGGCCACCAGTTGCTGCGTGTGCCCTCCTCCCGCTGCTGCACTCAGCCTCGCTGAGCCTGCCGCCACGACCCCGCCCCCGCTGCCCTAGCGGGTTCGCATCCTCTGCCTGACTGTTGTCATGTAAATCTGTTTTTTTATTCTATCTCCAGTGAATTTTCGTGATAACTGTATTCTTGCTCATTGTATTTCTCCAGTGTTACTTCTCGCCCCCTGCGCTTGTAATTTATACTTTTTGCCCATGTTGTTGCTCTCCCTGCGCCCCTGTGCCCCCCGCCCCGCTTCCCACTGTCGTACTCGCGGCCACGCCCCCTTTTCTTTCTGTACCCTCCCCGCTCCCGCCTCCCAGCTCCTCCCTCCCTCCCACTTGGCCATATATGGCGACCGTGCGGCGCAGGTGAGTGTGACCTGCTCCCAGGACACCCCCGCACCGCACGGCCACCAGCTGCTGCGTGTGCCCTCCTCCCGCTGCTGCACTCAGCCTCGCTGAGCCTGCCGCAATGACCCCGCCCCCTGCTGCCCTAGCGGGTTCGCATCCTCTGCCTGACTGTTGTCATGTAAATCTGTTTTTTTATTCTATCTCCAGTGAATTTTCGTTCTAATTGTATTTGTGCTCATTGTATTTCTCCAGTGTTACTTCTCGCCCCCTGCGCTTGTAATTTATACTTTTTGCCCTTGTCGTTGCTCTCCCTGCACCCCTGTGCCTCCCGCCCCGCTTCCCGCCGCCGTACTCGCAGCCACGCCCCCTTTTCTTTCTGTACCCTCCCCGCTCCCGCATCCCAGCTCCTCCCTCCGTCCCACTTCGCCATATATGGCGACCGGGCGTATGCGCAGCGTGCACGCGCAGCAGGCGCGCTGATTGTGCGCCGAAGGCGCGCCAAAGGTAAGCCCGTCTGCGCCCGTCCGCGCCTGGACCGCGCCCTGTGCCAGGACCCCTGGCCCCCGCAGTCACCAGCCCACCCGCCGGACCTACAGCTCGACCGAACTCAACGCACTCAACGCCGGCCGATTCCCGGGTTGCTATCGAGCCACCCCGGGACACACCCACGGACCCTTCTGCTGCAACTCCTGCAAGTTCACCTGCATCCGATCCTACACCACTCCAGCAGTGCCCAAGACCTCGACGAGCAACAGCAGCAGCTACCTGAAGTGCATCCTACTCAACACCCGCTCCGTCCACAGACACGCCGTCGAGCTCTGGAACCTGCTCGACAACACAGCCCCAGACGTCGCCTTCATCACGGAAACCTGGATGAACGCCTCTTCAGCGCCGACATCGCCATCGCCATCCCGGACAGATACAAGATCACCCGGAGGGACCGCATCAACCAGACAGGAGGAGGCATCGCCATCATCCACAGGAACTCCATCAGCATCACGACCAACACCGACGACACCCTCGCACCCGCCGAGCACCTGCACTTCCAGATCCACATCAACCCCAAGACCACCCTCAGAGGCACCCTCATCTACAGACCCCCGGGACCACGCACATAATTCAGCGAAGACATCGCCGACTTGGTCAGCCCGCATGCCCTCCCCTCCGCTGACTACATCCTCCTCGGGGACCTCAACTTCCACCTGGAAAACAACAACGACCGGAACACCACCACCCTGCTGGACAACTTCGCTAACCTCGGACTCAAGCAACTGGTGACCACCCCCACCCACTACGCCAGACACACACTCGACCCCGTCTTCTCATCCAGCAAGGACATCGCCTTCAGCCACACCACCGGACTCCAGTGGACGGACCACAGCTGCGTCCACTTCAGCTTCAAAAGAACCACGATCCACCACCAACAGCAACAGGTTCCACGCAGAAGCTGGAACAAGATCACAGCCGACCAGCTCATGACTTCCCTGAGCAAGAACCCCCCCACAAGCGCAACGAACCCCAGCCAAGCGGCCACCAACCTCACCAAGTGGATCAGCGCAGACGACCTTGCCCCTCTAAGGACCCCGCCTAGCAGACCCGGCAGCAAGAAAGCCCCATGGTTCACCGACAAACTCAGGAGCTCCAAGACAAACTGCAGAGCCCTGGAGAAAGCCTGGCGCAGAGACCCAACACCGGACAACATGACTGCCCTCAAGACCGCCACCCGAAAACACCACCAACTGATCCGCACCACCAAGAAAACTGCATTCAAGGAACGACTGGATAACAACGCACACAACAGCAAGGAACTCTTCAACATCGTTAAAGAGCTCTACAACCCCAACGCTGGAAACAACGACATCACCCCTTCGCAAGACCTCTGCAACTCCCTCACCTTCTACTTCCACAACAAGATCGCGGACATGCACAACAGCTTCAGCACTCAACCGACGCACGCCACGACGGAACCACCGCCCCCCACCACCACCCTCCGCGCCTGGACCCCGATCAGCACCGAAGACACCATCCGGACGATGAACTCCATCACTCTAGGTCTCCGACCGATCCTTGCCCTCACCACCTCTTCAACAAGGCCGACGCTGTCATCGCACCCCACCTGCGGGACATAATCTACTCCTCCTTCAACACCGCCACTTTCCCGGAGAGCTGGAAGCACGCTGAACTCAGCGCCCTACTAAAGAAGCCATCAGCCGACCCCACCGACCTCAAGAACTACCAACCCATCTCGCTGCTCCCGTACCCCGCAAAAGTCATCGAGAAGACCGTCAACAAGCAGCTGGCCGCCTTCTTCGAGACGAACGGATCCCTCGACCTCTCGCAATCTGGCTTCCGGGCCAACCATAGCACCGAGACCGCTCTGATCGCAGCAACTGATGACATCCGAGCCCTGCTCGACAACGGAGAAACAGCAGCCCTCATCCTCCTAGACCTCTCCGCGGCCTTCGACACTGTCTGCCATTGTACCCTAGTACAGCGCCTCAGCAACATCGGAATCCAGGAGAAAGCACTGGAGTGGATCCCCTCCATCCTCGCCGGAAGGACACAGAGAGTCCGCCTTCCCCCGTTCAGCTCAGAAGCCACCAAAGTCATCTGCGGCGTTCCTCAAGGCTCCTCGCTCAGCCCAACCCTCTTCAACATTTACATGAGTCCCCTCGCAGCCATCGCACACCAGCACAACCTCAACATCATCTCCTACGCCGACGACACCCAGCTGATCCTCACCAACGACCCGCCACCGCCAGAGCCAACCTACACGAAGGGATGAAAGAGGTAGCCAAATGGATGAAGAACAGCCGCCTGAAACTGAACTCAAACAAGACGGAAGTCCTCATCCTGGGATCCTCACCCTCCGCCTGGGACGACTCCTGGTGGCCCCCCGCCCTAGGCAGCGCACCCAAACCAACAGACCAGGCACGCAACCTGGGCTTCATCCTGGACTCCTCCCTCTCCATGACCAGACAAGTCAACGCCGTCTCCTCGTCGTGCTTCAACATCCTACGCATGCTACGCAAGATCTTCCGGTGGATCCCCACCGAGACCAGGTAGACGGTCACCCAGGCCCTCGTCACCAGCCGACTGGACTACGGCAACTCCCTCTATGCCGGAACCACCGCCAAACTCCAGAAGAGACTCCAGCGGATCCAGAACGCCTCAGCACGACTCATCCTGGACATCCCCCGTCACAACCACATCTCCGGACACCTGAGAGACCTGCACTGGCTCCCGGTCAACAAGAGAATCACCTTCTGTCTCCTCACCCACGCACACAAAGCCCTGCACAACCAAGGCCCAAGATACCTCAACAGCCGTCTCAACTTCTACGCTCCCAAACGCCAGCTTCGATTGACCGGCCACGCCCTCGCCGCCGTCCCCCGCATCCGAAGAGCCACCACAGGGGGAAGGTCCTTCTCCTACCTCGCCGCCAAGACTTGGAACTCCCTCCCGACCCACCTCCGCCTGACCCAGGACCACCTCGCTTCAGGAAGCAACTCAAGACCTGGCTGTTCGAGCAGTAGCGGACCCCCCCTCCCCTAAGCGCCTCGAGACCCTCTGGGTGAGTAGTGCGCTATACAAATGCTTTGATTGATTGATTGATTGACTGGAACGAAGGCTGCATCACATAAGACACCTGCTGCTCCTGGTTTCACTGTTCTGCAAGTCTTCTTCATCATCTGTGTCTGTGATATATCCAAGATCTTCAGCAGACCTGTGGGCATCAAGGACACCCAAAGTAATCTCCCTTGGAATGAAGGAGTCACTCCCCTGCATCTGCAGGCACCACAATGAAGCTGACTGTTCTGCTGCTCCTGACGTCCCTATGACTTCGTAAGGCTCTGCAACACAGGTGGTGGTTCTATAAATCCCTCGAGGCCTGACCTGTCCTCTCTGCAGTTTCGAGGCCAGTATCCTTTGTCGGAACCGCTGAGACTGAACCCCTGTGCACTCCATCGAATTGCCGTTGCCAAGGCTTGTAGGTTCTGCACCCCAGAGATCTACAGACCACAAGAAGCTCCATCCTCCAGCATCTCTTCAGCCAAGATCTTCGTGCTCACCTCGTCTCTCTGCACTGTGGGCCTTCGTCTTTGGCGAGCTGCTCAATGTCCTCTTCTAACTCCTGTGCTTTTGGCCTGCACGTCTTCTCAAGGGTCTATTTTTGCTTCAGTGGTCTCCTCTGCTTGCTCTGTCCCTCCTGCATTGGCAAGTCCCATGGACCTAGCTGGTCCCAATGTTGCTCCTTTAGCTTTTTCCACATCTGTTTCTGCTACCAAGGCTTGTTGGCACTCCTACCGGACACCAACCCCCTGGTTCTCAACTTACAACATTGGACAGCTTGTGCATGGCTCATGGTCAGATGATCCTCACAGCTGCAACAACAAGGTCACTGTGATCACTCCTGCATCTTCTGTCATCGGTGGTCATTGCTCTTCCGTGCCTCCTTGTCACCTATAAATGTCAAAGACTCAGTCCCCTCTGCTTGCAGGTTTTCCCCTTAAGTATTCACCCTTGGATTCCACCGGACTCTTAAACAGACTTCGCCAGCAACATGTTTTCTGAAGTCCTCCATTGTGGTCTATGGCAGTTTCTGACGTCACTTCGCATCTATGCAGCCGGCTACACTGGTGTAGGTATCCTAATTCCTCGGGTATCCACAGTTGAGGTGACTCTCCAACCTCTGTCTTCCACGGGGTTCTTTTAGAGTCCACTGGGTAGGGTCCTTCTTCAAAACTGCAAACGCGACTTTCCCGTTGACTTCCATTGAGTATGCGGCTGTGTGTCTACACTGCACACAGCCTCCGTGGAGTTCCTGGACAGTTACCTTGGGTGGTTTCTTGTGTACCCAGCTCATCTGAGGCTCCTGGTCCAAGTCCCGACACCGATCGCAGTTCGCATTCCACTTTCTTAGTATATGGTTTGGTCTCCCCCTGGTAGGAGATATACCAATGGGTTAGTGAGTGTTGTATAATAAGTATACATATTTTTATAAATACACTGTGTGGTTTATTTTCATTTTACCTACACTATATGATTAGATAATGGTAAAACAAGCTGCTTAACACTCCTTCTGGACTAAGCCTGAAGGCTGCTCTCCACAGCTACCTATTAGAGAGCTTTCTATGGGCCAAACCACACCGTGGAATGCTACTCAATCCGGAACAATAAACCCTGTCCTTCACCAATAGGATGTTGTCAATAATTTCTGATTTATTTTTTAACATTGGATAACTGGACATAAGCCAAAGAATATTATTGAAAGAATTACTATATATAGGGTCATTGAGTTTCTCTACTCAAACTAGAGGATTTCATCACTTGACCCTACAAAATAAATTTTTACAAATTACAGATGTAGGAGTACAATATTTTTTATTTAAGAATAAATTCAAAGAGAGCCCTGAAGAAGTCCAAGAGGACGAAACACGTTGACTATGGTTTTAATTTGATTATCAACAGAAGAAAATGAATAAAGAATTGTCAACAAAATACACCTAAAGGATTTTGTGCATTGTATAAAATATGCCTTATATATAGTGATCGCTTGTGAGAATTTTGCTGAACCTTTACCTAACACATGCGATACATTTGGTCAATTCAGTGTGCTGAACTGTTAAAGATTGATGTGAATTTGGGAGGTTTCTCCTTTAGAAGTTGAATGGGGTTAAACTTCTGGTTATGTGTACCTTATTCAGGATAAAATTAGTTGCCCTTACTGTATGGCAGATGAGGTAGGTTGTTGCCCCAACCCCTTTCTAATTTTAAACTTTCTATGGTTGTCTAATACCACTAAAATAAACATAAGGGTTGTCTGGTTTAGTGCAAAGTGCTTCACTTAAATAAGTGTGTGCCATATACTAAGCCAACCTCCTACAAGAAACAAAGGTGGAGAGACAGGAGATGGAGATGGAGAAAAAGAGTGTACAGCAAATGATGAAACAAACTATTGACGGAGAAGAGGATGCCAGACGTTTCCTTGTCAGTAAATATCAGGAACAACCTGATTAGTGCCTCATACACAGTCCTTAGGTCTCTGACGGTACAGTTGTCAGCAGCTTGATTTAGAAGTTGGCGGAGACATAGATGAAGTGCTGAATCCACTTCCCAGAATCACCTTTTGAAGACTGCAGAAATCAAAGTACTAAAAAAGACCGAAACCCATTGACTTTCTATAGGGAATGGTGATCTTCCAAGGGTTTGCTAAAGCAGGTAGTTACTAACTGCAGGAGTTATTGGTGCAATTAGAAGCCTTAAAGACCTGAGAAGGAGCAAGGCGTTGGGTCACTGAGTGTGAGTTTGAACCCCAGGTAGCTGAGGGTGAGCTGATGGCTGTGGGACATAAATGAAGCTGTACCCCTGAAAGAAATATTCACCCCCACCAATGCCCAATTATAGTAAATAGAAGCATTAGAGGTTTGGGGCCATATGTAGGAAGCCTAATTGCGCTCGCAAATGCTGAAATTCGTAGAATTTAAGCATTTGCAATCGGAATTAGGGCAGTGTGCTATGTAGCACACAAAAACCCACATGCAAAATAAGGAATCACAACATTTGCAATTCCTCATTTTGCTATTGCATTTAAGGAATCGCAAATTGCAATGTAGGAAGCACCCAACTTGTGCGAATTTTGGCTTAAGGAATCGCAAAATACCACCAACTTCAGGTTGGTGGTAATTTGCGATTTCTTTGAAAAATTCACTTTTTGGCATTTTTCAAAGTGCCATGTGAGTCACATACATGCCCTTATGGCATGTATGTGGGCCACATGTGCACACATATTAATTTCAGGGGTGCAAAAGGGTGTCCTATTGACACCCTTGCAACCCTGAAATTGCATTCTCAATATGCGAATCGCAAATTGAGAACGTCTTCCCATTCATTCCTATGGGCCTTCTAGCCCATAGGAATGAATGAGAAGGTATTCCTTATTTGCGAATCTCAATTTGCGATTCGCAAATATGGAATACGTGGGATTCGCAAAAAAATTTGCTAATCCTACCTACATTGCATTTTACGATTCTCTAATTGCGATTCCCTAAAAATCGCAATTTGAGAATCGCAAAACATAAATTACCTACCTATGGCCCATAGTGGTGACTATGTGCCAAGCAGCAAGGGTACTACACAGAAGTGTAAGCTTTGCAAAATCTCCTGGTGAACATGGTTCTCAGTGAACTGGGGTTACCCTGAAGCTTTGAGGTATGGGTGAGCAACGCTACTGAGCCTAAGGGTAACCAGGGAAATCAGGTGACCAGAAGATTAGATGGAATCCAAAGGCACCTGAGAGTGAGCTGGAGTCTCAGGATCTGAGCCCGCGCAGCATTCTCAGGGGTCAAAGAGTGGAAATGAGCGTCAGGGTCCTGATGGCAAGTGCGAAGTTTAGGCGCCCACTGATGGGGAGCCTGAGACTCATCCTCAGGGTGCCTAGAAGACTTGAGGATGAGTGTGCACTTCTGAGGGCATGTTGGTTAGAAGTGAATGGGAATCCCTAAGGAGACCAGGAGTTGTAGGTCCTGATAGGGGATCCAGAGATCTGAGTGGGAGCAAGGGCCTGGAGATCGAAGAGAGTGCAACGCGTTCAGGGACCTGACGGTGAGAGATTTATGGACCCGAAGGGAAGCGTCAGGAGACAGGTGGGTGATCTGTAAGGGATTAATGGTGTTTTAAGTCTTAGATGATGCTACTTGCCTTTCAAACTTTAAAAAACATAATTTACCACAAATTTGTCCCCAAAATAAGCCCCTAATACTAACCACTCAAAGATTCTTGAAAGGTTGATATATGTAAATGTGGGTCACTTTTTTTGTGTTCCAGGGATAATTTTTTGCCTCAATATGACCCTGGATCCATGTGCTTAATGAAGTGCACAGATGTTTTGAACTTGTATTGCTATTGTATAGGCAGAAAATGGTCGACTAGCAGAACATACGCAGACTGGACTGGCCATTGCAGCATCTTTCCCAGATATTTCCCTCGCTCAGGATCCTGGGAAAACAAGGAATCTGGCTCCCTTCCCACTGGTCAGAAAAGTAAAGACAGCTACAACTGACGTGCATTGGGGTCCTCACACACCCCGGTGCTACTGTACCTGATGCACTGATCACAGCCAGACTCCTGCCGGTGCCGGACAGAAGTTTGCGTGACGTCACTGGTAAAGATGGTCTCTTCTGACGGGAACGAACTATGCCAGGCGGTATGTCAGTCAGTGTCCAGAGCCTCACTGCTCTTTCCAAAGCGCGGAGGTGTTAGAAGTCTAAGCACTACTATGAAATCTGCCTCTCATTCAAGTGTTTGGGGAAAGAAGCGGAGCTCTTCTTCCGGCAGTGTGACCCACATACAACTGGCACCTGTGGGGATCGGACGCCCTACGCCCGAGTGTGGGGGCGGGAAAGGGCATCTGGCCCTCCCTGTCTCTGCAGCGCGGCCTGAGAGGAGGAAGGTTCATGTGACCCCAAGAGACAGGGCCCTGTTGACAGGCTGCCCCTGCCCCGACGGCTGGCACTTACCCTCAGCTGTTCCTTGCTTGTCACGGGAGAGCAGAGCGCAGCTGTCCGGGCCGGTCCCCCCGGCCTCCCCTGCCAGCCTCCCATGGAGGAGGTCACTGGCCAGAGCCAGCTCTGTGGCAGGAAGTGAAACTCGAGTGCCCTGGAGAGTGTGGCACCAGGGCAGGATTCGCAGGAAGGTCGGCAGCCGCGAGATTTCCACTACGACGGTCCCCTGTCCCAGCGTGTGTGGCGCCGCCCCTCGGGTTCATCACTAGAACAGTGCCCCTATCACCAGCGTGTGTGGTGCAGGCCATCGTGTTCTCCACTAGGAGGGTGCCCCTATCACAAGCGTGTGTGGTGCAGCCCATCGTGTTCTCCACTAGGAGGGTGCCCCTATCACCAGCGTGTGTGGCACAGCCCTGTGTTCTCTACTAGGACGGTGCCCCTATCACCAGCGTGTGTGGCACAGCCCTGTGTTCTCTACTAGGACGGTGCCCCTATCACCAGCGTGTGTGGCACTGACCATTGTGTTCTCTGCTACAACGGTGCCCCTATCACAAGCGTGTTTGTTTGGCGCAGCCCATCGTGTTCTCCACTAGGACAGTGCCCCTATCACAAGAGTGTGTGGCACAGACCATGGTATTCTCCACTAGGACGGTACCACTATCACAAGCATGTATGATGCAGCCCATTGTGTTCTACACTAGGACCTTGCCCCTATCACAAGCGTGTATGGAGCAGCCCATCGTGTTCTCCACTAGGACGGTGCCCCTATCACAAGCATGTATAATGCAGCCCATCGTGTTCTCCACTAGGAAGGTGCCCCTATCACAACTGTGTGTTGTGCAGCCCATCATGTTCTCCACTAGGACTGTGCCCCTATCACAAGACTGTGTGGTGCAGCCTATCGTGTTCTACATTCGGACGGTGCCCCTATCACAAAGGTGTGTGGCGCAGCCCATCATGTTCTCCACTTGGGCTGTGTCCCAATCACAAGTGTGTGTGGCGCAGCCCATCATGTTCTCCACTTGGGCAGTGTCCCAATCACTAGTGTGTGTGGTGCAGCTCATTGTGTTCTCCTCTTGGGCTGTGTCCCTATCACAAGCATTTATGGAGCAGCCCATCGTGTTCTCTACTAGGACGGTGCCACTACCACAGTAGTAGTGTGTGTCCCTATCACAAGCATGTACTGTGCAGATCATTGTGTTCTACATTAGGACGGTGCCCCAATCACCAGCGTGTGTGGTGCAGGCCATCGTGTTCTCCCCTAGGACGGTGCCCCTATCACCAGCGTGTGTGGTGCAGCCCATTGTGTTCTCCACTAGGACGGTGCCCCTATCACCAGCATGTGTGGTGCAGCCCATCGTGTTCTCCACTAGGACGGTGCCCCTATCACCAGCGTGTGTGGTGCAGCCCATCGTGTTCTTCACTAGGACGGTGCCCCTATCACCAGCGTGTGTGGTGCAGCCCATCGTGTACTCCACTAGGAGGGTGCCCCTATCACCAGCGTGTGTGGTGCAGCCCATCGTGTTCTCCACTAGGACGGTGCCCCTATCACCAGCGTGTGTGGTGCAGCCCATCGTGTACTCCACTAGGAGGGTGCCCCTATCACCAGCATGTGTGGTGCAGCCCATCGTGTTCTCCACTAGTACGGTGCCCCTATCACCAGCATGTGTGGTGCAGCCCATCGTGTTCTCCACTAGGACGGTGCCCCTATCACCAGCGTGTGTGGTGCAGCCCATCGTGTACTCCACTAGGAGGGTGCCCCTATCACCAGCATGTGTGGTGCAGCCCATCGTGTTCTCCACTAGGACGGTGCCCCTATCAACAGCATGTGTGGTGCAGCCCATCGTGTTCTCCACTAGGACGGTGCGCCTATCACCAGCGTGTGTGGTGCAGCCCACCGTGTTCTCCACTAGGACGGTGCCCCTATCACCAGCGTGTGTGGTGCAGCCCATTGTGTACTCCACTAGGAGGGTGCCCCTATCACCAGCATGTGTGGTGCAGCCCATCGTGTTTTCCACTAGGACGGTGCCCCTATCACCAGTGTGTGTGGTGCAGCCCATCGTGTTCTCCACTAGGACGGTGCCCCTATCACCAGCGTGTGTGGTGCAGCCCATCGTGTTCTCCACTAGGACGGTGCCCCTATCACCAGCGTGTGTGGTGCAGCCCATCGTTTTCTCCACTAGGACGGTGCCCCTATCACCAGCGTGTGTGGTGCAGCCCATCGTGTACTCCACTAGGAGGGTGCCCCTATCACCAGCGTGTGTGGTGCAGCCCATCGTGTTCTCCACTAGGACGGTGCCCCTATCACCAGCGTGTGTGGTGCAGCCCATCGTGTACTCCACTAGGAGGGTGCCCCTATCACCAGCATGTGTGGTGCAGCCCATCGTGTTCTCCACTAGGACGATGCCCCTATCGTCCAGCATGTGTGGTGCAGCCCATCGTGTTCTCCACTAGGACGGTGCGCCTATCACCAGTGTGTGTGGTGCAGCCCATCGTGTTCTCCACTAGGACGGTGCCCCTATCACCAGCGTGTGTGGTGCAGCCCATCGTGTACTCCACTAGGAGGGTGCCCCTATCACCAGCATGTGTGGTGCAGCCCATCGTGTTCTCCACTAGTACGGTGCCCCTATCACCAGCATGTGTGGTGCAGCCCATCGTGTTCTCCACTAGGAGGGTGCCCCTATCACCAGCATGTGTGGTGCAGCCCATCGTGTTCTCCACTAGAACGGTGCCCCTATCACCAGTGTGTGTGGTGCAGCCCATCGTGTTCTCCACTAGGACGGTGCCCCTATCACCAGCGTGTGTGGTGCAGCCCATCCTGTTCTCCACTAGGACGGTGCCCCTATCACCAGCGTGTGTGGTGCAGCCCATCGTGTACTCCACTAGGAGGGTGCCCCTATCACCAGTGTGTGTGGTGCAGCCCATCGTGTTCTCCACTAGGACGGTGCCCCTATCACCAGCGTGTGTGGTGCAGCCCATCCTGTTCTCCACTAGGACGGGGCCCCTATCACCAGCGTGTGTGGTGCAGCCCATCGTGTTCTCCACTAGGACAGTGCCCCTATCACCAGCGTGTGTGGTGCAGCCAATCGTGTTCTCCACTAGGACGGTGCCCCTATCACAGGCGTGTGTGGCACAGCCCTGTGTTCTCTACTAGGACGGTGCCCCTATCACCAGCGTGTGTGGCACAGCCCTGTGTTCTCTACTAGGACGGTGCCCCTATCACCAGCGTGTGTGGCACTGACCATTGTGTTCTCTGCTACAACGGTGCCCCTATCACAAGCGTGTTTGTTTGGCGCAGCCCATCGTGTTCTCCACTAGGACAGTGCCCCTATCACAAGAGTGTGTGGCACAGACCATGGTATTCTCCACTAGGACGGTACCACTATCACAAGCATGTATGATGCAGCCCATCGTGTTCTACACTAGGACCTTGCCCCTATCACAAGCGTGTATGGAGCAGCCCATCGTGTTCTCCACTAGGACGGTGCCCCTATCACAAGCATGTATAATGCAGCCCATCGTGTTCTCCACTAGGAAGGTGCCCCTATCACAACTGTGTGTTGTGCAGCCCATCATGTTCTCCACTAGGACTGTGCCCCTATCACAAGACTGTGTGGTGCAGCCTATCGTGTTCTACATTCGGACGGTGCCCCTATCACAAAGGTGTGTGGCGCAGCCCATCATGTTCTCCACTTGGGCTGTGTCCCAATCACAAGTGTGTGTGGCGCAGCCCATCATGTTCTCCACTTGGGCAGTGTCCCAATCACTAGTGTGTGTGGTGCAGCTCATTGTGTTCTCCTCTTGGGCTGTGTCCCTATCACAAGCATTTATGGAGCAGCCCATCGTGTTCTCTACTAGGACGGTGCCACTACCACAGTAGTAGTGTGTGTCCCTATCACAAGCATGTACTGTGCAGATCATTGTGTTCTACATTAGGACGGTGCCCCAATCACCAGCGTGTGTGGTGCAGGCCATCGTGTTCTCCCCTAGGACGGTGCCCCTATCACCAGCGTGTGTGGTGCAGCCCATTGTGTTCTCCACTAGGACGGTGCCCCTATCACCAGCATGTGTGGTGCAGCCCATCGTGTTCTCCACTAGGACGGTGCCCCTATCACCAGCGTGTGTGGTGCAGCCCATCGTGTTCTTCACTAGGACGGTGCCCCTATCACCAGCGTGTGTGGTGCAGCCCATCGTGTACTCCACTAGGAGGGTGCCCCTATCACCAGCGTGTGTGGTGCAGCCCATCGTGTTCTCCACTAGGACGGTGCCCCTATCACCAGCGTGTGTGGTGCAGCCCATCGTGTACTCCACTAGGAGGGTGCCCCTATCACCAGCATGTGTGGTGCAGCCCATCGTGTTCTCCACTAGTACGGTGCCCCTATCACCAGCATGTGTGGTGCAGCCCATCGTGTTCTCCACTAGGACGGTGCCCCTATCACCAGCGTGTGTGGTGCAGCCCATCGTGTACTCCACTAGGAGGGTGCCCCTATCACCAGCATGTGTGGTGCAGCCCATCGTGTTCTCCACTAGGACGGTGCCCCTATCAACAGCATGTGTGGTGCAGCCCATCGTGTTCTCCACTAGGACGGTGCGCCTATCACCAGCGTGTGTGGTGCAGCCCACCGTGTTCTCCACTAGGACGGTGCCCCTATCACCAGCGTGTGTGGTGCAGCCCATTGTGTACTCCACTAGGAGGGTGCCCCTATCACCAGCATGTGTGGTGCAGCCCATCGTGTTTTCCACTAGGACGGTGCCCCTATCACCAGTGTGTGTGGTGCAGCCCATCGTGTTCTCCACTAGGACGGTGCCCCTATCACCAGCGTGTGTGGTGCAGCCCATCGTGTTCTCCACTAGGACGGTGCCCCTATCACCAGCGTGTGTGGTGCAGCCCATCGTTTTCTCCACTAGGACGGTGCCCCTATCACCAGCGTGTGTGGTGCAGCCCATCGTGTACTCCACTAGGAGGGTGCCCCTATCACCAGCGTGTGTGGTGCAGCCCATCGTGTTCTCCACTAGGACGGTGCCCCTATCACCAGCGTGTGTGGTGCAGCCCATCGTGTACTCCACTAGGAGGGTGCCCCTATCACCAGCATGTGTGGTGCAGCCCATCGTGTTCTCCACTAGGACGATGCCCCTATCGTCCAGCATGTGTGGTGCAGCCCATCGTGTTCTCCACTAGGACGGTGCGCCTATCACCAGTGTGTGTGGTGCAGCCCATCGTGTTCTCCACTAGGACGGTGCCCCTATCACCAGCGTGTGTGGTGCAGCCCATCGTGTACTCCACTAGGAGGGTGCCCCTATCACCAGCATGTGTGGTGCAGCCCATCGTGTTCTCCACTAGTACGGTGCCCCTATCACCAGCATGTGTGGTGCAGCCCATCGTGTTCTCCACTAGGAGGGTGCCCCTATCACCAGCATGTGTGGTGCAGCCCATCGTGTTCTCCACTAGAACGGTGCCCCTATCACCAGTGTGTGTGGTGCAGCCCATCGTGTTCTCCACTAGGACGGTGCCCCTATCACCAGCGTGTGTGGTGCAGCCCATCCTGTTCTCCACTAGGACGGTGCCCCTATCACCAGCGTGTGTGGTGCAGCCCATCGTGTACTCCACTAGGAGGGTGCCCCTATCACCAGTGTGTGTGGTGCAGCCCATCGTGTTCTCCACTAGGACGGTGCCCCTATCACCAGCGTGTGTGGTGCAGCCCATCCTGTTCTCCACTAGGACGGGGCCCCTATCACCAGCGTGTGTGGTGCAGCCCATCGTGTTCTCCACTAGGACAGTGCCCCTATCACCAGCGTGTGTGGTGCAGCCAATCGTGTTCTCCACTAGGACGGTGCCCCTATCACCAGCGTGTGTGGTGCAGCCCATTGTGTACTCCACTAGGAGGGTGCCCCTATCACCAGCGTGTGTGGTGCAGCCCATCATGTTCTCCACTAGGACGGTGCCCCTATCACCAACATGTGTGGTGCAGCCCATCGTGTACTCCACTAGGAGGGTGCCCCTATCACCAGCATGTGTGGTGCAGCCCATCGTGTTCTCCACTAGGACGGTGCCCCTATCACCAGCGTGTGTGGTGCAGCCCATCGTGTACTCCACTAGGAGGGTGCCCCTATCACCAGCATGTGTGGTGCAGCCCATCGTGTTCTCCACTAGGACGGTGCCCCTATCAACAGCATGTGTGGTGCAGCCCATCGTGTTCTCCACTAGGACGGTGCGCCTATCACCAGCGTGTGTGGTGCAGCCCATCGTGTTCTCCACTAGGACGGTGCCCCTATCACCAGCGTGTGTGGTGCAGCCCATTGTGTACTCCACTAGGAGGGTGCCCCTATCACCAGCATGTGTGGTGCAGCCCATCGTGTTTTCCACTAGGACGGTGCCCCTATCACCAGTGTGTGTGGTGCAGCCCATCGTGTTCTCCACTAGGACGGTGCCCCTATCACCAGCGTGTGTGGTGCAGCCCATCGTGTTCTCCACTAGGACAGTGCCCCTATCACCAGCGTGTGTGGTGCAGCCATTCGTGTTCTCCACTAGGACGGTGCCCCTATCACCAGCGTGTGTGGTGCAGCCCATCGTGTACTCCACTAGGAGGGTGCCCCTATCACCAGCGTGTGTGGTGCAGCCCATCGTGTTCTCCACTAGGACGGTGCCCCTATCACCAGCGTGTGTGGTGCAGCCCATCGTGTACTCCACTAGGAGGGTGCCCCTATCACCAGCATGTGTGGTGCAGCCCATCGTGTTCTCCACTAGGACGATGCCCCTATCGTCCAGCATGTGTGGTGCAGCCCATCGTGTTCTCCACTAGGACGGTGCGCCTATCACCAGTGTGTGTGGTGCAGCCCATCGTGTTCTCCACTAGGACGGTGCCCCTATCACCAGCGTGTGTGGTGCAGCCCATTGTGTACTCCACTAGGAGGGTGCCCCTATCACCAGCATGTGTGGTGCAGCCCATCGTGTTCTCCACTAGGACGGTGCCCCTATCACCAGTGTGTGTGGTGCAGCCCATCGTGTTCTCCACTAGGACGGTGCCCCTATCACCAGCGTGTGTGGTGCAGCCCATCATGTTCTCCACTAGGACGGGGCCCCTATCACCAGCGTGTGTGGTGCAGCCCATCGTGTTCTCCACTAGGACGGTGCCCCAATCACCAGTGTGTGTGGTGCAGGCCATTGTGTACTCCACTAGGAGGGTGCCCCTATCACCAGCGTGTGTGGTGCAGCCCATCGTGTTCTCCACTAGGACGGTGCCCCTATCACCAGCGTGTGTGGTGCAGCCCATCGTGTTCTCCACTAGGACGGTGCCCCTATCACCAGCGTGTGTGGTGCAGCCCATCGTGTACTCCACTAGGAGGGTGCCCCTATCACCAGCGTGTGTGGTGCAGCCGATCGTGTTCTCCACTAGGACGGTGCCCCTATCACCAGCGTGTGTGGTGCAGCCCATCGTGTTCTCCACTAGGACGGTGCCCCTATCACCAGCATGTGTGGTGCAGCCCATCATGTTCTTCACTAGGACGGTGCCCCTATCACCAGCGTGTGTGGCACCGACCATCGTGTTCTTCACTAGGACGGTGCCCCTATCACCAACGTGTGTGGTGCAGCCCATCGTGTACTCCACTAGGAGGGTGCCCCTATCACAAGCGTGTGTGGCACTGACCATCGTGTTCTCCACTAGGACGGTGCCCCTATCACCTGCGTGTGTGGTGCAGTCCATCGTGTACTCCACTAGGAGGGTGCCCCTATCACAAGCGTGTGTGGCACCGACCATCGTGTTCTTCACTAGGACGGTGCCCCTATCACCAGCGTGTGTGGTGCAGCCCATCGTGTACTCCACTAGGAGGGTGCCCCTATCACAAACGTGTGTGGCACCGACCATCGTGTTCTTCACTAGGACGGTGCCCCTATCATCAGCGTGTGTGGTGCAGCCCATCGTGTACTCCACTAGGAGGGTGCCCCTATCACAAGCGTGTGTGGCACCGACCATCGTGTTCTTCACTAGGACGGTGCCCCTATCACCAACGTGTGTGGTGCAGCCCATCGTGTTCTTCACTAGGACGGTGCCCCTATCACCAGCGTGTGTGGTGCAGCCCATCGTGTTCTCCACTAGGACGGTGCCCCTATCACCAGCGTGTGTGGTACCGACCATCGTGTTCTTCACTAGGACGGTGCCCCTATCACCAACGTGTGTGGTGCAGCCCATCGTGTTCTTCACTAGGACGGTGCCCCTATCACCAACGTGTGTGGTGCAGCCCATCGTGTTCTTCACTAGGACGGTGCCCCTATCACCAGCGTGTGTGGTGCAGCCCATCGTGTACTCCAGTAGGAGGGTGCCCCTATCACAAGCGTGTGTGGCACCGACCATCGTGTTCTTCACTAGGACGGTGCCCCTATCACCAGCGTGTGTGGTGCAGCCCATCGTGTACTCCACTAGGAGGGTGCCCCTATCACAAGCGTGTGTGGCACCGACCATCGTGTTCTTCACTAGGACGGTGCCCCTATCACCAACGTGTGTGGTGCAGCCCATCGTGTTCTTCACTAGGACGGTGCCCCTATCACCAGCGTGTGTGGTGCAGCCCATCGTGTTCTCCACTAGGACCGTGCCCCTATCACCAGCGTGTGTGGTACCGACCATCGTGTTCTTCAGTAGGACGGTGCCCCTATCACCAGCGTGTGTGGTGCAGCCCATCGTGTTCTTCACTAGGACGGTGCCCCTATCACCAGCGTGTGTGGTGCAGCCCATCGTGTACTTCACTAGGAGGGTGCCCCTATCACAAGCGTGTTTAGCACTGACCATCGTGTTCTCCACTAGGACGGTGCCCCTATCACCAGCGTGTGTGGTGCAGCCCATCATGTTCTCCACTTGGGCTGTATCCCTAGCCCAAGCATATGTGGCACAGCCCATCGAGATCTCTACTAGGACAGTGCCCCTATCACATCCCACCAAGTTCTCCACGTGGGCTGTCCCGATCACAAGCATATCTAGTGCAGCCTATTGTGTTCTCCACGAGGAAGGTGGCCCAATCGCCAGAGTGTGTGACACAGCCCACCGTGTTCTCTACTAGGGTGATGCTCCTATCATACACGTGTTTTCCACTAGGGCAGTGCCCTCTCACAAACGTGTGGCACCCCCTGTCTCCTTCTGCAGTAGAACCGTGCCCCTATCACACGTATGTGTGGGACCTATGCTTTTTCAGTCTTTCCCTTCTTCCCACTGTGTCTAGACCCCGATGCACTGCAGACCGCGACAACATGCGGCGACAAAACCAACCTTTTTAGCTTTTGCACACAAAACCAGTACAGCATGTGCTGCAGACTTCCAGGGTTATACATCCTACACACACACACAACACACACACACTCTCTCTCTCACAGCATAGCGCTGCATTTCGAGCTTCTCTTCCACACATAGTACATTCATAGCAGGTCAAAGTATCTTCAGACAGAGGTATGTGCACAAATCTACTTCAACACACAAAACAAGCACAGACTGTGCAGTAGTCTTGTGTGGTGCTCTCACTATGAAGAATGAATGAAGGAAGGTTTATAATGCAGACTATCGTTCAGGGCCGGACTGGGAACCACAACGGGCCCTGGCAAAGTGCTCGGCCGCCGCTCTCTCCCCCCACTCAGGGGAGGGGCGGGGGGAGGGGTTGGAGGTGCCGCCGAGTTCTTTGCCGGGGCCGGTTTTCGAACAGCCCGGTAACAAAAACGCCCCCAGCGGCCCAAAAACAGCCTCCCACCCGTGCAGCGCTGCTATCGGCTATCGGCATCTTGGCGCTTTAACTGATACTTCCACATATGGTTACTCAATCAGCAGAATAAATCAAGTGTTACACTTTTCCGTAAATTCTAATAATCCTTAATTTTACAAAGGCGTGGTGGAATGGCATTCCAGAGGCATGGCGCTGGAACCTAAAAGAATTCCCACTGGACCAGGATCTTAGGAAGCGCAATACTGCGCACTGGCCGAAACCCCGCGCATTCACAGGATCAGAGCTGGCGGAAGATCCTTCTCTCACATTGCAGCCAAGACCTGGAATGAGCTACCGGCAGACATCAGAAGCGCCCCCCTCCCTGAACACCTTCAGGAAGACCCTCACGACCTAGCTCCTCGGCTAAATAGATCTACGGACCCCCACTTAGCGCCTTGAGACCCTCACGGGTGAGTAGCGCTCTTACGATTCCCTTGATTGATTGACTGATTGAGTTAATGTTGGTCGCAGACTGAGGTCACTTTCAATCTAGAAACCAAGGGCTCCATTAGGATGTCGGACGGATTTCCTCTACCAGGGTAGCGGTGGCCACCGCCACCCTGGCAGAGGCAATCCGCTCAACATCCTTCCCTGCATTCCCCACCGCCATATTACAATGGCGGAGGGGACCGCAGCAATGGGAAACACCGCCCGCCTGTTTTCCGTCCCGGTCGCCTTGCGGCCGGGGCGGAAAAAGGATAACATGGTGGCGGTGTGTATCAGACACCGCCAGCCATATTAGAATAGGCATTTTGGAAAGGCATGCAGTGTTCACCCTGGGGGGCCCCTGTGGGCCCCCAGAGTGACGGCCAAAGGGGGGTGGCACACGGGGGGTACCTGTGGTACCCCCCGCATTTGCATAATCGCAGCGGCAGTCACCGCGCGGTGCCTGCCGCTTCGATTATGCAAATGCGTGCATTTGTTATTAACATTGTGGCGGGCGGTGCAGTGAGCACCGCCCGCCACAATGTTAATTTGAGGAATGCGCCCGCCACTGTGGCGGGCGCATCCTAATGCCAATGTCGGGACCCCCGCCCTTTAGGCTGGCGGTCCCGATTTACGATGGGATGACGGGCGGGCAAAGTCCGCCCGTCATCCTAATGGAGCCCCAAGCGTCTGATTTAGATCTAGGCAGATGTGTTATTCTGACACAATAGGATTTATATTTCCGCAGACGAGCTAGCAGTCACCGTTGTGATGGAGTCTCCTATCTGCCAAAACCTAAATCAGGCCCCAAGTTTCTAACCTTTTCCACCAGGGTTAGTCCTTGACCCAAGCGTACAGGCCTTAGAGTCCAGCACTATGCAGAATTACGGCCCAGCACTACACTTCCTTTTGAGAAGCCGAAACGACGTAGAAAATTGTTGCTTATCCGGTGGAGGACCACTCCAATAGAACCTTTGATCAGATCTTGAGTTTTTGGAATATAGCCTAATTAAGCCATAAAATGAAATGGGTCTCATCTGCCTAAGAGAGCGCCTTGAAACCAAAACCCCTTATGAAGTTGGCAAGGGACCGTCCCTAGATATTAAACAAGACAGGAGAGAGCGATGAACCCTGTGGAACTCCAGAATCAACCGGAAGTGTTTCTGCATGAAAAGGAGCAGTGTGAGGGATCAGTTTCTGCCTGACAGAATAGAAGCGAAGAATTATCAAGCCATTCCCTGCAGTTGACCAGGATTTATTTAGCTACTGCGACAAATGCAGCTGAGACGTCAAGCCAACGGTGGCGAAAGGAATCACCCAAATCCAGGTCTAGTCCTAGGTCATTTAACACCACGACTAGAATTGCCTTGGTGTCTAGAATGGGTCTGAAATCCATCTGGCTCATGAACATATAATAGGGATTATCTTCCAGATGTTTATCCAGGCAGCATCCCAAGAACCTCCCTTCAGCTGGGAGCAGTGAAATCGGATTATAGTTAGATTCAATAAGAGGACCTAAACTGAATGTATTAGAAGGCGCTTAACAACAGATTTCTTCTAACCATTGGGATCTACTCTAGTTGAATAGGAGGAGGTAGAATAAGCTGTGCGGGGCATGACAGCCGAAGCTAAAGATTGTAGAACCCAGGCACAGCAGGGGTCCACGGACGCGCCTGGCGTCAGATAAGTATAGAAGGTCCACGCCGCCTCTGCTGAGAAAAAACTATGGGTTTCTACTGGAGGAGAAAGAATGGAAGAAGTTATTTTAGAATGAGAATTTGGAATCAAGCCAACTTGGGCATGCTGTGTACTATTATGGATCATCTTGTTTTTTAGTGAAAAAAACAGAGGCATTTTACCACTTAACAACTGGGAAGGAGTAATTGCCATTTTTGTGCTCGTGGTGTTGGCGGGTTTAGCTACTACCTGGAATAAGGCTGTAGATTTGTTTAGCTACTTAGAAATGGAATCACCAATGAAGGTTGTCTTTCTGTACATCAGACTGGAGTCCTCTGCATCTGAGTTCTGCCTAAATTGTCCAGCTTGGCTACTTTCAGTTTTTCCTTCTTCAGCCAGGCGTAGAACAATGATTGTTTAACTTATTAAGTGATTCCCTCTTTTGATTGGAGGTAAGTCAAATGTTTGACAAAGACAGACAGTACAGTTCTGATGAAGGGCCTTGCGACAAACAAAAGATCTGTGTTCTCCCAGTGTTTCTACACACGTCATATGTCTGAGTAGAGTTTAGATCGGTCCAAGTGAGAATGAAATGGTGTCATTACTCAAAAGTGTGAAATGCCACCTTGGGATTGGCTAACCACAACAAGTAGGTCATACATGAGTTGTCAGTGGTCTGTCCAGGTGGGTGAGAGAATCTCTTTACTTTTTATCAGTCTAGAAAAAGCTATAATGGGGTGCAGAGTATGGGCTGCAGTATGCGCATGGCCTTTGACCTTCTGAGTCAGAGCAGGCCCAACCATGGCCTCTGCAAAGCTTCTGACTACATTGCTTCCACTCTCGTGGGCCCAGACATTAAAATCCCCTAAGTAAATGGTTCCAGAGACCAAAGGCCCTGACTATGAGTGAGGTGTAGTGGTACTTACCATATGTCTCGGTAAAGAGGGAATTAATTTACCAAATCGTCTGATCACGATTTTAAAACACATGCGCTATTTATCACATGCACTAAATACTGCACATCTGTGATCCGCAAGCACTGTTTATCCTATCTACCTTATGTAAAGTTTACCATATGCGAAAAATAAAGCATGTACCTAATTACAAGTATGTGAGATCTTTGAAAAGTAATGCGAAATACCACCTCAAAATGCCTCCAACCAAAAGAAGGTGGAAACATTTCCTGAAAGTGTAATGAATGAAAGGAAAACTGTAAAATAATATAAAAACTAAGACCAACACAATAATGTAAGAAAACACAGTATGTGCAGGTGTGAGCCGAGGAAAGCGATCACAGGTTGCCGGAAGCAGTTCACACTTCGTGTCGGGAGTGTGGATGCACCATTGAGAGGCTGGGACAGATCCATAGTCAGTTACAATGAACCATGAAACATGAGGATGAAAACCAGGCAACCAATCGATGACCTCGAATGGCACAGCAGTGCAGGAAGAGGGCCAAGAATGGCAGCGTGAGGTTGGAAGACATAAACATGAGTCCGCTTGAGAGCCAAAGGATACACAGACTCGATATGGGCATCGTACAAAACATGTTTTCTTCATTATATACATATACCGTACGGCACACAGCTACCTCCGGAGAGGTGTCTCAGCGCTAGGGGCTGTCGGGAAGATTAAGCAAGCTCGTACCCAGAGTCACAAGGTGCTGGGCTACCCTGCAGCCGGCGCGGGGATCGAACCGTGAGCCCCCGTGTTCCGGAGACATTATGGATACCTCGGGCCCTACACAGGTCCTCACTGCCTTCCTCCCTTTCTAAAAATGTGAGTAGCACTAGAATTCTTTGCAACAGGCACCCCACAGTGGTTAGCAGGACTGGAGTGCGTCACTTTCAGTCACCGGATCGCGTCCAGCGCCAGGACCCCTGGCCCTCGAAGACCCCGACCTACCCGCCTGACGTACTCCGCCGCCACCCTCACCGCACTCAACACCGGCCGACGCCCAGAGTGCCACCAAGCCACTCCACGACGCACCCACGGTCCCTTCAGCTGCCACGCCTGCAAGTTCTCCTGCATCCGGACCTGCCTCGCACCAATACCCGCCAAGTCAAACACCAGCAGCACCCACCTGAAGTGCATCCTGCTCAACACCCGCTCCGTCCACAGACACGCCATCGAACTCTGGAACCTCCTAGACGCCACAGCCTCTGACGTTGCCTTCCTCACGGAGACCTGGATGAACATCTCTTCAGCTCCCGACATCGCCATCGCTATCCCAGGGGGCTACAAGATCGTCCGGAGGGACCGAAACGCCAACCAGATGGGAGGAGGCATCGCCATCGTCCACAGGAGCACCATCCGTCTCACGACCAGCACCGACAACACCCTGACCAGCGCCGAACACCTGCATTTCCAGATCCACACCAACCCGAACACCACCCTCAGAGGCACCCTGATCTACCGACCCCCGGGACCACGCACGCAATTCAGCGAGGACATCGCCGACTTCGTCAGCCCGCATGCCCTCCCCTCCGCTGACTACATCCTCCTGGGAGACCTCAACTTCCATCTGGAGAACAACAACGACCGCAACACCAGCACCCTGCTCGACAACCTCGCCAACCTGGGACTCAAGCAACTGGTGTCCACCCCCACCCACCTCGCCGGACACACACTCGACGCAGTCTTCTCTTCCAGCACAGACATCAACTTCAGCCACGCCACTGAGCTTCAATGGACGGACCACAGCTGCGTCCACTTCACCTTCAAGAGAACGACGACCCACCACCACCAGAAACAGACCGCCCGCAGAAGCTGGAACAAGATCACAGCAGACCAGCTCGCCACCTCCCTGAGCCAGCACCCTCCTGCCAGCTCAGCGAACCCCAGCCAGGCCGCCGACAACCTCACGAAGTGGATCAGCAACTGCGCGGACGAACTCGCCCCACTGAGGACCCCGCCTAGCAGACCCGGCAGCAAGAAGGCCCCATGGTTCACCGACGAACTCAAGAGCTCCAAGAAGAACTGCCGAGCGCTCGAGAAAGTCTGGAGAAGGGAACCGACACCGGACAACAGGACCTCCTTCAAACTTGCCACCCGGAAACACCACCAGCTGATCCACGCCGCCAAGAAAACAGCTTTCAAGGACCGGTTGGACAACAACGCACACAACTGCAAGGAACTCTTCAACATCGTGAAAGAGCTTTCCAACCCCAGCGCAGGAAACAACGACATCATCCCATCGCAAGACCTCTGCAACTCCCTCGCTTCATACTTCCACAACAAGATCGCGGACATACACAACAGCTTCAACAACCAACCAACGCACACCATGACCGAACAACCACCCCCCCCCACCACCACCCTCCACGCCTGGACCCCGATCAGCACCGAAGACACCATCCGCACGATGAACTCCATCCACTCCGGATCACCGACCGACCCCTGCCCTCACCACGTCTTCAACAAGGCCGACGCTGTCATCGCACCCCACCTGCGAGACATCATCAACACATCCTTCGACACCGCCACCTTCCCTGAGAGCTGGAAGCACGCCGAACTCAGCGCTCTACTCAAGAAACCCACAGCGGACCCCACCGAACTCAAGAATTACCGCCCCATCTCGCTCCTCCCGTTTCCAGCCAAAGTCATCGAGAAGACCGTCAACAAGCAGATGGCCGCCTTCCTCGAGACGAACGGATCCCTCGACCCCTCACAGTCCGGCTTCCGAGCCAACCACAGCACCGAGACCGCCCTCATCGCCGCCACCGATGACATCCGAGCCCTGATGGACAATGGAGAAACAGCGGCCCTCATCCTCCTAGACCTCTCCGCGGCATTCGACGCGGTCTGCCACCGCACCCTAGTACGGCGCCTCAGCAACATCGGCATCCAGGACAAGGCGCTGGAATGGATCACCTCCTTCCTCGACGGAAGAACACAGAGAGTCCGCCTACCACCGTACAAGTCAGAGGCCTCCGAAGTCATCTGCGGCGTCCCCCAAGGATCATCTCTGAGCCCCACCCTCTTCAACGTCTACATGAGCCCCCTCGCGGCCATCGTACGCAAACACAACCTCAGCATAATCTCCTACGCCGACGACACCCAGCTGATCCTCTCCCTGACCAACGACCCCGCCGCCGCCAGAGCCAACCTGCACGAAGGGATGAAAGAGGTAGCCGAGTGGATGACGACCAGCCGCCTGAAACTGAACTCAGACAAGACGGAGGTCCTCATCCTGGGCTCCTCACCCTCCGCCTGGGACGACTCCTGGTGGCCTCCCGCCCTGGGCACCGCACCCAAACCGACAGACCATGCACGAAACCTGGGCGTCATCCTGGACTCCTCCCTCTCCATGACCAGGCAAGTCAACAACGTCTCCTCGGCGTGCTTCAACATCCTACGCATGCTACGGAAGATCTTCTGGTGGATCCCCACCGAGACCAGAAAGACCGTCACCCAGGCCCTCGTCACCAGCCGGCTGGACTACGGCAACGCCCTCTACGCCGGCACCACCGCCAAGCTCCAGAAGAGACTCCAGCGGATCCAGAACGCCTCAGCCAGACTCATCCTCGACATCCCACGAACCAGCCACATCTCCGGACATCTGAGAGACCTTCACTGGCTCCCCGTCAACAAAAGAATCACCTTCCGCCTCCTCACCCACGCACACAAAGCCCTACACGACCAAGGCCTGAGCTACCTCAACAGCCGAGACAACTTCTACGCTCCCAAACGCCACCTCCGATCAGCCAACCACGCCCTCGCCGCCGTCCCCCGCATCCGAAGAGCGACTACAGGAGGAAGGTCCTTCTCCTACCTGGCCGCCAAGACCTGGAACTCCCTCCCGACCGACCTGCGCCTGACCCAAGACCACCTCTCCTTCAGGAAGAAGCTGAAGACCTGGCTGTTCGAGCAGTAAGCGATTGATACGTTTCAAAGTCCGTGAGAAGCATACACAGTTCCCTTCAGACACCCACAAGTCAACGCCAGCAAAGCAAACATCTATGTTGGAGCAGGATTTCCTGACATGCTAGGGTCGACTGACTGCACTGACGCACGCCTGGTGGCCTTCCTCAGACAGGAACAAATTTGCTGCAACCGTTATGAAACACAATTAATGTACAAATGCTGTGTGACGTGGGCCGATGTATCTCTAACTGCTGTGTTAGGTGCTCTAGATGAACCCACCAGGGCCGGCTCTAGGCTCATGGTGGCCCTGAGCAGGGAGCGTAGGAGGGGGCCCTGGAAGAGGGGGTCCGGACGGGGCGGAGCCAAGTCTAAATATGGTTATGATTTCTATGCCTATATACAGTGGCGTCACTAGGGTTGGTGTCACCCGGTGCGGGTAACTCATGGTGTCACCCCCTCACTACTTACCGCATGGACCAAGGATACCAGTAAAAACCCTGGGGCTTATTTTATTTACAAGCCCCTTGCGCTGCCGGTGAGCCACTTTTTCCCATATTAAAAGTGACGCACTGGTCGCGCGAGGGGCTTGTAAATAAGCCCCCCCGTTCCACTCACTAGTCATAGCTGCCACCAGCTAGCTGACTGTCTCCCTTAGACTGGTGAGAGGGCACTGTACCAATACCCCAGCGCCGCGGGCTTCAAAAACAACAAGGAGCACGTCCAGTGAGATCCAAGATAGGAAGCCTTTCGTCCTTACAAAAAATCTGCTCTGCCTTCCCCCCCCCCAAAAAAGACCTAATCCAGTTGGCTTTGAAATGTTATGTGGTTTGGCGAAGGAACTATGCCAGCAGCGGTGTTCTAACAAGGCGCCATTTTCTTGTTGTTTTTAAGCAATCTATGGTTTGTGCACTCATTGTTATACTTGCCATAAGCCCTAGCTTTCCGCTCAAATCATTCTTTTAATTGTTGTTGGCCCTTGAAAAAAAGCCTTCCTGTTTGGAAAAAAAAAGCGAAAATGATGGCACGAGCGCTGCTTGGAACAGTAGTGAAACATGAGGAGAAAATTACAAGTGAACAAATTACCATAGCAAACGTTAAGTTACAATTGGCAAAAGTGACAATTGTGAACAAACACAATACATGAGGTTGCACACGGAGCTTTACAGGAGGAAAAAGTGACATGTGTGCAGGTAACACAAGTCCTTAAAAGATGACTGAAGGCAGGTTTTGAATTTTCCAATCCCTGAATGTAAGAGCTTCACATCCACTGTCTGAATGCTAGATGAATTATCTACACGAGTAATTAAACTAATAATAGTGTTCTTTTGTGACTGCTGCTTTTAAACTGTATACCTCGATTTAAATAGATCTTTCTGTGAGGCTGTGAGAGGGATCGATATTTTATGAAAGTACATCTGAGAAGTGTTTGTCTTGGTGCTGATGGGGCCGGCAAGTGAAACTGAGTCAGTGAAAACAACAATGCTCACACATTGCCCGGGGGCCGCCAAATCCTGCCAGGGGGCCGCCAGTGATCCTTCTGATCTGATCCTCGTCGTGGCGGCCCCTGGGGTTTGGCGGCCCTGTGCAGGTGCACAGTTTGCACGTGCCTTGGGCCTGCCCTGAACCCACAATGCCATGGTCCTGTGAAGGAGTAACATTAGTCACACTGTGGTGACACATCACCCTCAATGTTCTGAACAGACAAGTTAACCCTTCACCACCAAGATTATAATGCATTATGGTTGTTGTAGTCCAATTTCATTATTTTCCACGTGCAGTGCACCGTCCTCCTCTCTTAGGTGTCTTTTGGATGCCAGATGCAAAAAACTGCACTACCAAATCCTAGCGCTGCTCTGACAGCATGAGGCATGAGAGCAGCGCCAGGATTGGATAGAACAGGAACTCTCAGCTCTCCTAAGAGCACTGAAGCCTGCTCTTTCCCCAGCCCAGCTGTCTAAGACAGCTATGTTATAGAAGTTTAAATGCGCATGTTTGCCCGTACGTCACTAGACAGCCGGCCAAAGAGACGTGTATTTTAAAGCGCACAGCTCCCTGCTGCTACCACTTGCAGCACTGGCCCCGCCCCGACCTGACACTTAGGAACATTTTAGCAAGAACTTGCGATATTAATCGTAAAACGTGCTTAGCGCGTTTATTTTTATCGCTGGATATTTTAGTGGGAGAACATGCTATTAGCAACGTTTATCTCCACTGTGATAAATTACCCAGCGATAGCGGCGAAATGTCGGAATATTGGTTGAAATCCAGCGATATTCACGCATTAATGCCATGGTGGACTTAGCCTGAAAATCCTCCTCCTATTGAGGAATGCAGATGTCAAATACTAGTGATAATCGCGCTTAGCACAACTTTTTTTATCGCTTCGCCTGCGTTGCTAATAAGGGGAAGTAGTGTTAGCGACTATTTTCAGTCGCTTCTAGTTTGGAACGCCCACTGTGCATGTCATTAGCGATAATCATTGCTGGCATGCAAGGCGATGGGAAAACCGCCCGCTATCGCCAGAAAGGTGTTGCTAACGCCTGTTAGTGACAGCTTGCTGATAGGGCGACAAAAAAATTGCTGCTTTAACTGCAAAAAGTACAGCTAAAGCGGCAATAAAGCCCTTGCTAATATGCCCCTTAGTTCGGGATGGGTTGCTGAAAAATAAAATGTTAATAAATTACCTTTATTACTATTTTATTTTTCCGCTCTGGGGCTTGTGCGGGGACTGTCATTCGCTCAAATGGAGTAGCCGCCCAATTTAAAATGCATATTGTAACTGTGCAATCTACTCCAATACAAAAACAACCCTGCATACCGAAACAAGTAGCCGCCATTCTAAGAGGAAAAATTTCTAAGTCAGGAAAAGTTGACGAAAGAGAATTTAGCGTTTGCTTTTGTAATTTCTTCACTTGTAATGTTCTCATGCATCAGTTCTGTTCCTATTGTGAAGCGCTCTGACACCTTCGGGTAAAGTCCGCGCTATATAAAAACGCATAAATAAATAAAAATAAATAAACACCCACCAAGGTAAAATCGGTTCCGACAAGGACAGGGGCGTCAGCTCTCTAGAGCACCTGCAGTTTGTTGATGAGACTCCCCCTAACCCCACGGCACCCATTGGATGCAGGAGATGCAGCGCGTCACCCCTGAACCCTCGGGCTCCCCAGACCCCTGTCTGATGCATCAGCTGACGGGTAAAGTCATTACACGGCTTCGAGCATCCTGTCTCGTGCAGACCCAGAACATGTCACCGCTTAACCTTCATTAAAGTCCTTGTGAATCAATATTTCTGTCTCACAGACAGGCCTCTAAAGAGCGTAACAATTAAACTGCTGTTTCATGTTCTGTGTCTCTAAACACAACTACAGCTCAGCTTGGAAAACAGTGCCCGGCCTTCATATGCACACAAATAGCCCGACATACGTGCAGAACAGGACAAATAGACGCTAATATTAACAAGTAGAACTGGGAATTTGGAGGAGAGGCGTGAACCGGAAGTGACTGCTCGTAGGTCGATAGTTCAATGTCGCCTTGGGGTTGTATGCAGGGGTGTAACAGTCTGGGCCCACACTTTACCAGGCCCCCATCAGCCTCAGGGTAATAATTATATGTTACGTGGAGGCTCAGAGGTCACGACCACGACACATTCTGCAGGGAGCGCCATTATTTTTCACTGGCAGGAGGGAGAGATGAGCCAGGGGTGTGTGCCCAGTGATGACGAGGCTTGGAGTTATCCCAGCAGACCCCAGGGTCTGAGAGAAGACAGCAGACCTCCTGCCCACGCGCCATTGGCTCTCAGGGTAGCCTATTCACTAGTTACTGGAGCCAGCTGGGATCGCAACCCTGTGAGGACAGCTTTGGTTGGAGTAGAGAGATCGTAGGTTCTCCCATGAAAAGTGTCAGTTCTTCATCCTGTATTCCTGTTTTTCCTGGGCCCATCTTGTGGCTGTGTGTTGCAGCACAATGTCACAGTTTTTTTGTTGTTGTTAACACTCCGAGGGTTTGTACTGGATGCTCTACTGCTTCTCCTGCTCTTTACTCCCTACTTTCCCTTGGAGGCTCAGGTTTTTAGCGCCGGGACACCCCTCCGGGGGTAGCTGCGCGCTCTATAAACTACATAAAATAAATAAATAAAATAAAAAATGCCACGCCCCCACGGGCTGTAAACTTTCTTAAACTACATTTCAAACAGTCTTCTAATTATCTTGTTAAGGATATGTAAAATGGGCGTGGCTTGCGCGTCGCCTAAGATGGCGGCGTAGAGACGAGGCTCCGGGACCGACCTCCGCTGTTATCGATTTTTTAGTGCCACTAATGGTGGACTTCAGCTACGCAACATCACTTTAGGTGTTTAACCCCATCCGTGCGGGGCTGTTTACCCCGCTGTGCTGGGGGCGGGGGGGCACGTACAGCGCGCCCATGCTCATGACGAGGTCAGCTCGTCATGAGCTACGGCGCTCCGGTGCTCATGACGAGCTGAGCTCTTCATGGACACACCTGTTCCAATGGAACGCTCAGCACAGCAGGGGAATCAGTCCAGCATGCGAGCGTTCCACGGAACGGGCGAGGTCATGACGAGCTCAGCTCGTCATGAGCACCGGAGCGCCGTAGCTCATGATGAGCTGACCTCGTCATGAGCACTCAAAGAGTTAAAGATGAGGTGAGCCCAGCACCCTCAATTTTCCATCTCTTGGCTGCTTTTTGACTCTGAAATTCAGCACGACTCGGATCTCCCGATCCCGGCTGCCATTTTTCTTTTTTTTCGCGCAATTTTCGTCTGAGGCGCGATGATGTCTTCTTTATTTACCTGTCCTGCATCATTATGCGGATGAATTTTCCTGCAATTTCTTTCTACATTGGGCACTATATTATGTCTTTTACTGCTCCTTGGAACTTTCACATTTTTTCTCTTTAAATATGCTGTCTCAACCGGGCTTGCCGCCATTTTGACTGTTTTATCTTCATGCTTCACGATCCTTCCCCTTTTGACCAACTGCACATATATGGAATGTCTTTTTGTGGATTGCACAACTGATAATCAGTGCTTTTTGTTCCTACATGGGGAAACTCCGTAACTTAATCTCCCTACCAATACCAAGTTACCTGCTTGCTCGGATTCTGACTCTACATTACAAGATATGGAAGATACCTCTATGTCGAAAACTTGAATAGCTTCCTGGGCCACCTTCTAAGCCTCATAATGGTAGTAAACTTCCAACAACCTCAGCGTCAACTAAACGTCTAAAGAAAGACCCTCTTTCACCGGGTACTGCTTTATCCTCTTCCTCTATGGATCTCATTTTGAAGGAGATACGAGCTCCCAAGCCGTTCATGGAAATGACCACTAAAACCTTACAGACTATGCATGATAAATGGTCATCCCTAGACTCTCGTATTCTGATTATAGAGCAATCAACGGAGTCTCTTCAAGCATCCAGTTCTCGTATCTCATCCATGGAGGCTGACATACTTCAACTTAAAAGGCAGGCGGAAGATTTGTAAAATAGAAATTGCAGAAACAACCTACAGCTTTATGGTCTTCCCGAACTTTCGGAGGAGTCAAACCCTACTGCTTTTTTCCAATCCTTTCTTCCAAAAGTTCTGGATTCACCTGCTTTGTCTTCCATTAACATTCAAAGAGCACATCGTCTTGGTCCCAAGATTTTCACCAAACCTCGAGGTGTCATTATGTTGTTTTTACAATACACAGATCTTCTACAAGTTCTTTCAGCCGCCAAAGCCAAAAAGAAAATTATGTGGGAAGGTCATTGTCTTTTCCTGTCACAAGATGTAACTAAATCCACAGCTGACCGTCAGAAGAAATGCGTCCACAATTGCGAACTCTCAATGCCAGATATGGTCTGCTTCATCCTTGTCTTTTCAGAGCTACTTACAAGGACAAGACCGCCACGTTTGAAGATCCTGTAGCTCTACAAGAATTACTTCATCACCATGGAGCGGATGTTATGGACACTTCCAGAAATGTTTAATTAGACCCTATAACAGTTTGGTCTTGTCTTCTCTGTTCATGTTTTGTTGGTTGTGTTCTGACTGTATTTATATTTTACCCATTATATTTATCCCTTGTTTAGTAATGTCCTGATTCCATATTTCCTCTTTTTGTATTATATTTTTCCTTTTTCTTTCTTTTTTACAGATGTCTCGTTTCTCTTACCTCTCCCGGTGTGTCACATTGTTCTTGTGATTTTTTGGAGTTTTTTATGGCGGAGGTCTGGTGTTTGCTCTCGTTGTTGTCGTCGTCGTCTTTTGACGCCGTCACCCTCGTTTCTTGTTTGCTCTCGTAAGTATGTTTTTCAGTCGTCTGTTTTGGTCCTGTACTGTCTTCTTGTTCTTTATCTCTTTCTCTTCTTTATTCATTTAATCAATATTTCTTCTTCCTTCTCTTTTTCACTTTCACCTTTGATTTTATTCTGCCTCTTTTTCCTTTTCCTTTCCTTCTCTCACTTTACCCCTCGGCTCCTTTTTCTTTATTCTTGCATTTTTCTCTACAATTTATCTTTTTTGTACTAGTAAGCATACTGCTGTTTATATTTTTTCTTTGACTCACCTTTCAGGTTACTACTTGGAATGTTAAAGGTTTAAATAACCCAATTAAAAGGCAACAGGTGTTATCTCATCTTGCCAGACTTAAAACTGATGTTGCCCTCCTTCAAGAATCCCATCTCTCAGAGACAGAAGCTTTGAAACTCAAACGTTGTTGGGTGGGACATGTATTTATTTCTCCTGCTGCCGGTAAGAAAAATGGAGTTGTGATTTTGTTCCATAAAAAGTTAAATGTTTCTACAGTCTCTCATGAATGCGATGCTGATGGTCGTTGGGTAATTGTTAAATTACTTGTAGATAAGATTCCTCTTGTTATATTCAATGTTTATGCTCCCACTGGTGTTGACAAAAACTTTTGGCCTTCCATTTCTGATAAGTTGGTTACACTTAATGATGAATATATTATTTTAGGTGGTGACTGCAACCAAATTTATGATCCTATCCTTGACAGACACTCCACAGTTAAATTCTCACCATCTAGAATGTACTCCCAATTCACCACTTCTATCCATCATAATGCGCTAGTAGATAGCTGGAGATTATGTCATCCTGACCTTCGAGAATACAGTTTCTACTCTCCTTCCCATCACTCACAATCCTGCATTGACTATATTTTTCTTAGCAAATCTTTAGCTCAGCATGCTATCCACTCTGACATTGGCTCCATTTTAATTTCAGATCATGCTCCTGTTCTTATTGATATTGATCTCATTCCCTTTTACCCTCACTCCGGCAGATGGAGATTCAATAATTCTTTACTCCTTGACCCCATGTTTTGTACAAAATTTACTGCTTTTGCCACTGAATTTTTTCTGATTAATCATACTCCCGATACCTCCTATGTTATGGTGTGGGATACCTTCAAAGCAGCTTCTAGAGGTTTTATCATCAATTTTGTTTCACAGAAGAAGAAGCTTATGGATGCTAAATCTACTCAACTTCTTACTAAAATCAAACAACTCGAACACGCTTACCATTCCTCTAATACTGAATACTCTCTCAATGATCTCATTGAAGCCAAATTTTCATTCATTAAACTAACCACAGACGCTGCCTCCAATTTTTTATTAAAATGTAATTCTCGTTATTATGGAAGTCAGACTAAAATGGGGAAATTACTCGCCAATTATGTGAAAATACGGAAAGAACGAAAGAAAATTGAATCCATTAAGAATTCTTCTGGTGCCTCTTTATTCAAAGACAAGGATATTCTAAATGAGTTTGTCAATTTTTACAAAACACTTTACACTCCAGAAACCATCCCTACTGCAGCTGACCTTCTTTCCTATTTTCAATCTGTTCCATGTAGATTTTGAGGCTCTGGAATTTGATATCTCACTTGCAGAAATCTCTCATGCCGTCTCGACGTTACGTCGTGGGAAAGCCCCAGGTCCTGACGGATTCACTATTGAATTTTACAGCCATTTCGCCTCCCTTCTTTTACCAAAGCATTTACTTTTATTTCAATCTTTTCTAGACACGGGTTTGTCGAGTGGCATGTTTCAACAAGCCTTGATATGTTTAATTCCTAAGGATGATAAGGATCACTCTTTATGCAAGAACTACCACCCCCATTTCCTTGGTCCATACAGATTACAAGATTCTGGCCAAGATTTTGGCTCTTAGAATAGATCCTCTTTTACCTAATTTAATTGGTCCTGAACAATCGGGTTTTGTTAAGGGCCGTCTCTCTTCCGACAACTCACGTGTCTTTTTCGACATTCTTAGTAAGGCATCCTCTCTAAACCTTCCTCTGGCTGCTATTTCTCTAGATGCTGAGAAAGCTTTTGACAGGATTAGTTGGATTTCATGTTGCAGGCTCTTAAATGGGCAGGTTTTCCACCCAAATTAATTTCTATTATCTCCTTACTCTATTCTGGCCCTCAAGCGTCAATTTTTGTTAACGGTATGGTTTCATACTATTTAGCTTTCCAAAGAGGTGTTCGACAACGCTGTCCACTGTCTCCTCTATTATTTGTTCTAGCTCTGGAACCATTTCTTACCAAGTTTCGACAGGATGATACCATTTCTGGTTTTCATTATGGTTCCTAGCAAGTTAAACTTTCGGTTTATGCCGATGACATTCTTTTCTATTGTTTGGACCCGCTTTCTTCTCTTCCTTCCTTATTTCAACAGTTCTCTTCCTTTTCCGATATGGCTGGTTACCGTCTTAATGCCGACAAATGTGAAATTCTGCCTCTAAACCCTCTCTGCCAAAAACCCCTCTTTGAATATTCTGGTTTTTCGTGGCAACCATCCAAGATCAGACATTTAGGCGTTTGGTTTGCTCCCCTCTTGTCTAACACTCTTAAAATTAATTTTGATTGTTTATCTAAGAAATTGAATGCTGCCATTACCCGTTGGAACCCTCTCTTTTTATCTGGTGGGGACGTCTCAGCTCAATAAAAATGATGTTATCGCCTCTTATACTGTACACCATTTCCATGATTCCTATTCATATCCCTGTTAGAAATGGGATTTCTGGTTGGCTGAGGCTTGCACCAAAGTCAGGCAGAAACCACCACTCTAGTTAGGGCAAGGAAGTGACACTCCAAAGAGAACCCCTGCTCACCCCCTTAGCAACGTGACACGAGCAGCAAGGCTGACCCTGGAGGCAATGTAAGTCAAGTTTTTGCGCACGCACCCACCAGCAACAATATCCCAGGCCCCCACAAAAGGAACGCCACACAAGGTTATATCAAAAATAGCCTTTGTATTATACCAAACACATTAGATAATAAACACACACTTTACAATGTGCCAGAGGCACGGGCAGAATTTACAGGGGATTATGTACATGGGACAGGGCCACTTGGACCACTGTCAGGAATAAGCACTTTTAGAGCATGTTGTATTTGTAGCACCAAATAGCAAATGTAGAACACAACCAGTAACCACTGGTAAATGGTAAGTACCGCCTTCGCAACCCTAACCACCTTAGGAAAGACCAGCAGCTTCACACATGATGTATAAAAACATATTCAGAGGTGTCAGAACACAGGGTGCGCAAAACATACTACACACAGTACATTTCCTTACACCCAAAGCATTAGCGCATGAATCATAATAGCCATAAATCTCATTGAGCGCAGAAATCACATTTAGCGCCAATACCTTAACGTAACAGCTGCCCACTACTTGCCGGGCAGCTGGGGACAATAGCAAGGGGCCTAAACGCTACAGCTGGCACTAAGTGCTGCGCAGCTGGGGAAGGCCAAGGTAGGGATGAAGTAGTGGAACTCACTCCTGAGTCCAAAGTACATGTCCCTAGAAAGAAAGGTCCTAAATGGCGCAGCTGCCCACTAATTGCTGGGCAGCTGTGAAGCAAATCTGTGACAGGGCCCTCACTGGCCCTAGGACAAGGACTGCGCAAAAGGGTTGGAGCTCTCGGGCTCTGGAACAAATTCTGCGCACTTTAGAGCCTTCTAGGCTCTAGGAACAAATAATACGCCAAATGTTGGAGCCCTCTAGGCTCCGAAACCCGCTATGTTCACTGGAGCCCTCTAGCTCCAAAAATAATAATCTAGCCCGATGAAGCCCTCTGGCTCTGGTCATCGTTGGAGCCCCGGGGCTCAGCACGGGCTCCTTTATTTTATTTATTTATTTTATTTTTTCAATTTGTAGGGCGCAACAGCTACCCAAAAAGGGTTTCCCGGCGCCTAGACACAGCTAGTTTGAGGGCAGAAAAAGGGGGAATTGCTGATGAGTGTTATTGTTCAAACAGCCAGGTCTTAACAAGCTTTCTGAACCTGAAGTAATTTTCTTCCTTCCGGATGCAGGGGGGGAGCGTGTTCCAAAGGGAGGGTCCCAGATGGGCAAAGGATCTGCCACCTGTTCTCGCCCGTTTGAATCTTGGCACGCAGAAACAGGCTGCCGTCTGCGACCGAAGGTTTCTCTTGGGAGTATAGAGATAGGCGAGGGTTTGAAGATATTTGGGCGCTGTACCTGTTTTAATTCTGAACATATAGTTCAGGGCTTTAAAGCGGATTCTGTTTTCGATCCTGAGCCAATGAAGCTTCCGGCGATGGTTTGAGACTCCGGAGTTCTTGGGAATATTGCAGAGTAGCCGAACCGCTCCGTTTTGCACCACCTGCAGTCGGCCGATTACAGATTTGTTTGCGCCCAAGTATAGAATGTTGCCGTAGTCAAGCCTTGATGTAATGAGGGCATTGACTATGGTCTTTTGCGTTGACACAGGCAGCATCCAGAGGATCTTCCTCAACCATTTAACTATGGTAAGGCATAGGCCGGTTACCTTACTGGCCTGTTTGTTCATGGACAAGGAATTATCCAGAATAAAGCCCAAGTTTCGAGCGTGGGTCACCGGGGTAGGAAAGGCGCCCATCTGGTCAGGCCAGTGTACTGGATTCCAGAGATCATGATCTTTTCCCAGAACCAGTATTTCCGTCTTGTCGCCGTTTAGTTTTAACTGGTTTTTTGTCATCCAGTTCAGGATTTTTAAGAGTCCTTCTTTGAGTAATGAAGGGGAGTGAGGACAAGATTTGGATAGGGAAAAGATGATTTGGGAGTCGTCGGCGTAGTTCATAAGAGTAAGACCCGATTGTTCAACAAGGTCGGCCAGGGGTTTTGAGATATATATTGAAGAACAGTGGGCTTAGAATGGACCCCTGGGGCACTCCGTGCGATGCAGGCAGGGTGTCCGAAACGGCTAGTGAAGATGCGATCTGGAAAGTTCGGCTTGTCAGGAAGGACCGGATCCAATCCAGTGCCTTCCCTCGTACACCATTTTTATGCAACTCTTTAATGAGTGTTTCGTGGGAGATAGTGTCGAACGCCGCGCTCAGGTCCAATAGCACGAGCGCGACCGTCTGACCTTGGTCAAGTAGCTTTCTGATGTGTTCAGTGACTCCAAGCAGGGCGGTTTCTGTAGAGAAGCCCGCCCTGAAACCAGATTACGATAGATGTAGTAAAGAATTTTCTTCTGCGAAAGTGGCTAAGGCAGAATGTACGTGTCTCTCCAGACATTTGGAAAATGCCGGGAGCAGAGATATGGGTCTGTAATTGGCCAGTATTTCCGGGTTGGCAGTTGGCTTTTTCAGAAGGGGCGTAACCATGGCATGTTTCCATAAGGCTGGAACAGTGGCAAGATCAAGGGATGAGTTCAGAAGATTTGCAATGATCTCCAATGAATGTTCATCCAGTTTTTTAATGATTTTGATAGGAATGGGGTCCCTGGGGGAGCCGGATTTGATGGTTTTAAGAATAACTTTCTGTGTGTCTACTGAAAGAGCAGGCCAGGATTCCAGTAAATTTTCACCAAGGAGAGTAGGTGTTGAGTCAGAGGGAGAGGATGGTTCTGTATTTTCTGCCTTGATATCTAAGACAACTTTTTCAATTTCCTCAGGCCCTTTAAATCGATATTGTGCCCCGGGAGCCATCTAGGCTCGGGAAACTACTGGGGCTCCCTAATGCCAGCACTGCCCCCTTCAGTGGAGCCTCCGGGGCTCTAAAACCATGGGGCCGAACGTTGGAGCGGCCCACTGACAGGCGGGGCCGCTCTGACTGGGCACCTTGCTCCGGTGCCCCAAACGAGAACCTGCTTCCTCGGAGAGCTGGAGCGCACTGCAGCTTGGTCCCCCGCCCAGCCCGGTGGGCGGGGGACCAAGCTGCAGTGTGCTCCCACTCTCCGAGGGAGCAGATTCTCGTTTGGGGCACTGGAGCAAGGTGCCCAGTCAGAGCGGGCTGGTTGCTGGGGATCGGGCTCCTCTCTGCGGCAGTCTCATCTCGTCAAGGCACAAGGGGGGGTGGGACTTCACGTCCGGGGTATCTCCGGTCTCCCTCTACGCACGGGAGACCGGAAAAGGCGGGACAAAGGCTTCTCCTCCACGCTGGCGTCCCCGGAGCTCTCCACAGCTCACGGGAGCCCCGGGCCACGGGAGGATTTTTCGTCCCTTCTCTGGGCTCGAGGAGGTGGGGTGGGCTCCCGACCACCTCTCTCGTGGCATCACTTCCGGCTGCACTCAAGACTTCCGTCCTGCGGCCCCCGCCCACAGTCAGGCAGGCCACGGGCGGCTGCGGCTATTTTCGGGGAGGAATTTGAGCTGTAGGCTCCCTCGCAGTGGAAAATAAACATAGAAGCGGGGTGGGCACCTGCTAAGGCCCTGATAAGCGGGGTGGCACCCGTGTTAAGAATAAAATGAACATGATGCACTCGGGGCATCCCAAGGGCAGGAGCGCTTCCCTCCTCGAGAAAACAACAGCACTCTGCCCAAAAATGAAAGATAAAGTGCTCTCAAGGCGCAGGGGGCACAGACATCACCAGGCCCCTAGGGGATGACCCCCTGAAGCAACCAGGGCCCCAGCAACAAGGTCCTCCTAGGTGCAGAGGGCAGGAGGGTCAAAAAGAAGTCCTCCAGCACCCGGGCAAGGCAGAGGGGTCCCAGCACAAAGTCCATCAGCAATCCAGGGGCTGGGCAGGGCCCAGGGAGGCAAGCCTACCCCTGGGCCTCAGCAGCAGCACGCCCCTGGAAGATTCTAGTCAGGAAACAAGAACATTTTACAGGAGGTCACAGCCTCTTTTATATACAAAATCCCTTTGTCTCTAGGGTGCAGGGTGGGGGAAAACCAGACGCAGCTGGTTCTGGAGCACTTTGTTTTGCTCAGCCCCTCTTCCTATTCACAGGCTAGGCTCGGGTTATCAGTCGCACCACAGGGGGCGGAGCCAGCATTGTGTGGGGAAGGTCCAGCCCTATTCAGGTCCCAGGTGCACTCCTCCCTGCCATCAAAATATAGATCTCCCATTTATCACCGGGGCAGACCCATCCTGACTCCTCAAGCCTGGCACACCAGCCAACTCCAGCCAATCACAAGCCAGACAGTCACTTCACAGACAGGCCCACTTCTAGAAGTGGCACTTCCACACTAGACACATAAACGCCGCACACATCATCGCGCAGCATTCAATCTCACAAGTTCGCACATACCAAACTCAACCTTGCACTCCCCACGTATCAGGAACTAACATGGACACATACATTTCCCATGCCTGCCTATGGGAGGGCAGACCAATCTCACACACGCACTCAGAGAGCGCAAGCACTTTATACTGCGCCACAGTGCTAAAGTGCGCAAAGACCAGAAATCACTGTAATTATGTAACACTAAAAGGCAAAAAGTTCAGGGGTGAACCTGCCAGAAAGGACAAGTCCAACAATCCCTGATTATTGTTTTAAGATCGTTTCTACTTTACTGAAATTGTTATGGAACAGTAAATGCTCTCGTATTGCTCTTGCTTCCTTGAGGAAGGACAAAGCTAACGCTGGATTGCGTTTCCCTTGATTTTAAAGCTTATCATTGTGCATTTTCCCTGAAAGTTGGCTCTCATCTGATCTCCCTTTTTATCCTCCTCTTTGGCTAAAAATAGAATCCTCATTTATTTCTCCCTTTGATTTCCATGAAATTCTATCTTTTACTTCTATTTTGACTTGTTTCCGCAATCCTATTATCTCTCACTCTCGTAAGCTCCTTCTCCCTTTTTTGTCCTCTTCTTACCCCTCTCTCTCTTCGACACATGTACAGCCTATTTGGTATAATAAACAACTCAAACTCCGTAATCGCTCTATTTTCTGGAAGACTTGGCATTCCCAGGGCTTGCGATGGATTTCTCAACTCCTCTCTCACAATCAACCTCTATCCTTTTCAGAGCTCCAATCTCAATTCTCTTTACCTCCCAGTTCTCGTTCACAATATAATTTGCTCTACTCAATTCTTATTCAATACCTTCAGTCTCTTCCAAATACTAATGATATCCCTACTATTTATCAATCTATATCCTCTGCATTAGATCCCTCTTCCCCCGCATCATTTCTTTATAAATCTTTTCAACTGTCACTAGACAGATCCAAGACTAAGACTGAATTAGCTTGGGAAAAGGACCTTTCACAGGATTGGTCGGTTCCCTTTTGGGATACGATTTAGTCTAAACTTCATAAAACCTCTAGAGCTGCCAATACCACCCAAACCCTTTATTTCCTTTATAATCGGACTTTGTTTACCCCATTAGTTTTATCGACTTTTTCATCAGACACTCCCTCTACTTGTTGGTCTTGCTCTTGTCCCTCTGCAGATTTGAAACATATGTTATTTGATTGTCCTTCCATATTCCAGTTTTGGAAACTGGTTTGGTTCTAAATCCAGAAGATTTTTCTGTTTCACATCCCCTTTTCCATTACTCACATTTTTCTAGGTTCTCTCTCTCCTATTTCCCCCCACACTACATACTCATTGATCTCTTGATAGCTTTTGCTTTTCACCTTATTACCTCTAATTGGAAACAGGCTAATAACGTTACATTTCGCTCTTGGTGGAATGTGGTTTGTTTTCATCATCGACTTGAAACTAATTATGTTCCCCCCATTTCCCTGGCAATTAAAAGAGATCTCCTTTGGCTTCCTTTGGTAAATTATTTTCCCTCATTTGCCTCCTCGGTCACCACCCCCCATACTAGATCTGTTGAAGTGCGTAAATCACCTTGATTCTCCCATTGCCTTTTATCAATTTCACTCATTGATTGTTCTTTATTGTTGTTTTGAACATATTGCATAATTTTTGCAGTTTTTTCAATATTGTTATGCTTGCATTGTTTTCTTTATATACACAATTTTGATTGCATTTCTCATTTATTCTTATATGCTTTGTAATTCCTTAATTTTATTTTTATTGTATAACCTATTGGCTTCATTATCTTACCTGTTTCTTCATTTCCTGTTCTGTTCCTTTGTTCTTTAATAAACACAAACTTTAAAAAAAAGGATATGTACAATGCCTTGAATATGCAAAGGTAATTTATATTAATTATTCATATTGAACGTATAACATCGCGTCGTGGGTTAAGGGTTTGCTGAGACTACAATGGGTCCAGACCTGTTCTCAGTCCCAATTTTCTTTCTTACGGTTCAAGGAGTTCTTTGCCTGAACTTTGCTTTACAACCTAATTTTTTAGTTTCTACATCCACATATACCATACATAAAATGCAACCCTTGCTAGACCAGCTCTCCGGAGGGGAGGGGGAAGTGACTCACCCTCTTGTTTCAAGCAGGGCTCTTTTCCCCCTGTATCTCCTGTGTCTTGTGATGCCGCTAGCTAGGATACTGAAACAGAAAATCTACTCCATGTGATATAATTAAGATTCATCATTGTTGGCTGTCAAGTAAGATGCTGTGTGCACTACAAATAAAGTATAGTGTGTGTACTATAAATATTTCGTCTGGCTGGCTTCATGCTGCTTGCAGTAGAAACAGAGGTATGATGTACTATTGGCCACCAGGTCAGGGCCTACTCGGATGAGGGGGCGCTGTGCACAGCTCGATGAGAGGGTGCTGTTCACCCTGCACAGCTCGATGAGGGGGCGCTGTGCACAGCTCGATGAGGGGGTGCTGTTCACCCTGCACAGCTCGATGAGGGGGCGCTGTGCACAGCTCGATGAGGGGGTGCTGTTCACCCTGCACAGCTCCAATCCTGTCAATTAGCAGGAGAGACACACAGATACTATGGCAAAAGAATGAATTAACTAGCAACAGACTGCTCTGAAAGCTCACACCAAACTAAAAAAACAATTTATCAACCAGGAGGCGCCCTGCAGACATCAACCAGGAGGCGCACTGAAGACATGAACTAGGAGATGCACATCAGACATCAACCAGGAGGCGCACTGCAGACGAATGTTGTAATCTAGTAAGTGATTATGCATCCTCTCTGATGTTGCCCTTTGCCTTGCTGCTCAGTCTATGTGATGCATCAGAATGTTGAGAGTGTTTGAGTGGAAGAAGGAATCAGTTGTTGTGGAAGGGCTGAGCAGCAAGGAGGCTGCTCCTGGTGGGGCATTGTATGAAGCATAGTATGAGGCATAACTTGGATCCTATCTGAAGAATAAAGCTGTGATCCTAATATGCATTACTGGACTACATATCATTCATTTAATTGTAACAACTCACAGCAACATCAAACAGAAGGCACTCTGCAGGCATTAACTAGGAGGTGTATTGCAAACAGGAACCAGGAGACGCACTGCAGACATCAAAAAGGAAATGCACAGCAGACATCAAGTAGGAGGCCCACTGCAGACAACAACCAGGAGGCGCACTGCAGACATCAAGCAGGAGGCGCACTACAGACAAAAACCAGGAGGCGCACTGCATACATCAAGCATGAGGCCCACTGCATTCACTAACTAGGAGACGCAATGCAGACAACAACCAGGAGGCGCACTGCAGACATCAAGCATGAGGCCCACTGCATTCACTAACTAGGAGACCCAATGCAGACAACAACCAGGAGGCACACTGCAGACATCAACCAGGAGACTCTCTGGAGACATCAACCAGGAGGCACACTGCAGACATGAACCAGGAGGCACACTGCAGACATCAACTAGGAGATGCACTGCAGATGTCAACCAGATGATGCACTGCAGACATCGACCAGAAGGAGCACTGCAGACATCTACATGGAGGTATACTGCAGACATCAAGCAGGAGTCACACTACTTGTGCGCTGCAGACTTTAACCAGCAGGCACACTGAAATCAAGACATCAAACAGGAGGTGCACTGGAGACATCAGCAAAGAGGTGCACTGTAGACATCAAATAGGAAGCACACTGCAGACATTAACCAGGAGGTGCACTGTAGACATACAGCAGGAGGCAAACTGCAGACATCAAGCAGGAAACGCACAGCAGACAATAACCAGGAGGCGCACTGCAGACATCAACCAGGAGGTGTTAGTGTAGCTAGCTGGTTGTGTTGAAGCATCATGGTGTGAGTCTAGCTAGCTGGTTTGTTGAAGCATCATGGTGTGAGTGTTGCTAGCTGGTTTGTTGAAGCATCATGGTGTGAGTGTTGCTAGCTGGTTGTGTTGAAGCATCATGGTGTGAGTGTTGCTAGCTGGTTGTGTTGAAGCATCATGGTGTGAGTGTTGCTAGCTGGTTGTGTTGAAGCATCATGGTGTGAGTGTTGCTAGCTGGTTGTGTTGAAGTATCCTGGTGTGAGTGTAGCTAGCTGGTTGTGTTGAAGCATCATGGTGTGAGTGTAGCTAACTGGTTGTGTTGAAGCATCATGGTGTGAGTGTAGCTAGCTGGTTGTGTTGAAGCATCATGGTGTGAGTGTTGCTAGCTGGTTGTGTTGAAGCATCATGGTGTGAGTGTTGCTAGCTGGTTGTGTTGAAGCATCATGGTGTGAGTGTTGCTAGCTGGTTGTGTTGAAGTATCCTGGTGTGAGTGTAGCTAGCTGGTTGTGTTGAAGCATCATGGTGTGAGTTTAGCTAGCTGGTTGTGTTGAAGCATCATGGTGTGAGTGTTGCTAGCTGGTTGTGTTGAAGCATCATGGTGTGAGTGTTGCTAGCTGGTTGTGTTGAAGCATCATGGTGTGAGTGTTGCTAGCTGGTTGAGTGTTGCTAGCTGGTTGTGTTGAAGCATCATGGTGTGAGTGTTGCTAGCTGGTTGTGTTGAAGCATCATGGTGTGAGTGTTGCTAGCTGGTTGTGTTGAAGCATCATGGTGTGAGTGTTGCTAGCTGGTTGTGTTGAAGCATCATGGTGTGAGTGTAGCTAGCTGGTTGTGTTGAAGCATCATGGTGTGAGTGTTGCTAGCTGGTTGTGTTGAAGCATCATGGTGTGAGTGTTGCTAGCTGGTTGTGTTGAAGCATCATGGCGTGAGTGTTGCTAGCTGGTTGTGTTGAAGTATCCTGGTGTGAGTGTAGCTAGCTGGTTGTGTTGAAGCATCATGGTGTGAGTGTTGCTAGCTGGTTTGTTGAAGCATCATGGTGTGAGTGTAGCTAGCTGGTTTGTTGAAGCATCATGGTGTGAGTGTTGCTAGCTGGTTTGTTGAAGCATCATGGTGTGAGTGTTGCTAGCGGGTTGTGTTGAAGCATCATGGTGTGAGTGTTGCTAGCTGGTTTGTTGAAGCATCATGGTGTGAGTGTTGCTAGCTGGTTGTGTTGAAGCATCATGGTGTGAGTGTAGCTAGCTGGTTGTGTTGAAGCATCATGGTGTGAGTGTTGCTAGCTGGTTGTGTTGAAGCATCATGGTGTGAGTGTTGCTAGCTGGTTGTGTTGAAGCATCATGGTGTGAGTGTTGCTAGCTGGTTGTGTTGAAGCATCATGGTGTGAGTGTAGCTAGCTGGTTTGTTGAAGCATCATGGTGTGAGTGTTGCTAGCTGGTTTGTTGAAGCATCATGGTGTGAGTGTTGCTAGCTGGTTGTGTTGAAGCATCATGGTGTGAGTGTAGCTAGCGGGTTGTGTTGAAGCATCATGGTGTGAGTGTTGCTAGCTGGTTGTGTTGAAGCATCATGGTGTGAGTGTTGCTAGCTGGTTGGGTTGAAGCATCATGGTTTGAGTGTTGCTAGCTGGTTGTGTTGAAGTATCCTGGTGTGAGTGTAGCTAGCTCGTTTGTTGAAGCGTCATGGTGTGAGTGTAGCTAGCTGGTTGTGTTGAAGCATCATGGTGTGAGTGTTGCTAGCTGGTTGTGTTGAAGCATCATGGTGTGAGTGTTGCTAGCTGGTTGTGTTGAAGCATCATGGTGTGAGTGTTGCTAGCTGGTTGTGTTGAAGCATCATGGTGTGAGTGTTGCTAGCTGGTTGTGTTGAAGCATCATGGTGTGAGTGTAGCTAGCTGGTTGTGTTGAAGCATCCTGATATGGGTGTTCACGTATGCTACTGGTTGTGTGGATATATTACTGTGGGTGTATGGTTCTTGGAGTAGTGATAGTGGTAATTGTAGTTGGCGCGTAAATCGTAAACGAATGGTGCTAGTGTTAAAAGGTTTATGGGAGTGGTGCCAAGGATGGTAGTGGTAACAGTTACGGTTGTGTTGCACCGGTAAAAGTGGTAATTAATGAGAGAAAGACAATCAATCACAAAGAACAGTACACACCTGTTAAAGCAAAGAGTCGGAGATATGGTTCAGTGTCTACATGCAGACAATGGTGATGAGAACTCGGGATGGAACCCCAGCTTCTCCGCTCAACTTGTCCTGAAAGTGTGATCAAATCACTTACTTCTCTGTGCCTGGTTTTCCCTAACAGTCGAGCTTAGGCGCGGGAGGGATTCAGTTTAAATACTGTGCACTGCAAACACAACTCCCACTCGCATGTTGTTCAATGGACTTTAATAGGGTGCTATAAATATTCATACAATGCATTACTTTTTAGAGCTCACCACAAACTGAATGATCTCTTGGCGCGCGGAAGGCAGCATCACTTGTGGGTGTATTGATTCATAGCAGAGTTAAATGTTTCATGGTTGGAGTTTGACCATGAAGCATAAAATAAGCACTGGCAATTGCTCAGTTCCACACATTATTGGACTTATGATAAATAGGGTGATGAATGCACACATACAGACAATGCACAGTTAACATGTACATCTGCTCTGGCCCCCAGGCACCCTGGGAGGGCCCTGGGGCTCGCTGGGAGGGAGGGGGGGTGGATGCAGACAGTTTACGATATTCTCTGTTTCACGAGGCTTGGCAGAAATCTGCATGTCTGAAAGGATCCTGGGGTGAGAGAGTGCAGGCCTGAGAGGGGTCTTAGCATGACCGCAGCAGGCATCTGGGAGGGATCTTAGCGTGACAGCACCACGGATCCAAGAGGGATCTTAGCATGACCGCAGCAGGGATCTGGGAGGGATCTTAGCGTGACAGCAGCAGGGATCTGGGAGGGATCTTAGCGTGACAGCAGCAGGGCTCTAAGAGGGATCTTAGAGTGACAGCAGTAGTGATCTATGAGGGATCTTAGCATGACAGCAGCAGGGATCTAAGAGGGATCTTAGAGTGACAGCAGTAGTGATCTATGAGGGATCGTAGCATGACAGCAGCAGGGATCTAAGAGGGATCTTAGAGTGACAGCAGTAGTGATCTATGAGGGATCTTAGCATGACAGCAGCAGGGATCTAAGAGGGATCTTAGAGTGACAGCAGTAGTGATCTATGAGGGATCGTAGCATGACAGCAGCAGGGATCTAAGAGGGATCTTAGAGTGACAGCAGTAGTGATCTATGAGGGATCGTAGCATGACAGCAGCAGGGATCTAAGAGGGATCTTAGAGTGACAGCAGTAGTGATCTATGAGGGATCTTAGCATGACAGCAGCAGGGATCTAAGAGGGATCTTAGAGTGACAGCAGTAGTGATCTATGAGGGATCGTAGCATGACAGCAGCAGGGATCTAAGAGAGATCTTAGAGTGACAGCAGTAGTGATCTATGAGGGATCGTAGCATGACAGCAGCAGGGATCTAAGAGGGATCTTAGAGTGACAGCAGTAGTGATCTATGAGGGATCGTAGCATGACAGCAGCAGGGATCTAAGAGGGATCTTAGAGTGACAGCAGTAGTGATCTATGAGGGATCGTAGCATGACAGCAGCAGGGATCTAAGAGGGATCTTAGAGTGACAGCAGTAGTGATCTATGAGGGATCGTAGCATGACAGCAGCAGGGATCTAAGAGCAGTGCTTTAAATGGAAAAAAATAAGTGCAGGTACTCACCTTAGATGCTTGTTCGGGGGCGGGGCTAGGGGTGGGGCTATGGGGGCGGGGCTAGGGGCGGGGACATATTTGGAATATTTTACATTGCAATTCTGCTATTTGAGTTGTCATGTAAAATAGCATTTTTGTTCTGACGGTGACGCCATTAATGAAACCCTTATCCTTTTCAATCCCTTGAGTTTTCATTTCTTGTATTGATCCGACTCGTTGCATCTTCTGAATCCGGTTTGGAAGCCTAGTCGTCGATTTGACCGGGGAGATGTGAACCTGTCTCTGCCTCCTACCTAATGCTTGCTTGGCTAAGACTGAAGGTAAGTACAGAGCAGTGCAACAGCTGATGGAGAAAGATGTTTGTCAAAACCCAGGAAAGAGTCCAAAATATTTCACACCACCCGGCCAACTCCTTTGTGGAATCCGAACCCCCTCAAATAAGATGTATTTATTTTGTCATCTTATGATAACGCTGACTTGTTGAAATACATCGTCTGCCATGTGGTACATAGCACAGAAACCAGTAACAAACCATTAGTAGCAGGTGTGAGCACCCGAGATGAGGAACAGGATATACTATGATGCTATCAACCTGCCTGTAGCTGAAGCCGCAGGCTCCACGCTCTCCCAGCAGGACAAAGAGGCCCCCGGCTGATGCGGCCTCTTTCGATTGAAAGGGATCAAATGCTGTAACCCTGTCACTGTGCGAATAAGTACTTACAGATTATACAGATGTTACCACATTCGGGCTAATCTATGTGCCTCAAAAAAAAATTGCCAGCAGGAAGCTTACTCTTAGGTTTCACCAAGTCAGATATGCCTCTTAGCAGGCCCTTATCGCACACCTATGGTGCTTTGTCTCCAGCCTGCGTGGACACTGTGCCAATGATCACAGTGTGACTCGGGCCCCTCCCAAACTCCCTGCCTGCTGTGATGCTCAATTAGCAGGTTGTAAGAGGAGATTAGCACTCGATCAGAGTGCATCGCCAAAACGGACCGACTGCTCCGCTGTGTCACGCTTCTTTCTTTACATGCCAAATTGGCACGAGTTGGCTTGCTGCCCCATGAGTACCGGTACTCTCTTGGAGACATGAAAAAGTTCCGGTACTCAAAGGCTGAAAAGTTAGAAGTGCCGGTACTTAGTACCGGTGAGTACCGGCCCATTTAAAGCACTGTCTAAGAGGGATCTTAGCGTGACAGCAGCTGAAATCTGAGAGGGGATCTTAGCATGACAGCAACAGGTATCAGGGAGGGATCTTTGCATAGCAATAGCAGGGATCCAAGAGAGATATTAGCGTGACAGCAGCAGGGATCTGAGAGGGATCTTAGCATGACAGCAGCAGGGATCTGGGAGGGATCCTAGCATGACAGCAGTAGGGATCCAAGAGGGATATTAGCATGACAGCAGCAGGGATCCAAGAGGGATCTTAGTATGACAGCAGCAGGGATCCAAGAGGGATCCTAGCATGACAGTAGTAGGTATCCAAGAGAGATTTTAGCGTGACAGCAGCATGGATCTGGGAGGGATCTTAGCATGACAGTAGCTGGGATCTGGGAGGGATCCAGGCATGACAGCAGCAGGGATCTGGGAGGGATCTTAGCATGATACCAGCTGGTATCCAAGACGGATCTTGGCATGACAGCAGCAGGGATCCGATAGGGATCTTAGCGTGACAGCAGCAGGGATCTCAGAGGGATCATAGTGTGACAACAGCAGCGATCTGAGAGGGATTTTAGCATGATAGCAGCTGGGATCCAAGAGGGATCTTAGCATAGCAGCAGGGATCCAAGAGAGATCTCAGCATGACAGCAGCAGGTGTCTGAGATGGATCTTAGCATGGCAGCAATAGGGATCCGAGAGGGATCTTAGCATGACAGCAGCAGGGATCCAATAGGGATCTTAGCGTGACAGCAGCAGGGATCCCAGAGGAATCATAGCATGACAGCAGCAGGGATTTGAGAGGGATTTTAGCATGATACAGCTGGGATCCAAGAGGGATCTTAGCGTGACAGCAGCAGGGATCCAAGAGTGATCTTAGCATGACAGCAGCAGTGATCTGGGAGGGATCATAGCATCACAGCAGCAGGTATCCGAGAGGGATCTTAGAATGATAGCAGCAGGGATCTGAGAGGGATCTTAGCATGACAGCAGCAGAGATCGGAGAGCTATCTTAGCATGACAGAAGTAGCGATCTGAGAAGTAGGGATCTGAGAGGGATCCTAGCATGACAGCAGTAGGGATCTGAGAGGGATCTGAGCATGACAGCAGTAGGGATCTGAGTGTAGTCTTAGCATGAAAGCAGCAGGGATCTAAGCATGACAACATGACATCATCAGGGATCTGGGGGGATCTGGAAGGGATCTTAGCATGACAGCAGCAGGGATCTGAGAGGAATCTTAGCATGACAGCAGCAGCGATATAAGAGGGATCTTAGCATGACAGCAACATAGATCCTGGGGGGATCTTAACAGGACAGCAGCAGGGATCGGAGTGGTATCTTATCATGACAGCAGCAGGGATCAGTGAGGGATCTTAGCATGACAGCAGCAGGGATCTGAGAGAGATCTTAGCATGACAGCAGCAGGGATCTGAGAGGGATATTAATGTGACAGCAGCTAGGACCTGGGAGGGATCTTAGCATGACAGCAGCTGGGATCTGGGAGGGATCCAAGCATGACAGCAGCAGGGATCTGGGAGGGATCTTAGCATGATACCAGCTGGAATCCAAGACGGATCTTGGCATGACAGCAGCAGGGATCCCAGAGGGATCATAGTGTGACAACAGCAGCGATCTGAGAGGGATTTTAGCATGATAGCAGCTGGGATCCAAGAGGGATCTTAGCATAGCAGCAGGGATCCAAGAGAGATTTCAGCATGACAGCAGCAGGTGTCTGAGATGGATCTTAGCATGGCAGCAATAGGGATCCGAGAGGGATCTTAGCATGACAGCAGCAGGGATCCAATAGGGATCTTAGCGGGATCTTAGCATGACAGCAACATAGATCCTGGGGGGATCTTAACAGGACAGCAGCAGGGATCGGAGTGGTATCTTATCATGACAGCAGCAGGGATCAGTGAGGGATCTTAGCATGACAGCAGCAGGGATCTGAGAGAGATCTTAGCATGACAGCAGCAGGGATCTGAGAGGGATATTAGTGTGACAGCAGCTAGCATCCGAGAGGGATCTTAGCATGACAGCAGCAGGGATCTGAGAGGGATCTTAGCATGACAGCAGCAGGGATCTGAGAGGGATCATATCATGACAGAAGCAGGGATCCCAGAGGAATCATAGCATGACAGCAGCAGGGATTTGAGAGGGATTTTAGCATGATACAGCTGGGATCCAAGAGGGATCTTAGCATGACAGCAGCAGGGATCCAAGAGTGATCTTAGCATGACAGCAGCAGTGATCTGGGAGGGATCATAGCATCACAGCAGCAGGTATCCGAGAGGGATCTTAGAATGATAGCAGCAGGGATCTGAGAGGGATCTTAGCATGACAGCAGCAGAGATCGGAGAGCTATCTTAGCATGACAGAAGTAGCGATCTGAGAAGTAGGGATCTGAGAGGGATCCTAGCATGACAGCAGTAGGGATCTGAGAGGGATCTGAGCATGACAGCAGTAGGGATCTGAGTGTAGTCTTAGCATGAAAGCAGCAGGGATCTAAGCATGACAACATAACATCATCAGGGATCTGGGGGGATCTGGAAGGGGTCTTAGCATGACAGCAGCAGGGATCTGAGATGAATCTTAGCATGACAGCAGCAGCGATATAAGAGGGATCTTAGCATGACAGCAACATAGATCCTGGGGGGATCTTAACAGGACAGCAGCAGGGATCGGAGTGGTATCTTATCATGACAGCAGCAGGGATCAGTGAGGGATCTTAGCATGACAGCAGCAGGGATCTGAGAGAGATCTTAGCATGACAGCAGCAGGGATCTGAGAGGGATATTAATGTGACAGCAGCTAGCATCCGAGAGGGATCTTAGCATGACAGCAGCAGGGATCTGAGAGGGATCTTAGCATGACAGCAACATAGATCCTGGGGGGATCTTAACAGGACAGCAGCAGGGATCGGAGTGGTATCTTATCATGACAGCAGCAGGGATCAGTGAGGGATCTTAGCATGACAGCAGCAGGGATCTGAGAGAGATCTTAGCATGACAGCAGCAGGGATCTGAGAGGGATATTAATGTGACAGCAGCTAGCATCCGAGAGGGATCTTAGCATGACAGCAGCAGGGATCTGAAAGGGATCTTAGCATGACAGCAGCAGGGATCTGAGAGGGATCTTATCATGACAGAAGCAGGGATCCCAGAGGGATCTTAGCATGACAGCAGAAGGGATCTGAGAGGGATCTTAGCATGATACCAGCTGGGATCCAAGAGGGATCTTAGCGTGACAGCAGCAGGGATCCGATAGGGATGACAGCAGTAGGGATCTGAGAGGGATCTGAGCATGACAGCAGCAGGGATCTGAGAGGGATCTTATCATGACAGAAGCAGGGATCCCAGAGGGATCTTAGCATGACAGCAGAAGGGATCTGAGAGAGATCTTAGCATGATACCAGCTGGGATCCAAGAGGGATCTTAGCGTGACAGCAGCAGGGATCCGATAGGGATGACAGCAGTAGGGATCTGAGAGGGATCTGAGCATGATAGCAGTAGGGATCTGAGAGGGGTCTTAGCATGAAAACAGCAGGGATCTGAGAGGGATCTTATCATGACAGAAGCAGGGATCCCAGAGGGATCTTAGCATGACAGCAGAAGGGATCTGAGAGAGATCTTAGCATGACAGCAGCAGAGATCGGAGAGCTATCTTAGCATGACAGAAGTAGCGATCTGAGAAGTAGGGATCTGAGAGGGATCCTAGCATGACAGCAGTAGGGATCTGAGAGGGATCCTAGCATGATAGCAGTAGGGATCTGAGAGGGGTCTTAGCATGAAAGCAGCAGGGAATTGAGAGGGATCTTATCATGACAGAAGCAGGGATCCCAGAGGGATCTTAGCATGACAGCAGAAGGGATCTGAGAGAGATCTTAGCATGACAGCAGCAGAGATCGGAGAGCTATCTTAGCATGACAGAAGTAGCGATCTGAGAAGTAGGGATCTGAGAGGGATCTTAGCATGACAGCAGAAGGGATCTGAGAGAGATCTTAGAATGACAGCAGCAGAGATCGGAGAGCTATCTTAGCATGACAGAAGTAGCGATCTGAGAAGTAGGGATCTGAGAGGGATCTGAGCATGACAGCAGTAGGGATCTGAGTGTAGTCTTAGCATGAAAGCAGCAGGGATCTAAGCATGACAACATGACATCATCAGGATCTGAGAGGGATCTTAGCATGACAGCAGCAGGGATCCGAGAGGAATCTTAGCATGACAGCAGCAGCGATATAAGAGGGATCTTAGCATGACAGCAACATAGATCCTGGGGGGATCTTAACAGGACAGCAGCAGGGATCGGAGTGGTATCTTATCATGACAGCAGCAGGGATCAGTGAGGGATCTTAGCATGACAGCAGCAGGGATCTGAGAGAGATCTTAGCATGACAGCAGCAGGGATCTGAGAGGGATATTAGTGTGACAGCAGCTAGCATCCGAGAGGGATCTTAGCATGACAGCAGCAGGGATCTGAGAGGGATCTTAGCATGACAGCAGCAGGGATCTGAGAGGGATCATATCATGACAGAAGCAGGGATCCCAGAGGGATCTTAGCATGACAGCAGAAGGGATCTGAGAGAGATCTTAGCATGATACCAGCTGGGATCCAAGAGGGATCTTAGCGTGACAGCAGCAGGGATCCGATAGGGATGACAGAAGTAGGGATCTGAGAGGGATCTGAGCATGATAGGAGTAGGGATCTGAGAGGGGTCTTAGCATGAAAGCAGCAGGGATCTGAGAGGGATCTGAGCATGACATCATAAGGGATCTGGGAGGGATCTTAGCATGACAGCAGCAGGGATCCGAGAGGGATCTTAGCATGACATGACAGCATGACAGCAGCAGCGATCTAAGAGGGATCTTAGCATGACAGTAACATAGATCCTGGGGGGATGTTAACAGGACAGCAGCAGGGATCGGAGAAGGATCTTAGCATGACAGCAGCAGGGATCAGTGAGGGATATTAGTGTGACAGCAGCTGGGATCCTAGAGGGATCTTAGCATGATAACAGCAGGGATCTGAGAGGAATCTGAGCATGACAGCAGCAGGGATCTGAGAGGGATATTAGTGTGACAGCAGCTGGGATCCTAGAGGGATCTTAGCATGATAACAGCAGGGATCTGAGAGGGATCTTAGCATGACAGAAGCAGGGATCCCAGAGGGATCTTAGCATGACAGCAGCAGGGATCTGAGAGAGATCTTAGCATAACAGCAGCAAGGATATGAGAGGGATCTTAGCATGACAGAAGCAGGGATCCCAGAGGGATCTTAGTGTGACAGCAGCTGGGATCCTAGAGGGATCTTAGCATGATAACAGCAGGGATCTGAGAGGAATCTGAGCATGACAGCAGCAGGGATCTGAGAGGGATATTAGTGTGACAGCAGCTGGGATCCTAGAGGGATCTTAGCATGATAACAGCAGGGATCTGAGAGGGATCTTAGCATGACAGAAGCAGGGATCCCAGAGGGATCTTAGCATGACAGCAGCAGGGATCTGAGAGAGATCTTAGCATGACAGAAGCAGGGATCCCAGAGGGATCTTAGCATGACAGCAGCAGGGATCCGATAGGGATCTTAGCATGACAGCAGCAAGGATCTGAGAGGGATTTTAGCATGACAGCAGCAAGGATCTGAGAGGGATTTTAGCATGATACCAGTTGGTATCCAAGAGGGATCTTAGCGTGACAGCAGCAGGGATCCCATAGGGCTCATAGCATGACAGAAGCAGGGATCTGAGAGGGATTTTAGCATGATAGCAGTTGGTATCCAAGAGGGATCTTAGCGTTACAGCAGCAGGGATCCCATAGGGATCATAGCATGACAGCAGCAGGGATCTGAGAGGGATCTTAGCGTGACAGCAACAGGGATCTGAGAGGGATTCTAGCGTGACAGCAGCTGGGATCCAAGAGGGATCTTAGCATGACAGCAGCAGGGATCTGAGAGGTATTGTAGCGTGACAGCATCTGGGATCTGAGAAGGATCTTAGCATGACAGCAGCAGGAATCTGGGAGGGATCTTAATGGCACAGCAGCAGGGATCCAAGAGGGATCTTAGCATGACAGCAGCAGTGATCTGAGAGGGATCTTAGCGTGACAGCATCTGTGACCTGAGAGGGACCTTAGCATGACAGCAGCAGGGATCTGAGAGGGATCTTAGCATGACATCAGCAAGGATCTGAGAGGGATCTTAGCATGACAGAAGCAGGGATCCCAGAGGGATCGTAGCATGACAGCAGCAGGGATCTGAGAGGGGCAGCAGGGCTCTGAGAGGGATCTTAGCATGACAGCAGCAGGGATTTGAGAGGGATCTGAGCATGACAGCAGTCGGGATCTGATAGGGATCTTATTGTGACAGCAGCAGGAATCTGAGAGGGATATTAGCGTGACAGCAGCTGGGATCCAAGAGGATCTTAGCATGACAGCAGTAGGGATCCAGGAGGGATCTTAGGATGAAAACAGCTGGATTCCATAGGGATCTTAGGATGACAGCATCTGGGATATGATAGAGATCTTAGGATGACAGCAGGTGGGATCTGAGAGAGATTTTAGCATGACAGCAGCTGGGATCCGGAAGGGATCTTAGCTGGACAGCAGCTGGGATCTGCAGGATGGTGGACATACTTCCCTAGCCTCCTGCTGAAATGTGTCCCCTAAAGATGTATTTTGTTTCGTGTGGCACTTCCAGTTCTATCACATTTCCTTCCAGTGCACGTGTCACTTTCCTACAAGGCTAGGAGTCAAGATTTCTAACGCGCAGGGTGAAGCACAGTCCATAAACTAGGACCAGGCGCAGCCAATCATCTCTCCTCCAAAGGTTGGGGGGCTGTGGGGAGCGTGATATGAACTCATTTTAAGGATCTGCTGGGCAGCTACTTGTTGAGTTTTTTAGTTTGAAGTTTTGGGGAGGCACACCTAGCCATAGGGTGTCACCTCACCCCAGGTCATTAGGGTGCAGTCTACAGCTCCGAAATGTCACCTATACAGAGTAAAGCCTACAACACCCAGAATGCATTAGTCTGTCACACAAACACCCATAAGTGGAAACAGTGCCTCTAATGACCTGGTGGGTGGTGGTCACCATGCTTAGAAGACACTTGTAGATCAGTGCTGATATCATGAAATCCGACCCTGCCTTTTCTGGGAGCCTAAGATGGGAGCTAGAATAACTTTATCAAAGGCTATATTTGTTATTCAGCTCATTCTTGGGAAGCCATTACTGTCTCCAATTTGGCAGAATCTGAAAAACAAAAAAGTTGTGTTGTATTTGAGTATAACACATGGAAACAAGATTAAACCAGGAGAAAGACAGTTATTTGTCCTTGTTGTTTCTCGTTGTGCATCTCCAGGTTTAAATGGTCTTGAAAATCTGGAAAAGCGTCAAAATCCACTGGTGTTGCGTAGGAACACCCACCGTAACACCCATGGAATGCCTTTTCAAGGAGCAGCGTATGGCAACAGCCTTGCCTTGCACCATATCCGTTAGGTAACTTACAGCCACGCAGAGTAGATTTACGTGACCTCATAGATACGATTTCAAGGGTTGACCCTCCGGAGTCTCCCAAAAAGTGATTCTACGATGGTGCAAGGGGGTCACACATAAGCTCCTTAGTAGCTCTAAAATAGTAAAGGTAACCCCAACCCACCAAATATATTTTATTTCACAATTTTTGTGAGATTAGAGTTAAAATAATATATCTGGCAGGCTATCCAAAATATATATTTTACCCAATGCAAGTTTGACTGGATTTAGAACCGAGAAATCTGCCTTCTTATATATGCACAATCCCGATGTTTGTGGGATTGGGTTTAGAATATTAAATCCAACGACATATATATATACTTTATCAAAACTGTCTGTGCTATTGAAGGTGTTGCATTACTATATATGACCGCTCTACCATAAACATACAAATATATGCACTTTCCTCAAAGCAAGTAAATGTGGGTCCCCTGGCTGAATGATGTTGTCTCAGCTGGCCTGCAAGTGGTTATATCGCTATTGCAAATAGCAGGGGTGAAACAAAACACCCCTGCCTGGTGCCGCTGGACACAGGGAATGGGTCTGATATTAGAGAGTAGTGTAGTAAAGAGAAACGGCCATTCCAGGGAGTCAAACGCCTTGGTGGCGTCCAGAAAAGACGCCAAGGCAGGTAAGGCTTGGTCGATTTGGTGCATGACAGAGAAGAAAGGGAGCAGATTATGCGAGGTTGAGCGCCCCGTTATAAATCCCGATTTGTCCAGCCTGGCAACAGTCGGGGTAGCGGTTGCAGTCTGTCCGCAATCAATTTAGTGCCATCTTCAGCCCGGCTTGCTTGAATCCAGTGGTGTGTAGTGTATGGCCATGTCTGAACTGGGGTGGTGTGGAGTGCAAAAAAACGATGGATTTAGGCCCAGGTCTCTGTACTGGGGTGAATGTATGACAATGATCTGCATTCTGTCCATCATCTGTGGTTTTTGCATTTGTCACCCTGAGTGGGATGGATATGCTCAGACGTGAGTCCCATGCTCTCCATACCACTGGATTCAAGCAAGCCGGGCTGCAGACGGCTGGAATGCCAGAAACCGGTCCTCGGAAGCTTGTTTTCGTCCAGGGAAGGCATGGCTCGGCAGTTCGGGCTGGACTGTTCCCATGAGGCACAGGGTCAGACTGATGTGCATATGGCCATGTCTGAACTGGGGTGGTGTGGAGTGCAAAAAAAACGATGGCTTTAGGCCTAGATCTCTGTACTGGGGTGAATGTATGACATTATTCTGCATTCTGTCCATCATCTGTAGTTTTTGCATTTGTCACCCCGAGTGGGATGGGTATGCTCAGACTTGAGTCCCATGCTCTCCACACCACTGGATTCAAGCAAGCCGGGCTGAAGACGGCTGGAATGCCAGAAACCGGTCCTCGGAAGCTTGTTTCCGGTCCAGGGGAGGCATGGCTTGGCAGTGCGGGCTGGACTGTTCCCATGAGGCACAGGGTCAGACTTATTTGCAAATGGCCATGTCTGAATTGGGGTGGTGTGGAGTGCAAAGTGCAAAAAAACGATGGCTTTAGGCCTAGATCTCTGTACTGGGGTGAATGTATGACATTGTTCTGCATTCTGTCCATCATCTGTGGTTTTTGCACTCGGGTGCTTCCTACCCTGTCTTAGCAGTCTTGTAAAACGACGTTAAAATCACAGCCGCATACTACGTCTAATCAGGATTGCTGTCCCCCTTGGGTAACTGGATTACACAGCAGAGTATATCTCCCCCCAGTGACTGTGATGGAGTTTGGAGTCATTGGCACTTTGGAGATGTGTTTCCTACAGGAAACATATGTCAATCTTGTGTCTTATCAAGTAGGCGTGAACAAGACTAGCCTTCCTATGGTCATTGAGACCCCACATGTTCCAAGTGATGCATGTAGCCGTCGTCATTGAGTATGTGCCGTAGTGAGGGAGGTGTCAGTCAGACCCCTCAAGTTGCGCGAGTACACGTGCTTGCATGCGGTGGCCGTTCGTGAGATGCAATGTGCGCGATAGGACTCTGTTGGACTCATGTTTGCGCATGGTGGAGCGTATATAGGCAGTGTCTTATTAACAAAAACAGACTTACCATGTAACTTATGTCACCCTGTAGTCCTCCCCCTCTCACACCAATCAGGTTGTGAAAATCCCCCCCTGCGTCATGTACTCCGCACCCTGACCCAAAACCCACCACTGCCCCACCCAGTGCCACAGAGCAACCCACAGTATGCAGGGCCCGCGACTCAGCGCACAGCGCGCAGCTCTCTCAGCCACAAGTTAAGGGCACCAGCCTGTGTCCCGGGAATAGCCAAGCGGGTGACACGCACACACACAGGTCCGCATGAGCCTCCAGGCCTCAATGGGCACTCACTGTTGGCCCAAGAGGTCTCCCACACAGCGTCCCAGGTGATCACAGGCTGCGGCAGCTCTTCTACGAGGTCCCCCTTGCCGCCGCTTAGACACGACGTGGGTGATCAATGTCCGGTGTGTTTGGTGGCGCTCTACGCTCCCACGGCAGCTGTAGCTGCTGTTTGGATGGGTCACGCACATCGACAGGACTCCGGCGAGCTAGGCCACAGATGCTCTCTCACCAGCTCAGCTGGCCAACCGGGTCCACAGCACAGAGCGGCACCCCCAGCTGCGATCTCCGTCTCAGCCCCGCAATACAAGTAGGGTGACCAACCTTTTTTCACGGACCGTCCGTCATTTTAGTATGATGTCCACAAGGCGTCCGTAATTAAAATAGAAATGGAACATTTCAGTAAGGAATGCTGTTTCCCATGCGAGAGGCCCCGTGAGTTTATAAGATTTCACTCGGGCCTCTCGCAGTTATCTTTTAAACTGAAGAGGCTGCCTGCAGCCGCCCCTCCCGGACCTGGCGCAGACTGTGGAGCGACCCATTGTCATTCCGAGCACTTGTAGAATGACAATGGGCCCAATTGTAGTGACAGCATGTGGGGTGCTTTCTCCTGCATGGGACTAGGGCAAAGCATTCTGCTTTTGTCTTGGCGCCATGCTGGAGAAAATAAAAATAACATAACTAACAGTGTTTTCACTGCACATTTAAAAGACAGATTTCTACACACTTAACAAAATACCATTTAATGTTTATTGTTACTAGCACAAATATTGATTGAGGAAAGGGCCCGATGTCGCTTTGCAAAGCTGCGCACATACTGAAAAAACTGTGAAGTTGACGATTGTCTCAAACTTATATAAACTTATTTTGACTTGTCTTTAGTTTGATTGTCTATTCATTTACTTGTATATTATTATGCCACCTCCTCTGATATGTCTGTAAAAACTTATGTTTTGTCCCAAATTTTTGTCCTGAATTTTGACCTTCTGTCCTGAATTTTTTACCTGAATATTGATCCTTTGTCCTGAATTTTTACACTGACCGTCCTGAATTTGCACCCATGCCAGTTGGTTACCCTAAGGACAAGTAGATTTCACCTCAGGGTGCTTGGAGCAGGCAACGCTCACATTCCCTGTGCTCAGTCCATGGCACTGGCACCCCATGTACATTCCTAGTGCTCACTCCACTGCATTGACACACCACTGACATTCCCTGTGCTTAGTCCAGGGCACTGGCACCCCACTTACATTCCCTGAGCTCAGTCGAGTGCACTGGCACCACACTTACATTACCTGAGCTCAGTCCAGGGCACTGGCACCCCACTTACATTCCCTGTGCTTAGTCTAGGGCACTGGTCCCACACTAACATTCCCTGTGCTTAGTCTAGGGCACTGGCACCACACTAACATTCCCTGTGCTTAGTCTAGGGCACTGGCACCACACTAACATTCCCTGTACTCAGTCTAGGTCACTGGCACCACTCTTACATTCCCTGAGATCAGTCCAGGGCACTGGCACCCCACTTACATTCCCTGTGCTTAGTCCAGGGCACTGGCACCCCACTTACATTCCCTGAGCTCAGTCGAGTGCACTGGCACCACACTTACATTCCCTGAGCTCAGTCCAGGGCACTGGCACCCCACTTACATTCCCTGTGCTTAGTCTAGGGCACTGGCACCACACTAACATTCCCTGTGCTTAGTCTAGGGCACTGGCACCACACTAACATTCCCTGTACTCAGTCTAGGTCACTGGCACCACTCTTACATTCCCTGAGATCAGTCCAGGGCACTGGCACCCCACTTACATTCCCTGAGCTCAGTCGAGGGCACTGGCACCACACTTACATTCCCTGAGCTCAGTCCAGGGCACTGGCACCACACTTACATTCCCTGAGCGCAGTTCAGGGCACTGGCACCACACTAACATTCCCTGTGCTTAGTCTAGGGCACTGGCACCACACTTACATTCCCTGAGCTCAGTCCAGGGCACTGGCACCACACTTACATTCCCTGTGCTCACTCTGGGGCACTGGAACCACACTTACATTCCCTGTGCTCACTCTGGGGAACTGGCACCACACTTACATTCCCTGAGCCCAGTTCAGGGCACTGGCACCACACTTACATTCCCTGTGCTTAGTCTAGTGGCACCACACTAACATTCCCTGTGCTTAGTCGAGCTCATTGGCACCCCACTTACATTCCCTGAGCTCAGCTCAGGGCACTGGCATCACACTTACATTCCTTGAGCTCAGTCGAGGGCACTGGCACCACACTTACATTCCCTGAGATCAGTCCAGGGCACTGGCATCACACTTACATTCCTTGAGCTCAGTCGAGGGCACTGGCACCACACTTACATTCCCTGAGATCAGTCCAGGGCACTGGCATCACACTTACATTCCTTGAGCTCAGTCCAGGGCACTGGCACCACACTAACATTCCCTGTGCTTAGTCTAGGGCACTGTCACCACACTAACATTCCCTGTGCTTAGTCTAGGGCACTGGCACCACAATAACATTCCCTGTGCTTAGTCGAGGGCATTGGCACCCCACTTACATTCCCTGAGCTCAGTTCAGGGCACTGGCACCACACTTACATTCCCTGAGCGCAGTTCAGGGCACTGGCACCACACTAACATTCCCTGTGCTTAGTCTAGGACACTGGCACCACACTAACATTCCCTGTGCTTAGTCGAGGGCACTGGCACCACACTTACATTCCCTGAGCTCACTCTGGCGCACTGGCACCACACTTGCATTCCCTGTGCTTAGTCTAGGACACTGGCACCACACTAACATTCCCTGTGCTTAGTCTAGGGCACTGGCACCACACTTGTCATATCTGTGCTCGCTCCAGGCCACTGGCACCATGTGTACATTCTCTGTGTGCAGTAAGGGGCGCTGGTACCATACTTACATTCCCTGAGCTCAGTCTAGGGCACTGGCACCACACTTACATTCCCTGAGCTCAGTCGAGTGCACTGGCACCACACTAACATTCCCTGTGCTTAGTCGAGGGCATTGGCACACCACTTACATTCCCTGAGCTCAGTTCAGGGCACTGGCACCACACTTGCATTCCCTGAGCGCAGTTCAGGGCACTGGCACCACACTAACATTCCCTGTGCTTAGTCTAGGACACTGGCACCACACTAACATTCCCTGTGCTTAGTCGAGGGCACTGGCACCACACTTACATTCCCTGAGCTCACTCTGGCGCACTGGCACCACACTTACATTCCCTGTGCTTAGTCTAGGACACTGGTACCACACTAACATTCCCTGTGCTTAGTCTAGGGCACTGGCACCACACTTGTCATATCTGTGCTCGCTCCAGGCCACTGGCACCATGTGTACATTCTCTGTGTGCAGTAAGGGGCGCTGGTACCATACTTACATTCCCTGAGCTCAGTCTAGGGCACTGGCACCACACTTACATTCCCTGAGCTCAGTCGAGTGCACTGGCACCAAACTAACATTCCCTGAGCTCAGTCGAGGGCACTGGCACCACACTAACATTCCCTGAGCTCAGTCGAGGGCACTGGCACCACACTAACATTCCCTGAGCTCAGTCGAGGGCACTGGCACCACACTAACATTCCCTGAGCTCAGTCGAGGGCACTGGCACCACACTAACATTCCCTGAGCTCAGTCGAGTGTACTGGCACCACACTAACATTCCCTGAGCTCAGTCGAGGGCACTGGCACCACACTAACATTCCCTGAGCTCAGTCGAGGGCACTGGCACCACACTTACATTCCCTGAGCTCAGTCGAGGGCACTGGCACCACACTAACATTCCCTGAGCTCAGTCGAGGGCACTGGCACCACACTTACATTCCCTGAGCTCACTCTGGCGCACTGGCACCACACTTACATTCCCTGTGCTTAGTCCAGGGCACTGGCACCACACTTACATTCCCTGAGCTCAGTCTAGGGCACTGTCACCACACTTACATTCCCTGAGCTAGGTCCAGGGCACTGGCACCACACTTACATTCCCTGAGCTAGGTCCAGGGCACTGGCACCACACTTACATTCTCTGAGCTCAGTTCAGGGCACTGGCACCGCACTTACATTCCCTGAGATCAGTCCAGGGCACTGGCACCGCACTTACATTCCCTGAGCTCAGTCCAGTGGACTGGCACCACACTTACATTCCCTGAGCTCAGTACAGGGCACTGGTACCACACTTCATTCCCTGAGCTCAGTCCAGGGCACTGGCACCACACTTACATTCCCTGAGCTCAGCCCAGGGCACTGGCACCACACTTACATTCCCTGAGCTCAGTACAGGGCACTGGTACCACACTTCATTCCCTGAGCTCAGTCCAGGGCACTGGCACCACACTTACATTCCCTGAACTCAGTACAGGGCACTGGCACCACACTTACATTCCCTGAGCTCAGTCCAGGGCACTGGCACCACACTTACATTCCCTGAACTCAGTACAGGGCACTGGCACCACACTTACATTCCCTGAGCTCAGTACAGGGCACTGGTACCACACTTCATTCCCTGAGCTCAGTCCAGGGCACTGGTACCACTCTTACGTTTCCTGAGCTCAGTCGAGGGCACTGGCACCACACTAACATTCCCTGAGCTCAGTCGAGGGCACTGGCACCACACTTACATTCCCTGAGCTCAGTCGAGGGCACTGGCACCACACTAACATTCCCTGAGCTCAGTCGAGGGCACTGGCACCACACTTACATTCCCTGAGCTCACTCTGGCGCACTGGCACCACACTTACATTCCCTGTGCTTAGTCCAGGGCACTGGCACCACACTTACATTCCCTGAGCTCAGTCTAGGGCACTGTCACCACACTTACATTCCCTGGGCTAGGTCCAGGGCACTGGCACCACACTTACATTCCCTGAGCTAGGTCCAGGGCACTGGCACCACACTTACATTCTCTGAGCTCAGTTCAGGGCACTGGCACCGCACTTACATTCCCTGAGATAAGTCCAGGGCACTGGCACCGCACTTACATTCCCTGAGCTCAGTCCAGTGCACTGGCACCACACTTACATTCCCTGAGCTCAGTACAGGGCACTGGTACCACACTTCATTCCCTGAGCTCAGTCCAGGGCACTGGCACCACACTTACATTCCCTGAGCTCAGCCCAGGGCACTGGCACCACACTTACATTCCCTGAGCTCAGTACAGGGCCCTGGCACCACACTTACATTCCCTGAACTCAGTTAAGGGCACTCGCACCACACTTACATTCCCTGAGCTCAGTCCAGGGCACTGGCACCACACTTACATTCCCTGAACTCAGTACAGGGCACTGGCACCACACTTACATTCCCTGAGCTCAGTACAGGGCACTGGTACCACACTTCATTCCCTGAGCTCAGTCCAGGGCACTGGCCCCACACTCGTAGCTTGTAGTTGGGAGTAGGCTCTCCTTCCCTGGCCTAGGCTTTGCCGGCTGAGAGTGGCCAATGAGTCTGTGGAACCCAATAAGCGTCTTGAGCCGGTCCATTAATGCGATTGGGCGGCTGCTGCATTTTTGCGTAGTTATAGATTTGCCGCATTTGTCACATAATCCACCATCTGGCGCATTATCTGCAGATTGTAACACACAAAAATTGTTCTTTTGTCAAATGGTTCAAAAGTTATTAAAAAGCTCTGTCCAGGGCACTGGCACCACACTTACATTCCCTGTGCTCACTCTGGGGCACTGGCACCACACTTACATTCCCTGAGCTCAGTCCAGGGCACTGGCACCACACTTACATTCCCTGTGCTCACTCTGGGGCACTGGCACCACACTTACATTCCCTGAGCTCAGTCCAGGGCACTGGCACCACACTTGCATTCCCTGTGCTCACTCTGGGGCACTGGCACCACACTTACATTCCCTGTGCTCACTCTGGGGCACTGGCACCACACTTACATTCCCTGTGCTCACTCTGGGGCACTGAAACCACACTTACATTCCCTGAGCTCAGTCCAGGGCACTGGCACCACACTTACATTCCCTGTGCTCACTCTGGGGCACTGGCACCACAATTACATTCCCTGTGCTCACTCTGGGGCACTGAAACCACACTTACATTCCCTGAGCTCAGTCCAGGGCACTGGCACCACATGTACATTCCCTGTGCTCACTTTGGGGCACTGGCACCACACTTACATTCCCTGAGCTCAGTCCAGGGCACTGGTACCACTCTTACGTTTCCTGAGCTCAGTCGAGGGCACTGGCACCACACTAACATTCCCTGAGCTCAGTCGAGGGCACTGGCACCACACTTACATTCCCTGAGCTCAGTCGAGGGCACTGGCACCACACTAACATTCCCTGAGCTTAGTCGAGGGCACTGGCACCACACTTACATTCCCTGAGCTCACTCTGGCGCACTGGCACCACACTTACATTCCCTGTGCTTAGTCCAGGGCACTGGCACCACACTTACATTCCCTGAGCTCAGTCTAGGGCACTGTCACCACACTTACATTCCCTGAGCTAGGTCCAGGGCACTGGCACCACACTTACATTCCCTGAGCTAGGTCCAGGGCACTGGCACCACACTTGCATTCCCTGTGCTCACTCTGGGGCACTGGCACCACACTTACATTCCCTGTGCTCACTCTGGGGCACTGGCACCACACTTACATTCCCTGTGCTCACTCTGGGGCACTGAAACCACACTTACATTCCCTGAGCTCAGTCCAGGGCACTGGCACCACACTTACATTCCCTGTGCTCACTCTGGGGCACTACACCACACTTACATTCTCTGTGCTCACTCTGGGGCACTGAAACCACACTTACATTCCCTGAGCTCAGTCCAGGGCACTGGCAGCACATGTACATTCCCTGTGCTCACTCTGGGGCACTGGCACCACACTTACATTCCCTGAGCTCAGTCCAGGGCACTGGCACCACACTTACATTCCCTGTGCTCACTCTGGGGCACTGGCACCACACTTACATTCCCTGAGCTCAGTACAGGGCACTGGCACCACACTTACATTCCCTGAGCTCAGTCCAGGGCACTGGCACCACACTTACATTCCCTGAGCTCAGTACAGGGCACTGGCACCACACTTACATTCCCTGAGCTCAGTACAGGGCACTGGCACCACACTTACATTCCCTGAGCTCGTTACAGGGCACTGGCACCACACTTACATTCCCTGAGCTCAGTACAGGGCACTGGCACCACACTTACATTCCCTGAGCTCAGTCCAGGGCACTGGCACCACACTTACATTCCCTGAGCTCACTACAGGGCACTGGCACCACACTTACATTCCCTGAGCTCAGTACAGGGCACTGGCACCACACTTACATTCCCTGTACTCAGTCCAGGCCACTGGTACCACACTTACATTCCCTGAGCTCAGTACAGGGCACTGGCACCACACTTACATTCCCTGAGCTCAGTCCAGGGCACTGGCACCACACTTACATTCCCTGAGCTCAGTCCAGGGCACTGCACCACACTTACATTCCCTGAGCTCAGTACAGGGCACTGGCACCACACTTACATTCCCTGAGCTCAGTACAGGGCACTGGCACCACACTTACATTCCCTGAGCTCAGTCCAGGGCACTGGCACCACACTTACATTACCTGAGCTCAGTCCAGGGCACTGGCACCACACTTACATTCCCTGAGCTCGTTACAGGGCACTGGCATCACACTTACATTCCCTGAGCTCAGTACAGGGCACTGGCACCACACTTACATTCCCTGAGCTCAGTCCAGGGCACTGGCACCACACTTACATTCCCTGAGCTCACTACAGGGCACTGGCACCACACTTACATTCCCTGAGCTCAGTACAGGGCACTGGCACCACACTTACATTCCCTGTACTCAGTCCAGGCCACTGGTACCACACTTACATTCCCTGAGCTCAGTACAGGGCACTGGCACCACACTTACATTCCCTGAGCTCAGTCCAGGGCACTGGCACCACACTTACATTCCCTGAGCTCAGTCCAGGGCACTGGCACCACACTTACATTCCCTGAGCTCAGTACAGGGCACTGGCACCACACTTACATTCCCTGAGCTCAGTACAGGGCACTGGCACCACACTTACATTCCCTGAGCTCAGTCCAGGGCACTGGCACCACACTTACATTCCCTGAGCTCAGTCCAGGGCACTGGCACCACACTTACATTCCCTGAGCTCGTTACAGGGCACTGGCACCACACTTACATTCCCTGAGCTCAGTACAGGGCACTGGCACCACACTTACATTCCCTGAGCTCAGTACAGGGCACTGGCACCACACTTACATTCCCTGTACTCAGTCCAGGCCACTGGTACCACACTTACATTCCCTGAGCTCACTCTGGCGCACTGGCCCAACACTTCCATTCCCTGTACTCAGTCCAGGCCACTGGTACCACACTTACATTCCCTGAGCTCAGTACAGGGCACTGGCACCACACTTACATTCCCTGAGCTCAGTCCAGGGCACTGGCACCACACTTACATTCCCTGTGCTCACTCTGGGGCACTGGTACCACACTTCATTCCCTGAGCTCAGTCCAGGGCACTGGTACCACACTCGTAGCTTGTAGTTGGGAGTAGGCTCTTCTTCCCTGGCCTAGGCTTTGCTGGCTGAGAGTGGCCAATTTTGGGAGACTGTGGGACCCAATAAGCGGTTGAGCAGGTCCATTAATGCGATTGGGCGGCTGCTGCATTTTTGCGTAGTTATAGATTTGCCGCATTTGTCACATAATCCACCATCTGGCGCATTATCTGCAGATTGTAACACACAAAAATTGTTCTTTTGTCAAATGGTTCAAAAGTTATTAAAAAGCTCTGTCCAGGGCACTGGCACCACACTTACATTCCCTGTGCTCACTCTGGGGCACTGGCACCACACTTACATTCCCTGAGCTCAGTCCAGGGCACTGGCACCACACTTACATTCCCTGTGCTCACTCTGGGGCACTGGCACCACACTTACATTCCCTGAGCTCAGTCCAGGGCACTGGCACCACACTTGCATTCCCTGTGCTCACTCTGGGGCACTGGCACCACACTTACATTCCCTGAGCTCAGTACAGGGCACTGGCAGCACATGTACATTCCCTGTGCTCACTCTGGGGCACTGGCACCACACTTACATTCCCTGAGCTCAGTCCAGGGCACTGGCACCACACTTACATTCCCTGTGCTCACTCTGGGGCACTGGCACCACACTTACATTCCCTGAGCTCAGTACAGGGCACTGGCACCACACTTACATTCCCTGAGCTCAGTCCAGGGCACTGGCACCACACTTACATTCCCTGAGCTCAGTACAGGGCACTGGCACCACACTTACATTCCCTGAGCTCAGTACAGGGCACTGGCACCACACTTACATTCCCTGAGCTCGTTACAGGGCACTGGCACCACACTTACATTCCCTGAGCTCAGTACAGGGCACTGGCACCACACTTACATTCCCTGAGCTCAGTCCAGGGCACTGGCACCACACTTACATTCCCTGAGCTCACTACAGGGCACTGGCACCACACTTACATTCCCTGAGCTCAGTACAGGGCACTGGCACCACACTTACATTCCCTGTACTCAGTCCAGGCCACTGGTACCACACTTACATTCCCTGAGCTCAGTACAGGGCACTGGCACCACACTTACATTCCCTGAGCTCAGTCCAGGGCACTGGCACCACACTTACATTCCCTGAGCTCAGTCCAGGGCACTGCACCACACTTACATTCCCTGAGCTCAGTACAGGGCACTGGCACCACACTTACATTCCCTGAGCTCAGTACAGGGCACTGGCACCACACTTACATTCCCTGAGCTCAGTCCAGGGCACTGGCACCACACTTACATTACCTGAGCTCAGTCCAGGGCACTGGCACCACACTTACATTCCCTGAGCTCGTTACAGGGCACTGGCATCACACTTACATTCCCTGAGCTCAGTACAGGGCACTGGCACCACACTTACATTCCCTGAGCTCAGTCCAGGGCACTGGCACCACACTTACATTCCCTGAGCTCACTACAGGGCACTGGCACCACACTTACATTCCCTGAGCTCAGTACAGGGCACTGGCACCACACTTACATTCCCTGTACTCAGTCCAGGCCACTGGTACCACACTTACATTCCCTGAGCTCAGTACAGGGCACTGGCACCACACTTACATTCCCTGAGCTCAGTCCAGGGCACTGGCACCACACTTACATTCCCTGAGCTCAGTCCAGGGCACTGGCACCACACTTACATTCCCTGAGCTCAGTACAGGGCACTGGCACCACACTTACATTCCCTGAGCTCAGTACAGGGCACTGGCACCACACTTACATTCCCTGAGCTCAGTCCAGGGCACTGGCACCACACTTACATTCCCTGAGCTCAGTCCAGGGCACTGGCACCACACTTACATTCCCTGAGCTCGTTACAGGGCACTGGCACCACACTTACATTCCCTGAGCTCAGTACAGGGCACTGGCACCACACTTACATTCCCTGAGCTCAGTACAGGGCACTGGCACCACACTTACATTCCCTGTACTCAGTCCAGGCCACTGGTACCACACTTACATTCCCTGAGCTCACTCTGGCGCACTGGCCCAACACTTCCATTCCCTGTACTCAGTCCAGGCCACTGGTACCACACTTACATTCCCTGAGCTCAGTACAGGGCACTGGCACCACACTTACATTCCCTGAGCTCAGTCCAGGGCACTGGCACCACACTTACATTCCCTGTGCTCACTCTGGGGCACTGGTACCACACTTCATTCCCTGAGCTCAGTCCAGGGCACTGGTACCACACTCGTAGCTTGTAGTTGGGAGTAGGCTCTTCTTCCCTGGCCTAGGCTTTGCTGGCTGAGAGTGGCCAATTTTGGGAGACTGTGGGACCCAATAAGCGGTTGAGCAGGTCCATTAATGCGATTGGGCGGCTGCTGCATTTTTGCGTAGTTATAGATTTGCCGCATTTGTCACATAATCCACCATCTGGCGCATTATCTGCAGATTGTAACACACAAAAATTGTTCTTTTGTCAAATGGTTCAAAAGTTATTAAAAAGCTCTGTCCAGGGCACTGGCACCACACTTACATTCCCTGTGCTCACTCTGGGGCACTGGCACCACACTTACATTCCCTGAGCTCAGTCCAGGGCACTGGCACCACACTTACATTCCCTGTGCTCACTCTGGGGCACTGGCACCACACTTACATTCCCTGAGCTCAGTCCAGGGCACTGGCACCACACTTGCATTCCCTGTGCTCACTCTGGGGCACTGGCACCACATTTACATTCCCTGTGCTCACTCTGGGGCACTGGCACCACACTTACATTCCCTGTGCTCACTCTGGGGCACTGAAACCACACTTACATTCCCTGAGCTCAGTCCAGGGCACTGGCACCACACTTACATTCCCTGTGCTCACTCTGGGGCACTGGCACCACACTTACATTCCCTGTGCTCACTCTGGGGCACTGAAACCACACTTACATTCCCTGAGCTCAGTCCAGGGCACTGGCACCACATGTACATTCCCTGTGCTCACTCTGGGGCACTGGCACCACACTTACATTCCCTGAGCTCAGTCCAGGGCACTGGCACCACACTTACATTCCCTGTGCTCACTCTGGGGCACTGGCACCACACTTACAATCCCTGAGCTCAGTACAGGGCACTGGCACCACACTTACATTCCCTGAGCTCAGTCCAGGGCACTGGCACCACACTTACATTCCCTGAGCTCAGTCCAGGGCACTGGCACCACACTTACATTCCCTGAGCTCAGTCCAGGGCACTGGCACCACACTTACATTCCCTGAGCTCAGTCCAGGGCACTGGCACCACACTTACATTCCCTGAGCTCAGTCCAGGGCACTGGCACCACACTTACATTCCCTGAGCTCAGTCCAGGGCACTGGCACCACACTTACATTCCCTGAGCTCAGTACAGGGCACTGGCACCACACTTACATACCCTGAGCTCAGTCCAGGGCACTGGCACCACACTTACATTCCCTGAGCTCAGTCCAGGGCACTGGCACCACACTTACATTCCCTGTGCTCACTCTGGGGCACTGGCACCACACTTACGTTCCCTGAGCTCAGTCCAGGGCACTGGCACCACACTTACATTCCCTAAGCTCAGTACAGGGCACTGGCACCACACTTACATTCCCTGTGCTCACTCTGGGGCACTGGCACCACACTTACATTCCCTGAGCTCAGTCCAGGGCACTGGCACCACACTTACATTCCCTGAGCTCAGCCCAGGGCACTGGCACCGCACTAACATTCCCTGAGCCTAGTCCAGGGCACTGGCACCACACTTACATTCCCTGAGCTCAGTCCAGGGCACTGGCACCACACTTACATTCCCTGAGCTCAGTCCAGGGCACCGGCACCACACTTACATTCCCTGAGCTCAGTCCAGGGCACTGGCACCACACTTACATTCCCTGAGCTCAGTCCAGGGCACTGGCACCACACTTACATTCCCTGAGCTCAGTCCAGGGCACTGGCAACACACTTACATTCCCTGAGCTCAGTCCAGGGCACTGGTACCACTCTTACGTTTCCTGAGCTCAGTCCAGGGCACTGGTACCACTCTTACGTTTCCTGAGCTCAGTCCAGGGCACTGGCACCACACTTACATACCCTGAGCTCAGTCCAGGGCACTGGCACCACACTTACATTCCCTGAGCTCAGTCCAGGGCACTGGCACCACACTTACATTCCCTGTGCTCACTCTGGGGCACTGGCACCACACTTACGTTCCCTGAGCTCAGTCCAGGGCACTGGCACCACACTTACATTCCCTGAGCTCAATACAGGGCACTGGCACCACACTTACATTCCCTGTGCTCACTCTGGGGCACTGGCACCACACTTACATTCCCTGAGCTCAGTCCAGGGCACTGGCACCACACTTGCATTCCCTGTGCTCACTCTGGGGCACTGGCACCACACTTACAATCCCTGTGCTCACTCTGGGGCACTGGCACCATACTTACATTCCCTGAGCTCAGTACAGGGCACTGGCACCACACTTACATTCCCTGTGCTCACTCTGGGGCACTGGCACCACACTTACATTCCCTGTGCTCACTCTGGGGCACTGGCACCACACTTACATTCCCTGAGCTCAGTCCAGGGCACTGGCACCACACTTACATTCCCTGTGCTCACTCTGGGGCACTGGCACCACACTTACGTTCCCTGAGCTCAGTCCAGGGCACTGGCACCACACTTACATTCCCTGAGCCTAGTCCAGGGCACTGGCACCACACTTACATTCCCTGAGCTCAGTCCAGGGCACTGGCACCACACTTACATTCCCTGAGCTCAGTCCAGGGCACTGGCACCACACTTACATTCCCTGAGCTCAGTCCAGGGCACTGGCACCACACTTACATTCCCTGAGCTCAGTCCAGGGCACTGGTACCACTCTTACGTTTCCTGAGCTCAGTCCAGGGCACTGGCACCCCACTTACATTCCCTGAGCTCAGTCGAGGGCACTGGCACCACACTTACATTCCCTGAGCTCAGTCCAGGGCACTGGCACCACACTTACATTCCCTGAGCGCAGTTCAGGGCACTGGCACCACACTAACATTCCCTGTGCTTAGTCTAGGGCACTGGCACCACACTTACATTCCCTGAGCTCAGTCCAGGGCACTGGCACCACACTTACATTCCCTGTGCTCACTCTGGGGCACTGGAACCACACTTACATTCCCTGTGCTCACTCTGGGGAACTGGCACCACACTTACATTCCCTGAGCCCAGTTCAGGGCACTGGCACCACACTTACATTCCCTGTGCTTAGTCTAGTGGCACCACACTAACATTCCCTGTGCTTAGTCGAGCTCATTGGCACCCCACTTACATTCCCTGAGCTCAGCTCAGGGCACTGGCATCACACTTACATTCCTTGAGCTCAGTCGAGGGCACTGGCACCACACTTACATTCCCTGAGATCAGTCCAGGGCACTGGCATCACACTTACATTCCTTGAGCTCAGTCGAGGGCACTGGCACCACACTTACATTCCCTGAGATCAGTCCAGGGCACTGGCATCACACTTACATTCCTTGAGCTCAGTCCAGGGCACTGGCACCACACTAACATTCCCTGTGCTTAGTCTAGGGCACTGTCACCACACTAACATTCCCTGTGCTTAGTCTAGGGCACTGGCACCACAATAACATTCCCTGTGCTTAGTCGAGGGCATTGGCACCCCACTTACATTCCCTGAGCTCAGTTCAGGGCACTGGCACCACACTTACATTCCCTGAGCGCAGTTCAGGGCACTGGCACCACACTAACATTCCCTGTGCTTAGTCTAGGACACTGATTTACAAAAGGGGGTGGTGATGAACAGAGTGTCTGAATTGAGCAGACCACTCTTACCCAGTCCAAAGATCAGGGCTTGATCCATCACCGTTATTTATCTCACTACCCCATCCCAGCTCAGAACCTGGCTATATGCAAATCAGTCTGTCCCTGGCCCAGTGCATCATGGGAACAGGGCAGACTAAACTACCAAGCCAATTCTTTACCAGAAAGGAGACAAGCTACCGGGGACCGGTTTCTGGCATTTCAGCCTCTTCGGCCCGGCTTGCTTGAATCCTGATGGAGCAGTGAGAAAGGGACTCATGTCTGAGTATACCCTGCCACACCTATAGTGGCCAAAATCGATTTACAAAAGGGGGTGGTGATGAACAGAGTGTCTGAATTGAGCAGACCACTCTTACCCAGTCCAAAGATCAGGGCTTGATCCATCACCGTTATTTATCTCACCATCTGCACCATCAGGATTCAAGCATACCGGGCCGAAGACGGCTGTAATGCCAGAAACCGGTCCCCGGGAGCTTGTTTCCTTCCCAGTGTAAGAATTGGCTTTTGTAGTTTGGTTTGCCCTGTTCCCATCATGCACTGGGACAGGAACAGACTAATTTGCATACAGCCAGGTTCTGAAACTGGGATGGTGCAGTGAGCTAAAAAACGGTGTTGGATCTAGCCCTGATCTCTTGACTGGGTGAGAGCTTTCTGCTTAATTCAGAGACTCTGTCCCTCACCACCCCCTGTTGTAAATATTTTTGTCCACCCTAAGCGTGGAAGGGTATTCTCAGATGTGAGACCCTTGCTCATTGCACCATCAGGATTCAAGCAAACCGGGCCGAAGACGGCTGTAATGCCAGAAACCGGTCCCCGGGAGCTTGTTTCCTTCCCAGTGTAAGAATTGGCTTTTGTAGTTTGGTTTGCCCTGTTCCCATCATGCACTGGGACAGGAACAGACTAATTTGCATACAGCCAGGTTCTGAAACTGGGATGGTGCAGTGAGCTAAAAAACGGTGTTGGATCTAGCCCTGATCTCTTGACTGGGTGAGAGCTTTCTGCTTAATTCAGAGACTCTGTCCCTCACCACCCCCTGTTGTAAATATTTTTGTCCACCCTAAGCGTGGAAGGGTATTCTCAGATGTGAGACCCTTGCTCATTGCACCATCAGGATTCAAGCAAACCGGGCCGAAGACGGCTGTAATGCCAGAAACCGGTCCCCGGGAGCTTGTTTCCTTCCCAGTGTAAGAATTGGCTTTTGTAGTTTGGTTTGCCCTGTTCCCATCATGCACTGGGACAGGAACAGACTAATTTGCATACAGCCAGGTTCTGAAACTGGGATGGTGCAGTGAGCTAAAAAACGGTGTTGGATCTAGCCCTGATCTCTTGACTGGGTGAGAGCTTTCTGCTTAATTCAGAGACTCTGTCCCTCACCACCCCCTGTTGTAAATATTTTTGTCCACCCTAAGCGTGGAAGGGTATTCTCAGATGTGAGACCCTTGCTCATTGCACCATCAGGATTCAAGCAAACCGGGCCGAAGACGGCTGTAATGCCAGAAACCGGTCCCCGGGAGCTTGTTTCCTTCCCAGTGTAAGAATTGGCTTTTGTAGTTTGGTTTGCCCTGTTCCCATCATGCACTGGGACAGGAACAGACTAATTTGCATACAGCCAGGTTCTGAAACTGGGATGGTGCAGTGAGCTAAAAAACGGTGTTGGATCTAGCCCTGATCTCTTGACTGGGTGAGAGCTTTCTGCTTAATTCAGAGACTCTGTCCCTCACCACCCCCTGTTGTAAATATTTTTGTCCACCCTAAGCGTGGAAGGGTATTCTCAGATGTGAGACCCTTGCTCATTGCACCATCAGGATTCAAGCAAACCGGGCCGAAGACGGCTGTAATGCCAGAAACCGGTCCCCGGGAGCTTGTTTCCTTCCCAGTGTAAGAATTGGCTTTTGTAGTTTGGTTTGCCCTGTTCCCATCATGCACTGGGACAGGAACAGACTAATTTGCATACAGCCAGGTTCTGAAACTGGGATGGTGCAGTGAGCTAAAAAACGGTGTTGGATCTAGCCCTGATCTCTTGACTGGGTGAGAGCTTTCTGCTTAATTCAGAGACTCTGTCCCTCACCACCCCCTGTTGTAAATATTTTTGTCCACCCTAAGCGTGGAAGGGTATTCTCAGATGTGAGACCCTTGCTCATTGCACCATCAGGATTCAAGCAAACCGGGCCGAAGACGGCTGTAATGCCAGAAACCGGTCCCCGGGAGCTTGTTTCCTTCCCAGTGTAAGAATTGGCTTTTGTAGTTTGGTTTGCCCTGTTCCCATCATGCACTGGGACAGGAACAGACTAATTTGCATACAGCCAGGTTCTGAAACTGGGATGGTGCAGTGAGCTAAAAAACGGTGTTGGATCTAGCCCTGATCTCTTGACTGGGTGAGAGCTTTCTGCTTAATTCAGAGACTCTGTCCCTCACCACCCCCTGTTGTAAATATTTTTGTCCACCCTAAGCGTGGAAGGGTATTCTCAGATGTGAGACCCTTGCTCATTGCACCATCAGGATTCAAGCAAACCGGGCCGAAGACGGCTGTAATGCCAGAAACCGGTCCCCGGGAGCTTGTTTCCTTCCCAGTGTAAGAATTGGCTTTTGTAGTTTGGTTTGCCCTGTTCCCATCATGCACTGGGACAGGAACAGACTAATTTGCATACAGCCAGGTTCTGAAACTGGGATGGTGCAGTGAGCTAAAAAACGGTGTTGGATCTAGCCCTGATCTCTTGACTGGGTGAGAGCTTTCTGCTTAATTCAGAGACTCTGTCCCTCACCACCCCCTGTTGTAAATATTTTTGTCCACCCTAAGCGTGGAAGGGTATTCTCAGATGTGAGACCCTTGCTCATTGCACCATCAGGATTCAAGCAAACCGGACCGAAGACGGCTGTAATGCCAGAAACCGGTCCCCGGGAGCTTGTTTCCTTCCCAGTGTAAGAATTGGCTTTTGTAGTTTGGTTTGCCCTGTTCCCATCATGCACTGGGACAGGAACAGACTAATTTGCATACAGCCAGGTTCTGAAACTGGGATGGTGCAGTGAGCTAAAAAACGGTGTTGGATCTAGCCCTGATCTCTTGACTGGGTGAGAGCTTTCTGCTTAATTCAGAGACTCTGTCCCTCACCACCCCCTGTTGTAAATATTTTTGTCCACCCTAAGCGTGGAAGGGTATTCTCAGATGTGAGACCCTTGCTCATTGCACCATCAGGATTCAAGCAAACCGGGCCGAAGACGGCTGTAATGCCAGAAACCGGTCCCCGGGAGCTTGTTTCCTTCCCAGTGTAAGAATTGGCTTTTGTAGTTTGGTTTGCCCTGTTCCCATCATGCACTGGGACAGGAACAGACTAATTTGCATACAGCCAGGTTCTGAAACTGGGATGGTGCAGTGAGCTAAAAAACGGTGTTGGATCTAGCCCTGATCTCTTGACTGGGTGAGAGCTTTCTGCTTAATTCAGAGACTCTGTCCCTCACCACCCCCTGTTGTAAATATTTTTGTCCACCCTAAGCGTGGAAGGGTATTCTCAGATGTGAGACCCTTGCTCATTGCACCATCAGGATTCAAGCAAACCGGGCCGAAGACGGCTGTAATGCCAGAAACCGGTCCCCGGGAGCTTGTTTCCTTCCCAGTGTAAGAATTGGCTTTTGTAGTTTGGTTTGCCCTGTTCCCATCATGCACTGGGACAGGAACAGACTAATTTGCATACAGCCAGGTTCTGAAACTGGGATGGTGCAGTGAGCTAAAAAACGGTGTTGGATCTAGCCCTGATCTCTTGACTGGGTGAGAGCTTTCTGCTTAATTCAGAGACTCTGTCCCTCACCACCCCCTGTTGTAAATATTTTTGTCCACCCTAAGCGTGGAAGGGTATTCTCAGATGTGAGACCCTTGCTCATTGCACCATCAGGATTCAAGCAAACCGGGCCGAAGACGGCTGTAATGCCAGAAACCGGTCCCCGGGAGCTTGTTTCCTTCCCAGTGTAAGAATTGGCTTTTGTAGTTTGGTTTGCCCTGTTCCCATCATGCACTGGGACAGGAACAGACTAATTTGCATACAGCCAGGTTCTGAAACTGGGATGGTGCAGTGAGCTAAAAAACGGTGTTGGATCTAGCCCTGATCTCTTGACTGGGTGAGAGCTTTCTGCTTAATTCAGAGACTCTGTCCCTCACCACCCCCTGTTGTAAATATTTTTGTCCACCCTAAGCGTGGAAGGGTATTCTCAGATGTGAGACCCTTGCTCATTGCACCATCAGGATTCAAGCAAACCGGGCCGAAGACGGCTGTAATGCCAGAAACCGGTCCCCGGGAGCTTGTTTCCTTCCCAGTGTAAGAATTGGCTTTTGTAGTTTGGTTTGCCCTGTTCCCATCATGCACTGGGACAGGAACAGACTAATTTGCATACAGCCAGGTTCTGAAACTGGGATGGTGCAGTGAGCTAAAAAACGGTGTTGGATCTAGCCCTGATCTCTTGACTGGGTGAGAGCTTTCTGCTTAATTCAGAGACTCTGTCCCTCACCACCCCCTGTTGTAAATATTTTTGTCCACCCTAAGCGTGGAAGGGTATTCTCAGATGTGAGACCCTTGCTCATTGCACCATCAGGATTCAAGCAACCCGGGCCGAAGACGGCTGTAATGCCAGAAACCGGTCCCCGGGAGCTTGTTTCCTTCCCAGTGTAAGAATTGGCTTTTGTAGTTTGGTTTGCCCTGTTCCCATCATGCACTGGGACAGGAACAGACTAATTTGCATACAGCCAGGTTCTGAAACTGGGATGGTGCAGTGAGCTAAAAAACGGTGTTGGATCTAGCCCTGATCTCTTGACTGGGTGAGAGCTTTCTGCTTAATTCAGAGACTCTGTCCCTCACCACCCCCTGTTGTAAATATTTTTGTCCACCCTAAGCGTGGAAGGGTATTCTCAGATGTGAGACCCTTGCTCATTGCACCATCAGGATTCAAGCAAACCGGGCCGAAGACGGCTGTAATGCCAGAAACCGGTCCCCGGGAGCTTGTTTCCTTCCCAGTGTAAGAATTGGCTTTTGTAGTTTGGTTTGCCCTGTTCCCATCATGCACTGGGACAGGAACAGACTAATTTGCATACAGCCAGGTTCTGAAACTGGGATGGTGCAGTGAGCTAAAAAACGGTGTTGGATCTAGCCCTGATCTCTTGACTGGGTGAGAGCTTTCTGCTTAATTCAGAGACTCTGTCCCTCACCACCCCCTGTTGTAAATATTTTTGTCCACCCTAAGCGTGGAAGGGTATTCTCAGATGTGAGACCCTTGCTCATTGCACCATCAGGATTCAAGCAAACCGGGCCGAAGACGGCTGTAATGCCAGAAACCGGTCCCCGGGAGCTTGTTTCCTTCCCAGTGTAAGAATTGGCTTTTGTAGTTTGGTTTGCCCTGTTCCCATCATGCACTGGGACAGGAACAGACTAATTTGCATACAGCCAGGTTCTGAAACTGGGATGGTGCAGTGAGCTAAAAAACGGTGTTGGATCTAGCCCTGATCTCTTGACTGGGTGAGAGCTTTCTGCTTAATTCAGAGACTCTGTCCCTCACCACCCCCTGTTGTAAATATTTTTGTCCACCCTAAGCGTGGAAGGGTATTCTCAGATGTGAGACCCTTGCTCATTGCACCATCAGGATTCAAGCAAACCGGGCCGAAGACGGCTGTAATGCCAGAAACCGGTCCCCGGGAGCTTGTTTCCTTCCCAGTGTAAGAATTGGCTTTTGTAGTTTGGTTTGCCCTGTTCCCATCATGCACTGGGACAGGAACAGACTAATTTGCATACAGCCAGGTTCTGAAACTGGGATGGTGCAGTGAGCTAAAAAACGGTGTTGGATCTAGCCCTGATCTCTTGACTGGGTGAGAGCTTTCTGCTTAATTCAGAGACTCTGTCCCTCACCACCCCCTGTTGTAAATAGTCTAGGACACTGGCACCACACTAACATTCCCTGTGCTTAGTCGAGGGCACTGGCACCACACTTACATTCCCTGAGCTCACTCTGGCGCACTGGCACCACACTTGCATTCCCTGTGCTTAGTCTAGGACACTGGCACCACACTAACATTCCCTGTGCTTAGTCTAGGGCACTGGCACCACACTTGTCATATCTGTGCTCGCTCCAGGCCACTGGCACCATGTGTACATTCTCTGTGTGCAGTAAGGGGCGCTGGTACCATACTTACATTCCCTGAGCTCAGTCTAGGGCACTGGCACCACACTTACATTCCCTGAGCTCAGTCGAGTGCACTGGCACCACACTAACATTCCCTGTGCTTAGTCGAGGGCATTGGCACACCACTTACATTCCCTGAGCTCAGTTCAGGGCACTGGCACCACACTTGCATTCCCTGAGCGCAGTTCAGGGCACTGGCACCACACTAACATTCCCTGTGCTTAGTCTAGGACACTGGCACCACACTAACATTCCCTGTGCTTAGTCGAGGGCACTGGCACCACACTTACATTCCCTGAGCTCACTCTGGCGCACTGGCACCACACTTACATTCCCTGTGCTTAGTCTAGGACACTGGTACCACACTAACATTCCCTGTGCTTAGTCTAGGGCACTGGCACCACACTTGTCATATCTGTGCTCGCTCCAGGCCACTGGCACCATGTGTACATTCTCTGTGTGCAGTAAGGGGCGCTGGTACCATACTTACATTCCCTGAGCTCAGTCTAGGGCACTGGCACCACACTTACATTCCCTGAGCTCAGTCGAGTGCACTGGCACCACACTAACATTCCCTGTGCTTAGTCGAGGGCATTGGCACACCACTTACATTCCCTGAGCTCAGTTCAGGGCACTGGCACCACACTTGCATTCCCTGAGCGCAGTTCAGGGCACTGGCACCACACTAACATTCCCTGTGCTTAGTCTAGGACACTGGCACCACACTAACATTCCCTGTGCTTAGTCGAGGGCACTGGCACCACACTTACATTCCCTGAGCTCACTCTGGCGCACTGGCACCACACTTACATTCCCTGTGCTTAGTCTAGGACACTGGTACCACACTAACATTCCCTGTGCTTAGTCTAGGGCACTGGCACCACACTTGTCATATCTGTGCTCGCTCCAGGCCACTGGCACCATGTGTACATTCTCTGTGTGCAGTAAGGGGCGCTGGTACCATACTTACATTCCCTGAGCTCAGTCGAGTGCACTGGCACCAAACTAACATTCCCTGAGCTCAGTCGAGGGCACTGGCACCACACTAACATTCCCTGAGCTCAGTCGAGGGCACTGGCACCACACTAACATTCCCTGAGCTCAGTCGAGGGCACTGGCACCACACTAACATTCCCTGAGCTCAGTCGAGGGCACTGGCACCACACTAACATTCCCTGAGCTCAGTCGAGTGTACTGGCACCACACTAACATTCCCTGAGCTCAGTCGAGGGCACTGGCACCACACTAACATTCCCTGAGCTCAGTCGAGGGCACTGGCACCACACTTACATTCCCTGAGCTCAGTCGAGGGCACTGGCACCACACTAACATTCCCTGAGCTCAGTCGAGGGCACTGGCACCACACTTACATTCCCTGAGCTCACTCTGGCGCACTGGCACCACACTTACATTCCCTGTGCTTAGTCCAGGGCACTGGCACCACACTTACATTCCCTGAGCTCAGTCTAGGGCACTGTCACCACACTTACATTCCCTGAGCTAGGTCCAGGGCACTGGCACCACACTTACATTCCCTGAGCTAGGTCCAGGGCACTGGCACCACACTTACATTCTCTGAGCTCAGTTCAGGGCACTGGCACCGCACTTACATTCCCTGAGATCAGTCCAGGGCACTGGCACCGCACTTACATTCCCTGAGCTCAGTCCAGTGGACTGGCACCACACTTACATTCCCTGAGCTCAGTACAGGGCACTGGTACCACACTTCATTCCCTGAGCTCAGTCCAGGGCACTGGCACCACACTTACATTCCCTGAGCTCAGCCCAGGGCACTGGCACCACACTTACATTCCCTGAGCTCAGTACAGGGCACTGGTACCACACTTCATTCCCTGAGCTCAGTCCAGGGCACTGGCACCACACTTACATTCCCTGAACTCAGTACAGGGCACTGGCACCACACTTACATTCCCTGAGCTCAGTCCAGGGCACTGGCACCACACTTACATTCCCTGAACTCAGTACAGGGCACTGGCACCACACTTACATTCCCTGAGCTCAGTACAGGGCACTGGTACCACACTTCATTCCCTGAGCTCAGTCCAGGGCACTGGTACCACTCTTACGTTTCCTGAGCTCAGTCGAGGGCACTGGCACCACACTAACATTCCCTGAGCTCAGTCGAGGGCACTGGCACCACACTTACATTCCCTGAGCTCAGTCGAGGGCACTGGCACCACACTAACATTCCCTGAGCTCAGTCGAGGGCACTGGCACCACACTTACATTCCCTGAGCTCACTCTGGCGCACTGGCACCACACTTACATTCCCTGTGCTTAGTCCAGGGCACTGGCACCACACTTACATTCCCTGAGCTCAGTCTAGGGCACTGTCACCACACTTACATTCCCTGGGCTAGGTCCAGGGCACTGGCACCACACTTACATTCCCTGAGCTAGGTCCAGGGCACTGGCACCACACTTACATTCTCTGAGCTCAGTTCAGGGCACTGGCACCGCACTTACATTCCCTGAGATAAGTCCAGGGCACTGGCACCGCACTTACATTCCCTGAGCTCAGTCCAGTGCACTGGCACCACACTTACATTCCCTGAGCTCAGTACAGGGCACTGGTACCACACTTCATTCCCTGAGCTCAGTCCAGGGCACTGGCACCACACTTACATTCCCTGAGCTCAGCCCAGGGCACTGGCACCACACTTACATTCCCTGAGCTCAGTACAGGGCACTGGCACCACACTTACATTCCCTGAACTCAGTTAAGGGCACTCGCACCACACTTACATTCCCTGAGCTCAGTCCAGGGCACTGGCACCACACTTACATTCCCTGAACTCAGTACAGGGCACTGGCACCACACTTACATTCCCTGAGCTCAGTACAGGGCACTGGTACCACACTTCATTCCCTGAGCTCAGTCCAGGGCACTGGCCCCACACTCGTAGCTTGTAGTTGGGAGTAGGCTCTCCTTCCCTGGCCTAGGCTTTGCCGGCTGAGAGTGGCCAATGAGTCTGTGGAACCCAATAAGCGTCTTGAGCCGGTCCATTAATGCGATTGGGCGGCTGCTGCATTTTTGCGTAGTTATAGATTTGCCGCATTTGTCACATAATCCACCATCTGGCGCATTATCTGCAGATTGTAACACACAAAAATTGTTCTTTTGTCAAATGGTTCAAAAGTTATTAAAAAGCTCTGTCCAGGGCACTGGCACCACACTTACATTCCCTGTGCTCACTCTGGGGCACTGGCACCACACTTACATTCCCTGAGCTCAGTCCAGGGCACTGGCACCACACTTACATTCCCTGTGCTCACTCTGGGGCACTGGCACCACACTTACATTCCCTGAGCTCAGTCCAGGGCACTGGCACCACACTTGCATTCCCTGTGCTCACTCTGGGGCACTGGCACCACACTTACATTCCCTGTGCTCACTCTGGGGCACTGGCACCACACTTACATTCCCTGTGCTCACTCTGGGGCACTGAAACCACACTTACATTCCCTGAGCTCAGTCCAGGGCACTGGCACCACACTTACATTCCCTGTGCTCACTCTGGGGCACTGGCACCACAATTACATTCCCTGTGCTCACTCTGGGGCACTGAAACCACACTTACATTCCCTGAGCTCAGTCCAGGGCACTGGCACCACATGTACATTCCCTGTGCTCACTTTGGGGCACTGGCACCACACTTACATTCCCTGAGCTCAGTCCAGGGCACTGGTACCACTCTTACGTTTCCTGAGCTCAGTCGAGGGCACTGGCACCACACTAACATTCCCTGAGCTCAGTCGAGGGCACTGGCACCACACTTACATTCCCTGAGCTCAGTCGAGGGCACTGGCACCACACTAACATTCCCTGAGCTTAGTCGAGGGCACTGGCACCACACTTACATTCCCTGAGCTCACTCTGGCGCACTGGCACCACACTTACATTCCCTGTGCTTAGTCCAGGGCACTGGCACCACACTTACATTCCCTGAGCTCAGTCTAGGGCACTGTCACCACACTTACATTCCCTGAGCTAGGTCCAGGGCACTGGCACCACACTTACATTCCCTGAGCTAGGTCCAGGGCACTGGCACCACACTTGCATTCCCTGTGCTCACTCTGGGGCACTGGCACCACACTTACATTCCCTGTGCTCACTCTGGGGCACTGGCACCACACTTACATTCCCTGTGCTCACTCTGGGGCACTGAAACCACACTTACATTCCCTGAGCTCAGTCCAGGGCACTGGCACCACACTTACATTCCCTGTGCTCACTCTGGGGCACTACACCACACTTACATTCTCTGTGCTCACTCTGGGGCACTGAAACCACACTTACATTCCCTGAGCTCAGTCCAGGGCACTGGCAGCACATGTACATTCCCTGTGCTCACTCTGGGGCACTGGCACCACACTTACATTCCCTGAGCTCAGTCCAGGGCACTGGCACCACACTTACATTCCCTGTGCTCACTCTGGGGCACTGGCACCACACTTACATTCCCTGAGCTCAGTACAGGGCACTGGCACCACACTTACATTCCCTGAGCTCAGTCCAGGGCACTGGCACCACACTTACATTCCCTGAGCTCAGTACAGGGCACTGGCACCACACTTACATTCCCTGAGCTCAGTACAGGGCACTGGCACCACACTTACATTCCCTGAGCTCGTTACAGGGCACTGGCACCACACTTACATTCCCTGAGCTCAGTACAGGGCACTGGCACCACACTTACATTCCCTGAGCTCAGTCCAGGGCACTGGCATCACACTTACATTCCCTGAGCTCACTACAGGGCACTGGCACCACACTTACATTCCCTGAGCTCAGTACAGGGCACTGGCACCACACTTACATTCCCTGTACTCAGTCCAGGCCACTGGTACCACACTTACATTCCCTGAGCTCAGTACAGGGCACTGGCACCACACTTACATTCCCTGAGCTCAGTCCAGGGCACTGGCACCACACTTACATTCCCTGAGCTCGTTACAGGGCACTGCACCACACTTACATTCCCTGAGCTCAGTACAGGGCACTGGCACCACACTTACATTCCCTGAGCTCAGTACAGGGCACTGGCACCACACTTACATTCCCTGAGCTCAGTCCAGGGCACTGGCACCACACTTACATTACCTGAGCTCAGTCCAGGGCACTGGCACCACACTTACATTCCCTGAGCTCGTTACAGGGCACTGGCATCACACTTACATTCCCTGAGCTCAGTACAGGGCACTGGCACCACACTTACATTCCCTGAGCTCAGTCCAGGGCACTGGCACCACACTTACATTCCCTGAGCTCACTACAGGGCACTGGCACCACACTTACATTCCCTGAGCTCAGTACAGGGCACTGGCACCACACTTACATTCCCTGTACTCAGTCCAGGCCACTGGTACCACACTTACATTCCCTGAGCTCAGTACAGGGCACTGGCACCACACTTACATTCCCTGAGCTCAGTCCAGGGCACTGGCACCACACTTACATTCCCTGAGCTCAGTCCAGGGCACTGGCACCACACTTACATTCCCTGAGCTCAGTACAGGGCACTGGCACCACACTTACATTCCCTGAGCTCAGTACAGGGCACTGGCACCACACTTACATTCCCTGAGCTCAGTCCAGGGCACTGGCACCACACTTACATTCCCTGAGCTCAGTCCAGGGCACTGGCACCACACTTACATTCCCTGAGCTCGTTACAGGGCACTGGCACCACACTTACATTCCCTGAGCTCAGTACAGGGCACTGGCACCACACTTACATTCCCTGAGCTCAGTACAGGGCACTGGCACCACACTTACATTCCCTGTACTCAGTCCAGGCCACTGGTACCACACTTACATTCCCTGAGCTCACTCTGGCGCACTGGCCCAACACTTCCATTCCCTGTACTCAGTCCAGGCCACTGGTACCACACTTACATTCCCTGAGCTCAGTACAGGGCACTGGCACCACACTTACATTCCCTGAGCTCAGTCCAGGGCACTGGCACCACACTTACATTCCCTGTGCTCACTCTGGGGCACTGGTACCACACTTCATTCCCTGAGCTCAGTCCAGGGCACTGGTACCACACTCGTAGCTTGTAGTTGGGAGTAGGCTCTTCTTCCCTGGCCTAGGCTTTGCTGGCTGAGAGTGGCCAATTTTGGGAGACTGTGGGACCCAATAAGCGGTTGAGCAGGTCCATTAATGCGATTGGGCGGCTGCTGCATTTTTGCGTAGTTATAGATTTGCCGCATTTGTCACATAATCCACCATCTGGCGCATTATCTGCAGATTGTAACACACAAAAATTGTTCTTTTGTCAAATGGTTCAAAAGTTATTAAAAAGCTCTGTCCAGGGCACTGGCACCACACTTACATTCCCTGTGCTCACTCTGGGGCACTGGCACCACACTTACATTCCCTGAGCTCAGTCCAGGGCACTGGCACCAACTTACATTCCCTGTGCTCACTCTGGGGCACTGGCACCACACTTACATTCCCTGAGCTCAGTCCAGGGCACTGGCACCACACTTGCATTCCCTGTGCTCACTCTGGGGCACTGGCACCACATTTACATTCCCTGTGCTCACTCTGGGGCACTGGCACCACACTTACATTCCCTGTGCTCACTCTGGGGCACTGAAACCACACTTACATTCCCTGAGCTCAGTCCAGGGCACTGGCACCACACTTACATTCCCTGTGCTCACTCTGGGGCACTGGCACCACACTTACATTCCCTGTGCTCACTCTGGGGCACTGAAACCACACTTACATTCCCTGAGCTCAGTCCAGGGCACTGGCACCACATGTACATTCCCTGTGCTCACTCTGGGGCACTGGCACCACACTTACATTCCCTGAGCTCAGTCCAGGGCACTGGCACCACACTTACATTCCCTGTGCTCACTCTGGGGCACTGGCACCACACTTACATTCCCTGAGCTCAGTACAGGGCACTGGCACCACACTTACATTCCCTGAGCTCAGTCCAGGGCACTGGCACCACACTTACATTCCCTGAGCTCAGTCCAGGGCACTGGCACCACACTTACATTCCCTGAGCTCAGTCCAGGGCACTGGCACCACACTTACATTCCCTGAGCTCAGTCCAGGGCACTGGCACCACACTTACATTCCCTGAGCTCAGTCCAGGGCACTGGCACCACACTTACATTCCCTGAGCTCAGTCCAGGGCACTGGCACCACACTTACATTCCCTGAGCTCAGTACAGGGCACTGGCACCACACTTACATACCCTGAGCTCAGTCCAGGGCACTGGCACCACACTTACATTCCCTGAGCTCAGTCCAGGGCACTGGCACCACACTTACATTCCCTGTGCTCACTCTGGGGCACTGGCACCACACTTACGTTCCCTGAGCTCAGTCCAGGGCACTGGCACCACACTTACATTCCCTAAGCTCAGTACAGGGCACTGGCACCACACTTACATTCCCTGTGCTCACTCTGGGGCACTGGCACCACACTTACATTCCCTGAGCTCAGTCCAGGGCACTGGCACCACACTTACATTCCCTGAGCTCAGCCCAGGGCACTGGCACCGCACTAACATTCCCTGAGCCTAGTCCAGGGCACTGGCACCACACTTACATTCCCTGAGCTCAGTCCAGGGCACTGGCACCACACTTACATTCCCTGAGCTCAGTCCAGGGCACCGGCACCACACTTACATTCCCTGAGCTCAGTCCAGGGCACTGGCACCACACTTACATTCCCTGAGCTCAGTCCAGGGCACTGGCACCACACTTACATTCCCTGAGCTCAGTCCAGGGCACTGGCAACACACTTACATTCCCTGAGCTCAGTCCAGGGCACTGGTACCACTCTTACGTTTCCTGAGCTCAGTCCAGGGCACTGGTACCACTCTTACGTTTCCTGAGCTCAGTCCAGGGCACTGGCACCACACTTACATACCCTGAGCTCAGTCCAGGGCACTGGCACCACACTTACATTCCCTGAGCTCAGTCCAGGGCACTGGCACCACACTTACATTCCCTGTGCTCACTCTGGGGCACTGGCACCACACTTACGTTCCCTGAGCTCAGTCCAGGGCACTGGCACCACACTTACATTCCCTGAGCTCAATACAGGGCACTGGCACCACACTTACATTCCCTGTGCTCACTCTGGGGCACTGGCACCACACTTACATTCCCTGAGCTCAGTCCAGGGCACTGGCACCACACTTGCATTCCCTGTGCTCACTCTGGGGCACTGGCACCACACTTACAATCCCTGTGCTCACTCTGGGGCACTGGCACCATACTTACATTCCCTGAGCTCAGTACAGGGCACTGGCACCACACTTACATTCCCTGTGCTCACTCTGGGGCACTGGCACCACACTTACATTCCCTGTGCTCACTCTGGGGCACTGGCACCACACTTACATTCCCTGAGCTCAGTCCAGGGCACTGGCACCACACTTACATTCCCTGTGCTCACTCTGGGGCACTGGCACCACACTTACGTTCCCTGAGCTCAGTCCAGGGCACTGGCACCACACTTACATTCCCTGAGCCTAGTCCAGGGCACTGGCACCACACTTACATTCCCTGAGCTCAGTCCAGGGCACTGGCACCACACTTACATTCCCTGAGCTCAGTCCAGGGCACTGGCACCACACTTACATTCCCTGAGCTCAGTCCAGGGCACTGGCACCACACTTACATTCCCTGAGCTCAGTCCAGGGCACTGGTACCACTCTTACGTTTCCTGAGCTCAGTCCAGGGCACTGGCACCACACTTACATTCCCTGAGCTCAGTCCAGGGCACTGGTACCACTCTTACGTTTCCTGAGCTCAGTCCAGGGCACTGGCACCACACTTACATACCCTGAGCTCAGTCCAGGGCACTGGCACCACACTTACATTCCCTGAGCTCAGTCCAGGGCACTGGCACCACCCTGAGCTCAGTCCAGGGCACTGGCACCACACTTACATTCCCTGAGCTCAGTCCAGGGCACTGGCACCACACTTACATTCCCTGTGCTCACTCTGGGGCACTGGCACCACACTTACATTCCCTGTGCTCACTCTGGGGCACTGGCACCACACTTACGTTCCCTGAGCTCAGTCCAGGGCACTGGCACCACACTTACATTCCCTGAGCTCAGTACAGGGCACTGGCACCACACTTACATTCCCTGTGCTCACTCTGGGGCACTGGCACCACACTTACATTCCCTGAGCTCAGTCCAGGGCACTGGCACCACACTTACATTCCCTGAGCTCAGTCCAGGGCACTGGCACCACACTTACATTCCCTGAGCTCAGTCCAGGGCACTGGCACCACACTTACATTCCCTGAGCTCAGTCCAGGGCACTGGCACCACACTTACATTCCCTGTGCTCACTCTGGGGCACTGGCACCACACTTACATTCCCTGTGCTCACTCTGGGGCACTGGCACCACACTTACGTTCCCTGAGCTCAGTCCAGGGCACTGGCACCACACTTACATTCCCTGAGCTCAGTACAGGGCACTGGCACCACACTTACATTCCCTGTGCTCATTCTGGGGCACTGGCACCACACTTACATTCCCTGAGCTCAGTCCAGGGCACTGGCACCACACTTACATTCCCTGACCTCAGCCCAGGGCACTGGCACCGCACTTACATTCCCTGAGCCTAGTCCAGGGCACTGGCACCACACTTACATTCCCTGAGCTCAGTCCAGGGCACTGGCACCACACTTACATTCCCTGAGCTCAGTCCAGGGCACTGGCACCACACTTACATTCCCTGAGCTCAGTCCAGGGCACTGGCACCACACTTACATTCCCTGAGCTCAGTCCAGGGCACTGGCACCACACTTACATTCCCTGAGCTCAGTACAGGGCACTGGCACCACACTTACATTCCCTGAGCTCAGTCCAGGGCACTGGTACCACTCTTACGTTTCCTGAGCTCAGTCCAGGGCACTGGTACCACTCTTACGTTTCCTGAGCTCAGTCCAGGGCACTGGCACCACACTTACATACCCTGAGCTCAGTCCAGGGCACTGGCACCACACTTACATTCTCTGAGCTCAGTCCAGGGCACTGGCACCACACTTACATTCCCTGTGCTCACTCTGGGGCACTGGCACCACACTTACGTTCCCTGAGCTCAGTCCAGGGCACTGGCACCACACTTACATTCCCTGAGCTCAGTACAGGGCACTGGCACCACACTTACATTCCCTGTGCTCACTCTGGGGCACTGGCACCACACTTACATTCCCTGAGCTCAGTACAGGGCACTGGCACCACACTTACATTCCCTGTGCTCACTCTGGGGCACTGGCACCACACTTACATTCCCTGAGCTCAGTCCAGGGCACCAGCACTGCACTTACATTCCCTGAGCTCAGCCCAGGGCACTGGCACCACACTTACATTCCCTGAGCTTTAGTTTAAAAATCTTAGTAATGGTTTGAAAAAGGTGCGTCTCGGATTAAGATACAGTTTACAAAAAAACATAAAGTGCAAAGTGCTCTGTGCAGAAATTGAGTTACATGGACACAAGTCTATAAGGCATCACAATATACATCACGTGTGTTAGACGGACCGGGAGGGTCGGCCGAGTAAAAGGGGAGAGGTCTCCAGGGAGAGCCGTCTCCAGCGAGCGTACAGACAAGTAACTTCCCCCCCACAGACGGACACCACACAAGGATAAGGTTAAACGATACTTTATCAGCAATTCTTCAAGTACGGTCAAATGATACAAGGAGGTCTGGACTCAGGGGTCCCCTCGGTTCTGGTCTCTGGTTGGGAAAAGGGGTAGCGGGGCAGTCTTGTTACCAATTGGGTGGATGAATAGCTCTCAATCCTCGAGCTCGGCGTTCTAGATGATCGGGCCGCGGCGGAGCCAGCAGGTCCCGAGATGGTTGAAGGTAGCGACGGTCCGCGGCGGAGCCAGCAGGTCCCGATGAAGATGGTGGTACAAATGGTCCGCGGCCACGCCAGCAGGTCCCAACGACGATGAAGGTTGATGGAAGTTGCGGCAGCGCCAGCAGGCAAGACGATAGTTCACAAGGCAGGGCTACGGCAGCGCCAGTAGTCCGTCAAGGATGAGTTCTTCTCTGCGTCTCTCGACTCCAGGATACAACTGCCTTCCTGCTCTGGAGCTGCCCCAGTTATAGGGCTGGCGCCCTTTGATGTCCGGACCCTCGCACTTGGAGGTCGGGAGGTCCGGGATGAGGGAGTCCAGACACCCAGCAGGGGGGTGGAGCCAGCGCCCGGGGAGGCTGGGGGCGATCGGCACCTGGCGGGGGAGAGCCATCGACACCTCTTTCTCCCATTGACCTGCCAAGTAGTCCGTTCACCTCCTGGGTGGATGGTGGTGCCGGGATGTCGGGGCCTGGCCAGGCCCAGGGTTAGGGTCGATCGGAGGCCACGCGGCCTCGTGGGGCAGTGTCCAAGATGGCGCCCAGGTCGGGCGCGAGGGCTGGTAGGGGATCGGGCCCAAGAGGTCGAGATGTTCCGAGGCAGGGGTCCCGGAGGGGACAGAAACGTGGAGTGGTGGCGTGTAACACTTGAGGAGCCGGGCTCGGGCCCGGTCGTGCAGAGGGGGAGCGGGCCCTTCATGTGGCCTGTCCAACATGCGTCCCCCCCAGCTGAAGGCGGGGAGAGTCACCCATCCTCTTGGGGACTCTCCTCGTCGAGGCGGAAAAAGCGTGACAGGCCATCTGCGTTGGCGTGGTCTTGCCCAGGTCGATGTTCCACAGTGAAGTCCATCCCCTGTAGGGAGATGGACCAACGTAGTAGTTTTGGGTTTTCCCCCCGCATCTGCATCAGCCACTGCAGGGGCCGATGGTCGGTCTGTACCCGGAAGTGTGTGCCAAAGAGATAGGGCCGGAGCTTTTTGAGGGCCCATACCACAGCGAAGGCCTCCCTCTCGATGGTGCTCCAGCGTTGTTCTCGGGGCAGGAGTCGCCTGCTGATGAAAGCCACTGGCTGATCACGGCCTTCGGGGTTCAATTGAGACAGGACCGCCCCAATACCATGGTGGGAGGCATCCGTCTGGACGATGAATTCCCGGCTGTAGTCGGGGGTCTGGAGCACAGGGGCGGAACACATGGCGGCCTTCAGTTGCTCGAAGGCTGCTTGACAATCTGGGGTCCAGTTGACCTTCTTTGGGTGATTTTTGGACGTGAGTTCCGTGAGGGGCCCCACTATGCTACCATAGTCCTTTACGAACCGTCGGTAATAGGCCGTGAGTCCCAGAAAGGCGCGTACCTCGGTCTGGGTGATGGGGGGCTGCCAGGACTGGATGGCGGCGATCTTGAGCTGCAGAGGGGCCACCAGGCCGCTTCCCACTTGGTGTCCGAGGTAGGTCACGGACCCCTGACCAATTTGGCATTTGCTGGCCTTGATCGTGAGGCCAGCTCGCTGAAGGGCCTGTAGCACCTCGCGGAGGTGGTGGAGGTGGTCGGACCAGTGGTGGCTGTATACAGCGATGTCGTCTAGGTAGGCGGCACTGAATCCTTCGAGTCCGGCCAAGACTTGATTAACTAGTCGCTGAAACGTTGCTGGGGCATTCTTCATGCCGAAGGGCATGACCTTGAAATGATAATGGCCGTCAGGCGTGGAAAACGCAGATCGTTCTTGGGCCCGGGATGTGAGGCCGATCTGCCAGTAGCCCGCCGTCAGGTCGAAAATGCTGAGGTAGCGGGCAGCTCCCATGCGGTCGATCAGGTCATCTGCCCGGGGGATGGGATGTGCGTCCGTTCTGGTGACCGCATTCAAGCCCCGGTAGTCGACGCAGAACCGGAGTTCCGGTGTGGTGCCGGGGGTGGCCGCTTTGGGGACCAGTACTACTGGGCTGGCCCAGGGGCTGTCGGAGGGCTCAATGACCCCGAGCGTGAGCATTTTGGCCACCTCTTCTTGGATGCAGGCCCGTACCCGATCTGGTACGCGGTAGGCCCGGTGGCGGATAGGGGGACTGTCCCCCGTGTCCACGTCGTGTACACACCAGGAGGTGACCCCTGGGGTGAGGGAGAACAGGCTGGCGAACTGCAGCAGAAGGTCTCGACATTCTTGGCGTTGTTCCAGGGTGAGGGCCTCCGAGAGGCGTACCCCGTCCATGGAGCCGCCTTTCTCCCGAGTCCGTAGGAGGTCAGGGAGGGGTTCGGAGTCTTCCTCGGCTCCATTGTCTGTGGCCATCAGGAGGCTGAGTTCTGAACGCACAAAATGGGGTTTCAGTCTATTAGCGTGGAGAACCCGGAGGGGGTTCCGTGAGGATTCCATATCGATGAGATAGGTGACAGGGCCCTTGCGCTCGATTACTTTGAAGGGCCCCGTCCATTTATCTTGCAGAGCTCATGGTTCGGTGGGGGACATTACCCATACTTGTTGGCCGGGTTCAAATTCGATGGAGGAGGCATTTTGGTCATACCACTTTTTCATGCCCTCTTGACTGGCCTCCAAGTTTGCTTTCGCCATCTCCCTGAATCGTCGGGTCTGGTTGCGGAGGGTTAGGAGATATTTTAAGACATCTGGAGGGTTCTTTAGAGGGGGCATTTCCCAGCCTTCCTTAACTAGGCTGAGCGGCCCCCGTACTGGGTGTCCATACAACAGTTCAAACGGGCTGAAGCCGAGGGACTTCTGGGGGACTTCTCGATATGCGAAGAGGAGGCACGGCAGTAGCACATCCCACTGGCGACGGAGGGGCTCTTCCAACCCCCCAATCATCCCTTTGAGCGTGCGGTTGAACCGCTCAACAAGTCCGTTTCCTTGAGGGTGATAGGGGGTCGTGAATCGGTAGGTGACCCCACACTGTTGCCAGAGGGACTTCATGTATTTTGAAATAAAGTTCGTGCCTCTGTCGCTGACGACTTCTCGGGGGAAGCCCACACGGGAGAAGATCCCCATCAGGGCCCGGCCGAATACCGGGGCTGTCACAGTTCGCAGGGGGACAGCCTCAGGGTAGCGGGTGGCGTGGTCCACCAGTACCAGGATGAACCGATGTCCTTGTGCTGTACGGGGGTCGAGGGGCCCCACAATGTCGATCCCTACCCTCTCGAACGGGGTGGTGACCACTGGAAACGGTTGCAGGGGGGCTTTCAGTTTGCGGCCGCTCTTCCCGCTGGCTTGGCACGTGGGGCAAGATCGGCAATGCTGTAGTACATCATTCCTCATCTTAGGCCAGAAGAAGTGGGTCACCAGGCGGCTGTAGGTTTTATCCTGACCCAGGTGGCCAGCCAGGGGGACATCATGGGCCAGGTTTAGCAAGAAGTCTCTAAAACGGAGGGGCACTACTAGCACTCGACTGGCCCCCAACTCCGCGATTCTTTGTTCACTGTATAGCAGATCATTGTCCCAATAGACCCAATGTGTTCCGGATGTATCCCCTGAGCTCTGAGCGAGGGCTTGTTGGCGGAGTCCCTCGAGCCAGGGACAGGTCTTCTGCTCCTGGCGAAACTGCTCCTGGGTGGGCCCCCCCTCTTGATGCCACTGGTCCAGGCCGGAGAGGTCCGGAGGTTGAGCGAGCCCCTCGGGAGCTTGTTCTGGGGGGACGGCACGGTCGGTGTCTTCTACTGGAGCGACCGGGGGACGAGGTGCCGGCCATTCAGGTTCCTCGGGTCGGAGATTGGCACGGGCGGCCATGGACCGGGTGGTGACGCACGCCCAGTCCGGGATGCCTAACATCCCCAGGTGTTCTCTTCGTTCTACGGCTGCCCACGGGGAGCTTTCAAGGTCATTCCCCAGGAGGCAGTCTACGGGAGCATCATCTCGGACCGTCACCTTCAACATGCCGGAGACTCCTCCCCATTCGAAAGGGACGCAGGCCATCCGACACATGCTCTCCGAATTATCGGCTGAACGGACAGGGCAGAGAATATTTGGCAGGATCTGTTCTGGGGTCACCAGGTGACAGCGGACGGCTGTTACGCTGGCCCCGGTGTCACGGAGGGCTTCGGCCCGGCGTCCATTGATGCTCACCCATTGACTGTACTTCCGGGTGTTAGCGGGTAGGGGGACCCGCGGGACCATGTCTTTCCCCCCTAAGCATGCTAGAGCCATGGCGGCTGGCTCCCATTCTTGATGTTCTTGCTCATATTCTTCCTGTTCCTCGGAGATCTGTTCTTCCCCCAGGGCAGCCGCGGCCACCTGGCGGGGTCTCGGGCTCTGATTCTGTGGGCAATTTGGGTCGTTTGCGTAGTGGCCGACTCGCTGGCATCGGTGACACGTGACATTGGCTCTATATCCCGGTCGTGCCGGGGTGCTGCCCCGGTTGGCCGGGGGGGTGGTGCTGGCAGCGGGGGCGGCCGGAGCGTTGTCTTTTCCTCGTCCTTGGCCCCCTCCTCCTCCTCCTCGGGGACGGTGCTGACCGTGGTGGTTCCGGTTCTGTTCATAGGACCCATGGCGGCCCACTCTGGTGATCTCCCACTGGTCAGCCTCGGCTGCGAGCTGCCGTGGATCAGTCAATTTGCTATCGAGGAGGTGCTGCCGGAGCTCGATGAAGCAATTGTTTGACAGATGCTCCCACACCATGAGATTGAAGAGCTGTTCATAAGTTGTGACATTGCTTCCTTTGATCCAACCCTCGAAGGCTCGGCTGAAATAGTTCACGTACTCCACCCAAGTTGTACCCGGGATGCGGGTGCAGTCTCTGAACCTCTGGCGGTACATCTCGGGTGTGAGCCCATAGCGGGTGAGGAGGGCCGCTTTCATGTGGTCGTAGGAGGTCATCAGGTGGTCCGGGAGCTGTAGCAGGGCATTGCGGCCCTCATTGAGGAATCTCCCCCTTAGACCGGCTCCCCAGTCGCTTCGATCGATCCGGTGGGAGGTCATAGCTATTTCATAGGCCTTGAACCATTGTTGGATGTCGTCCTCTCGGAAGTATTCTCGAACGACATCCTTGGGGATGTGTACTTTTTTATCTGTTGCTCCTGGGGTGCGGGGTTGCTCGGTCACTCCTGATTCCTTGTTCTGCTTGCGTAAGTCTATTTCAGCTAATTTGCGCTCATGTTCATATGCCAGTCTTTTTTCCTCGAGCTCTCTTTGTCTCTGTTTCTCCTCTCTTTCTTCTCGGAGCCTCAGATGTTCTAAATTCAGTTTCTGTTCGGCCAACTTGAGTTCACCATCCATTTTGAGCCGGGCCATTTCTAGTTCATGTAATCTTGTTCTTTCTCGTTCCTGGATCTCGTCTTGCGAGAGACCCGTTCTTTGCTCCTCGGGAGCCGTGGTGTCTTTTTCTGCTGCTGCGACATTTTGGTCCGGGGGTCTGACGGCCCCGGTTTCTGCCCAGGACTCCAGGGCATGCTTGAAATCGTCCTTGGTACTCAGACCGGTGGTAGCGATACCTAGTTCAATGCAGAATTGTTTTAATTCACGATGGCTGTATTCTTCCAATTTCTCCATCTGAAATTTCTCGGAGGATCCGCTTTCTTTGGTTGTCATCGTGATTTCGTCGTGGGGTGAGCTACTCTCTGTACGATTATGCGGTGATTCGGATCGCGCCGCTGGCCACCAATGTTAGACGGACCGGGAGGGTCGGCCGAGTAAAAGGGGAGAGGTCTCCAGGGAGAGCCGTCTCCAGCGATCGTACAGACAAGTAACTTCCCCCCCACAGACGGACACCACACAAGGATAAGGTTAAACGATACTTTATCAGCAATTCTTCAAGTACGGTCAAATGATACAAGGAGGTCTGGACTCAGGGGTCCCCTCGGTTCTGGTCTCTGGTTGGGAAAAGGGGTAGCGGGGCAGTCTTGTTACCAATTGGGTGGATGAATAGCTCTCAATCCTCGAGCTCGGCGTTCTAGATGATCGGGCCGCGGCGGAGCCAGCAGGTCCCGAGATGGTTGAAGGTAGCGACGGTCCGCGGCGGAGCCAGCAGGTCCCGATGAAGATGGTGGTACAAACGGTCCGCGGCCACGCCAGCAGGTCCCGACGACGATGAAGGTTGATGGAAGTTGCGGCAGCGCCAGCAGGCAAGACGATAGTTCACAAGGCAGGGCTACGGCAGCGCCAGTAGTCCGTCAAGGATGAGTTCTTCTCTGCGTCTCTCGACTCCAGGATACAACTGCCTTCCTGCTCTGGAGCTGCCCCAGTTATAGGGCTGGCGCCCTTTGATGTCCGGACCCTCGCACTTGGAGGTCGGGAGGTCCGGGATGAGGGAGTCCAGACACCCAGCAGGGGGGTGGAGCCAGCGCCCGGGGAGGCTGGGGGCGATCGGCACCTGGCGGGGGAGAGCCATCGACACCTCTTTCTCCCATTGACCTGCCAAGTAGTCCGTTCACCTCCTGGGTGGATGGTGGTGCCGGGATGTCGGGGCCTGGCCAGGCCCAGGGTTAGGGTCGATCGGAGGCCATGCGGCCTCGTGGGGCAGTGTCCAAGATGGCGCCCAGGTCGGGCGCGAGGGCTGGTAGGGGATCGGGCCCAAGAGGTCGAGATGTTCCGAGGCAGGGGTCCCGGAGGGGACAGAAACGTGGAGTGGTGGCGTGTAACACTTGAGGAGCCGGGCTCGGGCCCGGTCGTGCAGAGGGGGAGCGGGCCCTTCATTTGGCCTGTCCAACAACATGGGTATGAAACCAGCAATTGAGCAATACCCATCCAAACCCTAATCAGAGAAAACATTTTTGCTTGATTAAAATAAAAAGAGAGATAGGACTCAATTTGTGGGGAGCTAATTAACAATGAATGCTCTACAACCCTTTTTTTGGCCATCTCTTGGATGTCTCGTACATGCTTCAAAAATAAAAGTAAGTCACTTTTATGCTTGGCTTTAGAAATTGTAGATATGTCTCCAGGACTACTAGAATAATCCTGCAATACCAGTTTCTTCAATTGATCTTGCAAATAAGAGAGCTAAGGATTTTTTTTTGCGTGGTCCAGTTTCAAACAATCTAAAATTATATCACGATTCAGTGCTGGTTCCTCTTTTACCCAGATGCTGCGTCAAAGCATCTAAGGTGCTAATTGAATACAAAAAGATAATGTTGTAACGCCCAATTCTGTATGACACATGGTGGCAGGGGTACCTTTAGTTGGTGTCAACCCACATTTTAACATTATGGGCCATATGCATCAACAGAATGGGCAAAACCCTTTGATGCACCTGGCCCTATATTCTATACTCTCTGAAGGCCTGATGTGTTAGTACAGCCCCAGACTCCGGCGCCATATAGAGTGACTGCGCAAGTTTGTGCTTTGTAAATGTCAATAATTACTTTTATGGGGCGAGAACCTAATTTTTTTGTGAATCTAAAAATGGCCTCCATGTTTTTATTAAAGCCCACAATCTTAGCATTGACTAGGTGGGACCAAGATTTTTTTTTCATTAAAAGAATACCTAAATATAAAAAAGATGACAGGTGACATAATTTTTCATTCTTTATATAGAAGGTTTTCATTTTAGATGGAGCTTTTCCTGCTACCATGACGTGTGATTTTGCAACATTTGTTTTTAGCCTGAGATCGCTCATAAAATCGTTAACACTGGTAAAAAGCCTTTGTAATCCCACCCCCAGTTCTCGACATTAGGACGCAATCGTCTGCATATAGCAAGGCTGGTAAAGTCCTGCGGTCAATTGTGGGTGCATCTACATTTCCAATTCTGATGTGATTTCCTAAATCATTTATGTACAAACAGAATAGGAAAGGGGCGAGTACACATTCCTGTCGCACCCAAGTTATAAGGACCCTGAGTTAGCCAAGGTGTATTTGCCAATGACCAGGTGCAGATTAAGGCACTGTTGTACAGTGTCCAGACCTTTCCTAAATCCATATTGGTCAGCGGAGAACTTCCCAGTATCTGTAATCCAAGTCTCCAATCTCTCCAGTATTGCTCGTCCCATAATCTTGCTAGTACTGTCGATAAGAGAGATCGGTCGATAACATTTAGGATCCGACCTATCTCCCTTTTTAAAAATAGGGACTATCATGACTGATCTCCATGACTCCGGAGGGCCCTGGGCCGCGTAGCATCTTAATACGTTAGTTAGTAACGGTTGCCACAGGGGCATATTTGCTAAAAATAAATTCGTGGGGAAACCACCCGGCTCTGGGGCCTTGTTCTTTACAGTCTGGGAAAGTGCCCTATTTACCTTGTCGAGAGTTGGGGGTCCCAGGGGAGATGCCACATGTTGAAAATGAGGACCACATTGTGTCTCAGTGCTATTACTGTAGAGGCCAGCGAAGTGTTTTACCCACATTTCAGGAATGATTGTTGTGTTGATGTTGCCATTTTTTGTGTCACCAAAATAGTCTTCGTTGACAGTTTTCGAAAAGAGTTTGGAATCTTTACTCTGGGACGCCAAATGTAATCGGCCCCATGCTTCTTTCCGGATCTCCATTTTGCATTTCTCCAGCGAGCGCTTAGAATCTATGCGCATATGTCTCACTCCTACTTTGTCTTGTGGTTTAGTTTTTAAAATCTTGACTAAGTTATTGTGTAGTTGAGAGCATTCCCTGTGGAACCCCCTTTTGTTTTCTGTGTTCTTTTCGGCTGGTTCTTAGTTAGAAGTACCTGTATTGTCTCGGTTATTGCCTTGCATGATTTAATCATGGATGAGACGCTTATATTTTCTTCCAAACAATCCAGTACTTGCGCAAGTTTGCTCTTTATAATCTCCTCCAACACAAAGTCTGGAATGACAGTAGACCACTACCGGGTTAGCCTGTATTTTTGGTATAAATTAAGGGGACTACTTTAGCTGGTGTAGTAAGAAAATCTGATAGGATTGCTAGTCTTAATGTTAGCGGGTAATGATCACTGAAATGTATTTTAGGTCTATTAAAAACCACAGATTGAGAGTTAAAATAGTCAGACAGAATGATGAAATCAATCAACATCCCCTGGACCTCTTTCCACATATGTTACCACATCAGAATTTAAGAGCTCAATAAAATCTAAGTTTAGAAAGAGTGAAAATGTTGACAATAAAAAATTCAAAAATGTCCACACAAAAATTGTCCTCAAAGTGGTAACCACCCACCGTGTCCCATGCTGAATAGTGACATACCTCACGTTTAGACAGTGAGAACAATTTACAATTAAAATCACCCCCCCCCCAAAGTATTACATAGTCCATTTTTATCTCCTCAATGTGCTTCGTAAGTGCAGTTTCCAATTTCTGAGCAATAGTGGTATTTGCACTATTAAAATTGTTATGATAAAAATGAATAACCACAAGGGTCAGATTACGCTTGAACAAAATATTAATGATCTGGAAATGCAGAGATTCCAACTGCATTTTCCTAACTCTGCCATTTAATGTTATAGAGATCAGAGTTAATAGACCTCCTTTATCATGACCACCAACAGATGGTCTAACCGGTGTGTGAGCAGAATAAAAACCATTTATGTGAACTATTTCGCGCATCCAAGTGTCCTGTAAGCAAACTATACTAAATTAACTAACAAACTCTGCCAAGTCTTTAACTCCTTCCATGCTCCTTCCATGCTCATGACGAGCTGAGCTCGTCATGAGCCACGGCGCTCCGGTGCTCATAATGAGCTGAGCTCGTCATGAGCCGTTCGCATGCAGGGATAATTCCCCTGCTGTGCTGAGCGTTTCACGGGAACGGGTGTGGTCATGACGCATGCGGGCGCCATGCACGCCCCCAGCACAGCGGGAAAATAACCCCCACAGCCTAGGGGTTAATACCTAATTCATTTGACAAACACACTACATTCAAGAAAAGACTGCCATGTGTAATTACGCTGGTGAAGGGGGTGTCTTTAATGTCTACGCAGCCTGAATCTGTTACACCACCGTCTACTGCTGACACACGATATCGGCTCCCATCACACAGTGTCCTGGTGAGGAGCCGATATCACAGGGTGCGTGGAAAATGACTTAAAACACATTGTATTTTTTCAGCTTGTTTTCTGATGCTTTGAACTGCTGAGATTCATTACGGGGTATAAAAACACCTCAGGACACTGGCACTAGCCTCAGCAAGTTTCTTTTGGGGGGGGGTGAGACGGGGACCTAGGGGCGGGTTGGTGTTTAAAAGTAGCTTATAGGCACTTCTTGGCACAAAGTCCAGCCCTTTCAAGGCCTCACCCCCTCACATGGAGAGGTGTTCTTCAAGTTGGTAGGTATGGGAGCATGAGAGAGAAGACAAAGAAGGGAGGGTAGTTTAGTGTGTACAAGCATGTGAGAAACCTAGACAGAGCTCGGCCTTTGGCATATTATAATACAAATATATATATACCAGCCATTACAGTCCCGCTCTAGCATTAAAGACCCGGCCGAAGGAGAGGCCCTCTAACAAAGTAGCGGGCCTTTAAAGGTTTGAATATACCGCTACAGAGAGCTATAAGACTATCAGATCATTCTGTCCCCAGAGGTAAGAATGTTCTAATTAGTAAAACAAAGGCCTCACACAGCTCACAGGAGTTGAAATCCTCTCGGGCTCCGTGAGACCTTTGCTGACACCAAGAGCTGTGAAAGGGAAACATTGGAATGTTGGAGCCCCGGGCTTCTACCGGCAATTAGAAGCCCAGAGCACTCCATTGTCTTCAGTGGAGCTTCCAACATTCCAATGTTCTTATTCAATAGTTTATATTGCAGAGCTGGAAGCACAGTAGTCTCTGTGATAATACAGCTACTTGCCAAAGTACATCAGTGAGAGCATACGGATCTCATCCATCTGAGAAGACACCAAACTCTGGAGGGAAGCGGCCCGTCCTGCAGTCTCCATGGCCAGTGCAGAGATGACAACACGCTCAGGGGTAACTGCCAGTCCAGCAGCCTCCATCTCCAGAGCATCACAGACAACATTCTCAGGGGAAGCAGCCAGTCCTGCAGTCTTCCTGTTCAGAGCAGAAAAGCAACACGCTATGGGGGAAGCGGCCAGTCCTGCAGCCTCCCTCTCCACAGCACAGAAGACAACATGCTCTCGGTGGAAGTGGCCAGTTCTGCAGCCCTCCTTTCCAGAGCAGAGAAGACAACATGCTCCATGGGGAAGCGGCCAGTCCTGCAGGCTCCCTCTCCAGAGCAGAAAAGACAGCATGCTCCTGGAGGAATAGCCAGCCATAGTCCTGCAGCTACCCTCAAGGAGGCTGAATTAGTATATGGTGCACACTTATTCAAGTGATGCACTCTGCACTAATCCAGGTAACCCTCATGGTGACTTTAGTGGTCTTTGATAACCATAGAAAGCTCTCACAGTGGTAGCTGTGGAGAGCAGCCTTCAGGCTTATCTTGAAGGAGTGTTAAGCAGCTTGTTTTACCAGTTTATTCTGTAGTGTAGGCTAAAGGAAAAGGAACCACATAGTGTTTATATAAAATACTTCGATTTATTACACAATATTCACTGACACATTGGTATATCTCCTACCTGGAGATATCAACACAATACACACGAATTCTTCAACTGAAATCAGGTAAATAGCACAAAAAACCAAGGGTCTCCGGGGGCGACCAAACTATACACTAAAAAAGTGAGATACGAACTGGAAAGGAGGATGTGAATAGGACCTGAAGACCCAGGGGAGCCGGGGACACAAGGAACCATCCGAGGTAACTACCCGGGAGCCCCACAATGGGTGTGTGCAGAGTGAGAACACAGATGCGTCACAAATGGAAGTCAATGAATAATTTGCAGTTTTGCAGAAGAAGGACCCCTCCCAGAGGACTCCAAAGTATGGGATCAGTCGTTGCTGGGGTATGATTCCAACATGTTTGATACCAAACATGACTGGGTTTGGCACAGCCACTATATAGTTAGCCATCGCGTACTGACGCATTTCCACTATATGTATTAAAAATAGCTGACCACAGTTATGTAGCAAGGTGAGTAGACCCTGAAGTTTGTAGGGGTGCCCTAAATATTTAAACTTTCCTTTTTTTACTCCTGTTGTGGACTGGTATGAGAGTATAACGAAAGAGTGTTCTCACATCCCACCATTCCGGAGTATAACCAAAGTCGCATGTTCTGGGTTGTCTAATCATTGGTTCCTTTGCTATAGGGCGAAGAGCTTATGTGACACTGATGCTAGTTGGGGATTTCTAGGTACTGAGGTGAGTTTTTTGGTACACCACAGTTCACTGAGGTCCTGGGGCTCTGTGCACAGGTCTGTGTAGGAGCAGAATCCTTGCAACAGAACCCTCACACTTATAACCAAGCACCCTGCCTTCAGGACTGAAGATCCTGCCACGGGGTGACTTATATGCTTTATGTGCAGTGACCTCAAATATAAGCAAACATATCTGTCATGAGACGTGCTATCACCAACTCACACAGGCTGCAATGTCAGGCTGGTAGTCACAGTTTGAGTGGAAGTCCATGGGTGGCACAATACATGCTGCAGCACATGGGAGACCCTTGGTGTACCTATGCACTGGGTACCATAGTACCATATGCTAAGGACTTATAAGGGTACACCAGTAGCCAATTGTGGAGTTACTAATGTACTTAGCATAGTCAATTTAGAAAACAACGCACAGTTGCTGGGGTCCTGATTAGCAGGAGCCCAGCAGACGAGGTCAAAAACACACTGACGCCAAGCAAAAAGTGGGGATAACCATGAAAGCAGATCCTACTTTCCTACACACCCTCTCCAGAGGAGTACAGACAACATGCTCTGGAGGGAAGCAGCGACCAGTCCTGCTGCCTCCCTGTAAAGAGCATAGAAGACTATATGGTACTATGCCACCCACACCACCTGTATTACTTCATTTGAGGCTACAGGTAAATCCTATAGCTGGCCCTCTGTGAATTACCCACTGAAATAGTGCACTTAGGGCCAGATGTAGGTAATCTCGATTTACCTACTCTTAAATACCGAATCATACCGATTTGGTATTTAGGAGTAGGTAAATGGGATGTAGGTAATTTCTCTTTTGAAATTACCGAATCGGTAAAAATCGGTAATTACCGAATCAGTATTTACCGATTTGGTAATTGCCATTCATTCCTATGGGCCCAAATACCGATTCTGTAATTGGGGGAAACATTGAAGGGTGGCAGGGGGTCACTTTGACACCCTGTTGCACCCCTCAAGCGTGTACGGGTGCACATGTTGCAGACAGACATGCCCTAAGGGCATGTCTGTCTGCAACATGGCAGCGTTTGAAAAGCAAAAAAAAATGCTTTTTTAAGGCTTTTCATTATTTACCACCAACTTCTAGTTGGTGGTAAATAACCAATTCTTAAAGCCCTGTAGGACTGATCACAGTGCTACCTACATCTAAAAATACAGATTCGGTAATTTTACCGATCGGTCATTTTACAGAATCGGTAAAATTACCGAATCGGTAAAATTACCGAATCTGTATTTTAGGTGGCCCTACATCTCAGTATCCAAATACCGATCGGTAACGGCCGAAAATCGGTATTTTCGGCCGTTACCGACCGCTATTTGGATACCTACATCTGGCTCTTAGTCTTTTTTGTCAAACTATTTTCTTTATGTTTCTTTCTTAATTTATTTGATTTCTTTATGCATTTTAATAGTCTCAATCAAATTATACATAAGGCATTATATACATTCATACAATTTGTACAACACAAAAGAATTTCATCTAAACAAACGACTAGTTCTTAGATTATTTCTGTTCATGTCATATTCAACGATGATATCAAGAACTCTTGTGTTAAAAAACATGCAAAAAACACAAAGATATTTCTCTATACAAATACATAATTCTAAACAAACAGAAATATTTCTTACCATTCTCATAATCAGTTCAGTTCAAAAGTCTTTATTTCGAATGTCAATTCATAAAAGACAATACATAGAAAAACTCCAATATTTTGTAAAACCATAGTAGTGATCATCATCTAAAAGTTTACCTAAGTTTAAAAAGATATTAAACAATTTGATAGACAGTTTAATAAAGACTTCTAATAATAATAACAATCGGCTTTGTAAAATGTGTAAAAAAACAGGCATTTAAGAGACGTTGGGGTTTATAGTTCGAATAATCCAGGCCCAGCCTAGATACTTGGCCACACCAACCACCAAAATACACACTATTTAAATGAGGGTCTAAGGGCTAGTTTTACGACTCTGAACTGGACACATGCCCCCAACATAAGACTTACTACAACAAAAAGTATCCAGGAGTCACAACCATGTTTTTATACTTTAGACTGACCACCATACGACCTACAAATTAGATTGTGAGTTAAATACTATTCGTATGTAAATGCCATTCAACTACTCATACATTCAGCATGCAACCAGGGTAGGAATTTTTCCATCAGTTGCCGTTCTGTACCACCACTATCACATCATTTGGGTCCTCCTTGCCCAGGAGTTAGTACAAAGACAGTCACACTATGTGAAAAGTGAGGACTGTGTGAGTGAGGAGACTGATGTTATTCGTTTCACTAGGTGGTGTCGGTATGGTGTTGGTGTGATATTTACAACTGAAAGAAAGCAGTGCAGTGAATAAAGGGGGTAGTGAGTAAAATTAGGTGGAACTGAGTAGAATAAGTGTTTTATTGTTTTCTCTCAGACCCCTAAGTTTAAAAACAAGTGAACAGTGAAAAGTAGATTTAACATAATATCTACTAGCAAGTGGTCGACATGTTTCGGCATATAAACGGAAATTATCCTATGCATTCATCAGGACCTCGATGTTGCTACTGCTTGCATGACTAAGTGATAAGAAATAAAAAGGGAAAAATATCACCTGATTGTCAGGTGTTGATTCTCCACCACAATCTAAGACAGTCATATGGATAAGGAAAGAGAAAAGAAAAAAACAAGCATATTTATCAAAGAATGCACTCCTAAGTAGCGATATTCTTGTGGTCATGTACATACAATTTGATTGACATGATATCACTCACCCAGTGTTTGTGGGGATGGCGCCTCCCTCACCTGGCTGCAGCTCAGGTAAATAAGGAGCACCGCTCTGTTAGCAAAATACAATTATAGAGACACTCAACCAATTCAAAAAACAAGGCAAGAAGTGTTTCGTTATGTCTTAACTCTTATATTTAAAAATGTATATGTGGATAAATCTACTTATCCCAAATATTTACTGATGGAGCAAGTGGGAGGTTCGTGGATACACTGTTAGGTCTTGGTTCTATTTAATCTTAACTAGAACAAATTGCTATGTAGAAATGAATAGATGTGCAAAAATGGTTTTATATTTTACACAAAAACCCGTTATGAGTCTTCAGATTCGAAACATGTATCGTCCATGACGCGGACACAGAATGACACGGTAACTTTGGTATGGGCGTTTTCAAGTATACCGCCCGGGCGTTTAATGTTAGGAAGCCGCGGGATCGTATTTTGTTCGTGGCACTATCGTTGAAGTGGCCGACACTGCTGCCAGCAAGAGGACCTCTCTCACACTCACCTCTCCGTCGGTGTCTCCCAACGTCCCTCTGGGCTATTCTGGGGAGGCACCGAACGAGAGAAAGGGCGGGTATTTCAACAGCGAACGACATACAAGTGTGATGTGTTCTGGGAATCATAGTTTTCATTTTTCGTGTTAGCGGAAAAAATGCAGAACACTTTAATTTTTACCCCTTTAGATGTTAGCGTATTTATATTGTATGACGAAGGGACCTCTTTTTAAACAAAGTATGTGTCTAGAGTGGTACAATGATATTGATTTGCAGAAGTATCCTGTTTACACCCACTTGCTTAAGAAAATGCTCCTAGACGGTATCAGAACCTGTTATAGTGACATCCAAGGTATCGGTTCATTAAGACCCTCCTTGTCACTGTTCAACTTGTAGACCCATTTCTGTTCAATTTTAAACAGAAATTTGCCTATGTCTGGACAGTGGTCTGGTATGTTGGGTTGTTCCAGTATGGTCCATGTAAAATCATTGGGGCCATGTCCCTTTTCCAAGAAATGAGCTGTTAGGTGTGTCGCCTGTTTGCGGCATCGGACAGTGCTCTTATGTTCACCAATTCTAATTTTCGTTTTTCGAGTCGTCATGCCAACATATCTTTTAGGGCATGGACAGGTGATCATGTAGATGGTATTTTCACTATTACAATTGGTGAATTTGCGCTGTTGCCATGGGCGCATGGTTCCTATATCTACGCTAGTGGACTTTGTGGTTTGGGGACATGCCGAACAATTTCCGCAAGGATGGTGTCCTTGTACGGGCGGTAAATCCCACAGGGTGCCAACTTGTCTGGGCGATTTGCTTTTCGGTCTAGTATGGACCAATTGATCTTTTATGTTGGGTCCTCTCTTAAAGGCAAAGATGGGAGGAGGTAAAGTGTCTCCACTTGTATTCAAAATAGACCAGTGTTTGGTTTTAATTTTGCGAACCTGGTTCGATTTCGTGTGAAAGGTATTCACAAATGTCATCCTTTTGTTTTTTTCTTTTGGGAAGGCAATGTCCAAAAGGGCGTCCCTGTTGTTATTTGACGCCCTTTTCTTAGATTGGCGGATAATCTTCGTGGGGTCGTTTTTTTCACGCAGATATTCAGATAGTGTCTCTGAGTGTTTTTCGAAGGCTTCTTTTGTAGAACAATTCCTCTTAAGCCTGAGAAATTGCCCGAAGGGCAAATTCTCCCTGAGGGCTCTAGGATGACAGCTCTCGAAATTGAGGAGCGCGTTCCGTGCCATTGGCTTCCTGTATAGCTCTGTTGTTAGTCCATCATTTGTTGCCGATATAAGAAGGTCCAAGAAGGGCAGCTCTTTTCTGCTGAATTCCACTGTGAACTTCAGGAATTCATTACAATTATTTAACCAGTTATGGAATTCCAGTAGGCTGGCCACAGAACCTCTCCACACGACACAGATGTCATCTATGTACCGCTTCCAAACAAGAAGCGATACATAGTAGGGGTTGTCCTGATTCAGTACCTTTGTCTGTTCTAGCACATGGACTTATAGATTCGCTAGACTGGGCGCGAAAACACTGCCCATACTGGTTCCAGAGATCTGGAGATAAGTGGTGTCTTCAAACTTAAAATAGTTTTCTTTCATAGCCAGCTCAGCTAGGTCCATGATGAAGGCAGCTGGGGTTATAGATTGCAGGTCCCTCTCTTGTAGTATGTTACCCACAACTTCCAGGGTCTCTGTCTGGGGGATTGATGTATATAAAGATTCTACATCGAATGAGACGAGTAGATCCGTAGAGGTGTCAAAATTTATGGTAGGCAGTAGTCGTAGCATATCTTTCGTATCTTTAAGATACGTTGGCATCTCTTTGACGATAGGGTTCAGAAAAAAATCCACAAATGTGGATAATGGCTCCAAAACTGACCCTATGCCGGAGATGATTGGTCTCCCTGGAGGCGGTCTCTGTGGTTTATGTACCTTTGGCAGGCAGTAGAAGTAAGGGACCGATGGATGAGAGGTACATAGGTATTGGCCCTCTTGAGGGGTAATCCACCCTTCTGATGTTGCCTCTTCCACTAGTTGACTGAATTTGGTCTTCAATCTTTCTGTGGGGTCATCCTTTAAAGGTAAATATGACTTCCGATCTTGTAGCTGCCTTAGGCATTCCTGTCTGTAAGTCTCTGTGTCTAGGATGACAATTGCACCGCCTTTGTCTGCAGGCTTTATTGTGATGGCTTCATTAGTTGTTAAAGCCTGCAGAGCTGATCTTTCTTTGTTGGGTAGATTGACAAAGGATCTGGATTTCTTTGAATTGAAAAGAAGATTGATGTCTGCCTCCACCGCCTCTTCAAATGTTTGGACTCGTGTGGGTAATCCAATGGTCGTTGGATTAAAGGTCGATGGTCTTTTCAGACCGGTATTAACGACCAGTTCTGTATTAACTTCAGGGTTCTGTTTGGCAAAAAAATAATGAAGTCTGACTTTCCTGAATAATTTGGATAATTCCACTTGAGTGTTGAATTGATCACCCTCGTGTGTTGCTACAAAACCTAATCCGCGGTTGAGAAGGTTTTCTTCTTCATTGGACAGGGAATAGGAGCTCAAATTTATCACGAGACTGGTTGATCAGTTGTTCCGCTCGTTCCCGCTCCGTCCTGTGGGATCTTTTTGCCACTCCTCAGGTCCATTGTTGGTTGTTGGACTGGCGTTGTCCATCGGACTTGGGATCCTTGTCCCTGTCTTCTCCTTCCTCTGTTGGTCCTCTGGCCAAACCCTAAAAAAGACTGCTGTCCTTGTGCTTGTTGCATTTGGGGAGGAAAGAAAGGTGGGCCCATTTGGGGAAAGTTTGGACCATACATCCACGGACCTGGTTGCCAAAGAGGTTGGAACTGGTTTTGGCCGAAGTTGTTGAAATTGCCTCTTCGTTCTCTTCTATTGCCACGTCCCTTAAAGGGGTGTCCATTGCCACGTTGAGATGTTTCAGAATCACTTGAGTTGTCATCAGAGCTTGAGGTGGCATAGCTAGAACCTCCTCGACGTCCACTCTGGTTAAATGATGGGGCTACATAAGAATCACTAGTGTATGGATACACTTTTTCACTAGAAAATTTGGCCAAATCTTTCTTAAATTTCTCCAATTTTGTGAAAAGAATAGATTCCTTGAATTCAGTGTTTTTCTTATTGCAGTCATCTTGTCCAGATTTGAAGGCTGGTGTTTTTAAGGTTGTTTTTATTTTCCCTTCAAGTAGTTGTATCTCAACTAGGATCTTGTCAGCTACACGTTTAGCCGTTTTTATGATAAGGACAAGCCAGTCCCTGGTGCACCGCCAGGCGATAAATGACCAATCCTTCAGAAATTCTTTATCATCCAAGAAAAGTCTTGGTGCATTGGTCACGATTAGTCCTGACGGTGCACAGTTACCATGTAGATATTGTGCCATGGTTATACCGTGTACTGTGGTTCTTGAATGGGATTTCTTCAAAATCAAGATCTTATTCCAACCCTCATCAGTAGTGCTTACTGCAAGGGGGACACTATCCAATAAACTGGGATTCTCATCTAGAATGTTCTGAATCTCTGCTTCTTCAAAAGCTAGTCCACAGTTTGAAGCCATTATAAATATTTGTCTTAACCACAAATACTTGCCGAGATATAGAGAAAAGAGAATGTTCTATAATTGAGTCAAAGTCGAAACAGAGCTATAAAACAGACAAAAGAAATTGTATGTCTGTTATTTTTAGAAAAGACCCACAGCCGAGGCTGTACTCAATCACAAAACACACACTATTTAAATGAGGGTCTAAGGGCTAGTTTTACGACTCTGAACTGGACACATGCCCCTGATATCAGACTTACTACAACAAAAAGTATCCAGGAGTCACAACCATGTTTTTATACTTTAGACTGACCACCATACGGCTTACAAATTAGATTGTGAGTTAAATACTATTCGTATGTAAATACCATTCAACTACTCATACATTCAGCACCAACCACCACCATCTCTGATGTGTTAGAGCGAAATATCTTCATGGCTTCTAAGAACCCTTTGATTTCAAGATTATTACATATGGGTTTAAGCCATTTCAGCCGCGGAACACAGTAGGCTGGGCATGCAAAGAAAAAATGACCCAAGCTTTCCGGGTGGTTAGGGCACCAAGGACAGGTATGATTTGTATTCCCAGACCATTTCCCGGCAAAGGAATTGACTGGGAGTGATCCGACACGGAACTGGCGGTATAATTTCCCGTTGAGGGTTTTAGTGATCACATCCCAGTAAGATTCTAGAGAAGGGGTCAGTTTATGTACCAGAAAATGCCCAGTTAGGTTGGAGGCATCCGACTGGGCCACTGCTAGATGTTTTATTGTGGCCCAGTATAAATCCTTGAAGTCCTGTTTAGAGGGAAAAAGGGAATCCCCCGGGTTGGACCAGAGGTGGTTGAGTCCCATCTCATCCAGCACAGATTTTATTTCCCTTAGCCAAGGGATTTGGGAAGCCCCCCACAACGACCTAACTTCATCCAATTCCTTGGCAGATAGGCTAAGCTCTGGAGTAGTCCAGAGCCGTCGTCATAGGGCCACCAGACGGAAACGAGCCTTGTCATTGAAGGGTTTGCAACCCAAATCTAACAACAGTGGTTTGGTGGGTGTAGATTGAGGAAGACCCACCAAATTACGCAAACATTTGTTTTGTGCCTTAACAAGGAGAGACAGATCTTTATACCCCCACACATCAGCGCCATATAATATGGCTTTGTTGATTTTTGCTTCGTATATTTTTATCACCGGGGCAATACGTTTGGTCAGGGACTTTTTTTGCTCCTGTAATAAGCAGCCCGAGAGGCGGACAAACTTAAGATAAAGGGCCTCAATCTGGGGTTTCCAGCTAAATCGGTAGTTCAGGGTCACACCCAAGTACATCATTGTATCCACTTGTTCAATCAGGGTGCCATTCAAAGTAATAGAGGTTTTAATCGGGCTTTTATTACTGAAAACCATAAAAAAAATTGTCTGTGTTGATCTGCAGATCATTAACCCTGCAAAACTCAGCGAACCTGCTGAGGGCTATTTGCAACCCTCTACGAGTTTTTGAGAGAAGCAGGGTGTCATCTGCAAAAATCAACATCGGGTATTTAAACCCGCCCAAAGATGGTGCATCGGTCGGGGTATCATAGAAGAATTTTACAACCTGATTGATAAACAAAAGGAATAAGGTGGGTGCCAACACGCATCCCTGTCGCACACCGCGTGTAACTGGGAAACTATCAGTCACCTGACCTTGTTTACCCCATCTCACTTTGGCGAAGTTTTCTTCATGGAGTCTAATCACTAAATCAAGAAGTTCAGGAGGCAGACCCATGAGTCTAAGGGATTTCCACATTTTCTCTCTTGGTACTAAATAGAAAGACGATTTTAGGTCCACAAAAGCGGCATAGATGGCGCCACCACCCAGCTTGACAACCTTCCAAAACAACATGTTGAGTCTAAATACCTGATCTAGGGTGCTGGTGCCTACTCTAAACCCAGCTTGCATAGGGGACAAAATGTTTTTTTGCTCCATCCACCCCTGGATTCTCACAAGTACCATCCTCGCAACTATTTTTTGGATAGAATCTATCAAGCTTATAGGGCGATAATTCCCTGGGACTGAGCGGTCTCCTTTTTTAAATACTGGTAGGATCTCCGCCCCTTTCCAGGAGTCCGGAATCCTTGCCCCTGCAGCGATTGCATTCATGAGCAAGGTTATGTATGGAACCCAAATGTCCAAATTCATTTTAAAAAGATCAGAGGGTATTACGTCCATCCCAGGCGCTCTACCTGAGTGGACTGTACCCAAAGCGTACTTCATATCAGAGATATTAAAAACAAGCGAACAATCAGGGTTAGAAGGCAAAACTACGTCCAACTCTTGGTGAGAATCCTGATCCACAACCGGAGCTCTGAACTGCAATGAATAGAAAGCCACCCTGTCTTCCACTGAGACATGATTCACGGGGGTTTTGGAATCGTGGTTCGCACCCCACTTAACGATTTCCCAAAATTTAATTTGGTTTGATGTTAGGCATGCCGAAAGGAGCTCTGACCAATGTCGGTCCTCCCACTCCTTCTTCGCGGCCCATAGTGTTTTTTTATAGATAAGCCAGGCCGTTCTAATAACTGCAATATCTCTAGATTTAATCGCTAAGATCAGTCTACTGTGTGCTACTCTACAACTTTCATTATACCATTTGGTCCGGAGTTTATCCTTCCTTGGTATTAATGGGGTTGTTAACAGGGTTTTTAATTCCGCAAAGCACTGGTCATGAAGATCGCTAATCTGGGAGATAGACCCCTGGGAGGATGATGCAACTTCCATAGCAGCCAGTGTCTTTACCACTTCTTCCTCTATACCTTTTATTATGGAGGGGTCTGCAACTACCCTAGACCATTTTACTCTTTTCCTGTCATTACACAGTATAACCTCTGATGTTGAGCAGGTGGTAATAGAAGGCCCATCTCCAACGCCTAGAAGCTTAAGACTCAGCGAAAGGGGGTTATGGTCGCTCTCAGGGCGTTCCACAACCTCCAGATCAATAACCTGGGACAAAAGCTCAAGTTTAACAAGTAAGTAGTCGATACGACTCTTACAGACTCCGTTGTTGAAGGTTGGTTGGCCTGTTTTATCGGAGGGCGTGCGTCGTGCGTCCATTAGTAGCACGCAGCCCCCACTCTAGACATAAACCCTGCCAGTGAAGTGCTGCCTCAGTACCCTTGACGCCCCTTGTTATTAATAAGGGAGGGATGTCCCATACCATATCTTCATCAGCCCCTAGATCCTCCCCCACACTGTTCAAAGGCTCAAATGAACAGTTCAAATCACCAGCGACCAGAACAAAACTATCACTGCCTATTCTCCTCAACAGTGAATCCAGATCATCTATAACTGACTGTTTACGACCTCCAGGGCGTCCTCTACCATATATATTTATGAGTACTAGGTCCTTATTGTTGCCTCTACTGCACTTTATACACAGGAGATCCGGATTATCTACCGAAATCTCCAATAGACTAAACCCCATGGACTGTCTTATCCATACCACTAACCCTCCTGAGGGTCTACCCTTTGGGCCCTGTATAGCCGGCTTGAAAAAGTTTAGGTGCCCCGCCCTATGAATCGGGGTGACTGCCCAACTTTCCTGTAGAATGACAATATCAAAGGAGTCAATTAAATCAACCCAATCTTTACTATCTATATGACCCCTTAGTCCTGCCATATTCCAGGAAACTATTTTAACTGTCCCCACTTGGTTACAAGATGGGGCTACATCTAAGGTACACTTGTCCTCTTCTAGTACGGCATTCGCCCTCCAAAGGGGACTGGATCTCGGGGGAGGTGAATTAAGATGTGATTCTGCATAGTCCTTACTATTACCCTCCTCAGTGGCATTATTTCCTGGGGAGGTGGAGGGTTGGCTACAACCTATGGTATCCCTACTACTAGAACTATCTGGACCATAAACATACCCCAGTCAATCCACACATTCCAACCCAGACAATGGGTCAAACCTGTTCGAGAGGCACGGGTAGAATGGCGAGTTGGGGAACCTCTCTACCACGTTTCTCCCCGCCGGTCTATGAGATGGAAAGTTTCTGGGAGGGGGCGGGCCATACCTTTTAGGGTAGAAGTAAGACAAGCTTAAAGATTGTACATCCCCTGTTCTTCCAAATCTTGCCTCTCTGCGAATATAGTCAACCACCCATGGATCCCGGAAATTTATTAGAATGCAATCGCCTTCCAAGTCCTTTGGGCAATAACCCACCCAATCAACTCTACGGACTGTCAGAATCTTTGTGGAGGAGGAGGGTGGAAGGGGACGATTTTTATTAAGCCAAAAGGCTACTTTGTTCATTAGATCTCCATGTGATTCCGATTGTCTGTCCCTTAAGGGTGCAACACCTGTCAGGACGATAGTATAAGGTGTGGCATCGAATGGTAGATCTGCTGGGGGAGGCCCTCTTCTAGTAACTCTCTTCGGTGGTTGTGTGTACCCTGCTGCAACACAGGTACTAGAATTTTGATGGGAAGTCTGTTTAGAACTGCCTACCCCTGAAGTAGAGGCCTGTGCAGAACTCACAGGCTTAGGGGCAGATAGCGATGGTAGCCCATGGGATTTAAAACTTGCCTTCTTAGGTATAACAGTTTGGGTAACCGGGGTGGAGGGTTTATTTTGTGCACTAGATGGCTTAGAAGTCCTAGCCTTAGGGACCGGTCTGGTGACGCTAACATTTGACAGTTCCCCAGTTGGGATAGCCTTGGTTATTGTATCAGAATGGCCTGAGGATTTGGGGTTAGAATGACCAGAACCACTAGAAGAGATCGAATGCTTAGCCTGTTGGCTAACCAGTTTTTTAAGTAGACAAGAATTATCTTTAATGTTGGTCTCTAAATTGTCAATTTTTAAATTCATAGGTCTAGTTCTCTCTAATACCGGGAGTAAAAGTGTCTTAATTAGGATTTCCATTTGTGCTAGCAGGTCGGCATTATTCCCATTCACGTTTACTATGCTAGTAAGAGGGACCCCTGTAGAATTAGGAGCAAAAGTAACAGAGCCACCCGATGGGATAGTAGGTAATGGATCATCCCTTGAAAGGAGAGTTTCAGACACACGCAACGATGGACTAACGGTTTTAGGTGCCTTTGAAACTCCACCTTTCTGTCGGCATTTGTCACGCTTCCTCTTACCAGGGCGATTCATCTCCAGAGTCTCCTCTTCAGAGGAGGAGTCTAGTAGTGAGGGTGTAGCAGATAGAACACTATCTTCTACACCACTCACAGATGAATCTGTATCCCCAATGTTATTGTCAGAAATACAATGCAGTAGAGGGGAACCTTCAGTGTCATTATGTATCTCAACAGGTACAAGAACCAAGTTAAGGGGAGGGGGTTGGTTAGGTGTAGGGCTTGGTACTGTAACAATGTGCCCCAAAGAAGAACGTTTCCCATTTATTAAATCTAAGGACAACCTTTTCTCAACGAAAGCTATTTCTTTTTCTAAAATACCCGTAGCTTTAGTTATAAAGGCATCAAATGGGCCTGATACCACCCCCTTAGAAGTCTGAAGTGCTACAGAATGATTTCTACCCAAACGTAGGGGCATGTTGAAGAGTAAACAAGCTATACTACCAAGATACAGAAATTACAAACACACAGGACGCCCAACAACAACTATAACTGTATGGGCAACTAAGCCACTTAACCACCTAATAATAATGTTCACCGGGACTTTGTCCAAAGGCCAAGAGGGGTGGCCCAGCCCGGCCTCCTACGGCCCCGGACAGCCACAGACGGTCCCGCCCTTGTCCCGGGCTTCTCCCGGGCTTCTCCCGCGCGCTCCTGCGCCGCGGGATTACCACTTGACTTATATACGTGGGCTGTAGGAGTGGAAGCTGGGCGTGGCTAGCAGGGAGAGCGGCCAGGTGACGGGAGGCACGGTTTGGCGGGGCTTCTGGAGCCTGAAGTCCGGTCCCGATTGCTCGCAGCCCTGCAGCACACAGTTCGCCCTCAAACACAGTCCAAAGTTCCCTCGAGGCAGGAGCAGCGCAGCGGGACCCGCGGAGCGGGTCCTGCAAGTTGTGGTAGGAAAAACGGCTAGGAGAGCCCACAGCAACAACCAGCAAGTTCCGTAGGGTGTCCCACGGTTTCCAGCAAAGGCGAGGCTTTTCAAGGTGGAAGCTGGGCGTGGCTAGCAGGGAGAGCGGCCAGGTGACGGGAGGCATGGTTTGCCGGGGCTTCTGGAACCTGAAGTCCGGTCCCGATTGCTCGCAGCCCTGCAGCACACAGTTCGCCCTCAAACACAGTCCAAAGTTCCCTCGAGGTAGGAGCAGCGCAGCGGGACCCGCGGAGCGGGTACCGCAAGTTGTGTTAGGAAAAACGGCTAGGAGAGCCCACAGCAACAACCAGCAAGGTCCGTAATCATAAAGCGTACCCCATTTATTCCAAACACCACTCTCAGCTCGCATCCGTACACATTCATACACGCACTTTTCACATTCATACTTGTTCTAACCACTCGTTATAATCACTATCAACAACAGGAAACAGACTCTTTTTTCAGCCGTTGTTGGGTTGTGGGTTGGGATCCTGTTCAGTCCAGTGACTGAAGTGAACAGGAACCAAATTTACAACACAAAAAATAAAAGACAGAAAAATAAAGAAGAAAGTTTGATAAAATAGACCAAATGCACTACCTCAGTGGGTAATTCACACAGGGCCAGCTATGGGAGCTACTTGTAGCCCCACATGAAGTAATACAATTAGAATTGGACGGCGTAGTATCATATATTGTCTTGTTCCCCCCCCCCTAGTCCCAACCCTTAAATAATGCATGTTTAGGGGGTGCCCTTAATTCATATAAAGAGCAGTGAAGGGAATTTGCTGTGGGAAGGGGGCGGGTGGGTGCAGCCAGTCCTGCAGACTTCCTCTGCAGAGCAGAGAAGACAACATGCTGTGGGATGGAGGGGCACTGTGGAGGGGAGAGGGTGAGGGGAGGTGGGGTGAATAAGCCAGTCCTGCAGACTTTCTTTCCTTGAACAGAAGGCACCAGACTTGTCATCTGTATGCTGAGTTCTCACGCTATGGTGGCCTGAGCACTGCATAGCAGCCCTGGGTAGGAGCCAAAAACAATAAGTAAATTAAAAGATTTAAAACACTGAGTTATACTTAAGAACTACTGGAATTGTTTCTTTCCCTGTAAATCCACATAGGCCTCTCTCAGCTCAGGGCTGTCCTTCCAGATATAGGTAGCAAAGTAACCACTCTATCTCCGCTGTACTAACAGGTACGCATTAAATCTCCACTGTCCTGCCAGGTAACAAGTCTTGTACCATTGTACTGACATGTGACAGGAGAAGTTGATCTGTGCTAACAGGTCTAAATGATAACATTTTATTTTCATATCACTTCATGCAATTCACAACACACAATTTTTCACACTCATGAAAAAAGGGATAGAAAATAGATTCTGACATGGTTTTAGTTAATTTCCAAATATCAAAGTGAACACCTACGGAGGAGTAGAACCTATTAGATAGTTCCAAAGCTTTATTGTCTGAAATCATTCTAAAAGAAATTAGACACAAAAGAGTCGCCAATTTCATGGAGATCCTTTTAAGGGAGAGTAAATCGTTAACAGGCCAGGAATGGAAGAGATAAAAAATTAGGTTAACGTCCCAATGGGATTGGTAACGAGCTTTAGGTGGTCTCCTTAATCTAATACCCTTCATAACCCTTTTGATCAAAGGGTTGCTACCAGTAGCAAGATTATTAATCAAGGCATGGCCCGGAGAAATTGCTGATCTGTAGCAGTTGATAGTTCTATAGGAGAGATTTGACTCAAAGAGGTGGGCAGAATAATTAGCTACCTGTTGTAGAGATCTCTGTACGGGATCCAGATCCCTTTCCATGCACCAACAAGAACACTTTCTCCAAACACTCCTGTACCTTTTCCTGGTTCCTGGAGCCCGTCAATCTTCCAAAAGGCTCTTAGCCCCTCCTGAAAGGTCAGAATATCTGCCTGAACCCCTGAAATCCTCCAGACAAGAAGGTTCATCCTCCCTTCTAGAAGCAAAGGATGTTCTTCTCCGTCCTGACCCTGGAGTAGGACTAAGGATGAAGGGATCAGCCGTGGGAAATCCACCGCTAACTCCATTACCCCAGGAAACCAAACCTCAGACTTCCAAAAGGGTGTTACAAGAATGATGGAGCATGACTCCAGTCTCACTTGCCACAACAGTCCATGAATCATTGAGAAGGGGGGGAAAGGCGTATCCCTTTATCCCCTCCCAGGATTGGAGAAAGGCATTTTCCCCTGACGCATTCAGGCCTAGTCTCCAGCTGAAGTGTTTGTGAACTTGGAGAGTAAGTCTGCTGGCAAACAGGTCTATTTGAACTGGACCCTATAACTCCTGGATCAAAGAAAAGGATTCGGGATACAGTTTCCAATCGCAGGAATCATGGAGAAAACGAGAATTCCTGTTTGCCCTCAGATTTTGAATTCCCAGAATGAATACCGCCCTGAGAGTAATCTTTTGATAACAACAAAAATACCAGATCCGTTTGGCAATATCTGAGAGATTAGTGGATCTCGCGCCCCCAGGCGATTTATATATGAAACAGCACAAAAATTGTCCAAGCGGATTAGGGTATTGGAGTTCTTTAGAAACTCTTTGAAGCTCATAAACGCATTCAGAGTTGGCAACATCTCCAGAGAGTGTATGTGTAGGGGTTGTTCCTTTAAGGACCACCTCGTCCCGGACTCTAAATTGTTTAATAATAATAATAAAGGGGCTTGTAAAGCGCCTGGTGACGCCATCCCGGCGTGTCCCCGCGCTGTGGAGAAGAGAGTCAAGGCCAGGGAAGGGAGTGCTGGGGGTCGTGTAACTAGGAGAGCACCCCAACCGCGGTTGCACGCATCTGATTCTAGAGTAAAATCTGAAACATTTCCGATTACAGCTTTCCCTTTCCATGCTTGAAGGTTTTTCAACCACCAGTGAAGAGCATCTCGAGCATCTTCCGAGAGGGGAACTGAGTCTTCGTACCACAGACCTTTCCTCAGGCCTAGAGCTGTTAATCTTTGCAGACCCCTGTAATGAAGAGGACAGGGTGAAATAGCTTGGATAGAGGATGAGAAGAGACCTAAAACCCTGGCTAGGTCTTTCAGATATATTCATTTTTTTGATAGGATAAGAGAGACATGTTTCTTTATCTTGGTAACCTTCTTCTGTGGTATGATTAGGTTGGAAAGAATAGTGTTTACCTGGAAATCGAGGAATTCCAACTCTTGTGTCAGGATCATTATAGATTTCTCTATATTTATAATTAGGCTGTGGGGTTTTAGGTTTAAACCTATAATAACTGATAAAACCCCAATGAAAAAAAATAGCCCTCACCGGTGAAAACATATAACCACTGAAAAAACACCTGCACAACAACAAACTAAATGCTATTCAAAGAAAGGAAAAAGAAAGTGAAAGAGTCATTTTGTTCTTACTGAAGGGGTCAATAAAGTGTAACTTTGTTATACAAGCTAGCAGTAAGAAAGACTGGCTAACATTATTCTGCTTGAGTTTTGTTCTTTAGGGATGCCACTAGAATATTGTTTCTTCTTACTTTTACTTTTTTAAGTTTTTATGGCCTTTGGTCTAAAGATGCAAGGTTTATTTTCTTGTTTTAGGTTTATTTTAATTATTTTATAAACTGTAGAGAATCAGGACATATCAAACTCACATTTGATATTTTGGCTGCATTTGATTCTTTCACTGATCTTTCACTGATCTGTAAAATGGCTAGTTTCATAAAAATCTTTCCTAATATGTGTCATCACATTTACCCACAGAGAATGGTTAAAAACCCTTAATACATCAGACCATAGTTTCTAGTGGGTCAGTATTGATAGTAGGTGAATGCAAGGTATAGTGACAAATATATATATCACCAAGCATCTGGGATAGTGGTGAAAACGTGACACCAGACTTTTGGAAAACATGGAATGCAGTGTCACTTGATATGCTCTGCAAAAAAGGTTATTTCCAAGTTCAACAAAGATTGGAGTGATATTGTTTGTATTTGTAGTGATTCAGCTACGTATATTAAAAATTTGTGTGATGACCTGTCAAAATTGATACCCAAGCTGAAGTGATTCCCTGTAGGAGATCCTTGCCACTTGTTAGATGGTATGCTGAAACCATCTTTACAATCTTCTGAGTTAATGAGGGATGCTACTGACTTTTTAGTCCATTCTAAGTGCACTGTTTTCTTATGCCCAGGAACTAAAATGCAAATATTTATCATTTCGTGCTTTATGTGGCATCAAAGAAAGAGTCATTCCAACTGTGTCCCTTAGCTGACGGTTCTCAGCCCAAAGGCCTATCAACGCTGAGAGGGCCTTTTCACGGAAGTTTACATGGGAAGGAAAGCACGAGCGCACATGACCAAAGACTCACTGAAGAAGTATTGAATGGTGTACTACAATAAGATTAATTTGCAAAAATCTCTTTGGACCTCATATACTCTATACGTACACTGTCTATATACCATGTTCTTTCAGTGCAGAAAGCAAGCAATGATAAAAGCAAAACGTTCCATAAACACCGGAAAAACACTTTTTCTTTTGTTTTTAGTGGCGTGAAAATGTGTAACCACTGATAACAACTGTTTTTTAAGATATTGAAAACACTGAAAAAACCCCACCAGAATTTACCAAAAATAGAAACTGAAAACAGGACAGCCTATTTATAATGAATCCCAGGTTCTGAAGCAAGCCCGCAGTCATTTGTAAATGTTTCTGAATTTCTAACTTGTGTCCTGAGACATAATGAGAATATTGCCTAGGTTAATAATAAGATGAACCCCCATCTCTCTTAGATAACTGACCACTGGCCGGAGGACCTTGGTGAAAAACCAAGGTGCTGAGGAGAGGCCAAAGGGGAGGCACTGAAATTGATTAGGGGTTCTTTTCCAAGTAAAACAAAGGTACTTTCAACAGTACTCTTGCATGGGTATCGTAAATTAGGAATCTTTGAAATCCAATTCTACCTACCAATCCTTGGCTTGCAAAATGTCCTTCAAACGATGGATACCCTCCATCTTGAAGTGTCTGTACGTTAGAAACTTGTGCAGATATTTTAGGTTTATGACAGGATGCCAACCCTCGCCCTTCTTATTGACTAGAAAGATAGTACTTAAAAAGCCCCTTGAAATCTCTGATAAGGGGATATTTATAATGGCTCCCTTGTCTAACATTTGGGAAATCTCCAATTCTATCAGTTTTGAATTTTCATGTCTACAGACATCTCTCTTAGAATCTTTCTTTGGAATGGTTCTTCCCAAAAATGTATTTTGAACCCCACTATAATTTCTAGAAACCAGGGGTCTTGAGTAAATCTTGACCAATTGTGTACAAAATGTTTCAGTCTTCCTGCCACCCTTGTAAGGAAAGAAGACCTCAGGCTTACCTTGGTAGATTTGATTGGAGGATCTGGGTCTGCTGCCATGGGATCTTGAACCCCTCCCTCTCTTGGGGTAGAAATTTGAGTTGGAGCAGTAGCCTCTGTTGAAACAAGAGAAGTCTCTTTCGTCTTGGGGATAAAATTGGGACCTGTAGGAGTTGTGGCTGACAGGCTGTCCCCTCCTGTCAGCCCTTCCAAAAAGTGGGCGACCCCCAAAGACTCCGAGCGTGTTTGACTGGGCCCTGCTGAATGCATTAAAGGGTGGACACATATTTGCCCAGAGATTTAACAAAATTGTCTCCAAATAGGAGTCCCTTGGTGTCACACATGTCTTCCTAAGCGGACAGGTCAGTGAGCTTTGGGGTCATTCTCAAAAGAACCGCTTTCCTGCGTTTGGTAATGAGGTTGACATTTGCGTTACCAACAAAGCAGATATCGCATTGTGACCAACCTCTTCGAAGGTCATTGTTGACCAGGGTATCGTTGGTCCTTGCCTCTTCGGTCATATCGAGAATCTCGGCCAAGGGTCCAAGTATATCAAGCAGTTTGACTTGGCATTGCTTCAGACAGTTTTCTATTCCTTTATTGGGGTCTCTCCCAGATTTGAAGAGGAAGGTGATCAATTCAGGGTCAAGGTTGAGTGTGTTGCAAACCTTGTCCTCCGAAGAAGGACGAGGGCATTCATTCCGCAGAAGGTTGCGTGTTTCCCTATTCAGAGGCTTTTTCACCCACTGAGATAGGTATTATCCGACGTGATCCGTTTTTTTAATGCGATAACATTTAACATATGATCAGTCCTAATAAAACAGTTACGAAGCCCACAAGACGGGCTTAAGGCTTGGAATCGACCCAAGAGGGCGCAAGTCTCAAACAGATGCCGTCGAGCAGCAGGGTGCAATTTTGAATTAAAAAAAACACTTACCAGCGCCTTCTGAGGATCGCAAAGTGATCGGAAGGAAAGATGGACTAAAGGCCATTCCCAGCCATATATTGGACAGGGGAGTGACGGTTTAGCTGTATGGGAAAAGTTAATTACGAGAAATTGACAAGGCAAGGTAGGACGGAGGTCCGATACTATACTAAACTAATAAAGCTTACCATAATAATGTAATACAAGCATGGGAAATGCAATAGGTCTCGCATTAGGAAAGTTTGAGCTATTGGTATTGTAAATGACACTTTTTTTATTTATGTGTTGGTTTTGAAAGTAGCAAAATTAATAGCTTTGTCAGTTACAATGTCAATAGCTTTAACTTTTGCAAATGTGACACCTATAGCATTTGTAATGCAATGTGTGTTGTAGTTACGTGACTTAGATGTATTGATATTACAAATAACAATGGCTTTTAATTTTGTAAATAATTAATACTTAAATAAAAGTTATTGTAATTTATAATGGCAATAGCTTAAACGTTTGTAAATAACTTTTGTGAAGATTATGTTCAGTGTATTTTATTGTGACGAAAATCCAAGAACATTGCATTTGCACCTAAACACACACAGAGCCACACACATATAGATGTGGTGGTGGTGGATCTGGGGGATATGGTGGTGGTGGATGTGGTGGTGGATGTGGTGGTGGTGGTGATGGTGGATGTGGGGGTAGATGTGGTGGTGGATGTGGTGGTGGTGGAGGTGGTGGATGTGGTGGTGATGTGGTGGAGGTGGTTGATGTGGTGATGTGGTGGTGGTTGTGGATGTGGTGAAAGTGGTGGTGGATGTGGTGGTGGTGGTTGTGGATGTGGTGAAAGTGGTGGTGGATGTGGTGGTGGTGGTGGATGGGGTGGTGGTGGTTGTGGATGTGGTGAAAGTGGTGGTGGATGTGGTGGTGGAAGTGATGGTGGTGGGTATGGTGGATGTGGTGGTGGTGGATGCGGTGGTGGATGAGGTGGTGGATGAGGTGGTGGATGAGGTGGTGGATGTGGTGGAAGTGGTGGATGTGGTGGTGGTGGATGCGGTGGAAGTGGTGGATGTGGTGGTGGTGGATGCAGTGGAAGTGGTGGATGCAGTGGAAGTGGTGGATGTGGTGGAAGTGGTGGATGCGGTGGTGGATGCGGTGGTGGATGCGGTGGTGGTGGTAGTGGTGGATGGGGTGGTGGTGGTAGTGGATGTGGTGGTGGATGTAGTGGTGGTGGGTGTGGTGGTGGTGGTGGTGGAAGTGGTGGTGGAAGTGGTGGTGGTTGTGGTGGTGGTGGATGTGGTGGTGGTGGTGGATGTGGCGGTGGTGGATGTGGTGGTGGTGGATGTGGCGGTGGATGTCATGGTGGATGTGGAGGTGATGGTGGATGTGGAGGTGGAGGTGGATGTGATGGTGGACGTGGTGGTGATGGTGGATGTGATGGTGAATGTGGTGTTGATGGTGGATGTGGTGATGGTGGATGTGGTGGTGGATGCGGTGGATGTGGTGGTGGTGGATGCGGTGGATGTGGTGGATGCGGAGGTGGATGTGGTGGTGGTTGTGATGGTGGATGTGGGGGTGGTGGTGATGGTGGATGTGGTGGTGGTGGAGGTGGTGGATGTGGTGGTGATGTGGTGGTGGTTGTGGATGTGGTGAAAGTGGTGGTGGATGTGGTGGTGGTGGTTGTGGCGGTGGATGTCGTGGTGATGTGGAGGTGATGGTGGATGTGGTGGCGGATGTGGTGCTGGATGTGGTGGTGGATGTGGTGGTGATGGTGGATGCGGTGGATGTGGTGGTGGATGCGGTGGATGTGGTGGATGCGGTGGTGGATGCGGTGGTGGTGGTAGTGGATGTGGTAGTGGATGTAGTGGTGGTGGGTCTGGTGGTGGTGGTGGATGCGGTGGTGGTGGATGTCATGGTGGATGTGGAGGTGATGGTGGATGTGGTGGTGGTGGATGTGATGGTGGATGTGATGGTGGATGTGGTGGTGGCGGATGTGATGGGGGATGTGGTGGTGATGGTGGATGTGGTGGTGGTGGATGCGGTGGATGTGGTGGTGGATGCGGTGGTGGTGGTGGATGTGGTGGTGGTGGTAGATGGGGTGGTGGTTGTGGTGGATGTGGTGGTGGATGTAGTGGTGGTGGGTGTGGTGGTGGTGGTGGATGCGGTGGTGGTGGATGTGGATATGGTGGATGTGGTGGTGGTGGATGTCATGGTGGATGTGGAGGTGATGGTGGATGTGGTGGTGGTAGTTGTGGAGGTGATGGTGGATGTGGTGGTGATGGTGGATGTGATGGTGGATGTGGTGGTGATGGTGGATGTGGTGGTGATGGTGGATGTGGTGGTGATGGTGGATGTGATGGTGGATGTGGAGGTGATGGTGGATGTGGTGGTGATGGTGGATGTGATGGTGGATGTGGTGGTGATGGTGGATGTGGTGGTGGATGTGGTGGTGGTGGATGCAGTGGAAGTGGTGGTGGATGCGGTGGTGGTGGATGCGGTGGTGGTGGTGGATGGGGTGGTGGTTGTGGTGGATGTGGTGGTGGATGCGGTGGATGTGGTGGTGGTGGATGCGGTGGATGTGGTGGATGCGGAGGTGGTGGTGGATGCGGTGGTGGTGGTAGTGGTGGATGGGGTGGTGGTTGTATTGGATGTGGTGGTGGATGTAGTGGTGGTGGGTGTGAGAAGTGATGAGTGTGTGCTCCATAGAAGATCACAAAGATTCTTATCAGGAATAATATCCGTTCTTTCAAGTCTGTATACAGAGGACAGAACTATTTCTGGTTGCAGTATAACATCTTTATTATTTTTTGTGGAACATGGACAGCCGACACGTGTTTCGCCCCCTCTTGGCGAGTTGCGCCGGGGCTTTCTCAAGGCTAATTTCACATATATAGCGTATATAATTATGGTTCCCAATTTTAGTAATATCCAAGGTACAGGGAGTTCAATACTCCAGGAGCAGAAGTTCTTCTTTAAGTTTTGTTGGGCTTATTCCGCGTTCGGTCCCTGCTCCCAGTCCTCGGTCTTCGGATTAGTTTACGGGTTAAGTCCCAGGCTATGAGTGTGGTGGGTGTGGTGGTGGTGGTGGATGCGGTGGTGGTGGATGCGGTGGTGGTGGATGTGGTGGTGGTGGATGTCATGGTGGATGTGGAGGTGATGGTGGATGTGGTGGTGGAGGTGATTGTGGATGTGGTGGTTGTGGATGTGATGGTGGATGTGGTGGTGGATGCGGTGGTGGTGGATGCGGTGGATGTGGTGGTGGTGGTGGATGCAGTGGATGTGGTGGTGGTGGTGGTGGATGCGGTGGTGGTGGTGGATGGGGTGGTGGTTGTGGTGGAAGTGGTGGTGGATGTAGTGGTGGTGGTGGATGCAGTGGTGGTGGTGGATGCGGTGGTGGTGGATGTGGTGGTGGTGGTGGATGTGGCGGTGGTGGATGTGATGGTGGTGGATGTGGTGAATATGGTGGTGGATGTGGTGAATGTAGTGGTGGATGTGGCGGTGGATGTCATGGTGGATGTGGAGGTGATGGTAGATGTGGTGGTGGATGTGGTGGTGGTGGTGGATGGGGTGGTGGTTGTGGTGGATGTGGTGGTGGTGGTGGATGCGGTGGTGGTGATGGATGCGGTGGTGGTGATGGATGCGGTGGTGTTGGATGTGGTGGTGGTGGATGTGGCGGTGGATGTCATGGTGGATGTGGAGGTGATGGTGGATGTGGTGGTGGTGGTGGATGTGGTGGTGATGGTGGATGTGGTGGTGGATGCGGTGTTGGTGGATGTGGTGATGGTGGATGCGGTGGTGGTGGTGGTAGATGGGGTGGTGGTGGATGCGGTGGTGGTGGTGGTGGATGGGGTGGTGGTGGATGCGGTGGTGGTGGAAGTGGTGGTGGATGTGGTGGTGGTGGATGCGGTGGTGGAAGTGGTGGTGGATGTGGTGGTGCTGGTGGATGTGGCAGTGGTGGTTGTGGATGTGGTGAAAGTGGTGGTGGATGTGGGGGTGGTGGATGTGATGGTGGTGGATGTGGCGGTGGATGTCATGGTGGATGTGGAGGTGATGGTGGATGTGGTGGTGGATGTGGTGGTGGATGTGGTGGTGATGGTGGATGTGGTGGTGATAGTGATGGTGGATGTGGTGGTGGATGCGGTGGATGTGGTGATGGATGCGGTGGATGTGGTGGATGCGGTGGCTGTGGTGGATGCGGTGGTGGATGTGGTGGTGGTGGTAGTGGATGTGGTGGTGGATGTAGTGGTGGTGGGTGTGGTGGTGAATGCGGTGGTGGTGGATGTCATGGTGGATGTGGAGGTGATGATGGATGTGGTGGGGGTGGATGTGATGGTGGATGTGGTGGTGGTGGATGTGATGGTGGATGGGGTGGTGATGGTGGATGTGGTGGTGGATGCGGTGGATGTGGTGGTGGATGCGGTGGTGGTGGTGGATGCGGTGGTGGTGGTGGTGGATGGGGTGGGGGTTGTGGTGGTGGATGTAGTGGTGGTGGGTGTGGTGGTGGATGTTGTGGTGGTGGGTGTGGTGGTGGTGGTGGATGCGGTGGTGGTGGATGCGGGTGTGGTGGTGGTGGATGTCATGGTGGATGTGGAGGTGATGGTGGATCCGGTGGTGGTGCTGGTGGTGGTTGTGGAGGTGATGGTGGATGTGGTGGTGATAGTGGATGTGGTGGTGATGGTGGATGTGGTGGTGGTGGATGCGGTGGATGTGGTGGTGGATGATGTGGTGGTGGTGGATGCGGTGGTGGTGGTGGATGGGGTGGTGGTTGTGGTGGATGTGGTGGTGGATGTAGTAGTGGATGGGGTGGTGATTGTGGTGGATGTGGTGGTGGATTTAGTGGTGGTGGGGGTAGTGGTGGTGGATGCGGTGGTGGTGGTGGATGCGGTGGTGGTGGTGGATGCGGTGGTGGTGGAAGTGGTGGTAGATGTGGTGGTGGTGGTGGATGTGGTGGTGGTGGATGTGATGGTGGTGGATGTGGTGGATGTGGTGGTGGATGTGGCGGTGGATGTGGAGGTGATGGTGGATGTGGTGGTGGATGTGGTGGTGGTGGTGTATGGGGTGGTGGTTGTGGTGGATGTGGTGGTGGATGTAGTGGTGGTGGGTGTGGTGGTGGTGGTGGATGCGGTGGTGGTGGTGGATGCGGTGGTGTTGTATGTGGTGGTGGTGGATGTGGTGGTGGTGGATGTCATGGTGGATGTGGAGGTGATGGTGGATGTGGTGGTGGAGGTGATTGTGGATGTGGTGGTTGTGGATGTGATGGTGGATGTGGTGGTGGATGCGGTGGTGGTGGATGCGGTGGATGTGGTGGTGGTGGTGGATGCAGTGGATGTGGTGGTGGTGGTGGTGGATGCGGTGGTGGTGGTGGATGGGGTGGTGGTTGTGGTGGAAGTGGTGGTGGATGTAGTGGTGGTGGTGGATGCAGTGGTGGTGGTGGATGCGGTGGTGGTGGATGTGGTGGTGGTGGTGGATGTGGCGGTGGTGGATGTGATGGTGGTGGATGTGGTGAATATGGTGGTGGATGTGGTGAATGTAGTGGTGGATGTGGCGGTGGATGTCATGGTGGATGTGGAGGTGATGGTAGATGTGGTGGTGGATGTGGTGGTGGTGGTGGTGGATGGGGTGGTGGTTGTGGTGGATGTGGTGGTGGTGGTGGATGCGGTGGTGGTGATGGATGCGGTGGTGGTGATGGATGCGGTGGTGTTGGATGTGGTGGTGGTGGATGTGGCGGTGGATGTCATGGTGGATGTGGAGGTGATGGTGGATGTGGTGGTGGTGGTGGATGTGGTGGTGATGGTGGATGTGGTGGTGATGGTGGATGTGGTGGTGGATGCGGTGTTGGTGGATGTGGTGATGGTGGATGCGGTGGTGGTGGTGGTAGATGGGGTGGTGGTGGATGCGGTGGTGGTGGTGGTGGATGGGGTGGTGGTGGATGGGGTGGTGGATGTGGTGGTGGTGGATGCGGTGGTGGTGGAAGTGGTGGTGGATGTGGTGGTGGTGGATGCGGTGGTGGAAGTGGTGGTGGATGTGCTGGTGGATGTGGCAGTGGTGGTTGTGGATGTGGTGAAAGTGGTGGTGGATGTGGGGGTGGTGGATGTGATGGTGGTGGATGTGGCGGTGGATGTCATGGTGGATGTGGAGGTGATGGTGGATGTGGTGGTGGATGTGGTGGTGGATGTGGTGGTGATGGTGGATGTGGTGGTGATGGTGATGGTGGATGTGGTGGTGGATGCGGTGGATGTGGTGATGGATGCGGTGGATGTGGTGGATGCGGTGGCTGTGGTGGATGCGGTGGTGGATGTGGTGGTGGTGGTAGTGGATGTGGTGGTGGATGTAGTGGTGGTGGGTGTGGTGGTGAATGCGGTGGTGGTGGATGTCATGGTGGATGTGGAGGTGATGATGGATGTGGTGGGGGTGGATGTGATGGTGGATGTGGTGGTGGTGGATGTGATGGTGGATGGGGTGGTGATGGTGGATGTGGTGGTGGATGCGGTGGATGTGGTGGTGGATGCGGTGGTGGTGGTGGATGCGGTGGTGGTGGTGGTGGATGGGGTGGGGGTTGTGGTGGATGTGGTGGTGGATGTAGTGGTGGTGGGTGTGGTGGTGGATGTTGTGGTGGTGGGTGTGGTGGTGGTGGTGGATGCGGTGGTGGTGGATGCGGGTGTGGTGGTGGTGGATGTCATGGTGGATGTGGAGGTGATGGTGGATCCGGTGGTGGTGCTGGTGGTGGTTGTGGAGGTGATGGTGGATGTGGTGGTGATAGTGGATGTGGTGGTGATGGTGGATGTGGTGGTGGTGGATGCGGTGGATGTGGTGGTGGATGATGTGGTGGTGGTGGATGCGGTGGTGGTGGTGGATGGGGTGGTGGTTGTGGTGGATGTGGTGGTGGATGTAGTAGTGGATGGGGTGGTGATTGTGGTGGATGTGGTGGTGGATTTAGTGGTGGTGGGGGTAGTGGTGGTGGATGCGGTGGTGGTGGTGGATGCGGTGGTGGTGGTGGATGCGGTGGTGGTGGAAGTGGTGGTAGATGTGGTGGTGGTGGTGGATGTGGTGGTGGTGGATGTGATGGTGGTGGATGTGGTGGATGTGGTGGTGGATGTGGCGGTGGATGTGGAGGTGATGGTGGATGTGGTGGTGGATGTGGTGGTGGTGGTGTATGGGGTGGTGGTTGTGGTGGATGTGGTGGTGGATGTAGTGGTGGTGGGTGTGGTGGTGGTGGTGGATGCGGTGGTGGTGGTGGATGCGGTGGTGTTGTATGTGGTGGTGGTGGATGTGGCTGTGGACTTCATGGGGGATGTGGAGGTGATGGTGGATGTGGTGGTGGTGGGTGTGATGGTGGACGTGGTGGTGATGGTGGATGTGGTGGTGGATGCGGTGGCGGTGGATGCAGTGGATGCGGTGGATGTGGTGGTGGATGCGGTGGTGGTGGTGGATGCGGTGGTGGTGGTGGATGGGGTGGTGGTTGTGGTGGATGTGGTGGTGGATGTAGTGGTGGATGGGGTGGTGGATGTAGTAGTGGTGGAGGTAGTGGTGGTGGGGGTGGTGATGGTGGGGGTGGTGGTGGTGGTGGATGCAGTGGTGGTGGTGGATGCGGTGGTGGTGGAAGTGGTGGTGAAAGTGGTGGTGGATGTGGTGGTGGTGGATGTGGCGGTGGTGGATGTGATGGTGGTGGATGTGGTGGAAGTGGCGGTGGATGTCATGGTGGATGTGGAGGTGATGGTGGATGTGGTGGTGGATGTGGTGGTGGTGGTGGATGGGGTGGTGGTTGTGGTGGATGTGGTGGTGGATGTAGTAGTGGTGGGTGTGGTGTTGGTGGTGGATGCGGTGGTGGTGGTGGATGCGGTGGTGTTGGATGTGGTGGTGGTGGATGTGGCGGTGGATGTCATGGGGGATGTGGAGGTGATGGTGGATGTGGTGGTGGTGGTGTATGTGGTGGTGATGGTGGATGTGGTGGTGGATGTGGTGGTGGATGTGATGGTGGATGTGATGGTGGATGTGGTGGTGGATGTGGTGGTGATGGTGGATGTGGTGGTGATGGTGGATGTGGTGGTGATGGTGGATGCGGTGGATGCGGTGGATGTGGTGGATGCAGTGGTGGATGCGTTGGTGGTGGTAGTGGTGGATGGGGTGGTGGTGGTAGTGAATGTGGTGGTGGATGTAGTGGTGGTGGGTGTGGTGGTGGTGGTGGATGCGGTGGTGGTGGATGCGGTGGTGGATGTGGTGGTGGTGGATGTCATGGTGGATGTGGAGGTGATGGTGGATGTGGTGGTGGTGGATGTGATGGTGGATGTGGTGGAGATGGTGGATGTGGTGGTGGATGCGGTGGTGGTGGATGCGGTGGATGTGGTGATGGTGGATGCGGTGGTGGATGGGGTGGTTGTGTATATTGTCTAGAATTCTTGTATCAGCAGAGCTGGGCATTATTGACATAACAGCAGTGGCACATAGGTGGGTAACATGCACGTGAGCTGGTGACCCTGGAGCCGTGAGTGGTAGGACATTGTTACACCCCTACAGTGTGCGTCTGTGTGGTGTGTCCTGGTGGGTGTCTGTCCGTTTTCACGTGCATTTATTCTGGGAAGGTGTGTGTCTCTGTCAGTCTTTGTTAGAAAATGGTTGAAGGGATATCTGTTGTAGAAGTGTGTGTGTGTTTGCGACTGTTTCCGTGTGAATGCGTGCCTGCGGGTGTTTATCATCATCTGTGGGAGTCTCTTTGCAAAACGACATGTATGTTCGTGTGTATGTGTGCTCGCAAGTGCCTGCGTTAATGTGAATGTGCGTGCTATTGTGTGTAGTGTGTGTGTCTATATGCGTGCGAGTGTGTTTCTCTGTATGTGTCTGTGCGCGCGAGGGCATTGCTGTGGGGAGGGGGAGGAGAAATGCGACATGGCGGGCAGGGGAGGGGGCGGAGCGGGGAGAGGGTGTGAAAGCAGCAGGGGCCTTTGAAGTGAAGTGAGGAGTGCGGCTGAGAGAACAGACGGCGATTTGGTGATGTGCACGCACATTTTAGGTCAATGCGCTTGCGCATTGACCTAAAAGCCACGGGCACAGCACCAAATCGCCCAGTTAGGTAAAGTCTGTTTAAGACGCTATAGTCTGGCCTCTTCAATGCGCTTGCGCATTGAGAGGCGAGACCTAACAAAAACAGTATCAATAATCAAGACACAGTTAAAGACTTGTAATGCCACAAATGAAAAGGTGTACTTAGCTGTGTCAGAAACAGCGACCAAAAGAGGAAGATGGGAGTATGCACTGTCTTCTTATGTTATTGTTAATGTTCTATATATATATTATGATGTATTAACATTCTTTAAAGGGCTGCATGTTGGGCAGCAAATAAAAGTATTTGCATATGGTAGCCTCCGGTCTTGTAATGACATTTACTTTGCAGGACCTACTGCATCCTGGACCTTATGCATGGTTGGGAATGTCCTATGTTAACGCGTGTTTGCGCAGGGATCGGAATTTAGCCCTGAACTCGTAATGTGGGCCTAAATTTCTCATTTCGAGTTGCCCGTTAATCCGGAATGGGCCCGAAACAGGAATTAGCAGTCACATCAAATTACAAGTAACAAAGAGATACCAGTACTTTTCACCAGGATAAGCAGGAGAAATGTCAAGGGCAAAATTCACATTAAAATACAGAAAAGCGTAGGAATGGGTACAGAAATACTGATTTCCTCATGTTATTCCCCATTAATCTGTCATTGGCATTTGTATTTACTGGGTGGGGCTAAATTAGGTAAAAACCGGCCCACTTGTATTGGGCCCCCTAGAGGATGACAGATATCGGGGTCCTGCTAAAGAGATGTTTATTTTGTATTTTTTATTTCTGGAAAGATATATGTTGGCGTTTAAGCCTCATAGTTGATATGAGGATAAAGGGGTCCATTTCGTTCCTGTCTTACATTGGGATGATACTTTTCGATGTTTACGAAGAGGTAAATGTGATTGTGTCCTTCACGCCCAAATCAATGCCTAAAATGCATTTTTTCGTCTCTGGAACTCCAGACATAAGCCAAAAATCGAATCCTGGCTGAATGATGAGAGAGCTCGGCCTGGAGAGTGGACGCATTACAGCCTTCAGACCACTCTGTGCAGGTCTGATGCCGCCTGCAGCTGTTTCCAGAGTTATTATGCCTAATTAGGCAGTAAATTCACTTGTTCCACTTCATCTCATGCCATTAGGGGTTTCACAGTTTTCTTTTCTTTTCTTTCTTTGTGAGGGAGGAGGAAAGGGCAGGCGTGGAGTGTCAGTGGGATGTGTATTGCTGGTGGGGGCCTGTGTAAAGTCAGTTTTGCACCTTATTCTGACACTTTATAGGTCACCATGTCTGCTTTTTGTTGTATTGTATCTTTTCTGTTTAAGGCGATCGTGACATTTTGTTTTTTGTTTCCTGTTGCTCCCTTAAAAGTATTTTCTTACATTATTGTAACAAAGGCTGACATTTAAGTGTCTGCATAAACTAGGATAAACCCAGAAGCATATTTATCATTTGTGCAGAAGGTGCAGTCGCACCGGCGCCCAGAGCTGTGAGGGGTCAGTTTCATCCCAGTTATGGCTGTCTTTTACTGTCCAACCAAGGAGCATGGGACCGTGTACCTAGTACCCAATAGTGCCATCGCACTTTTACTGGGCGACAGGGAACAATTTGCCTAAAATATTGGCAGGCTGTGCTCCCTCGTGTGATATTTGCTGTGGTCATGACGACAACATATCAGAGTGGTGGAGGGAGGTGGGGAGGGGCATACTATGAATGTACCTATTCGAAAAGATGTTCCTTTACAGTCTTAAAAGGTTTTCTGAAGAGCCTTGCAACCATTTTAAACTTTGCAAAACCTAGGGAAATCTATCAACTTCACATAACTCTGTACACTAGGCACCAGGGTGGTGTGGTTTGCTTGGATAGCAACACTTTTTCTTATCCAGAATGCACTGCACATAGCCATTATGGACACAGTTGCCAGTTTTGGACTGCATTCTGGGTATTGTAGTTTGGTTTTGCTTTCATTTAACTAATTAGGCTCAAATACTTCAAATCAATGTTTGCAGGTAAAATGTCTGATCGTGGAAGCGGTGTCTGTAACAACCTGGAGCAAGGTAGACAGCCCACCTGCACAGGTCCAATAACCAATCAAAAAACACAGAATTTCCTCACATTTCCATAATGGAAAGTCCCAGAGTTTGTGGGGAGCATCAAAACTGCCACCACCCAGTGTTCCCACACATCTATCAATAACAACAACACATCATATGTGTGGGTGGGAACAGGCCAAATATAAGACTGTAAGAGGTCAATGTAGTGTCAATGGGGATTTTACATTGTCACAGTTTTGGCCTATTTAGTGCCATTCAATGGACCCACCTGCACATTGAGAGAACTCCAGAAGCAATTGATGGTGAGACTTTTTCCATTTCCTTGAAGTTCTGAACTTTTCTGTCACAGAAAAATGAATAATTGTGTAGTTTTTTTACCCATGAGTTTACATTTGCAGTAATCAGTAATTAAATATGTTGGAAGGTAAGCAAGGCATATCTCCATGGATTCCCCTGTGTTTCTGGTTTCCAGAAATATCTGAGATTGGAATATCCTGGCCAGCCAACCCTACACCAAAATGCTGCAGACATTCCGCATGAAATCTCCTCCATCAAAAAAGGATCCCGCTCAAAGCCACTGAAATCCGAATTTGCAAACTGTATTGCACCCAATGTATTGTCTATGGGCCCCTGAATATGAGGAAAACCAAAAGCTGTCTGATGCTCCCACACAGAGAAGCCGCGTCTGACAAACAATATGTGCAGCACAATCTAGCAGTCAGCCAATCAGGGTGAGGTAGGTCTGGCACCCAGAGATAGACATCTTACGCTGTGTAGATGTTAAAAAAATAAGGTGATGGTATGTTTTCATACAGGTACCCTACAAAAGCATTCCACTCACACCTACTTTCCAAATTTCTAAAATGCATTGCACCCAGTTTATCAGCTGTAAGCATACTGAACGTATAGAAAACATATGCATGTCTGGGGCTGATGTCCCCATAATCAGGAGAATCAGGGGAACAAAGTTGGGGGCAATCTTTGGCAAGTGGAAGGAATAATCCAGTTTCCCTCAATCCAGCCTTGTCAAAGAAAATCAGAACTACTCCAAACAATTAGACAACCAAGCAGTCCTGGTCCTTTGAGGGGTTTCCCCTTGATCCTATGAGTAGCCAGTCATCTCCATAGCCATCAGGCATTTCCCCGGAGCAAGACAGTACATTTGATGATGCCTCCATCCATGAGTGGCTAACCACCTCAAAGTCACCTGGAACCTTCTCTGAGCCTTTCTCTAGCATCAAGGGTGGGTTGTTGAGAGATCCTGTATTCACCAAGAAATTAGTTCTTGGCGACCTTCTTGGGCGTGGAGGACATTTTAATAAGCACCCTTTGTACAAAGCAGTGCATTGTCTCAAGAACCTTTGAAGAAGAAACAACTTACTTGAATCATCAGGTTGAAGTAAGAACAGTCATCATCACATTGTTTGAGTTGAGGATTTCAATGGCCTTCAACGCTATTGTTCTTAGTGAGTCGCCTTTCACCTTTATAAAACCTGTGGATACAAATAAAAGATAAAAGCAGAGGTCAGTAGCCACAAAGCGTAATGATCATTCATGAAGGCCTTTGCTAATGCCTTTAACAACGGTCACAAAGAAGAAGTTAAAAAGATCGGCCATCGAGAAATGTTGATCCAAAGTCTTTTGTGAGATAATTAAAAACCCATTCCAAATAGTGTACTCTTGTTTTGCCAGTGTAAATTCGAGAAACTTCACCTGGGACATTAAAGATGGATGGGATACTTCTACCCATCTATAAGCAAGAAATTATTTGGGATAAATAGACCAATTTAAATGAAAGAAGGAGACAAGGGAATAAGATAATCCCGGCAAAGATCATTTGAAAAGAAATAACAAAGTGATTGAAAAGTTACAATTAAAAGAGAGTATTTTGACTAATATATGCAATTCTAGTATTACGCAGAATCAATGAATTGATTAAAACATGTTCGCAGAAAAAGGAAACATTACTGATGGCTCCTAAATGTGCATGGTGCTAGAAAATGAAACCATTGGCCTTCCTCCTATTGAGAGAGGAAAAGAGACATCAGGTAGGAATCCTTCCAGAGGGAACCAATGGGCCATCACACTTGAAAGGTGAGTGGGACTCCAGCTAATTTTTTGTGTCTCTATAGTATTAACCACAGTCTTCCAAAATGTTTTTTTAATGAAAATCTGATAAATTTCATGCTTAGTGTGTTCCACTGACCAGCGAATTAGGTCAAGGGACTGAGATATGGCTTGCACCAACAGATTCCTTAGGTAATACAGAATCATAATATATGCATAGTTTTCATAATTTCCATATAGAACTGAGTTTGATATCTGTAATCAAATAAATAGTGCATCATGCACGATCCTGCCACCATTTCATGATCTGAGCTAATATTACACACATGATTCTGCAGACTCCATTCTATATGAATCCCACATATATATCATACTGCTAGACTCCAGACATTCATAGCAACATTTCCTTGGCAGAGTTTTGGGATTTACGATTGTCCATTTGAGAAAAGCAAAGAAATACTTAACTGTGAGCAAATTTGTTTAAAAAGTGCAAATGTCTTCACATTTCTCGTTATAACTTCAGGCTGTAATAAAATATTGATTACTGGTTTGCACCAATAAAAACAAAATACAGGGCCTGATTCACAATGTGACTTAAACTTTTGAGTAATTTACACTTTGGAGCAAAGTTACTACTTTTCCGTATTCAGAAAATGTGAGTGTATTTTTACTACAATAGTGTAAGTTGCCTGCTTAATTGTCTCCAACCCCCAGGGTATATCAATTGGCTTACTCTTGTGTGGGTGGATGACTCCATTCCCCCCCCCCCAACCCCTCCTTAGCGTGTACCACTCTTACTCTTCCCTAATCCCGCCTACTTTTGGAGTAAGTCTGCCTCTTTGAAAAGCCACCACTACTCTGTATCCCACCCGCATTTACTACTAAAACGTATACCTGTGTGTGCGAGGACTTCGCAGTTGGGGCAGAGAAGTCCACACACAGGCCGTTGTAGAGGCGTAAATTCAACATGCCGTTGGTGAATAGCGCTTTGTAGTAGGTTTTGTACAAAGTGCAGTTTGTGAATCAGGCCCATAGTTAGTGTGTGTTCCTTTTGCTTTTTGAAGTAATACTTTGAGGCACATGTTTAGTGGTGTCCATGTTTGTTGTAAAAACATCCGGAGTAGAGCCGTCCACCCGCTGGTTTTCCAGCCCCACTCCAACGTCTGTCCCGATTCTAACGCAAATATATTCTTCAGAAGAGTCTTCCGTGTGGCATCCCACAAAAGGTGAATCAGATACAGTGAAATCACATAATATAAACACATACATTACTACACTTCACCACAGTACATTAAGAAACCGAAGAGGCACAGGTGAGTGAACAATCTAGCTCCGCTTTAAAAAAAAAAAAAAGCTCTAGAACAGAGGTATGCAAGCACCTCTGTAGCACCCTGGCAGTGAATGGGTTAAAGAAGATACAGGTGCTGCTGATATGCACCAGGACATTATGTGTCTCTTTATGAACACAGCACCAGGGGGCATGTGTATCAAGCCCTTGAGAATCGACCCGTTTGCGAACAGGAAAAGGCCTTTTGGGTTGTATCATCATTTGCAATTTTTTGTTTACATCTTGTTTTCCGATTCTTGAATAGCGTTTCTCTAAAAATCGCTATTTGGAAATCCTAAAACCTTACATTGATATATATGCCCCCAGATCTCCTGCAACCACCCTCAAGTCATGTATGTTAAATGGCTCTGTGGGGGCGGTACCCTGGAGGGCCTGGGGTACACTCTGTACCCCGGTCCAATGCTAAACACATGCTAGCGTGTGCGCCCCGAGGATATGGTTACTAGGAGGCAAATCCGAAAGGGGTGGAATTAAACTGATCCACTAAACTGCTCAAATTTGCTGCAGGGCAAACTTGACACACAAGCAGATTTCACACCTGTGCTCTTGATGTGATTCTACCTGGGAGAACAAGGAACAACTACAGCTGTTGATGTAGTTAGTGTAGTTATCGCTGAATCGTTTCACTAGTAATATCTACACTTGCTGCTGAAACTGGTCACTTCTCTGTTTGTGGGACTTAAGCAGATTTCACACATTTTATTAAAATTCTCTTTCATACACAACAGGATAAAAACAAGCATTTACAATGCAACGGTTTCGCCTTTGGAAAAGTTAGAGCTATTGGCATTGTAAATGACACATTTTTTATCTATGTGTTGGTTTTGAAAACAGATAAATAAATGGCATTTACCTTGCCAATACCTTAATCTCTCGCAAATGTGAGACCTATTGTACCCTACGGACGAGCTCAGCAGACAGCAATTACTACCACACACAGAGCCACACATACACACACCCAGAGCCAGCCACACATACACACACCCAGAGCCAGCCACACATACACACACCCAGAGCCAGCCACACACACACACCGAGAGCCAGCCACACACACACACACCCAGAGCCAGCCCCACACACACCCACCCAGAGCCACACACACCCACCCAGAGCCACACACACCCACCCAGAGCCACACACACACACTCAGGAGAGCAAGCACAGCGAGGGAGCAGGGAAGCAAGAACAGCGAGGGGGCAGGGAAGCAAGCACAGCCATGTATCCAGTTTCCTGAGACCACTAATCCCCCCCACAGTCTCCCTGGGCTCCTCCTCTGCAGGCCCGCATAAAGCTCCGTACGTGCAGCTGCTGTCGTACAGGAGGGCTGAATCACCAACGCACATGCAACAGGAGACCGGCGGGGGTTCTCGGGTGACAGAATATGCCAGATGTGGAAGAAAATCCTTAACGGTAGGATTGTTAGTAGGAAAAGGGAGCATTCAAACAGCAAAATGTCATTTTACCCCGGCTTCTGAAAATCCTCAAACTAGTGCTATATGACAGAGGAGCACTGGAATCTCATTTAGATAATTATGTACTCAGCCCATTTAAAGATATCCATCTGTGTAAGGGAGGCTCTGCTGTCATTTTAGACATTTCAAGAAGACTATACACAATTATAAACTTTTTTCTGCAGAATCTCTTCATGGGGCTTTTGGAGGTTAGAGTGCCCTTCAAACAGACTTCTAGTCAATTGGAGTGACTTTATTAAATTGCAGATGACTTATGAGCAGTGTTTCTCGCTTTCAGCCTATTTCTCTTGTTGCTGCCTGGATATTGTTTGACTAGCAGGCCTAGCATGATTTAATTATTCAAGGTTCAACGGGAAGCTACAAGTACATGCACTATTAGCCTGCTACGAAAAGCATTGGGAATCTGAAATTAGGGGTGGGCTGTAGGGTTTGAGTGCCTGGGGAAGCCAACCGACACCGGGAGGAGACAGGGCACAGAGTCGAACGGGCACACGGACAGCGGGGGGGGGCGGGAACAGGCACACGGACAGCGGGAGGGGGGGTCGGGAACAGCTGCACTCTATAGCCAGACCGAGAAAGATGGACGACTATACATCTGCATGCAATAGTTTCCAGACGTGTGCCTGGCACTGGCTCCTTCCTGCACCGGCTGCATAGCCCAGGCCTACCGTGCACGGTTCCTGTGGGGCTGGCTCTGCACACTCACTCTGCCAGCAGAAGCAAAGATTAAAAGCTGCTTGGAGCTGGTTTCCTGAAGGGTGCCGGCGTCACTAGATCGCCCCGAGGAGCTTAGCATGAAATGTTCCCTTGCTCAAGTGATTACTGGAACTGCACGAAGTCACTGAACTCTGGCTCAATGGCCTTTTCCTCACAGTTTCTCTGCCAACCCGACTTAGCAGAGGTTCTTTGAAATGAAACTGCTTAAGAAATGAATATTCCACATGAGGTCAGATTGCGCAGAATAACATGTAATGTGTTACTTTTGTTGTCATTGGAGGACGGCTGGCATGAAAGAAAAGACAAATCATGACTTGGCTGTTCGAAGGCGAAGCCCCGGCTAAGAATACTTTAAATTGTAATAACAGGTACTGGAACAGCTGCGCTCTATAGCCAGACGTAGAAAGAACTTTCACTCTAAGACAAAAGTTCCTCGGTAGTGTGGCGATTGATAGGTTGCAAGTCATATTAAGTGCGACGAATAAGAATGCGGCAGACATGTTAAAAATATGGTCATGTAATTTTCAATGATGCCAAAGAAACGGTACGAAAAATCGTAAGTGACGGTAAAAAGGAGAGAAGGGGGGGGGGGGGGCGGCGGAGGTATCACACAGCACTCATTCCAGCGCTCCGAAGAGGGCATCTTGGCTCATCTAATCCCTTGGGCAGCTCTTCGCACGTCCCCATATCGCACGGCTAAAGGGGGAGGAGAGGCGAAGAGGAGACCACGGGTGCCGCAGCGGGGGGGGGGCGGGAACAGGCACACGGACAGCGGGAGGGGGGGTCGGGAACAGCTGCACTCTATAGCCAGGCCTAGAAAGATGGACGACTATACATCTGCATGCAATAGTTTCCAGACGTATGCCTGGCACTGGCTCCTTCCTGCACCGGCTGCATAGCCCAGGCCTACCGTGCACGGTTCCTGTGGGGCTGGCTCTGCACACTCACTCTGCCAGCAGAAGCAAAGATTAAAAGCTGCTTGGAGCCGGTTTCGTGAAGGGTGCCGGCGTCACTAGATCGCCCCGAGGAGCTTAGCATGAAATGTTCCCTTGCTCAAGTGATTACTGGAACTGCACAAAGTCACTGAACTCTGGCTCAATGGCCTTTTCCTCACAGTTTCTCTGCCAGCCCGACTTAGCAGAGGTTCATTGAAATGAAACTGCTTAGGAAATGAATATTCCACATGAGGTCAGATTGCGCAGAATAACATGTAATGTGTTACTTTTGTTGTCATTGGAGGACGGCTGGCATGAAAGAAAAGACAAATCATGACTTGGCTGTTCGAAGGCGAAGCCCCGGCTAAGAATACTTTAAATTGTAATAACAGGTACTGGAACTGCTGCGCTCTATAGCCAGACGTAGAAAGAACTTTCACTCTAAGACAAAAGTTCCTCGGTAGTGTGGCGATTGATAGGTTGCAAGTCATATTAAGTGCGACGAATAACGCCTGTGTCTTCCGTAAAGAATGCGGCAGACATGTTAAAAATATGGTCATGTAATTTTCAATGATGCCAAAGAAACGGTACGAAAAATCGTAAGTGACGGTAAAAAGGAGAGAAGGGGGGGGGGGCGGCGGAGGTATCACACAGCACTCATTCCAGCGCTCCGAAGAGGGCATCTTGGCTCATCTAATCCCTCAGGCAGCTCTTCGCACGTCCCCATATCGCACGGCGAAAGGGGAGGAGAGGCGAAGAGGAGACCACGGGTGCCGTCAATGCCGGCCCAGATTCGGGGGCGTTCCCGAGAACAGGCTTTCGGCTGACGTAGCCAAAAGCCAAAAATTCTCGGGAACGCCCCCGAATCTGGTCCGGCATTGACGGACAGATGTGTCTTCCAATGGCTAGCCTCCATTTATGGAGCTAGCCAATGAAAGACAGGGGCGGATTCCCAGCCCCATACTATACTCATTAGGTTTTTCCTAGCGCATGCGTACTTCCTACGCATTGGCTAGGCAAAACCTAATAAATGGGGCTTTACTTCAAAAACCGTGGGTGGTAGCGTGGAAACACAAGTGGGCTGTCCACTTGCCGACAAGTAGCACCTACTGTGAAACTTTTAGACAACTTTTAAGCGCAAAATAAGGAAACTAAATCCCAAATCAACACTTTACATCGGTGTCTATAACTTCTGATGACGTTGCACTGGTGCAAACTGTTGTATAAGCCTTGCACATAATTTTTCCTACTAATAGTAGAACTCGTGCTATGTTGCAGCGATGACATGAATTGTGTGGTCGACTTAAAAACGCATATTTGTTACATATAATATAAACAGGGCTCGAATCGGGGTACCACGTGGGTGGACGGTGTCCCCCCACTTATTTTACAGGGGGGACGCCATCCCCCCTGCCAAACAGCTGGACTTCACTCTTAGGCCTCTCTGGGGCGAGGAGCTCAGCACCTTTCGTGACGTCACTTCCTGTCGTGACATCACTTCCGGTGACAGCGTCCCCCCACTTCTTTTTTTACGACTTGAGCCCTGAATATAAATTTCAAAAGTACTTTCAACAGGAAAGAAAGCATGTACATTCGAATACTACTATGTTGCCATTTCTCACTCAGGGCTACTACATAGTGTAAATGTGCAAGCCGTTGTATGCAGTCCTCCGACACATTAAATGTAAGGGCAACAAAAAGATGGGCACTTCCTTACAGAGATGCCACGCCGCTTTGCCTTCAACTGTAGCGGACCGAAGCCGCCCCTCTCTGCACATTTTCATCTTAACAGGACAGTATAACAATTCGCGGTGGACTGTATAAATTCATGATGCATTAAAGCGATTCTCGCCAGGATGCTTTTAACCCAGGCACTGTACTCACTTTATTGTGCTCTGATTTTAATAACTAGAGGCAGACGGTCGCTTAAACGCTGGGCTGCCTCGGAAGTCTGATAGGACACCACTGCACGCCAGTCCCCCCTCCCCCCCTCCTTCTCCCCAGCTGCAAAGTTCGGCCAGGGACTCGTATCTGGAAACAGAGCTACTACAGTAATCCAGAACCACGAAGAAAACACGGACAAGCAGAGAGAGAATATGATATGCAAATGCTAATTAACATGAGCGGGCACAGGAAGCAAGTGAGAAAGTGTATTTTCATATAGCTACGAGATGGGTGATGAAAGGTACAGCCAGAGTGTATGGTATTGAGCAAGATATACAATAGCAATTTATTTGTTTTATTTTACGGAGTTTTATATAGCGCGAACTTGACCTGATTTGGGTATCAGAGGCTTTACATAGCACCAGTTGCATTGCAAGAGGACACATTCATTTTTGTTGGGCACAGGGAGATTTAGTGATTTGCCCAGAATCACAGGATGTAGAGCATCGTTGCGGAGAGTCGACCCAGTTCCCCAAATTCAATGTGGACCACCCTAGCCATTAGGCCAACTCCTCTCCCCAGAGGACCAAAACCATGGTCAAGAGAACTTGGAAATGAACTGTGAGTGCTGCCCAGAAGTGTCTGTCGAGTATCTTCAGAATAGGCTGTCCCTGGTTCCGAATGAGTTCAGACAAGAGAGGGTTATCATTAGTCCTCAGAACGATGTCAACATTCCCATTGCCATTGGTCCTCGGAAGAACTTGTCATCATTCTCAAAATGAGCTACCATTGGTCCTCAGAATAATCTGTTATCGGCACAGCATGAGCTGTCATTGGTTCTGGGAATAATCAGTCACTAGTTCTAGACTGAGCTACCATTGATCTGGGGAATAATCCTCCACTGGCCCTGAAATGAGCCATCAATGCGCTGAGAATGAGCTACTAACTGTGCCAGACAGCCAGGATGAGCAGCCATTGCTCACTAAACTGAGCTGCCTTTATTTTTCATACCAGGCTGGCACTGCTCTATAGCATGTGGCACTGGCATCTTTTTAGGGAGCATTGATGGCTCAGTATATGGAGCACCAGCAGCTCCTTCTTAAGAGGAATGACATCCATCTCTGCCGAGCAATCACGCATTATCAGCATACATGGATGTCATTCCTCCTAAAAGCTGCCAGTGGTGCATAGAGAGTGGGTCATCACTGCTCCCCCAAAAAAAATGCCAGCGCAGCACATATTGAGTCATCAATGCTCCCCAAACGAGCTTCCATTGCTCCACAGAGTGAGTCATCAATACTCCCCAAAAGAGCTTCCATTACTCCACAGAGTGAGTCATCACTGCTCCCCAAAAGAGCTTCCATTGCTCCACAGAGTGAGTCATCAATACTCCCCAAAAGAGCTTCCATTGCTCCACAGAGTGAGTCATCAATACTCCCCAAAAGAGCTTCCATTGCTCCACAGAGTGAGTCATCAATACTCCCCAAAAGAGCTTCCATTGCTCCACAGAGTGAGTCATCAATACTCCCCAAAAGAGCTTCCATTGCTCCACAGAGTGAGTCATCAATACTCCCCAAAAGAGCTTCCATTGCTCCACAGAGTGAGTCATCAATACTCCCCAAAAGAGCTTCCATTGCTCCACAGAGTGAGTCATCAATACTCCCCAAAAGAGCTTCCATTGCTCCACAGAGTGAGTCATCAATACTCCCCAAAAGAGCTTCTATTACTCCACAGAGTGAGTCATCACTGCTCCCCAAAAGAGCTTCCATTGCTCCACTGAGTGAGTCATCAATACTCCCCAAAAGAGCTTCCATTGCTCCACTGAGTAAGTCATCAATACTCCCCAAAAGAGCTTCCATTGCTCCAGAGTGAGTCATCAATACTCCCCAAAAGAGCTTCCATTACTCCACAGTGTCATCACTGCTCCCCAAAAGAGCTTCCATTGTTCCACAGAGTGAGTCATCAATACTCCCCAAAAGAGCTTCCATTGCTCCACTGAGTGAGATATCACTGCTCCCCAAAAGAGCTTCCATTGCTCCACAGAGTGAGTCATCAATACTCCCCAAAAGAGCTTCCATTGCTCCACTGAGTGAGTCATCAATACTCCCCAAAAGAGCTTCCAACTCCACAGAGTGAGTCATCACTGCTCCCCAAAAGAGCTTCCATTGCTCCACTGAGTGAGTCATCACTGCTCCCCAAAAGAGCTTCCATTGCTCCACAGAGTGAGTCATCAATACTCCCCAAAAGAGCTTCCATTACTCCACAGAGTGAGTCATCACTGCTCCCCAAAAGAGCTTCCATTGCTCCACAGAGTGAGTCATCAATACTCCCCAAAAGAGCTTCCATTGCTCCACAGAGTGAGTCATCAATACTCCCCAAAAGAGCTTCCATTGCTCCACAGAGTGAGTCATCAATACTCCCCAAAAGAGCTTCCATTGCTCCACAGAGTGAGTCATCAATACTCCCCAAAAGAGCTTCCATTGCTCCACAGAGTGAGTCATCAATACTCCCCAAAAGAGCTTCCATTGCTCCACAGAGTGAGTCATCAATACTCCCCAAAAGAGCTTCCATTGCTCCACAGAGTGAGTCATCAATACTCCCCAAAAGAGCTTCTATTACTCCACAGAGTGAGTCATCACTGCTCCCCAAAAGAGCTTCCATTGCTCCACTGAGTGAGTCATCAATACTCCCCAAAAGAGCTTCCATTGCTCCACTGAGTAAGTCATCAATACTCCCCAAAAGAGCTTCCATTGCTCCAGAGTGAGTCATCAATACTCCCCAAAAGAGCTTCCATTACTCCACAGTGTCATCACTGCTCCCCAAAAGAGCTTCCATTGTTCCACAGAGTGAGTCATCAATACTCCCCAAAAGAGCTTCCATTGCTCCACTGAGTGAGATATCACTGCTCCCCAAAAGAGCTTCCATTGCTCCACAGAGTGAGTCATCAATACTCCCCAAAAGAGCTTCCATTGCTCCACTGAGTGAGTCATCAATACTCCCCAAAAGAGCTTCCATTACTCCACAGAGTGAGTCATCACTGCTCCCCAAAAGAGCTTCCATTGCTCCACTGAGTGAGTCATCAATACTCCCCAAAAGAGCTTCCATTGCTCCACTGAGTAAGTCATCAATACTCCCCAAAAGAGCTTCCATTGCTCCAGAGTGAGTCATCAATACTCCCCAAAAGAGCTTCCATTACTCCACAGTGTCATCACTGCTCCCCAAAAGAGCTTCCATTGCTCCACTGAGTGAGTCATCACGGCTCCCCAAAAGAGCTTCCATTGCTCCACTGAGTGAGTTATCACTGCTCCCCAAAAGAGCTTCCATTGTTCCACTGAGTGTCATCACTGCTCCCCAAAAGAGCTTCCATTGCTCCACTGAGTGTCATCACTGCTCCCCCAAAAGAGCTTCCATTGTTCAACAGAGTGAGTCATCACTGCTCCCCAAAAGAGCTTCCATTGCTCTACTGAGTGAGATATCACTGCTCCCCAAAAGAGCTTCCATTGCTCCACTGAGTGAGTTATCACTGCCCCCCAAAAAGAGCTTCCATAGCTCCACAGAGTGTCATCAATACTCCCCAAAAGAGCTTCCATTGCTCCACAGAGTGAGTCATCAATACTCCCCAAAAGAGCTTCCATTGCTCCACAGAGTGAGTCATCAATACTCCCCAAAAGAGCTTCCATTGTTCCACAGAGTGAGTCATCAATACTCCCCAAAAGAGCTTCCATTGCTCCACTGAGTGAGTTATCACTGCCCCCCAAAAAGAGCTTCCATAGCTCCACAGAGTGTCATCAATACTCCCCAAAAGAGCTTCCATTGCTCCATAGAGTGAGTCATCAATACTCCCCAAAAGAGCTTCCATTGCTCCACAGAGTGAGTCATCAATACTCCCCAAAAGAGCTTCCATTGTTCCACAGAGTGAGTCACCAATACTCCCCAAAAGAGCTTCCATTGCTCCACAGAGTGAGTCATCAATACTCCCCAAAAGAGCTTCCATTGCTCCACAGAGTGAGTCATCAATACTCCCCAAAAGAGCTTCCATTGTTCCACAGAGTGAGTCACCAATACTCCCCAAAAGAGCTTCCATAGCTCCACAGAGTGTCATCAATACTCCCCAAAAGAGCTTCCATTGCTCCACAGAGTGAGTCATCAATACTCCCCAAAAGAGCTTCCATTGTTCCACAGAGTGAGTCACCAATACTCCCCAAAAGAGCTTCCATTGCTCCACTGAGTGAGTCACCAATACTCCCCAAAAGAGCTTCCATTGCTCCACTGAGTGAGTCATCAATACTCCCCAAAAGAGCTTCCATTGCTCCACAGAGTGAGTCATCAATACTCCCCAAAAGAGCTTCCATTGCTCCACTGAGTAAGTCATCAATACTCCCCAAAAGAGCTTCCATTGCTCCAGAGTGAGTCATCAATACTCCCCAAAAGAGCTTCCATTACTCCACAGTGTCATCACTGCTCCCCAAAAGAGCTTCCATTGTTCCACAGAGTGAGTCATCAATACTCCCCAAAAGAGCTTCCATTGCTCCACTGAGTGAGATATCACTGCTCCCCAAAAGAGCTTCCATTGCTCCACAGAGTGAGTCATCAATACTCCCCAAAAGAGCTTCCATTGCTCCACTGAGTGAGTCATCAATACTCCCCAAAAGAGCTTCCATTACTCCACAGAGTGAGTCATCACTGCTCCCCAAAAGAGCTTCCATTGCTCCACTGAGTGAGTCATCACTGCTCCCCAAAAGAGCTTCCATTGCTCCACAGAGTGAGTCATCAATACTCCCCAAAAGAGCTTCCATTACTCCACAGAGTGAGTCATCACTGCTCCCCAAAAGAGCTTCCATTGCTCCACAGAGTGAGTCATCAATACTCCCCAAAAGAGCTTCCATTGCTCCACAGAGTGAGTCATCAATACTCCCCAAAAGAGCTTCCATTGCTCCACAGAGTGAGTCATCAATACTCCCCAAAAGAGCTTCCATTGCTCCACAGAGTGAGTCATCAATACTCCCCAAAAGAGCTTCCATTGCTCCACAGAGTGAGTCATCAATACTCCCCAAAAGAGCTTCCATTGCTCCACAGAGTGAGTCATCAATACTCCCCAAAAGAGCTTCCATTGCTCCACAGAGTGAGTCATCAATACTCCCCAAAAGAGCTTCTATTACTCCACAGAGTGAGTCATCACTGCTCCCCAAAAGAGCTTCCATTGCTCCACTGAGTGAGTCATCAATACTCCCCAAAAGAGCTTCCATTGCTCCACTGAGTAAGTCATCAATACTCCCCAAAAGAGCTTCCATTGCTCCAGAGTGAGTCATCAATACTCCCCAAAAGAGCTTCCATTACTCCACAGTGTCATCACTGCTCCCCAAAAGAGCTTCCATTGTTCCACAGAGTGAGTCATCAATACTCCCCAAAAGAGCTTCCATTGCTCCACTGAGTGAGATATCACTGCTCCCCAAAAGAGCTTCCATTGCTCCACAGAGTGAGTCATCAATACTCCCCAAAAGAGCTTCCATTGCTCCACTGAGTGAGTCATCAATACTCCCCAAAAGAGCTTCCATTACTCCACAGAGTGAGTCATCACTGCTCCCCAAAAGAGCTTCCATTGCTCCACTGAGTGAGTCATCAATACTCCCCAAAAGAGCTTCCATTGCTCCACTGAGTAAGTCATCAATACTCCCCAAAAGAGCTTCCATTGCTCCAGAGTGAGTCATCAATACTCCCCAAAAGAGCTTCCATTACTCCACAGTGTCATCACTGCTCCCCAAAAGAGCTTCCATTGCTCCACTGAGTGAGTCATCACGGCTCCCCAAAAGAGCTTCCATTGCTCCACTGAGTGAGTTATCACTGCTCCCCAAAAGAGCTTCCATTGTTCCACTGAGTGTCATCACTGCTCCCCAAAAGAGCTTCCATTGCTCCACTGAGTGTCATCACTGCTCCCCCAAAAGAGCTTCCATTGTTCAACAGAGTGAGTCATCACTGCTCCCCAAAAGAGCTTCCATTGCTCTACTGAGTGAGATATCACTGCTCCCCAAAAGAGCTTCCATTGCTCCACTGAGTGAGTTATCACTGCCCCCCAAAAAGAGCTTCCATAGCTCCACAGAGTGTCATCAATACTCCCCAAAAGAGCTTCCATTGCTCCACAGAGTGAGTCATCAATACTCCCCAAAAGAGCTTCCATTGCTCCACAGAGTGAGTCATCAATACTCCCCAAAAGAGCTTCCATTGTTCCACAGAGTGAGTCATCAATACTCCCCAAAAGAGCTTCCATTGCTCCACTGAGTGAGTTATCACTGCCCCCCAAAAAGAGCTTCCATAGCTCCACAGAGTGTCATCAATACTCCCCAAAAGAGCTTCCATTGCTCCATAGAGTGAGTCATCAATACTCCCCAAAAGAGCTTCCATTGCTCCACAGAGTGAGTCATCAATACTCCCCAAAAGAGCTTCCATTGTTCCACAGAGTGAGTCACCAATACTCCCCAAAAGAGCTTCCATTGCTCCACAGAGTGAGTCATCAATACTCCCCAAAAGAGCTTCCATTGCTCCACAGAGTGAGTCATCAATACTCCCCAAAAGAGCTTCCATTGTTCCACAGAGTGAGTCACCAATACTCCCCAAAAGAGCTTCCATAGCTCCACAGAGTGTCATCAATACTCCCCAAAAGAGCTTCCATTGCTCCACAGAGTGAGTCATCAATACTCCCCAAAAGAGCTTCCATTGTTCCACAGAGTGAGTCACCAATACTCCCCAAAAGAGCTTCCATTGCTCCACTGAGTGAGTCACCAATACTCCCCAAAAGAGCTTCCATTGCTCCACTGAGTGAGTCATCAATACTCCCCAAAAGAGCTTCCATTGCTCCACAGAGTGGGGCCTCACTGCCTCACAAATGAGCTTCCTGTGGTAAACAGAGAGCCATTGCTGTGCCACAGGATGAACTGTAATTGCCCCACAGAGTGAGTCCCTGATGTGCTACAGAGCTCTCTGCAAGTGCTCCACAGAGTGAGTATAAAGAATTCACTGCAAGTGCTGTAAAAAGTGTCTACAGAATGAACTCCAAGTGCTCTACAGAGTGAGCCCCTTGTGTGCTACAGAGTTCACTGCAAGTGTTCCACAGAGAGAGTCTATAGAATGAACTCCAAGTGCCCCATAAAGTGAGTCCCTGATGTGCTACAGAATTAACTGCAAATGTTCCACCGGAATTATCATTATCTCACAGAAATCTGCAACTTTTCCAGAGAATGAACCATCTTTGCTCCCCAGAATTAGAGGTGAGTTCTTCCCAGGACAAAAAAACTGAAAATACTCTCCAGAATGAAGTGGTGCCCCCAGCGTGAGAACCAGAGCTCCCCAGGTTATCTGCTAGAGCCCCCAGCACAAGCTGCCGATGAGCTGCTGAATGAGCTGCCGGTGCTCCCCATAATAAGCAGTCAGCACTTCCCAGAGTTAGCAGCAGGTGGTCCGAAGTTGAAACTGACGAAGCCCTGGCATGGACTGTCATAGAGGACTGGATTCCTACCGGGAAGTGCCGGCACACTTCCATTGATAATGATGCACCAAGTGCTGGTACCCTCCGTTTGATATTAATAAATCCCTGCTGAGGGGTTCTTGTAATCCCCAATGATATCAATGTACCCCTGCTGAGGGGTGCGGTTACTCCCCTACTGATATTAATGGTCCCCGACTGAGAGGTGCTAGTACTTCCCCGTTGGTTTTAATGCACCCCTGATGAGAAGAGTTGGTACTCTCGCACTGATATTAATACGTTTCTGTGAGGGATGCTGGCTCTCGCCCTTTGATATGAATGCATCCCTGCTGATAATTGCTGAGACTTCCCCTTTGGAATACGAACGTGCCGACACCCAGAGCCAGATCGTGTGTATCTGGCGATTTAAAGCACCGCTACACTCCCGAGAAAGAGGTTTGCTGTAGAAACACAAGAGAGTTTACCAGTTTGAAAGAAGTCAGAAAAGTAGGAACAAAATCAGGGTGCACGAGAAAGAAATTGTGTGCACCCGCATACTCAGGGGTGTGCTCCATCCCTTCCCTATAGCACTGAGGATCCCAATTAACCCTTTCCACATCAGCCCCAAAGCCCATACATGTCTTCTTACTTTTCTCGGGATTCGCGGTGCCCCCTCCAGGGGTCGTGCTGTCGCTGTCCCTGCAGCACGGCTTGGGCTGCCGCTGAGGCGGGTGGCGGAAAGCAGGCCCCGCCTCGGTCGCAGGGGGCCGGTGGGACAAGATGTCCTGGATGAGGAAGGAGGTTAGCGGCCTTGGAGGGGCAGACATGGTGAGGCGAGCGTCTCCTGTGGTCATCCAGGGGCTGCGAGTGTCCCGCTCTGCCTTGCTCCCTCACCACTATCTCAGGAGAACCGTGCGCCTCTCTCTCAGGAGTACCGTGCGCCTCTCTCTCGGGAGTACCGTGCGCCTCTCTCTGAAAGGGGCCGTACGCCTCTTTCTTCTGCCCCCTTGACTCCTTTCTCCTGGTCCCCGAATACTTGTCTCCAGATCCCTGCACCAGTCTTTTTCCCTCCACCTATCCGAGGAAAACCCCTTTCCCTCCCTCTTTCGAGAATTGTATCTCAATCTTCTGATCGCAGCACCCTAATCTCTTGAACCCTCTCTCCTGATTATAGGTCCTCAGAACCTATCTCCCTTGTGCTTTGACCCTTCACCTTTCACTCTTGGCCCCTGCACCTCTCTCCTTCCTGATACTTGCACCCCTCTCTGTCTCTCTCTCGAGATCCAATCACCTCTCCTGACAACTTGCACACCTCCCCTGTTCCTTGCACTTTCTCCCCTGATCCTGTCGCCTCTCTCTTCTGATCTTTTCAGTCCTCTTCCCTGATCCCGTCGCCTCTCCCCTGATCCTTTCACCTCTCTCTCTCCTCTGATCCTTTCACCTCTCTCTCTCCTTAGCCATTCGTCTTTCTTTCGACCCCTGCACGTTTCTTCTTATGCCTATCTCCTAGTCTTTGCAGTTATTTTCTGGTTCGTGGTGCACCCCTATCTGCTGACACTCCGGGTTTTCCCTCCCTATTCTTGCACTCCTCCCTGGCGCACTTCGACCCCCCACGAGGCCTGCAGCATCTGCTGAGCTCAGCCACACTCTCCGGTCTCTTCTGCCCACTTTTGCTTTCCCGCCTGTCAGGGTTCTGAGGAGAGTTGCTGTATTATAGGCCGCCGGGTTTTGTTTTTGGAAACCCAACTCGTCTTCCTCATTGGCTCTTCCCTGACAGCTCATTGGGCGCCGGCTCCTCCTCCCGGTACCTCCCTCGCCCGCCCCTCCCTCTGGACTCCTTCATAGGACAGTTGAACACTTTTCTCAAAGTAGCGCAATAACCAGCAGGAAGATCACAGACAGAAGCCACCCGGCATTAGAGGCTGCCCGACACCCGGCAGTGCCTATAACTGGCAGAAAGTGCCAGCACTCTTTGTCTCACAGCACTTTCCTTCTTCAGCCTAAGTGCTGTCTTTGTCCTTGCTGCACTTAGGTGGATTCAATAATCACTTCTACTAGCAAGTGATAATGCCGTAATACTAACGCTGCTGAAGTGCTCACGATAGGTGCTTACACCGCGGCACGGTGGTGCTTGTGACGTTTGCTAGAGCTGTCCAGCAATGCGCATTCTGTCCTGGTGAAAAGTGGTGGTACACACTTATTAATAGCGCCTCATCTCAGCTGGAAAGCAAAGGCGCTGTTCTATTAAAATTATAGTAGCCCTGCTTGAAAGATCCAGTTAGATTCTAGTAAAATATACGAATCAGTTGAGAAGTACGACACTGTCTTATAAAGGTTATAGTAAGATAATCTTAAGAAGTTGTGCTGTCATATTTAAAGTACAGTAGCACAATTTTCTTAACTTATAGCAACACTGCTGAAAAGTTTTATTGGTGTCCAAAACTTTATAACAACGTTTAACAAGTCAGGTCCCGGGCCGGCAGCCAATCACAGCGCGGCCCGGGGAATGACGTCACGGGGGTGTCCCGGGCCGGCAGCCAATCACAGCGCGGCAGGGGACAAAGGGGCGGGACTTAAAAAAAGCCCGAGAAACGCCCCCGAATCGCGTTTTCCCGAGAAAGCGTGATTGACAGCCTCTGTCTCCCAATAGCTAGCCTCCATTTATGGAGCTAGCCAATGGGAAACAGAGGCGGTCCGAACATCCATACTGTTGACAAAAGTTTTCGATCTGGGAGGGGCACTGTGTGCCCTCGCCTGGTCGAAACCTAAAAATCACCAAGGCGAAATGGTTAACACACGACTCCATGTAGACAAGGGTGCCATATTTCACCTCTTAGATTTGTTGTAACCTCTATGCAAATGAAGGCATGATCTTTTGGTGCCCACTACAACAGCAAGAACTGTATACTGCAGAAGGAGCCACGTGACATGTTGGGCCTATCTTTAGGTTCAATATGCAGGGCCGTTTGGGCAGATTCAATAACCCGGCTACAGGAGTGGCTGATAGTTGCCCTTGAGCCACTTGGAAGTGATGTAAAACAAGGCTGGATTGCCTTCTTGGCCACTATAAAACGACTGCGTGACCCTTAATTGAGTGACGTCCCCTGGTCACAGCGTAATGCCCATGAATTGGGTTGTAAAGTTCCACTTCTTGGCCACTATGACATCTTCCCGACAGATTACAGGCTAGGGGGCTTGTTTCAAAGGGGAATTGGATGCCATGACACAACCAAGCCATCATGTCCGATTCTAGATATGGCCTTCTACACTGTGGGGCTACTTCAAAAAGTTTGCTCAGATTTAATTTGGTTTCCAGTTGGGCCCTGATATAAAGTCATCAGTTAAAGCACAACGTACACAACGTGTCGGCAGGATTTGTCTACACCGCAATCTTATCTTGCCAATTTCCTACTTACTCTTGACCAGGGCATAAGTCCTAAACAAGTTTTTGCAATGCAATCGATCTCGCATTCATGCAAGTTTGTGCTATTTGTACTTTAAATGACAATGCCTTTTATTTATGTTTTGTGGTTAAAAACATAAATAAAAGGCATTGTCATTTACACTACTAATAGTTTAAAATCTTGCAAAGGCAAGACCTAATGCATTGCAATAAAGGGCCTTCTAAATATAAGGAATATAAGGAAGAGACCGGCCTGCGACATCTTCAAAGTAGTGATAAATAGTGCAGTGAAGAAGATGTGTAAGTGTTGTAAATTACACAGACACAAAGTGTGAAGTGTTTAGTTACATATGATCCGAGCTATAAACACTAACAAAGTACTCCAACACCTTTCGCTCTTTGATTACACTGTTGCGGCTCAGGAGGAAGAGAGGGAGGCTATTTCCTGCTCTATCTGTGATTTGTGTGTGCAGTGTGACATTGCGTAATGCCATTGCTATCTTTGGCTATTAAAAAGAACTACAGCTGTAGCAGGGTCCTGGGTTTACCTCCTGGTGCAAGGTAAAGCTGTGCTTTATGGCAGACATGGAGGGAAGGATTGTCTCTCTAAAGAATTCACTGATCTCATGACTAGCCTCAACTTCACCCCCCATGTCCACTGTCCCACCCATGTGCATGGCCACTCACTCGACCAGGTTTGGACCCTGAATATCCCCACCTCCTCTCCAACCATATCCCCTTGCCCTTGGTCGGACCATTTTTTAATTTCCTTTTCCCTTGCCTTAGCCCCAGCGGTCAAACCTCCCCTTCCCAAGAACACCTGGGTTAGGAAATGGGGTAAGGCAGACATGCCATCTTTCCACTCATCCCTAGCCAACTCCTGCCCTGATCTCTCCGGCCTCGCCGCCCCGGATCAGCTGGCCACTATCGATGGGTGGCTGACCGGGCTGGGGAGGATTTTGCCCCCTCGAGGCGGATCACGGTTAAGCGAGCTCACGCCGCCAACCGCTGGTTCACCCCTGACCTCAAGGTAATGAAACTGGCCGCTCGCAGAGCAGAGCGTGCATGGAGAAGAGAATATTGCCCCTCAAAGAAAACCACCTATCTCTCCGCGCTCAAGGCATACAAGCAAGGCATCCTTGATGCTAAGACCCTGTTTTATTCCAACAGGATACTGGCAGCGGAATCCCAAACCAAGGAGATTTTTGCTACAGTACATGAACTTGCTTCATCTAATAGAGCTGCGGCCTCTATTACCCCCTCCCAACCGCTTTGCGACTCACTCAACGATTTTTTCGTTGACAAGGTCACAAAGATCAAAGCTAATATTCCCCTCCCTTCCCCCGCATTTACCAATCCTTCCCCGCCCGTTGTCACGTCTAAACTCACTTCCATTCCTCCCTTAACCAAGGTCACGCTTCTCCCCCTGCTTCAAAAGGTAAAGTCAGGCTCCCCCCTTGACTTTGCCCCCGCTCACATCCTAAGAGAAATCTTCCTAAATTGCCCCACTCCTCCCCTCACTCTTTTGAACGACTCGCTCAGCAACGGAGCGGTCCCCACTGCTCACAAATTCGCGGCTATCATCCCCATTCTAAAAAAACCCGGTGCTGACCCTTCCTCCCCTTCCAACTACCGTCCCATCTCCCTTCTGCCCTACCTGGGCAAAGTTCTAGAAACCAACGTGACCAGCACCCTGAGCACCTATGTGGAAACCAACCACTGCCTCTCTTCCAGGCAGGCGGGCTTTCGCCCGCTCCACTCCACTGAGAGGGTGGTGACCTCAGTGATGGACAGCCTACGCGAGGGCATTGACATCAATTGTCCGCAGGCCCTCATTCTTTTAGATCTGTCCGCCGCTTTTGACACGGTGGACCATTCCATCCTCCTCACCCGTGTCAAGGCGGCGGGCATCGAGGGCCTGGCCTTCGCCTGGCTTGAGTCCTTCCTGAGTGACAGGGCTCAGGCGGTTCACCTAGCTGGTTTCACCGCTGCCCCTCGCAGGGTTGTATGTGGAGTTCCCCAAGGTTCCTCACTTCCCCCCTTTTGTTTAATTTATACATCCACCCTCTCATTTTTATGTTACAGCAGCTCGAGGTCACGGTGTTTAATTACGCCGATGACCTCCAGCTAATTTTTAATCTTTCCCATTCCCCTTCCTCCTCCCAGAACGTCCAGTCCGTCATGCTGTTCATCCAGGACTGGATGAACTGCAACCACCTCAAACTCAATCCAGATAAGACGGAGTTAGTCTTGACTGGAGGTGGTTGCAGTCCCTGGTCCCCCTCCCACTGGCCCTCCTCACTTGGTGCTCCCCCGCTCCCAGTCCCCAAGGTCAAAACCCTTGGTATTTTTCTCAACTCTTCACTTTCCGTTCACTCACAAGTCACCTCGGTTGTTTCTTCTTGTTTTTTCTCCCTTAGAATCATTAGGAAGATCTCTCGCTTTTTCTCTCTACCCGCTCTAAAAATCATAGTGATGGCTATGGTGCTCTCGCGCCTTGACTACGGCAACATCATTTACAATGGCGCCCCAGCCTACGCCATTCACCGTTTGCAGCTAGTGCAGAACCAGGCTGCCCGCCTGATCCACGGTCTGCCCAAATTCCATCGGGTTACCCCCTTAATGCAGGCATTGCACTGGCTGCCGGTAAAAGAGCGAGCCTTGTTTAAACTTGGCTGTACCACCTTTCAGGCCAAAATGGGCACCGCCCCGGAGTTTATCTGCTCCGCCATCAAACCCTATACACCTGGTAGAGAGCTTCGATCCACTCACCAGGCCCTGCTAACTACCCCCCGTTTCCGAAAGAAAAAGGCCGGAGGAACAAAATTTGCAGTTCTCGCTCCTGCGTTCTGGAACTCCCTTCCGACGGAACTCCGGATGACTTCCTCCTACACCGAGTTTCGGAAGGGTCTCAAAACTCTGCTCTTCTCCCAAGCTTACAAGGTCTGATCCCCCTCCGCTCCTGCTACCCCCACGCAGTCCAAAAGCGCCAAGAAACCGCGTGGTAGAAGAGCGCTATATAAATGTTTTTAAATTCAAATTCAAATTCTGCTGCAGCTCCGGCCTCGTACGGTGCCTGTGCTATTACTAGTGAGCGAGGGGTGCTGGGGTGGTGGTATTGGTGGTATTGGTGGTGGTGGTGGTGGCATTGGTATTGGTGGTGGTATTGGTGGTGGCGTTATTGATATTTGTGGTATGGATAGTGATACTGGTATTGGTGGTGGTGGTATAGCTATTGGTGGTGGTGGTATTAGCATTGGTGGTGGTAGTACTGGTATTGGTGGTGGTGGTATTGGTGGTGGCAGTATAGGTGGTGGTTTTGGTGGTGGCAGTATAGGTGGTGGTATTGGTGTTGGTGGCATTGGTGGTGGTGGTGGTATTAGTATTGGTGGTGGTAGTACTGGTATTGGTGGTGGTGGTGGCAGTATAGGTGGTGGTTTTGCTGGTGGCAGTAGAGATGGTGGTATTGGTGTTGGTGGCATTGGTGGTGGTGGTGGTATTGGCAGTGGTGTTATTGGTATTGGTGGTATGGATGGTGGTATTGGTAGTGGTGGTACTGGTATTGGTGGTGGCAATATTGGTATTGGTGGTGGTATTAGTATTGGTGGCGGTGGTATTGGTATTGGTGGTAGTAGTCCTGGTATTAGTGGTGGTGGTATTTGTGGTGGTATTGGTTTTGGTGGTATTGGTGGTGGTATTGGTGGTATTGGTGGCATTGGTAGTATTGGTAGTGGTATTGGTGGTGGTGGTGGTATTGGGGTGAGGTGTTTTTGGTGGTATTAGTGGTGGTGGTATTGGTGGTGGAGGTATGGTGGTGGTGGTATTGGTGATGTTTGTATTGGTGGTGGCTATTGGTTGTGGAATTGGTGGTAGTATTAGTACCAGTGGTACCAATACCAGGTATTGGTGGTGGTATTAGTGGTGGTGGTATTGGTGGTGGTGTTATTGGTGGGGGTGGTAATGGTGGTGGTGGTATTGGTGGTGGTATTGATGGTGGAATTGATATTGGTACTGGTGGTGGTGGTACTGGTGGTGGTGCATTGCTGGTAGTATTGGTGGTGGTGGTGTTGGTGGTATTGGTGGTAGTAGTGGTGGCATTGCTGGTGGGATTGGTGGTAGTGGTGGTATTAGTGGTGGTATTGGTGGTGGTAGAACTGGTGGTGGTATACTTGGTGATGGTAGTCTTGGTGGTGGTATTGGTGGTAGTGGTGGTGGTATTGGTGGAGGTGGTATCTGTGGTGGTGGTATTGGTGGTATTAGTGGTGGTGGTGGTATTGTTGGTTGTATTGCTAGTGGTGGTAGTATTGGTGGTGGTGGTGGTATTGGTGAGGGTGGTATTGGTGGTGCTATAGGCATTGGTATTGGTGGTGGTCGTATTGGATTGGAGGTGGTGATATTGGTGGTGGTGGTATAGGTGGTGGTGGGGGTATTGGTGGTGTTGGTATTGGTGGTGGGATTGGTGGCGGTGGTATTGATTGTGGTGATGGTGTTGTTAATAAAACAGGCTTTTGAAAACAATCCGTCAGGTGGCTTTATACAAATGACATGTAACACAGATGTGCTGTGGTCAGCTTCAGCCCATTAGCACAGGATGATATTCACATGACCTAATTCGTTAATCATATCTGAATCCAGTTTACTTGGGGGGTTGAAACAGACACGAGATAATGCTGGTTTGAAGTGATTGAAAGCAGGTGCTGTTTTACAGGGGCAGCTGTGCAGCTTTAAAAAACTCAAGCAGTTTAAGCTGAAGCAGCGCGTGACTGGCCTGCAGTAATAGAAACTCAATAAAATAAAGTAAATAATGCTTACAGACTAAATAACAGGTCCTGTGCAACAACTGTAGTGAAGGGGCCAGTCTCCATGGAAGGGTGCAAATGAAGACAAGGCCGTTCTAAGGTGGGACTAACAGGCCTATTAACGATTCCGAAGGCAGCATTTATGAAAGACAATAACACAAGCCAATGAAAAATATGGGTGGAAAGTGGGTACGGCTTCTCTCCCATACTCGATAACAGCAGTCTCGCAGAGCGATCAGCGCATGCTCACGGCCTCTAGGCTCGACCTAAAAAACAGAGGGGTGTTAACCAAGTTAGGTAGCATGCAAGTACCATCACGGTGTATAACATTGCGTGTGACATCATAGGAAGTGCTATCACAGTCCAAGTCCTCACAGGAAATAACATCACAAGAAGTGACATAAGATAGTAAGACCTCCAAAGTTTGCTTAGCAGGTCTATCAAGAGTACATTTAAGTGCATGAAGAGATTTAGCAAATGAAAGCTGATCTGTTCTTAAGTGGGTGAGTTGAGTTTCCCACCAGAAAGAACTAACAGCTCAAATGTGAATAACATTTGGTGACAAACTAACTACAGTAATCCAGCCACTTATTGCTGCAAGCTAGGCATACTAAATGTGGCACCAAGAACAAAGTTAAGATCATGCATTGCATTAACAATGCTATAAACTATAATTGTGTATATCAAACTATAAAATGTATTACCTAGCATACCACTATTGTATACACCATGACCATTTATTTTCTTGGAGTTTTATCTAGCGCGAACTTGACCCAAAGGTATCAGAGCACTTTACATGAGCATCAGTTGGGTTACAGATGGACACATTCATTTTTAGGCAGATAGGGGCCGATTCATAGAACTAATCTGAGATAAAATCCTAAATTTACTACTTTTGGTATTGACAGAAGGCATTTAGTAGTAGTAAAGTTAGGACTCCTAACTTTACTACCACTAAATGCCTTTTGTGAACACCGAAAGTCGTAAAGTTAGGATTTTGTCTCAGTTTAGTAGTCCACCCTCAAGGTCTCTACCCATGCTGACGACACCCTCAACACCGCCGAACACCTGCACTTCCGGATGCACACTGACCCCAACACCATCTTTAGAGGAACACTCATCTACAGGCCCCCCGGACCCCGGGCACAGTTCAGCGACTCCATCGACGACCTCGCCAGCACCCACGCACTCGCTTCCACGCACTACATCCTCCTCGGGGACCTGAACTTCTACCTCAAGAACAACAACGACACCAACTCTACCACCCTGATCGACAACCTCGCCAACCTCTGCCTCAAACAACTAGTCACTGCACCCACCCATGCCGTCGGACACACACTGGACCCCATCTTCTCCACTAGCACCCACGTCACCTACCACCATACCATTGAGCTCCATTGGACCGACCACTGCTGCATTCACTACACCTTCAAGAAACAAACCACGAACCACCACACCAAACTGCTGCCCCACCGCCGCTGGAGCAAAGTCACCAAAGACCAGCTGACCACCACCCTCGCCCAGAAACCACCCACCGACCCCACCGACTCAGACGCCGCCGCCCGCAACCTCAAACAGTGGATCAACGACTGCGCCAACACCCTCGTACCACTCAAGAACAACTCCAACAGTCACACCAGAAAGAATGCCACCTGGTTCACCAACGAGCTCTAGAACTCCAAACGCGCATGCTGAACACTGGAGAAGAAATGGCTCCACGAACGCACACTGGACAGCCTCGCAGCCCACAAGGACGCCGCCCGCAGATATCACCGCCTCATCAGACTAGCCAAGAGATCCTCCTTCAAAGACTGCCTGGAGAACAACACACACAACAGCAAAGAACTCTTCAGCATCGTGAAGGATCTCCAACCCCGGTGCCAACACCAATGACATCCCGCCCTTACAATAACTGTGCAACTCACTGGCCACCTTCTTCCACCGCAAGAGCGCTGACATCCACAACAGCTTCAACACCACTACCGCCCCGACTACGCCAGACACCGCCCCCCCCTGCGAACACCACCCACACCAGCCGTCTGACCTCCTGGACCAACGTCAACAACGACGAGACACGCAAGGTCATGAACTCTATCCACTCAGGATCCCCCTCAGACCCGAGCCCTCACCACGTATTCAACAAAGCAGACGCAGCCATAGCACCCCAACTACGAAAGGTCATCAACTTCTCCTTTGAAATAGCCAGATTCCCAGAGAGCTGGAAGCACGCCGAAATCAGCGCCCTCCTCAAGAAACCTAAAGCGGACCCCAGGGACCTCAAGAACTTCCGGCCCATCTCCCTACTACCGTTCCCGGCAAAGGTCATCGAAAAAATAGTCAACATGCAACTGGCCCTGCACCTCGAAGACAACAACATCTTAGACCCCTCCCAGACGACAACACCCAGCTCATCCACTCCCTCACCAAGGACCAACACACCTCCAAAACAAACCTCCACGGAGGAATGAAGGCCGTCGCCGACTGGATGAGGAACAGCCGTATGAAGCTGTACTTGAACAAGACAGAGGTCCTCATCCTCGGACCCACTCCCTCGGCCTGGAACGACATCTGGTGGCCGACCACGCTGGGAACAGCACCGACACCCACCGACCACGCACGCAGCCTAGAGTTCGTCCTCGACTCCTCCCTCTCCATGGCAAAGCAGGTCAGCGCCGTCTCCTCCTCCTGCTACAACACCCTCCGCATGCTCCGCAGGATCTATAAGTGGATCCCGACCGAAACTAGAAGAACAGTGACACAGGACCTCATCAGCAGCAGGCTGGGCTATGGCAACGCTCTCTAAGCAGGAATCCCAGCCAAACACCTGCGTCGACCACAACACATCTAAAACGCCTCCGCCTGACTGATCCTCAATGTCCCCTGCCTCAGCCACATCACCCCCCACCTAAGAGACCTACACTGGCTTCCCGTCGACAAGAGGATCACCTACAAGCTCCTCACCCATGCACACAGAGCACAACAAAACGCCAGACCAGCCTACCTGAACAGCAGAGTCAGCTTCTACACCCCCACCCGCCAGCTCTGCTCCGCAAGCCTCGCCACCGCCGCTGTCCCCCGCATCCAACGAAAGACCTTCGGTGGCAGATCTTTCTCCTACCTCGCCACCAAGACCTGGAACACCCCCCCGACCCACCTACGGCAGACCCAGGACGTACTCACCTGCAGAAGCCTCCTCAAGACCTGGCTCTTCGAGCAGTAGCAGCTCCCCCCTCCCCTCAGCACCTTGAGACCCTCATGGGTAAGGTGCTCTTTACAAGTATTCTGATTGATTGATTGATTGATTGATTGATTGATTGTGAACAAGGTGGACAATATTTACGACAGTCTCCCTCTGGCAATTGCCAACTCTGACCTTGTAGCAAGACAGAAGGATAGTGTATTCACAGAGGAAAGAATACTGTCCTCTTTCCCTCTATTGTCTTACATCGAGTTTGAGTCACTATGTCAGAAAATTAAATCAGGTTCTCCAGCAGATCCGTTGAATCCTGATCAATTCCGTCAGTTTCATACCCTTATTTCACCACCGGGTAGGGAACTGATCAATCTATCCTTGTCCTCAGCATCCTTACCATCTGCTGGGGAGCATGCGAAAGTGACACCTCTGCTAAGGAAGCCGTCCCTGGAGCCATCCGAGTCAGGCAACTACTGCCCTATCTCACAGCTGCCTTTTCTAGCTAAAGCAGTGGAGGCTCACGCAAACTCTATTTTTAAAGAGTTTATAGAGCAAAAGGGTTCTATACTGAGCCCAATGCTTTAATGTTTATGTTCAACCCTTAGCTACTGTAGCTAAAAGCAGATGGCTGTCGTTGGTGCCTTACGCTGACGACACCCAATTAGTGATCATTTTCTCCAAGAATTGTAAAAACAACCTCATTAGGTTCAAGGAGGACTTGGTGGCGATAGCTGATTGGATACCCCTGAACTGCCTGCAGTTGAACGCTAGCAAGTCAGAGATTTTACTGCTTGGGAGGGACAGTGATCTGTGGTCGGAGCACTGGTGGCCAGATAAGCTAAAACCGGCTCTTGCTCCCAAGGAGGCAGTTAAGAACCTGGGAGTCTGGATTGACAGTCAACTGTCATTTCATGCTCAATCTAAATCAGTCGCAGGGACATGTTTTAGACTCGTTCTTCAACCCCAAAATCCGCCAGGCCACAATTTTGTCCAGGCTGGACTCTGGAAACATTTTATTCCTGGGAGCCAACAAATCTAGTGTTCAAAGGCTCCAAAGAATACAAAATGCGGCAGACCGCACTTTTCTGGCGCTGCCGAAATTCTGCTCAGTGTCCAAGTTTCTACCTAAGCTACACTGGCTGCCAGTAGAAAAAAGAATCCAGTTTAAAACACTGTGTGTTGCTGACAAGCACCCCCGGTTTTGGCAGGTCGGCTAACGCTCTATAGCCCAAGGGGCCTCCTGCGCTCAGAGGACCAAATGCTGGCTTGCACCCCCCGTTTCGTGAGTTAGAGCAGGTGGGCATTCGTTCAAAGCTTCAGCAGCCAGACTGTGGAATTTGCTCCCGGTCTCCATCAGAGGGATTCAGGACCATCTGATGTTCCGTAAAGCCATAAAGACCTGGCTTTTCCCAGCATAATGTCTCCCCTTTAAACACTCTCTAGTCATTCGGTACTTGATTGCGCTGGGACGCCCCATCGCTGGGGCAGCCATGCGCAAAACAAATTATTTTCAATTCAATTCAATTCTGCAAAGTACATCATATAACATGCAGGTGAGAGATTTTTTTTTATGTTGATAGGTAAGTGCTTTTAACACTGAGAACTTTTTGTTACTTGCAGTTCATAAATTGCTGTCCACATCTGTATGAAAAATGCAAAGGATGGGTTTAGCCAGGGCTACTGGATTTGTGCAATCCACTCCTGCAGCGTTTTCCATATTATTATGGATTTGCCACACTTTCCACATAGTCCATCGTCAGCTGCTTAATCAGCAGATTTGAACAAACTGTTTCTGGTTGAAACAAATCAGAAGTTACTACACAAACGTGACAACATGTGTTTTTGCGCCGTGGAAGGCCCTTTGCAATGGTGATTGGACAAACATGGCACCATGTGTTCTTGTGCAGCGGAAGGCCATTTTGCAATGGTTGACTTGTCATCTTTCAGTGGTTTATTGATGTATTTGGGTATTAAACTAGTACTGATAAGGTGAAATATTTTCCCAGACAGTGTTAGCAGTGTAAAAATGACAAAATAATGAAGCAATGCTAATGCCAGGACAAAATGTGCGACATGACTCCGCATAATTTGCATTTACTTGTAGCATAATTTAGTCAACCCTTCTGCATGATGTGGACCTTCTCGGCCGCATAATTCCAGTGGCCCTGGTTTAGATCTTATTCTTTTCCTCAATCTATTTTTATTATAAGCCTGATAAAAAGGGGTTCTTTATAAATAATAAAGTCTCATTAGCACAGACAACCCAAGCACTGTGTTACATGTGAAAGCCTGATTTATTTTTACCATACATGCACTCTTGTATGCCTACCGGTAAGGGCGGTATGTAAATCCTACACCTAATAACGCTCATTGCCTTATGTAAAGCAGCCTGTACATTGATTTATACTGTGTATGATATTTATCATTGCAAAATGTGTGCTATAAAGAGGTCTGACACCTTAAAATGGGATATGTGGCGCAATAAAATAATTAAATTATATAAATAGTGCTCTTTACTCGTGTGAATACACATACAGACTAATATATCTGACATTTTCACACTACATGCATATCAATTGTATACAGGCTTTAAATACAAAATGAGAAACACTCCTCCAGATGTAGTTTCTGTTAAGTACTTGTAAAGGGGTAAGTTGCGTGCCGTTCTGTCACCTCCATTGCATAAGCATATAGGTGCTACGCCCCATATAGCCTCAACCAGGTTCCTACTGGAACAAAAGGGGGTTGATGGTCCCTTACACTGGGCCTTTGTTTGGACCGAGCTGGAGTTGATAAGAAAGCCCCTTCACTGCCTGAACTTTGCTGCTTTGAGCGTAAGGAAGACAACAGGCAGGCGCTGCTTAGTGTGTCCCTGTGTTGGCAAATTACACTGAGACACACGCAGCATGTTTCACTGGGGCATAACTACGTGGTTGGTGGGACGGCGTCCACCTTGTGAAAATAGTGGGTGGACTGCGTCACCTGCGTGTACCCCATCTTGTGCCCTGATTTTGACACACAGTCTGCATGGGGTCAAAGAAACCACAAATACTTCTGGTAGTGAGTAGCAGCCTTACGCAAAAAAAGCAGCGACCGTTCAAAATACGCAAGGCAACTGAGCTTCAGCGCGCTATAGCAGCGCCCCCAATGAGCTGAGATCATTCTGCCTGTAAAGCGCCTTTTCTCAATTGCAAGTGAATGGAAGCAGGAACTCGTGGTAGAAACTTACAGAGAGGCGCTATGGGCAGGCGTCAGGCTCTTCTTGAGGAAAGAATGCCGAAAACTGATACAAATATTCAGCAGGCGCTGACTCCACAGCTTCCTACACCCCTGCTTAGATGAGCCAACTCCAGAACGACGCCATGCTCTTATCAGAATGGATCAGCAGAAAGGTGCGATGTACATCACAAAATGGAGGCTTCTTTAAACTGTGTGTGTGTCTGTGCATTGATATTAAGGTGTAGTGGCCTCCTAATAGATACAAAATGAAATAGCTATTGATTATTATTAACATGTAACAGCACCTGTTTTAACTTTTGCATCTTCAATGCACACAGGTGAGCATTTGTGGCACACCTGCAAGGGCTTTCCCTTTCTGTGCCTTCTGCCCCATTGCCCTCTCTTTCGAATTATGTTCTGCAGTTTTTGTTCTGGTCTTTTATCAATAATGTGCTGTTCCCTCGCTCCCACTGTCTCTGAAGGGAGGGCCCGAGCATGCACCAGCCCTTCCAGGAACACTGTCTTCCCCGGTGTCGGTCACGAGCCTCGCCCATCTCACAGGGTGACCTCTGCTGCCCCCGGCGCGAGATGCAGCCACATCCGGCCTCTGCGCCCGCCAGCCAATGAGCGGCCGAGCTGACAGATCCCATTTTGATTAGGGCTCCCTGAGACAGTCCTGAGCAGCGGGATACACATTAGGCCCATTGGGGGATAATCATGGATACGTGTGGGTTTATGAGCTGCGCGTGCGGGCGCGGGCCATGTGCGTTTGCTGAAACCGGAAGCGCTTCGCACGCGCTCCTTGTAATCGAGTTTCCCGGGTCACATCTAGTTCAGGGAGAGAGATGTGCACGAGGATGGGAGAGGCCGCGAGGGCTTCGAGGCCAGGGGCAGGATGGAGAGCGGGAGACACCGAGGGCCGTCACCGGGGGAGGCAGTAAACACAGAGCAGGGGTCAGGAGCCAGGGGTCTGCTCTCTTCCTGGAGACTGGCAATCCAGCCCCGGTTTCCCCCTCGGAGCAGAGTGACTCCATGTCATCTGTAACACCTCCAGGGCTTTAAGTGAGATGAAAAAACTGGGGGGGGAGGGGGTAAGCTCTCTCAAAGGGAGTGGTCAATGTAATTAAGGGCGTGGCTTAAAAACAAGCAAGCTAAAAATCTGTGCTTAGCATAGTGTGCTGCCTGACTTGTATTTTGCTGTTCCTGTAATTGCATCCATGTATATGATACAAGTAACATCATAAATACAAGTCAGCACTATTGGCTTTGTCAATGGTTGTTAGTTGCATAAGATAAACAAGTAGCAACTATGGCTTGTATATAGTATTGAAAAAAAAACTTCCACTTAAAGCCCTGGTGACAACAGGACAATGTTGCTGCTCCCGAGTTTCAAAAAGAGAAGGGAAATCAGAGAGAAAATGACTCTCCTTGAAGGATTTCCTTTCCCTACTACACTCACACTTCATGCTGTATCTTCTCCACTAGTGAGAAGAGCAGGGTGAGCAGAGTGCCTGCTGTCACTGCAGTCCGGAAAAAACGGACCGCCTGTGCCGGGGTCAGAACAGAGCCCGATAGAGACCTGTTTCGAGGCCCCCTTTAAACAAGCATTTGCAATGCAATAGGCCTCGCATTAAGAAAGTTTGAGCTATTGGTATTGTAAACGTCACATTTTTTATTTATGTGTTGGTTTTAAAAATTGCGAAATTAATAGCTTTGTCATTTACAATGGCACTAGTTATAACTTTTGCAAATGTAATGCAATGTGTTGTATTTTCGTGACTTACATGTATTGATTGTATTGTATTGATATAATAAATAACATTGGCTTTTTTTAAAATAATTAATACTTAAATAACATTTATTGTAATTTATAATGGCAATAGCTGAAACTTTTGTAAATAACTTATGAAGATTATATTCAGTGTATTTTATTGTGACGAAAATACAAGAACAGAAGTGAAATATTAACATCTTTTTGTGACATTTGTAATAAAGCTTGAAACATTGAGAGAACATATTTGAACCAGTTGTTGTTGAATGTTTACACTGATTGATGCTGTGGTGGCGCAGAGTGATGTTGTGGTGGTGACGAGTGATGCTGTGGCGTTCAGTGATGCTGTGGTGGTGAATTTGTGCCCGGTGGTGACGACTGATGCTGTGGCGTACAGTGTTGCTGTGGTGGTGAATTTGTGCCCCGCTTGAGGGGCATATTATAATTGTAGTGTGAGTTCTGCAGATTTATGCTGTATTAGTAATGCCTAATGCAGTGCTGGTGATCAAAGATGGTGTAGTGGTGGTGAATGTGTTGATGCTGTTTAATGATTTGGTGTGCTGAGTGATGCTCTAGTGGTGTTGACTAATGCCAAAATGGTATAAATTATGCTGTGTTAGTGCTCATTGACAATTGTGTGTACCTTGAGGAGAGATGGGAGAGGGGAGGGGAGAGAAGGGAGAGTGAGGAAAGAGGAGAGAAAGGGAGGAGAGAGAGGAGAGAGGGTAGAGGAGAGAGGAGAGAAGGGAGAGTGTGGAGAGAGATGGGAGATGGTAGAGGGGAGGGGAGAGTTAGGAGAGGGGGGAGAGAGAGAGGAGACAGGAGAGAGGAGAGGGAAGTGTAGGGATATGGGAGAGTGGTGAGAGGGGAGAGTGCTGAGAGGGTGGAGAGTGTTGAGGGGGAGGGGAGAGGGAGGGTAGAGTGGGGATAGAGGGAGAGGGGAAAGTGATGGGAGAGTGAGGAGAGGGGAAAAAGAGGGGAGAGGGGAGAGTGATGGTGAGAGGGTAGAGTGGTGAGAGTGCATACTGGTGAGGTGGGATGAGAGAGAAGAGAGTTGTTATAGGGGAGAGTGGTGAGGGGAGAGTGGTGAGAGTGCATACTGGTGAGGTGGGATGAGAGAGAAGAGAGTTGTTATAGGGGAGAGTGGTGAGAGGGAGTGGTGAGAGGGGAGAGTGGTGAGAGGGGAGAGTGGTGAGAGGGGTGAGAGATGAAAGGGTACAGTCGTGAAAGGGTAGAGTCGTGAGAGGGGAGAGTGGTGAGAGGAGAGAGTGGTGAGAGGGCAGAGTGGTGAGAGGGCAGAGTGGTGAGAGGGCAGAGTAGTGAGAGAGCAGAGTGGTGAGGAGAGGGGAGAGTGGAGAGGTGAAAATGGTGAGGAGAGGGGAGAGTGGTGGTGAGAGGGGAGAGTGGTGGTGCGAGGGGAGAGTGGTGGTGCGAGGGGAGAGTGGTGAGGAGAGGGGAGAGTGGTGGGGAGAGGGGAGAGTGATGGGGAGAGTGGTGTTGAGAGGGGAGAGTGGTGAGAGGGGAGAGTGGTGAGAGGGGAGAATAGTGAGAGGGGAGAGTGGTGGGAGGGGAGAGTGAGGAAAGGGGTGAGTGAGGAGAGGGGAGAGAGGCGAGAGAGGGGTGACTGACTGACTGATTGTAGAGAGGGAGTGTAGAGGTGAGTGGTGAGAGGGTAGAGTGTTGAGTGGTGAGAGGGTATAGTGATGAAAGGGGGAGTGGTGAGTGTGGAAAGGGGAGAGAAGAGTGAGTGAGGAGAGAATGATATTTGAGAGAGGGAGGGTAGAGTGGTGAGAGGGGAGAGGCGAGGGGAGAAAGTGAAGGGTGAGTGAGAAGAGAGGGAGGACGGGAGGTTGAGGAGAGAGGGAAGATGGGAGGGGGGAGAGTTATTTTTCACTTTTCAAAAAGCCTTTTAAGAAAATCTCTCACCTTTTTTATTTGCACCTTTCTAAAAACCAAGACAGGCGTAAGTATTTCCTTTGTTTTGGTTCCCTGTGCAGAAGTAGAAAATGCAGCAGCAGCCGTTCAAAGTCTGTTGGCCTGGTCCGCGAATTTGTGCGAAATTGCAAAAAAAGTCAGCGAGTTCGCGAATTTCCCTGCGAACTCGCAGATTTTTGTGCCATTTGCACAAATATGTGACCACGTGTGCCTGTAACTTTGCCAGCGTGCCAAAAGGTGCTGATTTCCCTTGAGTGAGCTGGCCATTATAGTGGGGACGGGCGGGAAGACGTTTCATACCGCTAGTGTTTGGTGGATGGGGCCAAACGGGCGGGGCTTCTATGCGAGTTCACATGCATCTTGTTTATAAAGGGTCAGAGACCGAGCAGAGCAGCAGATGAGGAGAAAGCAGCCTCCTGGTCACAGGAGCTACACAGGGGTGGCGCTCGGGAAACTCATGGATGCAAAAATACGTTTGGCACAGGACCCCAGAATCCTTCAGATGTCCAAGATAGTTCTGCTGCGCGTGTTGGTACAAAGCCATTCTGATCCTGCTCAGTGGGTTCAGGCGCATGCAGCTGCTGCTGCTGGACAATGTCCCATCTCATACTAAACTGCCCTGTACAGGCATGTGCTGGTGCTGATCAGTAGCGTGCAGTGGATGCGGGTGCTCCACGCCTGGTACATGCGCATACCTGTGCCAGGGGGGACACGTGTTTATTAGTGCTGTGTAGCAAGTTCTGACTTTACATTTTGACTGCACCAGACGGGGGTATCACCTACACGGATCAGGAGTATCCAGGCACCAGACTTCATGGTGCAAGAGCATAATGGTGCTGTGCGGTACGGGTATATATGTACTGGGGGCAGGGGGACACTTAGCACAATGTGTGCTCACACCCAGAGGGCTCCCAGGCAATTGAGCACTAATGATTTTTACACTGAGAGGGCTCCGGGGCAGTTCAGCAGCACGGGGGCTCACACCCACTGGGCCCCGGGGCAGTTCAGTAGCGCGTGGGCTCACAACCCCTGGGCAGCTCAGCAGCTCAGGTGCTCACACCCACAGGGCTCCGGGCAGTTTAGCAGCGCCACCCTCTGGTTCATCACTGCCTCCCTCTGGTTCATCCCTGCCACCCTCTGGTTCACCACTGCCACCCTCTGGTACATCACTGCCACCCTCTGGTTCATCACAGCACCCTCTGGTTCACATCTGCCACCCTCTGGTTCACCACTGTCACCCTCTGGTTCATCACTGTCACCCTCTGGTTCATCACTGCCACCCTCTGGTTCATCACAGCACCCTCTGGTTCACCACTGCCACCCTCTGGTTCATCACTGTCACCCTCTGGTTCATCACTGCCACCCTCTGGTTCATCACAGCACCCTCTGGTACACCGCTGCCACCCTCTAGTTAAAATGTAAATTGATACTTGTATAGCGCACTACTCACCCGCAAGGGTCTCAAGGCGCTTGTACGAATACCGCTGTGGAACCCATCTTGGCTTTCCCTGTGAGGCGTCCACTCCTGGGCACCCCCAAGGTGGAGGCCAGGCATCCTTAGCGTTGTGGGGTCCGTTGTGGAGATTAAGCAAACTATTGCCCAGAGTTGCAGAGTGGGACTCCATGATTGGAATAGGCACCAAGGCGAGAATTATCAGGTTCATGGAATTTTTGAGCCCAAGACCTGCCGAGGTGGGGAATTGAACCCTGGTCCTGGGCTAGACCTCTGCATCAGGGGCTGCCGCTCTAATCATTGAGCCACCCTCTGGTTCAACACTGCCACCCTCTGGTTCATCACTGCCACCCTCTGGTTCACCACTGCCACCCTCTGGTTCATCACTGCCACCCTCTGGTTAACCACTGCCACCCTCTGGTTCATCACTGTCACCCTCTGGTTCATCACTGCCACGCTCTGGTTCACCACTGCCACCCTCTGGTTCATCACTGTCACCCTCTGGTTCATCACTGCCACCCTCTGGTTCATCACAGCACCCTCTGGTTCACCACTGTCGCCCTCTGGTTCATCACTGCCACCCTCTGGCTCATTACTGCCACCCTCTGGTTCACCACTGCCACCCTCTGGATCATCACTGCCACCCTCTGTTTCATCATTGCCACCCTCTGGCTTGCCACTGCCACCGTCTGGATCATCACTGTCACCCTCTGGATCATCACTGTCACCCTCTGGTTCGTAACTGCCACTCTCTGGTTCATCACTGGCACCCTCTGGTTCATCACTGCCACCCTCTGGTTCACCACTGCCACCATCTGGTTCATTACTGTCACCCTCTGGTTCACCACTGCCACCCTCTGGTTCATCACTGCCACCCTCTGGTTCACCACTGCCACCCTCTGGTTCATCACTGTCACCCTCTGGTTCATCACTGCATCTGGTACATCAGTGCCACCCTATGGATCACCACTGCCACCCTCTGGTTCATCACTGTCACCCTCTGGTTCACCACTGCCACCCTCTGGTTCATCACAGCACCCTCTGGTTCTCAACTGCTCCTTCTGGTTCATCACAGCACCCTCTGGTTCACCACTGTAGATTATGGGAAGAAAGCACACCTGCCCAGCCTCAACCGGGGGCTGGTTAATGTGTTACTGAATTTGAGCTTCAAATCCGGAACCTGCTTCCTTATCTGTAAGTGCTTCCTGTTGTGGTTTAATTTTTGTGACAGCCTGGAGCATTGTGCCATACTTGTAACTATTCTCTGACCCTGCTTCGAGGGTCAGAGCAGGGTCAGAGAATAGTTGCAAGTAGGCAACAACTCTGGAGGCTCCGCTCAGGAAGCACTTACAGTGTTACAGCAGGTGCCCAAGTTGAAGTTAATTTCTTTGTAACCATTTTGTAAATGGTTACAAAGAAATTAGCTTCAACTTGGGCACCTGCTGTAACCCTGTGAGTGCTTCATGTACTTCAGTTTTTGAAAATCCGTCCTAAACGCGATTTCGCTGATTTTTCTGCAATTTCGCGAGATTCGCGGACCGCGAAATTGCAGAAAATCCACAAATTCCGTGAACGGAACGGATTTTACGCCCATGCCTAATCTTCTCGACTTCAGCAGCATGAAGTACCATGAAAGCACATGTTTGGGATTTGAGTCCGATTCTTAAAAAAAAAAATCCCACACTACATGACGCATTAATACACTGTAAATAAGCGCTCCAAAGAAACTTTTGTGATAGTTTGACCCTTTGTAAATAATTCTTGAAAAGGGCTGGTAGGAGCGGACTGTCGAATCTGCCTTCATTTTAAAACTTATAAATAAAGTTATGTAAATACTACGAGAATTAGATCGGGAAAACAGAGCAGGAGAGAGACAATTAGCTAGTGTAGTGTGTAATATTTAAAACCCGTAACAAAAGTACTACAAAAAAATTCAAAAAAATCACTGTTATGTGTGAGTAACAATTAATGTTGTTTTTAAAGTATAAAATAACTATGAGATCAGCTTTAAATAGGAACTAAATGCAAATTGTAAAAAATGCGGAGATGAGACCACCATAATGTCTTTCAAATATTGACCGCGCAAACAATGTTTAAGATCTTTTGTGAAGAAAAGTACTGTCTTTCCCTTATTTATTGGAGTTATAAAGTGATTCAGGTTAGAGGGGAAATAACAACTTAGGAGGATGTCTCCATGTGGCTTGTGCTCGGCTGTCGACTCGGGCATGTTTACTGGTAACACGTGAAATGCTAAAACCATTAATCAAGAAGGATGGATCAGTCTGCCTTCTTGCCTGGTTCCGCCTCTTCTCTGCTTCCTGTTTAACACTAGAGATTGTGGGAGGGGGGAGGTTGAGGAGAGAGGGGAGAGGGAAGAGGGGAGGGGAGAAAGTTATCCTTTTTTTCTCCAAAAAGCATTAAAAAACAAGGGAAAAACGAGTCTAACAGAGGGCAGAATAATGAATAATCAAAAGCGGCCGTGAAATGCAAGCGGCCGGGAAATGCGCATTCCTTTGTCCACGCTGTGCACCATCTACTCAGAAGGTACTAATGTGTATCCCTTAATGTTCTCAAACGGCAACCATAAAGTAAAAAAATAATAACTAACCTCAATTTACCTCAGGTATATACTGGACAGGTAGAAATATCTTCAATTTCAATTGTATCTGTTCCTAATGTTCAGTTCTGTATTCATAGTGGACCGTTCTGTAAAGGTCACATGAATGTGTTAAAAATCTGTTGCTAAAAACCACTGCATCACAGTTTACTATATCGAGCATTAATTGTCCACTGACCTCCCTTTCAGTTGCTGGCCATTAATCACCCCAAGGTGTACACATCAATGGTTTCCAAACATTGTGTAGCAAAGTCAAAGGAAATTTCCCTGGATTAACTCTTAGAAATTAGTTATATAGCAGGAGTTGGAGAGCACGAAGCTAAGCCCCCGGGACCACACTAGATAGAGGAGAACGCTAGTAGAGGAGGTGGGATTTTGAGCCATAGGAAACAATGGGAGATAACCTTCTTACGAGTAGCTAAATGCAGTCAAACCGGAGGTAAACTAGCAGCTACTCATAGAATGTGCATTGTCATAAAATAAGTAGCCGACTGAAGCAATGCCCGGCTGTAATTGAAATTGATGGATAAAGTTTAAGATTCGGGCAATTAAAAACTGTCTATATTAATAGATAAAAACAAGAGAAAAATAGGTCTGATTCGCTGTATAAATATAATGCATGTCTCTCCAATGTGAGAGTCTTTTTATAATTATAGTTTTCTCATGCTAGAGGAATAAAACGAAGGCCATAACGCCATATTATATCCCATTATGTCATGAAATTAGCATATGTTATTCTTTTCACCTAGAACATATCCAGTTCAAAGAATCTTGCCGAATGACGTTCCTGAAAGTCTATACCCAAGGTGTTACCGCGGTGAACGTAAAATATTAGAGGACAACGGGTAAGAACACATGTAGCAAGTATGAGTGATAAATACATGATAGAAAAGAGTAGTGAGACATAACTAAAAATCTCCTCACTTTATCTTCAAAATAGAACCCTGTATCAAAATCTAAGACACGTAAAATTACAAGAGCTTCGAGAGAAGCAGTACAGTTTATGAGAATCGCAAAGGAAATGGTTGTATAGAACTGACAAAAGGTAAGGAGAATATCCACTCTGAGCAAAACATAGTGTCAACTATAGTTATTGAGCCTAAAGTCTACCTCTTGACCTCCCTAGTTCTAAAACCGTATCCAGTGAGATGATGAGGTGACGAGCATTAAATCGGAAAAAATAGTGTGTATTTCCCCACTAGTATCCCGACAATGCAAGACCTACTATAAAGGTTAGTATTGGTTGTTCGAGTGGCAGGACAACAAACGAAAGTAGGCTAACAACTAAAATGTAACGGTGTACGAATGCTACCCTGTTGGGTGAGATAGCATATGTAACCAACTATAGATTAACCAGAAATGAAATGTGTGTAGCAAAAAGATTGGAGTACATTCAATGACTATATCCATGAGATGTGTAGAAAGAGTACATTAAGTACAACCTACTCCAAGAAAAGTCACGTATTATAGATACATGAAAAAGGTGTCGCTTTCTCTGATAAACATGTAATGTAATTGTATATAAGACACAAAAACATGTACTGACTGATATTTCTCTAATATTTAGAAGGACACCACCATCAAGGTGTTGATGACCCCAATTAAATTTGTCCTGAGGAAGGTGTAACCATATCCACGGCTAAAACACAGAAACGAGTCGACACACAATGCTCATAGAATCCAAGTAAAGCCGGGTGGTTTCCATAAATATGCCAATCTTGGACATTGGAAGTCTCACACAAGTGATATAAAGGCTATTGGATCTGACTATCCTGGAGCAACATTCGTTGATCCATTGAAAATAGGGGGTTTACTTGTCTGTTTTTTATAATTAGTCTAATGCAATTAGTCTGTGATATATGTTTTTTATGCACACTGTATAGGTTTATTGTATTGATGAATGTTTTATTAATTTTCATTGTATATTAACAGATGTTTATATTAACTGTTTTTCAGGAAAATTGTCTTTTCTGAAATTTTAATATTGATTTTGGTTCCTGATGTTAAGGAAAATACCTTGCTGAGTGAGAGAACTTTTAATAAAGAAAGCGTGTAAACGTTACATTTTAGTTTGTGGCCAAATCTTTCAATAATATTCTTGTGTCATAGTTAGGTGTTATTGAGGATATATAACTAATTTCTAAGAGTTAATCCAGGGAAATTTCCTTTGACTTTGATTGTCTGTAGTTATGTTATGTTATGTTATGTTATGTTATGTTACAGCGTTCTTGTATAGCGCACGGCTACTCGAAAAGAGTGTCCCGGCGCTTTCCACCTGCAGCTCAGAATAAAAATAACACAACACAGCAAAAAGAATGAGAAAAAGAACTGAAACTGAAACAATAAGAACAGCCTAAAGATTAAAAAGCCAGGTCTTCAGGCTCTTCCTGAACTGGAACAAATTGGCAGTGCTGCGCAGCGAAAGAGGAAGCGAGTTCCACAGCTGTGGAGCTTTGCAGCTGAAAGAGCGCCCTCCCGTGCGGGCCTTCCTCACCCGAGGGACCACCGCTTTGTAAAGGGATTCCGAGCGCAAGGAGCGGACTGGTCGATAAAAGGCCAGTCTCCGTCGCAGGTATCCAGCCCCTGATCCAAACAGGGCTTTGTGCATCAGAGTCAGGGATTTAAACTGGATCCGCTTCCGGATAGGCAGCCAGTGTAGCGCCTGTAGCAGCCCGGAAGCTCGGGCTCGTCTACGCAGGCCAAAGATAGCCCGGGCGGCAGAGTTCTGTACCACCTGTAGGCGCTGAACTAGGTAATCAGGGAGGCCAAGGATGAGGGCATTAGCATAATCTAGCCTAGAGCCGACGAGAGCCTGCACAGTAATACGCCTGTGCTCCTCAGACAGCAGGGTCAGGAATTTACGGAGCATTTTCAAAATTCCATAACAGGTGCCAGCCAGACCCAGAATATGTGTTCGCAGCGACAGCTGGTTGTCCAGCTTGACACCCAGATTTTTAGCCACCAAGGAAGACTGTGCAGGAGGGCTCATGTCGGACGGCCACCAGTGCTGCCACTCCGGATCGACAACGCAACCGAAGAATAGAACCTCGGACTTGCTAGAATTGGCACTTAGACTGTTCCGTTGGAACCAGTCAAAGACCAATGTAAGACAGTCCCGAATTCTCCCTCCATCAAACTCCTGGTCTTTCCCGCATGTGAAGAGGAGTTGCGTGTCGTCGGCGTAGGAGACGATCTGGGCCCCATATGCTTCCACCAAGGCCGCCAAAGGGGACATAAAGATGTTAAACAACGTGGGGCTCAACACAGAACCCTGTGGAACCCCAACTCCCAATGGCGGCATCTCGGCAGAGCTCTGGGAAACCCAGACCGTCTGGCGGCGGCCTTCAAGGAAGGATGTAAACCACCTGAGCGCCGTCCCCCTAAGGCCGATGTCATAAAGCCTCGCTAAGAGCGCCCTATGGGGGACGGTGTCGAAGGCCGCCGATAGATCTAACATGACCAGCATGGCCCTCCCGCCGACATCCAGAGTCTCCCTGATGATCTCAGTGACCTCTAGCAATGCCATTTCCGTACTAAAATTAGGGCGGAAACCGGATTGAGATGGGTGGAGCAGATTGTTAGCTTCCAGAAAGCGTGACAGGACACCGTGGACGTGTTTTTCCGTGATCTTCGTGAGGGCCGGAAGAAGTGAAATTGGCCTATAATTGGCCAGCGCCTCGGCGTCGAGACCCGGTTTCTTTAGGAGGGGGATCACCATCGCTCTTTTCCAAGAGCTAGGGACCCTCCCCTCCCTCAGAGAGGCGTTGAGGATGGGATTAACCAGCGGATTCACCACCTCCGCCATCCCAGCCAAGAATCTGGCGGGGCAGGGGTCAAGTGGCGAGCCAGATTTCAAATTGGCCAACAGCTGCCTGGACACATCGCTGGAAACAGCAGGAAAATCAGACAGCACCGCCGCCGGTGTGTGCGGAAGTCCGCACCCAGCCCCGGTGACGCCGCTTCCATCCTCCGGTCCTTCCACAAAGGAGGCCTGAATCGCCTTGATCTTATTAGTAAAGAAGCCGGCAAGATCACCTATCACAACACCACTGGCATTGAAGGTATGGCTGTACCTGCCCAGTGGCTCTTCGCCTTCGATGCTTGCCACATCTGCATACACGCTCCACAACCATGCACACGTGCCTCTGACATAGACTTTGGCCTTTTCCACCAGTCTTAGGACCAGCCCTGCACGTATGTAAAACAGGAGCCCAGATTACTACCGATGCCCAGGCCACTGGCGCAAACCGCCTCTTAGTTCCCATGTTGAACAGTTACCAAATAAAGAGACGGGCGCTGGAAGTAGGAATCAAGAACAGAGTTTATTTCTCATGAGGAGAGCCAGTCATTTCGGACACGAAACACAGTGTCTTTCGGGAGTTGCTCTAACAAGTGAGCTGAGACTCCGTCTTTTATACTTTACAAAACACTTGGCATTACAATCAAGATATTGTGTAACAAGGAAAATACAACCCCATGATCCTCGTGTCAATCCTACCCCACATGTGTTTACAATAGGGACCCTTGACCTGCTGATAAGAGGGGAGGGCAATCACGCAGCTGAGTGTTCCGTCAACAGTTTAGGATGTGTGCGCCTGATCATAGCCCAGGGGGTGGGGTGGTCAGGATCAATAGTGGGTCCTTTGAAGAGGAGTGACTTCATACAATAAGGGCAGTAAATGGTATCTCCTGGCTCAGGCGATGGCCTCGGACATGTGTGGACAGCCGGACTCGGGGGAAGGGGTCATCAAAGGAGTGGTATTCATGCCGCGTGGACAATCGAGCGCGGAGGGAAGGCTTGTCAACAGAGGGGCATTCATGGAAGGAAAGGAGGTGTTGGTCAGGCGCGGCCGTGGCTCCCAAGGACAGGGTCTTGCAGAAGAAGAAGGTTTATGACTTGCCCATGTGAGGAGAAGGGAGGGGGAGCCAGGGTGGACACAGGGACAGAGTCACAGAGAGAGAGAGAGAGAGAGAGATCTTATGACCCGTACATGAGAGAACGGGGGCAGTCAGGTGCAACTGGGGAGGGCTATGTCAGCTAAGGCGAAGGATGCCTCTTCAAGAGGGAAGGGGAGGTTTGTGCGGGTCTAGCAGAAGGGTTGCCTTTCACAGCAGGGTCGCGCAGAGGGAGAGGGTTTCATGGTCTATGCATGAGATACGCGCAGGAGGGAAGCCGGGGATTCCAATGGGTAAAAGGCCATGGTGCCTAGAATGGCTGTACATATGCATATGGGTACGGGCTCTTACTGGCAGAGTGATACGGTCAATAATTTACGGTATTCATGGTGCTCACGGGGAGAGGAGTGGGAGAAGAAGGGAAATGAATGCTGTTTATGTACATCAATTTCTTCAATTTCCACAGTCGCCCCTTTTTACATTACAGCGTTCATTTTTGCAATTGATGGGGTTACAGATAGACAGGCATCGTTGAAGAATTAGCATTCGTTGATACTAACATTTGGCGTACAATCATAGACAGTTGAGGTGATGGGCAGAATGCAGCACATAGGAAATTGCATTTCGTTGAGTTCCTAACAATTAAGCGCACTACATAGCATAAATGCCTCTGACTTAAAAAATGTGACCAATGAACAGTTTTGACCAAGTAGTTGAGAGTGGAATTCAGTTCAATACACAAGATCTCTTCGTCACAGTGTCTTTTTATCAGTGAGCCATCACTGGTAGGCTCTAGTCCGTGTACTTTCGTTGGCGCTGTTGAGCACCGGTGGTGGAGCTATAGGTCCAGCTCGGTTCTATCCTTACGCGTTGCAGGGTGCGGTCAGTCCTCCGCTGTTAGACCACAGTCCTGTTCCCTAAACAATCCGTTTGGCGGCGCCTTATGCTCGGCACCTATATTTCCGTGGCAACACCCTATTCCCACTTGAATGCAGTTCTTCCCTTTGGCAAAAAGTCACGTGGAAAAGAGGGTGAGTGTGGTTCAAATAGTTGATAGGAGAGAGAGCGGAGTTGGGTCAGAGTTCCTGGGACACACAAAAGGGACCAAGGGAGCAAAGGATAACAAGCAGGCAGGCCCATCAATCGGGCCCAAAGAAGGGGGACAGAGACTCCAGGCACACGTGGGTTAGCAGACGAAGGGCTTCAAGGCGGCCCATCATTTTTCATTTTCCACGTTGAAATTGCGGTCTCGTCCCGTATCTTGTTGCTCTACAGCTCCACCTTTGGTCGAGGTCACACGTGTCTCAAGATCTGCAGCCAGGCTGTACGTCACGTCTGACCCTTCTCCTGGTGATCGTGAATCTTTGAATAGGTAAAAAACAAGTTTTTAGAGAACTGGCAGAAGAAGACATCTACGCATGTGAATTCCTCCCTCAATCCTACGCATTTGGGAGATACGCTCATTGGTCACAGTCAGAGGTCTATTACCAGGCAGTGCAAATGTCGGTATTCCTGCTGAGTTTATGCTAGGTTTATTCATTGTCCTATCTATAACTCAAGTGAGGATAAATGAGTTTCCCAACAACTGTGCATTTCATCATTATTCAACATTTCGGAGCATTTCCCTTCAAGGCTGGCTAACCTTTTCAAACAGGGCGGGGGTGCCATCATCGATAGTCAGGTAAAACAAGTTTCTCTCGAGGGACGACAGTTACCCATGGTCATCATGTTTATATCCGGGACAGCAACTGGGGTCTATCAAAATGGGGCGGGGATGCTTCGGGCGCTCGCGCTTGGGTGAAGAAGGGGGTGGGGCAATCTGGGCGTTTTGGGGGTCAATCTAGACGTTGGCGTTCGTCTCTTGAAGAACAGAAATGAGGTGCCATTGACATACAGTTCCCCTATAAATGGCCAGATCTGGGGGACCTTAGTCGTCTTACCTGTCCTTTCCTTCTCAGCCAATTCAAGTTCATTCATTTTGCAGAAAGGAGAGGTAGTAATATGGCGAGATACAATCATTTTAGTTTCGGTCAATTTCGCTGAACACCTTTGCGTTCAATAAGTATCCAATCAGACTGGTGCCGGTGGGGCACAATTTTACCACAAAGAGGGAGAGAAAATAGGGAGACTCTCATAGAGAGTGAGAGTCGTCCGCAACCTAAACGAGCCATTCGGTACACGTACGACATGTAGAGAGAGAGAGAGAGAGAGAGAGGGAGAGAGAGATAAGGGGGTGGTGAGAGAGAGAGAGAGTGAGAGAGGGACATGTACGAAAATAGGTCATTTAGTGCGCTCACAATCACAGAACAGTAGAGGTCAGGTAACACGCAAATACAGACAGAGGGAAGACATAAATCCGTACATCACATACACACAAACTCAGACGAGGAAGACAGCACATGTATTTACATATATATAAGATATTCACGACAAAACAGAAAACAACAGGTGGCCAACAAAATCCATATTATATCCTACGTATCTTTACTATCCTATTTATCTACGTGCTTAGCTCTTTCTACCCTTCCCTCCTTTTCCTTCTCGCTTGTTATCTCTGCGAGCGTTCTCAATTGCCAATACTTACACCTCGGTTAGTCGATCAGAAATTAACCTGGTCGCGCTATTTACCCATGGTTGGATCTTAAACCATTTTTCAGTTCCTTCCTTTGGTGGGAAGTTCTCCAGGCTGAGGCAACGGCAAGTATTGATCGAGAGAACAGTCGGACAGCTTGGCTATATCTATAAGAGTGTGAGAAAGGGGGCAGTGCATTTTGAACATCAGCAACATTTCTAACTTCCCAGACGGGTGGTGCCGTGGTACCCCTTACCCACACATTTTTCCTTGTCCTTTCCCTACCTAGTCAAACGTCTAGTTACATTGTCTAACGTGTTATTTCTAGTCAATTTTCGTCATACAGTACCCGTCAAGTCTCTATGTCAGTCCATCCTCCCAGTCGCTATGTTCTAAGGAGGAACAGTCATGTTTAAGTCTACGTTTTCTCTTTTTTTTTTAAAAAACTTATCGTTATAAGGACTATGCACATATTCCCTCCTTCCCTTTTCGTTGGTGGTTCGACCATCGCTCTCCCACACTTCAGCCGACGTTCTGACGTGACCTGCAGAAGGGAGGAGAAAGAAGGGGTGGGGGGGGGCAGCATTCAAAGCACATCAGCATGCAGTAGTCCGAAAATGTTTTTACCTACCACTTACTCGACCTATCTCCGCGCACTGCATTTCTTTACCATCTCGGCGTTTAAGCCCAGAGGGACCAGTAATGTCAGATAGATAATCATTGACGATCTGCGTATCTACATGAGTTACTTGGTCGCAACCCCTTTTGTTGGGTGCAAGGGTGGCGGTCAGGTGGCATTTCTGTGGTGTCGTTTTAAGGGCGTCTAAAACACTTTTCCGGCTGCCTGTGACACATTGTGTAGCTGCTAAATATCTGGTCCTTTTTAACCTTCATCTTTCATCATACTTATTCTTCGCTTACAGTAGCAAAACATCCAAAACTCATTAATGCAACCGCTACAACCATGCTTTCTTTTTCAAAATACTTTTAATAAAAAGTGTTGATGTATAAATACAGGCCTACAACCCAGTGGACCGGCCACGGAGCAGGTCGAAAACTGTACATAAGAAGAACGAAGTTGGTGGCAGTTCATTGCATAAAGTGCAGCAGTGCAATAAAATCGTATTAAACTTCCCTACAGAGCAAGCATGATGCATGTCAAGAATTCAGTTTTAATTAATTCATAAATTCATTATCCAATGCTCATTCATTACCTAAATTACACCAATTCATTTTCCAAATCATAATCAGTACCCACCCTAAGTCAGTTCTTTGTTCGAGCACATGCTCAATATCCTTCATATCTACTTTCATTATCCAAAAAACTGCATACATATCTCGGGACAAAAAGCTGTGCGGTCAGGATGCAACAAAGTTTATTCAAAAAGTCTCATTTTGTGTCGGCGCCATTTTGGGCGAGGTCAGGCTGGTTCCAGCATAGTCAGAATGTCTCCAATGACTCGTGGTTGGACCAGAATCTTCCGTTGGTAGTTCAAAAAGTTTTTGCACAATGTGGTAACAGTCTAACAATAGTCAAAGAGTGGGGAGGGCGGCAACAATTTTTCCTACCGGGTCATTCTGGTGTTCCACCGGAACTGAACAAGTCTGTGCCGCGGCTGCATTTTAGCCATTTCCAAACCAAGGCTGGCGCCGGCAGGAGTGCACCGATGTCGCGGTTCCCAGCGAGGGGGGCGGGGGCGCCCATGCGGAGGGATCGGGGTGCCCCCCGGCTCTCATAGAATCTTCAAAGTTGAGGAGAGAAGGCATGGGGCGTGTGCCCGTCCTGGGCAAAAGACCGCTTTTCGATGTTGACCCTCTTTAAGTAAGAGCATTGGGGTGTCGCTGGAAGCCTCCACCTGGAGGGAGGTGGGGGAGGCTCGTTCGCGTCACCTCCCCCCTCCAGCGACCCCGCGCCGTTCTCCGGCTCCAGCGCTTCGGTATGGGCCGTGCCAGCCATTGAAGATGGGGGGGGGTCGGTGGCTGAGGCAAGACATCCCCCCCTTGACATGTGGCGGGACTACCTGCAACTATCCAGGCGTTGGCATGTGGCGGGACTACCTGCAACTGTCAGGCGTTGGGTGTAGTTGCGGCCATTATAGCACAAAGAAATGCCGCCATCCTCGCTTTGGCTTCGGCCTTCGACGAAAGCCAGATCAGGTGAGAGAGAGGGGTGGTCGGCGGCCGAGGCAAGACAGCCCCCTCTCTCCCCGTGGCCTGCAGGGCGGCAGAAGAGGGAAAGGTGGAGAGGTCCTTATTATTCTTTGGGCCGCCTGCCCAACAGCGTCTCCTTCTGACCGCGGCCAGGCGAGCCCCGCATGCCTCGAGGCCTCGCCCTCCGGATGGGCGTAACCGCGGACCTGTTGCACTTCGGGAGCCTCCGGAATGGGGGTAGGTACCTATTGAATTGTTTCTATTTCATGTGACCGTTATTTGGGCGTGGTGGGTAATGAGGCAGACATGTTTGGAGCAGGAGTAGGCAGTGGAGTCTAACTGCCTCGTGGCTGCCTTGCTGTCGATTTTTCGCCATTTTATATTTCTTATTACGAACTATTTCTAATGTTTCTTATTTTTTAGTGAAGTCAAAAGCTCGTCAGGGGGTTACTGACTTAGCCTGATTTCTTTTTATTTTACCTTCTTTTCCTTAGCGTGTTTCGAGCTAAAGTTTTCTGTTAGTAGGGAACGGTGATCACTTCATATTTTTATGTGTCCTTTTCACTAGGGGGTACTTCTGGACGGACCAGGCGAGTTCCCTCCAATAAATGGTCCGGGTTGGAACTAGATTATCGATCAAAGGGGAACATATATTCCTTCATTAGGGTATCATCCTGGACAGACCAAGCGATGTACTTCCACTTACTAGGGTAGCCTCCTGGACGGACCAGATGGTCTACTTCCACTAAATGGCCCATGAGCGGGGAGCATATGTCCTCCATAAGGGTAGTCTCCTGGGCGGACCATGCGAGCTACCCCCCAAATAACCAATCAGTGGGGAGTGGGTAGGACTGACGAATTCACAAAGGGGCATAACCTACCCTTTACTACTTGCAAAGACTAGATAGAATATTTCTACTCCACGTTGTTTGCAGGCAGAAAATACCTCAAACGAAACAATTCCTGGAACAACAATGTCCAGGCAACTAATCAATCAGTGGGGAGAAAAACAGGCATGACGGATTACAACGGGGACAAACGTCTGCATTACCTGCCCTTCGCTATCCAGAAAGGAAGACAGAATATTTCTACTCGTCTCAGTTTGTAGACAGGGAAGATCTCAAAGAGCAATAATCGATTATTAATCGATTTCAAACAATCAGTGGGGAGAAAAGTAGGCATGACGGATTACAACGGGGACAAAAGTCTGCATTACCTACCCTTCTCTATCTGCAAAGAGGGACGACGTTCCTATTCGCCGCTGTTTGCAAACAGAGAATGTCTCGTTCTCCAGAAGAGAACCAATATGTCAAGTAGCATACAAAGCTAAATGAACCAATACCAACAATATCAGTATACAAATACCGATTCCAATACAATCAATCAATCAATCAGGTGGATAGAACCACCCTACCAATCAGGCGTAAAAACACCCTACTTAATCTTACCCGGACCGGACCATACGGATAGTTCTTCGTGTTCCTCCTCCAGCGCCCGATCGTTCTCTTACTCCGTGTGGCATTCCTGTGGGATTCCAGTCAGGACAATAGGTCACTCAAGAGAGGTCCGTTCAGAATTGGTGAAGTTCTTTTGATCGGCAGCCGGGCGAGGGCCCTCTCAAGGCAGGTATACTCCAATCATTTTAGATGTTCACTTCTTCGTCTGGATCTCTCTTACCGGACCTTATGTCACTGATGGACCCCGCGTTGGGACGCCAATTGTAAAACAGGAGCCCAGATTACTACCGATGCCCAGGCCGCTGGCGCAAACCGCCTCTTAGTTCCCATGTTGAACAGTTACCAAATAAAGAGACGGGCGCTGGAAGCAGGAATCAAGAACAGAGTTTATTTCTCATGAGGAGAGCCAGTCATTTCGGACACGAAACACAGTGTCTTTCGGGAGTTGCTCTAACAAGTGAGCTGAGACTCCGTCTTTTATACTTTACAAAACACTTGGCATTACAATCAAGATATTGTGTAACAAGGAAAATACAACCCCATGATCCTCGTGTCAATCCTACCCCACATGTGTTTACAATAGGGACCCTTGACCTGCTGATAAGAGGGGAGGGCAATCACGCAGCTGAGTGTTCCGTCAACAGTTTAGGATGTGTGCGCCTGATCATAGCCCAGGGGGTGGGGTGGTCAGGATCAATAGTGGGTCCTTTGAAGAGGAGTGACTTCATACAATAAGGGCAGTAAATGGTATCTCCTGGCTCAGGCGATGGCCTCGGACATGTGTGGACAGCCGGACTCGGGGGAAGGGGTCATCAAAGGAGTGGGGTATTCATGCCGCGTGGACAATCGAGCGCGGAGGGAAGGCTTGTCAACAGAGGGGCATTCATGGAAGGAAAGGAGGTGTTGGTCAGGCGCGGCCGTGGCTCCCAAGGACAGGGTCTTGCAGAAGAAGAAGGTTTATGACTTGCCCATGTGAGGAGAAGGGAGGGGGAGCCAGGGTGGACACAGGGACAGAGTCACAGAGAGAGAGAGAGATCTTATGACCCGTACATGAGAGAACGGGGGCAGTCAGGTGCAACTGGGGAGGGCTATGTCAGCTAAGGCGAAGGATGCCTCTTCAAGAGGGAAGGGGGGGTTTGTGCGGGTCTAGCAGAAGGGTTGCCTTTCACAGCAGGGTCGCGCAGAGGGAGAGGGTTTCATGGTCTATGCATGAGATACGCGCAGGAGGGAAGCCGGGGATTCCAATGGGTAAAAGGCCATGGTGCCTAGAATGGCTGTACATATGCATATGGGTACGGGCTCTTACTGGCAGAGTGATACGGTCAATAATTTACGGTATTCATGGTGCTCACGGGGAGAGGAGTGGGAGAAGAAGGGAAATGAATGCTGTTTATGTACATCAATTTCTTCAATTTCCACACGTAGGTCCTCAAACCCAAGAGGCCACTGGAAACACATTTTGCCATAATATGACATACTCCCTGCTGGTCTGCCCTTTTTTCAGGCCCTGAACTCAGCACCACAGTGCCCATGGCTTCGTACTTCGGTTGGACCCTTAGCTCACCACTATTTCCACAACAGCCCTATGGGTGCACTGCCTCAGGTTGATGGGTTTAGGTCTGACTTCAGTTTTTCAATATCTGAATATCTTTGAAAAAGATACATATACAAACTGCCACATTTACACTGCAGATCCACAGATGTGTCAATGTGTTTTCATCTGCCACTACAATGATGGAATTGGCGATGCTAAAAGTAATGCAATTGGCCATGTTACGTGCAACATGATTTGAGATCTTGATGTGTCATATTTGTACAATTAAGTAAAAAACAAAATAGATTGGATAATCATAAATATAAGGTTGCTCTATATTGTCCCACATGCTTGAAAGCGCCTCCCCTCGGTGCCAAAAACAACTGGCTCCAACTTTGAATGATATTCCCTTTACTGCACGGTCTCCACAGATTCTTCACCTTTTTTGGAGCATATTTTTGCTGGACTAAGTCCCCAGCATATGGTGTCGGCCTGGAAGTAGATGCCACCTATGGACTGCAGTAGCTATGGTGCCATTACAGAATTGACCTGTAAAATGATATCAGACATACCATGTGTACCTGAGCCATCTCGTGGCAAACACTTTCACAGGACCCACCTGGTCGTTTTTCATGATGTACGAAGAAAATTCTATCAGCACGACAAAAATCCATTTTTGCAGGCCTGCATTTCTGCCCAGGAACTGTCAGCCGCCCAACCTGGGTTGTACATTAGGCAAATCATACATGTTTTAACCAGTTTTTTCCAGCATATGCTGGTATTTTGGAGTTGTACCATGTAGGTTCCATCAGTTTCCAAATTCCTTTTGCGCTAATGTGGGCAGGACCATGGGCCATTGTGACTACTGCCAGCACGTGACTGTCAGGCAACATCGATGGTTTTTCCATAGTCGTACGGACCCAGCAACCATCACTTCCCTCCTTTGCTAACTGATCTTCCCACACTCTTAGTTCTTCAGGAGTAGTATGGGACTAAATGTCAAGCACACTCTGTACTGTATTTTCAACCATGCCCCCTTCTGTCAGCCATCTAGCGGGACCTCCTACATACATTCCTTCCCTTTTTCTAAGCGCTGTTTGTCTGGCCGTCTGTTCAGCTAGAGCATTGCCTTTCCCGACATCGTCTGTCACTTTCTTATGGGTTTTACATTTTATAATGGCCACCTTTTTAGGTCGAGGACCGAAGGCTGCGCTTGCGCAGTCTCCGGGAGGAGATTTAATGATTTTGAGTCATTTTCAGAATGGGGGCTTGAACCCGCCTCTCTCCTCCATTGGCTGGCTTCCTATACGGAGGCCAGCCATTGGAGGAGACAGGCGTCACTCCAATAAAGCCCCGTCTCTTTCGGATTCGGGGGCGTGTTTTTTTGCGTTCTTTCGACTGTGACGTCACCTGTCACTCAGAACGCCAAAACACGCCCCGAATCTGAAATTTCGGAAGCTTGCGGCCGCCATTTTTTTTTTGTGCCGCTTTCTTGTATCTGTATGGTTCTGCTCTCTTTATATCCATCTGTACGGTCCATTGTTTTATTTGTTTGTGACCACCAGCATGTCCACATTCCTCTCCATTATTTTATCTGTTTGGGAACACTGGCGGCATGTCCACTCGAGGCACTGATCTGGTCTTGACGTCTCCGGCATTCATTCATTAAAGATGAGGAACTGGTTTGTAAAAGCTCATTTCTACGTAGATAGACCGTTGCGTGGCCTTGGAGGGCGCATGGTACAGTCAGATGCAGTGTTCTCGCACCCTTACCCCTGTACCTGGCAGAGGTTTGTGAGCGTGGCTTCAGCACTGAAGAGAAGCAGAGAGGGCAGGGAATCCGGGAGGGAGGCCTAGGGCAAGAGGATCACAGAGGTCTAGGCTAGAGATCACCGGCCTGAGGCAGCTCGAGGGAAGAAACAGTAAAACCCCGCAGGAGATCCCTAGCATAAGGAGACACTGCACTCTGAGACTGTTCATGTGCGAGGCGTCCGGCAGCTGCAGCCGCGGGAGTTCGCCGCCACTCCCGATTACTAAACGTCTAGTATTTTTCTAATTCGACGTTATAGGAATGTTGGTGAGAAGTCCTGTCAAGTGGTTTACACGGGGCTGCTCCACTGCCACCCCCTTCCCATTTCGGGTGCCTGTGATTGCTGGCAGGATTCTATGTGCTTTGGTGCCGCATTCCTCTCCATTGTTTTTATCTGTTTGTGACCACCGGCATGTCCACATTCTTCTCCATTGTTTTATCTGTTTGTGAACACCGGCGGCATGTCCACTCGAGGCACTGATCTGGTCTTGACGTCTCCGGCATTCATTCATTAAAGATGAGGAGCTGGTTTGTAAAAGCTCATTTCTACGTAGATAGGCCGTCGCGTGGCCTTGGAGGGCGCGTTGTACAGTCAGATGCAGTGTTCTCGCAGCCGGACCCCTGTACCTGGCAGAGGTTTGTGAGCGTGGCTTCAGCACTGAAGAGAAGCAGAGGGGGCAGGGAATCCGGGAGGGAGGCCTAGGGCAAGAGGATCACAGAGGTCTAGGCTAGAGATCACCGGCCTGAGGCAGTTAGAGGGAAGAAACAGTAAAACCCTGCAGGAGATTCCTAGCAAAAGGACACACAGCACTCTGAGACTGTTCATGTGCGAGGCGTCCGGCAGCTGCAGCCGCAGGAGACATGTTCAGCTACCAGAGACCGGTCCAAGGAGAACCTTATCATAATTGGGACCGAATAGATGGCAGGGACTATATGCGTTCTTTCCATCGAGAGGGCATGGATTTAAAATCAATCGAACCTTTCAACAAGTAGCGTGTCATTTGCATAGTTGGAACGAGTGATAGGAAGGACTGGATCTGGGCAGCAGGAGGTCCGCGTAAATGTTAATAAGAGGGGCTAAGTGCAAAGGAATACAAAGGATACTCCTATATTGGACCAGCACAGATAAGGCGTGTTTGCAGAGCAGCGCCGTGAGCCAGCGTAACTGAAACCCCATGTGAGCACTGCACCTGGCAGCACTGGGATGAGAACCTCTTCCTCCGAGCCGCAAAGTAAGGTGCAGAACATAGATGTCATGCTGTCATGTGGCGCCTCTGTGCCTCTCATGGACTCCTGTCATGTTATTCAGCACCGAGGGTTGAAAGTGAAATTGAAACCCGGTGCATTTGATCCGTAGCTCTGCTTCGAAGCTTTGTAGAGTTGTATGGGGTGGGCGCTTTGTGACGTGATAGGGTAATTTATTCTCTGAAGGGAACATGTCAACAAAACTCTGATTTTCCGGCACTGGTATTTTGGAAAACCCACACCAATAAATCCTACTTGCGTGGTGCTCCCCTGCCTGTGTTCCGGTTTTTGTGCCTCTGTGCTCCCCTGTCTTTGTTCCGGTTTTTGTGCCTTTGTGCTCCCCTGTCCGCGTTTCCGTTTTTGTGCCTCTGTGCTCCCCTGTCCATGTTCCCGTTTTTGTGCCTCTGTGCTCCCCTGTTTGTGTTCTCGTTTTTTTGCCTCTGTGCTCCCCTGTCCGTGTTCCCGTTTTTGTGCCTCTGTGCTCCCCTGTCTGTGTTCCGGTTTTTGTGCCTCTGTGCTCCCCTGTCTGTGTTATGGTTTTTGTGCCTCTGTGCTCCCCTGTCTGTGTTCCGGTTTTTGTGCCTCTGTGCTCCCCTGTCCGTGTTCCGGTTTTTGTGCCTCTGTGCTCCTCTGTCTGTGTTCCGGTTTTTGTGCCTCTGTGCTCCCCTAACTTGTTCCAGTTTTTGTGCCTCTGTGCTCTCCTGTCCGTGATCCCGTTTATGTGCTGTGTGCGTGGCTTTGTGTGTGTGGCTCTGTATGGTTGTAAATGCAATAGGTCATGCATTTGCGAGTGATTATACTATTGGCAATGTAAATGACAATGCCATTTATTATGATTTAGAAAAAAAAAATGTCATGAGCAATGCCAATAGCTCTATCTTTAATAATGCCGAGACCATTGCATTGTAAATGCTTGTTGGGGAGTGTCAGAGAGTCTAACAGTCGGTGAATTAGAGGGCCATGTTGGATCTTGGTCCCATAGGAAGTAAGGAAATTCCTTTCTTTCCATAGCCTCCCGAAGTTGTGGGCCACCCCGAAGGCACACTGACTGTCGGTGTAGATATTTACTGTTATACCCTTGCTTAACTCAAAGGCTCTAGTGAGGGCCTCTAGTTCTGCTGCCTGAGCAGAGCACTGCGGAATCTGAGCTGTTTCTACTACCTTTCCCAATGTCGTGAGTGTGTAGGCAGCTGAGGTGTTACCATCTGGCCTTCTGAGACATGATCCGTCCACATACAGTGTACCTTCTGGTTCTACTATCAGGGTATCCTGTATGTCAACCCGTCCCTTTGTCTCGTCCTCTGTCCTTAATATGCAATCATGTGGGTCTGAGCGGGCAACCTGAGTGTCCAGTGGAAGTAATGTGGCGGGGTTTAGTGCAGTGCATCTTTTGATGTTAATATGGCTGGCAAAGATAGTCAGTTCATACCCTGTAAATCGAGCGCTAGTGAGGTACTGTGTCTTGGTGTTGTTAAGGAGGGGATCTACAGAATGGGGGGCCATCAGAGTTAGAGGGGAGTTCATGACGATTTCTGCACTCTGACGGACCATGAGGGCGGCCGCAGTGGTCGCCCGTAGGCATCCCGGGATAGCTCTTGCAACAGGATCTAAGGTGGCTGAAAAATAGGCACATGCCCATTGGTGACCTCCAAACATGTCAGGACTGCGCATGCACAACCATCTGTCTCATGTACAAAAAGAAAAAAATGTTTGCTATAGTTAGGGGTACTGAGGACTGGAGCAGTGCACAGGGCCCTCTTCAAATCTACGAAGGCCTGTGCATGCTCTGTAGCCAATGGAAAGGAACTGTCTGATATCTCCATGGTGGTGAGGGCAAGAAGGGGTTTGACCATGGCCGAAAAATTGGAAATCCACTGTCTACAGTATGAGGTTAGGTCTATGAAAGCTCATACCTGCTTTTGAGTCCGTGGGGCCGTCATAGCATTAATGACGGCTACACGATCAGCGGTGAGTTGCCTTCCCTCCTTCGAGAGGAGATGCCTTATATAGGTCACCTTCTTTTGACAAAACTTCAGCTTTTTTAAAGAGACTGTGTGTTTATGGAGGGCAAGGTGGCGTAACAGACAGATAGTGGCTTTTCTACATGTTGGGGCAGAATTTGCAGCAATGAGGAGATCGTCTACATATTGCAAGAGTGTGGAATTGTCAGGAAATTCCAAGGAATCTAGTTGGCTTTTTAGGGCTTGGCTGTAGATATTGGGGCTCTCAGTAAAACCTTGAGGGGCGCGGCAGAATCTAAATCTCCGCCCACCAAGGGAGAAACCAAAAAATTGTCTGCTGTCAGGATGTATAGGTATGCTGAAAAAGGTGTTATTTAGGTCAATGACAGAGAAGTATGTGGCATCAGAGGGTACCATCGTTAAGAGGGCAGTGATGTCGGGGACAACAGGATATTGGGATATTATAATTTTAGTAAGGTCAATCACAAATCTGTATATTTTAGGGGAGAGATCATCTCCATTAGTCTTTTTAAGAACAGGAATAATGGGACTGTTACAGATATTGCCACGTGTCTCCTCCACTACGCCCTTGTCCATCAATTCAGATATTATTGTCAACAGGGCCATTTCTCCTTCCGCCGGCAGTCGATACTGCCGAAGAATGGGGATAAGTGCACCTGGCTGGATGCGTACCACATGAGGTGGTATGTTGAGACACCCTGCATCAGTGTTGGATGATGCCCGGAGGGAGGAAGGTAAAGACTGCAACTCTGGTGGGAGGGGACCAGACAGATACATGTAGGAAGCTGCAGTCGGAGATATTGTTAGGGATACACCTTGGGGACTATGTGATATGGTCGCATACTGGGCTTTCAGTAAATCCAAGCCGAGCAAATTCTCACTGCAACCTGTAGAAAGAACCAAGGGAGCATCAATATGCGCAGGGCCAATATCGAGAGGGAGGGGTACAGAGACAGGACTGGTCACGGGCGTCCCTGCAAAACCCATGGAGACATTCATATTGCCAGAAAGGGGTGCCTCCGGGACTGACAGACGTGCAATAGAAGACCTGGTGGCCCCAGTACCCAAAAGAAAATTCTTATCATTCTCCACAACTGACATTTGAACATACGGGCCCCTTTGATCCACTGGAATTTGCACTCTGGTGATATCCCTTTCCTGGATGTCCTATGCTTGGTAGGATCCTGTCTCATCAATTTCGTCATAATCATCATTGTAATAAGTGCATGTTGCTTCATACCCATCAAACCTGCTGGCCGGGCGGGAGCATCATCCCTGGGCCTACGCTCTTTACCTTGTGGATGGGGCGGGCCATGGCCCCGAGTCGGCCTCGATTCCCTGGGGGCGCGAGGCCGAGTCTTCCCTGTTATTATGTTTTTAGCTAATACGGGACACTCATCTATCCAATGGCCATACTCTTTACAATAGGCACACTGATCTGTTTGGAGGGCTCCCGTACCTTGAGGGCCGGAGGGGGTAGACTGGCGAGCCCTTGGAGGGAGTTGGGGTTGCGGTCTAAAATTCCCGCGGGCATCGGGACCTCGGGAAGGATAAGCTTGCTGTAGAAGTGCCTTTGTCTTTAGAGCCCTAACCTTTTTACTTTCTTTATCTTTATCTTCGTTCTCCCTATTCTCGTGATGTTGTGCCATAGCCAAGATACCAGTCTTAGTTTGGGCAGGCAATGTACTTTCAACCTTCTTATGCCTGGCAGAGATCTCAGGAAGTAGGTTGCTGACAAATTTATCGACAAACACTGGGCCAGAACCTGGGGTCTGGGGATCCAGACCATTATGCCCCTTGTATTCGGTCTCAAAACGGGTGAAGAAGTCAGCCACATTTTCATCTTTTTGCTGTCTACAGGCGTTTATTTTATCCCAGTTAATGACAGTTTCCAGTAAAAGTGTTTTCCTAAACGTTATTATTTTACCGGGCAAAGTCAGGATGGCAGCTTCTGGTTTAGTCCCTCCTACCCTTGCTTCTTCCATAGCCTCTAGGTCAGCCCATTTACCTCCCAATACCACTTCATGATCAGTATGCCGAATCTTGTCCCATATTTCAGTTAGTACAACCGTACCAAAAAGTAAATCTATATCCTCAAGAACGAGAGTACCTGCAGATATAATCTGACCTAATTCTCTGTAAAAGGCAGCCGGATACTCCTGGCGATCTGGTAACTGTCCCTTTAACTGCATTACTTCTGACCTTTTCCAAGGAAAATGAACCCAAAGCCTGCGCCAGTGTGCTTCAACAGCTCCTCGGCCATTATTTTGGGCATCGGTAAGTGTACTAACAAAGACAAGGGCCGCTTCTCTCATTGGCATAGCTGTTTCTAAAGGGGCATTTGAAAAGGCAGTCATGTCACGGTAAGCAACTAAAATGGATATAGCACCAAACATCCCCTCTACCTGAACATCGCCTCTTTTTATTTGTGACCTAAGGTCCATCAATCCGGTGGGTATCTGCACAGACACATTCTCAAATTTTTGCATGGCTAAAGCACACATATATTCAGCCCAGGTGGTTTGTTCCATAATTGTCCATTGAGAAAAGGTGGACCATATTTCTTTAAAGGAATAAATATTTTTGTTATTCATCCAACATTCACACTGTTGCCTTTGTAGGTCTTTCTCTTGAAGGGACGAAAAGCTGACTGCTGAGCGCAAGGAGGCCATTCGGAGGGAATTCAATAATTTAAATAAGTCTTGCTTAACTGTAGCCCACGGGGAAGCAAGAAAAGGACGGGTAGGGGTAAAGCTGCTATGGTTGGACGGATGGAGGCTTGTTGTCATTCCCTCGGCAAGGACAGAGCTAACGTGTGTGGTCGGTGTCATGGGAAAGGTCGGGAGGGCTGGTGTGACAGGGGGAACAGTAGGAGGGGCAGTGGGGGCAGGAGCGGGTGGTGGTAAGGGGCATGCAGGGTGTGAGGTGTCAGGGCAGGGTATATTAGGGCATATGCAGGAGGACTTTCTAGCATGGTATCAAGCAAGGAATCACTTTCTTCTCCTCCCTCTATATGGACCTTTCCTTTTTCCTCACGGGCTGGATAACATGTCTGTACTCGTGCCCCATGCTCTCTATCAGCTATTTCTACCGATTTTGTTATTCGATTTTGTACATTTTCTCTGGTGTGGTTGGCCATTGACATACGTTCTTGTTTTCTTTCTTGCGCCTTCTGTTTTCTAGCTCTCTGTTCTATCTCTTTCCTCCAAAATCGGACAGATTCAAACATGGATGGGCGCGTTTTTCTTTTAATTAATTGTTCCTCTTGGCGAGGACTTGGGAGTCAAAGGAGCCATAAAGTGGCCACTGTAACTCCGCGTTACTTGTCTTGGTGTATTTCACCCAAAACGAGGAAAACATTATGGCAGAAGGGCCATATTTAATATACATGGTATGGCCAGGGGTCCCTTCTGGAGGAAGCGGGCAGGCTGCCTCCAGCTAGGAGTCCTTTGTACACATACAACAACATAATCTCTTAAACTTGCTGCTGACCAGCATGTTTAAAAACAGATAACAGACACCAGTGGGTTCCTAAAACTCACCTTTCTTGCTTGTCTTTTGCAAAGGACAATAATAGCAGAATCATACAGAACAGACACCAGCGGGTTTTAAAAATTCACCTCGCTTGCTTGGCTTTGGCATAAGTCAATAACAAATTTGGCTTTTGCGAAAGTCAATGACAGAATCATACAGACTTGGTGGATGATCAGTCCACCCTTACCTTACAGGGGTAGTTCTCTTCTGCAGACGTAGGGCTGTGTCCTGCTCCAGAAATTATTTGCTAGGGAACTCCAGCGAGAAGGCGGTCAAATGGCACAGACCGGGTGGGGAGGAACAACGGGTGAGTCGTTCGGTCTACCGGAATGTAAGAATCCTTGGGTAGGGCGCCTCCGTCGGACTCTCTCTGTGCACCTCCTCACGTCCACCGGGCCTGACCTCCGTACTCGTGGAGTCCCTGTTCGGGCACCATTTGAAGAACCCGAATAACCCACCTACAGGGTCTCGGCGGAGGGGGAACCGCCCAAATCTTCCATACCCTTCATACGTAGTAAAAGGAGACACAGGAGCCTTCGTCTGCAGGAGGAACCCAGATTTATTTCAATAGCCCGGGCAAAGGAACAGAGTCCCAAGCTAGTCAAAGACAAGATAGAGGAGGCTGCCACTTAAATCTGTAGCTAACAAACCTTTTATACATTTCTTATTCTAGCCTTCTTGCTGCCAGACCATTGTTCAATCAGGGCATTATTTGTTGTTGATTAGCCGGATCCAGGTGATGTTTGCAGTTAGTGACCTGGTCAAGGAAGGTACACTGTCAAATGTTAGTTCTGCTTTGATCGGGGCTTGGTTTCCTCAGGTTTCTTTGCCCAGTTGCCTTGATCAAAAGCCCCGGCTTTACGGGCCATTCTCCGATTGTCTGGATGAAAGTTCAGCAGTCAGACCATGGTCCAGATAACCTGATCATGGTGTCAAGGATGTTTTATCAGGCTGGGAGCAGGAGAGGAAAAATAATTCTTTCACTCGGGGTGAGGGCCATGTGGCTTTCTGATGAACTGCAGAGAACAGGGGGTTGGGCAGGTGACAGTTCCTGGGCAGAAATGCAGGCCTGCAAAAATAGATTTTTGTCGTGCTGATAGAATTTTGCACGTACATCAGGAAAAACGACCAGGTGGGTCCTGTGAAAGTGTTTGCCACGAGATGGCAATGCAAAAACCAATGGAGTCCTGTTAAAATGATTGTCGATCGAAAAATACTTTTCCTCACTGCTGACAGTAATACTGGTGCTCCTGAATCCAGTGACCACCTAATCGACTCTGCCACCTCCAGTAGAGCAGACTCTGTACTAAACCCTGCCCGAAAGCATGATTGAGTGTTGTACAGAGACCTATTCTGCTCGATGAAGTGCGTCAATTGCCGTTGAACCAATTTTTCCAGCATTTTTCCCGGGGCGGGAAGGAGAGAAATAGGGCGCAAGTTTTTTAAATCACCCGGGTCTCCATCTTGTTTTTTCTTCAGTGGGAGCAGCGTCGCATTTTTCCATTTATCTGGAAAGATGCCAGTTTTCAGGGAAGAGTTCCAGATATATAGCAGCCCAACAACCAGAGAGGGTGCAAGCCCTTTCCATAATTTAGGCGAGCATGGATCATCTGGGGCTCCAGAATGGCAATTCCGGATTTCCATTAGGGCATCCTGAGGCATAATAGGAGAGAATTCACACAGCCTAGGTAGCACTAGCATCCCCTGGCATGGAGATATATCCTCTTTCACAGTGGCCTCAGGGGTTTGAAATGACTCATAGACCTTTACGAATTTGTCATTAAAACAGTGTGCAATCCTTTCGCGCAAGGCTGTGGATGGAGTTACTTCTATCTCCAGTGCCTGAGGTTTAAGAAAGGACTGAACAACCTTAAAAACTTCACTGCTCGATTGCTTAACATTTCGAATGCTTGACGCAATATAATTTTGTCTAGCTGATTTTAACTCCTTATGAAACACTTTTAATGCCTCTTTGTAATTAGCTTTTAATTTTTCATTTGCATTCCAACTTCTTGCTGAGGGCATCAGAGAACCAAGGAGCAGTGGGCGATGACCTACTTGATTTCCCCACTCTTCCTGGTGCTACCGACTCCACCGCTGAAGCAATCCAATGATGTAACTAAATTGCATCAGTATCTGGATCAGCTGATAGGTGGAGAGGATTGGCCCGCAAAATGGGGTTGCGTATTGTTTCAGTTAATTTCTTTTAAGCGTGAGGCGTGTTCATTTAGCTAGCCCTGAGTTTGGTAGGGGGGTAGAAAACAGGACTAAGTAATGATCTGACCATGTCAGAGGGATAGGTGTATCCATGGTAATATCAGCGCAATTTGAGAAGACTAAATCCAGAATGTTCCCTGCTATGTGTGTGGGGCAGGAGACCCATTGTTTGAGGTTCGCCCCCTCTAAAGATGTAATTAACTGCAATGCCTGTTAGGCAACTTCCATTATTTACGTGCAGATTGAAGTTTCCCAGGGCCATGAAAGTTGAGTACAGGATTGATTTTTGAGCAATTAGATTGCAGATTGTATAAAGAGCGCCCACTGTGCAATCAGGTGGTCTGTAAATAAAGAATCCCTCCAAGGCCGGACGTCAGGGTTGGTTTTAGACAGAAGTTTAAGCCTTCTATGCCCTGAACAGCAACCGGAGCTGAGGACATTAGCTCCCATGTATCTCTAAATATAATGGCCACCCCGCCTCCCCTTTTATCTCCTTCTCTATTCACATGGCATAACTTAAAACCTGGAGGGATCGCTAACGAAATTGCTGACACCGTGTCCAGATTGAGCCAAGTTTCCGTCAGGAACAAAACATCCCAAATGCCATTGGATATAATTGACCAAATATCATCAGTGTGTTTAGGTAGTGACCTACAGTTTCTTAGGCAAGCCTTGATTGTACCATAGCTTACCACAACACAGCCTTCTGAGCAAGCCTGTTTTTTCCTATCCGTCGTGAAGTGAGCTAGGACCTGCCCACAACCCCCGCAGCTGGCAGGGAGTGGGGTAGTCGACAAGTTGATTTGTTTGGAGTAAGGCAGATTAGGGCATCTTGATTCAAGCCCTCTGCAGATTTGGACGACATAAAATGAGTAAAACTGATGATCTAATTTGGGAGCTAAAAATTTGGAAACATTTCTATGGTAAAGCCATCTGGATAGGATGTTTTTCCTTTTTTTTTTTTTTTTTTTGAAAACCTTTATTTAACATTTGCACTCAAATACAAACCCGGGCCTACAACCCCCAGGGCTGGCCGCTAAGCAGTTCAGTACAGTATCACAATCAATTTCAGAGTAATTGTCCCTGGGGAGCATAGTAACTCAAATTACCAAGCACAGCGGTTGTGAATGCAGTTCGATGCGGAAACAGGATAGGAGGTTTTCATTTTTCAATATAAAATAGAAAGGATCAGGTATCATACAGTGTCTCGGATCACAAAAAGGGGGGCGAACAGAAAAACGATGTGTCCATACCAAGTTCGCTACCATGGAAATCAACGGCGTTAAGACATGCGACATCAGGATAAAACAGCACAATATTAATATCAACACCATCGTTATTGTCCGCCCCACAGCACCAAAGCCCCGGAGAGGTCAAGGCACAGATGAAGAGATAAGGATATAAAGAAAGCCGAACCCACTACACTAACCCGGAAAAGGAAAAGGAAAGAATGGCTAGAGAAGAGAAGAAGAAAAAGAGGCCATAGAACAAAGATAAAAAACGAAATACCCACCCCCACGCCCCCCCCACCCTGCACCCCTGCAAATGACTACGGACACCCCCCACGCAGCGTGCCTGTCGCCCAGCAACCAGAGCCCGAAATATATAAGAAAGGGGAAGAAAAGAAAGGAAAAGAAACCCCACTCGAGAGGGGAAATCGGAGGAGGGCATAATAACACGGACTCCCGGTCTCCTTCCCCCACCATAGCCAACCCTGCCCCGGATTCCGTTAGGTCAATAAATCAATCCCGTCAACCACAATCCCACAACGAGAAACCCAGACAAGAATCTCAACCCAGGCCCCTTCGATCAAATGTACTGAGGTCGGTAATTAAGGGAAGTCCTTTACACACAATGTCACAAAAGTCGGCAGAACAGGAGCGCACAGATGTAGGTTGCTGGTACCACTGTCGCCCCTCCCCATCTCCGAGGCCGAGTTTCATTCCATCCGCCATCTTGAAAGACCGGTAGAGGAGGGGAATCGACACAGTCCAAGACAGCATACAGTACAAAGTAGATGATTCCGTAATGGGGACGGCATGTAAATGTTCCGAGGGGTGCAAAATCGAAGGTTTCAATGGTTCAATTGGGTGTCCAGGCACATTCCAGTCCGGTAAATCCATCACAATAGGGGCAAACACTGTTTCCACCGCCGGGTCTAAATACACCTCTGAAGCATCCATTGCAAAGTGGGCTGGTGTTGAGGGGAGAAAGGAAGCCCTCTGGGGTGTGGTCACGAGTCACAACCCACAAACCACCCTGCTGTGGTCATGAGCTGTGTGCACGTGTCATCGACGCAACACTTCACTGAGGAATAAGGAACAATGATATGAGATGACAAAAGATCACAGTTGAGGTGTCATTTTATTGCACAAAACACATGTATTTCAATAAAACGCATTTCTAGTGAATACTTTTTAAGAAAACCTGGCTTCACTCTGCCAGGAGTACATGCTAAATAGAGCTTGCTTCTAAAATGCTGCGAGGCAAGCTGAAATGAGTAACTCCTAAAAATGCATAATAGAAAACTGCCAGAGATTCAAAGACATGGAGTACATTTTTTATGAAATCATAGTGCCTAGAATCAAGCCTTTCTGATGAGAACTACAAGGCAAGCTGGAGTGAGGATCCATTAGAAATCACATTTAAATCAGCTAGAGACTTCAGAAAGACACAGAATACATTCTATGACAATGTAGAGAACTTGAAACAAGCCTTCATGAAGAGAATAATTCCTGCAGGTTAAACAGTTTAAAGAGACCCAGAATGTGAGGGGCCAGGATTATTGAAACGGCACAATTGAAATTGCTTAGGGAATGAAACCTACTCTTGACTGCAAAGCTATTAATGCACTTGTTAAGTGTAGGAGGAACAACGTTATTGCTTTGCAATTGCAATAATGTTTTTTAGAATAAGGGCGAAGCAGAGGAGAGAGAAAAGGACAATTTTAAAGTGCCAGAAACAATTAGAGCTTCAGCCAAAGATGCTTAGATAGGGGCTGAAGGAGGCCACACAGGCGTCAGTGACCCAATGGGTCACTGCCACGGGGTAGTCTCCTGAATGGTCTGAGGAACAGATTTTTATACTCTTTCACTGATGAACTATTGACATGAGGATGACGACATTATCAGGTGTACCTACAGGACATGACACATTTTGGTCTTGTCTGGAACATTTTTAAGAACACAGAAGTGTCACCCACGCTATAGGGCGTTTCTCAAAAGGTCACAGGATGTTTGACCATGAATCACAATGAAATTGCACATCTATTGACCAGGATTTCCGTCACTTTGGGGAAACTTTTATAAGAAAGAGAAACATTTAGGAAGTTGTTGGTTGCATGTCTTAGTTACATTAAGGCTAGCAACAGACACAATAATATGATAGATGACAGACGGCAAGTGGCCTCGATCATCAGGTATTGCGTGATGTCTCTCTTAGCTCGGGAAGTTCACTGTTCTTGCGGTATTGCTATTCTTGCGGTATCTACGTGGGTGTAAGAGAAGAGGTGCAGATCGAGGAAGTGGGGGCTTCGGGGGAGCTGAGCCTCACTGAGAAGATTTGTATGAGAGAGACATTTTGGGGCCTTTTCATAGAAAAAGAACAGCTGGGACAGTTTGGTCAATTTAACAGATTCCTTTTATGCTAGCGGGTGGGGGCTTATCAGGGTCTCATGCCTCAAGGGTGGGCAGAATTGGCCTGGGGTAAAAAACAGACTCTGCGTCATCTCCCCCCTTTTCGTTCATTTCAAAAAGAACGAAATTATACGTGCTATGTGTCAATTCTGCCATTCGCAGGAGGTGCAGGAAGTGCTACGGACATGTGGTGCTGGCTGAGGAGCATAATGCTCATTAGGACACATCCCACATGTTTAGAGACAGGTATGACACATGCTCTTTTCTGTGACTGTAGGCCAGTGTGTGCAAACATAACATCCTGCCCTGTCAACTGTCCCCTTGTCCCATCTTTATCAATGGCTATTTATTCAGTTTGGTACAATATCCCTGTGTCATTTAAGCAGTATCTGAGGTATAGCAAGCACTGTGATCATGATACATTTATAATCATTATAATGGCAGTAATAGTATTCAATGCTACTAGTAGCCCACATTGTGCACACATTGTCATTTTTTTTCCTAATTGTTCAGAAAGTCTTGAGGCATTGTTCTAATCGTTGGTACGTGTGGTTAGTGTGACTAGTTGGAAGAATGTCTTATCTTCTGCTGTCCTTTAAGTCTTTAAAAAAAAAGGTCTGCTGAGTAATTATGTAGAGCCTCAGAGATGATACCTGGAAACAGAAAAATTAACCGTTGGTGCCTGTCTTCAAGTAATTTGAGAGGTTTTCAAGCACTTCTATTACCTAGGCACTTTCAAAAAATGAAGAAAACAAAGTGATGAAGAAGGAAAAGATATCTCGTCACAACTTGTAGACTGAGGGGTTGGGGCATTTGAAGTTCCAGACGTCTTTAGGTAATGTATCGTTGGGGTCCACTTACACTCTTCCCTTCTCTGCTGTGTAGCACCTGCAACCCATCAGGATGAGCTTGGGATACCATCCCCACTTTGTACTTTTTCATGGGACGGACGTTGTAATGAGGCTGTCCTTGATGAGAAGCAGGGGAAGGCAGTGGAGGTTTTCTTGTTGGGGCGGAGTCACTGCTTTCTTTGTATGAGAACCATGGATCAAGAAAGTCAGTCACTAGCACTTGAAGTGAACGTAGGGGTCCTTGGATGATAGTATCAAGAGGCCTGGCCTGCTCTGGGTAGCAGGGAGCTGCCTCAGTTGAGTTGTGCTTTCCTGGAGGAGGCCTGGCCTGCGGCGAGCAGGGATCTGCCTCTCCTCTAATCCTTCTTTGTTGTTGCTGGTCTGCTGGAGTGAACATTGTACCTATGGGGTACCTCAGATGACACTATTGGTGCAGGTTGAGCTTGCCCTCCTTTGTCTGGCCATGCTCCTTTCTTGGTGTGGGAGCTGTGGATCCAGGATGTCACCTGGCTGGAGGCAGTGTTGTCTGGTGTCCCTTCTTCAGGAAGGCCTTACAGAACCTAACAATGTTAGTCTTTGCAGTGCTACTCATGGACAACAGAGCAAGTGGAAGTGCATCAATCCAGGTCAGTTCAGTGGATGCACAAATCTTCCTTATATGATCTTTCAACACTCAGTTCTTTCTCTCAACATTGCACCCTGCTTGCTGATGACAGGCACATTGTAGTCTCTTGTGTAGCTCCTTGCCCCTTGCACAACCCCTCAATCATGTGTGAGATGAACGGTGGTCAATTGTCAGAACACAACAGCATAGGCACTTAAAAGTGTGGAATGAACTCCTTCAGGAAGAATTTTGGCAATAATTTATACATTGCAGTTCTTGGATCGGTGTACCAACACGTACTTGCAGTTTCAAAAAGGGGCTATGTTGAAGAAGTCCATTTCATGTGGGCAAAAAGTGGCCTGGGGTAGTGGAAGTACACTTTTTTCCAATTTAACCTTAGTACCAGCATTTTAGAAAAACAGTCTGATCACATCCTAAAAGTGATAAACAATGAAAAAGACGGGCCATGGGAACAAGCATTATCATTGGTAAACATATCTTTCCATTTTAAGCCCAGACTGCACTTCTGATAGTGGTTAGAGTATAAAAATGTGTACACTTATTTCCAATATTTAGCAATGTGACGCTATGCATATTGCTTACAGGATGTTCTCCAATTAGATGCAAATATTTGCAGAAGCTTCATAGCAAGACTGATAATTCTTTGCTTTCAAAATAAAATGTTCACAAAACAAAATGCTAAAATATTTCACTAAACTACTGGAATAAGGTAGGTACCAATTCTTTGCAACATAAAAATAAACAAGCGTTGTTAAATTCAGTAGGTCTCAAAATTATTTGTTACCCTCTTGGCTTTGTCAATGCACCCCAGTATTGTAGTCCCTGGCTTATGTACTGCTTAAAAAAGCATTCTAGTACATTCACCTTACAGTATAAATTACACAATATTTCCTGCAACCTTGAAGAACCTAAAAATAAAAACTATTAATTTTTTTTTTTTTTTTTTAAAGCACACCTTCACCCAGAATTGTAATTTGGCGCTAGATACCAGATCCTTATTGTTCCTTACAACTCAATTGTACTCCTTTCATCCACCTTGGATAGATCAGTAAACCTAGTTGCATATGAACCTGTGACTATCAAGTCAACCACAGACTCACGTTCTCTGTATGTCATGCATATTGTGTAAACGCCGTCCACAATTTCAAAAACCTAATTTTGTAATAGCAAACATCAACTGTGAGTGCTCTCTTCCGACACCCTACCACATTAGTGCTGCATTCGGGCCATAAGCCTGTGCCTGCCTTAGCTGCTGCGAAATTCAGACGCAGGTAAGAATGAATTATTCTGTACTTAGTATCTTAGGGCTGCAGTATTTTGTTTAATCTTAGTATTGTAAATCTAGCTGACAAGGTAGGCCTTTGCATTTTGTACATTGAAATATGGATGCCAATAGACGTTCATCAGGTCTATAATGAAAAAGTATTTTCTGAATTATAATTGGTCATCTAAATAGGGAGATATTCTTATGCATTTGAAACTGAAAGTATTTTCTTTTCTGCCAGGAAACTATTATTACTTAAATTGTTGGCATTTCTTGTCTTTTTAACATTGTGGGCCATAGAACATTATTTTGTAAATATCTATTTTCAATAAGGTAGAAGATATTTTGTATGTTACCAGCAAGGCACTTTACTCATTTTTACAATCTTTGTTCATTGCTCTATTTTTGTCAATCTAGATGTTGTCTCCCCCATTCTTGCACACTGTGGTGCTCCACCGTGTTTAGTGAGATTTAATATCTAGGTCCTTTGTACTGTACTTTCAGTTTTTATGACGCATCTTTTTATATCTTTTTGATTTGTCTTTGAATGTGTTGTCATGTTGGATATTTGTTTTTGTTCCATGTAAACTGTCCATTGCTTTGCTCTGTGTAGTAGTTGTGCTTTGAAGGTGCTTCTCTGTGCGTCCAGTGACATAGCGCCTCAGTCCTAGTTGCACCATCTCCCACAGCCGCCAGGTGCCCTACTCGGCCTTCCCTTTCCCATTGCTGTCTGGGTTGTATCTCCCTTTCCTTATTGCAGCCCTGCTAGGTAGGTGGCTAGCCGTCTAAAGATACACACTGACGTTGCTTCTCCTTGCCTCTGGAATAACTAGGGTTTTTGTCTATCATTAGCCATAGCGACTGATAGCCAAAAAGGGGGGACAAGTATTCAAGTATTCCTCCTAGCCCCTTGACATCCTCATCACATCCTCTATATCCGAGGTGTCCAACACCACCCCACGTACTATCAATTGCTCTATCCATCTGGTTCATGACGTCCCTATCTCAGTCACCACTTTTAACACGGTAACAGACCTTGATAACAAGCGCCGAGAGAGCCTAGCCACGGCTTGGGACCTTCTGGGGTTCATCTTCACTCCAACACCCAGGTTCACATCTATACACTCTCCTTGACTGACATATTTGCTGCTACACATACATTATTCGGCCCATTATCTCCAGACACCATTTGCCCTGCCCTACTTTGGCCTGGCAACTCAGCCAACTCGTCTACCTCTGACGCCCTATCCACGTCCCACTCCACTCATTCGATTCATTCCGGTCTCTCAGACCGCTCATCACCCATTATCATCACTGATGGGGAAGACTCATCAGATTAATAAGATTCTATGCAGTCTGTTGTAAGTCCACCCATTCGTCACCACCAAGACAAAAAGCCCCATGCGGACGCTTCAGGCAGAGTTTGAAAAAACGAACACTAGATTGATTCCCCAACTTTCCCAACGTCTAAGGTAGAGATACATAGGAAGGGCACACCCACCCTCCGTGCAAGCAAATAGCATTTCTCCTAGCTCACAGGGAACAACATACATACTAGTGTCCCTATAAATAGGATACTGAGTTCTACTGTATATAAAATAGCTACTGACTTTCACACATATTTTATCTTAAAAAAAATTAATAATAATAATAATAATAATAATAATAATAATAATTAGAAGTTGGGAAAGACTGATAATTCAATCAAGCTTTTGAACAAAATACCCACTTCAGTCTAAGATTGCCTATGCCAGTTGTGGCGGCCAGCTCCACTACCCTGGTTGGGCCCCTGCACAGGAGCAAGAATTACAAGACGGTATATACCTCTGTGTAATTAAGGGTATAGGAGAGGGACCTATACCAGATCTCAACTACAGCCACTAAGAAAGAAGAGCATAGGCAGAGTGTGGTTCACACCAAAGACCCCCCATTAAAAAGATTATCTTGCATTTATGCATTTAACTGGGGGGGGAGGGGGGTTAACATGGAATGCTTCTAGGTAAAAAAAAAAAGTTTAAAACGCACCAAGGAAACAATATGGGGAATAAGGCTCCCAATGCTGCATGATTTATTAGTCAAAAAATCAGATTTACATATATTTGGCAAATTCAACAATCGTTCCTTCAAATATCGCCTTACGCGTTTTGAAAATACTCAATTTTTTTCATCAAATACATGATTTTCAACATTGATATACATACATTAATTCAACTAAGCACAAATAGGTTATAATTTCGTAAACTGAGCTACATACTAGAAAGCTACCAGTAGCTCAAGAGATACTGGTTGGAGAGGCTTGTTGCAATTACAAGACAGTGGTGGTTGACATGAGCATGTGGTGTGTTTTTCATTGTAAATCACATTTTTTAAGTATTTCCATTGATTTAAAATATTATTATTTGCATTTGCATGAGTTTGATTTGCACTCCAGAAATGTGCCTTTAACTGCCAGGACTTCGCCAATGCTCATCATTGAATGTTGAAAAGGGTTCTTCTACCATATAAATGAGAGAGGTATTTTTCTCTATCATTTGTACATCTATTTTGCCATGGATTTGCCAAAAGCACCCCCTCCAATTAGAATGCTTTGATTCATTGTCCCAGGACCGTGAAATGTCACCCTTTCAGTGTATCTAAATGTACTTTGAAGTTGTAAATTCGTGCATGGTTAAAGTTTCTGCATTTGGGAATTTCTGACTGATTTTTAATGTACCTGTAAATAGTCATTCTAAAATAATTTGTTGCCATTTTAGCTGCACCTGTCAGTCAGATAACGACAGTCACCAAATTTCCCCTTCATCAAGTCACTTTGTGGTTTCCTCTCTCGGGCCTGGCAGCATCCGACGCCTTTTGATTTCTCTCTCCACATTGTAGAAAGTGCCCTCTGCTCTTCTCCTTTTTCAGCAGCTACCTCTCCTTCCCTCAGTTTACATGTAGAGTCTCTCTACCTCTCTTGCCTGGCTTATGGGCCTTTCTCAGCTCTTCTGCTCACAGTGGCACCACAGGCTTTCACTCATGTGTAGCGAGATCTTATTTATGGGGTTACATCTCTCTTATGCACTGCAGTGAGAAGTGATCAGCAGGAACATCTGGGTACGTGCCAAGCACACCCACTGTAACTGAGTATATACTGTGTCTGGCTACCAAGTAGCTGCCTTCAAGGCTATTAATTACGTCTTTTGAGCACGGTTTTACATAGGCTCCCTTGTTTTAACTCATTACACCCTGATTGAAGTTCATTCTGTACTTTGACTGCCACACCCCACGCTTCTCACCTAAACATTTCTGGCGCACTTGACCACTTGATAAAGGTTCCTCCCACTTGAATATTGAGTCAAGTGGTAGGAAGAGGGGGAGGAAGGATTTTGCAGGCATTAATTGACCACATCACACAGCAACCTTTTTTTATGTTTTCTGGTTGCTATTACACCCTAGACTTGGCCCAGTAGCAAATAATAGGCCAGCCACGCAAAAGAAAAAATGACATAATAATTTGAGGTCAAGGACTGTTATCCATGACCTCCCAGAGCCCAATGGTAGAAGATGTAATACAGGGTAAAATGCAGCTTTTCCCTTTGTATTTTTGAATCCTCATTCTATTCAACATGCCCCACGTTGGGCGCCAGCTGTTGAGGGGAGAAAGGAAGCCCTCTGGGGTGTGGTCACGAGTCACAACCCACAAACCACCCTGCTGTGGTCATGAGCCGTGTGCACGTGTCATCGACGCAACACTTCACTGAGGAATAAGGAACAATGATATGAGATGACAAAAGATCACAGTTGAGGTGTCATTTTATTGCACAAAACACATGTATTTCAATAAAACGCATTTCTAGTGAATACTTTTTAAGAAAACCTGGCTTCACTCTGCCAGGAGTACATGCTAAATAGAGCTTGCTTCTAAAATGCTGCGAGGCAAGCTGAAATGAGTAACTCCTAAAAATGCATAATAGAAAACTGCCAGAGATTCAAAGACATGGAGTACATTTTTTATGAAATCATAGTGCCTAGAATCAAGCCTTTCTGATGAGAACTACAAGGCAAGCTGGAGTGAGGATCCATTAGAAATCACATTTAAATCAGCTAGAGACTTCAGAAAGACACAGAATACATTCTATGACAATGTAGAGAACTTGAAACAAGCCTTCATGAAGAGAATAATTCCTGCAGGTTAAACAGTTTAAAGAGACCCAGAATGTGAGGGGCCAGGATTATTGAAACGGCACAATTGAAATTGCTTAGGGAATGAAACCTACTCTTGACTGCAAAGCTATTAATGCACTTGTTAAGTGTAGGAGGAACAACGTTATTGCTTTGCAATTGCAATAATGGTTTTTAGAATAAGGGCGAAGCAGAGGAGAGAGAAAAGGACAATTTTAAAGTGCCAGAAACAATTAGAGCTTCAGCCAAAGATGCTTAGATAGGGGCTGAAGGAGGCCACACAGGCGTCAGTGACCCAATGGGTCACTGCCACGGGGTAGTCTCCTGAATGGTCTGAGGAACAGATTTTTATACTCTTTCACTGATGAACTATTGACATGAGGATGACGACATTATCAGGTGTACCTACAGGACATGACACATTTTGGTCTTGTCTGGAACATTTTTAAGAACACAGAAGTGTCACCCACGCTATATGGCGTTTCTCAAAAGGTCACAGGATGTTTGACCATGAATCACAATGAAATTGCACATCTATTGACCAGGATTTCCGTCACTTTGGGGAAACTTTTATAAGAAAGAGAAACATTTAGGAACTTGTTGGTTGCATGTCTTAGTTACATTAAGGCTAGCAACAGACACAATAATATGATAGATGACAGACGGCAAGTGGCCTCGATCATCAGGTATTGCGTGATGTCTCTCTTAGCTCGGGAAGTTCCCTGTTCTTGCGGTATTGCTATTCTTGCGGTATCTAAGTGGGTGTAAGAGAAGAGGTGCAGATCGAGGAAGTGGGGGCTTCGGGGGAGCTGAGCCTCACTGAGAAGATTTGTATGAGAGAGACATTTTGGGGCCTTTTCATAGAAAAAGAACAGCTGGGACAGTTTGGTCAATTTAACAGATTCCTTTTATGCTAGCGGGTGGGGGCTTATCAGGGTCTGATGCCTCAAGGGTGGGCAGAATTGGCCTGGGGGTAAAAAACAGACTCTGCGTCACTGGTTGCCGGGTCACAAGCATTGAGTCAGGGTCCGGTCTCAAGCCTGTGATTTCATCCATCGCAGACAACAAGCCGAGAGTCCGGGCTTTGATAGTGCCCTGAAGCGCCATAAGTGCCACCAGCACCGTCAGCAAAGACGGGGCAGGTCGAACCCGCTCCGTTAAACTTATTCTGTCCTCAGGCATGGTGGTCCCCACGGAGAGGCGCCTTCTCCGGGGCAAGGTTAGGCGGAGCAGGAATAAGCTAGGAGGGAACGGCGGTCAGCGAGCAGTGGTACGTGGCGAGGCACCGACCCGGGGGTATCGGCGATGTGAATGCCGGATCCCCGGTCAGGGACCCCCACAACACAGTACCGTGCGTCACTCGTCACCTCACCTGCTATAGGGCACCAGGCAGCTGACGGTAGCAAAACAGTCGAAAAAAAAGTTCGAGTGAACCAGAGACCGGACCCAACCACATTCAGCAGCCCGTTGTTGTTCAACTCGGGCCCGGAAGGGCCAGCACTAGAGATCCCGGCTTCCCAGGTGGGTTAGGCCTCAGTACGGTCTTCGACGTATCTTCGCTCCACGACGGCGGAAAAACTCCGGGATTACACCACTGGAGTGTGGGTCGGATCACCCACACGGATCCGGTTCCGGTGAACAGGATTATCAACAGGATAGTGAAGCATAGGACGGAGGTCAGCGGAGCCGGGAGACTATGGGGCCATCTTGGTTGGTGTCGTAGCTCCTCCTCCCTGTTTTCCCTTTTTTAAGTGACGGCATGCCGAAAAAAATATCCTCAGTGAATGTCTTGACCCAGGGAAGAGAATTAAATATCTGGAAATTGGAGTGGTTTTACTATATATTGTAGAATATCTTCTTGAGAAGCTTGAGATTCGGGAGTATATAGAGTACTATAGAGTACCAAAATAATTAATTTACTCAGTTAAAATTTACTCATTTTTTTAATGAGGGAATTGGTTGAAGAGAGAATAGATTCTATTTTAATACGGTCTTTTTTAATTTTAAGATAGTTATCAAGAACATTTCCTGGCTTATTTCGTCCTCCATAATATTTAACTCTTGATTTGAGACAATATGAATTAGCAATTTACGCTGAATTTTTATTGAACATGAATTTCGCTTGGATTACTCCATCTACACATGCAAATGATTTAGATATATAGTATTTGTCTTCTAATTGTTTTATATGATTCATAATTTGAAGTAATTTTTAAAGGATGATTTTCTTGTCTGGGTCACAAAAGAAATAATGAAATCCCTAAACTCATCTTTAAAATTGTCCCAAACCATCAGGGGATAAATATCTGGTGTTTCATTGAAATGAAATGAAAAAAACATTTATTAAGCACTTAGACCCAGGGGTATCAATGAAAAAGTTAGTTGCAAACTTTTTAAAAGATTGAGTGGAATTAGAATCAAGAAGAGAGAGTTCGGGGGAGGACTTATGCTTGCAAGCAAGATGGCTGCTTAGGCTCCCGGCTCCGCCGACCTCCTTATCTCGCCACAAGATCCTGTACATTATCCTGATTTTACGCCTAGCCTCTGTGTGAATGAACTGTTCCACACTCCGATGGTGAAATGCGGAAACTTTTATTGGCTGGTTTGACCAAGTTGCATCGAGTCGAAGATTGTGGCCTATTCCAGCGGGGAAGCCGGTGCCTCGAGTACTTGCACAGCCGGGCTGCAGTGCAACAATATCGGCCGGGAGACCCAGGCAGGGTCCGGTCAATCGGAGTTGAGGCTTCTTTTATGCCCGAATTTGGCGGCGATCGTTTCCATTGCTCAGCATTGATGGAGAAGTGACTTTGCTTGCTGTTGACTGTGGGTGGGGGTCCCCGTCCCGCAGACCCGGTGTTGGTCCCCATGGGGGTTCAGTGGGTCGGGGTCCCGGCCTGCGCCGTTAAACGGGGTGACCGCAGCTGCAGATAAAGACTGGTCACCCTCCACATCTGCCCGTTCATGATCCTGTTTGTCCCCCCGGCGATGCCAGATTCACCGGGGGAGGTGATTGTGATTGATGTCGGGCGTGAGACTATGGATCGAACGGAGCCTGAGCCATCGCTGAGGTCAATATTGGCATACCGTGATATAGTGGGTCTTAATTTTGTTTAGCGGCCGGCCCCTGCGGTTGTAGGCCCATGCTTGTATTTTTATTGAATGCTACAATAAAGGTTTTCCCCCCCCCCCCCAAAAAAAAGAAGAGAGTATTCTTTAACCGCCGTCTCCGTGTTCCAAGGATATGTGGAATAAGGTCCAAATCCAACGTAACAGATCTATGGTCAGAAAATACTATGGAGCCAATCTCGGATTGTATAGTGTGTTGTGCAAAAGGCTGTGAAACAAAGATATAATCCTGGATTGAGAAAAAATGAACAAGAGAGAAAAATGCATAATTCTGCAGGGTCAGATTACAAACTCTCCAGAAATCAACTAATGCTTTTTATTTTTATGGTAGAAGAAAATGGTGAGTGCATACATATTGGAGAAAATTTGAAGTCAATAAAGGTGCCCAGAACCATGTTACTGTCACCTCTAAAAATGAAATATCCATTAGTGAAAGTCATTAATTTTGATAGAATGTTGAACCAAAAATATCTATCAAGCTTTGTGTGAGATATATATTGTAATACATTTAATAGGAATTGTATTGATGGGGATGGAAGCAACAATCCTTCTTCCATTAGAATCTGAGTCTTGGGAAATTACCTGAATGTCCAAACATTTATTACATAATATTGCTACTCCGTTACATTTGCCAGTGCCTGGAGAGGAGAAAACATGACCAACCTACTGCTCTTTAAGTTTAACGATTTCTGACTTTATTACATGAGCTTCCTGCAATAAAACAATGTCACTTTTTAATTTAGAAAGATAAGTTACTTCCCCATGATGTTTCATAGGAGAACCCAAACTCTTAATGTTCCAAGAAACAATGTTCTAAAACATGTTGATCATAATAAGAATTGTTAACAATTAATAACCTTTTATTTTTCAAAAAAGATTTGAAAAGGCAAGCAATGAATACAGATTATGATAGGGTAGCAGAATAGAAAATTTGAGTATTTATTAGAAACTAAAGAAGGAAGGATAGGTTCAATGGCAGAGAAAAGAAAAAAAAAGAAAAGTGAAGAGCAAGTACAATACATAGAAGAAAGTAATTAACAAAAATAACATACCTATATAACAAACAAATAGATGAGGGTGGTGAAGCCACACAAAGAGGGGATGACGCAGCTGAGACTTTAAACAAATCAACATGTGAGGAAGGATCAGACCACATAAAAGATATCAATAAAATACTCTAGACACATGGAACAGACCTTAAAGAAAAAAGGGAAACATATTACCAACACATAAAATAGTAACATACATTTTAGAGCATGTATTTGATTTATAAACTTAAGAACTCAGGTGAAACTAGAGCTGGTAGTCTCCATTGTTGTTCCTCTGCTACCATAAATTAACTTTTGAAGAAGAGAAGGATCCTCATAAGTAGTATTCTTATTATTATAAATCACCTTGGAATAGAAACGGTGGAAAAGTCCAAATCTGGCATTCAGGGTACAAAGAGCTGGCCTCATAATTGAAATTACCTCCTCCTATCTGCTGTGGATTTAGCAAAGTCTTGCGCAATTTACACATTTGATCCAGACCATGAAATGCGCCCTTTGACTTTAGCTGCTTTGAGGACCTTAACCAGATTAAAATATTTCAGGAAATAGATGATCACTCCTCTAGGCTTCTGTGAAGACGTTACTAAGCAAGAAGAATGATTAAGTCTGTGTACCTTTTCTATATTTAAAGGCGGTGAAGCAGGAAGGTCCAGGACCGTTGGAAGAAATGACTGGAAAAAAAGAAGTGGGATTTAACTCTTCCACTCCCTCAACCAGACCATAGGTGGGTAAATTATTTCTTCTGCTAGTGTTCTCCAAATTGTCCACATGCCTTTGTAAATCTTTCACTTCAGATTGTAATAACTTGACAGATTGTATAGAGTCCTCTAGGATCTCTACCGTTCTTCCCACCTGACAAATTCTGTTCTCTACATGAGACCATATATCATCTAACAGTTGTGACTGCTTGTTGATATCTTCCATGTAGGGCTTAAGCACCCTCATTTCTTCAAGAAGCAGCACCATTGAGATTGCATTAGTATTTTTTTTTATAGAGGAAGAAGGATCCTTTTTGGCTCTTTTGGTTGCAGAGGCATTAGATATTGAAGGTAGTCTTTATGGTATTTTTGTGACAGAGGAGTGTGAAACCCCAGATAAACTAGAAGAATGTGTGGAGAAATCCTGGTAAGTGCTTACATTTTCTTTGATATTTTCAAGTACAGCAAAAAAGTTAGATGTACGAATTCCAGTAGTGCACTTGACAGGGGACGTAGAAAGGGCACGCAATTTAAGATTCCTGGTCTTTTCCATTAGCATAAATTACGAAATTAGGCACAGCAAGGACGCTTCTGAACAGTATCCAAAAAGATAGGAAACTCAGCTATCTGTGTGGTACAATCAGTTGTTTCTAACATCCAACAAATTGTCAAGAATCAGGAAAAAAAAGATTGCGGCACAGTACTGTTGAAAGTATTCCTGTAAATAGTGACCACATATGACCATAATACATATTACTGGTGACAGTGCAGTCCATTCTATATCTTTCCAATGAGGGTCATTAGAGTAGATAAACGAAATTACGCAGCAGGCCATGAACTGATTCTGAATTCAAAAGAAAAACAAAATGGCTGGTGGGATTCTCCATTCAGCGCACCAGCTCTTAGGACATAATAGTCATTAAATACACAAAGTAATGACCTTGCAGACATACTTTTAGGAGCAGCAGGGGTTCCCCAACTAGAGACATCCAAAAGTACAACAAAACGCAGCCATGTGCGTATAGCGGTCCGCCATTTCCCCTGAACCACGCCATGGCCTCACACAGCCATCCAGCTATGGTGTCGTGTCCGGCCCGTCCCCTCGCCCTCCACTAGAGCTCCACCCTCTTGATACACAAGACTTAAAAATCATTGTAAGATTTAAAAGAGCACTGGAAACACATCACTTACATTTGGTGTGCGATCTGCTTTCCATGTGGTTAGTCCAGGCCTAAAGTTCGGCTTGTAAAGCAGCTACAACCTAATTTTCTCAATTTTCTTCAATGGATACATCTCTTCAGAGCTTTAGGTTTGCACTTTTATCCAAGGAGGTGTCTCACTGGAGACAGTCTAGAACACTATGTTCTTGTTCTGGTTCTTTTCATGGCACAGCCACCTTAACATTCAGGCATTATGTATTGATTCCACTTGTGTTCTACCACACCATTTGCTCTGAGATAGCAACAGCAGAGCCAGTTCACTGTATACAAACTCTAAATAAAATGTAAGGTGCTTCGCAAGTGTTTATTATGATCAAATAATAGATCTTTCTCTCTGATTTGCTTTTTATGAATGGCGTAAGCCTAGGCCTTTTGTTTCTAAAAATATACATGTATAATATACACATATAGCGGGCCATTTACAAACCGCATTTTGTAGTACATTTTGTAGTACTGCAAATTTGCAAGTTCTTAAACCCAGGTGTGGAGTTTACACCTCTGGCCATCTTATATGTGCAGAGATCTCTGCCCTGACTGTGGAATTGCCGCACATATAGGTACCCATTTTAGTATTACATGTGCGAGGGACACAGGGGTGGTGGCAGGAAAATGTCAATACTTATGAAAAAAGGGGCAGGGTTAAGGGTGAAGTAAGGGTGTGTTTAGGAAAGGTCTGGGAGGAACAAGGAGGGGTTCACATAGGGACCTCAACCCACCCACAAAAGAGAAAGTCCAGAGTCAACAAGCATTAGAAATGCAATAGGTCTCGCAGCATTAGAGTTAGTGCTTTTAGAATTGTTAATGGTTTTTTTTGTAAATCTTTAGCATGAGGTTGAGGGTGAGTGAGGGTGAGGTGTTGAGGGTGAGTGAGGGTGAGGCTGAGGGGTTGAGGGTGAGTGAGGGTGAGTGAGGGGTTGAGGGTGAGGGGTTGAGGGTGAGTGAGGGTGAGGGGTTGAGGGTGGGTGAGGGGTTGAGGGTGAGTGAGGGTGAGGGGTTGAGGGTGAGTGAGGGTGAGGGTGAGTGAGGGTGAGGGTGAGTGAGGGTGAGTGAGGGTGAGGGTGAGTGAGGGTGGGTGAGGGTGAGTGTGGGTGAGTGTGGGTGAGTGTGGGTGAGTGTGGGTGAGTGTGGGTGAGTGTGGGTGAGGGTGAGGGATTGAGGGTGAGGGGTTGAGGGTGAGTGAGGGTGAGTGAGGGTGAGGGGTTGAGGGTGAATGAGGGTGAGGGAGGGTGAGGGGTTGAGGGTGAGGGGTGGAGGGTGAGTGGGGGTGAGTGAGGGTGAGGGGTTGAGGGTGAGTGAGGGTGAAGGTGAGTGAGGGTGAGTGAGGGTGGGTGAGTGTGAGTGAGGGTGAGTGTGGGTGAGTGTGGGTGAGTGTGGGTGAGTGAGGGTGGGTGAGGGGTTGAGGGTGAGTGAGGGTGAGGGTGAGTGAGGGTGAGGGGTTGAGGGTGAGGGGTTGAGGGTGAGTGGGGGTGAGTGAGGGTGAGGGGTTGAGGGTGAGGGGTTGAGGGTGAGTGATAATGAGGGGTTGAGGGTGGGTGAGGGTGAGTGAGGGTGAGTGAGGGTGAGTGTGAGTGAGGGTGAGTGAGGGTGAGTGAGGGTGAGTGAGGGTGAGAGTGAGTGAAGGTGGGTGAGGGTGAGGGGTTGAGGGTGATTGAGGGTGAGGCGTTGAGGGTGAGTGAGGGTGAGGGGTTGAGGGTGAGTGAAGGTGAGGGTGAGTGAGGGTGAGGGGTTGAGGGTGAGTGAGGGTGAGTGAGGGTGAGGGGTTGAGGGTGAGTGAGGATGAGTGAGAGTGAGGGTGAGTGAGGGGTTGAGGGTGAGGGGTTGAGGGTGAGTGAAAAATTCCACCAAGACCCCAAACCCCCAAGGACGCCACGAGCTGCTTTATGTTTAAAGAGAAAAAAGTGGAAGTATTTCGGGAATCCGAGCTGCTGCTGGCGCATCCTTGGACTGTGTGGTCCGGGGAGGAGGGAAGGGCCAGAGGGACTTGATGGGAGTGGTGGGGGGGAGGGGGAGGGTATAGAGAGGGAGAGGAGGAGAGACAGGACAGGGGCAAGCAGCAGAGACACGGCGACACGGCGGGAGAGGAAAAAAATAGACTTGAAACTTGTTTAAATCAATAACCCCCTTTGCACGATTTCTAGTTTTGCACAACATTCTAAACATCTGTAAGGGCCTGGTCGGACCCGCCCTAAAAAACACATGATCTATGAACACATTTTGGGTGGGACTACACCACCGTAAAGAGTATTAGCTCGGTAATCCTTGCAAGTAAAATACTTAACTTTTTTGTTTAACCTGTGCAGAAAACCAGCTGCTCATCGCGTGATTTTGTGCCCTCTGGGGCAAGAACCGCTTATTATTTGCTGTGCTTTTTTTTTGTTTGCTCAAACTTGCGGATCTTCTGAAGAACATGGTAAGTGTTCCTTGAATGCACATACCTTTTACCAAACGTTTTTAAAGAGCTGCCACACACACAAAAACATGTTTTTATAACAATAATGTAGGTGTGGTCGAGTGGGATCCAGCAATGCACACGCTATCAGGAAGCATATGTCAATACAGCAGTTTTAAAAACACGCCAGAATCTGACCACACAACACTGTAATACAATACCGAACATACATTGAGTTGTCATCCCCGATTCACCGAAAACAGTATTTTGGATACAAGTCCACTGACGTATAACGTCAAACAGAATCAGCAGCAGTATTTGCAGTGAGCTGCGCTCTCTGCCTTGCTATCTCTCATTCTGGGGGGAGATTGCAAAATCTATCAGAGATGATGCAAGTTATTTGTTCAAACGCTGCTATTCTGTGTTCCTTCAGCCATTCAGCGGGGGTGAGGAGGACTGCCGTGCCCCTGTGGCGTTAAGTGCATATTAGCTGCAGCAAACGAACTCGCCAGCAATCTATCTGATCATTAAATACATTTTAAAACTGCCAATGACGCTTATCTTGGTAGAACGAAATCCACAATTCATGGCAGTTTGGTCCAAACCTCTCTCCGGTACTTTTATAACGATGGTCAGTCCTACAAAATAAGAAATGTGTCACATGGTTCCGAAGTAGCATGCTATTCACCGAAAAGCGCTTCACCGCCACGTCAGCGCTATCAAAATAAATACAAATACATGCGGACGAGCAGCAACTTCAACATCTATAATGATCAGGAAGGCCGGCATTTTTAGATGTTGCCTCCTTGACCAAGTATCGACCTTAGAAGGATGAAATGCGTTGGTTTGTTGCGCGAGTCCTGCGGATTAAACACAGATCTCAACGGAAGATGCATTACTCACTCAGCGACATTAACTCCACTGGCATAAAATAAACAAGAAAGGGTGGAGGGGGCAGGGGAGGAGGGGTCCGGGGAGGAGGGAAGGGCCAGAGGGACTTGATGGGAGTGGTGGGGAGGAGGGGGAGGGTATAGAGAGAGAGAGGAGGAGAGACAGGACAGGGGGAAGCAGCAGAGACACGGCGGGTACACCACCGTAAAGAGTATTAGCTCGGTAATCCTTGCAAGTAAAATACTTAACTTTTTTGTTTAACCTGTGCAGAAAACCAGCTGCTCATCGCGTGATTTTGTGCCCTCTGTGGCAAGAACCGCTTATTATTTGCTGTGAATCATGAAATATAATTTCAGGGGCACGTACTTACTCAAGGTAGAATAATTGCCTCCACGGAGAAACGGTATAGACGGAGGGTCAGTAGTGATCAAGAAGAAAACGTCCTAGGAACATAAAAAGGGGTCGAACGTCTAAGACACATACAATAACTTAATGGAGGCGGCATAAACAAAGGCTGCAGAGTTACGGGTGGGCAAGGACTCCAACTTACTTAGAAAACAAGACGGACGGACGGAAGACAGGGGAGGGGGGAGGAGAAATGCGACACGGAGGGAAGGGGAGGGGGCGGAGCGGGGGCGGAGAGGGGAGAGAGAGAGTAGGCAAGGGTAAACAAACACGGACGTGCGAAAACAAGACGGACGGACGGAAGACAGGGGAGGGGGGAGGAGAAATGCGACACGGAGGGAAGGGGAGGGGGCGGAGCGGGGCGGAGAGGGGAGAGAGAGAGTAGGCAAGGGTAAACAAACACGGACGTGCACGCGCCCGTGACTTTTAAGGTCAATGCGCATGCGCATAAGCTTAATGCGCATGCGCATTGACCTTAAAAGTCACGGGCACTGCAAGGAATCGCCACGATTCCTTGCAGTTAGATAAAGAGTGGATGAGCCCCTATAGTCTCGCTTGCTCGATGCGCATGCGCATCGACAGGCGAGACCTAAAAAGGGACCCAAAACATCAGTAAATCGCTGTAGCTCAGAGTTGTGAGTCCAGCAGCACACATGGCCAAACACTGGTATTGCAACTCCATACCATAGAAAATAATGGCGTTAGAGACACAGGTCAATTTATTGTTACATACATTTTAAATGCAAAAAGTGTGATTAAAATATTGTATAATTAAAGTAAAAATATGTACTATTTATAAACTAAATAATATTCTTCTGACTGTTTTAAATAATAGAATTTAATTTAACAGTATTTCCTATGAGGTGTTCTTTTAAGTTCATACCTCAATTATTTTCTATGGGAGGGTCTTGCGCTACCACTGGTTGGCTAACTGTGGAGCTACGTTTACTAATAACTAACAATTGTAGGTTAAGCCCCACCCCCTTTTTCAGGGGGTGGAGATATTTAGGTTACACTTTTTGAGTAACTTTACAGTAGGATTATGTGAATAGCCAAAGAAGTAAAGTTTCTCAAACTTGTATGTGTAAGTTTCACATGCAAATGCACTCACAAGTGTAAATTACCTTTGTAAACAGCCCTGATAGTGTTTTATGCATCAGCCACCTTCAGCAATTGACACCTTTAGCTTATAACCCATCAGCCATTGGCTTGAGACATTGTGGATTACATCTTAAATCTGTTCACAGGAGTATTTTAGTCTCACACTATTTCTATTGGTTGTTTGAGTGTATCTTTCGGCCTCCACTAGAATGCACAAGGGACTATTTTAAACTGGGAAATCCGTCTCACACATTCCATATTTTTTTCTGAAATGTACAGTCAGTCATCCCACATCTAACACATAATGTTCATTTCTCCACCGCATTCTGTTTTGTTTCTGCACGCCTGGCGGTCCTGCTTTAATGAGAAAGCAAAACAAGTGCTGTCTCCCTGTCCTGTCTAAAGAGTAGATATTCCTCTTCAACACAAGGGGCTTATTGCACTGTTTTAGTGCGGTTTCTGTACCAACCGCCCAGATAAAAAGATCAGGAACGCATCATCCATCATACATTAGGTGTTTGCTCCTCATCGGCAGCAAAACTTCTCAGATTGCCTGAACACAAGCGCTTTTGCTTGCTTTGTGTTTATTGCAGCGATAATTGATTTCTAAGATGTTAAAGTAACAAAGTTGATACAATTGTAAAATGTTTGATTACAAATTGCTTCATTAAATGCCCCCCTAGACAAGATTAAAAGTAGGACTACGGACAATTAGGACGCTGTAATCACATAGGGGCTAATTATGACAACTGCCGGTGGCAGTGAAGGCACCTACGCAAAGGCAGTCGAACTGCCCTATTGCAAGTTGGGTGGTCGGACCTCCATGCGACTGTCGCAACCGTCAGATATCAGAGCTCCCTGCAGTAGCATCACCAAGCAAGTTACTGGCCTCATTTACGAGAAGTGGCGCATCGCTGCGTGAAATCTGCGATGCGCCACTTCTCAGTGCGCCCTCCTTGCAAAACCAATGATGCGTCATATTTACAATATGACGCATCATGTCGCAAGGAAGGACAGATACGTTAGCATAACTGACGTATCTGTCAGCGCAAAAAGTGGCGCATTGATGGAGTTGTGTCCGAAGCCTGACGCAACTCCAGCAATGTTCCTTTCACATGGGGCAAGCCCCATGTGAAAGGGCCTGCGTTACCCTTACGCCTGCCATGAGGCAGGCATAAGATTTTGACGCATTGGCGTCCAAGAAGTGTTGCAGCAAAATCTCATAGATTTCGCTGCACCACTCCTACGACCCTTTCTTGCGGGGGTACGCCCACCCTGCATACATTATACCTAGCGCAGGTTTAATGTACCACAGGGGTTTACGAAGGGACGCATCTACCTAGATGCGTCACTTCATAAATATGTCGCTTTTTTTATGCCACTTGTGCTTCACAAAAAGTGACGCACCGGTGGCGCAAAAGTGACGCAGTGACTTATAAATGAGCCCCTACGAGTTTCCTCTCCGCCATGGTTTTCATGGCAGTGAGCACACCATGAACTGTGGTTGTGCCTTAGGGTCATGGGATTCATTCAGGGGGGCAGATGTTGTGCCCCCTGTGTGCATGCACCCCAGCTCCAGGCCGGCATGGACTTTATGAGTCTATGGGCTTGTGCTATCCATGCCGGCCAGGAACTGGGGTGCATGCACAAAGGGGACAGGAACTGCCTTTGACACTCCAATTGCTCTACCATTTTCATAGGCACCGTCGTAGGACTGCCAAAAAACACCACCCGCCGTAGACTACAAAAGTCATAATGTGGCGGGCAGTCTCAGTATGACTATGGTGGTCTTGGATCGGGCCGGCGGCGTGGCATGCCGCTCCAAGACTACCAAAGTCATAATTAAGCTCAGTGCCTCTAATGCTTGTGTTGACATGTTTCTCCCCCATCTTAGTACCATAACGGTCAGAGAGTGAAGACTAGTGAGCCTGGTCACTGTCTATCCCAGTTAACCTATTTTAAAGTGAGAGAATATGTTAGAGCAGTATGGAGAAAAAGAGTAGTATTTCTGCTCACAATGTTAACAGGACAACAGATTGTTCTTTAAAAGCATGAGGGCAATAAAGGCATGTCTGAAATTCTAAAATTCAGTACAAGTTGTGGAGGTGCCACATGTGGCGGTGATCTGGCATTCATCTTGATAAGTTCTCAAATGTCCATAAAAGATGAATCCTTGGTTTCCAGTTATTCCAAAAGAAGTTTATTTAATCACTTCATCGAGATTTCCATTGAATTTTACAGTCAACGATGATATCCGAAATTTGGCAAATCTCATTGTGAAAACAGCCACAGCCACATATGTTTTGCCGAATAACTGCTGGTTTCTCAGGGCTGTAATCAAAATAAAATGAAAAACACAAATATGAGATGCTCAGGTGCAATAATAACAACAATCCAATCATAGTTTGCATTCAAATCGTAAATATTAGCATCCATGTAACTGACAGAAGACACATTCCGGTCAATATTAAATTATGTTCATTCGTAGTTATATGATCAACATGATAGCTATTGATCTCACTTACAGATCGATACATATTCGTAAATCAATGCCAAGAAAAAATAAAATCTAAGAACTTTTCCCATCATAACTTGTCGTTAATAATCAGTGAAGCAGAAAGTGAAAACTAGAGTGATTCATTTCTAATGTGATAATCTCAATTTTCTAAAATCTCATTTTTTGGTAACATGTCACGCATAGTATTAGTAAAATTAAATTAGACCAACGCAAGATCCAATTTGGAGTATTGCTACTTAATCTCATGGAGAGAGAAATCTGATTAGCCTGTTACAAAAAAAGAGCAAATTTTGTGAGATCTTCTCATAAGCCAAATGAAAAACAACATTTCACATTCTATCAATATTAAGATGAATAAAATGTTGTTTCGCATGAGCCGCGTCCTGTCTCTTCGCCCCTACCACTGAGATGCAGCTTGAAGTTAAGCATGCTCAGGGCTTTCCTACAGCTGCACACAAACATTGCCAAAGCCAATAGGTGTTGATTGCAAACCACAATTTTAACCAGACCTTTTGGCTTTGCCAATGTTTGTTTAAATCAGGTCTTCATCGTCCTACTAATCACTTTGTGCAAAGGAGGAAGCATGGCTCGGCACAGAAGGTCCCTCTCTTCAATTGAGAAGAATACAATATTTAAGAAGTTCTCTGGAAAAACAATCTTCTTTCTCTGCTATAGCAATCCAGCGAGCCGTCTACTGTCAAAATACACAGCTACAGCATATATAAAAATAAAATAAATACTAGATAACTAGGATGCTATAAAAAAAATAGAGGGGGTGGGGGGGGTTAACCCTTTTAACTTCTCAAAGATCTTTCTGTTCCACCAAAGCTCTTGATCTAACCAGAGGCACAGACACTCTTACCACTCACAGTAGGTGCCAATGATACAGGCCAGTTGGAAGGAAATAGCTGTAACCCATGGCTATCTCCTGCACAAAGACTGGAGGCGACAGCCTGCTCGGGTCGCATTGAAGTACAACTTTTTTTTACCATATGTCACTCTAAATCAGTGGTCTTCAAACTTTTTAACCTGTTCGATGCTGATGACGGAACCGCTCCGTCATCAGCTGCAGTTGGGCTGTGCTGATGACGGAGCGGTTCCGTCATGGCCCGGCCGCCTGCGCGGTGCTGATTTCGCGCCTGCGCGGTGCGTTCTATTGAGCAGGCGGAGCCATGACAGAACCGCTCCGTCAAGAGCACAGCCCAACCGCGGCTTGTGACGGAGCGGTTCTGTCACCAGCATGCGGCTGCCGCGCGGCCGCCCTACCCTCTTAGTTCCGCCGCAGCAGCGATGTGGTTAATCAGCCGCGGCCCATGAAGGTAAGAGCGGTGGGGCGGGGTGGGGGGGTTTCGACAGACAACTAGGAGGACAATTAATTATTTATTTAATTTCCCTTCATCGTCTGCTATTGAACTCCCTCCACATCTATCCCCACCTCCCCACCGCTCTTATCTGCACAGGCCGCTGCTGTTTTTAATACCCATCAAGTAATCAGGGGAGAAAGGATCACTTGTCCTGTTTTTACCAGGGTCTGGAGTGCTTACGTCTAAAAACCCTCATTCACGTATTACTCGTAGTAGTGATATATTTTGGTTGTACGCTTTTGTTTCGTACGTGAAAAGCATCATCATTGGGTCTTTTATGTGCTTTCCTCCACCAGGTGGGAGACCAACTGGTTATTCGCAGTAGTGATCAGGGATGGTGATCAGGAGTAGTGAGTTTAAGAGTGGAGTGAGCTTAAAATTACCTCCTTGCCCGTGGTTTACATTTATTTATTATGAGGTGAGGCTAGATTACAAAGAATTGTGGTGCGTGAATAAATCTATAGCACCTGTGTTAGGAAATTTGTGGTCGATCGGTCGACATGTTTCAGCCCTACGGTTGCCCAGTCGGGTCGGAGGGCTTTCTTCAGGACCGGATTGAGAGGTCACTATTGTGTGTCCTGCGAAGGTAAGTAGTTGCAATTATCCTTTCTTCTTAGGGCGTCAAGAAGTGCGCTGAAGTGGTATGGGTCAGTTGTACCTATAACTCTTAATTAAGGGCTCGGTAGCTCCCTCGGAGGGCGTGCGGAGCGAGGGTATTACTACAGTGAGAGGTCTTGCTTGCTGCTCATGTCATCTCCGTCTGTCAGTTCTCACTGTAGAGGTGTGCGACGGCGAATACTGACACCTAAGTTAGCAACAGTGCTTATACTATTTGTGTTTGTCTTGTTCAGTTTGCTCAATTGGAGTCCAGACTAGTTCTTAGGCGGTCCGTAGTTGTCTCAGTCTGGGGAACACAAGAGGTTCCATCAGCACAGGTGTCGGTGTAAACATGTGCCTTACCAACTGTTGTGGGTTTGCTCACATGGACTCAGATGGCACCACAAAACCAACAGGTAATGCCTGTAGAGTTTACACTCCCTGGTACAGGGCACCTTCACAGTTTCTGCCAGATCTTTTCAGGTGCACCTCCAAGAAAGATGTAAACAAGTAAATGCTCTTGTGAGTCAGCGCAGTATATGATACAACACAATGTGTGTGTTAGGATGGCCAGGGGAAATGTGTGCCTGTACTGAAACACATTTCAAGAGAACATTCACCCAATACAAAATAGTATCTAAGGCTCTGGAGGAAGTAACATACATGTAGAATGATAAGATATTACGCCCTCCACATTATATATTTATTTTCAAACTGCCTAGCCTCAAATGACTTTACTTCTCTGGCCAAACAAGAGAACTGAACGAGGAGAAAATAAAACGATGCAACATTACTCATGTTACATGGCTTTTATATGGCACCTGTTCACCAATAGCTTGGTCTTAGTAGGCTGACCAGCAGCGGTCTCACCAGGTTGTTAGGTGATGTCTTAGGACCAGGTCCTTGGAGTGTGTGTGACAATAGGATGTTCCCCTTTGCAAAACGTGCATTATCCCTGAAAAAGGACAAGATAGGGTACCTGAAATACAGAAGGACCTTAGCACGTCAGGTGAGAGCTTTATGCCTCATTAAAATTGCATGGAATGTATGCTGAAATCAACAGCAACATATATACTAAGCACGGAGGAATGCCCCAGACCCAATTGGGCTCTTTGTGAGGGCAAAAACATGTCGCATAAATCAGGGGTGATCGAGAGATTAACGCGTAATCAATACAGTGTATTAATCTTTTAATGAACCCATGGTACCCTACTAACACAAGTAGTTCTGAAAGAGTACACGTTGAGGTTATTTTAAACACTTCTTTATTACTTTTTAACTTTTCCCGGCTTTGTCCAGATAGATACTTCATATTGAACTCCCATCCAGGGTTGAGTACGCCCTGATGGTAGTACCTTTTCAGGGTGTGGCTAGGCACCGATGATGAAGCATACCACTATCTTGTGGGTGAGGCGACTAATCCAGTAGGATCTCCAACTGTTCCCTTGTCTCTTTACTCTAGTTTTCTGCCCAATATCCATAGTATCCTGTACCTAGGTGGGTTGTCTCTCTCTCTCCACGAGTGATGTTAGTCGATTCTTAGACAATGTAAGTGTAGTAAAGCCAAATTGAGTAAATGGGCTGGGAGTTTGCTATTATGATCTACACAGCTTTAATGAATGCTAAGAAGTGTGGTATTGGCATAATAAACCCACACTGATGACAGTGCTGGATTTATTACAAAATGCACTCAGAGGGCATCTTCGAGATACCCCCTGAAAAATGACCAACTCCCTAGTGTACAACTGATTGGTCTGCACCAGCCTGCCACACACAGGCATGTTTCTGACTACTGAGGTAGGAGCCCTTGTGCTCTTGTCGGTCAGGAACAAACAGGGCCAGACGGGCTACGGGCGTTTTGGCATGCTGCCGAGCTGGGGGTTGATTTCGTAGATGGGGCCCTGCGTGTGCTGAACAAAATTTATTTTGCTTTGTTTATTTCGAAGCACACGCAGGTCTTCATCATTGAAATTAGCCCCACCGCAGTGACATCAGCCCCCAGCTCGGCAGCATGCCAAAACGCCGGGTAGCCAGTCCGGCCCTGGGAACAAAGCCTGCTTAGGGTGGAGGTGCTTCTCACCTACCCCCAAGCTGGAAAAGCATTCAGGGCCAGAGCCTCTTCAGCTGGTGGAGATTCCAGCCCTTCTGACCAAGCCCCACTTTTGGCGGCAAGGTCTGCGAGAAAATTAGTAAGCTGGAAAGGTGTGTCACCTCTCTGCCAGGACCACCATTTAGGTGTCCCAGACTGAGATGAAGACCTGCTCTGGTAAGGGAGTTTTGACGTCCAAAGGCACCCCAGCATCCTCAGCTTCCCAACTTTGGTGAGCCCAGCGACAGTGTCCAGTCATCCACAAACACCTCTCCTCACCTGAGTAACTGTTGTTCACCTTCGTCCAGACTTCTGGTCTGAGACAACAGCCTCTTTGTGCAACTGTGATTCCCCCTTCACTTCCATTTGGCTCCAAATTCTGATTTGCACTCTGCACTCAGCCGTCCCTGTGCCACTGGTGGTGTATGGTTGCTTCTACCTTGTGGCCTGTGCTTGCCTAAACCCCCCAGTCCCTGTGCCCAAAAACCGCAGGAACCTACCGGCAGCGCCTGTGGGTGCCCCCAGTTCCCATTGATTGACATTGGGATCAGTGACCTCTGCACCCGGCCTCCACAGTCTGCTGGAAGTGCAGTACCTAGCTTGATCTGACCCTTGACTAGAGTTGGTCCAAACCCTCAAAGACTGGATGTGTAAGTTGAGTACTTACTTGTAAATGTACATAACTGTTTTCCTCCCATAGGATTGAATTGCATTACATAATATTGCACTAAGGGCCCAATTACAATGTGTATCAGTAAGCCTTTGACCGCTCGTCGAAGGCTTACTAACCGATATCGTTGGTTTACATTCCAATCACCAAATTATAAAGTCGGGGGTTGGAATCTAAACCGACTGGCTTTCGACAGGGGGCAGTCGGATGCCTCACATAATCACTAATGGACAGCATTTCCCTTGTTGGGATTATGATGTCGGTTTCCGATAGGCTTCCATGGTGGGTTTTCTGAGATGGAAAGCCTGTCGGAAAGTGACTCTTGGGGCCCCTTTCAGGGCTCCTTCCCTCCACGGCCCATGGTTGTGGGCCTCTAGGGCACCTATGAAGCCCCCTGTAAATCCCGGCACCGTGTGGCAGGCACCTGATGGTGCCAGCCACTCTGTGCAGGGATTTACAGAAACACCCATTTCTCGATGAGAGCGTGTGCTGTGGCCATTTTTCAACTGCTGCACAAGTTCTCATAGGAAAATGGGAGTTTTCGTCCACACCATGTGGGTAGCTTCATAATTGTAGGTTTGGGAATGCCGACCAGAGGTTGGTCAGTACCGCAACTTCATAGATGTCAGTCGGAGGCAACTCCGATTGACATCATAATGAGTCCCTTTTGTCTATCTTTTATAATTGCTAATTAACCGCTACTGTTGATAAACACAGTAAGTATTTTAAGTATCACTGTAAAGTATCATTGCCTTTGCAAACATATTCCTACTGCACTTGAAAATTTTACTAATTTGAAACTAATACCTGCAACTGAGTTCTCTTTGGTTCTAAAATAAAACTAAAAAAGTAATATTTTGCACAAACAATTAGTCATGGATTCAGTCTTAGAATGTGTGCCTCCTTTTTTGACTGTGTGTGTGTAAAACAAATGCTTAACACTACCGTCTGATAAGCCTAACTGCTCAACCACACTGGCAAAAGAGAGTGATGTTTTATCTACTTTAGCCTCTGTAAAGCCTCTGGGGATCCACTCTACACAGTGCACACTATACCTTACTGTGGTATAGTATATACAGAGCCAGCTACCCACAGGCCCTCCTGCAAAATACATGGAGTGGGACCCCACGCTCCAGACACAGTCAGGAGCTCTCAGGCCAGCCCATTCACTGTGTTAGGGGGGCCTACTGGAGCTCGAGGGGTTCCCACACTGCAGGGGCTGCGGGAGCTATTGTCACGCCACTGCAATGAGTTACTGTTTTGTCTCCTTGCATGGTCATCACCATTCTCAACCGTCTGCATTGTACCTAGTTTTGACTGCCTTTAGACTTTCGTGGTGCCTGCCCGGTTCTGCTTTTGGTGCATTTTTCTGCACCTAGCTTTCGTGGCCTTCTGTGCTTTTCTGTTCCTGGTTGTCACTACCTTTAGCGTTATCGTACTGTATGGAAGCAGGCTCGGTGTTGTTGTGGCGCAGTACCACTTCTTTCGATCTTACCACCAGCAGGTTCCAGGATGACGGTGACAGAAATTTCTGTAGGGCCTTTGCCTTCTTCAAAAGCCTTGCACTGGCTGGAGTGTCACTGTGACTCCAAATACGCCGATCGCTGACTGCTTCACTTCGACTGCAACACAGAGGGAACGCACACGTATTTTGCTGGATGCCTGCAAACTCTCAGAGAGAGACTCTCATTACTTTGGGTTGCAGATTCCTTAACTCGTCATCAGTTGTAGCGTAGGGTAGCATGCAATTGACTACGCTACACACGGAGCTCTGTATTGCACATCTTTATTCTTTGGAGTGCAACTGTTAATTAACTATATGCACTGCGTCATTTTTATTTATTTATTTATTTATTTATTTATGCGATTTTATATAGCGCGAACTTTACCCGAAGGTGTCAGAGCGCTTTACATAGGACCCAGTTTCAAACATAAGGACTGACGGTACAAAAAGAATTAGCAAATTTTTGACTTACATAAGAACCAGTTGAAAACATACAGACTTAGGATTACATGCGTTATAAAAAGGTACAAACAGAAAAAAATTGCAAATGTACAAGAAATAAAGTCACACAAGGAGGAGATACAAATCGATAAACTCTAGGCATATACTAGTGAAATCTCTATCTACTTAGGGAGGGGATACACATGGATATACTCTAAGAGTCACATAGGAATGGTAGCGAGCAGAGCAGACTGCTGCATAAACTAGTGATTAGAGTTATCTCTATCTACATAGGGAAAGGGTAAGACTGGATATACTCTAAGAGTCACATAGGAATGGAAGAGAGCACAACGGTCTACTGCACATACTAGTGATTAGAGTTATCTCTAAAACTTAGTCATGTGCAGAGGACGGCTCCCGGCCGTCCTTGACCATGGCAGGGGAAAACCCTCTGGTGCAGGCACCAGAGGGATTTCCTTTTCATCTCCGACAGCCTAGGGAGCTGGGGAAGGGCTTCCCCAGCACCCGAGGCTGTCTGTATTGTTTTTGTGCAATGAAGATCAGAGCACACATCGCGCTGCCTTCATTGCACTGAAACCAAAACTGAAATGAGCCTCAATGAGCTTTGATTCTCATTTCAGTTTCACTTTCTATGTGCTCAGGGGGCTATCTCAGCCCCCCGAGCACGTAGAAAGACGCAGGCTAGTGGATCCCTGCTTATGGATCCACCCACTAGGCACCAGGGAGGGGGGAGAGGTCCTTGGGCAAGGGCCTTTGCTCCTCCCATAAAGTGTGGGCTAAATTCAGTCTTTCTGCCCCCCCAGAGGGGGGCAGAGTGCCCACAAGAACCAGGGATTTTTTACCATAAAATTAGGGGTGGGGGCTGCCCGGTAAGGGGGGGCAGAAACCCCACTAGACGCCAGGTTTTTTTATGTGTAATTTTGGGGTGGGGGCTGCCCTGGGTGGAGGCTGCCCAAGATGGGCATGCCAATGCCCCACTCCTCCCCCCACAAAAGTCCAGTCTTATGCCCCCCTGGGGGGCAGATGGGGCAGTAGCCTCCAATCTACCCACCTGGGGGGCAGAAAAGCCACTAGAAACCAGGGATGTATGTGATTATGTAAATTAGGGGTGGGGGCTGCCTAATATGGGCACACTAAAGCCCCCCACCCCCTGCACAATAACAATCATTCAGACCCCCCTGGGTGCAGATGGGGGCGGTAGCCCTAATCTGCCCCCGGGGGGGCAGAAAGCCCACTAGGCACCAGGTTATTTTTTTACGGTGAATTTAGGGGTGGGGGGTGCCCAAGATGGACTTGCCAATGCCCCACCTCTCCCACCACAAAATTCCAGTCTCTCTGCCCCCCCTGGGGGGCAGATGGGGGCATAAGCCCCCAATCTGCTGTGGGGGCAGAAAGCACCCTAGACACCAGGGATTCTTTTTTTTATAGGCCCGGGGTGGGGGTTGCCCAAATGGGTATGCCATTGCCCCCACTCCCAAAAAAAGATTCTACAGCCTTTCTGCCCACCCAGGAGGCAGATGGGGGCAGAAAGTCAACTAGGCACCAGTGATTATGCTGGCTTTCCTATTAGTAGGGGTGGGCTTCCCCAAAAGAATAGCCACTATCTTTTTGCCCTCGTGGGGGCAGAAAGCACCCTAGACACCAGGGATTCTTTTTCTCATAGGCCCGGGGTGGGAGCTGCCCAGAATGGGCATGCAAATGCCCCACCCTACCCCCCAAAGAAAACTAAAGACTTGCTGCCCCTCCAAGTGGAATATGGGTAATAGCCCCGGATCTGCCCCCAGAGGGGGGGAGCAGAAAGCCCACTTAGCGCCAGGGATGTTTTATCTATATATACAGGTAGGGGTGGGGGCTGCCAAGAATGGGCATGCAAAGACCCCCAGCCCCCAAAAAATGATATAGTCTTTCTTCCCCCTGAAAGGCAGATGGGGCAATAGCCCCTTATTTGTTCCCCCCGGGGGGCCACCAGGGATTTGTTTTAAATGACCGGTGTGGAGGTTGCCCAAAAGGGCATGCCAATGCCCCCACCGCCCAAAAAAGATTCCACAGTCTTTCTGCCTGCCCTGGAGGCAAATGGGGGCAGACCCCCTGATCTGCCCCCCATGGGTGCATGAAGTCAACTAGGCACCAGCGATTATGCTGGCTTTCCTATTAGTAGGGGTGGGGGCTCCCAGAATGGGCATCCCAATGCCCCCAAAGGAATAGCCACTGTCTTTCTGCCCCCCCTTGGGGGCATATCGGGGCAATAGCCCCAGATTTACCCCCTCCCCATGGCGGCAGAAAGCCCACTAGGCACTGACTTTTTTTCAGGATGTGCCGACCTGTGGATTTTGAGTCCTAGCGAAGCCAGCACCTAGAGAAATATAGCAAACCAACACATTTTGAAATCTAGACACCCAGAGGAATCCAGGATGGGGTGACTTGTCTGGCTCTCACCAGGTTCTGTTACCCAGAAACCCTTGCAAACCTCAAAATGTGTTAAAAAAAACACACCATGTTTTCCTAACATTTCTGTGTAAGAAAGTTCTGGAATCTGCGTAGATCCACAAAATTCCACCGACCCCGCATTCCTAAAAGTATTATGAGAAAAATAGTCTGGGTAGGCCTAGTGCCGCAACAGGAAACAGCTCAAAACGCAAGGTGGGCACAACACATTTTCACAGTGAAAACGAACCCTCTTTTTGCAAAGTGCCTAGCTGTAAACTTTGAACCCTAGCTCTGCCAAAACCAATGTAAATCTAGAAAACCTATACATTTTTGAAAACTAGACTCCCAGGGGAATCCAGGATGGGGTGACTTGTCTGGCTCTCACCAGGTTCTGTTACCCAGAGAATCCCCTGCAAACCTGAAAATCTGTAAAAAAAATATACATTTTCCTCACATTTCTGTGGTGGAAAGTTCTGGAATCTGCCTGGATCCACAAAATTCCACCCACCCCGCATTCTCCAAAGTTTTCCAAGACAAATGGTACCTCACTTGTGTGGGTAGGCCTAGTTCCCGCAACACGAAATGGCCCAAAGCGCAACGTGGACACACCACGTTTTCACAGTGAAAACTGATCCTTTTTTTGCAAACTTCCTTGCTGTAGATTTCGAACCCTAGCTCTGCCGGCACTTAGGGAAACCTAGCATACCTATACATTTTTAAGAACTAGACACCTAGGGGAATCCAGGATGGGTGACTTGTCTAGCTCTCACCAGGTTTTGTTACACAGAATCCCTTGCAAACGTCACAAATTGTCAAACAAAACACCTTTCTGTGGTGAAAAGTTCTGGAATCTGTGTGGATCCATAAAATTCCACCCACCACGCATTCCCCAAAGTCTTTTGAGAAAAATGATACCTCACTTATGTGGGTTGGCTTGGTGCCCATGGCAGGAAACGGCCCAAAACGCAAAGTAGACACACCACATGTTACAGTGAAAATTGACCCTTTTTTTGCAAAGTGCCTAGCTGAAGATTTTGAACCCTAGCTCTGCCGGCACCTAGAGAAACCTAGCAAACTTATACATTTTTGAAAACTAGACACCCAGGAGAATCCAGGATGGGGTGACTTGTCTGGCTCTCACCATGTTCTGTTACCCAGAATCCCTTGCAAACGCAAAATTTGTTTAAAAAAACACATTTTCCTCACACTTCTGTGGTGGAAAGTTCTGGAATCTGTGTGGATCCACAAAATTTAACCCGCCCCGCATTCCCTAAAGTCTTCGGAGAAAAGTGATACCTCACTTGTGAAGGTGGGTCAAGTGCCCGTGACAGGCAAGAGACCAAAACCTATTGAAGCGACATCAAAGTTACCTATCACATAACAACCTGGTTTCGAAAGGGGGGTCCCATGAGTTTTTGGCCCCGGGGTCAGCAGCCATCTAGGGAAACCTGCCAAACCCACACATTTCTGAAAACTAGACACCCGAGGGAGTCCACCAAGGTATGGCTTGCATGGGTTCGCCAAAATTTCCCTACCCAGATCCCATGCAAACCTCAAATTCTGATGAAAAAAATCCCTTTTTTCTCAAATTTCTGTGTGGGAAAGTTCTGGAATCTGCGTGGATCTACAAATTTCCTACCACCCAGTGTTCCCCCAGGTCTCCAGATAAAAATAGTACATCACATGTGTGAGTGGGTCAAGTACCCGCTACAGGCAAGGGCCTAAAACCTATTGAGGCGGCATCAAAATTACCTATCACAAAACAGCCTGGTTTTCCCATGAGTTTTTGGCCCCGGGATTGGCGGCCATCTAAGGAAACCCACAGAACCCACACATTTTTGAAAACTAGACACCCGAGGGAATCCAGTAAGGTATGGCTTGCGTGGGTCCCCCAACATTTCTCTACCCTGAATCCCCTGCAAATCTCCAATTTTGTTGAAAATATACATTTATTTTCTCATTTCTGTGTGAGAAAGTTGTAGGATCACAAGACTGACACAAATTTCCTACTACCCAGCGTTGCTCCAAGTCTCCCGATAAAAATTGTACCTCACATGTGTGGGTAGGCATAGTGGCTGGAACAGGAAATGGCCCAAATCATACTGCTGAGATTTCAAATTACCTATAACAAAACTACCTGGTTTTGGGGGGCCTGGGTTTTCTGGCCCCGGCCTCGCTGCCATCTAGGGAAACCTACCACACCCACACATTTCTGCAAACTAGACACCCTGGGGAGTCCAGTAAGGTATGGTTTGCGTGGATCCCTCAACGTTTCCCTACCCACAATCCCCTGCAAATCTTCAATTTAGCTGAAAAACACATTTCCCACATATCTTTGTATGGAATCACCGTGCTGGCACAAATGTCCTACCCCACAGCATTCTCCTTAGTGTCCTGAGTAAAATGATACCTCATTTGTGTGGGTGTCCAATGCAGAATTGGCTAAAAACGTAATTTTAAGAAACTGTAGCGCTTAGAATTGTCGGTGCTATACCCTAAATCTCTTTATTTTGGGCTCTTCCCAGTCACAGGCCTTTGCCCCACCCTCACCCAAGTGAGGTATAATTGAGAGGAATGCTGTGGGATAGGACATTTATGCGGGCATGGTGATTCTACCCAAAAATATGTGGAAAATGTGTTTATTTCAGCTAAATTTGACGTTTGCAGAGCATTCTGGGTAGGAGAACATTGTGGGATCCATGCAAGCTATACCTCGGTGGACTCACCCGGGTGTCTAGTTATCAGAAATGTTTTGGTTTGGTAGTTTCCCAAGATGGCCGCCGAGCCCGGGGCCAAACACCCAGGTGACCCCCCTGGCAAAACCAGGTTGTTTTGTGATAGGTCGTTTTGATGTATCCTCAATACGTTTTGGGGCCTTGCCTGTTGCGGGTATTTGACCCACCCACGCGAGTGAGGTACCATTTTTATCGGGAAACCAAGGGGAACGCTAGGTGGTAGGAAATGTGTGGATCCATGCAGATTCCAGAACTTTCCCATACAGAAATTTGAGAAAAAAGTGTTTTTTCGGCTAAATTTGAGGTTTGCAGGGGATTCTGGGTAGGGAAATGTTAGGGGACCCATGCAAGCCATACCTTGGTGGATTCCCCTGGGTGTCTAGTTTTCAGAAACGTGTGAGTTTAGTAGTTTTCCCTTGATGGTCGCTGACTCCAGGGCCAAAAACTCATGGGACCCCCCTTGCAAAGCCAGGTTGTTTTGTGATAAGTAATTTTGATGTCGCCTGAATATGTTTTGGGCCCTTGCCTGTGACGGTACTTAACCCACCCACACAAGTGAGGTACCTTTTTTCTCAGAAGACTTTGGGTAATGTGGGGTGGCTGGAATTTTGTTGATCCACACAGATTCCAGAACTTACCCCCACAGAAATTAGAGGAAAATGTTTTTTTTTTTAACATTTTCGGGTTTGCAAGGGATTTTGGGTCAGACAAGTCACTCAATCCTGGATACCCTTGAATGTAATGTTTTTAAAAATGAATAAGTTTGCTAGGAGTCTCTAGGAGCCGGCAGAGCTAGGGTTCAAAATCTACAGCAAGGTACTTTGCAAAAAAAGGTCAGTTTTCACTGTGAAAATGTGGTGTGTCCACATTGCGTTTTGGGCCATTTCCTGTCGCCAGCACTAAACCTACCCATACAAGTGAGGTACCATTTTTCTCAGAAGACTCTTGGTAATGCGGGGTAGGTGGAATTTTGTGGATCCACACAGATTTGAAAACTTTCCACCACAGAAGTGTGAGGACAATGTGGTTTTTGGACACATTTTGAGGTTTGCAAGGGTTTCTGGGTAGCAGAACTAATGAGAGCCAGACAATCCACCCCATCCTAGATTCCCCTGGGTGTCTAATTTTAAAAAATGTATAAGTTTACTAGGTTTCCCTAGGTGCCGGCACAGCTAGGGTTCAAAATCTACAGCTAGGTACTTTGCAAAAAGAGGGTCCGTTTTCACTGTGAAAATGTGGTGTGTCCACATTGCATTTTGGGTTGTTTCCTGTCACCAGCACTAGACCTATCCGAACAAGTGAGGTACCATTTTTCTAGTAAGACTTTGGGGAATGAGGGTGGGTGGAATTTTGTGGATCTACGCAGATTCCAGAACTTTCTGCCACAGAAATGTGAGGAAAATTTGTTTTTTTTAAAATATTTTGAGGTTTGCATGGGATTCTGGGTAACAGAACCTGGTGAAAGCCAGACAAGTCACCCCATCCTGGATTCCCATGGGTGTATCGTTTTCAAGAATGTATAGGTTTGCTAGGTTTTCGTAGGTGCCGGCAGAGCTAGGGTACAAAATCTGCAGCTAGCTATTTCGCAAAAAGAGGGGTTGTTTTCAATGTGAAAATGCGGTTTGTCCATATTGCGTTTTGGGCCGTTTCCTGTCACTGGCACTAGGCCGAATCACACAAGTGAGGTACCATTCTTCTTGTAACACTTTGGGAAATGCGGGGTGGGTGGAATTTTGTGGATCCACGCATATTCCAGAACTTTCCACCACAGAAATATGAGGAAAATTGTTTTTTTAACATATTTTGGGGTTTGCAAGGGATTCTGGGTAACAAAACCTATTGAGAGTCAGACAAGTCACTCTCCTAGATTCTCCTCTGCGTCTAGTATTCAGAAATGTATAGATTTTCTAGGTTTCTCTAGGTGCCGGCAGAGCTAGGGTTCAAAATCTACAGCTAGTTACTTTGCAAGAAAAAGGTCCGTTTTCACTCTGAAAATGTGGTTTGTCCACATTGCGTTTTGGGCCATGTCTTGTCGCAGCTCTAGACCTACCCATACAAGTGAGGTGCCATTTTTCTCAAAAGACTTTGGGAAATGCGGGGTGTATAAAATTTTGAGGATCCACGCAGATTCCAGAACTTTTCTCCACCGAAATGTACGGATAATGTGTTTTTTTAATACAAATTTTGAGGTTTGCAGATGGATTCTGGGTAACAGAACCTAGTGATAACCAGACAAGTCACCCCACCCTGGATCTCCTTGGATGTCTAGTTTTCAAGAATGAATAAGTTTTCTAGGTGTCCCTAGGAGCCGGCAGAGCTAGGGTTCCAAATCTACAGCAAGGTAATTTGCAAAAAAAGGGTCAGTTTTCACTGTGAAAATGTGGTGTGTCCACATTGCTTTTTGGGCCATTTCCTGTCGCCAGCACTAAACCTACCCAAACAAGTGAGGTACCTTTTTTCTCAGAAGACTCTTGGGAATGCAGGTGGGTCAAATTTTGTGGATCCACACAGATTCCAGAACTTTCCACCACAGAAATGTGAAGAAAATGTGGTTTTTGGACAAATTTGGGGGTTTGCAAGGGTTTCTGGGTAACAGAACTGATGAGAGCCAGACAAGTCACCCCATCCTGAATTTCCCTGGGTGTCTATTTTTCAAAAATGTACAGCTTTAATAGGTTTCCCTAGGTGCCGGCACAGCTAGGATTCAAAATCTACAGTTAGGCACTTTGCAAACAAGCATTTGCAATGCAATAGGTCTCGCATTATTAAAGTTTGAGCTAGTGGCATTGCTAAATAATGCAACACCAATAGCTCAAACTTTAATAATGCGAGACCTATTGCATTGCAAATGCTTGTTTGTTATAGATGGAGAAAAAAGTGTGGTCTATTAAACTATTTGCTAGAGAGATTTTTTAAAGTGCACATCCAGGAATGAAATAGTAATAATATGAAAGTTTCTCTCAAACATGATGAGCACGGAAAAAGAAGGCACTGTGACGAAAGGTGGCTGCCCAGGGTCACACTGATTAGTCAAGCTGAGAAGCCGGGATTAAAACCACGTTTTCTGATTGCACAATATGCACTCGAGCCACTGGATGGGTATCAGATTCTTTCCTCCTTCTGCCTGATGAATATTTAATTAGTGACCCAGGAGGCAAGTCAATTGGTTTATGCCTCCTATGGAAAGCCTTTATTGCTAAAACAGATAAAGCAACATTATGTTCAATTAAACCATGTACAAGAGTGGTGTTCGTACAGTGCACATCCTGAAGTGAATTATTTCCAGGTGGTCTCAAATGTGATGATTACAGAAAACAAGCCAAGTGAATGCGTGTATGATCTATGTGCTACACTATGTTATACATTGCTTTCTATCTGGATTTCACGTGTGCTAGTGTATGAATGACTTGCAGATGCATATTACGTATGCAGGTGTAGGATTCAGCATGAGGTGCAGTGAGTGTGTGTCCCAGTTGCTATGGATGGTGTTTCAGATGTGTCAGTAAGAGGGTTCAAGAGAACAATGGGGCTCTTGTTGTCTTGATTTCAGAACACTACTTTCTTAGATATCGAATTTGGATGTTACTCAAATGTGTATGTATTTATTTTGTTAACAAATACCATATTAGTGCTACTCCGGGAAATTTTGCGGTCATTTACATCTTAACACATGGATACATTTTCAAAAGTAATGGGGAGAGATGCATATAATGTGCCTATCCTTTTACAAGCAGTGAAGTCTGAGGAATGCGCACAGGCCTTCTTTATTGCCGCCATCACTCTTATCAGCCTGGTCAGTGCCCAAATGCATTAGCCAGACGTTTAGGCTCATGTTTCAGGGAAGTTCTTGCAGCTGAAAATAGGGAAAAATTCTAACTTTTAATGGAAATGGCTCTCGTGAAACATCCATGGAAAGGGCTACATCAATAAAGCCTGGTAGAGAGCTGTATCTAGTGATCAGACTGGGCTTGCATTTATTTTATTGTGAATCTAAAAAGCAAATACGTTTACATGTCGAACATATTGTTGAGAACCCAGTTGTTGTATAGCATACATATTCCAAAAAGCAAATTCCAGCCCACAGAGGCAATGGTGGTTGCTTTGAGGGCATTTACTGTGCAGACCAATGAACAAGCGCTGGAAAGTAACAAAGACCAGATTTACAGGCGTGTTTTATTTTGCGTTCACACTGCCTATGGAGTGTTTTTTTTTTTTTTTACACACTTGCTGTCAAGCCGTATTCCGGAGCAGGAGCAAAGTGCACGCACTTTCTGTGAAAAAGCGGCGCCCCATTTAAACCAGCTGCTCTGTGCTGTGGACTAAGATAAGAGTTAGATGTGCTGAGGAGGAAGTGCATTGAGGGCATGGTAAAGAGGGTGTTTCCAAGCGGCCAGAGAGACCGGGACTGGCCAGAAACAAACCTGTTCCTGTAATTTCAGGTGAGGCCGGTGCTGCCTCAATTTATTTATTTATTTATTTTGAAAGTTTTATATAGCGCGAACAAGATCTTTGCAGATATCAGAGCGCTTTACAAGGGCACGGGGGTGATAGTCAAGGTACAGGTGCATAGTTACATAGTTGAGGTAGATAGGTACAAGGTGCAAGTGCGAAGTTTTCTGGGGCTTGCAGGGGGAGGGGGAGGAGTTGGCCACTTCACGGGGATTGTGCCATCTACTGCCCAAAAATAAAAATAAAATTCAAATCTCGTAATTAACGCAAACCCGCTCAGTCTGCTCAACCCAGGGGTAAATTAGTAATGTAAGTGTCGGAGCACAGGCTGCGGGAGGGGGAGGAGGCTTCGGTCTGCGAGGGAGCCCGGTGCACACTTGCAAGCACGGTCAGTGACTCACTCTGCAGCTGGTTTCAGGTAACAAAAAGCAAATTCCAGCCCACAGAGACGGCGGTGCAAGCGAAAAACAGACAGCTCGTTCTTACTTACTGCTCCAAATGTCCTTTCTTAACACATATGTCATGAAAAAACATGTGCCAAAGATCACATATGTCTGGCCTGAGCTGAGACTTAACCTCACTCCTCCGTGTCAAACCTAGTCCCTTGGACTCTGCGCCCACTCAGTCTTGGTACTCCCCCTCAAAAACAAGTAAACGGCAATCTCGGAGTGGGGGTGGGGAGAAACAAATAAAAAAAATAATACACACTGAGGGGGAGACAGATACAATAAAAAAAAACACGGCTGAGAAGAACAATAAAAAAAAACACGGCTGGGATGAACAAATGTAACATCTGAAACCAAGTACAACAAACAGTGTGAGGAGGTGGCTCAACAAATAACGCTGTTGACTTTGGAGTAGGAAAACAGGGTTCGAACCTCGGCGTGGGCTGCATCATTTAAGCGTGATTTAATTATGAGTAAATTAAACGTAAATAAATAAACGGGGTCGGGTAAGTTAAGGAAGCTGCCAGATGTGGAAATGCAAGCAGCAAAGAAAACAAGCATTAGCAAAGCAACCAATCGGAAAACGAAAGCCGTGGAAAACTAGATGTGCCGGCCGGCCAGCAGTGAATAATTAGGGGAGAGAGAGGGCAGGTGCTGGGGAACAGATGGCCGGCCAGCAGTGAATAATTAGGGGAGAGAGAGGGCAGGTGCTGGGGAACAGATGGCCGTGAAGCAGGGGGCGGGGCGGCGGAACCCTTTGAAGTCACGGCCTGCGGCTGTGAATAAGCCTGCAGCGCTGGTTGGGAAGCAAATGGCTGAGGCTTTGAAGGCTCGTGCATGAGAGCAGGTCACAAGATTGGGCTGCACATGAACTGTTGGAAATCCTCCTTGAGAGCCAATCAGCTGCCTGAAGGGAGCCTTTGGGGAAATAACTGGATCAGCGACATAAGGACTCACCCCTGTTTTCTATTTCTGCGAAATAGAAAAGGTGCAAGACCTAAAAAAGGGTCAGTTTTCAGTTAGAAAATGTGGTACTTTCACGTTGCGTTTTGGGCCGTTTCCTGTCATGTGCACGAGGCCTACCCACACAAGTGAGATACCATTTTTCTCTGAAGACCTTGGGAAAAGTGGGGTGGGTGGAATTTTGTGGATCCATGTAGAACTTTCCACCACAGAAATGTTAGGAAAATGTGTTTTTTTGGACACATTTTTAGGTTTGCAAGGGATTCTGGGTACCAGAACATGGTGAGAGCCAGTGTAGTCATGCCATCCTAGATTTCTCTGGGTGTCTAGTTTTCAAAATTGTATAGGTTAGCCAAGTTTCCCTAGGTGCTGGCAGAGTTAGCGTTCCAATCTACAGCTAGGCACTTTGCCAAAAAAGGGTCAGTTTTCACTGTAAAAATGTGGTGTGTCCACTTTGCATTTTGGGACAGTTCCTGTCAAGGGCATTAGGCATACCCATTTTTCTCAGAACACTTTGTGGAACGCAGGTTAGAATTTGGTGGATGCACGCAGATTCCAGGACTTTCCACCACAGAAATGTGAGGAAAATGTGTTGTTTTAATACGTTTTTATGTTTGCAAGGTCTTCTGGGTAACAGTACCTGGAGAGAGCCAGTCAAGTCACCACACCCTGGATTGCCCTGCGTGTCTACTTTTAAAAAATGTATAGGTTTGCTAGGTTTCCCTAGGTGCCGGCAGAGCTAGGGTTCAAAATCTAAAGCTAGGCACTTTGCAAAAAAAAGGGTCAGTTTTCACTGTAAAAATAAAGTGTGCCCATGTTGCGTTTTGAGACGTTTCCTGTCACAAGTACTGGGCCTATCCACACAAGTGAGGTACCATTTTTATCTGGAGACTTAGCGTAACACAGAATTGTAGAGCAACTCTTATCACCTATTGAACTTCGATGCATTTCTGCCTTCCAAATGAAAGACAATGTGTAAAAAAGAAGTCATTTTGAAAAATGACCTTAAATTCTCATGCTATTGTGGGTACTCAAAATTTCGGAAATGTGCAAATTTCTACTCTTTCTAAACTCTATATTTTGTTCCAATTTCAGAATTGCATAGGTGTCTATCATATCGATTTTTCCATGTATATATTTTCCCAAATTAATCTCTTTATACCCGGTACATAATAAAAAACCATTGCAAGACACTGCTCAGTTATTGGCTTTGGGTTCGTCGGGTTCTTGGTGAACTTACAAGTCCTATATAAGCGCACAACCAGGAAGGTCCAGCAGATGTAACGGTATATTGTTCTCAAACAGCTGTCACAATTAGAAGTAGTTACAGGTGAAAATGTTGACAGGAAGGGCTGTTTTTTTCAACTAATTTTCAATTTTTCCTATATTCAATTGTTAGTTTCTAGAAAGAAACCATGAAGGATCTACACAAATGACCCCTTGCTGAATTCAGAATGTTGTCTACTTTCTCAAAATGTATAGCTTTACAGGATCAATTATTGCTTTCATATCCATTTCTACCATTAACTGGAAGGAGGTTGAAAGCACAAAAAATAGCAAAAATAGGCTATGTCCCTGAAAAATGCCATATATGTGTAAAACATTTTGGTTTTCTGACAAAAGTCTGCATGTCCCTGAAAGCTGCGAAATGATGATTTCAGCATCACAACCCCTTTGTTGATTCCATTTGCAGGGGAAAAGCCAGATTCTTTCATCTGTAGCCCTTTTATCCAATTTTTCCCAAAAAACTAAAATTTAGCTATATTTTGGCTAATTTCTGGGTCCCCTCGAGGGGAATCCACAAACCCTGGATACCTTTACAATCCCCATGATGTTGAAAGAAAAAGACGCAAATTTGGCCTGTTTATCTTATGTGTTCAAAAAGTTACAGGTGTCTAAGCGCAAACTACCCCCAATAGCCAAAAAAGAAGGCTTAGCATTGGGGGGGGGGAAGGCCTAGCAGCGAAGGGGTTAACCTCACCCATACACACCCAAACAATCACATCATTCTTCTACAGAATTGAGCAGGGACGAGAAGGGCCCCCCTATATATACTTGCAAGACACTACAGAGAGTACTGGCACTTCTCAACCAAGGCTGTAATGCTTATAAAGGGACATTACCAGCGCTTCTCAACAAATGTTGCAATGCTTATAATGGGACAGTACCGGCACTTCTCAACAAATATTGTAATGCTTATAATGGGAGAGTACCAGCACTTCTCAACAAAGGATGCAATGTTTATACTGGGAGAGTACCGGGACTTCTCAGCAAGCTTGAGATGCTTATAATGGGAGAGTACCAGCACTTCGCAACAAATGCTGCAATGCTTATAATGGGAGAGTACTGACACTTCTCAACAAAAGCTGAAATGCTTATAATGGGAGAGTACCAGCACTTCTCAACAAAGATTGCAATGCTTATACTGGGAGAGTACCTGGACTTCTCAGCAAGATTAAGATGCTTATAATAGGAGAGTACTGACACTTCTCAACAAATGTTGCAATGCTTATAATGGGAGAGTACCAGCACTTCTCAACAAAAGCTGCAATGCTTATAATGGGGGAGTACTGGCATCTCTCAGGAAGGTTGCCCTGCTCATAAAGGGAGAGTACCGGCACATATCAACATGCTTGTGCAACTCATACTGGGAGAACACTGGCACTTCTCAACCAACAGAGGCTGTAATGCTTATAATAGGAGAGTACTGGCTCCTCTCAGCAAGGTTGCAATGCTTATAGTGAGAGTGTACCAGCACTTCTCAACAAAGGCTTCAATGATTATAATGGGAGAGTACCGGCTCTAATCAACAAAGGTTGCCTTGCTTAAAAAGGGAGAGTACCGGCACTTCTCGGCAAGGTTGCAATGCTTCTAATGGGAGAGTACCGGCACTTCTCAACAAGGTTGCAGTGCTACTAATGGGAGAGTACCGGCACTTCTCAACAAAGTTCTGCACTTTTTATAATAAGAAAGTGCTGGCATCTCTCAGCAAGGCTGCACTGTTTATAATTGGAGAGTAACAGATCTTCTTGCTAGCAAACAGCAATCCACTTTCAAATCGCCTTATTAGAAACGTGGAAGATTATTTCTGTTAAGAATGAAAAGTGGTTTGCTGTGAAGATAACCAAACCTTCAAGTGAAAACAGTTTCTTGATGTAGAATCAGAAAGACTGGCGGGTCTTCCCATTTGGACACTGCAGGTATCTATGGTTTTCCACCTTTTATTTTAATATGTGAGAGCTCCTTATCTCCCTATAATGTACTTCAGTTTATTTTCTTACAATCGGCGCGACCGTGCCGAGTACAAAGTAGTGACACGCCCAGCTGATTGTAATAAGCTATTACAAGCTAGTGCTGACAGCACAGAGACTTTCTCTCTTCCTGAAGGAAGTTGGTGCGTGTGAGCCCGAGCTCGGCATTTGTAGCAGCCGTTTCTAAAATAAACTGTTCCCTCACAGAGACAGTACTTGGGCTGGGCTCCAACTCCCCTCATTGTTTCCGGGAAGGAATGCAGGCTCTGTTAACCAGCCTTAGGAATGCGCAGCGATGGCCCATCTAAGGAACACAAATCCGTTCTTTACTGTAAAGGCTGGAGGACTTGAGCGTTTTGCTCCTCTCACTTTCACACATTAAAGTTATGGGTTTTGTTTTTAGGATGGGCCAGATCTGCTCATTTCTGGAGGCGGGGGCCCCACGTCGTGAGTGACATCATCAGCAATACTTGCCGTTGGAGTCTCAGCACGTTGCATCTGGGGCATGACGCTTTGTTTCAAAATTGAAACTCCCAACATGTAGTGTGCTGTGGGCTCTCAGGAGAAGGTATTGCACATCTCACATAGACGCATATTGGCCATGTAATATATTTTAGAAGTTAGGAGTAAACCCCACATATTATATGGGATAAAATACCCCCTTACTATTCATTATAAGGATATTGCAGGTCACCTTGGAGTTCCGTGACCAATACAGGCACTTGGTCTGCGGTCTTATGCCTCTAAATGGGCACAAAACTCAGTAATAGCTTTATAATCTACAAAAGGGGGTACTTTATCTCTATATATTGACTGTTTCTTTCCAAATTCATAAGAAGGGTAAGTGTAGTGGGAGGTTCTGTGCACGACCTTGCAACGCTGACTCCTAAGGTTGCCATTAATAGCATAAAATACTTGAGTGTAGAGGTAGCTGATAATGAAGCCTGTTAAAGTATCTTGAGAGCAGAGAAATGGTGGCGGTCACTATGTAAATGTAATACTTACATTTTTAGGTCTCGCGACCTATCGATGTGCGCAAGCGCATCGAGCGGAGCGAGAATTCAAGTGGCGAAAACATCTTCAAACCAAAGGGCTTTCAGCCCCGCGGTTTTCATGTAGTTCACGTGAACCACGTGATTAAACATGCACGCGCATCAGACCCATTTGCTTCCCAATCTCCTCCCACGGCCGTCCTTTCTGCCAATCTCCTCCCACGGCCCTCCTTTCGCGCATCAGACCCATTTGCTTCCCAATCTCCTCCCACGGCCGTCCTTTCTGCCAATCTCCTCCCAGGGCCGTCCTTTCTGCGCATCAGACCCATTTGCTTCCCAATCGCCGTCCTTTCTGCCCGCCAGCACTTCAGTTCCGTCCCTCCTCCCCCCTAATTACATCACTGATCACGGCCCTCGTCTTTGCCTCCGCATCATCCTTTCTGCCCGCCAGCACTTCAGTTCCGGCCCCGGCTAGCCCTGGCTCTCTACTTCCCTGGCTCTGCCTTTTCCCACTGTGTTTGAGGACGGTGACAGCATACAACAATTTCATTAAGCTAGGACATGCCCGTCAAAATGTGTCTAAACCATGCCTCCTTTCTCGTCGCCGACCCCCTCCCCTACCATTCCTAGCTACCCCACTTTCGCTCTCCTCGCACACCCCACCACTTCTCCAACCCCTGCCCCAAAACCACCGCTCCCACTTTCCACTAACCCCGCTCTCGTCTTCTCCTGCCCCCAGCGTGCCACACCACACTCACCCACGCAACGCCACTCACCCAAGCAACACCACTCACACACGCAACGCAACTCACACATGCAACGCCACTCACCCACGCAACGCCACTCACTCACGCAACGCCACTCACTCACTCACTCACGCAAAGCCACTCACACCCACGCAGTGCCACTTTCACCCACACAGCACCACTTTCAGACACGCAACACCACTCACACCCACGCAAGCCCACTATCACCCATGCAACGCCACTCACACCCACGCAGTGCCACTTTCACCCACACTGTGCAGTGCACAATAGGTCTCGCAGTAGGAAAGTTGGAGCTATTGCTTTTGTAAATGACAAAGCCCTTTATGTTTTTAAAATGAAAACAAAAATAAAAGGCATTGTTATTTGCAATTGTAATAGCTCCAACTTTCCTACTGCGAGACCTATTGACACACGCAACGCAACTCATCCACGCAACGCAACTCATCCACTCAACCCCACTCATCCACGCAACACCACTCATCCACGCAACCCCACTCATCCACGCAACCCCACTCATCCACGCAACCCCACTCATCCACGCAACGCCACTCATCCACGCAACGCCACTCACACATGCAACGCCACTCACCCACGCAACACCACTCACACATGCAACGCCACTCATCCACGCAACGCCACTCATCCACGCAACCCCAATCATCCACGCAGCGCCACTCATCCACGCAACGCCACTCATCCACGCAACGCCACTCACACATGCAATGCCACTCACCCACGCAACGCCACTCACCCACGCAACACCACTCACACATGCAACGCCACTCATCCACGCAACGCCACTCACACACGCAACGCCACTCATCCATGCAACGCCACTCATCCACGCAACGCCACTCATCCACGCAACGCCACTCATCCACGCAACGCCACTCACACATGCAACGCCACTCACCCACGCAACACCACTCACACATGCAACGCCACTCACCCACGCAACGCCACTCACTCACGCAACGCCACTCACTCACTCACTCACGCAAAGCCACTCACACCCACGCAGTGCCACTTTCACCCACACAGCACCACTTTCAGACACGCAACACCACTCACACCCACGCAAGCCCACTATCACCCACGCAACGCCACTCACACCCACGCAGTGCCACTTTCACCCACACTGTGCAGTGCACAATAGGTCTCGCAGTAGGAAAGTTGGAGCTATTGCTTTTGTAAATGACAAAGCCCTTTATGTTTTTAAAATGAAAACAAAAATAAAAGGCATTGTTATTTGCAATTGTAATAGCTCCAACTTTCCTACTGCGAGACCTATTGGCAACGCCAGTGCTTGTTATATATGTATTAATACCGAGAAAGACCTGTGTGCACTCAGAAAATGTCTTCCAAGCATTACGCCTCCAAATGACAAGTATTTTTAGTACCGAGTAGGTTTCATGACAACAGAGTCACAGGGGTTCCTCCGAGGGGTAATTCTCCGAGGGGCTTTGCATCGATACAGGCTGAGGTGAAGCTGCCAAGGATCTTTTACATAACACATTGTAGAGTTCAGCTGGAAGGCTAACTCTGTATTGGAGTTCAAAATGCAAGGAAAGAATGTGTAGATGTGAGGTGAAGGGAGACAGCAGAGGAAGAGGATGAGCAGGGTGACTTGTTGTACTAATAAACTTGGGGGCATATTAGCAAGGGCAGTATCGCCGCTTTAGCAGCACTTTTTGCTGCTAAAGTGGCGAAATTTCTATCGCCCTATCAGCAAGCTGACGCTAACAGTAGTTAGCGACAGCTTTCAGGCGATAGCCCGCTTTGCATGCCAGCGATATTTATTGCTAATGACATGACATGCAAAGTGGGCGTACCCAAACTGTTAGCAATTGAAAGCAGTCGCTAACATAGCTATAGCCTATTATCAACGCAGGCGAAGCGAAATAAAAAGTCGCACTAAGCGCGATTATTGCTTGTAATTCACACCTGCTTGAAACCTTACTTACCTGTATTCCCCAATGGGAGGTGGATTATCAGGCTAAGTCCACCATGGCGTTAATGCGTGAACATCGCTGGATTTCCACCGATATTCAGGCATTTCGCAGCTATCGCTGGTTATTTTAGCACAGTGGAGATAAACGTTGCTAATAGCATGTTTTCTCTCCTAAAATATCCAACGAAAGGCAGTGATAAAAATAAACGCGCTAAGAGCGTTTTGCGATAAATATCGCAACTTCTTGCTAATATGCCCCTTGGATCTTAAACTCTTCGTGGCCAACTCATCTTCACATAGTTGGCGACCAGCTGAAGTCTGTGCAGGGAATAGACACTGAAGTACCTCCTCCACCCAGCCAAAATATAGACAGAAAAGAAAAGTAACGCTGGAGAGCAAAGAGATGGAGAAGTCGTTCTTTTGCCATGAGGAAACGCTGCTTGTGAAGGACAGAGAGGAACAAAGCTGTATTTATCAAGCATTGATTGCTGTAACAAAGATTGTCAGCTGCAGGTGTCAATTAAGCCCCAAAGTCTACATACTGCGTTTTGTCGGAGGTCATATAAAAGTATTGAAATAGACTGTGTTTACAAATAACTCTCTGTATAAGCGCCATTGACTGCATGCAGCGAAAAATGCTTAACAGACTGAGTTGTTCAACAAAGACTCATCTTAACTACAGCATTGTTGAAATTAATCCATCCCAAGCGCCAGTCCGCAATGTGAGTTTGTGCATTACGCCAGTCCGCAATGTGAGTTTGTGCATTACAGTGGTTGTGAAAACGAGGCTCTAGGAAAAGAGGAATGGGGAGTTGGAATGGGAGAGGTTAATTTATTGAAATAATTGGAAAGATGCATAAATACAGGTTGGGCAGGCGCGGCCCATGTAGGAAAGAGCAGTGGGATGGGGGAGGCAACAAACGCTGACAAGGGAAACTTAAATTTAAAAAAGAAAAACACTTACCTTGCAAATGGTAACAAGGTGTAGGAGAGTAGGGTCTGCTATCCTATGGTCACCCCAAATATTTGCTTTTTGCTTCACTGGTTTATGACTTAATGTGGCTGTGGGCCTGCTAATCAGACCCACAGCCTGCTGTTCTCTCTCTAAATTACAGCCAATGCACTCTAGGTGCATTACGAATTGGAACTGGTTCACCTTATTGGCCCCTGTAACAGTGTACCCTAGGTACCCAGGGCATAGGTGTTTCCAAGGCCTACCTGGGGCTGCAGCATGTATTGTGCCACCCCTGGCCTGGCCTCCATATTTGACACAACTGGCTGATCACTCAGCTGGGGTAAGTTGGTGTAATCACCTCTTACTTAGATATAGTATCCCTATATCTAACCTTAAACTGGACACATATGTTCCTATCAGCCACTCCTATGGAAGGCCTCTTCAATCCTGGAGGCAGAGTGCTTGGAAATATGTGAGATGGTGCTCTAGCATGAGCTGAGCCTGTCTGCAGCTGTCGGGAACCACTCCCTTAGCTGTTCCGGGATATTGCCATACCATATACTCTTAAGTGCATTATAATCCTCGCGGTTATATGCTAACTTTGGTTTGGCTTTATCAAAACATGTCGAGTAAGGTGTCATACGATTTGGAATACTATCCCCTCGACAGTTCTGTCGACCGGGATAGCATTCCACCCTTCTAGAGGGACACGACATGTGTGTAGCCTTAACCCCGGTTAAAGTTAACCAGAGCCTCAGCGTCACAAAATGGACGCTGCCACCACAGACACAAGTCTGACCTCCTGCTGCTGGGAGTCCTTCCAGCGAGGGAGGCTTGGACAAAGGGTTTCCTGCCTTGGGAGGTGCGAGCACCACCCCAGACAGGATTTTGTGTATTGGGTAGGACAGGGCTGAATAGATTGAGACATGCCCGGGGCACACAAGGTGTCCCCGTGCATAAGCCAGTCCAAACCGGTCCTGGGACTTTCCAGACCCAGGCCTGCCGAGGAGCTGGACAAAGGAAAGGGGGTGTAACCGCCCCCCTTCCTGGTCCCACCCAGAGGAGGGATCTAGCAGGTGATCCACCCCTCAGATTGGGAATAAGAGTGGGAGCAGTGCCAGGGCACCTCAGATCATCCTGAATCAACTTGAAACTAAGAAGACGACTGGACTTCAACATTCTGCTGCACAGAAGACTGAAGAGCATCTCCCTTGTGGCCTAGGAGTGGCCACCCTGTGAACACAGGTACCAACCAGCGAATCGATGTCTGATTTGCCGCCGCCTCCCGCCGGAGCCCGAGCCCAGAGCCTGACAAGACCCAGACTCCCAGACTTCTCACAGCCCGATCCACAGTCCCTGCAAAGGAGGGACCCTTGGAGGCACCGAGAGATGTGGGACCGGACATCTTTGAAGACACCCAAAGAGCTGACTGCGCAGCATCAGAGGCACCCTCGACGTTGTGCTTTAGGGACTGAGAACCCCCACCACCGAACAGCCTTTGCACAGAAGATCAGCCCCCCAGCATCTCCACGATCTGCGTGGGGCCCTTTTGCATTGTGCCACTCAACGCGCCATCCCGGCCACTAGCCACGTGGTCAGCGGCCATCTTGGCAACGAAACCGAAGAACTACACTGCGGGTCTGGTTGCTCCAGACTTGCCCTGGCCCCTGTAAAAGGGAGCACCCGCTCTGAGCTTGCTGGTCCGAGTGATAAGCCTTTTTCAACTCCTGCGTGGCTTGCATTAGCCAAGGCCTGTTTTCTCCGATCAAGTTGCCGACACCGCCAACAGCGAGAAGCTTGCGTGGGACAGCTTGTGACCGACTCCTGGATGGCCTCAACCCCCGGTGTCCACGTGGCTGCAGAGAGAAGCTACACCTCAACGCCTGTTTGCACTCGACATCGCCTGGTTCCAATCTGGTTCCACGGTAGTCACTGGCTAGTGACTTTGAACATTGTCCCCTCTGCTTTCAGGTCTTCACAACTTCAGATCCATCCTTGGATCCACCGGAACTCTTCACATCGAGCCGCCTGCAGCATCTTCAGCTCCAAGCACCATCGACCAGCATGACGAAACCCGACACTACTTCGACCCTATGCACCCGCTTCCTGTGGGTGAGGTAACTCAGCAACGCCGGTGTTCCCACACTGGTACCCACCTCTAGGGCCTGTGTCTCAAGTTTAAGCATGGGCGAATTTTGCGAATCTGGCGTTCGCGAATTTTGCGAATTTACGAACTCGCAATCCGCAAAATCTGCGAATTCTCGCGAATTTGAGGATTTTTTTTTTTTGTGTTCGCAAGGGTTTCTGCCAGTTCGCGAGGATTTTGTACCAGTTCGCGATTGCGAACTTACTTGTTGGCACGCAACGGTCGCGACTATGTTGTTTCTACGTCTGGTTCATCATCACAGGTTCACAGCACCCTCTGTTTCAACACTGCCACCCTCTGTTTCACCCATGCCACCCTCTGGTACATCAATGCCACCCTCTGGTTCATCATCATCACTGTAGATTATGGGGGGAAAAAGCAAGCACACCTGCCCTGCTTCAACTGACATGAATTAATTTTGGGTTGATTTATTAATGTGTCACTGTTTTAAAATTTCAGTCTGGCACCTGCTTCCTTATCTGTAATTTGCTTTCTGTTGCAGTGCAATTTTTTTTCCAGGACCTTTGTGGCCTACTTGTAGCTATTCTATGATCCAGCTGTGAGGGTCAGAGCAGGGTCATACAATTGTTGCAACTAGCAACTGAACTCTGGAGGGGCCCCAGTCAGGAAGCACTACAGGGAATGGTTACTAATGATGAATTTGAACTTTTGCACCTGCTGCTGAGTGCTTTCAGTTTAGCAAAACTCGTTTTTCTGCAGAACAGCAAATGTAATGCCCCAAACAAACTTACTTGTGAAAGTTTATTTCTAATCCAAAAATGATCCAAAGAAAGTCAAAAGGCCTCAAATCCAAAAAAGGGCAGGCAAATGTCAACCAGAGGAGTTATTCTGATAAAAATCATCATTTTCAGAAGGTCTATGCTGCTTGCTAGTGGATTTCTTGTGCAGAATTGCACATTTTGTAATTTCGCGAGTGCAAGATTGTTGCTGCCCGCCGCACCTACATGTTCGCAATTGCGAACTTACACCGCAGGCCACAAAATTGTATCACCAAGAAAAAAAAATCTGCTGCGTGCGAATTTGCGGATTTTCGGTAAATTCGCGAGCGTTCGCGGATCGCGAATTTACCAAAAATCCGCAAAATCCGCGAGCTTAACGGATTTTCCGCCCACCCTTATTGTTTATTATTAAATTTTTTCATTTATGTCCTTTAACTTGTCACTTCACCAGACTTTCCCAGGCTCATGACTCGGACATCTCAATCTTGGCACTTATTCTGCTCTTCAGGCTACGCTGACCTTGACCCATGCTGCTCATGCAAAGACTGCTTGCACATATCTCGAGGATAGTCGCGCATGCGTAGAAAGTCATTATCTCGGAGTCTCGCAAACCCTCCAATTTCTTTAGGCCTCATAGGCCATAACGGGAACTATTATAGAAAATAACACAAATAAACGTTAGATCTCGAAGTTTAACCCTTCCTTATTTACCTCCCCCTTTCCAAAATAACCCTGTTAATTATTACCTAGCTTTGAAGTCACACATATGCTTTGTTTACTTACCATTCTCCATCATTTCTGCCACAATTGTACATTTAGGAAGCATACATGCATAGCTTTTCCTTAGATTATGCACTATATTAGTAAGACGATTTCACTCAATTAGTATATTATGATCTGCAACACAAGCAAATTAGTATCCCACGTGTATTTATGTATGTGCTTTCTATTCTACGTTGATTAATTTCAAACCCACACAATTATTATATATTATTGTTATGGAAAAGAGACTTTGTGAGGGGTATACAAAATGTTGCTTTTACCCTCGCTCCATCACAAGCGATCGCCGCCGCACCACAATAGGGCGGAAAACGTATCCCTAGACCCTGGGTTTCAAGGTGATCGCCGCTGCATCACAATAGGGCAGAACACATATCCATAGACCCTGGGTGTCAAGGTGATGGCTGCCGCATCACAATGGGGCGGAACACATAACACTAGATCCTGGGGTTTCAAGGCGATCGCCGCAGCATCACAAAAGAGAGGAACACATAATCTTAGAGCATGGATTTCAAGGCGATCACCGCCGCATCACAATAGGGCGAAACACATTACCCTAGACCCTGGGTAACAAGGGATCGCCGCCGCATCACAATAGGGTGGAACACATAATCCTATGCCCTGGGTTTCAAGGTGATCACCAAAGCATCACAATAGGATGGACCACATGACCCTAGACCCTAAGTTTCAAGACAATCGCCACCGCATCACAATAGGGAGGAACACATAACCCTAGACCCTGGGATTCACAGGCGATCGCGCCGCATTACAATAGGGAGGAACATATAACCCTAGACCCTGGGTTTCAAGGGATCGCCGCCGCATCAAAATAGAGTGGAATACATAATCCTAGACCCCGGGTTTAAAAGCGTTCGCCACCGCATCACAATAGGGTAGACCACATAACCCTAGACCCTGGGTTTCAAGGCGATTGCCGCCGTGTCATAAAATGGAAGAACACATAACCCTAGACCCTGGGTTTCAAGGGATCGCTTCCGCATCACAATAGAGTGGAATACATAATCCTACACCCTGGGTTTCAAGACAATAGCCACAGCATCACAATAGGGAGGAACACATAACCCTAGATGCTAGATTTCAAGCGATCGCCGCCGTATCCCAATAGGAAGGAACACATAACCCTAGACCCTGGGTTTCACGCGATCGCGGCCGCATAAATATAGGGCCGCACACAAAATCCTAGTCCCTGGCTTTCAAGGCGATCGCCTCCGCATCAGAATAGGGCGGAACACATAACCCTAGACCCTGGCATCAAGGCGATCGCTGCTGCATCACAATAGGGTGGAACATATAACCCTAGACCCTGGGTTTCAAGGCGATTGACACCGCATCACAATAGGGCAGAACACATATCCCCAGTCTCTTGGTTTAAAGGCGTGCGCGGCCGCGTCACAATAGGGCGCAACAAATAACACTAGACCCTGGGTTTCAATGCGATCGCTGCAGCATCACAATAGGGCAGAACACATAACACTAGACCCTGGGTTTCAAGGCAATCCCCGCAGCGTCACAATATGGCAGAACACATAACACTAGACCATGGGTTTCAAGGCGATCGCAGCCGCATCACATAATCCTAGATCCTGGGTTTCAAGGTGATCACCGCCGCATTACAAAAGGGAGGAACACATAGCCCTAGATCCTGGATTTCAAGCGATCACCGCCACATCAATGTAGGGCGGAACACATAACACTAGACCCTGGGTTTCAATGCGATCGCCGCAGCATCACAATAGGTAGGAACACATAACACTAGATCCTGGGTTTCAAGGCGATCGCCACCGCATCACAAAAGAGAGGAACACATAACCCTAGACCCTGGGTTTCAAGGCGATTGCCTCCGCATCACAATAGGGCAGAACACAGAACCCTAGACCCTGGAATTCAAGCGATCACTGTCGCATCACAATAGGGTGGAACACATAATCCTAGATCCTGGTTTTCAAGGCGATCGCCGTCACATCACAATAGGGCGGATCACATACTGCTAGACCCTGGGTTTCAAGACAATCGCTGTAGCATCTCAATAGGGAGGAATGCAAAACCTTGACTCTGGGTTTCAAGGCGATCGCCACCGCATCATAATAGGGCAGAACACATAACCCTAGACCCTGGGTCTCAAACGATCACCGCCACATCACAAAAGGGTGGAACACATAATCCTAGACCCTGGGTTTCAAGTCGATCGCTCCCGCATCACAATAGGGTGGACCACATAACCAATCGCCACCGCATCATAAAAGGGAGGAACACATAACCCGAGACCCTGGTTTTCAAGGCCATGGCCGCCGCATCACAAAAGGGAGGAACACATAACCCTAGACCCTGGGTTTCAAGCGATCACCACCGCATCACAATAGGGTGGAACACATAATCGTAGACCCTGGGTTACAAGGTGATTGCCGCCGTATCACAATAGGGCGGAACACATATCCCAAGACCCTTTCTTTCAAGGCGATAGCCACTGCATCACAATAGGGGAGGAACACATAACCCTAGACCCTGGGTTCCAAGGCAACCGCCACCGCATCACAATATGGCGGAACACATATCCCTAGAACCTAGGTTTCAAGCGATCGCCACCGCAGCATCACTATGAGGCGGAACACATAATCCTAGACCCAGGCTTTCAAGTCAATCGCTTCTGCATCATAATAGGGCAGAACATATAACCCTAGACCCTGGCTTTCAAGGCGATAGCTGCGGCATCACAATAGGGCGGAACATATAACGCTAGACCCTAGGTTACAAGGCGATCGCCACCGCATCACAATAGGGTGGAAAACATAACCCTAGAACCTGGGTTTCAAGCGATCACCACAGTAGCATCACTATGAGGCTCAACACATAATCCTAGACCCTGGCTTTCAAGGCGATCACCTCTGCATCACAATAGGGCAGAACATATAACTCTAGACCCTGGCTTTCAAGGCGATAGCTGCAGCATCACAATCGGGTGGAATATATAACCCTAGACCCTGGGTTACAAGGCGATCGCCACCACATCACAATAGGGTGGAACACAAATCCTAAGACCCTGGGTATCAAGGAGATGGCCGCTGTATCACAATAGGGAGGAACACATATCCCTGGACCCTTTGTTTCAAGGCGATTGCCGATGCATCACAATAGGGCGGAACACATATCCCTAGACCCTTGGTTTGAAAGCGATTGCCGACGCATCACAATAGGGCGAACACATATTTCAAGTCTCTTAGTTTGAAGACGTTCGCCGCCATGTCACAATAGGGCGGAACAATAACACTAGACCCTGGCTTTCAAGATGATCGCCGCAGCATCCCAATAGGGCAAATCTCATAACACTAGATCCTGGGTTTCAAGGCTATAGACGCCTCATCATAAAAGAGAGGAACACATAACCCTAGACCCTGGGTTTCAAGGCGATCGCCTCCGCATCACAATAGGGCAGAACACATAACCCTAGACCCTGGAATTCAAGCGATCGCTGTCGCATCACAATAGGGGGGAACACATAATCCTAGACCCTGGGTTTCAAGGCGATCGCCGTCGCATCACAATAGGGCGGACCTCATAAAGCTAGACCCTGGGTTTCAAGACAATCGCTGCTGCATCACAATAGAGAGGAACACATAACCCTTGACCCGGGGTTTCAAGGCGATCGCCACCGCATCATAATAGGGCAGAACCATTAACCCTAGACCCTGGGTTACAAACGATCGCCGCCACACCAAAAAAGGGTGGAACACATAATCCTAGACCCTGGGTTTCAAGTCGATCGCTCCCGCATCACAATAGGGTGGACCACATAACCCTAGACCCTGGGTTTCAAGACAATCGCTGCCGCATCACAATAGAGAGGAACACATAACCGTAGACCCTGGTTTTCAAGGCCATGACCGCCGCATCACAAAAGGGAGGAACACATAACCCTAGACCCTGGGTTTCAAGCGATCGCCGCCGCATCACAATAGGGTGGAACACATTACCCTAGAACCTGGGTTTCAAGCGATCGCCACCGCAGCATCACTATGACGCGGAACACATAATCCTAGACCCTGGCTTTCAAGGCAATCACCTCTGCATCACAATAGGGCAGAACATATAACCCTAGAGCCTGGCTTTCAAGGCGATAGCCACCGCATCACAATAGGGGCGGAACACATAACCCTAGACCCTGGGTGTCAAGGCAACAGCCACCGCATCACAATATGGCGGAACATATATCCCTAGACCCTGGTTTTCAAGGCGATCACTGCTGCATCACAATAGGGGCGGAACTCATAACCCTAGAACCTGGGTTTCAAGCGATCGCCACCGCAGCATCACTATGAGGCGGAACACATAATCCTAGACCCTGGCTTTCAAGGCAATTGCATCTGTATCACAATAGGGCAGAACATATAACCCTAGAGCCTGGCTTTCAAGGCGATAGCTGCGGCATCACAATAGGGCAGAACATATGACCCTAGACCCTGGGTTACAAGGCGATCGCCACCGCTTCACAATAGGGTGGAACACATAACCCTAGACCCTGGGTTTCAAGGCAATCGCCACTGCATCACAATAGGGTGGAACACATATCCCTAGACCCTGGGTTTCAAGGCGATCACCGCTGCATCACAATAGGGGCAGAACACATATCCCAAGACCCTTTCTTTCAAGGCGATAGCCACCGCATCACAATACATGCGAAACACATAACCCTATATCCTGGGTTTCAAGGCAACCGCCACCGTATCACAATATCGCAGAACATATAACCCTAGACCCTGGCTTTCAAGGTGATAGCTGCAGCATCACAATACGGTGAAACATATAACCCTAGACCCTGGGTTACAAGGCGATCGCCACCACATCACAATAGGGTGGAACACATAACCCTAGACCCTGGGTTACAAGGAGATCGCCACTGCATCACAATAGGGTGGAACACATAACCCTAGACCCTGGGTTTCAAGGCAATTGCCGCTGCATCACAATAGGGGCGGAACACATATGCCAAGACCCTTTCTTTCAAGGCGATAGCCACCGCATCACAATAGGGGCGGAACACATAACCCTAGACCCTGGGTTTCAAGGCAACCGCCACCGCATTACAATATTGCGGAACACATATCCCTAGACCCTGAGTTTCAGGTGATCACCGCTGCATCACAATAGGGGCGAAATACTTAACCCTAGATCCTGGGTTTTAAGCGATTACCACCGCAGCATCACTATGAGGCGGAACACATAATCCTAGACCCTGGCTTCCAAAGCAATCGCTTCTGTATCACAATAGGGCAGAACATATAACCCTAGACCCTGGCTTTCAAGGCGATAGCTGCGGCATCACAATAGGGCAGAACATATAACCCTAGACCCTGGGTTACAAGGAGATCGCCACCGCATCACGATAGGGTGGAACACATAACCCTAGACCCTGGGTTTCAAGGCAATCGCCGCTGCATCACAATATGGCGGAACACATATCCCTAGACCATAGGGTTTCAAGGCGATCGCCGGTGCATCACAATAAGAGGGGAACACATAACCCTAGACCCTGAGTTTCAAGGCGATCGCCACCGTATCACAATAAGGTGGAACACATAACTCTAGACCGTGGGTTTCAATGCGATCGCCGTCGCATCACAATAGGGCGGACCACATACTGCTAGACCCTGGGTTTCAAGACAATCGCTGTCGCATCACAATAGGGAGGAACACATAACCCTTGACCCTGGGTTTTTAAGGCGAACGCCACCGCATCATAATAGGGCAGAACACGTAACCCTAGACCCTGAGTTTCAAACGATCGCCGCCACATCACAAAAGGGTGGAGCACATAATCCTAGACCCTGGGTTTCAAGTCGATCGCTCCTGCATCACAATAGGGCGGATCACATACTGCTAGACCCTGGGTTTCAAGACAATCACCACCGCATCATAAAAGGGAGGAACACATAACCCTAGACCCTGGGTTTCAGGGCGTTCGCCGCAGCATCACAATAGGGTGGAACACATAATCCTAGACCCTGGTTTTCTAGGCCATCGCCGCCGTATCACAATAGGGGGGAACAAATAATCCTAGACCCTGGGTTACAAGGTGATCGGCGCCGTATCACAATAGGGCGGAACATATATCCCAAGACCCTTTCTTTCAAGGTGATAGCCACCGCATCACAATAGGGGCGGAACACATAACCCTAGACTCTGGGTTTCAAGGCAACCGCCACCGCATCACAATATGGCGGAACACATATCCCTAGACCCTGGGATTCAAGGCGATCAACGCTGCATCACAATAGGGGTGGAACACATAACCCTAAAACCTGGGTTTCAAGCGATCGCCACTGCAGCATCACTATGAGGCGGAACACATAATCCTAGACCCTGGCTTTTAAGGCAATCGCCTCTGCATCACAATAGGGCAGAACATATAACCCTAGACCCTGGCTTTCAAGGCGATAGCTGCGGCATCACAATAGGGTGGAACATATAACCCTAGACCCTGGGTTACAAAGCGATCGCCACCACATCACAATAGGGTGGAACACAAAACCCTAGACCCTGGGTTTCAAGGCAATCGCCGCTGCATCACAATAGGGTGGAACACATATCCCTACACCCTGGGTTTCAAGGCGATCGCCGCTGCATCTCAATAGGGGCGGAACACATATCCCAAGACCCTTTCTTTCAAGGCGATATCCACCGCATCACAATAGGGGCGGAACACATAACCGTAGACCCTGGGTTTCAAGGCAAATGCCACCGCATCATAATATGGCGGAACACATATCCCTAGACCCTGGGTTTCAAGGCGATCGCCGCTGCATCTAATAGGGTGGAACACATATCCTTAGACCTTGGGTATCAAGGAGATGGCCGCTGTATCACAATAGGGAGGAACACATATCCCTGGACCCTTTGTTTCAAGGCAATCACTGATGCATCACAATAGGGCGGAACACATATCCCTAGACCCTTGGTTTGAAAGCGATTTCTGACGCGTCACAATAGGGCGAACACATATTTCTAGTGTCTTGGTTTGATGACGTTCGCCGCCATGTCACAATAGTGCGGAACAAATAACACTAGACCCTGGCTTTCAAGGCGATCGCCGTAGCATCACAATAGGGCAGAACACATAACACTAGATCCTGGGTTTCAAGGCTATCGACGCTGCATCACAAAAGAGAGGAACACATAACCCTAGACCCTGGGTTTCAAGGCAATTGCCTCCGCATCACAATAGGGCAGAACACATAACGCTAGACCCTGGAATTCAAGCGATCGCTGTCGCATCACAATAGGGTGGAACACATAATCCTAGACCCTGGGTTTCAAGGCGATCGCCGTCGCATCACAATAGGGCGGACCTCATAACCCTAGGCCCGGGGTTTCAAGACAATCGCTGCCGCATCACAATAGAGAGGAACACAAAACCCTTGACCCTGGGTTTCTAGGCGATCGCCAACGCATCATAATAGGGCAGAACACATAACCCTAGACCCTGGGTTTCCAACGAGCGCCGCCACATCACAAAAGGGTGGAACACATAATCCTAGACCCTGGTTTTCAAGGCCATGACCGCCGCATCACAATAGGGTGGAACACATATCCCTAGACCCTGGGTTTCAAGGGGATCGCTGCTGCATCACAATAGGGGCGGAACATATATCCCAAGACCCTTTATTTCAAGGCGAAAGCCACTGCATCACAATAGGGGCGGAACACATAAACCTATAGCCTGGGGTTCAAGGCAACCGCCACCGCATCACAATATGGCGGAACACATATCCCTAGACTCTGGTTTTTAAGGCGATCGCCGCTGCATCACAATAGGGGCGGAACACATAACCCTCGGACCTGGGTTTCAAGCAATCGTTACCGCAGCATCACTATGAGGCGGAACACATAATCCTAGACCCTGGCTTTCAAGGCAATCGCCTCTGCATCACAATAGGGCAGAACATATAACCCTAGACCCTGGCTTTTAAGGTGATAGCTGCAGCATCACAATAGGGTGGAACATATAACCCTAGACCCTGGGTTACAAGGCGATCGCCACTGCATCATAATAGCGTGGAACACATAACCCTAGACCCTGGGTTTCAAGGCAATTGCCGCTGCATCACAATAGGGGCTGAACACATATCCCAAGACCCTTTCTTTCAAGGCGATAGCCACCGCATCACAATAGGGGCGGAACACATAACCCTAGACCCTGGGTTTCAAGGCAACCACCACCGCATCAAAATATGGCGGAACACATATCCCTAGACCCTGGCTTTCAAGGCGATAGCTGCAGCATCACAATAGGGTGGAATATATAACCATAGACCCTGGGTTACAAGGCGATCGCCACCACATCACAATAGGGTGAAACACAAATCCTAAGACCCTGGGTATCAAGGAGATGGCCGCTGTATCACAATAGGGAGGAACACATATCCCTGGACCCTTTTTTTCAAGGCGATCGCCGATGCATCACAATAGGGCGGAACACATATCCCTAGACCCTCGGTTTGAAAGCGATTGCCGACGCGTCACAATAGGGCGAACACATATTTCTAGTCTCTTGGTTTGAAGACGTTCTCTGCCATGTCACAATAGGGCAGAACAAATAACACTAGACCCTGGCTTTCAAGGCGATCGCTGCAAAATCTCAATAGGGCAGAACACATAACACTAGATCCTGGGTTTCAAGGCTATCAACGCCGCATCACAAAAGAGAGGAACACATAACCCTAGACCCTGGGTTTCAAGGCGATCGCCTCCGCATTACAATAGTGCAGAACAAATAACCCTAGACCCTGGAATTCAAGCGATCGCTGTCGCTTCCCAATAGGGTGGAACACATAATCCTAGACCCTGGGTTTCAAGGCAATCGCCGTCGCATCAAAATAGGGCGGACCTCATAACGCTAGACCCTGGGTTTCAAGACAATCGCTGCCGCATCACAATAGAGAGGAACACATAACCCTTGACCCTGGGTTCAAAACGATCGCCACCGCAACATAATAGGGCAGAACACATAACCCTAGACCCTGGGTTTCAAACGATCGCCGCCACATCACAAAAGGGTGGAACACATAATCCTAGACCCTGGGTTTCAAGTCGATCGCTCCGAATCACAATGGGTTGGACCACATAACCCTAGACCCTGGGTTTCAATACAATTGCCATCGCATCATAAAAGGGAGGAACACATAACCCTAGACCCTGGGTTTCAAGCGATCGCCGCCGCATCACAATACGGTGGAACACATAATCCTAGACCGTGGGTTACAAGGTGATCGCCACTGAATCACAATAGGGCGGAACACATATCCCAAGACCCTTTCTTTCAAGGCGATAGCCACCGCATCACAATAGGGGCGGAACACATATGCCTACACCCTGGGTTTCAAGGCGATCACCGCTGCATCACAATAGGGGCGGAACACATAACCCTAGAACCTGGATTTCAAGCGATCGCCACCGCAGCATCACTATGAGGCAGAAACACATAATCCTAGACCCTGGCTTTCAAGGCAATCGCCTCTGCATCACAATAGGGCAGAACATATAACCTTAGACCCTGGCTTTCAAGTCGATAGCTGCGGCATCACAATAGGGCGGAACATATAACCCTAGACCCTGGGTTACAAGGCGATCGCCACCCCATCACAATAGGGTGGAACACATATCCCTAGACCCTGGGTTTCAAGGCGATCGCCGCTGCATCACAATAGGGGCGGAACACATATCCCAAGACCTTTTCTTTCAAGGCGATAGCCACCGCATCACAATAGGGGCGGTACACATAACCCTGAATCCTGGGTTTCAAGGCAACCTCCACCGCATCCCAATATCGCGGAACACATATCCCTAGATCCTGGGTTTAAAGGCGATCGCCTCTGCATCACTATGAGGCGGAACACATAATCCTAGACCCTGGCTTTGAAGGCAATCGCCTCTGCATCACAATAGGGCAGAACATATAACTCAAGACCCTGGCTTTCAATGCAATAGCTCCGGCATCACAATAGGGTGGAACATATAACCCTAGACCCTGGGTTACAAGGCGATCTCCACCGCATCACAATAGGGTGGAACACATAACCCTAGACCCTGGGTTTCAAGGCAATCGCCGCTGCATCACAATAGGGTGGAACACATATCCTGAGAGCCTGGGTATCAAGGAGATGGCCGCTGTATCACAATAGGGAGGAACACATATCCCTGGACCCTTTGGTTCAAGGTGATCGCCGATGCATCACAATAGGGCGGAACACATATCCCTAGACCCTTGGTTTGAAAGCGATTGCCGACGCGTCACAATAGGGCGAACACATATTTCTAGTCTCTTGGTTTGAAGACGTTCGCCGCCATGTCACAATAGGGCGGACCAAATAACACTAGACCCTGGCTTTCAAGATGATCGCCGCAGCATGCCAATAGGGCAGAACACATAACACTAGATCCTGGGTTTCAAGGCTATAGACGCCTCATCATAAAAGAGAGGAACACATAACCCTAGACCCTGGGTTTCAAGGCGATCGCCTCCGCATCACAATCGGGCAGAACACATAACCCTAGACCCTGGAATTCAAGCGATCGCTGTCGCATCACAATAGGGGGGAACACATAATCCTAGACCCTGGGATTCAAGGCGATCGCCGTCGCATCACAATAGGGCGGCCATCATAAAGCTAGACCCTGGGTTTCAAGACAATCGCTGCCGCATCACAATAGAGAGGAACACATAACCCTTGACCCGGGGTTTCAAGGCGATCGATGCAGCATTACAATAGGGCAGAACAAATAACCCTAGACCCTGGGTTTCAAACAATCGCCTCCACCTCACAAAAGGGTGGAACACATAACCCTAGACCCTGGAATTCAAGCGATCGCTGTCGCATCAGAATAGGGGGGAACACATAATCCTAGACCCTGGGTTTCAAGGCGATCGCCGTCGCATCACAATAGGGCGGACCTCATAAAGCTAGACCCTGGGTTTCAAGGCGATCGCTCCCGTATCACAATAGGGTGGACCACATAACCCTAGACCCTGGGTTTCATGTCAATTGTCTCCGCATCATGAAAGGGAGGATCACATAACCCTAGACCCGGTTTTTCAAGGCCTTGGCTGCTGCATCACAAAAGGGAGGAACACATAACCCTAGATCATTGGTTTCAAGGCATTCGCCGCCGCATCAAAATAAGGTGGAACACTTAATCCTAGACCCTAGGTTTCTAGGCCATTGCCACCGTATCACAATAGGGGGGAACACATATCCTTAGACCCTTTCTTTCAAGGCGATCGCCACAGCATCATAATAGGGGGGGAACACATAACCCTTGACCCTGGGTTTCAAGGCGATGGCCACTGCATCATAATATGGTTGGAGTGGTGTGGCTCACTGGTTAGAGGCGGCAGACGGAAAGCAGAGAACGGCCCGGGACCAGGGTTCAATTCCCGACGCGGCAGGGTCGTGGACCAGGGTCATTGGACTCGATAATTCTCGCCTCGGTGCCTACTCTAACCAGGGATCACACTCGGCAACTCTGGGCATTAGCTTGCCTCATCTCTACAACGGCCCCCCACATTCGCCGGGGATGCCTGGTTTCACCTTGGAGATACCCAGTAGGGACCATCTCACAGGGATAGCAAGGACGGGTTCCCCAGCGGTCTACAGCATCACAATAGGGCAGAACATATAACCCTAGACCCTGGCTTTCAAGGTGATAGCTGCAGCATCACAATGGGGGGGGAACATATAACCCTAGTCCCTGAGTTACAAGGCGATCGCCACCGCATCACAATAGGTTGGAACACATAACCCTAGACCCTGGGTTTCAAGGCAAACGCCGCTGCATCACAATAGGGTGGAACACATATCCCTAGACCCTGGGTTTCAAGGCGATCGACACTGCATCACAATAGGGCGGAACACATATCCCAAGACCCTTTCTTTCAAGGCGATAGCCACCGCATCACAATAGGGGTGGAACACATAACCCTAGACCCTGGGTTCCAAGGCGATCGCCGCTGCATAACTAAAGGGGCCTAACACATAACCCTAGAACCTGGGTATCAAGCGATCGCCACCGCAGCATCACTATTAGGCGGAACACATAATCCTAGACCCTGGCTTTTAAGGCAATCGCCTCTGCATCACAATAGGGCAGAACATATAACCCTAGACCCTGGGTTACAAGGGGATCGCCACCGCATCACAATAGGGTGGAACACATATCCCTAGACCCTGGGTTTCAAGGCAATCGCCGCTGCATCACAATAGGGTGGAACACATATCCTTAGACCCTGGGTATCAAGGAGATGGCCGCTGTATCACAATAGGGAGGAACACATATCCCTTGACCCTTTGTTTCAAGGCGATCGCTGATGCATCACAATAGGGCGGAACACATATCCCTAGACCCTTGGTTTGAAAGCGATTGCCGACGCATCACAATAGGGCAAACACATATTTCGAGTCTCTTGGTTTGAAGACGTTCGCCGCCATGTCACAATAGGGCGGAACAAATAACACTAGACCCTTGCTTTCAAGGCGATCGCCGCAGCATCACAATAGGGCAGAAGACATAACACTAAATCGTGGGTTTCAAGGTTATCGACGCCGCATCACAAAAGAGAGGAACACATAACCCTAGACCCTGGGTTTCAAGGCGATTGCCTCTGCATCACAATAGGGCAGAACACATAACCCTAGACACTGAAATTCAAGCGATCGCTGTCGCACCACAATAGGGTGGAACACATAATCCTAGACCCTGGGTTTCAAGGCGATCGCCGTCGCATCACAATAGGGCGGACCTCATAACACTAGACCCTTGGTTTCAAGAGAATCGCTGCCACATCACAATAGAGAGGAACACATAACCCTTGACCCGGGGTTTCAAGGCGATCGCCACCGCATCATAATAGGGCAGAACCATTAACCCTAGACCCTGGGTTTCAAACGATTGCCGCCACATTACAAAAGGGTGGAACACATAATCCTAGACCCTGGGTTTCAAGTTGATCGCTCCCGCATCACAATAGGGTGGACCACATAACCCAAGGCCCTGGGTTTCAAGACAATCGCTGCCGCATCACAATAGAGAGGAACACATAACCCTAGACCATGGCTTTCAAGGCCATGACCGCCGCATCACAAAAGGGAGGAACACATAACCCTAGACCCTGGGTTTCAAGCGATCGCGGCCGCATCACAAGAGGGTGTAACACATTACCCTAGAACCTGGGTTTCAAGCGATCGCCACCGCAGCATCACTATGACTCGGAACACATAATCCTAGACCCTGGCTTTCAAGGCAATCACCTCTGCATCACAATAGGGCAGAACATATAACCCTAGAGCCTGGCTTTCAAGGCGATAGCTGCGGCATCACAATAGGGCGGTACGGGTACATACATCTGAAGACCCTTTCTTTCTAGGCGATAGCCACCGCATCACAATAAGGGCAGAACACATAACCCTAGACCCTGGGTTTCAAGGCGATCACCGCTGCATCACAATCGGGGCAGAACACATAACCCTAGAACCTGGGTTTCAAGCGATCGCCACCGCAGCATCACTATGAGGCGGAACACATAATCCTAGACCTTGGCTTTCAAGGCAATCGCCTCTGTATCACAACAGGGCAGGACATATAACCCTAGAGCCTGGCTTTCAAGGCGATAGCTGCGGCATCACAATAGGGCGGAACATATGACCCTAGACCCTGGGTTACAAGGCGATCGCCACCGCATCACAATAGGGTGGAACACATAACCCTAGACCCTGGGTTTCAAGGCAATCACCACTGCATCACAATAGGGTTGAACACATATCCCTAGACCCTGGCTTTCAAGGCGATAGCTGCGGCATCACAATAGGGCGGAACATATAACCCTAGACCCTGGGTTACAAGGCGATCGCCACCGCATCACGATAGGGTGGGACACATAACCCTAGACCCTGGGTTTTAAGGCAATCGCCGCTGCATCACAATATGGCGGAACACATATCCCTAGACCATAGGGTTTTAAGGCGATCGCCGGTGCATCACAATAAAAGGGGAACACATAACCCTAGACCCTGAGTTTCAAGGCGATCGCCACAGTATCACAATAAGGTGGAACACATAACTCTAGACCGTGGGTTTCAATGCGATCGCCGTCGCATCACAATAGGGCGGACCACGTACTGCTAGACCCTGGGTTTCAAGACAATCGCTGTCGCATCACAATAGGGAGGAACACATAACCCTTGACCCTGGGTTTTTAAGGCGAACGCCACCGCATCATAATAGGGCAGAACACATAACCCTAGACCCTGGGTTTCGAACGATCGCCGCCACATCACAAAAGGGTGGAACACGAGGAGGAGCTTCGCGGGCAAGCAAGATGGCCGCGTAAGCTCGGAGCTCCGGAGACCCTCCGACCCTCCGCATAAATCCTGATGGAAATCCTGATCCACGGCAGTGGAATACTGTGGGTGAACAGTTGTTGAGACGGGACCCGCTGTCCGATTCAAAATCCGACACTCCTAGACGGAGTTACACCGTGTTGAAGAGTCGTGCCAGTGACGTGCTATTGCCTGTGTGGTGGCTAACGACGGCGACACTGTAACACATGAACGTTGTGCTGTGAGAGTGACTACTCCGCTGGCCCTATGAAGCACGCGGAGTTACGGAGTGATCCATCGCTGAGGAACAACTGGTGGCCGCGACACTTGGAAATCGCTTTGCATAGCCGGGGTGGCCTTGGTGTACGACCCATTGTTCTGGTCCCTGACACCATCATGGCGGGCAAGGGCGAGCCAGACAAGGCGACGAATCGAGTAAGTAGGAAAACTACTTATTCCCAGTCGAACAAAATGGATCGCTACGCCCAACAGAAGAATTCACCAGGTGCGGCTGCCCGGCCAAAGGACTCTCATCGAGAAGAGTCGCCAGACACGTCGGACCCGACACTCCGAGATGTTATGGGCGCCATTGCTGGCATCAAAACGGAGATGCACAAACAACACGAGGTCCTGACACATAAAGTCGAGACTTTGGCGATTGAAATCAATTTGATTAGAGCCGATCTGGGTAAGACCAACGATAGGGTCAAATCGTTGGACATTAAAACCACAAGCCTCACAACCGATGTATCGGGCCTACAAACAGAGGTCCGAGACTTGAGGTCGGCCAACGATCTTTTCTCGAGGCGACTGGATGATTTTGAGGGACGTGCCAGGCGACAGAACGTTCGACTCATTGGTGTACCGGAAGGGGCAGAGGAATCGGCCACTGATCTCTTTGTGGAAGACTTGGTGCAAACCCATCTGGCTCCTGCGGGCCTCAGCCGTTTCTTCTCAGTGGAGCGGGCTCATAGACTGCTGGGGGGACGCCCAAAACTAGGTGCCCCGCCGAGACCCATTATAGCACGGCTGTTTAATTTCAGGGATCGGGACGCTATCCTGCAGGCCTCAAGAAGAAACGGGCCGCTCAAGTTTCAGAAAGCGGACATAAACTTTTATCCGGACTTCACTCGGTCTGTACAGCGGTAGCGACAAAGTTTCGCGGGGGTGAAGAGGCGCCTCAGAGACCTTGGGATGAAGTACTCGATGATGTTCCCTGCGAAACTGCCCATTGAACATGATGGCCGTGCTATATTTTTCGATTTGCCTGAAGTGGTGAGCGAGTGGTTGGACACTTTGCCGCAGAGACATGAAGAACGAGAGGAACATTCGGAGGGCGCCTCAGGTGGCCCTGAGCGACAAGAGTAGAGTCCACTTTCGCAACTTTATCGGACGGTGGAACTGTTGGCGACAACCGATGTCACACTACTGCACTTTATAATGCATATCCTTCACTTCGTTATGGAGGGTGGCGGGGGGGCCTGTGTGATCTCCTTTCTCCTCTAGGGTCTTTCTGTAGCGTAGTTTTTTGGGGCGACAGTAACACTGCTGGTTGGGGGGCTATTTAGTCTGATGCAGGGGTGCAGGGAGGGGGGTGGTTTGATCGTTGGTTGTGCGTTTTTTCCTTTTTTCTCTTTCTCTTCTTCAAGGCAACGAACTGACTGTAATTTTTCTACTTATGTAACTATGATGCCTGCCGGGATCGGCAAAGGCCCACGATTTGACGATGGGGGGTAGGAAACTAAAAGTACTGTGTTGGAATGTCAATGGGCTGGGGGATCGCATAAAGAGAGGTGTGGTTTTGCAACAGTTTAAAAGATGTATGCCCAACGTTATTTTGCTACAAGAGACACACTTGGTGGGGAATACGTGCCAAGCGCTTAATAGGAAGGGATTCAAGATGGTGGAACACTCAGGGTTCTCTTCAGGGTCCCGGGGGGCGGGGATCATGGTGCGCGCGTCTCTCCCTCTTGAGATTAATTTTAGTGTTGTTGATGAGAGGGGGCGGTACGTTGCTGTCTCGGGGAGATGGGAGGGACGGTCACTGGTTCTGGCTTCGGTTTACGTTCCCCCTGGGCTGCAAAACAACGCGTTTCAGGATCTTGGGAGCGCCATTTTGGGTCTACCTGAGGGTTTGCTTATCATAGGCGGCGACTTCAATTCAGTTTGTTCGGGAACCATAGACAGACATCCACCCAGAGATCTCCGAAGTTCGCAATCGTGGCTACCCGACTTCCTGGACACTATGGGACTTATTGACTGCTGGCGGCTCATGCATCCTACCCAGAGTCAATACTCATTCCACTAAGGGGCACATGGAAGCCTCTCCAGAATTGATTATGTTCTGGCTCTAGCGGCCCACGCGTCGGCAGTTTCCGAAGCCCGATTGCTGGCTAGGGGCATCTCAGACCATTTCCCGGTCTGGGTGTCCTTTGACTTCAACATTGTGGTGACCGAGAGGGTGGTATCGGTTAATCCGTGGTACTTCCGAAACCCCAAGACACGTGGACTCATGGCCAAGGCTATTGAGCTCTATTTTTCTGAAAATTCGGGGTCGGTTGTGTCGGCCGTCACCCTATGGGAGGCATTTAAGACGTTCTTGAGGGGTGAGGCGTTCTCCCTTATTGCTGATGTTCGGAGACGCAGAGACGCGGATGTGGTGCGTATCGAATTTGAGATTAAAGATCTGGACTCCCGATTGGAAGTCGACCCGACACCGGACCTACTCCATGTTCTCTCACTCAAACAGTCAGAATATCGGGCTACTGTCACTGACGCAGCCAAGGTCATGAGTAGAGAGCAACAGGGTAGGATGTACGATGTCGGGGATAAGGCGGGCAAGCTTATCGCTTGGTTGGATAAAAAAGAGAGAGCCAGCCGGGTGGTCCCGGAGGTGTTGGGGGAGGACGGCGTGACTGTCACCGATCCGAGTGCCATTGTCGCGACGTTTGCGGACTATTTTGAGGCCATTTACACCTCGGTCTCTGACCAGTCCGAGACCGACTCCGGGGAGCTTTTGGCAGAGGCGGAACTCCCGTGTCTGTCGGAAGCGGACCGGGACGACTTGGATAGAGATATTACCGCCGATGAGATTGCCCTCGGCATTCGCTCCCTTAGGTCCCGCATAGCGCCCGGCCCCAATGGTATACCCGTTGAGCTCTATAAGATTAAGCCTGATGTCATCTCCCCACCCCTGCGGAACATGTTCCTGGAGGCGCGGGAGACGGGCGTGCTTCCCCTTGACCAGAGACTGGCCACCATTGTGGTCATTCATAAGGAAGGGAAACCAAGAGACCTGTGTCGATCGTATCGTCCCATCTCTCTGTTGAATGCTGAACCCAAGATTCTGGCTAAATTGCTGGCCAACCGTTTGATTGGCGCGATTGGCGACTTGGTGCACCCGGACCAGTCGGGCTTTATTCCACACCGCAACACTGCCCTTAACCTTCGGAGACTGCATTGGGTCCTCACCAGGGCCCACACGCTCCGGGAGCCAGCCGGCCTGGCGTCATTGGATGCTACGATGGCGTTCAACTCTCTTGAATGGAACTACCTGTGGGCAGTGTTGGCGAAGTTCGGATTTGGTTCGGAATTCATAGGGGGGGTCAAGCTTCTGTACGCTAGTCCGCTGGCCAATGTAACGGTTAATGGTCGTGTGTCTGCTTCCTTTGCTCTCCGCAGGGGCACCAGGCAGGGTTGCCCCCTGTCGCCCCTGTTGTTTGCATTGGCACTTGAACCGTTGGCTGCGTGGCTGCAACACCACCCAGAAATAAATGGAATACGCTGGTCCCCTGGATTCGAGGACCGGGTGTCGCTATACGCTGATGACATCTTGCTGTATCTCACCTCTCCTTGTAAGTCACTCATTGTGGTGTGCGATGTGCTTCGTCTCTTTGGTCGGCACTCTGGCCTGGTTATCAACTGGTCGAAGTCGCACCTGTATGTGCTGAGAGGGGGGACGCCTCGACTTCCAAGGGACTGCGGCATACGGGTCTCGCGGCAGGGTTTTAAATACTTGGGGATCTATATTTCAACTGATCCCAAAGTACGTTATATGAATAACTTGTTTCCCCCTCTCGTCCGTCTCCGGCGTGACGTAGAGGGCTGGCGCAAACTCCCACTTTCCCTGCCTGGGCGTGTGGCACTGTTTAAAATGATGTCCCTGCCTAGGTTCCTGTATGCTCTACAAAATACCCAGGATCCGGTCCCATCCAGCTATTTTAGAGAGGTCGAGGGTTTGCAACGGGCCCTTCTCTGGGATGGCAGACCACGTATCGCCATTACGAAGCTTACGCTCCCGTGGTATGACGGGGGTATAGCATTGCCTGACATCCGGAGATATTATTGGGCTTTCCAGTTGGCAGCCCTTAATCACGGCCTCTACGGTCCAGCAGTAAGCCCAGGTTATGCCATGGATCGGTGGCTCCTGGACGACGGGAAGTATCATAGGGCGCTATACTCGAGATCTCTGGATGGTCGAATGTCGGGGCCAACGAAGACAGCTGTACACATATGGCGGGCGATCACAAAGTCACAGGGGTGGAAGGGTAGGCTTACGATGGCAACCCCTCTTTTTGACTCTGAAATACTGGGCAAATTATGGCACACGGAGGGATTTGACAAGTGGGACATGATAGGCATATCTAAGGTGGAAGACATGATTGTGAAAGGGGAGATAAAATCCTTTACGCTTCTACAGACAGAGTTCCAGCTGGGTGGAACGGAATATATCCGGTACGCCCAGCTGCGTCATGCCCTTCTAGCAGCTATGCCGGAGGGCGAGAGGATCCCTGAGTATTCCCCTTTGGAGGATAGGGTGCTGGACGGCCATATGCCGGACAGCGCCATTTTTCTAATTTATAAAAAACGTATTAATGTCCGTACTGAGCTCCTCCTGGGGGTGAAAGACCAGTGGGTGCGTGATGGGATAGAGCTAGACGATGAAGACTGGCAATGTGCAGTGTCCTCCCCCAAGGAGGTGGCTATCCCGGCCAGGCTGCGGCTGGTTCAATTAAAAATTCTTCATAGGGTTTATGTGACGGGTCCCAGGTTGATACACATGGGTCATTCAGTTGACGGCCTCTGTAGGCGTGGCTGTGGTGCTTTAGCCACCTTTATGCATATTATCTGGGAGTGCAGTGCAGTAGCCTCCTACTGGAGGCGGATACATATGATTATGAGTGAAGTGACCGGGGTGGATGTTCAGGCGGAGGCCCGACGCTGCCTCCTGAATGTGTGGGGTCCTACTGGCTGTAACAATGCAAAAACCCAATGGGTCACCCTGGGAAACATGGTCGCGAAACGAGATATTGCACAGATGTGGGGTGCTGCTACAGCCCCAAAGGTGGTACAGTGGAAGGCCAATATGGATTGGTGTATGTTCCGAGAGAAGACGGTCTATGTGGCCACGGGTAAACCCAAAAAGTGGCAAAATATATGGGGGGCCTGGAATGAGTATAGGGGTGACATCTGCATACCGCCTGACACCGCCCCTCTGGAAGAACGACTAACCCCGTAATCTATGGCTCCAACACACGTTCTATTCGTAGATCTATCCTGTATCCTACCCCCCCCCCTCTATGGTCTTGCAAATGGGTACTGTTTTGACCGTCTATTAGGTTCTCTGGCCTAGCCTTTGCCATATTCGGGCTCTGGTGCACAAATGTTTAAATTGCCTTACTTCCTAGCACTAGTTTGGTGCTTTTACTTTCTTGTCTTAGTTAATTCCTACAAAAACAGAAAATTAAAACCTTGGTATGCTTTGGTAACATGCTTCTTGTACACTAGCCTTCTGATCGATGATATGCTGCCTAGCCTCCGGGATGTATGGCTAAATAGCTGTGTGCACTGACTTGAAAATAAAGAAAATAAAAAAAAGGGTGGAACACATAATCCTAGACCCTGGGTTTCAAGTCGATCGCTCCCGCATCACAATAGGGCGGATCACATACTGCTAGACCCTGGGTTCCAAGACAATCACCACCGCATCATAAAAGGGAGTAACACATAACCCTAGACCCTGGGTTTCAAGGCGTTCGCCGCCGCATCACAATAGGGTGGAACACATAATCCTAGACCCTGGGTTTCTAGGCCATCGCCGCCGTATCACAATAGGGGGGAACATATATCCCAAGACCCTTTCTTTCAAGGTGATAGCCACCACATCACAATAGGGGAGGAACACATAACCCTAGACCCTGGGTTTCAAGGCAACCGCCACCGCATCACAATATGGCGGAACACATAACCCTAGACCCTGGGTTTCAAGGCAACCGCCACCGCATCACAATATGGCGGAACACATATCCCTAGACCCTGGGTTTCAAGGCGATCACCGCTGCATTACAATAGGGGTGGAACACATAACCCTAAAACCTGGGTTTCAAGCGATCGCCACTGCAGCATCACTATGAGGCGGAACACATAATCCTAAACACTGGCTTTTAAGGCAATCCTCTGCATCACAATAGGGCAGAACATATAACCCTAGACCCTGGCTTTCAAGGCGATAGCTGCAGCATCATAATAGGGTGGAACATATAACCCTAGACCCTGGGTTACAAGGCGATCGCCACCGCATCACAATAGGGTGGAACACAAAACCCTAGACCCTGGGTTTCAAGGCAATCACCGCTGCATCACAATAGGGTGGGACACATATCCCTAGACCCTGGGTTTCAAGGCGATCGCCGCTGCATCACAATTGGGGCGGAACACATATCCCAAGACCCTTTCTTTCAAGGCGATATCCACCGCATCACAATAGGGGCGGAACACATAACTGTAGACCCTGGGTTTTAAGGCAACCGCCACCGCATCATAATATGGCGGAACACATATCCCTAGACCCTGGGTCTCAAGGCGATCACCGCCGCATCTAATAGGGTGGAACACATATCCCTAGACCTTGGGTATCAAGGAGATGGCCGCTGTATCACAATAGGGAGGAACACATATCCCTGGACCCTTTGTTTCAAGGCAATCACTGATGCATCACAATAGGGTGGAACACATATCCCTAGACCCTTGGTTTGAAAGCGATTTCCGACGCGTCACAATAGGGCGAACACATATTTCTAGTGTCTTGGTTTGAGGACGTAGCCACCATGTCACAATAGGACGGAAGAAATAACACTAGACCCTGGCTTTCAAGGCGATCGCCGTAGCATCACAATAGGGCAGAACACATAACAATAGATCCTGGGTTTCAAGTCTATCGACGCTGCATCACAAAAGAGAGGAACACATAACCCTAGACCCTGGGTTTCAAGGCGATTGCCTCCGCATCACAATAGGGCAGAAAACATAACCCTAGACCCTGGAATTCAAGCGATCGCTGTCGCATCACAATAGGGTGGAACACATAATCCTAGACCCTGGGTTTCAAGACTATCGCTGCCGCATCACAATAGAGAGGAACACAAAACCCTTGACCCTGGGTTTCTAGGCGATCGCCACCGCATCATAATAGGGCAGAACACATAACCCTAGACCCTGGGTTTCAAACGAGCGCCACCACATCACAAAAGGGTGGAACACATAATCCTAGACCCTGGGTTTCAAGTTGATCGCTCCCGCATCACTATAGGGTGGACCACATAACCCTATACCCTGGGTTTCAAGACAATCGCCACCGCATCATAAAAGGGAGGAACACATAACCCTAGACCCTGGTTTTCAAGGCCATGACCGCCGCATCACAATAGGGTGGAACACATATCCCTAGACCCTGGGTTTCAAGGCGATCGCCGCTGCATCACAATAGGGGCGGAACATATATCCCAAAACCCTTTATTTCAAGGCGATAGCCACCGCATCACAATAGGGGCGGAACACATAACCCTATAGCCTGGGTTTCAAGGCAACCGCCACCGCATCACAATATGGCGGGACACATATCCCTAGACCCTGGCTTTCAAGGTGATCGCCGCTGAATCACAATAGGGGCGGAACACATAACCCAAGGACATGGGTTTCAAGCAATCGTCACCGCAGCATCACTATGAGGCGGAACACATAATCCTAGACCCTGGCTTTCAAGGCAATCACCTCTGCATCACAATAGGGCAGAACATATAACCCTAGACCCTGGCTTTTAAGGTGATAGCTGCAGCATCACAATAGGGTGGAACATATAACCCTAGACCCTGGGTTACAAGGCGATCGCCACCGCATCACAATAGGGTGGAACACATAACCCTAGACCCTGGGTTTCAAGGCAATCGCCGCTGCATCACAATAGGGTGGAACACATATCCTGAGAGCCTGGGTATCAAGGAGATGGCCGCTGTATCACAATAGGGAGGAACATATATCCCTGGACCCTTTGTTTCAAGGTGATCGCCGATGCATCACAATAGGGCGGAACACATATCCCTAGACCATTGGTTTGAAAGCGATTGCCGACGCGTCACAATAGGGCGAACACATATTTCTAGTCTCTTGGTTTGAAGACGTTCGCCGCCATGTCACAATAGGGCGGAACAAATAACGCTAGACCCTGGCTTTCAAGATGATCGCCGCAGCATCCCAATAGGGCAGAACACTAGATCCTGGGTTTCAAGGCTATAGACGCCTCATCATAAAAGAGAGGAACACATAACCCTAGACCCTGGGTTTCAAGGCGATCGCCTCCGCATCACAATAGGGCAGAACACATAACCCTAGACCCTGGAATTAAAGCGATCGCCATCGCATCACAATAGGGCGGACCTCATAAAGCTAGACCCTGGGTTTCTAGGCGATCGCCACCGCATCATAATAGGGCAGAACACATAACCCTAGACCCTGGGTTTCAAACGAGCGCCACCACATCACAAAAGGGTGGAACACATAATCCTAGACCCTGGGTTTCAAGTTGATCGCTCCCGCATCACTATAGGGTGGACCACATAACCCTATACCCTGGGTTTCAAGACAATCGCCACCGCATCATAAAAGGGAGGAACACATAACCCTAGACCCTGGTTTTCAAGGCCATGACCGCCGCATCACAATAGGGTGGAACACATATCCCTAGACCCTGGGTTTCAAGGCGATCGCCGCTGCATCACAATAGGGGCGGAACATATATCCCAAAACCCTTTATTTCAAGGCGATAGCCACCGCATCACAATAGGGGCGGAACACATAACCCTATAGCCTGGGTTTCAAGGCAACCGCCACCGCATCACAATATGGCGGGACACATATCCCTAGACCCTGGCTTTCAAGGTGATCGCCGCTGAATCACAATAGGGGCGGAACACATAACCCAAGGACATGGGTTTCAAGCAATCGTCACCGCAGCATCACTATGAGGCGGAACACATAATCCTAGACCCTGGCTTTCAAGGCAATCACCTCTGCATCACAATAGGGCAGAAAATATAACCCTAGACCCTGGCTTTTAAGGTGATAGCTGCAGCATCACAATAGGGTGGAACATATAACCCTAGACCCTGGGTTACAAGGCGATCGCCACCGCATCACAATAGGGTGGAACACATAACCCTAGACCCTGGGTTTCAAGGCAATCGCCGCTGCATCACAATAGGGTGGAACACATATCCTGAGAGCCTGGGTATCAAGGAGATGGCCGCTGTATCACAATAGGGAGGAACATATATCCCTGGACCCTTTGTTTCAAGGTGATCGCCGATGCATCACAATAGGGCGGAACACATATCCCTAGACCATTGGTTTGAAAGCGATTGCCGACGCGTCACAATAGGGCGAACACATATTTCTAGTCTCTTGGTTTGAAGACGTTCGCCGCCATGTCACAATAGGGCGGAACAAATAACGCTAGACCCTGGCTTTCAAGATGATCGCCGCAGCATCCCAATAGGGCAGAACACTAGATCCTGGGTTTCAAGGCTATAGACGCCTCATCATAAAAGAGAGGAACACATAACCCTAGACCCTGGGTTTCAAGGCGATCGCCTCCGCATCACAATAGGGCAGAACACATAACCCTAGACCCTGGAATTAAAGCGATCGCCATCGCATCACAATAGGGCGGACCTCATAAAGCTAGACCCTGGGTTTCAAGGCGATCGATGCCGCATCACAATAGGGCAGAACACATAACCCTAGACCCTGGGTATCAAACAATCGCCACCACATCACAAAAGGGTGGAACACATAATCATAGACCCTGGGTTTCAAGGCGATCACTCCCGTATCACAATAGGGTGGACCACATAACCCTAGACCCTGGGTTTCATGACAATTGTCTCCGCATCATAAAAGGGAGGATCACATAACCCTAGACCCTGTTTTTCAAGGCCTTGGCTACTGCATCAAAAAAGGGAGGAACACATAACCCTAGATCGTGGGTTTCAAGGCGTTCGCGCCGCATCAAAATAAGGTGGAACACTTAATCCTAGACCCTGGGTTTCTAGGCCATTGCCACCGTATCACAATAGGGGGGAACACATATCCTTAGACCCTTTCTTTCAAGGCGATCGCCACAGCATCATAATAGGGGCGGAACACATAACCCTTGACCCTGGGTTTCAAGGCGATGGCCACTGCATCACAATATGGTTGGAGTGGTGTTGATAGAGCGCGCAGGTCACCCGACTCTGAGTTTTACCAGATTTTCACGCACTTGGGCCCATGACGTGATTATGACAATATTTTGTGAGTCGGGCGAGTTTACACACCACTATCAGTACTTTGTATGTGTTTTTCTTTAACACTATTACCATGGTACCTGACTTACCACAGGCACTTATTCTTCCTGATGGATCAGGGGCTATTAGAGAAAAAGAGATACGATAATCTTAAAAATACTTTATACATTCAACAATACTTTGATAACTTTATAATTGACCACAGACACCTGAAGGGTTTTAAGGATTTTATATAGTAATTAAAGTTCAAAGTGACAAGAGTATAAGACTGATGCAAATCAGAATGTCAATAATCAAGATTACAACAATAAAGTAGCTATGAATGAGGGCAAGCACCATTGAGTGCGAGTGGGACTCTATTGGGTAAGGGTAACAGGGAACATGCTATTCAGTTTTAGGCTTATACTAGGGTAGGTAAGTTCAAAACACATTAGTCAGTGAATTTCTAAAACCTATAAGTGATTCAAAATGATCTTTGTCTAACTGCTAATTCACACCTAGCTTCTAAACATCAGTAAATTAGATCACCCGAACTAAGTAAAACAGTTTCAATAATGTTCTAAAGGTGGGGGGGGAAAATGGAACACAACTAATAAACGGTTTGCATATATGACGTTAGAGATAACAGAGAGAATATAATGGGCATAGAGGCTTTATTAAAAGAGGAGAAGAGAGGATAGATAGACAAACACCCGCATTATATTTACCTAAGACAAGAATGAGGACTAACCCTGGCCACGGGTCAGCTTCGGGAAAAGGCGAGGACAAGGACCCTCAAGGATTTAGGATGTCAGTAAGTGAGCAGGCACAGCTCACGGACAATCAAGACAGGATACCCCTCAGGACTTGGGTCAGGACTGGGCTCACCAAAGGGCACGACCGACACCTGCAGCTTCGGATGCAACGCTTGCGCTACCCCCTCACTGCACGGAATCCGCCAGTAACCCCGTTTGGGTTCTCGAATCTCCCAGTAAAGTGCTTCGCCAGCACTTAAGACTATTTCCACCCCTTGGAGCTTGTGGAAATTTCGGACAGAGTGCTCTGCAGCTCTCAGTATCAATCACCTATAGAGTCGAAGGGTCGGTGACAGGTCAGCTATTCGGACAAGTCGGAGAATTTCTCTAACTAAAACTAGGCTAGTTATACCCTTTTCGGGTCCCTAGACCACCCACAAATGTTGCAAGTGACAGGGTCCCCAACTTATGATTGGTCAGGAGAGGTGGTTAGGTCATTGTCACCACCTAAAATTCTGGGTTCCCATATTTAATATTAATTTTTCAGTACCCACCCCTTACATTCCAGTTCCCAGGCATACGTGTAGAAGAGAACAATAGAGCACACAGTGGGAAGAAACAAATGTAATAATTTCAGGTGAAATTCAGCTTCTTCTCCCTGGGTCAGGGGGCAGGTTCCCAGGAGCATCTCAGCTTCGGTAGCCAGCTGGCTGAGTTCCACTAATGTAAGGCTCGGTTCTCATGTCACGTGATCGGGTCCGCATAGACTTCTAAGATGGAGAGGCTCCCCACTCCCAGGCCCCCAGATACACGGTACATGAAAAGTAAGCGAAAACAAATTAGAAACACAGAAGAAACGAATACACTGTACACCATGATAAGCTACACTTCACCCCTTACTTTATAATAACTATAGCAGTTAGGAGTTATGCAGAAATAGATAGAAGTGCAAGGCGGCATGGGTGTGGTATTCCATGACCTGATGTCATTTGGAATTACCATATGTCATTTGGAACCATCCTATGTTTTACAGAATGTTTTGCCTTGACTTGTACTGTATTGCTGTGGAGTTGAGGCTGTTAAGACCTATCTTCCTACCTGTGGTTGTTAAGCTGTTCCTCTGGAATAAATCTTCTTGGAACCTACATTCTGTGTATTGGATTTACTACACAATTGCTGGCGACGATTGGGGATCCAGATCTCAGAAGGAAACAGCGTTCACTTCTTTTTCTCCTGGATTGGTCAGTTTTTTTTTATCCTTTTCAACCTCTAAAAGAATCTACATCCTCATGGTGTGAGATACCTGCTTATTTGGAAACGTGAGATAAGACTCTTACTTCAATTGTGTGCAAGACCCGTTTCCTGAAAACGCGAGAAACGTGAACAAATGTAAGTTTTTTTTTTTTTCATTGACTTTACCAACTTTCGATTTGTTGCCTTTTCGACCGCATCTTTCGAGCGGTGTGTTTCCAGGCATCACAAACGCGAAAATACTTGTTGCACATTTTCTCATACGGGTGTGCGTTTCCCTACTTGTTTACTTTCAAAGAGACTCACCTCGAGAACCTCGTAGTTCGTTTCTTTCACGAGGCGTCCTTCGAGTCTCCTCGCTCGCTCTGTCATTGTTATTGACGCGCAGTTGCATCCTGGGATACACGCGTCATTGCGCACGTCATCGCGCATGCGTGACGCTCTTGGCGGCCATATTTGTAAAGGGCTGAAGTAATTTCCTCGCAATTGCCGGTAAAATTTCAAAGTTACTTAAAGACTCATTCCTGCCTCTTCTCATGTTCTAAAGCGATTTTAAAGGAAATATACTCTGAATTACAATGGAATAAACAGCAAAGACTACAGTCATTTTACAAGAGAAAAAACGACATTTTCAGCAAATCCATTACTACGGTGATTTGCACACCAGTTACATTAATATCCTTATTTTTCAGGTTTCAGGATAATTTAATTACTTACATTGTTTATTTTCAGCTGTATTTACAAATGTCTAATATTTCTGCTCCTCCTCATTTTCTTCAAGTTGCAGGTGATCCTTCCATAGAATGGGATCTTTGGTACCCCATGTTCATTGCATATGTAGAAGTATTAGAAAAAGACGGTTGTTCTGCTAAAAGAAAACTTGCTCTCTTGAGACATTGTCTAGGGGGTGCTGGAATTAAAGAATTCGACAATTTACCACCCTTAGATGATGCTGGTGATATGGATGTGTTTGATAAAGCTGCCAAACAAATGAAGATTCGATTTGGTAGAAGAATAAACACCGTAATGGAAAGGTTCAAATTTTATTCTCGAGAGCAGAAACCCGATGAAACAATTGAAGATTACGTAGCAGCATTACGTTCACTTGCTTGCACCTGTGCATTTGAAACTATATCTTACGAACAAGTCCTTAGGGATCAAATAATGATGAAGACTAAAAGCAAAAAGATCCAAGAGAGACTTTGGTTAGGGACTGAAACCACATTATCTGCAGTAGTGAACATAGCTAAAGGCATAGAACATTCAGAAATATTTGTGTCCGAAATAAGAGGGAGAAATCAGAAGACAAATGTTCCTGAGGTTGAAGTAGCCATTGTCAAAAATCAGCCTATTTCAGGTTTTTCCGGTAACAAAACTAATTTTAAAAAAGAATATGTAAAAAATACCTATGACAATAGAAATTTTGTCAAAAAGAACACTATTCTTTGCTACAGATGTGGAAGTTCCACCCATGTGGGTAATTACAAAGGCTGTCCTGCCTGGGATAAAATTTGTGTAAAGTGTAAGAAAAAAGGGCATTTTGGTAATGTGTGCAGATCAGGTCAGAGAATTAACTACATATCCCCTGAGGAAGAGGAGGTTCTTAACAGTTTGAACTGTATACTTTCTGTCGATGAATGTGTTCAGCAAAAATTTCCTTCTTGTACTATTCTTATGGATGGTAAACCTGTTGAGATTTTTGCTGATTCTTGTGCTTGGTACACCATTATTGGCAAAAATATTTTTGAACAATTGTGGAATCGTAGAGAATTATTAAGTCCAGACATTTACCCTGGTGGTTACACGGGACAAAGAATCGCCTTAGAGGGTTTTTTTTGGGCTAAGCTATACTTTAAGAATTGGGATATGGTAGGAAAAGTTTATGTATCCACTAAAGGTGTTTCCATTCTTGGTTGGCCTCATCAACGTTGTCTAGGAATCAAATTAGATCCCAATGCTAATCCTCCAGTCTATGTTGATGAACCTCGTTTTCAGAAGTCTATCACTGATTCCATGGTGAACTTAACAGCAGATGTATCCAATAGTAGTTTCACTAAATTAGTACTTGAGAAATTTCCTGAGATTTTTAGTGATGAACTAGGAAAATATGCAGACTTCAAACACAAAATCATCTTGAATGATAACGCTTTGCCTGTTAGACACAGAGTGAGAAATGTTCCTTTGGCCTACAGACCCAAATTGAAAGAAATTTTGGATGATTTAGTCAAAAGGAACATAATTGAGCCTATCGAATCCTCCCCTTGGGTTTCACCCATTGTAATTTCTCTTAAAAGCACAGGCGAACTGCGCTTATGTGCGGATCTTCGCAGCCTTAACAAAGAGATATGGATAGACAAACACCCTTTACCGAACATACATGAACTTATTTCGGCGCTTTCTGGCGCTACTGTGTTTTCTTCCATTGATTTAGCCAGTGCCTACCATCAGGTGGAGTTACATGAGGACTCCAGGAAGTTGACTGCATTTGTCACTCCAGAGGGTATGTTCCAATACTTGCGCATGCCTTTTGGTTTGGCAAGTGCAGCTTCTGTTTTTCAGCGTCTAATGAAAGAGTTATTAATGGAATGCAAGGGTGCCATAGCCTTCCAAGACGACATTTTGATTTTTGGGCAAGATTGCACTGAACATGATAAGAACTTGTTTTCTGTCTTGGAGAAAATTAAATCTAAGGGACTCACATTAAAGTTTACTAAATGTAAATTTAGACAGGATAAGGTAGAGTACCTTGGTCATGAAATTTCGAGCAATGGTATCAAACCAAAAGTAAATCATGTTCAGAGTATTGTGAATGCATCTGCACCTCAGTCCAAAGAACAACTTCTTTCCTTTTTAGGTCTCACCGAATTCTATGGCAAGTTTGTAAAAAACTACTCAGACATAGTACATCCTTTAAGGATTTTACTAAAAAAAAATGCAAAGTTTGAATGGAAAAAAGAACAACAGGATTCTTTTGAAATTCTGAAACACAAAATTGTTGAGGCCCCATTTTTGAAACCGTATTCCGTAGGTAAGGAATGTATTGTCTATGTGGACGCTAGCAATGTAGGTCTAGGCGCTGTATTAATGCAAAAAGACAAATCTGGTGAGTTTGTAGTGTCATATGCTTCTAGAGCTCTACGTGATGCTGAGAAAAATTACTCAACCATTGAGAGGGAACTACTCGCTTGTACTTGGGCATCCCAGCACTTTAGGCAATTCTTGTGGGGAACTAAATTCTCTCTAAGAACTGATCACAAACCTTTGATCACCATGTTATCTGCTGGTGGTGGTAGAGTACTTACCGCCCGCTTGGCAAGGTTAGCGGCCAAGCTACAAGAATATCGCTGTGAGGTCGTGTATGTTCCAGGACGTCTGAACGTCCATGCAGACTGTATGTCACGTTTTCCTGCAACTGTAACTGTTGGTAAAAATGTTGATTGCGATATTGCATTTTCACTTGCTGATGTCAATGTAATTTTGAATCAAGAAGGTTCCTTCTGTTTATCTGAGAAATACTGGTTAGAAGCTATGATGAATGACCATGTCTTAAATCAAGTTAAGGAGTTCTTGATTAAAGGTTGGCCTGAAGAGAGGAAACTCTCCGGTGAGTTGTCATCCTTCTACAAGGTTAAGGATGATTTGATGTTGTCACAAGACATTATTGTTAGATCTGATAAAATTATTCCTCCCTTGAAACTACGAGAAACTATTTGCAAATTGGCACACGAGGGACACATGGGAATGTCCACTACTAAAAGGAGGATCAGAGAACATTACTGGTGGCCCGGTGTCGATGCTATGGTGGATAATTGGGTCAGGAATTGCTCTCCCTGCTCCCTGAGCGACAAGTCTGTAAAGAGCGTGTCCGTTGACACAACTCCCATTGAATATGCAAATGGCCCTTGGCGTAGATTAGCCATAGATATTATTGGACCTTTTAGCTACCAATCTGGAAAAGACTTATTTGCATTAGTTCTTATTGATTACTTCTCTAAATGGCCTGAATTGAAGATTGTTGAGAGAACTTCTTCAGAGTATGTCATTGAATTCCTTGATGAAATTTTTGCTAGAGAAGGTCTACCTGAGGAACTTGTTTCGGACAATGGTCCACAGTTCATTAGTAAAGAATTTGAAGATTTCCTCAATAATTGTGGTGTTAAACACAAAAGAACTTCAAATTACTTTCCACAAGCAAACGGCCAAGTTGAAAGGTTCAACAGAGTCATTAAGGAATCTTGCCAGTTGGCTGTGAAAAGTGGTTTGAAGTGGAGAAGAGCGCTTCAAGCGACCTTGTTGACCTATCGCTTATCTCCCAATACTGTGACTGGTTTGTCTCCCTTTGAACTATTACGTGGTAGGAAACCAGGTTCTAGGCTTTTACCTTGGTGGCTAAGAAGTAACTCTTCTTACGAAGTAGATTTTAAAGAATTGAAGGATAAAATTGGTAAGTACCAGGAAAGAATGATTCAACATTCTGAAAAAAGAAAATACAATTCCTGTAGTATTAAAATTGGTGACCTCGTTCGAGTAAAGTCAGGTGGACTTCTACACAAGAGAGCATGTAAATGGTCTGATCCTGTCAAGGTCATTGAGATTTTTAGCAAAGCTGTCAGGGTGGAAGGAGGTAAAATATGGAACTTGAGGAGAATTTCTTTATGCAAGACCAGTACTACACATGTTCCTCCCACTCAAAAATCTATTGTTACTAAGAAGTTCTACTTAGACCATAACTCAAGTGGTTTTCCTGGCACACATGAGGTGTATGACAATTTAGAGAATAAATTTGTAAATAGTTCTGATTTTGGGACTCATTCTGACACTTTACCTAGTTCTTCTGTTGAGATTAATAATTCTTCTCCGAATACTGACTATGAGGAGACTTCTTTAAGACGTAGTGAGCGTGTCAAATGTGTTCCTTCAAAGTTCAAGGATTATGTCAGATCTTAATTATTAACCAATATTTCTTATATGTTTCTTTTATTGTTTTTTTTTTTTCGTTTTTGTTCTTTTTGTTTATTTCATTTTTTTTTTTTTTTTTAAAAGGGGGGAGGTGTGTGGTATTCCATGACCTGATGTCATTTGGAATTACCATATGTCATTTGGAACCATCCTATGTTTTACAGAATGTTTTGCCTTGACTTGTACTGTATTGCTGTGGAGTTGAGGCTGTTAAGACCTATCTTCCTACCTGTGGTTGTTAAGCTGTTCCTCTGGAATAAATCTTCTTGGAACCTACATTCTGTGTATTGGATTTACTACAATGGGCAAGCAGAGAGCGTGTTTAAAGACAAGCGGCCATTTTAGCTACAATGCGCATGAGCGAAATATCCCTCCAAAACTGCAAGTGCGTCGCATCACATGGGTATGACCGACGCATGCGCAGATTGGATTTCTGCGAAGCAGCCATTCTGTAGTATGCAAGCGTTGTTAGGATTAATAGACACATAGGCAAGCGTCTCTGGGACACCCGCATGTACTGTAAAAGTGCGATATTAATGACAAACAGGATTGGTTAATACTATTACAGGTTAACGAGGTTCATGAATGTGAGCAAGTTGCTTTACGTGCGAATCCTTGCTCCATCAGTGTGGCTCACTGGTTAGAGGCGGCAGACCCGAAAGCAGAGAACGGCCCGGGACCAGGGTTCAACTCCCGACGCAGCAGGGTCGTAGACCAGGGTCAGCGGACTCGATAATTCTCGCCTCGGTGCCTACTCTAACCAGGGATCACAGTCTGCAACTCTGGGCATTAGCTTGCCTCATCTCTACAACGGCCCCCCACATTCGCCGGGGGTGCCTGGTTTCACCTTGGAGATACCCAGTAGGGACCATCTCACAGGGATAGCAAGGACGGGTTCCCCAGCGGTCTACAGCATCACAATAGGGCAGAACATATAACCCTAGACCCTGGCTTTCAAGGCGATAGCTGCGGCATCACAATGGGGGGGAACATATAACCCTAGTCCCTGAGTTATAAGGCGATCGCCACCGCATCACAATAGGGTGGAACACATAACCCTAGACCCTGGGTTTCAAGGCAAACGCCGCTGTATCACAAAAGGGTGGAACACATATCCCTAGACCCTGGGTTTCAAGGCGATCGACACTGCATCACAATAGGGCCGGAACACATATCCTAAGACACTTTCTTTCAAGGCGATAGCCACTGTATCACAATAGGGGTGGAACACATAACCCTAGACCCTGGGTCCCAAGGCGATCACCGTTGCATAACTATAGGGGTGGAACACATAACCCTAGAATCTGGGTTTCAAGCGATCGCCACCGCAGCATCACTATGAGGCGGAACACATAATCCTAGACCCTGGCTTTCAAGGCAATCGCCTCTGCATCACAATAGGGCAGAACATATAACCCTAGACCCTGGGTTACAAGGGGATCGCCACCGCATCACAATAGGGTGGAACACATAACCCTAGACCCTGGGTTTCAAGGCAATCGCCGCTGCATCACAATAGGGTGGAACACATATCCTTCGACCTTGGGTATCAAGGAGATGGCCGCTGTATCACAATAGGGAGGAACACATATCCCTTGACTCTTTGTTTCAAGGTGATCCCCGATGCATCACAATAGGGCGGAACACATATCCCTAGACCCTTGGTTTGAAAGCGATTGCCGACGCGTCACAATAGGGCAAACACATATTTCTAGTCTCTTGGTTTGAAGACATTCGCCGCCATGTCACAATAGGGCGAAACAAATAACACTAGACCCTGTCTTTCAAGGCGATCGCCGCAGCATCACAATAGGGCAGAACACATAACACTAAATCCTGGGTTTCAAGGCTATCGACGCCGCATCACAAAAGAGAGGAACACATAACCCTAGACCCTGGGTTTTAAGGCGATTGCCTCCTCATCACATTAGGGCAGAACACAGAACCCTAGACCCTGGGTTACAAGGGGATCGCCGTCACATCACAATAGGGCGGACCTCATAACACTAGACCCTGGGTTTCAAGAGAATAGCTGTCGCATCACAATAGAGAGGAACATATAACCCTTGACCCGGGGTTTCAAGGCGATCGCCACCGCATCATAATAGGGCAGAACCATTAACTCTAGACCCTGGGTTTCAAACGATCGCCGCCACATCACAAAAGGGTGGACACATAATCCTAGACCCTGGGTTTCAAAGCAATCGCCTCTGCATCACAATAGGGCAGAACATATAACCCTAGGCCCTGGCTTTCAAGGCGATAGCTGCGGCATCACAATAGGGCGGAACATATAACCCTAGACCCTGGGTTACAAGGCGATCGCTACCGCATCACGATAGGGTGGAACACATAACCCTAGACCCTGGCTTTCAAGGCAATCGCCGCTGCATCACAATATGGCGGAACACATATCCCTAGACCATAGGGTTTCAAGGCGATTGCCGGTGCATCACAATAAGAGGGGAACACATAACCCTAGACCCTGAGTTTCAAGGCGATCGCCACCGTATCACAATAAGGTGGAACACATAACCCTAGACCGTGGGTTTCAATGTGATCGCCGTCGCATCACAATAGGAAGGAACACATAAACCTTGACCCTGGGTTTTTAAGGCGAACGCCACCGCATCATAATAGGGCAGAACACATAATCCTAGACCCTGAGTTTCCAACGATCGCCGCCACATCACAAAAGGGTGGAACACATAATCCTACACCCTGGGATTCAAGTCGATCGCTCCCGCATCACAATAGGGTGGATCACATACTGCTAGACCCTGGGTTTCAAGACAATCACCACCGCATCGTAAAAGGGAGAAACACATAACCCTAGACCCTGGGTTTCAAGGCGTACGCCGCCGCATCACAATAGGGGGGAACACATAATCCTAGACCCTGGGTTTCAAGGCGTACGCCGCCGCATCACAATAGGGGGGAACACATAATCCTAGACCGTGGGTTACAAGGTAATCGCCGCCGTATCACAATAGGGCGGAACATATATCCCAAGACCCTTTCTTTCAAGGTGATAGCCACTGCATCACAATAGGGGCGGAACACATAACCCTAGACCCTGGGTTTCAAGGCAACCGCCACCGCATCACAATATGGCGGAACACATATCCCTAGACCCTGGGTTTCAAGGCGATCGCCGCTGCATCACAATAGGGGCGGAACACATAACCCTAAAACCTGGGTTTCAAGCGATCGCCACCGCAGCATCACTATGAGGCAGAACACATAATCCTAGACCCTGGCTTTCAAGGCAATCGCCTCTGTATCACAATAGGGCAGAACATATAACGCTAGACCCTGGGTTACAAGGCGATCACCACCGCATCACAATAGGGTGGAACACATAACCCTAGACCCTGGGTTTCAAGGCAATCGCCGCTGCATCACAATAGGGTGGAACACATATCCCTAGACCCTGGGTTTAAAGGCGATTGCCGCTGCATCACAATAGGGGCGGAACACATAATCCTAGACCCTGGGTTTCAAGGCCATCACCACTGCATCACAATAGGATGGAACACATATTCTTAGACCCTGGGTATCAAGGAGAAGGCCGCTGTATCACAATAGGGAGGAACACATATCCCTGGACCCTTTGTTTCATGGATATCGCCGATGCATCACAATAGGGTGGTACACATATCTCTACACCCTTGGTTTGAAAGCGATTGCCGACGCGTCACAATAGGACGAAAACATATTACTAGTCTCTTGGTTTGAAGACGTTCGCCGCCATGTCACAATAGGGCGGAATAAATAACACTAGACCCTGGCTTTCAAGGCGTCCGCCGCAGCATCACAATAGGGCAGACCACATAACACTAGATCCTGGGTTTCTGGGCTATCGACGCCGCATCACAAAAAGAGGAACACATAACCCCAGATCTTGGGTTTCAAGGCGATCGCCTCTGCATCACAATAGGGCAGAACGCATAACCCTAGACCCTGGAATTCAAGCGATCACTGTCGCATCACAATAGGGTGGAACACATAATTCTAAACCCTGGGTTTCAAGGTGATCGCCGTCGCATCACAATAGGGCGGACCTCATAACGCTAGTCCCTGGGTTTCAAGACAATCGCTGCCGCATCATAATAGAGAGGAACACATAACCCTTAACCCTGGGTTTCAAGGCGTTCGCCGCCGCATCACAATAGGGCAGAACACATAACCCTAGACCCTGGGTTTCAAACAATCGCCACCACATCACACAAGGTTGGAACACATAATCATAGACCCTGGGTTTCAAGGCAATCGCTCCCGCATCACAATAGGGTGGACCACATAACCCTAGACCCTGGGTTTCAAGATAATTGTCTCCGCATCATAAAAGGGAGGATCACATAACCCTAGACCCTGGTTTTCTAGGCCTTGGCTGCTGCATCACAAAAGGGAGGAACACATAACCCTAGATCCTGGGTTTCAAGGCGTTCGCCGCCGCATCACAATAAGGTGGAACACATAATCCTAGACCCTGGGTTTCTAGGCCATCGCCGCCGTATCACAATAGGGGGGAACACATATCCCTAGACCCTTTCTTTCAAGGTGATCGCCACAGCATCATAATAGGGGCGGAACACATAACCCTTGACCCTGGGTTTCAAGGCGATCGCCACTGCATCACAATATGGCGGAACACATATCCCTAGACCATAGGGTTTGAAGGCGAACGCCTCTGCATCACAATAAGGGGGAACACAGAACCCTAGACCCTGAGTTTCAAGCGATCGCCGCCGCAACACTATAGGGCGGAACACATAATCCTAGAACCTGGCTTTCAAGCCGATCGCCACCGCATCACAATAAGGCAGAACTTATAACCCTAGACCCTGGCTTTCAAGGCGATAGCTGCCGCATCACAATAGGGCAGAACATATAAACCTAGACCCTGGGTGTGAGAAGTTGGCCTGATATGTAGTGTTTCCAATTCTGGAACCACTTGGTATCAGTCCAAACAAACCCCAAAGATGTCTGGTTGTAAGTCAACCTTGTTAGACAAGCTATCCTAGTGGTAGCATGGACTAAGCAGCCTTAAAGGCTTAACTTAAGAGGTCGTGTTAAGCGAGCTGTTTTACCACATACAATCCTGTAATCAAATGAAAGGACACCACACAAGTATATATTATAAAAATATATGTATTTATTTCTAAATTACTCCCCAGTACTCTTTATGAGGAAAGGGGCACAAGCGTTAAATCAAAAGCACAGTAAAACATATAAAGTTGCACAATTATGGATGAGGGCGGGTGGCCACTCAGACCATATACTAAAAAAGTGGTATAAGTAACACTTCTCGAACAATGGTTAGGCCTAGGGCCTAGAGATTCGCTGGGAGCAGTCAGGACTAGCAATGATGAAGTCGGGAGTAGCCCACAGGAGACGGGTGCAGCACGGAAAGTGCGGCGCGCACCAATGCACTGTCAATGGTGCGTAAAAGTCAGTTAAAGTGAATTAAAAGATACTTCCGCTAAACCTAGGAACACAAAACTTTAGACACAGACCCTAGAGGTGTGTACCAGTGTATAGACACCGGCGTTGCAATGTTACCTCACCCACAGGCCGTGGGTGCACAGGGTCGAAGTGGCGTCGGGTTCTGACACGCAGGTTTTTGGTGCTTGAAGCTGTTGCAGCTGCAGGCGATGTGAAGCAGAAGTGTCCGGTGCGATCCAAGGGTGGATCGAAGTAGAAAAGTACCTGAAAGCAGAGGGGACAGAGTCTGGGTCACTCAGCAGTGACCAGGGTGGAACCAGGACGGAACCAGGCAATGTCGGACGCAATCAGGCGGTTGTCGATAGGCTTCTCTCCGCTGTCACGTGGGCTCTGGGGCATCTGCGACGTCCAGGAGCAGGTCACAATCTGTCCCACGTAGGCTCTCGCCGTCAGCACCGTCGGCTTCAAGATTGCAGCAAACAGCACTTGGCAAAAGCAATCCACGCGGAACCAGGAGATTGCTTATCACTCGAACCAGGAGGGTCAGAGTGGGGGCTCCTTTTCACAGGAGCTGGTGCAGATCTGGAGCAACCAGAAAAGCGAGTCGTATTTCAAGTTTCGTCGGCACAGGGGCCACAAGCCAGCTGGCAAGTGACCGGGCCAACGCGTCGAGCGCACACAAGCAGAAGGGCCCCACGCAGCACTCGTCGAGTGTGGAGGGGTGAGCTTTGATGCAAGTGGAGCTCGGGGCTGGGGCTTCTCAAACTCCGGTGTACAGCTTCGAGGATCACTCGTGGGCTGCACGGTCAGCGTCTCGTGGCCTTTTCAAGATGGCGTGCCCCACGCTTCCGGTCGCCTCCACGGGTCTCAGCTCTGCAGGGACTGTGGATCGGGCAGGTAGAAGGCAGGCAAGCTTGATCTCGTCGATCTCTGTCGCTCGAGTTCCGGCGGGAACTGCAACAAAGCAAGGGTCGAGGGCTGGATGGTGCCTGTTTGCACAGGGTGGTCACTCCTTGACCACAAGGGAGATTCTTCAGTCTTCTCACGTCGTGTAGAAAGTCGAAGGGTCCAGAATTCGTTTCTTATGTTTCTTCAGGATGATCTGAGTTGCATTGGGACTGCTCCCCCTCTTATTCGAATCTGGGGGGTTGGACATCCTGCTAGGTCCCCTCCTATGGGTGGGACCCAGGAAGGGGGTGGTTACACCCCTCTCCTTTGATCCTGGCCGCGCTGGGACAGGGGCTGGGAGGCCCCAGAACCGGTTTGGCCGGATTATGCAAGGGGCAGCCTTGTGCTCCCCAGGCAGTGTCTGGTTTCTTTGAAACCTCCCTACTCCAATCCACTATCTCCTGTCTGGGGTGGTTTGACACCGCCCTGTGGCAGGAAACTCTTTGTCCAGGCCTCCTCTGCCGGGTTTCGGTCAGCAGCAGGAGGCCAGACCCGTGTCTGTGGCAGGGGCATCCATTTTGTGGATCTGAGGCTCATTTTAAATCAACCGCGTTTCAGTAAAGTAACATGTCTTCTCCCTCTAGAAGGGTGGAATGCTACCCCCGTCGCCAGAACTGGCGAGGGGGTAGTATTCCAATTCGTATGACACCTTACACGACATGTTTTGATAAAGCCAAACCAAAGTTGCTATATAACCACGAGGATTATAAGGCGCTTAAGAGTATATGGTATGGCATTATCCCGGATCAGCTTAGGGAGTTGTTCCCGACAGCTGCAGACAGGCTCAGCTCATGCCAGAGCACCATCTCACATAAAACCACGCACTCTGCCTCCAGGATTGATGAGGCCTTCCATAGGAGTGGCTTACAGGCTATATATGTGTCCAGATATAGGTTTAGATATAGGTATACTATATCTAAGCAAGGGGTGATTACACCCACTTGCCCCAGCTGAGTGATCAGCCAGTTGTGTCAATTTAGATAGCCAGCCAGGGTGGCAAAAGATATGCTGCAGCCCCTGGTAGGCCTTGGATGCACCTATGCCCTGGGCACCTATAGTGCTCTGTACAGGGGCTGATAAGGTGATCCAAGCCAATCTAGTTATGCACCTAGGGTACATGGAATCCATTTTACAGAGAGAGCAGATAGCCTGGGGCCCTGATTAGCAGGGAACCAGGCCAACTAAGTCGAAAACCAGCTAAACACAAGGCAAAAAAATCTGGGGTAACCATAGTCAGGTAGCCACCTTCCTACATAACCCCCCCCCAAACGAAAGGAGATAAGGCTATCCTTGGCCAGGTAAGCCTTTATTGCCTGAGTGGCCATATAAGGAAGTACCTGCACTAGCATGGGTACCCCCTGTCTCATGGTCCACTAAGCAGTCCCTCACCCTAGGGGTATTAGAGGGTCTCCACCATAGGGAATCACTACCTTGGGTGTGTTTATGCAAAGTTAAAGGCTGGTTTGGATATGGAGTATTGAAGTGAGGCTCCACTATTTTTGGGCTCAACTTCCTCCAATTATCTTCCACCATATGTGCCTTTCTTTCTTCAACTGAGTTGCACTGAGCTCTCAGGGTCAACCTCTGGCTACCTAAAGCTGGAGGCTGGGTCCCTCTGTTTGGCTTGCTGGAGGGACAGTTCAGGTTTGGGCCCTTTGGGTCCCAGGTTTGGCTGTGCCCAACAGAATCCATCTGTGGGAGGTCCCTAACTGTTTTTAAGGGGGCTCCCTCAGGAGTTTTTAAAGTTTTCACCTTACTAGGCCTACTAGTTTTGGTGCCCCTAATCTGTTGATGGGGGTGCTTTATTTGACAGGGGGCCCTCTGGGTCTCACTGTCCTTCTTGTCCTCTGCAGCCCTGGGCTGACTAAGGCAAGGTAGAGAGGGGCAGGTTACCTGCTCCAGACTGGATCCCACCTGAGAAGGGTCCACTGCCATCAGAGGCTCTGTCAGGCCAGGCCTAACAACCTCTGGGGCAGTTCCTTCATCAGGGGTAAGATCAGTTCCCTGAGGAGGCTGATCCTGTCCTACTGTCTGGTGAGGGGGAGATTTCTCTTCCTCCTCCATGCTCTCAGTTTGGGTGGAGTGATCCATCATTTCAGGCTTCACAACACACATATCTGTTTGAGTTTGGGCTGTGGCCATCACAGCCCCACCAACCTTTTCAGGAGGAGACTCAGTTTGGGTTTCTGCTGTTATCATAACAGCTTTGCTATTCTGTTTTGGAAGAGCTTCTGGTAAAGATGGGGCAGAGAGTTTCTCAGCCCTACCAACCCTTTCAGGAAGGACATCTTGAATTGGGGCTATAGCCAGTACAGCCCCACTAACCTTTCCATTGGAATTTACCATTCTAGAATGGATTTCCCGTTCAACCTCAGCCCAGGCTGAGATTTCCAAATCATTACCCAGTAGACAGTCTACAGGCAAGTTTGGTGACACTGCCACTCTCTTTGGGCCAATGACACCTCCCCAGCTGAGACTTACTACTGCCATGGGATGATTTGTTTGGATGCCATCAATGTTTGTTACCTGGTATGTGGCACCAGGTAAAAGTTGCTTAGAGGGGACTATACAGTCAGCCACCATGGTGATGCTAGCCCCTGTGTCTCTAAAAGCTTCAACTTTCAAACCATTGATGATGGGTTCTTGTCTATATTTGCTCAAGGTATTTGGGCAAACAGAGAAGTTGGCAAACCCCATGCCAGTCTCATAGACAAGATCATTTGGGGATGGGGATCTGGATAGGCCAGGGTCCACCTGGGCTCCAAAAGTAAACCCACCCAGATTCCTGGGTGTGCTCCCACTTCCTGGGGTATTACTGCTAACAGTAACAGGAGGTGTTGGAGCTGGCTTTGGAGGTATGTTTTCTTTATTGCCATTCTTGGGACAACAGCTGTCTGTTTTGTAATGCCCAACCTGTTTACAGGCATGGCAATAAGGCTTTTTCTCTGTTGAAGAAGTGTCTTGGGACCCACCCCCCTTCTTGGAGTTTTGGGGCCCTGGGGAAGTGTTTTCTTTACTTTTATCCCCACCCTTATCTTGAGGCTTGGTAGACTCCTTCTTCTGGTTATTGTCCTGATTCTTAGGCCTAATCCTGGTTCTGACCCACTTATCTGCCCTCTTTCCCAATTCTTGGGGAGAGGTCAAATCTGAGTCCACCAGGTGTAAGAGCTGGTTCTGACAATTACTAAGGATCTGCTCCCTCATAATCAAATTATACAATCCTGTGAAGTCATGTACTTTGCTGCCATTCAGCCAACCCTCCAGAGCCTTAGTTGCACAATCAACAAAATCAGTCCAGTCCTGAGTCTGTGTCTTCTGGGTATCTCTGAACTTTAACCTGTACTGTTCAGTGGTTAAGCCAAACCCATCTATCAGAACACTCTTCAGGACTTTGTAATTGCTGGCATCCTCATGTCTGACAGTGAGGAGCCTATCCCTCCCTTTCTCTGAAAAGGAGTACCATAAGATTGCTGCCCACTGTTCCTCAGGAACCTGCTGTACCATGCAGGCTCTCTCCAGAGCAGTCATCCATTTGTGGATGTCATCCCCTTCCTGATAGGGGGGCACAATCTTTGTCAGGTTTCTACTATCATAGGACCTGGGTTTCTCTTTAGGAATTTTGCTGCCACCAGTGGCATCTAAGCCACTTAATTTCTGTTCCCTAGCCAAGGTAAGTTTAGCTTGAGCCAAGGTAAGTTTAGCTTGAGCCAGAGCTACCTCCTCCCTCTCTATCTGGAGTTGGACAGCCCTCATTCTGGCCCTATGCTCTTTTCTCTGGGAGGAAGTCATCCCTCTTTGAGATTCTCTTGAGGCACTAGAAAGATGAGAGTCCCCTGATAGAGATCTCACCCTCCTGTTGCCTGGGAGAATTTGGTTATGAGATCTGGAGTGGTGCTGGCCCTCTCCATTCTCATGTAGGTCCAAGTTGGCCTGGTTAAGCCTGGCAACCTGTACCTGGTTTCCCCCCTGATCCTGATCTTCAGGCTCTTCTAAATCAGAGTCTTCCTCTTCCTCCTCCTCCACTACTTCATTGTCAGGAAGATCCTCATTCTCAGGGGAGTTTATCCCTTCACCTGATTCTAAGGGAGCCTGGCTCACCTTATCTAGGTCATCCTTTTCTAGGAGAGCTACTAGGGAAGGAATGGTATGGCCTCTGCCCTTTTTTAGCCCCCTGGCTGTGCACAAGGCACTCAGGTCTTTGTGGCTAAGGTTGTCATATCTGGATGTTGTCCCTATAGGATCAACTATTACAGGAGCAGAGCCTGAGGCTCTACCTGTATCAGACATGACTGCTAGTGAGGTGTAAGTGATGCACTTACCTACACTAAGTGGTTTCCTACTGTACCTTGCTAGTGAGTTGTAGTCAGGGTGTGCTAATCCCTTTAATCTACAACTACTAAGTTCAGTAGAACTTAATATGCTAAGCTTTTGATTTATATGTACCTAGAGGTACTTGATGTGATCTTTCAATTTGATAAAGATTGCAATGGTAAAACAAACAGCAAGCTCAAATCCGCACCGATGCACACCAATGTGAGAAGTTGGCCTGATATGTAGTGTTTCCAATTCTGGAACCACTTGGTATCAGTCCAAACAAACCCCAAAGATGTCTGGTTGTAAGTCAACCTTGTTAGACAAGCTATCCTAGTGGTAGCATGGACTAAGCAGCCTTAAAGGCTGAACTTAAGAGGTCGTGTTAAGCGAGCTGTTTTACCACATACAATCCTGTAATCAAATGAAAGGACACCACACAAGTATATATTATAAAAATATATGTATTTATTTCTAAATTACTCCCCAGTACTCTTTATGAGGAAAGGGGCACAAGCGTTAAATCAAAAGCACAGTAAAACATATAAAGTTGCACAATTATGGATGAGGGCGGGTGGCCACTCAGACCATATACTAAAAAAGTGGTATAAGTAACACTTCTCGAACAATGGTTAGGCCTAGGGCCTAGAGATTCGCTGGGAGCAGTCAGGACTAGCAATGATGACGTCGGGAGTAGCCCACAGGAGACGGGTGCAGCACGGAAAGTGCGGCGCGCACCAATGCACTGTCAATGGTGCGTAAAAGTCAGTTAAAGTGAATTAAAAGATACTTCCGCTAAACCTAGGAACACAAAACTTTAGACACAGACCCTAGAGGTGTGTACCAGTGTATAGACACCGGCGTTGCAATGTTAACTCACCCACAGGCCGTGGGTGCACAGGGTCGAAGTGGCGTCGGGTTCTGACACGCAGGTTTTTGGTGCTTGAAGCTGTTGCAGCTGCAGGCGATGTGAAGCAGAAGTGTCCGGTGCGATCCAAGGGTGGATCGAAGTAGAAAAGTACCTGAAAGCAGAGGGGACAGAGTCTGGGTCACTCAGCAGTGACCAGGGTGGAACCAGGACGGAACCAGGCAATGTCGGGCGCAATCAGGCGGTTGTCGATAGGCTTCTCTCCGCTGTCACGTGGGCTCTGGGGCATCTGCGACGTCCAGGAGCAGGTCACGATCTGTCCCACGTAGGCTCTCGCCGTCAGCACCGTCGGCTTCAAGATTGCAGCAAACAGCACTTGGCAAAAGCAATCCACGCGGAACCGGGAGATTGCTTATCACTCGAACCAGGAGGGTCAGAGTGGGGGCTCTTTTTCACAGGAGCTGGTGCAGATCTGGAGCAACCAGAAAAGCGAGTCGTATTTCAAGTTTCGTCGGCACAGGGGCCACAAGCCAGCTGGCAAGTGACCATGCCAACGCGTCAAGCGCACACAAGCAGAAGGGCCCCACGCAGCCCTCGTCGAGTGTGGAGGGGTGAGCTTTGGTGCAAGTGGAGCTCGGGGCTGGGGCTTCTCAAACCCCGGTGTACAGCTTCGAGGATCACTCGTGGGCTGCACGGTCAGCGTCTCATGGCCTTTTCAAGATGGCATGCCCCACGCTTCCGGTCGCCTCCACGGGTCTCAGCTCTGCAGGGACTGTGGATCGGGCAGGTAGAAGGCAGGCAAGCTTGATCTCGTCGATCTCTGTCGCTCGAGTTCCGGCGGGAACTGCAACAAAGCAAGGGTCGAGGGCTGGATGGTGCCTGTTTGCACAGGGTGGTCACTCCTTGACCACAAGGGAGATTCTTCAGTCTTCACACGTCGTGTAGAAAGTCGAAGGGTCCAGAATTCGTTTCTTATGTTTCTTCAGGATGATCTGAGTTGCATTGGGACTGCTCCCCCTCTTATTCGAATCTGGGGGATTGGACATCCTGCTAGGTCCCCTCCTATGGGTGGGACCCAGGAAGGGGGTGGTTACACCCCTCTCCTTTGATCCTGGCCGCGCTGGGACAGGGGCTGGGAGGCCCCAGAACCGGTTTGGCCAGATTATGCAAGGGGCAGCCTTGTGCTCCCCAGGCAGTGTCTGGTTTCTTTGAAACCTCCCTACTCCAATCCACTATCTCCTGTCTGGGGTGGTTTGACACCGCCCTGTGGCAGAAAACTCTTTGTCCAGGCCTCCTCTGCCGGGTTTCGGTCAGCAGCAGGAGGCCAGACCCGTGTCTGTGGCAGGGGCATCCATTTTGTGGATCTGAGGCTCATTTTAAATCAACCGCGTTTCAGTAAAGTAACATGTCTTCTCCCTCTAGAAGGGTGGAATGCTACCCCCGTCGCCAGAACTGGCGAGGGGGTAGTATTCCAATTCGTATGACACCTTACACGACATGTTTTGATAAAGCCAAACCAAAGTTGCTATATAACCGCGAGGATTATAAGGCGCTTAAGAGTATATGGTATGGCATTATCCCGGATCAGCTTAGGGAGTTGTTCCCGACAGCTGCAGACAGGCTCAGCTCATGCCAGAGCACCATCTCACATAAAACCACGCACTCTGCCTCCAGGATTGATGAGGCCTTCCATAGGAGTGGCTTACAGGCTATATATGTGTCCAGATATAGGTTTAGATATAGGTATACTATATCTAAGCAAGGGGTGATTACACCCACTTGCCCCAGCTGAGTGATCAGCCAGTTGTGTCAATTTAGATAGCCAGCCAGGGGTGGCAAAAGATATGCTGCAGCCCCTGGTAGGCCTTGGATGCACCTATGCCCTGGGCACCTATAGTGCTCTGTACAGGGGCTGATAAGGTGATCCAAGCCAATCTAGTTATGCACCTAGGGTACATGGAATCCATTTTACAGAGAGAGCAGATAGCCTGGGGCCCTGATTAGCAGGGAACCAGGCCAACTAAGTCGAAAACCAGCTAAACACAAGGCAAAAAAATCTGGGGTAACCATAGTCAGGTAGCCACCTTCCTACACTGGGTTTCAAGGCGATCGCCACCGTATCACAATAGGGTGGAACACATAACCCTAGACCCTTTGTTTCAAGGCAATCACCGTTGCATCACAATAGGGCGGAACACATTTCCCTTGACCCTTGGTTTGAAGGCTATTTCCGCCGTGTCACAATAGGGCAGAACACATATTCCTAGTCTCTTGGTTTGAAGGCATTTGTCGCTGTGTCACAATAGGGTGGAAAAAATAACACTAGACTCTGGCTTTCAAGGCGATCACCGCAGCATCATAATAGGGCAGAACCCATAACACTAATTTAAAACATATTTGAGTCGTTGAAATGCAAATTTACTTCCTTCGATCTATATAATGCATCCGTAGTGTGTCAGTGTTGTGTTTATGATGTTTAAAAGGCTAACTAGATGTAGGTTTGGTAACTGATCGGGATGGCACCTTGCTCTTTTTAGATTAGCTGAGACGACCATGAAAAGTTTAACTGATGCTACAGAAGATAAGCGAGTGTAATTTACATGTTAAAGCGAAGAAATGTGACTATTCTGTACACAGAATACTTGGGACACACAATTCCTCATTTGAAGATCACAACTAATATGTCCGAAGCAATCAGAGACAGCAACAGTCATGGTGTCAAAGGAATTCACAGCCTAAACAATTTTGCTAAACACTGGTGACTTCATTTACACAATTAAAAAAAACTGTGACTCTGAATTTGGATGAACAAATGGTGTTTAATCATTTCGAAGATGTTGTATGGATTACCCTGGTTCCCGTGATCTCCATGAATGGCTGTCTCTAAAGGTAACAGAGTGTAAACTACCTTTAAGAGTTTGTCCTGTATGGGATAAAAGAGTTTCCAGGTGAGGGAAATAAGAGAGAACAGTACAAGCCTTATACCTGACACCACTGAGGAACTTACACATACAATGGAGGTGATAAGGAACTATTTGGGGTTGAGCTGAGTCTAAAGAAAACCAGTAGAAGAACAATAATAGAGAATCAATCAAACAAGAACTCAGCAGTAGTCACAACATGTAAGAAATACTCCACCTGATCCTTTAGAGAGGGAAATAATGAGCCGACAGAACCAATCATGAGGACACGCCGAACAGTCAACCAGAGCTGGTATGGAGGCCAAAGAAAAAGCAACACAATACAAGCAGGGGGGAACACAAACTAAGAACGGGAGCCATACAACATATGAGAAGGTGCCAGGCACCATCTTGCTAGTTCTGACACCTTTTATGGGAACCTAGGACTCTTCTGTGTGCTCTACTGCTTCTGCTGGCTCCAACCCGGAAGTGAATGTTTTTATCAACCCAAATGCTTGTGTTTACTTGACATCAACAGCCAGTCTTACACCAACTCCAGTCTTTCTTACTAATATAATCGTTTTTTTATCTCCTTCATACTTAATTACACACATCGCTTCTTGGATTTCCTGTATAAAATACAGCCCATACCGTCTCACCTCTGAAATTAATCTTGTGCTCTGACCGCTTCAAGACCGCTTCAAGACCCATATGGGAAAACTATATGAAAGGCCTTACATAACCCGGTGATATAATCCTTGCATTTTTTGTCTGATTTTTAAATACTATGTGACAGAATACAATGAAGGTGTAAAACGATGAATATGTTAATTCTTGAATTTTACTACATTCTGTAAGTGACATTGTCCTTTTCAAAATATTTCGAAAAGTGTTTTAAGGTCAGTAAGTTTGATATAAACATGTATGTGACAAAGAATAATATTTGACTTCATGAGAGGCTTGCTTCATGCAACCTAAAATTGTAAACACCTCATCTTTATTTTATTTTATTTATTTTCGATATTTTTATTGCGCATACAAATACCCGAAGGTGTCTCGGCGCATGTGGACAACAAACTTACTGGTTGAACAACCATGTCTTTAGGAGCCTACGGAAGCTCATCAGATTGGGGGCATTTTTGATAGTGAGTGGCAGAAGGTTCCAAAGCTTGGGCGCAGCAACCAGGAAACGTCTGTCTCCCCAGGTTGCTGTTCTCGTGCGAGGTACCAGCAGGAGGCAGGTGTTGGCGGATCTCAGCTGCCTTTTGGTGGTGTACAGCTGAAATGCTTCGGTCAGAAACTTGGGTCCAACGCCATGCACTGCTTTATAGGCAATGCAGAGGGCATTGAATTTAATGCGGCCCTCTACTCTTAGCCAATGCAGATGACGAATGGCAGGAGTAGTAGGCTGGCGGCGGGGGATGTCAAGAAGAATTCTAGCAGCCGCATTCTGTATGGACTGCAACTTAGATAAAACGAGTTTCTGAGAGTTGAGAAAGAGGGCATTCCCATATTCGATTTTAGAAAACACTAAGGTAGAGACCAAGGTCTTCCCGGCTGAAGTAGGGAGGTAAGGCAGCAATTTCCTGATTTTCTTTAAAATAAAGAACGCAGATGACACAACCTTGTTGACGTGAAAATTGAATGACAGCTTGCTGTCAAAAATAACTCCCAGGTTTCTAGCCTTTTTAACTGGGACAGGTGGAGAGCCCAGCTGATTGGGCCACCAGATGGAGGACCATTCCGGGGAGAGTTTACCAAAAGTCATGACCTCGGTTTTGTCTGAGTTAAGCCTCAGACAATTGGAGGACATCCAGGTACTGACAGCATGCATGGCCCTTTGGAAATTGGCTGCCACCACTGGGCCGTCCTTATGGATCGCCAGAACCAGTTGGGTGTCGTCTGCGTAAGATGTTAGTCGCAACCCATGGGCTTTTATTACCCTCGCTAAGTCCGCTACATACATATTAAATAGCGTAGGACTTAGCGAGGAACCCTGTGGGACTCCACAAGGGAGTGCAGAGACAGGAGAGTAGAAATTGCCCAATTTCACTGTCTTGGTATGGTTGGCCAGAAAAGATGAAATAAGATCTCTAGCAATGCCGTTTATCCCCAGGGCTGTGACACGGTTGACCAGAATAGCATGGTCGACCGTGTCAAAGGCTGCGGATAGGTCCAAAAGGATCAGGACGGCCATACCTCCCTGGTCCATAATGGCTCTGATCTCATCTGAGGCCTTTATTAAGGCGGTCTCCGTTCCATGCCCTTTCCTGAAGCCAAACTGCGTTTCGTCGAGAAGTTGGTGAGTATCGACGAACTCTGAAAGTTGTTTATTCATCAGAGCTTCGCATATTTTGGCGGGAAAGGGGAGACACGCAATAGGTCTATAGCTGGCCAGAGCTGTAGGATCCAGGGAGGGTTTTTTCAGAAGAGGTTTAATCACTGCCTTCTTCCACGGGACTGGATAGGGACCGGTTTGAAATGCAGTGTTGCAGATTTCCATAAGTGGGCGGGAGATCACCTCACTTAGGTTGGCCATCACTGAGGGGGGACAAGGGTCGAAGGGGGAGCCAGACTTGATAGTAGAAATGAGTCTGCTAATTTGATCTTGCGTAATGGGAGCAAAGAAGGAGAGGGGGTCATGGTCAGTGACTAGTTCTTCCCCACTGCAAACTCTAGTTCTTGTACCTACGTCCCCTGCAAAGTATGAGTAGATATCTGCCACCTTTGTGATGAAAAATCTGGACAGAGCATTGCAGAGAGACTGAGAGGGTTCAGCCCCGGGACCCGAAGAAGGGGTGGACAGAGTGGTGACCACTGAGAACAGTTCTCTGGCAGAGTTCCTGGCATTCTCTATTTGAGCCGAGAAAAAGGTAGTTTTTCGAGCAGTAATAGCCTTTTTATATATTGTCAGGGCGTCTTTGTAGGATTGCTTGGCTATGGGGCAGTAGGATTTTCTCCAACGCCTTTCTAAGTTCCTACAGTGTTTTCGGTGGAGCCTAAGCTCTTCGGTATACCAAACCGCCGACGGAGATATTCTGTTGGGTCGGATAAGCTTCTCCGGAGCCACCTGATCAGCAGCGTTCTGAATCCAATCTTGGAAATCAGAGGCTGAGAGAGCAGGGTTGGCTCCTCCAGTAGGGAAGGATAGTGTCAGGATGTCTACCATCTGAGGGATATCTGCATTCTTCCAGGCACGGGTCCCTATCCTAGTTCGTGACCTGGAGGGGGGAGAGTTAACAGGCCGAGTATGTATACAAAAGATAATGGCCCTGTGATCTGACCACGTGAGAGGAAGAATATCTAATAGAGAGATATCTGAGTTGTTGGTACACAAGCCATCTAATGTGTGTCCCGCCTGGTGAGTAGTTCCCTTTACCAGTTGTTGAAGTCCTAAGGTTAGGAGATCAGCAGTAAGTTGAGTGGTGTCATGGTTACCCTGTTCTTCCAAAGGGAAATTGAAATCTCCCAATATCATGTATTTCTTCGAGCTAATGATGTGGTCATTAAAATCAGAAAGAGTAGCAAGAAAGGAATTTCGAGGCCCAGGGGGTCGATATAGCAGAATTCCTTTAAGGGCTTGTTTGCAATTAATATTAATAGCAAAAGTGGCTGCTTCACAATTAGTGGATTGTATGGGGTCAAGAGTGGTGCGATATGGATTCTTATAAATAATAGCAAGTCCTCCACCTCTACCTATATGTCTATCATGCCTAGTAACACTGTAGCCCTCAGGAGTTGCCTGGCAGAAATCCGGTCCTGAACCAGCATCTCCCCAGGTTTCAGTGGCAAAAAGGAGGTCAAGATCATGAGTGATAATAAACTCACTAATCTGTAAACTGTGGCATGGAAGGGAGCGCGTGTTAATGTGCGCTGCTCGACAGCTATGAAAATGAGTGATATCCGAATCATGAAAACCCTACCGAAGTCGGTAGGGTTTTTCGAGCCAGCCTGGCCTTCTCTACTTATTTATTTATTTATTTATTTATTTATTTATTTATTTATTTATTTATTTATTTATGTATTAATGACATTTATTGAGCGCGAACAAATGCCCGTGGGCGTCTCGGCGCTGAGATATCTGCGAATAAATTCTCCTGCTGGAAGGGAAGATCTGAGGTTACTGGTTGAACAGCCAGGTCTTTAACTGCTTGCAGAATGACCAGAGTGAAGGGCTAGTTTTTATTGACTGGGGTAAGGTATTCCATAGTTTCGGGGCCGAGACCAAGAACCTTCAGTCCCCCCAGGAGACTGTTTTGGTGCAGGGAACCACTAGATAATTTAGAGTAGAGGAACGTAGAGATCTGGGTGGACAGTAGGGCATCAGATGTTGTTTGAGAAATGAAGGTCCTTGATTGTGCAGAGACTTATACACAATACAAAGAGTTTTAAACTTAATTCCGTTTCTGATAGGCAGCCAGTGTGGATTTCTAATGGAGTCGGTTGTGGACTTATATTTGGAGATTCTGGCCAAGAGTCTAGCTGCTGAGTTTTGGATGGTTTGCATTTTGTTAATGACCCTGACTTGGGCATTTGCAAACCGGGCATTACAGTAGTCCAGAGTGGACAGCACCAATAAGGTAACCAGGGTTCTACTGCCCGTTTCTGGGAAAAAGGGGATTATTTTCTTTATTAGGCGCAGTTTGTGGAAGGCAGAGGAGGCAATTTGGTTGGCGTGTGGGAAAAAATTGAGACGGTCATCGAAGACCACTCCCAAGTTCCTCAACTTGCTAGCAGGTTTAGGCGGTGTACCAAAGGCCGTGGGCCACCATGCGGAGGACCATTCTGGGGTCAATTGTCCAAATATGACGACTTCCGTCTTATCGGAATTAAGTTTTAGGCAGTTGGAGGCCATCCAGTCCCCAATTGCCAACATGCCCTCTTTAAAGTCCTATGCTACTTTATGGCCATTGTTTTTGATGGACAGGACCAACTGCGTGTCATCCGCATAGGAGGTAAGGCTCATCCCGTGTGCTCGTATGATGTTAGCTAGGTCCGACACATAGATGTTAAAAAGTGTCGGACTTAGGGATGAGCCTTGTGGTACCCCGCATGGCAATGACAGGTTGGACGATTGGAAGGAGCCCAGTGTGACAGCCTGGGTCCTATCAGACAGAAAAGATGCCAGCAGTTTCTTGGCTGTATGTTGGATGCCCATGTTTTCGACACGGTCGACCAGAATCGAGTGATCGACCGTGTCGAAGGCAGCCGACAGATCTAGTAGTATTAGTACTGCTGTTCCACCATGATCTCGGATGGATATGATGTCATCTGCGACTTTGATTAGCGCGGTCTCCGTACCGTGAAATCGGCGGAATCCAAATTGGGAATCATCGAGTAGATGGTGTTCCTCTATGAAAGCAGATAGTTGTTGATTCCTTGCTTTTTAGCTATTTTAAAATTATGATACCTCCTTGCACTTCGGCACGAGACTAGCGTCGCTCCGAAGCCGCCAATTTCTTTGTTGTGTTCGGTGCAGCCGATTTAAGGCGCTGTCGCCGTAACTGCTCACACTCTGACACCATCTCGCTGGGAGGAAGGGTAGCGCTCCAGTTGTTGGACGCCTCCCGCCCTCCCAGGATACTAAAGGGGCGTTGCCCATTGTAGCTCGGATATTTGCCATATTCTCCCCTGAGGCGGAAGCCGGGGGCTCTTAACTCTTTTGCTCACAGCCACTGCACGCTCTTGACTACGAAGTACGTGTTTTTTAACAAACTTGTATATATTTTAATAGTGCTATTTTAAAATTATGATACCTCCTTGCACTTCGGCGCGAGACTAGCGTCGCTCCGAAGCCGCCAATTTCTTTGTTGTGTTCGATGCAACGGATTTAAGGCGCTGTCACCGTAACTGCTCACACTCTGACACCATCTTGCTGGGAGGAAGGGTAGCGCTCCAGTTGTTGACGCCTCCCAACCTCCTCAAATCCCGCCTTTTACATGTACAAAAACACCAAGCCTTCCCGTCCGCGCAGCGGGCGCGCCAGCGGCGCGCCGAAGGCTCGTTAAAGGCAAGCCCGTCTGCGTCCGTCCGCGCCTGAACCGGGCCCAGGACCACCACCCCTGGTCCCCCTGACCCAGTATCGGGTCTACACTATTCCAACATCAAGCTCCTCGAGATGCGTCCTCACAACCACCGGGAATGTCGGAAGCTTGACCCAGTATCCCTTCCTGGTCGTTCCTCCCAGTCCTGTCCTCATTGTATGACCTTGATCCCCCTTGCCATTAAAACATCCCCCAGTGCTAATAAAAATTTACAAACCAGCATATTAACAGCACTTTAAAATGTTCGCTCGCTCGGGAAACACCGACAGGACATAGCAGACTTTATAGAGGATAGGAAACTAGATATTTTATTTATGACTGAAACTTGGATGGAGAATTCATCTGACCCAGATCTAGCGATAGCAGTCCCAAGAGGTTTCTCTATCTACAGACGTGATAGACAGTAAGCATGGGCGAATTTTGCAAATTCGCGATCCGCGAAATTTGCGGATTTGTGAATTCGCGATCCGCAAAATTCGCGAATTTGTGCGAATTTGCGGATTTTTGTTTTTTTGCGTGTTCGCGGGGTTTTTTGCGTGTTCGCTGGGTTTTTTGCGTGTTCGCTGGGCTTTTTGCATCTTCGCGAGCCACTTGCATAGCGAAGTTACCCATGCAGTCGTTTATGGGAGAGGGAGAGAGAGATAGATAGATAGATAGATAGATAGATAGATAGATAGATAGATAGATAGAGAGAGAAAGAGAGGGAAAGAGAGAGGGAGAGAGAGAACGAGAGAAAGAAAGAGAGGCCGGATCTCTGAAGGGCCAGATTCCTGAGTTGCCCCTACAGAACATACAGCTTTTTATTTTTAGCAAAATGCATATGAAAATTGTGCTGTGAAGGTCTCTTTTAGTTTAACCCCTCCTGACAACTCAAAATGGGTGTATTTGCCATCCTCTCCCTTCTTCCTGTTTTTTATATCTGTAAGTGCTTCCTGATGAGGTGTAATTCCTTAGACAGGTGCCTCGTTGCCTACTTGTAACTATTCTCTGACCCTGCTTCAAGGGTCAGAGCAGGGTCAGAGAATAGTTGCAAGTAGTAATTGAGGCGCCAGGAAGCAATTAGCAGCAGGTGTCCAAGTTGAAGGTAATTTGTTTGTAACCCTTTTGTAAAAGGTTACAAAGAAATTAGGTTCAACTTTTGCACCTGCTACTGTAACCCTTGCTTGGCTGAAAATTCGTCCCCGCTGATTCGCGTATTTTACCGCGATTTCTCGAGATTCGTGGATCGCGAAATCGCGGAAAATCGGCAAATTCGCCCACGAAACAGATTTTACGCCCACCCTTACTCAAGTTTCAGCTTTCTAGGTCACTTGGAAGGTTCCTAACTTTCTAACTTTTACGCACCATAGACTTTGTATTGGTGAGTGCGTGCACTTTAAACGCTGCACCGAGTCCCGCGGGACTTTCCCGACTTAGTCACTGCTAGTACCGAACAGCTCCAGCGATTCCCAAGGCCCTAGCCCTGTTTCCCTATCGATTGGTATCTCTTAAACCAATTTCTTAGTATATGGTTTAGATGGCCCCTAGGGCTCATCCATATTGTGCAACTTTTGTGTATCTTAAACTGTGTTTTGTTTAACGCTTGTGCTTCTGTGCTCATAAAGAGTTCAGGGGATATTTGTAGTTAATAAATATATATATATATTTTCAGTATATATCTGTGTGGTGTCCTTTCATTTGGTATTTGTTAGACCTGGCACCTTGGCGTGAGTCTCCCTTCCACTTTTTGCTGATGTGCCTCCGATGTTTTGCTGGTTTTCCGATACTCAGGGCACTGCGCCACGGCTGACCCGTGCCGCAGTGCAAGTGCTCCCTACTGTAAATTGTACATGCGATTGGTATCCATGATTGGTTCATTGGATTTACTGTTAGTCCCTAGTAAAGCGCACTAGAGAGTGCCGGGGCTTGTAGATGCCAATGCTGCTGGTGGGCCTGCAGCGCTGGTTGCGCCACCCACAGAAGCAGCCTTAAGATGTGTCTGGGAACTACGACCGCAGAACCCGCGTGCGGTCTCGTACTGCCACGCTAGCTGGGCAAGTGCACCCACTTGCCAGCCCCCGAACCTTCCCTTGACTACATATTAGTCACCCCTATGGTAGGCCTGCGGGCAGGGTGCGTTGTAGGTGTAAGGTAGGACAAGCCCTGATGTGCGTGGCATGTCCTAGTAGTGACTACAACCAAGACCGTATTTCACTATTGAAGGCTACCTGCTCCATTAGGCCAGACTGAGCTGCGAGAATTATTACACCCTATAATCCCCGCAGGCTCAAGGAGCATGGTAGCGAGTCATGTTTAGTATGCCTGAACTCAGGATGATAAAATATTTCTTGTAGTCAAGTTTATTTTAGTATCCTGGGTTTGCAAATGCTACTTTTAGAAAGTTAGCATTTGCTTGCTTAACCATTTCAGCCCGCCTCTGCTGGTATGTGTATCGGACTGTCTGGGATGTGTGAGTGACAGGGCTGGAGGGATGACAGGTGGTGAATGCGCAGATTACACCTTAGTGGGAGGTAGGAGTGCCTCTTGACTCGAACTGTAGCTGTGCTCGGCCACCACAATGCTGGCTCCACCCTCCTGGGGAGCGGTGGATGACTCTGCCGGCACCTGGCCCAGGAAGGGCGAAGCCCCCATCAACAAGGTACTCTGGCCGCCCCTGTCCGCACAATGCTGGCTCCACCTCCTGTGGGGCGTCTGATGCGCCTGCCCCTCACACTGAAAGCAGAAGCCGGAGTACACCCACCGGGGTACTCAAGGACTGAGAGTGGCTATGCAAAGGCCCCCCTGGCCTGCGAGAACAAAAGAATTGGCCTATAAAAGAAGGAGCCCTGCTCCTTGAAAATTAGATCCTGTTTGGGCCACAGAAGGACTCTGCCCTACGAGAAGGACCGTGAGAGACAAGGAAGGGTGCTGACTCTTGCCTGTGTCTGGTGCCTTGCTGCTAAAGGAGAGGAAGAAGAAAAGACTACGAGAAGACTTTTGCTTTACTTTGTGCCAAACTCTGCTAAAGAGATCTCCAAGGGCTTGCAACTGAACTTACCCCCTGACCAGCGTCCCAGGACCAGTGGACGCTACCCCCTTGGAAGAAAGCGACTGCGGGTGCTGACCATCGCCGCAGCACCGACGGAGGAATCTCCTCCAAGGCAACGACATCCACCTGACCACCGTGACCGGCGTCCAAAGCAACAGCGAGAGCAAAGTAAGGACAAGCCGCCGCTGGCCCGAACACCGTGACCGCAACTGCACCGGGAGCCCGAGAGCAAAGCGAAGGGGGACCCGTCCGGTCCGAGCTCTCGAGGTGACTGCATAACGAGCAGCCACTCACCTGCAAAGACGGACAGTTGCCCTGTGAGAATCCGCAAGGTCGGTAGTCTGCCCGACAGCCCAGCTGTGAGTCCACAGCTGCACCGGCACTTGGCTGGGTACGTCCTGCACTTGGGGACCGTACTGCCACTTGCCACCGCCGCACAGCCGCCGCCTCCAGGGTCGGAGCGGACGACGAGGAGAGGACCCTGCCGCCACAGAACACCGCTGCCCCGGATGACCAGTGACCTGCTCGGCTGAAGAGCCGCAACGATCAGCGACCCCGGGAAGGCAACGCGACGTGGGACAGATCCCCTAGAAGCCGCCGGCTCCACAAGAACTTTGGTTAACACCGGCCTACGGGCCCTCAGAGAACTGCTATAAGAACTGTGGTAACCTGAACTGAGTAACTTGCAACCGTTATCATAAAGTACGTTAACTGTATTCACAAGCCTGCTTAAAATCTATATAAAGATATATATTTTTACAGAATACAGTCTGGTCTCGTTGTGTGGTGGGTTGGTTGTAAAGGTGTACTATTGCAAGTGTTTAACCCTATGTGCCCCAAAGATTAGCCTACGACTGCTTAAGCCACACTACCTAGAGGGTAAGCAGAGGTTGTCTGGAAGGTAACCCTCAGCCCTGACGAGGAAGAGAGAGTCCCTGCTTGTCGCTAGTGTTGCACTGCGCCAACTAGAGCCTCCCCCTTCCTACATTGGACGCAGCGGTGAGGATTTCGAATTTACACTTGCGATATCTATACCTGAGCTTCTGACCACTACACAAGGATTACGGTCCAGTTACTTAGCCACAGACTTTGCTTTTTGAATTTTGCCGAAAGAAGATTCCGAGTGCGAAAACCATGCCGGGCACAAAGAGCCTGGATGGAGCGGAGTCCATGACCTCCGAGGTGTTGGAGGTGGAGTGGGACCCCGCCAAAGTGGATAAATATTCCAGGGACGAACTGAAGTTCTTTTGCAAGAAACTCAAGGTTCCGCACGCTGGCTGCAAAAACAAGACACAGCTCTCCAAGGCCCTGAAAGCCTGGATAGAGTCCCGAAAGACCCCGGAGGATCAAGACGCCCTCGCCGAGCAGAATGCAACGGAGGAGCAGAATGCACTTGGGGATTTGATCGACCTCGAGAGGCAAGACAGCGAGCACAGCTTTGGTAAAGGCCTTTCGCCAGAGGAGCTGGTGGACAGGAAGGAAACGAGGAATCACGAAAGAAAGCTGGCAGAATTGAAAATCCAGCTGGAGCTTGAAACGAAAAGAATGGCGCTGGAAGAGCGAAAGCACCAAATGGATTATGAAGTAAAAATGAGGGAGATAAGTCTCAAGGAGAGAGACTTGGATCGTCCTCCCTCTGGTGGCAGCACATCGCCAGTGCAGGTAGAGTCAAGAGTGCACATCCCGAAGGACGTAGTTAAGGAGTTCTTTAAGGGGGATGACATAGGACAGTGGTTTAGGGCATACGAGGTAGCCATGTCCTCCCACCGGGTCCCTGACAAAGATTTTGGAGCGGGGTTGTGGGGAAGGTTCCTTAGCGAAGGGAGAGATACCTTGCTAGATTTGCCCGTTGAAAATCAGAGATCCTATGCCCACATGAAAGAAGCTTTAATGAACAGGTACGGGCTTACCCCTGAAATGTATAGACAGAAGTTTAGGGGATGTACTAAGCGGCCTGGGAATACGTATGTGGAGTATGTGACTTACTTTTGCAGAGCACTGGATGGTTGGGTGAAAGGTAACAAAGTTAATGATTTTCAAGGTCTCTTTGATTTAATTGCATGGGAGCACTTGTCTGATCACTGTTTTCCTGAGTTACGCCAACACCTGATCGATAGCAAGCTGTCCAACCCGAGGAAGCTTGCTGAGGAGGCGGACCGCTGGCTCAGCACCAGGGTCCACAAGGGTCCCGTGGGAGACTCCGCCAAGAGTGGGCAGGGTCCCCAGCAGAAGAGTGGGGGGGACAAAGGGGGAAAACAGAAAGGGTTCCAAAAAGGCCCCCAAAGTAGTTCCCAAGGGAGCCCGCAGCAGGGTTCTCAGCCTCCCCACCTCCGAAGCAGAATGGGGCCCCGACAGGTAAACCTGTTCCAAAGGGGCCCTTCAATTGTTTCAAATGTGGCGAGCCTGGGCACATATCCAGTGACCCCAAGTGTCGCCTGTTTGGAAAACCCGCACCCACTGGTCCGCCCCGACAAGTGACTAGCGTTCACCTGGGAGAAGAAATGATGGTCCCGGGGGGTGGAGATCCCGTTCACATGACCCTAGTCTCGCTAGGAGACAGTGAGATGATCCCTACGAACTACCTGCCCTCTAACACTAAGAAATATGGGCAGGTGGTGATCATCAATGGCAAGGAAGCTGAGGCTCTTCGAGACACAGGAGCCAGTGTGACTGCAGTGAGGCAGCACCTGGTGTCTCAAGAGCAGGTTGTACCCCATGCCTACTGTAGGGTTATCAACGCTGATAATTCTGAGAGTCAGTGTCCGATGGCTCAAGTTCCCTTCGAGTGGGGGGGGGTCTCTGGTACTCTACAGGTCTGTGTAAGGAAAACCATGCCTGTTGACTGTTTGCTAGGGAATGACTTGGAGCACTCCCCTTGGGAAAAGGTGGAGAAGACGACTCACCTGCGGATGGTGGGTCTGCCTGACTGGGCGTGCGTGACCACCCGGTCGATGGCAGCCAGTAGGGGTGATCAAGAGGTCCTGGGGCCTGAAGGAGAGGCCCAGGAACCGGCCTTAGGGAGAAGGCGCAGGGGGCGCGGGAAACCGGCTCCTGAAGTTCCCACGGTCCAGGAGGAAGCAGACCTTGAGGGGGATGCCCTGGAGCCTACAGGGGAACAGATCGCCGAACTGGGCAGCAGATCGCCGAACATTGGCAGCAAGAAGGAGGACCCTCCAGGGAGGAATTCTGCAAGGAGCAGAAAGAATGCCCTTCTCTCGTGGGTATGCAGCAGCAGGCTGCAGACCAGGCCAATGGTGTTCAGGCCAAAACACATTACGTGTACTGGGAGAACGACCTCCTGTATTCAGAGCCTAAGGCTGCTGAACCTGGGTCAGCCCGTGTGCTGGTGGTACCCCAGAAGTTCAGAGCCTTCCTGCTGGGTCTGGCTCACGATGTGCCTTTAGCAGGACATTTGGGGATGGACAAGACCTATGACAGGCGTGTCACCCACTTTTACTGGCCCCAAATGCATAAGAGTTCAGAAGCTCATTGCAGAACCTGTCCGACTTGCCAGGCAAGTGGGAAGACCGGAGGGAAGAACAAGGCTCCCCTCCAACCCTCCCTGTGGTCGGTACGCCATTCCAGCGAGTGGGTATTGACATCGTTGGGCCTCTGGACCCCAAGACAGCCATGGGCAACAGGTTCATCCTGGTCTTGGTGGACCATGCCACCCGGTACCCTGAAGCCATCCCTCTGAGGACAGTGACGGCTCCCGTGGTGGGGCGTGCACTGATGGGAATTTTCTCACGAGTAGGATTCCCTCTAGAGGTGGTGAGCGACAGGGGGACCAATTTCATATCGAAGTATATGAAGTCCCTTTGGCAAGAGTGTGGCGTAACGTATAAGTTCACCACGCCTTACCATCCCCAAGGTAACGGGTTGGTTGAGAGATTCAACCGAACCCTGAAAGGCATGATCATGGGCCTAGAAGGTCCGATGAGGCGTAAGTGGGACGTCCTCTTACCATGCCTACTCTTTGCATATCGCGAGGTGCCACAGAAGTCCCTAGGGTTCAGCCCCTTTGAACTACTGTACGGCCACCCCGTGAGAGGACCACTGAGTTTGGTAAAGGAAGGCTGGGAGCAATCTCCCAGGAAACCTCCCCAGAATGTATATAGCTACATGCTGGCCTTCAGAAACCAGACCAGACGCTTCAGACAACTTGCCGAGGCAAATCTGGAAGCGAGCCAGGAAGAAATGAAGCGGTGGTACGATCAGAATGCCACTCTGGTCGAGCTTCAACCTGGACAAGAGGTGTATGTCCTGGCCCCAGTGGAGCCCTGTGCCCTTCAAGATAAGTGGACAGGCCCATTTGAGGTCGTGGAGCGCAAGAGCCCCGTGACATACTTGGTGGACATGAAGACGCCCAGGAACCCTTTGCGGGTCCTACATGTCAACCGCCTCAAGCCCCACTTGCAAAGGTCCGAAGTGGGCATGTTGTTGGCAACTGATGACGGAATGGAGGAGGAGTCGGAGCCTCTTCCTGACCTCTTGGTGGCCTGTGAGAAAGATGGGTCAGTGGATGGAGTTAACCTCTCACCCACCCTGACCGCCGAACAACAGGAGGACTGCCGCCAGTTGCTGGGGCAGTTTCCAGACCTGTTCTCCCTGGTTCCGAGTGTCACAGATTGGTGCGTCCATGATGTGGACACTGGAGACAGCTTACCTGTGAAGCATAAGGCTTACAGGGTGACTGACAGGGTCCGGGCCTGCATCAAGGAGGAGGTCTCCAAGATGCTTGCCCTCGGGGTGGTTGAGTCTTCCAGCAGTCCTTGGTCCAGCCCCGTGGTCTTGGTTCCGAAGGCTGCTGCGCCGGGAGCCACACCCGAACTCCGGTTCTGTGTGGACTACAGAGGACTCAATTCAGTCACGAAGACTGACGCGCACCCCATCCCCAGAGCTGATGAGCTCATTGATCGGCTGGGGGCTGCTAGGTTCCTTAGTACGTTTGATTTAACGTCTGGGTTCTGGCAGATCGCCTTGACCGATGGGGCAAAGGAGAGGTCGGCATTCTCTACACCAGATGGGCATTTCCAGTTCTGGGTTATGCCATTTGGAATGAAGAATGTCCCTGCCACCTTTCAGAGATTGGTCAACCAGGTGTTGGCTGGACTGGACGAGTTCAGTGCCGCCTACCTGGATGACATCGCGGTGTTCAGTGGCACCTGGCCAGAACACCTGCAACACCTCTGGGAAGTGTTGATGGCCCTGCGTAGAGCAGGCCTCACAATCAAGGCAAGCAAGTGCCAGATTGGGCAGGGTTCAGTGGTGTACTTGGGACACCAAGTTGGGAATGGCAAGGTAGCACCCTTGCAGCCCAAAATCGAGACCATCCTGGCTTGGGAACCCCCCAAGACCCAGACTGCAGTGAGAGCCTTCCTGGGGCTCACTGGGTATTACAGGAGGTTTGTCAAGGGCTATGGCACGATCGTGACCCCCTTGACAGAGCTGACTTCGAAGAAGCAGCCCAGGAATGTGATTTGGACTGACACCTGTCAGAAGGCTTTTGACACCCTGAAGACTGCCATGTGCACGGCGCCCGTGCTCCTGGCTCCTGATTTCTCCAAGGAATTCATAGTGCAAACAGACGCTTCAGAGCATGGTGTAGGGGCTGTTCTTTCACAGATGACTGAGGAGGGCTTTGACCAACCCGTAGCCTTCATAAGTAGGAGGTTACTTCCACAGGAAAGTAGGTGGAGTGCAATAGAGCGTGAAGCATTTGCTGTGGTCTGGGCGCTGAAGAAGCTAAGACCCTACTTGTTTGGGTCTCACTTCCGAGTTCAGACGGACCACAGGCCCCTCAGATGGTTGATGCAAATGAGGGGTGAGAACCGGAAACTGTTGAGGTGGTCCATTTCTCTACAGAGTATGGACTTTACGGTGGAACACCGCCCTGGCACCGATCACGCCAACGCTGACGGTCTGTCCAGATTTTTCCGCCTTAGTGATGTGGAACTCCCTGGGGAAGAGTAGTTCCCCCCACATTTCAGCTGGAGGGGACACATGTTAGACCTGGCACCTTGGCGTGAGTCTCCCTTCCACTTTTTGCTGATGTGCCTCCGATGTTTTGCTGGTTTTCCGATACTCAGGGCACTGCGCCACGGCTGACCCGTGCCGCAGTGCAAGTGCTCCCTACTGTAAATTGTACATGCGATTGGTATCCATGATTGGTTCATTGGATTTACTGTTAGTCCCTAGTAAAGCGCACTAGAGAGTGCCGGGGCTTGTAGATGCCAATGCTGCTGGTGGGCCTGCAGCGCTGGTTGCGCCACCCACAGAAGCAGCCTTAAGATGTGTCTGGGAACTGCGACCGCAGAACCCGCGTGCGGTCTCGTACTGCCACGCTAGCTGGGCAAGTGCACCCACTTGCCAGCCCCCGAACCTTCCCTTGACTACATATTAGTCACCCCTATGGTAGGCCTGCGGGCAGGGTGCGTTGTAGGTGTAAGGTAGGACAAGCCCTGATGTGCGTGGCATGTCCTAGTAGTGACTACAACCAAGACCGTATTTCACTATTGAAGGCTACCTGCTCCATTAGGCCAGACTGAGCTGCGAGAATTATTACACCCTATAATCCCTGCAGGCTCAAGGAGCATGGTAGCGAGTCATGTTTAGTATGCCTGAACTCAGGATGATAAAATATTTCTTGTAGTCAAGTTTATTTTAGTATCCTGGGTTTGCAAATGCTACTTTTAGAAAGTTAGCATTTGCTTGCTTAAGCATTTCAGCCCGCCTCTGCTGGTATGTGTATCGGACTGTCTGGGATGTGTGAGTGACAGGGCTGGAGGGATGACAGGTGGTGAATGCGCAGATTACACCTTAGTGGGAGGTAGGAGTGCCTCTTGACTCGAACTGTAGCTGTGCTCGGCCACCACAATGCTGGCTCCACCCTCCTGGGGCGCGGCGGATGACTCTGCCGGCACCTGGCCCAGGAAGGGCGAAGCCCCCATCAACAAGGTACTCTGGCAGCCCCTGTCCGCACAATGCTGGCTCCACCTCCTGTGGGGCGTCTGATGCGCCTGCCCCTCACACTGAAAGCAGAAGCCGGAGTACACCCACCGGGGTACTCAAGGACTGAGAGTGGCTATGCAAAGGCCCCCCTGGCCTGCGAGAACAAAAGAATTGGCCTATAAAAGAAGGAGCCCTGCTCCTTGAAAATTAGATCCTGTTTGGGCCACAGAAGGACTCTGCCCTACGAGAAGGACCGTGAGAGACAAGGAAGGGTGCTGACTCTTGCCTGTGTCTGGTGCCTTGCTGCTGAAGGAGAGGAAGAAGAAAAGACTACGAGAAGACTTTTGCTTTACTTTGTGCCAAACTCTGCTAAAGAGATCTCCAAGGGCTTGCAACTGAACTTGCCCCCTGACCAGCGTCCCAGGACCAGTGGACGCTATCCCCTTGGAAGAAAGCGACTGCGGGTGCTGACCATCGCCGCAGCACCGACGGAGGAATCTCCTCCAAGGCAACGACATCCACCTGACCACCATGACCGGGGCCCAAAGCAACAGCGAGAGCAAAGTAAGGACCAGCCGCCGCTGGCCCGAACACCGTGACCGCAACTGCACCGGGAGCCCGAGAGCAAAGCGAAGGGGGACCCGTCCGGTCCGAGCTCTCGAGGTGACTGCATAACGAGGAGCCACTCACCTGCAAAGACGGACAGTTGCCCTGTGAGAATCCGCAAGGTCGGTAGTCTGCCCGACAGCCCAGCTGTGAGTCCACAGCTGCACCGGCACTTGGCTGGGTACGTCCTGCACTTGGGGACCGTACTGCCACTTGCCACCGCCGCACAGCCGCCGCCTCCAGGGTCGGAGCGGACGACAAGGAGAGGACCCTGCCGCCACAGAACACCGCTGCCCCGGATGACCAGTGACCTGCTCGGCTGAAGAGCCGCAACGATCAGCGACCCCGGGAAGGCAACGCGACGTGGGACAGATCCCCTAGAAGCTGCCGGCTCCACAAGAACTTTGGTTAACACCGGCCTACGGGCCCTCAGAGAACTGCTATAAGAACGGTGGTAACCTGAACTGAGTAACTTGCAACCGTTATCATAAAGTACGTTAACTGTATTCACAAGCCTGCTTAAAATCTATATAAAGATATATATTTTTACAGAATACAGTCTGGTCTCGTTGTGTGGTGGGTTGGTTGTAAAGGTGTACTATTGCAAGTGTTTACCCTATGTGCCCCAAAGATTAGCCTACGACTGCTTAAGCCACACTACCTAGAGGGTAAGCAGAGGTTGTCTGGAAGGTAACCCTCAGCCCTGACGAGGAAGAGAGAGTCCCTGCTTGTCGCTAGTGTTGCACTGCGCCAACTAGAGCCTCCCCCTTCCTACAGTATTCAAGGGGGTTGTGTATGGTAATACAGCTGGCTTCACATGCCTTTCAGAGTTTAGCCTAAGACTGCTTTGTCCACGGTACCACTAGGATAACTGGTCTATAAGATTGACTTACAACCGATCATCATAAGGGTTGCTCGGCATGATACAAGGTGATCACTAGAATTAGTGAGCATCACATATCAGGCCAACTTCTCACATTGGTTAGCAGCGGATTGGGGTCTGAGCTTGCTGTTGTCTTACCATTACAATCTTTGAGATTATCATTTGAAAGATCATACAGGTACCTGTTAGGTACATATAAAACAAGACTAGTATACATAAGTTCTACTGAACTTATTTGTTGTAGAGGATAGGTTGTAGCACACCCTGACTACAACTACTAGATAGGTTTAGTAGGTAAACACCAGTGTAGGTAGATTGCAACATATCCACCCACACTAGAGCAATGTCTGGAGCAGAGGGGTCCAGTGGACTTACTCCTGTTGAGAGTGACCCTCCAAGGGCACCATCCAAATTTGCTATCTTTTCCTTTAACTCCTTTGCTGCGTTGAACGTTCAGCACCCAGTGCTGAACGTTCGAATAACGAGCGATGGCCCGTCGGCCAACGGTCGTGCGCAGCACTGGCAAGGTAGTGCTCGCGCCGACCGTTGGCCGACAGCAGCGATTAAGGGGTTAAGGAATTAAGGCAGCTTTGTGCCTTAAGGTGTCTGAAGACAGGGCCTTCCCCTACTACAGACCACCTTAGAGAGATCTTAGAACAGTCTGAGACTCTAAAGACCTTGAAAGCAGACCCCACAGGGAATGCTGAAGGAGGCTCTCCTTCTGAGGATGACAATGCTGATGCCCCTGTCCCTTTAGTCCAGGTAGATGAGGATGTCCAAATCACTGGAGCTCCTTAGGTAGATCTTGAAGAGGATGAAGAAGAGGAGACAGAAGGGGGAGCAGTGATTCTGATGATGGTAGAAATTGCCAGGTGCTAGTCAGTAGGCTTAACCAGGCTAACTTAAGTGTATTTGGGACTGAAGCAAGGATGACCTTGCCCAGACACCCAAGTGGACTTAACCAGGAGCGTAGGAGGAGGAGGAATCACTCAGGTGACTCCAATACCTCCCAGACTTCTAGAGGTTCTCATGGTCACTCCAGAAGGGAGATGACTAGCCCTCAGAGAAGGGAACATGAGGCCAAAATGAGAGAGTCTGAGCTTAGGATCCAGAGACAAGAATTAGAAGTTGCCCTGGCCCAAGAGAAACTTTCTAGAGCAAGACAGCCTAGAGAGAGTGGGGTAATAGAACCCACTGGTTGCAGCAATATCCACAAGGATAAAGACAGCTCTTTTGATAACAGAAACCTGAGTACGATTGTGCCCCCCTACAAAGCTGGGGATGATATCCACAAATGGATGACTGCACTTGAGAGAGCCTGCAAGGTACAGCAGATCCCTCAGGAGCAGCGGGCAGCAACCTTGTGGCTCTCCTTTGAAGGTAGACCCCGAGACAGACTCCTCACAGTTAGTGATGGGGATTCTAGAAACTACCTGGTCCTGAAGAGTGCTCTGATTGATGGGTTAGGCTTAACCACTGAACAGTACAGGTTCAGTGGTTAAGACACAGACTCAGGACTGGTCTTGTTGAGTGTGCCACTAAGGCTCTGGAGGGATTGTTGCTGGGAAGCAAGGTTACAGACTATGAAGGATTGTATAATTTGCTGATGAGAGAACACATTTTAAATAATTGTCAGAACCAGCAGTTGCATCAACATTTGGTTAACTCAGATTTGACCTCTCCCCAAGAATTGGAAAAGAGGGCAGATAAATGGGTTAGAACCAGAGTTAAGCAAAAGAACCAGAACCAGGGTGGTGACCAGAAGAAAACAGATCAGAAGGGTGGGGAGCAGAAAGCTAAAGACCAGAAGTCTTCAACAGGGCCTCAAACTAATGCAGAGGGTGGGTCCCAAACTTCTAAGAAGAAGAAGATAGAAGGTCAAATAAAACCCTGGTGTAGTACTTGTAAAAACACCTCTCACTGGACAAGTGAGTGTAAAAAGGGTGGAGCCCCCAGCACTGCAGCCCTTAAGGCAACTGCACCCACTAGTACAGCTAGCAGTGTTGGTCCACAAACCAAGGTGGTAGTGGTATCACCTTGGGAACTGAAGGAGATTCTGACCTAGTCAGAACCCTTACACAGGCTGTTCTGATTTGTGAGGGGGACATAGATTTGGCCCCTACCATAAGTCCCAGTAATCTGGGCAAATACAGACAGACACCTTTGATTAATGACAGAGTGGCTCAAGCATACAGGGACACATGTGCCAGTGTCACTATGGTGACACCTAACTTTGTGGACCCTGGACAATACGTGCCAGGTGATAATTACCTGGTGACCAATGCCAGCAATGTCACCACTACCCATAGTGTGGCAGGGTAACTGGCCTAAAAAGAGTTGTGGTTAGTGCTGATCTCCCAATTGAATGTTTGTTGGGCAATGACCTGGAGAGCTCTCTATGGTCAGAAGTTGAGTACAGGACTCATGCAGAGATGTTAGGGATATCATCACATGTCCTTGCTGTGACCAGGTCACAGGCCAAAAAGTGCCTCTCTGAACCTCCGGTCTTGGATCCTGGAACAATGGACCAAGCACCTTCCAAGAAGAAGAACAAGAGGGTAAAGGCTGTGCCTTCCCAACTGCCTACAAGTGAGGATCAAGTTTCACAGGAAGCTGGTCTTGAGACCCCTGAAGGAACAGTCTCTGAAGAACTTGAACCTGACCAGGTTGAGTTTCTGGGGACAGGGGGACCTTCTAGGGCAGACTTGGGGCAGGCTCAGTTAACCTGTCCTTCTCTTGAACCCCTCAGACAGCAGGCTGCTGCTGAGGCTGCTGGGAATGCTCAAGGTGCCCATAAAGTTTATTGGGATGATGGACTCCTTTATTCAGAGGGTAGAGACCCCAAGCCTGGTACAACCAGGAGGTTGGTTATACCTCTGCAATTTAGGGGCTTCTTACTTACCTTGGCCCATGATATTCCTTTAGCAGGAAACCTAGGCCAGAATAAGACCTGGGACAGGCTTGTCCCTCACTTTCACTGGCCTCACATGTCTGAAGACACCAAGGAGTTTTGTCGCTCGTGTGTCACCTGCCAAGCCAGTGGTAAAGCAGGTAGCACCACAAAGGCCCCCCTGATACCACTACCTTTGGTGGGGGTTCCCTTTGAAAGAGTGGGGATTGATATTGTAGGTCCAATGGATCCCCCTACAGCATCTGGGCACAGATTCATACTGGTGGTGGTGGACCATTCCACCAGGTACCCAGAGGCAATTCCACTTAGGCCAGGGCCTTACTTGGAGTTTTCTCCAGAGTGGGGTTTCCAAAGGAGGTAATATCTGACAGAGGTGCCAACTTCATGTCAGGATATTTGACAGCTATGTGTAAGGAATGTGGTGTCAACTACAAGTTCACCACTCCTTACCATCCACAGGGTAATGGGCTTGTTGAAAGGTGTAACAAAACCCTAAAGGGTACGATCAAAGGATTACCTGAAAAGCTCAGGCGAAGATGGGACATCCTTCTACCCTGCCTTTTGTTTGCTTACAGAGAGGTCCCTCAAAAGGGGGTTGGCTTGTTGTTTGGGCACCCTGTAAGAGGACCCCTATGTCTAGTGAAGGAAGGATGGGAGTTACCTCTCAAAAAGCCTAAACAGGCCATAGTGGACTATGTACTTGGTCTCCGCTCCAGGATGACTGAGTACATGGAAAAGGCATCCAAAAACCTTGAGGCTAGCCAAGAACTACAGAAAGCTTGGCATGACCAAAAGGCTGTCTTGGTTGAGTTTCAGCCAGGACAGAAGGTATGGATGTTGGAGCCAGTGGCCCCAGTAGCACTCCAAGACAAATGGTCTGGACCCCATACAATTCTGGAGAAGAAGGGAGAGGTTACCTACTTGGTGGACCTAGGAACTCCCAGGAGCCCCCACATGGTGCTCCATGTCAACAGACTAAAGGCATATGTCAACAGGGAAGACATGGGCTTGCTCATGGCTACAGATGAGGGACAGGAGGAAGAGAGTGACCCTCTCCCAGACCTGCTCACTCAGAACCCTGAGGATGTCTCAGTTGATGGTGTGGCCTTAGATGGCAGCCTCACTGTACATCAGCAAAATGACTGTAGACAAGTTCTGCATGCATACAGGCATATGTTCTCATTGACACCCAGTCAGACTAACTGGTGTACCCATATGGTGGACACTGGTGACAGTCTTCCTGTAAAGTGCAAGATTTACAGGCAACCTGATCATGTCAGGGACTGTATAAAGACTGAGGTGCAAATGATGCTGGAATTAGGTGTCATTGAGCCTTCAGAGAGCCCCTGGGCTAGCCCAGTGGTTCTGGTCCCCAAACCTCACACCAAAGATGGCAAGAGAGAGATGAGGTTCTGTGTGGATTACAGAGGACTAAATGCTGTCACCAGGACAGATGCACACCCTATTCCAAGGGCAGATGAGCTCATTGACAAGTTGGCTTCTGCCAAATATTTGAGCACATTTGACTTGACAGCTGGCTACTGGCAAATCAGGTTAGCTGAGGAGTCTAAAGCCAAGACAGCATGTTCTACCCCTAGTGGGCATTATCAATTTGTGGTGATGCTCTTTGGTTTGAAAAATGCACCTGACACCTTCCAAAGGTTGGTGAATCAAGTCCTTACTGGGTTGGATGACTTTTGCGCAGCATATCTGGATGATATTGCTGTCTTTAGCTCCACCTGGGAGGATCACCTGGTCTACCTGAAGGAAGTGCTTGAGGCTCTGCAGAAGGCAGGCCTCACTATCAAGGCAACAAAGTGCCAGATAGGGCAGAGCAAGGTTGTATACCTGGGCCACCTTGTAGGTGGAGGCCGAGTTCAACCACTGGAGTGTAAGATCCAGACCATCAAGGACTGGTCCCCTCCAACTACCCAGACTCAGGTCAGAGCTTTCTTGGGCCTGACTGGGTACTACAGGAAGTTTGTTAAGAACTATGGGTCCATTGTGACTCCTCTTAATGATCTGACATCCAAGAAGATGACCAAAAAGGTTCAGTGGACAGTAAACTGTCAAAAGGCATTTGATGACCTGAAGAAGGCCATGTGCTCTGCACCTATCCTGAAGAGTCCTGGCTACTCAAGAGAGTTCATTGACCAAACAGATGCTTCTAAGTTGGGAGTGGGAGCAGTGTTTTCACAGCTTAATGTAGATGGCCAGGACCAGCCCATTGCTTTTATCAGCAGAAGGCTGACCCCCAGAGAAAAACGTTGGTCAGCCATTGAAAGGGAGGCCTTTGCTGTGGTGTGGGCCCTGAAGAAGTTGAGACCATACTTGTTTGGCACTCACTTCAAGATTCAGACCGACCATAAGCCCCTCTTATGGCTTAATCAGATGAAGGGTGAAAACCCCAAAGTACTCAGGTGGTCCATTTCCCTACAGGGGATGGACTTTACAGTGGAGCACCGCCCAGGGACTGACCATGGCAACGCAGATGGTCTCTCCAGGTACTTCCACTTAAAACATGAAGACACAACTGGTCAAGGTTAGTCTAATGTCCCTGCGTTTGGGCGGGGGGGTTGTGTAGGAGAGTAGGGTCTGCTATAAGCATGGGCGGAAAATCCGTTACGCTCGCGGATTTTGCGGATTTTTGGGAAATTCGCAATCCGCGAGATTTGCGAATTTCCCGCAAAATCCGCAAATTCGCACGCAGCGGATTTTTTTTGCGGCTCGCGTCGTTGGTAATACAATTTTTGCGGCGCGCGGCGTTTATCATCGTTTGCCGAGTTGTTTTTCTCGATATTTTGCGAGTGCTGCGCCATTTTGGATCTTGCTGTGTGATCCCGCGGGAATTTGGCGAGCGCGATTACGTCATCGCGGCTTGCCAACTTGCACAGCGAGAGTTTGTCAACGCGAGTACGGCGAGATCACGTCTCGCGGTACTTCGCAATTGCGAGATTTGAGATGCGGCGAGCAGCAACAATATTGCACAAGCAAAAATATAAAATTGGCAATTCTGCACAAGAAATCCACCAGCAAGCAGCATAAACCTTCTTGAAATGATGATTTTTATCTGAATAACTCCTTAGGTTGACATTTGCCTGCACTTTTTTAGCGAGGAGTCCATTTTGGGGAGGGGGGGGAGGGGGTGGGAGGAAGGAAGTGCCCCACAGTCTTCAACTTCCTGTTCCTGTCCAGCAGGCTCCTCCCAGTGCTTTGTCCATCTCCTGGTCACTTTTCATTTGGATCTGGAGCTGGAAGGATTACTTTTTGTGGATGCTGCTGGATATTTGGATTTGAGGCCTTTTTGACTTTCTTTGGATCACTGTTGGATTAGAAATTTTACAAGTAAGTTTGTTTGGGGCATTACAGTTGCTGCAACTAAAATGTTGAAATTTTCGATTTTTGGGCTGTTTTGGGGCCTTTTGCCCAGGGGTACTCAGTGGTGCGTGGACTGAGTCTTTCTGTGGGTTGTCTTGAACTTAAACATCATGGAGGGCATGGATGGATTGGGATTGTGCTGATTTTTCAGTGATTTTCGTTTTTTGGGGCTGTACTTGTGGCCTTTTCACCAGGGGTATTTGAGTCTAGCATGGGCCTAGTCTTTCTGTGGGCTGTCTTGAACTTAAACATCATGGAGGCCATGGATGGAATGGGATTGTGCTGATTTTTCAGTGATTTTCGTATTTTGGGGCTGTACTTGTGGCCTTTTCACCAGGGGTATTTGAGTCTAGCATGGGCCTAGTCTTTCTGTGGGTTGTCTTGAATTTAAACATCATGGAGGGCATGGATGGATTGGGATTGTGCTGATTTTTCAGTGATTTTCGTTTTTTGGGGCTGTACTTGTGGCCTTTTCACCAGGGGTATTTGAGTCTAGCATGGGCCTAGTCTTTCTGTGGGCTGTCTTGAACTTAAACATCATGGAGGGCATGGATGGACTGGGATTGTGGTGATTTTGCAGTGTTTTTCGATTTTTGGGGGTGTTCATGGGGAGGGACAGGCCATGTGGCTGGTGGCCATTTTGAGTGCTGCTACAGGCACTGGCCATGTGCTGGGAGGCAAGTGGCCATTTTGAATGGAGGCTTTGTTGTTAGGCCTGCAACCATTTTGCCTACTTTTCAACCTTTATGCCCAGGGGTAGTGAGTCTTGCATGGGCCTAGTCTTTCTGTGGGTTGTCTTGAATTTAAACATCATGGAGGGCATGGATGGATTGGGATTGTGCTGATTTTTCAGTGATTTTCGTTTTTTGGGGCTGTACTTGTGGCCTTTTCACCAGGGGTATTTGAGTCTAGCATGGGCCTAGTCTTTCTGTGGGCTGTCTTGAACTTAAACATCATGGAGGGCATGGATGGACTGGGATTGTGGTGATTTTGCAGTGTTTTTCGATTTTTGGGGGTGTTCATGGGGAGGGACAGGCCATGTGGCTGGTGGCCATTTTGAGTGCTGCTACAGGCACTGGCCATGTGCTGGGAGGCAAGTGGCCATTTTGAATGGAGGCTTTGTTGTTAGGCCTGCAACCATTTTGCCTACTTTTCAACCTTTATGCCCAGGGGTAGTGAGTCTTGCATGGGCCTAGTCTTTCTGTGGGTTGTCTTGAATTTAAACATCATGGAGGGCATGGATGGATTGGGATTGTGCTGATTTTTCAGTGATTTTCGTTTTTTGGGGCTGTACTTGTGGCCTTTTCACCAGGGGTATTTGAGTCTAGCATGGGCCTAGTCTTTCTGTGGGCTGTCTTGAACTTAAACATCATGGAGGGCATGGATGGATTGGGATTGTGCTGATTTTTCAGAGATTTTCGTTTTTTGGGGCTGTACTTGTGGCCTTTTCACCAGGGGTATTTGAGTCTAGCATGGGCCTAGTCTTTCTGTGGGCTGTCTTGAACTTAAACATCATGGAGGGCATGGATGGAATGGGATTGTGCTGATTTTGCAGTGTTTTTCGATTTTTGGGGGTGTTCATGGGGAGGGACAGGCCATGTGGCTGGTGGCCATTTTGAGTGCTGCTACAGGCACTGGCCATGTGCTGGGAGAGGCAAGTGGCCATTTTGAATGCAGGCTTTGTTGTTAGGCCTGCAACCATTTTGCCTACTTTTCAACCTTTATGCCCAGGGGTAGTGAGTCTTGCATGGGCCTAGTCTTTCTGTGGGGTGTCTTGAATTTAAACATCATGGAGGGCATGGATGGATTGGGATTGTGCTGATTTTTCAGTGATTTTCGTTTTTTGGGGCTGTACTTGTGGCCTTTTCGCCAGGGGTATTTGAGTCTAGCATGGGCCTAGTCTTTCTGTGGGCTGTCTTGAACTTAAACATCATCGAGGGCATGGATGGATTGGGATTGTGCTGATTTTTCAGTGATTTTCGTTTTTTGGGGCTGTACTTGTGGCCTTTTCACCAGGGGTATTTGAGTCTAGCATGGGCCTAGTCTTTCTGTGGGCTGTCTTGAACTTAAACATCATTGAGGCCATGGATGGAATGGGATTGTGCTGATTTTGCAGTGTTTTTCGATTTTTGGGGGTGTTCATGGGGAGGGACAGGCCATGTGGCTGGTGGCCATTTTGAGTGCTGCTACAGGCACAGGCCATGTGCTGGGAGAGGCAAGTGGCCATTTTGAATGCAGGCTTTGTTGTTAGGCCTGCAACCATTTTGCCTACTTTTCAACTTTTATGCCCAGGGGTAGTGAGTCTTGCATGGGCCTAGTCTTTCTGTGGGTTGTCTTGAATTTAAACATCATGGAGGGCATGGATGGATTGGGATTGTGCTGATTTTTCAGTGATTTTCGTTTTTTGGGGCTGTACTTGTGGCCTTTTCACCAGGGGTATTTGAGTCTAGCATGGGCCTAGTCTTTCTGTGGGCTGTCTTGAACTTAAACATCATGGAGGGCATGGATGGATTGGGATTGTGCTGATTTTTCAGTGATTTTCGTTTTTTGGGGCTGTACTTGTGGCCTTTTCACCAGGGGTATTTGAGTCTAGCATGGGCCTAGTCTTTTTGTGGGCTGTCTTGAACTTAAACATCATGGAGGCCATGGATGGAATGGGATTGTGCTGATTTTGCAGTGTTTTTCGATTTTTGGGGGTGTTCATGGGGAGGGACAGGCCATGTGGCTGGTGGCCATTTTGAGTGCTGCTACAGGCACTGGCCATGTGCTGGGAGAGGCAAGTGGCCATTTTGAATGCAGGCTTTGTTGTTAGGCCTGCAACCATTTTGCCTACTTTTCAACCTTTATGCCCAGGGGTAGTGAGTCTTGCATGGGCCTAGTCTTTCTGTGGGTTGTCTTGAATTTAAACATCATGGAGGGCATGGATGGATTGGGATTGTGCTGATTTTTCAGTGATTTTCGTTTTTTGGGGCTGTACTTGTGGCCTTTTAACCAGGGGTATTTGAGTCTAGCATGGGCCTAGTCTTTCTGTGGGCTGTCTTGAACTTAAACATCATGGAGGGCATGGATGGATTGGGATTGTGCTGATTTTTCAGTGATTTTCGTTTTTTGGGGCTGTACTTGTGGCCTTTTCACCAGGGGTATTTGAGTCTAGCATGGGCCTAGTCTTTCTGTGGGCTGTCTTGAACTTAAACATCATGGAGGGCATGGATGGAATGGGATTGTGCTGATTTTTCTGTTTTTTTTTCGATTTTTTTTGTGGTGTATAACTGAACTGATGTTCCTCTGTCTTCCATTGTTTTTAGGTGCACAAGACTCAAGAGAACCACCAGTGCCAGGAAGAAGTCCTGCAGCGGTGTGTGTGTGCAGCATAACGTCATGCGACGTCACGTCTGGCCTCAGACAATTCTACAATTCGTGCAACTGCGGCCTGCTGTCTGACCTGCTCTGAAGAAGATGGCCCCAAAAAAAGTTCTCCGTAGCTCCTCTAGCAAGAAAGTTGCTAGTAAGGAGCAGAAGAAGCAAGTTACCAAGGAGGCTGGTGTGCCAACCGCCACGTTTTTTGGGAGAAAAAAAAAAGTACGCCTGCAGCAGCAGCAGGATCTGCTGGGGACCAAGCTGGGAGCAGCACCCCTGCTCCATTGGGTTCAGTGCCTCCACCACCACGCCAACTTAAGTCAAAGCCCTTGAGTGCTTCAGAGGCAGTCAGTGTACTTCTCCAATCACCATCGACCAGTGATGTTGGCTCATCGCAAGAAAGTAGCAGCAATGTCCCTGAATCAACACAGCCGCAACAACAACACCATGTGCAAGTACACGCCCAAGTACATGTGGAAGGAGAGGCAGCGCAAGGAGATGTGCAAGCAGAGGTACATGGAGGGTCACAAGTGCCCACAATAGTTGTTCCTCCCGAAGTAGGGGCACATCAGGAAATTGACAATCAGACCGAGGTATCATTTGAGGAAGCCACTCCTCCTGATGATCATTCATTGTCTTCCACATCCCTAGCAAGGAAAAGATCAAGGGGGTGTCTACATCTTCTTCAAGCTCACCTCCTACTGATGATCTGGATGACGAATGGGTACCACAACGGCAGCCTGAGAGTGAGGCACACCATGATCTGACAAAGATACCTAAGCGTAAAAGGAAGGTCGTCGAAAAACTCATACCTATGGAGTGTGATGAGGCTCAACAAGAAGTGACAGAGGCTGGTGATGAAGCCTCTCACGATGACGACGAGCCAGTCATCACAAAGGTCACTGCAGCCCCACCGGGCATGCAGCAAAGAGACATTTTGACCCTATCCCGAGAAGCTGCTGAGCGTGATGATGATGTCGACGAGGAGGCAATGGAAATGGAAACACAACAATCATTAGATTTGGAGTTAAGTAGTACACCAACACCTACCGCTTCCATATTTCTTCCTCGCAAGAAGGTACCCACCTCGACCTCAATTCGTGGTGGTGAAAGTGCAAAACGTACTGAAGTTCGGCAATCCACATCCTCCACTTCATCTGGCATTAGCAGCAGGACCACCACCACCAGTATCGCCGCCTCCTCCGGCCCCCAAAGACATTTCAAGTCTCCAGTTTGGGACTTCTTTAGTGTTTGCCCAAAAATGGAAAACGTAGCCATTTGTAGCATTTGTAAGCTTTGAGTTAGTCGTGGTAAGCTTGGTTCTAACTATGGTACCGGAGGCCAGAGAGGTCATCTTGAGAGAGCGCACCCGTCCAATGGTTTCCGCACCTAGAGGTGGTCAAGAAAGCCGGAATTGCACGTAATGAAAACGTTGATTTTTCATCTGATGATGACGAGGAGGAAGAAGACGATTCAAACACTTCACTTACACCCAGTACCCCTGTCAGCAGCACACCCCATGTGAGGCACACTAAGAGTGTGGGAGAGAGTGAGACATCAATGCGGAAAAGTTAATCAGCGAGCGTAACTGGGTCGAAGATATCATCATCATCCCGTAAATCCTTGGTCCAGGGCAACATTAAAAAGATGTTGTTTACAGAAGCGCAATATGAACGCAACCACCCACTGACGCGTCTGTATAACACTAAGCTGGCTAAAATGCTAGCTCTGGACCTTCTCCCTTTTTCTTTTGTAGAAGGGGTTTGTTTTCTAGAATTAGTGGCAGCGCTCTGCCCTAAATGGAAGGTTCCTAGCCGGTTCTATTTTGCCCGAGTTGCGGTTCCAGCACTACATGAAGATGTTCTGAAGGTGATTGGGGCAGCTTTGCAGAAGAGTGCTGTTCACACTATACATATGACAACAGACATGTGGACCAGTGGCGCAGGCGCTGATTACATGTGCATCACTGCACACTGGGTCTCTTTTTCAGGGGCTAAAGCAAAGCTAAACACAGGTGTTGACACGGACATTGTTTTTAAAGCTGCTCGGAAACATGCAACACTAGCCATGTTTGGTTTGGAGAAACGTCACACAGCAGAAAACATTTTGGATGTCTTTAACACAAAGGTCCTTAACTGGCTGTCCCCACTAAAACGCCAGGTTGGTTATGTTTCCACAGACAATGGTGCCAAAATAGTTAAGGCCATGAGGGAAGGTAACTATTTCAGAGTGCCGTGTTTGGCGCACTGTATAAACCTGGTTGTCCAAAAATTCTTGGGTAATAAAGGCAGTGCAGCGTACAGCGTATTGGACACCTGCCGAAAAATGTGCAAGCATTTCAGCCATTCTTTTAAGGCCCGGAAGCAGCTGAGGAGCCTGCTATATCAACGTAAAATGCCAGTGAAAGCACTCATCCAGGAGGTGGTAACACGTTGGAACTCAACCTTCTACATGCTTGAGCGTCTGTATGAGCAGTATACGGAACTCGATCAATATTTCCTTACAGAGGGTACAGAGGAGCTGAGGATGGGTGCGGCGCAATGGAACATAGTTCAAAGCCTGACACGCATGCTTCGTCCTTTTGAGTTCTTCACGCGTGCAGTCAGCAAGGAAGACTGTAATTTGGGAAAAGCTATCCCATTGTTGTACATGCTGGAGGACCAACTGAAGGAGGTGTGTTCTGTGTTTGAAAAAGATGTAAAAAACCAAGACTCTTTTCTTCTGGCTGAGAAATTATTAGAGCAGGTGATGAACGCCTTAAAAAGATCCACTCAGAAGAGCATTACATTTGTGCTACTATTCTGGATCCTCGCTACAAAAAGGCGCTGGCAGGCCAAGCATTCTTTCCTTTTGATGATGAACATGTTCCAAAGTACAAACATTGGCTAGCCTTGTCAGCCAAGAGGTTTGAAAGAGAACGGCAGGAAATTGAAGGAAATGGCAGTACATCAGCAGGCCATCCCCAGTCAAAACAATCCACTTCTGCACCTGTGGCTGTGGCACAAGTGACCTCTCAGCCGTTAAAGACACCGGCAACCGGATCATCTGCACAAGACACAACAGAAACATTGGAGGCTGAAGAGGATTGGCTAGCTCTGCATGGGTTTGGTTCTCAAAAGGTCAGAGGCACAGCAAGAGCTAAGCAAAGTGGAGGAACCTTGGATGAGGAGGACCTTGAGTCGATGGTGAAGGACTATCTGAATGACTCAACAGAGGTCTATGTTAATTCTGACCCATTGGCGTATTGGCATTGGAAAAAAGAATTGTGGCCACAGCTCACCAACCTGGCTTTAAACTACTTGTCTTGCCCACTCGCAAGCGTGTCTTCTGAACGGGTTTTCAGTGCTGCTGGTGGCATTGTAACTCCCAAACGGAGCCGCCTCTCGCCCAAAAATGTGGAGAGGTTAACAATGATCAAGATGAATCAGCACCTCATACCACCAGATTTCAGAGTACGAGAAAGCGTGCCGGATGAAGAGGAGGTGGCCAGCAACATAGATGAGGGAATTTCTACTCTGTCAGGTGACACTGAGCTCACCCTGCCTGAATTCGCAGAGTATGATGACGAAGCCTTATTCTCATTCCTGGACCGTGATACCGAGCCCTGAAAATGAGACAACGAATCAATAATGTCTTTTTTGTCGTCCTTATTCTTATTTATTTCATCTTTATTTCGACCATTTGGTCATAAAAGATACACATACATAAAATGAGATAAATCTATCACAGTTATAAAACATCAATACATACTGTTCATAAAAAAACCCAGACTTTACAGGTGATTGTTAAAAAAGAGGGATTCTCCAGTTTGCCCAGTATTTTTTATAAGACGACTACGCGTGTGCCAGACATTCGTTAGGAATTTGGAAAGTGCAAAGACAGTTGGGCCAGAAACATCGCTTTTTAAAATTCTGTACATCGGTGCGTATTCCCTGCCACCCAAATTCTTGATCAATGGCAGCAGCCAGTACTTTCTAGCTGTCTTATATGCTGGGCAGAAAAAAATCACGTGCAAGTCATTTTCCTCTTTGTCAACGCAAAGAGGACAGAACTTGGTCGAAGTGGTTTGCGCCCAGGTACTAGTAAAGGACCGTAAAGGCAGAGTGCCGTACCTCCACTGGAGAAATACCTTCCTGGTGAATATGGGGTATACAGGATCAAGGGCTTTCTCAAATATGTAGAGATCCTTAGTTTGCAGGAATAAGGAGGAGAGGGACCCCTCTGTCTGGGTGGCTATAACCCTAACCCTTTTGTGCTCGTGGAACAACTTCGCAAGTGTTCTCTTCGGGATTCTTGGTGCTGTGGTAGCTGGTTCAGTCCACAGCTCGGGGAGCCCCATATCTGTGCAAACCAACTGGATGTTTTGGACCCAGGGAATACTGAGCACCTTGGGATGTTTTAGTAGTTCGACCAATTCCTCCCTGTAGTCGATGAGATCGTCGCCGCACCATAGCCTGCGCCAAAAGGCTATGGGTCTTAGACTTATCTCGTCGACAAGTGGCCGTAGCCCTAAATCAAGCCTCAAAGGGAGGAGCGGGGTGCTAGGGGGGAGTGCGGTGATTTGTCGTAAAAACCTGTTTTCTGTACGAGACAAATTCCGACAGGGGATATGGCCCCACAATTCGGCCCCGTACAAGATCGCCCCCCTTGCCTGTGCCTTATATATCTGGATTAGGGCCCCCAGTGGGCGGTAGGTCAAACCGGTCATCATTCGTGTGATGCCCCCAGTGATTTGCACTAGTTTGAGGTTAGCCCTAGTTTGGTGGGTCTCCCAGGTCATGTTTTCATTGAGTGTCACGCCGAGATATTCGAACGTGGCAACTCTTTCCAGTCTCGTTGCTCCTAACAAGGGGTTCGGGCGCTGTTTAGGGCTTGGATTCAACACCATATATTTGGTCTTTGTGGCATTGATTTCGAGCCCTCTATCCTGGCAGAAGGCCACAAAGGCATCAAGTATCTTTTGAATGCCCATGGGTGTCTTGGATACCAACAGCGTGTCGTCCGCAAACATTATTGCGGGCACGCTGTTGCCATTCAGTTTAGCGGCATCAGTGTAGTCGGTGGCGTTTAGGTGAGCGAATATCCCGTTGACGAAGAGGCAGAACAGGGTCGGCGCCAGCACACAACCCTGTCTTACCCCTCTGCCAACGGGAAATCTCTCTGTCAGCTCCCCCGACCTCCCACACCTCACCTGGGCATAATTGTTATGATGCAGCCTCTGTAGGGTCAATAAGATGTCTGGTGGGACACCCATCCCTGCTAGGATGACCCAGAGTTTCCCCCTTGGCACGAGGTCGAAGGCGGCTTTTAAGTCCACGAAAATCGTGTACAGACTACCGCCCTCGAACCTCACTGTCCTCCAGCAGATCAGGTTCAGTCTGAAGACCTGGTCCACAGTCGATACCCCTTTCCTAAAGCCTGCCTGATATGGACTGAGGGCACCCACCTCCTCAATCCATTCCTGTAGCCTGTTCAGGAGAACCCTACCGAACAGCTTCTGTGCTACATCTATCAGGCTAATCGGCCTGTAGTTGGCTGGGAGCAGGGGGGATCCCTTCTTGAAGATAGGGACCACCTCAGCCCCCAGCCAAGTACTGGGTATTTCCATCCCACTGAGGACACCATTAAAAAGGGCTACGAGGTAGGGCGCCCATACAGTGTTCTCCTGTTTATACAGATCCCCTGGTAGCCCATCCAGGCCAGGGGCCTTCCCCGAAGCCAAGCCTAAAATAGCAACTGTAACCTCACTCAGTGTTACCTCATCCGCCTGCAAACCCTGACTCCCTAGTTCAGGTAGTACGGGAGGCTCTCCGGACTCAGCGCTATATAGCGACTGGAAGTGGGCCTGCCACACTCCAGGAGCTATATTAGGCACCACTGCCAAATTTAGACTCCCTGATCCCCCATTCACCATTCTCCAGAACAGGCGTTGGTCTTGCACGGCTAGGGCCTTTGTAAGCTCCTCCCACTGGCTTTCCTCCCATTCTATTCTGGCCTGTGCGAGAAGCTTTTTATAGGCTTGTCTGCATTGCTTGAGACTTTCACCTCCTTTGCCCTCCCTGATTGCTCCCAGGAGTTCTGTTTTGGCCCGCCTGCAGGCTGAATTATACCATCGCGTTTTACCGCGGGGCCTCGCCTTCGGTTTTTGTACTTTGCGTGTGAAATGGGGTGCCGCTACTTTTATAAGTTCTTTATGGGCATCAAACAATTTACTCCTGATATCTATCTTGTTTGCCTCGCTATCAAGGTCTCTGACAGTTTCCAGGATGGGGGCAATCTCGGCGTAAAGCAGTGGGAGTTTGTCCTTATTTGTGACCATATGCTCCCACCTAATTTTTCTCCTGCTGTTGTCTATCAGGAGTGTGGGATGATTCCCTACCTCATGGGTCTCAAGGCCCTGGGGTGCTGGGTGGACGAGATCTAACTCAAGAGCGTTATGGTCACTGTCCATCCTATCAACTATCCTAAAATCCTGTACTGTTGACCACCTCGATAGTTGTACCAGGATATAATCCAAGTGTGACTCCCTTCCCTTGCGATTATAAGTATTTTTGCCTGGTGTATCGGAGTTAGTTCTCCCATTACACGCTCTAAGTCCATACCTTAGTGTGAGGGCAGCAATTTGCAACGCTAGAGGGGTCCAAACTTTTGGGGATGGCGCATCCACCCCAGGTACTGCCCACCTCTCTTCTTCCTCTGATAAGAACCCTTCCTGAAGGCCTGGGAGTGGCTCAAAGTGGGAGTTAAAATCCCCACCCACCACATAGTATGAATCAATCGACAGTTCCAGTAAAAAGTTCGAAAGTTCATTAAAAGTCGGTGATTCTTTTGCCCTTCCCATTGGCCTAGAATAAATATTAATCAGCAGGAGGTTGACTTTGTTTGGCCAAGTTAAAGAAACCACAAGAATATCGTCCGAGCTACATGGAAGCCGTGTTGCCACACAGCCCAGATGAGCCGCAACCCATGTCGCAAGACCCCCTGATGGTCGGCCTTTGCCTTCCCATCTAGCTGGAATAAAAAAGGGTGCATAGCCTTGGTACTCGAGGTCCTCTCTTGCCCAGGTTTCCTGGAACATGCATATGTCACCATTTTCTATGTACTTTCCCCAGGTCGGCTCTTCCAATTTATTTGCTAATCCCGCGATGTTCCAGGAGATAATCCTCAAAAGTTTGGAGGTGGAAGATGACATGGCATGGGGAATACAAGAGGCAAGTCCATGATCCGTTTGCATTGTGGGGCCAGCGGTTATGGGAGCAGATAGTACGTGTGGCTCCGAGGGTCCCTGCTCACCCGCATCCTCATGGGAGGGTGCCCTAGTTGTCCGCTCAGCAAGATCTACTACCTCAGTGGCTGGGTGTGGGGGTTCAATTTGGCCGTGATCTGAGGCGGGTGTATCATTCCGTAGGCCTGAGATAGCACCGGGAGACACATTGGAGAGTTCCAAGGGGGCACAAGAGCCCAGTATCCCTGCCGCGGATTTACTGTCGGTGAGTCAGTCGACCCCATCCAGCCCGTTCAAACAATTAAAACGGTTAAAATCGCAAAATGGTGTGTCCGGGGGATGGAGGTACGGGCGTTGATCAAAGCCTTTATGATTTCGTCTGTAATTCACCCTTGTCCAGCCATCGTGTGTTGGGGCCTGGTGCCTAGGATTAGGAGGAAAGAAAAAGGATACTGGGAGGGTCTGTATGGTGGAATCAAGGGATCGATTCATCCCTCCACAGATGTGTCGCACCGTGCCCGGATCTTTAAAGGTTACCATGATACAGTCCCCCACTATGGTTTTCCTGGTCTTCCCTAGCCATGGAACCCTTCTCACCATAATAATCTCATTATTAAAGTGAGGTGGTAAGGGTCGGTTCCAGTTAAGCCATTTTATTACCTTTTTCTTAAGGGATTGATAATCCTCGTATTCTCCTGATCTTAAATGAGGGGCACCAGCTAAGACCACCATCAGACTATTAGCCTCAGGTGGGAGATCTGGCCTCCGTGGTCTGGGGGTTGGGCAAATGGGCATGGTTAAGGGGGCATTACCCTGATCTGGATGTATTCCAGTGGATTCTATTTGTGGGGTATGTGGGGCTGGAACCACCGGGTCAGTATTTCTATTGCTTGAGTTATTGTGCCGGTCTTGCAGTTTAACAGCCATGAGGGGTTGCAGAGGGACGGCTGGTGGCATGCTTCTAGGGGGGTCTTTTTTAGCATTAATTACTTTGGAAGATTCCCCACCCGAGGAATGGGTTTCCACTAACTTAGTCTGCTTGCTTACTAGGGTATTCAGGGTGGTAAGAGAAGTTTCTAGCAAGGTGAGCCTAATCTCCACTTTTTTTAAACTATCAGTGATAGGCTGCAAAAGGGAGCGGAGTAAAAATTCAATGCTCCCCTTAGCTGAGAGTGGTTGGATTGAGATCGGCATAGTAGCCTCTGGCTCTTTGGTGGTAGCAGTCAAGTTGGGATCTGAGAGCTTAGGTGGTAGCACTTTCTCAGATGCCTTCCCTAGTGGGGCGATGTTAGTATTTTTCTTACCAAAATCCAGGTGTGAGATTTTAGTTTTCCCCCGCACCCCCACTGTTTTCCGAGCCCGTTTACTGGGTGGGGGCCTGTGTATCTCCGCCCTGACATTTAGTTTGGGCTTACTCTTATTAACTAGTTGTATGGGTTGGGTTTGAGTTACCAGGTTGACAGGGGTTTGGGAAATCTCTAGGTGGTCCGGCTCTATGATTTTACCCAATACTATCCCGGGGGTAGTGGGAACTTCCCTTAATAAAACAGGGATATCCTCTAGTGTTAAGCTGCCGGATGACAGGTCTACCTCCTGGGTAATGGGATAGGGAGTGATATCTGACAAAGGCATAGTTTTCATGCATTCAATGGAACGCCTGCGCTCCGCCCTTCTTTTTTCTAGTGAGCCTTCCGAATCCGCCTCACCTTTGATTTGTTTGAAGTACTTGTCCAAAGTCCCGGTGCTGGAGGCACCTTCCCTTAGGGGGGCTTCCCGTGGTGGTGGCGAGGGCATGTCCTTAATTGCAATACAGAATGGGATCAAGAGGGTGGGCCCAGCCCGGCCTCCTTCGGCCACTGACGGCCAAAGACGGTCCCGCCCTTGTCCCGGGCTTCTCCCGGTCGCTCCCGCGCGCTCCCGCGCAGCGGGGATCCGGCCCTCCTTTAAATGTTGCAGCTGTGTGATAGGCGGGGTGGGCGTGGCCAGCGGGGAGAGCAGCCCAGGTGTTGCTAGTTGGGCGTGCAGGGGCTCCTGGTCGCTGGAGTCCCCTGCTAGCTCGCAGCCCCGCTGGTTCTCTTGCCTACCCCCGCACTCCTCCTTGGCTCCTCTGGGCGAACGACGCGCTGCGGGACCCGCGAAGCGGGTCCGGCGAGTCGTGGGTGTCAGATTAGGTCCGCTGGGCAGCTGGTGTAGCACGCTCCTTCCTCGAGCAGCAGGGCGCGTTGAAAAGTGTCCCACAAACACAGGGACGGCAGCAGGTTATGGCTCCGTTGGCGGGGGGCGTGGCCAGCGGGGAGAGCAGCCCAGGTGTTGCTAGTTGGGCGTGCAGGGGCTCCTGGTCGCTGGAGTCCCCTGCTAGCTCGCAGCCCCGCTGGTTCTCTTGCCTACCCCCGCACTCCTCCTTGGCTCCTCTGGGCGAACGACGCGCTGCGGGACCCGCGAAGCGGGTCCGGCGAGTCGTGGGTGTCAGATTAGGTCCGCTGGGCAGCTGGTGTAGCACGCTCCTTCCTCGAGCAGCAGGGCGCGTTGAAAAGTGTCCCACAAACACAGGGACGGCAGCAGGTTATGGCTCCGTTGGCGGGGGGCGTGGCCAGCGGGGAGAGCAGCCCAGGTGTTGCTAGTTGGGCGTGCAGGGGCTCCTGGTCGCTGGAGTCCCCTGCTAGCTCGCAGCCCCGCTGGTTCTCTTGCCTACCCCCGCACTCCTCCTTGGCTCCTCTGGGCGAACGACGCGCTGCGGGACCCGCGAAGCGGGTCCGGCGAGTCGTGGGTGTCAGATTAGGTCCGCTGGGCAGCTGGTGTAGCACGCTCCTTCCTCGAGCAGCAGGGCGCGTTGAAAAGTGTCCCACAAACACAGGGACGGCAGCAGGTTATGGCTCCGTTGGCGGGGGGCGTGGCCAGCGGGGAGAGCAGCCCAGGTGTTGCTAGTTGGGCGTGCAGGGGCTCCTGGTCGCTGGAGTCCCCTGCTAGCTCGCAGCCCCGCTGGTTCTCTTGCCTACCCCCGCACTCCTCCTTGGCTCCTCTGGGCGAACGACGCGCTGCGGGACCCGCGAAGCGGGTCCGGCGAGTCGTGGGTGTCAGATTAGGTCCGCTGGGCAGCTGGTGTAGCACGCTCCTTCCTCGAGCAGCAGGGCGCGTTGAAAAGTGTCCCACAAACACAGGGACGGCAGCAGGTTATGGCTCCGTTGGCGGGGGGGCGTGGCCAGCGGGGAGAGCAGCCCAGGTGTTGCTAGTTGGGCGTGCAGGGGCTCCTGGTCGCTGGAGTCCCCTGCTAGCTCGCAGCCCCGCTGGTTCTCTTGCCTACCCCCGCACTCCTCCTTGGCTCCTCTGGGCGAACGACGCGCTGCGGGACCCGCGAAGCGGGTCCGGCGAGTCGTGGGTGTCAGATTAGGTCCGCTGGGCAGCTGGTGTAGCACGCTCCTTCCTCGAGCAGCAGGGCGCGTTGAAAAGTGTCCCACAAACACAGGGACGGCAGCAGGTTATGGCTCCGTTGGCGGGGGGGCGTGGCCAGCGGGGAGAGCAGCCCAGGTGTTGCTAGTTGGGCGTGCAGGGGCTCCTGGTCGCTGGAGTCCCCTGCTAGCTCGCAGCCCCGCTGGTTCTCTTGCCTACCCCCGCACTCCTCCTTGGCTCCGCTGGGCAGCTGGTGTAGCACGCTCCTTCCTCGAGCAGCAGGGCGCGTTGAAAAGTGTCCTTATTCACTTTTACTCCTGTGTGTCTGTCTTTCTTTGTTGTGCACAGTTAATATATTTCAAACTTTAATCAGATAATCACAAAAACAAGCCCATCAGCAGAACTGTCTTCACTGGTTTGCTAATTGATTTGAAGTTGCCGCAGTCTGCATTCCTCAGGTTCACAAGTTCAGAAGAACATGCTCCTCTATCCTCCTCCTCCAGACTCCTATTTCCATCAAACCAGAGGGCTGGTTTACGCCCAATGAAGAAAGACTCAGCACTTGTGGGGGTGTTGTTGTACCTCTTTGCAGGTGAGTTGACGGCTCTGGGACCATTGTTGGGAAGTTCTAATACCGGATAAAAGTGGTTTGGACCAAATCCCAGGCGGAAAATTTGTGTTTTTGATGACTTGCTTGCCTTTGAGGTGCTCTTAGGGGGGGTTCCGTCTGTTTTTGGGTGAGTTTCGTGGTCTGGGAGCACTCCTGGGACACTCTAATCTTGATTGCATTTGCTTTTCAGGAAATCCGTCGTGGCAACCCCGACTTATGGCCTAGCTACGCAGAGCGTTTGGACCGAAGGCCGAGAAATATTGCAAGTATGAGATTTTGCTTTTGGCCTGTTTGGGGGTGTAATGCTTCTTGGCAGGTGGGTTGGCGGGTCTTGGGGCATTCCTTGGAAGGTCTAATACCGGGTAGAAGTGGTTGGGACAAAATCCAGGCCGATTTATTTTTGGCTATTTCTGACATTTTGCTCAATGTAGCGTTTTTGGGGGCCTGTTTGGGGGGGCTTCCTGGTGTTTGAGGGTGGGTTTCGGGGTCTGGGCGCACTGCTGGCTATATATACTTTACTTTGCAAGAGGTTTGAAGCAAATCCATGGTGGCAGAGGGGAGTTAGGGCCTAGCTGCAGAGCGCGCGCGGAGTGATTTGGGAAATTTGTGAAAAACTGACAAAGTCCCCATTTTTGTACTTTTGCTCTTTGGCTGTTAGGGGGTTTTCTACTCGTTTTCTCCTGGGTTGACGGCTCTGGGGCCATTGCTGGGAAGCTCTAATACCGGATAAAAGTGGTTTGGACCAAATCCCAGGCGGAATTTTTTTTGTGTTTTTGATGACTTGCTTGCCTTTGAGGTGCTCTTAGGGGGGGTTCCGTCTGTTTGTGGGCGAGTTTCGTGGTCTGGGAGCACTGCTGGGACACTCTAATCTTGATTGCATTTGCTTTTCAGGAAATCCGTCGTGGCAACCCCGACTTATGGCCTAGCTACGCAGCGCGTTTGGACCGAAGGCCGAGAAATATTGCAAGTATGAGATTTTGCTTTTGGCCTGTTTGGGGGTGTTATGCTTCTTGGCGGGTGGGTTGGCGGGTCTTGGGGCATTCCTGGGAAGGTCTAATACCGGGTAGAAGTGGTTGGGACAAAATCCTCGCGGAAAAGCCTTTTGGCACTTTTTGTAACTTAGGGTTCGTTAGGGTTAGCCCTAGCATTAGGATTGCATGTGTTTCGGGGTGTTCTAGATTTTTGCAACTGAGTTCTGGGGTCTTATAGCACTCGTGAGAATGTGTAATTTTGGTTGCAAGTCATTTGAAGAAAATCCATGGTGGGAAAGGGGGGATTTGGCATAGTTAAAGAAAGCCTTTGCCACTATTCTTAACTTAGGGTTCGTTAGGGTTAGCAGTATTTCTATTGCATGTGTTTGAGTGGGGGGGATTTCGAGTCTTGGAGCGATGCTGGCTATGGATACTTTTGCTTGGTTGCTTGCAAGTGGTTTGAATGCAATCCACGGTGGGTAAGGGGTCATTAGGAAGGGGGTACTTCGGCCTACTTTTACTTTCAAAGTAAGTTTTGTCACCAGTTTTCTGCTAGGCCTCGTTTTTTGAGATTTGATTGGGGGTCTTCTACATTTTTGCGACTGGCTTTAGTAAGGGTCTGGGTGGGAGCACTGCTAGGAAGATCTAATTTTGTTCTAAAACACAGTTTACAGTACACCTAGCTTGAGGGGAAAGATCCGCTACATTAATTTGCCCCTACTTATTTATCATTCAAAAGGTGACTCAGACAGAGTACGCACTTTCAAAAATATTGTACTGTCTACTAGGAAAATCAAATTGTGACTTTTTGCACTCCACAGCCTACATACCTTATATTTATTTATCAGTGGTGTTGTAATATTATATCACTTCCTGTTTTTCGTTGAATAATTACAGGCCGGGTTTCAGTCTCTGCAATGGGGAAAAAAGGATGGAGTCAGGCTTCACATTAGCGAGCCACAATTCAGCATCAGGCAGGCAGTGGACAGGGTGTCTTCTGGTGACCAACATCGATGGACGAAGCGTCGGCTGCAATGGAGGAGTGCCGCTAATAAGAGGATTTTTTTTCTGCAGGCAACTTACTTACCACTTCCAACAGGACAACTACAACAACATAGATACAGTATCCCTTGCCTTTTTCTCTGACTGTGACTGCATTTCTTGGATCTCTCTCTGCTTCTAAATTGATCCCTTAACACATCACTTAGTCCACTCCACTATCACATCTGCACCACACATAGTCATTTGTAAGTGCTCCTACGTAATTCGCAAGTCGCAGCACGCCCCAGCCCGTAGAGGACTGGGATGGCCCCAATGATGAAGCATGTCACCAAGGGGCAACCCTGGTGAGTGAGGGGACACCTAGAAAAAAAGCAATTTCTCCTTTTCTATCTACAATACCTTCCAGACCAACCCCATTGAGTGTTGTTGTGAATGGATTTATAGTGACCAGCAAGGCTCTCAGGAATCTGGCTACAGAGACCTTATGTTGAATATAGTTATCAATAATTCCACACAGGCCCTGTACTGTCGCATTCTTTCTTCCACAGTTGTCGAAAGTACTACTGACTTTTCACTGACATGCATGCAGTAGTGCATGCACTTTCAAAGATTGATGGATAGGTTTGTACCCAAAGAATTGTTTATGTTCAATTGTTTGTCTATGCTGTGCTTTTTTTACAGGGTGTCTTCTGGTGACCAACATCGATGGACGAAGCGTCGGCTGCAATGGAGAAGTGCCGCTAATAAGAGGATTTTTTTTCTGCAGGCAACTTACTTACCACTTCCAACAGGACAACTACAACAACATAGATACAGTATCCCTTGCCTTTTTCTCTGACTATGACTGCATTTCTTGGATCTCTCTCTGCTTCTAAATTGATCCCTTAACACATCACTTAGTCCACTCCACTATCACATCTGCACCACACATAGTCATTTGTAAGTGCTCCTACGTAATTCGCAAGTCGCAGCACGCCCCAGCCCGTAGAGGACTGGGATGGCCCCAATGATGAAGCATGTCACCAAGGGGCAACCCTGGTGAGTGAGGGGACACCTAGAAAAAAAGCAATTTCTCCTTTTCTATCTACTATACCTTCCTGACCAACCCCATTGAGTGTTGTTGTGAATGGATTTATAGTGACCAGCAAGGCTCTCAGGTATCTGGCTACAGAGACCTTATGTTGAATATAGTTATCAATAATTCCACACAGGCCCTGTACTGTCGCATTCTTTCTTCCACAGTTGTCAAAAGTACTACTTACTTTTCACTGACATGCATGCAGTAGTGCATGCACTTTTAAAGATTGATGGATAGGTTTGTACCCAAAGAATTGTTTATGTTCAATTGTTTGTCTATGCTGTGCTTTTTTTACTGGGTGTCTTCTGGTGACCAACATCGATGGACGAAGCGTCGGCTGCAATGGAGGAGTGCCGCTAATAAGAGGTTTTTTTTCTGCAGGCAACATACTTACCACTTCCAACAGGACAACTACAACAACATAGATACAGTATCCCTTGCCTTTTTCTCTGACTGTGACTGCATTTCTTGGATCTCTCTCTGCTTCTAAATTGATCCCTTAACACATCACTTAGTCCACTCCACTATCACATCTGCACCACACATAGTCATTTGTAAGTGCTCCTACGTAATTCGCAAGTCGCAGCACGCCCCAGCCCGTAGAGGACTGGGATGGCCCCAATGATGAAGCATGTCACCAAGGGGCAACCCTGGTGAGTGAGGGGACACCTAGAAAAAAAGCAATTTCTCCTTTTCTATCTACTATACCTTCCAGACCAACCCCATTGAGTGTTGTTGTGAATGGATTTATAGTGACCAGCAAGGCTCTCTGGTATCTGGCGACAGAGACCTTATGTTGAATATAGTTATCAATAATTCCACACAGGTCCTGTACTGTCGCATTCTTTCTTCCACAGTTGTCGAAAGTACTACTTACTTTTCACTGACATGCATGCAGTAGTGCATGCACTTTCAAAGATTGATGGATAGGTTTGTACCCAAAGATTTGTTTATGTTCACAATTGTTTGTCCATGCTGTGCTATTTTTTCTTGTCTCCCAAAACCTTTCCCAAAAACCCCCGTACCCATCCATTTTTCAAACACTAACCCTCTTCCCCCGGGCTGTGTGGTTTTGATTGATGTGTGACTAAATTACAGCAATAAATCCACACACTTGCTGGGGAGGATAAGGTGATAGCAACAGGCTGGTGAAGAAATATGAGGATATATTCTTACTCTGCTTGACAAAGACCCATGGCTAATGTCAAAGAACTTCAACCGAATTAGTAGTTATACTTTACCATTTGTTAGGCTACAATGTGGCACTGTTCTAGTGTACTTCTGTCACCTGCTATATTCTCTATTGTACCGTTGAATTGCTCAGGAGGACAAACCAGATTTAATTTTCTTTTTTTTCATAGGCATGCAACTGCCACTGTGTCACACCACTAGTACCACCGCTATGAGGAAATTTTATCCGACCAAGATTGCCAACCTTATTCGCTGTTTCCCGTGGAGCCAGTCCGGGGTCTAGCCCTACTTTCAAACACAAATTACAGGTAAGGTAAGATAAGCGTTTGGTGGTTTGGGGGGATAATGGAGTATTAGTAGGAGAGACGAGAGACTGACGGTAGTACTACTAAAGTCCTAGGACTCTTGGATTCACTTCACTTACTCTGTGAGAGGTACTTAGTGTTGAAAACATTTGGGCATTTACACTTAAAGTAAGAAAATGGAACTAAACTTTCAGGAAAACAAAGTCACTGTTAAACCCCCACCCACCAGGCAAGCAGTAAGAAACGGGTATGCTCAGATAAAGTTTGAAAAAGTATATTTATATCCCTAACAAAATAATCTCCCGCAAGACCCTCCCTAACCCCAACGATTGTCCTTCAAAAGTCCCCAAAAACCCAACTCCCAATTCCCACCCCCCAAAAGTCTCTAAAAAAGGGGCAAGGGACACTATGGGTGGATGCTGTCTACTTTTTGGGCCAGGGCATCATGCTCCTGGCGGAGCAAGGTGTGCTCTACGCGGAGCACCTCCAACACATTTGAAAAGTGGTGGAGCTCCTGCTGGAGGCGGGACACCATCAGGGTACTGTGGCGCAGGCGTGCCTTCACTGCCTTGCAGATGCAACGGCTGTGAGAGGAAGCTGTTGTCCTTGCTACTCGGCGGTGGCGTTTGGCTTTGGCAGCCCGGCTCAGTCTGGGTGGACCACTGTGCTGGGTGGCAGCCCGTGGGGGCACGGAGGCTGATGCAGACGACGTTGTTGTTGTGGTCGACTGCACACTTTCTTCGTCCTCCAGGGCCACCAGCCGCCGATATTCGGCCACAGTGGCAGCGATCCTCCGTTGCCGGGCCGCTCTAGCCAGCTCCTTCCTCCTTGTTCGTTTGGAAGGAGAATCTATATGAAGAAAGAAAGACATAGTCTGTAACCAATGCTCTTTAAGATTAACTCAATCATTCAGCAGAAATTTGTGTTGCAGTACAACTAGCAACTTGCAAGCGCATTACATAACTATTGAGGCCAGTATCTATCAAACCTCACACTTCTTCATCCTTGCTCTAACATTAGTGGGAGTTTAAGGAACAAATTCTACGAGCACTATGGACTTCCATTGGAGTCGACTATGAAAGTACACCAGTCTTATTCTTCTTCTTGTCTCTTGTTTAGGAAAATTGGTACGTTATCTTCTGCAAGCCGGCATAATGCCAGCGCAGTAAACTTGCACCCGAGAAAAAGAGACGCACGCCATGATGAGTGACCTAGACTTGCGTTGCGTTACTGTACCCGTCCAGTACATGCAGGTGGTGAAGCTCTTACTTTTCTATTACGGGTGGCACTGAGAATACTCTGTTACAACTCAAGGGCTACTGCTTAATTAATTTAACTTTCACCCTACAGTGGAAATGAGTACTAGAAATGGAAAATTGAAGAAGATAAATAATCGGATTATCTATCACTTCACATGGGATGTTTTTGCTTATATATGGGATGACTTTAGGTGCTTTGCTTTTTATTGAGTGACCAGTGATACATCCACACATGAATGACTGAGTACTACTAAACTTATTAAGAGAGGTAGGGAGTGGCCACCGTAATAACCGGATCTATGCTGTGCTTGCAATACAAACTACTGCTACTATTGATGGTAGTATTTGGACAAAATTAAAACTTCTTTTCCTTGCCTTTCCTACACTGGAACGGACGTGCGGGTGCAGTGTTACATGCTCTTCAAAGTTACACTTAGTTCATCCACTGACCGTCTACTCTCTCTAGATCATGGGTACTCACAAACTTTCTCTCAGGGGCTAAATTTACAGTGTAGTTTGTGGCCGAGGGCTGCACTGGTGGGGGCGGAGTCAGAGGGGGCGGGGCTAAAGCAAAACAAAAACTTGTGACCATGAGGTTGCACAAGGGTCCCTGCAGCAGATGCCTTCATCCACTGAGCCACCAGACCCAGCATTTACATACATCTCTCTCACTCATGCTCTCCCTCCTGCCCTCCCTCTCCATCTCTCTCTCCCTCCTGCCCTCCCTCTCCCTACCCCTCTGTCATCTCACTGTGTGTGTGTCTGTCTGTGTCAGCCTTCAGCCCGGGCTGAGACAGCTTCCTCAACGCGCACACACAGACAGCCACACCAAAGTACTTAACAGGTCTTTAAAAGACCATTAACATATTATTGAGGCTTTGTTTGTTGTAGCGCCCCTGCATCTCCACCCTGACAATCACTGCTTGCCCGGCCCCACAGAGCAGAGGCTTTGTTCTATTTCACCTCTTTGTGGCCCTGCATCTCCACTCTGCTCTGTGGGGGCCGGGGGAGCAGTGATTGTCTGCAAGGTCTGCACACCGCCAAGGAAGGCTTGCCGGGCCGCCACCGGCCCGCGGGCCGTACTACGAGTACCCCTGCTCTAGATACACATATGCTATCTAAGAGTCAGATAGTAGCATGATCCAGGTATATGGACACATACAGTTTCTGTGTCACCCACCCAGGCTGTTGTCCTTCCACCAATCATTGCTTCATCATTCACCCAGCCATGCATCTCATATTCTTTCCTTCCCAGCCACGTCTTCAATCTCAATAAGTAAGGAATATATAAGAGCTTACCTCTGCCCGCCACCACCACCGTCTGAACTCTCACAGCCGGCACTGGAACCGCCGCATCCTCCCCTGAGGAATTGCCCTCCGCCTCCGTGTCGAGCACCACCACCTCCGCTTTGGCCCCGCCACCAGATGTTCCACCTACAAAGTACATTTAAGAATGTTAGAATAAACCACTCACTAGTATTTGGTCAAGGAATGAAGACATGTGAAAACAATGTAATGCAGCACTTTTTGGCACAACTGATGAAGGCTGGCTTTTTAACACGCACCATTTTTTTCCACACAGACAGAAGATGGACTTCTAACAACAAGATCAAGTTGAAACAAGGTGAGAGCTCGGCTCGACCACAAGAAATGTCTTCAATTAATCGTCAGCACTAACCACTTTTACATTCTCAGTTAAACGTTTCTTTTTTTTATTATGACTTCATTTTAATAAATGTGTTTACTTTTAACAAAGCTTTTAAACTTAGAGAGACTCTGTGTTTTTTGGTCCAGAGTGACTAGAGTGACTGAGCGAAAGGTTTTGCAATTTTTGCAAGCATGAGTCCGTGCCTCTGACACTTCTTGACTCTGACTCCGTACTCTTCAGCTACGTTGGATAATAATCATCATTGGGGATCAATGATCGATGAATTCGGGAGGTAAATGACTGTGCCACACTATGTAGTCAGTCAGTAAGGACATTGGGGGTTCAAAGTCTGTTATCACAGAGGTATGTGGAAACTCTAACAGCGCCTATTATAATTGATAAGCAATGCACTATTTATTGTCCATAGTTCTGTTTCTGCAGAAGAATTGTCCGCGCCACTGTAGTGGTATGGATTGTTCTCCTATCCAAACCAAAAGGTAGTATCTTATTCTTTCTTGGTGGTCATTCACATTTTATAGTTGGGAATTTTCAAAGCAGATAGAACACTTCAAAAGACATTATGGACAATCCCAGAGGACTGCACTAAGTTGATAGAGCTATTGCTGACTAGAATGGGAGTTTCGCCAACCGTGCAATCTTAGTTAGCTACACAGACAGACTAATAAGAATAATCTAGTAATACCACAGGGAGTCATAGTAGAGGCAGGATAAGAATTTAGATACAGTCTACAAGAAGATCAAAGACGATTTTGAAAAAATCAAATGAGGAACGCTAGGGAAAATAGGTACTAGTCTAAAATGAAAACTTACTGGGGCCTGCAAAGGAGCCCTCGCCTGCCCGATCCTGGCCCTGTTCAACAGCATCCGCCGCCTGCTGCTCCTGTGTCCTCCCCTCGCCCCTGGGGGGAGCTGACGTACAACATGAAAGAAAGAACAGAAAACATGGATTATTGTTGCTTGTCAATGTCAACCAAATCAAACATTTCAAAAGAACAATAACAAAATATGTCTGCGAAATTATATTGATTACGGTTAGTTTTCATTTATTTGCGGACCTGTGACTTCAAAAGTCACGTAACTCACTAAACAAAGTACTGAAAGGTTCACCTACTGCAGGCAGCAGTCCGCAGGCAAGACGCAAAGTGACAGACAAACTCCATTGTGATTTCAGTCAGATCAGTGACAACACTAACAGTTGCCTGCTACATTACCAGTCATTTAAATAGTCAAACTATCAATCCACCGCCACTATTTTTCCTATTGTCAGGGGTACAAAGGAAGGGGCAGATTTAAGCCCCTTGCGGCTCTTTTGCTCCGTTCTTGCGTGACTTTTGTGACGCAGCAGCTAAACAAAAAAGGGCTCCATGGTGCGGCGTATAATATTATAACAACGTGACGCATTTGGGATATGCATCCCGTTATAAAGCCCTGCGCCATCAGGGGGCGTTCCGGCGCAAGGGAGGGCATTCCTGCGCTGGAACACATCCTAAAAGTGGCTGAGGGAAATCTACAAAATTTCAATCAGTCACCTTTAGGACAATGATGCGTCACACAAACCCTGCACCTGCTTGAAGCAGACGTACGGCTTGACCCAGCATTGGGGAGATAGGGTACCCCAGAGCATTGCTGGAGCTGCGCCATCGTTGCGACGCAACTCCAGCAGTAAAGCTTTGGTGACGTTTTGGGCCCATGGTGCGCCGCATTGCAAATACGGTGCACCATGTTTGGTGGTGGTAGCGGGCCGCACAATTAATGGCGCATCCCTGCTACTTTGCAGGGATGCGACGGTAATTGCAATTCTGCCCCTTAGGGGCATACTTACTTACGCGTTCTGGCGCATCTCCAGAGATGCGCCAGATCAAATGCGTCACGCAAAACTACCCTTGCGACACGGCAGATGCGCCTCATTACAATGCGGCGCGCCCTGGCGCAAGGGTAGGCACTTGCATGACACATCTCGTCACGCAAGAGCGGCGCATCGCTGGAGTCACGTCGCCAACGCAATGCAACTCCAGTAATGCTCAGGTCCACCCAATACTTAACATGCTGTGTCAGTCCTTTCGCCTGCTTCAAGCAGGCATAAGGAATTGAATTGACGTAGCAGCGTCGCAGAAGTGCCTGCGTTAAATCTTGTAGATTTCACGCAGGACATTTTGCGAGGCGCACAGCCGCCGGACCGCCCACCCTGCGTACTAGGAACGCACCCATTGTGGTGCAGGCCCATGGCTTTATAACGTGACGCATCTCCCTAGATGCGTCATGCTGTAAATGACTCTTAGGGATGCGGCACGTTTACGCCGCTGTTGCGTCACGCAAGGCAACGTAAACGTGGCGCAAGGGGCTTGTAAATGTAATCTGCCCCCTAGTGTCTAGCATTACGCAGTTCTGTAAAGTACACTCATACATAATAGTTACTCAGGCCAATGAGACCACAAAATAGAAAACAAATAAGCATAGTAGCAACGCCACTGAGAAGGAGAGCAGTGCACCTGAAATGCACAGAAGATTGTGAAATATAATTTAACTACAATGTAATCGTCATCAGCGGCATTATTGGCTTGCTCCATGTAAAAAACAAATATCTGCAATACAACAACACAGAGCAGGAGAAAACATCATAGTAGTGAGTGATGAAATGGCTACTACTACTCACCAAGCCTGGGGATCTCCAAGCCGAGCTGGTCCAGCAGGTCGCGCTCCCGGTCCAGGAGGTCCGTCCAGCGATGGGTGACCTGGCTGTAGGTGCGCTGGACCCCGTAGAGGTGGGATATGGCCCAGCACACCTTCTCCCACCGCTTCCGGCGCTCCCGCATGTTGTAGCCGCCGGCCGCGATCCTGCCGCCTCCCGCGATGGTCCTGGGCAGGCGGCGCTGGACGAAGTAGACCAGCGCGCCCACTTCCTCCGGGCTGAAGATCTCCCGTCGCATCACCTGCTCCCCCCTCAATCGACCGCATGGTGTCCTGGCACGGGGTCCAGGACTCCTCCTCCCCGCCGCCGCTGCCGCCCTCAAGTGCCTGGGCAGCTTCACGGCGCCTGGCTTCACCATGGTCTGGGCAGGTAAGGTAGGAAGTAGAAAATTAAGAAGGGATAGGATAGGGAAGAAGAAAAGAAAAGAGTTAAAAAAGTAGTTTAAAAGTAAAGAAAAATAGCAGAAAAGACAAAAATATACAGCTAGGAAAAGAGAGGGATAGATAAGAAGCAAAATCGTTAAAAAAAAACTGAAAACAAGCAAAGGATGGCAAAGATAGCAAGAGGATTAAACACCATGCCCAGACACAGGAAATGAATGAAAAACAAGATGGCCGGCCCCTGTTCACGAGCGCGAAAGTAAGTTGCGCGAGATTTCCCTCGCGATCTCGTGCGAACTTCTACTCGCAATGCGCTTACTGCGCGAGATTATACATAGCGGGCAGAAACGGAAATACGTCACGCAAACAAAATGGCCACTCCCGTACTCGACCTTGGGGTAAATTCGCGTGTTGCGCTGCAAGCGGCTCGCGAATACTGCAAAAAAACTCGCGAAACAACAAGCCGCAAAAAAATAAAAAGCTCATTCGCACGAATTGGCGGCTTCCGCGGTCGGTTTCGCACGACGCCGCGCCCCGCGAATGGCGCGAAAAAACCGAAAGACGATTTTTGCAAAAGCAAAAGCAATGAGCAGGTGCAAAAGGTCAACCTCATGATTTGTAACGATTCCCTGTAGTGCTTCCTGAGGGGGCCCTCCAGAATTCGGTTGCCTGCTTGCAACTATTGTGTGACCCTGCTCTGACCTTAACTGTATGCCACAAAGGTCCTGATTTACAGCTAAGGGAGCAGACAAGCAGGTGCCAGGCTGGAACTTCAAATTCAGTGACACATTAATTAGCCCCTAATTCATTATTGTCAGTTGGGGCAGGGCAGGTGTTGTTAATAAACTAACCCCAAATTAATTCATGTCAGTTCAAGCAGGGCAGGTGGGCTTGCTTTTCCCCCCCATCTTCTACAGTGATGATGAACCAGAGGGTGGCATTGATGTAACAGAGGGTGGCATGGGTCAAAGAGAGGGTGCCAGTGGTGAAACAGAGGCTGTGATGATGAACCAGACGTAGAAACAACATAGTCACGACCGTTGCGAGCCGACAAGTAAGTTCGCAATTGCGAACTAGTACCAAATCCTCGCGAACTGGCAGAAACACTTGCGAACACAACAAAAAAAAACCGCAAATTCGCGAGAATTCGCGGATTTTGCGGATTGCGAATTTGCAAATCCGCAAAATTCGCGAACGCGAGATTCGCAAAATTCGCCCATGCTTAGTCTGCTCTCCGATGGTCACCCCAAATTTTTGCTTTTTGCTTCACTGGTTTATGACTTAATGTGGCTGTGGGCCTGCTAATCAGACCCACAGCCTGCTGTTCTCTCTCTAAATTACAGCCAATGCACTCTAGGTGCATTACAAATTGGAACTGGTTCACCTTATTGGCCCCTGTAACAGTGTACCCTAGGTACCCAGGGCATAGGTGTTTCCAAGGCCAACCAGGGGCTGCAGCATGTATTGTGCCACCCCTGGCCTGGCCTCCATATTTGACACAACTGGCTGATCACTCAGCTGGGGTAAGTTGGTGTAATCACTTCTTACTTAGATATAGTATCCCTATATCTAATCTTAAACTGGACACATATGTTCCTATCAGCCACTCCTATGGAAGGCCTCTTCAATCCTGGAGGCAGAGTGCTCGGAAATATGTGAGATGGTGCTCTAGCATGAGCTGAGCCTGTCTGCAGCTGTCGGGAACCACTCCCTTAGCTGTTCCGGGATATTACCATACCATATACTCTTAAGTGCATTATAATCCTCGCGGTTATATGCTAACTTTGGTTTGGCTTTATCAAAACATGTCGAGTAAGGTGTCATACGATTTGGAATACTATCCCCTCAACAGTTCTGTCAACGGGGATAGCATTCCACTCTTCTAGAGGGATACGACATGTGTGTAGCCTTAACCCCGGTTAAAGTTAACCAGAGCCTCAGCGTCACAAAATGGACGCTGCCACCACAGACACAAGTCTGACCTCCTGCTGCTGGGAGTCCTTCCAGCGAGGGAGGCTTGGACAAAGGGTTTCCTGCCTTGGGAGGTGGGAGGTGCGAGCACCACCCCAGACAGGATTTTGTGTATTGGGTAGGACAGGGCTGAATAGATTGAGACATGCCCGGGGCACACAAGGTGTCCCCGTGCATAAGCCAGTCCAAACCGGTCCTGGTACTTTTCAGACCCAGGCCTGGCAAGGAGCTGGACAAAGGAAAGGGGGTGTAACCGCCCCCTTCCTGGTCCCACCCAGAGGAGGGACCTAGCCGGTGATCCACCCCTCAGATTGGAAATAAGAGTGGGAGCAGTGCCAGGGCACCTCAGATCATCCTGAATCAACTTGAAACTAAGAAGACGACTGGACTTCGACATTCTGCTGCACAGCAGACTGAAGAGCATCTCCCTTGTGGCCTAGGAGTGGCCACCCTTTGAACACAGGTACCATCCAGCAACTCGACGTCTGCTTTGCCGCCGCCTCCCGCCGGAGCCCGAGACCAGAGCCTGACAAGACCCAGACTCCCAGACTTCTCACAGCCCGATAGACAGTCCCTGTAAAGAAGGGACCCATGGAGGCACCGAGAGACGTGGGACCGGACATCTTGGAAGACACCCGAAGAGCTGACTGCGCAGCATTAGAGGCACCCTCGATGTTGTGCTTTGGGGACTGAGAACCCGCACCACCGAGCAGCCCTTGCACTGAAGATGAGCCCCCCAGCATCTCCACGATCTGCGTGGGGCCCTTTTGCATTGTGCCACTTGACGTGCCATCCCAGCCACTAGCCACGTGGTCAGCGGCCATCTTGGCAATGAAACCGAAGAACTACACTGCGGGTCTTGTTGCTCCTGACTTGCCCTCGCTCCTGTAAAAAGGAGCACCCGCTCTGACCTTGTTGGTCCGAGTGATAAGCCTTTTTCAACTTCTGCGTGGCTTGCATTGGCCAAGGCCTGTTTGCTCCGATCAAGTTGCCGACATGGCCAACAGTGAGAAGCCTGCGTGGGACAGCTCGTGACCGACTCCTGGACGTCCTCAACCCCCGGTGTCTACCTGGCTGCAGAGAGAAGCTACACCTCAACGCCTGTTTGCACCCGACACCGCCTGTTTCCAATCTGGTTCCACGGTAGTCACTGGCTAGTGACTTTGAACATTGTCCCCTCTGCTTTCAGGTCTTCACAACTTCAGATCCATCCTTGGATCCACCGTAACTCTTCATATTGCGCCGCCTGCAGCATCTTCAGCTCCAAGCACCATCGACCAGCGTGACGAAACCCGACACTACTTCGACCCTATGCACCCGCTTCCTGTGGGTGAGGTAACCCAGCAATGCCGGTGTTCCCACACTGGTATACATCTCTAGGGCCTGTGTCTCACGTTTCAGCTTTACGCACCATAGACTTTGTATTGGTGAGTGCGTGCACTTTAAACACTGCACCCGAGTCCCGCGGGCCTTTCCCGACTTAGGCACTGCTAGTCCCGAACAGCTCCAGCGATTCCCAAGGCCCTAGGCCTGTTTCCCTATCGATTGGTATCTCTTATACCACTTTCTTAGTATATGGTTTAGGTGGCCCCTAGGCTCATCCATATTGTGCAACTTTTGTGTATCTTAAACTGTGTTTTGTTTAACGCTTGTGCTTCTGTGCTCATAAAGAGTTCAGGGGATATTTGTAGTTAATAAATATATATATATATTTTCAGTTTATATCTGTGTGGTGTCCTTTCATTTGGTATTCAAGGGGGTTGTGTATGGTAATACAGCTGGCTTCACATGCCTTTCAGAGTTTAGCCTAAGACTGCTTCGTCCACGTTACCACTAGGATAACTGGTCTATAAGGTTGACTTACAACCGATCATCATAAGGGTTGCTTGGCATGACACAAGGTGATCACTAGAATTAGTGAGCATCACATATCAGGCCAACTTCTCACACAAGGTAATTGGTTTTCTTTTCTTTATAAGTTTCCCTTGTTCTTATCTGTTGACTGCCCCTCCGCTCCCCCCCCCCCCCTGCACCACCGAATGGGACGTGCATGAGGTTGGGAGAATGGTGAGCATCGAAACAAGGAGCTGAATGCATATCATAATGTAAGAAAGAAACTGAGGAGCAAATTTACAATGCCCTTGCGCCACTTTTGCGTCACTATTAGCATGGAAAAAGTGACGCAAAAGTGGAGCAAGTTGGCTTCTTTCTTCCATGAGAAAGTCTCAGGGATTCATCAATCATTAGCCATCGCGGAGGGGCTTGTGAAGGACAGAGAGGAACAAAGCTGTATTTATCAAGTATTGATTGACAATCTTTCTCCCTGGCACTCAGTTATTCCGGTTGGCATCGCCACCATCTCTCCGTTTCCTCCTATTACCCTGGAACAATCTCTGCCCATAATGAAAAGCCTAAAGTCAGGGTCTCCGTCCGACCCCTGTCCCGCAAAAATACTCGCGGCTATGGCGGAGATCATTAATTCAAAGGCCAATAAGGTTATGAACTTGTCTTTGAGTAGCAGCCAGGTACCATCGGTATGGAAGAGGGCAAAAATCCTCCCCTTGTTAAAAAACCTAATGCGGATCCCACTATAAGATCGAATTATAGGCCTATTTCCCTACTGCCTTTCTTTGCGAAATCTATTGAAAAATACGCAAATTCTATAGTCACCGATTTCACAGAAACAAACAACATTCTCCATATGAGTCAATCTGGTTTCCATGCTAACTTTAGTACAGAGACAGCCCTACTTGAGATATCAGAATCCATTAAGGAGACTCTAGACACAGGAGGAAGAACGGCCCTAGTCCTACTTGATCCGTCCGCTGCTTTCGACACCGTGCCCCACGACCGTCTCCTGCAGAAGTTAAGGGTGTGTGGCGTGGGCGGCAAGGTGTTAGAATGGCTCTCCTCCTTTCTGGAGGACAGGAGCCAGAGATTTGGTCCCCTCCTTTCGCGGCCTGCATTCCTCTTATGAAGGTAGGTGTCCCTCAGGGATCCATTCTGAGCCCGCTGTTGTTCGACCTGTATCTGGCTACTCTCCCCCCTATGTCTGAGACCTATGGTCCAACCATTATATCCTATGCTGATGATACTCAGCTGTTGTTCACCTGCAAAAGGGGGTGAGGAGCCCGATGGAGAGGGGATTAACAAATGCCGAAGCAAGATTTTCAAGTGGTTCAGACTTATACAACTGCAATGTAACCCTGAGAAATCTGAGGGGATCCTTTTCGTCTCATTCACCCGGAAGCATGGAGAGGTTGGTGGCCTAGTGATACTCCACCCCCTCAGTAGTCAGCAGGAGCAGTAGGAAATCTGGATGTAAAAATAGACGCCTCTCTTGACATGAAAACCCAAGTCAAATCAGTTGCTGGTACCCGTTATGGCACCCTCAAAATGCGCCGGAGATTTCTTACGTTCCTTTCGCTCACTCATAGTAGGACAGTCGTTCAGGCCCTTATAACATCAAGACTGGGCTACTTAAATGTCCTCTATTTGGGCCTTCCGGATTGCCTCTTGCATAAACTGCAAGTCATACAAAACACGGCTGCCAGAGCTATTCTTATGCTGGGTCCTAGAGAACAGATCTCACTCCACCTTACACTGGCTGCCGATCCCTGACTGAAGTCACTTTAAGGCCCTAGTGCTGGCCTACAAAGCGCTGGCATAGGAGCCCTTTATATTAGGAAGCGGGCATCTTTCTACACTCCTAGCAGAAATTTAAGGTCCTCTCAACTCCATCTGATGACGATACCTAGGTTTGCCCACTCACGTAGGGGCGGCCGCTCCATCCAGGTACAAGCGGCTCGACTTAGGAACAGGCTGCCCACTACACTTAGACAACTGGACAATTTAGGGCTCTTCAGAAAACAACTTAAAACATGGCTATTTCTCGATCAATCTATTTAAAGAGTCTGCCTCGAAATGGTTTTGCTCGTTCTGCTCAGCGCCGGCACACTCTATTGAGTAGCTATGCGCTCTATAAATTTTGAAATAACATAACATAACAGGGGCTTGTAAATCTGCCCCTGAGTGTACATGAAGGAAATCTAATGCGAAGGAGATAAATTATTCCGCCAGAGAAAATTAGAAACAAATCATCTCAAATTCATATGAAAGGCACCCGGGGAGTAACATGGCAAAGAGGCGTGTGCGTGAATCTTTCTGTAACAGAAATAAAACCAAGATTATAAAGCAGCCTCCTTTAGGTTGCATGGAGATAACCGACAAGCCTTGGGAAAGAACGGCCATTGATTTGTTTGGTCCTGTAGCCAAACTGGGTACCAGAGATACGTATATGAGTGTCTTGATTGATTATCATACCAAATGGTTCATGAGAAAAACTATTGAGCATTTTGAGGCAGGAAGTGTAATCAAATTCTTGGGAAAGGAATTCATGGATGAGGGAATCCCCAAAACGCTGTTCTCCGATAATGGGGTACGATCTACTTTTAAGAACATGAGTGAAATCTTAACAAAATAGGGGGTCACGCATAAGAGAGTAGCTTTGTTCAGACCTCAGGCTAATGGATTATTTGGAAGGGTTAACATCTCTGAAGGCGCTGCACTGGTTGCCAGTGCGAGAACGAGTGAAATTTAAGGCACTCTGAACTGCCCATAAAATCCTCTTGGGGAAGGGCCCTCCAATATTGAGGAACCTAGTGGTCCCATATAAAGCCAGCAGAACACTGCGGTCCGACCAAAAACATCTTCTTGTAGTCCCCAGAATTAAAAGAGCCAGGACGGGTGGGAGAAGGTTTTCAGTTCACACAGCAAAGCTCTGGAACTCGCTTCCTTTTGAAATGCGCGCTGAGACTTGTACACTGCGATTCCGTAAAGGTCTTAAAACCTACCTTTTCCCTGTTTGACTGCACTACACGTACCGTTTTTAAATGGGTCTGGAAAAGCGCCAGGATGCCCAAGGGTAACTGCGCGCTACATAAAATTTTAATAATAATAATAATGATATTATGGAGAACATTTAGCTGTCCTTGGTGAATTGATCATCGCGGAAAAATGAATTGAGAAAGTTGATTTAGACACACGGAATTACACCACATTGGCGACTGGTGTGTCACCCTTTATATCAATTAAGGGAAGGGAACCGGGAAGGGAGTTAAGTCCAGCATGGTTAAAGAGCAGAGTGTGTGTGGGTGGATAGAAATAGTGTAAAAATAAGGTTACAGCTAAACAACATAAAAACTAAAGAATATTATGATGCGATGAAAGGAGCTAAGAGAATAGATATAAGAAAATGTGATTGGGTGGCAGTAAAGAGTACATTTTCTCAATCAATCAAAGTATAAGAAGTTAAGCAGACTGTAGTGATTCTGGAGGATGGAACCATATGGAGTTTGTGAAGTGTATCAAATATTCAAACAATGATATGGGTAATTTATAATGCATACAAATTAAAAAAGGACATGTGGTGGTTCCTAAAAAGACTCATTGCAAATTGACTAGGTATCTGTATGTAATTCTCTTTACTGTATTGTTAATTCCTTATTGCTATAGAATTTTAGTGTGATATTACTTACCTGTAAATGCCATCTTGTATTTTTAATATATGTATTTGAGGGGTAGATGTGTAGAGTTGAGATGGAATACTAACTATGTAATGGAGTGAGAATGCAAGAAAAGAATGTGTAGATGTGAGGTGAAGAGGGACAGCAGAAGAAGAGGGTGAGAGGAGCTGGAGGTGACTTGTTGGACTAATAAACTTGGATTTTAAACAGTGCTTGTCCAACTCACCCTAACAGACACACCCATTATTGCACAGATCAAGTCCGAAGGTATGGCAACAGATCTTCAAGATGGGCTGCATAAACTGGGAGGCTGTTGTGAATGAGACCCTCATTACCCCTCATTGGATTCAGATGACGTTTGCTAGTGTACCCGCGTTTGGGTCACACCTCTGTGCACAGAGCTCCTATAGTTGTAGGGTAGTCCACAGGGTACACAGACAAAATATCGAGTTTTAATTTTCGATATACAATTATATAGAAGTTTAAATTTCGATGGGACATAATATAGAAGGTAAGTAATATCAACACTCTTAATATCGATATTAGTAATATCGAAGTTTTAAATATCAATGTCAGTAATATCGAAGTAAATAATTTCGATGTTACTAATATCAATTTTTAAATAAATTTTGTGTATATTATATTGTATTTATTATGTTTTATTATTTATTTTTAATGTAATTTAATTAAATATTGTCTTTTAGTACTGTAGCGGGTTGTGGGTTTATAGGGGAATAGGGTGGGAAGTAATTTAATTATGTTAAATTAATTATTAATTAGTAGGAATTATTAATTAATTATTTGAGAATAATTTTTAAATAATTTTAATTAATTGAATAATTAATAAATATGTTCTGTAGCGGGTTATGGGTTTATAGGGGAATAGGGTGGGAAGTAATTTAATTATGTTAAATTAATTATTAATTATTAGGAATTATTAATGAATTAATTGAGAATTATTTTTAATGAATTTTAATTAATTGAATAATTGATAAATATGTTCTGTAGCGGGTTATGGGTTTATAGGGGAATAGGGTGGGAAGTAATTTAATAATGTTGAAATAATTATTAATTAGTAGGAATCATACATTAATTTAAAATAATTGGTAATTATATTTAATTATTTTGGTAATTATTTTTAATTAATTGATTAATTGATAAATATGTTCTGTAGCGGGTTAAGGGTTTATAGGGGAATAGGGTGGGTAGTAATTTTATTATGTAGAATTAATTATTAATTAGTAGGAAGCATACATTAAATTGTATTAATTGGTAAATAATTTTAATTAATTGGTAATTAATTTTAAATAATTCATTAATTGATAAATGTGTTATGTTGCGGGTTGTGTGTTTATAGGGGAATATGGTGGGAACTAATTTTAATGTAATTAAGTAATAATGAATTAAAAATAATTGTTAAGTTAATTTTATAATTGTTAATTATTTAATAATTGGTAATTAAATATTATAAAATGGTATGTTTTTCATGATTTTTTTAGGTTACATATATTTTGCTAATCATGTTTTTAATAATTATGTATATGTATTGTACATTTTTTATATTTATTTATTAGATCATATATGTATTATTAAAAAAAGAATTTATAAGTATGTTATTTTAACCCCTACGCTATCCAACACTTTCCCTACTGTTGCACTCTCTGGAGTGGGAATAGTAATTTTTACCCCTACGCTATCCAACACTTTCCCTACTGTTGCACTCACTGGATTGGAATAGTAATTGTTACCCCTACGCTATCCAACACTTTCCCTACTGTTGCACTCTCTGGAGTTGGAATAGTAAAGGTTACCCCTACGCGATCCAACACTTTCCATACTGTTGCACTCTCTGGAGTTGGAATAGTAATTGTTACCCCTACGCTATCCAACACTTACCCTACTGTTGCACTCTCTGGAGTGGGAATAGTAATTTTTACCCCTACGCTATCCAACACTTTCCCTACTGTTGCGCTCTCTGGAGTTGGAATAGTAATTGTTACCCCTACGCTATCCAACACTTTCCCTACTGTTGCACTCTCTGGAGTTGGAATAGTAATTGTTACCCCTACGCTATCCAACACTTTCCCTACTGTTGCACTCTCTGGAGTTGGAATAGTAATTGTTACCCCTACGCTTTCAAACACTTTCCCTACTGTTGCACTCTCTGGAGTCGGAATAGTATTTGTTACCCCTACGCTATCCAACACTTTCCCTACTGTTGCACTCTCTGGAGTTGGATTAGTAATTGTTACCCCTACGCTATCCAACACTTTCCCTACTGTTGCACTCTCTGGAGTTGGAATAGTAATTTTTAATCCTACGCTATCCAACACTTTCCCTACTGTTGCATTCTCTGGAGTTGGAATAGTAATTGTTACCCCTACGCTATCCAACACTTTCCCTACTGTTGCACTCTCAGGAGTTGGAATAGTAATTGTTACCGTATGCTATCCAACACTTTCCCTACTGTTGCACTCTCTGGAGTTGGAATAGTAATTTTTAACCCTACGCTATACAACACTTTCCCGATGTTGCACTCTCTGGAGTGGGAATAGTCATTGTTACCGCTACGCTATCCAACACTTTCCCTACTGTTGCACTCTCTGGAGTGGGAATAGTAATTGTTACCCCTACGCTATCCAACACTTTCCCTACTGATGCACTCTCTGGAGTTGGAATAGTAATTGTTACCCCTACGCTATCCAACACTTTCCCTACTGTTGCACTCTCTGGAGTTGGAATAGTAATTTTTAACCCTACGCTATCCAACACTTTCCCTACTGTTGCACTCTCTGGAGTGGGAATAGTAATTGTTACCGCTACGCTATCCAACACTTTCCCTACTGTCGCACTCTCTGGAGTGGGAATAGTAATTTTTTCTCATATGCTATCTAAAATGTAGTTAGCTTTTTTATTAGTATTATGTTGGTATTTATTGTTATTTATGTGATTATTTTATGTAAATAAATGTATTAGTATTTTATTATATTTTTATTTGTTTATAAGTTATGAAAATAATTAATTTAGAGTTATTATTAATGAAAAATATATTATGTATTATATATTTATAAATATTAATTTGTATTACATTATGTATTAATTTTAAATAATATAGTACATTTTTAAATATGTTTATTACATTTATAAGTATTATTTTGTTAATATTAGATATTTGTTTTATTTAAAAAAAAACGATAGTTTACAAAAAACGATATTTTTGTCATTCTATATTTTATTTTCGATATATTTGTACTTACCTTGTTAGGGATAGGATTCCTATATTTTTGACTTCGATATTTTTGTATAACGATATTTGTGTTATCGATATTTTGTCAGACATTCAGTCCACAGGTTTGGACATAGCCAAATGTAGCTGTCAGTCTTCTGCCTGCATGTCCTACAGCCCTGATCCTAAGATTACCTCTCCGACTGGACTTCTACCTCCAGCATATCCAGGGTTCACTTTGCCCCCATGGATCTCTGTGTGGAGCAGATGGTTAAGCACCACAGTGGGTGTCTCCCTTTTAGTTTTAAGAACTTTGTACTTACTGTTCAGAAGAATTTCTGCTTCAGCTGGGATTTAGGGGTGGACTGCAGAGTGCTTGGCATTACACATCTTTATTTGTCTGCGTGTAACCGCGAACCCAACATTCTAAACCTGCATTCACTTCACTGCACTCTAATGCTAGCGTCACAGTTCTATGGAGTCCATCGTGAGCCAAAAGGGATTGGTCATTGCTAGCTCACACGGCACTGCACCCTGCATCCTCATATCCAGTTCTGAGCTGCATGAGAAGGAGGAAATTAAACAGGCAGACACAGAAAGACAAATACTTGCATTTGGAGAGAAGATCGGATTCATTGATAATCTTCTCTCTGCCGCCCCATTGCCTTCAGTGCAGCTCTGAACATTGCAATGTTCTAAACTGATCAGCTGGACTGTGGTGGAGACAGCAGGAGCCCTCTCTGTCCACCCGCTCCTTCCCGCCATCACAGTCTTCGGTCTCCCCACCCTGGGAACTCAGAGGAAGGTTCGCCAACCTCATCTGCGGCACTTGATGGCCACCCATTGCTTCGGTGATGGGGAAAGTCAGCACAATTGTCACAGAAAATGAGAGAAAAAAGAAATCCATCTATCCGTTCACTTTTCCCTACATCTTTGCTACATTTGGCTTACCTTCCCCATGAGTGATGTGTTGAACCAAGGCACCGTGGCAGTGAGAGCATTTTATGTAAGCGGAACTTTGGGACACAGACCTAGAGCTGTGCACCGGGGCAGAAAGGCTGCTGCCCAGTAGCATGATGTGCTGCCTCTGTCTGTGGCATAACTCAGGGGGAAGGTGCGTCTATGCACAACACACCTGTCGAACCCTCTCTCCACAGCTGGGTCTGGTGTCGCTGCACTCCTGAGGGATACGGTGCTCCGAGTGCATTGAAGCTAGAACAGTATTGGGAGTGGAGGACATCAAATCACTAACACAAAATGTGTGCTTTTCTCTCACTGGATAGTGATCCCCAGGGAGACGGATTTTATTGGGTGTGATAAACAACATCTACTCCTCTGACAAACTCATAACCAAGGCCATGTGGTTGTGAACAATCCAAATGCATAATGTGTTTCAAAGCAGGCAAGGGAACATCTATTACAACACAGGCATTTCAACTTAGTGCCTTTACAACACAGTCAGTACCACGACTGCAACGGTACTACGAGTTCCATTAGAACGCAAGTCATTACAAAGACTTGCTTTAGGGAATATGGTGTTGGACTGGTGTTTAATTTTATGTCCAACCCCTTCCCTGTTGATACAGCGACTGGAGTTGGAATAGTAATTGAAACTATTCCAAAGTCCAGCACTACCCTAAAGCAAGTTGTTATAATGACTTGTGTTGTAGTGGAACATGTAGTTAAGCCCTGCCTTGTTTTGGCAAGCGTGGTAACAGCTGCTATTCATTTGTAAACCAAGAAGATGTTTGATCTACTAGTGCATTATAACACCTCACAGTGCATCCTTTTCCTTTCGACTCTCTCTGGGCTCCAGTTACAAAATGCCTTCATTTCAGAGTCGGAGATGGGGAAAGTAAACACTGTGGCAAAAGAATGACCAGCAGCTGCTCCGAAGAAGCCATCTCACATTAGAAGTTCTGTCTTTGAAAACACATTGCATGCTGCAAGACAAATATTCCAAGGGCTCTATTGTTTATTTTCAAGGCGAACTCCTTAACCCCTTCGATGCTGGTGACAAAGCCAGCTCGTCATGGGCGTTACCTGTGCTGCGCGCATGACGAGCTGGCTTTGTCACGTAACGCGCGATTTTCGAATTTTCAGCGCGCAGCGGGAAAACCCGCTAGCGCGCATGCGGTTAAAAGTTATTTGGGAATTGGAGGTGCTGAATTTAGATATGGACTCGGGGGCCTCGGTCTCCCAGACTTCGGCCTCTAATATCTTGTGGGGTTGCTGTAGTATGCGGTGCAGTGGTGCACCGACGGTCCGAATACAGAAAAGGCGTTATTGGCGGACTGCGGCACGGGAGTGGTGCACCCGAGATATCTCATGATGGGTTCACAGACTCCTTTAGATTACCCATTCGTGGTTCGTTAGGTCGCGGGCCTGGGTACGAGAAGTCAACCTGGTCCTAAACAGGACCCCAGACGCTTCGTTCCTCCCATTCTACTGGCTCCAAGGCTTTCATCAGATACAGAGGGTGATGGACTTGGCGAGATGGTATGAGGGGGGATGTGGGGACCTGTACCTCAACCGGACTATTCTTTAATTTGCAGATGTGAAGGAGGGATATAGAGTGCCGGATGGTCACTATTTGCAATATGCTAAAACTTTGTGCACGGCTCGCGAGGTTTGGACAGTGTTCCCAGGTGAGCCTGAGGAAACAGAAAATCTGGCGTTATTATTTGATCCAGGCTCCTCTAGGGGAATGATGTCCCACATATATAAGGAGACCAACTGATGGATGTAGGAGGTAGTAACCCGCCTCCCTTAAACATCCCCAAGCCTTATTTTAACCGCTGACTGGGGCCCAGTTATTAAAATGTAATTTACCCTCGGGTACTGGGACCCTCACCAAGCCGTTTTAACTCACACTTCACTTTACACCTCACACTGCACTCTCAGTAAGATACCAGCTCGGCTGTTATCAGGCGTCGCAGCACACCGGGACACATTAGGTGTCACTGGGTGAGCCCGATGATGAAGCATGCCACCAACCAGGTTGGTGGGTGAGGGCTTCATGAACTCACCAACGAGGTGCCCATGACAAATCTAATCAGAGTCCTAACAATATTGGTCATATTTAAGCTAGTCTCTTTTGATAACTCACACATATAAGGCCCCGAAGGCAAACCATAGGGTTGATGCGTCAAAAATCCTAGATAGATGGGTGGCTGACCTGCCATTGCCACTCACAGAGGGGATGTGGTGATGAGCGTTGGCACAGGTTTTGGAAGTAGCTAGTAATGTACTCTTTAAGCTTACGCAGTTTTATTGTTTGCATCATATATATCGGACACCTCAACGACTGTCGAGGTTAAATGCAGCCACACTCCCCGACATGCACCCATGTGATGCGGGACCCTTGGCGTTCCTACACACGACTTGGGATTGTGCCCGGCTTCAGATATACTGGTCAGAGATATGGCGCGTGCTGCGGGAAGTCATAGAGTCCATGTTGAGACGTCGGTTCAACATTGTGTTCTGGGTGTCCTCCCGGTCCCCAAGACGAGTGTCCATGTGCATCATAGATTTGCCCTCTTGGAACTAGTGGTGGCTGAACACTGCATTGCCATACACTGGACACCCCCTGCACTCTCCCTGGTTGGATAAATGGAGGGCGGACTTGAGCGAGTGCGGCGTGGCTGAGGAATGTCGTCTGAGCTCACTTTGCACTGATGAGAGTACAGCACAAGATCTAGAGGGTTGGGTGGATATGTTGGAGAACTTGCTGTCGAATGGAAGGCCGGATGACGCAGCAATGGTTTCTCCACAGACGGCAGACTTCACATCCCCCACGTTGATACCGGAGGTACACCCCTTGATTGTCTGACTGACATTGTGTAAAGTTTGCAGATGTGAGGTGTGTGAGGGGGAATGGGCTGAGGAATGGGCTGAGGTGACACTGAAGGTGAGAGGCGTTTCGACCCAAGGTGTGAGCCAGGGGACAGGTACAGGTTAGAGCCAGGTGTCCCAATAGGATATTATTGAGGATTAGATGGATCGCATGATGGATTGAGCTGCTCAAGACCTATACCCAAACATGCATTCCAGTTGGTCACGCCTACTCGGGTGGGGCAGTGGTCTGCCACAGGAGTTAGGGGGGTTGGCTCATGTATATAGCTGGTGCCTGCTCCCTGATCTGGATTCTCTGGGGAATAATACCTGACTGCCTGTCACTGCCAAGTTTTTTGTTTTACTGTTATATTTTTCCTTGAATAACTCACGTCCACAGGAATTGTACTGTGTTTTAAATATGAAAATTGGTGATTAATAAATGAAATGCTGCTCCAGGGCTGAGTGTATAGGCAAGTCCCAGGGCTGCTATCAGATGCTGCGGCAGTAGTCTGATATGTAAGAGGATACTAATTACTTATTTCATTACCTCATGACCCTTGAGATAGTTTGTAATGTGATACTTGTAGAGTTCTGAATCAAAAACAAGTTTAAAACAAAGTTTTCATTGGTAGTGTTGCAGCACCTTCAGCTCCCCAGTTCTACTGCCACTGCCTGAAAGACATGCTTTCAGAAGAAGGGGCGTGGACACACTACCCGGGAACAAGAAACTGGCAGCCCCCCTATGCTTCATGACTTGGTTTCCCAACATTCTAGCCATTATTTATTCATTATTCATTTATTTTACAGGTTTACATAGGGCATGGTCACTCAAGGTACAGATGCACTTTACAAGTTAACAATAAATTCAATGCAACATGAGTGTGACAATTGGTTAATATATACAGGTCCTGGAAGGCCGGAAGGAGGAGGGGTGATGGAAAAACACTAAGGTGAAGTGAAGACTTGTAGAGAAAGCAGTAACGAGGGTGGGGGGTTAGCTAAAAGGGTGAGGTAGGAGTGTTGTAGAAGAACACACCCTCTCGGACCCCTCTCAATCTGGATTCCGAGCCATCCACAGCATCGAGACGGCCCTAATCGCAGAAACCAACAAAATTAGAGCCCTCCTGAACTACGGAGAGACGCGGCCCCTTCCTAGACCTGTGTGCTGCATTCAACACTGTCCCCCATCACATTCTGATCAACAGACTTCACTGCACAGTGATCTGTGGAGATGCCCTCAGATGGATCGCCTCATACCTTACCAGCAGAACCCAGAGGACCCGCCTCCCAACATTCACTTCAGAGCACAAAAAGATCATTGGCAGAGTCCCCCAAAGATCGTCTCTCAGCCACACCCTCTTCAATGCCTACATGACTCCCCTCGCTGACACCGTCAGATCACATGGAATCAACATCATATCCTACGCCGATGACACTGAACTCGTCCTCTCACTGTCAGAAGATATCTCCACCACCGAAGCCAACTTCCATAGAAGCATGAGGAACATCACGACTGGATGAAGGACCACTGTCTCAAACTCAACACAGACAAGACAGATGTCCTAATCTTTGGGAACACCACCTCACAATGGAACTTAGTCCACCCTCTTCCCTGACAGACTACGCATGGAACCTCACATCATACTGGCTAGAAACAGGCTATCCATGAAGAAACAGGTCAACGCAGTCTCGTCCGCTTGCTTCCACACCCTGTGCATGCTCTATAAGATTTACTAGTGGCTCCCTGACAACACTAGAAGAACCATCACGCAGGCCCTCATCACTAGCAGGCTGTACTACATAAACACACACTACGTGTGAACCACAACACGCCTCATGAATAGACTATAGGTAATTCAAACCTCAGTGGCACAACACATCCTCTACCTCCCCAGAAGGAGCAACATCACACCCTATCGCAAGAAACGACACAGGCTTCTGATTCAGAAGAGATGCCAGTTCAAGATGCTAACCAACACCGACAAGGCCCTGCACAACAAAGGTCCATCCTACAACAAGACACACCTGACTTTCGTCCAGCCAACCAGACCCCTCCGTGGAGAAGTGGTGCTCAATGATTAGAGCGGCAGACCCTGATGCAGAGGTTTAGCCCGGGACCAGGGTTCAATTCCCCGCCTCGGCGGGTCTTGGGCTCAAAATTCCACGGACCTGATAATTCTCGCCTCGGTGCCTATTCCAATCATGGAGTCCCACCCTGCAACTCTGGGCAATAGCTTGCTTAATCTCCACAACGGCCCCCACAACGCTAAGGATGCCTGGCGTCCACCTTAGGGGTGCCCAGGAGTGGACGCCTCACAGGGAAAGCAAGGATGGGTTCCACAGCGGTATTTGTACAAGCGCCTTGAGACCCTTGCGGGTGAGTAGTGCGCTACACAAGTATCAATTTACATTTTTTACCCTCCGATCCACCTCCTCTCTCTCGCAGACACCCCACGGATCCGCAAACCAACATGGGAGGACGCTCATTCTCTGACATGGCAGTCAAGGCTTTGAACAACTTCCCCATGCACCCGAGGACCGCACAGTTGCTCCAGCTATTCAGGAAGCAACTCAAGACCGGGTAGTTTGAATGACACGGACGGAATGGCGGTGTATCTTAACTCTCCGCCTTATTGTTAGCAAAATGACAGCATCATCATAGGGTTTGATTGTATGCTTCCTCTACCTGGAGGTAGACCACTGGTTAGTACAGCAGTGATTAGTGATCAAAAATAGGGGTGTTCAATTAAAAAGGCTTCTATGACCAGTTGTGGCAAATTTTAATTGGTGCTGGAAAGAAAGCCTGGTCAAAAAGATTTGGCGTACTTTGTTTTCTATGCTTTCCTTCTTTCCTTTTTCCTTCTCTTCTTCTATCTTCTCCCTCTTCTTCACGGACAGACGCAAACATTTACAGAGCCATCCAGCACCACAAAGCAAGCACCACAGGGAGGCAACAGCTAAAGAAGGTCGGGGGCCTTATGCAGGGCAGCCAGGTACATACAAGGGCATCTCACCAACAAGTGATACCTAGTATAAGGAATGACACAAACTACGCAAAACCAAACACTCCCAAACATTAAGGTAGTTTCATTCAATGTTAATGGGCTCAATCACCCGGTCAAGAAAAGAAAAGTTATAGAGTACCTAAGCAAAATGAAAAGCGATGTGTGCGTGATCCAAGAAACGAAACTGTCAGCAGAGGACGCACATCGACTGAGGGCGAACTGGATAGGTCAATCGCTTTGCTCGCCTGCGGTTCACAAAAAGAGGGGAGAAATTTCACTGATAAACAAAAAAACCAGATTAGCACTACATGAGAGTTACGCCGACGAGGAAGGGAAAATCCTAATAACCAGCCTCAAGCGGTGGGAGGAGACGATCCACATTGCCAACATATATGGGCCCAACTCAGAACACAATGCATTTTGGGGAAATGTTGAGAACAGACTGGGTAAGCTCCCCCCAGATGACCTCCTGATAGTAGCTGGTGACCTCAACCAAGTACTAAATCATACTATGGTATGATCTAGTACTTGGCAGACACCCGCAAAGAGTCAGCCACTGCTCGCAACGGCAAAATACCCTGAAGAATATGTGCGCCAAGCTCAACCTGAGGGACCCCTGGAGACTCCAACACCCAGACGACAGAGTCTACACCTTCTACTCTCACCCACATAACTCATACAGCAGGATCGACCACATCCTCATTTCAGCCTCTCACACACACCTCATAGACCACACAGAAATAGCACCAAGAACAATATCAGCCCACTCACACATCAGTCTAACACTCAGTGGGAGGCACAACGAGCACACAAGCCGCAGGTGCAGATTCAACAGCGACATCCTTAAAAACCCGGCTAATGTAGCCGAAATAGAGAAGACCATAAAAGATTACCTAGAGTCCAATGATAACCCGAGCACAGATAGAGGCACCCTTTGGGACGCCCTGAAGGCCACAGTCAGGGATAAAATACTTAGCATCAAGTCCAGAATGAACAACGAAAGAAATAAAAAAGTAATAGAGCTCAAAGTGCAGATCAAAGACCTGGAAAAGTGCCACAGTAGCAACCTAGAAGACAGAAACACGCTTACAGAGCTAACCAGGAAGAAATACGAACTTAACAGGATTCTAAGTGAGAGGGCGGGTACGTGGATAAACAAATATAAAGCAATAAACCTATGTACAGCGAATAGAGCAGGGAAAGGACTAGTTTCATACCTTTAGAGCAAACAGAGGCAGCACACGATTGCAGCGATAACTGACACTAATAAGAAGTCGCAAACGTCAAAAAAAGAAATACTCAAGGTCTTTAAGGACTTCTATGAATGCCTATACAGGGAGGACAAAAACCTAAAAGCAGACGAGAGAGCCAGCCTCCTAGACAAGCTAAATGTACCCAAGCTGACAGATGTACAAAGATCATCACTAGAGCAAGATATAACGGGGGCAGAGATAGAAAAAGCAGTAGCAGCCCTCAAAGATAACAAAGCTCCCAGGCCGGATGGGTACACAGCAGGGTTCTATAAACACTTCCTCCGCCTAATGAAGCCCACAATGGAAGAGGTCTTCACACACTGTATCCATAAGGGGAAAATGACAAGCTCAATGGCAGAGGCCAACATAATAGTCATCCCAAAAGAGGGCAAAGACCCACAACACCAACAAAACTACCGTCCCATCTCCCTAATTAACGTAGACTGCAATATCTATGCTAAGGTCCTAGCGGCGAGGCTGAATGCGCAGCTCCAAAACCTAATCCATAACTCTCAGGTGGGCTACCTCAAAAACAGGATGTCCCAAGACAATACGAGACTCTTATGTCACTTAATAAACCACGCCTCCTCCAACAACGAACCAGCAGTTATGATCGCACTTGACGCCGAAAAGGCGCTTGACAGAGTGTCATGGCCCTTCCTTGACCAATGCATGCAAAAGTTCGGACTAGGAGAAAACTATAGAAGAATGGTGATGGCACTCTATAACGAACCGAAAGCCTGGGTGGTAGTCAACAGGGGCACCTCGGAGCCGCTACTCCTAGGAAGAAGTACGAGACAAGGGTGTCCACTTTTCCCAGCACTTTTCCTACTCTCCCTAGAGCCACTGCTGGCCATGATCAGGTTCAACTCTGAAATAAAAGGAATCCAAATCAGGGGGAATACGGTTAAGTTAGCTGCATATGCGGATGACATACTCATTACTACAGAGAATCTGGGCCCCTCGATAGCAGCCCTTATGTCCACCATTGAGGAATACGCACAGGTATCGGGCTAAACTCAACAGGGACAAATCGGAATGCAAACCTCTAAATGTGCACACAACAAAGGTAGTATTAGGAACCTCAGGGTTGGCTTGGCAAAAAGGAGCCCTGAAATATCTTGGGCTTCACTTCGGGAGGGATCTCAAATCAACACTCGACCACAACGAAAAGACAATACTAAACAAGGTGAAAGAGAAACTAGACACGTGGTCACCAAAGTTTGTCAGTTGGTGGGGCAGAGTGGAAACAATAAAAATGATGATAACACCCATGGTTAACTACCTGCTCAGTATGCTCCCACTCATAACCACAGAAGACTTCCACAAAAAGCTGGATATCCTGACAAACAAATTCCTCTGGAGAGACAAAAAACCCAGGATAAGACTACAGAAACTAAAACTAAGCAAAAACTTAGAAGGTCTCAACCTTACCTTTTACAAAACATTACAGACAGCATGCCTAGCCAAACAAGGGATATACTGGCTCTCGCCAGGGCAAGACTATACACCGGCATGGCTGGCGCTAGAGAGAGCAATCCTAAAAGGTCTCGACCCCTTAGCCCTACTCACAGCCAATAAACACCCAGAGGCTAATAACACCATACTTAAAAACACCAAGAACGCCCTCCTCAAAGTTGACAAAAGAATGGTGAGGAGCATTAAAAACACAAGATGGGAATCCATTTGGTTCAACACTAAAATAAAGTACAAAGACAAGGGGGCATATTATCAAGGGATTTATCTCTGCTTTTTTGGCTTTAAAAGCCAAGAAAGCGGAGATAAAATTATCTCCCTATCAGCAACAGGGTGCTAACACGCAAATTCGCATGTTAGCACCCTTTTTCTCTACGCTTCCCCTTGCATCTCTAATGAGATGCAAAGGGGGCGTTCCAGAGAAAAATAATAGGAGAAATGTTGTTAAGCGACATATCTCCTATTATCAAGGACATTTCTAACCCTGTTAGTGATAAAAAAAAGCAGCGCCAACCGCGGTTAGCGCTGCTTTTTTTACACCTGGTATTTTCCTGATATAGCCATGATATCCTATGGAAGGTGGATATCATGGCTAAGTTTGTGAGCCCCTATCATCAAGCTAACGCCAAACTTTGAGAGATTATCGTTGGTTTTCCAGAGATAATCTCTTATTTGGCAGTTAGCGCAAGGAATGTTATCGCTTTTGAGATAAACCTTGCTAATAGCAAGTTATCTCAGCGATAATTTCCGGTGATGCTTAGCGTTAAAAAATTCGTTGCTAAGCCTCGTTAGCGATAAATATCGCTAATCGTTGGTAATATGCCCCTTGGTACTTAACATTAACTCCTGGTACGAACGGGGCATCTCCACTCCCAACAAGCTAGAAAAGCTCAGTACCCCGCTCACATTCGACACCCTAAAACATCCGCACAACCTACCAGACATTGCGGGGCATATTATCAAGGGGGTTTATCTCCGCTTTTTTGGCTTTAAAAGCCAAGAAAGCAGAGATAAAATTACCTCCCTATTACCTAGCTGTCGCTAACACCAGTTAGCGACAGCTAGTAGGAGATAGCGACCATCTTTGGCCCCACTTTGCATGTCAGTGATATTTATCAAAGTGGGCGTGCCAAAATATTAGCAACTGGAAACAGTCGCTAACATCGCTATCTCCTATTACCAACTTTTGGAGATATTCGCGCTAAGCGCGAATATCTCCAAAAGCTAACACCTGCCCCTGAGCAGTTCTTAGCCATGTTATCCAATGGTGGGTGGATAACATGGCTAAGAGCATTAGCTCGGTAATGCAGGAATATCGCTGACTTTTCAGCGATATTCATGCATTGCGGCCGATTTTTATCGCATTTGCGATAAACCTTGGTAATACCAAGGTTTATCTGCGATAAAAATCGCCGCAGGTCGGCGATAAATTTTTGGCTCTAACCAAGCAATAGCGATAATTATCGCTATTGCTTGGTAATATGCCCCTGAATTCTACAGCTTTCTAAAAATAAGGGCGGCGCTCACTAGAGCAGATCTTAACAAGGAGGTACCATCAATTCTGCAGTACTTGGCGAACCTAAACAAAATTGGCCACCAAACGTCACACCTATACAAACTCCTATGCCCGTCATCGACAAGACTAAACGTCAAGACACTAGAATACTGGGAAGCCCAACACACTAGGTGCTTCAGCGAGAGGGAAAAGATTCGCCTTTGTACCTCAGCAGCCACAAATAAAGTCACCCCAACCCTAGCACAAACTAAATACTGGCTCCTCCACAAAGCGTACTGGACCCCAGCCCGCCTGGCGGCCGTCCGGCTCCGTGACAGCGACCTATGCTGGAACTGCCATAAACAAAAAAGAGACCTAGCACACCTTATCTTTTACTACCCCAAGGTCAAGTCATTCTGGTGTAAAATAAGGGAATTCATAAATAGCATAATGGTGTACTCACTGCAACCCGACTTTCTAGGGGTAGTCGCCGCCTTCATGACTCCAGAAATTCAATCTAAGAACGATAGCGAACTGATAGACCTCCTGCTCACAGCAGCTGTTAACACTATCCTACCTAACTGGAAAGACACAGGGAAAGCATCCTTCAAAAGCTGGTTCAATTGGATCACCTTCCTAAGAGGGAGGGACCACATAACATCAAAATAATCACCCCTCCCCACCCCAAAGGGCGATATGTGGCACTCCTTGGACAACTACCTGGGCTCGCACAAACCTCCATCGGAAGGTCACAGGGCCGGGTAACCTCACACACAGCCTCCCCACATAGCAGACTCTGGAAGTATAGCATCTAACTACAGCACTATACATCCTGTCCTCTATTCCTTCTCTCTATCCCCACTTTCGTTTCCCCCCCCCTGTGAGGGTAATATATCAGACCACCAATGGCAGAATACGCCAAGCTCGTGATTGTCTATCTAATGTTCACGTGACCAATCATGCCATCGAGACGCCTACTGTAACCTCACCGGCGTACACCGACACCAGTATTGCCTTCACTATGTCTGTACTGTATTTACAAAATTCTTCTAATAAAATCTTTTGAAATAAAAAAAAAAAGATTTGGCATACGTGGTCTGAGAGGCAGAGATAGCACAAGTCATGAAGAGCCTGCACAGGAGCAGGCACAGCCTTCTCAGCACGCCTAAGAACGTTTTTAACGAACACTCAAAAGGTATTAGAGGCCTTTCCTAATTCGGAAAAAGAATTCCAAGAATCAACCTACAAAATAAGGTTTCCTTCATTTTTTTCATTATTTCACTATAGTGACTAGGCCCTGAAGAAAGCCAACTTGACCCCTTAAGGGCAACTAGTGGCTGAAAAATGTCGACCTTTTTATAGACTTTATACGGAGCGGAAGCCCCCTAACTCAAGCTTCCTACGTATGCTACATCTTTTTAACCAGGCTTTCTTTCCAGCACCAGATAAAATTTGCCACAAGTGGTCATTGAAGCCTTTTTAATTGAACACCCCTATTTTTGATCACTAATCACTACTGTACTAACCAGTGGTCTACCTCCAGGTAGAGGAAGCATACAATCAAACCCTATGATGATGCTGTCACGTTGCTAACAATAAGGTGGAGAATCAAGATACAACGCCATTCGAGCCTTGGTACGTGAATGAGGGTTTTTTATCAGAACCCGAAACGAATAGAATACAAAACGCTGGTCACTCAGGACAAGTGGTCCCTTCCCCCATTGATTTTTTAATACTGAAACTTAAGAAGTTGAAAGGATCACAGTCTTTTCCTTCTCCCCTTCTGATATAAAGTACACCACACAGAACGGAACTTCTACAGCGCCTTGAGACCCTCGCGGGGGCTTTGCTGCACTTTATAAAATTATTGATTGTTTGGAGTAGTTCGAAGAACAGGGTAGAGGATTTGATATGCAGTTACCGGAAGGCGAAAGACCAACAAAATAGTTCTATAATATGTTGGTGTTTTTAGCCATGTCTTTGATCTTGCCCCATGCGCACTGGCCCTGCCCTGTTGTGCTCAGGATCACAGTTCTCACACTTTTTTTCCACTTTGACCATTGCTACCACCAGAAGACTTGTGTCTCCTAAGAACAAACATGCTGCCCCACCCCATCTTGCCTTGGCACTGCACAAAATCCTGGGTTCCCTGTAGCATTATGCCAGCCCACAAGAGGGACTGGCAGTGGCTCTCTTTGTCCTACCAATGCAAGACTGGGTCCTGGAGCTCGTGATGCAAAGTGTCACTCTTGTATTTAATTTTCCCGGTTTTATAACCACAAAAAATAATTGATACTGGGACCCTGGAGCCTCTTTAAAGTTTGATGTCTGTGTTGGTGAGTGCTGTTACTGGCCTGACATGCATCTGACCCGGCTGCAGCCCGACCGGCCTGTCACCTGGAGGACAATATCCCAGACCTGTCAGCTATCATGGCATAACCCTTGTGTCTTGGACCCTACTGCGCAACAGGAAACGTGCTCGCTGGCTGCTGTGTAGACTGTGAAATACAGCAATAATCGGGGTTCAGTTGGACTCTCATGTCTCTAGGCCCAGCCTGGTGCCACTGTACCTGCTGCACCAATGGAAGCTCCGCCCATGGTCATCTGGTGAGGCTTGCTGACCTATGGGTAAGGCCTTCCAAAGAGCCTAGCGCCATCACTCCCTGGTCCCTGGCCTCTCCCTAACACTAGGTTGCATACTCGCTGGGCTAAGAGCAAACACATTTGTTGGCGTCATTAACGTCCCCTCCCCCACCGACATGAGTGCCCGGAAATGCCTGCTCTGGTAAGAACAATAGGACAGCAGGGAGGAAGCCCCGCCCAAGGAAGCCCCCGCAGCACTGCGCTGCGCCCCCTCTGCACCGGGAAGCAGCTGCCCGGACTGGACGTGACCCCACACCGACGGAGGCTGCTGATAACGGGACAGCCACGGAGGAGACACCCGGCAAAGATGGAAGCTTCCGGCAGCGAGATCCAGGCGCTACATTGGTTGAAATTATCAAGCGCGGCCTGCTTCCGCCTGGGCTTCGAGGCGCCTGCAGTCATGCCGTCACGAGGCACAGACTGTATACTGGCAAAATATTGGCGGGGGGGAGGAGGGGACATTGATTTGTAAGAGTAGGATAAAATCGAGCAGCAACACATTGTCAAGGTATCATAGGCAAGGCATCTAAGTTTACTGTACTTAATTCCACATATACATGTATCTCTCTTTATGGCTCGTGGCTGTGGAGTTGAGAATAGTGAGTGCATACTTATCCTCACATACTTACCTATACACTATCCTGGAACTCGATATTTAGGGGACGATTTTTTGCGCATGAATATTTTGCCCATGACATTTTGGCATACAACTGTGCAGCAGGTGCAGTAGCACCAGGACCCAAGGGTGTGAGGAGCCAATTTACCCCAATTAGTCACTAGTTTTTGCACTACCAGACAAAGGGTGGATAACCCAGTTTGCTGTCCTGCACTAGTGTCCAGTTTACGTATGTTATGCCACAAGTCACACTACGCTAGCACTATACTGGCACAGGGCTGTGCGGTTACGGCCTGGACCTGGAGGGTGCGTGTCCCTCCACAGGGGCGTGCGCAACACTCCACGGGGCATGCGTGACCCTCCACAGCGGCGTGCGTGACCCTCCAATGCGGCGTGCGTGACTCTCCACAGCGGAATACGTGACCCTCCACAGCAGCGTGCGTGACCCTCCACAGCGGCGTGCGTGACCCTCCACAGCAGCGTGCGTGACCCTCCACAGCGGCGTGCGTGACTCTCCACAGCGGCGAGCGTGACCCTTCACAGCGGCGTGCGTGACCCTCCACAGTGGCGTGCGTGACCCTCCACAGTGGCGTGCGTGACCCTCCACGGCAGCGTGCGTGGGCCTCCACGGCAGGGTGCGTGAACCTCCACAGCGGGATGTAACAGCAAGAAACTTCACCGTGGTGAAGGAGATAACGTCAGGGTGGCAGACCGGGCTACTAACCTCGAGGTGCCTCACGGCAGAGTAAGATGGTCATTGATGTGGGAGGGGGTACACAGAAGGTGGCAGTCGCAGCCCAGGCCCGCGGGACGGCGTACCTCACCGAGGGCGTACCACAGTGAGTAGACGAAAGTAGCGAGGTTGAATTACCACCAAAACAGAAAGTAAAGTCTAGTAAAAGGCCCATTTTGACATCGCCAACCATTGAGCTGATTTATAACTTATGGCACTCTGCCTGTCTATTTTGATTCATAGCGTGATGTATGATGACAAAACGAGCCCTTGGGCGGGATTTATGAGGACAATTGGCATTTGACAGTAATTGTTTTATAGGAGGCATGAACATTCAGGATGATTTACGACCCCAAATAAAGTTGTCATAGGGTACATGTTGTTAAACCACGTGGTTCTCAAAACTGGGGCCGAAAACTTCCAAACGCATGCTAAGGTGTAGTGCTTCGTTCAGAGTGGGCGTGGCCACGTGCAAGGTATCGTCAATCCGCCAAGGCTAAGAGCTCAACGGAGCTCTTGTTGTCCTTTATGCCGAAAACCAAACACGAACTCCACTGGAAAAATACGTGTCCTCTCAGCAGCCTGTGTCGCGATGGACCACGCGATGGGAAGACCCGAGGAGCGGGCGGCAGTGTCTGGACCTTATTTGGACATATTGGAACTCCAGTCAAAAATGAGATGAGATGAGATGGACCAATGGAATCAACACCCAGAAGAGGCCACATTTCAACCCTATCTAGTCTCCACTTCAGCCTATGCATGTGCCAGAGGCTCCTAGAGCAACAGCAGGAGACCCTCCAGATGTGTGCTGATGTGGATTACAAACCATCCAAACTCAAGGTTCCATTCTGGCACCTGCAGCTTCTTTTGTCTTTAGCTTCCCATGTTCCAGCCAAACTTCACATGAATGCCGCTGCGGGTCTTCCCCCGAATGTCTGAATTCCAAGTGAACCAAGTACATTCCTCCATGTACATTGCATTGAGCCTCTACTAATCTAATGGCTGCTCCCTGCTTAAAGAAACCTTCTAGTGGTGAAACCTCAATTTCCACGTTGTCCCCTTGGCTGTGAATTCACCTTGGTGTGCCCTCTGAATATCGCAGCGAGAATATCTTGATACAGGAGTGTTGAAGACAAAATATCGAGGCCAAAATATCGAAAGGTAAGAACAGATTACTCGAGTGGTGGCATTGTTTATGCTTAAGGCTGCATCAGCCCAAGATGGCGGTCAGCAACTGTTCCAATCAGGAGAATCCTGCAAAAGTTGCTAACACTCCACTGTCATTTCCGGATCATCAACAATGTTTGGCTGGATCCCCCTCCTCATTGGGGGGGGGGGGGGGGGGGGTGTCAAGCTGCTAATTAGTGGGTTTCAGTTAAAGCTGTTGTCGCATCTCTATGCTAGGGAGGCCCAGTTATGGATTTCAGCTGTCAGACGCCATGAGGGCCCCAGGGGGAGCGTAGCGAAAGCAGTCTCCCCCTGGGGTTTTTCACCCAATTGGAACAGGCCGAAAGCACGAGTAGCGGGAGGCGCGAGGGCAGCGGCAAAAGCGAAAAATGTTAGTAGCCGCGCATTAGGCGCGAGTTACCTGTTGAGGAGTCAGGCAGGAGGGCGGGAGAGGTTTTCTTGGACAGCAAAATCCCACCCACCCACCACCCCCCCAAAAAAAAAAGAAAAACACATTTTTTATGCCACTATTAGACAGGTGACTCTGGGAGACGGGCCTGAAGGGCGAATTTGAGGGGGAGGGGGGGTAAATTTGGAGCGGGCTTACCCATCCTTTTGGATGCTGGAGGAAAGGTAATAAGGCAAGGTTTTTGGAAAAGTTACAAATATATATATATTGATTGTTTTGGTCAGAAAGTTCAACATTTAAGTAATGAATTGTAAGGTTTTGGCCCATTTTACCAAATTGTGTATACATAAAGAAATAAAGAGTATTGCTATTTTTAGAGAGTTTACCTGATCTTAATAAAGTGGCCTTTTTTTCTATACTGATAATGTGTTGGTCTGTTCATTTTGGGCGATGTTGGATTGGCCGTAAACCCAGCCATGACCCGTGCAGATAAGAGCATCGTGGCCTGGTGGGGAGTGAGGTGGGGAGATTTCGACAGATGACGATGAAGGAACATTATTTATTTATTTAATTTCCCCCCATGGCTGTCTGACAAACCAATACCCCCCCACCCCCCCAGACCAGCCTCCCCGCTCTTACCGGCACAGGCCGTTCTTGTGCATGCCACGCCCACACTGCTACTTTTTAATAAATGCATCTTGCTCACTCATTTCTAGGTGCAGAGCTTTGAAGTTTTGATCAACACCTCACGCTTCCTCTCTCAGTGCTGAGTACCCGCTACTCACTCGCTTTATCTATTTCTATCTTCGACCCTGTAGATTGCGCTCCTGACTTTCTGCTAGTTTCACATTTTACAAATACTACACACAGGGTGGCACTACATGTGGCCACTGACGGGGTCACAAAGAAAACAGTAGCAAAAGGGAGCAGATTATGAGATGAAATGTGCGAATGCAGACAAACCAACATGTTTAAACATGGAAAGAGGGAGAGTTTGAAGAAAGATCCGAGAGAATGTATTTCTTCCAATTGGCCAAGTGAAGCCAAGACAATGTCAGGCAGATACAACAAAAATAAAGCCGCCTTTGCTTCAAGAATGGGGATTCTCCTTCCTGAATCGGGTCTGTTGGCATGTATATGAAAGATGCACTATGCAAATGAAAGGCAGATATAGAACGGGGACTTTGGTGTGAGCATGCACCATGCAGGACCCCCAGCATCAGAGCTCAGGCGCAAGGAACTGACGCCATTTCCTGAAGCACGCGGTGACCACCTCCAGTGGAGAGCTGTGGCCACTGGTGCCAAATGTGGCTGCGGTTCTGTCTCCAGTCAAAGGCGCAGATGGACACACAGGTAGAATGAGGGCCTGCAGCTGTTGGCCACTCTATTTATAGCGCCAACATCCCTAGCAGGAAGGGAAGGGCTGCTTGAGGTCAGAGCAGCACCAAAGTATGAGTGCACGGTTAAGTACAGTGTGAAAATAAACCCTCTCTCCCTCACTCCTCTGGCTGAGATGCTCTGCTGGAGCCCACACAGGTAGTGTGACTAGATTTTGAGAAGCAAAAACCAAGACATGCTGGAAATAAAAGCAGGACTAAAGCCTTTATTCTCACTACAGGCCTGTCCCGGTTTATACCTAGCCCTGCAAATGTGTGCCTACATACATACATAAATATATGTACACACATATATATATATATATATATATATATATATATATATATATATATATATATATATATTACCTACTGGCGGTCGCCAGTAGGTAGTTATAGTTAGGATTTTTTTCAATGTTAAATCTCAAAATTCTATTTGGAATAACTTTGGCACAGGTTGACGAATCTGCTTGAAAATTTCCTCAAAATGGCCTCGTCAAGCTCCGGTCCTTCCCTGAAAGTTTGGGGGGGATTCGTCAAGCGGGGGCCGAGATAAAAGGGGGGTCCCAAAACGCGTTTTCCCCATGTTAATTTTCATAGGGCGGTCGATTTCACTTTTAGCCCGAACGGCTGAATGTATTTCCACCAAATTTGGCAAAATTGTAGGGACTGGTAGCCCGATGTGCCTTTGCTATGTCTCAAGATATGTGCTCCAGTGGATTTTGAGTAATTTAGGTTCAAAAAAATATATATATCTAGAGCCGCGCCCCGGTACGCGCGCAGGGGAGCGCTCAAAGCGCGCCACGCGACTTTCGTACGGAAAGCTGATTGGCTCTCGGGTGTCTGTAAACATTCGAAACAGTCCGCAGCGGCCGCCATCTTGTACCTCGGTAGGATTGAGGTGGTAAAAATCAAAGGGGGAAATGAGCAAAAGGGGGCAGGGTACACCACCCCTGACCCCCTAGGTTTGATGTGGGGGTCATAAAAAAGCCGTACGGGGCCCCCCAAAATTTTTTTTTTTAATTTGCGCCGAGGGAGCGCCTGGTACGCGCACCGGTGAGCGTACGATTGAGAAAAAGAATGGCACTTTTTTTAAAAAAAAAAAAGCATTTTTTTATAAATTGGAGGTAGTTCTGAAAAGAACTTTTTTTTTGTTTTTGTTGTTTTATATTTTTTTTATACTTTTTGAAACGATTTTATATTTTTTTTGGTTTTTTTTCAGGGGAAAAACAAAAACAGGGATTCAGAAAATGCTCAACAGGAGCAAAAAAATGAGAAAATTTAGGGACGGGGAGAGCATTGGTGTTCCTGTTTCTTTATTGCAATGAGTTCAACGCTCTGCTCCCCGTAACAGAGTAGTTCGTCACAGTCCTTGCATAAAAATTTTATTCCTGCAAATACCGGCTGGATGTTAGGGACCATTCTTGCACGTGTTGAACCTGAAGGTGTTGCTCCACCAGTGGAGGTGCTGCTGCCATCTCTTCGTGCCTTCTCTGCCAGCTCCCTGACACTCTCCCTGGAGTAATTGTTGGGGTGTCTTCTTTTGACATGCCTAATTAAATTGGCATTTCCAAAGCTGTATTTTTTTTAGAGGATTGCCTCTGGATAAAATACTTCCACATATTTTACAAGTTACTTTACTTGCATTAACTTTTTTTTGTCCTTCAGGGATGTCATAAAATTTCCAGATGAAGTGGTTCTTTGTTTTCTGGTGAGGAGGGTCCTCTTGCACAAATCCATCTGAATCACTGCTGGAGGACTCCCTTGCAGTCATTGTTGTAGATCAGGAAAGTATGAGTTCAAAATTCACAAAACACCTCTTGCTTTCTCCAAGTGCAAATCAATAGTGAGAGAAATGGGTGGGTTTCTCTAAATTTAGAAAAAAATAATTATTGAATCAATGAAAAGTGTTATTTACAGGTCACATGACCATGGGCTTCATCATTATGAAACCAAAACTGTTATGAACCAATGAAAAGTGTTATTTTCTGGTCACATGACCTGACGCGCTTACGCGACGCGGGGCGCGGCCAGAGGCGCGCCGCGTAAGCGTGTCAGACGCCTACGTTGCACGATCGTATTCGCGCGAGTACTTCCGGGTGCGCTTACGCCGTGCGTATCACGCGGTCGCGGCTACTCGAACGTCACGATCATGTTTTCGTTTGCGATATTGGCGCTCACGGGACGCTCCCCGGAGCGCGCCAGGGGGCGCTTTTCAGAAATACGCTTTTCGGGGCGCACTTCGGGGCGCGCTCTGGGAGCGCTCCCCCCAAAAATTAAAAAAAAATAATGGGATAATTGTAGGGACAGGTAGCCCTATTCTGAAGTGGTTTGTAAAAAAATTAACTTTATAAAAATATGTATTGTGCTACATTGGGCTTAATATATGTTAGAGCCAAAATGTAGCCCAAATGTAGCCCAAAGTAGCCCAATGTAGCCCAAAGATGGCCACCAGAGACCAAAAATTGTAAATGTAGCCCAAATTTCAACTAGATGTAGCCCAACTGTAGCCCAATGACAGAATGTACCAGAGTGTTAAAAAGAACAACTAGAGTGCTAACAGTCTTATTTATAAAGTGAAACTTATAGTTAGGAATTAGCATTAACAAAACCTATGAAATTCACTGAAAAAAACATAGGTTTCACACCAGTTATAGTTAGGAATTAGCATTTAAAAAACCTATGAAATTCACTGAAAAAACCATAGGTTTCACACCGGTTATAGTTAGGAATTAGCATTTAAAAAACCTATTAAATTCACTGAAAAAACCATAGGTTTCCCACCAGTTATAGTTAGCTGGAAATTTTACTGACATAAAACCATTGAAATTCCCACGTTATAGTTAGTCGGACTCACTATAACTTGCGCGTGCAATGCACTGCTGATGATATCACATATTACATCACTCATGACATGGTGAGTGACATCACTCATGACATCACTGATGACACCATCCTTGTGACACAGTGACAGACCTCCTCTCAGTGTAAAGTAACCCTTGAGACACATATTCAAAAATAGAAACTGACATTTTTTAAAAATGGACATACCTATATCAGTTACAACAAGCAATTCTGTACTTCCACTATCTATATACACATCCACTCATTCACCAACAGTTCTATATAGTCACTCATACATATACTCACTCATCATATGAAGAGATACACCTATACATCCTGTTACACACCGACATTCATCCAAAAGTTACTCACACACATATTCACACGTGCAAATAAACTATTGAACAACAATTTATTTGAATATAGAGTTATACACACACTTCCACCTTACTTCTATTGAAAATTACACATATTTATTCTCTTAAACAATCACTTATAGAAACACATACTTATTTAAACAGGAACTCTTACAATCTCTTACTCTCACATATACTCACTTATATACATCAATATTCACATATACTAGATTAAAACATATGTAGTTACTGATAAAGACACTAGTGAGACAGTCATTCACTCACTAACAAACACATATAGACACTCATCCACCCATACAGTCCTGTACATATGCTGTCTTCAAAACACATACAAACAAAGAGTCAGTCACTCATGCATCTATGTGCTAAGTAATACCCCCACCAAACCATATAGACACTCAAACTGATACTAATAAAAATATCAAATAACCCATATACATACGCATGTAGCTACTTATCAACACATGTAGCCACTTATACACAAAGTGAAACTCTAATATATGTATTTAAATATTTAAACATAACTCACTAATATTTATTTTTCAGAAAGACACATATTCACTGGATGGTGTCATCAGTGATGTCATGAGTGATGTCACTCACCATGTCATGAGTGATGTAATATGTGATGTCATCAGCAGTGCATTGCACGCGCAAGTTATAGTGAGTCCGACTAACTATAACGTGGGAATTTCAATGGTTTTATGTCAGTAAAATTTCCAGCTAACTATAACTGGTGTGAAACCTATGGTTTTTTCAGTGAATTTAATAGGTTTTTTAAATGCTAATTCCTAACTATAACCGGTGTGAAACCTATGGTTTTTTCAGTGAATATATATATATATATACACACACACACACATACATATACAAACATATATATGGATGGCCGCTGCAGATAGACACTGTAACCTGCATCTATCTATCTTTCTATCTATCTATCTATCTATCTATCTATCTATCTATCTATCTATCTATCTATCTATCTATCTATCTATCTATCTATCTATCTATCTATCTATCTATCTATCTATCTATCTATCTATCTATCTATCTATCTGTCTGTCTGTCTGTCTGTCTGTCTGTCTGTCTGTCTGTCTGTCTGTCTGTCTATCTATCTATCTATCTATCTATCTATCTATCTATCTATCTATCTATCTATCTATCTATCTATCTATCTATCTATCTATCTATCACCCTCACTCTATCGCCCTCACTCTGTCTATCTATCTATCTATCTATCTATCTATCTATCTATCTATCTATCTATCTATCTATCTATCTATCTATCTATCTATCTATCTATCTATCTATCTATCTATCTATCTATCTATCTATCTATCTATCTATCTATCTATCTATCTATCTATCTATCTATCTATCTATCTGTCTGTCTGTCTGTCTGTCTGTCTGTCTGTCTGTCTATACACATACACAAGTACACGCACATTTACAAGTCTACCACTCTGATTCCCCTCCCCACTCAGTCTCTCCTTTGCTGGCAGCATGCAGCTGGTCTGCTCTGCATGAAAGAAACTGATATATTAATTCAGACTTTAAAATGGTCCACTGGAACCAAGAGCATACACTTCTATTCTGCTGGGCAAGATAACTTGAACTTTGTCCCAAAAAACTGGGACATGCATTTAAAATTAAGAAAAGTGTTGGGACACCAGGACAGTCCCCAGACAACCAGGCTTGTCCGGGTAAATCCAGGATGTCTGGTCACCCTACCACACAGATGACTGTGTCTACCTGGAGTGGCCTGGGCAGGACTTGTGAGTATTGAGAGGCTGCGGGAACCTTCTGAGCCACGCACTTCCTGTAAAGGTAAGGCGCTTTAAGGTAGGTCCAACGTAAGGATTTTGCGGGGCCTGGACAAAAAGTAATTTGGGGGCTCCTGTCCTGAACAGATTTGAATTTATGATGCAATGTTTACTCTTTCATGCTGTCTTTGGCTTTGTCACTGACAGTGCACAGATATGCTGGTCCGAATTGTAAATGTTTACTTCAAATATTTAAGGATAGCGATGTGCTTTTAATATTATTATACAGCAGCAGCTCACTGATATTATTTCAACTAATGTTTGTGACCCCGCCCATTTTTTATATATGAGGTCCGTTTATGGATGTTAGATGGTGTTTATAAACATTAACATTTCTCAGCAAAATGTCTCTTATAGACTCCCATCCATCACCCACATTAGAAATAAAGTAAAAGGAAATGGTATTTAAAACAATCTTTCTAAGAACTATTCAAGGTCATCAGTGGAGGAGCCTATCACACAAGAAGTACGACTGTCCGCAAGCTGGTAGCTGTCTATATGTCGATAAAGATGATCAGATTATTATGCAGGGGGGAACCTCTTTCAGGACAAGACCCTCACACACCTAAAGGTGACAGACATGCTTCATCATTGGGTTACCTCCTCACACCAAGGCATGCAAGGTCATTGGTGTGGGCTACGACCCCTCAAAGAGTGAGGAAGAGCGAAGGTGTTTTATGAAAAACCCAAGAGCAAGAGTGAACTGAGTAAGGGACATGGTGCAAAAAGGAAAGAAAAAGTGTAAAACTGTTTACAGAAGGACAAATGACTTTTATTCTGTGATCTCCTGGGACAGGATTAAATGAAGAAAGGACTAGAGATTATCAACAAATTTACCCCTACAATAGGTCAACATGTTTCTGCCCTTAAGTGACCCCAACCAGGGTTCTGGGGCATTCCACAGGAACAACAAAATAGTCACTGCACAAATCAAAAAGAAAAACATATGTGTATACTTGCCATCAATTCAGTAGCCTGTTCTGATACAGCGGATGAACTGTGATGCTGAAGGTTCACAGTCTTTCTGAAATAAATGGAGAATTAGCCCATTAGTCATATTAAAGTGATTCTGTCATGCTGCATATGCAAAAAAGATCTTAATTAATGCCTTTATACAAAAAGAGAATGAAGTGTTGACTGTATATTAGTTCCCACTAAAAAAATTCATGACATAATCTTAATATGGTCACATAGAGAATCTGCTCTCCAGCCAATGTAATGACACCACTGTTGTGTTCAAAATGTTTTATAACATTTTTGATATAACAAACTATGACATTACAAAAAGAGCACTGTATAGAGCACCCATATAAGAAACATATCTATGAAGAACAATAATTGAATATATAATCAGGGATGCATTCTAATATAGGCTTAAAAATCATAAATAAAAAGGAAGGGATAGGAATAAGCATATAATATCATAAGAAGCAATTTGAGTAGAGCTACAATAAGTTAATACATGAATACAATTACTATAATGGAATAAATAAAAGGGAATATAACTAAAACGATAAATAGTATTCTATTGGTTTCCAAAATAAATGATAAGGATTATCGTTGTGAATAATAACATTCAAAGATAAGTGGGCACCTCTTCTCGTGAAAATAATCCATGACCATCAGGCATGAACAGGTAATAATGACACATTTTTCAAACAAATTGTAATAGATTTTAAAGTAGCTGACATCAGAACATTTAAAAGTTTATACTCTAGATCAGACTGTTCCTTAGAAAGAGCAACAGATTTAAATATCAACAAGTTCAATGAAAGTTCATTGGAAATATTAAATATTATTTGTATAACATCCCAAACTTCATTCCAAAATTTAAAAACAGATGTACATTCAAAAAGCATATGTTTTAACGAACCAATATGCGATTTACAATTCCAACAATTTAAACTTGGTAGAAGTTTAGCTTGAAATAATTTTAAGGATGACCATAAGCAATTAAACAAAATATACGAATTAGTGTGATAAAGTGCTACAGGTAAATATTCAAAGATATTATTCAATGATATTTTTGTCCATGTATCATATGAAAAAGAAGTTGAAAGTACATTATTCCAAAACATTAAAACCCCATCAATATTGTTACCTTGAAATGTATTCAGCTTCTTGTACATTAATGAAACAGCATGAAACGAAGAGGATACCGTTTGAATATAAATTTTCAAATCTGAATTAATATTTGAAGAAACATTATTAGGAAAGGAATCTAATATAGAATTACATAAAAGTTCATATTTGAGAAAATCAGAAGATGGTAAGCTAAATTTTGACAATAATACATTAAATGATATAAAAGTATTATTGTGATAAATATCCGTGAGGTATAAAATACAAGCTTTTATTCATGAATGCCAAAATTTAATAGATCAAGAAAGTTTTAGTCGCGGATTGCACCATAATGAGATATCTACAGTATTTGAAATATTTGTTTGAAAAAGTGAATCAAAATCATTTAATATTAGTTTTGTGGATTTCAAAATAACAGACTTATGAAATAATAATGAATTGCTAGATAGACATGGTTAACAAGGCAGACAAAGGAAATGGAGTTACCAAACTTCTTTCAATAAGAAGCCATGTGGGATGATTAATCAGGTGGGGGTGATTAAACCAAAGCGAGCTCTGTTTTAAGATAAATGCTTTATGATAATTAAAAAATCTGCTAAATCAAATACTCCATGTTACTTTTGCATATTTCGTTTTGTATAGCCAAAACAAGCTGACCTAATATTCCTAAGAAACTTAGAAAGATGTTGAACAACAATTTTATAAAACTTCATGGGAAATTGACTAGGAATCATAGCTAGAAAATAAAAGATTTTTGGTGCTACAGTAATTTTTATTAAATCCATTATTCCCCCACCATGAAAGAAGAAGGGAAGATAATTTAGATACTTTATCTTTAATGTAATTTAAAATAGATTCACAATTTAATGTTATTTTTTTCATAGACGAAAAGAACAGAATACCAAGGTATTTGAACTTATTTCTCTGCCAAATTATATCTTTATGGGTAACATATCTGGGATACAGTGAGGATTTAAAGGAAACAATTCTGTTTTATTGGTGTTTAGTGAATATCCAGAAATGTAATAATATGATGAGATAATATCAAATAAAGGAGGAATAGAGGAATCAATATTGCTAATACCTGCAATATCATTACTATTTCTAATGGAAACAAGCAAAGGTTCAATAACAACAAGAAATAGTAACAGGGATAGTGGATAAACTTGTCTAGTCCCTCCAGAAAGGAAAAATCGATTAGAGATTTGGCCATTAATAAATGAGCGAGTGGGGGGTAGAATAGAGAGCATTATTAAGACTAAAAGATGGTGACGTAAAACCTTTGAATTCATTTGTCTCGAGTTAGGGTGGTGTGGATTACGATGAGAAGGAATCCTATCAGCTTTATCTATTTCAAACTTCTCAGGATATTTGATGCGTAAAAGACCTGGTATGAGATTCTCCAAATATAACCTGCAATCATTACCTTCTACGTCTTCCGGTAGATGAAAAATATGCAGGTTGTACTGTCTGTTACGAATTTCTAAATCAAGAAGAGCAGACATTTATATTTTTGCCACAAGTGGTGAAAAAGCATCAATTTTAAGTTTATTGTCCTGAATTATAATTGCGTTGTCAGATATTTGCATTGACATACTAGCCATGTCTTTCCACAAGTTTTTAATCTCTGACGCCATAGTATCAGCGCTAGAGCGAATTGCCTGAATATCATCAAGTAACATCGCCAAAGAAGGTTGACTAGAAACCACCACTTTAGATTTAACCACAGGAGGAGAAATATTTTGTTTCCTTTTATTATGTTGAGGTTGTAAATTTTTGTACTCCATCTCGTTGAAAATAAAGTTCAGCAGCTAGATATAAACAATATGTGAGATAGAGTTAATAAAGAAGAGGAGAAACTCCCAATAAAGGCTGGTGCAGCAGCTAAAACCAACAGTGGGAGTGACTAGGCTGAAGCCACGCCCTTTCCTGAGCAATACTCTCCGCTCCCTGACTGAAGCGCTGGGCAATACCTTGGTGAAGAGAACCATGCAGCAACAGGAAGGGAGAAGAAATAGCTTTCTCCTCTCAGCAAGGCTGGAAAATCGCCACAGCGGTTAGTACAAGTCATAACACATTGCTGCTGGTAATTTTGGGCAATATTTTTCCAGAAATCGACGATGAAGGGCTGATATAAGAAGGAGCTTAGTGGTTAGCCGCCATCTTGAATTGCACGCGTGCGTGTCTCCCAACATCACTGTTGTACAGCTAAATTGAGATTAAACCAGAGAAAAAAAGCACCACTGGTCACAACATTGTCATACAAATGTTATCCACAAACCCATATGGGAGTATGTAGTACAAACTAAAACAGCAAGAGTGGGGTGCATCATGTTTATGGTAACCTGGCATAAATGGTGTCAGGTGGGGATGTCCTTACTTCTAAAAGTTATGTGAGTCCTTTCCACTACTTCTTACTTTCACAAAAGCATCCCGGGACAGCAAGAATAGTCCTACTTAAAAACGATTACTTTTTTCATTAGATTCCAGGGGCTGCTCGCACTTCTCTGTTGAACTCCAGAGGCTTCAGCAGCCCCCCCCCCCCAAGATCGTACAGACCGAGGGCGGCCCATTGTCATTCCGATTGAGGCAGATTATCCCAATTCGAATGATAATGCACCCACCCTCTGACTTTAGCATATCAAGTGTCAGTGAGATCAGAGTTGGTGATTACAGACAGGACAGAGTCCTGTGGGGAACTTGACACCTTGTGTAATTTGTTAATGTTGTACACGGAGTGAATTGGGCATTTGCAGTGACCGGAAAGAAGAGGCGATAGGGAAGGCGAGGTACTAGGACACGAGAGGTGACCGGGCACGAGAAGTAACGGAAAGGAGAAGTGACGGGGCAGGAGAGTTGACGTGTCAAGAGCAGTGACGGGACAGAGAGGTGACAGGAAAGGAGAGATGACAGGGCAGGAGAAGTGATGGGGCAGGAGAAGTGATGGGGCAGGAGAAGTGAAGGGGCAGAAGCGGTGATTAGGCATGGGCAGGAGTGGTAACCGGCAGGTGCAGTGTACGGATAGGGGCAGTGAACGGATAAGAGCAGTGAACGGGGCAGTAACAGTGATGGGACAGGAGAAGTGATGGGGCTGGAGCGGTGATCGGGCAGGAGTGCTGACCGGACAGGGGTAGTGAATGGACAGGAGCGGTGAAGGGGCAGGAGCGGTGACGGGGCAGGAAAAGTGACGGGGTAGGAAATTTGACCAGGCAGGAAAAGTGACGGGTCAGGAGCAGTGACGGGGCAGGAGAGGCAACAGGAAAGGAGAGTTGACTGGGCAGGATAGGAAACTGGGCAGGAGAGGTGACCGGGCAGGAGTAGTGACGGGCAGGAAAGGTGACGGGGCAGGAGAGATGACGGGCAGGGGAGGTGATGGGGCAGGGGAGGTGATGGTGCAGGGGAGGTGATGGGCAGGAGAGGTGACGGGGCAGGGGAGGTGACTGGCATGAGCTAGAGCGGTAACCGGGCGGGAGCGGTGAAAGGACAGGAGCGGTGAAATGACAGAAGCAGTGACTGGGGCATGAGCGGTGAATGGGGCAGGAGCAGTGAACAGGACAGGAGCAGTGAATAGGGCAGGAGCAGTGAACGGGGCAGGTGCAGTGACGGGGCAGAAGCAGTGACGGGGCAGGAGAAGTGATGGGGCAGGAGAGGCGACAAGGCAGGAGAGGTGACGTGGAAGGAGAGGCAACAGGGCAGGAGAGGTGACTGGGCATAAGAAGTAATGGGCAGGTGACATGACAGGCAGGTGATGTGATGAGCAGGAGAGGTGATGGGTAGGAGAGGTGACGGGGCAGGAGAGGTGACGGGCAGTATAAGTGATGAAGCAGTAGAAGTAATGGGGCAGGAGCAGTGATTAGGCATGAGCAGGAGTGGTAACCGGGCAGGAGCAGTAACCGGGGCAGGAGCAGTGAACAGGGCAGGAGCAGTGAATGGGGCAGGAGTAGTGAACAGGGCAGGAGTAGTGAACGGGGCAGGAGTAGTGAACAGGCCAGAAGTGGCGGTGCAGGACAATGAACAGGGCAGGAGCAGTGAACGGGGCAGAAGTGACAGGGCAGGAGAAGTGACAGGACATGAGAAGTGATGGGACAGGAAAAGGACAGGGCAGGAGAGGCGCCAGGGAAGGAGAGGCACCAGGGAAGGAGAGGCGACAGGGCAGGAGAAGTGATGGGCAGGAGAAGTGACGGGCAGGAGTGGTGATGGGGCAGGAGTGGTGATGGGGCAGGAGAGGTGATGGGGTAGGAGAGGTGATGGGGCAGGAGAGGTGATGGGGCAGGAGAGGTGACAGGGCAGGAGAGGTGATGGGGCAGAAGTAGTGATTAGGAATGAGCAGACGCAGTGAACAAGCAGGAGCGGTGAACAGGGCATGAGCAGTGAACAGGGCAGGAGCAGTGAACAGGGCAGGAGCAGTGAACAGGGCAGGAGCAGTGAACAGGGCAGGAGCATTGAACAGAGCAGGAGCAGTGAACAGGGCAGGTGCAGTGAACAGGACAGGAGCAGTGAACAGGGCAGGAGAAGTGAACGGGGCAGGAGCAGTGAACGGGGCAGAAGCAGTGAACGGGGCAGGAGCAGTGAACGGGGCAGGAGCAGCGAACAGGGCAGGAGCAGTGAACAGAGCAGGAGAAGTGACGGGCAGGAGAAGTGACGGGCCAGGAGAAGGGAGGGGGCAGGGGGCAGAGGAATGGACAAAGTAGGAGTGTTGGTCGAGCATGAGCAGGAGTCTGACTGGACAGGAGCAGTGAAAGGACAGGAGCAGGTGTTTCCCAGGGTGACTGGAAGGGTAGGGGGCTAGTTTAGTTTGGGGGACCGGTTTTGTACAAGTGCAGGAGTTTTAAAAACACTACAAAGTTCTTTGTATATTCAGCAGGTTTCAGTCAACAATACAAGTGCCAAGATAACTTTGGTGATCAATGTACCTGCTGGAGAGAGATGGGAGCATGTTTTGTCTAGTGGCTGCTTTACTCATCTAAGGTAGTGCAGAGGGGTAATATGCCTGCTGCAAAGAACATGTACCATGCATATCAAAGAGCAATATGTTATGTGCATAGTTCAGTAGGTACTGCTTTGTGTTCACTTCCCGAATGGCAGGACACTTGAATACATATGACCTGGGTGTTCGGGCTGGGCTGCTCCCATGGGGCACAGGATTTATACTGATTTGCATAGGGCTGGGTCCAAACTAGAATGGCATGGTGAGCAAAAAACGATGGATTTAAGCCCAGATCTCTGAACTGGGGTGAATATATGACATTGTTCTGCATTCTGTCCATCAATTGTTCTTTTTTCATTTGTCACCCCGAGTGGGACGGGTATGCTCAGACATGAGTTCCGTGCTCTCCATGCCACTGGAATCAAGCTATCCAGGTTGATGAGGGCTGAAAGCCCGAAAACGGTCCTTGGATGCTTGTTTCCAGTCCAGGGAGGACCTGGCTTGGCAGCTCAGGCTGGACTGTTCCCATGGGGCACAGGGTCAAGACTGATTTGCATATGGCTGGATTCAAACCGGAAAGGCATGGTGAGCAAAAAACCAATGGATATAGGCCCAGATCTCTGTACTGGGGTGATTGTATGACATTGTTCTGCATTCTGTTCATCAATTGTTCTTTTTTCATTTGTCACCCCGAGTGGGACGGGTATGCTCAGACATGATTCCTGTGCTCTCCATGCCACTGGAAGCAAGCTATCCTGGCTGATGAGGGCTGAAAGCCGAAACCGGTCCTAGGATGCTTGTTTCCAGTCCAGGGAGGACCTGGCCTGGCAGTTCGGGCTGGACTGTTCCCATTGGGTGGAGGGTCAAGACTGATTTGCACATGGCTGGGTCCAAACTGGAATGGCATGGTGAGCAAAGAATCAATGGATTTAGGCCCAGATCTCTGTACTGGGGTGAATGTATGATATTGTTCTACATTCTGTCCATCAGTTGTTCTTTTTGCTATATTATGATCGAGCAGCTATCTGGCTGACATGAATATGAAGGAGCCTTTGTGGGTTTCCGTGAGTCTAGATTCTCCTGAAGAGTCCCTTTCTCTTCTGAGCCCTGCTTAACACATGTGTACATGAGGAGCCCTGCATTCATGACCTCAATGTTTGAGACAAAGAATAATCATGGATTTCTGAACGATGAGCGTAAAAGCATTAAAGTAACATGTTGTTCCTGCTTATATTTCACACGCTTTACACAAACCTGTATTCCCTATGAGTGTTTGCTATTTCCTGAATTAAACCACAAATAAACATGTTTATCCATTGTTTTAATTAAGTAACGTTATCAGCTGTAACTGGTCAGTGAAATGCTAAACGTACTAAAAATTGATATGTTTTGCTATTTCTAGCCACACCCCTCACTCCGCCCACTGATTCAATCTTCGGTTATTCCCGCCCCCTGATTCTCCATCCACAGTTCCCCTACTTTTTTTCCCCACTTCGACCACTGAGGAGGAGCTGCCACCACAATGGCGTCTCTCATGGAATTTCAATGTTGCCGAGTGGCCGCCATGGTTCATGCATTCGCTTAGCAAACTTTTTTATTTGACAAAAAACTCCAAAAGTGGGAGTTTGATATTGGAAAACAAATACAAAAAAACCCTCAGAGTTTTTTATCAGGTCTTAGGGGAAGGAGACTCATCTCTTTCTCTGTTTGGGGCAGTCAGAGAAAGCCTGACATTCCTTAAGAGAAAAAAAGTGCATCAGACCAACTGCTATAAGTAGGACGGACGGTCTGTTGCACTTACACCGACAGCCCCAGGTGTGTAGTTTCCATCGACAGTGTCAGTGAGGGAAACAACAAGACCGGCCCAACTCTAAACAGAGTGGTTGGACTATCACTTTGAAGAGCAAGGCACCCCATCATGTTTGTGTCAAAATACCCTGTCCGCTAAACTCTAACATATGGCCAAGGCCTGAACAGCAGTAGTAGCTTGCCCCAGTAGGAGACCTCCAGCTCGGCAGCAGGCCTCAAATCAAGTGCCGTGAATGTGGAGGCATTGTACTTAGGTAAGTGAAGGGACGAGGCGGATGCACGTTAGGGTTTTGCCCTTGTCACCATGCACATCCTTCAGCCAGCTTGACTGTCTGTTAATATTTAAGAAGAGTTTGGTCAGTTTTGGCATTTGATTTGGGAAACAAATAAATCCAAAGACCTGGCACTCACCTCTTGCTGCCTCATTGAAGGCCACTGAAACAGCGAAACCTCCAACAGACGGCTTGCAGTGAAGTCTCAGCGATGTACAACAATCACAGACACCAATCGAAGAGAAACATGAATGTAGGACTGCGCTTTGTGTAGTTGTGTAATGTAATAACTTGCTCTCACATCAGTAATAGAAGCCAGGCAGACTTGTGAAAGTTGTCGGGCTCCTTCCTTGCAGAACGGGAGTATCTCACCTTCTATCCTGCACACGCAGCCCCTCGTCACACAGTCGGACCGGTAGCGGCTTGAGAAAGGCGGAGCCCACAATCTCCATTCCAGCTGCAGCCAGGGTTCCAGTACTTGATTTGTAAAATATTAAGTGCCAGGGCTCTAACCAGGAGGCCACTACAGCTTACACCACCCACCGCCCTTGTCACAGCAGCCAAAACCACTACTAAACAGCTCTATTACTTGTAAATGCGACCAATCAGATTATTCCAGGTCCCCAACGCTAAAGGAAATGCTGGGGAGGCAGGTATTGGCAATTTAAATGTATATTGTATTCCTAAACTACCGTTGTTCTACTCATCTCTAAATTAGATGAGCAGTGCCACCATGTGGTGGTATGTCTAAGTATGTTGTTGACAATTAGGTGCCAGTGACAAGCACTTGAAACAAATTAAGTGCTGGTGCTTAGCGCTGGAAAGCTCCGGCTCAAATTAAGCACTGTTGCAATCCGCTTCTGTGCCCCTGTATCCTGAGTGTGCAAGGGTGGTTAGTGTTTAGTTCATGCTTCCTGGTTGCTCAGGTCGGGGAATGGAGTGGAAGAGGATGAGGCACAGTGGTCGGAGCTGCCAACTCTGGAACTGGGGATCCGTGTTCGAGCCTCATTCAACATCCAGTGCTCTGTGATTTTTGGCAAATCACTTGATCTCCCCCATACTTTTTTTCTACTAATTTAAATGAAACAAAAAAATAGCTGCGATTGCGAAAGGTCTGGCAAGCAGTGTTGTGGGAGGTGGGGACAGACGGCACTGAGGGATTAAGCGCGAAGCAGCATTTAAAACTTTCAAAAAACGAGCAGACCTCTTACTGTAAAAGACCGAAATCGGTGCAGTAGCAAAATGAGCTGTAGAAAACAGGTTTCATTTTCTATCAGGTTTAAAGCTGTTTTGCCGTAGCATGCTAACACCAGAGGTAGAGGATGTGGCGTCGCGGTTAGTGGGACTCCATGATTGGAACAGGCACCGTGGAATTTTGAGCCCAAGACCCGCTGAGGCGGGGAATTGAACCCTGGTCCCGGGCTAGACCTCTGCATCAGAGTCTGCCGCTCTAACCATTGATATTTACAACAAGGGGTGGTGAGGGACAGAGTCTCTGAATTAAGCAGAAAGCTCTCACCCAGTCAAGAGATCAGGGCTAGATCCAACACCGTTTTTTAGCTCACTGCACCATCCCAGTTTCAGAACCTGGCTGTATGCAAATTAGTCTGTTCCTGTCCCAGTGCATGATGGGAACAGGGCAAACCAAACTACAAAAGCCAATTCTTACACTGGGAAGGAAACAAGCTCCCGGGGACCGGTTTCTGGCATTACAGCCGTCTTCGGCCCGGTTTGCTTGAATCCTGATGGTGCAATGAGCAAGGGTCTCACATCTGAGAATACCCTTCCACGCTTAGGGTGGACAAAAATATTTACAACAAGGGGTGGTGAGGGACAGAGTCTCTGAATTAAGCAGAAAGCTCTCACCCAGTCAAGAGATCAGGGCTAGATCCAACACCGTTTTTTAGCTCACTGCACCATCCCAGTTTCAGAACCTGGCTGTATGCAAATTAGTCTGTTCCTGTCCCAGTGCATGATGGGAACAGGGCAAACCAAACTACAAAAGCCAATTCTTACACTGGGAAGGAAACAAGCTCCCGGGGACCGGTTTCTGGCATTACAGCCGTCTTCGGCCCGGTTTGCTTGAATCCTGATGGTGCAATGAGCAAGGGTCTCACATCTGAGAATACCCTTCCACGCTTAGGGTGGACAAAAATATTTACAACAAGGGGTGGTGAGGGACAGAGTCTCTGAATTAAGCAGAAAGCTCTCACCCAGTCAAGAGATCAGGGCTAGATCCAACACCGTTTTTTAGCTCACTGCACCATCCCAGTTTCAGAACCTGGCTGTATGCAAATTAGTCTGTTCCTGTCCCAGTGCATGATGGGAACAGGGCAAACCAAACTACAAAAGCCAATTCTTACACTGGGAAGGAAACAAGCTCCCGGGGACCGGTTTCTGGCATTACAGCCGTCTTCGGCCCGGTTTGCTTGAATCCTGATGGTGCAATGAGCAAGGGTCTCACATCTGAGAATACCCTTCCACGCTTAGGGTGGACAAAAATATTTACAACAAGGGGTGGTGAGGGACAGAGTCTCTGAATTAAGCAGAAAGCTCTCACCCAGTCAAGAGATCAGGGCTAGATCCAACACCGTTTTTTAGCTCACTGCACCATCCCAGTTTCAGAACCTGGCTGTATGCAAATTAGTCTGTTCCTGTCCCAGTGCATGATGGGAACAGGGCAAACCAAACTACAAAAGCCAATTCTTACACTGGGAAGGAAACAAGCTCCCGGGGACCGGTTTCTGGCATTACAGCCGTCTTCGGCCCGGTTTGCTTGAATCCTGATGGTGCAATGAGCAAGGGTCTCACATCTGAGAATACCCTTCCACGCTTAGGGTGGACAAAAATATTTACAACAAGGGGTGGTGAGGGACAGAGTCTCTGAATTAAGCAGAAAGCTCTCACCCAGTCAAGAGATCAGGGCTAGATCCAACACCGTTTTTTAGCTCACTGCACCATCCCAGTTTCAGAACCTGGCTGTATGCAAATTAGTCTGTTCCTGTCCCAGTGCATGATGGGAACAGGGCAAACCAAACTACAAAAGCCAATTCTTACACTGGGAAGGAAACAAGCTCCCGGGGACCGGTTTCTGGCATTACAGCCGTCTTCGGCCCGGTTTGCTTGAATCCTGATGGTGCAATGAGCAAGGGTCTCACATCTGAGAATACCCTTCCACGCTTAGGGTGGACAAAAATATTTACAACAAGGGGTGGTGAGGGACAGAGTCTCTGAATTAAGCAGAAAGCTCTCACCCAGTCAAGAGATCAGGGCTAGATCCAACACCGTTTTTTAGCTCACTGCACCATCCCAGTTTCAGAACCTGGCTGTATGCAAATTAGTCTGTTCCTGTCCCAGTGCATGATGGGAACAGGGCAAACCAAACTACAAAAGCCAATTCTTACACTGGGAAGGAAACAAGCTCCCGGGGACCGGTTTCTGGCATTACAGCCGTCTTCGGCCCGGTTTGCTTGAATCCTGATGGTGCAATGAGCAAGGGTCTCACATCTGAGAATACCCTTCCACGCTTAGGGTGGACAAAAATATTTACAACAAGGGGTGGTGAGGGACAGAGTCTCTGAATTAAGCAGAAAGCTCTCACCCAGTCAAGAGATCAGGGCTAGATCCAACACCGTTTTTTAGCTCACTGCACCATCCCAGTTTCAGAACCTGGCTGTATGCAAATTAGTCTGTTCCTGTCCCAGTGCATGATGGGAACAGGGCAAACCAAACTACAAAAGCCAATTCTTACACTGGGAAGGAAACAAGCTCCCGGGGACCGGTTTCTGGCATTACAGCCGTCTTCGGCCCGGTTTGCTTGAATCCTGATGGTGCAATGAGCAAGGGTCTCACATCTGAGAATACCCTTCCACGCTTAGGGTGGACAAAAATATTTACAACAAGGGGTGGTGAGGGACAGAGTCTCTGAATTAAGCAGAAAGCTCTCACCCAGTCAAGAGATCAGGGCTAGATCCAACACCGTTTTTTAGCTCACTGCACCATCCCAGTTTCAGAACCTGGCTGTATGCAAATTAGTCTGTTCCTGTCCCAGTGCATGATGGGAACAGGGCAAACCAAACTACAAAAGCCAATTCTTACACTGGGAAGGAAACAAGCTCCCGGGGACCGGTTTCTGGCATTACAGCCGTCTTCGGCCCGGTTTGCTTGAATCCTGATGGTGCAATGAGCAAGGGTCTCACATCTGAGAATACCCTTCCACGCTTAGGGTGGACAAAAATATTTACAACAAGGGGTGGTGAGGGACAGAGTCTCTGAATTAAGCAGAAAGCTCTCACCCAGTCAAGAGATCAGGGCTAGATCCAACACCATTTTTTAGCTCACTGCACCATCCCAGTTTCAGAACCTGGCTGTATGCAAATTAGTCTGTTCCTGTCCCAGTGCATGATGGGAACAGGGCAAACCAAACTACAAAAGCCAATTCTTACACTGGGAAGGAAACAAGCTCCCGGGGACCGGTTTCTGGCATTACAGCCGTCTTCGGCCCGGTTTGCTTGAATCCTGATGGTGCAATGAGCAAGGGTCTCACATCTGAGAATACCCTTCCACGCTTAGGGTGGACAAAAATATTTACAACAAGGGGTGGTGAGGGACAGAGTCTCTGAATTAAGCAGAAAGCTCTCACCCAGTCAAGAGATCAGGGCTAGATCCAACACCGTTTTTTAGCTCACTGCACCATCCCAGTTTCAGAACCTGGCTGTATGCAAATTAGTCTGTTCCTGTCCCAGTGCATGATGGGAACAGGGCAAACCAAACTACAAAAGCCAATTCTTACACTGGGAAGGAAACAAGCTCCCGGGGACCGGTTTCTGGCATTACAGCCGTCTTCGGCCCGGTTTGCTTGAATCCTGATGGTGCAATGAGCAAGGGTCTCACATCTGAGAATACCCTTCCACGCTTAGGGTGGACAAAAATATTTACAACAAGGGGTGGTGAGGGACAGAGTCTCTGAATTAAGCAGAAAGCTCTCACCCAGTCAAGAGATCAGGGCTAGATCCAACACCGTTTTTTAGCTCACTGCACCATCCCAGTTTCAGAACCTGGCTGTATGCAAATTAGTCTGTTCCTGTCCCAGTGCATGATGGGAACAGGGCAAACCAAACTACAAAAGCCAATTCTTACACTGGGAAGGAAACAAGCTCCCGGGGACCGGTTTCTGGCATTACAGCCGTCTTCGGCCCGGTTTGCTTGAATCCTGATGGTGCAATGAGCAAGGGTCTCACATCTGAGAATACCCTTCCACGCTTAGGGTGGACAAAAATATTTACAACAAGGGGTGGTGAGGGACAGAGTCTCTGAATTAAGCAGAAAGCTCTCACCCAGTCAAGAGATCAGGGCTAGATCCAACACCGTTTTTTAGCTCACTGCACCATCCCAGTTTCAGAACCTGGCTGTATGCAAATTAGTCTGTTCCTGTCCCAGTGCATGATGGGAACAGGGCAAACCAAACTACAAAAGCCAATTCTTACACTGGGAAGGAAACAAGCTCCCGGGGACCGGTTTCTGGCATTACAGCCGTCTTCGGCCCGGTTTGCTTGAATCCTGATGGTGCAATGAGCAAGGGTCTCACATCTGAGAATACCCTTCCACGCTTAGGGTGGACAAAAATATTTACAACAAGGGGTGGTGAGGGACAGAGTCTCTGAATTAAGCAGAAAGCTCTCACCCAGTCAAGAGATCAGGGCTAGATCCAACACCGTTTTTTAGCTCACTGCACCATCCCAGTTTCAGAACCTGGCTGTATGCAAATTAGTCTGTTCCTGTCCCAGTGCATGATGGGAACAGGGCAAACCAAACTACAAAAGCCAATTCTTACACTGGGAAGGAAACAAGCTCCCGGGGACCGGTTTCTGGCATTACAGCCGTCTTCGGCCCGGTTTGCTTGAATCCTGATGGTGCAATGAGCAAGGGTCTCACATCTGAGAATACCCTTCCACGCTTAGGGTGGACAAAAATATTTACAACAAGGGGTGGTGAGGGACAGAGTCTCTGAATTAAGCAGAAAGCTCTCACCCAGTCAAGAGATCAGGGCTAGATCCAACACCGTTTTTTAGCTCACTGCACCATCCCAGTTTCAGAACCTGGCTGTATGCAAATTAGTCTGTTCCTGTCCCAGTGCATGATGGGAACAGGGCAAACCAAACTACAAAAGCCAATTCTTACACTGGGAAGGAAACAAGCTCCCGGGGACCGGTTTCTGGCATTACAGCCGTCTTCGGCCCGGTTTGCTTGAATCCTGATGGTGCAATGAGCAAGGGTCTCACATCTGAGAATACCCTTCCACGCTTAGGGTGGACAAAAATATTTACAACAAGGGGTGGTGAGGGACAGAGTCTCTGAATTAAGCAGAAAGCTCTCACCCAGTCAAGAGATCAGGGCTAGATCCAACACCGTTTTTTAGCTCACTGCACCATCCCAGTTTCAGAACCTGGCTGTATGCAAATTAGTCTGTTCCTGTCCCAGTGCATGATGGGAACAGGGCAAACCAAACTACAAAAGCCAATTCTTACACTGGGAAGGAAACAAGCTCCCGGGGACCGGTTTCTGGCATTACAGCCGTCTTCGGCCCGGTTTGCTTGAATCCTGATGGTGCAATGAGCAAGGGTCTCACATCTGAGAATACCCTTCCACGCTTAGGGTGGACAAAAATATTTACAACAAGGGGTGGTGAGGGACAGAGTCTCTGAATTAAGCAGAAAGCTCTCACCCAGTCAAGAGATCAGGGCTAGATCCAACACCGTTTTTTAGCTCACTGCACCATCCCAGTTTCAGAACCTGGCTGTATGCAAATTAGTCTGTTCCTGTCCCAGTGCATGATGGGAACAGGGCAAACCAAACTACAAAAGCCAATTCTTACACTGGGAAGGAAACAAGCTCCCGGGGACCGGTTTCTGGCATTACAGCCGTCTTCGGCCCGGTTTGCTTGAATCCTGATGGTGCAATGAGCAAGGGTCTCACATCTGAGAATACCCTTCCACGCTTAGGGTGGACAAAAATATTTACAACAAGGGGTGGTGAGGGACAGAGTCTCTGAATTAAGCAGAAAGCTCTCACCCAGTCAAGAGATCAGGGCTAGATCCAACACCGTTTTTTAGCTCACTGCACCATCCCAGTTTCAGAACCTGGCTGTATGCAAATTAGTCTGTTCCTGTCCCAGTGCATGATGGGAACAGGGCAAACCAAACTACAAAAGCCAATTCTTACACTGGGAAGGAAACAAGCTCCCGGGGACCGGTTTCTGGCATTACAGCCGTCTTCGGCCCGGTTTGCTTGAATCCTGATGGTGCAATGAGCAAGGGTCTCACATCTGAGAATACCCTTCCACGCTTAGGGTGGACAAAAATATTTACAACAAGGGGTGGTGAGGGACAGAGTCTCTGAATTAAGCAGAAAGCTCTCACCCAGTCAAGAGATCAGGGCTAGATCCAACACGGTGATGGATCAAGCCCTGATCTTTGGACTGGGTAAGAGTGGTCTGCTCAATTCAGACACTCTGTTCATCACCACCCCCTTTTGTAAATCGATTTTGGCCACTATAGGTGTGGCAGGGTATACTCAGACATGAGTCCCTTTCTCACTGCTCCATCAGGATTCAAGCAAGCCGGGCCGAAGAGGCTGAAATGCCAGAAACCGGTCCCCGGTAGCTTGTCTCCTTTCTGGTAAAGAATTGGCTTGGTAGTTTAGTCTGCCCTGTTCCCATGATGCACTGGGCCAGGGACAGACTGATTTGCATATAGCCAGATTCTGAGCTGGGATGGGGCAGTGAGATAAATAACGGTGATGGATCAAGCCCTGATCTTTGGACTGGGTAAGAGTGGTCTGCTCAATTCAGACACTCTGTTCATCACCACCCCCTTTTGTAAATCGATTTTGGCCACTATAGGTGTGGCAGGGTATACTCAGACATGAGTCCCTTTCTCACTGCTCCATCAGGATTCAAGCAAGCCGGGCCGAAGAGGCTGAAATGCCAGAAACCGGTCCCCGGTAGCTTGTCTCCTTTCTGGTAAAGAATTGGCTTGGTAGTTTAGTCTGCCCTGTTCCCATGATGCACTGGGCCAGGGACAGACTGATTTGCATATAGCCAGATTCTGAGCTGGGATGGGGCAGTGAGATAAATAACGGTGATGGATCAAGCCCTGATCTTTGGACTGGGTAAGAGTGGTCTGCTCAATTCAGACACTCTGTTCATCACCACCCCCTTTTGTAAATCGATTTTGGCCACTATAGGTGTGGCAGGGTATACTCAGACATGAGTCCCTTTCTCACTGCTCCATCAGGATTCAAGCAAGCCGGGCCGAAGAGGCTGAAATGCCAGAAACCGGTCCCCGGTAGCTTGTCTCCTTTCTGGTAAAGAATTGGCTTGGTAGTTTAGTCTGCCCTGTTCCCATGATGCACTGGGCCAGGGACAGACTGATTTGCATATAGCCAGATTCTGAGCTGGGATGGGGCAGTGAGATAAATAACGGTGATGGATCAAGCCCTGATCTTTGGACTGGGTAAGAGTGGTCTGCTCAATTCAGACACTCTGTTCATCACCACCCCCTTTTGTAAATCGATTTTGGCCACTATAGGTGTGGCAGGGTATACTCAGACATGAGTCCCTTTCTCACTGCTCCATCAGGATTCAAGCAAGCCGGGCCGAAGAGGCTGAAATGCCAGAAACCGGTCCCCGGTAGCTTGTCTCCTTTCTGGTAAAGAATTGGCTTGGTAGTTTAGTCTGCCCTGTTCCCATGATGCACTGGGCCAGGGACAGACTGATTTGCATATAGCCAGATTCTGAGCTGGGATGGGGCAGTGAGATAAATAACGGTGATGGATCAAGCCCTGATCTTTGGACTGGGTAAGAGTGGTCTGCTCAATTCAGACACTCTGTTCATCACCACCCCCTTTTGTAAATCGATTTTGGCCACTATAGGTGTGGCAGGGTATACTCAGACATGAGTCCCTTTCTCACTGCTCCATCAGGATTCAAGCAAGCCGGGCCGAAGAGGCTGAAATGCCAGAAACCGGTCCCCGGTAGCTTGTCTCCTTTCTGGTAAAGAATTGGCTTGGTAGTTTAGTCTGCCCTGTTCCCATGATGCACTGGGCCAGGGACAGACTGATTTGCATATAGCCAGATTCTGAGCTGGGATGGGGCAGTGAGATAAATAACGGTGATGGATCAAGCCCTGATCTTTGGACTGGGTAAGAGTGGTCTGCTCAATTCAGACACTCTGTTCATCACCACCCCCTTTTGTAAATCGATTTTGGCCACTATAGGTGTGGCAGGGTATACTCAGACATGAGTCCCTTTCTCACTGCTCCATCAGGATTCAAGCAAGCCGGGCCGAAGAGGCTGAAATGCCAGAAACCGGTCCCCGGTAGCTTGTCTCCTTTCTGGTAAAGAATTGGCTTGGTAGTTTAGTCTGCCCTGTTCCCATGATGCACTGGGCCAGGGACAGACTGATTTGCATATAGCCAGATTCTGAGCTGGGATGGGGCAGTGAGATAAATAACGGTGATGGATCAAGCCCTGATCTTTGGACTGGGTAAGAGTGGTCTGCTCAATTCAGACACTCTGTTCATCACCACCCCCTTTTGTAAATCGATTTTGGCCACTATAGGTGTGGCAGGGTATACTCAGACATGAGTCCCTTTCTCACTGCTCCATCAGGATTCAAGCAAGCCGGGCCGAAGAGGCTGAAATGCCAGAAACCGGTCCCCGGTAGCTTGTCTCCTTTCTGGTAAAGAATTGGCTTGGTAGTTTAGTCTGCCCTGTTCCCATGATGCACTGGGCCAGGGACAGACTGATTTGCATATAGCCAGATTCTGAGCTGGGATGGGGCAGTGAGATAAATAACGGTGATGGATCAAGCCCTGATCTTTGGACTGGGTAAGAGTGGTCTGCTCAATTCAGACACTCTGTTCATCACCACCCCCTTTTGTAAATCGATTTTGGCCACTATAGGTGTGGCAGGGTATACTCAGACATGAGTCCCTTTCTCACTGCTCCATCAGGATTCAAGCAAGCCGGGCCGAAGAGGCTGAAATGCCAGAAACCGGTCCCCGGTAGCTTGTCTCCTTTCTGGTAAAGAATTGGCTTGGTAGTTTAGTCTGCCCTGTTCCCATGATGCACTGGGCCAGGGACAGACTGATTTGCATATAGCCAGATTCTGAGCTGGGATGGGGCAGTGAGATAAATAACGGTGATGGATCAAGCCCTGATCTTTGGACTGGGTAAGAGTGGTCTGCTCAATTCAGACACTCTGTTCATCACCACCCCCTTTTGTAAATCGATTTTGGCCACTATAGGTGTGGCAGGGTATACTCAGACATGAGTCCCTTTCTCACTGCTCCATCAGGATTCAAGCAAGCCGGGCCGAAGAGGCTGAAATGCCAGAAACCGGTCCCCGGTAGCTTGTCTCCTTTCTGGTAAAGAATTGGCTTGGTAGTTTAGTCTGCCCTGTTCCCATGATGCACTGGGCCAGGGACAGACTGATTTGCATATAGCCAGATTCTGAGCTGGGATGGGGCAGTGAGATAAATAACGGTGATGGATCAAGCCCTGATCTTTGGACTGGGTAAGAGTGGTCTGCTCAATTCAGACACTCTGTTCATCACCACCCCCTTTTGTAAATCGATTTTGGCCACTATAGGTGTGGCAGGGTATACTCAGACATGAGTCCCTTTCTCACTGCTCCATCAGGATTCAAGCAAGCCGGGCCGAAGAGGCTGAAATGCCAGAAACCGGTCCCCGGTAGCTTGTCTCCTTTCTGGTAAAGAATTGGCTTGGTAGTTTAGTCTGCCCTGTTCCCATGATGCACTGGGCCAGGGACAGACTGATTTGCATATAGCCAGATTCTGAGCTGGGATGGGGCAGTGAGATAAATAACGGTGATGGATCAAGCCCTGATCTTTGGACTGGGTAAGAGTGGTCTGCTCAATTCAGACACTCTGTTCATCACCACCCCCTTTTGTAAATCGATTTTGGCCACTATAGGTGTGGCAGGGTATACTCAGACATGAGTCCCTTTCTCACTGCTCCATCAGGATTCAAGCAAGCCGGGCCGAAGAGGCTGAAATGCCAGAAACCGGTCCCCGGTAGCTTGTCTCCTTTCTGGTAAAGAATTGGCTTGGTAGTTTAGTCTGCCCTGTTCCCATGATGCACTGGGCCAGGGACAGACTGATTTGCATATAGCCAGATTCTGAGCTGGGATGGGGCAGTGAGATAAATAACGGTGATGGATCAAGCCCTGATCTTTGGACTGGGTAAGAGTGGTCTGCTCAATTCAGACACTCTGTTCATCACCACCCCCTTTTGTAAATCGATTTTGGCCACTATAGGTGTGGCAGGGTATACTCAGACATGAGTCCCTTTCTCACTGCTCCATCAGGATTCAAGCAAGCCGGGCCGAAGAGGCTGAAATGCCAGAAACCGGTCCCCGGTAGCTTGTCTCCTTTCTGGTAAAGAATTGGCTTGGTAGTTTAGTCTGCCCTGTTCCCATGATGCACTGGGCCAGGGACAGACTGATTTGCATATAGCCAGATTCTGAGCTGGGATGGGGCAGTGAGATAAATAACGGTGATGGATCAAGCCCTGATCTTTGGACTGGGTAAGAGTGGTCTGCTCAATTCAGACACTCTGTTCATCACCACCCCCTTTTGTAAATCGATTTTGGCCACTATAGGTGTGGCAGGGTATACTCAGACATGAGTCCCTTTCTCACTGCTCCATCAGGATTCAAGCAAGCCGGGCCGAAGAGGCTGAAATGCCAGAAACCGGTCCCCGGTAGCTTGTCTCCTTTCTGGTAAAGAATTGGCTTGGTAGTTTAGTCTGCCCTGTTCCCATGATGCACTGGGCCAGGGACAGACTGATTTGCATATAGCCATATTCTGAGCTGGGATGGGGCAGTGAGATAAATAACGGTGATGGATCAAGCCCTGATCTTTGGACTGGGTAAGAGTGGTCTGCTCAATTCAGACACTCTGTTCATCACCACCCCCTTTTGTAAATCGATTTTGGCCACTATAGGTGTGGCAGGGTATACTCAGACATGAGTCCCTTTCTCACTGCTCCATCAGGATTCAAGCAAGCCGGGCCGAAGAGGCTGAAATGCCAGAAACCGGTCCCCGGTAGCTTGTCTCCTTTCTGGTAAAGAATTGGCTTGGTAGTTTAGTCTGCCCTGTTCCCATGATGCACTGGGCCAGGGACAGACTGATTTGCATATAGCCAGATTCTGAGCTGGGATGGGGCAGTGAGATAAATAACGGTGATGGATCAAGCCCTGATCTTTGGACTGGGTAAGAGTGGTCTGCTCAATTCAGACACTCTGTTCATCACCACCCCCTTTTGTAAATCGATTTTGGCCACTATAGGTGTGGCAGGGTATACTCAGACATGAGTCCCTTTCTCACTGCTCCATCAGGATTCAAGCAAGCCGGGCCGAAGAGGCTGAAATGCCAGAAACCGGTCCCCGGTAGCTTGTCTCCTTTCTGGTAAAGAATTGGCTTGGTAGTTTAGTCTGCCCTGTTCCCATGATGCACTGGGCCAGGGACAGACTGATTTGCATATAGCCAGATTCTGAGCTGGGATGGGGCAGTGAGATAAATAACGGTGATGGATCAAGCCCTGATCTTTGGACTGGGTAAGAGTGGTCTGCTCAATTCAGACACTCTGTTCATCACCACCCCCTTTTGTTAACCATTGAGCCACACTAGGAGATCTGTGTTCAGGCCTCAGCATCGGCTCAACATCCTGTGATCTGTGATTCTTGACAAATCACGTAATCGGCCCCGTGCCTGTGCTCTACTAAATTAAATTAAACAAAAAAAAGGCAGTGATCTCGGAGTGGTCGGCAAGCAGTGTTGTGGGAGGGATGATGGGGTTGGGAGAGCGGCACAGGGAGATTAAGGGTCTAATTATGATGTTGGTTGTCTGGTGCAGAAAGCAACCTTAGGTCGGCGGTTCCGACCGCAGTATTTCTATGCAACAGACTTATACCTCCATTTGTCAATGGAAGTTTGTGCAGCAGGCATCAAACTTCCCATTGAAACATGGAGGGTTGTAAACATCACTACACCTTGTTACAGGCACCTCACTGTGCCTGCCACACGGTACGGGATCTTGGTGCCCCCCCAGGACCCATTCCAGCATGCCAGGTGTGAAAGGAGTCCTGCTAGGGGCCCCCCCAAGACACTTTCCGGCAGTTGGAGGATTTCCACTTAACATCATAATTGGGCCCTTAGTGTGAAGCCATATTTTAAATTAAAAGAATAAACAAGAAGACCTCGGAGGGGTGATGAGGTTGGGCAAGCAGTTTTGTGGGAGTGGTAGAGAGGTGGGTAGTATGGCAAATGAATCTGCCAGAAGCGAGATAAACAGTACACTTAATGAGCAGAGGCAGGCCAGCAAAAAGAAAAGAGTGCTCTGAAAGCTCTCTATTTAACCCAGACAAGTAAGAGCACAGGTAACAGGGGCAGTCCTCATGGGAGGCCAAAAAAGTCCAAAAGGAAGGACTACTAAGTGTATCCACCAAACAAAAGATGGCATTTCCAAAGGACAGAAAGAGTAACCAATTAAAATGATGGACTGTTCTTCGTGCCCATATTCTAGATACAGCATGTCTCAAAGAGACAGCGCATGCGCTGCTTAGATGAGACCTAAAAATGAATAGAAAACGTCTCATTTTTATTTTTGAAAACCGTGCAGTTTTCCTTTAAGAAAAGTGGGCTGCATTAGAAAAAAAATAATACTTTACTTAAAAGCAAACACAGACATGATGGGTCTGCTGTCTCTAGCAGGCACCATTCCTGTGTTTTTAGCAATTCCTAATGTGTCGCAAATGAAAACCTATTTCATGAATATTAATGAGATAGGTCATTGGCGAACCACTGGGAACTGCAAAATGTGTCAGAGACAGATCAAAACATCCAGTACAACGCTGTTTGCAATGAACTAATAAAGAATCTCCAAAATTCTCTATTAGGTCATCGCAAACACAAACCTATGTACATCTGGCCCGTAATCATGTATGTGCCGCACTCTCTGTGCCAAGCAACACCAGACTTCTCCTCCCCCTTCACAATGAACCCTTAAATGTAGAGAGCTGATTCGGCATGACATGAGCCAAACGTGCAAAAATGGTTTTGGATTGAGCGTAGTATGACTGGCATGCAGTCAGGAAAAGCAGCCGGCCTATTCCGTAGCAACAAAACCGGCACTCAATATCAGAAAAAAATGGCCCCAATATGCCGGCCAAGCAGGAAAATGCCGGGTGCCCGGTACAGCCCGTCCGGGTCTCGGCCACTGAGCTGTACTCTCTATAGAGAAGAAAACACAAGACTTACTTGTACATTAAAAAGGAAAGGTATTGCAGGAAGCAAATAACAATGTGACTGAGTATGGTACATTAGTAAATAAAGCAAACTTTCTATCTTTCTCTCCCACTGTGTACGCCCCACCGCCCCCTCCAGACTAATAAGAAAGATACATGCCCAGGTGTCTATTTGTTTTCTCTTGGGAACAAAGAACTTTACACATCAGTCAGTTCTGGTAAAAAGTACATGTACAAAACCCGAATCTAAAATAAATATCGCTACTGCCTGTGGGTTCATGTTCATAAAAGTGGTGTGCTGCTGGTGGTAACATTCATGGAAAGAGGGCCGACCCCTGTGACAATTGTCATTTATATTGGCGGTCAAAGGGGGCTTAATGTATGTGTTTGATAGTTTTTACCCTTTAAATAAGCCCAGTTCCATGTACATGTATGATCAGTAGCTATTTTGACCTGTTTGTTGTTGAGTGTCTATTTACGTATATGATACCGAGTGGCTTCCTCAGCTGTCTTACATTTTTATCTTGAACTTTCAGCTTAGGTCCTGATGTTTTACACCAACTCTCCAGAATTTGCCTCCCAGCCAGGTGATCATCCTACTAACAAGTCCTACCACCGACTGTGCGTGCGCAGGTTCGTAAATAGAAGCAAAACTAGAGGAGGGTTGGAGAACCCTGAGTGGCAGCAGGAGGGCGCTAATGCAGAGCATCTGGAGCCAGTTATTAAGGGCAGTTCCTCTTTCTCTCCAGAAGGTGGGGATGCTCGAGACAGAAGGATAAGAAAGCACCACAGGAGTGAAATCAAGACACTCCTGGCAATAGCCCATGGGAGGCTGGCCCTGGAAGAGGCATCTGCAGAGACTTAGAGGGGGGCGGCCGCATGGGTGAAGTCTGTAACCCTGTTTTTATTGAGTCCAGTTTTGGTCAAACATGGTGGGAGAAAATTTATCTTAAAGCGTTTCTCGAGATTTGAACTATTAAAGGCCCCGCAAAACTGCGATTGCTTGATAACATTGCTGTAGCATTAAAAACATAGGCTGATATGAATATTATGAGAACAAGGGGTAAATGAACAGGAGAAGCCACAACATAGTAAAGAGGCGCTCCAGGGACCTGGCTTTGGCCAAGCATTACAAACAAGCATTACAAATGCAATAAGTCTCGCCTTTCATTACGTTAAAGCCATTTGCTTTGCTACCCAATACCATTAGCAAAGCAAATGGCTTTATCTTAATCAAAGGCGAGCCCTATTGCATTTTCAATGCTTGTTTGGAGGGAGCAGATGAAAGGTGGCCCCCTGCTCCAGCCTCAGCCGCTCCTGGGTTTGTCTCTACCCTCAGACCCATGTCTTCTCGTTCCCTCTCACAAGCTGTCTGTCATATTTCTCTGTTGCTCTCCCAACTCTACCCCTTTTTTTCAGATTCATTTTCCTATTCTCCCCTTCACACTCTCTACCATCTCGCTCACCCAACACATTTTTCCTTCAAATCTCTCTCTCTACAAGACGGTCCTTTGGCTCTCTGACTAACGGCCACATGCATCAAAGTACTGTTTTGCGATTCCTTATTTGCGATTTTTAGGGAATCGCAAATAAGGATTCGCAAAATGGGATGCATGATTTAAATCACATAATATTTGCGATTCGGTAAAAATTGCAATTTTTACCGAATCGCAAATATTATGCGAATTCTAATTTGCGATTTCGCAATTCCCATTTATTCCTATGGGCCAAAAGGCCCATAGGAATCAATGGGAAGGCATTGACATTTTGCGAATTTCAATTAGCGATTCGCAAAATGTTAATGCATTCCATGGGTGCAGGGGGGGGTCCAAAGGACCCCCCCCTGCATCCATGGAATGTATGTTGAAGTGCATGTTTCACACACACATGTCCTAAGGACATGTGTGTCTGTAACATGACAGTGTTTTAAAATGCAATTTTGAGCATTTTAATACATTTTCGCAAATTACCACGAGGTTCACCCTCGTGGTAATTTGCACCCCCTAATTGCGAATTCGCAATTTTAAAAGTAATCATGCATTGCTTTTAAGGAATCGCAAATTTGCGATTCCTTAAAAGCAATCGCATTTTTGGAATTCGTTAAAAATAGCGATTTTTCCAAAAATGTTTGATGCATCTCAAAAACCTATTTAGGAATCGCAAACGGCCGAATTTACCGATTCGCACCGTTTGCACTTCCTAAATAGGTTGATGCATGTTGCCGTTTGTGCTGTCTCCCGGACATATTTTCTCTCCTACACACACATCAACCGGCCCTTCTACATATCACTTTCAAATTGGTCATCTGTCTCTTCACACCTCCAAATTATTTCTCTACATCACTCTCAACATATATATATATAGTCCTTTTTCAGTCCCCCTCCTCTCTTCTCTACCTGAACTGTCGGTTTACTTTTTCTGTTTCTTCCATTTCAAGTCACTCTCTCTATGTCTCCTTGAGTCTTGAAACTCAGGTCTCCCTGGAAACTGCCTAAGCATCTTTATCCTCACTTGGTCGACCTAGAACTCATTTCCTCTCCCTCCCTTTGTCCTTCGTCTCTCTCTCCCTCTCTCACTTCAGTACCCTTGATTTATAACTCCTCGACGCTGCGCAAAGAGAATTTGCAGAACAAATCCTTATGGGCAGAGCCTCTAATGGATCTGGAAACATTGATTTCATTTTACCTGGGCACAAAGGGGCATATTACCAAGGGCCTTATCGCCGCTTTAGCGGGAATTTTTCACGCTAAAGCGGCGATAATTTTATCACCCTACTACCTAGCTGTCGCTAACACCAGTTAGCGACAGCTAGTCGGAGATAGCGATCATCTTGGGGCCCACTTTGCATGTCAGCGATATTTATCGCTAATGACATGCAAAGTGGGCGTGCCAAGATGTTAGCGACTAGAAACAGTCGCTAACATCGCTATCTCCAATTACCTACTTTTGGAAATATTCGCGCTAAGCGCGAATATCTCCAAAAGCTAACGCCTGCCCAGAGCAGTTCTTAGCCATGCTATCCAATGGTAGGTGGATAACATGGCTAAGAGCATTAGCTCGGTAATACATGAATATCGCTGACTTTTCAGTGATATTCATGCATTTCGGCCGATTTTTATCGCTTTTTAGATAAACCTTGATAATAGCAAGGTTTATCTACGATAAAAATCGGCGGAGCTCGGCGATTTTAATATTGCCGCTAAGCCAACATAGATTAATTATCGCTAGTTGTTGGTAATATGCCCCAAAGTTACTTAAAATATGTTTCACGTGTTCCACACATCCTTTCTCTCCAAGAGTGGGATGCCTTGTCACGTTTGGTGATGAAACATGTTTCTCTTACTTGATGACGTCCCTGTCATAGTTTAATTTAAACAAAGGCAACAGGCGAGATGTTGATTTGTTGACGCCACAAGGTCCCGCAGTTTGGCGTATGATGATGATGATGTGACCTAAGGAAGCGCGACAATACTCCCCTGTGATCGAGTGCATGTGTGGAAGCGGCTGCTACAGCTGCCATGACAAACGCGCTCCCTCGGAGTGCTGAGGGCCATCGGCTGAGGTGGGGACACGTAGAGTGAGCGGCTCCTCAACTTATCCTGTACGTGAGCAGCAGCATGGGCTTTTCCCGAACCCCGGATCACCAGGGAAACGAAGGCCCGCTCAAAGTGTCCAGAGCAGAGGCCTTTTTTATATACGATATTGTGCTTCAAGAGTTCGCATCCCAGAATGTACGTTGACTGGCGGGCATGAGTAAACCTGGGCCATTTGTCAGTTTCTGCTTCGTGCGTTGGTCACCTACCATTGGCAGCCTTCAGGCAAGGGCCATTACAGATCATATGCAGCATTAGAGCAGAGTAAGTCCCATATCAGAGCGAGCCTGAACAGAGTTGAGGTGGCTACATGCAGGCCAGGCCCACGGGTAGAGTCAGTCACATCAGGCATAGCCAGCCAGCATAGTAGTCACTCACATTTCAGGAGGTGTCTAAAGGCAGAGCAATTTTTGCAAGGCATAGGCTAAAGGCAGAGGCGGTCACATCTGAGGCACACCATGAAGGCTGCAGTAGTCACGCCTCAAGTCGGGCCCGGATACAGAGTTAAATGCAAGGCGCATACATTCCCAAACAAGCACGGCCGTGAAAGTGACGCAGCCAGGAAAGTGTGAGGCACAGCCTGAAGGCAGAGGCGGTCACCTCTGAGACACGCCATGAAGGCTGCAGTAGTCACGCCTCAAGTCGGGCCCGGAGACAGAGTTAAATGCAAGGCGCATACATTCCCAAACAAGCACGGCCGTGAAAGTGACGCAGCCAGGAAAGTGTGAGGCACAGCCTGAAGGCAGAGGCGGTCACCTCTGAGGCACGCCATGAAGGCTGCAGGAGTCACACCTCAAGTCGGGCCGTGGGGACAGAGTCAAATGCAAGGCACATACATTCCCAAACAAGCACGGCCGTGAAAGCGACATGGCTGAGAAAGTGAAAGGCCACGCTAATTAAAACAAGATGGCGTCGGATTGTCCACTGTCTGTACGTACGCATGCTTGTTTAGCTTTGGCTGAATGGGAAGAGCAGCCATCTTTGTCCATCCTTACGCGTGCATGTTTAGCTTTGGCTGAATCGATTGCAAAAGGCTCTCGCATGGCGAGGGCACCGCATGCGCGCTGCTAACGCCAGGCGAGACCTAAAAAGGGGGCAGTATTAGATTACAGTATCTCAGGATTAGATCTACTAAGCACTTGTATATGTGTAGTCCTTGCATCAGTGAAGTCAGTACAAGGTAATGTAAGTGCTTAAGTGACATTTACAAAGACGTGCACATTGATATTTGCATGGCGCTGCATCACTTGTCATCTGAAAAGTAATGCAAGGCAGCACCTGCGATGTCCTGCATTACCCTAGTTCGGGGGGAGGGGCGTTATTTGAGTGGGGCATTGGTGTTTACTGTGCATCCACCGAAGTATTCTGACGAAACCCAGATTTACTAGTCAGTAAACCTTGGTTTGTGCAAAAATGGTGCACTTAATATCTTTATTTCTCCTTGTGACTTCCTCTTTCTGTGTGTGCAGCATCACTTCTAGCACAAGAACCTCCTTACTCACATTGCAACTACCCTTGCACCATAGTGCACTGTCGTCTGCGTTGGCCATGGGCAGCCACAGGCGTATCAGCGAAGGGAGAGAGATGAACTGCGCCAAATCTTGGTGAATATTGAACAGTTCAGTTGCGCATCGACTTGCCTCGCTGCTTCGCATGACTGATTAGTAAACTAATGAATTGATTAAATGTACTGTCGTATATTTTTATTCTGCTATGTATGCTTGTATGATATTCTTTGAAATATCGAATAAAGCTTATTTGATTTGATTTGATTTGATTTGATTAGTAAATCGATTCAGGTAAGGGGGTGGTGATGGACAGAGTATCTGAATAAAGCAGAGCATTCCTACCCAGTCAGCAGATTCGGGCTTGATCCATCACCGTTTTTTAGCTCACTGCACCATCCCAGCTCAGAACCTGGCTACATGCAAATTATTCTGTCCCTGGCCCAGTGCATCATGGGAACAGGGCAGACCAAACTACCAAGCCAATTCTTTTACTGTGAAGGAAACAAGCTTCCGGGGACCGGTTTCTGGCATTACAGCCATCTTCGGCCCGGCTTGCTTGAATCCTGATGGATGCAGTGAGCAAGGGACTCATGTCTGAGCATACCCTTCCATGCTTATGGTGGACAAAACGATTCAGGTAAGGGGGTGGTGATGGACAGAGTATCTGAATAAAGCAGAGCACTCCTACCCAGTCCAAAGATCAGGGCTTGATCCATCACCGTTTTTTAACTCACTGCACCATCCCAGCTCAGAACTTGGCTACATGCAAATTAGTCTGTCCCTGGTCCACGCTTATGGTGGACAAAACGATTCAGTTAACTGCACCATCAGGATTCAAGCAAGCCGGGCCGAAGACGGCTGTAATGCCAGAAACCGGTCCCCAGAAGCTTGTTTCCTTTCCAGTAAAAGAATTGGCTTGGTAGTTTGGTATGCCCTGTTCCCATGATGCACTGGGCCAGGGACAGACTAATTTGCATGTAGCCAGGTTCTGAGCTGGGATGGTGCAGTGAGCTAAAAAATGGTGATGGATCAAGCCCGGATCTGTTGACTGGGTAGGAGTGTTCTGTTTACTGTTTGGTTTCTGGCATTACAGCCGTCTTCGGCCCGGCTTGCTTGAATCCTGATGGTGCAGTGAGCAAGGGACTCACATCTGAGCATACCCTTCCACGCTTGTGGTGGACAAAACGATTCAGAAAAGGGGGTGGTGATGGACAGAGTATCTGAATTAAACAGAACACTCCTACCCAGTCAACAGATCCGGGCTTGATCCATCACCGTTTTTTAGCTCACTGAACCATCCCAGCTCAGAACCTGGCTACATGAAATTTAGTCTGTCCCTGGCCCAGTGCATCATGGGAACAGGCAGACCAAACTACCTAGCCAATTCTTTTACTGGAAAGGAAACAAGCTTCCGGGGACCGGTTTCTGGCATTACAGCCGTCTTGCTTGAATCCTGATGGTGCAGTGAGCAAGGGACTCACATCTGAGCATACCCTTCCACACTTGTGGTGGACAAAACGATTCAGAAAAGGGGGTGGTGATGGACAGAGTATCTGAATTAAACAGAACACTCCTACCCAGTCAACAGATCCGGGCTTGATCCATCACCGTTTTTTAGCTCACTGCACCATCCCAGCTCAGAACCTGGCTACATGCAAATTAGTCTGTCCCTGGCCCAGTGGATCATGGGAACAGGCAGACCAAACTACCAAGCCAATTCTTTTACTGGAAAGGAAACACGCTTCCGGGGACCGGTTTCTGGCATTACAGCCGTCTTCGGCCCGGCTTGCTTGAATCCTGATGGTGCAGTGAGCAAGGGACTCACATCTGAGCATACCCTTCCACGCTTGTGGTGGACAAAACGATTCAGAAAAGGGGGTGGTGATGGACAGAGTATCTGAATTAAACAGAACACTCCTACCCAGTCAACAGATCCGGGCTTGATCCATCACTGTTTTTTAGCTCACTGCACCATCCCAGCTCAGAACCTGGCTACATGCAAATTAGTCTGTCCCTGGCCCAGTGCATCATGGGAACAGGCAGACCAAACTACCAAGCCAATTCTTTTACTGGAAAGGAAACAAGCTTCCGGGGACCGGTTTCTGGCATTACAGCCGTCTTCGGCCCGGCTTGCTTGAATCCTGAGTGTGCAGTGAGCAAGGGACTCACATCTGAGCATACCCTTCCACGCTTGTGGTAGACAAAACGATTCAGAAAAGGGGGTGGTGATGGACAGAGTATCTGAATTAAACAGAACACTCCTACCCAGTCAACAGATCCGGGCTTGATCCATCACCATTTTTTAGCTCACTGCACCATCCCAGCTCAGAACCTGGCTACATGCAAATTAGTCTGTCCCTGGCCCAGTGCATCATGTGAACAGGGCATACCAAACTACCAAGCCAATTCTTTTACTGGAAAGGAAACAAGCTTCTGGGGACCGGTTTCTGGCATTACAGCCGTCTTCGGCCCGGCTTGCTTGAATCCTGATGGTGCAGTTAACTGAATCGTTTTGTCCACCATAAGCGTGGACCAGGGACAGACTAATTTGCATGTAGCCGGGTTCTGAGCTGGGATGGTGCAGTGAGCTAAAAAATGGTGATGGATCAAGCCCGGATCTGTTGACTGGGTAGGAGTGTTCTGTTTAATTCAGATACTCTGTCCATCACCACCCCCTTTTCTGAATCGTTTTGTCTACCACAAGCGTGGAAGGGTATGCTCAGATGTGAGTCCCTTGCTCACTGCACCATCAGGATTCAAGCAAGCCGGGCCGAAGACGGCTGTAATGCCAGAAACCGGTCCCCGGAAGCTTGTTTCCTTTCCAGTAAAAGAATTGGCTTGGTAGTTTGGTCTGCCTGTTCCCATGATGCACTGGGCCAGGGACAGACTAATTTGCATGTAGCCAGGTTCTGAGCTGGGATGGTGCAGTGAGCTAAAAAACAGTGATCGATCAAGCCCGGATCTGTTGACTGGGTAGGAGTGTTCTGTTTAATTCAGATACTCTGTCCATCACCACCCCCTTTTCTGAATCGTTTTGTCCACCACAAGCGTGGAAGGGTATGCTCAGATGTGAGTCCCTTGCTCACTGCACCATCAGGATTCAAGCAAGACGGCTGTAATGCCAGAAACCGGTCCCCGGAAGCTTGTTTCCTTTCCAGTAAAAGAATTGGCTTGGTAGTTTGGTCTGCCTGTTCCCATGATGCACTGGGCCAGGGACAGACTAAATTGCATGTAGCCAGGTTCTGAGCTGGGATGGTTCAGTGAGCTAAAAAACGGTGATGGATCAAGCCCGGATCTGTTGACTGGGTAGGAGTGTTCTGTTTAATTCAGATACTCTGTCCATCACCACCCCCTTTTCTGAATCGTTTTGTCCACCACAAGCGTGGAAGGGTATGCTCAGATGTGAGTCCCTTGCTCACTGCACAATCAGGATTCAAGCAAGCCGGGCCGAAGACGGCTGTAATGCCAGAAACCGGTCCCCGGAAGCTTGTTTCCTTTCCAGTAAAAGAATTGGCTTGGTAGTTTGGTCTGCCTGTTCCCATGATGCACTGGGCCAGGGACAGACTAATTTGCATGTAGCCAGGTTCTGAGCTGGGATGGTGCAGTGAGTTAAAAAACGGTGATGGATCAAGCCGGGATCGTTTGACTGGGTAGGAGTGTTCTGTTTAATTCAGATACTCTGTCCATCACCACCCCCTTTTCTGAATCGTTTTGTCCACCACAAGCGTGGAAGGGTATGCTCAGATGTGAGTCCCTTGCTCACTGCACCATCAGGATTCAAGCAAGCCGGGCCGAAGACGGCTGTAATGCCAGAAACCGGTCCCCAGAAGCTTGTTTCCTTTCCAATAAAAGAATTGGCTTGGTAGTTTGGTTTGCCCTTTTCCCATGATGCACTGGGCCAGGGACAGACTAATTTGCATGTAGCCAGGTTCTGATCAGGGATGGTGCAGTGAGCTAAACAACGGTGATGGATCAAGCCCGGATCTGTTGACTGGGTAGGAGTGTTCTGTTTAATTCAGATACTCTGTCCATCACCACCCTCTTTTCTGAATCGTTCTGTCCACCACAAGCGTGGAAGGGTATGCTCAGATGTGAGTCCCTTGCTCACTGCACCATCAGGATTCAAGCAAGCCGGGCCGAAGACGGCTGTAATGCCAGAAACCGGTCCCCAGAAGCTTGTTTCCTTTCCAGTAAAAGAATTGGCTTGGTAGTTTGGTCTGCCCTGTTCCCATAATGCACTGGGCCAGGGACAGACTAATTTGCATGTACCCAGGTTCTGAGCAGGGATGGTGCAGTGAGCTAAAAAACGGTGATGGATCAAGCCCGGATCTGTTGACTGGGTAGGAGTGTTCTGTTTAATTCAGATACTCTGTCCATCACAACCCCCTTTTCTGAATCGTTTTGTCCACCACAAGCGTGGAAGGGTATGCTCAGATGTGAGTCCCTTGCTCACTGCACCATTAGGATTCAAGCAAGCCGGGCCGAAGACGGCTGTAATGCCAGAAACCGGTCCCCGGAAGCTTGTTTCCTTTCCAGTAAAAGAATTGGCTTGGTAGTTTGGTCTGCCCTGTTCCCATGATGCACTGGGCCAGGGACAGACTAATTTGCATGTAGCCAGGTTCTGAGCTGGGATGGTGCAGTGAGCTAAAAAACGGTGATGGATCAAGCCCAGATCCGTTGATTGGGTAGGAGTGTTCTGTTTAATTCAGATACTCTGTCCATCACCACCCCCTTTTCTGAATCGTTTTGTCCAACACAAGCGTGGAAGGGTGTGCTCAGATGTGAGTCCCTTGCTCACTGCACCATCAGGATTCAAGCAAGCCGGGCCGAAGACGGCTGTAATGCCAGAAACCGGTCCCCGGAAGCTTGTTTCCTTTCCAGTAAAAGAATTGGCTTGGTAGTTTGGTCTGCCCTGTTCCCATGATGCACCGGGCCAGGGACAGACTCATTTGCATGTAGCCAGGTTCTGAGCTGGGATGGTGCAGTGAGCTAAAAAACGGTGATGGATCAAGCCCGGATCTGTTGACTGGGTAGGAGTGTTCTGTTTAATTCAGATACTCTGTCCATCACCACCCCCTTTTCTGAATCGTTTTGTCCACCACAAGTGTGGAAGGGTATGCTCAGATGTGAGTCCCTTGCTCACTGCACCATTAGGATTCAAGCAAGCCGGGCCGAAGACGGCTGTAATGCCAGAAACCGGTCCTCGGAAGCTTGTTTCCTTTCCAGTAAAAGAATTGGCTTGGTAGTTTGGTCTGCCCTGTTCCCATGATGCACTGGGCCAGGGACAGACTAATTTGCATGTAGCCAGGTTCTGAGCTGGGATGGTGCAGTGAGCTAAAAAACGGTGATGGATCAAGCCCAGATCTGTTGATTGGGTAGGAGTGTTCTGTTTAATTCAGATACTCTGTCCATCACCACCCCCTTTTCTGAATCGTTTTGTCCAACACAAGCGTGGAAGGGTGTGCTCAGATGTGAGTCCCTTGCTCACTGCACCATCAGGATTCAAGCAAGCCGGGCCGAAGACGGCTGTAATGCCAGAAACCGGTCCCCGGAAGCTTGTTTCCTTTCCAGTAAAAGAATTGGCTTGGTAGTTTGGTCTGCCCTGTTCCCATGATGCACCGGGCCAGGGACAGACTCATTTGCATGTAGCCAGGTTCTGAGCTGGGATGGTGCAGTGAGCTAAAAAACGGTGATGGGTCAAGCCCGGATCTGTTGACTGGGTAGGAGTGTTCTGTTTAATTCAGATACTCTGTCCATCACCACCCCCTTTTCTGAATCGTTTTGTCCACCACAAGCGTGGAAGGGTATGCTCAGATGTGAGTCCCTTGCTCACTGCACCATCAGGATTCAAGCAAGCCGGGCTGAAGACGGCTGTAATGCCAGAAACCGGTCCCCCGAAGCTTGTTTCCTTTCCAGTAAAAGAATTGGCTTGGTAGTTTGATCTGCCCTGTTCACATGATGCACTGGGCCAGGGACAGACTAATTTGCATGTAGCCAGGTTCTGAGCTGGGATGGTGCAGTGAGCTAAAAAACGGTGATGGATCAAACCCTGATCTGTTGACTGGGTAGGAGTATTCTGCTTAATTCAGATACTCTGTCCATCACCACCCCCTTTTCTGAATCGTTTTGTCCACCATAAGCGTGGAAGGGTATGCTCAGATTTGAGTCCCTTGCTCACTGCACCATCAGGATTCAAGCAAGCCGGTCCGAAGACAGCTGTAATGCCAGAAACCGGTCCCCGGAAGCTTGTTTCCTTTCCAGTAAAAGAATTGGCTTGGTAGGTTGGTCTGCCCTGTTCCCATGATGCACTGGGCCAGGGACAGACTAATTTGCATGTAGCCAGGTTCTGAGCTGGGATGGTGCAGTGAGCTAAAAAACGGTGATGGATCAAGCCCGGATCTGTTGACTGGGTAGAATTGTTCTGTTTAATTCAGATACTCTGTCCATCACCACCCCCTTTTCTGAATTGATTAGTAAATCAGCAACCCCCCTGTTCATACGAAAGCTACATGGACTGCCTACATCCGGCGGTAATAAGGATTCTTTATAGTACATTTAAACAAGTCCTGTTCATTTACTTGCAACGGGTACTGCTGAGGGTAAAGAAACAGTGCTACTTTTTATGTGATTGCAGTGCTTTAAATGGGCCCTTACTCACCGGTACTGAGTACCGGCACTTCCGATTTTTTTTGTCATCAGTACCGGCACTTCTTTGTAGCCAGGGAGAGTACCGGTACCCTGATCCATGGTAGGTGCAGGTTACTTTTCTGCTCCAGTCCAGGGCAGAGACCGCTCGGCTTCCAAGGAGCTTGTAATTCACGCGGCTGAAGTAGCCATTTGCAGAGTTGCTGGTATAGATTCCCAGCAGCGCCCATTTGAAAGGCCCCAAACCGCAGGGGGTTGACAGGGCTTATGTCACGCTGTGATTAACAGGACAGGGTCTCCAGACAGATCCTGCACTGTCAACCAGGTGCGCAGCGACCATTCGGGTGAAAGTGCCATCATGACTTTCATTTTGTGTAATAAGTTAATCTGTTTTTTTTTTTTTTACATAAGAGCATTTCTCATGTGTTTTAATATGTGCTGCAACTGGTACAGAAGTCATTATGTATGATTATATTTAGGCCTTAGCCCCGCCCCTAGCCCCACCCACTAGCCACACCTCTATTTTAATGAGTACCTGCACTTATTTTTCCCCATTTAAAGCACTGTGTGATTGTGTGAAAATTCCCTTCTGGGAAGGAGCCAGTTTCTTCGCCCACCAGTTGAAAATATACAATAAAAGGCATTTCATGGCGGCAATGAAGTTATGTTATAAAACAGACTTTGACACCTTCTTCAAGCGAAACCTAAGACATTTTTGTGGCTTTGAAACTGACTAAACCTGGCTTTATGGATGGTTCTAACTACTAATCATCACATTTTATAATCATTTTGGCATGGTATATTACTTTTTGGTCTAAATTATTCAAGAGTAAACATCTTACGTTTAGATTAAATCATTTCGAATTTCTTAAATGGTTATATGGTTTTATTTATTCTGATGGCTAGTTTGTAGCAGAAATAAAGAAACTTGACTTCATTAATACCAGAGTATAAATGAGATATGTGGAGAAAAAGAGACGAGGTTACAGTAGTGAACATTAGTGAAAACGAGAAATTCCAGAATGACAGAACCTGATTTTGATCTTAGGGGCATATCATCAAGGCCATGTGATAAATTTTGCACAGCACTCTTGCAATTATCGCAGGCCAACTCTGAATGTTATCGCAGAGATAGCGTGCTATCAGTAACGCTTATCTCCAAAGCGATAAAATTCAGAGCGCAAGCTGCCAATTGTGAGATTATCGCTGGAAATACAGCGATAATCGCACAAGGTTTGGCGAAAGCTTGCTGATAGGGCAAGACATACTTAGCCATGATATCCACCTTAGATAGGATATCATGGCTAAGTCAGTCTTGAAGCAGGCGTAAGGAATGTAGCGATATCAGAGGTTATCGCTACTTTGCTTGTCACTTTGCAGGTTAGCGTGCACATTGATAATTTGAGTAATGTAGTTTAGCGACATTTCTCCAGTTATGTCAGGGCAGGAATGCCCACTTTGCATCTCATTAGAGATGCAAAGATGGGCGTTGGGGGAAAGGGCGATAATGCAAGGATTCACGAGATAGCGTGACCTTGCTTATTAGGCGATAAAATTATCGCCGCTTTCCGGACTCTAAAGCAGCGATAATTTTATCTCCGTGGCTTGATGATATGCCCTTTAGTTCTTTTATAAGTGTTTCTTGGTTTGAAATGTTTTACATTTTTTGCTACTATTAAATATGCTCTTTTGCTGAGTCATTTTCAAAGTTAAATGAGATAAGGGAAATTGATTATTTTTGCCAAGGTTGCCCCCCCTTAAGCTTCTTACCTTTTTCTAAGGTGGTAGTTACGTAGCACGATTTCATGCAGGACCAACCCTAGTGCAATTCTCCCCACCTTCGCCGCTTCCATTTATCACTCGTGGCCACCATGTTGAAAAGCTTTTATGCTCTGGTGTTACTCCACATTAAGGCAGATGAAACACTATATAAATAACAGACCTCCATATCCGCACCAATGAAGAAGCCACCACTTTCCTGTGGTGTGACAAAGTCCTTCTTAAAATTCCTGCTTAATCTATTAAGGATTCACCACTTAAATCATTATTTCTTGGTTCGAAGAGTGTTTTTTTATTCTTTAATATTACATTTCTTATTGCACTGAATAATTTTGAGGGTGAAACGATATGAGTGAAACGGTTTTATAAATCTTTATTTTGCACGACTCACCTTTTAGCTTTTCTGCAGGGTGGTGGATAAGGAGCACGGTTCAAGGCAGAGGGTCCAGGTGGCACCTGCCCTGGCATGGTGCCCACCACTCTCTTGGATTTGCTGCTTACAATGATTCCCCCAAACTATTATTTTAAAAATATCGTGGTTCAAAAATATTGGGACATGTTAACAAGGATTTCACGGTCCAGTAGCATCAATTTGTTCACTTAACGCCGGCTTTTTCTATAGCCATATTTACAAGTTGCCACAAAGCCCAATTAGCAGCATTTTCTAAGCGTTAAAGTCAATTCTTCACAGTGCCTTAGTGTGGCTTAGCAAAAATGAGATTCAAGTTAGGCGTTCCCGCAACAAAAACTCCTGAAAAACACACAACGCGATATTTGCAAGGATTTGCTTGCACTTCGCTTAAAAATAAAAACTGCAAAGTCACATTAGAGTCAGTTTCTAACCGCGAGAAATGATCAGGTCTTAGAAATGACACTAACACACTTGTATAAGAGGGGCCTCATTTATGAGGTTTTGGCTCAGGGCAGCACTGCATGGAATCTTGCTGCTCTGCCCTGTGTCAAAAGAAAAGGGTAGAATTGTGCCATATGTATAGGCCCAGTGCCAGTACACAATGGGCTGCCATGCCCAAATGCAGGCACCCTTGCAGCATGGTTCATGGGTGCCAGTGTTGCAGTGCTGATTGATTTTGGGCAGGAAGGCACACTTCCTGCACAAAATCAATCACAAGAGCCGATTTCCTCTGTCTATGTGTGCTGCAAAATGAAGCACACATAGAAAAGGGAAAAATCGAGGAGAAATGAAAAATGTCTCCTCGTTGCACCTCCCTAACACCACACCTGAGGGGGGGTGGCGGGTAGTTCGATTCTGACAGACTCCCGGGTTTACGATTTCTCATAAATCTGGTAAAGCTTGAGATTCCAAGGGTGTTGCATGGGAACACCCACAGCAACACCCATGGAATGCCCATTTCACGCAGTGTTCTGCGTGAAAGAGGCACATATTTACAAATAATGAACTACCACATAAATTGGCTTTACTTCACTTGTAAATATGCTGTAGCACATTGCACCACCAGAAGGGCAGCAACAGGAAGCTGGAGACATGGAACCGTGAAGAACCAGAGACTCTCTGGAGCCATCTGGAACCGTGTAAGAAGGAGAGATGCACACCAAGAAACTATTGGGGGAGCTGAGACGCCCAGCCAGGAAGATCGTCACTGAAGAAAGAAAGCGCTCATTTGACAAGGGCAAGCACGTGCAGAAAGTTTGAGCATCTTGTATAGCCTAGCGCTCGAGCTGCAGCAACGTGGAGGTGTGCCGACAATGTGTCGCCATCAATTGGGCCATGTGTATATGTCTAGGGTTGTGTAGACATGTGCCATGGTTGCAAATGCAACGCAATTAGGGCCACATGTAGGTGGCTCAATACCGGTCGGTAACGGCCGAAATTAACGAATTTCGGCCGTTACTGATCGGTATTGGGCATTTCAGATGTAGGGGCCACATTTCAGGATTCAGTAATTTACCCAATCGGTAATTTAAGGAATCAGTAAATCACCGATTCCTTAAAGTACAGATTCAGTAAATTACCGAATCCTGATATGTAGGGAGCACTCAAATGAGTGCTTTCCCATTTCAGGATTCGTTATTCACCACCAACAACAAGTTGGTGGTAAATTTCGAAAACCCTAAGAAAAGCAATGTTTTAAAATTAATAGGGCATGTATGTGTGCTACATGTGCACACATGCACTATTCAGGGGTGCAATAGGGTGTCACAGTGACACCAAGCCACACTTGTATGTGTTACCCCTTTTACCGAATCGGTAAATACCGATACGGTAATCCCCATTTATTCCTATGGGCCAACAGGCCCATAGGAATGAATAGGAATTACCGAATCGGTATTTACCGATTCGGTAAATGCTGAATCGTACCGATTCGGTAATATTTACCGATTTATTACCTAGATAGCATTTACCGATTCTAAAATACCGAATCGATAAAATTTGGTATTTTAGAATAGGTTAATGTAGTTTACCTACATCTCGCCCCAAAAGTCTTTTACGTAACTAATGCCCCACATGTATACAATCTTTGTTGGATATATCCAGAGTGCAAAAACATGTAATTGATGGAACAGCCACTGCCACCAGGGATTACTCAAATCAGTAGCACACATGCACCATTGGTCAGTTAAACTACCAACATGCGGAACAGTTCCATAATACGAGCACTATTTACACTCCAGGTGGCAGGAGATCACCAGCATCCTTTTCCAGGTTCCTCCCCACTGTCCTGGATGCAAACATAAGCCTGGCAGCTAACAACAACGTCTCCAAGGGCATATAGTGACTGTCATAGAGGACATTTGCACTGCTATTGCCAAATCAGACACAGAATGAATGGATACCAAATATTGTCAAAGATATGCCCTACACGGGCCTCAAGCTGTCTTGCATTACAGTGACCTACCTTACCATATTGCATAAATCACCTGTTGTGTCATATGTTTGTCTTCCAATGGTTTTTAATGTCTATGTATTATAAATAACTTCATGTAAAAGATATATTTGTATACAATGAACATTTTCAAAAAAATAAAAAAAATGAAAATATGAATTCTCAGGATAAAATAAATATATATAAAATAATGCTTATAATTTGGTGAGTTCATCTGTTAGTGTATATTGGTAATTACATTATTTGTGGTTCATTACTTTTGTGTTTTCACTTGACTATAGACCTTTACCAAATAGTTTAGTTTCCCTATGTATAGCAAGTGTATACTTTTTATATATAGGGGTCCCCTTCTTTCCAAATTGCATTACAGTGTATGCAGGATACTTGTTCAATGGTTCTGTGCAACCTCACAACACATCTACTAACTTCTGTACAGAGTCCATAGAGTGGACACTGAGCACCACCATGTGTCGTAAAACATCTCACAGGGTCGCATACATCCACTTTCATGTCCATGCCTCACACAATAAAGCAATTCTCAATCAGAAATGCTAGGGGTAATTTATGATGAAAGGTCTGAGGCTGGTGTTGTGCAAAAAATGGTAGTGCAACGAGTTGTCCTGTCTCAACACACAGGGAGGATTCATATTTATGGTGCATCCGTGTCTGTGCCCTTGCGCTGATGCCAACAGATCTGGGCAGTGCCAGTGCTGGTATACTTGTGCCTTGTAGCATGGGTGACTGCGCTGCATGGTTATTTATTCTGTGCATGAAGGGACACCTTAAAGCACAAAAACAATCTAGAAAAGGGGTTTGGATCATTCATATGTTGCATACAGCACACAGCGAATGTGCTGAAACTCATGAGCATTAAATGCATGTCTCCCAGTCTTGCCTGTCTAGAGTCGCATTTTCAGAGCTGTCAAATTTAACACAGATATGTGAATCTGGAGCCACCTGAAAAGCTCTGGATGTTGTGGTGAAACGTCCAACCCAACACCAATAGCCCACCCCTTTGCTGTAGCAGACTGTTGTGGTAAGGCAAATATGAACATGGAGGCGTAAAGCAAGGTTAACTGGCTTTGTGCAACCCTGTTAATATGTTTTTAACAACACAAGAATAATAACAAAAGTAATGTACCTTTGACGTTTGTGCTTTGTTTGCATACCCCCAAATCTTTCACTTGGCTGACAAATATGTGTATGTCTAAACCCCATGACAGTAGTACACACCTTACTGGAATGGGGTAAGTAATTGCCACATAGGTAGTCACACATACAACATATGGAAAACAGTATAACTTGTACAATTGCATGCATTGCCAGCCAAACATTAGGAAGTATGGTGCAGCATGCATCTGTGAACGTTTGTATGTTGAGAGCCCAGACACATTTTGAACCAAAGACATCTGAACAATGATAGCCACATACACAACATATGTCACAAGCCATAACCTTAGACTGTTGCCAGGCATGCAACAGCTAAAACAAATGATACAAATACAGGTCTAATACCACTTAGCATTATTTTATTAACCGCATTGCACAATGGGGTGACATTTTCATAGCTGAAACAAAAAAACTCACAAAGCACATGAGTTGTCAATAGAAATTCAACCCTTTACCGTCTGCGGCACAAAAATTCTAACAAATTACAGTGGATTGACACCGCCGCTCTGCAATGCTGCCTGTCGATTGCTAGCCAGTTTCTGCTAAGTTTTGTACTTGGTATTATGCCAGCGCTTCTTGCAGTCGGTCACTGTTCTCTTGACTTTAGCGATGGAGATCACCTTGTGAACAATGGACTGCCATATATCCTTTTTGGTCCCTGTCGGGTGCCAAGCCCCAAGCTCGAGACTCAAAGCAATTCCACGAGTACTCTCTTTTTTCCTCCCACAGCCACCGGGTTCTGTGCAGAGTAAAGAGCCGGTGCATACCTTCAGCTGGCCCTTTAACGAAACGCCGAAGGATTCGAGACACACCCCTTGGAGGCGGGACGAACTGGAGGACGAGAGCGCTATCTGCCTGGAGGATGCGGAAGGGAGTGTCCAATACCGGAAGGGAGAAGACGCCTCCAGTCAAGCCCGTGAAGACGCCAGAGGACCCGTGGCTGATCGAAGGAGCGGAGCGGAGGACACTTGCCTACCGAAGAAGGCCAACGATTGTGAGGAGGAGGATGTAGCGCCCTGCCACGGCCCAGGAGGGTCGTGACTTCAGCAGATGTGTAGCCGCTTGAGGGGACCTGGGTGTGGGGTGGGTGCGCCACCATCAGCGGTAGCTGGGAACCATCGCCCGACGCCATGTCCTGGAGTTCTCTAGACCGGCTGGGCGTATACCACACTACTTTCCCTACCTTCTTCCCACCTGGTGATGGATTGTCCCATTCCACACTGTTTACCAACGGCGGTGCATTGTTCCTCACACCTTTCCCCAATTGATTGTGGACCCCGATAGTGCTTGTTTTCTTTGTTTTGAGTTTCCCAGAGACGATATACGCCAGGAGCGTACAGAGGGAAGGCAACAACCGAAGAGTACCTTCCAGTAATCCGGGATCTGCCCTCACTTCCTTTGTTTGTTTCATTAAATAAAGGCTGAGTTGGTAGCATCCTATTACGGGCTCTTTTGGGTCTCATTGGCAAACGCCGACAAGTGGTGTTTCTGCCCGGTCCCAGGATTCCATTGGGAGCCGAAAATGTAAAATCTGATACAACACATGGTCGAGGACCAAAAGAAACTCGAGTGGGTGGTGGAAAGACAACTCACCTCGGCCCAGGCTGGTCGGGAAATGTTCAAGGATCTCATGATGGGACAGATGGACCCAATATTACGCGTCGGGGAGGAAGCAGCCCATTCTACCACCAGACAGAAAGTGAGTAGATCAATGGCCTCTGTACCCTACTGTAGCACCACAGAAATATGTAGCAGGAGAAGACCCGGACGCCTTCTTAATGTATTTTGAGAGGGCAGCAAGGGCTTCGGGTTGGCCTGTGGCCAAATGGCCATTCTTCCTTGCGCCCTTATTAACTGGCGACGCCCAGGCCGCCTACCATGTTGCTAATCCAGGCGGCGTGACCCCTTATGAAGAAATTAAAGCAACCATCCTCGACCATCTTGGGTAGGAGGCTGAAACCTACAGGATGAGATTCTGTAAAGAGAAGGGAGCTCCCGGGGATACGGCAAAAACCCTGTACTTCAAACTGAAAATGGCGGCAGACAAATGGCTGAAACCTGAAGTAAAAACCAAGGAACAGATTATGCACTCTATATACTAAGAACAATTTGAAGAAGCCTTACCCTATCCCACCCAACGTTGGCTTCGGCAGCATTTTAATTTAACTCCAGAACAAGCCGTTGAAATGGCTACCCCCTTTTCACGAGCACAGAACCGAGGTCCCTCCTGGGAGCCTGAGAAATCTTCTAGGTCCTTGCCGGCTCCAAGGAAACCCCTTTGGGCCATAAGAGAGCCAGAAAGAGCCAGGTGTCCCAGACCAGAAGCACCCTTGAACCGAGGCCCTCAGTGTTTTGAGTGTGGGGAATGGAGGCATATTTAGCGCACTTGTCCTTGAAAACGGACAGAAGAACCCATGGATGTGAGCTATGCGCCCCGTTCTCTGCTATACACCGAAGAGATGGGGGCATGCTTCTATATAAGGCTTCGTCTAAATAATGTTCCCGTTAATGCTCTCTTTGACTCAGGGTGTAGACAATCGGTAGTTCGAATGGGTTTGGTAAAGCCAGCCCAGCTACTCCTTGAAAAAAAGAACCCATAAGGTGTGTTCATGGGGATGTTAAGGCCTACCCCACTGCCCATTTGCCACTTGAATGTCCAGAGGGAACAATCAATTGGGTAACAGTTGGGGTTCTTTCCTCTCTACCAGAAGAGCTCATATTAGGCATTGATAACCCTGAGTTTCTTTCTTTGTTTTTGGCCAGAATAAAAGAGTACCCACAAGAACCACCCAAGGGGGTAGAAAAAACTTACAAAGCCCTCTTGACTCAAGAACCATGGCAAGGTGACAAAGGGTTCCGATGGGCCCAAGTTAATGATCCCACTCTGACCCAAACATGGCAACAAGCCTGACTGCCCCATGATACTAACAGAACTACCTATCCCCATTTTTGTATAACCAATGGGTTGTTGTATCGGATGGGAGGGCCTCACGAGGAACCCAACTATTAGTACCCAAGGAATTTAGGGAGCAAATCTGCTTCTTTTTGGCCATTCCCACCTCCTAGCAGGCCATGTAGGCGCCCTTACAACCACCCAGACATTACTATGGAACTTCTACTGGACTGGAATATATGCCCACATAAAAACCTACTGCCAGGAATGCCCTATATGTCAACGGAAAAATCCTTACAAACCACCCGGTGTTCCCCTACAACCCATGCCAATTGTTGGAAAGCCTTTTGAGCAGGTAGGTATGGACTTAATCGGTCCCTTGCCCAAGTCTAGCAAGGGATATCAGTATGTCCTTGTTCTGGTTGACTATCATACCAGGTTCCCAGAAGCTTTTCCATAGACAGACTCGTGGAGTATTTCTTCCACATAGGCTTTCCCCGACAGATCCTAGCCGATCAAGGGACCACTCTTGTCTCGAGATTAATGACCCAGGTCTGTAAGATGTTGGACGTGCTGCACCTACGCATATCGGTCTATCATCCTTAGACCGATGGCCTGGTCGTGAAATACAATGGGACCTTAAAATTAACCTTGAAAAGGATGTTGTCAGATGAGGGAAAACACTGGGATCAGCTCTTACCCTTGGCTCTTTTTGTCATCCGGGGACAGGTTCAAAGCAGCCTGGGGTGTTCCTCCTTTGAGATGTTATACGGGAGACAAACCAGGACCCTATTGGAAATGACAAAGGAGACCTGGATAAAATAGACCAATGATACCAGTGAACTCCTTGAGTACACCCAACATCTGAAAACAAGGCTTAGTAAGTTGAGAGAAGTAGCCATGATAAACCTGGAGAGGGCCCAACAACAGCAAAAGCAACAATATGACAAAGGGAAAAAATGGAGAACCCTCAGTATAGGTGACTGGCCCTAGTGTTATTACCAACAGCTATCAGTAAGGCCAAGAGCGAGTGGAAGGAACCCTACAGGGTGGTAGAGACCATGGGAAACACATCCTACCAGCTACAGGTTACCCCAAGTTGCACCCAAACCTATCACATAAATCTTCTAAAGAAGTGGATTGGCCCTCCCCCCTCCTCTAACCATCTGACTCTACCCTAAGACTCGAAGCCGTCCACCCTGGAGCATCTGCTGGTAAATGAGGCTCTAACAAAGGAACAACAGGCTTTTTTGTTAACACTGCATAGAGACCCTCCCTGGTCGCACGATACGGTTAAGACCTTATCGCATAACCGCAGGGCGAAGAGAAGCTGTCTCCACAGAAATAAAGAACATGTTGGAAATAGCCTTCCCACAGTAACTGGTCCTCCCCTATAGTATGGTATCAAAACCTGATGGTAGTATAAGGTTTTGTATTGACTTCCAACAAGTCAACTCCATCTCCAAGCTAGATGCCTATCCCCTACCATGGGTTGATTAACTTATAGAACGTTTGGGAGATGCCCAGTACATATCTACCCTTGACCTAGCAAAAGGTTATTGGTAGGTGCCCTTACGCCAATGTGACCAGGAGAAAACAGCCTTCGCTACCCCAGAAGGTCTCTTTGAATTTACTGTCTTACCCTTTGGGCTTCATGGCGCCCCGGCCACCTTCCAACGTTTAATCAACAAGGTCTTACAACCCCTCAGAGCCTTTTCTTCGGCCTATTTGGATGATATCATCATCTTTAGCTCTTCCTGGGAGGAGCATTTATTTCATTGTCAACAGGTTTGCTTGGCGTTAGAGCAATCAGGGCTACATATCAACTCCCGCAAGTCCAGGATGGGGTTCTCAAAGGTCAGGCATCTTGGTTATTTGTTAGGTAATGGCTGTATCGACCCCAACAAGAAAAAGTAAAAGCCATCACTCAGTTCCATTTTCCCACCACAAAAAAAGAAGATAGGGCCTTCTTGGGTCTCCTAGGTTACTATTGGAGGTTTGTTCCCCACTATGCAGAAATAGCCACCCCCCCTAACCAATTTACTCAAAAAGGAAACCCCCAGCCACTTGCTTTCTCACCCCACGGAGGCTGTTTTGACGGCGTTCGTTAATTGAAAGAGACTATCACCCAAAGACCTGTACTAGTTTCCCCTGATCACAGTCGTCCTTTTAATCTCCAGACCGACGACTCAGATGTTGGTATCGGAGCTGTCTTGTCCTGTTGTATTTCTATTTAGGACCTTAATTCGATATTCCCGATTCATGCCCTTGTGCGGTTATAATCAATAATATCCTTACAGAGGCATAAGAATCATATCCATATTCAGTAATAGCCCATGCAGTCCAAAGCACAGCACGGCTACTCCCATCGACTCCTAGAAAGCACAACACTTTCTTTAAACAAACCAAGCCTCCAGCAGCCTGGGAAATTTCCCCCCTGCTTTTGTTTTGATTTGAACAAGAACTCTTGGAGTCCAGCAAGAACTGTTAGTTCTTAGTGACGTTTTATGTCCAACCTTACGTCAAACCCGGCACCTTTCAGATATAAAATACCAACGGTTGCCTTAAGAAAACACACAGTAGTTTGGAGCAGAGCGGCTATCTACTTGCCCGAGAGCCCAGCTGATGCGAGAGCCCACGGAAGCCGCCCCTCCCCTTTGACGTGCTGGAGAAGCTACCTTTTCTCACGCTCAGAAAATCCAGCTCCGTTGTTCCCGAGTCACCCTTGCGGGTTGCTGGGAGATCGAGTCCTGAAGAAAGAGATACCAGACCTCCCACGTTCTATTACTAAGGTACGGAGCTGACTAAACCCTTAAGAGAATTCTTGATTCAGATTCTTGGCAAAAACAATCTTAACCAACTTAACTTAAACTGATACTTACTTACTCCTTCCCAAGTATTAGGCTTAGGTCAGGTACATCGGGGTAGGCGTAGTTAGAAGCACCAGTTGAGTACGTTAGTCAATGGTTTTATGTATGTATATATATTTTATATATTTTCAGTATCATATGGCTAAGAAACCATATCTATGCTTTTACAGTATTATTTCGTAATACTACTTTTACTGTACGCACTTTACTTCATAATTAGTATTGCAATTGTGGCAATTCATTTCTCTTGGCTGAGAAAGAAGACTGCTCAATAAAATAACACCTTTATATTGAAAACGCCCGTCTCTCTATTTCTCTGCTCTCTGGTGAAACTAAGTATGCACGGTTTACTGAGTGAAATAGCTGCCTATTGTTTTCACACGACTCTAGAGATACACTCTTTATTCTGAGGGGGTAAAGTTGTAATGTTCATGCGGTTGTCAGAAGCTGAATCCCTTCTTGTCTAAATCAGGGAAGTTAACCCCTCCATATTCATTCGAGAAAGTTTCTAGTGACCTCTGAGCTAGCTGGCAAACCTGAATTAAGTCTAACATAGTCAGTAGAGATCTAGATGACCTACGTCTACACTGCTGTTTATGTTATTCCAATGTGCAGAGCCTATTGGGAAAATAGGAACTACACTACAGTCCCAGTTCGTGGATGACTGCCTTGAACGTCCCATTCTTCTCAACAGCCAGAGACTTTTCCCTCGGGAAGAACACTCCCCAATCATTGAAAAAGAATGCCTCGCCATCAAGTGGGCCATTGAGAAATCAAGATACTATCTGGAGGGTCGACGTTTTACCCTCTACACAGACCATGCCCCCCTTGTGTGGATGTGTAGAAACAAGGGTAACAATCCCAGTGTCATGAGATAGTTCCGTTCCCTCCAGCCTTTTGCTTTTGACATCCTCCACCAAAAGGGTTCCCTGAACACCAATGCTGACTTTCTATCTAGATGTCCTCTCATCCCCAAATGGGAAGACTCTGGGGGGGAGGATGTGTCAGGTGCCAAGCCCCCAAGCTCGAGACTCGAGGCAATTCCACTGAGCACTCTCTTTTTTCCCCCCACAGCCACAAGGTTCTGTGCACAGTAAAGAGCTGGTTCATACCTTCAGCTGGCCCTTTAATGAAACGCCGGAGGATTCGAGACACACCCCTTGGAGGCGGGACAAACTGGAGGACGAGAGTGATATCTGCCTGGAGGATGCGGAAGGGAGTGTCCAATACCGGAAGGGAGAAGGCGCCTCCAGTCAAGCCCGTGAAGACGCCAGAGAACCCGTGGCTGATCGAAGGAGCGGAGCGGAGGACACTTGCCTACCGAAGAAGGCCAACGATTGTGAGGAGGAGGATGTAGCACCCCGCCACATCCCAGGAGGGTTGTGGCTTCAGCAGGTGCTTAGCCACTTGTGGGGACCTGGGTATGGGGTGGGTGCGTCGCCATCAGCAGTAGCTGGAAACAATCGCTCGATGTCGCGTCTGTGAGTTCTCTAGACCGGCTGGGCGTATACCCCACTACTTACCCTACCTTCTTCCCCCCTGATGACGGATTGCCCCATTCCTCACACCTTTCCCCAATTGGTTGTAGACCCCGAGTATTGCACTATTGATAGTCTTGTTTTCTTTGTTTTGAGCTTCCCGAAGACAATATACGCCAGGAGCGGACAGAGGGAAGGCAACAACCGAAGAGTACCTTCCAGTAATCCGGGATCTGCCCTCACTTCCTTTGTTTGTTTCAATAAATAAAGGCTTAGTTTGAAGCATCCTATCACAGGCTCTTTTGGGTCTCATTGGCAAACGCCGACAGTCCCCAATGACACCTTGGAGGTGACGAAGGGCTGGTGTTGATGCTCCGTCACCTCTGCCATCAGGATCTCTTTCTCCTCTGAAGATATCTGTGTATTCACTTCCTCTTTCCCTGCTCCTTGCTGTTGGATAGGGTTGGGAGCATGTTGTCCTGTACTGAACGTAGTCCTGGCTGCTCCATTCTGCATTTAGGTAATTTTAAAAAAATGTTTTGACTAGCTGTATATTTGTAAGCTCTTTTTGTTGATAGGTGCTAATAAGTGATGATTGATTGGGTCAATTATTGTGATTAATAGGTCTAGGACCACTGTTTATGTATATATCGTAGTATACCCATGTCCATACCTTGTGGGATACCCCATTTTCTTTAATGAATAAGTGATGTTGGGCTGAGTAGCATGACGTTTTTTACCGCTATTTGGCCCACCGTTAATTTTTTCAAGCTAACATGAATATTTTTATAGCCTTGACATAGTGTCAGGATTTGGCAACTGGCAGCAGTAAAAAAAAAAATGCTGCTAAACTGCCTGAAAACTGCTTAGCTGCTAATCTTGTAAATATACACCGTTGTGTCAAAAATGTTGTCATGTTAAAAATATTGTGGCAGACAGCATAGACAGTAAGAATATCGTTTTATAGGTATAAAATATATTTTCTTTAATACTGTTATATATCATATTGTTTAACTAATACAGTTAATATATATTAGTTATAATATGTTTAGGTATTAATTATTATCAATATAATTATTTTTTTGTATAGTGTGAAACTTTTAAAGTGTAATTAACATTGTTTTATATTGTATTAGTAATTTATAATTTAGGAGTTGGTTGTTGATTTGTAGGGGACTAGGGTGGGAGATTATTTGATTTATGAAATATTATTTTTAAATTCTTTATTAAAATTAAATAAATATGTAATTGGTAATTAAGTATGTACATTTTTGAATTGATTAATTGCTATTTTAATAATTTAGGTGTATTTTGTTATTTTAATGTGTAATTTAAAGTTTCTACAATATTAATTTATAATTCATGAAAGGTTAAATGGGTTTGTAAGATATTAGGTTGGGGACTGATGGGCAGAGCATATTATTTATTGCTTTTATTTTAAATGAGGTTTCAGGTCAATTAAAAGATCACTTGATAATAAAATCTGTAATGTGATCACTTATATTAAATATGTGTTTATTTTAAATAATTGGCAATTCATAGATTAGTGATTTAGTATTTTTTTAAATAATTTTTATAAATATTTGTTTCATTTTGTTTTCTTTAATTGTTTATTAATATCATTAACATTTTATTTATAATTTAATGTATTTTTTGTTCGTGGCTTTTCTGGTTTGTAGGGTGGAAGTGTATTTATGTAAAATTAATTTAAATGTATTTACTTTCTTTTATGTTTGATACATTTATTTTTTTGATTACATTTAATTGTATTTATTAACAATGCAGATATATTTTATTGTAAATAGGTTTCACTATTTTTGAGTTTATTAAGTATATAAAAGATTTTTTTTTTAATGTTTAAGAGTTGGAATGGCATAGTTAACCCTTCCAAAGTTTAACATGTTCCTTGCTTATGCTTACGTTAGTACATATAGCCAGGGTTGGACTGACACATAGGGCAATCAGAAAGTGCCCTATGGGCTCGCCTGATAGGTCTGTGTATAGGACGGTTTTATAGTTTGGTAGGCCGATTTTGGTTTAGACAGATTTTACTGTTGATAATACCACAACCATTGTGTGCCGCAACTTCAAATGCATGCACTCTACCATACTTTACAAAACACCAATAGAGCGTGTCTTTACTAATTCAAAGCTGCTCCAATTTGCAAACACTTTTGTAGCTTTCTAATTCACAAATAGGGGTACTTTTATAATGAGGCCTGAGTCTATTTTTTGGCCCAATCTGACCCTGGCAAATTGCTCCGAACCGGTCCAACTCTTTCCTTGCTTTTGCTTACTTTGGAGTGGGAATAATAAATCGAACTCCTCGAAAGATTAACAATTTTCCTACTTTCAATGAATCAGAGTTATAATAGGCAGTCTGACTCCTGCAAAGTCCAACACTTTTGCCAATAATATTTTGGATTGTTGTTAGTATAGTCTTTATTGTTTATAGTAATAATCCAAAAAGAATTTTCATTTTTTATTTTAATTCTATGTTTTGGAATAGTTCTATTTTTTAATAAAGTGTGATAAATGTTTTTGTTAATATGTTTGTTAATTTTAATTTCTACGGTCTTGTTAATATTTTTTATGTGATTTTTACAAACATGTTAGATTATGTAGATATTTTGTTTACATTGATGATCAATAATATTTTTATATTATTGTTTACGTTTCATACATGCTTTCTTAAATAAATGGCCAACATTTTAACTTTTGCATATTTTTTTTTTACTTACCCCAAATACCTCAGACTCCTGCCGCCAACAGATGTAGCCGACACCACACCACCCACAAGGAATGTCTAGGATATCCCCATCTGAATCACTTTGTGCCTTATAGTATAGCAAGTTTTGTTAGGTACTCCTAGGGATGGGGCATGGGGGAGATTGTTCTTTTGTTGTTTACATAATGTTATTCCCGGAGCACTGCACCGCCTCTCAGTGGTATGCTCCCACTGTTATGGCATATAAACGTGCCTATAAAGAGATTTGAACCAAAAAATAGCTCTTATCAACCCAAACTCAAGCAGCAAGAATCAGCGCTTTATCCCCTCTCCTTTCAAACCCAAGACCCATTCCAGGAGCTGTGCTAATGTCCTTTCAAGGAGCATTTTAAAGTTCGCTGGTTGGTCCACAAAATACCTTTTAGGTTTTCTCATTAAAAATGAAGGGTTGCCACCCACCTTGATATCTGTGATCTAATTCCCAACTTCTTCTAAATATCAATACCTTTTGTAATTTCTCCTAGGGGTTCAAAGCTTTTTTTAGTATTTGCCCCAAAACTCTAAACGCTTTACCCTTGAACCTCACGAGTATCGCCTCACACTCCCTCCTCAGGAACAAGTTGAAGTGTCTGCGCTTCAGGATAGACTTCACTAGCTAACTAAACCCCTGACTCCAAGAGACCAACTAATTATCATGTAAAGTAACATAATGCGATGTCAAATCGCATAACATTACGTCACACAACATAACATCACATCACGTCATTTAACATGAAATAATGTCACATCATGTAACATAAAATAACATCACCTCAGAGAACATAATGTCACATAACGTCATATAACAAAATGTCACCTAGCTTAACATAGCGTAACATCAACTAACATAACAATACATAACATATTGTTACATAGTATATCATAAAAATACATTATGTCACATAGTGTAACATATTATCACATCACATAACATAACGTCACATAACAATACATCACATGATATACCATAACATAACAGCACATAATATAAAATAACATAACGGCATATAACATGATATCACATAAAGTCATATAACATAATATAGCATGACATACCATAACGTAAAATTCCATAATGTAACATAATGTCACATAACATAACATCATATAACGTCACATAACATCAAATGTTGTCACATGTCACACAATGTTACATCGTATCAAATTACATTATGTAACATAATACCACATAACACAACGTCACATAACCTGACTTTCTGATAATGTCTCTTGATATCACATCACATCACATATCATAACATTAAATCACATAACATAGGATACTGTCACATAAGATAACAAAAACAACAGGTGATGGACCGAATGTGGATCAATGTCACACACTCAACCCAGTCCAAAGATCTGGGCCCAAATCCATCGTTTTTTTGCACTCCACACCACCCTGGGTTAGACAATAGCGATATGCAAATCAGCTCTGACCCTGTGCCCCATGGGAACAGTCCAGTCCGAACTACAAAAGCCATGTCCTTCCCAGAACGGAATCAAGCATCCGAGGACCGGACCGGTTTCGAGGTAACACCTCTCATCAGCCCGGCTAGCTTGACTCCAGTGGTGTGGAGTGCCTGGGACCCACGTCTGGGCATCCCCAGCGCACTTAGGGCGGAATATGCAAACACAACAGGTGATGGACCGAATGTGGATCAATGTCACACACTCACCCCAGTCCAAAGATCTGGGCCCAAATCCATCGTTTTTTTGCACTCCACACCACCCTGGGTTAGACAATGGCGATATGCAAATCAGCTCTGACCCTGTGCCCCATGGGAACAGTCCAGTCCGAACTACAAAAGCCATGTCCTTCCCAGAACGGAATCAAGCATCCGAGGACCGGACCGGTTTCGAGGTAACACCTCTCATCAGCCCGGCTAGCTTGACTCCAGTGGTGTGGAGTGCCTGGGACCCACGTCTGGGCATCCCCAGCGCACTTAGGGCGGAATATGCAAACACAACAGGTGATGGACCGAATGTGGATCAATGTCACACACTCAACCCAGTCCAAAGATCTGGGCCCAAATCCATCGTTTTTTTGCACTCCACACCACCCTGGGTTAGACAATGGCGATATGCAAATCAGCTCTGACCCTGTGCCCCATGGGAACAGTCCAGTCCGAACTACAAAAGCCATGTCCTTCCCAGAACGGAATCAAGCATCCGAGGACCGGACCGGTTTCGAGGTAACACCTCTCATCAGCCCGGCTAGCTTGACTCCAGTTGTCACATAAGATAACGTCACATAATGTCACATGATGTGACAATACAACACATAACATAACATCACATAACATACCATAATGTCACATCACGTCACATAACATACATACCATAATGCAACGCAACATAAAACAACACACTGCAACGAACCATAAAATATCATAAAATAACATAACATTGTATAACATAACCTGGCATAACATAAAGTAATGCAACCTGCATAACATAATAACTTTACATGATATAACATAACATACATAATATAATAACAAAAAATTACATATTATAACATGAAATATCATATCATAACATAAGATTCATAACATAGTAACATAACATACCATCATTAACTTGACATATAACAACAAATATAACATAGTAACATAACATATCATTACATAATATGACATATAAAAAGAAACATAACATAGTAACATGACATTACATGACGTAAAATGACATGACATAACATAACATACATAATATAAAAATATGAAAGTACATAACATGACATGACATATAACATAACATAGTAACATAACATGACATAACATTAAATAACATCACATATGACAACAAACATAACATAGTAACAATACATTACATAATAAAACATGACATAAAATACATAATTTAATAACATACAATTACAAAACAAAACATGACATAACATAGATGACATATAACATAACATACATAACATTACATGACATAACATAACATATCATAAAATTACATACATTATATAGTAATATGACATGACATAATGTCAAATAACATGACATATAACATTACACACTTTGCATAGTAACATAACTTTACATAACATAACATGACTTAACATAACATGACAAACAACATAACATACATAACATAGTAACATAACATTACATAATGTAACATGACATAATGTAGCATAACATACATAATATAACATAAAATTACATAACATTACATGACATAACATATCATAAAATGACATACAAACTTTATTAACATAAAATGACATATACCATAACATACATATCATAGCAACATTACATAAAATAACATTACATAACAACACACAACATATACCATAACATACATAACATAGTAAAATAATATTATATTACATAACATGGCATAACAACATAATATGACATAACATGACATAACATAACAACACACAACATATACCATAACATGCATAACATATTAACATAACAAGACTTAACATAACAGAACATAACTTTACATAAGATAACAACACACAACATATATCATAACATACATAACATAATCAATCAATCAATCATTTGTAAAGCGCACTACATACCCGCGAGGGTCTCGAGGCGCTGATGGGCACTACTGATTGAACAGCCAGGTCTTGAGTATCCTCCTGAAGGTCAGTAGGTCTTGGGTCTGTCGTAGGCTCAGTGGGAGGGTGTACCATGTCTTGGCGGCGAGGTGGGGGAAGGATCTCCCTCCAGTGGTTGTTCTTCGGATGCGCAGGACGATGGCGAGTGAGAGGTCGGCAGAGCATAGCTGGCGGTTGGGGATGTAGAAGGAGAGCCGTCCGTTGAGGTAGGCTGGGCCGGTCTTGTGGAGTGCCCTGTGTGCGTGAGGGAGGAGCTTGAAGGATATCCTCTTGTTGACGGGGAGCGAGTGCAGATTTCTCAGGTGGAGGGTGATGTAGCCGTGGCGTGGTACGTCGAGGATCAGTCGCGCCGAGGTGTTTTGGATGCGTTGTAGTTGTTTGATGAGCTTGGTCGGGGCTCCCGTGTAGAGGGAGTTTCCGTAGTCGAGTCTGCTGCTGACGAGGGCCTGGGTGACTGTATTTCTTGTATCTGTCTGGATCCATCTGTAGATTTTGTGGAGCATGCGGAGGGTGTTGAAGCAGGAGGAGGAGACGGAGTTGACTTGCTTGGCCATTGAGAGCGCTGAGTCAAGAATGATTTCCAGGTTGCGTGCGTGGTCAGTGGGTGTCAGGGCTGCCCCCAGTGCCGTCGGCCACCAGGAATCATCCCAGACTGAAGGGTTCGAGTTGAGGATGAGGACCTCCGTCTTGTCCGAGTTCAGCTTCAGACGGCTGGTCTTCATCCAGTCCGTGACAGCCTTCATTCCTTCGTGGAGGTTGGCTTTGGTGGTGATGGGGTCCTTGGTGAGGGAGACGATCAGCTGAGTGTCGTTGATGTAGAAGATTATGTTGGGTCATGCTGTCGGGCTACGTGTGCGAGCGGGGCCATGTAAATGTTGAACAGCATCTGGCTGAGGGAGGATCCCTGGGGTATGCCGCAGATGATCTCTGAGGCTTTGGAACGGAACGGGGGAGGCGGATGCTCTGGGTTCTGCCAGAGAGGAAGGGGGTGGTCCAGTCCAGATCCTTGTCTCAGGTCCCTGCGGCGTGGAGGCGTGCGCATAGTGTGCGGTGGCAGATCGTGTCGAAGGCAGCAGAGAGGCCTAGGAGGGTGAGTGCTGCGGTCTGGCCGCTGTCCAGCAGGGTCCTGATGTCATCAGTGGCGGCGATGAGGGCAGTCTTGGTGCTGTGGTTGCAGTTGAACCCTGACTGGGAAGGATCAAGGATTCTGTTTTCTTCGAGGTATCGGGTTAGCTGTTTGTTGACAGTTTTCATGATTACCCTGGCCGGGATGGGGAGCAGAGAGATGGACCGGACGTTATTGAGGTCTCTTGGGTCTGCCTTAGGTTTTTTAAGTAGGGCGTTGATCGCGGCGTGTTTCCAGATCTCTGGGAAGGTCACGGTCTCGAGGGAGAGATTGATGACGTTGCGCAGGTGGGGTGCGATGGAGCTGCTTGCTCTGTTGAAGACGTGGTGCGGACTGACAGAGAGTCGGAGTGGATTGTGCTCATGGTCTTGATGATGTCATCGATGCTCACGCTGACCCAGGCTAGCAGGGGGTTGTGTTCAAGGGTCTGTTATGTTGCTGTTTGTTGGGGCTGTCTGGGTGTTGAAGATGCTGTGGATGTCTGCTTTCTTGCGGTGGAAGAAGGTGGTGAGGGAGTTGCACAGGGCTTCCGACGGCAGTATGTCGTTGGTGTTGGACCTGGGGTTCGAAAGTTCCTTCACAATGTTGAAAAGCTCGTTGCTATTGTGTGCGTTGTTGTCGAGGCGGTCTTTGAAGAAGGTCCTCTTGGCCGCCCTGATGAGGTGGTGGTTGTTGCGGATGGAGTCCTTGTCTGCTGCGTGGCTGTCCGGAGTTTGTTCACTTTGCCATTTCTTCTCTAGTTTCCGGCAGGCTTGCTTGAAGGCTAGGAGTTCTGGGGTGAACCAGCCGGCCCTATTGCTGGTGTCTCTGTGGGGGGAGTTTCTTCAGTGGAGCGAGGGTGTTGGCGCAGTCCTCGATCCAGCGTCTGAGGCTGTGAGCAGCGTCGTCGGAGTTGGAGGGTTCGGTGGGTGGGCTGAGAGCGAGGTTTGCGAGTAGTTGGTCTTCAGTGATTTTGCTCCAGGAGCGGTGGGGATCTGTTGGGTGCGGTGGTATGTGGTGGGTTTCTAGAAGGCGAAATGGATAAAGCGGCGGTCGGTCCAGAGGAGTTCGGTGGTGTGGCTGACGGAGACATGCGGGCTTGAGGAGAAGACGGGGTCGAGCGTATGGCCGGCAGAGTGGGTGGGCGTTGTGACGAGTTGCTTCAGTCCGAGGTTGGCGAGGTTATCAATCAGTGGTGTGGACTTGTTGTCGTTGTTGTTCTCAAGGTGAAAGCTCAGGTCTCCGAGGATGATGTAGTCAGTGGAGGCATGCTGATCAAGTCGGCGATGGAGTCGCTGAACTGGGGTGGGGTCCGGGGAGTCGGTAGACGAGGATGCCTCTGAGGGTGGAGTTAGGGTCTGTGTGGATCTGAAAATGCATGTGTTTTGCGGTGCTGAGCGGGTCGTCGTGGCTAGTCGAGACCCTGATGCTGTTCTTGTGGACGATGGCGATTCCTCCTCCGACTCCGTTGGTGCGGTCTCTGCGGGTGATCTTGTAGCCGTCTCGGATGGCTATGGCGATGTCGGGTGCGGAGGAGTTGTTAAACCAGGTCTCTGTCAGAAAGGCGACGTCCGATGATGTTGTGTCGAGCAGGTCCCAGAGCTCGACGGCATGCTTGCGTGCGGAGCGGGTGTTCAATAGTATGCAACGGAGGTGGTTGGGGGCTTTCTTGGCGGGTGGTTTGTCGGCTCTGAGGATGATGTACCTGCAGTTCAGCAGATGTAGGGGCCGTGTGTGCGTTTCGGGGTGGCCTTGAAGCAGGTGTGGCTCCGTCCAAATTTGAGGGTGTCCAGTGTGCTGGCGTCGTAGTGGCGGCGGTCGTAGTGGTGAGTGCGGGGGCCAGGGGTTCTGGTGCTGGGGGGCGGTCCAGGCACTGACGGGCGCAGCCATTTTGGCACGCCAGCGGCGCAGCGGCCGGCATATATGGGTAGGTGGGAGGGAGGAGCAGCTGGGTGGTGGGAGGCGGGGGCAGAGAATGGGCAGTCAGAGGGGCAGGCCGCAGGGGACGCAGCGGCGAGGGGGCGGTGAGGGACAATAAAGGTAACAGAAGGAAAAAGGGGCACAAAATTGAGGGGAAAAACAAGTGGCACCAAAGGCAAAAGGGCACAAAAATGAGTCGAACAGAAGGCAAAAGGGGCATAGAAACGAGGGAAAAACGAGTGGCACAGAGGGCAGAAGGGCACAAAAATGAGTGGAACAGAGGGCAGAAGAGCAAAAAAAACGAGTGGAACAGAAGACAAAAGGGGCACCAAAACGAGGGAAAAACGAGTGGCACAGAGGGCAGGAGGGCACAAAAAAACGAGTGGAACATAGGGCAGAAGGGCACGAATACAAGTGGAACAGAAGGCAAAAGGGGCCCAAAACGAGGGAAAAACGAGTGGCACAGAGGGCAAAAAGGACACAGAAATACCGGAAAAACAAGTGACACAGAGGCAAAATACGAACTACAGAAATGCAGGGGCAGCTAAGAACAAAAGGCAGAACGGGCAGTGAGGCACAGGGGCAGTGAGGGGAACAGAAGGGAAAACCAGGCAGAGACACGGAGGCAGCGAGGGGTACAGAAAGAAAGAATGGGCAGAGAGAGCACGGGGACAGCGAGGGGAACAGAGGGAAGAAAAAGGGGCACGGACCACGTACAGGCAGCCGGGGAAGACAGACGACAGCAGTCACAGACACAACAATGAAAATACAGGCAATACAATAAAAGCAATAAAGCGGAGGATGAACAAACCTGCCTACTGCCTACCACTGCCCACCAGGGGTGAGGCGCAGATTGTAGCCTGCGGGTGGTGGAGGACCTTAAACCTCCTTAGCAGCGGCAGCTGGGGTAGGAAGACACAAGGGGTGCTGTGCGGAGGGGGAGCGACCTACCTGGTGGGGTAAAGGGTCGCTCCATAACATAACAACATTAATTAACATAATATGGCGTAACATAACATAATATGACATAACATAACATTACATAACATAACATTAGGCAATGCAATATACTTAATACAATAACATAACATACCAAATGGCTGCTGCACCCCATTTGATGCATGGTGCTATGATAATCTCTTTGGCATGCTCTGCAAATATTTGAAATCACAGGAATAAATATTAATGTAGGCCTTAGTCTTCGCCTGGATCACATTATGCTCACTATTTTAGAGCCCTTGAAGGGACCAATGTTACTGCGAGGTGACTCAAAGGAGCAAGAAGTGAGTCTCTTACAATGTGCCACTGTCTGTATTACACTTCTGCAAAGTCTGAAAAAGGTTTGGAAGACAACTAAGGGAGCTTGGCTGCTGTCAGGTGGCAACTGGTGCCGCATAAGCGAGTTTCTGCAGCAAATCAAATTCTTGTTATTACTTTAAACCTATTGAGAATGTCTTGGTGTCCATTGGTTTGCCACCACAGCCTTGCTAGCACTCTGATCATGGTTTGGATTATAAACAGCAAAATGGGTCTCTCTCTCTTTCTATCTCTCTTTCACTCAAGATCACACTCTTTCTCTCTCTCTCCCCCCTCTCTCTCACTCTCTTACTCTTTCCCTCTCACTCTCCCACTTTCTCTCTATCACTCTCTTCTTCTCTCTGTCACTCTCTCGTACTCTTTCTAAATCTCCCATACACTCTCTCACTCTCTATCGCTCTCTCTTTCTCACTCTCTCTTACTGTTTCTCACTCTCTCTCATACACTCTAACACTCTCTCTTTCTCTCTCTCTCACTCTCTCTTTCTCTCTTTCTCTCTCTCTCTCTCTCTCACTCTCTCACTCTTTCACACACTCTCACTCCCTCTGCCCTAGTCAGAGTTTTGGCTAAACCACATATTCTGAAAATATTTTATTGGTCTTTTCCATTCAGATAAGTGCTTATAGCTCACACCTTCAGTGAAAAATCAGTGCAGATCAGTGAGAAATGCAGAATTTAACTTGATGAAACCTCTGTTGGTTAATGTGATCACTACACATCAGTGGGCCACAGAATGAAATCCTGGTTGGCTCAGTGAGGAGGAATAGTGACTTCTGTATTTTTAGTGCTGCAAGGCCTCAGCCTGTGACAGAAAGCACTGCGAATGCAACCTGGGCTTCATCCTGGACTCCTCCCTCTCCATGACCAGACAAGTCAACGCCGTCTCCTCGTCGTGCTTCAACATCCTGCGCATGCTACGGAAGATCTTCTGGTGGATCCCCACGGAGACCAGGAAGACCGTCACCCAGGCCCTCGTCACCAGCCGACTGGACTACGGCAACGCCCTCTACGCCGGAACCACCGCCAAGCTCCAGAAGAGACTCCAGCGGATCCAGAACGCCTCAGCCAGACTCATCCTCGACATCCCACGAAACAGCCACATCTCCGGACACCTGAGAGACCTGCATTGGCTCCCCGTCAACAAAAGAATCACCTTCCGTCTCCTCACCCACGCACACAAAGCCCTACACGATCAAGGCCCGAGCTACCTCAACAACCGAATCAACTTCTACGCTCCCAAACGCCACCTCCGATCAGCCAGCCACGCCCTCGCCGCCATCCCACGCATCCGAAGAGCGACAACAGGAGGAAGGTCCTTCTCCTACCTGGCCGCCAAGACCTGGAACTCCCTCCCGGCCGACCTGCGCCTGACCCAAGACCACCTCTCCTTCAGGAAGAAGCTCAAGACCTGGCTGTTCAAGCAGTAACGGCACCCCCCCCCCCCCCAAGCGCCTTGAGACCCTACGGGTAAGTAGTGCGCTCTATAAATGTCTTTGATTGATAAAATGTCTTTGATTGAATGTGTCATTATTTTAAACTTACATTACACACAGTACAAGGCGGACACAAAATGTGCAAACAATGTTTTGGTTCAAGGTAAAAAAAAGAAAGTGTTTTCAAAATATAAATGTTAGTAATATGCAATCAGACTGCAGCTAGTGCATGCATTTCCTTTATAACAGTCCATTAAAAGCACTCACTCCATAACTCATCTCCAAACACCACCACCACCTCTCAAAAACATTAATCTTTATCATCAGGATGCTTCTAGTGGCTCCATCAATTGAAGTCAATACCAGCCTCCAAGGAGCCTTTACATTTGCTGATGCAGGAATTACATATGCACAGTTTTTTTCAGACAGCAGACACCCTGTGGGGAAGACAGTTTTTTTTTAGCTATCTGTCCCTCCCCCGACATCACAGCACAGGAGAATGACTCCCTCACCCTTCAGCTGAGGCATCTCGATTGAAACCTCTTGGGTCCATGGCCCACAGGTCCTTCCCACTTCCACATTTCCTGGTACCTCATGGTTAGAAGTAGGGTTTGTATCTAGAAAGTTACCAGCTGTGATGGGCATTTGTGGGTGCACCATGTACCAAAAGGTTACAATTCATAGGCCTCAATTCACCTATATGCCCGTGGGAGCGGAAGTGACATCACACACCCTTTGACTCTCAGTAACTATGGGCAATAGTTTACTAAAATGATAGGGATAATGGAAGTGACGTCTTTGCCTTTAGACCTTCAACATCATCACAGGAAATGGTGACATTATATAACCTTGAGCCCATAACTACATCACAGAAAGGGGTGTCAAGTGACCAATCGGGTGTGAGAGCCTACTTCTGTCTGCAAGCAGGATCGTTCCACATGGTTTGCCCATGAAACTAGGAGTCTGCAGTCTAAACTCGAGCTCTAAGTATACTTCATGTGGGTTGACAGTGGTAAATGGTGGTATGGGTAATTTTAGGGTTATGGTGAGGGTAGTACTAATGGGTGGTAAGGGTATTTTCGGACTTAGTGGTAGTGGGGTAATATTAGAGTTTAGAGGATGGCAGTGGTATGGGTAATTTTAGAGTTTAGGGGTGGATAGTGATAATGGGTGGTGAGACTAACTCTATAGATTAGGGGTTGAAAGTGGTAAAGAGTGGCATGTGTAATTTTAGTGTTATGGAAAGGTCGGGGTAAATGCAGTTGCGGCCGGTATAACACACGGGTGGGAGGGTGGAGGTCGCACAGGGAGGGGGTCGCGCTGGGAGGGGGTCACGCAGGAGAGGGGGTAATTTGAAATAAAAAATAAATAAAAACTTACCTTCGGCGGTCCGGTCCAGGGTTGCGTCATCTTCGCAGGAAGCAGTTGGAGGCAGCCTCTCTCCCCTCCCGATAGCCAATCACAGCGCTGCAATGGCAGCATTGTGATTAGCTGGGACGCCGACCGCATAGGCGTCTATGGTGAGGCTGTATTCTCCATGTAGGCTGCATGCAGCCTACATTGAGAAAAGGGAGAGTGTGCATGACTGGTTTGGTCGGCCCTGGGACCGACCAAATAGTCAGCGGCCACAACATTGGGCTAGCCACTCCTCCCCTGCCCTCGAGCAGTACCGCCCATCCACCCGCCCCCACCCAAGCCCTTCTTCTGCTTTCTCACTGTGCGAGAAGCAGAAACATAAAATGGTATTTAGACCATTTTATATTTCTGCTTCTCGCACTGGGAGAAAGCAGTGGGGCGACGCTCCTGCGCCCACATGGAGGAGCCGCCCCTGGGTAAAGGGTGGTAAGGGTAATTTTAGGGTTTTTAGCTAATAGGGTCACATTAGTGTTTAGAGGGTGAGTAGTGGTAAGGGGTGTTAATGGTAATTTTAGAGTTTAGGGGTGGGTAGTGGTAAAGGAAGGTTTGGTTTGCATTTAAATAGGGGGCGGGAGGGGCACACCCCATTAATGAAAAAATAATAATAATGTTAGATTAACATACAGGGGTTTTACTTATCTTTATTTTACTTACCTTGTGTGGTAAAGAGTGTTTGTGTTAAAGGCATGCGTAGTAAAGGCTGCATGGTGAAGGCTGTGCGTGGTAAGGAATGCGTGGTAAAGGCATGCGCGGTAAGTTCTGCGCGGCAAAGGCTGTGTAAGGTAAGCGCATGCGTAACAAAGTCATACAACTCTTCATATGAAGCATTCAAAGTAATCTCTGTCAGGGTTCCCTTCGTTGTGGAGTTTGGCCTTGTGAGGCCACTAGACAGCATTGCCATTTGCCAAAGCTTGTTGGCGAAATATCCAGTCCCATGGACTCTGGGTTAAGAAATTGATTTACTACCTTTATTACTGCTCGATCTCTTGTTGTTGTGCGTTAAGAGCCGTTTTTAGGTCTCGCCTTTTCTATTGGAAAATGGCGAGAATTCAAGTGCTCAAAATACTCGTCAAACCAAGGGTTTTCTGGTGCGTTTTTTTTTTAGTTCACGTGAATCACGTGACCAAACAAGCACGCGCATCAGCCTCCCTCCCTCCCTCCCTCCTAATTGCATTTTTTCACGGCCGCCACCACATCAAAGGGCTTCTCCCAGCGTGTGCTCTGCGGCTTCTCCTCCCCTATTCATGGCTGGCCAGCCGTACTTTCAGTTTCCCTGGCCGCTCTTGTTTTCCAAGCTGAGGTTTTTCATTCTGGTGCCTGTTCGTGCTCGTGTCACGTACTATTTTGTTCGTGCAGGAGTGTGTTCATGCTGGCGCTTCTCACGTTAGGCTTTACTTATGCTGGGTCTTTTCAAGCTGAAGTTTGATCAGGTTTGGTATGGCCGTGTTGTGATTACTTCATGGCTCATGGTATGTGTGATCACGGTGTGACACTTACCAGACACTGCTGTTCAGGTCTGAAATGTTTCTGCACGGCTCCCTAAAGCGGTAAAGGGCGCTCTTGTTTTCCAAGCTGGGGTTTTTCATTCTGTTGCCTGTTCGTGCTCGTGTCACGTACGATTTTGTTCGTGCAGGAGTGTGTTCATGCCGGCGCTTCTCACGTTAGGCTTTACTTATGCTGGGTCTTTTCAAGCTGAAGTTTGATCAGGTTTGGTATGGCCGTGTTGTGATTACTTCATGGCTCATGGTATGTGTGATCACGGTGTGACACTTACCAGACACTGCTGTTCAGGTCTGAAATGTTTCTGCACGGCTCCCTAAAGCGGTAAAGGGCCGCTCTTGTTTTCCAAGCTGGGGTTTTTCATTCTGGTGCCTGTTCGTGCTCGTGTCACGTACGATTTTGTTCGTGCAGGAGTGTGTTCATGCCGGCGCTTCTCACGTTAGGCTTTACTTATGCTGGGTCTTTTCAAGCTGAAGTTTGATCAGGTTTGGTATGGCCGTGTTGTGATTACTTCATGGCTCATGGTATGTGTGATCACGGTGTGACACTTACCAGACACTGCTGTTCAGGTCTGAAATTTTCTGCACGGCTCCCTAAAGCGGTAAAGGGCCGCTCTTGTTTTCCAAGCTGGGGTTTTTCATTCTGGTGCCTGTTCGTGCTCGTGTCACGTACGATTTTGTTCGTGCAGGAGTGTGTTCATGCCGGCGCTTCTCATGTTAGTCTTTACTTATGCTGGGTCTTTTCAAGCTGAAGTTTGATCAGGTTTGGTATGGCCGTGTTGTGATTACTTCATGGCTCATGGTATGTGTGATCACGGTGTGACACTTACCAGACACTGCTGTTCAGGTCTGAAATGTTTCTGCACGGCTCTCTAAAGCTGTAAATCACCCAGTGGTTCCATTCCTTCCAGTGCATCACGAGAACCGATCTGCTCCATTGATGAGGACACCCTTTAAAATAGTATCAATCACCTTCCGTTTATGATGAAACAAGAACATATTTATAACACGCATTAAGAAATCTCAAGCTACCTAACAGATTTCAGCAAAGAAAAACAATGACGTAAAAGCTGTTGAATCCACAACGTCTATAAAAAATGTATGTGTGTGTGTGTGCGCGTGCGTGTGTGTGTGTGTGGGGGGGTGTATATATTTAGCAGTCGTATTACAGCAAAGATAAACAATGACGTAAAAGCTGTTGAATCCACAACGTCTATAAACAATGTATGTGTGTGTGTGTGCGCGTGCGTGTGTGTGTGTGGGGGGGGTGTATATATTTAGCAGTCGTATTAGAGTAGTCGAATGGTCAAAAATAGCATAAAAACATACACCGCCTTCAGCCCTCCTGGGGGAAACATGTACATTATTCTATCACCATGCGCTACTCGCTGTCCGGTCATCTTCTTTTTAATTATGGTTAGTATCTCAGCATACAACACCACATCACTGCTTGAAGATACATTCAGCCCGAACCCTTACATGCTATATTTCACTTGTCATCTCCGTGGAAGCGTATTTTACAAACTACAAGTGTGTCCTCTCTTAGAAATACAGACAGGTAATTCTCAAGCTCTTACATAAAAATATTCAGTCGGTGGTCTTGCCTGCTAGGCGTGTAATATATGCGCGTGGTATAATCTACCTTGCTTTTACCAGAATGTATTCTGATAATCCGAATTCGAAGGGAGCAAACCAATGTGCAGTGTCACCCGTGCAGACGTGTGTGTGTGTGGTGTACAGACTACCAGAGAGGAAGGTGGCCCGCTATAATCCAACAGGCGTTATTGCCCGAGTGTATTTTTGCCCTTGGCGCATCTCCCAGGACCCGGATTATTGCAGGTAAAGTATCAAGAGCCCACACACCGTGCCCCCAATCAAGTAAAAAAAAAATCCAGTTGCTTTTTCAGCAACCAGTCTCCAAAGAGGAAAAGAGATGAATAACGTGGAAGGATAAACTTACCAGGCGCCTGCGAAGGGGGGGCCTCCATCATGTTGCAGACGGGGATTTGACTGGACACGGAGCGCGCGCTAATAGGATAATGTGGCTGTGATGTGAGCGAGTACAGCCTGCTCCTCGTCCTGACCTACCGTAGTTTACGAATGGTGCTGGCGGCTAATTCCATCTCAGCTTGCAGCGCTTTGCTATAGGTGTCACATTTGCGAAAGTTATAACTATTGGCATTGTAAATGGCAAAGCTATTAATTAAGCTATTTTCAAAACCAACACATAAATAAAAAAAATTGTCATTTACAAGACTAATGCGAGACCTATTGGCAACGCCAGTGCTTGTTTGCTTTTTCAGTGTATAATTTTAACAGCATCATGCTGTATTCTGAGTTCCTGTGCTGTGCCCAGCAAGGATTTCTGTTATGACAATGTGGGGTTGTGTGTTTGAATGCTCTGCTTCTTGCAGAGATGCACAGTCTGCCTCCTCCATTCAACTTAGTATTTAGCTGTAAAGAGTAGTGCAGGGACCTCTACATCTGGGCTGGGCAGGGAGTGGGCAGCAGCACGGCTTGGACCTAACAGGCCACAGGGCCTAAGATGAGTCAACTCCCAATCACACGCACACACAAGGCAATTGACAGCCTGGGAGAAAATGAATGTAGATGACAAAAGAGACAAAGGGATTTGCAATTGCATGTGATCAAAAGGAGAAGGAGATGGGGTGGAGGTGGAGATGGAGATGGAGGTGGAGGTAGAGATTGAGGTGGAAATGGAAATATGTAGGTGGTGTTGGAGATGGAGATGGAGATGGAGGTGGAGGTAGAGATGGAGGTGGAAATGGAGATGGAGGTGGAAATGGAAATATGTTGGTGGTGTTGGAGATGGAGGTGGAGATGGAGGTGGAGGTGGAGATGGAGGTGGAGGTGGAGATGGAGGTAGAGATGGAGATGGAGATGGACAACGAGAAAGAGAAGGAACTGGAGATAGAGATGGAGCTGGAAGTGAAGATGGAGATATGAAGGTGGGGTAGAGACAGAGAAGGAGGAGATGATGGAGATATGGAGGTGTAGATGGAGAAGGAGGTGGAGACGGGGGTGGAGATGGAGAAAGGGGTGGAGTTGGAGATGAAGATGGAGGTGGAGATGTAGGTGGAGATGCAGATGGAGATAGAGATGGAGAGAGGTGGCGTTGCAGATGGCTGTGGAGGTAGAGATGTGGATGGAGAAGGAGGTGGAGATGGAAAAAGAGAAAGAGGTGGAGATGGAGGTGAAGATAGAGATAGAGATGGAGAAGGAGACGGAGGTGGAGAAGGAGGCGGAGAAGGAGGTGGAGAAGGGGGTGGACAAGGGGGTGGAGAAGGAGAAAGAGGTGGAGGTGGACGTGAGATGGAGGTGGAGAAGGAGGTGGAGTTGGAGAAGGAGATGGAGGTGGAGAAGGGGTGAGATTGAGAAAGGGGTGGAGTTGGAGATGAAGATGGAGGTGGAGATGGAGATGGAGATGGAGATGGAGATAGAGATGGAGAGAGGTAGAGAAGAAGATGGAGATGGAGGTGGAGATGGGGATGGAGATAGAGATGGAGAGAGGTGGAGTTGCAGATGGCTGTGGCGGTAGAGATGGGGATGGAGATAGAGATGGAGAGAGGTGGAGTTGCAGATGGCTGTGGAGGTAGAGATGGGGATGAAGAAGGAGGTGGAGATGGAAATTAGAAAGAGGTGGATATGGAGGTGGAGATTGAGGTGGAGAAGGAGGTGGAGCAGGAAGCGGAGATGGAGAAAGAATAAGGGAAATAGAGGCAGAGGTGGAGAAGGAGGCGAAGGTGAAGGTGGAGGTGGAGAATGATGTGGAGAATGAGGTGGAGATGGAGAAAGGGGTGGAGGTGGAGATGAGATGGAGAGAGGTGGAGTTGCAGATGGAGGTGGAGATGAGGATGGACATGTGGAGGTGCCTTCCACAGGAGAAGTAACAAAGAGCCTAGCATGGGTAGTGAGGACAACCCAGAGGGGGCATAGGCACCCACGGTGGCCCCTAAAGGACTTGCAAGCTTTTAGTACTAGTCTTGCCCCCCTCTCAGTGCAACAACCTCCTATGGACCGCTGACCACCTCCTGAAATGCAGAGCAACATCTAGTCTTGGCACAATTTCCACAGTAGATAAGAGGGTACAGTGCTCATTATCATCATTTGACATCATCATTTGACCCTATCCCTTTAGAAGGTACTTTAGATGCTATTTGAGTTCTTTAGTCAGGATCCCCCTCGGGTTCATGTCCACGTAACCTCTTAGCTTTGGGGGCATAGGCAATCAACCCTCTAGTCAATAAAGTGCTTAATGACTGTATGTCTACAGTGGTAATGTCGCAAACCTGGAAACAGGCAAAAATTCTCCCTTTGCTGAAAAAACCCTCAGCGGACTTTCAGGTATTATCTAACTAAAGGCAAGTTTCTCTGCTCCCTGCTCTGTCTTAGCTGCTGGACAAATGTGTCAACCAGCAGCTTTCGTGTTACATGGAGGCTAACAATCTTTTGCACTCAAGCCAGTCAGGCTTCTTACCTAATTTTAGTACTGAAACAGCCCTGCTCGAGCTAACAGACTGTATCAGAGACCTCCTCAATGAGGAGGGGGGAGGCTAGGCTGATATTGTTAGATCTATCAGCAGCCTTTGGCGTGGTCTCTCACGTCAGGCTCTTAGCACGCTTCCAATCAGTTGTACTAGAGGGTGAGTCTTTCAAATCGCTTGACTCCTTTTTAAGTGACAGAGGACAGGATGTTTGGACCCCACCATTCTTCTCAGGGTCAACAGAGTTAACATTGGGGGTTCCACAAGGCTTGGCCCTGGGCCCCACTCTGTTTACTCTATCACATGCCACTGGCACATATGGCTGAAACCTGCAGGGTGATAATAATTTCCAGTGCGGATGACAGGCAGCTACTCTTCTTATTTAAAAAAGGAGAAGAGATTGCACCGGACCTTATTAAATCCTGCCGAGCTGCTATTATTCATTGGATGTATACAAAAAAGTGATGGATGGTATGCTTGAATTAAACTGAGCCACTGGTTATTACTCAGGAATCCATCCCATTCCATCGTTACTTTGCATGCCATGCCACCTCAGTATGAACCTAGCTATATGCAAATCAGTCTTGACCTTGCTCCAATCGGAACAGTCCAGCCAGAACTGGCAAGCCAGGTCCTCCCTGAACTGGAACACACACAACCCAGGACTGGTTTTGCTCTAGTTATGGGCTCATCGGCCAGGTACAGCTTGATTCCAGTGACATAACATGCACAGGACCCACGTCTGGATACGCCTGGCCCACTTAGGGTGACAACAATGAAAGTATAATAAAAAGTGATGGATGAAAAGCTTGAATTAATCTCAGCCACTGGCAATTACTCGAAACTGCATCACATTCCATTGTTATTTTGCGCACCACACCTCCTCAGTTTGGAGGTTATATGGAAATCAGTCTTGACCCTGCTCCATTAGGAACAGTCCAGCCCGTACTGCCACGTCAGGTCCTCCCTGAACCAGAACATAAGCAATTGAGGAATAGTCTTGCCCCGAAAGCGTTACGTGGATACAATTTCTCCCCAGCCTGGCAGACCTTTTGGCCAGAGGCAGAAGTAAGGGGCGGGGTTGCGTAGACTTAAACTCATGCCCATTGCATATAGGGGATTGACCGGTGGAAGACATGCGGCACGTTTCCAGGAATTGAGGTAATGATCTTCGGGTGGGTGTTTTTTTGTGTGGTCGAATTCCCGCTTTGTACTTGACTAGCATCCTGAATGTTCGCCAATATGGCTCGCAGACTATGCTTGCTCCTGGGATGCCCCGTTACGGGTCCGGTCGATAACACAATGTGTGGGACCGGGGTTTTTTATTGTGATGTCCCGTTCACTTTGCCCTGGAAGCACAACTATTGCTGAGTGGTGATGCTCCATTAAGTTTACCAACGGCCCCCTTTGCCCCCTCAAGCTGGTGGGTTAGCCTATGCACCTGTTCCTCACTTTCTGTCCCCGTGGGAGTGAGCAGAAGCTCTCTAACCCCCCCTCCTCTCTTGTGGGTGATTTTGTTTCCTTGCTCTCATATCCACATTTCTGTTTACTTTCTGGTTGACTTGCCTTTCACAGACCCATTCATAGTGCATACGCTCCTATACGCGCTCTTCCTTGTGTACTGATGTGCAGTCTGGTGTGAGGTGACCTGCTACCTGTCCCAGCCGAGCCGCGAGCGCACCATATATCACTACACGCAGACCACACCATACCTCACCTCATGCAGAGCGCACCATACAGCACCTCATACGCAGGCAGGTCACCAGTCAAATCGCTGCTCATCACCCCCAAAACTCACACACCGAGTTTCCACATACCTCGCCACAACAACCACAAATGTGGTGTGTCAGTTCTTGGACTGCCGGGGCAGCAGCGTAGCAATCCTCAGTGTGACTGTTGTATATTTATTGGGACAATCAATGCCTGCGCACATTTAATGTGCCGGCTTCAAAATCCCTCAGCTGAACTGACATATATGTAAATAACTGGCATGATCTGCGTGCAGTACAGTATTGTATTGTATTGTGGCATATTTGTATAGCGCGACCTGTCACCACCAAGGGCATCCTGGCGCTTTGACCCATAATCCAGCGAAAACAGTAGCTCAGCCTATCCTGGGAAAAAGATGAGTTTTCAGAGCCTTTCTAAAAGCTAAGAGATCTTCAAGGCTTCTCAAGGATATAGGCAGAGAGTTCCAGAGTTTGGCTGCCGCTACTCTGAACGAGCGGCCACCCATCCTCACTCTCTGGAATCGCGGGACTACCAGTAGCCTGGACGACGAGGAGCGTAGAGCTCTAGATGGACGATACCAGGCAAACATTCGCCGCAAAGGGATGGGGCCCAGGCCATGAATAGCCCTGAACACAATACACGCTGCTTTGTAGCGCACCCGCAGATGGACTGGCAGCCAATGAAGTTCTCGCAGTGCTGCCGTAGAAGAGCTATGGTAGGGGCGAGAAAGGGCGAGTTTGGCAGCAATATTTTGCACCCTTTGCAACTTGCCCAGAAGTGTTACCGGGGCTTCCAGAAGTAGTGCGTTACAATAGTCAAGTCGACTTAGGATGGTACAACGCACTACTTCTGGTCTGGCTTGCTCAGGGAGGAGAGGAAGGACCTTGCGCAGCATACGAATCAGCATCATACATGTAGAGGTGGTCTTGTTTACATGTAGATTCAACTGTAGGTTAGGCCCAAAAGTGACGCCTAAATTGCGCGCTGATTGTGCCGCAGACACCGTCTCTGAGAAGGACGGAGGCCAGAAGTCGGCTGGGAGATCTCGAGGAACTCGATCGGTGGAACAGTGTAAGACCTCTGTCTTTGTTCCGTTGAACTGTAACGAGTTCAGACGGAGCCATTCCGCTGTCGCCTGCATGCACCGGTGAAAAGTCTCCAGTGTGACTGCATCCTGTCCCTCCAGAGAGAAGACCAGCTGGGTATCATCCGCATAATTAAATGCGGAGATACCAAAGGATTTAATGAGCTGGACTAGGGGGCGGAGGTAGATATTAAAGAGTATAGGGCTGATGGCTGAGCGCTGGGGTACTCCTTGTCCCACTCTCCGCTCCTCTGAACTGAAGGGGGGTAGCGAAACCCGTTGCTGACGGCAGTCCAGGTAGGAGATTAATCAATCCCTGGCCTTGTCTTTGACCCCGCATTCTTCCAGCCTAGAGATCAGGGTGGGATGGCTGACCGTGTCGAACGCGGCCGACATGTCGAGCAGCACCAAAAATGCTGCCCGACCACTGTCGACTCGCGCCCGCAGATTGTCTAGCACGGTCACCAGCGCGGATTCCGTCCCATGCGCTGGGCGAAAGCCGAATTGCGTCTCATCCAACCAGGTGTTCCCTTCTAAGAAGCCGGACAGAGCGCGGGTAACCAATTTTTCCATAATTTTAACCGGAAAAGGGAGCAGGGAGATTGGCCGGTAATTAGAAAGGCAAGCAGGGTCGAGCGTAGGTTTTTTTAAAAGCGGAGATACCACTGCCTTCTTCCAGCAACTTGGAACGATGGCTGTCTCGAATGACTGGCAGCAGATGGCATGCAGGGGCTGGAAGAGGTCCTCTTGAAACACCTTCCATAGTTTTGGAGGGAGAGGATCCAAAGGCGAACCAGATGAAATCGTCAGGGCTAAGTCGCCGAACTCCTTCAGGGATGGAAGGGGAAAACTACTCAGCTGGGGTCGACTGGCCTCGCTCGCCGGAGCTCCCAAGCTGAGAGCCGGCTCCAGAGAAGGAGAAAAAGGACTACTCTGCTGGGGTCGACTGGCTGCACTCACCGGAGCTCCCAAGCAGAGAGCCTGATCCAAAATGGGAGGGGGGGGGCCACTCATCTGGGGTCGACTGGCCTCTCTCGCCGGAGCTCCCAAGCTAAGAGCTGGCTCCCCAGAAGGAGGAAGAGGACTACTCTGCTGAGGTCGACTGGCTACAATCGCCGGAGCTCCCAAGCAGGGGGCCGAGTCCAGGGCTGAAAGGGAAGAGCTGTTCAGCTGGGGTCGACTGGCCACAGTCGCCGGAGCTCCCAAGCTGAGGGCCTGATCCAAAAGAAGGGAAGGAGGGCTACTCAGCTGGGGTCGACTGGCTTCCGCCGCCGGAGCTCCCGAGCTGGGGGGCTGCTCATCTGGTCGGGGTCGACTGGAGGGCGTGGCCGGAGCTTCCTGACAGAGATGAGTAGCCCTCTGCAGGGGTCGACTGGCCATCTCCTCCGGAGCTCCCTCCTCAGTGGTGGAATTCCGTGGGTCCTGCAGACCTGCTAGGATTTTACGGATTTTTTCCTCAAAGGCGTCCGCAAGAGAGTCACAAAGAGCTTGCGATGAGGGGACTGCACTAGCCACACACGTGGGGTGAGCAAGGTCCTTAACAATTTTAAAAAGGGCCTGTGCCTTGTTTGGGGCCTGGTTTAAAGTGAGTTCAAGAAAGGTCGCTTTCGCTATCTTGATTTGAGCTTTATATTTATGCATAGCAGACCTAAATGCGATTTTCTCAGAGTCTAGGTACTGTTTCCTCCAGACCTTTTCTGCGCGTTTACAGTGGTCAGGACCAACATCTGGCAAACACACCAAGGGACACCACCAACGCTCATCGGCGGAAATGTAAAAATGAGCAGTAGCTGTGATGTTCGACAGGCCTGCACATATTTAAGATGGCCGAGGGCACACTCATCAGCAGAGGCAGAGCTGCCAGTTTTTGAATGGGCAGTATTAACATGTACTATGGTAGGCCGCATCAGCATAACTCAGAAGAAGTTCTAGACTTGTGGGGCACTATCTACACTCCTCGTCCAAATTGACTTGTTTATTAGGGGGCAATATCTGCTTAGACTGCCTAGTCCTGTTTTTATTTCGCGTTGTATGCTGCGCTCTCCATTAGCGTGCAGTGACGCTCCACACAAGCCCCGCCACAGAATCTAAACAGAACTTTGTTTCCTGAAAAAAAAGTTAAACGTGGCTAGATCACTGTTTGAGAGAGCCCTTCCACCAGAAAATTAGAGTGCAACAGTCACCGTCAAAGAAAGGTGGTGGCTTGGTGTTGTATGTGTGTATGTCTGGCTCTGTGTGTGTCTGGCTCTGTGTGTGTGTGGCTGTGTGTGTGGCTGTGTATGTGTGTGTGTGTGTGGATCTGTGTGGCTGTATGTGTGGCTCTGTGTTTGTGTGTGTGGGGGGCTCTGTATGTGTGGGGCTCTGTGTGTGTGTGTGTGGCTCTGTGTCTGTTGTATGTGTGTTTTTTAAACCCAAATAAAACGCATTGCTATTTGCAATGTCACTAGCTCAAATTCCTATTGCATTGCAAATGCAATAGGTCTCGCATTTGCGAGAGATTAAGCTTTTGGCATTGTAAATCACAATGCCATTTATTTATCTGTTTTCAAAACCAACATATAAATACAAATTTTGTCATTTACAATGCCAATTGCTCTAACTTTTGCAAAGGCGAGACCGTTGCATTGTAAATGCTTGTTACAAACGTTGACTGGTCATCTTCCAGTTGTTTATTGCTGTATTTCTGTGTTAAATTGATACTAATTAACTGTTTTCCCAGACACTGCTACCAGGTGTAAAAAATGAAAGAAAAAAAAATCATGCTATCATAAAATGTGCTGCATTATGCTGCATAAATTGCCTTTTCTTGCTGCATAATTTAGTCAACCTTGCTGCATAATATGGTCCTCCATGCTGCATAGTTCCATAACCCGGAAAGTTTATAGTCAATCTATATAAATTGCTAAACATAGCGGCTTGAGTGTGAATCGGCTTGAGGAGGAAGAATCCGCTAGACATGGGACTATTGATTACATTGTCCAATCACTTCACTGGACGGCTGTAGCTGTAACCACCCACTTCAGGTGATATGCTGGGCAGGGAGGTGACGTCACATGTGGCCAAGTTTAAATCAGGGATGGCAGTGGGGCGCCGCCGATGCTGACAAGCTTTTGCGTCTTACCGTTTAGAGGGGAAAGGCGCGGAAAAACAAAAACAGGCCCAGCACAATACAAGCATTGTCGCATTCCCGTTGGTTTAGTCTTTTCACATCTCTTCACGAGATTCAGGCGCGAGTGGGGGATTCTGAGCGTGGGAAGCTGTGCCGCCTCCTGGTATTAAAAGGATGCCGCCTGGAGCTGTGAGGGGCATCAGAGGGTGAGGCGGGGGCCCATCCATGCCAGCCCACCCATGCCAGCTCTGGGGGCTGCAGGGGGTCCGCCGCCTGTCGGGACAGGTTACTCACGGAGGAGCAGAGAATCCATCGTCTCCATTTCACGCCGCCTCTCATTGGCTGGTTCGGGTGTCGCTGGATGAACCCACCGGCCCCTCCTTCGATCCAGACTTCATGGGCTAAAAACATGCAGCCTCGGGCATTGGAAGCGGGCCTGACCCACATCCCACGGCACGCCTGTCCTGCCACATCAGGCCAGTCCATCTGTCTGTCTGTGGGGGAGGGGCCACAGAGCTGTGGCAAGCTGCTTATGCCACTACAACATTGTCGCTTAAATCAACATGAATTTGCTAATATCCATGGCAGACTGTGCCTTTTCACGGGAAAACTGAAGACAATTGAAATATCTGAAGGCTAAACATGTTAATGAGAAGAAATATAAGGTGACCGAGACCATCTTTTCTGCTGAAATGTCCTGGGAGATATATATTGTCTACCCCCAGCGTTTCCTGGGCGTTTCAGCCCGCTCTTTTACAATTTAACATTCATTTCATATGCTGAAAAGCAAGCAGAGTTTGGGAACCCATTTCACCTCTCCTGAGGGCTGCCATCCAGCCCACGGGCTCACCAGCCATGCCAAGGCCAGGGGGCATGCCCAGAGCCCATGGGGGCGGCAGTTGCAGTGAAAGGTCTGCACTTTGCAAAGCGGGGCCCAGGTTTGAATTCTACAATCAAATCCTTGAAGTGGGAATTATTATTTCTCTTGTAAATAAGCATTGGCAACGCCAATAGGTCTTCCTTACATCAGAGTTATTGTCTTTGCCAATGTCTTTTAAAGAAGTTGAACAACAGTGTGGATGCTTTACAGCGTGGCTGAACAGTCAGTGGTGTGAAATAGAGAAAGGTGACATAGAGGAGAGTGGCATGGAGTTGAGTGGCATAGAGTTGCATAGTGTGGAGTTGTGTAAATTAGAGTGGCATTGATTGGCTTACTGTAGAATAGCATAGAGTGCTGTAGAGGTGCGTAGAGTGCTGTAGAGTAGAAGGAAGTGGCAAAGAGTTGAGTGGCATAGAGGGCAGCCGTGTAGAGTGGAGTCATGTAGGGTAGAGTGGGACAGATCAGAGTATAGAGTGGAGTGGCATAGAGAGGAGTGGTGTACAGTGCCACAGAGCGGCATTCTGTGGAGTGGAGTGACGATGAGTGGAGTGGTGTAGTATGGCTTAGAATAGAGTGGAGTGGCATAGAGTAGATTGATATAGAGTGAAGTCACACAGGGTAGAGTGGTACAGAATAGAGTATAGAGTGGAGTGCCATAGAGTGACATTCTGTGGATTGGTGATGAGTGGAGTGGTGTACATTCGAAACGGTCTGCCACCGCACCCTAGTACGGCGCCTCAGCAACATCGGAATCCAGGACAAGGCGCTGGAATGGATCATATCCTTCCTCGACGGAAGAACACAGAGAGTCCGCCTACCACCGTTCAAGTCAGAGGCCTCCGAAGTCATCTGCGGCGTCCCTCAAGGATCATCTCTGAGCCCCACCCTCTTCAACGTCTACATGAGCCCCCTCGCGGCCATCGTACGCAAACACAACCTCAGCATAATCTCCTACGCCGACGACACCCAGCTGATCCTCTCCCTGACCAACGACCCCGCCGCCGCCAGAGCCAACCTGCACGAAGGGATGAAAGAGGTGGCCGAGTGGATGACGACCAGCCGCCTGAAACTGAACTCGGACAAGACGGAGGTCCTCATCCTGGGCTCCTCGCCCTCCGCCTGGGACGACTCCTGGTGGCCTCCCGCCCTGGGCACCGCACCCAAACCGACAGACCACGCACGCAACCTGGGCTTCATCCTGGACTCCTCCCTCTCCATGACCAGGCAAGTCAACAACGTCTCCTCGGCGTGCTTCAACATCCTACGCATGCTACGGAAGATCTTCTGGTGGATCCCCACCGAGACCAGGAAGACCGTCACCCAGGCCCTCGTCACCAGCCGACTGGACTACGGCAACGCCCTCTACGCCGGTACCACCGCCAAGCTCCAGAAGAGACTCCAGCGGATCCAGAACGCCTCAGCCAGACTCATCCTCGACATCCCACGAACCAGCCACATCTCCGGACATCTGAGAGACCTTCACTGGCTCCCCGTCAACAAAAGAATCACCTTCCGCCTCCTCACCCACGCAAACAAAGCCCTACACGACCAAGGCCCGAGCTACCTCAACAGCCGACTCAACTTCTACGCTCCCAAACGCCACCTCCGATCAGCCAACCATGCCCTCGCCGCCGTCCCCCGCATCCGAAGAGCGACTACAGGAGGAAGGTCCTTCTCCTACCTGGCCGCCAAGACCTGGAACTCCCTCCCTCCCGACCTGCGCCTGACCCAAGACCACCTCTCCTTCAGGAAGAAGCTGAAGACCTAGCTGTTCGAGCAGTAGCGCCCCCCCCCCCCCCCAGCACCTTGAGACCCTACGGGTATGTAGCGCGCTTTATAAGTGTCACTGATTGATTGATTGATTGTACTGTGGCAAAGAGGGGAGTAGCATTGATTAGATTGGTATAGTCGGTCGTCGTGACTGTGGCGCCAACCCAAGGTCGGGCGCTCCCAGATCCACAGCGGCATCCGCCCAACATCGTTGTAATCATTATATAAGGCCATTAGTGATTAGTGCATTGGCCAGTCAAAGTGGGTTGACTTGAGACTGAGAGATTGCGAATGAGATGTGAGAGGAAGCAAACATCATGATTTGTTGCAATTTATTATTAGTAATTCCAAAATGAAGTTGACTAAATTTGGAAAAGGAGTGGACTAGGTAGGTAGGTTTTGGAAATTTTGATTAGGATAGGACAGTCAGCGATTTACTACTAGTAGTTGATCTGATTTAGAAAAGTTCAATTTTATTGCGATTGCCTTTGCATGTCAAATATATTTTTGAGAGATAGTATTTATTACCACTAATCTTTTTTTGTCTTATATTTTACATCAGCATCCAGGGTCAACAAGAGGGCTGAGGCGGGTGAGGGTCCATGAGCTGGAGCTGGAATGGCTCCCGGATTTCCTCTGTTGATGGCTATGCTGGTCCCAGTCCCTCCTCCCTCCCTCTGTCTTTCATACTCCTCCCTCCCTCCCTCTGTCTTTCATACTCCTCCCTCCCTCCTCCCTTCCTCTGTCTGTAATCCTCTTCCCTCCCTCCTCCCTCTGTCTGTCACCCTCCTCCCTCCCTCCCTCCCTCTGTCTGTCACCCTCCTCCCTCCCTCTGTCTGTCCCCCCTGTCTCCCTTCCTCTCCCATTCTCTGTCTCCCTCCCTCTCCCTTTCTCTTTCTCCCCCCCTCTCCCTCCCTTTCCCCCCCCTTGCTCTCTCTCTATTTGTATCTGCCTCCCTCCCTCTGAGGCTCAAGTCTGTTTTACTCTTGGAGCATGCAGGGTTAAGCCACAGGGAGAGGGACGGGACAGTCTTCGTTCCTGCAGGACCTGGTTTTCAGGTGAGTAGAAGATACGGTCTGTAATGTATCCAAATTGTAGTGAATGATGTGTGTGGTGTTTTTTTATTTTGCTATACAACAGTTAATAGGGTGAGTTGTATCTAGCATCTAAGAAATGTGTAATCTTTTTTTTCCAGCCGCATCGACCACCAGTGCTGGGGCCAGAACAGAAGGTGCCAGCCAGTATGCAGATGTGGCAGCAGAAGGGGGTGAGCCAGCGGCAGTGACAGGTGGTGGTAAGTCATATTACTTGCTTATTATTGACAAATAATTATAATTATAAGCTCACTTTAAAGGTGGAGTGTTATTGACTTGTGAACAATAGGTGAACACAGCAGGAGTTGAAGTAGAGCTGAGTAAATAATGGCCGCCCCTATTATCAACTCAGCAGAAAACGTTTCATGTTCAAGACCTTTAACTATGGGTAAGAGGTAAGGTTGGATGAAATGTATTATATATGACTGTAAGCAAAGGATGCATGGGTGAAAGCGCTGGATGCATAAATAGTACTATAGGTGGCTGATGGCTAGAATGAATGGTGAGCCTAGGCGTAGTTCGCGGAGTTCCACCATGCGGAACCCCGCGAAGTGCAAAAAGAACTCTGTAGCGCTACGCAGAGCTCCGGGAGCAGAGGTGTGCATTAGATAAATGCTGTTCGCTGTGATTTTCAGTGCCAGAGGCTTGCCTGCACTGTGCAATCATCGCAAATTGCACAATGCATAGTGCAAGCGGGCGCTGCTTCCTTTCTGTTGCTCGAGTAGATTTTTACTCGAGCTGCAGCTTTCTCAACGCAAAAGGACGCTTTCTCAACGCGAGTGGTAGCGAGCATACATTACCACTCGCAATGAGAACTCTGACAGCCCGCCCGCATTGAGAAATCTCACCGGGAGGTAGATTTTCCAAGCTCACGCTCACCAACTAGACAATGCAGAACGCGAGAGAGGAAAAAGACTCCGCTCTGCAGCGCGAAGCGGAGTTTTTTGAAATTCCGTGTACTCCGCGTAACACGGAGTGCAGAAAATTCTGCAAACTCCACGAGCAGAGCAGAGTTCACCACCCAGACTTAATGATAATTATATATTTTTTACCCCAGTTATTAAAAAACATAACAATACAGTGTAGCCATTTGTGAGACGTTGACAACAACAAGGACTTTCATGGTGTACTGTACAGTACACTCAGGAAGGATAGGAAAGAAGAAGAACAGCAACAAAAATACAAATGTAACAGACCGGGTTTGGCATTGTGCATCACGTGGGAGGCAGTATTCATGGAACTGCAGCTGACAATGCATGGAAGCAATCAGCCAAGACGAACAAAAGAAAGACATGTAGGCCTATGGCAAAAGCAGTAAAGCACTTTAACTGTCAACACAAAATATCCGCCAGCCACATGGTCACTCACAAGTCACAACAACAAGCAGGAGGCCTGGAAAACAATGAACTGAAGCAGGACTATATATGGAGTTGGACACAGACTTTACAAAACAAAAGTACCCCTGGCCATATGGGGAGGCACAGACTAGGTAAATACTGGCCCACTATTACATACGCACTCACACACTGGCCAGACAAAGGAGGGATGCTAAACAACACAGCTTTAATGCAAAAAAGAAAATCCACATGGCTAAAAAAATTTTGCAAGTTAACAACCACAGTACCACACACATCCAACAAAGGCATTTATTTACCACACATGAAAAAAAGTGAAATACCCCCAAAAATATTTAGGATTTCAATCCAATGCCATCCATTCCCTAAATGATGTTAAATTCAACAGACACCACAGAAAAGTTGTTTCATGTACCCATGAGTGGCTCTGGGCCTATATGTTGGAAAACCCATTGGCAGACTATGCCACATAGTGAATTAATTCAAATTAATAATATTGCAAATTTATTAGAAGATGTAGGGCCATATGTATCAAGCACATTTTTAGTTGCAAATGCTGTGAATCGCAAAAACAGCGTTTGCGACTAAAATTTTACTATTCCCAATGTATGAAGCACAATCGCATAGCAAAATAAGGTGATTCCTTATTTTGCGATTAGCAGAGTTTTCAAAAATGCCAAATGGGGTAATCGCAAAATAAGGAATCGCAATGGAATGTATAAAAAAATCGCAAGTTGCGATTACACCAAATTTGTAATTTAGAGAATTGCAATAAAGATCAAGTAGGAGCAGGTGGTAACCAGGTACAAACTATATAAGGAGTCCCACAATGCAACAGACTTTTTTCCACAATGGCTGGGCTTTACGTGATAGCCAGGAGGTTGCGACTCAGAGCTGCTGCACAGAGGAGGAGACGCCAGGAGTGGATATTCCGTGCGCGCATTACCATCTTCCAGCGCACTGAGGAGGACATCCATACAGACTACAGGCTGCATGAAGAGAGCATCCTTGATTTAATTGAGGAACTCAAACCCTGTCTTGAACACCCCACACTCAGGACACACTCCATCCCCACCCAAATCCAGGTCCTGTGCTCACTCCACCTCTTGGCATCTGGTAGTTTCCAGGGGGTGATTGACTCTGTAGGAGGGGTGTCACAGAGTGCACTTTCACGTTTTTTCCATGCATTCTTGATGCCATGGAACAGAGGCTGCATCACTACATTCACTTTCCAAGCACCCCACAGGCACTAGACCAGACCAAACAGGACATTTATCAAATAGCTGTGAAAAATAAATACAAACTTGGTGAACATTATCGGCGCCATCTTGCCCCTTTCCAGGCCCATTCGTGCGCGTAAGCGGCAGCCATTTTGAGCACCATGGCCTCCCTGCCCCTCACTAATAGCCAGCGCGTCTCCCTCTCTCTTAACCTCGCAAGCATTCCCCCGCACGCTGACCACCCCCCCGCTCTCTCATGCCTTGGGTCATAAACCCCTCTCCAGCGCAGCTTCACCACGGAACCCCATCCTGTTCCCAGCGCGACACCTCCCTTCATTCCTTTCATGGCCTCAAACCCTTTTGATGCAAACCCCCTTTCCCTGTGTCCCCGTTTGTCTTCCTCGTTCCCAGGCTGCCACCTAACCCTGCGGATACTGTTTATTACCCCGTACAGTAGGAAGCTTCCCCTCCCCATCAAAAGACCCCCGAACCGATCAAAGCCCCCACTCCATGAGATCCGATCAACCCCACGCATTCCGTGAATCGGCGGAATGCCCTGCTGTGCGACCACCATCACCTGTTGTGACCGGGGTGGGGAATCCAACTGTAAATGTATGTGGGAACGGGTCTGGAGGGGAGATTCCGAGGATGTTCTTTCAAGTATTAAAATATTACGAGAATGTGTTATGTGCAATAAAGGTCGTAAACTCTAGTATAAGAGGCCCGGCCTCAGAGATGTGGTTAGAGCACCTCGTGACGATACTTGCTGTCTGAATTGATGTGTTCTCCTCCGGAGAGAATAAAATCCTCGTTTCCCGCCTTCCAGTCTCCAGCGCCTGCTTCTTCATTGATTAATATTGGTGGGTCATAGAGGCGATACCGCCGGGCAACATAAAAGGGTCTTTGGTTACCGGTTGTTTTTGGAACCCTTTTTAACAATTGGCGTCCCAAACGTGGGGCCCATCAGCGACTCGTGGATCCAGTGGGAGAGGTCCTGACGACAGAGTGAACGACTGCAACGATCGGAAGGTACCCTGTCCGATAGACCCTCGTCTGACAGCCGATCATCCGAACTTCACTGGTTCCGAACAGACCTCTCTCGAGTGATCTGCGGTCCTGACTGGGAACCATCAGGAGTGCCACGAGAAGTACGAAGAGAAGAGGACGATCGGGCGCTGGATTCGGAAGACGAGAAACTGTCCATGCGGTCCGGGTAAGGTCGTGTAAACACGACGAATTGCGAAAGTAATAGATAATTGAAAGAAATTGATAATTGTTGTGAAAATACTAGTATTACTCTTTGTTAATTTATTGGAGATTCACTGTCTACAAACGGAGAAACAACAGGCTCTCCCTTTATAAACAGCGAAGGATAGGTACGCACCCGTCGGACCTATTTTTCTCCCCCACTGAACAATTGCCCCTTTGCCCCATTGATTAACTGTTATAGATTGTTTTCTGGAGATTCTCTGTCTGAAAACAGGGAAGATTAGGTCCCCTCTTTACAGATAGTGAAAGGGTAGGTGACGCGAACCTTTGCGAGCCTACTTATTCTCCCCATTGACCATATTGATTTTTTATTTTTGACCTAACGTTGATTGATTGCTCAGAATTGGTTCATGAGGTATTCACTACGTGCAAACAACGTAGAATAGAAATATTCTGTCTAGTCTTTGCGCGCAGTGATAAGATAGGCAGTGCTGATTATTATCCCATTGTGATCCGTCATGCCTGTCTTCTCCCCACTGGTCAGTAGCCTGTTTAACCCGGACCGCTTATTAGAGATGAACCATCCGGCTCCGCTGGAAGGCACCCCTAATAAGGACATGTTCATGAAGCATGGATTAATTGCTATAGCCTATAGTGAGCTGTGGCATAAATATACGAAAAAGGATCGAGAAAGACAGTGGCCACTGAGAGGATCCTTTGATCTCGACAAAATAGAAACAGTAGAAATAGCCCTTCGTAGGAATGAAACAACACCTATTATGCTCGATAGTCTCGGTATGTGGCGCAAAGAAGCCACGCAACGAAGGGAGAGCGACGAATTTAGAAAAGGTGAAGGGACACGACGGACAAACCTCCAAACGTCTAGTAGGCAAAGGGAAGGGCCAGCGATGGCACAGCCCCGAGGAGTAGACATGAAAAGCGAATGGTGTAAGGGAATGTGCCGACAAGCCAACCCCGGAACACAACGACCTGAAGGTAATCCCCCGACATTACGCACAGGACGGACAGATTTAAAACAAAACCAATGTGCTTTCTGTAAATATCTTGGACACTGGAAAGCCCAATGCCCGACTCTGCAAAGCATAGGTAAGAATGAAGGGGTGACAGAAAGGACGGACCGACAGAAAGGAAAAAGACGTGAGATAAAAACCAATCAGACTAGTGCAGACAGAACAGACAGGACCACCCCGTTCGATTATGCTCGGTGGCACAGATTTCGTCAGACAAATTTTAACGACATGTTGGAATTCTGGGACTGATTGCTCTCTGTTGCTCCCCCACTCTGAAAAACAAACACAACTGCAGGTCAGTGTAAACAACCCCCCGTTAGAGAAAAGATTCAAGAAAGCCAAGCGTCTATTATATAACTTAGGATTTAATTACGGTAAAACACACAACCAACAGTAAATAGAATAACTAGTAGAACTCTCTAAAAAGCAAACTTGACTAATAGGAAAAAAATACAAAACATGTTATGCTCACTCCGGAAGTCCTCGAAATGTAACAGTTCGATGGTCCCGCCCATCCGAAACACATAGCACGTGTGGGGCGGGGCCTGCCAGCAACCATGAGCCCAAAAAGAGATTGCTGGCGAGAAGGTACTGGAGACCCCACACAGCGGGCAATGAAATGGTCTTCCCATATTGCCCTTCCAGGGATGGCGTCCCCCGGACCGCGAGTAGGGAGGGGGCGGATGAAAATGACCCCCTCCCTCATATCTCCTGGTCCGGCCATCACGAATTCCTCCATCGAACGGATGCAGGGTGGGCAGGGAGGAAGAGGCGACGCGGACGAGCCTCTTCCACCTCCACAGGTAGGAGGCTTCCCTGCCCTGGCCCGACGCCGATGTCCTCCAGCCGGGCGACGGCCATATACCTACGCTGCACAGGAAATATAATGTCCGGCTGGTATATTTCCGCAACACAGGACACACAATGCCCGACTCGTATATTTTCTCAGTACAGGATATACAAGACCCGGCTGGTATACTTGCGTGGTACAGGACACACAATGTCCGATGGGCATATTTCCGGAGTACCGGATGTACAGTGGTCCCCCAAGAGTCGGAATCAGGGGTGTAGGGTGGTCATCATGTGCGCCCCTGATTCCAAGAGACGGCGTAGGATGCACCGGGAGAGGAAGACGGCACGGTGAGCCTCCCTCACCTCCCCAGATGAAGGCTCCACTGCTGCACCCTGGCGCCCCGAACCAAAATGTCCTGCTCCAACCGCATGAGGCTCTGTTTTTCGCCATCACAAGCAGTTTTCCTCCACTCCTGATGGGTACGGCAAAGGTTGCTGCAGGGCCTCAAAATGGCGTCTGGGCCCTTGAAAGGCGGGTCTAGGCCGCTGGAGTAACTTTGTCCGAAATTGCAACTCGGGCGCTTGCCCACCTGGGCGCAAGCCCCCACCATCGACAAAACATCCCCTCGACTTTGAAGATTCTACCAAAGTCCCAAGAGCCCTCGGCCCCTTCAGGCTTCCGGTGAGGAAAAGCTGCATTAATCTCAAATGAAATAACCACGGCACAGCAACAAGATGGCGGTGCTCTCGTGTCTGCATCAGCTTCCGTCTGAACCACCCAGGAACATTATGGGCTAACGAACTCGAGCAAGTTCCGGCTGAACATCAACATGACCCGGTAAGAGAGACTTTACCCCCTCCCTCTCTTGATTGACGGTCCACACCACCAGCCCCTTTGTTAGCACAGTTTTCTTTTTGGACTACCGAAAGGGACTCTGGTCCAACCGCCAATTGTCGGGGATATTTTGCCCCTGATGCTACTTCCGGACTAAACCGGCCTCGCCCAAAATGGCGCTGGTATCAATGGAACTTACGGGTGCCTCATGGTGTTCCTTAGCTAATGAAACTTGATGTACTAAGATATATATGTATATATATGAACCATTGCGCACTCAATGTTAAAGGGAGGAGGGTGCACTTGGCAAACATTTAAGAAGAGGTTCTGTAAAAATGTTGATTTCAATGAACAATTTATTTTTGATATTTGTTGTAACTGATACATAACGTCGCTCATGATGCACGCCCGCGGTTTGCATTTAGGAAATATGATTACGATGAGCTTGACTGTGTTTCCATCTATGAACTGAAATGCCCCTGATTCCTTCGTCACGCAATGAAATGTTTTTGGTTACTTACAAATAATTAATTAAGACCTTTTTACATGTTCTTGTACTACAAAATAACCCCCTACTGTATGTGCTTCCATCGACGACATGTCAGGCCAAAATATGAATTGCGCTCTCACCTTTTACGTACTGAATAACTCTACAAATAAAAGTCTTAGAAGCTATGGATAGGCTCCGCGTACTTTTGTAAATACGGGTATCGGTGGGAGGGTTTTTCTGTGCGCAACTGTTCTGCTCTCTTTTTAAGGTTATCCGAGAAATGGTTGTTCGGCCCTGGGTTGATGGTCAAAACGAAGGTATGATACACTGCTTATGAAGAAGGACCTCGACTTCAGAGAATGGGTAAAGTAAAATGGTGTGATTGATAAATTGCTATAAGGATATGGTGGTCGAAGGTACTAAGGTACAGGGTTGAACAAAGAACTGGTATGCCTTAAAAACATCACAGCTTTGGGAATGATTTTGGGACCCCGATGACCGGATACATCTACGAAACCGGGTACCTCGCGCTAGGTACCTCTGATTCCTCTTTTTAGCGTTTTTCACTACACACGATCCTTAACGCCATCCTCGAACCTCCCCATGAACCACCTATCACATTGCCTGCCCCCATGACTTTAAGAAACCAGAACCCTAAGGGATTATATCCCGAAGAGACAAGTACGAGTATGTGGTAAGTAAAGGATTTTCGTGCCCTTACATTTGATGTGTTCGAATGTTGTCCCCCTACCTCCCCTTTTTCTCCCCCTTTTTCCCTCTGCAGGTTACCTTAGAATCCCGATTAGAGTATCATAAGGGATCTGGAACCACGTCACGCCCGATGCATGAAGACGGACTAGCGCTACAAAATGGCACAACAAGGACGCTCTCACGACCTTTTTACCAAATCTAACGCTTTTCTGTCCCAAAACTGCATGCTTCCCACCTCCTAACACAGACCCGAAACGTCTAACGTTGGGTAACGCACTGAATAGCCCAAACAATACACGGTCATTCTCTATATCACACGTGTACTGTTCGGCCTATTTGTCTCTCTCTCTCTCTCTCTCTCTCTCTCTCTCTCTCTTTCTCTCACTCACTCTTCCACCCCTCCACACTTTCCCTCTTCCTAGCAACTGGCACCTAATTGGCGAACCTGGTGCACCTCCTGATTGGCCCCAAATACCACAAGTATTTGTGCAAATCTGTCCTAAATAAAATTGTATTGGTACCACGTTACTACCTCTCCTTTTCTACTAAAATATGGATGAAATTTAAATTGGCCGATAGGAAAGGGACAGGTAAGACGACTAAGGTTCCCTAAATTTGACCCACTCTCAGGGAACTCTTTGTCAGTGGCTCCTATGATAAAAATGTGTCTGTGGTGATGCGACCATCCCCATTGAAAATTGTCTCCGTACCCCAAGCTGTAAGAAATGATCGAGACACCCCCATCTACCCAAAAAGCCCCCAGTTTGGTATCCATCAGATCCCTCCTTCCCCGAGGATAAGTTTAATAATTATTGCAAACCACCCCTCCCGAGTTTTTGTAGTAACCAGGTTGCGAGGATTTATATAGAAAGTTAGAAGGATGTGTGCAAAGTTGAAAATTAGATTGAAAAACGAAAGAACTTGTTGCAGTAGGCATGGTTGAAAATAAGATGTTTTTATGTAATGCAGACTCGTTTAGCCTATGTTCATCCCTCAGAAGGATGCTTATCAGACTATGGTGAATAGCACGTTGCACTTTTTGTAAAATACAAGGCCCTGAAGACTAGCCTAGCCATGCAAGACTCGTACTAGAGAAATGGGTCTCTGCCAGAAGAACTGACATCTACTATAATAGACATATGACAAATGAACGTAATAATCATCAAAGCGTCAAAGAATTAGCCAATAAAAGGAAGTTGCAAGGAATCCAGCAAACCCATCATCAATTGTTTATACGTAAGCCGCAAAAATCTCAAATGTAGCGAGTGCTTACGCTAGTCGCTTGGTGTTGGGAAAGAAAATAGATTCATGTAATTACCTTTTTCTGCAAAATCTCTAAAGACTGTCTTTTCAACACTCATTTAAGGATATCACTGTCGGAGGAGAAAGAGACCGGATGTGGGAGCACGCGGCCTGACTGCGGATTGTGGAACGTCAGCAACGGAGGCCAAGGCGAGACCACGGCAGTAAGGAGTCGCAGGACGGGGCACTGTTTCAAACAAAGCTAAGGAAAGGGCTGACCTGAAGCCCCTGCTCTATGATCAACGTGTGCCAAAAAGCCCCCGCTCTCTGAACATGGTCTCGGACTCGCCTGACGCAAAACTCTCCGACCCCCCCCCCTGATCTGTTCCCGACTTGGCCTTGCTCCATCCCCTCTTCCTCCGACCTACCATAAGGACTGTTCACACCCGCACCTTTCCACCCGAACTCCCAAGTTCCTCCAAATCCTACTGAGCTACCCAGAGAAGAGTACTCCCTTCGTCAAAAGGGAGGGAGCTCCGACTAAGTAGACCACGAACTGTGTTAAATCCCAGAACGGTGACCTAGAACTCCACCAAGGGTCGCCCCCGAAGAAAAGATAAACAAAGTCTGTGGTTCTGCCCGCTACCAGGCACCTTGGAGATGATGGAAGCAACAGGAAATGCCCACCACAGAGACTCAAGAAACGAACTGATCTTACAATTACCCCCAACGACTCGATCCACATGAACATTTCTGTTGATAGGTAATCCAGGTGTTCAACAGTGCCGACAGAAGACGACAAAAGGACAACGAAGAACTCTGATATTTTTACTGTATCTCCTTCCTCTCCCAATCACCATTGGACTGACTATGCACCCACCGTATACAAAAAGGACTTATTTATATGATAATTTACCAGTTCTTATTCTATGATCTGTACCCAACGCTCTCGCTACGTGATTCTAGTCTGATATTGCATTACGATGACTTTTTCCTGCAACCAACTTAACAATGAACCCGCCTACTGACTGATGAGATTTTTTATATGATGTTTATAATGTGATGTTTACGTACAGTTCTTTCACCCAAGTCCCCTCTCCCTTACTTATGATCACTGCATATAGGGGTAGATAGGAAATAGGCCAGCAAGATGTCTTGGAAATGTTAAAGGGAGGACTGTGAAAAATAAATACAAACTTGGTGAACATTATCGGCGCCATCTTGCCCCTTTCCAGGCCCATTCGTGCGCGTAAGCGGCAGCCATTTTGAGCACCATGGCCTCCCTGCCCCTCACTAATAGCCAGCGCGTCTCCCTCTCTCTTAACCTCGCAAGCATTCCCCCGCACGCTGACCACCCCCCCGCTCTCTCATGCCTTGGGTCATAAACCCCTCTCCAGCGCAGCTTCACCACGGAACCCCATCCTGTTCCCAGCGCGACACCTCCCTTCATTCCTTTCATGGCCTCAAACCCTTTTGATGCAAACCCCCTTTCCCTGTGTCCCCGTTTGTCTTCCTCGTTCCCAGGCTGCCACCTGACCCTGCGGATACTGTTTATTACCCCGTACAGTAGGAAGCTTCCCCTCCCCATCAAAAGACCCCCGAACCGATCAAAGCCCCCACTCCATGAGATCCGATCAACCCCACGCATTCCGTGAATCGGCGGAATGCCCTGCTGTGCGACCACCATCACCTGTTGTGACCGGGGTGGGGAATCCAACTGTAAATGTATGTGGGAACGGGTCTGGAGGGGAGATTCCGAGGATGTTCTTTCAAGTATTAAAATATTACGAGAATGTGTTATGTGCAATAAAGGTCGTAAACTCTAGTATAAGAGGCCCGGCCTCAGAGATGTGGTTAGAGCACCTCGTGACGATACTTGCTGTCTGAATTGATGTGTTCTCCTCCGGAGAGAATAAAATCCTCGTTTCCCGCCTTCCAGTCTCCAGCGCCTGCTTCTTCATTGATTAATATTGGTGGGTCATAGAGGCGATACCGCCGGGCAACATAAAAGGGTCTTTGGTTACCGGTTGTTTTTGGAACCCTTTTTAACATAGCCCAATTTCCCCATGTCATTGGATGCATAGATGGGACACATGTTGCAATATCCCCCCCTCCCAGACTGAGTACGTGTTCAGGAATCGCAAATCCTATCATTCCCTGAATATACAGGTGGTGTGTGATGCCAAACACATCATCACGGACATTGTTGCCAAATACCCTGGCAGCACCCACGACTCTTTCATCTTCCGCCACAGTGGGATACACCGTAGACTCACAAGTGGGTAGTTTGGTGAGGGATATCTACTAGGTAAATACATTTGAACAGAGGCTACACTAGTTAAGGATAGCATGTGCAGGACAGTGTTTAACCATATACCTCTCACCCCACAGGTGACAGTGCGTATGCGGTTTGTGACTTCATACTGACGCCCTACCTGAATCCGGCCAATGCAGCGGAGCAGCGGTACAACAGCGCCCACATGGCAACAAGAGCAACCATTTAGAGGACATTTGGGATACTCAAAAGCCGATTCAGATGTCTACACAAGAGTGGAGGGGCACTACAATACATCCGACAGACCTGTTGCAAGATAGTGGCTGAGTGACACACAATGTCCTTTAAAATGTCCTGCACATGATCCTGCACAGTGCAAATCTCCCATCAGGGGCAAGTGTCCATGTGCAGTGGGTAGCTGCACTCATCCTGTGGTCCCATGTACATCTCCTCACTAACGGCGGTGGCGGGAGGAAGCCCCTGTTTTGGGATCCACAGTACCTCCTTCACATGGGCCACTAGGCCTGCTGTTACTGCCACTACGGCGCCTCTCCATGGTGGGTGGTGGGGTGGTGCTGCTCCGTACTGATAGGGCGTCCTCATCAGTGGGAGTTAGGACTCCTGGCCCAGTAGTGTGTACTGCGCGCAGCTCATCCACAGCCGTGGTGATCTGGAGTAGGGCCCTTGCCACGTCCTGGCTATTGTGCGCCACCTCGTGCTGCATGCAGATGCTGCGCCTAGCTAATACAGTGGTGGCAGAGGACAGGCGGTTCACCGCCCGGGAGTACAAGTCCAGGCGCTGCATCTCCCTATGCCGAGCTGCACGGTCGGCCCCGAGTTCGGCACACAGTGCCTCCATCGCACATGTCATGTTCCTGAAGCCTGCCCCCACTTCCCTTTGGTGTGACTTGATGTTTTTTGCTTGCAGGTGCTGTACCTGCAACATGTTGAGCTCCAGACCAGCAAACACGGACCCATCCCCTGGATCTGCACCACTGCTGGAAGCATGGGACCTGCGCCCGGTTGGGACAGCTGCAATTGATTCTGCACGTGGACGCTGTTGTGGTTCTGGCTGTGTGGTATCAGTTTGCCCATCACCATCAGTCTCCTGGCCCTCGTCCTCCAAAGGTAGTAGTGGGCGCACAACATTTCACCTGCGGCGCTTGAGGGGGGGGAGGGGGTTCACTGGGCTAGCCTCGTCCTCAGTTTCACCTTCCTGCGCAGCCGCTGGTCTTGTAGGCGAATTGCCCTGTCTCTCACTTCCTATTGCCAGTGTTGCAGTTGATGCTGTGGACGTAAAAGCGCACATTTATTTTCTGTTCTGACTTGTACTTGTAAATTATTAAATATCACTTTTTTTGGATTACATGTATCTTGTTTTTTCCTTTCATGATGTGCACAAGCATTTGGGGATTTTCTTGGTGTAAATGCACCACTGTTATGTGCATGTAACTACATCTCCCATAATGCATTGCAATGTGTGCTTGTGTACCTGCACTGGTCTTCTAGTTTTGTCCTGTCCCTGGGTCGCTGCTGGGTGTGTGGGGGTAGTTGGTGGGGGAGGGGGGAGCTCAGTAGTGTGATGGCATGCCTCTTACCTACTCCTGGTCCCGGGGGGTCGGGCTGTCCAGGCCGGCCACGCCCATGACACTTTCAGGAAGTAGGGTTCCCTCCACCAGTTCCTCCAAAGGTGTTGAGTCAGTGGCAGTGGAGGTCCCTCCACTAGTCTTCCTGGCTTCACCCAACCTGGCAGCCACCTTATCCTTGGAGCGCTGGCGCATGTCGTACCAGCGCTTCTTTAAGTCTTCCACACTCCTGTGTGTTACCCCAACAGCATTTAGCTTTTGTTGGATGTCTGCCCAAATGCGCCTCTTCCTTGTCTCGGGCACCCTAAAAGATTTTTTCCCAAACATCATTTCATGACTTGTGACCATCTCTTGGATGAGCACTGCTTTCCTTTCCTCTGGTTGTCAGCCTGCTGCTGCTGGGGGGTTTCCTGGCTGGGCATGTCTCCTGTGTCCTCCATTTTTTCATACACTGCAGAGAGAGAAGGAGTGTTGGAGAGGGAGCTCTGCATTTTTTCATACACTGCAGAGCTCCCTCTCCAACACTCCTTCTCTCTGTGATTCAGAAACTCAGGTGCAGCATGGGTAGTCACACTTCCTGGTTGTGATGTCATCAAGTTGCACCTGAATTTCCGATTCTCAGATTTACAAAATTTGAAAATTTGCGATTTTTTCCGTTAAGGAATCACAATTTCTGACATCGCAAAAAAATAGCGATTTTTTGGGGAATTGCTATTTTTGTGCGATTTATTTCATACATACTGTTTTGCGATTCTGATTCTGCGATTCGTAAAAAATCGCTAATTCAGAATCGCAAAACTGCAGCATGATACATTTTGCTGCATAAAAGAAGAAAAAATTGCATGCAAAACAACAAACAGCAAGAAGGCTTAGCCAGCAGAAAGAATGTTTGCAGGCCTAATGCAGAGGCACACTGGCTGCCTCTACACAAAACAAGCGACAGCCACATGGCCTGCCATAACAAGAAAGGGAAGACAGATAATGCAGGCCTATGGCAAAATCATACTGGCTGCCTTTCCAAAATTACCACAAGGCACATTGCTAGGCCACAACAACAAGAAAGGGAAGATAGACATTACAGCTCTACAAAAAACACACTGGCTCCCTTCACAAAATGGCCACCAGCCACACGGTCAGGCTACCGCAACAACAAGCAATAAGCCTAGAGGTACAAAGGAAAGACGACATTCAGGCCTATGGCAAAACCACACTAACTACTACCACAAAATGGCCACCACCCACATGGTCACTCACAACAACAACAAGAACGAGGCATGAAAAACAATGAATTCAAGCAGGTCAATATGGAGTTGGGCACACACTTTATAAAATGACCGCTGGTCACATGGGGAGGCTCAGCCAAGGCAAATGCTAGTCCACTATTACAAACACACGTACACACAGACCAGATAAAGGAGGCATGCTAAACAACACAGCTGTAATGCAGCAATGCCAAAAATGAAAATCCACAGGGCTATAAAAGGCTTGCGAGTTACCACAACCACAGACATTCAACAAAAGGATTTATTTAACACACATGAAAAAAGTGAAATATAAAAAAAACAAATTTTCATTTTAATTTATGATCATCCATATCCTAAATCAAAGATGTTCAATCTGTGGGGCGAGACCCCCAGGGGGTCCTGGAGTCCTGGAAAGGGAGTTGTGCATTTCCAGGCCTTCTGCCTGGGATACAAAATGTGCTCTTCCTTTTCATGATAATTAAAATGCTTTAGCGGAAGTTAATTGAGTGTCATGTGCTGTAAAAGGAAGAGGTCCTTCACACAGGTAAAACAATCCTTCAAATAAGCCTTCATGCCAGGGTGCCTGTTGGCCTGAATGAAACACAAACATACCTAGAAGTTGGTCTGCAAATGTAAAGGATGCTTGGGAGTGGTTCTGCCTTTAATTGCTCCAATCTCTTCAAGCATGGTGATGGCAAAGATGTTTTTTTAGTGAGGTGGTTAGCACCTGGGCTGTGAAGTTTGTGCTTTTAATGATAACTGTATTTAAACAGCGTTTAGTACCCCTGAGGAGGTGTTGAAGGGACAGTTATGCAAAAAAGAATGCATTACTTTTAGTCTGATATTAGGCAAATCTACACTTAGGAAGCTCCATTATATCCTAAAACTCTTTACACATTTTGTAGCAGTCTATCTTATAACATTTGTAATGCAAGAATAAAATAATGACTTACACATTCACAGTGCTTTCTGTCACAGGCTGTGACCTCATAGCACTAAAAATACACAGGTCACTATTTTCCACTGCACCAACCAAATTCAATTCTCTGGTTACACACAGACTGCACTGCATTAAATAATAGAGGTTTCATAATGTACTATATAGTGCATTTCCCACTGAGGAACTTTTAAAATGTATTTTTCATTTAAGCTACCCATTATTTTATATGTAGCTACCTGAAGGTGAAAGACCTAAAAATTGAACTAAATATTTTGGGGCTGATTTAATAGAGTTGTTTTTTTTTTTAAGCGTTGGTGGCACAAGCATCTCAATCACATCTATGAGGCAACTCAAAGCCACTCTGCATTGCTTTGTATGGCCTCATAGATATGCAGTAAGACAAAACAGCGCAAGTCGCTGCGCTGCCTTATTCTATGTCAAGTAGGCGTTCCGTAGGCATTGCGGTGGGTGTTCCCACACAGCGGCCTAGGATTTTGACGCTGCCCGGATTGACAAAACCATGTATACCTGGTGCAGAGCCAAAACCTTACGCCTCCCCACAGCAGGCGTAACAAGGAGAAATGTTTTCATTTCTACTTGTTTTTTTCCTCTTTCCATGTGTGCTACATTCTGCAGCACATCTGGAAAGAGGAAACCCCTGTCAGGATTGTTTTTGTGCAGGAAGCAGCCCCTTCCTGCACAAAAGCCATCCTGTCTATGTTGGCGCTAGGCAGCAATTAGTGTAAAAACATAGGGGGAAAAGGAGAGAAATGCACCTTATTTCATAAATAGGGTGCATCATTCCTGCCCTTTCACATTGGCGTAGGGTAGCGCAGCAAGTAAACTTGTGGCGCTGCCCTATGCCAACGCCTCATAAAAGAGGCCCTTTGTTTTTAGCCGCAACTTTGACCATGCCTCCAACCACAGACCTTTGTTTTACCAAACACCGTTTAATTTATTATCCCAATGTATAAATGATTTGCTGTGGGAATTGAGGGTGTTTATGGTTGTAAATAGTGGGAAATAATAAGGAGGCCCAAGTTCTAGAAATGGTCTGTCAGGCGTGGGTCGTAATGCCTAAAAGTTTTTGACAGGGGGGTCTCGGCATGAAAAGATTGAAGACCTCTGCCCTAAATGATGTTTAAATTCAACAGACAAAATAAGAAATATATACACAAGGGTCTAGGGGATAGTGTTTAATGACCGACTTAACTCCACACCCCTAATTACATACATGAACAACTACTGGGAGATAGTCAGTCTATAAAAAAGACGAATAAACCTCTGTATGCTCCAAAGAAAAATGCTCACCAGCTTCTAATAGTTTGCCCAGTGTTTGGCATGAGTGTGATTTCCATCAGCCCACCCATTTGGCGGAGCCTCGTCATCTGGAAATCTACAGTGGTAGAGTCAAAGTAGCCAGTGTTGCTCAAAGGCTAACAAGAAAAAATACTTGATCTCATACTCCCGATGAGCTCACCCCAGAATGCTCGTCAAACTATGATACAATAAAACAAACAACACCAATTTTCCATCTTACTAGTTAAATCTCAAGTTCAAAAGTCTTCAAATCTAATGATATATGAAGCAGTAGACACAAAGAGTGATCCTTCCAGCTACAAATTCAAATGGAAAGTGAACAGGAGATAGACAAAGGACTGGGAGCAGCCTGCTGAACAGAAACAGGAAGTTGGAGACTCTGGGACACTTCCTTCCTCTTAAAAAAAAAGTAAAAAAAGAAAAAGGACCCCTTTTATAAAAAAGTGCAGCTAAATGTCAATATGAGGAATTTATTTAATCTAAATTATCATTTCTAGAAGGTTTTGATGCTGCTCGGGAAAGAACCTTCTCCAGATTGCGGTTTCTTCCGCTGGCAGTCTGATGGTGCGCCTGAATGATGTGTTCGTGATCGCAAACTCATGGGCGACCATGTGGCCGGCTAGCAAAACTTGTGGTGCTCGGGAACAGTTGGGAAATCTCGTCAGCGATCGCAGGCACGCGGTGAGTCGCTCCCATGCGCTTGAAAGCGCTTTTTGGGTGCGTGAACATAAGAAAACCTCAGCTCCGTTGTGGAGTGTGGAGTTTCCCTGCAACTCCACAGTCGACTTGGAACACGGAGTTGCCAAAAATCTGCAAACTCCTCGAGCTGAGTAGAGTGTTACTCCCATGGTTACTTCTGGTGTCCCGTATGGGGAAAAACGACTTCAAGCTAGTATGTTTTTTGTGCAATCCAGAACTGAAACTCCTCCCATCTGAAGGGAACCATACCCAGTACTGCATTCAGTGTTTGTGGGCTTATGCCCAGAGTAGCCAATTGTGGTTGTACAATTTGAACAGTTCTCGCAGAATTCAATGTCAATGTGCGCAACTGTGTCAGGCATCTGTATATTGTTACTAAATAAATGTATAGTTGACGTAATTGTACTGCTGATATCAACATCAGGATGTGATGGGTAGACAGCCAAGACTGGCCATGTTGCTCCCTCAATGTAATGGGGACCTAGTCTAGCATTTTCTGTTGTGTGTGGTAGGGGGCCTCCAAACCAGGTTCATATGGTGTATAGTTATTGGGTACTTCATCTTGTGTGTAGTTATGAAATAGCCCTGTTGTGTTATTTGCTGCTAGGAATGTAACCCATGAATACAATACTTCTGTCCTATATGTTTGTGAGCCTCAATCACGAAGATCATGTCTCCACCGGCTTGTGTAAGACCATGATGTAACAGGTTTTGAGTAAAGTTTTCAGCAATGTTTACTGTTTCAGGGTCATCTTCTCCAGACATAACTGTGTATGGATGTCAGAGAGGCATGATCATTGGAAACATTCAAGCTTGAATAACCTCCAGCCAATACATAAGAGTTAATGGGTTATCTATTCAGCTGAGGTTGATAAAACCTGCCACCATGGACCTCTCCAGTTTGGAAGTGCATAGGGTTCTCTGGGTATGCAAGAGAGAACTACTAAGGCGATCCATTAAATAAGGATAAACGTTGGTGGTGCCATGTCATACGGCTTACACTTTATCAGTAGGAACTGTATGTTTGTATGGACAATATAAACATAGGGATGGTACTAGACTGATTCCAGACGTCCCCTCAGGATATGTCAACCGATAGTCCTGCTAGCTCACTGTGCCCCCCCCCCCCCCCCCCCCCCCCCCAGTGTCCCTAAACCTAGAAGGGTGGCCAATAGACTGGGCAATCTCAGCAGATGATAACCCTGACTACCCAAGGAAAGCACGCTAACAGATCAAGAATCTTTACGCTCAGTCATTCCTGCATACTCAGGTAGATACACTAGAAACACACAAGGGGGTGTTTCAATGTTTATTGACCCATTATGATTCTCATATAGAATACATGCACCACAATGATTAATGGACAGAAGCAAATGAAAGTGATTAGCAGTATGAGTACTATGAGAAGAGAAAATATTTCCAGCATGCGCTGAGGCAGTATATATGCTGGTATACAAGTACTGTGTATAGTGGACTCCTACAATGCGCTCTCTAACCTAGCTGACTTGTGGGGGGAGGGGCAAAAATCACTTACTGGGTGATCTAACCCGCCATTACCGGAAGGTAAGTGCGTGCAGGTCCCATCTTGGTCATAAGTTGGACATCCCTCCTCAGAGAGGGTAAACAGGAATCAGCTGGGCTACGACTCTGATGATATCGATGTCCTTGCAACGACAGCAGAGCGATCCTCTGATTTGAACCAAGAAATACACGTGTATTTATTACAGAGGTATCAATACTTCTGTGTCAAGGATTCAACCATGCTGACTTTGTTTATTCTCCTGTAATAGCCATGTCACTTCATGGAAGAAATAACAAATAACATCCTTTGCACAATGTATGTTAAGGACTTGTACTAAATGTTCAAGATGGGATGGTTGGGTGCTTACGCAGTGGTATTTGTAAGCAACCTGGAATCGGAGACTCTAATCCTGCATTGTCACACAAGCACATATGTGTCAAAAGTCATTGGGCCCGATTCACAAAACTAACTTAAGACAAAATCCTAAACTTACTGCTTTTGGTATTCACAGAAGTTAGGATTTCTCTTAAGTTTGTCTTAAGACAGACTTAAGACAGACTAAAGGCAAAATCCTAACTTAAGTCTGTCTTAAATCTGTTTTAAGACAAAATCCTAACTTCTGTGAATACCAAAAGTAGTAAGTTTAGGATTTTGTCTTAAGTTAGTTCTGTGAATCGCGCCCATTGTGTAGAAAAGAAGGCAACTTAAGAAACGTGTGCATGTAAAAATGGCAGTGTTTCTTTCCAGGCCCAACCTAGCCAACTGACACTGTTGGCAGGTTGTAAGTCGACTGTAGTGCAAACAATACATCTTGCAGCACAGACACAGCGCATGCGCCGCATAAGAGATACATAAAAATGAACGGCCTCGTGAATGGTGATCATTCATACGTTTTGTTAAGACTGGTGTACCAGCATTTTGTTTCTTTTGTTTCTAAACTATGCGTGCTGAAGGGGAAATAACCAGACCCAAAATACATCCCTTGGTATTTGGACTGCTCTTTCAAGCTGTCCTCCCCGTCTTTCACCTAAAATGTGTTTAAGGCACCGCGGATCGGACAGAAATTGAAAATCACGTCTCATAATAGGTTTTTCCAACACGTTTTAAAGGAAATGCCCTCAGGCCACACTACTATGTTTAGCTTGGCGGCAATTTTAAACACTTTCGTAATAAGTGTGAGAAAATATTATAATGTGGTTGTCTGGGAACACAACCAAATTATTTTGTTGAAGGGGAGTGTGGTGGGGGGGAAGCAGGTGCTTGGCATCGAAATGTTTGAAAATCACTGATTTATTGGAAGATGAGTTCAACAGGAGGACAGTAGTTGGGTTGATGGATTGGTCTGTAGGGGTGTTAAGTGAATTGTCTGATTATGCAAGAGCAGCACAAAACCAGTCACATGTCAACATCTACAACAAGGTAGAACCTGTTAGAGGACCGTGTCCGCTGTGTCCCTTATGAAAAATCGAGTGGACCAGTTAATATTTTGCCACCAGGTCCAGTAAGTAGCGTATCATTTTTGGGCTACTGTAGGGACAATTCCAGTTGCCCCTTGAGGATGGGGATTGGTGCTATTGGATTTAGGTTTTATTTTACTAACCAGTGCACTTCCCCTTCCTTTCTGCCCATTGGGAGTCTAATGTCTTAAACCCCGTAGTCCGAATGCACTACACAGTTACCAGTCGTAAGTGATACCCTGAGGGAGTATTGGGCAGAGAGAGCCAAGCCCTGGGGAACAAAGAGAGCAAAATGCTGCATCAGAAAGGTGTCCAGGGCTGGGGAAGAGTCAGTCATAGGTAAGGAAAAGCACAAGACTTCTCACAGGCTCAGCCACAGACGCCCTCACCTTAGAGAACCTGTCACCTCAAGTACCAGGGCGACAGTCGGAGGTGAGAAAAGGGTGTGAGTGAACCAAGAACATAACAAAGCCATAATAATATTAATATTCATAATACTAATATATTTAATAAGTCCTCTAAACCACTCACGTTGAGAGGTTCACCCCTGGCTGCAGCTGTGATGACATCTATGAATCTGGTAGGATTAATGTCTGCTAGGCCTTCTGGCCACTGAGTACAGGACAGCGCCGGAGTAGCAACAACTTGCCCTCGACCTTGAAATGGGACAAGAGTGGAGTGAGAATAGTAGACGTTACCCATTTAGCGTCATACACCATTCCCGAGTTGGTTTGGATTGGTGTGGTAAGAGAAAATGTCACCCCTTTATCAAATCAAATCAAAATAAACTTTATTTAGATTTTAGCAAGAAATCCATAGAAGCACAGTAAGCCATGTACATACGTTTAAAACACTCTCCCTTAACTAGCATGAGATATTACAGTACGCAAGATCAAGATAAAATTATACAAACCATACATACAGACTTAGACAATTACTATAAGATCTCACACATAGCCAGCAAATTATTACGTGGGCAAAATTTATCATCACAAGGATGAAGTACAAAATATGTTCCTACAGTTAGGAAGATGTATCTCATAGAATTAGGAGCGTAATTTATGCTAGAATATACAGTTTAAAATGTTAGATATAAAGATTGTTAAAGTGGTACACACTGAGTGATGAAACAAACCTGCCAATAAAAACTTTATATAAAACCAATAATCAGTTTTAGACTGCACGAAGGACTTCAAACATTAATTCATCTAGGGGGATGTTTCGGATTAAACATATACAATCCAGGCCCTTTCTTAGTCTGCCTCATAACACTACCTTTTCAGACGACCTATTGATTTACACCTGCCGATATCATTCTTAATATAAGTTGCTATAGCATTACATGTATAAACATCTGCTAATTTCCTGAGAAAATCAAAAGCCACCTGATAATAAAAGAGACCCATTCAGTTTTTAACATTTCCCCCAAATTTAGTATATTAAATACATGCTAGATATTTTAAAAAAAAATATTATTATATATAATTGTCTTTATTTAACTATGAATGTATTTGTTTTGATATAATGTTTATATTAAGACCTCCATTACCTTACCCCAACCGAGCCAAGCATAGGTGTCTAGTTACAAATGTGTCATGAAGTTGCTTATTTGGTTAAGCTCCAAAAATGTCTTCCAGGCTCCTCCTGAAGCCCCTATTAGATGGAGTGAAAGGTATACGCTATATTTGTGTTAAACGTTAAAATCTGGGTTAGAAACCTACCCTGGAACATCCAATTCATGGCTGGAGCTCACACAATGTCAACTACTCAGGAAATAGTTGCATCTTTCTAACGTTTCTTCACAGGACCAAATTACCCTGGAATTTGAAATATGCCAACAATCCTCAGGGCTGAACACTGATACATTACAATACTGGCACGATGCCAGGTCAGCCTCGCCTGGCACCGGGCAGTCAACCCTCGGGCAGGAGCTACAAAGTACAGACAGGTTCAAGCCACAATCTGTGGCCAAGAGTCTGAATGTCACTCTTGAGCTCAGAGGAGCTGTGTGAAGAACTGTCTCCTTGTCATTGCTTAAGGCAGTAATTAATTAAAATAAAATAGTATGAGGGTGATCAGAAACTTTCAGCAATAGAAAGCAAGTAAAGTTCATTGATCACTCATTCCTCCCTCGAGACCAAGCGTGTTTCGTTGGACCTCTGAGGTTGCATATCAAAACTGTATAGATGAGACTGCAGCTTGCAGGCTGCGACTTGAGAGAATTTAGTCTGTCATTGAATGTTGATAAGCCCTCACCTGACTCTATTATTGGTCAAAATAGAATAATAAACAAAAAAGAACGCAGAGGTGGGAGGGGGGATGTAGAAGTTGGTGGGGAAGCAAGTGGGTGAAAGAGAGTAAAAGCAGCAAACCAGGGAGAGAGCTGTAACGTTGGTGTGTTATTAGCCCTAATTAGGCCAGGCTATCACCCAGTCGCTTGCGCAGGGGCAGGACGCGCAGCAGGTAGCGACTCAGGCTCACACCTCGTGGTAGTCGGAAGTGACGTGCACGAGCGCACGCCCCCCATTTATTCAGCCCCGCAGGCCACGCCTGGCCTGCGGATGTATGGGTGCGTGTACGTGCAACTACTAGAACGTAAACAGCACTACATCCCTATCCAACTATATAAACTTTGCGCAGAGTCCAAAATTTTCAGCACAACAGGGGTTTATAGTTAAAAATATGTCGCTCTGTACTTGCGTGTCCCTTGGTGGTCACTTCAGGGTCTCAGCTGACAGGCATAGTCTTTTAACTTCTGACTTGGAGGTGAATTTGGTCGCAGGTTGTACCTCGGGCCATTACTTCGGCCGTGTCCCATGGCACGAGACAGGTCCCTGATGGGGGTTGACATGGCTGGGGATCCGTACCCTGGCTCAGGCTCCGCCTCCCGGGTTCCTACGGATAAGTCGTTCTCATCCTCGGGTGGTGTGCCTCTAGGCAACTCACTGTCGCCCTCAGTGGCTTCTGGATTTAGTCTCGGTCCCGGGGTAATCCCCTTGAACCAGGACGTGTTCCTCGATACTTCTTCTCCCTCTTTTCTGGCAGTCACCATGGTGCCTTTCGTGGCAGTCACCGTCCATGGGCCGGGTTCGTAGTAGGTCTGGAACTTCCCTCCATGGCGTCGGTTTCGTATGACCACCTGGGCTCCCGGGTACAGACTCCTTGGTGTGGCCCTCCGGCGTCGGCTCGCTCGCTGGTTGTTTTGTCGCCTCCGTTCCTGGGCATCGTTCATGTTGCTCACCTCCGGTACCACTCCTGGCGCGGCAGGAAGGAGGTCTCTGCGTTGGCCTTGGAACATGAGGGCCCACGGGCTCCGCTGTGTGGTGCAGTGAGGGGTTCCTCGATATTCTCGTAGGAATTCATGTAGTCTCTGTTCAGGGTCGGCTTGCTCGACCACCGCTATCCGGAACATCTTATTGAGGGTTCGCATAAACCTTTCTGCCTCCCCGTTGGCTTGTGGCATTGGGGTGTGATGCGACGGTGCGTGATGTCTCGGGTCTTTAGGAACGTGGCGAACTCCGCGCCCTGGAATGGTGGTCCGTTGTCGCTCCATAGTTCCTCCGGGTACCCGAACATGAAGAACATCTTTTCTAGCGCCGGCCCCACGTATGTGAAGGCAGTGGAAGTGACTCTCTCGACTAACGGGTATTTGGAGTATGAATCGATGGCCACCAGAGTATGTCCTTCCCCCGGGAAACTCCCGAAATCTATGCTGACTTTCGTCCATGGGGTCATGCACGCTTCTTCGGTGATTATCGGTGCCGGTCGCTCGGGATCACTCGTCAGTTGGCAGGACATGCAATTCTTCACGTAATCTTCCACCATTGTCTCTAGTTCCGGGAACCACACCTTCTCCCGCATGCGCGCTTTCATCTTCATGGCGCCTTGGTGGCCACCATGAGCAAGTTGAGTGGCGCGGTGTTTAAGGTTCTGCGGTATCACCAGGCGTGATCCCCTCAACAGCACGCCATCTTCTGTGGCACTGAGTTCATGTCGGACATGCCAGATCTTCGTGAGGGTCTCTTTATCTGCGGCATTCCAGGTGTTCGGAGGGTGTAAGTAGTTGGCCCAGGACCCTTCCTGGACAGCCTGCAGTGACCTCATGTAGATGTTGTCCTCGGTAGCAGCTTCCTTGATCTCGTCGATCGTCATGCATTGCGGACAGGAAGTCAATGCTACCCATTGGGCGAACTCCTCGCAGTCGTCATCTGTGGACACCGGTTCAGGTGGTAACGGGTGTCGCGACAAGTAGTCGGCAGGGTTTTTGGCCCCTGGTCGATATACCACCTCCATTCCATACGACTGGAGTTGAATCACCCATCTTTCAAGGCGTGGTGGCGGATGTGGGGCGGTTCCTTTGAAGAGGGGCACCAAAGGTTGATAGTCTGTGACCATAATGAACGAATGTCCTTGCAGGTATAGGTGGAAGTGACTGCAGGCCCATTTAATTGCCAGGGCTTCCCGCTCAATTTGGGCGTACCTGGTCTCGGTTGGGGTCAAGGCCTTGCTGGCAAAAGCTAGTGCTGTCCATTGGGTGTTCGTGCTCCTGGGTCAGGACTGCTCCCAGGCCCACCGGGCTGGCGTCCACGATCACCTCGGTGCGTTTGGCAGGGTCAAAGTAGGATAGTGTTGCATTCTCCAGCAGAGCATCTTTGATTCCCTGGAATGCTTCGTTTTCTTTTGGGCCTCACTGCCACGTGGTGTCCGTTTTGGTCAGTGCCCGTAGGGGTTCACTTCGCGTGGCCAGGCCTGGTATGAACCGGCCACAGTAAGTTGCCATCCCGAGGAAGCTGCTCACCTCCGTAGGTGATCTTGGTGCTGGGGCGTCCTTTATGGATCTGGACTTTCTTGGGTCAATCTGGATTCCTTCCTGGTTAAACACGTAGCCAAAGAATTCAATAGAAGATTGAAAGAATTGACTTTTGCCTTTGTGGAGTGTCGCTCCATACGTGCTCAGTCTTTTCAGAACGTCCCTGAGATGTTTGTAGTGCTCAGACGCGGTGGCAGAGTGAATTAAAATGTCGTCACTGACATTTATTACCCCCGGTAATCCAGACAGGAGTTCTCTGATCATATTTTGGAACACCTCCGCCGCTGATGAAATACCAAAGTTAAGGCGTTTGTAGCGCCGGAGGCCCAGATGAGTGCTGAACGTCGTAATGAAGCGTCTTTCCTCGGCAAGGGGTAGCTGATGATATCCAGCGTTGAGATCGATTTTTGAGAACCATTTCGATCCGTTTACGTCAGCCACTATATCGTCCATTGTGGGCGTCAGATGTCTTTCCCTCCTGATGGCCGTGTTTGGTAATCGCATATCAATGCATAGGCGAATTTCGCCCGGTTGCTTGGGCTTTTTTACGATGACCATGGGCGAGACCCATGGTGTGGGTCCTGTCACCTTTTCGATAACCCCAAGGTTCTCTAGTTTTTCAAGTTCCTTCTCCACCAGTGGGCGGAGGTGGAACGGTATCCTGCGGTGGCGCAGTGCTGTGGGGGATACAGACTTATCAATGTGGAGTTTGATGGGTTCGCATTTTATGCATCCTAACCCTTTGAACAGTTCAGGAAAACGCTCCAGCAGTTCATCCACTTGGTGGGCGCGGATGCGATTAGCGAATGCTATCAGTTTTAAATCTTCCGCCGTGTGGCTGCTTAGCAGGGTGTCGGCTTCCCGGTCGATGATGTGGACTGTTGCCATGATTTCCGACTCATCCGCCCTGATGGGTATTATTATTTTTCCCTTGAGGGGTAGCGGAGTGTCTGCCCCATAGGCAAAGATTCTTGTTTTGGAGCGTAGGACCTCAGGCCGTGGGCGCAGCTTGTTGAACTGTTGCAGTCCCATGACATTGACGGTGGCGCCTGTGTCAATGATAGCCTTCACTTCATTCTGCCCCATTGTTACCACACATGTTGGTTGTCGCCGTCATCTTTGTTTAAGTTCTCGGGCGAATGAGATGACGTATGCTTCCTCGTCCTCCGAGTCCGAATCATCGTAGATCGTGGGTAGGTGCCTTTCCGTCTTCTCCGGGAGTGGATCAGTCAGTGATAACTGGCGGACCGCTTTGGTGGGTGTCCACGCCTTTTTGGTGTTCTTGGGCGGACTTCTCCTGCGGCAGACTGCTGCGAAGTGGTTTGGGATCCCACAATTCGCACATGTCTGTCCCTGGGCTGGGCAGTCTTTGGCCGCATGGGGTTCATGGCCGCAGTACCCACAGCGAGATTGAGGTGAGCTTCTCTGGTATCCCTTCTGTGCCTGACCACGTGGCCGGGGTCGCACGGCGTCTGCGCGTTCCACTTTGACGGGTTCCATTTTAACGGGGGCTTTGTGTAAGGCCTGTTCCATGGCCGTCGCTCTGACATCTGAGAGCTCGTGGGATCTGGCCAGGATGAGGATATCTTCTAGCGAAATCCCTGGTTTGCGTAAGATTTGTCCTCTTAGCGTCTTATCCCGACATCCCTGTATAAGTTGTCTCCTTATGGCCCTCGGTTGGTCCTCGTCGGTGGAACTGGCTAACTCCCTGACACGGGTATGGAACTGGTCCATTGACTCTCCGTCTCGCTTGCCCCAACTTGAATACCTCAAAGTCTACATTCAACTGGGGATCAAAATGTCCGTTGAGGGCGGCAACGGCCGCCGTGTAGCTATCGGCCGCTCCCGTGTTAGGAAGGTGTTTGAAAAGTCTAAAGATATCATCCCCTGGGTAGTGGAGTAGTAATGACCTTTTCACAGCCTCGTCCGTTTCCTGCGTAACCACAAAGTAGTTCTCCAGTCTTTCAAGCCAAATCTTCCAACGTGGCGAGGCCGTGGATGGATCTATGGCTTCGCTGAAAGGCGGCAGCACCCCGGCTGCAGCTTGTTGGAATGGGATATTGATGACAGGCGCAGGTGCATCGGTGTCCCCCATGGCGGGAACCCTCTAACAGTGGAGGGTCCTTAGCGGGAATAGTCCCCTTCCAGGCTGCGGTAGCGCGTGTACCTTGGTCTCCTGGATTTCGCCTTTCTTCCTTCCTTTTTCGGCACCCTCGTGGCCGCAGCGCGACGTCGTCCACCTACTCCTCGTGGTTTTCGGCCAGTCAGTGATGTGGGAGGAATGTGGTCCTTCCTTGATTGCTTGCCAGCTCACTTGTGCTCTAGTATACGCCCCTCCAGCAGTGATAGAGAGAGCCTCCAGGCCTCAGCAGGCCAAGAAACGCGTTGCACGCGAGATGCGTGATACTTGGCAGGGTCTTCTTCCCTTCCGCGCACGCGAGATGCGTGCAGTTTGGCCAGGTGTCGCAGCAGCGTGGGCCACGCGGGATGCGTGATAAACGGCACCTCGTCGCCGTTACCGGAGGAGGAGAGGCGGCGGTGTAGACAATCCCCACGGATCAGCAGGGGGGGGGAGATCCAAGCCCCAGCCGGGGGTTGGTGAGGCGGAGCACGCCGGCTCCGACAGCGCAGGAGCAGCAGCCAGGACACACGCGGTCGGCACCGCGGAGGAGAGCAGGCAGCTCCCTCAAGTCACTGGTGTGGGGGCGAGGGTTGGGCCCCCTCCGCTCGTCGCCAATGTAACGTTGGTGTGTTATTAGCCCTAATTAGGCAAGGCTATCACCCAGTCGCTTGCGCAGGGGCAGGACGCGCAACAGATAGCGACTCAGTCTCACACCTCGTGTTAGTCGGAAGTGACGTGCACGAGCGCACGCCCCCCATTTATTCAGCCCCGCAGGCCACGCCTGGCCTGCGGATGTATGGGTGCGTGTACATGCAACTACTAGAACGTAAACAGCACTACATCAGCAACATAAGTGGCGGGGAGAAGCACCCGATGGAGAGAGCAACACAGGGCAAGGGAGGAGGTGGAGAGAAGCACACAAGGCAGAGAGCAAGCAGCACGAGAACAACAAAGGGTGGGGGGAGTACAGAAGGGAGAGACCAAGCAGCGCACAAAGAAGACAGCAGCATAGGAGGTGGGATAACCTGATGGAATAGGAGGTGGTGGGGAGAAGTATACAAGAGAGAGAGCAAGCAGCGCACAAGGAAGAGTGCAACACAGGGCGGGTAGAAGTACAGAAGGGAGAGACCTAGCAGCGCCCAAGGAAGATAGTAACACAGGGCGGGGAGAAGTACAGAAGAGAAGTATAGAAGGGAGAAAGCGAGCAGTACCCAAGAGAGAGAGCAAACAGCACTCATGGAAGGGAGCAACACCGGGCGGGTAGAAGTACAGAAGGGAGAGACCGAGCAGCGCCCAAGGAAGAGAGCAACACAGGGCGGGGAGAAGTACAGAAGAGAAGTATAGAAGGGAGAAAGCGAGCAGTACCTAAGAGAGAGAGCAAGCAGCACTCATGGAAGGGAGCAACACAGGGCGGGCAGAAGTACAGAAGGGAAAGACCGAGCAGCACACAAGAAAGAGAGCAGCATGGGGGTGGTATAACCTTATGAAGAGAACAACATGGCATGGGAGGTGTCGGGGAGAAGTACACAAGGGCGAGAGCAAGCAGCACACAATGAAGAGAGTAACACAGGGCGGGGAGAAGTACAGAAGGGAGAGACCGAGCAGCGCACAAGGAAGAGAGCAGCATGGGGGTGGCATTGTGATGTTGGGCCTCAGGTCCACATGGTTATAAAATGACTGACGCAGACACAGGATATGTAGTCTACTATCTGGCCTTGAGCACGTGCGCTCAGCCTCATTTATTGACCGGATCACCTGACTCGTGACGCCGGTGGTGGGTGGGTGTATGGTGTGAGTTACACTTTGCAAAAGATTAGAACATGTCCAGCAGGACACTACAGGCATGAATTTATGAAGAGAGCGACATGGCATGGGAGGTGGCTGGGAGAAGTATGCATGGTAGAGAGCAAGCAGCACACAAGGAAGAGAGCAACACAGGGCTGGGAGAAGTACAGAAGGGAGAGACCTAGCAGCGCACACGAGAGAGAACAGCATCAGGGGGAGAAGAACCCGAACGAGAGAACAACACAGCACTGGAGGTGGTGGGGTGAAGTATACAAGGGAGAAAGCAAACAATACCCAAGAGAGAGAGCAAGCAGCACACAAGGAAGGGAGCAACACAGGGCGGGTAGAAGTACAGAAGGTAGAGACCGAGCAGCACACAAGAAAGAGAGCAGCATGGGGGTGGTATAACCTTATGAAGAGAAAAACATGGCATTGGAGGTGGCGGGGAGAAGTATACAAGGGAGAGATCAAGCAGCACACAATGAAGAGAGTAACACAGGGCGGGTAGAAGTACAGAAGGGAGAGATCAAGCAGCACACAATGAAGAGAGCAACACAGGGCGGGGAGAAGTACAGAAGGAAGAGACCGAGCAGCACACAAGGAAGAGAGCAGCATAGGGATGGTATAACCTTACGAAGAGAACAACATGGCATGGGAGGTGGCGGGGAGAAGTATACAAGGGAGAGATCATGCAGCACACAATGAATAGAGTAACACAGGGCGGGGAGAAGTACAGAAGGGAGAGATCAAGCAGCACACAATGAAGAGAGCAACACAGGGCGGGGAGAAGTACAGAAGGAAGAGACCGAGCAGCACACAAGGAAGAGAGCAGCATAGGGATGGTATAACCTTACGAAGAGAACAACATGGCATGGGAGGTGGCGGGGAGAAGTATACAAGGGAGAGATCATGCAGCACACAATGAATAGAGTAACACAGGGCGGGGAGAAGTACAGAAGGGAGAGATCAAGCAGCACACAATGAAGAGAGCAACACAGGGAGGGTAGTAGTACAGAAGGGAGAGATCAAGCAGCACACAATGAAGAGAGCAGCATGGGGGTGGTATAACCTTACGAAGAGAACAACATGGCATGGGAGGTGGCAGGGAGAAGTATACAAGGGAGAGATCAAGCAGCACACAATGAAGAGAGCAACACAGGGCGGGTAGAAGTACAGAAGGGAGAGATCAAGCAGCACACAATGAAGAGAGCAGCATGGGGGTGGTATAACCTTACGAAGAGAACAACATGGCATGGGAGGTGGCAGGGAGAAGTATACAAGGGAGAGATCAAGCAGCACACAATGAAGAGAGTAACACAGGGCGGGTAGAAGTACAGAAGGGAGAGATCAAGCAGCACACAATGAAGAGAGCAACACAGGGCGGGGAGAAGTACAGAAGGAAGAGACCGAGCAGCACACAAGGAAGAGAGCAGCATGGGGATGGTATAACCTTACGAAGAGAACAACATGGCATGGGAGGTGGCGGGGAGAAGTATACAAGGGAGAGATCGAGCAGCACACAATGAAGAGAGCAACACAGGGCGGGGAGAAGTACAGAAGGGAGAGACCGAGCAGCACACAAGGGAGAGAGCAGCATGGGGGTGGTATAACCTTACGAAGAGAACAACATGGCATGGGAGGTGGCGGGGAGAAGTATACAAGAGAGAGATCAAGCAGCACACAATGAAGAGAGTAATACAGGGCGGGGAGAAGTACAGAAGGGAGAGATCAAGCAGCACACAATGAAGAGAGCAGCATGGGGGTGGTATAACCTTATGAAGAGAACAACATGGCATGGGAGGTGGCGGGGAGAAGTATACAAGGGAGAGATCAAGCAGCACACAATGAAGAGAGTAACACAGGGCGGGGAGAAGTACAGAAGGGAGAGATCAAGCAGCACACAATGAAGGGAGCAACACAGGGCGGGTAGAAGTACAGAAGGGAGAGACCGAGCAGCGCCCAAGGAAGAGAGCAACACAGGGCGGCGAGAAGTACAGAAGGGATAGACTGAGCAGCACACAAGGGAGAGAACACAGAGCGTGGAGAGCTATAGGAGAGTTGGGGGAGAAGCACATGAGAGAGAGATAGTAGTACACGAGTGAGAGGCCAACATGTGGGGTGATAGGCTGACATTTGTCAGCGGAGAAGCAGGTGAGGCAGAGAGCAGAGAAACACATGCAATCTCCTGGAGTGCTTAGCTAAAAAGAAAAAAGTAGTTCCCTAAAAAGTGAGCAGAGGAAGGATACAAGTTAGCCAATCATATGTATGGTAAAGAGACTATGCTCAATTGGATGGAAAACACAAGAAGAGGAAAGCAAGCCATCTCATAAGATGCAAGAAAATGAGAGTTACAATATGGGCAACCACTGGGAAGCAGTTTTCAGGCTGAAAGCCCACTGCAAGTTCACAATTTGTCTTTCAAGGCCTAAAAATAGTTCCTGCCACAATTTAGATTTATTATGTAGCTTTTTACTTGATATTTACAAAATGCATTCTCGCCTGTGATAAGACCAGTTCCAGCATGGCATTGGTCTGGGTCATGGATCTGTATATTGAAAATGACATATTTTTTACAAACTGTAAAATAAAGTTTGCATTCATTCATTCATCCATTCATTCTTTTTAAGTCAAGCAAAACATTCTGACCATTGATATCTTCCAGTGGTGTTGCAGTTATTTAAAGAAAAACGTATATTTCATGGCTTACAAAATGATATATGCCCACTTTTGTAATGGCACAAATTAGGAAAAAAGTGTTGGTATGAAAAGCGCCTGTGTAATTGCTAGTGATGGAGAATAATTTAAGCCTTTCCATTCTTGACTTAAGTGCTGTGGGTCACTGAACCATAGAGTCTCCAGGTGCACCTGACTGCTGAGGCTGAACACTATCTGTGTGGCCTGGAAGTTAGACAGGACTGTCCTATTCCAGCCAAATTAAGGCTAGTAGGCAGTGGTTGGTCCCCTTATGGAATGGATTGCACTCAGAATATTTATTATTATATGTTATTTCAGAAATATCAATCTACAAATTGTTGCTGAGGGCTGCCTAAAATTACATAAAGTACAATGATATTACAGAATTCAGGCTCTTTCCAACCCTTAGCTCCTCAACAGTCTCAGAGGAGCTAGAGGATGGACAACAAGTGGGAACTATAGAAAACACACAAGGGTCTTAGAGGTTAGTACTAGGGGTGACCAAAATTTCCGCTCCACCGGCGGAGTTCGCAGCATTTTGCCCACTCAGCTTTCTGCTTGGAAAATAGAGTTCTGGCAAACCTCTGTCCACTTCCATGTTGCAGAGCTTTTTCTTGCGTGCAACTTTGGCAAGTGCGAGTAAGGATTTGCACCCCCTAGCGTGATTTTCAAGCGCTAGAATGCCTCTTGTGACATTTCTCAACGAGTGCGCTTACGGAAGTCACAACCATTCGTATTGGGAAAGCTGCCGCTTGAGTAGAAAATCTACTCAACCAACAGAAAGTAGCTGCGCCCTCTGGCATTCCCAGTGGTGCCATTCGTACTAATTTTACAGCACAGAACAAGCTCCCCACCCTAAAAATCAGTGTGAGCAGCACAACATGCCATATTACGCCTGCTCGCGGAATATCGCAGAGTTTTTATGTAACTCCATGCAGTGCTTAATTTGTATATCAAAAAAACCTAACCTATGGGGGAACTAGGATTCAACGAAAGTTCACTATAATAACCTTACTAGAAAGAAATACTATTTTTCTAGAGACCCCTCACCCACCAGGGTTTCCCCTAGGTGGCATGCTTCGGGTTCCTCTCAATCCTCTACAGATTGAGACGTGCTGTAACTTGCGAACTACATAGAAGTAATTAGTTATGGACTATGTAAGGGGCAGTGATGTGGAATGTAAGGAAGATAAGTCTCAAAAATACCTAACTAGTGAGCTGCTATTTTATTCTCACCCCTAGCCGGTATGGTTAAAAACAGGGGTTAATACCAGGGAGAAACCTGACCTCATAGGAGTTTGGTTCCCCTAGTATTGCGTCTGTGTCAACATGTTTCGAGCTGTTCCCTACAAGCTCTTCCTCAGGAGTACACAGGGTCCAGTCCCATGCCTCCCACTCCTAATAAATCCTATAATGAGGATACAGGGAAGTGCACACTTAGGGGCCGATTATGATCGCGGACGGACTTGCGTCCGTACGCGATCATTGAGGAGGAGGGGACGTCCGCATGGGCTGCGGAGTCCCCTCCTGTGCGATTAGGATGTGACCGCCAGGGTGGCGGTCACATACTCAATTTTTAACATTGCGGCGGGTGCGGCTTCAAGCTGCACCCGCGGCAATGTTACAAATGCACGCATTGCATTAGCATGCAGAAAGAGGCAGGCACCGCACGGTGCCTGCCGCTTTCTGCATACAAATGCAGGGGGGTACCATAGGTACCCCCCATGTGCACCCCCTACCCCCCCCTTCACCTAGGGGGCCCGCAACGGGCCCCCGCAGTGAAGTTACACATGCTTTTCCACAGCGGAAAAGCCGCCGCGAAAAAGCATGTTTGCAGGCACATACTAATCTGGCGGACGGTGTCTGAGAGACACCGTCACCAGATTAGTGCTTTTCCTTCGCGGTTGTAAGCCAACCGCGGAGGAAAAGCTGCGGACGGAAACCAGGACCCACCAGCCATCCTAATGTGGCGGTGGGTCTTTGGTGGGTCCACTGCGGATTTTCCGCATCCTCCGGGCCGGCGGTGGCTTCCGCCGGCCCGGAGGATGCGGAAAATCCGCAATCCTAATGAGCCCCTAAATGTGTATACACAAAATACATACTCCGTAATGATACTCCGTATTTTGATTTAGGCAATACTATTGCCTCGTGGTCAACAACAGGGGTAGAGGGGCTTGTAGTCAAATCTTCATCAAAGCACGCCTCTAGGTACGTTACCCACTTCTGTCCCTAGAGACCGCATACTCCAGACACAGATGGAATATTAGGGGAACCAAACTCATTAAGTTCAGGTTTCTCCATTGGTTAAGTTTTTTTCGATATACTGAAATTTTGTGAAACTATATACAGTGATGAGAGTAAACCTAGCCTTAACCTCTTCTACCCTGATTTATTGGTTGTACATAATTTTAATTTGTAAACAAATAAGTGCTGGGGTGCTCGTGATGAGGCCAGCGCAGTTTGCACCACGCATTTCACTGCCTGTGCTGCCAATGACAGTACCTGCACAACTACTAACCAGCATACTGCTACAGGTGAGAGAATTCAGACTGTTCAAGGCCCCCAAGCTTTAAAAATGGTTTGGGTGGCTGGCATTAGTTGTTTTAAATATGTATCAAATTAACTGTTTTCGTGCTTATCTTTAAATGAGCAGCTGTTCCAAGTGCCGGTGCCGGCAATTAACTGCTGGTGCCGAGCACCGAAAACCACCAACTCAAATTCAAGCACTGACTCCATGGAATTCTCGAGTTCCACCCATCATTAGGTAGAGACCTGTTTACTTTCTGCTTCTGCCTTCGTCACTCTTAAGATTAAGGACAGCAAGCAGAGTGCATGGGGTTCTAAAGGGAAACAACCTTTACAACGCAACTTTTACAACGCACTACCATTACAATGAAACTTTTACAACGCAACATCCATTACAACGCATGCATTTACAACGCAACTATTACAACGCATGACACTACAACGCACACCACTACAACGCATGTCATTACAACGCAGTCATTGCAACGCATACCATTGCAACGCATAGCATTACAACACATAGTACTCTTACACTATCCAACACTTACCCTACTGTTGCACCCCCTGGAGTTAGAATATTAATTTTTACCCCTACACTATCCAACACTTACCCTACTGTTGCACTCCCTGGAGTTAGAATAGTAATTTTAACCCCTACACTATCCAACACTTACCCTACTGTTGCACCCCCTGGAGTTAGAATAGTAATTTTTACCCCTACACTATCCAATACTTACCTTACATGAAATGTAATGTTATGCGTTGTAAATGTATGCGTTTTAAATGTAGTTTCAAAGAATTCGTTGTAATGGCATGCGTTGTAATGGTATGCGTTGTAATGGATGTTGCGGTGTAAAAAATGCGTTGTAAAGGTAGGTGTTGTAACGTCATACATCCGGTTCTAAACAGTAAGGCAGGGATAGCAACAGCTTCCAACTGCTAACTCCAATTACCATCCTCTGTGTCATATCCTAGTGTGTAACCTGAACTGGTTACAGGTGAAGCTCCCGCTCTGTATCACTTGCTCTTCTCTTTCACTCCCTACCCCTCCCTGTATATGCTTCCCATTCTCTCCGTTGCTTTCATTCCTCTATGCTCTTTCTTTCTCACACTCTTCTGCTTATGCTTCATTCCCTGCGTCCTTTGCACTCAATATCGTTCACTCACTCTTTTCTTATTTTGCAATTTTGTATGGTGCAAACTTGACCTGAAGTTATTTGACTGCTTTGCACAAGCACTGTAACATTACTCAAGAGGGCATATGTACAAGGAATTAACGCCACCAGAACATCACTTTTTAAGACGTTCTGGTGGAGTTAAGTCCATAGCCTTATTTACAAGGCAGCTTTATGCCACTTAACGTGGCTTACAGCCTCATTATAAATGAGGCACCTTTCATGCTACACTTGGCGTGAAAGGGGCGGGCAATGGGTGTTGCGGTGGGCATTCCGCAGCAACACCCATTGATTTGGATGCTTCCTCCTATTTACAAGGGTGGCGTAAATATGGAGCAGTGTAAAAATTAAGACCAGGGAAAACCTGGTCTTAACTTGGCGAAAGGAGGAGAAATTTTAAATTTCTTCTTGTTTTTACTGTTTCTATGGGCGCTGCATTGTGCAGCTCACACAGAAACACCAAATCACCATAAATGATTGTTTATTTGCAGGAAGAGACACCTTCCTGCAAATGAACAATCATTCCCTCAATGCAGGCACCTTTGCACTATGATACAAGGAGGCCTGTGTTGGCTCTAGGCAGCTTAATTTGGCACCAGTGCTAGGGGAAACACAGGGGTGGGCTGTATCATTGTAAATACAGCGCATCCTTGCGTTTTTGAACTGACGGAGCGCAGCTTTAGTCATTTTGGAGCTAATCCGCGCTCTGCCACTTCATTTCGCCGGGATACTCCGTGGAGTGGCCGTGCGCTATAGAAGTATAAAAATAACATAACATAACATAACATTTCACATATGTCCCATGGTTTTTTACACAATAGAAGCTGGAGTGAAGTTACACCCCACCCCCAGTTGCACAGCTTTTTACGTGATTATTCATCAAAACAACAACTTTATTTGCTTTTCAATTATTTTATTTTCATTTCATGTAATCCAATGAGTATTCATTCAATGCTTCTTTCCATTTTTCAACTTTTCACATATGCGACCTTAATGTATTCAATAGTTTCTCGTGCGCAGATATGCCGATCCGGGCCTTTTTCTAGCGCATGATGAATCCATTAAACATCCAGAAGTTCTTCATTTTACCCAATGCATTTCGGCTCTTTTTTAGCCCTTCTTCAGCGGTTGCCTATAAATTTAAAATATTGACATTAGTTTTATATATTCAGACCTCTATACAACGATCATTCTGATGTTTCAAATCATTTGTGTCTCATTTTGAATAATCAACGTTTTCCCTCTGCATGCGCTGAAAGCGAGCAACATTTTTTACCTGGATCAGCCTTCCCCAACCCCCGGTCCTCTCCAATATTCAACCTCATTACCCATCACAGCAACCTGGCCCGATATTTTCCCTTCTACTAGTTTAAAAACAACCTTTATACTAAACCATCCCTGTACACAAAATTACATTACAAGAGCGTCCCCGTACCTTCGACATGTCACAGCATGAGTCTCCCACAATCTTAACCCTTTCCGTGCTGATGACGGAACTGCTCCGTCATCAGCCGCGGTGGCACTGTGCTGATGACGAAGCGGTTCCGTCATGGCCCGCCCGACGTGCCAGCGCGGCGCGTTTTATTGAGCGGGCGGGGCCATGACGGAACCGCTCCGTCATGAGCACAGCTCAACCGAGGCTGGTGACGGAGCGGTTCCGTCACCGGCATGGGCGCGCCGCGCGCCTCCCCATCCCCTTAGCGCTGCGGCTGAATAGCCGCCGCAGCGAAGGTGTTAACTCGCCGAGCTCAGCACATTGCACCTGATTCCCTTTCACCTCATATCCCGTGGCTCCACCCCCCTTCGAGCATGGACCAATCTAAACACACTGCTCATCCCAACCTTGAATATTACACGTCCCATAAGCCCTTGTGTTACAGATGTCTGATTACCTCTATGTGCTCATGACCCATAACTTGCACAATTATTCACCTACTCACCACTGTCGAAATCTACCCTGGCTGCTATCCAATATAAGGTTTTTTAGGCACAGGGAGATTATGTGATTTGCTCAGCATCACAGAATGGTGACCCGGTGAAAGAGCTGGAACCTGCTTCCCCAGTCCCAAAGTCAGCAGCCCTGAGTGTGACGTCACATCCTCTGCTCGCGTTACCTCTCTCTTTCTCATTGTCTCTCTCATTTTCTGTCTTGATGTTTCTCCTCTTTTAATCTCTTTCTTTTATTTTCTTAGTCTCTCACTCATGTCTTCAATACTCTCTCGTTTTTTCTTTCTTCCATTCTCACTCTCGCAGCTGCGGTACAAATCAGACAATTTTTTCTGCTTGAATATGCTTTATTGTAGTGAAATGAGCAGTAAAAATCAGATGATCGAATTAATAAATGACAGAACAAAATGTATGTAGTCTGGAATACACAAAGGTTATAACAGAAAATATTGCATCCATCGTACAAAGGCATGGTACTCTAAGAAACATTAAAGAAGAAAAATAGCATTTTATACATTTTAGGAGAAATGTATGTGTGAGAGAAAAGTAAAAGAGGGACGAGCGAGGAAAGGAAAAGCCTTAAAAGAGAAATAATGTATTAAGCATTTACAAATCCACTCATAATACTTGACTACCTTATCATGAATTTGTGAAGTCCTGGAGGTTCAATGGTTGTGTGTGGATCATGAGAACTGTCATGGTGTCTAGGGAGGAACAAGTAAAACGATTTAAATAATGCATTATCGGCAAGACCCATTGATCTGTACATATTACCAAACCTTGACAGCTTCTTTCGTAATTGGCATCATTTTACGCCTACACGTGGGTCTTCTGGTCTCTGACGACGTCTCAGCCTGACCGGTTTCCTGCTCTCCTCTCTGCCAGCTCTGCTCCATCTCTCGCCCTTTAGCTTTGTAGAGTCACTGACCTTGTGGGTTATTTCCAGGAATAGCAGTTCCTATTTCTTCATATTGGTGGCAGTGTGTGAGGAAGTGTGTGTGGGTTTCATTATTGACATCACTGGTCTTGTTCTGCTTTCCATCTCTGTCTGTTTCACCCTTTAAATCTCCAGTTGCTGCTCTTGTGTTTGTTGACTCCTGGTCTGTTTGGAGTTCTTCAGAGAGAGCAGCTATTCTGCTGGGCTCTAGGTCCGATCTGTTAGTTTGTTTTGTACAGTCTCATCCTGTGGTTTGTAAGGCTGCTTTCTGGGGCTAGTAAGGCCTTGTAGTAGTGGCATACATCCTCTTCTCTGAAGGTGTGCCCATCATTCTGCTGTCTGTTTTTGAATTTATGTATTAATTTATATCATTTATAGAGCACAAATTGTCACCAAAACTCTTATCCTGGTGCTAAGATGCAGGCAGATAGCTACAGCCTGCCGACATATAATCATCATGGGAAATAGAGGAAGGATTATTTGGGTAAATGCTATGGGCCCGATTCACAGAACTAACTTAAGACAAAATCCTGAACTTACTACCATTTTGGTATTCACTGAAGGCACTTACTCATTTTGGTATTCACAGAAGGCACTTACTCATTTTGGTATTCACAGAGGTTAGGAGTCCTAAGTTTAGGACTCCTAAATGCCTTCTGTGAATACCAAAAGTCTTAAAGTTAGGATTTTTCTCAGTTTAGGAGTCCTAAAGTCACGACTCCTAACGTCTGTGAATACTGAAATGAGTAAGTGCCTTCTGTGAATACCAAAATGGTACTAAGTTTAGGATTTTGTCTTGTTAGTTCTGTGAATCGATCCCCATGTCTTCAGAGCATTCCTGAAACGCTGCAGATACCTAGAGAATCCAAGGGATGGCAGCAGTTTCTTCCAGAATTGGGCTGCTTTGAATAAGAAGGCCCAACGCCCCCTGTCTGGACTTCCGGAACTTTTTAATAGAAACTAAGTTTGCAGTGCTGGAGCGAAGATGTCGCCTAGGAGTTTATCCCTACAGTCTCCGTTGTAGGGGCACTGGACCAGTGCTTTGTAGCGCCTTGAACACAATGCACGTGGCTTTAAAGCGAATCCTCCGCTACAGACGCAGCCAGCGCTGGTCCTTCAAGGCATTCGATGCCGATGATCTGCGAGCCCTCTTTAAGGCAAGTTTAGCTGCTGTAACTTGGACTCTATAGAGTCGATTGAGCAAGTATTCTGGGGCTCCAAGTGTAGGAAGGTGGATATCTAACTATGTGGTTTAACCAACTCTTAGCCTAGTGTTTAGCTGGTTTTTGACTTAGTTGGCCTGGGATCCTGCTAATCAGTGCCCCAGGCTAGACTCCAAGTACTTTAGGTACATCTCCAATTGTACATTGGGTCACTTTATGAGCCCCTGTATAGTGTACCAGGTACCCAGCACATAGGTGCATCCATGGCCTACCAGGGGCTGCAGCATGTATTATGCCACCACTGGATGGCCATCCAAATTGACACAACTGGCTGATCACTCAGCTGGGGCAAGGTGGTATAATCACCCTTTGCTTTAGATATAGTATACCTATATCTAACCTTATATATAGACACATATACACCTATAAGTCACTCCTATGGCAGGCCTTAACAATCCGGGAGGCAGAGCGCTTGGTTTTCTGTGAGATGGTGCTCTAGCATGAGCTGAGCCTGTCTGCAGCTTTCGGAACCATGTCCTTATAGCTGTTCTATGATATAGCCATACCATATACTCTTAAGTGCATTATCAGCCTCGCGGTTGAATGCTAACTTTGGTTTGGCTTTATGAAAACATGTTGTGTAAGGTGTCATACACTTTGGAATACTACCCCCTCACCAGTTCTGGCAATGGGGGTAGCATTCCACCCTTCTAGAGGGAGAAGACAGGTTGTTCCTGTTAATCCCGGTTAAAGTTAACCAGAGCCTCAGCATCACAAAATGGATGCTGCTGCCACAGACACAAGTCTGACCTCCTGCTGCTGGGAGTCCTTCCAGTGAGGGAGGCTTGGACAATAGGTTTCCTGTCTTGGGAGGGGCTAGCACCACCCTAGACAAGCCATAGTGTATTGGGGCAGGGAGGGCTGAATGAAACGAGACACTGCCTGGGGCACACAAGGTGCTCCATGCATAGTCCGGTTGAAACCAGTTGCTGGGGCACTCCAGCCCCAGCTCTGGCGCAAAACTGGACAAAGTGAAAGGGGTGTAACCACCCCCTTCGCTGGTCCCACCCATAGGAGGGACCTAGCAGGTAATCCAGCACCTTTAATCAGTATAAAGTTGGAGCTGAGTCAAGAGACTTTAGATTTGTCCTGAACTGAAACTTGAAACGAAACTCTGTACCTTCGACATTCTTTTGCAACTAGAAGACTGAAGAATCTCCCTTTTGGTCAAGGAGTGACCACCCTGTGCAAACAGGCACCATCCAATGATCTGCGGTTTGCTTTGTCGAAGCTCCCGCCGGAGCCCGAGCACAGAGCCTGATTGACCCCGATCTACTGTCACAGCAAAGCTGAACCCGTGGAGGCGACTAGAGAGGTGGGACCGGCCATCTTGAAAAACTTGCTCATTGCTACTTGTGCAGCTTCTGAGGCACCCTCGAAGTTGTGCATTGGGGATTGAGAAGACCCAGCCCCGAGCACCTTCTACACCGACGCACCGTCCTCCACACTCCATGAGTGCCATGTGGGGCCTGCTAGTGTTTTTGTCCTTGACGCGTCTGTCTGGTCACTTGCCTGTTGGCTAGTGGCCTCTGTGACGATGAACCTTTAAATCTACACCACTGGGCTGGTTGCTCCAGGCTGGCCCTTGCTTCCCTGAAAAGGAGAAGCCCACCAGACCTTGCTGGTCTGCAACAGAAGCCATCTTCGATTCCTGCGTGGGTTGGCTTTGCCAAGGCTTGTTGACTACAATCCTGAAGCCGACACCGCCGACAGCGAGATCCTTCGTGGGACAGTCCGTATCCAGCTCCTGGTCATAGTCGACACCTCCTGGTCCACGTGGCAGCAGAGACAAGCTTCACGACATCACCTGATTGCTTCACAACATCGCCTGGTTCCTTCCTGGTCACTGGCTAGTGAACCAGACTCTGTCTCCTCTGCTTTCAAGTACTCTTCATCCTCGATCCACCCTTGGATCCAACCGGACACTTCTCTCCTGGTCGCCTGCAGCATCTTTTCACAGGTCTCCATAGGATTCAGCGACGAAACACAACACAACTTGACACCTATGCATCCGGCTCCTGTGGGTGAGGTAACGCGAGTACTCTGGTGCTCCTGTGGGTATTGACTATCCAAGTGTCCTAGTTTTCAGTAGCTTTCTCCTAGTCCATCCGGAAGTGTCCTAAATCAACTAGTTTCTAATTCTTTCGTTCCCATTGTATCCCTATGGTAACTCGCGTGTGTGTTAAGACACTGCACACGCTTCCCATGGGCCTCCTACTTCCTAACCTTTGGTAGTTCAATGTAGCTCCAGCGATTCCCTAGGCCTTAGGCCTACTCCTTGTTCATGACGTGGTTCTTATACCACTATTTTAGTATATGGTTTACAACGCCCTAGGGCTCGACTGTATTTTGTGCAACTTATTGTATGATATTTAAGTATCTTGTTATGTGCTTGTGCCTCTGACCTCATAAAGAGTTCAGAGGGGTTGTGTTAGTAATCAATACATATATATTTTATATATAACCTGTGGGGTGTCCTTTAATTTGCTCTTCAAGGGGTTACATATGGTAAAACAGCTTGCTTCACATGCTCGTCGAACTTTTAGCCTAAGACTGCTTTGATCATGCTACCACTAGGATAGCTGGTCTATAAGGTTGACTTTACAACCATCACCATAAGGGTTGTTTGGACTGATACAGGGTGCCCACTAGAATAGTGGACAACACATATCAGGCCAACTTCTCACATTGGTGTGCAGCAGTTGGGATAAGAGCTTGGTGTTGTTTTACCAATTGTAATCTTAAGATATCATTTGAAAGATCACATTAGGTACCTATAGGTACATATAACAAGTCTTTAAGGGCCCGATGTAGGAGCCCTGATACCGGTCGGAAACGGCCGATTTCGTCCGTTTCCGACCGGTATTAGGGTTTTCTACTGTAGGAGCATGGTTTACAGAATCGGTATTTAACCGAATCTGTACTTACAGATTCGGTAAAATTACCGAATCGGTAAATACAGATTCTGTAAAAATACCGATTCTGTAAAAGCACATGTAGGTAGCACATCTTTGAGTGCTGCAGGCCTTTCAGATTCGGTATTTTACCACCCAATCCAATTGGGTGGTAAAATACCGAATCCAGGTGTGCATGCACATCTGTGCATGCACACCTGTGCAATGTGACACACAGACATGCCCTTAGGGCATGTATGTGTGCCACATGGCACACAAGTCCGGAATTGGGGTCCCAGAGGGTGTCAAGTGACACCCCCTGCACCCTTGCAAAAATCGGAATTTACCGAATCGGTAAATACCGATTCGGTATTCACCATTGATTCCTATGGGCTTCAAGGCCCATAGGAATCAATGGGGGATACAGATTCTGTATTTACCGAATCGGTAAATACCGAATCTTACAGATTCGGTATTTACCGATTCAGAAATATCTACATGTGCCCCCTTCTATTTTACCACTTCTTAAATAACGAATCGGTAAAATTTGGTATTTTAGAAGTGATAAAATAGAATTACCTACATCTAGCCCATAATACTTAAGTTCTACTGAACCTAGCTGTTGTACATTAAAGGGCCTAGCACACCCTGACTACAACTCCTAGAGAGGTTTTAGTGGATACACTTAGTGTAGGTAAGTGCACACACCACACCTCACTAGATCATGTCTAGCTCAGGAGAGCCTAGTGTGACTCTCCCTGGGGAAAGTGACCCTGCCAGGCCACCCTCAAGATATGATACCCTAACATTCCATGAGTTGAGGCACTTGTGCATCACTAAAAGGTTAAAACAGGGTTCCAACCCTACCCTCAAGCACCTGATAGAGCTAGTAGAAGAGTATGATGCTCAGAAGGCCTCTAACCAAGGCCCCTCAGGTAATACAGATGAGGGCCTACCCTCAACAGATGATTCCCCTGACCCTACTGTCATAAAAGATGAGGAAGAGTTGGAGGAGGAAGATTCTGGGGAAGAGGTAGACAGCCAGGTCCTAGTCAGGAGACTTAGCCAGGCTAACCTAAGCCTACATGGGGATGAGCATGGGATAGCCCCATGCAGGCCCCTAAGTGGACTTAACCAGAGGTATAGGAGGGGAAGATCCCACTCTAGGGAATCTCTCCACTCTAATGCTTCACATGGCTCTAATGCCTCTGCTCAGAGGGTAGTGACTTCTCCTCAGAGAAGAGAGCATCAGGCCAGAATGAAAGAAGTCAATCTGAGGATTGAGAGGAAAGAACTTGCCCTTGCCAAAGAGAAACTTGCTTTTGCTAGAGAGCAGAAGTTGAGTGGGTCAGAACCCACTGGTGGAAGCAATATCCCTAAGGATAAAGATAGGTCCTATGATCATAGAAACCTAAGCAAGATTGTCCCACCCTACAAAGATGGGGATGATATCCACAAATAGATACCTGCTTTGAAGAGGGCTTGCAAAGTACAGAGAGTACCGCAAAGTCAGTGGGCAGCAAACGTATGGCTCTTCTTTTCAGAAAAAGGTAGAGATAAGCTCCTCACAGTTAGTGATGATGTTGCTAATAACTACAAAGTCCTGAAGAGTGCTCTGATTGATGGGTTTGGCTTAACCACTGACCAATATAGGTTGTTGTTCAGGGATACGCAGAAGACACAGACTCAGGACTGGACTGATTTTGTAGATTGTGCTACTAAGGCTCTGGAGGGCTGGTTATTGGGCAACAAAGTACATGACTATGCAGGATTGTATAATTTGATTATGAGGGAGCAGATCCTTAGTAATTGTCAAAACTAGCTTCTACACCAGCACCTGGTGGACTCTGATCTGACCTCTCCACAAGAATTGGGTAAGAGGGCAGACAAATGGGTCAGAACCAGGATTAGGCCTAAAAATCAGGGTAGTGACCAGAAGAAAGATTCTACCAAGCCTCAAGAGAAAGGTGGGGATACATCTAAAGACAAGTCCCCTACAGGGCCCCAAAACTCCACTGGGGGTGGTGGGTCCCAAAACACTTCTTCTAACCCAAAGAAACCGTATTGCCATATCTGTAGACAAACTGGCCACTGGAAAACTGACAACAGTTGCCCAAAAGCCAACAATAAGGAAAATGTTCCCCCAAGCAATACTCCCAGACCTCCTGTTACTATTAGTAGTAATCCCCCAGGTGGTGGGAGTGCCCCCAAGAATTTGGCTGGGTTTACTTTGGGAACTCATGTGGACTCTAGCCTAACCAGGTCCCCTACCATAGCTACTCTTGTCTGTGAAAATGGCATGGGGGTTGCCAACTTCACTGCTTGTCCCAACACTTTGGGCAAGTACAGGCAGGAGCCCCTCATCAATGGTCAGAAAGTTGAAGCCTATAGAGCTACTGGGGCTAGCAACACTAAGGTGACTAACAGCCTAGTCCCCTCAGGACAACTTTTACCTGGGGTCACCTATCAGGTGGTCAACATTGATGGAGTGCAGACAGATCATCCCATGGGAGTAATACATCTCAGCTGGGGAGGTGTCACTGGCCCCAAGAGAGTGGCAGTGTCTACAAACTTGCCTGTAGATTGTCTACTGGGAAATGATCTAGAGATCTCAGCCTGGGCTGGGGAATAACATGAAACCCATTCCAAGATGGTAGGCCTTCCAGAAAAGGTTAGTGGGGCTGTGATGGCCACAACCCCAGCTCAAGCAGAATTCCTTCCTAAAGAGGTTGGAAGGGCGGTGATGGTCACAGCCCAAGCTCAAGCAGACTTCCCTGAAAAGGTTGGCAGGGCTGTGATGGTCGCAGCCCACACACCAACAGAGTTCCTTCCTGAAAAGATTGGTAGGGCTGTGATGGTCACAGCAAAACTCAAACAGATTTTAGTGTTGTGAAGCCTGAAACGATGGATCACTCCACTCAGACAGAGAGTATTGGGGAGGAAGAAAAGTCTCCCTCCCACCAGACATTAGGTGAGAGAAAGCCTCCTCAGGGAACTGACCCTACCCCTTGTGAAGGAACTGCCCCAGAGGTAGTCAGGCCTAGTCTGGCAGAGCCCCTGATGTAGGTGGACCCTTCCAGGGTGGGACCTAGTCTGCTGCAGGTAACTTGCCCCTCTCTACCCTGCCTCAGTCAGCCCACGGCTGTAGAGGTCAGGGAGGCCAGTGGACCCCAAAGGGCCCCCTGTCCACAGGAACCCCCACCCCCCATCAGCAGATTAGGGGCACCAAAGCTAGCAGCCCTAGCAAGGTGAAAATTCCAAAAACTTCTGAGGGATCTCCCTTCCCCTTAGGTAGGAACCTCTCCCAAATGGACACTGTTGGGCACAGCCAAACATGGGATCTGATGGCCCTAAACCTGACCTGTTCTTCCAGTGAGCCAACAAAAGGGACCCAGCCTCCAGCTGTAGGCAGCCAGAGGTTGACCCTGAGAGCACAGTGCAACTCAGTCCTGGAAAGAAAGGCAGACCTGGTGGAAGTTGATTGGAGGAAGCTGAGCCCTACATTAGAGAAGGCTCACTTCAGTACTCCATCTCAACACCAGCCTTTTACTTTGCCAAAACACACCACAGGTAGAGATTCCCTATGGTGGAGACCCTATAATACCCTTAGGGTAAGGGATTGCTTAGTAGACCATGAGACAGGGGGTAACCATGCTAGTGCAGGTACTTCCTTATATGGCTACTTAGGCAATATAGGCTTACCTGGTCAAGGATAGCCTTATCTCCTTTCGTTTAGGGGGGGAGGGGGTTGTGTAGGAAGGTTGATATCTGACCATATGGTTACCTTTACTTTTTGCCTAGTGTTTAGCTGGTTTTCAACTTAGTTGGCCTGGGATCCTGATAATCAGGGCCCCAGGCTATCTGCTCTCACTGTAAAATGAACTCCATGTACTTTAGGTACATCTCTAATTGGACATTGGGTCACCTTATGATCCCCTGTATAGTGTACCATTAAGCGTGGGCGGAAAATCCGTTCCGCTCGCGGATTTTGCGGATTTTCGGGAAATCCGCAATCCGCGAGATTTGCGGATTTCCCGCAAAATCCGCAAATTCGCACGCAGCGGATTTTTTTGGCGGCGCGCGGCGTTGGTGATACAATTTTTGCGGCGCGCGGCGTTTATCATCGTTTGCCGAGTTGTTTTTTTCGATAGTTTGCGAGTGCTGCGCCATTTTGGATCTTGCTGTGTGATCCCGCGGGAATTGGCGAGCGCGATTACGTCATCGCGGCTTGCCAGCGATAGTTTGTCAACGCGAGTACGGCGAGATCACGTCTCGCGGTACTTCGCAATTTGCGAGATTTGAGATGCGGCGAGCGAAAATATAAATTTGCAATTCTGCACAAGAAATCCACCAGCAAGCAGCATAAACCTTCTAGAAATGATGATTTTTATGTGAATAACTCCTTAGTTTGACATTTGCCTGCACTTTTTTAGCGAGGAGTCCATTTTGGGGAGGGGGCAGGGGGGTGGGAGGAAGGAAGTGCCCCATAGTCTTCAACTTCCTGTTCCTGTTCAGCAGGCTCCTCCCAGTGCTTTGTCCATCTCCTGGTCACTTTTCATTCGGATGTGGACCTGGAAGGATTACCTTTTGTGGATGCTGCTGGATCTTTGGATTTGAGGCCTTTTTGACTTTCTTTGGATCACTGTTGGATTAGAAATTTTACAAGTAAGTTTGTTTGGGGCATTACAGTTGCTGCAACTAAAATTTTGGGATTTTCGATTTTTGGGCTGTTTTGGGGCCTTTTCCCAGGGGTACTCAGTGGTGGGTGGACTGATTCTTTCTGTGGGTTGTCTTGAATTTAAACATCATGGAGGCCATAGATGAATTGGGATTGTGCTGATTTTTCTGTGTTTTTCGATTTTTTTTTTTTGTAAAATTTTGTGTTTTTCGATTTTTGACCTGTTGTTGGGGCCTTGACCAGGGGTAGTGAGTGGTGCATGGGGCCTAGTCTTTCTGTGGGCTGTCTTGAATTTAAACATCATGGATGGAATGGGATTGTGCTGATTTTGCAGTGTTTTTCGATTTTTGGGGGTGTTCATGGGGAGGGACATGCCATGTGGCTGGTGGCCATTTTGAGTGCAGCTACAGGCACTGGCCATGTGCTGGCAGGCAAGTGGCCATTTTGAATGCAGGCTTTGTTGTTAGGCCTCCAACCATTTTGCCTACTTTTCAACCTTTATTTATGCCAGGGGTAGTGAGTCTTGCATGGGCCTAGTATTTCTGTGGGTTGTCTTGAATTTAAACATCATGGAGGCCATGGATGGAATGGGATTGTGCTGATTTTGCAGTGTTTTTCGATTTTTGGGGGTGTTCATGGGGAGGGACATGCCATGTGGCTGGTGGCCATTTTGAGTGCAGCTACAGGCACTTGCCATGTGCTGGCAGGCAAGTGGCCATTTTGAATGCAGGCTTTGTTGTTAGGCCTCCAACCATTTTGCCTACTTTTCAACCTTTATTTATGCCAGGGGTAGTGAGTCTTGCATGGGCCTAGTATTTCTGTGGGTTGTCTTGAATTTAAACATCATGGAGGCCATGGATGGAATGGGATTGTGCTGATTTTTCTGTGTTTTTCGATTTTTTTTTTTTGTAAAATTTTGTGTTTTTCGATTTTTGACCTGTTGTTGGGGCCTTGACCAGGGGTAGTGAGTGGTGCATGGGGCCTAGTCTTTCTGTGGGCTGTCTTGAATTTAAACATCATGGATGGAATGGGATTGTGCTGATTTTGCAGTGTTTTTCGATTTTTGGGGGTGTTCATGGGGAGGGACATGCCATGTGGCTGGTGGCCATTTTGAGTGCAGCTACAGGCACTTGCCATGTGCTGGCAGGCAAGTGGCCATTTTGAATGCAGGCTTTGTTGTTAGGCCTCCAACCATTTTGCCTACTTTTCAACCTTTATTTATGCCAGGGGTAGTGAGTCTTGCATGGGCCTAGTATTTCTGTGGGTTGTCTTGAATTTAAACATCATGGAGGCCATAGATGAATTGGGATTGTGCTGATTTTTCTGTGTTTTTCGATTTTTTTTTTTTGTAAAATTTTGTGTTTTTCGATTTTTGACCTGTTGTTGGGGCCTTGACCAGGGGTAGTGAGTGGTGCATGGGGCCTAGTCTTTCTGTGGGCTGTCTTGAATTTAAACATCATGGATGGAATGGGATTGTGCTGATTTTGCAGTGTTTTTCGATTTTTGGGGGTGTTCATGGGGAGGGACATGCCATGTGGCTGGTGGCCATTTTGAGTGCAGCTACAGGCACTTGCCATGTGCTGGCAGGCAAGTGGCCATTTTGAATGCAGGCTTTGTTGTTAGGCCTCCAACCATTTTGCCTACTTTTCAACCTTTATTTATGCCAGGGGTAGTGAGTCTTGCATGGGCCTAGTATTTCTGTGGGTTGTCTTGAATTTAAACATCATGGAGGCCATAGATGAATTGGGATTGTGCTGATTTTTCTGTGTTTTTCGATTTTTTTTTTTTGTAAAATTTTGTGTTTTTCGATTTTTGACCTGTTGTTGGGGCCTTGACCAGGGGTAGTGAGTGGTGCATGGGGCCTAGTCTTTCTGTGGGCTGTCTTGAATTTAAACATCATGGATGGAATGGGATTGTGCTGATTTTGCAGTGTTTTTCGATTTTTGGGGGTGTTCATGGGGAGGGACATGCCATGTGGCTGGTGGCCATTTTGAGTGCAGCTACAGGCACTGGCCATGTGCTGGCAGGCAAGTGGCCATTTTGAATGCAGGCTTTGTTGTTAGGCCTCCAACCATTTTGCCTACTTTTCAACCTTTATTTATGCCAGGGGTAGTGAGTCTTGCATGGGCCTAGTATTTCTGTGGGTTGTCTTGAATTTAAACATCATGGAGGCCATAGATGAATTGGGATTGTGCTGATTTTTCTGTGTTTTTCGATTTTTTTTTTTTGTAAAATTTTGTGTTTTTCGATTTTTGACCTGTTGTTGGGGCCTTGACCAGGGGTAGTGAGTGGTGCATGGGGCCTAGTCTTTCTGTGGGCTGTCTTGAATTTAAACATCATGGATGGAATGGGATTGTGCTGATTTTGCAGTGTTTTTCGATTTTTGGGGGTGTTCATGGGGAGGGACATGCCATGTGGCTGGTGGCCATTTTGAGTGCAGCTACAGGCACTGGCCATGTGCTTGGCAGGCAAGTGGCCATTTTGAATGCAGGCTTTGTTGTTAGGCCTCCAACCATTTTGCCTACTTTTCAACCTTTATTTATGCCCAGGGGTAGTGAGTCTTGCATGGGCCTAGTCTTTCTGTGGGTTGTCTTGAATTTAAACATTATGGAGGGCATGGATGGATTGGGATTGTGCTGATTTTGCAGTGTTTTTCGATTTTTTTGTGCTCTATAACTGAACTGATGTTCCTCTGTCTTCCATTTTTTTAGGTGCACAAGACTCAAGAGAACCACCAGTGCCAGGAAGAAGTCCTGCAGCGGTGTGTGTGTGCAGCATAACGTCACGCGACGTCACGTCTGGCCTCAGACAACTCTACAATTCGTGCAACTGCGGCCTGCTGTCTGACCTGCTCTGAAGAAGATGGCCCCAAAGAAAGTTCTCCGTAGCTCCTCTAGCAAGAAAGTTGCTAGTAAGGAGCAGAAGAAGCAAGTTACCAAGGAGGCTGGTGTGCCACCCGCCACTTTTTTTGGGAGCAAAAAAAAAAGTACGCCTGCAGCAGCAGGATCTGCTGGGGACCAACCTGAGAGCAGCACCCCTGCTCCATTGGGTTCAGTGCCTCCACCACCACGCCAACTTAAGTCAAAGCCCTTGAGTGCTTCAGAGGCAGTCAGTGTACTTCTCCAATCACCATCGACCAGTGATGTTGGCTCATCGCAAGAAAGTAGCAGCAATGTCCCTGAATCAACACAGGTTGTTGTAACTCATCTGACAAGTGTTGAACAACCACAGCCGCAACAACAACACCATGTGCAAGTACACGCCCAAGTACATGTGGAAGGAGAGGCAGCAAAAGGAGATGCGCAAGCAAAGGTGCATGGACGTTCACAAGTGCCCACAATAGTTGTTCCTCCCGAAGTAGGGGCACATTTGGAAATCGACAATGAAGCTGAGGTATCATTGGAAGCCACTCCTCCTGATGATCATTCATTGTCTTCCACATCCCTAGCAAGGAAAAGATCAAGGGGGGTGTCTACATCTTCTTCAAGCCCACCTCGTTCTGGTGCAAGTGATCTGTCTTGGGAACCACGACAACTGCGGTCTGACAGTGAGGCAGAGGCACACCATGATCTGCCACCGGTACCTAAGCGTAAAAGGAAGGTCGTCCAAAAACTCAAACCTATGGAGTGTGATGAGGCTCAACAAGAAGTGACAGATACTGCTGGTGATGAAGCCTCTCACGATGACGACGAGGCAGTCATCACAAAGGTCACTGCAGCCCCACCGGGCATGCAGCAAAGAGACATTTTGACCCTATCCCGAGAAGCTGCTGAGCGTGATGATGATGTCGGCGAGGAGGCAATGGAAATGGAATCATTAGATTTGGAGTTAAGTAGTACACCAAAACCTACCGCTTCCATATTTCTTCCTCGCAAGAAGGTACCCACCTCGTCCTCGACCTCAATTCGTGGTGGTGAAAGTGCAAAACGTACTGAAGTTCGGCAATCCACATCCTCCACTTCATCTGTCATTAGCAGCAGGACCACCACCACCAGTATCGCCGCCTCCTCCGGCCCCCGAAGACATTTCAAGTCTCCAGTTTGGGACTTCTTTAGTGTTTGCCCAAAAAAGGAAAACGTAGCCATTTGTAGCCTTTGTAAGCTTCGATTTAGTCGTGGTAAGCTTGGTTCTAACTATGGTACCGGAGGCCAGAGAGGTCATCTTGAGAGAAGGCACCCTGTCGAATGGTTTCCGCACCTAGAGGCGGTCAAGAAAGCCGGAATTGCACGTAATGAAAACGTTGATTTGTCATCTGCTGATGACGAGGAGGTAGAAGACGATTCAAACACTTCACTTACACCCAGTTCCCATGTCAGCAGCACACCCCATGGGAGCCACACTAAGAGTGTGGGAGAGAGTGAGACATCAATGCGGAAAAGTTCATCAGCGAGCGTAACTGGGTCGAAGAGATCATCATCATCCCGTAAATCATTGGTCCAGGGCAACATTAAAAAGATGTTGTTTACAGAAGCGCAATATGAACGCAACCACCCAATGACCCGTCTGTATAACACTAAGCTGGCTAAAATGCTAGCTCTGGACCTTCTCCCTTTTTCTTTTGTAGAAGGGGTTGGTTTTCTAGAATTAGTGACAGTGCTCTGCCCTAAATGGAAGGTTCCTAGCCGGTTCTATTTTGCCCGAGTTGCGGTTCCAGCACTACATGAAGATGTTCTGAAGGTGATTGGGGCAGCTTTGCAGAAGAGTGCTGTTCACACTATACATCTGACAACAGACATGTGGACCAGTGGCGCAGGCGCTGATTACATGTGCATCACTGCACACTGGGTCTCTTTTTCAGGGGCTAAAGCAAAGCTAAACTCAGGTGTTGACACTAACATTGTTTTTAAAGGTGCTCGGAAACATGCAACACTAGCCATGTTTGGTTTGGAGAAACGTCACACAGCAGAAAACATTTTGGATGTCTTTAACACAAAGGTCCTTAACTGTCTGTCCCCACTAAAACGCAAGGTTGGTTATGTTTCCACAGACAATGGCTCCAATATAGTTAAGGCCATGAGGGACGGTTACTATTTCAGAGTGCCGTGTTTGGCGCACTGTATAAACCTGGTTGTCCAAAAATTCTTGGGTAATAAACGCAGTGCAGCGTACAGTGTATTGGAGAACTGCCGAAAAATTTGCAAGCATTTCAGGCATTCTTTTAAGGCCCGCAAGCAGCTGAGGAGCATGCTATATCAAAGTCAAATGCCAGTGAAAGCACTCATCCAGGAGGTGGTAACACGTTGGAACTCAACCTTCTACATGCTTGAGCGTCTGTATGAGCAGTATACGCAACTCGATCAATTTTTCTTGAAAGAGGGTATAGAGGAGCTGAGGATGGGTGGGCCGCAATGGAACATAGTTGAAAGCCTAACACGCATGCTTCGTCCTTTTGAGGTCTTCACACGTGCAGTCAGCAAGGAGGACTCTAATTTGGGAAAAGCTATCCCATTGTTGTACATGCTGGAGGACCAACTGAAGGAGGTGTGTTCTGTGTTTCGAAAAGATGACAAAAAGAAAGACTCTTTGCTTCTGGCTGAGACATTATTAGAGCTCCTACAAGGTGATGAACGTCTTCAAAAGATCCACTCAGAACAGCATTACATTTGTGCTACTATTCTGGATCCACGCTACAAAAAGGCGCTGGCAGGCAGAGCATTCTTTCCTTTTGCTGATGAAGATGTTACAAAGTACAAACGTTGGCTAGCCTTGTCAGCCAAGAAGTTTGAAACAGAACGGCTGGAAATTGAAGGAAATGGCAGTACATCAGCAGGCCATCCCCAGTCAAAACAATCCACTTCTGCACCTGTGGCTGTGGCACAAGTGACCTCTCAGCCGTTAAAGACACCGGCAACCGCATCATCTGCACGAAAGGCAGCAGAAACATTGGAGGCTGAAGAGGATTGGCTAGCTCTGCGTGGGTTTGGTTCTCAAAAGGCCAGAGGCACAGCAAGAGCTACGCAAAGTGGAGGAACCTTGGAGGAGGACCTTGAGTCGATGGTGAAGGACTATCTGAATGACTCCACAGAGGTCTATGTTAATTCTGACCCATTGGCGTATTGGCATGGGAAAAAAGAATTGTGGCCACAGCTCACCAACCTGGCTTTAAACTACTTGTCTTGCCCACTCGCAAGTGTGTCTTCTGAACGGGTTTTCAGTGCGGCTGGTGGGATTGTAACTCCCAAACGGAGCCGCCTCTCGCCCAAAAATGTGGAGAGGTTAACAATGATCAAGATGAATCAGCACCTCATACCACCAGATATAAGAGTACGAGAGAGCGTGCCGGATGAAGAGGAGGTGGCCAGCACCATAGATGAGGGAATTTCTACTCTGTCAGGTGGCACTGACCTCACCCGGGCTGAATTCGCAGAGTATGATGACGAAGCCTTATTCTTATTCCTGGACCGTGATTCCGACTTCGAGCCCTGAAAATGAGACAACGAATCAATAACTTTCTTTTTCATCCTTATTCACTTTTATTCCTGTGTGTCTGTCTTTCTTTGTTGTGCACAGTTAATATAATTCAAACTTTAATCAGATAATCACAAAGACAAGCCCATCAGCAGAACTGTCTTCACTTGTTTGCTAATTTATTTGAAGGTGCCGCAGTCTGCATTCCTCAGGTTCACAAGTTCAGAAGAACATGCTCCTCTATCCTCCTCCTCCAGACTCCTATTTCCATCAAAGCAGAGGGCTGGTTTACGCCCAATGAAGAAAGACTCAGCACTTGTGGGGGTGTTGTTCTACCTCTTTGCAGGTGAGTTGACGGGTCTGGGGCCATTGCTGGGAAGCACTAAAAGTGGTTTGTGCCAAATCCGAGGCGGAAATTTTTTTGTGTTTTTGATGACTTGCTTGCCTTTGAGGTGCTCTTAGGGGGGGTTCCGTCTGTTTGTGGGTGAGTTTCATGGTCTGAGAGCATTGCTGGGACACTCTAATCTTGATTGCATTTGCTTTTCAGGAAATCCGTCGTGCCAACCCCGACTTATGGCCCAGCTACGCAGCGCGTTTGGACCGAAGGCCCAGAAATATTGCAAGTATGAGAGTTTGCTTTTGGCCTGTTTGGGGGTGTTATACTTCTTGGCGGGTGGGTTGCCGGGTCTTGGGGCATTCCTGGGAAGGTCTAATACCGGGTAGAAGTGGTTGGGACTAAATCCAGGCCGATTTTTTTTTGGGCTATTTCTGACATTTTGCTCTATGTAGCGTTTTCGGGGGCCTGTTTGGGGGGCTTCCTGGTGTTTGCGGGTGAGTTTCGTGGTCTGGGAGCACTGCTGGGACACTCTAATCTTGATTGCATTTGCTTTTCAGGAAATCCGTCGTGCCAACCCCGACTTATGGCCCAGCTACGCAGCGCGTTTGGACCGAAGGCCCAGAAATATTGCAAGTATGAGAGTTTGCTTTTGGCCTGTTTGGGGGTGTTATACTTCTTGGCGGGTGGGTTGCCGGGTCTTGGGGCATTCCTGGGAAGGTCTAATACCGGGTAGAAGTGGTTGGGACAAAATCCAGGCCGATTTTTTTTTGGGCTATTTCTGACATTTTGCTCTATGTAGCGTTTTCGGGGGCCTGTTTGGGGGGCTTCCTGGTGTTTCTGGGTGAGTTTCGTGGTCTGGGAGCACTGCTGGGACACTCTAATCTTGATTGCATTTGCTTTTCAGGAAATCCGTCGTGCCAACCCCGACTTATGGCCCAGCTACGCAGCGCGTTTGGACCGAAGGCCCAGAAATATTGCAAGTATGAGAGTTTGCTTTTGGCCTGTTTGGGGGTGTTATACTTCTTGGCGGGTGGGTTGCCGGGTCTTGGGGCATTCCTGGGAAGGTCTAATACCGGGTAGAAGTGGTTGGGACTAAATCCAGGCCGATTTTTTTTTGGGCTATTTCTGACATTTTGCTCTATGTAGCGTTTTCGGGGGCCTGTTTGGGGGGCTTCCTGGTGTTTGCGGGTGAGTTTCGTGGTCTGGGAGCACTGCTGGGACACTCTAATCTTGATTGCATTTGCTTTTCAGGAAATCCGTCGTGCCAACCCCGACTTATGGCCCAGCTACGCAGCGCGTTTGGACCGAAGGCCCAGAAATATTGCAAGTATGAGATTTTGCTTTTGGCCTGTTTGGGGGTGTTATGCTTCTTGGCGGGTGGGTTGCCGGGTCTTGGGGCATTCCTGGGAAGGTCTAATACCGGGTAGAAGTGGTTGGGACTAAATCCAGGCCGATTTTTTTTGGGGCTATTTCTGACATTTTGCTCTATGTAGCGTTTTCGGGGGCCTGTTTGGGGGGCTTCCTGGTGTTTGCGGGTGAGTTTCGTGGTCTGGGAGCACTGCTGGGACACTCTAATCTTGATTGCATTTGCTTTTCAGGAAATCCGTCGTGCCAACCCCGACTTATGGCCTAGCTACGCAGCGCGTTTGGACCGAAGGCCCAGAAATATTGCAAGTATGAGATTTTGCTTTTGGCCTGTTTGGGGGTGTTATGCTTCTTGGCGGGTGGGTTGCCGGGTCTTGGGGCATTCCTGGGAAGGTCTAATACCGGGTAGAAGTGGTTGGGACAAAATCCAGGCCGATTTTTTTTGGGCTATTTCAGACATTTTGCTCTATGTAGCGTTTTCGGGGGCCTGTTTGGGGGGCTTCCTGGTGTTTGCGGGTGAGTTTCGTGGTCTGGGAGCACTGCTGGGACACTCTAATCTTGATTGCATTTGCTTTTCAGGAAATCCGTCGTGCCAACCCCGACTTATGGCCTAGCTACGCAGCGCGTTTGGACCGAAGGCCCAGAAATATTGCAAGTATGAGATTTTGCTTTTGGCCTGTTTGGGGGTGTTATGCTTCTTGGCGGGTGGGTTGCCGGGTCTTGGGGCATTCCTGGGAAGGTCTAATACCGGGTAGAAGTGGTTGGGACAAAATCCAGGCCGATTTTTTTTGGGGCTATTTCTGACATTTTGCTCTATGTAGCGTTTTCGGGGGCCTGTTTGGGGGGCTTCCTGGTGTTTGCGGGTGAGTTTCGTGGTGTGGGAGCACTGCTGGCTATATATACTTTACTTTGCAAGAGGTTTGAAGCAAATCCATGGTGGCTGAGGGGACTTAGGGCCTAGCTGCAGAGCGCGCGCGGAGTGATTTGGGAAATTTGTGAAAAAGTGACTAAGTCCCCATTTTTGTACTTTTGCTCTTTGGCTGTTTGGGGGTCTTCTACTCGTTTTCTCCTGGGTTGACGGCTCTGGGGCCATTGCTGGGAAGCTCTAATACCGGATAAAAGTGTTTTGGACCAAATCCCAGGCGGAATTTTTTTTGTGTTTTTGATGACTTGCTTGCCTTTGAGGTGCTCTTAGGGGGGGTTCCGTCTGTTTGCGGGTGAGTTTCGTGGTCTGGGAGCACTGCTGGGACACTCTAATCTTGATTGCATTTGCTTTTCAGGAAATCCGTCGTGCCAACCCCGACTTATGGCCTAGCTACGCAGCGCGTTTGGACCGAAGGCCCAGAAATATTGCAAGTATGAGATTTTGCTTTTGGCCTGTTTGGGGGTGTTACGCTTCTTGGCGGGTGGGTTGCCGGGTCTTGGGGCATTCCTGGGAAGGTCTAATACCGGGTAGAAGTGGTTGGGACAAAATCCGCGCGGAAAAGCCTTTAGTTTTGGCACTTTTTGTAACTTAGGGTTCGTTAGGGTTAGCCCTAGCAGCAGGATTGCATGTGTTTCGGGGTGTTCTAGATTTTTCAAACTGAGTTCTGGGGTCTTAGAGCACTCGTGAGAATGTGTAATTTTGGTTGCAAGTCATTTGAAGAAAATCCATGGTGGGAAAGGGGGGATTTGGCATAGTTAAAGAAAGCCTTTGCCACTATTCTTAACTTAGGGTTCGTTAGGGTTAGCAGTATTTCTATTGCATGTGTTTGAGTGGGGGGGATTTCGAGTCTTGGAGCGATGCTGGCTATGGCTACTTTTGCTTGGTTGCTTGCAAGTGGTTTGAATGCAATCCACGGTGGGTAATGGGTAATTAGGGTACTTCGGCCTACTTTTACTTTCAAAGTAAGTTTTGTCACCAGTTTTCTGCTAGGCCTCGTTTTTTGAGATTTGATTGGGGGTCTTCTACATTTTTGCGACTGGCTTTAGTAAGGGTCTGGGTGGGAGCACTGCTAGGAAGATCTAATTTTGTTCTAAAACACAGTTTACAGTACACCTAGCTTGAGGGGCAAGATCCGATACATTAATTTGCCCATACATCCTTCAAAAGGTGACTCAGAGTACGCACTTTCAAAAACATTGTACTGTCTACTAGGAAAAACAAATTGTGACTTTTTGCACTCCACAGCCTACATGCCTTATATTTATTTATCAGTGGTGTTGTAATATTATATCACTTCCTGTTTTTCGTTGAATAATTACAGGCCGGGTTTCAGTCTCTGCAATGGGGAAAAAAGGATGGAGTCAGGCTTCACAGTAGCGAGCCACAATTCAGCATCAGGCAGGCAGTGGACAGGGTGTCTTCTGGTGACCAACATCGATGGACGAAGCGTCGGCTGCAATGGAGGAGTGCCGCTAATAGGAGGATTTTTTTTCTGCGGGCAACTTACTTACCACTTCCAACAGGACCACTACAACCACATAGATACAGTATCCCTTGCCTTTTTCTCTGACTGTGACTGCATTTCTTGGCTCTCTCTCTGCTTCTACATTGATCCCTTAACACATCACTTAGTCCACTCCACTATCACATCTGCACCACACATAGTCATTTGTAAGTGCTCCTACGTAATTCGCAAGTCGCAGCACGCCCCAGGCCGTAGAGGACTGGGATGGCCCCAATGATGAAGCATGTCACCAAGGGGCAACCCTGGTGAGTGAGGGGACACCTAGAAAAAAAGCAATTTCTCCTTTTCTATCTACTATACCTTCTGTCAGGTTACGCAGCCCCTAAGCGCCTACCGTACTATGAAACTACATTTCCCATGAGTAGGCGGGAGACTTGCAGACTATTTAGTGAGACTATATGAGAGTACCCTTGTATGTTAGGACAGCACTTCACTGATGCCTGTCTTGTCTTCTGTTACAGGTATCCTTTCCCTGCTGACCCTACCTTTACCCATCCCACATTTTTTATTTTAGTTTGTTATTTTTCTCCCCCGCCTAATGCCTCGAACACCCTGTGTTTACACTTCTGGGTGTTGGTGACATTTGGAAGTGGAACCATATTTGCATCGACTGGATCACGGGGAGTAAACCTGACACCTTCCAGACCAACCCCATTGAGTGTTGTTGTGAATGGATTTATAGTGACCAGCAAGGCTCTCAGGTATCTGGCTACAGAGACCTTATGTTGAATATAGTTATCAATATTTCCACCCACGCCCTGTACTGTCGCATTCTTTCTTCCACAGTTGTCGAAAGTACTAATTACTTTTAACTGACATGCATGCAGTTACAGTAGTGTATGCACTTTCAAAGATTGATGGATAGGTTTGTACCCAAACATTTGTTTATGTTCACAATTGTTCGTCCATGCTGTGCTACTTTTTCTTGTCTCCCAAAACCTTTCCCAAAAACCCCCGTACCCATCCATTTTTCAAACCCTAACCCTCTTCCCCCGGGCTGTGTGGTTTTGATTGATGTGTGACTAAATTACAGCAATAAATCCACACACTTGCTGGGGAGGATAAGGTGATAGCAACAGGCTGGTGAAGAAATCCGATGATATATTCTTACTCTGCTTGACAAAGACCCATGGCTAATGTCAAAGAACTTCAACCGAATTAGTTATACTTTAACATTTGTTAGGCTACAACGTGGCACTGTTCTAGTGTACTTCTGTCACCTGCTATATTCTGTATTGTACCTTTGTATTGCTCAGGAGCACAAACCAGATTTCATTTTCTTTTTTTCATAGGCAAGCAACTGCCACTGTGTCACACCACTAGTACCACCGCTATGAGGAAATTTTATCCGCCCAGGATTGCCAACCTTATTTGCTGTTTCCCGTGGAGCCAGCCCTGGGCCTAGCCCTACTTGCAAACAGAAATTACAGGTAAGATAGGCGTTTGGTTGGAGGTAGTATAATGGAGTATTAGGAGAGACGAGAGATTTGATTGACGGTAGTACTACTAAAGTCCTAGGACTATTCAGGAAAACAAACTTACTGTTATGTTAAACCCCCACCCACCAGACTCAAAAGCAGTAAAAAACAGGTATGGTCAGATAAAGTTTCAAAAAGTATATTTTTATAGCCCTAACAAAAGAATCTCCCGCAAGACCCTCCCTAACCCCAACGATTGTCCTTCAAAAGTCCCCAAAAATCACAACTCCCAATTCCCACCCCCCAAAAGTCTCTAAAAAAGGGGCAAGGGACACTATGGCAGGGTGCTGTTGGAATTAGCAGCCAGGGCATCATGCTCCTTGCGGAGGGTGGCAAGTTCGAAGCGGAGGCCCTCCACCACGTTCTTATAATTATGGACCTCCTGCTCCAGGTAGGACAGTCTGAGGGATAAGCGGCGCCGGTGTGCCTTGCAATTCCTGTGAGGGGCAGCTGCTTTCTTTGCTGCTGGGCGGTGGCGTTTGGCTTTGGTAGCCCGGCTCCGTACCGCTGGAGCACTGCGCTGGCTGGCAGCCCGCACGGAGGAGGAGGCAGCTGTCCCAGTGGACGTTGTTGTTGTTCCAGACTGCGTCTCCTCCTCCTCCAGGGCCACCAGCCGCCGATATTCAGCAACAGTGGCATCCAGCCTCCGTTGCCGGGCCATTCGAGCCTGCTCCTTCCTCCTTGATGGTGTCTTGGATTTGGAAGGAGCAACTACATGAAAAAAGAAAGACATAGTCTGTAACCAATGCTCCTTAAGATTAACACAAAATGATTGAGCAGAAAGTTGTCACAGTACAAGTAGCAAATTGAAAGCACAGTGCATAACTATTGAGGACAGTATCTATGTAACCTCCGACTTCTTCATCCTTGCTCTAACATTAGTGGGAGTTTAAGGAACAAATTCTACGAGCACTATGGACTTCTATTACAGTCGACTATGACAGTACACCACTCTTATTCTTCTTCTTCTCTCTTGTTTAGGACAATTGGTACGTTATCTTATGCAAGCCGGCATAATGCCAGCGCAGTGAACTTGCACCCGAGAAAAACAGACGCACACCATGGTGAGTGAGACAGACTTGCGTTACTGTACCGGTCCAGTACATGCAGGTGGTGAAGCTCTTACTTTTCTATTACGGGTGGCACTGAGAATACTCTGTTAAAAGGGCTACTGCTTAATTAATTTAGCTTTCACCCTACAGTGCAAATGAGTATTAGAAAAGGAAAATGAAGAAGCTAAATTATCTGATTATCTATCACTTCACATGGGATGTATTTGATGACATATGGGATGACTTTAGGTGCTTTGCTTATTATTGAGTGAACAGTGATACCCCCACACATGAATGACGTACTACTACTAAACTAAAGTTATTAAGGGAGGTAGGGAGTGCCCACCGTAATAACTGGATATATGCTGTGCTTGCAGTTGCAATACAAACTACTGCTACTATTCATGGTAGTCTTTGGACAACGTTACAACTTCTTTTCCTTGCCTTTCCTACACTGGAACGGACGTGCGGGTGCGGTGTTACATGCTCTTCAAAGTAACACTTAGTTCATCCAGTGACCGTCTACTCTCTCTAGATTCACATATGCTATCTAAGAGTCAGATAGTACCATGAATGATCCAGGCATCCATCCATTCAAAGTATATTGCACACATACAGTTTCTGTCTCACCCACCCAGGCTGTTCTCCTTCCACCCATCCTTGCTTCATCATTCACCCAGCCATGCACCATACCATTTTCTTACCTTCCCAGCCACCTCGGGGACCAAGCAAACACATATCATTCTTCTTTGCCAGTCATCATTACATTTCTCGTGCTTCCACACTTACTTACACCCTTCTTTCGCTTTTCGTTCATCCCATCCATCAAGTTCACCTCAGATCTGATTGGGATTCTTCTCGCCAAAAACTTCACAGCTAAGTCGAAGTACATTTAGAGGAGGCTACTACCTGCTTTTTTTATAATACACCCGTGCAGAAAGCACACTCTGCAGTCTTCAATCTCAATGACTAAGGAATGTATAGCTTACCTCTGCCCGCCACCACCGTGTGAACCCTCACAGGCATGTCCTTTTCCGGCACTTGCACCGCCTCCTCCCCAGAGTTGTCCTCCTCGTCCAATGCCACCACCTCCGCGCTGGCCCCGTCTCCAGATGTTCCACCTACAAAGTACATTTAATAATGTTAGAATACACCACTCACTACTATATAATATTTGGTCTAGGAGGAAGAAAGAAATGTGAAAAAAAGTGTACAATTTAATAATTTTTGACTGTCTACTCTAGAGTAAAAAGGTCCCTTTTTCCAGGGAAGGCTGTTGTCTTGCTGCACTTTTTGGCACAACTGATGAATGTTTGCTTTTTACTTTTTAACACGCACCACTTTTTCTCCTAACAGACAGAACCTTGACTTCTAAGAACACGAGCAGGATCAAGTTCAAACCAGGTGAGAGCTCGGCTCGACCACAAGAAATGTGTCCAATTAATCGTCAGCACTAAGCACTTTTCCATTTTCAGTTACACGTTCACTTTTATGACAAACTTGAATTTAATAAATGTGTTTACTTTTAATAAAGCTTTTAAACTTAAATAGAGTCTGTGGTTTTTGGTCCTCCAGACTAGAGTGGATGAGCTAAAGGTTTTCGAATTTTTGCAAGCATGAGTCCGTGCCTCTGCCATCGGTGACTTTGGGAGCTAAATGACTCTGCCACACTATCTAGTCAGTAAGGAGATTGGGGCCGGGGTTCAACTACAAAGTCTGTTATCACTGAGGTATGTGGAAAGTCTAACAGTTACAGCACCTATTATAATTGATAAGCTAAGCGATGCATTATTTAGTGTCCATAGTTCTGTTTGTGCAGATTTGTCCCTGCAACAGTAGTAGAATGGATTGTCCTATCCAAACCAAAAGTAAAGTAGTATCTTATTATTTCTTGGTGGTGGTCATTCACCTTTTTATTGTTGGCAATGGTCAAAGCATAAACATTTAGAATACTTGAAAAGACAATATGGACAATCCCAGAGGACTACACTCAGTGCATAGAGCTATTGCTGACTAGAATGGGAGTCCAATGGAAATGCCAAATGTGCAATCTTAGTTAGCTACACAGACAGACTAATAAGAATAATCTAGTAATACCACACGGAGTCATAGGGATAAGAATTTAGATCCTGTCTACAAGAAGATCAAAGACGATTTAGAAAAAATCGAATGAGGAACGCTAGGAAAAAATAAGTACTCTATATTAAAATTAAAACTTACTGGGGCCAGCAAAGGAGCCCTCGACTGCCCGGTCCTGGCCTGCATCGACAACAGCACCCTCCTCCTCCTCCTCCTGTGTCCTCCTCTTGCCCCTGGGGGAAGCTGATGTACAACATGAAAGAAAGAAAAACAGAAAACATGGATGATATTTATTTCTCAACCAAATCAAACATTTAAAAAAGAACTAACAAAGTAACAAAATATTTTTGCGAAATAGCAAATAGGGAACGACTCCACGGGATATATTATTGACCAATCTCATGTGGTCGACTACGTCATTACTTTAGTATTGCTTGATTTGCGGACCGTCGAATTGGAAACTACCCTATGTAACTCACTAAACAAAGTACTAAAAAGGTTTGCCTAGGATTGGCAGGCAGCAGTCCGCAGCACGCAAAGTGACAGCCAAAGTCCATTGTGATTGAAGATCAGCGACAACACTAAAGTTTCCTACTACATTCACCAGTCATTAAAATACTCAAACTATTAATCCACCACCACTATTTCTTCTTATCGCCATGTGTACAAAGGAAGGACTGGACTTGAGTCTGTAGGGGCTGATTTATAAGGCCCTTGCGGCTCTTTTGCTCCATTGTTGCGTGACTTTTGTGACGCAGCGACAGCACATAAGAGGCGCAATGGTGCGGCGTATATTAACAACGTGACGCATCTGGGAGATGCATCACGTTGTAAAGCCCTGCGCCAATAGGGGTGTTCCGGCGCAAGGGAGGGCGTTCCTGCGCAGGAACGCATCCTAAAAGTGGCTGAGGGAAATCTACAAGATTTCAATCAGTCACTTTGAGGACAATGATGCGTGACTCAAACCCTGCGCCTGCTTGAAGCAGACGTACGGCTTGACGCAGCATTGGGGAGATAGGGCACCCCAGAGAATTGATGGAGCTGCACCATCGTTGCGACGCAACTCCAGCAATGCGCCACCTTTACGGCACAGATGCGTAACGCTTTGGTGACGTTTTGGGCCCATGGCGCGCCGCATTGTAATACGGCGCACCATGGGTGATGGTGGCGTGACGCACAATTACTGGCGCATCCCTGCAACTTTGCAGGGATGCGCCGGTAATTAAAAATCTGAACCTTAGTGTGTAGCATTGCGCAGTTCTTTCAACTACACTCATACATAATTTCACAGGCCAATGAAATGAACACAAAATCTAAAACAAATAAGCATAGTAGCAACACTACTGAGAAGGAGAGCAGTGTACCTGAAATGCACAGAAGATTTTGAAATAAAATGTACCTACAATGTAATGAGCAGCATTATTGCTCTTGTAAAAAAAACAAAAATTTGCAATATAATAACACAGCAGGAGAAAACATAGTAGTAAAGACATAGCTACTACTACTCACCAAGCCCGGGGATCTCAAGGCCAAGGAGGTCGAGCAGATCTCGCTCACGGGTCAGGACATCCGTCCAGCGGTGGGTGGCCTGGTTGTAGGTGCGCCAGACCCGAGAGTGGTGGTAAATGGCCTGGCACACCTTCTCCCACCGCTTCCGGCGCTCCCGGGCCCCGTACCCGGCACTGATCTTGCCGCCTCCCATGATGGTCCTGGGGAGGCGGCGCTGAACATAAAAAATGAGCTGGCCCACCTCCTCCGGGGTAAAGATCTCCCGTGGCATCACTAGCTCCCCCCTCAAACGCCCGCACGGGAGCCGGACACGGGGTGCGGGACCCTTCCCCTTCTCGGGATGCTTCCCGGCTCCCTTCACCATGGTCTGGGCGGAAAGGAATAAAGAAAATAGAATAGGGAAGAGAAGAAAAGAAAAGAGTTTACAAAAGTAGTTTAAAATTAACCAAAAGTAGCAGTAAACACAAAAATATAGGGCTAGAAAAATAGAGGGATAGATAATAAGTAAAATAGATAAAAAAAAACTTCAAACAAGCAAAGGATGGCAGAGATTGACAGAGGATACAAAGACCATGCCCAGAACCATAGCAATGAATGAGAAACAAGATGGCCGCGCCCGTTCACGACCGCGCGGGTAAGTTCGCGCGAGATTTTCCTTGCGAACACGCGCGAGACTGTACTGGCAAACCGCGGACTTTGCGAGATTACACTTCGCGCCCGGAAACGGAAATACGTCAGGCAAACAAGATGGCTGCGCCCTTGCACGACCGCGAGGGTAACTTCGCGTCTTGCGCTACGAGCGGCTCGCAAAAACGCACAAAACCTTGCCAACTAACACGCTGCAAAAAAAACAAATTGCATATTCGCACGAATTTGCGGCTTCCGAATCCGATCTTGCGCGTGTTCGCACCCCGCGAACCCCGCGAAATTGCAGAAAAACGAGTTTTTCAAAAGTGAAAGCACTCGGCAGGGGCAAGAGTTCAAACTCATCATTAGTAACAATTCCCGGTAGTGCTTCCTGACTGGGGCCCCTCCAGAATTCAGTTGCTAGTTGCAACAATTGTATGACCCTGCTCTGACCCTCACAGCAGGCTCATACAATAGCTACAAGTAGGCCACAAAGAAGGTCCTGGGGAAAAAAAATGCACTGCAACAGAAAGCAAAATTACAGATAAGGAAGCAGGTGCCAGACTGGAATTTTAAAACAGTGACACATTAATAAACTAACCCCAAATTAATTCATCTGAGTTGAAGCAGGGATGGTGTGCTTGCTTTTCCCCCCCATAATCTACAGTAATGATGAACCAGAGGGTGGCATTGATGTAACAGAGGGTTGCAGTGGTGAAACAGAGGGTGCTGGGAACCTGTGATGATGAACCAGACGTAGAAACAACATAATTCGCGACCGTTGCGCGACGAAATGTAAGTTCGCAATTGCGAACTGGTACGAAACCCTCGCGAACTGGCAGAAATCCTTGCGAACACAAAAAAAAAAAAAAATCCGCAAATTCGCAAGAATTCGCGGATTTTGCGGATTGCGAGTTCAAAAATCCGCAAATTCGCGAACGCGAGATCCGCAAAATTCGCTCATGCTTATGTACCATAGGTACCCAGGGCATAGGTGCATCCGAGGCCTACCAGGGACTGCAGCATCTATTATGCCAACCCTTGCTGGCCATCCAAATTGACACAACTGGCTGATCACTCAGCTGGGTCAAGGTGGTGTAATCACCCTTTGCTTTAGATATAGTATACCTATATCTAACCTTATATATAGACACATATACACCTATAAATCACTCCTATGGCAGGCCTTAACAATCCTGGAGGCAGAGTGCTTGTTTTTATGTGAGATGGTGCTCTAGCATGAGCTGAGCCTGTCTGCAGCTTTCGGAACCATGTCCTTATAGCTGTTCTATGATATAGCCATACCATATACTCTTAAGTCAGTATCATCCTCACGGTTGAATGCTAACTTTGGTTTGGCTTTATCAAAACATGTCATGTAAGAGGTCATACGCTTTGGAATACTACCCCCTTGCCAGTTCTGGTGACGGAGGTAGCATTCCATCCTTCTAGAGGGAGAAGACGTGTTGTTCCTGTTAATCCCGGTTAAAGTTAACCAGAGCCTCAGCATCACAAAATGTATGCTGCTGCCACAGACACAAGTCTGACCTCCTGCTGCTGGGAGTCCTTCCAGCAAGGGAGGCTTGGACAATAGGTTTCCTGTTCTGGGAGGTGCTAGCACCACCCCAGACAGGCCATAGTGTATTGGGGCAGGAAGGGCTGAATGAAACGAGACACTGCCTGGGGCACACAAGGTGCTCCATGCATAATCCTGTTGAAACCAGTTGCTGGAGCACTCCAGCCCCAGCTCTGGTCCCACACATAGGAGGGACCTATCAAGTAATGCAGCCCCTTTATTCAGTATAAAGGTAGGAGCTGAGTCAAGAGACTTTAGATTTATCCTGAACTGAAACTTGAAAAGAGACTCTGGACCTTCAACATTCTATTGCAACTAGAAGACAGAAGAATCTCCCTAGTGGTCAAGGAGTGACCACCCTTTGCAAACAGGCACCATCCAGCGATCTGCGGTTTGCTTTGTCGGCGCTCCCGCCGGAGCCCGAGCACAGAGCCTGACAAGAACCAGACTTCCAGATTTTTTTGACCCCGATCCACAGCCACAGCAAAGCTGAGACCTGTGGATGCGACGAGAGACGTGGGACTGGCCATCTTGAAAAACTTGCTCATTGCTACTTGTGCAGCTTCTGAGGCACCCTCGAAGTTGTGCATTGGAGATTTAGAAGCCCCAGCCCTGAGCACCTTCTACAACGATGCACAGCCCTCCACACTGCACGAGTGCCGCGTGGGGCCTGCTAGTGTTTTTGTGCTCGACGCGTCTGTCCGGTCATTTGCCTGTTGGCTAGTGGCCTCTGTGACGACGAACCTTTAAATCTACACCACTGGCCTGGTTGCTCCAGGCTGGCCCTTGCTTCCTTGAAAAGGAGAAGCCCCCCAGAGCTTGCTGGTCTGCAACAGAAGCCATCTTCGATTCCTGCGTGGGTTGCCTTTGCCAAGGCTAGTTGACTCCAATCCGGAAGCCAACACCGCCGACAGCGAGATCTTTTGTGGGACAGTCTATATCCAGCACATGGTCATCATCGACACCTCCTGTTCCACGTGGCTGCAGAGACAAGCTTCACGACATCACCTGATTGCTTCACAACATCGCCTGGTTCCTTACTGGTTCCTTACTGGTCACTGGCTAGTGACCCAGACTCTGTCCCCTCTGCTTTCAGGTACTCTTCATCCTCGATCCGCCCTTGGATCCAACCGGACACTTCTCTCCTGGTCGCCTGCGGCATCTTTTCACAGGTCTCCATAGGATTCAGCGACGAAACCCGACACAACGTGACACCTATGCAACCGGCTCCTGTGGGTGAGGTAACGCGAGTACTCCGGTGTTCCTGTGGGTATTCACTATCCAAGTGTCCTAGTTTTCAGTAGCTTTCTCCTAGTCCATCTGAAGGTGTCCTAAATCAACTAGTTTCTGATTCTTTCATTCCCATTGTATCCTTATGGTAACTGGCGTGTGTGTTAAGACACTGCACACGCTTCCCGTGGGCCTCCTGCTACCTAACCTTTGGTAGTTCAGTGTAGCCCCAGCGATTCCCTAGGCCCTAGGCCTACTCCTTGTTCGTGACGTGGTTCTTATACCACTATTTTAGTATATGGTTTACAATGCTCCTAGGGCTCGACTGTATTTTGTGCAACTTATTGTATGATAATTAAGTATCTTGTTATGTGCTTGTGCCTCTAACCTCATAAAGAGTTTGGAGGGGTTGTGTTAGTAACACATAGATATATATATTTTATATATAACCTGTGTGGTGTCCTTTCATTTGGTATTTAAGGGGTTACATATCGTAAAACAGCTGGATTCACATGCTCCCTGAAGTTTTAGCCTAAGACTGCTTTGGCCATGCTACCACTAGGATAGCTGGTCTATAAGGTTGACTTTACAACCATCACCATAAGGGTTGTTTGGACTGATACAGGGTGCTCACTAGAATAGTGGACATCACATATCAGACCAACTTCTCACACCAAGTAACAAGGCTCATCTGCAGATGAAAGGAGCCAAAAGTTAGGCGTCAGAGTCATATGAAACTTACTTACTGAACACCAGAGGAATTCAGTTTTGTCCCCTTTCAATTTGAATTCATTTGCATTCATCCAGCTGACAATATCCAGAATACCTTTCTGAAAAGCTGTTACTTTTGCCTCTTGTTTATTATTAAAGGACAGAATCATCTGAGTGTCGTTGGCATCGTTGACCAACCTAATGTCATGCTCGTTCATCAAAGTAATATGTGACCTCCACCATTCCCTCTAGGGTGCGCGCGTGTGCGCATCTGCCCTCACGCCAGCGCGCACCGCCTCGCACTGAGCGCGCACACAGGACGTCGCGTGAGAGAGTCGCGCCGCCGCCCGCTTTAAAGAAGCGAGCGGCGCGAACATGAGGCATGTGAGGAGTGCAGGTAAGGAGGAGGGGGGGCAGTGGGGCTTGTGGCTATGTGGGAGCGCGGGGCAGACTGTGGCCTTTTGTTTAAGTATTGCTGTTAATCGGAGCCCCTTCACGTGCTCTGATTAACATCAATACTTAAACAAAAGGCCACAGTCTGCCCCGCTCTTTACTAACAAAAGCGTAGTCAGTTTCCAAACACAGCGCGTACTTCAGCACACGCTGTGTTTGGAAACTGCCTCTACACTTTTGTTAGTAAAGCTTTGGGCAGACTGTGGCCTTTTGTTTAAGTATTGCTGTTAATCGGAGCCCGTGAAGGGGCTCTGATTAACAGCAATACTTAAAAAAAAGGCCATAGTGGGCAGTCAGGAGGGCGGGGCCACAGGGGGCACAGCGGCTGAGTAAACGAGCGGAACAGAAGGCAAAAGGGGCACAAAAACAAGGAAAAAACAAGTGGAACAGAGGGCAGAAAGGCACAAAAAACGAGGGAAAAACGAAGTAGAACAGAGGGCAGAAAGGCACAAAAAACGAGGGGAAAACGAGTGGAACACAAGACAGAAAGGCACAAAAACGAGTGGAACAGAGGGCAGAAAGGCAAAAAACGAGTGGAACAGAGGGCAGAAGGGCACAAAAACAAGTGGAACAGAGGGCAGAAAGCCACACAAAACGAGTGGTACAGACGGCAGAAGGGCAAAAAAACGAGTGGAACAGAGGGCAGAAAGTAAAAAAAAAAGTGGAACAGAGGGCAGAAAGGCACAAAAAACGAGTGGAACAGAGGGCAGAAGGGCACAAAAACGAGTTGAACAGAGGGCAGAAAGGCACAAAAAATGAGTGGAACAGAGGGCAGAAAGGCACAAAAACAAGTGGAGCAGAGGGCAGAAGGGCACAAAAACGAGTGGAACAGAGGGCAGAAAGGCACAAAAACGAGTGGAACAGAGGCCAGAAAGGCACAAAACACGAGTGGAACAGAGGGCAGAAGGGCACAAAAAACAAGGGAAAAACGAGTGGAACAGAGGGCAGAAAGGCACAAAAAATGAGTGGAACAGAGGGCAGAAAGGCACAAAAAATGAGTGGAACAAAGGGCAGAAAGGCACAAAAACGAGTGGAACAGAGGGCAGAAAGGCACAAAAAACGAGTGGAACAGAGGGCAGAAAGGCACAAAAACAAGTGGAACAGAGGGCAGAAGGGCACAAAAACGAGGGGAACAGAGGGCAGAAAGGCACAAAAATGAGTGGAACAGAGGCCAGAAAGGCACAAAAAACGAGTGGAACAGAGGGCAGAAGGGCACAAAAACAAGGGAAAAACGAGTGGAACAGAGGGCAGAAAGGCACAAAAAATGAGTGGAACAGAGGGCAGAAAGGCACAAAAAATGAGTGGAACAAAGGGCAGAAAGGCACAAAAAACGAGTGGAACAGAGGGCAGAAAGGCACAAAAACGAGTGGAACAGAGGGCAGAAGGGCACAAAAACGAGTGGAACAGAAGGTAGAAAGGCACAAAAAACGAGTGGAACAGAGGGCAGAAGGGCACAAAAAATGAGGGAAAACGAGTGGAACAGAGGGCAGAAAGGCACAATAAATGATTGGAACAGAGGGCAGAATGGCACAAAAACGAGTGGAACAGAGGGCAGAGGGCAGAAAGGCACAAAAAACGAGTGGAACAGAGGGCAGAAGGGCACAAAAACGAGGGAAAAACGAGGGGAACACATGGCAGAAAGGCACAAAAAACGAGTGGAACAGAGGGCAGAAAGGCACAAAAAAAGAGTGGAACAGAGGGCAGAAAGGCACAAAAAACGAGGGAAAAACGAGTGGAAGAGAAGGCAAAAGGGGCACAAAAACTAGTGGCACAGATGGCAGACGGGCACAAAAAACTAATGGCACAGAGGCAAAATACAGAATACAGAAATATAGGGGCAGCTAAGAACAGGAGGCAGAATGGGCAGAGAGGCACGGGGGCAGCGAGGGGAACAGAAGGGAAAACTGGGCAGAGACACAGGCAGCGAGGGGTACAGACGGAAAGACCGGGCAAAGAGAGCACGGGGACAGCGAGGGGAACAGAGGGAAGAAAAAGGGGCACGGACCACGTACAGGCAGCGGGGAAGACAGACAACAGCAGTCACAGACAAAACAATGAAAATACAGGCAATACAATAAATATGCAAACTGCCCTTAAGACACTTGTTGTGGCGTTGTATGTGTGAAAATATACCATCTTTTCACTTTTTAAAGTAAACATTTTGAGTGCCATTTGTCGCCGCAGACACGCACGGTTTGGTTCCTGGCGCACATAGCCATGGTTGCAGCGCACAGAGACCCTCCACTGCCACACACAGAGGATAAAAATTAGAGGGAACATTGGTGGCCTCATATAAATATATATTGAAATAAGGCTGAGTGCTGAGCCCAACGGCACTCCCTGTCGCAGAACAGTATTGAGGCAAGGCCACAGCCCAACACCTGGCCAATTGGTGAGACTCCATCCACTTTAATGCTCTACCTGCAACTCCCATTGAGGTAAGTCTGGAGAGAAGACATATGTGGTCAACCATGTCAAAGGCAGGTAACAAATCATGCATAATCAGGACTGTCGACTGCCCACAATCCACCAGCATCCCTAACTCATCCATAGCAAAAACTAAGGCTGATTCCGTACCATGTCCAGGTCGAAAACCGAATTGTTTATCCGCAAGGAGAAACTGCGATTCCAAATAGTGCAATAATTTCCTACTGACATATCATTCTAGAATCTTTACAGGAAAAGGCAGGAGCAAGTTGTGCCAGTAGTTACTTAGAACCGATGGGTCAGCTGATGATTTTTTCAGGAGGGTGGTGACAATTGCTTTTTTCCATCTCAAAGTTACGTACCCAGTTCGAAGGATTGGTTTCACAGCTGCAATGTATTGCGAGAAAGGTCGCCTTCCAGCTCTTTCCAGATCCTCAAAGGTATGGGGTCCTAGGGCGAGCCTGAGGTAGTGGACATAGAGCTATCTAAAAAGTTCTCTCCTGAAAAGGTATTAAAGGTATGAAGCCTACAGGTTAAGTTGTCACCAGCAACCATGCCCTGTGGGTCATAGTGGAACCTAGAACTGATCTCTCGGTCGAGCTCTGACTGCTGGCCGCTCCAATCACGGTCTCTAGATGGTCATCGTTATTCATTTCGAGTGGCGTTGTCTGAGTCAAAGCACCAATGTCTTCCAAGATCTTGCTGATCTTTTTGTCAAAGGAGTCAGCGACATCATCACAGAGCTCCTGAGAAGACAGAAATTCTTCCTTTAAACAGTGCGGAGTCTGTTAATGAGTGTGTTTGGTTTAGGTCTAGGTTCAAATGTGGGGATGGGTACTAGATGAGGCTTACTGGGGCTGAGTAAAGCAGAGAGTCTGGCCTTTAGGCCCTTCTTGGCACTAACAGGCCCCAACAGGTAATGCCCTAGCCTGTGTCTAATCTTAGAAGGGGGCACCTGGATGGTAGGACACCCTAGGGAGTTTGAGTGAAATGGAGGAGGAGGCAAGAGCCTTTGGGGGGGAACCATTCATGTCAACTCCTTTAGAGGTGGATGCTGGAAAATGCAATGATGCCGCCTTCGGTTCATGGCTTCTGGGAACAGCAGTGATGTCACTTCCTGTAGAGGTGAATGTTGTGAAATGACACTCGCTTGCACAGCTTCTCTTAAAGATGGTTTTGTTGGGAAACCAGTGATGTCACATAACCCGTTCTCCGAGCCACTGCAGTCAATTACCTTTACTACAATTATTTAGAGAGTTTGCAGCAGGTTTCACACATACTCTTAGTAACACAGCAATGATTCCTTTCTGCAAGAGTACTGCATTATTTTCCAATGATTTGCACTGTAAGCCTTCACATATGCTTCTATTTCCACAGACGTCTTGACTCTTCCTGAGACACTTATATGTCATACTCTCATTTTCAAGCGGATACAACCACGCAGGCCAACTCTTTCGATTCCTGCTTCCCCTATGGGCAGCACGTCTAGAACGGCCTTAAAAAAAATATTGTTGCTCCACCCTTTTGGTTTACATTTGTTTATCAATGAGAAAGCTCCGGTCCAGGGAAGACATGGCTTGGCAGTTCGGGCTGGACTGTTCCCATGAGGCACAGGGTCAGACTGATTTGCATATAGCCATGTCTGAACTGGGGTGGCAGAGTGGGCTAAAGAACGATGATGGATTAAACCCAGATCGGTTGACTGGGTGTGAGTGTTTGATTGATTCAGATGCTCCGTCCATCACCACCCCCTTTTGTACCGTCAGTGGCACTATAGGCATGAACAAAACATGCCTGTTGTAACTACAAAATAGAAACCTTTGTCACATCAAATATTGCATCTTTGATATCATAATTAGACAGTACTTGAGCTCATAATCATATGAGCGTCATTCATATCACATCAAAGGAGAGGTACAAGGCCCAGGGAGGAGGACCACGCCAGACTGCAAAAGTAGAAAAGATACATTAAAAGACTAGATAAAAAGAGGTGGCAGCTCCATCACAGATGTCTACACCTTTGGCTGTACCGACTCCGGTCTTTCTTCACCTCAGACTCTCCTGATAGTAACACCCTCACCAGGTGAATCAGCTTTGGTTCTAGTGTACTCTGGTCTTCCATTACTAGGTTGCACCTCAGACTGTCCTAATGTGGACATTTTCACCAGGTGAATCACCTTCAACTGTAGTGACTCCGGTCTTCCTTCACCTGGCTGCACCTCAGACTGTCCTGATAGTGAAACCCTCACCAGGTGAACCAGCTTTGCTTCTAGTGAACGCTGTCCTTCCTTTACTAGCTTGCACCTCAGACTGTCCTAATGTGGACATTTTCACATTACCTTCATCACCTTCACCTGTAGTGACTCTGGTCTTCCTTCACCTGGCTGCACCTCAGAATATCCTGATATTGACACCTTCACCAGTCGAATCAGCTTTGCTTGCAACAATCTCTACTGCAGGCAGAGCCACGGAAATTATGCTGCAGGAGATGGCAAAATTATGCAGCAGGGTTGAGTAAATTAAGTGGCAATAAACTGTGTTGGACCCGGCCTCGTGGCGTGGTCCCACTCCACCCGCATGACGGGTCCCGGACTACCTCGACCCCTGTTCCCCGGCCGAGAGCAGCACCATCCACCCTCCACGAGAGCCGCCCCTCCGGGCAGCCCCCAGCTCTCCCCCATTGGAACTCGACAATCTCTCCTCAACACCCTCGGCTGGTCCGAACCCTATCCCGGACCACCAGCTCAGGCCAGATTCAATCTTGGGCCCTCCACGACCAGGCCTCGTGACCTCGGCCCGACCCCAGCCGCAGACCCAGCGAAGCCCCGACATCGAGGCACCACAATCCGACCAGGGGGTAAAGAGACCACTTGACGGAGTAATGGGGGAAAGAGTTTCGATGGTCCTCCAACCGTCCCCCGGCGTCTGGTTTCTGCCCCAACCTCCCTGGGCGCTGGCTCCACCCCCCTGCTGGGTGTCTGGACACACACATCCCGGCCCCTCCGACCTCCAAGTGCGAGGGTCCGGACATCAAAGGACGCCAGACCTATAACTGGGGCAGCTCCGGAGCAAGTGGCCAGTTGTATCCTGGAGTCGAGAGACACCGAGACGAACTCATCTACGTGGAACCCGTACCACCTTGGGGTCCTGCTGGCGCTGCCACAGCGCATCTTCGTGAAACCATCTCTGGAGTCCTGCTGGCGCTGCCGCGGCCCATCTTCGTGAAACCTTCTCTGGAGTCCTGCTGCCGCTGCCGCGGCCCATCTTCGTGAAATCATCTTTGGAGTCCTGCTGGCGCTGCCGCGGCCCATCTTCGTGAAACCATCTTTGGAGTCCTGCTGGCGCTGCCGCGGCCCCTACCGAAGAACCCCCCAGCTCAAGGATTGAGAGCTGAGCGCAGGGTATCCCGGTACCAGGCTGGTACCAAGACTGTCCCGCTACCCCTTTACCACAGAGACTAACCTTGAGAGGATCCAGTTATTCCTTTATCGTTATGATAACCTGCCTAAAAGTACGGATAAAAACATTAAGAACCTATCTTTGTGTGGTGTCCATCTGTAGGGGGGTGATTGCTCATCTGTACGATCCTAGGAGAGGAACCTCGCCAGGAGGCTTCTCACCCGTGCTCGGCCGACCCTAAGATTCCCTTTCTAACATTGGTGGCCAGCGGTGCGATCCGAGCCGACGCAGATCATACAGAGAGTAACTCGCCCCACTACGAACAAAAAAGCACACGGCAACCATGACAACTAAAGAAACCGGACCAACCGCAGAAATCCAGATGGAATGATTGGAAGATTACAGTCACAAAGAATTAAAGCAATTCTGGAAAGACTTGGGTATCGCGACCACGGGAATAAGCACCAAAGACGATCTCAAGCAGGTCCTGCAGACCTGGGTAGAAACAGGAGCGTCGCCACCCCAAAACGAAGGCATCACAATCACCGAGAACCCCGCAACCCCAGAGGAGGAGAGAAACACGGGCCTCTCCCACGAGGATGCCCGAGAACGAGAAAGGAGCCGGCTCCACGAGTTAGAACTGGCTAGACTCCGCTTAGATGGGGAACTGCAACTGGCTGAAAAGAAGATATCCCTTGAGCAACTACGATTACAGGGAGACCTGGAAGAAAATAGAAGCCAGAGGGAGCTGGAGGAAAAGAAGCTCGCGTACGAGCACGAGCGCGGCTTGAAAGTACTAGAGATTAAGGCGAAAAACGGGGACACCGGCGTCTCCGGGAGCCGGGGCCCCCCTCCCTCGATGGACACCAAGGTCCACATCCCCAAAGATGTCGTACGAGAGTACTATAAAACCGACGACATCCAACAATGGTTTAAGGCCTACGAGGTAGCCATGACCTCGCACCGGGTGCCGCAAAAAGACTGCGGTGCCGGGTTGTGGGGGAGATTCGTCAACGAGGGGAGAGACGCCCTGCTACAGCTCCCCGACGCCGAGATGACCTCATACGAACATATGAAAGCCACCCTCCTCACTCGTTATGGGCTCACCCCCGAGATGCACCGGCAACGATTCCGAGATTGCAAGAGGATCCCCGGTACCACCTGGGTAGAATATGTGAACTTCTACAGTAGGGCCTTAGAAGGGTGGATCAAGGGCAGTCAGATCACCACCTACGAACAGTTGTTCGATCTCATTGTATGGGAACACCTCTCCAACAACTGTTTCGTCGAACTCAGACAGCATCTCCTCGACAGCAAATTGACCGAGCCACGGAAACTCGCCATCGTAGCAGATCGATGGGAGAGCACCCGGGTCCCCTGGAACTGGGTGGGAGACCAAGGCCGAGCCCCCCAGGGGTCCCACCATCCGCGAGGCGGAGGAGGAGGCCAGGGCCGGGGCCGGGACACCGCCACGGTGCCCCCCACTAACACGCCCCCCTCCCTGGCCGGGAGAGGAGCCCCCCCCTGCACGGCCGGGGCACCGCTCGAACGTTGTCTGCAACAAATGCCAGCGACCAGGTCATTACACCAATGACCCCAACTGTCCCAGAAACCAGCCATCCAACCCCACGGGTCCGCAAAACCGCCAGATCGCCGCCGCCTCCCTGGGGGAGTTGCAGGGTGAGGAAGAAGCCGAAAACTATGAACAATACCAGACCGAGTGGGAGCCCGCAGCCATGTCCCTGGTATGTCTGGCCGAAAGAGACATGGTCCCCCGGGCCCCAATCCCGGCCAATACTCAGAAGTACAGCCAGTGGGTCACCATTAATGGACACCGGGCCGAAGCCCTCCGTGACACAGGAGCCAGCGTGACGGCCGTCCGTTGCCACCTGGTGACCCCGTATCAAATCTTGCCCAATGTACTGTGCCCAGTACAGTCCGCGGATAACTCCGAGAGCCTGTGCCAGATGGCCCGCGTCCCCTTCAAATGGAGGGGAGTGTCGGGCATGCTGAAAGTGACTGTCCGAGACGATGCCCCCGTAGACTGCCTCCTCGGGAACGACCTCGAGAGCTCCCCCTGGGCTGACGTCGAGCGGAGGGAACACCTGGGGATTCTTGGCCTCCCTGAATGGGTCTGTGCGACGACCCGATCCATGGCCGCCCGAGCCATCCCCTCCACTGAAGAACCCGAGTGGCCCGAGCCTCCACCGCCCGTCGTCACCGACGACTCCGACCCTGAACCCGGTCCACCGGGGCCCAACGAAGAAGAAGTTGCCCCACGCAGCGACCACCCGGAACTGGCCCAGTGGTGCCAAGAAGGTGGCCCCACTCAAGAACAGTTCCGTCAAGAGCAAAGAACGTGTCCCTCCCTCGAGGGAATCCGACGGCAAGCCGCAGCCCACAGCGCAGGGGATACCTCGGGGGCCCACTGGGACTATTGGGACAATGAGCTCCTCTACAGTGAGCAGAAGATTGCCGAGCTAGGAGCCAGTCGGGTGCTGGTAGTGCCCCACCGATTCAGAGACTTCCTCCTGAACCTGAACCATGATGTACCTCTCGCCGGGCACCTGGGGCAGGACAAAACTTACAGCCGCCTGGTGACCCACTTCTACTGGCCCAAGATGAGGAACGATGTGATCAACCACTGCCGAACTTGCCCCACCTGCCAAGCCAGCGGGAAGAGCGGTGGAAAACTAAAAGTCCCCCTGCAATCTTTCCCAGTCGTCAACACTCCCTTCGAGCGGGTAGGGATTGACATCGTGGGGCCCCTGGAACCCCGGACATCACAAGGTCACCGGTTCATACTCGTCCTGGTGGACCATGCCACCCGCTATCCCGAAGCCATACCTCTCCGGACCGTGACAGCTCCCGTGGTGGGCCGGGCCCTGATGGGGATCTTCTCCCCGGGTGGGCTTCCCCCGAGAAGTCGTCAGTGATCGGGGCACAAACTTCATCTCCCGATACATGAAGTCCCTATGGCAACAGTGCGGGGTCACGTACAAATTTACGACCCCCTACCACCCTCAAGGGAACGGACTGGTGGAACGCTTCAATCGCACCCTCAAGGGTATGGTCATGGGCCTGGAAGAGCCCTTACGACGCCAATGGGACGTGTTGCTGCCCTGCCTCCTCTTCGCCTATCGGGAGGTCCCCCAGTAGTCCCTGGGATTCAGCCCCTTCGAACTATTGTACGGGCACCCTGTCCGGGGTCCTCTAAGCTTGGTCAAAGAAGGACGGGAGGTGACCGCCCAAGATGCTCATCCTGATGTGTACCGGTACCTCCTGACCCTCCGGAACCAGACTCGGCGGTTCCGGGAACTTGCCAAGGCCAACCTCGAAGCCAGTCAAGAAGACATGAAACGTTGGTATGATCAAAACGCCTCGTCCATTGAGTTCGAGCCGGGCCAACAGGTCTGGGTCATGTCCCCAGTCAAACCATGCGCCCTCCAGGACAAATGGACCGGGCCCTTCAAAGTGGTGGAGCGCAAGAGCCCTGTCACCTACTTGGTAGACATGGAGTCTCCCAGGAACGCCCTCCGGGTCCTCCATGCCAACCGACTCAAGCCTCACTTTGTCCGCTCCGAACTTTGCCTCCTGATGGCTACCGACAGTGGGGCTGAAGAGGACTCCGAGCCCCTACCAGACCTCCTGAATGCCCTCGAAAAAGACGGCTCCGTGGAAGGAGTCCACCTCTCTTCCACCCTGACCCCAACACAACGCCAAGATTACCAAGAACTATTGAAACAATTTGCTGATCTGTTCTCTCTCACCCCCGGGGTCACCCCATGGTGCCTCCACGATGTCGACACCGGGGATAGCCCGCCTCAACGGCACCGAGCCTACCGAGTTCCCGACGAGTACGAGCCTGCCTCCAGTCGGAAGTGACCAAAATGCTGGCTCTGGGGGTGGTCGAGCCCTCCGACAGCCCATGGGCCAGCCCTGTTGTCCTGGTCCCCAAGGCCGCCGCCCTGGGCATCACCCCCGAACTCAGGTTTTGTGTAGACTACCGGGGTCTGAACGCCGTCACCCGAACAGACGCTCACCCCATCCCCCGGGCTGATGAACTGATCGACCGCCTGGGGGCAGCCCTCTACCTGAGCACATTCGACCTAACGGCGGGCTACTGGCAGATCGGACTCACTCCAGGCGCCCAGGAGTGATCCGCCTTATCCACCCCCGATGGCCACTACCACTTCAGGGTAATGCCCTTCGGGATGAAAAACGCCCCGCCATGTTTCAGAGACTGGTGAATAAGGTACTGGCGGGGCTTGAGGAGTTCAGCGCCGCCTACCTGGACGATATCGCGGTGTACAGCCTCCACTGGGCTGAACACCTCCAACACCTCCGGGAAGTCTTGGCCGCCCTCCGACGGGCAGGACTAACAATAAAAGCCAGCAAGTGCCAGATCGACCAAAGTTCCGTGACCTACCTAGGGCACCAAGTGGGAAGTGGCCAGGTGGCCCCCCTCCAACCCAAGATCAACGCCATCGTGGCCTGGGAGCCCCCGGTCACCCAAACAGAGGTCCGAGCCTTCCTGGGGCTCACTGGATATTACCGGCGCTTCATAAAGGACTATGGCAGTATTGTGGGCCCCCTCACGGAACTCACTTCCAAAAAACAACCACCGAAGGTACACTGGACACCCGAGTGTCAGACCGCCTTTGAGACCCTCAAGACAGCGATGTGCACCGCCCCCGTGCTCCAAGCCCCCGATTACAGCCGGGAATTCATAGTGCAAACAGATGCCTCCGATCACGGCATCGGGCCGTTCTCTCACAAATCAACACCGAGGGAATTGATCAGCTGGCCCGAGAACAGCGCTGGAGCACCATTGAGCGGAAGGCCTTCGCCGTGGTGTGGGCCCTCAAGAAACTCCGGCCCTATCTCTTCGGCACCCACTTCCGGGTACAAACTGACCACCGACCTCTGCGGTGTCTGATGCAGATGCGAGGGGAGAACCCGTAGCTGTTGCGTTGGTCCATCTCCCTGCAAGGGATGGACTTCACTGTGGAGCATCGCCCAGGCAACGACCACGCCAATGCAGACGGCCTGTCCCGCTTCTTCCGCCTCAGCGAGGAGAATACCCAAGAGGATGGGTGACTCTCCCTGCCTTCAGCTGGGGGGGACGTGTGTTGGACCCCGCCTCGTGGCGTGGTCCCACTGCACCCGCATGATGGGTCCCGGACTACCTCGACCCCTGCTCCCCGGCCGAGAGCAACACCATCCACCCTCCACGAGAGCCGCCCCTCCGGGCAGCCCCCAGCTCTCCCCCATTGGAACTCGACAATCTCTCCTGAACACCCTTGGCTGGTCCGAACCCTATCCCGGACCACCAGCTCAGGCCAGACTCCATCTTGGGCCCTCCACGACCAGGCCTCGTGACCTCGGCCCGACCCCAGCCGCAGACCCAGCGAAGCTCCGACATCGAGGCACCACGATCCGACCAGGGGGTAAAGAAACCACTTGACGGAGTAATGGGGAAAGAGTTTCGATGGTCCTCCAACCGTCCCCCGGCGCCTGGTTTCGATTGTCCCAACCTCCCTGGGCGCTGGCTCCACCCCCCTGCTGGGTGTCTGGACACGCACATCCCGGCCCCTCCGACCTCCAAGTGCGATGGTCCGGACATCAAAGGACGCCAGACCTATAACTGGGGCAGCTCCGGAGCAAGTGGGCAGTTGTATCCTGGAGTCGAGAGACACCGAGACGAACTCATCTACGTGGAACCCGTACCACCTTGGGGTCCTGCTGGCGCTGCTGCGGCCCATCTTCGTGAAACCATCTCTGGAGTCCTGCTGGCGCTGCCGCGGCCCATCTTCGTGAAACCATCTCTGGAGTCCTGCTGGCGCTGCCGCGGCCCATCTTCGTGAAACCATCTTTGAAATCCTGCTGGCGCGGCCGCGGCCCATCTTCGTTAAACCATCTCTGGAGGCTTGCTGGCGCTTCCGCGGCCCATCTTCGTGAAACCATCTCTGGAGTCCTGCTGGCGCTGCCGCGGCCCATCTCCGTGAAACCATCTTTGGAGTCTTGCTGGCGCTGCCGCGGCCCATCTTCGTGAAATCATCTTTGGAGTCCTGCTGGCGCTGCCGCGGCCCATCTGCGTGAAACCATCTTTGGAGTCCTGCTGGCGCTGCCGCGGCCCCTACCGAAGAACCCCCCAGCTCAAGGATTGAGAGCTGAGCGCAGGGTATCCCGGTACCAGGCTGGTACCAAGACTGTCCCGCTACCCCCTACCCACAGAGACTAACCTTGAGAGTATCCCTGGATCCAGTTATTCCTGTATCGTTACGATAACCTGCCTAAAAGTACGGATAAAAACATTAAGAACCTATCTTTGTGTGGTGTCCATCTGTAGGGGGGGTGATTGCTCGTCTGTACGATCCTAGGAGAGGAACCTCGCCAGGAGGCCTCTCACCCGTGCTCGGCCGACCCTAAGATTCCCTTTCTAACAAACTGTAAATTATGTGGCAGAATGCAGAACATTTTGTTATAGTAATACTTCATTGTATCGTCATTTTTAAGCTTTGTGACACTGTTTGGGTATTGGTTGCACCTCATTATAACCAAATATCAATCATTCAATCAGGGGTTTATAAAGCACGCTACTCATCCGTGAGGGTCCCAAGGTGCTGGGGAGGGGCGGGGGAGCAGCTCCAGATCCGTTGAAGAGCCAGGTCTTGAGGTCCTTCTTGAACGTTTGCAGGGTCTGGGAGCGCCTGATCTTCACAGGGAACTCGTTCCAGGTCTTGGCTGCGATGTAGGAAAAAGCTCTCCCGCCTGCTCTGCAATTAGGTGGCACCTTGCAGCTTTGCAAAGGGCCTTTCACTGCGTGACATGTTTCACTGTATTTTTAGTAACTTTTGAACCATTTTACCAAGAAATTTTTTTTTGTTAAAACCTGCAGATTATGAAGCAGATGATGGATTATGTGGTAAATAAAGCAAATCTATATTTATGCGAAAACAACTCGGACAAACAATCGCATAATTCCAGAGGCCCTGACCAAAGGGAAACCTCTGTGATCAGAATACACCACCTCTCATGGGCTGGGCACGACGTGCTGAAAAGGGCGGGAGGATTTGGAGGGTCCTCGTCCTGTCTCTGACACAGTCGCTAGCATCGTGGCCAGTAAGTAGCCAATGCTGTCCCCCTTTGACACTGCTAGGAGGTCCCCACTACGTCAGGATGTAGCAAAAGCCAGGCAACACTCCTCTATTTGGCACATTTGTTACCCTTTTCTATTTCTGCTGTTTTCCTTTCCACTTACCCCCTCTACTTTCAGACTCGGTTATTTTTTGTCCCTCCCTTTTCCACACCCCCTCCCCAACACACACTGCCAGCCACCCCCATCTGCAGAAGAAGCAGATTGTAACATGGAAAACAGAATTATGCAAATCAATATTTGATTTCTCATTATCACTGCTGGCCAAACTCCTCACATTCTGCCTCAAGAGGAGTGCCCAGCTTTGGCATTAGTGGACTGCGGGAGAGGGGGCGCTCTTTGCCAGCCTCCTGTTGCATGGGCACGGGTGACTGTGTCGCGTGCCAGGATAACGCACCCGTTCTCCGAGTGCTAGCTCTTTCCAGGCTTCTCCCTAAGCCCCTGTGTACTTGCTATATGGAGGGGCACAGAACTCATTTTACAGATATTTTAGAACCTTTAATTCAGTATTTCTCTAGTGGTTTATCTCTCTCTTATTCCCACTCCTTCTTTACTCTCTACGTCTCTTGCCCTTATTTCCTTCTTCTCATCTCTGATTTCGTGTCTGTTTCTCGGGCTCCTGTTCTTTCTCTTTCCTCCTTTAGTTTCTTTCTCTGTTTCATTTTCAATGGTTCACCCTATCTCTAGCCTTTATGTTTTGTGGAATCACTCCTAACCATTTTGATATTATTCTCTACCTCTTTTTAGTTTTTGTGGTTAGGTGAAATCTCTTGTATTTAATATATCTTAAAAGGGGGCTCTTATCAGATCTCATTGCCGAAGCCGAATCCCTGTGTTCATTCTCTATTGTGTGGAACTATTTTTTTGTTAACTTCCCCTGGCTGCACATTTATGACACTTCTACTGAAACTGTTCTCACTGTTTAAGCCCCATTCATTGTCAAGATAAGATCTCTTCCCATGGAAAAGGCAGACGGCTTCTAACATTATGCTAGAATACATGCTTTTTATTACCTAGTTGTGTAAAGCAGATGCTTTAGCCTTAGAATATTTGTGTCATTTCCTATTTATGCCTCAGTACATTTCTTTGCACTAATCGGATTGATTTTTTCAACTTAATCAATTTTGTTATTATAATCAAATTCTAAATGTTGTAATAATATTGCATATTAAAAATAAAGTTAATATACAACTAACCAGGAAGCTACGATTGGAGTTACCTTGCAGACATCAGGGTCATGAATTGAATGGTGCATCAGGTGCAGTGGCACCGGGCCCAAAAATTGTCAGAACTCCTCTAAACACATACTATTTGACGACTAAACAGGCAGTCTCCATTGTAGTTACCTTGTAGTTAAAATGGGACTTGATTTGAATGCTGCAGCAGGTGCAGTAGCACTGAGGCCAAAAGCTCCAGGTGCCCCACTAAACACCCAGTATTGCTATATTTTATTACTAAACAGGCAGTCACAACTGCAGTTACCTTGCAGACAACAGGGCCATGATTTGAATGGTGCAGTAAGTGCAGGGTCACCGGACCTAAAAGTTGTCAGAACTCCACTAAACACCTAATATTGCTGTATTTTACTACTATACAGGCAGACAAATTGCAGTTATCTTGCAGTTAAAAGGGGATTGATTTGAATGGTGCAGCAGGTGCAGTGGCAGGCTAGGGCCTCCACTAAACGCAGAATATTGCTAAATTTTACTACTAAACAGGCAGTCACAAGTGTAGTTATGTAGCAGGCACTAGGGCCATGGCTTCAGGGGTGCTACAGTCGCAGTGGCACTGGGACCAAAAGTTGTCAGAATTCTTCTTAACACCAAATATTGGTATATCTGACTACTAAATAAACAGTCCAGAGTGCAGTTACCTTGCAGGAATTAGGGTCATGATTTGAATGATGCAGCAGGTGCAGTAGCACCGGGTACAACATTTGTCAGAACTTCCCCAAACACGTAATATTGCTATTATATCAATTAATTCTACTATTTTTCTCTTTCATGTCCTTTTTCAAAATGTTACTAATACTTACCTGCACTATACCACTAGTACCAGCACAACATATTGTTTTTTGTACATAAACAAGTCATAACACTTTAATAGACTTTCTGTAACTTATATCATACAACTACTCAACAAGCTACAACTTACAACAAAAAAAGCTTATTATTAATCACATAGGCAAAACCTCGTGCATTTACCAACGCTTGTTGTTTTCTTATCTGCATTTGATTCAGATCCACTCCTCTGCGGCCTCTATTTCATCCATTTCCCGGGTGCACTGGCCTCTGCCGTTCTCCAGACCTCCTTTCAGCCTTTCTTCTGCCCCCGTTAATCATTACATCTGTTATTCGATATCTCCCTTTTCAGCCATTCTCCGACCTCGCCGTGACATGTAGCTGACAGTGCCCCAGCCCCGCAAGCCTTTCAGACACTGGCCTACTGGTATTTCACCAATATAAAGATACATTTGCCTCTGGAAGACCGCCATCTTGTATACCTGAGCTACACACCTCCCCCCTCCGCCCCCTTCCCTCCCCTGTGGACAATAAGGCCTTAACACCCATCCTTTGGTTTTAATAAAAAATAAAGCGCCTCGGGCGCTGGCTCGCACGGCTGGCACTAACCGCAAATTGTCCTATCTCAGTGATACGACGTATCACTTTTGAGGGGGTGGTGAATCTCTCTGCCCGGCACGAGGGCCCCCAGGGAAGCTCTGCTTCCGTCAGAGTGGTTATCTGAGAAACTCACTCATTCAACTTGCGGTCAGACCAAAGGGGCCTCTGGGCATCGCTCGACGGCGGCGGTGGAGCCTCAAGGTGGAGTCCAGCCTGTGAGGGGCGCGTGCAGACAGAACGGCTGGTGCACAAGGTGTGAGACTGCACCGATGGTGCACGGGTTGTGAGACAGCACAACTGGTGCACAGGGATTGAGATAGGGCTGCAACGCAGGGTGTGAGTCAGCAAGTCTGGTGCACGGGGGCCAAATGCGATGCAGCATGCGCTACGAAATTAGTTTTATTAATTAAATTGTTTACTTACCTCCAATTATCCATATTCCGTTGTTTAGCACCCCCCCTCCTCCCCCCCCCCTCCCGCCTTCCTGCCCCACGTGAGACAGTACGCTGGAGCGCGGGGTGTGTGACAGCATGGCTGGAGAGCGGGGTTTGAGATATCAATGCTGGAGCGCAGGGTGTGAGTCAGCACGGCTGGAGCGCTGTGTGTGAGATAGCATGGCTGGTACACGGGGTGTGAGACAGCACGGCTGGTGCTCAGGGTGTGAGACAGCACGGCTGGTGCATGGGGTGTGAGACAGCACGGATGGTGCACAGTGTGTGAGACAGCACGGCTGGTGCGCATGGTGTGAGACAGCACGGCTGCTGCACAGGGTGGGTGAGCACGGCTGGTGCACGAAGTGTGAGACAGCACGGCTGGTGCATGGCTGGTGCACAGCGTGTGATACAGCACAGCTGGTGCACTTGGTGTGAGACAGCACAGCTGGTGCACGGGGTGTGTGTGAGACAGCATGGCTGATGCACAGGGTGTGAGACAGCACGGCTGGTGCACGGGCTGTAAGTCAGCACGGCTGGCTACTGGGGTGTGAGACAGCACAGTTAGAGCACAAGGTATAACAGGGTGTGAGACAGCATGGCTGATGCACGGGGTGTGAGACAGCATGGCTGATGCACGGGGTGTGAGACAGCACGGCTGGAGCACGGGGTGGGAGAGAGCATGGCTGGTGCACAGTGAGTGAGTAATCATGGCTGGGGCACAGGGTGTCAGACGGATGGTTCACAGGGAGAGAGGCTCTGGCGCACAGGGTGTGAGACACCACGGCAGGAGCGCAGGGTGTGAGACAGCACGGTTGGAGCACTGTGTGTGAGACAGCATGGCTGGTGCATGGATTGTGGGACAGCACGGCTGGTGCGCAGGGTGTAAGACAGACTGTCTGGTGCATGGGGTGTGAGACAGCATGGCTGGTGCACGGGGTGTGAGACAGCACAGCTGGTGCACGGGTTGTGAGAGAGCACAGCTGGTGCACAGGCTGTGAGTCAGGGCGGCGGGTGCACAGAGAGTGAGTCAGCACGGCTGATACACGGGGTGTGAGACAGCAATGCTGGTGCACGGCTGGTGCGCAGCGTGAGACAGCACAGCTGGTGCACGTGGTATGAGACAGCACGGCTGGTGCACGGGGTGTGAGACAGCATGACTGGTGCACGAGGTGTGAGTCAGCACAGCTGGTGCATGGAGTGTGAGATTGCACAGCTGGTGCACAGGGTATGACAGGGTGTGACACAGCACAGATGGTGCACAGGGTGTGAGACAGCACAGATGGTGCACAGGGAGTGAGGCTCTGGAGCAAAGGGTGTGAGACAGCATGGCTGGTGCACGGGGTGTGAGTCAGCACAAGTGGTGTGCATGGTGTGGGACAGCACGGATGGTGCACAGGGAGTGAGGCTCTGGAGCAAAGGGTGTGAGACAGCATGGCTGGTGTACAGGGTTTGAGACAGCACAGCTGGTGCACGGAGTATGAGACAGCACAGCTGGTGCATGGGCTGTGAGACAGCACAACTGGTGCATGGGGTGTGAGACAGCATAGCTGGTGCACAGGGATTGAGATACAGCTGCAACGCAGGGTGTGAGTCAGCAAGGCTGGTGCACGGGGGGCAAAATGCGATGCAGTGCACGCTACGAAATTAGTTTTATTTATTAAATTGTTTACTTACCTCCCATTATCCATATTCCGGTGTTTAGCACCCTCCCACCCTACCCCTCCCCCGCCCCGCTTTCCTGCCCCACGGAATTCCCTCCACGGGCCGCGGCTGACAGGGTGTGAGACAGTACGGCTGGTGCACGGGGTGTGAGACAGCATGGCTGGAGAGCGGGGTGTGAGATAGCACGGCTGGAGCGCAGGGTGTGAATCAGCACAGCTGGAGCGCTATGTGTGAGATAACACGGCTGGGTCACGGGGTGTGAGACAGCACGGCTGGTGCATGGGGTGTGAGATAGCACGGATGGTGCACAGTGTGTGAGACAGCACGGCTGGTGCGCAAGGCGTGAGACAGCACGGCTGCTGCACGGGGTGTGAGAGGACGGCTGGTGCACGAAGTGTGAGACAGCACGGCTGGTGCATGGCTGTTGCACAGCGTGTGATACCGCACAGCTGGTGCACTTGGTGTGAGACAGCACAGCTGGTGCACGGGGTGTGAAACAGCATGGCTGATGCACAGGGTGTGAGAATGCACGGCTGGTGCACGGGGTGTAAGTCAGCATGGCTGGTGCAAGGGGTGTGAGACAGCACAGTTAGTGCTCAGGGTATGACAGGGTGTGAGACAGCATGGCTGATGCACGGGGGCAAAATGCGATGCAGCGCGCGCTATGAAATTAGTTTTATTTATTAAATTGTTTACTTACCTCCAATTTTCCATATTCCGGTGTTTAGCACCCCCCCACCCTGCCCCTCCCCCGCCCCGCCTTCCTGCCCCACGGAACACCCTCCACGGGCCGCGGCTGACAGGGTGTGAGACAGTACGGCTGGTGCTCAGGGTGTGAGACAGCATGGATTGTGAGACAGCACGGATGGTGCACAGGGTGTGAGACAGCCCAGATGGTGCACAGGGAGTGTGGCTCTGGAGCACAGGATGTGAGACAGCATGGCTGATACACAGGTTGTGAGACAGCACGGCTGGTGCACATGGTATGAGACAGCACAGCTGGTGCATGGGGTGTGAGTCAGCACAACTGGTGCACAGGATGTGAGACAGCATTGCTGGTGCACGGGGTGTGAGACAGCACAGCTGGTGCACAGGGATTGAGATATGGCTGCAACGCACGGTCTGAGTCAGCAAGGCTGGTGCACGGGGGGAAAAATGCGATGCAAGGCACGATAGGTTTATTTATTAAATTGTTTACTTACCTCTAATTATCCATATTCCGGTGTTTAGCAACCCCCACCATGCCCCTGCCCGGCCCACCCTTCCTGCCTCATGGAACTCCCTCCACGTGCCGCGGCTGACAGGGTGTGAGACAGTACAGCTGGTGCACGGGGTGTGAGACAGCATGGCTGGAAAGCGGGGTGTGAGATAGCACGGCTGGAGCGCAGGGTGTGACTCAGCACGGCTGGATCGCTATGTGTGAGATAGCACGGCTGGTGCATGGGGTGTGAGACAGCATGGCTGGAGCTCAGGGTGTGAGACAGCACGGCTGGTGCATAGGGTGTGAGACAGCACGGATGGTGCACAGTGTGTGAGACAGCACGGCTGGTGCGCAAGGTGTGAGACAGCACGGCTGCTGCACGGGGTGTAAAAGCACGGCTGGCGCACGAAGTGTGAGACAGCACGGCTAGTGCATGGCTGGTGCACAGCGTGTGATACAGCACAGCTGGTGCACTTGGTGTGAGACAGCACAGCTTGTGCACGGGGTGTGAGACAGCATGGCTGATGCACAGGGTGTGAGACAGCACGGCTGGTGCATGGGGTGTAAGTCAGCACGGCTGGTGCGTGGATTGTGAGACAGCACAGTTAGTGCACAGGGTATGACAGGGTGTGAGACAAAACGGCTGGTGCACGGGGTGTGAGATAGCACGGCTATTGCACGGGGTGTGAGACAGCATGGCTGGTGCACAGTGAGTGAGTAATCATGGCTGGGGCACAGGGTGTCAGACGGATGGTTCACAGGGAGTGAGGCTCTGGTGCACACTGCACAGGGTGTGAGACAGCACGGCTGGAGCACTATGTGTGAGACAGAATGGCTGGTGCACGGATTGTGAGGCAGCACGGATTGTGAGGTTCTGTGATTCTGAACCCGTTTCATAAAGGTGGTGATATCGTGACGATTTTGGTAATAGCGGACCACAAATGACAAGTGCGGCAAGTACGAGTGTTCTAGTTATGTTCGAGTGATGGATTCAGTATGAAATTAGGGATTTCGTTCTGAACCTTCGGGTTCCATATTGTGTACAGCAGCCATTTTGTGGTTGCCCTCACATAGGCCGATGACTACGGCCGAACGAGTCTTTGGGGCACATACGCCTTTAGCTGACTTCTGTGTGACCTGAGTGAACTGACTCCGTTGCCCGAAGCTAACTTGCTGAGCCAGTTCCTTGTACGGCAGCCGGTCAAGATAGAGATCAAAGAGCAGGACATTGCTGAGTTTATGGTACATGCACACACCTGTCTATCTTGCTTCTCATCTGTTTCTGTTCCTTCTTTTATGGCCTATTTATGGTTTGGGTTGAGGTCTTTTATTATGGGTTTGTCCGGCCTGTCCGAGCGAGAATGTTGGGTTTTCCCGTGTAATTGTTGGTGGGCTGGACAACTGAAAAGTAGGCTTGTCGTTATGTGATACCGTTTGCAATGTCACTTGTGATTGGATAGTTTGTAAATAATTGTTGTTTGTTAGGAATGTGATTTTTGGCATAAAAGACGATGTTTCGCAATACAAAAGTTGTGCAGTCTCTAGCGAACCACCCGTGTCGTGCTTCGTAGACTTCTGTTCCTGGTTGCAGCCAATAAATTTGATCTTTGACGCCACCAAGAAGTATCCTGTGTCTCTGTATGCCAAGACAGGTGAACTCGAAGACATCGGGCGTTTCCCCTGGCACCTCTGGGTTCTAAAATCCGGTTCTTCAATGGTGCACAGTGTGTGAGACACCATGGCTGGTGCGCAAGGTGTGAGACAGCACGGTTGCTGCACGGGGTGTGAGACAGCACGGCTGGTGCACGAAGTGTGAGACAGCACGGCTGGTGCATGGCTGGTGCGCAGCGTGTGATACAGCACAGCTGGTGCACTTGGTGTGAGACAGCATGGCTGGTGCATGGGGTGTGAGACAGCATGGCTGATGCACAGGGTGTGAGACAGCATGGCTGGTGCACGGGGTGTAAGTCAGCACGGCTGGTGCATGGGGTGTGAGACAGCACAGTTAGTGCACAGGGTATGACAGGGTGTGAGACAGCGCAGCTGGTGCAAGGGGTGTGAGACAGAACGGCTGGTGCACGGGGTGTGAGACAGCATGGCTGTTGCACAGTGAGTGAGTAATCATGGCTGGGGCACAGGGTGTCAGATGGATAGTTCACAGGGAGTGCGGCTCTGGTGCACAGGGTGTGAGATAGCACGGCTGGTGCGCAGGGTGTGAGACAGAATGTCTGGTGTATGGGGTGTGAGACAGCAAGGCTGGTGCACCGGGTGTGAAACAGCACAGCTGGTGCACGGGTTGTGAGAGAGCACAACTGGTGCACGGGCTGTGAATCAGGGCAGGGGGTGCACGGAGTGTGAGTCAGCACAGCTGATACACGGGGTGTGAGACAGCAATTCTGGTGCACGGCTGGTGCGCAGCGTGTGAGACAGCACATCTGGTGCACGGGGTGTGAGACAGCATGGCTGGTGCACAAGGTGTGAGTCAGCACAGCTGGTGCATGGGGTGTGAGATAGAACAGCTGGTGCATAGGGTATGACAGGGTGTGAGACAGCACAGATGGTGCATGGGGAGTGACACAGCATGACTGGTGCAAGGGGTGTGAGAAAGCATGGCTGGTGCATGGGGAGTGAGATAGCACAGCTGGTGCACAGGGTGTGTAACAGCACAAATGATGCACAGGGAGTGAGGCTCTGGAGCACAGGGTGTGAGACAGCATGGCTGGTACACAGGGTGTGAGACAGCACGGCTGGTGCACGGGGTATGAGACAGCACAGCTGGTGCATGGGGTGTGAGACAGCACAACTGGTGCACAGGGTGTGAGACAGCACTGCTGGTGCACGGGGTGTGAGACAGCACAGCTGGTGCACGGGGTATAACAGGGTGTGAGACAGCATGGCTGGTGCACGGGGTGTGAGACAGCATGGCTGGTGCACGGGGTGTGAGAAATCACGGCTGGTGCTCAGGGTGTGAGACAGTACAGATGGTGCACAGGGAGTGAGGCTCTGGAGCACAGGGTGTGAGACAGCACGGCTGGTGCACAGGGTGTAAGTCAGCACGGCTGGTGTACATGGTGTGAGACAGCACGGATGGGGGGTGAGGCTCTGGAGCACGGGGTGTGAGACAGCACAACTGGTGCACAGGGTGTGAGACAGCATGGCCAGTGCACAGGGTGTGAGAAAGCACGGCCAGGGCACAGGGCGGTAGACAGCACGGCATGTCGCTCATTTTTTGGGTTCGTTAAAAGATATAACTTGTTAGAGATTGAGTTTATCTAGTGTAATTTCCATTCATTCATACAGTATTTGAATTATAAATGGGGCTCACTGGAATTATGTGGTTTTGCAGAAGTTTTTACATAATTATAGATTTGCCGCACTTGCCACACAATTCACCATCTGCTGCAGATTCCAACAAAAAAAAATAGTTTCTAGCTCAAAACGTTCAAAAGTTACAAAGAGCGCCGCTTGCAGGTTTTGTAAACACATAAATAAAATATTTTATAATTTACACTGCTAATAGATCAAATTCTCGCAAATGCGAGACCTATTGCACCGCAAGTGCTTATTTAGATGTATTCTTTTATTGGGATCGATATGAAAGTTGCTTTCATGTGTGCGTTTAAAAATAACTATGGACCGGAGGTTTGCTGCTGCAGCAGATGTGCCCATGCTCATGCATTTCCACCAAAATGCCGTATGGGGTAAATGAGGAGCCTTTTAAGCAGTGTGCTGCAATCTAGGGTTCACTGTGCTAACTGTTTGATCCTGGGCAGATCCTACCTGATCTGACAATATGGCAGCACTTTGAAACAGAGCCCTTGGGAGAAATGAACTCCAAGGACATGCACCCGGGATGGGTCTCCAGCAGAGTGGATGGAGGATCATCTGAACTGCCAAAGATGGTCCTGATGCTGCAGCTCGTCCCTCCGAGCCACAGACAAGGACCTCTTTTACAAATCACAAATGGCTGAAAGAATGAGAGTTGTTTGTTTTTTGAGAGGCTTAAAAGTGGAGGGGAAACAACAATGTGGGACGGTGGGCGCCCCACAGAGCCTTTGAGGAGGGAGTAAGACAGGCCCTGATTTCAGGAACAAACCTTCAAAATGTAGGACTGTTGGCCATCCTTTTCACAGACCATGCATGCTGTCCTTTTCCACCGCACCCATGGCACGCTCAGACCCTCTGACCTACAGGTGTTGTTACTCTTCTACCCAAGGCCCTGTGGACTTTGTTTACTGATATATTAATGGCATTTCAATAGCGCACAGTGTGTTATCGTAGCGCATTCCATTGCCCTAGGGTTACCATCGCTCCCTGATTCTGAGTCGGCCTCTGAAGGGGAGCTGTCACATTGGTGTGTTATTATATTAGGTTCATTGGGTGCAGAAACATTGGCTCTGCCTAAATGGTGAATACACTCGAGTTTAGCTCTGGACCTGTCAATCCAGTCGTTGTCCCTCCCCCATGGTCTACGGAAGTGGGCCCCAGCCAATGCCTGTGGATAAAGCACACAGTTTGGGCAAAGGCTTTCATAATAATGTATCAATTACTGCCTACATATGATCTCTAAGACAGTATTCCCGTGCCCCACTGACTTTAGAGAATCATCTTGTTTCTTCTCGTGGTAATGTCATGGCTACATTATTACACACTAGTCTCATCTAGATATATCTCAACACTCTAGAGAGCTCAGAACTATTCACTAGGGGTGGGCGGTATATTCCGCTCTCTTGTGGTTCTGTGGTTTGAGGGTCTGTGGTTCGGAGGTTCCAAACCTGTTCAATGAAGGTCGTCGGATATAGACGATTTTGGTATCAGCGGACCGCAAATGACGAGTGCGGTATGTACAAGTGTTTCCGTCATAACCGATCAATGAGAACACTACGTATTCAGGGATTTCGTTTGAACCTTCGGGTTCCATTTTGTGTACGGCAGCCATTTTGTGTGGTAGCCCTCACAAAGGCCGATGACTATGGCCGAACGAGTCCTTGAGACACGTACACCTTAGCTGACTTTTGTGTGACCTGGCCGAACTGACTCCCTTGCCCGAGGCTGACCTCGCTGAGCCAGTTCCTTGTTAAACAGCTGGTCAGATAGAGATCAAAGAGCAGGACATTGCTGAGTTTATGGTACATGCACACACCCTTCTATCTTGCTTCTCATCTGCTTCTGTTCCTTCCTTTATGGCTTAATTATTGATTTGGGTTCAGGTCTTTATGATGGGTTTGTCCGGCCCGTTCGAACAGGAATGTTGGAATTTGCTTGGTCATTTCTGATGGGCTGGACAACGGAAAGTGGGATTATCGTCATGCGATATGTTTGAAATGTCGTTCTTTCATTGGTCAGTTTGTATGTAATTGATGCTAGCCAGGAATGTGATTTTTGGCATAAAAGACGATGCTCCGCTCTATGAATTTGTGCAGTCTCTAGCGAACCACCCGTGTTGTGCTTCGTAGATCTCTGTTCCTGGTTGCAGCCAATAAATTTGGTATTTGACGTCATCAAGAAGTGTCCCGTGTCTCTGTTTGCCGAGGCAGGGGAATCCGAAGGCATCGGGCGTTATCGCTGGCGCCGCTGGGTTCTAAAACCCGGTTCATCAGTTGGCGCCCAACGTGGGGCGACTTTAGTGGTACCGGTCCAAGCCTGAAGATCGTGAGGAGCTTTGTGTGAAAATTCTGGAGGAAGGCCTGCCACTTCATCGACCCCTGTCTTTGCTGTGAGGTTCCCCGCTTTCCGACGGCTACGAAGGACTGCTGCCCTGACTGTCGCCCTATCTTGGAGCCATTAGACGATTTGTAGAGCGAGACAATAGACGGGTCTTTTGGTGACGCCATCGACATTTCAGTTAAGTATGAGTGGAGCGTCTCGCAGTTCTTCGTTTAGTTTGGGTATCCTTCGGGATCGCTTTGATTTGGTACCTGCAGGCCCCTAAGCCGAGGGACTCGTGTATTCACGAGATTATCGTTTTGAGATTTCCCTTGAAGTTTGAAGCTAGACTAGTGAGCGAAGATGCCTGGTCTTAGCAGACTTGGAAAGATATTTGGCTTTGGTTGTACTAGGGATTCCCGATTGAAGGATTCGTGTCTGGTTCCTCCAATTGGTACTCCGACCTATGAGCTTTACGTGAAACATGGAGTGGGCCCCATCGCGTATAATGAAATATGGGTTAAATATACCAGGAAAGACGGTGTGGTACAGTGGCCCCGTTATGGTAGCTTTGAAACAGAGATTTTAGACAATCTCGAAGTTAGACTGTTCAGGAAGAAAGCCCGGCCGGCGATGTTTGACTCTTTCCGCTTATTGCAAAAAGAAGCCAAACAGAAAGAAATTAAGTTAGCGAAGAAAAATAAAAGAGAACGAGGTATGTCAATGGTGCAAGCTGCTATACAGTGAAAGAAGAACAAGAAAGCGAACAGATGCTTAGGCAGCGTAAACTAGCAGCAGGGCACAAGTCCTAAAAAAAGAAGTGGGGGGACGCTCCAAGTTAGGTGGTGTCACCGGAAGTGACGTCACAAAAGGAAGTGACGCCACGAAATTTACTGTCTCCGTCTGAAATGCGTGAATACACACAAGATACATGTAGAAGTATAATACTGCAGTAAGTGACATACACTCAAAACACAAGAACACACTATACAAAGGACCCATTCCTCAGATTACACGGTTATTACAGACGGCACTACGGGCATCTGTCGAGGTCCCTGGAAGTGACATGCTCGGCGTGTTGATGGCGCAGCTCCTTGAAGCCTTGGGGCCTCGGCTGTGCTCTGAGAAATGCTGGCAAGGGGAGGGCGTGAGGTGGAAGGGGAGATTAGTTTGAGGCTTGGGTGCATTTAGAAGGCTCTCATTCGTGCGCAGGTGCAGACTCGGGCACCCGTTCAATCTTTTGGGCAGGGGGGACGGTGTCCACCCGCTAAAAACACAGTAAAATAAGTGGTGGAATGCCGTCCACCCGCGTGGTACTCCGACTCGAGCCCTGACTAGCGGTAGATAAGTGCTACCCAGCTTTGCCACCTCAACAACAAGAAGAGAAAAAAGATCTTGTGAAAGATCCTTTAATGTCTCATCTATTGAGTTTGACACCCCCTTATGCGCAGAATGCTACGGCACCGCCACAAGTTGTAGTTGCGCAACGTTGCTTTGCCACCTGTGATTCCTCAACAGCCAGCTCCTTTTCCGTAGGCTCCTATTCCTCTGGTGCAGCCTTCTCAAGGGCCGCCGCCTTTGCTACTTCCTTCGTCTGCTACTCCTACACCTGTCTTGTCTGTTCCATCTGTTACTCTTCCGACTTCAGTTTCTTCTCATTCTGTTCCGTCTCCTGTTCTTTTGTCAACTTCTCCTTCTGCTCGACAGAGAATGACTGATGCGGTTGCTAGTCTCTTTTCTCCTCTGTTGGGTTCATTGGGTATGTCTCCTGTTGTCGAGCGTAAGCAATCGCGTAGCCAATTGCCTGGTCCTGATGAACGGACAGTGTTGGATCACTTAGCGCATAAATGGGTTACGTATCCTTCGCATTATGACCTTGAGAGTGTTATGGATGTTTTCCATCAATGGGAAGCACCGAAACAAAGATATGTTTTCGATATGATGTGTTCTTTCCTTCGTGAACAATGGGAAGATACTGAGGTAGGACAGACTCCACCTGAGTTGTACCGAATACGTTCTGAGTTTGCGAAAGGGACTGTTGTGGGTCTTGAGGTTGAGAAAGCAGTTGCGACGTTGTTGTCGTTTAGGAGTGAATCTCCTTCTCAGCGACTGTTTGAGCCTGATTCGTCGGTTAGGAGGAAGGTGCGTCAATATCCGACGCGTGAAGTTCCTCCAGTTTGGAGACCTGGTGACGCAAATGCTGTTCCGATTATTCCGCCACATTTTCAGCGAGTTTGGGTGCATGTTCCTTGGAAGCGTTCTGAAGTTTTAGCTCTTAAGCAGACTTTGCCTGATCCGCGCAAAAATCCAGTAGGGTTTTATAAGGAGCTATCTCAAACTGCGGATTCATGTATTATGAATCTGGCCGATATAGATATGTTGTTTGGGAATGTTGTTCCATAGCCTATTTGGGGAAAGATTCGTCATTCGGATCATGCGCAGGAATTAGGTGATACATGGAATAATCTTAGAGCTGCAGATGCTTGACGAATAGGTGGCGCTAAGCCTGAAGATATAGTTACTAATCTCCTTGGTAGGATTATTGATTATATGAAGACTTTGATGCCCGCTTTGCGTGTTAATTGGGACAAGTTGTCTGCGTGTAAGCAGAAGAAAGACGAGACTGTGTCCGACTTTTTCACTAGATTCGAAGAGACCTTCGTAGACCACAGTGGTCAGGACATGAGTACCGAAGGTGGTCAACGGTTGTTCGTTGACAAATTTGTTCATAATTTGCTTCCAGAACTGTGCAATAGATTGAAGGATTCTGAGAGTGCTTGGGCTGTTTCTACGTCAGCGCAGATTTTGGCTACTGCTCAGTACTATGAGAATAGAAATAAGGATGAGCTAGAGAAAGCGGATAAGAAAAGACTAAGGAATTGAAGACTAAAGTTCTTCTACAGCAAGCTTATCAGCCTCTTAATAATCAGCGCGATTATCAGCAACCTCAGCAATATCAGAGAAACTCGCTAAGGTTCGAGTCTTCTCAACAGCGTTTTCCCGTAGGTCCTAATCAGTGTGCGTATTGCAGAGAAGAGGGTCATTTCAAGAGTAGTTGTCCGGTTCTGTTACAGCGCACGAATGGTGCTTCTGGTGTGAGAGGTCGAGGTGTTCAACAAGCTCCTAGAGGTAGAGGTTGTGGTCAAAATGCGCGTCCTTTGCCTCCACAGAATTCTATGAATAGCTTTGATCAGCAGAATGGTGCGTCTGGTAGTACTGCACAGTACTATGCGGACGATTACTACGTCGAAGGTGAGGATGTGGACAGTAATGATTGCTAGGACAGCCATAGACAAAGAGAGGGAGTTGTTTCAGTTCCAGTAGATCAGAGTGGACCCTATGTTGAAGTGATTGCATCAGGTGTGTCAGAGCCTTTTCTGTTGGATACTGGTGCTGCGAAGAGTTCTATTATGCACTCTAAACTCCCTGGCGCACCTTTGTCTGGCTTAAAGAATGTTTCAGTAGGTTTTTCTGGCGCCCGGTTACGAATCCGATTTCTAGTCCGTTGTCTATTTCTGTTGGACCTTGTGAATTTGAAGCACCCCTCATTCTGACGACTGGTTGTGGTGAGAACTTGTTGGGATTGGACTTGTTAAAGAGATTGTATGCGACGCTATATTGTTCTCCGTCAGGAGTACATCTTACATTGGGTAAGAGAGTGATCTCTCCGATGTACTTATCTAAAGATCGACTTCCACCTGAATTGTCTTCTCTCCCTGATTCTCTTTGGGCTACTGGTCCGAATGATGTGGGTCTCTTAGAGATTCCGCCATATGTTGTGACGTTGAAAGCGAATGCCAGATTACCACGCATTCCGCAATATCGCATTTCCAGTGATGGTGAAAGAGCACTTTTGGCGATCATTTATGACTTAATTGAGAAAGTTGTGATTGAGGAAATGAGAGGTAATGTGTGCAATAGTCCGGTTTTGCCTGTTCTGAAGAGAACTGTTTCTTCACAGCCTCCTGTATATAGGTTTGTGATCGATCTTCGCGAGGTGAATAAGATCGTTGTTCGGCAATTTCCTGTTGTACCTGATATCACCGCTTTACTGACTTTGATCCTGGCTACAGCCACGTGGTTTTCGGTGATTGACTTGAAGAATGCTTTCTTCAGCATCCCGATTGCCGTGGAAAGTAGAGATATCTTTGGCTTCTCTTTAGGAGGGCGAAGTTTTCGCTTTAAGCGCGCTCCTCAAGGCTATTGTGAGAGTCCATCGATCTATAGCCAAGCTTTAAAGACGCAACTTGATTTGTTGGTTTTACCTGATGGTGCTGCTCTTATCCAGTATGTTGACGATCTGTTATTTGCTGCTGACAATGAAGAGATCTGTAGAGAGGCTACTTTGTCGTTGTTACGTCACTTGTCTGATTTCCATCATAAGGTTTCTCTTTCGAAGTTGCAATATTGTCGACAAGTAGTTACCTATTTAGGTCACCTCTTATCAAAGGAGGGAAGGAAACTGACCCCAGAAAGAATTCAAGCGATTGTGAAAATGAGTGTGCCTACGACACAGAGAGAAGTACATGCTTTCTTAGGTATTACGTCATACTGTAGACAGTGGATCCCTAATTTTTCATTGCTTGCGAAACCTTTGATAGCTCTTACTGTTAAGGATACTCCAAATCCTATTCCTTGGACTGACGAATGTCAAAAGAGCTTTTCAGAATTACGCAATGCGTTGTGTTCAGCTCCTGTGTCAAGTCAAGTCAAGTCAGGGAATTTATATAGCGCACTACATACCCAGAGGGTCTCAAGGCGCTAAGGGGGGGGAGGAGGATTACTTGTCAAATATCCATGTTTTAAGTTGCTTTCTGAAAGCTAGGTGGTTCTGGGTAAGGCGAAGGTGAGTGGGGAGTGAGTTCCATGTTTTAGCAGCCAGGTAAGAGAAGGATCTGCCTCCCATGGTGGTCTTGTTGATGCGAGGTACAGTGGCGAGGGCTTGGCTGGAGGAGCGTAGTTGGCGGGGGGGGTGTAGAAGGACAGTCTTGAGTTGAAGCATTCTGGTCCGATGTCGTAGAGTGATTTGTGTGCGTGGGTTAGCAGTCGGAAAGTGATTCTCTTATTGACGGGTAGCCAGTGGAGGTCTTTCAGGTGACCAGAGATGTGTTCGTTGCGTGGGATGTCTAATATGATTCTGGCTGAGGCGTTTTGGATTCGTTGGAGTTTCTTTTGGAGTTTAGCGGTAGTGCCTGCGTAGAGGGTGTTTCCGTAGTCCAGTCGGCTCGTGACCAGAGCATGGGTGACTGTTTTCCTGGTTTCGTTGGGGATCCAGCGAAATGTTTTTTTGAGCATGCGAAGAATGTTGAAGCAGGATGAGGAGACAGCGTTGACTTGTCTGTACATTGAAAGTGAGGAATCCAGGATGACGCCCAGGTTCCGTGCATGGTCTGTCGGGATGGGTGCTTTTCCAAGGGCTTCCGGCCACCAAGAGTCGTCCCATGCGGAGGGGGATGTACCTAGGATGAGGACTTCTGTTTTATCTGAGTTCAGTTTCAGACGGCTGAGTTTCATCCATTCAGCAACTTCTTTCATTCCTTCGTGTAGGTTAGTTTTGGCGGTGCTGGGGTCCTTGGTGATAGAAAGGATCAGTTGAGTGTCATCCGCGTAAGAGATGATGTTGAGGTTGTGTTGGCGGGCGATGGTCGCGAGGGGGCTCATGTATACGTTGAAGAGGGTGGGGCTGAGAGAGGATCCTTGTGGTACGCCACAGATGACTTCGGTGGCCTCGGACTTGAATGGTGGAAGGCGGACTCTCTGGGTTCTTCCGGTGAGGAACGAGGTGATCCATTCGAGTGCTTTTCCAAGTATTCCGATGTTGCTGAGGCGTTGTAGAAGGGTGCTGTGGCAGACTGTGTCGAAGGCTGCAGAGAGGTCGAGGAGGATGAGGGCGACTGTGTCTCCATTGTCCAGTAGAGTTCGAATGTCGTCTGTTGCTGCGATGAGGGCGGTCTCAGTGCTGTGTTTTGCTCGGAAGCCAGATTGTGAGGAGTCGAGGGATTTGTTGGCTTCGAGGAAAGCGGCGAGCTGGTTGTTGACAGCTTTCTCGATTACTTTGGCCGGGAAAGGAAGGAGTGAGATGGGGCGGTAATTTTTGAGTTCGGTGGGGTCCGCTGTGGGTTTTTTTAGAAGGGCGGTGAGTTCAGCGTGTTTCCAGTTTTCCGGGAAGGTGGCGGAGTTAAAGGAGCAGTTGATGACGTCTCGGAGGTGCGGTGCTATGACGGAGTCTGCTTTGTTGAAGATGTGGTGAGGGCATGGGTCTGTGGGGGATCCTGAGTGGATAGAGTTCATCAGGCGGATGGTGTCCTCAGTGGAGATTGGGTTCCAGTCGTTAAGGGTGTTCGCGGGGGGAGAGTGTTCAGCGAGTGGTTGGGTGGGTTGGGCTCCGGGTTGGTTGTTGAAGCTGTTGTGGATGTCAGCAATCTTGTTGTGGAAGAATGAGGCAAGGGAGTCGCAGAGGGCTTGAGAGGGGGTGATGTCGTTGGAGTTGGCTGAGGGATTGGAAAACTCCTTGACGATGTTGAAAAGTTCCTTGCTGTTGTGGGCGTTGTTGTCAAGTCGATCCTTGAATGCTGTTTTCTTGGCCTTTCGGATTAGTTGGTGGTGAGTGCGGGTGGCGTTTTTGAAGGCGTCCTTGGTGCTGGTGGTTGGGTCTTTTTTCCACGCTTTTTCAAGGGTGCGGCAGAGTTTCTTGGACTTCTTAAGATCATCGTTGAACCATGAGGTCTTCTTGTTGCCAGGTTTGCTTTGACGTTTTTTCAGTGGTGCTAAGGTGTCGGCGGTGTTGGATAGCCATAGGGTGAAGTTGGCGGCGGCTAGGTTTGGGTCCGAGGAGTGGGCTGGGGTGTTTTGAAGGAGCGATGAGGAGATCTGGTCGGTAGAGATTTTGTTCCAGTTTCTTTGCAGAGTTGGTTTGAGGTGGTTGGTGGGTTTGGGCTTGTTGTAGGTGAAGTGAACGCAGCTGTGGTCAGTCCAGAGGAGATCCGTAGTGTGGCTGAAGGAGAAATGATTGCTGGAGGTGAAGATGGGGTCGAGTGTGTGACCTGCGATGTGGGTGGGGGAAGTGACCAGTTGTTTAAGTCCGAGGTTGGCGAGGTTGTCCAGGAGGGTGGTGGTGTTGCGGTCATTGTTCTTTTCAAGGTGAAAGTTGAGGTCTCCCAGAAGGATGTATTCTTTGGAGGGGAGCGCGTGTGGAGTGATGAAGTCCGTGATGTCTTCACTGAATTTTGCGCGGGGTCCTGGTGGTCTGTAGAGGAGGGTGCCTCTGAGTGTGGTTTTGGGGTCGACGTGGATCTGGAAGTGAAGGTGTTCAGAGTAGGCGAGGTTGACGTCAGAGCTGGTTGAGATGTGGATTGATTTCTTATGGACGATAGCGATTCCTCCTCCTGTGTGGCTGGTACGGTCTTTGCGGGTGATCTTATAGTCTTCAGGGATGGCAATGGTGATGTCTGGTGCGGAGGAAGCGTTCATCCATGTTTCCGTTAGGAAGGCGATGTCTGGAGAGATGGTGTCTAGTAGATTCCATAGGTCAATGGCGTGTCTGTGGACCGAGCGGGTGTTGAGAAGGATGCATTGTAGGTGGTTGGGGTCGGGAGTCAGTGGTGTGGTCGTAGCGGAGATGATGTCGGTGGCGCTGAATTTGCAGGAGAAGCAGGAGAAAGGTCCATGGGTGTGTCCGGGAGCGGCTTGGACGCAGTTGGGGGCGCGACCGGGGTTGAGGGCTAGGAGGGTGGCGGCATCGTAGGTAACGCGGGGGGGCTGGGCAGCGCGCGGGACAGGGGGTCTGGCGCTGGGTGCGGTCCAGGCGCGGACGGGCGTAGACGGGCTTACCCCGACTACAGTAAGCCTTTCACATTGTATGTCCACGAGAGAGAGGGATGTGCATTGTCAGTTTTGATTTTTCGTCGACTTTGGATCCGGTAGCTAGAGCATTGCCGAGTTGTCTGAGAGCTACAGCGGCTGCGGCTGTCTCGATTCGACAGTCTGCTGGCTTGGTAATAGACAATACACTGATTGTGATGGTTCCACATGCAGTGGATACCTTGTTGAATCGTACCAAGACACAGCACTTAACTGGTGCTCGGTTGTCGGGTTATGAATTGACCTTGTTAGCGAGTCATGTGCATATAAAGAGATGCAACACGTTGCATCCAGCTACGTTGTTGCCGATTTCAACTGAGACAGACGATATTGAATAACATGATTGTTTCCTTAGGACTGAGGAAGAAACGAAAGGGAGGACAGGATACTCCTCTTTCAGAGTGTGATGGTACTTTATGGGTTGATGGTTCGTGCTTCAAGCTTCCGAATGGTGACACGACTGCGGCATATGCTGTTACGACTTTGCATACGATTGTTGAAGCTGCACGTATCCCACATAATTCAGCGCAAGCAGCAGAGTTGATCGCATTAACGAGAGCGTGTGTGTTGGCAAAAGGAAAACGAGTGACTGTGTATATAGTGTATATAGTGGAGAAGTGTGGCTCAGGGGTTAGAGGCGGCAGACCCGGAAGCTGAGATCGGCCCTGGACCAGGGTTCAATTCCCCGCCTCCGCGGGTCTTGGGCTAAAAATTCCACAGACTCGATAATTCTCGCTCCGGTGCCTTCTCGACTCACGGGTTCACACTCTGCGACTCTGGGCAATAGCTTGCTTAATCTCCACAACGGCCCCTCGCGGCGGGATGCCTGGCTTTCACCTTGTGGATACCCTACCGGGGTTATCTCACAGGGGAATACCAGGACGGGTTCCCTAAGCAAGCACCGGGAAACCCACTGCGGGTAGCTGTGCGCTATATAAGCTCAAATACATTTACATTTACATTTACATACTGATAGCCAGTATGCATTCGGTGTGGCTCATAATTTTGGACGTTTGTGGAGAGAGCGTGGGTTCCTGACTTCGCATGGGACGAAGATCCAGCATGGTCAGTTGGTGAATGAACTTCTTGAATCACTTACTTTACCATTACAAGTAGCGATTGTGAAATGCAGTGCGCATAAGAAAGTTACGGACGATATTGGTCGTGGTAATGCGTTTGCAGATGAAGTCGCGAAAGAAACTGCGAGAAATGTGATGAGTCGAATGTATGTTGCAGGTCCGGTGAGATGGGTTCCAGATGGAAGTATGTGTGAAGATACGATTGAGAGTGTGAAATCCATCCAAGCTGAAGCTACAGAGAAAGAGTTGAATGAATGGAGAGAGAGCAAGGGTAAATTGGATTTGAATGGTTGTTGGATTGATTTGTCAGAGCATCAGAGATGGTTGTTACCCGATGCGTATGTGCTTCCAGTGGTTACAATGGCTCATGGATTGGCTCATATTAGCGTGAAAGGAATTTGTAAGTTGTTGGCTACGGTTTGGCAGAATGCAGGAATTTCTGAGTGTGCAGAGAATTTGCTTAAGAACTTTATGGTGTGTTTGATGCACAATCCTGGTAAGGGAATTCCAACTCCAGCTGGTCATTTTGCTCCTCCAACGTATCCGTTTGAGGCTTTGCAGCTAGATTTCATCCACATGGAGAGGTGCAACAACCTAAAGTATGTGTTAGTGGTTGTTTGCTATTTTTCTAGATGGGTGGAAGCCTACCCTTTGAAGGACAATACTGCCTTGTCCACAGCGAAAGCCCTTATGAAGGAATTCTTCCCTAGGTATGGTTTGCCGAGAATGATCTGGAGTGACAATGGGAGTGATTTTTTGTGGGTCAAGGGATGAAGAGAGTATCTGATGGGTTAGGTATTCGGCAGAAATTTCACGCTGCAAATCACCCCCAATCAGCTTGTCTAGTTGAGTGCTATAATAGCACTCTCAAACTGAAGTTAGCCAAAATTCAAGCAAGCTCTGGTTTACAATGGCCAGATGCATTGCCTCTAGCCCTTTTGTCCACTAGAATGACTGTGCATTCACGAATTGGTTTGAGTCCGTACGAGGTAGTGTTTGGTTGCCCGGCAAACATTTGGGGTGTGCCGAGGCCGACAAAGTTTAGCCATATAGAACATCCTGTGTTGCTTGACTACCTGTATGAATTGACGGCTAAATTGCGTGTTTTGCATCAACAGGTTCACGATTCGTTACCACAGGCTTCTGAAGATCCAGGGCACACCATTGAGCCTGGCACGTGGGTGCTCGTGAAAAATTTTCAGCGAACCAAGAACGAGCAGCCCCGCTGGACCGGACCTTATCTGGTGTTGTTATCTACCATTTCTGAAGTACGAGTGCACGGTAAAAAGAACTGGATCCACGGTGTACATTGTAAGAGGGCTCCTTTGCCTCTGCCGTACGACCGGTGGGTCCAGAAAGGACTTTCTGATTCTGAAACTAAGACCGTGCCTCGTTTTCTGCCATTCAGCTATGCCCGTTTGATTGGAATGAACACTGAGCAAGAAAGTGACGATCTTCTCCAAGAAACTGTGCCTCCATTGAACCGTTTGAACACTGTTGAACCTGATTTACTTTTCTGAGAACAGACATTGCCTGGCAAAGAGCGTTATAATTTGCAACCAAGAGTCGCGGGACAAATAAAAACGTGAAGTTTTCTTTTTCTGATTTTTGCAGGTTAACTCTCCTCCGAGGAACTACTTTGATTTTTGTTTTTCGAACCACCATCCGGGTTCAGCTGTAGGGTCGCGGTTGCCGAAGTCTTTGGAGTGCAAGTCGAAGACGTTAGGTCGACGGTTCTGGTTGGTCTAAGGCAGTTGCCCTGACTGACAGAAGCATTCCTTAGCATAGAACACCCTACCACCGCGAGCAGCAATTAGAGAGGATGGAATTTTTCGAGATGGAGAGACCTGTTGAAAGAATAGGCTTTAAGAGCAAAATCTGTAAATTGATGAGCCGGAAAAGATTTTTAATATTGTGTTAATTTATGTTGCTTAGTTTAATGATATTTTTAATTGGATATGTGACATTCTCTTTCCAAGTGACGTTCATGCCCACTACACAACCTATACCTCCTCCTACTATTTCTTCCCATTCTTTTCACCCTCTGCCCGAACATGAAATTGTTAGAAGACTGGAATTTGCTACAATTCCTTTGTTCAACTCCTGCACCAACACCAGCTAGTAATGAACACGACAAATTGTTGTGTTTGTGGCCTTATGCCCCATACTACAGATAAAGGTATTCCGTACTTGGTTTTGCCTTTTAGCTACAATGGTTCTATTTGGGCATACAGAACGATGTTCATTTATGCTCATGGAGTCTATCCCCAACGTACCGTGAAAGATAGTCCGAAGACTAGTGCTCTGGTCAATGGTATAGTTGACATGATTAGAGGAATTAGTTCCTATGAGACTATCCCGAGAGATGAGACACAAGCATACATTGGTTGGAACGTTACTGGATATGGAGTTAGTCTGAGTGGTAACCAGCGAGCGAAAAGTTCTCCACCGATTTGGATAGTGCCCCATCAAGGTCATTATTGTCTGCAAGGTAAAGGCAAGAATCCGAGAGCTCAGTTAGGGAAGAGTGTCTGCACTGAGACTTATGTATTTGCGTCTCAGACTTCCCCAGCGTTCCTAGCAACTAAGGGTATCTATTTCATCTGTTACAATAAAGCGTACACATGGTTGCCCCCTGACTTTTCGGATACATGTTTTGTTTCGTTCCTGTTGCCTCCCACTTTGACAGCTGCGGCAGATTACCATAAGACGAGAGTAGCTAGAGGTGTCTTCAGTAAGGAAGATACCGCAGGGCAAGAGTTGGGAGATTTCTTTAAGGGTTTTCTGCCATTCTGGGGACCTATGGCTAACAGCAGGAACATTCGCTAGTTGACAAGAGTGGTTGAGTCCACCATAGTCAAAACTGCCGGTGCCCTTAGTAACTTGACTGCTGAGCTCAAGTCGGATCGACTTATGACACTTCAGAATAGAGTTGCTCTTGATGTCATACTTGCAGATAGAGGTGGAGTGTGTAAACTGATTCAATCGAGTTGCTGTGTTTTCATTCCAGACAACGCTCCGACAGTCTTCCAGGCCATTTCCAAGCTACATAAGATCTCCGAGTCTGAACCTATAGACGAGGGAGATTGGTCGTTGATGGGATGGTTTTGGGGATTGTTATCCATGTGGGGATGGAAGATTCTGATGGTCATTGGGATGATCTTAGCTATCCTTTTCCTGAACTGTCTTTGTGTACAGTGTGCTCCAGCTATATGTGGCCTCTGTCCAGAGAGAGTTGCTAAGTACTAGGATGATGCTACAGCAACATCTTGATGATCTGATGAATATAGACCTGGATTCAGACTGATATGGGTTTGGGTTTATTGCCTATGTAAGGGCAAAAGGAGGGTCTGTGGTTCTGTGGTTTGAGGGTCTGTGGTTCTGTGGTTCCGAACCCGTTCAATGAAGGTCGTCGGATATAGACGATTTTTGTATCAGCGGACCGCAAATGACGAGTGCGTTATGTACGAGTGTTTTCGTCATAACCGATCAATGAGAACACTACGTATTCAGGGATTTTGTTTGAACCTTCGGGTTCCATTTTGTGTGCGGCAGCTATTTTGTGTGGTTGCCCTCACATAGGCCGATGACTACGGCCGGACGAGTCCTTGAGACACGTAGATCTTAGCTGACTTTTGTGTGACCTGGCCGAACTGACTCCCTTGCCAGAGGCTGACCTCGCTGAGCCAGTTCCTTGTTAAGCAGCTGGTCAGATAGAGATCAAAGAGCAGGACATTGCTGAGTTTATGGTGCATGCACACACCCTTCTATCTTGCTTCTCATCTGCTTCTGTTCCTTCCTTTATGGCTTAATTATTGATTTGGGTTGAGGTCTTTATGATGGGTTTGTCCGGCCCGTTTGAACAGGAATGTTGGAATTTGCTTGGTCATTTCTGGTGGGCTGGACAACGGAAAGTGGGTTTGTCATCATGCGATGTGTTTGAAATGTCGTTCTTTCATTGGTCAGTTTGTATGTAATTGATGCTAGCCAGGAATGTGATTTTTGGCATAAAAGACGATGCTCCGCTCTATGAATTTGTGCAGTCTCTAGCGAACCACCCGTGTTGTGCTTCGTAGATCTCTATTCCTGCTTGCAGCCAATAAATTTGGTCTTTGACGTCATCAAGAAATGTCCCGTGTCTCTGTTTGCCGAGGCAGGGGAATCCGAAGACATCGGGCATTATCCCTGGCGCCGCTGGGTTCTAAATCCCGGTTCTTCAGTGTCGGTGGACTTTTGCCCACTCCCCATTACGCTTGTAACGCAGAGTTTCTGCAAAACTCTGCTAACTGCCACATAATGCGAAGGTCGGGCAAACCTTCACCAACCCCAGCATGGTGGAGAATTCTCATGCACAGCTCGCCAATGGTAAGTTGGTGAGTGAACGCGAGAATTATTGTCCCCGAGCACCATTTATAGGCAGCACCAGGTGAGATTTTCTCAACGCGCATGGTCGTGGACAGTTGTGACCATTGACTGTGAGAAACCTGTTGTTTGAGTAGAAAATATACTCAAGAGGCAGCAAAACATCAATGTGATGTGCTGCATCCATCCACTAGCAGAACGCCGTGTAATTTTGCAGTTTTCATGTAACTCCGTGGAATTCCACAGAGTGAAACTCCACAAGTTCCACCCACCCCTACTATTCATCTTGTCTGCCATGCCAGACTCTAGCAGGGGGATATGGAAGCCCCCCACCCAAGTATCATCAGTAGGTCCCAGAGTGTCAAACCACAAAAACAAACTACAGTACTCTGGACTGTGGTCAGCCAATCAGATGAAGCCCCACGCACTAGAAAAATATGTTGTTTTAGATAATTGTGTTCACTTATATGGGCAGTCTGGATCCTTAAGTGCTAGAGTGCTATAGACAAAACACTAGTGTTACATCAAAAAGGAGGTACCACTTAATGTAGTACCAGGGAGTCTGGGAACCGGTAATAAACAAGAGGTAACAAGCACTGGCGTTGCCAATAGGTCTCGCAGTAGGAAAGTTGGAGCTATTGGTTTTGTAAATTACATTTTATATTTATGTTTTGTGATTTACAATGCCAATACTTTTAACTTTAGCAAATGTGACACTTTTAGCATTTGTAATGCCACATGTTTTGTATTAACGTGACTTAGATGTATTGATATTACAAATAACAATGGCTTTCAATTTTTTTAAAATAATTAATACTTAAATAAAAGTGATTGTAATTTATAATGGCAATGGTCTGAAGTAGATAAAATAGTGGCAAAATAGAAAAACTGTGGCACAGAAAACAGGGCAGAAATTCATATCTGGCGTTTGCATAACAAACTAAATCTCAGAATAATTGTTATGGAAACTTTTACCAAAACAAATATTTTGAAGGCAGGTTAATAAAACCCACAATAAGTATTGGCGTTTTGATAGAGAACAGTGTTGAAAATCAGGGGCTGACCCCCTATATGCATTTGCGCTTTCACTGGAGGGACTTCCCATGGTTGGGGGGGAGGCAACCTTACTGTCCAGCAGCTGGACGTAGCTTTGCAGACCTGATGCGAGTCATGGCCGCCAGGCCGTGAAGTGTGAAGCAGTGGGCGAGGAAGCAGATCCTTTTGAAGCTCTCGGAGGCAAGGGGAGGAGAAATTCTGCTGGTGGCAATCCTCTACAAAAGCACGAAACACTGAGGGGATATGTAGGTGGAAGGCCAGCAGGAGGGCCCGGGTAAAAAAAAAAAAAAAAAAACGGCAATGAAATGTAAATAAATCCTCCAAAGCAAACATCTGAAGTGCACGGTTAATTCAAATGCCTCACAGGGCTTCAATTTGTTTAAAAGGAAGCTACGTGATATTAACAATCACACAATCAAACTTAACCTGAATCTTCCTTAATGTCACTGAATTCGAATGTTTTTCCAGGGCTGCTCTCATGGGCAGTAAAAAAACGTTTTGTGTCACCATAGCTCCGAGTCCTTTACTGATGACTGGGGAGGGTGGGTGGGGGCGCAGTGGGAGGTGGACAAGCCTCAGTTCGCAGCCATTTGACTGCATAGATGGCGTCATGCATTACAGTGTTGAGTTTAGAAACCAGTCTGTTCGGTTGTCCTTAAATGAATTATGTTGTAGCCGCTTCCATGTGCCATGACAGGCAGCTGCCGTCCGTCCTCAGATACTACATCACAGCACAGTAACATTATGCAAGCAGGTTGGTGTACGGGATTTCAGGACCACCTAACGTGCTGGTGCAGCATTTCACTACTGATGTTGTTCTGTTCATAGCAATCCTCTACAAAAGCACGAAACACTGAGGGAATATGTAGGTGGAAGGCCAGCAGGAGGGCCCGGGGAAAGAAAGTCTAAGAGCTCGCCATGGGCAGCTGGAAGATGCAGCCGAGGCAGAGCTGTGCCTTGGAGGAGCTGCAGCCCCTCTTAATGCCACTACTGAAGACGAGAAATACTACAGAGAGAAAACACGTTAAAAACACAAAACTTAAAGGAAAAGTATGCAGAGCATTGCGATTAGAGCACCCGACATTACAAAAGAAATACAACACAGATGTATTCTGCTGTTTTCATCTAAATTGTAATGAGTCCGACACATGAGTAAAAGTATAATATTTAAATAAGAGAAAATGTACAGCAGCAGTTTTTGATGCAGCACATATTTACATTCAAATATGTTTGGAGCAGTCCTGTTGCTTTAGAGTGCATAGTTAGCTACTGGAATGAAAAACAACGTGATAACTAATTACCAAGGCAGCGTTGAGTTTTGCCTTGCTGCGTGTTCTGTAGAAAATGGTGTTGCTCTTTCACGACTGGGAGCAAAATCCCTATCCCCCTAGCTGCCTTTCGATCAATGCAGAGATCAGAAGCTTTGGGAGTCTCCAGAATGTTTGGAACGGAGGGGGGAGGGACAGCAGAGAGAGTGGGGTGAAGGAGCGAGGGGAGAGAGATGGCAAGGAAAGCAAAACCAGCGCTACCTTCCTGAAAGGGCACCTCCCTCGCTGATAAAAAGAAGTTTTCTGTGTAAAAATGTATTATAAGCATAACATATTTACCAAGGCATATCCACATGATGTATTTTTTGCGGAAGTTTATCAGTTTGTTTCAGCCAGCACATTATCTGCTTTCCGTAAGCAGTGGAGCTGCTGCACCGATCAAAAGAAAGTCCTGCGTTTTTGAAGAACAAGCATTAAAGAAATAGGGTATTAAAAAAAAGTTTGGCGAGCTGCAGAAAATAAAAGGAAAGTGCACAACTCCCATTTGCAAAGTGAGGAGGGAGGAGGTCATATAGGGCAGCAAATGCTGTGAGGAGTGTAAACTAAACTCCAGCAGATTACCGAAAGATGACATATGGGCGCACATTTAGATTAACAACACTGGTGCACAGTGAGCAATGGCGGCCGCAGCCCCCTCTCGCCGCACTTTAATTGAATTTAAAAAAATGGACTGTGTGCCCGTGTTGTCAATCTAAAAAAAATGGCATTAAGAGGTGTCACCAGGGAGAGGAAGGAAGAAGAGGGAACGTGGAGGGAAAGTGAATGTAGCGGGGGGCGGAGCGGATCGCTCTGAAGTAAGGCGCCCAAGCAGCGATGTCACTTCTTCTGGCGATATATAACAAGTTGTGAATGAAAGAAGGGACAGAGAGGAGGAAAGGTGGGAGGGAACACGGCCTGGGGGAAGCTGGCTGGGGAGGGGGAGGAGAAATACAAGTAAGGCTGTGTGCGGGGAGAGAGAGGGGAGGTGCTGGAGCTGGGGAACAGATGGCCGTGAAAGTTTATGTGGCCACGTGAACTCGAAGAAAACCGCACCAAAAAACCCTTGGTTTGACGAGTATTTTGAGCACTTGAATTCTCTCCATTTTCCATTCCTTCGGAATGGAAAAGGCGAGACCTAAAAAAGAGTGCCAGCCCAGGCCAGTTGGTACGCAGAGAAACTCAAACCGTTGAAACGCCACTGCAAGCAAGTAGAGCGCAAATAGAGAAGGAGCCAAGACAATGCAGACAGGAGCACATTCAAATCAGCCCTGAGATGCTTCCGCCAAATTACCCGGACCACCAAACATGCTGTCTGGTGAACCGCATCGATGTCAGCACCAACAGAAGCAACAAATTCACCACATGAAGGATTTCACCTTATCAGCGTCCATCTGAAACTCGTTCACCCCCTCACAGGACCTCTGCAAGAATCTCTGTGAATTCTTCAACAATAAAAACACAGAAAATTACATATGAAGTCTATACACTCAGGGGCCCCATCGGACCATCGCCCCACTACACCTACTGTAGAGGATTGCAACCCATCAACACAGGCTCAGATCCATTCTGAAGGTCTTTACATCTTCCCCAACCTCCCCAAATGCTTGAAAACATGCAACAATCCTCTGATTTCTGAAAGACCCCTCCATGGACACTTCAGTACTATCCAGCTGTAGACTGTTCTCCTTGCTACCATCTCCGGCCAAGGTCTGACAAAAAATCATCAACAGACACTTCACCAAAAAAGCACAGTGACAATCAACTCCTTGACACCACTCAGTCTGGCCTCAGGAGCACCATCAACAGCAAAATCAACATAAACGCCCAAGTCAACGCTTTCGAAACCACATGCTTCCATACCCTGAGGATGCTGGAAAACTGCCACACACGCAAGCCATTCTTCACAAGCAATCTGGACTATGATAGCACCCTCTATTCCGGGATCAACAAAAAACTCCCCAGAAGGCTGCAGACCAGTCAGAACGCAGCAGACAGAATCACTCTCAACCAACCTTACTGCACTCATATCACACCACTGCTACACTAGCTCCCCATACACAAAAAATCACAGTTCAAACTCCTCACCCACAAGTTCAAGGCACTACATAACAATGACCCAGCAAATCTCAACTGTCGTTTCTGCTTTCACAAACCTTCCACATACCGTGCTTGCACACGTCCCATACACACATCCCACGCATACGGAAAACCAGGTCTGGGGGTGTGACCACACATAAGAGCATTCACCTTACTTCTTGAATTCCACAAGCAGCTGTAGGCATGGCTTTTCAAGAGCACCCTGGCCCTAGGTTTGAATAGACTCACACCTGCTCAGCACCAGGGTACCCTCCTGGGTATAGTGCATAACAATACACAACCAACATAATGTGTAACAAAACATAACATAAATACATATCAACACAGCACATATCGTAGCATAACATTAATACACATAACAAAACAGAACCTCTCCTGCTGAATGGGCTCATTTCCGACACTTGTTCCTTGTGTGATGCTTGGATTTCTCAGAATGCCTATGAGTTCAGTGATGTTACATTGATGGCAGCATAATCAGTCCCAAAATGGCTCCATCGCCACTGCCTACCAGGGCCACAGATGCTCCTACAGCTCTGTCTGATCCCTCAACTGTATTAGTCTGACTCAGACAGCAGGATCCACTGAAGCACCTGCGGGGGCGCTGCAAAGGGGTGATTGCTCGTGCTCTGAATGGCTGAGCAGTGCTCACTGTTGTAAATGCAGAGTGTGCAGCCAGCAGGGGTCAAAGCAGCTACGCCCATGCTTCTGCACAGCCCCTGAAGACAAGACAGTCGCAGTAACCACTGCGGTCAGCCTGGTGGGTGGAGGGCAGATGAAGGCAGTAAAGAACATACACCTATTTAGGACAGAGTGCTGGGACTGGGGAAATGAAGCGAAAATGAGCGCTTGTTACTTCATTTAATGCTGCAAAAATGCACAGGTAACTTTAGAACGACTTGGGCTGCTAATGCACAATTCTTCCTTATTAAAACTAGAAGTAGGAATAGTTATCCTTCCGAGAGCCATGGAAAACAGCCAGAATCTCGGAATAAGGAAGCTGCTCTTCAGAACGAGATTCTGAGAGAGGGAACTCGAGTAACTGTTATATGCTGTGCTGTACTAGAGGTGGATGAGCCAACAAATTAACAGGAAGAGCCGAGCCAAGGGTCTGTCTTGGCTCTGAGTTCCCCTCTTGGCTCTAAAAGCCCAGACAGGGGCTGAGCTATGGGAACATTTGGCATGGAAATCGAACAACAAATATTATATAAAAATATGTGTCTTCAAAATTCAAAAAATGATATTAAACGAGTATTTTCTCCTTAAGACATTCAATTATTTCACTGAATTGAGAGTTTTTTTTTCCAAGTGTTAGCTTGTAGACATAAATTTTGAAGCATTCATGCCCCCAACCCCCAGTTCAACAATTTAATAAGTGAACTAAGAGGCAAGTCTGTTGTCATGTGCACTCTATATGTAGACAAAAATCAAAGAAAGTTATTCCCTTTGTGAGATAATTCTTACACTGTGATGTCTCACAGTATGTTTACTCTAATTCACTCCACATTCGTATATCTATTTTCTGAAAACAATCTCAATCTTTACCTAGATATACCTCCAGAGTTCAGAAAGTAGAGCCAGAAAAGAACTGTGCTATAATCATCATAAACATGTGTATATTTTCTAAACAATGACATAGGCGTGCCAGAGGCAAGCCCGTCTGCGCCCGTCCGTGCTCCGGTCTCGCCTAGCGCTAGCCATGCTGCCCGACTTAACCAACCCCACGGTAAGATAAAGTACTCGAGGGAGAGGTTGCTCGGAATTGGTGAGAGGGAGAAGGAGGGGAACATCCAACACCTAGCCCAGTAGGACGGGCTCTCAAACTTGTTAAACTGTGGCCTGATGAATTGTAGGTCCCTGATTAAACACTACTTGGAGGTGTCCAACATGATAGGGGATCTGGACCTGGATGCTCTCTTTCTCACAGAAACCTGGACTCGGCCAGGTTGCTTGCCCGGAGGGATATGAAATGTTCCATAAACCTAGGGAGATGGGCAGAGGAGGAGGTCTTGTGGTATTATACAAGGAAATCTCTCTCTTGGCTGTGGACAATGTGTAACCAGTCCCTGGCAGCAGGTGTGGTACCGGAGGCCTGGAAACAGGCAGTAGTCACTCATCTACTCAAAAAACCATCCCTGGACCGTAGAGTCCCAGCTAATTTTAGACCTATTTCTCTGCTACCGTACCCAGTTAAGATCTTGGAGAAAATAGTTAGTAGGAATCTGTCAGGCTACTTAGAGGATAACCATCTATTAGACAGGGATTAATTTGGCTTCCGTCCGGGCCATAGTCAGGAAACTGCCCTGATCACCATTATGGACAACTAAAGGATGCAGGCAGACAATGGAGACCGGTCAGTGCTTGTGTTATTAGATATGTCAGCCGTATTTGATACTGTGAACCACACCATTCTGGTAGAAAGACTCAATGGCCCAGGGGTCAAAGGACGAGCCCTGCAGTGGCTGCAATCCTACCTATCAGGGAGACAACAGGAGGTGTCAATTCCGCCGTTTGAGTCTAGTAAGTCCCTAGTACATTACTGGGTGCCGCAGGGGTCCACGATAAGTCCCATTTTGTTCAACATCTACCTGCGCCCCCTGCTTACCCTGGTCAAGTCCTATGGAATTGAATTGATCAACTACGCGGACAACACCCAATTGGTGTTTTCCCTAGAAGGGAAACAGGCGGTGTCCATGGATAAGTTCCAGGAGTGCATGTGCCAGACAGTAAGCTGGCTCAAACAAAACTCCCTACAATTCAATGGGGGGAAGACAGAGGTGATATTCTGCTCTAATCCCTCTAGCTTACAGCTAAAATCGATACCAGAGTTTAGGCTTACCCCTGAAGAAGATCCTCTTGTCCCAGCGAAAACGGTGCGTAACTTGGGGGTATTAGTGGACGGGAGTCTCCAAATAGAATCTCAGGCTAATAAAACGGTCAGGTCTGCTACTCTCTGATGCGAATGCTGCAACAGATTCTTCCTTTTCTGCCTATAGAAACCCGCTCACTGGTAGTGAGGAGTGTAATACTCAGTAGACTGGACTACTGCAGCGCCCTGTACTTGGGTGCCCCACAATACATCTTACAGAGCTTGCAGAGAGCCCAGTCTATGGCAGCCAAGTTGGCGCTAAATCGGCCACAAAGGTCCTCTACCAGTCTAGCCTTAAGGGACCTACACTGGTTGCCTATCAAGGAGAGAATCTGCTTCAAAGCTCTCTGCATTGTGTATAAAGCGGCTCATGAGGAGGGCCCGATTCCACTGCAGGCGAGGTTTATATGGCATAACCCAAAAAGACAGCTTCGCTCCTCGAACAGAAACCTGAACAAGGTCTCTAGGTTCAGGAAAACCAGAACGGGGGCAGAGCCTTTGGGGTGGCTGCTGCACGACTATGGAATGATCTGCCCCAGACCATCAGACAGGCCAACTCATGGACCTCTTTCAGAAAGAATCTGAATACCTAGTTATTTCCCAGGATAGATAACTAGTTCTTCCACTGCCTATTACAGGCTGGTAACGTGCTGACCATCACCATTTCTAAAAAGCGCCAGGATACCCATAGGGTGACAGTTTTTTGCGCATTACATTACATTACATTTCAGTTTTTTGCATCGAATGTTCACACAAAATATAAAAATTATTGTTAATAATCCAGTGTTTTATTTGCCCTATGGATTTTTCAAATGATTACGATTTAGATAATATATGTTAGTGATATTGTGAAATTGTATTATATGATACGAATTAGGAATCCATTGTTTTTACCATAGTAGATGACTGATAAATGATTTTAATAAAACAGAGTAAAATTGTGAATAACATTGTCAGGATTAATTAGTGAGTGTTTATGATGCTTATAGCACAGTGCTTTTGTGGTTCTACTTTCTAAACTCTGGAGGTATATCTAGGTAAAGATTGAGATTTTTTCCAGAAAATAGATATACGAATGTTAGAGTAAACACACTGTGAGACATCACAGCGTAAGAATGATCTCATAAAGGGAATTACTTTCTTTGTTTTTTGGCATTTGCCTATATGTAGACTACATTCATATTTTACATTAAGCAATATTATCGACCATTAAGTCAAACACAAAAGAGATTTTTGTACAGCACACAGGCTCACGTATTTCAAGGTTTTCTCATATGCAATAATGAAAAAAATTAGGGGGCACGATAAAATAAAATAAGCCCCGGATCACACAATTTGGTTACGTGGAAAAGACGGGATTGATCCCAGGCTTTCTGGTTTCTCATAATTGAGCCTCTAGTTCGATATCTCTTTCTTGCTCCTGTTTGTCATGAAATGTTATTGCATTATATTTCACCTCTAAATTTTTCTCTGTATTCTTCGCCTAAAATATGCTTAGAAGCCGCTCTTAGTGTGATATCTGTTTGGTATGTGAGGTTATTTAATGTTTCAAAAGGTAGGGTAGTTAGTTGGTGAGCTCGCCTTTGCCCAAGGAGGTGTTCTCTACCTCGTTAAAAGAAAAACAAAAAAAAAAGATGCTTGAACGGAAAGGTCTCTCAACTTGTTTGTGGCATGCTTTATCATCGGCCAGTCCACCCCACCATGTTAGTACAATGCCTTCAGTGTACAGGGCCGAGCACATGTACAGCTGCACATATATACCAATGATTGGCAATGCCACACATTTTGGATTTTGTAAATTGAAAGATGTTCACAATCTTGACTAATACACAGTAGAGACTGCGCATGGGTAACCGTAGAGTATGCATATTCCAGCATACACAGAAGAGACTGCTCATGGGTAACCAAAGAGTATGCATATTCCATCATACACAGAAGACACCGCTCATGGGTAACCAAAGTGTATGCATTTTCCAACATACACAGAAGAGACAGCGCATGGGTAACCGTAGAGTATGCATATTCCATCATACACAGAAGACACCGCTCATGGGTAACCAAAGTGTATGCATTTTCCAACATGCACAGAAGAGACTGTTCATGGGTAACCGTAGTGTATGCATGGTCCAACATACACAGAAGAGACTGTGATGGAGCAAGGATTCGCACGTAAAGCGACTTGCTCTTACTCATGAACCTCGCCTAACTTATAATCATATTAATCCAACTGTCCGTCATTTATTTAGCATTTTCCCCAACATGCGGGTGTCCCCGTGAGGCTTGCCTGTGTGTCTTTTCATCCTAACAATGCTTGCACTAGGGAAATGGCTGCTTTGCAGAAATCCAGTCTGCGCATGCGTCGGTCATACTCACGTGATGTGACGCACTCGCATTCTGGAGGGATTATGTTGCTCATGCGCACTGTTGCAAACATGGCCGCTTGTCTCTAACCACGCTCTCTGCTTGCCACTGCTGCCTCAGCCTATCTGTCTTTTTGCACTAAACTTTAATGCTATAGATATTATGAAATAAGGGGTGTATTGAAATCTATAACGGTATACAGTGTGATCATTTTTACGTATGATTCTAATTTGTTCTCGCTTACTTTTCATGTACCGCGTCTCTGGGGGCTGGGGAAAACGGGAGCTGAGCCATACTTGAAGCTCTTCGGAACCCTGTCACGTGACATGGGAGAAACCCCACTGCGCAGAAGCTAAAACAAGCCAGCTGGCTCCTGAAGCCCGATGCGCCTGGGAACCCATCTTGAAGATGCTGTATTCCACCTTGACCAAGAAACACTGTTGCTATATACTGTGCACTTGTATTGTCTTCTGTATTCCTATGCCTGGGAACGTGAACCCAAGGGGCGGGTATGCAAAATTTAATAATAATGATGTGAACACGAAATTCTAGGAGGTGACAATGACCAGATCATCTCTCCTGACCAATCATCATGTGGGAAACTGTCACTTGCAACATTTGTGGGTGGTCTAAGGGTCCCCAAACCGTATAACTGGCCTAGTGTAGCTTAGAGAAATTGTCCGACTTGTCCGAGTAGCAGACCTGTCACTGACCCTACGAACTCTATAGGTGATCAATCTAGAGTGCTGCGGAGCACTCTGTCCATACTTTCCACAAACTCCTAGGGGTGGAAATAGTCCTAAGTGCTGGCGAAGCACTTTGCTGGGGAAATTTGAAAACCCAATCGGGGTTACTGGCGGATTACTTGCAGAGAGGGGTAACGCAGGCGTTACATCCGAAGCTGTGGGTGTTGGTCGTACCTTGGTGAGCCCAGTCCTGACCCAAACCTGAGGGGTATCCTGTCCTGACTGTCCGTGAGCTGTACCTGCTCGCATTCTGGTATTCCATTCCTTGAGGGTCCTTGTCCCCGTCTTTCCAAACTGACCCGTGGCCAGGGATAGTCCTCATTCTTAATTAGGTAATTATTAATCTGAGGGTTTACGTCTTCCTATCTCTCTTTCTTCTCTTCCTAATAAAGCACTCTTGCCTGTGATATTGCCCTATCACCTTGGAATGCAAATTATATGCAATTTTGTTTATTAGTAATGTTCCACTTCTCTCCCTACCTGTGGGATATTATTAAACTGTCGTATTTTATTAGTGTGTTCCAATTTTCCCCTTTCCTTTAGCATGGTTGCAGTGAACTTAGTAAGAATAGCCTAAGTAAGCCTAGTTTAAATACATGTTTTAGATCCTGTTCATGTCCCATGCCCTAGTATAAACTTGCAGTGAATAGCTCTGTTCCTAATACTCTTACCCTGTAGTGTTCACACTTACCCTAATGGTACTTGCCCTAATCTATAGTTACATTGTGGCTTTGATCCTAATAATTGATGTGTTATTTTGTATTTGGCTTGTCATCTTGGCATATTCATTCTGAAATTTCTTGATAAATCTTTAAAACTCATCAGGTGTCTGTGGTCATTTTACAGTATAAAGTGTGGATAAATGTACTTGGTTTATGAAAGTTTATTTCCTCTAGGAATCTTGTCACCTGTCCACTGCTAGCTCCTGATCCGTCAGGAGTAATGTGCCTGTGGTAAGTCAGGTACATGAACAGTAAGTGGTGTGAAAGTCACCCCCCGAATTACTCATAGTAGCGTGTAAGAATCACCCGGTTCGCGGAAACACAATCATCATATGCACGCCAGGGCCCAGTGCGTGGAAAATTGGTAAACTTGTGACCCGGGTGACCTGCGCGCTCTATCAGTAATTTTCTGGTAGCAGTAGTATGGTTAGGACTAGTTAAGATAGGTAGACGGGATAGTTAATAAACAAACCGTGAAAATAAAATGTGCTGCTGAAATTTCTATTGCATTGATTCAAATATTGCGCAAATGTTTTAAGGATTTATATGTATATGTATATGATTTTTGCATTGCTGCTATAAGTGTTACATGTTACATTAACAAAAATTGTTTGTAAGTGTTCAGTGTAGTCCGAATCCCCGGGGAAGTATATAGCTAACGGTGAGCAGAATCCGGTTAGCTGCTAAGGTCACTTGTTATGAGTCATTAGTGCAGGGTTAGGAATACCTGGAAGCACTAATTAGGATCTTTTTGCATCTGTATAAATGATAGCTACGAGTCCTTTTGTATAAAACTTCCATTGTGATATCACCTAGTAAGGGTCACATGCGGGAGGAGTAATAGGGTCTCCGAGGCTTGAATGGTAAGTAAAATAGTTCGCTGGTGAAATCCTGGCTCAGTATATATCCCGGAAAGAAGTAGATGAGTCAGAAGAGTAACAGGTTCTATATTGCTCGTGTGAGGGGTTAGGCAAAGAAGTCTATCCGGAGTGAATGAAAAGTAGACAGAAGTGGTTTACTAGTAGTGAAAGAAAATTTTTCTACCTGTTTAGAACACTCAGACACAGTGGCAGACGTTGCGTGTTGTTGACTAAATTTTGCACTCGCACTTTAGGAAAAGTTAAAAGTTTTCGTTACCTTGTGAAGGAGGGAGTCGGTCGGAAGACTGCTCTGACGTCACTCCGTGCCGCGCTGGTATTGGTCAAGACAGCGGGTGTGCAGTGAAGCTGAATTTGTAAGGGAGGGGTGAGTGCCGGAGCGTGAGACCTCGTCTCGCGAAAAGGCCGCGCACCCATTGGACAAGGATTTTTTGTAATCCCAGTGTTGATTGGTTACTGCGAAATAAAAATCGCATTAGCATTGGAAGCACAAAGGTAAACAAAATTAATCAACAGGAGCTTGAGAGGGGTCTGGAAAGGTGTATGTGGTATCCTGAGTTCTTACCTAATCCACAAAACTTAGGCTTCTATAAGGAACAGATTTTACGAGGTAGACCGCACATGATGTATGGAATAAAAGGAAAATTGTCATTTACCGATAAAGTAAAGAATTTTTTTTAAACGGACAAGCCCATTAGAACAAGGGAGGGTGTGATCATTCCTCCACCAAATACTCCTGCCTCTTTCATGATGTTTGATAAAGGGTATCATACTTGTATATGGTTAGAAAATTGGGCAAAGTATACTGCAGATGATGGAGTTCTAGCATTTCCCATTGATGGTACATTTAATGGCAGAATCTTGTTTAACTTGAGGACTCGCATGAATGAATTGCATCCCAGACCCAGATTAACGCAGTACGAAGCCCTAGAAGAATGGGAAATTGAGGCTCTGGAAAGAGATAGACCCCGGATGGACAAGGGAGTAAGCAAATGGTATCCGAGGGTCCAGAGAGAAACCAAAGAGCAGAAAATGAAACATTGGAGACAAAATATGATGGGGGTACTAGAACAAGGGAAAGGGAAATGTAAAGAAAAAAACCATCACTTAATGCCCGTAGGGGACTCAGAAGATGAGCACCTAGAAGATTTGTTGATGAAAAACCCACCTCCCTATGTAGCAGAGTCAGAGCCTTTGAGTTCGCCAAACCCGTTTGCAAAATATCCAAGATGTCGGAGGGATAGCGAGACAGATGGAACGGGTACGGATAGTAAAACCAGTGAAGGGAATGGGTTTTGCAGACCTAGATCTACGGTCCCAAATTACCAACCGTTTGGAGAAGAGCCACCTCGGTTGGTTACTCCGACAGCCCCAAATATTTATCCTACCTTGGTACCCCAAGTGTTGCATGACAATACGGCAGAAAAGGCTTTACAAGAACGAGAGAAGGAAGCACTAGCCAGACAGCGAGAAAATTTAGTTCGGACCATAGCCCAGATACATCCCCATCCAGATTCCCTGACCATCCCAGTAACTATTGGTCCCGCTATTCCTCTTTACGGGGATAGACTGGCCAGTCCTCGTCCTCCTGTTATCACCCCAATTATGCCAACTCCTAGCATTCCACTCCCAAGAAAAGAAGTGCTCATAGATGACGATCAGGAAAGTGAGTGCGAGTCAGTGGTCCTGATGGATATGCCCATTGGGGAATCTAGAGCGAGCATGCCAGGTCCAAGGAGTCAGAGTAGGGCAAAAGAAGTGCAGATTGAAAGTACATCAGGGGTTAGGAGTGCCACAGTAGTATCTCCAGAAGAATTGGACAGATGGACCAAAGAATTAGAAAAAGAGACCACACCCCAGCCCAAACACTTAGAAATCTACAAATTAAGGATAGAAATAGAGGAACTAATGGCTGGGAATGTAGGATTAGACCGATTAAACTCCTTCAGCGAAGAAGAGTTACTGTTCATCAGCAAAAACCTCACCCGAAATGCTAGATTGCTCCATGAGAGATTGATGGACACTGCCACAGAAATGGGAATCGATGTCAGTCGCTCCAAAATCCTTCAGAAACCCTACAGAGTAGATTTTTCGGACAAAGACTTAGAGAGCCTGAATGTGGTAGGAAAACAGATCCAGATAAAAGAATTACTGAAACTCTTACAGAAATGGGGGGATGTAGGGAAATGGAGAACCCGGTGGGCAAAGAAAAAGGAAGACAGTAGGGCTAAGTCTCAAACTTCAGAATACGTGCTCAAAGAAGTAGGTCCCGCAGAAAAATTGTGTCCCATGAGGGAGGTACCGGGGGGAAAATATGTCCATGTCCCTTGGTCCCGACAGGATATTGTGTCATTTACTAATGACTTCCCGAAATTACGGGAAAAACCAGTTGATTGGTACCGACAGGTCGAACGTTTCATAAAGGTTCAGAAATGTCTCTTAAAAGACCTGGATGGGTTTTTCGACATTGTGGTGCCTGTAGATTTGTGGACCGAATGCAAAATTGAAATTGATTGGCCCAGTGAGGAATATGCAAGAGACGACAAAACAGGAGCTCCCTCACCTGAAGTAATGAGGAAGTATGATCAAGTCATACAATACCTCAAGAAAAAGGTGCCCGCAAAGGAAACCGATTGGACCTGGATAGACAGAACTACCCAAGAGCGCGATGAAACTGTCCACTCATTTTATGAAAGGTTGCTACAAGTATTCAAAACTTACAGTGGAATCGATAATGTGGACATGAAGGACATGACCCATTTCAGTTACAGATTCGTGCTAGGATTAAGGCCTGAAATATCCCAATGGATTCGAGACAATAAAATAAGTTGCAGGGAAAGCCCATAGATGATGTCCTTAAGTACGCAAAGTACTGCGAAGATGAAATCGAGAATAAAAAGAAAGCCCTCAAGGAAAAAGTTATGTGGGCACAAGTGAAATTGGCTGAACAGCAAGAAAAACAGTTAAGTAAATTGAATTCTAATAATAATGCCCAGAATACCAATGCTGGGGGAGGAGGGAAGCCCCGGGTAAAAATGAGTCGGGAAGAGGCTATGAAGAAGTTCCCCTGCCACGGGTGCGGCCAGATAGGGCATTGGAGAGACGAGTGTCCACACCTACAGGCCGGTAATGCCCCTATAAATGGTTTAAATCCACAGGTGCAGAAAGAGGGGACAAGAAAGAACCAGCAACAAGTAAAGCTACCTCCAGTACCTCGCGCTCCCAGACAGAATTATAAGAATCAGGGTCAGCAGAATGAAAGGGCGGAGATATGGGAAGGAGAGAATGAGAGAAATGCAGTAATTCCACAGTACTTGTTAAACGATTCTTTCCTCTGTGATGAACAAGATTGACGGGGCCTGAGGGGGGAGGATAAGGAGTGCGTGCTTGGCGCCTCCTTACCGGTAGACCAGACTGGACCATACATTGAAGGAAAGGTTGAGGGAAAAGACGTCACCTTTCTGTTGGACACTGGTGCTACCCGGTCCACTGTGAGAACAGTGGATGTTCCTAACCTACCCCTCTCGGGAGAAGCAATCCAAGTAGTGGGTGTCTCCAATCAAATAATCAGTACTCCAGTAACAGAACCCATGGAAATCTCTATAGGAAATTTTAAAGAAATGCACAGATTTGTGGTCTGTGATTCCAGTCCTGTGAACCTGTTAGGACGCGGTTTGTTGTGCAAAATGAACTGCACTATCTTTTGCACACCAAAGGGTGTCGAAATTCAGACCCCCGATGAAGATGGCTTAAACAAACTGATGTTAGTGAGACCTGACACTGATATTAGACCCTTGTCTGTTGAAGACTTACCTGAAGAGCTCCAGTTAAGAGTGGTACCCGAAGTATGGGATTTCACGGGAAGAGATGTAGGCTTAATGGCAAATGTGGACCCAGTTAAAATAGCAATAAAAACAAATGCTGTATACCCCAGAACAAGACAGTACAAAATGAGTGCAGAAGTAAAAGCAGGAGTCGCAATTGAAATTAACAGGTTGCTCGAAGCAGAAATCATACAGGAAGTAATGAGCAGTCCCTGCAATTCGCCCATCATTGGAATTAAAAAGCCTAGTGGAAAGTACCGGGTAGTGCAGGACCTACGCAAGGTAAACCAAATTGTTGTACCTTGCTGTCCCATTGTGCCCAACCCTGCAGTGATATTATATCAGATCCCTTGGAATGCGGAATGGTTCACTGTCATTGACCTGTGCCATGCATTCTTTTCCATCCCATTGCATCCAGAAAGCAAGTTCCTTTTTAGTTTTGAATTTGACAGTCATATCTATGTCTGGAATCGTGTCCCTCAAGGGTACACTGAAAGTCCATCGATTTTCAACCAGATCCTAAAGAAATGCCTTGAATCTCTAGTACTGCCAAGAGAGTCTGTTTTGGTGCAGTACATAGATGACCTGTTAGTGGCATCTAAAACTCAAACTGACTGTGTCACAGACACCATCGCCTTGCTGAATCACCTAGGAAAGGGAGGACATAAAGTATCGCCTGACAAATTACAGTTCTGTAAAAACTCAGTCAAATATCTGGGGCACCAGATAGAGAAAGGGATCAGAAAAGTCACTACAGAGAGGATCAAAATAATTAGAACAATGGACCTACCCCGAACTCAGAAAGAGGTGAGAATGTTCCTAGGAGTTGTGGGGTACTGCAGGCAATGGATTGTAGGATTCGCAGCTCTAGCCAAACCTTTGATAAAAATGACCAAGAAAGGAGTAGAAGACCCAGTCAGTTGGGACAGTGAAAGCATGTCCGCTTGGGTCACATTGCGAAATTGTCTATGTACCGCTCCTGCATTAGGTATGCCTGATTATTCCAAGCACTTTGAACTGTTCTGTGACACAAGGGAAAATTGTGCGCTCTCAGTCCTGACCCAGGAGCATGGGCTGGTCAGGCGTCCCGTGGCCTACTTTTCGGCCACTCTAGATCCAGTGGCTGCTGGATTACCCGGATGCCTGAAGGCAGTAGCTGCTACTTGCGTCAGTCTAGAACAGAGTGAGAACATTGTCATGGGACATCCTGTCACCGTATATGTTCCACATTCTGTTGTAATCCTGCTGACAAGAACAAAGACCCAGTATCTCACACCTAGTCGGCTGACTAAGTATGAGAGAATTTTGATTGGTGCTGAGAATGTAACAATTTCTCGGTGCAATGTCTTAAACCCCGCAACGTTGTTACCTGTTCCTCTGGATGTAGACGCCGAGGATGAAATGGAACATAACTGCATCGATTTAACAGAATTCAGCACTAAGCCCCGTCCTGACATCCGAGAAATAGCCTTACTTGATGGGGATCTTACAATCTTTGTGGATGGCTCATGTTTAAGACATGAGAGTGGAGGTCTGTGTGCTGCCTATGCTGTAGTCACTTTGACAAACACCCTGGAAGCCTCTTACCTATGCGAAGTGAAATCTGCACAAGTAGCAGAGCTCATCGCGTTGACAAGAGCATGTAAGAGGGGTAAAAACAAAAGAATAACTGTTTATACCGACAGCCAGTACTGTTATGGGGTTGTTCATGACTTCGGCCAACTATGGTTACAAAGAGAATTCATGACTTCCTCAGGTACCCCTATCAGGAATGGAAAGGTGGTACAAGACTTACTGGAAGCTATTCAATTGCCCAAAGAATTGGCTGTGGTCAAGTGTGCAGCTCACAGATCCGGAAATGATGATGTGACAGCCGGAAACCGATACGCTGACCAAATCGCCCAGTTTTGTGCCCGACACCAAATGTCCCTCCAAATTGGGTTATGGGGTGGAAACAGCTGCCAACTGATGTTGTTTGAAAATGTGTCAACGTGGGAAGAATTGAGAGACTTACAACAGGCAACAGACAGGGAAGAAAAAGGCAGATGGAGGGCGAATGAATGCAGAGTAAGGAATGATGGTGTGGTGGTAAACTCAACTGGGGTGCCTGTACTGCCCGACAGCCTGATAGATCCCATGGTCAGGATGATACATGAACCAACACATATGGGAAGGGACGCAATGTGTCGTGTGTTTGACAAAGTGTTCTATAATTCAAAGTTCAGGAACCAAGCGGAAAGGCTTTGCCAAAGTGCCTAGTGTGTCAGCAATTCAATGCAGGAAAGAGGACTGTAGTAGAACAGAGTACCATTGGAAAGGCAGTAGGTCCCTTTGTCAGGATGCAGGCGGACTTTATAACAATGCCCAGATGCAAGGGATAAAGGTATGTCCTGGTCATAGTGTGCCTGTTTTCCAGGTGGGTGGAGGCCTACCCAGCAAAGAAAAATGATGCCTTGACTGTAGCCAAATTATTACTCAGGGAGTTGATACCTAGGTTTGGAATTCCTGAGACGATTGAAACAGACCAAGGTAGGCATTTTGCCAACGATGTCCTGGACGAACTCTGTACAGCATTTAAGATGAAGCAAAGGCTGCACTGTGCATACCATCCAGAGGCTTCTGGGGTAGTTGAGCAGATAAATGGTACGATCAAGTCCAGACTGGCGAAGATGTGTGATTCCACCAAAATGAACTGGATAGAAGCTTTGCCCCTTATGCTGATGAGCTTGAGAAGTATTCCAAACAGAAAAACAGGCCTGAGCCCCCATGAAGTGCTAATGGGGAGAGTGATGCGACAGGCATGGGTACCTGGACACAAACTGCTAAGCATTTCTGATGATTTGGTGCTAGAATACTGCAAGCAGCTGGGTGACCAAGTGCGTTCTCTCTCTCACCAGATTGGAGAGACAGCTGATGACTGGCTCAAGACTCCAGCACATAAACTGCAACCAGGTGATTGGGTGGTGTTAAAGAAACACACCCGGAAGAGTTGCCTTGGACCAAAGTGGGGAAAGCCAAGACAAGTGATCCTTGTCACTACGACTGCTGTAAAGTGTGCTGGTGTACCGAAGTGGATCCATGCCAGCCACACGAAGCGGGTAACTGGAGAAAACGCGACTGGAGCTGAAGACAGGTCAGCTGAGGAGACTCCCGAAGAGGGTCCGGTTCTCGCTGACATCGAACTGCCGAGCACAAGTCGAGACGCTGATTGGTTCCCTGCCGACGACCAGGTTCATGATCCAATACAAACCAGGAAATATTCCTACCTAGACAGTGAGTGGGATAGTCCAGGTGAGACAGAACTAGAGGACGAAGGTCAGGTCAGCGAAACTCACATCACACCTGATCAGGAAGTAGGCCAAATAGGGACAGGTCAAGACATCGACACTCCTCCTGAAACTCCGGAGTCTGGAAAGGGACAGGTAGTGGTCAAAGTTGAAGTTCATGCGGAAGAAAATGAAGGGAACCAAGTGCATGAACAGGAGCAGATAGAACTAGATGAACATGTTCAGGAAATAGAAACCAAGTCGCCTGAAAGTAAAGAGCAAATACAACTCCAACTTGAACAGGGCCAGCTTAGGGACCAGGCAGAAGAAATAGATGAAAGACCTGGAACTAGTCAGACAGGAAGGGAAATAGACTCTGCCAACACCAGAGTGCCACAATGAAGTGAAATAAAAAGAGGACACGAGGAAGGCCAAGTTTCCTCGACCACTGGAAGTCACAGAGACAAAGGTGCACCCCGATACATCAAAAGGCTGAGGCTCCGAATAAAGACAGTCGAAGAAAAACTGAAAGACCGAAAGAGGGCTGAAAGTGAAAGGAAAGCAGCCCGAGGCAAGTCTCTGAGAAAGAGCGACAGAGTAAAGAAACAGAACAGGCTGTATCGGAGCCCTGAATGGATATACTTGGTGTTGGAAGAAATTGATGAGCCCAACCACAGTGGCAAAAGTGAGTCCAGTGCTGATCCGAGTTCTGACGAAGATCCTCCTTGAAACAAAGCTGAGTGAACCCTTGGTGTAAGAAGACAAGGAAGGGTTGCAAAAGCCACCTGTAAGCTATAATGTCTGATTCAAGCGTAACTGGAAGGTCCAGATTTAGGTGTTGCAAAACGTGCTGTAAAATATGCTTATGTAGTGTAGCTATGTTGATAGTGATGTGGATAGGGCTAACAGTCTTTATACCTTTTATGATCAGTAAAGATCCTAACTTGTCCCCTACAGAACCTGAAACGTTAGACACAGACGCTGTACAGACTGTAGAAACTCCACGAAGCTTAGAACGACGTGACAACCCAGTTAGTCTGAGACACACACGACCAAATTTAGAAGCATCAGATGAGGGCGGACTACATTTTCACAAGATGAGAAACCGGACACATTTAAATGTTTTCGCTAACCTTTTAGTGCATTATGTAGAGGCTATGGAAATAGAGGATTGTTATGTCTGCATGAAGCTACCCACTTCTGTAGCCGAAGGTGTGACATATCACCACTTACCCCTAACCTACGGAATTTCCTGTAGTATATTAGCTAGCTTGTTTTATAGAAGCACTTTACAGTACTACTATTCAAATGCTGACGTAATCTTTTCTGAACTTCCTATTAGGGGACACCTGAACCCTGTACATATCAGGAGCGAGGTAACCCGTTATATGGGAGAATATTTCCTGACTATAGGTGACATAGACTTAAATGAAGCAAGACAAGCTAATCTGACCTGTTCTTTGCAAGAGCAGGAAAAGATGTTTATAAAAATGGCAGACAGAAGGAGGGAAAAGTTTCAGAAAAAGGCAAATGACGAAAAGGATAGAGTCCCTAGGTGGGCAGAGCACATGGACAACACCTCGCAAAGCGAAGCTACTCCTGCTTTGTTGCTGGATTTTGAACGGAAAGGGAAACTTTGTCTCCATAGAGAAAGGACAGAATATTATAACAATGTATTCATCGGTTCCAGCGAGTGTGAACATAATTACAAGGTAATTGGAGGTTGGGGTTTCAAAAATGGGTCAGAACCTGTGTTTCCCGGAATTTATTATATATGTGGGAACAAGGCTTATTTCAAATTGTAGGATCACTGGTATGGAAGCTGCTACTTTGGCATTGTCTTCCCGAAAGTATACCATGTGAATAATGCTGCTGGAAGCAATGAAGAGACTAATGGCTTAGCGCGTAGAAAACGTGAAAGTGTAGGCGAAATTATAGGTGATATTTTTAGTGCACTGATACCTGGAATGGGGGTAGTTCTGAACACTCACAGAATCTGCAAATTGTCTACAGTAGTGGATCGGTTATCAACTGACACTGCTGCTGGATTCCTGCTGGTCAATACTGACATGGTTGCGATCAGATCAATGGTTTTACAGAATCGCCTTGCTCTTGACACCTTATTGGCAAAAGAGGGCGGAGTCTGTAGAATGCTGAAGGCGCAACATTGTTGCACCTACATACCTGACAAAAGTATCGAACTTAAGAAATATGTAAGGAACATAACTAATTTGGAAAAAGAACTCAAACCATTAGAGGTTGACAGTGCATGGACGAGACTGACTGGGGGTCTCTCCTCTATAGGTAGTTGGTTTTCTAACTTAGGAAGAAATCTTCTGTGGAAAATACTGATGCCAATAGCTGGAATAGGTGTGATTGTACTGATCATATTCATCTGCTGTAAATGTCAAAAATGCAAAAAGTACACTGTGAATAAGAGAGGAGTGAAGAGAAATATTGATGAGTTAGAATTAGAAGAATTGAGGAATCAAATCTACAAAAAGGCCAAGAATCACCACTCTCATAGAGAAGCCGAAAGAAAACTCAACAATAAGTTTATCGAAATTGAGATGCATGATATGGAAGAATGAAGGTTGGCATCTGTTTCCTTTGTAGTGATGATAGTAAATATCATCAAAGAGGGGATTGATGGAGCAAGGATTCGCACGTAAAGCGACTTGCTCTTACTCATGAACCTCGCCTAACTTATAATCATATTAATCCAACTGTCCGTCATTTATTTAGCATTTTCCCCAACACGCGGGTGTCCCCGAGAGGCTTGCCTGTGTGTCTTTTCATCCTAACAATGCTTGCACTAGGGAAATGGCTGCTTTGCAGAAATCCAGTCTGCGCATGCGTCGGTCATACTCACGTGATGTGACGCACTCGCATTCTGGAGGGATTATGTTGCTCATGCGCACTGTTGCAAACATGGCCGCTTGTCTCTAACCACGCTCTCTGCTTGCCACTGCTGCCTCAGCCTATCTGTCTTTTTGCACTAAACTTTAATGCTATAGATATTATGAAATAAGGGGTGTATTGAAATCTATAACGGTATACAGTGTGATCATTTTTACGTATGATTCTAATTTGTTCTCGCTTACTTTTCATGTACCGCGTCTCTGGGGGCTGGGGAAAACGGGAGCTGCGCCATACTTGAAGCTCTTCGGAACCCTGTCACGTGACATGGGAGAAACCCCGCTGCGCAGAAGCTAAAACAAGCCAGCTGGCTCCTGAAGCCCGATGCGCCTGGGAACCCATCTCGAAGATGCTGTATTCCACCTTGACCAAGAAACACTGTTGCTATATACTGTGCACTTGTATTGTCTTCTGTATTCCTATGCCTGGGAACGTGAACCCAAGGGGCGGGTATGCAAAATTTAATAATAATGATGTAAACACGAAATTCTAGGAGGTGACAATGACCAGATCACCTCTCCTGACCAATCATCATGTGGGAAACTGTCACTTGCAACATTTGTGGGTGGTCTAAGGGTCCCCAAACCGTATAACTGGCCTAGCGTAGCTTAGAGAAATTGTCCGACTTGTCCGAGTAGCATCCTGTCACTGACCCTACGAACTCTATAGGTGATCAATCTAGAGTGCTGCGGAGCACTCTGTCCATACTTTCCACAAACTCCTAGGGGTGGAAATAGTCCTAAGTGCTGGCGAAGCACTTTGCTGGGGAAATTCGAAAACCCAATCGGGGTTACTGGCGGATTACTTGCAGAGAGGGGTAACGCAGGCGTTACATCCGAAGCTGTGGGTGTTGGTCGTACCTTGGTGAGCCCAGTCCTGACCCAAACCTGAGGGGTATCCTGTCATGACTGTCCGTGAGCTGTACCTGCTCGCATTCTGGTATTCCATTCCTTGAGGGTCCTTGTCCCCGTCTGTCCAAACTGACCCGTGGCCAGGGTTAGTCCTCATTCTTAATTAGGTAATTATTAATCTGAGGGTTTACGTCTTCCTATCTCTCTTTCTTCTCTTCCTAATAAAGCACTCTTGCCTGTGATATTGCCCTATCACCTTGGAATGCAAATTATATGCAATTTTGTTTATTAGTAATGTTCCACTTCTCTCCCTACCTGTAGGATATTATTAAACTGTCGTATTTTATTAGTGTGTTCCAATTTTCCCCTTTCCTTTAGCATGGTTGCAGTGAACTTAGTAAGAATAGCCTAAGTAAGCCTAGTTTAAATACATGTTTTAGATCCTGTTCATGTCCCATGCCCTAGTATAAACTTGCAGTGAATAGCTCTGTTCCTAATACTCTTACCCTGTAGTGTTCACACTTACCCTAATGGTACTTGCCCTAATCTATAGTTACATTGTGGCTTTGATCCTAATAATTGATGTGTTATTTTGTATTTGGCTTGTCATCTTGGCATATTCATTCTGAAATTTCTTGATAAATCTTTAAAACTCATCAGGTGTCTGTGGTCATTTTACCGTATAAAGTGTGGATAAATGTACTTGGTTTATGAAAGTTTATTTCCTCTAGGAATCTTGTCACCTGTCCACTGCTAGCTCCTGATCCGTCAGGAGTAATGTGCCTGTGGTAAGTCAGGTACATGAACAGTAAGTGGTGTGAAAGTCACCCCCCGAATTACTCATAGTAGCGTGTAAGAATCACCCGGTTCGCGCAAACACAATCATCATATGCACGCCAGGGCCCAGTGCGTGGAAAATTGGTAAACTTGTGACCCGGGTGACCTGCGCGCTCTATTAACTGCGCATGGGTAACCGTAGAGTATGCATATTCCAACATACACAGAAGAGACAGCTCATGGAGAGCATTAGTGTGTGCATATTTCCACGTGCATAAAAGAGACAGCTCATGGGAGGTAGTAGTGTGTGTATACTTGCACATACATAGAGGCACCAGCTCTAAGGTGGCAGTAGTGTTTGCTTATTCCCACATACACAGAAGTGTCAATCCATGGGTAATAGTAGTGTATGCTTATTCCCTCATACTTAGTAGAGGTAGCTCATGGGTAGCAGCCATGTGTATGCATATTGCCACATACACAGAAGTGACAGCTGATGGGTAGCAGTGGAGTATATTGCTTCCCACATACACGGAAGAGATGGCTCTTGAGTAGCAGCGCTGTTTGCATAGTTCCACGTGTGAAGCATTTAATTCATTCTGCGGGGCGCCCCTTTCTAAAGGTGCGCCAAGCGCAATGAAGAGATAATGCCATATTATCACGAGGGCTTCTTTGCCTCGGCGCCTGCATCTGTAATACTGTTTAGGCGCAGAGGCAAAGGGGGTTCCTCATTTGCATGCATATTGGCACCAACGCTGTTTATATATTAATGGTGTCATTGAGTTTTTGAACAAGGTGGGATGCGACGCTCCAAAGTAGGAGGACGGAAAGCACCTCCACTTCTTTTTGCAGATGACATGCTGATGATTCCTGTCACTTTGGGACCTGCAGCAGTTGTTGAACCATTTTCAGGAGTTTCGCCTGGAGCGGGGTTTGGAGCTTAACAGCTCCAAGACCAAATGTATATTTTTTTTCCTCCAGACCATTGACTCAGTGTAGGAGACAGATGTTTGTGGGCAATACTCCATTAGAAGCAATGAGTGAGTTTGACTAATTAGCTATAAACCTCACAAGAAACCTATGTTGGACCCCACAACTAGAAAGGGCGCAGCTGCCTCTGGTTCAACAGACGGCAAACAGCAAAACTTCATAGGAAACTATATCTAGAAGGGGGGCCCCTGTGCTAGAGATTTACAATGTCAAGGCTCTAGGGGCAGTCTTTATATGGTGTGGAATTATGAGGCTGCATGAAACGGAATAATTTGACAGTGATACGAAATAAATTCTTTAGTTGCTTACTAAATCTTCCAATGAGTATCCACTGGCTCTTTTTCACTTAGACTTAGGGCAGAAAAAATGTGCCCTTAAAATAAGGCTCAGACTGCTTATGTTTTGGCTCCGACTATGGACCATAGTGGCCCTAGCATCCTATAGGGTTGGACTTCGTGATCTAAGGTCACCACAATGTGTAAGTAAGGTTCTATGGCTGCGTACTGTAAAGGCTCTCTTGTAGCGGATAAGCCTTGATATATATTGGGACTTCCCCGAGACTTTGGTTCAAATCCAAAAGCCCAGCCTTAAAGATGTTTACTGGGATAGTGTTGCGGTGGTCAATATAAAAAATGGTAAAGGTTCACTGTCTGTTGCTTTTATTGGTTTTAAACCGACTCCATTGTACGAGAGTACCATTGATGAGAATGTCCCTCCACTAGCAAGGAAGCTATATCTACAGTTTAGGTATGGCTATCTACCCATAAATGCTTTTCGAAGGAAGTGGCATAAAGATATGGATATGGTGGATGAGCATTGTACCTGTTGCTATGGAGTACCTGAGACATTTCAGCATGTTGTATTTTTTTTGTCCCTTGTATAGACAGTCCCGAGGCAAATGGATCCTTTGTAGGAACCCGGGAATCAGGAAGCACCCGGAGGCGTTCAGAATACTGCAGACAGATAAAATCGTGTCGTGGTATTCTGCATGGCCAAATTCCTAATGGCAATGTGGATTAGACGCGCCAAGTTTATATTTGGTAATCTTTAAAAGCCACCCGTCTCAGGGTACCATTTTACTGTTTCTTGAAATTTGGAAACCTTGCAGTTGATTGATGTCTTTTAGTATGTATAGAAGATTTTTATTGTTCTTTTTAATTCTGTTTTTATAACAAATGCATTTTTATGATGAATTTTCAAGTTTTTTTATCGAAAATGTTCTCTTCTTTGCTGCTAATTGAAATGGACTGATAAAAGAGTATTTAATGTTTGATATTGTATTGTCTTGTGTTTGTAAATTCACTGTTTTATGTTGTAATGTTTTGATCTAAGGAATCAAAATAAAGTTTCCATGATGATGATGAATTCCACATAAACAGAGAGACAACTCTTGGGTAGCTGTACCATATACTAATTCCAACACAGACAGACCAGATAGCCAAGAGGGTGGGAGCAGTGCTGAGTCTGGGGCGTCCTGCCTTGGTTAGGAGCATACATGCCAAGCAACAGGAGTGACATGCTCCATTCCTCACAGAACAGGCAGGGAAGAGCAACAGCAGGTTCTCTCCATCACACAAAAGGAACAGCTTCACTTCCTTCACAGAACAAGGACTTCAGTCTGCAGAAGGAGTGACCAAGGCATCATGAACTGAGGATCAGTGGAGAGCACCAACTGAGGGCATCGTTGGAGACAGTGAGCGACACAGGCGAGTTCTCCACAGTCAATGCTCCCGGCTGAGCAGGTCAGAATGGGATAAGTTTAGCTCCACTCTTTGTCCAGGAGTAGCAGTCACCCCTGACCTTATACACGGGAAACAATCTTTACAACGCAGTCATTACATCGCAACAATCTTTACAACGCAGTCATTACATCGCACTACATTTACAACAAAGTCATTACATCGCAACAACCTCTACAACGCATGTCACTACAACGCAGCCATTACATTGCATGTCACTACAACGCATGCCACTACAACGCATGTCACTACAACGCAGGCATTACATTGCATGTCATTACAACGCATACCATTAAAACGCATAGTACCCCTACTCTATCCAAAACTTACCCTACTGTTGCATCCCCTGGAGTTAGAATAGTAATTTTTACCCCTACACTATCCAACACTTACCTTAAATGCAATGTAATGGTATGCGTTGTATTGGTATGCGTTGTAAAGGTTCAATGCGATGCAATGGAATGCGTTGTAAATGTAGATTTAAAATATTTGTTGTAAAGGCATGCAATGTAAATGTATGCTTTGTAAAGGATGTTGTGATGTAAAAACTGTGTTGTAAAGGCAAGTGTTGTAAATGTATGTGTTGTAATACCATACATTCCTTATACACAGCTAGGAACTGACCCTCACCCCAGCCATGGCCTCCAGTATAGTAAACACGTACAGTTTTGCAAGACCAGTTTCGCATAACGACTCCCCGCACCCTACTGTGTCATTTACCGGTTGGACTGCTCACAGAGGATGGTGGGAGGATCTACCTCACTAGAAGTGGACCAGCCATTGCAGGCTTGAGTCCTGCTCCAGACAGACACCTGGCTCTAATTTGGCTCGAGGTCCTGAAGGACCTTCGAGCACAAACAAGCCAAGATGTTAGTGGCTATCCACCTATTGTGTGAATAAGAGACAGAGGGCAAAGAAATTGATGAAGAATGGGTAGATGAGAGCAAAGGGAAAAGAGACAGAGATTGGTGAAGAAGAGACAGGGGAGGGCAAGAGGACCCGATAGAGATTGGTGAATAATAAGCAAGTAAGGGCAAGGGGAAGAGAGAGAGAGATGGGGATGGAGAGGCAGGTGAGGGTAAGAAGGAGCGAGACAGAGATTGAAGAAGAAGAGACATGCGATAGGGCAAGGGGAAGAGAGACAGAGATTGGTGAAAGAGAGATAGGCAAGGGGAAGAGAGATAGTGATTAACGAAGGAGAGATAGGTGAAGGCACTGTGGTTTGAGGGCACCACTCGTACGTTACACAACGCTCCGCCCCGACCTTGGTCCACTGACATAAGTGCCATCGACTCCAGTTCATCAGACGACAGCGCTTCAGCAACGACGATGCCGCTGCATGCACTGTGACTTGTTAGCACCCTAACGAGCACCGCCTGACTTCGCACCGCAGCCATGGTCTCTACGACACTGCTGGTTGGCGTCACTGAGCTGCTACCTGCACCGTGACCTGAGGGTACTGCACTACAGCACTTCGCATCGCAGCCCAGCGCCTGGCTGACGCCAACACTTACAATATCACATGCACGGGGTGTGGTCTACAGCGCGTGTGACTTTAAGGGTCTGACAACTCCTGCACCAACATTATGAACTGATGCCTGCTGACGTTGGCTCTTCGTAGTTCACCGCTAGGTCCCCAACGCCCTTTATTTCTAAAGGTACTATTTTGAAGGTCTTCCTGACACTGTAGCTGGTCCGCGGCGCAGCACTCAGCCAGTACTGTTGGATTTGTTTGTTTATGACGTGGTGATAGTTGGCTTCAAAGAACGGTTTTTAACTACTATTTTTGCCCTATGAGTATTTTGAATAACTGTATGTTGGATTCTTATAGTTTTGTTCCTGTTTTATATAGATATATATTGTCTAGTTTTCAAAACTTGTATGTTATCCTTTTGTAGTGTTTTCACTGTATTACTGTTTGTTATGTGGAAATACTTTACGCACTGCCTCTGAGATAAGCCTGAGTGCTCGTGCCAAGCTACCAAGGGGGTGAGCAGGGATAATTTTAGAAGTGTAACTCCCTTATCCTGACTAGGAAGAAGGTTCCCTACTTCGCCAGGTCAACAACCTGCCAACTGGAGACCCCATTTCTAACACCCAGCTTTAGAGAAGCAACAGAATTTACTGCTGAAATCTTCACCAGATTGGGGAGCTGAACCTGTTGGTTGGCTATCATAAACAGTCTTGATCGCTTGTAAACTGTTGAAATTTCTAGTACAACATGGAAAACTAATCTCTGGAACAGTATAAATTATGGAGGCTCCGAACGATTTTGACGGGCAAATAGCGATTTAATGATCAAGTATCGTAGAGATTAACAAATGTTATAGTAGTGGAAGAACCGATTTTTAATTATTGCCACCAATAAAAATTGTATCTGTCTTTTACATTTTATCCTCTTAAGATTGCCCTGTTTTTCTACAGCTAAATACTTTATAAACATATATTTTAAGAATGTTGATAATGCAGCTGCAGCTCGACCATACGTATAAAGAGTGTAGGAACATTTGCAGGTATTACAATAGTAGCGAGGCAGACATCTACTGCCACGCTGCATGACAAAGGCAAGCACAAAGAGCACTTGCTTAACAGGTAAAAAGACTTATGACCTTCAGGAGACAAAGCGCATAGGGACTCCAATAAAGCTCTGGAAAGAATACATAGATAATTTCATAGGGGTCCTGGAGGATGAAAATGAAGAAAAGTTCACCCCCCAAAGAAAGAAACGTATTCTATTGCTGAATCTGGGCCCGGAGGGACTCAGAATCTACAAAAGTCTGGTGCCAAAGAAGAGAGAAGACACCGACGACGATGTGTATGCACATGCAGTGGAAGACCTAGATGAACGATATCGTCCCACCATCTGCGTCTCAGTGGACAGATACAATTTCCAGCAAAGGAAACAAAAGGCGGGAGAAACTATTGAAGAATGTGTAGCAGCCCTGAGGAAACTGGCGGCTACGTGCAAATACGCACTGTGGGAAGATGAGTTCATCAAAGATCAGATTGTCATGCACACCACGAGCGCAAATGTACAAGACAAGCTGTGGGCGAGTGGCGACACCACACTCAAAGATGTGTTGGTCATTGTAAAGAGGGCGGAACTCGCACGGAGGTGCGCAAACGCAACCAAGAAGGAAGTGGCCACCCCAACCATGGTGAACAGAATACAAGAAGAAGAACACCGCAAAGACCAGAAAAGCAAGCCACCAGGGGCCAAAGGAACCAACAGATGGCAAGGGAAGCAGGCGAACAATGAGAGCAAGAAAACGTGCTACAGGTGTGGAAGTTGGTCCCATGAAGCACATGATAGGAGATGTCCGGCGTTCCGGGCCAAATGCCTACACTGCGGCATCGTAGGCCACTACGAGAAGGTGTGTCGGAAGAAACAGCAAAAGGGAATGGTGAAATATGTCGAGCAAGGTGATGAAGACCTGGAGGAAGTCACAGAAGAAGAAGTGGTCACCGTCTTATGCATATACGACCAGGTACTGAGCGTGGACGGGAAAAGGTCGACCAAACCTGTCCTAGACATGTCCATAGGCGGCATCACCATCACAGTGGTGGCAGACACCGGATCTCCATTTACCATTATTCAACGGGCAGTATGGGAAGTAGAGTTCCAACCCCAGTTGGGCCCAGAATTGGAGAAATTAGACATTCGGCCGGTCACCTACAATGGTGATCGCATTCCCATGTTGGGATTCCGACGCCTGTTGTTCGAGTTTAGAGACCGATCTGCATGGTGCAAACTATACGTCGCAGAAAAAGGACCCTCCGTCCTAGGATGGCTAGACCAGGGCGACCTGGGAATAAAACTAGACCCCGGAGGGAAGGAACAAATTCTACTCACAGAACAGGAGGAATGGCCGGACATGAACAGATGGAAGGAGAACTACCCGAAGGTGTTCGGAGGCACAGTGGGGAGAATGGAGAAGTTCCAACATAAGATCGTGCTTAAGGAAGGAGCCATCCCAGTTGCACACAAGGTGAGAAACGTACCAATAGCAGTGAGAGAAGCAGTCCAGACGGAACTCCAAGAATTGGAGAGGAAGGGCATAATAGAACCAATCACCTGCGCTGAATGGCTGGCGCCCTTAGTAGTCGTAATGAAGCCCAACGGGAAGGTCAGGCTCTGTGTGGACCTGAGAGAACTGAATAAAAACATCGTAGTGGAGAAATTTCCCCTTCCCAGAATCGAGGAGATGCTGGCCAAGACCAGAGGAGTAAGGTGGTACTCCACTATTGACTTGACCTCGGCCTACCACCAAATAGCACTGCATCCAGACAGCAAAAGCCTCACATCCTTCATCACCCCGTTCGGGTGCTACCGGTTCTGTCGTATGCCGTTCGGGCTGGCCTCGGCGGCTGCAGTCTTTCAGAAAATGATGCACCAACTATTCAGAGACTGCGAGGGTGTCCAGTACTTCCAGGATGACATCCTAGTGATGGGATGTGATAGGATGGATCATGACCGGAAGCTGGAGAAAGTGCTACAAACACTGGAAGTCAAGGGCCTTACAGCAGAATGGTCAAAATGTCGGTTGGGCCTGCAATCGGTGACATACCTAGGCCATGAAATCGGACAACAAGGGGTCACACCAAAGGCGGAAAACGTAAAGGACATCGCTGAAGCACCACCCCCCAAGAACAAGGAAGAAGTCAGGTCGTTCTTGGGAATGGCGGAGTACTATAGTAAATTTGTGGTACACTTTGCCTCAAAGACCTACAACATGAGGTTGCTGACCAGGGAGAGCACGGCGTTTCAGTGGACACCGGAAGCCCAAGCAGAGTTCGAAACCATCAAAAAGGATGTCACAGGAGCCATACCGCTCAAAGGATACGACCCACAGGGCACCACGGTGCTCACTACAGACGCCAGTGACAAAGGGCTGGGCGCTGTGCTCATGCAAGACCGAGGAAGAGGGGACATGGAGACAATCAGCTTCGCATCCAGGGCATTGACGGATACCGAAAGCAAATACAGCGTTATCGAGAAGGAGATGCTAGCGGTGGTGTGGGCCATGGCGAGGTTCCGGCAATTCTTGTGGGGTACCCGATTTCTGCTCAAGACAGATCACAAGCCGTTGGTAAAAGTATTAACATTGTGCGGACATGCCAGCGCCACACCCAGGATATCCAAAATGTCCTTAAAGTTGCTTGAATTCAGGTACGACGTGGAGTACATCCCTGGGAACCGGAACCGAGTAGCAGACTACTTGAGTAGAGCAGCGGCCATGGAGCCTGGAGAGGAAGACCCTGCAGACAGAGGGGAGATGGTAGCTCTCATAGAAGACCAGGAGAGGCTGATCAGCCAACAAGAATGGACCGAAGCATATGAGGAAGATACCGACATCAAGGAAGTGAAGACGCACATCATACAAGGATGGCCAGACAAGAGAAATGTGAAGACGAGCCTCAGGCCATATTACGAAGTGAAGGAGGAACTGTCAGTAGGAGACAAGGGAATATTCATCTACAGAGGAGACAAGGTGATTCCCCCAAGGAACCTCATCAACAAGTTATTGGACTTGCTACATGAAGGCCATTTGGGCATAGGGAAACTCAAGGCCAGATCGAAACAAAATTACTGGTGGCCAGGTATGGACATAAGAGCAGAGAGGCACGTCAGGGAGTGTCCACAATGTCAAGGAGCCGACAAAACATTGAAACCACTACGTCCAGCTCTTGGAAAGTTCAATTCTCCCTCCAACCCGTGGGAAGAGCTGTCCATAGACATTTTAGGACCGGTGCTAGATGACCAGGGCATGCAGAAGTATGTGTGTGTCCTCATAGACCGATACTCCAAGTGGCCAGAGCTAAAGGTGGGCGAATCCATGGACACGGAGAATATCCTGAAGTTCCTGTCCGAAACGTTCACAAGGGAAGGAATCCCCAAATCCATCCTAAGTGACAATGGGCCACAGTTCACGTCGGAGAGATGGAACCAATTCATGTCAAGAAATGGAATAACCATCAGACACACGGCGATTTACCACCCAGCGGGAAATGGCCTAGTAGAGCGGTTTAATAGGGTAGTGATGGGAGCCATACAAGCCGCCATATCCAGCAACAAAGACTGGGAGAAAGCCCTAGAGAACATGGTGTGGGCGTACAGAATAACCCCCACAGGCACGGGGTACAGCCCGTTTCAAATATTGAGAGGACGTGAACCCTTCACGCACGACAACAGGATCTGGAAGGAAAAGGTTGTCACCAGTGAGTGGTCTCCGGCAGTGGTACGAGCCAACTTGGAAAGAGCACAAACAATCTACACGTACCACTACAACAAACGGAGGAATGTGAAAGAGACTGGCCTGGAAAAGGGAGAGTGGGTGAGAGTAAAGCTAGCCACTCTACAAAAGAAAGGAGACAGCAAGTATAGCAAGCCCATGCAAGTCAAGGAAGTATACGATCGAGCGGCCCTGCTAAGCGATGGTAACGTGTGGTCGCAGGACCGCATGGCCCGGTGCAACAAGGTATTAAGGTGGGAACGCCTTGGAACGGAAAGTGAAGACATGGATGAATGGAACGTGGAAAGTAGGCAAAGCGGAAGTGTGCAACGCGACGGAGCAAGTGCAGTGAAGGCGAGAGAAAGCGAAGAAGTGAGTGAGACTCAAGGAACTGAGATGGACCAGTCGGGAGAAAACATGAATGGTAATGGAGCGGTGAGTGAAGAAATGGAAGGAACTGGAATGCAGTACCAAGGGACTCAAGAGAACGCTGGTAGGGTTACCAGGAGCGGAAGGCAGGTGATAAGGCCCTCCAGATTTCGAGACTTTGAACTGAACAACGACGTGTAAGTGACTGCTTAAGACTTTGGTAAAAGGGGGAGATATGTAGCGTTCTAGCTTACGCACGTCACGGCGACGTGACGTACGGCGGCCATGTTGGCGCCGGATGCGCGCGCATCCATTAGCGCGCCGAGAATTTCACCGAGAGAAGCGCCGGCCGGCGCTCCTCGGAATTCATGCTGTTATAATTAAATAAACGAAAGTTCAACTGTACCTACATGCTGTATGTGACTATTGGGCATCATTACACTGCGGACTTTTAATATTTAATACGATTAATTTTACTGCATTTGCAGGTATCATAATAGTAGCATGGCAGGCACCTGACTGCATGGCGACCGCAAGTTCAATAAGCACTTTACTAATAGGTATAAAGATATGTGGCCTTCAGGAGATAAAGCGTAAAGGGACACTAATAAAGCTGGCTCCTGTGGACTTTTAATATATGTAATTCAATTAATTTCATTGCTGAGCACATCCTGAAATTCTACAGTTTTAATAGTTAGTCAGGTACAGTTTAAATTGAAATTGATCGTATGTTATTTGGTACTGTTTTTAATGTGTTTTTTTTGTCGTACATGTAATGGTTTTAATTAACTATGCATGACAAATAAATAAATTAATGAAAGGTTGGAGCCACCCGCAGCGCCTCCCTGCTGAGACCTCATACCCTGTAGGACCCGGCAGACAGGAAGCGGTGAGCCCTCGCGTGGTTCTTAATGTGTGCAGCTGCTGGGGCTGAACCCCGGGTGAAGGCGCTTGTGTATAAGATGAGAACAGGACTGCAGGGGCGCAGCTTTAAGTGGGCGTTTGGGGTGTTACGCCCCTCTAATAAATGTATTTTCTGATAACTAGTTGGGTAAAGGTGCCTTTATTTGGGTATGGTGAGGTATCTGTCAGATTTCATCAGGATTTTTTACATGAACACAGAGAAAAGTGCACATACACTCCCTTCCACTCTGCTTTGAAAGTCTTCAAAAATACTAGTTATTTTACAAAATATAGTGCTTTCTCTCACTTTGTACCCTTACCAATCCGCCATCTGTCTCTCTTTCTACTGCCCCTTTCATGTGCCTTACTTGTCCGATAACGTATTTTAACATCATATTGATTTGTCAGGAAATCTGAGCCCCCTCCCCCAATCTAACAGACCAAGCTACGCCCCTGGCCCGGGCGGGGGGCTGCCCACAAGGGGCGCAAATCATCACAGACCTCAACCTAAAGGTGCGGTCCTAACTAACCCTGGCCGGTCCCCCTCACACGTCAGGGGTGGGGGGGGTCTTTAGACGAGTGAACAGCCTTAGGCACTTGGGGTAGGCAAACAATATTAGCTGGTACGAATTATATTTTTCATTTTATTAATGTATTTATTTATTTTCTCACATTTGATGTCCCACTTGAAAAGCTTGGTACGGGATCGCCTAACTCATGTTTAAGGCCGTCCGCGACTCTCAACTTCACCTAAATGGCGCTCGACGAATCGGGCCAGTAGAAGCCCCTCGTCAGCCCGTGTACCGCCCTCCAAGTTTATGTCAGCTGCAAAGCGGGGGAAGGGGAAACAACCCACAACTTCTATCACGACTACCTATACCTCTCAAAAGACCCCATAGCGCCCAGCAGACCGTGACGCTATACAGAATCCAGGTGCGCCTTGAGTCGGCCTCCCCGGATGGTTTGTTAGAGAGCGCACCTGTACCATTTTGTGTTCTTCTTTGCGATGTGTTTTCTTTACTCCCCCTGAAGCACTGCTCGTGTTTGCGATGCTAAACATCTTCACATGGCCCCTGGGCGCTCGCTGAGGGCTCTGTGTCCTCCGGGGAGCTTGGCTCCTGCCCCTGGCATCGGAGGCCCAGCCTGGGCGGCTTTGGCCGTCTGTCTGTCCTCTATCGAAGCGCTGCAGGCGTTGCAACAACAACATGTGCCTTTGAAACAAGAGTTTGGAGGCTGGCCCCACCTGGCACGGCGGGTTGGCTCGCGCGGCTCCTCCTGGCTCCCTGGCACCACTGCCAGGCAGACTCAAGGCCCTGCTGGGCGCCCCTCTCATCGCCAGCTCGGGGCCCAGCTGCTCTAGGCTGCCTGCCCCGTGCTCCAAGGGGCCACCTTTAGAAATATGGGTCCTCATTTACGCACTCCTTGCGACATACCTGATGCGTCATATTTAATGTATGACGCATCATGTCGCAAGGAGTTAAAGATATGTTAGTATTTCTAACGTATCTGTAAGCGCAAAAGTGACGCTTTGCTGGAGTGTGTCACAAAAGTGACGCAACTACAGCAATGCGTCCTTTCACATGGGGCAAGCCCCATGTGAAAAGAACTGCGTCAGTCTTTCTTACACCTGCTGTGAGGCAGGCCTAAGATTTTTATGCAACGGTGTCCTAGAAGTGACGCAGTGAAATCTCATAGATTTCACTGCCTCACTTCTACAAGGCTTTTTGCGGGGGAACGCCCCCCCCTGCATACATTATAACTGATGCAGGTACAATGTAGCGCAGGGGTTTACAAAGTGACACATCTGATTAACTGCACCACTTTGTAAATAGTGTGCAACAGGAGGCATTTTTTACGCCGCTGATGCATCAAAAAAAGTGATGCATTGGAAGCGCAAAACTGACGCAAGGCCTCATAAATGAGGCCCATCGTGAGCATTGTATCCTGCTGTGGTGTTGAGGGGGGAGGAAGCAGGGAGAGTTATTGCGCTGTGATGCGGTCTGAGCATCATGCATGGCCCGTTGTCTATTACTGCAAAGGGTCAATGCCTCTCAAATCCATTTGCCAATGACTCGGACATTCCCTTGCCATGCCCTGAAGAGCCTTCATGGGCACAGCACAGTTGAAGTGCACGCCATGCCCCAGAATAGCAACATTTATTTATAAAGTATTGATATAGCGCGTACATGACGCAGGAGGGTATCAGAGAGGTTTACATGTGGTTAAGAGGAAAGAAACAGGTAAACAAATAACAGCATGATCAAGAGCCGAACAGGATGTGCTGGGTTCCTAATAGAGGCAAGAGACCGCCACATTGTCCAGGCCACCGACCCTATAAACAAGATCGTAAGAGGTAAGTCATAAACGTGGGTATAGACAATGTGCCTTAATGGGGCCATAGCAGAGCTCATGAGCTCTCAGGCAAAAATGTGTTCATTAGTTGAATTTAACTTCCTCCTTAACCCCTTAAGTGCTGCTGACGGCCAATGGTCGTCAGCAGCGCTACCTCCCCAGTGCTGCGCACGACCATTGGACGTCCATTCAGCACTGGTTCCAATGGACAGCGCAGCACTGGGGAGGGATGTTTACACGCAGCTAAGGTGTTAAGTGATGCGGTCGAGGGTTTCATTCTGATTTCGGGGGCAGAGAGTTCCTAATTCTCTGGGCACTACCTGGTTGTACGCCTTTTTAGGTTTCGTCCTATTCCATTCTGCAAGGAATAAATAGGATAAGACTATTGGGGCTAAACTAAGAGCTAAACTAAGCTCTGAAAAATTCGGATTTCCGGAAGTGCATGTGGTCTCGTGAACGCGCTTCTATCCACCTGCCTCGCATTACCACATGAAAGCCATTTGTTGCTTGTTTAGGTCTTGTTCACACTTCTTTCACGGCCGCGAGGCCGTGCGTGCTTCAAAGGGATCCACTCACTTCTCCTCCCCCCTCGCAGCAAGCTTCACATTTCAGAGAGCTCTCCCCTGCCCCACTCTGACTTCACATTCTTTCTTCTGCGCGGCGCCATTGCTTGATTTTTGGTGCTTTACACCCAAGACTTTCTTGTTTTTCACGTTAGTCTGCACCCGATTAGCTTCCCGCCTCCCCCTCCTTCCTTCTCCGTTGCTTTTCCTGTTAGTATCCATTCGATTAGCTTCCCCCCTCCCGCCTCCCCCTCCTTCCTACTCCGTTGCTTTTCACGTTAGTCTCATCCTATTAGCTTCCCACCTACTTGCCTCCCCTTCCTTCCTTCTCTGTTGCTTTGTCAGGTAAGTCTCCATTCGATTAGCTTTCCTCCCTTCTCGCCTCCCCCTCCTTCCTTTTCCGTTGCTTTTCATGTTAGTCTCCATCCGATTAGCTCACCCCCTTTATCATTGCAGCTATGCTTGGATAAGAGCCTACGTCCCATTGTCACTGACTTTGTTACTTAAATCTGTGGAGATTGAGTGCTATCGGGACACGCCTCCAGATCTATTTACAGACTGCAATATTTGTATTGGCATTTGGGGGGGTGAAAGGGGCTTTATAGAAAAACAGCAACAAACCAATTTCGCCCCAAAGTTTTACCTGGTTATGCAGTGAACATTACTGAATGCAACAAGGCTCGAGTGCAACCGATCGTGGTTAAGTCAGGCCACAGTCACGCCCTCACTATGACTCACTAACTCGCCAGTACTCTCTACCGACTCACTGCAACGCCCTACCACTCCACCACTCACTAACTCCATCACTGCAGCACACTCCCACTCAAGTCCTCACCACAGCCCTCAGTGCAACATCCTCCCACTCCACTTTCTTGTTTTTCACATTAGTCTCCATCCGATTAGCTTCCCCCCTCCCCCTCCTTCCTTCTCCGTTGCTTTTCCCGTTAGTCTCCATCCAATTAGCTTCCCCCTCCCGCCTCCCCCTCCTTCCTACTCCATTGCTTTTCACATTAGTCTCCATCCTATTAGCTTCCCCCCTTCTCGCCCCCCCCTCCTTCCTTCTCTGTTGCTTTGTCAGGTTAGTCTCCATCCGATTAGCTTTCCCCCCTTCTCGCCTCCCCCTCCTTCCTTCTCCGTTGCTTATCATGTTAGTCTCCATCCGATTAGCTCCCCCCCTTTATCATTGCAGCTGTGCTTGGATGAGAGCCGACGTCCCATTGTCACTGGCTATGTAACTTAAATCTGTGGAGATTGAGTGCTATCGGGACACGCCACCAGATCTATTTACAGACTGCAATATTTGTATTGGCATTTGGGGGGGGGGGGTGAAAGGTGCTTTATAGAAAAACAGCAACAAACCAATTTTGCCCCAAAGTTTTACCTGGTTATGCAGTGAACATTACTGAATGCAACAAGGCTCGAGTGCAACCGATCGTGGTTAAGTCAGGCTACAGTCACGCCCTCACTATGACTCACTAACTCGCCAGTACTCTCTACCGACTCACTGCAACGCCCTCCCACTCCACCACTCACTAACTCCATCACTGCAGAACACTCCCACTCAAGTCCACACCACAGCCCTCACTGCAACATCCTCCCACTCCACTTTCTTGTTTTTCACATTAGTCTCCATCCGATTAGCTTCCCGCCTCCCCCTCCTTCCTTCTCCGTTGCTTTTCCCGTTAGTCTACATCCAATTAGCTTCCCCCTCCCGCCTCCCCCTCCTTCCTACTCCGTTGCTTTTCATGTTAGTCTCCATCCTATTAGCTTCCCCCCTTCTCGCCTCCCCCTCCTTCCTTCACCGTTGCTTTTCATGTTAGTCTCCATCCGATTAGCTCCCCCCCTTTATCATTGCAGCTGTGCTTGGATGAGAGCCGACGTCCCATTGTCACTGGCTATGTTACTTAAATCTGTGGAGATTGAGTGCTATCGGGACACACCTCCAGATCTATTTACAGACTGCAATATTTGTATTGGCATTTTGGGGGGTGAAAGGTGCTTTATAGAAAAACAGCAACAAACCAATTTCGCCCCAAAGTTTTACCTGGTTATGCAGTGAACATTACTGAATGCAACAAGGCTTGAGTGCAACCGATCGTGGTCAAATCAGGCCACAGTCACGCCCTCACTATGACTCACTAACTCACCAGTACTCTCTTCCGCCTCACTGCAACTCACTACCACTCCACCACTCACTAACTCCCTCACTGCAGCACACTCCCACTCAAGTCCTCACCACAGCCCTCACTGCAACATCCTACCACTCCAGCATTCACTAGAAGCCTCACTGCAACGCTCTACCACTCCACCACTCACTAACTCCCTCATTGCAGCACACTCCCACTCAAGTCCTCACCACAGCCCTCACTGCAGCATCCTCCCACTCAAGTCCTCACCGCAGCCCTCACTGCAACATCCTCCCACTCCAGCATTCACTAGAAGCCTCACTGCAACGCCCTACCACTCCACCACTCACTAACTCCCTCACTGCAGCACACTCCCACTCAAGTCTTCACCACAGCCCTCACTGCAGCGTCCTCCCACTCAAGCATTCACTAGAGCCCTCACTGCAACGCCCTACCACTCACTAACTCCCTCACTGCAGCACACTCCCACTCAAGTCCTCACTACAACCCTCACTGCAACATCCTCTCACTCCAGCATACACTAGAACCCATCCTACACTAGAACCCTCACTAAAACGTAATTTCACTCATTACAACCCTCACTGCACCAGACTCCCACACCAGTGCTCACTAAAACCATCACTGCAACACCCTGCCGCTCCAGCACTCTCTAACCTCTCGCTGCAACACTCTCAGCCTCCTGCACTCACTAAACCACTCACTGCATGACACTCCCACTCAGCAACTCACTACTACCCTTCCTGCAACACGCTCCCACTCCACCACTCATAACACCCTCACTGTGACACCTACCACTACCAGCTGCCACTACAGTGCTCACTGCAACAACATTCACTCTCCAGCACTCAGTAAGCCTCTCGCTGCAACACACTCACCTCCAGAACTCACTGAATCCTTCACTGCGACCTCTAGACAGATCTCTGCACTGGCACGACTCAGCTCTAACTGGACCCACTTTTGTCCTTTCTGTCCCTGTCCAACCCTCATTGCACCCTCCCAGCCCTCGCCCTGCCTGCTTCGATCGCCATACTCAAGCTCACTGCATACCCCTACCTTCTTAAGCACCACCACAGCACCACTCAGCACCGCCACGGCATCACTCAGCAACACCACAGCATCACTCAACACCACCACAGCATCACTCAGCACCACCACATTATCACTCAGCACCACCACAGCACCACTCAGCACCACCACAGCATCACTCAGCACCACCATAGCCCCACTCAGCACCACCCCAGCATCACTCAGCACCACCAGAGCACCACTCAGCACTACCACATTATCACTCAGCACCACCACATTATCACCCAGCACCACCACATTATCACTCAGCACCACCACATTATCACTCAGCATCACCACAGCACCACTCAGCACCACCACAGCATCACTCAGCACCACCACAGCATCACTCAGTACCACCACACCACCACTCAGCACCACCACAGCATCACTCAGCACCACCCCAGCATCACTCAGCACATCCACAGCACCACTAAGCACCACCACAGCACCACCACAGCATCACTCAGCGCCACCCCAGCATCACTCAGCGCCACCCCAGCATCACTCAGCACCACCACAGCACCACTCAGCATCACCGCATCACTCAGCGCTACCCCAGCATCACTTAGCACCACCACATTATCACTCAGCACCACCACAGCACCACTCAGCACCACTACAGCACCACCACAGCACCACTCAGCACCACCACAGCACCACTCAGCACCACCACTGCACCACTCAGCACCACCACAGCATCACTCAGCACCACTACATCATCACTCAGCGCCACCACATCATCACTCAGCACCACCACAGCATCACTCAGCACCACCACCGCATCACTCAGCACCACCACAGCACCACTCAGCACCTCCACAGCATCACTCAGCACCAACACAGCATCCCTCAGCACCATTGCAGCATCACTCTGGAACACTACAGCATCACTCTGGAACACCACTGCATCACTATGTGCTACCACAGTATCACTCAGTGCCTCCACAGTATCACTCAGGGCCTCCACAGCATCACTCAGGGCCTCCACAGCATCAGTCAGGGCCCCCCACAGCATCACTCAGGGCCTCCACAGCATCACTCAGGGCCTCCACAGCATCACTCACGGCCTCCACAGCATCACTCACGGCCTCCACAGCATCACGCCACTCCATAGCGCCAAGAAACCGTTCGGTGCACGCTGCGCTTTATAAATGTTTTAAATTAGAAATTAGAATTAGAATCACTCAGGGCCACCACTGCATCAATCAGGGGCACCACGACATCACTATGCGCTACCACAGCATCACTGAACACAACAGCATCACTCGTCGCCACCACAACATCACTTCACACCATCACAGCATCAATCTGCGCAACCATTCAACAATAACTGGTTCAAATATGTTCTCTCAATATTTCAAGCTTTATTACAAATGTCACAAAAAGATGTAAATATTTCACTTCTGTTCTTGGATTTTCGTCACAATAAAATACACTGAACATAATCTTCACAAAAGTTATTTACAAAAGTTTAAGCTATTGCCATTATAAATTACAATCACTTTTATTTAAGTATTAATTATTTAAAAAAATTAAAAGCCATTGTTATTTGTAATATCAATACACCTAAGTCACGTAAATACAAAACATGTTGCATTACAAATGCTATAGGTGTCACATTTGCAAAAGTTATAACTATTGGCAATGTAAATGACAAAGATATTAATTTAGCTATTTTCAAAACCAACACATAAATAAAAAAATTGTCATTTACAAGACCAATAGCTCAAACTTTCCTAATGCGAAACCTATTGCATTGCAAATGCTTGTTTTTATATCTTTCCTGTGGTTTCAATAATAAGGTGCTGCTGTGATTCTAGAGGTTTTGCTGTGCTCCTAGAGGTTCTCCTGTGCTCCTAGAGGTTCTGCTGTGCTTCTAGAGGTTCTGCTGTGCTCCCAGAGGTTCTCCTGTGCTCCTAGAGGTTCTGCTGTGCTTCTACGGGTTCTGCTGTGCTCCTAGAGGTTCTCCTGTGCTCCTAGAGGTTCTGCTGTGCTTCTAGGGGTTCTGCTGTGCCCCTAGAGGTTCTGCTGTGCTTCTAGAGGTTCTGCTGTGCTCCTTGAGGTTCTGCGGCCACCCAATAGCTCCAGTTATTGTGCACGGTACCTCGTGGTGTTCAAGTGTAGAGATACATGAGTCATGCAGGCTATTTACAACTCAATTTCAATCCTTGCCTCATATGGGAGTCAATTTAGAGTCTGTCGATCAGGAGTGATATGGTGGTATCTTTTAGATCCTCTGATGAGCCTGGCTGCAGAGTTAAGAGAGGCCCTTAGTGGAGCCAACCTAGACCTAGTTAGGCCTCAGAGGGTTTCACTTCCACAGTTCACCTGGAAACCAAAAGGGCTTGTACAGCTGATTTGAAGTCGTCAAAGGGGAGGAAGGGGATTATTTTACTTAGGATATTCATTTAGAAGGTAGCTCCTTTAGTGGTAGTAGTGATATGTTCTGGCATGTTTAAGTACTGTCTGGCACATTCACTTGCCATGTCTCAGAAGATCATGTCTAGAGCTGTATAGCTGAAATACTGCTGCAAAGGGGTCACATATCTTTACTGGGCCCTGTGTACATGACCTGTTTGTGCCACATATATCTGTACTGTGGCCTTAGTGCATGACCGGTGGGTGCAATGTGTATTTGCACGAGGTACCACCTATATCTGTACTGTGACTTGAGTACATGGCCTGAGGGTGCCATGTGTATTTGTACCGGGTATTAGCTTTATCCTTACTCTGGACTGATTACATGGCCTGAGGGTGCCATGTGTATTTGTACCGGGTATCAGCTGTATCCTTATTTTGGACTGAGTACATGGCCTGAGGGTGCCACGTGTATTTGTACCGGGTATCAGCTGTATTCTTACTCTGGACTGAGTACGTGACCTGAGGGTGCCACGTGCACAGCCGTAGCCAGGAATATTTGTTTAAGAGGGCATGGCCCGAGCAACAACAGCAACGTAAGAATGGTTCAGTGAATGGGAAAATAATCTTACCAGTTGAATTGTTTAAAACATTTTTTCATTTTAATAAGATTACAAAATGTAAATCCAGTACTTGTATAGCACACAAATCACCCCCGAAGGGGTATCTCGGCGCCGGGGGCTGTTGCTGCTGCTGCAAGAAGTCAAGTCAAGTCAAGTCAATAAATTTATATAGCGCGCTACATACCCAGAGGGTCTCAAGGCGCTTGAAGAAGGGTGGGGAATTATTTGTCAAATATCCACGTTTTAAGTTGCTTTCTGAATGCTAGGTGGTTCTGATTAAGGCGAAGGTGAGTGGGAAGTGAGTTCCAGGTTTTAGCTGCCAGGTAGGAGAAGGATCTACCTCCCATGGTGGTTTTGTTGATGCGAGGTACAGTGGCAAGGGCTTGGTTGGAGGATCGTAGCTGGCGGGAGGGGGTGTAGAATGACAGTCGTGTGTTAAGGCATTCGGGTCCGATTTCGTAGAGTGCCTTGTGTGCGTGGGTTAGGAGCCGGAAAGTAATCCTCTTATTGACGGGGAGCCAGTGGAGGTCTTTCAGGTGACTAGAGATGTGTTCTTTACGTGGGATGTCTAATATGAGCCTGGCTGAAGCGTTCTGGATGCGTTGGAGTTTTTTCTGGAGTTTTGCGGTGGTACCGGCGTAGAGGGTGTTTCCGTAGTCCAGTCGGCTTGTGACCAGAGCATGGGTGACTGTTTTTCTAGTTTCGGTGGGGATCCAGCGAAATGTTTTTTTGAGCATGCGAAGAATGTTGAAGCAAGATGAAGAAACGGCGTTGACTTGTCTGTTCATCGAGAGTGAGGAATCCAGGATGACGCCCAGGTTCCGTGCGTGGTCCGTCGGGATGGGTGCTTTTCCAAGGGCCTCTGGCCACCAAGAGTCATCCCAGGCAGAGGGGGAGGTGCCTAGGATGAGGACTTCTGTTTTGTCTGAGTTCAGTTTCAGACGGCTGTGCTTCATCCATTCGGCTACTTCTTTCATTCCTTCATGCAGGTTGGTTTTGGCAGTGTACGGGTCTCTGGTGAGTGATAGGATCAGTTGAGTATCGTCGGCGTAGGAGATGATGTTGAGGTTGTGTTGGCGTGCGATGACCGCGAGGGGGCTCATGTATACGTTGAAGAGGGTGGGGCTGAGTGAAGATCCTTGTGGTACGCCGCAGATGACTTCAGTGGCCTCTGACTTGAATGGTGGAAGGCGGACTCTCTGGGTTCTTCCGGTGAGGAACGAGGTGATCCATTCCAGTGCTTTTCCTTGGATTCCGACGTTTCTGAGGCGTTGTAAAAGGGTGCTATGACAGACCGTGTCGAAGGCTGCGGAGAGGTCTAGGAGGATGAGGGCGACTGTGTCTCCATTGTCCAGTAGAGTTCGAATGTCGTCTGTTGCTGCGATGAGGGCGGTTTCGGTGCTGTGCTTGGCTCGGAAGCCGGATTGTGAGGAGTCGAGGGATTTGTTGGTTTCGAGGAATGCGGCGAGCTGATTGTTGACCGCTTTCTCGATGACTTTGGCCGGGAATGGAAGGAGTGAGATAGGGCGGTAGTTTTTGAGTTCGGTGGGGTCAGCTGTGGGTTTCTTCAGGAGGGCGCTGAGTTCGGCATGTTTCCAGCTTTCCGGGAAGGTTGCGGAGTTGAGGGAGCAGTTGATGACGTCTCGGAGGTGCGGTGCTATAATGGAGTCTGCTTTGTTAAAGATGTGGTGAGGGCAAGGGTCTGTGGGGGATCCTGAGTGGATAGAGTTCATCAGACGGATGGTGTCCTCAGTGGAGATTGGCTACCAGTCATTGAGGATGTTCAGGGGGGGTGGGGGTCCTGCAGGGGGTTGGGTGGGTTGGTCTTCGGGTCAGTTGTCGAAGCTGTTGTGGATGTCTGCAATTTTGTTGTGGAAGAATGAGATGCAGTGAGAGTGCGTATATACATTTTGGGATAGTGTGGGAAGGGCTTGTAGAAGGTATTTGGCTTGGAAAGAAAACACAAGGACCTTATCTTTGTTAACTATCACAGAAACAATAGATTGCCAAACAAATCACACAATGGGTTTAGAAATGCATACCGAATCAAAATTTGGGAGGGCCGGGTACAGCATCCCTATTAAATTATATTTCAAAATGCTTTGCAACAATTGTTTGAGACCATAATTTGGTTCCTAAACCATTCTTAGGTTATCAACTCCTCATAGGTGGTTGTAACCCTTTCACAAAGGCGAGGTGGTCATCTAAAAACACTTTCCGGGGTGTGAATGTAAAACAAAAGTTTGGAGTGTTTAGTGGTTCAGTCGAACTGTAAAATACGAAATTTTAAATGCAGGACTGTGAAGTGTTCTCTTCTAAAGATAATTCAGGAACCAGGATAATGTAGATGAATAGGTTTATTGAGGAGACAAGAAATAAACCTCTGACAAGCTTGAGCCAACCGATATATCTGGAACCCTGGAACAACTCTTCACTCCGAGTGTTCCAGGTTCCAGACAAGAGTGGAGAATACCACACATCCCCCTTCTTAGGATGAAAAAGAAAAATACACTTATAGCTCAGAGCAAAAACAAAACGAATAAGTATAACAGCATTGAACAATGTAAGAAAGAAAAACAATATTAAGGACATATAACCGTACATTAATGTCATACACGAAATGTAAGACTAAGGGAAAGTAACTCAATAAAGTTTGATAAAGAACATTGAACATTACATGAAATTGTAATAAATCACTTATACATAACAAAATCATTGTACCGTGTGCCTCGCACTTGGTCGCAAACATTCACCAGCCTTAACCACACTAGAAGAATCTTGGCTTTTCCTGCGCCAATTGACTCTAACGGACTGATCCTGATCATTCCTATATGTAAGTGAAGAAGTCTGGGGGTCATTAACATTAGAAACTCTCACAACTTTTGAAAGACTCCAAACATTCCCATCGGACAATTCCACACCTTGCCTGCCAACCCTGACCACTTGCATAGGGTTTGAAAAACGAGACTCACCACTCCGAATAAACCTACCTTTTTTCACACGTACCCAGTCACCAATGTTAAAGAGTGGAGAACAAGAAGCATCAGAGGCTCTACTAGTGGTATACGATCTCTTTGATATAGGGGAGTCATCTACTGTGTTTTTAGAGCCAATCAAATCCCTCATCCACTGCTGATTTAAATTGCAGCATCCTTTTCTTCCACGCATTTTCTCAAATCTAGGAGTATTCCTATAATTCCATAACAACTTGCTCACAGCATCATAGCAATTCTTCCCATTACACAAGGCAAGTTGCAATCCTTCCTTTAGAACTCTAATCCAACGTTCCACTATACCATTACCTTGTGGGTAATAAATAGATGATCGTTTGTGAATAATACCATGATTATCGAAAAATCCCTTCATTTCCATAGAGGTGAACTGTACACCGTTATCAGATAAAATCTAACAAGGAAAACCCTCCTTTTCAAAAACACCATTTAGAAATTCGATGATAATCTTGGAAGTCACATGTGGTACAAATTTTACCTCTGGCCACTGAGAAAATTGATCTATTAACACAATGGCATACACAGGATTATGCCCAAAACTCATACGACCAGCGATGTCTACCGACACACACTCCCACACTGCAGAGGGTCTAGAAACAGGATCACGATCGTAATTGATCGTCTTCTGGGATTTGTCACGTACACTGCACTCTATACACGACCATACCTTTCTCTCAATGCACCTATCTATAGCAGCCCACCAAAATTCGCTACTAACTCTTCTTTTCATGCTTGACATTCCGGGATGTCCCTCGTGTGCCATATCCAAAACAACCTTTACGAAGTTACGGGGAACCACCAGTTGTAAACCTCTCAAAAGAAAATCGTTATGAATAGTTAATTCATGAGCAATTAAAAATAAGGCAATAAGTCTGGAGATAAAGCAGCTTTTTGTGGCCATTTGTCTTTAACAAAAGGCACAACACATTTATAATCAACATCTTCATCACAGGCAGCTCTCCACTGTTCTTCTTTTATACAACCGTTAGACACTTCACAAATAGAAATAACTCTATCTTGAATATCATCTGGTGCAACAAGATTATCATCAGTAACAGGTAGCCTAGATAAACAGTCGGCTAAAACGTTTTTTACACCAGGAATGTACTCCACCTGGAAATGAAATGCCTGTTAGCATGGGCGAATTTTGCGATCCGCAATATTTGCGAATTTGTGCGAATTTGCGGATTCTTGTTTTTTTGCATGTTCGTGGGGTTTTTTACGTGTTCGCGGGGTTTTTTGCGTGTTCGTGGGGCTTTTTGCGTCTTCGCGAGCCACTTGCATAGCGAAGTTACCCATGCAGTCGTTTATGGGAGAGGGAGAGAGAGATAGATAGATAGATAGATAGATAGATAGATAGATAGATAGATAGATAGATAGATAGATAGATAGATAGAGAGAAAGAGAGGGAAAGAGAGAGGGAGAGAGAGAACGAGAGAAAGAAAGAGAGGCCGGATCTCTGAAGGGCCAGATTCCTGAGTTGCCCCTACAGAACATACAGCTTTTTATTTTTAGCAAAATGCATATGAAAATTGTGCTGTAAAGGTCTCTTTTAGTTTAACCCCTCCTGACAACTCAAAATGGGTGTATTTGCCATCCTCTCCCTTCTTCCTGTTTTTTATATCTGTAAGTGCTTCCTGATGAGGTTAAAATTCCTTGGACAGGTGCCTCGTTGCCTACTTGTAACTATTCTCTGACCCTGCTTCAAGGGTCAGAGCAGGGTCAGAGAATAGTTGCAAGTAGGCAACGAGGCGCCAGGAAGCAATTAGCAGCAGGTGTCCAAGTTGAAGTTAATTTGTTTGTAACCCTTTTGTAAAAGGTTACAAAGAAATTAGGTTCAACTTTTGCACCTGCTGCTGTAACCCTTGCTTGGCTGAAAATTCGTCCCCGCTGATTCGCGGATTGCGAAATCACGGAAAATCCGCAATTTCGCCCGCGAAACGGATTTTACGCCCACCCTTAAATGCCTGTAATTTGTATTGCCATCTAGCTATTCTGGCAGTTGCCTTTCCACACCCCTTAGTTGTGAATAAGTCTACCAATGGGCGATGATCAGTCCTGACTTTGAATACAGTGCCATACACGTATTTGCGAAAATACTCAACTCCCCACCAACAGGCTAGAGTTTCCTTCTCCAGAGTAGAATACTTATCTTCTGCACCTCTCAAGGGTTTGGATGCAAAGGCAATGGTGACAAGACAACCCTTTTGCTTCTACATAAGTACAGCACCAACTACCTTACTGGCATCCAACACAATAACAGATTCACAAGATGTGTCAAATGGAGACAAAGCAGGTGTAGAAGCTATACATTTTTTAAGATAAACAAATTGGTTTTTACAATCAGCATCCCAATTGAAAACCTGATGATTTCTCATTAAGTTTCTTAAATGCTTGGTTTTATCAGCAAAAGAAGGAATACATTTAGCATAGTATTCAGCTAATCCAAGGAAAGATCTAAGTTAATCCTTGTTTTGGGGTTCAGGGGCATTCTCAATTGCTTTCACTAAGCTTTGCTTGGGTGAGATACCATTTTTGCTGATAGAATGGCCTAGATAATCAACAGAATCCATACCAAATTTACATTTCTCTTTGGTCAAAGTTAACCCATTGTTTTGAAGAATCGACAATACTTTATGTAAAATTTCCAAATGCTCTTTCACATCCTTGCCAAAGACTAAAATATCATCTTGAAAATACATTACATTGCTTAAATCTTTAAATAACTTATGCATGACTCTTTTAAATACTGAGGAGGCGGACACCAACCCAAACGGCATTCTTTTGTATCTGAAAGGCCCCTCAGTAGTTATGAACGAAGTTAAATGTTTGCTGTCATCGTGCAGTGCTATTTGATGGTATGCATTGGATAAGTCTAATGTTGTGAAGATGGCGGCATCTTTAAGTTTAGAAAACATTTCTCCGATATTAGGAAGGGGATGTCTGTCGACCCAAACACTGGAATTGAGATCTCTCATGTCCACACATAATCTCACTTTGCCATTTGGCTTATGAGCTGCGACCACTGGCGAAAGCCATTCGGACGATTCAATTTCTTCAATAACATCCAGATCACAAAGTCTTTCTAGCTCTTTCTTTACAGAATCTCTCAATAACAACGGGATGTTTCTCACTTTATGAACCTTGGGAATGGCATTGTGTTTCAAAATAATTTTATGTACAAATTTCTTGAGTAACCCCAATTTAGGTGAAAATACGCTTGGAAATAACTTTTCCCAATCGTTTGCAGAAATACAATTAATTTGACTAATTTGTCAGAATAACCTAAAACTTGCTGAGGGTGGTTAGGGTCAAGAATGATCATTAAATCACGTTGCTGTAGCCATCCCAACAAACAAGAACCCTCCTTAGCTACACAAACTCTTGAGGATATTGTTTTACCTTTGAATGAAAGATCAGATATGAAGTAACCTAAGACCTCTATAGGTTTTTTCCCATATCCAAATAAGTTAATGTCCGGAGGAAGTAAAGTCACGTCAGGAAATTCTTTTAGCCATTCATCACCAATTAGTGTATGTCTGGCACCAGAATCAGCCATAACTTTTATACATTTAGTACCAACATGCAACATACAAAATGGAGTATCTTTTTTGTCTTCATCAATCTCATAAACAGTTAACCAATTTTCAGAATCATCTACATCACTATCAATTTCATTAACATTGTCGGATTTAGAATTCCTGACCTCAATGGATTTGTTCCTAAACTTATTTTTGTTTCTGCACATTTTGGCAAAATGCCCTTTTGATCCACAATACCTACAAATTTGGCCTACAGCTGGACATCGTTTGTCTGTAACAACATGACCAGGAAAGCCACATTTAGAACAAATTACATATTTCTTGTTACTGTTGTTAAAATTAGGAGAATATTTGTTGTAAGAGTTCTCCCCAAATTTCTTTTTGACAACGTGATCTTCTGAAGTTGCTGTTGTTGTTTTCTTCTCTGCTAGTTCTTTCATTCCTCGTTTTATTTCTTCAAAACAATGTGCAATATCAAGAGCTTTGGTAAGAGACACATTTTTAGCAGCTAGTAACTTCTCTTGTAGTTTTGTATCAGCAACGCTGTGCACCAATTGACTCTAACGGACTGACCCTGATCTTTCCTATATGTAAGTGAAGAAGTCTGGAGGTCATTAACATTTGATCATGAAAATCTAGATGATTGCATTTTGCCGCCAAAATTCTTAAGTCTTTAACAAAGGTATCAACAGGTTCGTTAGGTAATTGTAGCTTACTTAAAAATTTATGTTGAGCTACAACTTCATTGACTTTTTTGATATATTGTTTGTCAAGCTGCATTATGGCATTTTTATAAACGTCTTCCTCTTCACTTGAGTCGTCTGCATTAATGGGAGGTAGATGACAAAGAACTTGTCTTCCTTCAGCTCCTAAAGAATGTTTCAAAATTGCTAGTTTGTGCTTATCCGTATATTGATCGCCACCAATTGCTTCCAAATATGCCTCAAATCCTTCTCTCCATTGCTTCCATTCTAAAGGTGGTTCACCGGGTGAAGCTAAAAATGGTGGTGGAGCACTAAAATTCTCCATTAAACAAAATATGGTGACATTTTATTGAGTAATGAGAGTGGATGCGATTGCCGAAAAACAAATGAATAAAATGTTTTTCACAAAGAAAACGCAGTGCAGAAATAATTTGTGCAACTTAGTGAAAAGATAAACTCTCATATGAGTCATTTACATATTAATTGTTCTGGCGGTGTAAACAATAATAGAAATAAAGAATTCTATTTAATAATGGTTTCCTTCCTCAATACGTCATAATGTAGGCATCAAAAATGACGAGTACGCTTTATTCCAAACAAATTCATGTACGAAGCTACGTCACAATGCAGAGGAGGTCACTGAAGCGCATGTACGATTCAATTGAAACGCACAACTTGAATTTTCAGAATCTTTGCTTGAAGCGTGCAACGTCACTGAAACGCTCGAAGATGCAGCCAATTAAAATGAAGATTATGTAGCGCATGCGTGAACAATAGAGAACGCGCTTTGAATGAGTGACGATGACGGCTGGAACACGCAAAAAGGCAAATAATTGTATAAAAGTCTCACCGCAACAGCAGGGAAAGCGGGACTTTCAGAAATCGGCAAAGCGCAGCTTCAGCAAACTTCGATGATAATGAGGAGAGAATCGACGGCCAGAAGTCGTCAACTGCAATCTTGATCTGCATGGAAGCAGGGCTTCAAGCTTGTAAGTACATGGATCGATCGTTTCCCAACGTCGCCAGTGAAGTGTTCTCTTCTAAAGATAGTTCAGGAACCAGGATAATGTAGATGAATAGGTTTATTGAGGAGACAAGAAATAAACCTCTGACAAGCTTGAGCCAACCGATATATCTGGAACCCTGGAACAACTCTTCACTCCGAGTGTTCCTGGTTCCAGACAAGAGTGGAGAATACCACAGACTGTTTCTTTCAAGACAAAAGGGCTGACTTTAAAAGAAAACAAAAAAGTAAATCAAGATCACAGACATGGTGATCTGCTGACAGCAGGCCCCCATTCCTCTAATGGCCATCCATTGGAGTAAGTCACAATTTGCCACTTAATTCATGAAGCTTAATGGGGTAGGTTGGATTGTGCCTCATTCCAAATCCTTGTTCTGCAAACCGACCTATAATACATAGGTTGGTTAACCAAATAATTTAGCTGCTACAAAAATATATGTTACAAATTATCTATGTCTGGACCTAAGTTTCTGTTATGAATTGATAATAAAAATTGCATATTAAATGTCCTTTGCAGAGGGTTATAGAAATAACATATTTCTTTTATTATCACTCTTCTTTTTGTTATTAGTTCACAGAGAGAGGGAAACTGTTCCTTCCCCACCTTAGATCTTAACGCAATGTAAGAAAGAACATGGGAATGGTATTTTACAATATTCACTATTGGAGGTCTCTCTCCTTGGGGGTACAATTAGTATATTTTCAGCAGCAGAAAACAATTAGGCCTGAAGCAATATTCTAATGTGTGCAGCTTAGTGAGGAGGTGGTCAGCACTGCCACCTGGCCCCAAAATGCGGGGCTGACTTCATTCAGTTGTGTCTTTTTAGCCAACATCTTTTTGGTATTCTGGGATTTTCAGACTCACTTTTCCAAATAATGTATACATTGCTTATGGTTGGCTATAAGTTGGCCTGGATGAAGATGTCAACAATGACAGTTAACAGGTATTTGAGAGCAAGCATGAAATAGATAGGCTATCTTATTCCAATTAGACAATTTCTATCCACGTATTGAACTAATCTCATAGAGGCCTCAGTTTTCCATTTGACTTGTGCTCTCTTGGTGTTTTGTGTGAGTGGTCTTAGGTACATAACCTTTGTATGAGAAAGTCAGAAAGTGTAAGGGCATCCATTTGTAGGCATCGTAAATCTACAGCATTTTAAGTTGAAAATGTTTCCTTCTCTGCTTTGTGTTGTTTCTCCTCCTATGTGTCTAGCATTGTGTTCAAATTATTGGGCTATGTTCATACCCTGCAGCCCCTTGCTTCCTCCCTACCTTAAGCTAAGTACTTCTACCTCAAGGGCTGGTCTCTTGATGTCTCTATTGACCTGCAGGGTCAGTCGTTGTACCTTCTGCAGACCAGCCCCTCCTTCCTCCCCCTGGTAAATGTTGCTCAGCTCACTTATTTTATCTCTCCCATTAATGTGTCCATCAATGAAAGTGTCTGGCTGTGGTGTGCTCCCTGCTTGTGCCTGATAGACGTGAGTCAGAGATTGGTTCCCTTCCACCTCTTTTCTTTTTAGTCTCTGCGGCCCTACCCACTCAACCATGGATGAACGCGGTATACTGCTGTTTTGAGGGTTGATTCTATGTCACACATGGATAGACTTCTTTGTAGTGTGGTAAATAAAATTACCGGACTATTTTTCTATACATTAAATGACAATAAAGGATAGCTCAATAAATGAGAGGCAGAGTCCGTGGTATCTGAGTCATACGGGCTTTAATTATGATTCTCGAGAACCGGGACATCATGAGTGTGGCTCAGGGGTAAGAGGCGGCAGACCTGGAGCTTGAGTTCGTTACGGGACCAGGGTTCAATTCCCCGCCTCGGCGGGTGTTGGGCTCAAAATTCCACGGACTCGTTAATTCTCGCTCCGGTGCCTTCTCGACTCACGGGTTCACACTCTGCGACTCTGGGCAATAGCTTGCTTAATCTCCACAACGACCCCTCACGGTGGGATGACTGGCTTTCACCTTGTGGATACCCTGCCAGGGTTATCTCACAGGGGAATACCAGGACGGGTTCCCTAAGCAAGCGCTGAGATGCCCCAGGGTAAGTCGTGCGCTATATAAGTCTCTTTCATTTAATTTCATTTCATTTCATCACCACTAAGGTTCAGGAAGGGATATTCAACGTTTTATTAACATCACACATTATATATAGTAAAACAGTATAATTAAAATGAATACAGTAGGCGTAACAAGTGGAAAAGAGAAAGATAAGAACACATGGGCGTAAAAAGAAGGCGTGTACATGGGTGTACACGGAGGTGTGTACTGGAAACGTCACAGAAATGTCATAAGTGGGTGGATGCATAGAGAAAATTCTGCAGGATCAGCAGAAACCTTTGGCATGGATGCGCCAGATGCGCGCGCAACTAAGCATGACGTGGTATGGACGTGTAACTGGGGAGAACTGAGGCTTGACTTTTACCACTAGTAGAGGAGACTGATGTCTGGGATGTCAGAACGACCTGTACCTATAGCATATCTGGTATCATATGTTTGGAGGATGTATTGTCTGAAGTAAAAGGTCTCTCGGGCAGAGGCCGTTCAATACTGAATGCTAGTGCGTGCATACGTGTCTTGGTTCGATGCGCGGGGGCCATGGGCCTACCATGGTAACGGGTTCAGTAAATCACTCGCATGGGGACAGGAGAACTGGGCCCCTTGCTCTGCAGCCGGAAATATGTTTACCTATTTCACTAGACTGGAATGTGTTTTCGAGGAGGCTGAGCAGATAACTGATAACTGGGGGCAAAATACTGTCTTGGCAGGCAGGCCAGGCTGAGCCGGGCACCGCTTCGTTAAGCAGGAAGTAAGGCAGAGGTCAGGGATGCATACCTAAACTACAGCTTTCAGAGACAGAAGAGACTTGGAGCCTCAATTAAGGGCCTAGCTCGACTGAGCCAGGAAACATGGAGAAAAACGTGTGCGAGATCAAAAAGTGCACCATGTAAAGACGTTGGCACCATAGGCTTAAAAGCCAAATTAACGTGGTTTTCTTGGAGAACTGAATAGCTGACATGGTAACGTTGGACGCAAATGCATATGCGTCTTTCTAGCATGCACGGGAAGGAAATTATACGACATACATGGGTGCATGGATAGGGTGCGAGTGGGGGACATATTGATTACCTAAAAATTTCTATTACCTCATTCCCTCCTTGGCCCCTACTACACCCTTTAGGATATATCTATTTTCATGAGACTGTCTATCTGTTCGTATAACATCATTTGTTCATCTTTTTTCATTCGGGAACGGGAACGTGAACTTGGACGGGGAATACAAGCTGTGGCGCACAAGCCGCAAATCGCTGGCCCACATTGCAGACAGAGACAACAACTGAATACTATGAGCAGTATTATTCCTAGGAATGACAATACTTTCCATCCCCAGGCGGATATCACACTCCAGAGCCAACCGGACCAAGTCCAGGAGCCATGATTCTGGTGTATCTGATGAGCTATCTCATGGAGCCTTGTGATTGCTTTATACACTGATGGCGCGTTATTAGGAATGAAAATACAACAACTGGATCCGATGACTCTACAAGCCCCGCCCCTATCGGCCAAGATGATGTCAAGGACCAGGCGATTTTGAAGAACAACAAGTCTCATAGCAGACTGCTCTTCGGTCAGGTTACCTAAAGCAGAAGTAGTCTCATTCACTACTGCTTCCAAAGTTCGGGTTAATCTACGTATTAATTTACTATTTTGAATGGGACCTATGAAGAAAAAGAATCCTTTATTGAAATCTGTATATTGCTCCAATGTTGTCTCAGTCTGGTCGACAATCGGGGTCTTGATCTCCCTTCTATGTCTTACATACACAAGATGTGGATTCCGATGATAATCAGGTGGGGCTAGGAAAACAGGTGGCAATAAGAACGCAATATAACACGTTCCATCCCAATCTAATGGCAGACGTACATAAGCTGTCTGACCACATATAAAATAAGAATGGCGGGAGGCTTTGAAAGTAGACTTTCCTTTATCACTGAATTCGACCACAGTATTACAATCACTGTGTCCTAGATGTACTGAACCATTCTTTTTGACGCATAATTCGCCTTTCACTGGTAAAACTGTAATAAACGGCAAGTCCGAATTAGTCTCAGACTGCACATTCAGAATCATGAGGTTAAGTGTAAAATTACCCAATCCATACACTTCATTTTCTAGATCGGTCCCTGTCCTTTGGGGAAGACCTTCTTTGTCTGGGAAACATATTTTATTCATAACTGTATTCAGGTTCCCCCATATCCAATTGTCTTGGGAAACCGTGGACGTACTGTCTAGGGAGGACATTAAAGTAAACCATGCACCACACGAACCATTATGTGTGAACGGATAAGGAAAAAGAGGCAAAGCTCCCTTGTATTTCTGATAGGGAGGGAGTCGGCCACATACCCAGCAATTTGTGGCATTGCTGGTCTGGTGAGAATGGTGTAACATACGGATAAAAGTATTGTTACGCATTGCTAATCGATAGGACAGTTCGTGGAGGGGCAGGTCACTGAAAGTGTGCTCTACAGTGTCATTAGAGGACGTATGTATATGAGAATCAAGAGGAAAGAAAACATGTAGCATTAAACTTATGCATATGATCGTAAGACTCAGAAAAAACATAAAAAGTAAAGTGATAACGCATCGGCTGTGCACATTTTTGCAATATTTTTCTCTCTTTTCGAATCGCCTATCTCTCTGACTACTTGGGTCTATCTTATACATGTCAGAAACCTGTCTAACCGCTTCACCCGAGGGGGACTTAAACAATTAAACGCTGTCTGACTTACTAGACCTCAACTTGGCTCGGTACTCCTGTTGTGGAGTTTTCTCTAACAGGGGGAGTTTAGAGTCTGTAGCGGGGCAGTCCTTGAGAACAGTCCTTGGACACGGTCCATTAAATTTCTTCACGTGGCTGGAGTGTAACCACCCCTTCCGGCCTTCAATCTTCACTGCGGTCCTTGTGGTCATCAACACCAATTTTGGTTCTTTCCACCTGGGCTCCAGAGGGCTCGATCGGTCAAAGTTGCGGACCAATACCAGGTCTCCAGGAACGACTTCATGCGGTTTCACCTGGGTATTGTCCAGGAAGGCAGCCGCGACCTGTGAACGACAAGATAGTAGTGCAGACATCAAGGAAGCCAGGTAATCTGTCAGCATAGTACTTTCAACATCAGTTATTTTTCGGGGCATAGGCGTACCCCACATGTTGGGGGGACGTCCAAAGACTATTTCATACGGGGACAGACCAGTTCTAGAATGGGCTACCATTCGCATGTAAAAGAGGGCAACCGGCAAGGCTACCATCCAATCTACTCCTTTTTCTGCACAGACCTTCGCTAACCATGTTTTCAGGGTTTGATTATGTCTCTCAACGAGACCAGCGGCTTCGGGGTGTCGTACACAGTGGAATTTCCACTGGTATCCTAACAGGAGTGATACCTGTTTCATGAGCTCGGACGAGAATGGCTGTCCATTATCAGAGTACACGACACGGGGCAAACCATATCGTGGGAAAAATTCACGGACCAACTGTTTGGCAGTGGTTACAGCAGTGTAATCTGGGACTGGATATGCTTCTGTCCATCGGGAAAGGGCACATACAACTACGAGGACATATTTGAATCCTCTACAACGGTCCATCTGGATATAATCCATCTGGAGGACTTCAAAAGGATGGTCAGGAGGATGAAATCCACCTTGTTCCACGGGAATACCTTTGCCTGGATTGAACTGACAACAGATCATGCAGGTACGCACTTTCTGTTTTGCTGCTGCACGTAAATGCTTGTTGAACCATAGATTCTGTAAACTGTCTAACATGGCTTTCTCTCCTAAGTGTGCTGGACTATGTGCTGTGTTAATGATAACTTGAACCACAGAGTCGGGGAGGAACCATGTGGCTCTTCCCTTCGTCATCCATCCTTGGTCTGTCTGGATCCCTCCTTGTTCAGTCCATTTCTTGATTTTGTCTGGGGTTGCATGTGTCTGTATGTCAAGTACGTCTAGTGTGGGATCCTTAACTGTCATACAATGTGTCAGTGAAGTTACTTCAGTCTTTGTCATGTCAGTCGGAATGTCTGTTTGAGTCTGGGCTGTGAGTTTGGCTGTTCGATCTGCCAGGTCGTTACCCTGGGAAATAGTGTCGGTGACTTTAGTATGTGCTTTGCACGTCATGATGGCTATGGATGTAGGCAAATGTATTGCTTCTAACAGGGCTTGAATGAGGGGTTCGTGTTGTATCTTGGCACCGTGAGAAGTTAAAAAACCTCTTTCTTGCCAGAGAACACTGAAGTCGTGAACGACTCCGAATGCGTACTGTGTATACGAATACTCGTTCTAGCTCACCTCCTGTGGTCCGGACGGGATGAACTTCTCGTAAGGGATTCTGTCTGTCTATGTAAAATGGTTTTCGTACTGGGGGTGGAACAGGAACGAAATGTGGAGTCAGGAAAGTTCTGTATTTATGTCATTGTTCTAGGATGATGTTAATTAGATCGGTACCTAGGCCTCTCCATCTTTTTAGCAGTAATTCTTCCAATACATTATATAGAGGACCTAGATCAGAATGCTGACTTTCATACAGTGTAATGAGATGTTGAATCATGTACATACCAGCTAGTCGCTGATCGTCTGGGGAAAGACTCAAAAACGTTTGCGCTACTGAATCATCTTTATATACACTAGTATTGCCAGCCCATTGGACTGCTGACCGGGCTAGTTCCTGATCATGCATGGTACTAAGTTCACTGTAACCTATTCGTTCTTTCAGTATTTTATCGGTGGCTTGGAATAGATGTTCAAGAGAACATGGTTCTGGTATGGGAGAAATAAAACTTTTCTTGCATTCTAGACGTATGGGTTTATCAAAGGGTCTGTCAAAAGTTCTAGCTCTACCTACGTACGCTATCCTGTCTTGTGGATTTGTTTCTATATCATCGTCGTCTGAGACGTCTTCATCTGTTTTCTCGGTTTCTCTCGTTGCTTTCTCCCTTGCGTGTATGTCTAGAATTTCTTTACGAATCTTTCTGTACATGGATTCTATACAACCTTGCTTACTATGTTTTCCATCAGCTATGTTGTTACTCCATTTAATTAGAAGTGTCATTTCGTCTTTGTCTTTACCTGGCTGGTCTTGTTCCCTAATCAGACAATTTATCAAGAACTGCAAAATCATGCCTTGAGTTTCCACCTTTCTGTGTGCCATAGCTTCATGTATACTTTCTGGTTTCTCCCCTGTTCTAATAAAATGATATATGTTATCTAGATGGTTAGTCATTTCTGGTAAAATAGTCAAATAGTTTGTAACACGTCGTAAACGTAATGAATATAACATCAAATCTTCTTCGCCTGGTACTGGATCATATCTACAATCTGTAATGTACTGTCTTAGGGTTGCGAAGTTAGCTACCTTTGGTGTGCGTTGTAATGCTGCTTCTCTAAGTGTGAGTCGTTTTACTTGAGGCGGGGTGACGGGGTGACCTCCTACGGCTCCCCCTGAAACAGTTGGATCGTCAGCCAGTACTGGCTGCGCTGTCACTTGTGGCTGAGCAGGCGGTAAAATCGGCAAAGCGCAGCTTCAGCAAACTTCGATGATAATGAGGAGAGAATCGACGGCCAGAAGTCGTCAACTGCAATCTTGATCTGCATGGAAGCAGGGCTTCAAGCTTGTAAGTACATGGATCGATCGTTTCCCAACGTCGCCAGTGAAGTGTTCTCTTCTAAAGATAGTTCAGGAACCAGGATAATGTAGATGAATAGGTTTATTGAGGAGACAAGAAATAAACCTCTGACAAGCTTGAGCCAACCGATATATCTGGAACCCTGGAACAACTCTTCACTCCGAGTGTTCCTGGTTCCAGACAAGAGTGGAGAATACCACAGACTGTTTCTTTCAAGACAAAAGGGCTGACTTTAAAAGAAAACAAAAAAGTAAATCAAGATCACAGACATGGTGATCTGCTGACAGCAGGCCCCCATTCCTCTAATGGCCATCCATTGGAGTAAGTCACAATTTGCCACTTAATTCATGAAGCTTAATGGGGTAGGTTGGATTGTGCCTCATTCCAAATCCTTGTTCTGCAAACCGACCTATAATACATAGGTTGGTTAACCAAATAATTTAGCTGCTACAAAAATATATGTTACAAATTATCTATGTCTGGACCTAAGTTTCTGTTATGAATTGATAATAAAAATTGCATATTAAATGTCCTTTGCAGAGGGTTATAGAAATAACATATTTCTTTTATTATCACTCTTCTTTTTGTTATTAGTTCACAGAGAGAGGGAAACTGTTCCTTCCCCACCTTAGATCTTAACGCAATGTAAGAAAGAACATGGGAATGGTATTTTACAATATTCACTATTGGAGGTCTCTCTCCTTGGGGGTACAATTAGTATATTTTCAGCAGCAGAAAACAATTAGGCCTGAAGCAATATTCTAATGTGTGCAGCTTAGTGAGGAGGTGGTCAGCACTGCCACCTGGCCCCAAAATGCGGGGCTGACTTCATTCAGTTGTGTCTTTTTAGCCAACATCTTTTTGGTATTCTGGGATTTTCAGACTCACTTTTCCAAATAATGTATACATTGCTTATGGTTGGCTATAAGTTGGCCTGGATGAAGATGTCAACAATGACAGTTAACAGGTATTTGAGAGCAAGCATGAAATAGATAGGCTATCTTATTCCAATTAGACAATTTCTATCCACGTATTGAACTAATCTCATAGAGGCCTCAGTTTTCCATTTGACTTGTGCTCTCTTGGTGTTTTGTGTGAGTGGTCTTAGGTACATAACCTTTGTATGAGAAAGTCAGAAAGTGTAAGGGCATCCATTTGTAGGCATCGTAAATCTACAGCATTTTAAGTTGAAAATGTTTCCTTCTCTGCTTTGTGTTGTTTCTCCTCCTATGTGTCTAGCATTGTGTTCAAATTATTGGGCTATGTTCATACCCTGCAGCCCCTTGCTTCCTCCCTACCTTAAGCTAAGTACTTCTACCTCAAGGGCTGGTCTCTTGATGTCTCTATTGACCTGCAGGGTCAGTCGTTGTACCTTCTGCAGACCAGCCCCTCCTTCCTCCCCCTGGTAAATGTTGCTCAGCTCACTTATTTTATCTCTCCCATTAATGTGTCCATCAATGAAAGTGTCTGGCTGTGGTGTGCTCCCTGCTTGTGCCTGATAGACGTGAGTCAGAGATTGGTTCCCTTCCACCTCTTTTCTTTTTAGTCTCTGCGGCCCTACCCACTCAACCATGGATGAACGCGGTATACTGCTGTTTTGAGGGTTGATTCTATGTCACACATGGATAGACTTCTTTGTAGTGTGGTAAATAAAATTACCGGACTATTTTTCTATACATTAAATGACAATAAAGGATAGCTCAATAAATGAGAGGCAGAGTCCGTGGTATCTGAGTCATACGGGCTTTAATTATGATTCTCGAGAACCGGGACATCATGAGTGTGGCTCAGGGGTAAGAGGCGGCAGACCTGGAGCTTGAGTTCGTTACGGGACCAGGGTTCAATTCCCCGCCTCGGCGGGTGTTGGGCTCAAAATTCCACGGACTCGTTAATTCTCGCTCCGGTGCCTTCTCGACTCACGGGTTCACACTCTGCGACTCTGGGCAATAGCTTGCTTAATCTCCACAACGACCCCTCACGGTGGGATGACTGGCTTTCACCTTGTGGATACCCTGCCAGGGTTATCTCACAGGGGAATACCAGGACGGGTTCCCTAAGCAAGCGCTGAGATGCCCCAGGGTAAGTCGTGCGCTATATAAGTCTCTTTCATTTAATTTCATTTCATTTCATCACCACTAAGGTTCAGGAAGGGATATTCAACGTTTTATTAACATCACACATTATATATAGTAAAACAGTATAATTAAAATGAATACAGTAGGCGTAACAAGTGGAAAAGAGAAAGATAAGAACACATGGGCGTAAAAAGAAGGCGTGTACATGGGTGTACACGGAGGTGTGTACTGGAAACGTCACAGAAATGTCATAAGTGGGTGGATGCATAGAGAAAATTCTGCAGGATCAGCAGAAACCTTTGGCATGGATGCGCCAGATGCGCGCGCAACTAAGCATGACGTGGTATGGACGTGTAACTGGGGAGAACTGAGGCTTGACTTTTACCACTAGTAGAGGAGACTGATGTCTGGGATGTCAGAACGACCTGTACCTATAGCATATCTGGTATCATATGTTTGGAGGATGTATTGTCTGAAGTAAAAGGTCTCTCGGGCAGAGGCCGTTCAATACTGAATGCTAGTGCGTGCATACGTGTCTTGGTTCGATGCGCGGGGGCCATGGGCCTACCATGGTAACGGGTTCAGTAAATCACTCGCATGGGGACAGGAGAACTGGGCCCCTTGCTCTGCAGCCGGAAATATGTTTACCTATTTCACTAGACTGGAATGTGTTTTCGAGGAGGCTGAGCAGATAACTGATAACTGGGGGCAAAATACTGTCTTGGCAGGCAGGCCAGGCTGAGCCGGGCACCGCTTCGTTAAGCAGGAAGTAAGGCAGAGGTCAGGGATGCATACCTAAACTACAGCTTTCAGAGACAGAAGAGACTTGGAGCCTCAATTAAGGGCCTAGCTCGACTGAGCCAGGAAACATGGAGAAAAACGTGTGCGAGATCAAAAAGTGCACCATGTAAAGACGTTGGCACCATAGGCTTAAAAGCCAAATTAACGTGGTTTTCTTGGAGAACTGAATAGCTGACATGGTAACGTTGGACGCAAATGCATATGCGTCTTTCTAGCATGCACGGGAAGGAAATTATACGACATACATGGGTGCATGGATAGGGTGCGAGTGGGGGACATATTGATTACCTAAAAATTTCTATTACCTCATTCCCTCCTTGGCCCCTACTACACCCTTTAGGATATATCTATTTTCATGAGACTGTCTATCTGTTCGTATAACATCATTTGTTCATCTTTTTTCATTCGGGAACGGGAACGTGAACTTGGACGGGGAATACAAGCTGTGGCGCACAAGCCGCAAATCGCTGGCCCACATTGCAGACAGAGACAACAACTGAATACTATGAGCAGTATTATTCCTAGGAATGACAATACTTTCCATCCCCAGGCGGATATCACACTCCAGAGCCAACCGGACCAAGTCCAGGAGCCATGATTCTGGTGTATCTGATGAGCTATCTCATGGAGCCTTGTGATTGCTTTATACACTGATGGCGCGTTATTAGGAATGAAAATACAACAACTGGATCCGATGACTCTACAAGCCCCGCCCCTATCGGCCAAGATGATGTCAAGGACCAGGCGATTTTGAAGAACAACAAGTCTCATAGCAGACTGCTCTTCGGTCAGGTTACCTAAAGCAGAAGTAGTCTCATTCACTACTGCTTCCAAAGTTCGGGTTAATCTACGTATTAATTTACTATTTTGAATGGGACCTATGAAGAAAAAGAATCCTTTATTGAAATCTGTATATTGCTCCAATGTTGTCTCAGTCTGGTCGACAATCGGGGTCTTGATCTCCCTTCTATGTCTTACATACACAAGATGTGGATTCCGATGATAATCAGGTGGGGCTAGGAAAACAGGTGGCAATAAGAACGCAATATAACACGTTCCATCCCAATCTAATGGCAGACGTACATAAGCTGTCTGACCACATATAAAATAAGAATGGCGGGAGGCTTTGAAAGTAGACTTTCCTTTATCACTGAATTCGACCACAGTATTACAATCACTGTGTCCTAGATGTACTGAACCATTCTTTTTGACGCATAATTCGCCTTTCACTGGTAAAACTGTAATAAACGGCAAGTCCGAATTAGTCTCAGACTGCACATTCAGAATCATGAGGTTAAGTGTAAAATTACCCAATCCATACACTTCATTTTCTAGATCGGTCCCTGTCCTTTGGGGAAGACCTTCTTTGTCTGGGAAACATATTTTATTCATAACTGTATTCAGGTTCCCCCATATCCAATTGTCTTGGGAAACCGTGGACGTACTGTCTAGGGAGGACATTAAAGTAAACCATGCACCACACGAACCATTATGTGTGAACGGATAAGGAAAAAGAGGCAAAGCTCCCTTGTATTTCTGATAGGGAGGGAGTCGGCCACATACCCAGCAATTTGTGGCATTGCTGGTCTGGTGAGAATGGTGTAACATACGGATAAAAGTATTGTTACGCATTGCTAATCGATAGGACAGTTCGTGGAGGGGCAGGTCACTGAAAGTGTGCTCTACAGTGTCATTAGAGGACGTATGTATATGAGAATCAAGAGGAAAGAAAACATGTAGCATTAAACTTATGCATATGATCGTAAGACTCAGAAAAAACATAAAAAGTAAAGTGATAACGCATCGGCTGTGCACATTTTTGCAATATTTTTCTCTCTTTTCGAATCGCCTATCTCTCTGACTACTTGGGTCTATCTTATACATGTCAGAAACCTGTCTAACCGCTTCACCCGAGGGGGACTTAAACAATTAAACGCTGTCTGACTTACTAGACCTCAACTTGGCTCGGTACTCCTGTTGTGGAGTTTTCTCTAACAGGGGGAGTTTAGAGTCTGTAGCGGGGCAGTCCTTGAGAACAGTCCTTGGACACGGTCCATTAAATTTCTTCACGTGGCTGGAGTGTAACCACCCCTTCCGGCCTTCAATCTTCACTGCGGTCCTTGTGGTCATCAACACCAATTTTGGTTCTTTCCACCTGGGCTCCAGAGGGCTCGATCGGTCAAAGTTGCGGACCAATACCAGGTCTCCAGGAACGACTTCATGCGGTTTCACCTGGGTATTGTCCAGGAAGGCAGCCGCGACCTGTGAACGACAAGATAGTAGTGCAGACATCAAGGAAGCCAGGTAATCTGTCAGCATAGTACTTTCAACATCAGTTATTTTTCGGGGCATAGGCGTACCCCACATGTTGGGGGGACGTCCAAAGACTATTTCATACGGGGACAGACCAGTTCTAGAATGGGCTACCATTCGCATGTAAAAGAGGGCAACCGGCAAGGCTACCATCCAATCTACTCCTTTTTCTGCACAGACCTTCGCTAACCATGTTTTCAGGGTTTGATTATGTCTCTCAACGAGACCAGCGGCTTCGGGGTGTCGTACACAGTGGAATTTCCACTGGTATCCTAACAGGAGTGATACCTGTTTCATGAGCTCGGACGAGAATGGCTGTCCATTATCAGAGTACACGACACGGGGCAAACCATATCGTGGGAAAAATTCACGGACCAACTGTTTGGCAGTGGTTACAGCAGTGTAATCTGGGACTGGATATGCTTCTGTCCATCGGGAAAGGGCACATACAACTACGAGGACATATTTGAATCCTCTACAACGGTCCATCTGGATATAATCCATCTGGAGGACTTCAAAAGGATGGTCAGGAGGATGAAATCCACCTTGTTCCACGGGAATACCTTTGCCTGGATTGAACTGACAACAGATCATGCAGGTACGCACTTTCTGTTTTGCTGCTGCACGTAAATGCTTGTTGAACCATAGATTCTGTAAACTGTCTAACATGGCTTTCTCTCCTAAGTGTGCTGGACTATGTGCTGTGTTAATGATAACTTGAACCACAGAGTCGGGGAGGAACCATGTGGCTCTTCCCTTCGTCATCCATCCTTGGTCTGTCTGGATCCCTCCTTGTTCAGTCCATTTCTTGATTTTGTCTGGGGTTGCATGTGTCTGTATGTCAAGTACGTCTAGTGTGGGATCCTTAACTGTCATACAATGTGTCAGTGAAGTTACTTCAGTCTTTGTCATGTCAGTCGGAATGTCTGTTTGAGTCTGGGCTGTGAGTTTGGCTGTTCGATCTGCCAGGTCGTTACCCTGGGAAATAGTGTCGGTGACTTTAGTATGTGCTTTGCACGTCATGATGGCTATGGATGTAGGCAAATGTATTGCTTCTAACAGGGCTTGAATGAGGGGTTCGTGTTGTATCTTGGCACCGTGAGAAGTTAAAAAACCTCTTTCTTGCCAGAGAACACTGAAGTCGTGAACGACTCCGAATGCGTACTGTGAATCTGTATATATGTTTACTTTCTTGTTCTTGGCTCGTATACAGGCTTGGGTCAGAGTGATGAGCTCTGCTGCTTGAGCAGACAGTGTGTCAATACAGTGTGTTTCTATGACTTCAGTTTCAGTGGTCACTGCATATGCGGCCACTAACTCTCCTGTACTTGTTCTCATACATGAACCATCCACGTAAAGTGTCAGGTCTGGGTCGGGCAATGCAATGTCTGTCAAGTCTTGTCTGGGCTTTGTCACGGTATTAATGACTTCCACGCAGTCATGTGGTGTTGGATCTGCTGTAATTGAGGGTAACAATGTGGCAGGGTTGAGTATGTTGCAACGTCTGATTTCTATGTGTGGTTGGAACAGTGTCAATTCATAACCTGTCAGTCGTGCTATGGTCAAGTGTTGAGTCTGTGTTCGGTTTAGGAGAACTTCCACGGAGTGTGGAACTTGTACTGTCAGGGGATGTCCTAATACTATGGAATCGCTTTGTCTGATAGCTAAAGCTGTTGCTTCAACTGATTTGAGGCACGCAGGCAGAGCCTGGGCCACTGGATCCAATGTACTAGAAAAATAAGCACAAGGCTTATGGTGTCCTGCTTGATCTTGTGTGAGAACAGATAATGCTGTGCCATCGCATTCTGTGACAAAAAGTGTAAAAGGTTTGCTGTAACATGGTGTTGCTAAAACTGGTGCTTGACATAGGGCTTTCTTCAATTTGTCAAAAGCTAGTGTATGTTCCTGAGTCCAAGGGAGGACAGTCGAAGTCGCTGCCTCCTGTGTTGTCAACTGTATGAGTGGCTTGGCTAGATATGCATACTGAGGAATCCATTGTCTGCAGTACGAAGTGAGGCCAATGAAGGCCCGTACTTCCTTTTGTGTCTTGGGTTGTGGCAGATGTGCAATTAACTGAATGCGATCAGGTGTCAACTGTCTACCCCTCTTGGACAGCAAGTGTCCTAGGTATACCACTTGCTGGGCACAGAATTGCAGCTTCGAAGGGGACACTTTATGCCCCTTTTCGGCCAGAAAATACAAGACTGTCAGTGATGCGCATTCGCAGTCACGTTCGGTCCGTGCTGTAATTAACAAGTCATCAACGTATTGGAGTAGGGCAGTGTCAGTAGGCATGTGAATAAAATCTAGCTGTCGTTTCAGTGCTTGGCTGTAAATACTAGGACTTTCTGTGAACCCTTGAGGTGCACGTGCAAATTTGAAGCTTCTGCCATTTAAACAGAATCCGAAAAGGTACTGGCTTTCAGGATGAATGGGAACACTAAAGAAAGCGTTCTTGAGATCGATCACAGTAAAGAACGCAGCTTCGGAATCAATGGCAGTCAATAGGCAAGAAATATCTGGGACCACTGGGTACTGTGGTATTATGCATTTATTCAGTTCTCGAAGGTCGATCACCAGTCTGTAGACCGGTGGTGCATTCGGGTCAGTTCGTTTAAGAATCGGAATGATCGGAGAATTACATACATTGGAGTCAGTCTCTACAACTACTCCTTGAGCAATGAGCTCGTCAATAATTTTCAGTAAGGCTGCTACAGCCTCAGGTGGCAACTTGTATTGTCGGATTCGGGGCAGAACAACACCTTGTTTGAGAGTGACACGATACGGTGTAATGTGCATACAACCTACATCAGTTGGACCTTGTGCCCATAAATGCTGTGGTACATTCTGCAATCTTGGATCAAAATCTCTCAACACATAATGTCCTTTAAAATCACGTAAGAACAATCTCTCTCCTTCCGGAGAACAACATATCACTGCTCCTAATGCTTTCAATGTTTTTATACCAAGCAAGTTTTCAGGACATGATTTCGTAAGTAACAAATCTGTAGTACGAGACAATGGACCAATTTCTAGAGGAACTGGTTTTGACACTTCGTTAACAATAGGCTTTCCTGAAAATCCAAGGGAAACATTCTGTGAGCCTGAGAGGGGTGCCCCTGGAACCTCGTCATGACTGATGGTAGTTCTGCTCGCCCCTGTGTCAATCAAAAATTTTCTGTCTTTCCCTAATACCTGACTATGTACATAGGGACCCTCTTGGTGTACAGGAACCTCAATAAGGGGCAAGCCAACCTCCCTCTCTAGGCTGTTTCATGAGTACTGTTGATAATCGGGATAATCTGACTGTGCATACTGGTACATTTGTTGCGTGACATGTTGCGTGGCAGCAATGGGTTGGGGCTGGGGTACAGCTACTGACTGTTGTGCATTCTGTGGAGGTTGCGTGTTCTGTGGAATATTCTGTGGAACATGTTCTGGTCTAGGTGGACGCGGTCTTTCTTTCGTCTTGCCTGTAGCGATATTGTATTTTAGAACGGTACATTTGTTTATATAGTGACCTGGCTGTTTACAATAGTTGCAAATCCCTTTAACAGGAGCTGCAGGATGACTAGTCTGTGTCGTACCCCTCTTCTGACCATCTGCTGGAACGGACTGAGCAACTAGTACTTTCATTTTCGTGTCTTTCATACGTCTCTGTTCATGTTCGTGTTCTTCTCTGATTCGGTTCTGGTGGTACTGTAACATTTGTAACATTTGGGAAGGGGTATTTGCTTGCCATGTACTCTCGACTTTTAGTACTCTGTTTTTAACCTGTGGTAAGGAATTCTCGACTAATTTGGTCACAAAAAGATGTGGATATGATTCACTACTTGTTTTCAGGCCGCTATTAATAATGAAACATTTCTCAAATCTGGAGTAAAAATCACTAGTGTCTTCGTCTTGTTTCTGTTTGCAGGCTGAGATTGCATCCCAGTCTTCCTTTTTAACTGTCAATAACCTAGGCAAGACTTGTACTAACAATCCTGGTAATGCTTTAGCTTTGTCCCCAAGACCTATACCTGGGACTCGCGCATTTTCTTCCGTTTCTAATTCAGTCCAAATAATCTTTGTATCTCCCACCTCCCATTCTTTTTCTTTAAGTTTCTCGTAAATGCCGGCAGGCAACAATACCTTTAACATTTTAAGAATATCGGGATACGTATAATCCCCCATGAGTAGCATGTCTTTTAATTCACGGTGGAATCCTGCTGGATCTTTATCATGACAGGGCACTAATTTCTTCATTTCCAAAAATTCCATTTTAGTCAAGGGGGTGTATACGAATACTCGTTCTAGCTCACCTCCTGTGGTCCGGACGGGATGAACTTCTCGTAAGGGATTCTGTCTGTCTATGTAAAATGGTTTTCGTACTGGGGGTGGAACAGGAACGAAATGTGGAGTCAGGAAAGTTCTGTATTTATGTCATTGTTCTAGGATGATGTTAATTAGATCGGTACCTAGGCCTCTCCATCTTTTTAGCAGTAATTCTTCCAATACATTATATAGGGGACCTAGATCAGAATGCTGACTTTCATACAGTGTAATGAGATGTTGAATCATGTACATACCAGCTAGTCGCTGATCGTCTGGGGAAAGACTCAAAAACGTTTGCGCTACTGAATCATCTTTATATACACTAGTATTGCCAGCCCATTGGACTGCTGACCGGGCTAGTTCCTGATCATGCATGGTACTAAGTTCACTGTAACCTATTCGTTCTTTCAGTATTTTATCGGTGGCTTGGAATAGATGTTCAAGAGAACATGGTTCTGGTATGGGAGAAATAAAACTTTTCTTGCATTCTAGACGTATGGGTTTATCAAAGGGTCTGTCAAAAGTTCTAGCTCTACCTACGTACGCTATCCTGTCTTGTGGATTTGTTTCTATATCATCGTCGTCTGAGACGTCTTCATCTGTTTTCTCGGTTTCTCTCGTTGCTTTCTCCCTTGCGTGTATGTCTAGAATTTCTTTACGAATCTTTCTGTACATGGATTCTATACAACCTTGCTTACTATGTTTTCCATCAGCTATGTTGTTACTCCATTTAATTAGAAGTGTCATTTCGTCTTTGTCTTTACCTGGCTGGTCTTGTTCCCTAATCAGACAATTTATCAAGAACTGCAAAATCATGCCTTGAGTTTCCACCTTTCTGTGTGCCATAGCTTCATGTATACTTTCTGGTTTCTCCCCTGTTCTAATAAAATGATATATGTTATCTAGATGGTTAGTCATTTCTGGTAAAATAGTCAAATAGTTTGTAACACGTCGTAAACGTAATGAATATAACATCAAATCTTCTTCGCCTGGTACTGGATCATATCTACAATCTGTAATGTACTGTCTTAGGGTTGCGAAGTTAGCTACCTTTGGTGTGCGTTGTAATGCTGCTTCTCTAAGTGTGAGTCGTTTTACTTGAGGCGGGGTGACGGGGTGACCTCCTACGGCTCCCCCTGAAACAGTTGGATCGTCAGCCAGTACTGGCTGCGCTGTCACTTGTGGCTGAGCAGGCGGTAAAATAGGTGCTGGTAATACAGGTAGGCCCTGAGTTGCAGGTGCCTTAAAAGGATTGGTAGGACCAGTGGCAGGAACAGTGGCAGATGAGACAGTGGGAGGAGGGGTCGAGTCTTGAGCAGGCTGAATAGGCTGATGTATATTGTTAGCAGGTGGTACGCGTGCATTAGTATATTCTGTAGCAACATCATCTAAATAGGACGAAAGGAAAATGTCCGCGGCGGTCTGTTTATGACGTAATTTAGTCGGGACCAATGGTGGCGGCAGATTACGGGGTACTTCCGGGGTCGCTCTGGGCAGGCCCTCAGCGAGAACCGGATACATGCCTGTAATAAGGGCATTTCTTTGTCGGTCTAATTGTTCTGCTCTGACTCGTTCACCTTCTTCTAGTAACTCTCTTTCATTAGCTTTTTCAGATTCCTCTCTACATTTCTCTGCTTTCCTGATTTCTTTTTCTGTTCTTCTATGCGCCTCTTTACGCCACAATTCTATGGCATCCTTCTGGGATTGTCTGGCTTTCCTTTTCCATAATGCTTCTTCTACTCTCATGATGCAATCAGCATCCCATGTCCCTGAGACAGGCCATCTATATTTCTCTTCCAGATCTCTAGTATAATCCACCCACAAATCTAAGTACAGTATGGCATCTAAGCCGTGCTTATGGTACATAAAATGTCCAGGAGTGTCCCTAGGCGGGACGGGAACTGCTTCTTCGAGTATCCCTTTCCTAGTTCCTATCTGACGTAATTTCGAAAACAGCGGCATTTTTTTAACTGACTTGAACGTGAACACAGTAAACACAGTAAACACAGTAATGAATAGCAAACAATCATTCATACCACGACATTAAACACATTGAAACATTTCAGACTGATATTTACCTGATACATAGAAAAACATGAATACTGAAATCTCGAGATACAATACTAGAATACTGAATCACTAGATGCACTGCTAAAACAGTACAGACAATACCGGTCCCATAAAGAGACACGTCATACCGTATTCACTAAGTGAACACGTCTGGACCGGGTCTGTGTACCCAGACCCGTCTTGACCGGGCACAAATTAATGAACCCGTCTAGAAGCGTTCCCAACAACGGTACTCACCGGGAAGCAAAACTGAAGGCCTCGGAAACTGGACTGGACTGCTACGATGTCTATGCTTGCGCTTCGGAACAGGTGGGCCTCTGGATACCTCGGACCTTGCTCTCTCGGCTTGGGCTCTGGTCGGGACTCTCCGCATTCCTCACCGCCTCGTCTGGATGCCGGACCGCAGTCTCCGTCTCCTCCGTGGGCCTGAGGGAGATAGCAGGAAAACCCGCAGGTGTGCACGGATTCCGTCACAGCTGTAGAAGGGTCAGGGGCCTGCGTACATCACCGGCGTGTGATGAAGGGGAGGGGTCCCTGTTCGGGCGCCAGATTATGTGGTAAATAAAATTACCGGACTATTTTTCTATACATTAAATGACAATAAAGGATAGCTCAATAAATGAGAGGCAGAGTCCGTGGTATCAGAGTCATACGGGCTTTAATTATGATTCTCGAGAACCGGGACATCATGTTCCATCACCAGTAAGGTTCAGGAAGGGATATTCAACGTTTTATTAACATCACACATTATATATAGTAAAACAGTATAATTGAAATGAATACAGTAGGCGTAACAAGTGGAAAAGAGAAAGATAAGAACACATGGGCGTAAAAAGAAGGCGTGTACATGGGTGTACACGGAGGTGTGTACTGGAAACGTCACAGAAATGTCATAAGTGGGTGGATGCATAGAGAAAATTCTGCAGGATCAGCAGAAACCTTTGGCATGGATGCGCCAGATGCGCGCGCAACTAAGCATGACGTGGTATGGACGTGTAACTGGGGAGAACTGAGGCTTGACTTTTACCACTAGTAGAGGAGACTGATGTCTGGGATGTCAGAACGACCTGTACCTATAGCATATCTGGTATCATATGTTTGGAGGATGTATTGTCTGAAGTAAAAGGTCTCTCGGGCAGAGGCCGTTCAATACTGAATGCTAGTGCGTGCATACGTGTCTTGGTTCGATGCGCGGGGGCCATGGGCCTACCATGGTAACGGGTTCAGTAAATCACTCGCATGGGGACAGGAGAACTGGGCCCCTTGCTCTGCAGCCGGAAATATGTTTACCTATTTCACTAGACTGGAATGTGTTTTCGAGGAGGCTGAGCAGATAACTGATAACTGGGGGCAAAATACTGTCTTGGCAGGCAGGCCAGGCTGAGCCGGGCACCGCTTCGTTAAGCAGGAAGTAAGGCAGAGGTCAGGGATGCATACCTAAACTACAGCTTTCAGAGACAGAAGAGACTTGGAGCCTCAATTAAGGGCCTAGCTCGACTGAGCCAGGAAACATGGAGAAAAACGTGTGCGAGATCAAAAAGTGCACCATGTAAAGACGTTGGCACCATAGGCTTAAAAGCCAAATTAACGTGGTTTTCTTGGAGAACTGAATAGCTGACATGGTAACGTTGGACGCAAATGCATATGCGTCTTTCTAGCATGCACGGGAAGGAAATTACACGACATACATGGAACATGGGTGCATGGATAGGGTGCGAGTGGGGGACATATTGATTACCTAAAAATTTCTATTACCTCAGTAGTTTGATAATCCCTCCAATGGATTACTCCTCTGTTTTTCCTGAGCGAGCATTATACATCACTTGTTTCAACAGCAGCTACAATTAGTTGCTCTTCTGTTTCTCCCTAATGCTTCTAGACAGACTTCATATAATACGTTGAGACTTCCATTCACTGTATAAAGGCCTGTGCCTAATTTCTTTATAACTGTTAAGATGGGACACATCTAGTCATCTATAATAAAGAAACAACATAGTTGCTCCACTATAATAAGATACTACAGTTGAGTTTAGACATCAGATCGCCTGCTGCCAGTAGCCAGGCTGAATGGCAGTTTACCAGTGAAAATGGAAGCTGGGTAATCCTTTTGATTAATTTTTTTAAAAAGAAAAGGTGAACATCAATTAAGAGATATTCATGTCAAGGATTTTGTTTACCCCACACTGTAGGTTATTGCAAGAAAATTAGACTCCCTACAAGTTTGTACATCTAGGGCCCGATGTAGGTAGGCATTTACCGGTCGGTAATGGCCAAATTCGGCCGTTACCGACCGGTAAATGCCTTTTCCTATGTAGGAGGCGTTTATTTACAGATTCGGTATTTTTACCGATTCTGTATTTACCGAATCCGTAAAATTACCGATTCAGTAAATACAGACTCGGTAAAAATACCGAATCTGTAAATTCTAATGTAGGTAGCACTGTTGACAGTGCTAGAGGCCTCTAAGAATTCATTATTTACCACCCAATACAATTGGGTGGTAAATAAGGAATTCCTGTGTACATGCACATCTGTGCATGTACACCTGTGCCATGTGGCACACATACATGCCCTAAGGCAGAGGTCTTCAAACTTTTGTAAGTTGAGCCCCCCCAGCTGAATTTTTTGAAATGTCGGGCCCCCCCACCATAATCTACCGCAGCCCGCATATCCCGGGCCATATCCGGCAAATAATGTTCAACACAATATGAGTTTAGTGAACTGTAGGTTTGTGAGTGGGTGTGATTAAATGACAGATTTATTACACAGCTCAAAACACAATTTACCAAGATAAAATGTGTGCAAATTGTTTTTACTAGAATGCTTTGTTTTGCACATGACAGATTGATAATAACACCAACAGAGACGGTCAATCTGTGGATGGATGTTTGCTACTCAGGTTGTGCTCCACTTCCAGTGTAGAATGGCACTTAGTCTCTGCCCAACATGCCCCCCTTTCCCCCACGGACCTTGAAAAAGCCCTCTTGTCTTCATGGGAAACCAGGAAGAAAAGGCAGCAAAAGTGTAATGCAGGAGCTTTATGTCTAAACATTTCATGGCATTTTCTGCAATCTCAGTAACCAAACCAAACAACTCAAGAGCTGAGAGGAAGCACTGCTTCAAAACAGCCTCATATTTACTCAATTCAGCACTCAATGTTTCTGCTGTAGGAGCAGAAGCGCATCTACATACCAATATTTAAATTGCCTAGGCTACATTGTCTATATAGGCACAAAACATTGTAGTAATGTACATGAAAAAACAATAAACCCGTCTGTGCTTCCTGACCATTCTACTAAAAAGAGTCCTGCAGCATTTTAAAGACCAGCCATGAACCACACTTGCAAATACAATCCAGCAGTGTTTTAATGAACCGCCCGTAAACCGGAGAAAATGAAGAACCATATGACATGTTTATTAATAGGTAAACAGAGGGCAGGAAGTGGGTTAATACCCAAACATACCTGGCCAAGCACTTTCACTGGAGGATACCTGAAAGTTGCATCCTCCCAGGACAGCTGTTTCAAAGCCCTCCCTACTTAGAGGCTCTACCGAACAAGGATTTGGAAGGGCTGCAGGTTGGGAGTTTATTAACTTATCCACCAGTGTGCCTAGTTCCTGCGCTGCCTAGGAGCCTTTCCCATTCACTCACTCACTCACTCACTCACTCACTCACTCACTCATCCATCCATCAATCCATTCATGTGACCGGTTCCTGCGCTCCCTAGGAGCCTATTTCTCATTCACTCACTCATCCATCCATGTGCCAGATTCCTGTGCTCCCTACAAGCCAGATTCCCACAGCTGGTTCCAAGCCCTCGCTGCCCAGAGGCTCCACCGCACCAAGGCTTGGAAGGGCAACAGGTTGTGAGTTCATTCACTCATCCTCCAGTGCGCCTGGTTCCTGCACTCCCTAGGAGCCTGTTTCCCATTCACTCATCCAGCCATGTGCCTGGTTCCAGCGCTCCCTGGTAGCCAGCTTCCCACAGTTGCTTCCAAGCCCTCGCTGCCCGGAGGCTCCACCGCACCAGGGCTTGGAAGGGCTGCAGGTTTAGAGTTCATTCACTCATCCACCAGTGCGCCTAGTTCTTGCGCTCCCCAGGAGCCGTTTTCCCACTCACTCATCCACCCATCAGTGCGCCTGGTTCCTGCGCTCTCTAGGAGCCTGTTTCCCATTCACTCATCCATCCATGTGCCTGGTTTCTTCCCTCCCTGGGAGCCAGCTTCCCAAGTTACTTCCAAGCCCTCCCTGCCTGGGTTTGGAAGGGCTGCAGGTTGTGAGTTCATGTCTGCAACAAGTCCCTGCTCGACCTGGGAAAGCAGTTTCGATCAGGCCGCCCCCCATGGACGAAAGGGTGGGGAGGGGCGACGGGCAGACATGTGTTCCAGCCTTTCCCTTCTCAAGGGACATGGCCACAGGTAAACAAGCTTCACGGAATTATGCCATCATGTGGCAGTAATAGAAAGACAAGCACTGGCAAAAGCAGCCTTTTTGTACACTGAACGGTTTAAGTGCCAGCAACATCCCAGGACGATGCAGCAGTACAAGTCACTCCCACAACAGCTGCAGACGTGCAAGACACACACACACACACCAAGACGCACACACACATACACACTAAACAGCAAAAACACACAGACACTAAACAGCAAAAAAACACACACACACTAAACAGCAAAAACACACACACACACACACACACACACAAAACAGCAAAAACCTGGGCTGCAGAACTGTAAGAGACACACTTGAGGGATCAAGCACACCTAACAGGCATCAGCAACACAAGGTGTAATGACACCCAAACACAAATGAACTCCATGCAGCCACAGTGCAGGTTTACAAAGCATACAGACAGCTACAGCCAAACGCCGAAGGGAGAAGGTGGGAGGGGGCAGAGTGGACCACTGGCAGAGATGGTTAATTCTTACAGCTGAAATGCTCCATCTGCACTGGGAGGCACGGAGTCTCCTCTGCTAAAACCGAAAGCGAACGATTCGGTTCGATTCGGTTTTAGCAGAAGAGACTCAGTGCCTCCCAGTGCAGCTGGAGCATTTCAGCTGTAAGAATTAACAGTGTGAAATTCCAGAAGCATGGGCACGTCGATTTCCCCTCCCTCCAACCCTCCGTTATGGGGGCACAGACAAACATCAGCAACACCCTCTCCCTCCCACCCACGGTCTTTGAAAAAGCCCTCTTACCCATTTCGATTTCAGAAGCAGCCCTTCACAGCTAGAGGACAGTTAAAGATAGGAACACATTCACAGGAAGAAAAGGCAGCCAAAATATAAGGCAGGAGCTTTATGCCCGCAAATTTCGCGGCACTTCCTGCAATATCGGCTGCTGTCCACCTGAGTGGTGGAACGTCAATGGTGACGTTCCAACATGCTGATTGGCTGCTGCTCCGGCTTTATCCAATCAAAACTCCCCATTAGAAATGGGTGAAAATTTGGAGGTAGGACAGAGGGAAAAGAAAACAACAAAGGTAAGCTGTTACGGTGGAGTGCGCGCCCCCCCTGGGATGGCACCGCGCCCCCCCTGGGGGGCGCGCCCCACAGTTTGAATAACTCTGCCCTAAGGGCATGTATGTGTGTCACATTGCACATAAGCCAAAAACAGGGGTGCTACAGGGTGTCAAAGGGACACCCTGTTCCCCCTGGCAGGATTCGGTATTTACCGATTTGGTAATTACCGAATCGGTATTTGCCATTGATTCCTATGGGCTTCAAGGCCCATAGGAATCAATGCCAAATACCGATTCGGTAATTACCGAATCGGTAAATACCGAATCTTACCGATTCGGTAATCAATTAGGTAAAAATACCTACATCCCCATTGCCAGTTCTTAAATACCGAATCGGTATGATTCGGTATTTAAGAAGTGGTAATCTGGGATTACCTACATCGGGCCCTATGTTATGTTATATGTTTTTATAAAGCTCATGGCTGCCCCAGCAACAGGGCGTCACAGTGCTGAGAATGACAGGAGCATGCAGAGAAAGATTTCACCTAGAGGTTATAGAATCTGATCTCCAGCCTTCTTAACCTGACTTGCATTAAACCAATGCTTTTATATTTTACAGAAAATTTGTATGTGCATTTGGTGTGCTTTATTTCGCACTACAGATTCTGCTTTCACACTTCTTATCTGTAATGAACATGAAAGAGCAAGACACCAAGGGTGAGGTAACCAATCAGTTTGTGCTGCTTTTGTGTCACAAAAGTGACGCAAACCTGTGAAAATTGTTTTTTACTATTTACTTTCCAGTGCATAACTTGAGTTCTCTCAAAGAAACACAAAGAAGCCCTTAGCTTTGCATTAATCTGCAAAGGGGTAAGTTGCATGGGTTGCAGGTGTTAAAAAGGAGAAATACCTTTATTTCTCCTTACTATTCCCACTTCGTATCTGTGCTTCACTGCACAGGGGGCATTGGAGGGGTTGTATATGTGCGCTCTCATGCAACCACCCTTTTTTTCATGCAAAACCACCATATCTACTAACAATAGTAAATAGGGTTTTGTGCCATAGGTAATGACTTTTTGAACAGGCGTTAATAAGGAGAAATTATTTTATTTCTCCTAACGTTTCCCACTTTGCACTTGCGCTGCACTGCATAGCAAACATCCGAGGTGGCACATGTTTTAAAGTTAGCCTAAGCATAGTATTTTGTACTCGAAAGTTGTCCTTCCAGTACAAAACATATGCATGCAAGACTCATGCAGACAACCCATGCACAATGGTGCAGATGTGTGTGCATGACACTAAGTTGCCTGATTGTATGTTGACACTAGGGAGAGGTGAAAGAGTCCCAAATCTCTGTAGATATGGCTCTTTTCTCCCCTGTCTTGTCACGCGACGCAGAGCTGCAACTTTGGTTGCTTTGCCCCATTTGGTAAAATTTTTGATTATCTGGGCCCAATGTTTTAAAACGTTTGAAGGAAGGGGGGTGTATACTTGGCCTATGTGGCTGGGAACTTATTGGTGACTTGCAATATCCTTATAATCTACAGCAGAGGAAACTTTATCCCATTTATAATACTACTTGGTGATTTAACAACGTCTCCAAAATGTGTATGGTCTCCGGTTGGTAGTTAGTGAACGTCGCACGCCATAATGGACAATTATGATGCACATCAACAGTGAATTCCGTCTATAGTGCATGCAAATGTGGCTGAGTCTTTCTCACACTCTCTGCAACACTTATGTGAAACTACACTCCATGTGACATGTCCCCACTATGTTATCAATTTTAATGTATTTTTCATATTCTTTAATTTTTGCAGTTTTATATCTCACAAACTTAACCCAATGGTATTGGAGTGCTTAACACAAGTACCAGTTTCATTTAACAATGTCCTATGTCGTCACGATGGAGAGCCACTCAAACTAAAATCTGCTTGAGAATCGAAGTAAACGGCGGTTTTTAGAAGTATCTGAAAGACGCTTAAAAAGATCAAGAGACAAAAATTAATCAAGGGAGAAAAAACTACATAATCGGGGAAAACATGAACGAAGCGTAACGGCCATGTGCCGGCCGGAGATCCTAGATGTAATACCTCTCAATTGGCGTCCTCCTATTTTTTAACACTTTTAGATCCCATTGTAACGAGTGAAAAGCCATTTCCATCATTTCTGAAGCGACTTGATGAATTTCAGGGTACACCGTGCCCAAGCGCCCTGATGATAATCCAGTGATTCCACGAAGGGATTTGAAACGCGTTTTATGAAAATGTTTTTGCTGGTGTAATTTGCGGAATTATTTTGTGTATTTTACATATTGCTTATGTATAATTGTTATATTATGTTACTAGTCTAATAACCGGACCATCACAGTTTTCTGGTGGATGTGAGTTGTGTTGTATCTCAGACTTGAAATTAATCTTTACTTTTAGTAAATGCTATGTAAAAAATGTAAATCATATACACTGAACATATGAACCTAACGGTCTTTGTTTCTTCTCCGCACAAAATAAATAGCGGTGAGACATACAAACCAGGTACTTTCTTTAGTTACATATGATTGCAAATTCGCCTATACCTGGTTTGCTAAGGACGAAACCCACATTGTACTTTACATTTTTTTTAGGCACAGAGAGATTAGGTGATTTTCCCGGAATGACAGGATAATGAGCCGTTGCTAAAACTTACCTCAGAAGCACATCCTCTCCTATCATGCCTCACATTCACTATTCAAGCTAGCCTGGCTGATGCGGGGTGTAGCCCTGAAATCCATCCCAGGATACTTGTTTCCAGTCCATGGTGGACCTGTCTTGATAGTTCCTTTTGCATTTGTCGCCCTTAGTGGGACGGCTATGTCTAGACGTGGGACCCGGCTCACTGCCCCACAGGATTAAAGCTTGCCTGGGTGATGAAGGGAGATGCCCGAAACGGGCCCCAGGATACTTATTTTCGGTCCAGGGAGGACCTGGCTTGACTGTTAGGGCTGGACTGTTCCCATAAGGAACAGGGTCAAAACTGGTTTGCATATTGCTGGCTGCAAACTGAACTGGCATGATGAGCAAAAGAATAATGGATTAAACCCAGATCTTTGTGACTGGGGGTGAATGTTTGTATTGTCCATCATTTCTTCCTTTTGCATTTGTTGCCATAAGTGGGAAGGGTATGCTCATATGTTGGTCGCGTGCTCACTGCACCACTGGATTCAATCTAGCCTGGCTAACGAGGGGTGATGCCCCAAAACCGTTCCCAGGATGCTTGTTTCTGGTCCATGGAGGCCCTGGCTTGGCAGTTCAAGCTGGACTATTGCTATAACGATCAGGAATGATTTGCTGGGTCCAAACTGGACTGGCGTGGTGAGCAAAAGACTGATGGATTAAACCCATATCTTTGTGACCTGGGTGAAGGTTTTCATTGTTCAGCCTTCCATCCATCATTTGTTCCGGTCACACTCTTCACCTAACATGTTAATAATGGTCAAACCACACAACCACCCTTTCAAATAAGCACCAAACAGTTGATACAAACTGTGTGCTTCAATATCCTTATTTCTGGTATGAAGCTGTATATAAATAATTAAACCAGACCACCTAGTACATAAAAAACAGTACAAATCAATGCAATTGTTTCCTGAAGTCCAATCTGCATTTTATGAACTCTAGCATTGTGTCCCAAATCCTGATTGTTTTTTTTCTTTCATTTATCTTGTTTTGGGCCATTTACTTTTAATGCAGCACTGCATTGCGTTTTTAATCCTAATCTGCAGTGCATGCATTCCTGAAAGTGATTCCCAGGCACACCTGCATTTTAATTTCCAGTTACAATACCAGTATTGACTCCTTACTCTAGTCCAGATTGAAAGTATTATACTGGTGAATTGTACAGTTCCCAGCCATTTATTTAAACACAAATCATCACAGTCTGAAATCGGAGTGTTTTAATGGATGAGGAAAATGGATTCATTCATTGTCTGTAGTTCATTTATTGGCTGGATGCAAGATGGCAGCACAGGCCATATATATATGAAATCCAATGTTCAGAAATATCCACAGAAAGAAGAATCGCACACCAGGATCACTTTTCAAAGATCAAAGTGTATTTAGCGGCAACGCGTTTCGACCGAGACGGTCTTCTTCACAAGCCAAAATACCGCCATTTACATCCACCATTTGTAGTGCATAATAACTAACATAAAAAACGGACAGACAGAGTTGCTTACAAGCATAGATAGCACAGAACGACTATGTTTACATCACAGGTGGATTTTTTAATACATTGTAACATCCACAATAGTGTTTAGTGGATAAACAACTTGTCTGTTTTTCAATGTAGTCTCAATATAAAAAAATTAACAATATAGCAAAAACATATAAAGAATATATATAAAAAGCAATAAATCAAACGTTCACTGCCAGTCTTTGTTAGCGGCGTCACTCCCTCTCTCAAGGGTCCCTCTCTGCGCATGCAAGAGACAGTGTGCCCTAGGGTTTAGAACTCCTCAAATCTCTTGGTTTCCAACATAAATATATAAAATAAAATGCCTTTAGCCAAGTGCCTATACACTACAACATATCCGGACCACCTCATGTGATCAATATTCAGATATGTGTGAAACGCATATAACAGTTAGCGGACCTATATCTGTTCTATACACCCCAGGTACTGATATCAGGCTAAATGAACGCATCACGCATGTTACAAATAAACAAAATTGTTATCCACAAAATCCGGCCAAGTGGCCCAAGAAGTCACACTGTAGTGCCACCTTAAATCAGCGAATTGAGAATATATAACCAATAATGTCAAATTAATGATTACAAAAAATTGACCACTGTGTACCATTAATATAAACAAAATTACAAAATAAAAAAGACAGGAGGGGGACAAGGGGGAAAATTTAAAAAGCAAGGGGAATCAGATCTACTGGCCTCGGCTCCAAGATAGTACATAAAATAAATACCATAAGGTCAGAAATTGTTGCAGATCTAAAGATTAATGGAGATTAATGCAGACTTTGCCTCCAGTGAAAACTTTCAAAACTGATAACACTGGGTCATGGCAGAGAGCCCCCACCATGACACAGTATACAGAGGGAAAACCTGGATCACCAAGAAAGCAAGTGGTAGTTCAACTCAAGTACTTATCCAATGTGGATATAGAGTACCTCGTCTTTGTTGATCCTGAAGGGGCTCTTGCTATCGAGGAGTATGATATATCTGAACTCCAAGATTCTCAATTGCCTCTCACGGTCACCCCAATTGAGGCAATTGAGAATTTTGGAGTCAAGATACATCACACTCCTTGATAGCAAGAGCCCTTTTGGCATTAACGAAGACGAGGATCTCTATATCCACATTGGATAAGTACCTAAAAAATAGCAGCGGACGAGGGAAGGACAACAGCATTGATTTAACTGGACTCCAGTGCGGCATTTGATACAGTCTCTCACGGCCTTCTTTTGGAGCATCTGTGGGAGGCCGGTGGGACACATGGGAATGGATCAAGCACTTCCTGCAGAATAGATCCTTTCAGGTCTCACAACATCCTTTAAAGTCCGAAATATGTCCTCTGCCGCAAGGGGTACCACAGGGCTCTACCCTCAGTCCTACTTTATTTAATGTGTACATGCGCCCTTTGGCTGATATTGAATTGAAACATGGGGTGAAACTGGTGTCATATGCTGATGACACTCAGTTGATTGTCACATCGGAGCAAAAGGAGACAGAGGCTGCTCCTAAACTCAAACCCTGCCTGAGTGATCTGGCAAATTGGATAAAGTGCAGCTGTCTGCAACTAAATGCAGGAAAGACAGAGGTGATTGTGGTTGGTAAACAACTCTCCATCTGGTCACATATGTGGTGGCCGGAGGAACTAGGACTAACCCGACTCCCAAGTTTAAAATAAAAAATTTGGGAGTCTTGTTTGACAACACCTCATTGTTTGCAGAGCAGATATCAGCTGTGGCAGATGTATGTTTTGGCATTCTAAGAATGTTATGCAAAATCCTGGATACACTTCCATTAGATGCCAAAAAAACATTGTACAAGCCCTGGTTACATCGCGTTTGGACTACTGCAACGTCCTCTATTATGAGGTTCCAAAGAGTAATTGAATATTTTACAGAAGGTCCAAAATGCAGCTGCCTGGATGATATTGAATATTCCGAGGCGTGCATCGGTGGGAGAAGCCTTGAGGAAACTACACTGGCTTCCAGTACAGGAAAGAATTACCTTCAAGGCTCTGTGTTTCGGTCACAGGATTTTCAATGAGAAAGAGCCAAGATACCTGCGCCCGTTACTTACTGCTTCCAGACCCAATGTAAATGTAATTGTAAATGTGGCGTATTTGTATAGCGCGAACAGTGACCCGGAGGCATCCCGGCGCTTGTACTCCTACCACAAGGGAACCCCTCCTGGCTTTTCCTTGTGGGGTGTCCACTCCTGGGCATCCCATGGTGAAACCAGGCATCCCTTGTGTATCAGGGGGCCTTTGTGGAGACTAAGCAAGCTATTGCCCAGAGTTGCAGCGTGGGACCCATGCTTAGAATCGGCACTGAGGCGAGAATATCCGGTCAGAGGAATTTAAGCCCGAAACCCGCCGAGGCGGGAATCGAACCCTGGTCCCTGGCCAGCGTTCTGCATCAAGGTCTGCCGCTCTAAGCATTGAGCCACACTTCTCCACACCCACCCAGAAACTTAGGTCTATAGGCACAGCTAATTTGGTACTGTGTAGTGTTGTGCTGTCATTTCTGGAATAAAGAAAAGCCGCTGTGTTCGGGATTCCAGGGATGACAGTTATGACCCAGGCTTTAGACGCGGACCTATCTTTGTACATTTCTCATAATTAAACCTGGAATTCTTATTAATCAAACTTGTCCTTCGTGTATTATCTCACTGGCGACGATCGGGCAAGAGCCGTAAAGCCTGGAGTCCTGCCAGCAGCGGACAAAGTTACTGTCCAGTGTTCATTGCTGCCAATGCCTTGAGCGGCATATCCGATGACGCCGTTCCTTTCCGGATGGTGTTTCCTGAAATCTACATTCTTCTGTGACACTCGGTGAGTGTTAGCCGCATTTTCAAGCTTTTTTCCTGCTTTTCACGGACAGCGCGAACTTCGTGCGCAAGCCCTGTGACGTGCGAGCGCTCCTTGCACAAGCTCAGTTGTTTCGCGTTGTGTCACGCTGACGTATAAGCGTCACAACGCTGGCGGCCATATTTTGGAACAACTATTGAAGTCCATTCATCACGTGTGACATCAGTGCGTTCACGCATGCATTTCCACAGACGGCGGCCAAATTTTGGGATCAAAAGAAGCTTCCTCCTGCTAATCTATTAGTGTTGGTGCACAATACTACGTTTGTTCTTAGCACTGAACGCGACGAAGGATAGCTGTTAACAAACAAATAATTGTGGCAGTGTTTGTGACTTGAAAGAATCGGTAATTACTTTTGAAATAAATATTACCCGATACTCTTGTATTTAAACTCCATATTTATTTAAAAAAAAAATATATTTTTTTTTATTCTTTGTTTAAAAAAAAAAAATTATTCCGTTTTAATTGGAAAGCTTTTCTGCTCCTGCACCTTTCTTGTCTTCACCTGGAGAACCCATTCTTGAATGGAAGAGATGAAAAGAAGGTTTTCAGGCCTATATTGAAGCAATAGGTGGCGAAGACTATACTGATAAAAGCAAATTAGCAATAATGAAACATTGTCTTGGTGCATAGGGAAGGCACGTTTTAAGCCATCTACCTCCTAATATAAATAGTGTATCATCATCTGAAGAGGGGGTGGATGTTTTCGATGAAGCTATTAAACAATTGGATAAACAATACATAAAAAAGATCAATTAAGTGGTGTCTCGTCACAAGTTTCTGAGTAGAGGTCAATTGCTCAATGAATCTATTGACTCTTTTATGAATAACTTAAGAATTTTAGCTTACAAGTGTAATTACTCAACTTTTCATGATCAGATGTTGCACGATCCATTGGTACACAAGATTGCTGATGTGAAGCTGCAAGGGAAATTGTTGGACACGGAGGATCTAACCTTGGATAAAGCTTTAGATATTGCTCATCGTTTTGAGGATATGGAGCTGGGTGTAAAGGAACTTTCTGAGCAGAAGATTTCTGAAGTCAATGCTGTCAAAAAATCTAACTTTGAAGAAAATACTTCCAACAAAGTGAAAAACAGGAATCAGCTGTTTCAAGATAAAAAGGAATATATATGTTTCAAATGTGGTATTCCAGGTCATTTTGCAAATGACAGGAAGTGTCCTGCTATAGGGCAAGTATGTAGATATTGTAAGTTGAAAGGTACTTTACAAAAATGTGCAGGAATTAGAACAGATTTAAAAGTAAGGGTTTTGATCGGAAAAAGGATTCTGGTGAAAATGTTAATGAAGTTAACGATGACAGTAATGATGAAGAATTTCTTTTTTCAGTCTATGATGTTAACTCATGTGTCAAGGATGCTCCATATTGTACAGTTGTAATTGGTGGTGAAGATGTAAATATTATGGCAGACTCTGGCGCAAGACATACACTCATTGGTGAAGAATGGGTGAAAGAGTTTCTAAATTTGAAATGATCTCCTCCTGATATAAGGTTAGTTGGGTATGGTAGGAAACCCATCGATGTTCTGGGATTTTACACCACCACCATAAGTTTTAAAGGTAAAACTATTACATCTGAGGTTTATGTAGCAAAAGATGGGTCTTGTCTTTTGGGTTGGCCTCAACAGAGAGATTTAATGATAACGTTAGACCCTAATCACCCGGAACAGGTACTTGGCTATTCAGATTTAGTTTAAAATATTGAATCTGATCCATGTTCTGAATGGGAAAAGAGATTTCCTTATTTTTTTTCTGCTTCTAAACTGGGTCTATTAAAAATATTCGAACACAAGATCATTCTCAAACAAGAAGCCATACCCAAGGTTCATAAAGTTAGAAATGTCCCATTATATTTAAGAGAAGCGGTTAAAGGTGAACTCAAGAGACTGTGTGATTTGGATGTTATTGAGGAAATAGAATCCTCAGAATGGTTGTCCCCTGTCGTTGTCGCACACAAACACAATGGATTAAAAGTTATACGTGTGGGTAGAAAGGTTGTAGAGCTTTCTGATGGTAATGTGTGGAGATGTCCAAGGTAATTACGATTCCCAGGTGGTTGCGGCCAAAAGGAGAAATTTGTGACTCTTGTGCCACGTACAATTCTAAATCTGCCAATAGTGCTGGAAATTGGAGGAAATTCACCTTTTCATCTGCTGACAATTTTGATGATTCGCATAACCAACGTGTTCAAAGGGAACGTCGAGTTCCTGTGTGGTATAAGGATTACAAATTTAACAAGTAAATTGTTTTGTACATTATTGAATGTGTTTTCTGTTATTCGTGCATTAATAATTTTGTATTATGATTTTTATTTGTTATTGTTTAAAAGGTTTTCTTGGTTTAACATGTAACCACTTGATATTTGTATAGCCTGCATTGTATTATTGATGTGTTTTTGTTTTTACGAAGGGAAATGTGTAGGGTTGTGCTGTCATTTCTGGAATCAAGAACACCGCTGTGTGCGGGATTCCAGGGATGACAGTTATGACCCAGGCTTTAGACGCGGACATATCTTTGTACCTCTCTTAATTTAACCTGGAATTCTTCTTAATCAAACTTGTCCTTGGTGTGTTATCTCACAGTGGCAAAAGTCAAAAAGCAAATAGGTCTCGCCTATGGGACCTTTAAAGTGTTTAGCCATGCAGCACCTACATACACAGGAATGAAGGACAATGCAAAATTAAACACACCAAAAAACAAGGCCACTTCAACCTGCAATCCTTCCAAGTTCGAGAACACTGGTACCACCTAATAGCAACGCAATATACTGATGTTTCAAGGGGCAATCTGCACCGTGTGAAAAATCACTAGTATAATAAACAACATGTCATAATGGCGAACACAAAGAAATAACCGGTGATTATTTAAAAGTGCATTTCACGCTTTCGTTTCGTGTGAAGGTGTACATATTCATGACTTGTGCGCTAAAAACACATTCAGAAAACAAGTTATTAATAAAAGTGTGTCTCAGCTCTCATTTAGGACTCGCCTTAGCAGATGTCTGCGCTCCTTATGTCGACCCTACAGCTTGCGGCATTTAGTGAACGTGTTTGTAGGAGTGCAGCGCCTCAAAGCTGTGACGCTGTCAGCAGCCACTGCTTCGTGCCAAAGGTAAACATGGCTGCAATGAGGCACCATGGGCGGCTGAATTGTGAGAGTGACTACTGGGTTGCCCCATACACTGAAAGGAGTTGCAGTGGTGCGCAGCGTGATGAGACAAGAACACAAGTTATCCGGTACCAGCTGCGTGTGACTGCGCTTTGTTTAATGATCCATGATGAGGAATGCACTCATTGCTCGTGCCTCTGCTCACTCCCGACAGCTGGAGGCCGTGGGACGGAACATTTACAGAAAAGGTGGGACATGCACCTGCCTTTGGCCAATTGCGTGCTTCCATTTTTGAAAGCCACACACGAAGGCCAATAAAATGTGTGGAAGTTGAAAAACCACACGGACAAGTTTTGAGATAGTCTGGAGTGATTCCAAGGGGCCTCCCCATAGAGCAGCGCATGCACGCTGCACTAGGCTAGGCTTGACCTAAAAATTAGGCCTGGGCGGTAAATTCTGTACCGCTCGCAGAATTTGGGTAATTTTACGTTCCGCGGAGAACGCAAAATTCTCAAATACGTGTTCGTGAGATATTTCTCCCCGAGCAGGCAAACAGTGGTTGCGAACAGTAAAAAGTATCTCGAACAAGCAATTCTGCGTGTTTGTGGAATTTCTGCTTGTTTGCAGAGATTTTTTAGCATTTTGCGGAGATTTACGTAACACGATTTCACAAATTCCGCCCTCCCCTACTAAAAAGGCATGTTCGGGAGGTAGATCCTTTGGTTTCCTCGCGGCTAAGGCCTGGAATAACCTACCTATGGAACTGAGGATTTATCCATCTGAGGCAATGTTTGGAAAAAAACGTAAAACTTGAAGTCTTCTGTACTCCTGGGGAGTAGTGTGAATGACTCCTAGGCTTAGGAACAATGGATGCCTGCCACAGAGGGAGGTGTTACATGCCCCTGGCAGGAAGCCACACAGGGTGATGGCCCAAAAGCTGAGCTTCAAAGGAGGAGCCACCTTTGGTGGACAAATAGCAATCAAACTCAGTGAGTGTTGAATTCCCTTTAAAGATCTATATGTCCAGAACCCTTAGGTGGACTCTGCTACTCGTGGTGTCAAAAAATTCATAAAAATATATTCTACTTTTATCATTTGGTGTCAGATTTCTATTGTGCTGCGGCTTTTCAATTCCGTTGTTTGGATTTTCTAAATGCTTTACACTAGTTCCTTAATTTAAGCCTTGCTACAGGAAGCCACAGCTAATCAGGGTCGAGCCTGACTGGACCCAGGATGATTTTGTGAGCATTTTATACATTGAGGTCTCACAGCCACACCATATTAAACATCAGAATCCTTACAATTAGCCAGATTGAATCTCCCACCAACACTTGTGAAAATCTTTCTCTACCGTCTACAGCCATAGTATGCGAAAAGTGGCTTGTTTGAACATCGCACCACACTGCAAACTGTGTGGACCTTAATACCTTTAAAACTAGTAAAAGTTGAAAAAGTAATTCTTTGACTGTGACTTCTGACAGCAAGAAGAGCCACACATCCCACTTTACATTAGGCACTTGCTCTTAGGACTGAATCCACTTCAAGTCTATTTCTCTTTTATTTACTGCCTGTCACCACCTGTTTTACCTTTTCCCAGGATAATAAACCCCCTTTATTGCTCTCTGTCCTCTCGATTCTCTTTCAGCCTGGCTCATACTATTATTATTGGATTCTTGAAGAATAATCGTGCATCCCTGGGAACTGAGCAGCCATTGCCCCACTGCTAACCTTCCATTACCAACTAAACCAATCGATAAAGCATTGTGTGTGTAACATCAATACTTCCTAGAATCCAGCTCCCTCCTGCAGAAGCATCAATGTGGCTGCCCTCTCAGACAGAGCCAGTGGTGACCCTTGCTGTCTGGAGCAGGATTCTCTCCTCCGCCGACAATCTATGCGCTCCTGATCCATTCCTTCATTAGTCTCCTTACTCTTTTACCCACCCTCTGTGTGACTGGCACCCTTCATCTGCCTTGAAAACCTGGCCCTTTACACAAACTTTGATATGAACATTCTTATTCGGCTCTGCATTAGTCCTCTGTAGCGCCTTGATGCCCTTGGGCTAAATTTAGCGTTTTATAAATCTAATATTCATTCATTCATTCTCACCATGGAGAAAGTATTAATCAAAGGGGTATCAAGAGGAAATGATGCTGCGCTGTCGCACATTTTGCAGCGCTGTGGTTCGCCATTTAATTTGGCGCACCCCTGTGTTTTCTCTAGCGCTGGTACTAAGAATAGCTGCCTAGCATCAACTCATTGCAGGGAATGATTGTTTATGTGTAGGAAAATATACCTTCCTGCACATACACAATCTTTAAAGGGGATCTGCTCAGAGTGCTACACAAATAGGAAGAGCAAAAACGAGGACAAATAAAAAGTATTTCTCCTCATTGCGCCAATCTAACACCTGCTTTTTGTTTTTCTTGCTGCCTCAGATTTACACATGCTTGCAAATCTGGAGCAGCATCAAAAAGCAATGGGTGATGCATTGGAACGCCCACAGCAACATCCATTGCACGCCCCTTTCATGCAGATAGCTGCCTGAAACGGTACCATATTTACAAAGCTGGATTAAGCCATAAAAAGTGGCTTAACACTACTTTGTAAATATTTTGCAGGGCATTGTACCACTGGAATGTCGAAAAAGTGGTGTCCTGGTGGTGCAACTCCCTTGTAAATATGCCCCAAAGCCTGAGCCTTTTAAAGATTTTTATTCTGACCAATCCGAACTCCTCTCCTCACCCCATCATGTGATGCAAGCCAGCTCTCTGTTTTAAAATATTTACTTTCTCCCAATTTTTACTAGGAGTGGGCGGTAAACTCCGCTCCACCGGCAGAGTTAACAGCAGATTTTGTCACTTTGAAATCCACTTGGAGGGCGGAGTTTGGCAAAAACGCTGCCGATGCTGTGCAGCGGAGTTTACCGGCACCCATCACTAGAATGAACATTTTAGAATGTTGTTTTACTTTTTATGCACTCTTTCCTTATCGTTTTGTGATTTTGGTTTGTTTTCAGGGACATTTCGGGTTGTTGTTATGACTTGACATGCGCTGCCCACGCTGGACACTGGGGCTTAATAGGGAGGCGGTGGTATTGTTAACCCACTCACTTGCGTCTGACCTCCTGAGACTGGGACAGAGCAGGAGGAGGAACAGCCGAGGGCATGGCTGGAAAGATGCGACAAGGATGAGTGTGACGTGAAGGATGGAAGGACTTATATAAAAATACAACAATAACATGACAGATACCTGCCTGCTTTTGTAGTTCTATGATGTGCCCATCCCACTTGCTTTAGTAAACAAATCACATCAAAGGTACAGCAATTTCTGTGCTGTAACACTGACAGGACACGCCGATATAAACACTCATACTGTGTCCTACATTTGCAGCAGCAAAACAAATGTAAATTGATACTTGTATAGAGCACTACTCACCCGCAAGGGTCTCAAGGCGCTTGTACGAATACCGCTGTGGAACCCATCCTGGTTTCCCTGTGAGGCGTCCACTCCTGGGCACCCCCAAGGTGGAGGCCAGGCATCCTTAGCGTTGTGGGGGTCGTTGTGGAGATTAAGCAAGCTATTGCCCAGAGTTGCAGAGTGGGACTCCATGATTGGAATAGGCACCGAGGCGAGAATTATCAGGTCCGTGGAATTTTGAGCCCAAGCCCAGCCGAGGCAGGGAATTGAACCCTGGTCCCGGGCCTGACCTCTGCATCAGGGTCTGCCGCTCTAACCATTGAGCCACACTTCTCCAAACACCAACGTTCGAATGTAATACAGTAGCAATGTCGCTAACATTGAGATGTAATACCCCTGCATCTTCTATGTCACTATATTGAGCTGTAATATACCAATATCTGCTGTGTCACTAAATTTGCTCCAGTACTACTCTTACTACGTAATTTAAATTATTTGGAAAGTTTGCATATCTATTGAGCCCTCTCGACTAAGCAGAAGAACACAGAGTATTCACTGGTCAGTTTCTCTTGAAGTCCTGCTGGGGGCACTCCTTTTCCCTCTTCCCCACCCGCTTCCATTCCCCTACCTGTTTACCTCTTCAGGAGTAATAAGCTCTATATACGGACAATTACAATCAAGTATTGTATCTCTAACCAAAAATAATATTTGCATTTACTATGAAAATACTGAGTTCTTTGGATTTCTCAGTGCCTGCTCACAAACTCGAGGTATCTATCAAACTCTAGGAAATGAAGTCTGCGTCCCCCAAGGGTCTCAATTTCCTTGCCTGGGAGACTTAAGATGCAGTTTCCTTTTCAATTAAAATAAGGGTCTGTTGGGGGCAATGCCCTGGCTTCTGGCAGCCCCTGCCCCAGAGCAGTGTCCCTGCCTCTTTTGGGGCACCAAATCAAAAAATATGCAAATATTTGGTTTGCCCAGTGGCTCATGCGAAGCTCCTTCACCCGAAGGACATGTTTCCCATTTCATGCGTCGGCACTGAAGCCGTTTTTCCTTTTCAACTGTAAATTTGACGATTCCACCTGAGCCGCGTTAGGGTGAGTGTTTTTACTTTCTTGGGGCACGTGCACATTTACGCGGTTAGCCATGGGAGGGCTCCTTGCTTTTCCCTACAGGACCAGCACTTGCCAGCTGACATCTGGACCGCCCCCTCTGTGCAGGTAAAAAGAAAGGTTCTGAAAACCGGGGGCCTCATTTATGAGGCTGTGCGTAACTTTTGCGCCGCCAGTGCCATAAAAAATGCGCCTTGTTGCTCCATATTTACTAAGTGTTGCATCTAGGTAGATGCATCACTTTGTAAACCCCTGCGCCACATTATACCTGCGCCAGGTATAATGTATGCAAGGGGGACGTATTGACGCAAGGAAGGGTCGTAGAAGTGACGCAATGAAATCTATGAGATTGCGTTAAAATCTTGCACCTGACTCACAGCAGGCGTAAGACTGACACAGGCCCTTTCAGATGGGGCTTGCCCCATGTGAAAGGACGCATTGCTGGAGTTGCGTCACTTTTGTGACACACTCCAGCAATGCGTCACATTTGCGCTTACAGATACGTCAGAAATACTGACATATATGTAACTCCTTGCGACATGATGCGTCATACATTAAATATGATGCATCAGGAATGTCGCAAGGAGTGCGCACTGAGAAGTGACGCAACGCTGCTTTCACGCAGCGATGCGTCATTTCTCATAAATGAGGGCCCTGGCTTTTCGACTGACTACAATTAGCGGCAAAACATCCCAGCACCTGTATACCCTCACAGGTGAAAAGCAGCGCTATGCAAATCCCATTTGATTGATTTCTGTCCCTGTACAGTAAGCACTTCAGGCACACTTCATGGGCACCATTACCCACTCACATTACATGTACAGTGCACACACTTTGTCCATATATGTCCTCTTCATTCTACGCAGGTCCCCTTACCCTAGCGGTTTCCAGTGGCGTAACACAAAATTATGGTGGGCCTCTCTGCAGAATGGGACGAGAGGCTCCTGAGTCGATTATATTCATTGAGAGCTAATACATTGGCTCTGGCTAAATAGGGGTCCCCTTAAGCTTAGAATCAAATTTAAACAGGTTTCACAGAGACGCCAGTTGGGACCCTCCATACAAAACAGAGGTCCAAACAACAGAGTTCGGAAAGAAAAAAAATTGGAAGGTTACAACAGTTATTGTCTTTATCAAAATATGTCAACATTTGTATATTTCACACTTTTCATTTGTATGGCACCCCACACCAGGCAATCAAAATAAACAACTTTGTGGCATATCGTCAAAGAACAGCGTTAAATATCGCTGAGCGGGCTTAGCGCAGATTTGCTTAACACCGGCTATCGCTGGATTTGATCGCCAAGATATTGCGTTATTTACCACGCATATCTCTACGGCGATATTAAATCTGGCGATAGCGGCGAAATCCGCGAACATCGCTGGAAATCCAGCACAACAACGGAAGCAATAAGGTATTCCTTGCAAATAGGGCGATGTGGATTCAGCCATAGAATCCACCTCCCATCATATCTATAGCTAAGTCTGCTTTTTTGCAGACGTTAGCTTTTGGCGATATCCACGGTTAGCGTGGATTTTAACGTCAGTATTGGTGTCCTGGGCCAGCTTCTAGATAGCTAGAAGTGTTGTTAGCCATGATTCCCGTGTTGTGTTTGAAGGAAACTCCCACTTTGCATCTCATTGGAGATGCAAAGCGAAGCATCGGAAAAAACGCTGCTAAAATGCGCTAAAGCATTTTAGCACTGCCTTGTAAATAGGGCAAAAACATTCTCTGTTTTTTTGTCTTTTAAAGCCAAAAAATCAGAGATAAGGCCCTTGATAAAATGCCCCCCCCATCATCCCCCTGGTTCCACTATGGTTTTGTGCTCTTTGCTGATAAAGGAAGCAACTTTTCCTTTAAATATTAGTTGCCCTGATGGAAGTGGGGGTTTCTAGCACTGTTCAATAGGACATAGGCCCAAGCCAGTTCTCTATAGTCTCACCCAGAGCAACTTACTTTATCAAGTGAACCTTTCAATTGCAGATTGCACGTGGCCCTCCAGAGCCACATTCAACTCGCTGAGCTGTCTTTAAACTCCCCATTTCTGCGAATCTGCAGTTAGGAGGGCTTGCGACTTCATTTGTTGATGGTGCTGAGTGTGCAAATCCGAGACCATTTGAATATGTAAGCCAGAGAAAGTGCCAGATGACAGGCGGAAGGAAATGGCTTCTTGGCCATGAGCACAGCCAGGGAGGAAGGAAAGTGCTGCTTGGCCATGATCCCTGCGAAAACACCCTTAATGGCAGTGTGATGATGGAAGCACTTTCAGAAGATGTGCCTGGCCAAGTTCCCACAGCATCTCCCGTGGCCTCGCCATCAGGACTACGCAGCCTTGGTGTTCATCACACCAGCGTTTAATAGCACTTGTTGCGGGCTTCTGGGCACAGCTTTGGGCACTGGCACGCATCCTTTTACAAATTAGGCACTACTTTTTGTCTCGTTTTCGATTACTCTTGTACGCGGGCTACATAAACATGGACTTCAGCACTTCTGGTTGGATTTGAATACCATGTTTTACGAATACAAACCCTCCCTGCCAGGATTTGGCGAGGCTTCTGTTCAACAGCAAAGCTCGCTGAGCGGGGAGTAAATAAGTAAAGCAAACAAAGTAGAGAAGTTTCTTCATAGACATTGGAAAGTGAGCATTGATTCCGTCTCGCTTTTCCCGCTGTTTTGTGAGTGCTTTCTCCATGCTTTCTCCTCGCTACTTCCCCCGTTTTTTCGAGTCCCTTCTCCTTGCCTTTACCTCATTTTCACTGCTTCTGCCTTGATTTTCCCTCCGTGCCTTCTCCTTGCTCTTTCCTCATTTTTAGGTCTCGGCCTGCGTAGGCTGTGCTTGCGCAGTCTTGCTGGCGAGATCTTATGTTTTCCAGAGTGGGGCTTGAACCCGCCCCTCTTCTCCATTGGCTGGCTTCCTAAACGGAGGCCAGCCATTGGAGAAGAGGGGCGTCTGTCCATTTAAGCCCCGTCTTTTCAGGATTGTGGGGTGTGTTTTTTAGGTTCTTTCTCTCTTCTTCCATTGGCTGGAATTTTACATTCCAGCCAATGGGAAGAGGAGAGAAAGAGAGACACGGCCCCCAGTCGGAAAATGATGGGGCGTTTCTCCGGGCATTTCTGCATGACCTCGGAGAAAGACGGTAGTGATCAAGGCATATCGGGGTAAAGAGATGGGCAGCGGCGCTGAGAGGTGGCCCCCAAGGCGGCGGCAGTGGTGCGCACTGCTCCGTGTCTCCTCCGGCGCCCCGCGTGCCGGCCGTTGATGATGGTGGCCGCATCGTGCGCCCACAGGCTGGCCCGCCGCTCGCGCTCTGCCATTCTCGCCTTGCTCACCGTGATGCTTGTGCAGACCCTTATCGTGTGGAATTTCAGCAGCCTGGATTCTGGGGATGAGCACCGGAACAAGAGGAACCGGAGGAGTAGCAGCAGCAACGAGTTGGACAAATCCTCAACTTCAGATTGGCTCTCCTGGTTCAGAAATTAGAGCCTTTCTAATAAACTTCATTTCCACCTTATTTCAGCATTAAATGAACACCACTGTGCAATCAAACAGGTAAGAGTAGCAGGAACACCCCTAAAACCTTGTTGGTATGCGTGAGACAAATAAACATCAAGCTCAAATTGGCAGCAATTTTTCCAACTGAAGGAGTTTTTAGTGTTTGAAAGTTTGTACCTTATACAATCTGCACTTATTGTTTAATTTACATCTATAAATGTTAACATAACATGACATCATTTATACGTATAGATATTTAGGGGGTCATTATGATTGCGGATTTTCCGCATCCTCGGGGCCGGCGGAAGCCACCGCCGGCCCCGAGGATGCGGAAAATCCGCAGCGGACTGACCAAAGACCCACCGCCACATTAGGATGGCTGGTGGGTCCTGGTTTCCGTCCGCAGCTTTTCCGCCGCGGCTGGCTTACAACCGCGGCGGAAAAGCTCTAATATGGTGACGGTGTCTGGAAGACAGCGTCCACCATATTAGGATGGCCAGTAAAGTATGCTTTTCCGCGGCGGGTTTTCCGCCACGGAAAAGCATACGGAACTTCACTGCGGGGGCCCGTTGCGGGCCCCCTAGGTGAAGGGGGGGTGCACATGGGGGGTACCTATGGTACCCCCCTGCATTTGCATGCAGAAAGCGGCAGGCACCGCCCGGTGCCTGCCTCTTTCTGCATGCAAATGCAATGCGTGCATTTTTCACATTGCCGCGGGTGCAGCTTGAAGCTGCACCCGCGGCAATGTTAAAAATAGAGGATGTGACCGCAACCCTTGCGGTCACATCCTAATTGCACAGGAGGGAACTCTGCATGCCATGCGGAGGTTCCCTCCTGCTCTGGGGTCGCGGACGGACGCAAGTCCGTCCGCGAGCGATCCTAATCGACCCCTTAGTGACAGAAATAAGCAACCAAAATTCTTCCATAGGACTTGCTGAACCTGAAAGTAACTGCACTTTCTACAAACCTTCACTGCAAGGATTTTATAACTTTTTACAAATCCACTCAGCTTTTTTAAAAGCCACCCAGCTTACCTTTCTGAAGTTTCTGCAGAAGGGAATCGTCCAAGAAACGCCCCAAGTTTTCTACCTAAATCTGACAGCAAACAAAATCCACGTGTTTCTTTAAGGAGCAAGGTGATTGTTAAAAAGAAAAACACTGAATAAAAAAATAATATCCACTGGAAAAAAGAAATGTGATAAAAGGAGCTGAGATTTCACAGCTCTCGCCGATTTTGAAAAAGATTGGTTTTTTCCTTCCTTGGGCCACGAAAATCAGTTCAACTCAAAGTATCTTTTTCCGCTGTGGTTCCAAGATTTGGGCATCCAGTGGGATGGAGAAGGGCACGATTAGTTCTCAGGGTGCCCTTTTCGGGGTCTCTCTCGCGGGTGATATTGTGGCGAGTTTGAGTTGTAAAGCCTGAAGTTTGGGAGTGGAAGGCGGATTCGCCGTGTGAGGTTGGGAGGCAGCCCAGGAGACTCCCAGCTCACAGCATGCTGGCTTTGGTTACATGGAGGCGCGGAAAACCCGGCCTGGAGTCTGAAAGGAGAATGGAGCCGAGTCAGGTGACTCGGCCAGCCCGAGTGCGGACTGTAGAGCAGAGAGGCTGGCTCACGCCCACACACATATATAAAATCATGTACACACACAAGCCAGACACCCACAAATACACACACCCCTACAGAGACACCGACAACAAACAAACATACAACTTGTAGAAGACACTCGCCGTCTGTAGAGCAGAGCGGCTGGCTCATGCACACACACATATACAAAATCATGAACACACGCAAGTCAGACACCCACGAATACACACACGCCTACAGAGACACCGACAACAAACAAACATACAACTTGTAGAAGACACTCGACGTCTGTAGAGCAGAGAGGCTGGCTCAAGCACACACACATATATAAAATCATGAACACACACCAGCCAGACTCCCACGAATACACACACGCCTACAGAGACACCGGCAACAAACAAACATACAACTTGTAGAAGACACTCGATGTCTGTAGAGCAGAGAGGCTGGCACACGCACACACACATATGTAAAGTCACGAACACACGCACACCAGACACCCACGAATACACACACGCACACAGAGACACCGACAACATACAAGAAGACACTCGACGTCATTTTGAGAGTCACCAAAACCATTTACACCCCCACCGCACGCACTCCACAATTCACAAACTCCTACAAGGCCAAATGCAAAGTACATAAAAGCCCACACTTATAGACAGCTGTACAAAATTCCTGAGCCACTTACACACACATTATACTCCCAAAAACCTACAGCTATAAACTCAGAGAAAAGGCAACTGAAAAAACACCCAGACCGAGCAGAGTCCTCAGGCACATTCTATTAGATGTGCATTTCACACTCAAACACATCTATGTTCAAGCAGGACCACACGTACACGAGTGGACAGAATGCACACCACAGATATACAGAGAGTGGGCCGCACACATATAGACAAACACTTTGAAGTCCATCTGTGATCTTTGTGGGTCGTACACCCCATTCCTGAAATTCACAATGAAGTGCTTGGGAAGTGTATCCACAGAACTGTGTGTACAGGAAGTGATGCAGGATTAAGGCTTGAGCCCAATAACCATTCCCCTAGGAATGTAAGGCCCACCTCACAAAGGTGAACTGAGGAAAAAGTCTAACTTTACGTCTTTCGGTATTCACAAGGAACATTTACAAGTAGTAAAGTAAGACTTTTGTACAGTTTTGGTCTTTGTCTATTTCCACAACTGCATCAACCGAAATGCGTCATAACAAAAAAAACAAGGAACAAAATTAACATGTAGAAACAACCGACTTTGCTAAGAAGAAATATGCGCCTGTAAATTGAGTGACCTACCGCTCCTCTTTCGAAATCGTTGTACATCGCTTTATCGAGAAGGTTTTTCTCGCTGCTTCTCTCGGTGCCGATGAGCGTGATGTAAACGTAGCAACATTCGAATGAAGAACCTTAAGTCAACTGTAGCCACCTACTTTAACACTCATAATCAGAAAATAAGGCAACTCAGATTTTTGATTTTGGAACAAGTTCCTATCCAATAAGGGAGAGACAATGCACAATTCTTACTACGGAGAGAAACATACTGGATCAATTACCTAGACACAGTCAATCCCAGAGGGCTCAGTGAATGCATGGACCTAAACTGCTTTTTATAGTTATTACACCATTTGCCTGCAGGACAGAGCACAAATAGTACAAGAATAGAATTTTCTCTTTGTACTTGGAACAGATTGTTTCATGGAGTTATAGGAAATAATAGGATTCACCTAAACATTTTTGAATGGGGTAAATGCACATGGGAGAATAACAACATTTGTTTACTTGTTTATGTGTTAATCTTATTAACCAAACTTGTCAAATATGATTGCCACAATGTGTTTATAGCATATCATGATAAGTTCAACAGGATCGCGAACAGATCATTGACACTCGGTCATTCTACATGTATTTTTGTTTTATTTTTTACTATATAACATTTCTAAATTTCTTTGACCATTTCACCTTTCATCGATAGGACACACTGCCACAGGTAATTAACTACACAACGACTTTGATATCTTTATAATTTATACTTCAGGATTATCATCATTTGAAAAGCTAGACAATCTTTCAGTAGAATCTCTTTTTTATAGTATTCTTCAAAAATGTTCTTTATTCCATTTTCTTCAATCAGAGTTTCGACTTAAGAAGAGGGTCATCTAAAAAAGTATTTTTTTACTCTCATTCCACCAAATAATACCACACAGGATGCGTAGCAATACACTTCTGCAGCAAATATTTTTATATCCAGTTGACACTACACACACAAGTACAATCGTTTAACGGGACTGAAGAGACCGGAGTTCATAATAAGACGTATTTAAGTAGATATGTTCACCTATTGCCTAGAAACAGTTAAAATGTTTCCAACATTATTCGTGTGGCATATGAATTCATATATTCTTATGTGATTTTCAGGTTAATACGGAGACCAAAACAAATATTACTTATTTCACCATTGCAGTAAGTTTTCACCAGCATGTAAACAGGCGCTGTTACGACGCTGAGCATGAGATCATCAAATACGGGCAGAATTAATCTCTGTGCTTTTTTACCGCTTTTTTCTTAAACTTTTACCCGCGGGCAATGCATGAACAACTCACGGTTATTACCATGAGAATTCCCAAACACGGACAGCGTTAGATTTTGACAACATCGTAACAAGACTTTTGCCACTAAAGGTAATATTCGGGACATACCATTTAAGCTATAAAAGCTGCATAATATCACCGTAATAATTGCTAATCATATACTCGCACGGGGTATACAGGGTCACCAAATTAGGCGCAGAGCACTGGCATAACCGAATTCACGGATACCACCCAAAAATACATTTATTGGACCAAAATAGTTTATAAACAAGGGAACATTACACAATAGGTTCTTGCTGAAAACTTTGCATGAGTGTTTGGAGTTAAACGCTAGCAATCACTTACACCATTAATAAGTTCGCAAAGTACATCAATTACATTTATGCACTGGCTATGAATGAGCTCAAGGTTATTCTATGCTTTCAGGTTTTAGTCCCTGATGAAGGGCAATGCCCGAAATGCATTGGGCGTATTTATGTTTTGAATGTATGAGTTTGATTATTATAATTATTCTAATGGATGTTACTAAAGAAAGAAAGCAAACAAATGATCAAAAGTAAAAAAAATGAAATAAATAAAAGAATTCTTGAAAAAAACTTCACAGCTTTTGAACAAACTTTGTTGAATCTACATTTGAGTGCGATTTGGAGACGCATAACTTGAGGACAGCGCAACAAGCAAAAGAAACGTGATCAAATTTCTCTCATCCTCATGCAACTGCATTGGCTCCCCTTCCAAACCTGCACCATCTTCAAAACCAGCGTCATCATTTGGAAATCCATCATGACCAGGACTCCTAATTATCTTATACACAATCTCACCTTCTCCTATGGTACTCGGACCACTTGAAGCCAAGACACTATAAGACTGGAGACTAGGTAGTATAGAAAAAGAAAAACACAAGGCAGGAGGCCTCTTCCATCTATGCACCCAGGATCTGATGGAACATGTTTCCATCAGGACCACGGGCCACAATCCTCCAGCGTAGGAAAAAGCTGAAAACGCACCTCTTTACAGAGCTGTTTCAAAGTGAGTTGTTAGTTGAGAGAGTAAGTATACACCTCAAGTAATAATCATAATCCTTGCCAGGATGAAACCACTAAAGTCACTAAATAAACATAAGGTCAACCATGACACAGAGCGGAAAGGCATCATTTAGAGGCAGTGTGTAACAATTTATGCAGTAACAAAAAAGTGATACATTAAAAATGCAAACCAATAAAAATCGCAAAACAAGTTAGAAAAATAGAGTAAAATGCAATAAACAAAATGACACCAGAATGACAAAACTCCAATAAGGGGAATCGGAACAATGATTTTTAAAGTTTTAAGTAGAAATCGCTCCAAGAAGCACAAATTGCCAATGATAGTCAATAGTCAATGCAGAAGAGGACCTAGGCAATTTGACGCTGACCGTTATGGAGTGCAGGGCAGATACACAAACCAGGTTTGTCCTGGTCATACATTTTACCTTCTGATTTTAATCCCTTAGTCCCAATCTACCACAAGGGTACACTTCTAAAGCCCCCACAATCTCACAGTATGCACCTAGCCTTGCTGTGTGTAAGGCAGAGACCAACAGGCGGGTCTCATCAAGGTCCAGTTGTCACTGGTCAGCTGGGCAGTTGCAAGAAAAAGTCCTTTGTGGCTTGTTGCGTTCCTGTAGCTTTATCAAAAGGTCAGTTTCATGACCCTTGCGGTCCCCTTCTTTGTCCTGGCAACAAGAGAGAGAACAGGTACCGTCCTCCAAGACTATTCTAAAGTTGGAGAGAGCAGGGTCAGTCCTCTTCTGATTAACCACAGAGTCAGGAGTGTTCCTATGTGGGTGCCAGGAGATGTCACATTTATGCTTGACATGAGCTAATGGGTGGGAATGAACCCCACTATACAATAATCAATAGGGTAAAGGGTCCTGGGGTTAACCCCACTCACGTAGAGAATTTCTAAGACTGGCAAAGTCTTCTGCACACTAAAATCGAGCTCTGAGAACCTGGTGTGTGTGGGGGCAGTGTACTATGGTAATCAGAGTATCATTTCACATCTAATACAAAAATCCAGTTTGGTGCAGTCACAGTACCCACAGCATCTTCAGAGTAAGAGGTACACACAAATTGTTTGACATTCTGCTTCCCTTCTTTGTAGTGCACCACAAATGTTACATGTAAACGTAGCAAACCAGTAAAACAGGCTGTGACACTGTAATGTCCAAGGAGGCCTGCTGTGATTGGGGCTGACACTGTTATATGAAACTATCAAACAGGATGTGACATTCAAGCACAATTTGACACTTTATAGTCATAAAGGATCCTTCCAGTCCCCTTGCTTATTCAGTCAAGTTCACAGGGGTCATCGCTGCCCGTCAAGGTCAGCCTACTATTTTTCTCTTGGGAGCAAATTCACACCTATTTAATTGGTAATTACTGGCTGATCAAAATTGGAGAAGAAAATGGAAATTTAGTTTCCAGGGACTCACAGTAGGGCAAAGGTAACTTTTTTAAAGATACTTTTCCATAATTTTAGAGCATCATTACTTTATCATGTAATTGTAATTTTTCCAACTATTTAAAATAGGTTTTTAATTATTATTCTAGCTAGTCCCATACCCAAGATACATTACAAGGATTTAATATTGCATCACAGTGTTTTCCTGTAGAGCAGCCAAACCTGCTACAGCAAAAATAGCTTTGAGGTTATTTTCACTGTAAGGTCATGATATTTAACAATACATCTTTGCATAAATACCATGCACTATGATTTAATGGGCAATAAGGACTACTCAGGGTCAATTTACAAAATATTTAAAAGGACTGTGTAGGCCTGTCAAACTGAGTTATTTTGACAGGCAGAATTTGAAGTTAGAACCTGCACAGCAAGGATACTGGTGGCAGACCTGCAGTCATGTTTATATTGTCACTATAATTGATGCACAATAGGTGCTACAGTTCACTTTTTATTCGCAGAGTTTTATATAGCGCAAACTAGACCAGAGACATCGGGTATCAGAGCGCTTTACATGAGCACCAGTTTCGTTACATGAGGTCACATAAAATTATTATTTTTTCTTTGTTAGGCAAGGGGAGTTTGAGTAATTTGCCCAGAATCACACGATGTAGAGCGTTGTTGCCGAGACTCGAACCCTGTTCCCCAGCTTCGAGGTCGACAGCTCTAGCCGTAAGGCTACATCCTCTTCCCTGTGACACTTACTTGTGATATTTAACTTACAGGCCTTGGGTACACGTTGGTACCATATACTACGTTATCTTATGATATGTTATAATAATTTATTGAGCACGAACAATTACTCGAAGGTGTCTAGGCGCTGCACAGTGGGAGCAAGACAACAAGTACTGTGATTTAGGGAGTAGTCAAGTTTTTAGGTTCTTTCTGAACAGAAGCAGAAACATGACCTAATTTTTGGAAAAGACAACAGGAAAAAAAGTGAATTTGTATGATTTTTTCAGGAAAGAGCCAAGATTTTAGGTATCTTTCTGAACAAAGACAGTTTGGGATTGAGCCGATAGGGAAAGGGAGTGTGTTCCATTCCTTAGCAGTAGAGTTTACAAAACCTGCTAGTTTGAACCTATTAACAACTAGTTTTTGGGTGCCCGTATACCATAACCTTCTTCCTGGAATATACCATATAATGCATGGTTTAGAAACTCAGGGCCAGCTCCAGGGAGAGCTTTATGTGCAAGGCAGATAACTTTAAATTTGATGCGCTGCCTGAGAGGCAGCCAGTGGAGATATTTATTAGCTTGTGTAACCGATTGATGTTTAGGGATTCCGGCTAACAATCTTGCTGCTGCATTTTGCACAACCTGAAGCTTATGAAGGTGTTGCTGCAGCATGTTGAGATATAAAGCATTGCAGTATTTAACTTTGGAAAGTGTGAGAGCAGTTTTTTGGGCGTCATCTGGAATGAAAAGAAAAACCTTTTTAAGCATCCTCAAAACATGAAACGTTGAGGGTGTCACCTCATTGACCTGCAATCCAAATGTCAACATATTATCGATGATCACTCCAAGATTTCTGGCTTTGCACACCAGTGTAGGTAGGAGACCCAATTTTTTGGGCTCGCCAACAGGACCAGGTCCACAGAGAAGGGGAGTTTCCATACAAGAAATCTCCGTTATCCCAGAGTTTTGTTTTAAGTATGCTAAGGACTTATATGTAAGTTAAATATGCCATTCAGGAGTATTCCAATTTTACCATGTTGAAAGGAGGAGTACAAACACTTTAACACCGGTTAGCAGCGGTAAAGTACGTAGACTTTTATAGCCAGCAAAAATAAGGTTCTGTAAAAAGGTGAATAATTTGGGATGACCCTGCAGAAAGAGTGAGTGAGTAAATGAATAATTTATTGTGTGATTACTTAAAATCATTACAATATAAGATTAAAAACATATGTTGTAAATTTAAACAGGGTCAGACTCTAAAATCATAGCAGTAAGATTGTATGTAGCGAGCTGATGCTAACTGTATGGTTGTATGGTTTGCAGAAAGGGCAAATTCCTTACAAGAACACTACATCACAATGCATTGATGCAGGGATTCTGCTATTAGAACAGAACTATGCTTGGGATCATAGACCATCGGCATGTAGGAGCTGAGTCACCTTACCACCTCAGTATCTATAGGCCCAGGTCCAACTAGCTGAAGGGTCAACTCAGACCTTCATCCTTCAGTGTTGAACAAAATAAGTATCACAGAGTTTGGTAAAAATAAACATTTGTTATTCCATGGCTAGTTGCCCCAAGGAGTGAAAGTGCATTTGAGAACTACAAGTCACGTATACCTTTTGTTATGCCTATCATTTGTCTACTTTCACCCAAGGATCGAGGTGATGGGTGTTACGTCACTGTGAACCCAATAAATGCGCCACACGAACCCTGGGTCCACAAACTAATGTCCAGATAACACAAGCCTTCCAACAGTTAGCAATCTTGAATGCCAACGCAGTGGTCCACCTTCCAGTTCAGCCTCTCATCTGACCATAACTGCTGGACTCATCAGAGTGAGATAACTTGGAACGCAGAACAAGTTCAAGAAACCACAACACACATCTTCTTCCTTGACAAAGTAAATACATTTTCTATATAATAACAAATTAACAAAAAAAAAAAAAAAAAGTGACCAATTTACAATGACAAGAAAAGAGGAAGGAGTAGAGCCTCAATTTAGGGAATTCTAGACATGAGAATGATAGTACAACTTTATTCAAATATTGTGGTTTGATTATCTCCCTTCCTGACTTTACTTCACTATCCTCTGGAGATCCTCCCTTCTTATTGTTATTGACATGTAGAGCATTGGAAGGTTCTGCTCTGGTAGTACATCTCCAATGGCTGGTGCTACTGACTTTTGCGGTGCACATCCCTTTTGTAGCAGAATTATGAATAGCAGCTCCACTCACATCAATACCTGCCGGCACACTAACATCATTCATACTTATCGACAGCGGGTTACATTTGTTTTCCTTTAAATAAGGACACCCTGCAGGCATGCTAAGTCTTACCATCACTTAAGAGTGCAGCTTTGCATAGTTTCTTTTTCACTACAGTTGTTCTGTGTATCTGCTCTCACCTTTCTTTTCAATCTCCCTTTTGAATCCTGACAAAGTCACAACTTGAAGTTCAACCTTCTTGACACCATGCAACTTGTCATACCTGCCTTTATTCCCCATTAGTGCCTTTACCTTCCTGTTCCTTACATCTTCTAGGGACAAATCAATCTTGTTTGTCCTACTTATCCAACCCATATTATCCTTAGTCCCCAGAGTTCGACCCTCATGAAGTGAAAAGGACTTTGCACAGAGGAACTGAATTTCATAACTCTATATGCCCAAGGTTTCTTTAATCTTTTTTCCAAAGCCACATTTTTACTGGTAGATAACTCAAGGATACCTTTGATTACCCAATTAAAGTGTTCTACACTACCATATTCTTATAGATAAAATAGTGCAGTATCATCAATTTCCCAATAATTTCCCAATGATTTCTAAATACCTCATTAATTAAAGTGTTCTACACTACCATATTCTTATAGATAAAATAGTGCAGTATCATCAATTTCCCAATAATTTCCCAATGATTTCTAAATACCTCAGACACAAACTAACCACTATTGGCAATGACAATGGTCTTGGGTACATCTACTCTGGAAAACTTGCTCTAAGAATTCGAAGAAATTTTTAGGGCCCGATTATGGGTTTTGGCGCTGCGAGGTCGGGCGGTACTCTACCAATGGCCAATAGTATGGCAAGCGGGTGGAGTGGTGGCGTTCCCATGGCTGTGCCTCTTTGAAAAAGGCAATGGTATAGGAACGCCTCACAAGGTTCCTGCATGGCATGGGTTTAAAAGTCCATACAGTGCAGGAACTGTTGCGCCTGCACACAGGGGGCACATTTTATGCCCACCTGTGTGCATACACAAGCGGAGGTGGTAGAGGGAGCCATGTAGGGCCCCCTTTGTTTCCTCTCCGCCAAGGTTGACATGGAGGAGGAACCTGGTAATATGCTTGGCGGGACCGCAGCATTCTCACCAAGCATATTACTACCCCTGACCGCTGCACCACCACCGGAGAATGGCGGTTCGCTGGCGGCGGTCCCATGGCGGTGTGACTGCCCAACTCATGATGGGGCGGTTGGACCACCAGTGCGGCGGTGGCTGGATCGCCACCGCTGCACCACCATGATGGCTAGGCTCATAATCAGGCCCTTAGTGTCTGCATCCTTAACAACATTTACCTCTGGCCATTTGAAAAAAATGGACAACGACTACAATAGCACAATTTGTACCACTATTTTTACCTTGTACAGGACCAAAGATATCTACTTCCACCGTTTCCCACTCCATCTGAGGTGCCTCAATAGACTTTCTCAGCAGTTTAAAGGTTACTTGTGACTTAACAAACTTCAAACATTATCTTACAACATTTTCAATTGCTCTATCAATGCCTACCACCAATAAAATGGCTTTCATGACACAAGGGCATGATTTTGTTTCGCAAGGTACAAGGTGGCACCAGACCCCCACTCCTGATTAACAACTCATTTTCACTAATAGTTCATTCTTAACTTCCCAGTAAGTTAATAGCTCACTCTCCAAACTCTTTTTTCTGGTCACCCTCTGTTTACATACTCTTTCACTTTAGACGATACACCATCCAGATTTGTCTCTGCTGTCCATACTCCTATATTCATACCTTGCAATTCCACATCTGATAACCTTGCCACATGGCATTCACCCCAATCACTGCTGGCATCTTCCCTGGCGGGCAAAGGTAGTCTGCTAAGAAAGTCAGCAACCTTATTACAAGCACCAGGTATATATTGTACGAGAAGGTGCATTGCCAATTTTGCTGTTCTTGGTGAAGCATTTACTGAAACCTTAAGTAGTTAGCACCTTAAATAATAGTGTATGATTGCAACTCAGCACCACTTTATCCCCATATAAATTGCTAAAGTGTTTAAGGCACCAAACACAACCCAAGTCCTCTCTCTCAATTACTTTATACTGTCTGTGACAAAACTCAAGATGCAAAATCAATAACCGGTTCTTTACCAGAACCATTATCCTGGGACAGTGCTTCTCCTAAAACTTTACAACTTGCATCAGTGGTGATAATATTTTTAAATTTTGGTTATAACCACATAAGAATGGTTCTTCACAAAGGTTTTTCTTGATAATATCAAAAACCTCTAGGCACTCTTGGGAGCATACAAATGTGATCTCAATCTTTACTGCATGATGTCATACATTTTACTTGAAAAATTCAGCACAAATTTTGAATAAAATTCTGCAATCCCACAAACGCATGCAACTCAACTTTGTTCTGTGGCGGTGGTGCCAGCTTATTTGCCTCAATCAAATCTTCCTTTGGTAATATACCTCTATAACTGATTTAGTGTCCAAGATAAATAACAATTCTGTTTGCAAATTTGCACCTTGATACTTCTGCAGTTACACAATATTTGTTCAAAATGTTTAATACAGTCCTCTGTTTCTTATTGTGTTCTTCCCCTGTATTTTCCCATGACTAAAAGGGTGTTATCCTTCAGACCCTTGGACAAGTTATGCATTAGCAGTTAACACTAGGGGTTAGCGGAACTCGAGGAGTTTCACTCTGTGAGATTCCGTGGAGTTTCGCGAGCAGGTGGAATTTTGGCACCGGGAGTTTGTTACGTGCTCAAAATCAGTGTGTATGGCACCATGAAGTGCACCAGAGGGTTCTGCTTCTTTGCTGACGCTTGAACAGATTTTCTACTTGATCAGCAGCTTTCTCAGAGCAAGCAGAAGCTTTCTCACCATGAATGGCTGCAACAGCCCGCGACTGCCCACACTGAGAAAATCCCAGCAGGTGTTATCCTAGCTCCTAAAAGACACACCAGGAGTCACCAATTCTCACTCACCACTTAACATTGACGAGACGTGCATGAAAAAAATCTCCGCCATGCGGCGGTTGGCAGAGTCTTGCCAACGCGGAGAGGGCAAAGCTCTCTGAACTCCGCCGACGGAGCAGAATTTATCCACCACCCCTAGTTGGCACATCGCTGCAGCTAACAGCAATCCAAAAGACACCCTCTTAAATTGTTAACAGCCGACCGACGTGAAAACTGTCAGGGTGTAAAAGACACTTGATGTTAAAAAGACATCAGCTCAATTGTGGAAAATAAATCCATGTCTTTGGTTAACGATAAAAGTTTGTTAATGCGGGCGATGGAAATTGTTCAATGAAATGATCTTAGTCCAAGATTTCTTATATCAACACACAACCCAAATTTACCATTATCCTTGTGTGCTGCCCTCAAGGGTGCACCCAATCTGACAAGTCTACTTATTGAATCACTCCAGCATTCTCAAGTTTATTTAATTCTGCGATCACTTAATCTTTAATTCCAAGTCTTATACTTTGGACTTTTTGTACAGACGGTAGCGCATCATCTTTAATTGCTTTCTGTGGAAAAAACGGTAATGATCAATGTCATTACAAACTTGTGATAAAAAATACAAATCAAGTTCTTCTGAGTGTGACAAAAAGTACCCCATTCATCACCTAATCTAGGTTATTTTTGGATGCGATTGTAAACCTTTAACCCACCTGCATCTAAACAGTGTAGTAAAATGTTCTTTTTCTTTTCAGGTGTAAATCCTTCATTATCGTAGGTAGAAAAAGAGTTTATAAAATATTCTTTCCATTCTTTATACTTCATGTATGCTTTATCCCTCCTTACTATGAAAGGTTGAGGAGATTGAAAGTACAATGCATATATATTGTGAAATGATGTGAAAGTAAATACAGTCTATAAATTAAGCAAAAACCATATATTAGAGATATACTCTGCGGGCATGTATACTGTTCCTTTAGATAGGGTACTGCCTATACACAGAAAGCTCCAGAAATTGCGTGGATGTAGCATCTGACTCATCCACAGTGTAAAGTTTTCTTCGAAGTAGGTAACTTTGTCAGTAAACCCTTAAAAAATTATGTGCTTGACCAAAACAAGGTAAATATTCCTCACAGAAGATGCTGAGTTGTTGCCACTTATAACATAGAAGTACACCTGCTACTCCAAAACAGAATTTACTTGTTTCTCGGTATTTGACTATGCTTGTATCCAATATCTTGTGCATATCCCAATGGAAAATGGCCGCCCAACGACATAAAGGCACTACAGCCAATGCTGAACGTTGGTGTGGACGCCCAATGCAAGCGTAGCACAAAAGGAAATCCACGCAAAATGCATCACATAGGATAAGAATCATGAAAAAATATGCAGCCAAACAGCAAGAGAAAGGTCAAGAGGCGAAGAGGAATGCACACATTGATGCAGAGAAAGTGCAGAAGCTGTAAGATAGGCGCATGCTGTGGAGTGCGTGCTGATAACCATATAGGTTAAAGAACTGCGGTAAAGTTTCAAGAAACCTTGCTCCAACTCACTGACAAAATGTTGTTCTGATAGAATCCAATTATGAAATCCAGTGTCTGAGAAGAGAGGAAGCCTGGGTACAGTGCTTGAGTCAGCTTTCTGACAAATTTCTTACTCCGGTAGGTACCCAGTAAATGTCCCACACAAAACTTAGGTTAACAAGTTAATTTCCAGAAAACTCAACAATTACCAATCCTGAATGCCAAAGTCATGCGTCGCCTTCCAGATCAGCCTCTTATCTGACCATAACTGCCAGACTCATCAGAGTCTAGAACTTGGAATGCAGAACACGTTCAAGAAAACACAAGTTCAAGTTCAAGTTTCAAGTTTGAGATTTGTATAGCACCCTATATACCCAGAGGGTCTCAAGGCGCTTGGGGGAAGGGGAAGTTTATTTGTCGAATATCCAAGTTTTTAGTTGTTTTCTGAAGGTGAGGCGGTTCTGGGTAAGGCGGAGATGGGTGGGGAGAGAGTTCCAGGTTTTGGCCGCTAAGTAGGAGAAGGATCTTCCTCCCATGGTGGATTTATGGATGCGTGGGATTGCGGCGAGGGCTTGTGTGGATGATCAAAGTTGGCGGGGGGGTGTAAAAGGACAGGCGTGTGTTGAGGCAGTCGGGTCCTAGGTCGTAGAGGGCTTTGTGTGCGTGGGTAAGGAGGCGGAACGTTATTCTCTTGTTGACAGGAAGCCAGTGGAGGTCTTTCAGGTGCCCGGAGATGTGAGCTTGACGGGGGAGGTCCAGTATAAGTCTGGCTGAGGCGTTTTGGATGCGTTGGAGTTTTTTCTGGAGTTTGGCGGTGGTTCCGGCGTAGAGGGTGTTTCCGTAGTCCAGTCGGCTGGTAACCAGTGCGTGGGTGACCGTTTTTCTTGTTTCGATGGGGATCCAGCGGAAGATTTTTTTAAGCATGCGTAGGATGTTGAAGCAAGATGAGGTGACGGCGTTGACTTGTCTGGTCATTGAGAGGGAGGAGTCTAGGATGAAACCCAGGTTGCGTGCGTGGTCGGCAGGTGTGGGTGCATTTCCCAGGGCCGGTGGCCACCAAGAATCGTCCCAGGCGGAGGGGGATGAGCCTAAGATGAGGACTTCAGTTTTGTCCGAGTTCAGTTTTAGACGGCTGTCTTTCATCCATTCGGCTACTTCTTTCATTCCTTCGTGTAGGTTGGTTTTTGCGGTGCTGGGATCGTTGGTGAGGGAGAGGATGAGCTGTGTGTCATCTGCGTAGGAGATGATGTTGAGGTTGTGTTTGCGTGCGATGGATGCGAGGGGACTCATGTATACGTTGAAGAGGGTGGGGCTGAGTGAAGATCCTTGTGGTACACCACAGATGACTTCGGTGGCCTCTGATCTGAAGGGGGGGAGGCGGACTCTCTGAGTTCTTCCGGCGAGGAACGAGACTATCCAGTCTAGTGCTTTACCTTGTATCCCGACATAGGTAAGGCGTTTGATAAGGGTGGTATGGCAGACTGTGTCGAATGCTGCGGAGAGGTCAAGTAGGATGAGTGCGGTTGTTTCTCAATTGTCCAGTAGTGTTCGAATGTCGTCAGTTGCTGCGATGAGGCCGGTCTCCGTGCTGTGTTTGGCTCGGAAGCCGGATTGTGAAGGGTCGAGGGATTTGTTGGATTCGAGGAAGGAGGCGAGCTGATTGCTGATGGCTTTCTCGATGACTTTGGCAGGGAAAGGAAGGAGTGAGATGGAGAGGTAATTCTTGAGTTCGGTGGGGTCTGCTGTGGGTTTCTTCAGGAGGGCGCTGAGTTCGGCGTGTTTCCAGCTTTCTGGGAAGGTGGCAGCGTTTAGGGAGCAGTTGATGACATCTCGGAGATGGGGTGCGATAACGGAGTCTGCTTTGTTGAAAATGTGGTGGGGACATGGGTCGGTTGGTGATCCTGAGTGGATGGAGTTCATCAGACGGATGGTTTCTTCAGTGGAGATTGGGTTCCAGGCGCAGAGGTTGCACTGAGAGGGGCTAGGGGCAGCTATTACTGCTTCCCAACTCATCCCTTGCTCTGCCCAACAGCTCTAGCCACAATATTCTGCTGGTGGAGGGAAGGAAGGTGGGAGAGAGGGCTTCAGTCCCACCAACAGAAGAATGAACAAGGAAGTGTGGATTGGAAGAGGGACTAGTACTGTTCCTAGATCCTCCTGTTGCAATCTCCATTTCCTTTTCAGTGTCACACATCTGTTGTGTTTAGGGTTTGTTTTTTCTCGGTTGCTTGCGCTATGTGTCTTGGTCTTGCGCTGTTGTCTAATGTGCAATCTGCATTCCTTATTAGAATGCGGGATTGTACTTTGACAGTTTCTGGCTGATCTCTTGATGTTCAGCTGCTCTGCATGTGGGTGGTGTTCTTACTTATAAATAAAGCTACTTACCTACTCCAACCGTGTCTAGATACTTCACAAAGTTGGCGGCGAGCTGCCACACCACCCGACGGATCTAGCGGCCTCAGATCCACAAGTTTCTTCAGAAGCTTCGTTTCTGGGTTCTCTTTGCATTTCCAGCTTCAAGACCTCCACTTGCTGTCACCGGTGGTGATCAGCATTTCCTGCTAGCACTCTCCGACCGTGAGTTGTGCATTTTCTTCCTTTTTCGCTCCATTGAAGAAATGAAATGAAATGAAACTTTTGTAAAGCGCAAACTGTCGCTCTCAAGGGAGCCTCCTGGCGCTACCAGATAACATGCTGCTACAGATACTGATTGGGCTCTAGATGAGTGCGAGACATGATTCGTCAGTTGTTCCATATAGCCACGTCTTTAGTGCCTTCCTGAACTGTTCTTCAGATTCTATAGATCTTAATTTGCTTGGCATGAGATTCCAAGCCTTTGCCACTAACACAGTCGCCGACTTACCTCCCCTTGTTTTAAGTTTGAAATCAGGTATTTTAAGGAGGTAAGAGGAAGTAGATCTAAGTGTCCTCCTTGTAGTGTAAGGCCTAAATCTTGTAGAGAGATATACTGGGCCTAGTCGGCGCACTGCTCTGAAGGCTGTAAGGAGAAGTTTGAACAGGATTCTTTTGTGGAGCCGGAGCCAGTAAAGGCTTTTCAGAGCTGCAGAGGCTGACGCCCTACGGGGGAGCTTTAAGACTAGTCTGGCTGCTGCATGTTGAACCATCTGTAACTTCTTCAGGGTAGATTTATTGACCACTACTAGGAGGCTATTACAGTAGTCCAAGCGAGAGAGTCTTAAAGGTACTGCCACTGTTTTCCTGGCCTCAAGAGAAAGACGGTCAAAGAATTTTCCCATGGTCCTAATTAGGCCAAAGCAAGTGCCTGCCACCTTTAATGTGTGGGGTTTGAACGAGAGAGAGGCATCGATCCATACCCCCAGGTTTTTTGGCACTTCCACGGAGGATGAAGGGGCTTCTGCTTCTGTAGGTCACCAATTCATGGGTTGAAAGGGATTATTTTTCCCAATTTATAGGATTTCTGTTTTATCCGTATTACAATATAGGTGGTTGTTTTTCATCCATTTGATGACCGAGGTGAGACAGGATTTAAAGTTTTCCTCCACCTCCGTAGAATTGTTTTCAAGAGATAGGATCAGCTGAGTGTCATCAGCATAAGAGGTTGTTTCGATCCTGTACGATGAAATAAGAAAGATAAGTGAAGCCATATACATATTGAAGAGAAGTGGGCTAAGTGATGCACCATGAGGGACACCCGTTGTGATGGTACGCTCTGAGGAAATAAAAGTGCCCAGGGAGAAAGCTTGTCTCCTGCTGCCATTGTCTCTTGGCGCCAACACCACGAGCTTCGTAGTTCTCACTCTGCGGTCAACGTCACACATCGCAACCTTGGTTAAGACCAACGCTCCTGTTATCCTGCACGTCGTACCACGTATACGACCAACGTTACGCTCATCTCCTACGCTGCAACATGAATACCATTTTGACGCCATCTTGTTTTTTTTACTGATTGCATTTATTCATCAGGATCCTCTTCGTGCAAATGTCATTATATGCCTTGAAAACAGTAAGCTTTCTTTTATTTGTTTATTTATTGATTTCCTCCACACGATCGCATCCACTCCTTGCAACAAGACTTTCTTCATGTTTATTTCCTTTTACTGTTCACTATTCCAGTTTTTTTCTTACCATTTGAGGGTGAAGAAAGGACGCTACAGGCTTCCATTTGCTTTCATTTTTCTCTAGCGAACTAGTCCTTCTCATTTCATCCCTTGAACCTTTTCACTATGTGTGCACAAAATTACGCACTCAATCCTCCTCAGTCATTCTGGCCTGCTGGAGGAGTTCTTTGCATGAAGTGGGTCGAGTGGAAACTGGTTTTCCTTAACTATATTGAAACATTGGATGATCAAGGAAAAATGTCTCCTGAATTTAAAAAAATGATTTTCTACATTGCATTGGTCCGGAAGGTTTAAGAGCTTTCACCCAAATGTCTAAGGCTATTGGTGGCGATGGGGATTCTAATGTTTTTATTGTGCCATAGCTGATTTTGATAGGCATTTCTCTCATAAAGTGTGTTTTGGTATTGTCAGGTACAAGTTCTTTCATAGGAAACAAGAGCCTAATGAGTGTGTTGGTGACTATGTCCCAGGCTGCTCTAAGAACACTATCCCTTCATTGTAAATTTGGTTCTCTTCAAGAGAATTTCATAAGAGACCAGGTTGTCATGAATGTCAATGACCCCTCTATTCAAGATAAGCTATGGGTCAGCGGGGATTCTCATTTACAACACATTTTAGCATTAGTAAGAAAAGCTGAAATGTCCAGCAGAAGTGCCAAAGTCATTCAAGGTGAATCTGGGTCCAAACAAGTTGAAATTGTTAGTAAGTTAATCCAGGTTCTCGTTCTGTCAAAAATCCTAGTAAATTGGATCTCAACCAGTTAGACAAAAATAGAGAAAAGGTGAATATTCATACAAATAAAAGTTTTAAATGCTACAGATGTGGTAGTCCTTCACACATTGCCAACAACCAGCTTTGCCCTACTCTTAAACAGAAATATTGGTTATGTGGTTTAATTGGCCACTTTTCTAAGGTCTGCAAAAAACAAACTGAAGTCAAATGCGTTGAAGAGGTTGAATACAGTGATGATTAGGCTATTTCTTCTTTTGCTGATGAAAGATGTGTCTTTACTATTAAGGACAACGTTGCTGAGAAGATTTATAGTGTTTCTAACAAACAAACCTCTGTGTGATATGACTATTGGTGGGTGGATATTAAAATGTATGCAGATTCTGGTTCACCTTATTCCATTGTTAATGTGAGTGTTTGGAATTCCTCATTTTCTTCCAAATTAGGTCCTGATCTCGAAGAGCCAGATATTTCCCCAGAAGGGTATTCCAGAGAAAGAATTGATTTATTAGGTTTCAGGAATCTGGTTTTCAGGCTCCAGAACCGTGAGAGTATTGGTAAATTGTATGTTTCCAAAAAAGGACCTACCGTTTTAGGCTGGTTTGACCAGGACGAACTTGCCATTCTTTTGGATCCTAATATCCTGAAACTGTCATGATTCTTGCTGATAGTGAAGTTACTGGTAAGGACTTGCTGGAAAAGTTTCCTAATGTTTTTAATGAGAAGATTGGCAAGTTAACTGATTGTGTACATAAGATTGTCCTTAAAAAATATGCATGTCCTATGGTCTTCAAGGCTAGAAATATTCCCATTATTGTCAGGAGGGAGGTGAAAAAGGAATTGAACCATCTTGTTTCTGAGGATTTCATTGAGAAAATTGAATCTTCAGAGTGGGTTTCACCTGTTGTTATTGCCAGGCATGCTAATGGCAACATTCGTTTATGTATTGACTTAAGACATTTTAACAACAATATTCTTGTGGATCAATTTTATCACTCCTATTGGGTGCTACCAGTACAAAAGGATGCCTTTTGCTCTTGCCTCTTTTGCTGTGGGTTTCCAGCGCATCATGCATTCTTTAATTGGTCAGCTGGAAAATGTGCAGTGTTTCCAGGATGACATTCTTTTGTATGGTAAAGATAAGGCAGAACATGACGCCATTCTCTACAAAGTTTTCGAAATTTTAGAATCCAGAGGCCTTACATTTTCCTAGTCTAAGTTTGCGGAAACCTCTGTTTCTTGTTTAGGTCATGTTTTATGCTCTGATGGAGTAAAACCTAAACCTGAGCTTGTCGAAGTCATACTTTCTGCACCAGCTCCTAAGAGCAAAGATGAAGTTCGCTCTTTTTTAGGCCTCACTGAATTTTATGCTACGTATATAAATAACTTCTTTTGCAGGGTGTTTCAAAACGGGCAACACCTTAAAAACAAGTCTAAACTCTTATGGAGCCCTGATTGTGATAAAGAATTCACGGATGTCAAATTTGCTATTGCTGATGCCATTACTCTTCAGGTTTCAATCCTACTCTTTTTTGGGGGCTTACCACTGATACCAGGTCCAGAGGTTTGGGTGCTGTTTTATCTCAGAAGCAAGCTGATGGTGGTGAGGCCATCATTGCATATGCTTCAAGGTCCCTTACCTCTGCTGAGGAAAAGTTTTCTGTCATTGAAAGGGAAACCTTAGCGGGTGTTTGAGCTTTGGAACATTTTAGAGCTTTTCTTTAGGGTAAACAGTGTCATATTAGAAGTAACCACGAACCTTTAGTCAATCTTCTTACCACTGATGGCATGATCAAAGCATCTGCACGCATTTCTAGGATGTCTAAGCATCTTCAAGATTTTGTTTACAACATTTGTTATGTCCCTGGTAAATACAATGTCTCTGCTGAATTTTTGTCTAGGATACCCTTGAAAATTAAAGAAATAATTTCCAATTCTTGGGATGATTTCCATATTGCTTTAGTTCATGATGATGATATTCCTTTTATTCGCAAGCAAGTTTGGTTGGATTCTTATTCTGAAGATTCTGTTGTGCAAAAAGTTTTGTCTTTCATTGGCAATGGTTGGCCTGGCATGAGTCTTTTTTAGTCCTGATTTAAGATGTTTTTGGGAAGTACGCAATGAACTTTCCTCTGTTGATGGCAGTCGTTGGAGTAGAGATAAAGCTGTTCCTCCTTCCAAGCTCAGAGACTCTATTGTCAAGTTGTGTCATGAGGAACATTGTGGTATTGTTAAAACTAAACGGACGGTCAAAAATTATTTTTGGTGGTCAGGTCTAGATATTTCTGTGGAACGCATTGTCAGAAATTGTCTGAGTTGTGCTAATGCTGACAAGTCTCTTAAAACTGTGCGACCCAACATGTCTAGTCCTTGTATTTCCAGTGGTCCTTGGGAAACAATTGCTGTTGACCTTATGGGTCCTATTGGGAACGAGTGTAAGTGCATTATTTCTGCTATTTAAGTATTTTCTAGGTGGCCTACCATCAAAGTTGTTGACAAAATTGACACAGATGCTGTAATATTTTTCTTGGACACCATTTTTACTGAGGAGGGTCTTCCCAGGTTATTACTGATAATAGTGTGCAATTCATTTCTCACAAAGCTCAGTTTTTTTTTAAATACTAGGCATCAGGCATCCCAATACTTCTATTTACAACCCCAGTGGCAATGGCATGATTGAGTGTTTTAATAGAGTGCTCAGGGGCGCTATTCAATATGTTGGTACTGAGGATAGGAAGTGGGATTTGTGTGGACTTACCGCACTACTTTTAATGACATGACTGGATGTACCCTTTTTGAAATTATTATAGGTAGGTTGGCCAGAACTAAGATCAGACCTGCAAAAGACACACGACAGGTACAAATGTTCTTTTGACTACAAAAGAAGTTCTAAGAACGACACCGGTATTGCCATTGGCACATTGGTTAAGGTTAAGAAACCCTGTATGGTGAAGAAGGGCATCAGTCAGATTTTTGGTCCCTTTGGAGTCACTAAATTGTTGAAAAATGCTGTTATGCTAAATGATGGTAACGTTTGGAACCTCAAACGTATTGCTGTTCTCAAAGGTAACAAAGATCTTTATTTTAACTCTACTTCTCATGTAAAGGGCAATTGTTTGGATGATGTAGATTCTTCTTGTGGAGATTTGGTTCTTTCTGGTCTCTTTCTTCCCCCAATGCTTCTCTGTCTAGGAGAACCATTTGCGGAGGAAGGAGCTGTGTGTCTGTGCATCAGTAAGGAGTCAGACTTTCTTTGTATTTTTTTCTTAAAACACACAAAAAGTCTGGGGTTGCTGGTGTTTATTTCTGAAGGGGGCCTTGTCTGACAGTTCCTGATAGAATGTTGGGTTTTACATCCCTTGTTATGTTCTTTTGTTGACAGTGCTTAATTTGAGCCAGTGGTTGGTGGTTGGGACCACTGGCGCTTATTTTTCGGGATCAACTCTTATTTTTCTTTATTAAATAGTTACAGAAAGCAAGAGACGGAAAAACAAACTAAGTGGAATGATGGAGGAAGAGTGAGATGGAAAAACCGTCACAAAGGAGAAAGAAGAGGCAGGCAGGAGTGAGGTTAGGGAACATGGTGTGTCTGGAAATGGATTAAAGATTCATGAGGTGGATAGAAGCCTAACCACCTTTGGTATTCAGTGGGTTGACATTTAATAAGACCAGTCGTGGGCTTCTGACCAGAGCTTAGTGCACCCGCACTCATTCTTTTACAAAAAAAAGCACTGTTTGTAGAACTCTTAGCACAGAATGTTACCAACAATGAATGTTGACCGTCAAGTTGGCTTGGCACTTACTCCTAGCCTTCATTCCTACTGAGCGTGATATTCTGAGTGAAATGCATTTGCCTAATACCTGGGCTTGTTGTGAGCTCTACTTTTTAAATTAGCAATAAGTGTCCAGCTGGGATTTTTGGAGCCTCGTTTGCTGACGTCCCTTCTCTCCACTGTATTGCTTTAGTTCATTCCAACTGAATGTTAGTGGAACGTGAATGCCCCCCAAAAACTAAACCTGCTCCTGGAGGAGATGTAGAGGCGGAGACCAGATCCTTATAAAATGTACTCATCTAACTGATGGAGGTGAAGTGAATGTGCGGTCCAGCATCTGTAAGTGATGTCATCGGTGAAATGCAATTGAACTCTTTAGATACCTGGTACTCAGCTTCTGAACCCTTATTAGCTGTACATGTTTCCATATAGTCCAGGGGTGAAACCTACGATCAAAACACAGGTAGCCCGGATGGCGTCTCTCTTTTAGTTGCTTTTCACCTTTCCCAAATGCCCTGCACCCGCTTTATCGCCTCTTGAAAAACCCATAGAAAACCCATTCATGTCTAGTGCCCTTACACTCAGGAGACCCAGGGGAACAAAGAAGAGGTTCACCTCATTGAAGGGACATGCTCCTGCATGAGGGAGGCTAGGAGGAATTACCATGCTTTGGAAAAATGCTAAAATCTGTCATATTCATTGATATCTCCCAGCCAGCCAATCAGGTTCAGGGAATTCTATCACCCAATAATAGAACCTCAGCATGTATAGGGATCAAAATGCAGGTAGCTCAAACTGGCATTTCACTTGCATCCCATTTTCATGACCCACTACACCTAGTTTATTGCCTGATTGCACCCTGAACCCATATAAAACCTATTCCTGTATGGTACCCCAAAGTCAGGAGACCCAGGTTAATAAAGCTGGCCAGGCCTTGGAAGAGGATGGGGCCCGATTCACAAAACTAACTTAAGACAAAATCCTAAACTTACTACCATTTTGGTATTCACAGAAGGCACTTACTCATTTCGGTATTTACAGAAGTTAGGAGTCCTAACTTTAGGACTCCTAAAGACCTTCTGTGAATACCAAAAGTCTTAAAGTTAGGATTTTTATCAGTTTAGGAGTAGTAAAGTTAGGACTCCTAACTTTAGGACTCCTAAATGCCTTCTGTGAATACCAAAAGTCTTAAAGTTAGGATTTATCTCAGTTTAGGAGTAGTAAAGTTAGGACTCCTAACTTTAGGACTCCTAAATGCCTTCTGTGAATACCAAAAGTCTTAAAGTTAGGATTTTTCTCAGTTTAGGAGTCCTAAAGTTAGGAGTCCTAACTTTACTACTCTTAAAATTAGAAAAATCCTACCTTTAAGACTTTCGGTAATCACAGAAGGCATTTAGGAGTCCTAAAATTAAGACTCCTTACTTCTGTGAATACCGAAACGAGTAGGTGCCTTCTGTGAATACCAAAATGAGTAAGTGCCTTCTGTGAATACCAAAATGGTAGCAAGTTTAGGATTTTGTCTTAAGTTAGTTCTGTGAATCGGGCCCATTGTTTCTGTGTGGGGGACACAGACAGAAACAAATCTCTAAAATTCTCACAATTATCGTGTTCAGAGTGGTTGATTAGCCAGCCAATCAGAGTAAAGGAGTTCTGGTTTGCACCAAGAGATCCCATAGCTCATACACAATTAGAAAATATATGCCAAATGAGTTTGATGTATGTCATCAAATGAACAGTGCACCGTAAACAACAATTCTGCCACAATTTTGAGATCAACTCTCATATTACACAATAATTATGCGGTCTACCTTCCCTAGGTATCCCACACATGTGGTATCGGTGGACTCCAGACATTCAGGGCAATGTGTATTAGGCTAGCAGGATTTAGGTCTGTCCATTTGAGAAATGCAGAAAAACATTGAGCATTTTTTTAAAACAAATTGCACGTTCTCTACATATTTCATTATATTCAGAGTATGCATTGAGGTATCGATGTGTGATATCTGCCAATGCAATATGTTGCACAAAATAAATATATCATTTTTGGGGGTTATTAAGAAACCAAAGTGATACATTTGCTTGGACAACCTAAAGCTGATTTTCTTTATTAAAAGTGCTCCTACACAGATGTGTGCAAATAGCAGTGAAAGGGATAAGACAGGATAACCAGCAGGTACAAAACAGTGCAGGCAACCACTGTATCGTATAGTACCTATACACCCTATACAGTATCTGCGCATTTCGAATAGCATAAACTGTGGGTTTGGTGGCAGACTGGCTCTGTGCACCCTCACCGAGAAATGTTAGCCTGTATGCATTAGCTAGCTTACAGTGCCACTAGAATCTCCTTTTATCGGGGAGAAAATCGTTTCTGGCAATCTCAGAACATGACAACCCTAATCCCTCAGGTTTGTGGAAACATAAATACTTTTTGCTTAGTCCCTCGTGCTCACTTAGTTTGTCTCACAGATACACAGAATAAACAGTCTGGGCATTTCAATAAGTATTTATTGGACAATTGTTATTCTAGTGTAGAATAGATGAGCTGCAACAACCTTTAGACAGTAGCAGAGATATATGATTAGCAATACTACAAAAGTAAAGGGATGGTATAGTTCTACCGTATTGCAGAAATCATGAATATATACATGTACACAAAACACATGATAAAAAGTGCAACCTAAAAGTGCGTACTCCTTTGTTGCCCCCCTAACTAGATGTACCTAAATGTACCTAGCATCTGTGTAGGTGTTATGCCAAGAATCCCTCCAGGATCCAGTAAACCCCATCACCTGAGAATTATAGAATGTGGGACCCCATGCTGGTCTAGAGTTGGACACCCCGCGAGGGATGTTAGTCCACTGCTAGCTGGAGCGTCTGCATGCAGGAAACTTAGCGTCTCTGGTCAGTGTGTCAGCCGGGAAGTCCTGGTCTCCTCTGTCTTTCTAAGTAAGACATGATGTATATATACCCAGAGGTCTCCCCAGGGGTCCTACCTACCTTGCAGTGTTACTGTGTCGGCCTAAAGGATGTTTTTGGGCTTGAACTTTAACATAGATATTATACAAGAGATGGTCGCCCTTCTGAGCTTCTAAGAAGCCTCATGCATTATGTATGAGTTTCGAACTAGGGAAAAACCCTTGTTCTGAATGCAGTGTTGTATCTAGGTAAAAGGTCAGTCCCTATGTACCATTATGTATGAAATGTAGGGAAGGATATGGTGAAAGTTTGCAGTGTTACCTGCGCCTATATAGAGTACCTATATGGAATATAACCCGGTACCCTTCCCCAAACTGCATCTCCTACAACTGGGGCCCCATCCGCGGCCACAGCAGTTGTGGTTGCTCCCATCTCCGGACCTGCAGTTGGTAGCAGCATGCAGGAGGGAGAAGAGGAGGATGTGTTGGCAAATACTGGGGCAGAGATCAGGCCCGGATTGAGGGCACCGGGCTATTCCCCGGTGGGCCGCATGGTTGGGGGCCGGTTTTGGGCCCCTGGGGACGTTTTTGTTACAGGGTCGTTATGCTGCAAAAATGGCCCTGTAACAAAAACGGCCGAAAACTGGCCCTGTCACAGAGCGCAGTCGCACCTCTCCCCCCTCCCCTCTCCTCCCGGAGGGGGTGAGGGGGGCCGGCCGAGCACTTTGCCAGGGCCGGTTCTGGTTTCCAGTCCGGCCCTGGCAGAGATCAAGGCCTGGTCCACACATGATGTGTAGAAGGCACAGACACCAGAAGGATGTCCAGCTTCAGGCAGCAGCTTCAGGTCAATCCTTGCAACGGATGGTTCAGAGACTTGACCGGAAACTTGGGGAACTCTAGGGAACCCACAAGAGCTGCCATTGCAGAAGGTGAGCTTCTTTTGTCCTTACGTGAGGGAGTTTTAGAGCAGATGAGGTCTGGATGCAGCATTAGGGCTTCAGGTCAGGTTTGAGACCGAGGACACACATGTGATGTGCTGAAGAACACTGGGGCTTATTTATGAGAGGCTTGCAGCGCCCGGAGGCACTATTTTTGATGCATTCAGCAGTGTAATATCTATGAGGTGAGGGAAAGCCATTCTGCTTGGCTTTGAATGGTCACATGGTCACACAACGCAGCGAACGTCGATGCGTTGCCTTACACTGCGTCAAGGAGGCGTTTCATGAGTGTTACGGGGGTTTGCCCACACAGCACCCATGAAACTTGGGCCTGCCCCATATTTACTTAATGATGTAAACCTAGGGCAGAGCCAAATCCTTACGCCTCCCCAGAGCAGGCGTAATGAGGTGAAACATTTCTATTTCTCCTCATTTTTTCCTCTTTCCATATGTGCTGTATTCTGCAACACTCACAGAAAGGGGAACATGGCTCTCTGGATTGTTTTTGTGGAAGAAGATGCCCCTTCCTGCACAAAAACAACCCTGATTACAAGGGAAGCATTCTTGCACCATGGTGCAAGAGTGCCTATATTGACGATAGGCAGTAAATTGTGCACTGTCGCAGGGGGAGAGGGCAGGAATGCGCCATATTTCACCCTTTTACATTGTAGTAGGGCAGCTCAACCAGATGATGTAGCTGGCAGGGACCAGGGACAGTTGGGGTTCAAGTTGGAGGTAGGATATGAGCTGGGGGCAGATACATTTATTTGTTAGATATATTGTTAAGGACATAGTTAGGGAGTGGTTGAAGTCATAGGCCGGTGACAGTAGGGGTATGAGTGCACTTTAGTAATTTTGTTGTAATATTAAAATTATGTGGACATTTTACAAAGGAACATTTGTGTCACACGTCTCACAAAAACGCAAGAATGGTCATAAGCATTAGCCGAACACTTTTTTATTTTATTTTTATTCAGCTATTTAATTTATGTATTTATTTAAAGGTATACATACTGCCTCATGCTGGATAAAAACATAACATGAAGAAGAAAGGAAATTAAAGAGTATTCAAGGCTGGCAACCTGTGCGGAAACTATACGAACTTTAAAAGGCCCGGACACCACCTACCCTTCTTAGACTGAAGGAAGCTGCAAATATGATCAGGGGTCCCCATCCCCAAGCCACACTCAAGCTCCCAAAGGCAGATATTCACCCTTTAGGTGCGCTCTAAGCAAGTTATGGTTCAGCACCCAGACAGTCTGGCATCCTTTGACATGCGAGGGTAAGAGACAAAGCGCTTGATAGGCTGATGCACTGACAGTACAAGAGAGGACCGGCCGGCCACGTTACCCTGCTGTCCTCGCCCCTCCAATACTTCTCTCAGATCTCAGAGACCGTTGTTATTTCTAGTTTATGTAAGGTCATACTGACCTAGAAGTTCCTCCCAGGACAACTTCCATTTCATTATTAGTGGAGGACATTTCAGGGCAAAAAAGAGTCCCTGTGGTGAAATGAGATGTTCTCTACTTTCATTGTTCCAGCAAGGACAGCAATTTGTTAGACTTGTGAAAAACCCTTTTTCGGCTGAGCCTGGGCAGAGCACGCGCTGCTCTGCGAGGTCTGATGTATTCAGCTATGGACTTGAAGCTCCGCCCTCTCTACGGCCATGTTTTTCATTGGCTTGTGCCATTGTCCTTTGTACACTGTGCTTTTCAGTGGGCAATAGGCTTATTTAGTCCCTCCTTAGTACCGCCTCATCTCATTTCGTGACCTTCCATGAAGACCCTCCCTGTTATACATGTTGTTACTTGGTAGGCTTTTAATTACAGCCTCTGGTCACTATTTTGTGAAATGGTTTTCACCTCCTGCTGTTGCAGGCGGGACACGCTTTCCTGCAATGCTTTTTGTTTCATAGCACGGCTCGCCACTCTGATAAAGTGGGGGCCGCACCTTTGGTTTAGTTGTGGCGCCGAACGAGGCTGCATGTTTCTTTTTCTATTTCTTCACTTTTTTTCGTTTACAAGCACCCCATTCCACACTCTCAGGTAAATGGCAGCCGCACCCCCTTCTTTAGACGAGCTAAGCTATGTCAACTTGACAAATAGATGCTTTTTTGTGAAAGCACCCCCTACCGCGCTTTCACTTTTATGACGGCCGTGCACCTTTCTTTAGATGCGGCTCACATAAAATTTAGGGGCGTAGCTGGCAATAAAGTGATAGCGCTGCATTGAGCTCTTTTACAAAAAAAATAATTTGCAACGCAATATGTCTAGCGTTTGCAAGAGTTTACGCTAGTGGCTTTGTAAATGACAATACCTTTTATTTATCTGATTTAAAAACAACACATAAACAAGCATTGGAAATGCAATAGGGCTCGCATTAGGAAAGTTTGAGCTATTGGTCTTATAAATGATTTGTTTTTTATTTAGGTGTAATTTTTTCAAATAGTTAAATTAATAGCTTTGTCAGTTTCAATGCCAATAGTTATAACTTTCGCAAATGTGACACCTAGAGCATTTGTAATGCAACATGTTTTGTATTTACATGACTTAGATGTATTGATATTACAAATACCAATGCTTTTAATTTTTTTAAATAATTAATACTTAATTTATTTAATTTGTAATGGCAATAGCTTACATTTTTGTAAATTACTTTTATGAAGATTATGTTCAGTGTTTTTTATTGTGACGAAAATCCAAGAACAGAAGTGAAATATTACCATCTTTTTGTGATTTGTAATAAAGCGTGAAAGCTTGAAAACAGCTTGAAACATTGAAATAACATATTTGAACCAGTGATGCTGTGGTGGTGCTGAGTGATGTTGTTGTTGCGCTGAGTGATGCTGTGGTGGTGATGTGGTGGTGCTGAGTGGTGCTGTGGATGTGCTGAGTGATGCTGGGGTGGCGCTGAGTGATGCTGTGGTGGTGCTGAGTGGTGCTGTGGTGGTGCTGAGTGATGCTTTGGTGGTGCTGAGTGATGCTGTGGTGGTGCTGAGTGATGCTGTAGTGGTGCCGAGTGGTGCTGTGGTGGTGCTGAGTGGTGCTGTGGTGGTGCTGAGTGATGCTGTGGTGGTGCTGAGTGATGCTGGAGTGATGCTGAGTGATGGTGTTGTGATGGTGAGTGGTGCTGAGTGATGCTGGGGTGGTGCTGAGTGCTGCTGTGGTGGCGATGAGTAATGCTGTGGCGTTCAGTGATTCTGAAGTGGTGCATAGTGATGTTGTGGTGCCCCTGAGTGATGCTGTGGTGGTGCTGAGGGGAGCGGAACGAGAGGAGAGAGGTAAGAGGGTAGAGAGTAGATAGGAGAAGAGAGGTGAGAGAGAATAAGAGAGGGGAGAGAGGAGAGTAAGTAGAGGGGAGAGTGAGGAGAGGGTTGAGTGAGGAGAGGGTTCAGTGAGGAGAGGGGAGATGGAGAGGAGAGAGGGGAGTGAGGAGAGAGGGGAGTGAAGAGAGAGGGTAGTGAGGAGAGAGGGGAGTGAGGAGAGAGGGGAGTGGGGAGAGAGGGGAAATAGAGGGAGGGGAGAGAGGGATTGGAGAGTGAGGAGAGGGGAGAGTGAGGAGAGGGGAGAGGGAGGGGAGAGGGGAGTGAGGGGAGAGGGAAGTGAGGGGAGAGTGGTGAGAGGGGATAGTGGTGAGAGGAGAGTGGTGAGAGGGGAGAGTGAGGATAGTGTGGAGAGGGGAGATTGAGGTGAGAGGGAGGTGAGAGAGGGAGGGGAGAGTGGTGAGAGTAAGGAGAGCAGAGAGATAAGAGCGCATCCCTCATTTCAGTTCTTGTGTTGTGGGCAGTCGAGTATCTTTACTCACTATTGTTTGGTGAGGTCAAGCCCTAAAAACCTGTCCTATAGGAAACAGCCCCTCCCCCACACCCAAGCACTGCTCTCCGTGGCCTATTTATTTTTGATGTTATATAGCGTGGGACACGTGGCCAGAGCGGTTTACGCTGATGCAGGCAGAGCACAGAGAGCCATGTGCGAGCACACTGTGTGCAGTACAAAATACAGAAACAACGAGGGTGGATGCAAAGGCAGATCATAAAATGTTACCTGCACCGCCGGGTGCCTCCATCAGACTGGTCAGCCGCAAACAGAGCAAAATGTATCTTTGATTGCCGAACGTCCTTGAGAGACACTGGCCTTTAGCAGACAGTCCTTTTTTCACTCACACCGCTGAAGGTGACAGGCGGCATCCCAAAATAAAAAAAATAAGAGTTCTTCACTTTCTGTTTTTTAACTAATTATTTGGTTTAAAAAAACTCAGTTGACTAAAAACATGGCGCAACTCGTATTTATGGCGGTGAAAAACGGCAAACTGTCAGTGAGGCGCTATTTAACGAAAACACGTTTTTGATTTTTATGGGGGTGGGTGGTCACAGAAAGGTATGGGCAGGAGGAAGGTGATGCGTAGTAAGGTGACAGTCGCACTGTTTACCGAGGTAAGAAACCGCAGCAAAGCCTCTTCAAACACTATTTAGAAATACCGTTTATATTAATATGTTTGGGGGTCTAGACAAGGTGTGTAGCCAGTGATAGGATGCTGTGCTGTGATGCCCTATTGTTTTACAGCACTTAGAAACCACTCAACTGGGGTTGAAGCGCTATATAAAAGAGGTTAATATTGCAGAGGGCTCCTGTATGGTTGACGCGTGGGCACTGGAAGGAGGGTTCTCTGGAATGTGCTATTTTTTACCGCGGTTAGAAACCAGACATGTGCATTGAAGCGCTACATAAAACAGGTTATCGTTCTCATTACCGGGGCCGTGAGGGAGGCTGGCTGAGCTAACGGGCTGAATTGAGCAGTTCCTGGTGCAGTTTCAGTTTTCTTGTTCTGCGGCTGCCTCTCCCCCGAGCTCCACTCTAGCGCTGCGCCTGCACCTCTGGGCACACAGTGAGGCTTGTCTGCAGATGGCACGTGAAAGGGAAGGAAATGCAAGTTTCTCTCTGGAGCCACGAGGAACTCGGAAAAAGCGGCGGAGGTTGTATGACTTTAACAGGGGAAAAAGCATCCACGTGGGACAAAGTTCAGCGGAAAGGGGCTGCAGCAGGCTGCGGCAGTGCTGTCTGACAACTGGGGTGGTCTGAGGTAATGCGTTCATTTCAGGGAACACAGCAGATTTAATTGTTTACAGAAACGAGGCTGCAGACTTGGAAGAGACAAAGGAAAAGGTGAGAAAGAACTACAGAATGCAAAAAACAGTAAATAAAAAGCAGAAATAAAGTTTAAGGGAGGAAAAGAGTAGGAGTAAGAGAAACTGAAATGCAAAATTAAGTACTGACAGAAAAAAACAACGCCGAAGGAAAGTTAAAGGCAAGACAAACGAAAGGGACAACTAAGCACGGCCGTGTAGAGTGAAAGTACGGCCGGCCTAGGCAGTGAAAGGGGAGGAGGGAGGAGAAATACGAGTCACGGCAGCAGCAGCCTTTGATGTGCCAGCCGGAATAATTAGGGGAAGCTTGAGATGCCTGAGGAGGCTGGTGGCTTTGATGTGCACGCGCTTTTTGCCAATGCGCTTGCGCATTGAGCTTGTATTTCTCGGGCACTGCAACAAATCTCTGAGATGGTTAATCTCTGTTTAAGCCACAATATAGCTCGCCAGCTATGCGCAAGCGCATCAGCAGGCGAGCCCTAAAAATGGCATTGTCTTTTACAATGGCAATAGCTCAAACACTCGTAAATGCGAGACCTATTGCATTGCAAATGCTTGTTATATGTGTCTCCACAAATTTACTTCCCTTCCAGTTTCCTGTGTCTGGTCCTTTCCCACTCTCCCCCGTGCACTCCCCATTAACTATGCTCTCTTCTCTAGCATTAACCTACTTCAAACTGTTCAGATGCATTTGTAGTTTTACAGACTCGTGGACACACGACTGACTGTGTATCAGTGTCTAGCAGTGCCACAATGCAGACTGTTACTCTTGCAATGGTTGGGAACGAGGACTCTGAAAGGGGGGATTGCTTAGGAGAGTCAAGAAGAGAGAGAGTTCACAATGAACACATTGGAGAACATTTGGGAGCAGAACACATATTCCTACCAAACATCAGCGCAACTGCATTAAAATCAGTTTTCCAAGCCTACAACACACGGGGACTCTGCTACAGTGAGTTTGCAGAGGAATAACAAGATTAAAGCAGGTCTCTGCATAAAACATCACACTCTGTCAGTGCTAAAAGAGTACTAACAAAAGGCAACAAAACATTGCCTTGTGGGCAATAACACTGTATTTGTAAAGACACCGTGACAACTCGACTGGAGCGTCTGTTGTCCTGTGTTCCAGGCAGCACTTCTAATTGTGGTAAAACCTATTAGGCAAAAACCAAATTCTGAAGAGGTCGTTTTCGCTCCTACTAAGACTTTGTGGCTGTTTTCACCGGAATATTCGACTTTTATATATTCATATCATTTTGCATTTCCCTTACTGTGGTTTCTGCTGCGACAAATCAACAAGTGACCACAGTATTTTAAGAACCCTGGATTAGACTTTCATAGTTTTGTTTTCATTTCACTGGGTGTCAGAACCGGTTAATAAACACAAACCTCTGTGTTGTATGCAAGTAAAACTAAATGCCCAGTCATCTGGTATAGATTATCCTAATGTATTGACTCCAAAAAGTATGAACTCTTAGAGTAATGTCACCCTCTGTGGCATTCACCTCCTGTGCACAGCATTGTGGGAGGAGGGTGGGTGGGTGCAGTGTCTTGTTACCCCAGATGTGTGGAATTTAGGGATCTCTAAAGTATTCTTTATCGGTCTTGTAATTTCACTGACTGTAACGTCACTTCCAGTGTCTTGCATTGCACTGTGACATCACTTCCAGTATCTAGCATTGTATTGTGACATTACTTCCAGTGTCTTGCACTGTAGTGTGACATCACTTCCAGTGTCTTGCATTGTACTGTGACATCACTTCCATTGTCTTGCACTGTGAGGGTGTAGATAAATGCGGGTTGTACTGTGACCGCCACACTCCACCAGTAACACGGTTTGAATGAATGAATGATTACGTGCTTATATAGCGCATGGCTACCCGGGGGCATCCCAGCGCTTGAGAACGTCACTAACCTACATCACTTCCTTTACTGTCACTTCCTGGACAATTTCTTTTGGGGCCAGCTGAAAGGGGTTGTAGATTCACTTTGTAGGGGTGTGGTTTTAGTGGCTACTAGATTAGTTCACTAACTATATAAGTCAGTTCCAGTGCTTAATTTGTAAAATAATAAGCACTAAGGCCTGGTTTGGTACAGAAGCCTTCAGCTGGCGCAACAGAATGTAGGGAGATGGAAAATGCCTACGCTGCCATTTCTGGATTCCACCTCATGCCTCTTTCATCCACCACACTACATTTCCTGTCTCTTTATTTAATGAATACTGAGGCTACCTGTTCCTGATTCCACCTCATGCCTCTTTCATCCACCACCCTACACTTCCTGTCTCTTTATTTAATGAATACTGAGGCTACCTGTCCTTGATTCCACCTCATACCTCTTTCATCCACCGCGCTACACTTCCGGCTTCCTTACTTTATCACTTTTTTTCTGCCTTACTATTCCTTCTATCCCTCTTTTTGTGTGTTCTCACTCTTCCTCTTAATCCCAGATTACTCTGATGAGGACAGAAGCCATAGGTCCCAAAATGAGTGGAGGTGGGCCCCACCTGCAACCACCGGCTCAAATTAAGAACTGGTCAGTTCCTGTTTTTGCTTTTTTTCAACATTATATGATGGAGGTGATGGTGGATGGGGGTGTGGAATGGTGCTCAGTGGGGTTGGCATTACGTCAAAATCATAAGCCTGCTCATGTAACGTCACTTTCTATGATGTCATTTATATTGCATTGCATTGTGGGAGTTGTTACATAGGGATTTTTGGGCTTGTAAGGTTCAACAGCCTAAATAATTTTCTGGAATGTCAGTTGAGGGGCAGGACTTCTTCGTCATTGTCAAGTTCCATATAGGCAGAAAATAACCCAGAAAGGAGTCGGGCATCTGACACATTAAACATGGCTCTTTGCCCGATAGTGTGCTTTCTCTCCATTGCTGGATTTTCCCTATTTTTCTGTAGTGGTCTTGTTAGTGTTGTGTGCCTTTTGTCTTTTCCGGTCACTTATTAAAAGGCCGGGACACTCCTTTGTAGCCGTGCGCTATAGAAGACCAACTTAACATAACATAACATAACATGCCAACGCCACCCACTTTTCAGTTGTTTGCACTAGGAGGCTGGCATTCTAGCATTTTTATGGAGGAGGGGACATTCTTTACAAAGAACAATACGTAATGCTCTGCGCAGGCACACACATCAATGTTGCTAGACTGCTCACAACTAACAACCTACCTTCCTTGAGCCACTCATAAACTCTAACACTGCTCCAGTTGTATCAAATGCCCTGTGAGGACTACTTCCAGGACTACGTCTCTGGATGGTGGTGTTTTGGCCAGTATGCTAGAGATCTGATTTTGCTGCCCTGCTTGAGCAAAGGCACTTGCTTTTTATAAACAGACACCTTTTTGTGACTTTGTGTAGGATTTGAGAACTGTTACTTTTCTATACAAAGTTAATGGTTCTGGAAAAAACAAAGATTTGGCTCCCCATAAAGACAGTGCATAGACTTGAGCAATGGGTCGCATGTCTATCTCTGCATGAGAAGTGCCTGGAATCAAGACACCATACCAGTGTATTCTATACTGATGGCCTGTACAAATGAACCTTCAGCAAGAGAGTGCAAGAACAGGACTTTCATCTAAGAACTATGCCAATGCACAGTGAACTGGAGGAATGTGTCAGTGTAGCTTACACTGCAGGGCTATGGAACTGGAACTTAAAAAACATGACAAAGATATCACCACAAATGTGCTGCTCCCCTGGGGCATCCACAGAAGCCCTGCACCAATGGCACCTCTCCATAGGACTCCAGTAAGATTACCTCCCCTGGATCACTGCAAGAGTGGACCCTTCCAAAGGAGAAGCATGTTAATGGGGACGCCAGTAGAGGAGATGTCCCAGGAACCAATATCAAAGCCCATGTGTTAGGGAATAAATACTTTTGGACCCTCCCAGGAGCAATGAAAGAAATACAAAGATACAGCAGTTTGCTCAGGAACACATGAAATGTATTAGTCTGTACACAGGCATTATTGCTGGCCTGCAAGGGAGAAGTCCGGGCACCAACTGGTGCTCTGTGTCTGCTTCTTCCCTGAGTGACTGGTTTCTGGGTCCGATGTACCTTTAGTAAAGCCACCCTAGCAGTACTAACAGGGACAAGGTGCCAAATATGGTCAAGCAAGAAATGCAAGATCAGCACCATGCCAATTATGCTGCAGACGTACAAGATGCTAATTATGGGCAGAAGCGAAATGTACGTATGGCACCATGCCACTGATACACTGTGCCAATTGTACTACAGACATACTGTGTAAGTAAAATGAAGAACCAGATAAGCAAACTAACATGGACGTCAGGCAAAGTTGTGACCTCTAAGTTAGTTCTGATCAGCTGTTGAAGCTTGTCCAGGCAAGGTCAGATGTGTATTCAGTGCATACATATGAACATATATTGATTTTTTCTCCACACTATGACTTCTACCAAAGGAACAAGTGAATAGGCCTTTCAGTGGTGAAGCAGGATAATACACCTGCTGCCAAGGACTGCATCAGTAAAACCTTCCCCAATAGGCTCTGCCAGTAGAGCCACCTTGAAGGACTGTGCATGTAGAACCAGTGAACCACTGCATCAGATCAATGAAATCTACATCAAATGAATTCACCAACAGAACTTACACCAATACATTTATGAATAGAACTTTCACAGACAGCTTCACAGAAGGACTCCACCCATAGAACCTCGACACTGCTAGAACCTACACCAAGAGCTTTATCAATGAAACCTCCAGTTGAGAAGGATGATGGAGGAACTGCCACCAAAGGAATGAATCCCTAGAACCCCCAGTGAAGAAGAGTGAGACTAGAAGCTCCACCATGAACTCCAGCAATAGAATCTTCACCAAAGGACTGTGCCAACATAATTCATAGGAAGAACCACACTGAAAGAATCTCCACCAAAGAAATGCATTTATAATCCTCCAGTGACGAAGCACAAGAAGAAACCTTCCAACAAGAACACAAGGACAGGTTTAGTTTCCCCTTCCTTCAGGAAAACTTATCTTCTCTTGTTTTTTTTATTTTTAAGTCTTCATAGTATCTCCAATCTATAGTAATAGGCACTTTACAAATTGTGGAGACCCGTGTGTTTGTCAGATTGGACATTCTTCTTCTAGCATAGATTAACTGGCTACTGCGTGTATGCTTTACGTCTTGTGCCCACTGCTATGAGAAGATGTAATCATTGGACGGTTGGATCGGTTCAAAGAACAAGAAGGTTTTTTCTTTAGAGTTTTATATGGTGTAAACTATAACAGAGGCATTGGGTATCAAAGCGCTTTACGTAGCACCAGTTTCGTTACAAATGGACACATTCATTTTTATTAGGCACGGGGAGATTAAGTGATTTGCTCACAATTACAGGATGTTGAGCGTTGTTGCCGAGACTCGAACCCAGTTCCCCAGCTTCGAGGTTGACCGCTCTAGAAGTAAGGCAACATTATCTCCCCAATGTTATATGTATATTATATTATATGTATTTGTAGTGAATCCTAACAACCATTTCCCCCTCGTTTCTTATCTTCCCACCTGTCCAGTCTCTCAACCAAGGCCACTGAGTTCTTCCATGCATGCCATGAGGGGACAGAGGTTTGGGTCCATAACCTACACATTTCCCTTCTTGCAATCAAGACTAGGTAGAACATCAAATGTCTTTGTTTTATATGCAGGCAAGAGCCCCTCAAGTCTTGCTGACTAATCCCAAACATTATCAGGACAGTGCTTAACTCCTACTCAGAGCCCAAGACGTCGGATATGGTCTTACCCACAGCTAACCAGAATTCCTCTAGCATAGAGCAAGTAGCAAACGTGTGTATGTCATCTGCCTCGTTACTTCTGCACCGCTGACATTTGGAGTCGCCGCCTCCCCTTATTTTCACCAGTCTTTTCAGGGTCCAGTAGACTCTATGAAGGGTATAAAAGTGGTTCTTCTTTAATGCAGCAGATTTAACTACTTCTCCTGGTGCAGCGTTTTGTGGAAGTTCTCCTGGTGCAGTCTTGGTGTAAGTTCTGCGACAGATTGCACCCGTTGAACTTACACCGAGACTGCACCAATAGACCTCCACCAAAGGGTGGGGGGAGACCGGACCGGGCCACCCCTCTGGGCCTGTGGCTAGCTTCCAAGGACATATTATATCTGGTGCTACATTGTTCTAGCCTGGGTGAGATTTGGCTATATCATAAATAAAGCAACATGTCAACAAGGGAGACGAGGAGCAAAGCCACGGCATCGTCTACCATGCTTGCAGGTACACTGGACAGTTTTCTTATTAGAGCTAAAACTGCGGTAAATAACGAATTGACAGCCCTAGAAAGACAGCTCGCGGATGGGATTGAAAGTACTAGGCGATCTTCTTTGGGATTAATGCTAGATCCCCGGAAAACTGGATGCTTCTCATCTATCTCTTTTGGATAGTATTGACCAAACAATTGAGTCTGTCTTACAACAGCTAAGGACTTCCTCAACCTCACATCGAGACTCCCTCCAGACTATGCCTGAGGTGGCTCCTCTTCCAACATCTGACCCAGTCCTGACACTGGGTGAGGGGAGCGATCTAAACTTATCTCACTCACGGGGTCTTCGAGAAGGTGCTGTCCCAAAAAGAAAAAGAGCTAGACAGTCTAAGGGTGTAAATAGGGCCAAATTGGATCATGCCTCTAGTACCACTTACAATATGCCCAATATAATGGAATCTTCTTCTCCAATAACTGTTAATGAAACTGTGAGTCCATCACAGCCCTCCCAATTGCAGGTGCCAGTGCATGCTGGCCCATTTATTTTTGGTGATGGGTCCTGTGGTGGGAGGGAACAGTCTATTCATTTTATTACTAATGTTTTGAAGAAACGTCTAGACCCCATATTGGCTAGGCTTGACTGTATTGATACTAGGCTATAAGCAATAGAAATAGTGACCGGGGGTATGGAGGATCAGTTATGAACTTTGGGTAGTATTCAAGGTGCTATTTTGATGAATGCGGGGAGCCCCCCACACTCTAACCCATCTAGTACCCTAATCACAAACAAGACTTACCTTCCCACTACAGCAAGTGTACCCACAGCTAACTCACCAAACCCTATCCCCCTACCCCTCCCAAGGCAAATTCCTCCCGTGCCCTTAGCATGGAACTCAAAGCTACCTGCATCAAAGACCTCAACGAGGCAAGAAAAAACACCCACCAGGACTGGTAACCACCCCACCCAGAACGTTACCAGCCTAAATCGTTCAAATATAGTTAATCTGCCACCAGAGGCTGCAGCCCATACTGTCATTTTGACCGGGGTTCCTGAGCTTTCCAACTCTGTACCAGAATCCTTTGATTCCTTGAAAAACAAAGTTACTAGTTGGTTAAACATTATAGGCCCTTGCCACCAAACATGAGAGCCGAAATATTGATAGTCAGGAGGGTCCCCTGGGTGGGATACACCACAAAGAAAATAAAGGGTGACTGCATCCTGGTAAATTTTGGGGATTCGCAGATCGTTTCCCATATTTGTAATTGGTTAGGCAACCCGGGAAATACAAGCTTTCAACTGTTACCATTGTCCTTTTTCTACCCGCCAAGAAAGCACAACTTGTATTCTGGAGTGAACGATGGCTGGACAAGTGTGGGATTAGCCATCGATGGCACAAGAAATAGGCATACATGATATGATATACCAATACATGCCAACAGGTATAGTTGCCTTGACCAGGTTGACTGACTTCAGCGGGATGAATGTACTTGGGGAAGAGAAGGGGTGGTGCCCTATACAACTCAGGGCACAGTGGCAGATATCTCTGATACTGGCAAACGCGCCTCTGACCATTTATTCCCTGGTCGGCCAAGTCATATTATTACAGAATACCCTATACAACCTCCCATTACTTCCCCCGGTACGCATGTACTAAAAATCCTTTCCTGGAATATAGCGGGCCTATGCAACAAATTGGCCAGCCCTGACTGGGGGTTATTTATAGACTCGAATGACATCTGTTTATTCCAGGAACATGGGCGCGGGAGGACCAGCACCGCTTAGGATTTGCCTCATTCTCAGTTGCTATTAGATGGGCGGGAAAAGGTCGCCCGTCAGGGGTCTTAACAATTTGGGTAGCAACCCATTTGGGCTGCAGTGCCAAAATTATGGATACAGCTTCAGACGATGTCCAGTATGTAACCCTAGAGTGGCAGAATGGCTTCAGATTGGCAGTGGTCAATATCTACTCTAGACCTGTGAGTGTCACTTCTGAATCTGAAACCATTGAAGAACTATCCACCTTTTTAATTAACATTCCCGAGGGTGTCACGTTTGTGGTGGGAGGAGATTTTAATTCCCAATTCGAACCACTTGATGGTTTGCTAGATGCTGTAAACCAGGAGGAGGATGAACTGTGGAAAATCCCCCAAGTGGTAGGCCCTCCAGCAAGAGCATGGACTCTACTACCTGTACAAATTACTTCCTTGACGTTGACCCATTCGATTAGGACATGTAATGGTCGCACAAAGTCTGATAACTCCCCTGCCCCCACTTTTTATCAGTCAGAGAGGAAGGCACGCCTCAACTATATATTTGTGAAGTGCAGGGCTTGGATAAGAATAGTAGACTTTAGGGTCACACACAGGGTGGAGAGTGACCATAATCCCCTAATCTTAGAATTTAAAACCCCCGACATTCTAAAGGGCAACTTATCACTGCAACCTTTTATACCTAATAGAGAATAATAATAGGGACCTTATAAAAAACAGGAGGAAAGTATACCGGAACCACACTCGCCACGCTAAGATCGAATGGGAGAATGAGAATTGGGTAAAGTTAACATTGGCACTTGCGGTCAAAGACGCACAAAAGTTCTGGCAAATTGTGAGCACTGGCTCAGTTGAACTAGAGCTGGCAGTAGCACCAAATACTGCAGCCGAGGTCTGGGAAGAACATTTTGCTAGATTGTATGAGGGGGATATCTCCAGTACGAGCAGCTCCTCGCTTGATGCAGCGTGCACTCTTGTCTCTGTTTCGTCGGAGATTAGTATTACTCTAGGTGAGGTCCGGACGGCTATAGTTAAGCTCCCCGCGGGAAAAGCCCCAGGGCTGGACAAGGTCCCGGGGGACCTCTATAAACAGGAACCTGAGATATGGGCCCCCTATCTCCTAAAAAATTTTAATGCAGTTCTTGGGGAAATGGCACTTCCAAATACTTGGCTGGGAGCTGAGCTGGTCCCTATCTTCAAGAAGGGGGTCGCCTTTGCTCCCAGCCAACTATAGGCCAATCAGCCTAATAGATGTATCTCAAAAACTTTTTGCAAGGCTGATTCTGGATCGCCTTTTGGACTGGGTTGAGGACTCTGAAATTTTAAGTGATTATCAAGCAGGCTTCAGAAGGAATGTATCCACCACTGAGCAGATTTTCAGACTAAATATGCTTTTCTGGAAAACGGTCAAAGTGGAGGGCGGTTCGCTTTATACGGTGTTCGTAGACCTTCGTGCGGCCTTTGACTTGGTTCCACGAAGGAAACTTTGGAGTGTATTAGGGGATTTAGGTATCCCAATCCTCCTTTTGAATTTTCTTAATACGACTCCACTCGCAGAACTTCTGAAGGGTCAGCTGTGGGAGACAAGGCAATCTGTCATCTAGTTTCTCCGTTGGCAGGGGGGTAAGGCAGGGATGCGTTTTGGCGCCGACCCTGTTTTGCCTCTACGTCAACGGAGTAATTACCCACCTGAATACGGTCCCCAACAGAGACGCTCCAAAGCTCGCTGGTTCAGGGATCTCTGCGATTATATTCGCGGATGATACCCAGTTGTTGGCAAAGACTCCGATGGGCATACAGGGAGTCTAGGATGGCTTTGTCTCGTTTTGTCACGATCGGGGACTAGAAATAAATGCATCCAAAACGAAGTACATGATTTTTAATCCACCGAAAACATCTCACCCAAACCCTGCCATAGATGGTGTTCGTTTGGAAAGAGTGCAAACGTTTGAATACTTGGGACTAACTCTCAATGAAAATATGACTTGGGTGCAACATCAGATCAAAACCCAATTAAAGCTCTCGCAAAAAGCAGGGGGGATTCTCAAACTCCTAAAACAATTTACGCAAAAACCTATTTCCCCACCACTTGAAATCTACAAAATGCAGGCACGGGTGCGGTGATCTATGGAGGGGAACTGTGGGGTCAGAGTTGTTTCCCAGAAATCACCGTCACGGAAAATCGGTTTCTTAGACAGTTGGTATCTTTGCCCGCTAGTACGCCCCTACTTCCCCTTAGGTTGGATATGGGGTTGAGATCACTTAAGGAGGAACTGGGACTTAAGCCTCTAACTTTTTGGAGGCGTCTCTGGGTAACCCCTAAACTTGTCAGTTATAGGCATGAGCTTGCAGAATTGTTAAAGTACCCAAATGTCTGGAATTTCCCCTGGCTGAAACATATCAGGCAGGAATTTGACAGGCTAGGTTGCACATTGTTATGGACTAACCCCTAACTAGCTCCTTGCGGGTATATCCCGCAAGGAGCTAGTTAGTCTGTATTACAATCATAATTTGTCTGCCTGCTTAATAAATGCCCAAATGGGGACAATGACGAGTAAATTCTTGGAACTAAAAGATCACTACAAATTAGAGTCTGTTTTTGATACTATTAGCCCCAATGGTCTTAGGAAGTTGTACCTCCAATTGAGGTATGACTCCCTACCAATAAGAGCCCTCACCAGCCGTTGGTGTACTAATGCTCCCAGAAACTGCCCAGCGTGCATTACGGAGACAGAGAATGAGTTACACATAGTTTTCTTCTGCCCTTCCTACCAGATTCCTAGGAAGAAGTGAATCATTCCTATTTGCAAAAACCTGGGGATTAGGCAGTGTTCTCACTCCTATTAAATATTAAAAACAGATTTATCCCCAATAATTGATTTTGCTGTTACGAAATTCCTGGCTGCCATGTGGAATATCAGAAGAAAGTACATGGTAAAATGAGATCAAATGTATTCGCTTACAATGCCCAGGTGTCTCGGGGGTGTTGGTGACCAGAGGTTCTTTGGGCTGATTGTCTTTTTAACCTTAGATAATGCTTTCATGAAGAATGAATTTTAAGGCACCTTGTACTTCTGTATTTTTAAACAATTGTAATGTTGTATGCTGAAATTTTATTGTGTATACTTTTATGACATCTTTTTGTCGAAATAAAGACGAAATGAATGAAAAAATGAATGAATAGACCTCCACCAAAGGACTACACAGAGAGAAGAGACGTTTTCCCGGAGGAAGGAGGCAACTGTACCTGTGTTGAAGGATATCACGTGTGATCTCATTGGGCAATAACTCCAAGTAATGTCTAGAGAGCAACTTTGCTGCTTATTGTCTCACTTCATAAACAAATCATGCACCAGGGAAATGGGAATGCATGGAATTGCTAATTTTACTGGTGCCACAGTATCCCATGCATAACATTAGTCTCTTATAAAGAGAAGATAGAAAGGAAGGAGGGAACAGAGCAAATAGGAAGGAGAGAATGAGACAGAGATAGGCGACAGATGGAGAGTAGAAGAGAGCCAGAAAAAGAGAAGAGAGAAAGATAGAATGATCGCAAAAGAGGGAGAAAGAGATCGAAGGGAAAGAGGATTTGTAATAATAAAAGACTTCTTGAAAGGTAGAGTTAGTACTTACACACATGTTGAAAAACCAGTCAGCACAAGCATGGACTAGGGTAAGGTATGGGGTTAGAAAGAAGTTCCGGGTAAGGTTTTGGTGACAGTGAGAAGTTATGGCTAGAATAAGGGATTTTGTATGAGATGGTGTAAAGTAAGTTGCATGGGTTATGGTTAGGGCAATAGTAAGGGAATTGGGTTAGTATTGGCATAAGAGTTAGAACGGATAAAAAGCAATTGGGTTAGGTTAATTTTAGGGATACTTTAGAATTAGTGTAAGGACTGGTAAACAGGAAGGTTTTATGAATATGGGTATAGCAGTGGTATGGGTCAGTATCCTATGGAAAAGAATATGGTTTAAAATAAAAATGATTAGGGGTGGGTGACACATTTATATAAGTCTCTTTGCAATCACAGCCACGTAGATTTTTCTCGGCCCTTAGGCACGGAAACCTACCAGCTAGAGCAGGAGACACTCGCAGGCGGTGGCACATGCATGTTCCACAACTTACCTGGCGACAACACATATTGTGTAACTATCAGATCCTATAAAAGACAGGAAAACATTTTATTTAGTGGATTACTAGAATTCCTTTGGCCAAAGGAAGTACACACAGAGGAAATCCACACTATAATTAAAAAATGCTTTATTTATATGTTAAAGACCTGTATATGTTCAAATGTACCCAAACACGAGTCTATCAAGCAAGTATATTTTTGGAGGAGGGCTCAAAAACATGACTAAGTCAAAACATACAACTAGGTTTTTAGAGTTCATGGTTACGGTATGTCTGTGTACAGTTCGCAAATGTAGGGGGTAAAGTTATTTGTTTTACTTTTACATTTTTGAGTTTTCATCAGACATGCATGTTAGCCACAACTGTTTTTATCACTACCTTTTCACTTCTTTTTTTTTTTATTTCCTTTTTTGCAATTTAAGTTTTTTACATACAAAGAGAAAAAAAGATAAAGTGAAATGGAGAAAGAATTCCAAACTGATACGAGGCTAGAGAAAAAGAGAGAATAACAAAGAGGAAAAGGCGAGAGAGATGGAAAGTGAAAAGGAGAGCAAAATAGCGAGTGAAAGGGAGAGATGGAGAGAAGAGAAGTATAAATATAGAGACATTGGAAGATAAAACGAGGAGACAGAGTGAGCGAATGATACAGAGCAAAGAAGGTATCAGAGAGCATGTTGTGGAACTCTTTGCAGTTGTGGAACTCTTTGCCGCTTGCTCTGCGGGGAGACACTAGCCTGCTGGCTTTTAGAAAAGGCCTTAAAACTTGGCTGTTTACTCAGTAGCCTGTCTACTGTGAGTTTTTGTCTGGCACTCCGTTTATTCTTTTATCTGGTGTTATGTTATTCTGTCGCAGTTTTTCCTTTCTCCAATAAAGCGCCGGGACACTCTTTTTGAGTAGCCGAGCGCTATATAAAAGAATAAATAACATAACATAACATAACATAACATAACATGATACAAAAGAATAAAAATTAAAAGTAGGAGGCAAAAGAGAGAGACAGAAAGAGAAAATAGAGCGATAGAAGGAGTGACAGCAAAAGAGTGGCATAGCAAAAGAGAGGTAGACATGCAGAAAGAAGTTGGGAGAGACTGAAGGAGAGTACAGACATATGAAAGAAAGTTGGAGAGAGAAAGATAGGGTTTTAGGCTGGTCACCTTCCAGAAAATAAAGAGCACAACTAGCTCTTCCAAATACCTCCCAGTGTAATAATACATCTGTGTATGGGGGCATTACAGAATCTCCCACAGCCCCTGTGGTGCTGGCCGTGTCTGGCTCAGGAAGGCCCCTCATCCCAACTCTGCATTGAGTGTCAGTACTACCATGGCATGGCTTGCAGGGCAACAGGCTGCTGCGTGATGTGCCTTTCTGCACGAGCATTAAGTAACAGAGTTAGACATTAATGATTTATAATGTTTAATGTAATGAAGTGTGCAATAACTGTATGAGGAACCCATCTACGGGTAATATCGCTTCTCGAATGTAATAGCTATTTCTGGAACACTGTAATTAGTTATTACTGTTGAGTTGTGATGTGACAATGCTTCCTGCCAGAGCCAGCTGACAGTCTGACTTTCAGATATCACTGAGCAGAGTAGTGGATGCATTGAACTATGAGAGATAACACTAGCTTCACCGCTCTTCCTTCCCAGCTGTCTGTCACTGGAAATTTTCTGCCATCAACAGAAGAGAAGGCTTTATGGCTCCGTATTTATTTATTGTACTACTGGAGTTTTATTCAAGAAAGAGAAACATCTACTTACATGTTACCAAAACATGTAAATTACAGACACTAATAGACATGACTTACATTTAGGTGCTAAAAAAATATTTCGGAAACTAACTATGAACTGCATTGTAACTTGCTTGATTTCCAAATACATATTTCGTATTTATTCTATGTATCAGCAACCATTGCATCTTTTTCATAACGAGCAGTAAGAAACTATGGGTTATATTGATGAGTTCAGCGGCGCTGCACTTGCACCACGCAATAATGTACATTTGCAACGCAATGTGATTTATGTAGCCATGCAAGGCCACGTGGCGTGGTGCTGAGTGGCTACATAAATCAGGAGACACGCAACACAGTGCAAACCGCTGCTTTGCGTTACTCTGCCCTGGAAAGGCGTTCCATGGGTGTTGCTGGGATGTTTCCATGCAACTCCTCAGATGCAGTGCAGCATGGTGACTTGCCACAAAGTCATATAGATGCTCCGAAGGATTTAAAAAAGTGTCGGGGTAAGAAAAATGGCATGACGGCCTTCTGTTTTAAGAAATAACCTACCCTCTACCATGTGTTGTAAGGCTTTTATAAGTCACCTTGGAGTCCTGTGATATTCTCGACCTTTGGCTGCATTCCCCTTTATGATCATGGGACTCCTCTATGACTTGCAGTATCCATTTAGTGTACGTCGATAGCTACATACGTCCATATATTATCTAGAGATGACCTCGAGAAAAGAAGCCTTACTATCTCTCATCATCACAGAGCATGTGAGCTGAGAGAAGAGAGAAAAGACACCATAGGTAAACGTGGGGACTAGAAACAAGTGAGAAAAAAAAGAAACAGCAGAGAAGATGGCACCACAAAAGTGAAAAAGAGAAAGCTAACTTAGGCAAGACAGGTAGCGAGAAGGAAGAGCAGAAAGAAGACCACAGGAAAATGGTAAGAGAGAGTGGTGGCAGCTGGTGACCTTTGAAAGTCGAGAGGTGTAACACCTTTTCCCAAATTGAGACAGGTGGGTGAAGGGAGCTAGCCTGACTTCATCAGGGGGATGAGGGAAAGAACCCCTCCATGGGAACATTTAAAACAAATTCGGTTAAACGGTGCTTTTAAAACTCTGTTTTTATTTGCATGTTGTAATTGCATTTATATAGTGCTACTACCCCTGACGAGGCGTTGAATCGCTTTTCCGCAAGTCGCACTCCACTCCGGAACCCAAAGAGGATTAGTAGTGAATTAGTAGAGGGAGATATGAAATTCATTTGAGCTGTGGACCTGTGAGTTTGTTGTTTGGCTTGAAAAGAGATAGTGTGGGGATAGAAGAGGGAATGGTTTGTATTTATATAGTGCATACCCCAGGCTTTCCCAGGGCACTCATAGCACACTGTATGCTTGGTGCCCCTAGCAAGCCTGACTCCCGCCAGGCGAGCCGCAGGCTCATCGTGGGAATATGGCTGCCAAAGTGGCAATTCTCAGCACAATCTCCAAAGGAAATATATAAAAAGCTATTGGTGACTCAAGAAGTTCAGAATCTTGAATTTAAAATGGCCCAGTGCACTTCAACATTTCACTTCCTTTCATTTTCCATCGTGTGCCTTCCTGGAAGTTGCTGGGTCACGTGGTACAACTGACTATCTCCTGGGAAGGGACAGATGTATAACAAATATGTAAACCTTGTAAGTGTAATGTGCAGTATGGAAGAGATAGGGAGACTTTATAGCCTCATACAGCACTGCTATCGCTCAGGTTATGGCGAATTTACAGGTTCAGACAGCAGACAGTTTACTATTCGAACAGATTCCGAATCTGTCTGTGCTGGTGGCTATCACAAAAACATCTGCTCCAAAGAATTGTTTGGAAATGGATTTGTTTTTTACCCCAAACATAAGACAGGCCAGTTTACACGAGCAGACTTAATCAAAAACTCAAATTTCGTTCTAGAAAATCAAACTAAAGAAAATGACATGGATAGATTATGCCTATGTTGCACCCTGACATGGGGTGCATCCCCACAACATGCCAAGCACACTGAAGCTACCACAGGGTGGTAGGCACCATCTTTTAAAAATACCTAATAAAATGAAGCATTTTTACCAGTGGCACCTGGACTCTTCACAGTGCTCCTGTTGGGATATTGGAGCTCATTTCCTAGCCCATGAAGGGAGGGAGTGAGACAGGAAGTGGGACTGGGTGGGCCTAGGCCCTGGACACGCACGTCACAGTCATGCGCAGATGCACTGGTATACCAGTGGTGTATCCCCCAAGTGTGCTTGCTCTGCCCATGAAGTACACGTGCACATTGACCATGTTGTTTCTGTCTTAGGTACAGGCCTTGCTGACTGTATATTGTGCTTCACCAGACATGCATTCTTGCACTAGGGCAGTGCACGGATACTAGGAGGGGTGCATCACACGTAGAGCACGGGAAGTGAGTCACTCTGCTCTAGGCGACAGAGGAGACCGAGGGGGAATGAGTGAGTGTGTATATGAAGGGGGAGCCCTTCTCACCTGAGGGATGTAGTGTAACTTCAGACTCTGCGGCTCTGTGTAACTTGTGTGATAGCTTCAGTAAGTTAAGGGCATTAATAGATGCAGGTGTGCTGTGGGACTCTCTTATCACACCTTCAAGGTGCTGCCTACGCTTTCATTAAACCACTGCGCCGGCTGCTCGGTGGAAGAGGGTGCACTATCGGACATATTCTGCCATGTTATCGAGGACCGTGGGTACAGATTTATCAAGACTTTGTGCAAATTTTACATCACAAAAGTGGCACAAACCCATCGCAAAATGTGTTGGGATTTACTATCCAAAGCAAATCCTGATTCACGTTGGAAAGCTGCCCAAAGTAATAAAAGTAGCGCTATGCGCTACTTTCCATCAAGGGTGCGTTCCATCGGGAGTGCATAGGCGTTCTCATGCAACCATCCATGGGTTTTGAATCAAATCCCTCCCTACTAACATTGGCAGAGAGTGATTTGTGCTAAACACCGGCATCTCCTAGACAGCCACACCTACGGAACCAGGGGCAGATTTACAATAACTGGTGCATCCTTGCATATCAGCAGGGATGCGCCAGTTATTGTGCGTCACAGCTCCGCCACCATGGATACGCCTACGGAGCAAGGGGCAAAAATGGACAGTTGCATGACGCATCTGCTGCTGTAACGGCGGCACATTCCTGGAGTTGCATCGCAAGTGCGACGCAGCTCCAGCAAGGCTCGGGGGTGCCCTATCCTTAAAATGCTGCGTCAATCCTTGCACACGCTTCAAGCAGGCGCAGGGTTTTGATGCAGCATTGGCCTTAACAGTGGCTCAGTGAAATCTTGAAGATTTCACTCAGCCACTTTAGGTGGCGTTCCTGCACCGGAACCACCCCCTGCGCCGGAACCCCTACATGTGGCGCAGTCTTTACAACAAGACGCATCTCCCAGATGCGTCACATTGTAAGTACCCCACACCATGGTGCTGGCTTTGCGCTGCTGCTGCGTCACAAGAGTGGCGCAACAGCTGCGTAAAAGAGGCGCAAGCTGCTTGTAAATTTGCCCCCAAGTTTTACACTCTCAACATTTTTCCAACTATTCATGTTTGCTGCACTGTACAACTCGCATACAAAGTCTGAAAGGTATTAAATCATAGTTTTGTTCTGGAGGGTTCCCCTTCCAGTGCAAAACCACACACCCTTGCAGCACGGTGCAATGGTGTGTGCGTAGGTGCAAACTCGCCAAAAGTGCGTCAGCGCAGAGTAAGATAAAAACAGCACCATATCCTAATAGATCAGTAGATCTGACGCAGTTTTTCTCACTCTTTGAGGCAACGCCACAAGTTAGTCAACTTTCCCCGTCGGATGAGTTTTCTATGGAGTGTAATTTCCATGGTAACTGCGAGTTACTCTTGGTGGGTAAATTCCCATTTAAAAAAATGCTAACATGCCACAGTATGTAATTACTTTACTTTTGCATAAAAATATACCATGAATCAGCAGTTGTCTGTAAAAATGTGCACCGGATACAACGTGAACCGCAAAGTACAAGCACCTGTTGTTCACATATTGCATCTGTTTTTTTGTGCCCTACATTTATATCGCAAAATGAATCCTCTAGTCCAAAGTGGGTACGTGTTTTTTCAGCTAAAATACAGGGCCAGACTACAGTTTTAGATGTTTTTAAATTAAGTATAACTCTGCATAATATTGCTGAAATTTCACATAATTACTCATAAGCAATGGCACACATTTTGCAATACCCTAATATTAACTTGATTTAAACATGGCAAATTATGAGTTAGTGATTGCAGTTTATATAATAAGCAAGGCTTGCAGATTCTATTTTTGTGGATTTTATATATACAGATGAGGAAAAACGCAACCTATTTCAAAGTCTGTATTTATTTTTAAAAATAGAAATTCGAATGTCAGCCAGGGCTGCGTGACCAGCCGTTTAGGGATTTTCAAAACACGGATTATATTTTCTAAGGAAGTTTCGGTACGTGCAGGTTTTCACATGTGCTACTTTCGAGATGCTATGCTTTTTCATGTGAATGTCTTGTGTATTGTAAATGTCTGCTTGGCTCCCTACAGCCCACAACCTTCGAAGTGTGAGAGGACAGCGGAATATAGGTTTATTGGCTTAACATGACTGTAGCAGCAGCAGCCATGTTCTTGATCAGTATGATAACCACGCTACCGAGTTGTGCATGCTTCTGACATGTGAAGCCTCACTCTCAGGCTTGCCATCATTGGTGAGAATTATGATCAGCTTGCTAAAATGTAAAAGTTTAGTTCCTTGCATCTGTTTGAATTTCAGTGCGTTACATTGCACAATTTAGTTTTGGTTTCATCACATGGAGATGTTTATTACTTTGTGCTCCGTATCTGCACTTTCGCATTTATGCTCACGTGATGCTGGGACTTTCCTTTGTTGCCCAATTCTGGGATTCACAGATTATATTAATTTTGTTTATATACATTTTCTGACTTGACGATGGGTGCGAGGCCAGATTTCTTTCACGGTACAATTATATAGAAAATGGGTTCATTTTTTCCCCACTAAAAAATAATAATGGGTAATTATTAGTAAGATGAGCAAAAATAAAAATGAATAAATGTAGAAAGAAATGGTAAAATTAATACCATAAACATAGAACCCTGACATTAAGTTATATTAGCGCTCAAATCAACGGCGATCAGGTTTCCCGCCAAAGATGGGGTGATTGCTTGTGTTGCACCGGAGTTGGAACCTGAGGATCCAGGTTTCATGTAGTTGGTGACTTAACCCACTGAGCTGCCTTACTAGGTTAAGCAGTCTGATTGCCAACCTCTACCCTTTATGTTTGTGTCCTGAAGGTTTCTTTTGCCGAAACTACAAGATGGCTTCCTGCGACTCCAGAAAACAAACTCCTGGGGGTCTGGGGCCTTATTTATGAAGGACTTGCGCCACTTTTACGTGACTTTTAAAATGGGAAAAAGACACGCACCGGTGGCGCAAGGCCTTCATAAATAAGGCCCCTGATTTCGAGTACTGTGATTACTAAAAATGCCCCAATTTCAAGTGGAAATCGCTCCGTAGTGTAGAGGTCGCAGGTGAAGGCGCAGTGCTTTGGGTCGTAACGTAGGCTACAGTCAGGCTGTGGATGCTGTGCTGGCTGGCTCCCTAGTTCAGAGGGTCACAGGTAAGAGCCCTGAGTCTAGGGGTCTCAGACGCATTACACAGTGCGATGAAATCAGGCCTAGACCCTATGTAGGGTGGCACATTAATTCACATTCTCACAGCTAAAGACCCATTTTTAAGTGTTCCAAGGGTGGCTCCAAACTTTAAAGGGTCACAGGCGAAGGTTCGGTGCTTTGGAGGCTCATTGCTAAGTAAGATACAGTCAGGCCTCGGATCCTGTGTAGGGTAGCTCTCTAGTTCAGAGGGTCACAAGTAAAGGCTCGGTGCCTTGGAGGGTCTGCTGCTCATTGCTCAGTAAGCTACAGTCATGCCTCGGATCCTGTGTAGGGTATCTCTCTAGTTCAGAGGGTCACAAGTAAAGGCTCGGTGCCTTGGAGGGTCTGCTGCTCATTGCTCAGTAAGCTACAGTCATGCCTCGGATCCTGTGTAGGGTATCTCTCTAGTTCAGAGGGTCATAAGTGAAGGCTCGGTGCCTTGGAGGGTCTGCGGCTCATTGCTCTGTAAGCTTCAGTCAGGCCTTGGACCCTGTCAGGCGGCTCCCTAGTTTAGAGACTGAGAGCTCTAAGCATCTTGTCTGGTAGGCTACAGTCAGGCCTTGGACCCTGTCGGGCGGCTCCCTAGTTTAGAGACTGAGAGCTCAAAGCATCTTTGTCATAGGCTACAGTCAGGCCTTGGACCCAGTCAGGCGCCTCTCTAGTTTAGAAACTGAGAGCTCCAACCTTCTTTGTCTGGTAGGCTACAGCCAGTCCTCGGACCCTGTCGGGCGGCTCCCTAGTTTAGAGACTGAGAGCTCCAAGCATCTTTGTCGTAGGATACAGTCAGGCCTTTGACCCTGTCGGGCGGCTCCCTAGTTTAGAGACTGAGAGCTCCAAGCATCTTTGTCGTAGGATACAGTCAGGCCTTGGACCCTGTCAGGCGGCTCCCTAGTTTAGAGACTGAGAGCTCCAAGCATCTTTGCCTGGTAGGCTACAGTCAGGCCTTGGACGCTGTCGGGCGGTTCCCTAGTTTAGAGACTGAGAGCTCCAACCTTCTTTGTCTGGAAGTCTACAGTCAGTATTCGGACCCTGTCGGGCGGCTCCCTAGTTTAGAGACTGAGAGCTCCAAGCATCTTTGTCTGGTAGGCTACAGTCAGGCCTTGGACCCAGTCAGGCGCCTCTCTAGTTTAGAGACTGAGAGCTCCAACCTTCTTTGTCTGGTAGGCTACAGCCAGTCCTCGGACCCTGTCGGGCGGCTCCCTAGTTTAGAGACTGAGAGCTCCAAGCATCCTTGTCGTAGGCTACAGTCAGGCCTTTGACCCTGTCGGGCGGCTCCCTAGTTTAGAGACTGAGAGCTCCAAGCATCTTTGTCGTAGGCTACAGTCAGGCCTTTGACCCTGTCAGGCGGCTCCCTAGTTTAGAGACTGAGAGCTCCAAGCTTATTTGTCTGGTAAGCTACAGTCAGGCCTCGGATCCTGTGTAGGGTAGCTCTCTAGTTCAGAGGGTCATAAGTGAAGGCTCAGTGCCTTGGAGGGTCTACGGCTCATTGCTCGGTAAGCTTCAGTCAGGCCTTGGACCCTGTCAGGCGGCTCCCTAGTATGGAGACTGAGAGCTCCAAGCATCTTCATCTGGTAGGCCACATTCAGGCCTTGGACCATGTCAGGCGGCTCCCTAGTTTAGAGGCTGAGCTCCAAGCATCTTTGTCTGGTAGGCTACAGTCAGGCCTTGGACCCAGTCAGGCGCCTCTCTAGTTTAGAGACTGAGAGCTCCAACCTTCTTTGTCTGGTAGGCTACAGCCAGTCCTCGGACCCTGTCGGGCGGCTCCCTAGTTTAGAGACTGAGAGCTCCAAGCATCCTTGTCGTAGGCTACAGTCAGGCCTTTGACCCTGTCGGGCGGCTCCCTAGTTTAGAGACTGAGAGCTCCAAGCTTATTTGTCTGGTAAGCTACAGTCAGGCCTCGGATCCTGTGTAGGGTAGCTCTCTAGTTCAGAGGGTCATAAGTGAAGGCTCAGTGCCTTGGAGGGTCTATGGCTCATTGCTCGATAAGCTTCAGTCAGGCCTTGGACCCTGTCAGGCGACTCTCTAGTTTAGAGACGGAGAGCTCGATGGCATCTTTGCCTGGTAGGCTACAGTCAGGCCTTGGACCCTGTCGGGCGCCTCTCTAGTTTAGAGACTGAGAGCTCCAACCTTCTTTGTCTGGTAAGCTACAGTCAGGCCTCGGATCCTGTGTAGGGTAGCTCTCTAGTTCAGAGGGTCATAAGTGAAGGCTCAGTGCCTTGGAGGGTCTACGGCTCATTGCTCGGTAAGCTTCAGTCAGGCCTTGGACCCTATCAGGCGGCTCCCTAGTTTAGAGACTGAGAGCTCGATGGCATCTTTGCCTGGTAGGCTACAGTCAGGCCTTGGACCCTGTCGGGCGGCTCCCTAGTTTAAAGACTGAGAGCTCCAAGCTTCTTTGTCTGGTAGGCCACGTTCAGGCCTTGGACCCTGTCGGGCGGCTCCCTAGTATGGAGACTGAGAGCTCCAAGCATCTTCATCTGGTAGGCCACATTCAGGCCTTGGACCATGTCAGGCGGCTCCCTAGTTTAGAGGCTGAGCTCCAAGCATCTTTGCCTGGTAGGCTACAGTCAGGCCTTTGACCCTGTCGGGAGGCTCCCTAGTTTAGAGACTGAGAGCTCCAAGCTTATTTGTCTGGTAAGCTACAGTCAGGCCTCGGATCCTGTGTAGGGTAGCTCTCTAGTTCAGAGGGTCATAAGTGAAGGCTCAGTGCCTTGGAGGGTCTACGGCTCATTGCTCGGTAAGCTTCAGTCAGGCCTTGGACCCTATCAGGCGGCTCCCTAGTTTAGAGACTGAGAGCTCCAAGCATCTTTGCCTGGTAGGCTACTCAGGCCTTTGACCCTGTCGGGCGGCTCCCTAGTTTAGAGACTGAGATCTCCAAGCATCTTCGTCTAGTAGGCCACATTCAGGCCTTGGACCATGTCAGGCGCCTCTCTAGTTTAGAGACTGAGAGCTCCAAGCATCTTCGTCTGGTAGGCTACAGTCAGGCCTTGGACCCGGTCGGGCGCCTCTCTAGTTTAGAGACTGAGAGCTCCAACCTTCTTTGTCTGGAAGTCTACAGTCAGTCCTTGGACCCTGTCGGGCGACTCCCTAGTTTAAAGACTGAGAGCTCCAAGCTTCTTTGTCTGGTAGGCCACGTTCAGGCCTTGGACCCTGTCGGGCGGCTCCCTAGTATGGAGACTGAGAGCTCCAAGCATCTTCATCTGGTAGGCCACATTCAGGCCTTGGACCCTGTCGGGCGGCTCCCTAGTTTAGAGGCTGAGCTCCAAGCATCTTTGTCTGGTAGGCTACAGTCAGGCCTTTGACCCTGTCGGGCGGCTCCCTAGTTTAGAGACTGAGAGCTCCAAGCATCTTTGTCTGGTAGGCTACAGTCAGACCTTGGACCCTGTCGGGCGGCTCCCTAGTTTAGAGACTGAGAGCTCCAAGCATCTTTGCCTGGTAGGCTACAGTCAGGCCTTGGACCCTGTTGGGCGGCTCCCTAGTTTAGAGACTGAGAGCTCCAAGCATCTCTGCCTGGTAGGCTACAGTTAAGCCTTGGACTCTGTCGGGCGGCTCCCTAGTTTAGAGACAGAGCTCCAAGCATCTTCGTCTGGTAGGCTACAGTCTGGCCTTGGAACCCGTCGGGCGGCTCTCTAGTTTAGAGACTGAGAGCTCCAAGCATCTTTGCCTGGTAGGCTACAGTCAGGTCTTGGACCCTGTCGGGCGGCTCCCTAGTTTAGAGACTGAGAGCTCCAAGCATCTTCGTCTAGTAGGCCACATTCAGGCCTTGGACCATGTCGGGCGGCTCCCTAGTTTAGAGGCTGAGCTCCAAGCATCTTTGCCTGGTAGGCTACAGTCAGGCCTTTGACCCTGTCGGGCGGCTCCCTAGTTTAGAGACTGAGAGCTCCAAGCATCTTTGTCTGGTAAGCTACAGTCAGGCCTCGGATCCTGTGTAGGGTAGCTCTCTAGTTCAGAGGGTCATAAGTGAAGGCTCAGTGCCTTGGAGGGTCTATGGCTCATTGCTCGGTAAGCTTCAGTCAGGCCTTGGACCCTGTCAGGCGGCTCTCTAGTTTAGAGACTGAGAGCTCCAACCTTCTTTGTCTGGAAGTCTACAGTCAGTCCTTGGACCCTGTCAGGCGGCTCTATAGTTTAGAGACTGAGAGCTCCAGGCATCTTTGCCTGGTAGGCTACAGTCAGGCCTTGGACCCTGTCGGGCGCCTCTCTAGTTTAGAGACTGAGAGCTCCAACCTTCTTTGTCTGGAAGTCTACAGTCAGTCCTTGGACCCTGTCGGGCGACTCCCTAGTTTAGAGACTGAGAGCTCCAAGCTTCTTTGCCTGGTAGGCTACAGTCAGGCCTTGGACCCTGTCGGGCGGCTCCCTAGTTTAGAGACTGAGAGCTCCAAGCATCTTTGCCTGGTAGGCTACAGTCAGGCCTTGGACCCTGTCGGGCGGCTCCCTAGTTTAGAGACTGAGAGCTCCAAGCATCTCTGCCTGGTAGGCTACAGTTAAGCCTTGGACTCTGTCGGGCGGCTCCCTAGTTTAGAGACAGAGCTCCAAGCATCTTCGTCTGGTAGGCTACAGTCTGGCCTTGGAACCCGTCGGGCGGCTCCCTAGTTTAGAGACTGAGAGCTCCAAGCATCTTTGCCTGGTAGGCTACAGTCAGGTCTTGGACCCTGTCGGGCGGCTCCCTAGTTTAGAGACTGAGAGCTCCAAGCATCTTCGTCTGGTAGGCTACAGTCTGGCCTTGGAACCCGTCGGGCGGCTCCCTAGTTTAGAGACTGAGAGCTCCAAGCTTCTTTGTCTGGAAGTCTACAGTCAGGCCTTGGACCCTGTTGGGCGGCTCCCTAGTATGGAGACTGAGAGCTCCAAGCATCTTTTTCTGGTAGGCTACAGTCAGGCCTTGGACCCTGTCGGGCGCCTTCCTAGTTCAGAGACTGAGAGCTCCAAGCATCTTTGTCTGGTAGGCTACAGTCAGGCCTTGGACCCTGTCGGGTGGCTCCCTAGTTTAGAGACTGAGAGCTCCAAGCATCACTGCCTGGTAGGCTACAGTTAAGCCTTGGACTCTGTCGGGCGGCTCCCTAGTTTAGAGACAGAGCTCCAAGCATCTTTGCCTGGTAGGCTACAGTCTGGCCTTGGAACCCGTCGGGCGGCTCCCTAGTTTAGAGACTGAGAGCTCCAAGCTTCTTTGCCTGGTAGGCTACAGTCAGGCCTTGGACCCTGTCGGGCGGCTCCCAAGTTTAGAGACTGAGAGCTCCAAGCTTCTTTGTCTGGTAGGCTACAGTCAGGCCTTGGACCCTGTCGGGCGGCTCCCTAGTTTAGAGACTGAGAGCTCAAAGCATCCTTGCCTGGCAGGCTACAGCCAGGCTGTGGACTCTCTGAGGTCTGCGGCTCATTGCTCTGTAAGCTTCAGTCAGGCCTTGGACCCTGTCAGGCGGCTCCCTAGTTTAGAGACTGAGAGCTCTAAGCATCTTGTCTGGTAGGCTACAGTCAGGCCTTGGACCCTGTCGGGCGGCTCCCTAGTTTAGAGACTGAGAGCTCAAAGCATCTTTGTCATAGGCTACAGTCAGGCCTTGGACCCAGTCAGGCGCCTCTCTAGTTTAGAAACTGAGAGCTCCAACCTTCTTTGTCTGGTAGGCTACAGCCAGTCCTCGGACCCTGTCGGGCGGCTCCCTAGTTTAGAGACTGAGAGCTCCAAGCATCTTTGTCGTAGGATACAGTCAGGCCTTTGACCCTGTCGGGCGGCTCCCTAGTTTAGAGACTGAGAGCTCCAAGCATCTTTGTCGTAGGATACAGTCAGGCCTTGGACCCTGTCAGGCGGCTCCCTAGTTTAGAGACTGAGAGCTCCAAGCATCTTTGCCTGGTAGGCTACAGTCAGGCCTTGGACGCTGTCGGGCGGCTCCCTAGTTTAGAGACTGAGAGCTCCAACCTTCTTTGTCTGGAAGTCTACAGTCAGTCTTCGGACCCTGTCGGGCGGCTCCCTAGTTTAGAGACTGAGAGCTCCAAGCATCTTTGTCTGGTAGGCTACAGTCAGGCCTTGGACCCAGTCAGGCGCCTCTCTAGTTTAGAGACTGAGAGCTCCAACCTTCTTTGTCTGGTAGGCTACAGCCAGTCCTCGGACCCTGTCGGGCGGCTCCCTAGTTTAGAGACTGAGAGCTCCAAGCATCCTTGTCGTAGGCTACAGTCAGGCCTTTGACCCTGTCGGGCGGCTCCCTAGTTTAGAGACTGAGAGCTCCAAGCATCTTTGTCGTAGGCTACAGTCAGGCCTTTGACCCTGTCAGGCGGCTCCCTAGTTTAGAGACTGAGAGCTCCAAGCTTATTTGTCTGGTAAGCTACAGTCAGGCCTCGGATCCTGTGTAGGGTAGCTCTCTAGTTCAGAGGGTCATAAGTGAAGGCTCAGTGCCTTGGAGGGTCTACGGCTCATTGCTCGGTAAGCTTCAGTCAGGCCTTGGACCCTATCAGGCGGCTCCCTAGTTTAGAGACTGAGAGCTCCAAGCATCTTTGTCTGGTAGGCTACTCAGGCCTTTGACCCTGTCGGGCGGCTCCCTAGTTTAGAGACTGAGATCTCCAAGCATCTTCGTCTAGTAGGCCACATTCAGGCCTTGGACCATGTCAGGCGGCTCCCTAGTTTAGAGACTGAGAGCTCCAAGCATCTTTGCCTGGTAGGCTACAGTCAGGCCTTTGACCCTGTCGGGAGGCTCCCTAGTTTAGAGACTGAGAGCTCCAAGCATCTTTGTCTGGTAAGCTACAGTCAGGCCTCGGATCCTGTGTAGGGTAGCTCTCTAGTTCAGAGGGTCATAAGTGAAGGCTCAGTGCCTTGGAGGGTCTATGGCTCATTGCTCGATAAGCTTCAGTCAGGCCTTGGACCCTGTCAGGCGACTCTCTAGTTTAGAGACGGAGAGCTCGATGGCATCTTTGCCTGGTAGGCTACAGTCAGGCCTTGGACCCTGTCGGGCGCCTCTCTAGTTTAGAGACTGAGAGCTCCAACCTTCTTTGTCTGGAAGTCTACAGTCAGTCCTTGGACCCTGTCGGGCGACTCCCTAGTTTAAAGACTGAGAGCTCCAAGCTTCTTTGTCTGGTAGGCCACGTTCAGGCCTTGGACCCTGTCGGGCGGCTCCCTAGTATGGAGACTGAGAGCTCCAAGCATCTTCATCTGGTAGGCCACATTCAGGCCTTGGACCCTGTCGGGCGGCTCCCTAGTTTAGAGGCTGAGCTCCAAGCATCTTTGTCTGGTAGGCTACAGTCAGGCCTTTGACCCTGTCGGGCGGCTCCCTAGTTTAGAGACTGAGAGCTCCAAGCATCTTTGTCTGGTAGGCTACAGTCAGGTCTTGGACCCTGTCGGGCGGCTCCCTAGTTTAGAGACTGAGAGCTCCAAGCATCTTCGTCTGGTAGGCTACAGTCTGGCCTTGGAACCCGTCGGGCGGCTCCCTAGTTTAGAGACTGAGAGCTCCAAGCTTCTTTGTCTGGAAGTCTACAGTCAGGCCTTGGACCCTGTTGGGCGGCTCCCTAGTATGGAGACTGAGAGCTCCAAGCATCTTTTTCTGGTAGGCTACAGTCAGGCCTTGGACCCTGTCGGGCGCCTTCCTAGTTTAGAGACTGAGAGCTCCAAGCATCTTTGTCTGGTAGGCTACAGTCAGGCCTTGGACCCTGTCGGGTGGCTCCCTAGTTTAGAGACTGAGAGCTCCAAGCATCACTGCCTGGTAGGCTACAGTTAAGCCTTGGACTCTGTCGGGCGGCTCCCTAGTTTAGAGACAGAGCTCCAAGCATCTTTGCCTGGTAGGCTACAGTCTGGCCTTGGAACCCGTCGGGCGGCTCCCTAGTTTAGAGACTGAGAGCTCCAAGCTTCTTTGCCTGGTAGGCTACAGTCAGGCCTTGGACCCTGTCGGGCGGCTCCCAAGTTTAGAGACTGAGAGCTCCAAGCTTCTTTGTCTGGTAGGCTACAGTCAGGCCTTGGACCCTGTCGGGCGGCTCCCTAGTTTAGAGACTGAGAGCTCCAAGCTTCTTTGTCTGGTAGGCTACAGTCAGGCCTTGGACCCTGTCGGGCGGCTCCCAAGTTTAGAGACTGAGAGCTCCAAGCTTCTTTGTCTGGTAGGCCACGTTCAGGCCTTGGACCCTGTCGGGCGGCTCCCTAGTATGGAGACTGAGAGCTCCAAGCATCTTCATCTGGTAGGCCACATTCAGGCCTTGGACCCTGTCGGGCGGCTCCCTAGTTTAGAGGCTGAGCTCCAAGCATCTTTGTCTGGTAGGCTACAGTCAGGCCTTTGACCCTGTCGGGCGGCACCCTAGTTTAGAGACTGAGAGCTCCAAGCATCTTTGTCTGGTAGGCTACAGTCAGGTCTTGGACCCTGTCGGGCGGCTCCCTAGTTTAGAGACTGAGAGCTCCAAGCATCTTCGTCTGGTAGGCTACAGTCTGGCCTTGGAACCCGTCGGGCGGCTCCCTAGTTTAGAGACTGAGAGCTCCAAGCTTCTTTGTCTGGAAGTCTACAGTCAGGCCTTGGACCCTGTTGGGCGGCTCCCTAGTATGGAGACTGAGAGCTCCAAGCATCTTTTTCTGGTAGGCTACAGTCAGGCCTTGGACCCTGTCGGGCGCCTTCCTAGTTTAGAGACTGAGAGCTCCAAGCATCTTTGTCTGGTAGGCTACAGTCAGGCCTTGGACCCTGTCGGGTGGCTCCCTAGTTTAGAGACTGAGAGCTCCAAGCATCACTGCCTGGTAGGCTACAGTTAAGCCTTGGACTCTGTCGGGCGGCTCCCTAGTTTAGAGACAGAGCTCCAAGCATCTTTGCCTGGTAGGCTACAGTCTGGCCTTGGAACCCGTCGGGCGGCTCCCTAGTTTAGAGACTGAGAGCTCCAAGCTTCTTTGCCTGGTAGGCTACAGTCAGGCCTTGGACCCTGTCGGGCGGCTCCCAAGTTTAGAGACTGAGAGCTCCAAGCTTCTTTGTCTGGTAGGCTACAGTCAGGCCTTGGACCCTGTCGGGCGGCTCCCTAGTTTAGAGACTGAGAGCTCAAAGCATCCTTGCCTGGCAGGCTACAGCCAGGCTGTGGACTCTCTGAGGTCTGCGGCTCATTGCTCTGTAAGCTTCAGTCAGGCCTTGGACCCTGTCAGGCGGCTCCCTAGTTTAGAGACTGAGAGCTTTAAGCATCTTGTCTGGTAGGCTACAGTCAGGCCTTGGACCCTGTCGGGCGGCTCCCTAGTTTAGAGACTGAGAGCTCTAAGCATCTTGTCTGGTAGGCTACAGTCAGGCCTTGGACCCTGTCGGGCGGCTCCCTAGTTTAGAGACTGAGAGCTCCAAGCATCTTTGTCTGGTAGGCTACTCAGGCCTTTGACCCTGTCGGGAGGCTCCCTAGTTTAGAGACTGAGAGCTCCAAGCATCTTTGCCTGGTAGGCTACAGTCAGGCCTTTGACCCTGTCGGGAGGCTCCCTAGTTTAGGGACTGAGAGCTCCAAGCATCTTTGTCTGGTAAGCTACAGTCAGGCCTCGGATCCTGTGTAGGGTAGCTCTCTAGTTCAGAGGGTCATAAGTGAAGGCTCAGTGCCTTGGAGGGTCTATGGCTCATTGCTCGATAAGCTTCAGTCAGGCCTTGGACCCTGTCAGGCGACTCTCTAGTTTAGAGACGGAGAGCTCGATGGCATCTTTGCCTGGTAGGCTACAGTCAGGCCTTGGACCCTGTCGGGCGCCTCTCTAGTTTAGAGACTGAGAGCTCCAACCTTCTTTGTCTGGAAGTCTACAGTCAGTCCTTGGACCCTGTCGGGCGACTCCCTAGTTTAAAGACTGAGAGCTCCAAGCTTCTTTGTCTGGTAGGCCACGTTCAGGCCTTGGACCCTGTCGGGCGGCTCCCTAGTATGGAGACTGAGAGCTCCAAGCATCTTCATCTGGTAGGCCACATTCAGGCCTTGGACCCTGTCGGGCGGCTCCCTAGTTTAGAGGCTGAGCTCCAAGCATCTTTGTCTGGTAGGCTACAGTCAGGCCTTTGACCCTGTCGGGCGGCTCCCTAGTTTAGAGACTGAGAGCTCCAAGCATCTTTGTCTGGTAGGCTACAGTCAGGTCTTGGACCCTGTCGGGCGGCTCCCTAGTTTAGAGACTGAGAGCTCCAAGCATCTTCGTCTGGTAGGCTACAGTCTGGCCTTGGAACCCGTCGGGCGGCTCCCTAGTTTAGAGACTGAGAGCTCCAAGCTTCTTTGTCTGGAAGTCTACAGTCAGGCCTTGGACCCTGTTGGGCGGCTCCCTAGTATGGAGACTGAGAGCTCCAAGCATCTTTGTCTGGTAGGCTACAGTCAGGCCTTTGACCCTGTCGGGCGACTCCCTAGTTTAAAGACTGAGAGCTCCAAGCTTCTTTGTCTGGTAGGCCACGTTCAGGCCTTGGACCCTGTCGGGCGGCTCCCTAGTATGGAGACTGAGAGCTCCAAGCATCTTCATCTGGTAGGCCACATTCAGGCCTTGGACCCTGTCGGGCGGCTCCCTAGTTTAGAGGCTGAGCTCCAAGCATCTTTGTCTGGTAGGCTACAGTCAGGCCTTTGACCCTGTCGGGCGGCTCCCTAGTTTAGAGACTGAGAGCTCCAAGCATCTTTGTCTGGTAGGCTACAGTCAGGTCTTGGACCCTGTCGGGCGGCTCCCTAGTTTAGAGACTGAGAGCTCCAAGCATCTTCGTCTGGTAGGCTACAGTCTGGCCTTGGAACCCGTCGGGCGGCTCCCTAGTTTAGAGACTGAGAGCTCCAAGCTTCTTTGTCTGGAAGTCTACAGTCAGGCCTTGGACCCTGTTGGGCGGCTCCCTAGTATGGAGACTGAGAGCTCCAAGCATCTTTTTCTGGTAGGCTACAGTCAGGCCTTGGACCCTGTCGGGCGCCTTCCTAGTTTAGAGACTGAGAGCTCCAAGCATCTTTGTCTGGTAGGCTACAGTCAGGCCTTGGACCCTGTCGGGTGGCTCCCTAGTTTAGAGACTGAGAGCTCCAAGCATCACTGCCTGGTAGGCTACAGTTAAGCCTTGGACTCTGTCGGGCGGCTCCCTAGTTTAGAGACAGAGCTCCAAGCATCTTTGCCTGGTAGGCTACAGTCTGGCCTTGGAACCCGTCGGGCGGCTCCCTAGTTTAGAGACTGAGAGCTCCAAGCTTCTTTGCCTGGTAGGCTACAGTCAGGCCTTGGACCCTGTCGGGCGGCTCCCAAGTTTAGAGACTGAGAGCTCCAAGCTTCTTTGTCTGGTAGGCTACAGTCAGGCCTTGGACCCTGTCGGGCGGCTCCCAAGTTTAGAGACTGAGAGCTCCAAGCTTCTTTGTCTGGTAGGCTACAGTCAGGCCTTGGACCCTGTCGGGCGGCTCCCAAGTTTAGAGACTGAGAGCTCCAAGCTTCTTTGTCTGGTAGGCCACGTTCAGGCCTTGGACCCTGTCGGGCGGCTCCCTAGTATGGAGACTGAGAGCTCCAAGCATCTTCATCTGGTAGGCCACATTCAGGCCTTGGACCCTGTCGGGCGGCTCCCTAGTTTAGAGGCTGAGCTCCAAGCATCTTTGTCTGGTAGGCTACAGTCAGGCCTTTGACCCTGTCGGGCGGCTCCCTAGTTTAGAGACTGAGAGCTCCAAGCATCTTTGTCTGGTAGGCTACAGTCAGGTCTTGGACCCTGTCGGGCGGCTCCCTAGTTTAGAGACTGAGAGCTCCAAGCATCTTCGTCTGGTAGGCTACAGTCTGGCCTTGGAACCCGTCGGGCGGCTCCCTAGTTTAGAGACTGAGAGCTCCAAGCTTCTTTGTCTGGAAGTCTACAGTCAGGCCTTGGACCCTGTTGGGCGGCTCCCTAGTATGGAGACTGAGAGCTCCAAGCATCTTTTTCTGGTAGGCTACAGTCAGGCCTTGGACCCTGTCGGGCGCCTTCCTAGTTTAGAGACTGAGAGCTCCAAGCATCTTTGTCTGGTAGGCTACAGTCAGGCCTTGGACCCTGTCGGGTGGCTCCCTAGTTTAGAGACTGAGAGCTCCAAGCATCACTGCCTGGTAGGCTACAGTTAAGCCTTGGACTCTGTCGGGCGGCTCCCTAGTTTAGAGACAGAGCTCCAAGCATCTTTGCCTGGTAGGCTACAGTCTGGCCTTGGAACCCGTCGGGCGGCTCCCTAGTTTAGAGACTGAGAGCTCCAAGCTTCTTTGCCTGGTAGGCTACAGTCAGGCCTTGGACCCTGTCGGGCGGCTCCCAAGTTTAGAGACTGAGAGCTCCAAGCTTCTTTGTCTGGTAGGCTACAGTCAGGCCTTGGACCCTGTCGGGCGGCTCCCTAGTTTAGAGACTGAGAGCTCAAAGCATCCTTGCCTGGCAGGCTACAGCCAGGCTGTGGACTCTCTGAGGTCTGCGGCTCATTGCTCTGTAAGCTTCAGTCAGGCCTTGGACCCTGTCAGGCGGCTCCCTAGTTTAGAGACTGAGAGCTCTAAGCATCTTGTCTGGTAGGCTACAGTCAGGCCTTGGACCCTGTCGGCGGCTCCCTAGTTTAGAGACTGAGAGCTCAAAGCATCTTTGTCATAGGCTACAGTCAGGCCTTGGACCCAGTCAGGCGCCTCTCTAGTTTAGAAACTGAGAGCTCCAACCTTCTTTGTCTGGTAGGCTACAGCCAGTCCTCGGACCCTGTCGGGCGGCTCCCTAGTTTAGAGACTGAGAGCTCCAAGCATCTTTGTCGTAGGATACAGTCAGGCCTTTGACCCTGTCGGGCGGCTCCCTAGTTTAGAGACTGAGAGCTCCAAGCATCTTTGTCGTAGGATACAGTCAGGCCTTGGACCCTGTCAGGCGGCTCCCTAGTTTAGAGACTGAGAGCTCCAAGCATCTTTGCCTGGTAGGCTACAGTCAGGCCTTGGACGCTGTCGGGCGGCTCCCTAGTTTAGAGACTGAGAGCTCCAACCTTCTTTGTCTGGAAGTCTACAGTCAGTCTTCGGACCCTGTCGGGCGGCTCCCTAGTTTAGAGACTGAGAGCTCCAAGCATCTTTGTCTGGTAGGCTACAGTCAGGCCTTGGACCCAGTCAGGCGCCTCTCTAGTTTAGAGACTGAGAGCTCCAACCTTCTTTGTCTGGTAGGCTACAGCCAGTCCTCGGACCCTGTCGGGCGGCTCCCTAGTTTAGAGACTGAGAGCTCCAAGCATCCTTGTCGTAGGCTACAGTCAGGCCTTTGACCCTGTCGGGCGGCTCCCTAGTTTAGAGACTGAGAGCTCCAAGCAACTTTGTCGTAGGCTACAGTCAGGCCTTTGACCCTGTCAGGCGGCTCCCTAGTTTAGAGACTGAGAGCTCCAAGCTTATTTGTCTGGTAAGCTACAGTCAGGCCTCGGATCCTGTGTAGGGTAGCTCTCTAGTTCAGAGGGTCATAAGTGAAGGCTCAGTGCCTTGGAGGGTCTACGGCTCATTGCTCGGTAAGCTTCAGTCAGGCCTTGGACCCTATCAGGCGGCTCCCTAGTTTAGAGACTGAGAGCTCCAAGCATCTTTGTCTGGTAGGCTACTCAGGCCTTTGACCCTGTCGGGCGGCTCCCTAGTATGGAGACTGAGAGCTCCAAGCATCTTCATCTAGTAGGCCACATTCAGGCCTTGGACCATGTCAGGCGGCTCCCTAGTTTAGAGACTGAGATCTCCAAGCATCTTCGTCTAGTAGGCCACATTCAGGCCTTGGACCATGTCAGGCGGCTCCCTAGTTTAGAGACTGAGAGCTCCAAGCATCTTTGCCTGGTAGGCTACAGTCAGGCCTTTGACCCTGTCGGGAGGCTCCCTAGTTTAGAGACTGAGAGCTCCAAGCATCTTTGTCTGGTAAGCTACAGTCAGGCCTCGGATCCTGTGTAGGGTAGCTCTCTAGTTCAGAGGGTCATAAGTGAAGGCTCAGTGCCTTGGAGGGTCTATGGCTCATTGCTCGATAAGCTTCAGTCAGGCCTTGGACCCTGTCAGGCGACTCTCTAGTTTAGAGACGGAGAGCTCGATGGCATCTTTGCCTGGTAGGCTACAGTCAGGCCTTGGACCCTGTCGGGCGCCTCTCTAGTTTAGAGACTGAGAGCTCCAACCTTCTTTGTCTGGAAGTCTACAGTCAGTCCTTGGACCCTGTCGGGCGACTCCCTAGTTTAAAGACTGAGAGCTCCAAGCTTCTTTGTCTGGTAGGCCACGTTCAGGCCTTGGACCCTGTCGGGCGGCTCCCTAGTATGGAGACTGAGAGCTCCAAGCATCTTCATCTGGTAGGCCACATTCAGGCCTTGGACCCTGTCGGGCGGCTCCCTAGTTTAGAGGCTGAGCTCCAAGCATCTTTGTCTGGTAGGCTACAGTCAGGCCTTTGACCCTGTCGGGCGGCTCCCTAGTTTAGAGACTGAGAGCTCCAAGCATCTTTGTCTGGTAGGCTACAGTCAGGTCTTGGACCCTGTCGGGCGGCTCCCTAGTTTAGAGACTGAGAGCTCCAAGCATCTTCGTCTGGTAGGCTACAGTCTGGCCTTGGAACCCGTCGGGCGGCTCCCTAGTTTAGAGACTGAGAGCTCCAAGCTTCTTTGTCTGGAAGTCTACAGTCAGGCCTTGGACCCTGTTGGGCGGCTCCCTAGTATGGAGACTGAGAGCTCCAAGCATCTTTTTCTGGTAGGCTACAGTCAGGCCTTGGACCCTGTCGGGTGCCTTCCTAGTTTAGAGACTGAGAGCTCCAAGCATCTTTGTCTGGTAGGCTACAGTCAGGCCTTGGACCCTGTCGGGTGGCTCCCTAATTTAGAGACTGAGAGCTCCAAGCATCACTGCCTGGTAGGCTACAGTTAAGCCTTGGACTCTGTCGGGCGGCTCCCTAGTTTAGAGACAGAGCTCCAAGCATCTTTGCCTGGTAGGCTACAGTCTGGCCTTGGAACCCGTCGGGCGGCTCCCTAGTTTAGAGACTGAGAGCTCCAAGCTTCTTTGCCTGTTAGGCTACAGTCAGGCCTTGGACCCTGTTGGGCGGCTCCCTAGTATGGAGACTGAGAGCTCCAAGCATCTTTTTCTGGTAGACTACAGTCAGGCCTTGTACACTGTCAGGAGGCTCCCTAGTTTAGAGACTGAGAGCTCCAAGCTTCTTTGTCTGGTAGGCTACAGTCAGGCCTTGGACCCTGTCGGGCGGCTCCCTAGTTTAGAGACTGAGAGCTCCAAGCTTCTTTGCCTGGTAGGCTACAGTCAGGCCTTGGACCCTGTCGGGCGGCTCCCAAGTTTAGAGACTGAGAGCTCCAAGCTTCTTTGTCTGGTAGGCTACAGTCAGGCCTTGGACCCTGTCGGGCGGCTCCCTAGTTTAGAGACTGAGAGCTCAAAGCATCCTTGCCTGGCAGGCTACAGCCAGGCTGTGGACTCTCTGAGGGGTGGGTACCTTTATAGTTCACAGGGTCCAAACATCCTGCAGGCTCTAGGGCTCATTGCCCGGAAGGCTACTATCAAGCCCTGGACCCTAAATAAGATGGTACATTAACTCAGAGGGTCACAGCTAAAGGCCCTGTAAAGTGCTGAAACTTCTTTGTGTGCTCGATCTTTGTCTATTTTCATTAAAGCAGATTGGTTGCACAACACTGCTATACTGAGTATAATATTGTGGCGTATTCCTTGACTGAAGTGCAATACTAAGAGCCTGATTACGAGTCTGGAGGTCGTCGGACCGCCGGACTTGTGGTGGACCGGCGGTGGCGGTCTTACGACTGCCACAATAAGACCCTAGTGGTCGTGCCACCCTGGGATTACCGACTCCGCCAGGGAAAGCCATTCCCTGTCAGTAGTGCGACGATCCTGGTTCATCCATATGCTTGGCGGGACTGCTATGGTCCTGCCAAGTGTATTACGAGGTTTCTCGTTGACAGGGTATTCATGGCGCTTTCTCCTCCATGAAAACTCAGGTGGAGAGGTAATAAAGGGGCCCTACAGGGCCCCATTGCACCCTGCGGATGCACACAGGGCGGCATATCCTGCAGCCGCGATCCGTGCAGGTAACAGCGGTGAAGCGGTCCCATAAATAGTTTTCCCTCTGCATCGTCCCCCGGAATCTCCCCTTCATGCGGCCCCACCGCTGTTAGGTGCACGGACGGGGGCTGATAACATGTGCACCCCTGTGTGCATGCACAGACGTTCCAGCACGGCATAGACTTTTGACGTTCCCATTGCAGTGCCTATTTTATTGGCACTGCCGCGGGAACGCCAACGGAATCACCCACCAATAACAAAAAAAGTCAATAATTGGCGGGCGGTTCTCACATGGGTTTGGCGTTGCACCGGCAGGGTGCTCCCACCGCGACACCGTCAAACTCGTAATCGGTCCCTAAGGATCGCCATTCCATCCAGACCCACAGAACCTCTGAGAGTAGACTTTTTCTGGCAAATAGCCCATTTTTTTTTAAATAAAACAGTATATTTGCTTGGGATAATTTGGCCAGGCATAGCATTTACAATGGGCAATATGTAACTGTAGTCTTTTCCAAATGATGCAACGTCTGGAATTACACAAACTGGGCAAAAGCCTTTGGAATGTAAATATTTAAGTGTCCGATACATGATACATCCCCTGACAAAATGATTGTGTCCTAAATTTAGTTTATTTAAAAATCACCCCAGGAGTTCATAACAGAAAATACTAAACTCAATGAAACAATATTTCTCTAATATTTAGTTCACGATGCTTATGTCAGATGACGTCTACTCATCAATATGTTCACATACACCCCTTTCTGGGCCTTCAGAGGACTAATGCTCCAGGGCGGTGCTGGAAATTGGTGAAGTGTTAAATGATTTCTTGATGTTACTATGAGATCGCCAAGTAATGTTGGGAGTGGTTTATATGTGCTCCTGAAAATACAATCGTGTGTAGAGCTACAGAGTGTGGCCTGAGAACTATTACTCTTCCAACAGAAGAGTTATGACTCTATTTTCCAAACTTCGAGTGGCAACAGCCAATGACAGGCCTGCCACTAAAGGGAGGTAAATAAGAACAGAGGCAAAGGGAAAGAGAGGGCGATTGCAGGAGAAAGAGGATGAGTGTGAGATAAACAGGGACCCTTTTGCCACCACTGGTAACAGTCTATGATGGTGTGAACTTTTCTTTTGGAAGGACTCATGCAGATTCATCAAATTGGGGCAAAGTTATTAGCAAAACAAAAAGATGCTGTTACCACAGAAGGTCTGACCTACCAATAACGCCACTGTGTGATGCAATATATAGCACAACTGAAGTCCCAAAATCCTGTTCTACATGAAATATATTCAATTAGTTTATGAAAATGACTGTTGTCAATAACACAAAGTGTGCATCCAGTCACCTGAAAACTCAGGTCAAAGGTCAACTCAAGAGTCTGAGTTCTAATCTAACAAATCGTCACCTGAGTCCTACAGATTTTGCACAAACGGTTCTAAAAACCAGATATATTTGCCAAAAATATCTACAACAAATCCAGGAATCTAATCTACAAATACAGGGTGAGTCTGGTGTAGGGCAGCGCAGCAAGGCACCCTGCTGAGCTGCCCTACGCAAAAGTGAAAGGGCAGGGATCCACAGTATTTAAGCAATATGGGGCATTCCTGTCCCGTAGCTTCTCCACGCTAACACTTCTTTAGCACCCTCGCTCCATGGTGCACCCTGCCTCCATTGCAGGCAGGATTGTTTTTAAGTAGAAAGGGGCACCTTCCTGCACAAAACACTCCTATGAGGCGTTTTCCTCTTTCCATGTGTGCTGCAGAGTGCAGGACACATGAAAATAGGTAAAACCAGGAGAAATAAAGATATTTTTCCTTATAGCTCCTCACCCAGGGAAGCGTACAGATTTAGCGCTTCCCCAGGTTTACATCACTGCATTCTGTCCATCAACTGTTGTTTTTGCATTTGTCACCCCGAGTGGGATGGGTATCTGATAGCCAGTAACCAGTACTAGGATGCTTGATTCCGGTCCAGGGAAGACATGGCTTGGCAGTTCGGGCTGGACTGTTCCCATGAGGCACAGGGTCAGACTGATTTGCATATAGCCATGTCTGAACTGGGGTGGCAGAGTGGGCTAAAGAATGGATTCCACCCGGATCTGTGACTGGGTGTGTCTGAAAAGTTTCAGCGCTCTGTCCGTTGCGGTTGGTTTTCCCATGCAACAGCCAAGGAATTCGACAGTAAACAAGCTTCCGAGGACCGGTTTCTGGCATTCCAGCCGTCTTCAGCCAGGCTTGCTTGAATCCAGTGGCAAAGTGAGCAAGAGACTCACGTCTGACCATACCCTGCCACACTTATGGCGGCCAAAAGTGGTACAAAAGGGGGTGGTGATGGACGGAGCATCTGAATCAATCAAACACTCACACCCAGTCAAAAGATCTGGGTTTAATCCATCACCGTTCTTTAGCCCACTCTGCCACCCCAATTCAGACATGGCCATATGCAAATGGCAAATGACCCTGTGCCTCATGGGAACAGTCCAGCCCGAACTGCCAAGCCATGTCTTTCCTGGACCGGAATCAAGCATCCTAGTACTGGTTACTGGCTATCAGATACCCATCCCACTCGGGGTGACAAATGTAAAAACAACAGTTGATGGATAGAATGCAGAACAATGTCATACAGTCACCCCAGTACAGAGATCTGGGCCTAAATCCATCATTTTTTTGCACTCCACAACACCCCAGTTCAGACATGGCCATATGCAAATCAGTCTGACCCTGTGCCTCATGGGTACTGTCCGGCCAAAACTGCCAAGCCAGGTCTTCCCTGGACCAGAAACAAGCATCCTGGGACCGGTTTCAGGGTAGCATTCAAAACCGGTCCTAGGATGCTTGTTTTTGGTCCAGGGAAGATCTGGCTTGGCAGTTCAATCTGGACTGTACCCATGAGGCCCATGGTCAGACTGTTTTGCATATAGCTGGGTTTGAACTGGGGAGGCGAAGTGAGCTAAAGAAGGATGATGGATTCAACCCAGATCTGTGACTGGGGGTGAGTATCTGACAAGTTTCAGCGCTATTCCATCATCTCCTTGTGTTTGCCAGACAAAGTCATGCAGGGTGGCTTGGTGTCGCTTCATAAATCGCAATGAGCCCCCTGCGTCATGCATGTACCACTTTACATGGTGCAAAAGTGACGCAGGGCTCTCATAAATAAACTCAAAAAGGCTCCAGATAAATCACGAGAGAAGCGCTGGCATACAACGCTCTTCCCACCCGGAACCAGAGAGTTGTGACGGCAAGAGGGGGTGTCTTCCGAAGCTTCCCCTGAATGGTGCTTGACTTCCCATTTCACAACTCCAGCATCAGCTGCCAAGTCATTGTACAAGTCTGTACTGTTATCACCTTACCCCAACGACAGTAAGTGATTCGCTGCACACCATGAAACTGACACAAAGAACAGCTTCACGTGGCTCGGCCTGGGCAAAGTTTGCAACATACTGGTAAGTTCAAGCAGGTCACATGCAAAGGCTTCACACGTTGCTGATCTTCTTCCACCAACCATGGAAGAGAAACGAAGAGTGAGGCAGTGAACGAACCTCAAATAGAGTGTAAACTGCCCTCTTCGTAGGCAGTTCATGCATGGATGTCAATTCACCAAAATGCTTGGGGTAGCAAAAGTGACATTACATTGCATTTGCTATATAGAAAAGAGGGTTTTTTCCAGAACTACTAAGTATTCCGGGGCAGATTTCTGTTGCCAGACGAATCTCTGCAAATCAGCAGAGATGCGCCAGGAAAGATGGGGCACGCAAGGTTATCTTTCCGCCACCCATGATGCACCGCATTTACAATGCGGCGCACCATGGCGCAGGAATAAACAGATGCATGTCGCATCTAGGGCGTGAAGTTGGCGCAGTGCTGAAGTTGTGTTGCGTGCGGCCCGCAACTCCAGCACTTTTCCAACTTGACCAATTTGCAACGTGGTACGTCAAGCCTTATGCCTGCTTCAAGCAGGCGCAGGGTTTTGACGGATCAGCATTGGTAAAGTGACTCACTGCAATCTTGTAGATTTCACTGAGTCACTTTTCAGGGGCGTTCCTGCGATGGAACGCCCCCCCCTGTGTGGAAACGCCCACATGAAACCTCACACAGGTTTCATGTGGCTCAGGGCCTTACACTGTGATGCATCTCCATAGATGCGTCACGATGACCCTGACGCATCTCCATAGATGCGTCACAATGTAAGTATGTTGTAACGTGGCGCAGGGTTTACGCCGCCGTTGCATTACAGAAGTGACGCAACAATGGCACAAAAGTGGCGCAAGTCCAACATAAATCTGCCCCTCCGTTTCCCCCACCCATGCCTTCCACGTTCCTTCCACCCAGAGACCCTACGTGTTGATTTTTTGTGTGCAGATTTATATAGTACGAACTCGCACCCGCAGGTATTGAAGCGTTTTACATGAGCATCATTTACTATCGTTGGGTAATTTGCCTAGAATCACAGGCTGGTGAGAAGACTCCGAGACTCGAACCCCTAAGGGCAGAAGCACCAGCCGTGGGGCTGATTCTGCCACCTCCACCCCTACCTACTTGCCCTCTGCGTAGCTTCCCCCTACCACTCCAGTTGCCTTGTTTTGTTTTGAAACTTCCCACCCTTTCTCAATATTCTTTCCATCATTCCCTTGGGGAAAAACCACTTTTGCTCTACTTTTTAATTTTTTTATGTTCCGATCAAACTCGGATCAGTACATAAAATTAAAATAAAAACCCTACCTGTAAGTGTGCCCAAGGTGGCGCGCCTCTAGAAAAAACTCGGACAACCGCTTCGTAGCCTTTATTTTCTCTTCCTTAACCATGCTGCAAAGCTTCCCTAAAGACCATTGGAAAAAACAATAGGTCACATAGCTGAGATCTAATGGCTTTGTCAATGCTTGTTATTTCTCCACAGGCAAAACATGTTTGTTTGTTTTTCCCCAGGAGCGAAAGCCATCCATTACGATGGCTCCCATGCACTCCTTTCAGCCTCACTCTCTGGTAGCCGCACTCTCTTCCCGAGACAACACCGAGGGGGTCATTGGAAATAAGCCCCAGGACTGTGGTTAACCCCGACACGGAAGAGGTCATGATTGAATAACCTTTGACCCTTGCCTCCTGCACTGCCAGGCACGACTTCCTGCGGGAAGGTATTCGAAAACAATTAGCGTAGAAGAAATCATGGCCTCAAATACTGCAGAACTGCCCCCTCACCCGACCCCTCCCTGCCGGGCCCAGATCACCAGCGCTTCAAATGAGATAGAGAGAGACAGAGAGAGTAGGAGTGAGAGAGAAGAGACAGAGAAAGATTGTGTGAAGAGGGCGCAGGCGAGAGAGAGACGAGAGAGATAGAGAGAAAGAGTGAAGAGAAAGAGTGAGAGAGTAGAGAGAGAGAGAAAGATAGTGTGTGGGGAGAGAGAGAGACGAGAGAGATAGAGATAAAGAGTGAAGAGAAAGAGAGAGAGGGAAAGAGAAGAGACAGAGAAAGAGAGAGCAGGAGAGAGAAAAAGAGAAAGGGTGAAGAGAACGAGAAAGAGAAGGAGAGAGAGAGGAAGGGGAGAGAAGAGACAGAGAGAGAGAGACAGAGGAGGAGAGAGAAAAAGAGAGATAGAGAGAAACAGTAAAGAGAGAGAAGGAGAGAGAGAGGAGAGAAGGTACAGAGAGCAGGGGAGAGAAAAAGAGAGTGATAGACAGAAAGAGTAAAGAGAACGAGAGAGAAGGAGAAAGAGAGTGACAGAGAGGGATGGAGAGAGTGAGAGAGAGAGAGAGGGAGGGATAAAGAGATTGAGAGAGGGAGAGCGAGAGATCTTTCTGTGCTGGATCGGTACTTGTACTGGACTGGCCCTCTCGTCTCTACTGCATTTCTTAGTATGAAGAGTGTACCTGGCCCCTCCCCTCTCTAGAATGTTCGATCGTGGGTTCTTCCGCCTCCCACGCTAGGCGCAGCCATGGGCCCGTTATGATTTATTAGAGCCCCCGTCTACTGACTGCGCTCCATTTCTGGGACACGCGCCTCCCAGAGTGGACACGCTGTTCTAATCGTGGCCATTAAAGCTAGCTGTTGTACTGGAGAGCAGCCAACCAGACCCACATATGTGCGGTGGCCTACGGGACAGTCATGCATCAGGCCAGCAGCCCCTCCCTAGGGGCCGTGCTAACACCCACCCCTCCCAATCCCTCACCCATCCATCACAGACGTCACAGTCAGGCCACCCTGCTCATAAAATGGGCGGGCGCTCGTTTCCTGGGTCAGTTCCACCCACCAACTCCTTGTGTGTGCCACCTGTTTTGGTAGCAGCGAGCTTCGGGCCCAAGCCACTACAATACACATTGAACTGCTCTCCAAAAACTGGAAACAGCCCCACCCGGCAAGGCCTCGAGAAGTGTCCCAAACGTGCCCTCCAGAACTGCAAATAACATTTCATGTGAAGGGCCGTAGCTACAGTGCCCTGCTTGAGGTGTTACACCCCCTAATAAGTGGGTTCAGGCTCTCTCGGCCCTGTGAGCTGGTGGCAGCGTCTGATTCGCCCGGAATTGAACCGTTGGAGACACAGAAGGGTGTCTCAGAAACTGTGAAGTATTTATTTAAAATACCTTGTCCTCTCTACAGACCTTCAGGCACAATCGTGTGCAGGCACTCCATACATTTACCAAGCATTTGCAATGCAATAGGTCTCGCATTTGGAAAGTGTGAGCTATTGGTATTGTAAATGACAATTTTTTTAAATATGTATTAGCTTTGAAAATATCTAAATTAATAGCATTGTTATTCACAAAGCCAATAGCTTACACTTCCTAAAGCGAGTCCTATTGGCTATGGCAATGCTTGTTGATAGCAAGCAAGGACAGTGCTGTTGTGGTGCTGAGTGATGATGTGGTGGTGTCCCAGAGTGATGTGGTGTTTTAGAGTGATGTGGTGGTGTTTCCGAGTGATGTGGTGGTGTTCCCGAGTGATGTGGTGGTGTCCCCGAGTGATGTGGTGGTGTCCCCGAGTGATGTGGTGGTGTCCCCGAGTGATGTGGTGGTGTTTCCGAGTGATGTGGTGGTGTTCCCGAGTGATGTGGTGGTGTCCCTGAGTGATGTGGTGGTGTTCATGAGTGATGTGGTGGTGTCCCAGAGTGATGTTGTGGTGTCCCAGAGTGATGTGGTGGTGTCCCTGAGTAATGTGGTGGTGTGCCTGAGTGATGTGGTGGTGTCCCAGAGTTATGTGGTGGTGTCCCCGAGTGATGTGGTGGTGTCCCCGAGTGATGTGGTGGTGCCTCTGAGTGATGTGGTAGTATCCCTGAGTGATGTGGTGGTGCCCCTGAGTGATGTGGTGGTGTCCCCGAGTGATGTGGTGGTGTCCCCGAGTGATATGGTGGTGTCCCTGAGTGATATGGTGGTGTCCCCGAGTGCTGTGGTGGTGTCCCCGAGTGATGTGATGGTGCCCCTGAGTGGTGTCCCTGAGTGATGTGGTGGTGTTCCCGAGTGATGTGGTGGTGTTCCTGAGTGATGTGGTGGTGTTCCTGAGTGATGTGGTAGTGTCCCTGAGTGATGTGGTGGTGCCCCTGAGTGATGTGGTGGTGCCCCCGAGTGATATGGTGGTGTCCCCGAGTGATGTGGTGGTGTCCCCGAGTGATGTGGAGGTGCCCCTGAGTGATGTGGTGGTGTCCATTAGTGATGTGGTGGTGTTCCTGAGTGATGTGGTGTTGTCCCAGAGTGATGTGGTGGTGTCCCTGAGTGATGTGGAAGTGTCCCTGAGTGATGTGGTGGTGCCCCCGAGTGATGTGGTGGTGCTCCCGAGTGATGTGGTGGTGTCCCTGAGTGATGTGCTGGTGTTCCTGAGTTATGTGGTGGTGTTCCTGAGTGATGTGGTGGTGCCCCTGAGTGATGTGGTGGTGCCCCTGCGTGATGTGGTGGTGTTCCTGAGTGATGTGGTGGTGTTCCTGAGTTATGTGGTGGTGTCCCTGAGTGATGTGGTGGTGTCCCTGAGTGATGTGGCGTGTCCCTGAGTAATGTGGTGGTGTGCCTGAGTGATGTGGTGGTGTCCCAGAGTGATGTGGTGGTGTCCACGAGTGATGTGGTGGTGTCCCCGAGTGATGTGGTGGTGCCTCTGAGTGATGTGGTGGTATCCCTGAGTGATGTGGTGGTGCCCCTGAGTGATGTGGTGGTGTCCCCGAGTGATGTGGTGGTGTCCCCGAGTGATATGGTGGTGTCCCCGAGTGCTGTGCTGGTGTCCCCGAGTGATGTGATGGTGCCCCTGAGTGGTGTCCCTGAGTGATGTGGTGGTGTTCCCGAGTGATGTGGTGGTGTTCCTGAGTGATGTGGTAGTGTCCCTGAGTGATGTGGTGGTGCCCCTGAGTGATGTGGTGGTGCCCCCGAGTGATGTGGTGGTGTCCCCGAGTGATGTGGTGGTGTCCCCGAGTGATGTGGAGGTGCCCCTGAGTGATGTGGTGGTGTCCATGAATGATGTGGTGGTGTTCCTGAGTGATGTGGTGGTGTCCCAGAGTGATGTGGTGGTGTCCCTGAGTGATGTGGAAGTGTCCCTGAGTGATGTGGTGGTGCCCCCGAGTGATGTGGTGGTGCTCTCGAGTGATGTGGTGGTGTCCCTGAGTGATGTGCTGGTGTTCCTGAGTGATGAGGTGGTGTTCCTGAGTGATGTGGTGGTGCCCCTGAGTGATGTGGTGGTGCCCCTGCGTGATGTGGTGGTGTTCGTGAGTGATGTGGTGGTGTTCCTGAGTTATGTGGTGGTGTCCCTGAGTGATTTGGTGGTGTCCCTGAGTGATGTGGTGTTGCCCCCAAGTGATGTGGTGGTGTCCCTGAGTGATGTGGTGGTGTTCCTGAGTGATGTCCCTAAGTGATGTGGTGGTGTCCCTGAGTGGTGTGGTGGTGTCCCCAAGTGGTGTCCCCAAGTGATGTGGTGGTGTCCCCGAGTGATGTGGTGGTGTCCCTGAGTGATGTGGTGGTGTACCTGAGTGATCTGGTGGTGTCCCCGAGTGATGTGGTGGTGTCCCTGAGTGATGTCGTGGTGTCCCTGAGTGATGTGGTGGTGTCCCTGAGTGATGTGGTGGTGTTCCTGAGTGATGTGGTGGTGTCCCTGAGTGATGTGGTGGTGTTCCTGAGTGATGTGGTGGTGTCCCAGAGTGATGTGGTGGTGTCCCTGAGTGATGTGGAAGTGTCCCTGAGTGATGTGGTGGTGCCCCCGAGTGATGTGGTGGTGCTCCCGAGTGATGTGGTGGTGTCCCTGAGTGATGTGCTGGTGTTCCTGAGTGATGTGGTGGTGTTCCTGAGTGATGTGGTGGTGCCCCTGAGTGATGTGGTGGTGCCCCTGCGTGATGTGGTGGTGTTCCTGAGTGATGTGGTGGTGTTCCTGAGTGATGTGGTGGTGTCCCTGAGTGATGTGGTGGTGTCCCTGAGTGATGTGGTGGTGTACTTGAGTGATCTGGTGGTGTCCCGGAGTGATGTGGTGGTGTCCCTGAGTGATGTGGTGGTGTTCCTGAGTGATGTGGTGGTGTCCCTGAGTGATGTGGTGGTGTTCCTGAGTGATGTGGTGGTGTCCCTGAGTGATGTGGTGGTGTTTCCGAGTCATGTGGTGGTGTTTCCGAGTCATGCGGTGGTGTCCCAGAGTGATGTTGTGGTGTCCCTGAGTGATGTGGTGGTGTTCCTGAGTGATGTGGTGGTGTCCCTGAGTGGTGTGGTGGTGTCCCCAAGTGATGTGGTGGTGTCCCCGAGTGATGTGGTGGTGTCCCTGAGTGATGTGGTGGTGTACTTGAGTGATCTGGTGGTGTCCCGGAGTGATGTGGTGGTGTCCCTGAGTGATGTGGTGGTGTTCCTGAGTGATGTGGTGGTGTCCCTGAGTGATGCGGTGGTGTTCCTGAGTGATGTGGTGGTGTCCCTGAGTGATGTGGTGGTGTTTCCGAGTCATGTGGTGGTGTTTCCGAGTCATGTGGTGGTGTCCCAGAGTGATGTTGTGGTGTCCCTGAGTGATGTGGTGGTGTCCCAGAGTGATGTGGTGGTGTCCCCGACTGATGTGGTGGTGTCCCTGAGTAATGTGGTGGTACCCCTGGGTGATGTGGTGGTGCCCCCGAGTGATGTGGTGGTGCCCCCGAGTGATGTGGGGGTGTATCCGAGTGATGTGGTGGTGTCTCCCAGTGATGTGGTGGTGTCCCCGAGTGATGTGGTGGTGCCCCTGAGTGGTGCCCCTGAGTGATGTGGTGGTGACGTGGTGGTGTTCCTGAGTGATGTGGTGTTCCTGAGTGATGTGGTGGTGTCCCGAGTGATGTGTTGGTGTCCCTGAGTGATATGGTAGTGTCCCTGAGTGATGTGGTGGTGCCCCTGAGTGATGTGGTGATGTCTCTGAGTGATGTGGTGGTGTCCCAGAGTATTGTGGTGGTGTCCCAGAGTGATGTTGTGGTGTCCCCGAGTGATGTGGTGATGTCCCCGAGTGATGTGGTGGTGTCCCTGAGTGATGGGGTGGTGTCCCTGAGTGGTGTGGTGTTGTTCCCGAGTGATGTGGTGGTGTCCCAGAATGATGTGGTGATGTCCCAGAATGATGTGGTGATGCCCCGAGTGATGTAGTGGTGTCCCTGAGTGATGTGGTGGTGTCCCAGAGTGATGTGGTGGTGTCCCAGAGTGATGCTGTGGTGTCCCCGAGTGATGTTGTGGTGTCCCCGAGTGATGTGATGGTGTCCCTGAGTGATGTGGTATTGTCCCTGAGTGGTGTGGTGGTGCCCCGAGTGATGTGGTGGTGGCCCCGAGTGATGTGGTGGTGTCCCCGAGTGATGTGGTGGTGTACCCGCGTGATGTGGTGGTGCCCCTGAGTGGTGCCCTTGAGTGATGTGGTGGTGCCCCTGAGTGATGTGGTGATGTCTCTGAGTGATGTGGTGGTGTCCCAGAGTAATGTGGTGGTGTCCCAGAGTGATGTTGTGGTGTCCCCGAGTGATGTGGTGATGTCCCCGAGTGATGTGGTGGTGTCCCTGAGTGATGTGGTGGTGTCCCTGAGTGGTGTGGTGTTGTTCCCGAGTGATGTGGTGGTGTCCCAGAATGATGTGGTGATGTCCCAGAATGATGTGGTGATGCCCTGAGTGATGTGGTGGTGTCCCAGAGTGATGTGGTGGTGTCCCAGAGTGATGCTGTGGTGTCCCCGAGTGATGTTGTGGTGTCCCCGAGTGATGTGATGGTGTCCCCGAGTGATGTGGTATTGTCCCTGAGTGGTGTGGTGGTGCCCCGAGTGATGTGGTGGTGGCCCCGAGTGATGTGGTGGTGTCCCCGAGTGATGTGGTGGTGTACCCGCGTGATGTGGTGGTGCCCCTGAGTGGTGCCCTTGAGTGATGTGGTGGTGCCCCTGAGTGATGTGGTGATGTCTCTGAGTGATGTGGTGGTGTCCCAGAGTATTGTGGTGGTGTCCCAGAGTGATGTTGTGGTGTCCCCGAGTGATGTGGTGATGTCCCCGAGTGATGTGGTGGTGTCCCTGAGTGATGTGGTGGTGTCCCTGAGTGGTGTGGTGTTGTTCCCGAGTGATGTGGTGGTGTCCCAGAATGATGTGGTGATGTCCCAGAATGATGTGGTGATGCCCTGAGTGATGTGGTGGTGTCCCAGAGTGATGTGGTGGTGTCCCAGAGTGATGCTGTGGTGTCCCCGAGTGATGTTGTGGTGTCCCCGAGTGATGTGATGGTGTCCCCGAGTGATGTGGTATTGTCCCTGAGTGGTGTGGTGGTGCCCCTGAGTGTTGTGGTGGTGTCCATGAGTGATGTGGTGGTGCCCCCGAGTGATGTGGTGCCCCCGAGTGATGTGGTGGTGTCCCTGAGTGATGTGGTGGTGTACCTGAGTGATGTGGTGGTGTCCCCTGAGAGATGTGGTGGTGTCCCAGAGTGATGTGGTGGTGTCCCTGAGTGATGTGGTGGTGTCCCTGAGTGATGTGGCGGTGCCTCTGAGTGATGTGGTGGTGTCCCAGAGTTATGTGTGGTGTCCCTGAGTGATGTGGTGGTGTCCCTGAGTGATGTGGTGGTGTCCCAGAGTGATGTGGTGGTGTCCCAGAGTGATGTTGTGGTGTCCGTGAGTGATGAGGTGGTGTCCCCGAGTGATGTGGTGGTGTCCCTGAGAGAAGTGGTGGTGTCCCTTAGTGATGTCTTGGTGTCCCTGAGTGATGTGGTGGTGTCCCTGAGTGATGTGGTGGTGTCCCAGAGTGAAGTGGTGGTGTCCCTGAGTGAAGTGGTGGTGTCCCTGAGTGATGTGTTGGTGTCCCTGAGTGATGTGTTGGTGTCCCTGAGTGATGTGGTGGTGTTCCTGAGTGATGTGGTGGTGTCCCTGAGTGATGTGGTGGTGTCCCTGAGTAATGTGGTGGTATCCCTGAGTGATATGGTGGTGTCCCAGAGTGATGTGGTGGTGTCCCTGAGTGAAGTGGTGGTGTCCCTTAGTGATGTTGTGGTGTCCCTGAGTGATGTGTTGGTGTCCCTGAGTGATGTGGTGATCAATACTGCAATGATTTTCTTAGCCAAGAATGGTAGTATGTCTGCGAGATTAAGAGAAGGTGGTAAATTGGATGAGGAAGATGAATGAATAGGAGACAGGAACAGTAATCGCGGGAGAGGCGAGGGAGAGAGGAAAGAGGAGGAGGGGGCCGAGATCCAAGATCAGCGAGGGAGGAGGTTGGAGATAGGCCAAAATTCATAGGAGCAAAAGCAGCGAGCAACAGAAGTGAGCCTGTATGGAAGAGAAGAGCCAGGGCAAACAATATGAAACAACAAGGTTGAAAGCGAGAGAGAGGGGAAGAAACAGAGGTAAGGAGAGAGAGAGCTGGATAAAGAACAGACCATGAAAACAAGTAAATAAAGGCTCACAAGAGCGAGGCCAGCAAGTTCGGGAGCGCATTCTTTTGAAGTCTGATGGGGGGGGCGGGGGAGCTGGGGAACGGCTTTCTTTGAAGTCTGATGCCGAGGCTTAGACAAATGGTGGTGTGCGAGCGGCTTCCTTTCAAATCTGATGCGGGGGGCAGGGGAGCAAATGGTGAGCGCGCACCCGGCGCACATGCACTGGCCATAATCCGCATTCCAAAGCCCTCTGGCAGCTTTTCCTATAGCCTCTACATAAGTCTCACCGGAGTAATGCGCAAGCGCATTAGCTCAGGCCCGACCTAAAAAGCTAGGCCTAATTAAGGGTCAAATTATGACTTTGGTGGTCTCGGAGCGGGCCACCACGCCAGCGCCCCGCTCTAAATCCGCTAATGTCGACTGCCGCCCACCAGCCAGATTGCGAGTTATTTTGTGGTCTGGTGGGCGGGCGGCGTGGTGCTCCTACGGTGCTGCAGTACAAAGGCTCATATGTCACCCATAGACCTGCACCGATGTGGGACCGCCAATGCCAGTTCCTGCACAGCATGGACTGTGCAGTCCATTCCGTGCAGGAACAGGGGTGAATGTACATAGGGGCACAACCTGTGCCCCCATGCATGCACCCCCATGCACAGGGGCATGAGTGGGCCCTGTAGGCCCCTTTTTTTACTTCACAGCTAACAGTTTCATGGCGTGAGAACCCTCAGGAGACTGCTGGCAGGGAGGAAACTCGTATTATGCTTGGCGGTGCTGCAGCGGCACCCCCAAGCATATTGCGGCCTCAAGGCCGCCGCATCAATTTGCCAGGGATCACGGATACGTGGTGGTTACGGCAGTCCCATGGAAGTCTGACCGTCGTACTCGTCATACGGCAGGCGGACCGCTGGAGCGGCGATCCCCGACTGCCATCGCACCTCTACCGCTGGTTTTGGCGGTCCTATGGAGCTCCAAACTTGTAAATAGGCCCTAAGTCATTTTGAACTCTGATTTCTTTGAAATACCTCAACATGATGCTGTCCCTGCTTCCTTACAACAGGTTTTTTTGTAGTAATATATTTAAACTGACCCAGGGCTCGCCAACAGAACTGGTAATAATACTTGAGGTGAGGCATCACCGACGGAATGTCCAGTGACAATGCATCTCTTCTGATAGGCTGCGCAGAAGGGCAGAGAGAGGCCAGCTGGAAAAGACACCAGAAGCGCCCAGCAAAGACAGTAAAAAATAACTGTAAATAGACGGATTTTTAAAGAGACCTTTCTGTTCAGACCTTTGATAGACATTAGTTGGATGACGTCAGGTGACATGGTGGCAGTCAGGATGCCACTAATGTGGTCCCCTGTGCTGCAGGAACTAGAAGGGAGTTGAGGAATGCATGGACGCCCTTTACCACATGCTTTCTGGGCCTACGCACAGGGCGTTGACTCCAGAGGGGCGCAGGACCTCCATGGAGCAGTCTCCCTCTGACTAGGGTCCAAAGAAATGTGGGTTTAAACCCTGATTCTAAAGTCTGCTGGCACCCTTCCCACATAGTGTCTATTTTTCTGTGCATGGCGCTCCTTTATATTACTCCTAGCACCCCCCTCCCTAAACCTACTGTTCTCAGTTCTCCCACATTTTTGACACAAAATTAAAACAGACCAATAGGTGGGTGCGCCGAACTTGGTTTCAACCCGGAGGGCAAATAGAGAGCTTTAGTGCACTGTGAATCTAGAAGGCCCTTGAGAAATGCGTCCCATGCACCAGAGGGACTTGAGGGCAGACCTTGCAGCCCCAGTTGCTCCTCGGGGGTGGTGGGCTTCCCTTCAAGGGACCCCCTCGACCCCAGGCTATGTGTCTTGCCGGCCTCTCGCCACATTCTTTTACGCCCCTGCTGAAGGGACGCACGGTAAACCCTGACATACAGCTGGGCTGGTTTGCCCAGGGTCATAAGCCCGGCGAAGAGAGCGCTGGGATTGGAATCCGGCTCTTGACGAGCGGTTCGACAGCTGACAGTCCCGCCACTCGACCGTATCTCCTCCCACCACTGACAGAAGGCCGGCGAGGCGGTGAGTAGCACCGGGTCAGTGCACACGGCAGCAGGCCAGGCCCAGCCTTCAGATCAAACCTGCAAATTGAATCAGTGGCGGATGCGTGCAGTCCCCGTTGGCGCGACCCTCGCGCCCGGGCGGCTCTGCTCGCTTCTCTACAAGGGCTTCCTGAAACCAGATAGGCTGGCATTACCGCCATTAACCCCCTGGCCTCCGTGTGCCCGGCTGATGCCAGGGTAGCCCCTCCCCCGCTGCCTGGTCTAGTTATTGTATTGTATTGTAATTACATTTATATAGCGCTTACTACTACTGACTAAGTGTCGAAGCTATGGTGAAGTTTGCTCAGGTACATGGTCGGATTGGTAAGGCGGGCACTCAGGCAATGGCCGAGGGGCTGGTATCCGAGTTCCAGCTGTGGGCTGCTTTTTTGGGGCAGCCAGGGGGAGGGGGCGATTTGGGCAGTGTCTGTGTTCGGATGTGTTTGTTTGATTGATGCTGACAGCGGCACAGTGGGTGGCTCAGTGGACTTTCTAGAGGCAGATGGGTGTCCATTACCTCCCTGTTACCAACGGAGCAGAGGTGTCGCTCCCTTTCTCTCGCTGGGCCGGCCCATTAATGTATGCAAATTGTGTGGGGCAGGGGGCCTGAGCAGCAGTGGCTTCACTTGCATTCAGGTGTATTTCACCAGTGTGTAAATGTAAATGTAAATGTCAAGGTATTTGTAGAGCGCACTGTCACCAAGCGGTTTCCTGGCGCTATTACTCATACCGCTGAGGAACCCATCCTGGCTTTCTCTGTGAAGTGTCCACTCCTGGGCACCCCCAGGGTGAAGCCAGGCATCCTAGCGCTGTTGGGGCCGGTGTGGAGGTTAAGCAAGCTATTGCCCAGAGTTGCAGCGTGGGGCCCATGATTAGAATAGGCACCGAGGCGAGAATTGTCAGGTCCGAGGAAATTGAACCCAAGACCCGCCGGGGCGGGAATTGAACCCTGGTCCCGGGCCAGAGCTCTGCATCAGGGTCTGCCGCTCTAACCATTGAGCCACACTCCTCCACAGTGTGTACTAATCCATGCATTTTTTTTATCCAAGTAAAGTTGTGAAAACATGCCTCTGTCAGAACCCCCCCCCCCTCTCTTTTTTTGATAAAACTTTGCCGAAGCAGTGCTTTGCTGAAAGGCAATATCCAAATGTGGGCCTTTTTTTTTTTTAGCGTGCCCGGGCCGATTTATAATCCCAATCCAACCCTGCTCAGGTAGCCTCTGCTCGTTTAGTTACGGCGTCTCATACACACGTACTCGGACATACCGGGTCCCTTCACCATCCCCGTGGGGCCTACAAAGAGGATGCGGTGACCGAGGCTTTCTGTAGTCAAGGTCAACAAACCTTTGTAAATTCCCTTCGGCTCAACCAACTACCTCTTCCTGGCGCCTATAACCACGAGGAAGGTTTGTGCAGAACGACCTGCTCATATATGTATTTTTTATTTTACGGCTCTTTCTAATTTTTGTTCATGTCAACGCCCTTCATCCCTGGCGCGCATGTAGTGTGCATGTTGCCAGTGTGGGTACCTGCTGAAAGGATGGGATGTTGCAGGGTCGGTTCTGCAGTGCAGCATCACACACGTGAGAAACATGTGGTTTAGTTTCAGCAAACACAGGGCGAGCGTACATCAGAAAGGTCAGATTATTTTCTTGGAATAAATCAGTTGAATATTAAAGATTATCTGTCGCTTTCAACACGCATGAAGCTTTCCAACGAAGAGATGCAGGTTAGATGTGCTTTGACCCGCTGAGCTGCCTCGGATTTCTAGTGTTGTAAACTCGATGCATACACATTATTAAACGCGAGGAATATTGTAATTTATTTAAGTACAACAGTAGCATGCTTGGCGGTGTAATGCGTGCTGATGCTGGCATCATCATAAAGATGCCCACTCGGGTGTCTGTGGCAGGGTCCACTCTTTAGAGGGCCTGCGCTTGCATCAGGGGCAGTGTGGCAGCAGCCTGTGCAGTGCTTAATTTGTAAAAGAATAAGTGGCAGGGCCATGCTGCCAATGACAGCGCCAACACAACTACTAACCACCACACTCCTGCAAGTGTGACACTCGTATGTGCACTTATGGTGAAGTAAGGTCGGTGTAATAATTCATTTTCCAGGGCTGAAATTTGGATGCTGAACAATTCAATTTTGAGCACAAATACGAGTAATCACAACTTCACCATTCATCCTCCCTAAATGGTTTGCCCTTCAAGTGGTGAACTTTCAATGAAATGGGCTGAATGGAGCGAATATTTTGTGAATAATATGGTGGCAATCAACAAAGGGAATCCAATGTCTGAATAGCAAGAGATAGTGTTTTGTTGCACTTGGTTGGCCCCCAACGGATTAGGATGCACAACCAGTTATCTAACAGTGTTGCTAGTTTTGATACCAAAGTCTTTAATTGTGCACTTGTTGCTTTCAACAGTTATATTGTACCCAATGTGTGCAATTGTGGATTTGGAGGGTCTTTTGGTGGACCACCCACAAGGTGCAGGGTTCACCCTATAGTCCACGGGTCCGTAATACAAACTGAGACCAACTCTGGAGCACGGAGAGAAAGGATATTTATTACAATCTCATGAGATGGAGAGGGCATCAACAACAGACACCCATAGCTGTCTGAGGAAGCAGTCTGCAGAATGTTTTTACTTTACACCTTATATACCCTCTATCCTGCCCTAGGCATGTAAGGGAGTTGAACCAATAATACTTTATTGCATTCATAAACAATGGTCAATCTGGTGGATCAGCAGATGAGCAGCCTTTGGGGGTTTTCACAGGACATGGGCAACACATTATAATTACATAGTACTAAGAGGTCAATCTGATTAGTTTGTAGGTGAACGCTGTGTGGGCCTCTGCAGGCCGTAGCATGATTACACAATGAGCCGGAGTCGATTGATATGTCCACAGATGGCAGCTGTTGGGCGCCTGCAGGGCAGAGGTAACAGAATGGGAACGATAAACATCTGAGGAAATTCCCCATCTGACTGGTTGAGCATGAGCAGGTCAGTTTGTGGCAGGCCAAAGCACGAACAGGGTGTGAGTGCCCGTGCAGGAATGTGGCAGGTCAAAAGTGGAGCTCCAGAGTGTTAGTGATACAGAGAGAAGGTTGGTCATCATGGGTATAGCACAAAATGGTGGAGTGAATGGCAGGATAACAGACCCATTTTTCCACAGTCCCTCCTTTTGCCGTAGGCGAAACCATTTTTAGTCAATTACAATGTTCATCAATAGCTGTGTTTCACGTTCAGTCATTATTTTGTCGTTTTTGACATGTGCATTCATGGGGACTGGTCTGATAGCATTTGCGCATAGGCCGCAGAGTGGGGGCCACATTGAAGGCAAAGACAGCAACAGAAGATCAATGCAATATAATCATTAGGACCTTCCATCCCCATGTCAGTAGGAGTTGCCATACCCAAGAACCAAGGGACCATGAGCCTGTATCTTGATGGAGGTCGGAGGCTATTCGTTGGAGTGTGGAAATAGCCTCTTAGACAGATGATGAATGATCTGGAACATACACGTAACAGCTGGTGCCAATGATGCAACATGCTCCTCCGCGGTCAGCTAGGATGACAACAAGGACCATGCGATTTTGAAGAGTGATGAGGCGTACCGCTTGGAGCTCCGCCGTATTGTTGGCCAGAATACCAGCTATGATGTTGACGGTGGCTTCCATGACTCTGGTGAGGTGGCGAATGGCTCCCCAGAAGGGAAAGATGCCCTACATGGCATCCAGGAATTGTTGAGAGGTTGTGTCTGTTTGTTCGGCCACATCGTTGCTGCGGCGGGCACAATGATGAAGAGGAGAAGCAATGTAGACAGAGGTTAGGAGGAAAGCTATGTAACATGTGCCTCCCCAGTTCTCATGAAGCCAAGTGTACGCCTTTGTTCCACAAACGAAGTAGGTGTTTGGGGAGGCAAAAAGGGGCGGTGGAGATGTCATATTCAGAGTTATTGTCATGGCACAAGAGCTGTCCCCAACTTACTCAATACCTAAGCCTCTGATACACATTAGTCCAGAAATGTGAACAACAGCTAGCGGTGGGGTCCGCTTGGCGGGTGTCCTTGCTGTGAAGCCGGAGAAGCGTATTCTACTGGTAGAGTCAAATACCAGCATTTCCTCCTTCTCGTCCTTAGACATGCTTGTAGTACTGTTCTTTGGGCAAACAGCATTGCCCGTTTTGTCATGCCAGAACTCATCTTGCAATTGTTGGAGAGTGATGTCGGCAAGGCCGCTGGACCGATGGGCGCCCATGTTGCGCGACGTTCAGGCAGCACAAGAGGCATGTATAGAGTAAGAGTAAGGTAGAAATGGTATGTTATTCTCCGTGGAGTGAGGCAGGAGACCACAGAACCAACAGTTCATTTTATTCAATACATCATTATGTTGATTCAACATTTGGATGAAGGTGTTGTTCCAAAACTCTTGTCGCCTATTTTTGAGATCAGGGGACAAGGAGACATGGGAGTGTTCAGGAGGCGTAGCATCAGTAGGCAATATGGTATCCTTGGCTGGTGCCCATTCCTCTATGATCCAGAAGAGGATGGCAAAGATAATAGTGAGAAGGAGAACTTTTGTCAAAGCTATTGACCTGTTATTATGCAGTTTGTTACATAGCGCTATCTTTTTGTCGGAAAGTTCCATTTGTTCCACTTGTGGGACACCCCTGCGCCGCACGGCCACCAGCTGCTGCGTGTGCCCCCCAGCCTGTCCCTGCCTCGCTGCCTGCCTCGCTGCCGGCCGACTCGGTTGTCATTTGTTTTGTTTTTGTTTTGACCGTCATTTGTGCTTGCTAATTTGTTTCCTTGTTTCCTTGCCCGTGTTAGCGTTTTCTTCTGTTTTTTCTGTATTTTTGTTTTTCTCAGCTTGTGTCCTTCCTGTTTGCCCGCCTACCCTCGCCGCCCTCCGTCTTCCCTCCCCGCTTCCCGCCACCACCGCAAGCCCCGCCCCTTTTTTCATTCTGTTCCCTCCCCGCTCCCGCCTCCCAGCTGCTCCGCCCACCCGCGCACTTGGCCTTTATATGGCGACCGTGCGACACAGGTGAGTGTGACCCACTTGTGGGACACCCCTGCGCCGCACGGCCACCAGCTGCTGCGTGTGCCCCCCAGCCTGTCCCTGCCTCGCTGCCTGCCTCGCTGCCAGCCGACTCGGTTGTCATTTGTTTTGTTTTTGTTTTGACCGTCATTTGTGCTTGCTAATTTGTTTCCTTGTTTCCTTGCCCGTGTTAGCGTTTTCTTCTGTTTTTTCTGTATTTTTCTTTTTCTCAGCTTGTGTCCTTCCTGTTTGCCCGCCTACCCTCGCCGCCCTCCGTCTTCCCTCCCCGCTTCCCGCCACCACCGCAAACCCCGCCCCTTTTTTCATTCTGTTCCCTCCCCGCTCCCGCCTCCCAGCTGCTCCACCCACCCGCGCACTTCGCCTTTATATGGCGACCGTGCGAACGCGTAGCGGTCACGCGCAGCGGGCGCGCCGATTGTGCGCCGAAGGCGCGCCAAAGGTAAGCCCGTCTGCGCCCGCCCGCGACCGGATCGCGACCAGCGCCAGGACCCCTGGCCCACGAAGACCCCGACCGACCCGCCTGACGTACTCCGCCGCCACCCTCATCGCTCTCAACTCCGGCCGACTCCCAGAATGCCATCAAGCCACACCACGACGCACCCACGGACCCTTCAGCTGCCACGCCTGCAAGTTCACCTGCATCCGGACCTGCCTCGCACCAGCACCCGCCAAGCCGAACACCAGCAGCACCCACCTCAAGTGCATCCTGCTCAACACCCGCTCCGTCCACAGACACGCCATCGAACTCTGGAACCTCCTAGACGCCACAGCCCCTGACGTCGCCTTCCTCACGGAGACCTGGATGAACGCCTCCTCAGCTCCCGACATCGCCATCGCTATCCCAGAGGGCTACAAGATCGTCCGGAGGGACCGCAACGCCAACCAGATGGGAGGAGGCATCGCCATCATCCACAAGAACACCATCCGTCTCACGACCAGCACCGACAACACCCTGACCACCGCCGAACACCTGCACTTCCAGATCCACACCAACCCGAACACCACCCTCAGAGGCACCCTGATCTACCGACCCCCTGGACCACGCACACAATTCAGCGAGGACATCGCCGACTTCGTCAGCCCGCTTGCCCTCCCCTCCTCTGACTACATCCTCCTGGGGGACCTCAACTTCCACCTGGAGAACAACAACGACCGCAACACCACCACCCTACTGGACAACCTCGCCAACCTGGGACTCAAGCAACTGGTGTCCACCCCCACCCACCTCGCCGGACACACGCTCGACGCAGTCTTCTCATCCAGCACAGACATCGACTTCAGCCACGCCACAGAGCTTCAATGGACGGACCACAGCTGCGTCCACTTCACCTTCAAGAGAACGACGATCCACCACCACCAGCAACAGGCCGCCCGCAGAAGCTGGAACAAGATCACAGCAGACCAGCTCGCCACCTCCCTGAGCCAGCACCCTCCTGCCAGCTCAGCGGACCCCAGCCAGGCCGCCGACAACCTCACGAAGTGGATCACCATCTGCGCGGACGAGCTCGCCCCGCTGAGGACCCCGCCCAGCAGACCCGGCAGCAAGAAAGCCCCTTGGTTCACCGACGAACTCAAGAGCTCCAAGAAGAACTGCCGAGCCCTCGAGAAAGTCTGGAGAAGGGAACCTACACCGGACAACAGGACCTCCTTCAAGCTTGCCACCCGGAAGCACCACCAGCTGATCCGCGCCGCCAAGAAAACAGCATTCAAGGAACGGTTGGACAACAACGCACACAACTGCAAGGAACTCTTCAACATCGTGAAAGAGCTCTCCAACCCCAGCGCAGGAAACAACGACATCACCCCATCGCAAGACCTCTGCAACTCCCTCGCTTCATACTTCCACAACAAGATCACGGACATACACAACAGCTTCAACAACCATCCAACGCACACCATGACCGAACAATCACCCCCCACCACCACCCTCCACGCCTGGACCCCGATCAGCACCGAAGACACCATCCGCACGATGAACTCCATCCACTCCGGATCACCGACCGACCCCTGCCCTCACCACGTCTTCAACAAGGCCGACGCTGTCATCGCACCCCACCTGCGAGACATCATCAACACATCCTTCGACACCGCCACCTTCCCTGAGAGCTGAAAACACGCCGAACTCAGCGCTCTACTCAAGAAACCAACAGCGGACCCCACCGAACTCAAGAACTACCGCCCCATCTCGCTCCTCCCGTTTCCAGCCAAAGTCATCGAGAAGACCGTCAACAAGCAGATGGCCGCCTTCCTCGAGACGAACGGATCCCTCGACCCCTCACAGTCCGGCTTCCGAGCCAATCACAGCACCGAGACCGCCCTCATCGCCGCCACCGATGACATCCGAGCCCTGATGGACAATGGAGAAACAGCAGCCCTCATCCTCCTAGACCTCTCCGCGGCCTTCGACACGGTCTGCCACCGCACCCTAGTACAGCGCCTCAGCAACAGCGGAATCCAGGACAAGGCACTGGAATGGATCATCTCCTTCCTCGACGGAAGAACACAGAGAGTCCGCCTACCACCGTACAAGTCAGAGGCCTCCGAAGTCATCTGCGGCGTCCCTCAAGGATCATCTCTGAGCCCCACCCTCTTCAACGTCTACATGAGCCCCCTCGCGGCCATCGTACGCAAACACAACCTCAGCATAATCTCCTACGCCGACGACACCCAGCTGATCCTCTCCCTGACCAACGACCCCGCCTCCGCCAGAGCCAACCTGCACGAGGGGATGAGAGAGGTAGCCGAGTGGATGACGACCAGCCGCCTGAAGCTGAACTCGGACAAGACGGAGGTCCTCATCCTGGGCTCTTCCCCCTCCGCCTGGGACGACTCCTGGTGGCCTCCCGCCCTGGGCACCGCACCCAAACCGACAGACCATGCACGCAACCTGGGCTTCATCCTGGACTCCTCCCTCTCCATGACCAGACAAGTCAACAACGTCTCCTCGGCGTGCTTCAACATCCTACGCATGCTACGGAAGATTTTCCGATGGATCCCCACCGAGACCAGGAAGACCGTCACCCAGGCCCTCGTCACCAGCCGACTGGACTACGGCAACGCCCTCTACGCCGGTACCACCGCCAAGCTCCAGAATAGACTCCAGCGGATCCAGAACGCCTCAGCCAGACTCATCCTCGACATCCCACGAACCAGCCACATCACCGGACATCTGAGAGACCTTCACTGGCTCCCCGTCAACAAGAGAATCACCTTCCGCCTCCTCACCCACGCACACAAAGCCCTACACGACCAGGGCCCGAGCTACCTCAACAGCCGGACCAACTTCTACGCACCCAAACGCCACCTCCGATCAGCCAACCACGCCCTCGCCGCCGTCCCCCGCATCCGAAGAGCGACTACGGGAGGAAGGTCCTTCTCCTACCTGGCCGCCAAGACCTGGAACTCCCTCCCTCCCGACCTGCGCCTGACCCAAGACCACCTCTCCTTCAGGAAGAAGCTGAAGACCTGGCTGTTCGAGCAGTAGCAGCACCCCTCCCCCCCCCCCCCCAGCGCCTTGAGACCCTACGGGTATGTAGCGCGCTCTACAAGTGTCACTGATTGATTGATTGATTGATTGTTTCATCGTTGGTCATAATCAGTCTTCTTTTGGGCTCTACAGCTGTTGGAGAGAAAAGGTGAGCCCTTTGTGTCACCGGTAGCTGGTGGTTGCTTCTCCTGGCTAGGCTTCTCAGTACCCTGCTACCTGGAGTACCAATCCACCCTTCCAGATAATACTACCGCCCTGCGACTCTTGGCTCACCTCCCCTGTCCGGTCGCTAGAGCCCCAGAGGCCATGCGTGGGCAGTGATTGTATCTTTCTTTAGTTGGCACAGTGTTATCTTTGAACAATTCCAGTTCTGGTTCTGGAAGACCACACACAGGGGCGGTCGCATGTTAAAACTACCTTGTAGGTGGATAAGGTGGGATCGGTTTGAGTGATGCTGGGGACCCTTCAGCAATGTACGGCATGGATCCAGGATTTCTTGCCTTCCACTCGCAGGGCCGTTCTGGTGGTCAGCAGGACTAGCAGGGGTCCTTTCCACCGGGGTTCCAGTGTCTTTTTGCGGGCAAAGTTCTTTACCAGCATGTAGTACCTTGGTAGGATGGCGTGTCCCGGCCCAGTGGATCGATCAGGCAATGCTTCCTGGACCTGCTAATGAATGGAAGAGAAAGTTTGTGTAAGTACGGACACATAATCACTCAATAATTCACAAGGGGAATCAGACAATGTGATAGCGGGGGGTGCACCCCAGATGTTCATTGGGCGTCCAAAGACCACCTCATATGGAGTCAATAAGGTGCGGGAATGTGGGACAGGTCTTATTGATAGAAGGGCCAGTGGTAGGGCATCTGGCCATTTTAGCCCTGTAGTTTCTACTATTTTGGCTAGTTTGGATTTGAGCGTGGCATTGTATCTTTCCACTAGGCCTGCTGATTGGGGGTGGAAGACGGCATGACATTTTTGTTGAACCCCTAATCCTGATAGTATATGCTTGACTATTTCTCCAATGAAGTGACTCCCACTGTCATTCCATAGGACCCGGCAAAGGCCATAGCGGGGAAAGAACTCCTTCAGCAATATCTTGGCGGTGGTTAAGGCAGTGTTGTCTCTGACGGGGTAAGCCTCCACCCATTTGCTGAATGACCACCAAAACATATTTAAGGTTGTTGCATTGTTCCATTTGGATATAATACATCTGCAGGACTTCGAAAGGTGATGTAGGGATGGCATGTCCTGCTCGTGGTACCCGAGTCCCTTTACCTACATTGTAGCGGAGACAAACCAAACACTGTTGGACCAGCCTGGAGGCAATAGACCAGAATTGGGTATTATCCCACACTTCCTGTAATATTTTTGTCATGGTGGCAGCATTGGTGTGTGCTGGCAAATGAGTCATGTTCAACAATGGGAGGAGATAAGCATTTGGTAATTTCCAAAGTTTTGCATCTTTGGATCGCCAACAATTTTCTTCATCAAGCATGCCCTCCTTCTCCCAATTTTAAAGTTCTTCAGAGGTGGCAGTGGACTGGATGTCCCGGATCTGTTGGTTAACATCATGCCATTTCTCTGCTTGGGATTTTGCTGTGTACATAGGTGTATGCATTCTTTCCTGTGCAGCAGCCTGGGCTGTCTCACCTGCAAAAGCATTTTCCTAACCCTTTTTTGTCTGTGACCTTCTTGTGTGCGTTGCATTTAACAATAGTTAATTTTCTGGGTATGGTCAAGGCTTGGAGCAATGCAGTGACTAAGTCACCAGGCTGAATGGGCGTACCATGTGATGTTAAGAACCCTCTCTCCTTCCAAAGGATACTAAAACTGTGGGCTACTCCAAAGGTGTACTGGCTGTCGGCATAGATGGTGACAGCGAGATCCTGGCTAAGGATACAAGCGCGGGTGAGAGCTATAAGTTCTGCGGCCTGGGCCGATTTCTGAGGTATGCGTGCAGTCTCAACAATGGTGTTGGTAGTAATGACGGCATAGGCAGCAGATGTGGTACCGTTTGATAGTTTAATACAAGACCCGTCTACCCACAATTGCCCATCCTGTTCTGTGAGAGTGGTGTCTCTTAAGTCTTCCCGTCCCTTAGTCTGTTCTTCTGTTCGATAGAGGCAGTCATGTGGAATGTCTGGGATGTCAGAATCTGTTGTGGGCAGGAGTGTGGCAGGGTTCAGGGTCGCACATCTCTTTAGCGGGATATGGAGTGCTAACAGCGTAAGTTTGTATCCTGTTAGTCGTGCACTAGTGAGGTGTTATGTCTTTGTCTGATTCAGTAAAATGTCGACTGCGTGTGGAACTAATACCGTCACAATCTAGATTCCAACACAATCCCTTCACTTTGTCGGATAGAGATGGCCTCTGCTGCAACTGCTCTAATGCAAGAGGGCAGACCTCTGGCCACAGGGTCTAGGGTGGCTGAAAAGTAAGCGCATGGGCATTGTTTGGTGCCGTGAATTTGGGTCAGGACCGAGAGAGCACATCCTGAGCGCTCATGGGTGTAGAGGCAGAAGGGTTTAGAGCAGTCAGGTGTGCCCAATACTGCTGCAGAGCAAAGAGCGTGGAGTAAGTCTTGAAAGGCTTGGCCGTGTTCATGTGTCCAAGGGAGAGGTGTGGGTGTATCTTTTGTAAGCAAAGCAAGGGGTGGCTTAACTATGAGGGAAAAATTCGGTATCCATTGGCGACAAAAGGAAGTGAGACCAATTAGTGCATGAACATCTCTTTGGGTGGTGGGATAGGAAAGGTGTAGTATTGTTTGGATGCGGTCAGGTGTGAGAGTACGTCCCTCCTTAGACAGCAGATGGCCGAGGTAGGTCACCTGCTGTCTACAATACTTTAGCTTATTCTTGGAGACCTTATGGCCCTGTGGTGCCAAAAAGCGTAGTGTAGTAAGAGAGGCAGTGCGTGCCAGGGCCGGAGTGTCTGCAGCCAACAGAATGTCATCGACATATTGGATGAGAACAGCGCCGGCTGGTACCTGTATCTGGTCGAGCTGTTGTTTAAGGGCTTGGCTGTAGATACTTGGGCTTTCAGTATACCCTTGAGGAGCCCGACAGACTCTGCACAATCTGTTTTTCATGGTGAAACCAAAAAGATAGCGTGAATCAGGATGTATTGGTATGGAGAAAAAGGCATTTTTGAGATCTATTACTATGAAGGTGGTAGCAGTTGAAGGGATCATTGTCAATATAGTTGTTACGTCAGAGACCACAGGATATTGTGGGACCACTATTTTGTTGATTGCGCGGAGGTCAATGACAAAACTGTATATTTTCTCAGAAGTGGACGCACGTTTCAAAACTGGAAGGATGGGGCTATTGCAAATGTTAGACTGAACTTCCTCAACTACCCCAGCTGCAATCATATCCTGTACTATAGTCATGAGAGCCTTTTCGCCGTCTGCAGCAATTTTATACTGAGGGAGGCGGGGAAGAGGTGCATTCTGTTTTACTGTTATGTGGACAGGATCCATCACAATCTCCCCCACTTCGGTGTCCATGATGGCCCACAAGGTGTCAGGTAGCTGGGACAAATCCTGCTGTTCGGAATCAGTGAGACAATAAAGGCGGGATTCATAACCAAGGGGGCAATCATTATCAAACAGTATGACTCGGACATTCTGAGGAGAACAGCGAATGGTGGCTCTGAAATGCTTTAAGAGATCAATGCCCATCAAATTGTCTGATTCAGAAAAGGGGGTGGTGATGAACAGAGTGTCTGAATTAAGCAGACCACTCTTACCCAGTCCAAAGATCAGTGCATGATCCATCACCGTTTTTTAGCTCACTGCACCATCCCAGCTCAGAACCTGGCTACATGCAAATTAGTCTGTTCCTGTCCCAGTGCATGATGGGAACAGGGCAAACCAAACTACCAAGCCAATTCTTATACTGGGAAGGAAACAAGCTACCGGGGACCAGTTTCTGGCATTTCAGCCGTCGTCGGCCCGGCTTGCTTGAATCCTGATGGTGCAATGAGCAAGGGACTCACATCTGAGTATACCCTTCCACGCTTATGGTGGACAAAATGATTCAGAAAAGGGGGTGGTGATGAACAGAGTGTCTGAATTAAGCAGACCACTCTTACCCAGTCCAAAGATCAGGGCATGATCCATCACCGTTTTTGAGCTCACTGCACCATCCCAGCTCAGAACCTGGCTACATGCAAATTAGTCTGTTCCTGTCCCAGTGCATGATGGGAACAGGGCAAACCAAACTACCAAGCCAATTCTTATACTGGGAAGGAAACAAGCTACCGGGGACCGGTTTCTGGCATTTCAGCCGTCGTCAGCCCGGCTTGCTTGAATCCTGATGGTGCAATGAGCAAGGGACATCAAATTGTCTGGGCAGTTTCGGGAGAGCAGAAAAGAGGCCATCACTGCGTTCCACTGTATGTCCAGGGGCACCTCAGTAGAAAGGGGATTTGTGGAGGGCGTGTCGTCAAATCCTACAGATGTGACCGATAAGCCAGACAGGGGCGCCCTAGGAATCATCTTATGTGAGAGGACACTTCTAGAGGCCCCTGTGTCGACCAAGAATTTTCCAAGAGTTCCAACCACTGAAGCTGTGACATAGGGGCCTGATTGATCAACTGGAAGTTCCACTGGTTCCTTTCCCTGGATGTCTCATGCAAATTCATTGTCGGGGAAGTGGTCACCAGAAAAAGCGTGTGCAAAAGTCTGTCTATTGCTATCAAAGACATTGGAGCGTTGTCCGTTGGAGGGTGGGACTCTTCCTCTACCTCTACTCAATCCCCTTCCCCGACCCATTGTATTTCGCTGTAAAAGAGGACAATCTGTGCGCCAGTGGCCTGTTGCCTTACAATACGCGCATTGGTCCTGGGACAGTTGACGTGGAGGTGGGTGTGTTCCAGTAGTTGCGGGCATATAATTATACTGTGGACCTCTACCGTTTCCTCCCCCTCTAATGCTTATTTGGGAAAGCATTACTTTTTCTTTGAGTTATTTTCTTTTCTTATCCTTTTTCTCCTTATCTTATTCTGTAGATGTTCATAATATTGGGCCAAAGTCAAGATCTGTGTGGGTGTTGCAGCAGTCCACGTGCTTTCGCTACTCTGTAACTTTGTGAAGATGGGTGGCAACAATCCATTAACAAAAGTCTGAACAAGTAAGTGTCGACCTGTCTCAGTCGTCGAGTCTTGTCCACTATAGTCAATAAACACCTGGCTGAGGCGGGAGAAGTAGTCACATATAGTTTCCTCAGATTTTTGTTTACAAGTAGTGATGGCTGTCCAATCTACCTTCCTGGCTGGAATTGTGGCCTTCAATTTTTTTACTATATTACCTGCCAGCTCTAAAATAGCTTCTGCAGGACTTTTACCTGGTTTTCTATCCCTTATCCATTGTTGTCAAATCCTCACACTTATGCTTGAACAAGGCCTCATCGTCCACTTTCTTTATGGGTCTCCAAATATCTGGGGGCAGAATTAATCCAAAGAACTGATCTATGTCAGTCAGTGTCATTGTATAAGTATTGATAACCATGTCCAACCCTTCGTAGAATCCCGTAGGAACCTTCCGGGGGTCAGGCAAGTCTTTTTTGAAAGCTAAGATGTCAGCTCAAAGCCACGGTGTGTACACCAAATTATATAACGTCCTACTTTTGGCGTCTGGACTATTCAGTCCCTCAGCAGTACCTGCCCCCCGAGCGGGGACAACAACTGGAGCTGCTTCGCTTATTGGTGCCATACGACCTCCAGTCGCACCCTCCTTTACTAGTGGTTTTTCCTCTTCCTCCTGGTCTCTCCTTAGACCCTCCATCATTTGTAGCGTGAGCGCTAACAAACTGTTGCTTTCCTCAGCACTTCCTCTCCCCTCTGTCAACTTACGATACCATCCTCTAACATGGTCTGCTGGTGACACTTCGTGGCGTTTCTCATTAAGAGAGAATATTTCATAAGCAAATTGTTGTAGGAAGTAGCCCTTTTGAGGTGGTGCATAGGCCTCATTGATAGCACGGATCTGGCTAGAGGTGAAAAGAACCTCCAGGCAGGTGCGAACTAGACCATCCAAGGCCTGTTTCTGTGCAGATGTAATGCGGGGTGTGTGGGATCGAGCAGAAGATGTGGTCTCGGGGTCAGATTGAGCAGGCGGGGCAGTGGGATCGGGAGGTAGGGGTTGGGGATTTTCAGAGGGTACATTTCCATCGGCCGGCCGTGGGATAGGATGGGGAGGGACATGGTACGGTGGTGGTAATGGTTGGAGGAGAAGCTCCTCTTCATGGGGGTCTGCTCACGCTAGTGGTGTTGGACGCACAGGATACTGACCAGACACATTTAACCTGTGTTCTCTATCTGTATACGCAAGGTTGGATGCAACTTTTTCCTGTTGTAATTCTATTAATGTCTGTTTATCGCTTTTTAATGCCTCTTTCTGTAACCTTGCCTGAGCCCTTCTCTCTCTTTCAGCTCCCTCCTTTTTTCATTGGCCTAGGGTGTCAAACATAGCTTGTCGCGACCTTTGTTTAAGAGCTGTATTTCTACAGCTTCAATTTTGTGAGATTCAAAAGAACCATATATGGGCCACTGAGTCTCTTTATCCTTGGACGTGCATTTGGGCCATAATGAATTATACATTATGGGAGAAATACCGTATTTTATGTACATAACCTTACTTGAGGCACCTTCCGGGGAAGCCGGATGACTATCTTCTAGCACCCTCGATCGAAATATACAACAACCAAACCATCATGCAAATTTACTAAACGCGGGCATGTTTTTCTAGTTTCTTAAAAAACGTCTCTAGAAATTTCAGAAAACTGGACAAATAGTCCACTTTACCCGCTCATATTTCGTTATTGCAAATATCGAAATACCAAGTCTGGATAACTAGAATACCAAAAAAAAAGGTGTCATCAACAACCTTATCAAGTGGATTTACCAAGTACGGGCATGCTTTTCTATGTGATATTAAATAATATCTCTACAAATTTCAAAGGTCGGACAAAAAGTCCATACTGCCTGTTTATCTTCAATCTTTGCAAAGAGTGAAATTAAACAAACCAGACACCAAACCCAAGAGCAAACAAAAAGGTGTCGCAAATCAGCGACCCTACCAGAATCCTTTATCTCGTTCTCCAGGTGGTCTCTTTACTGCAAAGATCATCCAAATCTATCGAGGGCCCAAGTCAGGACCGGAGCCACTTGCGGAGGTCTTTTCGGATGTAGTGAAGGTCGGGTGGTGGCTACGAGGACGAGGGTCTTTTTCACGTAGGCATGCCCCACCACCGTCCGTTCAAGTTCCTCGTTGGGACCCCTTGACTGGGCAACCGCGTCTCTGATCAGCCCCACTTTTGGGTGCCAATTGTGGATTTGGGGGATCTATTGGGGACCACCCACAATGTGCAGGGTTCACCCTATAGTCCACGGGTCCGTAATACAAACTAAGACCAACTCTGGAGCACGGTGAGAAAGGATATTTATTACAATCTCATGAGATGGAGAGGGCATCAACAACAGACACCCAAGGCTGTCTGAGGAGGCAGTCTGCAGAATGATCTTACTTTACATCTTATATACCCTCTATCCTGCGCCAGTCATGTAAGGGAGTTGTACCAATAATACTTTATTGCATTCATAAACAATGGTCAATCTGGTGGATCAGCAGGTGAGTAGCCTTTGGGGGTTTTCGAAAGACATGGGCAAAACATTATAATTACATAGTACACAGAGGTCAATCTGATTAGTTCGTAGGTGATAGCTGCAGGGCGTAGCATGATTACACAACGAGCCGGAATTGATTGATATGTCCACAGATGGCAGCTGTTAGGCGCCTGCCGGGCAGAGGTAACAGAATGAGAACGATAAACATCTGAGGAAATTCACTGTCTGACTGGTTGAGAATGAGCAGGTCAGTTTGTGGCAGGCCAAAGTACGAACAGGGTGTGAGTGCCCATGCAGGAATGTGGCAGGTCAAATGTGGAGTTTGTGATACAGAGAGAAGGTCGGTCATCAAGAGTATAGCACAAAATGGTGGAGTGAATGGCAGGATAACAGACCCACTTTTCCACACATTGGCATAACTAGGGATCAACAGAAAGCAGGAGAAACAGGAGTTCCATTGATGACTATGTTACAATACTTAGTAAAGTTACTATAAGCTGTACATTTGGGATTTTGGAGAAGGACCTTGTTAGTGGACTAGTGGTCATGCACACTTGTAATCCTTCACACAGAATTAGTTGAAGATCTATGGAGATTCAAAGTTAAAGGACATCCTTGTGACTGCACGCTAGGCTAAGACGTCCAGAAAGTGCATCAAAGGGTGAAACTAAAGATTTTGTACATGGGCAGGTGGGTGAGGTGTCCAATCAAATCAAGAAAGGTGTTGATAGAGGATCCATAATAGGAATGTAAAAATACAGGGAAACTCCCAGATGGTACAGATGTGATAGCATGACGCATGTGGCACATTATCTTAAATTGTGTCTTAGGCATCGCATGAACTTATGAAAACCATAGAGCTGCCTTAAACATGAACTCTAGTAAATGTTCTGTCCTTTTTGAAAAAAGAGAGATCAATTTTAACATACTATGAACTTAATGCTTTTAATAGATTTTATTGTGTATACTTGTACTTTTATGGCTTTCATAACGAAAACCGAATAAAGTTGTTTTGAATTGAATTGAATTGATAGCATGACGCATTTGGCTTAAGGTAAATTTGTTAAGCTGTGAAACGAAGAAGCAATGTTTATCATTTTATGGGCAACTTTGCAAAGGTTTGCAAGAAAAATAGGACAAAGTCAAGTCTGTTAGACATGAAATGTGGTAACCTGTGAAGAGAATGAGAATTCTGTAGAAACTCTTATGAATATGCATGACACAGTGGTACTGGATGTAAGTGATGGTTTGCCCAGAGGCAACAAACCCAAGTGTTATATGTCCATTGGCAGAGTGGGTTTTAAGATCTATTCCGAATCAAGCTCTCCTTATATCAATGTTCAGATGTATGGAAGGATAACTTTGCTCGACTAATTGTTAGGAGAAGCAATGTGTGCTACTAACATACAACCAGAGGTTTACAGTGGGGAGCCAATCAAAATGTTGGAGATTGGTCTTCAGATTCAAGAATTAGAAAACTGTTGGCAAGTTATATGTTGCCAACAAAAGGACCATCTGCTTTTTGATGATGTGATCAGAGTAGCCTTCCCATTGTTTTGCATCCTACAGGTAAAGAGAAAATCTTCATAGTAGATGAGGGTGAGAGGACAGGAAAGGTGATGTTAGGGAACATTTATTCAAGTTTCGATAGTGTAATTTGGAAAATGATTGGGTTTGAGAATAGGACATTATTGAAGGATGATGCACAATCTAAGGTGCACAAAGCTAGTCATATTCCACTCCTATTTAGGGATAAAGTATCCAAACAACTACAAAATATGATGTTAGCTGACAATATAGAGCCACTGGAAGCATCTGATTGAATTTCTCCACTCCTTATTGCAAGAGACAGAAATGGGAAAGTTAGGGATATTATTTTATTTAGAAGGGAGAAAAGGGAACATGATTAAAGATTGGCGAGAGTATTGTTCACTCTTTGTGGTAAAAGGACAAACAGTGAGATTTTCCAAATACAAATTTGCAGAAAGTTATGTGGGCATGTTTTTTTGTGAGGAAAGTGTAAAACCCAATCCGGATTTAGTGGACGTGTTTGTGATAGCCATTGCACCCACAAATAATGGTCGCCATGCAATCTTTTTGGGGGATCTGTTGGAGTTTTATGCCTAATTTGTATCAATGTTCGCAGAGAAAACATTTTATATAAGACAGTTACTAAACAATATTCATTATTTACTTTATTCTGTTTCATTAGTAGGAAAAACCATAAAAGCATAAACATCTTTGAAATATTACTGTTTCCAGAATAAAAACAATTTGCATTCAATTGTTAAAAACTTTACACTAAATTATTTACATGTTAAAATTTGCAATCAAAAATTTTCAGTTAAAAACCAATAATGGTAATTTAAAATGCATCAAGAACTCATGTTACAAGTTTGTTCTATGTCGAATACATAATTTCAAAAATCTAACTATATTTATGGCTAAAAGATCTGATTCCACGAATTGAAGTACCATGAAAGCGGGTCGGCATTGGCGTAAGCCCAAGCTTTTTGAGATTGGAAGAAGCCACTGCTTTCTAGGTTCTGTATAAAATTTACAAAAAAGAGTTACATGTAAGAGCGATTGGTGGGATATTCCGTCACAGGGACAAAGGCTCAACAGCTTAGACCAATCATTTGTCATTGGAAAAGTGACAAATCGATGGAAGATGTTCAATCTAAATCGGGTTAGAAGGAATTTGTCAAAGCTGGATAGCTTCCAAGTTAAATATGGCTGGATCGTCATAGTTGTTTGAATTAACAAAGAATGCTGGACAGAGGTTTTATTTACTTCAGCTGTCAAACGAAGGCCAGCTAAGTGCATTAGACATTGGTTCTTTAACGTCTTTCTAGAAATCTGGACCATTTTATGCGGGTTATGATAATAATGGTCCAAGCCTAGGTCGAGTAAAAACTTCCTCACATATTGTAGCCACTGAATCTTTTTTAGCGTGTTCTAGCCTAACGCAGTCTGTCACAACTGATTGAGTTAGCTTTAAGTTGTTAGAGGTCCAAAGGCGGTGCCATAACAGAACTGGTTGTATCCCTATGATGTCAGAAATATGGGACACGCCCAGTTCTAGATGGCAACTATATGTGGAGGTACTTGTTGGAACTGCCAGTAGGAATCTTAAGAAGCTATTTTCTACTTTTTGAATGGATTCAGCATGGACATTCCAACACACCCCTGCCCCGTAGATGGCTGTGCTCACACATTTAGCCTGGTAAATGCGTATCATCTCTTCTGGGGGTCGCTTTCCCAGCCTCTGTGTGAAAGCTACCAGAGCCCATTGTGGATTTTAAAAACTGCAATTTTCTGACCTCGATTGCTCTTTTCCAGGTACCCTTTTCATCTATTACAACTCCTAGGTAAGGATAGGTGGGAGTGTGGTCTACCCTAGAGTTGTTTATATAGATGTCATTTCCTTTCCTTAGCTTCCGCCCAGAGGTCATCATAAAGGTTTTTTTTTGTTTTTTTTAAACATTTTTTATTTTCATTTCATTATAAATACATGTATACAACAATCAACTATAATCTTCTCTGTGTACATCGATAGATTACAGATTTTTGGGAAACGTCTACACCACAAGGTTCATTAATATTGTGCCAACTTCATTCACCCCATAAATTACCCACCCTCACCTACCCCCTCCCTCCCTCCCCATTATCCCTGGCGGTTCTAAAAATTAGCATATAGTTCCTCCCCTTTTATGGGCTACTTTCAGGGGTCAGTGATGCACATGGTAGTTCACAAACATTCCCCCAGGATTCATTCCACTTCCCCCATATTCGCTTCCACTTTTTAGGGCAACCCCGGTGGGTGTAAACTCGTTTTTCAGCTACCATCGTTACGTCCATATCATTCTCCCATTGTGAGTGTGCGGGTATTACCCCCGATCCCCAGCTTCTTGCTATATTTCGTTTTGCTATAGCCATCCCCAGTGTGGCCCAAGCTTTCTGCCCTGAGTCTAGGTCTGTTGGTTGCCATATATTTAAAATGCAGCATCTCGGGTCTGCCTGGACCTCCACCCGCCCACTTCTGAAATCTGGTCCAAAACTTGTTCCCAATATGATTGTATCTTTGGACAATCCCATAGTATATGGAAGTATGTGCCGATTTGTCTGCAACCCCATAGGCAAAGTGAATCAAGTGCGTGTCCCAGTTTGTGTATCATGGTGCGGGGGTAGTATATACGATGCAGGACTTTGAGCTGTATTAATTTCAAACGAGACGGAATCGTCGCCTCCCTGGCCGATGCCAACGCGTCTATCCAGGACGAGTCTTCTATGTCCCCCAGTTCCACCTCCCATTTGCTACGTAGGACTACCGGGGGATCTGGGAGATTATTTACTAATTTACGGTACGTTTGTGATATGGCTTTTTTGTCCAGGTGGTCCGTGAGGAGTCTATCCTCGAGGGGTGAAGCGTCTGCCAATTTAGTGCCCGGGGAGATAGCGCTTTGGAGTGCATGCCTGATTTGGATGTATCGGTATAATTCTGAGTCTGCCAATCCGTACTTCTCCTGGAGTGCTGCAAATTGTATAATTTCTCCTCTTACCCACAGGTCGCCAATACTTGTGATACCTATTAGGTCCCATTGTTTGAACCCCTCAGTGTTTGCCAAGGTGCCCAGTCGACGTGTCTCCCAGAGTGGGGTGGCCAACGTAAGCACCCTTTCCCATCCCAGCGCTTTCTGGACATTGTGCCAGACTTTGATCGTGTTGGCCGTAGGGCCTGTCAGCGTGTGATGCCTCTTATTTGTGTAAAGGGCTCTCATCAGACGATCTATCGGTAATACGTCCATGCCTAGTCGGTAAGCTGGGTCATGGTGTGGTGCGTGAAGCCATTGATTGATAATCGCTAGCTGTGCAGCCCAATAGTACAATTTGACGCTTGGCAGAGCTATGCCGCCGTCATACCAACTTCGTATCAATTTGGATTGTGCTATGCGAGCATTTTTTCCGTCCCATAATAGAGTCGCAACTTCTGCATTAATGGCCTTAAAATATGAGGATGGGACCGGGAATGGGATATTTTGGAGTGCGTAGAGAAACCTAGGGAGTGCCAACATTTTAAAAAGTGACGCCCTTCCTAGCAGAGTCAGTGGGAGGGATCAACAGTGGGAAACGTCGTATTTCAGTCTTTGTAAGGGTTTCATCAGGTTTTCTTGCATAATGGTTTTATCTTGTGGGGTGACATATATTCCTAAATATTTAAATCCTCTGGTCACGATTTGCATGGGGCAATCTGGGGAAAGCGTCGGCACCGGGCCGTGTAACAAGTAGAGCAGTGACTTTGACCAATTTATCGTGTAGCCAGATTTCTCCCCGTACGCTGTGAGGATTTCGAAAAGGGCCCTCAGGGACTCCGTTGGGGATGTCAAATATATCAGCACGTCATCGGCGTAAAGGGAGATGCTGTCTTCCCAGCCCGTCTCCCATGTTAGTCCCCGGAGCAATGGGGTCGTGCGTATCCAGGTTGCCAGAGGTTCTAATATTAAGGCAAAGAGGAGCGATGAGAGCGGGCAGCCCTGCCGCGCCCCTCTACCCAGTGCAATCTCTCTTGATATGTGACTATTTGCGACTACATGTGCCAAGGGAGCTGTATACAGTAGCCGAATCCATCCACAGAATGTTGGGCCAAAACCCATCTTCCTTAGTACTGCAAATAGGAATGGCCATTCCACAAGGTCGAATGCCATCGTCGCGTCCAAGGAGAGGATTGCCGTATCGTCTTGGAGAGACGGGGCGCGGGCCAGAACCCCATTGAGGCACCGCAGATTAAGGGAAGTGTTGCGACCGGGCATGAAGCCCGATTGGTCCGGGTGGACCAGCGTCGTAAGGTGGGGCTGTAGACGTAGCGCCAGTGTTTTGGCCAATATCTTTGCTTCAGCATTTATTAGGGATATCGGTCGGTAAGTAGAGGGCTGTTCCGGGGGCTTACCCGGTTTGTGTATTGTCACAATAGTAGCCAACCTCTGATCCCTGGGCAGTGTCCCCTGTGTTAGGCAGTCATTGTACATGGTTATCAGATGGGGGGTTACATTGTTTGCTACCTTTTTATACAGTTCCACCGGCAAACCATTGAGCCCCATTTCCTTGCCCTTGTGTAGTGCCCCCAGTGCCTTCCCTACCTCCTCTGCCGATAAGTCGGCTTCAAGCATTTCCATATCTTCTATCGGTAATGTAGGTAGTGGTATGTAGAGGCGGTGCTGAGCACTAGCCCGTACTCTACTTAAGCCCAATACTTTAGTTTACTAATCCTGACGACACATGCTGGCTGTAACATTTTCCGCTTAGCGTTTTAAAAGCGGAAACTCTGAATAGCGCTGTGTGGGGGGTAGAATTATTGTAATTGCATCCTGTCACTCTGCCACTCTGAATTTTTAATCTGAGCCTGTCACCTGTTTTACTAAACCGCACTGAGCTGTGTTAATTTGATCACAGGCTCAGAGTAGCGGCAACGTTAAAATTTCATTTCATTATATTTTAATCTGTGCACTGCGACGCTTGATGATTTTAAACGTTACTTTCATTGTGTGACACATATTTTACCTTTCCTCTGCATTTCCCGTTCCACCACAAGCACTCTGCTTGTTAGCTGTGGCGGGTGCAGGGCGGTACTCACTTCCGGATTCCACCTCAGCGAGGCTCTCATTGGGCGAGTATGTAGAGGCGGTGCTGAGCACTAGCCCGTACTCTACTTAAGCCAAATGGCAGCTATGACGCGCAGCGAATACGCGCCGCGACCACGCCAAAGACATGCCTAAGACCTGCCCGTCTGGGCCCGTCCGGGTTGGACCGGGGCCAGGGGCAGGAACCCATGCCTCTCCATCCCTTCGATGTTCAGGTATGACCTCCCAGTTCCTTATGTCTCTGCGACCACAGACAAACACAAATTGTAGCATACTGGCGCCATCGCTATATGAAGGTGGTTGTTGCCCAAATTGTCATTTTGCTCTCATAAATCACCAACCGCATTCCGACCCTGATAATATGAATATTCGCTATGGAAGGCAAAGAAAGCAGGCAGACACTGCTTTCACCTTCCATAGTATAAACTGCAGATCGCTCCCCCAGCATAAATTAGATATTTTTAATCTTCTGCTAGATAACAAACCCAGCGCCATGTTTCTGACAGAAACCTGGCTAACAGAGAGTTCAGGGCCAGATATTGCTTTTGCCCTCCCTCCTGACTATGCCATCGTCAGAAGAGACAGAGAGGGAAAAATCGGGGGTGGCATAGCGGTTATTTTTCAGAGACAGTTTACCTGCAATCTGGAGCCTTTTAGTATACCTGACACTGAAGCTGCCTTCCTCAAGATCTCACTGAATCCTAATTTCACATTCTCCGGTGTCTTGATATATAGGCCCCCCTCCGGCCACCTAAAAAATTGGGCTGCCAATTTGGCCAGTTTTATAACCCCCCTTTTCTTAACTTCGAAATATCTCACCCTGCTTGGTGATTTTAATATGCACTTCGACGACCCTAACAACGTCACCTGCTCCAACTTATTGGAGGACTTTGCAGTATTACAACTTAGACTATTAAACTCTGGCCCCACTCACAAGGCGGGACACTTACTTGATCCCATTATTACTAACATCCCTGAACTTAGTTGGACGTCCTCGTCCCCTGTCTGTTGGTCTGATCACCACCTCCTACTCTTCGGCCTAAAATTACCTACATCTACTCTAAATAATGCTGTATGGCCGGTCTCGTCCATGAGAAACTGGAAACAGCTTGACACCAGTAAACTCAGTGAATCTCTAGCAAACAGCACACCAGCTCAGGCTTCAGACATGGAAGGTATTGCCAACGCGATGCACACTTGGCTGGAAAAAGCTGTTGACAGCTGTCTCCCTCTCTCTCAAACCAAAAGAAACATACACCGACCCCCAGCCCCATGGTTTACTGAATGCCTGAAATCAGAAAAATCACACTGCAAATACCTTGAGAGGCAATGGAGAAAAGACTATTCCATTGAAAAAAAGAGGGTTTATCAAAACGCCAGAAACAAGTACCACTCCGCTTGTACCAAAGCACGCGCCCTTTTTGTTGCAAATAACATCAATTTTGCTTCTAACAAAGCAAAAACTCTTTTCAACACAGTTAAGGAACTTGCAGGTGTTAACACGGTTGCAAACGCCCCCCCTCTGAGCACCACACAATGTCAAAACCTAGCATCTTTCTTTACTGATAAAATTGAGAACATCATCCATGCTATAAACTCTCAACCTCTAACTAATGATCTTCCAGTCGCTCCACCACTAAACCTTCCTGCTTCTAAGCTCCTTACCCACTGGCCTGAAATTACCCTGGACTCACTTAAATCTTCTCTGAAATCCATCAAATCGGGCTCTCCTCGAGACCCCCTCCCCGTCAGTGTTCTAAAAACCCTCGACGACCCAGTTCTGACTTTTGTCGCTAACACCCTCAACGCCTCTCTCACCCTTTCCACGGTGCCTTCCTTGTGGAAGCATGCCATTGCATGCCAGTCCCCTGCTGAAGAAGCCCTCTGCCAACCCTGAAGTTCTGGCTAATTATCGGCCTATATCACTTCTACCTGCTTGCTCCAAACTTCTGGAGAGACATATTCATTCTGCTCTTATTCTCTTCACCGAGAATAACGCCCTCCTTCACCCATCCCAATCAGGTTTTCGTGCCGGTTTCTCTACTGAAACCGCCTTGCTGGGCGTCACGGAAGCCATTAGGAAGCACCGGGATGAGGGTCAAACTGTCGCACTCATACTGTTAGATTTGAGTGCGGCGTTTGATACCATCTCGCATTCCAAACTACTGACCACATTAGATAACAACGGCATTAGAGGTGCAGCTCTTGACTGGATCAGATCTTTTCTGTTGCACAGGACCTTTCAAATTACCTCGTCCATAGCTTGCTCAGACACCTTCAGTGCCCCACACGGTGTCCCACAGGGCTCCATCCTAAGCCCCCTGTTCTTTAATATTTACCTTCGACCTTTGGCCGATCTAGCAGAAAGTTCGGGTCTCACCCTAATGACCTATGCTGATGATTCCCAAATCATCTTTTCCCTGACAAAGCCAAAATCCTCTGATCCCTCTCTTCTTAGGCAGGGACTCTTGAACATCTTCAGTTGGATGTCCATCAACCAACTGAAATTGAATGGCGATAAAACGGAGGTCATACTCCTAGGTAAAGATAAACATCTGTGGAATCCTTCCCATTGGCCATCTGAACTAGGGACCATTCCAACTCCTGTTGACCATGCAAGAAATCTGGGCGTCTGCCTCGACGACACTCTATCTATGAGGCAACAGGCTAACAAAGTAGTCGGTCTTTGTTTCATCATAATGAAATGGCTGAGAAAGATCCTCTGGATGCTGCCCCTTGCAACTCAAAAGACCGTAGTCAATGCATTGATAACATCACGTCTTGACTACGGGAATATCCTGTACTTAGGATCAAATCAGGCTGTGATCAAAAGGTTGCAGCTCGCCCAGAACTCAGCAGCAAGACTACTCTGTAACATCCCCAATTTCTCCAGTGTATCGAAACATCTGAGGGACTTACACTGGCTCAGGATCGATCAACGCATCAAATTTAAAGCCCTCACCTACATGTTCAGAATTAAAAATTCAACAGCCCCCAAATACCTGCAATCATTGGCTACCCCTTACATTCCTGGACGGATGCTGCGCTCCCATTCAGGAGCATTTTTTGTGATCCCCAGATACAAATTGTCAAGAATTGGTGGTAGATCTTTCTCTGTCCTGGGACCCACTCTTTGGAACTCCCTCCCAGTTAACATCAGGACTGAGGTCAATTATGCTAGTTTCAGAAAGAGCATCAAGACCTGGCTCTTTAACAAATAACTCTCCGTAACCCTTAAGCGAAACTTTGTGATCAGCAAACCTGTTGTCGGCGCCGGGAAACCCTTTTTGGGTAGCTGTGCGCCATACAAATGGAAAAAAATAAAAAATAAATAAAAATATGTTGCCCAAGAACTACATGCACTCCTCCTCTGTTGCTTCTATTCATGGTGTGTAAACTTTCTCATAGTGAGTTGCTAGCTCCTCTACAATCAGCTGAGGATCTGTTCCAAGTGTACCATCCTCTAGTGTCAGTTGGGCTACCCACCTACTCGCCCTCTCCTTCTTTTCGAGCCATGGGAGCATTTTCCCAGTTTTGTCGCCTAGTTCGTAAACTTTGTGCATTGTGTCTGAGTGTCTCGCCTTGGCCATATCCTCGGCACAGGCCTTAAACTCCTGTGCTGCTAGTGTCAGGGTTTGTGCTGTGGTTTCGTAGGGGTCTATAGCGTGAGCCCTCTCCGCCTGCAGTGCTGCCGCTTCTAGGGATTCAATAATTCACCTTTGTTCCCGCGTGTGCCGGGGAATCTACTGTTGCTGTATTTTCGGCAAAGTAGAGGTCTGTGGCCGTCACCAGGGCCTTTGCAATTTTACGGTTCTGGAGAAAGCCGGGATATAGGGGGTAGATGCGCTGTCTTTTTGGAAGGTGAGTAGTGTAGGTAAGCTATATCGGGGAGTGGTCTGAAATCCCCCTAGCTAATTGTTCAATCGCTGTGATTTTCTCAAGGGGTATCGCTAATGTCAGTATGTAGTCGATGCGGGAGAGACTATTATGCACCCCGAGTAGAACGTGAATTGCTGTTCCGTGGGGTGTTTGAGTCTCCACATGTTGGTTAGTCCCACGGCCCCAAGAAAGTCCCTAAGGGTCTGGCTGGATTCCATGGGCGCGGTTTACCTCCCGGCACACAGTGGGCCCATTCCACCGAAAAGTATTTAGATAGACCTCGTGGTTTAAGTTTGTTCTGAATTATGTCCTCTACGAAGAGGTCAAGGGCCGGATCCACCAGACGTCTCTGGTACGCCAACCAGGCGTACATTGTTGCATCAGGATCTACCTTCTTGTTCATCCAGCTTAGTCTTCAGCATGGTGTTATCTTGCTCCAGCTTGCGCACTCTGATTTGCAGGTCCTCCGTGTCTGCCGAGAGTCCTGTCGCTGTTTTCTTCATTTCTCCCAGGCGGTCCAATACTTTGGCGAGGTCAGCTCTCATGAAGGAAATGTCTGTGGAGATTGTGCCCATGGAGGATTGCATCATCTGCAGTGCCGCCATTACATCTATGAGGGTGATTTCCCCAGTGTCCCCAGGGCTTTGTGGCATTTGGGCGGATGACTGTGACGTGTTCCCTTTCGCCGATTCCACGCTGTCTTTATTGTAGGCATACTTCTCCAGTCTGGGAGCCTGTTGCGCCGCGCCCCCCTGCCGCTCATTGTTACTTGCCTTAAGGCACTTTTTATCAGCCAACCTGGGGTCGATGATCAGCAGTCGATCACTTGGTGATTGCATCGCTCTCTCCTCAACAACACCCTCCTGGGACCGGAGCTGGGCAATTTCCTCTTGCACCCCCCTTTTCAGATCCCCGCCTGCCTCCTCTCCACTTTTATGGGGGCCCCCTTGGTACCTCATGCGTCTCTGATTGCTGCGCCCCAAACTGTTAGCCTGAGTGATGTGTCCGAGATTACTGGGGGCTTACTCCGCTGAGTCCCTCAGGTGTATAACTGACGTCGAGTTACTATTATGGGTGCTGGGTCCCACTGCCGATCAGTCCCCTTTATTTCTTGGGCCGGTGCGTCTCCATTCCGCTCTGGGGGTTTCTGGTCGCACCGGGCCCACAACAGGACCTCCGCGCGTCTTCTCAGCTGTTTTCGGGTCCCGGGGGTACTTCCGGCCACCCGCTCCGCTCACTCCGCAGTGTCGGCCTGCTCTCTGTTGGTCTGGCCCTAGCGTGTGCTCTCCCCCTGGGTTGTGTTCTCCAGGGGTCCCGGTGCCTGTCGCAGGCACCACTGTCTCCGCCGGAATACGATGCCTCCGCAGATGCACTTGCCCCCGGGCCTCGGACCTAATTTAGTCCCCGGCTCCGGAGGTTTTGTTAGGCCGCGATGTTCACTGCGGCGGATCTCCGTGAGGGTAGGGTTCACTGCGATGCGAGCCGGCTCCTCTGGTAGCGGAGGTGTTCCGGTCTTCAACTTGCTGCCAAGGCACCAGTTTTGGGCAGGATAAATACTCGGATTTCGTTGGGAGGCTCGTCGGGTCACAGAGCTCTCCTAAGCTGCGGCCATCTTGGCTGGTTGCTAGCCACGCCCAAATACAGGTTTTTTTAATATTAATTTTCAAATCTAAGTTCGACATAAATACTTTGTATCGGGTTGCCGAGCGCTGTAGTTCAAGGGGAGTACGTGCAATGATCACTGCATCGTCCGCATATAAGAGAGCGAGGATAGGGCGATTTAAGGCTTGTGGTAGGTCCTGACTCCCCTCAAACATTGCTGATTCCAAACCATTTGTATAAAGAGTAACGAGGAAGGGAGCCAAGACATAACCCTGTCTTACTCCCCGCTCCACCCTAAAAGGCGCGGAGAGTTGTCCCCCAAGACCGTATCTCACTCTCACGGTTGTGTTTGAGTAGATTTCATGCAGATAGTTGACCAGCAGTGACTCTACTCCCATTGCTATCATTATGTCCCATAATTTTACATGACCCACGTAGTCGAACGCTGCTGTAAGATCAACGTAGACCATGAGAAGTCTGCCACCCTTCACATCCACGTATTTACTCCTCAGTAACGACAGGTTAAGGACCTGTTCGATGGTGCCAAGGCCCTCCCTAAATCTGTACTAGAGTTCAGATATGATGTTGTTTTCCTCCGTCCAGTGCTGCAGGCGTTCTAGGAGAATGCGGCCCACCCCCTTTCCCAACGAGTCCAGTAAAGAGATAGGGCGATAGCACGTTGGGCTGTTGCAATCGACCTTTCGAGGGACCGTACCTTCACACTGCAAAGCAGTGAGGGGCGGAGTCCCGAAGAATTAATGTTTTGGAGTTAGGGGCTTTGTACCCGCCTCTCTCCTCCATTCTCCTCCATTGGCTGGCTTCCTAAACGGAGGCCAGCCATTGGAGGAGAATGGAGTCACCCCAATAAAGCCCAGTCTCTTTCGGATTCGGGGGCGTTTTTTTTAAGCTTCTTTCTATTTAATTTCTCTCCTCTTCCCATTGGCTGGAATTTTACCTTCCAGCCAATGGGAAGAGGAGAGAAAGCAAACCACGCCCCCGAATCGGAAAATGACCATGCTTTCTGTGAGGCATTTCTGCCTCGCCTCAGAGAAACGTGGTCATGTTAACTTATGTAAAAGTTTTATTTGATGTATATTGGGGAAGGCTCCACGATTTTGTTTTATGTATTTTGGCGTAATAAAACAAACCATGTCGACTCGCAATGTGCGCCATTTTTAAAAACATCACTAACAGCCCGAGCGAGTGCTGCAAGGGTCGGGGAGCCGCCACCAAGCCTGCCGCAGCACGCACAATGAGCAGCCGGGAAACACATGGTCGGTGACCTGGCTGGAGGTCCCCCTTTGCCGTCCTGGGTGTGAGGGTGCAGGGAGGCCGGCGAGGACATGTGTATATTCGGCGCTCACCCCCGCGCGCTGCCCTGCACCCTCCGTGACTCACTACGGGTGCATGTCTGCCTGCTACGGAGCCTTTCTATACCTCCGGGGCTCTCTGCGGTAGAGCTGGACTGACGGGGCCGGTTGACTTCAAGAAGCTGTAGAGGGCAGGGCGGCAGTGTTGGTGAAACGCTTGGAGTGAAGACAGTCACCTAGTCAAGATTTTTAGGACTTGTGCCCTGGAAGCGGTACAATTTGTGCTAAGGGGTGCCGTTTTGTAAGTAATGTTTATGTGCAAGGCAGACTGGGTGAAGCACTGGTGTGAATCCAATGAGATAGTCCCGTAAATATTGCACTTGCTGCAGAAAACTTTGAAAGGGTAACGCTTTTGAACACTCAGTGTGGTGACTCTGCCTTTCATCCACAGAAAGCCAATACAATCTGTTCCATTGACTTTGGGTGATACTGAAAGTCAGAAAAGAGAGTTGCGTGCGATAGATTCACTAAAATGCACACGCACAACTCACACGCGGAGACCTCCGCACCCAGACCATTTGTTGATAAACTCTGTCTCAGCTTCTGATGATGTAATAAACGTTCGCTGTGAGGAGAGCGGTAATCTGCGGATTGAGGTATTGTGAGTATAAATCCATTCTTTTAAGTGGGTTAGTGCAAGACACCGTGAGAGGTGGGTGTGCGATAGCCTGCGGGTGGAGGGGGGTGTGGTGGAGTGGGGGGCGGAGCTGCAAGTGTATCAAGACCTTCACGCTCTCACATCTGAGGAAAAAGCCCAAATATAAAACCGCACCCGCGATGTTGGCAACAATCATGTACACTTTGTAGGGCTAGACCCATTTTAGAGTTCACCCCGGGAAAGAGTGCTGCACGGACGTGGGGTTTGCATACTTTTTCACACACTTAACCACTTCTTTCCGCAAGATGTCCTCGTTTTTTGTTGTTTTATATTGAAACTTTGCAACCAAAAATTTCACAAAGTTCCGTCGCAAGATCCATGTCGTTCATGTGAGCTTTACGGATGAATGACTACTTTTTCAGAGTAGAACGTTGAGCAGAAGTGCGGGTCTTTTATTGTGAGTGATAGCTGGCTGTCTGCTCCGGAAGCTGCTGCCACTCTAAGGCTTTGGCCCACAGTGTCGTGACATCACAGCTCAACCTCCATCACAGAACGGAAGTGATGTCATAACTTGACTAATTTTATCACTGTCTAACAAATACTAGGACCGGCTGGTCCAGTATTTAAATATACACAAGTCATTGACCGAATTATATTTTTTCTTCCCAACCCTCAGTTTCTCTCATTGATTGTTTGCAATATTTGTTGTTTGTGATAAAATTTGCTCTATCATTTTTGTAAGAATTGTTTTGTCTAATGTTTGATGCAAGAACATTTTCTAATGTGTGATAATGGTTTCTAATGTGTAAATAATGTTTGCCTTTAATGTTTGTAGAAAGTTTATTTAGTCTTGTAAATATTTGAATGTAATGTATTTTCTTCTGCTATGAATTTTTTTGAAAATACAAAAAATATAAAATGATTGACACAAAATAATAGATGTCTAGGGAAGCGACAATAAATTGGTTTCTTACCCTTCATCAAAAAATGTTTTGAGTAATTGTGGTTTGGGCACTGTGTGTTGTCTACTATTGATATAGGGTCTAGCCCTCACCACGTAAAGGACCTAACCCCCTTTTGTTCCCAATAACTTGACTAATTGGCACATGGTACATACAGGCTTGCCTTGCTGTGTTGCAATCGTTATGTACAAGTAATTCATGTTATTGCTCATAATATGAACATAGACAGAAAAATCCTGAGCTACGAATGTTCATCAATATCCAAAAGAAAGGACAATTGTTGAGTTCCAAGTTTCAAATGTTCTCATTATTCTTCATTTATTGATAATCTTCATCAACAGATAAAAATGCAACCTCTGCCAACACGTGTTTCGTCTCGGTCGTAGAAACCAAAGACTTCGTCAGGGCATATATATCTAAGGAGGTATGCGTGGAAAAAATGAAGAGCAAATCCCTTATGTATATTCCACGTCAGTTCGAGTTCATTTAAAATGATCCATATATATCGGCATTTTAATCCAAAAAGCGCGAGTCCTTATTATTGCAAAGTCGTGTCCAAGTAAGTCTGCTGAGTATACTCTTGTCCTCCGAGTGCAGAGTCTAGACGTATTCCATGAGCTAGCTAACGCCGCTAGCTCATGGAATACGTCTAGACTCTGCACTCGGAGGACAAGAGTATACTCAGCAGACTCACTTGGACACGACTTTGCAATAATAAGGACTCGCGCTTTTTGGATTAAAATGCCGATATATATGGATCATTTTAAATGAACTCGAACTGACGTGGAATATACATAAGGGATTTGCTCTTCATTTTTTCAACGCATACCTTCTTAGATATATATGCCCTGACGAAGTCTTTGGTTTCTACGACCGAGACGAAACACGTGTTGGCAGAGGTTGCATTTTTATCTGTTGATGAAGATTATCAATAAATGAAGAATAATGAGAACATTTGAAAATTGGAACTCAACAATTGTCCTTTCTTTTGGATATTGATGAACATTCGTAGCTCAGGATTTTTCTGTCTATGTTCATAACTTTACAATTGTGCCTTTTTCTAAGTCACATTGTTTGATTCTGGTTGGGTGACCAGAGTCTAATCCTTGGAGCTTATCAGATATTGTATTGATTACTATTTATTTCTCTCAGCGCAAATTACCCCCACTCACCTGTTTCTCTCTGTTTTATTGCTCATAATAAGTTGGCCATGCCAGGTTAAGAATGCCCCCTGTTTGATCTTGGACCCCCACACCTTGACGAAGGGCCCATGGGGCCCTCTCCTTCCTCAAAGTAAGGGTCCTAATTAATAAGCGTTTAATAAGCTGGTCGGGGTGTACAAACTGGGGACCCCAACCTTGCATCCTGTGGTGACCCCATGGGTCGAAGTTAGTCCCATTACTGTTCAGTATATCTATAGAGCCCCTGGGGTAACCTCTGATGAATTAGGAATGGGAGACCATCCAGGGTATGCATCAGAGTAACTTCCGACTCTGTCCGCCCGGTCTCACTGCACGGAAGCGGCTGAAACTAAATTAATTCATAATTGAGTTTCATGATGCACTTGTATCTGAACCTGAGGTCAGCTTTAACACACAAACTCGATTCATGCTAAACAAATTGCTCGATTCTAGAACCGAAGGCTGAAATGAAGCAACCTCTTAAAATTCTTGTAAGTCAAGAAACTTTATCCTGGAAACCATCAGAAATCTCGGAAAAAGGCCTTGTTTTCTGAGAAAAGTACGTAAACAATAGAGACTTCTGCAATCTGCAGGCCTAAATCTACAGAGCAACAACGCTTGTAACTTTCTACCTTGAGTTTGGCAGTCAGTGGTCGAAGTGAGGGAAAAAAAGTAGGGGAACTGTGGGCGGAGATCAGGGGGCGGGAATAACCTGAGGCTTGGGTCAGTGGGCGGAGTCAGAGGTGTGGCCAGAAAGAGCAAATCATTCTAATTTTTAGTGTTTGTTTGGCATTTCACTGCCTAGTTGCAACTTATTATGTTATTTAATTCAACCAATGGATACACATGTATTTAAGGTTTAATGAGTTATTGACATTAAAATACATTCACAAATTGGGATTAGTTTCCAATCACAGAATGTCCCAAATACGTTTAAAAGTGGAATAACAAGCCATTTGTCTCTGAGCTATGGAGTTTCTGTCATCAGCACGTCTCCCTTTTTCCACAAGAGCAGTTCAAACATGAATGACAAACAATTATTCTACACGTTTATACAATGCAATATGCATATATAGGTATATATCTATAGTACAAATAAATGCTTTTGTACAGAGGCATATGCTGTATATTTCTGTTTGCTTATGGTGGTTATGTGAGGAAGAGTCAATTCTTGGGTAGTTTTCTGAAGCTAAGGTGGCTGTCCATGGATCTTTTCTTCCACTTGACAAAGCTCCATCCCTCTATAGGAAGAACATTAATCACCAAAGTTATGAGTACATTTTTATTGTTGCAGAAAATTGCTGGCGGCAGCATGTGATTTTAGAAAAATAATATACTTGCGAACATGACGCCCCCGCGCGACTCAGTACCTTTCAAGAATGGTGCACTTCTCCACCCATGGAAAACAATGTTGTTCAAAGAAAGACGAGAAAACAAAAGCAGCGCTGCACTTTCAAACTCAGTAAAGTGCTGCTAATGTGTTTGGGTGAATAAAATAAATCTAGCCATTTTGACTACACTCTAATTTTTGTTGTATTGTAATTGCATTTATATAGCATGTACTACCCCTGACGAAGCACTTTTTAGGTGAGTAGCAAGCTACTCCGGAACCCATAAAGGATTAGTGGTGAATTAGTATAGTGAAACATGAAAGTAATTTGAGTAGTGGATATATTAGTCTGTTTTTTGGATTAAGAAGGATAGTGTAAGGATAGAAAAGGGAGAAAGGTTTGCATTTATATAGCGCTTGCTACCCCTGATGGGGTCTTGAAGCACTTTTTCGGCGAGTAGCATGCTACTCCAGAACCAATAAAGGATTAGTGGTGAATTAGTATAGTGAAAATGAAATTCATTTGAGTGGTGGATATGTTAGTCTGTTATTTGGATTGCAACGGATAGTGGAGGGATGGAAGAGGAAAGGTTTTAGAAATCTTTTTTGTTTTGGAGCTTGGAATGAGTAAGGGAGGTGTAGTGGGAAGAGTCAGAGGGAAAGGTTTAGAAAGGTTTGTTTTGGGGGATCGGAACAGTAAAAGAGGTATAAGATGATGCAAGGAGGCGTAATGCTCCCGAATCCCCTCCACGACTGATTGCGACACTTGTCGGGAGTAGGAAGCGCTATATAAATGCATCTACAATTACAATTCTGAAAAGGACCTGACAGGCCCATTCCTCAGTACTGTCTCCGGTGTTGCAGTCTAATTAATCCCCCAGATAGAGTGCATAATGTGAGAGCAGGCCGGGACGCGGCCATGCCTGATAGTCATGCAAGCCTTCCCTGATGTCAGTATCTATGCCGCTAGGAACGACAGCGTGTATGTGTGGGTTCCAACTATAGCAGGACTGAACTATGGAATGAAGGCTCTGTGGCCCTGGCATAGGCTGACCAGGTGTCCTGGATTTGCTGGGACAGTCTCGGTTTTTCAACAACTGTCCCCGTAGATTTCAGCAAATTTGTCTCATGTCCCGGTTTTTAGAGTAGGTCAACTGTAAACAGTGAGAATCACTTTTTAAGGGTTCCAGAGTAGGGTTAGTTAGCATCTTTTATAAGTAAGTAATTTAATGAACAGGCATGATGCTGGTTTTAAAAATAACGTTATATATGTCTTCTCAGTGAGTCTTCTGTGCTGCTTCGCTGTTGTAGAATTGTGGGGCTTCCTCTATTTTTGCGAAATCTCCCAGTTGTGGGGTCCTAAGATGTGGTAACTCTACTCTGGCAGCATCTTACACCCCCCAGAAGACAATAGCCCCTTTCGACTGGAAGTGCAAATCGGTTGCGGAGGGTGTGTGAGTGGGAGGGGCGGGATCTGGTCTGCAGATCGGCTCCTATCTGTGATGTGACAGGCAGAAGAGGGGTCAGGGAAGAGGGCGCTTGGATGACTTGTGCGTCTCACTTGCTGTCAAATAGGTTTTAGTTCCTCTTTCGCGTGGTCCCGTCGTGTTGTGCATGCTATAGGAATTGTTCCTTCAACCGTAGTCACCTACTGTACAGCATTGTCTTTGGTTTTATTTGTAATTTGTCACGTATTCTGCTGGTTTATATTTAGCTTTGGAACCTAAATCCTGGTTGCCAATAATTCCTCTGTTAAACAGTAAGCAAATTCAGGCCTATTGACTTACTCGACTTTTCGTTCTGGGTAATGCTGTTCAGCTTTTAAACATTCTAAGCACTGGATTTAAAACCCTAGCACATAAAGTCCTGTCTGCTGCAAGGACAGTCCTGTAGCCCACGAAGGTGTCAAAATTACATTGAATAACTTTCGGGTGCAAGCCCCTGCACGCTGTTACTTATAATAATGTGTACTTCACTCAGGTTTGCAGCTTGTTTTTGAGGTTTTTTATACCTCGCACTTGTCCCAAGGTCATTAAGTACTTTACACGTGCACCCGATTATATGACACAAGTCCAGATTCATTTTTTTTAGCATGGGAGGATTGTGATTTGCCCAGAATCACAAGACGCTGACCGTACGTCAGGACTGAATCTGGTTCCCAGTTCCAACGTCAGCAGTACTGGCGTTTAAGCTACATATGTCCCAAATTTCAAATGCACTTTGTTACTGTGCCCAAGAAAGCTAATTCTTCCTGCCAAGTGACTACATGTCTTGAATGACGCCATGCTATGAATAACAAAATCGGTCAGTCCCGGCTTTTAAATCAGCAGCATTTCTCAAGCTGAAATTTTCGAAATCACGCATTGGCTCCAAAGCTAAACTGCAGGTGTCCTAATGCAAAGTGCTGAGGGTGTAAAGGTTAAAGATGCCAGTCTGTGTTTCAGACCCCAATGTCATATCTTTTTTCCTTTATCATGGGGCTTTGATCGTTTATTAGATCGAGGACCGTTGTCTGCACTTGCGCAGTTCGGTCCGAAGATTTAATGTTTTTTAGTTAGGGGGCTTGAACCCGCCCCTCTTCTCCTGCCCCCTGGCTGTGCTTGCTCTCCTGCCCCCTGGCTGTGCTTGCTCTCCTGCCCCCTGGCTGTGCTTGCTCTCCTGCCCCCTGGTTGTGATTGCTCTCCTGCCCCCTGGCTGTTCTTGCTCTCCTGCCCCCTTGCTGTGCTTGCTCCCCTGCCCCCTGGCTGTGCTTGCTCCCCTGCCCCCTCGCTGTGCTTGTTCCCCTGCCCCCTGGCTGTGCTTGCTCCCCTGCCCTCTCGCTGTGCTTGCTCCCCTGCCCCCTTGCTGTGCTTGCTCCCCTGCCCCCTCGCTGTGCTTGCTCCCCTGCCCCCTTGCTGTGCTTGCTCCCCTGCCCCTCGCTGTGCTTGCTCTCCTGCCCCCTGGTTGTGCTTGCTCTCCTGTCCCCTGGCTGTGTTTGCTCTCCTGCCCCCTCGTTGCTTGTGCTTGCTCTCCTGCTCCCTTGTTGCTTGTGCTTGCTCTCCTGCCCCCTCGTTCGTTGTGCTTGCTCTCCTGCCCACTCGTTGCTTGTGCTTGCTCTCCTTCCCCTGCCCCTCGTTGCTTGGGCTTGCTCTCCTGCCCCTGCCCCCTGTGTGTGGGTGCTAATGCAATAGGTCTCACATATGCAAACGGTTAAGCTATTGGCAATGTAAATGACAATGCCATTTATTTATGATTTAAAAAAAAATGTCATGAGCAATGCCAATAGCTCTACCTTTAATAATGCTGAGACCCTTGCATTGTAAATGCTTGTTGAACACTGGAACCAAGATGGATTCTGACCAAGAGTCCAAGAGGCCAACTTTTCCCGTGGCCTCTAGTACCCTGGCCAGTAGTGGGGCCCACAGGTCCATTTTAAATTTGTATAAGTCCACGGGTACCCCGTCGGGGCCCGGGCCTTTCCTTATCTGCTGGCTTTTAGGGCGTGTTCGACTTCGGCCAGACTGGAATCTAAGCCCAGTGGACCTAAGGAAGGGCTTAAGGTACTGCTCATATTCCCGTGTGTACAATAGGTTTGGGTTGGATCCTCTGCTAGACCAAATATCTGCTCAAAAATGGGCTATCCAGTCAGATTATAGTAACTTCTATTTTACTACACTCCCTACTACCAGAGAGGAATGGGGTGTTTATTACTTCCCAGAACGCTATGTTGTCAATAGTTTTGCAGCTATGTAGAGCTACCCATAGTTCCTCTTTTAGTTCCTTCTTTAACAAAAAAAGGAAGTTTGGCTGGTCATGTGAATGCCAGAGGGAGTTTGATTTGGATAAAGCCAATGTTAATGCGACGCGTCAGAAAGTTTTGACTTTCATGCAAACAGAATTATAACCACTGATGCAAGCAGCAAAAGGTTGGGTGCAGTTCTGTCATAGATTGAACACGATGGCGGGGAGATGTTCATCGCTCATGCCTTGCATTTCTTGTCTCTGTTATAAGACAAATATTGATAATCGATTGTGAAATGCTTACATGTGTTTGGGTATTGAAACACTGCTGTGCCTTTTTATGAGGAAATTGATTGACTATGAGATAGGACCACAAGCCTCTTGTAAAAGGTTCAACATCCGACGGCAGTGGCGTAGCAAAGTCAGGTGGTACCCGGTACGGAAAATTTCTTGTCACCCCCCCTCACCCCGCCCACATTGAAATTATTAAAATAGGGGGAAAAAGACAGTTACACATACTTTTGCCATTTTGTCACCCCCTCAGTCACATTTTGTCACCCCCTCAGTCACATTTTGTCACCCCCTTAGTGACATTTTGTCACCCCCCTCAGTGATGACACCCTCAGCCACCGCACCCCCCTTCCTACGCCACTGTCCGCAGGAAGTGTGAATACATTTGCAAGCAAAGACTATCTACACATTCGCATTATTTTAATTACTTAATGATTTATGTGGAGATAGTCAATTCTTTGAACCTAAGAATGTTGTTGAAGTAATACACGATGTGGTGAAGTTGAGTGACAGTAGGGGTACTCTCCCTCTCAAAATAAAAAGTGCTGATACTCTGTACCGTCCAATTTTAAGCACTGGTTTGGAACCTCATCTGTGTGGCACTGTGTTTTGATAGAGTTCGTTCTGGAAAATTGTAGGATTACCAGGCTCTTGAATGTGAGTACTTCTATGTTGGACTGGTTGCCCGAGCAAGATTCTGTTTCAGAATGTAAGTAAACCATTAGTGGGGGGTCGTGCGTGTGTTGGTAATGCATGTTCCAGATAATCCCTCCTATGATGTTCAGTCCAATCACATTGGAAATGATGATGTTGAGAAGAGAAACACAAATGAGGGTAAAGATGTGGAAGCAACTTCAGGAGATGTGAGGATTACTGACCTTTCCATTCCTGTGTTGGAGGAAGGGCCAGCGTCACATTCCTCTACCGTCAAGCGGCGCAGAAGACCCCCTTTGTGGTTGAGGGGTAACATGACTGTATCTACTCGCACATTTCAGGAAAAGATGTAGAAAGGATGCGTTTACTATATTAATGGCCTGTATATAAAATGGATTTGAGACAATTTTATGACCTGTGTATTGTAGAATTGTGAATCTATTCTGTTGTTTTCCCTTATTTCCTTATTTTTGATCTGATCTCTGCTTAGGGTTCATTATAATAGGATGAGCATGTGTAGTGTTGGAATGTGGACGTGGCGGACGCGCTTGTGGCCACCCTGGCATCCTTTGCAGGCGAGATCACTGTCAAGATAGCGCTGGAGCGCCTGGTATAGGGCTCCCAATTATGATTTCCTATTGTTTCCTCCCACCGTTTTTAATCTACAAGGCCAGGAATTAATGCGCCATCTTTTAAAAGGAATTACCTGCACAGGAACAGTGTAGCATTTCACTATACCTGCATACGTTGCTCTTAAATTCCTGTCAGTTGCCCCCCTGGTCCACCATGGAATGTTCTGATTGGGTGGAGGGAGTAGATACCTACCGGAAGGCAATCAGTCTGCACTTCCGGCGGACACCAGACTGGGGCAGTTAGCGCTCTAGCAGACTCCATAAAAGCAGATGTAGGGCACGATGCGCAGTGGGCGCGCCGCTGGCACACCAAAGGCGCGCCAAGGGCAAGCCCGTCTGCGCCCATCTGTGCCCAGTCTTCACCAGGAGCCAGAACCCCTGCCAGTCGGACCCCAGATTGGTCTCATAAAACAATCACTCCTACGAAGCACTCCAACATAGAACTTAGGTGTATCAGAGACAGTCACCACCCTCACACCCTCCCCATTGGATCATGCTCATTCCAGAAGGTCCTTTCTCTTGCAGGAATTGTACATTTCAATGCACAGCGCAAGCTGGGCCTCCACCCAAGGCAATCAACCCTGTAGTGCCCCACCTAACGGGGTACAGCAAGAGCCCCTTCATCACGCCCATCAAAAAAATAGAGACTGGAATTGCTTCCTGGCTAACGTCTGATCCCTACCTAAACATTCTATAAACATCTGGGATCTGCTATCCTCCACCCTTCCCCATATCTGGTTTCTGACCGAAACATGGACCAAGCCCCACTCCAACCAAGACATCACCATCGCACTCCCAGAGACACATTCAAAGACAAGACCGACACCTCAAAGCAGGAGGAAGATTAGCAATTAAATACAAAGACCCTATCAAAATCTCCATCATTGATCAACAATGCAGTGACACCATGGAGATACTATTCTTCAGAGCTGACATACATCTCCAACTCTGCTGCTAGGGTGCCCTGGTATATCGACCTCCTGGGACCCTATCCAACTTTCCTTCTCAACTATTGGAAATAATCTCTCCCCATGTGATTTCAGCCAAGATTTTCTTACTTTTGGGAGACTTTAATGTGCATGGGGAAAATCCTGGGAACAAATAAGCTGGAACACTATTGGCTTGATATAAGCAAAGTCAATAATAACCCTACTCATCAGGCCGTACATCTGTTAGATTTAATTCTAACTAACTCTCCCAATATAATCTATAAAGCCACCAGCCCCCTGGAATGGTCAGATCATTCAATGATGGACTTCACTATCAGAGGCTGACATTGCCCTGATGGCCCTAAAACAAAATCTACCAGTAAATACAGACAATGGTATACAGTTACACCACTTAACTTTCAGGAATCTATCACCCCTCCCCTCAATTTGGAATCTGACAGCACAGAGAAACGCCGATCTACTTTGACTACTAATCTGCTATCCACCATAGACCACCTAGCCCCTTTAAAACCTCAATAGAACTCCAATAGAACTTCAACAAACGCACACACACCCCATGTGGTACTCCTCCTAGATAAAAACCGATTTAAAAGTGCATTAGCGGCTTACCATAAAAATCTGAAATCAGCTCGCAAATCACACATCGCACAACAGATCGATAAAGCGGAAAATTCCCATGCACACTGTTCCAGATACTAAATTCATTCACCAACCCAAGAGAATGCAACACTGAAGAAGCACCATCTCAAAGCCTCTGCGACAACATCGCGAACCAACTATCTCAGAAAATTGAAAAAGTTTACTAAAAAATTACCTCTGTTTCCGCTCGCCATTCAGACCCTCACATAGATCCTCCACCCACCGTAGTTGACACCCTCACCTTAAAAATCTTCCCAGCTCTCACTACTACTGAGACAGACACTCTCCTAAAAACTGTCAAATCTGGGACCCCATTAGATCCCCTACCTGCAAAGATCTCTGCCATTTTATCTAATACTCCTGTGGGCCAATATGCTCAATCCTCAACAGCTTCATGGAGGAAGGTACCGTCCCCACTGAGCGGAAAGCAGCACAGATTATCCCTATAAGGAAAATCCAAAGGTCCCATCAGAAGATGTCACCAACTATTGCCCCATCTCTCTGCTTTCCCTATGCAGCAAACTTCTAGAAAAGCATATAAACAAACATCTCTCTGAGTTCGTCGAATTGACTAATCGCCTTGACCAATCAGATTCAGGCTTTCGCCCAAAGCACAGCACACAGTCAACACAGGTAGAGGTTAGAACATCCGCATGGCAGCGGATAGTGGTCGGGCAGTGATTTTGGTGCTGCTCTACCTGTCTGCTGTCTTCGGCACCATCTCCCACCAGGTCCTGCTCAAACGTCTTAAGGATATAGATATCCGGGGTAAAGCCTTGAACTGGCTGACCGACTTCCTAACCAATAGGACACAAACAATCAACCTTGGCCGCTACCACTCCCAGACCACTACAGTTACCAAGGGGGTTTCACAGGGGTCTTGTTTGAGCCCCACGCTGTTCAATATCTATGTCACCCCCTTGGCAGGACTATTGAGGAAACTAGGCTTCATTCCCATCTCCTATGCCGATGACACACAACTCCTCCTTTCCTTTGATAAATCAGACCAGCACATCCAAGACTTCTTCTCGGAAGGGATGAAAGGCATCGCGCAGTGGATGAGGGACAATTTCCTCCAACTGACCACTGAAAAGTCCGAGATCATGTAGTTCGGAGAAGCAAAATTGAGATGGTTCCCCAATTGGTGGCCAGGGGAATTAGGACCAGCCCCGCCCCCAAAGCGGAAAGTAAAAAATCTAGGAGTGCGAGTTGATCAGGAACTAACGCTAGAGAAACATGTAAACATCACGGCCAGAACTTGCTTTCACACTCTTGGCATCCTCCGAAGGGTTTTTCCCTTACTGCCATTATTTACCCGAAAAACCCTAATCCAGGCACTGATCATCAGCCGCCTGGATTATTGCAATGCCCTGTTGATTTCCGCTAAAGAAAAATCCCTAAATAAACTGCAGATAGTTCAGAACACTGCTGCTCGCCTAGTGAGCAATGCCCCACCCAGAACCCCCGCTGCTCCATTTCTCCACAAACTCAATTGGCTCCCAATAAAAAAGAGAATCAAGTTCAAAATGTGTTGCATGGTGTACAAATGACTACAGTGTCTTCTTGCTAATTTGAAAGCGCACGTGGTCGGTCCTGTGTTAAAATCTTAATCCATCAGTAGACGCTGAAATATTGAGGTTAAACCACGAAAGTAGGAGTGCGCCTGTGACGATAATCTTGTGATGATAAAGTGACGATATTGATGTGATGAGACCGTGAAAAGAATTCCAATGCAGCCCTATGTCCGTTCGGGCTCAACGTCAGGACATGAGTTTTTGTCCTCCTTGGCGTGATGACTGCGCAGATATGCTTGGCTTACTGGCATTCAAATCATGAACACCACAAAAACTCCTGCTTATCCCAAAGTAGGACCAACAGCAAAGAAAGGTTAACGGTCCTTATGAATTACCTCAAACTTGTAGGGGGAAAGTTCCCTAGGCTTTGATAGGCCTGCTCTCACGATTCACGGTGTCCGAATGGCGAAAAAAGGCAAGAAGACACTGACAAATTTAGGCTTCGTACAGAACGGTGCCATACTAAAACTGAGCCCTGATGAAGGTCTCTGAAGGAGAATGAAACGCGTTGGCTGGAAAGTAAAGCGTCTTTTGGATATTTAATATGAAATAAAGAAACTTAATTAAAATCACTATCTGACCTTTGGACTTCATTTCGCCGCGCACGCCCACCCAATTGCAATTCGTAGATCCACATGCAGTCTCAGCGCAGGGATACCACTTATGGGGTGATTCAGGCGCTATATAAGTCGCATAAATAAAAATAAAAAATAAATAAATGTTCCACCTTATAGAAAATGGGGAATGTTCCACTTTACTATTCGCTGAGGGTTGCACCGACACTGGAGACAGGCACCGGAATTACCTGGAGATGAGACAGCTCCTCAGGTCTAAATTAGAATAACGTCTGGAATGAAGTTCTAGCAGCTTGGTTACCCCTAACGATACTCCTACATATGCTCTGTGAAAGTGGGAAGATTTGAGAGTATGGGTTGGACAACCAGAATTTTCTAGTCAACAAGTCTGCTGCTGGTCTGAGACAGAATAAGCCCCTGTACACATTGCAGAAGGCATCGAGGCGAAGGGGAGTGAGAAAGTGACATCCTCAGTGGCTGCATTGAAGAAGTGGGACTGCTATCCTGAGCACATTGAAGTCAAAGTGTGTCCTCTTGACTAGTGGGTATTTCAGTCTTCTGCGCACATGGTGCCATGGGCCTTCTGTGGCCTGACTTATGCATGGGTAGCAGAAAGTGCTGGTTCAAGCATCCTGGCATCTTTTAGGGCAGAAAACAGGCACACTCTGTATCAGCCCAGATGCAGTTTCATCACAAAGAAGAAAGAAGGAGACCGAGGAAGGCAGCAAGTGATTAGTTGCCCTTAATTGCCCCTAATGTTCTGGAAATTCTTCCAAGCTCATACCAAGAAAGTAAGTTAAGTCGAGAAATTCACAGATCCGCAAGCCAGAGTGAAAGGCCTTGACAATTGCAAGACATTTGGAATGTGATGCTCGCTGCACAAAAGTCCACATATAATTCCCCATTTTAGGGGACAACTTATTTCATTGTAGACACTCAGGGCCTCATACACCCTACCAGCACTTTTGCGCTGCCGGAGCGTCACTTTTTTTTATGTCCCTGTGGCGCAATGTACCACTTGTGGAGAAGTGTGGCTCAATGGTTAGAGTGGCAGACCCTGATACACAGATCTAGCCCGGGATCAGGGTTCAATTCTCCGCCTCGGCGGGTCTTGGGCTCAAAATTCCACGGACCTGATAATTCTCGCCTCGGTGCCTATTCCAATCATGGAGTCCCACTCTGCAACTCTGGGCAATAGCTTGCTTAATCTCCACAACGTCCCCCACAACGCTAAGGATGCCTGGCCTCCACCTTGGGGGTGCCCAGGAGTGGACACCTCACAGGGAAAGCAGGACGGGTTCCACAGCGGTATTCGTACAAGTGCCTTGAGACCCTTGCGGGTGAGTAGTGCGCTATACAAGTATCAATTTACAATTACAATTTTCAATTTACACTGGCTTATTTACAAGGCTGCATAAAGCAACCTTACGTAGCTTTTCATGGCCTTATCAACATGTGTTCCTTTCAAGCAGAAAACTGCATGAAAGGGGTGTTGCTGGGGGTGTTCCAAGCAACATCCATGGCTTTCTGACACTGCCCCAGACTTATGAGAAATTGTAAGTCTGGGGCAGCGCCAAAAATGTACGCCTCCACAGGAGAGGCATAAGGGGGGGCGCAACAAGGAGAAATATCTTTATTTCTCCTCGTTTTTACTTTTTCTGTTCTGCTGCACAGTTACCTCTTCTGATCGTTTTTGTGCCAGAAGGGTTCCCTTCCTGCACAAAAATATTCATCCTCGCAATGCAGGCACCCTCTCTTCATGGCGCAAAGGTGACTGCATTGGCGCACGCCAGGCCATTGTGCGCCGATGCTGGCGAAAAGGACAGAGATGCACTGTATCTGGGAGATACGGCACATTCTTTCCTTTTCTTTTGCTGTAGGGCAGCACAGCAGCAAGGCCTGCGGCGCTGCACTACTGCAAAAAAACCAAACAAGCATTTACAATGCAATGGTTTTGCCTTTGTTAAAGTTAGAGCTATTGGCATTGCTCTTGACATTATTTTTATTTATGGTTTTTTTAACATAAATAAATGGCATTGTCATTTACAATGCCACTAGCTTAATCTCTCGCAAATGACACACACAAACACACACAGAGCCCCCCCACACCCACCCACACAGAGCCCCCCACACACACAGCCACACAGAGCCCCAAACACACACAGCCACACAAAGCCCCCCACACACACAGCCACACAAAGCTTCCTACACACACAGCCACACAAAGCTTCCCACACACACAGCCACACAGAGCCCTCCACACACACCCACACAGCACAAGCAGGCAACAGGGTCACACGGAGGCACAAGCAGGCAACAGGGGCACACGGAGGCACAAGCAGGCAACAGGGGCACACAGAGGCACAAGCAGGCAACAGGGGCATACGGAGGCACAAGCAGGCAACAGGGGCACACGGAGGCACACACAGGCAACAGGGGCACACAGAGGCACAAGCAGGCAACAGGGGCACACGGAGGCACAAGCAGGCAACAGGGGCACACGGAGGCACAAGCAGGCAACAGGGGCACATGGAGGCACAAGCAGGCAACAGGGGCACGAAAACGGAGGCACAAGCAGGCAACAGGGGCACACGGAGGCACAAGCAGGCAACAGGGGCACACAGAGGCACAAGCAGGCAACAGGGGCACACGGAGGCACAAGCAGGCAACAGGGGCACACGGAGGCACAAGCAGGCAACAGGGGCACACGGAGGTACAAGCAGGCAACAGGGGCGCACGGAGGCACACGCAGGCAACAGAGAGGCGTTTTATGTAAAGAGTGTGTGCGAGGACTTGGCACGGGAGTTGTTGCGGGAGCTGGTTATTAAAGAGCATGACTGAAGATGTTCTAATGTAAATGAGGTGGGACAGACGGCCGGAGACACGGACAGCGGGAGGAGGGGTGGGGGGGGGGTGCGGGAAGGAACGGGAACACAGACATTATGGAGCTGGGGGGCCAGGGTCGAGTCTGGGCGTCGACAACATAATCTGTTAGGATAGTAAAGAGGCCATTGTGCAGGGGAGAGAGAATCATGAATCTTAACATTTCAAACAAATACCTTTATATCTATCAATTTTAGAAAGCGAGCATGCAAGCATGTATCTGACAGCTGATCACTTACAAGACAGCGTGCCTTTGGAGGCTAATAATACTTCTCAGCAGGAACCTCTAAAACGAAGACATTCTCGAATGGATCGCGGATTGGAATGTTTGCAGCACTATTTTTGGCTAGACATGCCTGCTAATAGACAGAAATAGTCATATTATTTATTATTTAAAAAAAAGCCAAAGACACGTACACATTGGCAACCCCCCCAGGCCATGTGCAGAATCCCTCTAGTAATGGTGAACCGGAGTGGCTCCAGGGTGCCCCTGTGGCACTGCACAAAACAATCCTTATTGCATGCACCCCCTCATTCTTGTCCCTTCTCACGCAGGACCCTGCCTTAAATAATCCTATAACGTATGATTCTCGAATCCAGATTCATCCACATACCAGGCCTTCCTGTTAATTCACAGACCATCCACGTTCAGCGATTCCAGCGCCATTAAATACCACGGGTTACTAATTAGCCGCCCTCGGCCATTAACCAGCTCCGTTGTCATTAAAACGCACTGAGCTGAGCACACGGCACTGATCGCCACCGCCGGCCCTGGAGGAGTGTCACTGGGCTCGGGGATGCCACATTAGGCCACACTCACGCAGCTCATTCGCAGGCGGTGAAGACGGATGCATCATCCATGCACCGAGGCCCTCGCGCGAGCTTCTTGAAGCTGCATTAGGAAAATGACAAATCTGCGGGGAGGGGGCAACGGGAGGCGGGGCAACAGACAGCGGGAGGGGGGGCAACAGACAGCGGGAGGGGGGCAACAGACAGCGGGAGGGGGGGCAATAGACAGCGGGGGGCAACAGACATCGGGACAATAAAACCAGAATTTGTCTGCAAACAATATTTAAAACGTAGTTTCCCTTCTCCAACTCTACCAAGTTTAAGTCACCTTGGTGTCTTGGTGCCGGCGGGGAAAGGAGCAGGGGGCGGGAGGGGGCGGGAAGGGGTAGAATCGGCTGCGTGGAGGAGGGGGCGGCGGCGGAATTCGGAGGAGGGGAGTGAGTGGGTGTGAAGATGAGTGGAGGGGAGGGATAATTATTCCCGTCCGAGCCTGAGGGAAGAAACCGAGAAGGTCAGGAAGGCGGGTGCCGGCTCCAGACATCGGGACAATAAAACCAGAATTTGTCTGCAAACAATATTTAAAACGTAGTTTCCCTTCTCCAACTCTACCAAGTTTAAGTCACCTTGGTGTCTTGGTGCCGGCCGGGAAAGGAGCAGGGGGCGGGAGGGGGCGGGAAGGGGTAGAATGGGCTGCGTGGAGGAGGGGGCGGCGGCGGAATTCGGAGGAGGGGAGTGAGTGGGTGTGAAGAGGAGTGGAGGGATAATTATTCCCGTCCGAGCCTGAGGGAAGAAACCGAGAAGGTCAGGAAGGCGGGTGCCGGCTCAATGCCGGAACAGATTCAGGGGCGTTCCTGAGGGCTTTTGGCTGACGTAGCGTGACGTCGCCAAAAGCCAAAAATTCTCGGGAACGCCCCCGAATCTGGCCCGGGATTGACGGACAGAGCCGTCTCCCAATGGCTATCCTCCATTTATGGAGCTACCCAATGGGAGACTGGGGCGGATACCCGACTGCACACACAAAACATAAGGTTTTTTGGCGCATGCGCACTACGTGCGCATCGCCAGTCAAAACCTAAAAACTATGATTTTACAAGGTGTGATAAACATGCAATGTCCTCGGAGGCCTGTGTCGTTCCTTTGCCCCTAACCATTCATGAAATGGGGCAACCCAGAAGGATACGGAGCTGCGTATAATGCAATAAGGGTAAACAATGGTTCAGAATCTATTTCTTTATGATCCTATTCAATCAATACATGTTCATACAGTTATATGTTCATGGGCTGAATACTGAATACGCTCCAACACATATATGAACTCAGTTACTTCAGACAAAAAGGAATATCACTACAACAACAGTATAGCAAAGAGGAGTACAATATTTAATTCATTGTCTCTAATCAAATAATTGATGATCTACAAAGTTTTCTCAATGTTTTTTAGAGTAAAAAGGTTGTCCAAAGGAGCTCGCACAAAGGAAGTGATCAAAAGTGTGTACAGTGAGTAAATAAAGAAAGGAAATTCAGGATAATGAATAGACAAAATATTCACATTAGTATTCTGTAATTACGGTCTCACAGTTTTCCGTATCAAAACTTTTTTTCCTTGGGGCGCCTCCCCTGATGGGGGATAGGATTCTGACACATTTCCAGGTTTACGGTTTCTCGTATATCTGGGAATGCAGCAGTAGCCATGGGTGTTGCCTGGGAACACCCACAGCAACACCCATGACACGCCCCTTTCACGCAAAGTTGTTGCGTCTAAACGGACCATATTTACAAGGACACAAAAAGCCTAGTTAGTAAATATGGGGCAACAGGTTACGCCGACGGTGCGTCACAAAAAGTGACGCACCGGCGGCGCAAGGAGCTTCTAAATAACCACTCCCCAGAGTCTCAAATTCATTGAGAATTGAAAGACAAAGCATTTGAAATGCCAGGGGCAAAGGAACAAGGGTAAACAATGTCCAGAACCTATTTCGTTATGATCCGATTCAATCAGTACATGTTCATACAGTTATATGTTCATGGGCGTTCCCACTGAATACGCTCCGACACATATTTCTCCTAGTTTTTTCTGCAGCACACATAGAAAGAGAAAACCTATTGTGATTGTTTATGTGCAGGAAGGTCTGCCTTCTTGCGGATAAACTATTATTAAATAATGAAGTTTTACAACTTCTGTGTATGCTGCATTAAGCAACACACATAGAGGTTTCAAAACGCCATTTCATATTGTTGATGCGCAGGAAGAACACCTACCTGCACATAATCAATCATTCGCCTCAACGCAGGCAGCCTTGCACTATGGTGTAAGGGTGCCGGCATCGGCACATGGCAGCTAATTGTGCGTTAGCAGAGAGGAGAGCAAACAGATCCGTCATATCGTTATAGATATGACGCCACCCAGAAATGAAATTAAATGAAATGAAATTAAACTTATAACGCGCGACTTTGCCCAGAGGCATCAAGGCGCCTATAAAAGAATCATAAAAGGCAAAACCAGAAAACTAAGGGTAAGCTTTGTCAAAAAGCCATGTCTTCAGGGCCTTTCTAAAAATGTGCATTGATGGCAGAGTCCTAATTTCATAGGGTACAGTATTCCACCATCTAGGAGCAAGGCTGGAAAAGGCTCTACCTCCCCACTTGGCTCTTCGAACTCGGGGGACTGATAGAAGAAACTTCTTTGAAGAGCGGAGGTTTCTGGGGGGGGGGGCATAAGGAATCAGGAGATCTTTTACTCCTCCTATCTCTTTTCTGTTCAAGGCACCGTAAACTAAACAAAGAACCTTAAAAGAGATCCTGGCTTCGATTGGAAGCCAGTGCAAGGATTTCCTGGCGACAGTGGCCGATGACCTCCTAGGCAAGTCCAGTACAAACTTAGACGCGGCGTTCTGCACAGTTTGAAGTCGTTGTAGCAAGCATTTATTTACTCCAGCATATAGGGTATTGCAATAATCAAGCCGAGAGGCTATCAATGCAACCACAAATTGCTTCTGGGCTTGTACGGACAGATAATGCTTAATCTTCCGCAGGATCTTGATAATGCCCCAGCAAGTGGAGATTGTCCTGTTGACTTGATGACCCATAGCAAGGGCCGGATCGATCATGACCCCCAAGTTTCGTGCTAAGAGGGTAGGTACAGGGCAAGTCCCCAGAGATAAGGGCCACCATTCCGTCGACCAGATGTCCTCCTTCCCGCCAAACACAAGGACCTCTTCGCCATTTAGCCTCAATGAATTGTCAATCATCCATTGAGCAACTGCCTCCATACAGTGTCTAAAATTGGAGGCAGAAGAGCTGACAGGCTGGGCGAGAGACAGCAAGATCTGGGTGTCATTGGCGTAGGAAACTACCTCCATCCCGAACGATCTTATGAGCCTGGCCAGTGGGGTCACATAGATGTTGAACAGGGTCAGACTTAACGCCGACCCCTGTGGGACCCCACACTTCACCGGCAGGGACGGAGATAGGAACTCCCCCGGCTTCACTCTCTGTTCCCTCTGGTCAAGGAAGGAGGCCAACAGACTTAGGGCAGGCCCCTCCACCCCTATCTCTCTCAGTCGAGATGTTAAGACGAAGGAAGACAGGGTATTAAACGCAGCCGTGAGATCTAACAGGATCAGCAGGGTACTCAAACCCTTATCAACTGTGGTGCAGATGTTATCAAGCATCACAGTAAGGGCCGACTCCGTGCTATGACCCTTTCGAAATCCGTGCTGCGAATGATCCAAGAGACCAGAGGTTTCCAGAAAGGATGCAAGATGCTGGTTGAGGTGGGTTTCCAGCATCTTTGCTGGGGCTGGGAGCAACAAAATGGGGCGAAAGTTTTTGAGAACCTCCGGGTCTAAGGTAGGCTTTTTCAAGAGGGTTTTGACCACCGCTCTCTTCCATTGGGAGGGAAAAATGCCATCCCTCATTGCCCTGTTCATGATCTCGAGTAAGGGGGGCAGGAGGGTACCCTGTGCTTCGTAATTAACACGATGCAGCCAAATAGCTTGCGGCAGCGCACTGCGTTAATACCTTGTAAATAACACCCATTGCATGCCCCTTTCACGTAAAGTGTTGTGAGTAAAGGGGCCATATTTACAAGGACACAAAAAACCACATAGGGTGGCTTTATGTATCCTTATAAATATGGGGCAGCAGTTGCGACGCCAGTGCTTCACAAAAAGTGTCGCACCGGTGTTACAAGGGCTTGTTAATAAGCCCCAATGTATTTAATTGTTTATATATTTTGGGTTAAAAATAGCACTAAAATACACAAGCATCGCAAACAGCAGCCACTCGTATACTTGTCGTTCGTCATGTTCCTGTGCATTTGTGCTTAATTTGTGCTGCGAACAGTGTGTAATTTTGTGACTTGGTGTAATGGAATAATTTTGCATAATGCAAAATTATCAAAATGAATTGAGAATACGCCTGTTTAATGGACATTTCACCCAGGGCAATCAAAACCTGGAAGAATATGACAATGTCAGAAGTGAAAGCTGTGCAGCTGTTCAACTTCAGTGGACGAATTATTGTTGAACCTGTTAAAGGTGGGTCAATTATGGTGATTATGGCATAAAAATGAATGTTATTTTGGAATGCGATGGTTATCTGAAACTGCTTCATGGTCAAAAAATGAGATTAGAAATTAGTTGTGGAATCAACTGAAATTGTTGGGATTGAGGAAAACAAGAATCTGTTTTTTGTGAGCATAGAATCATTAACACCAAAAGGTTCAAATCAAATATAAGTAGATAGACCGACAGATATTAATAGCACGCATACTAGGAATAGAAAACATGAAATACACTACATCCTAGAAGCCGGAAGCTTCAATTCGTAGTTATGAATTGCAAATGTTATAGACGTTTGTGTAATGTACTGCTGTGTCTAGTATGCCGGTGCAGACCACTAATCCCGGGGGAGCCCCGCTGGTCCGCCATTACGTCGATGTACAGCCGATGAATCATAATTCGTACAGATTGTTTCTGCTGTTCAGTTGCACTGTCGCTTCTCATTTTAGATACATGTGATGCACATATCCGATTGAGTATTAAAATATCTGTCAAGTCTGCATCCCTTAGGCATACCCTTGTGATATTTAAAGGTCTCTCGTGTCTCCCCACTGCATCATTCATCTGAGGTACTTCATCATCTTGAGTATTTCCACTGTCCATCCTCTCCGGAACGCATAGACTTGTGGTATTTAAACATCTTGCATACGTCTAATCCCTTTCCCATTCTATTTGTGCAGCTGACAATATTTCCATCTGTCCCATCCTTGTCTTGTTTTCCATCTGAAATTCTCCCTATATCTTTTACTGTGGCATGGCTGGGTGGTACCTAATGTACAGATCCGCCCACACAGAGACCTCAGTGCTACCCTGCAAAGCCCACTGCTGCCAGAAGGGACATGCCACTGGGTGAAAGAGGCTGGCTTGTGAAGAAAGCAGGCATTCACAAAGTTGGCGCCAGATAACTCCCCTGTGTAAAAGGTCCCCAACTCACTCACTGAAGGCCTCCACTACACACCACTATATAGTGAGGCCTGCAACAACTCATTTGAATGTGCCCTTTAAATCATGCCTGTGTTTAAATGTGCCCTTTAAAGCACGCCTGTGTTTAAATGTGCCCTATCAATCACGCCTGTGTTTAAATGTGCCCTTTAAATCATGCCTGTGTTTAAATGTGCCCTATAAATTACGCCTGTGTTTAAATCATCCTGTGTTTAAATGTGCCCTTTAAATCATGCCTGTCTTTAAATGTGTCCTGTAAATCATGCCTGTGTTTAAATGTGCCCTATAAATCACGCCTGTGTTTAAATGTGCCCTATTTATTTATTTATTTAAATGTGCCCTTTAAATCACGCCTGTGTTTAAATGTGCCCTATAAATTACGCCTGTGTTCAAATGTGCCCTATAAATCACGCCTTTTTTAAAATGTGCCCTTTAAATCACGCCTGTGTTCAAATGTGCCCTATAAATCACGCCTTTTTTAAAATGTGCCCTTTAAATCACGCCTGTGTTTAAACGTGCCCTATAATTCATGCCTGTGTTTAAATGTGCCCCATAAATCACGCCTGTGTTTAAATGTGCCCTATTTATTTATTTATTTATAAAGTTTTATAAATCACGCCTTTCTGTAAATGAGCCCTTTAAATCACGCCTGTGTTTAAACGTGCCCTATAATTCATGCTTGTGTTTAAATGTGCCCCATAAATCACGCCTGTGTTTAAATGTGCCCTATTTATTTATAAAGTTTTATAATTCACGCCTTTGTGTAAATAAGCCCTTTAAATCACGCCTGTGTTTAAATGTGCCCTTTAAACCACGCCTGTGTGCATAGCTCAATTGTGGATGGGTGTCTCCTATTGCCAGGAGTGCTATAACATCTTCTGGGTAGAAGGAGAAGGTCTCCAGTGTAACCACAAAATCACAACTGGGCTGATTAACGTAGACCGGCAACAAACGACCCCTGAGGATGCGCCTGCTTCCCGCCGCAGGAAGACAATATCAACATTTCACACACAGAGAGAATTGTGATGGGAAAAAAGCACAATATATTCCTAATAAATGTATTGTCCAAGCACAAATTGGCCAACACGTTAGGCAATAAAAATCGCTTCATCTGGGCTTATTTAACCGTTCCAGGGTGCAGTCAATCAGTCAAATCGTATTTTCAAAGAAGATTTCCCTAATAGCAGGGATGTACACGAGTTTCAAATTAAAGGCAGTTTTAGTAAAACGAGCAGAGTGACCGATCAGTGTATCAGCACTGTGTACCCACTGTAACACTTTTAACTAGTCTATGGGGGTCACTCTGCAACCATTTCAGCCCAATTTCCACGAGAAAGAGCAGGAGGGAAACCTGAAATCTACCGGCAACAGGAGAAGGACATTCCTTAGACTGCACCCCTCAGTGCCCTTTGTTAATGTTAGCCATTCATTTGCATCTTGCCTGGTTTCCCTTAGTTTGTATCTGATATGACCAAGGCTTACCTAGCTTTGATCCAGGTTGGTAGAAGTATGGCCTGGTGTGATACAAGAGCCCCCTCCCACCACAACCCACTTCACTGCTACCCATTCCCCATGGTCAGGAAAACAAGGAACTGGCCAGCGACTGCTTCCACAAACGGACAATGAGGTTCATATTGAAACTTTGGTCCATCAGAAAGGTACGGTGCAGTGGAGAACATAGGGGTAAACACTCTTCCTACCATCAGGAAAAGTAGGATACTAGAATGTATAGTGATAAACCCAGATAATGGAAGAAGAATACAGTTTTATAGTTCCATTTGAGGGGAGCATGGCGAGTCAACCAAACTGCCTCCACATAGTGATCAATTGCTCCAACATGAAGAAGCCTGTATGCCACACTGCAGAATGCTACATCCTGAAGAAGGCAACTTCACAAAACAGACTTGCCGAAACATTGGTTTGAAATGTCACTGCCCTTTCATACTGAAGGACTTTTGCATTTAATTAGTTGCTTCTTTTTCAGGGCACAGAGTCAATCAGCATGTCCTCGGAGAAGTCTAGTGTTCCTCAGCTCCTACCACGTTTCTTAAGTTTACTACTGGCTTTTGTTTTCCCATTGGAAGCCTCTGTACACTTTCCTGGATGGGGACATGCAGGGTCCATCTAAAGGCTGTGGTGGTACATGTGCTCCCCATGGTCACCTCTCGCATCAGTTTGTGTCCCTCACCAACTTGCTCTATGTGCCTAGATTCTCTTGGTTCAAGGTTAAATTCCCAGTGGGTGGTATATAGGACTTAATTGGTTATCTCTGTCCATTAAAGCTGCAGTCCACAGCATGTGCTGCGTGGATTCAACAACAACAGATCTTTTCAGGGATTGAGGTTAGCTATCCTTAATGTACATAATTTCATTTTAGAATAATTTGATGAAGGATTATCTTGTGTAGATTCCTGATCATCTGTTGGCAATCCCACCCTCCTATCTGGGTCACCACTAAAAACATAGGGACAAATTATCAAGACAGCCAATAAAAGTAACGCCGCTTTCACAGCAGAAAACTGCAGCTAAAGCAGCGATAATTGGCATGATAATATGCTCAATGAAATTCCAATTGAAGCCCATGTTAAATGTGAAGGACATCTAACATGAGCTTCAATTGGAATTCCTTAGAGCATATTATCAAGCCCATTATCGTCGCTTTAGCAGCAATTTTCTGCCGTGAAAGCGGCAATACTTTTATTGCTTGTCTTGATAATATGCCCCATAATCCCTTGTAGACCCAGGGTGTTATCTGGCACCCTTCAGATATCACACTGGGTGTGGTAAAATGGGTATGAAGTCACAACAAAAGAGGGCTGAGGTACTAGGTTTAATAGTATTATCAAAGCCAATAGGTCTCGCCTTTCCCTAATGATTTTTTGTTTTTGTTTACCGATCAGTTAGATTGCTAACTAAAAAGAAAAAATGTAGTGTGAGCAGGAGGAAGAAACCCAGGTGAGGGGAAGCAACCCTGTGTACTTCCAGTCGAAATCACATCAAACACCAGGCAAAAAGTGGGGGTAACCATGTCAAAAATGGTATTTTCCTACAGTGGTCGAGCAGTTGAGGCTTATTGGAGGGTAGTGCTAAACATTTGTTGTACTCACAGAGGCAATAAATGAGAATGACACACACACTCAAAATAAATAAATAGGTGGCCAAGGTTCAAAGTACCACCAACAGTTACTAATTACCTACCCTGGGGCAACCGGGTGAAGAGGTGCTGGTAGGGTAGCTTTGCGTGCTACACCTATGGAAAGATGGGACGGCTTCCGGGAAACAGGCTGCAGAGGGGTACTTGGGGACAAGTCCAGGAGCCTCTAACAGGGGTTTTGGTCACAAGGGTACTGGAAGCAAGAGGGCACAGTTTGATATCAGGTAACCAGGATGGGGTGCTCTGGTGCAGAGTAGATAGGTTGGCTGTGCATTCAAGGCTCTCGAGGTTGTTGGTCTTGCAGTTTGAGGGTCCAGAAATCAGGACAGCGGGGCCACTCTGGAAGTGGTGTCAATTGGCCTGCATAGGCTTGGCAAGGAAGACCACCATGTTTATTAAGTTGCCTTCTCTTTTAAACACAATGACTTTAGTAATACATTTGCATCAGTGACAATACAGGGTAACAATCTGTGAAACTTATTGCTTACATTTCCACTTCGCAGGCACACTATCACGACACCTTGAACATTCAGTACAAGGGATAAAGTTCAGTGGGCAAATGTCATTGTTATTACCGTCTGGTAGGCGATGAAGATATCACACTAGAATAAAAAATTGCGGCCTGGCTGGGGTTTCCACTTGGCCACATGGGTGCTTTGTAAGGCAGAGGAGCACTCAGCTGACAGTGAGGTCACTCCATGCCAGAATTCCAGTTCAGCTGATTCCTGTTTACAAACACCAGGGATGGCCAGCGCTACACCAAGACGGACAGCCTAATGAAACGAACCTGCAGGTAATGGGGAGTTAGACCACCCGCCAGTGTTTTGGCAGATCACCTACCCGAGGCAAGACTAGTATAGAGAGTGCTAGTTGGGAGTAGACTACAACAATGGTGAAATTGTTTATCTTTTCACTATTCTCACAATGTTAATTACGCTACTCCTTTTCATTCTACTGATTATCGCAGCTAACGTATTTAGGCCTGGACGTAGTTTGCAGAGTTTTGCTATGCGGCATCTCGCGAAGTTACAAAAAAAAGTCTGTGAACTTCCACGAATGGCGGAGTGCAGTGCAAACTGCAGTTTGTGCTGGTATTTCTGCAGCACGGGTAGAAATTCTACCCAAGCAGCAATTCGCACTCTCGAACTTACTGTTCGCGATCGGAAACTTACCATTCGCAATCACGAGCTTGGAAAAAACTCCACTGCAAATCCCGAAGCTGAGTTTTCTGCACTCCGTGAGCTCGGCGGAGTGCGCAGTGCAGCAAACTCTGCAAACTACACGAACAGAGCGAAGTTCACCGCCCAGGTCGAATTGTATTCAAGAATCCCAATGCTTCAATAAATATTAAAACGCCTAGCTGAGTATTGCTTGTGTATTTCTTTGGGTATGCATTTAAGTCCAAATGAAAGGGTTCTAGATCTGCTACCACAATTTCTTTGGGGATCAGGGTTGTCATGTTCTCAGGTTGCACATGCATTTGTTACCCTGTAAGGTTAGTGGTGCAGATGGTGCACTGTGATCTAGCAAGACTACAACATATCCTGATGATGTGAACAAAATAAGTCTAGCACAATCGGGACTTTTAACCTGTCCAACAAATGCACAGTTTTACTTAAATTAAACTCAGAGAAAACCGAGGTGCTCATTTTTGGACCCCTTCACCCAGCCTGGCCTTCAAGCTGGTGGCCAGAAGCCTTTGGCACCCCTCCCACCCCCACTGCCAAGGTCAGGAACCTCGGAATCATCTTCGATGAAGGTCTTAACTTCATGCACCACGCCAATAAAACAGTCTCTGCTGCACACCTAAAATTGAAGATGATAAGGAAAATACGTCCTTTCCTTCCGGAATCAGCCATTAAAACATTGATCACTTCTCTTGTCCTTTCCGCTCTGGATTATTGTAACGGCCTTTTCCTAAATGCCCAATCCAGAGTAGTATCCAAACTACAGACTAAACAGAATGCAGCAGCCCGCCTACTCTCGGGTAAAACAAAATACGAATCTATATCCACAACTATAAAGGAGTACCACTGGCTCACCATCCGAAACAGAATTCATTTCAAGTCCCTGTGTATCGTGTTTAAGGCGCTTAACAACCAAGGTCCCCACTTTCTGAAAGATCAGCTACAACGATACAGACCCAGCAGAGTTCTACGCTCAACTACCCTCAGTTAACTGGTTGTTCCCCGTACAAAAACAGTGTCCTGGGGCGATCGTCGCTTTCTGGTGGCTGCCCCTAAGCTATGGAACATGCTACCCCTAAACATCAGGGAGAGTCCCTCCCTCCTTCAATTCCGCAGGCTTCTAAAAACGTGGCACTTTAACCAATAACTGCTCCTTCTTCTTGCTAATTATCATAAATAACCGGTTTTACCAGCGCCAAGACGCCTGAGGGTATAAGTTGCGCTTTACAAATACCAAAAATAAATAAATAAATAAATAAATACTGCAGAGGTGCAAGTTGTAAGACAGTGAGTGGGTCTTTGCAGTGCTGACATCCCTCATTAGCTGTTCGGTCTTGATGCTGCTTGAGTCCCGAGTGGACTTAAATGGGTCTTAATTGTTGCACGGGTTTGGTACCCAGTCTATTGATGCTGTGTGGCTCCGGTCAGTTCTGGTATCCTCTCACTTGGTTATGTTATGTTAAATAAAATGTATTGAGCGCACGTACGCCCGTAGGCTTCATGGCGCTATTGGAAGATTTGCAGAGACATAACACAACAAAAGAAAAGACAGAATTAACTATGGATAAGCTTGCCTAAAAAGCCAAGTTTTAAAGGCTTGTCTAAAAGCCAGGATGTCTTCATGGAGTCTCAGTGTCAGTGGCAGAGAGTTCCACAGGGAGGCAGCTAGAAAGTGAAAAGAGCTGCCTCCCTGACGTTGTTTCCTAATGCGAGGCACAACTAACAAGCTCTTATGACCCGAGCGAAGAGCACGTGAGGGGGTATACCTAACAAGCAGGCTGCTAATAAATCCGGGGCCCTTACCTTGTAGAGCCCTAAAGATAATGCATCCAGCTTTAAAGGTTGCTCTCTGTGCTACAGGCAACCAGTGGAGACTAGCAAGACCCGGTCTGATGGACTGCCACTTGGGTAGCTTGCAGATCAGCCTGGCCGCTTGGTTCTGAACCAGCTGTAGTCTCTTGAGCTGCCCGACTGGAAGACCCAAATACAAACAATTGGAGTAGTCCAGTCGGGACAGCACGAGAGCGATCACAACTTGGATCAGAGCAGAGTAAGTTAACAGGTGGGCAATTTTCCTGATCTTACGGAGTTGGAAAAAGCTTGAGGATACCACCGTCCCTACCTGACTTTTAAGAGAGAGATCTTCATTAAAAGTAACCCCTAGGCTTTTCACTGTATGAGACTTGGCCGGGGGATTTCCCATTTCTGGAGGCCAAAAATGTGGCCCCCAGTGAGGTTCACTCTTCCCAGGCAAAATCAATTCAGTTATGCCTGGGTTTAGTTTTAGATGATTAAGACTCATCCATCTCTGGATGTGAACCATGGCCTCCCGAAATTCGGTGGCAGCGCCAGGGGAATCCAGGCGGATAATCAATTGCAGGTCATCAGCGTAGTTAAAAATTAAAACTTTAAACTTTCTCAGCGAATACAACAGGGGCCGTAGATACAAATTAAATAAAAGTGGGGACAAGGACGATCCCTGAGGGACTCCGCATTCATTTTTAATTTTAGGGGCTGTAAAGGTTCCCAGTCTCACTGCCTGGGTGCGGTCCGAAATAAATGATTTCAGCCATCCCAAGGCCGAGCCTCTGAGGCCCGCTTGCTCGACACGGTCGACCAAGATTGGTAGGGGGATAGATCTGATGTTCAGGAGCACAGGTACCTCTTTCTGGGTGGCTGCTGCCTCGGGATGGACAGGGAATGGCAACTCAATAAACAAGACTTCTTCAGGGCCTGCGTCCTGCGGAGAGTAGCTCCTCTATTCCAAGGGAGGTTGCTGACAATTTGTGAAGGGCTGGCAGTCTACAGCGGTTCTTGGTAGTTGCTCAGCTGCGTGATGAGTCACTTGGTCACTATTGCCAAGACTGGTGCAGGAAGGCCGGGCTCTTCTTTGTCCTCTTCTTCTCAATCTGTTGATTCTGAGTTCCTTGCATCAGGGGTGCTTCCTGAATACTCAATATAGGGGCTTTAAGTAGAGTGACAGGTAGTAACCAATGATCTATTTATCTTTAGGTTGACTACACCCTCTATAGGACCACTTCCTATGGCAAGTGGGCATAACCCTAAGTCAGTGAGCCTAATTCCATCAATACCTAAGATGGTGGAAGTCTAGTTTTCATGTTAACATCAGGTAGCCCACCGCAGGGGTGAAACACGCCTCCTGGCTAGCTAATTGTCTCACCTGTTCTGGTGCCAAATGGGCCCTGGGGTGGCATTTCCCCTGTATGGGAAAGCCTTGGCTCACATATCAAAGGCAGCAGAGTCCTACAAAGTCTCCTGCCTTGATATGCTGACCACTTAGCCATCCTGATTGGAGGAGGTGATAACACCTCTGGCTGAAGCAGGCATTGTTTCTGCCCTCAGAGAGCGCAGGCTCTCCCCTGCAGGGGGGTCAGAAACTGGTCTGTGGTGGCAGGCTGGTCCACACCAGCCACCTTGTACACTAGTTGTCGGTAGATTTTCAGGGGGCATCTCTAAGGTGCCCTCTGTGTGCATATATTAATGAATCCATCACTGGAACCAGTGTGGGTTTAATAATATGTGATGTTTGATACCAAACATGTATTGTTTCAGTGAACCCGTCGTGTAGCTGGGGTAGTTGTAATCACCAGTGCCTAGTACACTAAAGATGACTTTCCTGGTGACTGGCAGTGTCCAAGAATCAAGCAAACACACAGAGCTGATGGACGGAGCACTGAAACTTTTCAGACACTCACCCCCAGTCACAGATCTGGGTTTAATCCATCATCATTCTTTAGCTCACTTCGCCACCCTAGTTCAGACATGGCTATATGCAAATTAGTCTTGAACCTGTGTCTCAAGGTAACAGTCCAGCCCGAACTGCCAAGCCTGGTCTTCCCTGGACCAGAAACAAGCATCCTGGGACCAGTTCCGGGATAACACCCCTCATCAGCCAGGCTCGTTTGAATCTAGTAGCAAAGTGAGCAAGGGACCCACGTCTGGCATACCCTGCCAACTTAGAGCGAACAAAGCAAGCACAAGGAGTTGTTGGACGGAGCAGTGAAACATTTCAGACACTCACCCCAGTCACAGATCTGGGTCATCAGTGACTGGGGGTGAGTGTCTGAAAAGTTCCAACGCTCATTCCATCATCTCCTTGTGTTTTCAGTGTCCAGGAATAGACATGGACATCACCAGGGCATGCCTGCTCATGCAGATATGTCCTCACATGTAATATAATGCACCCTGCCTTAGGGGTGTAAGGCCTGCTGTAGGAGTGACTTACATATTGCATGCAGTGTCTGCAGGCACGGCACATACGAGGTGTGCCATGTCTTCACTTTGGTCTGCACCATGTCACGCAGCCTGCAATGGTCATTTGCATGAGGGTGCTGCGGGATCCATTAGGGTGGTACAATTCGTGCTGCAGCCCTTAGGGACCCTCTTTAGCTTCCCTGCCCTAGGTACCAGGGTACCAATTACTAAGGACTTACAGGGGCTGTACGTTGTTACAACGCATGCTTTTACAATGCATGCCTTTACAACGCAGGTTTTTCAACGCAAGTCGTTACAACGACTTGCGTTGGCAGGTGCTGGATAGTGAATAGTTTAATTTACTATTCCAACTCCAGTCCCCGTGGATAGTAGGGAAGGTGTTGGATAGTAAATTAAACTATTACTTATCCGACAGTGCCCCCCAGCGCAATTCGTTGTAATGACTTACGTTGAAAACCTGCGTTGTAAAGGCACTGTGTGGTAAAAGTTGCGTCGTAAAGGATGTTTCCCCTTACAGGGGATGCTGAAGGTATATTCAATTGGGGGAACAATTGCACAGTTTAGGAAACGAGATCTGGCACTGGGGACCTGCGTAGCAAGAACCCAGTGCACTTTTGTCAAAATTGTATCCAATACCAGGCAAAAAGTGGGGGTGATCATGTCAGAAAGGGTCAGTTTCCTACACACACTTTCCCTAGTTCTAGATCCAGAGTTTTCGTGGTGGCAATCAGTTGGCAAATACCACAATTGTCACACGCATAGTGTACCATGACATCAGGAAGGCCCCAATTATTGAGAATGATTGCCCTCCTTTCAATATTCTTTTGGGGGTGGGAGAACACTAAATTATCCTTCAGGCTTCTTGCTCTTTTGTGGGAGAATAATGTTTTTTCCCATTTTAATTTTCCTGTCCACAGAATAAGCAAATGTTTGTTGATCACCTTCTTAACTTGATTGGAGATGGTGTTGAAGGCAGTGACGCATGTAAGGAAGATAGTGGTATTTATGCAGCCATGGTTTTCTAGCAGGGCTTCCGTGTTTTGATTCCTGGCATGATTACGAGTTGTTTTTATAATTTTCTCCGGACAATCATGGGCTCAACATTTCTCTGTGAAGGTCTTAGCTTGGAATTTATGAAAGCAGATGTTTACTGCAGTACCTCCTGATTCTAAGGAAGTCTCTTCCAGTCGGAGGCTTGTATACAAGCTTTCAATGTCCAGATTTAACAGTAAATTCCTTTCTGGATTATACTCAATCTCATTTACAAGGATCAGAAAATGCTCAGGGCCTCATTTATAATCCAATTGCGGTGTTGGTGCGTCACTTTGTTTAACGCATCAGCGACACGGTGGACTTGCCTATATTTACAAGGACATGTCAAGTTACCCTGCGTGAATTTTCACGGCATTGTAAATATGGGCCCTTTTCATGCAGTACTCTGTATGAAGGAGATTTTCATGGGTGTTGCTGCTGGTGTTCCCACGCAACATCCGTGGATCCTGACATTCCCAGATCTACAACATTTTGTAAAGCTGGGAATGCATCAGAATCCTATGCCGCTCGAGGGGAGGCGTAGGAGTGGCGCAAAGAGGAGAAATACTTTTCCGCTTTGAGTGTGTGTTGCATTCTGTAAAAAGAGGAAAAGGGCATCAATGATTGTTTTTGTGTATGTAGGAGTCCCTTCATGAACAAAAGCAATCATACCTGCAATGCAGACCCCCATGCGAAATGAGGCAAAGGTGCCTGTGCTGGCACATGGCAGACAGTAGTGCAACAGCGCAGGGGAAAGCACACAGATGCGTTGTATTGTGGTTAACCCCTTCGATGCTGATGACGAGCTCAGCTCGTCATCTGCCACGGGGGCATGTGCGGATGACGAGCTGAGCTCGTCATCTAACGTGGCTTTTAGAAAAAAGCCGCATAGCGGAAAAATAACCGCCGCAGCGATGCGGTTAGTATGATGCATCCCTGTGCTTTGAAAATGACGCCGCTCAGTGCAGCAAAATAGCCTGTGGTGCCATGCTGCGTAATTGTCTTGTAAATGAGGCCTTTAGTATCCTTGAGATACATGGCAGTGCCTTGTATTAGGGGTTTGACAAAAAAATTGCAGAAATGGGACAAAGGTTCCAATAGTGAGCCTAGTCTCCAAACAACCAAGCTTCCGGGAGGAGGAGTTTGGTTCTTGTGAACTTTGGAGAGCATATAAAAATAGATTTCTAATTATGAGATGTATGTCCCAGCATGTTTGGAACACAGAGCATGGCGTGTGCACGCTGCACCACCCTTGCCTGTATTTATCATCATCCCTGACCCTAAACAAGTCTTGAAGAACCTGGTGGTACGTTTGGATCAAGAGCTCTCCCTTAAGCAGCATAGCAACTTTATTGTGGGCTCCTGCTTTCATATCATTGGCCTTTTACGTAAAGTATTTCCCCTGCTTCCTGATTCTACTAGAAAAACATTGGTGCAGGCTTTGGTACTTAATCGTCTTGACTATTGTAACGGGCTATTGCTGTTGGCCAATGAGGGAGTTTTAGCTAAACTCCAAGTTGTGCAAAATACTGCAGCTAGGCTGATTTTGAACGCCCCTCCCTGATCTCCATCTAAACCCCTTCTGGATAAACTACACTGGCTCTCTGTTCGTCAGAGAGTAAAGTTTAAGACCTGTTGCCTAATTCACAAAAGCTTAAACGGATTAGGACCTTTGTACTGGACAGACAAATTTATACCATACAATCCTGTCTGCTCCCTTAGGTCTAGCAATCAGATACTGTTGAGAGTGCCTTTTGCAAGGAGGGTCAGACAAGGAGGTAAAGCTTTGTCCGTAGTTGGCCCTACACTATGGAACAAGCTCCCACTGATTTTTAAATTTTTTTTATCCTCATCCACGTTCATGGTCTCTAGCTGCCAAACACCAAAAGAAGGTAGTGGGGTGCAAAGAGTAACAGTCGTGCTGACTCAGTCGAGACTGGCAGGGAAGACAAGCGGATTGTGGTAACAGTTCCCATCAGCGACAACTGGCTCATACCCAACAAAACCTACTGTGTTCCACGATTGGCAGATGTTACCATTAAGCCAGTTGCTATCATGGCTAACACCCACTGATGGCTGGGCATAGCAAAGTGATTAGACCATGGCTGTGTAATCATCAGACCTGGGAAAAAAAAAAAAACAGGTTCAATGTGCCCAGTCCAACAGATGCCAAAAGGCTCTTCTATCTTTCTTCCCGGCCCTAGCGAGGTCTAGTTTCGAGATCTGCAAATTTGAGTTACACCAGTCATGGAACGTAGGAGGGGAGGCTTCCTTCCAGTGTTTACAGATTTCTCTACAAGCCGCCAGAATAGAATAAAATAATAGATTCTTTGCTGGGATGCGAGTCTGATCCACAACTCCAAAAATGACCATACAGAGATTTATCACTACATGTGAGCCCAAGGAAGATAAAAGTTTACTGCTGATTGAGTCCCAAAAGGTCGCCAGCTGGGGGCAGTCGAAGAGCATATGAGTATCCGGGGCCTCTTTTAAACCACACCTTGCACATGCCTCAGGGCCTCCCAGAGAAAACTTTGACAACCTCTGTGGGGAGTAATATGCCCTATGTAGGGTAAAAAGCTCCTACTGATGCTCAGGCAGTGTACAGAACATTTCAGCTTCAGAAAAATTCTTAAAACATTTCTTTTTCAGAACTACTTCTTTCTCAATTGTTTGTGCTTTTGGATCTGTTTCTGGTGTTTTGGGCGCAGAAATACTCCTTCGGGAGTTGATTCAAGCGCAATATAAACCCGCAAATAAATAAAATAAATAAAATAAATCTGCTACCATTTAACTCAATTGATATCTCTCTCATTTTCTTCACCACAGATAATCACGCAGAGTGGTAAAGAAATAATTAAGTCATAAATTAACAAACCAGTACTGCGTGTCTTAGTGCACATGTGGTCACCATTCAGGGATATAACAGTCCTGAAGAAGGCTATATTGACCCTGTGGTTATTTGACTAAATGGCTGAAACTTGTAGACAAAGGCTGTGGGAGATCTCCACTATCTCACATCACATCCACTTTCACATTCAACCCTACTCAAGGTTATCATTATTAAAATTGCATTGAGTGGTAGGGAACCCTTAGTTAATTTAATTTTACTAAATCCCACGACACCCCACACCGCTATAATCCCGGTGTCGCTGCACACCCAGATTTGCAAGGCGTCTCGGTGGGAAACCTATGATGCAGCATGCCACCAGCAAGTGTTAGTGGGTGAGGGTTCTTTTAAAAACCTAATGGGTTTCCCTACTCATATGAGTGAGGATCATAGCAAGATGTTTTGAACTTTGGTAGCGCACTCCTTTCCATTGATTGTGTGTCTTAAAACGATAAAACCTTTCAACAGAAACTATAAAATTAAAGTCTTGAATATAAATGCCTATGAAAAGCAATCAGCAGAGCTGCTTTCTGGGTCAGCTACCAACATGTCCCTAATTAGTATTTTGCAATTAAACCGCTGCACTGACTAGCAGGCCAGGACCATAAAAACACGTTTGTTCTTTTTCCAAAGATTGTGGGCATCTGATGGTGTCATTACAAGGCTCAACAGCGACATCTAGTGCACAATTTGTGAAATGGTTTGCTTTTGATGAGAGATAAAATGTATCACAAAACCATTCTATTTTCTATTTCGTAGATTATCTATATGTTATAGTACATAGCAAGCAGATATATAGTATGAATACAGGTCGTGAAAACCTGAGCCACTGTGGGCAGAAGATTGGTGGCAGCTGATGAAGACAGAAGACAGACTTCACAAAGGCCCATCAGAATCCCCGTGCAGAGGTGCGCCTTGAGGACTTGGAGCCTGCCAGCTTCTCCCAAACGCAGATGCTTCTCAAGAGATATTTTGATTAAGATCCAAGAGGACATTACGTTCAGAAGCAGGAAGAATATGTTCCAATGAGGGCGTTTGAGGGCGAGAGCTATATCTGTACGACAAGGCGGAGGTATGGATTGACTGGGCAGGTAGTCTGGCATTGTGTGATGGGCCAATGTCTGTGGCGCACCTTTGATAGATCTCGCCTACAGATAGCTTTTAGCAGGGCACAGGTCTGGGGTACACAGTTGAGTACGCAATGTCCACTCACTATCTTCACAAGGTAGATGCCGTCCAAAGAAATATGCTGAACTTTTCAGACACTGGCACATATTCAGCAGTGCCTGCATGCTGTCTGCTTTCTATTCACAGAAGTAATGTGAAGGTAGTGTGAGGATTTTTTTCCACCTACAGCTGGGCCAAAGATAAAGGTCGAAGTAGTTAATTGGCCATCAGGCCTCCTTTTTTTTTTTTGATTTGAAACTTTTTTATTAAAATAGAATATACGTTTGGCATTTTTATATACAGTACAAATGTGGTACGTTTCGCTTTTATGTGCTCCCTCCCAAAGAGGGGGGGGGGGGGAATAGGAGAAAGAAAAAAAAAAGAGGGGGGGCTTAGTTGTGTGGCCTTGATTGGGTTCTTGTCAGCTGTGTATCTAAGAGCCTCCTTTTGATCGAGAGTCCTGACTGGAAGCAGCCTGGAGCATCGCGTTTAGATGAAAATGGAAGAGAGGGGAAACAAAGGCACACAGCTTGTAATCTCCTCACAAGTACCTAAGAGAGGCATGATTTTGTCTTAGTTCAGTCCCTTTATATAAGTACATGCCCTGTAACAATATCAGGTGCGCTAGTCTGTCCACGTATATACACAGATAACAATTTATTGTCAAAGTGCTTTACATAGCATACACATTATACATTGACAATAAATCATGTAAGTGTGTAAATCAAGGTACAAGATGTGTTACATGAGCCAGTGAGGGTTACAATGTGTAGGAACCACATTCCCTTCATAGCTCACTGTGCTAAATTGGAAGTAATACAATTTATGAACGGCAAGCAACAACAGGATCGCTGTGTTAAAAGCAGTAGCCCCCTTTCCTAGCTACAGAAAATAAAAATCTCACAGCTGCATGTTACGTACTGTGATTTGCAGGAGACACATTAACCCTCTATGCTACTTTGATTCAAATCTGGGATTACACAAAACACCGACCTCTACCAACAAATGCGTTCACCTCGAAAGTTATCTCACCTTTATTACTATTCCCTGAGATATCCTGGGCACAGCTGCAACAGATGCCTTAAACTTATAAAAAAAATTAAAATGCAGACTTTGCAACCAATTACACCTAGAAGATCTACTACCATGCTTCTCCTTGTGGGTAATTTCTTTGTGGCATGGTTTTAAAAAGATGCAAGCCTAGATTTTGCGCCGAGGTTGCGCCACTTTTTTGTCACAACTCCGACACCAAATCTCATTTATTAAATCCCATAATGCTCTTAAATGTACTCATGATATACCTGATAAACATTTCTCTGCATTCCTAATATCTGAAGTCACTACTTGTGATGTTACTTCCAGTGATCCTAACTCCCTTGACTCCACAGCGCCTCCTACCACTAACACACACCTCCTCCCTCCCCTGAGTACTCTACTATATCACCCACCCTCTACAGTTACCTCACACCCCTCAATCCTAGGCGTAAATCACTCCTCTTCTTACATCCTCCCCACCCCCACCCCCTCTGCCCCTCAACATAACCCTCCCCTCCCACTTCCAACTAGACTCTCAGAACACCCCACCTCCCTTAACTGCACTCCCCCTCCCCTTAACTGCACTCCCCCCCCACAACAGGACCATCTCCCATCCCATCTCCCCCTCATTATCAGTCCCCACTACCTCACCTGCACCCCCGCCACCCCTAGCCTGCACTCATCCCTCATCTTCTCCCCCCCACTCTCAGTCCCCACTACCTAACCTGCACCCCCGCCTACACTCATCCCCCAACTTTCCTACCCCTCCTACCACCAACACCTTCACCTTTACCACTAACCTCCTCCCTAATTCTACCACACCCCTCCCCCCAACCTCCCTACCCTTCCGAACACCTACCCTCTCACTAATACCACCAACCCCTGCACTAACACCCTCCCACTCCAGTAACCAAGACACTTACTCTCCCTCAGTGCCCATCCCCAACACCTTTCCCAATCCCACGCTGGACTTGATTATGTCCACCCTCCTCCAAGTCAAATAATATCTCCACACCCTCAAAGAATTACTCTTCACACACCCCAGACACCCCCTACCCACCACCACCTCCCCCCCTAACAAACCCACCACCCATCCTACTCACCCTCTCACACAAAACTCCCCACACTGGACCTCTATCCCCGCTCGCAATCGAACCAACCGCCCGACGCACCATCAATCCACTATCGGACCACGACGTACGCATCCTGCTCCGCTCTTATGACCCAGTTCCCCAAAACTACATAGCCACCACACACCTTTCCATCCCCACAATTTACTCTAACCCCCTTAGGCACCCCACACAAAACAATAGAGGCTCCGTCCCTAATAACCTAAAAAAAAGTCCCCCTCACTCTAGAACCCTCTACCAGCCTTTGCACCCCCAGGCTCAAGTGCACACTACTCAACTGCAGATCTGCCCCTAGACACTCCTCGGACATCGCTGATCTCATCAAAACACTGGACCTTGACCTAATCATCCTGACTGAAACCTGGTTAACTGAATCTTCTACACCTATCATGGACAATCTAGTCCCCCCCAACTACCACATCATTAGACTTGACAGTTCCGGCAAGACAGGCGGTGGAATCGCATGTATTTATAGGAGCAACCTCTCAGTTACTAGAGTCACCTGCCCCTCTCTTACCTCCTGTGAATACATCTGCCTCGATGTCATCAGCGAGGGCACACCTGTATGCTCTCTACACGTCATCTACCACCCACCTGGGGACAACCTCATCTTCACCCAACAACTCATGGACACAATCTCAACCAATTACGGACGGCAAAACACTCAAATTCTCCTTGGTGATTTCAATCTCCATCGGAACGATCACAATGATGGGGTGGTAAATAGTCTCACAAATTTCCACAACGCTCTTGACCTCACCCAAATCTGCAACAGCCCGACCCACGACAAAGGCTCTACCCTCGACTTTATCATCTCCAAAGAGGACTCTACCCAACTTGGGTCAATCCTACCCTCTGACTGGTCGGCCACCACATTATATTCTTCATCAATTAAAAAGTTAAATTTAACCCGGTTCAATCCACCAAATCCAAGGTCTGGAAAAAGGACCTGAAGAAACTCAACCCAAACTCTTAACCTTCCCACAGCTGCAATCTCCTCCTTCCCCCTACCGGCGCCTCTGACGTTCAATCTTTGACCGACCACTACCTCAACTCTATGACTTCAATAATCAATGAGGCCGCCCCCTTGCAACTGAAAAGAGTCTCCACTAAGAATTCTAACCCATGGTACGATGGTAGACTCAACGAAGACAGACGGGCCATGCGAATGGCAGAGTGCACCTGGAGATCAGCCCCTTCGGCACTGCACCTTAAAACTCTGAAGAAAAAGAGAAACGCCTACTTTAGGAAAATCAAGCGCTCAAAATCAGACTTCTTCAGCCTCCAGCTCGACCAAGCAAAAAACTGGCCAAGAAAACTATTTGAACTAATCAAAGCACAATCCAAGGAACAACCCCAACAATCACATAGCACCATGGGCGATTTACCATCCTTTGAATACTTCTCTGCTTTCTTTAATCTAAAGACTGATAACATAAGGAGCGATCTCCTCAATGACCTAAGCCTTTACTCCAGCCTCCACAGCATAACACCCACTGAACCAAAAAACAATGCTGCATGGTCGTCCTTTGACACCTACTCAGAAGAAACAATTGACAAACTGCTCGGCACCTTGAAACCCTCTAATCACCTCACTGACCCCCTTCCTGCTAACACCGTCCTGTTGGAAAAATGCGTACAACTCCAATTGACAAAACACATTGATCAGTTTGACCTCCTCAACCCTCATCAATCAGGCTTCCGAGCAGGGCACAGTATTGAAACTGCTATGACACACATAATTAACGACGCCCTCCAAATCCTAGATCAAAATGACACCTGCCTCCTGATCCTACTTGATCTCTCCTCAGCATTTGACACCGTCAATCACGAGAACTTACTCGAGCTGTTAAACACCAGAATGGGCCTATCTGGTACTGTTCTCAAGTGGTTCACTTCCTTCCTGAATAGCCGTCTCAGAAATTCAAAAGCAACAACTTGATGTCCCCACTGGTGCCTGTAACATTAGGTGTCCCACAAGGATCTTCCCTATCCTCAACATTGTTCAACCTAGTCATGAAACCTCTCACCACCTTGTTACAAGCATCTAATGTTCACTTTCACATGTACGCCGACGACACCCTACTATTCTCAAATTACAATCCCCAGAAGACATCAAACTTCTGAACTCAACGCTCAGAAACACCCAATCATGGCTTGCCGATAACCACCTCAAACTCAATGCTCTGAAAACTGAGTTCCTTCTGATCTCACCTCCCACGAAAATCTCCACCACTCAAACCTGGCTTAAGCATCTAACTGCACTCAATGTCCAACCTACCATTGTGCACTCAGCGAAATCTTTAGGCATAACACTGGACGCCAATCTCAACATGCAGCTGCATATCAGCAAGGCAACTAAGGGAGCTAATTTCCAAATCAATACCTTGAGGAAACTTAAACCCTTCCTCCCAGCCAAGGACTTCCAAACTGCAGTACAAGCCCTAGTCATTTCTCTCATATACTACAGAAGCGTTGCCCTTTGTGGGGACTCCCCCTATCTACAACTGCACCCCTAAGAGCCTCTCTGAACGCTGCAGCAAAACTCATCACTGGATCAAAAAAACACTCACATATTTTCCCTGACTTAAAATCCCTGAACTGGCTGCCTTTTGAAGCCAGAATACATCTGAAAATTGACTGCATGACACACAGGGCTGTACACCACAACTCACCCGGCTACCTCACTCAGAAGCTGACAATATCTGGTGGCTCAAGAACCACTAGAAGCACAAAAAATCTTCTTCTGAAACCTCGAAGATTCCGGAAGGAAAAAACATATAAACGCTCCTTTTCAGAAATGGCACCCAGGATCTGGAATACACTCCCTCCAGAAACCAAACGTATCTCCTCCACTGCATTTTTTAAGAAAGATGTAAAAGCTATCCTCATGGCTAAATTCACCTGAATTTTTACTTTGGATCTATTTGAGACTCTGCACCGATTTGTACTATTTGTTTATCTGATTGTCTGTATGTTCTATTGGTTTATCTGATTGACTATGCTCCTTCATGTACCTACCATATTTTGCTACTTTTCTGTAAATCACTCTGATATGTGCAAAGATCTTGTTCGCGCTATGTAAAACTTTTAAAATAAAAAAAATAATAAAAAAAAAATACTGCCTAACTTTGTTAGTACTCCTCCCCCCACTTTATAGGACTTGTGCCCTGGGTTTTAGACCATACCAAAACTTACAATGTCCTTTGTTCCAGCCCACCTTGATTACCACTGGTTGGCCTTCTTGCCATTCTCATTTTCATGTTTCAAATATTTTTTCTTGTGTTTGTCCTTCCCATGGAATATTAGGTCTTAACTATTATCTGGATTGAAAGACGTGTGGTTCTACTCCTCACGTTCAGGGAATTACTTTTCCCTTTTCGCAATAAATGAACATGCACGTGTTTTTTAAAATATTTTTTAGTACCTCCCCGTGTACTCCGTGTTGCTCCCTCTTATCCCTTCTCCCAGCTCATCCATTGCTACTCTCAGCCTTTTTGTTTTCACTTTTGTTTTATTCATTTTAGCTGCCAAGGATTCAGATTGCTATGTGGGACACTTAATTTCAATGTAATTATGAGAGATATTTCAAAGACCATGAGTGACACTTTCTCGTGAGCAAAAACGAGCAAAGAAGACGAGGGAAGCATATAAATATCAGAAATGACACCCATTTGAGCAACGAGTGCCTCTATCTTGATGCTGGTGTAAAGCACCCGAAATAGAAGGGCCCAAGCCTAGGGCTCTTGCAACCTGAGTGACAGGTGTGTGTTGGGTTTGAACAAGAAATGTGAAAGCACATTTATTAGGATGGCCAATTTTGGAATGATACATCCGGTGCAGCGTCCAGGTGGTAGCCGGCCATGCAACCCAACTACGACACCACCTGCCGAACACGACTGGTGCTTGCCTAGTGGCTCGGCTCAGCTAGATACCTGTAGTCAGGCTGTTGTGTTATGGGCATCTGCACAGCACTCAATCTGGCAGGCCCATGGTTTAATGCAGTGAACACCACCAATAAACAAAAGTGATAATGGACTCAATCGCCCAAAGTCCGTAATAACACCCAAACAAAAACCAACGGATAGGAACGCAACAGTTCTAAAAAAAAAAGCGCAGCATTCATATCATTCATTTATCTACCATTAGACTCGATTGAAAACTGTATCTAACTGGACGAAAATTACAGTTAAAAACTATCATTGCCTCATCTAGGCATACCCTCAATAAATGATGTTATAATATTTATGGTATGCGCAGGTTCGACATGCGCTGCGATCGGAGGTACCGGTGGAGGGGGAGATACCCGAAGCCTCGCCATTGAAGGATAGAATATTGGACGGGCATTTGCCAGAGAAAACTATTTCCCTCATTTATAGGTAGTTGATCAACCACAGAGCAGACCTCCTGTTAGAGTTAAGAGATAAATGGATAAGGGACGGTATAGAACTAGATGACGAGGATTGGCAATCGGCTGTGTCCTCCGCGAAGGAGGTCGCGATTCCGGCACGACTGCGACAAGTCCAGTTGAAAATATTACATAGGGTGTATGTCACAGGTCCACGTTTGGTCCGGATGGGACTATCTGGTGAAGGTTTGTGCAGGCGAGGATGTGGGCAGGTAGGCACGTTCCTCCATATCCTCTGGGAATGTCACTATATGGTGGATTACTGGAGTTCGATACATGATGTTATGCGAAAGGTATCGGGCGTAACCGTGTCACCAGAGACAAGGAGATGCCTCCTTAATATTTGGGAACCTACAGATCTGAACACAGCACAGACCAGGTGGGCCACTCTAGGGGCAATGATAGCGAAACGAAATATAGCACAGCAGTGGGGATCCAAGAGGCCCCCCACGATTGAGGAATGGAAAGAGAGCATGGATTAGTGTATGTTCCGAGAGAAGACCGTCTATTTGGCCAGAGGCAAACCTCGTAAATGGATGACTGTTTGGGGGTTATGGAATCGATACAGGGGGGAGATTTGCATACCTCCAGCTGATTCAATATCGGACATACCTGCATAGGCGTGACCCTTGTATGTAAAAGTATTTCGGCCCCCCCTCCTTTCTTTTCATATCCCCCACATTATTATTGATATGTTGTAATGATGTGTGGAAATGTAAGCTCTCTGTTCTGTGCACTCACTTGAATGCCTTGTATTAATAAAAAGAAATCTAAAAAAAAAATGATGTTATAGGAAATAGTGTGGCGAATGGTTGTGCTAGAAATTGTGGCTATCACTCGGCGGCGGCCAGTCCGTGGTACAGTCAGGACTGGTTTAATTGGCATTGCGGGACATTCATTACCTCTAGCAGCACTACACAGTCGCCAGCTAAGCAGCCTGCCAAAACGTTCTTTCTGATTCAACTGCCGCCCGCTCACAGTCCGCGCAACAGGACCTACCCACGTCTCACAGAGTCTCACAAACTCACGCTTGACCTCACTGGCTGACTACACTGTCTCCGTATTAGCCATAGGGTATTGACTGACTCATTCCTCCTGAAGTCAGTGAAATGTATCCGAATTGTGCTGCTGCCATGCGTTGATTGAATCATAACAGGTCTGTTTGTAACATTGTAGCAGTAGCTTCTAGAACTCAGACAGCCCCCTAGACTTCTGGGGGAAGCGCACACTGCCACTCCAGCTTTCAGTCACTAAATAGTGTATTGGCAGGGAGTACTCCACACAGCTTGACAGTAAGCCTGGGCGTAGTTCGGGGAGTTCCACTGCGCGGAACTACAGCGAAGTGCAACAAAAACTCCAACGCGCTCTCCGGAGCACCACTAGCAGCGGATTGCGTTAGATAAATGCCATTTACGGTGATTTTCAGTGCCAGGTGCTTGTCCTGACTGTACAATCATCGTGAATGGCAGCATGCACAGGGCAAGCGGGCGCTGCTTCCTTTTTGCTGATCGAGTAGATGTTTACTCGAGTGCCAGGTTTCTCAACACGAACAGATGGTTTCTCAATGTGAGGGTCGCGAGCATACGCAACCACTCCCAATGAGAAATCTGACCGCCCGTGTTGAGAAATCTCATCGGGAGGTTGATTTTCCATGCTTGCGATTACCAACTCGATGAGGACGATCGCGAACAAGGAAAAATCTTGCTCTGAGGTGGATTTTCCTCGCTCGCACTTGTCAACTTGGCGTAGACGAACACGAGCGAGCACAAAAATTCTGCTCTGCAATGCGAAGCAGAGTTATTCGAACTCCACGAGCTCCGCATAACGCGGAGTGGGGAGTGTAGAAAACTCGGCCAGCGGAGTGGAATTCACAGCCCAGACTAACATAACTGTTGAGGAGGCAAAACATGAGTTACTTTGCATTTCAGTGCAGTGATGCGGACAGCCACACTAAAATGCGTTAGTCTAATACCTGATGCCTGGTACTTGGCTGGGCTGTTTTAGTTTTTATTCTATCTCACTGCATTGTGCTCCTGTTCACTCCCTGTTGCACCCCTCTGTATGGATCTCTTGTGCACCTCTGTTGTCAAAGTCCTTAAAATACAAATATTTTTTTCTGGAATGATCAGCAGCTCCCATTTTGTGCTGGGCTTATGTATTTAAATAAAACCCTTTTGTATTCATTTTTTAATTTACTGCTATAAGTGGCTTCGGCCATCATGGAATGGTAAAGAGTCTTGGAACAGTACATAATGCCATATGCTCGTACATGCATGTTCAAAACTTGGGCACTGATGAAAGTGTTTGCTTCCTTAGTTGTAAATAGATGATAGAGGATGAAAAGGCGGCATACTGACGGCTCAGGGGTCTGGTGGAGAAAGAGAGAGGAAAATGATCACTGTCTGACTGGACACAATTTTGGCTGGATTACATGAACGGCGACAGATGACGCTCTCGAGTGATCAGGGTTTGCTACTGCTGCTCTGATGACGTGTGTACGTAGGGTGACCAACTGGCATTGGTGCAAATTCAGGACGGAGAGTGTAAAAATTCAGGACAAAGGGTCAAAATTCAGGACACAAATTCAGGACAGGAGGTCAAAATTCAGGACAAAACTTTAGGACAATTGGATAAGTTTTACAGACACATCAGAGGTCGCGCAATAGTATATAAGTAAGCCCAGCCATATCCAAACATTCAACCAGTTGCAAACTTAGCCATCATGTATCCTTCCATCTATCATTTCACTCATCCATCCCTTCATTCATCCTTTCACTCATCAATCCATTATCCATCCATCCACCCATTCACCCTATACATCTGTACACTCATCCATCCACTCTTCTACCCACCCACCCATTCACTCATCCATTCAGCCATTTACCCTTTCACCCATCCAGCCATCCTTTCACTTACTCATCCATCCACCCAGTCACTCATCCTTCCACCCATCCACACTTTCAGTTATCCATCCATCCATCCTTTCAGTCATCCATCCATCCTCCCTTTCTCTCTCCATCGACCCTTTCACTTAGCAATCCTTCCTTCCATCCATCCATCTATCTATCCATCCATCCATCTACTCATCCACTCATGAATCAATCCATTGACCCTATCACTCATCCATCCTTCCTCTCATCCATTTATCCTTTCACTCATCTATTCATCCTTTTGTCCATCTACCCTCCCTTTCACTCACTCATCCATCCTTACATCCACCCTTTCACTCATCCGTTCATCCATTCACCCTTGCACTTATCAATTCATCAACCCATCCATCCGTCATTTCACTCATCCATCCACCCACTCACTCATCATCCACCTTTTCACTCATCCATCGTTTCACCCATCCATCCACCCTTTTACCCATCCAGCTACCCTTCCACCCATACATCCAGCTATTTACCTTTTCTCTCCTCCATCCTTCCAATCACTCATCAATCCATCCATCCTCTCTCATTATCCATCTATTCAATCTTTCATTCATCCATTCACCCTTTCACTAATTCATCCAGCCATCCACCCATCCCTTCACTTACTCACTCGCCCACCTTAACATATTAATTTTTAGCTGAGCCTTTTTGAGAAGAGGCCCATCAAGAACTTCACCCTCGCTGCAGGGGCCGTTCCAGGACTGGAACAGAAGCCACCCAGGGCAGAGACAGATCCACTACATGGGGGGACAGGAGCCATCACAGGCGCGGGCGGGGGGGCAGGAGCCACCACATGGGGGGACAGGAGCCATCACTGGGGGGGAGGGGCAGGAGCTATCCCAGGAGGGGGAACAGGATCCACCAGGGTGGGCACCGGAGTGGGCGTGCAGTATTCTAGCATCCTCTTGGTCTCTTCCAGGGTGGGGTAGGGCTTTTCACCCCCTCCTGGACAAGAACAGAGACGACAGGCTCTCTTTCTAAAATGTTACTTTTGCCATCTCCAACTGTGATGTACAGTATTTAAAGGAGATACTCCGAGAGAACTGATTTAACTGATTGTCCTCCATACTTTGTTAATCAGTGTGGGTGCGATAGTGCCACTTCTTTATTTTATGACATTATAGACTGCATGTTTGCAGAACCGAGGTTTGTTGAAACCACGTGCTGTCTCGGTGTAATGGGGCCGGTTCTAGGATGTTTGGGGCCCTGGGAGGCCCCTCTAAATTGCAGAGACATGACGCATTCAGGGCTGTTTGCATCTGAATAGATGCCCCTGCTCCTGAAGTGGCAGCCCCTCCCTCTCAGTCACCTCCAAGCACCGCTTAACAGCTCATCAAGGGCTGGAGGTGTGAGGGTTGCCGTCCCACTGTGCCTCTCCAATGCTGCTAGGTATCCCAGCTTGCATCGGAGTTCTTGTAATTAAAAACCTGACCCCAACAGCATCAGAGTCAAGAAGGGAGGTGGGTGGTTAAAATTACGGACAAATGGCGTCCGTTAAAGAATCCTTCACGGACAACGGACAGACGGCCGAAATTACGGACTGTCCGTGAAATTTACGGACGGTTGGTCACCCTATGTACGGTTTACCTGCCCCATCAGCACTGCCGTACATTGAATCTCCTGCTGTTCCAAGGGGGAGGGCAGCTTAGCCAAACTGTACGTTTTTTGCCACAGCCTGGCAAAACATTAATTTGTGTTTAGAAAGCGAAGCCAAAAACAGTTACAAACGTTGTGTGACATTTTGACTGTTGTAATTTAAAAAGGGATGCACTTTTGCTATTTACCTGCCATGGTGTAACATTTTGAGGAGTTGCTCTTTTCCAAAAGTTGTGGCTTGAACACAAGCTCCTTTCTATCAGTCTGCAGTGAGCGAGGCATGCTGGCTGGCACAGGACAGCTCAGTCAAACCTCTCACTCTTCCTACACAAGACGATGAGAAACAAGCATTGGAAATGCAATAGGTCTCGCACCATTAGAGTTAGTGCTTTTAGAATTGTTTATGGGTTTTTTTTGTAAATGTTTAGCATTTTTGTTTCCTGTAGCCAATGCTAAAGAATTAAAAATAACGTTAGATCAGTGCCTAAATTTGGAATTAATTCTAAATAAGTATGTGGTCGGCAGGGAGGGGTCTTTATACATGGCCTTTATGGATCTGTCATCGGCTTTTGACCTGGTCAACAGGTCGAAGCTGTGGCGGATCCTCTTGGCCATGGGTCTCGACCCCCCCTTGGTCAATTACCTGGCCGAGTTACATAAGGACCTTCTGACCTCGGTCAGAGTTACTCAGGACGGAAGATGCACCTGTCACTTTAAGTCGGAGAGGGGGGTTAGGCAAGGGTGCATACTTGCTCCCCTCCTCTTCACCTTATATATTAATGACCTAGAGGCAGTAATGATAACAGCCCACAGCGATATTCCGCGTGCAGGGGAGACAAAGATTCCTGTACTCCTGTACGCGGATGACGCTGTCCTCCTGGCACGCTCCGGAGTCGCGCTAAATAAACTTCTTGCATCCTTCGGGACTTTTATGTCATCTTTGGACATGAAAATTAATACAGACAAATCACATGTAATGATTGCTGGCCCCGCAGGAAGGAAAAAAAAGTCACTAACTTTCTCCTGTGCAGGAAAGGAGGTAAAGAGAGTCTCCTCCTTCCCATACTTAGGCGTTATTTTTGACGACAGGGGTACTTGGGGCCCTCAGCTTTTGGCCAAAAGTAGCGCTGTCGCTAGAGCGGCCGCAGGGCTGCTGGGTTTTGCCAAAAAGCTGGGTGCTCGTCCAATGGAAAGCATCATTAAAGTTTATATCTCCAAATGTCTGTCAGTTGCCCAGTATGGCTCGGTAATCTGGGGATATACCTGCCCAGCTAAAATACAGACCGTAGAGAATAAATTTTTGAGATCCTTGCTCTCTGTCCCCCAATCAACTTCGACCTTTGCAATACATACAGAGCTAGGTGTGGGTTATATCTCAGATTTATTAAAACTAGCTCCAGTGATTGGTTGGATAAAAATATGGCTCAATCAGGAGCTAACTTTAAATCATACCATCCTAAAAGATTGTTTAGCCCTGGATAGAGCCCTCCACATTCCCTGGTTGAGATACGTTAAAATGCAGCTTACCCTAGCAGGTCGTCCGGAGCTTTTTTGTTCTCCAGAAGGAATAACCTATGGCGATATAAAACTAGTCAAAAACACCCTGACAAATTTATACGCCATGGAAAGGGAAGAAGCAGAGCTAAAAAAGACTATGGTAAGGAAACATTGCACGCTCTCCTTAGCCCCAGGAATGGAACCTTATCTCCTCTTTACCACAAATTCCTATCATCGCTTTCTCTTAACGAGATTTCGCTTTGATTTAATTCATTTTGTACTGGGCAACTTCAAATCTTGTTCGCGACCCGAGGATGCCGACCCATGCGACTGTGATCATTTCTCGACACAGGACACGATGCACTTTATTATGTTCTGCGGACATTATACTGAGCTCAGGAAAAGTTATCTGCTCCCTATTTTACGCCACCAGGGCTTTATCCAGGTTAAACCAGCCCTGTTGTTCTTGCAGCTCCTCCCCAATGTAAATGTAGCTTTTTCAGTGGCTAGTTTTCTGGTTGCAGGTGCACGTAAAAATAAGCACCGCACAAGGCACAGGCACTTTATCTTTGACAAATGAATTTCCTCTCTTCCTCATTTTTTAAATGAATTGTGCTTAATAAACCCTTCTTTTTTAGCTTTTTTAGATATTTATGTACGTTGCATCGCGGCTCATCTGTTTTATAATATTGATTGAATGTTTCAGATTTGTTAAATTGTCTTTGTGCTTCAATGAAATGTATTGTAACCAGGATATGCAAAATGCTTGCTCTTTTATGATTTTAAATAATCGAATAAAGAAAATTGACTGACTGACTGAATTAAAAATAAAAAAAGCCATAAACATTTCTTAAAGCTGTAACTGAAATGGTCTGAGACCTATTGCACTGTGTGAGGGTGAGGGGTTGAGGGTGAGTGAGGGTGAGGGGTTGAGGGTGAGTGAGGGTGAGTGAGGGTGAGGGGTTGAGTGTGAGTGAGGGGTTGAGGGTGAGTGAGGGTGAGGGAGGGTGAGGGAGGGTGAGGGTGAGTGAGGGTGAGGGTGAGGGAGGGTGAGGGTGAGGGAGGGTGAGGGTGAGGGAGGGTGAGGGTGAGGGTGAGGGAGGGTGAGGGTGAGTGAGGGTGAGGGTGAGGGAGGGTGAGGGTGAGGGAGGGTGAGGGTGAGGGAGGGTGAGGGTGAGGGAGGGTGAGGGTGAGGGTGAGGGTGAGGGTGGGTGAGGGTGAGTGAGGGTGAGTGAGGGTGAGTGAGGGTGAGTGAGGGTGAGTGAGGGTGAGTGGTTGAGGGTGAGTGGTTGAGGGTGAGTGGTTGAGGGTGAGTGGTTGAGGGTGAGTGGTTGAGGGTGAGTGGTTGAGGGTGAGTGGTTGAGGGTGAGTGGTTGAGGGTGAGTGGTTGAGGGTGAGTGGTTGAGGGTGAGTGGTTGAGGGTGAGTGGTTGAGGGTGAGTGGTTGAGGGTGAGTGGTTGAGGGTGAGTGGTTGAGGGTGAGTGGTTGAGGGTGAGTGGTTGAGGGTGAGTGAGGGTGAGGGTGAGGGGTTGAGGGTGAGTGAGGGTGAGTGAGGGTGAGGGGTTGAGGGTGAGTGAGGGTGAGTGAGGGTGAGGGGTTGAGGGTGAGTGAGGGTGAGGGGTTGAGGGTGAGTGAGGGTGAGTGAGGGTGAGGGGTTGAGGGTGAGTGAGGGTGAGGGGTTGAGGGTGAGTGAGGGTGAGGGAGGGTGAGGGTGAGTGAGGGTGAGGGTGAGTGAGGGTGAGGGAGGGTGAGGGTGAGTGAGGGTGAGGGTGAGTGAGGGTGAGTGAGGGTGAGGGGTTGAGGTTGAGGGTGAGGTGTTGAGGGTGAGTGAGGTGTTGAGGGTGAGTGAGGGTGAGGGAGAGTGAGGGTGAGGGGTTGAGGGTGAGTGAGGGTGGAGGGTGAGGGGGTGAGGGTGAGGGGGTGAGGGTGAGGGTGAGGGTGAGGGGGTGAGGGGTTGAGGGTGAGTGAGGGTGAGGGGTTGAGGGTGAGTGAGGATGAGTGAGGGGTTGAGGGTGAGGGGTTGAGGGTGAGTGAGGGTGAGTGAGGGTGAGGGTGAGGGATTGAGGGTGAGGGGTTGAGGGTGAGTGAGGGTGAGTGAGTGTGAGTGGTTGAGGGGGAGTGAGGGTGAGGGTGAGTGAGGATGAGGTGTTGAGGGTGGGTGAGGGTGAGTGAGGGTGAGTGAGGGTGAGGAGTTGAGGGTGAGTGAGGGTGAGTGAGGGTGAGGGTTTGAGGGTGAGTGAGGGTGAGGGGTTGAGGGTGGGTGAGGGTGAGTGAGGGTGAGGGGTTGAGGGTGAGTGAGGATGAGTGAGGGGTTGAGGGTGAGGGGTTTAAGGTGAGTGAGGGTGAGTGAGGGTGAGGGTGAGTGAGGGTGAGGGGTTTAAGGTGAGTGAGGGTGAGGGTGAGTGAGGGTGGGGGGTTGAGGGTGAGTGAGGGTGAGTGAGGGTGGGTGAGGGTGACTGAGGGTGAGGGTGAGTGAGGGTGAGGGGTTGAGGGTGAGTGGTTGATGGTGAGTGAGGGAGAGGGGTTGAGGGTGAGGGGTTGAGGGTGAGTGAGGGTGAGGGGTTGAGGGTGAGGGAGGGTAAGGGGTTGAGGGTGAGTGAGGGTGAGGGGTTGAGGGTGAGTGAGGGTGAGGGGTTGAGGGTGAGTGAGGGTGAGGGGTTGAGGGTGAGTGAGGGTGAGGGGTTGAGGGTGAGTGAGGGTGAGGGTGAGTGAGGGTGAGTGAGGGTGAGGGGTTGAGGGTGAGTGAGGGTGAGGGGTTGAGGGTGAGTGAGGGTGAGTGAGGGTGAGTGAGGGTGAGTGAGGGTGAGTGAGGGTGAGTGAGGGTGAGTGAGGGTGAGTGAGGGTGAGGGGTTGAGGGTGAGTGAGAGTGAGGGTGAGTGAGGGGTTGAGGGTGAGGGGTTGAGGGTGAGGGGTTGAGGGTGAGGGGTTGAGGGGTTGAGGGTGAGTGAGGGTGAGGGGTTGAGGGTGAGTGAGGGTGAGTGAGGGTGAGGGTGAGGGTGAGGGGTTGAGGGTGAGGGGTTGAGGGTGAGTGAGGGTGAGGGGTTGAGGGTGAGTGAGGGTGAGGGTGGGTGAGGGTGAGTGAGGGTGAGTGAGGGTGAGGGGTTGAGGGTGAGGGGTTGAGGGGTTGAGGGTGAGGGGTTGAGGGGTTGAGGGTGAGTGAGGGTGAGGGTGAGGGGTTGAGGGTGAGTGAGGGTGAGGGTGAGTGAGGGAGAGTGAGGGTGAGGGGGTGAGGGTGAGTGAGGGTGAGTGAGGGAGGGTGAGGGGTTGAGGGGGAGGGGTCGAGGGGGAGGGGTCGAGGGTGAGTGAGGGTGAGGGGTTGAGGGTGAGGGGTTGAGGGTGAGGGGTTGAGGGTGAGTGAGGGTGAGGGGTTGAGGGTGAGGGGTTGAGGGTGAGTGGTTGAGGGTGAGTGGTTGAGGGTGAGTGGTTGAGGGTGAGTGGTTGAGGGTGAGTGGTTGAGGGTGAGTGGTTGAGGGTGAGTGGTTGAGGGTGAGTGGTTGAGGGTGAGTGGTTGAGGGTGAGTGGTTGAGGGTGAGTGGTTGAGGGTGAGTGGTTGAGGGTGAGTGGTTGAGGGTGAGTGGTTGAGGGTGAGTGGTTGAGGGTGAGTGAGGGTGAGTGAGGGTGAGTGAGGGTGAGTGAGGGTGAGTGGTTGAGGGTGAGTGGTTGAGGGTGAGTGGTTGAGGGTGAGTGGTTGAGGGTGAGTGGTTGAGGGTGAGTGGTTGAGGGTGAGTGGTTGAGGGTGAGTGGTTGAGGGTGAGTGGTTGAGGGTGAGTGGTTGAGGGTGAGTGGTTGAGGGTGAGTGGTTGAGGGTGAGTGGTTGAGGGTGAGTGGTTGAGGGTGAGTGGTTGAGGGTGAGTGGTTGAGGGTGAGTGGTTGAGGGTGAGTGAGGGTGAGGGTGAGGGGTTGAGGGTGAGTGAGGGTGAGTGAGGGTGAGGGGTTGAGGGTGAGTGAGGGTGAGTGAGGGTGAGGGGTTGAGGGTGAGTGAGGGTGAGGGGTTGAGGGTGAGTGAGGGTGAGTGAGGGTGAGGGGTTGAGGGTGAGTGAGGGTGAGGGGTTGAGGGTGAGTGAGGGTGAGGGAGGGTGAGGGTGAGTGAGGGTGAGGGTGAGTGAGGGTGAGGGAGGGTGAGGGTGAGTGAGGGTGAGGGTGAGTGAGGGTGAGTGAGGGTGAGGGGGTGAGGTTGAGGGTGAGGTGTTGAGGGTGAGTGAGGTGTTGAGGGTGAGTGAGGGTGAGGGAGAGTGAGGGTGAGGGGTTGAGGGTGAGTGAGGGTGGAGGGTGAGGGGGTGAGGGTGAGGGGGTGAGGGTGAGGGTGAGGGTGAGGGGGTGAGGGGTTGAGGGTGAGTGAGGGTGAGGGGTTGAGGGTGAGTGAGGATGAGTGAGGGGTTGAGGGTGAGGGGTTGAGGGTGAGTGAGGGTGAGTGAGGGTGAGGGTGAGGGATTGAGGGTGAGGGGTTGAGGGTGAGTGAGGGTGAGTGAGTGTGAGTGGTTGAGGGGGAGTGAGGGTGAGGGTGAGTGAGGATGAGGTGTTGAGGGTGGGTGAGGGTGAGTGAGGGTGAGTGAGGGTGAGGAGTTGAGGGTGAGTGAGGGTGAGTGAGGGTGAGGGTTTGAGGGTGAGTGAGGGTGAGGGGTTGAGGGTGGGTGAGGGTGAGTGAGGGTGAGGGGTTGAGGGTGAGTGAGGATGAGTGAGGGGTTGAGGGTGAGGGGTTTAAGGTGAGTGAGGGTGAGTGAGGGTGAGGGTGAGTGAGGGTGAGGGGTTTAAGGTGAGTGAGGGTGAGGGTGAGTGAGGGTGGGGGGTTGAGGGTGAGTGAGGGTGAGTGAGGGTGGGTGAGGGTGACTGAGGGTGAGGGTGAGTGAGGGTGAGGGGTTGAGGGTGAGTGGTTGATGGTGAGTGAGGGAGAGGGGTTGAGGGTGAGGGGTTGAGGGTGAGTGAGGGTGAGGGGTTGAGGGTGAGGGAGGGTAAGGGGTTGAGGGTGAGTGAGGGTGAGGGGTTGAGGGTGAGTGAGGGTGAGGGGTTGAGGGTGAGTGAGGGTGAGGGGTTGAGGGTGAGTGAGGGTGAGGGGTTGAGGGTGAGTGAGGGTGAGGGTGAGTGAGGGTGAGTGAGGGTGAGGGGTTGAGGGTGAGTGAGGGTGAGGGGTTGAGGGTGAGTGAGGGTGAGTGAGGGTGAGTGAGGGTGAGTGAGGGTGAGTGAGGGTGAGTGAGGGTGAGTGAGGGTGAGTGAGGGTGAGGGGTTGAGGGTGAGTGAGAGTGAGGGTGAGTGAGGGGTTGAGGGTGAGGGGTTGAGGGTGAGGGGTTGAGGGTGAGGGGTTGAGGGGTTGAGGGTGAGTGAGGGTGAGGGGTTGAGGGTGAGTGAGGGTGAGTGAGGGTGAGGGTGAGGGTGAGGGGTTGAGGGTGAGGGGTTGAGGGTGAGTGAGGGTGAGGGGTTGAGGGTGAGTGAGGGTGAGGGTGGGTGAGGGTGAGTGAGGGTGAGTGAGGGTGAGGGGTTGAGGGTGAGGGGTTGAGGGGTTGAGGGTGAGGGGTTGAGGGGTTGAGGGTGAGTGAGGGTGAGGGTGAGGGGTTGAGGGTGAGTGAGGGTGAGGGTGAGTGAGGGAGAGTGAGGGTGAGGGGGTGAGGGTGAGTGAGGGTGAGTGAGGGAGGGTGAGGGGTTGAGGGGGAGGGGTCGAGGGGGAGGGGTCGAGGGTGAGTGAGGGTGAGGGGTTGAGGGTGAGGGGTTGAGGGTGAGGGGTTGAGGGTGAGTGAGGGTGAGGGGTTGAGGGTGAGGGGTTGAGGGTGAGTGAGGATGAGTGAGAGTGAGGGTGAGTGAGGGGTTGAGGGTGAGGGGTTGAGGGTGAGTGAGGGTGAGGTGTTGAGGGTGAGTGAGGGTGAGGGTGAGTGAGGGTGAGGGTGAGGGGTTGAGGGTGTGTGTGTGACAGTAACTTGTGTGTGTGAGGGCAGTGTGTGTCAATGCAACGGGGCTCATGTTATCGACCTCAGAAGCATTAAAAGTGTGTGTCTTGGAACGTCTGAGGGCAGCTCGTGTTACAAGCTTGCTTTGAAGATGGTCATGCAGTGCTGGGAGTGGAGCAGATGGTCCTGTTTATGACCTGCAGAGCGCGTGTGAAGTGGGCGCGGATGAAGTGACTGGGGGTGAGGGGTGTGCAGCCTGGTGTGCTGGCGCGCGCCGCCTCTGCTGAAGCCTGGCAGCAGAGGCGGCGCGCGCCAGCAGAGGCGGCGCCTGCACACAAATTGGCTAAGTGGCTAAGTGGCTGGTGGCAAATGGACGCACATCAAAGGAGCCGCGAAAGTAGCATGCAAGCAGAGGGCTTTTTTATTTATTTCCACTCATCTGTACTAGTGTTCGTGCTCAAATGACCCCAGATTACACGTAAATTATACATGATGAAAGGCCAAGAAATGATGTTGGGTTACTCCCACAATATATGTACAGTTCATGAATGTGCAATTTGTTGTTTGCTGATAGCTGGATTAATAAAGCTAGCTCAGAGGGTTAAAGCGCTGACGACCGATCTACCTGTGATATGCAGTTAACACGCTGGAGACCCTTAGGGCCGACGCAGCCTCTCATGTTTCTGCGGTCGATAAAATGAGCAGCTGGGTTTATGTGCACATATAAAATAAATTAGTCTCTATTTTCTTAGTATTATTACAGTTAAAGTGTAGGCTGTTTTTCTGCATTTAGTTCAATATACACTGCTATAACCAGTGTCGCACGTTTAGTTATAATGTTTCTGATTGTCAGTTAGTTTTCGGGTGGATTAACTTTCTTCTTTAATCCTTCAGTGTTGTCTTGTATTGTTTTATACGCATGTCAATGTTTGTTGGTGAGTTTAGTACACAAATTCGGTATGTCTGCATTTGCTACAGTTTTGGGTCTTTCGTGTTTTTTAGAAACGGATGGAAGGCTTCTTGTGGTGATTGTGAGTTAAACAATTGCCCGTGCGACTGTTCCTTGTGCGTTGTTTCAGAGTCGTAAGAAAGGTAATTTAAAGGGAAAAAAGAAGGAAGAAAAAGAATTACGCATTGAGAGAAGGAAACTGTGGAGTACAGGGAAAGAAGAAGTAAGCCCTGAAGTGAGAGAAGGACTGTCATAGGGAGGATGAGGAAGACGAGGCAGACTGAGGCAGCTGGAGAATAATGGAACGTGAGAGAGTGATGCGTGGGCAGAGAGAAGGCAGGCGCTGGAGAGGGAGGGGGTGGGATGCCTGCGAAAGGGACGACACACAGAGCGAATAGAGGTTACAATGAGGATCAGAGAGAAGAAAGGTAATTTAAAGAGAAATATTAAAATAAAGAAAAATAATGAAGAAAACAGAGCACTAATTAAAAAGGGAGAGATGGGCGAATGAAAGAAACCGTGAAAAGAAATGGAAAGGAAGGAAGCAGTAAGTCGGCCGGCTGGGAAATGCTCTCGGCATTGCGATTTGCAGAAATAGAAGACAGACGCATTTTGTTGACAGTGGTGGGTGCGAAACAAAACCTCTAAAATGTAAAATGTAAGGACTGGAATCCGCAGTTGCACAAAAACAAGTAGGTTAAACACATCATAAGGAGTATTAAGACCTTAAGGTGTAGTAAACCTTTTTAAAGTGGAATTCCCAAAATCCCCAATGTGAACATGTTAAATAAAACACATGGGATAGTAAAAACGTCTGTTAATTATTTTAAAAAAACAACTAATCAGAGCGTAGTGAAACCCTTGTAAAGCATAACCCAAACATTTGGGTCCCCAGTATGAACATGTGAAAAAACATCACAGGGTGAAGTGAAAACAACTGTAAAGTGAAACAGAGACACTGAAGGCTCTCTCTGTAACACCAACATGTGTGATAAGCAAAGTCCCAGAGAGAAGACCTAATAGTAATCGCCTCAACATGAGATTTGCTGATAAGTGAGAGATTTTATAGGGATTATTGGGCATGTCTGAGATGTCAGAGAAGGGGATATTAGTACAAAAACCGCTCTTGGCAAAGTCAATATATCTCGCCCTTGCCCCAATTGACGTTGCTAAGATTGTAAGCCCTGTCGTACAGCATCCCGATTTTGTACAGCGCTGCTTTTTTTTTTTATAACAGGAAAAAGGGTACAAGCAGTCGGCTTTGTAATTTGTAGGCGCAAGCACCAAGCATGCATGCACCTACACACAGGCAGTTTTAAATAAAAAAGATTTTGCTTGCTGGTTTGAGTTTGACTGGTATAGAAAAACAAAACTGTGGAGCGGGAGGAGAGAGCAATAACAATGTGGGGGTTGTAAGGAATCAGAGACGGCATTTTGTAAAACCATATGAGGGCACGGGAGGGGGAAGGAACATAGGTGATGGGTGAAGAACACGTAGAAAGAGTAACGTGAGGGTGAGATCATGTACTGTATAATGGGAGGGTGAGATGCTGCACTGGATAATGTGAGGGTGAGATACTGCAACTGACGTATTGAGCAGTTGTAGGAAGGGCTACAGCTGCCGTTTTTTGGAACTGTGGAACCAGGCTTTAGTCCTTGCGTCTGTTCAAAACCTCAGATTCTGGGCAAGTCACTTAATTTCCCCGTGCCTAAAGCAAAATGAACGTGCCCTTCTATTATATAAGTGTTGCTTTTGTAAAATCCTTCAATAGCTTCCACTCGAGCTCAGGTACATAGAAAACATAGAAAAAGAAGTAAACATCATGTGAAAACCGACTAAAAACACAGAATAGTTTAAACATACAGATATCACCTGCCACAAAAAGCCGACTCTCTAGTCAGCTAAGCATACCTGTGACTTAGAAGCTGCCCTTAAGAAGAGTGCCGAACAACTCACTCCAAATCAACGATAACAATAAAATACAACACACCAACCCCTCAACTCTGACTCACGCGCTGCACTGCTGGTAATGATTATTGGGCGGCTGGCGAGGCGCTCTACACAGTGTGTTTGCGTGCAGCACATGGTTCCTCCGGTCAGGCTGGAGTATATGTGTTCCTGGCTCTATGTGCGCCCTTTTTTGCAGTGCATTGTTGTGACTTTAAGGCAGCTGCTTATACCATGCCTACCTTCATTGGAGCTGCAGGAAGGGCGCTCTGGAGAAGCCCAAAGCCAGTCAAACAATGGGAGGGAGAACTAGTTGCGGTGGGAGGGGACTCTGAATGCTGGAGCCAGGACTTCTCCAGGAAGTGGTGGTCTGCTTTCCTGGCCGGTGTTTTGGCTCTGGAGCAAATGAATCTGAGGGAGGAGGAGCGCAAAAGGGGAGGCTGAAGCTAGCGGTGACAATGGAAAGCTGCATCTAGTCTCTAATACCTTCCTGTTCAGTATTAACACAGTGTGGACGGGTTCTCGGTATCAGCTCTCCCCATTGAAAATTAAAAGGAAAAGTGAATGCCTTTGTGTTTTAAAAAAAATGCCTTCAGCGGACCACGTTTGTTTTAGAGCCTAGACACACCAATAACCATGTGTTTCTTCCCAAAAAAATAAACGTAAATGCCGAGTGTGAAGAAAAAAAACTGCTGGAGCTGGATTGATTTCTAGCCAAGCCAATTAAAGTAAACAGTGTAAACAAAAAATGTTCTTGCGGATTAGCTCAACAAACTCACCCTAGGGATGTATGGAAATACAATTTTAAAAAGTGGACGGAGACACGTATTTGCTCAGTGAGAGTCACAAGAAAGCACGCAACAAATTACCTCAGCACAGAAAGACACAGACACAACAACCTGGACAATGTTTGATAGAATTAAAGTTGGCTATTGTGCGCCGGGGTTTACACTACTTCAGTTAGGGCCGCACACTGCATGTCAGAGATCCGTGTAACATCCTAACAGAGCAGTTGGTGAATCAATTGGGGCAGAAGTGTTCTAGAAACAAGTTAAACACGTTTTTTTAAAAGTAGATACGGCCTCCGGCCGTGAATAATTAGGGGGTGAGAAATGCGCTGGGAGGGCTGCCTTTGATGTGGGAATGCGAGGCAGGCAGGCAGGCGGCTGGTGGCATTGTGCACGCGCTTCATGCACTGCAAGGAATCGCCAGCCAGTGGTGGTGTGGATAAAGACTGGATAAGCCCCTATAGAGCTTGCCAGCTGTGCTGCGCACAACAGGCGAGCCCTAAAAAGACATGTAGAGTGCGGTCTAGCTACCTGCAGTCACGTGACCCAGGCGAGATATAGCGATGGGGCGTGACGCGGGGGCGTGAGTAGAGCAGTATTAGAGAGACTGCCGATGTTACATGTCAGTCAAACCTCTCACTCTTCCTACACAAGACGATGGAGAAAAAGACACACGTCCTTCTAGCGCCCCCTTGTCTCAACCGAGCAGCCCGAGCAGCAGCAATCACGGGCTTCTGTTCAGTATAGCAAACAGATTTTCTCAAACTGCACTATGACAAACAAAAAATGTATCAGATGGGCATCAGTGGTGCAATGTCCCTTAGATAGGTAGGCATGGGCATCAGCACAGCCAGCCTCTATCGTGCACACAAACAGTTTCGACATGGGCATTAGTAATAGAAGCTTCTCTTGCATACTCAGAGATCACACGGGCATCAGTAGCGCAAGCTTCCATCGCAAACACAGACAAGAAGCACATGGACCTCAGTAGTGCAAGCAGATGGATAGGACATGAGCCTCAGTAGTGCTAGCTTCCATCTCACACATGGACAGGCAACACATGGGCATCAGTAGTGCAAGCTTCCCTCCCATACACAGACAGGCAGGATATGGGCACACAGGTAGGTAGCGCATGAAGCTTCCCTCACATAGACAGAGCTCAAATAGGCATCAGTAGATCCTACCATCTCACCCACAGACAGGTAGGACTTGGGCATGAGTAGTTGTTAGAAAGGGGGTCTCTAGTTGGCTGTTATAATGACCCTGTCCAAGAAGGGAGACTCACCCTATTGAGGGAAAGGGAGTCACATAGCTAAGATAATCCCTGTTCACCCCCTTGGCAGCTTGGCACAAGTGGTCAGGCTTATCTCAGAGTCAATGAGTAAAGCATTGGTGCCCACACACACAGTAACACAGTGTAAACACTACAAAAGGAGTCCATATCAGTTTACAAAAATAGCCAATATTTATCTGTATGAAACAAGACCAAAATGACAAAAAGCCAACATACACACTTCAAAATATCACTTTAAAAAAGTGAAGCAAGTTTTGTCTAAAGAAATCAGTGGATGCGTGTGTTTAAGCACAAGTTATCTTAGATTCGTCAATAATCAAAGATGGTGCGAGGCGCATGGGAGGTGAGGCACCGGATAAGTAATGCGATGCGTCGGTTCCTTACTACACAGGGAAGGTGATGCATCGGTTCCTTACTGGCAGGCGTGGTAATGTGTTGGTTACTTACTGCTGGGCAGGGGAGTTGATGTGTTGGTTCCATACTGGCAGGAGAGGTGATGCATTGATTTCCTGACACAAGACCTCGGTTCCTCACTGCGGCACGGTGTCGAGGGATGATAAGTCAACAATCCATATGCGATGCATAGATTTCCCAGCAGCAATGCAGGTGCTGCACCGATTTCACTGCCGCGAGGCAGGTGGTGCAACTATTCTTCAGCCGCAAACCAGTGCTGCGTCCGAGTCGGAGTGGGTGACACGTAAGTAGGTGACACAGTGTTTGGGACTCATGATGCAGTGATTCTTCTGATGAGCTACAACGGCAAGCTGAAGCCTGCAGTAAAGCCATGGTTGATGCTTCCAGCGGAGACCATGCTTCAATGTAGGCAGTGGCAATGCAGTGATCTTTTGCAGCGATGCATCGAGAAAACAGGCTGTGGATTTTCTTGTTAAGATCACCAAAGTTACACTTCCAAGCGCCCAGGAACTGGATTTCATACCACTTGGCAAGTCAGGACTCTCAGCAGAAGAGCCCAGGCTCTGTTAGGTGAAGTCTTTGATGGCCCTGAGACTTAACAGGAGGGAAGCACACACAAGCCTTTAGAGAACCTTGGCAGCAGGATGTAGAAAGCAAAGTGCAGTCCTCTCACTCCCAGGACAGAAGCAGCAAACAGCTGGCCAGCACAACAATTCAACAGAGAGAGTGGCAGGTCCTCCTACAGCACCCAACTCTTCTTCCTGGCAGAATGTCCTCAGTTTAGAAGTATTCTGATTTTGGGGTGTCAGAGGTCCAATACATACTCCTTTCTCCCTTTGAAGTAGGCAAACTTCAAAGAAAAGTATTTGTAGTGCACAAGACCCTGCCTTTCCCTGACCTGGATTCAGACACACTATAGGGAGTGGAGACAGCTTTGTGTGAAGACAGGCACAACCCTATTCAGGTGTCAGTGACAACTCCTCCTGCCACTAGAGCTCAGGACGGCCTATCAGCCTGGTGTTGGGCCATCAGGATATTCAAGGAACACCTCAGCTCCCTTTGTGCGACTGTCCAGAGTGAATGCACACACTCCCAATTGTCAGCCAGATGTGCATTCTACAGACAGAGTCACCGAGTGGTTAAGCAAGAAAATGCCCACTTTTTAAAATTAAAATTTTCAAACATGTAATTTAGAAACTAACTTCACCAAAATATGCATTTTTAAATTGTAAGCTCAGAGACCCCATACTCCAAATGTATCTCTTCCAAATAGGACATTTCACTTGAATGATATTTCAAGGCAATCCCAATGTTGCCCTATGGGGGAGATAGCCCTTGTAATAGTGAAAAACGAAATAAGCTGTATTTCACTATTAGGACATGTAAAACAAAAACATGTCCTACCTTTTAAATAGTCTGCACCCTGCCCATTGGGCTGCTTTGGGCATACTGTAGGGGTGACTTACATGCAGTAAAAGAGAAGGTTTGGGTCTGGCTAGTGGGTGTACTTGTCAGGTCGACATGGCAGTTTAAAACTGCAGACGCAGCCACTGCAATTGCAGGTCTGAGCCATGTTTAAAGGGCTACTGAGTGGGTGGAACAATTACTGTTGCAGGCCAACTAGTAGCATTTGATTTACAGGCCCTGGGAATATCTGGTGCACTTTACTAGGACTTAATAGTTAATCAAATATACCAATCATGGGCTAAACCAATCCCCAATTCATTTTAGACAGAGAGCATATGCACTTGAGCACTAGTTAGCAGTGGTAAAGCGCCCAGAGTCCTAAAGCCAGCAAAAAAGGTCAGACAAAATAGGAGGAAGAAGGCAAAATGTTTAGGGATACCCTGCAAAAAAGGTTCAACAGTAGTGTAAGCATCCATCTCACACACGTTTATTTTTCTAACCTGCACCTGAAAATCAACAGGTACCTCTAACAACCTACCTTATCTTTTAGGGGCTCAGCGGGGCTGGCTGGCAGCTGATAACACTCCAGGCGCCTAGCGGTAGTGGCCGCCATCTTGGATCGGGCTGGCTCACCCAACCCCACCCACGCCACTCCCCCCACGCTGCTCCTCTACTTAGGAGTGATTCCTAGTCTCCCCAGCGATTGCGAGCAGCCCGGTGGCAGTGGGCTTGCTGGCAGGAGCTGAGGGCTGCGACTGAGTATTCTATTTTTAGCGCGTTGTCCCCCTGACCAAAAGCGGCGACACGCATTGATTTTTAAATTAAATTGCGTTTATTTTTCTAACCTGCACCTGAAAATCAACAGGTACCTCTAACAACCTACCTTATCTTCTAGGGGCTCAGCGGGGCTGGCTGGCAGCTGATAACACTCCAGGCGCCTAGCGGTAGTGGCCGCCATCTTGGATCGGGCTGGCTCGCCCAACCCCACCCACGCCACTCCCCCCACGCTGCTCCTCTACTTAAACGTCCCCCATGTGTCAGCGCAGCGGACGAGCGCAGCGGGCGCGCCGTAGGCTCGCCGGAGTCGCGCCAGAGTCCAGCCCGTCTGCGCCCGTCCGCGGCAGGCCGGGGCAAGGGGCACTCCCTTATGCCCATTCGTTGACCTACTCTACCCTTGAACTCCTATCCCACTGGACTCCAGGTACCATCAGCCCACACTTATCATGCCTGTTGCAAAACTTAAACCTTCTCTCCTCCCCTCCATCTATTGCTCCCACTGCCATTTTAAGCCCCACTCCTCCGCGCCGTACCACTTTCCCTGCTCTTCCCCCTCCTTCTGTCCCTCACAAACCGATTTTCAACACCACTGCAGCGCTTCTCAACACCAGATCAGCTGTCAGTCACCAGTACGAGCTATATGATTACCTTGACACCCACAACCCAGATCTTCTGTTTCTAACAGAGACCTGGCTCAAGGCTGACTCCCTATCTAACGTCTTAGCCGCACTCCCTCCCTCATATTCCATCGTTCGAGCAGATCGACCGGAGGGCAGAAGAGGCGGTGGGGTGGCCCTAATAGCTCACACTGATTTCCACTTTAAGACTCTTCCCTGCCCCCTCATTCCCGAAGTCGACTGTCTGATAGTTCGCGCTACCTCCCACGCGACCCCCCTAACTGTCGTTCTTGTTTACCGTCCCCCTCACCCCACACCCACTTTTGTTTCTGATTTTCAAGACATCCTCGCAACCCTGGTCGTTAATAACTCATCAGTGTTGGTCCTGGGCGACCTCAACTTCTGGCCTAACGATCCCGCTGAAAGTTCCCAATCTAAAGAGTTCACGGATCTCATGACCAGCCTCAATTTCACCCCCCATGTTCACAGCTCTACCCACGTGCACGGCCACTCACTTGACCAGGTCTGGACCCTGAACATCCCTACCTCCTCCCCTACCATTTCCCCTTGCCCTTGGTCGGACCACTTTCTAATTTCCTTTTCCCTTGCCTTAGCCCCAGTGGCCAAACTTCCCCTTCCCAAGAACACCTGGGTTAGAAAATGGGGTAAGGCAGATATGCCATCTTTCCACTCATCCCTAGCTAACTCCTGCCCTGATCTCTCTGGCCTCGCCGCCTCGGACCAGTTGGCCACTATCGATGGGTGGTTGACCCAGGCTGGCGAAGACTTCGCCCCCTTGAGGCGGATCACGGTTAAGCGAGCTCATGCCGCTAACCGCTGGTTCACTCCTGACCTCAAGGTAATGAAACTGGCTGCCCGTAGAGCAGAGCGTGCATGGAGAAGAGAATATTGCCCCTTAAAAAAAACTACTTATCTCTCCGTGCTCAAGACATACAAGCAAGGTATTCTTGATGCTAAGACCCTGTTCTACTCAAACAGGATAATGGCAGCGGATTCCCAAACTAAGGAGATCTTCGCCACAGTACATGAGCTTGCTTCGTCCAATAGAGCCGCGGCTTCAATTCCCCCTTCCAACCGCTTTGCGACTCACTCAACGATTTTTTCATTGACAAGGTCGCAAAGATCAAAGCTAATATTCCTCTTCCCTCCCCCACATTTTCCAACCCTCTCCCGCCTGCTGTCACGTCCAAACTTACTTCCATCCCTCCCTTAACTAAGGCCACGCTCTTCCCTCTGCTCCAAAAGGTAAAGTCAGGTTCTCCCCTTGACTTTGCCCCTGCCCACATCTTAAGAGATATCTTCCTAAACTGCCCTACTCCCTCCCTCACACTCTTGAACGACTCGCTCAGTAATGGAGCGGTCCCTGCTGCTCACAAATTTGCGGCTATCATTCCCATTCTCAAAAAACCCGGTGCTGACCCTTCCTCCCCTTCCAATTACCGTCCCATCTCCCTCCTGCCTTACCTGGGCAAGGTTCTGGAAACCCACGTGACCAGTACCTTGAGCACCTATGTGGAGACCAACCACTGCCTCTCTTCCAGGCAGGCCGGCTTCCGCCCTCTCCACTCCACTGAGAGGGTGGTGTCCTCAGTGATGGACAGCCTACGCGAGGGCATTGACACTAATTGTCCACAGGCCCTCATTCTTTTAGATCTGTCCGCCGCTTTTGACACGGTGGACCATTCCATCCTTCTCACCCGTGTCAAGGCGGCGGGCATCGAGGGCCTGGCCCTCGCCTGGCTTGAGTCCTTTCTGAGCGACAGGGCTCAGGCGGTTCATCTAGCTGGCTTCACCGCTGCCCCTCGTAAGGTTGTATGTGGAGTCCCCCAAGGTTCCTCACTTTCCCCACTTCTTTTTAATTTATACATCTACCCTCTCATTTTTATGTTACAGCAGCTCGAGGTCACGGTGTTTAATTACGCCGATGACCTCCAGCTAATTTTCAACCTTTCCCATTCCTCTTCCTCCTCCCAGAACGTCCAGTCCGTCATGCTGTTCATCCAGGACTGGATGAACTGCAACCACCTCAAACTCAATCCAGACAAGACTGAGTTAGTCTTGACTGGAGGTGGTTGCAGCCCCTGGTCCCCTTCCCACTAGCCCTCCTCACTTGGTGCTCCCCCGCTCCCAGTTCCCAAGGTCAAAACCCTTGGTATTTTTCTCCATTCCTCACTTTCTGTTCATTCACAGATCTCCTCGGTTGTTTCGTCCTGTTTCTTTTCCCTGAGAACCATCAGGAAGATTTCTCGTTTCTTCTCTCTGCCTGCATTAAAAATTATAGTGATGGCCATGGTGCTCTCGCGCCTTGACTATGGCAACATCATTTACAATGGCGCTCCAGCCTACGCTATTCACCGTTTGCAGCTAGTGCAGAATCAGGCAGCCCGCCTGATCCACGGCCTGCCCAAATTCCATTGGGTTACCCCCTTAATGCAGGCATTACACTGGCTGCCGGTGAAAGAGCGAGCCTTGTTTAAACTTGGCTGTACCACCTTCCAGGCCAAAATGGGCAATGCCCCGGAGTTTATTTACTCCGCCATCAAACCTTACATACCCGGCAGAGAGCTTCGATCCACCAACTTGGCCCTGCTAACTACCCCCCGTTTCCGAAAGAAAAAGGCCGGAGGAACGAAATTTGCAGTTCTCGCTCCTGCTTTCTGGAACTCCCTCCCGTCGGAACTCCGGATGACATCCTCCTACACTGAGTTCCGGAAGGGCCTCAAAACTCTGCTCTTTTCCCAAGCCTACAAGGTCTGATCCCCCCTGCTCCTGTCACTCCTCGCAGTCCAAAAGCGCCAAGAAACCGCTTGGTAGTAGAGCGCTATATAAACATTTTTAAATTCAAATTCAAATTCAATTTTTTTTTAAATTCAAATACACACAGACAGGTATGACAAACATCAGTAGTGAAAAATTCCATCTCACACATGGACCGGAATGACATGGGCATCAGAAGTGGAAGCTTCCATCTCACACACAGACATGTAGCACATGGGCATCGGTAGTGCAAGCTTCCATCTCACACACAGACGGGTGGGTCCAGCGCATGGGCATTAGTAGTGCAAGCTTCCATTGTATACATGAAAAAAGGACATCAGCTGAGTAAGCTTCTATCTCAGACAGACTGGTAGAACATGGGCATCAGAAGTGCACGGTTATCTCATTTATATAGACATGGACATTAGCAAAGTAAGCTCCATCACGTCTTCGGACAGGTAGGACATGGATATCTGTAGTGTAAGCTTTCCTTGTTATGTTATGTTAATTTCAATTTATATAGCGCCAAATCACCGACAGGTCTCTTAGCGCTTGCTTTGGGAACCCGTCCTGGCTTTCCCTGGGAGACAACCCCTACTGGGCATCCCCAAGGAGAAGACCAGGTATCCCATCGCGGTGGAGCCATAGTGGAGATTAAGCAAGCTATTGCCAAGAGTTGCAGAGTGTGAACCCGTGATTCGAGTAGTCACCGAGGCGAGAATTATCGAGTCCGTGGACATTTTGAGCTCGAAACCCTGCCGCGTCGGGAATTGAACCCTGGTCCCGGGTCTGACCTCTGCATCAGGGTCTGCCTCCTCTAACCAGTGAGCCACACTTCTCCACTGCTTCCTTCACAAAGCAGCAAGATAGGAGATGAGCATCATTCGTCTCCCTAGCACATAGGGCGCGCACTGGCATCTGCTGTACTAAAGCCCCTTGCACACACAGGGAGGGAGATCATGGACATCAGAAGTGCAAGCTTCCCTCACAAACAGGCAAGTACCATAGGGGCATCACTGATAAAAAAACCCTTGCCAAACGCAGACACGCATGGGCTATCATGAATTCGTACGGGCGTTTAGCTCCCGCAACCTACCTGTCATGCACCTACTCCCTGCATCTAAAACTTAGTTTTATGGCCATTAGACTCGGTGACTGGCAATTTTTAAAAGATCTGCCAGGCTGGCGTTGCACGTCAGATGTATTATGGTGCAGAGGGTGCGGCAGGACGGCTGAAACTATGGAGCACGTGGTCTGTCTTTGCCCAGCACTTATGTCACAGCGTAGACGCATATTGAAAGCGGAGTGGAACAGGGTGGGAATCCGGTCCTGCAGACAGGCAATCATCGCGGCTCTAAGCCCAGAAAATACAGCTTTAAATATAGGCCTCACAACCTACATACGCCTTGCATATCGCAATTTTTCACATGCAACCCCCCTGTCGGCAACAGCCTAAATTAAATTGCACCATTTTTAAGCTGCTAAAAAGTTCTCTTTTAATTTCTGTATTTTCCTATAATTCGCTGCTATTGAACTGTTGCTGCTATTTCTATCTGACCCCACTTTTAATTATTCATCAACGGTTGGTTAGTTTACAAGTCCAATACTGCTAATCATTGGTATAACGACCTCCTTACCTTTTAAAGTTAGTTTAATGCCATGTGGACTGTTTATAATGGGGAGTTGCAGAATGCCATGTGGAAAACTTGTACCTACCCACCGTTGGTTATTTGATGTCAGTTTTTAGCTTTCACAATGTGTACTGTTGCTGGTGCTCCTTTTAAGGATGTTATTTTATATTCAAATAAAGACGTGTTAATTGTCCCAAAAAAAAATAAGGGCATCAGTAGTGAAAGGCTCTCCAGCGATATAAAAAAAAAATACCACCTGAATATCCACGGAGAGTTAACTTATAGGCATGAGCAGGGCAAGTTTGCCCTTAGCAAGAGAACCAATCAATCAATCAGGGATTTATAGAGCACACTACTCAACTATGAGGGTCTCAAGACGCTGGGGGGAGGGGGTTCGGGCAGCTCTGCGGTCATCCGAAGAGCCAGGTCTTGAGGACTTTCTGACGATTTGCAGTGTAAGGCTACGTCTGATGCTTAGGGGGAGTTTGTTCCAGGTCTTGGCCTTGATTAACCCTGGGCGGTGAACTACGCTCTGCTCGCGGAGTCTGCGGAGTTTCCCGTACTCCGCGTCACGGGGAGCTCGTGGAGTTCCGTAAAAGTCTGCTTCGCTTTTTTCCCCGCTTGCACTCACCAACGTCAAGTTGGCACAGTCGCGAGCAAGGAAAATCCACCTCCCAGCGAGATTTCTCAACGCAGGTGGGTCAGGTTTCTCCTTGTGAGTAGTCGTGTATGCTCGTGACTGCTCGAGTTGAGAAACTGCCCTTTCGCATTGAGAAAGCTGCAGCTCGAGTAAAAATCTACTTGTGCGGCAGAAAAGGTATGCTTGCGCGCTGTGCATGGTGCTGTTCGCAATGAGTGCACTGTGAGGACAAGCATCCGGCACTGTGCAAACACCGCAAATGGCATTTTTCTACCGTACTCTGCTTCTTGCGGAGCTTCATGTAGTGCAACAGTGTTTTTTTTGCAACACGCGTAGTACAACTCCACGAACTCCGCCAAGGGTTAGCCTTGATGTAAGATAAGCGTGTGCCCCCCCCTCTTTCTGGCTCTGTGGGTGCGGAGGACCTCTGCAAGAGCTATGTCAGCGGAGCTGACTATTCTCTTGGGGGCGTGGATGGAGATTCTTACATTGAGATGTTGGGTTCCGGTGTTATGGAGGGCTTTGTAGGCATTTGTTAGCAGTTTGAAAGTTACTCTCTTTTTGACGGGGATCCAGTGGAGGTTGCGGAGGTGCTGGGTGATGTGGTCATGTCGTGGGATGCTCGAGACCTTTTTCTTGCCGCGGCGTTCGGCACGGTCTGGAGTTTGCGAAGGAGTGTTTTGTTGATTTCGGCATAAAGTGCGTTTCCGTAGTCCAGCCTGCTGGTGATGAGTGCGTGGGTGATGATCTTCCTGGAGTCAGGGGGGATCCCTATGTAGGTCTTGCGGAGTATACGCAGTGTGTTGAAGCATGTGGAGGACACAGTGTTGATCTGGCAATTCATGGAGAGTGTGAAGTCGAGTATGATGCCGAGGTTGCGGGCGTGGTCCGTGGTGGTGGGTGGGTTTCCAAGGATGAGGGTCCATCAAGTATCGCCCCCTGCAGAGGGGGTGGATCTGAGGATGAGGACTTCTGTTTTCTCCGAGTTGTGCTGCAGGCAGCTGCTGGGCATCCAGGATGCAACGTCCTTCATTCCTTCATGAAATCTGTGCCTGGAAGAGAACAGCTTCAGCAAGGACTCAGCTTTGCTTTATTAAAGAAAAGAAAAGTTAAATGTAGGTCTAAATGCAGGACTCCTGTGTTCATCATGTCTGTGTATTATTAGATGTTGCTCACCTACCAAGAAAGACATGGACATGCTAGATAGAAATAGCACTCACGTTACGCAGTTTTAAAAATTAGCCATCCCGCACTATAAGGTGTTATATAGAATTTGAATATTAAAGGTGAATGACTACTAATAACTCTTCCACCCGTCGTTCCGTCCAGTGTCACAATGTCAAATGATGACCCCCATACACACCCTCCCTAGAAGGTAATGAGGTGTCCGGACACTCTCCTATGTCACAGATATTCTTTGTCCCAAGTGTGAGTGGTTCCATCACTTTCAGAGTGTTTATGAACAGGGAACCCTTAAGTTAAGGGCCCTCGGTCAGCATCCATGATCTCTTGGGAGTTTTTAAATGTTCATGAAAGTGTGTATACCCCCAAAAAGAAGATACATTCAAATGCTGTTCACTGCATCACAGGTTCATAGCCACGGGGGGAACTTAAGGGCGAGACCAGCTCTTATTAAACTTTGGCCCTCCTATATGATCCAGACAACACAACATTCACTGATAAATTAGTTTATCTAAGCAAACTGAATTAACCATTAAATGCATAAACACTATCAAAAAACAAAAAAATGCCATCAAATTCATCACTTGTTAAAACTATGCAGATAATTTTATTTTATTTATATATTTATAAAGCGTGCGATTGCCCGGAGGCGTCTTTGCACCCAAATCATTTTACAACTGGATGGTCTGGAAGACCTCTATAATTTAAAACTAGATGACTACTTTCAGGCTATAAAAACAAGGATGATGAATAACCATCTAAAGCTCAATACCGCAAAGAAAGAGATTAAGACCTGTGGACAACGACATGAACACCAGCCTACACCATATGAACTAAGCGACATGAGGCCCCTCCAACAATTTCAAGAGAAGTTAGAAACCTTCCGGTAATTATGGATTCAGACAAATACTTGTTATCACATTTTCATAACATCATGCAGAGTACTTCTACACATTGAAAACACTATGTTGCGTAATCCCATACCTTGGATGCCAACAGCAACTCCAAGCCATGACCACACTCATTTTCTCCAAACTTAACTATGAAAACAGCACACACATTGCCACACTTGCAGTCATCATGTGCAAAATACAACTTAACCAAAATGCTGCCACAAGGCTTTTTTTCTGCCTTCAGCCAAAAGAACATATGACTCTAGTCTTGCGGTCACTCCACTGGCTACTGATAGCTAGAAGGGCGATGCTCAAGGCACTCTGCCTTGTTCACAGAGGCTCCCAGGGAAAAGGACTGCTATACCTACAAGTTGTAATCAAGCAACAGAAACACAACATAACATAGTGTACCAGGCTTGCCCCACTTATCACTATACCAACATACGATACGATAAGAATACCATAGGGGTGACTGCTTTTTTAGTACACACTCTGAACCTTACTACCGCCAGTCAACGCTAGAAGCTCCCAGGGGCATATGCACTTCTGAAGACAGTTAAAAATATGGCTATTTCCTAGATGACTGCATCACCCGCACACCAGCAACAGAGCCCAGAAACACTTGCACCCTCAAATACAAGCCTCAGCTTGCAACGCACAAGTTGGAAATGACCAGCAAGAAGGACTGGCCCATGGTTCGCTGTGGTGTTATAAAGTTATGTACTTGCATATAAACCGCTAGGGCCCACAATAATGCTAAGACCATAACATGCAGCAGTCAACAGCTGATTGTATCTTACGCCTCTTACATTCACATAAGACATCTCAACTGCAAGTGTTGTCCATCACCATTCCTGTCCTGTCCTTTTCTAGCACAGGTGTACTTTTTGCTGACTACCTCCGAGGCAGGTACCACTGCTTCGTGGTGCAAGTGTGCCTGCATTGTAGGCAGGATTTTTTTTTTTTTTTTTGCCAGGAAGCAACACCTTCCTACACAAAAACAATCCTCAGAGGCATTTTTCTCTTTCTACATGTGCTGCAGAATGCAGAAGACGTAGAAAGAGGAAATAATGAGGAGGAATAAAGATATTTCTACTCGTTACACCTTCCTTGGGGAGGAGTAGCATTTTGACACATTCCCGGGTCTACCAGTAATGGTGAATCTGGAAATGCGCCAAAATCCATGGGTGGATGCGTGAGTACACCCACACTCCACCCATCTAGCGCCTCCATGGGGCAGAGTAACGCAGGGCAGCGATTTGCAAAGCCTTGCGTTAATCTAGAATTATCAAGCCATTCAAGGACACATAAGGTGGCTGTGCGCGGCTTGGTACATCTCTTAGGTTTTACGTCACCCTTGCACTCTCTTTCGTGGCTTAAGAGCGATTCCTCTCCTAAAACCACATATTGTGGAAACCATAATCAGGGCATCTGACCATGAAAGTGAATGTATCATAATTGACCTCTCTAGACATCTCTGCACAACATCAACAAACTTTTTCTAATTTTTATGTATTGTAATCACAGCTCCATGGAGTATGAATCTGCTTTTTGAAAGTTATAGACTCTTTTTGAAATTCTGCTCTATATTTATTTAATGTATGGTCATATCGAATTAATTGATGTTATGGGAACCTGTGTCATTAATGTACTAAGGGCCAGTTGTACAAAGCATTTTTACCGTCGCAAATGACCTGATTTGTTACTGAATCACAATTTGCATTTGTTATTTGGAAGGGGCGTGTTTTGGGCCCCCCTACACAATAGTGTGGTATGTATTACTGTTTTGCAACCAAATTCCGATCGCAAAACAGTAATACTTTACCACCAATTTTTAAGTGGGGGTAACTCATTTGCAAATGGGAAGGTCTACATTTGGGCCCCTTCCCTTTCACAGCTAAATAATCCATGCAGCCTGATTTCCTGTCTAACAGGATGGCCACATTGTATTAACTTCTTTGTCACATAGTCATAAGGGACAACTCTAGCTCCAGAAGGCTCCTAGCAAGGTAAAAAAAACACAGTGGCAAAAGAAAGGTGTCAGCTGCTGCTCATAGCCAGGCGCAGGCAAGAGAATGGTTCAGTTGCCATACATGGTCTCTGGATAAGAGAGAATCAGAGAGCCTGAAAACTATTGAGAAGTACAAAGAAGATGGAGGGAAGAGGTTCTGGAGAAGGAGAGTAAGAAATGAGAGTAAATAGAAAAAGTAGGAGAGAAAGGAAGGGGCAGGTCGAACGATGCAGCGGCAGACAGAAAGGGGTAGCGACTAGCGGGAAAAGTATGAGAGAGGCAGCGGCAACAGAGATTAGGAGATGAGAAGAGAGAAAGTAAAATAGAGCCTGAGGGAGCAAAATGAGCTCTAGATACCCCTGGAGAAAAGGCAACTGGAGATTTAAAGCAGAATTTACAGCTGGTCAAAGATGACTTCAATGTACACTTTTACTCTTGTTTTCTAAAAAAGTATCCTAGTGTTGGATCAGAGGCCACTCTGCGAGGTAACTTTTTAAAGTCCTCTCAAGGTCTAACAATTGTTACTCAAGCCACATTACTTTTTACAAACTGGTTAATAATAATGGCATCTCATTATTTGTAAATTGAATAACAATGGCACCCCCTTGTTATTTATTTCAACACTATCATGGTGAGAAGTTCTGACACCTTCCGTTTTAGTGCAGATCACCCATGGCTAAATCCCCTGGTATAGCTGCGGAAATGTACAGCCTACTTGCTGAGAAGTCCAAGTTCTATTATGGTGATATGGTTTTCTAGTGTACATATGAACATGTCAGTCTCTTAACTATTACTTCACTCAAAGCTTGAATTTTATCTGCACCTGTCGTAATGTTGAACAATCCCTCTGCAAGTAAATATTTTCTATTTCTAGTGCACGTGGCAGGCTTCCATGCTTTCTACATTCACCACTCAGAAGAGTGCATGCTCATTCAAGCAATGCAGGCCGAACAGAGGGTGCCACCTTGAGGGTCCTATGCAAGGAGTCTATTGTATGTGAAAGAGTAGAGAATGGCCATGATTCCAGAAGTGGAGAGCTCGGTAGCATCAGAAGTGGAGGTAGCGTGCAAGCAGCATCAAAAGGAGATACTATCACAGAGCAGGAGTGTAGATGCAAATCGAGAACCCCCTCCCCCCACTCAAAGCCTTAGAGGCCGTGCTCCTGCCAGCCCATCGACAGCTCCTCTAACTGGAGATGGGACTACGGGTCTCGGCCGGGCCACGACCCTCACATGAACCCATCACCTATCCTTTACCATGCCTGCCTGTCTTGCTGGTCGATGTCTAACAAAGGTTTACTTTTAGACAGCACCTTTTGCAGAACCTGCCTGAACTGAGAGGACTGTTTACCAATGTCAGAGTCTGCTTCAAATCCATGCAGTTTTCACTGGTGCTTTTGATCAAATGTAATTAAAAGTATCCATATTTTTTCACAATCTCTTATTGTGAAATTCATTCTGGTACCTTCCCAAATTCCCCTGCAAAATACAATTTAAATTCTGTTCAGTTTTTCCCATTGTTGCAGCCCTCAAATGTTAACAAGCATTGGCAATGCCAGTAGGTCTCGCCTATGCAGCATCTGGTGGCATGCCAATGTGTTTTAGCCATGTTGTACACCAGCGTGGCTGCTGTTCAGCATGGCTAAAAGCTAGTGCTGTAGAGGAGAGTGGCGTGGAGTCTCGCGGTGGAATGGCAAAGAGTATAGTGAGTGGCACACAATGGTGTTGTGCAGCATGGTGCATAGTGGAGTGGTGTAGGGTTGAGTGCACTGGTGTATAGCGCTTTGGCTTAGAGTGTTGCAGAGTGCAGTGGCGTAGAGTACAGCAGCACAGAATTCAGTAGTGTGCAATGCAGGGTCGTAGAATGCAGTAGCATAGATTAGAGTATGACATAGTAGAGTGCAGTGGTGCAAAGTAGAGTGGCATAGAGTGAAGTGGTATAGAGTGGTGCAGAGCAGAATAGTGTAGAGTGGTACAAAGTAGAGTATGTGTGTGACAGATTAAAGTAGCATAGAGTTGACTGCTGGAGAGTAGAGTGGTGCTGAGTGCATTGCAAAGCATGCAGAGTTCAGTGACGTAGGGTGAAGTGTTGCAGAGTAGAGTGGTGTTTAGTGGTGTAGAGTGGCATAAAGTGCAATAGCGTAGAGTGGTGTAAAGTAGAGATCTGTAGAGTGGTGCAGTGTTGTAGAGTGGAATAGAGTCAAGTGACATGGCATAGAGTGGGTTACAGTGGAGTGGAGTGGAGTGGAGTGGACTGGGGTAGGGTGCACTAGCGTAGAGTGTTGCAGAGTATAGAGGCATAGAATTGAGCGGCGTAAAATGCAGCATTGTAGAATGCAGTGGGATAGATTAGAGTAGGGTATAGGAGAGTGCAGTGGCATAGAGTGCAGTGGTGCAGAGAAGAGTGGTGCAGTGTAGAGTAGCAAAGAATACAGTGACAGAGTGCAGTGTTGCAGAGTATAGTGTTGTAGAGTGCAGTGTGGCGTGAAGTGCAGCGTTGTGTAATATAGAGTGGTGCAGAGTGGAGTACGGGGTCAGAGTAGAGTGGCAGAGTAGAGTGGCAAAGTAGAGTGGTGTGGACTAGAGTGGAATGGCAGAGTGTGTTAGAGTGGTGTGGAGCAGAGTAGAGTAGACTGGTGTGGAGTGCATTGGCACAGAGTGTTACAGAGTGTAGAGGCGTAGAGTGCAGCAGCGGCATAGAATTCAGTGGCATACAATGCAGCATCATAGAATTCCGTGGCATAGATTAGTGTGGTATATAGTAGAGTGCAGTGGCATAGCGTGCAGTGATGCAGAGTAGAGTGGCAAATAATGCAGTGACAGTGGGCAGCAGGGTAGAGTAGAGTGTTGTAAAGGGGTGCAGTGTCACAGTAAAGTGACATAGTAGAGTGGGATGAGTACAATGGCATAGAGTGTGTGAGAGTCAGATGGCGCTGGGTAGTATGGGCTGGTGTAGAGTTCATTGCCGCAGCGTGTTACAGAGTACAGAGGCGAAATGTGCAGAAGTGGCATAGAATTCAGTAGCAAACAATGCAGCATCAGAGAATGCAGTGGCATAAATGAGAGTGGTGTATAGTAGTGGCATAGAGCATGGTGATGCAGAATAGAGTAGTGCAGAGTATAGGGGCAGATAATACAGTGACAGAGTGCAGTAGGGCAGAGTAGAGTGGCGCAGAGTAGCGTATAGTGGCATACATTGGAATAGCAAAGAGTACAGTGGCATTAAGTGGAGAGTCGCAAAGTGCACTGTTGTAGAGTGCAGTATTGCAGAGTAGAGCGGTGAAGAGTTCAGTGGTGGAGAGTGCACTGCTGGCAAGTAGAGTGTCATAAAAAATTTATGCAAAGAGTGCAGCGGCATAGAATTCAGCAGTGTACATTGCAGCGTCGTACAATGCAGTGGCAGAGATTAGAGTGGTGTACAGTAGAGTGCAGTGGCATAGATTGCAGAGGTGTGGAGTGAAGCAGAATGGAGAGCTGCAGTGTAGAGTGGCATAGAGTGCAGTAGTGTCGAATACAGTGACGTAGAGTGCAGAATAGAGTGGTGCAGAGCGGAGTGTCATAGAATGCAGTGGTGTAGAGTGCAATGATGTACATTGGTGCAAAGTAGAGTGACTTGCAGTTTAGTGTCCTAGAGTGGTGCAGAGCGGAGTATAGTGGCATACATTGGAATAGCAAAGAGTACAGTTGCATTAAGTGGAGAGTCGCAAAGTGCACTGTTGTAGAGTGCAGTATTGCAGAGTAGAGCGGTTAAGAGTTCAGTGGTGGGGAGTGCACTGCTGGCAAGTAGAGTGTCATAGAAAAATGTATACAAAGAGTACAGCGGCATAGAATTCAGCAGTGTACATTGCAGCGTCGTACAATGCAGTGGCATAGATTAGAGTGGTGTACACTAGAGTGCAGTGGCGTAGAGTGCAGAGGCGTGGAGTGAAGCAGAATGGAGAGCTGCAGTGTAGAGTGGCATAGAGTGCAGTAGTGTCGAATACAGTGACGGAGAGTGCAGAGTAGAGTGGTGTAGAGTGGAGTGGCATAGAGTGCAGTGGTGTAGAGTGCGATGATGTACATTGGTGCAGAGTAGAGTGACTTGCAGGTCAGTGTCCTAGAGTGGTGCAGAGCGGAGTATAGTGGCATAGAGTGCAGTGGCAATGAGTGGAGTGCTGCGAAGGGCAGTGGCATAGAGAGCAATAGAGTGGTATGAGTTCAGTGGCAGAGAGTGCTATGTTGGCGAGTAGAGTGGCGTAGAAAAATTTATAAAAGATGTTTCTCTAACAACTATGTATTTATTCTGGTTGTTTTCTGCCACCGAAAAAAGAACATCATTCGAATGCCCTATATTTAAGAAACCAGAACACAGACATTAGGTATTCGTTAAGTGGCGAGAACATTCGACCAACCAAATCTAGTATTTTTTTCTGGACATAACATAAGAAATCAGTGTACAGGAACGCATTGCAGGACAATACAAGCATTGTATGGGGGAGCCTGATATAATTTGAAAGGGGTCTATAGAAGTATGTAGTGTATACATTTTCCTTACATTAAGGTTTACTCTTTTGAACAGCTTGCTTCTGCAGAAATATACAGGTTATATTTTCCACTTAAGTCCTGCATATATTACGAAACTCTCAACTTGTGAAACTCGGACGCTATTTCTGGAACGTTGCTGCCACCTAATGGAAACTATGTGCAAGTTCTCTACCTGTAATACTTATCACCCTGGAGTTGTAGATAATTTTAAACTATTGTGCTGCAGCCAGTTTGAATACAATGATGATTTATTTAAATTAATTTTATTTCAAAATTGCAGTAAAATGCATTAATTTATTATGCCTCGACTGTTTGTATACGTTATTTTGTTATCTGTAATTAGCAATGAAATGCATCATCATCATTCGTGATACGCACGTGCCTAGAAATAAGACACTAAGGTAGCTCTCTATAAAAAACAAAATACAGAAACACAAAAACGAATAAACGCTAATAACTGAAAGGAACAAGAATAACTGGTGGGCGAAGATAGACGAACAAACAAAACATGAATCAAAGTGGAATTCGCGGAGGGAAGGGACACTAATTAAAACACATTAGGGAGAGGATGCAGCCTTCGGACTAGAGCGGTCACCGCGAAGCTGCGGAATTGGGTAAGAGTCTCGGCAACGACGCTCAACATCCTGTGATTCTGGGCTAATCACTTAAACGCCCTCTGCCTAACAAAAATGATTTTGTCCGACTGTAATGAAACTGGTGCTCATGTAAGGTGCTCCAGTACCCGATTTCTTGGGCCTAGTTCGATCTACAGAAAACTCTAAAAGAAAAAAAATCTGTCTGTGGTTAGTCCATGCACCCCCGATGACACCAGAATTGTTGTCTAGGCACATACTGGCCAAGTAGGAGACAGTGAAGAAGAGTGACACATGGACCAATGAATGCTAATCCCTGGGCTGAAGGCGAGCCCCTTACTGAACACAACAGCTTCCTGCATTCACTGGTGCATGCTGCTCACGCAGGCTCCACCCTAAAAACACACTGCTCGCCACTAATTCCCTAAAATGTCCCTGAGGGATATGCCCAAAGCTGTGTGAACACTATTTTAAATTGGTGGCAAGTTAAATTAAAAAATCACAAACAATTTGGGCAGTATTAGGAAAACTCCACTCTTTATGAGGCATATGACGTTTCTTAATTTTTCCTGAGGTGAGGTTTATCCCTTAGGGACTTCCGGATGTAATGATTTTCTGATGAAGAATGGGCCAGGTAGAACATCTTCCTGCAAACAGTGTGTGGGCTGGAAATCGACCACCTCAGGTAAGACGTGTGGGAGGGAGGGCTCGCAGCTGAGACAAGCTTCTATTTTTAAATAAAAACAATCAAACTTTGCACTTCACCGAGCTTGAACAGTTTACAAAAAATAAACAAAGTTGTGAGTCAGCTGATTTTACACTCCTTTACTTTAAATCCCAACAAATGAATTAGGTAGAGGGTTGGATTGTGAAAAATGTATTAAGTTTGCTGTAAAATGTACTTTAAAAAAATCATGTATTCCTTCACATGGAATCCTATGGTGTGCACCTGAATATCGAAATCAGAACATTGAAGGCACAGAATATTGAGGACAGAATATCGAATTCAAAATATCGGCAGGTAGGTATAGATTTTTTATATCGTACTCAAAAAATATGTACTTAGGCAATGTATATACCTTAACCTGTGAAGTGAAGAATAGAAAATCTAGACTTTCCTATATGCGCTTGTGATATTCTGTCTTCAATATTATATCACAATTTTCTGGGAATTGATAATTGATTGTACAAACAATCACACAAAAATTTTTAATACATAAAAGCATTGTGTGCTCTTATAACTTGCATACTTGTACATTTTCCCTATAAGTATCATTCTTTATAAGTATGTTTGATCATAGCAGAAGGCACATTCTTAGTGATTATAATATCACACTACTACTGAGTTCCTGAAGGCACTGACAGACACAGTGTGACAAGAATAGCGCCAATCAAAAGTTCTCAATATTTCAATATTTCAAGATACGTTTGTACAAAGAGTGCACAGAGATAACATATTGTGTACTTGGGTATGACGCCCTGGCACATGCACTTTGAACGGAAGGGCACATGATGGACAAGCCTGTGACCCTGCTGCGTGGCCTTTAGATTGTATTATCGGTTTACTATCTACGCCTTACTTAGCTTGGAAGGAGTACAGAAAAAGTGAAAACACATTTAGGACATATTTACAAGCCCCTTTGCAATGATCTTACACCACACAATGTAGTGCAGGAGCGACAGAAATTAAAATTATATTTATGAAGCCGTGCCTTACATGGCACTGAGCAGCTTCATAAATCTCACAATCTGCAATGCCGCACAAATCACTGGATTTCATTGCTCTGTCAGGCAGGCATTCCCATGAGGGGGGGTTCCCACGCAATAGCCATGGATTTTGACACATTCCCAGATCTACCATGAGTGGTAGACCCGTGAATCCAACCAAAAATGTACGCCTACCCAGGTAAGGCATAACGAGGAGAAATATTTTTTTTTATCTTCGTTTTTTCATCTTTTTATGTTTGCTACATATTGAAGGACACATAGAAAAAGGAAAAAGTCTCAGGGGGGTTTTGTTGTGCAGGAAGGTGCCCCTTCTTGCAGAAAAACAGTCCTGCTTATAATGCAGGCATCCTTGCACTCTGATGCAAGGGTGCGTGCTTTGACGCTGTGTTCTTTGTGTGATCTCTCCAAGGTAGAGTTGGATTGCTCGAACACCTTTATTACATCGGTTAAAGGGGGTGGGGCGATGAGGAGAATATGTTGATAAATATCCTGCCAAGTGTTGGCGTCCGAGGAGGCCATGCCTGAGCGACAGGTGGTAGAAGGGTGGGCTCTGTGAAAGATATCAGTCATTCCTTCTTGTACAGATCTAATTTAAAGCATTCCATGAAATGAAACTGAGAGGAGCAACCATTAATAGAGCTCTAACCCAACAAGACCCAAACTAGTTAAGGTATCAATTATAAAGACAATGTAATCAATAAAACCACACTGAATAAGTCAGTACCGACATTAGCACACCTTGAAGTCAGTCTCGCTATTGAAGCCTCTTCACTTTTGATGGATCCGTTAAAGACCACTCAAGAACAAGGTGCCCGTATTTCTGGTTGCAAAAAACTTTACTCTTCTGAACGTCGCCTCATGTGTTAGCACCCGAATTTAGTAAACCACAAACACCTCCTAGAAATACCGTCATTTTGAAAAATTAATGAATTACATACTTAATTACCTGTATGGTTGATGATTAGAAGCAATTATTACCCCAATCAATAATGAGAAGGAACCTTCAGAGAAGATTAGGATCATCAGAACCTAGATTCCTATATGTTGTGTTTATACAATGTTCTTCGAGCTGTGATTTAGTTGATGTTAAAACAGATAACTACTGAGAATATCTAAGAAATGCAAACTAAAGGATTAAACAGAATGTCTGATATGTAAAGAAATTTGATAAAGTGTGTCTAGCTATTGTTCCATTCAGTTTTAAAAACTATTAAAAATGTAATATATGTGAAATACAAACTATACAAACACAGTGAGTGATGTTGAAAAATACCTAAACCAATCCTTTGTGATGAAAGTTTGAGATTAGAGAGATAAAGTATGAATTAGAAGGATAAAGGTGTCAGCATTGTGAATGAAAACTGGGAATCAGAACATTTACAAAGAATATATACCATTAACGATGATCAAGTGTGTCCCAAAAAGAGTAAGAAGAACGACTTGCAAGTCGCAAAAACACACTCTATCCAGTTTGGCTCATTTTTTAGGCTTTTTTCTGTATCCTGGCGCTAGAGTCCTTTTGAAGGAATCCCGAGTATTCTATACTAAATATTTGGGTGCACACATCACTAATTCTACTCTGGCTGGGGTTCCTGTATCCACCCTATTTCCAAAGTCTAGGAGTTTCTTGTAAGATAGCAAGTGGCTTCCTCCAGTGTTGCTCCATTTCTCTCTATCCGATCCCACAAATCCCCAGAGGCACATCTTGGCTGGTTTATCCTTCAGGGTAAGAGTAGAGCTTCGAGGAATTTTACGATGAACATTTAATGTGTCTGCAGATTTTTAGGGCATGACTAATCCAAGATCAAACAAGGTTTATGACTTTCTCAATGATAAGGTGAGGATGTAGCCATTCCATGATATGGGACTCCTATAAGGCAGTGATTTGAGGGACCTGTATTTCGCAGTCTGCCGGGTTGAAGATGATTCACAAAGGGGTTTTCTAGGACTGTTTAACGAACACAGGAAACCCAAAATACCAGGTCAGGATACTTGACAGGAGGAGTCAGAGCTTAAAAGAGGAGAACATGCCTCTGCCAAAAATTATATTTCAAAGGGGGAAACAAGACAAATAAAGGCAGGAAAACTCAGGTTGCAAGATCAGGGGTGAAAGCAGTGTCGGATTCCAGGAGGAACGAGATGCGTTAGAGCCCCTCCATACACACTCAGTGGATGTATCCCAGGGATAAAGTAAACGTTTATGAGGTGAGAGAGTACATTAGAAGAGCAGGACTTGCCTCATTTACACAGATTGTTAAAAACAGGGGAAACCCAATAAACCCTTGTAGGCTTGGGCAATATGCGATTTAAGTCAGAAAATGCTACAAGGGATTTATTTCTGAACTCTTCTATTTAAATTGTGAGTTGTACCGCAGTGACAAACTCTGAAGTATCCACAGGATAACAATCTTAAATTGATTAGTGGAAGGAAACACAGAGCAAAGAGAAATATATTTTGAACAAAGTTTTTCACTTGAAAAACAAATTACGGGAGATAGATACAAACAAATCAATTATAGCATAGAGTCATAACCAAAGATAGGCCAAAATCATTCTATAGTTCATGACACAAAACATCAACTCCTAATTAATGAAGAAAAACAACCCAAATTAGTTAATAAAAAGTGGTTGTAGATTCGTGTTTGCAAAACAACATTAAAGGAGATGATGAACTGTCGACGTTTCGGTCTTGGTTGCAGGCGTCAAAAAGACCATCATCAGGACGATGTTTATTCAGATGCTGAAAAAAGACTCCCTATATAAAACAATAGATTCATATTATAAACAAAATATAATACTAAAATTGTTACATACAAATAAAAGCTCTGTGATTGGTTGAAAACACATCCAATATTTAATGGGCCATACCCCTTCCTGGTATTGCCCAATAAGAGATTTAAAAAAAACACCAATCAGTCAATATGACTTAATTCTATTTCAATGGGTATTGTGCATATTAGTAGCACAATACCAAAAGAAATACTGTTTAAAAAGTAAAAACAAATTTTATCTTATGAGAAACATTGTAAAAAACGAAATTCAATCATTTGTCAATGTATGATGACTTATCTGAATAAGCCCTTGGATCACAGAGAATAAAGAATGTATCTATTGTTACATTTAGTTTGCTGTAAGACTATTTAGCAAAAAAAAAACAAATTTCAAAAAAACAATCTCATATAATGACAATAGTTCTATGACATACGTTTTAAATAAAAGGAAAAGCCCAAATACATAACACTTAGTATGGTCGATTTATCATCATGAATAACCATTGGGAAAACCAAAGGGTATAGAACATTCAAGATGGCCCGGTGTTAAATGCCACCTATGAGCGACTGATGTATCTGCTTTTATCTATTCGTTAAACTTTGGGAGCTTAAACCACTGACAAAAGAATTCCTACCTTAGAGTATAAGAATATAGGCCAACTCCATAAGTCTGTAAGAGTTTGGTTGATAGCAATTGAAATACTATGGAAAAGAAACAGAGGGGGCACATTACTTGCAATGAATTTGGATACGATCTGTAACAGTGTCTCTCTGAGAGTTGTGCCTACCTTATTCAAGAAGAGCAAACTTCAGTTGGTCATAGTAGGGAAAAACAACTGTATGCTTGAATCGAGGGTGTAGAACGATTATTCTGTAAAAAAGTGATAAATTGCTTAGAATAACCGATGATTCAAAATTCAGCATTGTTTAGTGAAGAAGTCATCTTGTTACAGATTTATGATTTGCTTAACAGGGACTAATGGTGAAAGAATTACATTATACGAACAGTGAGGACGGCTAACGGCTCAACGTTATAATTAGCTTACTAAATTTGCATGGCTTTCAATATAAATGAGAATGACCCATTAGATTGACTGCGTCTTAATATCCCATAGTGGCATGAAGAACTAACGCCGCTTAGAATTGAAAGTTGAAATTAAATTAGCTTTGGTCCCTCGCTAGAGTAACTATATAGGTGAAAGTGCTAAAGGACATAGATCTTAAAGGCGGCTAGAAAATGAAGATGAATGCTGACTCGCCATATATATGAAGGTAACCTGGTGTATTTGGTTACATTTAAATACCATTAGGAACACGATAAGCAAAGGCGGCTTAGAGCTAAAAGTTGATATTAACATCAGTTACGTTGCTCTGGGACGTGAGTATTAAAGGCGGCTTGGAAATGATCGATTTGTCATCTGATTCTAGCCGCCTTTAACATCTATGTCCTTTAGCACTTTCACCTATATAGTTACTCTAGCGAGGGACCAAAGCTAATTTAATTTCAACTTTCAATTCTAAGCAGCGTTAGTTCTTCATGCCCCTATGGGATATTAAGACGCAGTCAATCTAATGGGTCATTCTGGAGACACCGACCTTCTCCCACGGACACGGATGTGTGCTGTACAATGCAGCACACATAGAAACAGCAAAAACAAGGAGAAAGAAAGCATTTCTCCTCGTTTTGCCTGTTTAAGACCTGGTTTTACCTAGTCTTCATTTTGGCGATGCCTCCTATTTACGCCACCATTGTAAATAGGGAGCAGTGTCAAAATCAATGAGTGCTGCAGCGAAAAACCCACCGCAACACCCATTTACTACCCCTTTCAAGCTAAGTATAGTGTGAAAGGGTGTCTTATTCACAAGGCGGTGTTAAAAAGCAGCCTTGTGAATAAGATGAAGCCCCTATCGCCACAGAAAAGTCGACAAGCGTGCCGTACTTGTGGTGATAGGGCCTTGTAAATATGCCCCTATATTTTTTTATTACCCATTTTCTGCTAATTCAAGCTTCTGGATACCAAATAATAAAGAATGATTTGTCTAAGGGTGAAAGAGAGAAATGGTTTTGAGAAATTTTTCCTAGGAGCCCTTTAGAAGGTAGGGCCCGTGAGCAAAACCCACTCCGCCCATGCCTTAAAACATATCTGTTTGCCACTGATATCTTGGTCTCCTTGTCAGAACCGACCTTAGCTTGATGAGCGCCGGCCTCATCTTGTTGACCGCCAGAGGTTCTCCTCTGTATCCGGCTTTAGGTTTCACACACATAAGTATGTAGCCTGAATATCTACATACATAGGTTTTGCCAATCAGCCAGTCAGGGTTGATCAGATATACTTAGCTGACCTGCAGCAGATTTGGCCGGCTTTTCTAGAGGAAGGGAAGAGACGGAGGGTAACAGCCAGACCTGGATACCAACCAGTTAAAAAGGCAAGATTGGGCACTGTCAATTTTACTTGGCACTACCAATCAGAACACCTCCTACATTTCCTTGAATCGACAAAAGCATAGATATAATGACATTGTTGTTTTATAAACCTCTCGGCAGGAGAAGGCCCTTGTTTGCGATCCCCTGGCTTTCCATGAATGGTCGACCTGACCTCTTAATATGACCAGATCTCATGCACATGGGCTCCGCAGAGAGTTTGGGACCAGGTACGAGTGAAACATCGATTGTCGATTTTGCATTTATGTTCTTCCTCCCATCCTATTGTAAAGCACTTGGATATCCCTCTGGATCTTGTTCGCGCTATACAAAACGTTATAAATAAATAAATGGATTTGCAAACTTCTCTCCACCCTATAATGCGCAGTTGAGCATTTGTGAACTTGGACGAGGCTCGTTTCGGAGCCCTTTACAAGCTGGCAGGAAGGGTGAGGTATGTGGCTAGCAGACCTCTTTGTGAAAAGATGAAGAGGTCTTTTGAACACCTCAGTTCAGACTATGGTTTCAGGGACCTGAAGGATAGGGACTTGCAAAAGAAAGACACGGGGCCACGACTTAAGAGTAGCAGAGGCCCGTCGACGGACTCTGTGTGAGATAAAGCCTTCAGAGATATCTAGCGAGAGACTCTTCCGATCCAGAATTGATAGAATATCACTCCAAGGTGGGCGGTATGAGGGGGAGTGTTTTGGGGAGAGTGGGTCTGGCACATCTGCAGGGACTTTTAGGGGCAGATGGCATGCCCTTTTTGGAAAATTAGTGGATATGGGGTTTTGTAATGTATATACGGGCATCACTAATGGCCAAGGGCTAGCGATGGCGAGCAACATTCGAAAGAAGAGGTTATCCACGTGCACTCTCAAAATGGCAACATTACCTTGACTCACTTTAAATCTGCTCTATTTCCTGAATCTTATTCCTCAGAAATATAGACAGCATTTTTAAGAAGATTGAACTTTCTACCCAATGTAAAGATAATAAATCACATGCCTTTCAAAAACTAAATAATGAGAATATTTCTAATAATTTAGGGCTACTTAAACATCAAATACCTATCTGAAAAATTGAGAATGCAATTATGTCAAGTCAAGTCAGAAAATTTATATAGCGCGCTACATACCCAGAGGGTCTCAAGGCGCTTGAAGAGGGGTGGGGAATTACTGGTCAAATATCCACGTTTTAAGTTCCTTTCTGAATGCTAGGTGGTTCTGAGTAAGGCGAAGGTGAGTGGGAAGTGAGTTCCAGGTTTTAGCTGCCAGGTAGGAAAAGGATCTACCTCCCATGGTGGTTTTGTTGATGCGAGGTACAGTGGCCAGGGCTTGGTTGGATGATCGTAGCTGGCGTGAGGGGGTGTAGAAGGACAGTCGTGTGTTGAGGCATTCTGGTCCGATTTCGTAGAGTGCTTTGTGTGCGTGGGTTAGGAGCCGGAAAGTGATCCTCTTATTGACGGGGAGCCAGTGGAGGTTTTTCAGGTGACCAGAGATGTGTTCTTTGCGCGGGATGTCTAATATGAGCCTGGCTGAAGCGTTCTGGATTCGTTGGAGTTTTTTCTGGAGTTTAGCGGTAGTACCGGCGTAGAGGGTGTTTCCGTAGTCCAGTCAGCTCGTGACCAGAGCGTGGGTGACCGTTTTCCTAGTTTCGGTGGGGATCCAACGGAATGTTTTTTTGAGCATGCGAAGAATGTTGAAGCAGGATGAAGAGACGGCGTTGACTTGTCTATTCATTGAAAGTGAGGGAATCCAGGATGACGCCCAGGTTCCGTGCGTGGTCCGTCGGGATGGGTGCTTTTCCAAGGGCTTCTGGCCACCAAGAGTCGTCCCAGGCAGAGGGGGAGGTGCCTAAGATAAGGACTTCTGTTTTATCTGAGTTCAGTTTCAGACGGCTGTGTTTCATCCATTGTTTAGTGTCATCCGCGTAGGAGATGATGTTGAGGTTGTGTTGGCGTGCGATGGCCGCGAGGGGGCTCATGTATACGTTGAAGAGGGTGGGACTGAGTGAGGATCCTTGGGGTACGCCGCAGATGACTTCAGTGGCCTCTGAGATGAATGGTGGGAGGCGGACTCTCTGGGTTCTTCCGGTGAGGAATGAGGTGATCCATTCCAATGCTTTTCCTTGTATTCCGATGTTTTTGAGGCGCTGTAGAAGGGTGCTATGGCAGACTGTGTCGAAGGCTGCGGAGAGGTCAAGGAGGATGAGGGCGACTGTGTCTCCATTGTCCAGGAGAGTACGGATGTCGTCTGTTGCTGCGATGAGGGCGGTTTCAGTGCTGTGTTTGGCTCGGAAGCCGGATTGTGAGGAGTCGAGGGATTTGTTAGTTTCAAGGAAGGCGGCGAGCTGGTTGTTGACCGCTTTCTCGATGACTTTGGCCGGGAATGGAAGGAGCGAGATGGGGCGGTAGTTTTTGAGTTCGGTGGGGTCAGCTGTGGGTTTCTTCAGGAGGGCGCTGAGTTCGGCATGTTTCCAGCTTTCCGGGAAGGTGGCGGAGTTGAAGGAGCAGTTGATGACATCTCGGAGGTGTGGTGCTATGATGGAGTTTGCTTTGTTGAAGATGTGGTGAGGGTATGGGTCAGTTGGGGATCCTGAGCGGATGGAGTTCATCAGGCGGATGGTGTCCTCAGTGGAGATTGGGTTCCAGTCGTTGAGGGTGTTCAAGGGAGGTGGGGGTCCTGCTAGGGGTTGGGTGGGTTGGTCTTCGGGTTGGTTGTCGAAGCTGTTGTGGATGTCTGCGATTTTGTTGTGGAAGAATGAGGCTAGGGAGTCGCAGAGGGCTTGGGAGGGGGTGATGTCGTTGGAGTTGGCCGTGGGATTGGTGAATTCCTTGACGATATTGAATAGTTCTTTGCTGTTGTGGGCGTTATCTAGTCGGTCCTTGAAAGCGGCTTTCTTGGCCTTTCGGATCAGTTGGTGGTGTAAGCGGGTGGCGTTTTTGAAGGCTTCCTTGGTGCTGGTGGTTGGATCTTTTTTCCAGGCCTTCTCAAGGGAGCGGCAGAGTTTCTTGGATTTCTTAAGATCATCGTTGAACCAGGAGGCCTTGTTGCTGCCGAGTTTGTTTTGTCGTTTTTTCAGTGGTGCTAGGATGTTGGCGCTGTTGGATAGCCATAGGGTGAGGTTGGTGGCGGCTTGGTCGGGATTTGAGGAGTGGGCTGGGGGGTTTAGAAGAAGCGATGAGGAGATCTAGTCGATGGTGATTTTGTTCCAGTTTCTTTGCAGAGTTGATTGGGCGTGGTTGTTGGGTTTGGGCTTGTTGTAGGTGAAGTGAACGCAGCTGTGGTCAGTCCAAAGGAGAGCCGTGGTGTGGCTGAAGGAGACATGATTGCTGGAGGTGAAGATAGGGTCGAGTGTGTGACCTGCGATGTGGGTAGGGGAAGTGACCAGTTGTTTAAGTCCGAGGTTGGCGAGGTTGTCCAAAAGGGTGGTGGAGTTGCGGTTGTTGTTCTTTTCAAGGTGAAAGTTGAGGTCTCCCAGAAGGATGTAATCTTTGGAGGGGAGCGCGTGTGGAGTGATGAAGTCCGTGATGTCTTCACTAAATTGTGCGCGGGGTCCTGGAGGTCTGTAAAGGAGGGTGCCTCTGAGTGTGGTCTTGGGGTCGATGTGGATCTGGAAGTGAAGGTGTTCAGAGTTGGCGAGATTGACGTCTGAGCTGGTTGAGATGCGGATGGATTTCTTATGGACGATAGCGATACCTCCTCCTGTGTGGCCGGTACGGTCCTTGCGTATGATCTTGTAGTCTTCTGAGATGGCAATGGTGATGTCTGGGGCAGAAGAGGCGTTCATCCATGTTTCTGTTAGGAAGGCGACGTCCGGAGAGATGGTGTCTAGTAGATTCCAGAGGTCAATGGCGTGCCTGTGGACCGATCGGGTGTTGAGAAGGATGCATTGTAGGTGGTTGGTGTCAGATATCTGGTTGGTGTTAGTGGATGAGGAGTTGTTCTTGGTGCCGTCGAACTTGCAGGAGTTGCAGGAAAAGGGTCCATGGGTGTGTCCAGGGGCGGCTTGGACGCAGTTGGGGGAACGGCCGGGGTTAAGGGCTAGGAGGGTGGAGGCATCGTAGGTAATGCGGGAGGGGTGGACAATACGAGAACCAGGGGCTCTGGCGCTGGGCGCGGTCCAGGCGCGGACGCACCTTCGGCGAGGACGTAGCGCGTGGACGCTGCGCGTGGGACCATCTGGCTTAAATGGATGGTGGAGGGGGCGGAGCGTGGGAGGGTCAGCTGGGAGGCGGGATCAGAGAGGCGGGTCAGGGGAGAGGAAAACACAAAATGTAGGGCAAAAATGAAAGTAAAAGCAGGACACAGCACAATGCTCGTCAACAGGCAGCCCAAGGCTCTCAACTCCTGCAGAATACCTCTACCAAAGCGCCACTAACAAAAGTACTAACGTTGCACACTACAGCAATGAAGTGCAACTAATAAATACACAGAGCGCCAATCAAAATTTTACAATCAGGTTTCAGAAAGCGCCAAGCGATAATCAGCTTCAAAGCGCTAATGCAGAAGCTGTGATAAACGCGGTTAGCTTCGCTGACAGTGAGGTACAAAGCGTGAAGCAGGCAATTCAGAGTGCAACAAGCACAAAACAATTAAGTGAAATAACGTTCTCACAGCGCAGCGCGAGCAAGAGCTTAAAAGCGCGATTAATCTTTCTATGTCAACGATACCAGGCGCGGTCAGGAATGGTCGGGTGCAAGGGCTTCAGCTGCGATGCAGGTGTAGTCAATCAGTGAATGTAGCAGGAGAGCGTGGGGGGAGCGACCGTTCAGGATGGGATATGCATTAGATACACATGGGATATGCATTAGATACACAGTTAAATCATTACGGATTTATGACTGCCGTAAATGTAACAAATAATCAGACTTTGATGATTATGGGATTAAAAAGTTGACAGTGGCATATACTTTATAACATGAATCATATGTTTTCAAGTGACAGAATTAGTTCATTGTGCCAAGTATATTTTTCATTTCTAGTGTTCACTAATTGAGGAAGTTATTTGCATATTTTCCATTTTACCTGATGAACTACAAATAGTATTGAACTATGAGTGCTTCCTGCAGATGTTTTTTTTGTTACCGTATTTATGTGCCCTTGAGACAGCTTTAAACGTCTAACCCGTCTCATGTTTTCATGAATTTTTCTAATAAAATACATATGTGCATATGATAAATAACGGGTAATATGCTCCAATATTACCATTGATTTGTTCCCGCAAAGTGGTTAATAAATGTTAACGGCACCACTGAGATGGCAGAGTAGGACCATATTATATGCTACCCCATTATGTATTAATTGTATTATAGGTTTATTTGAGGTTGTTAACTGCTTTCTTTAAAGTGCAATCAGCAACGGGCACTGATTGGGATTAGGATGTTTAAGGTTAGCTGTTTTCTTCATAGTACAATCAACAACGGGCACTGATTGGGATTAATATATTTAGGGTTAGCAGTTTTCTACAAAGTACAATCAACAACGGGCACTGATTGGGATTAGGATGTTTAGGGTTAGCTGTTTTCTTCAAAGTACAATCAACAACGGGCACTGATTGGGATTAATATGTTTAGGGTAAACTGTTTCCTACAAAGTACAATCAACAACGGGCACTGATTGGAATTAGGAAGTTTAGGGTTAGCAGTTTTCTTCAAAGTACAACCAACAAAGGGCACTGATTGGGATTTATATCTTTAGGGTTAGCTGTTTTCTTCACAGTACAATCAACAACGGGCACTGATTGGGATTAATATGTTTAGGGTTAGCAGTTTTCTTCAAAGTACAATCAACAACGGTCACTGATTGGGATTAATATGTTTAGGGTTAGCAGTTTTCTTCAAAGTACAACCAAAAAAGGGCACGGATTGGGATTAATATGTTTAGGGTTAGCAGTTTTCTTCAAAGTACAATCAACAACGGGCACTGATTGGAATTAGGATGTTTAGAGTTAGCAGTTTTCTTCAAAGTAAAACCAACAACGGGCACAGATTTGAATTCAGATGTTTAGGGTTAGCTGTTTTCTTCAAAGTACAATCAACAACGGGCACTGATTGGGATTAGGATGTTTAGGGTTAGATGTTTTCTTCAAAGTACAATCAACAACGGCCACTGATTGGGATTAATATGTTTAGGGTTAGCAGTTTTCTTCAAAGTACAATCAACAATGGGCACAGATTTGAATTCAGATGTTTAGGGTTAGCTGTTTTCTTCAAAGTACAATCAACAACGGGCACTGATTGGGATTAATATGTTTAGGGTTAGCAGTTTTTTTTCAAAGTACAATCAACAACGGGCAATCAAACAACGGGCACTGATTGGGATTAATATGTTTAGGGTTAGCTGTTTTCTTCAAAGTACAATCAACAACGGGCACTGATTGGGATTAATATGTTTAGGGTTAGCTGTTTTCTTCAAAGTACAATCAACAACGGCCACTGATTGGGATTAATATGTTTAGGGTTAGCAGTTTTCTTCAAAGTACAATCAACAACAGGTACTGATTTGGGCAACAAAATCTCCAAGGATAGCATGGAAGAAGTTGAGGAGAGGATTAAAATTAGGCGGCTTGGCTCTTCCAGATTTATTTTTCTACTGTTATGCCTTCCAGTTTAAAAAATTTCAGGCTTTTAGCCAATAAATTGGACTTTTCTTCTAATAGTTTACTCTTTCAGGCTATGTTGCAGGACCTTCCATATGATGCAGACTTTTTCCTTTTTAAGTTTGGAGATCAACATTTTTTTAAAAAGGTTAGACTGAAGGTTTTGAAGGCTGCTCTACATTACTGGCTACAGATTTGTAAGCTGCTACGTATTCATTATTATCACCAATATGCCCCGATTTGGGACTCCCCTGGTACCCCTGATTGTTTGATGGATCAACTAGCTCTCCCGTTAAAGAGAGCTGGTCTCTCTAGATAGGGGGACTTTTGTGATGCATCGAAAGTATTAAAATGGGAATTTTTGGTTGGTTTAACCGGGGGTACTCTTACGAGATTTAAGTTTTACCAACTGTCGGCTTGGTGGGGAAGCCAAACTTGGGATATAGAGGACGAGAACCCCCTGTTGGACTTAATCAGTAATTATAGAGGAAGGAAAGGGGAGACTGCTCAATGGTATAAAATACTATTAGACAATAAGGATAATCTGGAATCAGAGATCATTAAATTGTGGGATCCCTCTACGGTCCAGATTTCAGATAATTTAGTGAAACTGTGTACAGATTCTTTCTCTATGTCTCAAAAAATAATTAAACCTTCTAATTTAAGAAGAAATCATTTACATACTATGTACAGAGCTTATTGTACTCCTGGGAAGCTCTACAAAATGTCTGCAGTTCAATATTCCTGCCCCAGATGTAAGTTTCAGGATGCAAATGATATTCACATGTTTTTTGAATGTCCTAATATATGTAACTTCTGGGGACAAGTGTGTAAGTTTTTGGAGGATGTACTTGCACTTTCAATTATATGTACCCCCAGATTGGTTTTTTTTTGGTCTCCCATCTAATTATGTTCTTGATAGCAATTCATCACAGTTTATCTTCTATGTAATAGTGATCGCTAGAAGAGAGATCTGTAAAGTGTGGAAGTCGGTACTCCCTCCGACATTTGCAGACTGCCTTAAAAACATCATGGCGGTGAGTAAACTTGATAATTTATGTGGGGGAGAGAGGTCTGTTCATATATGGTCAGCCTTGAATGCCTGGAGTGAAAAATAAACTAATAGTCCAATGATTATGCCAGAGGTCTTGTGGTCCTGTCCTTCCTGTGTAGCAAGTACCATCACGAGAGGAAGTTGGACGGGTAACAACCCTACCTCTGGGCAATCTTCATTGGCTATCCACAAACACGAGGGTTGGAAATGAAGGTTTGTGTCTGTGGCCTGAAGAGGGCCTATTCAGAGTAATTACTTACTGGTGGCATATATGAGGACAAAAAAAAATTATAAAAAAAACAACAGGCACTGATTGGAATTCAGATGTTTAGGGTTAGCTGTTTTCTTCTACGTACAATCAACAACGGGCACTGATTGGGAGTAAGATGTTTAGTGTTAGCTGTTTTTCTATTCAATTAGCAGCCAACAATGGGCACTGATTGGAATATAAATGTTTCGGTGTTGTTTACTTTTCATGAATAAACTATTGATAAAACAATCAAATGCTGAAGGCCATTGGGTTTATGTGCTTCTGCGGCTGAAGCATTTAACACATTATTATAATTTACCGCGAATGCCACACAATTAGTAGAATTTGCACATTTCACAAACAAATCTTTCCATCTCAAATGGATGTCAATAATATTGTCAGAGACTACGGTGCGCAAGATGCATTTTTTCTCTATAATTTAGATAAACTTGTCACATAATTTGGTTCTGCAAGCTGCAAAGACGAGTTGTACTGGCTGTGATACAAAGCTATGCGGGGTGGGCTGAGGCTGTCAATATGAAGAGGACTTCCATATTTCAAATCGACACATGAAATAGTTTTCATATTAGTGACATTACATGCTTCGCTGTGACATATGAGATTTCTATTAATACTACTGCATTTGTGTTCAATAAAAGGAGTTAATAATTCAAACCATAAAACAATCAAATTCACCTGTTAGAGTTAGCTCCACAACCCATAACTAGCCCAGCAGCCTTGCAAACTGAAGCTCACTCCAAATGCAAACCCTAGAACCTCACAAAATGTATATCAAAAAGTAACACCTACATGAACAACATAATTAAACAATTCATAGTCAAACCTATAAAAACTAGATTTCTGATCGCTTCTTTGATAGTGTTGACGGAACTTTGCTATACAAACTTACCAGTAATGTTGCATATTTATGTCATTTTTAGTGACATCTGCCACATTGAGGATGAGGTCATGCGCTTTACATTTGATGTTTAAGTTCTGGTTTACTGGCTGCTGTGTGATTTATGGTTTGCAGAGCTGCCCATCACTGGGGAATTAAATGTTTCTTAATTCATACGCATACCTGCACTTTAATTATGTTTTCAAATGAATTTCGAAGGTTTCTTTCAAACATATTTTAAGGTTTTATAACGAAAACTAATCAGAACTTCAGTTTAACTGTTATTTCAGCAGTTATATATTATTTCATTCAGTATAACATGTCAAAAGTGATATCGCTACAGACATTGCATACTACCTTAACATCAACAATATTAATCACTCAATAATGGATTGTGTGTGCTGAAATTTAAATATTAGGTGTCAAGTCCTGCTTTTCGTTGAAAATTGGGTCCAGTCATATGCATTGTATTAAGTGTGTGAGCTATGGTTTGCATGGCAGCTGTGGTACCAAACCAGTTAGCAAATCACTTGCTAACAACCTGCAAACATGTCATACAGAACCATTACACAGAACCAACGTTATTAGCAAATAAACACTTTTGGTCCTTACCTCTCCGGATTCATATCAAACTCATAATATCCATGTCTCCTAACTCCGCGACCTGAAACAAAACTTTGTGCAGATGTATCAAATGGCGACAAAGATCTAAAGAGGACAACAGTGACCGCTTCAATGGAAGCCTAGTTTTAACAATACATCTTTGCCGTCTCCGGTATACTACACACACCGGACATTTGTGCATCCTTATTCATCCTTTGATCTATTCATGTGTCTTTATTATTCCCATTTTTCTTCTGCCAACCACAGCTCACAGTACAGAGCCGTGGATCAGACAACTTCTGTCATTGGCTCGTTTTAGAGTGAGTGACTCTGGGTTCTTGTGCACATCCGCATAAAAATAAATCCTCTACATTGCAACCGACGGTGGCATGGTTTATGATTTAATTTCCGTTTTCAGTCCATTATTATTAATTTTTATGTTCAATTATTTAAAAAAAAAAAAAACTTTGTACAATCAAATGCATACCAGCATTGCGTGGTGACATTTTTAGTATATGGTAGTAAAACAGAATTTTTAAAAGACCTTCTGGCTTTGGGAAAGTTAATTGATTTTTTTCCTTTTTTTGAGAAATTCAGTGCATTTCAGAGCTAAATCAATAAATTGCGGCATTTTCCATAGTTGTTTGTTCAATAAAACTCTGACCTACAGTGCATATCAGAGACATCAGTCCGCAGGCACAAGGGTTTTTTTTTGTTTTACTGTCAATCCACAATAAACTGAGGGTTTGTGACTTTGATTAAAGTCAGACCACACACAGACCCCAGCATACAATGCATGTTACCAAAACATACCACAGCTGACATAGGTCTTGTTAATCTGCCAGTCAGGGTTGATCAGAATTACTTAGCTGACCTGCAGCAGACTTGGCTGGCTTTTCTAGAAGAAGGGAAGACTCTGAGGGATACCAACCAGTTAAGAATGGAAGATTCAGCACTGCCAATTTTACTTAGGGTTAGCTGTTTCTTCAAAGTACTATCAACAACGGGCACTGATTGGGATTAAGGTGATTAGGGTTAGCTGTTTCTTGTAAGTGCAATCAACAACGGGCACTGATTGGGATTAGGATATTTAGGGTTAGCTGTTTCTTCAAAGTGCAATCAACAACGGGCACTGATTGGGATTAGGATGTTTAGGGTTAGCGGTTTCTTCAAAGTGAAATCAACAACGGGCACGGATTGGAATTAGGATGTTTAGGGTTAGCTGTTTCTTCAAAGTGCAATCAACAATGGGCACTGATTGGGATTAGGATGTTAGGGGTTAGCTATTTTCTTCAAAGTGCAACCCATAATGGTTACTAATTGGGATTAGGATGTTTAGGGTTAGCTGTTTCTTCAAAGTGCAATCAACAACGGGCACTGATTGGGATTAGGATGTTTAGGGTTAGCTGTTTCTTCAAAGTGCAATCAACAATGGGCACGGATTGGGATTAGGATGTTTAGGGTTAGCTGTTTCTTCAAAGTGCAATCAACAACGGGCAGTGATTGGGATTAGTATGTTTAGGGTTAGCGGTTTCTTCAAAGTGCAATCACCAACGGGCACGGATTGGAATTAGGATGTTTAGGGTTAGCTGTTTCTTCAAAGTGCAATCAACAACGGGCACTGATTGGGATTAGGATGTTAGGGGTTAGCTATTTTCTTCAAAGTGCAACCCATAATGGTTACTAATTGGGATTAGGATGTTTAGGGTTAGCTGTTTCTTCAAAGTGCAATCAACAACGGGTACTGATTGGGATTAGTATGTTTAGGGTTAGCTGTTTCTTCAAAGTGCAATCAACTTCGGGCACTGATTGGGATTAAGGTGTGTAGGGTTAGCTGTTTCTTCAAAGTGCAATCAACAACGGGCACTGATTGGGATAAGGATGTTTAGGGTTAACTGTTACTTCAAAGTGCAATCAACAACGGGCACTGATTGAGATTAAGATGTTTAGGGTTAGCTGTTTCTTCAAAGTGCAATCAACAACGGGCACTGATTGGGAATAGGATGTTTAGGGTTAGCTGTTTCTTCAAAGTGCAATCAACAACGGCCACTGATTGGGATTAGGATGTTTAGGGTTAGCTGTTTCTTCAAAGTGCAATCAACAACGGCCACTGATTGGGATTAGGATGTTTAGGGTTAGCTGTTTCTTCAAAGTGCAATCAACAACGGCCAATGATTGGGATTAGGATGCTTAGGGTTAGCTGTTTCTTCAAAGTGCAATCAACAACGGGCACTGATTGGGATTAGGGTGTTTAGGGTTAGCTGTTTCTTCAAAGTGCAATCAACAACGGGCACTGATTGGGATTAGGGTGTTTAGGGTTAGCTGTTTCTTCAAAGTGGAATCAACAACGGGCACCTTTTTGGGATTAGGGTGTTTAGGGTTAGCTGTTTCTTCAAAGTGCAATCAACAACGGGCACTGATTGGGATTAGGGTGTTTCGGGTTAGCTGTTTCTTCAAAGTGCAATCAACAACGGGCACTGATTGGGATAAGGATGTTTAGGGTTAACTGTTTCTTCAAAGTGCAATCAACAACGGGCACTGATTGGGATTCGTATGTATATGGTCAGCTGTTTCTTCAAAGTGCAATCAACAACGGGCACTGATTAGGATTAGGATGTTTAGGGTTAGCTGTTTCTTCAACGTGCAATCAACAATGGGCACTGATTAGGATTAGGGTATTTAGGGTTAGCTGTTTCTTCAAAGTGCAATCAACAATGGGCACTGATTGGGATTAGGGTGTTTAGGGTTAGCTGTTTCTTCAAAGTGCAATCAACAACGGGCACTGACTGGGATTAGGATGTTTAGGGTTAGCTGTTTCTTCAACGTGTAATCAAAAACGGGCACTGATTGGGATTAGGGTGTTTAGGGTTAGCTGTTTCTTCAAAGTGCAATCAACAACGGGCACTGATTGGGATTAGGATGTTTAGGGTTAGCTGTTTCTTGAAAGTGCAATCAACAACGGGCACTGATTGGGATTAGGATGTTTAGGGTTAGCTGTTTCTTCAAAGTGCAATCAACAACGGGCACTGATTGGGATTAGGATGTTTAGGGTTTGCTGTTTCTTCAATGTGCAAACAACAAAGGGCAATGATTGGGCTTAGGATGTTTAGGGTAAGCTGTTTCTTCAAAGTGCAATCAACAACGGGCACTGATTGGGATTAGCATGTTAAGAGTTAGCTGTTTCTTCAAAGTGCAATCAACAACGGGCACTGATTGGGATTAGGATGTTTAGGGTTAGTTGTTTCTTCAACGTGCAATCAACAACGGGCACTGATTGAGATTAAGGTGTTTAGGGTTTGCTGTTTCTTCAAAGTGAAATCAACAACTGGCACTGATTGGGATTAGGATTAGGATGTTAGGGGTTAGCTATTTTCTTCAAAGTGCAACCCACAACGGTTACTAATTGGGATTAGGATGTTTAGGGTTAGCTATTTCTTCAAAGTGCAATCAACAACGGGCACTGATTGGGATTAGCATGTTAAGAGTTAGCTGTTTCTTCAAAGTGCAATCAACAACGGGCACTGATTGGGATTAGGATGTTTAGGGTTAGTTGTTTCTTCAACGTGCAATCAACAACGGGCACTGATTGAGATTAAGGTGTTTAGGGTTAGCTGTTTCTTCAAAGTGCAATCAACAACGGGCACTGATTGGGATTAGGATGTTTAGGGTTAACTGTTTCTTCAAAGTGCAATCAACAACGGGCACTGATTGACATTAGGGTGTTTAGGGTTAGCTGTTTCTTCAAAGTGCAATCAACAACGGGCACTGATTGGGATTAGGATGTTTAGGGTTAGCTGTTTCTCAAAGTGCAATCAACAACGGGCACCGATTGTGATTAGGGTGTTTAGGGTTAGCTGTTTCTTCAAAGTGCAATCAACAACGGGCACTGATTGGGATTAGAGTGTTAAGGGTTAACTGTTTCTTCAAAGGTCAATTAATAACGGGCACTGATTGAGATCAGGATGTTTAGGGTTCGCTGTTTCTTCAAAGTGCAATCAGCAATGGGCACTGATTGAGATTAGGATGTTTAGGGTTTGCTGTTTCTTCAAAGTGCAATCAACAACTGGCACTGATTGGGATTAGGATTAGGATGTTAGGGGTTAGCTATTTTCTTCAAAGTGCAACCCACAACGGTTACTAATTGGGATTAGGATGTTTAGGGTTAGCTATTTCTTCAAAGTGCAATCAACAACGGGCACTGATTGGGATTAGCATGTTAAGAGTTAGCTGTTTCTTCAAAGTGCAATCAACAACGGGCACTGATTGGGATTAGGATGTTTAGGGTTAGTTGTTTCTTCAACGTGCAATCAACAACGGGCACTGATTGAGATTAAGGTGTTTAGGGTTAGCTGTTTCTTCAAAGTGCAATCAACAACGGGCACTGATTGGGATTAGGATGTTTAGGGTTAACTGTTTCTTCAAAGTGCAATCAACAACGGGCACTGATTGACATTAGGGTGTTTAGGGTTAGCTGTTTCTTCAAAGTGCAATCAACAACGGGCACTGATTGGGATTAGGATGTTTAGGGTTAGCTGTTTCTCAAAGTGCAATCAACAACGGGCACCGATTGTGATTAGGGTGTTTAGGGTTAGCTGTTTCTTCAAAGTGCAATCAACAACGGGCACTGATTGGGATTAGAGTGTTAAGGGTTAACTGTTTCTTCAAAGGTCAATTAATAACGGGCACTGATTGAGATCAGGATGTTTAGGGTTCGCTGTTTCTTCAAAGTGCAATCAGCAATGGGCACTGATTGAGATTAGGATGTTTAGGGTTAGCTGTTTCTTCAAAGTGCAATCAACAACGGGCACTGATTGGGATTAGGATGTTTAGGGTTAGCTGTTTTCTTCTAAGTACAATCAACAACGGGTACTGATTGGGATTAATATGTTTAGGGTTAGCTGTTTTCTTCTAGGTACAACAACAACGGGCACTGATTGGGATTAAGATGTTTAGGGTTAGCTGTTTTCTTCTAGGTACAACAACAACGGGCACTGATTGGGATTAAGATGTTTAGGGTTAGCTGTTTTCTTCAAAGTGCAATCAACAACGGGCTCTGATTGGGATTAAGATGTTTAGGGTTAGCTGTTTTCTTCTATGTACAATCAACAACGGGTACTGATTGGGATTAAGATGTTTAGGGTTAGCTGTTTTCTTCAAAGTGCAATCAACAACGGGCTCTGATTGGGATTAAGATGTTTAGGGTTAGCTGTTTTCTTCTATGTACAATCAACAACGGGTACTGATTGGGATTAATATGTTTAGGGTTAGCTGTTTTCTTCTATGTACAATCAACAACGGGTACTGATTGGGATTAATATGTTTAGGGTTAGCTGTTTTCTTCTAAGTACAATCAACAACGGGTACTGATTGGGATTAATATGTTTAGGGTTAGCTGTTTTCTTCTAGGTACAACAACAACGGGCACTGATTGGGATTAAGATGTTTAGGGTTAGCTGTTTTCTTCTAAGTACAATCAACAACGGGTACTGATTGGGATTAATATGTTTAGGGTTAGCTGTTTTCTTCTAGGTACAACAACAACGGGCACTGATTAGGATTAAGATGTTTAGGGTTAGCTGTTTTCTTCTAGGTACAACAACAACGGGCACTGATTGGGATTAAGATGTTTAGGGTTAGCTGTTTTCTTCAAAGTGCAATCAACAACGGGCTCTGATTGGGATTAAGATGTTTAGGGTTAGCTGTTTTCTTCTATGTACAATCAACAACGGGTACTGATTGGGATTAATATGTTTAGGGTTAGCTGTTTTCTTCTATGTACAATCAACAACGGGTACTGATTGGGATTAATATGTTTAGGGTTAGCTGTTTTCTTCTATGTACAATCAACAACAGGCACTGATTGGGATTAATATGTTTAGGGTTAGCTGTTTTCTTCTATGTACAATCAACAACGGGTACTGATTGGGATTAATATGTTTAGGGTTAGCTGTTTTCTTCTATGTACAATCAACAACGGGTACTGATTGGGATTAATATGTTTAGGGTTAGCTGTTTTCTTCTATGTACAATCAACAACGGGTACTGATTGGGATTAATATGTTTAGGGTTAGCTGTTTTCTTCTATGTACAATCAACAACGGGTACTGATTGGGATTAATATGTTTAGGGTTAGCTGTTTTCTTCTATGTACAATCAACAACGGGCTCTGATTGAGATTAAGATGTTTATTGTTAGCTGCTTTTCTTTTCAAATGGCAGCCAACGATGGGCACTGATTGGAATATAAATGTTTCGGTTTTGTTGACTTTTCATGAATAAACTATTGATAAAACAATCAATTGCTGAGGGCCAGTGGGTTTATGTGCTTCTGCGTCTGTAGCATTTAACACAGTATTATAATTTACCGCGGATGCCACACAATTAGTAGAAATTGCACATTTCACAAACAAATCTTTCCATCTCAAATGGATGTCAATAATATTGGCAGAGACTACGGTGCGAAAGATGCATTTTTTCTCTATAATTTAGATAAACTTGCCACATAATTTGGTTCTGCAAGCTGCAAAGACGAGTAGTCCTGGCTGTGATACAAAGCTATGCGGGGCGGGCTGGGGCTGTCAATATGAAGAGGACATCCATATTTCACAAAGAACCATGAAATAGTTTTCATATTAGTGATATTACATGCCTCGCTGTGAAATATGAGATTTCTATTAATACTACTGCATTTGTGTTCAATAAAAGGAGTTAATAATTCAAACCATAAAACAATCAAATTCACCTGTTAGAGTTAGCTCCACAACCCATAACTAGCCCAGCAGCCTTGCAAACTGAAGCTCATTCCAAATGCAAACCCTAGAACCTCACAAAATGTATATCAAAAAGTAACACCTACATGAACAACATAATTAAACAATTCATAGTCAAACCTATAAAAACTAGATTTCTGATAGCTTCTTTGATAGTGTTGACGGAACTTTGATATACAAACTTACCAGTAATATTGCACATTTATGTCATTTTTAGTGACATCTGCCACATTGAGGATGAGGTCATGCGCTTTACATTTGATGTTTAAGTTCTGGTTTAGTGGCTGCTGTGTGATTTATGGTTTGCAGATCTGCCCATCACTGGGGAATTACATTTTATTTTAATTCATACGCATACCTGTACTTTAATTATGTATTTAAGTGAATTTCGGAGGTTTCTTTCAAACATATGTTAAGGTTTTATAACCAAAGCTAACCAGACCTTCAGTTTAACTTATTTCAACAGTTATATATTATTTCATTCAGTATAACATGTCAAAAGGTATATGACTATGGACATAACATACTATCTTACAATTAACAATATTAATCACTCAACAATTTATTATGACTGATCTTGTGTGTGTGCTGAAATTTAAATATTAGGTGTGAAGTCCTGCTTTTTGTTAAAAATTGGGTCCAGTCATTAGCATTGTATTAAGTGTGTGAGCAATGGTTTCCATGGCAGCTGTGGTACCAAACCAGTTAGCAAATCAAAGATTTTTCATCCCCACATTATGTTTGTCACCCCTTTAAGGGATCTGATGGATGTTTAAAATGGCTGCACTGGGCAACTTTCTAAAAACCTGCAACCATGTCATACAGAACCAATCATTATACTGCACCAATGTTATTAGCTAATAAACACTTTTGGCCCTTACCTCTCCGGATGTATATCAAACTCATAATATCTAGGTCTCCCACCTCCGCGACCTGAAACAAAACTTTGTGCAGATGTATCAAATGGCGACAAAGAACTAAAGAGGACAACAGTGACCGCTTCAATGGAAACCTAGATTTAACAATCTTTGCCGTCTCCGGTATACAACACACACCGGGCATTTGTGTATCCTTATTCATCTTTTGATCTATTCATGTGTCTTTATTATTCCCAATTTTCTTCTGCCAACCACAGCTCATAGTACAGAGCAGTTGATCAGACAACTACTGCCATTGGCTCTTTTTAGAGTGAGTGACTCTGGGTTCTTGTGCACATCCGCATAAAAATGAGTCCTCTACATTGCAACGGACGGTGGCATGGTTTATGATTTAATTTCCATTTTCAGTCCATTATTATTCATTTTTATGATCAATAATTAAAAAAAACGTTATTCAATCGAAGGCATACCAGCATTGCGTGGTGACATTTTTTGTATATGTTAGTAAAACAGAATTTTTAAACATGTATGCTTCTCAAGGCCAGACCTGCTGGTTTTGGGAAAGTTTATTCAATTTTTTCCTTTTTTTGTGAAATTCAGTGCATTTCAGAGATAAATCAATAAATTGCGGCGTTTTTCACAGACGTTTATTTAATAAAACTCCGACCTACAGTGCATATCAGAGAAATCAGTCCGCAGGCACAAGGGCTTTTTTTGTTTTTTACTGTCAATCCACAAGAAACTGAGGGTTTGTGACTTTGATTAAAGAAATAATCAGACCACACACAGACCACAGCATAAAATGCATGCTAGCAAAAAATACCACGGGGGACACAGACTTAAGAAATGCGCATCACAAAATAAAACATTAAAATCTTACCTGTAATCGTCGGATTGCAGCCTGTTTGTCTTGGAGATTCTCATCCTGTGCCTTCTGCTGCCATCTAGTGTTGGGTACGGATTTTGCTTCTTGAGGGCTTCAGGCAGCACTTGAATGATGCATTCATATGTCTCTCTGAGGCCACCAGTGTAGTACAACACAAACTCCAACCTAGATCATTGTGTCCACATTGTACTGGACATGTATATTAGTAAGGTGTTATCACTGCCAGCGACAGGCCATCTGTCCGACCGGCGGATTAGGATGTCTTTTTCCGACTGTCTTTACATGGTGGTCCCACGCCACGGAAAGCAGCTGGAAAAGGACTTCAGGGGCCCCAAGCAGGGCTCCTATCCCCCGTGGGCCACTGCTAAGTAGCCAAGGGGGTACATGTGGTGTACCCCCACACATCCGTGCACTGTGTGACACTCACCCAATAATGCCTGGCACATGGTTCATGGATGTTTGTAAAGTGCCTTCTTCTACTGTGCCTTGGGCAGCGGTCCTTTTCTGGGCCATAGTAGAAAAAGTCATTTTACAGCCACTTGCCTTCAGTTGTATCGTAATAGGGTGGTCGGAACTGCTGACACATTGTCGGACGGTCACCTGCCCGCGATCCGCCATAGGAATGAGGCGCTTTGTGTGGCACTTCCCTGCAAGTATGGCTTATCTCCAGCCAACAACAATAGTTCACCGGATCTCCTGAATGAAATGATGGCAAACATGGATACTCTCTGTGGCTTCATGGTCCTGCATCCTGTTCATGAGTTTAGGTAACCATGACGGCTGGTGCCATATCACCGAGTTGGGATTGTGGTGTGGAAGGTGGTACCCGCCATTCATCCTGGGAAGGTTCTACAGTAGATGTAGCTTTCCTTATCCTTCCACTAACATCTCCATGAGATGAAAGAGCCGTGGTTGTCACATTCATGGCCATTGATATACCTTGCTCACTGAATACATTAAATGGTGAAATGCACAGTGCATCCCCCTGAGATTTGGCTGCGAGTACATGGAGGTGTATCTTTCCCTTGTTCCAAGGAGATCTATGCAGGAGTAAACAATGGTTTCACGTAAATCTATAGGAGTTCCTTGTTCATCCACATGTTTCTTTGGGATCACCACTTTTTCTACCTATGAAGTAGTTTTCGCTTTTTTGATGCATGTTCAGACCGGGGAGGTTTAAGATTACCAGATGTGAATCCTACTTTCTCAAGAGAGTGTTGCCCCCTTATTTTTGCAAGCACTGCATCTTTGTTCTCTGTTCAAGACTATTTTGAATATGAGGTATTTCAAGAATGCTGTGAGCATTAACTCCATTACCTATAATTCCCAGAAACTGATACCAAAACAAGGATAACACACTTCCACCTTAAACACCCTACACAGTGTAGCATGCTACCATATAGGCAAGAGCGTTAATGCCTTTATGGAGCAGTAGGCAAGAGCTACAGCGCCTTACAAGGGCAGTTAGCACTACATACAGATTGTAATACAGTACAATGTGCGAGTGGGCCTCGACTGAGGTCTATCTACGCTACAGTGAGATTGTTCCTTCAAGCGCCACACCCTGCCAAGGATGCATCCCTTGTAAGGGTCACCCGCAGGCAATGGTCATGAGCGCCGCATCTTTCAAGATACTGTACGAGTTCCACCACTCGTCTTTGTTCGCGACCTGTAGTGAAGTACATTTTAGCACAGTAGCACGTCATGGCATTCCTCGTCCACCTCTCATGGAATGTTGATGCTTAATCACCTAAGAATGTTCCAGAAAGTTTGATGCTGGTGCTGACTGGGCTTGCAGTGAGTAAATCCTGGTCATCATTTGACGTGAAGAGTCAACACTACACGCGCTTGCTGTTACCATCACTGGACCCTCGCTGGACTCACTCCTGTGCCTGCGAGCAGGGCCTGACATTAGTGACCAATAGAGTTATTGTCAAGCATGGTACCTACATCAGCTGTCCAGGGGTTTACTAAATACATATAGGGTGACTGCCCTGGACGTGACCGTGTTCTAGACGTTTTCTTCTCCCGACTTTAACATTTTTTTGAGCTTGGGCAGAAATTGATTGATCCACTGCGTGCAAGCCCTCTTCTGCCTCCTGGCTTCCATGGCCACATCATGGTGGTATCCACTTTACAAGGAGAGCTGTGGTCCAGTGGAGATGACACAAAGGGGTAAGAACACAAACTTTCTCGACTAGCAAAACTCACAAATACTGCATCTACATCATCATCCTCTCCCACATCTGACCAGCTGCCTGAGGGTCATCCCAAGTTTGAGAACAATGCCCGCGGGAGCATAGGAAGAACTGTGAATGATGGGGAGACTGGCATTGTGGGTACCTGGTCTGTTGTCTGTTTTAGTTCTGCTCGAAATGCTCGAAGCTCTAGTGAACTCGCTTATTCAAAGAACTGTTCGAAACCTAGGTCAGATTTCGGTTGTTGGAGCTAAATTGGAACTGCAGAATTGTAGCCTATGTTGGCATTTATGTGGGTGCTACAATGTATCACAACAAGTTGAGCCTAGCTTCATATAGGTTTAAAAACACAAGACAACGTATAGTAAAATACCTTTTACTTAGAAAATGTATAGTTTACATACCGTCAATTTTTTCAGTACATTTAAATATTAATATTCTTTATTGTACTGTAGGGTCATTAATCCTTAATTTAACTTCGTTGCTTTGCTTTCTCTCTAGAACAGTGTTTCCCAATCTGTGGCTCGCGGTCCGATTTTTGGTGAGTCAGAAAAGTCTGACCAATACATAAAGATGACGTCCAATTCTGCGTTTATCTTGTCACATTTGCTGCGCTACAACAACAGAGCAAATGTTAGGTTGTGTCTGCTGACAAGTTGCTGTTATTCTTTTAATCTGGGATTGGTGTTTACTATTCTTTCACTGACTGCAAAGTGAAGAGAAGGTCTTGAGGTGAATCATGTAACACTTCCAGGATGTACATTTTTTTAAACAAAAAAAAGTAAATACATTTTTTTAAACAAAAAAATGTAAATACATGCATTCACTGGTTATGAAAGAAAAAACAAGCAATTAAAACAAGCATTGGCATAGCCAATAGGTCTCGCTTTTGGGATCTTATGAGTATTTAGTTAAGCAGCACAATATCCTTGGTGCAACAACATCAACTGTTGCATGGCTAAACACTTATAAGGTCCCAAAGGCAAGACCTATTGGCTATGCCAATGCTTGTGGTAATGGGCTTTTACTAGTGTTTTTTTCATGGAGTCCGGGACATTGCTTCTTTAGCTGTTATTACCAATGTGGAGGCATTCCCACATTGGACCAAGGCTCTGGAATTCTCTACCTCTCGAGGTGAGATCACTCACCAGCCATCTGACTTTCCGAAAGATCTTAAAAACACACCTATTTTCCAGCAACTGATCTTTCCCTGATAAATTGCACCATCCTCTCTGACTAGGGACCATGTGGAGTTATGTTCTTACTGGCAAAGCGCGGAGATACCCCTTCGGGGGTCTATTCAGGCGCTATATAAGAATATAAAATAAATAAAATAAAATTCCACAGTGACAAAGACTTTTTTTTGTATTACATTGATGCTGGTATCGGTGCCTGATGCATTGCAGTGATGGCTGATGGACACTAATGTAATCTTGTCTGATATGCCACTATTCCAACTCTAATAATAGTAGCTTAGAATGATTTTAATTGAACACAAGTAGCTAGAGCTACCTACCGCAAGGGTCGGACACCCCTGCTCTAGAGACCATTTTCAAGGATCAGCCACATTAAAGTTACTGACTCAGATTGTTTTTGTCTACCTTGTAAATACAACTGAAACAAAGTTTGTTTGCGAAGTGTATTTTGCCGGGGCCAGTTAGTGAGAATGGTCTTGTTTACCGCGCCTTTACATGACATACCTTAATTCCCAGCACTACAAGTAAATGTAAGAAGTATTTTACCCTCATCTGTGGCTGTCATGTGTGCCAACATTGCAAAGTATCGCCAAAACTGCGGTTATCTCGTACAAAATAGGTGTTGATGAGACTTTTGTGCTTTCAAAATCCTGTGTTTAATTTTTTTTCTGAGCCTGTGGCACAAGCTGCACATTTTTATTTACATCTGTTGTGATTCTCATTTTTACTGTTTATCCAGGTTTATAAAATATAATTTAGTAAGCATTCAGACCACACACCATCTTTTTATACATCAATAGGCCTGATGTTCCGTGGGTGCTGTTCAAGACCTTTTGGGATGAATTGCAGTAGCCATTTGGGCTCCTCTTGGAGAGGTCTCTTGTATTCCTCTACCATCGTGTCCCATACGAGCCACCTATTTAGTAGATAGACCGGACTTCCAACTGTTCACGTCTGCGAGTGGACTTGCGGTAAAAGTTGAGTGAGTAAGTGACTTCCTTTCTGTGGCTAGAAGACACTGTTTTTCCACCTTCCTATTTATAACCTTGAAACTAATGCGGTCTCGTCTTCGGGACGGCACGATGGACGGTCTGCCGTCTGCGCATGCACAAGCTTGCCCTGCCCGCATGTCTGGGATGTGTCAGTCGTAAGCACTGCAGTCATGCCACAGGGCAGCTCTAGGCTGCCAACGGGCTTTCTGCACTTGCTCAGTTCATTTTCAGCGACATTCGTTCATTGTCTAAAAGGCCCTGCTGCGCTTGTTTATAGCTGCCTGTTGCGATAAAGAACAGGACAGGGTGTTATAGGTTGGTATGTGCACCTCTTGTGTTTGGTAAATAATAGTTAGCGATTTAAATTAAGCACAGATTATGAATAGTACAAAATGTTTGCGGAGGCAGCGGTTTCCCAAGAGCTTAGGTATGCGCGGAGTCTATTTTTAAGACGCTCTTTTGCAAGAAGCATATTTTCCTACGTAAGGACGGCGTGCTGACTGGCGGGGTTGTCCATGTGAACCATCCTTGGTGAGCCTGTGGTTGGCAACTGTGGGTACCTATGACTACGCTTTAGTTGCAGATGGCCAGCAGTAGCTTGGCACTGCTACGAGCAACGGTGGACTATATGCCACCACATCCTTATGGATTTACGGTCATTTCACCACGGGAGAAACGCGGACACACTCTAGACGCTGGTGCGTGCCACGCGGTGATTGCCGACAACTGCAGCGCGGCAGTGAGTGGGACTAAAATAAGCGCTTAAAGACAAGCGGGCCCCCACAGGAGCATGTACAGCATTTACCTTGCGGGAGCGAGCAACGGCAGGCACTATAATTTCAAACAAATGGCGCCGCTTCTCGCTCCCGCAAGGTAAATGCTGTACATGTACGAGGACTGATTGGAAACAGGGCAGAACAAGCCCGAGTTTCAACAAAAGCCCAGAGAGATTGCAAGAGGTCACTCCAAACAGTGCTGGTGCGCTGCGTTGGCGAGGCCTAAAAAATAATAATTCGGAGTTGTGCGGGAAACAGAGGTAAAATTGTCTCAAAACAAAGGCACTTTAATTGGTGAAGCACAAATGATAAATATTCACAGCAAGCCCATTTCTGCAGATAGTCATTTGAGAGCTGCATGCTACATAGTTTTATTATAAAACCTGTATGTCTGGGCACAGCTAGCGGCCATTTCAGTTAAAGATACGCTGTCTATAAATGGCAATGAGCTACAACACGATGCTGTAGTTACATTCAAATATCACCACTCCTCATGTCCATTAAAGGCAGGGGGCTCACAAACGTTTGATGTATTAAAAAGCGGGTCATGGTTCTAACAAGTTTGGAAACCACTGCTTTAGAGGGGGAATGGCCTGAACAAGGTGGGCGGAGTCACGCATGCCGTTCTCAGGTAAACGCTTGTCTTAACCACACATATGTGCGGTTAGGCATTTGCGAGGGCTAGATGCGAAGATGGGCAGACCCAGGATCAGGAGAGGATGCAGTGAGGTAAGTGTGGGTCGGGGTAGTTTTTAATGTTTGGGGGTAATTTTTAGGGTTCAACATTAAAGTTGGGGTTAATTTCAGGGCTGGGGCGGAGTTGTTTTTAGGGCCGGGGGACGGGCTTTTTGGTTGCTTTTAGGGCTTAGGGTCTGTGGTACCTTTTAGGTTTTGGGGGGTCAGGGTTTTACTTAGAACTCAGGGTGGGGTTGGGGTACTTTTTAGGGCTCAGGGGGTCGAGGTAGTTGTTAGGGCTTAGGTGGGGTCAGGGTAGTTTTTAGGGCTCGGTGTTGGAGAAGTTTTTAGGGCTCGGCAGTTGGTTGTGTTTGTTATTAGGGCTCAGAGTGGGATCTGGGTCCTTCTTAGGACTCAGGGGGTTGGGTTATTTAGGGATAGGGGAAAGTTGCATTGGCTGTGATCCTTGCTACACCTCCCTATACCAATCTTGCCTTTACCACAAAAATGTGTGGTAAAGGCATGCGTGGTAAATGAATGCGTGGGTCAGATGCATTCGCAGTTTGGGCTATGATGTGTACGCATGCATGGTTTAGCCTTTCGTGGCTCTATCATACAGCCCTTTAGAGACAAATCTGTTACCCGACCCTAAACTTCAATCCTAAACTTAGGCTACAAAATAATTCTCATCCAACATTTAGATATTTATTCTATTTATTTGCAGATTCATATAGAGCTTACTAGACTTATGGCTATTTGTGCACTTTACCAAACATTGTTAGGAGGATTTTTAATTATTCATGTGCACGTTGAGTGCTTAGTAGCTAGTATATCACGCCTCTACTACAACAAGAAGGAGGCAAATCAGACTATTTAAAAACCAGGGAATAAGAAGTGTATTTGCTAGCATTTCTCGATCAGTAAGAGATCCATGTTTTTTAGAGCATCACACTAGGGGTTTTGCACATCTTGGAGGGACCATATTCTGGTTGCAGGTACAGAGAAGGATCAAGAGATTTTTTTTTTTTTTTTATCTGTTTGGTTTTAGAAGTACAAATTCCGCACTACAAGGTAAATGATTATCCCAGATACAGGGAGTTTTTGAGCCAGGGTTTTTGGGAAAAGCACAGTCCAAGGGCCTGTGTGTGATGCATTTAACTTTGTATACGCCAGCAGAGCATGATAAGCACCGGAGTGAAGTGATGACGTATTTTTGCACCCTTTTGTAAAGCGCTCTGATATCCTTCGGGATCTAGTACGCACTATATAAAACTTTATAAATAAATAAATCTCACTCTGGAGATCAAACTCCCTGTAGCACGGACTTTTGTCTTCATCGGAGCCAGGTGTATTTCAGCGAGTCGCCCATGACCATAGTCAATTACAGAGACAGCAAGGGGTTGGACCAAAGTTTTTAAAATCCGATTCTAAAATAAAGGGTTTCATATTTCTGAGAAATCAGAGTTGGCGGTGCACACGACTTGTGGCATTGATGCGTCCTTGAAGATTCAGACTCCAGAGACTTCCATGATCTTTCTCAGACTGTTTTTCAAGCCATAATCCAAGCTCATACCTTCACAGTCACTTTGACAACCCCCTAACCTTACCCAGAAGCAAAATAACTCACCTGCTCCAAAACCATTATCTTCGCCTACTTACGACACCTTACTCCAAGCCTAGCATAGCCCATGACCTATTCCTTACCATAACCTTACTTGAAGGACTTTTCTTAGTTGTAATCCAAATTCTGACCCCAAAATGTATCCTTTGTTACTTAAGGCTGATCCTTTACTTTGTCTTTCTCAAACTATTCTTTTCCTATCATTGTTTTCTGGCATACTTTTCACCTGAGATGAATCACCTACCACATACCTTCTGGTCAGATCCTTCGACTCTGGATCAATTTTTGGTGCAATGACGGACAACTACGAGGCCAGACTTCTGATCGAAAGGGTTTGTAAGGCTCTCGAGAATGATAGCCTGAAATACGTAGTTGCTTCCAGTCCAAGGATGCTGTAGGACCTTTAGGTTTTAACCCCTTCACTGCGGCGGCTATTCCGCCGTAGTGCTAAGGGGGGAGGGCGGCCGAGGTGCGGGCGCATGCTGGTGACGGAACCGCTCCGTCACCAGCGTCGGTTGCTCTGTGCTCATGACGGAGCAGTTCCATCACGGCCTGCCCGCTCAATAGAACGCTCAGCGCAGGCGCGGATCACGCGCCGCACAGGCGTGCCGAGCGTGCCGTGATGGAACTGCTCCGTCATCAGCACAGCGCGACCGTGGCGGATGACGGAGCGGTTCCGTCATCAGCATCGGGAGGGGTTAATTGTATATGTGGCACCTACAGAGAGGGATTGTGTCTTTAGCCTGAGATGTTGTTCCAGTGTCCCACAGAGTAACCAAGTCATATCCAAGCCAGCATGCTGACCAACCGCAAGCCACCAGACGGCACGACTCCCAAAATACCAGCATTGACACCACAAAAAATAAAGCAACTTTAAATACATACATAAAAGATAATGCATGCTGTGTGATATAACACCCAACATAAAGATGTACTTTTAATCAGCCAGTGAACAACAAGAAAAGAGTATGGTTCAAAAGTTCATCCAGACACTAGATACGTCTCACTGTGAAAGAAAAATAGAAACTTTTTTTTTTAGAAAATCTTTTTTATTCGAAGATATTTTCACCAATACAATTTACAGAACTTATCTTTTCTATCAGTGTACACACAGTTCAGAAAAAAAGCTTGCTCATAACAGCACAAAAATAAAACTAACCACAAAAATAAAAATACATTTAAGTAGTATAGCTATGCTAAATGAGAAAAAATTAAAGACATTCTCACAGATAACATAGCAATTAATCGGATAGGAGCACAACTTACAAATGGCATCATTTAATTGAAAGAGATGCATACACAAATCTATACAACCTGTGAGGACGCTGTAAAAACACAATTACACATAAAATGTAAAAATGTATTCCCCTGTGTACTATTGTGGTGGGAAAAGAAAACAGGCACTTTGTGGGATACCCACTGACAGAAAAAATGGGGCATTAAGCGAAAATTAATTTACAAAGTTGGTTAAAATTCACACGAAAATTGAGAGTACCCCAGTAATGTGAAACCTAGTTTATGAATTCAGCATAATTTCATTTCTTTTTTTACTCTGTACGTGGTCACAAATTCATGTTCTTAGAACATTTAGTGATACAATTTTACATCCCATTTTTCGAGAACGTAAAATCAACTAAGACAATATTTAGATAAGCTTAAAAATTAAAAAAATATATATATATTTCTAATCGATGTGTAATCTCTGTGTACTGGTGAAATTCTAAACAATGCGGACACTAAAATTATGGGGCAAAAGTAACCGTTAGAAGGGGAGAGACCACAAGCAATTTTCTTAACATTGGATCTAGGAATCTTATAGCAGGATCACAACTTCTCATCTCCTGAATATATCCCACTGGTATCACATATCTTCTGATCCACTCAGCTTTCTCACCACCTCTCGCCTACTGATCTGAGAATGTCTCTTACAACCTTTCAACAGTCTCACATATCTTCTGATCCGCTCGGCTGTCTCACCATCTCTCGCCTACTGATTTGGGAATGTCTCTCACAGCCTTTCCCTACTGATCAGGGAATGACTCCACAACCTTCCAACTGTCTCACCACTTCGAACCTTCTGACTCGACTGTCTCCCTGGCTCTCCTCCCCTTACCTGGTGATGCCCCAACAGTCATGCTACCTGGGTCCATGCTGCTACCGCCGTCTCAAAGCGGATCACCTCCTGAAGAGTCAATATACGGAAGCGCTCACAGTCGGGCACTTTGTGACTCTAGGATTACACATCATTCTTAAAACTAAATAATCTAAGATAATTGTGGTCTCACAGACAATTACCTACAAATCTGTGATTACCGACAGGTCTCGTGATCAATTCCACATTCCCATCCCCAAACACCCTCTTCGTCCCTTCTGCCTCCCCAGGGGAAGCAGAATGGGCAGACAGTGTACCTTGACGTCTAGGAATGCAATACCTACAGGTCCAGGAAAGGAATTAATTCAAATATATCTATATATGTTCAGATCATGTCATGTCATAGGGTAGTAAGGGCTCTAGCACTAAGCGTGGTACCCTGCATTCACAGACTAGTATTCCCTATTCCCCACTCCCTGCAGCTATGTGATGGAAATAAGGCACCTGGGGCAATAGTACAGAATCTTTGCCCGGTGTCCAAAAAGGCTCATTCTTGCGCTCCTATGTTGCTGCTTGTGTAGGACACCAGGGCAAAACATGGAGCAAAGTGACCCCACACTATTTTTGATAAATTGACCTGCATTTTAGTCCACATATAAAATATATGAAAGACAGATGAAGTTTGAAGAAAAAAATCTATTCCTTTATGACATATGTAGCAATCAAACCCTACACATGTAGTGTTTAATCAGCTTCTTACATGTTTTAGACTATGCACTGCCTAGGATGTGTTAATATCACTATTGTACATATATAAATGATTTTTCAGTAATGAAAGTGATCTATGTGCACGCGTCTAGTGAAATATGGTCTGCGGTCACCAGTGTGGATTGTGGATGCGGAGAAGAGCTGGTGCGTGGAGTACGTTGGACGCCCCTTCCCAGACTCAATAGTAATATATTGCGATTTCTCAGAGGGTTTATGCCATGCAGTATGTTCAGGTGCAGTAGGTGTAAATAAAGGAATTTTAATGGCAGCAGAACGGAAACTGTTGATTCTGTAGAGTGAGAACAAATCTCATTAAATTACGAACAGCTCGGCTGTGTAAAAGGGAACCATTGAGGTTGTAAAAGTTTGTTCCTCAAGTTCGACTATGCGCATAGCACTGAGTTTTACCTTTGCGCTGTAGTACTGAATCCCTGCTCTAGCGGACCTCATTAATTTCTCCAGAAGGGACCCCACAATCTCCTTCCTACATTTCTGCCATTATATGGACTGGAAGGAAATCTTTTACTGCATTTGTCTTAACGCCGGCAGCAAAACAAAGCAAAATGGATTTACCACTTTATGCACCAGTGCAAGATTGTATGTCCGATGCCCTGCTGAGTTTTGGGTTGGGGTGGGGGAAGAGGGTGAATGAATTTGGGGTGGAAGGGAAGATCACATGAGCATATTTTCATCTGGCTCTATACCCCCACTGCCTTTGAGTGGAGTAGGTCTACCAGAAAATACACACATCTCTCCCCCTCCTGATTTCTTATCTCTTTCACAACTCTATAGGCCGCATAGTGGTATCAAAATGTTGGGTAAAACACCCAATTTTTCTTTAGGACTGTTCGCCTCAAAGTTCTGCTCCAGGTTTCATCATTTTCATTTGCTTTTCTGATTTTCTTTTAAGGGTTGTCTCTCTCTGACACAGTTTTGTTGCCCTGCTGGCCAAAAAAACAATCACTACAGCTGACCGTCACATCGGGTTTGATCTTTTCAACAGCTTGGCGTTCTCTTCTGCCACACCCACCTTTGACTTGCACTAGGGTAGCAAACCCAATGGTACCTCCTCCTACCTCTCCGAGTAGCTCATTTCAGCAGTGTGTCCGCTCCACAACACAACAGACGTATTTGCATATGAAAGCGGCCCTGCTACCCTCCCGCCCTGGAATCAATAAGAAAGGCTTAGCTCCCTGGTACCATCCATAGCAGTCCACAGTTCACTCCTCCCCACCCCAGAGAGTGGTCACCTGTATATTTTTGTGCAGGGTAAACCCACCACATGCTCTCAGGATCCCACCCTCTTCCTAGCCGACTCTAGTATAGGTACTTAGCAGTCTAGGAAGTCCCTACACTTGGGCAAGGCATTACTGCTAGCCGACATCTGCGGCAAGCTTTGGGCTCCTCCTGGACATGTTTTGTACACTTCCTGTGTCGACTGGAGCAGCAGGTTGTCCTGTAGACCTCTCTCTGCCTTCTTTCCCTGGATCAGAAGCACCTTTGGGCACAATGCAGAACTGCACCCTGAATGGGTGTCTCCGGTGGGGCATTATGGGCCACTCTGTGTGAAGAACCAGGTCCTCTTGGTGCAGCCCACCTCAGGGGACAAGATACACAGAGAGAAAGGCTGCTGAGATCCTTCCTCTGAGGTTTAGAGTCCAGGTCTCGGAGTGCATGACATGGAATTGAGCACAATCCATCAAAGATCACCCCCTTCAAACATGGTGGGACCCGTTATTTACATTAAATAAAATATTGGAAATAAAGTTGAACAATGCCAAGTCATTGCACAAACGTGAAGCAAGCTCCAGATTGTAGGGGTGACCAAGCACCTAGGGGTCATTAATCTGAGGCAGCAGACAAGGGGCGCCTGGGTTCGAAACAGGTCCGCTCGTGAGCCTCAGATCAATGATCCGTGATTGGATGTCCACAGAACCTTGTGTCCAATGGCAGGACAGTCCCATCATAAGTCATTGCAGACTAGCGAATCCAGTGTTGGTGGTGGTGCCACCAAGCCTGGTGAACCAGCTGTAGGTTAATCTAGTGTAAAGTGATAGAGGTCACACTCTGGGTTCCCTCAAAGGCTGTATGAATCTAGTCTCCGCGGTTAGCGATAGCGCAAGACATGCACGCAGTTGAACACTCAGCATATGATGTGGTTTACTACGACTGTCCCAGGGTGCAAACTCTACACAAACACAACAAAATATTTTGGGTAGCGTTAGCCTGTGAAGAAAGGCTTTGAATGAACAGCACATGTGCACGCACTCAGAGAACTGTGTGCCAGCGCGACATCGAGCCTTTGAAAAGGTACCTGTTTCATGGCCTTGACATGGTCATGATAATGAAAGTCAAAAGTTTATGAGGAACCCCTGCAAACAGGGGTCAGTTCTTATGCAGGAGGAAGCAGGACACAGCCCCATTAACGTTCCTTGCAAAAGCTCTATAAATCATATACAAAAAAAGACAAAGCACCCACATTAGTACAATCCATAAATTCAAGATCAATTGCCAGCAGGAATCATTAACAACGCGTGGTTCTTTTTACACATTCTATCCAAAAGGTGCAAATACAGGCTGTACGCGATTCACTCGCTTTGAGTGGGACGCATATTTTCAGGGGGAAGAGTAAGCTCACCCTCCCAGTCTATCATATGGGTCCAGTACCCTCATCCAGCTGGAATCGTGCCTGGTAGGCTGGCATGAGGTGTGCATGCTTGGCTGATTGGAATGCACACATTCAGTTAACAGTTCCGGGTTCGGGTGGGTGGCGTACGAAGTGTTGCCAATATACGTCAGTCACTGTCCATCACTCACAGTCGCTTGCTGATGTTCCTTTCGATGCAGAGTCCTGTCGGCGGTCATCTTTTCTCAGTATTTGGGGACCTTCGTGTAGTCTTCGTTGTGGACACTTCGGCACAGGCAGATGGAGAGAACCATGCCCATCAGCTGAAACGAGAGGGGGGTACACGGGTCGTGAGGCATGGGAATGTACAAGAGGAGGAGTTTTGAAAAAGTGAGGGAAGGTTTAGCGGGGACAAGACAGAGAGAAGGAACATATTGATAGTCCAGGAGAGGCACAGTATAAACACACATCTCTGGCCTTACCTGGCCTGGGGCTAGTAAGACATCACAGTCTCAATTTCCCACAGTGTAGAAATCTCTACTATAATCACAGTACACACTGAATACAAAAAGGTGCCTAGCCAATCCAAGGGCCTACTCTGCTCTATTAAAATATGGCTCACACTGCTAGTCTTTGCACGAGTATATAATCATTAATTCCATTTACATAAGGCAGCACTGGTGTTTCCAATCATAACACTGGGGATGGGTTGATGCAGAACTGTGTTGCTTTGGTCGGACTGGGCATTGTCATGGCCGGGCATTTTCCAAGCGGGTTGCTTTTAGAGGAGGCTGGGAAGCCGTGACCCAATCAATAAGGTTTGTTTCTCTCCATTCTGCTAGCAGCCTTCTGTAGGGTGGGCTAGTTTAATAATGTTGCCAAGTCACGTGTATTCGATTCATATGACTGCTCGGAATAATGTCTTCAGAACAATGTCTGTACGCGATAAGGGTTGATTGATTCTTTGAAGTGGTCTATTAGTAACTATTTAAACTGAATCTTCTGACCAGATTGATAAAGGATAATTTTGCAACTATTTAATCCATTTAATTTTCAATCTACAAATAATGTTATTTAATGTGAGAAGAACATGTAATCAGCTTCTGACCATTGGCATATTTTATGTAAACACTGTGAACAGCTTTAATCTTGGTGAACGAGAACCAAATAAACATTAAATTACATTGGCCTCCTTTGGTAAGAAAATCAAACAGCGGGGGGTTAGTACATACCCTTGTTAGGTTCAATGTTGGGATATGTAACAACACTAATTTACGTAGCTGAACATTGAGTCTTATCCATTCATACCTACGCGCTACTGGACCTCTGGCAAAATGGGAATATTTGACATATTAACAGTAATGTATCGGTTATATCACACGGCTGTGAAAGCAATTCCTATTATTCAAACTGGGACATATTTATTGCAAAAACAAAGGAATCTACTAGACTGAAATATTTGATTGTCTGTAGTAAAAAGAAGAGCAAAGTAAATATGTAGCTAAGAAGTTATTGGTTGAGATAGAACAGGGTTTACTCTGTAAGAAAGAACATTCTGTAGAGAGAATTTTGTAAAGCTTTGGCCAGCAAGGCAGAGCGAGCCCCAAACCTCATTACAATTACAATGTCTCGGTCTCGCTTAACTTTCATGAAGAGGTAGGTAATGAAACAATGGGCAGCACTGAATATGTCTGCATTGGTTTAGAGCGATCATTATCACAATACACTGTCATGCTTACTGAGACTAACTAGCCAAAGGGAAGAAAAGAAACCTGAATTTAAGCCTCCCATTGGATGAAATGTAATGCTAAAAGATCAAATCAAATCAATAGCACTTGTAAAGCGCACAGCTACTCTATACTACAACCACTGCTTACTTCCAGAGGAGCAGGTTAGAAGGCACAGTTAAATATCCAGGTCTGTAAACTGCGCTTCAAAGAACCACTTCCTCAGTGGCACGAAGATGCAAGAGCAGTGCATGCCAGACTGCAGCAGCCAGCGCAGAGAAGGATGCTCCGCGCCATCTCTTGCACCTGGTCTTAGGCCCCACCGCCAGCGCGTCATCAGCAGCACAAAAACTACCTGCTGGAGAATAGTGAGAGTCTCTTAGTAAAGTAGCTAGCACCGAGGACACAAGGATCCTGTTGGTACATGTTGTGTGGAAGCTTGGTCCGCAAACGCAAAGACGTAAGCGACTCCATAGGTCACGTGAACGCATTGCTCTAGCACTAATATCGATCAAGCTACAGCAACAAATAATTCAGATTGTTTTACAGAGCTCCGCTCCGGATGGCCTGGAAAGACTAGTGGGTGAGCTAGGAGGACCTCATTCTGGTATGGTCAAGAGCTTCTCAAAGGTTCATCTCCGGTGGGAAGAGCGCGCTGTTTAACGAATGTTATCAATGTACCAGGAAGCAGCTGTTACACGTATACTGAGTGCACATCTGTCTGTCTTGCCTGAGCACTGAAGGCTTCATTTCCATTGCTGTCTGAGGGTACAACTACTTGTGCTTAGAAGTCATTCAGCTGGATAGAGTTCACTCTCTAAGAACGGTCCTAATTATGAATTATATTTAAAGTCGCACTCTATAAATATTCATTAGGGTCGCATTTCACATGTAACCAGCATCTCCATGTGAAATAGTTTTTTTTATACAACTGCACCTCATGCAATAAAGGGAGCAGGCAGTATGTGTGCACGCGGACGCCCTGCAAATCAAGGACATTTTATTGATGGAAAATCCTTTATGAATCATTGCCTCACCTAATGTTGGATTACAGAAAAGCCTGTGACACTGGGTTGGTGCGTGTATAGGTTTTAAAGCAGCTCCAGAAATAACCCGGTGCTGCTGCGGACAATCCCGCTCAACCAACTTCTCCCTCACGCGGAATCCTGGTTTAGAGCTTTGTCATATTCGCAGAGCGAACAGTGTGTAGAAATTCAGAACTGTAATACCTTAAATCTTGATAGGCCAAGGAGCTAGGTAGGATTCTGAGCTCTAATGAGTTTCTAAGTATAATCAATAGAACAAGAGGATTAACTGGTTAGATCTGAAATGAGATGTGTGACTAGTCCCGCACCGGATTCGTACATTCTTGTACATAGTTTTAAGGTTTGTGGTTGTTGGTCTGCTCCATCCTCAAGCATTTAGAGTCCTTTTCAAGTATGGGTGGTTAGTTGTCTAGGTCCAGCCATGCCCAGCTCATGTCATGAGGCATACCATGTTACTGCAAAGGATTTAACTCCTAAATCAAATTTTTGGACAGTTCTTGTATTTGTAATGAACAGGTTGCATATGTGTTGTTGAACATCCGATAATTCACAACATTCGTGTCCAGTGGGGAGGCCAATTATTTTGCTCAGAGCTTTTTTAAACGCAGGTATTTTCTTAGAAGAAAGGAGATGTGGGAGCCTTGCAAACACCAGATCACCATGTACTGAAATCCCTGGGGGTAAGTAGAAAAGCTGGACCACCTGAGTCCAGCACAAAGGAAGCGTTGCCCATCATTAATCACCCCTCCCTTTGAAAAAGAAACACACACATGGAAGAGCCCATCTTCCTCTGCTCACGAGCCGACCAATATCAATCAAACGCCTACTTTTGAGGGGGGAAGAGGAATCTAGGAATGAAAATCCATAATCTGGTGATGCTGAAAAGCCTCCATTCTATCAGCACAGAAGGCACCACAAGCTTTGCCGTAGCACCTAGAACCCAAGTCAGTATCCAGGCTCTCAACGGAGCAGTACCCCAAGGAACCATGTACTCTCCAGAGTACCCCAAGTCTCTATACTGCTATTATACCTAGAACCCAAGTCAGTATCCAGGCTCTCAACGGAGCAGTACCCCAAGGCACCATCCACTCTGCACAGTATCGCATTAACGAACCATCTCTCAGAGTACCACAAAACTCTATCCTCCCATCCTGTAGAGTACCCAAAGGCACTAGCTTACCATTTCACACAGTAGCTCAAGGCGCTAGCTGAGCCCACAGAGTACCCCTACTGCTCAATCTCACCATCTTGCAGAGTACCCCAAGACTCTTTATTACCAGCCCGCATGGTAATCGCAGGCACTAGCACACCGCCTCTCAGACAACCACAAAGCTTTATCCTACCATCCAGCAGAGTACCCAAAGACACCATACTACTGTCCTGCAGAGTACGCCAAGGTGCTAGTCAACTTTTTCCACCCAGTACCCCAAAGCTCTATACTACAGCCTCACTTTGTACCCCAAAGCTCCATTCTACAGCCCCACTGTGAACCCCAAAGCTCCATCCTACAGCACCACTGTGAACCCCAAAGCTCTATCCTATCACCCCACTACAAACCTCAAAGCTCTATTCTACCGCCCCACTGCAAACCCCAAAGCTCTGTTCTACCATCCTACTGAGGACCCCAATGTGCCAGCCTGCCTTCCTGCAGAGTAACCTAAGTGCCAACCAGCCATCCAGCAGAGTACCCAAAGATGCCAGCCTGCAATCCCAGTGAATATCCTAAGGTGCCAGTGTACCATCCGGCTAAGTACCCTAGGGAAATGGCTTACCATCGCACAGAGGACCAAAGGCTCTACCCTACCATACTATGGGTACTTGGTACTATCCTAGCATCTTGTGGAGTATTCCAAGGCATGAGCCTACCAACGTACAGAGGTCACTTCTTCCCATCCTGCAGAGTACCCTAAGGCGCTGGTCTGCCATCTCTCAACGCATGCTGAAGCGCTAGCTTACCATCCTATAGAGTCCCTCGAGGCTCTACCCTACTACCTGTAGAGTATCACATGCCTCTATTTTACCATCCTGCAGAGTATCCCAAGGCTCGGTCTCATCTCCCAAAGAGCACAGCATCGCTGTGCCCTTTCCTACATTCACAGAGTATACGTTCGGACACGCAGCTCATCTCAATAATTGCCACTCCGATTCCTACTAGCAGGGCAGTGCCAGGGACCGCCGACACTACTCACCTCGATGACTGCCACTCCTACGCACACTCCCAAAATGATGCCAATGTTGTCCTGCAGCCAATTCTGCACCTGCTGCATGCAGCCCTGTACAGAGACAAGACACAGAGTAAGCATGAATTACAACACGTGGTACCACAGCAGCAAACCTTACATCCCAACACTCTTACCCTAAAGGAGGGGAAGGGAATGAACAGAAATGTCATCCTATGTACTGGGTCTACTTGACCTCAGAAGCAAGGATGGTCCAAGGTCATGTTCTATATGCTTTGTTGTCACCGGTAATGAGGTCTTCAATACCAAGCCCACCACACACACAAAATGGGTGAGAAGGCATCTTCTGAAGCAGTCAATCCAGGCTGTCTTTCATCCCACTCTTAGGCTGTCTCACTTGCCCTCTTATTTGTCACTGCATTTTACTCCGGTTCTGCCAAGAGGGCCATACGCCATATTATTTGTAGATGTACCTTGGCACGTACTGACTAAGTGTGGTTGTGCTAGAGCAGATAACCCTGCAATGCCCACCACACAGGACTCTCATGGTGGAATGGATTTGCTAGAGTGGTTCTCTTCGAGAAGATTCAAATGCTCCATCACAAAACTCTCACACTGGGGTGGACCAGCTTACTAGTGTCCCATGAGCCGAGCCCCACTACTTGTTCACAAGGCCCCCAAAACAGTGCAGACTTACATGGGTGTACACGGGCCAGGTACCATTGGTGCCAGCATTGCAGAATCCATGCTCTTCTACAATGTCAACAGAACTGCAGGAGCACGGGTACTTGGTCCCACTCGAGTTGGCAATCACATGGTTCTCCGTCCAGTTCTGAGAGCCCGTCCAGCCGCAGCATTTCAGCTGAAAGAGAAAGGGAACATTTAGACCTCTCACTGCATGTCTCTGTGCCCACCTGGTACCTTTTCATTGGAGAATCATTTGGTGGACATTATGATGGGTTCAAGGGGGCAAGCGTAATGTCCGGGGGTCCTCCAGATTCAACCTCTGGGTTTGAAGAGGGTTCGAACGGAGGGCAGTTAGAACTTTCAAGTGACTTTTACTACGGGGCAGGGTTCAAGTAATGGTTAGCGTCTGTGGAGACATGTAGCTCATTTAGCAAGAGGCCACAAGAGGAAGAGATGAAAAGATGTCTTTAAAAGCCAGATTTATGACAAACATCTGACAGCTTCCTGTGATGTCACTATGTAACGCCTAAGCTAACTAGTCCATCATCTTAAACATTTTGTACTTATGTCATGCTATAAAATCTCACTTTGGGAATAAAGCCCTTCATAACACAATTCTGACATTTCTGCTGTAAACAGCAAGAGTTGCTATTGCCTGGTTTAACCATAATACTTCATTCGCATTCACAGTGCCCTTAGAAGCGTGCAGACATTATTTTCCAATGATACGAACTAGTCCTCAGCACACAGGACCAGATTATAACACAAGACGGAGGGTGAATACCTGAAGCTGACAGACAGAAGGATGAGCTGCTGAGGTGCGTAGGTTCCTAGGGATAGTCTAAAATATTTAAGGTAACACTTATATAGTACTATTGGTCAGAGAGCTGAGGTCTTGAGTGTAGCTAAGAAAATTGGTAATTACTCTCTGAGCATCTGTTTGTAATGTGTAGTGCTGTAGATTTGCATGCCTTGTATACCACTGCCATCTAGTAATGGATACGCATGGGTAGTGACTCCAACCGTGAATTTTATTTTTGCACAGTAGGTGTAAGGTGAGTGGGCAGAAGAGAAAGTATATGTGCTCTGTGCATTGTAGGTAGAGAAATAAGGTATGCGGATTATAAAAAAATACATTGTGGAATCTCTGCCAGCTTCTGAGCAGGGAGAGGGTATGTGAATCTACAGCACTATACGCTAGGAACACCTGCTTACAGGGTAAGTAATATTTTCCATTCACAGTATGTGTGACTGCAGAGACACGAGCTCTGCATCAACTTTAAAGCAGTTTCCCTTCAGGTGTGGCTAGCGCACCTTATAGACATCAGTTAAGGGTATGTAGGCTAAGAATGCACGGAGGGCGTCTTTTTACGTGTAGAGTGTGCCCTAGGTGGTTTGGAGAGCACCATCTTAGCCTTAGAGTAACATTTTACAATCCACCTTGCAAATCCTACTTTGAAGATTGGCGACCCTTGTATGATTTTGCATAACAGAGTTGAGTAGTCTTACTGATAGGCTTTGTCTGATCGGTATAATACGTGAGTGCAAGTTTAGCATCTAATGTGTGCACGGCTCTCTCTGAACAGAATCAGCACTTGGGAAGAAAACTGGCAGCTCAATAGACTGATTCAAATGGAAAAGAGAGACTTTTGTATGCAAGAACCTGGGATTATTATGAATGATTACCCAATCCTTATGTACTTGAATGAATGAGTATTAAAGTGTGAGTGCCTGTAATGCACTATTACACCCTAGAGAAGTTACAACTACAAGACAAGTCACCTTCCATGAAAGGAACTGGAATAACGATAAATGGAGAGGTTCACAAGGTGGTTCCATCTCCCTGGAGATAACCACTTTCAAGTTTGAAACAGCTGCTGGTGGTGGTGCTCTAGGTTTGTGAACCTTTTCAGACCCTAAATTAAAGCTTTAACTGCAGGAATTTTAAAAAGAGCTGAGAAGTCCCTGTTTTCATATATATAGCTAGAGCTGGTAAGTGAAGACTTAAAAACGATATTCTAGCCCTGCCTTCTGCGGACATCAGAGGTAGGAGCAGATATGCTGCACATTCACATTAAAGGAATCCAACGATTTGGACAAAATGCTTTCACTTAGCAATGTAGCATGCTTGTGTGGTAGGTCCACAAGCTTCTCTCAATATAATCATACACTGCTATGGGAGGTTCAAGTATTCGTATTCTAGGACCTCAGATTGCTAGATTTAGCTGCCTGGAGTCGGGGTGTCTGATTATGCCCTGCTGTTGAGTGAGTAGGTTTTGCCCGATTGGGAACTTCATTTTCTAGCTGTGGCCTGGATTTGGGCCCCATTAGGTGCTATTAGAAGACCCCTCACACACCAACCTGGTTGGTGTCATGCTTCATCATCAGGGTCCCAACAAGGCGGTAGAGTGCCACATGGTTGTGCTACGACGCCCGATTACAGCGGAGCGGGTGTTGGTGCAACAGTGTGATATGAGTGAAATACATAAAAAAAATGTGTCCGTAAGTACGCCAACACTTTTTCCTTTTTTCTTTACCACACACCTTAGTGAGTGTGTAGGGAAAACACTGTTTTTTTCATGTGGCAACTATCACCCTGCACCACTCACTCTCCATCTCTTGGTCCTGTAGAAAGCCCCGTTAAACACTCAGAGGGGGCTGAAACATGTAGACCGCCACACATAAGCTAACTCTTATGAAAATTATTCCTTCAGTAGTTGCTCTACACATATTTTTAATCAATACCCTGGGCCGGCAACATTAAAATAGAAAGGTAAGCATCCCCAGAGGTATTTTTTACTGTATATCACTCACATCACACTGTTGCACCAACACCCGCTCCGCTGTAATCAGGCCGGTGGTAAGCTGCTTCTGTTTCCCCTTTTAAAATCGTTGAATTGGAATACTCGTAATTGGCATAGTTAACTTACCAATAATTCTCTAGTATATGGTAGAAAAATGTGCTCAAGGGCATGGAAGTTTAGTGCTACTAGTGCTTTTTTTTGTGCCATCCACTATAGTGGCAGTGCAAACATTACTTCAGGCCTACCAATGTTGTCTGACTATAACAGTACAAAAGTTGCACTAAACCCTTTTTTGATAGGTAAAACTTTCCTTTTAAAAATCAATAAGCCATCCTTAAGTAGGCGTTGTAACCCAGGAGGCAGGATGCATGGTATTTAAAAGAAAGACATGTAGAAATGTAATGTATTTACAGATACCCAAAAGTTATTTTTACTGTTGAAGGCCCAGATGCCCTACGTAGGAAGCTAGACTACAGATTCAAATACTAATACTCTATCTGAGAATGTGATGAAACCATTATTTTAATCGTTATTGAAAAAAAACCTCAATGGTGTAGTAGCATTTTAATAAATATCAAGGAAAGGTAACTTTTGTAGATAATACCTGAACTTGTCTGAACTTTAAAAATACTAATTAGCACAATCCTCTGCCAGTTTTCAGCCTGCTCTCAGTCTTAAATAGGTGTGAAATGCCTCCCAGGAGCAAACGGGCTGTTCTGAAAGGGCAGAGATGCGTCCTCTGAACTCCACAGAATATGCAGGGTGGGGTCTGTGGGACTCCTTTTGACAGCAGAAGTCTGTTGAGCTATATGTAATGCTGGGGGTACACTTTAAATGGAAAGAACAGGATGCTAACATTATTCAAGAGGATCCCCGGTCTGGTTGCTGCAGGTTCCTGCTTTTGTCCTACCAGACTTCTGTCTCTGGGTTACATACAACATTTGGAGGCACTTGAAAGGCAGAGAACCGGATGCCAAGACTATTACTGCGTATCCACTGTCTAGTTGCTGGAGGACACTGCTTTCATCTTACCAGACTTCTGTCTCTGGGTTTATAGTGGCTATAGTGCCTGCCTCAAACTAACTACATTTCAGTGTTCGATGTGGAAGCATACTAGGATTACTATAGTACATTGACTACACCCTAAGACGCCCCAGTTTAGTGCAACAGAAGATTTTTACCATCCTGACATGACATTTGTCATGACACATGGCGTCTGTCATGACACATGGCGTCTGTCATGACACATGGCATCTTGGACCTGTTTGCAGTAAGGCAAACAGGAACTACCGCAAATGTGGATAGGGTTTGCTACAATAACTTTTACCCCATTGGTTAGGGAGTGCCCAGAAGTCAACTCTATCCCCTAGCTAGTTTCAGGACATGAATATGGCACATCCAAGCACCCACTTCAGAACACTATGCAGATCTGCGGACACTCAGAAAAGGACTGGACCTGCTGTCTGTGACCTGCGATGAGTCCTAAAGGACTGTACCTGCTCCCTCTTATACTCAGGACAAAGACGTAGACACCAAGAGGCACGTGACTACCCTTCTGTGTGGGTCCAGGGAGACAACAAGATGCAGGAGGCTTTTTCCTGAAAGCATCCAGCTGACCAGTGGCAACTGTACCTTGACTGGACACTGCTGTTGGCATCTGGTAGATACCCTGTGAATCTCTAAGAGCTTCCCCTAACGTCCTGAGGGACTATAGAAGAGTACTCCTGTGGTAGATTGGGATTTAAAAGACTAAGTCAAAAGGTAATATCTATGACCCGGAGAAAACTAGTTGGTGTATCCGTACCTCGCTCCATCACGATCAACCTCAAATTGTTCCTAGGCCCCGGTCTACTGTAACTATTGACTATCATTTATGCTTTGTGGCACCATTTGTACTTCAAAACTTAAAGATTCATTTCTCTGGTTCCTCTTATTGGATTTTTGTAATTTTGTTGTCATTGTTTGTTTATTAAATGTTACTCTATTTTTTTTTTATTCAAATGGGGAATTTTATGGTTTTGCATTTTGACTTTATACAGTACCCACAACAGCAACCCTACCAATTGCCAAGCATTGCGGACTAAACTTGCGCATTTTAATGCCTATTCCTGCATCACCGCACTGGCATGTAATGTCACGCATTAGTTATGCCCTTAATTGGTCAAAGCGTTGCAACTCTTGTGCCCCAGCAGCGTTAGAGACCAACTCAATAGCTCTGGTGTGTGCGTCACAGGCAGCCGGAGCGTGAGCCAGGCCCAGTGTGGAAGAGAGGACTGTGGTTGTCTTGGATTTACCATAAATCCAGCTGGGCCCAGCTTGTTTATCTTGTTTGGCTCATAGCTTTCGCACAGGTCATATGGCGCATGACCCATTTTGCTGTAGTTAGACGGCACAGCGCAGTGTTTTTAATGCCTCTACAATTCCCTTCCTGTGGTGCCTAGAATAGGAGGTGGCGCCTGCTGGTTAAAATATGGACACGTGCCAAGATGCCCGGGTGCTTCCAGCTGCACTATTCCACCGCTGTCCTGTACTGTGAGATTTTTCGTTGTTTTTACTTCTTTTTCCATTCATTCCCATAGGTTGGCCTTTTTTTTTTGTTTTTTGTTTTTCACATGATTTGGGAGGAATGTTGTGTCCTGTTGGACACAGTTGAATGCTTTGCTGCCCACTCTCTTGAGGGCTGGCCCACACACTCACCTACACCAATACAACACAGGTGCTACCAATTAGGTGCCCCGCTTATAGAGGAGCCAGAGTGCAAGTACTTGTGGACATTAGCAGTAACTACGATTACGGTGTTGGTGTCTGTTCATTTCCTCAGCATGTGGGCCTAGAGCCCACGGATATCACAGCGCTGCTGGTCCCCATGCGGCTTCCAGGACAGGCACCAATTGCACGATACGACTGTCAGCCACATGAACCGGCATGGTCATGGGGATCGCGGAGATTCAGCTCTGCCTGGTTAAATGAGCTGTTATTCGTACAGGCGGGCGAGCCACTGTCAAATAAACATGGCGTCTGTCAGGGCTTTAAGTGGGATGAAAAAACTGTGGGGTCTCTCAAAGGGGCGTGGCCAGTGTAATTATGGGCGTGGCTTTAAATCACTTATGCTAAAAATCTGTGTTTAGCATAGTGTGCAGCCCCACTTGTATGTTGCTGTTTCTGTCATTACATCCATTCCAGATATGTGATACAACAAGTAACATCATACCTACAAGAAGTCAGGAATATTGGCTTTGTCAATGGTTATTAGTTGCATAAGATAAATAAGCTGCAACTATGGCTTGTTGCATAAAATATTGAAAAAGCTTCCAATTAAAGCCCTGGTGACCCTACCACAATGTTGCTGCTCTTGCGTTTCGGAAAGGGAAGGGAAATCCAGAGAGAAAATGACTCTTTAAAGGATTTCCCTTCCCACACAACGCTCACCTGGCATGATGTCCACTAGTGAGAAGTGAGTAGTGTGGGCAGCGCACATCGATGTGCCTGCTGTCACGAAACTGGTCTCAATCGGGCTGTTTTGCACCCTGGCACTTTTTTTTCCGGACTGCAGCGACAGCAAACTGGTGTCACTGCAGTCCGGAAAAAAAGGACCGCCTGTGCCAGGGCTCCAAACAGAGCCCGATAGAGACCCGTTTCGAGGCCCCTTTAAAAAAACTGCCGGTGCTCAGACTCCTTTAGACCCGGCCCACTTAAAGCCCTGGCGTCTGTATTAGTTATGAAGCGCTGTTTTTACCATAGGCAAGGTTCCGCTATTTAAACTGCGTAAAACGTACAAGGGTAATGTAGTCTGTGGCAGCGATGAAGCACCCTTTTATCCCAAGCTTTGCACTATAAAACTTCCAAACAGTGTGGATTCTTCCCATCACTTATGCACTAATTTAATTTCAAACGTCAATGATATTAAAGTGAAAGCTTTAAACTTTGATGTGAAATGATGTGAGAAGAGAAACTTTGATGTGAGATGCCCAGAGCGAAACAAGAAAACCTGGGATCATTCCCTGCTTTCCTGCTTGACCAAATTGTCTTATTTAACTAAGCCTCTGTTTTTTGTTCATTATCACGTATGAGAGCACCTTCAACTATGTGATTTTAGATGCATGCTGTGCAACATCCTCTCGTGTTTCATTTTATTTTATTTATTTACATCATTTATAAAGTGCCTGAATCACCCCGAATGGGGTATCTCTGCGCTGAGGACAGCTGTTGGGATGGGTAACAAAATTAAAAGAGTAGCGTTTTGAGTTTCTTTCTAAAGCCTAAGTAATTAGTAGTGAGACTAATCTCCACAGTTTGGGAGCTAGGTGCTGGAAGGATTTTCCTCCCAACCTGGCTTGCATTATGCGCAGGGCCACGAGCAGGGCCTTTCCTTCAGAACGTAGGGGGCGAGGTGGTATGTATTTCGTTAGTTTATCTGCCAGATAGGCAGGAGCCATCTGGTTTATGCATTTAAAAACAATTCAACAGATTTTAAAATGTATTCTTTTGCAAACAGGCAGCCAGTGAAGCATGCGCAGTAGGGGAAGTGACGGGGCCCGGTAGGGAGCACTAGTTACCAGCCGTGCGGCTGTATTCTGAACCACCTGAAGACATTGCAATGCGGATTCCTTGGCGGCGATCAGCAGAGCGTTGCTGAAGTCCAGGCGGCTGAGCACCAGAGCATGAACTAAGGTTTTGCGTGTGGGTGCAGGTAGGAAATAAAAAACCTTGCGAAGGAGGCTAAGTACATAGAAGCAGGCTCTTTTTGTTGCAGCTATGTTTTCATCCATGTTAAGATCTTTGTCAATTATCACCCCTAAGTTTTTGACAACTGTATTTGGCAGAGGCGATGGCCTTAAAAAAATCATGGAAATGTCACGCAAACATTCTGAAAATTAGACGGCTATGCAACAGTAATACATTATTTTATATTGCTCTATTTTAAACTGTCTGTTCTGTGCATAGCAAGCAGGCGGTCGAGGGCTCACGCTGACAAGGGTTGTGATTATTACATTAATTGGTCAGTCACCGGTCCCAAACAGTAATCCCATTTCTTACACGTGACTGGAAGCTCCTTTGAATGAAAACAACTTGTAATTTTCAAGCCCAACACCAGATGGCAGGAGTATGCAACACATGTATATTTACAGCCACATTTGCTAACACAATGTCATGGTGAAAGTAGGACAGGACCCATCAGATTTCTGAATTGCAGGTTGCATTCAGATGTCAGAGTGGTGGGTCACATGTGCATGTAAACACTGCAGTATTTATACAGTCCTCACTACCCCACGTGGGGCACTGAAGCACTTGCCTACATGGGTAGCGTGCTACACATTATAGGGTATGTGGTTGGAAATGTGTTTTAGATTTTTGATGCTAAGCAGGAAGTGTCTCCCTGTTGTGTGTGAAGACCCCCAAGGTAAGGTTATCGTTCTCTGGGACGTAGCACCTAGCGCTGTGCTGACAGAATGGTGTGAGATAAAAGTGCAACTGATGGTTTTAAGTAAGCTGGCTAATGTAAGCAGCTTTGCAGGCCCATTTACAATATTTTTAAGATCCTTGTCCACATAGCTGGTTACTGCACTTGGTTGTCCAACTTCATATTTTGTTTACATCTTTGGTCCACGTCAGCCGTAGTTGAAGAGAGAATCTTAAGATGATCCACTGAATTGTTTTTATATTGTAAAAGTCCCTTTGTATGTTTTAACCCAGATGATGTTTTTATGTAATGTTTTAATTGATTAACTCTGTGAGATGCTGCTTTGTGCTTTTATGGATACTTTATATCCAAATAAAGATTATTGATTGATTGATTGAAGAGAGAAGTGGCGGGGAGGTCTACTGGGACAGGCTTTGTTACTATCATTCAATATTTATTTATTATTTGGATTTTGAAGAACGCGCGGCCACTCAATGGGTGAACTAGCACGAAGGTCCAATGTCCACAGGTCACGTAAACGGATTATAGAAAAGCCAGATGAACAGCCACATGTTTAGGCTCCCTTTCAAAGCACTCATCTCTGGTGACTCGTAGTTCGAGAGGGAGGGCGTGTCAGCTCGAGGCTGGGAGGACTGAGAAGGAACAGCCACCACATTTCTTGCTCCTGGTTCTTGGCACTACAGCCAGCATCACATCAGAGGAGCGCAGCGTGCTTGTTGGTAGACAGTGCGTGAATCTGTTGGCCAGATAACGGGGACCTGCCTGGTAGAAGGCTCGGTGAGCCAAAAGCAACCCCTTGATGTGCGCTCGTTCACAAATGATCATTGTGAGATGTAGACAAGCTCGTGTGTAGCTAGGTGGTACCTGCAGTGGTGGACAGGATCAGAGTGCTCTGATTGGCCAGCAGTAAGTGGCCGATCACTGTAGTTACTTCATGCCTCGCAGAAGTTGTGCCTTATGTGAGTGTAAGAGGACCAAGCTACAATTGGCTGCCTACCATTGAGGGTGATCACATTCGTATGGGTCTGAAGGATTATATATGAATTAACATTACTACGTAATGATCAGGCTAGTCATAGGTCAGCCCTTCTCATCTTACCTGTATATATTGGGGCAAAGTCCTCTTAAGTACTTCATAGCACTTCCGTCAAGACCTATACAAGCACTTTAAGGCCTCCATCTATGCTTTAGGAGCGACTTGCGAGATGTTAGACACAATTAAAAATATGCGTCCCCTCACACAATAACTCATAAGAGTAGACATATCAACTACTTGGAGTTACTAGCCATTTACCGAGCACTTCAAGCTTATTTTTCACTCGTCTGTGGCAAGGCAGTCCCAACAAAACCGATGAGAATATGACCCCACATTTGGCTTTGGAACAGAGACTATTGTTTCAGTTTTTCGCACCCTATCTCGCTTGTTACCGAGTCAGGTTCCCTGTTTATATGCAACTCTAGGGATCCATACACAGCATGTGGTGTGAAGAGCACTTGACATCAGTGATGTTTAAAACCCATATTCAATTAACAGAATATTCGCACATGCAGACAGGCAGTGATAAGTGGGTTGGGAGGCTCCTCTGTCATTCTGGCCTGCCGGGGAGTAAAATTCATGGAAGAGGTAAGAAAATTCTTATGGCAAGCCGAGCAGGAGGAAAACAAAGGGGAATGTCCCCCCAGGCCTGGTCCCCATGGGCCAACTAAGCCACACGCGGACTGTATGTAAAACTGATTAAGAGCTCACTCAGGCGGCAGGACCACACAAGCTGGCCTAGATCCAAATTTAACTGTTTTATATATAATATTTTATATGGTAGACCTTTACATGGACCTAAGTTAAAAAACTAATGGGTAGTTTTAATGTTGCTTGGTATTAATTGTCTTTGTACAGTTATTTTTTATTTTTATGGGAAGATTGTAAAGATTTTAATTAATCATACAATAAACCTTTTGACATATGACACCAGTGATGTAAGCAGTCACTGTAGTAGAACAGGCGGGAGCAGACTGCCTCACATCCCAGCAGTCACTTTGCCCCAATGCATCATGGTAAATGCAGTGCATGATAACACTTACTTCAGCAGTAGTATTTAGTTTTTCACCTTTGTTGGTGCAGCCTGTGCACTGTAATTCTAGACACGAGTTTCTGGATTAATTATTTTATCAGTAGACGGTTAAAAGTCCTTTGAAGGTGCTGGAAATGCTGCCCAAAGTCTTCTCAGGTCTCTGTACCACTCACTGTGTGCAGGTACATCAACACAAGCCCATCAGCTCCATAGCTCAATCGAGCCCATTCATACAGAATTAAGTGCAATCATGCACTGCATTTACCATGAGGCATTGGGCCAAATTGAGTGCTGGGATGTGAGGCAGTGTGCGCTCGCCTGCCTTTGGTTTTCCTCCTGTTTGAAAAGGCTCCCTTGAGCTACTGAGCTGACGAGCTTGTGTTGATGCACCTCCGCTCAATGAGTGCTACACAGATCGCAGAAAACTTTGGGCAGCATTTTCCGCATCCCTAAATTAACCTGTTACTCTCTACGAAGGAATACATTCAGAAATACATGTATAGAGTTACATAGCACAAGCTGCAACAACAAGGGTGAAAATGTAAACACTACCACTAAAGTAAGTGTTTTCCTACACTGCATTTTCCAGGATGCATTGGGTCAAATTGAGTGCCGAGATGTGAGGCAGTATTCTCCCACCCTCCCGCTGCAGTAGTACAGCTCGTGGTGTGAACAGCACTGGACCTTGGGGTGAACGCGTTTCAATTTCTGTAATCGAGCAGCTGGGGGAAGGGGAGCGCGCAGCTCACGGTGTGAAGAGCACTGAACACTAGTGAGGTGCTTTAGTCTCAGTAACCACACAGCTGGAGGAACGGGATTGCACAGCATATGGTGTGCAGAGCTCTGGACACTAGTGATGGGTTTCAGTCCCTGGAGTTGGGGGAGAGCACCGCTCATGAGAAGAAGAGCCCTGAACATAAGTGAGCAGATCAGGTTCCATCAGTACAACAACAGTGGGTTCTTGATCCACACTCACGTGTACTTGGACCCCCACACTCACGTGCACTGGGACCCTCACACTCACCTGTTCCTTGGACCCCCACACTCGCATGCACTTGGACCCCCTCACTCGCGTGCACTTGGACCCCCACCCTCGCGTGCACTTGGACCCCCACACTCGCGTGCAACTTGACCCCACACTCGCGTGCAACTTGACCCCACACTCGCGTGAAACTTGACCCCACACTCGCGTGAAACTTGACCCCACACTCGCGTGAAACTTGACCCCACACTCGCGTGCAACTTGACCCCACACTCACGTGCACTTGGACCCCCACACTCGCGTGCACTTGGACCCCCACACTCGCGTGCAACTTGACCCCACACTCGCGTGCAACTTGACCCCACCCTCGCGTGCACTTGACCCAACACTTACGTTTCTTTGTATGTAGTCCCAGGCCTCTTCGGTGGCCGTGTTCTGCGCATCCTCATAGTTGTATGTGATAATCAGTTTGTTGATGACTCCGGACAGCTCCGTTTTCAGCTGTGGACACAAAAAAAACACGTTTGCCAAACAAGAAGAAAGACTCATACTAGAAGTCATCACCTAGGTGCAAAAGGTCAGAGGGCAGCCCACTTCTCATCCCAATAGTCTCTAGCTGTAGGACTGATGCATTCTATTTCGAGCCTTTTCTATTTCCCAAAGAGGTTACCAACCAAACACTGACTTTTTTTAATTACCTACACAACCATGGCTTTTTCAAAATCTACTGATTTCTTGTCCCACAGAAAACACTCGAAATAGTACCATTTTTGACTTCACTGGTGACATCACCTTCACCAGAATAGTCCTCACCACAATTTAAAATCCTGCAATTGAGCTGTACCGAAGTCTTCGGAAAATGCACACAGATACCACTCTCCACAACAAACGTGCTTGAGGGTTTATATGGAGAGGAATGGCTGGGGAGCCCCACTCACAAGTAATCCACGGGCATAGAGGCATTAAATACAGATGGAAGTCTGCAGTACCACTTTGAGGTGCTAGATGTCCTCGCAGAGTAATATCGCGAAGAAAACCTACTGCAGCTACAGTTGGAAGCAATCTATGGGAACTGAGGCATTAAATACAGATGGAAGTCTGCAGTACCACTGTGAGCCGCTAGATGTCCCCAGAGAGAAATATACATAAGAACAGTTACTGCAGTACCACTCACATGCTGTAGAAGTTACTGCTGAATAGTTATTTACAATTGTGGAGTATCTATGGGGTTTGTGCTCGTACCATAACTAAAACAACTCAATTGAGAATATTTCTGAGTATTTTTAACAGATTTTTTAGAACATTACCTGACCTTGGAAGACAGCCATAACATTCCTAAACATAAATATTTCCCAATTATTGTATTTGTATTTTAGCAATAACATACTGTATAAACTGCATAGAATTGTGCTACAGTCCTGCCCAGTGGGCACGGAGCCTGGGCTCTGGCAAAGTCCTTGGCCTAGAGCTGTGGCCTCTGTACAGCTGTTCAAGGCGTGCCACTCTGAGAGGCCGCACTGGGCACAAGGCATGGCCTTTATTTACATCCTGTGTACAGCACTCCAATCTCAAATCCCCTTCGGGCACTCTGGCCTCGGTCTTTGAATTCATACTCGAAGGCCAGGTCCCATGGTTGGTGGGTCCAGGGTGCGACTTTTGGTCACGCCCTTCCACCAATATTGCTATATCAACTGTAGACTGGACGACAACATTTTCCAGGCAATATTCTAATATGTCCACTCCCCATGAGATCAGTCAAAACACTGAATTATTGAAATTAAATTTTGGACACGTTTACTTTTCCAGTGCTTTCGTACAAACCATTAAACATGGGTTTATTTATCTTCAATAATCTAGTACAAGCAATTTTTCACATGTGTTTAAAGCCCTACTGTAAATCCTGGGAATCAAAATGCAGTTTTAAGTAGGAACAAGAAAACCAGCAGTTTTGGAACGGTTGACATGAATTTAGTATTTTCCAATTAAAACTGGCTAAAAACCTTTTGAAAACTTGAAATCAATTGAAGAGTGTTTGCATAATTTAGAAAAGTATAAATGGCTGTTAGAAAAATTCTAAATATTCTATATGATAATTTGATATTAGTAAAGAAGAATGGCAGTTAAGAGGTTTTGAAATGTAAATTAAATTTATAAAAAATTTTTAAGACATTACATTTTTTTAAGTTGGCATTTAATAAACGCATTGGTAATGTTGCATTTTTACATTGGAACTGTTGTTTAAAGAATTCTAAATTTGAGATTAGCAATAACTTCCAAAAGTATATTGTTCGTTTAAAGCATTAAAATGATTCCTGCAGTTAGGGGCTGATAGTGATTGTCTGTGGGGGAGACAGCAACCGCTTTCATTCCTCGGGCAGAGGCTAGAGAAGACTTCCTGAAGCATAAAGAAGTTATTCCTCTCCAACTCATACATTCATAGTGGGCATGGTGAAAGAGTAGTCTCTGACCTGCAAGGCTGGCAATTTGGATTTATAAACCTCTTTACACAGGTTTTAATCTACTGCCCAGCGTACAAAGCCAGTAGGATAGCTCAGTGGGGAATACAACCGCTGTACACATGTTTTTAGGTTTTGCCTACTAGACTGGGCATTTGCTGTCTGCTGCGAGACATTACAATGCAAGTTTTTTCTGTTTTTTCCTTCAATTGAGGAAAAGGGCTGTATTTCAAAAAAACAAAAAATTGCTTTATTGAAAAGCAAACACAGACATGGTGGTCTGCTGTAGCCCCCAGGTCACAGTCCCAGTTAATTTTGCGATACTAAATGTATCACAAACCGAGACCTACCTCATGAATATTAATAAGGTAGTTCCATTTGCGATCGACTGGGAATTGCAGAATGTGTCAAAGACACATTTGTACATGGGGTTTGCGTTTGCAAAAATGTGCTATTTGGTAATCGCAAATGATTACCTACATACATTCGAACGCATGTTTCTCTCTGTCATCCATTTGCTTCTCCCTGCCCTCCACAATGTTGCGCTCACCCTCGTGTATTTTATTAATTTATTTTATTTCGACGGTTTTATATAGCGCGAACAAGACCCTTGCGGGTATCAGAGCGCTTTACAGGGAAAATATAGGTGACAGAAATACACATAAACGTAATCTAGGTTAGACTAATACAAAAGTAGTAACTATCACAGACTAGCAAATATATACATGGTTGTATAAATAGTTCAAGTGAATTTGGCCAAAAGAATAAATTTCACTTCTTTTTAAAAAAAATGCTGTGGACGGGTTCTGGCTCGTTTCTGGGAGCAAGGCATTCCAAATCCTGGGAGCCATTCCTGAGAAGGTCCGGTTGTATGTTTTCTTCTTGGTAAATCGTTGTGGTTTTAATAGGAGATTATAGGAGCTCCTAGCGGTTCTGTTACCACCCGATAGTACCAATTTCTCAGCTAGGTATCTCAGGGTTTTGTGATGTAATGCCTTGTGCATCATACAGGCGATTGTCAAGTAGATTCTATCATCAAAAGATAGCCAGTTGAGGGCATGAAGGTCAAGGGAGATGTGACAGTTTCTTTTGGAGCCTGTGCTGAGTCTAGCAGCTGCGTTGATTGATGCTCTTACAGGGGCCGTCGTCGATTTAGGAAGGCCGCCAAGAGCGATACTCCCATACTCCACTCTGGGGATTACTAGAGCTTGAACTGTTTGTTTGAGGTCATTTGCGGGCAGGAAGGGTTTCAGTCTTCTCAGGGTGTTCATCTTAAAATGAGCTCCTTGAATCGAAGTGCTGATGTGTTTCTGCATATTTAGCTTATTGTCCAGTTATTCCCAGCGTTTTCGCAGAGTCGATACTGAGAGGTTGACCGTTGAGTGCTGTTAGGTGCTTCACCCACTCAAGGATGATGGTTGATTGGCTAGGGGGAGCGATTAGGAGGAATTCTGTTTTGAGGGTGTTAAGTTTATAGTGGTTTTTGGCCAGCCAGGTCTGCGTTTTTTGGAGCCTTGCATTGAGAGATTTGAGGTCCTCAAGTGAATGGATCTCTATGCAAACTTGTGTGTCGTCTGCGGAGCGGATAAGATCGGTGAGTGGTTCCATAAATAGGTTGAAAACTGTAGGGGAGAGGGATGATCTCTGTGGCAATCCTAAAGTGACTAGGGTGGGCTTAGATAAGGATGAATTGACCTTGAATCTTAGTTTTCAAATTTGGAGAAAGGAGGTGAACCAGTTTATGACCGATCCAGAGGTGTACCTCCTCCATTGCTTTCTAGCCAGTGTACTTCTCCTCCGCCCATTCAATGTTGCTTCAGCCCATTACTACTCCTTCTTGCCCTTTTCTCTCAATCATTACTTCTTCTCCCCAGCCCATACACCGTGCATGCTCACCGGTGTGCATCTCCCCTGATCACTCCATGTGGCTCGATCTGTTCTTTCTCCCCTCACATGCATCCTCCATGTTCCTTACAACCTGCAGACCCCTGTGTTGCTCCAACTCCCTTGTTGCTTTCCTGCCACTGACTCTCCATATAAAAAAATACATTTAACAAAACAGCTTTCGCACATTTTTAATAATTTAGTTACCAATAAACTAAGATTCGTAACAAAAGAGAGAAAAAAATGTGTCGGCATTATTTTATAGGTGAATGCCGTTATGAAATTATATCTGCAACCGCATCAAGGATGCTATGCAGCATGGCTGAAATCTATTGGCAAACCCAAAATGTACCAAAGGCGAGACCTATTGGCTTTACCAAACTTTAATATTCGAACCACCCACCCTAGGAAGCCAGCAAAGGCTGTTCAGTGGAATACACCAACCCCCTTACACAGGTTCCTTTGAATAAAAGTTAAGTGGGAAACACTCACCTCTTTACACAGGTTTTAATCTACCGCCATCCAAACAAAGGCACTACAGATGGTTGTGTAACATACACTGACCCCTTTACACAGGTTTTTTATCTACTGCCCTCCATATGAAGCCAGCAAAGACAGTTCACAGTTCTGAGAGATACACCAACCCCTTTACACAGGTTTTTAATCTACCGCCCTCCAGACAAAGCCAGGTCAGACGGTTCTGTGGGATATACCGACCTCTTTACACAGGTTTTTAATCTACCGCCCTCCAGACAAAGCCACGTCAGACGGTTCTGTGGGATACACCGACCCCTTTACACAGGTTTTTAATCTACCGCCCTCCAGACAAAGCCAGGTCAGACGGTTCTGTGGGATATACCGACCTCTTTACACAGGTTTTTAATCTACTGCCCTCCAGACAAAGCCATGTCAGACGGTTCTGTGGGATACACCGACCCCTTTACACAGGTTTTTAATCTACCGCCCTCCAGACAAAGCCATGTCAGACGGTTCTGTGGGATACACCAACCCCTTTACACAGGTTTTTAATGTACCGCCCTCACAATAAAACCACGTCAGACGGTTCTGTGGGATACACCGACCCCTTTACACAGGTTTTTAATCTACCACCCTCCAGACAAAGCCACATCAGACGGTTCTGTGGGATACACCGACCCCTTTACACAGGTTTTTAATCTACCGCCCTCCAGACAAAGCCACGTCAGACGGTTCTGTGGGATACACCGACCCCTTTACACAGGTTTTTAATCTACAGCCCGCCATACGAAGCCACAACACACAGTTCTGTGGGATACACCGGCCCCTTTACACAGGTTTTTAATCTCCCGCCCTGCATATGAAATCACTACAGACGATTTTGTGGGATACACAGACCCCTGATTCTGTGGGATACATCGACCCCTGTACACAGGTTTTCCATCTCCCGCCCTCCATACGAAACTAGCAAAGAGGGTTCTTGTTGGACCTTTGTTCCTGTTTTTAAGAGCAGAGCAGGGCCAATTAACATGAAGTTCCCTCGCTCTTTCTTGCTTTACATAAACATTTCAGTGGCTGATTAAACAAACTCGGGGTTGTGAGGTCATTGTCTGTTTGCATAATCCAGAGGCGCTCTGCCCTAGTGCCAACGTTTCCTGCAGCTGGGGACAGCCAAAAAAGGCCCAGAGCAGAGTAAAGAGCCGGGCATCCCCGGAGCTGGGCAGAACCAGGGCGGAACGGGCGTGCTGCACGGGCACTACCCAGGACAATGCTCAGCACGTGCACTACAGACAGTACGAGCCACCAAACAGAGGAAAAACACAACACTTGCTTTACAGACACCACATGGGGGAACCGAATACATGCTTTACAAACCTCACCCAGGGGGGAAACATAGCGCAGGCTTTACAGGCAACATCCAGGGGAAAACCTAACGCATGGACGACAGACACTACGTCACCACCAAGGGGAAAAAACACAACCCGTGCTTTACAGACACCACCTGATTCAGAGACAACCCGGGGGGCAATCCAACATGTGCTTAATAGACAAAACCAGGGTGCATTAGACACACAACAAAGGGGGCAATCCAACATGTGCTTAATAGACACAACCAGGGTGCATTAGACACACAACAAAGGGGGCAATCCAACATGTACTTAACAGACACAACCAGGGTGCATTAGACACACAACAAAGGGGGCAATCCAACATGTGCTTAATAGACACAGCCATGGTGCATTAGACAGGCTTTAGACACACAACAAAGGGGGCAATCCAGCATGTGCTTAATAGACACAACCAGGGTGCATTAAACATGCTTTAGACACACAACAAAGGGGGCAATCCAACATGTGCTTAATAGACACAACCAGGGTACATTAGACAGGCTTTAGACACAACAAAGGGGGCAAGCCAACATGTGCTTAATAGACACAACCAGGGTACATTAGACAGGCATTAGAAACACAACAAAGGGGGTAATCCAACATGTGCTTAATAGACACAACCAGGGTACATTAGACAGGCATTAGACACACAACAAAGGGGGCAATCCAACATGTGCTTAATAGACACAACCAGGAAGCATTAGACACACAACAAAGGGGGCAATCCAACATGTGCTTAACAGACACAACCAGGGTGCATTAGACACACAACAAAGGGGGCAATCCAACATGTGCTTAATAGACACAACCAGGAAGCATTAGACAGGCTTTAGACACACAACAAAGGGGGCAATCCAGCATGTGCTTAATAGACACAACCAGGTTGCATTTATCATGCTTTAGGCACACAACAAAGGGGGCAATCCAGCATGTGCTTAATAGACAAAACCAGGGGGCATTAGACACACAACAAAGGGGGCAATCCAACATCTGCTTAATAGACACATCCAGGGGGCATTAGACACACAACAAAGGGGGCAATCCAACATGTGCTTAATAGACACAACCAGGGGGTATTAGACACACAACAAAGGGGGCAATCCAACATGTGCTTAACAGACACAACCAGGGTGCATTAGACACACAACAAAGGGGGCAATCCAACATGTGCTTAATAGACACAACCAGGAAGCATTAGACACACAACAAAGGGGGCAATCCAACATGTGCTTAACAGACACAACCAGGGTGCATTAGACACACAACAAAGGGGGCAATCCAACATGTGCTTAATAGACACAACCAGGAAGCATTAGACAGGCTTTAGACACACAACAAAGGGGGCAAACCAACATGTGCTTAATAGACACAGCCATGGTGCATTAGACAGGCTTTAGACACACAACAAAGGGGGCAATCCAACATGTGCTTAACAGACACAACCAGGGTGCATTAGACACACAACAAAGGGGGCAATCCAACATGTGCTTAATAGACACAACCAGGAAGCATTAGACACACAACAAAGGGGGCAATCCAACATGTGCTTAACAGACACAACCAGGGTGCATTAGACACACAACAAAGGGGGCAATCCAACATGTGCTTAATAGACACAACCAGGAAGCATTAGACAGGCTTTAGACACACAACAAAGGGGGCAATCCAACATGTGCTTAATAGACACAGCCATGGTGCATTAGACAGGCTTTAGACACACAACAAAGGGGGCAATCCAACATGTGCTTAATAGACACAACCAGGGTGCATTAAACATGCTTTAGACACACAACAAAGGGGGCAATCCAACATGTGCTTAATAGACACAACCAGGGTACATTAGACAGGCATTAGAAACACAACAAAGGGGGTAATACAACATGTGCTTAATAGACACAACCAGGGGGCATTCGACAGGCTTTAGACACAACAAAGGGGGCAATCCAACATGTGCTTAATAGACACAACCAGGGTACATTAGACATGCTTTAGGCACACAACAAAGGGGGCAATCCAGCATGTGCTTAATAGACAAAACCAGGGGGCATTAGACACACAACAAAGGGGGCAATCCAACATCTGCTTAATAGACACATCCAGGGGGCATTAGACACACAACAAAGGGGGCAATCCAACATGTGCTTAATAGACACAACCAGGGGGTATTAGACACACAACAAAGGGGGCAATCCAACATGTGCTTAACAGACACAACCAGGGTGCATTAGACACACAACAAAGGGGGCAATCCAACATGTGCTTAACAGACACAACCAGGGTGCATTAGACACACATAAAAAAGGGGGCAATCCAACATGTGCTTAATAGACACAACCAGGAAGCATTAGACAGGCTTTAGACACACAACAAAGGGGGCAATCCAACATGTGCTTAATAGACACAACCAGGAAGCATTAGACAGGCTTTAGACCCACAACAAAGGGGGCAATCCAACATGTGCTTAATAGACACAACCAGGGTACATTAGACAGGCATTAGAAACACAACAAAGGGGGCAATCCAACATGTGCTTAATAGACACAACCAGGGGGCATTAGACAGGCTTTAGACACAACAAAGGGGGCAATCCAACATGTGCTTAATAGACACAACCATGGTGCATTAGACATGCTTTAGGCACACAACAAAGGGGGCAATCCAACATGTGCTTAATAGACACAACCATGGTGCATTAGACATGCTTTAGACACACAACAAAGGGGACAATCCATCATGTGCTTAATAGACACAACCAGGGGGCATTAGACATGCTTTAGACACACAACAAAGGGGGCAATCCAACATGTGCTTAATAGACGCAACCAGGGGGTATTAGACACGCTGTAGACACACCACAAAGAGGGCAATCCAACATGTGCTTAATAGACGCAACCAGGGAGCATTAGACATGCTTTAGACACACAACAAAGGGGGCAATCCAACATGTGCTTAATAGACGCAACCAGGGGGTATTAGACACGCTGTAGACACACCACAAAGAGGGCAATCCAGCATATATTTTTGGACAAAACCAGGGTGCCTTATACATGCTCTAGAGACACAACCTAGGGGTCAATCCAACATGTGTTTCTGGACACCACTGCCTTATACATGCTCTAGAGACACAACCTAGGGGTCAATCCAACATGTGTTTCTGGACACCACTTAGAGGCCATTGGACATGCTTTACAGAAAGCATCCGGGGGCTCAACCCAACATGTGGTTCATGACCACCCCCCAGGGGTCATTAGGCAGGGACCACCCAGGGAAGCAGCATTGAACTGCTCTAAAGGCATCACTGAGGAGAAACCTAGACCCATACTTCAAAAACATGTAAAAGGGATGAAAGAAATACAGGAGAATCATGAGATACAATCTTCAGGGTGCCCACCCGCCCTACCTTGGCAAAACGAGCAATCCGCTGCCTCACAGGGCGCTCACGTGGCACCTGGAGTGTAGCGGGCCATGGCAGAGCATGGTCAGATACACCTGGCCTCCATACATTCATCGTGTCCCCCGGTTCAGTAACATAGAAGAATGATGGGAGACCCATTAATACACGTCTCATTGCACTGATACCCACTACCCTACCCCCACAGCTGGGCACATGCTTACAGCCAGGGCTGTCCTGAGCCACTTTTAGATCATCACAAGCCAGAAATCCCTGTGCCACACTAGAAGAGGTGGACTGGCATGAATGGAGCTGGGGTGGGAACCCGAGCTAGACATGCCCCAGCCATACTGGCCTTTCTGTTCGTTTATGGGGCTTTGTATAGAACATGTCTCACTCGGGGGGAGGGGAGGGGGGTATCCTAGCACTGAAGCAGCAGCTGTATGGAGCGAGCCAGGCTCTGTGAAGAAAGAGGCATGTTGTTTCTTGCAGAATTCAAGAACTGAGAAGGCGGCTCTGATGTGCAGGGGTAAGTTGTTCCAGGCTTTAGAAGTGAGGTAGGAGAATGCACAACCCCGGTACTGATTCTGCTTATGCATGGGGTGTGACAGTAGGAGTTTATACATTTGTTGTGGTACGTGGGGCCAAAGATTCGTATTTGTGCGTGAGGAGCTTGAAGAGGACTGGTTTGTGGACTGGGAGCCAGTGGAGGTCTCTGAGGCGCTGGGAGATGCCAGTGTGGGGTGAGAGGTGAAGGAGAGCCTGGCTGCCGAGGTTCCTGGCTCTCACAAACCCCCCTGGACTCCCAATAGGTCGGTCCACCTCTGTATACAAAAGGTAACAACCTGGTCTATTTTTCTAGGAAATGAATTCAACGCCGGAGGGTGCTGCAAAACAATTTCGAACGGACTTAAAATGACCTCAGCTGCGTGGAATCTGGACTTGTAAATATTGTGAAGGACAGGTCACGAGCCAGACAGGAAAAGGCACTGAAGTTCTTGTTTATGGTCTGTTTCATGTCTCAAGAGTCAAAGAAAGTGCACTGTGGATCCAGGCTAACTTTAACCCTCTCATTGTTTATGGTCAGAGGCGCATCACAGGTTGATGGTGTCTCTAAAGTTACACAAAGTAATATTCTAGCACTTGCTTCAATTATGGGAATCGGACCCCCATTCCCCACACCGGGGCATGAGTGTGGGAGGAGGTGGGAGGGGGGGGGGGGGGGTAAGTCTCCTAGAAGCACCCTGCCTACCTCCATGCAACCCATCCTCCAATCCATGCACCACCTGAGGCGGCCATAATTAAGAGTTTTAAACCCCTTGTGATTACCCCATGACAATGCATACTTTAGAACTGGAGTTGGTGATAAAGCCACATCCACCTTCACTTCACCGTATGGCTAAGCATGGGCGAATTTTGTGAATTCGCAATCCGCAAATTTGTGATTTCGCAACCCGCAAAATTCGCAAATTTGCGCGAATTTGCGGATATTTTTATTTTTGCGAGTGTTCGCGGGAAACTTTGCATGTTCGCGGGTGTTCGCGAGGCGCTTTGCGTTTTTTGCAGGTTTTTTTTTGCCTGGTTAATCACTGCCACCCTCTCGTTTTTTATGCCAATCTGCCCTCTGTACCACTCGTTTCTGTGCCCTTCTGCCATCTGTCCCACTCATTTTTTGTCCCCTCTGCCCTCTGTCCCACTTTTGTGCCCTTCTGCCCTCAGCCCCACTTAGAATGGCGCCGGCAAGGTGCCAGCGCCATTCTAAAATAGCTGCAAATAGCTTCAACAGGAAGCACTAATAGATAAAGTAAAGCCGGTGCTCGAGTTGAAGGTCAAATTAAGTTATACAATCATTAATCACCCCAAGTTTAGCGTGATTAATGATTGTGTAACTGAATTTGAGCAGCACTTGCTTTACTTTATCTATTAGAGCTTCCTGTTGAAGCTGACTTTTGTAACTATTTTAGAATGGCTCTGGCAGCTTGCCCGCGCCATTCTAAAAGAGTTACACAAGTCAGCTTGAACTTTTGACCCAATCCGTTCCGCTGGCGGATTTTGCGGGAAATTCGTGAATCTCGCGGATTGCAAATTTACAGAAAATCCGCAAAATCCGCGAGCTTCTCCGCCCATGCTTACGTATGGTCTGTAGAGCGCCTGGTCGCTGCCATCCAGCCTCATGGCACTAGTCCTCTTGGATGTACAACTCAGGAACTGGCGGGAACTGTACATCTTTGGTACTCTACTTCTGTGATGTAGAAATGGACTATGTACTGTGGTCGGTTACAAGTATTGGTGATGGACTGCATCAGACAGGAGGTCTGCACCGCAAGGGGTCTGTGTGGGAGAACCTGACCAGCAGTTGTCACCTCCCCAAGGGTCCGAAGCACGGTTCCTGTCTCCCAAAGACACCCCACAACTCTTCCATATACTATTACATCATGTTCTTAGATATTACACAATTGCAACCCGCTTTCTCCATCGAGGTTTCCTCTTTTCTCAATCATTGCAAAGCCTGTTACAGTATACCTTTTATTGCACCAACGCTGCAGGCGTGGTGTGGGTTCTCACTACTGGAGGCGGAGAGGACAGAAACACCAGGATAAAAAACTGATTTTTGATGCCCCAACTTCACAAGGTGGAAAGATCTCTGCAGCTGCCATTCAAATAACTGCTGGTCTGGAAGCCAGACCCTTCCTCCTCCCCCCCCCCAAGCCCACATAGGCAATTAAGCGAGCCTTGATTAAGCAGGAGTCTTTCTACACAACAGCCCAACCAAACCGCATGAGGTCTTGTACCTCCAAAAGACAGGTGAAGACAGACAGGTAAACTTACGGTGTCACGCTGGAGGTAGATGAGGACTCCGGCAGCCACCTGGGCGATGAGGATCAGCAGGAGACCAGTGAAGTACTGCAAAGAAAGGAGACCGACACAATCAGATTAGTGCCAACGCGCGGCACACCAGGCTACTGCCAACGCGCGGCACACCAGGCTACTGCCAACGCGCGGCACACCAGGCTACTGCCAACGCGCGGCACACCAGGCTACTGCCAACGCGCGGCACACCAGGCTAGTGCTAACGCGTGGCACACCAGGCAAGTGCCAACGCGTGGCACACCAGGCAAGTGCCAACGCGCGGCACACCAGGCTACTGCCAACGCGCGGCACACCAGGCTAGTGCTAATGCGCAGCACTAGTGCGAACGCGCAGCACTAGTGCTAACGCGCAGCACACCAGGCTAGTGCTAACGCGTGGCACACCAGGCAAGTGCCAACGCGTGGCACACCAGGCAAGTGCCAACGCGTGGCACACCAGGCAAGTGCCAACGCGTGGCACACCAGGCAAGTGCCAACGCGTGGCACACCAGGCTAGTGCCAACGCGCGGCACACCAGGCTAGTGCCAACGCGCGGCACACCAGGCTAGTGCCAACGCGCGGCACACCAGGCTAGTGCCAACGCGCGGCACACCAGGCTAGTGCCAACGCGCGGCACACCAGGCTAGTGCCAACGCGCGGCACACCAGGCTAGTGCCAACGCGCGGCACACCAGGCTAGTGCCAACGCGCGGCACACCAGGCTAGTGCCAACGCGCGGCACACCAGGCTAGTGCTAACGCGCGGCACACCAGGCTAGTGCTAACGTGCGGCACACCAGGCTAGTGCTAACGTGCGGCACACCAGGCTAGTGCTAACGTGCGGCACACCAGGCTAGTGCTAACGTGCGGCACACCAGGCTAGTGCTAACGCGCGGCACACCAGGATAGTGCCAACATGCAGCAGACCAGGCAGTGCCAACACGCGGCAGACCAGGCTAGTGCCAACACACGGCAGACCAGGCTAGTGCCAACACACCGCAGACCAGGCTAGTGCCAACACACGGCAGACCAGGCTAGTGCCAACACAGCAGAGCAGCTAGTGCCAACATGCAGCAGACCAGGTCAGTGCCAACAGGCGGTAGACCAGTCTTGTGCCAACAGGCGCCAAACCAGGTCAGTGGCAGGGCCATCTGGTCACCCTCTGTTAAACAAAGCATGAAATCAAATCACACCCTCGCCTCGCCAGAAAGGAATGGAACACTCCAGCTCACCCATAAACCCTCAGGAGGAGAGATGGTGGGGGCTCACTTGTTTCTAGAGTACTCCATTCGAGTGGGAGGGGTGAAGGTAGAAGGTGGGCATGCTCACCATATGGGAGGTCGCTGCTGTTGCAACAAGAAGCTAACCAGCAACTATCTTGATGCTTAGTTAACCGGTCCGCACTGCATGAGGCAAAGTGTTTTGGGGGTGAAATCTGCTCAATTTTCTCTGAACCACAAAGGGCATCCTTGATTGGCTCACGATGTTCCGGCTCTGGAGTTCAACACCAAGCCTCATGTAAATTGTGTAAAGCACCACCATAGCTGTGTAGAACTGGTGAGATTATTCACAGATATCCCAGAGGTGACAAGTATTCCAAACCTCCATAAAATATAGAGAAGGACCTTAAACCTTTCAGGTATGAACGATCCAATGGAAGCCGTGTCGGCCAGTACTCACCATTCCCAGTAGGCAGCGGATTTCATTCACGGCCCCAATACAGCCGAGGAAGCCCATCACCATGGTCACAGAACCAACGGTGATGAGGATGTAGGAGCCGGTCTTCAGCGACTCCGACGACTCCTCTGTAAGGACAAAGCGTAGAGTTAATGTCAGACCTCACAAAGTGACACCAAATTGTCACAAACATGACTGTCTCCACCCTCCCCCCTCAAAATATTGTATTCCAACCTCCAGTCAAGGGTAATGTTCATCAACTAAACAGATTACCTCCTCTTGTGAAATTAACCCGCTTTCACAGGAGTGTTTTAGATGGGGAACATCCTTTACAACGCGGATGTTACCCCGCAGTGCTGTTACGACGCGTCTTTTACAACGCAAGCCGTTACTACGATTTGCTCTGGATGGCGCTGTGGGATCAGGAATCTTGTAATTTTATATTCCAACACCTACCCTACTGTTACGGGGACTGGTGTTGGAATATAAAATTATAAGATTCTGAAATCCGCACCCTCCAACGCAAGTCGTTGTAACGACTTGCGTTGTAAAATCTGCGTTGTAAAGTACCACGTTGAAAACAACCGTGTTGTACTGACATACATCAGTTTTAGAAAGAAGGCCAGAAATCTGGAAAGAGTGGAGAGTTTCAGAACCAAGGGTCTCCTTTTAGAAGAGATCAAGCCGATACCAAGAGAGATCAGAACCAGTCGACTCGTTTGGGAACTTATGGTAACATTCAATGATTGCCTGGAAAGACTTTCATCCCTAAGGCCAAATCCTGTGCACCGATCACTGGATCCGGTGCTTAATTTGTTTTTTTTAAAAAAAGAAAGTGCCATGGCTCTCGTGAGGAGGCCACTGCAGTTTGTACCACCCATTGCTTCTGCCATGTTGCCAATGACGGAGTGAGCTAAAGAATGATGATGGATTAAACCCAGATCCGTTGACTGGGGGTGAGTGCTTGCAATGTTCAACACTCCGTCCATGATCCCCATTGCTTCCGCCATGTTGCCAATGACAGCACCAGCACAAATACTGACCATCACACTCCTACCACTGTGACTATTCGGACTATTTCAGGCCTCCAAAGCTTTAATGATAGCAAGGGCGGCAGGTAATTGTTCTTTGTTTGGTATATTGAATTAATAATTAACTGGTGTTGTGTTCATCTCTAAATTAAACTGTCATAAGCGCCAGTGATGACAATTAAGTGCTTAGCACCAGAAACCACCGGCTCAAATTAAGCACTGACTTGATCCAAGTCCTCTGTGAGACTACTCTCTCAAAGGCTGGGAGTGTGAATATTACTTTTGAGCAGAAGACAATCTCTTGAGAATCTTGGCTCAGAAGAGCACAGCTTGCATGTCACTACATGGTAATACTTAACTGTTTCTACTCTCTCTTCAGCTGGCAGAGGGCAATTGCATGATTTATTTTATTTATGCGTAGAGAGCTATTTCCTCTGCTTAGGCTCTTCACAGAAGTTTATGCAGATGTTTTTGTTGTGTCAACTAAATGTTTTACCACTTTTGGTAGCAACTAATTGACTTTCTTTTCTGAAAGAGGTTTGGATGAAACTTTGGCACCACTAAAAAGGACAGTAGACTAGGACTGGGAACAAATTCTGAGAAGTACTGGTGACAACCAGAAGTGATTTGAAGCCGGTCCGGGCTTCAAGAACTGTCTAAAAATTGCACTGAAAGGGCAAGGGATGATAAAGGAGGACAGGACCACACCCTACACGCACCTCAGACTCCTGGTGTGAATTTAGGGAGTCTGAAAACTCCCTATGTACAGAGTCATAAGACATTCAATCAATCAATCAGTATGGGGAATTCTAAGCAAGCTACTCACCCATGAGAGACTCAAGGCACTTGGGGAGGTTGGGAGGGGGGGGTGGGGGTAAGCAGCTCCGTTCGGTCAAAAAGCCAAGTCTTGAGCGTCCTCCTGAAGATGCTCAGGGAGGTGGCGTGTCTGATGTCGATAGGGAGCTCGTTCCAGGTCTTGGCTGCGATGTAGGAGAAGGTTCTTTCTGGCTCTGCGAATGCGCAGGGTTTTGGCGAGGACATCGGATTGGAGGTTTCTTTTGGGTATGTGGAAGGAGATTCTCTCGTTGAGGAATTGGGGTATGGTGGTGTGGAAGCATTTGTAGGAGTGGGTGAGTATCGTGAAAGTGACAATCTTCTCAACGGGGAGCCAGTGGAGGTTCGGTAGGTGTTGGGTGGTGTGTTTGTATCAAGGAATGTCGAGGACAAGTCTGGCTGCGGTGTTCTGAATGGTCTGGAGCTTGCGGAGCAGAGACTTGTTACTCCCAGCTTAGAGAGTGTTTCCGTAGTCCAGTATGATGGTTATGAGCACGTAGATGACGGCCTATCTTTGTTTGGGGGGTTCTACTTGAAGGTTTCTCGGAAGATTAGGAGGGTGTTGAAAGAGCTGGAGGTGACGGCGTTGACCTGTCAGGTCATGGAGAGGGAGGACTCTAGTACGATGCCAAGGTTTCGGGTGTGGTACGTTGCTGTGGGGGGCTGCAGAGGGCGTTAAGAACAACTAAAGCTTCAAGGGTGAACAGAAATCGCCTCTGCTTAAGTTTAAGTTTCTTTCGTGGGTAAGATTAGACCCGGGCTGCAAATTTCATTCCTCTCAGAAATTTGGCAGAATTTCGGTGACTCTGCATTACTCTTATAATGCGGAGTTCCAGCAAAATTCTGAACATCGCTGCGTAGTGGAATCTTTTTGCCCACCAGGCTCCTGAAATGTGAGCTGGCAAACACAAATTGGTATCCCATAGCATGATTTCTAGTCGCTAAGACTTCTGGTGAGATTTTCTAACTTGGGCGGTCGCGGTCAGAATCAACTAGAATGCGCGATGTACATACTTTCTCTCATTAGAGGAACTCCAAATAATTTCACAGTTATTATGTAACACAGAATACTGTATAGTGAAATTCTGTGAGTTCCGCCCACACCTACGTAAGATTCATTAAACTAGGTGGTTGCCCATGCACCACGCTAAGTGGGGAGACACATTTGAGGAATAAAATTTAAACTAAAAGCAAATAATAAAAAATAAAAATAAAATAAATAAATACATTTAAAAAAAAAAAAAAATGCTGCTTGGTTTGCCTAGCACCTGGTTTGTGGTAGCTAGTTTAGAGATGCCTTGCTCACTACTCTTAGTCACTTTAGGAGTTTCTATAGATTCTGGGGTGGGATTATCTTCTATTACAATATGTTTCTCCTCAGGCATGTGCATGTCGCGATATCAGACTATACTTGAATGTAAGGTCATCGACAGGCTCGTGTGGTCAGCATACACACGTGTCCTAGTTCCATTTAGGGCAACTGTTGCCTTCAGTGGGCATCTGTTTTTACGACCCGTAGACCCCACTACTGCTGCCAGAGTAGGACCCACTGGGGATTACGCACACACAATGGCTCTCTTGTGAAGCAATGCAGACAGCTGCACAAGGCACCTCCGAACACATGTATCTGTGAACCCTGCACTACAGGAAAGAGAACAGAGCACCCAAGATGAAGGGGACACTCACAGGAATGCCTCTCTATGAACAGTCACTGTGTCAACAGACATGTCAGCCACATGCATATAGAGAACTACATTGATGCCTACAGAATGTGGGTGCACAACTGCAGTAAGCAAGAAACTTTGGGGCGCGCAACTGAAAACAATGTGGCCATAGCAGTGGAGAAAGATTGGAAGTGAGCCAGTAGGTGAAGATTGGCTTCACTGTGAGGGAGAGGCTTGACTTCACTCCTGTGGGTAACAGCGTGGCGACCCACCGCACAGACTACAGGAGGCGGGAGGCGGGAGTGACTGATGTCGCTCTCCAATGGTTTCGGTCCTTTCTGGCTGACCGTACTTTTAAAGTGGCTATACCACCTGGCCAATCCACCACTTACCCCCTGAAGATGGGGATTCCACAGGGATCTTCGTTGAGCCCTACAATATTTAACCTCTATGTGAAACCGTTGGCTGGTGTCGTCAAACAGTGGGGTCTTACGATGGCCTCATATGCGGACGACACACAGCTAGCGGTGACACTTAGCGGAGACCCCGAGGTAGCAGCTCCGAGATTCCGTGCGGGTCTCTTGGCAGTAGCCAGCTGGCTTCGCACCAACTGCCTCCAGTTGAATGCCACCAAAACGGAGGTATTGGTTCTAGGGAAGCACGCTGAGCTATGGGGTAACCAGTGGTGGCCGTCAGAGCTTGGTGTCACTCCTATTCCAGTGGCTGGAGTGAGAAATCTAGGAGTCTGGGTGGATTCTGCGCTCACCTTCAGGGACCACACCAAGAAGGTGGCTGCCACGTGCTACGGAATATTGCGTGGTATTAGGCCAGTCTTGAAGTACTTTGATCCCCCTACCAGACAGCTTGTAGTTCAGGCCTCAATACTATCTAGGCTGGACTACGGCAGTTCACTGTTGTTAGGGGTGAATCAAGCGGAGGCCTCTAGGCTCCAAAGAGTACAAAACGCCGCGGCACGAGCCATTGTGGGCCTTCCCAGACGCTGTTCAGTGTCTGGTACCATCACGGCCTTGCATTGGCTCCCGGTCAGACAGCGAATCATGTTCAAGGCGCTGTGTCTGGCCTTCAAAATTTTGAAAACTTCTTCGCCACCGGCACTTGTCACTCTACTCACGCCCTATGTGCCGTCGAGATCTTTAAGATCTGAGGGGCTTCATCTGGCTGTCTGTCCACGCTTTAGGTTGAGCAGGATGGGTGGCCGTTCTTTCAGGGTGCTAGCGGCAGGCCTATGGAACTCGCTCCCAGTTCACATTCGAGCTCTTGAGGATATGTTCGCCTTCAGGCAGGCGATTAAAACTTTCCTCTTTCCAGTTTCTAGCTAATTTCTTTTGTGTGTTATGTTACAGCATCTGTCAAAGCGCCAGGACGCCCCTTTGCTGGGGCAGCTGTGCGCTATAGAAATTTTAATAACATAACATAACATAACATAACATAACTACAGCGTGCCATCCCACCGCACAGACTACAGCCTGCCGTCCCACCGCACACACTACAGCCTGCCGTCCCACCGCACACACTACAGCCTGCCGTCCCACCGCACACACTACAGCCTGGCGTCCCACCGCACACACTACAGCGTGGCGTCCCACCGCACACACTACAGCGTGGCGTCCCACCGCACACACTACAGCGTGGCGTCCCACCGCACACACTACAGCGTGGCGTCCCACCGCACACACTACAGCGTGGCGTGCCACCGCACAGACTACTGTATGCTACATAAAAACTGCCAATGCTGCCCGTACAAATCAAAGTCTCTATTTATGTCACCATATGTCTTATGGTTCGAAATTTCGAACCATAAGAAAAACAAAATGATACCTGTATTAGAATGATTTATTTCACAAATTATATTCTATGGTTCTTGTAGAAATTGTATATAAAGTGTACATAAAAAATATTTTTGCTACTAGAATATTAGAGTGTGAATGTGTGTAGTGTGAGAGTTAAAGATCTTTAGAGATAGTGTGTATGAATGATACAAAGGGGTATAATATTGATTAGGTACATGTATGTTGAATCTATGTTTGTTTGAAATGTTCTCCTTCTTTTGAAATGTGTAAAATCCGCTAAAACAAATAAAAAAATGACAACCTAAATGAAAAATCAAATCAAAAAGATGGACTCATGAAAAGTAGATCTTGCCCTCATAGTGTTTAATTCGTATGGTGGTGACATAAATAGAGACTTTGATTTGTACTGGCAGCATTGGCAGTTTTTTTGTCGCATACATTAGGCAGGGTTTGGCCTTGCTGCTTGGGAGCCCATACCCAGTGACGTGTAATCACCGCACAGACGACAGCGTGCCGTCCCACCGCACAGACTACAGCGTGCCGTCCCACCGTACAGACTACAGCGTGCCGTCCCACCGCACAGACTACAGCGTGCCGTCCCACCGCACAGACTACAGCGTGCCGTCCCACCGCACAGACTACAGCGTGCCGTCCCACCGCACAGACTACAGCGTGCCGTTGTTAGAATTAAAATAACAAGCATGAACATTACCGGCGCCATCTTGCTTAACGTAGGCCTCTGCAAGCGCGTAAGCGGCAACCATTTTAGTCATCGTGGCCATTTCATATACTGCTGGTCACCTGTGTGTCGCCTTGACCCCACCATCATCCCCGGCACTCTGACTAAGCCTGAACACACGTACTAGGGTCGTAAAACCTTGTCAGCATGACAGTGCCCCGGAGTCACTTCCCGCGCCAAACCCACTTGTCCTGTCATCCTCCATGCACAGGCAAGCCCCCTTTCATAACCTCCTTCCCTGCACCTGGCCCCTGTGGACATTGTTTATTGCCTACACATGGCAGGGCTTGTTTCACCAACAAAGGAGCCTGACTTAATCAATGACCCAAACCCTTAGATCTGACTGATCCCACTGACTTTTAGATCCTGTTGGAATGTCCAGCTGCGAGATAGCGATCATCTGTTAGATCTGGGTGGAGGGACGATTGATGTTGGGATTGTGTGGGAACTAGCTGAACATGGGAATTCCAAGGATGTTTGAATATGTAATAAACTGGTGCCAGGAATATTTAACCAAGTAATAAACCAACGTAACAGGGTATAAGAAGCGCTGCCACAGAGAGGCAGTTAGAGCAACACCTGACGATAGCCCCGGTGTCAGATGTGATGTGTTCTCCTCCGGAGAAATAAACTTGTTCTTCGCCTTCCAATTCCCAGCACCTGCCTCGTTATTTTGATCACTATTCTTATGTGAATTAGAGGTGGTTTGTACCAAGCGGCATCGAAAGTCTAGGGAATTAAAGCTGCTTTTTCACACCGTCACACCGATGGAATACAGCGTGCCGTCACACCGATGGAATACAGCGTGCCGTCACACCGATGGAATACAGCGTGCCGTCACACCGATGGAATACAGCGTTCCGTCACACCGATGGAATACAGCGTGCCGTCACACCGATGGAATACAGCGTGCCGTCACACCGATGGAATACAGCGTGGCGTCACACCGATGGACAACAGCGTGGCGTCACACCGATGGACAACAGCGTGGCGTCACACCGATGGACAACAGCGTGGCGTCACACCGATGGACAACAGCGTGGCGTCACACTGATGGACAACAGCGTGGCGTCATACCGATGGACAACAACGTGGTGTCACACCGTTGGACAACAGCATGGCAGTGTGCTGTGCACAATAGCGTGTCACCATGCCATATATAACCATTTGATGCCACTCTGGTAAGAAATATCTTTAATTCTTACCAATACGACAATTGTAGCCATAAACTTTTCGGTGCAGACCAACTTGCAGTCACTTGAAGAAAGAATGTCATGCCACACCAGATGTTGGCTAATAATGTGATAAAACAGCAGTGGAGTGTAACTGCAGTACACAGATGAAGAATGCCATGCCAAACCAGTGGTTAATAATGTTACGTCACAAATGGAGTACAGCCTCCCTACACAGAAGAGGAATGCCAAACAACACCAGTGGTTAATAATGGGGTGCCCCAGCAATGGACTATCTCTTCCCTACACAAATGAGGAATACCATGCCACACCACTGGTTAATTATGTGATTCCACCGCTGTGAAGTATAGTCTCCTTACACAGATGAGGAATGCCATGCCACACCAGTGATTATTACATTTTTTAGGACTTGTGCCCTGCCTAACAATATGCTGGAAACCTGTTCTCTGCAGGGGTTTTCAGTTCACTGTGTGCACACCGTGTGATACCAACAAAACAGACAATGGTTCTCTGGGAGCAAGCTTCTAAGCCTGGGCTTCCTCCGCAAAAGAAACTGCACTCACTTGAAAACAAGGTAAACAAATATTTTGTACAGTGGAATTGTGTACAGCGCTCCGATACCCAAAAGGCTCACGTTCGTGCTATAGAAAACACTATAAATAAATAAATTATACGATTTAAAATTAATCACTGATCAAAAATAAGACATTAATCCTCCAAATGCTGGTGTAGTGAGTGCGATTGGTGACAAAAGTGAACAATGAACACTACTTTTTAAGACAACAGACATCAAATGTTGGCTAATTGGTCTTTCAGTGTAAGAAGCACAGACTGAAGTCAGCAGTTCAGATGTATGGGCCGAGCTTCCTCCGCATGAAACATTTTTAGGTTCGGTAATATTGTGTACCCAGGTCCCCAGGAATATAGGGTGGCCCTATATTTTGTACCGTTTCACCGGGGGATGCCGGCTCTTCATCAGGGGACCATGTGAATGGAACAGACGTCATGTGAGACACGGTGGCTCCACGGTGACACCAAGGTTTGCTCTGTTCATTCCACCCCCACATACCTGCGAGGGTCTGACCCCAAATGGTTTCATAATTTTCAAGACTATGGCTTTTTTGGTTATGGGGTAAACATAGTCGTGTAGAGCCGTGGCAGGTCGAAGGGACAGCAGCCCAGCACAGGTTAGTTCTGGTGCCTTTAAGTAAAACCCTGTTTTCTTTTTAATGAAAGGATGCAAACTTCACTCCTCTGTGGCTCCTAAAGATTTGGACATAAAAAAAGGACAATAACTCTATTAGTGAGGAGGGTGTGAAACAGATGCAACCGGTCTTCAGAGAGCTACGTGGACAGCCGCAACAGAACGTGCCAATGGGCGCCCCTGCAACAGCTGCCAGACGGACTCTGAAAAGATGCACGAGGTACGGGGGGCACTGCCCCCTCGGGGGGGGGGGGGCAGCTGTGCAGTGTGTCAGGATGTGGGAGGCAGGTTAAGGGTGAGAAACAAAAGAGAAGCTAAATAAAGGGTCGGGTGCAGAAGAGGCTGTAGGTAAAGAATAAGGTGCAGAAATGGGTAGGTGCATGAGGGAGCTAGATGTAGTGTGAGGTTCACGAGGCACTAGCTTGAGGGCGTGGTGCGCAAGAGGGCTAGATAGAGAGAGAGAGGGTTTGGTGCAGAAGACACTATATTAATGGTGAGATGCACAAGAGAGGCTAGATAAAGGGTTTGCTGCAGAAGAGGCGGATAACGCTTGAGGTGCACACGAGAGGATAAATAAAGGGTGAGGTGCACAGGGAGCTAGCTATAGCATGAGATGAATGAGGTGGTAGATTAAGTGTGAGATGCACAATAGGCTGGATAAAAGGGGGAGGGTGAGATGCCCAAGAGAGGCTAGGGAAAGGGGGAGGTGCATGACGGGCTAGACAAAGGGTGAGTATAAGATAGGATAAGGTGCACGAAGCAGAAGATTACGGGTGAGGTGCACGAGGGAGCTAGTTAAAGGGTGAGGTTTGTTTATTTATTTTGTTCAGAGAGTTTTATAAAGCGTGAACAATTCTCAAGGGTCTCAGAGCGCTGTACATAAAGTTGACTGAATAGACAAATGTGAAATAAAATAAATAGACAAGTACAACAAAGTGAAGGACACAATGATCTGTTATCAAAATTAACTTCCGCCATTCCGTTATTAGGCACTGATCTAGATTCTTCACGGTGGGTAGTCTGCAGCTGCACTGAGCACATTCAGTACGAGGTACCCAGGGGAGCAACATTTGAGAGGGGTTCGCCCTGGGGAGAGGCTCCCCGAAAGTCTATGAGAAGAATCTATTCATTAGGATCTTTTTCACATCTATTTTTAAAAAGTGGGTCGATGGGTTTGAACGCACCTCAGGTGGTAAGGAGTTCAAGATCCTTGGTGCCGATCCGGAGAAGGAGCGAGTGTAGGTTTTGCATTTTCTGAATCTAGGGGGTTCAAGCCTGAGAGAGTTAGCACTTCTTAGGTAGCGGCTGCCACCTGAGATTCAAATCTTTTCTGCCAGGTAACTTGGCTCGCTAAAATGTAACGCTTTGTGTGAGAGGCAAGCAATTTTCAGTTGGGTTCTTGGCATGAAGGGAATCCACTCTAGATACCTAAGTGATGGGGTGATGTGGTCAAAGCGTCTAGTGCATGTTACCAGTCTCAATGCAGCATTAAGAGTCATTTTGAGGTGACCTGTACTCGCTTTGGGCAGACCTGACGGGGACGCCAATTAGTGTTCTAGTCTGTAGACCACTGATGATAAACTACTTGTTTGAAGTCTCAAGGTGGCAGAAATTGGGAACAATGTCTTCAGTAATCTGAGTTGGAAGGACGCACTGTGTGTGGTAGCACGGATCGAGCTAACATGTTTAGATTCTCATCTAGTGTTTTTCCAATGGATTTCATGGAGTGAATAATAGTACGTTTGCAGTGGAGGGCGTCTAGGTGTTTGAGCCAATCTTGGATGAGTGTGGGGCGGTTTTGAGGGAAGAAAAGAAGGAATTCTGTTTTCAGAGAGTTCAGCTTGAGGTTATTTTGAGATATCTGGAACTGAGTTTTGAGAAGAGTGTTATTCAGTTGAATGACATAATCTAGGGAGAATATCTTTAAGTATAGTTGTGTGTCCTCTACGTACATGTGGTATGCAATGTTAGATTGTTGGAAGATTTCCGTTAGTGGCTCCGTACCTAGGTTAAAGAGTGTGGAGGAGATGGTCGACCCTTGAAGGACTCTGCACCTCACTGGTGAGGAGTCAGAGAATCAGTTGCCTAGTGCGATCCGTTGTGAGCGATCCTGCAGGATGGATGCGAACCATGAGAGCTCTTTCCCAGAAGCGATCCTGCAGGATGGATGCGAACCATGAGAGCTCTTTCCCAGAAGCGATCCTGCAGGATGGATGCGAACCATGAGAGCTCTTTCCCAGAAGCGATCCTGCAGGATGGATGCGAACCATGAGAGCTCTTTCCCAGAAGCGATCCTGCAGGATGGATGCGAACCATGAGAGCTCTTTCCCAGAAGCGATCCTGCAGGATGGATGCGAACCATGAGAGCTCTTTCCCCGACAACCCATTCTGTTTCCTAGTACTTTTAGTAGGATGTTGTGGCTGATTGTGTCAAACGCCGATGAGAGTTCTAGGAGGATGAGTAGTATCTTAAGGGTGCCGTCCATTATGTGGACAATGACTGATTCAGTGCTGTGTCCTGTTCTAAACCATGACTACAATTTGTTGAGTAGGTTGAGTTGGTCAATGTGCTTGCACAGTTGGTTGTGCACACATTTTTCAGCAATTTTGCTAGAAAAAGGATGTTTGACACTGGATGAAAATTGTTCAGGATTGTAGGGTCAGCACCAACTTTTTTCAAGAGGGTCGACACTTGCCTAATCTTCGGGGAATTTGGGAAATGGCCTTGATTTAATGATTAGTTTACTATCTTCGTTAGTATAAGTGAGAAAAGGGGACCGAGTTCCTTTAGTGTTGTGGAGGGGAGGGTTTGTTTCATAGATAGTACAATCTTGTAGACCTCTGCCTCAGTTAGTGCTTTGAACTCTCTCCAGACAGCTCGATATTTTGTTTTGGAAGGTTGGTTCATCATTGGGTCGAACAATTGAAATGAAGGGTCAATGACGGAATGGTCATCATGGAATACAGTGGCTTGTGAACTATGTTTGCCAGTTATAATTTCCTTTTCAATTTCTAGGCTCTTTTCATTGAAAAATAAAGAGAACGCTTCACATTTTTCCACTGTGTTATTACTGTGCATGGTTACATTGTTTGCCCCAGTTTCTTGGTTCACAATTGCAAACAGTCGTCTTGGCTTATTCCTTTAATTGTCTAGTTTGGTTCTGAATTGCTATGCTTTGGCTTCCCAGATGTGTTTTTTGTAGCCATTTTGTTGTTTACATAGTTTGATTAGAAACAATGTTGAGAGTTCCTGTTGTCACCTTAGCTACGTGTGTCGAAGACTTCTCTTCTCCTCGTTTAGGCTTTGATTATACCAAGGTTGGGAGGGTTTGATTCTAAGCCTGGGCGGAGTTCGTGAAGTTCCGCTACGTGGAACTCGGCGAAGCGACCAAAAAACTCTGCTGCGCTACTTGGAGTTCTGTAAGTGGCTGAATGCGCTCTGTAATGAGTGTTCGCATTGATTTTCAGCGTCTGGTGTTTCTCCTGTACTGGAAAATAAACACAAACAGCATCATGAGCAGCTCAGGAGGACGCTGCTTATTTTCTGATGCTTGAGTAGATTTTCTACCAGAGCGGCAACTTTCTCGACGCAAACATAATGTTTCTCAATGCGAGCGGTTGCCGGGACTGGTAAACAGTGTGTATGATCCTCACTGTGCAGTGTTTACAATGTGTTTGTGTGTGTGTGTGTGTGTGTGTGAGGCTGGGTGTACAACATATATGATACAAATTATGCAGTCTTTACAGCGTGTGTGTCTCTGAGGCGGGTGCACAGCATGAATGATGCTCATGGTGCAGTGTTTACAGAGTGTGTGTCTGTGGGGATGTGTGTGCAGCAAGTATGATACACAGGGTGCAGTGTTTACAGTGTGTGTGACTGGATGTACAGTGTATATGATCCACACGGTGCGGCGTTTACAGTGTGTGACTAGATGCAGTGTGTATGATACTCACCGTGCAGTGTTTACAGCATGTGACAGGATGCACAGTGTGTACGATACATATGGTGTGGTGTTTACAATTTGTGTGGCTGGATGTACAATATTTATTATCCATACAGTGCAGTGTTTACAGCATGTGGCTCAATGCACACTGTGTATGATACATGGTGCAGTTTACAGTGTGTGTGCCTGGATAAGCACACAGCATACATGAATCACACAGTGCAGTGTTTACAGTTTGTGTGACTGGATGGACAGCATGTAAGATTGAAATGGTGTTGTGTTTATTACAATTCTGCATTTTGTAAACGCCAGCTACCATCTAATTTAGGGCCACTCGCTAACAAGAGTGAATCAGGTGGTCGCCTAAGACACGAAGGGTGCAAATTTAATGTGGCGTCTTTTATGAAAGACAAGCTACACGTATTATGGTAAAGATTAGAGAGACAAGAAGGGCTCGCCCGTCTACAAAACCCGCTGTACACACTTCCAAAAACCTGGAAGTTACACCCCCCACTGCACCCAACATCCACTTCCAGAATAATGCACTAGTAAAGTGTTTAAATTGTAAAAAGATAAGTGCCAGGGACCTCGTCAGGAGATCACTGCAGCTTTTACCACCCACTGCTCCTGCCAGCGCTGCAAATAAACACCGCTAGCCATCAATCACACTCTTACAAGTTTGACAATTCAGACTATTCTAAGCCCTCAAAGCTAAAAGCATATCTTGGGTGGCAGACACAAGTCATTTTAATGTATATTGAATTAATAAACAACTATTGTTGTGTTCATCGCTAAATTAGATAGACAGCACCACCATGTGGCAGACTGTCATAAGCGCTGGTGGTAAAAATTGAGTGCCAAGCAGCGGAAACAACTGGCTCAAATTAGGCACTGTACTAATAATCAAGGTTCCTTAGTGCATAGGAAAAGCAGGTATGTTAACTTCACAATCAAAGTGGGCATTAATGTTTTAATGTTCTAATAGATACTGGGAAAGAAGAAAATAAGTTGCACTGGGGAGGAGGGAAAACCATCATATCGCTCAACTTTTTATTTTTGTCCGCAATTAAAGAAGTAGAGAGCGGCATTTGTCAGACCCTAGATAATAGCGGTGGCATAAGAACAAATGTGTTCATATTCTAAAGTAGACGCTGCAACACTGGTAACAAACGGGGTCTGACTGAGACCACAAATGGGTCCAAGCACTAAAATAAAAGCAGCGCCAATTAGTGCAGTATGTAGCTAAAAAACAAAAGGTAATATCAGGACAAATCAACAGTAAAAACAGGCCAACAGCTGCTAAAAATCAGGCCCACACCCTGATCTGTCCGAGCAGCCCATTGGGCACTGCGCGACCGTCCTATGAGCCAGTCCCACCATGGTGACAAAACAAATGAATATTCTAACAGTGGAAGCATAACTGGGAAGAATAAGTAATGATAGACCTCAAATTATGCATGCTAAAAACAACCCATATGGTAGACCCTTTATTAATTCCAAATACCTCGTCATTTCCCGGATGTTGGTCAGCAGAACACTGCCCCCCAAGCTTCCAGAAAACCACCTTGTAAGCTGCAACCACAGACACTTCAACCCATTTGCATTAGACAGGTTTGCATGGAATTTGCTTAGCACCCATGGAGGACAGTAGGTGGGTGATGTTTTGAAAGTAAGAGAAAGGCTACAACGCAAGACAAAAGCTAAAAAGAAAAAATATATACAAGCGCTGGAAGGATGGCAGCAGTGAATAAAAGTGAAAACTAGAGAACAAGAGTTGAGAGGAAGAGGAAGGAAGGCAAACAGGAGGAAGAACTGGCTGCAGGGATTTTCCAAATAAGTGTATAACAATCCACCATCTGAATACAGCTTTTTTTTCTTCTAATCAGAGTGTCCAAAAGCACCGTTTAACTTACGCAAAACAGCAATAAAGCTGGTCTTGTCCACCAATATCCATATTCCGAAGCCTAGAATCACCGCTCCAAGGATCTAAACAAGAAAACAAATGTATTAATAAAGAACAAGCAGATCCTGTTCATAACTAACATAATTCTGCAAATAAAAATGTTAATGTTGAAATAAAACCTTATTACAACCACATATACTGTGATAAAGGTAGTATGGACCCTTGCTGTACTGTGAATAGCAGCCGCTAATATTGCCCCAAAGAACAGAGGCCATTGTGTGATCCTTGTAAGGATGAAAAGCTCATCGGTACACCTGGGCTCTGAGCATGGAGAACGCATCGCTGCAGCTACTACATTAACCTACTCCGTTATCTTACCTAAAGTTTAGGGTCCGATAAGGCAATAGTTTTTCTGTAAAACAAATGTACTCTAGTAGGATTGAGGAGAGCATGGAGACTTAAATGCATCTAGTGCCTAATTTGTGCTGCTGTTTTCTAGTGCTCAGTGCCAGCAGGTATTCGTTATCAGCACATCAACATTACAGTCCGCCACATGGTGGCGCCATGTGCCTTATATTTAACACAGCATATCAGCAAAGTTTTTAACAGTGTTTAAGCACACTTAAAAAAAAAAGAATAATAATACCAGAGTGCCCAGATGCACGTTACAACTTTGCGTGACCCGCAATAGTCCAAAATGTCACATATGTAAGCGAACGGGGTTTAACGGGTAGTGTAGGCAGAGGCTTTCAGGAGCGCTTTCAGATAGTGGGTGGTGAAGCTGCGGTGGCATCTTCAGAATTATATTAGGCCCAGGAACTATTTTTTTTAAACCAATCAGTCACTAATGACAGCAGAAGCTCGGAAATCAGAAACTTCTTGTGAGCAACCAGTGACCGCTTCAGGAACGAGAAGCCAGCATTGGGCAGGACCGTCTGGTCTAGTCCGTCTGCTTACACCCTGGGCATCCTTCGAGAAGAGCCGCTTATTTCATCCACCGGCTCAGATCAGGCACTGTACAGAGCCATACATACGATGGCCTCTTCAATATAACAATCATCCTTTAAAAACAATCTTAATACAAGTAGAAACATTTCCTGAGATTTTCCATGCACAAATTCGTCAGTATGACTTCTGTTCAAGCCACAATGCACCGAATTCGACAGTGAAGCAAGATTTACGAAGAATACGAACAATTAAAGTACCTCATTCTATGCACTGTTTTTTACTTGAAGACTTGTGTTTCCTTTTTGTCTGTGCTCTGTGCAACAAAGCGCCTTGAGACCCTCACAGGTGAGTAGTGTGCTTACAATTCACTGATTGATTAATTGATAAGCAGTTAGTAGAAGCTTAAATCTTTTTTTAAATGCTTTTGTGAAAAATGTTTCAGGAAAGGATTCTGCCGGAATCTGAACAATACTAAAACATCAGGTCTTCTTCATTAAGGCCCGAAGTACAGCACGAATCTGCCGCCTGTTTTGCTCTGCCTGCAGGGCACAGACACTGCCAGGTGGAAATATCAAACACCCCTTAAAATGAATGAAAAGTTGAAAACTAAAGGGACCATGACAAACAAAAAACAGTGCAGGGATGCTGGCGAACTTGTAAAGATAGCATTTTACCTCTGAAGCACTCCCCATCCACTAACAAAAAGGTGATGGTAACATTGCACCATCTAGTTGTTGACGCCTTGAAGCTCCTTCCATCTCTCATCTTGTGGCATCACCGGACTGGGTACGGCAACCCCCAGGTGCTGATACACTTGGTCTAAAGCGGCCCCACCACGAGAAGACGATTCTCCTTGCATGCCACAAGCTACAAAGAGAAACTGGAGAGTGAAAACACCCATTCTTGAGCCGTACGGGTGCAAAACAGCTGTTGTGAATGAACAGTGGGCGTAATTACTCCGCATCACTTACAAATGGTTCGCTTTATTGTCCATCTAATTTGCCTGCTTCTTATTTGATGGCTTCTCTTCCTGCTCTTGTGCTTGTCCCTCTTCTGGAGCGTGGCCTCTCTATGATCCTTTTGATTGGCTGACTTGTATCCTCCCACTGCTACGGCGGAAGAACAGACTTTAAGGGTTGGTTTTGTTGTATCTCCTGCTTTTCACATATTGCTTGAAAAAACAAGCATTGCCTCACAAATCCATTTACGGCTCTTTGGAAAGGGCGGTCTACTACACTCCCTCAGTATGCACCACATGAGTCAGTGCCCGGGTGGCGCAATGGGCATGTGCTTCAGGATGTTGCAGCACAGAAGTCACCAGACGCTTGTGCGGCTCTTTCTGTAATACTGACAGCGCCAGTGCCCATATAGCGCTGGTGCGCTCTTAGGAGAGTGTTACCTGATTTGCATGGGGATGGGAATCTATGCAAATGAGGGAAACACCTTGCCTCTGCCCAGTGCCACACTATAGATGCATGCAAAAACAACAGTTGATGGACAGAATGCAGAACAATGTCATACATTCACCCCAGTACAGAGATCTGAGCCTAAATCGATTATTTTTTGTGCACCAAGCCATTCCAGTTTGAACCCAGCCATATGCAAATCAGTCTTGACCCTGTGCCCCATGGGAACAGTCCAGCCTGACCTGCCAGGCCAGGTCCTCCCTGGACTGGAAACAAGCATCCTAGGAACGGTTTCAGGCTTTTAGCCCTAACCAGCCAGGATAGCTTGATTCCAGTGGCATGGAGAGCACGGGACTCACGTCTGAGCATACCCATCCCACTCGGGGTGACAAATGCAAAAACAACAGTTGATGGACAGAATGCAGAACAATGTCATACATTCACCCCAAGTACAGGAATCTGGCCCCAAATCCATAATTTTTTTGCTCACCATGCCATTCCAGTTTAAACCCAGCCAAGGCAAATCAGTATTGACCTTGTGCCCCATGGGAGGAGTCCAGCCCGAACTGCCAAGCCAGGTACTCCCTGGACTGGAAACAAGCACCCTAGGACCGGTTTCGGGCTTTCAGCCCTCATCAGCCAGGATAGCTTAATTCTGGGGTGGTGGAGTGAGCTAAAGAATGTTGATGGATTGAACCCAGATCAATTGACTGGGGCTGAGTGTTTGATTTGCTCAAGCGCTCAGTCCATCATCCCCTTTGGTATTGCTTTGTTCACCCAAAGTTGGCAGGGTATGCCCAGACGTGGGTCCCTTGCTCACTTTACCACTGGATTCAAGCTAACCTGACTGATGATGGCTGATTAGCCAGAAACCGGTCCCAGGATGCTTGTTCCCGGTTCAGGGAAGACATGGCTTGGCAGTTCGGGCTGGACTGTTCCAATAAGGCACAGGGTCAGACTTATTTCCATATGGCCATGTCTGAACTGGGGTGGTGGAGTGAGTTAAAGAGTTATATTGGATTAAACTTAGATCAATTGACTGGGGGTGATGTTTGATATGCTCAAGCGCTCTGTCCATCATCCCTTTGGTATCGCTCTGTTTACACTATAGATGCAGGCGCACATGAAGAAAGGCCATCAGGAAGTGGAGCATTGACTGAGAAATCTTGGGGTCTGCCCACTGGTGTTGGGGAGGGAAGTATCCATTCAGAATGGTTCAGGGGTACAGTTCCCACCTGCATAGTGCCTCTATAGGCAGTTTATAGTAGTAGCTGTACCCCTGGCTTCACAGACAGTTGAGGCCAAAGGAAGTGACTGAGCATGAAGAGAGAAATGGGGCCTGGCTGCCTCCCTGTGTTTGATGGTCAAGCAGGTGAGCTTGTAATGTCAAACAACTATTCCGAGACCGAAAGGTAGAGTCCGAGACCGAAAGGTAGAGTCCGAGACCGAAAGGTAGAGTCCGAGACCGAAAGGTAGAGTCCGAGACCGTATGGAAGAGTCCGAGACCGTATGGAAGAGTCCGAGACCGTATGGAAGAGTCCGAGACCGTATGGAAGAGTCCGAGACCGTATGGAAGAGTCCGAGACCGTATGGAAGAGTTCGAGACCGTATGGAAGAGTCCGAGACAGCGAGGGAGAGTCCGAGACAGCGAGGGAGAGTCAGAGACAGCGAGGGAGAGTCCGAGACAGCGAGGGAGAGTCCGAGACAGCGAGGGAGAGTCCGAGACAGCGAGGGAGAGTCAGAGACAGCGAGGGAGAGTCAGAGACAGCGAGGGAGAGTCAGAGACAGCGAGGGAGAGTCAGAGACAGCGAGGGAGAGTCAGAGACAGCGAGGGAGAGTCAGAGACAGCGAGGGAGGGTCAGAGACAGCGAGGGAGGGTCAGAGACAGCGAGGGAGGGTCAGAGACAGCGAGGAAGGGTCAGAGACAGCGAGGAAGGGTCAGAGACAGCGAGGAAGGGTCAGAGACAGCGAGGAAGGGTCAGAGACAGCGAGGAAGGGTCAGAGACAGCGTGGAAGGGTCAGAGACAGCTAGGAAGAGTCAGAGAAAGCAAGGAAGAGTCCGAGACAGTAAGGAAGATTCAGGAAGCCAGAAGTCTTTCACACCTCACGAAGGAGGTGTGGTACACACTCCTCATTGGACACAGTTTCCGCGTGACCCAATGGAGTGACTGGGCTTCCACCAGGCGCCCTTTTGCACAGGAGGGCACACAACACCCTGAGAGTCTCATAAACGGCTGGACGCCCAAAAGGAAGATGTCAGCGCTGCTGCCGAGTCAAAGAGTCTGAGGACTCTTGCAAGAAGCTCAAGAAAGACTGCTCCATCTCCTCTCTATTGAAGGGCGGGCTCGGAGATGGTCACTCACATGGCGACCTGTCCCATTTTACTGCCTGACTGGTAGGGTGGGGCCCACCGGTTTCGAAACTCACTCAACGAGCCACTTTAGAGAGTCCAGTGTCTCATTGCTTCATCATTATCTGTGCAGGAGCTGGAAACCAGCCAGAGCGGAGTCAGAGGCTCTGCTTTTCCAATCTTTAAATATGTTGCATGGAAGGTTTGTTTACCATTCGGTTTTTAACTTACGGACGTGCTTCTTGTCTTCACCCATACGAACTTTGCCACCTCAGCTGCCTCGCTGTCTGAACCCTCATCTCAGGAAGAGCTCACTGGAGGGCACACGTGTGGATGACAACACAATAGAAACCCTGGTGATTAGTACTGCTCTCCCGGGGCTGTGGGTAGGCAGTGGACAGCATTGGGTGTGGAGGCCAGGACAAGCCTCTTCTGAAGGAAGGGTCTGGCAAGGACAGCCTTTCTGAGGCAACCGTTAAATCTGTCAGACTGGCCTTCGGAGAGACAAGACGTGTGGACACAGATATTCTTACAACCTCTACCTGGTATTTCTAAATGGGGATAACTTGTCTCTAGGCAACATCTAGAATGTAGCAGCAGTACGGCGCAGGCAGGTACGCCTGCATATGCAGCAATGACATCAGTGCCTGCCCTTGAGCCACTATGACATGGCTGCCTGAAGTTCAGACTTAGCCTAGCCGTCTTTTAGGCGCTGAGTGAGTACAGCTGACTTTAGGGATCTAAAAAGAGCCCTGATTTTTGTCCAGGTGTCATTTATAAAAGGTAGAGACGTTGGTGCTCTGGATTTTGGAGTCTATGTTTTCACACAAACCCATTGCACCTAGACGTCAGAGCTGGGAGTGTGACACTGCTTGAGAGACAACCACTAGCTGAAGGTTAGATTGTCCAGCATCTTCAGTACAAAGGCGGCAGCTGCTGGACTTTGGTCGGCGGGGTCTACCTTCTGCATGATGAAGGGAGTCCTGCACGGCCAGGAGTAAGACACAGTCTCACTGATGGCAGACTGGCCACACTGTGAGGGTTTAAAGTAAGACTGCGAGTGTGAGTGTGGGTGTTCCAGTTAGCATACTATGTAGTTCTGTAGCTGTATTTGGATGTTATTTGAGTCTCTCCTGAGCTGTGGGTGTCTGTACTTTTGTATTTTCTGGAACACACAATAATTAAGAAGCTTCAGGTATCAGTGCACCGCACAAATGATTCAAGGAAAGGAAACCTTCAGTACTCGAGGTAAGATGCCAAGCATATTGGCACTCCAGAATAACTAAGCAGCTGCTGAGAGGTGAGACACTGAGATATCCTCCGCTCCTCCCTGATGGAGACAGTTGTACCCGATACTGGTCTAGCATCTGGTAGGCACCATAGAGGTTCAACCCTGGAAACCAGTAGGCCCCCTGGAGGTCTGCCAGTATGCAATCCCTTGTTGAAGTGGGGGCTTTCTCACCACTGCCACGCAGGGGAGGCCCATAACGATACTGGTGAGAACTCCAATCAGCCAGATTGTTTTACTATCTTGGCTTCAATGAACTGAAATCCCCCAGTGAGAGGAACACCGTACCATCTCATTGACCCTAGAATTCCACGGTGTCTTCAACGCCCTTTAAAACCCCGGTGAGAGGAAGACTGCACCATCTCATTCATCTTACATACTACGGTGCCTTCATCTCAACTTAAAATCCCAATTAGATGAGCTCTGTACCATTTTATTGACCTCAGCAACCTCCTATGGTGCCTTTATCTCCACTTACAACCCCAGTGTGAGGGACACTGTACCATCTCATTGACCTCAGCATTCCACAGTATCTTCCTCTGCCTTTAAAACCCCGGTGAGAGGAACACTGCACCGTCTCATTCATCTTACATACTACAGTACCTTCATCTCCACTTAAAACCCAATTAGAAGTGCGCTGTACCGTCTTATTGACCTCAGCATCCTGTGGTGCTCTCATTTCAACTTTTTTTTTTTTACGGAGTTTTATATAGCGCAAACTTGACCCGAATAGGGTATCAGAGCGCTTTACATAGCACCAGTTACGTTACATGTGGACATATTCATTTTTTTCAGGTACGGGGAGATTAAGTGATTTACCCAGAATCACAGGATGTTCAGCGTCATTGCCGAGACTCGAACCTGGTTCCCCAGATTAGAGGACAACCGCCCTAGCCGTTAGGCCAGCTCCCCTCCCCCCGCTTAAAACCCCAGTGAAAAGGACCGTGTATTGTCTCCTTAACTACAGCATCCTCCTGTGCCATAGTCTTCATGTGCAACTGCAGTGGGACAGACGGTGTTCAGTCTCCGTGACCTCAGCATCCTACGGCGTCATCATCTCGTTTCCAGTTGCTGGTTTAGTGGGAAGAAATTAGTTGGAGGCAGGGGGGTTACCAGAGAACAGGGGTGTCTGTTCACACAGGGTATATCAAACACACAAAATACTATCGCTCTTTGTGTGTTTGATGTACCGCTCTAAGTGGCCAGGGTATGCCCAGACGAGGGTTCTGTGCTCACTGTGCCACTGGAACCAAGCTCGACACGACTGAAGAGCCCCAACCAGGGCAAAGCTGCACTCGGGATGCTATTGTTCTGTGTAGAGAGGACCTGGCCTGGCAGCTAGATCTGGACTGTTCCTATTGGAGCAGGGTCAAGACTGATTTGCAAAGGGCTTGGACTAATCTGAGGTGGTATGGGGGGGGGGGGGGGTGAGGCAAAAGAATGAGGAGATGGATTGCTACCCCGAACGATTGGCAGTGGTTAGACTTATTTCAAACAACCTTCCATTACCTTTTGTGTGTTTGAGCTCCTGTAGCAGGCTTCACCCTGTGTCAGTTAGTGTTCCTGCTAAATCACCATGGCTGTTGATGTAGTTTCCATGGGGACACCCATCACCTGTAACTGGGCCTCTTCACTCCAACAGATCCTTGGGAAGGAACTGTAAAACTTCCTGTTCCAGGGGCACGTGATGCGGGCATGGACTCCAGCTGTAGCTCCTTTCCCCTACCTGCATCCTCTTCCTGATCTCCCTCCCCTTTACCCTCACCTTTGCAGTAAGGTTGGCACAATGTAAATTCCGTATAGACATTTATCTTTCGTGGTACTGCGCGTGACTAAGTTTAACTGGTGGCTATTTATGGGAGAGGATGTAGCCTTCCGGCGAGTGGTCAACTTCGGACCTGGGGAACTGGGTTCGAGTCTCGGCAACTATGCTCAACATCCTGTGAATCTGGGCAAATCACTTAATCTCCCTGTGCCTAACAAAAATTAATGTGTTCATCTGTAACGAAACTGGTGCTCATATAAAGCGCTCTGATATCGGGTCTAGTTTGCGCTATATAAAACTAAAAAAAGTGGGCCTGAACTTCACACCAGTAGCAAACTGGATTCTTGGTGCTGCTCTGCGTTAATGCAGGGAGCAGATTTCATGATGCCATGAGGGCATCACCGCGCCACGTTATTCGGTCCTAGCTGCCAAGAGTCAGGAGGAGGGACAGATCAGCTGGCATCGCCCTGGCGCCAGCGTCAGTCACCACTTCCACTCCACGCCCAAAATCAGCATTTTCAACTTGTAATGCAAGCTTCTTACTTTGCCTTTTTCTAAACTTCGTAAATTTACTGAGAGTCTGACAAGACATGCAAGAGACAACACCCACTGGCATGCCACCTGGATAACAGTTAAGGTCGAGGGAGAGGAGCAGAAAGGGTCCTTGTGTGCGCCTGCCCCGCTGGCCTCCCTCCATCAGCATTTACACATCTCATATCCTGAGTGGAAACCGGCCGAGCTGGTCTCTGCAGCACAGAGCGCCTGCCAAAGCCCTGCCTGGCTTTTAAATCAGGAAGATAACAGGAGTGTCTCCCTCTGTTGCAACACTCTCCAAAGCGTGTTCATGTCTCTCCACTTTTTTGGCTGCCTCTCTTCTTCGCGTAGTGTGGTTGGGGGCCGGGCGCTACTCTGGGTGCTTCGGGGGCAATGGAGGGGGCAGTGAAACCTTCTGACAGGTACACCTTGGGAATAGTTTTTTTCCTGGTATCTTAAGCACTGAGCACCATGTGTCCCCCTACCCCTTCTCCCCGATGCCTGGCTTTGGAGTCAGTCATATGACGACGCCCGGCTACGCAGGCAGCCGTACGGCGAAGCCCGGCTTTGCAGGCAGCCGTACAGCAAAGCCCGGCTTTCCAGGCAGCCGTACGGCAAAGCCCGGCTTTGCAGGCAGCCGTACGGCAAAGCCCGGCTTTGCAGGCAGCCGTACGGCAAAGCCCGGCTTTGCAGGCAGCCGTACGGCAAAGCCCGGCTTTGCAGGCAGCCGTACGGCAAAGCCCGGCTTTGCAGGCAGCCGTACGGCAAAGCCCGGCTTTGCAGGCAGCCGTACGGCAAAGCCCGGCATTGCAGGCAGTCGTATGGCAAAGCCAGGCTTTGCAGGCAGCCGTACGGCAAAGCCAGGCTACGCAGGCAGGGGTACGGAGAAGCAAGGCTACGCAGGCAGGCGTACGACGAAGCCCGGTTTCACAGCAGGGCCGGCCCTAGGCATGTGCAAAATGTGCACTTGCACAGGGCCGCCAAACCCCGGGGGCCGCCACGACGAGGATCGGAAGGATCGTAATGACTATGAGTTCCCCTAGACGCAGGATGAGAGACCGGGCGCACAGGGGCGTAACACAGGCCCCCGCATTGCGGGGGGGCCTCAGAGCTCTAGGGGCCCCCTTGGCAATACCTGGATTCACTGACAGCAGGGTTCGTTTGAAACGTACTTTCAAAGTAACACCCGCCGCAGCGCCTCATTAATTAAATGGTTGCGTACGTGATGCAATTTTGCACGCCCGGCACGCAGCCGAGTGGTTTTCAGCCTCAGGGTTGTGGGGGCAGGGCCGGGCCAGTATTGTCATGCGCAGTGACATCACGGGAGGCGGCGCCGCCGGATTGTCCCATGCACAAAGACGGCAAAACCATAATTCAACAAATTGCTGGCCTTGGTCTTCTGAAGCCCGCCCATGCCAATCATCGAAGCTGCAGGCCTCAGGTACATCGGAGACAACGAGAAACACTAAAGTGGCAAAGAGAAAGATAAGCGAGTGCAAAACTTCCACAACAACCTCCTAATTATGGGGCACGGTTTTGTCACCTGTGACTCGAGTGGAGTGCGATCGATGAGGCCCGGTCATGATGTCGTGTAAAGGTCTGGTGGCGTACATAACACTCAAGGTCGGTTAATTTACTGGGTGCTCGCATTGCCGTTTTTAGCCGTTCAGTCACAGAGTAAATGAAGCTGGTAAATTGCTCCAGATTTCCAATGTATGCCTAGAAGTCTACGTTGTTTGTCTTGTAAGTAGCCTGGAAACTTTGTTGAATGTACCTTTTGACTCAAGGATAGAAACCAGCGGATTGGATTGACTTTGCCCGGTTCATTGATGAGGAAGTGTGTTGAGAGTAGTGGATTTAATTTGTAGGTTCATCAGGGAGGTAAGTAAACCCAGCACAGGAGCAGGGGGAGTGCGAGTGGGGTGCCGATGGAGGGACAGTGCTACTGTGTCGAGCACATGACAGGGGTGGGAGCCAAATATGCCCCAGATCTTCCTCTCACAATATATTGATGTGCCCAAAAATCGCCTTGCATTGATATAACTGTGTGTCCTGTTCGAATTTTCACCATGTGCTTGTTGTGTAGGATTCTTTACAGCCTGCAGCATACAGGGGGGGGTTTCAGGGGACATACGAACACGCCGATTACAATAGGGGTAGGTAGAGAGACTACCGGCGCCTACTTAAACTACAGCCCCCAGAGCAAACACTCTGATGGAAAACACGCATGGGTAAGCCCTTGGTAGACAGGGGCGGGCTGGGTATAAAGACACAAGAATCATCCTCTGCAGAGGGAACAAATTGGTGCAACGCTGCAGCAAAAATGCACAACTGCTTGTTTATTCCTAGTCATCTACGACCTAAATGAAAGTTGTAGAATGTGTGCAAGAAAGTGTGTCCTTATCCTGCATTGTGAAAGTATTTGCAATGTGCGGTTGTCTCAGAGGTGGTTGTTCTTTACCACCGCTCCCTGCCCCGCCCCCTCTTTGCGAGGATTCACCCCGGATGGCATGTGCCTTAAATATTGTTCAGAATCACTTATTTATTTCATTAGTGGAGCTGCATTTATCGAGCGCCGTGCCCTTCCTGTGAGTGCACCCCTGTTTACATTTATTAGCGAGTGTGGTATATCTTAAGCCCCAACCCTGGCTTCTGCTTTGAACATTCGTAAGTTTTGTTGTGGAGGGAAAATTCATGTGCACCAGGTCTGCCACAGTTTTGCCCTGTACAAAAAATACGTTGTGCATGTGAGAGCCATATCCTGCCATCCATCCAAATGCTTTGTCAGTTTTGCATGTTTACTTCAATTATCTGTAAAGTTATCCAAGGCGATCAACCTAGCTTGAGCTTAATTATTGTCCTGTTCATACATACAATGTGCCAAATTAGTGTTAGCTCCGTTCCAGATTTCTTATGTTGTGTGCATCAACAACGTATCTCTGGCATCTACTTAAAAAAAAATCTCAGTAGCATATTGGGTGAGGTGGGCATTTACTATGGTTGATTCCGAGACCACACCCAGTTCCTGAAATTGTTTTTTAAGTATTTGTATACTGCTCTCCTACACATTGTGAGGCCCAAGCACTCTGAGTGGTTTAGGAAGGTAGCTATGCAGTTTGTATCATCTACAGGTGTCTCGAACGAGTGCCTCCTGAGATGCTAGTAGCTCTCTATCTCCCTGTGAGTAGCTCTTCTGTGCTTCCTTCCCAGCCTACTAATATTATAGCTTTTGCTTGCTTGAATTATTATATGTATACCAACATTTAAAAGCCCATATTTAAGGAAGAAATGTCTGAATTTTCAGAACTCTAAAGGTGATGTTTGGAGAAAAATGGTTGCATTTTCAAAATGCATTTAAACTAATATTTAAGTTGGAGATACCTACTACTCACTTTATTATCTTGGTGCCAGTAGGGCTACAGCTGTGGTGGAGTAGCGTGCTAACTCGCCAAAACAAAAGCGCTTCAGCACCCCATCAGGGGTAACAAGCGCTATATAAATGCAAACCTTTTCCCTCCTCTTTCCCTCCGCTATCCTTCTCAATCTAATTGACTGAATAATATCCACCATTCAAATTACTTTCATATTTCACTATACTAATTACCCACTATGCGTTATGGGTTCCAGAGAAGCGTGTCAAAAAGTGCTTCAACACCCCATTAGGGGTAAAAAGCGCTATATAAACGCTAAGCTTTTTTCCTTCTTCTATCCTTCTCAATCCGAATAACTAATATCCACCACTCAAATTACTTTCATATTCCACTATACTAATTCACCAATAATCCTTTATGAGTTCCGGAGTAGCGTGCTACTTACCGAAAAATCGCTTCAACGCCTTGTAAGGGGTAGTAAGCGCAATATAAATGCAATTACAATACAATACATTGATGTGAAAAGAAGTTGATTTTTATTTATTTTTTCTTATTAACTTTGGTGGTGAATACACTTTCTGGCGACTGGTGAGATCTGTGTGCAGTCTAGTTACAGGCCGGCCTCAGTCACTCATACAAAGTATAAAGAGACAGACAGTTAAATGTGATGCCCAAGCTGCAAAGTGAAGCATGCACCATGCAGGTCACAGATGCGCCCAGTCCCTCATGTCTTGTGCCACAATGCCCTCCTCCTCCTAAATTGTATCGTTCTGAGACGAATTCGGAAGGGTAGGAGCAGCCGCAGGTACTGGTCAATCATCGAACGACTTTTCTGGACGTATTATTAAAACACCTTCCTGAGCTCCGCCCCGTCTGGACCCCCTCTTCCGGGGCCCACACCTACGCTCCCTGCACAGGGCCACCATGAGCCTAGAGCCGGCCCTGTTCACAGGCAGGGGTATGACTAAGCCGGGCTTCACAGGCAGGGGTACGACGAAGCCGGGCTTCACAGGCATGGGTACGACGAAGCCGGGCTTCACAGGCAGGGGTACGACGAAGCCGGGCTTCACAGGCAGGGGTACGACGAAGCCCGGCTTCATAGGCAGGGGTACGACGAAGCCCGGCTTCATAGGCAGGGGTACGACGAAGCCCGGCTTCACAGGCAGGGGTACGACGAAGCCCGGCTTCACAGGCAGGGGTACGACGAAGCCCGGCTTCACAGGCAGGGGTACGGTGACCCTGGCTTCTCAGGCAGCGTTTATTATTTTTAAATCACAGTGCACACAGCTACCCAATGGGGTTTCCCAGTACATGCAAGACAGGGGAGATGCAGAGAGCTATGTGGGTTAGAAGAGCCAGGTATTTAAGCCCCTGCAAAAGGCAGTGAGAGACATGCAGTACCTCAATAAAGCTGTAAGGAGTTCTAAAGTTGATGGGCTAGCTAGGCGAAAAAACTGCCTTTCATACAGGACAGACAAAAACTCGGTACACTAAACCGGGTCTGTTGCGAGGATCTCTGAGGACAGGATGGGTGATATGCATGAATCAAATCCAAAATGTATTTAGGACCAACCCTGGAATTTGCCTTGAAAATGTAGTATAGAGCTTTAAACTTAGTGCAATTCGAGACAGTAAGCCAGTGCAGCTCACGGAGAAGGTATGAAACTGAGGCAAATGTGGGTAACCGATCGAGATGCCTAGCGGCAGCATTGTGCACAACCTCCAATTGGTGGATAGTGGATTTATCGCCTCCAAGGTGTTACACATTGCCATAATCCAGACTACAGATAAGGAAAGCTCGAATCATTGCACTCTGTGCAGAAAAGGGGCTCAGCCAGAGGAACTCTTTTAGCCATTTAAGTACCGCAAAGCCGGTGGTCGTCACCTTAGCCACTTGTGATTTCATGGATTATGATTCATCCACAGTGAAGCCCAGGTTCTTAAGCTTGTCTGAAGGTGCAGGTGGAACACACAAAGCGACAGGTCAGTGACGTGTTCCCCTAAGAACTGGCTTCATGCCCAGAATCGTGACCTCCGTTTTATCCCCGTTGAGTTTGAGTAGAAGAAACATTACTCAAGCCCAAGCTTAGATCAGAAGGCCCCTGCCCCTGAGCAGATGACAAAGAAGATAATCTGGGTGTCATCAGCATAGGAAAAGAGACAGCCCGTAGCTTACTACCATATCTGCTGACAGGCGGATATCAATGTTAAATAATCTCCGACTCCGTACCGAGCACTGCGACACTCCAAACGAAAGGGCTTGGGAACTAGACCTAGTGGATGAGGAAAAAACGCGAAAGGATCGGTCCTTAGAAAGGAACAGAACCACTCCAGGGCCACACCATCAAGAATTAGTGCCATCAGCCCATCCAATAGGATGGGCTGTGACACAGTGTCAAAGGCAGCGCTGAGATCTAATAGGATGAGTCTCCTCCTAGCGCTGCCTTAACAGCTTAGTTACCCCGAGAAGGGTGGATTCTGTCGAGTCCCCTGCCCTAAAGCCGGACTGAGCTGAATGAAGGAAGTTCTGGGCTTCCACAAGAGACAGCTGGCCATTAACATGTTTCTCTAAGATTTCAGCAAAGAAATAGGGCAGAAATTGAACAAATAAATGTGGTCTAAATTAGCTTTTTTTTTTAAGATAGTGGACCTTCGCATCTTTCTCTGCTGGGGACCACCCCATCTTTCAGAGGGCCATTAAGAAGGTCCATATTCATGGACAGTAAGCTAGGGTCCAGCTGACAATACACATGGGAGGATGGAGGGGAGGGTGGAGGAGAGGATCTAGAGGGGAGACCGATTTAATGGACTGGAGAGTATCATTAAAACATGCAACGTCCAGATGTTTAGATGATTGATGTGGGGATGTCTGGCTTTGCAGGTAGTGGTATGGTTATGCTTGGCTTCGCAGGCAGCGATATTGTAATATCTGGCGTTGTAGGCAGTGTTTTGGTGGTCTGGCTTTGCAGGCGATTCCTAGCTTTGTTGGCAGCGGTATGGTAGGGTCTGGCTTTGCAGGCAGTGGTATGGCGATGCCTGGCTACTGAGCAAGTGGTATGGGGATGTTTGGATCCGCTGATAGGGATATGTCGCTGGAACGGATATGTTGACGCCTGGCTTCGCAGGCAGTGGTATGGGATGCCCATCTTTACAGGCAGTTGTACGGTGGTTCCCGACTTTACAGGCAGGGGTACTGCAATGACCGGCTTTGCAGGCAGTGATATGGCAATCCTTGGCTTTGTTGGCGCTGATATGGTGATGCCTGGTTTTGCAGGCAGCGGTACGGTGACGCCTGGCTTTGCAGGCAGCGGTACGGTGACGCCTGGCTTTGCAGGCAGCGGTACGGTGACGCCTGGCTTTGCAGGCAGCGGTACGGTGACGCCTGGCTTTGCAGGCAGCGGTACGGTGACGCCTGGCTTCGCAGGCAGCGGTACGGCGACGCCTGCTTCGCAGGCAGCGGTACAGCGACGCCTGGCTGCGCAGGCAGCGGTACAGCGACGCCTGGCTGCGCAGGCAGCGGTACGGCGACGCCTGGCTTCGTAGAGAGCGCTACGGTGATGTCTAACTTTGCAGGGAGCAGTACGGTGATGTCTGGCTTCACAGGCCGCGGTATGGTGATGCCTGGCTACACAGGCAGCGGTATAGTGATGTCTAGCTTTGCAGGCAGTGACATTCTGATAAAACACCCTATAGTAGTGCACCGTCAGCCACTCAGGGGCCGCTCCTGAATAATGGCGGCTGCAGATTGAGTCCTGTGTGGCCAACACATACCCTGTCGTCTAAGTCTGGTGCAGAACGACACCTAGTGGCCAAGCTGAGAATGACAACATTGGAGATCCATAGAACTGATGGAACAGTGCATGACACACGTGACGTTGGTAGCCACTACAGAGGATTACATGTGTTTAGCGAGCTTTGTAACTTGGGTCTGCCATTGGTTCATTTATTTGTTCTGACTGATGGTCTCACTGAGAGGCCTTCTGCAGCAGCGCCACTCAGTGGCCAGAGCACACCCTGCAGTGAGGTCTAAGTGTGGTAAATCTCACGCAGTGGTGAGGCAGAGAATAGCACTGGTGATGATCAGAGTGCGGCCAACAAAGCTCATGCAGCAGAGACCCCTCGTGGTCATGCATGGAACTGCACTGGGAGAAGTCATTGAATGAGCTAGACCAAGCACACGCAGCTGCGACCACCACTGGGCAGGCAGAGGATTGCTCTGGCCAAAGGCTTCAACACAGATCGGGGTTTTATCCGGGGACACCAGACTCTGCAAGGCTGAGCAGGAGGACACTGCAGGAGAAACACTTCTCTGGAGAGATAATCCATCTGTAAACCATCTGCTTTACAGAGGAACTAGCCCTGCCAGCTGGCGCTGGACAGGACAGCGGAGTCTGGGATCAAACAGCGCCTTGACAATGTATTCAGCAGCAGAGTCCGGCTGATTGCGAGGCAAACAAGAGCCAGGAACGTCAGAGAGAGAAGCAAGAGGCAGGCTCCTCGCAAAGAGAGCCTGGAGGAAGGCTCTCGCAAAGAGCCCCGGGAGACAGGCTCCTCGCAAAGAGAGCCGGGAGACAGGCTCCTCGCAAAGAGAGCCGGGAGAAAGGCTCCTCGCAAAGAGAGCCGGGAGACAGGCTCCTTGCAAAGAGAGCCGGGAGACAGGCTCCTTGCAAAGAGAGCCGGGAGACAGGCTCCTTGCAAAGAGAGCCGGGAGACAGGCTCCTCGCAAACAGAGCCGGGAGACAGGCTCCACACAAAGAGAACCGGGAGACAGGCTCCACACAAAGAGAACCGGGAGACAGGCTCCACACAAAGAGAACCGGGAGACAGGCTCCACACAAAGAGAACCGGGAGACAGGCTCCTCGCAAAGAGAGCCGGGAGACAGGCTCCTCGCAAAGAGAGCCGGGAGACTGGCTCCTCGCAAAGAGAGCCGGGAGACAGGCTCTTCGCAAAGAGAGCCGGGAGACAGGCTCCTCGCAAAGAGAGCCGGGAGACAGGCTCCTCGCAAAGAGAGCCGGGAGACAGGCTCCTCGCAAATAGAGCTGGGAGGCAGGCCCCTCACACAGAACTAGGAGGCAGGCTCCTCACAGAGTATGTGCATGAATGTGCTCTATAACTGCCCCTTGCACCCAGATGCGCTCCTCAACTGCACCAGCATAGAGGGAAGCCCACAGCTGTGATCCTCTTCTTTACATCCGCAAAGCTGTGAATCTCTTTGGCCTCTGCGCATGGATGTTTTGTTTGACAGACTGCCACGTGCACAGGGATGTGCGATTTGATACACTGCCCCTTGCACAGAGATGTGCGGTTTGACAGACTGCCCCGTGCACAGGGATGTGTTGTTTGATAGACTGCCACGTGCACATGGATGTACGATTTGAAAGACTGCCCCGTGCACAAGGACATTCACACACCACTATGTGTGCGGCTAAAGTTACCATCGAGGGACCTAGGAGATCGGCTGTAGGTGCAGAGGCTGGAGCACTCCCCATTCACACCCTTGACCAAAGGGGTCTCCCCTCATTACTCTCCTATGTGGCTAGTAGTTAGGGCGTTAAACTTTAGCAGCACACACGGTGGTGTGTGAAAGTGTTCACCGCACCTAGTGGAACCCTCCCCAGCTTAGCACGGTAAGGGCGAAGCCCGTTTTTGCAGTATAGGTCCTGATGAATGCCATGGACCCCTAGGGGCCAGCAGGCAGAAACATGTTGACCACTTATAGCATGGTGGGGGGACAATAGAATCCCCAACACACCCACCATTTATTTTAAACACCATACAGATGTTTATGTTTATTAAAACTTTTATAGCGCGCTCTATTACCACGGGGTATCCTGGCGCGGTGAGTAATTAGACAACAGGAGTGCTGGATCAAAACCAAAACGAGCTGTTAAAGGGGGGCATTGAACAGATGAGTTTTGAGTTCCTTCTTAAAAACAGTGATGCCAGTTACATTAAAATAAGTAAGACATCTGTAATGGCCTTTTAACCTCACTTTTTGTAAGGGCCCCCACTTCACTTTAGCAGTGCATCCCTGTCTTCTGGTGTATGCCCGCCCTCTATCAAACCAAGGTTTTAGAGGGCGAGGACTGGTCAGTGATGAAGCATGACACCAGGTGGTGTGTGAGACCAGTCCTTCACTTTTTGTGAGATGCCTGCACTCACAAAGTAACACTATTACACCTTAGCACTTAGGTCATCATACTAGTGCGGCTCTTTTGTGTTAAACAGTATTCTTTGGAGGCTGCCTACTCCGAGCACCCAGTGCCTCTGGTTCCCTTCCTCAGGTCTCCCCTGAGGTTTCGTGGTTAAACAGGTGTTTGATAGACTACTCCTTGCACACGGATTTGTTGTTTGATAGACTGCCACGTGCACAAGGATGTGTTTGATAGGCTGCCACGGGCACAGGGATGTGTTTGATAGACTGCCACGTGCACAAGGATGTGTTTGATAGGCTGCCACGGGCACAAGGATGTGTTTGATAGGCTGCCACGGGCACAAGGATGTGTTTGATAGGCTACCACGTGCACAGGGATGTGTTTGATAGGCTGCTACGTGCACGGGGATGTGTTTGATAGACTGCGCGTGCACGGGGATGTGTTTGATAGACTGCCACGTGCACAGGTAAGTGTTTGATAGGCTGCTACGTGCACAGGGATGTGTTTGATAGACTGTGCGTGCACGGGATGTGTTTGATAGACTGCCCGTGCACGGGGATGTGTTTGATAGACTGCCACGTGCACAGGTAAGTGTTTGATAGGCTGCTACGTGCACGGGGATGTGTTTGATAGACTGCGCGTGCACGGGGGAGTGTTTGATAGACTGCCACGTGCACAGGGAAGTGTTTGATAGGCTGCTACGTGCACGGGGATGTGTTTGATAGGCTGCTACCTGCACGGGGATGTGTTTGATAGACTGCACGTGCACGGGGATGTGTTTGATAGACTGCCACGTGCACAGGTAAGTGTTTGATAGGCTGCTACGTGCACGGGGATGTGTTTGATAGACTGCGCATGCACGGGGATGTGTTTGATAGGCTGCCACGTGCACCAGCGTAAATAAACTCACTGAGGAGCTCTCAGGCCAAAGTTCTGTTCTGAGGGGACCGCCTGGAGCCCCACCTCCCCCTCCCCCGCACTGCGGGGACCTTTATTACGCCAGTGGGGATGTCCTGTTCGAGAGACTGCCCCTTGCAAGCAGAGGTGCTTCGCAGCTAGTGTGGCCAGGCCGCCACTGTTTTCAGAGGACTGTCCAGGTGTCCGACGCTTTTCAAAAATGTAATTTCATGCCCCGCTTTTAGGGACAAAGGTCAAGTCATCGCGCAAAGAAGAATCATAATGTATTTTCTACAGGGCCCCTCTAAAGTCTGAAGATATGTATCGGTTCCTTTAATGCAGTACAGGCGGTCGGCTGCCTGCTCCCAGCAGATGGGAGACCGAGTGAGGGGGGCAGGTGGCCTCAGGGAGGATGCGCTGGCATCATTAAGGTCCGTAATCGTAGCCTTGTTAATAGGTGCTTGTAAATAAATAAACACACACCTACAAGGGTGCGGATGAACTGGGACAGGCCAGACATAGAGGTCGGGTTTTAGTCCTACTTGTATGTCTGGGCTGTTCAGGTTTTTTTTCCCTTTATCTGGTGGCCCCGTTCTCGCCCATGCGCGCGCCCCGCAGTGTGCCCATGCGCACCTGCGCTCCTCCGCGCAGGGATGCGCTCTCCCCTCTCCCTGCACACAGATGCGCCTCAGCTGCCCTTGTGCACAGCTGGCTGGCTTCTGCTTCTCCAGCCCGAACCCTCCAGAGGCAGACTCCAGACAGGAATGCGGGGAATTCACTTTTCCATGAAAGTTCCCCTGAGATCGCCTTCCCTCTGCCCTCAATGTGGGAAAGTACTTTCCACGTCTTCCCCGGTTCTCTTCCCGCACAGCGCGTCCCCGAGGGCGGGTGGAGGGGTCTGCGGCTCCACAGGGAGGGTCCCCAGGACCCGTCCTGCATGCAGGCGGTGCCCACTGCATTCTCTGCCGGCCCATGTGTAGAAAACGGCTCATCTCCTGAATGGAACCAGCCGTGAAAGAATTGGAGGTTTGCAAGTGTATTAAATATAACAACTTCTCCCTGAGCCATCCCAGCCTCCGTCTTTCAAAACATGACATTCTGTCCCAGAACAATGATGGCGGATGACGTAAAACCCATTCAAATGACGTACAGTACTTCCAAAAGAGAGGCTACCACTACATGCTAGTCTCAGAACCAGAGCGTCCTGGCAGCCAGAAGTATCTGCTGCAGCTCAGTAACGCAAGGCATCCTTAGCAGAGGGTATGGTGCCCAGGGCTGGCTGCCTTAGAAGCAGTGCACCTTTGACAGCAGTGCCACCCTTGACTCACCAGGAGTAAACACATTTCAGGCAGAAGAAGTACCTCTGCCAGCCCTGATCATAGAATATATATATATATATATATATATATATATATATATATATATATATATACACACAAACACACACATGATGTTACTTTCCCAGTAAGCATCTGTTTGTGGCATGTAGTGCTGTAGATTCACATGCTTAGCATAAGTCTGCCATCCACTGTTGGGCTTGGAAGTGCGCAAGTTGTTGTTCTTGGAAGAAGTTCTTCGAGTCATGAGTTATAGTGACTCCTTTTCTTGCTTGCATTGCCCAGGGTCATTGACTCCATTTTCAGACTGTTTTCCATTTGGATAGTGAGGATGGAGTGAAAGGATAGCGTATGCTATAGAGATGACCATGTAGTGAATGTATGATTTATCTATATAAAGGCAAAGAGCACAAGTCACCGGGGAGGGGAGTGGGCGCATGTGAATCTACTCTATATTTAACAACAGTGGTCCTATGCATGCATTGTTACGACGTAATGAATATAGACACAATGGAACTATATTTGTTGTAGCGATTTGTCCAGCCGGACAGTGATCACTTAAGAGTTTTTACTGATTTTAAAATTAAAGAAAAAGTTATCTTACATTCACGAAGAGTGAGACACAACCTGTGCCTTCACGCTTACAAATTGGCAAAGTAGAGGGATAGAGAGAGGCAAAGAGAAAGGTAGGTTTAGGCAAGGAGTGAGCGATTTCTGAGCAATGGAAAAGTAGCAGAAATTCAGTTACACCATTATTCACAACTCTTAATAAGTATACATTTGCATATATGGTGTAAGAAGTCGACGACGTTTCGATTCCATAACATTAATACAAGGAATCATCATCAGGACAAAAGTTTTGTGCCTAAAGTTTGCATAACACAATAGCCTAAGGAAAAGAAGAAATTGGGGTATATCAATATAGGAAAGTATTACATCGTGTATTCGTGACACTTGTGAATAGGGTGAGTGAAGTCCCATAAGGGGACTTACAATGGTGGCACACGTGATGAACCGTTTAAAAAAATTCCGGCGAGTGATTAGGAGAGTGAGATATCGTGTACGTGAGGTGGTGTGCCAGTATGGGTCACTGTGCGCTTTCATCGATGATAGGATTGCGGTTTGTGAGTGGCACGTGGTCATGCGTGTATTTGATACCATCGCAATTGGAGAGGACCATGCATCGGCGTAGGTGGTATAGCCTCGGAGGTGGGAGCAGACTTACCAGCAGGATAAGCTTGCGAACGAAAATAGTTCATGCGTTCTCAAGGTGCTTGCAGGCTTGTAATTAGGTGAAGCCTAATGGGGGAGAGGTGGGGATTAAGTTAGCAGGTGCTTGGGGCTAATGAATGCACCCAGTCTCTAAGAGCATAACTTACCAATAGCCAGTTTAAATGTACACCGGCATGTATGTAGCCCTCTTAAAATAACGGGCTGCGAGGGTGGATCCAGCGTCAAGATAGAGGCGCGGAGTGATGAGTCTGTGAGGACGTAAATTAGGCGTTAGGGGTGTGCTATGGCAGAAGGGAGCGCGAGGGAAATGGCAGGGTTGTACACTTACTCTTGGTGTAAGAGTTCGGGCGGTCCTTAGGGATATGGCCAGTGCAGTCGCTCGGTCGCGGTAATGCAACGCCAATAATAGGGCGTGGAGGTTCGAGCCTGTGAAAATCTACAGCACTACATGCCACAAACAGCAATAAGAAAACAGTTTCCATGATAGAAACTACAATTGGCATGTGCACAAAAGTTGAAATGGTGTACCCATTAACATGCTTTATACAATATTTAAATTCCACATAGATGTAGGTACAGAACTACGTGGGATAACTCTTTTTAGTCCTCATAGAAAAGCTTTAATTACAGAAATTCTAAAGAGAGAAGTTTGTTCTATAATCTGAAGATATGCAGCTAGTGCTCTAAGATGTATTTTAATAGAGGTAAAATCCAAACCTGCATTTTGTAAATGAAGCTTGTAACCTATAACATTTTGAGGTGATGCTAGTATAGGATTAATGTCTTTTTAATGGCAGTAATAAGCAAAACATTTCCACTTTCCTGCATAGGATGCTCTTGTTGTGGGTCTTATTGCTTCTTTTAGGATGTCCATCCATTTTTTGGTTAGTTTAGGTATGCAAAAGACTTAAGGAGCCAAATCGCAAGATTGTGAGATCTGGGATTTTGGTGCAGTATTGCTACTTTGTTCTGCGTAAGACGATCTCGTCGGTTGGGTAACATTTAATGTGGTACTATCAACATCTCCTTCAGTGTTGTGTACCATGGTTGTCTGGCTCATGTTGAAGCAATAAGGATCAGTGTGAAGGATGTCTGTTTTAGGTTGCGACTAACAAGTGGAAGCAGGTGGAGAGGTGGAAAAGCGTAAGCAAATATCCCTGCCCAATTGATCCATAGTGCATTGTCCTTGGATTGCGGATGGAGGCAATGTTTTGACATTTAGCGTGCTGAGGTGTTGCAAATAGAACTATGTCTGGTTGTCCCCACTTCTGGAACAAGCATTTGCAATGCAATAGGTCTCGCATTAGGAAAGTTTGAGATATCGGTCTTGTAATTGACTTTTTTTAATTAATGTGTTGGTTTTGTAAATTGCTAAATTAATAGCTTTGTCATTTACAATGCCAATAGTTATAACTTTCGCAAATGTGACACCTATAGCATTTGTAATGCAACATGTTTTTTATTTATTGACTTGGATGTATTGATATTACAAATAACAATGGCTATTAATACTTAAGTAAAAGTGATTGTAATTTATAATGGCAATAGCTTAATGGCACTACCTGTAATCGTTCTGAACAGTTAGCACCATGATGCCACCATTGGTAGATGCACACTACACAAATGCTAGGCTACATGACATAACTTGACAAGCGTCACTTGAGTCCTATACACAGAAAGATAGAACAGAACACATACACTTTATGTCAAGGCACAGTTGGGGGAAATCTACATGTCCTCTATCTATGTTGACAATTTGGCCCACTACAGGTTTGCTGCTTTTGAGTGCCATCTACTTTTTATAGGCCTCTGCTGAACAATAGTACTTCTATTAGCAAGGTAATTTACTATCCACTTAATGTGCTTTTGGTAAGGAACGCTCTCAGAGAGAAACACTATCCATTTGTACATGTATTTCAACTGTAACATCAAAAAGGCATTGCAATTTGGGGGGGTCGGGAGGAGAGGCAACAATGAAATAAAATTACAATGAAGATATTTTATTACACAGACATAAATGTTGTAAAAGCAATACACTGCTAAATGAATATATTGCACTATTTACCACAAATCATGTATCAGGCCTAATTGTCCTTTCACAGAAAACTGATAACCAGTTTGTAGTTTATTGGCCATAGTCGTTATTCCACAACAGATTATTTACCCAATTATTGGTTAGTGCTCTTATGAGTCATAATTAATCTAATAACATTAGAGAAGAAAAGAACAGGCTACTTAACTAATGAAAAAGCAACCTACATGTGTTTCGCGTGGTTTGATGCACTGACACTTCATGGCTATTTTTTCTATTCAGAAAGACTCAAAATGTTTGCCATCTTCATTTAAAATGTATCAATATTATAGAAATAGCCATCTTTTCCATCGAGTTGCCAAGGGATCCCAAGACATGCTAAGTGCTCCTCTTACCCAATGTACAGGTACCTTTCTATTTCCAAATGCGACAGTATTCAATGTAAAGGATTAGAGGGTGCGTTACCTTGTCAGAGAGGTGAGAGGAGGACAGGGTAGAAAGTGAGAAAAGGGTCTCTAACGTCACCCTCTTCAAAATACAGAGCTTAAGACAATCTAAGAAGAAAGCTCTATAATATGTTCCAGGGCAGAAGACCTCGATGGAGAGGAGAGATGCTGGCAAAAATAGTATGCAGGTGAACCACAAACAGTTACAGGTAGTTAATTTGCAGATTTATATAGCGCGGCTTATCACCCACGATGGCTGTCCATGGACACGGGGAGATTAAGTAGTTTGCCCGGAATCACAGGATGTTGCGCCGACGCCAAGAATCTAACCTGGATCGCCAGATCCAGAGTGGAGTTAAACAGTTTTATTGAGTAAATTTACAAAGCTGCATCTGGGTCCAGGTGTAATGATTTACCTGCTGAGTGAACCCCGCCCTCCCTAGGCGGGGATTTAACACCGCAATCTCACAGGCAGCCTTGAGGGGCACAGATACAGCCTCTAATCTCAGCAACACGTTCAAAGTGCAACGCCTCAGATCCAGCAATCCGGGTTGGGTTTAAGAGATTAACATGGGGCTGCAGCAATGCGTGGCGTCACCCCTGAGGACACTGTGCATGGGGCTGCTGGGTAGTGTTCACGGGTGCTGCTGGCAGGCTGTGCTTCCGGTATACAAAGCACAGGGGATACTGGGTGGAAAGCATTACATAGCTGCTTCCGGGACACTATACTAAGGTGCTACTGGGATTTTATACGCGTGTGCTGCTGAGACATTATGCACAGGTGCTACTGGGGCTTTATACACGGGTGCAGATGAGAGGTTCACATGGGAGCCAGTACAACATGTACGATGGGTTACTGTGAAGCATTACACAGGTGCTTCCAGGACACTATACACAATTGCTACTGGGACATTATGCACAAATGCTACTGGGGTACTATATATGGGCACTGCTAGGCGGCGTTAGACATTTGCTGCCACCACATTATACATGCAAAACCAACAGTTGATGGACAGAATGCAGAACAATGTCATACATTCACCCCAGTACAGAGATCTGGGCCTAAATCCATCGTTTTTTTTGCACTCCACACCACTCCAGTTCAGACATGGCCATATGCAAATCAGCCTTTACCCTGTGCCTCATGGGAACAGTCCAGCCCGAACTGCCAAGCCATGTCTTCCCTGGACCGGAATCAAGCATCCAAGGACCAGTTTCTGGCTATCAGCCGTCTTCAGCCAGGATAGCTTGACTCCAGTGGTGTGGAGAGCATGGGACTCACGTCTGAGCATACCCATCCCACTCGGGGTGACAAATGCAAAAACCAACAGTTGATGGACAGAATGCAGAACAATGTCATACATTCACCACATTACAGAGATCTGGGCCTAAATCCATCGTTTTTTGCACTCCACACCTCCCCAGTTCAGACATGGCCATATGAAAATCAGCCTTGACCCTGTGCCTCATGGGAACAGTCCAGCCCGAACTGCCAAGCCATGACTTCCCTGGACCGGAATCAAGCATCCAAGGACCAGTTTCTGGCTATCAGCCGTCTTCAGCCAGGATAGCTTGACTCCAGTGGTCCATCAGGGTCATGGCTGATTTGCATATGGCCATGTCTGAACTGGGGTGGTGTGGAGTGCAAAAAAACGATTGATTTAGGCCCAGATCTCTGTACTGGGGTGAATGTATGATATTGTACTGCATTCTGTCCATCAATTGTTGGTTTTGCATTTGTCACCCCGAGTGGAATGGGTATGCTCTGACGTGAGTTACATGCTCTCCACACCACTGGAATCAAGCTAGCCTGGCTGATGAGGGGTGTTATACCGAAACCGGTCCTAGGATGCTTGATTCCGGTCCAGGGAAGACATGGCTTGGTAGTTCGGGCTGATTGTTCAAATGAGGCACTGGGTCAAGGCTGATTTGCATATGGCCATGTCTGAACTGGGGTGGCGTGGAGTGCAAAAAAACGATGGATTTCGGCCCAGATCTCTGTACTGGGGTGATGTATGACATTGTTCTGCATTCTGTCCATCAATTGTAGGTTTTACCACATTATACATGGCAGCTGCTGGGAAATTATACCCGGGCGCTGCCGGTACACAATGCACAGAGGCTACTGGGAAGAGTTGCGTTTGTACTACCTGGACAGTATACACTGGTGCTGTTGGAACTCTATGTATAGGTGCTGCTGGGACACTATTCATGGGTGCTGCTGGAAAGTGTTGCATAGCTGATGCTAGGACAATATACACAGCTGCTGCTGGGACATCAAGCACAGGTGCAGCAGTGCACTTATGGGCGCTGTTGCCATGGGCATTCTACAAGGGTGCTGCTGGGACATTATGCATAGGTGCTGCTAGGACATCAGGCACGGGTGCAGCCGTACACTTACATGGGTGCTGCTTGGACACTATTCATGGGTGCTGCTGGAAAGTGTTGCATAGCTGATGCTAGGACAATATACACAGCTGCTGCTGGGACATCAGGCACAGGTGCAGCAGTGCACTTATGGGCGCTGCTGCCATGGGCATTATACACGGGTGCTGCTGGGACATTATGCATGGGTGCTACTGGGAAGCGTTGCATAGGTGCTTCCAGGGCACTATACACAGGTTCTGCTGGGACATTATGCATGGGTGCTGCTGAGAGGCGTTACATAGGTGCTGCCAGGACATTACACTGGGCTTCTGCTGGGACATTATGCACAGGTGCTGCTGGGACATCATGCACAGGTGCTGCAAGGACATCAGGCACGGGTGCAGCCGTACGCTTACATGGGTGCTGCTTGGACACTATGCGCTGGCGCTGCTCTGACGCTCTACGCAACAAGGACACTGTACACCGATATTGCTAGGAGAGTGCAGACACTACACTGCTTCACTATTTTCCAGCACCAGGATTACGTACACATGACTCAGCACACTACACACTCGTGCGCTGTGCTTTCCCAGCCAGCACAGGTCACATGCTACAGACCCACGGGCACTAGAAACTTAAATCTAGAAAAGTTGGCTGAACGGCCATCACACCTCGGACTGTGTGCAGGGACAGTCAGGGCCCTAAGATCCTATGTTTCCTCCTGTCGCGTCATATCTGTAAGACAGAAGCCAGGTCACACGCATGCTTGGCACACACCCTCACTCCTCCTGGCACCCTCAGTGGACCCACTGATCTTACAGAGTTATCACATTTCTGTGGAAATTATCATTTCAGAGTTAAAAGCCTCAGATCTCCACTGCATGCTCTACGTCATGGAAAGTTCCGCTGCAATCCCCCGCCCGCCCCCATGATCAGTTACACGGATCATACAGAGATGAAGACAGGCAGATCACAAGGGTGAAACAGCTACTTACAAAGAACAGGAGGTTGAACAGGAAGAGGAAGTATTTCGTCACTTTCATGCAGCCTTTCGCCATCTTGTCCCACTAACTGCGACCTGCAAAGAAGAAGAAGCACATTTGAGGGGCGCAAGAGAGGACAGAGAGGTCTCAACTTCTGAAACAATGAATAAGAAAAAGCACAATTAAGTTGCTTTTAATGCCACAACAAATTACAAAAATTAGAATTCGGACATCCCCATTTCCTAAATCACAGTTTCTCTGAACTTCGTTTTACTCGTCTGCAAGCAAAAATAGGCCTGGGCGTGGATTCCACTCTGCACGCCGCGATTTCGGCACTCCACGCAGCGCATAGAGTTCCAGAAGAGCTCCACTCTGCGAGTGTTTTCTTCGCACGCGATTGCCAATGTTAAGTTGGCGAGTGTGGAAAATCTTACTCCAGACCACCTCCAGGTGAGATTTTTCAACGCGGGCGGTCACGTATGGCCGCTACCGTTCGCACAGAGGAAGATACAGTTCGAGTAGAACATCTACTCGAGTGGAAGAAAGAAGCAGCGCCCTCTTGCGCTGCACATGGTGCTGTTCACATTGATTTTCCAACGCGGGACAAACACCCAGTGCTAAAAATCAGCCCTAACTACGCGACGTAACGCAAACGGACGTACTACGCAGTATAGCGCGGTGAAGTATTCGGTCACCACTGCGCCCAGGCCTAAATCAAATATTGCGGGATTTAGGACACAGGCTGACCCCACAAGTGCAAGGTACACACAGGGATATTTACACAATAACATGGTTTTTCCACCCCATCCTTCCACCAAAAGCCGGTTGGCCAGTCTGTAGCACCGATTGCGCTGAAAAACGAGTAACATGTTACTTTATTATTGCTATAGTTCACATTTTCAGTTTCTATTACAATCTCCCTCCCTGGCCTCTAGCTCAGGCTGCTTGGCAGCCCACTGCTGAAATTTTATCCACCTCTCCCACCCACGCACATCGACAGGTCATATATTCTCCGCGGCTGCCATCTTCAGTTTATAAACACGCAGCAAATATGATTTTTTTGGGGATTTTTTTTAATTCCACAATCTCAGTGGCCACCTCTTCTAAACTGGGTCACGTCTTATTTAGAACCTTTAGCCACCAGCCACTTAATAAAATGGAATAATACAGTCAAAACAGACTCCATTCACGCGAGATGCCGCTTCAAAAATGTTTTACAGAGAAGAGTAAACAGGCACAAGTAAAGAGCATATATAAAACACCCAAGCACTGACTCCATACGAGCTAGGGGGGTTGTCCAGTTCCATTATGGAGGGGGGGGGCGGAAGGTAGACTGGTTCCATGGGCATAAAGAAAGCAAGTTGGTCAAATCTCTTGATCTCCACCCAGTGCTAAAAAAAGGTTGCATTGCAGTTACTACGGAGCGCTAGAATTGGAAGGAATATAAGAGAAACTTCAGTTCAGGAACTTCAAGCCAGTGGAATGGATCAGAGATTCTCTTGGAAGCAAATCAAAGGCGTGGTCTGGCTGATCGGTGACCCTGTGGGTGACCCTGAAGACGGATCGGGATATTTTGCATTTTAAAGATGCTTCGCAGTGCACAGGTCAGACAGCTAATTGCAGGTGGAAAGCATAGAGTAATGTGACAGGTCTTTAAGCGGGGAAAAAAGACAAAAAATATATATTATACATACATATATATATACACATATATATATATATATATATATATATATATATATATATATATATATATATATATATATATATATATATATAGCTTAGTACATTATAGAGAGAAATAAAGCTGTCGCAACTAGACTAAAAAGTGGGGGACAAAAACCCGGAGCAAGTTGTCCGCCATGGCAACAGGTTTAGGGAGAGAGAGGACGGGTTGGACCGGGTGTTTTGAGGTCGGAGACGAATTGGGTTGTGAGTAAGGGGTGGGGGTGTTGAGACATTACAGGAGGGGGCCGATCAGATTCCCATTCAGGCCTGAACTCGATAGCCAGGACGCGCACACGGAGAGGCAGGCAGGGCAGCAGCTGAGCGGGAACAGAGGCGGCCATTGTGCGTCTCCAGAGCCCGGCCGAGGGGGGCCGAGGGGGGCCCGCCGGCCCTTTGTTCCCCCAGCGGCCATGAAAGGAGTTTTGGAAACAGGAGCTCAGCCCTTGTTGCCTCACACATGCTGCACAATAAAGGAGGGGGGAGGGGAAGAATAAAAAAAAAGTACAAAAGGCCCCACCCCCAGCACAGCCTTTATGTAAAGCGACACTGTGGGAAAGTGGCAGGCCTGGCACGGGCAGAGCTTAGGAGCAGCCAGAACTCCCCTAAAGTAGTCCCAGGCCTGGCACAGGCAGATCTTCAGTACTGCCAGGGCTCCCAAAAGTAGTACAGACCTGGCACGGGCAGAATTTAGGAACAGCCAGGACTCCTCCCCAAACAGTTCAGGCCTGGCACGGGCATGGTTTTGATACAGCCAGGGCTCCCTCAAAGTAGTGCCAGGCATGGCACGGGCAGAGTTTCAGAACAGAGAGGGCTATTCCCAAGTAGTGCCAGACCTGGCACGGGCAGAGCTTTGCAGCAGCCAGGGCTCCCTGAAGTTGTGCCAGGCCTGGCACAGGCAGAGCTTTGGAACAGCCAGCACGGGCAGAGCTCTAGAGCAGCCAGGGTTCTTCCTTAGTAGTGTCAGGCCTGGCACAGGCAGAGCTTTGGAACAGCTAGGGCTGGCATGGGCAAAGCTTCAGAGCAGCCAGGGCTTTTCCTAAGTAGTACAGGCCTGGCACGAGCAGAGCTACGGAGCAGCCACGGCTCTACCTAAGGCCTGGCACAGACAGAGCTGTGGAACAGCCAGGGCTCTTCCTAAGTTGTGCCAGGCCTGACACGGGCAGAGCTGCGGAACAGCCAGGGCTCTTCCAAAGTAGTAAAACACACAAGGTGATGGACGGAATGTTGCACAATGGCAAAACATTCACCCCCAGTCACAGATCTGGGTTTAATCCATCGTTATTTTGCTCACCATGCCACCCCCAGTTCAGACATGGCCATATGCAAATCAGTCTAAGGCTAAGCCATGTCTTTCCTGGACCGGAATCAAGCATCCTAGGACCGGTTTCTGCAGGGCACAAGTCCTAAATAAAGAAGTGGGGGGACGCTCACAGACAGGAAGTGACGTCACGACCGGAAGTGACGTCACGAAAGGAAAAAACCTAGAAGTGGGGGGACGCTCAAATACGTAATAGCGCTCACATATTCCATTAACGCAGCAGCGCCGATAAGTTATTAGGACAGGGGGCTGGGATGCTTGTCTGGCAGTCTTGGCTCCTTCGCGCGTCTAACGGAGACAAGCGCAGGGCTCGAGTCGGGAATAACGCTATAATTTAAAGCCCAGCTTTTGCGCAGGGGGGACGGCGTCCACCCGGTAAGACCCCTTAAAATAAGTGGGTGGACGCCGTCCACCCGCGTGGTACCCCGACTCGAGCCCTGGGTTTCTGGCTATCAGCCGTCATCAGCCAAGATAGCTGGACTCCAGTGGCTTAGTGAGCACGGGACCCACGTCAGCAAAACACACATGGTGATGAACGGAATGTTGCACATTGGTAAAACAGTCACCCCCGGTCACAGATCACCTTGTGTGCTTTGGTGTTCACCTTATGTGGGAAGGGTATGCCCAGACGTGGGTCTCGTGCTCACTGGAGTCAAGCTATCCTGGTTGAAGACGGCTGATAGCCAGAAACCGGTCCTCGGATTCTTGATTCCGGTCCAGGAAAGACATGGCTTGGCAGTTCAGGCTGGACTGTTACCCTGAGGCACAGGGTCAAGGCTGATTTGCATATTGCCATGTCTGAACTTGGGTGGCGTGGTGAGCAAAATAAGGATGGATTAAACCCAGATCTTTGACTGGGGGGTGAATGTTTTGCCAATGTGCAACATTCCGTCCATCACCCTGTGTGTTTGGCTCTTCCTAAATAGTTCGAGGCCTGACACGGGCAGAGCTTCAGAACAGCCAAGGTTCACCCAAAGTTGCGCCCAACTGGCACGAACCGAGTTTAAGAACAGTCAGGGCTCTCCCAGATCAGTATAAGCGAGAAGTATGTGGCGTTAGGCCGGAGCTGCTGACTTATGACCAGGGAATGTACGAGTCTCGGTGTCTGCTCAAAATCCTGTGATTCTGGGAAAATCACTTCTTCTCCCTACACCTAAAAAAATCCTTATGTAATGTAACTAGTGGTAATGTGCAGCGCTCCAACAACTGTCGAATTGGCGCTATATTAAAAAAAACTGTATACAAACAAGCGTGGCACACGCAGATCTTTCTCACAGCCAGACCGCAGCATTACCTCACAGCCTTTTGACCCTCTGGAGAAACTCCCCTCACAGAAAAAAAACAATCTCATGACACCGCAAACATAATGAGAGATTGTCCGCGGCTGGGACCGAGTCCAACGGAAGCATTGCACAGTGCACTGGGAGACACACCTTGGGAGACACACCTTCCAGCACTCAGTGTGCGCAGGCTCAAGCCAAGAATGTGCAATCCGGCACCCCTCGCGCTGCGCCTCCAAACTTTGGAAAACTCTTCCCCGAGCTTAAGAAAATAACTTGACTGCTCCCCTCCAGGAAAGGGCTGAAAACTTGACTTTTTAACTAACAGGTCGCGTTATCGTTTCAATTTCTTTTAATTGTTTTAGCCTTTCTGCTTACAGTCTAGTTAGCGCCTAGACGCCTCCAGGCAGGAACGCGCTTTATCAATTCACATTTAATTTCACTGTGGTGAAAACATCAGCACAAGTAAACCTTCACCAGATAGACTGAAGCAGACACGGTTCGACAGGTCCGACCGCGAGCCGAGAGAGGACAGAGCTTGCAACAGCGTGTCTCGGGAGAAGCAGCGCGTGAGAGGCATCTTCTTCTGACAGGCCCCGCCCACAGTCTGAGTGACTTCCCCCCATCACGCAGCGAGGAATAGGAAGTAAACACCAAAGCGGAAAAAATGTCACTTCATATAGAAAAACTGCCAGAAACGGAACAAGAGGCACCATAGGGCGTCTGCGAGGTCACCAAAGACAGGCAAAGACAGAACCTATTTGGAAATAAAAGAACTGCTGATGCGGGTACTCGGATATTGAATGATGATATAGCGTCCAGCCACCCACATGGGGTTTCTCGGCTCTATAGCAAGCCACAGGTAGGGTCTAACCAGGCCATGCGGACTCAAAACATCCAGGCCTTCGGCTGTTTTAGATAAATAGCCAGCGAGGTGCACCTTCAAGAGGTCCAGGCGGGCATTCCTGGCTTGGGGCCCGGGTATCCAAAGCACCGGCCCCCATGCGTGTGCGCTGGACGCTGGTAACAGTGCACAGGTGTGATCTGTGTTTGTCAAACACGCCTCCGATTTCTTATGCCAGTAAAGTGTCTTGCATGGTATTTCACAGGCAGCGCTTTGGCCCGGCCATGCCTCTCCTGAAAGTGCCAAGCGTGGTACAGGAAACGTTTGGGCACAGTCAGTGGGGCCTCTCCTGAGAGTTCAAAGGCTGGCACACGGGACTCATGCTGGCCTAGCCAAGCCTCAACCCAAACCAAATAGACATTTACTTGGTTCCCTCTGTCCCCGGTGCCACCTGTATATTATCCCCTCCATGGAAACACTTCTCATCTATGCCTAGTACAGGCTTTTGATGCTGTGGCCTGTAGAGTTCTGGTTAAGGCCTCTGGTCATCCCAAAGAGACACATTTCAATGCACAACACGCGTTTCTATTTTCCAGGATTTATGTAGTGCCTGGCGACTCAACGGGCCTCCCAGCGCTGGCAAAGACCTACTCTCTGGATAAGGATATCGACGAGCCACTGGAATAGATGGGTTTTCAGGAGCTTCCTAAAGGCGCTTTCCAATATCTCCTGTCTAATGTGGGAAGGGAGCTGGTTCCGGAGCTTAGCAGCTAGAAATCTAAAGGCGTCTCCGCTCCCCTTACTTTCCTAATCATAAGAACCAGAAGAAACTTCGTTTGGAGACGTAGGGAGAGGTTAGACGTTGAATTGGCAGGGGTCCTTCTCTGTGTAAGCTCCATGGACCAGACAGAGGGACTTGAACGGTGTTCTTTTTTGGACTGGCAGCCAGTGAAGAGATGCCAGGGCGGGGGCAGCTGGGGCGCATTTGGGGATCCTGAAAGGGCATGTTGTTGCTGCATTTTGCATAATCTGCAGTTGGTGGGTAAGATAATTAGGGCTGCCTAAGTAAAGGGAGTTCCGTAGTCCAAGCGCAAGTTACTGAGGCCCTGAACCACTCTTCTGCGCAGGTTGATCGGAAGCCAGCTCAAGAACTTACTTAAGGCACAAAGAAGTCCGTTGCCGCATGCTGCCTACTTTTTAGCCTGAATTTCCATACAGAGCGTTTCATCGATCCAGAAACCTAAACTCTTTACTGATGGAGCAGGTGCCGGGAGCAACCCTAGCTCATTCGGCCAGCTAAGTGGACTCCAAAGGGAGGGGTTCTTTCCTACCACCAACACCTCTGTTTTGTCTCCATTCAGTTTTAGATGACATCTAACATCGAGACACTCTTTAGCTGCTGCGAGGTGATCTTAATGTTTGTAGAGAGAGGGACGACAATCTGAGTGTCGTCTGCATACGAGACAAGCGCAAACTCATGATTGCACAATTTCTGCCAAGGGACGTACATAAAGGTTAAAAATGGTGGGACTCAGCGAGGACCCCTGGGGTACCCCACAGGTTAATGCAAAGATTGCAGAGAAGGAGGAGTTCACCTGGACTTTGAAGCTTCTCAGCGTTAGGAAAATTGGTTATCAATTAGAGGGCATTTCCATGTATTCCTGCCGCCTTCCTTCTCGGAATGGGGACGGGGTGGGATAGTAGATCGAAGGCGGCACGCAGGTCCAGCAAGATCATTCCTGCTGAGCCGCCCTGATCTAGGATTGATCTTAGTTCTACAGATGCCACTAAAAGGGTTGATTCAGGACTATTACCTGCTCGGATGCCTGTACAGGTAGGGTGCAGACTCAGATGAGTTTCCAGGTGGGTTTTCACATATTTCTTAAGAACCCTACTCACCTCAGGGAGGAGTGAGTAGTTTTCCACCAGGGACTGGTGGTCGGCTTTTTCAAGTGAGGATTACTCCGCCGCTCTCTAGTGAGTAGCTGAGGAGATTTGTCAGTTCAACTAATATGAAGTTCCCTCCTTTCCTCAGGCTGTCTTGAAGCAGCGTCCAGGGGAGATGCGGATTTGATTGCGTTGAGGATCTTGTTAGTTGTCTCAGTGTGTAGTTTGGGAAAGGCTGTACAGCTGCTAGAGAGAAATGGAATTATTCATTCACGACAAGCTTGAGGCTCTGTTTAGTTTGTAGGGCTGGGACAGAGTCAGGCAACTTGCAGATTTTGCGTTGGTTGAAGATGGTTTGTCCCGGAATCGTTCGATTTAGTTTTTTGGGCCTGAAACAGGGTCCGTCTTGCCCCAGCCCCAATAGCTTCTCTTGAAATGCTTCACATCCAGTATCAGGCAGCCTGTTTCAGCATAGATGGCGCAGACATAGATTTTTGCCAGTAAACATCCCTGCGCAGACACCAAGGCCAAGTCCCATCCCTGCCAACCAAACCCAGGAGCCCAGGCGGTGGTCCCCGAGCAGGGCCTGCTGGGGCCTAGGCTGGCATCACCGGCTGCCAGGGAGGAGCTGCACTGCTGGGCATGAGAGAGACAAGTGCACTTAACAAGCTTGTTTGCTTTGCAGCTAGGTTTGCGGCATAAAAACACCTACATAAGAGAAGTAGTTGGGAGCGGGCCAGCATCGCTGCTTGTACGTTCGAGGAGAGGTAAAGAAGAGAGCCTGCAGTGTCCATAGGTGGAAGAAGTCCACTTAAATCTCCACTACAGATTGTGGAAAAGAGACAAGAGGCAAGTACAAAACCTCCAATCAGACATCTGTAAAACCACGCAGAATCTACTTAGGCAAACATCAGAGAAGAATCCCCCTTGGGGAAGGTCAACAAGCTGACTTTACCAAGAATGGGCCAACAAGCCGTCCTTCCAGAAGCCTATGACATGGGTGTCCCCAAGAATGGGCCAACAAGCTGTCTTTCCAGAAGCCTATGACATGGGTGACCCCAAAAATGGACCAACAAGCTGACCTTATAGGAGTCTACGGGCTGGGTGACCCCAAGAATGGGCCAACAAGCTGTCTTTCCAGAAGCCTATGACATGGGTGACCCAAGGATGGACCAATAAGCCGTCCTTCCAGAAGACTATGACATGGGTGACCCCAAGAATGGACCAACAAGCTGTCTTTCCAGAAGCCTATGACATGGGTGACCCAAGGATGGACCAATAAGCCGTCCTTCCAGAAGACTATGACATGGGTGACCCCAAGAATGGACCAACAAGCTGACCTTGCAGGAGTGTACGGCCTGGGTGACCCCAAGATTGGGCCAACTAGCCATCCTTCCAGAATCCTATGGCATGGGTGTCACCAAGAATGGTTTGGGGTGTCAGGTTCAGCCTAGAATGGATCAATCTTTATTTCTGTGTTGGAGCCAGCAAAGAAAAATTCAATTTTCAATGCCACTCAGGCAAGGTTTTCAAGAAATACGTCCACTTGGACTGAGAACATGGATCGGACGTCTAACTAGATACTGTCATTCAACAAGATCAGCCCCTCCAAATAATCAGACCCTCGTCAACAACACAGGACTAATGGGCCCTGGGCAAACCTCATCTCGAGATTAAGAAAAGATTCAACATAATAATGCAAACTGCAGCAATTGCAGTAGACCAGGCAGAGAACTCAACATCCTCCTGTAATTACATGAAACGCCCAGGCGCAATCCTACATCAATCCTGTATCCGCCCAAAACCCCACCTTGCCCCACCCCCCTTCATGTCCCACTGACACAATGCCTTCAAGGTAATTTGACTCGTGTGCCAGGCAAACAAATAAATGACTGTGCATATGTTAATTATCTATAAAGATTCATGCATGACCAAGTAGAAACAAAGCATGTCAACACTGCAAACAATGTTTATGTTTATGTTTATTAAAGCTTTTGTAGCGCGCTCTGTTACCACGGGGTATCCTGGCGCGGTGAGAGAATTTTGAGAGCAGAAGAACTGAAAACATGGTCTGGGGGACTGCTAGTAAGGGGCATTTCTTTTGAATTATGAGAGCACAGATTTGTGCTGTGGTCGATGAATGGTCAAATCTTTTTTATCCATATGTGATGGTCACAAAAAAAGAAGTATGTACAGAAGCTGGCTGAGCCTCCAGGTGAAGGGAGCGCTCGATGGAGCTTGTCGCGATGGACTCTGGGAGCGCAGAGATTGGGCTGAAGATGGAGGACAGATATCCCAACGGCTAGCAGTTGTCCACTCAATATTAGGAGCTGTACGATTCTAAAATTAAGCATGGGCGGAAAATCTGTTTCGCTCGCGGATTTTGCGGATTTTCGGTAAATTCGCAATCCGCGAGATTCGCGAATCTCCTGCAAAATCCGCAAATCCGCGAGCAGCGGATTTTGCTCGCACTGTTCGCGTGAGTTCGCGGCTTCCCAGTACAACTTCGCGCCCCGCGAGTAAGTGCAAAATTGCAGAAATACGAACTTAGCAAAACTGAAACTACTTACCAGGTTCAAAAGTTCAGGCTCATCATTAGTAGCCATTTCCTGTAGTGCTTCCTGAGGGGCCCCTCCAGAGTTCAGTTGCCAGTTGCAACTATTATGTGACCCTGCTCTGAACCTCAGAATAGTTACACATATGCCACAAAGGTCCTGAATTACAGCTAAGGGAGACAAGCAGGAGCCAGGCTGGAAGTTCAAATCCATTAATCAGCCCCTAATTCATTATTGTCAGTTGGGGCAGGGCAGGTGTTGTAACTAATTTTGCAACAATGAAAGCACTTAGCAAGTGCAAAAGATCACTAATCAGGAAGCACTAAGGAAGCAGGTGCCAGCTAAAAAAATATTCTGTGACACATTAATCAGCCCCAAATTAATTCAGGTCACTTGAGGCAGGGAAGGTGTGCTTGCGTTGCCACAATAATGTACACTGACTGGACAACCAGAGGGTGCTGTGATGAAACAGAGGGTGGCATGGGTGGGCCAGAGGGTGGCATGAGTAGTCAGAGAGTGGCAGTGGTGACAGAGAGTGGCAGTGATGAAGAAGAGTGTCCCAAACAGGGTGGACACGTAGAAACAACAAGTGTCGCGAAACTTGCGACCCGACAGGTAAGTTCGCAATTTGCGAAAGTGTACAAAACCCTCGCGAACTGGCAGAAACCCGCGCAAACACACAAAAAAAAAATCCGCAAATTCGCGGATTTTGCGGATTGCGAGTTCGCAAATCCGCAAAATTCGCGAACGCGAGATTCGCAAAATTCGCCCATGCTTATCTAAAATTCAACCCGGATCTAACGTGAGCTCCCTTTTCAGAAGCATCACTCCAAGGTTCTTTCAGTGTGGGGCAGATTTGGGCATTGAGGCTCCTGGTCAGATGATACAGGAGATGCAGAAGGAAGTAGGACAGTTTGCTTTGCATGGCAGTATCATTTATTTTGTATGGCTAATTTTACAAATTTCCTTCCACTTGAAATAAATAATATGTTTGACAGCTTATCCTGCGCTAGTTTACACCTAGATCTGCATATCAAATTCTGTAAAGGTAGCCAGGAGCCGACATTCTCAAGCCATGCCTGCCAATCTGGCTAGCAGAGAGTCCACCAGGCCGTAAAAGCCTAAGAACATACTCTGCTCTGAAAGATTTCTTAGCAAATGTGGAAGGGATTTTATTGGAATTTAAGGAAATTAGTTCAGTTCAATAACCAAAGTGGCCCGTGACTAGATCAGGCAGATGGAAATAGAGGATCTACTGGAAGAGATCCACTAGCTGTAAGTATCAGATTTTTGTGCATTGTGTATTGATCTACTAACCCGTCACTGGAATTTAAAACTTTTTACGCATCCTTCGAAAAGCACAATTTGCTTTTTACATTTTCTAAAAAGGCCACCGGTGCATCCAAATTGTAATTACAGCCTCCCCACTATACCTGCTGTATCATCCTGGGTGAATCTTTATGCCGGTTCCTTTTTTGCACAAAAAAATGGGAACTTGTTGTTTTTTTATGATCAGGTTAACAATTAAACCCCTAGTGAGAAGCACCTAAAACTCTACTCGTGGTTTTGGGGGATTTCCTTTGATGCAAGTCTGCTTCTCATCCAGCTTTTTATTTACATTACGTCAACATGTTTGGACAAGAAGCATGTTAGAGCAGGGTGATGAGGCAAGAGCTTCAAGAGCTGGGGAAAGCACCAGCACCCCCAAAAGGGAGGAACAGGAACCAGAGAGAGCCATCCCGGTCTGAGGGGGTGTAAGCGGTGTGGGGGAGGGGGAGGTGGTAGGTCTCTTGGGCTGGGCTGGTGAGGGAGCAAGGCTGGGCAGTGTGAGTGAGTTGATGGTGGCTGGATAGAGGTCAGGTTCAGTACAGATAGTTCTGCTCATGTGAGGAACATTCTTTCTGGCACTCACTTCCCCAGAGAGCGTGGAGAGATCCTAGAACAGAACCTAACAAGACCGTAAATAAACCCTTGTGCTTTAGGACTTTGCATGGCAGGGTGGGGATCACACACCAAGCATTCTTGGCAGCAGAAGATGGAGAAAGGGTTCTGCCTCAGATCCACTTAAGCAGAATATGGGAATTCCGGCTCACCTGCATGAGACAGGGTGATCCGAGCTTCCTCATCCATTGAATGGTTAAGCGCTTAGAAGAGACGCGTCTCCAGTTTCCTTCTAGAGAGTGGGGGCCATTCAAATGCTGACGGGTATTTTTCCAGAATGCGAACTGCACTGTGGTCTTTTCCTTCTTCAGTTTATGCCTCCCACGTCTGGTCCTGGCCTGGCTCCTGGTTTGCGCGCTCTGCGAGGTGTGGTCATTTTGTCAGCCAGGTGTGCAGAGCTGGACTTTCTGGAGGCCTCCTAGGGGACGCAGATGGTCTAGAAGAGGCAGTGAAACTCCCTAAAGTTGGGATAAGGTGGTAGATCCTCAACAGGCCTCGGATGAGGAGGTGCAGTGTGTGAGGCAGGGGCCTTCAACCTGCTCTGTTATGAGCGATACTTATGATGAATCATCCGGAGATAATAATATGACGGGTGCTGACATAGTGCTCACAAACAAGATTACTTTAGGGGGCACCGTATATAAATGTACCCCCAGCGCTCACCTCTAAATCTGGCAGGATTGCCAGCAGCAATGGATAAAGGCTTTGTCGGTTTGGAATGTCTTTACGTCAGTAATATTTAACAGCCACAACACAAATGCTCTTAGTAACGCCACCAATACACCTCCCCATTGACACATGATGGATCACTCAAATATCAGATTTGAGTATATTTTGGAAATCCCACCAACAGCTTATCAGTTCTGAAAACACCCACATATTCGTTACACATTTTTCAATTTTGATATTCACATATTAATTCAGCTAAGCAAAAGCTTCGAATTTTGTAGGCTGGACTGGACACAGGACACCCACTCCAGGTCACCAGAGAGCTCCCAGTAGCTCACGAGCTCCGCGTCGGAGACGCCTGGTGTAGGGTGTCTCTGTGGGGTGCCGAAGTGGCAGATGATGACAGCTCTGCATTCAGTCGGACGAGAGGGGGCCAAGGCCTTCACCGGAGTCCTGACATTAATTTTGGGTGGGCAGGCTTCACATTTCCAAGTGTGGGAGCTGACACCACCCCTCTTGGCTCTGCTGGCGATGTATTCCTTGAAAGAGCGGGCAGTGTTCTGGCGGTTACAAGTGGCTTTGCATTGCCAGTAAACTGGGGGTACATGGTGGAGAAGTGTTTGATGCTGTTGGGGATTTTTAAGGATTCAGCCATGGTTGGTTTCAGGTTTAGGCAGGAGTTGGACGCATACTTTGGGGATACCTCGTGGCAGGTTTTGAGATGACGATAGCTGTGACCAGAGTATAAATTGCGTCAGAGTTGTGTATTTTATTGCATTGACCACTCTTGACATGGTTGTTGGCGGGTACAGATCGAAAGAGCTGCATGTATAGATTGGAGATAGTTGGGCAGAAGATGGATCCTCGGCGGATTCCGCAGGCGATGGGTATTTACTGAGGACTTGTTAATGTTAGTATGTTAATGTTAGTATGTATTTGTTAAGCGCTCGTACGCCCGGGGGCTTCATGGCGCTATAGGGAGGAGCGAAGTGCATAGGTCACAGTAGAAAGTAAGCAGCTCAGCAATGCACCTGAGAGAAGAGCCAGGTTTTCAGGGAGTGTCTAAAACTGAGAATGTTGTCATTCAGTTTCAGATGAAGGGGGAGAGAGATTGTAGATCCCAGCTGGAAAGATTGACAGTTTCTTCACAGCACCCTACGATAGATACAGTTTAGGGACATACTGTGTGACCGTGCTCACGACTCCGTTAAATCCCTGGGCTTCACCCTAGACCCCAAACTAACCCCAACAAACCACATTAAGAATTCGGCGAAAAGCACATTTTTCAACCTCAGACTTCTGAACAAAATCAAACCTTACATTCCTAACAAGGACCTCACACTAGCCACGCAATCTCTAGTTCTTTCAAGACTGGACTATGGGAACTCAATCCTAACAGGCATCCCCAAATCGCACCTGGCCCCACTAAAAACAACACTTCATGCGGCAGCGAGAATGATCACAGACTGCAAAAAATCTAACCACATCTCCCCGGCACTCAAAGAACTCGTATGGCTCTCTGCGGAAATGCGGAGTACCTTCAGAACGGCCTGCCTAACCCACAAGGCCCTCCACACCGGCAAACCAGAATACTTGGCAAACAAGCTCAAAAAAGCAGGCCAAGCCAGAAATTTGAGAAGCTCTAACTCCCTGCAGCTCATCCTAGAAAAAAACCAGAAAGAAGAGAACTGCGGACTGCTCTTTCTCAGGAAATGCCCCCAAAATATGGAACGCCATCCCCCGCACATCAGAACTATACCGTCCTATGCAGAATTCAAGAGCCAACTCAAATCCTTGTGCCTTATCCGCTCCCTTGGTTGTGGGTAACTTGGATCAGCAAGTCAAGTCAAGTCAAGTCAAAGAATTTATATAGCGCGCTACATACCCAGAGGGTCTCAAGGCGCTTGAGGAGGGGTGGGGAATTACTTGTCAAATATCCACGTTTTAAGTTGCTAGGTGGTTCTGGGTAAGGCGAAGGTCCCCAGAATCCATGCGGTAACGCTGAATCCTGTTACCAAGAAGTCCTGGTGTCCGAACTTTTCCTCATTCCAAATTGTCGCTCGCTGATCGCTTTTATTGAGTTTGTGTCATGTTGTTCTCTTTTTCATTCCCTCTACTGTAAAGCGCTCCGCTACCTTCGGGTCTTGTTAGCGCTATAGAAAACTTCTAAATAAATACATTTCCGCACAGACAACATTCTGATGATCGCTTCCAGTCCAAACTCTGTAAAAGTGGAAAGTTGCTGCCTTCGTGGATAGATTAATGTGCTGTATGTTCACATAAGTGTTGTGGAATGTCTGGAGGCATGCGGTGGCAAACCAGGGCATTAGAGTAATCACTTCAGATACACCCTGAAGGTTGTCCACGAAATATACCAATGGCTGTAGCCTGTAAGGAGAGGAAAGTCTAGACTCGCTCACTCTTCCCTAGTGTCCCACCCTGAAGCGCCATCTTATTCTCGCCATGTCTCAATCCCCTCATAACCTTTGATGAAGCCTTGCGTTAACATGAGGTCCAAAACTCTTCAGTGTTGCCCCTTGTTGACGCTTGGTCTGCTAGATCCTCACCAGAGGGCTGGACAGAAGGTCACAACCTGTGTGATACCAGAGTCATGGCCCAGAGTCCCACTGTTCGCCCGTGCCAGTCAATGTGGGCTACCCCGACAGACAGTCCACCCATTGTCAGCACTAAGACTCCTATTGCATTTAGAGCGCAAAGAACAGGCTGCTCTACAGCCGCTCCGTGATTGTGTTCAATGGAAGAATTGCCATTTTGTGCTGGTCTGGTGGGTGGGGGTTGTTTTATTGTCACAGAAAAATGTCAGGCCAAGCGAGGGCCCTGGCCTGTCTCCATAAAGTTTGTTTTACTATTAAAAAAAATTTTAAGACAGAAAGAACAAGCATTAGAAATGCAATAGGTCTTGCATTTTTTTTGAGGTAGAATAGCTCAACAGCTACCTGATCGAAATTGCCATTTTGCAGGTGCCGAAAGTAGCACAGCTCCGTGAAACAGGGTAAATACCTAAAATGCTGTTGATAGCCTACAAAATAAAAAGGAAAATCAGGATGACCAGGAGGAACAGTGGATGTGTTAAGATGGCCAACGCAAGCAAACAATGAGAAATCGCTTGGGCCGGACCCATGCACGTAACAGGCGTGAGACCCGACCCATTGCATAAATAAAAACCCAGTATTTCTAAAAGGCACAACAACAGACAATTGGCAATTCATGGGCATGCGAAAAGCTGAGAGAGGAGATAACAACAGGTCTTGCAGACAGCGCATGCGCACTGCCTAGGCTCGATCTAAAAAGGACGCCCAAATATGTTGTGTGTTGTAGGTGGGAGGAGTTTCTTTAGACATTTCCATCGATAGACGGCCTGGCTTATGGGGCAAAGACCACAGTAAGACCAAGAGGTGGCCTGGCCTATGTGGAAATACTAGATGTGGGCTGGCCTACAGGTAAAGACTAGAGAGAGACCAGAGGTGGCCTGGCTTACAGAGAAAAACTAGTGGTGCGTGATACCAGATGGATAAAGCTAGTCTTATGTCTGGCAGTCGAGTTACATACAAGTGACCTTTCTGTAGCCCACTTCCTTTTCATAAACTACTGATCTCTTGTGTTCAAATTGGGTATCCAGCCCTAAAAAGGACGCACATGGCTGTTTTAAGCCACAATACCAATTCCAGTGGCGGAGTGCAGCTGCCATAGGCTCTGAGGCGAGGAAGGACAAGAGACTCCTCTTCCTCATTCGCTGCAATGGGCCCTCCAACTCTTGAGGCTCTAGGGGCCCAGGATCTACTCCACTTGCGATACCAACACCCTGGCCCATTCAGGTCCTACAGAGAAGGTCTACATGTGGCATTCTAACAGAGAAATAAAAGATGGCATATTTTACCCCCTCCACCCCAGAATGTCACAACTGCCTTCCTCTACCAATAATGCAAGTTAAACATACACAGACTGGATACTCCTGTTGATGACATAAGCACAATATAAAAGAGACCCGCTTCTTGAACCCTTTAGCTGCCCTAAGGCGCTTTAAAAAGTGTTTCCATGGATAAAACAAGCATTTGCAATGCAACAGGTCTCGCATTTACGTGAATTTGAGCTATTGGCATTGCAAATGACAATGCCTATTATTTTTGTTTGGTTTCAAAACATAAATAAAAGGCATTGCCATGTAAAATGCCAATAGCTTACACTTGCGCAAATGTGAGACCTATTGCATTGCAAATGGTTGTTTAAGTTTAAAATGGAGCGCGATGCTGCTTCATGGACATCACGCTCGTTTCTTCTTTTTCTTTCTTTTTTTAAAAATGTAACCTTAAGCGCGTTGTCCTTGTAGCAGGCGCTGCGCTCCTATGTCAAGTTAAAAAAAAGAGAGCGCGGTGTTCCTGAAGCAGGCACTCTACTCACTATGAAAGTTAAAAAAAAAATGAACAGAGCTCGCTGCCCCAGAAGTGGACGCCGCGCTCAACATGAAAGTTAAATAAAACCAAAATTTAAAATAATCGCAGTGTCCCTAAAACTGGCGCTGCACTAATTATTCAAATATTTAAGAACGCAGCCGACATTGTACCCATCAGTGCCAATAAAAAAAATAGCACTCACCCCCTTGATAAAGCAGCCCATGTCAAGAGCCATGTAAAATGTCCAGTCGTTATGAGCGGTAACAACTGGAGACAAGGCAGCACCGAGGCAGAACTAACAACCCCATTTACGAATAAGAAGCCAACATTTAAGAAGGACAATGACACAAAGACAATTACAACTACGTCGGAGAGTGGGCAGGGATGCTAGTGCATACCCTAATACAGCATGCCTCCCAGAGCAAGCAGTGCATGCGTGCTGCCGCTAAGCTCGACCTAAAAAGAGCACAGCAGTCAATGACAGACAGAACTGCGAAACGTGGACAGCAGGGGTGAGGCGGCAGGCCTTTTCTGATTGGCGAGGTAGATGAGGCAGACCTTCTCTGATTGGCGAGGGTGAGGAAGCAGGCATTCCACTCTGGGGGGAGAGGAGGCAGGCCTTCACTGATTGGCGAAGGTGATGGAGCAGGCCATCTGTGATGGCGAGGGTGATGAGGCAGGCCTGAGAAAAGAAGGTGAGGAAGCAGGCCTGAGAGGCGAGGAGGCAGGCCTGAGGGTGAGGAGGGACCAGTGCTTAATTTGTAAAAAATAAATTTAAAAAAAAAGTGCAGGTGCTGCACATTTTGCCAAGGAGGCCACGGCTCACTTCTGCCTCCGGTGAGCCCCACTTTCAACACTCTCACTGCCTCAGTCTCTATCTTCTAACCTTGATCTGTTGTCGGTCCGGTACATCTTTGCTTTAAGAGTCTATCCTCTCCCTCTCTGATGGTTTTCTATCATCTTTGACACCTGTGTGTGATACCTTATTCCTGTATTTCTAATTTGCCCTCTATTCGTTCTAGCCCTGCCCTTTTTCCTCTTCACTTTTATCCATGCTCTGCTCTCTCTCCCATCGATCTTGGCTCTTTATTATCACTCTTCTAGCAGTGATTAGCTGTGACTCTGTTTTATCATTTGTCTGCTTTTTTTCCTCTGTCCTGTCCTCTACATCCCTTCATTCTATCTCCTCTCTTCTTAATGCTCTCTGATTCACATCATGGCTGCTTTCTCTTTGTATCGGATTTGCTCTCCTTTTCTTCTACTTAGCTCCATCTTATCTCTTTTCTCCTGTTATGTATTTCTCCTCTTTGCTCCTGCTCTCTCTCTCATCTATAACACTGCTGCTGCCTGTGACCCCTGTCATCAGCCTGTACATGTCCCTGCTATTTTGAACTCTGCGTTTTCCTGTTGTCATTCCAAACGAAGTGAAAGATGTGTTTTACTGTCTTACCTACACCGAGTGCAAAAACAAAATGTACACCAAATGAAAAAGCTTTTTTTGCAAATATTAATCAGTGCGGTATTACTGGGTTTATTGTGGAACAGACGTCTGCTCGAGCACAGCAGGTGGTGTCACTGCTAGTGCTGCCTGTAATTAGTAGCAGGGCCGGCTCTAGGCTCATGGTGGCCCTGGGCAGGGAGCGTAGGTAGGGGGCCCGGAAGAGGGGGTCCAGGCGGGGCGGAGCGCGCAGGCCAGTAAAGAGGGGAGGGGGTCAGGGAGTTTAGAAGTGGAACAGAGAGGAGGCCGGAGGCCGCCAAATCCCTGCCAGGGGCCAGCCCGCAAATATGTATCCATCATCAGAGGATTAATATATTAAGGATATATATTGGCGTGGTGCCCCCTAGGGTTTGGTGGCCCTGTGCAGGTGCACAGCTTGCACATGCCTAGAGCCGGCCCTGTTAGTAGCTCAAGGGATGGCAACGGCATGTGCACCCACTGCTCAGCTTGCTGTGACCCTGCCTGCTACAGCACAGGCATTGTCCCCAGCCGTAATGCTTCCAATGCCGGTAAGTATGGCTGTGGTGCCTACTGGACTCGCGCACGCTCAGCATTTACCATGCTGTGGTGCAGTGCACAGATTCTACAGGTGACGCCATGGTGCACAAAAGTTGTGTTGGGCCACAGCCGCATCGAACACGTTGAGGATAGCAGCAATGCAGGGCTGCAGGATATGCTACTCTGGCTACACAGCAAGTGGAAAGTCCACACTTAATGAAGTGCTGGTGCTGAGCACCTGCTCAAATTAAGCACTGGGAGGGACAGACTTTCTCCATTTAGGGGTGAGGAGGGACAGGCCCCCTTCTCTGCGAAATGTACTCCCAACCCTGATACACTGGAGTTGCCATTTATCTTGAAAAGCAGAAGAGTAGGTTGAGCGCCTGCTGCCCGACGAGTAACATGGACCACGTGATCGAGTTGGACCTTGTCCGAGTGTTGACAAAGGGGGCGCTATGGAGTTGAGACCCGTCTATATTACATGCAGACGAGGGCCCAATCCACGGTACTGCTGAGGGGGACATGAGCGCTCTGAACGATGACGATAGAGGACTCCCCCCCCCCTCACCATCACCCCCACCTCATCCCTCGCCCCCGGGGACCCCCACCTCTCACACTGTCTGGTCTTTACATGACCAGACGCATTGTGACCCCTCTGAACACTCAGCGGGGGGGGCAGCTCCGTCCTCTCCCGGGGTGGGGGCTCTACCTCCAGCCCCCTTTGTCCAGCGCTATTCTCGGCGTGTCACGTCCCTTGACAAGCATTGTCCCCTGTAAGCAGAGCCCCCGCTCCCAGAGCCCTCCAAAGCCCCGCCTCGCGTTCCCACAGCCGGGCGAGGAGAAGCGGAGGGAGGATCCGTGCAGCCTGCCCCGACTGTGGACAGGGGTCGGGGCGGCACTGCACCAGCGGGCACTGCTCTGCACCAGCGGGCACTGCTCTGCACCAGCGAACACTGCTCTGCACCAGCGAACACTGCTCTGCACCAGCGGGCAGGCACTGCTCTGCACCAGTGGGCACTGCTCTGCACCAGCAGGCATTGCTGTACCAGCAGGCAGGCACTGCTCTGCACCAGCGGACACTGCACCAGCAGGCACTATTTCGGGTCGGGTGCTAGCTGGTATGTCCGTTTTTGAATTGGTTTTCTGCAACAATCACCGTAAATCATACTAACAACCGGTTTTGCTTTATTTATTATTGAAAATCGTGAACTACAAACTGCAGGTACCCCGCGGGAGAGACGATTTGCGCGCCAAAGGGAAGGGCTTCTTTTGGGGAGGGGGCTTTACGGAGCGCTGTGACACCGAGGAAGTTCATTAAGTGAGCTGGGGCTCACAGATATGAAAGCGCCCAGAGGGCCCATGGTCCAGGCACACTGAAGTGCGCGAGCTTGGGTATGATTTCAGCAGCTCATGCTGGCCCAATGTGGGGCCACCTGACCCCTGGACTACTTGCAAGAAGGGGTTGCTCTAGGATTTTGGGTGGGCCTAGCACAAAGGGTAGGTGCGAGCCCCCCTAATTTGCATACACGGGTACACATCCAGGGCTGATCGCATCTCAATCCGATCCTGCTCCTGAAGTGGCTTTATCAAGAACCCCCCTGAGCTGCATCCCCTCCCCCAGCCTCCTTCAAGCACCCCCTCACAGCTCTTAGAGGGCTGGATGTGTGGGAGCTGCTTGTAGGCAGAGAGGGTTAACACTGCGTGCAATGGGCGCCCTGCTGTGCCTCTGTGGGCAGCATGGCAGAAGGCCCGACTGCAGGACAAACCTGTGAAATGGGTCTCCTTGATACTGGGCCCATAGCAGGGGGCGCCCTCCCCTAGTCCATAAGGCGCTACACCATGGCTGCTCCTGGGCACAACTGGAATGTCTCTTTTTTGGATTGCATGGGTCAGGACCGGTGCGCAGAGAACTGACTGACGCACTGGTGCGGGGCCCCATTTTGTTGGACTGAGTGCGGGGCCCTGGGCAGCTGCCCACACTGACTATGCCTGTGTGTGAGCCCAATCCTGGGCACTGCCAAACTAGCTGGTCTGTATACCGTTGACAGCAGTGAGCCTACGCACTTCCACTTCAGGAGTTTCTGTGCACTTGGTAACACTAGAACTGAGCAGTGCGGGATGCCACTAGGTGCCCACAGCTGGGGACGAGTCCCGGTACACAGCTGCAAAGAGGCTACACGCCCTGCATGCCTCCTTCAGCACTTCCACACTTCTTCGCCAAGGCCGGTGGGTTGGAGCCCATATTTGCAATGCTTAAGGAGGAACTACAGGTATGAGAATGCAGTATGATTTTGGCTAAAAAGCCAGATTGAATGGAGCTGTATCACAGGTGACATGGAAACTCTTGCAGCGGTGCACAGACCGAGCGGGCGGCGTAGATGGGCCGTTCCCATCATTTCATGGAGTGAGAAATGGGTGCAGCAAAGTTATGGAACGAATCTCTGCGTGTTGACCCCACAGTGTGTGCCAGAGAGTGTGGAAAAAGTGTGCGGGCCAAAGAGTGAGCGAACGGGCCAAAGAGTGAGCGAGCGGGCCAAAGAGTGAGCGAGCGGGCCAAAAAGTGAGCGAACGGGCCAAAAAGTGAGCGAACGGGCCAAAAAGTGAGCGAACGGGCCAAAGAGTGAGCGAGCCGGCCAAAGAGTGAGCGAGCCGGCCAAAGAGTGAGCGAGCCGGCCAAAGAGTGAGCGAGCCGGCCAAAGAGTGAGCGAGCGGGCCAAAGAGTGAGCGAGCGGGCCAAAGAGTGAGCGAGCGGGCCAAAGAGTGAGCGAGCGGGCCAAAGAGTGAGCAAGCGGGCCAAAGAGTGAGCGAGCGGGCCAAAGAGTGAGCGCGCGGGGCAAAGAGTGAGCGCGCGGGGCAAAGAGTGAGCGCGCGGGGCAAAGAGTGAGCGCGCGGGGCAAAGAGTGAGCGCGCGGGGCAAAGAGTGCGCGGGGCAAAGAGTGCGCGGGGCAAAGAGCCTAAGGCCCCCACATGTCTCTAACAGATTAGAACTGCTCTGTTGCCCTTACAAGTGACAGATCCATGGTGGATTGGGTCTAAAAGTATCCCTTGATCATGTGTTCATACCATCTTCGCATTGTTCCCGTTGTGTGGAGCGAGTGCATTGAAGGTCTCTAGGAGGATGAGGGAAATGGTTTACGAGTTTACAGCAAAATTACGTGTTTCCTAAGGTCTGTTTGTTGGGGCAGACTGGGAAGTAAGCCTTAGCGGAGTTTTTAAGAGTAAGTGCAAAAAAACTATGCCGCGCTGCGCGGAGGTCCGCAAGCGGCAGAGTCCGTTCGATAAATGCAGTTTGCTGTGATTTTCAGTGCCAAGTGTTTATATGCACTCTCCAATGATCCCAAATGGCTCCATGCACAGCGCAAGTGGGCGCGGTTTCCTTTCTGTCGCTAGAGTAGATTTTTTACTTGAGCTGCAGCTTTCTTAACACAAACTGGCGGTTTCTCAACGTGAGCAGTTGCGATCATACGCGACCACTCGCAATGAGAAAATCGAACGCCCGCGTTGAAAAATGTCGCCGGGAGGTGGATTTTCCTTGCTTGCGATTGCCAACTTGACGTTGAAGAGTGCAAGCGATAGCGGAGCAGAGTTGTCAGAACTCTGCGAACTCCGTGTAATGAAGAGAGCAGAAAACTCCCAAAACTCCGCAAGCGGAGTTCACCACCCAAGCTAACTCGGAAGAGCACTCTGTTCGCCCAACACTAAAATCACTCCACCTTGACCTCAGTTTCCTGGAGTTATTCCTGGTGTCCTATATGGCTAGCCCATCTCTGACAGATTTCCTGAGCCACTGCGTAGTCTAATACTATGCAGAGGGCGCTATGCCAGTGTCTGCCTACTCACAGAGCGATCTTCGACACTTAGAGACTCTACTGCACAGTAGTAGTCCCGGGGCTCTAGTTATCAGTAAGTAACAGCACTGTTCAGCTCAATTGGTTCTTCTGCAGCACACAGACCCACAGCAGATCTATATAATGCAGCACACAGCCCCACCATAGAACGAAGTGTAGCTGCAACCCACATCCCCACCAGAAAACCAAGCGAGGCTGCAACCCACCGCTCCACCATACAACCAAGTGACTCTGCAACCCACAGCCCAGCCATAGAACCAAGTGACTCTGCAACCCACACCCCAACTATAGAAACGAGTGACGCTGCAACCCACAGCCCCACCATAAAACCAAGTGACTCTGAAACCCACAGCCCCACCATAGAACCAAGTGAGGCTGCAACCCACAGCCCCACCATAGAACCAAGTGAGGCTGCAACCCACAGCCCCACCATAGAACCAAGTGAGGCTGCAACCCACAGCCCCACCATAGAACCAAGTGAGGCTGCAACCCACAGCCCCACCATAGAACCAAGTGAGGCTGCAACTCACAGCCCCACCATAGAACCAAGTGAGGCTGCAACCCACAGCCCCACCATAGAACCAAGTGAGGCTGCAACCCACAGCCCCACCATAGAACCAAGTGAGGCTGCAACTCACAGCCCCACCATAGAACCAAGTGAGGCTGCAACCCACAGCCCCACCATAGAACCAAGTGAGGCTGCAACCCACAGCCCCACCACAGAACCAAGTGACTCTGCAGTCTGCAACCACAGCCCCACCATAAAACCAAGATAGGCTGCAACCCACAACCCCACCATAGAACCAAGTGAGGCTACAACTCACAGCCCCACCATAGAACCAAGTGAGGCTGCAACCCATAACCCCACCACAGAACCAAGTGAGGCTACAACTCACAGCCCCACCATAGAACCAAGTGAGGCTACAACTCACAGCCCCACCTTAGAACCAAGTGACTCTGCAACCCATAACCCCACCACAGAACCAAGTGAGGCTGCAACCCACAGCCCCACCATAGAACCAAGTGAGGCTACAACCCACAGCTCCACCATAGAACCAAGTGAGGCTACAACTCACAGCCCCACCTTAGAACCAAGTGACTCTGCAACCCATAACCCCACCACAGAACCAAGTGAGGCTGCAACCCACAGCCCCACCACAGAACCAAGTGAGGCTGCAACCCACAGCCCCACCATAGAACCAAGTGAGGCTACAACTCACAGCCCCACCATAGAACCAAGTGAGGCTGCAACCCACATCCCCACCATAGAACCAAGTGAGGCTGCAACCCACAGCCCCACCACAGAACCAAGTGAGGCTGCAACCCACAGCCCCACCATAGAACTAAGTGACTCTGCAGTCTGCAACCACAGCCCCACCATAAAACCAAGAGAGGCTGCAACCGACAGCTCCACCATAGAACCAAGTGACTCTGAAACCCACAGCCCCACCATAGAACCAAGTGAGGCTGCAACCCACAGCCCCACCATAGAACCAAGTGAGGCTACAACTCACAGCCCCACCATAGAACCAAGTGAGGCTGCAACCCACAGCCCCACCATAGAACCAAGTGAGGCTACAACTCACAGCCCCACCATAGAACCAAGTGAGGCTGCAACCCACAGCCCCACCACAGAACCAAGTGAGGCTGCAACCCACAGCCCCACCACAGAACCAAGTGAGGCTGCAACCCACAGCCCCACCATAGAACCAAGTGAGGCTGCAACCCACAGCCCCACCATAGAACCAAGTGAGGCTACAACTCACAGCCCCACCATAGAACCAAGTGAGGCTGCAACTCACAGCCCCACCATAGAACCAAGTGAGGCTGCAACTCACAGCCCCACCACAGAACCAAGTGAGGCTGCAACCCACAGCCCCACCATAGAACCAAGTGAGGCTACAACTCACAGCCCCACCATAGAACCAAGTGAGGCTGCAACCCACAGCCCCACCACAGAACCAAGTGAGGCTGCAACCCACAGCCCCACCATAGAACTAAGTGACTCTGCAGTCTGCAACCACAGCCCCACCATAAAACCAAGATAGGCTGCAACCCACAACCCCACCACAGAACCAAGTGAGGCTACAACTCACAGCCCCACCATAGAACCAAGTGAGGCTACAACTCACAGCCCCACCATAGAACCAAGTGACTCTGCAACCACAGCCCCACCATAGAACCAGGACAGGCTGCTACCCACGGCCTCTCCAGACCAAACACTTTTGAAATATACTGCCAACTAGTATGGATGATGTGTGACTTCTACACCATCTAATCCTCATTGTCACATATAACAATATTTCGTATGAACGATTTACACACATAGGATACATTGCCCCTGAATTATGTTTGTGATGTAAAGTGTACTGACACCTTACACTGGTAGGAGCGCAGTAAAACAAAAAACATGTATGTGACTGAGGGCCTATGGAAAGATGGGAGGCACTGTTGGAGGGTTGGAGGGTGGTAGTGAGGGAATCCCCGGAGTAGGAGGTCGTTAAGGGGCACCAACATAGATCAACACACCTTACATCACCAGTGCTAAAGCTAACCCCGCCTAGTCTGCTTTGCCCAAGAGTAGGGGCCAGTGCTGGCTCATAAGTGGGTAGCCTTGAAGGGATACTGCTTGCCATGGCTGCTTTTTGTGCAGACTAGCACACAGGGCGCAGGGTTTGCAGCCTAGCACGCCCGGTTTGCAGCCTAGCGCGTCGGATGTGCAGCCTAGCATGCCGGACGCAGGGTTTGCAGCCGTGCGTGCCGGGCGCAGGGTTTGCAGCCCAGCACGCCAGACGCTGAGTATGCAGCCCAGCACGTCGGGCTCAGAGTTTGCAGCCCAGCACGTCGGGCTCAGAGTTTGCAGCCCAGCACGTCGGGCTCAGAGTTTGCAGCCCAGCACGTCGGGCTCAGAGTTTGCAGCCTAGCACGTCGGGCTCAGAGTTTGCAGCCTAGCACGTCGGGCTCAGAGTTTGCATCCTAGCACGTCGGGCTCAGAGTTTGCAGCCTAGCACGTCGGGCTCAGAGTTTGCAGTCTAGCACGTCGGGCTCAGAGTTTGCAGTCTAGCACGCCAGGGTCAGAGTTTGCAGTCTAGCACGCCAGGGTCAGAGTTTGCAGTCTAGCAAGCCAGGGTCAGAGTTTGCAGTCTAGCACGCCAGGGTCAGAGTTTGCAGTCTAGCACGCCAGGGTCAGAGTTTGCAGTCTAGCACGCCAGGGTCAGAGTTTGCAGTCTAGCACGCCAGGGTCAGAGTTTGCAGTCTAGCATGTCAGGGTCAGAGTTTGCAGTCTAGCACGCCAGGGTCAGAGTTTGCAGTCTAGCACGCCAGGGTCAGAGTTTGCAGTCTAGCACGCCGGGCTCAGAGTTTGCAGTCTAGCACGCCGGGCTCAGAGTTTGCAGTCTAGCACGCCAGGGTCAGAGTTTGCAGTCTAGCACTTCGGGCTCAGAGTTTGCAGTCTAGCACGCCAGGGTCAGAGTTTGCAGTCTAGCAAGCCAGGGTCAGAGTTTGCAGTCTAGCACGCCAGGGTCAGAGTTTGCAGTCTAGCACGCCAGGGTCAGAGTTTGCAGCAAAACAAAGCTCCACCATCTAACCAAGATGACACGGCAGCACGCATTGTACCATTGAGCCCAGGTAACAGCAGCACACACCTCTGAACCCGAGCCCAGGTGGCATGGGGTGCAGTGCCACAGTCCTTCTGCCGCTTCACACAGCCGGCAGCAGCAGCAGGTGAAGTTCTGAACTCTCATTATTGCATCAAACAGTTGCTTTCCTAAAAGGGGGCTTTTTGTGAAGTTGACGTGGGTGCACTGGCGACAGTTTTCAGCATGGAAACCACAATGGCTTTAAGTAATGACATGGGTATGACCAGGCCCCACCAATCACCGGAGCTCTGCCAGGCTACACTTGTAACTTCGCAACCAGAAGGCGGCCATTTACCGACTATAAAAAGACCGCATGGGCCTGCTCTACAAACATGCTGCTGGTAAACACAGACATTCCTGGCACACTCGTGGAGGCCTGGATCAGCAAGAGCCATGTTATCTTCTGCAACTGCGTATTTCCCAATCCCAGCTGCAGATCCCAAGATGTCCAATGAATCACCCTCCCATCAAGTCAGTGCTAGCCCTTGAACCCTCAACCTCTTTGGAAAATCGACCCTTAGACAGCAGAGCTATCGCTCGGCTTACACGTCTCACAGGCACAGGGCTCGCCCTGCTGAGCCTCACGGCACGTGCGATTGTGTATGTTGCAGCCTCTGACAGCTGATAATTTTTCAGACATGGTCCCACCCCACGGGCTATTGTTCGCCTGCCTCCGGTGCTTAATTTGTGAAAAAGTAAGTGTCAGGGTCCTCGTCAGGAGGCCACTGCAGCTCACACCATCCATGGCCCCCAGCAGCGCTGCCATGACACTACCTCTCACCATCACGCTATTGAAGTGTTAATGTATATTGAATTAATAAACAGCTGTTATAGTCATATTCAAAATAGTCAAACAGCACCACAATGGGGCACGCTATCATAAACCCCGGAGCTGACAGTTAACTGCAGGTGTTGAATACCGGAAACCACCGTCTCAAATTAAGCTCCGCCTGCCTTTTTGTAGTTGGAAGAGGTAGGTCTGGTCGTGCATGGTTTATGTTGGTCTTTGGTGTTCTGTTGTGTGTTGTGGTATCTGATGTTTCCCGGCCAGCGCTTTAAATGGAAATATAGAAGACAGATACTCACTACTCAAAGTGCCAGTACTCCTCCATGAAAGTATCTGAGAAGTGCAGATAGTCTTCCTTTCAAATCAAAGAAGTAGAGGTAGTCGGTACCGGACAGTACCCGCTCATTTCAAACACTGCTCCTGGCCCAGTGCTGCTCAGTTTTGAGAGGCAGGTCCCACTCACCTGACAGCAGGTCTTTCAATCCTATACTTCAGTTTATTTTTACTACCTGATATGCCCTCCGTGTCCAAAGGCAGCTACAAGGAACTTTAGGGGTAAAAGAAGCAGAAAGACCTGGGTGTGAAAAAGGAAATCATTGAAGCATTCTCAACTCAGCAGGAATTCAGACTACTTAGTCCTTCCTTTCTTTCTGGTCTCTCGCTGCACTCTGGGCCTTGTAAACAACAGTTGTGGCTGGCAGTGTTAGGAGTGCCCGAGTATTCAGTGGTTTGTTTACATGCGATGGTTCACCGAAGGCGCCATGGAAACCCTAATTCAGCAATGCTTTTATCTTTACTCGAGCTAATAAAGCGCTATTATGGTGCCTCTAGGAGCGGCCTTGGCCTGGGTACAGGAGTGGGTGGGGAAGCGCGAGGAGTTAAAGTCTCATGGGAGAGGCCGAGACCCAGCCCAGTCTGCCGACTCCAGGCGCTAGAAAGCATTAGTGCCCAATGAGTGCAGCCTACAGAATCAGGAGACAGAAGTCTCGTGAACTAGGGGTTCAATGTCTCAGGGACCAGGCACTACAAAGGGCTGCAGTGCCACAGTGAAATGGTGTCGGTCTTGCGAGTGGGGCTTTTGTGGTTAAGTTTTTTTTATTTTTTTAAGTAAAAACGAGAATCTCCAGAGTCCAATACATTTTGAAAGTGATCCCTGTAGCTTGCAACACCAACCTCCCCTGCCAGGGCATTCCTATGCCCGGTCGAGCGCCTTAGAACTAACCCTCAAACTCCTGCACATGTGACATGTTGGACTATTTCGGGTCACCCAAATCTGTAAGTATGGCCCGGACTTTGATATAATTTTGTTATTGCATTTTAAACTGTTAAACACTCTGTTGATGTGCTCTGTGGGGACAAGGCCACCATGTGGTGTGGTGACTTGTAAAATGATGTGCCAGTGTTAAGAGATAATAGCTGTGCCGAGACCTGGCAAACACAGGCACAAATTAAGCAGTGGGGGATCCATACTCTTGCGAGGCAGAGCTTCAGGGTCACTGGAGGTTTTTCGATTACAGTTATGGGTGAGCGGTACCCGGAGTTACAGAAAAACTCCACGAGATTCCACGAAATTCTGCCAACGGGTGGGAAAAAAGCAGGTTAAGCTGCAATTTAGAGCCGTTAGCTCAAGCGGGACTAAAAATCAGCGCAAACGACGCCACGCATTGTGCAACGCGCACAGACATTCAATAGGATTTTGCTGCTACTAGCAGCCCTCCCACTGCTCGCAAACGCCCGGCCTAGCCGCCCAGGAAAAAAAAATGTAACTACGCGGCGATTGGCGAAAGCCGCCCTAAAGAGTAACGCGGAGTGGCCACATTTCCACTAATTCCTCGGGTGAAACGGACCATTCCATCCACCCCTGGTTCCAGTGCCTCCTAAGACGAAGTCTGCAGGGAACACGGACATAGGATTCCACAGTCGCACAAGAGGCGAAGCTCCACTTGCCTCGTGAAATGTTTTTCTAGTAATTGATGTTAAACTTCTTGGTGTCCGCAGTGTGGCAATTTGATAACCGAGCTGCAATGGTCCCAAGGATCCACACTTTGGAAAGAGCCTGGTCGAGGCTCTCGATTGACACCTGGTCAGCACATCTGGAAGCAACGCGGCCCCCTCCTGGTCTTAACCCGTTAGTCGCGGAAGCGAATGTTCACACTTGGCTTACGGACTCGTTAGATATCCTTCTTCCCAAAAAGAAACAACTTATGAAGGGGAAGAGAGTGGGTTCGGCGCTGTGGTATATGCCCGAATTGAGATCCCTAAGGAAGGGATGTAAGAGGCTAGAGCGGTCCTGGAGGAAGGACTGGTGTGAAACGAAGCGGAAGGAGTATCGGGAGGCCTTGAGTATATACAAATCCGCCATTCGTGCGGCAAAATCTGGATTCTTTGAAGAGAGAATAGGCTCTGCGGCCAACTCTTCTAAAGAATCATTCAGAGTTATCAAGGAATTACTGAACATCCCCGAACCCCAGATCATCCATGAGGACCCACGCAAAAAATGCACAGAACTGGCGTCCTTTTTTAGAACAAAAATTGATAATATACTGGCTTCCCTTCCCCGCCCAGGTGAGGTATTTTCCCCGGGTGATATCCCTGGTCCACAGGGTAGGATGCGATCAGTGGAGCTGACCTCCTTTGGTACTGTTACCATGGAGGAAGTTCTCGTGATTTTGAGGACCATGAAGAGTGGCTCCCCGAAAGATCCGGTACCTGTTAAATATCTAAAACAGGTGGCATCTACCATTGGTGGCCCAGTGACGGACCTTATAAACTTGTCCCTCACTCTAGGGGTGGTACCCCCCCAGTTGGAAAGGGGCGGTCGTGAAGGCCCTTTTAAAAAAGCCTAATCTGGACCCCGCCGACCTCGCCAACTTCAGGCCTATCTCCCTGCTGCCGGGTCTCAGTAAGGTGGCTGAGAAGCTGGTCAACAGCCGCCTGTCGGACTTCTTGGAGACCAATTCCCTCTTAGGTGACTCCCAAACCGGTTTCCGTCCCGGTCAGGGGACTGACACCGCCCTGCTAGCGGTTGTGGAGAACGCTAGGAGCATTTTGGATTCAGGGGGATCAGTGGCAGTGATCCTCCTGGACCTCAGTGCTGCTTTTGACACTGTGGACCATCAGGTGCTTCTCCAACGGCTGTCGGGGGTGGGGGTCACTGGCTTGGCCCTCAAGTGGTTTGCTTCCTTCTTGGAAGGTCGCACATTCGAGGTATGGGAAGGCCCTGAAAAATCATCTTCAATCCCTCTCCAGTGTGGTGTGCCACAGGGCTCTTCATTGAGCCCTATGTTATTCAACGTCTATATGGCCCCCTTGGAGAGTGTGGTACTGCCGCTGGGTATTAAAATCATCAGTTATGCTGATGATACTCAGTTGGTGGTAGGCCTTTCCCAGTCGGCTCACCATCCTGACCGGCTGCACTCGTGTCTGGAGAAGATCTACACATGGATGTGCAGCTCAGCTTTAAAGCTCAACGGCTCCAAGACGGAGCTGATGCTGCTGGGAAACTCCTCTCCATCTCTGTCTCCCAGCAGCTGGCCCGACTGCCTTGGACCTGTACCCACCCCCAAGCAGGAGATTAAGAGCCTCGGGGTCTGGCTTGAGCAGGACCTGTCGTTTAAAACCCATGCCAAAAAGACTGCTGGCGTGTGCTTTGGCCTGCTCCGCTCGGCTCGGAAGATTCTACCGCTGCTCCCAGCGGCCACTAGGAGACTTCTCATCCAGGGGCTTATCATCTCGCGGCTGGATTTCAGCAACGCGTTGTTCCTGGGTGCTCCAGAATCTACCATGAATAAACTGCAGCAAGTGCAGAACGCGGCCGCCAGGATTCTGACGGGTATCCCCAGACATCAATCTGCTCGCCCTGCGCTCAAGGCACTGCATTGGCTCCCTGTGAGGGACAGGGTGAAGTTCAAGTCACTCTGCATCGCTCATAAAGTCCTGCATGGGGCAGGTCCACCTATTCTGGGGAAGATGGTTCAGCCCTACAAAGCCCTCCGCTCTCTCCGGTCTGACCACCAACATCTTCTGCAGGTGGGGAGAGTGAAGAAAGTAAGGACTGGTGGCAGAAGGTTCTCTATAAACGTAGCCACTCTGTGGAATTCTCTTCCCCTACAACTTCGTGCGGAAGCCAGTTTGCTTCGGTTCCGCAAGCTTTTAAAAACTTTTCTGTTTTCTGCGTAATCCCCCGCATTACTCTGTAGTTTCATTCCCTGGTGAGCGCTGGGATGCCTCTTTTGGTAACCAGGCGCTATATAAAACTCAGAATAATAATAATAATAACTTAATTATGTAATTTTCTAACTTTGTGGAACCTTATGTAAAGCGCTCTGATACCTCCGGGTCTAGCCAGCGCTATATAAAACTCAAATAAATAAATCAAAATTACGAGGTGGTATTCCAGGAACTTGTGAGGGGAGTTCATGCACTCAGTCTCACAGACCACTGGAATGCAATTCCCAGAACATTGCTTAACAGGGATCTGTAGCCCACACCACGAGACTGTAGGACATTCCCCTCCGCCGAGCAAATGACCAGAGTGCCAATGTATTAGGACGGCGCTGCACTGAGTGTATTGTTGGGTTACTGTAATGTTTCCTGACCAATGGTTCCACAAGTCACCATTGGCCAGGATGCCGCAGTTACCAGAGCAGCATGGGGGTTCAAGGGTAGGCTGGGGTTCCAGAGTGAAGCCGAGTCTTCGTCGGTAGGTGGATATGTTCCTTAGGGAAGTGGGGAAATCCAGGGTGGAGTTTCAGGCTTTCTAAGCTAAAAGTGTACTTTAATGTGGCCTTTTCTGAGATGAACCACCACTCAAAGTGCTTCTGTGCACTTCCGGGTTTCTAAAGCCATGCAGAGGTGAGAAGAGAGCTCTGCACTTGTCGAGTAGCCTCAGTCGGCCATCGCAGCCCCGATGGCCTCACCCTCCTCATCCCGCCTCGAGGACCCAGTGGTGGTTCAACCCAACGAGCGATGCAGCGAGTTCTGTAGGTAAACACAGAGGATAAGAAAATGGCCATTACCAATTTGTTATTCTGTGTCCTGCAGTGCCAGCTTCCGCAGACTTGCATGTGGGTGGGGGGCTGGGATAGCAGCAGGATGCCTGCTGCCAGTGCGCATGTCGGATAGGCCTGCTGCCTACAGCCATATTATCCGACATGCGCACTGGAGACCCAGCAATCCCAGAGCTGTGCAGCAGCCGGGCATTGCTGGCACAGGCCCGCAATCTCAAAATGAGCGCTGTGTTAGCCTGCTCCAACAAATCCTGGAGCTGCACTCCTGGTGTAAACAGCATTACAGCAGCTCCAGGATTGGTTGTCGGCCTGACAGGAAGTCGTGAACCACCTTCCGGTTTGTCGCCCAGGACTTGGAGGAGGAGAGACACGCAGCACGGGTGAGTCCTTTCAGCATTGCGCCACGTGCGCCCCCTGGCACGGAGGGCGTTCAAACTCTTTGTGCCGAAGAAGAGCAAGCGCTACTTACCACTCGCATGCAACAAACGATACCGCAGACGGGCATTTCGTATTTGCATTGCCACTTCAGAAATGTAGGGCAGAAGCGCTTACTCAAGGCACCTGGGCGCTACAGAACCCACCGACACAGCCTCTGACTTTAGCGTCTTATTCATGGCCAAGGGTCACTCTGTGGCCCATGAGGCCTTTAACACACAATGGCAAGGAAACTAGCAACAACCCAGAGGAAATGTGCACGCCAAGTGCACGTGAGAGGAATGGGAACATCACACCCCCAGGCTGCATCTCTCCAGGGCGATCTTGCTCAGAACCCCCGCCCCTTGCACTGCACACGGCTATAAGTGTCAGGTGGGCACAGGAACCACACTTCCGTGCCAGGTGAGCGGTCAAGGCCCTCGGATGGGCCTCCTTGGAGCCCACGCTTCCAGCAATTGTAAAGTGAGAGATTCACTCGCGGGGAGGAGGAGGGGAAGTTGGGGGGGGGGGGCACAGTCCAGTGGGCCAAGGGCCTTTCCCTCCTCTCTGAACTACTGACGCTTCAATTTCTTATCATTCCTTCGTAAGATAGCGCAGCATGTTGAGTGCTCGCTGTATGCAGCCAAGTCTACGCAGGCCTTAATCCTTTCCAAGCCGATAACATATCTACCATTGCTTTCCTCAAAAGTAGCGCCAAGACAGAACTCTAGCTACCAACATAGTCGTATCAAATATAAGTGTGTGTACACTTCCTGTAGGTCGCCTTTGGACTGCTTCACAGCTGTCCATCCGCCGTCGTGTTCATGTAGATGTCTTTTTAAAAGAGCAGTACCTTTTACACCCAAACTGTCCGTAGAAAAGCTCTCTCTGAGGTCTGACATGTCCGGCATTCTGCCCTAGTCCCTTATGGAAGTACAAAGTCTTTAGGGGTCAGGTACATTTTTCAAAGGTAGTTGAACTGCATCAGGCAAATCTTGTTTGAGATGGAGGCTGCACGTGGAGCCATAAGCCCGAACATCTACGCCAAGTCACCAAGAGCGATTCAGAAAAGGGGGTGGTGATGAACAGAGTGTCTGAATTAAGCAGACCACTCTTACCCAGTCCAAAGATCAGGGCTGAATCCATCACCTTTATTTATCTCACTGCACCATCCCAGCTCAGAACCTGGCTATATGCAAATCAGTCTGTCCCTGGCCCAGTGCATTATGGGAACAGGGCAGACTAAACTACCAAGCCAATTCTTCACCAGAAAGGAGACAAGCTACCGGGGACCGGTTTCTGGCATTTCAGCCGTCGTCGGCCCGGCTTGCTTGAATCCTGATGGTGCAGTGAGAAAGGGACTCATGTCGGAGTATACCCTGCCACACCTATAGTGGCCAAAAACGATTCAGAAAAGGGGGTGGTGATGAACAGAGTGTCTGAATTAAGCAGACCACTCTTACCCAGTCCAAAGATCAGGGCTTGATCCATCACCGTTATTTATCTCACTGCACCATCCCAGCTCAGAACCTGGCTATATGCAAATCAGTCTGTCCCTGGCCCAGTGCATCATGGGAACAGGGCAGACTAAACTACCAAGCCAATTCTTCACCAGAAAGGAGACAAGCTACCGGGGACCGGTTTCTGGCATTTCAGCAGTCTTCGGCCCGGCTTGCTTGAATCCTGATGGTGCAGTGAGAAAGGGACTCATGCAAGCCGGGCCGAAGACGGCTGAAATGCCAGAAACCGGTCCCCGGAAGCTTGTTTCCTTCCCAGTGAAAGAATTGGCTTGGTAGTTTGGTTTGCCCTGTTCCCATGATGCACTGGGCCAGGGACAGACTAATTTGCATACAGCCAGGTTCTGAGCTGGGATGGTGCAGTGAGCTAAAAAACGGTGTTGGATTAAGCCCTGATCTCTTGACTGGGTGAGAGAATTCTGCTTAATTCAGAAACTCTGTCCATCACCACCCCCTGTTGTTTAATAATTTTGTCCACCATAAGCGTGGAAGGGTATACTCAGATGTGAGTCCCTTGCTCATTGCACCATCAGGATTCAAGCAAGCCGGGCCGAAGACGGCTGAAATGCCAGAAACCAGTCCCCGGAAGCTCGTTTCCTTCCCAGTGAAAGAATTGGCTTGGTAGTTTGGTTTGCCCTGTTCCCATGATGCACTGGGCCAGGGACAGACTAATTTGCAAATAGCCAGGTTCTGAGCTGGGATGGTGCAGTGAGCTAAAAAACGGTGTTGGATTAAGCCCTGATCTCTTGACTGGGTGAGAGTATTCTGCTTAATTCAGAAACTCTGTCCATCACCACCCCCTGTTGTTTAATAAGTCACCAAGAGAGCCGATACCCACCTCCCATGATACCATTGGTTTGTTAAACTGGGCAAGTGAATTGGTCACTAGGATTTTATATATGTAAGTGGCCTTCTCCGTTTGGAGGAGGGGAAACATCACCAGTTCCAACTCAAGGGAACTCCACTCCGGGACCTCCTAAAGATTAGATATATGAGGCATAACACATGCCGGAGCTTGAGAGAGCGGTAAAACTTGGGCTGTAGTGACCCATGATCTACTCTGACTTCTGCAAAGGGCTTCATTACACCTCCACTGGTCATGTTCCTTGGACTACAGATGCAAAGGCCATTCCAACCACCAAACCCCTTCATGGCAGACTGCAAGCCCCACCATTATAGTTGTTTCGGGTCTTCCTTCTCTCCAATAACGTTCTGGACTCGGGGGAATTTCTGAAGCGGGTTTTCCACGATACCAAAACTGGATCAGGGACCTCGCCTCTAGGAACCACAGCTCTATAGCATCGACTGGATCCTGTGCCTGTGGAATGTATCCAGCTGTTTGCTACTAACTGGTGAGCGGACCAGCAATGAGACCAGGGTCCATCATAGCTTAACCGCCGCCGTACGTGGATTTGCCATTTTTGGGGAATGCAATCCAAGGGTGTTGTTTGCTCCATAGCAATGGTAAGCATACAAGATGTTGGGGAGGTGGTCATTTTCAGCATGGTGATTCTACCCACCATTGACAGGGGGGACATCTAGGCTTGCCCGTCTCTCCAGAAACCCTCAAGAAAAGAGATTTTACAGTCAGTGTCTCAAGGTGAGCCCCCAGAGATCGCATGCTCTGGGTAGTAACCTGAATCCCACTTTAAGCTACCCATGCCCCAGAGCTATCCACAGCAGAAAGTGGATCCAACTTTGTTTTCGTCCCACTAACCAGCAGACCTGTCTATTGGCCGTAGACCTCCATCAACCGCATCACTGTTGGCCCAGAGGATGCTGGGTTACTTAAACAAATTAGTAGGTTATCTGCACAGAGCTATTTTATACCTTCCAGCTTCTCCGATTTCCTTAATCCAGTGACCAGTCCAGACTTCTAGATCCGGCGGGCTAGAGGTTAGTTTGAGACAGCAAACAATAAAGGGGAAGGGAGACATCCCTGCCTCACCCTGCTCTCAAGCCAAATGGGGCCGACAAGGAGTTTCCAACCATAACCCGAGCACCTGGTCGCCGTATATAGCCTACGGGTAGAAGCTACAATGCATGGTCCCACGCGCTTTAGCGGCTTAAAGAGCTAATCCCATGACATGCTATCAAAAGCCTTCTCTAGATCTATAAATAGTAAAGCTCCATTGACCAGCGACACACAGCAAGCGCGTTGGTTGCACGACGGATATTCGGTCTAATCGCTCGGTGTGACGCAAAGCCACTAGGGTCAGAGTGGTTCAAGTCAGTTATTACGGTAGCAAGTCTCTGCGCCAACCTATTGGCCAAGATGTTGCCTCGATATTAATTGGAGGGAGAAAAAAGGCAAGCTTTTGACAGCTAGAACAGGAGGCGTTGTATCATTTCAGTACTAAATTCTTATTTGAAATACTTGCACAAACATAGGAGTAGTCAACAGATCTGGCTGCGCTATGCTAATGCATGCAAACAGCAAATCTGCATTTATTTGCTTTTTTTACAGAGTTTTATATAGCGTGAACTTGACCCGAATCGGGTGTCAGAGCGCTTTACATAGCACCAGTTGCATTACATGAGGACACATTTTTTTGTTCTTTTTGTTTTAGGCACATGCCTGTGTTGGTGTGTTTAAGCCAGAACGGTCTACTTTGCCAGTGCTTCTTCCCAGGGTCTTGTAAAGAATGAGTAAATACTTAATTTGTCTGATTTATTTTTATTTATTTTAGTGTTTTATAGAGCGCAAACATGGTCCACCACGTGGAAACTCCATGATGCCCATTATTGAACATAAGGTGTACTCATGGAAATGGGTGGCTTCCATATATAGTGCTTAATTTGTGAATAAAATGTAAAAAATGGGCCAGCGCCCTTGTCAGGAGTCCACTGCAGCTTGCACCACTGATGGCCCCTGCCAACGATGGCAACAACACAACTACTAACCATCACACTCCAACAAGTGTGGCAAGTCGGACTAATTCAAGCTCCAAAGCTATAAGAATGGCTTGGGCGGTCGGTTATAGTCATTTTTAATATATTTTGAATTAATAATGGTCTGCTGTTTTGATCATCTATTTAAATTAGCCAGACAGCGCTGCCTTGTGGCAGACTGTGACAAGTGCTGGTGTTGACAATTAAGTGGCGGTGCCGAGCACCGGAAACCACTGGCTCAAATTAAGGACTGGTTTAAAAGAGTGCTTCTGCATGGCCTATAAATCTTTATAAAGTGTCTCTGAACCTGCCCAGGCAGGAGTGCTTGGCAGTGCATTGTAAAGGAAAAAATAAAATTAAAGAAAGAACCAGAGAAGGAATGAAGAGGGAACCAGCAGCTATTATTGAGCCGGATCCGAGCTCCTTCCTCCTGGCCGAAGTTGAACATGCTGAATTGGTTCCGCATAATTCTCCAACACTGGACACGATTCAGCAGCGCCCGCACGTGGTCTGCTGTCTCTTAGGAGCGGCTTCAAGCTATGTATTATCTATTCCGACTGGGCCCAAAACAAAGGTACCATCAGCGCTGCTGGCTGGGCGCCGTCCGTAGCCCAACGCCCAGATACCAAAGCAATGTGTGGAAGGAAGGCGCGCTGCTGGCTATCACTCTCACAAGTACCGAAGAGAAAGTACGAGTTGTGCAGCTCCACTATGCAGGAGATACGAGTGCACTGTAGGAATGTCAGATGCATCAGCGGCTACAAGTATTTCACGAATGACCATTCAAACAGCAGCTACTCATTTTGTTTTTAATATTTTATAGCACTTCTCGTCCCAATGTAGGGTATCAGAGCGCTTCGCATCACACACACACATTATAAATTCTCCTACTCTTATTTTTTAATGTACTGTATAAACTGTATACTTCTATGATGAATTTTCCATCGAATAAAGTAAATACAAAAAAAACAAAAAAAAAACACGTCTGTGAATCACACAGGATGATACAAAAGACATTGAGGGTGTAATGGTCACACGTTTTCTTTACTGATTATATGTTAACATTGCATATCTGGGGGGAAAAAAACCAAAGAATTTAAAACATAACTCTGTGCTTGGGGTTGACAGTAGTAATACAATTATATTACTATCCAAAGAACCCCTTTTTAGCAGCCTTATAGTAACAGATTCAGAAAAACAATATGGTTCTAGACCCATGTCTTGCAGTTTGCGAGCATGGCTCATAGCTCACTGAGCTACATTAGAAGGATTGAGAGTTATGAAGTGCAAGTAATAATAGATCTGTGTCACGGGTAGTAAACGTACCCTAGATACATCACATAATAATCGGTCATCTGCAGGGTACACGGTGTGCACTACAGGACCTATTAATCCTCTCTGCTACTTTAGGACTTAAATCGGTGACTGAACTAAACAAAGATCTCTCCAGCCACAAGTGCTTTAACCCCATAAATTGAGTTAAAATGTAGCCTTTGCAACCAATTAAGTCAGAACAAACGTTTTCCCCATTTTCTCCTTTTGGACAATTCTTTGGGACAGAGTTTTTAGATCTTGTAAATGTAAAATAATAAAAAAACATTTAAAATAAAAAAATAAATGACCCTCAAGGTCTGTCTGCTTTTTATGAGTTTACTCTTTTGTTGCCCTCAATCACCTGCCCCCTCCCCCCCCCCCCCCGCCAATTTTATGGGTTGTAAAGTTCTCCCAACTCCACCACTGCAAAGAAAAGGAAAAATAACATTCACAAACAAATCCATCCTATAAAGAGAAAATTAGAAAACAAATGGAAACTGAAAGGAAGTGACAGCAAACATGAAAGAAACAGAATGAACTAAACAAACGGCGCAAAAAGAAAGACTTTTGTGGAGTTAAAAGAAAAGTTAAGGGGTTAAAAAGAATTGAAACTAAATAATGTTGAAATCACCAGCTGACAAAGTTGGTTTGAAATGTTAACGACAGCTTGCGTGTGAACATTCAGCTCTCGTGAATCTGGAAGGCAGCCCCGCTGGCCGCCATCCAGAGCTAAACCGGAGCCGGTGAACACCCGACGCCGAGCGCCGAGAGGCAGGCTGCCGGCTGTCTAGCGCTGCCTGCGTCTGGAGCACGCAGAGGGGCACGGATCCCCCGTCCCTCATGGCGCAGGCAGCATCTCTGAGCGGGCAGGCTGCTGGGCAAGGCCTCGGGGAAGGATTTCACTTTCAATCTGAGTTTCAGAAGGTTCATCAGTCGGAAACTGAGAGAAAGGGACTTTCCCGGGTGGTCTCCCAGTCTCAATTGGCCACGTCAGACGACCCTAACACTTAAGTGAGGAGTATACACTAGCATAGAAACTGGTCTCCTCAATACACGCTCTCCTTCTAAGCAAGCTCATACTTTATACAAACAGAATAATCCATGACCTTGGCGAGGAAGAATCTCCATTGGCTTCCTATTCCCTCAAGGATTATGTTCAAACTTCTCTGTTTAACATACAAGGCTTTAACTGCAGGACCGGCTGATGCCCTTGGATCCCTACTCACTAGGTATGTCCCTAACAGATGCCTACGCTCCAGTGAGCTTAACCAACTGGTAATCCCCCGGCCCAAGAAGGCCAGTTGGGGGAGTAAAGCCTTTTCCATTCTGGCACCCCAGATGTGGAACACACTCCCCCTTGAGATCAAGTCATTGCCTTCACTTGACCTCTTTAGGAAATCACTGAAAACCTGGCTTTTCATTAAAGCATACCAGTAAGCTCTGTTTCTGACTACTGACAGCTAGTTATTTGAGTTAGGCGCCTTGACGCCCATTGGGCATAGTTGCGCATTACAAATGCCATTTCATTCATTCATTCATTCATTCACTCATAATCCAACACAACAAACTTGTTTATAGCGCTTCATTTTGCACCTCTGACGCATCTAAGCACTGCAAAAACGTGTTACATTACTAGGGTTATATGGTATTCAACGTAACAATATCAGGGGTTTGGAATACAGAGCTGATCTCGTAAAATACGGGTGATGTGGGTGTCCCGTCACTCACACATCCCACTAGCAAACACCCCCCAAGTACGTGGTCACTACACGTATTCCGCCTTTACCACCACCCCTGGCATTTCTCCTATCCGCCCTACGTCCATGACACGCCCTCGACAACAGGACCTCTAGAACAGGGGTCTCCAACCTTTTGTGTAGTCAGAGCTACTTCTGGCCAGTAAAAATCGTCGTGAGCTACTGAACCCGAAGCAACTCGCACATTTTTCCGAGAGACCCCCCACCCCCATTTTCATTGACTTTAAGCCTAATTTCATCAGAGCCCATACTGTGCATTTCTGCCCTCCGTTTCACTCGTTTTTTGTGCCTTTCTGCCCTCTGTTTCACTCGTTTTCCCCTTGTTTTTTGTGCCCTTCTACCCCGTTGCACTCTTATCTTGTGTCCTTTGCCCTGTTTCACTTGTTTTTTGTGCCCTTCTGCCCTGTTTCACTCGTTTTCCACTTGTTTTTCGTGCCCTCCTGCCCTGTTTCCCTAGTTTTTCGTGCCCTTCTGCCCTCTGTTTCACTTCTTTTTCGTGCCCTTCTGCCCTCGTTTTCCACTTACTTTTCGTGCCCTTCTGCCCTCTGTTTCCCTCGTTTTTTGTGGCCTTCTGCCCCGTTTCACTCGTTTTCCACTTGTTTTTCGTGCCCTTCTGCCCTCTGTTTACCTTGTTTTTCGTGCCGTTCTGCCCTCGATGACGTCACAGGAGTAAGACTCTCACGAGAAGAGTCTGCAGCTCCAGGAGAGGAGTGTCATACTCTTCACCCGCCCCCACCTTCAGCTAAGCTCCAATCCGAGCAGCTGGTTTGGGTGAGGGCGGGAAAAAGCAGCCGGAAAAGTAAATAGCCCATGAAGGGCTACATGAGCTACTCCCGGGGTCTCTGCGAGCTACTGGTAGCTCGCGATCGACTGGTTGGAGACCCCGGCTCTAGACGCTGTGTAGGGCACTCCGACCCCACAGACTGTCGTCACTCTTATGATCTTTCCACTAGTACAGAACACTGTTGTAGCGCCTCATTTCTCCCTCCACCTCGGACTTCAAACAAGCGCTAGAAGCTTTTCTACGAATTAGAAAGGCGTGCTCCTCACCACTGCAGAAATACAAATCTCACTGCTGCAGAAACCGTCACCTTCCCAATAATGCTAATATTTCATTTTCTGTTCGTGAGTGGCAATAAATATTTTTGGAAATTGAGGGGGGTCCCCGGCTTCCAGTAGTGGTTCAGTGTGTGAGACTCTCCCTCACACTCTCACTCTCACAAACACTCTCACTCTCTGTCTCTCACAAAGCAAAGAGAAGTTCTGATGGAGCAGAACACCCTAGACTGGCCTGCTGTCTGTCAGAGAAAGGACCCAAGCATGCCAGGGTCAGTCCAGTTATGGGCCAGCCTGATGATGCTCACCGAGGCCGAAACATGTTTACAACCTTAGAGGAGTTCATTCAGGCTTGAATATATGTTTGGGAGTTTGCCCATGAGAGATGTGTGTTTGGGTTGATCTATGTAATGATCACAGAGGAAACAAACAATAGAATTAAATGTACCCTGAGTAACTGCAAGTAGTTAAAGTGGATTGCCTTAGTGGAAAAATGACCCTTCGCCCCAACAACACTTAGTACTAGAATCTTTTACCAAGCAGCATATAGTTGTAGCCAATCCAAGTCAGCAGAACATGGATGGAACTAGCCAGAAGGCAGGTAGCACATCTCTGTAAGCCTGCGTTCCTTCAGCTAAGGTCTCCAACTAGCACCTCACAAGCATTTGCAATGCAATCGGTCTCGCATTTACGAGAGTTTGAGGTATTTGCTTTGTAAATCACCATGCTTTTTATTTATGAGTTGTTTTTAAAACAGATAAATAAAAGGCATTGTTATTTACAATGCCAACAGCATAAACTCTTGCAAATGGGAGATCTATTGCTTTGGAAATGCTATAAAGAAAACATAAGTGTTAGAAGAAAGCTTGTCCTGTTGACAAAGCTGTTTGAAAAAAATAGTGCTCAGCGGCTGTAATTAAAGCCTACAGAGTGACAACACACAAAACAGGGGGTTTCCTCCTGGAAGGTTACAAAATAAGAGAAGGCGCTACTAAGAAGAGACCTCAATTTTTGTATGGATTATGTTATGCAGTATGTATTCATGAAACTTGCAGACCATCGTTGGCCTAGCCCTCGTAGCAGCAACACGAGGGCTATGAAAGATCTAGAGCTCGCTCTGGGAAGACCCAGAAAGGAAGGGGTGCAAATCAGGGCACAAGTCGTAAAAAAAGAAGTGGGGGGACGCTGTCACCAGAAATGACGTCACAACAGGAAGTGAAGTCACGAAAGGTGCCAAGCTCCTCGTCACAGAGAGGCCAGAGTGAAGTCCAGCTGTTTGGCAGGGGGGACTGCGTCCCCCCGGGAAAATAAGTCGGGGGACACCGTCCACCCACGTGGTACCCCGACTCGAGCCCTGGTGCTAATGATTCAGTTGGTCATCACTGGCATGCTCCGAGCCAAATGTGGAGTTTTCTGCTTGTTACAGCGGTGTGCGTGTTATTCGGCCTAGGAGTTTTTGTAATTGTGCTGTAGTGATTTTGGTAATTCCCTGTTACTCCTTAATACATAATTACTAATAATAATGCAAGTACGCCCACTCTGGTTAGTCTGAGTAATTTGGAGAAAAACAATCCTACCATGAGAGCAGGTTGAGCAAGCACGAGCGATTGCTAGCTCTGCTGTCAAGTTCTGTTTCACTTAGCAAACACAACAAGATGATAGACAACGTGCTGAAACTTTTCAACCACTCACCCCTAGCCAAGAGAGCTACGTTTAATCAATCGTTCATATGCTCACTATGCCACCCCAGTTCGGACCCAGCCATATGCAAATCAGACTTGACCCAGTGACTCATGGGAACAGTCCAGCCTGAACTGCGAGGCCAGGCCCTCCCTGGACTAGAAACAAGCCTCCCGGGACCGGTTTTGGGGTATCAGCCCTCATCAGCCAGCCTGTGTGGTGCATGCGGCTCCCTCGGTCTCTAATGCCACAAAACCTCTTTGCAGTGTGTGAGCGTTTTATTAAGGGCAGGATTAGCTCACAGCTTCAAGGGCAGCAAGTCTGAAGACCCCAGTCAACGTGGAGCCTTTTCGATCTCCCGACTCTTGGCCCAGAGGAAAGAGCACCCCTGAACTGCTCTGCAGTAAAAAGGCACTCGCTGTGTTATACCTGCACTGAAAGCCCTCACCCCCAGGGAGAGTAATCCCAGCCACTGACCTCTTCATAGCTGCTTTCAGGATGGGGAATATCTTAAAGAATGGAAATGTCATGTTTTTTTTACCTGTAACTCGATAAAGAGACGCAATTTTAAAATGGATATATGAAGCCAGTATTTCGTTGCCTACACCATATTTTATTGTGAAAAATAATGGAAATCTGACAACATCCAAAAGTGGAATTAAAAGGTAACTATATAACAATAAAAAATGATCGCTATAAAAAAGTCCAATTTGGTAATCAAAAACATGGAATGCAGGTCATATTCCCTGGTCTTTAAATCTACCAAATATAAACAGCAACTTTAAAAGCCAATTAATATCAAGCTAAATACAACTAGATGTTTTCTGTTAAATTTGTTAATAAGAGGAATAATTAACAGGAGTGAAATGTAATAGTCCCCGTTTTTCTAGAGGTCTATAAAAGTGAGAGAAAAAAAGATTCCTCCTCACAAGCCAATCGAGGCCTTTGAAAATGATAGGTAAAGGGAAATTAGCGGACTAGTCAGTTCTCAGAAACACAGAAATGTATAAATCTAAAACGAATGTTGTAGCATATTATAAAATGTATTGTGATTGTTTGTAAAGGAAGTTGGTTTTCAGGCTATATCGGATTGTTTTTAGATTGCCACATGTAACAACAAACAGAAATGTACGATCAACTGTAATGTAGTAGGAAGGCTTTCACTTATGTAATTAGTTTTGTATTGTTATCCTTTTAACTGTAGTAAATTATAACAATTCTAACAATCTGGAATTATGATGTATTCACTCTAATTCATTGTGTATCTATGCTTTATGGAGATTATATTGACCCCTGTACTACGACAGATATCAATTGTAGTCTTGACAAGGGTGGATAGAATTGTGAGAAACCACCGAAACGCGTCGACGCACTCTTCAGTATAATTCTCGACTCGGATATCCTTGTTGATTCACTGTATTGTTGTGTACATAACATTGGTGTCAGAAATAGAGTTTGAATATACGCTTAGTATTGCACGAGTTTAAGGTCTTACTGTATCAATTTTGCTGGTCAATATTGAATGTCAGGTTTTTTATTGTTCTTTTATGGTTTTCCTTGTTTTAAAAAATCTGTGTTTAGTGGTCTTTTAACCGTCCACTTTTTTAATTACAGTATGATCAATAAATTGTGGTCTTTTTTCATATACGTGAATCTTGTAATTGTTTTCGTCCATAAAGTTTTATAATTCTGTTCAAAGGAATCTCTCCTTTTTACATCATGGTTTTTTGAGCCATGTATGTGTATGGTAAAGACTAGGGGTGGGCGGTAAACTCTGCGACTCTGGCGGAGTTCGCAGAGTTTTGCCCTCTTCGCTTGGAGCACAGAGTTTCGGAAGCACTCCGCCAACTGGCGTGTGGTGGAGTTCTCTCGCACACGGCTCGCCAACTTTGCGCAGCTGAGTGAGAAAATCAAGCACTAGAACGCCATCCGGTGAGATTACTAAACACGGCCGGTCGCGGCAGGTCGCTACCACTAGCATCGAGAAAGGTGCGGCTTGAGTAGAAAATCTACACAAGCTGCAGAAAGAAGCAGCGCCCTCTGGCACGACGCATTTTACGCAGAACAAGCTCCCAGCGCTAAGAATAAGAGTGAACAGTGAAACATAAAACTCCACCACTCACAGAACTCTGCGGAATCAGGCAAAGGTTTCAGGTAACTCTGTGGAATTCTGCGGAGTAAAACTCGGCTAGTTCCACCCAGGCTTAGTAAAGACAGCCAGGAGTTGTGTTCAATAGGTATCCATACAGAGGGGCTCGCCACAGCTGGTGTCATGGTAACCTGGAATCATGTGGATATAATGCAGGGTGTAAATGTGACATGGCCTCCGGAGCTCCACACTTGCATGACGTTATAACGTTTGCACAATCCTGAATCTTGTGTTTGTTGGGGCGGGGCTTATGCCAGGAAAGTAAGTGCAACAGATGTATGTGCTCCAGGCCCATCTGTGCCAGTACAGCTGATGCCTACTGGGCCAGGCGCGCAACACCCATTGGGCTCACGGGGCTACAGGCCCCCGCCCACCCCCGTTGTGTGTGTCAGCCCGGAGGGGGGAGTGGGGGTTGGGGGAAGACAGCTTTGTGGGCTGGCAAGCATCAAATTGCAGCTGCACCCGAGTACTTAACAGGTCTTTAAAATACCATTTATTTGTAAATGAGGCTTTTGTTGCGTGTTTACCCCTTCTTACAGCCACTCTGACCTTGGTGGAAGAATTAGCCCCTCCCCCCCAAAATATTTTCCAGCCCCCGGGAAATTTGGCTCTAGTTGCCCGCCTGTAGTGGGCCGTGTTGGCATGCAACTATTCACTTCTTAGGGCCCCCTCGCCGGCACCCCAGGCCCTGCCTCCCTTTTAATGGATGGCTCCTTGCAGGGCAGATACCAAACGCCATCCATGTCTGTCAGTGCCACACGAGCCTCCAGCCTCCTAGACGAGGGGGGAGGGGCTCTATCCTGGCAATGAGGAAAACAGTCACAAGGAAACTAGGCAAACCGGTTCTGACCAGCCTCTCGCCCTGCTTTAAGCATGGGCCACAATGACTGGGTCACCTTTTCAAGCAGGAATTACCACTCACCGGCTTAAAGGGAACGTTCCCACAAAACGTCTTTGGACTCGGAAGAAGCCACAATACAAAACGAGTCTAGTCACTTTATTTCAGTGGCGTCACTAGGGTTGGTGTCACCCGGTGCGGGTAACTCATGGTGTCACCCCCTCAGTCCAGACCGTGAGATAGCTCAGTCTCTTGCCCTATGCACCTGCTGCAGCGGTGTATCAGTCATTTCTGCGGTCAAATGCATTTCCTCAAGACCGAGGCATTTCTACCTCTTACTCAAGCCTTCCTGTGAGGATGTGGGAAGTGATATCTGTACTGGAGGGGTGGGGGGGGGCAGGAGGGGTAGTCATCAGTGTAAGACCAGAGGCAGCGGGGGAGGGGGTCAGTGCAAGACCAGGGGTCAGATTCACAAATGTAAATTTAGACCAAAAGTTTAAGGGCCCCATTAGGATGGCGGGCGGATTGCCCGCCATCCTAATTGCGCCCTATGTTTAGACCCCAAGGCTAACTTTACTCCTAGTAAAATAAGACTTTTGATCTAAGTTTCCCTTTGTGAATGAGTCCGAGGAGCGCTGAGAGTCACACGGTGAGACCTCTCACTTTGCAGATGTGCTTGATGGGGGAGGGTCATTTGTCTCTGGCAGAGGGTTGAAGAGGCATATGCAGGCATTGGGGTTGAATGTATGCGTCCAGGTGCCTCGTTCCTAAATCTGCCTTCTAGTTCAGGTCAGATTCCCACGAGCCAATAGCCTCCTTTTCTCGTATTACAAACTCATGAAAGTAGATTACACAGTCAAAGTGCTTTACACACACACTGGTGTCTGTGCGAGTTACTCCTCTCCTGTGGGAGAGAAGTGGTAGGTCCCGGGTGGAAGTGCCCTGGACTCCTGGACACACTCACAAACCTACTCATTTGCGGATATACAAAAGCTATTTTCCCGCCCCTTCTGACCCTAAAAATCGTAATAAACCCTTTTTAGGGTGGGAAGGAAAGGGGACGCCACACACAATTGGTGCTAGGAAGGAATTTTCACACAGGGGGGTGTTAGCCAGTGCCCGGGCCGGGGTTGTCACATGGCATGGAGTACATTTATTTCATTCTCTAAGTCACAAGACTCTTCCTTATTAGGCTGGCAGTATCATCCCAGGAGTAAACCTCGAACCCTTTTGTGAACTCTATTTGTGCATGTCAAAATGTTGTTTTGGCTTTTACCCAGAGACACTTTATATTGCTCCCAAACCAGTGCTTAATTTGTTTTAAAAAAAGACACCCACATTGCCCCTGCCATGCTGCCAATTACAGTCCCTATGCAAACACTCACCATCATGCTCTTGCAAGTGTGACCCTTCAGTCTATCCAGGCCTCCAAAGCTGTAAGATAGACGCCGATTATACCAGGACCCCCTTGATTCGAGGCACATACATGTTTTACACGACTCTATGTGACTTAATTTTGAATATTGAAGATTATGAGAAGAAATGGTACCTAGTGGATATCCTCCTATGAAGCCCTGACGAAGTCCATTAACTATATTTAGTTAGGACGAAACACGTGTTGGCAAAGGAAAAGAAAAGAAAAAGTACTGAGTGTCTGGAAAAGAAGAAAAATAAAGAAGAAGTTTTTGAAATACATTGGATTGATTTCTTCCGACTTGTTTTGATATTTATTGGTTGCTCTTTGTGAATTGATCTCAAGATATTGCTTGAGTAATTGCTCAGGAGGAGAATTCTTTTAAACTCCAAAGCTGTAAGATAGGTTTGGGCGCCGGGTGCACTCTGCACTAGAGTCTAGACCTGCCCGTCGAAGAGGGCCGTGTTTTCGTTTGTGCGAATGCAGTAAAAAAGTATTGTACTGAATCTGATTATTTTCATTTGCACTGCCACATTTTTAACTTAGTTCATCATGATTCAAATTAAATTATAGTATTTCATTCTCGCTCACCGTCCGGTCCGACTGCTGCCTCCCTCGCCAGTGGCGTCACTAGGGGGGTGCGGGGGGTGCGGACCGCACCGGGTGTCACCCCATCTGGGGTGACACCAATCTAGTTAGTTAGCTGGCCACTAGTCATAGTAGTGCTGCTTTAGTTTAATGCAAGCGTGGCGCGCATGCCACCACCACGGTGTGCTGTGCGCAGTTGCGCACCTTCAGACCTTCTTACAAAAATATTTAAATACTGTCGGCTACACAGTGCACACTGCGCAGTGTGTGTGCACTCGCACTGCAGCAGCACGTCGGTCGCCACGCACAAGACTGTGCTGGTCACTGGTGCGATGAGGATCATGCGCAGTTTGTTGGTCCCAGGGCCGTCAATCTTTAGCGCTACCAATGACGGCCCTGGGACATCCCCCGCGCGCTGTGCGAGTGTGCGCCGCCGCTGCTGCTCTGACGCGTCACGGCGGTCACGCGCCCGCCGGGAATAAATAATTATTACCGACGACATCAGTTAGAGCGCCGTCGTGGTCTCCTCTCCCCTTCAAATACTTCTTGCTGGTGGGTCCGGACTCGGAGCGAGGGAGGCAGCAGTCGGACCGGACGGTGAGCGAGAATGAAATACTATAATTTAATTTGAATCATGATGAACTAAGTTAAAAATGTGGCAGTGCAAATGAAAATAATCAGATTCAGTACAATACTTTTTTACTGCATTCGCACAAACGAAAACACGGCCCTCTTCGACGGGCAGGTCTAGACTCTAGTGCAGAGTGCACCCGGCGCCCAAACCTATCTTACAGCTTTGGAGGCCTGGATAGACTGAAGGGTCACACTTGCAAGAGCATGATGGTGAGTGTTTGCATAGGGACTGTAATTGGCAGCATGGCAGGGGCAATGTGGGTGTCTTTTTTTAAAACAAATTAAGCACTGGTTTGGGAGCAATATAAAGTGTCTCTGGGTAAAAGCCAAAACAACATTTTGACATGCACAAATAGAGTTCACAAAAGGGTTCGAGGTTTACTCCTGGGATGATACTGCCAGCCTAATAAGGAAGAGTCTTGTGACTTAGAGAATGAAATAAATGTACTCCATGCCAGGTGACAACCCCGGCCCGGGCACTGGCTAACACCCCCCTGTGTGAAAATTCCTTCCTAGCACCAATTGTGTGTGGCGTCCCCTTTCCTTCCCACCCTAAAAAGGGTTTATTACGATTTTTAGGGTCGGAAGGGGCGGGAAAATAGCTTTTGTATATCCGCAAATGAGTAGGTTTGTGAGTGTGTCCAGGAGTCCAGGGCACTTCCACCCGGGACCTACCACTTCTCTCCCACAGGAGAGGAGTAACTCGCACAGACACCAGTGTGTGTGTAAAGCACTTTGACTGTGTAATCTACTTTCATGAGTTTGTAATACGAGAAAAGGAGGCTATTGGCTCGTGGGAATCTGACCTGAACTAGAAGGCAGATTTAGGAACGAGGCACCTGGACGCATACATTCAACCCCAATGCCTGCATATGCCTCTTCAACCCTCTGCCAGAGACAAATGACCCTCCCCCATCAAGCACATCTGCAAAGTGAGAGGTCTCACCGTGTGACTCTCAGCGCTCCTCGGACTCATTCACAAAGGGAAACTTAGATCAAAAGTCTTATTTTACTAGGAGTAAAGTTAGCCTTGGGGTCTAAACATAGGGCGCAATTAGGATGGCGGGCAATCCGCCCGCCATCCTAATGGGGCCCTTAAACTTTTGGTCTAAATTTACATTTGTGAATCTGACCCCTGGTCTTGCACTGACCCCCTCCCCCGCTGCCTCTGGTCTTACACTGATGACTACCCCTCCTGCCCCCCCCACCCCTCCAGTACAGATATCACTTCCCACATCCTCACAGGAAGGCTTGAGTAAGAGGTAGAAATGCCTCGGTCTTGAGGAAATGCATTTGACCGCAGAAATGACTGATACACCGCTGCAGCAGGTGCATAGGGCAAGAGACTGAGCTATCTCACGGTCTGGACTGAGGGGGTGACACCATGAGTTACCCGCACCGGGTGACACCAACCCTAGTGACGCCACTGTCCCTCGCTCCGAGTCCGGACCCACCAGCAAGAAGAATTTGAAGGGGAGAGGAGACCACGACGGCGCTCTAACTGATGTCGTCGGTAATAATTATTTATTCCCGGCGGGCGCGTGACCGCCGTGACGCGTCAGAGCAGCAGCGGCGGCGCACACTCGCACAGCGCGCGGGGGATGTCCCAGGGCCGTCATTGGTAGCGCTAAAGATTGACGGCCCTGGGACCAACAAACTGCGCATGATCCTCATCGCACCAGTGACCAGCACAGTCTTGTGCGTGGCGACCGACGTGCTGCTGCAGTGCGAGTGCACACACACTGCGCAGTGTGCACTGTGTAGCCGACAGTATTTAAATATTTTTGTAAGAAGGTCTGAAGGTGCGCAACTGCGCACAGCACACCGTGGTGGTGGCATGCGCGCCACGCTTGCATTAAACTAAAGCAGCACTACTATGACTAGTGGCCAGCTAACTAACTAGATTGGTGTCACCCCAGATGGGGTGACACCCGGTGCGGTCCGCACCCCCCGCACCCCCCTAGTGACGCCACTGCTTTATTTATCCCCAACATCTTGTCACTTTTATTTCATAATTTTAACCTCTGAGAGTGAACAGTTCGCAGACCCCCCTTTTCTCCTGGATCATTTGAATTTCAAGTTGGGGGGTGAGAGGGGGGGGGGGGGGTTGTTTATTTTACTCGGGGTAACACTCACTTCGAAATAAGCAAACACGTGCACGTGTGCAGCTTCCCCTTTAAGCAGAGTACGGCATGATACATACAGCGATGCCTCCTTGTCCAGACCACAGGTGCAGTATACACAGAGCACTTTAATTATGCGGTAGGGGAGCACCAAACTATGCAGTATGCGGCAAGAACAGTCAAATAATGTGGAGTGACGTAGCACATTTTCTGACAGCGCTACTTCATCATTTTCCATTGTTTACAGTACACATGGTAACACTTCTAGGAAAAGATGACACCGTATTAATAAGAGTTTAACACCCGATTGCAGCAAGACACAACTGAAAGAAGACCGACGGATTAACGTCTGTGGATGGCTTTCCATGGTGTAGGAAATATACTTTTAGCAACTTTTGATCTGTTTCAGATAGAAACATTTATGTTTGTTGAAACCTGCGATCGATTCGTGTAGATGATGAATTATGTGGCAAATTCACCAACATCCATAATTATGTGGAAAGCACTACAGCTTCGCATAATTTCAGTGGTCCCGAGTATGTATAATTTCTCTTTCGCACAGGGACAGTGAGGCCGTTGAATGGAGCATTTTTACACATTCGGCGAGGTCCCATAACCCTCTACTAGCTGTGTGTGCCAGGCAAGGTGTTTATTCACCGGGAACGGTCTGAAGCTGACCAGAGCCGGGCACATGGCTGGTCCTTTGAGGCAACTCTGTAGCTGGGAGGGGCAACACTGCCCGAGTGAGACGGCAGCTGGGAGGGCTAGTCTGTTCTAATAGGAGTTTGGCCCCCTGAAATGATGGTTATATTTAGGTCTCGCCTATGCCCGCACATGCGCTGCATAGGAGGGCCTTAAGCCATCAATCTGTTCATTTTCAAGCACACACTCGTGCTTGTGGCGGCACCCACTTTGCGGGAGCAAGCAGCAGCGTGCCACAAGCACGAGTGCAGTGCTTGAAAAGTGAAGTCTGCGCGCCCGCACGCACCACTCCCGAGATGGGCAGCTTGCTCCTCATTGGCTGCAAAACATCGCTGTAGTTCTCCTAGCGGTAGTTCTCGCTCTCCTACACTGTCCCTGATCCAGTCTCTCCAGCTCCTTTCACTCTCTAGTCTGTCTACCTTCCTGTCTATCTGTCTAATCCCCTCTGTCGTTTTCTCTCTATCACTGTCTATCGACCTCCTTCCTTCTCACTATATTACCTTCCATTTTGCACATTCTCTCTATCAGCTCCTGTCTGTTCTAATCCCTTTCCCCCTTCTCTCAACACGTCTTTCTCTGTCTTTTTGTTTGTTTTGTTTGTTTGCCACCTCTTTTTACCTCTCTCTTTCCCAAAGTATCTTTCCTCAGTTCCTTTTAGTCTCTCTTTCCGTATCATTTTATATCACTCCCTATCTCTTTCACTCAGATGTTTCTCCCTCAATCACCATTTTACCGGTGTATATTGGTCTCGCTCACTCCCTCCTCTTTTCCTGTTTAATATCAAGCCACTGAAATTCATAAAACGGAGCTGGCACTCTGTCGGTATGCCCCATTCTGCCTCCTTGTTCGAGAGGCTGGAGCTGAGCCACAGCTCTGCTCCAGCTCCTGGTTGCGTACCTACCGCAGCCAGGGTCCCCGCCTACTCGGGTGCCTCGGGAGCTTGAGATAACGCAAGGCTCCTTCATCTCCTACCCTCACTTGTTTGTGATGTCACTCCTTGGATTGGGCGATCAGGGTCTGATTTGTTGTTTCGTGACAGGCTATCTTCCTTTCAAACTATTCGTGAAGGGAGACTTAGTTCACCCCCCCCGCAAATTAATGACTATAGGCCATATGTATCATCAAGCTGATTTGCGATTCTCAAATAGCGATTTTTAAGAAATCGCTATTTGAGAATCGCAAATAGGTATGTATGTACAAAATCACATTTTTTTTGCGATTTCTTAAAATTCCTTAATTGAGATTAGCAAATTGCGAATCGCAATTAAGGAATACTTTCCCATTCATTTCTATAAGCCCGGAGGCCCATAGGAATGAATGAGAAGTTATTCTCAATTTGCGATTTGCAATTTGCTAATCGCAAATGAAGAATAATTTCAAGAGTGCAGGGGTGTCCAAAGGACACCCTGTTGCACGCCTGAAATATGCATGGGTGCACTTGTGGCGCACACACATGCCATGTGCCTCACATTGCACTTTGAAAAATGCAAAAATTTGCATTTTTCCAAGGAATTCGCATCTTACCACCAACTAGAAGTTGGTGGTAATTTGCGATTCCTTAAGGACATTTTACACATTTTTTTTGCTTCATACATTGCATTTAAGGATTCGCAAAATTTGCGATTCCTTAAAAGCAATTGCAAACTAAGGAATCACAAATTTTGCGATTCCTTGTTTTGCACCAGATTTTGCTTTATACATACCATTTGGCAAATTCAGCCTTTGTGAATGCGAATTTGCTTGATACATCCAGTCCTTGAAGTGGAAACATAGTAGTAAGGTACTCTGTAACAGGGATCCTGCTTGTTTCTGAGAAGTGGCGGTACTCTCCAATTAAAAATATCACTTCACTCCTGATAAGAGCTGGTACTTTCCCTCTCGAAATAAAATAGTTCCAGATTCAATGACCGCTTATTAAACATTTTAATACTTAACTTCTCTATAGCATAGCTTACAAACATTGGCAAAGCCAATAGATCTACCTAAACACCTATAAAGGTGCCAAGAGCGAGACCTATTGGCTATGCCAATGCTCGTTAGATTGGCGAGTAGAAACGCTCCCTTTCAACAAACTAACAAATATTTACACCTAGTCGCACTCTAAGTAGGGACGGAGACCTAGTAGTGAGCATACATTACACACAGGCATTCTGGGTAAGACTGATTCTGCATAAGGGCAGATTTGTGGATGAAGCACACTCTGTGAAAGCCTTCTGCCCACATCATCTCTCATGATTACACTGTAGCCGCCTGTAGGTCTTTAGAGCTTTGTGGGCGAGCTGAAGGCGTTCAGAGATAATTACAGACACAAATATCACTAGTCCCGCTGCAAGAGGAGGTATACTTTGGGGCGCGTCTCTCTATTTTTGGGTGGGCACAATAGCAGCACATCTGGATTGGCTCAGATGGCCCCACCCAGAGTCAGACGGAAGGAGACACCTAGCCAGCGGGTCCCAGCTCTAACCTGGCAATGTTTTCCAGGACTAGAAGTCTGCTTTCCAAACGGGAAAACATGACATTAACCTGAAGATCTAAAATTACATTTTGGAAAAAAATATTATTTCCATGGAAATTTTCGATCCAAAGTGAGAACGTGGAATTTTTTTGTAAACTTGAACCTTCGAACTATTTGGTATTCATGCTTTTTCAAACCACACCCTCCCTTAAACAAAATAATTTATCAGGTCTACCCTCACTGAAATATTTATTATATACGATATTAAATAGCTAACAAATTAAGAGCACACCCTGAAACAAATAAAAACAAAAGTGGTACAGGAAGACTTGTTCAATTCATCTCAAATATAGTACATTTTGTAAGTCAGGTCAGAGGTGGGGGATTTAAAAAAAATAGTAAAATCAACGTTGTGTTACACCTTTCTCCTAGTAAATACCATATGAGACATTAAAATATATTGTAAGCAAAAGAAAACTTACTGCATGAGGGACTTCTAAGTTCAAGCACATTTGACAAGACATTATTTATTTATTCATGCTTTTAGGCAGTCCTGGCTTTTTATTTACTCAGAAGCAGGTTACAGACAGTGGTTTTTGTACCCATACACACAAAGTGAAACTACAAGTTTCAGACTGCAAGATTCTACTTGCTTAAATTTGGGGTGGGCAGAATGTTACATTGCGCCTGTGGAATTGGCAGAATATTGGCTACTTTTTAACACGGGTGGGCGGAGCTTGGGTAGTGCCTCTACACATAGCACCATGGAGTTTGAAAAAAACTCAGTAGAGCTACGCTCCACTCTCCTCCCCCTCCCAAATTCATAAAAAAGGATAAGAGACGGCCCTTACCTGAGTGTCTTTCGCCTCCCTTGCCTGGCCTCTCATCTTAGTGCTCCTCGCATCCTCCTTCATTGAAAAAAAACCCATTAAGTTGTACATCTTGCGCATGTGCAAGACGTACAACGTAGTGTTTTTTTCAATAAAGTACGCGAGAGGAGCAGGAAGGAGAGCGGCCAAGCAGGGGAGGCGGCAGACATGCAGGTAAGTGCTTTCTTTTTTAATTTTTAAAGAATTTGGGTAGGGGCTCACTTCGCTCCACTACGGAGGAGGAGTTTTGCCTACCTCCAAGTTTGCAATGAAGCGCGTAGTAGGCAAATCTCCACAAACCCCGCTGGCGGAGTGGAGTTACCCGCCCAGTGTTACTTTTTAATGCAGAGTACTGGCCAAATTGCGCCAATCGCCGCATGGTGGATATTTTCACCTGCGAGGCTCCAGACTATGCGAGCTGGTGAGTAAGAGCGAGATTTGGCATCTCTTAGCATGATTTTCAAATGTGAGCGGACGCCGGAATACGCATGTGGTCCTGTTCAGAGGGCCGCCATTCAAGTAGATTTGCAGGCGCTCAAGTAGAGTTTCTACTTGAGCAAAAGCAAAACCAACTAGAATTGCCACACTCTAATGGTGCCATTTGTGCTAATTCTTAACCTTGCTCATGCTACCAGCACTAAATTCTAGCGAGAGCAGCTCGAGCTGCATATTTTTCTGCCGGTTAGCGGAATTCTAAGGAATCTCGCAGTTTTTATTGTAACTCTGAAGAATTCCATGGAGTAAAACTATGCAAGCTCCATCCAACCCTAGCTAAAATACTAGGATTTGCTTAAGGTGCTGCACCGGAAAAGAGGTCACTTGGGTGCTATGAACATTTAACATTTCAAACACAAGGAGATGATGGACGGAGTGCTGAAACTTTTCAAACACTCACCCCCAGTCACAGATCTAAGTTGAGTCCATCATCATTCTTTAGCTCACTTCGCCACCCCAGTTCAGACACAGCTATATGCAAATCATTCTTGACCCTGTGCATCATGGGAACAGGCCAGGCCGAACTGCCAAGCCAGGTCTTCCCTGATCCGGAAACAAGCATCCTGGGACTGATTCCGGGGTAACACCCCTCATCAGCCAGGGTAGCTTGAATCCAGTGGCAAAGTGAGCAAGGGACCCACCATTGGGCATACCCTGCCAACTTAGGGTGAACAAAGCAAACACAAGGAGATGATGGACGGAGCGCGGAAGTTTACCAGACACTCACCCCCAGTCACAGATCTGGGTTGAATCTATCATCATTCTTTAGCTTACTCCGCCTACCCAGTACAGAAACAGCTATATGCAAATCAGTCTTAACCCTGTGTCTCACGGGAAAAGTCCAGCCCGAACTGCCAAGCCATGTCTTCCCTGGACTGGAAACAAGAATCCTGGGACCGGTTTCGGGCTTTCACCCCTCTTCAGCCAGTATAGCTTGAATCCAGTGGCAAAGTGAGCTAGGGACCCACCACTGGGCATACCCTGCCAACTTAGGACGAACAAAGCAAACACAAGGAGATGATGGATGGAGCACTGAAACTTTTCAGACACTAAACCCCAGTCACAGAACTGGGTTGAATCCATCATCAATTTTTAGCTCACTTCGCCACCCTAGTTCAGACACAGCTATATGCAAATCAGTCTTGACCCTGTGAATTACAGGAACAGTCCAGCTTGAACTGCCAAACCAGGACTTCCCTGGACAGTAAACAAGCATCCTGGGACCAGTATCTGGCTAACACCCCTCATCAGCCAGGTTAGCTTGAATCCAGTGGCAAAGTAAGCAAGGGGCCCATGTCCAGGCATACCCAGCCAACTTAGGAGGAACAAAGCAAACACAAGGAGATGATGGACGAAGCACAAACTTATCAAATACTCACCCCCATTTCAGCCATTGTAGCAGTATCCTTTATAACAATATTCACATGCATAGTCACCTGCCTGCCACCCTAAAATGATCAGTTATCAGATTCGAAGTAGCGAGGAGTGTACATTATTCGAGGTCCGCCTCAACAACTACTTCCAGCCATGACTTGACTTACAAAAGAGGCAACTGATGGCGCACTGGAGACGGGTTCAGGAGCTCCAAGTTCCTCGACTAGAACCCAGCATGTCCCGCTGGGAAGATGGTCTGGATTCTCCCAAGGTGAGAAATTTCTATGTGGCCAGAGCTTGAGGAGTCCCCCAGCACTTCTTCATATCCTCCTGGCCACCAGGCTGCCTCCCATAGTGTTTAGCCAAGAAACGAGGTACCTGCTTTAGGATTTACAAAAACACCACTAGGCTAAAATTGTTGTAGGAAGATTAAATATTTTGCCGTTATTTGCAGTTTATGCAGGTTTTAGAAACGTGAATTTGTATTTAAAAAGTGCACTAAAATTGTAATGAAAGTAGGCAGAAGCCACACGTTTCCAGCCCCTACACCTGAGTGGGCGCTGAGAGTCTGTACATGTAGTTCCACAAGACGCTACTTCCCCAGTTTCCTATATGGTAAATGTTGATGCACGGCCCTTGCTTTCAAACACAGGCCTCCCCACATGTGCAGGGCTCACACATCTGTGCCACCACCCTGGAAAGGAAGTGGACTTGCTCACACAGTGCGGGGTATGTGTGCATGACGCGTGGCCAGGAACATACCAACACGTGACTTCAGGACCTCTCACAGGAAAGCCACCAGGGCCGCAGAGGGCGGTTCGAAGGTGCCAGCCACGTAACGACGACGGTAACACGCTTCCTGCGTGGGTTCCGCCATCCGGGACTTTAATAACCATTTGCGAGCTTCTACAGTGAAAAGTGGCCCAGTCTTGAAAAATGCTTGCCAATACGCTAGAATTATTAGAGAATGGAATGAGCAAAGGAAAGTATTTTCCATATGACAAGGAGGGTCTTAACACTTCACCAGATTAGATTTTGGTATGAAGTTCATATTTTCGTTTTATTAAAAATTTAACTCCTAAGCCAGTCGGTCTCACCATTTTGACCTATCAGCTGTGCCAATGTTTTTAGAGAGGCTGTGCAGCATAGGTAAATAAAAAGAAGCATGATGGTGCAATGCACGTAAAAATGTGTATATGAAATGACGCTTCCGGCAGGCGCCTACTCAAGGATACAGGTGCCATTTTCTTCAATTGTAGAGCGTTCCAATAAGGTAGATTACACTTTCATGCTGTGTAAAAACTGTATTTTAAAGGCACAGTGGCCAGTTGTAAAAGAAACAGGGAGGACTGCTAGGGGGTTGCAGGTGGGAAACAATGGCTGATTTTGAGGCCAGGGATAGATTAATACAAAAAATATTAAAAAGTCAATGAGGGGGAAGCAATGAACAGGGTGACAAAGAGGGGGCGACATAAAACATATGTGTAGTGGGGGGGGAGATATGAACGAAAAGCATCACACAAGGGAGAGAGCAACTGGGGGAGCGGAGCGAGCTGCAGGGAGCACTTGGGCGGCGCGGGTACAAGAGAGTGAAAGCAAAGACTTCTGCTCTCACGAGCGCTCAAATAGTAGTTCCTTAAAATAGATCAATGGAGGAATACAACTTAACCAACTATAGGGATGGTATAGTAGGTAGGCTCCAGGAAATGAAAAAACACAAGAAGGCGGCAAGCCGTAGAACAAGTAGTAAGCGCATGAGAGGGACAATAAAAGCAACCAATAGTAAGAAGTGGGTGGGCTTTAATCCCACTACGTTTCCGGTGTCTTCCAAAAGAGGTCTTTCACAAATAGATAAAAAGCTATCTGAGACACAGCATAAAAATTAACCTATTACCAGCATTTCAAGTTTTCAGCGCAGTGGTCCCTGAATAGAGGAGTTTCTCTTAAAGACTTAAGGGAAACTTGTGCCCACAGAACGTTGCCACAGCACCCTAATCTATATGCACATCAAAGTCATGCCTGGTTTGTTTACATCCCGTTCACATATTGTGTTGTCAAGCACACCGTTGAGTCAGAGCTTTAGAGGAAGCCAGTAGTTCTCTATGACCTCATGACCAAGAACGTAAAAACAAACACACCACAAGCTTTTAAAAGGGACGGCTCTGAAATATTTTTTTTATTGTTCTTGGCTCCCATAGCCAAGTTCTCTACAAAGTATGCTGGCGTGAGGAAGAAATACATTTGCTACACTCTGCCAAGTTTTTTTATTCCTCTCTTCGTTTCGTGGAAAGTAACAAGTTTGATCAAATATTTCTAATTTCCCAAACTTTAGGTGATAAGTACAAAAAGTGTGGAAAGGATGCGCTAAGTAGTCATAGGTTTTTACTATCTGCACAAGCGTGAAATGAAAAGAAGATTCACTGAAGGCGCACAGACTGCCGTAGAAATCAGATTTTAAGTTAAGATGCTATGCAAGTAAGGTAAAGTTGAAGACGCTGGTTATAGTAACACCAAAGTCACTGTTTACGGACTCCAAGATCCAACCGTTCCGCACACAAGCCCCTCCACTGAAACTGCTTCCACCCAGACATTCCGGTCACTTGCGCTCCATGAGAATTAGAAACTGCACAGAAAAGTCACTTTTGCAACCTAAGTTAATGCACAAGTCATAGCAATGCTGGTCCCCTCCCCTCTTGCTATCCCATTTCAAATCCCTCACCCCCTTAAATGGTGTTTTTTACTCAAAAGGTAAACAACTTCAGTTAAATTTGTATCTGCTTCAACTTTAGATGCAGACCCCCCATAATTGTCCCATACAACCATTATTTTGTCCGAACTATGTTAACGATCCCATCGATTTCTCCATATAGCATCATGTCCTGCTAGCAAATGGGCAAATCCTTGTTAAGCGCCCCCTACTCGGGAACAGTTAGAGACATATTATCCTATCCTCCATCCCATTTGATTGCGGATGATACATTTGTATGTGCTAAACCGATATTGCATTTTCAAAGTTGTGTACTCTTGGCAGGCAATGCAGAATTTTTGTACCTTGTAAAGGAATTCGATATTTTACACTTAAGCATAAAAAATGTACAATGAAAATGAGTCATCCAGGAAAAAAAAGAAATGCCCATCTCTACCGATTAAAGTTTTGACCCAAGTTAGGGTCAACCACCTTGAGACTATGTATATACTAGTAAAGGTCCCTAAAACAGTATTGTTGTGTAGGACTTCTGTTGGAAATATTTACCATGCGTAAGCAAATTCTAAACCTGGTAATTCACGCTAGGACATAAAAACAGTGGGTAACCACAGATGTTCCCCACTTTTGCTATTTCATACAGGAATTCCGCCTGCTCTGACAGGCTTTGTGAGCACCTGTCAGGGAGACCTAGAGTGTTTTGCAGGGTGGTTTTATTCTTTATACTGCAGTAGTTGAAGTTTTGTTTTTTGACATTTTAATTAAAGGGATTACACAATCAAGAGTGAAAAATAATGATTAAGCATTTATAAAGGCAATAGGTCTCATATTGCCCCAACTCTCTACAGCATCCAGGCCTTTGTAAAGACTTCATCCTGGAGATGTGGTGCGAGGATTGGCTAAGCACGTACCCTACAGTACAGTACACCTTCCATACGTCCACAAACACAGGCTCCTCCCTTTCTTGAGTATGTTTGAACTTTATTGTATTCAAACTGATTACAGCTGCCCCTTGGCATCAACCCCTAAACATGCCCACTGCATCCTACAAATCCACTGTTGAACCATGGCCAACTCTATTGTGCCAGGCATACCCACAATATGCCATGAATTGCCACCATAAGGCAGGGTCTGGCATTCGACCGGGAGTGGGTACCACTGACCCACTGATGCTCATGATGGCCATGGTACTACGAGGACTGCCATTGTGCTGCGCATGGCCACACTAAACCCTGAATTACCACAACTGTCCAAGTAGTATTGGTAGATAGGTTTCTGATTCTTTTGTAGGGGCCAGCGCTTTTGGGGTGCATTTGGAATATCTGCAGGCATTTCACGGGCATTGTGGGGGACTCTGAGAAGTGCCATTAGCAAATCTATTGAGGATCCTGTAAACTTCACCACAGTAAGTAAATTATGCAACCTAGAAAAATGCTAATCAAACCATTTATCATCTTCATGCCCGCTGCTAGAGTAAAACATGGTTTGCATAGAACACTGCAGGCTGACATGTCCAAAGCTCGAAAGCAAAAGCCATTCCTTGCCGCACTGTCAAAACATGCAGCACTGATTCTTCTTACACCCAAAATGAACATAGCTACCAAGAGCCCCTGTGTCATGTGCGACCCCTTCAGTGCATTCTGGTCTTTCAGTCAACGGCACGTTGCAGGCTTGGGTTTTTGGGTCAATACCAGCGCCACTGGAATTATGCAGCAGGGGGGAGAACTAATGATGTGGCAATAAAAGGCAAATTATGCAGTCCAATGCTGAAACCTCTGTGATAGTACAACTTTCTTTTGTTGCTACTTTTGCACAATAACACGGTCCTGGAAAATGTTTCACCTCATTGAACCAGGTTAACATCCAAATAGGGCAATGAGCAACTGAAAGGTGACCAGTCGACCTTTGTGAACGGCCAACCCCTAAGCTGCAACGCGTTTATCGTAGCTTTTGATTCTTTTGAGGTAGAAACTATTATTTTGTGTATAAATCTGCAGATAATTCTGAATTATGATTAAAAAAAAGTTGAAACGCCATATTTATACAGCAAACATCACGGCCAACAAACATACACAATTATAGCGTCTCTTGGGGGATTCTTATGGTGCTGAAATGGAAGCTGCACTCCCCAGGAAGAAATGAAGTTGGATAAAGTGGAAGGGCTTCCGGAATACCATTCGGCAGCAAGAAGCATACTCAAACTGCTCTGCTAACAAAAATACACCCACAAAAAGACTTCTCAACTTCAGAAAATCCATGAAAAGTCAATCGGCACCCACGAACATGCAGGGTTACCATGGAAACCGTCACAGCGCCATGCCAGCAGAGAAATGAAAGAAAGACTCAGCTCTGGAAGTTTCAAAGTGTGAGGGATTCTGGTTGGAGCACACTGGTTTGCCCAGGATAAATAGTGCAAGGCTGCTTTATTTTATTTATTTACAAAGTTTTATGTAGCGCGAACAAGATCCCGTAGGATATCAGAGCGCTCTACAATACGATGGGAGGCTGCTTTGAAGAGCGTCTTCACTATGGGTGTCAGCGGTGGGCAGTGGCGGTTTTACCGTGGGAGCGTTTGGGCGCCGCCCCCCCTGTTTTCTCGCCGTGCGAGAAGAAGGCAGAAACAAAATGGTAGTTATTTATTTATAACTACCATTTGTTTCTGCCTGCCCTTCTCGCACGGCGAGAAATCACTCAGCAAACTTCCTCGAGCTCGAGCCTCAGGGCAGGGGGGAGTGGCTTGCCCACTGTTGTGAATACGGACTGTTTGGACAGCCTGAGAGGCTGTCCAAACAGACAGTATTAGCAACAGTGGGCAAGCCGCTCCCCCAAGCCTCCTCCCACTCTCCGTTCTGCAGCATGCAGACCAAGAGGAATGACGTGTTTAGGGCAGCCGGCCGAACCAATCAGCGCCGGCTGCCATGGAGGGGAGGGAGGCTGCCTGCAGCCTTCAGTGACGAGGCATTCAAAAAAATCCAGGATGGCGCGCGGGAGTCTGCAGTCTCGGCCCTCGGGACTGGACTCGAGTCGAGAGCCAGAGCGGGAAGCCAAGGTAAGTTTTTTTTTACATTTATTTTATTATTTTATTATTATGAGGCTGTCTGTTATTATTGTCCAGCCACCGCCAATTTTACGCCCCGCCTATTTCAAATGTCACCAGCCGCGACTGGCGGTGGGAGTGGACCACGCAAGGGTGAGGGGGTGTGTAACGCAACGGATCAGGGATATTTTATTTGTGGTGGACTTTGCTACATGGGCAGACAAAAGTGGATTCTTGTCAGAAATGTCAAATATCAGAGGCGGCTGGTGGTTGGCTGGGGCAGCTGAGGGCATGCCCCAAGGATGTAATGCAACCCCCTGTGGTACAGGACGGCCACGCACTCATTCTACTGCCGGGTCTGGTGGCTCAGTGGACTACTGCGTTCACTTCAGGGGTCTGTCTTTGATCTCATGGTCACAGGTTCAAATCCAGTCGGGACCACTCAGCCTTTTATCCATCTGAGGTTGATAAAATGAGTACCATTGAGTTGGGTAACAATAAACATATGTTATTCAGCACCAAGATACCTCCGGGTGAACGTGCACCCCCAGGGCTTTAAGTGTGCCGGGTCTCCACGGGTCTGAGCACCGGCAGTTTTTTTCAGGGGGCCTCGAAACGGGTCTCTATCGGGCTCTGTTTTGAGCCCTGACACAGGCAGCCCGTTTTTTTCCCGGACTGCAATGACCGCTGGTTGCTGTCACTGCAGTCTAGAAAAAAGTGCTATGGCTCAAAACAAAGCCTGATAGAGACCCGTTTCGAGACCGCACCAGGCACATGGACGTGCGCTGCTCACACTGCTCACTTCTCAGTAGTAGAGAAGTTACAGCATGACGTCATGCCAGGGGAGCGTTGTGGGGGGGGAAAGGAAATCCTTTAAGAGTCATTTTCTTTCTGGATTTCCCTTCTCTTTCTGAAACCGAGGAGCAGCAACATTGTGGTAGGGTCACCAAGGATTTAATTGGAAGCGTTGTCAATATTATATACAAGGTATAGTTGCAGCTTATTTATCTTCTGCAAATAATAACCATTGACAAAGCCAATATTACTTACTTATTGTAGGTATGATGTTACTTGGATCAAATATCTGGATGCAATGACGGAAACAGCAAAATACAAGTCGGGCGGCACACTATGCTAAGCACAGATTTTTTGCATGAGTGATTTAAAGCCACGCCCCAAATTACACTGGCCACGCCCCTTTGAGAGACCCCCCAGTTTTTTCATCCCACTTAAAGCCCTGTGCACCCCCCTCTTTCTGTGTTATGCCCCTCGTGTGCACAGCAGTGGATAGGAGCATAGGCAGAAGGGCAAGCACCCTCCTGCCTGCATTTGGACCCACTGCCACCTCCTGCCACACCGGACCGCTCCCATTTTGATCCCCGGCCTCCCAAATCCAATGAATGAATCAAGCTTGATGCGTCATCCCTCAGTCTGGTTATGAAGGCTTTGGTGTACAGCATGACAACATGTAGCAAAGTTGGTTCCATTCTTAGAGTAGTTTGGTGTTCCATTTAAACGAATTGTAGAGCTGTGCGCGTGCTCAGCCGTAAAGCTACAGCTACAACACCTGCTCAGCTCGGTCAGGTTTCCCAGGTCCATGTGTGAAGAGCTGCTCGACTCCAGCAGTGCTCTCTGAATTCTGGGACTTGTAGTCCTTTTTAATAATGTACTAAATAGGACTACAAGTCCCAGATTCAAGAAAGAGAACTTGGACTAAACATTGCATGGATCTGGGAAACTTTGCAACTATGCCTGGTGCCACAAATCGTCTTCATCAGCAGTGGCCCCAAATTGGATTGACAGCGCCCCTGGGCGGAAAGAAATGCTTGTATTTGTTGTGGAGGTGGTGGGGGAGGGGCAATGCAGTGTAATGGGAGGAGGCGTGAGGTAGATGGGGGGACTGGAGGACAGGGGGTTGATGGGCGTTGACGATTATGCTGCAGTACATTACGGGCTGATTACAAACTCTGTAACGGACCACATTGAGTCCAAGTGGGACGGAGCAGCTGCTGTTTCCTGACAGTAAATCAGGCAGCTCCCTGCTGCCCCCTCGGAATATTGAGCTCGAGCACGCCCTGGGTCAGCCTTGTCTGCAGAAAAAGTCACGTGTCAATAACTGAAGGATCGAGGGTGATGCAAGCGGCATAGAGCACCCACCAGCTTCGCACGCCCATTGGCTGCCACGGGGGCAGAGGTCAGGCCAGGCGCGCGGCCTTGCACTACCGTGCACCCGCCTCCCTTGAAGTTTACTTATTAACAGCACAGCGCAGGTCTGGTGACCGAGCCGAGGCCTCTCTTGTTGCCCATGCACCACCGGGTGAGAGTCAAGCGGCTGATTCTGGGCGTCTAGGGGTCGGACTGGCGCTCAACGGGGGTCCTGCACTTGCAGCTCTCCACACCAGCGGAGCAGCTACTTGGGGGTGTCCGGTTACAAAACGGTTTGAGGGTTTTCTCGTCTCTTCCTTCTAATCTACGCCCTGGCACCAAAGCCAGAGTTAAACTACAGAAGCAAAAATATACAGCTACCTGCTCACGGGGTGCCGCTACCTGCTCTTCACGGGGTGCCGCTACCTGCACACGGGGGTGCCGCTACCTGCACACGGGGCTGCCGCTACCTGCACACGGGGCTGCCGCTACCTGCTCACGGGGCTGCCGCTACCTGCTCACGGGGCTGCCGCTACCTGCTCACGGGGCTGCCGCTACCTGCTCACGGGGCTGCCGCTACCTGCTCACGGGGCTGCCGCTACCTGCTCTTCACGGGGTGCCGCTACCTGCACACGGGGGTGCCGCTACCTGCACACGGGGCTGCCGCTACCTGCACACGGGGCTGCCGCTACCTGCTCACGGGGCTGCCGCTACCTGCTCACGGGGCTGCCGCTACCTGCTCACGGGGCTGCCGCTACCTGCTCACGGGGTGCCCCTACCTGCTCACGGGGTGCCGCTACCTGCACACGGGGTGCTGCTACCTGCACACGGGCTGAAGCTACCAACTAGGAGCAGGAATAAATGAATCGCTCACTAGCTAGGTATTTTTAGCATCACCATCACCACTCCCCCAAACACTGCACTACACATTTTTTTTGCAAAAAGTGCTCCTACGTAATTCCGCAAGTTGCCGCACGCCCCAGACAGTAGTTGTCTGGGATGGCCCCAATGATGAAGCATGTCACCTGGGGGCACCCCTTGGTGAGTGAGGGAACTGAAGAAGAGAATTTTCTCTTCTTAGATTCGGGGCGGTTCACACATTTGGCGGAAGCCTCTTTTCAGATAGTGGTATCTTCCTCTCCGTGAGCGGTACCCTGCTCTCGGGCAGTGTACCCTCCTTTCGGGTAGAGGTACCCTGCTGTTGGGTAGCGGACCCTCCTTTCGGGTAAAGGTACCCTGCTGTCGGGCAGCGGACCCTCTTTTCGGGTAGAGGTACCCTGCTGTCAGGGAGTGGTGCCTGTTATTTTAATTTTTAGCGAGCATGAATCACCCCTGGAGGGGTATTTAGGCGCAGCCATGAAACAGGCAAAAAGCGCCAACTAAATTCAAACAGAGTTGTCTTAAGTGCTTTCCTAAAGAGAAAGTAGCTTGAACAAGGTTGAATATAATGGGGCAGCTTATTCCAATAGACAAGGGCTAGATAATAGAAAGTCCTTAGCCTCCCCCCTCTTTGCGTGATTGGGTATTTTTGACTCGAAAAACAGTTATTGAGCTTTTTCCATAAACCGGAGTAGTCTGGGTGGGCAATCGTGACTGAACTTTGAAACTAAATCACAAGGGCCTTATCCGGTCAGAGCTAGGTGTGTGCACTGCGGCCAAAATACGTGACTTGCAAAAGCCATGGAAATGGCTAATGTGAAATAAAATGTGATGCTTATACATCGCGCAAACTGCTACTCCCAACGGAGTCTCCTGGCGCTGTAAATAACAGAGCAGCTCTATTAGTGTAGGATCTAATTTAATGCCAAGCTACTGGCAAAGATCCATGTCTTTAGAGCCCTTCTGAACTGCCCTTCCTATTCCTTTGCTCCAAGTACCTTTGGCATGCAATTCCAGGCCTTTGACCCTAGTACCATTGCCGATTTTCCTCCTCTAGTTGACAATTTGAAGCCGGACGGCTTGAGCAGGCTAGCAGTACTAGATCGAAGTGTCTTCACTGTAGTATATGGTGTGAATCTTGTTGAAAGATAAACAGGACCCAACCAGCGGATTTCCCTAAAGATTGTCAACAGTAGCTTAAACAAGATTCTTTTATGGACTGGGAGCCAGTGAAGGGTCTCCAGTGGGGGGGATCATGTCCGAATGACCAGACGCACATATAATGGAATTCTACTGCCACAGCATATCCACGTGGCTCCCTCTGGGGCAGCGCCAATGGCAGGCTCTAGCACCATGAATGGTGCAAGTCCTGTGCTTCTGGCTTCCGCACACGGCCCACGAGCTGTATGCTGCCAACCTCCCGATGTTATCTGCCCTCTGAAAATGCCAGATTACAATCTGTTGAAAGTCACCAGCTGCAATGTTCGCAGGGTGAAAGGATCTGTTGGTATCCTCCAGGGAATCGTGAATCTGTTCCCTTCTCACATTCTCCACCATCTTCAACGCAAAGGAGAACCCCAAATCTACACAGCACAGTGGGATCACCTCAACTTTTATAATTTGTGTTTATTTTGAGAATTTGTATATAGGTGGACATGCCCCAAAGGTAGTTGGATACAAGAACCACAGAGGGTTCCAGTTACAGTAAATAAACTCAAATGCTGACATGGGTAGATGTGTGCAGGTGTTACCACAAGAGAAAAAAAAAAAGCCGCAAGCATTTTGGAGATTGGTGGCATCAAAGGAATCCGTTTTTTTCATTGGATCCGTTAGCCCGTGCTGCAACATGTACACCGTTGCCTTGACTTGCACGTTGGTAGTTAAATCTTTCGATTTAAAGAAATTAAAAGCATTGTTATTTGTAATATCAATACATCTAAGTCATGTAAATACAAAACATGTTGCATTACAAATGCTATTGGTGTCACATTTGCGAAAGTTATAACTATTGGCATTGTAAATGACAAAGCTATTAATTTAACTATTTGAAAAAATAACACATAAATAAAAAACCAAATCATTTATATAACCAATAGCTCAAACTTTCCTAATGCGAGCCCTATTGCATTTCCAATGCTTGTTTTCATTGGATCCGTTAGCCCGTGCTGCAACATGTACACCGTTGCCTTGACTTGCACGTTGGTAGTTAAATCTTTCGAATGATTTAAACCATACCGGGATGATTATAAATCCACTCGCTTTACCTCCAAGAATACCGAAGTTCGATATGTACTGAAAGCGCCCTTTGTTGGGTTGATGCAATACCGCTTTCTAGAGCTCATACATATGCAGGTATAAGTGTAATTTCTTGCCCAAAGTCCTGAAGAAGCCTAAATAGTTTAAAGGCTGATACACGTCGACTGTTATTGTAATCTGACACCAAGAAAAGGTGGAAATATAATTTCAAATATTGCTTTTGATGAGAGCTTTGAAAATAGAAGCATAAAGTGATTTCAGCTTCCTCAGCTTCAATATTGAACGTGGTGATCTAGATGAAGGAATTAAGGTCATATTAAAAAGTACCATAGGTTTCCTTGTTTAAATTGTTGGGCATTTGAACCATAAAAGGGGTTCAAGAGAAAATTTTGTGGCTTTTTATGTTTGTCTATATATTGTAAATATTGTGTAAATATACATACTAAATGTGACAAATATGTAGATATATGTATAAAAGGTAAAAAGTAAAATACGAGAAAGTAAAAAATATGTTTTTTTGAGAAAAAAAGATTTGGTTTACTTAAAATGTTTTTGTAAAATCACTTGTCTTGTTTGTGTCGAATCATTTAAGTGTTTAGATAGCTACTAGATGAATAAAGAAAAAATAAAAATGGAGATTTAGTCAAGAAGTAATACAAAAAAACAGAGGATAGACAATTTATGGTATCTGTCCGGAACTAAGAAGTTTATAGAAATAATACCATAGGCATCATTGTATTTATTTTTAGGTGTTACCACAATAGACAGCTGCAGCAGTTGGTCAGAGGAAGTACACAGTCAAAGCATCGATTCAGATGGAGTCGATTAACAAAGGTAGTTCAGATCGCGGTGGAGAGAGTACTTGTGTCTTTACCAGGGTAATTCACCAAGATGCTGTCATATAGGAGGAGCTTGAGGTCCTTTTTGAAGAGAACTAGGCAGGTGGTTAGACGAGGGAAGGAGGCAGAGGGTTCTGGATTCTTGTGGCACTACCAGAGGTAGATTGGCTCATGTATCATTCTCGACCGAAGGTGGGGGGTTCCCGAAGCAAGGATTGGGCATTTCTGGAACCCCGATGCTTCAGGGACTTTCAGTTTGTTGCTTGTCATGCTCCATTTTGGATAAAATGAGTAGGGCCGGGCTGGGCGTTACGGCATGCAGATTCTACTTCCGGGCACACACCACCAGAAACAGATTTCCAGCAGTTGTACGTGTTTTAGAGAACAGTGGTCCCTATTTTGGAAGGAAAAATGGACAACCACAATAATCATACGCTTAAATAGATCGTATGTCTTTCGTCCAGCCGGACAAGAATTTATTTTTATATATAAGTTTAGTTGATTGTGATTCAAAACATTAAATGACAAGTGGGCACAGCCGTGACCCACAGAACACAAGACAAACCAACGAAAAATAGAATGGCCGAAGGCAGGGTATAAGATGTGTCTGTTTGTTTGTAATCACTATGACAGACTTAAATATCCATTTTCACACCATTGATCATTACAATATTATAAAATCATATTGCATATGGTGCTTTTAGAGTCGACGACTTTTCGATGCTATTCACAACAATATAAAGCATCATCTTCAGGACAAAGGATAGTTCATTGTTGTCTTAAGCTTATTCACATATTTTGCCTCTATCGCATTAGTTTGAAGGATGAACAAGGTTCAGCGGTAATGACACGCTTGTAATACGGCCCAGTAGATCCGTAACGAGGGCTGACAGCTACTAAATCGTCAATAGGCTATGGGCCTTCCTTGTATGGTTTGATTCCTGATATCAATATATGTCAGTGCCGGATCGCACTTGAGGCTTTTGGTTAAGTAACAATTCCGCTAGGTGCCAGGTTGCACCTCTTGAATAACGGCGGAAAGTCAGGGCACGGGGGCTCCTGCTGGCGCTGGATAGCGTGTGAAGTCTTGTGTTCTGTGGGTCACGGCTGTGCCCACTTGTCATTTAATGTTTTGAATCACAATCAACTGAACTTATATATAAAAAATAAATTCTTGTCCGGCTGGACGAAAGACATACGATCTATTTAAGCGTATGATTATTGTGGTTGTCCATTTTTCCTTCCAAAGTAGGGACCACGGTTCTCTAAAACATGTTACTGCCCAAGGTCCCTATGGCATACCTTCTGGGTTTCCCTTGTTTTGTATAATAGTATATTCCAGCAGTTGTACAGCGCATTCTTCCGAGAGGGGACCAGGCCCAGTAGAGTCCGGTGGGATGGGTAGCATTGGGCCGGAGCTGCGGGTTTACCGACTGCTGCTCAAAGGACCAACACAGTCTTGGTGGTCTGCCTCGGGTTGCACTCGCTCAGGGTTGCCCTTCCTCAGGCCTGCACTCCCTCAGGCCTGCACATCCTCCGGTGTTTGGGAAGCGACACAGTTGGGTGGACGAGGAACCTGTAGATTAAAGGTACAGGCAGTACAGATGAATTGCTCCTGGAAGAGAAAGCCCTAGATGTGGTAGGGTGCACAGAAGGATCTTCAGGTTATCAAAGGGAACACAGGTGCTAGGGTGCCTGGTGCACAACGGCCACAGACATCTAGCACCAGATTGTGGCGGCAGGTGGTTCAGATACAAAGATGGCAGGTGTGACAGGAAGCACAGGCAAGAAAACAAATCCCATGGTTGTGGCAGGAGGCACAGACACACAGGTGCCTGGAACAGAAAGCACCATGTTGTGCCAGGCACAGGCATAGAGCGCCAGGTGGGGGAAGCAGGCAGCACGGACTGACAGCCTCCAGCAAGAGAAAACTTCCATTGTGGCAGACCACAGGGACATAGCTCCCTGAAAAAGGAAGTTCCATGTTGTGCCAGGCCACAGACAGAGTGCCAGGTGGGTGAAGCAGGCAGTAGGGATTGAGAAAACGTCCATTGTGGCAGACCACAGGGACATAGCTGCCTGAAAAAGATAGTTCCATGTTGTGCCAAGCCAGAGGAATCGAGCGCCAGGTGGGGGAAGCAGGCAGTACGGATTGACAGCCTCCTGCAAGAGAAAAATTATTTTGTGGCATAGCTGCCTGAAACAGGAAGGTCCATTTTGTGCCAGCCCACAGACATTCCCACCAGGGTGTGGCAGAAGGCAGTATGGATTAATAGCTAGTTTTGGCAGGAAGCACACGGAAATGGCTGTTCAGAAGGTAAACTTCCAGGTTGTGGCAGGCAGCCCAGATGCAAGTGTCTGGAACAGGAGGTTCCATGTTGTGCCAGGCAACAGACATAGCCACCAAGGTGTGGCAGAAGGACGTACAGATTTAGAGCTACGTGAAAGAGAAAGCGCCTAGTTGTGGCAGGAGGCACGCGTAAATGACTGTCTGGAAGTTAACCTTGCAGGTTGTAGCAGGGAGCAGACACGCATGTAAGCCCGGAAAGGAGGCTCCACGTGGTGCCAGGCTACAGACAGTCCCGGCGATGAGAAAATACGAGGGAGTGGGAGCAGGCAGTACAGATCAAGAGTGACCTGCAAGGGAAAGCGCCTAGTTGATACAGGATATCCGTAGGTGAAATATATCAATTGTAACAAGACGCACAGATACATAGGAGCAGGGATTTAAGTGGGCTCTACAAAGCAGGTGCCGGACCGGGTCTCTATCGGGCTCTCCATTTTTGCCCTTACCCTCAGGGTGGAAAAAAAATCTTACCTCTGCAGGAGTACCACCCTTTACTGCTTTGAGAGACTTGCTATAGGACTTTCACAGTCTCATTTCAGAACTGAAGCATTTTTAATATTCTATACAGGCAGGACATGAGTCGGGGGTACACGGGTGGACGGCGTCCACCCACTTTTTTCAGAGGGTGATCGCCGTCCACCCTGCCAAGAAGCGGAGCCCCACTGAAAACTGTGCTGACCAGGTCCTGGCGCAGTTTCCAAACACCGGGACACTTGTAGCAGCGCCTGCACGTGGCCTGCTTTCCATCTGCAACCAGCAACAAGGTGGAGGCGGGGACGGGGCTTTCTTAGTTCAGACTCCTGCTGGGCCAGTAACAAAAGCCGAATTTGAGGGGTCATCAGGCCTCCTTTACCCCCCTCCCCCAGTCTCTTGGCTGGGAGCAGTCAGGAGCCGCTCAACTAGAAGCAAATGAAGCAGAGCGGAAACAAAGTCTCACACCTTGTTAGTACTTCACACATACCAGAGAGGCAGCTTTTCATTTTGTTCAGTCCCTGTTTAGGAGATATGCATGCACTTTAAGAATGTCAGATGTGTTGGTCTTTCCCAGTAGTTACACAAAGCAAATTGCAGTTATATAAAGCTTACTTCCCTTGAGAAGGCTTTGAAATAATTTTAGTACCGCTATTTTTTTTGTATAGCCCTACTCATTCCAATACAGGGTGTCAGAGCGCTTTACATCAACACGTGCATATTACATGTAAATGTAAATGTGGGATTCTTGTAAAGCGCACTGTTACTCTACCCGAGCGTCCTGGCGCTGTAGACCGCTGGGGAACCCGTCCTGGCTTTCCCTGTGAGATGGTCCCTTTCTGGGTATCTCCAAGGTGAAACTAGGCATCCCCGGCGTTGATGGGGCCGTTGTAGAGATGAGGCAAGCTAATGCCCAGAGTTGCCGAGTGTGTTCCCTGGTTAGAGTAGGCACCGAGGCGAGAATTATCGAGTCCGCTGACCCTGGTCCACGACCCTGCCGCGTCAGGAATTGAACCCTGGTTCTGGGCCGTTCTCTGCTTACAGGTTTGCCGCCTCTAACCAGTGAGCCACACCTCTCCACACAATACATTATATAAGTTTGTAAATAAATGTACAGGATGTGTTATATAAAACTGGGGGATTGCAAGGTGTAGAAGTCCCATATCATCTTCCATTGCTCACTGTGCTGTTATCCATGCAATGCGCTCAGACGTACACACGATAGACATGCTCAACATATATGTGAGGGATTTAGATCTAATGCCACTTCTTGGTATGTCACTTCCTGTAAAGTCATGGCTTGTGATACCACTTTCTATGATGTCAATTCCTGCGATGCCATGTGTGATGTTGTGCGCCGTACGTCATAGGCTGTGATGTTACGCGCTGTGATGATGCGCGCCATGATGTCACTTGCATACTGCCAAACTAGGTCAGTCACCCCACTTCTTTATTTAGGAATTGCGCCCTCTATACAACGAAGCCATAGTTGTTGCTGATTTACCTTACACAAACAACAACCACTGGCAAAGCCAACAACCCTGGCTTGTTGGAGATGTACTGTTACTTATTGCATCAGTATTCTATATCTGGATGAATGGACAGAGGCAGCAAAATACCAGTCAGGTGGCACACTATGCTAAGCACAGATTTCTTGCTTGTGTATATTTAAGCCACGCCCTTAATTACATCGGCGGGCCCACCCCCCGAGTTTTTCATTCAACTTGCACCCCTGCAAAAGAGCCTAGAACAGAAAGGTCCATGTTGTGGCAGGCCAGCAGCAGACGGTGGTGCCATGAAGAGATGGGAACGGCAGTGGCAGCGGGCAGCACAGATGCAGGTCTGCCTGGGGGAAGCGTTCATGTTGGGGCAGACCACAGCCGTGGCAGCCGGAGCAGAACCAGCCAAGCTGCGGCCGCACACACCTGTCAGAAGGGAAAGTTTCCAGCAGAGCAGAAACTCGCACCCATCGGCAGCCCCAGTGCGTCATATCCACTCCACTTCATGTTCACGCAGCACCTTCTTAATTCAATTTTATTTTCTACCTTATCAGTCAACGTCAACAGAGTTTAAATTAAAAGATTCATTAAAGGAAAGAGGTCAGTTTCTGCGTTTCCTCTCATTCTTTTGTCAGTGCGGGCGCAATGACTGATGGTGCGGGTCATAATTCACGCAAGGCCCCTCGGCCTCTCCTATACGTCACTGTGTGCAGTCATGCACACCAAGCATTCACGGGCTGCTCTGTTAGACACCCGAGGTCATAATGCTCACGTTTCCTCTACCCCTCCCACCCCCCACATCACTTAGTGATGTATTTATTTATTGATTTGATTTACTGCAGTTTTATATAGCGCAGGCTACACCCAAATGTGTCAGAGCGCTTTACAATATAAGGAGATTTACACACCAACAATTTCCAAATCCAATCAGGATAATAATCATGAATTAAAAACATGTAATAACGCAGCAGGGCCACGTTGTATCAGCTCCGCATCACTGTGTGAGGTCACAATGTACAAGGCCCCCTCTGCCCACGCATTTCACTTTGTGATGTCATAATGCAAGCACAGCTTGTCGCCGCTGGACGTCACGTGTGATGTCATAATGCACAGGAATATCTACCGCCCTTCTACGGAGAGGGCGTTTCGCGGTGTGGTGTATAATTCCGACAAGGCTCCTGACTGTTAAAATAGGATTCGCAGTGTGATGTCATAGTGCACTCAAGTCTACGCTGAAGACACAATGTGTCGTTGTGTGATCGTGTCACTCACACAGGATGCGCCTCTCACTGCCCCCAATGCCAGCTTGTCACACTCCTAGTGCCTCACAATGCCCACCAGTGCCAGCTTGCCACACTACCCGCCCCTCCCACTGCCCACCAGAGGCAGCTCCTCATTCTTCACAGCATTTTGTCAAACTCCTAGTGCCTTACTCCATATTCCCGAACTAGCTTGTCACACTCCTAACGGCTCACACTGCCCACCAATGCCAGCTAGTCACACTCCTAGTGCCTCACACTGCTCACCAGAGCCTGCTTGTCACACTCCTAGAGCCTCACACTGCCCACCAGTGCCAGCTAGTCACACTCCTAGTGCCTCACACTGCTCACCAGAGCCTGCTAGTCACACTCCTAGTGCCTCACACTGCTCACCAGAGCCTGCTTGTCACACTCCTAGAGCCTCACACTGCCCACCAGTGCCAGCTAGTCACACTCCTAGTGCCTCACACTGCTCACCTGAGCCTGCTTGTCACACTCCTAGAGCCTCACACTGCCCACCAGTGCCAGCTAGTCACACTCCTAGTGCATCACACTGCCCACCAGTGCCAGCACCTGAAACATCCCAACAGTGTCAGCTTCTCACACTTTAAGCGCCTTACTCTAAGCGGCAGCACTAGTGTGTCACACTACTAGCCCCTCCCACTGCCCACCAGTGCTAGCTTGTCAAACTCCGAACTTCACACTGCCCACCAGTGCCAGCACCTGAAACATCCCACCAGTGCCAGCTAGTCACACTCATAGTGCCTCACACTGCCCACCAGTGACAGCTGACTGGGTGTGAGTGTTTGATTGATTCAGATGCTCCGTCCATCACCACCCCCTTTTGTACCGCTTTTGGCCGCCATTAGTGTGGCAGGGTATGCTCAGACGTGAGTCCCTTGCTCACTTTGCCACTGGATTCAAGCAAGCCGGGCTGAAGACGGCTGGAATGCCAGAAACCGGTCCTCGGAAGCTTGTTTCCGGTCCAGGGAAGACATGGCTTGGCAGTTCGGGCTGGACTGTTCCCATGAGGCACAGGGTCAGACTGATTTGCATATAGCCATGTCTGAACTGGGGTGGCAGAGTGGGCTAAAGAACCGTGATGGATTAAACCCAGATCTTTTGACTGGGTGTGAGTGTTTGATTGATTCAGATGCTCCAGCCATCACCACCCCCTTTTGTACCACCAGTGACAGCTTGTCACACTTCTAGTGCCTCACACTGCTCACCTGAGCCTGCTTGTCACACTCCTAGAGCCTCACACTGCCCACCAGTGCCAGCTAGTCACACTCCTAGTGCACACTGCCCACCAGTGCCAGCACCTGAAACATCCCAACAGTGTCAGCTTCTCACACTTTAAGCGCCTTACTCTTAGCGCCAGCACTAGCGTGTCACACTACTAGCCCCTCCCACTGCCCACCAGTGCTAGCTTGTCAAACTCCGAACTTCACACTGCCCACCAGTGCCAGCACCTGAAACATTCCACCAGTGCCAGCTTGTCACACTCCTAGTGTCTCACACTGCCCACAAGTGCCAGCTTGTCACACTACCCGCCCCTCCCACTGCCCACCAGAGGCAGCTCCTCATACTTCACAGCAGTGTCAGTTTGTCAAACTCCTAGCGCCTTACTCCATATTCCAGAACTAGCTTGTCACACTTCTAGAGTCTCACACTACTCACCAGAGCAAGCTCGCCACACTGCCCACCAATGCCAGCTAGTCACACTCCTAGTGCCTCACACTGCCCACATGAGCTAGTGTGTCACATTCCTAGCGCCTCACACTGCCCACCGGAGCCTGCTCGCGCACTGCCCATCAGCGCACCTTGAACTCCACCCGCTAGTAGGAGCCACTCGGCGTTAAAGAGTCAAGTTCCCTGCCCATCCAATGGTACGAGGGCTGCCCACACCCGAGCACGCCACGACGCCCCGAGTGCAAAGGTCGCATGTCAGCTAAAGTCCCCCATAGGAGGGGGTCCACCCTTGGAGATGAAACCACGGGGGTGACCTGGCAGCGTGCATTCTGGGACGTTTCGGGCCGGCTTGACGTTTCTCAATGCAGGATTGCAACACCCGCTGCCTGGCCTCCGTGGGCGAGGATCACACTCGACTCGCCCATGACTCAAACACCGCAGCCAGGATCTGCACACCTCTTCATTCATTCGAGTCGGAACCCAGTGAACCATTCATGCTCCGGGGCCTAGAAGTCACAAGGAGCACCACGAGGCGCTGACCAGCAGCGCTAGGGATGACGTCACTGCGCCCTCGAGAGGTCACGTGAACCCCCCCCCCCCCCCCCTCCCAAGTTTCCTTTCATTAGAAATACCAGTTGCCACCCATACATATGGCATGTTCTCCGTCAGGGCTCCGCTTTCATTGGTCTGCGAGTGTTTAAAATGAATTATGTTTCCTCTCGAAAGAGGACGTCGGAATGAAACAGATTTTCCAAGCTCAAGCAACAATTATGTGGTGTCATGGGCGCACACCAGCCGAGGTTTGCCTAAGGCAGCTCTCTCTACCTAGTGGTTGAGGCGTCTGCCGCGCACGCGCAGCTCTCCCCAACTCTATGCACTTGAATTAAAAGTCGTATCTACTGCAAGAGAACGCGGTGGAAGTGTCATCAGTTTTATTCAAAGTTGTCATTTTGTGGTCCCCCATCCTACGAGCCTGGCATACCCAAGATGTTTATGTGTTTGTTTTCTTCTCTGCTCACGCTTTCCGTTCAGAACTTGTTTGCTCATAATTCGTACATGCTGTGAAGCGCTCTGATACCTTCGGGTCCAGCTAGCGCTATACAAAACTTCAATAAATAAATACAGAAATAAATTTGCGACGCATATTCAAAAGTCAAACAGTTGAGGACACCAACCTGATCAATATTGAAATACGGGAACTCCCCAAAGAGTCAATATTAGAATATGGGGAATCCCACTGAGTCACACGGATATCAGGGTAACCCCCCTGAGTCATTAAAGGAACCCCTTTGGATGATTTGAAATGCAAAACAACGCACGCAAAAAATCCTGGTACAAGAAACCAGCAAACCTACCCAAATGATGTCATAATTTATTTCATCAAGCACATATGGAGAAAAAAAACATCCAACAAATAATAGAAAGGTCTGGACGTTTCTAAATGTAATTGAGGCGCTGATCCTGTATTCTGTTTGACGCACCTGATCTGCTCCCGTGAACCAATCTGAGGTCATTCATTTAGGGCCTGCTTTGGAGGTATTTAAAGTTCGGCAAACACGGCGTACCCTGTGCACTGCATTACAAGTGCATTATATCCAGTGGTTCCTAGTACTTGCAAATGAGGTCACAGCGTGCGTTGTAAACCTGCGTTTCTGCTCTTCCTTACAGCTCAGCACTTCAGATATAAGAAATGTTAGGCCATGGGAACATTTGTTTACACCGGCAATAATTTGCATGATGTGTAGGTGACGCAGGCTAAATACCCTTCACTAGGTCATAGTGGCGTAGTTAAGATGTTGTGAAGTTAAAAATGCTATCGCAGGAAGAAGGGAACAATGCGAGTAAAGAGAGCGCGACCAGCTCTTTTCAGATCATGTCATTTTACACTGACAGGGGCCTCCCCCCTGGAGGGCAGGACTTGAGGACAGAGCCCCCCCCCCCCCCTCCCCCTTACTGTTGGCCAGGACCAGAGGCCAGGGGCCGCCCGAAGGGCCAAGACAACATTTAAAAGACTCTATTCTTTCTGCAAGAACTTTTATTTTTGCTGCAACTTCTCTCTATTCAATAAATGAAATGCAGATAAATAGTAACGGAGGTACTTAAACAGCTTCTTTTTTTTGCAACTTCAAACTTAATAAGATTGTGAGTAAAAAACACCAACTTATTCCAAGTAGCAAGAACTTCCCTCAAGCAGAGACTGTACATTTACACCATCCATCAACTGCTTCAGCACATGAAGAACTATTTTTCTATGCATCTTTAATCTATATCAATTAGAGCGATAGGCCTATAGTATTTAGCCCTTATAAACGGACACAATAGCACTGTTTTTTCAATTATTTGGGTGAATTGTATAAATAATAAAAACATTTTTGAAAGAGGTGTCGACCAAGACTGTAAAACGAGGGGAACCTCTATATAGATCATGTTGGGTCTTCAGGCTTTCCCGGCGCAAGTTCCCGTAGTGTCACAGACAATATTATCTGATCTTTCATGTCTGGACCCAATTCAACCTTTACCCAGGATGCACCATCCCGGGTAATATTCAGATTTTAGACAGACCGCGGCTGAATTTAATAGTTAGACCATCTCTATATCTTTACATTCCCGTCACTTCTAATAATGATCCTTCCCCTTCTCTACATTTTGGATTCAAGAGCTTCCTCCTCAGATAGCGATCTCTTTTGGTTCCCCCTTACTACTTATTTAGATCACATAGTTTTGAAAAATAATTCTCCTCTAGATTCTGAACATTTCAAACCCCCTTGAATGATACCCTCTCTGTTCTCCCTTTTCCTCACCCATGTTGATTTACTATATGGAATTAATTGAACAATAGTTCCCTCACATTCCTATGCAATATGCAATCTTTTTTATGTCAAAGTGTTAGAATTTTCCCCTTCCCTGCCCTCGCTCTCCCTCCCGTTCCTTCTCCCTACCCTACTTCATATGCAATCTTAAAAATAGCTTTTATTCTTTTCCCCAATGTACTAGCCAACTCTTCTGTTATACTACTACTTTGATATTTTGATTTTGTATTGCTGGTATTTTTATTTTGATTGACTGTCAATAAAGCTTTTCAAAACATAAAAATATAAAAAAAGGAGCTCTCTCCTCAAAGTGAAAATGAGGACCACATATGAAACCTTACAAATTCTGTGCTAGTAGGCAGCCCGGAGTTAGAACCTCACAATTTGTGAGCACAGAAATGATACACGTATCTAGAGCTCCATTAGAAACTCTCCGGGGAGGAGATACATTTTGTGGCCGGAGCCTTCAGAGTTCAAAGGAAACTGTTGCTATGCACAAGATATCTATCAAACATGTATTTATAAAAAGACTACAGAGTTTCCAGTGTCTGTCTTATTGGATTGGATTCTAGGACGGTTAGGCAAGGAGAAACGCTCCAGAAAGCCAGGGCACTTCTCCAGCTGGGACAGTCTTAGAGGCACGAGGGATTCAGACACGTGTGCAGTGTCGCCAGATTGGGCTAGTTCATGCACAATTGGGCTATACTTTTCCCAGTTGTGCAATAACATTTTGGTTTGTGTTAGTTGCCATATTATAAATATATATACAGCGCTCCAGCAAAGTAGTATGTTAAAGCGCTTTATTAGACAAATATTTACTTGGCAGTCTACTGCAACATCAATTCAAAGCGTTCACCGCCTGCTCGACGCTGCCCCTGCCCCTCCTTCCTTAAAGTAGCAATATTGGGCTACTTTTTGGTTGGCTTTGGGCTAGAAAATGCTTTAAAAATCTGACAACACTGCACGTGCGTGTGATGCTAGGCACACACCCTGGTGGGTAACAGCTGGGTGTATGACATGAACCCAAGCCTGCTGTCTAGGCCACATCTAGAAATGTACAGACAGCCTTCTAAAGCAAGGGGTGTGCCTGTACAAATAATACACACCATCGACCCGACAAGGACACTTGTAACCGTCGTCGCACCTCGTGGGGTGGAAGCGTAGAAAGGGGTTCAAACAAGACTAGCTGCCCCACAGGGCAGGTGCCAGGATGCTGTACGTGCACGTGCCTAAGAGGGGCTGGGGGGAGGGACCGCAGAGATTTAAAGCAACGAAATCCGGATGCTTTTCCTCCTCTCTGTGCACCACACTTACAATGCATTATTCCACATCATGAGACTGCAACAACACCGCACCTGCCGCAGGCGACAACCATGATCCCTTCTACCACATCCTCAGATTGTGACACCGCACAGAACCTGCTCCTATGCAACTCTCATCACCCTTCTTCCTTTGGTGACCTCGCAGCCAAGAGCTGGAAGACTCTGCCGGAGGCACTAAGATCTGAACCTCGCGAAAGCACTTTCCGCAAGGGAATAAAGACCTGGCTGTTTCCGTCCAACAACCGACCTCTAGATGATAGAGGACCCCCGTTGGGCCAGAGCACCCACAGCTGGAAGATTCTTGCCGGCTCCACTGAGTAGCCTGCTTTAGCGCGGGGACACACCGGCGGTGTAACCATGCGCTTTATACATTTATAAATAAATAAAATAAATATGCCACGTCCTCAGATTGCACACTACCTCAAAAACCTTCCCCCATTATGTTCCTAAAACCCTGCATGAACAGTGGCCTTTAAATCTGCTGATTGTGCCTTCTGCGTGCCTTACTGTTGGAGTGTCGCCTGCTGTACGTTGCACACCTGTCAAGTCGCTATTATATTCTAGCCAACTGTCCATCCAACTCCACAAACACAAATTCTCCAACTTTGTAACCATTGCTGGCAATCTATCAACATCCAACCTTCCCTGGCCGCTCTACTCACCCAACCTGCCCTCTGCACGAACTCATATGAATGATCACACTCATCTCCTATTAACTTAATGCACTACAAACAAACAGAATGTACACAGGTAAAAGCTTCCCAGGAGCACGTGACTAATGCCATAGCCAACAGGAATTAATAATCAATGCAATAACAACTAACTCTGGATATGGTGCAGCTGCTACCCACTGAAAAGTGCCTAAATGCCCGGCCAGAAGTAGTTGGCACTGTATGAATGCAATTAACATACAATAAAATGCAAAAGACCCATTGCATTTTAATCTGAAATCAGTCTTCTGCATCATCCAGTGTGAGAGATTCCCTGATCAAGGCAACGCCTGGGCGGAGTTCGCAAAGTGACCAGAAAACTCTGCTGCGTTGCTTGGATTTCCGCAAGCGGCTGAGGGCATTTGGTTGCATTGTTCACGATGATTTGTAGCGCCTAGTCTTTATCCCACACTGGAAATATCAGTGCGAATAGCAGCATGCACAGCTCAAGTGGGCGCCACTTCTTTCTGCCGCCCGAGTTGATGTTCTACCAGAGCAGCAGCTTCCTCTACGCGAACAGTAACAGCCATCCGCGACCACCCGGGTTGAGAAATCTCGCCTGGAGGTGGTGTGGAGTAAGATTATTCTCACAAGCGCGGAAAAAACTCCATGTAAACTCAGCAAGCTTTGTGAGTGGAGCAGAATGTCACACCCTGGCCTAATGAAGGCACTGATGCAGAGTGGCGAAGAATGATGGTCCATTTGGGAGTACCTCTCCAAGCCTTTTTCTTTTAGCATTCTGGGACTTGTAGTCCCGTTTATTACCCTGTAAAAATAGAGACGGCTGGTTCCAGAAGGCAAAGAAAAACCAGCACTGGCGTTGCCAATAGGTTTCGCATTTGGAAAGTTGGAGCTATTGGTTTTGTAAATGACATTTTATATTTCAATTCAATAACTTTTATTCAGTCAGTCAGTCATAAGCTTTTATTCGATATGCAAGATATCTTATAAGCACAAGTACAATACAGCCATTTACAAATGTACAAAACCATTACATAAGAAGTCAATATTAAATCTCATTTAAAAAAGATAAAAGGACATGAAATGCCCAGAATAATTTAGCTAAAAAGAGAATTAAACCGCTACTGACAGTCTCTTGCAACGAATAAGCCAAAACTGCTTTAAAAATTTTGCTATTCCACATACAATATAACTTTTATTCGATTGCCACTTGTGTAATCATAAAAAGTACATAGTTATTAAAAGCAAAACAAAAACAATTCACCATTAACACAATAAAAAGATTAAAAAATACATAAGAGAATTCATGATTTAAGGAAAACTCATGATTTTTAAAGGTTCTATTCAGTTTGTAATTTTTGGCATATTTTGATGGTGGCTTTCAGAAAAGTCGCTATAGATTTTGCTACATGTGGCGAATCCAGACACTGCAGAAAAAAGAATGCAGAATAACACTGTCTATGACCACTAGATCGAAGGAGTGGGAGAATCCAAGATTTACGTGGTGTTTTATAGTATTTGCAGAAAAAGATAATGTGAATCGTTGTTTGTGAAGATATTCCATCGCACGGACAGTTCGTGAACATGCGGGACCAATTGTGAATTTCAGGAAATGAGACTAAACGAAAAAAGGTGTTGAAGCGAAATCTTGTTAATAAGTATTTCTCCTGATTTTATAAAAAATAAGACAGGTACGGTTGAATACCTTTGACAGGTTGTATTGCACAAATTTGGCTGTTCGATAATTTTGTAATCTCTGTCTGGTTTCGCAGCTCTCTCAGGTGAGTCAAGCACATCATCTTTAGCTGTTTTCTGGATATATCTTCAATACTGGGTGGATCATCAAAATAGGTCATGAATCCGAGGTCATTAAAAAAGTTCCGTACATAGACCAACCATGGGATCTTATGCCAGCTAGTTAAAGTTAGACAGTCCGTGATCAAAGATCGTGTTAAGTGGCACTCAGGTTTGGACCATATACGTTGCCACAGTAAGATTGGTTGTGAACGAATAGTGTCTATGATATAATCCATGCCGAGCTCGCTGTGGGAAGCGAAGATCGGGGCGCTCTGTGGGAGGGCCAGCACATATTTGATGAAGCTGTTCTCTATTACCTGTAGGTGATCTATATGGCCGTGCCCCCAAACGCCTGCACCGTAAGTTGCCACACTGTGGTATTTAGCATAGTAGACTTTCAGGAGTTCGGGTGCCGCTGGTTTTCCCAATTTCCTCGAAAAATAAGTCAAGGCCGATGTTGCACGTCGGAAAAGGAGGTTTCTGGTGGCCGTGGCTTGATGCCAGTTCAGCGCGTCATCCACAAGGATTCCTAGATATGGATAGACAGACGTTTTTTCCAACTTTGTATTATCCACCAGTATTGGTTTAGGGTTTTTGACCCTGGGGCCGATGTGCATGGTAAAAGTCTTTTTTATGTTAATTTTCAGGCCAAGTGAGTCCATGAAGTTGCTATATTTATTGATTTGTTTTTGAAGTTGATTTAGTGTGCAAGCCAGGATGACCGAGTCATCTGCGTAAAGCAGTGTCGGTATTCGGCGGTGGTTTATCTGGGGTAAGTCCTGGCTCCCTTCCAGCATTGCCTGCTCTAGGCCGTTGGTGTAAAGATTAAACAGGAAGGGAGCCAGTACGCACCCCTGCCTTACTCCTTTAGTTATTGGGAAGGAGCGAGACAGCTCACCATTTGTGCCGAATCTGACTCGCCCTGAAGCATTGGAATAAAGTTCACGGAGGAAGACTATTAAAGGAGGGTCCACTCCGAGGTCACTGAGCATTTTCCAGAGTTTTTCATGCTCGACGCAGTCAAATGCCGCACCGAGGTCGACATAGACGAGGAAGATGTTACCTCCTTTGGCGCCAACGTATTTCCCAGTCAAGAGGACAAGGTGCAGGGCCTGCTCCACGGTCCCAATCCCCTTCTGGAAACCGTATTGCAGGTCGGTCATGATGTTATTTTCCTGGGCCCAAGATTGTAGACGGTCCAGGAGCACTCGGCCTGCAATTTTGCCCATGGAGTCCAGAAGGGAGATTGGCCTGTAGCAGGCTGGGTCATTACGGTCGCCTTTTTTAAAGATGGGAAGCAGGATTGACGTTGACCATGATTGAAAAAGCCCAGCCGATGTTACTGCTGCAAGGATCTGGGTAATTATCGGTGACCATAATTCTATATTGTGGAGGAAGATGTCCATTGGCACTCCGTCAGGGCCCGGAGCCTTGCCTGATTTCGATGTCTTGATTGCTTTAATGACTTCACTATGATGGAAATGGATATTTATTGGATAGATGTTATTTTTTATAGCATGGACCTCGCTTTGTTCTATTCCTGTAGCTGCAGCCATTTGTGAGGATGGGCCAAAGATTTTAGAGAAGTGCATAACCCAGTCATCCTCCGTGACTGCTACGTCTAGATGCTGACCTTGTGCATTATCGACCAAAAATGGGGATCTTATAACTTGCCAGAATTGTGAACTATCCTTTCTTTGGCAGCTGTCGTGGAGTTGTGCCCATAGATCTTTCTTGATTTCTTTTTTGCGATCTCGTCTGGCTAGGTTATAGAGTTTTCTTAAGTTGGAGATTTCCAACTGGTTTCTCATGGGTCTATGTAAGGCTTCTTTTAGGCTTGAGAGGGCTTTCCGGCAAGCTACGTCGAACCATCTTGTAGTAGAGGGCTTAGTGTTCTTTAACTTAACAAAGAGTTCATTCCCAATTGTTTTCAAGATGTTCTGAAAGCTATTAACAATTGACCGTGGTGTGGTATCGGATGATAGACAATCAAGTATCCAGGGCTTAGTTTTTTCAAGAATCTTCTCTGTTGTTTCCACCGGGTCAATCTTGGCCCATTTGACTGTGTATCCATTCAATCTGTTCATAGTTAATGAGTTTTGTTTTAGGAGACTCATTTTCGTGGGATGTGCATTGGCCATTTTTGGAGAGATTCTTACACTGATTGGGTAATGGTCACTCATAGCATTTGTCCCAGTTGCAAAGTTGGTTAATTGTCCCTTAAGCGTTTGAGAGGACAGTATGTAGTCTATAGTGGTTAAGAAACCTCTTCCATGAAAAGTTGGAGAAAAGTCCTTCTGTGGGTCTACTAATTTGTTTGCAAAGTCCAGGTCTAAAGAAAATAGGATCTCGTTTAACTTATTTCCACAGATCGAGTGGGCATAATGGGGCATGGGACTATCATGTTCATTTTGTAGTCCACAGTTTCCATTTTTGTGGTTGGGGCATAGTAGGAGATTAAAATCGTCACCCTATATTAGATGTATTGTGGTTTGGCTAAGATCGTTTTGACGAGATATTAAGAAAGTGGCAATTTCTACTAGGATTGTCAAGCAGTCCAATGTAGTTGAATTATTATAATAGTTAATAAAAATATAAGTGGAATCATTTGTAAAATTTATTTGCATGATTTGGTATGTCAAGGATTCTTTTAACATTTTGATGGATAGAGAGGGGAGAGTGTTAGCAACATAGATCACAAGACCCCCCTTAGGCCTACCCAGAGCTCCCTGCACTGCTGAGGTGAAAAAGGTTTTGTATCCCGCTAGATGATTAGCTGTAGTAGACCATGTTTCCTGGAAACAGAGTACCTGGTGAGCCCTTACTGTTTCAGACCATGATTCAAGTGATAATTTGGAGGACAGGCCTGCGACATTCCAGTACATTACGGAGAGGTTTCGTTTGTTGGAATCAATGGATGGATGTTGGGCAGGGGGTTCAGAAGGAAAATTCTCTACGGGGAGCGAGGGGGGGATAGTAGTATATCTCGAATCATTTAATAGATTAAGGTTTCGGTCTATACTATCCATAGGGGTATTCGAAACTTTGGTCACCGTTTCGTTTAGAATGGCGTTGTTGGTATCTACAGGATTTATGGTGATAAGCGAAGTATGCTTTAATTGACTTCCGGGTTTAAACGGGCGTGGACATGACTGGGATCTAGAGTTAGGTGGAGAAGTCGTGGTATAAGTGTTCTTACTCTTAATTTTTAGATGCCTTGACGGTCAATCCACCATCTCTAGACCGTCATAGCGGTTTCTTGTTGGAAGGCCTTGCCAGCCCTCCAGTGGATGATATGGTATATTTTATATATTGTTATTGACAATGCCAAAAACGATATATAAATATAAAATGTCATTTACAAAACCAATAGCTCCAACTTTCCAATTGCGAAACCTATTGGCAACGCCAGTGCTTGTTTTTCTCACATTTATATACCGCGAACTCTATCCGTAGGTATTGGAGCACTTTACATGAGCACCAGTTACTTTACACGATGGTTCGAAGTTTATTTTAAACAACATACATCGTAGTAAGGAGTCGACATCAGCGTGGCATACAACTGAGGTAAGTATCCCCAACTGCCAGCCAATCATACTTTTATAAGCAACTAGTACATTTAAACATAAACATGCATCTGTGCGCGCATGCTGCTCAAAAGAATACATTCTACAGCATTATTCGAATACCGCTTGTTGTATATGGCTTGTGGTTAAAAGTACAAACCTACAGTCCTGCACTTGCCTCTGCCTCCAATGCTGTGAAACCATAGTTCTAATGGGTTCCATACGAACGTTGGTGGGGAGAGTTCTGTGTTGGACAGTTGAACACTGGCCAGCGCAGGAGGAGCTGCTTACGATTGTTCATCGTAATAAATCCACTTACCTCCTTCCACCTGGAGTGAAGAGTCTTATTTCCTTTACAACTATTTTGGCGACAATTATCTAGTGTGAACCTCCAGCAGAGAGACTGAAGCAAAGAGGAGTGGTAGTGCGTGACAACAAAGTCAGAGAAGCAGCAAAAGAAATAGTGGTTGCTGTCCTACTGGTGAACTTCGTGTAGCCAAGAAGTAAGTCGCATGAGCCGGAGCAACGTGATATTCAAGACTGTAACATGATATTGCGCATCTCTGTTACGGTAGCCGTGTTGCGTGTATAGCCTGCGCAGTCTACACTGCTAGAGCATGGTTGCCATCTTGAGCGAAGAGTGTCGAGAGTGAAAGATCCGTCGTTCTGGTCTAGTTGTTGAACGACGGATGATGCAGCGTGGACGTGCGTACCAAGACTCGCATGAACAAAAGAATGCGATACAAACCCACACAAGACTGCAAAATACTATGATGGAGTCATAGAGACAGACGGATATATGTTCAGAAATTGGAGAAAGAGAGGATAGCGAGGATAATATAATAATGGGGCGGGAGAGCCTGGTGGGGGGGGGGGGGGGGCGGGAATGCGAGCGCGGGGAGGAGAAGTGTGGCAGGGAGATGCGCGTGCTTGTGTGGTCACGTGACCCGCTCTTGTGGTCACGTGACTCACATGCACTGTGAGAAAACCGCAGTGGTTTGACGAGTCGATCAAGCCCTTGAATTTTCGCCTATTACATTTGCAAGCGAATGATAATAGGCGAAACCTAAAAACCTAGATTGTACGAGCTGCTCTGGCACGATCTTGGGACAGGTGAGAACTTTGCCGGAGTCATGCATGCCACTAGTGGAGTCCTGTGTGCTCAGAGGGAGATTCAAGCCCCCACAGATGGTGCAGACGCACCCCCTCATCAGTGCAACCGTCGGGCCCTGCAGGAGCCTGTGTGAATATCTGCTATGAAATGCCCTGCTCAGCAGAGGGAACCTGCAGAACAGCTGACTATATATATCCTGGGCTCTGAATCACCACAATTAACGCAGGCGGAGGCTCATTAACTAGGTATGAGGTTTGTAGGGCGAATGGTTACACCTGAGCTAATTAATGACTTATTAACAGACTGGTGGACAGGTGGAGGTGTAATTAACTATATAGAACTATCGGATTTTTCCATTTGGAAGTGGTGGCTAGTACAAGTGGATAAAGGAAAACAACAATTTAATGTATTTTAATGCAGCTCACAGCTAAGGCAGCAAAAGTGTTACAAGCTGTGTTGACGTACTAAAAGCAGACAATCCAGAGTGTAATTCAAAACATGTATGCATGCTTTGGGGTGTACGGGTGCTTTCCTACAGCGCTAGGGCTGTGCCTCAAAATACTTTAACGTAAACGCTGGGGTGACTACAAGAGCTGCAGAGCCAGTGGTCGAAGTGGGCGGGATCGGAAGGGCTTTTTGCACCTAATTTTGTGATTTAAGGAAAAAGTTCCCCTACTAGTTGTTAAAAGATAACGGTCCTGGGATGGTCCATTCCAAGAGTTGAAATGCTTCCGCTGCAGTGTAAGGCAGGGGGACTCCTGTGCTGTGGCATCGAAGGGGGAAGGCAGCTAAACAAGCCTTCCTGTCAGGGTGCCTGCTTGTCTGACAGAAATGCAAGTGCTCTCGATTGGCCACTCTGCAAATGTAAAGGCTCATCCTGGGAAGTAGGCCAGATTCGGGTAAATAAGAAGTAGCTAGATTTCACTGGTCTGGTCGCCTTGTCTGATAACATAGGACCCCGCCTTCAATTGGCGTGTATATACCCTATACTGGTCCGTCAGGTTGGGATATCATAGACTAGGTTTTGTAGGCAGACAGCCTCCATGCACCCCCTCCGTATACATTAGGCTATCTGGATCAGCGAGTGCACAGGATCACTTGAATCTCCGTCTAGTTCCTAGCATCCCCGGAACAGGACAGGCCTGACCCCCAAGAGAATGGAACCTATACACTACCTTTCTCTCAGTCACTCGTGCTCACTTAGTTTGTCTCAGGAATACACAGGATAAAACGGGCTGTCCGTTTCCATAGAAATGTATAGAACAGTTTCCCTGGCGTGCAGCAGGAGTGGGACAGGCCTGGGGTTGTACTTGTAGTATGTTGACTGTCTGTATCAGTACCAAAGCAAGCCGTTTGGAGTAGCGTTAGCGGGACTGGGACTGAGCGAGTTGGGATACCCGGCCCTCTCGGGCAGGATAGGTAGGGCAACGCTAACTGCAGAGGCAGGCTTACCAGACAGCACAATGGAATAGGTCGGGCGCTGGTCGTCCAACGGTTGCATGAGACCTATTTGGCCAGAATGGTTGTGTTGGAAATGCTAATGATTTGCCAATGACCATACTTGACTTTTCTATTTCTCTCCTGTTCAGTAGTGTGCCCGAGAAGGTGGTGTGGGCACGGGGCACTCGTTCATGCGACAAGCTGCGAGGCGACTATGGCAGTGGCGAGTGGTATGGCTGGTAGGCCTGAATGGAACAGGGTTCCTGTGTCGGGGCGGGCGGCCCCGGGAAGAAGTCGAGAGCCTGGAATGTCTCGGTGAGGCGGCTCAAGAAGGAATTGCCCAAGTCCTGCTCAGTGTAGGGCCGCTTGTGTAGCATTCCACCCGAATGGTCTCCAGTCTCCGGTGAGGTGAGGTATCACAAGGTTGGAGGTGACCAGGTTGGGCTCAGTGAAGGGCCGCTGGTGTCACGTTCCCCACCGAATGGATTTTCCGGTGAGGTGATGTATCGCAATGATGGAGTGCAGTTATCGGGCATCGGTACATAGAGCTGGGTTAGAGGATTAGGGTCTTTCATACAGAGCGCAGGTGGGGAAGGTGACGGACCTGTGGGCCCGGATCACCTTTGTGGCGGTAGAAAGACCTAGGAACAGTACAATTGACCGACGGAATGGACGGGAGTCTGCCTTGCGTACTCCCTAGGCCAGCACTGAGGGGGGAGACGGTAAACTCTCCGCTGTGAAATAGGGCCCCGGCTGGGGAGGCTAGGGCGACAGGTTACGAGCCTCCTGGGTTCCTGTCAGCCTGGTGGTCGGAGGGTGGGCCCTGGAGAAGGCGGACAAGGATCAGAGGTTGGGAGCCCACTCCTCATGGGGCGCAGGTGGGTTCCACCTCGCGTGGATGCACGTCATGGAAGAGGGGAGCCGGAAGCCCCCTTAGTGCTGGAGGATTAGAATCTTAATCTGGCGGAAGAAGATCAGGAAGTCAAGAATAAAATGGTGTTGATAACTGTATGTAATGATTTTTGAAATGCCTTGTCATGTTTATGAAATGTCAAAATATTAAACATGGCCGTTTTACACCCACACAAATCTCTGTTGTTGATTCTCATGTGGGTTGTCAGGTTATAAGGAGGGAGCGGGGAGCATGCTGGGGGATCCGGGTCCCATGTTGTGGAGGGATATTGCAAGGGAGCTTCCAGCTGAAGGGTGTACTTTAACGGATAGTTATTTAAAAAAATGCCCAATGTACAATCTGGGTAGGACTAAAAATGTATATCTTGAAAAGCACTTTTTTTATCTTAAAACTTGACGCATTTTGTATCAGTCTATTTTTTTACTGTGTGTATGCAAGCTTGAAATGATGAGGTGAACAGTCATAGTGCTTTCTGTTACAGAATGGGACCTCGTAGCACTATACATAACACAAACTCCACCACCCAGGATGGTTCTTTGGTTACACACACTCACCCCTTCAGTGCATTAACTCAGAGGTTTCATGATGTTCAATATCGCGTTTCCCACGGATTGACTTAAGTTGTTTTTATTTTTCATTTAAGCTGCGTCTAATTTTATATGCGGTTACTTGAAGGTGATACATCAAAAAAGGTTAAAGAATATTTTGGGTTTTTAATGTAGCTACGCCTTTGAACCTGCCCCCAGGCTCACTCCCCCATCCCCACAGCATTACAGTTCCCAAACTTGTTTAATGCACTTCGACCCCTCCATAGAGCACACGTGGTGTGCGCAATGTCCTGAAAGTGGTTACGTGTTAAAGACAGGAGAAGGACGCCATAAGCTTTAGAAGCACAAGCCTGCAGCACTACACACACAACCACTGTGTGTGTGGAAACTCCCAAGTAAGCGCGTCTCGGAGTGTGAGACGTCTTACATAACGCACACGTCACAGCAGGTGTGGTACGTGGAGGCCTCTTGTACGCAAGAAAACGCAGCCAGTAAACACCCTGGCGCTCAGAGGCAGGCCTTACGCAGCTTAAGAGTGCGCACACACACACACAGTGACACAGTGTGTGCAGCAGTGTTCAGAGTTCAGCTCTGGGACACAGCCCCTCCCACAGCGAGCCCAGCAAGTGGAGGCCTGTGCAACACCCCGGGGACGCTCATTAGCATCTGCAAACATGCAGCCAGGGCTCACACACAGCAGCGGACAGAGACACACACATACCGAGGCTCTCAAGACCGGGCTCTTCGACTAAACCCAGCGCCGGGATACCCTCAGGGATATAATTGGCGCTTTACAAGAACCGATTGATTGAAACAGGCAAAAACACATTTACACACAGACAAACAGAAACCGACACAGTCAGAACAACACAGAGGCACATGTACAGAAACAGGCACACACGCTGACAAGCAAACATGCAAAAAACACACAAAAAATACACACTTCACTTACGTTTAGTGACACACAGGCCGACAAACAGATAATGCCACAAAGACGAACAACATTCAGAAACAGGCAAACTTCCAAAAGACACCTAACAAACATGCCTACATACTCGCACATAGGCCTACATTTAGAGAGACACACAGGCCGACAGAAACAGACAGATCCAAACACATTTGTGACAAACACACGTTAACAGACACAGAGCCATGCCAAGATTCACGCAGAGAAACACGCCCACAAGTCCACGCAGAGGCAACCAGAACCCAAACAAAAGGATGACGAGAAGCAACACACAGAATCTGCAAATTACAGTGTACATTAAAGCAAAGTTCAATCTGCAGACGTAAATTTTTGTTGCCAGTCTTTTATTTTCAAAAGTCCCTTGTATGCATGTGGAAAACAGCCAATGTGTTTCACCCTTCACAAGGGCTTCTTCAGGGCAATGCAAGGAGGCTAGAATTGTATATCAACATATATTAACTCCAGAAAAGAGTCAAGTCGCAAAGCGTGCCAGTTGGCCGATGTTGACCCTACAAATGAGGCCTTAGGCCAATGATGAGTGGCCTTATGACCTCAGTCCAATTTAGGAACGTTCATTGCCTTCAACCGGCAGAGAAAAACTTTTAAGGCATTGGTAAGCCTCCAGTGTATTCAGTTGTAGCTGTCGGACACAGGTTTCTTGAGAACACTAAGCAAGGATGGCTACAGTACTGTTACTGATTAGGCTCGATCGCAGGTAGAGGTCAGATCGAGGTATCACCACGCCCCGGCAGGAGTCACCTAGCTGGGCCCTAAATAGCCAAGCAAGGGCCCCGACTGCGAAAGAGTCTATTTCGGATAACCCAGGGAGCAGCGCTCTGTAATTAACACACACACATCCTCACGCCATGTGTGGCCCTGGGAATCCAGCTAAGACTCCGTATGAATATGGACTCATCTCTGCTCGGGCACTTACTCGCCACACCCACAGCCACTCAAGACACACAGAGAATGATGGGTGCGAGGCAGGCCTGCGGCCCCAGGCCTCCTTGAGCACGAGGAGCGCCTGTTGGCATCAGGTGTCTTGTGTCAACCACAAGGCCTGTCTATGCACTGAGGGTCGCATGGGTATCACGCTGTACCAGGGTACGCAACAGAGCCCGATAGAGACCCGTTTCTAGGTCCCCTTTAAAAAACTCTGGGCCGGGCTAAAGTCCTAAAAAAACAAGGGGGTGGGGGGCGGGGACTGACCAAGTCAGGCAGTATGCAACTGACATCATAACACGTGCTATCAAAGCACATGACGTCACGACGCGTGACATTCCACGTGGCATCACAGGAAGTGATGCTCTGATATGTATATGTTATAACACTTGCCAACTAAAAAAGGTAATCAAATGTGTTTTGTTTTTTTAAGTTGTCTCCAGCAAAGCAAATCATGCTACATGCAGATCACAGATTTTATTGTATGTAGATAGGTAAATAGATTACTGCTTTGAACACAGAGATTCTTTTGTTACCTGCAGTTAATACATTGTAATCCTTGTAATATAGCACAGTAAGCTATGAAGGACATGTGATTCTTACACCTTGTAACTCTGGCTGTCTCATGTAACATCTGTACATTGATTTACACACTTACATGATTTATTTGGAATGGATAATGTGTATGTTACGTAAAGCGCTCTTAAACTCTGCATTGGGATTAGTAGCACTATAAAATAGTGCTATAAATTGGTATTTTTGTAAATACTGAGACAGATCAACCCATCTGACATTCTTACTGTGCTTGCACCTTTATATAACAAAGTAAAAGGCAAGCATCTTTTAGTATCTGTGAAGAGAAAAGCTGTGTGCTTTTATTTTCTCGCCCATGCATTTGTGATGTTCCAGGGTGCCTCCCGCCACATACTGGATCAAAAGGAGGCCTGATGGCCCCTCAACTTCGGCCCAGTTGGAGGTTGGATTAAAAGCCTCCACGTTGCCTCTGGGAACCGAGAGCAGACAACCTGCAGGAGCTGATGAACGTGTCCTTGTGTTTCAAAATGACACTGGGACAAGTACAACATATCTGTGGGGTCCAACTTCTTAGCAGGGGGACGGCTTCCACCCTGTGAAAAGAGTGGGTGGACGTTGTGGAACACGTGTATCCCCGACTCGTGCCCTGGACCTAGCCCACTTAAAGCCCTGGTTAACACACTGCCTGAGAAATCTGTGTTTTATCTAGCCACAGTTTTGACTCAAAGTATAGAAGTAATGGGCCTCCTCTGCACAACTCATGTTAGACATGCAGCTCTTTATTTTACGAAGGCAGATAAGTGGGTTACTGCTTTTGACACAGATCCTTTCATTACTTGTCTACATAAATTCCAATCCTGTAAATATAGCACAGTGAGCTATGAGCCGGCATCAAGGCACTGCTTGCAAAATGCAAGACCTGGGTTTAGAACCTTAGTTTTTCTCAAATTCTTTTTATTTTAAGGCTGCTAAAAAGGTTTCTTTAGGTCATAATTAAGTCCTATTAGTACAAACAACCTTAAGCACTGCGTCATGTTTTAAATCCTGACTGTTTATTCCGGCCACGCGCTCTAACAGGTAACCCTACCTGTAAAGAGGAAGCGCGACTCCTACACCTTGAAACCCTCACTGTCTTATGGTATATACATTGAAACACACACTTTTATGACTTAATGTATAAGGTGCGCGTGTGATGTAAAGAGCTCGCACACCTGGATGAGTAGCGCTACAAAATAAATAGATCCAAAATTATAGTTGGTGCTCAAATTGTTATTTTTGTGAATGCTCGTACAGACAACACATCTGACATTCTTGCAGTGCACAATTGACTAACGCGTAAAGCTTACCTCCCCCAAATCTCGGCTTGTCATAATACAAGCTGTGCGCCTTTGTTACCCTGTATCGGATTGGCTTCTAGGTGCGAGGCTCCAGACAGCTCCCAGCCAGGAAGCCACTGGAAGCTCCGCAGCTTACCCGCTAGGCCCAGGATGCCTGTAGGGTTACAGCACGCTTTATAAATGCTGATACAATACAATACAACAAAAGGAGGGCTGATGGACCTTTAAATCAGGCCGTTGTTTTGGGTCCAGCTGGTAGTGAAAATATTAAAACCCTTTTGCCACCGACAAGCAGCTGCTGCTGACCAGAAATGAAAGACAGACAACATGCGGGCGATGCTGGACGCGCCCGGTGTCTGCGAATCACACCAGAACACTCAGCAGATTCCACAGGGCCCGGTTAGAACCCTGATCTGGCTCCAGAATAGCGGAGGGATCCAGCTGGATCCCCCCTGCATTCCGGCACTCGCACCGAGGATTACCCAACGTGCCTCAGCTCCTAGGTTTATGTGTAAACAAGGCTCCTTAAGGTGTCACATGACCTGCCCGTGACCCTCGACTGACAGTGGATGGAGGTGGCAGCTCCAACCTACCTTCAATCAACCAGCATTTATAAAGCGCTACACTGTCACCACTAAGGGTATCTGGGCGCTGACCTAACACACCCCTAGATCTGATGAGAAAAAGAGACAGCTCCCCGCATCCGACAGCATCACCAGGACCGCCGCGCTCTGCAGCGCCCCTCGGAGGATGGCCTATGCGGTCTGGTGGGCGGCCTTATGCGCACTGGTCAGGACTACGGCTGGCTTCAGCTCCTGGTGTGCCGTGCAATCCCCGAGAGGGGAGGTGTGAGAGGTCTGTGGATCCCAGGGGAATCAGAACCCTGGATGGGTCCCTAGGATATAAGAGAAAGAGAGAAAGAGAGAAAGAGAGAAAGAGAGAAAGAGAGAAGAGAGAAAGAGAGAAAGAGAGAAAGAGAGAAAGAGAAAGAGAGAAAGAGAGAAAGAGAGAAAGAGAGAAAGAGAGAAAGAGAGAAAGAGAGAAAGAGAGATAAGTCTTTCCTGGGCCCAGTGCTTTAAATGGGCCGGTACCCCCAGGTGCTCAGGACCGGCACTTCTCATTTTTACCGAGAAGAGTACCAGCATGAAATGTTTGCTCATTGCTGCTGAGCTCCAGGCAGTTAAAGTGGTGCAGATCTGTAGGGCACTCTGACTTCCAAAGCGCCTCTAGCCCTTAGCTGAGCCACCCTGAACCCTTCAGCAGCGGCTCATTTGCATTATGCACCGGATGTTGGGAGTTTCACCGTCCTGCTGTGTCTGACAGAGCAGGCCCCATCCAGGCCCTGCCCTGTCAATCACATTTGCACTGTCGCTGGCGCTGCCAAGTAACTAAGGAATTCTCCGAAGTGAACCTTTTGTGCATTTGTCTGCTTATGTGTCCGTGTTTGCCCGATATTGTGCATGTTTGAGAGAGAAATGAGATCAGAGAGGAAGAGAATCGGGACAGTCAGGGGACATTTGAAAACAAATGTCAGTCATTAAAACTTTATTTTGTTTGTTACAACCATAAAAGTATACACTATACAGTTATAAAACTTTATAAAAACACATAATATGGTACTTTTGTTTCTGTGTGTATGTGTGCGCACTCTACAAGATACAAGGATTGCACTTGAGGCAGGCAAGTAGGAAGAGTATGACGTCAGGAAGCTGCAAATATGACATTTTATACATATGATATCAGCCCAGAATACCGGCGATGCCCACTACTGATGGAGGCATTCCAAAGAACATCCCAAGAGTAAACACATCTTCGCCCCGCCCACCCATCCCCATCATAGGGGACTTTACACGTCACTCATCTCTCAAAGGCCTGAAACAATCAGAGACACGCGCAGCTCAGTGTGGAGCTGGTCGGCGTCGTATAAGACTAGTAGGAGGACGGCCCTGGGTTGGAGTAACAAGTGTCAGGTGTGGAGGCATGCATGGGCCCTGTGTGTCTGCACACGGCACCTCTGGACACAGGGATGTCACGACTGGCGCCAGCTGTTCACAGGTCACTCCCTCCTGCCTCTAGCTGACCAGGGAGAGCAAACTGCAGCACGTCCCACACGAGGGCGTGTCACACTGCTAGGGTGGCCAGGTGACTCCGGGTTCCCAGGCCACCACGGTCCAGTCCTGGACTCTGCTCTTACATTCCATTGTTATCATGTGTATTGGTCCAATTGCAGTTAATCAAGACTACACCTCCCAGAATGCACTGCACCGATGTCTTACGTTAAAGCTCCAAACTTTAAAAGGTGTGATCCACTCTACGCCACCCATACAGGCCTCCCCACCAACCTCGCCTCGGGTCCGAGCCTATTGGCGCAGGTCAGGTGTACATCTGGAGACCATATGGAATCTGGGACACAACTTAAGTCAGCAGAGATACCAGCATACTTAATATAGCGTTGCCAAGCAGCAGGAAGAAGACATGTAGGCGCTATTAAAGCCACGCTCGCCGAAGTAAATGATTTAATTCCTCGTGCCCAACTCATCATACAGGCAACAAAGAACCGGAACGGGCAACTTCTCAGGAAGCGTACGTGTTACAGCACAGGCTCAGCACTCGATCCTGTGTGCCACCCTGTGAACACACATCTAAACACCACCGAGAGCCACACACACACCCCGTTGTGAGAAAGCGCAAGAGAGAACCTGGTTGCATCATAAACCGGGCACGGGGTGCCCCGCGCTCCCCGACTAAATAACTGCCATGTTTTTAAGAGAGACTGAAACAGAAAATCACACCACGCATCTAGGACACCGCATCTGATCGGGCGGCAGCCGGGGAAGCAGAGACTACTTCCGTCCCCAAACTCTCTCGAAAGTTTTGAAGTTTATTGTAAAGTTCTCACGAAGGAGTCTGTGCGCTTCCCTCCACCCCGGGGCACCCGGCGAGTCTCATAGACCCGCAGCGCCCGTGGAAAAACACAGCCACCGGGGTGAACCCCGCACACTCACCTTGAACCACCCGCAGAGGCCGGGCATGTGCCAAGCCCCCCTCCCGGTGCCATCCTGGGCGAGACTGCCCTCGGCGCCCGGACTCCCCAGCGCACAAGGGCCCCTTTGTGCGCAGGCAGATAGCGCTTTGCAAACTTCCTAGCGCCCCCGAGCCCGGGTCGCACCCACCCCCGCCCTGGCAGAGTCTGGGGGTCACTCACCTGCACACGTACCCCGGCTCCTAGACCCCGAGAGCAGCAGAGATCCGATCGGGAGATGTGAGTGCCTGGGCCGCCTTCAGCTGTAGTGGCGCTCTCGGTGCACTCTCTCCCCTCCCTCCTTCCTTCCTTCTCTGCCTCCTTCCCTCCCTCGCACGCCGCACCTCCCCCTGGTGGCTGCTCTGGGGAGCACCGGGTTAACCCTTCCGCATCAGGAGGCTGCTAAAACCTCTCTGCTTGTGCACCAGGTGCTCGCAGGGAAGAGGGCGCCTTTTACACCCTCGTTTATTTATTTTTTAAACAGACTTTACTTGTAAACGCTGTTGGTTAAAACAAGGCGAACATTACGTTTTTTTTTTTTGCAACATTAGATATTGATATTGATCCAAAGGCATTGGAGCGCTTTATCCGAGCACCAGATAACTTTACATAAGGACACATGGTTTGTAAGGCACAGGTGGAGTACGTGGTTAGCCCGGGATCACAGGATGTCGATCCGACGCCGGGACTCAGCAGAGGGGCCATGAGGTCCCATGCCCCCCCTGAGAGTTTTACATTCTGCAGACGTATTTTGGAAACTATGAGAAACACAAGGGAACACTTCTACACCCAACCAATACAGTGCAGAACCCAATTGATAGAATATATGCACCACCCACAGATGCCAAGTACAGCCACGTTGTGTCAGTCCAACGGCACAATGCATTCTGGATCTTGTAGTTTAACTTTATAGCAGTACAGTTATGACTCAACATCCTAAATGTAGTATCCCAAATGCTGTTGGCTAACACAGACCTTGCTGAGTCACGCATCACAACAGCTTCTTGGGAGCTTTGTACAAACCCAGCAGGAAGTTCTCATTAGTAATAATGGTTTTTATTTTGGTGTAGCGCCGAATACTCGAGCTCTGCCGTCTCTAAGAGCTACATATAAAACAGTCACTATACCCCAGTTTAACGGTACCACATTACTATCGACCGCTGCAGGGTGATTCTGGGCAAATCACTTAATCTTCCTGTGCCTAAAAAATATGAATGTATCCTCATGTAATGCAACTGGTGCTATGTAACGCGCTCTGATACCCGATACTGGGTCATGTTCGCGCTATATAAAACTCTGTAAAAAATAATAAAAGGGTGAAAGGCTGAACTGGGCTCGTCATGAATCATTCTCGTGACTTGGAAGTCACAGCTGATGTCAGTAGAGAGCGCCTCTCTGAGTCATCTTTCCTGCGTTCCTTTACATCCTATGTGAAGTTTCTGGGTATTTCTTGGTTCAATCGGCTCGTGACTTCCAAGCCCAGCGAGGAAAACCCCATTAAGCGAGGAATGTCAAAGCAATTGGAAAATGTCAGTTACTCCTTTATACAAGATGAGTTTATTTTTTAATTTTTTTTATTTAATGCGATTTGATATAGCGCGAACATTACCCGAAGGTGTCAGAACGCTTTACAAAAGAACCAGTTGCGATACATTAGGATTTAGGATTAAATGAGTTACATAAAAGATACAAACAGAAAAAAATGGAAATGTACAAGTTGTAAAGTCACTCAAGGAAGAGACACAAATGGATAAACTCTAAGAATCACATAGGAAAGGTAATGAGTAAAAGTGTCTACTACATATACTAGTGGTTAGAGTTATCTCTATATACATATATATACATATACAAATAGTAGATTTGCTCAGGATTACATTTTACTAGCGATTAGGCTGGACAAGTATATGTGACATATTTACAGAGTTAACAGGGAAATAAAAAAATCAAAAGGGTTAGAGAGCGGTAGGTGGGGGAGAAGAGTCGGAGGCTGAGATTGGTGAGAGGAGAGAGGGGGACCTGAGGGGGAGAAAGAGATAAGGCAGTGCAGCAAAAGAGAAATGACTGGAGGTCGGAAGAATGGATTTCAATGGACCAAAGGAAAGGACAAGAATTCACAAAATGGAGGACCCGGGTCATGGGCATCGATGGAAACCATCTCAAGATGGCAAGATGCACTTAGGTCAGGACCCAAAAACCATGAGAGCAGAGTTCCATTAAGTGGGGTCGGGGGGGACGCAGTCACAGCACCAAGGGTGGGCAGAAGAATGGCTGCTGTTTGTGTGCACAGGCACAGCCCCACAAGGGCATCAGGCTGACGACCCGTGCAACAAGGAGAGCCGAGAACTGGAGCGAGCCACAGAATAGGTAGGGACCACAGAGACCGAAATAGAAGAGTGTCCCACACGTTGCCTGCCCCGCTGGGAACAGTGACAAATTCAGGCCAAAATCCATGAACGAGAGGGAAGTCAGAGCCACCGTTAAACAGCAAGCGCTGCAGAGGAGCACTCCGCCATCTTGTGCTCAGCAAGCGCGCATCTGACTGGGAGAGTTTAAGGCCGGTGGGGGGACAGGTCATCGGAGCCCCAGACCGTCAATACCAGGACATCTGATGGAACACCAGGGTGATTAGCAGTGCTCCCGCTCACCGTCTACCATCCGGCGGTGCGTGACAGGAGATAGTGGAGAGACCCAATGCATCCAGCGCTGCGCTCACCCCTTAAGAAGCACATCACCAGCCGCTAACTCCGCTCCAATCTCCCACACCGCAAGTTGCTAGGCGAGGCTCGCTGAAGTGCTGGGCGTCTCCGAGAGCACCCGCACTCACCGTGTGTAGTGTGCGGAGGTGCCGGCAGCCGCAGGCAGTGGATCGGCCTCGTCAGCAGTGTTGGCGGGTGGCGTAGGTCCGCCGATGCCATCTGCAGTTCCTCTTAATTACCGGCGGGGACAGCAGCCAGGTGGCACTGGGGGATCACAGTGCTCCACCCATCCAATCCCTGGGTGTGTTGGAATTGAGATGGGCCACTTTCAGAGATATTTCGCTGAAAAGGCGATCCCTGGCCCGGCCCGAGCTCCCTACTCATTAGCCATCAGTGGAAGGAACACTGGAAAACAACCCTAGGCCCCCCCCCCTCCCTGTGTCCCCCACCTCACTATAGGGGGAACTGGTAAATGGGATTCATGTCCGCAGCTGAATTAGCCACCACAAGGGACATCATGTTTTCGAAACACAAGCAGGGGTAGGGTAGGGGGGCTACCATGTAATTAAAGCTTGCACCAGTCCCCCCTACTCTATGTATGTATATTTTATTTGTATAGCGCAAACCTAACCAAAAAGTAACAGAGGTCAAATATGTTCTTAGAGGAAAATATAATATTTCAGAGGGGTCATGTGAGGCATCAAAAGAAAGCTTCCATTTAATTCCAATATGTGTGTGAGAGGACTGATTTCAGGGCCTTGATGGTCAAAATCATTATAAAAGGAGAGTGCCCGTCAATCATGGGCGAGTTCTCCTATTATAGGGTCAATTGAGCTCTTTGTGTTCAGGTCTTTTTTAGGTCTTAGCTGGATAGGGCATGCGCAGTCTCGAAGAGACATGTGTTTCATTGGTGGGCTTCAACCTGCACACAGGGTTCCCATTTGCTCGCTCCATCATCTGTCTCATATTCTTTGTCGCCAATAGTCCCTGGCATGCATGGTCATACCTCTTGTGTTTATTCCTCCCCCTCAGAGCCTGGACCAAGCACTTGTAAACATCCACTGGTACCGTTTTAATGACCATTTTAGAGCCGACACTTTACTTTCTTTTTACCAGCTATGTCTCTAACTTGACCTTCTGCCCCTTCCACAGATCACCCCCCTCCCGTTGCTGCTTTCAATTTCTCCTCCCTCCTCCCTCCAGTCTCTGCTTGTCCCCGCACACTTTACAGTACTTGTCCCGCCCACAAATCACTCCTAAACCCCGTCACTGCTTTAAACCCCAATTGTAGTCTGTTCATTCTAGTGAGTGGTGGTGTTCTGCCTTTTAACCCCTTCACCGCAGGGTAATTCCCCCGCGGTACAGGGGGGGAGGGTCTTGACTCCACCCACTCCCATAGAACGACCGCACAGGCGTGGAATTCGCTACGCGGGGAGTGGCGAGGCTGTTATGACGAGCCCTGTTCGTCATGAGTACCGCTCCACTGTGCCTCATGACGAGCTGGGCTCGTTATAAGCACACACGGGGTTAACATTCTGTTAGTGTATAGCTGACGTGCTGATTGGAGCTACTATTACTTGGCACACGTGTAGTCTCTATTTATTTTTCACGCATGTAGGTACTAGGTGGCTGTGCGTGTTTATACCACATGTGGTAGTTCACGCAATGGGGTTTATAACTGGAAAATCAGACCTCAAGTGAATCAGGTATAGGTTATCACAGGGAATTTCAGACCTTCTACAGTACCTGTGTCTTCTGCCGTAATCACATAGCCAAGTTTCTCCTGTGCAAAATAATTGTACTGGCCATGTCTCTCTTTGTTGCTTTTCATTTCATAGGGTGGGACTCTATTTCTTCAAATTTCTCCAGTTAGGACACTTTTTTACTTTTTCCGCGTTCACTGGGAACGTGTTTCCGTGCGCCATTGTTGCTTAAGTTGAACTCTCTTCAGAAGAGCCTGGCTGGGTCTTGACGTCATCAAGGTCTGCCTGCCCCTCCGTATCCATGGCAAAAGTAGTCCCTTTAATGTGGTTGCCGATGCAATGTATTTCCTCATGTTCACTTCTGTAAACCAGCCTAACACTGTTATTCTTTCTGTTTTGTGTGTGCAGTTGTATATAGCAGCAACATCACCCGAGCATATTGGAGTGCTTTACATTGGCACCAGTTACTTTTATTGTGCAGTTTTATATAGCGCCAACACCGAAGCTATTGGCGCTCTTTAGAGCAGCACCAGTTCCTTCACACAAGAACACATTCATTTTTGTAGGCACTGGGAGATGTACTGTTTTCATCAGAATCAAGGATGCTAAACCTACGCCAACACTTGAACCCTGTTTCCCAGTTCCATAGTCGGCAGCTGTGGCCCTTACACCACATCCTCTCCCAAGAGGATTCCACATCATCTCCCTAGCTTCGTCCTCAGTTCCACAGTTTGTGATTACAGGCAAATCTCTTTATCTCCCCATGGCAGCCTGCATTTGCTGTTGGCTGCCCGTCCACCTCCTGCCAGTCATTGCTTGCTCAGGCTAAACTGTCTGGCACAGATCCCCTCCTTCCCTGGCTCTGCTTTTCACCTTGGTGCAGTTTCATGAAGAGCCAACACCACCCTAAAGTATTGGGGCACTTTACATTAACACCAGTCACCTTTCACGAGGACACCGTAAATGTTGGAAAATCACGTAATCTCCCCATGGTAGCCAGCATTTACAGTCTGTTGCCCGTCAACCTCCCGTCCGTCGCTGCTTGCCCACGCTGAGCTCCCATTGCAAACAATGTTATGTTATGTTATGTTAGTATAGTCTTTTATAGCGCACGGCTACTCCATAGATTGTCCCGGCGCTTTTATTGACAACCTGTAGCAGAAAAAAAACACAACACAGTAAAATAAAACGGACCCAGCAGAAAGAAAGAAGAGCGAACCAAAGGGCAAAAAGCCAAGTTTTAAGGCCCTTCCTAAAAGTCAGCAAATTAGAGGTGCTGCGTAATGCCAGAGGCAGAGTATTCCAAAGCAGTGGCGCCAACAGCTTTAAAGAGCGACCTCCAATGCGAGCCCTTTTTACTCGTGGGACCACAGCAAGGAACAATGATTCAGACCTCAGAGATCGGGCCGGATGGTAAAAGGCAAGCCTCCTTTGGAGATATTTTGCTCCCGAGGCGTGGAGAGCCTTGTGGGCCAAGGTCAAGGCCTTAAAAACTATCCGCTTCCGGATAGGCAGCCAGTGGAGTGACTGCAAAAGACTGGAGACTCTGGCTCGCCTATCCAGGCCAAAAATGAGTTCTGGACCACCTGCAACCGTTGCAGGAAATATTCCGGCAGGCCAAGATATAGGACGTTGGAGTAGTCCAATCTTGAACCAATTAAGGCCTGCACCGTCGTCTTCCTATGATCTTCTGAGAGCAGAGGAAGGAACTTACGGAGCATCCTGAGGAGGCCAAAACATGTTCCCGTAAGACCAAGGATCTGAGATCTTAACGTCAGACCATTATCAATCTTGATCCCCAAATTCTTTGCTAGCTGGGATGAGCGCGCTGGAGGGAACATATTAACAGGACACCATTCCTGCCCGTCTGGGTCAGATGGACAGCCGAAGAAGAGTACCTCAGATTTATCTGAGTTGCACTTGAGGCTGTTAAGCTGGAACCATTTAAAAACAGCCCCAAGGCACTCACGGATACTCTCTCCATCAAAATCTTCTCCTTTCCTGCACGTAAAGAGGAGCTGGGTATCGTTGGCATAGGATATGATCTGGGCCCCAAAAGACTCCGCCAGTGCTGCCAGAGGGGTCATAAAGATGTTGAAAAGAGTCGGGCTCAACACAGAGCCCTGCGGGACTCCGACTCCCAAAGGCGGCATCACGGCAGAGCTAGGTGGGACCCAGACCGTTTGTCGACGGCCAGCCAAGAATGATTTAAAACAGCTGAACACCGTCCCTCTCAGACCGATCTCATGGAGTCTGGCGAGGAGACCCTCATGGGGGACGGTGTCAAAAGCCGCCGACAAGTCTAGCATTACAAGCATGGCTTTGCCCCCCGAATCCAGTGCCTCTTTGATGGCTTCAGACACCTCCAAAAGCGCCGTCTTGATGTTTAGATTGGGGCGGAAGCCAGATTGAGTGGGGTGCAGCAGATTGTGAGATTCCAGAAAGATGGAGAGCACGGTGTGCACATGCTTCTCCAAGATCTTAACCAGCGCAGGGAGAAGAGAGATAGGCCTGTAGTTGGCCAAAGCCTCAGGGTCTAGGCCAGGCTTCTTGAGAAGGGGAATAACCATCGCCTGCTTCCAAGCCTGCGGGACCACCCCCCGACTCAAGGAGAGATTCAAAAGTGGATTCGCCAACGGATTTACAACTTCGGCCATTTTCGCCAGAAATTTTGCCGGACATGGGTCGAGAGGCGACCCAGATTTAAGGTTGGCCATAAGTGCCAATGACGAGACAACTGAAATTGGCGGAAAATCTGCCAGGACTGGACCCATAGGGGCCAACGGAACTGATCTGTCCTCGAAACTGGGAAGTACTTCAACCACCCTCAAGGGAAGAGAGTCCTGGATCAGTTTAATCTTGGTGGTAAAATAGTTGGCAAGGGCAGAAACCCACGACTCAGAAGGAGCGGCCTGGGTCGAATTAGATCGTGGGGCCGTGAATTCCCTAACGATCGTGAAAATCTCCTTGCAGGAATTAGAGGCAGCCTCTATCCTCCTTGCCAAATAGCCTTTTTTTTCCAAGGAGGATATCCTGATGGTATGCTTTAACCGCTATCCTGTAGACAAGCCTGGCCGCGGGATCATACTGTGACCGCCAGGCCCTTTCAGCCACCTTGCGCTGCCGTCGAGAAGCCAACAGTGCTTCAGTGAACCAGGGGGCCGAGACCCACTTAGATATTAATCGGGGGGCCATCTCAGGGGCTAGATCATTCAGCCTATCCGTTAACCACGCTTGCAGGGACTCTAAATCCCTCTCCAAGTCTCCCGTCAAAGGGCAGGGATGATCAAGAGATGCCTGAGCCAACATTTCAGGAGTCACCCGATGATACGCCCTAGGGGCTCGTCCCTGCTGCCTAGGAGCAGTGCTCGATGGTTTCTTTGTGCCCAGTACATAACATTTAGCCAACCCTTCTTCCCCCAGATCCCCTCCTCCCCTGACTGCTTTTCACATTTTTTTTGTGTGCAGTTTTATTTTGCCCCAACACCACCCAAAGGTATTGGCGCATTTTACATAAGCACCAGTTACTTTTTGTGGTCAATTGTATATAGAGCCAACACCACCCAAAGGTATTGGCACATTTTAAGTATAGGTAACAGAGAGAGACCCCTTGTTTAAACCAAGGGAATAAAGGGGCATATTATCAAGAGAGGGCCTAACATTATCGCCGCTTTTATCGGCAGGAAACTGCTGATAAAGCGGCGATAATGGGCTTGATAATATGCTTTATGAATTCCAATCGAAGCCCATGTTAGATATAAAGATAAGTAACATGGGCTTCGATTGGAATTCCATAGAGCATATTATAAAGCCCATTATCGCCGCTTTATCGGCAGTTTCCTGCCGATAAAAGCGGCGATAATGTAACGCTCTTTCTTGATAATCTGCCCCCTGGTACTCTGCAGCGGTCAACCGAAAACACGTCCTCAGAAGAGGACGTCTTTTCGGTTGACGGCTGCAGCCCAAGAGCACAACGTGAAAGAGGAGGACGTCACAGCCCCTCAAGTTTAGGAGAACATTCGACCTGGAAGTGTTGCTCACAACGAGTATACAAACAATAGGGTGCATAGTTAACAAGATTGATTACAGAGAAAATTATAACCACTGTCTTGATAAAAATGGAATAAGAATTAAAACCATCCATTCGCGTCAAGGCAAATGTCTTTACATAATCCTAGGTGGAACCCGGTTCTGTAATTGCAAAACAAAGAGTGCATCCAGGCCAAGTCCTTGTATTTGTTTTATAGGATATGTTCTCTAAATGACAAATCACAGTGTCTAAAGTTTTTTTTTCTCTTTCATGTGGGGGTGTGGTGTGATTTATGTCCTGTGTAATGTTGTGATGTGTGTATGAATTGATTCCATAATTGTTGAGATTTTAATTGTTTAATGAGGAATTATTTTTTATTCTGTGCAATAGGATTTTAATACAAACATTTTTGTAATTTCACGATTATATGAGTTAATAATTGATTTTATATGTGTCTAGTTTGAGCTGACAAGCAGCACAAGTGTGGATAATGATAAGAAATAGATTATTTTTAATCTAGCAATTGTCCAGGTGGATATATTTTCTTCATGAGGGAAACATTTGTGGTTTTGCATTTTACATAAGTAATAGTTACTTTTCCTAGTCAATTTTATACAGCACCAACACCACCCAAAGGTATTAGAGTGCGTTACATTAGCACCAGTTACTTTATTTGTGCAGATTCACATGTCAATAATACCACCCCGAGGTAATGGAGCACTTTACATTAGAACCAGTTACTTTAAACAACGAGATATTCATTTTTGTAGGAACTGCAAGATTATGTGATTTGCCTAAAATAAACGATGTTAAGCAGATGCCGAAACTCCAACCAGGTTTACCAGGTTCATAGTCTGCAACTCTGGCCTTTATGCCACATCCTCTCCCGAAAGGACGCCATATCATCTCCCTAGCCTTGACCTCAGTTGCACATTTTGTGATTATGGATAAATCACTTTATCTCCCTCTTTCTAAACACAACAGGCATTGGCATCGCCAGTAGGTTTCGCTTGTGAGAAATATGTTGTTTTTTGACCTCCGCTAGACCGTGCACGCGCTGCTCAACTAAACACCACATGCGCTGTCTCAAAGAGACGGGTTGTGTTCTCTCTGTGGGCTTACCAGCGGCAGCTCCTCCGCCACGTTGGAGGAGCAGCGCCCCTCCAAAACGTCAGGAAAGGAAAAATAAAACAACATACTTTTTATTTCTCCTTTCCTACTGAGTCTTGAGGGTGGGACCTTGGGGGTGACACCACTGGGGGAATGGCAGTGCATTCCTTTCACTACGCATTATGGTTTGTCCGGCCGTCTCAGGCTGGCCAAACCTTCATCAGCAGGATAGTTCTCGCCAACCCCATCTGCATTGCTGGGGTTGGAGAGATGAGGCACCGTCTGCCAGTTCCTCCTCTTGGAGAACTAATCAAAGATGCTCCGGCCAATACTGTATCTGCTCTTATACTTGAGAGCAGCTTCAGGATTGGCCTCAGAGCAGGATTGGAGCCTGCGCTTGTAGAAGAGGCGCAGAGGAGCGCGACGTGAGGCACTGCCGGCTAAATACGATTTTTTAATTATTTAATTCTATTGTGGCCCCTCCTTCTGTGACCCCTATGCTCCCTCTAATTCCCCCCTCCACCCATCCGGCCGTCCACTACTCGTCGCAAACACTGGCTGCTTCTGGGGTAAGCACAGCCTGCCACACACATTCCATGGTGACTGGCATCAAAGAAAATTAGTGTGACGCGGAAGTTTACTAATGGTAGGAGATGGGCTGGGTCATACCCTCTCCTTCTGTTTGGCCCTCCCACAGCGCATGGGCCGAGTACATGTCTTCTTACACTGCTATCCATTTGTGCAGCTATTTTTTCTTTCTTTTTAAGCTCTCCATGTAAGTACTTGTGTTTTCAGGCCATCTCCCTTGTACACATACACACACACCACTAAAATGCATGCACATGTACATAAACAAATGCATTTCTTAAAAAGTTTTTAAATATGAACAGCACTTTTTTTTCTGTTTCGACACGATGCAATGGTATTGGAGTGTTCGCTCTGTCCTCCATCTTGCCATAGTGGGAACACAAGCCAATGGTATTGGAGTGCTTTAAGTGCTCACCAGTAACATTACACAATGAGACATTCACTGTCGTACACAGGGGGAAGCGTAAGTGATTTGCCCAGAATCACAAACTGTTCCGTCGACCCGAGATTTGAACCTGCTTTCCCAGTTCCTCAGTTGGCAGCTCTGGCCACTATGCAGCATCCCCACTTTGTTCAAAGCTCCCCAGCTAATTCTCACTATCACTTCCATCTTTGTTCAACAAGACACCGTTAACACCAAACAAGCACTGGCAAAGCCAAGAGATCTTAGAAATGCTCTACCTATTAGCCTTGTGAATTTTTGCCTAGCAGCACATCTGCTGTTCACCATGGCTGAACTTCACTGTAAAAAGCACTATATTGTGGCCAGCTCAGGCCAAGTCATAGAGTTATGTGTTAGGAGGGGCAGGACAATAAGCTCAACATGGGGGGACAAAGGGACTTGGCGTCGGCTCAGTATCCTGTGATTCTGGGCATCCAGTGACTTTCAGCCATGCTGAACAGCAGACGTGCTGCTAGACAGCATGCCTAAAAGACCTTCACATAGACAAGGCCAATACCTCAGGCATTGCTGAGACCTGTTGTCTTGCCAATGCTTGTTAGTGGTGGGTAGTCAAAATGTTTATTTGCGGCTCTGTCAGGGCTGCCAATAGGTCTGAATATTGCAGAGTGTGCAAACTGTTATCAAAGTGATAAAAAGACCATGATGGTGGTGTGTAGACAGGCTGTGGAGACCACATACGCTCCCAATCAGATGTGAATGTTTTTAACTGAAAACCAGCCACACTTCCTTCCACCAGTACTCTGCTGTGTGCCCAGAAAGGTTGATGGTTTAGAGATACCACAGTCAAAGTGTTGGCACGCGACGTCCCTCTGTGGCACGTACAGCATCTATTTAAGCCATGCATAATTTGTAAAATATTAAGTGCCCGGGCCCTGACCAGGAAACCACTGAAGTTTGATACCCCATTGCCCCATCATCACCGACAATGACGGTACCAAAACAACTACTGACCATCTCTCTCGCCTGCGTGTGCAAGAGTTCAGATTATTCCAGGTGCCCAAAGCTAAAGTAATGGCCGGGGAGGCAGGTATTAGCATTTTTTTAATGTAGATTGTATTCATAACTAACCATTTGTCAGCTCATCTCTAAATTAGATGTCCCAAGCTGCTACTTGCAGGGCCTTTTTCCTGTTAGAAAGGGCCTCTTTATATTTAACACGCAAGCTTTTAACGTTAGTATGATTGCGTGGTTTGAGAGAAAGGGCCTTTTTGAGTTCACGTAAGGACAGAGTGCAGGGTTTGTCAAACCATCCCAACCTGGCTGCACTAGTTTTTGGTTGCTTCTTCGTAAATGCATCTTCAATAGCTGTATTTATCCTAGTGTAACTTAGCAACAAAATTGCCAGATTTGTGTCTTCTCCTAGACAGTAGGAGATCTCTTTCCTACATTTTCCCACAATCTCCTTAAGTTTTTCCGCGGGATCGATTCCAGCCCATTTGATTCTAGGGCCATTCGGTCTCGTTGGTACTATATCAGTGGAACAAAATTCTTTATTAGTTGTCTTGGGTCCCCAGCCCAATAGGGTTAGGCAAATGCTATTGTGATCACTCAGGGATTCTTCCCTAACCCTCAGGTTGGTAAAATCACTGGTATTAGACAACAGGATATGATCAATATTAGTATTAGCCAGCCTGCCTGTAAAAGTAGGACAGGTGTTATTGAACTTATTTCTATTACAGCTAAGCAGGTCTAGGTCATATTTGGCAATCATGTTATTTAACAAACTGCCATAGTTACAATGTGGGAAATGGAGAGAATCCCCACTTTCAGACGCCCCGTTTTTGCCCAACTCTCCCTTAAAACCACATGGATTACCCATTGCTAAAGGGCATGGCTGAATGTTAAAATCGCCAGCCCACAAAATGTCTGCCACTCTGCGGGAGGAAGCCAATACACCTTTGAGTTCCGATTCCAGGGGAAATAAAATGTTTCCCCTAGAAGCATCAAAAGTGTTGTTATAAAAATTAACAAGAATTAGATCTCTAAACTTGTTGGCCACCAACCGTAACACCTGGCTATGGGGTTCAATAAAGGTATAACTAGTAGTTTTAAAATTAGTTAATTTATTAGTAATTAACATCAAAAGACCACCCTTAGCTCTACCTGATGGGGAGTTAGATGCATTGAGGCAGTAAGAAGAATAGCCTTCTACATAGATTGATTCTTGGCACCACGTTTCCTGGAGACAAATAATATCATGGCCAGCCCCTATCAAATCATTCCAAAAGGGGGTATTCAGTTTACCTGAAATGCCTGCTATATTCCAGGTGATAAAATTTAGCCCTGCCAGTACAACTGCTGTATGAGCAACACTATCTCGGTGTAGGGCGGGCAATATATCATAGGAAGATTGTTTATCACCCATAGACTCAGCTAATTGTTCCTTAAAAACCACCGTAGTGGCTACTTCAATGTCGGGGATCTTACATATGGTAAGGGTATCTACTATAATAGTAGTTGGGTTTGGGTCATTAGATATGGCTAGCTTAATACAGGTTGTCTGTGAAATGGCTGATATAATGCCTGGCATCACATCTGTCCCCTTGGCCCCTTTGGTTGGATTATCAATAGTTGTGTTGGCAGATGGTCAATCGACCGTTTCCAAACAATCAAATCTATTGCTAACAGGGATTCCCCGCCACCCTACCTCCATATGATGATCGCTATTGGTGCGCCACGGCCGCTGTCCCCGCTCACTGCTCCTATACTGTTGTGGGTACCAGGAACCTGTATAGTTCCACTTGCGCTCTGGTGGTTGTGTCCAGTTTAAAGTGGTCAGATGTTGACGCCCAGGTGGTTGCACCCAGTTGGGAGCTATCGGAGGCTGACGCTCAAAGGGTTGCACCCAATTTGGGGCTATCGGGTGCTGACGTTCTAGGGGTTGCCCCCAGTTTGGGGCTATCAAAGGCTGACGCTCAAAGGGTTGCACCCAGTTTGGTATTAACGGGTGCTGCAATTCTGGTGGTTGTACCCATTTTGGGACCATCGGAGGCAGTCGCTCAGGTGGTTGGACCCAATTTGCGACTATCGGGTGTTGGCGCTCAGAGGGAAAAGCCCAATTGGGGCCCATCTGGTTCTGGTGGCTGCGTTCAATGGGATAAGGGTAAAAGAAGGAGAGGCGATGGGTGTCAACCCCCCCCTTTTTAGCCAAATCGGGCCAGGAACAGATGGAGTCCACCATATCTGGGTCGTCACAAGTCACTATAATGCAATCGCCCTGAATATTTTTGGGTTCATCCCCAACCCACGGGACTCTACGTACTGCTGAAATTCGACTACTATGGGAAGATTGAAAATCCCTGTTAGTGGTAAGCCACTGTAAAACCTTATTCCATAGGGACCAGGGTGGTTCCTCTTTATTTGAAGATAACTCAGGGACCCCAGTGAGAATGATGGTATACGGGGAGGCTTCTGGTGGTAAATGAACTGGGCGTTTTGGCCTATATCCCTTCTTACCCTCATCAGATCGATTCAGGGGTGGGTGCTGGGGTAAAAGTGGAGTGATGGGCCTTTTATTTGATGGCTGGGACAGATCCTTTTTTGGGGCAGACTGGGTAGACTGTGTGGAAGTGGACTGAGAAGGGAGAGTGGCCGTATTTCCAGTCGTGCGCACACTCTTAGGGGGGGTTAAGGGGGATTTTTCAGGCTTTTTGGGCTTGGTTGGGTTAGGCTGGGTTTTTGCTAACACAGAGGACTTAACTCCGCTATCCTGTGTGGGCCCTGGGGCACCTGGTGCAGAGGGGATCGTTAGACCCACCCCAGGTTTTACTTGAGCCAAACTGAGCTGAGTCGACGGCTTCTGTGTAAGAATAGCAAGTTGTTTTTCTACCGACATAATGCTCTTTACTAGGGGTTTCAAAACATGATGTAATAATTCTTTAATATTCGCTAAAAGCTGTGGATTAGAATTACCGGAGGTACAAACATCCCCCTCATTGACCATAGACACTGGATTGGCTAAGGGTTCCAGTAAGTTGATAGATACAGAATTAAGTTAATTCGAGGCACCCTGCATTGAAGAAATGGTTGCCCCTTTCTTGTGAGTAATAGCTGGTTGGGGATGCGTGGAGATGCCTTTCTTTGGTGCTTTATCCTGTTTTGGCACAGCACCCTCCTTTACACCGCAGGGCTGAATCTCGGGGGCTTGATCTTGAGACACCAATAGCTGTAGGTCTGGGGAATTCTCTAGGTTCCCCGTGGAATCAAAGTCAGAAGTAATATTAGTAGCTGACAGGTCCACCGTTGTCGGGATGGAATGAACCTTGGCTGTGGCATTAGGTTGCAATAACACCGGGATGGGTGTAGTCGGTTGAATTGGCGATTGTACTGATGCCAAGGGGCCCAAGGAGGACCTCCTAGCAATAGCCAAGTCCTGTGACACCCTCCGCTCCAATAATGAGATGCTTAAATTAATTGCCTCATGAGTTCTGGTAATGAATTGATCGAGCGGCCAGTGAGCAGAGCAGTTTTCATAGCAGTCTTACTTCTAGACCCTCTAGTCATAGTGAGGGAACTGAATTACTTCTTTTCTGACAAAATAGGAATCAGAACAAATGTACCTTTCAGTGGGGACTTTGTGGTCCTGATCGTGGAGTCAAGAGGGATGGCCCGGCCCGGCCTCGCCCGGTCTAGAACGGGCTAAAACGGGCCCGCCCTTGGCCAGGGCTTCGCCCGGCGTCCCGCGACGCGGGGAAAGGGTTCAATTTAAAGCGCCTCCGGGCGCGGGAAATTGCGTGCGCGGCTGGTGCCGCTAAGCCCCCTGGGATTTGCAGTCCTCCTCTCGGTGGCCGCAATGCTGTTAGATGCGGCGGCGGGAGGACTGCGGTGATGGAACACAGGAGGCTGTCCAAGACGGCTGTCGGCAGTTTTTAGCAGGTCAGGAAATGCTGGCTTCGTTTAAGGAGACACCCGCTCCACCGGGAAAGGGTTCAATTTAAAGCGCCTCCGGGCGCGGGAAATTGCGTGCGCGGCTGGTGCCGCTAGGCCCCCTGGGATTTGCAGTCCTCCTCTCGGCGGCCGCAATGCTGTTAGATGCGGCGGCGGGAGGACTGCGGTGATGGAACACAGGAGGCTGTCCAAGACGGCTGTCGGCAGTTTTTAGCAGGTCAGGAAATGCTGGCTTTGTTTAGGGAGACACTCATAATGATGTAGAAGGGTACTCATAATGATGTAAGAGGACACTCATAATGAGTTTAGGGGCACTCATAATGATGTAGGAGGGTACTCATGATGTAAGAGAGCGCTCATAATGATGTAAGAAGATCATAATGATGTTAGAGGGCACTCATAATGATGTAAGAGGGCACTCATAATGATGTAAGAGGGCACTCATAATGATGTAAAAGGGCACTCATAATGATGTAAGAGGACACTCATAATGATGTAGGCGGGTACTCATAATGATGTAGAAGGGTACTCATGATGATGTAAGAGGACACCCATAAGGATGTAAGAGGGCACTCATAATGATGTAGGAGGGCACTCATAATGATGTAAGAGGGCACTCATAATGATGTAAGAGGACCCCCATAATGATGTAAGAGGGCACTCATAATGATGTAGGAGGGCACTCATAATGATGTAAGAGGGCACTCATAATGATGTAAGAAGACCCCCATAATGATGTAAGAGGGCACTCATAATGATGTAGGAGGACACCCATAAGGATGTAAGAGGGCACTCATAATGATGTAGGAGGGCACTCATAATGATGTAAGAGGGCACTCATAATGATGTAAGAAGACCCCCATAATGATGTAAGAGGGCACTCATAATGATGTAGGAGGGCACTCATAATGTTGGGCTAAGATGTCAGCAGAACAACGCCCCAGAGTGCTGTACACATAGGGTTCCTAAAAAGAGAGAGTTGCACTGGTAAAAAAAAGTGTCAAGTTTGCAGAGTATTTAAACCTTGGCTTTCGGACTGGCTTTTAGGCACAGCTGGGATGGCGCTGCCCACTCTGGAGGGGTCACTTCTGGGACTTTCCTGGTTAGAGGTCATTACCCCCCACCTTTCTACTGAACTACCCTATTGAGTCCCGCAAGGACACTCTCTCTCACCTCTTCAATTTATTGTTTAAATCTTTTTAATAATATTTCACACATACCCACCTACATCCATTGGCTGATGGGATGGTAACTTGCCATACCAAGTGTGATGTATAAAGGTTTTACAAATCAAATACCCCAGAAAGTTCCCTCCTCCCTCCTCTGTTTCTCGGCCACTGATTTAGTTTGTCATACATGTTATTAGATGCTCTACTTTGTCTGTATCGGTCTGAATTCACCTCTCTGGAATGACATAAGTCTGGGGGATTGTACTGTGTTTCTATAGGCCTGGGCGGTAAATACCGTTTTGCTCACGGAATTTGGATAATTTCGCGTTCCGTGGAGAATGCATAATTGGCAAAAATTTCACAATCCGCGTCTTCGCAGAATTTTTTGCTTGTTCACACTTTCAAAATGCGTGTTTGTGAGATATTTCCTCCGAGAACGCAAACAGCAAAAAAGAATTGTGAATGGGTAGTAAAAGCAATTCCGCATGTTTGCGGAACTCTGCATGCTCGCGGAGATTTTTTACCATTTTGTGGAGCTTTGCGTAGTGTGACTATGCAAATTCCGCCCACCCCTACATTTTCTGCAGAGTTGCGGAATGTTGTGTAACGTGTAGACCCAAAGTTCCCTGTATTCTTAGGACAGGAAGGCGATGCATAGTTACTATGTCTTCTCAAACTGGATCTCCTTTCTGTCCAAAGTGGATGATATCTTTTCCATAGGTGATAGTTCCTAAAGCGTCTTTAGCAAGGCTGCATAGCCTGTGCCATGTCTTTCACCCAAAGTGTATTGATCACCTGTCTGGAGGCGCACAACGTTAATGATCACCCTGCCTCTCAAGGGGTATAACAGGTAGATCTATCTTTTAGGACAGCCCAGTAGTGTGTAATATGGAGATTATGAAATGTTAGTGTTGAACATTGTGTTAATACTAGGAGGGGGAAGGAATGTTCTGTCTTACCTGTGGAATTGGTGGAAATTTGGCCACTCGTGTAACTCTTTAATACAGAGTTCTGGCAACATTCAGCCAATCGCCGCATAGTAGAATTTTTCTCCCATTTGGTGTCCCCCAGCACGATTTTCTTAAACTGACTGGCCCCAGCATTTGTGAGCTTTCGCGATGGCAGGACTGCCGCTCAAGTAGATTTGCAGCCGCTCGAGTAGATTTGCAGCCTCTCAAGTAGATTTTCTGCGCATTCTTGAGCAATGCACAGTGCTGTTTGCGCTGATTTACAGTGCTGCATGCACTACTGACACCAATTTGCAGCACGAGCAGCGCAAGCAGGATATTTTTCACCATTTGGCTTAATTGTGTGGACTCTCTTGGAGTTTTTCTGTAATTTCACGAAATTCCGTGGAGTGATACTGCTCGAGTTCCACCCACCCCTAGCTAAAATAGGTATTATTGTAAATTTGGCATCGCCACAACAGATGAGTTAGAGTTCCTACACCACAGCAGTTTCACATGGAGGACTTGCTTGGGAACGTGTTGTATAAGCGTGCTTGGGTATAGTGCTGATAAAGTGTAGTATTGATCAGTTCTGCTCACAGCAGAAGTGCAGCCCTGAACAATATATCTGCACATTCCCTGTTTATGAGAGCGCATTTCAGGCCCATCTCCCACCTCTTTTGTGCGTGGGATTTTCAGGGCTTGACATATTTCCAGAGGAATTTGTAAATATCTGACAGCAGGGGTTTATCATCCTGTTTCGTAAATATGCATTTCTCAAAGGGTGTAAAAGGGCAACTGGCTTTTTTCCTCCACAAATGAGCTTTTTTCTTTGAGCTTCTGCAGTTTGTCAATGGAGTCCTGGAGTGGCTGCAGCATTCTTGTCTCAATTGCATCTAATATCTTAGGGAGAAGTGTCATCTTGTTCGCTTCAATTAGCCAAGGCAGCCCATGCGACTGCCAGTTTAGAAGCTCTTTGCAGGTTATGTTTATGAGGGCCCTATATTTGCCGGCAACTGTCTTGCCTATGGTAGGGCAGAACTTAACTCCAAGATATTGCGTTCATATTCATTTTGAGCCCCGAGATTTGGCCAAATATTTCTAGTTCAATAAAAAGCTCAGAATGGGGCGTAGAGGATTAGCGACCATCACCAAAACATCATCAGCTTGAAGAACCTTTCTGTGTTCATGGCTCCCAGCCACATCTGTGTAACACGTAGGTTGGAGCTCAAGTTTTCTGCCAATGGCTCTATAATAGAGTGAGGTGGAGGGGGGCAAGGGAACACTGACACTGAGAGTGTGTGAACGTTATCCATTCAGATCCCCTGCAGGGCCAGTGTACTCAATTAAAAAACTTTTCTGCATTAATCAAAAGCTAAAAGGCCAATGGCTAGGTGCAGCAGTTTATAGAAAGTGCATTACAGATTTAGTGTTGTTCCCCTCTCAAGGTCCACTAGATCCCCGTGTCTAGGGTCCCAATGGTTGTGCTAATATGCCTGTAAAGACCGTAGCATCCATGTTGTGAGGGATATGGGTTTATATGAAGAACACTGCTCTGGGAACACTGCTCTGGGTCCACGCCTGACATGTGAATTGCTGTAATAGCCGCCTCGCTCATGGTGGGCGTGAGGGAGCCTGTATTAGCGAAACAGTAGTAAAGGCGGGTCAATGCCGCTGTCAAAAAGGGGCAAAAGGATTTATAGAAATATCACGGTGAAAGTGTCATGGCCCAGTGTCCTGCCTACGGGCAGTTCTGCTATCCCAGAATTGGCCATTCCAGCATATTGAACAGCTGTGGTGTGAGGGCAAAGGTCGGGACTGATTATAAGTAAGGTTCTATAGATCTTTCTGGTGTACGTTCCATAGTATAGAGGTCAGTGTAAAAGTGGCAGAAAGCTTTAGCGAGCTCTTCGTTTTCACAGACCTCTCTAATTTTCCAGTGACTATTTGTCCAATGGTCTATTTCTGGGTCTGAGCCCTTTATTTGCAGAAAAGCAGTTTGACCACTTTATTTCCTATCTTATAGTCACATTGGTGTAGACGCAGCAGGACGTATTTTGCCCTGTCTATGTCAAATGCTTTATTTTGTGACCTGTCTTAGTAGGCGCCATATTCTACAAGATCACAATTGTTTATGTGTGGCCTTCAGTTCTTTGACCATGTTCTCCAGTTTCACTTCTTTATCCCATCCAGTTTGCCGTGTGATCATCATAAACGAGTGGTCAGATAGAGCCGAGACTTCAATATCATTGTGTAGTGTTCTCGCAAGCATCTGTGCTGTGTCGAGTGTTGAATCTGGCCTAGGTCAATCAATCAATCAATCAAAGCATTTATATAGCGCACTACTCACCCGGAGGGTCTCAAGGCGCTAGGGGAGGGGGGGTCCGCTACTGCTCGAACAGCCAGGTCTTGAGCTGCTTCCTGAAGGCAAGGTGGTCCTGGGTCAGGCGGAGGTGGGTCGGGAGGGAGTTCCAAGTCTTGGCGGCCAGGTAGGAGAAGGACCTTCCTCCTGTGGTGGCTCTTCGGATGCGGGGGATGGCGGCGAGGGCGTGGCCGGTCGATCGAAGCTGGCGTGTGGGAGCGTAGAAGTTGAGGCGGCTGTTGAGGTATCCTGGGCCTTGGTTGTGTAGGGCTTTGTGTGCATGGGTGAGGAGACGGAAGGTGATTCTCTTGTTGACCGGGAGCCAGTGCAGATCTCTCAGGTGTCCGGAGATGTGGCTGCGACGGGGGATGTCCAGGATGAGTCGTGCTGAGGCGTTCTGAATCCGCTGAAGTCTCTTCTGGAGTTTGGCAGTGGTTCCGGCGTAGAGGGAGTTGCCGTAGTCCAGACGGCTGGTGACGAGGGCCTGGGTGACCGTCTTCCTGGTCTCGGTGGGGATCCACCGGAAGATCTTATGTAGCATGCGCAGGATGTTGAAGCACGACGAGGAGACGGCGTTGACTTGTCTGGTCATGGAGAGGGAGGAGTCCAGGATGAAGCCCAGGTTGCGTGCGTGGTCTGTTGGTTTGGGTGCGCTGCCCAGGGCGGGGGGCCACCAGGAGTCGTCCCAGGTGGAGGGTGAAGATCCCAGGTAAGCATGGGCGAATTTTGCGAATCTCGCGTTCGCGAATTTTGCGGATTTGCGAACTCGCAATTCGCAAAATCCGTGAATTCTCGCGAATTTGCGGATTTTTTTTTTTTGTGTGTTCGCGCGGGTTTCTGCCAGTTCGCGAGGGTTTTGTACAATTTCGCAAACGCGAACTTACCTGTCGGGTCGCAAGTTTCGCGAACTTGTTGTTTCTACGTGTCCAGCCTGTTTGGGACACTCTTCTTCATCACTGCCACTCTCTGTCACCACTGCCACTCTCTGACTACTCATGCCACCCTCTGGCCCACCCATGCCACCCTCTGTTTCATCACAGCACCCTCTGGTTGTCCAGTCAGTGTACATTATTGTGGCAAAGCAAGCACACCTTCCCTGCCTCAAGTGACCTGAATTAATTTGGGGCTGATTAATGTGTCACAGAATATTTTTTTAGCTGGCACCTGCTTCCTTAGTGCTTCCTGATTAGTGATCTTTTGCACTTGCTAAGTGCTTTCATTGTTGCAAAATTAGTTACAACACCTGCCCTGCCCCAACTGACAATAATGAATTAGGGGCTGATTAATGGATTTAAACTTCCAGCCTGGCTCCTGCTTGTCTCCCTTAGCTGTAATTCAGGACCTTTGTGGCATATGTGTAACTATTCTGAGGTTCAGAGCAGGGTCACATAATAGTTGCAACTGGCAACTGAACTCTGGAGGGGCCCCTCAGGAAGCACTACAGGAAATGGCTACTAATGATGAGCCTGATCTTTTGAACCTGGTAAGTAGTTTCAGTTTTGCTAAGATCGTATTTCTGCAATTTTGCGCTTATTCGCGGGGCGCGAAGTTGTACTGGGAAGCCGCGAACTCACGCGAACAGTGCGAGCAAGCCATAAAATCCGCTGCTCGCGGATTTGCGGATTTTGCGGGAGATTCGCGAATCTCGCGGATTGCGAATTTACCGAAAATCCGCAAAATCCGCGAGCGAAACGGATTTTCCGCCCATGCTTACTCCCAGGATGAGGACTTCCGTCTTGTCCGAGTTCAGTTTCAGGCGGCTGTTCATCATCCACTTGGCTACGTCTGTCATCCCTTCGTGTAGGTTGGCTCTGGTGGTGGCGGGGTCGTTGGTGAGGGAGAGGATCAGCTGGGTGTCGTCGGCGTAGGAGATGATGTTGAGGTTGTGTTGGCATGCGATGGCTGCGAGGGGGCTCATGTAGACGTTGAAGAGGGTTGGGCTGAGCGAGGAGCCTTGAGGAACGCCGCAGATGAATTCGGTGGCTTCTGATCTGAACGGGGGGAGGCGGACTCTCTGTGTCCTTCCGGCGAGGAACGAGATGATCCATTCCAGTGCCTACTCCTGGATTCCGACGTTGCTGAGGCGCTGCACTAGGGTGCGGTGGCAGACAGTGTCGAATGCCGCGGAGAGGTCTAGGAGGATGAGGGCCGCTGTTTCTCCGTTGTCGAGCAGGGCTCGGATGTCATCGGTGGCTGCGATCAGGGCGGTCTCGGTGCTGTGGAAAAGATACGGATCCGAATGTGTAATCCCTATTCATTGGCTTCAGTTACGCCAAATCCTTCTTCGAAAAATGATCATGTCTGGCCCACTCTTTGGTCATAAGTAGCACGATGGCCTCCCGAAGAAATTGCTCGATTTTGTTTGAGGGCATAATTGGAGTCCAAAAAGCGTGGCGATCCACAGAAATCTGTATCGGCAACAGATGCCCAGGTATGGCTGTGCGTGTATCTAGTACCGTTCTTTTAAATGTATTTGCCAGGAGGATGCCCACCCACCTCCCATGTAGGTTCCTGAGGAGAAGAGTTGTCTAGAGAGCCAGCAAAGATCTAAGGCTGCCACAATCCCGCTTGAGAAGATGGGTCTACTGTAGGAGGCATGTATCACAGATAAACTTATTTAACATCCTAAGTAGGCAGAGACTTTTGGCAGGGGTGTTATTGCCTCTGATATTAAAGTTCACAATTTTCATCATCTGGGATCCTGAGATAGTAGCTCTCTACCCGGCCAAGATCTCTGGGTGGCTATGTTAATCTATATATATAAAAACAAAAGTATGTCTGTGTGTCCTTTATGCATTGCTACACCATTATCCGATCGCCATGAAACTCTGTGAAGTTGTTGAGTACACTCCTGCAATGGTTTCTGACAATAAAAACACATTTGTTAAAAGTTGTTGAGTACACTCCCGCAAAGGTTTCTGGCAAAAAAAAATAAAAAATTGTTAATTATCGGCCCCCCGGACACCCAGTGCCCTCATAATCTTTCCAATACTGAACGTTTACAGTTTACGGTGCGACTCGCTTTTGCAAAGACCATCAACAAAGCACAAGGACAATCGCTGCAAGTATGTGGACTAGATTTGGAGAATCCGTGCTTCTCACATGGTCAACTGTATGTGACCTGCTCACGCGTCACAAAACTTCTGATTTATTCGTTTACGCACCAGATGAAAAAACAAAAAATACCGTGTATCCACAAGCACTCGAATAAATAAACAGAATTAAAACACAACTTTAAAACATTTTCCCATATTAAAATGAATAAGTTTCAATAAAAATGACACAACGTAAATTGAATGTTATCATAACAAGTTTCCTTAAACTTCCTTTCTTCTGAGATCGCAGCAACACGCGACGGGTAAGCTAGTCTACAATAAAGTGTGGTGCCAAGCGTGTGCTACATCTAAGGGTGCTGAGACTCGCTAGTTCAGATTTGCCCACAAATTAAATATGCAAAGGCTAACAGTCAAAAGAGCTCCATTCCAAAAGTAGTTCTCATCACCTGGGCAAGGACTATTGTACCAGTCAAAGGGTTCCATGAATGTATTCAGCGTTCCCATCAATACCCTTCAATTCTCCCTCCACTTCGACAAAAGTTCTGATAGATTCATATTTTATATTGTCGCTCCCTCACAAGGGACTGTTGCCGGATGAGATTGCTACTCTCATAATCATTTCTTTCTGTTTCTAGGGGTGCATGCGTCAGTATGTCTGGAGGGCGGTGCCAGAGGCCAACAGGACCTTAAACTCTGTGCGTTCTATCTTTTTGGATATCCACATTGGAGCGGTCGAGCAGTAGGTGTTAGCACAGACGTTAAACATACCTTTTCAGCATCTGAAGGTATACCTTGAATCCTTATGTTGGAATAACACGTTCTGTTTTTAAGGTTCTCAAGATGACCCTGAAGGTCAATGTTCTACCGGTGGGTGATAAATTCTGCTCCACCTGTGGAGAGGGCATATTTTTGGCCAGTCTTCATTACACATGTAACACGAAGTTCCGGCTAAATTGAGCCAACCGTGTGGCAGAGTTCTTTCTTGAGAACAGCTCACCAATGGTAATTTGGCAAGCACAAGTGAGAATTAACACCCCCTGGTGCAATTTTTAGACTCTAGGAGGGCACTCAGCAAGATTTTCCTAACATGGGAGGTCGCAACTGTTTGCGTTGAGAAGGCTGCTGATCGACTAGAAAATCTACTTGAGCGAACGCAAAACCAACTCAAGGTGCAGCGCACATGTGATGTGCTAATTTTTCAGTGTCAAACAAGCTCCCAGTGCTAAAACATCAGCACGAGTAGCGTGATGTACCAATGTATGCCCTTTCATTGAACTCCGCAGAATCTCATGGAGTTTTCATGAAAATCAGCAGAATTCCACGGATTGAAACTGGGCGAGTTCCACCCACCCTCACAATATTTTAGTGTTTGTGCTCCAAAACGTCTGTTCTGAAAGAATTAATTTCTTCCTCCATAACGTTGCCCACATTTTCCAATGTGGAGACCCTCTGTCGCAGTTCTTGAACGTCTTACCTCACCTCCTTCCGATCCTTGAAAACATCATTTTGCAGGGAAGCAATATCACTCCTCAATTTGCCTTAAAGTTCCTCAATGAAAGAACAGGTAAGGGGTTCTTCAGTAGAGCTTTTAGGAAGTCTGTGTTGGAGTAAGCTTCTCTGCTCACCCATCCTTTATTACCTATATCGTTCAGGCCATCTTGTCTCTTGTCTCCAACTTTGGTGAGTATATGTTTCAAGTTAGGGTCTTTCTTGTTTTTATGCAAAGTCAAGATGTCTCTGTGAGAGCTGTTTTCTTTTCACATTAAACAGTCATGTTTTCAATGTCCTCCATCTTACTTCAACGTCCCTTAGATTACGCATTGTTGTTGTTGTCATTCCTTTTTCTAAATAAAGAATTGCAAAACTCACACTCATGATCCAAAAATTTCTCCCAGCTCTCTCCTTGCTGCACACCAAGGAAGGCTCAACTGTCCCAGGCCAGTGCATACAATATATACATTGCACTGCTGAACTGTAGAATGTCTGCACATTCAATATAATGCTTCCATGAAAGAATCCTCGAATGTGTTCTGTAGTAAATTGTTTCTTATTGCTTTTCCCTCTATAGGTGCATATCATGTACTCTTGGAGAATGTCTGACTGTCTTTGTCTAAAGTCCTATAAAGGGATGTAGATTTCAAGAGACGCATCACTCTTAGAATGTGAATCTATCCCAGATTTCATGTGGAACTGTACTGCGTTCTTTGTACTTATCACTGCTTGCTTTGCCTTTTAATTTCCCTATTGATATTTGCAACCAGCCTAAAATTACCTATATATAAAACTTTGAATCTACTGCCCTTGCCTGTCACTCTTATTGTAATGCTTGTCATCTGCTACTGAACAAAGATGGTGATGGCTGCAGTTGGGGAGCACCAAAGCTAGACTGGTACTACACCGCTCCCGGTCCAAGTTATCGGCACACCCCATGAGTATCATTTAAGGCAAAGTAGCATGCAGAGAGAGCGATGAGAAATACCTTGGTGAGTAAGCCGAATCAGATTCTGTGAGACTGATATATAGCGTCACACGATCTTGGCACGTAGAGAAGGGAGATGTGTAGTTTTCTGCCAGGGCTCACCCTAGGGGTTCCACCACCCGTAAAAAGCTGCTGCTGCCTCTCCGCATCTTGCTTTGCTTTGTTATGTAGTTCTCTCATGTCCATGGCAACTACATCACAAGAGCGGTCCCATATGGCGAGTGTGGGTGAGCTAATACTGATGTTTGGAGAACCCTTGGATGCTAGGGGGCCACTCTCTGGTCACTCCAGCCCCTCATCTCGTATTGTACCCTCAGATTAGTTTGAATATTGGATGGAAGCCCACGGTGTGGTTGTAAGGGTACCCGTTGTGGTATACTCCATGCACCCCTTAATGCCCCTATATATGAGGCCAAGAGCTCCCACCCTAGAGGACCAGGCTGTGCATGTGTATGTGGAGGGGTAATTGCTCCTTGAGTTGATGTGATGGCTTGTTGCTGTCTGATGGGCCAAATCTGTTTATAAGGGCCGATGGTCGTCATTATAGCCCCAGGTCTTGACCGCGGAGAGTGCTTGAACTCACTGTTGTGGTCCGGAGCCATCAAACACTGGGCTTGCCACACCATCTGGTCCTTATTCTTGCTGTGGACTCCATAAGTAGGACCACAATGTGTGTGCCATGCCCCGCACTGGTTGCTCGTGCAACCGTTGTTTTGGTAAACAGGCCTACTGTAGGTCTGGCTTGGGACTCCTTTCTGATCTCTTAAGTCCTTCATGCCCTTGCAGGACCCCTGACACCCAAGTCCCTGCGGCTACTATAACTCACACATTTTAAAGGGGCCCACTGAGAGGACTAAGGTTTCTGGGTCCTTGGCCTTCCTTCAACCTTAGAATGCTGATAATCTGTATTCATTGTCTCTGAAAACCTTTATTGTTTTCAGAAACTTAAATGCACCTTAAGTTATCCCTCCTGCTTCTCACTCTTTGATCTTCTCTCTGTATACAATGCTTCAAGCACCACCATGCCCCCATTGCCACCACCAATGTCATCAGGGCCCTACTGGACAACAGCGAAACCGCAGCCCTCATCCTCCTGGACCTATCAGCTGCCTTCGACACTGTCTGCCACTGCACCCTAAGCACACACCTCCACAACACAGGGATCCAAGACAAGGCTCTAGAATGGACCACCTCCTTCCTCTCCGGCGAACCCAGAGCATCCACCTCCCCCCTTTCCGTTCCGAAGCATCCGAGATCATTCCTCAGCCCAACACTGTTTAACGTCTACATGGCACTGCTCGCCCACCCACGTCGCCCGACTGCACGACCTCAACCACATCTCCTATGCCAATGACACCCAGCTGAACCTTTCCCTCACCAAGGACCCCCTCACCGCCAAAACCAACCTCCAGGAAGGAATGAAAGCCGTCACCGAGTGGATGAAGAACAGCCGTCTATAGCTGAACTCGGACAAGACAGAGGTCCTCATCCTCGGCTCCACCCGCTCAGCCTGGGATGACTCCTGGTGGACGTCCACACTGGGAGCAGCATTAACACCCACCGACCACGCACGAAACCTGGGATTTATACTCGACTCATTAGTCTCCATGACCAAGCTAGTCAACACCATCTCATCTTCCTGTTTCAACACTCTCCGCATGCTCCGCTAGATCTACACGTGTATTCCCACCGAAACAAGAACGGTCACCCAGGCCCTCATCAGCAGCAAACTGGACTACGGTCTCGAGTTCCTGCGCCACGTCACACCACACCTGAGAGACCTGCTCTGGCTTCCCGTCAACAAGAGGATCACCTTCAAGCTCCTCACCCACGCACACAAGGCACTCCACAACACCGGACCAGCATACCTCAACAGACGACTCACCTTCTACACCCCAAACCGACAGCTCCGCTCCGCCGACCTAGCCACCGTCCCCCGCATCCAAAGACTGACCACCTGCAGCAGATCGTTCTCCCATCTCGCCGCCAAGACCTGGAATATCCTCCTCATCCTCCTACGACAGACCCAGGACCTACTAGCCTTCAGGAGGCTTCTCAAGACCTGGCTATCTGAGCAGTAGCAGCACCCCTCCCCCCCTTCCCAGCGCCTCGAGACCCTCACGGGTGAGTAGTGCTTTTTACAAATGTACTGTTTGATTGATTGATTGGCAATATCTGAGTTTTACAAGTAAATAAAGTAATAGGCAATCGTGGCTGACCTTCGGGTGTAGGGAATCGATGTGTGAAACTCTGGGAAAAGAGGGAATACCATCCTATTGTGAGCTGTGACTGAGCTATCACAAACTTTAAATCTTCTGAAGCTGAAAGGTGAGCTCTGCGAGGAATCTCCCATTCAGACTGTGGCTTGGCCCAGCAAGCAAGGCGTGTGGTACATATGAAGCAACTAACCAAACATCAGAAAGCAATACGACCCAACACACCTCAATGGCCCTGCAGACTCGGATGATGTGGGAATCAACAGTTATTCCAAACATTGGGAAAACAGCGCTAATTATCCACAGCAAACATATCTGATACTACCAGCAGCCCCTATACCCCCAGCGCCTTGAGACCCTCATGGGTGAGTGGCTGTGCTTTACGAGCCCCTGAATGATTGATTGATTGATCTCAAATCAGCCAGAGAGTCAAGAGAGCATGCACCATAGGCCCAGCAAAAGCAACAAGCGCCTCCCACCAACAGTCTGTTTGGAAGAGAGAAAGTGTTTTTAGGAAAGATGGATTTGAAAATGAAATCAACCTGCTCTTCTCAACCAATTTACTCCAATTCAAAGACAATATTTACCATCAAAATATCCTTGATAAAATGGTGCTCTTATCTTCCAGAGCGGCCCTTCACAAACTAGTCCACAGTTTCCACTTGCGTTGGGGGGGAAGGAGGAGGACCCCTACATCCTGTTCAGGTCCACAGTATAATATCCAACTAGGCTCAAGATTTCCTAGCACTAGCAACAACTTATTATGCCCAGAGGACAGTCTGCACTGTCCAGACAAACGTTACTGAATGAAATGTCGGCCATGTTTGCTGATTTGCGTTGGCTCTGCATCTGAACAAGGCTTTGCGTCCAGGCACATGATTAAACAGAGTGACACAAGTAAAGTAACTTTAGAAAAACATATTTATCCACTCCTGACTGTATTCGGAGCAGGCCTGGAAGTCCATCACTCGTGCCTCCAATGCATATACAGAGGATCTGCTCTGCAGGCCTGAACCCAGTACAAGGTTCATGCTGCTGCACTGTATCCCATGGATGTAGTCCTGGGAGACCCTCTGTAGTAGGTGTTTCACATTTTCTTGCTCCCTCCACTTCCCATCATTACACGCTTAGCCGCAGGGACATAGAACCGGATAAGAGCACCACTCTAGGCACTCACACCCAACACTAACACTCTTCCCACATGGGCGTCCATGCCCTTGTAGCACTCTAAGAAATACTCCCCCATGGTGCTTCCCACCTGCTAACTCACCATTGCAGTAGCAGTGAGTCCATAAAAATATCCATGCAAAAATAACAGACATCTGTAGAAGAGTTCTGAAGATGCATAACCTATCTGCAACACTAATAGGCCCTCATTCGATGGCGGTCAGACTTGCGTTCGACAGCCATCGTATTGGGATGGAGACCACCCGACGGATAGTTGGCAGATCTAGCCTCCTTATTACAATCCGACCGCCGTTAAGGTGGTCTGAAACATGCCTTTTTTAATTGTGGGTTGTGTTGCACCCCAGAAAAGGTCCGCAGCACAAGCCATATTTAAAAAAACAATTTTTTAAATCATCCATGCACCATGTGGTGCCTGACACACAGTGCATGGATGTGAGTTGGCGGTGTACAGTGGTCACAGGGGACGGGGGCCCTCCCCCATAGTCCTTTTGAGACAGCCTGTACATGACAGTTGGACCACCATGAACGGGCTGTCAGAAAAGGACATCTAAATTCCTATGGCATTAAGGATCACCCTCTTTGTAGGGAATAGGAATCACCCGACGCCCTGATGGGATTCTGACGGACACCGCGGTCTTTGCCACCGACAGCCAAGCCCAAACCGCCGGCGGACTGACCGATGGGCTAGATGCCCGCGGGACCGCCACTGATGGCCTGTCAGTGGCAATCTCACTGCCATCATTATCAGACTTTAAGGGCCTAATTCACAAAGTTACATTTATACTCTTGTGTAAGTTTACTATTTTTTTGTATTCACAAACTGTAAATTACATTTTGCTAATAGTAATGTAATGGCTACAGATACTCTACGCAGTTGGGGAGGAGAACTCTGCATATAAAACTATAGGAAAATAAATAAATAATATAAAAATAAATAAAATGATAGGCGTTTACTATCATTCTATATGTGCAGTACTCCTTCGTGACTGCGGAGTCTACATAATCATAAAATTATTATTAGTACAATTAAACTCGTAGTTTGTGATTACAAAAGAAATAATAAACTTACACAAAAGTGTTGTTAATATTGGTGAATGTTATGTCACAATTTGCTCCATATTATGTACATCTAACAATGTTAATACCGGTAAATACAATGTTGATGTTTGCCATGACAAATGTAGACATGATAATAATAATGTTGGTAAATGCGATCTCAATAACCGCCATGTTATATGTACATGTAATAACAAACTCATATCATTGCTGTCAAATCCACCCAAGATGACCTCCCCATTAACTCCAAGTCAGAGATACGTAGTCAGGCAGGTCCCGCGAACCAAACCCAAGCCTACCGATTGATAGGTCACAGGTGGGGGTCACACTTAGCCAAAAGACAAATGCTCGAACAGGGAAACCCCAAATCGATCCCACTGATAGGCAGCTACATCACACAAGGTCTGAGGAAATTGTCCCCAATAAAACACGTTTAGCCAGAGAGGCGCGCGTTCCCAAAATACCACAGAGTAAGATGATACATGTATTTAGGAACAATCAGCCCTTCATAAAACAGCCTGAACACTACACAAAGTGATCACACGCTCCCCATGCGGAACATCTAGACACATACACACTGGCCCACATTGAGTCTAAACAAAGTTGAGTGCCACCTGTGTCTCCAGATGGTTGAATTTATGGTTCATGACTAGGTCTGGATTTACATGCTCTACAAGAAGTGCAATCGATTTATTATACTTCAAGAACTATATATAATACTGGCCATAACCTATGAACATCGAGACAGTCTTCAGACACAACTCTGTTAGTGCTTTCCCTGCCACTGCAGTTAATTAAAACTACTTGTTCCTGTTTTGCTAAACGCCTCTTTCTTTTGACTTTTTCAGGTTAAATTCATATCCAAAAAACAATGGATGTTTATCTTTTTGTATCAGGTTCTAGAGTACACGAGAAAGTGCATCAGTGCAAAAATGCACATGATCTCAAGACCCTCTCAGCACCCCCTCTGCAGCAGTCTGCGTGAAGGTGGTATTATTGTGGAAAACGCCTGGTAGTTTTGAGGATGTCTTGACTCGATCATGATGTTCCTCATGCATCCTCTGGTACACCCTGTAATATCCCAATATGTGCCAGGCGCTAGGACCAGCACATATGGCTAGAAAATGGGAGGGGAGCCCAGGAAGGAAGAGGAGGAGTGAGGGGCCTGAGGAGGAAGAGGCAGTGCAGAGTAGGGAGGATAGAGTATAAAGCTCCGATAAACTACCTCAAGGTGTCCGCGTAGTTCTTGCCAGGGCAACCACATTACACACCCACACATTGATGCTGGTAGTAGAGTGCATGTGGATGGGTCCAAGCTGAAATGGCATGATCGGCAGAAAATCAATGGGTTGGGATGCTACTTCAAGAAGATGCCAGTGGTTAGATGTATCGCAAACATTCCTCCCATAGTGGTTACTCAAAGATGATGTCAGTAGGTTTTGATTACAAAAAAGTTGAGTCTTTAGACGTCAAAGCTTGAACCATCTAAGAGGATGTGCAGATGAACTTTCAACTGTACTATTTACTTTCAAACAACTGCACGTTTAGATAAAGTGGAAATGTAGTGGGTCTAAGATCTAATAAACATTTGTGGCGCGCTCTAGTGGCCTAAATGTGTGTGGAACCAAATCCAGACTCAATGCAAAATGAAACTTTCCAAACACTTATTTCGGTGCATTGTATTTGATGATCAACACTAACGACCTCGATATATGTCGGGGTCGTTAGTGTTGATCATCAAATACAATGCACCAAAATAAGTGTTTCGCAAGTTTCATTTTGCAATACAGAGATTACATATAATATTGACTTCCGAAATATAATAAAGTAAGTGTATATTTACAGTTAACACCTTCACCTTGCCTTTATTTCGGAAATTGAATATAACTGCCATCTCGAAATTTCGGTAGGTCTATATTTCAATGGCAATATTGTGGGACAACAACGCCTGTTGAACTATCAAGCTGCTCCCGGACGATGGAAAGGTTCTGTTCCCTAGCAGAGTAAGGCCAGCGACCTTACAAGATTTTTCTCAACATCACGCACTTCTTTCAGGAAAAGAGTGTGATATGACTATACAATAAAAATGAACTAGAAAACATAACCCAAGAACAAGGGAGGAGAGAACAAGTGACCGATGCAAGAGAAATAAAACAAGGTAGAGAAGAACGTGAGAGGTGGGGGACAAAGGGACATCGGACAACAAGCTCCTGGCATTGCTGTGGCGGTGGGGTGGGCGGGGAAGCGGCAGCCTTTGAAGTCTGATACGAGGCACAGACAAATGGTGGTGCGCGTTGTGTACGCGGGGAGCGGCAGCATTTGAAGTCTGATGCGAGGCACAGACAAATGGTGGTGTGACGTGGCTGGCGATGGCGTGCACGCGCATACTCACATGAACTGTACGGGATCTGCATTTTGGTAGAGTTTTTGAACTGCCTACTATATACTCGCCTATCTATCCCTGTGGGATATAATAGTCGAGACCTAAAAATAACTGGAGCACACAACTGGTGGAGAGAGTAAATTTGAAACCCCAAAAAAAACTGTGCAAGAAAAAAGGAAAACACTTATGGTTAGAGCAGCCAGAACACAACTTTTATGTACTGCTGGGGAAGAGGTCTGTCGTGGGACACTCGGCAATCACGACAGAGATGCTCTGTCATCACACGCACCATGAGGCCAGGTGTGTCTGCCGAGAAGTGGCCACCTCAAATGCATTGAAGTAAGTGCTGACTGGGTCATGAAAGCCCAAAAGACCCAGTATTGCACCCTCTGCCGTTTGTGGATAGCAAGAGTGAAACCTGTTGAGCAATCTTGTACTAGATTTGCCTGGCATCACACCACCCTGCGTTGTAGCAAAGCTGTACACCAGAAATCATCTGGCAGATCTAGCACATAGATAGTTACATAGTTTTAACCGGTCTCCCACTACCCACTTACACGTCAAGCGCTGGTTATGATTTTCAATGTGCTGCGCTGACTCAACCACCCGACGACTGTGAAAACCAAACCTATAACCCACCACAGTGACGCACACGAATAACATCCTACCGTGAGTGTCTACTGTCACTCAGCTATCATGGAAACCAAAAAAAGACTGCAGCACTTGTCTGGAGGTGCCATTCATATTGGATTGGGTGCGTGACGGGTAAGAGGGTAGCGGGAGAGCAGGTTCAGACTGTATATCTATGTGCTAGATTTGCCAAACAGTTTCCGGCATTCAGCTTTGCTGCATCGCAAGGCGGGGGAGCCGGTTAGTGGCATGCACTTGTGGTAAACTACGCTATGCGGCGTTGGTGGAATTTTTGCCAAACTCTGTCCTTCAAGCGGAGGGCAGAGTGACAAAAACTCCGTGAACTCCGCCAGCGGAGTAGAGTTTACTGCCCGCCCTTAATTACCATACATCTGTTACACACCCACTACACATAGATGCACTCAACGCAACCGGTCAGCTAGCATAAGGGTCTTGGGTTTACATAACAGCGGACCTCATGAGAGTGGTCATTGTGCTGCACTCTCCATTACAAAGAGAAAAAGATCAAGTCACATTCCTGTGTATCCTACCACCAGTACTTTAGGACTTACGAAAGACATGGACAGTAGTCCTTTGCCTGCTACAACTGAACACTTTGTGCCCCCTTCCCGGCCGCAGAACAGGTTCTGGAGCTCATAATACCAGGGACTGGCCTTGGACTCTGGCCACACAAAGTACAGAGCACTTTTGCTGCCAGAGGTATGATGCACAGAGCACTTTTCCTGACAGTGGCATGCTGTACTTTACCTCCGTCCGATGGCCCAAGGCACGCTGCACCTTCCCTTGTAGGGGGCATGAATTCGGCCGCAAAACCATCGCGCCGCTGTGGGGAGGACTTCAATAACCACAAGGCCTAGCGCCAGGAGGCGCCAGCATCAGCATCACACCTCTGCGCCTGGAGGTGCATAAAGCAGGACCAGGGCTCCCACGGTGGCGGAAGCGGGCGGCGTGCCCGGGCCGCGCCTGGGCCCAAGGCCAAGGCCAAGGCCAAGCCCAAGCCCAAGCCCAAGCCTAAGCCCAAGCCCAGGCCAAGGGCGGGCCCGTCCGAACTTGTAAGAGACTGAAAGAGTCCAGGCAGGGCCACGGTATTGATCGCTGATTCTGGATAATTCCTGGCTGTTCCTGTTAGCAAGATACTGTGTAATAAATCTACAATGGGTGTTTGGACTCTCTATAGCAGGCCTTGAGTATGAGTAGACCTAAGACTGTTGCAGGACAGGGAGTTGCAGGAACTCTAGATGCTTTTCTTTTGAGGGCTGAATCCGCTCTTACACATGAGATACAACTTACTGAGCGAAGACTATCTTTAGACCCTCAAAGTTCGCTAAATCGAAATGCTCCCTCTGCTACTCTGCAATAATGTAGAAACACCTTTACACCCTAACTCTCTGGCCTAGGGCTCTGAAGTTACAATGCTCCCTGAGATCCCTGAGAAATCACGCATGCCAACCGTCACCACCAGGGCCAGATGGCTACAACAGCCCATGGGCATACTACAGCACCGCCATCTAAAAAAAGGAACGGGCAGGGCACCTATAAACAAAAGCAGCCTATGCCAAAAAAACTCAGGTCATAAAATCCATTAATCTGATAATGAGTTCAATCAGGGGATGTTCCTGGGATCCGAGAGGGGGGGGGGGGGCGTCGTAGAAACATCACATACCCTGGCAAAAGATGACTTTTTGGGTAAATTAGAGCTAATGCTATCAGCCCTATTAGACCCAATAGTGCAAACATTAAGCCAAATTGAAACTAGGCTAGTTAATTTAGAAACATCTATGCTAAAAACCGCTATTCGACCCATGGACAATTGCCGGAATGGGTGCAAAGCTATCTCTACAAACAATCAACTGGAGAGTCTTCTAGTGAACAGGGGTCCGCCAAATCCCAACCCTGGCTTCCCCTCAAGGTCCTGTAACACTGCACACAAAACTAGTGATGTGGCTAAATATCACGTTGAGCCCCCATCTGTCTCGGGAGCCGTGAAGCAGGGACATGCTGTGTCTATGCAGGGTTCAAATGGGGTAACTGTTGGTAGGGATAAACATATTCAACCCGATAAAGGCCAACGTCTAACCGTCCTGAGGGGACAGTCTTGCGACCAAAGGGCTGACCTTAATCCAGCTACAAATTTACATCTACCTCCAGAAGCAACCCGGTACACCTTGGTGCTGGCGAATGCCCCCATTTTGTCACCTAGTAATAACGAGCATTGGTCATCACTGAGGAATAAAACTCTTCACTTCCTCAGTACAAGTCTGGGATTAATAGCAAGCTCCTGTTTATAGAATTAAGATGGCTCGAAGAATAGGCTGGGTTGGCCAGTCGAGAAAGTCGCTACCAGGAGACTGCGTTGTGTTCTCATTCAGAAACCCCAGGTCTGGTACAGGTAATATTAGACAGGGCCGGTGACAGGCCTGTCAGCTCACATGAGAGAGCCATACTACCTTTGGGGAATTTTTACCCACCATCTAGTTACCTAAGGTCAGGGCAAGACTGGCCGTTGCGGGCACCAGGCAATCCTCCGGTGGGCCGCAAGGGTGGGGGCAGTAATGGACCCCTGGGAGCTCCAAAATTAGCCCTGTAACAAAATCGGCCGAACACCGGCCCTGGCAAAGAGCTCGGTCGCACCCCCAACCCCCTGGGGGGCCGGCCAAACACTTTGCCAGGGCCGGTTTTGGTTCCCAGTCTGGCCCTGCCTAAAGTATACCACGGAGGAAGAGAGATTTACTCAGGGAATTAACTTAAAGAATGCAGTTCCAATAAGCAATCCTTTTGATATGCTGAACATACTGGAAGACATTGATTGACTGACCTCTCAGAGTCACTGCATAAGACCCCCAGAGAAGCAAGCTGGTTATTGGGGAGACAGGGTGCTAAGACAGGAACATAGATTTCACATTTTAACAGACCAGGAAATGTCCATGCCATCGTCTGCCTGTACTTGAAGAGGTAGACCAGGTCAATAGGATCAGACTGTTCCCTTGGATTTACTAACTCTCCAGCCCCCAGCAGAGGAAGCCCAGGATATGTGTTTTATTGGCCAAGATCAAGTCCCATTCCCAGAATCACTTAATACTTGTACTGTTGTCCAGCTGCAGCCCTGCCAGTAACTCTCAAGAACTGGTGGTAGCCAGTTTCCCCAACTTTAATGTGAGCCCTGGCTGTAGCATTGTATCCTGAAACATATCAGGATTACGCTCCAAGATCAGTAATCCCCAATGTCCTGAATTCGTATCAAAACATGTTCTTCTATATTTCCAGGAAACGTGGCTAACGGATCCAATACACATAAATGGCTTTAAAACATTTAATACCCACGCAAAAGGGGGCCTATACGGTAGAGCCAAAGGAGGGCTATGTACATTTAAATCCAACATGCTGAACTTTATTAGGATTGAGTCTTATCTTCAGTCTCCATACTATCAAATGCTCTTCTTGCACTTAAATACTTCCCATTTTATAGTATTGGTTAACTTTTATAATAATGTTCCATCACATAGTTTTTCTGCTGTGGATAAGAGCTTGTGCAATGAATTGAAAACTGTATGTAACGAAAATGTTGATGAGAAGATGCTTAAATTGCTTGGTGACTTTATTTGTGCTTTGTGTCCACATGAGGATGATACAGTTTGTGGTTTTAATGTGGAGGAAGGCATAAGTAATACTCACTTCTGCCACTCTAGTACAGGGGGGCTGTTTAACGAAGTGGTGTTTAACTTGGATCTAGGCTTCGCTAATGAATTATGCACTAGAGCAGCTCCCATGCCGTAGACCTTTCATGGGAGAGGCCTTTGCTCTACAATAGATTACATATTGTAATCAAATATATACGCCTTGGGACTGCTTTCTTTCTCAGATGACCCTAATCCCTTGAGGGATCATTTCCCACTGTGCATATCGGTACTACTATCCACTAACAGACAGGGTAGGGATGAACAGACTGTAGATCTTGCGATAGCCAATGTACAAATTTCTGGAATATGGTGGACCTCGCTGTGGTCATTAAACAGTTGATTACTGTTAAAGGATGATTGCCTGAGGCGTCTGATAGAAAACTGCCTTTATTCACTGCTCCGCCCTCCAGCAAAAATAATCACCTCACATGAACATTCTAAGGGGAGCTTCACAGGAAGCTAACAAGTGCACTATCACCTTGGGGGTGGATGGAACATGAAGGGGCCCCCACGCAGGAACTCGGAGTCACACGAGAAGGAGTGCCCAGGAATAGGAAACATATCTGAAGAAAGTTTGGTAGTCAACTTAAGCCAAAGAACTCTATCAGACATTGAGGAAATTGTACTGAACAAGGGTCTAGGGTTCGTGACGACAGATGAGGGTGACCCATTTGTACTTCAAATTGAACTAGTACAGTTCTTTCGCAAACTAAGGCTTCACTATTTCTTTAAGAACAAGAGTATTGAGGAATCAGAACAAGATGTAGATACAAACACAGGCTTGAGGACCAAATCCACTTTCTTACCTCCAGCACATGTCATACCACCTCAAATCCTCACTTTCGAATTGGCAGTCAAACATGACATAGAACAAATACAATACTGCTCCAGATCTGGCTATAACAATTTGACCTCAGCTGAGAGACAGGCTTTAAAAACATTGACCCAAGACGGGACGATAATTGTGAAGCCCGCTGACAAAGGGGGCTCCACCGTTGTCCAAGATGTGGAAACATATAGGACTGAGTGTCTCCGCCAGTTGAGCAACAATAATGCGTATCAACTCTTAACTACTGATCCCACTCCCAGATTGATGAGTGAAATCCAAGTCCTGGTTGAAGAGGCTCTAGCAGAGGGTTGGATAACCACTCTAGAGGCACAATTTTTGCAAGCTAAACATCCCACTATGCCCTATTTCTATACCCTACCGAAGGTGCACAAACCACAGAGACCTCCACCGGGCAGGCCTATAATATCTGGCCAGGGCTCACTTTTAGAACCACTCTCTGCGTTTGCGGACTACTTCCTCAAACCCTTGGTACACGCAATGCCTACTTACCTCAAGGACACCACTGATGTCCTGAGGGTAATCCCTGACATAGCCTTTGATCGAGAGACTGACTATTTAGTCACTCTCGATGTAGAGTCTCTATACACCTCTATTCCCCAGGATGCGACTCTAGATACCATCAGATCCATCCTGGAGGAAACAGAACTTGACTCAATCACCCCTGTGCCTTTCATCATGGCCCTGGCTACCATAGCCATGAAAGAAAATTTCTTCATGTACGAGGACCAGGTATATCATCAAATCTCCGGGACTAGTATGGGCAGTATTTTTGCCCCTTCCCTAGCGAACCTATATGTTCATAAGTTCGAGCAAACCATAGTACTGCACCCCACCAATCCTTTCTTTCCATCTATAATTTGGTGGAAAAGGTACATAGACGACATTCTTATGGTTTGGAGAGGGACCAGTGAATCGGCCCTTATGTTCCACCAATGGCTCAATAGTCAGAACAACTACCTCCGCTTCACTATAGAACTGAGCAAAGAAAGACTGCCTTTTTTGGACCTCTCGATCTATAGCACCGAGACAGGTTTAGAGAGTGAACTATACCGGAAGCCCATGGCGAGAAATTCCCTCCTTTTGTATGAAAGTCAACACCCTAAGTCTCTGAGGGATAATCTGCCCTTTGGACAGTTTCTCCGAGTACGCCGGAACTGTTCCACCCCAGAAACTTTCAAACGCCATGCAGGCGACCTCTCTAAGCAGTTGACCGCTAGACACTACCCCAAAAAACTTGTCCAGCGGTCATATAAACGAGCAGCGAATAACCACCGAGCTGCACTACTTGAACCTCGACCAGAGAAACCACCTTTGGATCGCTTGACATTAGTGAGTACCTTTAACCCGAAGTCAAACCGCGTTCAGCAAATTATCAAAAAACACTGGCGTATTCTGAACAGTGGCAAAGAGAAAATTGATTTTCCGCTCTTTGCCTTCAAACGCTCCAGAAACCTAAGGGACTGTCTGATACACACTCGCCCCCGAGTCACACCCAGGAGAGAGGTAGGCACTCTGTGGGACCTGCCTCCTGTGGTGGGTCACCATCCTTGCGGAGCATGTTCTGTTTGCCCTCTGACATCTAAAACCACCAGTGTGGATATTGGCACTGATCGGCCCTGGGAATTGCGACAGTTTTCTAACTGTAATAGTTCCAACCTGATCTACCTTATAACCTGTACGTGCAATGAACGTTACGTGGGAATGACCACGAGAAAGGTGCGCCTGAGGATGCAGGAACACAGAAGCACTTTTCGGTGTAAAAGAGACATTTCGAAACTCACAAAACATTTCATAACACACAACCATGCAGAAACTGATTTTAAGTGGCATGTCCTGAAAAAACCATTCATTCCACCACATGTTAGTGATGTGTCTAGGTTTCTGTTCCTGCGAGAACAAAAGTGGGTTTTTAAACTGGGCACGGATAGACAAGGACTGAACGATGACATACCCTGGTTCAATCTTTCTTAAACATATATGGAGATAGGTGTGAGTGTCATGATCTCTACTTGAGATGTACTGAACCTGCTGATTGAATGTGGTGATTGTACCTTTACACATTTTACATATTTTACTGAAAGCAGGGACAGTCACTTACGTTATTTTGTTTGTGTGCCCAACAGTTGTTTGGTGACTTATCCTAACCACACAACTCAGTTGGTGCGGAAACTATGTAGGCTCTTCGAGTTAAGCGTATTACTTCTTCACTCTCAAGCAGGGCTTGACAAGTGTATTACACACTAGCAGTATCCTCTGTATTGAAGTCTCTTTTCCACTATTGTACGTACTGGAGTTCTGGCTTGATGTGTGATTTATATTATTTTGCGAGGACACACAGGGAAACATCGACATGACTGTATCCCTTCAGAAACTACCGAGCATAATAATATTACGTTATTTGGTAGTTCTTTCTCACTAGCCCGCAATCTCGCCTCATAGTTGGTGGACTACACATCGCCCGGGTTTTGTGTAGTCCTTGACCCGTGATCGAATACCATCGCTACTCAGAGCGGAAGCTGTACCAGAAACTACAATAGCCCCTGATGTGACATCACTTTGTAGTTCGCCTCCTGGCAATACGGCGAGATCTCGCGCCAGATTCCTATGCAGGCATTACGAACAAACCGAATGCCGACTGAGGCATATACTTGACCCCTCTGTCATTAATGCAATCCCATACATCAGTTATGTGTAGTCCTTTACCCGTGAGCGAATATCATCGCTACCCAGAGCGGAAGTTGTACTAGAAACTACACAAGCCTCTGGTGTGACATCACTTTGTAGTCCACCTCCTGGCAATCACGCGAGACATCGCGCCAGAGCCCCACTCGGCATCACGAACTAACCGAATGCAGATTGAGGCACATACTTGACTCCCCCTGTCATTAATCAATCCCATACTTCAGTAAATTGAGGAGAGACAATGCGAAAGACAAGAATAGTCATCCCAACCCTTCGGTACAGCCCCTCCCCTGGAGGTCCCGATTGGTTGGATTTTCCAGACCAGACTAGTGATATGGAAGGGACGAAGGTAATTCCGTGCCTCCCCCTGACTCAGTCACAGTTGGAGACAACGACGGACAGGTAGGAATACTGCCCAACCTTCCCTAAAGCAATAATTTTGTATCCAGGCTGCTTTCCAGTCTGTCTACCACCTTTTAACTTTTGACTAAGCCACAAGAATGTAAGCACAGACTTAGTCCATAGCTAAGAATGGAAGGGATAGGAGGGTAAATAGGAACCTGCTGGTAGATGTTAGTTAACTCCATGCATAGAAGACCATGTGACTTCGTGTTTTATACATGGTCAGAGTAGATCAATGATTGATCCCTCTGTTCTCTGTATTTATGAAGTCGGTTTCTATTCTTGTAGAGCGGGGTCTCACATATCCTGAGCCAGGTCCAGGAAGAGGTGAGGTCCACTCCCCGGACACCCTGGGTGAGTAATGAAGCTGTATAGTTTTGAGAAACGATGTATCTCTTTTAACAGACCATGATAGCTGATTGTGATTTACTTGTACGTTTGTCCCCAACAGACATTATTAAGTCACCAGGTGCCGATGAGAGGAGTTGACACAGATGAAGGAATAATATATCCTTTACTGGTTCTTCACTTGTGTGTTTTTTTGTATAATATTTTCACACTTTATTCACTCATAAGCAGTAGCATATATATAGAACAGAGACCCTGACGAAAGCCTGGGGAATCTCCCGGTCTGGCTGAAACATGTTGGTTCTTTCTCAGCTATTTGTGTGGACTGCGATGATTATGTTACACTGTTCTTGTTTTTAATAGGAAAGGGGCTAACGTCTATTAAAACTGGTTTTTGTTAAGTTCCCTATCCTTTTTTAACCACCACATATATAATTTTTGCACTGCACATTCCCATCGTATCAACACCATGTGGTAGTACCTAGTGATTGTGGGTCGCTACCCCGAACTGATTATCAGGGTATGCTAGTGGTCTCAATGATCAAGAGACACAATACCCGATAAGGATTACCAAATGAGAATATTGATTCATACAAGACTTTTGATGGGAATCCTCAACTAGGGGTGACTTACGTTTACTGGTGCCTCACATTTTGGTGATATGGTCTGTTAGATCTACTTTGCTTGTTCCCATGTATATTCGACATGGAGACAAGACTATAGAATCACTATTTGGATTTCTAATTTAGACCCCTAAGTTTGTTGTTTATTAAGGTGGATGGAACATATCAAGGTGGACACGTTGTAAATAGGTGTATATAATAATACATCACGTTGTAAATAGGTGTATATATATAACATAAGATTGTAACAATTACCAAGTGTAGATCAGAGTTTGATACTTGCCTGAAAGACTCAGCATCACCTGAAAGCATCCTATCCTCTTTTCAAATAAAAGCAGGGGCGGTAAGGGATGTGCTATTCAAACAAGGTGGGAAAAAGTCTGGTCCCCATGGGTGGTTTGACTCGAAGTGCTCCCCAGCACACTCCTCCCTGAAACACGAGCTGCATAACAACCCAAGAAACATCATTAAAATCGGGAAGGCTAGAGACGATTATAAATCAGCCCTCACAGAGAGAGAAAAATGTTTTAAGAAATGTAGCCTGGGAGTCGCTCACTTTAGCAGCACAAATAAAAGATAGTGCTGCTTTCTGGAAGTGGTAAAGAGGCCATTCCTATCAGAGGGTGGGGGTCCAGCAATTGAAATAGTAATAAGTGAGGACCAATGGATTGAACACTTTTCTAAAATATACAATGGGCAAGTAATCTCAAATGTCCAAGATAGTGATATCTGTGAACCTCCTAATGATATCCGAGATTTACACTTTAGCATAGACGAAGTTAATAAAGCACTTTCATCAAGCACAGGTGGCAAAGCCTCTGGGCCGGATGGTATCCCTGTGGATCTGTATAAATCTAATCCTACTCTTTGGGTACCCATTATTACACAAATAATAAATGCTAGCTGTCAAGCTTCTTTCCCATCAACCTGGGTGGAATCCACTATTTTCCCTATATTCAAAAAGGGGGATCGGCAGGATCCAGCCTGTTACAGGCCCATTTCTTTTAATTGGATTCTCTGTCCAAAGTTGTTGGACGAATTATTTTGGACATCTGTAAGCATGGGCAGATGATAACCACATTTTATCAGATATCCATTATGGAGTCCGTGAAGGACTAGGGACTGTAGAGCAGAGCGTAAACCTAGTTATTTTTGTGGGGAAGTATATAAGGGCAAAAAAGGGCAGATTGTTTTTAGCTTTTGTTGACCTCACAGCAGCTTTTGATTGTGTGAGGCATGCTAAACTTTGAGAGATCTTAGAATCATTGGGGGTCGATAAAAATATTATTCACTTTATTAAGTGCCTGCCTATAGTGGAGCAAAGCATGTGTCCGCTTTGGCCTGGGAGGAGAGCGTACTGCCTCCTTGCCTATTAGGAGGGAGGTTAGACAAGGCAGTGTCCTAGCCCCTTTTCTTTTTAATGTTTATTTTAATGGGCTAGGACAAGCTCTTCTTAAGGATACTCAAGATTTCCCCCAGAATAGGCAACCGTCACATACCTGCTCTTCTATATGCCGACAACACTGTGATAATGTCTCATACGCAGATCGGTCTCCAGAAGGTTTTAAATATTTTTTTTATTTTTATGAAGGACCTTGGTCTTAGAATTAACACATTTTTCAGTCTTTTATAATGAGATGTGGACGTGGGAACCAGAAATGTAGGGATATGTATGTAGATAAACATATAACAGTCCCAACTAATAGTTTTTCATATTTAGGTATTCTGTTTAGCCAGAATGATACGTGGGCCCAAGCGGTCTCAGCAAAAAGCTGGCACTTAATAGAACTAAATTTGTGCTTGTCAGCTTTTCAAACAAGCATTGGAAATGCAATAGGTCTCGGATTTATTTGAGTTAGAGCTAATGGCATTGTAAATGGCAATGTCTTTTAGCCATGTGTTATGGAGTGTATGCATGTGGTGTGTAGTGGAATTATGTGGGTTGGATTGGAATTGTAGCAATTGTGGCATGCTGCGCTTTAGATGAATATGTTTAATAGTAAAGTGCACCATACTGCGATTGCTATAATAGTTAATTGTGGATGCGTTAACAATTGTTGTGTGCACTTATGGCTGGTGGTGTGTGTGCTTGGTGAAAGCGTGCACTGACGGCTGGTGGTGTGTGTGCCTGGTAAAACCGTGCACAGACGGCTGGTGGTGTGTGTGCCTGCTGAAAGCTTGCACTGACGGCTGGTGGTGTGTGCGCCTGGTGAAAGCATGCACTGATGGCTGGTGTTATGTGTGCCTGGTGAAAGTGTGCACTGATGGCTGGTGGTGTGTGTGTGTTTGGTGAAAGCGTGCACTGACGTCTGGTGTTGTGTGCCTGGTGGAAGTCTGCACTGACGGCTGGTGGTGTGTGTGCCAGCTGTAAGCGTGCACTGACGGCTGGTGGTGTGTGTGTGTGTGGTTGTGTGTGTGGTTTTGTGTGTGGTTGTGTGTGTGGTGGTGAGTGTGTGGTGGTGAGTGTGTGGTGGTGAGTGTGTGGTGGTGAGAGTGTGGTGGTGAGAGTGGTATGTGTGTGTGTGGTCTTATGTGTATGGTCTTATGTGTGTGGTTTTATGTGTGTGGTCTTATGTGTGTGTGTGTGTGGTGGACTTAGTTCGAGTGCTCGTACCCTGCACACTCACACACTGCCCCTACACACACACTGCTCACCCTACACACTCACACACTGTTCACCCTGCACACTCACACACTGTTAACCCTGCACACTCACACACTGTTCACCCTGCACACTCACACACTGTTCACCCTGCACACTCACACACTGTTAACCCTGCACACTCACACACTGCTCACCCTGTACACTCACACACTGCTCACCCTGCACACTCACACACTGTTCACCCTGCACACTCACACACTGTTCACCCTGCACACTCACACACTGCACTCACACTCTGCACTCACACTCTGCACTCACACTCTGCACCCACACTCTGCACCAACTCTGCACCCACACTCTGCACTCACGCTCTACACCCACACTCTGCACTCACACTCTGCACTCGCTCACACTCTGCACTCACTCACACTCTGCACTCACTCACACTCTGCACTCACTCACACTCTGCACTCACTCTGCACTCACACTGACTCTGGACTCACACTCTCACTCACTGCACTCTCACTCACTCTGCACTCTCACTCACTCTGCACTCACACTCGCTCTGCACTCACTCTCTGCACTCTCCTCTCACTATGAGATTGTTCTTCAAGTTGGCAGGTATGAAATGCATGTGTGAGAGGACTTCAACGGCACCTCCTTGAAGCCACAGGTGGCCTTACAGTGACCTCAGGGCTTTAAGTGGGATGAAAAAATTGGGGAGGTCTCTCAAAGGGGTGTGTCCATTCTAATTTAGAGCGTGACTTGAAACACGTAAGCTTAAAATCTGTGCTTACCATAGTGTGACGCCCAGCTGGCATTTTGCTGCTTCTGACTGCATCCAGATATATAATACAGCAGGTAACATTACCCCTACAACAAGCCAGGACTATTGGCTTTGTCAATGGTTGCTAGTTGCATAAGATAAATAAGCAAAAACTTTGGCTTTGTTGTATAGAACATTGAAAATGCGTCAGGTCTGAAATGATGAAACTGTGAACGAAATATAACTAGTCTTTTCGAAGTTACATCAAAGGCAGAGCTAAGATGTATTTTTACCCTGAGGGTAAAAATGGAGGGCCCAATCTCAGCACCTGCTTTCCGGCAGGACCCGGCTCACTTAAAGCCGTGAGTGGCCTCATTCACATACATACTACACTATGCTTTCTATGCTCTGAAAAACAAACCCCACACCTCAAGAGGAGGCGGGGATTCCAAGGAAATCGCAAAAGTCTTACTTCCTACAGGTCAGAGCGGTTATGTTTCCTGTTCCCTGTGAAGCTCTCCGGTAATTCTGGCTTTGTCCACAGTTTATAAATATCATTATCGCAATATTGAATATTCATCTCCATGCCTGTAATAGAAATTAAAATTAAAAATGCAGATCCACGCAATAAGCACAACAGATATATTTTAAAAGGCAGCCGCCTATTATTGGTAATTATCGTGTCATCTGCTATTTCTGAAGAATGCACGAGCCAGCGTTCCAGCACAGCTCCAATTTCCTCCCGCACGGAAGGCATTGCATGTCAGTGGGGGATTTAATTGAACAGTGGGCGCTGCTGGGTTCCATCTCCTGCAGGCACGGCCTCACTCACCTGCCACCCAGAGGGGGGGCAGTGATGGGCTGTTCCCTAATGTGCACGGAGGGTCATATTTCCACTTTTCACAGCCATAAATACCTGCCCGCCGGCTGCAGGAATTATAGCGCCTCTCGACCCCGCTGTCTGCGCAGTATTATAAATGTGTGCGTAATATGGAGTGTTGAAAGGGAGAGGCCATTTCTGCACAGAGGTCGGAAATTGAGTTTTCTTCCCAGATGAGCATTTATTTACATACCAGCCCTAAAGCACCTATCTGTGATTTTTTTTTCTGACACGTCGAGGTGTAGAATGCTGCGGCTCGTCGCCTGCCATCAACATCAAGTCTTTTCCCGTCGTGCCAGCCTTTAAATGCTAAAAAGAACCGGAGCCGCGTTTTTAAAATGTGTCATAGGACAACTTTTACTAATACATTTTTGGCTACTGTTTTCTCCTCACCTCACAAACTTTAGAAAGCAAAATTACCCATCCAGATCCATTGCTGGGTACAGCTCATCTTCTCCATACACTCCCCCAGGGCTTTAAGCAGGATGAAACAAGCTGATAAAGAGACCTACAAAAGAAGCTTGAGTGGTGCCAGGCACGCGCCACTACGACCGAAGAGCAGAGAGTAGCCTGGAGGCATCTGAAAAATGCACGGCGAAGAGCGGGACAGTTCGTGGAGGCACGTCTGCGCTGCGAGGGGGCCTGGCCACGAGAGCACACAGCAAAAAATGGTGCACGTGCGCCCCGCATCTATCTTCAATTACCTTGGGCCCTGACAGCTGGTAATTGAAGATATATGCCCTTCTGCTGCGCGTGTCGACACGGAATATGCAGTAGGCGGAGCAACTCTAACGCCTATGGCCTATTGCATGCTGGCTTGTAAAAACACACACATGCGAGGCCCAATTGCCATGCAGCTGCCAAAAATAACCAGCAAAAATCACGAGCCTTCTGGAATTCGGTAGGTAAGATTTTCGAAGCCCTCAGAAAAGGACTCTTAAGCCACGCCCACTTCGTGGGACGTAGGCCGAGCCCTAAAAAACTGGGTAGGACGCCCCCGAAAGAACGCGTGCAAATATATAAAGCGAAATGTGTTTCGACCGTCACATATGGAGCAGGGGTTTGGGGTTTTGCTGACACACACTCAATCCAACTAGTGGAGAACACATTTTAAGATATATTTTGTCTGCTTCCATGACTACCTCCACTCAGGACTCAATTCAGGAAGGGAGGGCCTTGAAGACATGGATATATATTACACCACAGATGCACACTGTCTAGCACTGATTTTGCATGTCTAAGATCTTTCACGTCTAGGACCCCCTCTCATCTCCGATTCACCAGCACCCGGATACTCTTTCCGGAGTGACAGTCTGCGCTTTACAAATTCCGACTTACATTACATTACATTACTTATGTCTGTCATGCTGAGCTGGGCCTCCCATACATATCCGACTTTATAAAATTTGAGCATATTCTCCTCTGGAATAGGATCTGGACAAGAGAGGAGAACAAATCAACCAGGGAGATTCTACCGGACAGCCTGATGCTGGAAGGGGCACAAAGGATTCCATGGGTCAAGTTTGTGAAAGAGTTTATGAAAGACTTGGGCCATCCGGAATATTTTACCAACTCGAACTCACTCATGCTGATTACTAGAAAAAGCCTAAGAAGGGAAATGCTCCAATTCTTGGATATGCTAAGATTATCAGGGGAAATTATGAAGCCAAGTGTCCAACAACACCAGAGGGTCCTTACTACTTTTAATTTACAGCCATACTTAATATTTGTACCTGGAATTTTTCGATAGACTCCTAATAACTTCGCTAGACTACTGCAACGGTCTGCTGCTCAATGCTCAGAGCAGAGTTACCAAAAAACTACAGACCGTGCAGAATGCTGCCGCTCGCGTTCTGTCAAAAAAACCTAAGTTTGCACCTATTTCGGACACGCTCAAAAGCTACCACTGGCTGTCCATCCACAACAGGGTAAAATTTAAATCTCTGTGCACAGTATACAAATCTCTACAGGATCAAGGACCTCGATTCCTCAAAAAGCAACTTATTCCCTACAACCCATCCAGAACTCTCAGATCCACTTCTCATAACCAACTAGTGGTTCAACGAAGCCGAACAGTTTCTTGGGGCGATTGCCGCTTCTCAATCGCGGCCCCTAGACTTTGGAACACTCTACCTAACCATATAAAAACAAGCCCCACACTTCTCCAGTTCAGAAAAAAACTGAAAACATGGTTATTCAATCAGTAATCCACTTCTCCGTACTTCCTGATCATGGTGAGACATCAATGCACTTTTTAGCGCCGAGACGCCCAAGGGTATTTGTACGCGCTCTACAAATGGCATTAATAAATAAATAAATAAATAATTAGATTTAGAATTCGGGCCATACACAGATTTGTTTCTTTCCCATCAGTGAATGATTGGGCAAGTGAATTACAATCATGGCCTTGTGATAACCAATCGGCCCTATCCTCATATCACCTAGTCTTATTTTGTAAATTTTATATTGAGTCAAGAAAGGCCTGGATAGTTCCACTTTTAAAAAACTGGGGACTGAGGCAATGTCGTCCGGCTTTTATCACGCTCCAGCTTGTAGAAAATGAACATGTAGCCTGGAGGAAGGCCATGTTTTAAAGCAAGTCCTTCATCAAAGGAAGAGTATAGTGATTTAAGGGGCTACCTTATTTAGATGTACTATTATTTGTAAATGTTCACTATCCTCATTAATACTATGAAATATATTTTAAGTCTAAAAGTCTTGTTTTTAATGGATACTTTTTTAAAATCTTAGTGTAACTTTTATTGAAATCTTTGCTTTTTACTTGTGCTTTTTATGATTGTAAAAAGGGAATCAAAATAAAGCTTTTCCTGAGTTATCTAGTGTGATACCAGTGCCAAACAAAAAATCAGAATACCAATTTCACATGCAGTGGGGTACTCAGGGCAGGAGTACATACACATTTACTATGCAGTGGACATCCCCGCACCAGCAGAATATATTTGAAAAAATATTTTACAAACACTTTCACACCAATTCTTGGTAGAAAATATATCTAAGTTCGCCCTAGAAAAGCTTAGTTACCCAGCATTGCTGGCTTGCTCAGTCAGTTGTTAACTCCAAGACATATGTGTAGTGTCAACAAAGGCCAGCTCCCCACTTCTAAAAGCTGTTCAAACACAACTTCTGCTACAGAAAATTAACCACAGTACTGTTTTCAAAGAAGGAAACAAAAGTGGCGGAGTAGAGGGGGAGCCAAGAGGTAGGCTGGGCAATACTACAACGGCCCAAATATCAGGGTACAAACTGGTGACAAACCACAGCCAGGGCCGGCTCTAGGATGGTGTGACTGGTGCCAACGCACCGTGTGCTGATTTTAGGGGCCTCCGTGTTTGCTAGTTTATTTTGGTTTTAAAAGCACCAGCTTTAGCAATTTTCAGGCAACATTACAATTGTCAATATAACTCCGAGAGATCGGAGTTTTGTCTAGTTGAGGTTTTTTGACTGATCATAAAATAGCACAGAGGGTCAATATGCCTGCTGCAAAGAACGTGAACGATTCAGATAACAAAGTGCATATAATGTACATAGTTCAGTGGGTTACTGCTTGTTTAAGAGACATCCTTTTGTTACGTGCAGATTGTAAGTTCAAGTCCTATTACAGGACAGTGAATTATTAACTGTCACCACCGAACTGCATGCACACTACAAATGATAGATTAGAGGATAGATTAATGTTGAGATAAGGGTTGGTTTGGGTAGAAATCGATTCTGATTATTAAAGAGAATCCCTGACTATGGTGTTCCGTTTTCAGTTGTGAGTTTGTGCTTCTCCAGATAAGGCCTCTTAAACTATACTGCCTACCAGGATGGATGACATGTCATGCATACACCGTGTGGTTCACTGGCTTCTGTAACATTTCCTATAAGCTGATTGACGCACATATGATTCTCTCTGTGTAATGTGTGTGTGATGCAAAGTGCTCGGACATCCTACACTGCTATGAGTGCCACTATATAACAAATTACAAGCATCTGGGAGAAAATGGTTTTGGAGACTTGAGGGGCACTGTTAACAGTAGGCCCACCAACACCAGCAGACCACGCCACAAATCTCGGCATCATACTCGACTCATCCCCCACCATGAACCGACTGGTCAATGCTGTCACCTCCAGCTGCTTCAACAACCTCCGCAAGACCTTCAAATGGATCCCCCGTGAATCAAGAAAAACAGTCACCCATGCACTCATCACCAGAAGACTGGACTGTGGAAACGCACTCTATGCTGGCATAAGCAAGTCCCTACTCCACAAACTCCAGACCATACAGAACACCACCGCCAGACTACCCCTCAGTATCCCCCGGCAGTAATACATCAGTAACACATCAGCCAACACCTTCAAAGTCTCCAGTGGCTCCTTGTAGAGAAAAGAATCACCTTGAAGATCTCCACCCACGCCTACAGATATCTACATAACACCGGACCCAAATACCTCAACGACAGAAACAACTTCCACGTTCCCAAAAGAAATCTCTGATCTTCCAACCACACACTGGCCAAAAAACCCCGCATCCACAGAGCCAGAGCAGGTGGAAGATCCTTCTCTCACATTGCGCCAAGACCTGGAACGAGCTCCCGGCAGACATCAGACGCAAACCCTCCCTAAACACATTCAGGAAGACCCATAAGAACTGTCTCTTCGGTTGAACAGAACTGCGGTCTCCCCCCTCAATGCCTTGAGACCCTCACGGGTGAGTAGCGCGTGTACAATTCCCTGATGATTAATTGGATGGGGGCGGCAACGAACATTGTCACACTGGGAGCCACCAGTACTAAAGCCGGCCATGACCACAGGCTCAACAATATAATATTCGCAAACTTCAAGGTAATGTTGGCAGCTTCTGTCTCGAACTCTTTTTGATGCCCCAAACTGCCGGAAGACCCACAGTGTTTGGACTTGACAGGTCAGAAACGTAAGTGGGGGGGCCTGCTGTCTGTTTACCGGGACATCTCAGCCCCCTTCTCTGGTCCACACCGGTGACCATATGATGCACAGGGATACTACCTTCTCCCCACCACAATTCCCGCAGCATCTACACCTAACTACCACACCTCTTGGCTGCACAGCAACATGCCGCTGACAGGACCTTCAGGGTGCATACAGATGCACACAGGTGCAATGGATGATTGAAAGGTGGGAAGAGGAGATTCTGCAACTCCGAACAGCCAAAGATGAGAGTGTGGTGATGAGCAAGGGTGGCAGCCTGAAGCTCTCACTATATGGAAGACACTTAGCACACTTCCGAACTGAAGCCGATGAGGGCTGTGGTGCTGGCACGCTGAAACTACTGCATCTTCAATGGACACTCAGGGGAACTGATCAACAAGCTGCAAAGAGCACAAAAACAAGCAGCCAGACTGCCAGAACTGCTGACAAGTCAGCCATATTTAACTATCCCCTAAAGCCTGACAGGGCTCCCACTGGATGCACTGAGGGCGCTGAGGGTTCTCTGCAGCGCACACAAGCTCACTGTGACGCAGGACAAGATTCTCCATTATGCACCAAGCCGGAGCCTGTGCTTTACAGCTGTACTCCTGTTCAACCAATGAACGTCAAGCATCTGAAATCCAGAGCTCCAGGCTGTGGACCGCCCTCAACTCGAGCACAGCAGCTGAACCCACATGATATGCCAAGGCTTGCATTCCTCTGAAATCTTCAAAGAATGAGATTTAAATCCGAATAAGATGGGATAGGACTGGAAATTTGAAAAATTTGAGTTATTTGCTTTTGCATAATTATGCGAAATTTCAGAAAAATATCTATAATTATCAAAATTCATCATTTAGTGTTATATTTTATCCCAAACTAAATCCATGTGTCGATTTTTGATGCAAGAGAGCATTTCGTTTAAAAAAAAAATGCACGAGCAAAGCCCCTCGCGTTCTGGTCATTCGCATTATCCAGCATACTCGCGGTTGGATTTTGTTGCAAATGACACGTAATAACGCACCATCGAGTGATAGTGTGTATTTCGGAAATTTTGCATAACTATGCTAGTCTAATTTAAATTATACCCGGGCATAGACAGGCCCGACACATATCTCGTTGACTCTGTGAAAACCCACAGTGCTTGTTGAAGTTAATTTTCCCAATTTCACAAAGCATCCTTTTGCCTTTAACCTAAAATAATTTACACCTTGTTATCTGTTAAATTTAATTCAACCTAAACTATATGGTGAATATTTGAACATGTTATATGCCTTTTCAATTAAATAAATGGGTTATGTGTCGGTCTCCTGAATCGTTCTCTGCACCTAATACCATGTTTTCTGTATCTTTAGCTGAGACCTTTTTCACACCGTCTTGTATTACATTTTTGATAATTTCAGACTTTCTTCTATTTGGTTTGGTTTAATAAAAAATGAATAACAGAGTACTCTGAGGAAAAGTGATACGTAGGGAATTTATTAAGGAGGGTCAACACAGTTTTACTTACATTTCACAAGCTTTAAGCAAAACTTTATTTGTGGACATCTGATACTTCTACAGATGAGCAGCCAAACACCATTGTTTTACAATCCTATTTTCTCTAAATTTTGGGTCTCAATTATTAAGGTGACAGCTACCTATATATGCAGATATCTTGATATAGTTCTTGCAGAGAAACCAAAAACTAAATTGGAATTACAATAGGAAATTGATTTTCAGTTGTATTTCTATCCAAATAAACACACTCAACTTCTTTTCGGATAGCAATACTCAAACATTATTCTTTTTTATAATAGATTATTCTTAACCCCCACTTCTCTTTTCAACTTTAAAGTATCTGCAGATAAAAAAGGCGGGTCTTTTGATAATGAAAGCAGTGATTCATTGCATATGTTCATTGATTTCCGAGGGTTAGTTTATTTTGGATACAAGTTTAGGATGAGATTACTGACATTGCAATATCGTTTGATAAAATACAAATGCTCGAGGTAGTACTTCAAGTATTTGGCAGAGTAGCGTAGTTGTTGGGGGATCTGTTAATCGATTTATTGCCATTGCATTATAAATAATGTCTCCCTGGAAGGACAGTACCAGTCAGGATATCTTTATTCGACTTATTCCAAGTCATACAAAGAAACAGAAACAATAAAAACATGACATAGGATACATGCATAACCTTACGTTTTCTTAAAAAGCATCAAACTACATATACGTTTATAAATACTATATACAAAATTAAGAAGGCGAAATTTGACCAGCAACTTTCACCCTAGCAGCAGCCACTAGGAAATTTGCAATGCAGAAGGTTGTACGGGGGTTTGTCAAAAGCTGTAAATAAAGCAGCGCCGGGCGTACCTGTGTAAAACCCGCTTCTTTCAGGATGGGGGGCAAATATTTTTTCCTCTGCTCATGATACAAGCTACAGAACATGACAAAGTGCATTGTGTCCTGCACCGAGAAATCATCACAACTGCAAGGTGGGGCTAGATCTGGCTTCTGCCATCGCTTAAAAGAACCTAAGTAAAAATGTAACAGGTTAAACCTAAACTTTGTCAGTAAAAACCTATGGTAAGGGTATGTAACGAAACTGAGATAAGGTGCAAGAGAGGGAGCACTAACCAAAAGGTTATGTGACCTAACTGTAGGCTTCAGTAGTTCGACATCCTCGCGTCGCGCTGCCTTCCTTTCCATGAATGCCTTTTTTATATGAGCTATGTCCAAGGCCCTGATTTTTTCTGGGCATGAAAAAAGTTCTGGGCGACCCAAGTCTGTGAATGATTTAATTAGATAGGCCAGCCATGGAATGCTCCTATGTTTGTCTAAAGAAAGAACATCTTTCAGTATTTTATGATTCAGTGGGAGGTCTTCATTCAACCACATTTTCAGCCATAGGGTCAGGGGCGCTAAGCTCAATGAATCCGACAAATAGGGTAAGCCCACCTCTTGATGAATCGAATAAGTTGGGGCTGACTGAGGTACAGAGAGGAGGGATCTAATGAATCTGTTTTCTGCTCTCTGGATAGGATCAAGATTTACATAGCCCCACAAGGGAGATCCATATAGTGCAATAGCCACAGGCTTACACTTATAGATCTTCAGAAGGGCTTCCATGGGCCTAGCTCCCAACTTACCCGCAAAGCCCAGGATCGCTGAGGAAGACCTAGTTACGGCCAACCTTTTTGCTCTTATCTGTGGCCCCCATGTACCCTTTTGGTCAAACAAAACGCCCAAGTAGGGGAATGTAGTTACCTTTGAAACAGGGACCCCTCTGCAAAAGAATGATTTATGACTTTTTTTGGTACACTCACGCCCCATTACCATCATATGTGATTTGGAAACGTTAACCTTCAGGTCCAAATTATCCATAAAAGATCCGAAGGCATCCAATAGGAGCTGAAGTCCAACACCAGTGCGGGCTATCAGCACAGCGTCGTCCGCATACAGGAGTGCCGGAATTTGTACATCTCCTGCATACGGGACGTCCGCGTCCTGGCCGCGCAGATGTGCCCCCAGGCCATTGATATAGATGGTAAAAAGCGTGGGGGCTAAGATGCAACCTTGCCGTACCCCCTTTAGAGATTTAAACAGTGGAGTACATCTACCGTTATTTGACACTCGTACGGCTGCAAAAAGCTCCTGATGCAAAGCGGCCATGAATATAACCAAAGCCTCATCGATGCCCATCTCCAACAGGATCGCCCACAGTTTTGACCTGTTAACAAGGTCGAACGCCGACGAAAGGTCCATAAATGCAAGAAACACCGAACCCTCCTTAGCCACCGTATACTTAGAGATGAGTAAGTGCAGGTTAATACATTGTTCAATGGTCCCTTTTCTCTCTCTGAAGCCGTATTGCAGTTCAGACAACCCGCCACAACCCTCAACGTTCTCCCTCAATCTGGATAAGAGGACTCTACCCAAGATTTTTACGGTTGAGTCCAAGAGGGATATGGGTCTATAAAATGCGGGGTCGTCCCGCCGTCCTTTGTTTTTAAAGATGGGGACGATGGTAGATATGGCCCATGAGGTGGGGGCTGGATTACCGGTAACTGCATTAAACACGTTTGACATGACCTCAGCCCACAGTTTAGGTGAAAACATGAAAAAGTCAGCGGGTACTCCGTCTGGACCAGGTGCCTTATGTTTAGTGGTTGCCAGCAGAGCTTTTTCCACTTCTTGCGGATTGAAGATAATAGGGTGAACATCTGTGTTATGGAGTATGCCTTTTTTAGTTCCTTCATCGTCGCCCCCATATACGTTTTCAAAAAAAGACAGCCAAGACTCGTCGGTAATCACGCAATCCATGGGAGCATTACTGTCATCAAGAAATAGGGGCTGTTTGATGATCTCCCAAAATCTCCTACTGTCCTTCAGTACTGCCGCTGAAAGGAGATTGTCCCATGATTCACGTTTAATAATGTCTTTACGGTTCTTTATGGCTGCTTTATAGGCTTTCCTTAATCTCGAAATGTCTTCTTTGACCCTAGGAACAGTTTTAAGTGCCGCCAGCAGTTCTCTGTGGGCTTTCGAGCATGCAGGGTCGAACCATCGCTTATGTCCATGGGCTCCCTGGATAGGTTTGGCAAGAAGATCCTTAGAGACCTGATCACATATTGCCTCATAAGCTGCTATTCTGATGTTCCCTTGGGTGCCCGGGTCTCTACAGAGCTCCACCTGAGCTTTGATTTTAGGGTAGCATTTTTCATAAAAATTTTCCGGAATTATTTTTGCCCACTTTACACGTCTATCTTGGTCAGAGGTCCTCAGGGGGTGTGCCGTTTTGGTAATTGCTGGTGGTGCCCCCATATGGGCTCCCCAAGCCACTTCGAGTAGAACTGGGTTGTGGTCACTATAGTGTGTAGAGACTGTGCAGTAGGCCATAGACCGATTTAAAATGCCTGATGAAACAAAAATATAGTCAATCACTGTTCCATATTGGGCGCCAGTAAACGTTGGATTTCTCAGGCCACAGTCAAGTTCGTACAGGTCAAAATTAGCCAATAGCTCTTCAAGCTCCTGCCCATCTGCAGAATGTTCGAAATGAGGTCCCCGTATGGCTGCGTCATCAGCCTCGTTAACATCTCTTCCCTTGCAGGCTAATTCACATGGATGAATATTAAAATCGCCTAATAAAATAAACTCAAAAGCTAAATTGATATCCTGTGATACTGTATTTAAAATATTATCCAAGTTGGCGATATTACAGCCGCTATATTCGCTGTTCCCTGAATTATAAAAGTTAACGTACAATGTCCTGCTTCCTTTGTTGATCACCCTCTCGACCATTAAGATGTTATCAGAGTCAACGCTGATCTGCCTATAGCTACCTTTTAGGGCTAATGAAAATAAGATCACCAAGCCCCCTTTGGCTCTGCCCGCTCTACTGGGGACTGCAGGTTTAGTGAAGCTGGTGAAGCCATCCCACCAGAGGTTGTTAGATGTGTCCCAGGTTTCTTGCAAAGCGATGATGTGGTATTTTGAGACAAAGCTCAGCCAAGCTTGATCCTGGCGTTTTGCATTTAAACCTGCTACGTTCCAACTTATGATCTTACATGAGTCAATGGGTAACCTTGATTCATTTACGCCCTCTGATTCTCCTTCAGCCGTTTGTTGCAATACCAGACCACCACTTGCTGATAATAGATCATTTGGCACCTCCCTTACTTGCTCGGCTCCTGGTTCAAGTCAATCGCAGGTATTTAAGTCAGATAGAGGGGCAAACCTATTGCCTGTACTAAAACCCCACTCAAACGGGGTAGCTACCTGACCCTGACCATATGGAACTGAGTTCCACATGGGTTGTGGAGTATTTGGGTATTGCAGGAACTGGTCATTTCTCAGCCAGTGTGTTGGCCTAAAGCCCCGGGCGTTACGATCGTCACCCAGGAAGCCAGAACCCCAAACATTACCTCTTGGCTCTTGTGCCAAGACAGGCCTGGTGTTTGACTCAATCGGGCGATGGAATCTTCCTGGCTCCTGATATGCTATAGGTTGTAACCAGCCATTAGGGTGTCGAAGTCTGGTGGCCCCTCTCCAGCTACTAGAATTGGTATGTCTATTATAACTGGGGAATTTAGGTAAGGTACAAAACTTAGTCTCGTCAAAAAAGAACTTGAGGGTGAGAGGAACAATGGAGCCACTGCGACGTTGGGGTGGAAAAACATTACTCAAAATGTCTGGAAGAACTTCCGCATTTGCGAAGTTTAGAATGACGCAATCCCCTTTAAATTTTTTAGGCTTGCTACCGATCCAAGATACCCTCCTAGACATGACAATGTCCCCTGCCAACTTGTCGAACCCCTGTTCTGACATATACATGTTGTTAGTGAGCCAATATAACGCTTTATCTTTTAGATCCTGATTGGACTCTACTTTACCTTGTGATAGAGCAGGGACATTTGCCAACACCAGAACTACCGGTGAGGCTTCCAGAATGAATTGGGCTGAAGCATCCTCTTGCTGTGTTCCCACTGTGGCAGCAGTTATAATAATACGGGGGTCTGCAGCATCTGCGTCCTGACCAAGTACAGGTAGTAATGGTGGTGGTAATGGAGGCGGAAGCAGCGACCCTTGCTGGATGGATTGCGGATTACTTTCAGTTGGAGTAACCTCCACATTTGTGGGTATTAAATTTGTGACGAGGCAGGATAAGTTTTCGACCTCAACGGCCAACTTGCTATGTACCACGCCCAACTTTTTGACCTCAGATGTTAGTTTATCCAATTTCCCGATCAGAGGTTTGATTATAGTCTTGATTTTGATGTCTATCATATCTTGGATCCTATTAAAAAGATCATCATCATTAGTGCTTCTTGGCTCACTATCAGTATCGAGTTCCGCATGTTTCCCTTGCCGTCTAGGGGGTGGGGTGGTGACCTTTTTCCTACCTAGATGTTTTCCCCCCCGTTTAGCTACGGATTTTCGGCAAGCTCTGACAGCCCGTGTGGTGGGCTGCAGGGATTGTGAGGCTGCGTCCGTAATGGATATCTGATGGTTTGAATCATTGATAGCATTGACTGATAAATCTATTGGATCTAGTCTATCTATTCGAGGGTCAGAGTCAACATCGACGTCATCCACAGTTCCATTAGCTGGATCTAGTGTAGGATTTTCTAGCGGTAGTTCAGATGTCACTGTGCTTAGTACGCTTGTCGAGGGGCTTTCTGAAGGCAAGATAGGTGATTGACTCAAACCTAGAGATTGCCTTCGTTTATTGTTAATATCGTTAACCACTTGTACCAGATATGAATCTAAAGTATTCACAGTCTCGGCCGGGGCAGGTGCCCGTTTTTTCACCATTATTAGAACTATGGCTATGGACAGGCTACAGAAGGCTCACCTTCAGATGGATTCGATAAAAGCCAATGGAATAATGTGATGTGGCTGACAGTCAGTGACAAAACGAAGGCGGGCCGATAACAGCAATACAGTTTGATGAACAAATTACAGACAGGACACAGTACCTTAGTAATCAGCCGGAAGATGAAAGGGGAATGGCCTAGCCTGGCCTTTTCGTGCCTCTGAGGGCCACAGAGGGCCCGCCCTTTGCCCGGGCTTAGCCCCGGGCGTCCCGCTCGCGTCCCGCGCAGCTGAGGGCTCTGTGTTTTTATCCGCCCCTCCTGGCGCCTTGGGCAGGCATCAGGGAACGCGCCTCCACCGCTAAGACTGCCGGGACCTGTAGTCCCGGGGCGGCGGTGGCGTGCCTGGTGCTCGCGGTCTCCGGTCCTCCAAGGTGGAATGTGGCGTGGAACAGGTAGGCTGTTTGCTCCTAGCGCTTTCGGCGCTCCGCTATCACTATGTCAGAGGTGCTCCCCCCGCTACACCGAGGGCTCTGTGTTTTTATCCGCCCCTCCTGGCGCCTTGGGCAGGCGTCAGGGAACGCGCCTCCACCGCTAAGACTACCGGGACCTGTAGTCCCGGGGCGGCGGTGGCGTGCCTGGTGCTCGCGGTCTCCGGTCCTCCAAGGTGGAATGTGGCGTGGAGCAGGTAGGCTGTTTGCTCCTAGCGCTTTCGGCGCTCCGCTATCACTATGTCAGAGGTGCTCCCCCCGCTACACCGAGGGCTCTGTGTTTTTATCCGCCCCTCCTGGCACCTTGGGCAGGCGTCAGGGAACGCGCCTCCACCGCTAAGACTGCCGGGACCTGTAGTCCCGGGGCGGCGGTGGCGTGCCTGGTGCTCGCGGTCTCCGGTCCTCCAAGGTGGAATGTGGCGTGGAACAGGTAGGCTGTTTGCTCCTAGCGCTTTCGGCGCTCCGCTATCACTATGTCAGAGGTGCTCCCCCCGCTACACCGAGGGCTCTGTGTTTTTATCCGCCCCTCCTGGCGCCTTGGGCAGGCGTCAGGGAACGCGCCTCCACCGCTAAGACTGCCGGGACCTGTAGTCCCGGGGCGGCGGTGGCGTGCCTGGTGCTCGCGGTCTCCAGTCCTCCAAGGTGGAATGTGGCGTGGAACAGGTAGGCTGTTTGCTCCTAGCGCTTTCGGCGCTCCGCTATCACTATGTCAGAGGTGGTTTTCTATCCAAATAAACACACTCAACTTCTTTTCGGATAGCAATACTCAAACATTATTCTTTTTTATAATAGATTATTCTTAACCCCCACTTCTCTTTTCAACTTTAAAGTATCTGCAGATAAAAAGGCGGGTCTTTTGATAATGAAAGCAGTGATTCATTGCATATGTTCATTGATTTCCGAGGGTTAGTTTATTTTGGATACAAGTTTAGGATGAGATTACTGACATTGCAATATCGTTTGATAAAATACAAATGCTCGAGGTAGCACCTCTAGTATTTGGCAGAGTAGCGTAGTTGTTGGGGGATCTGTTAATCGATTTATTGCCATTGCATTATAAATAATGTCTCCCTGGAAGGACAGTACCAATATCAGAGTTGACAGTTGTTGGAATATGTTATGCCAAAATCTTTTATTTTTACTGTTTTATATGCGCGTACTTGACCCGAAGGTATCACAGCGCTTTACATAGCATTACATGAGGACACATTAATTTTGTTGGGCACGGGGAGATTAAGCGATTTGCCCAGATTCACAGTATGTTCAGTGTCATTGCCGAGACTCGAACCCCGTTCCCCAGATTCTATGTCGACCGCCCTAGCTGCTAGACCAACTCCTCTCTTACACTTGACTCGTTAAAATAGATTTGTTATGCACTTTTCTCCTTCCTATCCAGACAACCTGCCGATTCCTCTCATGCAAATACAGTTTTTTTTACCTCCATGAATGTAACATTTGAATAGAAAGTTGCTAATTAATATGATTGAATCTGTCTTTGTTTAGTTCTATTTTCTCATTAAGGCTTTTCCTTTACTTTCTATTTTCTCCTCTTTCTTTCACATCTCAATTTCTCCAAACATTTATAAAATTCTACGCTTAATATTTAATGTTATGTGGAGTACTAAGCACTTTTCACATGTTTGAAATGTCTTGTGTTATATCCTGTGAATATTTCTAGATTTCCAATGTATTTTTGTATTCATTATGATGATTACAGGGTTGTTATATTTTGTCTCATCTGATTTGTCTTCAATAAAACATTTCCAAATTAAATAAAACCACAGTGCTCTGACATGATTAAAAGGTGAAAAGTAAACATTACTAACTTTTTATGAAAAGGGCAGAAATTCATGCCCCGCCTCCTTTCCAGTCCTGCGCTTTGTTTTGTTGAGTCGACCGCACGTTACATCGACTGTGTTACTGGAAAAGTTGCAAAGACTTTAATCAAATACATCTAGAAAGGAAAGAGCTCCCTGTGTGCTTTTCATCCTTAGTAGCACTGTGGTGTTATGCTACCTACAGCGCAGAAAGGCTCACATTTGGGTCCAGGAGTGGGTGTGAATGGAGGGCACTCAGACATTCAATCTGAGCCGCTGAGGCGTTGACTAACAGCACCACACACAGCCAACCTCCGCCCTGATTCTAAAATGCGCAAAAAATATCAAAGCGAGAAGTTTGCAAAACTTCCCTTTATGATTAAATACCAGTGAGTCGTTGACAGCCCCTGGTTACTGTGAGTTTGGTTTCATTCTGATGTTTTATAGTAAATTGAAATGAATGAGCAACTTGTCATCTCCTCAGTTATCACTCCCACCCTCTAAAACAGGTGAAGTACATAAGCAGAGGGTGTAACGCAGTCTTACCACTAGAGGGTGCTCTCCGCCTCTGTAGCAACATTACATTTCCTGTTGAACAAAATTCTCCAAGTATCCCTGAAAGGGTCTCTCAGTCTGATGTTCTTTGGAGAACCAACCAGAATGATGAAATAGGAAGACATTCTATTGTACCCCACAAATCAGCAGGGCCTGTGCTGGTGACCCAGGGGCATCCTGATCCCTGACCCTAAGAGAATAGAGAGGAGCAGGCTCAGATATTGGGATATTTTTAAACCCACAGTCCTTCGAAATCAGTCACTTGGGGCGCCTCTCAGACATGAACACATCTATACATCACACGAGGGCACCCTAAAAAAGTCAAATTCTATCCAATAAGTGACAGTGAACTGTCAGGTCTTGTGACTGCCAGGTAGCTTTTCATAATTGGATCCTGGATTTTTCTGGATCTTTAATTGGATTAATTTGATTGGATTAATTGGATCTGGATTCTTCTGTCTGGCATGCCTGTATGGTGGAATCCATTTGGGTAATGGCATCTGGAGTGGAGGCCAACGGTGTTCTCTGAGGCAGACCATAGTCTTCAGCGCTTTTTCAACTCTGGTTTGAATGAGGGAGGAAAGAATTTACTGGTGAGGACTAAACAGAAACTGGGGCTTTGGGATCAGTAAGTTGACCTCTGATAGGAAGAAGCTTGCACCCAGGAACGAAACGCTGCTAGTTTTCGAATATGGCACACCGGTGTGGCAGGTGCCACCAGGAGCAGTAAAGGACTCACCTGACACTCAGTAAGGGGCAGAACTAAGAAAGTTGTGGTATTTAAGGGCAGTGGCAAAGGAGGGAGATGGTACCAGACATCTCCACCATGTTAAGAGGCTTCCCTGTGTGCACATTTGTGAAGAGCAAGCTCAGAAGCAAAGATGTGAGGTGCGCTGGCTTCCTTATGTCCCCTACGTCTTCCATCAATGTGTAGAACATTTAGACGGACATCTCATAAAAGTGGGCCTCTCCATGGTCCTGTCAGGAAGCAGAGAAGTTATTAAAGAATTCTACATGGAGGGCCCGATTCACAGAACTAACTTACGGCAAAATCCTTAACTTATTATTTTTGGTATTCACAGAAGGCTTAAGACAAAATCCTAATTTGAGCCAAAATCCCAATTTAGGACAAAATCCTAATTTAAGACAAAATCCTAATTTAGGACAAAATCCTAATTTAAGACAAAATCCTAATTTAAGACAAAATCCTAATTTAGGACAAAATCCTAATTTAGGACAAAATCCTAATTTAGGACAAAATCCTAATTTAGGACAAAATCCTAATTTAAGACAAAATCCTAATTTAGGACAAAATCCTAACTTAAGACAAAATCCTAACTTAAGAGACTACTAAATGCCTTCTGTGAATACCAAAAGTAGTAAGTTTCAGATTTTGTCGTAAATTAGTCCTGTGTATCGGCCCGATGACAATAACCCAAGACCACTCTCTCCCATAAATCCACACGCGAATCAGTACAAATGTTTGTGTCTTACCGTCAGCAACTGAAGGTCTAGAGAAGATTTTGATTTCCTCAAGGCACCTCACAAGTCAGTACATGTAATGCCAGAACACGTAACCACTACAAGCCGTTACGGAGGAGATGCTTCGAAGACCAGCTTGTCTACCAACTCTTCTGGAGCTACACCCATGAACGCTATGTGCCTTGGGCACGGACCCCAGAGCCGTATCCACCATGATGAACATCAGCAGTGGATTAGCAAAGGATGCTATTGTCCATTGGATTTAACGTGTGGGAGGGGCTGTGGGGGCTGTGGGGGCTCTTTCACTGATTTAAAGATGTTCTTCTGTTTTCCAGAAAGATCCTAGTGCTCTGACAGAAGATCAAATCAACCAAACTGTGTTGGAAGACGATCATCAGCCTCCTGTTAGAAACAAGTTCGGTGACAGAAAAATTATGAAGACGGGTGAGAAGTATGCATTTTACTCACCTGCCTTGCCCTTCCATAGAAGAAAGCTCAAAAGGACATCCTGTACACATGTTGTAAGGACTAATATTTGGGAAGACATAAAAATGGTGCTGGTGAAAGGTGAAAATCCGCTACATCTGAACAAAGCACGAAAGTGAGGATCTGTCTGTACATGTTCAAGGAAGCTTAAAAGCACGGCTATGACTAGGCAGTGCTGCTCCTCTGATCTGGTGCTTTCCTAGTTATTTCCAGTAAAGGCCAGCATTGCGCAATGTTTACTATTGCATAACTGGAGGAATGCAATCCTCAGCAGCTTTTCAGGTGTAGTTTGAAAGTGATTTATGCACCTGATTACCTTGTGCAATATACACGTGTGGTATCAAAATATGTATCTATTTATCTCTCTCTCTCTCTTTCTCTTTCTCTGGGGGTGTGAGTAGGTGTGTGAGTGGTTCTGTGGAAGATGTCATCAGTTATGTCACTGACCATTGTGAGAAGTTGGCCCGATATGCAACGTTCGCTATTCTAACGACCGCTATGTATCGTTCCAACGACCCTTATGGTGTTTGGTTGTAAGTCAACCTATAGACCAGCTATCCTAGTAGCGTGGATACGAGCAGTCTAAGGCTAAAGACTCGAGAGGGCGTGTTAAGCCAGCTGTTTACCACACATGTACCCCTTGAACACCCAGTGAAAGGACACCACACAAGTGTTATGAAAATAAACAGTATATTTATTAAGAATCACAACAGCCCTGTACTCTTTATGAGGACAGGGTACTTAGCACAAACCAAATCTCTTTAGTAAATACTTCAAGTGCACAGTTTAAAACAAGTGTCCGGGGACACGGAAAGGTTAAGGCAAGTCGGAAGCGAGGGACTCGGGACCCTAGAGTAAGGAGGCTATGCAGGCACCGAAATGCCGAATTACCTAGCCACGAGGGCTGCGGCTGCACAAGTCTTACAGGCGTCGGGGTCTTCGCTGACGAGCCAGGAGCCGGAAGAAAAGGAGTTGCTGGCCGGCGACCAGTGCTGAATAGTTCGTAGGGATCCAAGCCTGGATCGGAGATTGATGAAACCTGAAAGCAGAGGGGACCAAGTTCGTACTACTAGCCAGTAGTCAGAGGGTACCAGGAAGGCACCGGTTGGCCGTCACCTCGACCAGGTGAGTGGGCGACGCTAGGCTCTGCAGTCTCTCGGACCAGGAGGCGTTGTCGGCGACCACGGTGGAGGTGCGAGCTGTCCCACGACGGATGTCGCTGTCGGCGTCTGGAGTGGACCAGGAGGGTCCGGGATGCTTCTCGAAAAGATGGAAGCAAGGGCCAGTCTGGAGCAACCAGACCGGCAGTGTTGATTCTCGGATGTCGTCACAGAAGGACACGAGCCAACGGCTAGTGACCAGACAACGTGCTGAGCAGCGAGCAGAAGGGCCCCACGCAGATCGTGGAGATGCTGGGAGACTGCACTTCGGTGCTGGAGCGGCTCAGGGTCGGGGCTTCTCGGACCCCAGAGCACTCACCAGAGAGTTACCTCGATGGTCGTGCTGGTTTTTAAGAGCGTGCAGGTTCTGATGATGGCCGGTCCCTCGAGGTCTCGTCGCACCCACAGATCACAGCTGAGCTGATGACGTGGGTAGAGGTCAGAGGTGCCAGGGAAGCCGGTTCTCGTCGAGCTGGGCCGTCGGATTCCTTGAGGAAGGACTTACAGCAAACCGCAGAGTTCTTAGATGGTGCCCGCTGATGCAGGGTGACTACTCCTTAGCCACAAGGGAGAAATCTTGAGAAGAGTCTTGAAGGTCCTTTCGTAGAAAGTAGTTCTTGATTCAAAGATGATCTAATTTGGAAGGGTCCCCGCTCCGGCCTTTATCCTAAAGAAAGGGGTGGGTACATGACTAGGTCCTGCCCTAAGGGTGGGACCAGGAAGGGGGGTAGTTACGCCCCTCTCCCCCTGCCGGGCTTTCCCCAGGCCAGGGCTGTCGCCCCTGGAACTGGTTCTAACCGGCAGATGCGTAGTGAGCACCGGGGTGCCACTCCGCAGTCACCTTCTCGCCAAAGCCCTACCTACCCAGAATACACAAACCCTGTCTGGGACGGTGCGAACACCGCCCTCGACAGGAAACCCTTTGTCCAAGCGCTCCTCGCTGGAAGGACTCCCAGCAGCAGGAGGTCAGACTCGTGTCTGTGGTGGCAGCATCCATTTTGTGGAGCTGAGGCTTCAGTTAACTTTAACCGGGGTTCACAGTTACGTGCATGTCGTGTCCCTCTAGAAGGGTGGAATGCTAACCTCATCGCCAGAGTTGGTGAGAGGGCAGCATCCCGATTCGTATGACACCTTACTCGACATGCCTTGATAACGCGACACCGGAGTTACCGATATGATACGCGTTATCATGGAACAGCCATTGGATCTTGATTCCGCAAGCTGCAACCGGGCTCGGCTCGGGCCGGAACCTAGCTCACACGAGCCCACGCACTCTGCCTTCAGGATTGTTAAGGCCTGCCATAGGAGTGACTGATAGGAACTCGGGTGTTCATCGTATGGTTAGATATAGAGCTACTATACCTAAAGCAAAGGGTGATTACACGACTTCGCCCCAGCTGTCATGCAGCCAGTTGTGTCAGATTTAGGAGGCCAGCCAGGGGTGGCATAATACGTGCTGCAGCCCCTGGCGGCCCTGGGTACACCTATGCCCTGGGTTACAGGGTCTGATAAGGTGGCCCAGTACCAATTGGTAAATGCACCTAGGGCACATCTCGTAATTTAGAGAGAGAACAGCCAGGCTGTGGGTCTGATTGGCAGGCCCACAGCCAGAGAAAGTCGTAAACCAGTGAAACAAAAGCAAAAAATCTGGGTGATCATAGGATTGCAGACCCTACTCTCCTACATGACCCCCCCCCAAACGTCGGAACAACTAGCTAACCTTGACCAGGTGAGTCTTCTTGTTCTAAGTGGAAATATCTGGAGAGCCCATCGGCATTGCCATGATCAGTACAAGGTCTGTGTTCCACTGTGAAGTCCATCCCCTGTAGGGAAATGGACCACCTAAGCAGTTTGGGGTTTTCACCCTTCATCTGATTTAGCCACAAGAGGGGCTTATGGTCGGTCTGAATCTTGAAGTGAGTGCCAAACAAGTATGGCCTCAGCTTCTTCAGGGCCCAAACCACAGCAAAGGCCTCCCTCTCAATAGCTGACCAATTTTTCTCTCTAGGGGTCAGCCGTCTGCTTATAAAAGCAATGGGCTGGTCTTGACCATCAAAATTCAGTTGAGAAAGAACAGCTCCCACACCCAACTCAGAAGCATCTGTTTGGACAATGAATGGTTTGGAGTAGTCCGGACTCTTGAGGATAGGCGCCGTGCACATGGCCTGCTTTAGGTCATCGAATGCTTTTTGACAGCTCGCTGTCCACTGAACCTTTTTTGGCATTTTCTTACTTGTCAGTTCATTTAATGGTGTCACGATGGAACCATAGTTCCTGACAAACTTCCTGTAGTAACCAGTCAGGCCCAAGAAAGCTCGAACCTGAGTCTGGGTGGTTGGAGGAGCCCAGTCCCTGATTGACTGTATCTTGCTCTCCAGTGGCTGAACCTGACCTCCACCTACAAGGTGGCCCAGGTATACAACCTGTGTCTGCCCTATCTGGCACTTGGTGGCCTTGATAGTGAGGCCTGCTGCTTGCAGCGCCTCCAATGTCTTCCGCAGGTGGACCAGGTGATCCTCCCAGGTGGAGCTAAAGACAGCAATATCGTCAAGATACGCCGCACAGAAGTCATCCAGCCCAGTAAGGACGTGATTCACCAACCATTGGAAGGTGGCAGGTGCATTTTTCAGACCAAAGGGCATCACCACAAACTGATAATGCCCACCAGGGGTTGAAAATGCGGTTTTAGGCTTGGCGTCCTCAGCTAACCTGATTTGCCAATACCCAGCTGTCAGGTCAAACGTACTTAAGTAGTTGGCCGAGGCCAGCCTATCAATAAGCTCGTCTGCCCTTGGTATTGGGTGGGCGTCAGTCTTAGTGACTGCATTGAGACCCCTGTAGTCTACGCAGAACCTCATCTCTCTCTTACCACCCTGGGTGTGAGGTTTCGGCACTAGAACTACGGGACTAGCCCAAGGGCTATCCGAGGGTTCAATGACTCCCAGCTCCAACATTTTCTGCACTTCACTTTTGATGCAGTCTCTAACGTGATCAGGCTGCCTGTAGATTTTACTCTTTACGGGCAAGCTGTCACCAGTATCGACCTCATGGGTGCACCAATCGGTCTGACTGGGTGTCAGAGAGAACAGATGTCGGAACGACTGAAGAACCTGTTTACAGTCGCTCTGTTGATGTTCGGAGAGGCTGCCACAAAAGACAACACCATCTACCGAGCCATCGTCAGGATTCTGAGAGAGCAGGTCGGGGAGAGGGTCACTCTCCTCTTCCTGTCCCTCATCTAGGGCCATGAGCAAACTCATGTCCTTCCTGTCGACATATGCTTTTAGCCTGTTGACATGAAGCACCCTGTGGGGGCTCCGGGGAGTTCCCAGGTCGACCAGGGAGGTGACCTCTCCTTTTTTCTCCAGGATGGTGTGGGGCCCGGACCATTTGTCCTTGAGTGCTGCTGGGGCCACTGGCTCCAACACCCACACCTTCTGTCCGGGCTGGTAAACAGTCAAGACAGCCTTTTGGTCATGCCAAGCTTTTTGGAGTTCTTGGCTGGCCTTAAGGTTTTCGGATGCCTTCTCCATGTATTCAGCCATCCGCGAGCGGAGGCCGAGCACATAGTCCACTATGTTGGTTGCAGGCTTTTTGAGAGGTCTCTCCCATCCTTCCTTCACCAAACACAGGGGTCCTCTTACAGGATGCCCGTACAAAAGTTCAAAAGGGCTGTAGCCAACCCCCTTCTGTGGGACTTCTCTGTAGGCGAACAAGAGGCAGGGGATCAGGACGTCCCATCTACGCCGAAGCTTTTCCGGTAGTCCATGAATCATCCCTTTTAGGGTCCTGTTGAATCTCTCAACAAGCCCATTGCATTGTGGATGATAGGGTGTAGTGAACTTGTAGTTGACACCACATTCCTTCCACATAGCAGTTAAGTAGCTCGACATAAAGTTTGCACCTCTGTCGGAGACGACCTCCTTAGGGAAGCCCACTCTGGAGAACACTCCAACTAGGGCTCTTGCCACAACAGGTGCTGTAGTGGTCCTAAGGGGAATAGCTTCAGGATACCTGGTGGCATGATCCACTACCACCAGTATAAACTTGTGCCCTGATGCTGTCGGTGGTTCCATGGGACCGACGATGTCGATCCCCACCCGTTCAAAGGGCACCCCCACCACAGGCATTGGTATAAGGGGGGCCTTTGTCGTGCCACCTGACTTACCACTGGCTTGGCAAGTGACACAGGAGCGGCAAAACTCCTTGGTATCTTCGTTCATGTGAGGCCAGTGAAAGTGCGAGACAAGCCTGTCCCACGTTGTCGTCTGGCCTAAGTGACCTGCTAAGGGAATCTCGTGGGCCAAGGTAAGTAGGAAACCACGCTGAGACAAGGGGACGACCAGCCTCCTGGTCATGCCAGGCTTGGGGTCTCTTGACTCAGTGTACAGGAGTCCATCTTCCCAGTATACCTTGTGGGTACCTGTGGCGTTCCCAGCAGCCTCAGCAGCAGCCTGCTGTCTGAGGGGTTCAAGAGAAGGGCAGTCTAACTGGTCCTTCCCCAGATCTTCCCTTGAGGGTCCCCCTGAGCCCAAGAATTCAACTTGATCAAGTTCGAACTCTCTCGGCTCAGTTTCCCTCAATTCCTGTAGGTCAGCCTCCTCTGAGACTTGATCCTCGACCTGGGGCAAGGGGGAAGGCGCAGCCTTGACCCTACTGCTCTTTTTCTTGGGAGGTGTCTGGTCCGTTGTTCCAGGATCCAGCACCTGTTCAGTGGGGCATCTCCTGACCTGTGACCTAGTCACAGCGAACACATGTGCTGGCAAACCTAACATTTCCATGTGAGTCCGGTGCTCCACTTCTGACCATTGTGACGACTCCAAATCATTGCCCAACAAACAATCCACTGGGAGGTCTGGACTAACTACAACCTTCTTTTGGCCAGTTACCCCTCCCCAGGAGAAAGCTACAATTGCCATACTGTGATTGGTAGTGACATTGCTTGCATTGGTCACCAGGAATTCTGTACCTGGCATGATCTGTCCAGGGTCCACAAAGTTAGGCGTCACCATGGTGACGCTGGCACAAGTGTCCCTATAGGCCTGAGCCATCTTTCCATTTATGAAAGGCGTCTGTCTGTATTTGCCCAAGGTATTGGGGCTTACGTCAGGGGACACGTCCACGTCCCCTGTACTGACAAGGACAGCCTGAGTGAGCGTGCCAACTAAGTTGTCACGCCCCTCAGAACCCAGGGTTAACCCTACTAAACCCTTGGGAGGCGCACTACCACTGCTGTCTGTACTAGGGGGCACAGGTGCCTTAGGGGCTGCAGTGGCAGGAGTCTGCCCTCCTCCTTTCTTGGTGCACTCACTAAACCAGTGAGATTTACTTTTACAGTACTGGCACCATCGTTTGGATTGGCCTTCTTTCTTCTTTTGGGGAGCCTGACCCCCACCCTCTTTGGGTTGTTGGGGACCTGTCGAAGACTTCTGGTCATTTTGTTCCCCTTTAGAATCTTTACCCTTCTGGTCTGCTTTCTTCTGACCACCTTGATTCTGGCCCTGGTTCTGTTTAACTCTCGTACGAACCCATTTGTCTGCCTTCTGCCCCAATTCTTGAGCAGAGGTCAGATCCGAGTCGACAAGATGCTGATGCAACAACTGGTTCTGACAATTGTTTAAAATTTGTTCTCTCATCATCAAATTGTACAATCCTTTGTAATCAGTAACCTTACTGCCCAGCAACCAGCCCTCAAAAGCCTTAGTGGCACAATCGACAAAATCAGACCAGTCTTGAGCCTGCGTTTTCTGGGTATCCCTGAACAGCACCCTGTACTGCTCAGTGGTTAGGCCGAACCCTTCAACGAGTGTATTCTTCAAGACTTGGTAATTGTTAGCGTCCTCTACCCTTGTGGTGAGGAGCTTGTCTCTTCCTTTACCTTCAAAGGAGAGCCACAAGATAGCTGCCCACTGACTCTGGGGAACACCTTGCACAGTGCAGGCCCTCTCCAAAGCAGTAATCCATTTGTGGATGTCGTCCCCTTGTTTAAAGGGGGGCACTATCTTCCCAAGGTGTTTCGTATCGAAACTCTTTTCCCTATTACTAGGTACATTGCTGCCACCAGTGGGGACTGCCCCACTTAACTGTTGCTCTCTAGCAAAAGCAAGCTTTTCTTTGGCCAGGGCAAGTTCTTCCCTTTCGATCCTCAGATTAGCTGCCCTTTCCTTAGCTTCGTACACTCTCCTCTGAGGGGACGTCATCCCTCTTTGAGAAGAGTTGCGAGAGCCATTGGTTCGAAGGGATCTGTTAGAGCCTCTTGATAGAGACCTAACTCGTCCATTCCCAATGTTAAGCGCGCCTGACAGTAGCGCCGGGGGTCCCCCAGTACCACTATCATGTCTGCTTAAGTTGGACCGTGTCAGTCTGACGACTTCTACCTGTCCCTTATCTGCCTCGTCCCCAGAGAGATCCTCATCCTCATCCTCCTCGTCATCTTCGTTCTCAGTTGCGAGGTGAATGAGGTCAGGATCGTCCCGGGTTCCCTCGAGGGGAGGCATGCCTCCTTCTGGATTAGAAGGGCTAAGAAGCTTCTCAGCCTTTCTGGCATCATAAGTCTCTAGGAGACCAATCAGAAAGGAGGTGGTGGGGTTAGCCCCTTGCTTAATCTTCCTAGAGGTACATACTTGTCGTAACTCATGGAAGTTAAGCGCAGTATATCTTGACGGGATGACCTGTGGAGGGTCAACTGACACAAGGGGAGACTCAGAGTTTCCACCTTTGTCCGACATACTGGTTCTAGTGTGGTGTAAGTGATGCACCTACCTACACTATGTGTTTACCTACTTTTCCCTTGCTAAGAGCTGTAGCCAAGGTGTGCTAAGCCTTGAGGAGCTACAACAGCTGGTTCAGTAGAACTCAGAGTATTCTAAGCTTTAGTTATATGTACTAACAGTACTTGTGCGATCTTTCAACAAGATATTCTTAGGATACGTGTGGTAAAACAACAGCAAGCTCAAATCCCAACCGCTGCTCACCAATGTGAGAAGTTGGCCCGATATGCAACGTTCGCTATTCTAACGACCGCTATGTATCGTTCCAACGACCCTTATGGTGTTTGGTTGTAAGTCAACCTATAGACCAGCTATCCTAGTAGCGTGGATACGAGCAGTCTAAGGCTAAAGACTCGAGAGGGCGTGTTAAGCCAGCTGTTTACCACACATGTACCCCTTGAACACCCAGTGAAAGGACACCACACAAGTGTTATGAAAATAAACAGTATATTTATTAAGAATCACAACAGCCCTGTACTCTTTATGAGGACAGGGTACTTAGCACAAACCAAATCTCTTTAGTAAATACTTCAAGTGCACAGTTTAAAACAAGTGTCCGGGGACACGGAAAGGTTAAGGCAAGTCGGAAGCGAGGGACTCGGGACCCTAGAGTAAGGAGGCTATGCAGGCACCGAAATGCCGAATTACCTAGCCACGAGGGCTGCGGCTGCACAAGTCTTACAGGCGTCGGGGTCTTCGCTGACGAGCCAGGAGCCGGAAGAAAAGGAGTTGCTGGCCGGCGACCAGTGCTGAATAGTTCGTAGGGATCCAAGCCTGGATCGGAGATTGATGAAACCTGAAAGCAGAGGGGACCAAGTTCGTACTACTAGCCAGTAGTCAGAGGGTACCAGGAAGGCACCGGTTGGCCGTCACCTCGACCAGGTGAGTGGGCGACGCTAGGCTCTGCAGTCTCTCGGACCAGGAGGCGTTGTCGGCGACCACGGTGGAGGTGCGAGCTGTCCCACGACGGATGTCGCTGTCGGCGTCTGGAGTGGACCAGGAGGGTCCGGGATGCTTCTCGAAAAGATGGAAGCAAGGGCCAGTCTGGAGCAACCAGACCGGCAGTGTTGATTCTCGGATGTCGTCACAGAAGGACACGAGCCAACGGCTAGTGACCAGACAACGTGCTGAGCAGCGAGCAGAAGGGCCCCACGCAGATCGTGGAGATGCTGGGAGACTGCACTTCGGTGCTGGAGCGGCTCAGGGTCGGGGCTTCTCGGACCCCAGAGCACTCACCAGAGAGTTACCTCGATGGTCGTGCTGGTTTTTAAGAGCGTGCAGGTTCTGATGATGGCCGGTCCCTCGAGGTCTCGTCGCACCCACAGATCACAGCTGAGCTGATGACGTGGGTAGAGGTCAGAGGTGCCAGGGAAGCCGGTTCTCGTCGAGCTGGGCCGTCGGATTCCTTGAGGAAGGACTTACAGCAAACCGCAGAGTTCTTAGATGGTGCCCGCTGATGCAGGGTGACTACTCCTTAGCCACAAGGGAGAAATCTTGAGAAGAGTCTTGAAGGTCCTTTCGTAGAAAGTAGTTCTTGATTCAAAGATGATCTAATTTGGAAGGGTCCCCGCTCCGGCCTTTATCCTAAAGAAAGGGGTGGGTACATGACTAGGTCCTGCCCTAAGGGTGGGACCAGGAAGGGGGGTAGTTACGCCCCTCTCCCCCTGCCGGGCTTTCCCCAGGCCAGGGCTGTCGCCCCTGGAACTGGTTCTAACCGGCAGATGCGTAGTGAGCACCGGGGTGCCACTCCGCAGTCACCTTCTCGCCAAAGCCCTACCTACCCAGAATACACAAACCCTGTCTGGGACGGTGCGAACACCGCCCTCGACAGGAAACCCTTTGTCCAAGCGCTCCTCGCTGGAAGGACTCCCAGCAGCAGGAGGTCAGACTCGTGTCTGTGGTGGCAGCATCCATTTTGTGGAGCTGAGGCTTCAGTTAACTTTAACCGGGGTTCACAGTTACGTGCATGTCGTGTCCCTCTAGAAGGGTGAAATGCTAACCTCATCGCCAGAGTTGGTGAGAGGGCAGCATCCCGATTCGTATGACACCTTACTCGACATGCCTTGATAACGCGACACCGGAGTTACCGATATGATACGCGTTATCATGGAACAGCCATTGGATCTTGATTCCGCAAGCTGCAACCGGGCTCGGCTCGGGCCGGAACCTAGCTCACACGAGCCCACGCACTCTGCCTTCAGGATTGTTAAGGCCTGCCATAGGAGTGACTGATAGGAACTCGGGTGTCCATCGTATGGTTAGATATAGAGCTACTATACCTAAAGCAAAGGGTGATTACACAACTTCGCCCCAGCTGTCATGCAGCCAGTTGTGTCAGATTTAGGAGGCCAGCCAGGGGTGGCATAATACGTGCTGCAGCCCCTGGCGGCCCTGGGTACACCTATGCCCTGCGTTACAGGGTCTGATAAGGTGGCCCAGTACCAATTGGTAAATGCACCTAGGGCACATCTCGTAATTTAGAGAGAGAACAGCCAGGCTGTGGGTCTGATTGGCAGGCCCACAGCCAGAGAAAGTCGTAAACCAGTGAAACAAAAGCAAAAAATCTGGGTGATCATAGGATTGCAGACCCTACTCTCCTACAACCATGTCATGAGTGATGTAATATGTGAGAACATAAGTAGTGCATTGTGGAGGCATAAGTTACAGTTAGCTCAGGTAACTATACCTGCTGAATTTCACTGGTATTGTACGAGTAAAATCTGAGCCTAACTATAACGTCCCTGTAACCTCTGGTTTTTTTCAGTGAATTTTCAATGTTTTTTAAATTTTATTTCTTAAATAAAACTTCCCTGTAACCTTTTTTTTTTTGGTAAATTTCTAAGGTTTTTCAAATTCTATTTTCTAATTATAACGTCCCTGTAACCTTAAGTGAATTTCTATTGTTTTTTAATTAGTAGTCGTGTTTGTAGAGTGGTGGAGAAAGTGGGTGTGGCCTTTGACGACCTTTCAGAAAATACACTACAACTGGTTCTGTCTGGTAAATAATTTTGTTACAGTTCCATCAATAAATGTCCAGAAATAAAAAAGGAAACACACATGCATTGAATCGATCAAAGTTAGTATATTGTAAACGTTTTTCTATTTGTTTTTGAGGTTTTTTTCTCATAAAATTGTATGGCTGTCATGAGAAAACACTCATAATTCAAAAACACAAAAGGGTGACATATGTGAATAAGTGATCTAGAAGTGACAAGGTGTTTTAAGTGAAGAAAATGTGTGCAGTGCTACACAAAAAGCACATGAAATGTTAAGATCAATTGACATCAGTCCCTATACATATGCATCTCCAATAAGCCTCTCATACATTCTGTTATTTTGCGTGGGATGGAGAACACAGGGTATGGATTGTCGGAATACGTTGACGTTTCGACTCAGAATAGTGCGTGATTGTGACAGAGTCACAGCTGGTCTTCTTCAGGACTAAGGGAGCACAGCTTGTCAGTAGAAATGGTATAGGATACCACTAGGGGTCCGATATGATTATAAAGAAGCATAATTCACCGTCCGGTTGGATTCTTTAGGGAGCAGAAATGGGAGTAATTCACGTTGCTTAGGGTGGAATCTTATTCCACAGATGAAAGCTTCAGATTGGCAGACCGCTGACTGATATACCGGACGGTGGATTACGCTTCTTTGTTGTGTAAAAAATTAGTAAATATGCCCCTTGATGTCAATATTACCCAAGTCAATGGGGCAGGTTCAGTCAGTCTCTGATGCAAAGACGTTTAAAGCATGGGCACAGAGGGCAATTGCCCAGGGACGCCACCTTCCAGGGGACTCTGTGAAAGCGTACGTTCTCTCTCACCTCGGTCTAATTATCTATTTCAACCTTTGTAGTATTATTCTATTTTAGTTAGCACTATATAAGACTATTACAAAAATTAATTAATAAATATTTGGAGCATGAATTAGCAGAAAATTCATAACAAAATACAAAGTAGAGGTTCCTAAAGTATGTCTGGCCACAGGTTCCCAAAACTTTACAGAAAACCCTGGCTCGCTGATTAAACACACATTTCTGCAGCAGGCGCTAAACCCACTGAGCTATATATTTGCCTAAAGAGAGCGGATAAGTCATTGGCACTGAGCCTGCAGAGTTGTACTAAGATCCCACTGACAAAACACTGAGCTAACGCAAACTTTGCAATGCTTTGGCATGTAGCCCAACTTCCCTGGCTTCAGCCGCGCCTGGTCTGTGCTCCACGTGCTGCAGCCAGGCTGGTCACGTGACTGCGTCTGTAAACTGTGAGTACCAACGCCTTCACTGGCGCAGCGTCCCACAGACCTCTGGGATGGTGAGCTCGGCACCAGCCTGTCTGTGGCCGGCACCGGATCCACGCCGGGCGCTTTCTAAGATTCAGAGGTTTTTATGTCTTCCGCCAGAAACCGAGAGTAAGAAATACAGAACAGAAACAAGGAAACGGAGAAGACATGCATCACGAGGCTGTTTCTATATATGTATTTTATTAAGGAAACACAGCCCATAAAATATACACATTAGCATACATGCCAACGTTTTAGAGCAGGCAAGAGGGAGATTAAAAACAAGCATTTGCAATGCAATCGGTCTCTCATTTACAAGACTTTCGGCTACTTGCATTGTAAATGACAATTCCTTTTATTTATGTGTTGTTTCAAAAACAGATAAATAAAAGGCATTGTCATTTACAATGCCAATAGCTTAAAGTCTTGCAAATGTGAGACCTATTGCATTGTGTTTGGCGTTAGAAGAGAGGGTGTCGAGCAGGCAGGAGAAAGTTATTTCAGAAAATAGTGCTCACAGGCTGCAATTACAGCCGACCGAGCAACAACACGTCTAACAGGGGGTGTCCTCATGGGAAGTTACGAAATGAGACAAGGCAGTACTAAGGAGGGACTACTAAGCCTACTGAACAATGAAGTTTTTAAAGTTTAAAAGTTTTATTAAACAGTTAATTAAAACCGTAAAATACTTACGACATATTGATACTCGATAAAATATTAAAATGTATAAGAATTCATAAAAATTATGTACACATTTGTAAATCTGGAAATACATATCCATTTTAAGGTCCAAAGAGTAACATTTCAAGTTAACTGAATATATCACAATTGGCCGTTTGATCCAGAAAAGGGTGTCACAATACTTGTTACTAAAGGTTTAGCTTCCATCGACATTGATTTATGCAATAGGAGTGGGGCTTGTCAATTTCTTAATCCTGGGCATTATGCAATGCAGTTAAAATAATGTTAACAAACTTCCCAGCTCTTGCTATAACGTGGGCTGAATTGTTACATAAGCACAAATCAGATGCTTCCCAGCAATGTCCCAGTAACTTTTCCCGGGAAACTGGAAGCAGTAGGCGTCGGCGATCACGGGCAAGATGAGGGCAACAACATAGCAAATGTAACCAGGACTCATGTGGATAACTGCAGAGCCTACATGTTAGTTGGCCATTCCTCCGAGCCCAAAGCGGGTTAAAGTCATGAATTGGAAGGGCTAACAGCCTCATATAAATGATTTTATTGCGAGTCTGTGATTGAAGAGAATAGTTAAAATATGGTTGCGGTTTTCCCTTAATATACGAGTCGTTCAAGGCTACAAGGAGTAGTTTCTTGGGGAGACGAGCAACATCTCTCTCGAATGACACTAGAGTAATTAATTTTTTAATCGTTTTTTTCCACATTGACAGGGAAAAAATTGGATTAGAAAAGTTGATCATTTCAATCTTCAATGTGGAGATGGCCAAAGGCAGCTGTCTGTGCCAAGGAGAGAGTTCATCCGTAAACACTGATTGCAATTGTTCTTTCATGGATTGAGCTGGAGCACATAGGATGCAGATGTAGAGTTTTATTTATTCTCCCAGACAATGAAGATGTGCGTTTGCCAGGCCCAGCTCAAGTCTCAGCCTCGCCCTCCTTGCATGCTGGGGAGCCGAAAATATTTTCTTATTGGCCATTATTTGGCAATTCATTAAAAATGAATCTATTTTGCCAGATAAGGCCAGGTGACCATAGGACACTGCAGAGAGCAGTTTGGCGCGAAGGACCCTTAAAATTGGCTCGGCTGTCGGATTGTGCAATTGTCGATTCAAGCGCCTCAGATTGTGAATAACCCCTGCTCCCTTGGGACGAAGATGTTTAAGATGGTAAACATGATTTGCCTTTTCATTAAACCACACTCCTAAATAGTTGTGGCTAGTACAGGACACTATGTGCAGATTGCTTGCTCACCAGGACAGATGTTTCTTTTTTTATGTTTCCCAAAAATCATGACTTTGTTTTTTGATTCATTCATCAAAAGATTGTTTTTTATGTTATATATATTGAGGGCAGTGAGCGCTCTTAGTAGGCCTGTTTTTGTATGGTCCTTGATGATAATGTCATCAGCGTATTGCATGACCTGTAAACGTGTGCCACCCAATTTTGGGGCGACCAAAGTTGCACCTGCCAATTCTTTAGGCAAATCGGCAGTATAAAGATTGAATAGTAGTGGAGCTAATACGCAGCCTTGCTTTAGACCATTTTTTGTTTCAATTTTTGCAGATACTGTTGTGGCACTTGTTTTGATCCTCACCCAGGTTTTCTGATGCAGAGATATCAGTACAGAGAGAAGTGCAGATGGTATCACCCATAAATTTAGTTTGTTCCATAGTGTCCCTCGGTTGACTCTATCGAACGCTGCACTGAAGTCCACAAAACAGCAGAATAACAGTAATTGATTGGCCAGAGGAGCTCTCCAGGACAGATAGGACAGTGCTATTATATTATCCGTTGTGGTACAGCCTGATCTAAAGCCTGACTGAGTGCGGGGAAGAATGCTATTTTCTGTAACCCAGTTTTCAAGGTCTACCAGCAGGACACGAGCATAGGCCTTAGCTTCAATATCCAATAAAGCTATTAGCCTATAATTAGCCGGATTTGAGCAATTGCCCTTTTTATGAAGTCGATGTAATATTGAGCCCTGCACAGGTGGATGGATTTGTAGCTGTAAGAAAGGCGTGTTTAAAGAGAGGTGTCAGGAGCTCTGCCCAAAACGATCGATTTGATTTAAAAACTGTAGCAGGTATTCCATTTGGCCCTGGCGAGCCATCATTCCTCATGCGGCTAATGATCTTATTGACTTCAGCTTCAGAGATGCCTGAACCCTGGGTGTTATCATGATTTGGTGCTTGAGGTGACCAATGAACAGCCACAGTTTTCAATAGACAATGATACCATTGAAAAATAAGGGTGGAGAGTGGGCGGGGTTTTAAATCCATACCTTAGTACCACATGCCTCGCAGAGCAGCGCATGCGCGGCCCAGGCTCGAACTAAAAAATAGTCTGAAGAATGTATTTTCCCCACCGACTTATGTTGATATACAAGGCAATCTGCCTGATGTGGGTCTATTGGCATTTCATTTCTGGCAGTTTAATAATACAGCACAAACAAAAACCGAGTTCTAAAGTCTGTTTTTGTACGCGCTTTGTGAAACTGCGAAAAATAAAATATCAAGGCTTGTTACAAAGCACCTTTAATGTAGGAGTAATCTTGGAGGGGGAGATGGGAGCGTGCGTGACAGGCATCAACATTTCACTTTTGACTTATTAGCAGCAGATCATGATGTGGCAATCCAACCCGGGTTTGTGCATGTAGGAATCGGGAGGAGGGAGACTAGCCTTGAAATCGGACGTCTCCCGCCTGAATCGGGAGTGTTGGCATGTGTGCATTGATATTCATAATACAGATAAAAATACCTTAAAACCGTGCAATGACTTCTTCATTAAAAACGCCCTGGGGCACGTCAAAGTCGAGCTGGTGTTCATGAGTCCGAGATGTCCCGGGCTGGTTTTAATTCATAATTTATATTTTCATCTTTTGTTCGTGTTTCACAGCCGTCTTACTTTCAATATGATGTCTAGTGAGATAAAGCGACTGGGCCTGGAGATGTTGTGTTTTTGCCATAGCCAACTATGGGGCATATTACTAAGCAATAGCGATAATTATCCCTATTGCTTGGTTAGAGACAAAAATTTACAGCTGAACTGTGGCGATTATTACCTCAAATGAACCTTGGTATTACCAAGGTTTATCGCAAATGTGATAAAAATCGCCGCAATGCATGAATATCGCTATAAAGTCAGCGATATTCATGCATTACCGAGCTAATGCTCTTAGCCATGTTATCCACCTCCCATTGGATAACATGGCTAAGAACTGCTCAGGGCAGGTGTTAGCTTTTGGAGATATTGGCGCTTAGAGCGAATATCTCCATAAGTTGGTAATAGGAGATAGCGATGTTAGCGACTGTTTCCAGTCGCTAACATCTTGGCACGCCCACTTTGCATGTCATTAGTGATAAATATCACTGACATGCAAAGTGGGGCCCAAGATGGTCGCTATCTCCTACTACCTGTCGCTAACTGGTGTTAGCGACAGCTAGGTAATAGGGAGATAATTTTATCTCTGCTTTCTTGGCTTTTAAAGCCAAAAAAGCGGAGATAAACCCCCTTGATAATATGCCCCCGTGTTATTAATAATACTAATGGTGAGGTGACATGTGATCTCATCAGTGATGTCATTGATGACGCTATTTGTGATATTGCTTGTGACATCATAGGTGAAGTCACGTGCAGCGCTTGCGGTGAGTTATGGTTCGCAGCTAATCATAAGCAAGGGTTTAATGAAGCTACCACTATGACAGTTTCATCATAGGAGCCCTGGCACATTATGGCCCTTATTAGCTTTGATATGTGGCTTCCGGGTCACATGACAGAAGCAGATATTAGTAAATACTGTAGAACAGAATATGCCATGACACAGCTGTGAGTGGGTCCATGTGGCGCCAAAGCTGCTATACACGACTTATGGAAAAGGTAATGAAGAAAACAAAGAAAAAGAGAAGAACGTCAAGCAAGTGTCAAAGCATGAAGGAAAGAAAGAAGGATGCATAAAAGGAACAAGAGAAGGAAAGTATGAACTTAGGATGGAAAGAAGGGGCACCAGAAGAACAGAAAGGAATGAAGGAAAGAGAGATGGAATGGAAGCAAGAAGGAAAGTAAGACAGAGGAAGGAAAGAAGAAGCAATGAAAAGATGAAAGAAGGGCACAAATAAGAAAACACAGGCACAAAGAAATAAAGAGGAAAATTGAAAGTAGAGAAAGAAGGAAAGGAAGAAAATAGAATGAAACAATGTAAAGAGCAAAAAAAGAAAGGAGGTGAGAAGGCTAGAACGAAGCATGGAAAAAAGAGGAGCAAGAATAAAATAAGGAAAAATGAAGAAGTACAGAGTGGAAGGAGAGAAAAAAGATGGAAAGTAAGAACATGGAAAAAATAAGAGATGGAAGAAGAATGGAACGAAAGAAGGAAAGTAGGTAAAGGTTAAAGAATGGAAAGAAGACAAATATATACAGTATTCTCCTTTTTGATAATCAGAAAAGACAAAACGGAATAAGAGAAAAATGAGAGAAAGAAGGACAGCTTGATGACAAAAAGAAAAGAAGAAAAATATGAAAGAACTATAGGACTGGAAAGATGAATAGAAGTACAGAAGGTGAAGTAAGAATATATAAAGAACAGGAAGACAGCGGAAGAGATGGAGTAAGAGAAGACTCAAAAAGAGTAACAACAATCGAAAGGAATGTAAGAAAATGGAAAGCAGAAAAGAAAGAAACATAACCATTGAAAGAATAGAAAAGAAGGAAAGAGTAGGCAATGAATAAAAAAGATGAAAAAAGAAAGGAAAGGCTGAATGAAAGAAAGAATAAAGGAAAGAAAGAACGAAGGACTGATAAAAATACATTTTTTTAACCAGATTCTTTTTAAATTGTACTGTTAAATGAATAAAGTTTGCTCAATATTTTCAGACTGTCCTCCTGGCATCAATTCTCATAGACTTCCACAGAAAGGGTGGGAATCAATCACTCTGCTTGCTCAACAATAAGAACACGCAAGAAATAGCGCAACCCAGGCTCATTAACTTGAACATTGATGGCTTCACACCCCAACTTTCACCCAATGCCACGTCACTTTGATTCCTCCTGGACACCAACCTCATTCTGCCAGCTGTCCCGCCCTCCCTGACCTCTACTTAATGGAGGCCATCGGCGGCTGTCCGCGACCCAACTGTGAGCAATGCCAGGACCCCTGCTCCTTCGGCCTGCGAGCGCAACAGCTCCTCGGCCCTCCACAAACTCAACATCGGCAAGAAACACAACTGCAAGCTCTCCTCACGTCTCGACACACAGTACCCTTCACCATCCATTACTGCCGTCTATTTTTCAACTTCGCCGAGACCCAGGACCCTCCAACTCCCTCCAGCAACAACTCCATCGCAACACAAACCCGAAGATGCATCTTCCTTAACGTCCGCTCCCTCCACAAACACTGCACGGTAATCTGGTACTTCCTCAACAACAGCCCCCGGACATCGCCTTCCTCACCGAAACCTGGACGAACACCACCTCCAGACCAGACATTGCGATCACCATCCCGAAGGATACAAGCTCACTCTGAAGGATTGCCCCAACCGCCCCGGAGGAGGCATCGCCATCGCCCACAAGGCCAATCTCCAGCTGAGCACCCACTGGCAACAAACAGCCCCCATGAGCAACCCCCTTCCACTACTCCCAGCAGCACGCAGCCAACACTAGAGAGATGTACTGCCCTCAGCATCAAAGACACTCTTAGGACTATGAATCACACCCACTAGGGGGCCCCCACTGACACCTGCCGCACCACATCTTCCACAAAGCTGCAGACATCATCACCCCGAGCTTCAACATGATGATAATCAACCTCTCCTGCGAGGCCGCCTCTTTCCCCGATGTCTGGAAATATGCTGAGATCAACCCTCTCAGAAAAAAACCCTAAGGGGACCCCACTGACCTCCTCAAGATTTTCAGACCAATCTCCCTACTCCCTTATCCAGCCAAAATCATGGAAAAGGCCGTCAACAGCCTACCCGCCACCTTCATCGAAGAAAACAAAATGTTTGACTCCTCCCAATCAGGCTTTAGGAAGAATCACAGCACCGAAACCAAACTCCTCACAGTAACAGATGGCTTCTGCGCCCTCCTTGACAGAGAAGAGACTGTGGCCCTCATCCTCCAAGACCTCTCCGTGGCCATCAACACTGTCTCTCACTGCAGCCTAGCTCCCAGACCAGACGACTCGGGAATCTGGAAAAAGACCCTACACTGAATCCTCTCGATCCTCTCCGGCAGAACGCAATGAGTAAGACTCCCTCAATTTCACTCAGAAATGACTCCAACCACCTGCGAAGTTCCACAAGGAACCTACATCGCATCCATCGTCAGAGCAGACAGACTCAATGTCACATCATACACAGACAACACTTAACTCATACTCTCCCTATCCAATGAACCCAACATCACCTAACGCAACTTTCAAGAGGGAATGGAAACCATCGCCCACAGAGACCCCCCTGCCACCATGGACCAAGCACTCAACCTCGGAATCATCCTGGACCCCGAACGCAAAAAGGGGCCGCCAGATCAACGGCATTACCTTCTCCTGCTACCACACCCTCCGCCTCCTCCGTAAGACCTTCAAAGGGGATTCCCCCCGAACACAGAAAAACTGTCACACACACCCTCATGAGCAGCAAACTGTACTACAGCAACACACACTACGCCAGGAACACCAAGAACCTCACCCGCAGATACCAGAGCATCCAGAACGCCGCCGCCAGAGTAGTCCTCAACTTACCGTGCTAGAGCGCGCAGTTTTACCCAGGTCACCCGAGTTACCAATTCCTTCACACGCACTGGGCCCTTAGCGTGAAAAGACACTATTTATTATTTCACTAATTTTATTGGGTGATCCGGGTGAGGATTTCTCCTCCTGCACGCTGCTAAGAGTAATAAAGTTTGGATTTACCTCTGCTTACCATGCACCTGACTTACCACAGGCACAATTCTTCCGACGGACCTAGAGCTATTAGGGAAATAGTAGACAGGCCTAACATCCAATACACTTAAAATCAGTAATATACTTTCCACAATTCTGTAAAATGACCACAGACACCTGATGAAGTTAAAATTTTTATATAAGTATTCAAAGAGAAGATGCCAGGATAATAAGCGATACACAGAGCAATATATCAAACATTAAAATCAACACCAATAGGTAGCTTTGTATCAAAAATATGACCATTAGGATATATGGGGAGACTAAAGGTAGGAGTTTTAGAGCAAAACTAGTCACTGCAATTTTATACTAGAACATAGGATTGGGAATGACCTAGAACATGTACTTAACCTAAGTATTTAAGCTATTCTTTGCTAAGTTCACTGCAACCCACTAAAGGAAAGGGGGAAAAACGGGAACATGCTATGGTTTTATAAAATCAATGAGTTCTCTAAAGGATGGGGGGGAGAGAAGGAACCAACTAAAATTCAGACACATATAATTGCAATGGCAATAAAGCAAAAATACAGGTAAGAATGCTTTACCAGTTCGGATAAGAGAGAGAGAAAGAGAGAGAGAGACGTAAACCCACAATCTATATTTACCTAGATCAGATTGAAGACCAACCCTGGCCACGGGTCAGTTGGAAAGACGGGGACAGGGACCCTCAGAAAAGGAATGCCAGAATGCGAGCAGGTACAGCTCACGGACAGTAAGGACAGGATACCCCTCAGGTTCAGGTCAAGGACTGGGCCTCCCAGGGTACGACCAACACCCACAGCTTCGGACAGCAACGCCTGCGTTACCCCCTCCTGCAAGTAATCCGCCAGAAACCCCGATTGGATTTTCGAATTCCCCAGCAAAGTGCTTCGCCAGCACTTAGGATTTTCCACCCCTTAGGAGATTTGTGGAAAGTATGGACAAAGTGCTCCGCAGCACTTTCAGAATGAGCACCTATTGAGATCGTAGGGTCAGTGACAGGTCTGCTACTCGGACAAGTCGGACAATTTTCCTAAGCTAAACTAGGGTAGTTATACAGTTTGGGGACCCTTAGACCACCCACTAATGTTGCAAGTGACAGTTTCCCACATTGTGATTGGTCAGGAGAGGTGGTGCGGTCTTTACCACCTCCTAGAATTCAGTTTCACATGATTAAATATGCAATTTTGAATACCCGCCCCTCAGGTTCACGTTCCCATGCATAGAATACAGCAGTACAGGACAGTTTTCAATAGGTAGCAACAGTATTGCTTCTTTCAAGGTGAGACTCCGTATTCCCAGCGGTGTTCCCAGGCGCATTGTGCTTCAGGAGCCAGCTGGCTAGGTTTAGCTTCTGCGCAGTTGGAACTTTCTCTGGTCAGGTGACAGTGCCCAGCAGAGCTTCAAGCATGGCTCCGCTCATGAATACCCAGCCCACAAAGACGCGGTGCATGAAAAGTAAGCGAAGACAAATTAGAATCATACATAAAATGATCGCACTGTATACCAAGCTAAAACTTAACCAACCCTTACTTTATAATGACTATAGCGTTAAAGATTAATGCGAAAGAATAGATAGGCTAAAAGCTGCTGCAGTAAGCAGAGAGCGTGGTAAGAGACAAGCGGCCATATTTAGCATCAATGCGCATGGGCACAGAATCCCTCCAGAATGCGAGTGCGTCACATCACATGGGTATGACCGACGCATGCGCAGACTGAATTTGCGGCAAAGCAGCCATTTTCAGTGCAAGCTTCGTTAGTACGTGAAAAGACAAACAAGCAAGCATCCTAGGGACACCCGCGTGTAAGGGAAAACACTTTACAAATGACGAACAATGGTGTTAATATTATTATGCAATTATAGACGAGGGTTTTGCATACGAGCAAGGCGCTATGCGTGCGAATCCTTGCTCCATCAATCCCCTCTTTGATGATATTTACTATCATCACTACATGAAGGAAACAGATGCCAACTTTTCTCATTCATTCATATCGTCCATTTCGATTTCAATAAACTTATTGTTTAGTTTTCTTTCAGCTTCCCTATGAGAGTGGTGATTTTTCGCCTTTTTATAAATTGCACTCTTCAGCTCTTCTAATTCTAATTCATCAATGTTTCTTTTCACCCCCCTCGGATTGACTGTATATTTCTTTTTACACCTTTGACATTTGCAGCAGATAAAAATGATCAATACAATCACACCTATTATGACTATTGGCATCAGTATTTTCCACAAAATATTTCTACCTAGATTAGTAAACCAACTACCTATAGAGGAGAGACCTCCAGTCAGTCTCGTCCAGGCACTGTCAACCTCCAATGGTTTGAGTTCTCTTTCCAAATTAGTTATGTTCTTCACATATTGTTTTAATTCGATACTTTTGTCAGGAATGTAGGTGCAACAATGTTGCGCTTTCAGCATTCTACAGACTCCGCCCTCTTTTGCTAATAGGGTGTCAAGGGCAAGACGGTTTTGTAAAACCATTGATCTGATCGCAACCATTTCAGTATTGACCAGCAGGAAACCAGCAGCAGTGTCCGTTGATAACCGGTCCACTACTGTAGACAGTTTGCAGATTCTATGGGTGTTCAGAACTACCCCCATTCCAGGTATCAGTGCACTGAAGATATCACCTACAATTTCGCCTACACTTTCGCGTCTACTACGCACTAAGCCATTAGTTTCATCATCGCTTCCAGCTGCGTTATTCACATGGTATATCTTCGGGAAAACAATGCCAAAGTAGCAGCTTCCATACCAGTGATCCGGCAATTTGAAATAAGCCTTGTTCCCACATATATAATATATTCCGGGAAACACAGGTTCTGACCCGTTTTTGAAACCCCAACCTCCAATTACCTTATAATTATGTTCACACTCGCTGGAACCGATGAATACATTGTTATAGTACTCTGTCTTTTCCCTATGGATACAAAGTTTCCCCTTTCTTTCAAAATCCAGCAACAAGGCAGGACTGGCTTCGCCTTCTGAGGTGTTGTCCATGTGCTCAGCCCACCTAGGGATTCTATCCTTCTCGTCATTTGCCTTCTTCTGAAACTTTTCTCTCCTTCTGTCTGCCATCTTTATAAACATCTTTTCCTGCTCTTGCAGTGAACAGGTCAGATTGTCTTCTCTTGCTTGATCTAAGTCTATGTTACCTATAGTCAGGAAATATTCTCCCATATAGCGGGTCACATCACTTGTAGTATGTACACGGTTCAAATGTCCTCTAACAGGAAGTTCAGAAAATACTACGTCATCGTTTGAATAATAGTACTGCAAGGTGCTTCTATAGAACAAGCTAGCTAATATACTACAGGAGATTCCATAGGTCAAAGGTAGATGGTGGTATGTCACGCCTTCAGCCACTGAGGTTGGTAGCTTCATGCAGACATAACAGTCCTCTATTTCCATAGCTTCTACATAATGCACTAACAGGTTAGCAAAAACATTTAGATGCGTCCTGTTCTTCATTCTGTGAAAATGTAGTCCATCCTCATCTGGTGCTTCTAAATTAGGTCGTGTGTGTGTCGGTCCTACTCTTTTGTCGCGTCTTTCTAGTCTACGTGGTGTTTCTGCAGTCTGTACAACCCCTACATCTACTGCTTCGGGTTCAGTAGGGGACAAGTTTGGATCTCTACTTATCATAAAGGGCAGAAAAACTGTTAGTCCTATCCACATTACTATTAGCATAGCTACACTACACAAGCATATCTTACAACATGTTTTGAGACACCCACACCGGGATCTCCCAGAGACACTCGGATCAGACATTTTTAGCTTACAGGTGGCTTTTGCTACCCCTCTTCGTTTCTTTGCACCAAAGGCTCACTTCAGGGGTTCTCTTACGGAGGGTCTTCGTCAGAACTCCGATCAGCAATAGACTCGTTGTCACTGTTGCCACTGTGGTGAGGCTCGTCAATCTCCTCCAACACAAAGTACGTCCATTCAGGGCTCCGATACAGTCGGTTCTGTTTCTTTATTCTGTCGCTTTTTCTCAGCGATTTTCCTTGGGCTGCACTTCTTTCACTTTGAGCCCTTTTTCGGTCTTTATCGTTTTCTCCGACTGTCTTTAGTCTGAGCCTTAGTCTCTTGACGTATCTGGGTTCACTTCTTCCTCCGTGCCTCCCAGTGGTTGAGGAGACTTCGCCTTCCTCGTGCACTCTTTTCACTTTTTGATGTGGCACTTCTGTTTCCCTGCCTGTCTGACTAGTTCCAGGTCTTTCGTCTATTTCTTCTGCCTGGTCCCTATTCTGTCCCTGCTCAGATTCAAATCGCACTTTCTTTTTGTTTCTGGTTACTGTTGTTTCCGTTGTCTGAGCACTTTGATCTAGTTCTATCTGTTCCTGTTCATGCTCTTCGATCTCTTCGTTTTCTTCTGCATGAACGTCAACTCTAACTTCTAACTGTCCCTTTCTCGGCTCCGGAGTTTCAGGAGGAGTCTCGAGATCTTGATCTGACCCTACTTGGCCTATGTCCTGATCAGGTGTGTTGTGGCTTTCGTTGACCTGACCTTCTCCTTCTACTCCTGACTCACCTGGACTATCCCACTCACTGTCTAAGTAGGAATATTTCCTTGTTCGTATTGGATCATGAACTGGTTCGTCGGCGGGATACCATTCAACGTCTCGACTTGTGCTCGGCAGTTCGATGTCAGCTAGTTCCGGACCTTCCTCCTCGGAAGTCTCTTCAGCTGTGCTGCCTTCAGCTCCAGTCGCGTTTTCTCCAGATACCCGCTTTGTGTGGCTGGCGTGGATCCACTTCGGTACACCAGCGCACTTTACAGCAGTGGTAGTGACGAGGATCACTTGTCGTCGCTTTCCCCACCTTGGTTTCAAGCAGCTGCTCCGGGTGTGTTTCTTTAACACCACCCAGTCTCCTGGCTGCAGGTTGTGTGCTGGAGTCTTTGGCCACTCGTCTTCAGTCTCTCCAATCTGCTGAGAGAGAGAACGCACTTGGTCACCCAGCTGCTTGCAGTATTCTAGCACCATATCATCAGAAATGCTTAGCAGTTTGTTTCCGGGTACCCATGCCTGGCGCATCACTCTTCCCATCAACACTTCATGGGGACTCAGGCCAGTCTTTCGATTCGGGATACTTCTCAAACTCATCAGCACCAGGGGTAAAGCTTCTATCCAGTTCATTTTTGTGGAATCACACATTTTTCCCAGTCTGGACTTCAGAGTGCCATTTATTTGTTCCACTACCCCAGAAGCCTCTGGGTGGTAGGCACAGTGCAATCTTTGCTTCATTTTGAAGGCTCTACAGAGTTCCAATAGGACATCGTTGGCAAAATGCCCACCTTGGTCTGTTTCGATCGTCTCTGGGATCCCATACCTAGGTATCAACTCCCTGAGCAACAATTTGGCTGTGGTGACAGCGTCATTTTTCTTAGCTGGATACGCTTCCACCCACCTGGAGAATAGACATACTACGACTAAGACATATCTATATCCTTTGCATCTGGGCATGGTTATGAAGTCTGCCTGCATTCTAACGAAGGGACCTACTGCCTTTCCAATAGTACTCTGTTTCACTACTGTCTTCTTTCCTGCATTGAATTGCTGACACACTAGGCACCTCTGGCAAAGCCTTTCCGCCTGGTCCCTGAACTTTGAATTACAGAACACCTGTTCAAACACCCGACACATTGCGTCTCTTCCCATATGTGTTGGCTCATGTATCATTCTGACCATGGGGTCTATCAGACTATCAGGCAGTACAGGCACCCCATCCGGACTTACCACCACACCATCCTCTCGCAATTCGCATTCCTTTGCGGCCCACCTGCCTTTTTCTTGCCTGTCTGTTGCTTGTTGTATCTCTTTTAATTCTTCCCACGTTGACACATTATCAAACAACATAAGTTGGCAGCTGGTTCCATCCCACCGGGCAATTTGTAGGGACATCTGGTGACGGGCACAAAATTGTGCAATTTGGTCAGCGTACCTATTACCGGCAGTCACATCATCATTTCCAGATCTGTGAGCCGCACACTTGACCACAGCCAATTCTTTGGGTAATTGGATAGCTTCAAGTAATTCATGCACCACCTTCCCATTTCGGATAGGTGTGCCTGAGGAAGTCATGAATTCTCTTTGTAACCACAATTGGCCGAAGTCATGAACAACCCCGAAACAGTACTGACTGTCTGTGTAAACAGTAACTCTTTTGTTCTTTCCCCTCTTGCATGCTCGAGTTAACGCGATGAGCTCCGCCACTTGTGCAGATTTCACCTCGCGCATGTAAGATGCCTCGACGACTCCTGTCAGTGTAACCACAGCATAGGCAGCACTCAGACTCCCACTTTCATGTCTCAAACACGAGCCATCCACAAACAATGTTTTATCCCCGTCCCGTAGTGCTATTTCACGGATGTCAGGACGGGGCTTGGTGCTATATTCAGTCAGATCGATGCAATTATGTTCCCCGTCCTCATCAGATTCTGCATCCAGAGGAACAGGTAACAGTGTCGCAGGATTTAGGACATTGCACCGGGAAATAGTTATATTTTCAGCACCAATCAAAATTCTCTCATACTTAGTCAGCCGACTAGGTGTGAGGTACTGGGTCTTAGTTCTAGTCAGTAGGATGACAACAGAGTGAGGAACATAGACAGTGACGGGATGTCCCATGACAATGCTCTCACTCTGTTCTAGACTGACACAAGTAGCAGCAACGGCTTTTAAGCAGCCAGGCAGTCCAGCGGCCACTGGGTCTAAGGTGGCCGAAAAGTAGGCTACTGGTCGTCTGACTGATCCGTGCCCCTGGGTCAGGACTGAAAGAGCACAATTTTCTCTGGTGTCACAGAACAGTTCAAAGGGTTTAGTGTACTCAGGCATACCCAATGCAGGTGCGGTACATAGACAGTTTCTCAGAGTTACCCAAGCATTCATGCTCTCACTGTCCCAGTGGACGGGGTCTTCCACTCCTTTCTTTGTCATATTTATCAGGGGTCGGGCTAGAGCCGCAAACCCTACAATCCATTGTCTGCAGTAACCCACAACTCCCAAGAACATTCTCACTTCTTTCTGGGTGGTGGGCAGTTCCATTGCTTTAATTATTTTGATCCTTTCGGTAGTGACCTTCCTGATTCCCTTTTCTATCTGGTGCCCCAGATATTTTACTGAGTTTTTACAGAATTGTAATTTGTCAGGCGACACTTTATGTCCTCCTTTTCCTAGGTGATTCAGCAAGGCAATTGTGTCAGTGACACAGTCAGACTGGGTTTTAGATGCCACTAACAGGTCATCTATGTACTGCACCAAAACAGACTCTCTTGGCAGCACTAGGGATTCAAGGCACTTTTTCAGTATCTGGTTGAAAATCGATGGACTTTCAGTGTACCCTTGAGGGACACGATTCCAGACATAGATATGACTGTCAAATTCAAAACTGAAAAGGAACTTGCTTTCTGGGTGCAATGGGATGGAAAAGAATGCGTGGCACAGATCGATGACAGTGAACCATTCTGCGTTCCAAGGAATCTGGTAGAGTATCACTGCAGGGTTGGGTACAATAGGACAGCAAGGCACAACAATTTGGTTTACCTTGCGCAAATCTTGCACCACCCGGTACTTCCCACTAGGTTTTTTGATCCCAATGATAGGCGAATTACAGGGGCTGCTCAGCACTTCTTCTATTATTTCTGCTTCCAACAGCCTCGTGACTTCAGTCGCTACTCCTGCCTTCACTTCTGCACTCATTTTGTACTGTCTGGTTTTGGGGTATACAGCATTTGTTTTTATTGCTATTTTAACCGGGTCCACATTCGCCATCAGGCCTACATCTTTTCCCGTGAAATCCCACACTTCAGGTACTACTCTTAGCTGGAGTTCCTCAGGTAAATCCTCAATTGTCAAAGGCTTGATATCAGCATCTTGTCTGACTAACATCAGTTTGTACAGGCCATCTTCATCGGGGGTCTGAATTTCAATGCCATTTGGTGTGCAGTAAATGGTACAACGCATCTTGCACAACAAATCACGTCCCAGTAGATTTACAGGGCTGGAATCACAGACCACAAATCTGTGCATTTCCTTGAAATTTCCTATGGAAATCTCCATGGGTTCAGTTACAGGGGTACGTATTATCTGATTCGAGACTCCCACTACTTGGATCGCCTCTCCCGAGAGGGGTAGGTTAGGAACATCCACTGTTCTTACAGTAGATCTGGTAGCACCAGTGTCCAACAGAAAGGTGACGTCTTTTCCTTCAACCTTTCCTTCAATGTATGGTCCAGTCTGGTCTACCGGTAAGGAGGCGCCAAGTACGCACTCCTCATCCTCCCCTCTCAGGCCCCGTCAATCTTGATCTTCACAAAGGAAGGTATCACTTAGCAAGTACTGTGGAATGACTGCATTTCTTTCACTCTCAACCTCCCATACTTCCGCCCTCTCATTCTGCTGACCCTGACTCTTAAAATTCTGTCTAGGAGCGCGAGGTACTGGAGGTAATTTTACCTGTTGCTGGGTTTTTCTTGTCCCCTCTTTCGGCACCTGTGGATTTAAACCATTTACAGGGGCATTACCAGCCTGTAGGTGTGGACACTCGTCTCTCCAATGCCCCATCTGGCCGCACCCATGGCACGGAAACTTTTTCATGGCCTCTTCCCGACTCATTTTAGGTCTGGGCTTTCCTCCCCCCCCAGAATTGGTATTCGGAACATTATTATCAGAAGTAATTTTACTTAACTGTTTTTCTTGCTGTTCAGCTAATTTTACCTGAGCCCACATCACTTTCTCCTTGAGGGCTTTCTTTTTATTTTCGATTTCATCTTCGCAGTATTTTGCATATTTCAGGACATCATCTATTGGTTTCCCCTGCCAACTGATTTTGTTATCTCGAATCCATTGTGAGATTTCAGGCCTTAATCCTAGCACAAACCTATAACTGAAATGCGTCATGTCTTTCATGTCTACATTATCGATACCACTGTAAGTTTTGAATACCTGCAGTAACCTTTCATAAAATGAATGCACTGTTTCATCCCGTTCTTGGGTGGTTCTATCTATTCTGGTCCAATCTGTTTCCTTTGCTGGCACCTTTTTCTTAAGGTACTGTATGACCTGGTCATATTTCCTCATTACATCCGGTGAAGGGGCCCCCGTTCTCTCATCTCTGGGATATTCATCATTTGGCCAATCAATTTCTATCTTACATTCGGTCCATAGATCTACAGGGACCACAATGTCGAAAAACCCATCCAGGTCTTTCAGCAGACATTTCTGAACTTTTATGAAACGTTCCACCTGTCTGTACCAGTCAACTGGTTTCTCACGTAGTTTCGGGAAGTCGTTTGTAAATGACACAATGTCTTGTCTGGACCAAGGGACATGGACATATTTTCCTCCCGGGACCTCTCTCATGGGGCACAATTTTTCTGTTGGGGTTACTTCTTTTAATACGAATTCTGAAGTTACGGACCCAGCCCTGCTGCCTTCCTTTTTCTTTGCCCACCTGGTTCTCCATTTTCCCACTTCGCCCCATTTCTGCAAGATTTTCAACAATTCTCTTACTTGGATCTGTTTTCCCATCACATTCAGGCTTTCTAAATCCTTGTCTGAGAAGTCTACTCTGTAAGGTTTCTGGAGAATTTTTGAGCGACTAACATCAACTCCCATTTCTGTGGCGGCATCCATTATCTTTTCATGGAGCACCCTAGCACTCCGGGTAAGATTTTTACTGATGAATAGTAACTCTTCTTCATTATACGAGCTCAGGCGCTCAACTCCCACATTCCCAGCCATCATTTCTTCTATTTCTATTCTTAATTTATATATTTCCAATGCTTTAGTTTGGGGAGCGGTCTCCTTCTCTATCTCCTTTGTCCATCTGTCTAATTCTTCAGGAGAGACTAAAGAGGCGTTCCTAATTCCAGATGCACTTTCAATCACCACTTCCTTTTGCCTGGGCTGACTTCTTGTCCCTACTACACTGGCCCTTGACTCCCTTATGGGCAGATCCATCAAACTTCCAGATTCACACTCACTTTCCTGATCTTCATCTATGAATACTTCCTTCCTCGGGGTCTGGAAGCTAGGAGTAGGCAGTATTGGGGTGATAACAGGAGGAAGGGGACTAGTCAAGTCATTTTTGTACATTGGGATAGCAGGACCAATAGTTACCGGAATGGTCAAGGCCTCAGGATGGGGATGCATCTGGGCAATGGTTCTGACTAATTCCTCTCGCTGTTTAGTCAGGGCTTCTCTCTCCTTTTCCTGCAACCCCCTTCCAGCAGAGTTGCCATGCAATACCTGAGGTACTAAGGACGGATAGATATTCGGGGCAGTCGGGGCAACCAATCGAGGGGGACTTTCCCCGAATGGCTGATAATTCGGGACTGTGGGCTTAGGTCTGCAAAACTCATCCCTTCTACTATATTTACTGCTTGTAGCTGTCCCGTCTGAATCACTTTCCCTCCTACTTCGGGGGTAATTGGTAACAGAGTTTCGGGAATGCGCCGAATCTGATTCTGCTACGTAGGGAGGTGGATCCTTCATTAACAAGTCTTCCAGGTGTTCATCTTCCATATCCCCCATAGGTGCTAGGTGATGGGTCTTTTCTTTACATTTTCCTCTTTTCTCCTCTAATACCCCCATCATGGGGAACAGCCCTTCAGTTAACATAGACTGCCTCCACTGTTTCATTTTCTGCTCTTTGGTTGGCGTTGGAAGTCTGGGATACCACTTACTCACTCCCTTATCCATTCGTGGTTTATCTCGCTCTGCAGCCTCAATTTCCCATTCCTCCAAAGCTTCGTACTGGGTCAACCTAGGTCTAGGGTGTAATTCGTTCATGCGGGTCCTTAAGTTAAACAGGATCCGACCATTAAATGTACCTTCAACAGGGAATGCTAGGACTCCGTCATCTACAGTATACTTTGCCCAATTTTCTAGCCAGACACAAGTGTGATACCCTTTATCAAACAACATGAAAGAGGCAGGGGTATTTGGCGGGGGAATGAGTACGCCTTCCCTCGTTCTAATGGGCTTGTCAGTTTTGAAAAAATTCTTTACTTTATCCGAGAATGACAATTTTCTCTTTATTCCATACATCATGTGCGGTCTACCTCGTAAAGTCTGCTCCTTATAAAATCCTAGGTATTTTGGATTTGGTATGAAATCTGGATACCACATACAACTCTCCAGATTCGCTTCTATCTCGGCTGGATTAATTTTGTTTACCTTTGTGCTTCCAATGCTAGCGCGATTTTTATTTCGCACCACCCAATCAGGTCCGAGAATACAACTACGGTTAACCAATGGGTGCGCGGCCTTTTCGCAAGACAGAGTCTCACGCTTCGGCACTCACCCCTCCTTTACAAATTCAGCTCCGCTACCTTGACCAATACTAGCGCGGCACGAAGTGACGTCAGAGCAGCTCTCCGACTGACTCCCTCCTTCACAAGGTAACGGAAACTTTTTACTCTCTCTAAAGTGCGAGTGCAAGTTTTAGTCAATAACACACAACGTTTGCCACTATGTCTGAGTGTTCTAAAGAGAGAAAAGACTTTTCTTTCGCTACTAGTAAACCACTTCTGTCTACTTTTCATTCACTCTGGATAGACTTCTTTGCCTGTCCCTTCACACTAGTAAATCTAGAACCCGTTATTCTTCTGACTCATCCACCTTGATCGGGGATATGTACTGAGCCAGGATTTCACCAGCGAACTATTTTACTTACCAGACAAGCCTCGGAGACCCTACTACTCCTTCCGTATGCGACCCTTACTAGGTGATATCGCAATGAAAGTTTTATAATGGACTCGTAGCTATCATTCACTCCAGAAACAAAAAGGTCCTAATTAGTGCTTCCAGTTATCCTTAACCCTGCACTAATACTTCAAACTTAGTGACTTCAACAGCTAACCGGATTCTACTCACCGTTAGCTAAAATACTTCCCCGGGGATTCGGACTACACTGAACATTTACAAACAATTCTGGGTTAATTCAACATGCAATATTTATAGCAGTAATGCAAAATCATGTACATTTATATATATAAAAAACACATTTCATAAATTTTGAAAAAATACAGTAGAAATCAGCAGCACGTTTTATTTTCACGGTTTGTTTATGCCTATCCTGTCTACCTAATCTAACTAGTCCAAACCATCCTCTGGCTGCCAGAAATTACTGCTAGAGCGCGCAGTTTTACCCAGGTCACCCGAGTTACCAATTCCTTCACACGCACTGGGCCCTTAGCGTGAAAAGACACTATTTATTATTTCACTAATTTTATTGGGTGATCCGGGTGAGGATTTCTCCTCCTGCACGCTGCTAAGAGTAATAAAGTTTGGATTTACCTCTGCTTACCATGCACCTGACTTACCACAGGCACAATTCTTCCGACGGACCTAGAGCTATTAGGGAAATAGTAGACAGGCCTAACATCCAATACACTTAAAATCAGTAATATACTTTCCACAATTCTGTAAAATGACCACAGACACCTGATGAAGTTAAAATTTTTATATAAGTATTCAAAGAGAAGATGCCAGGATAATAAGCGATACACAGAGCAATATATCAAACATTAAAATCAACACCAATAGGTAGCTTTGTATCAAAAATATGACCATTAGGATATATGGGGAGACTAAAGGTAGGAGTTTTAGAGCAAAACTAGTCACTGCAATTTTATACTAGAACATAGGATTGGGAATGACCTAGAACATGTACTTAACCTAAGTATTTAAGCTATTCTTTGCTAAGTTCACTGCAACCCACTAAAGGAAAGGGGGAAAAACGGGAACATGCTATGGTTTTATAAAATCAATGAGTTCTCTAAAGGATGGGGGGGAGAGAAGGAACCAACTAAAATTCAGACACATATAATTGCAATGGCAATAAAGCAAAAATACAGGTAAGAATGCTTTACCAGTTCGGATAAGAGAGAGAGAAAGAGAGAGAGAGACGTAAACCCACAATCTATATTTACCTAGATCAGATTGAAGACCAACCCTGGCCACGGGTCAGTTGGAAAGACGGGGACAGGGACCCTCAGAAAAGGAATGCCAGAATGCGAGCAGGTACAGCTCACGGACAGTAAGGACAGGATACCCCTCAGGTTCAGGTCAAGGACTGGGCCTCCCAGGGTACGACCAACACCCACAGCTTCGGACAGCAACGCCTGCGTTACCCCCTCCTGCAAGTAATCCGCCAGAAACCCCGATTGGATTTTCGAATTCCCCAGCAAAGTGCTTCGCCAGCACTTAGGATTTTCCACCCCTTAGGAGATTTGTGGAAAGTATGGACAAAGTGCTCCGCAGCACTTTCAGAATGAGCACCTATTGAGATCGTAGGGTCAGTGACAGGTCTGCTACTCGGACAAGTCGGACAATTTTCCTAAGCTAAACTAGGGTAGTTATACAGTTTGGGGACCCTTAGACCACCCACTAATGTTGCAAGTGACAGTTTCCCACATTGTGATTGGTCAGGAGAGGTGGTGCGGTCTTTACCACCTCCTAGAATTCAGTTTCACATGATTAAATATGCAATTTTGAATACCCGCCCCTCAGGTTCACGTTCCCATGCATAGAATACAGCAGTACAGGACAGTTTTCAATAGGTAGCAACAGTATTGCTTCTTTCAAGGTGAGACTCCGTATTCCCAGCGGTGTTCCCAGGCGCATTGTGCTTCAGGAGCCAGCTGGCTAGGTTTAGCTTCTGCGCAGTTGGAACTTTCTCTGGTCAGGTGACAGTGCCCAGCAGAGCTTCAAGCATGGCTCCGCTCATGAATACCCAGCCCACAAAGACGCGGTGCATGAAAAGTAAGCGAAGACAAATTAGAATCATACATAAAATGATCGCACTGTATACCAAGCTAAAACTTAACCAACCCTTACTTTATAATGACTATAGCGTTAAAGATTAATGCGAAAGAATAGATAGGCTAAAAGCTGCTGCAGTAAGCAGAGAGCGTGGTAAGAGACAAGCGGCCATATTTAGCATCAATGCGCATGGGCACAGAATCCCTCCAGAATGCGAGTGCGTCACATCACATGGGTATGACCGACGCATGCGCAGACTGAATTTGCGGCAAAGCAGCCATTTTCAGTGCAAGCTTCGTTAGTACGTGAAAAGACAAACAAGCAAGCATCCTAGGGACACCCGCGTGTAAGGGAAAACACTTTACAAATGACGAACAATGGTGTTAATATTATTATGCAATTATAGACGAGGGTTTTGCATACGAGCAAGGCGCTATGCGTGCGAATCCTTGCTCCATCAACCGCACCACAGCCACATCAGCCAACACCTACGGACCCTACACTGGCTACCCATCGAGAAGACAATCACCTACAAGCTTCTCACCCACATACACAAGGCCCTCCACAGCACCGGGTCTGACAACCTGCACCACAGCCTTGCGTTCCATGCTCTCCAGCGTCCTCTCCGATCGGCCCAGCTCTCCCTTTCTACAGTACCTCAGATCAAGAAAAGTAGAACAGGAGGGCGCTCCTTCTCACAGCTCACGGCGAAGGATAGGAACTCCCTTCCTCTCCTTCTCTGACACACTGCATTGCTCCCTAAGTTCCTAAAGGACCTCAAGACCTGGCTCTTCGATAGAACACAGTGATTCGCCAGGAACCGCGGAACCCCACCCCACCCTCTACCCTTAGCGCCTTGAGACCCGCTCCGGGTGAGTAGCCTGCTCTTTATAAACTTTCTGATTGAATGATTCTCAAGGAACATATTCCCACGAAAACTAAGATGGCCTGTTACTAGCTGTTCCTGAAAAAGAAAGTGAAACTGTTCCTCCCAGAAAGCGACTTCAGATTGCAAGTAAAGACCTTGTACTCTCAAATCTTCATGGTGGAGGTGCCCTACTTCATGGTTTGCCAGACTACTGATTGGCACCACTATACGTTGCAGGACATTTAATCTAGGACATGAACAAATATGATCAATGAGAAACTTCACTCGCTCCTCTTGCTGCAATAAATCAAAATGTTTAATCATGATGATCGTGAAATGATTACAATGTTTGATTTATTGCAGCTCACAAGAGAGTCCCCCACGAGCCAGGAGGCACCGAGTGATGAAGCAAGTTATTAGCTGTGGGTGATGGCACCCACCCTGCAAGCTGCAGCACACGCATTTTCACTAAAAGCCTGTACCCCGCTGAGAGGTCACAAGAGAGTCCCCTACACGCCAGGAAGTCCGGGCGATGAAGCAAGCCACTGGCTGTGGGTGATGGCACCCACCCTGCAAGCCTGCAGCACACACATTTCCACTAAAAGCCTCTACCCCGCTGAGAGGTCACAAGAGAGTCCCCTACACGCCAGGAAGTCCGGGCGATGAAGCAAGCCACTGGCTGTGGGTGATGGTACCCACCCTGCCAGCCTGCAGCACACACATTTTCACTAAAAGCCTGTACCCCGCTGAGAGGTCACAAGAGAGTCCCCTACATGCTAGGAGGTCCGGGCGATGAAGCATGCCACTGGCTGTGGGTGATGGTACCCACCCTGCCAGCCTGCAGCACACACATTTTCACTAAAAGCCTGAGAGCTCACAAGAGAGTCCCCTACGCGCCAGGAGGTCCGGGTGATGAAGCATGCATGCCGATGCCTTTGAATGAGGGCACCCTCCCTTTATTAAAGTCCACCAAGGACTATAGTATCATGAGGTCCTAATCCCAGTCCTGTTGTCGTAATGATTGCGGATTTGTTAGTCATGTCTGAACTATCAATCAGGCACTCTGATAACCTTATCTATTTCACTGTCTTGGGATACGTCTGCTCTAGGCCATGGCCTCTGGTCCTATATTTAATCATGTGCCTGTCTTACAGTGCTCGGATGTCCCAGCCTCCAGCTCCTCTTTTGTTTGCACATTATTTGCCTTTTATTAGTGGTTTTGGCTCCTAGCTTGTAGAGGGGCCCGTGAGTTTTTGCTGCTGTCTTCAAACATATCTAAGTAAGTCTCACTTCCAGCTTCCCGGAAAGGCTGCGCAAACTACACACCGCACATGCAAGCACAAAGTTATTTATTTACATGCACATTACACCTTAAACTAGAATAAACACCAGTACTACATTTTAAAAGAGTCACAACGAATGTATAACTCTCTAAAACTAAACATGTCTCTATAGCAAACCCTATGCTCATGGGACACCTGCCAGACAATGATGAAATATAAATTAATGAATTAAGATTGCTTTAGTAACCTATTCATTACTAAATAATCATGTATTATATAAATTCTTCAGCTTTGGTGTCAAGGATACACAAAACACAGCTTTGTGATCATGTTAGGTTTTTATTTGCATCCTGAAGCAGCCTCTTGATTGGTTGAGCCATGTATGATAGAAACCAGGGCTCTTTAAGGCTTGCTTCCTGGGTCTGCTGCAGGTCCCTTCGTTGCTGGTGCCTGGTGGGAGGGGGGCATTGAAGGCAAGAGGAGTCGAGTGGCTTTGAGCCCTGTCGGTGGCGCAGCTGATTGTGATGGTGCAGGATATCGCTGCATTGGTGCCAGGGCCTGTGGCGGGTCAGGCACGTGTTCATAGCGCTGGGCTGCAGGGGCTGCGCTTACGCCTTCAGGTGGTGCTCCGGCAGGTAAGACCCTCGCTTTATGATTTCATCTCCCTTCCTTCTTGGTATTCCGTTTCCTGTGGGAATGCAAGGATGGGCCTATTCATGCTGTCTTCTTTGACTCTGAAGGGCAACTCCATCCACCAACTCCATTTCCAACAATGAGGACCATTGGTCCATCAGCAGGACCTGGAGCGCTTTCCTATCAGAGGGAGTCAGTGGTTTCCCACCTTCTCTTATTTGACCTCGCACCTGCTTTGGCTTTTGCTGCATATGTCTTTGGACAGGTTTGTTACCATGTGACAGGGGATCCGGTAGTTTATGGGTGTCTCTGCCTAGGATATAACCTCAAGTAAATACGCGTATCTAGGCAAGTGTAAGAATTTAGTAAACAATTCCGTCTCTACTTTACAATGGCAGCTTGATAGTCAGGCCATTGGGGTATTAAGTGAGTATTTTCCATGTGTGTGTCTGCCCTTTTGAATGTGTGCTATGACATCACCACACTATGTGAGTTTGTGGCAATCTGGTCTTTTCTTCATCTGTAAAGTACATCTCTAATCAAAATGATAATGCCCCCTAGTGGCCCGATTGTCAGAAGTAACTTAAGACAAAATCCTAAACATACTACCATTTTGGTATTCACAGAAGGCACTTACTCATTTTGGTATTCACAGAAGGCACTTGCTCATTTCGGTATTCACAGAAGTTAGCAGTTTTAACTTTAGGACTCCTAAATGCCTTCTGTGAATACCGAAAGTCTTAAAGTTAGGATTTTTCTCAGTTTAGGAGTAGTAAAGTTAGGACTCCTAATTTCTGTGAATACCGAAATGAGTAAGTGCCTTCTGTGAATACCAAAATGAGTAAGTGCCTTCTGTGAATACCAAAATGAGTAAGTGCCTTCTGTGAATACCAAAATGAGTAAGTGCCTTCTGTGAATACCAAAATGGGAGTAAGTTTAGGATTTTGCTTTAAGTTAGTTGTGTGAATCGGGCACTAGATGTTTTTTATGTGATTTGTCTCAAGGTCAAGCTCGAAAGGTAAAGTGGGCTTAGTCTGCCTAATTGTGAGTTCCACTTCTTGATTCCACAGCTGCCATATTTGGCAAGCTAGCTGGATGAGGGTCCGAATCGCAAAAGAAAAATAAACTCAGACTTGGTAATAATATTTCTGGTGGGTTCATAGTGATCAAGCTGACACCTCATCTTTTGAATACTCCTTTCCAGGCTTCAGACTAGTTGGGTGTTATGTTATGTTATGTTAATGTTAATGTTAAAATGCGTTTATATAGCGCTCGGCTACTCTAAAAGAGTGTCCCGGCGCTTTCCACAGTCAGCTACAATGTAGAACAACATAACATGAAGGATAGATCCCAGAAGAAGGAAAAAGAAAACCCACCTAAACAGAAAGATTAAAAAGCCAAGTCTTCAGATTCTTTCTGAATTGAAGCAAATTGGGAGTGCTGCGAAGTGCCAATGGAAGCGAGTTCCACAGCTGGGAGGCGTTGAGGCTGAAAGAACACCCCCCCATGCGGGTCTTCCTCACACGTGGAACCACAGCAGTAAAAAGGGATTCAGAACGCAGAGAGCGGGTAGGGCGATAGAAAGCCAATCTCTTCTGCAGATATCCCGCGCCTGAGCCAAACAGAGCTTTGCGCACCAGCGTCAGGGATTTGAACATAATCCGCTTCCGGATCGGCAACCAATGGAGCGTCTGCAGCAACCCCGAAGCCCGTGCTCGTCTATGCAGACCAAAAATCGCACGGGCTGCAGAGTTCTGTGCCACATGCAAGCGCTGGACCAGATAGTCCGGTAGGCCTAGGAAGAGGGCATTGGCATAATCTAGCCTGGATCCGATGAGCGCCTGCACCGTAATCCGTCTGTGCTCCGCGGATAGTAAAGGAAGAAACTTGCGGAGCATTTTCAGAATGCCGAAACAGGTGCCGGACAGGCCAAGAACGTGCGATCTCAAAGAGAGCTTGTTATCAAGCTTGACACCGAGGTTCTTGGCATCCAGGGAGGATTGTGCCGGGGGACACATAGCAGCCGGCCACCACTGCCGCCATTCGGGATAGATAGCACAGCCGAAAAATAAGACCTCCGACTTGCTGGAGTTGGCCTTCAGACTATTACGCTGGAACCAGCCGAAGACCATGTCCAAACAGTCCCGAATTCTCTCCCCATCAAATGGCCGATCTTTGCCACAAGTGAAGAGGAGTTGCGTGTCGTCGGCGTAGGACACGATCTGGGCTCCATAAGCCTCCACCGCAGCCGCCAGAGGGGACATAAAGATGTTAAACAATGTCGGGCTCAACACAGATCCCTGTGGAACCCCGACTCCCAGTGGCGGCATCTCGGCGGAGCTCTGGGAATCCCAGACCGTCTGGCGACGGCCCTCCAGAAAAGATGTAAACCATCTGAACACCGTCCCCCTTAGGCCGATGTCATAAAGCCTGGCGAGAAGCACCTCATGGGGGACGGTGTCGAAGGCCGCCGACAGGTCCAACATGACTAACATGGCCTTGCCACCCACATCCAAGGTCTCCCTGATGATCTCAGAGACCTCCACCAACGCCGTTTCCGTACTAAAATTCGGACGGAAACCGGATTGGGGTGGATGAAGCAAATTGTTGGATTCAAGAAAGCTCGACAAGACGCCATGGACATGTTTCTCCGTGATCTTAGCCAGAGCCGGGAGAAGTGAAATTGGCCTATAATTGGCCAAAACCTCGGCATCAAGACCAGGCTTTTTCAGGAGGGGGATCACCATCGCCCTTTTCCAGGTGCGTGGGACAATCCCCTCCCTCAAGGAAGCGTTGAGGATCGGGTTGACCAAAGGATCCACCACTGCCGCCATCCCCGCCAAAAATTTGGCGGGCAGGGGTCAAGTGGCGAGCCAGATTTAAGACTGGCCAACAGAGTCCGGGACATGTCACTGGAGACAGGTGGAAAGTCAGCCAGTACTGCTGTGGGCACGGACGATGTTCCAAGTCCTGCCCCAGGACCACAGCAATCCTCCATAAAGCTCTCCGAGAAGGAGGCCTGAATTGCCTTAATCTTGTTGGTGAAAAAAGTGGCAAGATCATACGCCCACGCATCAGATGATACAGGCGGGGGTGAATAGGAGGTAGGGGACGTAAACTCTATCGTGAAGATCTCCTTGCAGGAGTTCGCCGACGCCTCAATCCTCCTGGCTAGATAGTCCCGCTTGGCACCAAGAATATCTCGGTGATAGGCCTTCACCGCTGACCTATAGGCGAGTTTAGCCTCCCCATCATATTGAAGGCGTCAGGCCCGCTCCGCAACCTTACATTGACTGCGAGCCACACGCAGCGCCTCCGTGAACCAGGGCGCAGATTGGCGTATCGCGGTGGACCGGGGGTTACCTTTGGGGCAAGATCATCTAACCTCTCAGTCAACCATTGCTGCAGGGCCTCAGTGTCCCTTTCCGGGTCCCCCGAGAGAGAGCACGGATGTTCCATAAGCGCCTGCTCCAACATAGCAGGCGTCACTCTGTGCAGAGCTCTCGAGGCCGATCTGGGCACCGCGGGGGCACAGGTGAAAGACCGCCCGTTCTCCAACACGGAGAACCCAATCAGCCTGTGATCCGACCAGAGCACCGGCCGTGTATCGATGTCAACAATTGGGACAGAAGAGAACACTTGGTCGAGGGTGTGCCCTTTCTCATGTGTAGGCCCTAGCACAAATTGTGCCAGGCCAAGCGGAGATGTAATATCCAAGAGTTTGGTCCCATCCGGATCGTCCGAGACATCGAGATGAAAGTTAAAATCGCCTGCCAGCAAGCAATGCTGTGCAGACAGCGCCAACTCCGAGATAGCTGTCTGTAGGTCCTCCCAAAGGGAGCCCACCGGGCCGGGAGGCCTATAGACCAGCAGACCCTTAAGCGCTTGACCAGGAGACAGTCTAAGCATAAAGGCAAGGGATTCAGAGCCCTCGATGGAATTCACGGGAAGAACTGAGCAGGAAATGTTCTTCCTCACCACCACAGCGACTCCTCCCCCCCTACCCTTAGCTCTGTCTTGGCGAAAAATATTGTAGGTTGGAGGGATCGCAGTAAAGATATCTGGATTCGACGCCTCTCCCAACCAGGTTTCGGTCAGGAGCAGGCATAACGGATTATCCCTGACAAGAAGATCGTAAATGTGCAGGGCATGCCTTCCTACCGACCTAGTGTTGAGCAGCAGACAAAGATGTTTCACATGAGCCTCGGGTGTCCTAAGGACGCAGCACAGTGCCCCAGTGGGCGACCAGCCGCATGCCGGGCAGCGACGTTTCCCCTTGTGTCGACCAGGGAATACAGAGCGACACAAGCTAGATGTAGTGCGCATGGCGTGAAGAGTCGCCGAGGAATAGTGGATCCTCCTTACCCACACCTGACCAGAGTCCTCCGCCGCCCCGCCGCCTCCGGGACGCTGACGGGCGCAGACGGGCAGGACTCCGGCACGACTCAGGCTAAGCGAAGGCGTCCACCTGCGCGTCCCGCTGCGCGTAGGGAGCGACTTTAAATAGACTCTCCAGTGAGCCCTTGGCGCGCGAGTCCGCTCAAAGATGGCGGCCACCGCCGAATCACAATCACAATCCCCAAACCAAGATGGCGCCTGAAATGGAAGCCCAGGACCCGGTCCCACCAAAGTGGTGGTGCTTTTGAGGCACAGAGGTGCACTTTTTAAATGCAGTGAGGGGAGGGGGCGCAGGCTGGAGGCAGCCAAGTATAAAAACAGGGTGAGCATCCACTTCCTATTCAGCTGGTGCCATCAAGAGATGTTGGCCTGCGAAAGCGGGAACTTGGCGCCAGTGTTTTCAACCCTTGCTGGGGCTGGTTCACTTTTCCAACAGGCAGAGCCTGGGGAGTTATTTCTTTGGACTTTGTCAATATGACCTTATTCTATTTTTATCTGTTTCGTGTCTTGTAACACAATTTGGACTGCTGGAATTTTTTATGTTGGTACTTTTGCTGAGACTCACGTCTTTTCTGTCATTAGTCATTTTAACATTTATTTATTGCACCCTCTCAATAATTGTACTGTAATCGCACTGGAACAATCCTCACGGTTTGCGGCTCCACTTAGCAGAAAGGAACGGGACCTACATAACCTTTTAGATGCCAGCCGCCTGACCCAAAATGCATCACATTCCACTTTGACCCCTGACACGGACTCCTTGCTCCTCAGACTCACCTGCGGGAAGCAGAAGACAGGGCAAGACTGCAGAGCCAAAATGCTGCTGAGTACTACTTTTTCGTGTATGAATCATATTTACAAGGAAGCTTAGATGGGCACCTGTGAATATTGAAAGTTTCAAAAAACACGTTATTTGATGGATATGTGGAACGGATGGAAATATTGTAAAGAATATGTCAAAGAAAAGTTGGACAAATCAGTACTAGAAAAAAACGGATGAACTTAAGGGGGATCTAGTATACTTTAAATAAAATGCTGTGCACCAGGGTGTGGAACGTAAATGCCGCGTTCCCCACTATTGGATTTTGACTGCATTGACTGTGAGGCATCTTTCCCAGATAGGAAAATTGTGAGGATGTAATGTTAGGGTCAGAGCTGCCTAATAAGGAACTATGGAAATAGGTTTGAGTCCCAGCTTCAGCTCAACATCCTGTGATTCTGGGCAAATCACTTTTATGTTTCATATGTGCCTAGGCTCAGAGACAATCTGCATTGGTATGACATTCCCACAATAATAAATGTATCCTTTTGCACACGGGAGGAAAAACCAAATACTCTACAGATAGCAGAAATATTTCTGTATTATCAAGCACAATTGGCACTAAGAAAATGTGGCTCCCATTAAATGCCTGCCTCCAAGCTCCGCCTCTAGCCCCGCCCACAAATGCCCCACCTCCATTCACCTGCACTTATTTTTTTCCATTTAAAGCACTGCCTGCAGCCGCATGGTCCCTCTCGGTCAGCTCGCCTCACCTCACCAGACGTGCACAGTTAAATTGCGTGAAACGCATGATGTGACGATGGTCACCAGCCCAGCCCCACCCTAAGGGTGAAGAACACGCAGACGCGGAGACATCTTCGCGCCCGCACCGTATTCTACTAATATTAAGAGGCCACGGCGAGGTGCTGGTGCAAGGAAGGACGGCAATGCTGTAGCAATTTAATTAACAAGTTTACCGGACGGATGTATAGTGCTGCTTGCTGACTCAATTGAGGGGGCCCCTGGAGCGAGGGGGCCCCCGCAATGCGTGGGCTGCGGGGGCCTGTGTTACGCCCCTGGGAGTCACACAGTAAAATTCTTGATACTGAACCTATGCATATAGGAGGTTTAAGGGGTCCACTATCCAATGAGGAAAAGGTGCTTTGCTGCAAATTAAACCTATATCTTTATTGTGGCTAAGCTGGTCATTTCACTAGAGAATGTTCTGCAAAAACAAAAAAGACTAAGGCTGTGGCTAGTGTAGAGGTCGATCAAGAACAGGGAAACGAAGGCTCTTGGCCAGACAGGCGATCATCTTGTCGAGAGAAGCCGTACAGAGCTCACAATAGCTGACCAATGTAGGAACACAAATTCTACGGCATCTGACTATTCAAGTCACAGTGATCCTATCCCCACAGCAAAGGCACATAATTCCATGCTTATTGATTCAGGGGTCACAGGCAATTTCATTGATCTGACCCTAGGTGCCAAGCTTGGGCTCACAAAAGTTCCCAAAGAAAAACTTGAGCCTTTGCGAGCAGTAGATGGTACAGAGTTGCCTATGATAATGGGCATACTGAATGACCAGTCTTTGTTCTAATATTCCCACCTTTGGAGTAATTTTGTGAGCACCTTGACTATAACACATAATCCAAAAATGATTTGGGTACTCAGCACTGTAACCTTGGACTCGCCATTCTGTACTACTACCTCCTTCCAAGAGGCTCCAGAGGTGGGAATACCTCTGCAATGCACCTTGGACCAAGGAACCGAAAACATTAAGCTAGCCAAAGAATACCAGGACTATTAGAATGTTTTTGACCCGTGAAGGCCACCCAACTGCCCACACACAGAGCCATTGATTGCCACATAGATCTCCTACCGGAAGCAACAATGCCCTGCAGTAGAGTTTACGCATTGACAGAATCTGAAACTTAATATCTATGCAAATATCTGGATGAAGTACTAAAAATAGGTTTTAAACGCTGTTCAACATTGCCTGTGCTTTCCCCACACTTCTTTTCACCCAAGAAGAATCAGGAGTTGAGAGATTGTGTGGATTATAGGGCGGTCAATGGGATGACTATTAAGAACTGCTGTCCTCTATAGTTAATTCCGGTACTACTCGATCAGGTCAGAAATAACACCATCTACACAAAACTAGTGTTATGGGTAGCTTACCACTTGACCCGTGTACAAGTAGGCAATGAATGGAAATCTGTCTTTAGGACTAAGTTTGGGCTATTAGAGTGTACTGTTATGCCCTTCGGGCTATGTAATGCTCAGCTCAATTTCAATATCTCATTAACAAGGTCTTGAGGTAGTTTTTGTATATGTGTGCAATCGTCTACATAGGCAACATTCTGATTTACTCAAACTAGGACTAAGAACAGCATGTACGCACCCTCTTGCAGCGCCTTAGGGAAAATGCTTTCTTTGCTAAATTAGACAAATGTTCCTACCATGTACAGTCAGTAAAGTTTCTGGGGTATCAGTTATCACTGAAAGGCATCACTATGAATCTCAAACAGGTAGAAGTCTTTACCCATGCACCAACTCCAACAAATGTCAAAGACATTCAACAGATGCTTGTCTTTTCCAATGTATATCATTGTTACATCCCCCACTTTTCAGAGCTAGTGGTGCCCATAACACAGCTGCTAAAAAGGGGGCAATCATTTGCGTGGTCTACATAAACCAATCAGGCATTGCAACTGTTAAAATCTAAAATCACCACTGTACCCATTCTTCAGCATCCCAATCCTGCCCAGCCGTATTCATCGAAGGTAATGCTTCGCAGGTAGCCGTAGGAGGAATTTTATTGCAAAAGAACCTGAGGACTGGCAACGTTCATCCAATAGCCTTCTATTTAAAAAAAAAAACTCCTACCAGCAGAACAAAACTACACTGTGGCTGAAAGAGAACTTCTAGCCATCAAACTGGTGTTCACTGAATGAAGGCATTACCTACATGGGGCTAAACATAGAGTCACAATAGTTTCAGATCATAAAAATGTACAATGCTTTAGCTATGTTAGGGCTTTCACCCCCATCAAATGGGATGGCTGCATTTTTTTTGTGGCCTCGAATACCTCATCACCTATCGCCCAGGGACAAAGTAGTTATAGTTTGATGTTCTTACTAGACTGGGGTATGCTCACTCTTCCCATTCCACATAAGACTCCCATACTATCATTCCACTGGAAAAGAAAGTTGCAGTCAGCGAGAGTGATACCTTTATGGATGCCTTACATGAAGAATTTAAAAAAATGAAAGGCTGAAGAATGGATCTAAATACCTAACCATACTATCACAGACAAGCTGTTCCTTCACGCTCAGAAACTGTACCTCCCTTCTATAGTATTAAGACGTCAGGTAATTCAATGGAATCATGACACAGGGCATTCAGGTATAACGAAAACCCTAAAGAATTGTCAAAAAACCTTCTGCTGGAACAACATGTGGAAGGCTATAGAAGAATACGTATCTTGTTGCCCAACTTATGCATGAAACAAGAACATTCACACTGTGCCTGCAGGCTTACTACAGCCTCTGCCTATACCCCCATTTTCTTGACACACTATTAGTCTGGATTTTATTACTAACCTTCCAGCAAGCAGTACCTTCACTACCATTTTAGTAGTAGTTGACATGTTATCAAAAATGGCACATTTCACCCCCCTCAAACAGATAACCACTGCTGCAGAATTTAGTCAAATATTCATTGACCATGTCGTAAGACTGCATGGTCTACTGACTAAAATCACCGCAGATCGCAGGGCTCAGTTCACATCTACATTTTGGAGAACACTCTGTGATAAGTTAGGAATAAAGGTAGCCTTGTCATCTGCCTTCCAAACACATACCGACGGGCAAACTGAATAGGTCAACGAATCCCTAGAAACTACACTAAGATGCTTACTATCCACATACACAGGACAAACGGATCAGGCTTTACCCCTAGCTGAATTCAACAGTGCCCACTCAGCAACAAACTGCACACCCTTCTTCTTCAAGTCGGGGCAACATCCTCAGGCCTTGCCCATTGATATAGCAAGAGTGTCTACTATGCTACCTTCAGTCACAGAAAGATTTGAACAACCTTGTGAGATTCAAAAACATGCTAGTACAAGTTTAGCATAAGCCAAATTGGTCATGAAGGCACAAGCTGATAAGCAAAGAACCCCAGCACCTATATACAATGAAAAAGACAGGGTATGGTTATCAACACAACACCTACAACTAGAAGGCCCAATGAAACTACGACAACAGTTTATAGCTCCTTATGACATTATCAAGACAATTAGTCCAGTCACCATCAAGCTATGGCTTCCCCCTGAATACACTATACACCCAGTATTCCACAATTCACCGATCAAGCTATACCACCCTGCCCCACAAATAGATACCCCACCCCCACCCGTTTGGATTAATGGTCAATAAGAGTACAAAGTACACCGTATCCTGGACTCTAAACGATTTCCAAAAAAATTATATTACCTGATAGATTTGAAGGGTTATGACCCTTCAGAGCGTTCCTGGGAACCAACCTCCTCAGTTCATGCCCCTCGTCTGGTGAGACAATTTCATGCCCTCTACCCCACCAAACCATGACCTGTAAGACTGTCTTTGGGAGGGGCGACTGTCAGGATTTCTGCCACAGCTGACCTCTCTTGACAATCAAAATATACCAGCATGACTCATGTTATTCCTCCCAACACTTATGAATGAAGAAACATCTAAGTTGTACCCTAACTTTTGACCATATTACAAAATGTTGGGAATAGCTTGCTACAGCTGGTGTACCCTGGTGTGTGTGAAAAGGCGTAATAGCTTTTACAAATGTTTTACCATACATAGGCAAGATCAGGTTGCAGGTGCAACGGAACCATCCAGAAAATCCCTCAGAATAGGCATTTAGCAACTGGCATAGATGACCCCAACCTGAACCTTCTGGAAGACAGCCCGCATAAAATTAATCCCCTGCAGTAGTGGCAGCCACCACCTACCCAAAGTGGTAGGGCGGCAGTGGGTGGAAAGGGTGGCGGGTTGGGGAGGGAGGAGAAATAAAATATAAGTATAATAAAAAAGACTTACCTGCTGCTCCGCTCCCTTCCCGCTGCCTCCTGCCTCGCTGTTTCTCTTGTTGGCCGGTGGCTGAAGGGGGATTGGCCCAATGCAAGCGCTGTCTCACAAGAGAGCAGCACCAGGATTGATCTGAGCGGCATCGTTTGCCGCTCAGACGATGCATTGGAGTCTTTGTTGTTTATTCAACCTGGCTGTGTAACATAGTCAGGTTGAAGAAACATATGTGCACATGTGTGTTTAGCTAGCCTCAGATCGCCAGCTAAATACACATGCGCACTAATGAGTGTACTCTACTCCTTCCTGACATTCCCGGCACGGCCCCTCCCTATACTTTTATATTGCGGGTCTCAGACAGCTAAATAAAATGATAATATCATTGTGTTATTATCACGTTATTTATGGTCTGCTGGTGTGGGTTGTGGGGTGACGCTTCTGCACCATTATGGAGGAGTCGGCGCCTGCCCTGCACTTCTTCCTTGCTGTAAGAATTAGAACACAACCTTTGTGAACAATTTAAAACACCTTCTATAAGACAGCCACATCAAATGAATCATCTGCACTTGTTCTTTGCTTTATGCAAATAGGACACAGCCTCTCTCTGTGAACATTCTAAAGCAATTTCGACAAGGTAGCCTAATGAAGTTAATTATCTGCACCTATTCCTTGTTACAAACAATTAGAATGTGACCTTTTGGTGGAACGTTCGAAAGCAGTCTCATTTAAAGAGCGTCCACAACCACCCCCCATTGCTAAGCCTCTTCGCCTGCCACTTACCTGTTTTCTGGCTTCCAGGACTCTGTCTTCCCAGCTCCCTTCATCCTTCATCTACAAACTCACCACAAAGAATGTCCTGCATTAGCCTTGCACTCGTATGGAAAAAAGACCAACAAGAAAGGGAGAGACTTATATCACAGCTCCTAAACCGCCACTAGACCATCCAAAAAATCACAGCAAGACTCATCCTCACCCCCCTAGAAGATCCAGTGCCACCCCACACCGCAAAAGTCTGCATGTCCAGAAAAGATGCTGCTTACCGCCCACCAGGGAGCTCTGCTCTGCCTCCCTATGCTTGGCACACATTTCTCACATCTGACGGAGCCGCTGCGGAGGTCGTTCCTTCTCCTAGCTAGCTTCCAAGTCTAGGAACGACCTGCCTCTCTACCTTCAAACTGCCCCTTCCTTGGAAGACTTCCAGAAGAAGCTCGAAGCATGGCTTTTTAACCAAGACTTACAGAACCCCTGCACTTGGAGACCCCCAGGGTATTAAGTCGCACTATACAAGACTGATTGAATTGAATTCCCAGGTAAGTCTTTCAGACCTCGGAATTAGGGATAAATACAAAAGTTGGTGGCTGTGCAATAATTTCTACAGGTGTTCCCACATAATGAGCATTTTTGCTCTGTTAATAGTTTTCCAGGATTTTCCAATGATATGTGAAGGGAGAAAGTTGCTTTGTTTGCTTTGTACTGTGAGAATGCAGTCAGGAAATTAGATTTATTTTATATTCTCTGCCTGCACTCTCCTGGGGAGATTACAAGCCTCTGTTTTGTGGGATGGATTCCACAGAATACTGGATCTCTTTGTACCCCTGGGGATGAGGAGATCCCACACCCCCTTCCCAAATTACACATCAAGCCTCAGAGGATGGGGTTCCTGGGGCCATAAAGTGACCTAGGGGAGGGAACCCCTTGCCCCAACATCTTAATTAATAATGACATTTCCCACAGGCCCTGGGGGATGGGGTCCCTGGGGTCATTTATTTGCTCTGGGGGGGGTCACCTCAACTTTGATAGCATGTCTGCTGACCACCCTGGGCGTGGCCTACACTCATGGCTTCATATGTAAAGGGCAGGAGTCTGGCCTCTTTTTTAAATATGATACATTGGATCTGCGGTACTAAGAAAGATCTGTGATACTACCAAAGATCCACTGTATAGTTTGAAAAAGAATATTTTTTGGCCCATTCGGTCCTGGAGTTCTAAAATGGTTGCTGAAACATATTTTTTGATATTGATGGCAGGCAATCAGATCTAATTTTATGATCTATTGGGTCCATGTATCTTCCATGGCCGGAAAAATACATACATATTGAACCTTAGTTTCTCAAAAACTACTGTATAAGATGCACTCATCCATATAAAGCACACTTTCTGTGTAAAGATCCAGCTTTCTGACAAATTGGGCATAATTCTGTTCAGCTGTTCTTCCTATATTGCTGATTCCTGTTGGAAATCAGTATGGAGAAATTGCTTTTTGGGACCCCCCCTTCTTCTCGGCCCCGGCTTGATGGATCACCCCAAAACTATCTAGTAAGGAACTAAGATGGATGAGCCTTTTTTTATTGTTTCGTGAAGGTTTGTCAAATTGAGTCAAAGGTATTAGCAAAGCAAAAAATCAATTTCTTATGGAAGCATGGTCCTAATTATAACTAGCCAATAATGAATATTTGTGTGTGTATGTCTAAAAAAAAAACTACCTGTGTTCTAAAGCCCAACATTGTAAACTACCTAAAAATGGCCTGCATGGTAGTTACCTAAGTGGTAAAGACTGTGTGGTAAAGGGGCTGTGTGGTAGCAGACACCTGATAAAGGTTATATACCATGGGGAGGTTTGACCTGTCTGAACAAACTTTCCTCCAGGCTGGTCATAAGACCAATTTCAGAGACTCCCTTTTAAACGCGAGGAGAATTATTGATTTTTCACAACATTTATTAACATCAGAAGTATTACGTACAATATGAAAATATATGTGCATTGCGTAAAAAATATTTACTAGCGAGTAAGCATTGGTTGTACATTGATAAATTGATTGTGGGTAGATTTTGCAGAGATATGGGAATGTTAAAATGTGGGATTTGATTGTAGTGTATCATCAAAATGCCCTCAAACCACAAAAACACATTATTAATGGTAAATTATGGTTTCTTTTACTAATAAGACAGTTACATCCATTTAAAAAACACAATTTGAGAAGCAGCCATTGTGTGAGGTTATTGAATTGATTTTTAGTTGAAAAACATTGAAATGATCAAAGGAATAATCAGAGAAATGTATCTTTGTATATTTTTGTGGTAATTGAAAGTTCTTGGAGCCAGGTGTATAAAATAGGTTGGATTTATTAAAGCTTAGTTCCAGGTTAGAAGAAGATAGGTAGATGGAAATTGACCCCATCAGGAGCAGCCTCCCTGCGCTCAGCCTGCCTGCCATCAACTCGCACTCTACACTCAGGCCAGGCACTCAAACATTCCATGAGGTCACCAGGCATTTTAACACTCATGCTAGCCAAGCAGCAGGGAAGACACAAGTCAATTATAACAATTTAGCTTTGTTTTATTTCAATATCATGAAGCTAGCTAAGAGGCAGCGAAGCATTGTACAGGGTCGAAGGCAGAGCTATGGTCAACAAATGACTGACAAGGAAGCTGTTGGCTGGGACCAGACGTGGACTGCTGCTGCATCGTGATGTAGTATTCTGGAAAGAGATGTTTCTTCTACTCCTAACTAAGTTACATCAGGGTTGAGATGGCCCTGAAGGATATGAGGATGTTATTGCAGAGTCTAAATGCAAAGATGGAAAAAGGCTGTTGCCTTTTTCTTTTTTACACTTTTTTGTCTCCAGCCTGGTGCTGTCTTAGCTATGGGTGTGCATAGAGCATCTAATATTGTGAGTGTGGGAACTTTTTCTTGAGTCCTCGGACTATCAGGGGTTTCTGGGCTCAGGCTGTACCAATCCCTGTCATTTACTACAAGTGTCCGGTGGATTAACTTTACTGGTAGGCCTAAAACTAAGCACTAAGCACACTCATTTAACCCTTGACCCTCGGGTTGCGTAGTTGAGCAGTACACATCTAGCTCATGGAGGTGGTGTATGTTAGTCCCAGGTGAATGTTTTATTGCGTCTGTGTAATTCATATCATTTCAGGTTTGCAGGAAGTTGAACCTCTTGAAGTTGGACCTAAAATAAGTACAGCAGTTAATACACAAAAAAGTAAAACAAGCACTTATACAGTCAATAGATTTAGGGCTGCATTAATGGGATTTTGGTCCCGTTGCCTTACTCATGATTTTGGAGGCTACTCAAAGCCACACAGAGTGGCCTGCGTGACTTCATAAATCTGATACAGAGCCCTGTGTAATACATGAACCACTTTATCTGATGCAAAGGTGACACAGGCTTCAGAGAATAAGCCCCTTACTGTTGACTGCCAACCAATTGGTTTTGCCAATGCTTTCTTTTTTTTGGAATGATTTCTGTAAAACATAAAAACATTTTTGTTTCAGCAGTCTTGTTTATTTTTTGTTTTGTCGCAAACAACTTTTTGGGCTAATAGTGAATATTGTGCAAGAGAAGACTGCATCGCTCACATGAAAGTTGGCCAATGACTAAAGAGGGCGGGCCCATTGCCCTACGGGTGGAGTCGTATGCCAGTGACTGTTCTGCGAACCTGCTAACCTGGACGGCGTAGCTGTGTGCTGAAGACTCCCTTCTTCAAACCCACGCCTCGCGGAACCCGCTCCGCGGGTCCCGCTTCGGATCTCTTCACACCCCTGGACATTGCAGTGGGGTTTGTGCGAGGCAGCAGGGCTGCGAGCGTTACACCGGACTCACATTCCCAGGAGTCCCGGTGTCAGTGGCCGAGTCACCTGGCCCCGCTCTCCCTGACCGCCCCGCCCCACTCCATCACCTGAAAAGGGGCGAGGACTCACCGTTCTGTGGGATACTGTTCTGCGAACCTGCTAACCTGGACGGCGTAGCTGTGTGCTGAAGACTCCCTTCTTCAAACCCACGCCTCGCGGAACCCGCTCCGCGGGTCCCGCTTCGGATCTCTTCACACCCCTGGACATTGCAGTGGGGTTTGTGCGAGGCAGCAGGGCTGCGAGCGTTACACCGGACTCACATTCCCAGGAGTCCAGGTGTCAGTGGCCGAGTCACCTGGCCCCGCTCTCCCTGACCGCCCCGCCCCACTCCATCACCTGAAAAGGGGCGAGGACTCACCGTTCTGTGGGATACTGTTCTGCGAACCTGCTAACCTGGACGGCGTAGCTGTGTGCTGAAGACTCCCTTCTTCAAACCCACGCCTCGCGGAACCCGCTCCGCGGGTCCCGCTTCGGATCTCTTCACACCCCTGGACATTGCAGTGGGGTTTGTGCGAGGTAGCAGGGCTGCGAGCGTTACACCGGACTCACATTCCCAGGAGTCCCGGTGTCAGTGGCCGAGTCACCTGGCCCCGCTCTCCCTGACCGCCCCGCCCCACTCCATCACCTGAAAAGGGGCGAGGACTCACCGTTCTGTGGGATACTGTTCTGCGAACCTGCTAACCTGGACGGCGTAGCTGTGTGCTGAAGACTCCCTTCTTCAAACCCACGCCTCGCGGAACCCGCTCCGCGGGTCCCGCTTCGGATCTCTTCACACCCCTGGACATTGCAGTGGGGTTTGTGCGAGGCAGCAGGGCTGCGAGCGTTACACCGGACTCACATTCCCAGGAGTCCCGGTGTCAGTGGCCGAGTCACCTGGCCCCGCTCTCCCTGACCGCCCCGCCCCACTCCATCACCTGAAAAGGGGCGAGGACTCACCGTTCTGTGGGATACTGTTCTACGAACCTGCTAACCTGGACGGCGTAGCTGTGTGCTGAAGACTCCCTTCTTCAAACCCACGCCTCGCCGAACCCGCTCCGCGGGTCCCGCTTCGGATCTCTTCACACCCCTGGACATTGCAGTGGGGTTTGTGCGAGGCAGCAGGGCTGCGAGCGTTACACCGGACTCACATTCCCAGGAGTCCCGGTGTCAGTGGCCGAGTCACCTGGCCCCGCTCTCCCTGACCGCCCCGCCCCACTCCATCACCTTCATTCATTGGACCAAGATCTACAAATAGTGGTGTGCTACGCTGCGCGGGAGCGCGCGGGAGCGACCGGGGCGAAGACCGGGCAAAGAGCGGGCCGTTTGAGGCCGTTCGAGTACGGCAGAGTCCGGCCTAGGCCCACTCCCCCCGGACGTCTAGAAGACCACCCAAAATGCCATTAAGATCAGGGAAGGAACGTACTGTTCAAATCAATACATCCAATGGCGTCGTTTCCGGTCCCTTGGACGCTTTTATCACACGGGCCACTGGTATCTTAGAAAAGGAAATTGCCATGGTTGAGAAAAGGCTGTCAATAGACCTGATTAGTGGAAAACGATCCTCATTGGGGGCTTTAGCTACATCTATCTCCCCTGCACCCTCTGTACCCCATGCTGCCTTCAATTGTGTCCATACCACCTCTACGGACGCAATAGTCCATATAGAAAATATTGGGGGTAGCCCGACCACAAGGGACAAAATAAAGGAAGAAAGGATTAGTATTAACGACTCCAAAGATACACAGGGGATTGGGATGGAGGATAATGACTCCGTGATTAGTGAGGAGCAGGATCTTAGCCAGTTATCCGGAACTCCTCTCCTTAATCAATCCAATATCTCTAATCCTGTTGAAAAGGTTAATCCACCTATATCCAACTCTGCCCCCAATACTAAAAAGAGAAAACGGGATTCTACAATGTCAGGGGAAAGAAATCTGAAACCCAATGAAGCAAATACAGTTCAAGGGGAATGGTGCCAGGGGTCCGAGTCTCAACCAAACCTGCTAAAACCCTCTGTGCCTAACAATATGCTATGCCCCTCACTTTTGGCTTTGGGTTCCTCAACTACATGTCCCATGTGCCCCAATAGTGATGAGGTTTTGCTGGCAAAAATGGAGGCCATGTTTAAAACACTACTCTTACCAGTCCTGGAGCGGACTAGGCTCATGACCTCTAAGATCGATAGCATGGAGGGTCTGATTCAATCAAACCATACAATGTTACAAGCATTGTGTGGCTCAAATAATAAGGGTACTGTTAATACACTAGCACCAAGTAAGGCACCCAGTAAGGTTACCAGTAAGAATATGGAAAACGGCAAAAATTTCCCCAATAAAACGACAGGAATGAATAACACCATAGCTAAAGGGGGTCAAAAAACTAATACTTCTTTTACCACCTCTTCTAAATCAGGAGCTAGCGCTCAGACTTAGGTACTAAAGCCCCAAAGGACCCGGGGCCACGACCCTTGGCTCCTACCCTATCCAGAGCAGAACTTACAGCTCGACGACCTTACATAGCATAGGCAGGACTATTATTCCCCAGTGCCCTCATACCTTTAGACCCACAGAGCTACCTGCCCGGTGTTCAGGGTGCAAACACTCCTTCTGCAAAACCCCCTCGACCGCGGCTCAAACGTACCGTATGTACGCGCTAAACTGCCGTTCCCTACCTAAACACAGCACACAGATCTCCATGCTGTTGGAGGAGGTAAGAGCAGACGCGGTATTCCTAACAGAAACGTGGCTCACTGCCCACTCCGAGCCAGACGTGGTAAAAGCCTTACCCGTAGGTTACTATATCCTCAGAGTGGATAGACCGCTAGGGAGAGGCGGAGGTCTGGCGATCATCTTAAAAGACCAGTACCGATGCCGTTTTACAGCAGGAACTATCCCTGAGTGCGAGAGTGCAGAATTCTGTATAGAGTTTAATGCCAACAGCACTTTTTCTGGCACCCTAATCTATCGCCCCCCGAGCCTGCAAAAGAGTTTCACAGGTCTCTTCCAGAAATTACAGCGCAAAGAATCCTTTCCTCTGCCAATCATACAATTTTGGGTGATTTCAACCTTCACTTTAACTCCCCCTCAGACCACATTGCTCATGAACTACAAGAGGACCTGGAAGCTCTCCAACTGCTCCAACTGGTTGCCGCCCCGACCCATGATAAAGGCAATTTACTCGACCCTATATTCAGTAATTGTCTGAATCTAACTGTGGATCCACCCATCCCCCTCCCATGGTCGGACCATTTTTTAATCCCTTTTTCCTGGGTAAAAAACACAAGACCCCCCAGCTACCTCCCCAAACCACCACCAGAAGGAACTGGTCAAAACTCCCACTGGAGCTCTGGATGAACAACCTAGACTCCACTCGCCCGCTACCCTGTCCAGACCCTAACGTGGCAAACACCCACTATGAGAGCTGGATCACTCATTCGCTAGACGCGATCCTTCCGCACCGTAGGTCCTCCGCGAAGAGACTACAGAAATCCGCCCCCTGGTTTTCCGACTCTCTAAGACAATTAAAACGCCTTTGCAGACAACGAGAGAGAGCTTGGCGCCTAAACTTCCTCCCAGACAAGAAGGCTGCCTACAAAGAGGCGATCAGATCCTACAAAGAAGCGATCAGGTCAGCCCAGGCAACCCATTACTCCGAGAAAATACTAGAAGCAAAATCCAAGCCAAAAGAAATCTTCCAAATTATAAAACAGTGCTCCAATGTCAATATGGTCCCTCCACCTAACAAAACCCAGGACCAATGCAACGAGCTCGCGGACTTCTTCTACGAAAAGGTTCAAAAAATTTACTCTACATTCCCTATTGCAGCCACATCCCTGGACTTGTTAAAAAGGGTTCCAAAGACAACCGGTAACCAAAGACCCTTTTATGTCGCCCGGCGGTATCGCCTCTATGACCCACCAATATTAATCAATGAAGAAGCAGGCGCTGGAGACTGGAAGGCAGGAAACGAGGATTTTATTCTCTCCGGAGGAGAACACATCAATTCAGACAGCAAGTATCGTCACGAGGTGCTCTAGCCACATCTCTGAGGCCTGGCCTCTTATACTAGGGTTTATGACCTTTATTGCACATAACACATTCTCGCAATACTTTAGTACTTGAAAGAACATCCTCGGAATCTCCCCTTCAGACCCGTTCCCACATACATTTACAGTTGGATTCCCCACCCCGGTCACAACAGGTGATGGTTGTCGCACAGCAGGGCATTCCGCCGATTCACGGAATGCATGGGGTTGGTCGGATCTCATGGGGTGGGGGCTTTGATCGATTCGGGGGTCTTTTGATGGGGAGGGGAAGCTTCCTACTGTACGGGGTAATAAACAGTATCCGCAGAGCCAGGTGGCGGCCTGGGAACAGGGAAGACAAACGGGGACACAGGAAAAGGGGGTTTGCATCAAAAGGGTTTGAGGCCATGAAAGGAATGAGGGGAGGTGTCGCGCTGGGAACAGGATGGGATTCCGTGGTGAAGCTGCGCTGAAGAGGGGTTTATGACCCAAGGCATGAGAGAGCGGGGGTTGTCAGCGTGCGGGGGAATGCTTGCGAGGTTAAGAGAGAGAGAGACGCGCTGGCTATCAGCGAGGGGCAGGGAGGTCATGGTGCTCAAAAAAATGGCTGCCGCTTACGCGCACGAATGGGCTTGGAAAAGGGGCAAGATGGCGCCGATAATGTTCACCAAGTTTGTATTTATTTTCCACAGTCCTCCCTTTAACATTTCCAAGACATCTTGCTGGCCTATTTCCTATCTACACCTATATGCAGCGATCATAAGTAAGGGAGAGGGGACTTAGGCGAAAGAACTGTACATAAACATCACATTATAAACATCATATTGAAAAATCTCATCATTTAGTAGGCGGGTTCATCGTTAAGTTGGTTGCAGAAAAAGTCATCGTAATGCAATATCAGACTAGAATTATGTAGCGAGGGCGTTGGGTACAGATCATAGAATAAGAACTGGTAAGTTATCATATAAGTAAGTCCTTTTTGTATACGGCGGGTGCATAGTCAGTCCAATGGTGGTTGGGAGAGAAATGAGATACAGTAAAATATATATATATCAGAGTTCTCGTTGTCCTTTGTCGTCTTCTGTCGGCACTGTTGAGCACCTGGATTACCTATCAACAGAAATGTTCATGTGGATTGAGTCGTTGGGGGTCTGCGGGTAGGGGTGCATTCTGTTTGGTTTTCGTCAGACCTCGTAGGAGGAATGCGTTACGGTTTTGGAGCAGGTGCATCTTCTTCCGCAATGCAGAGCATAGATTTGCAATGGAAAATGCAATTGTTCCAGAATTGTGAGATCTGTTCGTTTCTTGAGTCTCTGTGGTGGGCATTTCCTGTTGCTTCCATCATCTTCAAGGTGCTTGGTAGCGGGCAGAACCACAGACTTTGTTTATCTTTTCTTCGGGGGCGACCCTTGGTGGAGTTCTAGGTCACCGTTCTGGGATTGAACATAGTTCGTGGTCTACTTAGTCGGAGCTCCCTCCCTTCTGACGCAGGGAGTACTCTTCTCTGGGTAGCTCAGTAGGATTTGGAGGAACTTGGGAGTTCGGGTGGAAAGGTGCGGGTGTGAACAGTCCTTATGGTAGGTCGGAGGAGGAGGGGATGGAGCAAGGCCAAGTCGGGAACAGATCAGGGGGACGGAGGGTTTGCGACAGGCGGGTCCGTAACCATGTTCAGAGAGCGGGGACTTTTTGGCACACGTTGATCATAGAGCAGGGGCTTCAGGTCAGCCCTTTCCTTAGCTTTGTTTGAAACAGTGCCCCGTCCTGCGACTCCTTACTGCTGTGGTCTCGCCTCGGCCTCCGTCGCTGATGTTCCACAATCCGCAGTCAGGCCGCGTGCTCCCACATCCGGTCTCTTTCCCCTCCGACAGTGATACCCTTAAATGAGTGTTGAAAAGACAGTCTTTAGAGATTTTGCAGAAAAAGGTAATTACATAAATCTATTTTCTCTCCCAACACCAAGCAACTGGGGTAAGCACTCGCTACATTTGAGATTTTTGCGGCTAACGTATAAACAATTGATGATGGATTTGCTGGATTCCTTACAACTTCCTTTTGTTGGCTAATTCTTTGACGCTTTGATGATTATTACGTTCATTTGTCATATGTCTATTATAGTAGATGTCAGTTCTTCTGGCAGAGACCCATTTCCCTAGTACGAGTCTTGCAAGGCTAGGCTGGTCTTCAGGGCCTTGTATTTTACAAAAAGTGCAACGTGCTATTCACCATAGTCTGATAGGCATCCTTCTGAGGGATGAACATAGGCTAAACAAGTCTTCATTACATCAAAACATCTTATTTTCAGCAAGGCTTACAGCAACAAGGTCTTTCGATTTTCGATCTAATTTTTAACTTTGCATACATCTTTCTAACTTTCTATATAAATCCTCGCAACCTGGTTACTACAAAAACTCGGGGGGTGGTTTGCGATAATTATTAAACTTATCCTCGGGGAAGGTGGGATCTTATGAAAAACGATTAGGAACACAGCGAATCGGAGCAAGGGGCGTTTTTCAAGTTCTCGTTCAGGGCAGCTGATACCAAACTGGGGGCATTTTGGGTAGATGGGGGTGTCTCGATCATTTCTTACAGCTTGGGGTACGGAGACAATTTTCAATGGGGATGGTCGCATTACCACAGACACATTTTATCATAGAAGCCACTGACAAATAGTTCCCTGAGAGTGGGTCAAATTTAGGGAACCTTAGTCGTCTTACCTGTCCCTTTCCTATCGGTCAATTTAAATTTCATCCATATTTTAGTAGAAAAGGAGAGGTAATAACGTGGTACCGATACAATTTTATTTAGGACAAATTTGTGCAAATACTTGTGGTATTTGGGGCCAATCAGGAGGTGCACCAGGTTCGCCAATTAGGTGCCAGTTGCTAGGAAGAGGGAAAGTGTGGAGGGGTGGAAGAGTGAGTGAGAGAGAGAGAGAGAGAGAGAGAGAGAGAGAGAGAGAGAGAGAGAGAGACAATAGGCCAAACAGTACACGTGTGACATGGGGAATGACCGTGTATTGTTTGGGCTATTCAGTGCGTTACCTAACGTTTAGACGTTTCGGGTCTGTGTTAGGATGTAGAAAGCATGCAGTTTTGGGACAGAAGAGCATTAGATCAGGTAAAAAGGTCGTGCATTGGGTAGAGCGTCCTTGTTGTGCCGTTTTGCAGCGCTAGTCCGTCTTCATGCATCGGGCGTGACGTGGTTCCAGATCCCTTATGATACTCTAATCGGGATTCTAATGTAACCTGCAGAGGGAAAAAAAGGGGGAAAAAGGGGAGGTAGGGGGACAACATTCGAACACATCAAATGTATGGGCACGAAAGTCCTTTACTTACCACATACTCGTACTTATCTCTTCGGGATATAATCCCTTAGGGTTTTGGTTTCCTAAAGTCATGGGGGCAGGCAATGTGATAGGTGGTTCATGGGGAGGTTCGAGGATGGCATTAAGGATCGTGTGTAGTGAAAACGCTAAAAAGAGGAATCAGAGGTGCCTAGCGTGAGGTACCCGGTTTTGTAGATGTATCCGGCCATCGGGATCCCTAAATCATTCCCAAAGCTGTGATGTTCTAAGGCATATCAGTTCTTCGTTCAACCCTGTACCTTAGTACCTTCGACCACCATATCTTTATAACATTTTATCAATCACACCGTTTTACTTTTACCCATTCTCAGAAGTCGAGGTCCTTCTTCATACGTCAGTTCCTGAGCTTAGTCGCATATCTTGGAGGCAGCGTATCATACCTTTGATTCGACCATCAACCCAGGGCCGAACAACCATTTCTCGGATAACCTTAAAAAAAGAGCAGAACAGTTGCGCACAGAAAAACCCTCCCACCGATACCCGCATTTACAAAAGTATGCGATGCCTATCCATAGCTTTTTAAGACCTTTATTTGTAGAATTATTCAGTACGTAAAATGTGAGAGCGCAATTCATATTTTGGCCTGACATGTCGTCGATGGAAGCACATACAGTAGGGGGTTATTTTGTAGCACAAGAACATGTAAAAAAGGTCTAATTAATTATTTGCAAGTAACCAAAAACATTTCATTGCGTGACGAAGGAATCAGGGGCATTTCAGTTCATAAATGGAAACACAGTCAAGCTCATCGTAATCACATTTCCTAGATGTAAACCGCGGGTGTGCATCATAAGCGACGTTATGTATCAGTTACAACAAATATCAAAAATAAATTGTTCATTGAAATCAACATTTTACGGAACCCTTCTTAAATGTTCGCCAAGTGAACCCTCCTCCCTTTAACATCGAGTGCGCAATGGTTCGTATATATATATATATCTTAGTACATCAAGTTTCATTAGCTAAGGGACACCACGAGGCATCCGTTAGTTTCCATTGATACCAGCGCCATTTTGGGGCGAGGCCGGTTTAGTCCGGAAGTAGCATCAGGGGCAAAATATCCCCGACAATTGGCGGTTGGACCAGAGTCCCTTTCGGCAGTTCAAAAGAAAACTGTGCTAACAGAGGGGCTGGTGGTGTGGACCGTCAATCAAGAGAGGGAGGGGGTAGAGTCTCTCTTACCGGGTCATGTTGATGTTCAGCCGGAACTTGCTCGAGTTCGTTAGCCCATAATGTTCCTGGGTGGTTCAGACGGAAGCTGATGCAGACACGAGAGCACCGCCATCTTGTTGCTGTGCCGTGGTTATTTCATTTGAGATCAATGCAACTGTTCCTCACCGGAAGCCTGAAGGGGCCGAGGGCTCTTGGGACTTTGGTAGAATCTTCAAAGTCGAGGGGATGTTTGTCGATGGTGGGGGCTTGCGCCCAGGTGGGCAAGTGCCCGAGTTGCAATTTCGGACAAAGTTACTCCAGCGGCCTAGACCCGCCTTTCGAGGGCCCAGACGCCATTTTGAGACCCTGTGGCAGCCACCTTTGCCGTATCTATCAGGAGAGGAAGAAACTTCTTGTGATGGCGAAAGACGGAGCATCATGTTGCTGGAGCAGGACATTTTGGTTCGGGGCGCCAGGGTGCAGCAGTGGAGCCTTCATCTGGGGAGGTGAGGGAGGCTCACCTGTGCCGTCTCCCTCTCCCGGCGCATCCTACACCGTCCCTTGGAATCAGGGGCGCACATGATGACCACCCTACACCCCTGATTCCGACTCTTGGGGGACCACTGTACATCCGGTGCTCCGTAATATGCCCGTCGGACATTGTGTGTCCTGTACTATGCAAGTATACCAGCCGGGTCTTGTATGTCCTGTGCTGAGAAAGTATACCAGTCGGGCATTATGTGTCCTGTGCAGCGTAGGTATATGGCCGTCGCCCGGCTGGAGGACATCGGCGCCGGACCAGGGCAGGGAAGCCTCCTACCTGTGGAGGTGGAAGAGGCTCGTCCGCGTCGCCTCTTCCTCCCTGCCCACCCTGCATCCGTTCGATGGAGGAATTCGTGATGGCCGGACCAGGAGATACGAGGGAGGGGGTCATTTGCATCCGCCCCCTCCCTACTCGCGGCCCGGGGGACGCCATTTCTGGAAGGGCAGTATGGGAAGACCATTTCATTGCCTGCTTGGTGGAGCCTCCAGGACCTTCTCGCCAGCGATCTCCTCTTGGCCCATGGTTGCTGGCAGGCCCCGCCCCACACGTGCTATGTGTTTCGGATGGGCGGGACCATCGAACTGTTACATTGGAGGACTTCCGGAGTGAGCATAACATGTTTTGTATTTTTCCTATTAGTCAAGTTTGCTTTTTAGAGAGTTCTACTAGTTATTCTATTTACCGTAGGTTGTGTGTTTTCTTTACCGTAATTAAATCCTAAGTTTATATAATAGACGCTTGGCTTCCTTGAGTCTTTTCTCTAACGGGGGGTCGTTTACACTGGTCTGTAGTTGTGTTTGTTTTTCAGAGTGGGGGAGCAACAGAGAGCAATCAGTCCCAGAACTCTAACATGTCGTTAAAATTGGTCTGACGAAATCTGTGCCATCGAGCATAATCAAACGGGGTGGTTCTATCTGTCCTGTCCGTACTAGTCTGATTGGTTTTTATTTCGTGCCTTTTCCCTTTCTGTCGGCCTGTCCTTTCTGTCGACCCTCCATTCCTACCTATGCTCTGCAAAGTCGGACATTGGGCTTTCCAGTGCCCGAGACATTTACAGAAAGCACATTGGTTTTGTTTTACATCTGTTCGTCCTGTGCATAGTGTCGGGGGATTACCTTCGGGTCGTTGTGTTCCGGGGTTGGCTTGTCGGCACATCCCTTTACACCGTTCGCTTTTCATGTCTACTCCTCGGGACTGTGCCATCGCTGGCCCTTCCCTTTGCCTACTAGACGTTTGGAGGGTTGTCCGTCGTGTCCCTTCACCTTCTCCGAATTCGTCGCCTTCCCTTCGTCGTGTGGCTTCTTTGCGCCACATACCGAGACTATCGAGCATAATAGGTGTTGTTTCATTCCTACGAAGGGCTATTTCTACTGTTTCTATTTTGTCGAGATCAAAGGATCCTCTCAGTGGCCACTGTCTTTCTCGATCCTTTTTCGTATATTTATGCCACAGCTCACTATAGGCTATAGCAATTAATCCATGCTTCATGAACATGTCCTTATTAGGGGTGCCTTCCAGCGGAGCCGGATGGTTCATCTCTAATAAGCGGTCCGGGTTAAACAGGCTACTAACCAGTGGGGAGAAGACAGGCATGACGGATCACAATGGGATAATAGTCAGCACTACCTATCTTATCACTGCGCGCAAAGACTAGACAGAATATTTCTATTCTACGTTGTTTGCACGTAGTGAATACCTCATGAACCAATCTTGAGCAATCAATCAACGTTAGGCCAAAAATAAAAAATCAATATGGTCAATGGGGAGAATAAGTAGGCTCGCAAAGGTTCGCGTCACCTACCCTTTCACTATCTGTAAAGAGGGGACCTATTTTTCCCTGTTTGCAGACAGAGAATCTCCAGAAAACAATCTATAACAGTTAATCAATGGGGGGAAGGGGCAATTGTTCAGTGGGGGAGAAAGATAGGTCCGACGGGTGCGTACCTATCCTTCGCTGTTTATAAAGGGAGAGCCTGTTGTTTCTCCGTTTGTAGACAGTGAATCTCCAATAAATTAACAAAAAGTAATACTAGTATTTTCTCAACAATTATCAATCACTTTCAATTATCTATCACTTTCGCAATTCGTCGTGTTTACACGACCTTACCCGGACCGCATGGACAGTTTCTCGTCTTCCGAATCCAGCGCCCGATCGTCCTCTTCTCTTCGTACTTCTCGTGGCACTCCTGATGGTTCCCAGTCAGGACCGCAGATCACTCGAGAGAGGTCTGTTCGGAACCAGTGAAGTTCGGATGATCGGCTGTCAGACGAGGGTCTATCGGACAGGGTACCTTCCGATCGTTGCAGTCGTTCACTCTGTCGTCGGGACCTCTCCCACTGGATCCACGAGTCGCTGATGGGCCCCACGTTTGGGACGCCAATTGTTAAAAAGGGTTCCAAAGACAACCGGTAACCAAAGACCCTTTTATGTCGCCCGGCGGTATCGCCTCTATGACCCACCAATATTAATCAATGAAGAAGCAGGCGCTGGAGACTGGAAGGCAGGAAACGAGGATTTTATTCTCTCCGGAGGAGAACACATCAATTCAGACAGCAAGTATCGTCACGAGGTGCTCTAGCCACATCTCTGAGGCCTGGCCTCTTATACTAGGGTTTATGACCTTTATTGCACATAACACATTCTCGCAATACTTTAGTACTTGAAAGAACATCCTCGGAATCTCCCCTTCAGACCCGTTCCCACATACATTTACAGTTGGATTCCCCACCCCGGTCACAACAGGTGATGGTTGTCGCACAGCAGGGCATTCCGCCGATTCACGGAATGCATGGGGTTGGTCGGATCTCATGGGGTGGGGGCTTTGATCGATTCGGGGGTCTTTTGATGGGGAGGGGAAGCTTCCTACTGTACGGGGTAATAAACAGTATCCGCAGAGCCAGGTGGCGGCCTGGGAACAGGGAAGACAAACGGGGACACAGGAAAAGGGGGTTTGCATCAAAAGGGTTTGAGGCCATGAAAGGAATGAGGGGAGGTGTCGCGCTGGGAACAGGATGGGATTCCGTGGTGAAGCTGCGCTGAAGAGGGGTTTATGACCCAAGGCATGAGAGAGCGGGGGTTGTCAGCGTGCGGGGGAATGCTTGCGAGGTTAAGAGAGAGAGAGACGCGCTGGCTATCAGCGAGGGGCAGGGAGGTCATGGTGCTCAAAAAAATGGCTGCCGCTTACGCGCACGAATGGGCTTGGAAAAGGGGCAAGATGGCGCCGATAATGTTCACCAAGTTTGTATTTATTTTCCACAGACTCGAGCAACTCACTCCCCCCTAGACCACCCCTTCACCCAGACCAGCCCTCCCTTGAGCACTTCCATCCCCTGGACCTGGACACCTTAAGCAAGGTGGCACAACAAGTCAAGTCGGGCTCCCCCTGTGATCCTGCCCCCCCAGAGATCCTGATGCAAGCCAGTAAAACCACCCTGCCCGCAATTCTAGACCTCCTTAACACCTCCATATCTGCTTGTTTAGTCCCCATGGCTTGGAAACAGGCCATGGTACGGGCACTGTTAAAAAAAACCAGCCTAGACCCAGACGACCACTCCAGTTATCGCCCCATTTCACTTCTCCCTTGGGCGAGCAAGGTGCTAGAGAAGCACATAAATGTGCAGCTGGTCCAGTTCCTGGAGGACCACTCTCTACTACATACTTCCCAGACAGGCTTCAGACCGAAACACGGTACGGAAACCGCCTTATTAGCAGTCACCGAAGAAACTAGAAGGATACTAGACCAGGGAGGATCAGTGGCAGTGATCCTCCTTGACCTAAGTGCCGCCTTCGATACGGTCAGCTATACCACCTTGCTAGACCGTCTCTATAACATCGGAGTTTCAGGTGACGCTTTAAGGTGGTTCGACTCCTTTCTGTCTGGGAGGTCGTTTCAGATCTTCGATGGAAAGACAGTATCCTCCAGGAAACCCTTGAGCTGCGGAGTGCCACAGGGCTCTTCTTTGAGCCCTGTATTGTTCAACGTGTACATGAGGCCACTGGCGGGTGTTGTCGAACCATATGGCATTAAAATCGTGTCATATGCCGACGACACCCAGCTTGTGGTCTCGCTGGCAACGGAGAACAATACTCACTCCCCAGCAGACCTGTTAAACTGCCTAGAGGACGTGAAGGGATGGATGACCAACTCCTCCCTTAAGCTAAATGGAGAAAAGACGGAGCTCATGCTCCTGGGCCCAACCTCTCCTGTGTCTTTCACCTCCCTGTGGCCCAGTGCCCTGGGTCCCCTGCCCACTCACAAAGAAAGTGTTAAAAGCCTGGGAGTATGGCTAGACAACAAACTTTCCTTTTCCACCCAGGCCAAAAAGTTGTCCGCCACCTGCTTTGGCCTACTCAGAATTCTGAGGAAGGTGCTCCCGTTACTTCCCCTAGAGGCCAAAAAGGTGGCAGTCCAAGGTTTGATTCAATCCCGCCTGGACTCAAACAATGCTCTATACTTGGAGGCCCCGGAGATGACCCTCAGGAAATTGCAAATTGTTCAAAACTGTGCAGCACGCACTCTGCTGAAAATTCCACGGACCCAGTCGGCCAGACCTGCTCTAAAGAGTCTCCACTGGCTGCCAGTGAAGCAGAGAGTGTCCTTCAAAGCGCTATGCTTGGCACATCGCACCTTTTGGAAAACGGGACCTGCCATAAACACTGGCCTGGTTACCCCCTACCACCCTAAGAGGAACCTTCGGTCTTCGGAGGCTTTCCTCGCCGTTGTGCCTAGAGTGAAGCGAGCTAGGTCTGGAGGCAGGCTGTTTTCCTTGAACACCGCTAGACTATGGAATGCTCTTCCCATCACACTCCGCTCCAACCCTGACCTTCTTGCATTTCGGAAAAATCTAAAGACACTGCTGTTTGTTCAATCCTATGTACCTTAGCTCCTTTCAGTCACTTTCCCTTCAATCCAGCGCTTGGACGCCTGCGGGCAGCAACCGCGCTCAATAAATATTGTTACAATTACAAATGAAAACAGAGGCTAAACAAAATATGGTTGGGCGTCAACACATGGGTCCTCCAATACGACCTAATTTAAATCGTCCTTCCCCAAGTACTTCAAGAACCCAAAATACTGCTTCCACCAGTCACAGGGAGGGGGGGCGTAAAAGGCCAAACATTCCCAGTGTTGATCTTCCACCCGAAGCGGCCTTACACACCATCGTTTTGACAGGCGTAGCACCATTAAAACCAGGATCAAGGGAATCTTATGGTGACCTTCGTAATAAAGTCACCTTTTGGCTGAATAAAAATCGCCCGCTACCCCCCTCCACTCCTACGGAGATATTGTATGTGAGGAGAGTAGATTGGGTGGGGCCTGAGGCAAAAGATTTAGAAGGAGACTGTATCCTTATATCGTTCAAAGACTCATGGGTGGTAGATGCTATTAAACGAGTACCCAGATTTGCAAGGCAGGGGGATGTACAAACATTAGATTTATCCTACTTTTACCCGCGCAGGCATATACCCTTTCAATCCTATCCTCTGTTTCGTAAAGGTCCTGCTGCGAGACATCCCATGGTATTGACCCCGATTGACTGCCAGCGCCCCTTTCTCTTTAATCATTTTGGCCCCCTTTCTGGCTTGGAAGCTATAGATTGACTTAACGATCCCTTTAGTGAGTCTCTGACTGGTAGTGTGATAGCCCAAGTGCCCTGTGATTATAACATGGTATGCCCAATCCAATTAACCAATCTAGTTGACGGGGAAGGAGGCCGAACATATCTGCCAAACAGCCCTAGACCACACGTAGTTGCCCAGGGGTCCCTGATCGAGGAGAAAATCATTGCCCCGGTAGACTGTGTTAAGCATCTAGTGGTTAATGATGATATAGGGGCTGCTCATGGATCTGTACGGCCCCTACACCCTCTGTTGCCAGGCAATTTGAACGACCATCTGAAAATTTTGTCCTGGAACATAGCGGGTATTAAGGCGCGCCTTGCGTCTGTAGATTGGTCAAATTTTATGGACAATTACGATATTATCCTGTTGCAGGAAACATGGGCAACGGAACCTGTCCATAAGCTGGGCTATATCAACTTTTTCAAACCCGCAACCAAAGGAGGTAAAGGGCGGGCCGCAGGTGGCTTGCTAATCTGGGTGAAACAATCTTTGGGCTTCTACCCAACGGAGTTCCCGGTGGAGAATCAGGATCTCCTATCCATTATATTAAACAAAGGGAAGAAGCAAGTTATGAACATTATTAACATCTATGCTAGAGGCCTTCCTGGCGGTCGAAGCCCACCCCTGTTGAACCTTGTTGATCACATGATAACGAAAATGGACGGAGGCATCACTACCATCCTTGCTGGCGATCTAAATTGTACTATAGAACCCGTGCTAGATATGGGAGATACATGGACTATGGCAGATGATTCTGTATGGGGTATTCCAGACTTACAAGTGGAGAAGATGGCTAAAGCTACAGAGGCTGCAGTGTCCTGGATGGCCTTTTGTTTACAAAATGGGTTCCGGGCATGTAATGGCCGCTCTGCCTCTGATGTGAAGGGAAATTGCACTTTTGATAATGGCCAGAGGCAAAGCCGCATTGACTATATTTTACTGGACATGGAGCATTGGGCTCTGCTAATTGACATGGCAGTTTTAGAGCGCCCGGAAAGTGATCACAACCCACTGTCCCTATCGTTGAAGACACCGGATTTAAATAGACAGGAGGAACCATCTGTAACCAATACAGGGGAGGTCCAACTTACCAATGATAGGAGGAGACTGAAGTGGTCACGGGTTATGGAAGATGAGTGTTTACTAAATAATATCAATGTTGTAGTGGGAAATGCACTTAATGAAATGTTGCAAATAGATATGTCGGGGTGGACACTGGAGCTGTAAATAGTGTGATGGGTGTTCATATTAAGTGTTTTGGCAGGTTAAAAACAATGCTATCCAAACCATGTGGGAAGGCTGCTACTAAAACTAATCCTTTGCCCCAAAAATGGTACAACAAGGACTGTAGAGAGGCACATACAGCTCTCATCTCTGCCATTAAATCTCGGGACATGGTTAAAGTGAGAGCTGCTAGACTCCATTACAAAAAAACCCTTAGTAAAGCCAAACGGGAGTGGGAGGATGAGTTCTGGTCAGATCTTTTAGAGGCATCATCCTCTAATAACCAGAAAAGGTTTTGGGATCTGGTTAAATGGGGTAAAAACATAGACTCTTCTACCCCGGGAAATAATGTGCCACTTGAGGATTGGGTATCATTTTACTCGGCCCAATTTAGAGCTGGGGACGATGAGACTACAAATCCCTTAGGCAATTCACTCATGCAGACCCCAGAAAGCGGAAAACTCACCTTTACGGTTGCTGAGGTTGAGCTGGCATTGGCACTTACTCTCCGAGGTAAAGCCCCCGGTATGGACCTAATCCCGGCTGATCTTTTTAAATCTAATCCCACTTTGTGGCTCCCGTATATCACTAGAATAGCTAATACCTTGGCACTTGGAGCTACAATCCCGAAATCTTGGAAAGGGGCAGAAATTGTTCCAGTCTATAAAAAGGGTGATAAATCCATTCCAGCAAACTACCGCCCTATCAGCTTAATCGATTCGATTCAAAAGATAGTGGCACGCATGGTTTTGGGAAGGGTCCAGGGTTGGATAGAAATGGAGAATATTCTGTCCCCCATGCAGGTGGGCTTCAGATCGGGAATGAGCACCATAGATCAGGTTTTTAGATTCTGCCTGATCTATTGGAAGGAGGTTTGGTTAGGTGGTGGTAACATCTATGCTGCATTCATCGATCTGAAGTCCGCCTTTGATCTGGTGCCCAGGGACAGGTTATGGGGTGTGCTGGAAACCTTGGGATGCCCACCCGAATTATTGGACCTTATTATAAGACTCCATGAGGACAACTTTGCGAGGGTGAGATGGGGGGGTCAGGGACAAGTCACAGAAACATTCCCCGTAACCCGAGGAGTCCGCCAGGGGTGTGTCCTGGCCCCTACCCTGTTCCTCCTTTTTATCGATCAAGTTGTTAAATTCTTCTTGGATACCCCCACTGATGCCCCAATGCTGGCAGGGATGAGGTTTCCGTTACTCATCTTCGCAGATGACACTCTAATCCTCTCAAAAACACGCAGCGGACTACAGCGGGCTTTGGACCGCTCTAAGGAGTTCTGTGCCATCAACAACTTGGTAGTCAACGTGGGGAAAACAAAATTTATGGTCTTCACAAAAAACCACTCAGTCCGGAGTTCAGTGAAGATGAATGGAGTAAACCTTGAACAGGTTGATACCATGACCTATCTAGGGGTCACCCTTGATAGCCGCCTAAGATGGAAGGATCAGATCAATATGCAACATCTTAAACTTGCCAGGCTGACTGGTTGTCTCGTTAAAGAGCAGAAGGAATCAATCACTAAACGGGTCCTGCCGGCCCTTAAGATCTATGATGTTAAAATCTCTACAGCCATCTTATATGGCACAGATCTATGGGGTCATATGGACTTGTCTAATCTGTACAAAACTCAATGTAGATTCCTTCGAAACCTAGTGGGCCTTCCACAGTCTACACCCTTGCTCCCCCTCTGTCTGGATCTTGGTTCCCCCCCTATTAATGAGATGGCAAGATTTAGGTTAGTGGCATTATGGAGACGAATATGGACATCCCCAGACCTATCCCTTTTTGCAAAAGAATTGTCGGAAGTTAGGTCTATCAGGGCTTCTGGGAAAATACCATGGCTCACTGCTGTAAAAACAATTCTGAAAGACATGGGCTTGGAACATCTCTGGTCATCCCCACCATCTAATTCCTTCCCACCCAAAGATGAACTCAAATCTCTATATTGGGCCACCATCCGCCTAAAAAGAGTGCTGCTGTCCAACCAAAATTACCTCACAGGCAGGTTTTTAACATTCAAAATTGACCTACTGAGAGAGCCATACTGGGATGTCATATCCCGATCGCTAGATAAGAAATTGTACCATCAGTTTAGAGTGGGCGCTTTGCCATTAAACATCTTTCTGAACAAACGGTCCACAGGAATATCACCTTACTGTACTTGCTGCTCAGGTCATATTGAATCAGAAGGCCACTTCCTTTTTGCCTGTCCTAGGTACGGAGCACCTCGAAAAAAATGGCTAAAACCCTTGTTCCAAAACTTACCATTCAAAACAGCGATGGAAGCCATACAGGTGCTCAGGACCAACACTTCAGAGCTCTTTGTGGTAGCTTTGGCAAAGTACTTGGGCTGGGCTTGGCTCCTTAGGCTAAAAAACCGTACGCCTTAGCGCCAAGTACAAAGGTTGTTCTGCAATTTGCCATAATCTGTTTAGTTTGAGCATGTAACTGTTACGACTATGTCTTATTATCTGCATTCATTGTTCGCAATCTAGAACTGTAATCCTGACCTTTTAATGCAATGTTTTTCTTTATTTTCTTTAATTTTATATAAAATATTCAGGTCTCTTTATTCATCAATTGAAATGTAATCCCGTTTTATTCACCTGTTATGAAATGTTCTTTTGTTTGTACACCTATGTATTTTTATGAGTGTCTAAATAATTTCTATTTGCATTGATTTTCTTTGGATATTTTAAATGAACCAGTTATATTCTTTTGTATTTTAATATGTCTTTTATGATTTGCTAATAATCGAAATAAAGACTTTAAAACCTGAAACCTGACTAAAAATGTGAATGGCTTAGCAACAGAACAATGGATGAAGAGGGCAGGATAAAAGTCCCTATCAGTAAGTATATTATTTGCATAATTTTACTAAAATCAAGCGGCCTGGGCTAACACAGGACCTAAAATAATGCGCTGGGGAACTGTTTTATAAACAAGTATGGGCAAAAACAATATATCTGTCATTATCTACCAGACTTTTTGCTTTGTCAATGCTTGTTTTGTTTTACCATGTTTTTTGTAGAACTTTTTTTAGTGAAGTGGCTGCTCTCCTGGTATTGTAAAAAAAATAAAAAAATGATTAAAAGCAAAACATTTTGGGCTATGTATGTGTATGGCTTTTCAATAGCCCAGTCTAGGCAAAGGACAGCGGGTGCTGTACATGGTCAAAAACAAGCATAAAATGACCAGGCGATAGGAGAGGAGGCTGGAAAAGGATTGTGATGTAGTGTTTTTTAAAGAGGTGAGTCTTCAACTGCCTCCTAGATTGCAGCAACATTAGGGATGTCCTGATGGACACTGGGATGTTGTCAAGAAGCATCGTTTTCATAATAGTTCCCGGCACTGACGTGAACTACTTTACGTGTGGATGTGCACCTTGTGAAAGGGTAAAGTGTGTCACTTACAGTGTAGTTGGCCAATGGCTGAAGTGGGCTGACCCAGTGCCTCATGCTGTCTGCGATACTGAGAGGAAGACACATGTGAATGAGACATCAGCCCCATGGATGGATAGGATTAGCTGAAAGTCCCTACAGACAAGCTTTTTATGTAAAATGAAACGGTCTAGGCTAATGCCAGACCTAAAAAAATGCCTTTGGAGTGTCAGACCTCCAGCAATTCTAACATTCTTTCTTTCCTCCTCAGGCACCTTTGATCGTGAAGGATCACGGGCATTTTTCTTTTGCAAAATGCTGAAAAACTGGTTAATGAGTCGTGTTTTGGAAACACTCCCTCTGGGGCTCGGGCTGGTTGGTGCAGTATTTCTGTCTGTTTGTGTTACCTGAGCAACCTTGCAGGAGGATTCCTGGGGGATGAGCTGGTGTTTCGCCAACAAGGCCGTGCAAACAAACGCGGAAACAAAGTGCTACAGTTTTATCGTGTTATCAAAAATGAAGGAGCTCTACAGAGGCAGGCCAGAGGCAATGCAGGCTGGCAGCCTCCACCCTTCAGGCCTCTAAACAAAGCAGTTGGACTGAGGCAGACCAGGAGCAGTGGGGGCTGGCAGCCTCCACCCTTCAGGCCTCTAAACCACGCAGTTGGATAGAGGCAGGCCAGGAGCAGTGGAGGCTGGCAGCCTCCACCCTTCAGGCCTCTAAACCAAGCAGTTGGATAGAGGCAGGCCAGGAGCAGTGGGGGCTGGCAGCCTCCACCCTTCAGGCCTCTAAACCAAGCAGCTGGATAGAGGCAGGCCAGGAGCAGTGGAGGCTGGCAGCCTCCACCCTTCAGGCCTCTAGACCAAGCAGCTGGATAGAGGCAGGCCAGGAGCAGTAGAGGCTGGCAGCCTCCACCCTACAGGCCTCTAAACCAAGCAGTTGGATAGAGGCAGGCCAGGAGCAGTGGGGGCTGGCAGCCTCCACCCTTCAGGCCTCTAGACCAAGCAGCTGGATAGAGGCAGGCCAGGAGCAGTGGAGGCTGGCAGCCTCCACCCTTCAGGCCTCTAGACCAAGCAGCTGGATAGAGGCAGGCCAGGAGCAGTGGGGGCTGGCAGCCTCCACCCTTCAGGCCTCTAGACCAAGCAGCTGGATAGAGGCAGGCCAGGAGCAGTAGAGGCTGGCAGCCTCCACCCTACAGGCCTCTAAACAAAGCAGCTGGACAGAGGCAGGTCAGGAGCGTGGAGGCTGCAAACCTCCACTGCTTCAGGCCTCTAAACCAAGCATCTGGACAGAGGCAGGCCAGTAGCAGTGGAGGCTGGCAGCCTCCACCCTTAACACCTTTAAACCAGGCAGTTGGAAAAAGGCAGGCCAGGAGCAATGGAGGATGGCAGCCTCCAACCTTCTGGCCTCTAAACTAAGCAGCTGGATAGAGGCAGGCCAGAGGCAATGCAGGCTGGCAGCTTCCACCCTTCAGGCCTCTAAACCACACAGTTGGATAGAGGCAGGCCAGGAGCAGTGGAGGCTGGCAGCCTCCACCCTTCAGGCCTCTAAACCACGCAGTTGGATAGAGGCAGGCAAGGAGCAGAGGGGGCTGGTAAACTCCACCCTTCAAGCCTCTAGACCAAGCAGTTGGATAGAGGCAGGCCAGGAGCAGTGGGGGCTGGCAGCCTCCAACCTTCTGGCCTCTCAACCAAGCAGTTGGATAGAGGCAGGCCAGGAGCAGTGGGGGCTGGCAACCTCCGACCTTCAGGCCTCTAAACCACGCAGTTGGATAGAGGCAGGCCAGGAGCAGTGGGGGCTGGCAGCCTCCACCCTTCAGGCCTCTAAACCAAGCAGTTGGATAGAGGCAGGCCAGGAGCAGTGGGGGCTGGCAGCCTCCACCCTTCAGGCCTCTAGACCAAGCAGTTGGATAGAGGCAGGCCAGGAGCAGTGTATCTGGCAGCCTCCACCCTTCAGGCCTCTAAACCAAGCAGCTGGATAGAGGCAGGCCAGGAGCAGTGGGGGCTGGCAGCCTCCACCCTTCAGGCCTCTAAACCAAGCAGTTGGATAGAGGCAGGCCAGGAGCAGTGGGGGCTGGCAGCCTCCACCCTTCAGGCCTCTAGACCAAGCAGTTGGATAGAGGCAGGCCAGGAGCAGTGGGGGCTGGCAGCCTCCGCCCTTCAGGCCTCTAAACCACACAGTTGGATAGAGGCAGGCCAGGAGCAGTGGGGGCTGGTAAACTCCACCCTTCAGGCCTCTAGACCAAGCAGTTGGATAGAGGCAGGCCAGGAGCAGTGGGGGCTGGCAGCCTCCACCCTTCAGGCCTCTAAACCAAGCAGTTGGATAGAGGCAGGCCAGGAGCAGTGGGGGCTGGCAGCCTCCACCCTTCAGGCCTCTAAACCACGCAGTTGGATAGAGGCAGGCCAGGAGCAGTGTATCTGGCAGCCTCCACCCTTCAGGCCTCTAAACCAAGCAGTTGGATAGAGGCAGGCCAGGAGCAGTGGGGACTGGTAAACTCCACCCTTCAGGCCTCTAAACCAAGCAGTTGGATAGAGGCAGGCCAGGAGCAGTGGGGGCTGGCAGCCTCCACCCTTCAGGCCTCTAAACCACGCAGTTGGATAGAGGCAGGCCAGGAGCAGTGTATCTGGCAGCCTCCGCCCTTCAGGCCTCTAAACCAAGCAGTTGGATAGAGGCAGGCCAGGAGCAGTGGGGGCTGGTAAACTCCACCCTTCAGGCCTCTAGACCAAGCAGCTGGATAGAGGCAGGCCAGGAGCAGTGGGGGCTGGCAACCTCCACCCTTCAGGTCTCTATATCAAGCAGCTGGACAGAGGCAGGTCAGGAGAAATGGAGGTTGGTAACCTCCACCCTTAATACCTCTAAACCAAGCAGTTGGATAGAGGCAGGCCAGGAGCAGTAGAGGCTGGCAGCCTCCACCCTTCAGGCCTCTAAACCACGCAGTTGGATAGAGGCAGGCCAGAGGCAATGCAGGCTGGCAGCCTCCACCCTTCAGGCCTCTAAACCACGCAGCTGGAAAGAGGCAGGCCAGGAGCAGTGGAGGCTGGTAAACTCCACCCTTCAGATCTTTAAACTAAGCAGCTGGAAAGAGGCAGGCCAGGAGCAGTGGAGGCTGGAAACCTCCACTGCTTCAGGCCTCTAAAACAAGCAGCTGGTTAGTGAAAAGCCAGAAGCGGTGGAGGCTGGCGACCTCCAACCTTCTGGCCTCTAAACTAAGCAGCTGGACAGGAGCAGTCCAGCAGCGGTGGAGGCTGGCAGCATCTACCCTTCAGGCCTCTAAACCAAGCAGCTGGATAGAGGCAAGCCAAGAGGAGTGGAGGCTGGAAACCTTCACCGCTTCAGGCCTCTTAACCAAGCAGCTGGATAGAGGCAGGCAGGAAGCAGGAGAGACTGGTAACCAGGGCTGTTTTTTGCCAGGGACGGTCTTTTGCCAGGGCCGGTCTTTCCCCTGTGAGAGCCGGGTGCATGCCCAGGATGCAGACCCTTAGAGGGGCGCAGCAGCTGCCTGCAGCAGCCCTCTCCACGTGTTTCTAAAAAGAAGTGCAATTAAAGACTGTTCCCGGAGGCAGCTGGCGCTCGAGGATGCATTTTGACTACTTTTCTCCTCGTTGCACCCCCCCCCCACCCCCACCCAAAACTTTTTTTTCCTCCCACCTCTCCCGTTTTTTTCCAACACGTAGACAGAATAGAGGTATGGGGGGGCAGGCCTCCACTGCTACAGACCTCAAAATGAAGGGCTCCCAAAACTTTTTTTCCTCCCACCTCTCCCGTTTTTCTCCAAAACGTAGACAGATTAGAGGTATGGGGGGCAGGCCTCCACTGTTACAGACCTCAAAATGAAGGGCTTGGATGGGGCAGGTCCGAAGCAGGAGAGTCTAGAACATTCCATAGTGCTGTGACATAAAATGCTGCTGAGCACTGCACCCCGTAAATGAAAACTTAGACCCCTGCCCCGCTGGCATCATTTTGAAAAAGGTGATAGAAGTGGGACATTTTACATTTTAGTTTTCATATTAATGCATTGAAAGCCGTACTTTTAAGAGACATTTCCGAACTAGCACTCATGAATATTCCAATATGTTCATGGTGGTGGAAGCAAGGTTCAAACGTGAAGGGTGGAGACTTGTGTTTCCCCTCCGGAAAGCGTTGCTAAAACTGGGAAAATGTTTACATTTACAGCACGATTTCTTTAAAAACGTAAAAGTGGTGGGTTTCTTTTTCTCTCTACATGTCTACTTTCCACTTCCTTCACTTTTTGCACCCATTTGTTGCCTCAGGAAGGGAGATAAAAATTTGCCCAGCTCCAACAACCCCAGGCCGCTCAGAGCATGCACGAAGGATGCTAATTACTGTGCCAGAGGAGGCAACCTGAGGACCATAGTCAGGGTTTTAAGTGGGTCGGGTCTCACCGGGTCTGAGCACTGTCAGTTTTTCAAAGGGGGCCTCGTAACAAGTTTCTATCGGGCTCTGTTTTGTGCCCTGGCACTGTCGGACTGCAGTGACTGTAGGCACATCGAAGTGCGCGTGCTCACACTGCTCACTTCTTATTAGTGGGGAAGTTACGGCATGACGTCATGCCAGGTGAGCATTGTAGGGGGAAAGGAAATCCTTTAGAAAGACATTTTTTCTCTGGAATTTCCTTCTCTTTTTGAAACTGAGGAGCAGCAACATCGTCCTGTTGTCACCAGGGTTTTAAGTAGGTCGGGTCTCACCGGGTCTGAGCACCGGCAGTTTTTTTAAGGGGGCCTCGAAACGGCTCTGTATCGGGCTCTGTTTTGTGCCCTGGTGGTCCATTTTTTTCCACACTGCAGTGACAGCAGGCACATGGATGTGCGCTGCTCACACTGCTCTTCTCACAAGTGTAGAAGTTACGGCATGACGTCATGCCAGGTGAGCGTTGTAAGGGAAGGGAAATCCTTTAAAGAGTAATTTTCTCTCTGGATTTCTCTTCTCTTATTGAAACTCAGGAGCAGCAACATTGTCCTGGTGTCACCAGTGCTTTAAGTGGAAGCTTTTTCAATATTATATACTCGCAGGGGTCGAGTCGGGGTACTATGGTAATATTTTACCCTTCGTCCTGCTGATTGCAAGCAGCAGCGTTTATTTTATCTTTGGCCATTATTGTGACTCCTAACTAACCTGACTTCAAAGTTATTAGGTTGCTTACCCTGCTTTCTCTTTACAGAGGCTACGCGGCCGGCTGAGGGCTGATTGTTGGGGCGGGCTTTCAGCGGCCGCGGGCGCCATCTTGGGTTGGGTTGGCCGGCGCATTGGATCTTTGCCACACCCCCCTCGTTACTCCTCTATTTAGGAGCAAGCATTCCCTTCTCCCAGCGATTGCGACGCTGCCCGGTGGCAGAGGGCTAGCGCGCGATAGCTGGAGAGTTGCTGTGTCATTTTACCCTTCGTCCTGCTGATTGCGAGCAGCGGCATTTATTTTATCTTTGGCCATTATTGTGACTCCTAACTAACCTGACTTCAAAGTTATTAGGTTACTTACCCTGCTTTCTCTTTACAGAGGCTACGCGGCCGGCTGAGGGCTGATTGTTGGGGCGCAGCGGCCGCGGGCGCCATCTTGGGTTGGGTTGGCCGGCGCATTGGATCTTTGCCACACTGTAAAAGGGTGGCTAGACAACCAGTGACCAAAGACCCTTTTGTGTTGCCCGGCGGTGTCGCCTCTATTACCCACAGAATATTAATCAATGAAGAAGCAGGCGCTGGAGACTGAAAGGCAGGAAACAAGGGTTTATTCTCTCCGGAGGAGAACACATCAATTCGGACAGCAAGTATCGTCACGAGGTGCTCTAACCGCATCTCTGAGGCCTAGCCTCTTATACGCAGGTTTATTGCTTTATTACATGAAACATATACTTGTCAGTACTTTGATGTACGGAAAGGTATCCTAGGAATCCCCGCTTCAAGCCCGTTCCCACACGTTTACAGTTGAAATCCCCACCCCGGTCACAACAGGTGATGATTATCGCGCAGCTGAACATTCCGCCGATTCACGGAATGTGTGGAGTTGATCGGATCTCATGGGGTGAAGGGTGTTCGATCGACTCGAGTTTCCTTTGATAGGGGGAAGTTTACTACTGTACGGGGGTGGGATAAACAGTATCCGCAGGGCCAGGTGGCGGCCTGGGAACAAGGGAGACAAACGGGCATACAGGAAAAGGGGGGTTTGTATCAAAGGACTTGGGACCATGAAAGGGATGAAGGGAGGTGTCGCGCTGGGAACAGGATGGGATTCCGAGGCAGAGCTGCGCTGAAGAGGGGTTTATGACCCAAAGCATGTGAGAGCAGGAGGGGGTTGTCACCGTGCGGGGGATGCCTGCGAGGTTAGGAGAGGGAGAAAGACGCGCTGGCTATCAGCGAGGGCAGGGAGGCCATGGTGCTTAAAATGGCTGCCGCTTACGCGCAAGGCACGTGGGAGCGGGAGTGATCAGTGCGTGAGGGTGTTTGTGAGGGTGAAGAGCCGTGCTGGGGATCAGGGGTGTGCAGAGGATGGTTCTGATCAAGGCAGCTGAAATGGCGGGGGGGGTGTACGATAAAAAGTGTGGCATCGGAGAAAAGGGCAAGATGGCGCAGATAATGTTCACCAAACCGTATTAATTTTCCACAGTCCTCCCTTTAACATTTCTAAGACATCTTGCTGGCCTATTTCCTATCTATGTCTACTGTGGTGGTCAAAAGTAAGGAAGTGATAACCCAGGTGAAGGAACTGTACATAAACATCACATTTTTAAAATCCTTTCATCTTAGTGGGCGGGCTCATCGTTAAGCTCGTTGCAGGAAAGTCATAGTAATGCAATATCAGACAAAAATTATGTAGTGAGAGCGTTGGGTACAGATCATAGATGCTTATAGTCATTCGGAATAGGAGCTGATAGGTTACCACGAAAGTAAGTTCTTTTTGTACTCGGTTGGAGCATAGTCAATTCAATGGCGGTTGGGAGAGAAATGAGACGTAGTAAAAACAATAATCGGGGTTTCCAGTGTCTTGCGGTCGTGGACCATCATTAGTGAGTTCTCAGCATTCTTTGTCATCTTCTGTTGGCACTGTTGAGCACCTGCATTACAATTCGTTCTTTAGTAGGAATGTCCATGTGGGTTGGGCCGTTGGAGGTCTGCGGGCAAGAGTGTGTCTTTGTTTTGTTTCGCCAGACCTCATGGGAGAAGTACATTACGGTTTTGGAGCAGGTGCATTTTCTTCCATAACCCAGAGCATGGTCATTAGGAGGAGACAGAAAAAGGATTGTGATGAAGAGCGCAATTGTCTTTGAGCTGTGGAGTCTGTCTGTCATTGGGTCTCTGTAGTGGGTATTTCCTGTTGCTTCCATCATCTTCAAGGTGCTCGGTAGCGGGCAGAACCACAGACTTCGTTTAGCTTCTCTTTGGGGTGACCCTCGGTGGTGTTTAGGTCATCGTTCTGAGATTTAACACAGTTCGTGGTCTACTTAGTCGGAGCTCCCTCCCTTTTTGCGCAGGAAATACCCTTCTCTAGATGGCACAGTAGGATTTAGAGGATGTTGAAAGTTCAGGTGGAGGGAGGGGGGTGTGCAAGTAGTCCTTATGGTAGGTCGGAGGAGGAGGGGATGGAGCAGGGCCAGATCGGGAACAGACCAGGGGGGACGGAAAATTTAGACAGGCGGGTCCATAACCAGGTTTAGAGAGCGGGGACTTTTCGGCACATGTCGATCATAAAGCAGGGGCCTCAGGTCAGCCCTTTCCTTTCATTCTGTCAGAAACAGTGCCTCGTCCTGCGACTCCTTACTGTTGCGGTCTCGCCTTGGCCAATGTCGCTGATGTTCCACGATCTGCAGTCAGGCCGCGTGCTCCCACATCCGGTCTCTTTCTCCTCCGACAGTGGTACCCTTAAATGGAGTTTGAAAAGACAGTCTTTAGAGATTTTGCAGAGGAAGGTAATCACATAAATCTATTTCTCTCCCAACACTAAGCAACTGGGCAAGCATCCGTTACATTGAGGTATTGCAGCCAACGTATAAATAATCGGTGATAGGTTTGCTGGGTTCCCTACAGCTTTCCTTCGTGACTATGTCTTTGGCGTTCTGTTGGTACTACATTCATTGTCGTGGAACGAAGTCTGATACTTATTTATTGCATTTTATCACAGTCACGTCAATTCTTCTGGCAGAGACCCACTTTCCTAGTACGAGTCCTATGGAGCTTATGCCGTCCTTCAGGGCTTTGTATTTTACGAAAAAGTGCAACGTGCTATTAACCATGGTCTGATAGGTATCTTTCTGAGGAATGAACATAGGCTAAACGATTTTTCATTATATCAATGCATCCTATCTTTCGACTAAACAGTTTACTTACAGCAGGGTTTTCTTGCAACAAGTTCTTTCATTCTTTTGACTTAATTCTAACTTCGCAAACATTATTCTAAATTCTACATAGTTTCTTACAACCTGGCTACTTTATTTTAAAAAAAACTCGGGGCTTGCGATGACTATTCAACTCATACTTGGGGTGAGCGAGGTCTAACGGAAAGCAACTAGGAATATAACGAACTGGGGCAAGGGACATTTTTCAAACTTTCGTCCAGGGCAGCTGATACAAAACTGGGGGCATTCTGGGAAAACGGGGATGTCTCGATCACTTTTTCTGTTTGGGTATTGAGATAACTTCGGGACGGGGAAGGTCGCGTTTACCAGAAACATTTTTTTATCATGGATGCCACTGACAAGCAGTTCCCTCAGAATGGGTCAGATTAGGGAACCTTAGTCGTCTTACCTGTCCCTTTCTTATCGGCCAATCTAGGTTTCATCAGTATTTAGCAGAAAAGGAGAGGTAGTAACGTGGTATCGATGTAATGTATATTTTTAAGACAAATTTGTGCAAATACTTGTGGTATTTGGAGCCAATCAGGTGGTGCACCAGGGGTAGTGGTTCGCCAATTAGGTGCCAGTCGCTAGGAAGAGTGAAAGTGTGGAGGAGAGAGAGAGAGAGAGAGAGAGAGATAGAGAGAGAGAGAGAGAGAGAGAGAGAGAGAGAGACAGATAGAGAGAGAGAGAGAGATCAATAATAGGCTAAATAGTACACGTGTGACACGGAGAGTGGCCGTGTACTATTTAGGCTATTCAGTGCATTACCCAACATGATACATTTCGGGTCTGTGTTAGAATGTAGAAAGCATGCAGTTTGGGACGGTAGAGCATTAGGCCAGGTACATAAGGACATGCATTGAGTTGGGTGTTCTTAGGTGCCATCTTGCAGCGTAGATCCGCTTCGTGTATCGGACATGGCGTGGCTCCAGATCTTTACTATACCCTAGTCGTGATTCCAATGTAACCTGTAGAGGGAGAAAAAGGAAGAAAGGGAGGGGGAACAACATTCGAGCATATCAAAGGTACGGGTACGAAAGTTCTTTACTTACCACATACTCGTCTTATCTCCTCGGGATATAATCCCTAGGGCCATGGTTTCCGAAGTCAAGGGGGGGCGGGCAGTGTGATAGGTTGTTCGTGGGGGGGGGGGTGTCCGAGGGTGGCATTATAGATCGTGTGTAGGGAAAACGCTAAAAAGAAATCAGAGGCGCCTAGCGCGAGGTATCTGGTTTGTAGATGTATCCAGCTATCGGGATCCTTAAATCACTCCCAACGCTGTGATGTTCTAAGGCATATCAGTTCTTCGGCCAACCCTGTCCCTTAGTACCTTCGAGCATCATACCTTTATAACATTCTAACATTCATACCGCTTCGCTTTTACCCATTCTCAGAAGTCGAGGTCCTTCTTCATGCGTTAGTTCCTGAGCTTAGTCGCATATTCGGAGGCAGCGTATCATACCTTAGATTCGATCATCAATCCGGGGCCGAACAGTCATTTTCTAATAACCTTAAAAAGAGAGCAAAACGGTTGCGCACAAAATAGCCCTCCCGCCAATTCCCACATTTACAAAAGTATGCGATACCTGTTCATAGCTTGGAAAACCTTTATTTGCATAATCGTTCAGTAAGTAAATATGTGAGTGCAATCGTATTTGGCCGGACACGGCGATGGCTGAAGCACATACAGTAGGGGGCTATTTTGCAGCATTTTAAAAACATTGAAAAACGTCTACTTAGTTATTTGCAAGGAACTAAAAACGTCTATCAATAATTGAGGGATCAGAGGGTATTTATTTCATAAATTGAAACACAGTCAGACTAATTGTAATCACATTTCCTAGATGTATACCGTGGGCGTGCGTCATAAGCTACGTTATGTATCGGCTACAATAAATATCATAATAAATCGTACATTGAAATCAACATTTTAACGGGATCCTTTCAAATGTCCGCCAAGTAAACCCTCCTCCCTTTTTCGTCAAGTGTACAAAGGTTCACATACATATCTCAGAACATCAAGTCTTGTTAGCCAAGGAACACCACGAGGTGTTCGTAAGTTCCTATTGATACCGGCGCCATTTTGGGCGATGTCGGGTTGGTTGCACCAGAATCCCTTTCGGCAGTTAAAAAACCTGTACTAACAGAGGGGCTGGTAATGTGGACCGTCAATCAAAGGGGGAGGGAGGTAGAATCTTCCTTACCGGGTCACGTTGAGGTTCAGCCGGAACTTACTCGAATCCGTTAGCCCACAATATTTTTGGATGATTCAAACTGAAGCTGGTGCTGACACGAGAGCACCACCATCTTGTGGCTATGTCGCAGTCATTTCATTAGTGATCAAGGCAGTTGTTCCCCACCGGAAGCCTGTGGATGCCGAGGGCTTCTGGGACTCTAGTAGAATCTTCAAAGCTGTGGGGATGTTGTCGGAGGTGGGGGCTCATGCCCAGGCGGGCAAGCGCCCGAGTTGCAATACCGGACAAAGTTACTCCAGCGGCCAAGACCCGCTTTCCAGGGGGCCCAGACGCCGTTTTGAGACCCTGCAGCAGCCGCCCTTCGTCGTGTCTTCAAGAGTGGAAGAGACTTTTCTGGGGCGAGAAAAAATGGAACACCGTGTCGTTGGAGCAGGACATTGGCTCGGGGCGCTAGGATGCAGCTGTGGCGCTTCTACCTGGGGAGGTGAGGGAGGCTCGTTCGCGCCGCCTCCCTTTCCCAGTGTATCTCACGCCGTTCCTTCGAATCAGGGGTGCACATGATGACCACCCTACACCCCTGACTCGGCGAGTACTCTGGAGGACCATTGCATGTCCGGTGCTGCGCAAGTATGCCCGTCGGACATTGTATGTTCTGTGCTGCCCAAATAGGTCCGTCGAACATTGTACGTTCTGTGCTGCGCAGGTATATCCGTTTGCCCGGCTGGAGGACTTCGGCGCCGGGCCGGGGCTGGGAAACCTCCTACCTGTGGAGGTGGAAGAGGCTCGTCCGCGTCGCCTCTTCCTCCCAGCCCACCCTGCACCAGTTCAGCGGAGGAATTTGCGATGGCCGGACCAGAAGATACGAGGGAGGGGGTCATCTGCATCCGCCCCCTCCCTACTCGTGGCCCGGGCCGCGGCGGAGAAAACCAGGAATCTCAACCGCTAGACCATATGGGAGAAGAGGATGGGACGTGTCGGGCCCGTGGAGCCTCCTGTATATTCTCGCCGGCGACCTCTTTGGTCTATGGCGGTCGGCAGGACCCCGCCCCACACGTGCTGAGTGTTTCACCTTCTGGATGGGCGTGACCGGTGACCTGTTGCATTTTGGGAACTTCCGGAGTGGACGTAATATGTTCTGTATTGTTCCTATTAGTACAGTTTTACTTTAAAGAATGTTTTACTAGTTTTTTTTTTTCTATTTATCGTTGGTCGTGTGTTATCTTTATTGTAATTAAATCTTAAATTATATAACAGAGACTTGGCTTCCTTGAATCCTTTTACTACGAGGACCTGGGGGTAGGTATTTATGCCTGGGTAATGGGGGCGGGGTATCCACGAGCACAGATTTCTTGCATGGGGGGTTGTCTATGCAGGCCTGTAATTGCTTTTGTTTTTCAGAGTGGGGGGGGGGGGGAGTAATCAGTCCCAGAACTCCAACATGTCGTTGAAATTGGTCTGACGAAATCTGTGCCATCGGGCATAATCAAAAGTCGTAGTCCTATCTGTCCTGTCCGTGTTAGTCTGATTCGTTTTTGTCTCGCGCCTTTTCCCTTTCTGCCGGCTTGTTATTTCTGTCGGCCCTCCGCTCTTACCTATGTTCCGTAGAGTCGGGCATTGGGCTTTCCAGTGCCCGAGTCTTTTACAAAAAGCACATTGGTTTTGCCTTAAGTCCGTTCGCCCTGCGCGTAGTGTCTGGGGGTTACTTTCGGGTCGTTGTGTCTCGGGTTTGTCCTGTCGGTACGTCCCTTTACACTGTTCCCTTTTTGTGCCTAATCTTTGGAACTGTGTCATCGCTGCCCCTTCCTTTTGCCTATCAGACGCTTGGAAGGTCGTCTGTTGCGTTTCTTTACCTACTCTGACTTCGTCTCTTTCCTTTCGTTGCATTGCTTCTTTGCGCCACATACCGACACTGTCGAGCATAATAGGCGTTGTCTTGCTACTACGAAGGGCTATTTCTAACGTCTCTATTTTGTCAAGATCGAAGGATCCTACCAGTGGCCACTGTTTCTCTTGATTTGCTTTGGTATACTTGTGCCATAGCTTACTATAGGCTATGGTAATTAATCCATACTTTGTGAACATTTCTTTATTAGGGGTGCCTTCCAGCGGAGCTAGATGGTCCACCTCTAATAAACGGTCCGGGCTAAACAGGCTACCAATCAGTGGGGAGAAGACAGGCATGACGGATCACAATGGGGATAATAGTCAGCACTACCTATCTTATCACTGCCTAGCCTCTTATACGCAGGTTTATTGCTTTATTACATGAAACATATACTTGTCAGTACTTTGATGTACGGAAAGGTATCCTAGGAATCCCCGCTTCAAGCCCGTTCCCACACGTTTACAGTTGAAATCCCCACCCCGGTCACAACAGGTGATGATTATCGCGCAGCTGGACATTCCGCCGATTCACGGTATGTGTGGAGTTGATCGGATCTCATGGGGTGAAGGGTGTTCGATCGACTCGAGGGTCCTTTGATGGGGGAAGTTTACTACTGTACGGGGGTGGGATAAACAGTATCCGCAGGGCCAGGTGGCGGCCTGAGAACAAGGGAGACAAACGGGCATACAGGAAAAGGGGGGTTTGTATCAAAGGACTTGGGACCATGAAAGGGATGAAGGGAGGTGTCGCGCTGGGAACAGGATGGGATTCCGAGGCAGAGCTGCGCTGAAGAGGGGTTTATGACCCAAAGCATGTGAGAGTGGGAGGGGGTTGTCACCGTGCGGGGGATGCCTGCGAGGTTAGGAGAGAGAGAAAGACGCGCTGGCTATCAGCGAGGGCAGGGAGGCCATGGTGCTTAAAATGGCTGCCGCTTACGCGCAAGGCACGTGGGAGCGGGAGTGATCAGTGCGTGAGGGTGTTTGTGAGGGTGAAGAGCCGTGCTGGGGATCAGGGGTGTGCAGAGGATGGTTCTGATCAAGGCAGCTGAAATGGCGGGGGGGGTGTACGATAAAAAGTGTGGCATCGGAGAAAAGGGCAAGATGGCGCAGATAATGTTCACCAAACCGTATTAATTTTCCACAACACCCCCCTCGTTACTCCTCTTTTTAAACGGCCACTATGTGTCAGCGCAGCGGACGAGCGCAGCGGGCGCGTCGTAGGCGCGCCGGAGTTGCGCCAGAGTTTAGCCCGTCTGCGCCCGTCCGCGGCCGGCCGGGCCAAGGGGCAGGGGATGCTAGTCATTTTATTTCATACTCAGCTAGGCAACTCTCGGATTTTAATTCACCCTGCCATGTACCCTCATCATCCACCATGGGGAAGCTCACTGCTTTTGGTATCCTTCGCACATCCCCCTCCCCTCATGGCCCCCGCACTCCTCCGATAGTTCCACCAGAGAACCACACTTCCATTTGGGTGTTATATCTAAATACCCGCTCAATGGTGAGACACCAGACAGATATTTTTATCTTGTTGGCACAGGAAAAACCTGACTTACTTTTGCTGACCGAGTCCTGGCTCACGGAGGACTCCCTTCCCGACATCCTGGCTGTCCTCCCCCCAGATTATTTTATCCTCCACGCTGACCGGCCCCCTGGTCACCCTGGAGGTGGCGTGGCGGCTATCATCTCAAAACGATTCCATCTTATTTCTTCGTCCTCCTCTGCATTATCACAAGTAGAGAATCTGATCATTAGTCTGGGAACGGAAGCCGGGGCTTTTTCTTTCGCTCTGCTATATCGCCCTCCACGTTCTATGCTGGACTTCGCCGAGAATTTATGCGAACAGGTGACTGCTCTTCTGATCTCACACCCTAGCTTTGCCCTTTTCGGGGATTTTAATTACTGGTTTAATGACGCCAATGCAGGTGCACATGCCACGGCACTATCTGAGACCCTGACAAGTCTGAACATGACTCAACATATCTCTTCACCTACTCACATCAAAGGTCACATATTAGATCATGTTTGGACTACAAATCTTACCCTTTCTCAGCCTTCTATATTTCCATGTGCGTGGTCTGACCACCATATTATCGACACTACCATCACTCTTAGTGGGCGGACTAAGCCCCACCTGATGGCAGGCGGTTCCTCACGCAAATGGAACAACTACGATTCAAAGGGATTTTTAGCAACCCTGGCCACCACTCGCCCCATTATCGGCACCCATGATGATGTTAATAGGATGGACACTGATATCGGTAGCTGGTTAAAAGGGGCCAGTGATCGATTTGCCCCATTAATTAAGTTCCCCTGCACCAGACATCCTAACGCCAACAGGTGGTTTTCGGACAACCTTAAGCAACTAAAACTTGAGGTCCGCCAATTGGAACGCACATGGAGACGGGATTACTCTAAGTCATCTAGACAGAGATACGTGGCAGCCCGCAGAGAATACAAATTAGCTATTCTCTCAGCTAAATCGGAGCATATCTCCGACAGAATCTTCTCTGCTACCAATAAATCTCGTGAAGTGTTCAAGATTATGAACGAGCTGACCACTGACGATAGGACCCTCCCAGCCCAAACCCAGACTAAGGAGACCTGTGATGCCCTCAATCTCTTCTTCATTGAGAAGATCATCAAAATAAAAGACTCTATCATTCCTACCCCACAGTCACCATTCCCTGATGTTTCCCCTGATAATCTTCTATCCCTCATTCAGCTCCCTATCATAGATCCTCCCGCCTTAGCGGAATTAGCTACTCGTGTAAGATCTGGCTCACCGAATGACCATAGCCCTCCTTCAGGACTGCGGGACATCTGTCTTAAGCTACCAGAATGCATATTACCATTCCTGAATGCATCCCTCATCTCTGGCGCAGTCCCTAGCTCCTTCAAGGAAGCAATCTTCGTGCCGCTCTTGAAAAAAACAGGGGCAGACCCTGCCGAACTTTCTAATTACCGACCAATATCCCTGCTGCCCTATCTGTCAAAACTTCTCGAAGCCCATGTCACCCGGTGCTTTTCCAACTTTATTGAGAGCTCTTGCTTCCTTGAGCCTAATCAGGCCGGCTTCAGGCCGGCCCATTCCACGGAAGCTGTTATCTTGGCAGTTATGGATACTTTGAGAGGGAATGCAGATGCAAAAAGACCTCAGGCCCTTGTGCTTCTGGACCTGTCGGCCGCGTTCGACACAGTGGATCATGACATCCTTCTCCACCGTGTCGGACAGGCTGGCATTCAGGGCTCAGCTCTTAGGTGGGTCGAGTCATTCCTCACAGGCAGGTCACAAGCTGTACGTTTGGGTCCCTTCACTGCGCCGAAGTCTCCGACCACCTGCGGAGTCCCCCAAGGCTCCTCACTTTCCCCTTTATTATTTAACCTATACCTTCGCCCTTTAATTTGCTCTCTCCATAATTGGGATGTCACAGTCTTCAATTATGCGGATGATTTGCAGCTCGTCTTTCCACTTGATTCTCCACAGGCGGTCAACAACTTTCACGCCGTTATGACCCATATCCAACAATGGATGAATCAAAATCAATTAAAGCTCAACCCTGGAAAGACTGAGCTGCTCCTCCCTGGCTCGAGTGCTGCATACTGGGGCCCGCAGTTTTGGCCCCTCGATCTTGGTCCCCCCCCCCCCCCCCCCCCCCCCCACACCAGTCAAGGCAGTTAAGAGCTTGGGGGTGACGATCGACGCGGAGCTGTCACTTAAACCTCAAGTGGGTGCCACGGTCTCTTCGTGTATGTTGCAGCTCCGAAAGATCCGGAAGATCAGGCACCTACTTCCACATGCGGCTCTGTGTCAGGTCGTCATGTCCCTTGTACTCTCTCGCCTCGACTTTTCTAACTCTCTCTACCACGCTCTCCCCCGATTTCTTTTGTGTCGTCTCCAGGTCGTGCAGAATCAGGCGGCCCGTCTTATCTTTAAGATCCCTAGGTGGCAATCTGCGAAGCCCTTGCTCCGCAAGCTCCATTGGCTTCCAGTTGAGGAGAGGGCAGCCTTTAAGACGGGCTGCATGGTTTTCAAATCTCTTCACTGCCCCTGCCCGCTTTTCTTAACTCCCTGATCACTCTGTATCGACCTGCATGTTCCCTCCGTTCAGTTCACCATCACCTTCTTGTCACTCCCAAATTCAAAACCAATAAATTTGGGGGCCGTCGTTTTTCTCTCCTTGCCCCTAAATTCTGGAACCCCCTTCCCCAGGCCATCAAATCCAGTGGTTCCCTTTTTCAGTTCAGGAAACTTCTCAAAACTTTTCTGTTCACTCTCTCTGGGTAATCTCTCCTTGTCACTCTACACATGCTCTGTCAGCAAGCGCCAGGAAACCTGCGGGTGTCAGTGCGCTCAAAAAGTGCCATTTAACATAACATAACATGCGGGTGGACGGCGTCCCCCCATTTATTTTACCCGGGTGGACGCCGTCCCCCCTGCCAAACAGCTGGACTTCACTCTTTAGCCTCTCTGGGAGGAGATCGGAACTCGCTCTGCTCACGCGCTGGCTTCTCAGATGCAATCGCATCTAGGGGGTGAGCGCGGGGAGGCAATGAGCCTGATGGTGAGAGCCATCTTTCGCGACATCACTTCCTGTTGTGACGTCACTTACGGTGACAGCGTCCCCCCACTTCTTTTTTTAGGACTTGTGCCCTGTATACAAGCCATAGTTGCTGTTTATTTATTGTATGCCACTAACAACCACTGACAAAGCCAACAGTCCTGATTTCTTGTAGGGATGATGTTACTTGTTGTATCATATAAATGGATGTAATGACAAACAGCAAAATACAAGTTGAGTGGCACACTATGCTCAGCACAGATTTTTACCTTATGCGTTTTTAAGCCACGCCCTTAATTACACTGACCACGCCCCTTTGAGAGACACGCCCCCCTGTTTTTCCATCTTACAGTGATACTGTTATCCCTCCATATGCCAAGTATGAACAACATGTGCAACGCATGGCCACCAGGTGTCAGTAGTGGGCATAGGTTTCAAGGAAGGTCATTTTATATCAATATCCAGAAATACTTCGGGGTTAAGGTTTAGTCGCTCTGCATGGGGTTGTCTCGTACCACCTCCTGGTCAGCACTTTCTATGAGCTCACTCACTCCCTCCTTTCTGCCTTCTTCACCCTTCTCCTCATTCTTTTTCTCCTCTTCCTCTTTCTTTCCATTCACCTCCATTCTCCTCCTCTCCATTCATTACATATGTAAGACCCCAACCTGACCACTGCGGATGGACTGGCTTCTAAGGAGGGAGTGGACAGTTTATAATTGGGATCAGAGGAACACATGCGACTGTGGCACGATCATTGCATATTTAACCCCCCCCCCCCCCCACCTCGTACCCCCTGCTTCTCCCCCAGCATCACTGCGGGAAGCTGAAACCTCAGAGAGTTGGGAATTCCTTGTGGTTGTCCAGCTGGTAAAAGCAGGTCAGCACAGTTGTACCCCATGACACAGGGTTTAACCAGTAATTGCCAGTACTTAATTTGTGTTAAAAAAAATAGATGCTGGGGCTCTCGTCTAGTAGTCATTTTAATGAATATTGAAGTAATAAACAACTGTTGTGGTACTAATCTCCAAATTTGACAAACCAAACTATGTGGCAGACTACCATAAGTGCCGGTATTGGCAATTAGGTGCTGAGTACCGGAGAACACCGGCTCAAAATAAGCATTGGTAATAGCACCTGCTGGCAGGGTGTTACCGCTAGCTACCAGCAATTACTGGCACAGAGTTTGTACCCTGCCAGCACCATAGAACATGTGTGCAGCAAGTGTATTGTTATGATTAATTCGTTAGCTTCTAGTTGGCTCTTAGTTAAATGGTTCTACATTATAAAGTGGGTTCCATTTATTGATTGCAGTAGTTAAAATATTGGTTTGACAAGTGGTGCAGGTGGTGGTTTTGGAGAGGTAGTTGGTGGCAGGGGCGTAACAGCACCCAGAGTCTTCTTTACATGAAGGGGGGCCCCTCAGCGTGTCTGTGTGATGTGTGAGCTGTCTCAGGGCCAGCCTTTGGGTGAGCTTGGCCCAGAGCGGCACTTTTCAGAAAGGCGTAAGGAGCAGTCTACAGACAGCAGAGTCCCTGTCACCTGGTGCCTGGGCTGCAGGATCTGTTTTTAACACCCAATCAGCCTGCTACCTTGCCCTACCATCTCCTATCCCCCTGCTGCCACACAGTATTAACCGCCACCAATCAGCAACTTGACACCAGAGTGAGAGGCTAATAATCTAAGATGAGTGGGGGTGGTGCAGAGGTGTGTTCAGACGCCACTCACCACTCTGAACACAAAACGGGCAGCGACTGCCTAACATGACAGGACATAACATAACATAACAAAACAAAACACAACATGTATTTGTAAAGCGCACGCTCACTCAAGGGCATCTTGGCGCTGAATAACATATGTTTATCGTTACCCCACTCAATGGTACTCATTTTATTCACCAGCAGCAGAAAGGGTGCCACATTTCTTTCTGCCCTAGGGCACTACCCTGGCAAAGACCGACTCTGGTCTCTCTACAGCAGTTGCACTGGGTGGACGTCTCTAAGCTGCCACTGCGCTGACCAGAAGTGAAGAGATACAAAATAACAACTTTGGGGTATATTTATGAGCCTCTTGTGCCGTCAGAGTGTCACATTTCTTGACGCTCTTGCGGCACAAGCCTCTTAATCATATCTATCAGGCCACACAGGCCACCTTGTGTGGCTTTGCAAGGCCTCATAGATACAGAGTGAGACAACGCAGTGACTGCTGCGTTACCTTACTCTGCCCCTCAGAGACGTTCCATGGGCTTTGCGGTGGGTTCTCCTATGCAACGTCCATGGATTGTGCCGCTGTCCTAGATTTACTAAATCACATAAACCCGGGGCAGTGCCAAAACCTTATGTGTCCCCAGAGCAGGCATAACAAGGAGAAATATTTTTATTTTTCCTCATTTTTATCGCTTTCCATGTGTGCTGCACTCAGCAAGAAGAAAACGCCTCTCATGATTGTATTTGTGCAGGAAGGGGCCCCTTCTTGACAAAATAATCCAGCATACAACACGGAAACCCTTGCAAGGGTGCATGCGTAGATGCTAGGCAGTAAATTGTGCATCAGCGCAGGGTGACAGGACAGGAATGCACCTTATTTCATAAATACAGCGAATTCCTGCCCTTTCACATTGCCGTAGGGCAGCATAGGAGGAAGCCGTGCGGTGCTGCCCTGCACCAATTCTCAGTCAATGAGGGCCTTTGTTTCTCTTTCGCTCGGAGCCCACCAGCCCCTTAGAAGTGAGGATGGGGCCTCCTCAGAGAGAACGTCCCCTGAGAGGAGAAGAGGCAGCACAGACAAACGAGAGCAGAGGTAGCCTTTCTCAGAGAAATATACGGCCCTGTGCTCACGGTTTAACATTTTACAAAGGCCCCAGTAGAATTCTTAAGGAGAACTGTGTTCATAGCTACCATATTCACAGTGTGAATATGAGTGACATTTATGGGTTCTTAGTGTGCCTTGAGTGACATGTGAGCTCTGGTTGCCTGCTTCCATACGTGAATCGCTAATTCCATCCACTAGTTTAGTTGCATTCTGGGACATATGGTTCTGAGGCATTTTATCGTAAAATTGGAACTAGGAATCCTTGAATGCAAAGGAAACAAGCACTGGCGTTGCCAATAGGTCTCGCAGTAGGAAAGTTGGAGCTATTGGTTTTGTAAATGACATTTTATATTTATGTTTTCTGATTTACAATGCCAATACTTTTAACTTTAGCAAATGTGACACTTTTAGCATTTGTAATGTCACATGTTTTGTATTGACGTGACTTAGATGTATTGATATTACAAATAACAATGGCTTTTAATTTTTTTAAATAATTAATACTTAAATAAAAGTGATTGTAATTTATAATGGCAATGGTACGTTTTTGCCAGAGCTATTGGCTTTGGCAATGTATGTAAGCTATGTTCAAGAGCAGCTTGGCTGCTGTGAGGCATGCCATAAAGTTATAATAAAAAAAGTGTTAAAAGCATTTTTGTTACCTTATTTATAACCAAGAAGACATAATGTAAAACTGAAAAATGTTTATGCAACTGAGTTGAGGCCTGTTAAACTACGCACAGGGTAGCCATTTATCAGGGTTTGTGTGCTATTTGAGCAAAGTATTTCCTTTCTGTATAAGGTGATAATCAGTTTCACATTATCGTGTTTGATAATAAGATCAAGGAGTGAGAAAATGAAAAAAGCATACGTAATGGTGGTGAAGATCACTGATATTGCGTGGCCAATGCGTGCAAGGGACTCAAAAGTGCAAGTGAAAAAACACGGGTTCTTAATCACGGTCCTAACGAGGTATAACTTCACAATTTTTACTGCCAGACTTGCTTGTAAGCAACGACTATAGTTCAAAGTGTGTTTTCAAAACACATAAATAAAAGGCATTATAATTTACAATGCCAACAGCTCAAACTCTTGCAAATGTGAGACCTATTGCATTGCAAATGCTTGTTTGATATATGTTTGCGGTAAAGCTGTTTCAGTTGTATTAGAAATGTAATTTTAGACCCAGTTCCAGACCAGGATGTGGATAAAGGTAGAGCTATGTAAATATATTGACAAAGGGCTATGCAATTGTTGTTGAAATCATATTTCTATACAAAAGTGTGTATGCTGAAAAGGCTACTAGGGCTTACGTGCTTTGCAGATTCAAATACTAATAGGCGAAGCAGCAATTATTTTACACTGCACTTTTCTTGTGCTTTCCGCCCATGGATTTTGATGTTGAGAGAACTACATATACCAGAATGCAATGCATAATAGGAAAGAAGACCTGTTGAAGTTGCTTCCAAGCAAACACGTTATTTACTGCACCAATCAGACATTCAGATGTTGGATCTTTCCCCATGAGAATTTCCTTTGCCCTGGATGCCTTTGTTTTCGCTTTTATTTAATCATTTAGTCTACAAAAATGGGAGCTGATCGGAAAGCATGACTCCTACGCAGTTCAGGTGGACCGAAAGTTATGTCACCCGCAAAGCCTATTGTTTGGGTGTAATTGCGAACGTGAGATGATGGAGAGCTGTTGCGGGCCTTGAAAGTGTGGATATGGTGTTTCTCGCGCTATTCATTTTCTGTGAGCAGACAGAGTTTGTGTGCTTGCTTGCTAAAACATTTGATAATCTAAACACGCGGAGATCCGATGAGATTGGATTCTCATCTCTACCATCAGGACGAGTCGGGTAATAATAATTGCTTTCTGATTTGGACAGAGATTTATTGTCTTCTGCTGTCAGATTAAAGGAGACGTTTTTGAACTACTCCACGGGCACAAAAAAACACGGCAAAAAATATTAATCAGTTTATAGTACTGAATTTACGGAAAGAGGAAGATCTAAGTGTGCCCGGTTGGTTTTGGTCTCATGACTTCCAGAGCAGAACCTTTGTCAGTGGCAAGTGTTCAGCTCACTGAGCCACCCTACACTGCTAGCAATGTGGTCGTGGTTCACAGCCCCAGCATAGAGGCTAGTCCTTGGTGTGTGCACTTCACACACTCCTTTCAGCTTTTCCTCTCGCTACCGTTGCAGTCTCCGCCCCTTTTCTCTCAGCCTAGGCTCCCAACCCACTCCCTGTCTAGTTCTGTGTGTTTAGTTACAGTTTATTCTGTATACACAGCACACATACACTCTCCATAGATCATCTTTGAAAGCCCTGCCGAATATAAAATAGAATAATGTAAACAGCCATAAACTCTAGTCCCTGCATTAACTGTTGACCGAATGGAGGCCGCAGTCCGTGCTGAAACCATGACCGGGCGCTGCTTTGCATGATGTCTCCAGTCCGAGCTCATCAACAAAGAGTCCCTACTCAGCCCCCATGTGTTTCATTAATCACCGGTAACCCAACACCCCAGTCTTCTTCCTTGCGCCAGCACTCGACCTCTGACAACTTCTCCCCACATCAGCTCTCGCATACCAGTACAAACCTTCTAACCCTTCTCTGCTGGGAAGTAACCAGAGGATTGATGAAAGCATGCCGTGTTTAAAAGTGAAAGCAGGCAGAAACCCATTGAAGAAATGTAGGCTTACAAACTAAAGCAAGCTGTCGCCATCATGCTTTCAGTTTAATAAAAAAAACAAGTACTTGCCAAACCAGCGCAGGAAATCTCCTAGACTGTTTTTCGTGATTCTTGCCCGTCATTGGTGAAGTGTGTTGCTTTAATTTACGGGTGCTTCCATGCTGAATTAATGAATTAATATACTATGGACAAATACCAAACAAACACGACATAAATGCGTCCATCCCAGTGACTCCCGACCTGCTCAGAATTTCACAGGTGTGATTCACATACTGAACATGTAGAAAGAACTCAACCAAATGCATTATGGTCAATGCAGTTCAATCCGGTCCTTTTATTCACATTTAGATAGGTTTAGTAGTAGTTTTATATGTTAGTATTCAAGTACTTGCCCCACCAGTGCTAGAAATCTCCTTTCAAATTGTTAGTGTCTCATGCCACTTATCAAAGAAAACTATTCCTTCCATTTGAGTGTGCTTGCAAGCTGCTTGCAGAAGCTCTGAGGTGTGATGCGAGCCAAACCCAGGGCTCTCTGTATGTTGAGAAAAGACACAAACTGAATTTGGCAGGAGGATCGTGGACGGACCATTCGGGGATTTTATGCACAAGTGACATATACAGACTTATGGGGTAAAAGAAAGCTCTGTCAGCTGTGACGTCAAATGAAACACTCAGAACTAATTGAGAGGAACGCATTAAGAGTCAGATGGAACCAAAAACAAGAGCGGCCGGGAAACTGATAGTACGGCCGGCCAGCCATGAATAATTAGGGGAGGAGAAGCCGCAGAGCACACGCTGGGAGAAGCCCTTTGATGCGGTGGCGGCCGTGAAAAAATGCAATTAGGAGGGAGGGAGGGAGGTCTGATGCGCGTGCTTGTTTGGTCGCGTGATTCACGTGAATTCAAAGAAAACCGCACCAAAAAACCCTTGGTTTCACAAGTATTTTGAGCACCTGAATTCTCTCCATTTCCCATTTCTTCGGAATGGAAAAGGCGAGATCTAAACACTGGTCCTATATTGCTTAATTAGGCACCGGACATGAGAGGTCAGTTGCACTAGCATCAAAAGTATGACTTTTGAACAAGTGCTCCCCCAAATGTCTTCAGCAAGGACTTTCCAAATTGTACAGTAAGTGTGAGCAGATTTGAAGTTTAGTGAATCGCTATAGCTCGCTTGTGTTATTTGCTGAAGCAACTACAATCCGTTGTCTGTCACTCTGCAGAGCACGTGATCACCAGTGGGGCTCATCACGGGTCGGGTCCCCACCAATGTGTCATCGTGTGATCTGTGGGTGACTTGGTGCCATACTGTCAGTGCCCCCCTCCACCTTGGATTCAGTCAGCAAAGATCGGTAACTGCACGTGCACACAGGGGTGGCTCCTCCACTATGGCGGCGGAGCGTCGCCCCACTGCTGAAAGGGAGAAAATGACAAACAAAATAATAATAAAACACTATGATCATTTCATTTTTCATTGACTCGGCTGAGTTTGCTGAGTCCATTGAGTCTGGGGCGTTGTGGGGCCAGGTTGCAGCGTCACCAGTAGGAGGGGGAGGAGTTGTGGTCACTGAGAGTGCATGTCGCTTTGGCTGGCCATCTACGCAGGCCATGAAAGTCAGTGAAAAATCCCTGGAGACACTACTCTTTCGTTCACTCTAATATATCTTATTTCTCCCATTCATCCAAATTACCATTGTTAAAATAAAAATGTATAATTCCCACACTAAAATGTAACGTTTACAATCTTTTTATTTTTCATAACAGAAGGAGGAAAAACTATCCTCCACACATAAATTAAAATTTCAGAAAAGACTTCCTGAAAACATACATAATTAAAAACATTAAAAATGTACAGTATATGGCATTTGAAACGAATATTCACAATATCTCATCAAATACAAGCAAGTTAGATTAAATTCATTGACAAGAACTTATTCATCACATAATCACATTACAAAATTTAATTGAAACATTCCCCCTTCTATTGGTAGCTTAGAATACTCTTGCTACGCAATAACCTGATCCAATCGCCTTTCAATATTTTCTTGTAGGAGCTACAGTACCAAAAATTCATGAATATCTGTTGTTCCCTGGGCTCTACTTGGATTCTATATTCAAACCAGTGCGTCAACGCGTTTCGGTGTTAAAACCATGGATACCATAACACCTTCTTCAGGACAAGACAATTCTTTGGGGTCATCGTTTTCAAATTTTGATATCCTTCTTTATATAAAGTGTGGGGATTGATGTCCCACCCTGGGAGTAATCTCCTTTCTGTTCCGAGCAGGTGGCTAGTTCAATATTAACCTTTGGATTATTATCGTAAGCCAGGCTGATAGTCTTGTCTTACTTTTCTTCTCTTCTGAGGTTCAGGGTTTGGAACCTTCTGTAGGTCGGGTTAAGGAGTCTGCTTTTTTATTTAGGCTTCCTTTGGTACGAGGGATAATGTGGTCTGGAACTTTCCCCAGTGCTGTGGTACCCACTTTTCTCGATAATTCTCATCTCGGTGCCTACTTTAACCAGGGATCACACTCGGCAACTCTGGGCATTAGCTTGCCTCATCTCCACAACGGCCCCCCACATATGCCGGGGATGCCTGGTTTCACCTTGGAGATACCCAGAAGGGACCATCTCACAGGGAAAGCCAGGACGGGTTCCCCAGCGGTCTACTGCGCAGAGATACTCCTTCGGGAGTCGATTCTAGCGCATTACAAACCCACAATTAATTAATTAACTGGATATGTTCTGATTTGTCGTGAGTCTGTGATTCTGCCTCGTTTTCTCTGCCAAACTGACATGCGCACTTAGATATCTCCAGGCTATTCCTTGGAGATATCTGCAGGGCTCAGGAGCACAGGCTCCCAGTACCTGCTGGAGCGTCGCACCGGCCCGCTCCGCCCAATCCCAGAGCTTGTCTCATGCTGGGAGTAATAGCTTGAGAGAAGCAGTGGGATTGCGCGGGGAGCCTGGGAGTCTGTGCTCATGGCTCAGGGAGGGAGGAACAACGAGGCACGGCATGGGAGCATAAGGTAAGTGTATATTTATTTATTTATTATTTATTTTTCCTCATGCTGCCCCCTCGCTGCCCTCGTACTGCTGCACCGCGTAGAATGGGCAGCAGCCGCGACTGTGTTGGCAATGTTTGCAGCAGCCCAAACAGTGAGTCAGGTACAGGCAGACCATGGCCTGACATTGACACGTCGAGTCTGTACTGCAACAAAACATTTTAATTTAAATGTGAGATGGACGCGCAGCAAGGACTACTGTGCAGATAACAGTGCAGCTTGAGCTCACAAAAAGGGTACAAATTGGGGATCCTGCACCCTACTATTCATTGACCGCTCAGCTGCAAACCTTTATGGCTGACTAAAAAGGTAGGAGATTGCAATTATCAACCAGGCAACGGTAGTGGACTCTCTACTGATTGGTCAGACGCATGTAGGTTTTACAGATCGTAGGTGTCAGTTTCACAGCCCCGTGGCCAATCAGAGGCCCATGATCTGTCGTTCCGAACCAGGGAAACACTGAAAGTAGAAGAAATTACTTCCAATCAAAGACTTTTCCAGCCACAGTGAGAATATATTCGCAGTGTGATTCCATGTTAAATGTGTTAACTGTAAAATTGAACTGCAATGGCCATTTTATGGTTATTTATTTGCACCCCTCCCTTTGAAGAGGACATGGCATCACAATCAGAGCCACCAACTTTAGAACTGGGCAGTGCTAATTTGTAAACAAATAAGTGCCAGGGCCCTTGTAATGAGACCACTGCAGATTGCACCACCCAATGCCATTCCCAGCTCTGCCAATGACAGTATCAACACAACTAGTGACCGTCACACTTCTACACACATGACAATTCAGACTATTCCGGGCCCTTAAAGCATTCAGAATGTCTTGGGGGCTGGGTAGGAGCCATTTTTAATGTGTATTGCATTAATTAACAACTGTTGTTGTGCTCATCTCAAAATTAGACAAACAGCATCACCTTGTGGCAGAGTGTCATAAGTGCCAGACTGACCATTAGGTACTGGTGCTGAGCACTGCAAAGCACCGGCTCAAATTGAGCACTGGAACTAGGGAACTAGGTTGGAGTCTCTGTATGATAAAAGGCTGTTGAAATTCTGTAAACCGTAGATTTGACTCTGGGTAGTCAATCAACTCATGAATTAAAAGCTTTCAAATGCAGAGAAAGTTACAAGCCTTGTCAGAAACATTTCTCAAAAGAATGTTGTTATAAATAAGAGGGTTTAACGAGTAGCAAGGACCATCTATGTGAAGCAAGTTGTCATTGCACGGCGAGGTCACCAAACGCCCAGCGCCAGTAGCATGTTAAACTGAAGTGAGGGCAGAGGATCTTGACTTTCACAAAAGAGAAGTAAACACAACAGTTACACTAGACGCTTCTCCTTTTTTCATTTCAGGTCTTTTTTTTATTATTTTCTACAAAACAGGTACATTCATATTGCAATTGAGAGGTCCAGTTTGTCGTTACATATCGTCAGAAAAAGGAACAATAATTACATAAAAGCTTATTTGTTGTTGCAAACAGTGCAAATTGCCCTTTTAAGCTTAACCATCTGGAGCCCTCTCTGTTGACCGTCGAGGGCAGACTAGGGATAGAAAAGTGTAGTAAGAACATCCGCTGACCTCGGGTGTGCAGTTACATAATGTGTGTCTGCCTTTTGTCATGTATGCGCAGTCCCTGTGGTCATGCGGCGTAAAAGTGCTTTACTGCTAATTAATATTTCTGTAAAGTCTGGGCGCGGAGCAGCTTTTAGATGGCAGCTAGCCCACTGACGTCAGAGCGGCTGAGGCGGGAGGTGTTGAAAGAGGTGACGCGTAAATCCCCCTAATTAGTGGAAAGTTGACAAAGATCAGATTCACTCTCAAGAGCGCACGGGTAGAAATGTAAGACTATGGCCATACAGTGGAGTGACGCCAAAACTGAAAGTAGAGCTTCTGAGACTACATGCCGAGAGCAAAGTAAACCAGCATTGGCAAAGCCAGTAGGTCTCGCCCAATCAAGCGCTATTGGTTTTTATACTGCGAAAGCCAATGACTCTCATATAGGCGCGACATCCTGGCTTTGCCAATGCCTATCTTTACCAGGTAAGGGCTTTCCCTTGCGCCATCGGAACTTCACTTTTCATGAAGTTCCGTGGCGCAGAAGCCAGCGTGGTATTTATCAGGCAGCAGTACGCCAGTTTTTGCGGCGTACTGCTGCCTGATAAATATCAGTCCCTTTAACGCAGTGTACTGCGTTAAAGGGGCGTGCAATGGGTGTTGCTGGGGGCGTTCCCAGCAACATCCATGGCCTTTTCACACTGCCCCAGATTTACAAGAAATCGTAACTCTGAAGCAGTGCCAAAAGCTTACGCCTCCCCAGGGGAGGCGTAAGGGAGGCGCAACAGGGAGAAATGTCATTATTTCTCCTCGTATTTCCTTTTTCTATGTGTGCTGTCATATGCAGCACACATAGAAAGAGGAAAAGCCTCTTGTGATTATTTTTGTACAGAAAGGTTTCCCTTCCTGTAAAAAAATAATCTTCCCCGCAACGCAGGCACCCTTGCACCATTGTGCAGAGGTGCCTGCGCTGGCGCAGACAGCCCATTGTGTGCCGGCGCAGGGGAAAAGGACAGGAATGCGCCGTATCTTATAGATACGGCGCATTTCTGCCCTTTTCTTTTGCCGTAGGGAAGCGCAGCAGGAAGGCCTGCTGCGCTTCCCTACGGCAAAAAGTCATAAATGAGGCCCATGGAGCGCATTCATTGTCTTGTCTGGGCAGTCCTACGTCATTTTGTACACCCCTTGGAATGAGGCCATGTCTGTTTAGCGCTTCCGATGCGTCTCTTTTTATGACGTATCGGTGGCGTAAAACATGCCTCCTGTTGCGCACTATTTACAAAGTGCCGCATCTGAGCAGATGTGTCACTTTGTAAACCCCTGCACTACATTATACCTGCGTCAGATATAATGTATGCGGGGGGGGGGAGTTCCCCCGTAAAAAGCCTCGTAGAAATGACGCAGTGAAATCTATGAGATTTCACTACGTCACTTCTAGGACGCCTATGCGTCAAAATCTTGCGCCTGCCTCACAGCAGGCGTAAGACTGACGCAGGCCCTTTCACATGGGGCTTGCCCCATGTGAAAGGATACATTGCTTGAGTTGCGTCACTTTTGTGGCACACTCCAGTAATGCGTCACTTTTGCGCTTACAGATACGTCAGAAATACTGACGTAGCTGTAACTACTTGCAACATGATGCGTCATACATTAAATATGACGCATCAGGTATGTCGCAAGGAGTGCGCACTGTGAAGTGACGCATCGCTGCTTTCACGCAGTGATGCGTCACTTTTCATAAATGAGGCCCCTTGTGCCTCATCAACGCTTCCTACATCAGTATTAGTGAGATGTAAATTATGCTGGCGTAGTTTAAGGACATTTTGCGTTATGCCTGTTAAGCATAATTCGCCAAATTGTGCAGTCACGCCCCTGTTCGAATGAAAATAAATTATAGCGTGGGAACAGGGCAGACAAACTAAACGTGGGTAGCTGTTTTCGGCAGCAATTATAAACAGCCCTAAATCCCTGATTAACATTTCACATGTTTACGCATAATTTGGGGTTCTTTTCCTGAAATGTCATAATTAGGTAAAAGCACATCATGCAAACGGTGCACACACATATCAGTATACTATACACAGGACGGTCAGGGGAGGGATACGTTTAGTCTCCCGTGTAGTGAGTGTTTGCATTATCTGTGGGACACACGCCTGCATTTTAAAGCTTCCATAGTCACATATAGTTATATTTATATCGGCTTTACGGAGCCCAAAGGTCCCGTTGCTATCACCTTGTGTATCTCAGACGGCCGGCATTGTGCTTCCTGTGTGCAGAGAGATGTCACAACACACACACAATAGCAGGTTGGAATGACCTTGCTTCCTTCTTGTCAACAGAGCTGATAATTAATCAGTGTTCACGGCCTCGCGCGCCCCACAGACCAATCACACGCCTCGGAGAGTGTTATCCGCAATCTACTACTTCAAAGGGTCACAAGACAATTGTCTTGTTTGAGCGCACAGTCCACTTTCAAGAGCTGGAGAGAGTGTGACTCATTTTATTCAAAGGGGTTGCAGAGTTGCATGTGATTGCTGTGTCAATGCTGCAGCCCAGAACATGCCTCCTCGAGTTGCTGTGTTTTTTTAAATGAGACAATTCTTCTGTTAAAGACAGGTCACGTCTTTGTTGCCCACCTCGTGCCCAGTAATGTCCTGATCTTACATTTCAGACTTTAGTCTCCAACTACCACTCACAGTCCTGCAGCTTGGGTTTGTTTCTGGTCTGCAAGCACAGTGCGCATGTATGATTAATGTTCTATGTGCATAATAAAATAATGTCTAAGAGAGAAATACATTTAGAACATGTTACACCTGTGTCTGAGGAAGGATTCTGAGGAACATCAGACACTAATGCAAGCACCGTCAGCACATTTCATTTGAAGTCAGCCCACAGAAAGGTCTCAAAACATGAAGCCAACAGACAGGACTCTTTTGGTGTTGTTACCTCTTCATTTTTCGTCTGGCCTACTTCAAAAAACCCACATCTTTGCACAGATTACTCTAGAACTCTGTCTTGTGCTGCTACTGTTATTTGCAAATACATAAAATGAAATTACATGAATTTGTACCTGTAAAGCGCACTTATACCCCAACCGGGGTTTCCTGGCGCTGTACGCATACCGCGGGCGGACCCTTCCTGGCTTTTCCCTGTGAAATGTCCACTCCTAGGCACCCCCAAGGTGAAGCCAGGCATCCAAGTGCTGTTGGGGCCGTTGTGGAGATTAAGTGCTAGATGTATCAAGATACACTTTTGCGAATCTCAAATAGCGATTTTTAAGGAATTGCTAATTGAGAATTCCAAAATGATATGTATGTAGAAATTCGCTATTTTTTTGCGATTTCTTAAAATTCCTTAATTGCGATTAGCAAATTGCTAATCGCAATTAAGGAATAATTTCCCATTCATTTCTATGGGCCAGGAGGCCCATAGGAATGAATGTGAAATAATTCTAAATTTGCGATTCGCAATTTGCGAATCGCAAATTAAGAATATTTTCAAGGATGCAAAGGTGTCCAAAGGACACCCTGTTGCACCCCTGAAATAAGCATGGGTGCACATGTGGTGCACATAAGGGCACTAAGGGCATGTATGTGGATCACATGGCACTTTGAAAAATGCAAAAATGAGCCTTTTTCAAGAAATTCGGAAATTACCACCAACTTGAAGTTGGTGGTAATTTGCGATTCCTTAGGGACAATTAGCAATTTTTTTTGCGTCATACATTGCATTTAAGGAATCGCAAATTTTGCGTTTCCTTACATGCAATCGCAAAATAAGGAATCGCAAATTTGCAATTCCTTATTTTGCACTGACATTTGCTACATACATACCATACGCGAATTTCGGCGTTTGCGAACCCATTTGAGCTTCATACATCTAGCCCTAAGCGAGCTATTGCCCAGAGTTGCAGAGTAGGAGCCATGGTTAGAATAGGCACCAGGTCCGAGGAAATTGAGCCCAAGACCCGCCGAGGCGGGAGTTGCACCCTGGTCCCCGGCCAGACCTCTGCAACAGGGTCTGCCGCTCTAACCATTGAGCCACACTTCTCCACATCATTTCAGTGGCGGCTGGTCTCGCGGCAGAGTGGAAAGGGGGGTTATGGGGTGGAGGAGATGGATGGACAACAAAGGAAACAAAAAAAAATACTTTTAGCTGCTCCTCTCTGATTGCCACTCTGAAACTCTTTTCCTTACTGCTGTGTACATGCTGAGGCTCCCAGACACCCCACGGCCAATCCCAGAGCTTCTCTCATGGTACCAGCATGAGAGAAGCAATAGGATTCACCTGAGTGCGCTTGTTGTTTTCCGCTCCAAAGGGGACCCACGCCTGCTGTTCTCTCCACCAGCAATGCAGCTCAGGTTGAGGAGATGTAAATGCGCATGACAGTTTGGACGTCCTAAGACAGCCGGCCAAAACGTCATGCGCACTGATAGCTGTGTTGCCCACCACTCCCCTTCCGTGCCGGTCATGGCATGGCCTGCCTCCAAAGGGCTCGGCTCCGTCTAGAGGGAAAATAAAATGATGATAAATATTACAGTTTTAGTATCATTTATTTTTTCTTTCCTTCAGCTAGCCACCAGGGGGGTGACGGTCCTCCGCCACTGCAGAGGAATCACAGCTAGTCCCTTGGAGGGCTAAATGAAGACCCCCTCCAGCTCAATGTTTGTCACCTCCCCATCTATAATCTATTTCGTGTTTGTGTGCATGTGAGATAATATCATTTAAGTTGTCATTTAACATGTCATGAATGATGTAACTTGTGAGGTCATAAGTTGTGTATGGTTAAGGGGTAAGTTATAGTTCGGTCAGTAAACTGTAACTGGTGGATCTCAGAGATTTGTTGTCTTTTAAATGTTAGTTTTTACCTTATTTCATATATATATATATATATATATATATATATATTTCTCAGTGGCTTTCGCCACTGGGTAGTTATACTTATGTCAACGTTTCCATGGGAAATCACATTTTTGATTTGATAATAACTTTGGTGCTGTTTGACAATTCTTCAGTAAACTGCAGTTCGGAGTCCAGTCCAACGTTTGTAGCGAGCAGCACAGCACAGCGACGAAGCGAGGAAGACGTCAGCCACCAGCCGCCTCGCATCTCCTCCGCAACTCCCGCGCCCGCGCCCCCCCCCTCGCAGATTTCGATACAGCGGGGGGCCGGAGTCTGTTTTACCATGCACGGAAGCACAGAAAGTTCGCCTCGCCGTACCTGCTTTCAAAACTACAGCTTCAGCTGCCGCCGACACAAACGCCACGCGTCTTCGTCTCCCCGTGGCTCTGCAATTCCAAGAGAGCGGCAGTCAGGAAGCCAGGAGGAAGTTGGGAGGACGGAGGCGAAGGACAGGAGTGCTTCGTGGGGGGAGTTAGCGGTAAGTGGCAAGTGCGGCCGCCAGAGCAGGCACCCGCAGTAAGTGTGGGCTCACGGTAGAGGTGGAGGCACGACCAGCCCCCCACCTCGTCCTGTGTGCCCCCGCTTGCCTTCGCTTTGCTTCTTTACCCAAGCCACTCCAGCCATCTCTCTATTCTATTCCTCCATCTTCACCCCTACTCCTCTGTAGCTCCTCCTCCCAGCAAGTGCGCAAGCAAGCAGATTTACAAAATCCATCAAGTAAGAAGCTAAAGTACACCGGTCTTCACCCTGGGTGTGTACTAAGGTACCAGACTAGGAGCCTGTGGAAGTAGCTAAGTCTTTAAAATACCTAAAGTATATACCTAAAGTAACAGCAACAGGTAAACGGCAAAAGCAACACCCCAGCACCCCAAGAATACCTGGCCAGGGACTCAGAGTTGCCAAGGTGCTTGGAAGCTTGGACTAAGTCACTTAATAAGAACTCAATAGGAACAATAAGAACAATAAGAGCAGGTAAGGCAATTACATCTATCTAAGCAAGTCGCTCTTCCCAGGGGGGACAAAGACAAAAAAATTAATAAAACTTGCGCCAGTTCACGCAAATAGACCACCATAAGATCAGTGACAATTAGAGGGGCACCGGGCGACCAGCAACAGAAACTTGAAAAGGAGGGAGAGGACCAAACAGAGGACCAAACAGAATTGGAAAATTTCAGTAAGCTATGGGATATGGAGCAGGAACAGTATTCGGAACCAGACTACGATCAAGAGAAAGATAAGGAGAGCAAAACAGAAAAGGACAACATCCAAGAAGACAATCGCCACCTACTCTCCGGCCAAAATTAACACCAAAACCAACAAGCAGGGTCTCATTACTGACTTTTTAAAAGTATGTGGCAGTTTATCCCCGGGGAAGCAAAAGGCGCATAAAGCAGCCAAGGAAGCAAAGGAGGCAAAAGGAGGCAAAGGAAGCCAAGAAGTACAAGCACAAGGGGGGCAGCGCGGGCAATGAAACACACAAGGACAGTGCCAGCAAAACAGCAAAAAAGGAAGACACTGAACAAATGGCCTTTAAGATTTCTGCATCAGAAGACACATGTAGAGCCAATCCCATTCAGAGTCCACCAATTGTTCATGACGGATCCCACCAACAGTCCATCCAGGCTGTAGTCCACAACGACCAGGGATTAAACTGGGGGTCCGCATTCACATTCAAATAATGGACCTGTCATACCAAAATAAACCAACCAAGTCAACAAAACCAACAACACCAAACAGCCCAACAAACCGCCCAGCAGTACAGTGAAGAGCAGAGCCCGGAGGGTAACCTGGTGCTCGGGCAGGAAAGTATCAATAGCTCCTGTGCAATACTAAACACATCTGCAGACCCACACCTTGACCAACCTCTCGTTCAGTTTGGGGGCTAAACAACCTATGTACAAGAACAACTTTCCATTAATCTGAAATCACCAATTAAACAATTTCAAATTGCACATCAGTTGACGCAGATGCCACTTCAAAGAAAGACAAACGGACCGCCGTCCAAAACCTCCCATGAGACTAAACAACTCAGTCCAGTCAGCCACTTGAATCCCAAAAATCACCCGCACTACGACGAAGCATGAAGAAACAAGAGGGACATCACTTCACGAAACAACAAGAAGGCTCATCAACAGGACCATTTTGGGATCAGCTACTCGGCACCATGAAAACGATTGGATCAGCTGCAACCTACCATGCTGACAAGCTGGATACTCAAGTCGAGTTATTAAACGTATTAGCTTATTATGTGCAGGGGAGAGACCAAAAAATTGCACGGCTTGAGTGCTATGATAACAAAGGTACAACAAGCGCAGGATATCACATACCACACGTGCCACTGCTGCCAAATAATCGACAAGCTCGCAACTGTCCAGACCATAATGTCAGAGTTGCTGGGGGCAGTCAGGGAAACACAATTTAACTCCACAACAGCCAGGGAAAAAGACCCCAAGGAGGCAGATAAAATTAACAGGGATACCCCCAACATCAATACTAAATCATTAAAAGAGGAAAATAACTTTCAAGAAGGTGAATGCAGAAACTTACCAGTCATCGAGAAAGAGTCGGAACGACCAGAGGAACAGTCGCATTTAGTAAGCTCATCACCATTTCTGAATCAAAGTAATTTACAGAGGGAACTCGCACAAAGCAAGGAACAAAAAAGCTTGAAAACACCTCTTTCTAAACGGGAACGAAAACGCTTGAGGAAAGCAAGGAAAAGTAAAACAAAAAAAGTCACTCCACAAGCATTATTGATACCAACCCAGAAAAGACAAGATAAAAGTAGTGTAAGCCATAGTGATATGGTCAACACGCCGAATCATAAAAACTCGCCAATAAAAGATGCAGCGTCCTCAAGAAACTACGATGGCAAAAAAAAAGGAAAATTTGTCGACAAGCAAAATATACGACATATTTAAGTCCTTGGTTGAGAAGGAACATGACCATGCCAAAAACAAAGAAATTGTAAAATCAGACCTAATCTAAACTTCACAGATATCAAACATAAAGATAAACGAAAATGATATGCAGGATATAGCAATAAGTGGGAAAGGAGCCACATAGGCGGCAAATCGCAATAATGAAATCCAAACCAATTCACAGTCTCAGAGCTCCAGAGAGTCCATTGAAAACACACAACAAGACCAAGTCAAACCTGTCCAGCAAGTTGAAACACATTGTCAAGATCCAATAGAAGTATTAATAGGGAGCCTGATCGACCATAACAAAACACTACTCAAAGCCAGATAGAATTGATCCCACATTCCGAATCGAGAGGAACCCACGACATACTAAATCAAAGTGCAATAATAAGGCTACTCAAATCTCTACCCGCCCTGAATCATATTACTTCCAGCGAGCTGGAAAGAATTGAATTTAAACCTAATCTCAACCAAATAGGGGCCGAAATAACAACAGCCACTTGGATAAACTATTCAATCACTGAACAGATCTTGAGGCACAAGGAGGTATTTGCAGCATGGGGTATAGAAATAAAAGTAGTTGAACCTCCTCGTTACCCGAGTCCCTTACAACACCCCCATTGCACAGAGGGCGTTTTAAAAGGAGCGAAAGGTCCATAGAATCAGGATCAAATAAAGGACGACGCCCAATTCATAAGACAAATCCCAATTACAATTTCACACCCAGAAATAGTAAAAAAAAAGATAACCAACATTGGAGATCCCTAAACACACAACAAGGAGCAGCATGAACAAAATCCCATAAAAATCCAAACACATTGCAGGACATTAAAATCTGTTCCTGGAACGTGAATGGACTAGCCTCAAAAATAGAGGAATTTGATTTTGCTGACTTCATTCTACAGTATGATATACTGTTATTACAAGAAACCTGGCAGACAATACATACCCCGATTGCAGGTTATAAAGAACACTTAAATCCAGCTAAAAAGGAGTCCGCATACGGAAGAGCCAAGGGTGGTTTATACTACTCCACAGATATTTTATGGGAAGAAGAAAACATCGTCCTAGACTCGAGCTGGATGCAATGTATTAAATTCGCAGTCACCATCCCCTGCACATTGTTAGTTTTGAACATCTACTTGCACCTATCTTACAAGTATAAGGGGAGATATATCCAACAATTGGTAGCTACTATTAAAACTCTAAAGTTAATATACCCACACACCAATATAATATTGTCTGGAAATTTTAACTGAACTTGATGCAAGCCCAAGAGAACTTACCAAATGGAATAAGCGTCAGGAGTGACAACACAACTAGACGTGATACCTTGGGCAAGAAATGCGCAGCACTATTGGACAATCATTATACACTTTAAATGGTCGAGTCCCACAAGACAGCCCGGCAGCTTTCACAAGAGTGACGGCAAAATCAGGAGCAACCATCGACTTCACCTTAGTAGATCCAGACCTATTCCCCTCCATTACGAATTTTCAAATAATAGATAGAGTAGATAGTGATCACTATCCCCAATCTTTTAAAGTAACTAACGTCAGAGAAAAGCCCTGGCCATCGAGTGCCCTGTCACAATTCACTCAATTGTACAAACCAAACCGGCTAACATGGAACGAAAATACCGTTGACGAAATCATGGAATTTTGTTCAGCTTGTTTGGCCGCTACTGGCGCAAAACCACTAGAGATAGAGGCCTGGAGATTTTCAAGAAACAGCTTGAACAGAAAGTTTTCATACAGCTCTAAAAACCAAAATGCTGCCAGGATTAGTGTGTCAGAATGGTACACCTACGCTCTAAGGATTAAAAAACAAAAATTAAACAAAGCTCTGAGACAAATGAGAACTTATGGACAACAACCCTCCAGGGAGGTCCTGACTACAATTAAACAAATGAAAAACGACCTAATAAAAGAGATTCGGGCAGCAAAACGTATATACAATGAGCAGTTTTGGACAAAAATGCTCCATGTCAGCCAACAACAAAATTCCAAACAGTTCTGGGCCCAAATTAATGTTTTATCAAACGGAAAAAATCGGCATTACAACTCTGACATAACCGAGCGCATATGGCGAGCTCACATATAAGCTACATATAATCCCCAGAAAGCCCCCAGAGTTACCTCTGAAAATGAAATGTGGAAGGCGACATGATCCAACTACAGTACCTCCAGTGATACGCCAATCAGAGAACAGAGGACGGCTAAGACACTGAAACCAACCTCACAGGCTCCAGATCACATGACATGCAAACTGAACCTGAAACATCATAGTAATTCACAATTCAAACAAACGGAAAGCAAATTTCAGCGAGACTCTCCTGAAACATCAGGGTCCGATCAATCAACCACCAACATTCAGATCACACAAAAACAAGTACTGAATATTATAAAAAATACAGAGATCCGATGGGGCGCCGGGACCAAACGGCTTGCCCAACGCCCTATTTAAAAAATACGTAGCATTTTGGTCTAACCACCTAGCCACATTGTTTGCTAATATCTCGGAATCTCACACTATCCCAGACTCTTGGCAAAGAAGCATACTGCATCCAATATTCAAATCAGGGGCTCGTGCAAATCCCTTAAATTATAGGCTAATAGCCCTCATAGATGTTGAGGCAAAAATCTATGCTGCAAACTTGCTGAAAGACCTAGAGGATTGGGTAGACAACATCAAAATGATCCCCAACACACAGACTGGCTTTCGAGCCTTAATGGGCACTTTAACAAACATTTCCGCCGTTACACTCTTGGCTAATCAATTTATTGCCAATTCAAAAGTTCTGTATGCATGTTTTGTGGATCTCAAGGCAGCCTTTGACAAGGTCCCTAGTGGAGCCTTGTGCACAAAAATGGAATCCTGGTGTGTACCCTCAAACCTACTGAATTCTATAATTAATCTCTATTCAAAAACATGGGCTCACATAAAAATGGGAGATTGTCAAACTTTAACAAACAAAATTACCACCACCAATGGCTTAAAACAGGGGTGCGTTCTAGCCCCTTGTTTATTTAATATATATACAGCCGATCTAGACTATAACCTACGTTCGACATTAGGTGATCCTCCAAAACTGGGGAATGTGAGAACAGCAAGTTTGCAATATGCCGATGACATTGTGTTGCTCTCCCAAACGCCTCATGGCCTCCAACGTCTGATAAACAAACTAGTAGAATACACAGACCTAAACCAACTATATATAAACTTTAAAAAAACAAAGGTCACATGTTTTTCAAGTCCACATAAAAAAATACCAAAATTCACTTGGACGATCAACAGTAACCGCCTGGACCACAAGGGGACATACAAGTATCTGGGATTAACTTTGGATCGCCACCTTAATTATAAGCAACACCAAGACCAGCGGAAAACAAAAGCGAAACAGCTATTATTTGCATTTAAAATTCTGCAAAAAAAACTCAGTGACTCTTCAACGACCCACTTATTAAAGGGTGGCATCAACATTTTTACTTTCAATTACATACGGTTCAGAACTCCTAAATACAAAGGACGCAACATCTCTGAACATCGCCCAAACCAGTCTCTTTAAAAATCTGTTTAACATTCCGCGCCATATTTCTCAAGACTTGAATTTGGTTTAAAAAAACAGATTATGGAGCACTGGTTGAATATTATTGGAGAATGCTGGCAGCAGAGGATGACTCTTTGGCACATTATTGTTGGCTGGAGGTCGGAAAGCAATCCAAATTGAGTAATTCAGTTTATTCATTCTTAAAGCAATCGATTGAGGCCTTAAAGTTAGAGGTAGCATGGCACACAATACCATCCTATCCGGAGTTTAAACAAATAGTCAACAAAACAGTTAATCAAATGTCTCAAGAACAGGATAAAGCTTTATTGACTACGAAAATCAATGCATGGATCGTGTTGCCAACATATAAAATGTTAAAACCCCAATCATAACTTTTGGAACATTTTGCAAATTGAATGAAACAGCAACTGATCTTACTGAGACTGGGAGTGTACCCAACTAAAGATCTAACTCCAAAATGGAAACGCACCTGACCTTCAACAGACTGCCGCCTCTGTGGACAAGGAGACGAATCAGTGCTCCACTTACTTTGTACTTGCCCGGCATTATCATCCAAACAGAAAGAACTTTTGCGGCCGTTAATGATAAAAGAGCAGATAAGGACTTGTAGATCCGTAGTAATAAAATGCGTAGGAGGGTCAACTGTGCAATTGGCATGTAAAGCATTATCATTAACATTTTTGAGTGTAGCTGCAAACGAACTAGGAAAGAGAGATACAGAACTTGAACTGGCTAAACAAGTAATGTGAAAAAGTTTAAATAATTACCCCAAAGCCAGCAAAATAATGAGATATCTCATAGCCAGCATGACTCCTATAAGACCAAAGGCACCAATTGCACTGTTTCTCTTTTGTTTTATTAATCAAAAAACTTTTTATTAATTTTAAATGAGAAATTTATCAACCAATTTGTACTTTGCTCATGAATTTTATGTGTTATGTGTTTCTGCACTTTAGCGGTTAATGCCGCTCTTTTTATGATTTAAACCAAATCAAATAAAGTAATTTTACTACTACTACTGCAGTAAACTTTCTATAAAGTGCTCTTTTTTGCCTATTTTGTGCACTGAAGGTTTCGTGGGGATCCCATGGGGCTGTATTCCATAAGGGGAGAGAGGCGCAGAGCTCCCTTGCCCCAAGCCATTATAAGCCCCAGGGAGCCCATGCCCTTGGGATGAAATGTGCAGTAAAGACTTAAATGACCCAAGGGAGCCCGCTCTCCTGGGATGGCTCAGTTACTGTCTCCTGTTAAAAAAAAAAAAAGCAACCGTAGAGGATATCTTTGTTTTGCTTTCATCTTTCCCCCTCCACTCCTAATATACAAACCAAATCAGATCTTATGCCCTGAGGAAGGTTTTGCTTCAACTTGGCCTTCACCGAAACACATGTCGGCACACGATGTAATAGGAATATTTGAGCACCTTTGTTGTTGAATCACAGAAAGAATCCGATATCAATGTTTAAAAAATTTTCAGTAAAGAACTGCAACTATTAAGATGAATCTTATGATGCACAGAAGGATCTCCTATAATGATCTAAAGAGAATCCCTTTATCAATAGATCTACTTAGATCTGTAAAGACTGATACCTTTTATTTGTTCCTGTTTACGTTCATCAAAGTTTTTTGTGAGTAAAGTTGTGTTATGAATGCGAGTTGTCTTTAGGTGAGACTGAATTTGAGTGAATGGTGAGGGGATGTATGCATTACTATATTTGTTTGTATTATGTACACAGTGGTCATAAGATATACATATTATATTTTTGCTATGATATTTAAATAAACGAATTATAAAAGTACATGTAGCCATTTGTGGGGTTTTACTTGAAATCTCGATCCACCTGTATGATTTAAAACTTTTTTTATAAGCAAGATATTTCCGCTTTACTGTATTTGAGGCAGGCAGCAATTTCCCCCTACGCGGACGGTCTTTTAGCTTTACTGTCTCCTGGGGAGCCCACTCCTGGGACACAGTTATTTCACTGCCTGCACTATTGCGGGGGGTCGGGGGTCGGTTGCATCCAGTGAGTTGGTGATGTCATCAATCGTGTTATTTGAGATGTCATCTGTGATGTCATAGAACATGTCATGAGTGATGTAATACGTGAGGTCACAAGTGGTGCATTGTGGGGGGAGCAAGTTATAGTAAGCTCTATTATTTACATTTTTTTTAGTTCAAAACATTAATGTTGTCACTGACAAATTCGCCTAACTATAGCATTACTTCAACCTTTGTTTTGTACAGTGAGTATATATATATATATATATATATATATATATATATATATATATATATATATATATATATACAGGCAAATGAACAAAGTGTAACATTTTATTAATTACTATTTTTGATTGTGGGGAAAGACCCCTTTCTCAACAATAGTATTAAACAGCATATCATTCTCTGAGCATCTACATATCTAGTTTAAGCTTTTGCGCTTTTTTGTGTAATTGTTGTAGCAAAATGAATGTATCCAAAACCAGAAATCAAGGGGCTAAATTTGTGGATTGGTGTGTAAGTAGCTGTATGAGTGTATATGTGGATGTGTGAGTAGCTATGTGGGTGAATGTGATGCTGTGTTAGTGGCTGTGTTGGGGAGTGAGTGTGTGTGTCAGTGGGTGTATGGGTGACTGAGTGGGTGTCTGTATGATTGTATTAGTGATTTGCTCAGTGTGTAAGTGACTGTATGGGTGAGTGAGTGGCTGTTTGAGAGGGTGTTTTGTTAAGTGAGTTGGTGTGTGTGTGTGGCTGTATTACAGAGTTAGTGCCTGTGTGAGTGAGCTGAAGTATGAGTGCTTGTATGGATGTGTGGATGAGTATGTAGGTGGTTGTGTGAGTGAGTGTGAGTACTTGTATGGGTAAGTGAGTGTCTGTCACCAGAGACTGTATGGACGAGTGAGTGGGTGGGTGTGTGAGTAGCTTCATGGGTGAATGTGTGGCTATATTATTGTCTGTGTGGATGAGTGACTAGTTGTATAAGTGGTGGTATGGGTGAGTGAGTGGTTGTGTGAATGGCTGTATGAGTGAATGAGTGGATGTGTGAGGGTGAGTGTGTGGCTATATTACTGTTTGTACAGATGAGTGACTAGTTGTATGAGTGGCTATGTGGGTGAGGTAGTGGTTGTGTGAATGGCTGTATGAGTGAATGAGTAGGTGTGTGAGTCACTCTAAGGAGGAGTGAGTGGGTATATGAGTATTGGTATGAGTCTGTGAATGAGTATGTGATTGGTTGTGTGGGTGTGTGAGTGGGAGTGCGAGACGTTGTAAGGGTTTGTGAGTGGTTCTGTGGATGATATCATCAGTGATGTCATTTGAGATGTCATGAGTGATGTCATGAGTGATGTCACTGACCAAGTAATGAGTGATATAACATGTGAGGTCATAAGCGGTGTATTACGGGGGCATACGTTATATTTAGCTCAGGTAGTTATAACTAAACTATAACATCGCTGTAACCTTTGTTTTTTTCAGTGAATTTCTATGCCTTTTTTAATCCTATTTTCTAACTATAACAACCCTGTAAGCTTTGATTTTTTTAATTTAATTTCTATGTTTTTTTAAACTAGTAGTCACGTTTTCAGCGTAGTGGAGAAAGGGGGTGGGGCTTTGACCTTGAAGATAACAAGAGGGCTTCTTGGCCCCCAAGGTCCCTCAGCATCCTAGAGAACTTCAACGCTCAACCAATAATAACCTGTTTTGCTAATGCATGTAGGGAATTGCAATTTGCAATTCCCTAAATGCAATGCAAGAAGCATTTTCAACATGCAACTTTGCATTAAGGAATCGCAAAGTAGCATCAAATTAAACTTGACGTTAATTTGCAAATCTTTAGAAAAAAGCACAAAACTGCCTTTTTCTAAGCGCCATGTTGCGCATACATATGCACTAAGGGCATGTGTTTGTGCCACATGGGCACACTTACCTGTTTTTGGGGTGCATGAGGGGGCCTGCGGCCCCCTAGCACCCTTGCAATTTAATTCACAATTTGTAATCACCTGTTTGGTAATCCCAAATTGCGAATTGAGGTAATTCGAATTTTATATGACCAGGTATGTCCCCTATCGTGTACCCCAACGTCCCATGTATATGCATGACCTCCGTGCATTTACCCTCCTTGGCCGAAAATGAAGACGCAAATACATTTGCATCCAACGTTAACATGTCATCTACCAGATCCACCATGAATGGCTCGATAATTCAGTCTTTAAACATGCCATGCCAACGTCTTTACATGGTACAATTTTAACACAAAGCCATGTTTTCCTGGCTCTGCCGAGCTAGGCCCTGAATTGAGGCTCCGAAGTCTCTTCTGTCTCCGAAAGCTGCCGTTTAGGTATGCATCCCTGACCTCTGCCTTACTTCCTGCTCAGCGAAGCGGTGCCCGGCTTGGCTTGGTCTGCCTGCCTGCCAAGACAGTATTTTGCCTTCAGTTATCTGTTCAGCCTCCTCGAAAAACACATTCCAGTCTAGTGAAATAGGTAAACATATTCCTGGCTGCAGAGTAAAGGGTCCTGCCTTCCTGTACAGCACCCGTTACCATGGTAGGCCCATGGCCCCCGCGCATTGTACCAAGACACGTATGCACTCCCTAGCATTCAGTGATGTATGGCCCCTGCCCGAGAGACCTTTTACTTCATACAACACATCCTCCAAACATAAGATATCAGATAGGTTATAGGTATAGGTCGTCCTGACATCCCAGACACCGAGACTCTTCTACTAGAGCTAAAGTCAAGTCCCCCAGCTCTCCCCAGTTACACGTCCTTTCCACGTCATGCCAGTTGCGCGCGCATATAGAATAGAGGTTTCTGCTGACCCTGCATAATCCTCCTATACATCCACCCACTTATGACACTTCTTGTGACGTTTTCTAGCACACACCTCCGTGTACGCCTATTACACGCCTTCTTTTACGCCCATATGTTCTTATCTTTTTCTTTTTACTTGTCACGCCTACTGTATTCAATGCAATTATACTGTTTTACTATATATAATGTGTGATGTTAATAAACTATGAGATTGTCCCTTCCTGAACCTTAGAGATGATGGAACCCGATGTCCCCTGCCTCGAGGCATTCCATTAAAACCCGTATGACTCAGATACCACGGACTCTGCCTCTCATTTTATTGAGCTATCCTTAATGTTATTTTATGCATAGAAAAATAGTCCGGTAATTTTATTTACCACATAATCTGGCGCCCGAACAGGGGCCCCTCCCCTTCCCCACGCGCCGGCGATGTCGCAGGCCCCTGACCCCTTCTGCGGCTGTGACGGACGTCTGCGCGCACCTGCGGGTTTTCCTGCTATCTCCCTCAGGCCCACGGAGGAGACGGAGACTGCGGTCCGGCATCCAGACGAGGCGGTGAGGAATGCGGAGAGTCCCGACCAGAGCCCAAGTCGAGAGAGCAAGGTCCGAGGTATCCAGAGGCCCACCTGGTCCGAAGCGCATGCGTAGGAGAAGTCGTAGTCCAGTCCAGTCCAGTTTCCGAGGCCTTCAGTTTTTGCTTCCCGGTGAGTACCGTTGTTGGGAACGCATCTAGACGGGTTCATTAAATTGTGCCCGGTCAAGACAGGTCTGGGTACACAGACCTGGTCCAAACGTGTTCACTCAGGTGAATACGGTATGACGCGTCTCTTTAGGGGACCGGTATTGTCTGTACTGTTTTAGCAGTGCATCTAGTGATTCAGAATTCTAGTATTGTTTTCTCGAGATTTTCAGTATTGCATTTTATGTATCAGGTAGTATCTGTTAGAAATGTTTTTAATGTAGTTTTATGTCGTGGTATGAATGATTGTTTGCTATTCCTTACTGTGTTTATTGTGTTCACGTTCAAGTCAATTCGAAAATGCCACTGTTCTCGAAATTACGTCAGATAGGAACTAGGAAAGGGATACTCGAAGAAGCAGTTCCCGTCCCGCCTAGGGACACTCCAGGACACTTTATGTACCACAAGCATGGCTTAGATGCCATACTGTATCTAGACTTGTGGGTCGAGTATACTAAGGATCTGGAAGAGAAATATAAATGGCCCGTTTCAGGGACATGGGATGCTGAATGCATCATGAGAGTAGAAGAAGCATTATGGAAAAAGAAAGCCAGACAATCCCAGAAAGATGCCATAGAATTATGGCGTAAAGAAGCGTATAGAAGAACAGAGAAAGAAATCAGGAAAGCAGAGAGAAGTAGAGAAGAATCTGAAAAAGCCAAAGAAAAAGAGTTACTAGAAGAAGGAGAACGAGTCAGAATAGAACAACAAGACAGACAAAGAAATGCCCTTATTACAGGCATGTATCCTGTTCTCGCCGAGGGCCTGCCCAAGGCGACCCCGGAAGTATCACGTAACTTGCCACCACCATTGGTCCCGACTAAACTCCGTCACAAACAGACCGCAGCGGACATTTTGATTTCTTCCTATTTAGATGATGTAGCTCCAGAATATACCAATGTACGCGTACCACCTGCTAATAACATGCATCAGCTTATTCAGCCTGTTCATGGCACGATTCCCCCACTCCCTCAAGACTCGACTCCCCCACCCGTTGTCACTTCCCATCCTGTCACTACTTCTGTTACTGTTCCTCCTGTTGTCGGTTTTACCAATCCTTTTTCTACACTTACAACCCAGAGTCTGCCTACATTACCTATACCTACTGCACACGCTATGACACCAGTAGCAACAGCACAGCTAGCTGGTGGTTATGCTTCCGCCTTAGGAGGCGCCGTAGGAGGTGCCCCTGTCACCCCGCCTCAAGTTAAACGCATGACGCTTAGAGAAGCAGCATTACAACGTACACCCAAAGTTGCGACATTCGCAGCTCTTAAAAAGTACCTTACAGATTGCAGATACAATCCAGTACCAGGCGAAGACGAGCTGATACTATACTCAATACGTTTACGACGAGTCACAAACTATTTGGCTATTCTACCAGATATGAAAGAACATCTAGATAATATATACCATTTCATTAGAACAGGGGATAAATCAGAATGCATTCACGAGGCCATGGCACACCACAAGGTAGAGACACAAAGGATGATCCTACAGTTTTTGATAAATTATTTGATAAGGGAACGAGATCGGCCAGATACAAGCAGAGAAGAGATGGATATGCTGATAAATTGGAGTAATAATATAGCTGATGGTAAACATAATAAACAAGCTTGTATAGAATCGATGTACAGAAAGATCCGTAAGGAAATCGTAGTAATACACGAAAAGAACAAGCTGCTAGGGAAGCCGAGAAAGAAGAGAATGAAATGTCAGAGGATGAAAATATAGATGATACAGAAGAAAATGCAGATAGAATAGCATACGTGGGTAGAGCCAGACCTTTTGACAGACCTATTCGCTTAGAAAACAAGAAATGTTTTCTTTCTCCCATACCAGAACAATGTTCTCTTGAACATTTATTCCAGGCCACTGACAAAATACTGAAAGAAAGAATAGGTTACAGCGAACTTAAGACCATGCATGAACAGGAACTAGCACGGTCAGCAGTCCAATGGGCTGGGAATAATAATATATATAAAGATGATTCAGTAGCGCAAACATTTTTAAATCTTTCTCCGGACGAACAGCGTTTAGCTGGTATGTACATGATCCAGCATCTCATTACGCTATATGAGAGTCAACATTCTGATCCAGGTCCCCTATATAGTATACTGGAAGAATTACTCCTAAAAAGATGAAGAGGCCTAGGTACCGATTTAATTAATGTCATTTTAGAACAACGCCACAAGTACAGAACTTTCCTGACTCCACATTTTGTTCCTGTTCCACCCCCAGTAAAACATACATTTTACATAGACAGACAGAATCCCTTGCGTGAAGTTCATCCCGTCCAGACCCCAGGGGGTGAGCTTCATCGAGTATTCGTATACACACCCCTGACCAAAATGGAATTACTGGAAATGAAGAAATTAGTGCCCTGTCATGATAAAGACCCAGCAGGATTCCACCGTGAATTAAAAGACATGTTACTTATGGGAGATTACACGTATCCCGACATTCTTAAAATGTTAAAGGTACTGTTGCCGGCTGGCATTTTACGAGAAACTGAAAGAGAAAGAATGGGAGGTGGGAGATAAAAAGATTGAATGGACAGTATTAGAAAACGAAGAAAATACACGAGTCCCAGGTACTGGTCTCGGGGAAAAAGCTAAAGCATTACCAGGATTATTAGTACAGGTCTTGCCTAGGTTATTGGCAGTTAAAAAGGGAGACTGGGATGCAATCTCAGCCTGCAAACAGAAACCGGATGAAGACACTAGTGATTTTTATTCCAGATTCGAGAAATGTTTCATTATTAATAGCGGCCTGAAAACAAGTAGTGAATCATATCCACATCTTTTTGTGACCAAATTAGTCGAGAATTCCTTACCACAGGTTAAAAATAAAGTTCTGAAAGTTGAGAGTACATGGCAAGCTAATACTCCTTCCCAGATGTTACAGATGTTACAGTATCACCAGAACCGAATTAGAGAGGAACACGAACATGAACAGAGAAGTATGAAAGACACGAAAATGAAAGTACTAGTTGCCCAGTCTGTTCCAGCAGACGGTCAGAAAAAAGGTACAGCACCGCCAGGTCATTCTGCAGCTCCCGTTAAAGGGAATTGCAATTATTGTAAACAGCCAGGTCACTACATCAACGAATGTACCGTTCTGAAATATAATATTGCTACAGGTAGGACGAAAGAAAGACCGCGTCCTCCCAGACAAGATCAGGTTCCGCAAAATGTTCCGCAAAATACACGACCGCCACAGAATACACAGCAAACAGTAGCTGTGCCCCAGCCCCAACCCACTGCGGCAACGCAACATGTTACACAGCAAATGTACCAGTATGCACAGTCAGATTACCCCGATTATCAACAGTACTCATGAAACAGCCTAGAGAGGGAAGTTGGTTTGCCTCTTATCGAGGTTCCTGTAGATCAAGAGGGTCCCTATGTACACAGTCAGGTATTAGGGAAAGACAGAAAATTTTTGATTGACACAGGGGCGAGCAGAACTACCATCAGTCATGACGAGGTTCCAGGGGCTCCCCTCTCAGGCTCACAGAATGTTTCCCTGGGTTTTTCAGGAAAGCCTATTGTTAACGAAGTGTCAAAGCCAGTTGCCCTAGAAGTTGGTCCATTATCCCGTACTACAGACTTGTTACTTACGAAAGCATGTCCTGAAAATTTGCTTGGTATTAAAACATTGAAAGCACTGGGAGCAGTGATATGTTGTTCTCCTGAAGGAGTGAGATTATTTTTACGTGATTTTAAAGGTCATTATGTGTTAAGAGATTTTGATCCACGATTGCGAAATGTACCACAGCATTTATGGGCACAAGGTCCAACTGATGTAGGTTGCATGCATATTACACCTTATCGTGTCACTCTCAAACAGGGAGTTGTTCTGCCCCGAATCCGACAATACAAATTGCCACCTGAGGCTGTAACAGCCTTATTGAAAATCATGGACGAGCTCATTGCTCAAGGAGTAGTTGTAGAAACTGACTCCAATGTATGTAATTCTCCAATCATCCCGATTCTTAAACGAACTGACCCAAATGCACCTCCAGTCTACAGACTGGTGATCGACCTTCGAGAATTAAATAAATGCATCATCCCCCAGTACCCAGTAGTGCCAGACATCTCATCCCTATTGACTGCTATTGATTCCGAAGCTGCGTTCTTCACTGTAATTGACCTCAAGAACGCCTTCTTTAGTGTTCCCATTCATCTGGAAAGCCAGTATCTTTTTGGATTCTGTTTAAATGGCCGAAGCTTTAAATTTGCACGTGCACCTCAAGGGTTCACGGAAAGTCCTAGTATTTACAGTCAAGCACTGAAACGACAACTAGACAGTATTCACATGCCTACTGACACTGCTCTGCTGCAATATGTTGATGATTTGTTAATCACTGCACGGACCGAACGTGACTGCGAACGCGCATCACTGACAGTCTTGTACTTTCTAGCCGAAAAGGGGCATAAAGTGTCCCCTTCGAAGCTCCAATTCTGTGCCCAGCAAGTGGTTTACTTAGGTCACTTGCTGTCCAAGAGGGGGAGACAGCTGACACCTGACCGCATCCAGTTGATTACACATTTGCCACAACCCAAGACACAAAAGGAAGTACGGGCCTTCATTGGCCTCACGGGTGTGAGAAAAAATCCTAGGACATCTGAGAAAATTGTGTGAACAATCAAGTCAGACCAGTGGTCAAGAAGGAATAATCAAAAGATTAACAGTTTTTATAAAACGTATATTTTTAATCAATATATTAAAAATCATATTATGAATGACCAGAAAGTCAAACCATATGATAGGGGTAAAAAATTCCTCAATTACATACAATTATAATAAACAAATAGCATAAAACTCATGTTCAATACAGTGAAAATTATAAACAAAAACACATATTTAATAACTCAGGTATTGAAAAAGCATAAAAACTCGACGCGCGTTTCGGCAGTGAACCGCCTTCTTCAGGAGCCACAGATTAAGTCCTGAAAATACATTCATAAAAGAAAAATATATATGTTAAAATATTATCCATACATTCATAATTTTATGTCAAAACATCAACAAATATACAATAGGTGTAAATGGCAAAAAACATGCTTAATAATATCAACATATCAAAGCGACATTCCTTACTATCTAACTGACCATGACTAACGATTTGTTCACTCAATGCCAACGATTGGCAGAATGGTATCCAGCGATTGTACAGTATCTGACTCAGCAGGAGTTGATCATAAATTGATCATTGAGACAAGCCCCGTCATATAGAAACAACTGATGACACCTTTATGAACAGACGTATATTTACTATATTCAAAATAGACAAGATTACATGATGGCACCTAAGTTGATAGAGGTTGTAGATATATTTGATAGAGCAACTCCTAATACATGTTTAGAGAGATCGCAATATAACATAGCATAGCACTCAATAAGTGACAATATACTTACAACAGTGGAAGCTCTATCCATGCAGTAAAATGATGGAAGGTGAAATCTTCAGATATCTTTGGTAAACATAATGTGATTTTAGAATGAAGGTAATCCTAGTGATAAAAACGGCAAATATGAGTGGGGTAAACCTAGGACATATTTATCTAAGGTAGAACAAAATGGGTCAAATACATTGAACAAGACATGTGAATAGTCCTGCAAATTCGAAGAATGATAAATAATGCGGTAAGCAGGGGTTGAAGGGAGATTCTCAGTGTGGATAAAACTGCAAAATGCAACACACTTAATTGCTAAATATTAGCTTGAATGGGGACTGTTAGTTAACCGTGATTATATATTTACCTGATCTCTACGGTAATATTCTATAAACCGAAAATGGTGATAAGATCAAACGACGTCTTAGACAGGGGCAGCGAGCTCATTCCTGTTCGAAGTATTGCAATATTTAACCAGGGGGTCCTTGTTGCTTTCACCTCTTCATTGGCCTCACTTCGTACTGCAGACAATGGATTCCTCAGTATGCATATCTAGCCAAGCCACTCATACAGTTGACAACACAGGAGGCAGCAACATCGACTGTCCTCCCTTGGACTCAGGAACATACACTTGCTTTTAACGAATTGAAGAAAGCCCTATGTCAAGTACCTGTTTTAGCGACACCATGTTACAGCAAACCTTTTACACTCTTTGTCACAGAACGTGATGGCACAGCATTGTCTGTCCTCACACAAGATCAAGCAGGAAAACACAAGCCCTGCGCTTATTTTTCTAGTACATTGGATCCAGTAGCCCAGGCACTGCCTGCGTGCTTCAAGTCAGTTGCAGCAACAGCTCTAGCTATCAGACAAAGCGACTCGATAGTATTAGGACACCCTCTGACAGTACAAGTTCCACACTCCGTGGAAGTTCTTTTAAACCGAACACAGACTCAACACTTAACCATAGCACGACTGACAGGTTATGAACTGACACTGTTTCAGCCACACATAGAAATTAGACGTTGCAAAATACTGAACCCAGCTACACTGTTACCGTCAAGTACAGCAGATCCAGCACCACATGACTGTGTGGAAGTCATTAACACTGTAACGAAGCCCAGACAAGACTTGACTGATATTGCATTGCCTGACCCCGACCTGACACTTTACGTGGATGGTTCATGTATGAGAACAAATACAGGAGAGTTAGTAGCCGCATATGCAGTGACCACTGAAACTGAAGTCATAGAAACAGAAAGTTCATTCAAGCTCTGCTAGAAGCAATACACTTGCCTATCGCCATAGCCATCATGAAGTGCAAAGCCCATACGAAAGTCACTGATTTTATTTCCCAGGGTAACGACCTGGCAGATCGAACAGCCAAGCTTACAGCTCAGACTCATACAGACATTCCAGCTGACACGTCAAAGACAGAAATAACTTCACTGACACATTACATGACAGTTAAGGATCCCACACAAGATGTAATCGACATACAGACTCATGCCACTCCAGACGAAATTAAGAAATGGACGGAGCAAGGAGGGGTCCAGACAGATCAGGGTTGGTTGACGAAGGGAAAAGCCACATGGTTCCTCCCCGACTCAATGGTTCAAGTTATCATTAATACAGCACATAGTCCTGCACACTTAGGAGAAAAAGCCATGTTAGACAGCATTCAGAATATATGGTTCAACAAGCATCTACGTGCAGCAGCGAAACAGAAAGTACGTACCTGTATGATCTGTTGTCCGTTCAATCCAGGCAAAGGCATTCCCGTGGAACAAGGTGGATTTCATCCTCCTGACCATCCTTTTGAAGTCCTCCAGATGGATTATATCCAGATGGACAGATGTCGCGGATTCAAATATGTCCTTGTAGTTGTATGTGCCCTTTCCAGATGGACAGAAGCATATCCAGTCCCAGATTACACTGCCGCGACCACTGCCAAGCAGTTGGTTTGTGAATTTTTCCCACGATATGGTTTGCCCCGTGTCGTGTACTCAGATAATGGACAGCCATTCTCGTCCGAGCTTATGAAACAGGTTTCACTCCTGTTAGGTTACCAGTGGAAATTTCACTGTGTACGACACCCCGAAGCAGCTGGTTTGGTCGAGCGACACAATCAGACTCTAAAAACACGATTAGCTAAGGTCTGTGCAGAAAAAGGCGTAGATTGGATGGTAGCCCTGCCAGTTGCCCTCTTTTATATGCGTATGGTATTCCATTCCCGAACTGGTCTGTCCCCTTATGAAATTATTTTCGGTCGTCCCCCAAATGTGTGGGGTACGCCTATGCCTCGCAAGATTACCGATGTTGAAAGTACTATGCTGACAGATTACCTAGCTTCCTTGATGTCTGCACTACAATCTTGTCGTTCACAGGTTGCGGCTGCCTTCCCGGACAACACCCAAGTGAAACCGCATGAAATCGTTCCCGGAGATCTGGTCTACGTGCGCAACTTCGACCGCTCAAGCCCTCTGGAGCCCAGGTGGAAGCAGCCAAAGCTGGTGTTGATGACGACGAGGACTGCAGTAAAGCTGGAAGGTCGCAAAGGCTGGTTGCATTCCAGCCACGTGAAGCGTTTTCACGGACTGTGTCCAGGAACTGAAATAAAGGACTGCCCCCTTTCGGACACAGACTCTAAACTCCCCCTGTTAGAGAAAACTCCACAACAGGAGTACCGAGCCAAGTTGAGGTCTAGTAAATCAGACAGCGTTTAATTGTTTAAGTCCCCCTCAGGTGAAGCGGTTAGACAGGTTTCTGACATGTATAAGATAGACCCACATAGTGAGAGAGATAGACAGAAAGTCAAGAGAACGAAATACTGTAAAAATTTGCACAGCAGATGTATTATCACATTACTCTTTATGTTTTTTCTGAGTCTTACGATTATTGGTATAAGTTGGACATTACATGTTTTCTTTCCTCCTCATGATTCACATGTACATACTTCTTTCAATGATACTGTAGAGCACACTTTCAGTGACCTGCCCCCACATGAACTTTCCTATCGACTTGCACTGCGCAACAACACTTTTATAAGTATGTTACACCATTCTCACCAGACCAGCAATGCCACCAATTGTTGGGTATGTGGTCGACTCCCTCCCTATCAGAAATACAAGGGAGCTCTACCTCTCTTTCCCTATCCGTTTTCACACAATGGTTCATGCGGAGCATGGTTTACTTTAATATCATCATTAGACAGTGAGTCCAAAGTCTCCCAAGGCAATTGGATATGGGGAGATCTGAATACAGTTATGAATAGAGCATGTTTCCCAGACAAAGAGGGTCTTCCCCAAAGGACAGGAACTGATCTAGAAAATGAAGTGTATGGATTAGGGAATTTTACACTTAATCTCATGATTCTGAACGTCCAGTCCGAGACTAATGTGGACTTGCCATCTATTACAGTTTTACCAGTGAAGGGTGAATTATGCATTAGGAAGAATGGTTCAGTACACCTAGGACACAGTGAATGTAGTACTGTGGTCGAATTCAGTGACAAAGGAAAGTCTACTTTCAAAGCCTCCCGCCATTCCTATTTTATTTGTGGGTCCACAGCTTATGTACGTCTGCCCTTAGATTGGGATGGAACATGTTACATTGCATTCCTACTGCCACCTGTTTTTCTAGCCCCACCTGATTATCATCGAAATTCACGTCTTGTGCATGTAAGACATAAAAGGGAGCTCAAGACCCCGATTGTCGATCAGACCGAGACAACATGGGAACAATACACAGATTTCAATAAAGGATTCTTTTTCTTTGTAGGTCCCGTCCAGAATAGTAAACTGATACGCAAATTGACACGTACCCTTGAAGCAGTAGTGAATGAGACTACTTTTGCCCTAGGTAACTTGACCGAAGAGCAGTCTGCTATGAGACTTGTTGTTCTTCAAAATTGCCTTGTCCTTGACGTCATCCTGGCCGATAGGGGCGGGTCTTGTAGAGTCATCGGATCCAGTTGTTGTATTTTCATTCCAAATAATGCACCGTCAGTATACAAAGCCATCACAAGGCTTCATGAGATAGCTCACCAGATGCACCAGAATCCAGGCACCTGGACTTGGTCCGGTTGGTTCTGGAGTGTGATATCCGCCTGGGGATGGAAAGTAATATCATTCCTAGGAATAATACTCCTTATAGTATTCAGTTGTTGTCTTTGTCTACAATGTGGGCCAGCGATCTGCCGCTTGTGCGCCACAGCTTGTATTCCCCATCCAAGTCCACGATCCCGTGCTCGAATGAGAAAGGACGAGCAAATGATGTTATATGAACAGATAGATGGTCTCATGAACATAGATATATCCTGAAGGGAACATAGGGGACAAGGAGGGAATGAGGTAATTCGAATTTTATATGGCCAGGTATGTCCCCTATCGTGTACCCCAACGTCCCATGTATATGCATGACCTCCGTGCATTTACCCTCCTTGGCCGAAAATGAAGACGCAAATACATTTGCGTCCAACGTTAACATGTCATCTACCAGATCAACCATGAATGGCTCGATAATTCAGTCTTTAAACTAGCCTTGCCAACGTCTTTACATGGTACACTTTTAACGCGAAGCCATGTTTTCCTGGCTCTGCCGAGCTAGGCCCTGAATTGAGGCTCCGAAGTCTCTTCTGTCTCCGAAAGCTGCCGTTTAGGTATGCATCCCTGACCTCTGCCTTACTTCCTGCTCAGCGAAGCGGTGCCCGGCTTGGCTTGGTCTGCCTGCCTGCCAAGACAGTATTTTGCCTTCAGTTATCTGTTCAGCCTCCTCGAAAAACACATTCCAGTCTAGTGAAATAGGTAAACATATTCCCGGCTGCAGAGTAAAGGGTCCTGCCTTCCTGTACAGCACCCGTTACCATGGTAGTCCCATGGCCCCCGCGCATTGTACCAAGACACGTATGCACTCCCTAGCATTCAGTGATGTATGGCCCCTGCCCGAGAGACCTTTTACTTCAGACAACACATCCTCCAAACATAAGATATCAGATAGGTTATAGGTATAGGTCGTCCTGACATCCCAGACACCGAGACTCTTCTACTAGAGCTAAAGTCAAGTCCCCCAGCTCTCCCCAGTTACACGTCCTTTCCACGTCATGCCAGTTGCGCGCGCATATAGAATAGAGGTTTCTGCTGACCCTGCATAATCCTCCTATACATCCACCCACTTATGACACTTCTTGTGACGTTTTCTAGCACACACCTCCGTGTACGCCTATTACACGCCTTATTTTACGCCCATATGTTCTTATCTTTTTCTTTTTACTTGTCACACCTACTGTATTCAATGCAATTATACTGTTTTACTATATATAATGTGTGATGTTAATAAACTATGAGATTGTCCCTTCCTGAACCTTAGTGGTGATGGAACCCGATGTCCCCTGCCTCGAGGCATTCAATTAAAGCCCGTATGACTCAGATACCACGGACTCTGCCTCTCATTTTATTGAGCTATCCTTAATGTTATTTTATGCATAGAAAAATAGTCCGGTAATTTTATTTACCACAGAATGCTTTCCCATTCAATCCTGTGGGCCTCTAGGCCCATAGGAATGAATGGGAAAGTATTCCCTAGTAGCGAATCGTAATTTGGGATGATTTCTTACCCATTCATTCCGAACTGCCACTAGACAAAACTCCCATCTCTCTCTAGCAGGAACATTATTCACAAGAGTTATCTTGACATTTGTATTGCTGCTTAAACACTGAATTAAATCTTACATTTTTGCTAAACACAGCGCCCCCCCCCCCTGAGGTCAGTGCCCCCCCAATCCCCCCCACCCTCGAGGTCAGCGCCCTGGCAGCCGCACAAGCCGCACTGCATAACAGCACCCTCAGGGCCAGTCACTTATCTGTGGTTAAGGTCACATCATTCCTGGAGGGATATCCAGTTGCAGGGAACTGGAAGCCAAAATGTTTCTTAAAGGAAAACTTAGTGAAGTCAGGAACCTGTGCCCACTTTCATAAAGGGCCACACATCCCAACTTTTCGGATTAATTTATTCCTTCAAACCGTCTCAATGTAACTGCTGTGCAACATCTGCTTAGATCAGATATTTTTCCCAAATCTGCTAAGATTAGGTCGTTTTCAAAGAACCCCTGTGACTGGGTGATCTTGTGACACCAGCAAACAGGTATGTCAGAGAGTGACCTCACGTGACCTTTGGCCTTGAACATTCTCAAGAAGCTGCGTCACGTGACCTGAACCCTGATGACATCACAATAATCAACACTGCTGAAGATACAGAACGACTGCCTCATTCATATCACAACACAACACAGATAAATGTCGACTTTAGATATCACTTATATGTTATAAGCTGTTATGTCACAAGAATTGTACTCACTTCTCTTTCTATTACATGAAAAGTTATTTGTGCATTTGAAGAGGAGGATACAGTGCCACAAAACAGAGAACAAAACTGGCACCCGAAATTATTTATAAAAACAAACTGTTATGATTTCATGGTTCTCATAATGCATACCGCAACAAGAAATGTATTGGTAAATCGTAGGGAGAGGCAAGAAGCGATTAGAAAATAGTAATATTCATCTGTATTAAGTGATGCGAACCACATAGTGAGCATGAACTTTGTTACTGGCTTAAATTATGCAAAATTCATTTTGATGTGTGTTCATTTGGTAGGCACTATTACTAATGCGGAGCCGAGGGTTAAGAGTTGGTTCAAGGTCTCAATTTATATTAACTCAAAATAATTAAACATACTAACAACTTCTTTATAAGTATGATTGTTTATTGTTTCAGTTTTTTATTTAATCTGAAGAGTGTGTGGTATTCCATCATCATCCTATGTCATCTAGAACCTTCCCATGTCACTCAGTAGAGTGTTAGGTTCTTGGAATGTTTTCCCTTGACCAGTGTCTGTTACTGCTGTGTCTGATGATGAGGAGATCCCTTCCTACCTGTGGTTGTTAAGCTGTCTTACTCATGAATAAACCTACTGGACCTACTTCTTGTGTAGCCTCCTTTCTACACAATTATTGGCGACGTTGGGAGCAGTGAATTTCATGAAGACAGCGTTCACTCGTTTTCTACGGTTCCTGTTTCGTGCAAAACTCGATTTTGCCAACTTAAAAGAAGGTGTTTCTTTCTACTTCTTACTGGTGAGGAACTCCTGTAATCATCTTCAACTAACAGAACTGATTTTTATCATCGTCATTCATCAGAACTGTATTTCCTGCATTTCAGCTAAAACGTGAGTTATCTTTCTGGATTTAATTATTCATGCTCTGTGCCTTTACTTTCCGACCGCATTATCAAGCGGTGTATGGGCATCACGAACTTTAATCCAAAATCGCTGATTTTGCGCATTCACAAGTTTAATCCTGTTTCCCTGCTTGTTGACATTTAAAAAGACTCACCTCGAGCGCTTCTCGAGCGCCTGGCAGTTCCTTCACCTTCCGAACTGCTCACGAGGCATTGCTCGAGTCATCCTCATCTTGCTTCATTGTCATCGGGTACACGGAATTGCATTCTGGGCCACGCGTCATTGCGCACGTCATCGCGCAGTTTCGACGCTCTCGGCGGCCATCTTGCTAAAGGTTGAAGCGGAATGTTCGTTTTTAAGCAAAGTTTTTGAAGATTTCAGTTCTGTGCGCTACCTTCACAGTTTTACAGCGTTTAAAAGCGATTTAAAGAGAGATAAATATTTTAAACTCTGACTTAAAAAAAAAAGAGAACAACAGCAATTTAAAAAAAAAAAACGAAACTTGAAACTTGAAAATTCAGTTCAGCAAATCCTTTTCTACGGTGATTTGCACACCAACTACATTAATATTTTTACTTTTCAGGTTCCATACTCATTTAATTGCTTACATTGTTTTTCTTTTCATTTACTAATGTCCAATATTGCAGCGCTACCTCACTTTCTTCAAGTTGCTGGCGATCCTCCTATGGAATGGGATCTTTGGTTTCCTATGTTTATTGCTTATGTGGATGTCTTAGAAAAAGAGGATTGTTCAGCAAAAAGAAAACTTGCTCTTCTAAGACATTGTCTTGGTGGTGCAGGAATAAAAGAATTCGATAATTTACCACCCTTAGAAGACGCAGGTGATATGGATGTATTTAACAAAGCTTCCAAGCAAATGAAAATTCGTTTTGGCAGACGGATAAATACTGTTATGGAAAGGTTTAAATTCTATTCTCGTGAACAGAAATCTGATGAAACCATCGAGGATTACGTTGCAGCTTTACGTTCACTTGCCTGCACTTGTTCTTTCGAAACTATATCATATGAGCAGGTTCTCAGAGACCAAATCATGATGAAAACAAAAAGCAAAAAGATCCAAGAAAGACTTTGGTTGGGTACTGAGACCACGCTTGCTGCAGTTGTGAATATAGCTAAGGGTATAGAACATTCTGAAATATTTGTATCTGAGATAAGAGGGAAAAATCTTAAAACTAATGTTCCTGAAGTTGAAGTGGCTATTGTTAAAACTCATTCCAGTAATCCCACTTCAAACACTTTTATTCCCAAACCTGCCTTTAAGAAAGAATATGTAAGAAACGCTAGTGATAATAAGAATTTTACCAAAAGAAGTACTATAGTTTGCTACAGATGTGGTAGTACTAACCATGTGGGCAACTACAAAGGTTGTCCTGCTTGGGATAAAATTTGCATCAAGTGCAAAAAGAAAGGACATTTTGGCAATGTGTGCAGATCTGGTCAAAGAATTAATTATATCTCTCCTGAAGAAGAAGAAGTTCTAAATAGTCTAAATTGCATACTGTCCATTGATGAATGTATTCAAAATAATTTCCCTTCTTGCACTATTTTTATGGACAACAAACCTATTGAAATTTTTGTTGACTCATGTGCATGGTATAGTATTATTGGTAAGGATATTTTCGAACGACTTTGGCACAAGAGGGAACTCTTAAGTCCTGACATATATCCTGGTGGGTACACAGGACGAAAAATTGCATTAGAGGGTTTTCTTTTGGACCAAATTGTTTTTTAAGAACTGGGATGTCAGAGCAAAGGTTTATGTTGCTACCAAGGGTGTCTCCATTCTGGGTTGGCCTCATCAACGCGTTCTAGCGATCAAATTAGATCCAAATTCTGTTCCACCAGTTTATGTTGAGGAGCCCCGGTTTGAAAAGCACATCACTGACTCTCTAGTTAACTTAACTTTGAATACATCTAGTGATTCTGATTTCACTAAAAGCATACTCAAGAATTTTCCCGAAATTTTTAATGGTAAGCTGGGAAAATACATTGATTTCAAGCACAAAATAGTTCTAAATGATAATGCCGTTCCTGTCAGGCATAAAGTGAGAAATGTTCCTTTAACTTACAGACCCAAATTAAAAGATATTCTAGATGATTTAGTAAAAAGGAACATAATAGAGCCAATTGAATCTTCCCCTTGGGTTTCGCCTATTGTAATTTCAGTTAAAAGTTCAGGCGAACTTCGTTTATGTGCGGATTTGCGCAGTCTCAATAAGGAAATATGGATAGACAAACATCCTTTGCCTAATATACACGAGTTAATTTCCGCTTTGGCGGGTGCTACTGTGTTCTCCTCAATTGATTTGGCTAGTGCCTACCACCAGGTGGAATTAGATGAAGACTCAAGGAAACTTACTGCTTTTGTCACCCCAGAGGGCATGTTTCAGTACTTACGCATGCCTTTCGGATTGGCAAGTGCGGCCTCCGTCTTCCAGCGCCTTATGAAAGAATTATTGACAGATTGCAAGGGGGCTATAGCTTTCCAAGACGACATTTAGATTTTTGGAAAAGACTATACTGAACATGATGAGAATTTAGCTTGGGTTTTGGGAAGAGTTCGGTCCAAGGGTCTTACCTTGAAATATAACAAATGCAAATTCAGGCAAGACAAAGTGGAGTACCTCGGGCATGAAATATCAAGTTATGGAATCAAACCCAAAGTTAACCATGTTCAAAATATTGTCAATGCACCCTCTCCCAACTCAAAAGAACAGCTACTTTTCTTTTTAGGATTGACCGAATTTTATGGCAAATTTGTTAAAAATTATTCTGATATTGTGCATCCTTTGAGAGTTCTTTTAAAAAAAAATGCAAAATTTATTTGGGGCAAAGAACAAGAAAATTCTTTTGGAATCTTGAAACAAAAAATTGTTGAGGCCCCATTTTTGAAACCTTACTCTGTGGGCAAAGAATGTATTGTTTATGTTGATGCAAGCAACATTGGGTTAGGGGCTGTTTTAATGCAAAAGGATAAATCTGGTGAGTTTGTTGTCTCGTATGCCTCTCGAGCTCTACGTGACGCCGAGAAAAACTATTCAACCATTGAGCGAGAGTTACTTGCCTGTACGTGGGCTGCTCAGCACTTCAGACAATTTTTGTGGGGGACAAAATTCCTTTTGAAAACTGATCATAAGCCTCTGATCACTATGTTAGCTGGTGGTGGTGGAAGAGTTCTTACTGCTAGGTTAGCGAGACTAGCAGCCAAATTACAGGAATACCGTTGCGAGGTTGTGTACATTCCAGGACGTATGAATGTTCATGCGGATTGCATGTCGCGTTTTCCAGCTAGTGTAGTAGTTGGTGACAGTGTTGATTGTGATGTTGCGTATTCACTTGCAGATGTCAACATTATTTCAGATCGAGAAAGTTCTTTAATTCTTTCAGAGAAGGACTGGGCAGAAGCTATGGAGAATGATACTGTTTTGACTCAGGTTAAGCAATTCTTGATTAGAGGTTGGCCTGAAGAAAGGAAACTTTCTGGTGAGTTGGGGTCGTTTTATAAAGTTAAGGATGATCTTATGTTATGTCGAGACATTATTGTCAGATCAAATAAAATCATACCTCCTTCTAGTTTGAGAGAAAGAATTTGTACTTTGGCACATGAGGGGCACATGGGGATGTCCACCACTAAAAGAAGGATCAGGGAACACTACTGGTGGCCTGGTATTGACGCCATGGTAGATAGTTGGGTCAGGAACTGTTCTCCGTGCTCCTTGAGCGACAAGTCTGTAAAGGGTATTTCTGTTGATATTACTCCCATTGAGTATGCTAAAGGCCCTTGGCGAAGGTTAGCAATTGACATCATTGGACCGTTTAGCTATCAGTCTGGTAAGGATATGTTTGTATTAGTTCTGATTGACTACTTCTCTAAGTGGCCTGAATTAAAGATTGTTGAGAAAGTCTCTTCAGAGCATGTAATTGAGTTTCTTGACGAGATATTTGCTAGGGAAGGCTTACCGGAGGAACTTATTTCAGACAATGGTCCACAGTTCATCAGCAATGAATTTGAGTGTTTTCTCAGGAACTGTGGTATTATTCACAAAAGGACCTCTAATTATTTTCCCCAGGCCAACGGCCTGGTTGAAAGGTTCAACAGAGTCATTAAAGAATCTTTCAATTGGCCATTAAAAGTGGTTTGAAGTGGAAGAAAGCTCTTCAAGCAACCTTGTTAACCTACCGGTTGTCTCCCAATTTAGTCACTGGTCTATCCCCTTTTGAATTATTACGAGGGAGGAAACCAGGTTCTCGGCTTTTACCTTGGTGGTTAAAAGGTGATACTCCCTATGAGGTAGACTTTAAGGTATTAAGAGATAAAATTGGGAAATACCAGGGAAGTATGATCCAACATTCCTCTAAAAAGAAGTACAATACCTGCAACGTTAAAGTTGGCGATCTAGTTCGTGTAAAAATGGGTGGTTTGTTCCACAAGAATGTGTCTAGATGGTCTGATCCTATCAAAGTCATTGAAATTTTCAGCAAGGCTGTCAGAGTCGAAGGGGGAAAAATTTGGAATTTGAGAAGGGTTTCCTTATGCAAACCCTGTGTTTCTCCTTCCCAAAAGACTACTTTCCCAGAGAAATTTGTCTCAGACAAGCTGGTCTCAGACCTTGGCTCAGACCATAATCCAGATGGTTTTTCTGGTATGCATGAAGCTTATGACAATTTAGAAAGGGAGATTGCAAATAATTCTGATGTTGTTATTAACTCTGATGTTCGACCTGTTCCATGCGTTTCCGTAGACAACCAATCTAATGTAGAATGTGAAGATACCTTATTAAGACGCAGTGAGCGTGTGAAATATGATCCTTCAAAGTTTAAAGATTACGTTAGATCTTAAGTTTTTTTTTTGGGGTCATCTTGTTTTTGTTAAGGCTTTTGTTTTTTTTTCACTTGTTTTTTTATTTTTTTTAAGGGGGGGGAGGTGTGTGGTATTCCATCATCATCCTATGTCATCTAGAACCTTCCCATGTCACTCAGTAGAGTGTTAGGTTCTTGGAATGTTTTCCCTTGACCAGTGTCTGTTACTGCTGTGTCTGATGATGAGGAGATCCCTTCCTACCTGTGGTTGTTAAGCTGTCTTACTCATGAATAAACCTACTGGACCTACTTCTTGTGTAGCCTCCTTTCTACACAATTTGTAATACACTGCTGAATTGAGCTATTTTAGGGACCCGAGGGGTGATGTCCCAGTCCCAGTGGGAGTCGCAGTAAGTAAACGAGGCACATCGAGACTGGACCGCGACAGAATTTCCATTATGTTGAGGGAATTGGAGGAATTTGTGTAATTCTGCATTACACTTTGACATGGAATTACTGATAATTACGCAATTACTCTTGCTTGCTCAATTAAGAGTAATGTGAGGGGGAAAATCCTACCGCTAGAGCACGTTTAGCGAGCGCAAGTGGCCACTCGCTAGTCATGTTCTGCTGAATTTAGCGCTGTTTCTTACCTTAAGATGTATCCTTGCATCCATTTTGAAAGGAAATGCACATTTTGCACTAAGAAATTAGCGCTAAACGCTGGTAGTAAACTGGAGGAAAATCCGTTTAGAGCACATTTAGCGAGCACTAGCGGCTGCTCACGCTCGTTACTCATGTTCTGTTACATTTAACCCTATTTCATAATGCTAAATACGTGCTGACATTCATAGTGGATGTAAAGGGGCGTTATTGTGCTAAGAAATAGCGCTAAATGAAGAATTATACTTCTTGTATAATTTAGCATAATCTAGGTGAATCCTAAGGTAATTCCAAGTGATTACTCTATACACAATTACACAAGTTACGCCGACCAATAATCAAGACACTATGGGGCATTAGTGCAAGCGCCCAGCGCTACCGGAGCGTCACTTTTTTTGATGCTCCAGTGGCGGTCTGCCCTGCACCATATTTACAAGTGGGATTAAGCCATTTTTTGTGGCTTAATGCCACTACGTAAATACACCAGCCTTTCAATCAATCAATCAATCAATCAGAGAACTTGTAAAGTGCGCTACTTACCCGTGAGGTCTCAAGGTGCTGAAGGGGGGAAGGAGCAGCTACTGCTCGAAGAGCCAGGTCTTGAGGAGTCTTCTGAAGGTGAGCAGGTCCTGGATCTGCTGCAGGTGGGTGGGGACTCGGGGAGGGTGATCCAGGTCTTGGCTGCGAGGAAGGAGAAGGATCTGCCACCAGAGGTTGTTCGTTGGATGCGCGGGACGGAGGCAAGGGCGAGGCTGGCGTAGCGGAGCTGGCGGGAGGGGGTTTAAAAGTTGAGTCTGTCGTTCAGGTAGGCTGGTCCTGTGTTGTGGAGTGCTTTGTTTGCGTGCGTGAGGAGCTTGAAGGTGATCCACTTGTTGACGGGGAGCCAGTGCAGGTCTCTTAGGTGGGAGGTGATGTGGCTGCGGCGAGGGATGTTGAGGATCAAACAGGCGGAGGCGTTTTGGATGCGTTGTAGTCGTTGCAGCTCCTTGGCCGGGATTCCTGCGTAGAGTGCTTTGCCGTAGTCCAGCCTGCTGCTGACGAGGGCTTGGGTCACTGTTCTTCTTGTTTCGGTCAGGATCTACTTGTAGATCCTGCGAAGCATGCGGAGGGTGTTGTAGCAGGAGGAGGAGATGCCATTGATGAATCCTAGGTTGCGTGTGTTAAGCATGGGCGGAAAATCCGTTCCGCTCACGGATTTCGCGGATTTTCGGTAAATTTGCAATCCGCGAGATTCGCAAATTTCCTGCAAAATCCACGAGCGGAGCGGATTGCGTCAAAAGTTCAAGCTGACTTTTGTAACTCTTTTAGAATGGCGCCGGCAAGCTGCCAGAGCCATTCTAAAATAGTTACAAAAGTCAGCCTCAACGGGAAGCTCTAATAGATAAAGTAAAGCAGGTGCTCGAGTTGAAGCTCAATTTCAGTTACACAATCATTAATCACCCCAAACTTGGAGTGATTAATGATTGCGTAACTGAATTTGACCTTCAACTCGAGCACCTGCTTTACTTTATCTATTAGAGCTTCCTGTTGAAGCTCTTTGTAGCTATTTTAGAATGGTGCTGGCAGCTTGCCGGCGCCATTCTAAGTGGGGCTGAGGGCAGAAGGGCACAAAAGTGGGACAGAGGGCAGAAGGGGATAAAAAATGAGTGGGGCAGAGGGCAGAAGGGCACAGAAACGAGTGGTACAGAGGGCAGAAGGGTATAGAAAACAAAAGGGTGGCAGTGATTCACCAGGCAAAAAAAAAAAACAGCGAACACGCAAAGCGCCCTGCAAACACCCGCAAACATGCAAAGTGCCCCGCGAACACGCAAAAATAAAAAATTCGCAAAATTCGCCCATGCTTAGCGTGAGTGGTCCGTGGGTGTTGGGGCTGTTCCCAGAGTGGTCGGCCACCAGGAATCGTCTCACCCTTGTCCTTCCTGAGGGCCCGGTCGCTCACCATGCCGCACCGCTCTACCAGTTGAGCCCGTGCCTTCCCTCTGCTGCCTCCTGTTAGCGTAAGTTCGCTGCTTCTACTGTGCCCAGTGTTTATTTTTGCAGTTTCTCCTCCTGTATTACATTACTTGTATTGTATTTTTTGTCACTTCTCTGCTGTGTGCCGCCCATTTATTCTTCTCCCCCTTTTGCCTCTGTACCCTGTCTTTAACGCTCCCGCCACTGCTCCCCTGCGGCTCTTCCCCCTTTGCCTTCTGTTTCCAACGCCCAACCGCCGACCCGCTCCCAGCTGCCCCTCCCTCCCTCACCGCCTTAAATGGAGGCCGCTGCGCGGCGGTGAGTGCGACCCTTGACTCTCCTGCGGGCCAGGTCGCTCACCATGCCGCACAGCTCTACCAGTTGAGCCCGTGCCTTCCCCCTGCTGCCTCCTGTTAGCGTAAGTTTGCCGCTTCCACTGTGCCCAGTGTTTAATTTTGCAGTTTCTCCTCCTGTATTACCTTACTTGTATTGTATTTTTTGTCACTTCTCTGCTGTGTGCCGCCCATTTATTCTTCTCCCCCTTTTGCCTCTGTACCCGAGTCTTTCCAGCTCCCGCCGCTGCTCCCCTGCGGCCCGCCCTCTTTTGCCTTCTGTTTCCCACGCCCAACCGCCGCCCGCTCCCAGCTGCCCCTCCCTCCCTCACCTCCCTAAATGAAGGCCGCTGCGCTGCGGGCAGGCCGCTGGTGCACCGGAGGCACACCAGAGGCAAGCCCGTATGTGCCCATCCGCGCCTGGACCACGCCCAGCGCCAGAACCCCTGCGCCCCGCACACACCATGACACCAGACTCCGATACGACTCCAACACCCTCCACATGCTCAACACCGGCCGAGACCACCACTGCTTCCAGGCCACCCCGAAACACACCCCCGGACCCTTCGCCTGCCACACCTGCAACTTCGCATGCGACAGAACAACCAAACCTCCAAGGACCAGACCCAACTACCTCCGCTGCATACTACTCAACACCCGCTCCGCACGCAAACACGCCATCAAGCTTTGGGACCTGCTTGACACCGCCGCCCCAGGCGTCGCCTTCCTGATCGAAACCTGGTGGAATGACTCCTCTGCACCTGACATCGCCATAGCCATCCCGGACGACTACAAGATCTCCCGCAGAGACCGCACCAACGGAATAGGAGGAGGAATAACCATCGTCCACAATTCCACCCTCCAGGTCCACACCCTCGCAGACGACTCCCTCAACTCCGCCGAACACCTTCACTTCCGGATACACACCGACCCCAACACCACCCTCAGAGGAACACTTATCTACAGACCTCCTGGACCCCGCGCCCTCTTCAGCGACTCCATCGCTGACCTCGCCAGCACCCACGCAATCGCCTCCACGGACTACATCCTCCTCGGGGATCTGAACTTCCACCGCAAGAACAACAATGACGCCAACTCCGCCGCCCTGATCGACAACCTCCGCCTCCGACAACTCGTCACCGAACCCACCAGCAGCTGCATCGCCGCTGCTGGAGCAAAGTCACCGAAGACCAGCTGACTTACACCCTCGCACAGAACCCACCATCCGACCCCACCGACAGACACCGCTGCCGAAAACTTCCGATAGTGTATCGACGACTGCGCCAACACCCTCAACCCGATCAAGAAACCTTCCATCAACCAGCGCAGCAAGAAAGCCGCCTGGTTCACCGAAGAACTCCAGACCTCCAAACGTACATGCCGGAAGCTGGAAACGAAATGGCTCCACAACCGCACACCAGACAGCTACGCAGCCCACAAGGATGCCATCCGCAGACATCACCATCTCAGAACAGCCAAGAGATCGTCCTTCAAAGCCCGACTGGACAACAATGCACACGACAGCAAATAACTTTTCAACATAGTGCAGGAACTCTCCAACCCCAGCGCCAACACCAACGTCATCCCGCCCTCGCAAGATCTGTGCGACTCACTGGCCACCTTCTTCCATCGCAAAATCTCCATACGCCCCGACCACAACAGACCCTACCCCGAACACAACCTGCACCAACCGACTGACCTCCTGGTCACACGTCAACGACGAAGAGACATGAAAAATCATGAACTCCATACACTCAGGATCTCCGTCAGATCCCTGCCCGCACCACGGTTTCAACAAAGCTGACGCAACCATTGCACCCCAACTACGGTAGGTCATCAACATCTCCTTCGACACAGCCACATTCCCCGAAAGCTGGAAGCATGCCGAAATCAACGCCCTCCTGAAGAAACCCAAGGCTGACTCCAAAGACCTCAAGAACTTCTGGCCCATCTCCCTGCTCCCCTTCCCAGCGAAGGTCATCGAGAAAATCGCCAACACACAGCTGACCCGCCACCTCGAGGACCACAACATCCTAGACCCTTCCCAATCCGGATTCAGACACAACCACAGCACCGTGACTTCCCTTATCGCCGCCACAGACGACATCAGGCGCCAGCTAGACAATGGCAAAACTTCAGCCCTCATCCTCCTGGACCAGTCAGCCGCTTTCGTCAAGGTCTGCCACCTCACACTTAGAACACGCCTCCAAGAAGCCGGAATACAGAAGAAGACCCTGGACTCCACCACGTCCTTCATCTCCGGCAGAACCCAGAGAGTCCGCCTACTGCCCTTCATACCCAAAGCCACCGACATCATCTGTGGCGTACCCCAGGGCTCATCCCTCAGCCCGACCATGTTCAATGTCCAGCCCGACCATGTTCAATGTCTACAAGCCCCCTCTTGCACATGTGGCCAGCCAGCACGACCTGAACATCATCTCCTACGCCAACGACACCCAGCTCATACTCTCCCTCACCAAAGACCCGCACACCACCAAAACCAACCTCCACAAGGGAATGAAGGCCGTCGCCGAGTGGATGAGGAACAGCTGTCTGAAACTGAGCTCGGACAAGACGGAGGTCCTCATCATAGACCCCACCCCCTCTGCGTGGGACGACTCCTGGGTGTTGCTATGGGAGGACCACCGCAAAGTCCTTTGCTTTTTGACGCTGCACCAGATTTACAAGGAGGTGTAAATCTGTGGCAGTGCTAAAAACTAACACCATTCAAAAGGAGGCATTAGAATGGCACAACGAGGAGAAAGCTTTTATTTCTCCTCATTCTTGCTTTTTCTATGTGTCCTGCATTATGCAGAACTAATTGATAGAGCAAAAAGCCATTAATGCTTGATTATGTGAAGGAAGGGGCCCCTTCCTAAACATAAACAATCATTCCCTGCAAAGCAGGCACCCTTGCATTATGATGCAATGGTGTCTGCTTTGGCGCTTGGTGCTTAATTTTAGGGCCAGCACAAGGGAAAACACAGGGGTGCGCCATATTGTAGTAAATACGGCTCATCCCAGCGTTATTGAAAAAGTCAGAGCGCGGAGCTGTCAAATTTGGCCCAGCTCTGTGCTCGGACATTTTCTAGTAAATATGTCCCTATTTACCTTCTGTTCTTGCTCCAGTTTTGACACCTGTGAGTCCAGGAATCTGGAAGGGAGCGCTAGGGGTCTCAGGCGCACACCAGAGGTCTCAGCTGCAACCCATGGTGATCTACAAACGATTTCAAGGCCCTATGTCACCTTTACAATGTTTGCTTATCCAATCTGTGGTGGGTGAAGCCGCTGTCATCAGAGGCAGCAGTCAGGACAGGTCCCTGCTGGTTTGAGGCAGGTCACCTGCTGGTTTAGGGCCACTTCACTGCAGGTATTCCCGAGGCTACTTATTAACAAGTTTCCAATCCTGCTTCGTACATTACAGATTGTGTGTCACATTTCCCCTCCCCCCCCCCCAACATCCCATAGCCCATGAAAATAGTGGCTCTGTACTCAGGTTCCTCTGCACAGCACATGCCCACAGTGTGCAGGGCTGCGGGAGAGGCATCCTGCCCAGGTACCCCGAGCCGTCATGCCCTGGCAGGTTGGGGCACCCAGTCCACTCCTGACTGATCCTGTTCAGCATGAGGTGTGGTCTCACCATTTAAACTCAAACATCTTCAACAAGATGAAAGCTGAGCTGCCAGGGCAGTGTCAGACCAAAAACACAACTCCTGTGCTGAAGCCTGAGGGGTACCCTTCAGGAGGAAGGGTCAGGTCACGCGCCTGCTTCACAGGTGCAGAGTGCAGTGGTGTAAACTTATGACCACGCCTTCCAGCAGATTGTGAAGAGCAGTCCTTAATTTGAAAAATAATAAGTAACAGGACTCTCGTCAAGAGACCACTGCATGTTACACCACCGATGGGCTCTGCCAGCGCTGCCAATGTTGGTAAAAACGAGTGCTTAATTTGAGCCGGTGGCATCCGGTGCCCAGCACAGGCACTTAAATGTCAGCACCGGCCCTAATGCCACTCTGCCACATGGTGGCGCTGTCTGCCTAATTAGGGACGAGCACAACAACTGTTTTTTAATTAAATATACATTAACAGTGTTTAATAAGAGGCACCCGAGGCATTCTTACAGCTTTAGGGTCCTGGAATAGTGTGAATTGTCACACATGTTAGAGTGTGATGTTTAGTAGTTGAGTTGGTATTGTTATTGGCAGCCCTGGCATGGTAATGAATGGTTCAAGTTGCCACCTGGGTAGGGCCCTGGCACTTATCATTTAACAAATTAAGCAGTGGTAACAACACAACCCCTAACCATAACTATCCTACAGGTGTGACAGGTCTGACTATTTCCGGCCCCCAAAGCTATAAGAATGGCTTGGGCGCAAGGTAGTAGTAGTTTTTAATGTTAATTGAATTAATAATTACTAATTGAACACAAGAGCTTCAAAAAATCAGAACGCAAAGGTTTGCTATGGAGAGTTCGTACACATAAGCTCACTCTTTACGACTTCATGCCAGTCTCTAGCTGCTCATTCACATGGGAGGAGCTCCCTCTAGCGGTTGAAGATATGAAATGATTTCCGAGAGTTGGGAACGAACGTGGAGGGTAAAATGGAGAACAAGAATTGGCAATGCCAATAGGTCTGGCTTTAAAAGCAAATAGTGTGGGCATTTCAAGTATTACATCGCATGGGAATGAATATATATTTGTGGGAAAGCAAAGAGTTGTAGAATAATAGTGATGGAGGGTAAAAGGTCAGTGACCGCTGTACTGTCAAGCGATGCATTATAAAACAAGCAGTGGAAATGCAATAGGTCTCGCATTAGAAAAGTTGGAGCTTTTGGTTTTGTAAATGACAAATATTTTATTTATTTATTGGTTTTTAAAATAGCTAAATTGATAGCTTTGTCATTTACAACGCCAATAGTTATAACTTTTGCGAATGTGACACCTATAGCATTTGGAATGCAACATGTTTTGTATTTACGTGACTTATATGGCAGCTCTCGTCGTTATGCTACATCTCTAGAGAGCAGGAGAGTGCAGCAGGGGAGAGAAGCACAGCAATGCAATATGTCTCGTATTAGGAAAGTTTGAGCTATTGGTATTGTAAAGGACACATTTTTTATGTGCTTGTTTTTAAAATAGCGAAATAATAGCTTTGTTATTTACAATGCCAATCGTTTTATCTTTCGCAAATGTGACACCTATTGTAACACAATATGTGTTGTGAGGGTGAGTGAGGGTGAGGTGTTGAGGGTGAGGGGTTGAGGGTGAGGTGTTGAGGGTGAGTGAGGGTGAGGGGGTGAGGGGTTGAGGGTGAGTGAGGGTGAGGGGGTGAGGGGTTGAGGGTGAGTGAGGGTGAGGGGTTGAGGGTGAGTGAGGGTGAGGGGTTGAGGGTGAGTGAGGGTGAGGGGGTGAGGGTGAGTGTGGGTGAGGGTGAGTGAGGGTGAGGGGTTGAGGGTGAGGTGTTGAGGGTGAGTGAGGGTGAGGTGTTGAGGGTGAGTGAGGGTGAGGTGTTGAGGGTGAGTGAGGGTGAGGGTGAGTGAGGGTGAGGGGTTGAGGGTGAGTGAGGGTGAGGGTAGGTGAGGGGTTGAGGGTGAGTGAGGGTGAGGGTGAGTGAGGGTGAGGGTGATGCTGAGGGGTTGAGGGTGAGTGAGGGTGAGTGAGGGTGAGTGAGAGTGAGGGTGAGTGAGGGGTTGAGGGTGAGGTGGTGAGGTGTTGAGGGAGAGTGAGGGTGAGGTGTTGAGGGTGAGTGAGGGTGAGGGTGAGGGGTTGAGGGTGAGTGAGGGTGAGGGTAGGTGAGGGGTTGAGGGTGAGTGAGGGTGAGGGTGAGTGAGGGTGATGCTGAGGGGTTGAGGGTGAGTGAGGGTGAGTGAGAGTGAGGGTGAGTGAGGGGTTGAGGGTGAAGGGTTGAGGGTAAGTGAGGGTGAGGGTGAGTGAGGGTGAGGGGTTGAGGGTGAGTGAGGGTGAGGCGTTGAGGGTGAGTGAGGGTGAGGGTGAGTGTGGGTGAGGGTGAGTGAGGGTGAGGGTTTGAGGGTGAGTGAGGGTGAGTGTGGGCGAGTCAGGGTGAGGGTAAGTGAGGGTGAGTGAGCGAAGAGAAACTTTGTAACATATCTTGAATTAGAATGAAATGAAGTTTTGCCAAAGACACACTATACGTGGCTACAGGTCTGAAAATTCCAAAGCCTGCATAGAGTTTTAGAAAAGTACAACATTCGCGCTTCAGCCGTAAACGCATCATATAAAAAATCTATTGCATTTACACTTGTTTGAGTTATTGGCATTGTAAATGGTACTGGCTTTTATAATAGCTCTCGCCCCCCTGCGTGTTTCCTGACAGCTCCCCCTTGGTAGACATTAAAGAGTAGTGCAGGAGGGGGCAGGTGCTTTTTATTATTTAGGGTCCCCACCCCTCCCCCCGCTGTCACTAAACTGCCTGTTTGAGGGGACACACACCCATGTGCCTAGGATCATAGAAGAGAAAGGTGAGCTTGAGATGCCCTTGCATGGGCAGTAGTGGACTTACTCAAGAGTCGAGGCCGGGCTCCGTCCACCAGGACACAGGATGTCCCAAGGAAACCTATGCGTGGAATGAACACAGGTTAAGGGGAATGGGTGAGGGGGTCGAAGTGTAGAGGTGACTAAAGTATGTTATAAGATATTCATAGCTAGTTGAACAGGGTGATTAGCGAAGGGTCAATCCATCGCAAAGGAGCTTGGGTATGCTGCCTGTGAGTTAGAGACGGAAGATAAATCAATGGTGTGTGCAAGGTGTGGTATGCTGCAAAGTGCTATGTCTAGTGGTGGTCAAGAGGGGGGTTGCAGGGCCAGGGCGCAAGGAATGCGGTGGTCAACCCGCGTGTCAGGCTGTAATGTTTGCGCGAGTCAGATCACTATGGAAGACACTGCTGCGAGTGCGAGGATCAGGAGCGGGACGGGAAGCTTGAGAGGCAGTGCAGCGATGCAGAAGGTTGAAGGAAGCATAGCAGGACTCTGAAGGAGAGTCCACGTAGTCGTGACGGGAGGTGCAGCAATGAGGGAAGGAAGCATGGCAAGGCTCTGAAGGTCCACAGAGTCACGGTGGGAAGTGCGGAAATGAGCACCATAGTAGGGCGTCAGACGCGGAGAGCAGCAGGGAAAGGAGGGTTCGCTCTGGATCGGTTCAGAGAAGCGGCATGAATGTCCTACAGCAAGGGAGTCAACGGGATGGGGCAGCGTGTTAGAGAGGAGCGCTCCATATTGGAATAGCAGGGTGGAAATCCACAGGAGGGAAAAGTAAGAAAATGGGTCAAGGAGGCCCTACGATGGGAAAAACGCGGGACGCGCCAGTGTATTAAAGGGAGTGTTAGATCAGCGGGATGGAGGAACCCAGGAGGGGGGACACTTACTGGAAATAATCGGCAGCCAGGATCAAATCGCACGAGCCGGCATTAGTCAAGTTATGTGCGAGGTGCTCAGGGCGGAAATAGATAAGGACGCGCAGCCGATCTCGTGGGTGGAGGGAAAGAAACTGCTTAAAATTCTTGACGCGCTGGTTGTCTAGTTTTTCGCTGTCGGCCATGGTGAGTTGGGGACTACGGGCATCGCTGCACTAACCATCTGGTGAAAGAGACGGAGGGCGACGGGACTCACAGATGGTTCTCTGTCAAATGTTGCTTGGGCTCAATGCCGGGACAGAAGGAGGAAGCCTCGCTCTGGGAGGTGTTGGCGTGCCACGTCCATTACGAGGGACAACCAAACAAGACGGAGGGAAGAGAGGGTAGGGGGGAGGAGAAATGCGACACGGCGGGAAGGGGAGGGACAACCAAACAAGACGGAGGGAAGAGAGGGGAGGGGGGAGGAGAAATGCGACACGGCGGGAAGGGGAGGGGGCGGAGCGGGTAAACCAAGACGGACGTGCACGCGCTTTTAAGCTCAATGCGCATGCGCATTGAGCTTAAAAGTCACGGGCACTGCAAGGAATCGCCACGATTCCTTGCAAGTTGGGAAAAGAGTGGATAAGTCCCAATACTCTCGCTTGCTCGATGCGCATGCGCATCGACAGGCGAGACCTAAACAGAGAAACCATACAATTTACAGAGCACCTGGGTAATAAACCATACTGTTAAAACAGTGGTCCATTTTTTGTAAATAGTCAAATAGGCGAGATATAAAAATGTTTCCATTCATCTTACAACCACACAATTAATACTTCACCAGGACTGACATAGAGCAGGCAGATAAACAAAGTTATATTGCAGTTGATGTATTCGTTCCACTGTCTTGAAGCATTTCAAATCTTTCGGTAGTGTAAAGGAAAATCCAGTGCTCATAGTCATGGGAAAGAACGTGCAGTGATTAGTGTAAGATAAAGAAACGTGAATCCACTAAAAAACAGGAGAACAACAAGACGTTGACTCCTTTAGATATTTTTCTATAGTAAAACAGGAGGAAATATGTCTACAGTCAACAGCACTTCGACAATTACGAATGTGAAGTCATCATCAGGTCAAGGTGTGTGAGTACCTAGTCTCTAAAAAATGACGACACAATGAAGTCAGATATGGTTGAAATGAGGAGGGTGATTTAAGGTAATTATCCTTTGTACGGGGTCATCCAGGTTGGAGAATGCAATGAAAAGGGTAATCAGCTACCTCTACAAGAGAGAGATAGATGAGGGAACAATTACTTCCTATCCAATGTAAGTCCTGGAAATTGATTCAAGGTGGTGCGCCCATGTAAACAATAGAGAAAATTGACCTGCGTCATAGAGATATATGATGTTGGCCGCGGCTTTTCCTACCGCGTAAGTCTTGCGAGGTGACTGCTCTCGCGGTCGCATCTCGCTGACTCCTTCCTCCTTCCTGGTTTACTGAATTTGCCTGGGTTATTAGGAGCTCTGTCCCGCTGTCCAACGAAAGCATAGTCCTTCGTTATTGTTGTTGTCCTCTGTGTTTTTCCTGCAGTAATCCCTTTTCTCATACCTAGGACCGATGTCCTGGCTGTCTAATGAGCAGGCGCAGTTGCTTCGTGGAGAGATGCATGGTACATACGGGGGCTTGGGCCTAATTCCTCACAGGGCAGTTAAGGATGAGCCTGGCAGAGGCATTATGCATTGTCTGGTATCTTTGTAAGAGTTGACTCATGATGCCGGCATAGAGTGCATTGCCATAGTCTAGTCTGCTGGTGATGAGGGCTAAGGTGACCGTGCATCTGGTGTCAGTGGGGAGACAATGGAATATCTGTGGAGCAGACATAGGATGAAGAAGCAGGAGAAAGTAAGTGATGGCATTGACTTATTTGGCCATTCTTACTCTGTTATCTATGATGATGCTTAGGTTTTTGGCGTGGTCAGTGGGGGCGGGCCTGGGTCCCAGGTCTGTTGTCCACCAGGAAGAGTTTCATGGAAAGTTGTTGTTGCCGAAGATCATGACTTGATTTTTACGGTGTTGCGCATGAGGCAGCTCTTTTTCATGCAGTTTGCTGCATTGGACATGCAGGTGTTGAAGTTGGTCCTTATGGTGTGATTGTTGTCTGCGAGGGAGAGGCGGACCTGGGTGTCATCTGCTTAGGATACAACGTTGATTCCGTGGGATCATAAGACATGGGTGAGTGGTGCCATGTAGACGCTGAAGAGGGTGTGGCTCTGCGATGATCCTTGAAGGAACTCCACACATGAGGTCTGGGTTCAGAAGTGTAGGGTGGGCGTCTGATGTGCTAGGTCTGGTCGGAGAGGAAGGAGGCCAGCCAGCTCACGGCAGGACCATGTATTCCGGAGTTTTGTAGTCCATTGATGAGGGTGCTTTGGGAGACAGTGTTGATTGCTGTGTAATGGTCGAGTAGTATGAGTGTGGTTGTTTCCCCTTTGTCCATGATGATCAGGGTGTCGTCAGTTGCTGCTATGAGAGCGGTTCTTCACAACTTTTGAATGTAAGGGCAGGAGTGAGATGGGTCTGTAGTTGCTGAGCTCTTCGGGTCTGTCGTTCTGCGTGTTTCCAGTTGTCCAAGTAGGTTCCACTGATCAGAGTTCCTCCTAGGTTAAGCATATGTTGGGGCAAGGGTTGGTTGGGGCCCCAGAGTGGAATGTTTCATAATTTTAGCAGTGTCTATTGGAGTGAGGGGTCTCCAGTTTGTGATCTGGTAGCCCGCATTGGTGGTGCTGCGCAGCTGGTTGGTGAGTTCTCGTGTCTCACATTGGGGTTAAAAATAGCTGTAGACTTGAAAATGTTGTGGTGAATGGAGTTGGAGAGGCTGAAGACGATGGGGCACCTGGTTGTAACTTGTGCAGGTGGATAAGTGAGCGAATAGCTAGAATGTTCTCTACCATGGGGCTGGTTGGCTGACCCAGAAGTGCAAGTCTCATAGGAGGGAAAGTAGTGTCTGTGGAGCCTGGAACTTTAGCAGAAGCTCCTTGAAGGCTTCCGTCTGCTAAGGCGACTCTTAAAGTCTCTCTAGTCTCTACTCATGGTATCCGTAATTACTACACACTTGGGAGGGGGTGAGCTACAACCAGTTGTCCAAGGTGCAAACAAGCGGCCGCCGTCTGAGGGCTGCCTGGTGGAAGAGGGGAGTGGACCCATCTATTCCACTAGTCCAGAGGGCTGAAGTGGTGCCTGACCCAAGGGATGCAGAAGGTGCAGGAGGCCCTTGTGTTTGCCCTGTTTGCTTCCAGTGGATAATGTTCATGTTCTTTGTACGAGTCAGAGCTCGCAGTCCCAGAGTGAACCAACCCAGCATTAGCCTGAAACAAGGTGATGATGTAGTCTGCCGCACATGTAGGCTGCTGGAAGGAATGCTCCAGATTGTAAATGATGCTTCTGCAGCATGTCATGGACCTTGAGTGATGAAGACCATGATGGAGGAGGTCAGCGCAGCCTGTATCAACTGAACATAAGGTGATTGTGCTAACAAACAAACATATAAAATTCTCCTTCGATTCACCATGGGTATGAAGTATATGGATAATATAGGGGACCCGAGGCCAACTACGCTTTACACTACATACAGTTATTGAGCATTAAGTGGCTGTGGTAGTAATCTTACATATAATAATCTCTGTGTCTACCACATGATCTAAGGTGTTAGCAAAGACCCTAGCGGTCAGTTTTATGTCAAATGACATTGTCCAGAAGTTGAGTCACGTGTTGGTGAAACATCTGCTGTTCCTGATGGGATATCCAGGAGGGGTCACATGTGAGAGACAAATCACTCAAAAAGGCAGAATCTTCACCTAGTGGTTAAACCACTTCAGGTTGATGACCAGTCAATAAGTTTCTCAAAGAGTTTGCACCAGGAAGACAACGGGTAGAAACACATGTTCCATCCTGGAGGCAGCGCTATTTACAAGGACTTCTCCTGCATTAGGGCCTCCATATGTTGTTGCGCTAGTCCTTTCCTTCCGGTTCCTGGGCCAGGGAGTCACCCCAAGACCTGGGTCTGGAAGAGGATTATGTGCTCAGTTGATATCACGAACATTTGTCACATCAGAGATGTGATACTGATTCCTCTCCGATCATGTGATGTCAAAGCAATGACCTCCAGCTGGACATGTTGAGTCCCCAGATCAAGGCTTAATTGTGGCGGTGTTTGCCGGTGCTCAGCACCGGCAATCATTTGTAAACATTGGCACGTATGTAAGAGGTTCTACCACATGGTGGCACTGTATGTGTATTTGTTTTAGCAGAGTTCATTAGTGGAGCATTTAGCTATTTAATATATCTTAAAAACATGACAAAACTAGGAACTAAGATTACAGTTTAATATGGCATGTGGGTAGTGCCAGCTGCAGTGGACCCGTGTGAAATACCTTGGTCACTGGCACTTAATTCCTTACACAGTAAGCACTGCCTAGTATTTCCCAGTTGTGCCATGGATGCTGGCATAAGTTGGGAAAGAGAGGGGAGGGAGGAACCAGGAACTCGCCGTAAGTCTCCCTCACAGCTGGCAGAGCCAGGGCATCTCGTATCTTCACATGGGTGAAGCATCTGTGGGGCAGATGATTCAGTTGGACCCATGAAGGCCAAATAACATTTCCTGTCCTTAAAGGCTTTGTGAAGAAGAAAGTCCTCCAAAGAGCTAAATAGTAGAATGTTATGTAGCTTTTTTCATGAAATGCGCTTCTCTTGATCCCACATCCAGATGTGCCAACGGGCAGAGGCGGGCACGTCTGCAGCAAATGCCAGGAGCAGTGCCTGGATTCTCAGAGCTCCAGGTAATGCAGCATTTTGCCATTGCAGCACTTACTGGCGTCTACACAACAGGCACTGCGTCAGGCCTTATGTATAATTTGGTGGCGACTTTTAGTGGTGCCTAAAGTAGGAGGTTCTGATCCTTTGCTTAAGTGCCCAGTAAATGTCCAGTATTTGTAAAGCGCAAACAATTACCCGAAGATGTCAAGGCGCTGGGGGCCGTCGTAAAGATTAAGCAAGCTATTAGCCAGAGTCACATGGTGCAGGGCTGATCTGCCGCCGGCACCGGGGATCGAACCGGGGGTCCCCGGGTTCCGGAGTCAGTGGCCCTGGCTGCTGCACCACACCTCTTCCACTTTGCTTAGAGCATGTCAAGTGTATCCAACTCAATCTCATTGTCATAATGAAGCACTGCAGAGCCTGGAATGAGGAACCTGAGTGGGCATTTAATGGCATAACATAACATGATGGGGCCCTCCGCAGAATGTGATGAGGGGCCCTTGAGTCTCCCAATTCTTTTAGATATTCATTGACTTTGGGCTGAATAGGACCTCCTGTAGGGGTGCTCTACCCCTGGAGGCTTGGAGGCCTTGATGCACCACTGGGGCTGGAGAGGCCTGCGCTACGCCCCGGTGACCAGGAACACATGCAGAGTCAGACTGCACCCTGCATTGCTTTCTTGAGGGAAGCCCCTTGTGTGCCTACTTCCTCCCTCTCCTACCCCCCTCAACCTTCCCATTCTCCCTACCCCTGACTGGAGGTGAGAGTCTTCTCCTGTTACCACCGTAGGAGGCCTCACTAAATACTGTACCATCAAGGGTATTTCAAAGACTCTCTATTCAAAGCCAATGAGCACGGCTGATTGTGGCATTTTTGTCCCCAATCCAGCCTATCTGTTTGCGATCACCAACTTACCGTTCGCGATCGCAAGGAGGAAAAAACTCAGCTGCACATCGCGAAGTGGAGTTTCTGCCACTCCGCGAGCTCCCCGAACGGAGCAAATTTATCCATCCAGGCCTAGTTTCCAGTCTCTTTCGAAAGAATAATCCATTCCAGATCTATGGTATCAGAACTGAAAAAGCCTGACGGCCCAAGCTAGTTTTATTAAAGTGTGGGCAGGTCAACAAGATCGCGTCAGAGGAGCGCAGACGCAAAACAGGCACGTAGTGCCTCATCCGCTCCTCAATATAGGCTGGTACCGTGCCAAAAAAGTCTTGTGCACAATACAATACGCATAGAGCACCAGCCTCCTCCAAAAAGCAGTGCATGCCCTACCCACCCTCTTTAGAATGTAAGGGGACCCTGTGCCCTCTACCTGCTTTGTGGCAGATGCCCCACACCCACCAAGCTCGAAAAAAGGTCCACAGTCCTCCCAGTGGGGGAATAAAGCTGTGTCCAGCACACCGCAGTGCTCGCGCCTAGCTGTAAAAGGGGGTCCAAAACATGGCACCACCAAAGATGGTGAGAATATTTTAAATTTGCCACACTTCTTTCCTTTATTTCAAAAGATGTATTGATTTAAAAATATATATATACATAATGTCTTGAACTATTGAAAGCATATGCTTTGTAATGCCAATTAATATAGTGTTCTGTATGTTTCTGAGTCAAATAAAAATCAAGAAGAACTTTTCTTTTTAATAGCCAAGAAACCGGTCAGCCCCTGCTTTTATATGTCACCAAAAGTCCAAATACACAGCACTAACCCACCGGGTAGGCCTATCATCTCAGAGTCTTTTAGAGAAGGCCTTGATATACTTAGAACATTTCTTATTTCCCTATGTGTGTAGCCTACCATCTTACTACCATGATAGTACGGATTTTGTATCCAAGCTCTCTGATATACCATGGCATGCTGACTACATTCTCTGTACAGTGTATGTGGTCTCGCTCTACACATGCATCAAACACGAACTGGGAATCCAGGCTTGCAAACATTTTTTCAAGGACAGACCTAATGTCACATATGACCACTCCAGCCTATTACTGGAGATGCTCCAGTTTTGCCAGGAAAACAACTTCTTTCTGTCGGCAAACAATGGTACAGACAACTGACAGGGACTGCCATGGGCAGTTGCTTCACGCCAAGCTATGCTTGTTTGTTTATAGGGTGGTGGGAGTCGGAATGTGTGTAGTCGGAGCCTTTGACAAGTACACAAAGTACCTGGTACATTGATGACATTTTCCTCATCTGGAATGGCCCCCAAACCATTTTGGATGCGTTCCTTGAAATCATCTCCTTCAATAACCTTAAACTTAAATTTACCAGCGAAACCAGCATACACATACTTGATTTCCTGGACGTGGAGGTTGTAGTTCAGGATGGGACATTTGAAACTAGGCTGTACAGGAAGGAAACTGCTGGGAACAGTATCTTGCATGTGAGGAGTTACCCCCCACCCAAACTCAAATGGCGGTTTCCCCTACCGGGAACTCCTTAGAGCTAGGAGAAACTGCAGTACTCTGGAAGGCTATAAGCTAAATGAAGGAAAGATGATTCAGAGATTCTTCCAAAAGGGGTACACCCGCAAAGTTCTAGACGAGACTAGATACAAGGACAGGGATATGGAGAGAATGACTTTACTTAAACCCAAGTCACACGCATCCACCAAGCCTGGGACTAGACTCATAACAACCTACAATTCAAGCTGTACTGAGGTCCAGGCCATAGTAAGAAACCAGTGGCATCTTGATAAGTCGGACCAGATAATTGGCAAACTGGTCAGTCCCAACCCACAAATCATATACCGCAGAAGCCACTGTTTAAAGGACATGTTAGTACACACCCTGATGTAACCTGGCAAATCACAAAGCAACACTTGGTTGAAGGAAGTCCCCGATTTCTAAAAATGCGGCAAGTGTAAGCAATATCAAGCCTCTTAATTTGTCCAATGGCAAGCAACACAAGATTAAGCCTTTCATTAACTGTAATAGTGACTATGTTGTTTATGTGCTTATGTGTGTGTGCAGCATGAGGTATGAGGGGAGCACAATTTTCCCTATCAAAAAACACATCCTGGAACACCTTAGGGAAATTCAGGACAATGGCAGGACATATCCCATGGCCAGACACTGTAACACCTCACATACCTCAACTGAAGCAGAGAATCTGAAAATCTCATTCTTTGGTATTGACAGGGTTACAACCAACATCAGAGGTGGAGACAGATGGATGGAATCCCGATACATAATTCACCTATGTAGCAAAACCCCGGGAGGCCTCAACCAGGATGAGGAGCTTCACGTACATCTTTGGTAGCCCACTCCTACCGCAACAAGAACAGACTCTGGACACCTTTGTGCCACGCTCTTCCCTCCAACAAAAAAAACAAAAAAAAACAAACTTTTTTGCCCTGTAGGAGCTCAAAAACTTCTTGTATTTAAGACTCTTTACTAACGCAGAGAAAGAGACTTCTAGAAGTTCCCTTGCGTTCATGTATTCCAAAACCAAAGCTGACCATACTGGTCTGATCCAAGGTCAAGACGGAAGCCGGCCGAACCTCTGTATTTTGATTCCGAGACAGAGAAGTACATTCAACGCATTTCTCTCTCATGCTTTCAAACACACATCCCACACGTTCTGTTCCAGCAAGGCTGCTTTGGTCTGTGCTGACAGGAAAGTAAACAGACCTGCTCTGAAGAAAGCACAGAATGATGTTGTACATTCAAGATGGAGTAAGTTAAAACACATAGGGCATATTTACAAGCCCCTATCTCCACAGGAACACCACTTTTCTTTATGTTCCTTTGGGGATACCGGCTTAACATGGCTTAACGCTGCCTTGTAAATAAGGCACCATTTCATGCTATACTTAGCTAGAAAGGGGTGGGCAATGGGTGTTGTGGTGGGCGTTCTGCCGCAACACCCATTGTTTTTGACACTGCCCAATATTTACATGGGTGGCGTAAATATGTTTTAGCGCCAAAATTAAGACCAAAAAAACCTGGTCTTAACATGGCGCAATCAGAAGAAATGCTTTATTTCTCCTCGTTTGTGCTGTTTCTATGAGTGTTGAATTGTGCAGCACACATAAAAACAGCAAAATGCCATGCATGATTGTTTATATGCAATCATTTTAAAAATGACGAGATGCAACTTCTATGTGTGCTGCTTTGTGCCGCAAACATAGATGTGTGTTGCTTTGCGCAGCACACTTAGAAGTTACAAATCAACATTTAATATTGTTTATGTACTGGAAGGCCTCACTTGCAAAGGTGCCTGCTTTGACACTAGGCAGTTCAAATTATTAGCGCCAGTGCAGGGGGGGAATGCTGGACTGTACAGTATTGTTGTAAATACGGTGCAGCCCTGCATTTCAATGGTGGCAGAGTGCTGCATTAAGCCAGAAAGGCTAACGCTGTGCTCCGTCGCTTGGTAGTCAAAGGTCATCACATGATCTCAATTCATATGAGTGCATACCGCACTACACACCCCACCTGGTCGGATCATGTGTGTTTCAAGGTAGCGACTTCTCCAACAGCGTTGCAGTCCCATTTTGAAATTTAACTTGTCTATTCCACCGTGCTCAGATTCATGTAGATGTCCTTTCCAAGGTATAGAATCGGAGCAAAGCAGTAGATTTGGATTGATAAAAGATCCATTCAGTGGCACTCGGATCCTAGTGGCCATGTGGCTTGGTTTTAGCCACACACCCTCAAAATCTGCCACACTTCAATGGGTGAATCTTAGTAACCCATTCAGTGTGGTGACATTATTTTCAAGCTCAATACTTTCTTCCTAACTGAACTGTGTGGCAGTGGCTACAGTTTTGGGGACCTTCTCAACGAACCTGTCCAACATGGCCCGCGTTTCCTATGCGCAAGCCTCAGATACTGTCAGGCACAAAAGCTTGCATGAAGTGGGGCTGTCCAATATCTTTGCAACCACAGGGCAGATGTCCATATAGTTTGCTGAGATCTGTTCTTCGTGCCCTAAACTGATCAACCCTGCAGTCCACTTCCATGTCAGAAAGGACGACTCAGCTTGCCTTAGGTCCTACTGGGTGTTACCAGGGGCACTCTGAGGGCAGAGTTAATAGGGCCTACAACATGGATCCTGGAGAATCATCAGTGGCAAGGCTGATCACTGTTCTTTGATCTTCTGCACAGCTTTGGTCTCATCCTCCTCTTGGAGCGCATTACCAGTACCTCTCTACAATTGGTGTAGCCCTCAACACATCCAGGAGGGATATAAAAGAAGTGCCACACACAGCTGCTTGGTCACCAAACATTTGGGGCTGATGGCTCCACAAGGCAGGCTTCTGCTCCGGGGCATGCAGTACAGAGTCCACTATATACAACTTGCAGCTCCTGCTTCTGTGGGCAGATCTCAGCACTCGTTGCAGGGTCTGTCACCAACCATTGATGGAAGCAAGCAAGCAATCACAGATCTCAGCCTTGTTACACGGAAGATAGAAAAACTGCTGTCTGACTCCATGCTTAGACGGGGAATCCTGCCTACGGGACCTGGGTGTCAACCAAATATCTGTCCTTGACTGGCTGATGCAGGTGTACCTTTCATTAACAGTTCTTTACTGTGGGTAATCATGTTTTTAGGTCTCGCCTGATCCAGCACATGCGCTGTTCTGGCCGAGGCATTTAGTTGTTGCTTTTAAAAGTGCTATCTTGCCGACCACCAGCTTGCTATTATGCGCACAAGAGCGCGCACGCATGCACGTTATAGCAAGCTGGTGGCCGGCAAGGTAGCACTTGCAGTGATGCGCGTACGCACCACTTGCGTCACCACTCGTGGTTTATTTTGCGATCGCAATGACTTTCGCGGCCGCGCGCCATTACTTTTACGGTCACGCGGCTAATGCTTAATACGATGAGCATATTATGACTGCGAGCTAAGGTTTCCGAAGGCATGACTTTACGGTGACACTCCTGCGCATTGGTGTCCATTCCTCCTGCACGAGGAAAGAAGATGAAGCACTTAGCTTGGTAAAAACAATAACTGCAAGGTTCAAAAGATCACTGCTTGCTAAATTAATGTTTTGTGATGTATCTTTTTTCCATTAATGCAAGCCTTTGACAGAAGTAAGGAGATGTAATTGTTTTCAGTCCTGCAGTTTTGTAAAAATGAAACTGATGTTTATTGTAGCAAAATAATTAACCTGGCAGGTAATGGGAAGCCTGGAATGTATGAGTAGGTGTGGACCTGATCGGTTGTGTGAATGATAATTGATGGTCTAAATAAGCAAGTATTGGAAATTTCATTCACGCAAACCTTTTTTCATAAAAGTAGTAACGGGTGGTAATTTCGATGCTAAGGCGGTAAGGGACGACGGTGGCAGCATCTCCTGACCCCGCTTGGCGCCAGAAACGATATTAGAGCGGATGCTCTGTATGTAAATTGTTTTACCTGAAGACAATTGCCTTATTTTAAAATTGAATAGATTTTTTAAAGTACACTTCTCATTGTGCCTAGCGCTTGCACTAGCGGCGGATTTCAGCTAAAGTAGACTTAGATCTTAAACTGTACCTGCACTCTATGTTTAGACCACTTCCCAGCTTCTGAGCTCGATACTCCAGCCTGCCCGCCCCGGTCCGACTCGGTAGCCAATACCGTTGTGCGGAGGGCGGGGCAGGCAAGAGCCACACGACCACAGGAAGTAGAGCGGTTAGCGCTCTAGCTGATCACAATCGGAGGGCTATTTAGGCGGCGAGGAGGCACAACCCAGCGCGGTAAGGGACGACGGTGGCAGCATCTCCTGACCCCGCTTGGCGCCAGAAACGATATTAGAGCGGATGCTCTGTATGTAAATTGTTTTACCTGAAGACAATTGCCTTATTTTAAAATTGAATAGATTTTTTAAAGTACACTTCTCATTGTGCCTAGCGCTTGCACTAGCGGCGGATTTCAGCTAAAGTAGACTTAGATCTTAAACTGTACCTGCACTCTATGTTTAGACCACTTCCCAGCTTCTGAGCTCGATACTCCAGCCTGCCCGCCCCGGTCCGACTCGGTAGCCAATACCGTTGTGCGGAGGGCGGGGCAGGCAAGAGCTAGACGACCACAGGAAGTAGAGCGGTTAGCGCTCTAGCTGATCACAATCGGAGGGCTATTTAGCCCCTCGTCGGCTCAAACGCGCAGCGGTTGAGCGCAGCGGGGCGCCCTGGACGGCGCCTAAGACAAGCCAAAGACCTGCCCGTCTGCGCCCGTCCGCGACAGGACGAGGCACAGGGGCCATGGGGGATGCATCAACCGGCCTCCCAAGGCATTCCTCACGAAGGCTCACTTACACACCTCAGGTACTGCGGCAACTTAGATCTGCCCCACTATCGGGCTGCAAACGGGATGTGTTTCCTGAGATAGAAGGCCCTTTTTCCTGCTATCATTGCCACAGTCAGTTCAGTACTCTAATAAGAGACGATATTGAGGCTAAACACTATCAACCATGTAAAACGCCGAGTAATACTGAGAATGATTCTACCCAGACTCCCTCGGGGAGAAAAAACATCCTTTGTAATATTAGGTCACTCTCCAAACATACTGCCGAAGTATGGGACCTAATTTCCTCAAAACAGCCCGATCTGTGCTATCTCACAGAAACATGGTTAAAACCACACTCCACCCCTGCTATAACCCTAGGAATTCCTGACGGCTACAAAATAGTCAGATTGGACCGGCCTAAAAAAACTGGTGGTGGGATAGCCATTGTGCACAAACAAGAAATTAGCATCACGATATTAGATGAGCTGAGTACCCCTGAAATTGAACTACTAATTTTTAAAATAGTATGGTCCCCCAAAGAAAGTCAAAAAGGTGCCCTAATATACCGTCCTCCGGGGCCCTGTACAAATTTCTCCAATAAGCTGATTGAGTTACTGGCCCCTCACATAAATAATGAAAGCAACTTCATACTAGTAGGGGATTTTAATGTACATAGCGAAAAGCTGGATTGTAATGAGGCACAGACCTTACTAACAGATTTATCCTTACTAGGACTTATAAAACGAAATTCTGGGCCCACCCATCAGGCTGGACATACCCTTGACCTGATTTTATCTACTTTCCTGTCAGTTTCATGTCTACCTGGATTTCAGGTTAACTGGACTGATCACTTTATAATGGAATTCTACACCCCGTATTCTAACTCTACTCCTGCAAGCACTATCTCCCTACCTAGTGTACGCAGACAATGGCACAAAGTTACTGCTGACTCCTTCAAGGGAAAATTCAAGCCCTTTGCCATTCTCCCCACTGATAATGCTGAAATAGCACTTGGAAAATTTGAACGTGCAACCAGGGATGCGATAGAAAAAATTGCCCCCATGAAGCAATTTAAACCCAGACCTGCAAAAAAACAGGAAGTCTGGTTCTCGGACCATTTAAGGACGTTAAAGTTAACCGCCAGGAAGCTTGAGAAGAAGTGGAGAACTTCTCATTTGGTAGAGGACAAAAACAAATATTGGGATTCACTATCCATCTACCACAAAGCCATCCGGGTAGCACGAAAGACCCATATTACGGCACAAATTACAGCTGCAGGGAACTCACCCAGGGTCCTCTATCAAATTCTTCAAACATTTGTCAAACCTACAGCATGTGAAACATCTGAGGTAGCGTCACAGCAGCTGTGCAATGAAATATCTAATTTTTTTACAGAAAAAATAGACAAAATTTATGAAAAAATAATTTGCACCAACAAGACCATCACTACTGATACAGCGCCTCTTCAAATAGATGCCGAACTGAAGCAAAATACTTATTCTCTTGATACCTTTCCTCCTATTTCGTCTGATAACATCCTCTCTTTGATCTCACAGATCAAAAGTGGTAGCCCAGACGATACTATCCCAGCGAGGATAATGCCCGCTCTAGCCGACCAACTCCGCCCCATGATTGGAGACATGGTAAACCTTTCGCTAAGCACAGGCAAAGTCCCTAGAGAATGGAAACGAGCCATTGTTAGACCAATCAGGAAAAACACTGCGACTCCGTGGACCGAATTGGCTAATCTTAGGCCCATCTCCTTACTACCTTTCCTAGGGAAACTGACTGAGAAGCATGTCAACTACCATCTCTCCAGCTATATCGAACTTGCTGGGGCTCTGGACTACTCTCAGTCAGGTTTTAGACCCAAACATAGCACTGAATCCACCCTTCTGTCAGTCACTGATGATTTGCACATGTACCAGGACAAGGGCATCTCAGTAATCTTGGTTCTTTTAGATCTGTCTGCAGCGTTCGACACCGTGTCACATTCCATCTTGACTGAGCGGTTGTCGAACGCTGGCATCAAGAACAAAGCCCTTGCCTGGCTAAGGAGTTTCTTATCCGATCGCACCCAGACTGTCACCATGGGTGCACATCGTTCAGCGGAGATGGAGATATCAAAAGGGGTGCCCCAGGGTTCGTGTCTAAGCCCGACCCTCTTCAACATTTATGTGGCACCTCTGGCTAGAGTGATGCGTAGGTACGGGTTTATCCCAGTATCCTACGCTGATGACACCCAGCTCCTCTTCCCCTTTAAAACCCTCTCCGCTGAAGTAAGAAACTCCTTCTCAGTAGGCATGAAGGCAGTGGCGCATTGGATGTCCTCCAACTGCCTTCAGTGCAACGTCAGCAAGACGGAAGTCATGCTGTTTGGAGAAGCCAGGATGCTATGGGCCCCGGATTGGTGGCCGCAGGACTTGGGAGCAGCCCCAGAACCCAAGCAGATAGTGAAAAACCTGGGGGTCCGCCTGGACCAAGAACTATCACTAAAACAGCATTCCAACTTCATCTCGGGTTCTTGTTTCCATACCATCAGCCTGCTGCGTAAGGTCTTCCCTTTACTGCCAGATTCCTTTAGGAGGACGCTAGTACAGGCACTCGTGCTAAGTCGGATCGACTACTGTAATGGCCTGCTGCTTTCTGCCAATGAAGCGTGTTGGCTAAGCTCCAGGTCATTCAAAACACAGCGGCCCGCCTAGTTCTGAATGCTCCGCCAAGAACTCCATCTAAACCCCTCCTTGAGCAATTACATTGGCTCTCGATCCGGCAAAGAGCAAAATTCAAGATAGCCTGCCTGATACACAAATGTCTCCATGGACAAGGGCCTGCATATCTGGAAAACAAATTCATTCCCTACATTCCATCTCGAACACTAAGATCAAGCAATAATCTGCTCCTAGTGGTGCCCCGCGCCAAGAAAGCGAGGCATGGGAATAAAGCGTTGTCAATTGCAGGACCCACATTATGGAACAGACTCCCTCTGTCCCTAAGACAGTGTACTGAGCACTTAAAATTCAGAAGGCAACTGAAAACCGTCTTATTTAAAAATGAGATCTAGCATCTGCTCCAATTTACATCTTCTGTTTAGTCGGCACCATAAGCGCAGAGATACTCCATCTGGAGTTGATTCAAGCGCTATAAAAACCAGCAAATAAATAAATAAAGGCAATCATGGTATTTCAACAAGTAATTTTAATGAAACGGATACCTATTTCTTTAATGTGAGAAAAAGACTGCATCAGTTTTGTTTTTGGTTCTTGTTCACAATTTCCTTGATGTTTCTATATTTCCGTTCTCATTGGTACAGTGGTGTAGTGGCTTAATGTACTGAGGAATGTTGACTGGTGTTGACAAAAGAGATGCTGGTGTCTGCATGAGTAAGGTTAAAAGTGAAATTCTTGCTCATATTCAGAATGAGACATAAAGTTACTAAATTAAGAGCTTTGAGCTTTCAGTTCCTAGAGGCTACGAAGCCACACTGCATTGTACTGTGGCGGTGCAAGTTATGCGTGATGTGTGCATCTCCTGGCCAGCAGTATAAGTAGGGAAGGTCCGTATGGAGGCAAACCTCTACTTACTCTTCTGTTGGATCGTTTATCTGTTTAATCAGTTCTACAACGTTCGTCTGGAGAAGCTGTTTTCCAATTTTTCGGGTGGTTCTGTGTTTTATGCTTGGACAGTCTCATTGTTATAGCCAATTTGGCTGATTTGCTGCAGACTGGGCATTGATTTTGTTCAGCGGGTTATTGCCCTAGTTTCTTGGTCGGATCATGCATGAAAATCATACTTTATATATTCTGCACCCTTTCCATGAGATTTGCATTTCATAACCTTTCTTTGACAGTTATCTAAATTCTCACCCATACATACCTATATTGAAGTCTGTGGCACCAGCAAGCTGGTGGCCGGCAAGGTAGCACTTGCAGGGACGTGCATGCGCACCACGCGCATCACCACTTGTGTCACCACTCGCATTTTTTTTTGCGATCGCAATGACTTTCGAGGCTGTGCGGCGTTACTTTTACGGCCGTGCGGGCATTGCTTGTTGTCATTTGCTTCGTGTTTCCTTGCCTTTTGCTGTTGTCTCATATCACTCTTGCCCTGTCACTCTTGTTTCCTCAGCTTTTACCATTTCGACCGTTTTCTATTCCCTCCTGCACACTTCCTTTCCATTTCCAGCTTCTGCCTCTGCCTATTTCACACTAATTCTTGCATTCTTTCCTGCTTTTTGCCTCCTTTTTAGGTCTCGCCTGTTGTCGATGCGCATGCGCATCGAGCAAAGCGAGACTATTGCGAGTTATCCACACTTTATCTGCACTGCAAGGAATCGTGGCGATTCCTTGCAGTGCCCGTGAGTTTTAAGGTCAATGCGCATGCGCATTAAGCTTATGCGCATGCGCATTGACCTTAAAAGTCACGGGCGCGTGCACGTCCGTCTTTGTTTACCCCTCCGCCCCCTCCCGCCGTGTCGCATTTCTCCTCCCCCTCCCCTCTCTTCCTTCCGTCGTGTCGCACCTCTCCCCTCTCCGCCCCCTCCCCTGCCCGCCCCCTCCCGCCGTGTCGCATTTCTCCTCCCCCTCCCCTCTCTTCCTTCCGTCCTGCCGTGTCGCACCTCGCCTGCACGTTTTCGGCAAGGAACTTTGCCAGCGCTTGTGTTTCTTCGTCGCCACTGATGTGTCCGAGCAGCGCTTGCCTCTGTCAGGGGCTTCGGCAGTCGAGGCTCCGAGGCCGGAGCCTTCTCTTTCATTGAGTCTTAGGAGTGAATGTCCCACAGATGGGACGGACTTCGGATACTGCTTGTTTGCTGCAGGAGCCAGGGAGGTTTAAGCAGGGCCGGCTGTAGCGCTGACTCCGACCCTGCGACGGTCTTTCTTGGCGCCTCCCCATGACCATGATTCTCTTCACCACTACACTCCAGCTGTGCGCCTCATCTCCCCATAGTCTCTCCATGTCATACATTTCAAATGTTTAAAGTGGTACTCATAGTTCACTCATTTCTGTGATCTGCATACTCGTTCTCCGCAGGAGGCACAGTATCCCTCTGCGCCACTTTATGAGCCATCAAAACTGGCACTACACAGAAGTCCGATCTCTTACCAGCAGTAACATTAATCAGCAGTTATCTTGACATTTTTTATTGCTGCCTGAAACGGCTCCACGCACAAGGAAGTTCAAGTGCTTTGAAACACTTGTTATTTTGAAACACACCGCCCCCACCAAAGCCAGCACCAGGTGCAGCTGCACCAGTCGCACCTCCCTAGCACCGACCGTGGGTTTAAGCACACACTGTACACTCTGCGCACAGCGACTCTCGCAGCATCAGGCACTGAACATCCTGCTGTTTGCATGCAAAGAGGTATCAGTAATAGTCACTAATAGTCGTGTCTAGCAGAGGGGGCGAGCCTCTGAAGCCCAAGCCGGGCTCGAGCCTGAAGCCCGGCTTCTCCTCAGCTCGAGGGCCTCTTGGGACCCCGAGCCCATAACTAGCCGAGCTTTATTGTGGCTCCTGCCGCACTTACTCCAAACGGCCAGAGCTGCTGTCTTTGAAAGTCGGGAAGCAGGGTCGAGTTTCGGCGTCTGCTCAACATTTTGTGATTCTGGGCAAATCCCTTCATCTCCGATGCCTTGAACAATGCACGGGGCCTTGTGCAATGTAACTGGTGCTTATACAAAGCGCTTCACTAGGTTTGAGTTGAGTTCACACTTTATTTAAAAAAAAACTGCAGAAGAATGCACTGAGAGGTAAAAGCAAAGCCTCAACATGAGAAAAGACGGATGAATGCCTATTTACAGGCTAATCTGCATACGGTGAACCCAGGAAACCAGGATAAATCACAGCTTCTCTGCTTACATTGTATGATCTTAGGCAGATATTTTATTTCACCCCCTCTTTTTTTTCTTCATTATCACACATGAAAGCCCTCTCGAGTATGAGTTGTGAATACCAGCTGTGCAAAGCTGTCACTTTAAATAAGTGCTTCTCAAGCCGTGCCGTAATGCCCTTATTAATGTCAAAGCTCCCACATGTAAAAGCAATATACGTTTTTAGGTCTCGCCTGTCGATGCGCATGCGCATCGAGCAAGCGAGACTATGGGGGCTCATCGACTCTTTATCTAACTTGCAAGGAATCGTGGCGATTCCTTGCAGTGCCCGTGACTTTTAAGCTCAATGCGCATGCGCATTGAGCTTAAAAGCGCGTGCACATGGCCCCAGCCGCCTGCCTTGCCTACTCTCCCGCCCCCTCACTTTTTGATTGCACGGCCGCTAGGCCGTGCCTCCCCTACTCCTCCTACTCTTCTCCCGTCTGTTCCCGCACTCCTCCCACACCCCCGCTCCGCCCCCTCACTCTCTCTGCCCCCTCTAAAAAGAAATACAAAACAAGCGCTACCCGTTCTAACATTGAAGACTTTCTAAAAAAATATTATATTATATATACGTTTCTGACTATTAATGCATGATAGAACGCAGGCCTCGTTTATCCGAGTGCAGTCGAAGATGTTCGCTAGGACAGATTTAAAATTGTGAATCAAAGTATGGACAGACTGTTCCAAAAATTATAAACAAAGTAGGTACGGACCATTTAAAATCTGTTCCAGCTGGAAAGTTCGCCAAAGTAGACAGGCTCTAGGACCTCGCAAGAGAGGAATGTTCCGTTCCGCCGCAAACTCCAAAGTGGCCAATCTGTGCTGGATCTAAAGTGCTGACTACGCCCCGGGCGTGTGTTCTTTTGTTGCTATTGTAACGCCGAGTCAGGCCCCCGGCTCAGGGTTGATTCCCAGGCGTGGCTCCATGCAGTGCGGGGCATTGCAGCTCTTGCCGGAACCGACTCTGTCGCATTTCTCCTCCCCCCTCCCCTCTCTTCCCTCCGTCTTGTTCTCCCCTGGCATATATTTGCTACTCACGGGCTGTGTTATCCTCTTCCGGTCTGCCTCTCCCCACCTCACCCCCCCACCCCACCCCAATCCCCCGCCCGCCTTCCCAGCCCATGCCGTCTTCTTCCAGCCCACAGTCGCCCCGTCAAGGCCGTGTTTCGAAGCTGTGGCCGCCTCTCTCCCGGTGAACGCACTTGGATGTTACGGTGTGACTAGAGCGCCATGAACACACCCCCTCTCTGGCCCATGACGTAAGCTGGATTCCTTGGACGGACCACAGTGTGCTCGTGCTGCTGTCTCCATGTGGCTGTTGCTTAGCGACATGGCAGATTTCGCTTCTCAGCAGACAAGAGCAATGGACGTTTGCAGCACCACAGGCAACTTGCAGGGAGGCTCGCGCACTTCAAGGAGTCTCTTTGATGGTTCAAGGTAGGTTTTTATCTGAAACCTCCTGTGTATCTGCTCCCCTAGCATTAGATTGCTTTACTAACCTCTCTCTTGTGGGAAGCTGCACACCGCTTCCAATTAATCACTTTCTTCCTTCCCCAACCTGCATCACGACTCGCAGTGACCACAGTCCCCCAGCGCTTGTCTCCATCCCCACACTCGTAGTGAACCATTCCACTCGCAGTGACGGGATCTGCTCGTCGATATATATCTCACATTGCCAGGGAAGTTTCCAGGCACTAAGCATAGTAGATAAATGAAAACATCTGTATAGTGCCCTTAGAGGAAACGATCCCTACGTTCTATTCATTGGAGCGACTGCGGGTTAATAGGTGTGACGTCATAAATACGGCACTCAGTTCATTTAGACATGTTGGCGCCAAAAGCTTTGTGCACTAGCGTCTCGGGAATACTGCAATCTAGCGCTCAACGAGGCCGTACAGCTGTGTTTCATCCTCTCGAGCACAGACCATATGCACAAACACAGGGGCAACCCTGACACCCAAAAGCTCACTTACGTACATTTGTAGTAAAATCATACATTTTTAAGGTAGTAAACTCACTCACTCACTCACCCTCACTCATCCCACACCCTCACTCACCCTCACTCAACCCCTCACCCTCACTCACCCTCAACCCCTCACCCTCAACCCCTCACTCACCCTCACTCTCACTCATCCTCACTCACCCTCAACCCCTCACCCTCACTCACCCTCACCCTCACTCACCCTCATCCACCCTCAACCCCTCACCCTCACTCACCCTCACCTTCACTCACCCTCAACCCCTCACCCTCACTCACCCTCAACGCCTCACCCTCAATCACCCTCAACCCCTCACCCTCACCCACCTTCACTCACCCTCACCCTCACTCACCCTCACTCACCCTCACCCTCACTCACCCTCACTCACCCTCACCCACCCTCAACCCCTCATCCTCACTCACCCTCAACCCCTCACCCTCACTCACCCTCAACCCCTCACCCTCACCCTCACTCACCCCCACTCACCCTCAACTCCTCACCCTCAACCCCTCACCCTCACTCACCCTCACCCTCACTCACCCTCAACCCCTCACCCTCACTCACCCTCGGGCAGGGAGAAGGGAGAGAACACGGGCAGGGAGAAGGGAGAGGGCACGGGCAGGGAGAAGGGAGAGGACACGGGCAGGGAGAAGGGAGAGAACACCCTCACCCACCCTCACTCACCCTCACCCTCACCCACCCTCAACCCCTCATCCTCACTCACCCTCAACCCCTCACCCACCCTCAACCCCTCACCCTCACTCACCCCCACTCACCCTCAACCTCACTCACCCTCACCCTCACTCACCCTCAACCCCTCACCCTCACTCACCCTCAACCACTCACCCTCAATCCCTCACCCTCACTCACCCTCACCCACACTCACCCACACTCACCCACACTCACCCTCACTCACCCTCACTCACACTCACCCACCCTCACTCACCTTCACCCACCCTCACTCACCTTCACCCACCCTCACTCACCCTCACTCACCCTCACCCTCACTCACCCTCAACCCCTCACCCTCACTCACCCTCAACCCCTCACCCTCACTCACCCTCACCCTCACTCACCCCCACTCACCCTCAACCCCTCACCCTCAACCCCATCACCCTCACTCACCCTCACTCACCCTCAACCCCTCACCCTCACTCACCCTCAACCCCTCACCCTCACTCACCCTCAACCCCTCACCCTCAATCCCTCACCCTCACTCACCCTCACTCACCCACACTCACCCACACTCACCCACACTCACCTTCACTCACCCTCACTCACACTCACACTCACCCACCCTCACTCACCCTCACCCTTACTCACCCTCACCCTCACTCACCTTCACCCTCACTCACCCTCACTCACCCTCACCCCCACTCACCCCCTCACCCTCAACCCCTCACTCACCCTCACTCTCACTCACCCTCACTCACCCTCAACCCCTCAGCCACACCCTCACTCACCCTCAACCCCTCACCCTCACTCACCCTCACTCACCCTCAACCCCTCACCCTCACTCACCCTCACTCACCCTCACTCACCCTCACTCACCCTCAACGCCTCACCCTCAACGCCTCACCCTCAACACCTCACCCTCAACGCCTCACCCTCACTCACCCTCAACACCTCACCCTCACTCACCCTCACCATCACTCACCCTCAACACCTCACCCTCACTCACCCTCAACCCCTCACCCTCACCCTCACCCTCAACCCCTCACCCCCTCACCCTCACTCACCCTCAACCCCTCACCCCCTCACCCTCACTCACACTCACTCACTCACCCTCACTCACTCACCCTCACTCACTCACCCTCACTCACTCACCCTCACTCGCCCTCACTCACCCTCACTCGCCCTCACTCACCCTCACTCACCCTCACTCACCCTCACTCACCCTCACTCACCATCACTCACCCTCACCCTCACTCACCCTCACCCTCACTCACCCTCACTCAGCGCAACCACAGCATCTTCACTAAATATATGTAATAAACTTTAAGCTATTGGCAATATAAAATAAAATCCATTTTATTTACTTATTAATTATTGATTGTTTTTTAAAGCCATTGATTTTTTTAATATCAATACATATAAGTCACATATAAGTCCCGTTAATACAAAACATGTTGCTTTACAAATGCTAGAGGTGTCACATTTACAAAAATTATAACTATTGGCTTTGTAAAGAAGAAAGCTATTAATTTAGCTATTTAGAAAAAACAACACATAAATAAAAAACAAAAAAATAAATAACACCTATAGCTCAAACTTTCCTACTGCGAGACCTATTGCATTTCCAATGCAATAGGTCTCGGAGCATTTGAGTTAGAGCTTTTAGAAATGTTTATGGCTTTTTTTTTTAAATTCTTTAGCATTGGCTACAGGAAACAAAAATGCTAAAGATTTACAAAAAAACCCATAAACAATTCTAAAAGCACTAACTCTAATGCTGCGAGACCTATTGCATTTCTAATGCTTGTTGCCAGTTTGTCTCTTTTTTTACCCGTTTTCCTTCTCCTGCAAGTATTTCATCTCTTTTTCACCTTTAACCTTTGCAACCTTTTCATCTTTTTCCTTCTCTTTCTTTCTTTTTACCCCCTTTACTCGTTCTCAAGTATTTCTGCCTTTCCCCTCCGCCACTCACTTACTTGCTTTCTGAGCCCTGACTCCTTCCTCTCACAGTGCTGACCGCCGCCCTCGGATCTCTTCCCTCTCCCAGACCTATGGTGGCCGTGGCATGGACCAGTGATTTAAGAAGGTGATGCAAGGCCCTGCCACCCCGCCTTTCCTGTGCCAAGGCCTTCCACAAAGCCTGCCACTATTAGACCTTGCTTCTTTACAGTTTTCATCTGAGCCCCCCTGTCCCGCACTCTCTTGTCTATCTCCTCTACCCAATGCCTCTCTTTTCACTTCTCACTCTCTTTTAACTATCACCCTGCTCGCACCCGTCTCACTGACCTTCTCTTGCCTTTTGTCTTTTTGCCTTGTATCTCTTTGCATTTTGCCGTTTTCTCACTTCGCTTTTGCCCTGTCTCTCCAGTTTCCTCTTTCAACTTTTGCCTTTTTGCCCACTTTCCATTCCCTCCTTTACTCTTGCATGGGAAACATCATTTACAACGAAGGCATTACTACGAGTAACGTTTACAATGGGGCACTTACCATGTAAACGTCTTTTCCACGCGTATGCCTACCACGATCGTCTTTACTACGCAAGAAACATTCCGGTCAACCATCCTACGTTCTGTGTGTACATAAAAAAAAAAGTCCTTTTTAATTTTGATAGAAGTGTTTTCACGCATACATTAAGTACGTGATAAGTAGTAAAGGCATGGGTGGAAATGGAAAAAAATAAAAAAGGGGGCCTGGGGGGTCTCCGCCCAAAAAAACAACAATTTTTTTTTTTTAAACATTTTGGAATCTACATTAAAAACGATTTAAAAAGCTAACTGAATGTGTAATACAAAATGTGTATTACAAATTAACAAATGACTTTCTATGACGAAATATTCAGCCATCTTGCTTGGGGACACGATTTTAGAGGGTCAGTAAAAGTGACAAAAGACAGACAATGTCACTTCTGAAGACATATTTTTTTTGCCTATCCGTTTCATTATGTTTATTTTAGTGTATTTTTGGGCATAATGGACTTTGGATGCTTACTAACGTTTTTATGCGTGGTAAAATGCTGCGTTCTATAATTCTGCGTGGTAAAGACACTAGCGATGTTAAATTCGCGTGGTAAAGCCATGCGTTGTATTTGAAATCGTGGTAACATCATATATTCCTCTTGCATTCCATTGCCGGATTTTGTCTCTATGCCCACTTCGCAATCGCTCTGACATTCTTTCCTTTTTCCCCCCTCTTTATTCTTTTTGGCTGTTTGCTTTTTTCTGTCAGTTTTCTACCTCTTTCTCGCCTTTTCCTTTGTGCTCCTTATACCTTCTCCTTCTTCCTTTTTAGGTCTCGGCTATAACGCGATGAAAAGCGCGTTCTCGCCAGAGAACTATTGTCGGCGTCTCAGGAGTCTGAGAACACCGAAGTGAGACAAGACCTGGCCGCGCGCAGCGTTTCCCCATAGGAGAACGTTGTGCGCGCGGCCAGGTCTCGCCTCTACAGCATTGCATGCAGAGCGGATCGCGTTGCGCGCCTCTCTGGAATGCAGGGGGAGTCTGCAGAGAGGCGCGCGGCGCTGATAATCAGCCATGCTTTTTTTCCGTGCCGTCTAAAGTAACCCAATGCAGCCCTACTGTACACCAGCCTAGCAGCTCCTTGAGACAGATTACCCGAGCACACACCTTCTATGCGCTACAGATGCAGACAGAGCGTTATTCCGTGTTGTCTAAAGTAACCCAATGCAGCCCTACTGTACACCAGCCTAGCAGCTCCTTGAGAGAGATTACCCGAGCGCACACCTTCTATGCGCTACAGATGCAGACAGAGCGTTATTCCGTGCCGTCTAAAGTAACCCAATGCAGCCCTACTGTACACCAGCCTAGCAGCTCCTTGAGACAGTTTACCCGAGCGCACCCCTTCTATGCGCTACAGATGCAGCAGAGCGTTATTCCGTGCCGTCTAAAGTAACCCAATGCAGCCCTACTGTACACCAGCCTAGCAGCTCCTTGAGACAGATTACCCGAGCGCACACCCTCTATGCGCTACAGATGCAGACAGAGCGTTAGATAGAGGCACACAGAAAGATAGACAGTAGATAGAGGGACCCGCAAGCACATACAGACAAGTGGATAGAGAGTCAGGCACAGAGGCTGGTAGACAAAGGTGCATAGACATGCAGGTGGATTGACAGACAGGCGGACACACACAGATACAGACACATGGCTCATCAGACTGGCAGCTTGCAGGCGGGGCACTCTCTGCCGGTGCTGAGTTCGCTCCCAGCTCTCCGGAGATGCCTCCATGAGCGGGGTCCATCAGATAAAACCACAGACAGGGTCTGCATGGAATGTTTACAAAGCGCGGCCATTTGCAGCACGGAGGCAAACACTGCCCCCCTCCCCCTCGCCTGCTTTCCTGGAAGTCACAGGGGCTAATTGGGGAGGTGCACTGGGGGTTTCCAAAAGCACCCGATACCGTTCTACCCTCTCTGCTGGCTGAGGTCTGATCGCACAAGAGCAGACTCACCCCGACCCAGCCCAGTACCACAGTACTCCCCATGGCACGAGAAACATCACTAATGGGCAGACTGACCCCGGCCCAGCCCAGGCGCTGTTCTCTCCATGGCATGAGCACCGTGACCTGTTGGCAGACTGACCCCCGCCCAGCCCAGGCGATGTACTTTCCATGGCACTAGAAACGTCACTACTGGGCAGACTGACCCCGACCCAGCCCAGGCGCTGTTCTCTCCATGGCACGAGCACCGTGACCTGTGCGCAGACTGACCCCGGCCCAGCCCAGGCACTGTACTCTCCATGGCACGAGTAACGTCACTACTGGCAGACTGACCCCGGCCCAGCCCAGGCGCTGTACTTTCAACAGCACTAGAAACGTCACTACTGGGCAGATTGAACCCGACCCAGCCCAGGTGCTGTTCTCTCCATGGCACGAGCACCGTGGCCTATGGGCAGACTGACCCCGGCCCAGCCCAGGCGCTGTACTCAGTCTATCCATGGCATGAGAAACATCATTACTGGGCAGACTGACCCCGACCCAGGCCAGGCACTGTACTCAGTCTCTCCATGGCACGAGAAACGTACACACGGACACCGCCACTGCCATGCACACACAGACACCACCACTCCCATGCACACACGGACACCACCACTGCCATGCACACACAGACACCACCACTGCCATACACACACGGACACCATCACTGCCATGCACACACAGACACTACCACTGCCATACACACACGGATACCACCACTGCCATACACACACGGATACCACCACTGCCATGCACACACAGACACCACCACTGCCGTGCACATACGGACACCACCACTGCCGTGCACACACGCTCACCACCACTGCCATACACACACGGACACCACCACTGCCATGCACACACGGACACCACCCCTCCCATGCACACACGGACACCACCACTCCCATGCACACACGGACACCACCCGTGCTTAATTTGTAAAAAAAAAAGTGCCAGGGCATTCATTTGTAAAAAATTAAGTAAAAGGGCACTCGTCAGGAGGCTACTGTAGTTTGCTATACACATTACACGCGACTTTGAGCTATTGGCATTGTAAATGACAATGACTTTTATTTATGTTTTAGTTTTTAAAACATAAATAAAAGACCTTGTCATTTACAATGTCAAGACCTTAAACTCGCATTCATTTACAATGCTAATAGCTCTAACTTTTGCAATGCCGAGACCGTTGCATTGTAAATGCTTGTTGTGATGTTTCCCCCTCTAGGGCAATCATACCTTTCTCTCTGCCATGCCGCACACATACCTGCTTTGCCACTGTTCTCTCCTGCTCCTCTAGCCGTGCCCACCACTCAGTGGATACCTTTCCACCTCCTGCATATGCTTAAGGCAAGCTTCAATGTGGATGCACAATGGCTGTGCCAAAGACAACCCACCTGGGCCAGTTGACGCACTAGTCCACCGACCTCTGTGCACTAAACACAGGGCAGCCCTCCGCTAGCTTCTCCTGCACCTCCCCCTCCAACACAGGAGGTACATTATCCTGTACAGCCTGCAAATTCTCTTGCATACTCTCCCGCTCCTCTGCTTACCCACTTCACACCCGACGCTCACGACCAAATCCCGCAGAACACCCCCAGGCACAACACGCATCCCACCCACAGACACCTACCATAAACTGCCTGCTCTTTAACACCTGCTTGTTTGTTCAAGTCTGATACCTACTGCACAACACTCAGATGACCTCCTCTTTTTGACCAAAACTTGGCTCACCCTGACGTCGGCCCCCGGCATCGCAGTGGTTATTTGCCCCAGCTTCAAGATTGCAAGACAGGACTACCCGGCCACAACGACCTCTTGGAGCACCTGAACACATGTGGATTCGCCAGATGAGTGAAGATCCCCACCCACACCAGCAGACCTCTCCTCAACCCTATTTTTTACCAACTTCATCGACAACACAGTTGCCACCCCCACAACCCTTACCCCATCCACCCTCACTGACGTCCAATATGACGAGATGGGCACCCCTGAGACCGCACATCAGAGCTGCCAGCTCAGTCTTCAGATTTGTCAAGAGACCGGCACCCTGGCTTTTCCATGAGGCCCCTGTCCGAGCCGTACATTATTTCCACCGTACTGACGGAGAAAAGACAGCCAGATTTAAAGATCTACGCCAGTGCAGCTGTGATCGCTGTTCCTTCAGAAGAACCGCTGTGATGGTGGTTCTTCTGAAGGTGTCAAAGGTTTGGTTAACCGTCACTGGCAGTTTTGAGAGCTGACAAACAAATAACTATTGACGCTAAACCCAAGGACTTTTTTCTTGGGTATGAATGTCATTATTTATATATTTAAATTTGTCACTTCCAGGTTTTCCCTGGTAGTAAATGAGAGAACAAGCATTGGCATAGCCAATAGGTTTCACTTTTGGGACCTTATAAGTATTTAGTTATGCAGCACAATATCCTTTGTGCAACAACATCAACTGTTGCATGGCTAAACACTTATAAGGTCCCAAAAGCGAGACCTATTGGCTATGCCAATGCTTGTTTGGGGTGTTGGTACATGGGCCATGGAGCAAAAGACCCGGAGGGCTGGCATACCTTCAATGGTTGAGACCAATTGGGCTCTCTGCCTTGAAGTCAGCAAGCAAAAAGGAATGTCAGTCCTGCAAGAGGGAAGATATCACTCACTGAAGGAGGGTGCTCCTTTTCCTACTGCACCACCAAATCCTGGAACGACCTTCCACACCACATCAGGACTTCCCTATCTCTTCTCAAACTCCATAAGAAACTGAAAACTAGGGGTCGGCGGAGCATGCAGAGTTTCACTCGGTGGAATTCTGCTGAGTCACATAAAAAACTCTGAAAGATTCCATGGAGTTCCATAAGTGGGTTTAACATCCCACTGCTCACACTGATTTTTAGTGCTGGGAGCTTGCTCCGTGCTGTAAATTCAGTGTGAATGGCACCACGTGGTGTGTCAGAGGATACTGCTTTTTATTGCTGCTTAAATAGATTTTCTACTTTAATGCGACCTGCCGCAAACACCCGAGATAAATCTCACTGGAAGGTGTTCTAGTGCTTGAAAATCATGCTAGGGGATGAAAATTCTCGTTTGTATTTGCTAACTTAATGTTAGTGAACAGCGCGTGAAAAAAGCTCTGCCACGCAGCAGTTGACAGAGTTTTGTCAGAACTTTTGTTCAAAACTCCCTGAACTCCACCAGTGGAGCGGATTTTTTCACCCAACCCTACTGAAAACGAGGCTGTTCGACTGTTAGCCCTCTCCACCTGCCCACCTACTCAAGCACCTGGAGACCCCTCTGGTGATATACGTGCGCTACAACCCCATATAAGATAACACCATAACATATCATTAGCACTGCAGATAATCAGCACACGTATTGTCATGAAAGATTGGCATACATCAAAAATCAGCTTGCATTTATGTAAGCTCTGAATTCATAGGAGACTTTGAAATGTCTCAGGTAGGTTAGAAGCAATTTTTAATCTCTTCTGCTTTACGCACAAGACTTTATACAAGACACAACCTGCTCTTCTGGAAGTGGTGTGGCGCAGCGGTCAGGGTGCCTGACTCCAGACCACGGGGTTCACGGTTCGATCGCCGGTGGCAGGTTAGTACAGAACCATGTGACTCTGGGCAATACCATGATTAATCTTCCCGATGGCCCCCAGCGCCGGGACACCTTTGTGGACTCTAGCTGTGCACTTTACAAATGCTGATATTTATTCTGCAACCAAAAGTCTGTTATTATTTGCCTTCCAGAGAGTTAAGGTCCTCTAACAAAGCTCTCCTGCAGACTCCACGCATTCGTACCACGGGATTTGGTGGCGGATCATTTTCATATCTGGCTCCGCATCCCTGGAACAGTCACCCTCTCCATATTCGTACTTGTCCAGACTTAATGAATTTTAAGAAGATGTTAAAAACATGGTTGTTTTAAACAGTGCCATTCTTGTCAGATCTTTGCAAAGCTAAGGAGTTAGGTCCTGGGACATGGAGTAGGCTGGACCTTATATATATATAAAAAAAACACAAAAATTGCCTACAACATTCTTACCTTCAGAAAATCTACTTGAGGATCAAACGAAAAAGTTTTTTAGTTTGTCAGGGTATTTTTATTTATATCCTTTGAATTATTTGATTCTTTTTATATTTTCTTTATCACATTTTGTGTATGAAAAGGAACAATTGTACATTCAACAATATTTACACTTATATACAACGACATTTATAAACACATATTTACAATCCACATAATTACTAATGAAAATTAGACAACATACATCCTAAATGCAATATTTGATATAAATAAACAATATATATTTGTGCATTTACATTCTAACGAATAAATCAATATTCAAACAATTAGAGACAAAGTCAAAAAAAGGAGACAAAATCACCAAAAGGCGACCAATTGCAAAACTAGCGAATGGTAGTTTACACAGTAAATGATGTTACTTGCTCCTTCAGATATGCCGACGCGTTTCGAATCCAGGGAAACCAGTTCCCGGATTCTCATCAGGGCTTTGTCACTTATCTGTGTGAGATGTAAAAAACAATAAAGATTTATTTACAAATTCAGAGTTGCTTCACTCTCTAAAGTTACACCGCTGTACTGTGCAGATCTATATATGTACCTGCCTGAATTAGGCAAACTGAGACTACTTGATGTTGCTCGGATTACACTATCTCAATCCTTTCAATTAGTAAATGGAGGTTCATAAAACTCGACTGGGTTGTTGGTTCCCTGAAACGAAAAAATTAAAGTGTCTACTGTAACTGTCTGTTTCTCATTTACCTAAGAGAGCTGGAACTAACTAAAATTGACACTCTCAGATCATACCTGTGTTTGTCGAGTTTAATTCTCAACTTGGACAAAAAGAAGAAAAAAAGATGAAAGGGTGCTGATCTTTTTTTCGGGTCACAATCTACCAATAAATTAACACCCATTAGAATCTCTACACTTGCCAGCCTGTGTATGATGCTTCATGAGACACTTGAGCTGCGCGTGCCATGTACCTTTTCAACTCTTGCCTGATCAGCATAGCGGCGAGATACTCCTCCGGGTGTGAGTTGTGCACTATATCAAGTTCTAATAACCACAACCAAGCAATCTATGTATATAAAAAAACAAAAGTATGTCTGTCTGATTGCAGTGGCGGTGCGTCCATTGGGGGCGTTGGGGCGTTGCCCCACTATCCCATGCCATGGACGACCGCACCTGCACTGCCAATCAATCTTAACTTATTTTAAAATAAATGCGCAACTGTCAGGCACCCGAGCACTGCGCGCGACCGTTCCGGTACCAGCCCGACTGATGACTGAATCGGGCATCCATAAGGTAGTGGGCCGTGGGGGGCGGGGCTGCAGCAGAAAGAGTGGCAGGCAGGCAGCGCACAGACAAGCAGCAGGCAGTGACTGCGCAAGCTAAAACCCGGAGTCTTCAATATTTTGACTTTCCCGCGCATGCGCACAGTGTAGCCCGTCCCTCCCCCTCCCCTCTCTCTAGCACACACACACATAGCAGGACCCGGGGCCCCGGGCTCATTTAGGGCAGATAGTCTCTTGCTCGTAGGCCAATCCTGGCGCAGTGGTGCTGATAGCGCTACGCCAGGATTGGCTGCTGCAGCAGGATGGGACCGCGCGTGGGTGTTGGCTGAGGGCAGCACAGTATGGCCAATCACATATGGCTATAATCAGCCATGTCGTTTGTGATTGGCCATTTCCCTAAACTCAGTAAACTGCAGTGATGTCACCGCGCGTGGCGCACAAGTGCTCCCACACAACAACTAGTGATAGTGAAAGTATAATTAGCACGAAGGTAAGGAGAGTGGACCATGTGACTCGTGCGTCGTCGTGACTGTCTTGTGCCTACTACGGATGGACCGCCTGGTGCTTGCTGTAATCTGCGTCGGTGGGAAGACGTCATCTATCGAGTACACTCCGAGAGAGGTTTCATACTAGTAAGTGAAGTTCACGTTTTTACAGTGACTGAAAGGAAAGGTAGCATTAAGCAAGCCTACACAAATTCCACCAAGCACCTGGCCTGCAGTCTGTAACTTTAGTATCCCCACTGCTGGTACTACCAGAAATGTATACGAACATACTCTCTCTCCTCAGATATTCAAACTTGAAAAATAAATAATCCGTCCTCGAATATCTGAGCGTATTTCTTTGCCCCGTAATGCAGGCCGAGACGGCAAGTTTTATTTTCTTTAATTAAACCCCTCCCGCCTCCCCCCCATGGTCCCACGATGACCCCATTTCCACCCTACCCGTCATGCTGGCCGTGACTGTTAATTTGTCACTTGTACATAGATTAAAAAATAAATCCAGCCTGCGTGCTTAGTCTGAAAACCAGGAAGACGTGTGATATTACAATGTGCCAGTTAAATGTTGTTTTCTCTTTTGGATGGAGTCGGTTTTGTTTATCTCGAGGTCGGATCTCGGTAGCACTAGAGTGGGCACACCTCTGTTGCTCTCTGTGTACGTTTGCAGCTTCCACTTGTATCAGACGCACACTTATCTCCCCAAATGATTCATGACTGCTGCTCGCCGGTAATTATAGAATTTTAGAACCGGCATTTCATTGCCCACAATGAGAAACCATCATGATGATTTATTTAGGTAAATAAGTGTGCGCGTTAGTAAATGAGATGTGCTTCTTTTTATTGTCTTTTATGAACCTAGTTTGAACAATGTATAAGTAATGGTAATCTTTTTTATCTTAATGGAGTGGCTTGACTGCATACCATATTAATAACTACGGAACCTTTGTGCAATACATTCATTTCTCTTTCTTTGGTTGATTTACTGGATTTTCCCCAAAATATTATCACTTGAATTCGCCTGACAGTTAGATCATTTTTTCTTAAAATAAGATTATCGGAGGAGCTGGCTACAGTGCTGAAAGTGTATAATGCAGTTTAAAAAAAAACATATGCAGACACTGGTTTTCGCATTGAAGGCGAGGTTACGTGCCTGCAGGTTTAAAGGTGATAAAGTCGACTCTGTAGACTTTTATGCCATTTTGTTCTTTGCAATTCTTTTCTTATTTTAATATTTCAAGACTTCATGTTCACAATAGATTTTCTTGCTTGCTCAAATTTGCTTTAAAATACTCCATTTACCACTCCTTTTTTCAACATTTTCTCACAGGGAAGTTCTTCAACCCCACTGCAAACCCGCCTTAAGTCAGTCTGGCTCCCTCACAATGCAACACTCATCCCCCAATTTTTACGCCCCACCACTTTCAAATGTCACCAGCCGCCACTGTCTGATTGTCCTTTATGCATTACTACACCATTCATCCGATCGCCATGAAACTTTGGGAAGTTGTTGAATACACTCCCGTGAAGGTTTCTGTCGAATATAGATTTTTTTAATCGGCCCCCCAGGGCCCTCATAATCTTTCGAATATTGAAATAGCGAATTTGCGAGCATCGTCGACAGTTATGACCCGAAGCGGAAATCGATTGGTCAATCTACAATAGAAGCACAAAAGAAAAAGGCATTACGAGCTACAGAAACAGACAAGCAACGGGAAGCAAGATTAGAAGCTGTTTGAACAGAAACTGCTCAAGCCCGTAATTCTCAAACGAACGAGCAACGAGAATCAAGATTGGAAGCTGATCGAGTAGGCACTGCTCAAGCCCGTTCTTCTCAAACAAGCAAGCAACCAGAATCAAGATTGGAAGCCAATCGGGGACGCACTGGTCAAGCCACACTTAGAAATGTTTTCAAAAATAAAATGAATAAGTTTCAATAGCAATGACATAATGTAAATTTAATGTTATCATAACGAGTTTTCTTGAATTTCCTTTCTTCTGAGATCGCAACAACCAGCGACGGGTAAGCTAGTCAGTTATAAATCTGCACAGTGATACAGTAATCGCTTACACACCCAGAAGTTTCTGTATTCTTTGTAAAGTGGGTGCAGGAAACTGTACTGTCTTGCAGCAGACACGGAATTGATAAACAAGATTAATCCTGGTGCCCCCTATCAACCCCCAATATCTCAGTTTCTATGGCAACAAATCAGACGGCTTATCCTCAGGATAGGATGCTACCATCTGTAGTTTTTATTGGGTGGTCAGGCAGGTGCTGAGCCTGCATTGTACTGACTAGTGGGTGCAGTTCTACACGTGCTGGTACAACAAGCGACCGTCTTTGCAATACAAGCATCGGGCCTTAGTCTAATGAGGTTTTGGCTTTCCATATGATGAGCAACAAACAGGTTTTATTGACCATGGACATAAGGGCTGCTTTCATCACTCAGTGAGTGAGCTGAGTGGTTCTCAGATTGTCTACCCCCAAAAGTTGCTTTTGCGTGCAATGCATTAAAGTTGCATTGAGGGCATGGTGTTTATTATAGTCAGTTGCAAATTTTGTAAAGGAGAAGAAATGATAATCCTGGATACAGTTTAAGAAACTGAAGTATTAGAATGTTTAATTTTTGTGTTTTCATATAGCATGCACATGGCCCAAGGGCAGGATATTTGTGCCAAAATAATGAAAAATAGGCAATGTATCCAGTGATGAGAATTCTTTAAAAAATCAATTCTGGCCTGTGCCAAAGTGTCTTTCAAATAGAAGAGTCAGTCATGACCTTAACCACAGTGTTCTACATAGAGTAGGATGTTGAATTCCTTTCTAAAGCTGGTTAGACAAGGGTTGTGTGAAGGGCTGCTGGGAGTGAGTTCCAAATTCTTGTTACACTTTCTGAGCCCGTTTAATATAATATTCTTGTTTGAATGTTGGAATATTCCAGAACTTGTTCTTAACTGTAAATAGTATGGCTTTTTTGAAACCCATTTGAAAAATGGTGCTTTACAAGAAATCATGTGACGTCCCTGGGGGAAGAAACACTCAACATCCTAACCCTCTGGCTGGATTTAGGTCTAGGATTAGACCATTTTTTAGAGCTGCTCATAATGCCCAAACCAGCTCTTGTTTATTGATTTGAACTATTGTTCAGCATTAGAAAACAAGACCCCCTAATGAAATACGTTAACCAGTTGTACTTGCCTGTGCTTGTAGACTCTGAGAACCAAGCATGTGAACTGCTGAGAAGTTGAAAATGAGACAACAGGGACCCGCTCTTGGACTACGTGCCTGGTTCACCAAGGCTTTCTTTAGGGCAGAGACATTACAAGAGGGAGAGGAGTTGGCCTAACGGCTAGGGCAGTCGACCTCGAACCTGGGGAACTTTGGGGCATATTAGCAAGGGCTTTATCGCCGCTTTAGCAGCACTTTCTGCCGCTAATGCGGGGATTTTTCTATCGCCCTATCAGCAAGCTGTCGCTAACAGGCATTAGCGACAGCTTTCTGGTGATAGCGGCCGGTTTTCCTGTCGCCTTGCATGCCAGCGATAAACATCGCTAATGACTTGCAAGGTAGGCGTTCCCAACTAAAAGCGACTGAGAACAGTCGCTAACACTACATCCCCATATTACCAACACAGGCGAAGCGATAAAAGAAATTGCGCTAAGCGTGATAATCGCTAGTATTTAACACCTGCTTGAAACCTGACTTACCTGTATTCCGCTATGGGAGGTGGATATTCAGGCTAAGTCCACCATGGCGATAATGCGTGAATATCGCTGGATTTCCAACGATATTCAGGCATTTCGCTACTATTGTTGGATATTTAACCACTATGGTGATAAATGTTGCTAATGGCATGTTTTCTCCGCTAAAATATCCAGCGATAGGCAACGATAAAAATAAACGCACTAAGCGTGTTTTGCGATAAATATTGCACGTTCTTGCTAATATGACCCTGGGTTCGAGTCTCGGCAATGACACTGAACATCCTGTGATTCTGGGCAATTCACTTAATCTCCCCGTGCCTAACAAAAATGAGGAATGTGTCCTCATGTAACGCAACTGGTGCTATGTAAAGCACTCTGATACCCGATTCGGGTCAAGTTTGCGCTATATAAAACTCTGAAAAATAAAAATATGCCAGAAGTGGTACTGATGCAAATCTTGTCATGACCAGAGCACTGAAGAGGTGCAACATGGAAAGAACTCTTGAATCTTTTCTCAAGAGTGACATGTGCTGGTTTGTTCCCTCATAGATATTACTGAATAATATCAGACGGATCCAGTGTAACTAGGTAGCAGTGCAGTAGAGATTTCTCAACTGTGTATCCTGAGTGTACTCTCCTCCTGGTCTGTATCCCCACCATATCATTGAAATGAAATGAAATGAAATTTGATTTGTAAAGCGCATGACTGCCCGAGAGCGTCCCAGCGCTGCAGAACCAAGAGCAGAAGACTGAAGAGGGTACCGTTAATTAGGGCTCATTGGGAAAAAGAAAAGTTTTAAGGCGCTTTCGAAACTTAGGATGACTAAATTCAGTTTGAATCATGGCGGGAAGCGTATTCCACAGTGTTGCCGCGTTGACCGAAAATCGACGCCCCCCGGAGCGCGCCTTCCTCACTCTGGGGACAGTGGCCAAATTTCCGAGATCAGAATGGAGAGACCGGGCGGACTTGTAGGGGCAAATCAGATTCCTGAGGATAGGGGGTCCCCTCCCCTGAAGTAGCTTGTGGGTTATACACAGGTATTTAAATGTTATTCTTTCGCGGATCGGCAGCCAGTGAAGAGTTCTCAGTGCCGGCTTAGCCGAAGATCTTATTGAGGAGCCGGTAAGCAGCCTAGCTGCTGAATTCTGAACCCGTTGGAGCGTGTTAATGGTGGCTTCAGGTGCTGCCAGGAGCAGGGCATTGCTGTAATCCAGTCTAGACAATATTAGCCCCTGGATTAGCAGCTTCCTAGACTGAAGAGGCAAGAGTGGAAGGACCTGCCGCACTGACCGAAGTAGGCCATAGCAAATACCTGCTGTTTTCTTTGCTTGCGTCCTAAAGGTCAGGTCTTGCTCAAACCATACCCCTAGACTTTTAATTTCATTTTTAGGGGCAGGGATGTCACCCAAGCAGGGAGGCCATATAGACTTAGGTAGAGATGTTAATTGGTGGCCCAGGAGCATGAGCTCTGTTTTTGCTCCGTTAAGTTTGAGCCGGGAGTTGGTCATCCAGGAATATATTCCCAAGAGACAGGCAAATAGATTTTCCGAGCACCTCTCTAGCGAGGCGACTAGTTGGGTGTCGTCTGCGTAAGTAACTATTTTAATCCCGAAGGGATTAACCACATTCTCCAGTGGGGCCATATAAACGTTGAAAAGGGTAGGGCTCAGAGAGGAGCCCTGAGGAACTCCACACTGGAGGGGGAGTGGCACAGCCTTCCCAGATCTGAAAAGATCGATTGCTCCAAAAAGATGAGCGCCATTGCAGGGCCATGCCTGAAACTCCCACTTTAGCAAGGCGCTGAATTAAAATTCCATGGTCCACCGTATCGAAAGCTGCACTTAGATCCAGGAGGATCGCAACAGCAGATCCCCCTGAATCCAAGATGCACCTTGCCTCTTCCGCTACCGCTATCAGGGCAGAGTTGGTGCCCTAACCTGGGCGAAAGCCTGTTTGGGAATTACGCAGCAGTTTGTTATTTTCCAGAAAGGAGGAGAGCTGCTGGTTGACCTTTTTTTCCGTGATTTTACTAAGGCCTGGTAACAACAATATTGAGCGGAAGTTGGCCAGGTCAGAGGGATCAAGCCCTGTTTTTTTTAAGAGGGTTTTTTAAGAGGGCCTTTACCCTGCCTCCATGAAAGGAGATTTAATCTTGGAGAGAACAAAGTAGGCAGAGCACACCTGAAGCATGCCAGTGTTTTTTAAAACAAATATCCAGTATGAAAATGTACAATCAATGGCCCGAGTTCAAAAAAATTGTACATTTGTCACCGGAGGTCTACATCTTTGCATAGGTGCAGAATTATTCATTTTTGGAATCCACAAAGGCTTATCAGAGCACTCCTGCAACGCTGAGACTAGTTTCCAGAAGTAACCCTCCGCAAGTTGAGTGATTTCTTAATTACCTCTCCGCCGGAGCACTTCCATATGTGTAATACTACTTAGAGGACAGTTACTTAAAAATGCTTTTCAACTTTTATTTTGTAGATGTCTTTCTCAAATGGAAAATATATTTCCTGAGGGAAAACACTTGTGACTATATCACACCAATTTTGGGGTGCTCCTATTCCCGCTCTTTAAATGAACGCACTTGTCCGGAACATATCTGTGGCTTTATCCAGAATAGAAATGGATCATGGAGAAAGTGGTGTTTTCCCAATCCTTCCCAGGAATCTCCAGCCTGTGCATATCTGCAGGAGAGGGCTAACCCATGATTAACATTACTCCTTACTGGGGTAATATGACTGATGCAGTGCAGTCCAAGCCATGCAGGAATGTGCTTTGACAGCCCACTCTAGGTCTCAGATATGAGCCTTAGCAAGGCACAGCCATTGGACCGACAAAGCACCACCCACCAGATCAGGAATGTACTCCGAATCTTACAGGTGGTGTGCGCACAAGTTTGGCGGTCTCCCAACAGGGGGCTGGCGTGGTGGCTCGCTGGGAGACGTCTAAACTCATAATAAGGCCCTTATCCTCCCTGTGCCTGAATTTGTTCAGTAATCAGGATTCATAAAGTGCTGCAAATCACCATGAGGGTCTCAAGGCGCTGGAGTTGCTAGCTGTTTCGTGGTGCTCTGTTCATTCGAACAACTATCACTTGAATCCTCTTCTGAATTCCCGGAGCGATGCGGCATTCCTGGGGAGGAGGGGACGGTCGCTCCAAGCTTTGCCCGCCAGGTGAGAGAAACAGCAACATTGTGGAATGCAACTGGTGCTCATGTGAAGCGCCACAGTACCTCCGAGTTGCGTAAGAACTATATAAAAATCTGAAATAAATAAATAAATAAATAAATAAACTCATTCATGGTGGTTTCGCTAAAAGTCTGGCACGGATTCACCCCTGCTTTGTGCTTCCCCCCAAAACAGTACAGCACTTTGCTGTTCTCATGACTGTAACACATACAGCGCCTAACATACGACTGGAAAGAGCCCTTCACAAGAGGATCTTGGCTGAGTCAGGAGGTCCTGTTTGTGAAAGGCAGCACAGATCACACGACCCCTACTTGGAAATGGTTTTGGTTGCCCCTGCCTCATTGGCACAAATATTGGGGTGCCAGAGAGACAGATATAGAGCGAGCTGAGCCTTTCATCCTTTCAGGATTGATGAAATGAGTACCGTTTATGTTTCAGTTTATTTTTTTTTAAATTCAAAATACTTTTTTATTTTTTTCCAGAAGAAAAATACAAAGGATGATTCTGTCCAAGGGTTGACATATCATATATATAAGGGCAATAATGTCACATATAAATGCATACCAGGAGGTTAATACGCCTATGAGAGTATCAAGAGGCTGACCCAAATGATCAATAATAAAAGAAGAAAGACCAGTTGAAAGGGAGAGAAAAGAAAAGAGAAAGGGGAAGAAGAAGAAGAAGAAGAAGAAGAAGAAGAAAAGGGAAACAAAAGCTGGACGAGCGATGTCATATGCTTCCAAATTTCTGTGCAGTTTTAATCAGGAAAAGAAGAGTGAGCGCCTTTCTAAGATAGCAAATTGTAACCCGGAGTACCTCAACCTCCAGAAGCGCTTGAGCGTTGACTCTAGCGCCTCAAGCAGCAAGTCAATGACATTTTCCCAGTGACCACGCAAATTGTTCTTACAGTTCCCATCTGTACATCACAGGTAGTAATGGCATTCATGGGCTCAGTAACAACATCGTTGGTTGTAAATATCAGGTAGTCTACAAAAGCAATAAAACTAATACATGAACATAATAAACATATTAACTTTAAAACAGTGACTGTCTATAATTGCACCTAAGCCGCAAGAGGGCAGCAGAAGATAAGGAGTCACCCTCGGCGCGCTTGTGTTCTGAAATTTCAATAATGCGCCGTTGAAAGGTGTTACATGAAATGTCCTGGATTTTAGCGCTCCCTAGTGGTAATAGTGAGACACATTTACAATAGCTTTAATGACAGTCATATTTGGTCTTTATTTGGACTTATTCGGCAGCTTGGCGTTCCTCTACGGAAAGACTACATGAATATATTCAAACTTTCAGGGTGCATTTGGAGATAAATCGATCAATCAGGATTTATAAAGCATGGGCAATCATCCGATAGGGGATCCAGGCGGTTAAATATATAAATGTACGGAGAAAGAATTATAGGAAACAGTCACACCTGCAGAGGCAACAATCTCTCTCCTGGCTCAGGAATTGAGCTTTAGGACGGAGGACTCGGTCGCCCGAGTCACTTCAATTTCATGTGACGTCATAGAGGTGGGCGGAACTAGCGGAATTTCACTCTGCGGAATTCGCCAGAGTTACATGAAAACTCAGCTAAATTCCGCAGAGTTCTGCAAATGGACGGAAATTGCCAAATTGCGTTGCCCACGCTGATTTCTAGAGTCAGGAACTTTTTCCTTGTTGTAAAATCAGAATAAATGGCACCGCCCAGCGCGCCAGAGGGCACTGATTCTTTGCAGCCACTCAAGTAGATTTTCTACTCTTGCAGCAGCTGTTTTCACCGCGTACGGTCTCGACCACCCAAGTTGATAAAATCTCGCGGGTGCCCTCCAAGTGCCCAAAATGGCGGCACTAGGTGACGCCAGTTCTTGCTCACCAACTTATCTTTGGTTAGTCACGTGCAAGAAAAATCTCTGCCATGCGGTAGTTGGCGAAGTTTGTCTGGAACTCTGCGTTACAAGCACAACGTGATGTGGCGATAACTCCGTGAACTCCACTGGTTCAGCAGAATTTATTGCCCATCTCTAAGCAGTGCACCGCATCCAAATTTGCTGTGTGGTTTTACGTTCGAGTGAGAGCAGGGCAGGGACATATCTACAAAGGCTGGCCAGCTGCTGGTGTCATTCCCTGAGCTGGTGCAAACACCGGCTGCATTGCACATCACAGCGCCTTAATCCATGGTGCAGGGGAGAATGTGCTCTTTATTACATACAATTTGCACACTTAAAGCAGAACGCCTTTAGTGTGGAAAACCACCGAAGGGGTAGTCATATTGGACACTTATTTGCGTCTGCGAGGTGCAAGTTTTTGACCCAGAGTCTGGTTCGGTTGTCTTACTTTAACAGGGTTTGCATCCAAACCCAAGAGTGCTTGCGCTGATCCACCGCGTAAGGTTCCATTGACACAAAGTGGACTTGGCACTTTGAAAAGGGCATAATTTGCTACAAAGTAAATCACTGCCGCTACCTTGCACCGCTGTGGTCCGTGAGTGAGTGAAAGAGACTCTAATAATCAGGAAGCCTCTGTGTCCTAGAGCATTCCTAGGTCAAGTGCCTAATGAGGTTTCAATATCATTTCATCACCAGTTGTGCATATGTAATGTTTCTGGAAAGCTCTAAATTTCCTCCTTCACTGCTTGTTGCTGTGAGCAGATATCACTTTGCAAAGGTTGACTGTTCATCATTCAGTTGCATATTGCTGTATCTGGGTGCTAAACTAGTAGTAATAAGGTAAAACCTTTGTCCGGATAGTGTTAACAGGTGTAAAAATGTCAAAATATTGAATTGATATTATCACAAAATGTGCCTCCTTATGTCACATAATTTGCACTTTTTTGCTGCATAATTTAGTAAACCCTGCCACATAATTTGATCCTCTCTTGCTGCAGGGGTCCTGACTATTCTTAACTGTGAAAGCATGTGGAAAATATGCCTCTTAATACTAGGGTCTTATCCAACACAGGAATGCACACAAAGACACTTACCCACTATCTATGTGTGCTTTATGTCTGTGCTGTTATTTCAGTATACGCACAAAGCAGGTAGGCAACACTAGTCATGCCAACATGTTAAACCTTCTGATTGGCTGAGCTAATAACGGCATTTCATGCAGGGCACTAATACTAATTAATGCCTTTTGTTGGAGACTAAAGACTGATGTTTCAAGACTTCGCACAGCGCAAAGTCTACAAAGGGTATTTACTTTCAAGTGTAAAATGTATTTGAGCTGCTCTTTTAAAGGTGCAAATAGAGCTCTGCACTGCTTTACGTCAGTTTGCATGAAGAAGAATTAAATGAATGTACCTTGGGTAAATCAGCTGAGACACCCGTGGGCCTCCTGCTGCACTGCTGTGCATCAAAATAAAAGTGAGCGTATCAAGGGAGAGAGAGAGGACTAGAAAGCTAGTCCGGATCCCCAGGGTTTATACGTGTTATCATGTCGACCAACATTGGATGCAGGTGGTCTTAACTCTACCACCACAACATCCACTTTGCCTTGCTCTTAACCGCTCACGGCGGCCCAGTTATTAAAATGTAATTTACCCTCGGGTACTGGGACTACCGTGAAGCCGTTTTAACCTTCACTTTCTCTCTCACCACACTGCACTTTCAGTAAAATACCTACTCCGCTTTAATCAGGCGTTGAAGCACACCCGGGACACATTAGGTGTCACTGAGTGGGCCCGATGATGAAGCATGCCACCAACTAGGTTGGTGGGTGAGGGCTTCATGAAAACACCTACTAGGTGCCTGCTGAGAATGCCGCCCAGAGTCCTACTACGGTCACACAAGGCTAGTCCCTGTTGATAACACATCAAAATAAAAGGGCAGGAAGGCACCATATCTACAAGATACAACGCATTCCTGTCCTTCTCCCCTACATCAGCGCACAAATGGCAGCTGTGCGTCAACGCAGACACCCTTGTCCCATGTTGCAAGAGTGGCTGGGTTGCAGGATTAATTGGTTTTGTGCAGGAAGGGTCACCTTCCTGCACACAAACGATCATTAGTGATGTTTTGCTCTGTCTAAGAGTGCTGCAGAATGCAACACACAGTGAAAGAGCAAAAAGCGGGCAGAAATAAAAGTATTTCTGCTTGCTGTGCCACTCCTACGCCTTCCCTGGGGAGGAGTAAGATTCTGACGCATTACCAGGTTTATGACACTTTGTAAACCTGGAAATGCTTCAAGTTCCATGGATGTTGCGTGGGAACACCCATAGCAACACCCATGGAACGCAGAGTAATGCGTTAAAATGGCCCATATTTTTACGTTCATGAAAAGTCATGCAGGATGACCTTACTTGGCCTTGTAAATATGGGCAGGCATACTGCGTCGCAAGTGCATTAAAAAAATTAACGCTCCAGAGGTGCAAAGGGCTTGTTAATGAGGCCCTTAGTTTGACGCAAAGCCCGATCTACTAGGATTGTCAGACCGGGTTTGCGTCAAGAAATATGGCCTCCCAGAAGCAGGCTCTGAGTTGAAGAAATGTTTTAATTCCTCCAATCTTTCCACATATTTTATGTGTACGGCAATGCACAGCACACAACCTAGGCGCAGAATGTTTCACAGTTTGCTAAGGCATAGAACTGTACACTGGAAGAGGATGCTTCATATACAGATCTTATAGTAGACATCACACAAACCCATCTACACCATGGTGCCAAGGATGTGCATCAAGCTGGGTAGCCTATTTGTGCCCCAGTGCAGTGTATGATACTTAATGCACTGCTATCGCACGCTTGTGCAATGCAGCAACTGAGCAACTAAAAAAGCATCAGTTTTTCACTCTCTGCCGCCTGTTCCAGACCTGCTCTAAAACATCAATAAAAAACAATTCAAGTCTTACTGACCAGCAGTGGGGGACTCAACCTGCTGCCTTTCTTGGTGGTTCATGCAGACAAACTACAGGGATATTCCTCAGCACTCTCTCCAACAAGCACTGGCAAATTCAGGCACAGGCTGCTGCAGGGCTTTCCTTCTAGTCATAGGCTCAAAGCCCAGATAGGCCTGTACAGTCTGCATATGAACTGGGGATTATAGATCCGCTGTTGGATAGTGAGATATCTTTGGAAAAAGCTCACAGAATAATTTAACTCCCTCAGCGGTTTGTTTGAGGCCTGCGTAAGTCAGTGTGGCATGCAGACAGTTGTCGATTGCTCCACAATTATCCTCTTATACATGGTGTTTGTTCAGTGAGTTTTACCCAGTATTCGTGTCTGGCGAAATGTAAGATAACTGATGTATCTTCCAGTTTACAATCCAAAACCCTTTATTTTTTTTAAATTATCTAGTATTTTATTCTACAGCTGAACATCATAAGGTTAATGGATGTCTAGCAGACAACTAGGTGTACTGCCCAGGTATACTGCATGGGTTGTGAGTGTTTAGGGGTGGGCGGACATTTCCATTCCGCCCACAGAATGGGCAGAAATTTGTACTTTCTGCCTTCCGCAAAGAAGGCGGAAAAACAGGGCAAATCTCTGCCCATTCGCAGGCGGAACGGAAGTTGGCTGCCCGCCCGCTTCCCGCTTCCCACCCGCCTGCCTCCCGCAATTAAATTAAAAGGCAAAATAATAACTTTAAAGTAAACTTACCTTATTGCCCCGGGAGGCGGAAGGCGGGTGGGCAGCCTCGCGAAACGGAAATATCGCGGAGAGGCACGGAGATTGCTTCAATCTCCGTGCCTCTCCGTGATAGTCCCTTCCGCGACTTCCGCCCACCAACACTCTTTTTTATCGCAGGGGTGGGTGGTTGGCAGGCAGTGCCCCTGACTTAAAGAAGACCGTGTACACATAATGAGAACAGGAAGTATGAATCAAGGTCTCAGAGCGGGAAGTCATGGAGACTGCTGTAGATGATTAGGTAAACGTGTCAAATATAAGTATATAGGGTGATAGAACAAGGTGAAGAACAAAATTTTGTTCAAACTTGCGAAATTAATCCCTTGTAGTTGTAACCAAATGAATAAGCTTGTGGTGAAATTATTAATCAACTTAGTTTAAAAATGCAATCATCAGTACACGCAGGGTAAAACTAATGTGCCTTATGTTGCAAACGCGAAGAAGAAAAATAATAAACTAACCTTGTCTATTGTCTTTGTCAGTATTAAGGGGGTCATTATGATTGCGGTTTTTCCGCATCCTCGGGGCCGGCGGAAGCGACCGCCGGCCCCGAGGATGCGGAAAAACCGCAGCGGACTGACCAAAGACCCACCGCCACATTAGGATGGCTGGTGGGTCCTGGTTTCCGCCCGCAAGCTTTTCCGCCGCGGTCAGCTTACAACCGCGGCAGAAAAGCTCTAATATGGTGACGGTGTCTTCCAGACACCGTCCACCATATTAGGATGGCCTTTAAATTATGCTTTTCCGCGGCGGGTTTTCCGCCGTGGAAAAGCATACAGAACTTCACTGCGGGGGCCCGTTGCGGGCCCCCTAGGTGAAGGTGGGGTGGGGGGTGCACATGGGGGGTACCTATGGTACCCCCCTGCATTTGCATGAAGAAAGCGGCAGGCACCGCGCGGTGCCTGCCTCTTACTGCATGCAAATGCAATGCGTGCATTTTTAACATTGAGGCGGGTGCAGCTTGAAGCTCCACCCGCCGCAATGTTAAAAATAGAGGATGTGACCGCAACCCTTGCGGTCACATCCTAATTGCACAGGAGGGAACTCCGCATGCCATGCGGAGGTTTCCTCCTGCTCTGGGGTCGCGGACGGACGCAAGTCCGTCCGCGATCCTAATCGACCCCTAAATGCGGCTGTTTAACTAATGGCATGTGTATATTATGTGTGCTTGCTTATGTTATGTCATTTGTGACAAAAGCTCATGGATTTCGTGCAGTTCCTGAAGGAGGAAGAGTAAATATAATGCTGCCTACTTGTGCTTCTGCTAGGTAACACAATTAACAGGGTTAATTAGCAAAGGGGGAGGGTACCAGAATGGGTCTCAATTCTTTAATTAATTGATGTCTTGTGTTTGTTTAATAATAGTTTCCAAAGTGAGGCCTAAAAGGTGGCTCAGAAATATGGCTGACAGCACAGCACAACCTTGTCCAGAGTGAAGTATTGGCACGTACGCAGCTGTGAGGATTTTTGCTGCATTGACATTATTCATTGAAAAACAGTTTTTGTCAAGATGAACGTGCACATGAAGAATAAGCTTCAAGGACGGGATTTGTAAAAGTCTGCCAAGGTTAGGATTAGGAAGTGAAATGTAAAAGACTCGAGGAAAAGTTACACCTTTGAGGAAGCCAAATATTGTGGAAATGAAAAACAATAGGGCTTATGTGAAGCCTGGTCTTGGTCGGAGATGATGTAATTTACTTTCTCGTGGTTTGACACAGGACAGCCAATGAGGAGCTTGGACTTGCTCTAAAAGAATGTGAAATGTAGAAAGTTAGCTAGAGAAAAAGGTATAAAACTTGACACTTGGGACAGGGAAAAAACTCTTGCTTCGTGATTCCTGAATGACGTGACGTGCTGTTGGACTTTTGGCACATGTAAGGACAGCAGTCTTTAAATTATATTTTCCTTTACAGGTTAAGTGAGAAATAGACAGGAAAATTGATTTAGGGGATGGAAACTGTTAAATTGCTAATATTTCATGTTTCTGAACTTGCTTAAATAATGTCAGTTTATTAATTCATTTCCCAATAAAATGCTGCTTTCTTATTCGCTTATAAAATAAAGATTCTAAAACATAAATGCTCTTTCTTTATGAAGAATAAAGTTAATAAAAATTAGATTTGAAAAGACAAGCTGGTCTTCTTTATTCATGGTCTAGTTACTATCAGTTGATCCGATCGCCTTAAGTGGTCTGATTTAATAAATGACAAATGCTTAAATCCATAGTAAAAGATGATAAACTGCAGTTGTATATAATAATATAAATATCATGTGAAAAGTTTTATAAATCACACCACTAGATTCAGTTGCTCAAAAATTGTCTCATTGGTGTAATGGGCCTGTATAAGTTTTTTTATGATTAATGGTGAGTATTGAGGTGATAGGTAGCGTTTATGAGACAGTTTTTCAATAGGAGCGCTGGATCAATTACTTGGTAGCAGAGGATGGTTACTATGGTAACTAGCATGTTACATGGTAACATATAGGATTTATGTCTAAAACATGATAAGTTTGTTTAATTGTTACATGTAGTTGAAAGGTTTTTTCCAGCAGTGTGAAAATTCCTGGTTGTGCCGGCATAAGCAGTGTGACAGGTGAAGTTACACAGTGCATTTGTTCTGTTTCAAAATAGTGGTATCGTCGTATATCACAAGTGTTGTGGTCGTACAACACAAGTTTAGGGATTTTAGGTGTGTAAGGTAGAATGTGTAGTGAGGATTGTCTATGAAATCGTAGCTTTCGAGTATAGGGACATCTGTTCTGTTTTAAAACTCACTGTGAAAAGAGTAGTAGAACTTATCTGAGCTTGAGTGAAGGGTAGGGAAGCGTCGTCTATCTTACTGGCGAGTGGGAAATTCTATTGGTGGGTTAAAAAGATTTATGTATGAATGGTTAGGGATTTTTCCATATGAATGTGCGTAAAAGATTGTGAAAATAGCGTTGTCTATTTCACGCGAAAGAATACTTGAATGTTTGAAAAATCTATCACTTTATTTTAGCGAAACAGACAAATGGCTTGTTTTTGTGGTGTTACTAATTAAATTCTATTGAAAGTTTTGTAAATATGGTGCTGTGAAATTTTTTTGTAAAGGAGGGGTCAGTGTAAGGAGTGAAGGGAGAGGCAGAGAAGCTGCAGCGGTAGCATACGTCACAAGAGTCGCGCTGTGATTGGCTACAATATGTCACAGTATTCGTGCACAGATTGGTTCACGTGACAAGACAAGCTTACAGCTGATTGGCTCATCCTGAAAAACAGAAATTCTATTGGTTGAGCAGAATAGTGACGAAGGTTAACCTGATTGGTTTATTAGTTAGTTTCGCGCATGGATTGGTTGGTGTTGTGGAATAACAAGGAAGTTGTTACGATCTTTACCGAAGTAAGGAAAATTTGTTTAAAAAACATGGATTATTATTTTTTGAAAGAGAAAAAGACACATGGTTTCAGAAGTTGAAAAACAAAATTAAACCTGACAAGAACATTTCAACACGAGGTGGAAGATTACTTCATAAGTACAAAACACCTGCAGCTTATATGTTGGGTGATTATGGTTATCATACTTGTCTTTGGATTGAGAATTGGATGAAATATAATGAAAACAATGGTATATTAGCATGGCCAGAAGATGGATCATTTAACATAGCGGTCTTGAGGAATTTAAGAGAAAGAATGATGGAACTTGTACCAAAGCCAAGACCTACTCAATTTGAAGCTTAATTGAATGGGAAGATGAAATATTTGAGTTGGAACGAGAGAGTAGAGGAATACCAAAGTGAACAGGATTAGGTCTTGATAGGGAAACACATGAGGATAGAATGTGGCGATGGAGAAGAGCAGACATGTGTGATGGTTATACCCAGTGAGACTAATTGATGAGGCATCTGGAAAAAAATGTACCAAAAAGAGAAATCATATTAGAGAAGAAAGTGATCCAGAAGATGCAGTATTAGAAGATATCTATACTAAAAAGCCACCACCTTATCAACCAGTTTGCACATGGACTTCTCCAAGTGCCCCACCAAGAGAAATAATTAATGAAACATCCTCTGAAACAAACGAGAATAATAAAAGAACACCTGAAAGAATAGAGTTATGACCTGAGACAAATCAGAGCAATAGAAAAACACCTGAAAGAGTAGAAACAGGATATAATTCAATTACATCAGGAGTAAATAGTAATTTTACTGAAACTCCAGTTCAAAGTAATGTGACCCCAAGAAATGGAGATAGAACAGAAAGGTATGAGGGATAGCCAGATACTTCAGAATACATTCGTTCTGCGAATGAATTAATACAGCAGTTAACTAAAAGCATGGAAGCTTTTTGTAACGATTGGACCTGTTGTTCCAGTATTTGATCAAAAAGAAATTAGACATTCAGCTTTAACTGTTCCATTAAATTCAGAAATACAGAAAGTAACTGAAAAATTCTATTCAGATTTAACTGAAATACATCGAGAAAAAATGATGATGCCTGATTTAACTTTGAATTGTCATGTAAAATCCCAACTGGAGCAGATTCTGATTCTGGGTCTCAAGGCGCTTGTACAAATACCACTGTGGAACGCATCCTGGCTTTCACTGTGAGGCATCCACTCCTGGGCTCCCCCAAGGTGGAGGCCAGGCATCCTTAGCGTTGTGGGGGCCATTGTGGAGATTAAGCAAGCTATTGCCCAGAGTTGCAGAGTGGGACTCCATGATTGGAATAGGCACCAATGCGAGAATTATCAGGTCCGTGGAATTTTGAGCCCAAGACCCGCCGAGGCAGGAATTGAACCCTGTTCCCGGGCTAGACCTCTGCATCAGGGTCTGCTGCTCTAACCATTGAGCGGCACTTCTCCACATGGAAAACGAAAAACAAATATGATCAAGTGGAAGAAATAGCTCCTGAGTTTGAAGTAGATTTAAGCAAGCAGAAGAATTTGCAGAAAAGTTATAGAGTGGATTTCTCTGAAAAAGATATTGAGAATATGAATACCTCAGGAAGAATTACCCATATAAAAGAATTAATTGTGATTTTGAGAAAATGGGGTGAATTAAGCAAATGGAGAGCAAAATGGACAAAGAAAAGGGATGAAGACAGAACAAGTTTAGCTTTTCCTGTTAGAGAAAAGGAAAAAGTGGCGAATGAGTTTCCAATGAGAGAAATAGCAGGAGGAGGATATGTGCATGTTCCTTGGACAAGACAGGACATTTTACTGTTCACCAATGATTTTCCACGATTGAGAGAAATACCTGTAGAATGGTATCGACAGGTAGAAAGATTTGTGAAAGTTTCAAAAGTTTTGTGGGTTGATCTTGATGGATTATTTGACATTGTTGTTCCATCAGATCTATGGACAGAATGTAAAACCACTATAGGCTGGCCTAGTGAAGAATATGAACGATATAAAGTAACAGGTGCTCCTTCTCCAGAGGTAATGAGAAAATATGAACAAGTAATTCTCCCAAAAGAGATAGATTGGTTTAAAATAGACAGAACAATTCAAGAATCAAAAGAATCAGTACATTCATTCTATGAAAGATTACTGCTGGTATTTAAACAATACAGTGGTTATGAGCATCTAAGTGAAAAGGACATGAGCCATTTTATGTACAGATTTGTGTATTGCTTAAGACCTGAAATTAGTGAAATGGTAGGAACTGGAATAGTTGGTTGGCAATCAAACACAGTGGATGAGATTTTGAGTAAAGCAAAATACTGTAGTGATGAGATAGAAGCAAAACAAAAGAAGCTGAAAGAAAAAGCAATGTGGGCACAGGTGAAAGTGGCTGAACAACAAATAGCAACTTTGGGAAATAAAAATGTTGAACAGAACCGAGGAAAATTTAAAAGTAATTATAATAACCCAAAATTGATGGGAAACATAGAAGAGATAAAACAGAAACTCCCATGTTCTAATTGTGGCGAAATTGGACACTGGACCCGCGAGTGTAAGAATCCGCCCAGAACCTTTGTAAAAAAAATCCAGCGGTAATATTAAATCAGATTCCGCATGATGCAGAATGGTATACAGTTATTGATTTATGCAACACATTTTTTATTGTTCCATTGCATCCAGAAAGCCAACAAATGTTTGCGTTCCGGTTCAAAGAGCGTATATATTAGCATGGTGTAGAATCCCTCAAGGGTACACCGAAAGTCCATCCATTTTTAATCAGTTGCTGAAGAAATCCTTGGAAAATATGGATTTACCTGGAAAATCTACGTTAGTGCAGTATATTGATGATCTCCTTGTAGCTGCAAAAACAAGAGATAACTGTGTAACAGATACCATTACTCTTTAAAATCATCTGGCAGATGAGGGGCATAAAGTATCTCCTGCAAAATTACAGTTTTGTAAACAAGAAGTGAAATATCTTGGTCACAGAATTGCAAAGGGAATCAGGCAAGTGACAACAGAAAGAATAAAAATGATTCAAGCAATGCAACCTCCAAAAACACAGAGACAGGTTAGAATGTTTCTAGGCATGGTAGGTTATTGTCGCCAATGGATTAGTGGATTTTCAGTGATTGCAAAACCACTGCAGAGACTGACAAAAACAGACATAAAAGACCCAATTAGATTAACAAAAACTGAATTAGAAGCGTTTGAACAGTTAAAGAAAGGTTTGTGTGAAGCTGCAGCATTGGGAATGCCTGATTATGAAAAAGAGTTTGAGCTGTATTGCAGTGAGAGAGAAGGATGTGCATTATCAGTTTTGATTCAGAGAAAAGGAAAATTGAAAAAGCCAATAGCATATTTCTCAGCTGTTCTTGATCATGTTGCAAAAGCATTACCAGGTTGCTTAAAAGCAGTAGCTGCAACAAGTGTGAGTTTGGCGCAAAGTGAAGGAATAATAATGGGATTTCCTATAAAAGTATATGTGCCACATTCAGTTGAAATTCTTCTCACTAGAAGCAAAACACAGCAATTGACAAACAATAGGCTGACAAAATATGAAAAAGTTATAATTGGATCAGATAACGTTTCAATTGCGAGATGTGTGAATTTAAATCCTTCCACATTATTACCTGACACTATTGAAACCGAAATCAGAGATGAGTTTGATAATGAATGCCTGGATGTATTAGAGTATTGCACAAAACCAAGGCAGGATATTAAAGATGTCCCGTTGCCTGAATCAGATTATGTTTTGTTTGTTGATGGTTCATGTTTAAGAACAGATGAAGGTGTTCTGAGTGCAGCATATTCATTGTGCACAGTTGCAGATGTGATTGAAGCTTCCAGTCTCAAAGGAATTCGTTCAGCTCAAGTAGCAGAATTAATTGCTTTGATTCGTGCATGTGAATTGGGAAAAGATCGAAAGATTACCATAGTGACTAATAGTCAATATGGTTATGGTGTAGTCCATGACTATGGCCAGCTTTGGTCGCAAAGAGGTTATTTAACTTCTGCGGGATCACCAATAAGAAATGCTCAATTGATCAAAAGATTGATCGATGGAATTCAGCTACCAGAAAAAACTGCAGTAGTTAAATGCACAGCACATAAGAAAGGAAACTCATATGCTGATTCAATAGCAAAATTCTGTGCAAAGCATAATGTGTCAGTCAATCGGAAAAAAGACAATGAACATGTTTTGAACTCACTTATGCTAATATCTGTAGTTGAAACTTGGCAAGGAGTAAAACAGTTACAAGACAAGGCAAGTGATGAGGAGAAAGACACTTGGTTAAAAGCAGGATGCAGACAAAGAGAGGAAGATGAGATTTGGGTTTACAAAGATGACAGAGTGGTAATGCCAGACAGTAGGATTTCTGACATGGCACGCATGTATCATGGTCCAGGACATATTGGAAGAGACTTGATGATTAGATTATTTAGGCAGATATGGTACAATCCAAAAAATTCAGAATAATTGCAGAGTTCTTTTGTCAGAGATGTCTAATTTGCCAGCAGATTAACCCAAACAGAAAAACTGTTGTAAGCATGTGAACCATAGGACGGGAGGGTGGTCCATTTACCAGAATACAGCTTGACTTCATTGAAATGCCACCTCACAACAGACTCAGATTTGTTTTGGTGAAAATCTGTTTGTTTTCAAGATAGGTGGAAGCATTTCCAACACATCACAATGATTCAATTACTGTGGCAAAACTGCTTTTGAGAGAACTCATACCAAGGTATGGTTTTCAAGTGTCGATTGAGACAGATCGCTGCACGCATTTTGAAAACAGATTGCTAAAATTGATTTGTGAAGCACTAGGAATAAAGCAAAAATTGCATTGTGCTTACAGACCAGAAGCATCAGGTGTTGTTGAGCAAGTGAATGGTACAATAAAAAACAGATTAGCTAAAATGTGTTTAGCAACAGGAATGAAGTGGACAGATGCACTTCCACTTGTTTTGATGACTTTGAGAAGCATTCCAGATAAAAAAAACAGGTTTGAACCCCCACGAAATTTTAATGGGAAGGGTCATGAGACAAGCATTTGTTCCAGTTGATAAACTGTTGAGCATTAATGATTGCGTCATTATGGATTACTGCAAAAATCTATCTGACGTGGTGACTTCTGTGTTCCATCAGGTAGGAACTGAAGTACTTTCAAAAGAGAAAGAACAAGCTCATGATCTATTATCAGGAGACTGGGTAAGTACAAAAGTACATTGAAGAAGGAATTGCCTAGTACCAACGTGGCAGAAGGCAAGACAGGTGATATTGGTCACAACTAATGCAGTAAAGTGTAGGGGATTGAAAAGATGGATTCATGCTAGTCATACCATACGTGTGCCTACACCTGAGAATCCTGACGACAAAGGTGATACAACAGCTGATTCAGATTCAGAAGAAGAACCTGAAAGAAATCCAGATACTGAAGATCGACAAGAAAGTCGAGATCTGGAAGATTCAGATGCGAATGAGGCGTTGAATGAAGAAAATGAAGAAGTTGTAATACAAGATTCTGAAGAAGAAAATGATAATGATCTGCTAGAACAAGTAGCATAAGAGGAAACTGAACAGGAAGTGATTAAAGATCAAGATCAAGAGAGTATTGAAAAGCAGATTGGAAACTTTGGAAGAAGGAATGAAATATCTGAAACTGGTGAATTGGAAGTAATTGAAGAGGAAAAAAAAGAAGAAATTCCAAGTACCAGCTATAAGGATGTTGTTCCTAACAAAGTGAAACTGCAGAGTAAAGAAGTACCTGAATCTGATGAAGAATCTGACAAAATAAAACGGATAATTAATGAATCAGCTAATAACACAGAAAGTGAAACAGATGACAGTGGAGATGAATCAAAATTGAAAAGTTCAAGGAAAAGAGCTTGGAGAGTGGAGTATAATTTGGCAGAACCAAAAAGGAGGTTAATAAGAAAAGGAGACAATTGGCCAACTGAGACCGAAGGCCTAAAATTCAAATTGGTGAATAAAGCAAAAGAGCAAGTGAATGAGATCACAAGTCAAAAAGAAGTAGATTTAAATAAGAAAAAACAAACAGGAAAGAGAATAGAAGTGATCAGTAGCAGGCCAAAACGAATAATAAAACCGAACCAGAAATATAAATCGCCTGAGTGGACTTACATCATTATCCCAACAGTAGTAGAAGTAAATAGTAGTCAAGTCAATTTAGATGATGAAAGTGATAATGATTGATTTAATTCTTTAGGTGACACAAGGTCGAACAAATTGTATTAGGAGACACAAGGTCGAAGAAATTGTGTTCGTTGGAAAACACATTTGATGTATGACATAAGGTTGAAGAAAAGCTGTTAGTGATTAAAACGTAAAAAATAAAAATAAAAAAAATAAAAAGAGAGGGGAATATATTTAGTAATTTTTCAATTTTTCATTTTTATTTTTATTTTTAGGCTTCTGTTTGATAAGTAAAGACGCCTTATACTAATGATAATTCGAGATGCTCAATTCTTAAAAGATGTTGCAAGTTGTCTTCAATATGTGTAGAATTGATAATTTTAGTTTGGCTAATTCTAGCTGTTATTTTTCCTTTTAGAGTAGATAAAGAGATGTATAAAGCTAACATGACTAGTAACATTTTAGATAATCATGATATAAATGATAAGACTAATATAATTAATGTACATAGACCAGAGATTTATCAAGATAGATCTGTAGGTGACTTTTCTAGCAATATCTTTTCAAGACTCTTATCTGAATATGTTAGGGTGATGAATGCAAAAGATTGTTACATCTGTGTGAAATTACCTACTTCTGTGTCTGAGGGTGTTACATATAATATGATTCCTCTTACTTATGGTATAACATGTAGTGTAATAGCTAGTTTGTTATATAAAACTGGATGTCTAGAATACTATTATTCTGACTTTGATGACATTTTTGCAAATTTAAAAGTTGTAGATAGCTTGAATAAAGTGAAGCAGGCTAAACAGATGAGGTAATTTTTCTTAACAACTAGTGAACTTACTTATGAGTATGCTCATAATTGAGAACGGAAGAGAAGTCATTCTTAAATATGGTGGAAGAGAGAAGGGCAATTTACAAGCGAAATGAGATGTTAAAGACTACTAAGTCAAAGTTTGGCAAATGGAGGATGAGAAGCTGAATGGTAGAAATGAAAATGTTGCAATTCATATAGATAAACCTGTTAGTGGAAAATGATGTATAAGAAGAGATAATACTTAATTTGATAATTATTTTGTTGGTGCAAGTCAATGTGAAGACACTAATCGTATTACAGGGGGTTGGGGATTTAAAGGAGGCAAGGATCCAATTTTTCCTGGAATTTATTTTATTTGTGGGAATAAAGCTCATTACAGTCTCCCAGACCACAGGTATGGGACGTGTTATATAGGTTTAGTTTTTCTCAAAAATGTTCATGTGGATAGAAATGCAAAGGGTTCATTTGAAATTGGCAATCACTTGAACAAATTTAAAAGAGAAAGCTTTACAGAAATAATCCGTGATATATTTGGTGCAATAATACCTATGGTGGGAATTACCCTGAATGCAAACAAAATTAGAAAAATGTCTACAATTGTTGATAGATTGTCAACAGACACTGCAAGTGGATTTCAATTAGTAAATACTGAACTTATTAGGATGAGAACCATGGTAATGCAGAATCGTCTTGCATTAGACATTCTGTTAGCAAAAGAAGGTGGAGTTTGTAGAATTTTGCATGTTCAACATTGCTCCACATATATTCCTGATGAAAGTCAGAATATAGAAATGTACATAAAGAATATAACTGAGATACACAGTGAAGTAGAATCTTTAGAAGAAGAGAGTTTTTCAGAACGTTTAAGTAAAAGATTTGCAGTTATTAAACACTGGTTTCAAGAGATTGGTAGTTCAATTATAGGTAAAATAGTTTTTCCTCTAATAATCATAGCTATAGTGATACTCTTGTTAAAAATTAGTTGCATGATACACAAGAGAAGAAAACATGTCATAGAAAAGAAAAGAATTTCCAAACTCAGGAAAGAAAAAGAAAAAGAAATAGAATTAGAAGAGTTTCGTAGAACTCATTATGACAAATGCAGAAGATCAGGTGAATCTAAAGTCTAGAAATACTAATATTAAGAAAGTCCAAAACATGTTCAAGGGTTAAAATGTATACATTTTTGAGTATTATTTGGTGATTTTGAAATCACCAGATAAGGGAGTTGATGGAGCAAGGTGAAGAACAAAATTTTGTTCAAACTTGCGAAATTAATCCCTTGTAATTGTAACTAAATTAATAATCTTGTGGTGAAATTATTAATCAACTTAGTTTAAAAATGCAATCATCAGTACACGCGGGGTAAAACTAATGTGCCTTATGTTGCAAACGTGAAGAAGAAAAATAATAAACTAACCTTGTCTGTTGTCTTTGTCAGTATTAAATGTGGCTGTTTAACTAATGGCATGTGCTTTTTATGTGTGCTTATGTTATGCCATTTGTGACAAGAGCTCATGGATTTTGTGCAGTTCCTGAAAGAGGAAGAGTAAATATAATGCTGCCTACTTGTGCTTCTGCTAGGTAACACAATTAACAGGGTTAATTAGCAAAGGGGGAGGGTAACAGAATGGGTCTCAATTCTTTAATTAATTGATGTCTTGTGTTTGTTTAATAATAGTTTCCAAAGTGAGGCCTAAAAGGTGGCTCAGAAATATTGCTGACAGCACAGCACAACCTTGTCCAGAGTGAAGTATTGGTCCGTACGCAGCTGTGAGCATTTTTTCCGCACTGACTTTATTAATTGAAAAACAGTTTTTGTCAAGATGAACGTGCACATGAAGAATGAGCTTCAAGGACAGGATTTGTAAAAGTCTGCCAAGGTTAGGATTAGGAAGTGAAATGTACAAGACTCGAGGAAAAGTTATGTAAATGTAAATGTATTGGCATTTATATAGCGCACTACTTACCCGGAGGGTCCCAAGGCACTTTGACCGCTGCGAAACCCTTCCTGGCTTCCCTGAGAGATGGTCCCTTAATGGGTATCTCCAGGGTGAGACCAGGCATCCCCGGCGGTCTGGGGGGCCGTTGGTGAAGATGAGGCAAGCTAATGCCCAGAGTTGCCGAGTGTGATCGCTGATCAGAGTGGGCACCGAGGCGAGAGAATTATCGAGTCCGCTGACCCTGGTCCAGAAACCTGCCGCGCCGGGAATCGAACCCTGGTCCCGGGCCGTCCTCTGCTCTCGGGTCTGCCGCCTCTAACCAGTGAGCCACACTACTTACACTTTTGAGGAAGCCAAATATTGTGGAAATGAAAAACAATAGGGATTATGTGAAGCCTGGACTTGGTCGAGGATCAGAGATGATGTAATTTACTTTATCATGGTCTGACACAGGACCGCCAATGAGGAGCTTGGACTCGCTCTAAAGAATGTGAAATGTAGAAAGTTTAGCTAGAAAAAAAGGTATAAAACCTGACACTTGGGACAGGAAAAAAACTCTTGCTTCGTGATTCCTAAATGACGTGACGTGCTGTTGGACTTTTGGCACACGTAAGGACAGCAGACTTTAAATTATATTTTCCTTTACAGGTGAAGTGAGAAATAGACAGGGAAATAGATTTAGGGTATGGAAACTGTTAAATTGCTAATATTTAATGTTTCTGAACTTGCTTAAATAATGTCAGTTTATTAATACATTTCCTAATAAAATGCTGCTTTCTTATTCGCTTATAAAGTAAAGATTCTAAATCGTAAATGTTATTTCTTTATGAAGAATAAAGTTAATCAAAATTAGATTTGAAAAGACAAGCTGGTCTTCTTTATTCATGGTCTAGTTACTATCAGTTGATCCGATCGCCTTAAGTGGTCTGATTTAATAAATGACAAATGCTTAAATCCATAGTAAAAGATGATAAACTGCAGTTGTATATAATATTATAAATAGCATGTGAATAGTTTTATAAATCACACCACTAGATTCAGTTGCTCAAAAATTGTCTCATTGGTGTAATGGGCCTGTATAAGTGTTTTATGATTAATGGTGAGTATTGAGGTGATAGGTAGCGTTTATGAGACAGTTTTTCAATAGGAGCGCTGGATCAAGGGTAGTGGTATACAAAATTCATGCAAGTTGATTTCGCGAATATACAAGACACTTTGGCCAAATTATGTGAAATTGCACACAATCACACAAATATAAATCCGTCATTTCGCGTTCGATTGTTTAGAGCAAAATGTGTCTTTGCATCAATTTTTGGCACGAAGACACATTTAAACTTAGCACCCTGAATAACAGGTGCTTGCTTTCTGTTGTTCCAGTGCATTCGCTCTAAATTGTTACAGCGAAAGGTTTCAATAGCAGTACTTTTTTCTTTTGTTTTTCCAAATGTTATTTGTCATTTTGCATAGAGATACAATTGAAAGATATCACTGTGCAATAATGTTGCCATTATAGGATGAAATATCAAGGAAGAGAAACACAAAAATTTGTTGGTACAAATTAAACAACAATTAACTGTGGCCATAAAAGGTATATAGAAAAGGTGGAGTGCAGCTTCAACAGCACAGTAAGACATATCACAATCGTTTATCATGACAGTAATTATGCAGTCACAATTTCCAGATTATCTTGCGGTGCACTTGAACGCAAATAAGCTAACAGAGGTTCCCAAATATCATGTGGATGGGACGTCACCGGTAACTCCTCCGCATATAACACCACATTTTCTCTACAATATATCAGGTCTTTGAGTCATAATGCCACTGTAGGACTCCGTCTACAGCACCACATCATCGCAACTCGCCTCTTAGCAATAAGTAATGCAATTCTACTTAGTCTACCCATGACACCTTTTAGAAAGGGGAGCAGACCCCGTAGACACACCTGAGGTGAGCAAGTCAATACAACCCCTACAATTTGGAATAGCTTTGTAACTACTTCCGACCAAAAGTTCCTCACCTGCCCACAGAACCAAGCTAGGTGTAAGAAGTCCGCACCCGGTGCACCACATCTAGGACATGTATCCGAGACCCTTAGACCATATTTAAAAAGCCGGTGAGGAGTGTAATAGCTTTAATGAAGGTATTTAAAATGAAAAAAGACACAGGTTTCCGTTAGATGGGAGCACACTGGTCAAAGCGCAGCAGTGTTCCCTTTCCTCCCGGGTGAGATGTGGGTCTACACTCTCATTCCGCTTATGCAGGCTTTTGTCAAGAGGGAGGACCCTATACGCTTTGGCAGCTTGGTATAGTTTAGTAACAAGCTTGTGTCGAGTGGGACTAGTAAGCAAGGTGTGTAGAGTTAATAACTTTGAGGGCCCCGCAGAAAACAATAGGAAATGAGCCTGTGAAGCTTTCCTTAGTCTATGAAGCGAGAATGTGAATAACAAAGTTTTCTGTTGGATGGATTCAACATCAGCAGATGTCAAAAAGTGCCACGAGGAAATAGATCCAGCATTTAATCAATTCCCACCTGAGCCAAGGTGCACATGACGCCCTCCTCATGAGTGACTGAAATGTCCGCGTCATAAGCAAGGAAGCAGTGGGGAATAAAGGTATCTTCTCAGGCAAGCGGCCCAACACCTGCCAGGCAGCAATGGTCAAGTTGACCGTGTTGATTGCATCTCGGGGCAAGGATCGACGACGATGCATGAGAATGGAGCTCAGCGGTATGGGGTGTGCATACCAATGTTCCACCGCTACATGCCGGAGAAAATCATGAGGTGCAAACCAGAAATGTGCGTAATGTGCCTGCGCACATAGATAATATAAATAAATATCTGGGCATTAAATCCCTCGTGTTTATAGTCAAGGACAAGTGTCTGCCAGCCCGCCCTAAATGAAGAAGCAACGTTCGCAATGTCTTAAAAAATGTTGGAAGAGCGGGATAGGTATGTTATTAAAAATATATAAAAATGTTAAAAGCACTACCATCTTTACAAGTGCGATGCAATCTGCACGAGAGAGCAGGAGACAAATCCACCTTTCAATCTGAAGTTCTAGCCATGTTGTAGCAGTGCCATAATTCTCACAAAGTACTGTGTCAGGATCCCGGTGAATGGAGATCCCAAGATCCTTAACTGATTCCGTCGCCCACTATAGAGGGAATCCTAATTCGTGGGGAAGTGTGCATGCAGTCAAGGGTATCACCAAGGATTTAGACCAGTTAGTGGATAATCCAAAGAAACGAGTAAATCGGATATATTCCCGCAGAACAGGCACCAGATAGTCACTCGGATTCCAAATAAACAGCAGCGTATCATCTGCATATAACGAAATAATGAGAGGACGGTGATGTAAATTGATAGCCGCATGTTTGTGACGTTGACGAATTAGACAGACCAGGGGCTCCAAAGTGAGAGCGAACAGCAGTTGTGAGAGGGGGCACCCCTGCTGAGTGCCACGAGTGATGGAAAACGAGTTGGAGGCATGACCTCCGACACAAACCTTCACTGTAGGACATGAATAAAGCAATTTGACCCAATTAACGAAGAAGGGAGAGAAGCCCATTTGCTGGAGTACAAAAAACAAATACCACCAGTCGATAGAGTCAAACGCCTTTGCAGCGTCGAGCATTACTGCTGCAGCAGGCAATTCAGGAGAAAGGGTGTGAAACAAGGCGAACAGAGTGCAAATATTGTGGGAGGTAGACTGCGTGGGTACAGAACGAGATTGGTCAGGTAGGTCCAGATTCTGCATCAGGGGTTGGAGGCGAGTGGCCAATATTTTAGCTAATATTTTGATATTGATATTAATAAGCGAGAGTGGCCTGTATGAGTCGCAATATACAGGTGACTTATCCTTTTTTAAAAGAGTAATATTGAATGCTTCACAGAGAGATGGGGGAATGACACCAGAGTCGTAAGCTTCTGCATACATTTCCAGCAAAAAGGGGGTGAGCTCCTCGGCATAGGCCTTGTAAAATTCCGATGTGAAGCCGTCCGGGCCAGGGGCCTTTTTGTTATGGAGAGAAGCTATGGCCATACGGACATCCTCCTCTGTGATGGGTTGTCCTAAATAGTCCCTCTGCCCCTCTGACAACCAGGCTATGGCCACCAGCGACAAGTAGGCGTTGAGTGCTGCCGTATCCGTTGTGCCTTGAGAGGTGTACAGTGTCTCATATGTCTGCCTAAATTGTTCCGGAATATCTATGAAACTATAGTGGTCACATCCTGACTTGTCAGTAATCTTAGTTATTACATCTTGGCTCAGACGGTGCTCACTTTTTGTGGCTAAGTGGTGACCCGGTCTCCCCCCCTCCCCAAAGGAACATGCCCCATGTCGTTAGGAAACATATTGCATCTCCTCCTCTGCTAGTTTCTCCTGGTCAAGTATGGCTTCCTTGATGGATACAAGAGTAGACTCACTAGGTGTGCCTTCATAATCTCGCTCAAGGCGGGCAGCCTAGCCTCCACCCTAGCTATTTGGTCCCGCAAATCCTTCAATATACCAGCTGATGTGCTAATGCAAGTGCCTCGAACAGTGGCCTTAAAACCCTCCCAAAGCACTCCAGCACTATCTACGGAACCCCTATTATTGGCAAAGTATTGTATATTAGCTTCCTGGATGGTCTCCAAATAAAGAGGGTCCAGCAATGACTCAGAGCGAAAACGCCAGGTGAAGGGACTAGAAGTCACCAGGGGAACACAAAGAGTGAGCTTCACAGGGCAGTGATCAGATAATGTGCGTGGCAGACCCTCTACTTCAGTCACACAGCCCGCCACCCCATCTCTGATCAGCCAGTAGTCAAGGCGAGACCAGCTGCCATGCACAGTAGAGATACGCGTGCCGTCAAGTGATTCTACATGCCTGTGTCGCCATATGCCTAGGAGACCAAATTCCAGCAACCGCTAATTAATCACATGGGCCGCACCTGGCGACTGACCCTCCCTACCACTGGACGTATCTTTACTGGGATCCAAGTGCGTATTCAGGTCTCCACCCGAAAAATTTGCTGCATCCGGCCAGCCTCGCAGAACCATGAGAAGACTTTCATAAAACCCATGGTCATCTATATTAGGTCCATAGCAGTTAACAATAGTGACCAGTTTACCTGCCAATGTACCGTGCACCAAGGCGTAACGACCATTAGAGTCTACATGGGCGCGGTGAGCCTCAAAGGAAAGACCTTTTTAGGTCTCGGTTAGCGAAAGGCTGCGCTTGCGCAGTCTCGCTCCGAGACTTTATGTCTTAGAGAGTGGGGCTTGAACCCGCCCCTCTTCTCCATTGGCTGGCTTCCTAAACGGAGGCCAGCCATTGGAGGAGAGGGGCATCACTCCGTTCAAGCCCCATGTTTTTGGGATTGAGGGGCGTGTTTTTTTAGGTTCTTTTTCTCCTCTTCCCATTGGCTGGAATTTTACATTCCAGCCAATGGGAAGAGGAGAGAACGAAAAACACGCCCCTCAATCCCAAAAATGACGGTGGTTTCTCCGAGGCATTCCTGCTTCGCCTCTGAAATATGGTGGTGCCGAGCGCTCCTCTCTTGCCTTCCGGAGTGCTGAGACTGCTTTTAGGAGTTCCAAAACTACCCACGGGACAGAAGGACGACAGCCAGCCCTAGTACTTCATGCAGCATCACTGTCCATATCGGGGCAGTGAGATAGATACTTGCACATACCGGGAGTGAGTCCTGCCATGCTTAGTGCTGCTGACTGGAAAGGCGGGGCCTCTCTTCTGACTAGGAGCCAGGTGGCAGCTATGGTGTTTGTTTGAACTGTAAATCGGCGTGTTGTGCATGCTACTGCGGTAAAGAAAGTGGTTGGATGGCGGACAAATACGGGAGGAGGCGATACTGACACATTCAGGGCCATCACACATTTATTCCATAGAAAAACCACATCCGATATGCAGAGTGCTGCGCTGCCCTGCCCATGCGGCTTTTAGGTGCTTTAATTAACAGAAAATTAAACTAGCGGTAGCACATAAAAAATTCAATTCTCCCTTTAGTAAAACATGTGAGCACGCGGAAATCACTAAGCGAGAACCGCGGTTACCTGTTGAAAGTTAGAGAGCAGACGTGTGCTTTCCCCTCTCTGGTGTTGTGGCCCCCCCTTCCTACGGTGCATCCGCTCCACCCACTCACGTATCCAGCCCGTACATTCAGGTAGGGTGTCCGGAGCAACCTTCGACTGCGCGCTCCTTCCCTCCAATGCGCGTGACTTAGCATGTTTCTTCTGGGTGTTGCATGTCCAAACAAGCACCATTTGCCATTCTACAAGCCTGAATTGGTTAAAACAATTACTTTCATTCAATTATATGACCGATTTGGATCGCACCCGCGAAGAAACTGCTCTAGTGTCCTTCTAGCAACACTGCTTCCAGCGCTACACCACAGCCTGAACAGCTTCTAGGCGCAAGGTGGAGCAGTATTAAAAAAAAACTCGACATGAACGTACGGATCAAACGTGCTTACCATCTGCCTTTTAGGCCAGCAGAAATACAATCTGTGGAGGGATTTATTTATGTGCGGAGTGAGCAGGCTTTGAAAACCAAAAACCAGGACATTTGGCAAAAATAGAAGGAACTGCAATTTTACCAGCCAGGGGCACAGAAGGACTTAGATGCGAGTGCTCATCAACACAGAAACACAGACTGCAAGGTACTACGGGAATGCATTAAATGCAACTTTTAAACCCAGTATCGTGCATGTTAATTAAATAGCTTTTCTAAAAGAGCAGCTATCTAGTCCTGCCTTGAAATCCACAAAAAAATGCCTCCTTGTGTTTTTAGTCGACCTCTGCTGAAAAACGGAACTTGAGGTAGCTAAATGTGCCAGGACAACTGGGAATGAACCGGTAAATCCGGGACACCTGGCCAGCCATCCTGCTATGTAAGTGTTTTGTTCAATGCAATATGCTGCACTTCTCCCACCTCATTTCTCTTTTACCATAGCTACCAAGTGACCCAGTATGTGTGACATCTTCATATAGCTATGAAAAATTATACACTCCAGCTGACTGAAATATGCACACACATCCATGCTCTTCATGCTCTGCACAGATCCATAAGTTATTCTTGTCACCTCTAGCCAATGTATTTTATAGCTCATCCATACATTAGTGCATTCCAACCTTGCCATCCACTAACCAATATGACTCACATCAAAACAATAGGAAACACAAACAAAATATCAACAGATCACTTTGACTTCTGTTAATGAGAATTTCAAAACTACAAGAGGCAACCAGAGATATACAAGTGGCTGGATTGTGCAACACAAAAGCATTCGCCATATCATAAGACTTGATATAGGGCCACTTTGCAACTAAGATTTTATAGGGAAGAAGTACAACAAGCAATTACAATGCAATGGTCTCGTCTTTGTTTAAGTTAGAGCTATTGGCATTGCTCATGACATTATTTTGTTTTTAAAACATATAAATAAATGGCATTGTCATTTACAATGCCAATAGCTTAATCTCTCGCAAATGTAAGACCTATTGCATTTGCCCCCCCCACACACACACACACAGCAACACACACACAGCCACACACACACAGCCACACACACACACAGAGCCACACACACAAACACACGGAGCCACACACACACACAGAGAGCCACACACAGTCACATACACACACAGAGCCACACACACACAGAGCCACACACACAGAGCCACACACACACAGAGCCACACACACAGAGCCCAACACACATACACAGAGAGCCACACACACAGAGAGCCACACACACACACACACAGAGCCACACACAGAGAGCCACACACACACACACAGAGCCACACACAGTCACACACACACACACACACACACAGAGCCACACACACAGAGCCACAGACACAGAGACAGACAGAGACACACACAAAGAGCCCAACACACACACACAGAGCCACACACACACACAAAGCGACACATACAGAGACCCACACACACAGAGAGCCACACACACACAGAGCCACACACACACAGAGCCACACACACAGCCACACACACACACACAGACACACACACACACACAGCTCTCTGCCCAGTAACGCCCCAGGGAACTGAGGCAAGAAAAAACGATCACAAGCAGGGAACAGAGGCAAGAAAAAATGATCACAAGCAGGGAACAAAGGCAAGAAAAACGGCTCTGTGTGTAAGTGAAAATGCAAAAGGTCTCGCATTTGTGAGCGATTAAGCTATTGTAAATGACAATGCCATTTATTTATATGTTTTAAAAACAAAAACATAAATCAAAATAATGTCATGAGCAATGCCAATAGCTCTAACTTTAACAATACCGAGACCATTGCATTGTAAATGCTTGTTTATCGAGGTAGGCACTCCCTGACTATCCAGGAAGAAGCCAACCTAAAGCCAGCCCAGCAAGCCCCAACAAACTGATCAGTGGTACGCGTGAGATGTGTTTCTTGCAGGAGGTCAATACTAATATGATGACGTTCTAGATGAGCAATCACCTGCCGGATCTTCTTCGGTGAATTGAGCCCCCATACGTTCCATGTTAAACAAATCGTCATACTGTTACTGTACATATTAAAGAAAAAAATTATACTGCATAGGAAATCCACCATACAATCAACATGAGAACAAAAATGATGTTTTGTAGCTTGTACAGTAGGTAATTGGCTAGCCACATGAACACCCCAGTCCACCCACCCTCCCCACATCAGCCCCCACCCACTTCATCCACCCCTACAAGCTAAAGCCATCCCAAACACCCAACAAAAAAACCCCAGTGTAATACCAAGGGAACAACCAATGGAGAGAAACACCCATATAGGGGAAGCGCCGAGCACAAACTCCCTCCCAGTAGGAAGTGGGAGGTGGCCAAGCCATCGTTCTCTTCCAGATCTAGCCCCCATGTTCATTCATGCATCATGAGTGTTCAAGGAGAGAGCGCCCTCTCAACAGCCTGTCACTGAAGAATAGAAGGGGGATACTAAGTAAAAATGAAAAGAAAAAAAAGAGGGGGGGAACGCTCGCAATTGAGCTATTTATACCACACTGGCAGTACAATCCACAGCCTCCCAGATGCGTCACCAAGCAGTGTACAGTATTGTATACAAGGAGAGACCAGAAGCAGGACCCTTCCGCAACCCAAAAAAAAAATGAAGGACCCGCCCTGCTCGTCAGTCTCGTCATCCTGGCCTACAGCGGCATCTTCACCTACATGTCTGGGGGACCGGCCCCGACGAGATACAGTTTTAGCAAAGTCCAAGGCCAGCTTCAGACAGGTGAAAAACGTATGCGTCCCATTGAACTCCACTCTCAGTCGTGCAGGGTATAGCATAGCGTACGGGACGTGAGCTGCAAGAAGGAGTTTCTTGGCATGCTGGTACTCTCTGTGGGCCTCCTGCACCGCCAGCATGAAATCAGGGTAGAAGGCAAGGGTGTTACCTCCTTGTGTGATGGTGCCTTTCTCCCGAGCGAGGCGGAGGATTACATCCCGATCTCTATAATTGAGAAGGCAGGCGATAATAGGTGAAGGTGGGGCTCCCAGAGGGGGTCTTGCAGCCAAGGAGCGATGGGCGCGTTCTACAATGAGGGTCAAGGCCGCCCCTAAACGCTGTGCATGTTTGTCCAGCTTGGACGACATGTGATCCATGCGAAGGTTGAGGTGGTCTATTTTGCCATCAATGGACTGTAGACTGGCTTGTACAGCTAGGAGGGTTTTATCAATGTTATTCAAATGATCAGACACATCTGTGTCTGCTTCAGGGTCCGAGGCTGCATGTTGGGTTGACCTGCCAGCCTTCCGGGGTTCAAAGGTGAGGCGCGGATGGCTCTTCCCATAGTGCCCACACAGATCAGCGCAACCAATACTCTGATGCAGTAAATAATGCCTGATCCACACAGTATCTTAGGTACACTGTGTCCACAGATGACGAAAGTGGTGCAGCGCCCCACAACAGAGACCGCCAGATAGGGAATAGAGCGTAGGGGCGGCCCATTCAGACCGCAGCACCCACACTGAAGGGCAACATGAATCAGCCCCCTAGTGAATTGGAGACATAGCGCCAATGAGGAGTTGACGACAAAAACCAAGGTACATTCAAACTGATGGACGCTGCGGATGGGCGCCAAGTCCAGAAGAGGGAGACTCCACACTGTAAGGGCGCAGCCGGCTCGTGACACTGGTGAACAGCGGCGTCAGCAGAACCAGATATCAAAAGGACAAGGGGGTCCAAGCATATGATCAGGAGTAGTACTGGCGAGGCAGGCCGGAGAGGGCAGCTGTAGACGACATCAGTAGCAGGGAGAAAGGCAGATTGCACAGTAGTGTATGGCGCAAGAACAGCTTCACAGAATGCAGCAGGATGGCAGGGCCGGCCCTAGGCATGTGCAAACTGTGCACCTGCACAGGGCCGCCAAACCCGAGGGGACGCCACGACGACCAACGGACGAGCCGAGGATCGGATCGGAACTAGTTGGATCACTGGCGGCCCCCTGGCAGGATTTGGCGGCCTCCGGGCAATGGCAGCGACGCGTGAGCGCTGTTGTTGTTTACACTAGTCATTGGTTTCACTTGCCCAGCCAGGCAGCCAGCCAGCAGTTGGATCCCAGGGCCGTCAATCTTCTTACCCCTAGGACGACGTGACGGCCCTGGGACAGCCCCTGCACGCTGTGTGCAGTGCGCAATTTAGCCGCTCAGTGACACGTCATGCTACGGCCCGCCTCACTGGGAGAGTGCGTCAGTGAGCGGTGCGTCGACTCGTCATGGTCACATCGTCGTGTGAGATTCATTGAGAGAGAAGTCAGAATTAAATTATAAAGAACAAATAATTAACCGTCCTCGTCATCCTGTCGCCACCCGATCATCGATAGAGACAGAGCACCTGTCCGACTAGACTCTTCCCCGAGAGTCCGACTCCGACCCTTCAAATAACGCCGGTGAGAGTCTGACTCTGTCTCTGAGACGAGACTGCTCTGTGCTCACAAAATATATATAATGACGTAATAATCGCCGGTCTGTCTTTCCAGTTGAGCTGCCTAGTAATGAATATGAGTGTTAATAACATCTGATGCGCAGCGTAGTCTAGTAGTCAATACTGAATGGTTTGTCTCTGCGCCACAATTATGCATGTTCACGAGACACGACACGCGTGTGTAACTATCTGAGGTGCCTGCCTGAATTGCTTTTGAGAAGAGAGTAAGACTGTTCCTTGTGCATCCCAATGGTTGGTTCTGTATTAAGATAGAGTCATAGACATAAAAAAGGCCAAACTGCAGTTAGACGTCACGTCACATCGGGTGAAAAGGTAGGGTCTGATCACCGTACAAGTGCCTGAAACTGTGACGCTTAAATTAGTTTCCAACCTCCACGCCAGCCACGAGGCGCCCACGTTTGGTGGAGATCTGTCCAACTTGTAGTACAGAAAGTGGAGGAGCAGTGAATGGGCGGACCCAGTGTAGGAAGGTGGCTACCTGACTATGGTTACCCCAGATTTTTTGCCTTGTGTTTAACTGGTTTTCGACTTAGTTGGCCTGGTTCCCTGCTAATCAGGGCCCCAGGCTATCTGCTCTCTCTGTAAAATGGATTCCATGTACCCTAGGTGCATAACTAGATTGGCTTGGGTCACCTTATCAGCCCCTGTACAGTGCACTATAGGTGCCCAGGGCATAGGTGCATCCAAGGCCTACCAGGGGCTGCAGCATATCTTTTGCCACCCCTGGCTGGCTATCTAAATTGACACAACTGGCTGATCACTCAGCTGGGGCAAGTGGGTGTAATCACCCCTTGCTTAGATATAGTATACCTATATCTAAACCTATATCTGGACACATATATAGCCTGTAAGCCACTCCTATGGAAGGCCTCATCAATCCTGGAGGCAGAGTGCGTGGTTTTATGTGAGATGGAGCTCTGGCATGAGCTGAGCCTGTCTGCAGCGGTCGGGACCAATTCCCTTAGCTGTTCCGGGATAATGCCAAACCATATACTATTAAGTGCATTATAATCCTCGCGGTTATATGTTAACTTTGGTTTGGCTTTATCAAAACATGTCGTGTAAGGTGTCATACGAATTGGAATACTACCCCCTCGCCAGTCCTGGCGACAGGGGTAGCATTCCACCCCTCTAGAGGGGACGACATGTTACTTTTGCTAAAATGCGGTTGATTTTTAAATGAGCCTCAGATCCACAAAATGGATGCCCCTGCCACAGACACGGGTCTGGCCTCCTGCTGCTGACCGAAACCCGGCAGAGGGGGCCTGGACAAAGAGTTTCCTGTCACAGGGCGGTGTCAAACCACCCCAGACAGGAGATAGTGGATTGGAGTAGGGAGGTTTCAAAGAAACCAGACACTGCCTGGGGAGCACAAGGCTGCCCCTTGCAGGATCCGGCCAAACCGGTTCTGGGGCCTCCCAGCCCCTGTCCCAGCGCGGCCAGGATCAAAGGAGAGGGGTGTAACCACCCCCTTCCTGGGTCCCACCCATAGGAGGGGACCTAGCAGGATGTCCAACCCCCCAGATTCGAATAAGAGGGGGAGCAGTCCCAATGGAACTCAGATCATCCTGAAGAAACATAAGAAACGAATTCTGGACCCTTCGACTTTCTACACGACGTGAGAAGACTGAAGAATCTCCCTTGTGGTCAAGGAGTGACCACCCTGTGCAAACAGGTACCATCCAGCCCTCGACCCTTGCTTTGTTGCAGTTCCCGCCGGAACTCGAGCGACGGAGATCGACGAGATCAAGCTTGCCTGCCTTCTACCTGCCCGATCCACAGTCCCTGCAGAGCTGAGACCCGTGGAGGCGGCCGGAAGCGTGGGACACGCCATCTTGAAAAGGCCACGAGACGCTGACCGTGCAGCCCCCGAGTGACTCTCGAAGCTGTACACCGGGGTTTGAGAAGCCCCAGCCCCGAGCTCCACTTGCACCAAAGCTCACCCCTCCACACTCGACGAGTGCTGCGTGGGGCCCTTCTGCTTGTGTGGGCTCGACGCGTTGGCCCGGTCACTTGCCAGCTGGCTTGTGGCCCCTGTGCCGACGAAACTTGAAATACGACTCGCTTTTCTGGTTGCTCCAGATCTGCACCAGCTCCTGTGAAAAGGAGCCCCCACTCTGACCCTCCTGGTTCGAGTGATAAGCAATCTCCCGGTTCCGCGTGGATTGCTTTTGCCAAGTGCTGTTTGCTGCAATCTTGAAGCCGACGGTGCTGACGGCGAGAGCCTACGTGGGACAGATCGTGACCTGCTCCTGGACGTCGCAGATGCCCCAGAGCCCACGTGACAGCGGAGAGAAGCCTATCGACAACCGCCTGATTGCGCCCGACATTGCCTGGTTCCGTCCTGGTTCCACCCTGGTCACTGCTGAGTGACCCAGACTCTGTCCCCTCTGCTTTCAGGTACTTTTCTACTTCGATCCACCCTTGGATCGCACCGGACACTTCTGCTTCACATCGCCTGCAGCTGCAACAGCTTCAAGCACCAAGAACCTGCGTGTCAGAACCCGACGCCACTTCGACCCTGTGCACCCACGGCCTGTGGGTGAGGTAACATTGCAACGCCGGTGTCCATACACTGGTACACACCTCTAGGGTCTGTGTCTAAAGTTTTGTGTTCCTAGGTTCAGCGGAAGTATCATTTAATTCACTTTAACTAACTTTTACGCACCATTGACATTGCATTGGTGCGCGCCGCACTTTCCGTGCTGCACCCGTCTCCTGTGGGCTACTCCCGACTTCAGCATTGCTAGTCCTGACTGCTCCCAGCGAATCTCTAGGCCCTAGGCCTAACCATTGTTCGATAAGTGTTACTTATACCATTTTTTTAGTATATGGTCTGAGTGGCCACCCGCCCTCATCCATAATTGTGCAACTTTATATGTTTAAACAGTGCTTTTGATTTAACGCTTGTGCCCCTTTACTCATAAAGAGTACTGGGGAGTAATTTAGAAATAAATACATATATTTTTACAATATATACTTGTGTGGTGTCCTTTCATTTGATTACAGGATTGTATGTGGTAAAACAGCTCGCTTAACACGACCTCTTAAGTTAAGCCTTTAAGGCTGCTTAGTCCATGCTACCACTAGGATTGCTTGTCTAACAAGGTTGACTTACAACCAGACATCTTTGGGGTTTGTTTGGACTGTTACCAAGTGGTTCCAGAATTGGAAACACTACCTAACAGGCCAACTTCTCACACCCAGTAACCATGGGAACCGGACTCGGACGATGGTGCAGTCAGCAGGCAGAAACTAAGAAGCTGCTCCCAACCCTGCCTGCTCGTCATCATTTCTCCATGAAAGATGCACAGAACCTAGGGAGCTTGGACATAGGCTACCCAAGTGCCCACTGTGTGTTCTAATAAAGGGTGCCTTAGAGATGCCCACATAACGGGTATACACTGTAGAGTGGCAGCCTGCCAGCCACTGCTCAGGGTAGGGAAGCTTGTAAGGGGATGGTTACGCATGCGCACATGTGACTGCTGCAACCGACTAGAAAGTTTCTGGTGCTCACGGCCATCTAAAACTTTACACAATGCGTAATGCCACTCCCAAGACTAACATAGGTGTGAACTCGTGGAGGCAAAATGATGTGCCCAAGGCCACACTGTTTGGTCATGAGGTAGCTAGGATCAGAGCTCAGTATTCCTGGTTCCACAGAGGGCACCTTAGACACCAGGCCATATCTCTTGCCTGTGTTGGACGCAGGTCCGTGGTGCCAGGTTAGCAACCAGTTACTCTCACTAACAGCACCAACTGCTCCCTAACACGTAGATCGAATTGGCAACTCACCTCTTGGGGGTTCATCATACCAGGGTCCTGCTTGTACAACTCCACATACCTAAACCCTCCCCTCCATGTATCCTTAAACTAGGCTCAGCCCAGATCTCATGGGAAGGGGCAGATACACAATTTCAGAGTAAATTCTACAGGATTTGCGGCTCACCTTTTCGATTTTAAAGTGGAGGCTGGAGTGAGTGAACATAGAAGACCGTTCTAGTGTGCAGCCTGGTACTTAGGATAGTACAACTGCACCCTGTAACTGTCCATACCGCCTGGTGCCCTATGTACCAGGTGGAGGGCGCCCAGACAGAGTGCCAGGCATCAGAATGGGCAATAACTTCTTCCTTCATTCTGAGCTGCAAATTCAGAAAATTAGATGCTTTTATAATCAAACTCTGCCCAATTTGTTCCTAGCATTTTGAAATACGTTTTTGCTCGTTGTAATCGTGAGTGAGGTGCACACTCACCTTTGTACCCGAATCGGGTAATCCGTGCCATTGAACTGAGGGCCATGAATAAATAATTATTACCAGGTGGGAGGCAAGAAGTGCCTGCCCCCAAATAGTTACTCCATGTCCCTTCCTGTTGCATTGTTATCCACTCCTCATGGTCCATAGCTTTGACTTTGCTGTAACCTTTTAAACCTTCTTTTTTATTTTTATTTTCTTGGTTTAGCACCATGGCTGCTGCAGGGGCGTGTATTCATACACCTAGCACCTATTTAGTGAACATACGCTGTTTTTGTTGCTTCTAAGTCGCCCCCCTAAAAAATAAGAAATGTCTTATTTTATGGCCACCCGGGCCTACTTGGTTGTAGATGGCAGGATAGCTCAGTGGGTTTTTATGAACTGTTGTCTACGACTGCCAGAGTTTCCTTTCTCTCTGAGTCCACTTGATACATCTTTTTTCATGACCCTTTAATCTAATCTTGTAGCCGGTAAAATAGCTCAGTGGATCAGTGCTCTACTGCAGAGATCTGTCTGTTGGAGTTTTGAATCCAGGGGGAGATGTCTCATCCTTTCATCCTGTGAACAGAACTAATAAAGTAACATTGAGCTGTGTAACACTAACATTTGTATTCAGTGCATAGGGAAGATTGGGTGGGCGGTGCCTTCTACACAATTGTCCATTACAACGTCCCACTATGCAGGAGGTGTGGCGGGAGAGGGCCGGGCCTCGATCTGCGGTGCAGGGTGTGTTATTCCAGAGTCAGCGCTCCACTGAGACCCACCGTGTGATCTTGTGACCCTCAGAGTGGAGAGAGGCCCTGGCCTAGGGTGCCCTAACACCACAGTGTGCCAGGGCACGAGGCATGTCCTTGTCTCACTGTCCAGGTCTTCTTTCCTGCAGGCAGCTACCCAACCCTTCGCTCTGTGTCTTTCTTCACACTGCTTCTCAGTGACTTGTCACCACAGGGGAACGTGAGAGGGGGCCGAGCTGAGAGATTGGCGGTGCTCGAGTACACAGGCGTGTTCGTGTTTGTTTCCTTGGCCCAAAGAAGGGTTTCTCTGGCTGATTATTGTTATTACTGTACACACACAATAAGATGTCCTAAAGGAAACCCGGGGTATTTCCAGAAAGGCCGGTGAGTTGGGGAAAGTCAGTTACGTGTCAGGGTTTGCCTCACAATCTGCAAATGATCTTTGGGTTTCTCTGTTGCACCGGTTTCCTGCCCGTGCTGTTTCCTATGACAACCCCTTATCAGGGGTCTGTGGGTCCAACAGCGTGAGCTGAAATAAAGACTACAAGTCCCAAAAGGCACTGCTCAGTTGCAGAACTCCTGCCAACATTGAACAATCAAATACCCTATTTTTGGATGACTCTTCCCCTGGCCCACCGGCCTCTCAAATGCAGGTCAATAGGTGGCCACAACTCAGTCAGAATGTACCCCAGATTCAAGCACATTCCCTAAAGCAACCAGCTTCTCTGGCTAAAAGATGAGTTAAAGATGGCTTTCAAAAATGCACCACAGTATCTCGAAGGAATTAGTGGCCGCACACCAAACTAACCGAGGAAAGTCCTTCCCACCCTACCAACTAGATTACCAGAGCGACAATCAAAAATACCATTTTCAAGAATTAATTTAGGGAGAAATTTCTGGGAGCAAGGAAAAAACTATGCACTTTTCTTTCACACCAGCCCTAGCCGACACTTGTCCACTCAGAGAGCTCCTAACATCCCACCGTGTCATAAAATAATTAACCAGCCAATCAGGGAGTTGAGCCTCAACCAGAAACAAGAACAAAATAAAGGAGCGAATATGTCTAAGCAGGTCAGAAGCTAAGAACTATGTGAGACACACATTACAAGCATGCTTCTTTGGGGACTTTAACTTCCAGGTATTATAACAGCAATAACAAAAATCATAACATCTCTTTGTATGCAGTTGTCAACTCTTTGGGTTCAGTGGGGTGAGCAGGTCCTTTCGCCGCCCCATCGCTGGCCAGAGGAATCAGGTTTAACTTCAACAGGGGCAGAGTACATGGTCACTGAGAGTTGTTATCACTTACCAAATCTGGGGGGTCATTCTTCCCTGGAACCTGAGAACATTTTTTAAAAAGTTCTCCTAGAACGTGCGATTGTCTGTTTGACCTACTGTGACAAAGCTTTCAAATTAGACATAGAGTAAATTGTGGGTCCTCCCAGAGGAGTATTATTCTCTCGCCACATGATATTGGTAGAGGTATAACACAGGCCCTTGCAGCTCCTGTGGCCCCATTGAACTGAGGGTCTATGAATATCAGTGATATATGGGAGTGTTAGGGGCCAATCACAACTTTCTGTGGGAGAGGAGGGGTTCTATGCATTACTGGTCAATCATCTAACGACTTTTCTGGACGTATTATTAGTAAAACACCTTCCTGAGCTCCGCCCCGTCCGGACCCCCTCTTCCGGGGGCCCTCACCTGCGCTCACTGCACAGGGCCACCATGAGCCTAGAGCCGGACCTGAAGAAGGATGGTGAGACGAGGCTCACAAGGCGATCTCCCCCACTCAATTTTTTGCAGAGTCAAGGCTGGCGACGTTATGAAGGTCTCATGGATGGCAGAGAGGCCCAGGCAGGAGCGTGTGTAACTTGGCGCTGTTGGGAAGAGAAGCGCTTGGCGGGCGGCAATGATAAAATGCACCAAAGCCGGCGTGATTTGACAGAATCGAGCACGCGGCCGTGCATCGGCGGGCCGGGAGGCCGGGAGAAACAGTGCAGCCCCCAGCAGAGACCTGATGGCGAGAGACCGCGCGGACAGAGCCTCGGAGGCGGCGCGGCGCTGCCCACTAGACAGCAAGAGCTGCACCAACTGGGTGCCCACCAGACCTGAGAAATCCGCTATGCGGCTCACCACACACCAATATCGGGAAGCCGCACACACCCCCGGCTCTCCGACCCAGCCCACACCCAGTGGCGGCCGTGGCCTACCTCAAACGCCCGGTCCGAGCGCTACCCAGCCGCCACGCCATCAGCGCCAATCCGGGATACACCCGCAGCTCACTCCACAATGGTGGTGTCTCGGCCAGCAAGATTCAGCCAAGGCATCCACTAGCTAGTAATGGAGCCGCAGCAGAGGGCAGCAGAAGAGGGGAGCCTGGATTGCGAGGATAAGTGACGGATAGTGACTCAGCCGGCAGAGCAGCTCTACAGAGCGGCCATACTGCAGTGCGCCCTCTGGTCCCCCCGTCAATAGTTGTACTTTTATACTGCGAATTTTCTGGAACCACGCATAGTGGTGTAATAGCATAATTTGGGGATTTTGCATAACACGTACAATGCAAAGTTCCTGAAATTACACACATCATACTGGGGTAATTAAAAGTTCACACAGGCGTATAATACGTATCGTATGTTTATTATAAAAGAGCTAACCCTCAATATTTGAGAACAAAATGTATTTGCCCCACAGAGCACAACCCCAGGAGTTGGGCTGAGCCTCGGGTAGAAAGTGCTGACATAAGGTTTTGCAGATCGATAAATGAATCAAAGTGACATGAAATTATTTCTCCAAATACAGAATAAATTCCAAGTATGGTACCAAAATATTGTCTGACACAAATATGATAATCTAAATATTATTTACAAAAATATTGCCCCATTGCAGTTAAAAATAGATTATTTACACCCAATGGGATGGTATTTTTCTACCTATATTCAGGACATAGCTCTCAGTTGACATTTTTGTTATTAATATTCAAAAACACAGCTCACTTCTAAGTACCATTGAAAGAATTCTTTAAATATTTGCAGATAAGACACTATAAGGCTGGTTTAGATTTTGAATAGGGAACCATGTGGAGGAACATAGAACTTCTGCCAAGGTCTTGGCAAATTATCCACTAAGGAAGATGAAGGTCTTGCCAGCAAAATGGTTGTATTTACAACTGGAAACTACACCAATGTTTGTCACTGCTGGCAGAAACTCCACCGCAAATGTGGACAAAGCACATGTCCTGCAAATAGATGTGCCCCAGAACACACCCCATGATACAGCTACTCTACATAAATTTGTTATAAAAGTCTTCCACTATTTATAAAGTGATTGTCAATAGAGTTAACTCTCTCCTACATTGTGGTGAACCAATCACAGTAGATGAGGTGGCTTTAACGCCATCACGTCTGGTGGAGTAAGATTCAATTCCGCAGAGCTGACGCTGTGTCTGCCATCAGCATGCCGGTCCACAAGCTGCACTTGGGAGCTTGGATATTTGACTAGAGATGTGGGACAGGAATTTGCCTTTTTATGTAGATTTTCTATTACTACCCTCCTATAAATCAACACTGACTGTGGCCCTTGTTACTGTAGCAGGTGGTTGGACCGCTGCCAGCTATTGCGGAAGTCAGGAGACCTTCCTGCAAGCAGGCGGCATTCCAATCGCCGCATTATGATGCGACCTCCGGACTGGCAGTTGCAAAGTGCTCCTTTACATGACAGCTTCTGCTGCAGCTCAGGAAAAGGGCTGAAGCATAAGCCGCCATAAAAAGGATCACTTCCTGCATGTCCATGGACCATGTGCCATGCACCATGTGGTGCACGGCAAACAGTGCATGATGGTGCATGAGGGTACTACATGTGCCCCCATGGTCACTTTGCAGCAGCCAACAATGGACGTGGGGCCTGTTTGGGGCCCCCAAAATCCGTTTCTGACAGCCTATCATGGTGGTATTCCTGCCATGAAAATGCTGTCGAAAAGGGATATCGTAATACTGTCGGCGGTGTGTACCTCAGCACCACTGCCTTTCAGGACTACAAATCCGACTCCCGCCCCATCAGGATGATAATGATAATGAAATTTATAAAGCGCACGAATACCAAAAATGGTGTCTCAGCGCTAGAACCATGAGCAGACACCCCGCCAACACCCCTCACTGAAACAACCAGGTTTTCAGATTTTTTCTAAAGCCCATAAGGGAGCTGGCCTTCCTAATATCTGGTGGCAGCAGATTCCACAACTTAGAAGTGCCGTGCTGGAAACTCCGTCCTCCCCCAATGCAAAGTCCGAATCTTTGGCACTGCAAGAAGTTTTGCACCTGAGGAACGGAGTGATCTGCCTGGCTGGGATCACTGAAATAATATCGACTGACAAAATATCGACTTGCCAAAATATCGTGGACAAAATATCGACAGTCAAAATATCGAGTTTGTATCTACAAACAGGTAAGTACAAAAATATTGAGTACAAAATATCGTTAACAAAAATATAGATGTAAAAAATATCGACTTTATTAAAAACAGTGTTAAATTAAATTAATATTAAATTTTAATTACTAAAATATACTTAAAACGACTTAAATTAAATTATAATAATTAAATAATAAATGAAAATAATAAAAATATTTTTTTAAAATCTTATTTGTTGACCCTGAACCCTAGAAATACCCCTTTACCCAAAAACCCAAAACTGACCCTGAACCCTAAAAATACCCCTTTACCCAAAAACCCAAAACTGACCCTGAACCCTAAAAATACCCCTTTACCCAAAAACCCAAAACTGACCCTGAACCCTAAAAATACCCCTTTACCCAAAAACCCAAAACTGACCCTGAACCCTAAAAATACCCCTTTACCCAAAAACTGAAAACTGACCCTGAACCCTAAAAGTGCCCCTTTACCCAAAAACTGAAAACTGACCCTGAACCCTAAAAATACCCCTTTACCCAAAAACTGAAAACTGACCCTGAACCCTAAAAATACCCCTTTACCCATGAACTGAAAACTGACCCTGAACCCTAAAAATACCCCTTTACCCATGAACTGAAAACTGACCCTGAACCCTAAAAATACCCCTTTACCCATGAACTGAAAACTGACCCTGAACCCTAAAAATACCCCTTTACCCATGAACTGAAAACTGACCCTGAACCCTAAAAATGCTCCTTTACCCAAAATGTATCAATATTATTTAATTACCAATTAATTATTAATTAACAATAACAATAAAGTAAATATATTAGAACATTAGGTGTAATTATTTTAATAATTAATATTATTTTTTAAAAAATAATTACTTAATAATAACACAAAATTATATATATAAAAATGTACTCTAATTAATGTAATTAACTAATTACAATTAATTAATTAAAAATTATTTAGTAATACAAAATATATTCAAAATTATATTAATTAATTAACTAATAAATATTAATTAATTATCAATTAATTATTAATTAAAAATATTAACAAACATATATTAATTAATTAATTATTATTAAATTACTTCCCACCCTATTCCCCTATAAACCCACAACCCGCTACAGAATTAAATTACGCAATTATTATCAAAACAAAATTCATGTAATAAAATATTTTATAACATTAATACACACTATTCACACATATTATTACATAAAAATACACTATAAAATATTATATATTATTAAAAAATCGATATTTTTGCTATCTATATTTTATACAGTCGATATTACTTCACTTACCTGAAAAACGATATTTTTGTAGTCGATATTATGTCCAGTCGATATTTTGTCCAGTCTATATTTAAAACTCGATATTATGTCCAGTCGATATTTTGGAGTCGATATTTTGTCTCTATACCGCCTGGCTGATACCACGCAAAAAGCTCCCTCATGAACAGCGACCCTTTTGTGTCAGAGCTTTAAAGGCCACACAGATCGCCTTAAATTTGATCCGCTGCATCACTGGAAGCCAATGGAGCTTCTGCATCTCTTTTGAGATGGATTTATGCCGGGGTAAGCTCAGCAGTAAACGGTCCGCCGAGTTTTGGACAGCCTGAAGTTTTCTCAGGCACTGCATTTGGGAATTCAAATGAAGCCCGTTGCAATAATCCAACATAGACTGTATCAGGGAGGTGATGACCACTTTCATATTTTCCTCCGGAATATAGGGAAGTACCTTCCTGATTTTTTTTATCAGTAAGTAAGAAGCAGACACAATGGCATTTGTATGAGGGATAAACGTGAGCCTGTTGTCTATCAAAATGCCCAGGTTTTTTGTTTTTGCCGTAAGGACGGGCGGGAGGCCCATTTCCACAGGCCACCAGAGCTTACTCCAGGACGGTTGCAAGTTGCCAAAAATCAACACTTCCGTCTTCTCCCAGTTTAATTTAAGGCAGTGACTGCTCATCCAGATGTTAATGGCGGCCATGCAGTTATAGAACTGCACTGCAGGGGAGCTTTGTTTCTTATGAGCTACAACCACAGGATCACTGAACGTGGTGGAGGCAGCGGTCTTCCCCCCGAACACTGTGGGTCCGATCACCGACACCAGCTCGTAATCTAGAAGTCGGACGAGTGGCTGTCATCAAGAGGGGTCGCCACCGATGGTCTGTTGATGACGGTCCGCCCGACATCATAATTAGCTCATGTATGTCATGTATTGGACGGAAGTATTTTTCCTCATTGCAACTGCCAGCGTCAGATAGTTATTTGGTAGTCTACACCAGGGAACCTGGTGCTCCAGCATACTGGACCGGTTTAGCAACACCTCAGATGAAGCCAAGAATCTTGGAGCACTTTGCCAAAGTTAACTTTACGAACTATGGCCTTCCTCAGACTTGTGGTATTTCACCTGGAGCAATAAATCAAAGTGAAATTCTGCACCTCTAAATTACACGTCTTTGGGAAGCTAGAATTATCAGGTTTTCAAACTCTGTCCCTGATAAAAAAAAAGCCTGCTTGAACCCAGGAATTCTGGGACAAGAGCGAGTCAAATGGACTTTGTTGTGGCAGGGCTTAGAAGATGTAGGAAGCAGCACTGACCAAACCCACCTGACCCCCACAGCAGGATGGGGAGAAGACAATGCTCCCCTCACAGAAAGAAGCCTGTCATCCCCCGACACACCTGCCTCCCTCCCCCGACACCCCTGCCTCCCTCCCCCGGCGGCCCTCCGACTGACATATTTCACCTGCTCACTGGACATGCAAAATGCCTGTATTTTTTTACCCCAGAATCGGGGAAAACTGCCCATAAATTGCAAATGGCTTACCAGCTCCTTTGAGGAGGAGTAAGGGAGAGGTGCAGCGCAACGACCAGGACAGCTGACCCTGGAGCGCGTTGTTCACGGTTCGATTCCCGGTGCCGCCAGCAGCTCAGCTCAGCAACATGTGAATCTGGGCAATAGCTCATTTAATCTCCCCGATGGCCCCCAACGCTTTGAGACCCGTAGGGGTGAGCAGTTTGCGCTTTACAAATACCAGATTTAGATTTGGATTTAGATGGTAACAAATTCATTTCTTGCCGACGGAATTTGATCACAAAATATTAACAGTTTGGTATTTAGGCACGACGTCCAAAACCCGCCACTTCTAAATACTGAATCGCAAACCCAAACTGCTATTCTGTAGAATTGCAATTTGATGTTTATACATTTAAAAAAAAGCATTTTTCTTGTCACAAACAAACAGATTTTGTGTATTGGGTCATTTCCGACCTAAAAAATGCTTCTTACACCTGGCTCATACGGCCCATAGTTCTGCCGGTGCACCTTTATCCTGCACAGTTGTGGCTCTTGCTAGTCCAGCAATGCCCTTCCTCGGGACCTTCTGTAGCAATGCTTCACATGAAGGCCCCCGCCATCTTTATCAAGTGGCCCCCTCTACAAGAGACACTGGCCCTCCTGGATGATGGATGGTTTATTCCCTGCCCAGAGGTGGGCAGATGTGTGAGGGGAGAGAGCATCCCTGAAACAACCTGACAGACCTCTCCCCCACCAGTGCCTTATTTTATTGCCCCCCACCCAATAAACATGCTGAGAAGTCCCCGGTGCCGAAAGCAGCTCTGCGGCTTCTGTCCCCAGTCCAGGAAAGAAGACTGTCCAACAGAGAGAAACCTCCCAAGGCTACGGGAGCCGGCTGGGCTCAACGTGGGCGACATGAGGCAGCCATGTGTGAGGGGGCGCTGTGTCATGTGCAGCGGCCTCCAGGCCTTGGCTGCCGGCCATGAAAGCTGCCTCGGAGAGGGGGAAGGGGCTTGTGTTCTGGAGGAGAAGAGAACCTCAGGTGACTAGGGATGAGTGTACAGACAGACACATGAAATGTATGCTCTGGGTGCAATGCCCCAAGGGCTACCAAAGCCAGGGGCATATTACCAAGGGCTGGTGATATCGCATTATTTACAAGGACACGCTAGTGAGTATTTCCTTGCCTTAGTTCCTGTTTTTTACACGCCTCCCCTCGCATCGATAAGCGATGTAAAGTAGGCGTGGCTGTGAAAACAACATGGGAAAATATCACGAAGGCAGCTTTGCGATATTAACAACGAGGCGTAGCAAAAATTTTAATCGCGCTAACTCTGCCTTAACTTAGGAATTTAACGTCTGTTAAATTATTGACCAAGGTATACCTAACATGGGAGGTGGATTGTGGGGCTAAGGCCACAAGGCCTATCATCAAGCTTATCGCCGTTTCAAACGGAACATCGCTGGAAAACCAGCAATGTTCCATGGGAAACACCGCTATCGCTGGAATTTTTATCGCCATAGCGCTAAGCGTTGATGATACAGCGCTAGTTTGGCGATATATTCCAGCGATAATTAAAAGTGCGCTAAGCGCGCTCAGCAATAATTATCGCTGGGTCTTGATAATATGCCCCCTAGAACTTCTGAGACCTGCAGGCCAGGAGAGCCAGCAGTCTAAAACATAGGACTTTTACCCAGGAAGGAACCCTCTCAGCCGGCTAGAGCTGCCTTCCAGCTGATGACTTTAGGACACAATGCTTCCGATCCTGGGCTATTCTGTTGCAAATCATTGTCATTGTTGAGTTAGTCACGTGGGCATAACGGAAGCAAAAAAATCCCTGCATGCATCAGGATGGCAAATGAAAGCCCAGCACTGGAAACTTGGGGGAATACTTATCAATGTGTCACACAGCGGAGAAAATCCCCTTGATGCGCTGCGTGACAGGGAAAGGGTAGAAATGCGCTGTATTTAACATGATACAACACATTCCTTTCTTTGCCCAGTGCTGGCGCACAACGGGCTGCCAGGCTCCAAGGCAGGTACTCTCGCACCGGGCTGCAAGGGTGCACGGGTTGTAATAAAGATTGTTTTTGTGCAGGAAGGGCCACCAGCCTGCACAACACCAATCTCTTGAGGCCTTTTCCTCTTTCTATGTGTTCTGCAGTATGCAGCACATGTGGAAAGAGGAAATAATGGGGAGAGATAAAGATATTTCTTCTTGTTACGCCTCACCTGCGGAGGAGCAGCAGATTTGGCACATTCCCAAGTCTACCACTTATGGTAAATGTGGGGATGCACCAAAATCCATGGGTGTTGCAGGGGAACACCCCCACACCACTCCTGGAAGGCCTCCTGGGGAAGAATAACGTAACGCAGCAGTCTGCATTGCAATACTCTGGATCTCTCAAGGCACTCAGGGACACGCGCGGTGACCTTGTGTGGCTTGATAAATTGCATTTGAGGGTTGTGTCATGCATGTAACACAATGCGTGGTGCAAAAGCGATGCATTCCTTGCACAAATATGTTATGTTCAAAATTTCTTGTAGAGCGCACGTACACAGATTGGTTTCTTAGCGCTGATTCCAGGATATGTGTAGGCCCTGTTGGTTTCTCAATGCTTGATTTTCAGCCATAAGCTTGGGTAAATAACCACGTTTTGAGTAGCTTTCAAAATCTCAGTTGGTCCGTGCAGGCGCTGATGTCAGATGGCAGAGAGGTTCCAGAATTTGGGTGCCAGCACTGCATACCTGCATCCGCCTTGTTGCTTCAGTTTGTAAGATGGTGTGACCAAAAGGTTCATGTGGAATAAGCTCAGGTTGCGAGTAGGTGTATGCCTTTGAATAAGGCTAGAGATTAATTTTGGACTTGCGCCATGCAAGGACTATAAGATGAGGCAACCAAGATTGAATGCTGATCGTTCTGGGAAGGGGAGCCAAAGTAGCTTATTCATGAGAGGGGAGACATGTTGCCATCTGGGATGCTGGAAGATCAATCGAGCTGCCTGGTTCTGCACCAACTGCAGTCTTTTAGTGAGGTATGATGGTATGCCAAAGTATGAAGAATTGGCATAGTCAAAAATGTGACATAACCATGGTTAGGACAACATGTATCGGTGCTTCCCTGGTGAGGAGTCTACTGATCTTCCTTATCTTTCTTAACTGAAGGAAGCAGGTTGAGGCCACTGACCCAATCTGGGTTTTCATAGTAAGGTAGCTGTTAATTATCACCCCAAGGATCTTGGCTGAGGCGGGATGGAGTGGGGGGAGAGCCAGGTCAATTGGCCAAGAATGGGAACTTCTTGAGTTCTGGGTGCCCCCTATCAGGATAAGTTTGGTCTTGTCTGTATTGAGTTTTAAGTGGTTGCTGTTCATCCAATTACGGATGTAGAGCATAGTAGTTTGAAATTCAGACACAGAGTCAGGTGTGTTTTTAATGGTAAACATTAATTGTAGATCATCGGCCTAATTTAATGTGCACACCTTCCTTTCTTTCAAGGACCGGATCAATGGGAGGAGATATAGGTTGAACAAGTGAGGTGGTCACGAGGAACCCTGATGTAATCCACATGTTATACCCATTTTAGATGCTGTGAACTGAGATAGGTGGACTGACGGGGATCGGTCCTCCAAAATTGACGTCATCCAGCTAAGACCTGATCCCTGGAGTCCAGCATCCTGGGCACGGTCAATTTAAATACCATGGTCGACCGTGTCAAATGCCGCTCAAAAATCCAGCAGCACCAGGGCCTGGGGAGATCCTTTATCAGCTTCTTTCTGAAGTGTGTCTAGCACGGTCAGTGTCACTGCCTCTGGTGAATGAGCTGGACGAAATCCAGCTTGGCGAGGGTCAAGATATTCCAACTGTTCAATAAAGGCACAAAGGCATTTGATTTGGCCACATGAGATTCTAATACCATGGCCAGGTAGGGGAGCGGAGAGATAGGACAGTAGTTAGTCAACGGGGGGTCAGACTCTGTTTATTTCGGGAGGGGAACAATAATTACTTCTTTAAAGTCTCTTGGGACACGGCCCTGGGACAGTGACTCATTTAGGAGATAGAGGCAGGCCTGGAGAGTGAATAGAAAACTTCTTTTAAGATGTGTGGTGGACAGCTGTCCGTGGGTGACCCAGATTTTACTTTGGACAAGAGGTCCAAGAATACCGGACTGTCTATTGCTGGAAACTGATCAAGGGAATAGGAATTTTTCATCGAATGTGGAGGGGCTTTGGGGGTGTAGCAGGTGGGGATACTGGCTTTTAATTGAAATAATTGTATTGATGAAGAAGGTGTTCAGGGAATCACAGAGTGCTTTAGAAGTTATTGGTTTTACTGTGACTCTATTGGGTAGTTTGTTGACAATTGAGAATATTTCTTTAGAACTCAGGATTTTTGAAGAAAAATAGGCAGCCTTGGTTGTAGAGATTAGGTTTTTTTGTATTCCTTGAGTTGGGCTAAATAGATCTCTCTTTTAACAGGGGATTAGCTACATCTCCTTTCAGATTGGCTAATATGGCCCTTGATGTCCTGAAGGTGTGCACTCAAGTAGTAAAGTGGTTCCAATTTTATGCCTAAAGCTGTAATGTTGGCTTCCAAAGACTTGGCTGACATACAGTTTATATGGCAATTGAATGTGATTTTTGAGGCAAACTCTGCATGGGGGTCGTAGTAAGTCTTGAGGCGCCTTCTAAGTCTTAGACGAGATTGTGAGTGCGACACCGATCCATAGAGAGACAAGATGGGTAATATGGAAACACTCATGTGGGAGTTTTGGGCTTACAGAGAGTCTCCGGGCAGTCAGATATGTCATCGTAAAAAGTAATGGTTAGTGCTCTAAAATGGTGGAGGAGGTTTCTTGATGGCTTCAAGCTGAGCTAAGAATTCAGAAAGTGTTTTAGGATTCCCTCTGAGTCTGAAGTAGACCTTGGATTTTATCAGTGAGGAAGGAGGCATGAAAATCTCGCCGGGGGGACACCACGGCGAATTGTCATTGGATAAAAGGTGGAAGCCTTGTCGATTGCTGCTTTGGGAAACAGTTCTAAGGCTGGAAGTGGCGTTTCCCTCTTAACCCATTTACCACTATCACATGAAGGACCTGAGCCATTCCAGTGAGTCCTGATGCTCGTTGGTGACACAGAGTGCGTTATATGTGAAAGGCTCGTAGGCCAATGACTAGTGAGGTGAGAATTCAAGGGAGTTGACAACAGGGAGAACTAGGATGTGGGGAATGTCTCTGTGCCCACACTGGCTCAGTATTGGCTAGGTGCCGTCTGTGGTGCCAGAACACAGATTGGTGTGGTTTGAAGGATTCCAGAACACGTTGAAATGAAAAAACACTGAACTTTTCCAGGAGTTTAGATATTTCAGAGAAGATGGTTGTGGAACAAAAGCCGGGTAGAATACTCTGGTCTAAAGCGGGGCGTGGCTTGGATGGCGAGGAGGTAGCACACTTAAGTCCGGAGCTCCAGACCCCCGAGTCTAACTAGCGGCGAGAAAATCGCCTAAAAAAACCCTGCAAGGCAGCAAACAGAGCAGGAGGTGTGCGAAGGTGGGGAGCACAAGAAGAACTGCTCGGAAGTACCAAAGCGGTAACTTTCAAGAAGTTACAAGTGGGGGAAAGAGCCGAGAATAGGAGAAAGAGACGGCGCTCAAGATGGTGGCATACATCAAAGCAGGAGTGGTATACTAGTACCGGACCAAAGGAAGCAAGCAACCAAGCAACCAGCGGAACCACCACACACCGTAAGGAGGCGAGAAGCGGAAGCGGGCAGCGGGGGCGAGAAATAAAATAGACAAAACGCCGTAAAGGCGGGCATACCGAAGGCACCGCCAAATGAAACGAAACCGGAATCACGAAATAGGGCGCGGCCATCTAAACACGACCATCTCACTAGCAGAGAAATAACAGGCACTCACAAGCGCGCCTTGCGGCGAGAGGAAGTGAGGAGCAGCGGCGGCAGGTCAGGCGGAGCAGCAAACAAGCATAAAAAAATGCACGCGCCGCAAGAAACACAGAGAGCGCGGGCATCGGAGGGGATCGACTAACCAAAAAGAGAGAAACCAGGAAAAAGCGAATATCGGGAGGGGACTGGCCAAACACCGCCAAAACCACAAGTAAGTCAGCCGTGAGAGCATCGCCGGATGAAGCGCAGCGACAACCGGACCACGGGTAGACCGAGGTGGAGAGCGACGGCCATCTTGGAGTGGGCTCGCAGCACCTCCCACACAACCCGGACTAAAGCGCGCACCCCCAAAACCGGCTGACACAAGAAACAAGCCGAGTAGACACCGCTGGGGGGCAAAAGAGGCCAAGCACAGTGCGGTGGGGACCAGTCAAGGCCCCGGAGGGAGGAGGCGTGAGGTGGCGGCCATCTTGAGGGGGGCCTATAAATCAATCGTACAGCCGAACATTCGGCTCAACAATCAGACACAACCTAAAGCCACAACAGACGGAACACCCCCGGTGACCCAATACACAGCAAGCGAGCAAGCCAAGTGCGGGCGTGGCGAGAAGCAGTGGCCCAAAGCACGGCAGCATAGTGGTGGCCATCTTTTGGGGTAACCATAGCCAAGCAGCACCCAAGAGCAGGAGGCCTGCAGCACAGGACCAGCCATTACAACCAGGGAGTTTTTCCCGGTCACGCAGGCAAGGGAAAGAACTTTTGAATCTGGCGGGGCGAAGACTAGAACCAGAACAGTCAAGAGGCCAGGCCGTTTCCGGGAAGAAGCCCCACAGACACAGAAAATCACTGCCACTAAAGCGGCCAGAGCTAAAAAAGACAACCCTGCCAAACAACAAAGGGAAGGAAGGCTTCTAACGCACCAGATCAGAAGGGGCTTCGAAGTAATGGCGGGGAAAGATGAAAAGAAGTTAGCCAATGACCCAAAAAAAAGCAGGAACGAACACGGAGACTCTCCAATCAAAATCAAAAATGGCCAACATGGCGAAGCAACGACGCTAGATATACTCCTCAAGAAAATTAACGAAGGCAACGAACTGGCAAAAGCAACTAAAAAGACAATCGATAACATCCAGATGGAATTGATAGCCATAAGAGCGGAACATAGCAGGGCCAACGGCAGAATAGACACAGCGGAGAAAAGAATAAGCAGCCTGGAGGACCTCACTAACGTAACACACAAAGATCTAGCGATAGTAATAAGGAAGACAAGCACGCTGCAAAAAATGTTGGCAGAGCAGGACGACAAGAGTAGGAAAGGCAATATAAGATTACTGGGAGTGCCAGAGGGAGTAGAAGACGCCCCAGGAGCATGCACAGCCATGCTGGAGATCCTCCTACCGAAACTAACGGGTCTGAGATTTGACAGGCCTTTTGAAATAGAAAAAGCATATAGAATCCCAGCGAAGAAGAAACAAAACAGCAACGGCCCAAAGCCAATTATCTGTAAACCGCTGCGAGCCAACCAAACGGATGCAATCTTTGCCATCGCCAGAAAGGGCCAGCCGATGCTCATGAACGTACAAAAGATAACAATCACGCAGGACTACTCCAAACTCACAGTAGAGACAAGGAATGGGTTCCTGGCTCTGAGAGAAAAAATGCGCAAGGACAACATCACCTTCAGTTTCGCCGGACCGTCAAGAATGAAAATAACCGACAGGAATGGCACCCTGATCTTTGACGAACCTAACGAACTAAGGGCATACCTAAGGGGTCCAGAATCAGAGCACATGGAGGAGCAGAGCCCAGGAGCTAAGAGAAGGGCCTCGTCATGCGCAGCTGAAGGAGAGACGGAGGAATGCTGACATCCAACCCACAGCAACGCAGGAACACTAAAAGACTAACTGAGAGACACTAACCTCAGACTTTGAGAGTAAAGATAACACATCTACCTCGAGCACTCGGAAGACGAGAATAGCAGTGCGGGTGGAAATCCCTCAGAAGGAGGCCAGCACAAAGAGACTATACGAGAAACCACAACCTTTCTACCTCAGACTTTTTTGTAAGCTAGCACAATGCGGAATGACATACCTACCTCAAGTACAAGGAAGAGAAGAGAACCAAACAGAACAAGCCACAGCATAAGCACCAGAGGCGACACGGAAAGCGGAACATAGAACTACCATATCCTTTTTGCCATACTTGAACCATGTGGGAGTAATTGCTATGCAAGGACATGAGTGTGACAAGGGGGGTTCTTTTCTTCCTTACTTGCAGGCACAGACTCGGGGGGGAGAGAGGGAGGACCCTTGCTGTCGCACGCCCAGTTTCCAAAAAGCGGGGTGGAGGGAGGGAAGGGGGCAGGCGGGGAAAATAGGGAGATGCGAGCAAACACCCCAGTACAGATGTATGCACAACTTTTTCTTTATATCCATACTATCTCTACATCCCTACTATCTCCGATCCATAGTCCGGGTGGGCAATTCTAAGCGGGAAGCAAAGATCAACAGCGATGGAAGCAGCAAACCTAAATGACCTACCAATAAGTGGCGACACCAAGAAACAGCCATGAGCACATCAAGACCAGCCATAACAACCACTAGCCTCAAGGTGGTGTCCATGAACGTGAAAGGCCTGAACCACCCTGTGAAACGTAGGAAGACTCTTGATTATCTAGCAAAACTGACGGGGGACGTGTACGTACTACAAGAAACAAGGCTCCCACAAGAAGACGCTACACACCTGAGGGCTAGGTGGATAGGAGAAGTTTTCTGCTCACCAGCCAAGCACAAGAAACATGGGGTGATCACAATGGTAAGCAGGAAGGTCAACCTGACCCTAGACAAAATACACACGGATGAAGAGGGCAGATTACTGCTAACAAGCCTAAAAAGAGGGGAAGAAACAATACATGTAGCCAACATATACAGACCCAACGCTGACGACAAAGACTTCTGGCAAGAAGTAGGCACAAAACTATCTGAACTCCCCCAGGAAGAACTCCTCCTAATGGCAGGAGACATGAACCAAGTCCTAGACCAGGCGATAGATAGACACCCGCACAGAATGAGCCACGACTCCCACAACCCCAACATCCTGAAAGACATTTGCACCAAGCTCCAGCTCACAGATCCGTGGAGACTACAACACCCAGACGCGCGCGAATACACTTTCTACTCACACCCGCACAACTCATACAGCAGGATAGACTACATCCTTATGTCCAGCACACACACACACCTGATTGACTACACAGAGATCGCTCCAATCACCATCTCAGATCACGCACACATCTCACTCTCAGTGAGCGGCAAACACAATGACAAACCAACCAGCAGATGGAGACTAAACAGCGACATCCTACAAAACCCCAACAATGTTAAAGAGATAGAGGAGACCATAGAGGAATACCTGTACCTCAACGACAACAGAGAGGTGGAGAAAAGCACCATCTGGGATGCCCTGAAGGCCACACTCAGAGGGAAACTGATTAACATCAAAGCCAGAATGAACAGAGGCATAAACAAAAAAATAAAGGAACTAGAAGAGCAAATTGCCCTTCTTGAGAAAGGCCACTGCGCAAACATTACAGACAAAAACACCCTGACAACACTAACAAATAAAAAATACGAGCTCAGCAAGATCCTGAGCGAAAGAGCTGGCACATGGATAAACAAATTCAAAGCTGAGAGAGCGCAATTTGAATGAAACGTATGTATACGCCATATGTACAAGCCCATGGCATAAAGTTAGCTCATGTAACTTGAGAAAATGTATCCGTACTTATTCAAGAGTGTTTTAGTAGAGATAGAAAGCCCTTATAGAGTATGGGCTATAATAGAAATGTGTGGAAATGTTTAGAAATATTAGACGTGATTAATCAGGATCCATGTTATGTAGCTGCTAAAGGAGGAATGTCATGCTGCAAAGCATAGAAGGGAACAGGCCTCATGACCAGGGCAAAGAAGATTGGAAATGTACACTTGTACATGACATGGATTGCACTATGTTATTTAGTAATTCTGTTTATTCGTTAGATTTATATTCCATAGAAGTGTTTCTCATAATTAAAGAATAAGGTGTTAACATGTTATTTTAGTTCTCGAAAGGATTTGAAGAGAATAGAACCTCTGCGAGAAGGGTTGTAGGCCTGAAGAGAGAAAAGGTTTTTTTCTAAATTGCACGTGCTGGTACATGACGAGTTGTGTCGAGAAATAAGTTGCAAACTTCTGTTAGAAGTCTATGAGAAATGGGATCCAAGTTGCGGATGTCTGTCTGCAGGTGCGAGGGGGGTTCCAATCAAAAGTTTGATGAATAGAGCTCTGTTCGAGGAGCCTGGTACAGACATGGAGGAGGATTCAGGAATGTTTAGGGGGTATCGGCGAGCTGGAGAAGAAGCCTGGGAAGCAAGGTCAACGTTAAACACGAGGCCCAAAGGAAGATCATCATGGAAAAAGCCAGAACCGACACCACGTGAGGGGCGTCTTTTGAGGGGCGTTTCAACTGTAATTATGATTTTGTATTAGGGACAGCACCCCTGGGTGGAGAGAGAGCAGATGCCTGGGGACCTTTCAGAGAGCGGATGGGTAGGCAGAGAGGGGTCATGCCTGGAGATCATAGGTTTTCACCTAAGACTAAGAGTGGGTGAACTTCTTAGGAAGTCATTCACAGCTGACACCTTTGATAGGTTGGGACTTTGTTAAGTAGGGATACCATCCAGTACAGAGTAGGGACAGCCTAACCTGATTCCTTCCTTCCTTTGTAAATGACGGATAGATTCCAATTTGTGTCTATTCTTGCAACCCTGATGATTTTGGAATTAATTATAGTGATATTCTTTGGTCGCCTAAGAATCTTTAGAGAACATATGTTTGTATTAGTGCCTCTATATCTTTTGAATCTTGTTTTGAGATGCCTGTATTTGCAGTTATCTGTGACTCTATAATAAACCTTTGAAACTTAGAAGTAGTATGTGGTTTTTCAGAGTCGAGCCCATTATTAGTCCAACTAACCTGGTATTGGATGCACTTTCTTTCCTCAATGACAGGCAATAAAGATTCAGTCGACCTGAAAGGGGTTTAGATCTAGAGTGGTAAACTAGAGATCAAAAATCCCGCCCTCCCAGTTGGTAGCAGAGGATGGTTGCCTTCTTGAGGAAGGTGATCTAGGCCAGGTTAGATTACCCCAAGGCCCCTAGAGATCGATGATCAGAAGAACCGCCCGCCGAAGAGGGTGCTGACGGCGTGAGAAAGAAAAGCAGCAGTATCGGTCGAGAGTGAGTATAAAGGGTCATGCGTGTTAGATTGCGGTGTTTTTGTGTTTTATCTATGTCGTAATGTCTTGCGGAGTTGAATGCCTGTAGAGTGACTGTGGAACAGGTTGTGAGCGCGCGCAACCGGTGCAAATCTTAAGTTCAGAAGAGAGCTTAAGTGGTTCGGGTGTATCGGACATCCAGAGTAATTGTCAACCAGTGTGAAGGGGGTCATGAGGTACCATTGATCGCCCGCAGGACCGTGATAGGGGGAACGTAAGAGTGAGTGTGTGAGTAACGGACGCTGGTCTGAAGTTCCTGTGTGTAAGCAACCTATCAGAGAGACGATTGCCCGAAAAGGCATTTCGTCAGTTGTGGTGACAATTACAGATAAACTGTGGACGCACAGGCAAGAGAAGTGATCGCTTGGTCGGAAGTAATCACCTTTCAGCGTATGAATGGGACGCATGCGTGACCGAGAGACGAGCTGAGAAAGGAGGGGAACTGCTGCAGAGGGGAGACGAGTGACGTCAGAAAGTGCCGCGCTGGGATTGGCCGGTAGGGTGAGACCGCGCTGTGATAGGCCAGCTAGCAAAGCCGCGCTAGGATTGGCGGATTGTCACCAGGAAGTAAACAGAGTAGCGAAGCAGGAAATTGTACAGTTGATCATGAAGTGTTTTAAATGGTTAAGAGCGATGTTTAAGAGAGAGAGGCGGAGATCTTATGATGGGGAAGAGGCCCCGCTGGAGGGTACGCCGGCTAATTATATGGCGACGAATGTTGGGTTGCATACTATATTGTGGATTTCAAATTGGTGTAAGATTACAGAAGGGAATGAGGAACTGACGTTTCCAAAGTATGGGACGTTTAGATTAGAGATATTACATCAGTTAAAAGCAGTTATGACCTCAATGAGACCTCTGCCTAGACCGACCCAGTTTGAAGCCCTTAATGCATGGATTAGGGCGGCGCACGATAGGAACCAGAACAGGCGTCAAGAAAGGGTGAAACGATCGGTAAGAGCAGTGCAGGATGCCAAGTGGGATGCGGATGCTAAAAGATGGAGAGTGCATAACCTTGAAGTAAACAAACTGTACCCAGTGATAGAGGTGGCGGAAAACAGGAGACCATTAGAGGAAGATGATGAGAGCGAGACAGAGGACAGCCTGATAAATAGGTTGCTAACAGATAGGCCACCCCCGTACAATAGGGAGACAGAAAATGCCGAGAACAGCAGAGAAGGGGGGGGCTGGCATAGGGGAGTATAGACCGCTTCCTAGCACGGATTGGGATCCCACTGCAAAGAATTGCCTCAACCTAGTCCGGTACAGAAGGTAGTCGGAAGGTTTGTGGTACAAAAGGTGTCAGAAACGGAGCGTGCCACATCCTATGCACTGCCAGACGCCCTGCAAGTACCTGTTACGATAGGTCCTATAGTATCGATTTATGACCCAGAGAGAGCCAGAGGGGAGGAACAGGTATGATTGGACAGGGAGAGAGCAGAAATGGAGAGGAGGAACGATACAATCAATTCCCCAAGACAGCTGCCAGGACCAAGGGACTGGAGCACCCCAGTACATACAGCAGTAGATCCCACAAGAGATCAGGGGGGCCCGAGATGGCCGGTAGATCTGAGGGGATCAGAGCCGAAATCCTTCCAGGAGTTAAAAGAGTACCTGAAGGAATGGGATGCGGCAGTAGAGACTCACAAGAGCCTGATAGCAGCGGAAGCTGGAAGGGAAAGCCAAGATAGCAGGATCCGAACTCACTGCGGGGCTGATGAAAGCAGTCCGGAGTGGGACGGGAAGAGCCAGGAAAGTAGAGGAGATACTCGTCATTCCAGGAGTGGAGGCAGACCAGTACTAGAAAACAGGAGCCCTGAGTGTGGAGGGGTGTCCCGCCCCGTTCACAGCGAAGGGGATAGGAGAACGCAGGAGTACAGGAACAGCTTTAAGTGCACCCACTATGCGTCTGGCAATAGTGGATAAAACGAGAGTTGCGAGAGGTCTCGCCATGACCCCTGTAATCAAGAACATGAACGGAATACCGGGGACATGGGGAGTCGAGAAGGAGCTTACCAGGTACTGAGTGACACTAGGCAACGAGGGAGTAGCGACAGGGTGGAGAACAGCAGAGAATCCTATCATGGGGCTAGGGAAAACAGAGAGAATGGACAAAATGAAAATGGGGGAAACAGGACGGTGTTTCACCACCCTCCAAGGGAAGATGGCCGAGCATGGGACTTAGAAAGATGGGAACAAGGGAGGACTCTCCTGAACACCCCTGAGCCTAGGCGTAGGACTCGGAGCTGGGATGGGAGAGATACCAATGAACATCCTAAGAAAGACATGTTGCGAGCAGAGATAAAAGCAAAGAGACTTGACGTCGCTAGTTTAAAATCAGATCTGGATGACATGGTAGATGGTACTTTGCCTTTGGAGAGAATGGACATGTACGAGCAGGATGAAGTACTGTTCATGGCAAAGGACATCACTCGGAAAGCGAGAGCAGCACATGAGAAATTAGCCGAACTGGCAGGAAAATACATGGTAGACTTGTCAAGGACCAAAGCATTACAGGGTAACCACAGGCTACATTATTCAGATCAGGACCTAGATGAGAGGAGAACAATAGGATTAAAAACACACATAAGGGAATTGATCACTGGAATAAGGACATGGAGAGCGCTGGATAAATGGGAAGAAAGATGGTCCAAGAAAGGGACCGTCAGGAGAAGCACACTTGGGATGTCCCCAGAGGGAGGGCTGCAGAAGATAGAGGCATACCCTTTGCGTGAGGTTGCAAACGGGAGCTATGTGCATGTGCCCTGGTGTAGGGGGGACTTAGCTGCCTTTACCAATTCCTTCCCTAAATTGAGGGAGAATCCAGTGGAATGGTACAAGCAGGTAGAGAGGTTCGTAAAAATCTCCAAAGCACTCTGGATTGACCTGAACACCCTGTTTGACATTGTGGTACCAGGAGACTTGTGGTCAGCATGTAAGGTTAGTGCTGAATGGCCCACATCAGAACCAGAGAGAGATGCACGGACTAATGGACCGTCCGAGACAGTAATGACAAAATATTAGAGAGTGATGACTTGGCTGAAGGAAAAGGTGCCAATGCAGGACATAGATTGGGTCAAAATAGATCGAACTAGGCAGGAACCCAAAGAGACAGTTCATGAATATTATGAGAGGTTGCTGAAGGCGTTTAAACAATATAGCGGGTTGGACGTAATGGATCCTAAAGACATAGGGCAGTTTGTGTCTAAATTTGTTTTGGGCTTAAGACCGGATATTTGTTTAATGATTCAGCAACACTTGTTTTGTTGGCAAAATAAACCGTTGGACGAAATTCTGAGATATGCTAGATACTGCAGTGATGAGATAGATTCAAAAGCCAAAAAGCTAAAAGAAAAACTGATGGTGGTACAGATGCAGTCAGCTGGTAAGGGTGGACAACAGCAACAGGGAACAGGGACCATGGGCAGGAGACAGAATAACCAGAACAAAGGTAATGAGGAGAACTCCAACTCAAGACCTAGGGTAGACATTGCGACTTTGAAAAAGACGACCCGGTGCCATCAATGTAACGAGGTGGGACATTGGAAACGCGAGTGTCCCTATAACGTTGAAATTGGAGAACTAGAGATAGAGGAGGAAGAGGTTCAAAACACTCCAGGAAAAGGGGCAACAGCATACCAAGGAAAGGTGGTCAAAGGGGGGACCCCAGCTCCACGAGCCCAGTTCCCTCATCCACCCCGAATAGGGACAGGGGGAAAGACCTATAGACAGATGCCTCTTTTCGTAGGAGGAGAAGAGTGTTACTACGTTGATCCCCTAACAGGACTGAGAGTGGAGAGAGAAGACTGTACCCTCGGGGCAGTCTTAGAGGTGGACCAAAGGGGACCATACGTGGAGGCCGAAGTGGCAGGGTGTCCCACGACTTTCTTAGTAGACACAGGGGCCACTCGATCCACGTTGAGATCAGCTGTAGTTCCAGGCCTGCCCATGTCAGGAGAAACGATTCAAGTGGTGGGGGTCGCAAACAAGAGAATAACAAGCCCATTGACCGAACCAGTGCTAGTGAAAATAGGGAAATACAGCGATGAGCATCAGTTTGTGGTTTGTGATTCTAGTCCTGTATGTCTATTGGGAAGGGATTTATTGTGCAAGTTAAATTGTACAATATACTGCACACCGCAGGGAGTGGAAGTACTGACTAATGATGATGACGCTGACTTTAAGGTCGCAAATTCAAGAACGTGCGTGGAGCTGTATCCCACTTTGACAGTGGATGAGCTCCCTTGGGATCTAAGGGAAACCGTGACACCAGAAGTGTGGGATTTCACTGGGGAAGAGATTGGACTAGTCAAGGGAGTGGACCCAGTGAAAATCATAGTAAAACCGAATGCTGAGTTTCCAAGAACAGCCCAATATAAATTGACCCCAGAAACGATTGCAGGTATAAAACCCGTGATCGAGTCCATGATTAAGCAGGGAATACTGAAAGAAATCGTGGGTAGTCCATGTAACTCCCCGATTATGGGTTTGCAGAAACCAAGTGGGAAATTCAGAATAGTGCAGGACCTTCGAAAAATCAATAACATAGTTGTCTCATGTTGTCCAGTGGTACCGAATCCATCAGTGATATTGTTTCAGATACCGTTCCAAGCCGAATGGTTCACAGTGATAGACCTTTGCCAGGCTTTCTTTTCGATCCCTTTGGACGAGGATAGCCACTTTCTTTTCGCTTTTAAGCTGGAAGGTCACGTATTAACATGGTGTCGTATCCCACAGGGGTCTACAGAGAGCCCATCGATTTTTAACCAGCTTTTGAAGAAAAATCTTGAAAGTCTGGTGCTGCCCCAGAATTCGGTTCTGGTCCAGTACATAGACGACCTACTTGTTGCGTCAGAAACTGAAGAAGCTTGCAAGGAGGACTCCATTGCTTTGCTAAATCACCTAGCTGCAAACGGGCACAAGGTGTCTCCGAGCAAATTGCAGTACTGCCTGACGGAAGTGCAGTATTTGGGGCACAGAATTGAAAAAGGAAAACGGAAGGTGTCACCAGACAGAATAGAGGCGATCATGAAAATGAACGCACCTAAAACACAGAGAGAGGTCAGGATGGTCCTAGGGATGGTGGGTTATTGCCGACAGTGGATAGCGAACTTTTCACTGAAAGCAAAACCCTTGCAAAAACTGACGCACAAGGAGGTGAGTGATCCGTTACCATGGGACAAAGATTGTTTGATGGCGTTCCTGCAGCTGAGAGAGGACCTGTGTCGTGCTCCTGCTCTGGGAATGCCAGATTACGACAAAACATTCTTGCTTTACTGTTGTGAAAGAGAGGGTTGCGCTTTGTCAGTCCTGGTCCAAATCCATGGGAATGCCCGTAGACCAGTCGCCTATTTCTCGGCTACCTTAGACCCAGTAGCCGCAGCGTTGCCCGGATGTCTCAAATCCGTTGCTGCAACGGGTGTCAGCATTGAAAGGTGCGAAAACATAGTCATGGGACACCAGTTAGAGGTGTATGTGCCACATTCTGTTGAACTGTTGATGACCAGGACCAAAACTCAGCATCTGACCAATAGCAGGCTCACGCGCTATGAGCAAGTCATTCTTGCTGCAGAGAACGTCACCCTCAAGAGATGTTCTGTTTTGAACCCTGCTACATTGATGCCACTCCCAAGTGACATTGAGGATGATGAATGTACAGATCACGATTGCCTTGATGTGACTGAACTATGCACCAAACCGAGACCCGACATCGTGGATGAGCCACTGACTGACCCTGATGAAGTTTTCTTTGTTGATGGCTCATGTGTAAGAGACGATGTTGGTCAGTTGAGAGCAGCCTATGCTGTTTGTACAATTACTGGAGTTGTGGAAGCCGCATGCCTGGAAGGAGTACACTCCGCTCAGGTAGCTGAAATTGTTGCATTGACGCGTGCCTGCCTGGCAAGCAACCAAATTCGAGTCACCATATACACCGATAGCCAATATGGTTTCGGGGTAGTTCATGATTACGGGCAATTGTGGTCTCAAAGGGGTTACATAACCTCTTCAGGTTCACCCATTCGAAATGGGGAGTTTGTACGCTTATTGTTGGAAGCCTTGCAATGTCCGGCAGCTATTGCCGTTGTGAAATGTACAGCACATACCAGAAACACAGACTTTGTGTCACAGGGCAATAGATACGCTGACGAAGTTGCGCGTTACTGCGCCGAACAAGGGTACTCCTTCACGGAGGTGGAAGTGGGTGGAATAAATGTAAGGACTGAATTAGCTATGATATTGGAAACCGTAGATACTTGGGACGAGTTAAAAAGTGTACAAGAAAATGCACCCGATTTTGAGAAAAGAACATGGGAAACTGCCGGATGTGTGATGGGCGAAACAAACTTTTGGGTTTCAGCAGATGGAAGGGCAGTGTTGCCAAATGAGTTGGTGAGCCCAATGGCAAGGCAGATACATGGTCCAGTACACCTAGGGAGAGACGCTATGTTGAGGGTATTCAGACAAACGTGGTACAACCCCAAGTTTAGAGTAGCCGCAGAAGCAGTGTGCCAGCGTTGTGTGACCTGTCAGCAGCTGAACATAGGAAAAAGAACACCAGTCGCATTGAGTCACATAGGGAGGTCTGGGGGTCCGTTCAATCGGATGCAACTGGACTTCATTGAAATGCCAAGATGCAACCGCCTTCGATACGTCCTGGTGGTTGTTTGCATATTTTCCAGATGGGTCGAGGCATACCCTACACGCAGGTGTGACACCCTCACAGTAGCCAAGTTATTGCTTAGGGAACTCATTCCGCGCTTCGGGGTACCGGCCTCTTTGGAATCAGATAGGGGAACACATTTTAACAGCGAACTTGTGAAGATGATTTGTGCAGCCCTGAACATAGACCAGAAATTGCATTGTAGCTATCGACCAGAAGCTTCGGGAATTGTGGAGCAGATAAATGGCACCATAAAGTCCCAAATTGCCAAAATGTGTTCATCAACGTCTCTGAGTTGGCCTGATGCCCTGCCACTAGTTCTTATGAGCATCCGTAGTACCCCAGACAGAAGAACGGGACTATCACCACACGAGGTGTTAATGGGGAGGGCAATGAGATTGCCATCAGTACCAACTGCAGCATTGTTGAATATCACAGATGATATGATCCTGGACTATTGTAAGGGCCTGTCTGATGCCATTCATTCTGTGTCCCTTCAGGTGCAGGCTGCCGAGGTCCCGTCGTGCCAGGACTTGTGTCATGACCTGTGCCCTGGAGACTGGGTACTGGTCAAAAAGCACGTCAGAAGAAGCTGCCTAGATGTCCGGTGGCGTGGGCCCTACCAGATCATCCTAACATCGAATACTGCCGTGAAAGTGGGAGGTCTGCCCAACTGGATCCACGCGTCCCATACGCGGAGAGTTCCAACACCTCTGGAAGAAACAGCTCCTCTCTCGGATGTAAGTCCAGCTGTGGACAGAGAAGCCATAGAGGGGGCCAGCCAAGCTGTAGAGGTGCCAGAAGAAGCTGGGAGCGTGTCTGACCAGGCCGAGGACGGTCAGTACAATAGTGAAACCGACGCCGCTACAGAAGGAGGAAGTAGCTGGGAGTATGAATCAGACGCTGGCCAAGCTGAAAGTGAGCACGAGCAAAGCAGCAGGTCAAGGAGCAGGAGGGCAAGGCGTGGAGAGGCCAGCTGGCCGCAAAGGAGAAGGTCAAGCCTGAGGTCAACTCCAGAGAGACCCCTTGCTCCAATATCCGAAGACTCAGACCTGGACGAAGGCGCTCTGGGCTCTGAAGCGGCAGAACCAAGAAGGTCGAGGAGAGTACGTGTGCCTAGCAGAAGATACACCACTCCTGAGTGGACATACCTGGCGACAGATGTCTTGGGAACGAGTTACAGGGAGAATAAGGGCGGTGATAGTGACCAGCACTGAACCCATCATCACAGTAGAAGTACAGCTGTTGGTGCCTGGAGTCGAAACAGAAGGGTCACTAACGTTCAAAATCCCCAACCCTCCCTACCTAAGCAAGTTAAAGCACATGTTCTTCACCGAATTACAATTCCCCGACTTCGGAACAACGATAACAAGTCATGAAGAGCACATTCTTCGTTTGGAAATATTGAACTACGCTATCCAAGCCGCGGGTTCAAGCCTCATTGTAGATGCTTAAAGACTTTGTAAATAAACGAGAGTGAGAAGATAACCTAGCGCCTAGTGGAAGCAGAGAAAACTTAGGGGTTTCCTTTAAGTTGACGGAGAAGGGCTAGGGTTGTCTGTGTTAAAGTTCAAAAAGACTTTGCAAAAAGAGATTGCCAGCTTCCGATTGTGTGGTTCTAAAGACTGAAGGATCAAGAGAGACTGTAAAGGAACTCAAAGAGAAAGAACTTTGTGTTGAAAAGGAGAAAGGAATCATACTGTCTGAAGAACATGGAGGCCAGTAATCCGAACCGCAGAGCCAAATGTATAATAGGCACACTAATAGTGGGAGTGATATTTCTTATAGCTTTAGTAGTTACTGTATCATATGTGATGGGACACGAGAGTGAGGCAAGGGTACCAAACGAAAAATCTGTAGTGACACCAAAACCCACTGCTGCTGGTAAGAAAGGGGAAACAATAGAGGAGAAAGCGTTATTGGCAGCAGAAGCCCGTAGGTTACATATGGATGAGTCCCAGGGCGACTATAGGTCAAATGCTTATGCCAAACTGTTATATGAGTATGTTGATGCCATGGAGGTCAAGGACTGTTATGTGTGTATGCAACTGCCTGCGTCTGTGGATGAAGGCATTAGATACCATCACCTCCCACTGACTTATGGCATTACATGTAGTTTATTGCTTAGCATATTTTACGGTCGAGATAGTTTTGAATACTACTTTTCTAATTATGATTCAGTGTTACCAGAAGTCCCAAATTACAAGCAAATGAATAAATGGGACTATTATAAGAGTGAAGACAGATTGGCAAACTTCTTCATTCCCTGGGATACTTTAGATACTTCACATGCCCGCAGAAATAACCTGACTTGCAAAGTGTCAGAAGTCGAGAAGAAGTTTATAGGGCAAGTGGATGATCGTTACAGAAGGCAAAAGATTCTGAAAAAATCAGGACAGTGGAAGACAGATTGGACCGAGGAGGAGAAAGCACACAAAAGGAAGGGTAGTAGTGGTCCAATAGCTTTGGATAGAACACAGAAAGGGAAGTTATGCCTTCACAGAAGCCAAACGTACTACGAAAATGTATTCGTAGGGGAGGTCAGTTGTGAACATGCTTTTAGATTAGAATATTACACAAAGGACTTCTTGAAAGGAATGCAAGTGGTTCCAAATGTATATTTTGTATGTGGAAGAAATGCCTACGTGAGACTACCTGACAACTGGTACGGATCATGTTATTTGGCAATTGTCTTCCCCAAAATATACCATGCCTAAGACTTAAAGATCATAGAGGGCAAGGCCTCAACAAGAGGAAGAAGAGACCTAGGGGATGCGGAACTAGTTGGAGATGTATTTGGCGCTGCATTTCCTATTTTAGGACTGATCCTCAATGATGTCAAAATTAGGAGACTGGCAACAGTCGTAGACAGATTGTCTGCCAGTACTGCTAGATCCTTAATGCTGGTGGAAGGAGAGATGCAGTCGATAAGGGCCATGGTGCTTCAGAACCGTCTTGCGTTAGACGTCCTGCTAGCCAAGGAAGGCGGAGTCTGTAAGGCTTTGAGGGTCCAGGAATGCTGTACTTACATTCCAGACAACTCAAAACCCCTTGAGAAAGTCATTATGAACATAACTAACATCCACAAAGAGATCGAAGACCTAACTAAAGTAAATGTTTGGGAAAAAGTGGGTCATGGAATGGGTGAAGTTGGAGGTTGGTTCGCCAACATAGGGAAGAGCTTTGTATGGTATATACTGAAACCTATCATCATAATAGTGATATGTGTGATCATATTGTGGGGATTGGTGAGGGCGTACCAATGGTACAGATCAAATAGGTTGGAGAGATCCAGGAGAGAACAGGAACGGAGATTAGCTGCAATGCAGGACAATCAGTACAAGAGTCTGAGGGCTTTAGAAATGCTGAAACGAGGGAGCCTTGCAACAAGTTCTGTATGAAACATTCAAATTGATGTACTAGTGATGACCCCTAGAGGTCATCAAAGGGGGGAACTGAGAGAGCGCAATTTGAATGAAACGTATGTATACGCCATATGTACAAGCCCATGGCGTAAAGTTAGCTCATGTAACTTGAGAAATGAGAAAATGTATCCGTACTTATTCAAGAGTGTTTTAGTAGAGATAGAAAGCCCTTATAGAGTATGGGCTATAATAGAAATGTGTGGAAATGTTTAGAAATATTAGACGTGATTAATCAGGATCCATGTTATGTAGCTGCTAAAGGAGGAATGTCATGCTGCAAAGCATAGAAGGGAACAGGCCTCATGACCAGGGCAAAGAAGATTGGAAATGTACACTTGTACGTGACATGGATTGCACTATGTTATTTAGTAATTCTGTTTATTCGTTAGATTTATATTCCATAGAAGTGTTTCTCATAATTAAAGAATAAGGTGTTAACATGTTATTTTAGTTCTCGAAAGGATTTGAAGAGAATAGAACCTCTGCGAGAAGGGTTGTAGGCCTGAAGAGAGAAAAGGGTTTTTTCTAAATTGCACGTGCTGGTACATGACGAGTTGTGTCGAGAAATAAGTTGCAAACTTCTGTTAGAAGTCTATGAGAAATGGGATCCAAGTTGCGGATGTCTGTCTGCAGGTGCGAGGGGGGTTCCAATCAAAAGTTTGATGAATAGAGCTCTGTTCGAGGAGCCTGGTACAGACATGGAGGAGGATTCAGGAATGTTTAGGGGGTATCGGCGAGCTGGAGAAGAAGCCTGGGAAGCAAGGTCAACGTTAAACACGAGGCCCAAAGGAAGATCATCATGGAAAAAGCCAGAACCGACACCACGTGAGGGGCGTCTTTTGAGGGGCGTTTCAACTGTAATTATGATTTTGTATTAGGGACAGCACCCCTGGGTGGAGAGAGAGCAGATGCCTGGGGACCTTTCAGAGAGCGGATGGGTAGGCAGAGAGGGGTCATGCCTGGAGATCATAGGTTTTCACCTAAGACTAAGAGTGGGTGAACTTCTTAGGAAGTCATTCACAGCTGACACCTTTGATAGGTTGGGACTTTGTTAAGTAGGGATACCATCCAGTACAGAGTAGGGACAGCCTAACCTGATTCCTTCCTTCCTTTGTAAATGTCGGATAGATTCCAATTTGTGTCTATTCTTGCAACCCTGATGATTTTGGAATTAATTATAGTGATATTCTTTGGTCGCCTAAGAATCTTTAGAGAACATATGTTTGTATTAGTGCCTCTATATCTTTTGAATCTTGTTTTGAGATGCCTGTATTTGCAGTTATCTGTGACTCTATAATAAACCTTTGAAACTTAGAAGTAGTATGTGGTTTTTCAGAGTCGAGCCCATTATTAGTCAAACTAACCTGGTATTGGATGCACTTTCTTTCCTCAATGACAGGCAATAAAGATTCAGTCGACCTGAACGGGGTTTAGATCTAGAGTGGTAAACTAGAGATCAAAAATCCCGCCCTCCCAAAGCCATAAACCTATGCTCAGCCAACAAGGCCGGGAAACAACTGGCGTCGTATCTGAAAGCGAAGCAGAGGCAGCACTCAATTGATCGCAGCAATAACTGACAAAACAAATAAATCGCAGACAACAAACAGAGGCATCTTGGAAGTCTTCAGGCAATTCTACCAGGAGCTATATAGCTCGGATGACAATCTCGACGCTGATGGGGGGAAGGACCTACTCAGCAAAATCAACCTGCCAACACTCTCAGCCGAACAAAGAGATATAACAAACGAGGAAATTGACGCAGAAGTCAACCAACTAAAACCAAACAAGGCACCGGGGCCTGACGGATACACGGCAGCCTTCTATAAAAAATTCCTCGAACAACTGAGAACAACCATGGCAGAGGCCTATACTCACTGCATCCGAAGAGGGCGGATGACGGACTCAATGGCAGAAGCAAACATCATCGTGATCCCCAAAGAGGGGAAAGACCCGCAATTCCCACAAAACTACAGACCAATCTCACTCATCAATGTGGACTGTGAAATATATGCAAAAATACTTGCAAACAGGCTAAACAGGATCCTCCCGCTACTGATCCACAACTCACAAGTAGGCTACATTAAAAATAGACTATCCCAGGACAACACGAGACTACTGTGCCATCTCATTAACCAAACTACACAAAGCAAAGAACAGGCAGTGATGATAGCTCTCGATGCGGAGAAAGCCTTTGACAGAGTCTCCTGGCCCTTCCTAGACACCTGTATGGGGAAATTCGGCTTAGGAACTAAATACAGAACAATGGTGATGGCCCTCTACAACAAACCAAGAGCCAGGGTAGTAGTGAATGGAGGTACGTCCGAACCACTAACATTAGAAAGAGGCACAAGGCAGGGCTGTCCCCTGTCACCCGGCCTATTCCTGCTAGCTCTAGAACCACTACTAGCCATGATAAGAGACACCAGCGACATAATAGGCATCAAAATCAGAAGCAAAACAGGGAAACTAGCAGCATATTCTGGTGACATCCGCATCACCACCACAAAACCAGAGACATCAATCATGGCCCTAATGGAAACCATCGCGAAGTACCCAACAGCCTCAGGGTACAAGCTTAACAAAGACAAATCAGAATGCAAACCAATGAACATACACACTACGAGAGCAGTACTAGGTCAATCAGGCCCCGCCTGGCAAACGAAACCCCTCAAATATCTGGGCCTATTTTTTGGCAGAAACCTAAAAGCAACCCTAGAACACAATGAGGAAGCCACCCTAAAAAAATAAAGGAGAGACTGGACCTCTGGTCCCCCAAATACATCAGCTGGTGGGGAAGGGTGGAAACAATTAAAATGATGGTAACCCCTGCCGTCAACTATACACTCAGCATGCTGCCCCTAGCAATGACAGAGGACTTTCACAAGAAGATAGACAAACTAATAAACAGATTTTTATGGAGAGGCAAGAAACCAAGAAGCAGCCTGCAGAAGCTGGGACTAACAAAAGCCCGAGGCGGCCTAAACATAATGAACTTTAAGAACTTCCAAACCGCCTGCCTAGCGAAGCAAGGAATATTCTGGGTCGCAAGCGCACAGGACTATGAACCGGAGTGGCTGAAGTTAGTAAGGAACATCCTGGGGGGGCTGAACCCAATAGCCATGCTCACAGCAAACAAGCACCCATACAGATTAGACCCTATTATCAAACACACTAAAGATGCCCTACTGAGAGTAGACAAACTAATGGGACAAAAGATCAGCGGAACAAACTGGGAATCAATCTGGTTCAACACAAGGATACGATACCAGGGGAAAACCTTGAACAATGAGGCTTGGATTGAGAAAGGAATAACCACCACACCAGCTGGAAACGAAAAAATCACCGATCACCTTCCAAAATCTCAAGGAGTTCTACACTTTCCCTGACAAAGAACTATATACATTCCTGAAAATCAAAACTGCAACAACAAAGGCGAATCTGAGCAAGAACCCACCAACCATCATCCAATACATGTGCAATCTCATCGCCGCAGGCCACCACACAGCACAAATCTACAAAGTCCTAAGCCCCTACACGTCTACACTGAACAAAAAGGTGACAAGTGCATGGGAAACACTAGGAACAAGACAACTCACTGACGAGGAAAAGAGCAAACTATGGAAATCGGCAACAACTAATAAAGTCACACCACAACTGGCACAAACAAAATTCTGGCTGCTTCACAGAGCCTTCTGGACGCCGGCGAAGCTCCACAAAGCAGGCATAAGAGAGACAGGAACATGCTGGAACTGCGATAAAGAAATGGGAAGTCTAGAGCACCTCATATTCGAATGCCACAAGGTCAAAAGCTTCTGGAAGAAGGTATATAGCTTCATCAACGACGTCACGGGGAAAACATACAAGGAGGCTGCGCTGGACTGACCACGGGATTCATGACAGATAACCTAGAGAATAAGGAAGAGAGGGACCTAGTAGACATCCTGCTAACAGTGGCAGTGAAAATCATATTAACGAACTGGAAAAACACAGCAAAAGCAACCTTCAAGAATTGGATAAACTGGGTCACCTTCCTTAGAGGCGCTGACAACATCACTGACAAATTCTCAAAGGAGCACAACGCTAAGAACGAGATGTGGGAAGCCCTCGACGCACACCTAGAGACACGCCAAACCTAACCAGCTCAGAATATACCCCTCCCCCTTCACTCTTCTTCCCCTCTTTCTCTCACACCAGGGGGGTACAGTACACTCAATGTATAATGTATAGTGTGGAACCATGACGCAAGATATAGTGTACAACCAAGATACAAGAAGCCCAACTCAACTGTAACCCCCCCTTCTTTTTTTTGCATTACTATGTACTGTATATATCCTCTGATATGCGCATTTTATAATAAAAACTTTTTTGAGATGAAAAAAAAGAAAACTCTGGTCTAAAGACATATTTGTGCTTCAGGGACACTCTGAGAGCAGCACCCACAACCAGCAATACAAGCATCAGAAGGACACCAATCAAAATGAAGTAATCAGTACTTGGTTCATGCTCCACTCAAAAGATGAGGAACGGAAACTGGCGTGCACTGGCCAAACTAGGAGGCAGGAAATAGAGTGCCAATGAAGTCAACAAATGAAACGCAATGGGCGGGCTCAAAACCCCTTTTACTAAAGCACCAGTGCACGTATGCTGTCTTCTACAAGACCTAAAAAGGAAACTGGGAATGTCGTTCCTTATTAAGTTGCAAAATTAGATTAAGACACATAATACTAAACTTCTTCAAATATACGAGCGCTGTAAAGCATACGGAAGTGTTTTTTACTACTTCTCTTCATGAGCTGTAATCACCTCAAAATAATAAAAAGGTTCATTAAGCCCTGTCAGCAGTTCTCAGCAGCACGTGCATTAACACACTGAGCTATTTAAGGGGCTACTTCCTACAAGCAGGGTATTGTGGGGCCGGATGGATTCTGTTTAGATGGAAAGCTTCCATAGGGCTGTCAGCACCAGCGACTGAGGTCCACCGCCCACCAGCTCAGCAAGCCCAGCTGCCACCCAGATGGTTGGCCCAGAAGGGCGTCTAGGCCGCCCCGCATGCCAGGGTGCTGTGCCAGGCAGAGATAGCACTGATAGACGGGCCCTTGTATCCCTCAGTATGTCTGAGGAGAGACAGCCTGTGCCCTCAAATCACTCCAAATCCCCATGTCTGTTTTTCCAAGCAGACCCCCCCTCCTATTCATGCCCCCGCCTTAAGGATGTCCCTGCCAAAAAGCCAACTTCGTCTGGAATAATGTGTGCTTAAGAGGCACACTCAATCCGAGCCCTAAATATTTCAGTGGTTTTGTAAGGTTTCGTTTGTCAAAAATAAAAAAAGTTCAGCTAGCCACATGAATGTGTTGCGCTAGCCAAGTCTTGCAGATTCTCCCGGGAATGCTCGGTTTCTTCCTAGTCACGTGGCCAGCTCATTCTACAATGCGCATCGCGAGGCTTCTAGGCACTATGTGGACAGACAACCGTACTTTGTTCTCCGCTGAGCCATATATGGCTACCAGTGCCCATTCTGGACCGCACAACAGGGAAAATCTCCCACACTCTGCAACTGAGTTTCACCCACCTTCAGACCCTGCTCCAGGAATTTTCATCTGGATGGGCCAAAGGTGCCTTCGGGTGGGCCACCACGGACTCAATTTTTGGTTCTTCTGGAGGTAGCTTGCAAGTCCTAAGTTACATCATATCTACTTCCAAACAGACACCACGATTCAAACTGTAGATTCTGTGTATATATAGAGCTAAAAGAGAGGGTAAAGTAGTGGTCAATTGAGATATGGTTCATTTTAGTTTTTAGGGGTGGGTAGTGCTACAGGGATTAAGACTTTTGTCTGTTGCAGTTTTAATGCGCTTCCATCAAATTAATCAGACAAACACCGAATAACAATGATTTGTGTGTTTGAAGTGTATGACTGGAAACAATGGGGGATATTATCAAGAACCTCGTTTAGCGGCAGGAAACTGCAGGTAAAACGGCGTTAATGAGCTTGCTAATATGCGTTATAGAAATCCAATAGAAACCCAGGTTATAATTTTAACGAGGTTCTTGCTAATATGCCCCATTGTCTGTGTAAACATTGAGGGACGCTGTCATCCTACACACACAGGCGAATGCTTCTTGTGCCTCTAGAAAGTTCCCTAACTGGAATGATGCTTAGACAGAACTGCTGGAACTGGGAGTAAAGTCATCAACTCTCCAGACTGCAATTCTCAAGTCCTCTGCACAGGAGCTGGGGACGCCATACCATGTGGAACTCCTAAACCTGCAGTTACACCATCTACGACAACTGAGTAAGAGGAGTAAGTAAGATAAGCAAGAGCAGGTTACCAAAACAGAAATCTACAAGAACTGGTGGCAAAGCAGAGACTCAAACAGTGAAGATGTGCAAAAGAAAATTCTCAAGATCAAACGTTGATGGTCCAAAATAAGTTATTGAACCCAGAGTATCAGCGACCTACCTCCTAAGAGCCCCTATCTCATGAGGGTCAGGGTGCCATTTAATCAGAATTTGAAGATGAGGACCTACAACAAGATGCCACCTTTCTTCTCAGACAGAATGGAAGCTGGTTGCGGGCAGAGCAGCACACAGCCTTCGGATTCATGGTAGCTCTCTCTGGTGTATTCGCTCACTTACTCTGTTAGTGCAACTACACAAAACCCTTTGCAGTGATGCTGCCTGTGGAGTAGAGCCAACAGCAACTCATCAACACTTGCACCAGGCCTGCAACTGGTTCGCAGGTCAGCGTACATCGACTTGAAGGTATTTCCCTGGTTGCCTCTGAATGCAGGAGATCAAACCCCGTGCACCTCAGCAGGAGCTAGGCTCCTGCAGATTCAAGCAACCATCCCAATATACAATTACTTACAAATGGGGACCACTGATAATGCATTAAATAATCTGTGCATTTCCACCAATCAAAGTCCCAAAAAGATTGATTAAAATTGTCTTTTCTACTAATGACAGTGTGTTAAACTTTTCATTGATAAACTCCAATGTTCATTTTATAATTTACATTTAATTTACATTTGAGGGCTGTGTCTCAGATCACCTTAATTCCACATATTTCTACACTGGTCATAGTTTAGAATAAAATGCTCAGCGGTGTAATCAATCCTCTAGGGTGCCCCATAACCCTTCAGAAGGCCCAAGCCAATGAATATCTGCAAGATATGGGTAGCTCAGGGGCCCTTCATTACTTTCTGCGAGCGGGCCCCATCATTTTCGGTTACACCATTGAGAATGATCTGGCTCCATCAGGGCCCAGGCAGTCCCACCACACCAATCTGCTGACTCCACTTCAGTCTTGAGAAAGGTGCACTCTTTTATCATGTCACGAGACCTCCAATAGTTGAGGAAAAAGTTACAGTGTTCGGCTATAATATTACACTCGAAACACAAAGGTAAAAAGCCTCACCTCCAAGAGCCTTTATCTCTGGATGCTATCAGTTGCATAGCCAGAGTGTCATGGACCCTTGTGCAAGAAACAAAATGGGTCTCCTGTTTGAACTTGAATAATCAAGTTTCAGTAGTCCCCTCGTGCCTCTGGGCCCAGGTGCCACTACACCTGTTGCACCCTGGTATCTCTTGTCTTCTGCTGGGTGATGGTGAATAGTGGGAGAGAGTGTAGCGTGAGTGGTGCGAGTGTAGGGTAGTAACTGTGCTGATGTGAAAGGCTCGAGTGAGCTGCATGAATGCAATACAAGAGCAGGGTCCATGTGAGTGTCAGGCGAGAGGATGGCGTGCACAGTGAAAGGAGCGAGTGCGCGGTGGTGTGAGCAGTGTAAATGCAGGGTAATTGGTGTACCTGTGGGTGAGTGACGGGGAGCGGCAAGAGTGACGGGTCAGTTGTGAGAGTGGCTAGTGAGTGCATGGTGAGGGCAGTTAGTGCAGGACAGGGCCGGACTGGGAACAAAAACCGGCCCTGGCTAAGTGCTCGGCCGGCCCCCCCTCCCCACTCAGGGTGTTGGAGGTGACGCTGAGCGCTTTGCTAGGGCCGGTTTTCAGCCGATTTTGTTGCAGGGCTGATTTTGCAACTATGCTGCAAAAACGGCCCTGTAACAAAATCGGCCCCCAGGGGCTCAAAACCGGCCTCCACCCTTGCAGCGCACCGGGGATTGCCTGGTGCGCTGCTATGGCTTGTCTGGGCCTGGTGCAGGATGAGAGGTGTGTCCCTATGAGTTACGGCAGACTATTGTGCCTGTGTGCAGGCAGAGTGAACTGATTGCCTATAAGAGGGCAGGTTTAGAGGTGTGTCCGTGTGGGTGAGAGGGGGAGTGCATGGTGAGTGGTGTGACTCCAGGATGAGTGATGTGCTTGTTTGTGTGGTGTGAGTGCAGAGTGAGTGCTGTGCCCATGAGAGTGCAGGGTTAGCTGTGGGAGTGCTTATGTGAGTGCACAGTGAGCAATGTGTCAGGGTGAGAGTAGGTTAAGAGGAGTGACTGTAGGGTGAGTGATGTCACCATAAGAGTTTGTGTCCGGGTGAAAGTGCTGAGTGGTGTAGTTCCGTGGTTTATGGGTGAGGTTCGGTGGTTCCGAACCTGTTCTATAAAGATCGTCGGAAATAGACGATCTTGGTGTCAGCAGACCGCAAATCATGAGTGTAGTGTGTACAAGTGTTTTCGCATTAATCGATCAATGAGAACATTACGTATTTAGGGATTTTGTTTGAACCTTCGGGTTCCATTTTGTGTGCGGCAACCATTTTGTGTGGTTGCCCTCACATAGGCCGATGACTGCGGCTGAAAGAGTCCTTGGGACACATACGCCTTAGCTGACTTCTGAATGACCTGGCCGAACTGACTCCTTGCCCGAGGCTGACCTCGCTGAGCCAGTTCCTTGTTAAGCAGCTGGTCAGATAAAGATCAAAGAGCAGGACATGCCAGCGTTTACAGTACACTGCACCCACCTTTCTATCTTGCTTCCAATCTGCTTCTGTTCCTTCCTTTACGACATAATCACTGATTTGGGTCGAGGGTTTTATGATGGGTTTGTCCGGCCTGATCGAACAGGAACATTGGAATGTGCTTGGTCATTTCTGGTGGGCTAGACAACGGAAAGTGGGATTGTCGTCATACGCTACCTTTGAAATGTCACCCTGCGATTGGTCAGTTTGTATGTATCCGATGCTAATTTGGAATGTTGCCTGAGGCTTGATTTTTGGCATAAAAGACCATGCTCGGCTCATTGAATTTGTGCAGTCTCTAGCGAACCACCCGTGTTGTGCTTTGTAGACCTCTGCTCCTGGTTGCAACCAATAAACTTTGGTCTTTGACGTCATCAAGAAGTATCCTGTGTCTCTGTTTGCCAAGGCAGGGGAACTCGAAGGCATCGGGCGTTCTCCCTGACGCCGCTGGGTTCTAAAACCCGGTCCTTCAGTGGGAGGAGTGAGTGCATGGTGAGTGCTTGTTTGAGTGAGATGAATAGGTGATCAGTGAGAGTGACAAGTGAGTGAAGTGTCATATGAGTTCAAGGGGACTAGTGTGCTTGTGTGACTATAGGGTGAGGGTAGGGTGAACAGTGTGAGTTCAGAGTGATCGCTGTGAGTACAGGGTGAGCAGTGTGCTCATGTGACCGAAGGGTAAGTGGAGGAGGAACGCCGTGAGTTTATGGGGAGTGGCTTGAGTGCACTGTGGTCGCTCTGAGTGCACTGTGACCAGTGGGCCTGTGGGCCTTCAGGGTAAGAGGAGGATGAACAGTGCGAGTGCAGGGTAACAGCATGAGTGAATGGTGGCAGCGTAACAAAGTCACCTGATTAGGATTGCTAGCTGACCGGATTTCTTCCAGCACCACCGGTAATTTGATGTCCAGGCCAGAGCAAAAAGCAGCCCAAACCGGCATTTTTAGCTCTTATCTGTGCATACTTCAATCGACACATATAAAGCGTAAGTACTTGTAAATGTGTTCTAGAGCTTAATTAATGTTCCATGACTAATAATTAAAGGAAACAAAGAAAAGTCATGTTACAAATGAATGCAAACGATTTTATTTCCAGCCCTATTTAGTATAACAGCCAGGCCTTTGCATACTCTTTTAACAACAATTGGCCAATATTTTTCTCTTGGAAAGGTGGTAACACTGCTCCTGATCTACCTTTACACAAAATGCATTCTCCCTCTGTGGCAGTAAAAGAAAAAATATATAAATACAAGGAATAGGCAGAGTGGGGATCCATGAGGTACTGGAACCAGTAAAAAAAAACACAAATCCTCCTTAACCAGTTCACAAAAACATGTAAATGATCTAAAGACCTGTGAAAAATTGAGGTATGGCTGAGCTAGGACCCCAGACACTACCCAGCCGAGCTGACAGCAGCTCAACAACACCACAACATTCGACCCTATGACACAGGGAAGGAGGGATCTCATATTTGCATTTCTCAATTGATCGTGTGCCCTGTCTGGGAGGGCCACTCTCGAACCGGGCCTGCTCACCTTCTTCTGCGGGTGATCGCCATAAATCACTACAGGCCGGAATGGCCATAGCAGGCACCGGGCGCTTCCCCGGTAGGCCGCTAGCGTGGGGGCCGGTTTTGGGCCGCCAGGGTGGGGGCTGTTTTTGTTACGGTGGTCGGCAATATCGGCCCCTGGTAACAAAATCGGCCGAAACTGGCCCTCGCAAACTGCTCGGCTGAACTCCTCCTCACCCCAGGAGGGGGGCAGCTGAGTTGTTTGCCAGGGCCGTTTTCTGTTCCCAGTCCACAGAGCTCAGAAAGGTTTTCCACTCTCTCTGTGTTTACAAAGTAGCACTTTATGGACACATCACAATTGTACACACAGGGGCAGATTTACAATAACTGGCGCATCCCCAGGGATGCGCCAGTTATTGTGCGCCACAGCTCCGCCACCCATGGTGCACCGCATTTACAATGCGGCGCACCATGGGGCAAAAACGGCACAGATGCGTGACGCATCTGTGCCATAAGGGTGACGCATTGCTGGAGTTGCGTCGCAAGCGCGACGCAGCTCCAGCAAGGCCCAGGGGTGCCCTATCTGTCCAATGCTGCGTCAAGTCTTACGCCTGCTTCAAGCAGGCGCAGGGTTTTGACGCAGCATTGGCCTAAAAGTGACTGCGTGAAATCTTGTAGATTTCACTCAGCCACTTTTGCAAGGCGCACTTTCCCCGGAACGCCCACCCTGCGCCGGAACGCCCACATGTGGCGCAAGGCTTTACAAAGTGACGCATCTGCCTAGATGCGTCACGTTGTAAATAGGTTGCAGGGATGCGCCACGTTTATGCCGCCGTTGCGTGACGCAAATGTGGCGCAAGTCCAACATAAATCTGCCCCACAGTTGTGAAGTGCATTCGACTCCTCTTCCTGTGAAGAGCACTTCTTTCGTCGCACGAGGAAAAGGTCTGTGTGGTCATATCCGGGGTAGGCGGAAGTGACTGCCTTGTACCACATCTGGCCGCCAGTCTGCTGCCAGCAGAGTCCCTCACGACAAGCGTTCTGTACACAACAGTAACACACGAAGCACCGAGGACACTATGCAGGGATTGTCAGAAGCGCACAATGCAGCAGTAATGAAAATACTTCACACATTTATTCAACCATTATTTCAGAACACATTCGCTAGATGTTCAGTGAAACCACTGCTAATAACGCCAGCGTAAAAACCACCACAGCAACGGAGCACACATCTGTCGTAAAACATATCTGCATTAAGGGACACTGGGAAAACAACTGGAGTTGCCGCACGTGGAGCTAAAACCATATCATTTGACATAGGTTTTAGCTCGGAAATGTGCAGAAAAAAATAATACCACCTCAAACCAAGTGTTAAGTCCATTGGGCCAGTTGGAGCAGGTGTTAAAAACCTCCCAGCATCATAAAAGTGATTGAAACCGAGAAAAGGTCCTTCACCTCGAACATGACTGCTCCCCTCTGGAAAATACCTCTATTGCTGGCCTACTGCACGTCAACAGGGGCAGGAGGAAGGGGAGTGTTGTGAGGGTGTACCCAGTAGCACCTGGTCTCGCCGCAGAGTGGCGTCGCGGGGAATGGGCATGTGGTGGGTGGGATGGATGGATGACAAAATAAACACAAAAAAGAAAATAACTTACCTGCCTCTTGCCGATCTCTGCTTTGCCGCTCTTCTGCGGTCCCCAGAATCCCCACGGCCAATCCCAAGTCTTCTCTCATGCTGGACAGCTTCTTTTCCGTTCCAAAGGAGACTGGGATCCTACCATCCGGCAATGCCGCTCGGGTTGGAGAGAGGTCGATGCGCATGACAGTTTGGGCAGTCCTAAGACGGTCGGCCAAAGCGTCATGCGTAATGATAGCTGTGCTTCCCACCAATCCCCTTCCGTGTCTGTCATGGCATGGCCACGCCTCCAAAGACTCAGCTCCGTCCAGAGAAAAAATAGAATGACAAGAATACTGTTTGACTGTCATTTTATCGTTACTTTCCCTCAGCTGGCCAGCAGGGGGCGACGCTCCTCCGCCATAGCAGAGGAACCACAGCTGGCTGTACCACAAAGTACACAGCACAGGTGTGCACACAGGTGAGCACATCCTCACGGCCCGTATTTGACCTCAGAAATGAGGACCAACATCCTAATTTAGCAGTAAGGAAACTGGCAGTAGCGCTAGGTTTCACTGCCCCTGGCGGCCATTGGCTGCTGCTGCCTTGGCACCTGGCATCTCTCAAGCAGCCTTTTTCGCAAATACCGCGGTGATACGCGGGCACGCAACTAGGGAAAGGGTGATGCGGTACCACATTTGCTTGATAGGCACATATCATTCTATTAAATACCTGTTTTTGTCACTGCCAACTTCCTAGATGTTGTTGGTACTACCGACTTTACTTACATTCATGTGGTGCCCCCAAGAACAGAGGAGAAATGTACAAATATAACAAAAAGGGCATTGCATCAATGCCCAGGTGATCTGCCATGTTGGTCTAACATGCATCCAGGTGTGTGCCCAATTGCCTGGCACTGCACATGATCTCTGGTCCTGTGTCACAGCAGGATCCTGCTCAAATGCAATCACACCCTGGCCAAAGACCTAGGGTTCTAGGTAAGTCCCCTAGCAAACCCTACACACACTTCAGGAAAGGTGCGACACGTGCACATGGTGACCCCAGACAAATATAGCCAGAGGAAAGCATGACAGTCGTGTTCTGTTTTCACCATAAATTCCCATAACTGCATTTCTTATCACATGTCCATGGTAATAACACGGTAATGTCCGCGCAGGTGACTTGTGATTGCATTGATGTGCATGGCAGGTGACCTCTTTCCATGGAACGTCATCTCCACAGCAGGAAACATTCAACAATACTCAATGTGCAAACCATGAGCGCCACTGAGAGGGTCCTTGGACTGCTGAAGTCAAGGTTCCATCGTTTGCTAATAACACATAACATAATCCAGCACCTGGATTTACAAGCCAGGGATACTCTGGGTCATCTATAGATGTATTGTTGTTCTGACCACAGGAACGGAAATGGCTTTTAGAGTAGGTTAGAGGTAAAAAAAGAGGCCTGGGGACAGGAGGGTAGATTGACAAGGTGTGGAAATCTCCGATTGTTATCAATGTACCTTAGTTTATTATAGCAGGTCCAAGACGCCACAGGATTTTTAATAAACCTGACAATTTGCAATGGAAGTGTGTTGTAATAAAGGATGTCATGTAGCCGGGTTTACAAGATGTAGGTTTATTGTAGAAGAATCACTTAAGTTGTGGGTTACAGGTTCAGTATAAACAGCCCCACCGGGAGCAGCATCCTTGATGCTCAGCCCACTCTCTCCAAATGACAAACACAACAACCAGGCACTCATCAACACTCCATGACATCACACACTGGCTGAGCAGCGGGGAGCTGGGAACTATGGAGCGGTTGCCTAGCAACATCCACTGGTTACAACACATTTCCTCCCCTTAGAGAAACAATTGGAAATACCAACAGATGTAAGATGGAAATAAACAATCAATCGGTCTCCTAAATATTCAAACTCATAAATCATTCATTATAAAAGGACAAAAGATGTAAGTAAATGATAAATGAGTCCTAGGAATATTCAAACAAATACATCACTGCAGGACCAGTGAGCTACGAATGCCGTCCAATGCACACACTATTGATTAACATCTAACATAAGATACAACATTTGGGTGCAACACACATCCTTTACAACCTCCGCATAACACATGCAGACTCGACGCAACATAGGGTGCAACATACATACCTCTACTTCCTCTGCATAACACATGCAGACTTGACGCAACATAGGGTGCAACATACATACCTCTACTACCTCTGCATAACACATGCAGACTCGACGCAACATAGGGTGCAACACAAAAACCCCTACTACCTCTGCATAACACATGCAGACTTGACGCAACATAGGGTGCAACATACATACCTCTACTACCTCTGCATAACACATGCAGACTCGACGCAACATAGGGTGCAACATACATACCTCTACTACCTCTGCATAACACATGCAGACTTGACGCAACATAGGGTGCAACACACAAACCCCTACCACCTCAGCATAACACATGCAGACTCAACGCAACATAGGGTGCAACATACATACCTCTACTACCTCTGCATAACACATGCAGACTCGACGCAACATAGGGTGCAACACACAAACCCCTACTACCTCTGCATAACACATGCAGACTCGACGCAACATAGGGTGCAACATACATACCTCTACTACCTCTGCATAACACATGCAGACTCGACGCAACATAGGGTGCAACATACATACCTCTACTACCTCTGCATAACACATGCAGACTTGACGCAACATAGGGTGCAACACACAAACCCCTACTACCTCTGCATAACACATGCAGACTCAACGCAACATGGGGTGCAACATACATACCTCTACTACCTCTGCATAACAGTTGCAGACTCAACAAACATAGGGTGCAACACACACACCCTACTACCTCTGCATAACACATGCAGACTCAACAAATATAGGGTGCAACCCACACACCCTACTACCTCTGCATAACACATGCAGACTCAACAAACATAGGGTGCAACACACACCCTACTACCTCTGCATAACACTTGCCGACTAAACCAACATAGGGTGCAGCACACACACACTTACTATCTCTGCATAACACTTGCAGACTCAACAAACATAGATTGCAACATACATACCTCTACTACCTCTGCATAACACTTGCAGACTCAACAAACATAGGGTGCAACACACACACACCACTACCTCTGCATAACACATGCAGACTCAACAGACATAGGGTGCAGCACACACACCCCTACTACCTCTTCAGAACACATACAGACTCAACAAATATAGGGTGCAACATACACACCCTACTACCACTGCATAACACATGCAGACTCAACAAACATAGGGTGCAGCACACACCCCTACTACCTCTGCAGAACACATGCAGACTCAACAAACATAGGGTGCAACACACACACCCCAACTACCTCTGCAGAACGCATGCAGTCTCTACAAACAAAGGGTGCAACACACACACCCTACTACCACTGCATAACACATGCAGACTCAACAAACATAAGGTGCAACACACATACCCTACAACCTCTGCATAACACATGCAGACTCGACGAAACATAGGGTGCAACACACATACCCCTACTACCCCTGCATAACACATGCAGACTCAAGAAACATAGGGTGCAACACACATACCCCTACTAGCGCTGCATAGGACATGCAGACTCAAAGCAACATAGGGTGCAACACACATGGAGCACACTTAACAGGACCAAGGGTACATGAACCCATCACCCCCCTACAGTCAGCGTGATGAAATACACACACAACCAATGTTATATTGTATAACATATGTAGGCTACAAGGCATTAAAATGCAGGCTACAAGGCATAGCCCATACTGCTTAAACCTAGCAGGACCAGCGGTAAATAGGCACACCGCCACCCTTCTGCATAAACAGCAGGAACAGGGGTACATATTCATCATGACACTATAGCCTCATAAATTATTTTAAAAAATCAGCATGGCATTGAAAATACAGCTCATCATACACAGCACAATATACCCAGGCAGCAAATTCAGAATAGCAATGACGAATACACTTAGGCCCACATGTATCCAAACAAAAACCGGTCGCAAACGGGCAGATTCTCAGAATCTGCCCTTTTGCGACCAAACTTTTTGTATTTGGGATGCATCATCCCAAATGCAAAAATCGCAATTTAAGTAATCTTTAAATTGTGATTACTTAAATTGCAATTGCATTTAAGGAATCCCAAATTGAGATTCCTTACATTCAATGCATTAAAGTAAATAAATTAGCGATTTTGTTAATAGGGGGAGCAAATTACCATGAAGTTGAACTTCAAGGTAATTTGCAAAAACTTTGAAAAATGCACTAAAGTGCAATTTCATAGTTCCATTTTACACACACACATGCCCTTGGGGCATGTGTGTGTGCAAGATGTACTCATATGCAGATTTCAGGGGTGCAATAACGGTGTCCTTTTGACACCCTGGCACCCTTGAAATTGCATTCTCAATTTGCGATTCTCTAATTGAAAATCGCAATTTGAGAATGTCTTCCCATTCATTCCTATGGGTCTCTTGGCCCATAGGAATGAATTGGAAGGTATTCCTTAATTGCGACTCGCAATTTACGAGTCGCAATTAAGGAATGTTTAGAAATCGCTAATATTTAAGTGATTTCTACATGCATAGGCTTTTGCTATTCCTTATTAGCGAATCCTTATTTTTCGCTAATAAGGAATCGCAAAAGTAATTGTTGATGCATGTGCCAGTTAAGCAGCAAACACCGACTGGCATTGACAAAACCAAAACACTAAACGTAGACATCCAGTAAAGCATCACCGACATCATGTGTAACTTCCCCCGTAGCATTGAATATAAAATATTAGCATAGCATTGCGCAAAATTATATAAAAAGACATCATAATCAGTGTAGCATTGTATGAAATCACAAGACAGCATATAAATATGCAACATTCAAACGTACCACAAAAACCCCCGACACAGGAGAGCAACCTCTCACGAATATACCCACACCCCGCTGATACTTGGAGACACTTACAGTTCTTTAAGAGTGCTGCAAAGGTCTTCAATCGGGAATGCCATCCACACTAAAAGCAACTCCAAAAGTCCCATGATACTCCAAGTTCACTTTTCCACGCATCTATCCCCATTATATATTCACCCTTTAATAAAGCCAGCACGTCACTTTTGTATGAGTAATCTGAGTCTCAGTGTTACCTTTTAGTTTGTTCCCACCTCGTTTCAGTTTGTACACTAAGATGTGCGTTAATTTGCTGTCAATGGCTGCAGTACATATTTGAGCCTTTCATTAGTTCACATGGCCACAGAGCACATTAGAAACGTTGGCCCTCCTTTACTACAAAATGAGGCAACAATGCGCCGCAAGCCATTTAGTTGCAAAGTGCTGGTCATTTCAAAAGCAATATGACCCGTCTTTGTGCTTTCCCCTGCCCACAATTGGCTGCCATGCACCAGCGCAGGCCCCCTTGCATAATGTTGCAAGGGTGCCTGTGGGGATGATTTTTTTTTTCCAGGAAGGAATGCCTCAGGCACAAAAAAAAATGATTCTATTTTCCTCTTTCTATGCATGCTGCAGAATGCATCATGCATAGAAAGAGAAAAAAACTAGGAGAAATACAAGTATTTCTCCTCGTTGCACCACTCCTACGCCGCCCCTGGCTTCAAACAATGTAAATCTAGCGATGTGTCAGGTTCCATAGATGTTGCATGAGAACACCCACACAAACACCCGTGGTACTGAGTGAAAGGGGCCCATATTTACAAGGTCATGAAAAGTCACGCAGGGGGACTCAACATGGCCTTGTTAATATGGGGAAGCTCATTGCGCCGCTGGTGTGTCAAAAAAAGTGACGCACTGGCCTCGCAATGGACTTGTAAATGAGACCCTTCATTTCTCCTCACACTCAAACAGCGTTATATTCCGCTTCCTGGTCCTCAGTCACAGCTGTGCCCGGTCCAGTCTTTGAGCGGTAACGTCAGAGAGACACCTGCAATGCTTTTGAAGGCCCCCCACCTAGCTGCTTCGGCTAGAAAGGGCATGCATGCACACATCCTGGTTCCAGGGCCAGCCCTCTTGCTCCTAAGCACGAGCTGACTACTCCACACGCTTCAGTTTTCATGGCCGCTACCAGGGAAATCCTCTCGCTCCACCGCTCAAGCTCACACCCAGGGCTCTAAGTGGGCCGGGTCTCACCGGATCTGAACACTGGTGGTTTTTTTAAGGGGGGCCTTGAAACCGGTCTCTGTCAGGCTCTGTTTTGTGCCAAGGCACAGGCGGTCAGTTTTTTTCCGTACTGCCGTGACAGCAAGCACATTGGTGCGCGTGTGGTGAGTGTTGTAGATGAAGAGAAATCCTTTAAAGAGAGTCATTTTCTCTCTGGATTTCCCTTCTCTTTTTGAATCTCAGGAGCAGCAGCTGGTGTCACCAGGGCCCTAAGTGAAAGTTGTTTCAATGTTATATACAAGCCATAGTTGCTACTAATTTATCTTATGCAACTAGCAAACATTGACAAAGCCAATAGTCCTGACTTGTAGATATGATGTGACTTGTATCATATATCCGGAAGCAATGACAGGAACAGCATAATACATGTCGGGCGGCACACTGAGCTAAACACAGATTTTTGGATTTTAAGCCACGCCCTTAATTACACTGAACACGCCCCTTTGAGAGACCCATCAGTTCTTTCATCCCACTTAAAGCCCTGCTCACACCTCACAAGGTACCTATTGCACCCAGGAAGGACGGCACAGCAGACCTGGTGAGTTTAATTATTTATTAGCTTAAGTTGCCTCCCCACAAAAGAGCGCAGCCATCCCTAAAGGTGCCTGACTTCCCTGGAACACTTACAAATCAACAGGATCATGGAATGCAGGTTAAGTTAGTCCTTCACTCCATGTTCTTACAGAAGATTCCTATATAGAAACTTCTCAAGGACAACAGGTCCTCACTATGGCCTGACGCTGCAGCAACCGCGCACTCATGCCGCTGAATTACACCTGCGGTTCAGTGCATTTTATGAAAAATAACCTTCCCACATCAGCACGCGCTCTCACCTGAATGGGGTAAATCCTCCCCAAAACACACCATCGCTGCGATGTTTTGTCAAATGCGGCCTCCACGTTGGCCAACGTTGGTCATACTCACAGCGGGTACCAATGAAGCTGCACTTCAGCACCTCAAGTGGCTGATTCCACTCACTGCTGGTTAACTTCACATCAGGAATGCTGCAGTCTTGGTACATCTGCACTGGTGGTTCATACCCCACTGGCATGTCGTGCCAAAGCGATTAAATCTGTATATGCCAAGTCCAACCTCGTTGGTACCAAAATTTCAATAAATCCGCATAAACTTTAAAAATTAAGCCAGCCAAACACCCAAGCCTTCTGTTGACTGCTGGCTGGCCGATGAAAAAAACACTGGTGAGGCTTTCTGGGCTTTCCACTTTTTTCGTAAACTTTAATTTCTTTCTGCTTTAGTTCATGAAGTAAGTTCACCATATCTCCAATCTCCTTTTGCACGTGGTTCTTTTTCCGGTCATAGCCAGTGTTGTAATAAAGGATGTCATGTAGCTGAGTCACATATAGAGAAGCGTGGCTCAATGGTTAGAGCGACAGACCCTGATGCAGAGGTCTGGCCCGGGACCAGGGTTCAATTCCCACCTCGGACCAGAGTTCAATTCCCACCTCGGTGGGTCTTGGGCTAAAAATTCCACGGACCTGATAATTCTCGCCTCGGTGCCTATTCTAATCATGGGTCTGCAACTCTGGGCAATAGCTTGCTTAATTTCCACAACAGCGCTAGGATGCCTGGTTTCACCTTTGGGGTGCCCAGTAGTGGGCACTTCATAGGGATATGTGTACAGTGCCTTGAGACCCCTTCGGAGGTGATGTGTGGGCTATATAAGCACTACATTTACATATATTATAAGATGTAGATTTATTGTAAAAGAATCATTCAGGTTACAGGCTCAGTATAAATAGCCCACTCTCTCCAACTGACATTCACACCAATCACTCATCAATACTCCATGACATCACACTCCCACTGCTGAGCAGGTAGGGAGCTGGGAACTATGAAGCGGATGCATTGCAACAACCACAGGTTACAACATACTGCCTGCATACCCTTCCAACTCCAGGAGTGTGCAGGTATTTTCAGAATGAATATAACAAGCAGTGGGATCTTTTTTTGGTGAGTCAAAAGAAGGGATGAAAATTGGCTGGCCAATCTACTTGGAGAAGGTTAAAGATTGCATGCGTTCTAGCTTGCTGAGTGGTGCACTAGCACAAGTGTAAAGCATGATGTCTCAAAAGTTGTGATTTACTAGTTATGAAGGTTGAACAAACATCAGAAGGCGCCCGGGGCTGTGTGGGCAGTCCCCCACATACCTTCCCAGGGCGCCCACCTCTGGGATTGCTAGTGGCCGTGCCCCTCAAGCATTGCACCCCTCTGTTTTACAACACACATGAACCCTTTCCATGATACCCTCCACTCTCATTTTATTTTGGTCTGGAGACTCTTGGCCACGTGCATGCACCAAGGCTAGGGCAGCGGACCCAAAGGAGATGTATTAAATCCTAGCCAGTCCTGGCGGCTGGAATCTGGAACGCTGCACTGGACTTGGGTGTGGAGATCCCAGCTGCTGTCACTGGGCCCAGGTTTCTTTTTTAGGTTAGACCTCTTTGCTGTACTCATCTTAAATACATATATATAAGACTGTACCGTGGCAGCATGCTTTTATTCACCACAGGAATTATCTTCCTATGCCCTGGTACTTCCAGAGGTTGTTACCCTTGATAAACACAAAAAACTTGCATGGCTTTGGAATGCAAACTCTCTGCTGGCTGATATTGAATTCCCAGAGATCTGAGATTACAGATTCACAGATCCCTTTCCCCGCAAATAATAATAATAATATGAAATTTATAATGCGCTCAGCTTACCCGGGGGCATCCCGGCGCAACAGACCAGAAGGAGAGACTCAGCTAATCACTACTGTGGAAACAAGTGGGTCTTAAGAAGTTTCCTAAATGGTAGGATCCTTGGTGAAAGCTCCGTTTTTGGAGTGGGCCAGGAACCTCGAGTACAAATTGACCCCAGGTGGTCATCTGATGCATGAATCATTGGATTTCAAATCTGACTGTGTTTTTGGGGACTACCTTGAAACCATTGTGGTTACAAATGAAAGGTAATTGTACACACAGTTCAGGTTGGGTACTCTTTGTCTAAATACGTTTGTAGGGAGGTGGTTATATCTAACCCTGTATCTAATTGTTGCCCTTCATAGCTAGAAATGACAGAGACTGTCCCCACTAATGTTTGAATGCCCAGCTTTCAGGATTCCTCTTGAAAAATGGATGCACCCTGTTTGAGGCGAATTGGGCACAAGGAATCAACTGGCTGCCTGAAGGATTTTGAGTTCGGATCTGTCCACCGTGCTCGCCTGTGCTGTGGCTACATCTGGGGCATATGTGAAGCATTAGGAAGAACTCCCTTGAAACTTAATGATTTTAATCTTTGGGAAGACAATCAAATCTTAACTCGATAATTGCCTCTGTACTGAGTGAGATGCCCATTATGGGAAGCGTGTTTAGCCTTATTTATTAGGTTGTTCGTAATGATCCTTATTTTTATGTGCTCTAAATTTTTATCTGCCTTCATCTGGTTGCTAAAACCTTTGAAGGCATTTTGGTTGTGCGCAGTTCTCAGGCAAACCCCAGAGAAAAAGATAACATTACATAATAATGTCTGTTATCCATGAACCTCGGACGCAAAAAAGAAAGAATTATGTTTTTTTTTGCAACAAAAAAAATAGACGTGGCGCATTGAAGAGGCGTGGTCACCTCCACATGTGTGCTGGGTCATGGCTGCTGAATGCCAAACATGCCTCCGCGCACAGCCGCTTCTGCAGACCTGGATTCGGTCTGCAGATCCAAAATGTCTGCCAGACGCAGGGAGGTAGAGGTCACTGGTGCAGTAGGTGCAGTGACACCCAGGCTTGGGGATGTGAGGGGCCCACTACACCCCATGTAGGCTGATGCTTAGTACACATCAGGGTGCGTGTGCATTTTCTTGCTTACATTAGGTCATGTGGCACCCTTGATACCCACAGGTAAGATCAATAAGGTGTTTACCTCTTCATTTCCACCTAGATTGGCAGCTCAGGCTGAACATTGAGCCAACAAATACTGTTCCACGCGTCACAGACAATGTACCAGAGTAAAACATAAATTACTAATTTTGTGACCATAAAGCGATAATTTGCAATGCACAAAAGCACATTGCAATTTTATAGTGCATCCGAAATAGCCATGGGACATCAAAAGATACCCCCACCTTTCCACCTTTGGAACTCCAGGTAATGAATTTGGTGCAGGGTCAGGATACTCCAAGGGCGATGCAAACTACCACAATCCTAGCAGACTCTTGGGCATCTGGGCCCACCAGAACTGTGCATTTTTTGTACTGTTGATTTAATTATATCTAAAAATGGCCGAACATATTTACAAAAGAATTTGAAAAAGGGTTTACTTGGACCCGTGATGTGCTGACATGACCTGGTTGTTTTCTATCTGTTCAGTTGCTTGTGTGCTACCTTGGACAACTACAAATCACACCTGGGAGCTCGAATGGACTACACAACTTTTGCAAGCAAGTCCTTGCTGTCCCGCCGTGTCCAACCTGCTCTGCACGATAAAACCTTACATATATTCCCATTTGTAAGTTTAACAGAAATCCATATTTGGTTCAATCGCTGAGTCTTTTTCTATTGAAAAGGCGTTATGAAGTGTTTTTAAATGCGACTCTATCTGGCAAGTCTATGAGTAATTTCCCTCAAAAAAAGACACGCCCACTAAAGTGCCATCTTGGACATTATCTTGCAGATTTGTGAAAGGTGAGGGAAGGGGATATAACGAGGCTTGCACAGGTTCAAATCCTCGCAGGTCCACTCATCCTTTTATCCTTCTAAGGTTGATAAAATGAGTACCATTGAGTTGGGTAACAATAAGCATCTCTCATTCAGTTGCTAAGATACCCTTTGTGGTGAATGCGCTTTACAAATACATATTTTGTTATGTTACTCTGCCTATGCCTATGGGGACCGGGCACATACCATGCATTGTGCCCAGTGCCCATAGGCATGGCTGCAGGCAAACACTACGAGCACCGACTCTGCCCAAAGGCCCTGTACACCTTACCCCAGGATATGGCAGAGTCTGTGCCCTCTATGAACTACAAACTTTAGACCACCAGAAATGACGAAGCAAATTCCAATGTTCCTGTTCGATCAGGCCGGACAAACCCATCATAAAAGACCGCAACCCAAATCAATGATTAAGCCATAAAGCCATAAAGGAAGGAACAGAAGCAGATGAGAAACAAGATAGAAGGCTGTGCACATGTACTGTAAGCTCAGCAATGTTCTATCCTTTGATCTCTATCTGACCAGCTGCCTAACAAGGAGCTGGCTCAACAAGTTTAGCCTCAGGCAAGGGAGTCAGTTCGGCCACGTCACACAAAAGTCAGTTAAGGTGTACTTGTCCCAAAGACTCGCTTGGCCATAGTCATCGGCCTATGTGAGGGCAACCACACAAAATGGCTGCCGCACACAAAATGGAACCAGAGGGTTCAAACGAAATCCCTGAATACATAGTGTTCTCATTGATGGATTATGATGAAAACACTCGTACACACCGCACTCGTCATTTGCGGTCCGCTGATCCCAAAATCGTCTATATCCGACAACCTTCATTGCACGGGTTCAGAATCTCCGAACCACGGACCCTCGAACCAGGGAACCACAGACCCTCCTTTTGCCCTTACGTAGGCAACAAACCCAAACCCATGTCAGTCTGAATCCAGGTCTATATTCATCAGATCATCAAGATGTTGCTGTAGCATCATCCTAGTACTTAGCAACTCTCTCTGGACAGGTCTACTCGCACACGAAGTAGCACAGAGGCCACATATAGCAGGAGCACACTGTACACAGAGACAGAACAGGAAAAGGGTAGCTAAGATCATCCCAATAACCATCAGAATCTTCCATCCCCACGTGGATAACAATCCCCAGAACCATCCCATCAACGACCAATCTCCCTCGTCCAGATGTACAGACTCGGAGATCTTATGTAACTTGGAAATGGCTTGGTAGACTGTCGGAGCATTGTCTGGAATGAAAACGCAGCAGCTCGATTGAATCAGTTTACATACTCCACCTCTATCTGCAAGTATGACATCAAGAGCAACTCTATTCTGAAGTGTCATTAGTCGATCCGACTGGAGCCCAGCAATCAAGTTACTAAGGGCACCGGCAGTTTCGACTATTGTGGACTCAACCACTCTCGTCAATTGCCGTATATTTCTGCTGTTAGCCATAGGTCCCCAGAACGGCAGAAAACCCTTAAAGAAATCTCCCAACTCTTGCCCTGCGGTATCTTCCTTACTGAAGACACCTCTTGCAACTCTCATCTTATGGTAATCTGCCGCAGCTGTAAAAGTGGGAGGCAACAGGAAAGAAACAAAGCATGTGCCTGGAAAATCAGGGGGCAACCATGTATATGCTTTATCATAACAGATGAAATAGGTACCCTTAGCTGCTAGAAATGCTGGGGAAGTCTGAGACGCAAATACATAAGTCTCAGTGCAAACACTCTTCCCTAACTGAGCTCTCGGATTCTTGCCATTACCTTTCAGACAATAATGACCCTGATGGGGCACTATCCAAATGGGCAGAGTACTTTTCGCTCGCTGTTTAACACTCAGACTAGCTCCATATCGAGTAACATTCCATCCAATATATGCTAGTGTCTCATCTCTTGGGATAGTCTCGTAGGAATCTAGTCCTCTAATCATGTCCACTATACCCTTGACCAGAGCACTATTCTTTGGATTATCTTTCACAGAACGTAGGGGGTAGACTTCACGAGCATAAATGAACATCGTTCTGTAGGCCCACACAGACCATTGTAGCTGAAAGGCAAAACCAAGTAGGGAATACCTTTATCGGTCGTATGGGGCATAAGACCACACACCCAACAATTAGTCGTGTTCACTACTAGCTGGTGTTGGTGCAAAAGTTGAACAAAGGAATTGTTCACAAATTCCATTCTTCTAATAGTTACATGTTCAGACAGAGGGTGAAAAGATTGAGAAGAAACAGTAGGAGGAGGTATAGGTTGCGTAGTGGGCATAAACGTGACTTGAAAAGAGAATGTCACATATCCAATAAAAAACGTTATTAAACTAAGCAACATAAATAAACACGATATTAAAAATCTTTTCCGGGTCATCAGTTTACAGATTTCGCTCTTAAAGCTTACTCTCTTAACAGGTCTCTCCATCTCGAAAAACTCCATCCTCTCTAATTGCTGCTCGCGGAGGTAGGGTGTTCTATGCTAAGGAATGCTTCTGTCAACCCTGGGCAACTCCCTTAGGCCAACCAGAACCGTCGACCTAACGTCTTCGGCTTGCACTCCAAAGACTTGACACCGCGACCCTACAGCTGTACCCGGATGGCGGTTCGAAAAACAAAAATCAGTAGTTCCTCGGAGGAGAGTTAACCTGCAAAATTCAAAAAATCTCAATTTATTAGTCCAGCGACTCTCGGTCGCAAATTATAACGCTCTTTGTCAGACAATGTCTGTTCATGGAAAAGGAGTTCAGGTTCAACAATGTTCAAACGATTTGACGGAGGCACAGCTTCTTGCAAAAGATTGTCACTTTCTCGTTCAGTGTCCGTTCCAACCAGATGTGCATCACTGAAAGGCAGAAAACAAGGCACAGTCTTAGTCTCAGAATCAGGAAGTCCTTTCTGGACCCACCGGTCGTACGGCAGAGGCAAAGGAGCCCTCTTGCAATGTACGCCGTGGATCCAATTCTTTTTACCGTGCACTCGTACTGCAGAACGGGTAGCCAATAAAACTAGGTAGGGACCGGTCCAGCTGGGCTGATCGTTCTTGGTCCGCTGGAAATTCTTAATCAGGACCCAACTACCAGGTTCGCTGGCGTGACCTGGATCTTCAGAAGGCTGTGGTAGAGTGTCATGAACCTGTTGATGCAAAACACGCAATTTAGCCGTCAATTCATACAAGTAATCGAGCAACACAGGATGTTCGATCTCACTGAATTTAGTCGGTCTTGGCACACCCCAAATATTCTCTGGGCGGCCAAACACTACCTCATACGGACTCAAACCCACTCGCAAATGCACAGTAATTCTAGTGGACAAAAGAGCTAGTGGCAAAGCATCTGGACATTGTAAACCAGAGCTCGCTTGAATTTTGGCTAACTTCAGCTTTAGAGTACCATTATAGCACTCAACTAGACCAGCTGATTGGGGGTGATTGGCAGCATGAAACCTCTGCCTTATTCCTGATCCATCACATACTCTCTTCATCACGTGACCCACAAATTCACTCCCATTGTCACTCCAAATCATTCTCGGCAAACCAAACCTAGGGAAAAATTCCTTAATATGGGCTTTCGCTGTGGACAAGGCATTATTGTCCTTTAACGGATAGGCTTCCACCCATCTTGAAAAAGAGCAAACAACCACTAACACATATTTCAGGTTGTTGCACCTCTCCATGTGGATGGAATCTAGCTGCAAAGCCTCGAACGGATACGTTGGAGGAGCAAAATGACCAGCTGGAGTTGGAGTTCCCTTACCAGGATTGTACATCAAACACACCATGCAGTTCTTAACCAGATTCTCTGCACACTTAGGAATACCAAAACAAAAGAGGAAGCGTAGAGGTAATGATAGAATCACCCTCCTGACAGGTTTATATAAACAAAGAGATTCTATCAATGTGTGGTGGTGATATTTTTATTTGGATTTTACTATGTACAGTGAAGAAAACTAAGCTCTCTCTTATACAGTGGAAAGATGAGAGCATTTGTGCGCTTTTAAAATACCCCTCACACACTAAAAAAATCCAATAGCGTCATGCTTCATCATGGGGGTCTTCCCGTCCCTCTACGGGGCGGGGCGTGCTGCGCCCTACGGACTACGCGGGAGCACTTAATATTAGTGACAAAGGCTATGTGATGGTGCAGTGTGTCAGTGAAGTGTAGGGACCTAACTAGTGAGTGTGAGAAAAAAATGGAAAAAATTAAAAGTTCCCTGGCTAGTAGAAAAAATAATTTATTCACTTCTCTGGCTGGGAATATTAAGAAGGGGGTTTTGTGGTAGAGCAATTTGCTACCTGGTCAACATGTTTCGTAGGCAGTCCCCTACTGCCTACTCATCAGGACCTTCTAATGGTCCCTACTAGGAGATGCTCGGTTTGTAAGATGGTAAGCCTACTGTCCTACAAACTGGCAGCAAAAATCGGCTGCTAGTTTGGACTATAGGGCATGAGCTGGCCCCATTGAAAACGTAATAGTATCTCAATTGATAGTCAAAAATATTGACCTATTGCGGTCTCTGTAAAAGAAAATGGAAAAAAGGGGGAGACACAGCACAGTGAATAGACTCGTATTGGATACTTAGGCACATATCAGTTTCAGTATCCAGAATACCACTACTCGTGGGCAATTTTATATACAAGAAGCACGCACTACAGGCTTCATATGTGAGGGAGCGGGATAAATGTAATTCCCCTGATTGTTCAGTTCGTTTGCCTCATTACTATGAGGGCTATGTCATTTCGAAATACACACACACATCACTCAATGCAGACAAACAGCACTTCTAAAAAGGAAAGATTCCTAGGAGACCGAATACACTCTCGTTTAAGAACAATGCACATCTTAGCTTGGTGTCGTCAAGTCAAAATAAGGATGTTAATACATACTAGTTCGACACAAGTTGCATGCCCCATGAGCCGGCAGACGAAGGGTTTTCCTTTCGGTAGACTGCAAGAGAAAACCGCACCCTTACGTGAATCACGGATTCCTCCGTAAATAGATTATTGCCTCCAGGCCCAAAAGTGCTAAAGACTCGTGGTCAGAGTCTATTACTTACATTTACCGCATGATTTCAATGTCTCGTTCCTACCCTTCAATACGATTCAACAATCGTATGCAAAGTCGTAATAGCATATGCCGCAGTCGTATCACCATTCGGAAGCTTGAAACATGAACCATCAACCCATAAGGTACCATCACACTCTGGAAGAGGAGTATCCCTAAGGTCTATCTTCCCTTTCGTTTCTTCCTCTGTCCTAAGGAAGCAATCATGCTGTTCAGAAACATCTGTCTCTACTGAAATCAGCAACAACGTAGCTGGATTCAACGTGTTGCATCTCTTTATATGCACATGACTTGCTAACAATGTCAATTCGTAACCCGACAACCTAGCACTAGTTAAGTGCTGTGTCTTGGTGCGATTCAACAAGGTATCCACTGCATGTAGAACCATTACAATCAGTGTATTGTCCATTACCAAACCAGCAGACTGTCGAATAGAAACAGCCGTTCCTGCTGTAGCTCTCAAACAACTCGGCAACGCTCTAGCTACCGGATCCAAATTCGATGAAAAATAAGCACATGGACGTTGCTTATCACCAAACTGTTGAGTCAAGACTGACAATGCACATCCCTCTCTCTCGTGGACATAGAGTGTAAAAGGCTTACTGTAGTCGGGAGTACCCAACACAGGAGCCGAACACAACGCATTACGCAATTCCGAAAAACTCCTCTGACATTCGTCAGTCCAAGGAATAGGATTTGGAGTATCCTTAACAGTAAGAGCTATCAAAGGCTTCGCTAGCAACGAAAAATTAGGGATCCACTGTCTACAGTAGGACGTAATACCCAAGAAAGCACGTACTTCTCTTTGTGTCTTAGGCACACTCATTTTCGCAATTGCTTGAATTCTTTCTGGGGTCAGCTTCCTTCCCTCCTTCGATAAGAGGTGACCTAAGTAGGTTACTTCTTGTCGACAATATTGCAACTTCGAAAGAGAAACCTTATGATGAAAATCAGACAAGTGACGTAACAATGACAAAGTAGCCTCTCTACAAAGCTTTTCACTGTCGGCGGCAACTAACAGATCGTCAACATACTGAATAAGAGAAGCGCCATCAGGTAAAACAAGCAAATCAAGTTGTGATTTCAAAGCCTGACTATAGATCGATGGACTCTCGCAACAGCCTTGAGGAGCGCGCTTAAACCGGAAACTTCATCCTCCTAAAGAGAAGCCAAAAATATCTCTACTCTCCACGGCAATCGGGATGCTGAAGAAAGCATTCTTCAAGTCAATCACCAAAAACCAGGTAGCAGAAGCTGGAATCAAAGTCAGTAAAGCAGTGATATCAGGTACAACAGGGAATTGCGGAATTACAATCTTATTCACCTCGCGAAGATCAATCACAAACCTATATACAGGAGGCTGTGTAGAATCAGTTCCTTTCAGAACAGGCAAAACCGGACTATTGCACACATTACCTCTCGTTTCTTCAATCACTCCTTTCTCAATGAGATCATAGATAATCGCCAAAATTGCTCTTTCACCATCACTAGAGATGCGGTACTGTGGAATGCGTGGCAATCTAGCATTCACCTTCAACGTCACAACATATGGTGGAATCTCTAAGAGGCCTACATCGTTCGGACCAGTAGCCCAAAGAGAATCAGGGAGAGAAGACAATTCAGGTGGAAGTCGATCTTTAGATAAATACATTGGAGAGATCACTCTCTTTCCCAATGTAAGCTGTACTCCTGAAGGAGAACAATATAGCGTCGCATACAATCTTTTCAATAAGTCCAATCCCAACAAGTTCTCACCACAACCAGTCGTCAGAATGAGGGGTGCTTCGAATTCACAAGGTCCAACAGAAATAGACAACGGGTTAGAAATCGGATTCGTAACCGGGGCGCCAGAAAAACCTACTGAAACATTCTTTAAGCTAGACAAAGGTGCGCCAGGGAGTTTAGAGTGCATGATAGAACTCTTCGCAGCACCAGTATCAAACAGAAAAGGCTCTGACACACCTGATGCAATCACTTCAACATAAGGTCCACTCTGATCTACTGGAACTGAAACAACTCCCTCTCTTTGTCTATGGCTGTCCTAACAATTACTACATCCATATTCTCACCTTTGACGTAGTAATCGTCTGCATAGTACTGTAGCGTCCTACCAGACGCACCATTCTGTTGATCAAAAATATTCATAGAATTCTGTGGAGGCAAGGAACGCGCGTTCTGGGGGAACACACCACGTCCTCTAACTCGCGGAGCTTGTTGAACACCTCGACCTCTCACACCAGAAACACCATTCGTGCGCTGTAACAGAACCGGACAACTACTCTTGAAATGGCCCTCTTCTTTGCAATACGCACACTGATTAGGACCTACGGGAAAACGCTGTTGAGAAGACTCATACCTTTGTGAGTTTCTCTGATATTGCTGAGGTTGCTGATAATCGCTCTGACCACTACGGGGAGGATAAGCTTGCTATAAAAGAACTTTAGTCTTCAATTCCTTAGTCTTCCTATCCGCTTTCTCTATCTCATCCTTGTTTCTATTCTCATAGTACTGGGCAGTAGCCAAGATCTGCACTGACGAAGAAACAGCCCAAGCACTCTCAGAATCCTTCAACTTAGTGCACAATTCCGGAAGCAAATTATGAACAAACTTGTCAACGAACAACCGTTGACCACCTTTGGTACTCATGTCCTGACCACTATGGTCAATAAACGTCTCTTCAAACCTAGTGAAGAAGTCAGACACAGTTTCATCTTTCTTCTGCTTGCACGCAGACAACTTATCCCAATTAACACGCACAGCAGGCATCAAAGTCTTCATATAATCGATAATCCTACCAGGGAGTTCAGTAATTACATCTTCAGGCTTAGCGCCACCTACTTGTCTCGCATCTGCAGCTCTAAGATTATTCCATGTAACACCTAATTCCTGCGCATGATCCATATGACGAATCTTTCCCCATATAGGCTGTGGAACAACAATCCCAAACAACATGTCTATATCGGCTACATTCATAATACATGATTCTGCAGTTTGAGATAGCTCCTTATAATACCCTGCAGGACTTTTACGAGGATCAGGCAAAGTCTGCTTAAGGGCTAAAACTTCAGCACGCTTCCATGGAACATGTACCCAGACACGCTGGAAGTGTGGCAGAATTGGTGGAACAACTTGCGCATCACCAGGTCTCCAAACTGGAGGAACCTCACGCATCGGATATTGTCGCGCTTTCCTCCGAACTGACGGATCAGGCTGAAACAGTTGCTGGGAAGGAGATTCACTCCTAAACGACAACAACGTCGCAACCGCTTTCTCAACTTCGAGACCCACAATAGTCCCTTTCGCAAACTCAGACCATATACGGTACAACTCAGGCGGAGCTTGTCCTAAATCACCATTTTCCCATTCTTCACGAAGGAAAGAACACATCATATCATAAAACATATCTTTGTTTCGGTGCTTCCCATTGATGGAAAACATCCATAACACCCTCAAGATCATAAAGCAAAGGATACGCAACCCATTTACGCGCTAAGTGATCTAACACTGTCTGTTCATCAACATCAGGCAACTGACTACGCGATTGCCTACGTTTGACAACGGGAGACATACCCAATGAACCCAACAGAGGAGAAAATAGACTAGCAACAGCATCAGTCATTCTCTGTTGAGCAGAAGGAGAAGTTGACAAAAGAACAGGAGACGGAGCAGAATGAGTGGAAACCGAAGGCGGAACAGTAACAGGAGGAGTAAATAAAACAGGCGTAGGAGTAGCAGACGAAGAAGGTAACAAAGTCGGCGGCCCTTGAGAAGGCTGCGCCAAAGGAATAGGAACCAACTGAAGAGGAGCTGGCTGTTGAGGAACCACATGTGGCAAAACAACTGGAGGTTGTACAACTAAAGCTTGTTCGGGTGCCGTAGCACTCTGCACATAAGGGGGTGGCGAACTCAATAAATGCGACATTAGACGATCTTTTTCAAGATCTTTCTTTTCTTCTTGTTGTTGAGGTGGCAAAGCTGGGTAGCACTTGTCTACCGCTAGTTTACGTTGCCTAAGCAACTGTTCGCTCTCTTGTTCTTCTTCATTATCCCTAAACTGTATAGCAGCTTGCACCATTGACATACCTCGTTCTCGTTTATTTCGCTTCGCTAACTTAATTTCCTTCTGTTTGGCTTCCTTTCGCCATAGGCGGAAAGAGTCAAACATCGCCGGCCGGGCTTTCTTCTTGAACAGTTTAACTTCGAGATTATCTAAAATCTCCGTGTCAAAACTACCATAACGGGCCACTGTAGGACACCGTCTTTCCTGGTATATTTAACCCATATTTCATTATACGTGATGGGGCCCACTCCATGTTTTACGTAGAGCTCATAGGTTGGAGTTCCAATCAGAGGAACTCCAACCTGGATTGTAATCGGGAATCCCTATTACAACCAAAACCAAATATCTTTCCAAGTCTGCTAAGACCAGGCATCTTCGCTCACTAGTCTAGCTTCAAACTTCAAGGGAAATCTCAAAACGATAGCCTCGTGAATACACGAGTCCCTCGGCTTTGGGGCCTGCAGGTACCAAATCAGAGCGATCCCGAAGGATACCCAAACAAAACTAAGGACTGGAACACGCTCCACTCATACTTAACTGAAATGTCGATGACGTCACCAGAAGACCCGTCTATTGTCTCGCTTTACAATTCATCAAAAAGGCTCCAAGACAGGGCGACAGTCAGGGCAGCAGTCCTTCGTAGCCGTTGGAAAGCGGGGAACCTCGCAGCAAAGACTTTCGGACCATGACGACATACAGGGGTCGATGAAGTGGCAGGCCTTCCTCCAGAATCTTCACACGAAGCTCCTCACGATCTTCAGGCTTGGACCGGTACCGCTGAAGTCGCCTCACCTTGGGCGCCAACTGAAGAACCGGGTTTTAGAACCCAGCGGCGCCAGAGGAAAACGCCCGATGTCTTCGAGTTCACCTGTCCTAGAGTACAGAGACACGGGATACTTCTTGGTGATGTCAAAGATCAATTTTATTGGCTGCAACCAGGAACAGAGGTCTACGAAGCACAACACGGGTGGTTCGCTAGAGACTGCACAAATTCATGGAGCGGAGCATCGTCTTTTATGCTAAAAATCACATTCCTGGCTAGCATCAATTACATACAAACTGACCAATGAAACAGTGACATTTCAAACATATCGCATGACGACAATCCCACTTTCCGTTGTCCAGCCCACCAGAAATGACCAAGCAAATTCCAATATTCCTGTTCGATCAGGCCGGACAAACCCATCATAAAAGACCTCAACCCAAATCAATGATTAAGCCACAAAAGCCATAAAGGAAGGAACAGAAGCAGATGAGAAACAAGATAGAAGGGTGTGTGCATGTACTGTAAGCTCAGCAATGTTCTATCCTTTGATCTCTATCTGACCAGCTGCCTAACAAGGAGCTGGCTCAACAAGTTTGGCCTCGGGCAAGGGAGTCAGTTCGGCCTGGTCACACAAAAGTCAGTTAAGGTGTACCTGTCTCAAAGACTCGCTTGGCCATAGTCATCGGCCTATGTGAGAGCAACCACACAAAATGGCTGCCGCACACAAAATGGAACCTGAGGGTTCAAACGAAATCCCTGAATACATAGTGTTCTCATTGATGGATTATGATGAAAACACTCGTACACACCACACTCGTCATTTGCGGTCCGCTGATACCAAAATCGTCTATATCTGACAACCTTCATTGCACGGGTTCAGAATCTCCGAATCACGGACCCTCAAACCACGGAACCACAGAGTGGGCACTTCACAGGGAAAGGCCAGGAAGGGTTCCACAGCGGTATGTGTACAGCGCCTTTAGACCCCTTCGGAGGTGATTTGTGGGCTATATAAGCACTACATTTACATATATTATAAGATGTAGATTTATTGTAAAAGAATCATTCAGGTTACAGGCTCAGTATAAATAGCCCCATCAGGAGCAGCATCCTCCCTGCTCTGCCCACTCTCTCCAACTGACATTCACACCACACCAACCAATCACTCTTCAATACTCCATGACATCACACTCCCACTGCTGAGCAGCAGGGAGCTGGGAACTATGAAGCGGATGCATAGCAACAACCACAGGTTACAACATACTGCCTGCATACCCTTCCAACTCCAAGAGTGTGCAGGTATTTTCAGAGTGAATATAACAAGCAGTGGCAAATACAATAGGTCCAGCTTGCACAAACCAGTCTTAAAAAAATACCTTAAAGGCAAACCAATTAATTATACCTTCAATATGCCATACATATAGAGATAAACAATGTAGTGTCTGACAAGTTGGTGTACTTTTCAGATGTAAAACAAACACTTGTGCTATGTGATGCAAGCACTACATAGGGGAATGTTGCACCAAACAGTTAGTGGAATGAGATATAAGAATAATATTGCCCAGGAAGGAGCCAAAGAGTGAGCTATGTATATTTATAAAGGATCGGAACTATAGGTGTTTTAGACTCTGCTAAGATAAGCCTAAAAGTTATACCTAAAAGATCAGATAAGAAAGGAGGACGAGCACCAAGCCAGGAGTCCATATCTGAGGGACCTTTTTGGTGAGTCAAAAGAAGAAATGAAAATTAACTGGCCAATCTACTTGGAGAAGGTTAAAGATTGCATGCGTTCTAGCTTGCTGAGTGGTGCACTAGCACAAGTGTAAAGCATGATGTCTCAAAAGTTGTGATTTACTAGTTATGAAGGTTGAACAAACATCAGAAGGCGACCGGGGCTGTGTGAGCAGTCCCCCACATACCTTCCCAGGGCGCCCACCTCTGGGATTGCTAGTGGCCGTGCCCCTCAAGCATTGCACCCCTCTGTTTTACAACACACATGAACCCTTTCCATGATACCCTCCACTCTCATTTTATTTTGGTCTGGAGACTCTTGGCCACGTGCATGTACCAAGGCTAGGGCAGCGGACCCATGGAGATGTATTAAATCCTAGCCAGTCCTGGCGGCTGGAATCTGGAACGCTGCACTGGACTTGGGTGTGGAGATTCTAGCTGCTGACACTGGGCCCAGGTTTCTTTTTTAGGTTAGACCTCTGTGCTGTACTCATCTTAAATACATATATATAAGACTGTACCGTGGCAGCATGCTTTTATTCACCACAGGAATTATCTTCCTATGCCCTGGTACTTCCAGAGGTTGTTACCCTTGATAAACACAAAAAACTTGCATGGCTTTGGAATGCAAACTCTCTGCTGGCTGATATTGAATTCCCAGAGATCTGAGATTACAGATTCACAGATCCCATTCCCCGCAAATCCTTGGTGAAAGCTCCGTTTTTGGAGTGGGCCAGGAACCTCGAGTACAAATTGACCCCAGGTGGTCATCTGATGCATGAATCATTGGATTTCAAATCTGACTGTGTTTTTGGGGACTACCTTGAAACCATTGTGGTTACAAATGAAAGGTAATTGTACACACAGTTCAGGTTGGGTACTCTTTGTCTAAATGCGTTTGTAGGGAGGTGGTTACATCTAACCCTGTATCTAATTGTTGCCCTTGATAGTTAGAAATGACAGAGACTGTCCCCACTAATGTTTGCATGCCCAGCTTTCAGGATTCCTCTGGAAAAATTGTTGAAACCTTTTGGAAGTGGATTGGGTACAAGGAATCAACTGGCTGCCTTTGGGATTTTGAGATCTGATCTGTCCACTGTGCTGTGGCTACATTTGTGGGGCATATGTGAAGCATTAGGAAGAACTGCATTGTAATTTATTGATTTTAATCTTTGGGAAGACAATCAAATTTTAACTCGATAATTGCCTCTGTACTGAGTGAGATGCCCATTATGGGAAGCGTGTTTAGCCTTATTTATTAGGTTGTTCGTAATGATCCTTATTTTTATGTGCTCTAAATTTTTATCTGCCTTCATCTGGTTGCTAAAACCTTTGAAGGCATTTTGGTTGTGCGCAGTTCTCAGGCAAACCCCAGAGAAAAAGATAACATTACATAATAATGTCTGTTATCCATGAACCTCGGACGCAAAAAAGAAAGAATTATGTTTTTTTTGCAACAAAAAAAATAGACTTGGCGCATTGAAGAGGCGTGGTCACCTCCACATGTGTGCTGGGTCATGGCTGCTGAATGCCAAACATGCCTCCGCGCACAGCAGCTTCTGCAGACCTGGATTCGGTCTGCAGATCCAAAATGTCTGCCAGACGCAGGGAGGTAGAGGTCACTGGTGCAGTAGGTGCAGTGACACCCAGGCTTGGGGATGTGAGGGGCCCACTACACCCCATGTAGGCTGATGCTTAGTACACACCAGGGTGCGTGTGCATTTTCTTGCTTACATTAGGTCATGTGGCACCCTTGATACCCACAGGTAAGATCAATAAGGGGTTTACCTCTTCATTTCCACCTAGATTGGCAGCTCAGGCTGAACATTGAGCCAACAAATACTGTTCCACGCGTCACAGACAATGTACCAGAGTAAAACATAAATTACTAATTTTGTGACCATAAAGCGATAATTTGCAATGCACAAAAGCACATTGCAATTTTATAGTGCATCCGAAATAGCAGTTCACACTGTTCTGAACTCTTGATTGCTCCAGAGTCATGGGGCATCAAAAGATACCCCCACCTTTCCACCTTTGGAACTCCAGGTAATGAATTTGGTGCAGGGTCAGGATACTCCAAGGGCGATGCAAACTACCACAATCCTAGCAGACTCTTGGGCATCTGGGCCCACAAGAACTGTGCATTTTTTGTACTGTTGATTTAATTATATCTAAAAATGGCCGAACATATTTACAAAAGAATTTGAAAAAGGGTTTACTTGGACCCGTGATGTGCTGACATGACCTGGTTGTTTTCTATCTGTTCAGTTGCTTGTGTGCTACCTTGGACAACTACAAATCACACCTGGGAGCTCGAATGGACTACACAACTTTTGCAAGCAAGTCCTTGCTGTCCCGCCGTGTCCAACCTGCTCTGCACGATAAAACCTTACATATATTCCCATTTGTAAGTTTAACAGAAATCCATATTTGGTGTAATCGCTGAGTCTTTTTCTATTGAAAAGGCGTTATGAAGTGTTTTTAAATGCAACTCTATCTGGCAAGTCTATGAGTAATTTCCCTCAAAAAAAGACACGCCCACTAAAGTGCCATCTTGGACATTATCTTGCAGATTTGTGAAAGGTGAGGGAAGGGGATATAACGAGGCTTGCACAGGTTCAAATCCTCGCAGGTCCACTCATCCTTTTATCCTTCTAAGGTTGATAAAATGAGTACCATTGAGTTGGGTAACAATAAGCATCTCTCATTCAGTTGCTAAGATACCCTTTGTGGTGAATGCGCTTTACAAATACATATGTTGTTATGTTACTCTGCCTATGCCTATGGGGACCGGGCACATACCATGCATTGTGCCCAGTGCCCATAGGCATGGCTGCAGGCAAACACTACGAGCACCGACTCTGCCCAAAGGCCCTGTACACCTTACCCCAGGATATGGCAGAGTCCGTGCCCTCTATGAACTACAAACTTTAGACCACCAGAAATGACGAAGCAAATTCCAATGTTCCTGTTCGATCAGGCCGGACAAACCCATCATAAAAGACCGCAACCCAAATCAATGATTAAGCCATAAAGCCATAAAGGAAGGAACAGAAGCAGATGAGAAACAAGATAGAAGGCTGTGCACATGTACTGTAAGCTCAGCAATGTTCTATCCTTTGATCTCTATCTGACCAGCTGCCTAACAAGGAGCTGGCTCAACAAGTTTAGCCTCAGGCAAGGGAGTCAGTTCGGCCACGTCACACAAAAGTCAGTTAAGGTGTACTTGTCCCAAAGACTCGCTTGGCCATAGTCATCGGCCTAAGTGAGGGCAACCACACAAAATGGCTGCCGCACACAAAATGGAACCAGAGGGTTCAAACGAAATCCCTGAATACATAGTGTTCTCATTGATGGATTATGATGAAAACACTCGTACACACCGCACTCGTCATTTGCGGTCCGCTGATACCAAAATCGTCTATATCCGACAACCTTCATTGCACGGGTTCAGAATCTCCGAACCACGGACCCTCGAACCAGGGAACCACAGACCCTCCTTTTGCCCCTAGGTAGGCAACAAACCCAAACCCATGTCAGTCTGAATCCAGGTCTATATTCATCAGATCATCAAGATGTTGCTGTAGCATCATCCTAGTACTTAGCAACTCTCTCTGGACAGGTCTACTCGCACACGAAGTAGCACAGAGGCCACATATAGCAGGAGCACACTGTACACAGAGACAGAACAGGAAAAGGGTAGCTAAGATCATCCCAATAACCATCAGAATCTTCCATCCCCACATGGATAACAATCCCCAGAACCATCCCATCAACGACCAATCTCCCTCGTCCAGATGTACAGACTCAGAGATCTTATGTAACTTGGAAATGGCTTGGTAGACTGTCGGAGCATTGTCTGGAATGAAAACGCAGCAGCTCGATTGAATCAGTTTACATACTCCACCTCTATCTGCAAGTATGACATCAAGAGCAACTCTATTCTGAAGTGTCATTAGTCGATCCGACTGGAGCCCAGCAATCAAGTTACTAAGGGCACCGGCAGTTTCGACTATTGTGGACTCAACCACTCTCGTCAATTGCCGTATATTTCTGCTGTTAGCCATAGGTCCCCAGAACGGCAGAAAACCCTTAAAGAAATCTCCCAACTCTTGCCCTGCGGTATCTTCCTTACTGAAGACACCTCTTGCAACTCTCATCTTATGGTAATCTGCCGCAGCTGTAAAAGTGGGAGGCAACAGGAAAGAAACAAAGCATGTGCCTGGAAAATCAGGGGGCAACCATGTATATGCTTTATCATAACAGATGAAATAGGTACCCTTAGCTGCTAGAAATGCTGGGGAAGTCTGAGACGCAAATACATAAGTCTCAGTGCAAACACTCTTCCCTAACTGAGCTCTCGGATTCTTGCCATTACCTTTCAGACAATAATGACCCTGATGGGGCACTATCCAAACGGGCGGAGTACTTTTCGCTCGCTGTTTAACACTCAGACTAGCTCCATATCCAGTAACATTCCATCCAATATATGCTAGTGTCTCATCTCTTGGGATAGTCTCGTAGGAATCTTGTCCTCTAATCATGTCCACTATACCCTTGACCAGAGCACTATTCTTCGGATTATCTTTCACAGAACGTAGGGGGTAGACTTCACGAGCATAAATGAACATCGTTCTGTATGCCCACACAGACCATTGTAGCTGAAAGGCAAAACCAAGTACGGAATACCTTCATCGGTCGTATGGGGCATAAGACCACACACCCAACAATTAGTCGTGTTCACTACTAGCTGGTGTTGGTGCAAAAGTTGAACAAAGGAATTGTTCACAAATTCCATTCTTCTAATAGTTACATGTTCAGGCAGAGGGCGAAAAGATTGAGAAGAAACAGTAGGAGGAGGTATAGGTTGCGTAGTGGGCATAAACGTCACTTGAAAAGAGAATGTCACATATCCAATAAAAAACGTTATTAAACTAAGCAACATAAATAAACACGATATTAAAAATCTTTTCCGGGTCATCAGTTTACAGATTTTGCTCTTAAAGCTTACTCTCTTAACAGGTCTCTCCATCTCGAAAAACTCCATCCTCTCTAATTGCTGCTCGCGGAGGTAGGGTGTTCTATGCTAAGGAATGCTTCTGTCAACCCAGGGCAACTCCCTTAGGCCAACCAGAACCGTCGACCTAACGTCTTCGGCTTGCACTCCAAAGACTTGACACCGCGACCCTACAGCTGAACCCGGATGGCGGTTCGAAAAACAAAAATCAGTAGTTCCTCGGAGGAGAGTTAACCTGCAAAATTCAAAAAATCTCAATTTATTAGTCCAGCGACTCTCGGTCCCAAATTATAACGCTCTTTGTCAGACAATGTCTGTTCACGGAAAAGGAGTTCAGGTTCAACAATGTTCAAACGATTTGACGGAGGCACAGCTTCTTGCAAAAGATTGTCACTTTCTCGTTCAGTGTCCGTTCCAACTAGATGTGCATCACTGAAAGGCAGAAAACGAGGCACAGTCTTAGTCTCAGAATCAGGAAGTCCTTTCTGGACCCACCGGTCGTACGGCAGAGGCAAAGGAGCCCTCTTGCAATGTACGCCGTGGATCCAATTCTTTTTACCGTGCACTCGTACTGCAGAACGGGTAGCCAATAAAACTAGGTAGGGACCGGTCCAGCTGGGCTGATCGTTCTTGGTCCGCTGGAAATTCTTAATCAGGACCCAACTACCAGGTTCGCTGGCGTGACCTGGATCTTCAGAAGGCTGTGGTAGAGTGTCATGAACCTGTTGATGCAAAACACGCAATTTAGCCGTCAATTCATACAAGTAATCGAGCAACACAGGATGTTCGATCTCACTGAATTTAGTCGGTCTTGGCACACCCCAAATATTCTCTGGGCGGCCAAACACTACCTCATACGGACTCAAACCCACTCGCAAATGCACAGTAATTCTAGTGGACAAAAGAGCTAGTGGCAAAGCATCTGGCCATTGTAATCCAGAGCTCGCTTGAATTTTGGCTAACTTCAGCTTTAGAGTACCATTATAGCACTCAACTAGACCAGCTGATTGGGGGTGATTGGCAGCATGAAACCTCTGCCTTATTCCTGATCCATCACATACTCTCTCTTCATCACGTGACCCACAAATTCACTCCCATTGTCACTCCAAATCATTCTCGGCAAACCAAACCTAGGGAAAAATTCCTTAATATGGGCTTTCGCTGTGGACAAGGCATTATAGTCCTTTAACGGATAGGCTTCCACCCATCTTGAAAAAGAGCAAAAAACCACTAACACATATTTCAGGTTGTTGCACCTCTCCATGTGGATGAAATCTAGCTGCAAAGCCTCGAACGGATACGTTGGAGGAGCAAAATGACCAGCTGGAGTTGGAGTTCCCTTACCAGGATTGTACATCAAACACACCATGCAGTTCTTAACCAGATTCTCTGCACACTTAGGAATACCAAAACAAAAGAGGAAGCGTAGAGGTAATGATAGAATCACCCTCCTGACAGGTTTATATAAACAAAGAGATTCTATCAATGTGTGGTGGTGATATTTTTATTTGGATTTTACTATGTACAGTGAAGAAAACTAAGCTCTCTCTTATACAGTGGAAAGATGAGAGCATTTGTGTGCTTTTAAAATACCCCTCACACACTAAAAAAATCCAATAGCGTCATGCTTCATCATGGGGGTCTTCCCGTTCCTCTACGGGGCGGGGCGTGCTGCGACCTACGGACTTCGCGGGAGCACTTAATATTAGTGACAAAGGCTATGTGATGGTGCAGTGTGTCAGTGAAGTGTAGGGACCTAACTAGTGAGTGTGAGAAAAAAATGGAAAAAAATAAAAGTTCCCTGGCTAGTAGAAAAAATAATTTATTCACTTCTCTGGCTGGGAATATTAAGAAGGGGGTTTTGTGGTAGAGCAATTAGCTTGCTACCTGGTCAACATGTTTCGTAGGCAGTCCCCTACTGCCTACTCATCAGGACCTTCTAATGGTCCCTACTAGGAGATGCTCGGTTTGTAAGATGGTAAGTCTACTGTCCTACAAACTGGCAGCAAAAATCGGCTGCTAGTTTGGACTATAGGGCATGAGCTGGCCCCATTGAAAACGTAATAGTATCTCAATTGATAGTCAAAAATATTGACCTATTGCGGTCTCTGTAAAAGAAAATGGAAAAAAGGGGGAGACACAGCACAGTGAATAGACTCGTATTGGATACTTAGGCACATATCAGTTTCAGTATCCAGAATACCACTACTCGTGGGCAATTTTATATACAAGAAGCACGCACTACAGGCTTCATATGTGAGGGAGCGGGATAAATGTCATTCCCCTGATTGTTCAGTTTGTTTGCCTCATTACTATGAGGGCTATGTCATCTCGAAATACACACACACATCACTCAATGCAGACAAACAGCACTTCTAAAAAGGAAAGATTCCTAGGAGACCGAATACACTCTCGTTTAAGAACAATGCACATCTTAGCTTGGTGTCGTCAAGTCAAAATAAGGATGTTAATACATACTAGTTCGACACAAGTTGCATGCCCCATGAGCCGGCAGACGAAGGGTTTTCCTTTCGGTAGACTGCAAGAGAAAACCGCACCCTTACGTGAATCACGGATTCCTCCGTAAATAGATTATTGCCTCCAGGACCAAAATTGTTAAAGACTCGTGGTCAGAGTCTATTACTTACATTTACCGCATGAGTTCAATGTCTCGTTCCTACCCTTCAATACGATTCAACAATCGTATGCAAAGTCGTAATAGCATATGCCGCAGTCGTATCACCATTCGGAAGCTTGAAACATGAACCATCAACCCATAAGGTACCATCACACTCTGGAAGAGGAGTATCCCTAAGGTCTATCTTCCCTTTCGTTTCTTCCTCTGTCCTAAGGAAGCAATCATGCTGTTCAGAAACATCTGTCTCTACTGAAATCAGCAACAACATAGCTGGATTCAATGTGTTGCATCTCTTTATATGCACATGACTTGCTAACAATGTCAATTCGTAACCCCACAACCTAGCTCTAGTTAAGTGCTGTGTCTTGGTGCGATTCAACAAGGTATCCACTGCATGTAGAACCATTACAATCAGTGTATTGTCCATTACCAAACCAGCAGACTGTCGAATAGAAACAGCCGTTCCTGCTGTAGCTCTCAAACAACTCGGCAACGCTCTAGCTACCGGATCCAAATTCGACGAAAAATAAGCACATGGACGTTGCTTATCACCAAACTGTTGAGTCAAGACTGACAATGCACATCCCTCTCTCTCGTGGACATAGAGTGTAAAAGGCTTACTGTAGTCGGGAGTACCCAACACAGGAGCCGAACACAACGCATTACGCAATTCCGAAAAACTCCTCTAACATTCGTCAGTCCAAGGAATAGGATTTGGAGTATCCTTATCAGTAAGAGCTATCAAAGGCTTCGCTAGCAACGAAAAATTAGGGATCCACTGTCTACAGTAGGACGTAATACCCAAGAAAGCACGTACTTCTCTTTGTGTCTTAGGCACACTCATTTTCGCAATTGCTTGAATTCTTTCTGGGGTCAGCTTCCTTCCCTCCTTCGATAAGAGGTGACCTAAGTAGGTTACTTCTTGTCGACAATATTGCAACTTCGAAAGAGAAACCTTATGATGGAAATCAGACAAGTGACGTAACAATGACAAAGTAGCCTCTCTACAAAGCTTTTCACTGTCGGCGGCAACTAACAGATCGTCAACATACTGAATAAGAGAAGCGCCATCAGGTAAAACAAGCAAATCAAGTTGTGATTTCAAAGCCTGACTATAGATCGATGGACTCTCGCAATAGCCTTGAGGAGCGCGCTTAAACCGGAAACTTCATCCTCCTAAAGAGAAGCCAAAAATATCTCTACTCTCCACGGCAATCGGGATGCTGAAGAAAGCATTCTTCAAGTCAATCACCAAAAACCAGGTAGCAGAAGCTGGAATCAAAGTCAGTAAAGAAGTGATATCAGGTACAACAGGGAATTGCGGAATTACAATCTTATTCACCTCGCGAAGATCAATCACAAACCTATATACAGGAGGCTGTGTAGAATCAGTTCCTTTCAGAACAGGCAAAACCGGACTATTGCACACATTACCTCTCGTTTCTTCAATCACTCCTTTCTCAATGAGATCATAGATAATCGCCAAAATTGCTCTTTCACCATCACTAGAGATGCGGTACTGTGGAATGCGTGGCAATCTAGCATTCACCTTCAACGTCACAACATATGGTGGAATCTCTAAGAGGCCTACATCGTTCGGACCAGTAGCCCAAAGAGAATCAGGGAGAGAAGACAATTCAGGTGGTAGTCGATCTTTAGATAAATACATTGGAGAGATCACTCTCTTTCCCAATGTAAGCTGTACTCCTGAAGGAGAACAATATAGCGTCGCATACAATCTTTTCAATAAGTCCAATCCCAACAAGTTCTCACCACAACCAGTCGTCAGAATGAGGGGTGCTTCGAATTCACAAGGTCCAACAGAAATAGACAACGGGTTAGAAATCGGATTCGTAACCGGGGCGCCAGAAAAAACTACTGAAACATTCTTTAAGCCAGACAAAGGTGTGCCAGGGAGTTTAGAGTGCATGATAGAACTCTTCGCAGCACCAGTATCAAACAGAAAAGGCTCTGACACACCTGATGCAATCACTTCAACATAAGGTCCACTCTGATCTACTGGAACTGAAACAACTCCCTCTCTTTGTCTATGGCTGTCCTAACAATTACTACCATCCATTTTCTCACCTTCGACGTAGTAATCGTCCGCATAGTACTGTAGCGTCCTACCAGACGCACCATTCTGTTGATCAAAAATATTCATAGAATTCTGTGGAGGCAAGGAACGCGCGTTCTGGGGGAACACACCACGTCCTCTAACTCGCGGAGCTTGTTGAACACCTCGACCTCTCACACCAGAAACACCATTCGTGCGCTGTAACAGAACCGGACAACTACTCTCGAAATGGCCCTCTTCTTTGCAATACGCACACTGATTAGGACCTACGGGAAAACGCTGTTGAGAAGACTCATACCTTTGTAAGTTTCTCTGATATTGCTGAGGTTGCTGATAATCGCTCTGACTACTACGGGGAGGATAAGCTTGCTGTAAAAGAACTTTAGTCTTCAATTCCTTAGTCTTCCTATCCGCTTTCTCTATCTCATCCTTGTTTCTATTCTCATAGTACTGGGCAGTAGCCAAGATCTGCACTGACGAAGAAACAGCCCAAGCACTCTCAGAATCCTTCAACTTAGTGCACAATTCCGGAAGCAAATTATGAACAAACTTGTCAACGAACAACCGTTGACCACCTTTGGTACTCATGTCCTGACCACTATGGTCAATAAACATCTCTTCAAACCTAGTGAAGAAGTCAGACACAGTTTCATCTTTCTTCTGCTTGCACGCAGACAACTTATCCCAATTAACACGCACAGCAGGCATCAAAGTCTTCATATAATCGATAATCCTACCAGGGAGTTCAGTAATTACATCTTCAGGCTTAGCGCCACCTACTTGTCTCGCATCTGCAGCTCTAAGATTATTCCATGTAACACCTAATTCCTGCGCATGATTCATATGACGAATCTTTCCCCATATAGGCTGTGGAACAACAATCCCAAACAACATGTCTATATCGGCTACATTCATAATACATGATTCTGCAGTTTGAGATAGCTCCTTATAATACCCTGCAGGACTTTTACGAGGATCAGGCAAAGTCTGCTTAAGGGCTAAAACTTCAGCACGCTTCCATGGAACATGTACCCAGACACGCTGGAAGTGTGGCAGAATTGGTGGAACAACTTGCGCATCACCAGGTCTCCAAACTGGAGGAACCTCACGCATCGGATATTGTCGCGCCTTCCTCCGAACTGACGGATCAGGCTGAAACAGTTGCTGGGAAGGAGATTCACTCCTAAACGACAACAACGTCGCAACCGCTTTCTCAACTTCGAGACCCACAATAGTCCCTTTCGCAAACTCAGACCATATACGGTACAACTCAGGCGGAGCTTGTCCTAAATCACCATTTTCCCATTCTTCACGAAGGAAAGAACACATCATATCATAAAACATATCTTTGTTTCGGTGCTTCCCATTGAGGGAAAACATCCATAACACCCTCAAGATCATAAAGCAAAGGATACGCAACCCATTTACGCGCTAAGTGATCTAACACTGTCTGTTCATCAACATCAGGCAACTGACTACGCGATTGCCTACGCTCGACAACGGGAGACATACCCAATGAACCCAACAGAGGAGAAAAGAGACTAGCAACAGCATCAGTCATTCTCTGTCGAGCAGAAGGAGAAGTTGACAAAAGAACAGGAGACGGAGCAGAATGAGTGGAAACCGAAGGCGGAACAGTAACAGGAGGAGTAAATAAAACAGGCGTAGGAGTAGCAGACGAAGAAGGTAACAAAGTCGGCGGCCCTTGAGAAGACTGCGCCAAAGGAATAGGAACCAACTGAAGAGGAGCTGGCTGTTGAGGAACCACATGTGGCAAAACAACTGGAGGTTGTACAACTAATGCTTGTGGAGGTGCCGTAGCACTCTGCACATAAGGGGGTGGCAAACTCAATAAATGCGACATTAGAGGATCTTTTTCAAGATCTTTCTTTTCTTCTTGTTGTTGAGGTGGCAAAGCTGGGTAGCACTTGTCTACCGCTAGTTTACGTTGCCTAAGCAACTGTTCGCTCTCTTGTTCTTCTTCATTATCCCTAAACTGTATAGCAGCTTGCACCATTGACATACCTCATTCTCGTTAATTTCGCTTCGCTAACTTAATTTCCTTCTGTTTGGCTTCCTTTCGCCATAGGCGGAAAGAGTCAAACATCGCCGGCCGGGCTTTCTTCTTGAACAGTTTAACTTTGAGATTATCTAAAATCTCCGTGTCAAAACTACCATAACGGGCCACTGTAGGACACCGTCTTTCCTGGTATATTTAACCCATATTTCATTATACGTGATGGGGCCCACTCCATGTTTTACGTAGAGCTCATAGGTTGGAGTTCCAATCAGAGGAACTCCAACCTGGATTGTAATCGGGAATCCCTATTACAACCAAAACCAAATATCTTTCCAAGTCTGCTAAGACCAGGCATCTTCGCTCACTAGTCTAGCTTCAAACTTCAAGGGAAATCTCAAAACGATAGCCTCGTGAATACACGAGTCCCTCGGCTTGGGGGCCTGCAGGTACCAAATCAGAGCAATCCCGAAGGATACCCAAACAAAACTAAGGACTGGAACACGCTCCACTCATACTTAACTGAAATGTCGATGACGTCACCAGAAGACCCGTCTATTGTCTCGCTTTACAAATCATCAAAAAGGCTCCAAGACAGGGCGACAGTCAGGGCAGCAGTCCTTCGTAGCCGTTGGAAAGCGGGGAACCTCGCAGCAAAGACTTTCGGACCATGACGACATACAGGGGTCGATGAAGTGGCAGGCCTTCCTCCAGAATCTTCACACGAAGCTCCTCACGATCTTCAGGCTTGGACCGGTTCCGCTGAAGTCGCCTCACGTTGGGCGCCAACTGAAGAACCGGGTTTTAGAACCCAGCGGCGCCAGAGGAAAACGCCCGATGTCTTCGAGTTCACCTGTCCTAGAGTACAGAGACACGGGATACTTCTTGGTGATGTCAAAGATCAATTTTATTGGCTGCAACCAGGAACAGAGGTCTACGAAGCACAACACGGGTGGTTCGCTAGAGACTGCACAAATTCATGGAGCGGAGCATCGTCTTTTATGCTAAAAATCACATTCCTGGCTAGCATCAATTACATACAAACTGACCAATGAAACAGTGACATTTCAAACATATCGCATGACGACAATCCCACTTTCCGTTGTCCAGCCCACCAGAAATGACCAAGCAAATTCCAATATTCCTGTTCGATCAGGCCGGACAAACCCATCATAAAAGACCTCAACCCAAATCAATGATTAAGCCACAAAAGCCATAAAGGAAGGAACAGAAGCAGATGACAAAACAAGATAGAAGGGTGTGTGCATGTACTGTAAGCTCAGCAATGTTCTATCCTTTGATCTCTATCTGACCAGCTGCCTAACAAGGAGCTGGCTCAACAAGTTTGGCCTCGGGCAAGGGAGTCAGTTCGGCCTGGTCACACAAAAGTCAGTTAAGGTGTACCTGTCCCAAAGACTCGCTTGGCCATAGTCATCGGCCTATGTGAGAGCAACCACACAAAATGGCTGCTGCACACAAAATGGAACCTGAGGGTTCAAACGAAATCCCTGAATACATAGTGTTCTCATTGATGGATTATGATGAAAACACTCGTACACACCACACTCGTCATTTGCGGTCCGCTGATACCAAAATCGTCTATATCTGACAACCTTCATTGCACGGGTTCAGAATCTCCGAATCACGGACCCTCAAACCACGGAACCACAGAGTGGGCACTTCACAGGGAAAGGCCAGGAAGGGTTCCACAGCGGTATGTGTACAGCGCCTTGAGACCCCTTCGGAGGTGATTTGTGGGCTATATAAGCACTACATTTACATATATTATAAGATGTAGATTTATTGTAAAAGAATCATTCAGGTTACAGGCTCAGTATAAATAGCCCCATCAGGAGCAGCATCCTCCCTGCTCTGCCCACTCTCTCCAACTGACATTCACACCACACCAACCAATCACTCTTCAATACTCCATGACATCACACTCCCACTGCTGAGCAGCAGGGAGCTGGGAACTATGAAGCGGATGCATAGCAACAACCACAGGTTACAACATACTGCCTGCATACCCTTCCAACTCCAAGAGTGTGCAGGTATTTTCAGAGTGAATATAACAAGCAGTGGCAAATACAATAGGTCCAGCTTGCACAAACCAGTCTTAAAAAAATACCTTAAAGGCAAACCAATTAATTATACCTTCAATATGCCATACAAAAAGAGATAAACAATGTAGTGTCTGACAAGTTGGTGTACTTTTCAGATGTAAAACAAACACTTGTGCTATGTGATGCAAGCACTACATAGGGGAATGTTGCACCAAACAGTTAGTGGAATGAGATATAAGAATAATATTGCCCAGGAAGGAGCCAAAGAGTGAGCTATGTATATTTATAAAGGATCGGAACTATAGGTGTTTTAGACTCTGCTAAGATAAGCCTAAAAGTTATACCTAAAAGATCAGATAAGAAAGGAGGACGAGCACCAAGCCAGGAGTCCATATCTGAGGGACCTTTTTGGTGAGTCAAAAGAAGAAATGAAAATTGACTGGCCAATCTACTTGGAGAAGGTTAAAGATTGCATGCGTTCTAGCTCGCTGAGTGGTGCACTAGCACAAGTGTAAAGCATGATGTCTCAAAAGTTGTGATTTACTAGTTATGAAGGTTGAACAAACATCAGAAGGCGACCGGGGCTGTGTGAGCAGTCCCCCACATACCTTCCCAGGGCGCCCACCTCTGGGATTGCTAGTGGCCGTGCCCCTCAAGCATTGCACCCCTCTGTTTTACAACACACATGAACCCTTTCCATGATACCCTCCACTCTCATTTTATTTTGGTCTGGAGACTCTTGGCCACGTGCATGCACCAAGGCTAGGGCAGCGGACCCAAAGGAGATGTATTAAATCCTAGCCAGTCCTGGCGGCTGGATTCTGGAACGCTGCACTGGACTTGGGTGTGGAGATTCTAGCTGCTGACACTGGGCCCAGGTTTCTTTTTTAGGTTAGCCCTCTTTGCTGTACTCATCTTAAATACATATATATAAGACTGTACCGTGGCAGCATGCTTTTATTCACCACAGGAATTATCTTCCTATGCCCTGGTACTTCCAGAGGTTGTTACCCTTGATAAACACAAAAAACTTGCATGGCTTTGGAATGCAAACTCTCTGCTGGTTGATATTGAATTCCCAGAGATCTGAGATTACAGATTCACAGATCCCTTTCCCCGCAAATAATAATAATAATAATATGAAATTTATAATGCGCTCAGCTTACCCGGGGGCATCCCGGCGCAACAGACCAGAAGGAGAGACTCAGCTAATCACTACTGTGGAAACAAGTGGGTCTTAAGAAGTTTTCTAAATGGTAGGATCCTTGGTGAAAGCTCCGTTTTTGGAGTGGGCCAGGAACCTCGAGTACAAATTGACCCCAGGTGGTCATCTGATGCATGAATCATTGGATTTCAAATCTGACTGTGTTTTTGGGGACTACCTTGAAACCATTGTGGTTACAAATGAAAGGTAATTGTACACACAGTTCAGGTTGGGTACTCTTTGTCTAAATACGTTTGTAGGGAGGTGGTTATATCTAACCCTGTATCTAATTGTTGCCCTTCATAGTTAGAAATGACAGAGACTGTCCCCACTAATGTTTGAATGCCCAGCTTTCAGGATTCCTCTTGAAAAATGGATGCACCCTGTTTGAGGCGAATTGGGCACAAGGAATCAACTGGCTGCCTGAAGGATTTTGAGTTCGGATCTGTCCACCGTGCTCGCCTGTGCTGTGGCTACATCTGGGGCATATGTGAAGCATTAGGAAGAACTCCCTTGAAACTTAATGATTTTAATCTTTGGGAAGACAATCAAATCTTAACTCGATAATTGCCTCTGTACTGAGTGAGATGCCCATTATGGGAAGCGTGTTTAGCCTTATTTATTAGGTTGTTCGTAATGATCCTTATTTTTATGTGCTCTACATTTTTATCTGCCTTCATCTGGTTGCTAAAACCTTTGAAGGCATTTTGGTTGTGCGCAGTTCTCAGGCAAACCCCAGAGAAAAAGATAACATTACATAATAATGTCTGTTATCCATGAACCTCGGACGCAAAAAAGAAAGAATTATGTTTTTTTTGCAACAAAAAAAATAGACGTGGCGCATTGAAGAGGCGTGGTCACCTCCACATGTGTGCTGGGTCATGGCTGCTGAATGCCAAACATGCCTCCGCGCACAGCAGCTTCTGCAGACCTGGATTCGGTCTGCTGCAGATCCAAAATGTCTGCCAGACGCAGGGAGGTAGAGGTCACTGGTGCAGTAGGTGCAGTGACACCCAGGCTTGGGGATGTGAGGGGCCCACTACACCCCATGTAGGCTGATGCTTAGTACACATCAGGGTGCGTGTGCATTTTCTTGCTTACATTAGGTCATGTGGCACCCTTGATACCCACAGGTAAGATCAATAAGGTGTTTACCTCTTCATTTCCACCTAGATTGGCAGCTCAGGCTGAACATTGAGCCAACAAATACTGTTCCACGCGTCACAGACAATGTACCAGAGTAAAACATAAATTACTAATTTTGTGACCATAAAGCGATAATTTGCAATGCACAAAAGCACATTGCAATTTTATAGTGCATCCGAAATAGCAGTTCGCACTGTTCTGAACTCTTGATTGCTCCAGAGTCATGGGGCATCAAAAGATACCCCCACCTTTCCACCTTTGGAACTCCAGGTAATGAATTTGGTGCAGGGTCAGGATACTCCAAGGGCGATGCAAACTACCACAATCCTAGCAGACTCTTGGGCATCTGGGCCCACAAGAACTGTGCATTTTTTGTACTGTTGATTTAATTATATCTAAAAATGGCCGAACATATTTACAAAAGAATTTGAAAAAGGGTTTACTTGGACCCGTGATGTGCTGACATGACCTGGTTGTTTTCTATCTGTTCAGTTGCTTGTGTGCTACCTTGGACAACTACAAATCACACCTGGGAGCTCGAATGGACTACACAACTTTTGCAAGCAAGTCCTTGCTGTCCCGCCGTGTCCAACCTGCTCTGCACGATAAAACCTTACATATATTCCCATTTGTAAGTTTAACAGAAATCCATATTTGGTTCAATCGCTGAGTCTTTTTCTATTGAAAAGGCGTTATGAAGTGTTTTTAAATGCGACTCTATCTGGCAAGTCTATGAGTAATTTCCCTCAAAAAACGACACGCCCACTAAAGTGCCATCTTGGACATTATCTTGCAGATTTGTGAAAGGTGAGGGAAGGGGATATAACGAGGCTTGCACAGGTTCAAATCCTCGCAGGTCCACTCATCCTTTTATCCTTCTAAGGTTGATAAAATGAGTACTATTGAGTTGGGTAACAATAAGCATCTCTCATTCAGTTGCTAAGATACCCTTTGTGGTGAATGCGCTTTACAAATACATATGTTGTTATGTTACTCTGCCTATGCCTATGGGGACCGGGCACATACCATGCATTGTGCCCAGTGCCCATAGGCATGGCTGCAGGCAAACACTACGAGCACCGACTCTGCCCAAAGGCCCTGTACACCTTACCCCAGGATATGGCAGAGTCCGTGCCCTCTATGAACTACAAACTTTAGACCACCAGAAATGACGAAGCAAATTCCAATGTTCCTGTTCGATCAGGCCGGACAAACCCATCATAAAAGACCGCAACCCAAATCAATGATTAAGCCATTAAGCCATAAAGGAAGGAACAGAAGCAGATGAGAAACAAGATAGAAGGCTGTGCACATGTACTGTAAGCTCAGCAATGTTCTATCCTTTGATCTCTATCTGACCAGCTGCCTAACAAGGAGCTGGCTCAACAAGTTTAGCCTCAGGCAAGGGAGTCAGTTCGGCCACGTCACACAAAAGTCAGTTAAGGTGTACTTGTCCCAAAGACTCGCTTGGCCATAGTCATCGGCCTAAGTGAGGGCAACCACACAAAATGGCTGCCGCACACAAAATGGAACCAGAGGGTTCAAACGAAATCCCTGAATACATAGTGTTCTCATTGATGGATTATGATGAAAACACTCGTACACACCGCACTCGTCATTTGCGGTCCGCTGATACCAAAATCGTCTATATCCGACAACCTTCATTGCACGGGTTCAGAATCTCCGAACCACGGACCCTCGAACCAGGGAACCACAGACCCTCCTTTTGCCCTTACGTAGGCAACAAACCCAAACCCATGTCAGTCTGAATCCTGGTCTATATTCATCAGATCATCAAGATGTTGCTGTAGCATCATCCTAGTACTTAGCAACTCTCTCTGGACAGGTCTACTCGCACACGAAGTAGCACAGAGGCCACATATAGCAGGAGCACACTGTACACAGAGACAGAACAGGAAAAGGGTAGCTAAGATCATCCCAATAACCATCAGAATCTTCCATCCCCACATGGATAACAATCCCCAGAACCATCCCATCAACGACCAATCTCCCTCGTCCAGATGTACAGACTCGGAGATCTTATGTAACTTGGAAATGGCTTGGTAGACTGTCGGAGCATTGTCTGGAATGAAAACGCAGCAGCTCGATTGAATCAGTTTACATACTCCACCTCTATCTGCAAGTATGACATCAAGAGCAACTCTATTCTGAAGTGTCATTAGTCGATCCGACTGGAGCCCAGCAATCAAGTTACTAAGGGCACCGGCAGTTTCGACTATTGTGGACTCAACCACTCTCGTCAATTGCCGTATATTTCTGCTGTTAGCCATAGGTCCCCAGAACGGCAGAAAACCCTTAAAGAAATCTCCCAACTCTTGCCCAGCGGTATCTTCCTTACTGAAGACACCTCTTGCAACTCTCATCTTATGGTAATCTGCCGCAGCTGTAAAAGTGGGAGGCAACAGGAAAGAAACAAAGCATGTGCCTGGAAAATCAGGGGGCAACCATGTATATGCTTTATCATAACAGATGAAATAGGTACCCTTAGCTGCTAGAAATGCTGGGGAAGTCTGAGACGCAAATACATAAGTCTCAGTGGAAACACTCTTCCCTAACTGAGCTCTCGGATTCTTGCCATTACCTTTCAGACAATAATGACCCTGATGGGGCACTATCCAAATGGGCGGAGTACTTTTCGCTCGCTGTTTAACACTCAGACTAGCTCCATATCCAGTAACATTCCATCCAATATATGCTAGTGTCTCATCTCTTGGGATAGTCTCGTAGGAATCTAGTCCTCTAATCATGTCCACTATACCCTTGACCAGAGCACTATTCTTCGGATTATCTTTCACAGAACATAGGGGGTAGACTTCACGAGCATAAATGAACATCGTTCTGTATGCCCACACAGACCATTGTAGCTGAAAGGCAAAACCAAGTACGGAATACCTTCATCGGTCGTATGGGGCATAAGACCACACACCCAACAATTAGTCGTGTTCACTACTAGCTGGTGTTGGTGCAAAAGTTGAACAAAGGAATTGTTCACAAATTCCATTCTTCTAATAGTTACATGTTCAGGCAGAGGGTGAAAAGATTGAGAAGAAACAGTAGGAGGAGGTCTAGGTTGCGTAGTGGGCATAAACGTCACTTGAAAAGAGAATGTCACATATCCAATAAAAAACGTTATTAAACTAAGCAACATAAATAAACACGATATTAAAAATCTTTTCCGGGTCATCAGTTTACAGATTTCGCTCTTAAAGCTTACTCTCTTAACAGGTCTCTCCATCTCGAAAAACTCCATCCTCTCTAATTGCTGCTCGCGGAGGTAGGGTGTTCTATGCTAAGGAATGCTTCTGTCAACCCAGGGCAACTCCCTTAGGCCAACCAGAACCGTCGACCTAACGTCTTCGGCTTGCACTCCAAAGACTTGACACCGCGACCCTACAGCTGAACCCGGATGGCGGTTCGAAAAACAAAAATCAGTAGTTCCTCGGAGGAGAGTTAACCTGCAAAATTCAAAAAATCTCAATTTATTAGTCCAGCGACTCTCGGTCGCAAATTATAACGCTCTTTGTCAGACAATGTCTGTTCACGGAAAAGGAGTTCAGGTTCAACAATGTTCAAGCGATTTGACGGAGGCACAGCTTCTTGCAAAAGATTGTCACTTTCTCGTTCAGTGTCCGTTCCAACCAGATGTGCATCACTGAAAGGCAGAAAACGAGGCACAGTCTTAGTCTCAGAATCAGGAAGTCCTTTCTGGACCCACCGGTCGTACGGCAGAGGCAAAGGAGCCCTCTTGCAATGTACGCCGTGGATCCAATTCTTTTTACCGTGCACTCGTACTGCAGAACGGGTAGCCCATAAAACTAGGTAGGGACCGGTCCAGCTGGGCTGATCGTTCTTGGTCCGCTGGAAATTCTTAATCAGGACCCAACTACCAGGTTCGCTGGCGTGACCTGGATCTTCAGAAGGCTGTGGTAGAGTGTCATGAACCTGTTGATGCAAAACACGCAATTTAGCCGTCAATTCATACAAGTAATCGAGCAACACAGGATGTTCGATCTCACTGAATTTAGTCGGTCTTGGCACACCCCAAATATTCTCTGGGCGGCCAAACACTACCTCATACGGACTCAAACCCACTCGCAAATGCACAGTAATTCTAGTGGACAAAAGAGCTAGTGGCAAAGCATCTGGCCATTGTAAACCAGAGCTCGCTTGAATTTTGGCTAACTTCAGCTTTAGAGTACCATTATAGCACTCAACTAGACCAGCTGATTGGGGGTGATTGGCAGCATGAAACCTCTGCCTTATTCCTGATCCATCACATACTCTCTTCATCACGTGACCCACAAATTCACTCCCATTGTCACTCCAAATCATTCTCGGCAAACCAAACCTAGGGAAAAATTCCTTAATATGGGCTTTCGCTGTGGACAAGGCATTATTGTCCTTTAACGAATAGGCTTCCACCCATCTTGAAAAAGAGCAAACAACCACTAACACATATTTCAGGTTGTTGCACCTCTCCATGTGGATGAAATCTAGCTGCAAAGCCTCGAACGGATACGTTGGAGGAGCAAAATGACCAGCTGGAGTTGGAGTTCCCTTACCAGGATTGTACATCAAACACACCATGCAGTTCTTAACCAGATTCTCTGCACACTTAGGAATACCAAAACAAAAGAGGAAGCGTAGAGGTAATGATAGAATCACCCTCCTGACAGGTTTATATAAACAAAGAGATTCTATCAATGTGTGGTGGTGATATTTTTATTTGGATTTTACTATGTACAGTGAAGAAAACTAAGCTCTCTCTTATACAGTGGAAAGATGAGAGCATTTGTGTGCTTTTAAAATACCCCTCACACACTAAAAAAATCCAATAGCGTCATGCTTCATCATGGGGGTCTTCCCGTCCCTCTACGGGGCGGGGCGTGCTGCGACCTACGGACTACGCGGGAGCACTTAATATTAGTGACAAAGGCTATGTGATGGTGCAGTGTGTCAGTGAAGTGTAGGGACCTAACTAGTGAGTGTGAGAAAAAAATGGAAAAAATTAAAAGTTCCCTGGCTAGTAGAAAAAATAATTTATTCACTTCTCTGGCTGGGAATATTAAGAAGGGGGTTTTGTGGTAGAGCAATTAGCTTGCTACCTGGTCAACATGTTTCGTAGGCAGTCCCCTCCTGCCTACTCATCAGGACCTTCTAATGGTCCCTACTAGGAGATGCTCGGTTTGTAAGATGGTAAGCCTACTGTCCTACAAACTGGCAGCAAAAATCGGCTGCTAGTTTGGACTATAGGGCATGAGCTGGCCCCATTGAAAACGTAATAGTATCTCAATTGATAGTCAAAAATATTGACCTATTGCGGTCTCTGTAAAAGAAAATGGAAAAAAGGGGGAGACACAGCACAGTGAATAGACTCGTATTGGATACTTAGGCACATATCAGTTTCAGTATCCAGAATACCACTACTCGTGGGCAATTTTATATACAAGAAGCACGCACTACAGGCTTCATATGTGAGGGAGCGGGATAAATGTCATTCCCCTGATTGTTCAGTTCGTTTGCCTCATTACTATGAGGGCTATGTCATCTCGAAATACACACACACATCACGCAATGCAGACAAACAGCACTTCTAAAAAGGAAAGATTCCTAGGAGACCGAATACACTCTCGTTTAAGAACAATGCACATCTTAGCTTGGTGTCGTCAAGTCAAAATAAGGATGTTAATACATACTAGTTCGACACAAGTTGCATGCCCCATGAGCCGGCAGACGAAGGGTTTTCCTTTCGGTAGACTGCAAGAGAAAACCGCACCCTTACGTGAATCACGGATTCCTCCGTAAATAGATTATTGCCTCCAGGACCAAAATTGTTAAAGACTCGTGGTCAGAGTCTATTACTTACATTTACCGCATGAGTTCAATGTCTCGTTCCTACCCTTCAATACGATTCAACAATCGTATGCAAAGTCGTAATAGCATATGCCGCAGTCGTATCACCATTCGGAAGCTTGAAACATGAACCATCAACCCATAAGGTACCATCACACTCTGGAAGAGGAGTATCCCTAAGGTCTATCTTCCCTTTCGTTTCTTCCTCTGTCCTAAGGAAGCAATCATGCTGTTCAGAAACATCTGTCTCTACTGAAATCAGCAACAACGTAGCTGGATTCAACGTGTTGCATCTCTTTATATGCACATGACTTGCTAACAATGTCAATTCGTAACCCGACAACCTAGCACTAGTTAAGTGCTGTGTCTTGGTGCGATTCAACAAGGTATCCACTGCATGTAGAACCATTACAATCAGTGTATTGTCCATTACCAAACCAGCAGACTGTCGAATAGAAACAGCAGTTCCTGCTGTAGCTCTCAAACAACTCGGCAACGCTCTAGCTACCGGATCCAAATTCGACGAAAAATAAGCACATGGACGTTGCTTATCACCAAACTGTTGAGTCAAGACTGACAATGCACATCCCTCTCTCTCGTGGACATAGAGTGTAAAAGGCTTACTGTAGTCGGGAGTACCCAACACAGGAGCCCAACACAACGCATTACGCAATTCCGAAAAACTCCTCTAACATTCGTCAGTCCAAGGAATAGGATTTGGAGTATCCTTATCAGTAAGAGCTATCAAAGGCTTCGCTAGCAACGAAAAATTAGGGATCCACTGTCTACAGTAGGACGTAATACCCAAGAAAGCACGTACTTCTCTTTGTGTCTTAGGCACACTCATTTTCGCAATTGCTTGAATTCTTTCTGGGGTCAGCTTCCTTCCCTCCTTCGATAAGAGTTGACCTAAGTAGGTTACTTCTTGTCGACAATATTGCAACTTCGAAAGAGAAACCTTATGATGGAAATCAGACAAGTGACGTAACAATGACAAAGTAGCCTCTCTACAAAGCTTTTCACTGTCGGCGGCAACTAACAGATCGTCAACATACTGAATAAGAGAAGCGCCATCAGGTAAAACAAGCAAATCAAGTTGTGATTTCAAAGCCTGACTATAGATCGATGGACTCTCGCAATAGCCTTGAGGAGCGCGCTTAAACCGGAAACTTCATCCTCCTAAAGAGAAGCCAAAAATATCTCTACTCTCCACGGCAATCGGGATGCTGAAGAAAGCATTCTTCAAGTCAATCACCAAAAACCAGGTAGCAGAAGCTGGAATCAAAGTCAGTAAAGCAGTGATATCAGGTACAACAGGGAATTGCGGAATTACAATCTTATTCACCTCGCGAAGATCAATCACAAACCTATATACAGGAGGCTGTGTAGAATCAGTTCCTTTCAGAACAGGCAAAACCGGACTATTGCACACATTACCTCTCGTTTCTTCAATCACTCCTTTCTCAATGAGATCATAGATAATCGCCAAAATTGCTCTTTCACCATCACTAGAGATGCGGTACTGTGGAATGCGTGGCAATCTAGCATTCACCTTCAACGTCACAACATATGGTGGAATCTCTAAGAGGCCTACATCGTTCGGACCAGTAGCCCAAAGAGAATCAGGGAGAGAAGACAATTCAGGTGGAAGTCGATCTTTAGATAAATACATTAGAGAGATCACTCTCTTTCCCAATGTAAGCTGTACTCCTGAAGGAGAACAATATAGCGTCGCATACAATCTTTTCAATAAGTCCAATCCCAACAAGTTCTCACCACAACCAGTCGTCAGAATGAGGGGTGCTTCGAATTCACAAGGTCCAACAGAAATAGACAACAGGTTAGAAATCGGATTCGTAACCGGGGCGCCAGAAAAAACTACTGAAACATTCTTTAAGCCAGACAAAGGTGTGCCAGGGAGTTTAGAGTGCATGATAGAACTCTTCGCAGCACCAGTATCAAACAGAAAAGGCTCTGACACACCTGATGCAATCACTTCAACATAAGGTCCACTCTGATCTACTGGAACTGAAACAACTCCCTCTCTTTGTCTATGGCTGTCCTAACAATTACTACCATCCATTTTCTCACCTTCGACGTAGTAATCATCCGCATAGTACTGTAGCGTCCTACCAGACGCACCATTCTGTTGATCAAAAATATTCATAGAATTCTGTGGAGGCAAGGAACGCGCGTTCTGGGGGAACACACCACGTCCTCTAACTCGCGGAGCTTGTTGAACACCTCGACCTCTCACACCAGAAACACCATTCGTGCGCTGTAACAGAACCGGACAACTACTCTCGAAATGGCCCTCTTCTTTGCAATACGCACACTGATTAGGACCTACGGGAAAACGCTGTTGAGAAGACTCATACCTTTGTGAGTTTCTCTGATATTGCTGAGGTTGCTGATAATCGCTCTGACTACTACGGGGAGGATAAGCTTGCTGTAAAAGAACTTTAGTCTTCAATTCCTTAGTCTTCCTATCCGCTTTCTCTATCTCATCCTTGTTTCTATTCTCATAGTACTGGGCAGTAGCCAAGATCTGCACTGACGAAGAAACAGCCCAAGCACTCTCGGAATCCTTCAACATAGTGCACAATTCCGGAAGCAAATTATGAACAAACTTGTCAACGAATAACCGTTGACCACCTTTGGTACTCATGTCCTGACCACTATGGTCAATAACCATCTCTTCAAACCTAGTGAAGAAGTCAGACACAGTTTCATCTTTCTTCTGCTTGCACGCAGACAACTTATCCCAATTAACACGCACAGCAGGCATCAAAGTCTTCATATAATCGATAATCCTACCAGGGAGTTCAGTAATTACATCTTCAGGCTTAGCGCCACCTACTTGTCTCGCATCTGCAGCTCTAAGATTATTCCATGTAACACCTAATTCCTGCGCATAATCCATATGACGAATCTTTCCCCATATAGGCTGTGGAACAACAATCCCAAACAACATGTCTATATCGGCTACATTCATAATACATGATTCTGCAGTTTGAGATAGCTCCTTATAATACCCTGCAGGACTTTTACGAGGATCAGGCAAAGTCTGCTTAAGGGCTAAAACTTCAGCACGCTTCCATGGAACATGTACCCAGACACGCTGGAAGTGTGGCAGAATTGGTGGAACAACTTGCGCATCACCAGGTCTCCAAACTGGAGGAACCTCACGCATCGGATATTGTCGCGCCTTCCTCCGAACTGACGGATCAGGCTGAAACAGTTGCTGGGAAGGAGATTCACTCCTAAACGACAACAACGTCGCAACCGCTTTCTCAACTTCGAGACCCACAATAGTCCCTTTCGCAAACTCAGACCATATATGGTACAACTCAGGCGGAGCTTGTCCTAAATCACCATTTTCCCATTCTTCACGAAGGAAAGAACACATCATATCATAAAACATATCTTTGTTTCGGTGCTTCCCATTGATGGAAAACATCCATAACACCCTCAAGATCATAAAGCAAAGGATACGCAACCCATTTACGCGCTAAGTGATCTAACACTGTCTGTTCATCAACATCAGGCAACTGACTACGCGATTGCCTACGCTCGACAACGGGAGACATACCCAATGAACCCAACAGAGGAGAAAAGAGACTAGCAACAGCATCAGTCATTCTCTGTCGAGCAGAAGGAGAAGTTGACAAAAGAACAGGAGACAGAGCAGAATGAGTGGAAACCGAAGGCGGAACAGTAACAGGAGGAGTAAATAAAACAGGCGTAGGAGTAGCAGACGAAGAAGGTAACAAAGTCGGCGGCCCTTGAGAAGGCTGCGCCAAAGGAATAGGAACCAACTGAAGAGGAGCTGGCTGTTGAGGAACCACATGTGGTAAAACAACTGGAGGTTGTACAACTAAAGCTTGTGGAGGTGCCGTAGCACTCTGCACATAAGGGGGTGGCAAACTCAATAAATGCGACATTAGAGGATCTTTTTCAAGATCTTTCTTTTCTTCTTGTTGTTGAGGTGGCAAAGCTGGGTAGCACTTGTCTACCGCTAGTTTACGTTGCCTAAGCAACTGTTCGCTCTCTTGTTCTTCTTCATTATCCCTAAACTGTATAGCAGCTTGCACCATTGACATACCTCGTTCTCGTTTATTTCGCTTCGCTAACTTAATTTCCTTCTGTTTGGCTTCCTTTCGCCATAGGCGGAAAGAGTCAAACATCGCCGGCCGGGCTTTCTTCTTGAACAGTTTAACTTCGAGATTATCTAAAATCTCCGTGTCAAAACTACCATAACGGGCCACTGTAGGACACCGTATTTCCTGGTATATTTAACCCATATTTCATTATACGTGATGGGGCCCACTCCATGTTTTACGTAGAGCTCATAGGTTGGAGTTCCAATCAGAGGAACTCCAACCTGGATTGTAATCGGGAATCCCTATTACAACCAAAACCAAATATCTTTCCAAGTCTGCTAAGACCAGGCATCTTCGCTCACTAGTCTAGCTTCAAACTTCAAGGGAAATCTCAAAACGATAGCCTCGTGAATACACGAGTCCCTCGGCTTGGGGGCCTGCAGGTACCAAATCAGAGCGATCCCGAAGGATACCCAAACAAAACTAAGGACTGGAACACGCTCCACTCATACTTAACTGAAATGTCGATGACGTCACCAGAAGACCCGTCTATTGTCTCGCTTTACAAATCATCAAAAAGGCTCCAAGACAGGGCGACAGTCAGGGCAGCAGTCCTTCGTAGCCGTTGGAAAGCGGGGAACCTCGCAGCAAAGACTTTCGGACCATGACGACATACAGGGGTCGATGAAGTGGCAGGCCTTCCTCCAGAATCTTCACACGAAGCTCCTCACGATCTTCAGGCTTGGACCGGTACCGCTGAAGTCGCCTCACGTTGGGCGCCAACTGAAGAACCGGGTTTTAGAACCCAGCGGCGCCAGAGGAAAACGCCCGATGTCTTCGAGTTCACCTGTCCTAGAGTACAGAGACACGGGATACTTCTTGGTGATGTCAAAGATCAATTTTATTGGCTGCAACCAGGAACAGAGGTCTACAAAGCACAACACGGGTGGTTCGCTAGAGAATGCACAAATTCATGGAGCGGAGCATCGTGTTTTATGCTAAAAATCACATTCCTGGCTAGCATCAATTACATACAAACTGACCAATGAAACAGTGACATTTCAAACATATCGCATGACGACAATCCCACTTTCCGTTGTCCAGCCCACCAGAAATGACCAAGCAAATTCCAATATTCCTGTTTGATCAGGCCGGACAAACCCATCATAAAAGACCTCAACCCAAATCAATGATTAAGCCACAAAAGCCATAAAGGAAGGAACAGAAGCAGATGAGAAACAAGATAGAAGGGTGTGTGCATGTACTGTAAGCTCAGCAATGTTCTATCCTTTGATCTCTATCTGACCAGCTGCCTAACAAGGAGCTGGCTCAACAAGTTTGGCCTCGGGCAAGGGAGTCAGTTCGGCCTGGTCACACAAAAGTCAGTTAAGGTGTACCTGTCCCAAAGACTCGCTTGGCCATAGTCATCGGCCTATGTGAGAGCAACCACACAAAATGGCTGCTGCACACAAAATGGAACCTGAGGGTTCAAACGAAATCCCTGAATACATAGTGTTCTCATTGATGGATTATGATGAAAACACTCGTACACACCACACTCGTCATTTGCGGTCCGCTGATACCAAAATCGTCTATATCTGACAACCTTCATTGCACGGGTTCAGAACCTCCGAATCACGGACCCTCAAACCACGGAACCACAGAGTGGGCACTTCACAGGGAAAGGCCAGGAAGGGTTCCACAGCGGTATGTGTACAGCGCCTTGAGACCCCTTCGGAGGTGATTTGTGGGCTATATAAGCACTACATTTACATATATTATAAGATGTAGATTTATTGTAAAAGAATCATTCAGGTTACAGGCTCAGTATAAATAGCCCCATCAGGAGCAGCATCCTCCCTGCTCTGCCCACTCTCTCCAACTGACATTCACACCACACCAACCAATCACTCTTCAATACTCCATGACATCACACTCCCACTGCTGAGCAGCAGGGAGCTGGGAACTATGAAGCGGATGCATAGCAACAACCACAGGTTACAACATACTGCCTGCATACCCTTCCAACTCCAAGAGTGTGCAGGTATTTTCAGAGTGAATATAACAAGCAGTGGCAAATACAATAGGTCCAGCTTGCACAAACCAGTCTTAAAAAAATACCTTAAAGGCAAACCAATTAATTATACCTTCAATATGCCATACATATAGAGATAAACAATGTAGTGTCTGACAAGTTGGTGTACTTTTCAGATGTAAAACAAACACTTGTGCTATGTGATGCAAGCACTACATAGGGGAATGTTGCACCAAACAGTTAGTGGAATGAGATATAAGAATAATATTGCCCAGGAAGGAGCCAAAGAGTGAGCTATGTATATTTATAAAGGATCGGAACTATAGGTGTTTTAGACTCTGCTAAGATAAGCCTAAAAGTTATACCTAAAAGATCAGATAAGAAAGGAGGACGAGCACCAAGCCAGGAGTCCATATCTGAGGGACCTTTTTGGTGAGTCAAAAGAAGAAATGAAAATTGACTGGCCAATCTACTTGGAGAAGGTTAAAGATTGCATGCGTTCTAGCTCGCTGAGTGGTGCACTAGCACAAGTGTAAAGCATGATGTCTCAAAAGTTGTGATTTACTAGTTATGAAGGTTGAACAAACATCAGAAGGCGACCGGGGCTGTGTGAGCAGTCCCCCACATACCTTCCCAGGGCGCCCACCTCTGGGATTGCTAGTGGCCGTGCCCCTCAAGCATTGCACCCCTCTGTTTTACAACACACATGAACCCTTTCCATGATACCCTCCACTCTCATTTTATTTTGGTCTGGAGACCTTTGGCCACGTGCATGTACCAAGGCTAGGGCAGCGGACCCATGGAGATGTATTAAATCCTAGCCAGTCCTGGCGGCTGGAATCTGGAACGCTGCACTGGACTTGGGAGTGGAGATTCTAGCTGCTGACACTGGGCCCAGGTTTCTTTTTTAGGTTAGACCTCTGTGCTGTACTCATCTTAAATACATATATATAAGACTGTACCGTGGCAGCATGCTTTTATTCACCACAGGAATTATCTTCCTATGCCCTGGTACTTCCAGAGGTTGGTACCCTCAATAAACACAAAAAACTTGCATGGCTTTGGAATGCAAACTCTCTGCTGGCTGATATTGAATTCCCAGAGATCTGAGATTACAGATTCACAGATCCCATTCCCCGCAAATCCTTGGTGAAAGCTCCGTTTTTGGAGTGGGCCAGGAACCTCGAGTACAAATTGACCCCAGGTGGTCATCTGATGCATGAATCATTGGATTTCAAACCTGACTGTGTTTTTGGGGACTACCTTGAAACCATTGTGGTTACAAATGAAAGGTAATTGTACACACAGTTCAGGTTGGGTACTCTTTGTCTAAATGCGTTTGTAGGGAGGTGGTTACATCTAACCCTGTATCTAATTGTTGCCCTTGATAGTTAGAAATGACAGAGACTGTCCCCACTAATGTTTGCATGCCCAGCTTTCAGGATTCCTCTGGAAAAATTGTTGAAACCTTTTGGAAGTGGATTGGGCACAAGGAATCAACTGGCTGCCTTTGGGATTTTGAGATCTGATCTGTCCACTGTGCTGTGGCTACATTTGTGGGGCATATGTGAAGCATTAGGAAGAACTGCATTGTAATTTATTGATTTTAATCTTTGGGAAGACAATCAAATTTTAACTCGATAATTGCCTTTGTACTGAGTGAGATGCCCATTATGGAAAGCGTTTTTAGCCTTATTTATTAGGTTGTTCGTAATGATCCTTATTTTTATGTGCTCTAAATTTTTTATCTGTATTCATCTGGTTGCTAAAACATTTGCAGACATTTAGTTGCTGAAATAAAGTGTATTTATTTACTAGTCACAAAAGGGCTTCATAAGTAGTTCTCAGGTAAACCCCAGAGAAAAAGATAACATTACATAATATTGTCTGTTATCCATGAACCTCGGACACAAAAAATAAAGAATTATGGGGTAGATTTACAATTACTGGCGCATCCCTGCATATCGGCAAGGATGCGCCAGTTATTGTGCGCCGCAGCTCCGCCACCTATGATGCGCGGCATTTACAATGCGGCGCACCATGGGGCAAAAACGGCACAGATTCGTCACGCATCTGTGCCGTAAAAGCGGCTCATTGCTGGAGTTGCGTTGCTATCGCGACGCAGCTCCAGCAATGATCAGGGGGGCTCTATGTGTACAATGCTGCGTCATTCCTTATGCCTGCTACAAGCAGGCGCAGGGTTTTGACGCAGGATGGGCCCAAAAGTGACTGAGTGAAATCTTGTAGATTTCACTCAGCCACTTTTGGAGGCGTTCCTGCGCAGGAACGCCTCCCCCTGCGATGGTACGCCTCTTCTGGCGCAGGGCTTTACAACGTGACGCATCTGAGAGATGCATCACGTTGTAAATACCCCGCACCATGGTGCATCTTTTGCGCCGCTGCTGCGTCACAAAAGTGACGCAACGGCGGCGTAAAAGTGGCTCAAATGGCTTGTAAATCTGCCCCTCAGTTTTATTTGCACAAAAAAAAATACTTTTGGCGCATTGAAGAGGCGTGGTCACCTCCACATGTGTGCTGGGTCATGGCTGCTGAATGCCAAACGTGCCTCCGCGCACAGCAGCTTCTGCAGACCTGGATTCGGTCTGCTGCAGATCCAAAATGTCTGCCAGACGCAGGGAGGTAGAGGTCACTGGCGCAGTAGGTGCAGTGACACCCAGGCTTGGGGATGTGAGGGGCCCACTACCCCCCATATAGGCTGATGCTTAGTACACAACAGGATGGCAGGTGCATTTTCTTGCTAACATTAGGTCCCGTGGCACCCTTGATATCCACAGGTAAGATCAATAAGGTGTTTACCTCTCGTTTCCTGGCAGCTCAGGCTGAACATTGAGCAAACAAATACTGTTTTACGCGTGACAGACAATGTGCCAGAGTAAAAAATAAATTACTAATTTTGTGACCATAAAGCGATAATTCGCAATGCTCAAAAGCATCCGAAATAGCAGTTCACACTGTTCTGAACTCTTGATTGCTCCAGAGTCATGGGACATCAAAAGATACCCCCACCTTTCCACCTTTGGAACTCCAGGTAATGAATTTGGTGCAGGGTCAGGATACTCCAAGGGCGATGCAAACTACCACAATCCTAGCAGACTCTTGGGCATCTGGGCCCACCAGAACTGTGCATTTTTTGTACTGTTGATTTAATTATATCTAAAAATGGCCGAACATATTTACAAAAGAATTTGAAAAAGGGTTTACTTGGACCCGTGATGTGCTGTCATGACCTAGTTGTTATCTATCTGTTCAGCTGCTTATGTGCTACCTTGGACAACTACAAATCACACGTGGGAGCTCGAATGGACAACGCAACTTTTGCAAGCAAGTCCTTGCTGTCCCGCCGTGTCCAACCTGCTCTGCACGATAAAACCTTACATATAATCCCTTTTGTAAGTTTTACAGAAATCCATATTTGGTTCAATCGCTGAGTCTTTTTCTATTGAGAAGGCGTTATGAAGTGTTTTTAAATGTGACTCTATCTGGCGAGTTTATGAGTAATTTCCCTCAAAAAAAGACACGCCCACTAAAGTGAGATCATGGACATTATCTTGCAGATTTGTTAAAGGTGAGGGAAGGGGATATAACGAGGCTTGCACAGGTTCAAATCCTCGCAGGTCCACTCATCCATTTATCCTTCTAAGGTTGATAAAATGAGTACCATTGAGTTGGGTAACAATAAGCATCTCTCATTCAGTTGCTAAGATTCCCTTTGTGGTGAATGCGCTTTACAAATACATATGTTGTTATGTTACTCTGCCTATGCCTATGGGGACCGGGCACATACCATGCATTGTGCCCAGTGCCCATAGGCATGGCTGCAGGCAAACACTACGAGCACCGACTCTGCCCAAAGGCCCTGTACACCTTACCCCAGGATATGGCAGAGTCCGTGCCCTCTATGGACTACAAACTTTAGACCAACTACATCAACACGCAGTACACGAAGTACACTATAAAACAGTTGCTGAGGAGATAAAATCATTAAAACCAAAAAACACACTGCCAGTTTGTTGTTCTAGCAACGACTGTTCCCTGGTGCAGCCAGCGGACCACCGCCGGTATGACTTTGGAAATCATAATTGGCATGACGGTGGACCCCCACTGCTGCGCCACTATGATTCTGCCGATCGCAAGACTGCCAGGCTCGTAATCAGCCCCTAAGTGATTTGCCAAGAATCGCAGGATGTTGAGCCAACGTCAAGACTCGAGCCTGGTTTCCCAGCTCCAAATTCGGCAACTCTGGTCCTTACGCCACATCCTCTCCCCTAATTTACATTTACAAAGGGAAAGGGGTACTTTCCAATTTGCGAATGGGTAACCACTACATGTTTGCAGTTGGTAACTTATTAAGGAGTTGTGACAGGAACTTGGTCGCAAAACATTAATACATACCATTTCGAATCGGTTTTTGAAAGGGATAATACTTCCAAGCATGGGCGGTTCCTACATGTGAGCGAAGGAGTGTCGCCCCACTGCTTTCCTGCAGTGCGAGAAGCAGAAACGATAAAGAGGTATTATAAATATCATTTTATGTTTCTGCTTCTCGCACTGCGAGAAACCAGAATGTCATGTCCTTGTAGTCGGACTGCCGAGACACCAGACACAGGACACAGGTGAGGGTATGTAATCTTCTTTATTGGCTTAGCAGCAGCGAGCCTCTGCACGTCCTGTCCCCTTGGTCAGTCCTCTTCGTGTGCCTCCCCTTCCTGTTCCCTAGCAGGATGTGGTGTCCGGTGACCTGGTCACCTGCCTCATGACCCACAGGGTCCTAGTGTCCCCTCCTGTCCAGTCGCCCATCTGTCAGGTCACTACACCTCCCCCCTTGTCGCAAACAAATCTTTGGTACATATAAACAAATCTTTAGTACATTACACTAGACATTGTCACCCCCTTTTATGTTGACAGTATTTGCTGATGATTTTTAGGAGAGGTATATATATATATATATATATATAGAGAGAGAGAGAGAGAGAGAGAGAGAGAGATATAGACATTGATATGCGGAAAAAGTGTGTCCACAGGTCTCCGTTTCTGCATCTCCTCAATCAATTTCTTGTACTTCTTGCCTTCTCTTTTTGGTCCTTGTTCTGTTAAGTCTTCTTGTGTTGCTTCCCTTTGGGCGTCTTTCTTCAGCCCATCTTTCGGCCGCTCCTCTTCTTTTGTCTTCAATTCTCTGTAGTACGACTCATTTCTGGTGAAGTGGTATTGTCCTGCTGACGCCGTTATCATTTGTCCTCCCACTTTCGTTATGGTCAGTGTGTCTTTTGCGAAAGTGCTCTCTACCTTCCGTTGTTGTCTTTGTCGAGCTAGCGCAGTGTCTCCTTCTTTCGCTTTCGCATCTGTTGCATGTCTCTTCCGATCGGCATCCGCCTTCATTCTTGTTTTCGCTTCTTTGTCCCTTTCAGCTATGTCTTTTTGTTCCACCCTTTCCACTTCTTTCACTTGGTGCAGACTCGTTCTACTTGATCGCCCCAACACCAGCTCCGCAGGGCATCTTCTTGTGGGGCTGTGAGCGGTGTTTCGACAGTCTCTCAGCACCTGCCACGGTGCTTGTCCAATTGAGATTTGTGTTTGCTTGTTGCTCTGTATTGCCTTTTTGATCATTCCCATAGATCGCTCAGCCATTCTGTCTTCTTGCGGCCACAGAGACGCTATTCGTCGATCGTTGATCTCGAGATACTCCATGAACCTTTTGTATTCGTCACTAGAGAATGGTGGTCCATTGTCTGTTTGTTGTGTCTGCTGTGACGCCCATGCTGCCAATATGTCATCCAGAGCTGGCAAAGTTTTGTTGGCTGATGTTGACGCTACTTCTCTCACTATGGGGAATCTGGAGAGCTCCTCTATTACTACCAGTAGGTAATTTCTTTCTTTCAACTGCCCGTAGAGATCAGCTGCCAGCTCTGTCCATGCTTCTCTTGGAAATGCGGACATTTGCAGCGGCTCCTGCTTTGATGCGGGCCCCTTTATTTGGCAGATGTGACAGTGCATCGCACTTTCTTCTCCCATGTCCTCAAGTCCCGGGAACCATACTTTTTCTCGCACCATTTTTTTTGTTGGCACAGTCCCTCTGTGTGACTCATGTGCCAATTTTGCTGTCTTTCTTCTCAGCGTCCGTGTTATTATTATCCTGGTGCCTCTCATTACTGTTCCGTTCTCGCTTTCTGATAGTTCTTCGCTAATCTTTCTGAACACCAGCATCTCTTCCTTCAATGCTTTTTTTTTCCAGCTGCTGTTGTTGTTAGCGTGCCTCCACCTTTGCTGTTTGGTCACCTTCATTATGGTCTGCATGGTGATGTCTTATTTTTTCTCTTGTTCTAGTTCTTTCATTTTTATCGTTGCCGGTGTGTTATGTTTCAATGCACTGTTTAGATGTTCCTCCGCCATGGTTGCTGTATCGTGTTCCTGTTCCTTCCCCGGCTTGTGTATCATTTCACACGCCCACACTGCCGCCAAACTCTCTTTTTCCGGCTGGTAGTATCCCGACTGGGAGTGTCCTTCTTCTACGTTTGATATACTTTTGCTCCCATATGCCACCATGTGTCTTTGGTAATCTTTTCCTTTTTTGTGTTGTGCCAATATTGCTCCCAGTCCCGCTGGGCTGGCATTTACAGTCAGTTCAATGCGCGGCTTGCGGTATTCTTTTAGGATGCTTCTTTTCTCTGTCGTGTTGTAGGTCATGGCCATGAGACCCATTGTCTGAGCTGTGATGATGCTCAGCAAACATGGCGCTGAGATGTCGCCCTTCAGCACATAAATGTCCTCTTTGCTCTTTTGGTCGTCGTGTGTTGGCTCTTCTGTAAATTTCGATACCCACATGTTACATGTTGTACCGCTGTCCAAAGCAAACTTTGTTTTGTGTGATCCTGCTCCTACCGTCACGTACTCTGTCTTTTTCATTTTGCTTTTGCCCACCAGGTACCTTCTTTTTCTTTTTCTATCTTCATTCATTGACTCTGTGGTAACATCCGTCATAAGATAGAGTCGTCCAGTCCTTTCTTTTTCTTCTTCTTCTTCTTCTTCTTCTTCTTCTTCTTCTTCTTCTCCCCATTCTGGTGATGAGCTCCTTATTCCTTTTTCACCATGTCTGCTTGTTGACACTTGCGGTCTCCGTCGTCTTCCTCTGTCATTTCTGAACTGCATTCCTTGGCGTGCGCTGGCGTAGTCATTTCTCTCGTTCGATTTCTTGCGCATCTGGCCGCGCGTTAGGCATGGGCCTCGATGTGGACATTCAAGTCCACCCCTGTAGCATGTTCCTTCATCATGGTACTTCCTCGTGGCCTGTTCATTCCTGCCTTTTTTCCAGCTGCCAGCGCGATCTTGTTCCACTCTTTTCTCTTTCCCTCGCGACGTGATATTCTCTAGTGACGCCAGTTCTCTAGTTCCTACTTGTGACTCAAACAACTTGAAGGGTGGCGGTCTTCTGTCTTGTGCGCTTTGTCTTTCTTGTTTCGTTTCTGCCATCTCTTCTATTTTCCGTGCTCTTCCTGGCACTCTTTTGTGTGCTCTTCCTGGTACTTTTTTGTTCTTTCCCGTGCTCTTCCCGGCACTCTTCTGTTCTCCGTGCTCTTCCTGGCACTCTTTTGTTGTTTCCGGTGCTCTTCCTGGCACTCGTTTCTTCTCCGTGCTCTTCCGGCACTCTTCCATTCTCTGTGCTTTTCCAGGCACTCTTTTGTTGTTTCTTGTGCTCTTCCTGGCACTCTTCTGTTCTAGGTGCTCTTTCTGGCACTCTTTGTTTGTTTCCTGTGCTATCTCTTCTTTTCTGTGCTCTTTTGTTATTTCCGGTGCTCTTCCTGGCACTCGTCTCTTCTCCGTGCTCTTCCGGCACTCTTCCATTCTCTGTGCTTTTCCAGGCACTCTTTTGTTGTTTCTTGTGCTCTTCCTGGCACTCTTCTGTTCTAGGTGCTCTTTCTGGCACTCTTTGTTTGTTTCCTGTGCTATCTCTTCTTTTCTGTGCTCTTTTGTTGTTTCCGGTGCTCTTCCTGGCACTCGTTTCTTCTCCGTGCTCTTCCGGCACTCTTCCATTCTTTGTGTTTTTCCAGGCACTCTTTTGTTGTTTCTTGTGCTCTTCCTGGCACTCTTCTGTTCTAGGTGCTCTTTCTGGCACTCTTTGTTTGTTTCCTGTGCTATCTCTTCTTTTCTGTGCTCTTTTGTTATTTCCGGTGCTCTTCCTGGCACTCGTCTCTTCTCCGTGCTCTTCCGGCACTCTTCCATTCTCTGTGCTTTTCCAGGCACTCTTTTGTTGTTTCTTGTGCTCTTCCTGGCACTCTTCTGTTCTAGGTGCTCTTTCTGGCACTCTTTGTTTGTTTCCTGTGCTATCTCTTCTTTTCTGTGCTCTTTTGTTGTTTCCGGTGCTCTTCCTGGCACTCGTTTCTTCTCCGTGCTCTTCCGGCACTCTTCCATTCTCTGTGTTTTTCCAGGCACTCTTTTGTTGTTTCTTGTGCTCTTCCTGGCACTCTTCTGTTCTAGGTGCTCTTTCTGGCACTCTTTGTTTGTTTCCTGTGCTATCTCTTCTTTTCTGTGCTCTTTTGTTGTTTCTGGTGCTCCTCCTGGCACTCTTCTCTTCTCCGTGCTCTTCCGGCACTCTTCTATTTGTTCCTGCGTTTCCTTTTTCTTTTGACCTTTTCTTTTTGTTTTTATTTATTTATTTCTTTATTTCTTTCTTTATTTCCTTGTTTATTTATTTGCATTTGCATTTGCTTGTGCTTTACTGCACCATTACTTCTTAAGTCGGCACTTTTTCCACTTTCCTCTGAACCTTTCTTTACCTTCTCTTTCTCTTATTTCAGTCTTTTACCACCTTTCCTTATCATATTCTTCCTTTGCCTGACTCTGTGATGGCTGCTCTGTTGTTTCCAATGCCTTTTTCTTTGGTGTCCTCTTTAAAATGGCCGCCGCTCTTCTCGCGAGATTTCGCGCTCGAAATCTCGCTCTCGCCTGACCTTGAAATGGCCGCCCACCACACTCTCGCATCCTATTGGTCCAGCCGCCTGGATCTAAGATGGCCGCCGAGACTCTCAGCCTCTCGCGAGAGCTCGCGCGTCCAATTTCGAAGCTTCGCGCTTACCGCGGATGTTTCTTTTCTTGCTTCAGAGGCGGTCGGGTGGGCTCCGATGTCGCTTCTCCCCTCGTTTCTTCTTCCCACCACTTATCCAGGGTGGGCACCTGGTTACTCCTGATGCGTATGAACGTCGATCCACGCGTCGATCTACGCGTCGATCTGCGCGTCGGCTCGTTTCCCTTCGTCGCCAGATGTCATGTCCTTGTAGTCGGACTGCCGAGACACCAGACACAGGACACAGGTGAGGGTATGTAATCTTCTTTATTGGCTTAGCAGCAGGCCTCTGCACGTCCTGTCCCCTTGGTAAGTCCTCTTCGTGTGCCTCCCCTTCCTATTCCCTAGCAGGATGTGGTGTCCGGTGACCTGGTCACCTCCCTCATGACCCACAGGGTCCTAGTGTCCCCTCTTGTCCAGTCGCCCATCTGTCAGGTCACTACACAGAAGAGTTTGGTTACGGGCGGCGGGTAGACGGTCCTGCTCTAGGGCAGGGGAGGAGTGGCTTGTCCACTGCTGAGGACGCTGACTGTTTGGTCGACCTCTGGGCCGACCAAACCAGTCATGCTCTGTATAGGCTGGAGAAAATGTCCTCCCATTAGACGCTGCCCGTTGTGATTGGTTTTGGGAAGTAGAGAGAGGCTGCCTGCTTCCTGTTCAGGAGAGGAGTAGAAACGACGCTAGACCGGGCCGGGTAAGTTAACTTTTTATTTTAAATTTAAGTTAAACCTCCCCCTTGTGTAACCCTCCCCCTGTGTGACCTCCCACCCGCGAGTCATGCCGGCCGTGACTGCTACAAAGTACTACATTGGAATTTGCAAACCCAAATTTTGTTTCTGTAACATGTTACCTAATCGCAGCTTGGGTTTTGTACATGCCAAAATGCTTTGTTGTCGTTGATAAACTTTGCGAATCGGCACGTTTGCAAATGCAAAAACGCTTAATAGGGCTGGCCCATTCTAGGCCTTGGAAGAAAAGTCACTGTCCCTGTGGCTCGACATACAGGTATCAATGCTGGTATACATTTTTGTTTGCCCAGGCGCCGCCCTTGCATCTGTTGGAAAATGGTACCCTCGGCCCAATCTCCCCTCGCCCCAGTCATGTGTATATGCACAGTCTCGCCTCCACAGCAAGTTTTCCTTCCACAATGCCACACAGCGCGAGCCAGGCGCGCATTTGTTCCCAATTTGAGGATTTATTTTCCGATTAGCAGCTTGTTAATGCAAAACTGCAAATATATTCTTTCCGGCCCAGTCATCCTCCTCCTCCCTCTTGCTTCACTGCTGTCACTCCACAGGGAGGGAACAGCCAGTTTACTCTCTCCAGTGAGACCCCTTCCCATGAAAACTGCTTATCATGCAGGTTTCACTCTGCACACGTGCAAATGGCCCCCTTCCTAGCGGGGTCTGTGTAAAACATGTCTGCCATCATCAGCTGCCACAATTTAACAATGCTGCCTGCGTTTTTATTGATGGGTGGATGGGACCAGGTGTGTAACACAGCTGCACATCTTAAATTAATGCCTCTCTCCCTTCGCCATGTTCTGTCTCCTCCTCCCTGTGTCTCTGTCCTCTGTGCATCTCTCCTGCTCCATCATCTGGCCTACCTTTAGCATCCTTTCTCTTGATTGTATGTATCACCCAGTACTTCATGGCACTTTTTTGTCTGCTCCCTCTCTCCACCCCCTCTTTTCTGTTTCTCTTTGATGTCCTTTGCAGCTCCTCTCTCGCTTCTACGTGGTCTCTCTCTTTTTTACCTTTTGGTCTGTCTCTCTCAGTGTGTCTCCATTCTCTCACTCACATCACTCATTTTTGTTCCCTCTGTCTTATTTTCTCTTATTTCATTCAACTTACATCTCTCTACTCATAGTTTTTTTCTTTTCTCAGCCTACATTTAGCCTGTCTTTATTTCTATTCTGTTTCTCCCCTTTTTATGTTCATTTTCTTTCTACTCTTTTCACCTTAACCTGTCTCACTTCCCTATATTTTTGTTGCCTTTCCTCTCACTCTATCACAATTTGTCTTTTTTTATTTTCTTTGCTCTTGTTTAGCTCCCTATTTTCTTTCACACTTTTGTAAGTTTAGGTTTTCTCTTATTTGTTTACCCTCTTGTCTGTCTATGTCACGCTCTTCTCACTTACTTTTTCCATTCTTTCTGTCCCTCTGTCTCTTCTGTCTCACCCCTCCCTCTCTCTGTTCCCCTCGTTTCCTTTCCTTCTAATTTCCCTTCTTTCTGTCAGTTAATTTATGTTTTAATTCAAATAAAAGTATACCCGGGATGGAAGTGACATTTTGATCTACAAGTCCTTCCAGGAGGGCCTTGTACCTTCCATGCTTAAAAAATATATGATTGCATGTTGTTAAAGAAACCCTACCTAGATTCTAATATTTTTGTCAATTTTTGGCCAAGATTTTGAAGAAGTTAGTTGTACTTCAGTGCGAACAAAACAAGTTTTCAATGTTTCAATCAGGCTCCATAACTAGTTATGGCACAGAAAGTCCCTTCTGACATCGGGGATGACACACTGGGTTGTATGTGATTTGAATGAAAAGCAATTTCATGCAATGCCAGTACTGAGAAACCATTTCACCTAAACTCAATCAACCCGTCAATCAATCAATGTATCAGGCTTTATAAAGACCGGCTCATCACCCACTAGTTTTACAACTGTTTATTGGAAATTTGCAGGATGAAATGAAGGGTGTTTACCTTTTCACAGAAACCTATTCAAAGAATCTCTTTTTTGTGGAATTGGCTTTTGCATGTTTATATTTTAAGGTGTAAATGCATTGGATGCTGGTCTGTTTTGATAAACTTTTTTGTAGGAGGTGTTTAATTTTGTACTCTATTTCAAGGGAAATTTGTTTGAATTTATATCATTTACATCCCCTAAACACCATCCATCTCTGAGCCTCTAAAAACCCCTACGCACCATCCATTCTTGCCCCTAAAACCTCCTCACCACGCCTAAACTATACTCATCTCTAACCCCTAAACTCCATCCATCCCTGAATCCTAAAAGCCTCTCTACCCCTAAACAGAAACCATCTCTAAACGTTACCACTAAATTCTGCCTATTTCTGTACCCAGACACTTCCTATCTATACCTAAACCGACCCATCACTGAATCCTTAAAACCCCTCACCACCCCTAACATCTATCCATCCCTGTACACTAAAAACACCCCTCTTTACTCGTAAACCTCACGTATCCCTGAACCCAAACAATTCTCACTACCGCTCAACTAAACCCAATTTTACATTTTTTTGGGGAGTTTTACTTAAAATGATCAGTCCTTTAAAATGTTTCCTTTTATTTTCTATTTTTTGGGATTTCCTTAAAATTTACTCACCTTAAAATTTGTTTTCCATAGGAGTGACCCATGTAGGAAAGAGCAGTGGATTGGTGGAGCGTTGGGGTGGGGCGGGCGGGAGGTGGCAAAGAGCAAGAAAAAAAAAAAAGAAACACTTACCATGCATTTGTCACATCGCGATTGCCGACTCGGTGATGCAGCGAGAGCAAGCAAAGTGTTTTTCCTTTTTTATTATTTTATTTTCCCTCATCGTCGTCTGTCGACTATCCCCTCCTATACCCCCACCACCCCGTCCTACTGCTCTTACCTCTACGGGCCCCTCTTTGTTTTCCATGATTTGGTTTCCTTCAATGTTGTTTCTCAGTATTAATTTTTCTATTAATTTACATACTTCAGATACACTGAGGTAGGCCGAGGAAGGACAGTTGGTCTTCTGGTCATGCTGTGACTGTCAGCAGCATTCAACATGGTAAGCCATCAAATCTTCTTTCAGAGGCTGATGTAGCAAGGTTGCGCATTAAAAACCAACTTGCACAAGCTAGTAACTCATAAATAACTCTCAAATAACTCATAATGTACTAACTAACATGTTTGCCTTAATAATATTGCATTACACGACATTTCTAGTATCTAGGGGAAGCTCGCCTATGTGTTTTTACTAATCATAATTCGCTTGCATTAAAATGGGCGCTGCTACGCAGGATTTCTTACTGTGCATGCGTCTGTCACACTCACGTGACTTGACCTACTCTCTGTTTTGGTGGGAAACTTTTGCTACTGCGCACTAGTACTAAGATGGCAGCTCTGTGTCCTAATGTGCAAGAAGCTTGCATCGCTGCTTTTGCTAAGCTGTTTGTTCTGCCTAATACCTAATGCTGTATTTAAAGTAAAGTAATGGGAATAGTGTAGAGCTAAGTAGTATACAGAACATCTAGTTATTCTTTATTCTAAAACTGTTTCTTTTCTATTTCTCAAATGTATCGAACGTTGGGCCTGACATGTACTTCTGAACTCCATCTTTGGAGGAACTGCGACTGCGCAGAAAAACTCAAGTCCATGAAACACTGACCTTTGAAACCCGGCCAACTCCTGACTTGCTAGAAGATGTTCATGGGAACTTCAACTCCTGACCACTGGGAAGGAAGCTAAACTAAAATATGGACTACATTGTAATCTTTATTGATACATTCACTGCCGGGTGGAAAAAAAGTGCATGGGAAAATAAAATTGATGGGCGGGAACGCTAATTTCAATATTCAAGAGAAAAGTTTCATTTTGGTATGGTGTGATGACCTCTCCTCGTTCTTTTGTCCAATTAAAATTGGGGATCCTTACACTTTCAACATTGGGGGGTGGTACACTGCCCTGGAAAATAGTTTAACTAGAGTAGGCTTAGCTAGTTAATTTGCCCGACTTGTCAGAATAGCTGGGACAGGTGAGCCTGTCACTGACCCAGCGCACTCAATAGGTGATCGAAAGCAGAGGTGCTGGCGGAGCCCACTGTCAGAAGATTCGATAACCCAATCGGGGTTCGGGAGCAAAGGTGCTGGCGGGGCACTCTATCAGAGGACTCGATAAACCAATCGGGGTTTGGCTGTTAGCTGCAGAGAGGATTGTAGCGCTGGCTTAGCAACTTTAACTGTGGGTGCTGGTCTTAACCTGTGGTGGTCCTGTCCTGATCCAATTTGGCTGTAACTGTCCTGGTTTCTGGTCTGCACCTGTTGTCTTGCTGGCACCTGCACTTTCGGGGTTCTGTCCTTTATCCCAGCCCGTGGCCAGGGTTGGTCTTCACACCATTTAGGTACATTTTTCATGTGGGTATGTCATTGTATTGTTTCCCTTTTCTACCCTTCCTACAGTGAAATGCTTAAAGACAGACTTATAAAATCTTTGCATATCTTCATTTTAAACGTTATCTTCCTAATTGAAAGATCTTTGGTTTCAAATGCTTGAATTATGACATTTAAGAATTTTTAGATAAAGAGTTTAAACCTTTCTTGAGTTTGTGGTTATTATATGAGTGCAAATGTTATTTTTCTACCTATTTTCTTGCTAACTCCCTTGATCCTTTAGGACTTTAGGTACCGATGACGTGGATTGGTAAATCAAGGTGTATCGGTTAAAGCAGTCCTAAGTTAGATTATATACACTGATGAAGAGCGAAGGTTACTTGGTTAATGTATAAAAATGTGGTTATGGGCCCAGGTGAGTATGGTAAAACATGACTAGGTGACATGCGCGCTCTATCAAGGCTATCCTGAATTGGAAATTGTGGATCCCCAGCAATTAACTGATTTAAGTAGTTTTTACACCTGAGAATACACATGTATGCTTGTTTTTTTTCTCTCATATCCCTTTACTCTTGGCTGCAGGATCTCTCAGGGATCTCACTTATCCCCAGTTTTGATCACAATCTACAAAACACCTCAGTTGCTGGTGTTTTCTGAATCTGATATAAAAGTGAAATCCTACTCTGATGATACAACCAGTTGTCTAATAAACTCCGCAAAAACTCTGGCTCTTTGGGAGATTCCAACTAAAATTCAGCAGTGAAGCACTTGAGACAACTTTAGGTGAACGGTGCAAAAACCGAATTGATCATATTTAGGATAAAGATGGATGAGATCAGAAAACCACTCATTTACCTCCTTTTGTTGGGGCATATCCCTAGACTAGCCTCACCTGCAGAAAACCTGGGATTCTATTTTTATATACAATATCTCTGGAACCCCACATTTGAAAAAGTAAAGTGCAATTGTTTTTCCTAACTAAACAACCTAAAATGTAGAACCACCAAACAAGCCTGCTGGTACACACCAGTACACAGCACAAATAAAGGCAGCTGCAAACAACTGGAGAGCAGGTTGTTAAAGATTAGACTGCAAAACGTCAACATTATCGGCGCCATCTTGCCCCTTTCCAAGCCCATTCGTGCGCGTAAGCGGCAGCCATTTTGAGCACCATGGCCTCCCTGCCCCTCGCTGATAGCCAGCGCGTCTCTCTCTCTCTTAACCTCGCAAGCATTCCCCCGCACGCTGACAACCCCCCGCTCTCTCATGCCTTGGGTCATAAACCCCTCTTCAGCGCAGCTTCACCACGGAATCCCATCCTGTTCCCAGCGCGACACCTCCCCTCATTCCTTTCATGGCCTCAAACCCTTTTGATGCAAACCCCCTTTTCCTGTGTCCCCGTTTGTCTTCCCTGTTCCCAGACCGCCACCTGGCTCTGCGGATACTGTTTATTACCCCGTACAGTAGGAAGCTTCCCCTCCCCATCAAAAGACCCCCGAATCGATCAAAGCCCCCACCCCATGAGATCCGACCAACCCCATGCATTCCGTGAATCGGCGGAATGCCCTGCTGTGCGACAACCATCACCTGTTGTGACCGGGGTGGGGAATCCAACTGTAAATGTATGTGGGAACGGGCCTGAAGGGGAGATTCCGAGGATGTTCTTTCAAGTACTAAAGTATTGCGAGAATGTGTTATGTGCAATAAAGGTCATAAACCCTAGTATAAGAGGCCAGGCCTCAGAGATGTGGTTAGAGCACCTCGTGACGATACTTGCTGTCTGAATTGATGTGTTCTCCTCCGGAGAGAATAAAATCCTCGTTTCCCGCCTTCCAGTCTCCAGCGCCTGCTTCTTCATTGATTAATATTGGTGGGTCATAGAGGCGATACCGCCGGGCAACATAAAAGGGTCTTTGGTTACCGGTTGTCTTTGGAACCCTTTTTAACAATTGGCGTCCCAAACGTGGGGCCCATCAGCGACTCGTGGATCCAGTGGGAGAGGTCCCGACGACAGAGTGAACGACTGCAACGATCGGAAGGTACCCTGTCCGATAGACCCTCGTCTGACAGCCGATCATCCGAACTTCACTGGTTCCGAACAGACCTCTCTCGAGTGATCTACGGTCCTGACTGGGAACCATCAGGAGTGCCACGAGAAGTACGAAGAGAAGAGGACGATCGGGCGCTGGATTCGGAAGACGAGAAACTGTCCATGCGGTCCGGGTAAGGTCATGTAAACACGACGAATTGCGAAAGTGATAGATAATTGAAAGTGATTGATAATTGTTGAGAAAATACTAGTATTACTTTTTGTTAATTTATTGGAGATTCACTGTCTACAAACGGAGAAACAACAGGCTCTCCCTTTATAAACAGCGAAGGATAGGTACGCACCCGTCGGACCTATCTTTCTCCCCCACTGAACAATTGCCCCTTCCCCCCATTGATTAACTGTTATAGATTGTTTTCTGGAGATTCTCTGTCTGCAAACAGGGAAAAATAGGTCCCCTCTTTGCAGATAGTGAAAGGGTAGGTGACGCGAACCTTTGCGAGCCTACTTATTCTTCCCATTGACCATATTGATTTTTTATTTTTGGCCTAACATTGATTGATTGCTCAGAATTGGTTCATGAGGTATTCACTACGTGCAAACAACGTAGAATAGAAATATTCTGTCTAGTCTTTGCGCGCAGTGATAAGATAGGTAGTGCTGACTATTATCCCATTGTGATCCGTCATGCCTGTCTTCTCCCCACTGGTTAGTAGCCTGTTTTACCCGGACCGCTTATTAGAGATGAACCATCCGGCTCCGCTGGAAGGCACCCCTAATAAGGACATGTTCATGAAGCATGGATTAATTGCTATAGCCTATAGTGAGCTGTGGCATAAATATACGAAAAAGGATCGAGAAAGACAGTGGCCACTGAGAGGATCCTTTGATCTTGACAAAATAGAAACGGTAGAAATAGCCCTTCGTAGGAATGAAACAACACCTATTATGCTCGATAGTCTCGGTATGTGGCACAAAGAAGCGGCACGACGAAGGGAAGGCGACGAATTTAGAAAAGGTGAAGGGACACGACGGACAACCCTCCAAACGTCTAGTAGGCAAAGGGAAGGGCCAGCGATGGCACAGTCCCGAGGAGTAGACATGAAAAGCGAACGGTGTAAAGGGATGTGCCGACAAGCCAACCCCGGAACACAACGACCCGAAGGTAATCCCCCGACATTACGCACAGGACGGACAGATGTAAAACAAAACCAATGTGCTTTCTGTAAATGTCTTGGACACTGGAAAGCCCAATGCCCGACTCTGCAAAGCATAGGTAAGAATGGAGGGTTGACAGAAAGGACGGACCGACAGAAAGGAAAAAGACGTGAGATAAAAACCAATCAGACTAGTGCAGACAGAACAGACAGGACCACCCCGTTTGATTATGCTCGGTGGCACAGATTTCGTCAGACCAATTTTAACGACATGTTAGAGTTCTGGGACTGATTGCTCTCTGTTGCTCCCCCACTCTGAAAAACAAACACAACTGCAGGTCAGTGTAAACAACCCCCCGTTAGAGAAAAGACTCAAGAAAGCCAAGCGTCTATTATATAACTTAGGATTTAATTACGGTAAAACACACAACCAACAGTAAATAGAATAACTAGTAGAACTCTCTAAAAAAACAAACTTTACTAATAGGAAAAATACAAAACATATTATGCTCACTCCGGAAGTCTTCCAATGTAACAGTTCGATGGTCCCGCCCATCCGAAACACATAGCACGTGTGGGGCGGGGCCTGCCAGCAACCATGGGCCAAAAAGAGATCGCTGGCGAGAAGGTACTGGAGACTCCACACAGCAGGCAATGAAATGGTCTTCCCATACTACCCTTCCAGGGATGGCGTCCCCCGGACCGCGAGTAGGGAGGGGACGGATGAAAATGACCCCCTCCCTTGTATCTCCTGGTCCGGCCATCACAAATTTCTCCATCGAACGGATGCAGGGTGGGCAGGGAGGAAGAGGCGACGCGGACGAGCCTCTTCCACCTCCACAGGTAGGAGGCTTCCCTGCCCTGGCCCGACGCCGATGTCCTCCAGCCGGGCGACGGCCATATACCTACGCTGCACAGGAAATATAATGCCCGACTGGTATATTTCCGCAACACAGGACATACAAGACCCGGCTGGTATATTTTCTCAGCACAGGACATACAAGACCCGGCTGGTATACTTTCTCAGTACAGGACATACAATGTCCGACGGGCATATTTACGGAGCACCGGACGTACAGTGGTCCCCCAAGAGTCGGAATCAGGGGTGTAGGGTGGTCATCATGTGCGCCCCTGATTCCAAGGGACGGTGTAGGATGCGCCGGGAGAGGAGACGGCACGGGTGAGCCTCCCTCACCTCCCCAGATGAAGGCTCCACTGCTGCACCCTGGCGCCCCGAACCAAAATGTCCTGCTCCAGCCGCATGATGCTCTGTTTTTCGCCATCACAAGAAGTTTCTTCCACTCCTGATGGATACGGCAAAGGTGGCTGCCACAGGGTCTCAAAATGGCGTCTGGGCCCTCGAAAGGCGGGTCTAGGCCGCTGGAGTAACTTTGTCCGAAATTGCAACTCGGGCACTTGCCCACCTGGGCGCAAGCCCCCACCATCGACAAACATCCCCTCGACTTTGAAGATTCTACCAAAGTCCCAAGAGCCCTCGGCCCCTTCAGGCTTCCGGTGAGGAACAGTTGCATTGATCTCAAATGAAATAACCACGGCACAGCAACAAGATGGCGGTGCTCTCGTGTCTGCATCAGCTTCCGTCTGAACCACCCAGGAACATTATGGGCTAACGAACTCGAGCAAGTTCCGGCTGAACATCAACATGACCCGGTAAGAGAGACTCTACCCCCTCCCTCTCTTGATTGACGGTCCACACCACCAGCCCCTCTGTTAGCACAGTTTTCTTTTGAACTGCCGAAAGGGACTCTGGTCCAACTGCCAATTGTCGGGGATATTTTGCCCCTGATGCTACTTCCGGACTAAACCGGCCTCGCCCAAAATGGCGCTGGTATCAATGGAAACTAACGGATGCCTTGTGGTGTTCCTTAGCTAATGAAACTTGATGTACTAAGATATATATATATATATACGAACCATTGCGCACTCGATGTTAAAGGGAGGAGGGTTCACTTGGCGAACATTTAAGAAGGGTTCCGTAAAATATTGATTTCAATGAACAATTTATTTTTGATATTTGTTGTAACTGATACATAACGTCGCTCATGATGCACACCCGCGGTTTACATCTAGGAAATGTGATTACGATGAGCTTGACTGTGTTTCCATTTATGAACTGAAATGCCCCTGATTCCTTCGTCACGCAATGAAATGTTTTTGGTTACTTGCAAATAATTAATTAGGCTTTTTTTACATGTTCTTGTGCTATAAAATAACCCCCTACTGTATGTGCTTCCATCGACGACATGTCAGGCCAAAATATGAATTGCGCTCTCACATTTTACGTACTGAATAATTCTACAAATAAAGGTCTTAAAAAGCTACGGATAGGCATCGCATACTTTTGTAAATGCGGGTATCGGTGGGAGGGTTTTTCTGTGCGCAACTGTTCTGCTCTTTTTTTAAGGTTATCCGAGAAATGGTTGTTCGGCCCTGGGTTGATGGTCGAATCAAAGGTATGATACGCTGCCTCCAAGATATGCGACTAAGCTCAGGAACTGACGTATGAAGAAGGACCTCGACTTCTGAGAATGGGTAAAGTAAAACGGTGTGATTGATAAAATGTTATAAAGATATGGTGGTCGAAGGTACTAAGGTACAGGGTTGAACGAAGAACTGATATGCCTTAGAACATCACAGCTTTGGGAATGATTTAGGGATCCCGATGGCCGGATACATCTACAAAACCGGGTACCTCACGCTAGGCACCTCTGATTCCTCTTTTTTTTAGCGTTTTCACTACACACGATCCTTAAATGCCATCCTCGAACCTCCCCATGAACCACCTATCACATTGCCTGCCCCCATGACTTTAGGAAACCAAAACCTTAAGGGATTATATCCCGAAGAGATAAGTACGAGTATGTGGTAAGTAAAGGACTTTCGTGCCTATACATTTGATGTGTTCGAATGTTGTCCCCCTACCTCCCCTTTTTCCCCCTTTTTCCCTCTGCAGGTTACATTAGAATCCCGATTAGAGTATCATAAGGGATCTGGAACCACGTCACGCCCGATGCATGAAAACGGACTACCGCTGCAAGACGACACAAAAAGGACGCCCTACCCAATACACGACCTTTATGTACTAGATCTAATGCTTTTCTGTCCCAAAACTGCATGCTTTTTACATCCTAACACAGACCCGAAATGTCTAACGTTGGGTAACGCACTGAATAGCCCAAACAATACACGGTCATTCTCTATGTCCCACGTGTACTGTTTGGCCTATTGTCTGTCTGTCTCTCTCTCTCTCTCTCTCTCTCTCTCTCTCTCTCTCTCTCTCTCTCTCTCTCTCTCTCTTACTCTCTCTCTCTCTCTCCCTCTCTCTCTCTCTCTCTCACTCACTCTTCCACCCCTCCACACTTTCCCTCTTCCTAGCAACTGGCACCTAATTGGCGAACCTGGTGCACCTCCTGATTGGCCCCAAATACCACAAGTATTTGCACAAATTTGTCCTAAATAAAATTGTATCGGTACCACGTTACTACCTCTCCTTTTCTACTAAAATATGGATGAAATTTAAATTGACCGATAGGAAAGGGACAGGTAAGACGACTAAGGTTCCCTAAATTTGACCCACTCTGAGGGAACTATTTGTCAGTGGCTTCTATGATAAAATGTGTCTGTGGTAATGCGACCATCCCCATTGAAAATTGTCTCCGTACCCCAAACTGTAAGAAATGATCGAGACACCCCCATCTACCCAAAATGCCCCCAGTTTGGTATCAGCTGCCCTGAACGAGAACTTGAAAAACGCCCCTTGCTCCGATTTGCTGTGTTCCAAATCGTTTTTCATAAGATCCCACCTTCCCCGAGGATAAGTTTAATAATTATCGCAAACCACCCCCCGAGTTTTTGTAGTAACCAGGTTGCGAGGATTTATATAGAAAGTTAGAAAGATGTATGCAAAGTTAAAAATTAGATCGAAAATCGAAAGACCTTGTTGCAGTAAGCCTTGCTGAAAATAAGATGTTTTGATGTAATGAAGACTTGTTTAGCCTATGTTCATCCCTCAGAAGGATGCCTATCAGACTATGGTGAATAGCACGTTGCACTTTTTGTAAAATACAAGGCCCTGAAGACCAGCCTAGCCTTGCAAGACTCGTACTAGGGAAATGGGTCTCTGCCAGAAGAACTGACATCTACTATAATAGACATATGACAAATGAACGTAATAATCATCAAAGCGTCAAAGAATTAGCCAACAAAAGGAAGTTGTAAGGAATCCAGCAAATCCATCATCAATTGTTTATACTTTAGCCGCAAAAATCTCAAATGTAGCGAGTGCTTACCCCAGTTGCTTGGTGTTGGGAGAGAAATAGATTTATGTAATTACCTTCTTCTGCAATATCTCTAAAGACTGTCTTTTCAAAACTCATTTAAGGGTATCACTGTCGGAGGAGAAAGAGACCGGATGTGGGAGCACGCGGCCTGACTGCGGATTGTGGAACATCAGCGACGGAGGCCGAGGCGAGACCACAGCAGTAAGGAGACGCCGGACGGGGCACTGTTTCAAACAAAGCTAAGGAAAGGGCTGACCTGAAGCCCCTGCTCTATGATCAACGTGTGCCAAAAAGTCCCCGCTCTCTGAACATGGTTACGGACTCGCCTGACGCAAACTCACCGCCTCCCCCTGATCTGTTCCCGACTTGGCCTTGCTCCATCCCCTCCTCCTCCGACCTACCATAAGGACTGTTCACACCCGCACCTTTCCACCCGAACTCCCAAGTTCCTCCGAATCCTACTGAGCTACCCAGAGAAGAGTACTCCCTGCGTCAGAAGGGAGGGAGCTCCGACTAAGTAGACCACGAACTATGTTAAATCCCAGAACGGTGACCTAGAACTCCACCAAGGGTCACCCCCGAAGAAAAGATAAACAAAGTCTGTGGTTCTGCCCGCTACCAAGCACCTTGAAGATGATGGAAGCAACAGGAAATGCCCACCACAGAGACTCAAGAAACAAACAGATCTCACAATTCTGGAACAAATGCATTTTCCATTGCAAAATCTATGCTCTGCATTGCGGAAGAAGATGCACCTGCCCGCAGACCCCCAACGACTCAATCCACATGAACATTTCTGTTGATAGGTAATCCAGGTGCTCAACAGTGCCGACAGAAGACGACAAAGGACAACGAGAACTCTGATATATATTTTTTACTGTATCTCCTTTCTCTCCCAATCACCATTGGACTGACTATGCACCCGCCGTATACAAAAAGGACTTACTTAATATGATAACTTACCAGTTCTTATTCTATGATCTGTACCCAACGCCCTCGCTACGTAATTCTAGTCTGATATTGCATTACGATGACTTTTTCTGCAACCAAACGATGAACCCGCCTACTAAATGATGAGATTTTTCAATATGATGTTTATAATGTGATGTTTATGTACAGTTCTTTCGCCTAAGTCCCCTCTCCCTTACTTATGATCGCTGCATATAGGTGCAGTTAGGAAATAGGCCAGCAAGTTGGCTAAGATATGTTGAAAAGGGAGGACTGTTAAAGATTAGACTGCAAAACGTCAACATTATCGGCGCCATCTTGCCCCTTTCCAAGCCCATTCGTGCGCGTAAGCGGCAGCCATTTTGAGCACCATGGCCTCCCTGCCCCTCGCTGATAGCCAGCGCGTCTCTCTCTCTCTTAACCTCGCAAGCATTCCCCCGCACGCTGACAACCCCCCGCTCTCTCATGCCTTGGGTCATAAACCCCTCTTCAGCGCAGCTTCACCACGGAATCCCATCCTGTTCCCAGCGCGACACCTCCCCTCATTCCTTTCATGGCCTCAAACCCTTTTGATGCAAACCCCCTTTTCCTGTGTCCCCGTTTGTCTTCCCTGTTCCCAGACCGCCACCTGGCTCTGCGGATACTGTTTATTACCCCGTACAGTAGGAAGCTTCCCCTCCCCATCAAAAGACCCCCGAATCGATCAAAGCCCCCACCCCATGAGATCCGACCAACCCCATGCATTCCGTGAATCGGCGGAATGCCCTGCTGTGCGACAACCATCACCTGTTGTGACCGGGGTGGGGAATCCAACTGTAAATGTATGTGGGAACGGGCCTGAAGGGGAGATTCCGAGGATGTTCTTTCAAGTACTAAAGTATTGCGAGAATGTGTTATGTGCAATAAAGGTCATAAACCCTAGTATAAGAGGCCAGGCCTCAGAGATGTGGTTAGAGCACCTCGTGACGATACTTGCTGTCTGAATTGATGTGTTCTCCTCCGGAGAGAATAAAATCCTCGTTTCCCGCCTTCCAGTCTCCAGCGCCTGCTTCTTCATTGATTAATATTGGTGGGTCATAGAGGCGATACCGCCGGGCAACATAAAAGGGTCTTTGGTTACCGGTTGTCTTTGGAACCCTTTTTAACAAGGTGGCACACCAGCAGACAAAGCCACCTTCAAGTCAGCCCTCAACAAATACCACAAATAACTCAAAGAAGCGAAAAAGTTTGTCTCTGCTGACCGCATTGCGGCTAGTGCCAACGATACTAAGGAACTCTTCATCAATGTAAGAGAGTTCTTCTGTGAACAGCAACTGAGAACACAATCTTTCCCTCACAGTAACTCCGCAGACCCCAGCAAGCTCCAATACTTCAGCCCTATCTCACTGCTCCTGTTTCCTGCCAAAGTCCTGGAGACAGCCATCTACTGTCAGCTCACCGTACAGCAGGAGAGAAACAACCTGCTAGACACTTCCCAATTCATTTTCCGAGCCACCCACAACACTGAGGCAGCCACGGTTGCCGTCTCGAAAGGCATGCGCATCCTATTAGACAGAGGTGAATCGGCCACCGTGAGCTTCTCGACTTCACTGTAGCCTTTGACAGAGTTTCCCACCAAACACTCATCAAGAGTCTCCACAATATCGAAATCAAGGAAGACGCACTCCGATAGACTGTATCATTCTTCATGGGTGCACGCAGTGACCCACCCTCCCCTTCACCTCGGAACCCACGCGCCTTATCTGCAGCATCCCTCAAGGCTCATCCCTCAGCTCTACCCTCTTCAATACCTACGTGACTCCTCTAGCTGACATCATCAGAACCCATGATATCAACAGCACATCCTACACCAATGACACCCAGCTCATCCACTGGCTCTCGCCAGACCCCACCACTACTAAGACCAACTTCCACAACTGCGTGTAGAACAGCCTGGATGAAGGACAACTGTCTGAAGCTAAACACAGACAAGGCCGAAGTGCTGATCTTTGGCAACCCTACCTCCCTCTTGAACAACACCTGATTGCCTACAAAACCACGGTCCCACCCCCACACCAAAAGACCACACCCGCAACCTCAGCTTCATCCTGAACAGCAAACACCATAAAATGACAGATCGAAGCAGTCTCCTATGCCTTCTTCCAGACTCTCTGCATGCTTCTAAGAATCTTCAAATGGCTCCCAATAAGCACAAGAAATAAAGGCATGCAAGCCCTAATCAACAGCTGTCTGGACTACAGCAACTCACTGTACGCAGGAACCACCACCGAACTCATGGCAAGCCTCCATACAATACAGAATTCAGCAGCCATACTGATCCTCAACCTGCCCAAATGGACCCACATTACGCAGCACCTGAGGAACTTCCACTGGCACCCGTCCAGAAAAGAGGCCAATTCAAACTACTGACACACGCCTACAAAGCCCTCCATGACCAAACCAGCATACATGAACAACCGCTTGAATTTCCACAAACCATTCAGAAACCTTCGCTCTGCCTCCCTCGCCCTTGCACTGACCCCTCGCATCTGGTGTAGCCACAGTAGAGGACACTCCTTCTCCCACCTCGCTGCCAAGCACTGGAATGCTCTTCCTCTCCACCTCTAAATACCACCCTCACAGACGGACTTCAGGGAGAGACGCAAGACCTGGCTTTTCAAATGAGCCCAACTTCCCAGTGCATGGATAAACTCACGGGTGATAATCTGATTGATTGGTTGATTGACTGAAAGCCTATGTGTTGTTTTCTGGTTGAAAAGCATGAGTCATGGTGGTTGGAGCAAAGATTAACTGCAGGCTGGACAGAGTGATTGCCTGTATGCTGGTCCTCCCGCAGCATCATTAGTATGTTTGCGGAGAGTCCACAATGCAGTAGTGAGAGCAATGGCTGGGCTTGAAAAGAGTGTTCAGTCTGGTCTCTGGAAGGAGGATGCTGCTACACTGGCTCCTAACCTACAAACAAATCAGAATCAAAGTAGCATGCAGGATGTATAAATGTCATCAGGATTTATGACCTGAATCTCTTAATCTCCGAGTCTCACATTAACCCTCCCCAGACTCTAGGTAGTCAGGATCAGGTGCTGTTAACTATCCCCAGGGTAGAACTGAAATCCAGGAGTAGTAAAGCACTGACGGTGGCAGATCCTGCTCTGTGGAATTGCCTCCCATTGCATCTTGGGGGGAACATCCTTTACGACGCAACTATTACCCTGCACTACCATTACAACGCAGGAATTACAACGAAACTCGTTATAACAACTTTCGCTGGAGGGCGCTGTTGGATAGGGAATAGTTTAATTTTATATCCAACACCTTCCCTACTATCCACGGGGACTGGAGTTGGAATAGAAAATTAAACTATTCCACTATCCAGCGCCCCCCAACACAAGTCGTTGTACCGACTTGCGTTGTAATACCTGCGTTGTAAAGGCATGCGTGGTAAAAGCATGCGTTGAAACGTCATACAACCCATCTTGACGGTTGCCCTCTTTAACCAGCTGTCATTCCATCATTCACTCAATAATGCTGTATTTACATGAGTTAGTAATTTACAAGAATTTATAAAGTCTTATTGGTTTCTAGGTAGTACAACATACTGTTGGGTATTAATGTATGGCCTCTAAGGGTGTAATAGGCTGACACATTCTCCAGCCTTCTACACCATCTCTACATCTTTTAAGAGAAGATTTATATTTTCTGTTCTTCATTCAGTTAACTGAAGTTTGAAATCTTGAAAGAGATAGAATAACATGTTGGCTATTTCTATATAATTCATTTTCTGTTCATTTTTACCTGCCACAATTCTTGTGATAGTTGCTACTATAATTTTGTATAACTTCTGCACTTTCATCATTTTTCTCAACAGCAATTTATGGTTTAAGTGGCAAATGAATGCTGTTGGCAGCTCATGTTATATATAAGTGTGTACTACCATATCCACCTCCTTATATGCATGTCTCTATAATAGCAACGTGCATAACTGTCAGGAATCTGGGGGCATATTACCAACAAGTAGCAACATTTATCGCTAAATAGGATTAGCGACGATTTTTTATCGCTGCCTATCGCTGGATATGTTAGCAGAGAAAACATACTATTAGAAACGTTTTTCTCCATTGTGCTAAAATATCCAGCGATAACGGTGAAATGCTTGAATATCGCTTCGAATACAGAGATATTCACGCATTAGCGACAAAATGATCCTAGCCATGTTATCCACCTCCCTTTGGATAACATGGCTAAGAACTGGTCTGAGCAGGTGTTAGTATTTGGAGATATTCGGGCTCAGCGCGAATGTTTCCAACGCTACGCCTGCCTTGCTAATAGGCGATAGCGACGTTAGTGACTGCTTTCAGTCGCTAACTGGTTGGGTACGCCCACTTTGCATGTCATTAGCGATAAACATCGCTGATATGCAAAACGGGCCCCAAACCGCTCGCTATCGCCTAAAAGCTGTCGCTAACATCAGTTAGTGTCAGCTTGCTAATAGGGCGATAGAATTATCGCCGCTTAGCGGCTGAAAACGGCAGCTAAATCGGTGATAATTGACTATCGCCCCCCTTGGTAATATGCCCCCTGGTGATTCCAGAGAGCAGACAGGCCCAGCTGCCAACTCCTTGCCTCCTAATCATTCTCTAGACTAGGACTGGGTTTTAAGGACTTCCGGCACTCAAGGGGGTTATCTAAGGGCTGAGGGAGGGTAATCAGATGGTGGCCATCAAAAAGCAGAGCTATGAAAAGGTAAAAGCAGAGGAGCTCAGATACAGACATTGATGATACAACATTTTGTATTACTCACAGTCATCGCGTTCACTCACCGCTCGTGTTATGTCTAGGGACACAGAAGCAAGGCAGGCAGAGAAGGCCTCCAGCTCAGTACAAGTCATTAGCATTATTATTCTTATAATTATTATTGTTATAGAAGTTTAAAACCACACGGCTACCCTAAAGGGGTTTCTCCACGCTGGTAAAAAACAGAAATAGTTCAAATGGAAGTAATAAAAAGCCATGTCGTTAGGAGTTTCTTAAACTTAACAAGATTTACAGGATCTAAGCAAGACAGGTAAGGAATTCCAAAATTTGGGGCCCAAATAGGAGAAAGAGTGACCGCTTTTCCTTACCTTAGAAGAACCACAGGATTCAAATTACTAGAATGGAGACACTGACTGGTACAATAGGGAGACACCAATGACCTATGGTAAGGTAGAATTGGACAAAGCTTGAAACATATAGCATAGTGCCTTGAATTGGTAGCACCTGCTGATTGGGAGCCAATGTAGGTCCCTGAGAAGATTAGAGGATCTGAAGTGCCTAAGAAGATGATAGAGCAACCGAGGTGCTGCATTCTGAACGACTTATAGTCATACAGCCTTCGACGCCCCAGGTAGAGAAAGTTACCATAATCAAGGCTAGAAATGATCAGAGCATGTACCACCATACTTTGGGATGACACAGGAAGGAGCCAAAGAATTTTTCATAGCCACCTTAGGATGCCTAAACAGGCGGAGGCTACCTTGGTGATTTGTAGGTCCCATTGTAAGCTTGTCATCTAACCTGAAGCCCAGGTTCTTGACTACGGAGCAGGGGAAGTAGCGGCCCCAGATCATCGGGCCAACAATGTCGGCCCCAAAGATGTGGTTGATTACTGACCAGTAGAAAATCAGACTTGTTTCCATTTGACTTTAAGGATGGCACTGGTACTGGTAGAATGCAAATGCAAGAGAACAAAACAAGAAATACACAATCACTGGAGGAATGCAGGGGTAAAAACAACAAAAGCACACAACAGATGAAGTCTGGACGCCAACTTTACTGAAAACTGACAAGCGAGTAAACCCACTAACCCATGCACAGACAGAATGAAACTTGCTTCTCATACTCGTGCGACCCTTGACCCTTCTGGCAGGTCGTTGCTCATGCCCCAACAGCACCACCTGATTGCCCGTGCTACCCTGCTCACTGCTATTGCCTCTGACACGTGTTCAAGGCCCTTCTCCACCCGCAGGCTTCCACCTGCACCTCATCCTTAGGTTTGCTCAGTGGATTGTATTGTACTGTGATTTGTTCCTTAATTTTCATTCCTCTTTTCCCTTTGTGCTTTTATCTGCGCCCTTGTGCCCTCTTTTTGCCTTCTGTATCCTTCCCCGTCCTCCCCCATTCTTCTCCCGGCGCTGCGTCCCCTGCGAACCCCGACCCCGAGCCCCTGCTTTGTACTGTACTGCCTATGTTTTAATTTTAAATTGCACGTTATTTCCCCTTAGCATTCTGTGCCCTGTGCCTCCTGTTGCCTTCTGTTCCCTCGCCGTTCATGCCCCGTTTTTCCCGCTGCTGCGTCCCCTGCGGCCCCGCCCCCCACTCGCCCATTTGTCCACACCCTCATCCCAGCTGCTCCTCCCTCCTACCTCCCCTTCATATGGCGGCCGCTTTGAGGCTACGCAGCGGACGCATGCAGTGGGTGCGCAGCTGGCGCTCCGCTGGTGCGCCTAAGGCAAGCCCGTCTGCGTCCATCCGTGCCTGAACTGCGCCCAGTGCCAGAACCCCTGGCCCCGCAGACACCACGACGCCTGTCTCCGCTACGATGCCAGCACCCTCCACGCACTCAACACTGAACAAGCTCACACCTGCTTCCAGGCCACCACGAAGCGCACCCAAGGACCCTTCTCCTGCCGGAACTGCAGCTTCACCAGCAGCTGACCTGCAAATCTACCCACCAAGATCGGACACAATCACCTCAGATGCATACTCCCGAACAGCGGCTCCGCACGCAAACACGCCCTCGAACTCTGGGACCTGCTCGACACGTCCTCTCCGGACATCGCCTTCCTGACAGAGACCTGGATCAACGACCCCTCAGCACCCAACATCGCCATAGCCATCCCGGGCGGCTACAAGATCACCCGCAGAGACGGCACCAACGGAGTAGGAGGTGGAATTTCCATCATCCACAAATCCACTCCCAAGGTCTTGACAACTCCGACGACACCCTCAACACCGCAGTACACATGCATGTTCAGATCAAAACTGATCCCAACACCACCCTCAGAGGAACTCTGATCTACAGACCCCCGGATACCAGCCGCAATTCAGCGACTCCATCGCTGACTTTGTCAGCACGCACGCCCTTGCGTCCACGGACTACATCCTCCTCGGGGACTTGAACTTCCACCTCGAGAACAACAACGACACCAACTCCACCACCCTGATTGACAACCTCACCAACCTCATACTCAGACAGCTCATCACTGTGCCCACCCACTATGCCGGCCACATGCTTGATCCCATCTTCTCCGCAAGCTCCCACGTCTCCTTCAGCCACACCACCGAACAGATCCCTCGCCGCTACTGAAGCAAATACACCGAAGATCAGCTACACACCACCCTCAGCCACGTTCAACACGGTCTGCCACCACACCCTACGAACTCTCTTCCACGACTCAGGAAACCGAGGCAAAGCACTGGACTGGAGCACTTCCTTCCTCTCTGGCAGAAGATAGAGTGTGCGCCTCCCCCCCTTCTGATCCGAAGCCTCCAAGATCATCTGCGGCGTACCCCAAGAATCTTCCCTCAGCCACACGTTGTGCAACATCTACATGGCCCCGCTCGCCCACGTCGCTAGACTGCACGAGACCTCAACAACATCTCCTATGCCGAGGACACACAACTGATACCCTCCCTTACCAAGGACCCTCTCACCGCCAAAACCAATCTCCATGAAGGAATGAAAGCCATCGCAGAATGGATGAAGAACAGCTGTCTGAAGCTGAACTTGGACAAGACGAAAGTCCTCATCCTCGACCCACCCCATCTGCCTGGGACAACTTCTGGTGGCCGACGGCCCTGGGAGGCGCACCGACACCCCCCTGACCACGCACGCACCCTGGGATTCATCCACTACTCAACACTCTCCATGACCAAGCAAATCAACGCAATCTCATCCTCCTATTTCAATACCCTCCGGATGCTCCAAAAGATCTAAAGGTGGATCCCCACCGACACCAGAAGAACGGTCACCCAGGCCCTCGTCAGCAGCAGACCGGACTAAGGAAACGCCCTCTGCGCAGAAGCCCCGGCCAAACTGCTGAAACGACTGCAATGCATACAGAAAGCCTCTGCACACCTGATCCTCGACATCCCTCGCCACAGCCACATCACACCCCACCTGAGAGACCTGCACTAACTTCCTGTCAACAAGAGGATCACCTTCAAGCTCCTCACCCACGCACACAAGGCATTCCACAACACCCCGAACCGCTAGCTATGCTCCGCCAACCTCGCCCTCGCCACCGTCCCCCGCATCCGAAGAGCAACCACCGGTGGCAGATCATTCTCCTACCTTGCCGCCAAGTCCTGGAACACCCTCCCCATCCTCCTACCGAAGACCTATTAACCTTCTGGAGGTTCAAGACCAGGCTGTTCGAGCAGTAGCAGCACCCTCCCCCCCTCGCCAGCGCCCTGAGACCCTCACAGGTGATTAGCACACTTTACAAATGTCTTGATTGATCGATTGTTTGATTGATACTGTTCCAAACACCAGTGCCGCACAACAACAAGATAATACAAATGACAGCCATAATAAATAGGGTGAATATCTATAGAATATAATAGTCTTAACAAAATCCAATTTGACCAACTTGTGTATAGTAAAGGCTATTTATATGCTACTTCTTCTGATTGAGGCCTCCGTGTTTCCCTTGGCCTCTATAATTTTCATTCCCCAGTACACCTATGTCTCGCGCTGGTGGGTTTCCCCCATAGTCCTCTGGGTAAATTACTATGGGCCTGATGTAGAGGTGGGCAGACAGGGTACTACTATGCAGATGTGTCAGAGTACCCTGCCCACCAAACTATTGGCCTGACGAGTGGAATGCAATATTTCTATTGATGGAGCACCCATTGGCAGCGTCAACCTAAAGCTTCCTCCAATGGACCTACAGATTAGGGGCAATCTGAAAAAGAACTTTACACAGCGCACCCTATTTATGGTGGATACTGTAATGTCCTGTTTTTTTCAGGTAAATCTTGATGGTGAGGGGGCAGAAGAAAACAATAAATACCCCCACAACCCAAACCCTTGGAGAAAACTCCCATGGCGTGAGGCCCTTTAGTTTTCTGTTTTTCAGAAAGAAACTCTTGATGTGGGAGAAAAAAATTAGCTGACACTCACAAATTAGGCAAACTTGAAAATAGCTCTAGATATAACACTTATGGGTAAGAGGCTAAAGAAAAGGGCATGGAGGGCTCAAACCTCGAAGCATTACTGGTGGACATGTTCTCAACCCTCCTAGGAGATGAACACCCTAGTGTGTATCGAAGAGCGTATCGAATGGGTCCGAAGTATACACAGCACACTCATAGGCCAAGGGACATCTCAATGAAGTTCCATTATGACTCTAAAAAGGAAGAAGTGTTGAAAGCAGCAAGAGCGCATGGAGAAGTGACTTTACTCAATGATCCAGGATGCCTCAAGATCTACTCATCAGAAATGCCTAAACACTACGCCGATCACTGAGAAATTAAAGCATGATAAATTGTGTTCCAGGTAGAGGACACACAGCACCATTTCACGTGCAAGCTGGAAGCAGCAAATTTGCTGGAGATAAGTGGTATGAGGGCATGGGAATTCGGGGAGAAGGCTTGTCCACAAATCCTGATTTCTCTGAGTCTGCTGAGCAGAATAGAGTGGGATACTGTGTCGAAACCTACAGATCCAGCAACACCAATAGTACTGCGTGGCCGATGTCAAGGGAGTGTCTTATATTATCCTTGACAGCAATCATTACTAACTGCATGCTATAAATTGGTCTAAACCCAGACTGTGAATTCAATATATTCTGAGAGTTGTTTGTTGATACGTTTTTCTAATAATTTACTCAGAAGAGGCAAAAGAGAAATCGGGCGTAATTAGATAAATCCTTTACTAGGGAATTAGCCCTGAAGTTGCTAGATTTGTCCACAGCTTTTGGAATGGTCGATCATAAGATCTTGATCAACCAGATAAAAGAGGCAGGGGTGCAAAATAACACTTTACACTGGATCAACTATTTCTTAGGAGAGGGCACAGTCAGTAAAACTTGGGCATTTCTCAGCTAAAGCAGTTAGGCCGAAATGCACTTTTCTCCCATGATCTTTACTATCTCTGTACTTACCTATATAATATGCTTCTAGTGTGGAGCTGTTTTCATTTATTTAGATTTAATTAGAGAGTTTTATATAGCACTGGTAAGACCCAAGGATATCACAGCACTTTACAGCATCATAAGGCATTAACAGACATTCATAATACAGCACAATTGTAGTATTGAGAGTCCAATCTAATTATTATCAATCAATAACAATGCAGTACCATTGTTGTGACAAGTGTCAAATTAGCTTTAAAGACCTCGAGGGAGATATGCATATAACATAGTAGTTTTCCAGTGTGCGTTAGGAGTTATTTCCCAGAGGGTTATGATTCTGATTTCGGAGGAATTCTTTTAATTGTCCCTTGAAGCTCATGAAGTAAGGGTTAGCCTTGATATTTACTGGGAAAGAGCTCCAGATTTTGGGTACTTTGCCCAAGAAAGAACCAGCGAGGGTTTTTGTTTATGTTTTTTACGGAGTATGAGAATAAGCGTGTTGGAGTTTCTTAGATCTCTCCTTTGGCCTGCTTTTGTGAGTTTAGATGCGAGGTAGTCTGGTTTACCAGTGTGTAGAGCTGTGGGTGACATAAGCAGTGTTAAAGTGTCAACATCCTTCAATTAGTAGGCATTAATGTGATAGTAACTATACAGGCTAAAAGATAAGAAACTTGTGATACCTGTGCACCTTTACTCAGTGCTGCACAATAATGATGTCGTTACCTAGGAATGTGAAACAAGAAAAAGTACAGAACTATTGTTCCCTTCAAAGGTCAAATAAGGACACATTAGTCTGGGGCACCTTCCCTAATAAAGACTATCAGTTTATTTTCACAGACTAGCTAATAAAGAACTAGCAATGTACTCGCACGACTACAATAATGGTGTTATTACCCAACACTTGTAGAACAAAACTACCCACATCTAATTCCCCTTTTAGAGCAAAGCAGGACAGGCTAATAAAAATTGGAGAAGAGGAGAGAGCAATATACATGTTACCTAGTCCTAATTTATAGGAGAGCTAGCGGGGAGCTAGCTTTCTCCCCCATTTTTGACAGAAGGAAATCTGAAACATATTTCACTTCAGTCAAAACCATCAACCCCCGGGTGTAGCACTGGGCATAAACAAAATTGTAGGAGATACATAGCACTTTTGAGAGGGCTAGAACATCTTTTAGCACATGTACAAATGTCATTGCCATAAAATGATGTGTGTGCCTATTAATATCGAGAATTCATTATAATTATTTATCTATTACAAAACACACTACTTCTTTTGAGGCCTTTTATTCCCATGAAGGAGTAAGGACAAGGAAATTGTAAAAATCCCCCATAACCAGGCACTATGCGACATTCATTAGGGAAATGGCGGCAAAAGGGAAATCTATAAAAGAACAAAAATTACTTAGGTAATGGTCAGTCTTGTGACACAACACCATGAGTACACAAGAATAACTCTTCTATACCATTTAACAAAATAGACATACACTGCTGAAGTGTTGTCTGTGAAATTTAGGGACCAGAACAAATTCCCCACAGAGGAGCTTGTACTTGTATCAAAAATAGAATTGTCAAAACAATACAAAACAGAAACAAGCATACCAAGGCAGCAGGTATACTGGCTGTGCTAAGCACAGAAAGCATAGACAAATCCCAGCAACACATGCAAAGGAGCTGTGACACACAACACAATGCCATGCATGTCATGCACAGTGAAACTGCAGCCCAAAACCCAGTATGCTGGCCTCCCTAATTTGTCAGCCTTAAGATCGATCAGCATACCTACCACGCAGAACAGAACAAACAATGCACAATAAGCCAAAGAAAACATAAAACACACAATATTTACATGCGTATAACAAAAAATAATACACAATAATACATATACCAAACACAAGGGCCACAAAAGGAAAACACAATATTAGTTACTCAAAGGACTATGTTTTTCTCATGCATGTCATGCATCATGCGGTGTCAGTGCACACGTAATCTGTCTAACACAAAGTTGCATCAATACTCACCATAACACAGAGATAATAATATTTCCCATTGCACTGAAACGAAACAAATCAAACCACAAAAGAAAAAAACAACAACACACAAAATATTGGACAGAAAGGCCACCACTTAGTAAAAATACCTTATACAAATACTTACTTTAAAACCTATGCTTGGAGCTCATTCACACCCTAACATCCTTTCAATGTAAAGAGAACCCCAAGTTCTCTTCTAAAAAAAAAAACCCTGTCTGCTGTCTTAGACAGGACGAGCCCCCAACCTCCAGTCAAAAGGACAAAACATGTAGCAGCATTGAAAATCACATGACTATCTTATAATAACATTTAAGGCAGCATCAAAAAGAGAAAAAGATATACATTTACTTTCACAGCTTTCAATTGTCATGAACTAGGAAGTTCCATACTGTGCGTAAACCTTTTATTCTTGTTATTAAAGGTACCAAATCTTTTTCTGCACAGACATCTTACCCTGTGTAAATGGGCCTTTTTTATAACCCATGCACTTTCTCATCTTTAAACAAAAAAAAAAAGGCATCTTATTTCTGGGTAAAATCACAGCTCTAACTGTGTTATGTTAACATTTTGACATTTGCACAAACACACTATGCACCTCTACTCAGCGGGTGGGGCACTGGGCCCACTGCAATGGTGTCCCATGGGCAAACTGCATACAAAGACCTTTATACAAATCCAATATATACACGCATATATACATTCCCACCAGACCACTCTTATGAGCAACACAATCAATATTAGATACCTACCCTCGCATGATCAGTTCTCTCCACTAGGGATCCACTAGCAAAAACACTAATCAGTTATGCCAATCAGAGACCCCCCCAACTCAATATTTATTTAAATAGAAAACCTGTATACTATGACATGGACCAACAGTGAAACAAAAAAAATTCAACAACAAAAATGGACACAACAGACAACCAATAAATCTCTTTTTCTTCTTGCCTTTAAACTGCACACAAATCAATCTCTTACTCTGAATACTATTCAAACAATAGGAGTAACATTTTCTTATACTAATGCATCTGAAACACTCACTAATATATCTAGTAAATTAATTTTTCTCAAAACAATCCTTCTTTTCTCAGACTAGGCCATTTTAAAGTGTAATTCTCTATGTCCAAATGGAATAACCTGTTGAAAATTATTCATAATGTTGTTCCTGATACTAAATCACATGTGTTCTGAACAACTGCATTATACTTTAGTCTAAACCAGCAGTTTGCACTAATAATTATGCAGACTCGCTCCAAATTCACAATTCACATGGCTCCAACTGTGTATCTCTGCCTGTCCGTGCCAATAGCTGGGCCTCCTAGCCCCCTCCCATAATCTTCTGTCTGTGCGAACCCATTGGAATGCTGTTATCACACAAGGTCACCGCTGCTCTGCTCGTCTATCCCCCCTCCCTTCTCCCTCTCTCATTGGGAGGGGTAGGGAAGTTGCCCTGCTTTGCAAGCATCTATATTTCCATTCTACATAATCTTCCACAATAGCCCTGCTCACATTCTCTCTTTTTCTATTTAACCCTTCCAGAACGGAATAGAATTCACACACTGTCATTCTAAACCTTCCCAGCCCAGAGTTCTACAATCCCTTTTATTTTATTGTGGACTGAAACACATCCACTCAACATGTCATTTTAAAACTAACTAATCAACTCCAGCTCTCCACCCCCTTTGGAGGCCTCTTTTGCCGTTCAGAAAATGCATTTCACTCTTACCATCTTCCAAGAGCTAAGAATTCTGGGCTGCTAGCCAGCCTCCCTGGCCCCCCTGGCATCCATCACCAAGGCCAAATCTGCCTCGCACTCTGTGCTCATCATTCTGGCGCTGACAAAGCCAAAAAGCCTTTCCTAACTCTTTCGACATGCCCTATTTTAAAAAATACATTTCTCTTTTTTTTACTTCCTTCTAACTGTACACTCTTTCTAAATTCTTATTAATACACATTCTAATTACTGGTAATCAAATCCTTATTCTTTTCTTCATCTTCTACTGTTCACAAATTAAGGAGATGAAAGAAACCAAATTCTTTTCCATAGAGCACAGCCCTGCATGCACTTTTAAACTACATGAAAAACACACTGATAGCCAGGCGCAACCATCTCAGGTAGCTCACAAGGACCAGACAATCTAACTCATGCAAAAAGATGCACTCACTTCATTTAAACAAACATTTACACAAACAAAAGGCCACCCACAGACTGCTCTCAAACCAAACCAATTATAACCAAATCAGACATATTACATGAAATACATACCCAATCCTCTTAATCACTGCTCACATTGCCCCCCTGAGCCATTACAAGCACATTTAAATGGGAACACCCTGCAAATTCCAAATGTACACATTTTGTCTTCCTTTAAAACTAAACTGTTGATCTGTCCATATTCTGGGCTATCATAAGTCCTCTCATCTGTCTTTGCTGAACCTCTTTCTGCCACAACCTTAGGGAATTAAACATGCTCTGACAGCTGTGCATAGCAAACAGTCTCTCATGCAAGTAATCTATCTTAACTGCATCAAAAATATTAAACAAAATCAGGATAAATCCATATTCACATACATCTCAGAATTAAAAGAGTCTTTTACAGGAGCGGGTTGGCTGGCTCTCGGCCAATCTGACATCAGTTGAACTGCAGCAACACCTAAAACATTGCAACTTACTGAAACGCGGCATCTTGCACCCTCAATCAAACACCACCAAACTCACTCAATCAGATACTGCAAAGGAACCCACACATACCCGGACACAAAAGACCAAGCAACTATCTCCACGCACAACCACTTACATTCACCCACGCACATACATCCTATGCATTAAGTCCCTGCCAAACACGTGTTACCATAATGGGACAAGGCCCGTCGACCAAGTCCTGGAGAACCTGGACCCTACCGCAGACCGAACAGTACACTAACTGTTCTGAGGATGGAGGACACATCCGCCACCCGGATGGCACTACAGATCGCTGCACACTTTACCACAGGAGACCCAGGACCCACTCCCGCCGAACCGCCACCCTAGGGGTTCGGGGTGAGTTCCGGAGCCTACCCGCAATGAGCCACACCTCCACCACAGTACCACCCGGTTGGATGACCACAAACAAATGTCCTCCCAACCTCCGTTAAGTCTGTCAGAGCACCACTTGCACTCTGAGTTCCCCTGAGCACACTAGCCCCAGGAGCGCACCGGCTCCTTTACCACTGGAGACACACCGGTCTCTTAACCACTGGGGAAACACTAGTCCCTGGAGCACCCTAGCTCCTTCAATCAACAGTCGGACCACTCACCTTCTGTTCGCGGAACCCGACATCCACTGTTCTCCACCGCCGGCTGCTGGGACCAACACGGTCAGCTCCAGAGTTCCGCCTTCTGGACCCCGGCACAGGATCATGAACCGGGACCTCTCCTGATCAGCAGGGTGGGGCAGCGCTGCGAGAACCAAGCTCGGCATCAAAGTGGGTACCCAGACTCACCGTGCCGACCAGAGGGTCCCCGGCCTTCTGCTACCCACCTACGGGTGAGAAAGATCCTTATCGTGGAGTCCCTGTTCGGGCGCCATCTGATAAGAGTGGCTCAAATCCACCTGAGCGACTTACCTCACTCATCTATCATTCTCATATTATAAGCCAGCCAGGCAGTGGAGAAGAATTAAAAATATATTTTATTGGCCATAATATTCATCTGCAGATGGGCCCTGTCAGGTCTACACCCTAGGGAGTGCATCGAGAGGACTGACTCCTCTCATCACAGCAATACATTATCACATAGCATGGCAGAGTAAAACCACGCCCAGACTGGAAAAGTACTGGGCTCAGCAGAGGGTGAACAATGAACTCATACATGAGGCATCTGCACCTGCGAAGGCAACACTGTTATCACCCCTCAAGGCCACAGAGCCGAAACTCTGCTACTCCAGGGCATGGAACATTTCTGCAAAACTAGCTCGAGGCAAGAAATGCTGAAACAGGGACTTTCTGCTCATAAGGGAGGGGGAAAAACTGTACCATGAGACATTGGAGCTGCAGAGCAAATGTCAGCATCAGAAATCTGTATGCCATAGACAAGCTTCTTTCTCTTATAGGAAAGTATACACAAATATCAATAATGGGAACCTAACGGATGGAAGGCAATGTACTAGAACAAGTCTTCTAACTTAGAAGGCAAAAATAAGACAAAAGCTTAACCATTACAGAAACAATTCTATCCAACTGAAGCTTGCATATTACAAAAATAGCTCAGTGGGTTGCAGCACATGAATAATAGGCTGTAACTGCATATTGGTTAGACACATTAGGCTAACATATTCATAACATCATTAGGACATTCTGTAACAGGAAAATTACAATCTATCAATGTTTTTGTTTTTAAAACAAAAATAAATGTCATTGTCATTTACAGTGCCAATAGCTTAATCGCTCGCAAACATGAGACCTATTGCATTTGCACCCACACACAGAGCCACACACACAGAGCCACTCACACAGAGCCATCCACACGGAGCCATCCACACGGAGCCTCACACACAGAGCCCCACACACAGTCATTCACATAGAGTCATTCACATAGAGCCACCCACACACACACACTGAGCCACCCACACAGAGCCACCCACACACACACACACTGAGCCACCCACACACACACACTGAGCCACCCACACAGAGCCACCCACACAGAGCCACCCACACACACACAGAGCCACGCACACAGAGCCACCCACACAGAGCCAACCACACAGAGCCACCCACACACACACTGAGCCACCCACACACACACTGTGCCACCCACACAGAGCCACCCACACACACACACACTGAGCCACCCACACAGAGCCACCCACACACACACACACTGAGCCACCCACACGGAGCCACCTACACACACACGGAGCCACCCACACAGAGCCACCCACACACACACACACACACACACACACACTGTTAACCATCATAGGCATCTTTTCTTCATATTTCCTCTTGGCTCTCAAGTAACGCAGGCTCTCAGGCATGTAAGAGAAATGTAAGAGCTCGTGAGGGCCGTGTAAACCACAACTCAAAGTAGGGAGGGAGTGAGGGATCACTGTGTGAATGAGTGTAAGGAACCAGGTTTATTCCGCTGCGTAAGCACCACGCATCATCATGCTGGGCTGGCACTGAAGGCGTGCGGTCCACATACAGGGGTGCCCCCTCCCCCCTTCCAAGCAGCTGTGTGTGCACATCTAAAGCAAAGCCGGGAGGGTTCCCAAAGGAAAGCAGTGCGCAGTGTGCCGGGTCTCCGTCTTCTCGGGGCATGGGCTTATAGGGGGGGGGTGAGCACTGGGCATAGCGGCCTGGCGTGGCTTCGTGCGTAAACACTCCAAAACACCTGCTCTCACTGACGTCTTTCTTTCTGAGCCTCCATATGTGATCTACTGTCTGAAGATACCTGTGCCCAGAGCTCTCGGGAGGCCAGCTTATGGCCATTTGGCAAATAAATGTCTCTGTTACTGAAACATATATATATATATATATACATTGAATTTCAATCGGAAGACCAAGGGGGTCGGCGTGTCTATCAATGGTGCACTAGATATTGTGGCAAATGTCTGTGCCAACCGACAAGATGGGGAATCGAGTCCCCGGGGTCATTTTGTGGGTTAAAAATTGGAAACCATCCCAGCGCATAAAAGTACTTCAACTGGCACCTTATGGCGGGCATGTGTCTCTATTCTCAAAGTTAAAAAGACACGAGGCGGTAACATGTTATACTCGCCCTTCATCTATATACAGACGCCTTCTCCTCACTAATGGTATATATCCCTTGGGCGGCATTTGAATAACAAATAATCGGCCCGCACCCTTAAGACAAGAGGATTACTCATAAAGCCGACGCTAGTGCTCAGCCTCTCCCTACCTCCGTGTCAACGTTCATCTGCCGTCTCAGGGTTTCTCATTCGGAACGGATACGGAAACACGTTCTAAAAGTCCGCCTATTTATATTGTATCCCACAGGTCTAAATTGAATTATTGGAACCCTAAAGGTCTAAAGTGAAACTATTTCTGGCTCTACGGCCACTAGTTACGTGCAAGGGAAGCCAGTAGTCAGCCGAACTCTCGCAATTTTATACTAATACCCGGGGCTCGCAGCAGTAACCATGGTATGTTAATAACACATGCCGATCGCCATATTTGTAGTTTTTATGCATATCTCTCTTCACTTCTGAAGGTGGGAGGGCGGGTGAGAGAAGAGGCAGCCAGCTTGTTTATGAGCGCGGCGCGCCTCGTGAACAGCGCCACGCGCCCTTCTGCAGACTCCCCCTGTATTCCAGAGAGGCGCGCGACGCGATCCGGTCTGCCATGCAATGCTGTACAGACAAGACCTGGCCGTGCGCACAACGTTATCCTATGGGGAATTGCTGCGCGCGGCCAGGTCTTGTCTCACTTCGGCGTTCTTAGACTGCTGAGACGCCGACTATAGTTCTCTGGCGAGAACGTGCTTTTAGCGCGTACTAGACGAGACCTAAAAAGGCAGTGGGTGGCACAATAAGTGCTGCAGGCCCACTAGTAGCTTTTAATTTACAGGCCCTGTGTACATGAAGTACACTTTACTAGGGACTTGCAAGTAAATGAAATGTGTCAATTGAGTGTAAGTCAATTTTGCCATGTTTAACACCTTGACTGGTACAGTAATTCCCCCTCTGTGCTGCAGATCCTTGAATCCCATTATTCATGACTGAGCACACAAGCAATGTACTGCATGACGAGCTGAGCTCGTCATGAGCAGCGAAGGGGTTAAAAAGGAGAGCACAAGCCCTTTTGCACTGATTAGCTGTGGTAAAGTACACAGAGTCCTAAAAGTCAACAAAAACATGTTCAGACAACAGGAGGGTGAAGGCAAAAGGGTTGGGGGTGACCCTGCACAGAGGGCAAAGCCCAACAGTAGGGTTTTCGGAAGTGCTGTATCCACTTATTTCTGACTGTGATACTTTTCTTCCTTCTCTGGCGTGGGCATTTCTCAGTTTACTCTAGAAGAAATGTGACAAAAGAGCCTGCTCAATTAATTAAGTTGTCCTGTCAACTGGATTCTACATCTTTCTTGGCAGTGTCTTGATTTTATTTATGAAATTCTAGAATTTGGACCTTGTAGGCTCGTTGCTTCCTTCTTTGTGCTATTAGTTGGCCAAGTTTGTGTTCCAAATGAAACCAAGGGATCTTTTTTTTCCTTTGCTGTTTGTGGTTTATTGTGGTTAATGCTGTGCGGTTTAAGAAGTGTGTGATATTCATAGATGCCTTTTGGGCTTTAACCCTAATGTTTCATGAGACATCCTAGTTGTCCTTAGATCTGCTGGTTGCTCAGTTCATATTCTATAAGTCTTTGCTTTTGATTTCCATTGGCATTTTGGTCGTGGTTTACGTAGCTTCACTACTATTTCAGCGTCCTTCTTTTCTACACTGACAGCGCAATACTTCACTACATTATAAGATGTCTAAGGTTCTTTAAAACATGTCTTTTTTTATTAATCTTTGCATGTGTGAAAGACCTTCTCCTCCACCAAAGTACTTGTACATAAGCCTCCTAAAGTCTGCTACGGGCAGTGACTTCTGTTTGTGTGTGTGTTATGTGGTGGGTTATCCACTTGTTCCAATAGACACAATGGGCGCCCAATCGGTATCGTTGACCCTGAAGAAAGAGGAAGTGCCTTCAGTCATGACAATATTTGACCACAGGATGGGAGACCACCAGAAGAGGTGTGCGGCGTATCAGGACAGGCTTTTGGGGGCTCTCTGCATCTCCACTGCGATGGTGGTCGAATCAAGAAGAGGAGGTGGAAAAGAACGCCTCTGAGATATTAATTCATTCCTTTTGGTTTCCTGCTATGAACAAAGTAATTATTTCCAGCAAAACAATCTTCACATATAAAAATAATTGCAGTTAAGCTTGGAGGCTTGTATAGCCAGTTAACCACAAACTTTTATTAGAGACTTTTGCAAAGAGCAGGGTGAAACAGCTGGGCTGAAAACCCACTTCCACCACTTTCGTTTCGTCTAAATCCTCGTCTGCTTTCGGTTAAAACACAGCAGTTGCATCAATGCACCAACATCCGGTGCCTTTTCGGCGCCAAAACCTGCTGGCGGGGGTGAGAGAGTGAGCCTTGGGGATAAAGGGAACAGGGGAAAAGGGGACACTGCAGAAATCTGGCGACCATATATCCCGTTTTATTGGCACAGCGGAAAAAGCTACTAATCAGAGCAGACAGCAGAGCGCAAGATGTCGTACATGTGATTTATTGGCGGCTGATAGACTGGGGAGCGCAGGGACCGCAAACGTGCAGCTTAGAGAAGTTCAGAGTCAGTCCTGGTCACTTCGCCCGCCATCTTGTAATGGTGTGGCCAGTCAGGCCCTACTTGCCAAGTTACTCATTAAAACTATTGTTTGTGTACCAGTGGGAAGAGGATCAGCAATGTAGGTGCACTACCATTATTATTCCATTTCCAAGCTTTATTTCGATTATTACATTACCATAAAAGCAGGAAATAAACACATACATGACATCATTTTTTAGACATCACAAAGTATAACCAATAGCAGTTAATTATACATCCTTAATAGCAAGTTAAAAAGTAATTGAATTTTAAAAAGCATTTAAAACAGTGAGTTCATAATTAATAGGTTCAAAACAGTGTAAAACGGAAGAGGTGTATTTAGCCTGCATTAAAGGGATTTAAAAACTTGCGACGCCTGAGCCAAATGGAGTTAAGGAAAAGGGACACAACAAAAACGATAGGGGGGTTCGTTCCAGTTCACATAACTCTAAAAGCCTCCAGTGTCTGACTGTGCTAGAGCGCGCAGTTTTACCCAGGTCACCCGAGTTACCAATTCCTTCACACGCACTGGGCCCTTGGCGTGGAAATACCTTTTATCATCACACTAATTTGATTGGGTGATCCGGGTGAGGATTTCTCCTCCTGCACGCTGCTAAGAGTAATAAAGTTTGGATTTTCCTCTGCTTACCATGTACCTGACTTACCACAGGCACAATTCTTCGACGGACCTAGAGCTATCAGGGAAAATAGTAGACAGGCCTAACATCCAATACACTTTAAAATCAGTAAAATACTTTCCACAATTCTGTAAAATGACCACAGACACCTGATGAAGTTAAAAATTTATATAAGAATTCAAAGAGAAGATGCCAGGATAATAAGCGATACACAGAGTAATATATCAAACATTAAAATCAACACCAATAGGTAGCTTTGTATCAAAAATATGACCATTAGGATATATGGGGAGACTAAAGGTAGGAGGGTTTAGAACAAAACAAGTCACTGCAACTTTATACTAGAACGAAGGATTGGGGATGAGACCTAGAACATGTACTTAACCTAAGTATTTAAGCTATTCTTGCTAAATTCACTGCAAACCACTAAAGGAAAAAGGGGAAAAACGGGAACATGCTATGGTTTTATAAAATCAATGAGTTTCTAAAGGATGGGGGGAGAGAAGGAACCAACTAAAATTCAGTCACATATATTTGCAATGGCAATAGAGCAATAACACAGGTAAGAATACTTTTACCAGATTCAGGTATAAGAGAAAGAGAGAGGGAGAGACGTAAACCCACAATCTATATTTACCTAGATCAGATTGAAGACCAACCCTGGCCACGGGTCAGTTGGGAAGACGGGGACAGGGACCCTCAGAAAAGGAATGCCAGAATGCGAGCAGGTACAGCCCACGGACAGTAAGGACAGGATACCCCTCAGGTTCAGGTCAAGGACTGGGCCTCCCAGGGTACGACCAACACCCACAGCTTCGGACAGCAACGCCTGCGTTACCCCCTCCTGCAAGTAATCCGCCAGAAACCCCGATTGGATTTTCGAATTCCCCAGCAAAGTGCTTCGCCAGCACTTAGGATTTTCCACCCCTTAGGGGATTGTGGAAAGTATGGACAAAGTGCTCCGCAGCACTTTCGGAATGAGCACCTATTGAGATCGTAGGGTCAGTGACAGGTCTGCTACTCGGACAAGTCGGACAATTTTCCTAAGCTAAACTAGGGTAATTATACTATTTTGGGGACCCTTAGACCACCCACTAATGTTGCAAGTGACAGTTTCCCACATTGTGATTGGTCAGGAGAGGTGGTGCGGTCATTACCACCTCCTAGAATTCGGCTTTCACATGTTTAATATTCAATTTTATACACCCGCCCCCCGGGTTCACGTTCCCATGCATAGAATACAGTAGTACAGGACAGTTTTACAATAGGTAGCAACAGTATTGCTTCTTTCAAGGTAAGACTCCGTATTCCCAGCGATGTTCCCAGGCGCATTGTGCTTCAGGAGCCAGCTGGCTAGATTTAGCTTCTGCATCTTCAACATCGTCAAAGAGCTTTCCAACCCCAGCGCAGGAAACAACGACATCACCCCATCGCAAGACCTCTGCAACTCCCTGGCTTCATACTTCCACAACAAGATCGCGGACATACACAACAGCTTCAACAACCAACCAACGCACACCATGACCGAACAACCACCCCCCACCACCACCCTCCACGCCTGGACCCCGATCAGCACCGAAGACACCATCCGCACGATGAACTCCATCCACTCCGGATCACCGACCGACCCCTGCCCTCACCACGTCTTCAACAAAGCCGACGCTGTCATCGCACCCCACCTGCGAGACATCATCAACACATCCCTCGACACCACCATCTTCCCCGAGAGCTGGAAACACGCCGAACTCAGCGCCCTACTCAAGAAACCAACAGCGGACCCCACCGACCTCAAGAACTACCGCCCCATCTCGCTCCTCCCGTTTCCAGCCAAAGTCATCGAGAAGACCGTCAACAAGCAGATGGCCGCTTTCCTCGAGACGAACGGATCCCTCGACCCCTCACAGTCCGGCTTCCGAGCCAACCACAGCACCGAGACCGCCCTCATCGCCGCCACCGACGACATCCGAGCCCTGATGGACAATGGAGAAACAGCGGCCCTCATCCTCCTAGACCTCTCCGCGGCATTCGACACGGTCTGCCACCGCACCCTAGTACGGCGCCTCAGCAACGTCGGAATCCAGGACAAGGCGCTGGAGTGGATCACCTCCTTCCTCGACGGGAGAACACAGAGAGTCCGCCTACCACCGTACAAGTCAGAGGCCACCGAAGTCATCTGCGGCGTCCCCCAAGGATCATCTCTGAGCCCCACCCTCTTCAACGTCTACATGAGCCCCCTCGCGGCCATCGTACGCAAACACAACCTCAGCATAATCTCCTACGCCGACGACACCCAGCTGATCCTCTCCCTGACCAACGACCCCGCCGCCGCCAGAGCCAACCTGCACGAAGGGATGAAAGAGGTAGCCGAGTGGATGACGACCAGCCGCCTGAAACTGAACTCGGACAAGACGGAGGTCCTCATCCTGGGCCCCTCTCCCTCCGCCTGGGACGACTCCTGGTGGCCTCCCGCCCTGGGTACCGCACCCAAACCGACAGACCATGCACGCAACCTGGGCTTCATCCTGGACTCCTCCCTCTCCATGACCAGGCAAGTCAACAACGTCTCCTCGGCATGCTTCAACATCCTACGCATGCTACGGAAGATCTTCTGGTGGATCCCCACCGAGACCAGGAAGACCGTCACCCAGGCCCTCGTCACCAGCCGACTGGACTACGGCAACGCCCTCTACGCCGGGACCACCGCCAAGCTCCAGAAGAGACTCCAGCGGATCCAGAACGCCTCAGCCAGACTCATCCTCGACATCCCACGAACCAGCCACATCTCCGGACATCTGCGAGACCTTCACTGGCTCCCCGTCAACAAAAGAATCACCTTCCGCCTCCTCACCCACGCACACAAAGCCCTACACGACCAAGGCCCGAGCTACCTCAACAGCCGAGTCAACTTCTACGCTCCCAAACGCCACCTCCGATCAGCCAACCACGCCCTCGCCGCCGTCCCCCGCATCCGAAGAGCGACTACAGGAGGAAGGTCCTTCTCCCACCTGGCCGCCAAGACCTGGAACTCCCTCCCGACCGACCTGCGCCTGACCCAAGACCACCTCTCCTTCAGGAAGAAGCTGAAGACCTGGCTGTTCGAGCAGTAGCGGCTCCCCCCCCCCCCAGCGCCTTGAGACCCCACGGGTATGTAGCGCGCTTTATAAGTGTCACTGATTGATTGATTGATTGATCTGCGCAGTTGGAACTTTCTCCGGTCATGTGACGGTACCCAGCAGAGCTTCAAGTATGGCTCCGCTCATGATCGCCCCAGCCCACAAAGACGCGGTACATGAAAAGTAAGCGAAAACAAATTAAAATCATACATAAAATTGATCGCACTGTATACCAAGCTAAAACTTAACCAACCCTTACTTTATAATGATTATTGCGTTAAAGATTAGTGCGAAAAGACAGATAGGCTAAAGCTGCTGCAGTAAGCAAAGAGCGTGGTGAGAGACAAGCAGCCATTTTTAGCATCAATGCGCATGAGCACAGAATCCCTCCAGAATGCGAGTGCGTCACATCACATGGGTATGACCGACGCATGCGCAGACTGAACTTCGGCAAAGCAGCCATTTTCAGTGCAAGCTTCGTTTTAGTACGAAAAGACAAACAAGCAAGCATCCTAGGGACACCCGCGTGTTGGGAAAACCGCTTTATAAATGACGAATAACGAGGTTAATATTATTATGCAGTTTAGACAAGGGTTTTGCATACGAGCAAGGCGTTTACGGGCAAATCCTTGCTCCATCAATCCCCTCTTTGATGATATTTACTATCATCACTACATGAAGGAAACAGATGCCAACTTTTCTCATTCATCCACATCACTCATCCGAATTTCAACAAATTTGTCGTTTAGTTTTCTTGCAGCTTCTCTATGAGAGTGGTCATTTTTCGCCTTTTTGTAAATTGCACTCTTCAACTCTTCTAATTCTAAATCATCAATATTTCTTTTCACCCCCCTCGGATTTACTGTATATTTCTTTTTGCACTTTTGACATTTGCAGCAGATAAAAATGATCAATACAACCACACCTATTATAACTATTGGCATCAGTATTTTCCACAAAATATTTCTACCTAAGTTAGTAAACCAACTACCTATAGAGGAGAGACCTCCAGTCAGTCTCGTCCAGGCACTGTCAACCTCCAATGGTTTGAGTTCCCTTTCCAAATTAGTTATGTTCTTCACATATTGTTTTAATTCGATACTTTTATCAGGAATGTAGGTGCAACAATGTTGCGCTTTCAGCATTCTACAGACTCCGCCCTCTTTTGCTAATAGGGTGTCAAGGGCAAGACGGTTTTGTAAAACCATTGATCTGATCGCAACCATTTCAGTATTGACCAGCAGGAAACCAGCAGCAGTGTCCGTTGATAACCGGTCCACTACTGTAGACAGTTTGCAGATTCTATGGGTGTTCAGAACTACCCCCATTCCAGGTATCAGTGCACTAAAGATATCACCTACAATTTCGCCTACACTTTCGCGTCTACTACGCACTAAGCCATTCGTTTCATCATCGCTTCCAGCTGCGTTATTCACATGGTATACTTTCGGGAAAACAATGCCAAAGTAGCAGCTTCCATACCAGTGATCTGGCAATTTGAAATAAGCCTTGTTCCCACATATATAATATATTCCGGGAAACACAGGTTCTGACCCATTTTTGAATCCCCAGCCTCCAATTACCTTATAATTATGTTCACACTCGCTGGAACCGATGAATACATTGTTATAGTACTCTGTCTTTTCCCTATGGATACAAAGTTTCCCCTTTCTTTCAAAATCCAGCAACAAGGCAGGACTGGCTTCGCCTTCTGAGGTGTTATCCATGTGCTCAGCCCACCTAGGGATTCTATCCTTCTCGTCATTTGCCTTCTTCTGAAACTTTTCTCTCCTTCTGTCTGCCATCTTTATAAACATCTTTTCCTGCTCTTGCAGTGAACAGGTCAGATTGTCTTCTCTTGCTTGATCTAAGTCTATGTTACCTATAGTCAGGAAATATTCTCCCATGTAGCGGGTCACGTCACTTGTAGTATGTACACGGTTCAAATGTCCTCTAACAGGAAGTTCAGAAAATACTACGTCATCGTTTGAATAATAGTACTGCAAGGTGCTTCTATAGAACAAGCTAGCTAATATACTACAGGAGATTCCATAGGTCAAAGGTAGATGGTGGTATGTCACGCCTTCAGCCACTGAGGTTGGTAGCTTCATGCAGACATAACAGTCCTCTATTTCCATAGCTTCTACATAATGCACTAACAAGTTAGCAAAAACATTTAGATGCGTCCTGTTCTTCATTTTGTGAAAATGTAGTCCATCCTCATCTGGTGCTTCTAAATTAGGTTGTGTGTGTGTCAGTCCTACTCTTTTGTCGCGTCTTTCTAGTCTTCGTGGTGTTTCTGCAGTCTGTACAACCCCTACATCTACTGCTTCGGGTTCAGTAGGGGACAAGTTTGGATCTCTACTTATCATAAAGGGTAGAAAAACTGTTAGTCCTATCCACATTACTATTAGCATAGCTACACTACACAAGCATATCTTACAACAGGTTTTGAGACACCCACATCGGGATTTCCCAGAGACACTCGGATCAGACATTTTTAGCTTACAGGTGGCTTTTGCTACCCCTCTTCGTTCCTTTGTACCAAAGGCTCACTTCAGGGGTTCTCTTACGGAGGGTCTTCGTCCGAACTCCGATCAGCAATGGACTCGTTGTCACTGTTGCCACTGTGGTGTGGCTCGTCAATTTCTTCCAACACAAAGTACGTCCACTCAGGGCTCCGATACAGTCGGTTCTGTTTCTTTATTCTGTCGCTTTTTCTCAGCGATTTGCCTTGGGCTGCACTTCTTTCACTTTGAGCCCTTTTTCGGTCTTTATCGTTTTCTCCGACTGTCTTTAATCTGAGCCTTAGTCTCTTGACGTATCGGGGTTCACTTCTTCCTCCGTGCCTCCCAGTGGTTGAGGAGACTTCGCCTTCCTCGTGTACTCTTTTCACTTTTTGATGTGGCACTTCTGTTTCCCTGCCTGTCTGACTAGTTCCAGGTCTTTCGTCTATTTCTTCTGCCTGGTCCCTATTCTGTCCCTGCTCAGATTCAAATCGCACTTTCTTTTTATTTCTGGTTACTGTTGTTTCCGTTGTCTGAGCACTTTGATCTAGTTCTATCTGTTCCTGTTCATGCTCTTCGATCTCTTCGTTTTCTTCTGCATGAACGTCAGCTCTAACTTCTAACTGTCCCTTTCTCGGCTCCGGAGTTTCAGGAGGAGTCTCGAGATCTTGGTCTGACCCTACTTGGCCTATGTCCTGATCAGGTGTGTTGTGGCTTTCGTTGACCTGACCTGCTTCTTCTATTTCTGACTCACCTGGGCTATCCCACTCACTGTCTAAGTAGGAATATTTCCTGGTTCGTATTGGGTCATGAACTGGTTCGTCGGCGGGATACCATTCAACGTCTCGACTTGTGCTCGGCAGTTCGATGTCAGCTAGTTCCGGACCTTCCTCCTCGGAAGTCTCTTCAGCTGTGCTGCCTTCAGCTCCAGTCGCGTTTTCTCCAGATACCCGCTTTGTGTGGCTGGCGTGGATCCACTTCGGTACACCAGCGCACTTCACAGCAGTGGTAGTGACGAGGATCACTTGTCGTCGCTTTCCCCACCTTGGCTTCAGGCAACTGCTCCGGGTGTGTTTCTTTAACACCACCCAGTCTCCTGGCTGCAGATTGTGTGCTGGAGTCTTTGGCCACTCGTCTTCTGTCTCTCCAATCTGCTGAGAGAGAGAACGCACTTGGTCACCCAGCTGCTTGCAGTATTCTAGCACCATATCATCAGAAATGCTTAGCAGTTTGTTTCCGGGTACCCATGCCTGGCGCATCACTCTTCCCATCAACACTTCATGGGGACTTAGGCCAGTCTTTCGATTCGGGATACTTCTCAAACTCATCAGCACCAGGGGTAAAGCTTCTATCCAGTTCATTTTTGTGGAATCACACATTTTTCCCAGTCTGGACTTCAGAGTGCCATTTATTTGTTCCACTACCCCAGAAGCCTCTGGGTGGTAGGCACAGTGCAATCTTTGCTTCATTTTGAAGGCTCTACAGAGTTCCAATAGGACATCGTTGGCAAAATGCCCACCTTGGTCTGTTTCGATCGTCTCTGGGATCCCATACCTAGGTATCAACTCCCTGAGCAACAATTTGGCTGTGGTGATAGCGTCATTTTTCTTAGCCGGATACGCTTCCACCCACCTGGAGAATAGACATACTACGACTAAGACATATCTATATCCTTTGCATCTGGGCATGGTTATGAAGTCTGCCTGCATTCTAACGAAGGGACCTACTGCCTTTCCAATAGTACTCTGTTTCACTACTGTCTTCTTTCCTGCATTGAATTGCTGACACACTAGGCACCTCTGGCAAAGCCTTTCCGCCTGGTCCCTGAATTTTGAATTACAGAACACTTGTTCAAACACCCGACACATCGCGTCTCTTCCCATATGTGTTGGCTCATGTATCATTCTGACCATGGGGTCGATCAAGCTATCAGGCAGTACAGGCACCCCAGCCGGATTTACCACCACACCATCTTCTCGCAATCCGCATTCCCTTGCGGCCCACCTGCCTTTTTCTTGCCTGTCTGTTGCTTGTTGTATCTCTTTTAATTCTTCCCACGTTGACACATTATCAAACAACATAAGTTGGCAGCTGGTTCCATCCCACCGGGCAATTTGTAGGGACATCTGGTGACGGGCACAAAACTGTGCAATTTGGTCAGCGTACCTATTACCGGCAGTCACGTCATCATTTCCAGATCTGTGAGCCGCACACTTGACCACAGCCAATTCTTTGGGCAATTGGATAGCTTCCAGTAAGTCATGCACTATTTTCCCATTTCGGATGGGTGTGCCAGAGGAAGTCATGAATTCTCTTTGTAACCACAATTGGCCGAAGTCATGAACAACCCCGAAACAGTACTGACTGTCTGTGTAAACAGAAATTCTTTTGTTCTTTCCCCTCTTGCATGCTCGAGTTAACGCGATGAGCTCCGCCACTTGTGCAGATTTCACCTCGCGCATGTAAGATGCCTCGACGACTCCTGTCAGTGTAACCACAGCATAGGCAGCACTCAGACTCCCACTTTCATGTCTCAAACACGAGCCATCCACAAACATTGTTTTATCCCCGTCACGTAGTGCTATTTCACGAATGTCAGGACGGGGCTTGGTGCTATATTCAGTCAGATCGATGCAATTATGTTCCCCGTCCTCATCAGATTCTGCATCCAGAGGAACAGGTAACAGTGTCGCAGGATTTAGGACATTGCACCGGGAAATAGTTACATTTTCAGCACCAATCAAAATTCTCTCATACCTAGTCAGCCGACTAGGTGTGAGGTACTGGGTCTTAGTTCTAGTCAGTAGGATGACAACAGAATGAGGAACATAGACAGTGACGGGATGTCCCATGACAATGCTCTCACTCTGTTCCAGACTGACGCAAGTAGCCGCAACGGCTTTCAAGCATCCAGGCAATCCAGCGGCCACTGGGTCTAAGGTGGCCGAAAAGTAGGCTACTGGTCGTCTGACTGATCCGTGCTCCTGGGTCAGGACTGAAAGAGCACAATTTTCTCTGGTGTCACAGAACAGTTCAAAGGGTTTAGTGTACTCAGGCATACCCAATGCAGGTGCGGTACATAGACAGTTTCTCAGAGTTACCCAAGCATTCATGCTCTCACTGTCCCAGTGGACGGGGTCTTCCACTCCTTTCTTTGTCATATTTATCAGGGGTCGGGCTAGAGCCGCAAACCCTACAATCCATTGTCTGCAGTAACCCACAACTCCCAAGAACATTCTCACTTCTTTCTGGGTGGTGGGCAGTTCCATTGCTTTAATTATTTTGATCCTTTCGGTAGTGACCTTCCTGATTCCTTTTTCTATCTGGTGCCCCAGATATTTTACTGAGTTTTTACAGAATTGTAATTTGTCAGGCGACACTTTATGTCCTCCTTTTCCTAGGTGATTCAGCAATGCAATTGTGTCAGTGACACAGTCAGACTGGGTTTTAGATGCCACTAACAGGTCATCTATGTACTGCACCAAAACAGACTCTCTTGGCAGCACTAGGGATTCAAGGCACTTTTTCAGTATCTGGTTGAAAATCGATGGACTTTCGGTGTACCCCTGGGGGACACGATTCCAGACATAGATATGGCTGTCAAATTCAAAACTGAAAAGGAACTTGCTTTCGGGATGCAATGGGATGGAAAAGAATGCGTGGCACAGATCGATGACAGTGAACCATTCTGCGTTCCAGGGAATCTGGTAGAGTATCACTGCAGGGTTGGGTACAATAGGACAGCAAGGCACAACAATTTGGTTTACCTTGCGCAAATCTTGCACCACCCGGTACTTCCCACTAGGCTTTTTGATCCCAATGATAGGCGAATTACAGGGGCTGCTCAGCACTTCTTCTATTATTTCTGCTTCTAGTAGCCTCGTGATTTCAGTCGCTACTCCTGCCTTCACTTCTGCACTCATTTTGTACTGTCTGGTTTTGGGGTATACAGCATTTGTTTTTATTGCTATTTTAACTGGGTCCACATTTGCCATCAGGCCTACATCTTTTCCTGTGAAATCCCACACTTCTGGTACCACTCTTAGCTGGAGTTCCTCAGGTAAATCCTCAATTGTCAAAGGCTTGATATCGGCATCTTGTCTGACTAACATCAGTTTGTACAGGCCATCTTCATCGGGGGTCTGAATTTCAACGCCATTTGGTGTGCAGTAAATGGTACAACGCATCTTGCACAACAAATCACGTCCCAGTAGATTTACAGGACTGGAATCACAGACCACAAATCTGTGCATTTCCTTGAAATTTCCTATGGAAATCTCCATTGGCTCAGTTACAGGGGTACTTATTATCTGATTTGAGACGCCCACTACTTGGATTGCTTCTCCCGAGAGGGGTAGGTTAGGAACATCCACTGTTCTTACAGTAGATCGGGTAGCACCAGTGTCCAACAGAAAGGTGACGTCTTTGCCTTCAACCTTTCCTTCAATGTATGGTCCAGTCTGGTCTACCGGTAAGGAGGCGCCAAGTACGCACTCCTCATCCTCCCCTCTCAGGCCCCGTCAATCTTGATCTTCACAAAGGAAGGTATCATTTAGCAAGTACTGTGGAATGACTGCATTTCTTCCACTCTCAACCTCCCATTCTTCCGCCCTCTCATTCTGCTGACCCTGACTCTTAAAATTCTGTCTAGGAGCGCGAGGTACTGGAGGTAATTTTACCTGTTGCTGGGTTTTTCTTGTCCCCTCTTTCGGCACCTGTGGATTTAAACCATTTACAGGGGCATTACCGGCCTGTAGGTGTGGACACTCGTCTCTCCAATGCCCCATCTGGCCGCACCCATGGCACGGAAACTTTTTCATGGCCTCTTCACGACTAATTTTAGGTCTGGGCTTTCCTCCCCCCCCAGAATTGGTATTCGGAACATTATTATCAGAAGTCATTTTACTTAACTGTTTTTCTTGCTGTTCAGCTAATTTTACCTGTGCCCACATCACTTTCTCCTTGAGGGCTTTCTTTTTATTCTCGATTTCATCTTCGCAGTATTTTGCATATTTCAGGACATCATCTATTGGTTTTCCCTGCCAACTGATTTTGTTATCTCGAATCCATTGTGATATTTCAGGCCTTAATCCTAGCACAAACCTATAACTGAAATGCGTCATGTCTTTCATGTCTACATTATCGATACCACTGTAAGTTTTGAATACCTGCAGTAACCTTTCATAAAATGAATGCACTGTTTCATCACGTTCTTGGGTTGTTCTATCTATACGGGTCCAATCTGTTTCCTTTGCTGGCACCTTTTTCTTAAGGTACTGTATGACCTGGTCATATTTCCTCATTACATCCGGTGAAGGGGCCCCCGTTCTCTCATCTCTGGGATATTCATCATTCGGCCAATCAATTTCTATCTTACATTCGGTCCACAGATCTACAGGGACCACAATGTCGAAAAACCCATCCAGGTCTTTCAGCAGACATTTCTGAACTTTTATGAAACGTTCTACCTGTCTGTACCAGTCAACTGGTTTTTCACGTAATTTCGGGAAGTCGTTTGTAAATGACACAATGTCTTGTCTGGACCAAGGGACATGGACATATTTTCCTCCCGGGACCTCTCTCATGGGGCACAATTTTTCTGTTGGGGTTACTTCCTTTAATACGAATTCTGAAGTTACGGACCCAGCCCTGCTGCCTTCCTTTTTCTTTGCCCACCGTGTTCTCCATTTCCCCACTTCGCCCCATTTCTGCAGGATTTTCAACAATTCTCTTACTTGGATCTGCTTTCCCATCACATTCAGGCTTTCTAAATCCTTGTCTGAGAAGTCTACTCTGTAAGGTTTCTGAAGAATTTTGGAGCGACTAACATCAACTCCCATTTCTGTGGCGGCATCCATTATCTTTTCATGGAGCACCCTAGCACTCCGGGTAAGATTTTTACTGATGAATAGTAACTCTTCTTCATTATACGAGCTCAGGCGCTCAACTCCCACGTTCCCAGCCATCATTTCTTCTATTTCTATTCTTAATTTATATATTTCCAATGCTTTAGGTTGGGGAGCGGTCTCCTTCTCTATCTCCTTTGTCCATCTGTCTAATTCTTCAGGGGAAACTAAAGAGGCGTTCCTAATTCCAGATGCACTTTCAATCACCACTTCCTTTTGTCTGGGCTGACTTCTTGTCCCTACTACACTGGCCCTTGACTCCCTTATGGGCAGATCCATCAAACTTCCAGATTCACACTCACTTTCCTGATCTTCATCTATGAATACTTCCTTCCTCGGGGTCTGGAAGCTGGGAGTAGGCAGTATTGGGGTGATAACAGGAGGAAGGGGACTAATCAGGTCATTTTTATACATTGGGATAGCAGGACCAATAGTTACCGGAATGGTCAAGGAATCAGGATGGGGATGCATCTGGGCAATGGTTCTGACTAATTCCTCTCGCTGTTTAGTCAGGGCTTCTCTCTCTTTTTCCTGCAACCCCCTTTCAGCAGAGTTGCCATGCAATACCTGAGGTACTAAGGACGGATAGATACTCGGGGCAGTCGGGGCAACCAATCGAGGGGGACTTTCCCCGAATGGCTGATAATTCGGGACTGTGGACTTAGGTCTGCAAAACTCATCCCTTCCACTATATTTACTGCTTGTAGCTGTCCCGTCTGAATCACTTTCCCTCCTACTTCGGGGGTAATTGGTAACAGAATTTTGAGAATGCACCGAATCTGATTCTGCTACATAGGGAGGTGGATCCTTCATTAACAAGTCTTCCAGGTGTTCATCTTCCATATCCCCCATAGGTGCTAGGTGATGGGTCTTTTCTTTTCTTTTTCCTCTTTTCTCCTCTAATACCCCCATCATGGGGAACAGCCCTTCAGTTAACATAGACTGCCTCCACTGTTTCATTTTCTGCTCTTTGGTTGGCGTTGGAAGTCTGGGATACCACTTACTCACTCCCTTATCCATTCGTGGTTTATCTCGCTCTGCAGCCTCAATCTCCCATTCTTCCAAAGCTTCGTACTGGGTCAACCTAGGTCTAGGGTGTAATTCGTTCATGCGGGTCCTTAAGTTAAACAGGATCCGACCATTAAATGTACCTTCAACAGGGAATGCTAGGACTCCGTCATCTACAGTATACTTTGCCCAATTTTCTAGCCAGACACAAGTGTGATACCCTTTATCAAACAACATGAAAGAGGCAGGGGTATTTGGCGGGGGAATGAGTACGCCTTCCCTCGTTCTAATGGGCTTGTCAGTTTTGAAAAAATTCTTTACTTTATCGGAAAACGACAATTTTCTCTTTATTCCATACATCATGTGCGGTCTACCTCGTATAAGCTGATCCTTATGAAATCCTAGGTGCTTTGGATTCGGTATGAAGTCTGGATACCACATACAACTCTCCAGACTCGCTTCTAACTCGGCTTGATTAATTTTGTTTACTTTTGTGCTTCCAATGCTAGCGCGACTTTTATTTCGCACCCCCCAATCAGGTCAGAGAACACAACTACGGTTAACCAATGGGTGCGCGGCCTTTTCACAAGACAGAGTCTCACGCTTCGGCACTCACCCCTCCTTTACAAATTCAGCTCCGCTACCCACCCGCTGTTTTGACCAATACCAGCGCGGCGCGGAGTGACGTCAGAGCAGCTCTCCGACTGACTCCCTCCTTCACAAGGTAACGGAAACTTTTTACTCTCTCTAAAGTGCGAGTGCAAGTTTTAGTCAATAACACACAACGTTTGCCACTATGTCTGAGTGTTCTAAAGAGAGAAAAGACTTTTCTTTCGCTACTAGTAAACCACTTCTGTCTACTTTTCATTCACTCTGGATAGACTTCTTTGCCTGTCCCTTCACACTAGTAACATAGAACCCGTTATTCTTCTGACTCATCCACCTTAGTCGGGGATATGTACTGAGCCAGGATTTCACCAGCGAACTATTTTACTTACCAGACAAGCCTCGGAGACCCTACTACTCCTTCCGTATGCGACCCTTACTAGGTGATATCGCAATGAAAGTTTTATACTGGACTCGTAGCTATCATTCACTCCAGAAAAAAAAAAATCCTAATTAGTGCTTCCAGTTACTCCTTTAACCCTGCACTAATGATTCAAACTTAGTGACTTCAACAGCTAACCGGATTCTACTCACCGTTAGCTAAAATACTTCCCCGGGGATTCGGACTACACTGAACATTTACAAACAATTCTGGGTTAATTCAACATGCAATATTTATAGCAGCAATGCAAAATCATGCACATTTATATATAAAAACACATTTCATAATTTTGGGAAAAAAAATACAGTAGAAATCAGCAGCACGTTTTATTTTCACGGTTTGTTTATGACCTATCCTGTCTACCTAATCTAACTAGTCCAAACCATCCTCTGGCTACCAGAAATTACTGCTAGAGCGCGCAGTTTTACCCAGGTCACCCGAGTTACCAATTCCTTCACACGCACTGGGCCCTTGGCGTGGAAATACCTTTTATCATCACACTAATTTGATTGGGTGATCCGGGTGAGGATTTCTCCTCCTGCACGCTGCTAAGAGTAATAAAGTTTGGATTTTCCTCTGCTTACCATGTACCTGACTTACCACAGGCACAATTCTTCGACGGACCTAGAGCTATCAGGGAAAATAGTAGACAGGCCTAACATCCAATACACTTTAAAATCAGTAAAATACTTTCCACAATTCTGTAAAATGACCACAGACACCTGATGAAGTTAAAAATTTATATAAGAATTCAAAGAGAAGATGCCAGGATAATAAGCGATACACAGAGTAATATATCAAACATTAAAATCAACACCAATAGGTAGCTTTGTATCAAAAATATGACCATTAGGATATATGGGGAGACTAAAGGTAGGAGGGTTTAGAACAAAACAAGTCACTGCAACTTTATACTAGAACGAAGGATTGGGGATGAGACCTAGAACATGTACTTAACCTAAGTATTTAAGCTATTCTTGCTAAATTCACTGCAAACCACTAAAGGAAAAAGGGGAAAAACGGGAACATGCTATGGTTTTATAAAATCAATGAGTTTCTAAAGGATGGGGGGAGAGAAGGAACCAACTAAAATTCAGTCACATATATTTGCAATGGCAATAGAGCAATAACACAGGTAAGAATACTTTTACCAGATTCAGGTATAAGAGAAAGAGAGAGGGAGAGACGTAAACCCACAATCTATATTTACCTAGATCAGATTGAAGACCAACCCTGGCCACGGGTCAGTTGGGAAGACGGGGACAGGGACCCTCAGAAAAGGAATGCCAGAATGCGAGCAGGTACAGCCCACGGACAGTAAGGACAGGATACCCCTCAGGTTCAGGTCAAGGACTGGGCCTCCCAGGGTACGACCAACACCCACAGCTTCGGACAGCAACGCCTGCGTTACCCCCTCCTGCAAGTAATCCGCCAGAAACCCCGATTGGATTTTCGAATTCCCCAGCAAAGTGCTTCGCCAGCACTTAGGATTTTCCACCCCTTAGGGGATTGTGGAAAGTATGGACAAAGTGCTCCGCAGCACTTTCGGAATGAGCACCTATTGAGATCGTAGGGTCAGTGACAGGTCTGCTACTCGGACAAGTCGGACAATTTTCCTAAGCTAAACTAGGGTAATTATACTATTTTGGGGACCCTTAGACCACCCACTAATGTTGCAAGTGACAGTTTCCCACATTGTGATTGGTCAGGAGAGGTGGTGCGGTCATTACCACCTCCTAGAATTCGGCTTTCACATGTTTAATATTCAATTTTATACACCCGCCCCCCGGGTTCACGTTCCCATGCATAGAATACAGTAGTACAGGACAGTTTTACAATAGGTAGCAACAGTATTGCTTCTTTCAAGGTAAGACTCCGTATTCCCAGCGATGTTCCCAGGCGCATTGTGCTTCAGGAGCCAGCTGGCTAGATTTAGCTTCTGCGCAGTTGGAACTTTCTCCGGTCATGTGACGGTACCCAGCAGAGCTTCAAGTATGGCTCCGCTCATGATCGCCCCAGCCCACAAAGACGCGGTACATGAAAAGTAAGCGAAAACAAATTAAAATCATACATAAAATTGATCGCACTGTATACCAAGCTAAAACTTAACCAACCCTTACTTTATAATGATTATTGCGTTAAAGATTAGTGCGAAAAGACAGATAGGCTAAAGCTGCTGCAGTAAGCAAAGAGCATGGTGAGAGACAAGCAGCCATTTTTAGCATCAATGCGCATGAGCACAGAATCCCTCCAGAATGCGAGTGCGTCACATCACATGGGTATGACCGACGCATGCGCAGACTGAACTTCGGCAAAGCAGCCATTTTCAGTGCAAGCTTCGTTTTAGTACGAAAAGACAAACAAGCAAGCATCCTAGGGACACCCGCGTGTTGGGAAAACCGCTTTATAAATGACGAATAACGAGGTTAATATTATTATGCAGTTTAGACAAGGGTTTTGCATACGAGCAAGGCGTTTACGGGCAAATCCTTGCTCCATCAATTGAACCCCATGTTTCTGCATATTGGTAGGAGCCAGTACCTTCTAGGTGCAATATACCCTGTACAGAAGAAGAAAACATGTCTAAGGGTCTCTTCCTGGCTCTCACAGGCAGGACAGCCGGCTGGGGAGGCTTCTGTCCATTTGTTTGTAAATGCATGAACTGGCAGGCAACGCCACCTAAACTGGACATAGAGTTTCCTTGCCATGAGTGGATAGACGTCATCAAGGAAAGTCTCAAATAAATATTGGTCTTGAAAGTTAAAAAAAACAGAAGTTAAACTGCCATGTTTTATACTCCCTTGGAATTCACCCAGTCTTAGAAGTCTGTAAGATTTAACTGACTCGAGGCGTGAAATAGTCAAGGACGCTTCCTCGGGGTGGGTCCATAATTTTGGCCAGCCTAGTCTAAAGCACAGGTCTTTTATATGTGTGACCAGGATATTTTCCCCACCCCTGGGAGACTCAGGATCGCCTTTAGTTTCGACTACTAAGCTGCTAGTTCGGGAGTCGCCCATAATCGGCACCAAAAGGTCAAAGGGCGCAACTCAATTTCCTGGTCTGAGGCCATAGTCCATGCATAAGGGGATGAGAGGGGTACTTTGCGGTAGGCCCAAGAGTTGTCTCATAAACTTATTCTTTGTTCTGACCAGTACACCTACAGGGCGGTGTCCCAAAAGTTCTGCCCTATACAGAACTGCACTCCTGATTTGAACTTTGTAAATCTCCGTTAACGAGCACAGTTGTCTTGATGTTATATTCTTATAGAATTTTGCTAGGCCCCTGGTCATCTGTGCTAGCCTCAGGCTTGCCTTTTCTTGATGCCGGCCCCAACCAAAGGTTTCCGTCAACGTGACACCCAAGCAGTCAAAGACTGCCACCCTCTCCAGCTGGGTACCATTTAGGGTGGTGTTAAGGAGAGTAGTTCTACTAGGATTAAATACCATAAACTTGGTTTTTGATGTCTTAATCTCTATCCCCCTGTCTTTACAGAATGTAGAAAAGGTGTCGGGAATCCTTTGGATGCCCATGGGTGATTTGGAATGTAACAAGGTGTCGTCCGCAAACATCATTGCTGGCATCTTATCACGGGCAATCTTTGGGGCATCAATATTGGCGATTAGGTTCAGTTGTTCCACCAGAGCATTTATATAAAGAAAAAACTGTGTGGGGGCCACAACACACCCCTGCTTTATACCCCTATTCACTGGGAAGCGTGAAGTCAACTCCCAAAGCTACTAATCAAAGCAGGCAGCCAGGCACAAGATGTCGTACATGTGATTTATTGGCCGATTGACAGGGGAGCGCGAGGACCGCAAACGTGCAGCTTAGAGAAGTTCAGAGTCAGTCCTGGTGACTTCTGCCGCCATCTTGTAATGGTGTGGCCGGTCAGGGCCTACTTGCCAAGTCTACTCATTAAAACTATTGTATGTGTACCAGCATGGAAAGAGGACCAGCAATGTAGGTGCACTTCCATTATTATTTCTAGAGTGCAATTAAATGCTTCCAGACAAAAAAATACAGTACATCAGAAAATAAAAAACAGAACGGAAAGACAATATACGTTTCCAGACAACAAATCAGAGCATTCCAAATTATGATAAATCAGATTCAAGGCTATTTTAAACCTACTTAATGTAGTAGAAGAATGGAGTGGGATTGGTACTGATTCCATAACATGGCTCCTGCTACTGCGAGGCATTCTCCGCCAAGCTTAGTTTGATACTCCTTAGTGATGATGAGTTTATGATCTTCTACAGATCGCAGTGATGTTATGGATTGCTAAATCAGGTGCCATTGTTAGTTAGGGTAGCCACCTTTCACAGAGCAAAACGATGATCATCTGGTCATGGTATGCTGCAAAGGTCCGGGCATGATTTTTAAACAGAACTTTACATAAAATCATCTCTATTCATTTCTAATATGGGTTTTCTGTCTTTGTTTACTTGCATTATCCAGCAGGGGCCATTAGGCGAGTTGCAAAGTACTGTTTAAAGTGCTTTCTTCTTAAATTTACTTTGTAATGGATGTAATGATAAGTGGAAAAAAACACCAGCATTAGGTAACTTTCCACGTTTTTGTACCAACGGGGAGATCAAAATCACAGTTATAGCAGCATTGAACTGGCAAGGTGGCAACCCTACAGACAGTCTATGAAGGACACCTCTATATTGAATAGCGTCATCCATCAGGGAAGCTCCACTGGCTAGCATCATCAGCAGAGAAGGCTGCCACTAGCTACCATCTTAGGCATGAGGTTGTCAGTGGATAGCATCCACACCAGTGAGGTCGCCACTGTTGAGCATTCTTAACAAGTGAGGCCACCACTGGCTAGCATCCTCAGCCAGTGAAGCTGCCATTGGCTATTATCCTCTACCAGTGAGACCCCCCCATTGGCTAGCATTGTTAACAATTGAGGCCATCAGTGGCTTACTCCCTTAACAAGGGAGGCCACCACTGGCTAGCATCCTCAGTCAGTGAAGCTGCCATTGGCTAGCATTTTCTACCAGTGAGACCCCCCCATTGGCTAGCATTGTTAACAATTGAGGCCATCAGTGGCTAACATCCTTAACAAGTGAGGCCATCACTGCCTAGAATTCTCAGCTAGTGGGACCTCCATTGGCTAGCATCCTTAACAATGGAGGCCACCACCGGCTAGCAGCCTTAACAAGTGAGTCTACCACTGACTAGCATTCGCAACCCGACATTCTGGAAAAATAGTGGCCTTTGTGTGACTTCAAGTAATGATTAAACAGCTTGAACCTTGAAAGCAAATCAAAAATGATTTCCAGGTTCTACACAGGTATCAAGTGCTCGGGCAAAGGGCTGAGCTCCAAGGGCCAGTCTAACAGGGATGAGGAAGTGAACTGGGTTTGAGAACCCCGCTCTAATCCATACTGAGGCACTCACGCCCAGTGGTATGAGCACTTAAAGTAACATGAATACAGGTTTTAAACAGTAAAATTAATAGATCAGATTGGCGCACTTGCCCAAATTAAAGGAAATTGCTATTACTAGGCCTATGACATATTATAGATTTTACAATTCTTTTGAGGAAATAAAGATCTTTAGTGCTCTCAAATGGACAAAAGAAAAAGGCAGCCACCTCGATCTACGGTGCTGAAGACAGGTTTCCATACAGTGAAAAAATGTTTTACTCTATAAACAGCAAAGCATCCTTATTGTTTTGCTTTACCTTTAAGTGTACCTCCCAGGAATCACCTGCAGCTCACAGCAGCTTCCCTGGGAGACTTAGGGGCATTTTAACAAGTGGCAGTGATAATTATCGCTGACCGCTGCTAGCGTGAGGAAATCTATTGCCGGCTATCGCTGGCGATGATCTCCATGTTAGCGCTGTATTAAAAACACTTAACTGCATGGAGATTAAAATCCCAGATTATCGCAGTTTTCAATGGAATATCGCTGGTTTTCCAGCGATATTCCATTGAAAATGGCGATAACCTTGTTGATAGGGCCTGTGGTTTCAGCCACATAATCCACCCGCCATTACAGGTATGCGTAAATCAGGAATTCAGCAGACGTTAAATTCCTGAGTTAAATCCCTGTTAGCGATATAAATCGCAACGCTAACGCTGACGTTGTTAAGCCCCGTCAGCGATAGATTTCCCTGAGGTATTCCCACACACTCCTTCCACACGCCTACCTTGCATCTCATTAGCGATGTGTGGCTAGGCGATAATAAATCCGGTTGCTAAGCTTTGAAAACCAACGCTAAGTGGCCTTCTTGATACGGCGATAAAATTATTGCCGCTTAGCGTCCGAAAACGGACGCTAAAGCGGCGATAATGTATTTATCGCTGCCTTGTTAATATGCCCCTTGGTTGTTGCTTTTTGAATATTCAATACGTCCCAGAAAAAGACCGGGGGGCATATTACCAACAAGTAGCGATATTTATCGCTAAATAGGCTTAGCGACGATTTTTTTATCGCTGCTTATCGCTGGATATGTTAGCGGAGAAAACATGCTATTAGCAACTTTTTTCTCCATTGTGCTAAAATATCCAGCGATAGCGGCGAAATGCGTGAATATCGCTGAGAATACAGCGATATTCACGCATTAGTGACGAAATGCTCTTAGCCATGTTATCCACCTCCCATTGGATAACATGGCTAAGAACTGGTCTGGGCAGGTGTTAGTATTTGGAGATATTCGCGCTTAGCGCAAATATTTCCAACGGTACGCCTGCCTTGCTAATAGGCGATAGCGACGTTAGCAACTGCTTTTAGTCGCTAACTGGTTGGGTTCGCCCACTTTGCATGTCATTAGCGATAAACATCGCTGACATGCAAAGCGGGCCCCAAACTGCTCGCTATCGCCTAAAACATCAGTTAGCGACAGCTTGCTAATAGGGTGATAGAATTATTGCCGCTTAGCGGCCAAAAAACGGCAGCTAAATCGGTGATAATTGCCTATCGCCCCCCTTGGTAATATGCCTCCAGGATTGGTAGCACTCGATATCTTTAATTGGCATGCTTGTCCTTATTGGGATGTTATTTTACAAGTGTTTTAAAAAAAAAAATTGGTGCAGTGGTGTGCTGCTCCAGCATGTGTGTACTTAAATTGCTATTCACACAAAATCAAATTTGTCTTACTTAGATAAGTACCTTGTAATGAAAAATCTCTCTCACTAACGCGTTTTCTCGGGATGTGAGAAATGACTTAACTGTGATAGAGCACAATTTGCTATGTCGTTTGTAGGGGTGCATAATTTTCAGGAGTTTGCACCCGTATAAAATCCTTCAGTTCACTAACATTTGTGTCATTAGATCATGTATGGTAATAACGTGAAATATGAAGAGTTAATGGTATTTTATCATAAACATGAAGAAAACCAATTATGATTATGTAGAACAGTGTTCTTTCTCACCAGAGAGAGCCTGGGAATCAAGGTCAATGAGCCAAGGCCTGGGAGCATCTTTGCCGCATGGAAAGTTACCTATGAGGAGGGGGCTTTTGTGGATGGGGTGATGTTGCATAGAATTGGGGGACAGCTTTCAAAGGTTTCATTATTGACGTTAGGGACAGGGTCCGGGGGAATTTGGCTTTGCGATAAGAAAGAGAGCCTCTTAGAATGAGCTCTGTAGCTTTATGCTATCTGACCCATTCAACGCAAATGGTCTTCCTAGGAAGCCTTTACGAGCTAACATCTTTATAGACCTTGTCTGGAGAATGCTAAGTAGGGATGTCATGTTATCCGTAGTGCAGGGACAGGTTAATGCTTTTCACTTACGAACCTCTGATGAAGGGGACTTGACATCGGAGCAGTCATTGTTTGGGTCCTGATTCTGGAATTGATTATTTTGTGTATGCTGCCCCCACTAAATTTCACTCGTAGGTTTGGCTTTGTATTAGTCCCAATGTATTTTTAAACCCTCGTATTGAGGTGCCTGTATGTCCAAATGTTTAAGGCTTTATAATAAATCTACAAAACTCTGGATCTCGAGTCTGTGATTCTGTGGAGTCATGGGTCATTGGGAATGTAGAACTGGCTAATGTTTTTTTTCCCCTCCACACTTACAAGCAGACAAGAGGCCAGGGGTTCCAGAGTAAATCTAGAACGTGGAACCCAGCTCCTCCAGCCGGTAGCATTATAGGATGGTTGTCTCTGGAAGTGATGGGAGAATTAAGAAAACTCTAGAAATATTTTAGACTCATAGAGTCCCAAAATAGAGTTCAATTATCGAAAGGGGAGAATGACGGATTTTGGCTGAGACCGACGAAGACTGATGGTGCAGCAAGAACAGAGGTGAACGGAGTAGTAAGTATGATAAGGCATAGTTTGTTAGATTGCAGAGTGTGATGTCTTGCAGAGTTGGAATAAGAGTCGAGTGAATGTGGTTTTCGAACCGGGCGCGGTACAAGAGCTTTGTTTTGTTTTGGTTATGGGGCTCAAGAGTAGCCTAAGATCCCTGGTTTTTTTGTTGTGTAGAAAACACTCTTTGTTGTAATTGTCTGACCGTTAGTTTATAGGGTCGTCGTGAAGTACTATCGGCAACCCGCCTGAGACAGGGAACTTTGTGTGAGTGGATTTGTTAGGATCATGTGGGAAACCTTATGTATAGAGGTTGACTATATCAATTCCAACGACCAGCGCAGGTCGAGGAACGCTGTGCTTGAACGTGCTTGAGTAATTGATTTCTATCGATTCTATCGATCTTTTAACCGCTTAACTACTGTGGCAATTCCGCCACAGTGCGGTGGTTTAGTGGAGTGGGCGGGGCCGCGTTGGCCTATAAAGGTAGTGCACGCAATGGCCATTGGCTGACAGAAGCACGCAAGGGGTTAGAAAGGCCGACAATTACTTGTTTTGATGATTGCGAGAGTGAATGTGCATGGCGAGATTATGAAGGAGGGTGAACTGCTGTGAGGAGGAAAGAGTGATATCAGGGTGAGCGCTGCAACAGGTCTTTTGGTGTAACGCTGTGCTGGGATTGGTTGGTGGTCCCCAGGAAGTGAAGTGAGGAAATCTTGTCTGTTGAAAGGAAGGGGAGACAGGGGAGTGGTGGCTCGAGTAGGTGAGGAAGCACTGCCCATAGATACTCCAGCATACTACATGGCAGCAAACATAGGAATCCATACTATACTTTGGCTTCAAAATTGCCACAAGATCACTGAAAAAGGAGATTTGTTTTTTCCATGTTCTGGTTCATTTCAATTAGAGGTGTTGTATCAGTTTTGAGGTGTGATGTCCCATTATGGCCTCCACTTAGACCAACACAGTTTGAGGTTTTGGATACTTGGATGCGAGCAGCTCAGGCAAAGAACAGGGAAATATATCAGGGGAAGATGAGAAACGCAATGAAAGCAAATCAGGATGTGCAATGGGACACACAGTTGATGAGGTGGAGAGTAAACATCATTGAGGAATCGAGACTGTATCCACTATTAGTAAAATAATTAGATGCTCAGAGTAGGAGTGGCACCAATGACAGCTAGTTACACAGACTATTATCAGAGCATCCTCCACCATACAATCCACATTCAGAGGAAGGAAGGTGAGAACTGGCAAATGCGGCAATGATGGAAGGAATGGCGAGGCCTCAGACAGGCCATAGTGCAGGAGTAGTGGGAAAGATTTCAACGAGAGCAAAAGAGACAGGGATACCATTATTTGGAGGTTCAGAGTTGAGTGGAGTTAATGCTGCTATACGGTTACCGGAAGCCCTTACTGTACTGGTCACCAATGGACCTGTAGTTTCTGTGAATTACCTGATTTTGGGGGAAATCGGTAGTCAACAGTAGTTAGGATTGAGAGAAATGGTCAACCCAGGGGGGAATGTGATGGTGAATGTAAATAGTCACATTTTGGCGCCCGTTGAAGCTAGTACGCCATTGCCAGCAATTACTGACCCTTCGAGGGTTCGTGTCGGGTCTAGTACAATACGGTCAGTGTCCTTAGCAAATTCAAATTCAGATTTGAGGATGTGGGTAGCTCCAGTTACAGAACCCATGGGAAGGATACCGGAGGTAGGCACAGATTGGGGGGCCTCTAGAAATCAGCATATTTTGCAGACCCCAGTGTCAGAAAACCGGCATAAGATTCAGAGTAGTGAGAAGGAAGGGCAGAGTAGTGTGTCAGGTCAGGGAACGATCAATGCTGCAGTAAAGGCATAATTGCTAGACGTATGAGACTGAAAGCAGAAGTGGATGAGCTAATCAGTGGGAGCTTGCCTTTGTAGTGGATAGAACTTTACGAACAAGATGAGTTGTTGTTTGTGGCACATTCTTCTTCTGTCTTGGCGAATCCTTTTATAAAAGTTCCAGGTTCAGCAGTTAAAGCTCCAAGCTTTGTTCCAATTTAGTTCATAGTGTATTCGCCCGTAAGAATATGTGCCTTGATAAGAACACTGGGCATCTCTGAGTCAAGTATCTTTTATCTCTACTAATATAATAAAGAGAGAGCCCAAACCTTTGAGGCGGGTAATCTCAGGAACCACAGCACCATTCACAACACCCAATACAGCGTTGGAAAGGGCAGTTGCAGCAAAAAGACATAGGCTATGCAGACGCCCACCATATGCATTTAAAAGGTAAATGAACCGTGCCAGCAAAGTAGTCCCTTGTGGGCGTGTCTGCGTTGTGCTTTGGGCGTGTGCTGGGGGCGTGACAAATGCTGGGGGCGTGTGGTACGTTCCGCCCTTCATGCCATGCCTTATATCATGTGCTGTGGGCGTGTGCTGGGGGCGTGGGCGTGTGCGGAGCGCGGCATTACGGGAAAAAAAAGCGAGCATTGTGCCCAATATTTCATTGTTTTTTCTTCCCAGGTTCTATACATTCCAGCTCCGGGTGTCCACCCTGCTCCCTTTAAATACCCCTGCACCCCATAATCATAACCCACCCTTACTCCTTAAATACCCCAACACCCTTAAACACTAACCCACCTTAACCCTATAAATATACCCTGTACCCCAAAACCCAAACCTATCCCTAAACCCTAAAAATACCCCTGTACCCCAAAACCCAAACCTAGCCCTGAACCCTAAAAATACCCCTGTACCCCAAAACCCAAACCTACCCCTGAACCCTTAAAATACCCCTGTACCCCAAAACCCAAACCTACCCCTGAACCCTAAAAATACCCCTATACCCCAAAACCCAAGCCTAGCCCTGAACCCTAAAAATACCCCTGTACCCCAAAACCCATACCTATTCCCAAAATCTAAAACTACCCCTGTACACCATAACCCAAAACTACATCTGAACCCTTAAAATACTCAAACACCCAAAACATATACATCAGTACCCCAAAACATATACCCCTATACCCATACTTACCATATCCAAACATTAAAAAAAACATGCTTTTACCATTCATGCATTTATAACGAATTTCGTTCTAAATGTATGTGTGGTAAAAGCATATAAAATGTAATGCCATGCGTTGTAATGGCATTGCAGAGTCATGGTACTTTCGTAATGAAAGTATGCGGAGTGATGGTATGCGGAAAGAAAGTTGCGGAATAATGGGTGTTTACCCTCCCCCGGTAAGTACATTGGTGGAACGGCGGCCCACATCTCCAGCAACATACTCCTATTTTTTCACCACTGATTTTTAAAATGCACAGGTCTCTCCTATGATGGCCAGCACCGACATACACTTTTAGACACACCTCCCGCCACAAGTTCTGGAATTGCGAACTTTAGAGCTGGGGAGCTACGTACGAATCTCTGCCTCAGCTCAACATCCTGTGATTCCAGGCAAATCGCTTTGTCTACCTGTGCCTAACACCAAATGAGTGTGTTCTTCTGTAATGTAAATTGTGCTCATGCCATGTTGTTGAGTTCGCGCTATATAATATTGCAAGAAAAAATAAAGTAGGGAAACTCGAGTTCACACACTATTGAACGCGCACTCTTAAGTGCATCAGCAGTGCACTGTGAATTTGGAGCGTTTCACAGGCCTGTCACAGTTAAGAAATGCTATCAAAACGAAATCCTACAAAACAATATACTACTGGCCGGCAGCAATTCATACCCGGACAAAGTCGGGACGGGCTGCTTGTAGAATATAAAGCGGGATTAAACGTCTTTTCTTGCCTGTTCCATAACGTATCAATAAATCTGACAATCCTTGACTTATGAACATTGCAACAATAAGTGCATCGTCTATGCCACATTCACTGAGATTACTACCTGCACATCGCAACACAACTTTTTCATTTAGAAAACGCCCATTATTTTATAAGGATCTTCTAATTCTACTGAATTGCTCATAAAGATGTCAGCTACAATCCTGAAAACACCTTCATCGCAGAAAATTGGCAGTATAGGCTGGTCTTCAAGCTGACCATACACATTTTGGAAATTCTTTAGAGCTATCTATACTCTTGCATAGTTTGTGACTCAGCGCTCCGCTGCCATTTTGCTTGTTGTTGTGCTCATAGTAAACCCGCCCCGCCTCCCAGCTGAGCCGCCCTCCCACAGACTACTTCCAGCGCTCCATTACCACTAAGCGCTGTGACTCGCTCTTAGCTCTCGAGCCGAGTGGTCGCTCCCCAGTGTCTGGTATCGTTGTGCAGCGCTTCCTCGCTATTATTACCTGCAATCTGCCTCGCTTGCCGCTTTTTGCATTGCTGCATTTAAACTCGCCGCTTTAGCTCTGTTTTCATTTGCATTATATTCTGCCAGTGTAACTTTGTCTGTGTCTGCGCGTTATCCCCCAGCGCTCCGCTGCCATTTTGCTTGTTGTTGTGCTCATAGTAAACCCGCCCCGCCTCCCAGCTGAGCCGCCCTCGCCCCTCCCCCTCCACTATCCATATATGACAGCTGTTCCCGCGTGCAGCGTTTACGCGCAGCGTTCGCGCCCAATCCGCGCCGAAGGTGCGCCAAAGGTAAGCCCGTCTACGCCCGTCCGCGCCTGGACCGCGCCCAGCGCCAGACCCCCTGGCCCTCGCATTGCCCAGCCCTCCCGCATTTCCTACGATGCCACCACCCTCCTAGCCCTTAACCCCGGCCGCTCCCCCAACTGTGTCCAAGCCGCTCCAGGTCACACCCATGGACCCTTTTCCTGCAACTCCTGCAAATTCATCGGCACCGACAACAACTCCGCTACGATCACACCACAGATTCCCGACCCCACCCACCTACAATGCATCTTGCTCAACACCCGCTCGGTCCACAGGCACGCCATTGACCTATGGAACCTACTAGACACCATCTCTCCGGACGTCGCCTTCCTAACAGAAACATGGATGAACGCCTCTTCCGCCCCAGACATCACCATCGCCATCCCAGAAGATTATAAGATCATACGCAAGGACCGTACTGGCCACACAGGAGGAGGAATCGCTATCGTCCATAAGAAATCCATCCACATCTCAACCAGCTCTGACGTCAATCTCGCCAACTCTGAACACCTTCATTTCCAGATCCACATCGACCCCAAGACCACACTCAGAGGCACCCTCCTTTACAGACCCCCAGGACCCCGCACACAATTTAGTGAGGACATCACGGACTTCATCACTCCACACGCGCTCCCCTCCAAAGATTACATCTTTCTGGGAGACCTCAACTTTCACCTTGAAAAGAACAACGACCACAACTCCACCACCCTATTGGACAACCTCGCCAACCTCGGACTTAAACAATTGGTCACTTCCCCCACCCACATCGCAGGTCACACACTCGACCCTATCTTCACCTCCAGCAATCATGTCTCCTTCAGCCACACTACAGCTCTCCTCTGGACTGACCACAGCTACGTTCACTTTACCTACAACAAGCCTAAACCCAACAACCACCCCCTACCAACTCTGCAAAGATACTGGAACAAAATCACCATCGACCAGATCTCCTCATCGCTTCTCCTAAACCCCCCAGCCCACTCCTCAAACCCCGACCAAGCCGCCACCAACCTCACCCTATGGTTATCCAACAGCGCCGACATCCTAGCACCACTGAAAAAACGACAAATCAAACTTGGCAGCAAGAAGGCCTCCTGGTTCAACGATGATCTTAAGAAATCCAAGAAACTCTGCCGCTCCCTAGAGAAGGCCTGGAAAAAAGACCCAACCACCAGTACCAAGGACGCCTTCAAAAATGCCACCCGCATACACCACCAACTGATCCGAAAGGCCAAGAAAACCGCCTTCAAGGACTGACTAGATAGCAACGCCCACAACAGCAAGGAACTTTTCAACATCGTCAAGGAATTTACCAACCCCTCGGCCAATTCTAACGACATCACCCCCTCTCAAGCCCTCTGCGACTCCCTAGCCTCATTCTTCCACAACAAAATTGCAGACATCCACAACAGCTTCGACAACGAACCCGGAGACCAACCCACCCAACCATCTGATGGACCTTCACACCCCTCGAACATCCTTAATGACTGGAACCCAATCTCCACTGAGGACACCATCCGCCTGATGAACTCCATCCACTCAGGATCCCCCACAGACCCATGTCCTCACCACATCTTCAACAAAGCAGACTCCATCATAGCACCGCACCTCTGAGACGTCATCAACTGCTCCCTCAACTCCGCCACCTTCCCGGAAAGCTGGAAACACGCTGAACTCAGCGCCATTCTGAAAAAACCCACAGCCGACCCCACCAAACTCAAAAACTACCATCCCATCTCGCTCCTTCCATTCCCGGCCAAAGTCATCGAGAAAGCTGTCAACAACCAGCTCGCCGCCTTCCTCGAAGCCAACAAATCCCTCGACTCCTCACAATCCGGCTTCCGAGCCAAACACAGCACTGAGACCGCACTTATAGCAGCAACAGACGACATTCGAACTCTACTGGACAATGGAGACACAGTCGCCCTCATCCTCCTCGACCTCTCCGCAGCCTTCGACACAGTCTGCCATAGCACCCTTCTACAGCGCCTCAGAAACATCGGAATCCAAGGAAAAGCACTAGAATGGATCACCTCGTTCCTCACCGGAAGAACCCAGAGAGTCTGCCTACCACCATTCAAGTCAGAGGCCACTGAAGTCATCTGCGGCGTACCACAAGGATCTTCACTCAGCCCCACCCTTTTCAACGTATACATGAGCCCCCTCGCAGCCATCGCACGCCAACACAACCTCAACATCATCTCCTACGCGGATGACACTCAACTGATCCTATCACTCACCAATGACCCTAGCACCGCCAAAACTAACCTACACGAAGGAATGAAAGAAGTAGCCGAATGGATGAAACACAGCCGTCTGAAACTGAACTCAGATAAAACAGAAGTCCTCATCTTAGGTACCTCCCCCTCTGCATGGGACGACTCTTGGTGGCCAGAAGCCCTTGGAAAAGCACCCATCCCGACAGACCACGCACGGAACCTGGGCGTCATCCTGGACTCCTCACTTTCGATGAACAGACAAGTCAACGCCGTATCTTCTTCCTGCTTCAACATTCTTCGCATGATCAAAAAAACATTTCGTTGGATCCCCACCGAAACTAGGAAAACGGTCACCCACGCTCTGGTCACGAGCCGACTGGACTATGGAAACACCCTCTACGCCGGTACCACCGCTAAACTTCAGAAAAAACTCCAACGAATCCAAAACGCCTCAGCCAGGCTCATATTAGACATCCCACGTAAAGAACATATCTCCGGTCACCTGAAAAACCTCCACTGGCTCCCCGTCAATAAGAGGATCACTTTCCGGCTCCTAACCCACGCACACAAAGCACTCTACGAAATCGGACCAGAATGCCTCAACACACGACTGTCCTTCTACACGCCCTCCCGCCAGCTACGATCATCCAACCAAGCCCTTGCCACTGTACCCCGCATCAACAAAACCACCATGGGAGGCAGATCCTTCTCCTACCTGGCAGCTAAAACCTGGAACTCACTTCCCACCTACCTTCGCCTTACCCAGAACCACCTAGCATTCAGAAAGCAACTTAAAACGTGGATATTTGACAAGTAATTCCCCACCCCTCCTCTAGCGCCTTGAGACCCTCTGGGTATGTAGCGCGCTATATAAATTCTTTGACTTGACTTGACTTGACTGGAGATGGCATTACTGATAAAAACCCAACCTTCTTCAGTTGGACAGTGTTGTGGGAAATACTGATAAAAACCCAATCTTCTTCAGTGGTACGGTATTCCGGGAAATTAGAGCATGAATTCCTGCCCACAGAGGTACTGGCTTTTCTTCATCCTTCAGTATGCATTGGAGAAGCGATATGATACATTCAGTTAAATTAGCTTTGCGGACTGCAGCATCAGGTAGAAAAAGAGCCATGTCCTGAGCCACTTTTAAACTTTCTGTTAGACTGGCACATGTTAGTGGCTTGTAGTGATTTTGCACACGTTGGGAAGCAGTTGGGTTATAAGTTTGCAGCTGTGTTTTTTTATACCTACAGCTGACACAGCTTTAATTTTCCAGAAGCTCCTTCATTGGTACAGTCTTAAAAACGCACAAGGCAGTATCATGTGTGCAGGATGTTCCAGACAAAGAAGAGCTATATTCAAAATCAAAATGTTCAAAATAGCAATTGTACATCCTTTCCTGGTATAGTGACTTGAAAGTGGTGTGCTGTCAGATCCACAAGATTTTACAGCATGAGCTACTAGTTCATTCCTGCTCCGTACTTTGTAATTATAACTTGTTGATACACCAATCCTGTTCTGATTAGCTCTCTACTTGTGCACTGGTCATAGATTGCATGGGCAATCATCATGTGCAGCAGAGTTTCCTTTTTGCTGTGTCGTAAATCATAAACATGATTTGGAAAAGACAGTATATTTGCACAGCATAAGCCTGTCAGTTAATGGGATTGTCTTTCACTTCTACGCTTATATCTACAAAACTATCATCTATGTTGTCTGTTTCTGTTCTGAACTCAAGAGCTTTAGTTTGTAACAGTTTTGCTTTGCTGAATTTAAACAATGATGTAAAAAATGTGAAGACATCATCAAGCATTATCGTTGACTCCCATGATTTGCGAAGCTCTGAGGCATCACAAAATGTATCAATCAGTTCAAAATCGAAATCTTTCAGAACATTTCTTAGAATGGTTCCTGCTGATTTTACTGAATCCTGTATTTTTTTCGTTTGGCAGCAAAAACTTCAGGAGTGAAAGTAGAAGAAACCCCCATAAGTGGCTGATTCTATTTGTTAAACTGAAAAAAAATGAATTCTGTCATACATTCCCTCCAGAAAAAAAATCATTTCATTATTATGGATCAATAACATTTCATCAATGTTGACCATTATTTCTCTGATCTCACTGAATGTAATCGCATTGCCAGCACTCATGAGTGGCTTCAAAACTTCATTTGCTTTTTCAAAGAATGCAAACTTAACTGAAGGCTGGAGGTTACATTTCTGCTAGGAGCTCATGGTATAGTCATATTTTTGAATGTATGCAGGCATGCACTTTGGGTGGGCATACAAATCCGCTGCAAATACATTAACCTCACTGTCTAGATAAGCTACTGGGCTGAAAACTTCATCTTAGAAGAAACTAGCTACATGTATAATATCTTTATTTAGATATAAAACAATATCTTTAAAAGTTTTCCCAAATCACATTGTGTACAGTTTTGTGAGAAAAAAAAGTTTAAAAGAGAAACCCGTACAGACATAAAAAGCATAAAAAATAAGCATTTAAACTGTTTTATAAAAAATGACCTGGCATGTCTCAAACATCTCCCATCGTATTCAATTATAAAATCAAACCATAAATGGTACATGCTACAGAGTTTCAATTGGTGTTGTAACCCTCCTGGTCATTGGGGATTCTGTTACAGTGCATTATTCAATCTAAAAAGTCAGTGACAAAGCCATGGCAGTTTTCTTTGTATTAGGGCAGCGATACGCTTGTTGAATAAATTTAGCAAATTTTATGTTTAAAACAGTATTGTCCATGGACAAAGCGGCAGTGATGGCATGCCTACAGGTCCAAACCCCCAACCTGTTCCATTCTGACCTAAGCATGCGCCTGCGTTAAGAGTTAAAGGTAGGGCAGATGCAGACCACGTGCAAAATTGATTCTGTCGCTAACCCACATCCTCTACAGGTTGTATCCTCCTCCATACGGCGCCAGATGGGTAGATTTTGAAGAAAGTGCCAGTCCCCCATTCTTAGGGCGATGAAACTGCGTTTTAAATGGAGTGAAAAAGTGGTGGAAAAATACGTAGCTGCAGATACTTGTTTGTAGGAGTTAACTACTTCCCAGGAATGGCTGCGTTTCGTGAGGAGGGCTTTATCGGTAGCGAGAGATATCGATCTCTCACATTTTTTTATTGCATTTTTAAAGGCGTACTGGCTAGGATTGAGGGCCCAGAGGTCAGCGGCTGACATCTGGTGGATATAATCCTTCAAAAGACAGCCAAATGATCCTTCTGGGTTACTCTCGTAAATTTCTTTCCAGACTAGAAATTCAAGTGTGCCAGATTCAGCCTGTCTTAGTTTGTGGCAGAGCTTGAGGTATGTGCCAAGGTTATGGGCATCGTAGTTTGTTAGCCCCAACTCTAATCTAATCTGTGCAGGGGATGAAGAGCTTGGCAGATGGAGTACTTTTTTGTAAATTTTTGTTGTGTGTTTGTTTAAGGCGGTGTTCATTTTACCTTTAAAGGTCTCTATACCATATGATAATGTGGGGCCACTCTTTGCTCTTAGGACTTCTAATAGAGGAGAAAGGGTTGGGCCTGAGAGTTTCGTCGACAGCTTGGACAATGATACCATTAGTGTCGTGGCTTTGGCTGCAATCACGTTACTCTGCTTTACAAAATTACCTCTGGAGTCCAAGTGGACGCCTAGGTATTTGTATGATTGGCCAGTACTGAGGCTTGTTTTATTTAGAGACCAGCCGCCACCTCCATAATGTTTCTTGCCAAAGGGAACAATCAGGGTCTTTTTCATGTTGACTTCTAGTTGGTTAATCGTCGTGTATTGCATCAATGAGTCAAGAAGCCTTTGTAGCCCTACCCTTGTGAGGCTGAACAGAGCCAGAACATCGGCATATAAAAGGTTACATAATGCCGTGCCTCCTACTTTGGGCGGGTGACTGTTTACTTTGTCTAGGGTGCTTGACAAGTCTGCTATGAAAAGATTGAAGAGAAGGGGGGCCAGCACGCATCACTGCTTACAGTTACAAACATGTTTGACCTTTGAAACTTACATACTCTGGACTTTGTCCTTTCGTCAATCTCTTTGGCATTTTTCTTGCTAAACCACAAAAAAAAATGACGATCCTCTGCTATCTGATCAGTTGTTGCAGGTAGACTTGGGGCAGCCATCAATCTACTAATTGGGTGGGCATTGAGTTTGTTTGTCACCGCTTTCTCAGAAGACTCAGATTCTTGTTGTGATTCACTGGTTTCTGTTTTTTTTTATGAATTCTTGTCCAGGCTTTATTTTTTTATTGTATATGACTTGTAGCCTTGTTAGAATGATAAAATATTTGATTCTCTTCACCCACCAGTTTCAATCTTTTGTGAACTTCATCTTGCTCTATTTATACAGCATCTCAAACTCTCTTATGTCCAGCCGTAGTTGATTTTGCTTTTTCTTTCCGGTTAGTTTGGCATATGACACATTTTTGATGTTGAATGAGTACTCAGATTTTGTAGTTAGCAACACTCTGTCAGGAGGTAAAGATCCTCTGCTACGACCTGCTTTGCTCATGTTTACAAATTTGAATTAACGTAAAAACAAAAACAATATTAAAATAAATTACCAATATTAAGGCTAAAGCAAATCATTATAGAACCACCATTTTTAAAAATGGCTGAAGGGTTTTTCTGAGGATATATTTTCTGTCTCTTTAAGACTACTTGGCCCACAAAAGCTATGTTTTGACACCAAAATGAAGTATATAAGTCTCATAGGGCACGATTCATAAAACTAACTTAAGACAAAATCCTAAACTTACTACCATTTTGGAATTCACAAAAGGCACTTACTCATTTTGGTATTCACAGAAGTTTGGAGTCCAAACTTTAGGACTTCTAAATGCCTTCTGTGAATACCGAAAGTGTTAAAGTTAGGATTTTTCTCAGTTTAGGAGTAGTAAAGTTAGGACGCCTAACTCTAAGACTCCTAAATGCCTTCTGTGAATACCAAAAGTCTTAAAGTTAGGATTGTTCTCAGTTTTCTCAGTTTAGGAGTAGTAAAGTTAGGACTCCTAACGTTAGGTCCCCTAAATGAGAAAAATCCTAACTTTAAGACTTTCGGTATTCACAGAAGGAATTTAGGAGTCCTAAAGTTAGGAGTTCTAACTTTACTGCTCCTAAACTGAGAAAAATCCTAACTTTAAAATTTTCGGTATTCACAGAAGGCATTTAGTAGCCCTAAAGTTAGGAGTTTTAACTTTACTAATCCTAAACTGAGAAAAATTCTTACTTGGAGATTTTCGGTATTCATAGAGGCATTTAGGACTCCTAACTTCTGTGAATACCGAAATGAGTAAGTGCCTTCTGTGAATACCAAAATGAGTAAGTGGCTTCTGTGAATACCAAAATGGTAGTAAGTTTAGGATATTGTCTTAAGTTAGTTCTGTGAATTGGGCCCAGGGTGCCTGAAATATTACATCATCACTGCAACACAACATCTATTTTTAAAAATGCCGGCATGAAATATTAGGCCTGGATTAGTAATGTATGTGCAAGATAAATTACTTCTCTAATGATGGAAAAACACAAATCAAAATTGAAAATCTCTGGACAACAATTTGTTATGAAGGTACATCAAGGGGTCTGGACTATAGCAAAGCTAGATTGCTCTGTGCGTAACTCAGAGTCAAGCCCTGAAAACAGCGACAGAAGCTTGTGTATGTGTAAAAGAAATACAACAGTGGTGTTCCAGACAATGAAAATGTCCCGGCCTCTGGGAAAATTTACAGAACAACTAAATAAACGTATTAACAAATACAATGAAAAATGAGAATAATTAGCAAAAAGGTATCTTAAATAAAAACATTCTATGCAAATTCTGCAAAAGTTACCACACTTCAACCATAGGCAACAAATATGTTCCAAAATAGAAAAAAACACTACTTATCTAATTTAGAGTAGCGAAGAAGTGAAGGTTTGCTGCTCTGCTAGGGTCATTATATTGTGTGGACTAGGACTGGTGGCCTTCTTGTCACTGTTGATATATTTCTTTGTTTAGTTGTCATATTATTGATGATCGGTCTTCAATATAGTTATAGCGGTAATTCAACAATGTACACAATGTAGTCTTCTCCAAGCCCCCAAGAGCACATAGGGCTAGTGCAGACTCGAGAGGTCTCACAAAGTGTCAGTATTCTGCACAAATGCTCTCTGTCAGAATGCCAACAGAACTCTTCCTGGTAGTGCCAGGACACCTTACACAAGAGGTAAGGGAACCACTGCAGCTGGATTCCTTTATTGAAACACAACGGCTGCTTGACCGAATGGACAACCCTTACCAGAAATAAGACTGCTGCAATCATGCAGACCGTCCACTCAGGGGCCCTAATAATCCCATGTCCCCAATACAACTACAACTGGTAACATCATCAATCAGCACCAGCCTGACCCACATCATCAACACCTCCATCACGTTCGCCACTTTCCCTGATGAATCAACGCCATCTTCAAGAAGCCCACAGCTAACCCAAATAAACTGGGAAACTTGCAACCCATCTCCCTGCTCCCCTAACCAGCTAAAGTGATTGAGAAGGCCATCAACAAGCAACTCCCAACCCATCTCGAACTTCACCATTTCCTAGACAACACTCACTCCGGATTCAGAAAGAACCACAGCACTGTACCTGCACTCATCGTGGTCAGTGACGAAATTCATATCATCCTGGACCACTGAAAAACAGCGGCCCTCATCCTGCTTGACCTCTGCACAGCCCTCAACACTGTCTTCCATAACACCCTCATCAGAAGACTCCACGAGACTGGCATACAAGGATGCATATGGTCCTTCCTCATGGGATAAACGCACATGGTCAGGCTGCCACCCTTCACATTAGAGACCAAGAGATTGATATGCGGAGTCCCATAAGGATTATACCTTAGAACCACCCTTTTCAACATATACATCACACCGCTCGCAAGCATCAACCGAGCCGAAGACATCATCATAATATCATATGCCAATGACACTCAACTCATTCACTCCCTGATGGACAAGACCCTTGTGGGCAATTTGCAGTGCTCTATAAATCCCTGATAGATTAATTGACAAGACAATCATCACTAGAACCTACTTCAGAAATCGCATGACCATCGTAGCAGACTAGATGCAAACCAACTGCCTGCAGCTCAACTCCGACAAGACAGAATCAACACCTACTGGCAACGCAAGAAATCTAGGGATCATCCTAGATGGCAAGCACAACATGATGGCTCAAGTAAACGTGGCGTGCACCTCCTGCTTCCACATACTAAGCATACTATTAAAGATCTTCAAATGGTTTCCTCAGAACACCAGGCGGACCATCATGCAGGCACTTATTACCAGGAAGCTGCACTACAGCAACACTCTCTAGGCCAGAATCTCTACACAACTCTTATACAGACTCCAAAGCAGCCAGAACACTATTACAAGACTCATACTCAACCACCCACACCTCACCCACATCACATTGCACCTGAAGAAGCTTCTCTGACTCCCCATTCACAATCACAGCCAATTCAAACTTCTCATGCACACATACAAAGCCGTACACAACACAGGACCAGAATACCTGAACAGCCGCATACACTTTCACCAACCCACTAGACACCAATGCTCTACCTTACTCTTGCTCGCATTCATTCCCAGCATCTGCAAAAGCAAATCTGGAGGTTGCTCGATCTTCCGCATTGCATCCAAAACATGGAAAGACCGCCCTCAACACATCAGAGCCTCCTCCTCACTTCTGGAGACCTCCCTCAACACATCAGAGTCTCCTTCTCACTTCTTGAGACCTCCCTCAACACCTCAGAGCCTCCTCCTCACATCTTGAGACCGCCCTCAATACCTCCACACTTCTTGAGACCTCCCTCAGCACCTCAGAGCCTCCTCCTCACTTCTTGAGACTTCCGTCAAGACATCAGAGCCTCCCCCTCACTTCTTGAGACTGCCCTCAACACCTCCTCACTTCTTGAGACCTCCCTCAGCACCTCAGAGCCTCCTCCTCACTTCTGGAGACCTCCCGCAACACATAAGAGTCTCCTTCTCATTCTTGAGACCTCCCTCAACACCTCAGAGCCTCCTCCTCACTTCTTGAGACTTCCCTCGAGACATCAGAGCCTCCCCCTCACTTCTTAAGACCGCCCTCAACACCGCCGCACTTCTTGAGACCTCCTTCAGCACCTCAGAGCCTCCTCCTCATTTCTTGAGACCGCCCTCAAACCTCCGCACTTCTTGAGATCTCCCTCAGCACCTCAGAGCCTCCCCCTCACTTCTTGAGACCGCCCTCAACACCTCCGCACTTCTTGAGACCTCCCTCAGCACCTCAGAGCCGCCTCCTCACTTCTGGAGACCGCCCTCAACACCTCCGCACTTCTTGAGACCTCCCTCAGCACCTCAGAGCCTCCCCCTCACTTCTTGAGACCGCCCTCAACACCGCCGCACTCCTTGAGACCTCCTTCAGCACCTCAGAGCCTCCTCCTCATTTCTGGAGACCTCCCTCAACACATCAGAGCCTCCTCCTCCCTTCTTGAGACTGCCCTCAACACATCAGAGCCTCCTCCTCCCTTCTTGAGACTTCCCTCAAGACATCAGAGCCTCCTCCTCGCTTCGTGAGACTGCCCTCAACACATCAGAGCCTCCTCCTCCCTTCTTGAGACTTCCCTCAAGACATCAGAGCCTCCTCCTCGCTTCTTGAGACCGCCCTCAACACCTCAGAGCCGCCTCCTCACTTCTTGAGTTCAGCAAGAAGCAGAGCAGCTGGCTTTGCCTATAAGCACCTTGGGACAACACACCTACACACCTGCCCAAGTGCCTGGATACCCTCTCAGAGGAATAGTGCGCTATATTAATCAATATAACATAACATATCACATAACTCAAAACTCAGGGGACTCACAGGTTTGAAAATAAAGTTTGGTCTGCGCAAATCAGTCTTGGGGGGTACATATGTACAGTGGCATATTTGAGGACTATAAATCATTAATCTGATGAGATAAAGTTTTCCTCATAGGCTCTGTGGTGTCATTACCGCAGTAGCTGTCCCATAACTATTGTAGATTAAATAGCAGTAGTTACATTTTAAGTGCTTTGAGCCTCATCATGTGCTGTTTGTCGATCCGTGAGCTAGAAGATATTTGCTCCATTTGGAGTTGAGGTTGAGCTGTGACATGTTGATGGTGTTGTGAAGACTGTGAGCTATTACACTTTTTCTGAAATTGTACTTTAGTTTTCACTCCTTGCGGTTTTGTTCAGTGTCTTTTTGGCGATATTCAGTAGAAATGTTGATCTTTTTCTACTGATGTTTTTGACACTCTTTGGTCCTGAAGAAGCTGTACTGTGATACCACAAAACATGTTTTGTCTTTTGTGAAGATGATAAATAATGTCTCTTGGCAGCATTTGTACTTGTACACATTGTACAGGTACTCTGGACATTTCAACAGTGTTTTTGAACGTCGGAAAGACTCTACTCTGGCTGTTAATAAGTTACACAATAGAGGCTTGATGAAGTAATTTGGGCATATTTACAAGCCCCTTGCGACACATTTACGACACCGTTGCGTCACTTCTGTGACACAGCGGCGGCGTAAACCATGCGTCATGTTGCACCTTATTTACAACTTGACGCATGTTGTGTCACGTTGTAAAGCCCTGAGCCACATTAAACCTGCGTTAGGCTTCATGTGGGCGTTGCCGCGCAGGAACACCTCGTAAAAGTGACGCAGTGAACTCTACAAGATTTCACGGAGTTACTTTTACGTCCATGCTACATAAAAACCCTGCGCTCACTTGAAGCAGACATTTGGAGTGATGCAGCATGTTAGCATAGACCGCCCCGAGTATTGATGGAGCCATGTTGCGCTTGCGACGTGACTCCAGCAATGTGCCGCCCTTACGCCACAGGATGCGACACGCATCGCCCTATACTTGCGCCACGGTGCGCCGCATTGTAAATGCTACGCATTCGTGATGGCACAGGGAGGGAATTGCGCGTCGCATCTTTTCTGGGCAACCCTGCTGATTTGCACAGATGCGCCAGTACTCATAAATCTGCCCCTTTGTGTCTAAATATTATTACACAGTAATATTTCTGATTATTTAATATTTGTTTTAAATATTGAAAATATTTATGGTAAAATAAAATGTGTGTGTTATATGCGCAACACAGTTTAAATACCCTTGAGACACTTGTCAGAATCAAGTGAAAGGTGGGGGGGAAGGGGGGAGAACTCACAGAGTTTCACTCTGAGGTATTCTCTTGAGTAACATAAAAACGGTGAAATTCAGCGGAGTTCCGCGAGTGGGCGGAATTAGCATGTAGAATCAATTTTTAGCACCTGGAGCTTGTTCTGCTCTGCAAAATCAGTGTAAATGGCAGCACACGGTGCACCAGAGGGCGTTGCTTCTTGGCTGCCACTCCAGTGCATTTTCTTCTCAAGAGGCAGCTGTACCACCATTAGCCACAACTCTCTAACTGCAAATGGTCGCAAATGCCCACGACCACCCAGGTTGAGAAAATCTTGCCGGTTCTGTACTAGCACCCTAAAATCACGCTAGGGACTCAAAATCTTGCTCGTGCCAACTTAATGATGGTGACACGTATGAGAATAAACTCTGCCATACGGTGGTTGGTTGCGGAGTTTTGCCAGAACTCCACATTACAAGCGTAACGCGAAGTGGGCTAAACTCCGTGAACTCAACCAGCAGAGCGGAATTTATCACCCACCACTAGTGAAAGGAATGCATTTAATTGTTCATTCTTGATTTCCCTGAGGGTAGAAGGTGAGACCATTTCCTAGAGACTTGCCCCAACCCCAGCCGCTTTAAAACGCAATAAGCATCACTTTTTGGAGAACGATCGACCGCTACCTCTTTCTAAGCGAGCTCACAGGTTCCGATTGCTCCCTATCATTTCCCCCTTACTAAGTCACCGCACCCTCTGGCCCCTAGTTCCCTTCCCCCTCCCCTCCTCCCCAGCCACTAACACACACTCTGACTACAGACAACCTATCTCCCTACCTAGAGACTAGTGGCCTCCCCAGCCAAACACCCCCCACACCGCCTCTCACCATGACTATCAACTCCAACCCCCTATCATCCCCCCTCATAAAACGTCATGGACCCAACTCCTTTTCCATCACCCCCACAGCAAACCTCTTGCACAATGCAAGAAAATCCCTAAAACACCAAACTCATCAGGCAATTCTCCGAATCCCTCTTCGTAGATGTATACCACTGCCCCTCAAAAGGCCAATTAAAGATGGACCTCATCTTCCACACAGTCAGACCAGGCTATTGGATCTCAAACCTGAGAGAAAACCGCCTAATAACCAAAACTACCAAGACGATCCATAGCTGCAAGCTCTCCTTCTACACCCCGAACCTCTCACCCAATCACGGGATCACCTCAGTAACCATTTACTCCAATGGCACAGTCCTGATTCAAGCCAACAACGCCAATCTGGAGGCCTTTGACCGCTTATTCCCCTCCCAACTAGCAAACTATGTCACACCGGACGCCTTCCAAGACCACCACCCCTATACGATGATCAACACCCCTACACCACCCACAAGGAATACAGTCTCCCCTATACATCCCTCATCCCTCCACAAGCCCCTAATAAGCAAGGCCACAACATCATCCACCTCCACAGTCCACACTCCTGAAGCACTCCAGAGGCGGTCCACCCCCCCACAAGACCCAGCCGACAAGACGGCTACAACCAAGCCCTCCCACACCCAACCCCTACTCTCTCTCAAGATAAATCGCCCTCCACCCCCTAAACTCCACTCTCCACCTCCCCAAACCACGACCCAAGCAATCCCCCAAGCCCTACCAGACACCCGGATCAACCCAAAAACACAACACAACCAAAACATCCCCCAAACGCAACAAGAGGGCCCACACTGCCGCCTCCCCCGCATCGAAAACCAAATAGACACCATAATACAAGGCCTAAACCTTATCCTCACCAACCTCTCGACTGGACACAACCCAAACGCCAAGAACCCGCCCCCACCCCCCCACCGATACCCCCCTCACACCTATACCCCCCCAACCAAACTAACCCACCTCTCCATTCCAACACACAACCCCCCACCCCGCCCGTGGCCTGGAGACCAAACAGAGCGGAGAAAGCCATGACCTGGGAAGAGGCGCTCGAAATGGCTGCCTCTTACACCAACCTCACTACCCGCCCCACCCAGTCCTCTATTCAGGTAATTACCAGTCTTAGAAACGATATTCCCCCATGCAGACCTCCCAGACCCCCGATCTCCCTCATCACCATTCCCACCGAACCTACAAAAAAAGACCCCCCCGGGACCAACTGCCTGCTCATAAACTGCAGATCGGCTGCCAAACACTCCACAGAGCTAGCAGAGACCATCCTCAACCACAACACAGACATAGCATTCATCACGGAGACATGGCTCAATGATTCTTCACCACCTACTCTAGATATGCTTGTCCCACCAGGCTACTCCATCATCAACAAAGATAGAAAGAACCATAAAAAAGGCGGAGGCGTGGCAATCATCCACAAGAACGACCTCTCGGTGGCTGAAACTAACGCTTTTGACTACAACTCCTTTGAATGCCTTACAACTAACATCAAAACCAGCGACAGCCATTTAACGCAATGCCACCAACTATATCATCCCCCAGGTAACAACGCCACATTCACGGAGCAACTTTCAAACCTGATCGCCAACTGCTCTCTCAAAGAGTCCAACACCCTCATTCTGGGGGATCTTAATCTACACTGGAACAACGAGAACAATGCCACTATTAAATCCCTAAACGATCTTCTGCACTCCAACAACCTCTCCCAACACTACACAGAAGAGACCCACTACAAAGGGGCGATCCTAGACGCCATCATCGCCCGCCATAATGCAATCTCCATCGATCACATCCTCCCGGTAGATTGGTCGGACCACCACCTAATCCTATTTCAACTTTCCCAAGGGATCCAGTCTCGTCCCCCCACCGAAACCCCCCCCACATGGTCCAGAAACCTATCACAAATTAACACTTCAGAACTAGAAGAAAGAATTTCCTCCTCCCTACCAATCTCCACAGAAGGACTATCAGCTACCGAACTCACCTCACACTACAACACGACCACGTCCAACAACCTAAACCAACTGGCACCCCTTAAACAAAAAAAACAAATGAACATACCATCAAGAACCTGGTTTAACAAGGACATCAACAAGCAGAGGAGGCTGCTCAGAGCCACAGAGCGACACTGGAGAAAGAACCCCTCCCCCATCCATCGCAGGGAACTTAGGGAAGTTCGAAGAAGGTACAAAAACCGTATCAACAGCGAAAAAACAAACTTCTTCTGCAATGCGCTGGACAAGGCTAAAAATAGACCCAGAGAACTCTTCGACATCATCAAAAAACAAACATCCAAGCCAATCATTGCCCTTGTACAGCCCTCCAAAACTCTATGTGACAACTTTGTCACCTTCTTCAACGATAAAATAGCCAGGATCGAACTATCCCTAGACACCACTCCCTTGTCTACCAGCATCGTTCCAACAGCTACAGAAACCCCCTCCACAGACCCCACCGCTAACGCCTGGTCCTCCTTCGACCTTGTCCATGAAGCCGAGATCCTCAATCTAATCTCATCCTCCAAACCCTCCTCCCACAACCTCGATCCCATCCCCTCCCAAATGGCCAAAGACCTCAAACGCACTCTCGCACCACTCTGGTGTGAAATCATCAACAGCTCCCTAAAGACTGGCACCATCCCGGACTGCCTCAAAGTCGGCCAGGTGACTCCCCTCCTGAAGAAACCAGGCTTAGACCCCAACGACCTCAACAACTTCAGATCAGTCTCAAGTCTGCCTTTTCTAGCCAAAATCCTAGAAAAATGTGTACTACGCCAACTCAACAACCAGCTTGATAACATCAACCTCCTTGACCATAATCAATCAGGCTTCAGAAAAGGATATAGTACTGAAACCGCAATCCTGAACATAGTAGACGACATACGCTATTCCCTTGACGCGGACCAGTGCTGCCTACTCATTCTCCTTGACCTGTCAGCGGCATTCGACACGGTTGACCACAAGCTCCTCATGAAGTCCCTCAAGGAAAGAGTAGGTGCAAACGATGTGGTCCTGCAATGGTTTGACTCCTTCCTTCAGAACCGCTTCCAAAGAGTCAAAATAAAATCCTTCACATCCGACCCCCTCCCCGTGACCAGAGGGGTTCCCCAAGGATCCGTTCTCTCCCCGCAACTGTTCAACATATACATTGGTACCCCCCTCCATCATACTGAAGAAAGCAAACATCCCCTTCCATCTTTATGCAGATGACACACAGATCTACATAGAAACCACCTCCTTCAACGACATTCTAAAGCTCAACAACACGCTCAAAGAAATCCAAGCCTGGCTTGGGACCAACCACCTCAAACTCAATCAAGGAAAAACAGAACTCCTCCTCATCTCCAACGGTACACAGTCAAAATATCGAGTAGGAAATATCGACCTACCATAATATCGAGTCTGAAATATCGAAGGAGCATAATATCGAAGGCAAGAATATCGTAGGACAGAATATCGACCCAAGGTAAGTAATATCGAAATTCTTAATATCGATGTAAGTAATATCGAAGTTAGTAATATCGATAGTATATATATCGATGTTACTAATTTCGATGACACTAATATCGATGTTTGTAATATTTTATAGTTTTTTATTATGTATGTGTTATATGTTTAACTTAAGTATTTAAAATAATTACTATTATATGTGTATTAATTTGATATAAAAATAAATTAATTTATAAGAAAATTGTATGTTTTAGTACCGGAGCGGGTTGTGGGTTTATAGGGGAATAGGGTGGGAAGTAATTTAATTATGTTAAATTAATTATTAATTAGTAGGATTTATTAATAAATTATAATTAATTGGTAATTATTTGAAAATAATAGGAAAATAATTTTAAATAAATTATTAATTGATATATATGTTCTGTAGCGGGTTGTGGGTTTATAGGGGAATAGGGTGGGAAGTAATTTAATTATGGTAAGTTGATGAATAATTAGTAGGATTAGTTAATTAATTATAATTAATTGCTAATTATTATTAATTAATTGTAGAAAAAAAATTAATTGATTAATTAATATATATTTTCTGTAGCGGGATGTGGGTTTATAGGAGAATTGGGTGGGGAGTAATTTAATTATGGTTAATTATTTAATAATTAGTTGGAATTAAAAAATAAATTTAATTAATTGGTAATTAATTTTAATTAATAGTTAATTAATTTTAAATATTTGCTAATTAATTTTCATTAATTCATAAATGGATAAATGTGTTATGTTGTGGGTAGTGGTTTTATAGGGAAATATGGTGGGAAGTAAAGTTAATTTAATTAATTAATAATGTATAAAAACTAATTGTTAATAATATAATTGTTAATTAATTATTAATTGGTAATGAAATATTATTAAATGGTATTATTTTAAATTTATTTTAGGAAAAATATATTTTGCTAAGCATGTGTTTTATAATTGAGTATAGGTATTGTATATGGTTTATATTTATTTGATTTTTTTTTTTATTACTACAAAAATCATTTATTTCTAAGTATGTTATTTTAACCCTTATACTATCCAACACTTTCCCTACTGTTGCACTCTCTGGAGTTGGAATAGTATTTTTTACTCCTACACTATCCAACGCTTTCCCTACTGTTGCACTCTCTGGAGTGGGAATAGTAATTTTTACCCCTACGCTATCCAACGCTTTCCCTACTGTTGCACTCTCTGGAGTGGGAATAGTAATTTTTACCCCTACGCTATCCAATGCTTTCCCTACTGTTGCACTCTCTGGAGTGGGAATAGTAATTTTTACCCCTACGCAATCCAATGCTTTCCCTACTGTTGCACTCTCTGGAGTGGGAATAGTAATTTTTACCCCTACGCTATCCAACGCTTTCCCTACTGTTGCACTCTCTGGAGTGGGAATAGTAATTTTTACCCCTACGCTATCCAATGCTTTCCCTACTGTTGCTCTCTCTGGAGTGGGAATAGTAATTTTTACCCCTACGCTATCCAATGCTTTCCCTACTGTTACACTCTCTGGAGTTGAAATAGTAATATTTACCCCTACGCTATCCAACGCTTTCCCTACTGTTGCACTCTCTGGAGTTGGAATAGTAATTGTTACCCCTACGCTATCCAACGTTTTCCCTACTGTTGCACTCTCTGGAGTGGGAATAGTAATTTTTACTCCTACGCTATCCAACGCTTTCCCTACTGTTGCACTCTCTGGAGTGGGAATAGTATTTTTTACCCCTACGCTATCCAACGCTTTCCCTACTGTTGCACTCTCTGGAGTGGGAATAGTAATTTTTACCCCTACGCTATCCAAAGTTTTCCCTACTGTTGCACTCTCTGGAGTGGGAATAGTAATTTTTACCCCTACGCTATCCAACGCTTTCCCTACTGTTGCACTCTCTGGAGTGGGAATAGTAATTTTTATCCCTACGCTATCCAACGCTTTCCCTACTGTTGCACTCTCTGGAGTGGGAATAGTAATTTTTACCCCTACGCTATCCAACGCTTTCCCTACTGTTGCACTCTCTGGAGTGGGAATAGTAATTTTTACCCGTACGCTATCCAACGCTTTCCCTACTGTTGCACTCTCTGGAGTGGAAATAGTAATTTTACCCCTACGCTATCAAACGCTTTCCCTACTGTTGCACTCTCTGGAGTAGGAATAGTAATTTTTACCTTTACGCTATCCAACGTTTTATATGATTAATTGTAAAAAAATTAAATGTTTATTTTATTTTTTATATTACTTACATTTTATTTATGTTATTGTTTTATGTTTGTAAATGTATTACTAATTTAGAATATATTTTATTAATTTATAAATTAGTAAAATAATTATTAATAATTATTGTTCAATACATAGATATTATATATTTACTGTATATATTTAATTAATGTATTATTAATATATATGTATTATTTATTAATTTTAAACATTATTAGATACTTTTAAATATGTATATTTTATTTATTAGTGTTATATACTTAATTTTACATTTATATATTAAAAGAAAAAAAATCGATATTTTTAACATCGATATTTTTCACATCTATATTATTTTTTCGATATTTTTGTACTTACCATGTTGTAGATAGGATGTCGATATTTTTGCCTTCGATATTGTTGACTCAATATTCTTGTAGGTCGATATTTATGAGGTCGAAATTCTGTCAGTGCTCCTCTCCAACAAGGACGACAGCCCCCAAATCACAGAATGGTTGAAAGCTATTGACGCTCTCAGTGGGAATCTCACTCTGACCAACTCAGTAAAGTCTCTCGGAATCACCCTTGACCACAAACTTTCAATGACGAACCACATCAAGAACTCACGCAAAGAGCGCCTTCCTCAATCTGAAACTCCTCAACAAAATCAAACCTCACATCCCGCAGAGGGATCTCCAACTAGCCACCCAATCTTTGGTGCTATCCAGACTGGACTATGGGATCGCAACCTTATCAGGCACAGCCCTATCACTCCTAGCGCCAATGAAAACCACTCTCAACGCAGCCGCCAGAATGGTGTCAGGGGCAAAGAAATTCGACCACATATCCCCAGCACTCAAAGACTTAAAATGGCTCCCAATGGAAATGCGTGCCAGCTTCAGAACGGCCTGTCTTACACACAAAGCCTTGCACACAGGGAAATCGGAATACCTAGCCTCCAAGCTCAGGAAAGCGGGCCAGTCCAGAAACCTCAGAAGATCGAACACCCTACTACTCATCCCCATGAAAACCCGGAAACAAAAAACCGCAACGCGCTCGTTTGCCGGCAACGCCCCAAAAATCTGGAACTCCATCCCAGTTGACATCAGGACTACGACTTCCTTTCAAGATTTCAAGAGACGCCTCAAAATCCTCCACCTCTACCGTGCATTCCCGAACTCTACCTCAGCAGCTCACCCTGCAACTATGACTACCTCTAACCCACTACCTCAAACTCACCCCTCAGGCGCCAATTAACAATGTTAATCCTTGAACTTGTATGAATCTCTCTTTCTTGATATACTGTTATGCACCCGTTCCCTCCTGCTCGATTGTAAAGCACTCCGATACCCTCGGGTCTGGCCAGCGCTATAGAAAACTCCAAAAATAAATAAATAAATAATAAATAATTGTATTTAACCACTTATACTGAGACTCATTCCACCAACTCACCCTTACACAGTTTGCTTTTATTGGGGAGAGCGTCCCCTTCCCTTCTCATACTTATTTCCATAACAGTGGGTTATATATTTGATAATGGTCGGCTAATTTTCACTTAAATTGTGCAATTTTTTTCTGCCTAGTGAACATTTAGAGAGTTGAAGTAAACTTAGCATTAATTTACACCATATCTACACATAATTGTGGAAAGTCATTTTTGTTGAAATTGCGGTTTCAATTTGTGCAACAAAGTCAAAAGAAGACATATCTATTAGTCTTTGCTGCGACTATTCAGCCTCCTACCTCAATGTCTCACAAGTGGGAATCACTCACCCTAAGCACTTGTAAGCAAATGTACTGCTGCTTACTCTTGCTTCTCCACTCAGTCGATAAAAGTGGGCACACAATCACACTCTTGCACACAAAGAAAAGAATCAGAGAAAACGTTGAATGCTGCACGTTTAGATGTCTGTGGTTTGCTGGGGAGCTTCAAGGCTGCTTTTACACCAGAAAGCCTTTTTGGCCCTATTCATGGCTTTGTGGTACCCTGTGCAGCATCTTGTATCAGATCTTATCTTCTGCATCCTGACATCTGTGCCTTTGTCTCTGCAGCCTGCCGTCTGCCTAGTTCAGCAATGCTTGGCCCTCATTAAACCTCTTGTATATGTCCCCCGGTACCCATTTTAGGGTTTCTAATTTTAGCAGGGCTTAGAACATCAGTGGGGGGTGGTAGTTTTCTGATGCAGATGAGCCAAAACAGGTCCAGGACCGCTGGAGTCTGGGAGATTGCTTTTCACCATGTTGTAAAATGACATCACCTCCCCATGGCTCACGTTTCTGACAGGACTGTCTGGGGTGGGTGGGGGGTCTAGAATGGCAAAGCTTATGTCTAGCAGCACTATTCACTGTTCAGTGTGTTCTTTTTTAATGGTTTGGCTTAGTGTTATTGAGTTAAATGTACTTTTTGATGACTTTTTTGTTTCTACTTGACTATGTTTGAATAAAAGGCTGAAAATATTGGCACTAAAAGTATGGTTGTTTAACAAAAGTATTTTTTAAAAGGAAATATATTTTTAAAATGTGCAACTGGATGTTCCAAACATCTAAAGATATATTACTGTTTATTGAGGACACAAAATCTAATGCTGGAGAAAGAAAACGAGAACGAAAAAGAAAGACTATTGCAGACTGGGAGAGGAATACTCTCGACGGATTGGAATAAGGAGAGACTGAACTGGAAAGAGTGGGAAAAAAAGAAAGCGCTAGAAAAAAAGGTGAAAAAAGATGAATGGTAGGTGAGAGTAGAAAGAAGGACAGAAAGAGATGTGGGAGAGAGAAGGAGGCGGAAGTGGAGATGGGTGGCAAAGGCAAAGGTACAAGGGGGTGAGCAAAAGATGGAAGGAGAGGAAAGCGAAAGAGAGGAAAAAGGAGTACAGAACGCAAAGAAAGTAAGAATGGTTATAGAGGAAAACATTGAAAAGGAAAGAGAGAGGGGAGAGAAGGAAAGAGAGGCTATTAACGGAGGATAAAAGAATGAATGGTGAATGGTTAAAAGTAAGGAGAAGGTGTGACAAAGGATTTGGCGTGATGGTAAGAGAGATGAAATTAGTGGGTAGAGAGACGCAGACGATGCAACAGAAGGAGGAAGTCAGATGCCAGGAGACGAATGGAAGCTCGAGGGGGCAGATGGAGGGCTTTAAAATAATAATAATAATAATATAGAGTTTGTAGAGCGCTCAGTAACGCCATCGCGGCGTGTCCCCGCGCTGATAGTGCTTATAGTCGAGTATGTTGCTGGCATATGTGGCGTTGGAGAGCAATGCATGACGGCAGACACTGCCCCTGCCTTACCAGCCCTCAGAGACACAACACTGTCCAGTGTCTACAAAGGCTCCATATTCCGGCTAGTCCAGCTCTTCTTCAGGATACAGGGTGTCCTGCCCTGCCTTCAAGCGCCTCAGAGAGGAATCAGTGCCTTGCAGGTCACAATCCCCAACTGGTGCCTTTCACAATGTGCATCTCTCAGTGGCTTTTCACAAATTGTACTTGCATTTATATAGGGCCATATGTATCATCATTACCATTTGCGATTGCTAAATAGCGAATTTTAAGGAATCGCTATTTAGAAATTGCTAAATGGTATGTATGTACAAAATCGGTATTGTTTAGCGATTCCCAATTATTCCTTATTTGCGAATTCGTAATTTGCGAATTCGCAAATAAGTAATAATTTCCCATTCATTTCTATGGGCCAGGAGGCCCATAGCAATGACTGTGAAATAATTCTCAATTTGCGAATTCGCAATTTGCTAATCACAATTTGAGAATTATTTCAAGGGTGCTGGGGTGTCTAAATGACACCCTGCTGCACCCCTGTAAATTACATGTGTGTGCATATGGCGCACATACATGGCCAATGGGCATGTATGAGCGTCATATGCCACCCTCACAAATGCATAATTGTGCATATTTACAAGAAATCGCAAATTACCACCAACTACAATTTGGTGGTAATTTGCGATTTTTAAACCTGAAATCGCAATTCTATAAAGCTTCATACATAGCATTTAAGGAATCGCAAAATTGCAATTCCTTAAATGCTTAAGCAAAATAAGGAATCGGAATTTTTTGCGATTCCTTATTTTGCTATTTTTTATACATTCCAAAATCAGTAAAAAGGCTGTTTGCGATTCGCTAAGGCCGAAATTCTGAGAATTTCGGCCTTAACGAATCGCAAAAGGATTGATACATATGGCCCAAAGTGTTTACTTCCACTGACTAGGCATTTAAGCACTTTCTGGTGAGTAACGCTCTATCCAGGAGCCCAAAGTTAGTGCTCAATCCATTGGTTTTGGGGATTAGTCTCTGCTCTCAAAATAATCACTCCATGAATTCACTGCCGCTTCTTTGTGGTACATGACTGACTTTGGTAGGATCATTGTAGGAGAAGCAAACGATTGATGGAAGGGAGAAATAATCCGAGGGTGCAGAGATACAGTTTCAAAGAGAGTGCGATTGAGACAGGATTACACATACGTGCAACCTTTATACAGGAGAAACATGCAGAAGGTAGACGGAAAGGCGAGGGAGACAAAACAAGGGAGGAAAGATTCAAAGCTGAAGTCAAGATGCATTTTTCATAGAGTTTTAGACATTTCGCAGGTGCAGATATTTTGCAACCGCATGCAATCTGTGATTGTAAACCTGTCGAAAGAACCATTTTTAAATTTCCATTCTGAATGAATGTAGCTTTTAACAGTCTTTCTCGAAACAATTTCACAGAGGTGGCAAACACCTGCCTTGCCACAAAAAGCACCCCTGGTGCCGGCTGAAACCCTTTATGGTCGACAAGCAAGCAGCGGCATTTAACCGCATGCGCGCTAGCGGGTTTTCCCGCTGCGCGCTGAAATTTGAAAATCGCGGGTAACGTGACAAAGCCAGCTCGTCATGCGCGCAGCGCAGGTAACGCCCATGACGAGCTGGCTTTGTCATCCGCATCGAAGGGGTTAAACACCTCCCAGAACTCGAAGCTATAATTTGTAAAATCCATTGAGAAACTCTTGTACAAATCACCCCACTGTAGATGTGATATAAAAACTTGCACACCCAGAAAGGAGACCTTTGCGTACCTACTACTGGAGTAGGAATAGTAAATAATACTGTTCCACAGTCCAGTGCGCCCCCTACAGCAGGTCGTTGTAATGACTTGCGATGTATTAGCATGCGTTGTAACATGCTATATTCGCATAACCATTAGGAATTGTCTGGCAGCTGGTTTTGAGTGGATATGGGCAAGTAACCTACAGAGTAATACCTGAAAATCCAGATTCTGCTCTTTGGGCCTCCCTCCACCATACGGAGCCTGGAATGCCGGCCAGAGTGGGCCGACACTTCCTCCTCACACCACTCTGGCACGGAAGCTACGGGTCAGCATTGGCCCTTACCTCTCTAAGCGCTTCCAGATCTCTGCAGCAGTCGGCTTGTGCTTTGCTCTATTATAAATATGTATATATATATATTTTAAATTATTAAACTTTTACCCTTCCCCAGAGGACAGTGATTCATTCTGTAATCACATCACGTACAGATTACACAAATATCCTGTACCTGGGTTTGCCTAACTCCCTGCTGGAGAGGCTGCAGGTTGTTCAGAATGCTGCAGCTAGTTTACTCTTGAGAGTTCCTCGGCACTCGCCAATCTCTCCTCGTTTGTAGGAGCTCCACTGGTCATCAGGAGAGGAGAGGATTTATTACAAGGCATTAGTCCTGGCTCACAGAGCTCTCCATGGTGTAGGTACACACTATCTGTCGACGAGGCAGTGGCACTATCGACCAACTAGATCAATCCCTTCTTCAGGTGCCAATCTATTACCAGTTACGCGGATATGACGAAATGGTGGGGAAGGGCGTCATTCTTTAATCTTGCAGCTCCACCATTGCATCAGCTCCCACTCTATCGCGGCAGAACTAGGGTGGAAAATATCTTCAGGAAAGCAGTGAAGACGTGGCTATTCAATTTGGCTATTAGAGGGGAACTACTCTATAAATGTGGTGAATTGTTCCCACTTCTTAACACCAGGACCATCTCTGAGAGTAGCTGTGTGCCTTATAAATCTCCTGATTGATTGATTGATTGATTAATTGATCCTTAGACACGTGACGCTGGACTATACCCATTTAGAGGAGGTTGCTGCTCAACAGTGCAGCGGACACCTACAGCTAGCGCACTATGGGCGAGCCCATCCACGCCTTCCTGTAATCAGTTTGCACGTTTGGCAGGGCTGGCTGGCCCTTCCTTTCTAAATACCGGGACAGTGGGGCGTGTTTTCTTCTCTGCCTTTGAAATAGAAGAGCACCCATATGCCTCAGGTCTAACAACAGAAACATCAAACACTCACCCACCTTTTATACCTCGAGCTTGCCCAGAAAGTATAATTCCCCTGTCCTAGGTAAAAACTTACCTAGGTCATTAGCAACAGCTTTCCTAAATGTGTGCTGTCAGGAGGAAGGGTATCACTTATCTACCAAGATAGTCCCTATACACACACATTCAAGATCATTTCTTAACCATTGTTCATTCAAATTCCTTTGTAAAAATGTGGATTATTATTTGGGGGGGGCAACCTCCCGCTTCAAGAGATAATCAGAATTCCTGTCATTGTGAACCCTCAAAGTCACTAAATTAACCCGAGCTCAACTCCCTGCTAACTACGGGACATAACACAAAGGCTTAAACTAGGGCAAGATATGTAATATTTATGCAGTACCAAAACAGTGAAAAAAATCAAAACACCAATCACTAAAAATACCAAACTCTGTTGGAAATATAAAGTAAAATTTAAAAAACAAAATTACAAAAATCCGAAAAAGGTATGCTGAGATATACATTTTTAAAGTTTTTAAAGAGAACCAAGAAAACGTAAAGCACCAATAATAGTCAACAGTTGTGCTAGACAGAGACCAATATGCAACTTCAGCCCAACCATGATGGAGACATGGTTGGATACACTAAGTGGATTGGTCCTGTTGAAAATCTGCAAGTCAAAAAGTTGGAAAACGAAGTACCACTGAGCTGAAGAAAAACTTTTTAAAAGTTTCTAAACTTTCTTCTGGTACCCAGACAACTGCAGCAGTGCACTTCTATACCCCAGTACATCAGGTGAGGCACTTAAAAACTCACAGAGTGCCAAACAGAGACAAACATCAGGGCTTAGCAAAGTACAGTGGCCACTGGTCAGCTAGATTCATTCAGGGAAAGGCCTCTTGTTGCTTGTTGTATCCCTGCAGCCACATAGGTGGTCAGCCAACTGACCCTGGGAGTCCACTTATTTGTCTGGAGTACCAGGGAAAGCAGGTCTAGATCTTCAGGGCTCCTCTCAGTTCAGCAAGTCCAGTCCTCTTCTGTTCTTCCAGGTGCCTCGGGGTACCATATTCATGCTCAACACCAGTTAGTGGGTCATGGTCAGCCGCGGTCGGTAGTGGGAGTAGCTGTCGAGCGGTGACGTGGGGATGGGGAGGGGCAGGGTGGGGTGTAGTAATCAATGGTTTATGGAGGATTACAGGTAAGTAAACATATAAATAAATAAAACGAATTTCATTGCACTGCGCATAGTGCACTGCGCGGTGCCTGCCGCTTTGTGCATGTAAATGTTAAACATGCACTTTTAACATTGCGGCGGGTGCTGCTTGAAGCAGCACCCGCCGCAATGTTAAATATCCAGGATGTGACCGCCAGGGTGGCGGTCACATCCTAATCGCACATGAGGGAACGCCGCAGCCCATGCAGATGTTCCCTCATCCTCTGGGGTCGCGGAAAGACGCAAGTCTGTCCGCGATCCCAATGAGGCCCTAAAGGTGGGCTTTGTGTTTTTTGCATGTGAAGGGGTGTGCTCTATAATGATCTTTAGTTTCCTTCCACATCTAACACAATAATCCAGTTTGAGGTGTTTGCACTCTGCCCACAACGAAGCCAGGGATAGGCTTCTGGTAGAATAAACACAGGATCCTTCATCAAACAGATGGGAAACAAGATTTGCCCTGGCATCCTGTTTCTCCTTTCAAGTGTTACATGTGGATCAACAGACTTGTTAGGCAGGATTTGATGCTGTAGTGTCAACAGAATACCCAAATTCCCCAGGCTGCATATTCTATGAAGCTCAGAGGAGTCATCTTTGCCTATTACGGTCAGCCTATTGTATGCTCCTTGGAGTAATGTCACACTTCTTTCACACCTCTTCCCAGGCTAAGCACAGGCTGGGAGTAGATGGCGATTAATGCAAATTAGCCTCCAGGAACTTCAGGCAGGGAAAAGATAACCTTTTTAAAGTTATTTTTCTTTCATATTTATTAAAAAATCTGCCGCGACTATTGGATTAGATTTTAAATAACTAATATAAATTGGTGTAAAACTATTTTTGCAGCCAGTCCAATTCCTGAGATATGATATTTAGTATTTTAATCTGTACTGTGATTTTCTACCCTGCCACAGTGAATACAGATTTTAGGGCCTAAGCACGGTAGGGACTTGGTAATTATTATTTTCTACCTGTCCCACTTTTAAATATCATGTCTAATAAGGCGTACATAGTGGTGATTTAATGATATTGGAAAGGGAGGTCTTCACCTGTCAAAAAGGTTTATTTTGACAGGGCATGCTTCAGGCTTTACACTGCAGCAGTCATGAAAGACAATGTGGGTCTGTACAGTGACATTTCAAGGATTTTTGGGCCCGTGGACAAAACATATAATGAGGACCCCATGTTCGTTATTTGCCCACCCATTTTCTGTCAACTGAAACTAACATGATGCCAACACATATTTTAAAACCGGGTTTCACACACAAACAGTTGATATATGTCTTTTCAAAGCCCCCAAAACCCTCAAGATGCCACTGGTAAGGTAATTTTATTGTACCGTTCATTAAAACTCACAATTTAAAAAATAAAAAAAGAACCCATTGAGACAATACAAGTTAAAAGATGAAAAAGGAAGATAAAAACCATTATCACAGATTACACTATAACCTTTAAAATCTAGTCTTTCAACTATTGTGCTTTAGGTAGAGGTCGAAATGAGTCTCAATATTCTTTGTCTGTTCAGCCCTTTAGTAATATGAACAAAATGCCAATGCTTCACAGTTTCTAATCAAGCCTTATAACGTCTATAAGAAATAGTGAATAAAGTGCTTTGGCAAAAAATGCAATTATTATTGACTATTAAAATGCTCAATCAGAGTGAGCCAGATGTCTTCTGTTCGGCTGTCACTTGTATCAAGAGCTTTAGTCCTTCTGCCACTTTATCAAAATACTTTGTGAATCATCAGTTTAATTTGATCTCCTCTGGGTTAAAACACAGTTTTAATGCCTGTGATTTTTAATTAACTGTACAATAAAATTACCTTACCTTACCTCAAGATGCCACTGGCAAAGGGACTGTGACTTAGAGGTAGAGGTTTACCAGAAAGGAGAGAGTCTGACATATGGAAATAGACTGAGGCAAGCAAGATACATAGAAAGTTTTGTTTCCAAGGTTGGCCCATGGAAGGTGAAAGCCTGTGCAATTGCCCACTTTGCCAATGCCTTAAAACGTCTCTGGGTGTGTATCTATATTTGCACTGCCACTAAAGGGCATGGCACAAATGGGACTGCTAATAACTAGTGACATTTAATGTAAAGGCCTGGGGTGCACTCTCTACACCGTGTGCCAGAGGTTTACAGGCAAGTTAAATGTATCAATCAGGAATAAGCCAATTTAACAATGCTAACTGAGGGATCACAGGCACTTTACTCCTGTTAGCAAAAGGCGAACAAAACATGGTGACCACTTAGAAAATGGGGAGCAGCTCAATCCTTGAATTTTCAATCCAACTATCCATCTCATTTTCTCTGGATGAACCATTATGGAGTGCCTTTCAAATACCATTTTTAATTGATTAATCATTAAAATATACTCCTAAGCTTCCTTTGAGTACTGAACGAAGAAACTGGAAGTTCTGGGGAACCTCTATCCAGTGGTATATACCCCTCTCTTGACACATAAGGGTTATCTCTGCTTCCTCTATCACACTTGAAGAAAAATATTACACTGTTCTACATTCAGCAGGTAACACATTTCTCCACGTAAAGCCCCACCCCGATAAAGTGCTGAATCTTCCAATAACTGGTAAACATCAGATTAAAAAGCACAGAAGCTCTCCTTATGAACTATCAGGCACTGTTGGTGTCAAGACTACCCAACCCTAATATGAAAACACAGTGAATTATTGCAAATCATGATTGTGATCAATCAATTTGTACGGCAAAAGATGCCTTTTATTCAAAAGGGTCTTAAATGCCCTGTGTTTTTTCAGATCCATGTGGATTAATGAGCAACAAGTCCCCCCAACCGAGACTGATGCTTTCTTTTACTCCTTAAAGGTGTGACCAGTTTGCTGATTTTTTTAATGGTAATTGTGAGGATATTCAAAGACTTCTGTTCCCTCGTCCATTTAATTTCTGCCTAATACTTCATTGTCACTGGCTACTTTTTTCACACTAGAAACGAGTAACGTTATCACACTGTTTGACCTCTAGTAAGTTTTTAGGCTCCCACTGGATCCGACATTGTACCATCCTGGCTGGATAAAGGCAATTAATGCTCCTCTCTTAGACGTTGTGGTCCTAGATGTTTTGTATGTGTTACTCCATTACTTAAAAAGCTCAGCCCAACCCAGAAGATCTTGAATATGACAAGCTTATCTCGCCATTGACATTACCAGCTAAAGATTTGGAGAAAGCATTATTTTCAACAATTGTACAACTTTGTTGCACCCTGCTGAGAAAGATTTTCCGTCTGCCCACATCCCGATGGAAGATAACTAACCCTGGGCGAAGTACTACGCTAACGTAGTTTGCGAAGTTTGCGCTACTTCACACTACGTGAATTGCACGCAGCACAGTGCAAACACATGTAGTGTAGTGCAGCGGTCATTTTTTGCTTGCTCGTGGTCCTACACGTCAAGTTGGCGACCGCGGGCGAACAAAATGAAATCCCGGTGAGACTTTTTCCTCGTTCGCGATCAGCAACATTAAGTTGCCGATCGCGAGCGTGTAAAATAAACCTCCCGGCGAGATTCTCAACACGGGGATGTCAGGTTTCTCATTGCGAGTGGTCGCGTATGCTCGCGACCGCTCATGATGAGAAAACTACCAGTTTGTGTTGAGAAAGCTGCAGCTCGAATAGAAATCTACTCGAGCTGCAGAAAACAACCGCTTGCACTGTGCAAGATGCGGTCTGCACTGATTGCACCGTGCGGACAAGCATCCAGCACTATACAATCAGTCCGAACAGCATTTTGCACAGTGCACTACGCAGTTCGCGTAGCTACGCGTAGCTCCCGTAGTGCGAAGTGCACTTTGTGTAGCTACGCGTAACGCTACTACGCGAACTACGCCCAGGGTTAAAGATTACTCCCAGCGCTTGATGACCAGAGAGGTGGTGAGATGTTAGTATCGCTGTTGCTTCCATCTTCCTGGATTTGACAGCTCTATTTGACACCATAAGCTGTTCCATTCTATTTTTTAGGCTTCCGAATCTGGTTATTTAAGACCAAGCCTTGTCACATCTGTCAGACTTTAGATGAATAGATCCTTTTGAATTTTTGTCCATTTTTTGAGTCCACTGTAAGACACAGTATTACCAGGTTTCCACAGGAGGTGGCTTTGTCTCTGTTTTGGGAAAGTGAGCATAACTGGTTTCGGCGGCCCGAGAGGGCTGGCCAAACAGCCATTGCGCACTTGGGGGTGGGGGCCAACCACTCCTCGCCTGCTCAGTCAGCCCCGCCCCGCCTCACGAAGGTCACATGCACCAAAAATGAAAAAAAATAATAATAATAATAACTGAGGAGTCGCTACTCCAAATCAACAATGAATATTAGATGAAAGGAAAAGGTTGCCCCATTTAAAGAAAGCTAAATGGAGGCTTCACTAGATACAGCGGGTTTGGGGAAGTAAATGGACACCTAAGAAAATGTTTGGTAATTGTTACCAGGCTGTCTCTAATTGAAAATTGGTGCTGATTATACAGAAAAAGTAGTCCATATGGTTGGAGAAAATGGCAAAATAAGTGCAAAATAAAACCTGCACCAGGCGCATTGCAGCTTCTGTAGAAGCCTGGACATATAAGGAAAGGTTCCGTCCAAGTTGTTATGCTGATTATAAGGGATTGAATGCTTGACCATGAGGCATTGCTGAGTTGATGCCAGATTTGGGAGTTCGATACAAGCGGAGCCAGGAATAGAGATATTGCAGCCATATCTCAATTCCGATAAAGACAAAGGGCCTCATTTATGAGGCCCCTTGCGCCATCGGAACATCACTTTTTGTGAAGTTCTGTGTCAGTCAGTCAGTCAGTCAGAATACTTTATTTTGATAAATCAATATCATAACAAGACAATAGTACTATACAAAACATGCACAAAATACATTCATTATACACAGTAAAAGCAGAATAAAATACATCTGTTATATACAATAAGAACAGAGTTGTGACCCTTTAAAAATATTCCATTATAATTCATCTAGTAAGATCATGATTAAAAGGATAAAAACATCAATCAATTTATTTACCCTGGCTGCCAATTTTCACTGTGCAAACATTGAACAGAGTTACATCCAAATTCATCTATAATCAATCAATCATTCATTTTCCTATTTCTAATCCTAACAGCACCCACCAAAAAGCTAGCAACATGAAAGATAATCCTCGGGGTCTCTAGTAATTGCAAGTACCGGAGGGCAGGCTTTACCTGGAAGAACCCAGCCTCCTTTAAAATTGGAACCAAGTATTTCAACCTTAATTCTGTGTAGTGACCACAGAACATCAAAAAGTGCATGGTGTTCTGGATGGAAAAATTGTCACATGAACATGGCATAGCATTTTCAGGGGTACTCCAGTTAGGAAAGCAACCAAGGTTCAGATGAATCATGTTAAAACGAAAGCGTCTTAAAAGAAACCTATGGTATAGGCGATTCACCAGGGTAAGATAAAATTCAGGTCCTTGTGGGCTAGAAATGATAAGATTAGCCCTAACTGTGTTTTTTTTTAGTTCCAATTCTTCTCTGTGACATTCTGTGAAAATGTCTGTGGTGCAGAAGCCTGCGTGAGAGTTATCAGGTAGCACTAAGCCACTTTTTTGGGTTTAATGCTGCCTGATAAATATCAGTCCCTTTGACGCAGTGTTCTGCGTTAAATGGGCGTGCAATGGGTGTTGCTGGGGGCGTTCCCAGCAACATCCATGGCTATTTGACACTGCCCCAGATTAACGAGAAATCGTAAATCTGAGGCACGCTAAAATCTTACGCTTCCCCAGGGGAGGCGTAAGGGAGGCGCAACGGGGAGAAATATCTTTATTTCCCCTCATTTTACCTTTTTCTATGTGTGCTGCGTCTGCAGCACATATAGAAAGAGGAAAAGCCTCTTGTGATTATTTTGTACAGAAAGGTCTCCCTTCCTGTACAAAAATATTCATCCCCTCAACGCAGGCACCCTGGCACCATTCTGCAAAGGTGCCTGTGTTGGCGCTCGGCACCCCACTGTACTCCGGCGCATGGGAAAAGGACAGGAATGCGCCGTATCTTATAGATTCCCTACGGCAAAACCTCATAAATGAGGCCCTAATTATCCATATCAATCGCATGTAATTGGGACAAAAATCACTTATTATTGTTGGTCCTTTTTATTATTCAAAATGTGTCCAGAAATGTTTACATTTGTAACTTCTGCCAGGAATGCTGTGGTTTAGGACAAATTCAGTGCCTTCGGAGTAGAAATAATCAGGTGTTTGCAGCTGTTTCCGAAATTCCCCTGATGAAGCAAAAGAGCATGAAATGACTTGGGATGTGAAGAATTTTAATGGGCACACAGATCAAATAGTGTATGATTTGAATATTAAATGCACGATGAAGGAGTAAACATAAGAGAGAGAAGAGACAAGTTTGGTAGAAAAATGAACAGATATAAAACAGCATGAAAGTATTACACATGGGTTTATAAAGGGACCCAGCAGGGGCTATCGAACCACATGGTGGCAGAGTCACTGGAGGGCCAGGCCAACAGGTTTTACTGGCTTATAACAAAATGCAGGAAAATATATAATATTGAAATACCCAGATGTGTTTCCCACTGAACAGCTTCTGAAAAACACACAGGCGGCATTTCAGTGGATACAATGGGAATGTAACAAAGGAGCCGGAAAGCTTACTGCGTTGCCCCAAGAGTCGAAAACAAATTGTACAGGCCCTTGAAGGGGTCTGCACGTGGTCAGGCCAAATAAAGGCTGGTTTCTCTTTGTGCTGCGAGTGGAGGTTGCGTGGGGAGGGTGGGGGAGGGAGGGAAGGGGTGGCACATGTGGGGCTGGTCACAGAATGCACCAGGGCTGGTAGGGGCTGTTACTCAGAGCACTCCAAGCGGCTCGGACGACTCGCGGCGCTATAGATGATGGAAAGGCCTGGAAGCCCAGTACTGCCCCGGCGCTGCAGGGCGCAGGGGGTGAACAGACGAGCATGACTCACAGTGAGTATCTCTGTACAAAGGAGAGTGGAGCTCGCTTGAGGCCTAAGGAATAAAGGAGTCTGCGTGGGGAGGAAGTGTGAGTGCTCCCCTCCTGTGCCTCTGAAAGGGGCCCCTCCCCGAGGGGAGCGGGGTCTTCAGCTTCACAAGACCCAAACAACGAACCATCTGCTGGGAAAGCTGCTACGGGTTGGCCACAGTCGAGCCCGCAGAGGCCTGTCTCTGTGACTGACAGGTCAAGGAAACTGGATCCCGGCGCTCGGCGCTGGCACGGAGCCCAGCGTGCCCACGGAGAGGCCTCTGTCCCCGGGCAGCCGAAATGAATCCGGAGCCTGCGTCATTGGTGGGGGATGAGGTGTCACCGGGGCTCCTGAGGAATGCGCCCGCCTTTGGGGGGCTAGTAAAGGCTTCCGCTGCTGACCCTGCTTGTGTTATCCTCGGCACCCGGGGGCACCCCTCTCGGATCTCCGACACCGGCAGGCGGTGCAGCTGGCTGGACGAGGCTGCGCTGATAACTGCACAGTATTACTAACAGGGCTTGAAATCGAAATATAGAAGTGCAGGTACTCACTGTAGCGCACTTCATCTTTGGTACCGAAAAGTGTTGGCACTTCCCCATTAAAAGCATTACTCCTCTGCTGAGAAGTGTTGAACAACAGCTGAGAAGTGCCAGTACTCTCCCACTGAAACTGTTAACGAGTGCTGAGGAGTACCAGCACTTTTTCATTTAAAGCCTTGCACCACTGCTGAGAGGTGACTGTACTCTCCCACTGAAAGTGTTGAACAACTGCCGAGAAGTGCTGGTACTTTCCCATTGAAAGCATTACACCACTGTTGAGAAGTGCCGGTACTCTCCCATTAAAAATTCCGTTGAGCACCACTGCTGAGAAGTGGAAGGATTCTGCTATTCAAATCACAGAAGTGCAGTACCTTATATGGCCTGCCATTTTATAGCACTGATAATGAATATTTTTAGCACTCTATATTATCATTCAGTCAATACACAAACCCATACTGGCCACAAGATACGCCACCAGCCGAAGCCGCAGCACTGCCAGGAGAAGGGCAGAGGGTTCAGGTCTTGGCTCCAGGGCCTCAAATAACTACTCGAGGTTGATGCCTCCCTTCCACAGAGCAGATATTCAACTGGGCGAGTGCAGGGCTTGTAGGAAGTCCCTACTCACTCTGAGGGGCATTCTCGACCTTGCAGTCAGGTCCTTGGAGGCCGCCGGGCGTGGCCGCGCCTGTACAGGGGTCACCCGGATCAGCAGCGCCTGAGCCTGAGGGACCTGTCCCCAGGGACATATCAAATGTTCTTCTTCAGTTACACCCGACATACATACACAATGGTGCAGGAGTAAACCCAAGGGGCCTCATTTATGAAAAGTGACGCATCGCTGCGTGAAAACAGCGATGCGTCACTTTTCATTGCACCCTCCTTGCGACACCAATGATGCGTCATAATTACAGTATGATGCATCATGGCGCAAGGAGTTACAGATACGTCAGTATTTCTGACGTATCTGTATGGGGCAAAAGTGACGCAACTCCAGCAATGAGGCCTTTCACATGGGGCAGGCGTAAGAAATTGACGCATTTGTGTCCTAGAAGTGGCGCAGTGAAATTTTATAGATTTCACTGCGCCACTTCTACGACCCTTTCTTTCGTCAATACGCCCCCCTTGCATACATTATACCTGGCCCAGGTATAATATGGCGCAGGGGTTTACAAAGTGACGTATCTACCTAGATGCGTCACTTTGTAAATATGGTGCAACAAGGCGCATCTCTTACGCCACTGGTGCGTCACAAAAAGTGATGCACCGGTGGCTTAAAAGTGACGCAAAGCCTCATAAATGAGGCCCAAGGAGTCACTGTCACACATTTAGTACTCGATGATAGCCCTGTGAGTGCCACCTCAGAGCAGCTTAGTGTGCCACAACTGGGCTTCCCTCCCTTTCCACCCGAGAGTCAGTGCTTGTTTCTTTTTTAGGGTCCCCCACAATGTCAAACTGGCTCTGGCCTGATGAGGGACCACAGAGCAGGGCTCGTTGGGTGCTCGCAGCGCCTTCTCTTGTAGGGAAGAGGGGTGACATCAGAGCACAACATGTCTCTATATGTACCATTGTAAAGTCATAAGTATCAAAAGGACTCATCTTTAAAATAATCCTCTTTCAAAGTCAAAGTCAAAGGAATTTATTGAGCACATATCACCAAAAGGTCTCACGGTGAACTGGCAATCTGATATGACGGCATTATTGTTGGTCAAATAGCCAGGGGGCTAACTAACGAGCACTTGCGTCACTTTTGCACCACTGGTGCGTCACTTTTTGTGACGCACCAGGGGCCTCATTTATAGGCTATGTGTCAGTTTTGCGCTTCCGATGCGTCACTTTTTGTGACGCATCGGCGGCGTAAAACATGCCTCCTGTTGAGCAATATTTACAAAGTGACTAAGCAGATGCGTCACTTTGTAAACCTCTGCGCTACATTATACTTGTGTCAGGTATAATGTATGCAGGGTGGGCGTTCCCCAACAAAAAGCCTCGTAGAAGTGACGCAGCGAAATCTATGAGATTTCTTGCGCCTGCCTCACAGAAGGCGTAAGACTGACGCACAAGCCCCATGTGAAAGGAGGCATTGCTGGAGCTGCGTCACTTTTGTGACACACTCCAGCAATGCGTCACTTTTGCGCCACACAGATACGTCAGAAATACTGACGTATCTGTAACTCCTTGCGACATGATGCGTCATACATTAAATATGACACATCAGGTATGTCGCAAGGAGTGCGCACTGAGAAGTGACGCATCGCTGCTTTCACGCAGCGATGCGCCATTTCTCATAAATGAGGCCCCAGAAGTGTAAAAAATGTGCCTTGTTGCGCCACGTTTACAAAGTGATGCATCTAGGTAGATGCGTCCCTTTGTAAACCCCTGCGCCATATTATACCTGCGCCAGGTATAATGGGCCTCATTTATGAGAAATGACGCATCGCTGCGTGAAAGCAGAGATGCGTCACTTCTCGTTGGCCTCGTGGGGATGTGAAGCAGTGAATCAGTTTGTGCAGCACATAGGCAGTGTAGTAGGCATGTTATCCCATTCATTCTCGTAGAAGAAAGAACACGTCCTTGTTGAAATGCGTGAGCCGTAGTACATTCTTAGGGTCTTATTCACAAGCCCCTTGCGCCGCCGGTGCAGGACATCTAATCTGGGATTCTATAGGAATTCGATAACGCATATTAGCAAGCCCATTATCGCAGTTTTATCTGCAGTTTCCTGCCGATAAAACTGCGATAATTTTAATGAAGTTCCTTGCTAATATGCCCCCTAGCTCGAGTGGTTGTTGGCTGCTGTTCCTTTTCTGTTCCATTTAGCACTATTTTCTTAGCATAACGTGCATCCTTATGTTCATTTTGCTGTATTTTCACATGATTTTTATGCCAAAGCAAATTATGAATATTATGCCCACTCCTATTTTAATTGCTCTCCTATTTTAATTGCTCTCACTGTCCATCATTTATCATTCGGGTCTTATTTACAGCGGCATCAGTGCTCGTCCTTCCTTTACATTGTACTGGCTCTAGTTCAAATGGATCACTCAAAAAATATTTATTTAAGGCCTTTGGGTATTTTTATGCAGTCTTTGTTGCAATTCTGCAATATTCCTTGCTGCGTAATTCTTTCACGCCCAGTCTGTCCCTACTCACTGACCCATCTCAGTAGCAAACTTTGGGCCATATGTTCAAGAAACTGGAAGAGGGCTGTGTTACGCCATAATTGGTAACGCCACACTGCGTCAATTTCAAAACAAAGAAATGTACAAAAATACGGCGCACACATGTGTTTCCCCTAGGACTAGTGCTAAGGTAGCTCCCTATTGTCAGTACATGGCACCCAGGCCCAGCACCATTTTGCTAGGGTGCCTGTGCTGCACGGGCGATTGTTTATATACAGTAAGGGACACCTTCGTAGGAAGGGACACCTTCCTGCACAAAAACAATCTTAACAGGTTATTTGCTCTTTCCACGTGTTCTGCAGTATGCATCATCAATGGAAAGAGCAATATACGAGGACAAATAAAACATTCCTCCTCGTTTCACCTGAAGTCCAGGTATTTCCTGGTCTTATTTTTGGTGCTGCACCATTCCTTGTAAATAGGGGACAGTGTAAAAAAGCAATGGGTGCTAAGGTTGAGCGTCCACTGCAACAGCCATTGCATGCTGGGGCGTGAATAGGGGCATTATTTACAATGCAGCGTTAAGCCACGTTAAGTAGCTTTACACCACCTTGTAAATAAGTTGGAGGACTTAACGCCACCAGAAGGTCGCATAAAGTTCTGGTGCAGTTAACTCCTTGTAAATATGCCCCTTTGTTTTTCACCTGTGCTGTGTCAATGCAAGTCAAGTTTTAAGAAAATCTTGGTCTCATTTGACAAACAATTTTCTTTTAGTTCCTCTGATGATGAGCAGAGCCGCTAGTAGGTTTACTGCTTAGGCAGCCATGTGCCTTATGTATGGATGGTAAGCCATCAAAACCATTGGTGGCCATCCACCAACGCTTTGTATTTTGACAGGAACTGCTAACCAATGGCAGCCGTCTACCAAACATTTTGTATTTTGACAGGAACTGCTAACCAATGGCAGCCGTCCACCAAACATTTTGTATTTTGACAGGAACTGCTAACCAATGGCGGCCGTCCACCAAACATTTTGTATTTTGACAGGGATTCCTGTCAAGGTACAGAGATTACCACCTGGCCAGCAGTGATCTTTACATTTTCTGGGCGTGGCAGAAGTAAATTCCACTCCTACCCTGGCAGACAGAGTACTCACTATCAAAACCTCTATGTCAGCCCCTTCAGTGCTTAAAACCTTAGTACGTCTTACTCTACGTACAAAACAGAATGCTGGATAATCCTTGTGTGCCGGTCTGATTGATCAGATAATGGAACGCCAATCACCCTGCGTTCAATTATATAAGACTATAAAAAGTTCCCCATGATCCATGCTTGCCTCTCTACAATATATATTTATGATGGATGATTCTCCGTTCTTATTGCTGTAAAAGAGTACCATGATTCATACCTCATATGGAGCTCCATAAGATGAAGATGAATCATTCTCCGTGCCCATTGCTGTTAAAGACTACCATGCTTCATACCTCGTTTTGAGCTCCATAAGACGATGATGGATCATTCTCCGTGCCCATTGCTGTAAAAGACTACCATGCTTCATACCTCGAATGGAGCTCCATAAGACGATGATGGTAAAAGACTACCATGGTTCATACCTCGTTTGGAGCTCCAGAAGACGATGATGGATCATTCTCTGTGCCCATTGCTGTATAAGACTACAATGCTTCATACCTCGTATGGTGCTCCATAAGACGAAGATGAATCATTCTCCGTGCCCATTGCTGTAAAAGACTACCATGCTTCATACCTCGTTTTGAGCTCCATAAGACTATGATGGATCATTCTCTGTGCCCATTGCTGTAAAAGACTACCACGCTTCACACAGATGAAGCTCCATAACACAATGATGGATCATTCTCTGTGCCTATTGCAGTAAAAGACTATCATGCTTCATACCTCGTATGGAGGTCCATAAGACGATGATGGTAAAAGATTACCATGCTTCAAACCTCGTATGGAGCTCCAGAAGATGATGATGGATCATTCTCCGTGCCCATTGCTGTATAAGACTACGATGCTTCATACCTCGTATGGAGCTCCATAAGACGATGATGGTAAAAGACTACCATGCTTCATACCTCGTTTGGAGCTCCAGAAGACGATGATGGATCATTCTCTGTGCCCATTGCTGTATAAGACTACGATGCTTCATACCTCGTATGGAGCTCCATAAGACGATGATGGATCATTCTCCGTGCCCATTGCTGTAAAAGAGTACCATGCTTCATTCCTCGTAAGGAGCCCCAAAAGACAATGATGAATCCTTCACTGTGCCTTATTGCTGTAAAAGAGTACCATGCTTCATATCTCGTATTGAGCTCCCTAGGACGATGATGGATCATTCTCCGTGCCCATTGCTGTAAAAGACTACCATGCTTCATATCTCGTATGGAGATCCATGGGACGATGATGGATCATTAACCGTGCCTATTGCTGTAAAAGACTACCATGCTTCATATCTCGTATGGAGCTCCATAAGACGATGATGGATCATTCTCTGTGCCCATTGCTGTAAAAGACTACCATGCTTCACACCTTAGATGGAGCTCCATAAGATGATGATCATTCTCTCTGCCTATTGCTGTAAAAGACTACCATGCTTCATTCCTCGTATGGAGCTCCATAAGACGATGATGGATCATTATCCGTGCCCATTGTTGTAAAAGACTACCATGTTTCATACCTCGTATGGAGATCCATAAGACCATGATGGATCATTCTCACTGTCTATTGCTGTAAAAAAGTACCATGCTTCATACCTCGTATGGAGCTTCATAAGACGATGATGAATCATTATCAGTGCCCATTGCTGTAAAAGACTACCATGCTTCATATCTCTTATGGAGATCCATGGGACGGTGATGGATCATTAACCGTGCCTATTGCTGTAAAAGACTACCATGCTTCATATCTTGTATGGAGCTCCATTAGACGATGATGGATCATTCTCTGTGCCGATTGCTGTAAAAGACTACCATGCTTCACACCTTAGATGGAGCTCCATAAGATGATGATCATTCTCCCTGCCTATTGCTGTAAAAGACTACCATGCTTCACACCTTAGATGGAGCTCCATAAGATGATGATCATTCTCCGTGCCCATTGCTGTAAAAGACTACGATGCTTCACACCTTAGATGGAGATCCATAAGACGATGATGCACCATCGTCCTTGCCTGGGGCTCTATAAATATGCTGGCGTTCACACTGTGAGTGGAGCTTTGTTAGACTATGATGGCTCTTATTTCTTGTCTGGTTCTCTAAATGACCAGCATGCTTCACACCATTGTATGAGCTCAGTAAACCCTGGTTCCCCATTCTCTTGTCTAGCGTGTTATAGGATGACCATACTTTGTGCTGTGCATGGAGCTCCTTAAGACGATGATGCACCTCATTCCTTGACCATTGCTCTATAAGATTACAGTTCTTCACATCCTGTGTACAGCTCAGTGGGACTATGACGCGCCCTACTCCTTGCTAGGTGCTCTGTAAGATTGTTGTATTACCCACTGTGTGTGGAGCTCAGTGGGGGTCTGATGGGTATAATGTTGTCTTGGTGGTCCAGGCTTAAAATAAAATGGAGTAAGTGGTCTAAGTGCTCTTAGAGTTTGACAATGGATTTATTGTTGAGACACATATACAGGCAGTTGGAACAGTCAGGGAGGGAGATCACAACTGCAAGAATGACAGCCGTTTGTAGGAAATAATTTGAGGAAGGGAGGACCCCTTGCATGAGATGAGGGCAATCACGGCTGGCATGACTCACGAGTTGGGGATCAGGGGGTCGCGTGGGTAGGGAGGCCACACAGGGGGGTTTAATTTAATAATAAAAAATATTTAACATACCTTTAGCCGGCCAGGTTCTGCATCTTCTCTGCCCCTCTCCTGCTTTCCTGCCTTTAGACCAGGAAGCGGGCAGCCAGGCTCACACCCCTAAGCCAATAACGACACTTCAAGCAGCATTGTGATTGGTTGCCATCTTCTCCATGTAGGGCAGAGTACGAATGGCTGGTTTGGTCGGCCGCAGAGGGCCGACCAAATCAGTCAAGTGCACTCAGGAGTGGGCACCTCACTCCTCCCCTCCTTCCCAGCCCGGCTTGCAGACAAGCCCGCCCACAACCAAATCCTTCTGCTTTCTCGCAGTGCATGAAACAGAAACAGAAAATGGAGAAATGCGAGAAAGCAGTGGGGCAACGCTCCTTCTCCTCCCTAGTGGAGGAGCAGCCGCTGGATGAAGGTGGTGGAAGACGGACTTGGTGATGCTAATAATCGGGAGAAGAAAGAAAGGGCCACAGTCAAATAGAACTCCGAGGTTACGAACTTTGGAAACTAGTCTACGGATTCAGGCTAGGTAAAAACGCAGGTGGTGAGGTTTGGTCAACACGTGAGGAGGATCTCGCTTTTGTCATCATTCCGGCAAGCCCGTTTTCCCGCATCCAACAATCAATATGGGAGAGACTGATGATTAGCTTGGGCTGGTTGCTGGAGTTATCATCCAGCTCGAGGTGGAGGTGATTGCCTTCTATCACAGGTGATGCTGGTATGGGCGTCAATGCATGAAGATGCCAGAAGTAGTGGAAGTATGATCATATACCCTTTGACCTTATTGACATTACAGGGAGTGAAATCATAAAACACTTAACCCTGATTTTTTCCAGAAACACGTCACACACCCTAACATTACAAACATTACAGCAGTTGACATCATTGAGCTTCCAAAATAACTGCCTGTTTAGCATAAGGCATAACACAGACGCATTTCGATTTTAGAAGAGATACCAACTTTATTAAGGTGCTGATGGTTTCTTTGAGAGCTCTGGGCATAATACTTGCCCAGAACTGCAAAGAGCCAGCAAACAATGTAAGCCTCACCTCTTCTTTGAGGTGTCCACCCCAGAGAAAAACAATGAGAAGAGTGGAATGGAATACTGCATTTAAAGCAGAAATGTTACATACATTTGGTAAAATACCCCAGGGTCGAATGAAACCTGATGTTCCTCAGGAATTGACCCCATTTCTCGAAATGTGGTATGGGTGCCCCCAGATGTCCAAAATTACAGTCTCAGCCCCAGGGCCAGCATTTTGTCCCGAGTGCCCATATATTTCATGGGTGGCCCTTAATTAAAAAATGCCATAAAATATGCCATTGCCAGAATTTTTGAATTTATGGCGTTCATATACCATAGGTGACCTGCATGTCAATGATGACCTCAGTGTGTCACGGTCGGCCTTTGTCATGTTTGCCACCCTTCCATATGCCACGTTGCCCCCTTTTATGCAAAAACATTCCTCCATTCTGTGAGTGCCGGTGTTTTGCCAACAATGTTCTCAAGCATGTCAGTGTTTTCCCACCGGTGCTTTGATTTACCTCTTGTAAGCCAGTGCCAATATTTCACCACTAATGGACCCCAGTGTACCTGTGCCAGTATGTTGTTACAGGTGTCTGTCATGTTGTGAAGTGCTGCAAGGGTGCCAGCACCAATATGTTGCCCTGGTTGTCTCTCTAAGACAATAATGACCTTCAGTGTGCCAGGGCCAATGACAAACTCACAAGCATTCCATTACTCTCTGGCTCATACTACTGTTGAAGCTCACACTCATTCTCTCACTCACACTTGAATTCACTGCTCACACTCATTCTCTCTCTCACACTTCAATTCACTGCTCACTCTCATTCTCTCACTCACACTCACTCGATCACATAGGTGAGTGCCCATCTGAAATTTACACTTGCAAATTATGCACTTTGCAAATTAGCACCAATGTACGCAATTGGTCTTTTAAGGGGCTGCAATTGTCCATAGCTTTAGCCTTTCAGTTAAATGGCAAATTTAAATTGTGACAATTGAGATTCCCAAGCTGAGGGAGGTAGTCTCCCCTGCTGTGTTCCCAGGAGAGGGGCAGACAGATGAACAAGAAACAAGCCAGGGTTCCTTCTGCCTGAAAGTACTGTCAATGTGTGCAGTTGGATAATCTGCAAATGTAAAGGCTGCGTGGGAACAGTATATGTATTCATTCATGAAATCGAAACTTCCCGATGACAAAGATATTTTCTTTGTGAGAGGTACTGGGAGGGCGTTCCAAGCTGAGCTGCGTGCTTTTAAGGGGCAGTTATAAAAAATGTTTGCCTGAGGTATAATCTGTATATTACTAAATTCTACACTTAAATTTATATGCACATTTTATTACACCCCATTGTACTCCAATCTGCACCACTCTGCTCTACTGTGCACCACTGCACTCTTCACACTCTACTCTACTGTGCACCACTGCACTCTGCACACTCTACTCTACTGTGCACCACTGCACTCTACTCTACTGTGCACCACTGCACTCTACTCTTACGTGCACCAATGCACTCTACACACTCTACTCTACTTTGCACCACTGCACTCTACTCTACTGTGTACCAATACACTCTACACACAACTCTACTGTGCACCACTGCACTCTACTCTACTGTGCACCAATGCACTCTACGCACTCTACTCTACTGTGCACCACTGCACTCTACTCTACTGTGCACCACGGCACTCTACTCTACTGTGCACCACTGCACTCTACACACCCTACTCTACTGTGCACCACTGCACTCTACTCTACTGTGTACCAATACACTCTACACACAACTCTACTGTGCACCACTGCACTCTACTCTACTGTGCACCACTGCACTCTACTCTACTGTGCACCAATGCACTCTACGCACTCTACTCTACTGTGCACCACTGCACTCTACTCTACTGTGCACCACGGCACTCTACTCTACTGTGCACCACTGCACTCTACACACCCTACTCTACTGTGCACCACTGCACTCTACTCTACTGTGCACCAAGTCAAGTCAAGTCAAGTCAATTAATTTATATAGCGCGCTACATACCCAGAGGGTCTCAAGGCGCTTGAAGAAGGCGGGGAATTACTGCACTCTACACACTCTACTCTACTGTGCACCACTGCACTCTACTCTACCGTGCACCACTGCACTCTCCACACTCTACTCTACTGTGCACCACTGCACTCTACTCTACTGTGCACCACTGCAGTCTACACACTCTACTCTACTGTGCACCACTGTACTCTACTTTACTGTGCGCCACTACACTCTAGTCTATTGTGCACAAATACATTCTACACACTCTACTCTACTATGTACCACTGCACTCTACTCTACTGTGTACCAATGCACTCTACACACTCTACTCTACTGTGCACCACTGCACTCTACTCTACTGTGCACCAATGCAGTCTACACCACTCTACTTTACTTTGCACCACTGCACTCTGAGCCACTCTAATCTACTCTGCACCACTCTATTCTATGCCACTACACTCTACTCTGCACCACTCTACACCACTGCACTCTATACCATTGCACTTTACTATGCACTTTACACTATTCGAGTCGGCACCATGTCAAGTCAAGACAAGTCAAGGACATTTGTATTGCACATATATCACATCCGAAGAGTCTCAAGGCATTGTACCCCACCCTCCTCTACACCACTCTATGCCACTGCACTCTACACTGTACTACTCTACTCCACTGCACTATACTCTGCATCACTGCACTGTATGACACTCTAATCTGCTCTGCACCACTACAATATATACCATTGCACTCTACACCACTCTAGTGTGTACCACAGCACTGGACGCCACTCTAATCTATACCACTTTACATCACTGCGCTCTACTCTGGACCACTCTACTTCACTGCACTCTACACCGTTGTACTCTTCTCTGCACCACTCTATGCTACTGCACTCTAGTCTGTATCACTACACTTTATGGCTCCCTAATCTACTCTGCACCACTGCACTCTACTCTGCTCCACTTCACTTTACTCTACTGCACTGTACGCCACCTCACTTTATGCCATTGCACTCTACACTATGGTGCTGCACTCTACTTTACCTTGCACCACTCTACACTATGCCACTGCACTCTACTCATCACCACTCTATGCCACTGCAATCTACTCTGCACCAGTCTACTCTGCACCACTGCACTCTACACCACTCTACTCCTCACTACTTTGCTATAGTCCACAGCAGTCTATGCCACTCTACATTTCTCTGCACCACTGCACTCTATGCCACTGCACTCTACTCTGCACCACTCTACTCTATGCACTGCACTCAATGCGACTGCACTTTGCACCGTCCACTCTATGATATAGTGCAAGCTGCTGCATCCTTCCTTCCTTCCCAATTTGGTTTCCGTTCATGTCACAGCACAGAAACTGCGCTGTTGGAAGCTGTGGACTCTGTTAAATTGATTATTGACCGGAGCCATAAGGGCGCCTTGATTTTATGGATACAGATGTTGTCCCTCAAACAATCCTCTTACAGCGTATATCTGACTTAGGGGTGGCAGGTATGGGGTAGAAGTGGATCAGTTCTTCTCTGGATCAGGTGAACAGGCAGTATAGATGGACCCCTTTGTTTCTGACTCTCAGTCTTAGGTTCTTCAACAGGGTGCCCCTCTAGGGTCTTCACTGAGTCCAACATTGTTTAATGTTTGCCTGTCCCCCTTGGAGTCTGTCGTGGAACCTTTCGGCTAAAGATTGTGTCCTATGTGGATGATACTCACCTCCTCTTATCCTATGATAATGATTCTCTAATAGTGAAGGAACCTTTTCAGATCGTATGAGAGGTGTTATGAATTGGGTGAAAATCAATTACCTGCAAAGCAATCCAGAGAAAACAGAAGTGTTGTTATTGGGCCCTGCTACTCTCCCTGGCTGGGAGGGCCTTTGGCCTGGAGAGTTTCCTTTGCCCCCTGCCATGGCTGTAGCAGCCTTGAATCTGGACATACAATTTGGTGGTCAGCTGTCTTTTAAGGGGCAGATATTCTTAGTGGTCAGATCCTGTTTTGGAATTATGGGATCTGTGAACATTTTATATATCTTCTCCCTCAAGAGCCTCAGAGAAAGTTTGTGCATTCCTTCATCTTTTCATGGTTGGATTAATCTAATACGCTTACCCTGGCCTTCCTGCCTACATCCTCAAGTGCCTTCAAACTGGGCAGAATTATGGCCACTCGCCTTGTATCTAACACATGCCATCGTGCTTCTATTTCCTATTGCCTGGCAGAGGTACATTGGTTACCCATGAGAAAGAGACTCTTGTTTTGGCCCCTGGTATTAAATTACCCCACTTGGATTTCTATGAAACATGTCCCAGGTATCTTTCAAAGAGTTTGCGCCCAACAAGCGCCCTTCCACCATTTGAAGGTTGCCCACATTTGAAAGTGTGAGGAGGGTCTTCATTCACACTCTTGGCAGCTAAGGCATCGAATCGCCTCTCTTTTAACCTCAGGGATACTCACAGTGAAATCTGTTGTTCTAAAATGTTAATAACTTACTTGTTTAATTTTCATTATGGATTGACATTAAGGACTACTACCTGTCTGCTCAGCGCCGGGACACTTTCCGGGTAGCCATGCATTACAAGTCTGTTCATTCATTCATTCATACTTTACCCTACTCCACCCTTCTCAATGCCACTCCATGCCACTGTGTACCTCTCCACTCTATGCTACTCCACTCTATGTCACTTTACTCTATGCTATGCCACTCCACACAGTGCCACTCAATGCCACGTCACACAATGCTACACTACTCTATGCCACTCTACTCTACCCCACTTCCCTCTACCCCTCTCTACTCTTTGCCACTCTATGTCACTCCAAATCCCCCTACTCCACTCCATTCTATGTCTCTCTACTCTACCCCATTCTACACCACCCCACACCACTCTTCAATGCCACGCCACTCTAGTCTACAAAACTCTACGTCACTCTATTTTATGGCAATCCGCTCTACATCACACTGCACTCAACACCACTCTATTCTATCTACGGCAGTCTACTCCACTAGTATTTCCTGCACTCCATTCTACTCTATGGCCCTCCACTCTACACCACTTCGCTTTACTGTACACCACTCTAAGCCACTCCAAGCCACTATATTCCACTCTGTGCCACACCACTCTATGCCATGCCATGCCATGCCACTACACTACACCTAACTCCACTCCATGCTGGTGTACAACATGGCTAAAAGACATCAGCAACGTCAATAGGTCCAGCATAGGTAAAACCTATTGGCTTTTCCAATGCTTCTTTTTAAAGCTATTATGCCAGATTATTATGTGATCTGTATTTATTTGACACAGCTTACTATTCATCGTACAGTATTGCACAAAAGCACTGTCTTCTGGTTTTGAAGGGATTTCACAAAAATACATACATCTAGTCAGTGGCTTAATTGCAGTATGTGTGACAAGGCAGCCTGGATTCAAATCCTGGATTCCCTTCATGTCTAAATGTGTGATCTAAGTTAAATCAATTTAATTCATAAATCTTACTCAATTAACAGTGACATTGGAACGCACTTACAAGTAATTCAGGTGGATTGTGTACACAAAACTCACTTGTATCTTTTAGTAGCCTGTAATATTCCATCATCCATAACAATAATTTTGCCCATGATCTAAGGGGCACCGGATATTTGGTTCACGTTGTTGACACCTGGTGTTGTCAAGAGGGATGGGTAATGAATGTTTTAAAGTTCATGTTTAGAAACTTCACTACAAATGAATGTCAATGCACTGTTGTAATCTCTTTTACTACAGGGAAACACTACCATATATATATTTTTAATAAGATTTTACTTTGTATGCCAAAAGAGGTTACATACATTGATGAAGAGTTAGGACATACTTTAAAAAAAATCTGTGCAACAAACTGTTCCACAATAAACCTTCCCTCACCACCCCTCTGCCCAGCTGTGACTGCATTAACTATCAGTGTAGGGACGTAGAGCAATGAACCCTGTGGTGCTTAAAAGACAGTATTCTGTTGGGAATGTCGCGTCAGTGTGTTAGAGGTAGACGCCTTTAGACCACTGCCCTGTGTCGCTGCCTAGATGTGGAAAGAACGAGTACATTGAAACCCGGAGTGTTTTTGTCAGGGTGGATTAAGGTGGGAGTATAATTTTAGGTGCAGTCTTTACAGCCCTACACCAGAATATCCCACACCTGTGCAATATAGTGTTTTCTCACACCGGCTCGCTCCTCCCTGTGTAATAGGGTGCTCTCAGATAAAACCATGTAAGCGAGAGCTTGGACCAATTTACGATAGTCGGAGGAAGTGAATCCTTCCAGTGCAGTGTAATATTGTGTTTTGCTAGAGGAAGAGCAAGGTTGAGGAACTTGGTGGAGAATTTCTTGAACTTAGGGATGAGAAATATACATTATAACAACACTTCGATAGCACCTTGAGAAATCTTTGCCTCTATGAAAGGACTGTGGGGCAAGACCAAAGCATATAAGCGAAATCAACATCTAATTCCAAGGTATGCAGCTGTGACTCACGAGAATATATTGTTCATTTCAGCAGGTGTAAGGTAGGCTTGGTTCAGAATATTAAATTGATACTTAGAATGAGGACAGCAGGATTCTTTGTGGGAATATTCCAATATTTTATACCAGTCTACATCGTGTAGAGATTTTGCCTTGTCTTTCTCCCAGTCAGTATGGAGAGAAGCCCAGGAGTGATCCCCACGTTGCAGGATGGCTATGTACAGGGCTTTAAGTGGGCCGGGTCTCAAGGGGTCTGAGCACCGGCAGTTTTTTTCAGGGGACCTCGAAACGGGTCTCTATCGGGCTCTGTTTTGACCCCTGGCACAGGTGGTCTGTTTTTTTCCCAGACTTCAATGACAGCAGATTGCGTTCACTGCAGTCGAGAAAAAAGTGCCAGAGCGTAAAACAGCCCGATAGAGACCCGATTCGAGACCGCAGGCGCATCGATGTGTACTACCCACACTGCTCACTTCTCACTAGTGGAGAAGTTACGGCATGACTTCATGCCAGGTGAGTTGTGGGGGAAGGGAAATCCTTTAAAGAGTCAATTTCTTTCTGGATTTCCCTTCTCTTTCTGAAACGCAAGAGCAAAAACATTGTGCTGGGTCACCAGGGCTTTAATTGGAAGCTTTTTCAATACTATATGTAACAAGCCAAAGTTGCAGCTTATTTATCTTATGCAACTAATAACCATTGATGAAGCCAATAGTCCTTACTTGTTGTAGGTTTGATGTTACTTGTTGTATCACATATCTAGATGCAATGACAGAAACAGCAAAATACAAGTAGGGCAGCACACTATGCTAGACACAGATTTTGGACGTAAATGTTTTAAAGCCACGCCCCTAATTACACTGGCCACGCCCCTTTGAGAGACCCCCCCAGTTTTTTCATTCCACTTAAAGCCCTGGCTATGTAGACTCATTTTAGCAGTTTTCCACCAATCCCTATGGTAAAGAGCGTTTGATACACCTTGTGCTGGGTTGCTGCTACATGGCGGGCATGAAATGTGGTATCTAATGATTGTTGAAGGTGTTTGCAAGTAAGGAATTGACCCTTATGGAGTCCAACATAAGGGTCTAGTAATCCAGTAGCTTGCCATCAGCAATCAAATCAACTGAGTTTTCCCCACTCCGCGCTCTGCATATTGTTCGGTGTTCTGAAAATCTCCTCTGTATGAAGCAGAGTTTTTTCCACACTCACGCTCGCCAACTTTAAGTTGGCGATTGTGAGCGAGAAAAATCTTACTCCAGACCACCTCCCGGTGAGAATTCTCACCACGGGCGGTCGCCGATGGTCGCTACTGCTCGTATTGAGAAACCTTCCGTTCACGTTGAGGAAGCTGCCGCTCCAGTAGAACAGAAGGAAGTAGCACCCTCTTGCGCTGCATTCGGTGCCGTTCGTGATGTAAAAAACACCCATTGCTAAATGTCAGTGTGAACAGCGTGAATAAACGCACTCTCAGCTTGCGGAACTCCGCAGATTTTTTTGTCACCACATGGAGTTATGCGTAGCTGAACTTTGTAAACTAAGCCTTGGCCTAGCAAATTTTGGTAAGGTGATAATCTTGACACCATGCGTAAGTGCGTTAATTTACTATTGAACAAGTACATAATGTGCCATCTGAATGTGGCATCCCTAGAGGCAATCACGAACAGGATATAGTGAATAAATAGTACTATGTAGAAAATAGTAAATAAATGCACTGATAAATTAGGTATGGATACACAGTGGCCCACATGCATCAATATCGGCTTTTGCGATTTCTAAATTGCGAAAAATAGCGATTCGCAATTTAGAAATCGCAAAAGCCTATGCATAATTATTTTTTCATTTTTTATGCAATTCGGTAAAAATCGCTATTTTTACCGAATCGCATAAAAAATGCGAATTTCAAATTGCGAATTCGCAGTTCCCATTCATTCCTATGGGCCAAAATGCCCATAGGAATGAATGGGAATTGCGAATTCGCAATTTGAAATCGCAATTCATCAATCCATTTCAAGGGTGGACAGGGGGGTCTAAATGACCCCCCCTGCACCCATAAAATGTACTTTTCAGTAGAAGTTACAGACACACATGTCCTAAGGACATGTGTGTCTGTAACTTAACAGTTTAAAAAATGCATTTTTGTGCATTTTTAAACAATTTCGCAAATTACCACGAGGTTGAACTTCGTGGTAATTTGCACTTCCAATTCAAAAAATCGCACATTTTTTGGAAATGATGCATAGCATTTAAGAAATTGCAAAATTGCGATTTCTTATATGCTATCGCAATTTTAGAAATCACAAAAAAGTTGCGATTTCTAAAATAGCATGATGCATCCCAAGCAGCACTTTTGGAATCTCAAACGGCCGATTTTAAGGAATCGCACCGTTTGCGACTCCAAAAATGCTTGATGCATGTGGGCCAGTATCTCATACCCAGTAGACTAAGAATAATCAACAATGAACACTTCAAAGTAAAAGTATTTATTACTGCGGGAGCAACCGCAAAATGTTTAAAATAACTACACAGAATAATATAAAAATAGCAAGCAGGCATATTTAAAATAAAAATAGTAAAATAAACATTTCCAATAATCTAGAACCTAACATTCTAACGTCTACTTCAATGCGCTAAACCAGCGAGCATGGAAAGCAGAGCAACTTGCAGTCTAGAATTTCTTATGGAGAAGACATGCACTGCATATCTTATTGAAAGCAGAGGCTGTCTTTATCAGTGAAGGCGTGAAGACAGTGTTCCCCGCTCAGGGCAAAAACACACTGCATTCTTCGTCTTAATCAGCTTCAGTCTTCAGGTGAGATGTATCACCTGCGAAGTGTGAAGTGTGCGGCAGTAGCGCTCAACGATGACCCCTTAAGACAGTCTGAGATCACTTTCACCTGTGCTGGGGGCAGGCGTATTGCTCTATGGGACAAATTTATCATTGAGGTGGGTCGCCCTAGCTCCACGCAAGGGTGACGCAACTACTAAATTGGATTTATCGAGCTACGCAAGGCGGCCATGCGTGGCCTCGCGTGGCTTGATAATTCGCAGCACAAACTGATGCTTTGCATTACTCTATCCCAGGAACGGGTTTTATGGGTGGAGCCTGGGTGTTCTCATTCTTCCACTCCTGGATTTTGGCAGAGTCCAGATTTCCAGTTACTGGAAGACCTGGGAATGCATCCAAATGCTCGGCCTCCCCAGGTGAGGTGTAATGACGAGAAACATCTTTTTTTCTCCTCATCTTTTCCTCTTTCTATGGGTGCTGCATAGTGTCAGAATGGTGGATTAACATCTCGAGGTAGTACTTTCTATATACAGTCGGGATAGCACTTTGTGGAGTAGTCAACCAGATTATTGCAGGGTTGGAAGTCTTCTTTTTTTGGCCAGTGGCCGCTACTGCAATACTAAAGCGGGGTAGTGGAACGGGGGATTAAGGGAAAATAAAAATCAGGGAACCGAAAATGGCCCTGGCAAACTGCTCGTCCAGCCCCCTGGGTGGGCTGATGGGGTGCAGCCAAGTTGTTTCCAAGGGCCGGTAACAAAAATGGCTCCGCATGGGCACAAAACCGGCCCCACCCTGGCTGCCCACCGGGGAAACGTACGGTGCCCGCTACGGCCAGTCCGGCCCTCATAATAATGTTAAAAACCATACCTGATGATTCAGCCGCCTCTGTTGTCTTCTCCGGTTCTCCTCCTAGCATGCACTGGGGCACAGGCTCCCCACACGATCCTGGCTCAGCCCTCGTACATATTTTATTATTGAGTTTTGTCAGCATATATTTGCATGGGATAAACACAATGCCACCACATGCCACATGTAGCAAGGCACATCACATGTGCAATATCTTGTCGCTTATTGATTTCTATTATTCCAGGTCCACATTTACAGGCCAGGCCCCCCCTGATCTTGCCAATACACTGATCCAGAGCTGTGGTTGACAACAGGTGGGCTGTGAGTGGGCTCCAAAGAGCTTGCAGGTTATGTCTAAATTGATGGGGTAGTGGTGAGACCACAGTAGCTAATGGGCATTCACAAACTGGAGGTTAGAGTTGGTGGAGAAAAGCAGTTGTAGGCAGATGCCTCCAATATGGGTGAAAACATCTGCCTTGAGAGAGAACTTGAGGGCATCCATCCAGGCTATGTTGCCTGTGAAAGAGTTAGGTGTCATTGCCACAGATATTTAGACCTTTGGCTTTACATGCATGATAAGAGAAGGGCAGACAATGTAAGGCAAGGTCAGGGAAGTCAGAGGGGCACAGGAAGGTATTTTTAGGAAGATGATTGATCACAACAATAGTTAAGGAAGAGATAGGGCTGGTGATCACTTGTCAGAGTAGATGCTCAAAGGATTTGATTGAGAGTCCACTTCTCTCTTTAACTGAAATTGAGCTTTGGTGAATCAGGCCCACTCTGCCCCCTCTGCCCGAGGTCTAGGGCTGCTCATACCCCTCACGCACAACTCTATAGGATTATGACACTGCACACTCATGTTACGCCACTCATTTGTGCACCACATTGCCTGCATGTGGTATATAGCTCTATAGCTCTCCTCACTCCGCGACCGTAGCTCATTAATTCTACGGTGCAAACACACCTACCATGAGAGCGCGCTGCTCCAAACAGTGCCACTACAGATGTGCAGATCTAACTTTAACGGCTCCAGGGTGGAGATGGTCCAGGGGATGTCACTTTGATACGCAAACTATGGGGCTGGCCATGAGTGATGAGGTGTTGGGAATGTTTGGTCAGAGCGCCAGATCCTGCCGCCTACGCCATCGCAGGGGCTGACACCAACGCCTCTTGGGCCCAAGTCCAAGAGGAGAACTTACAGTTCCTCATCTCGTCCCCTGTTATTTTTATGAGCTTCCTTCCTGATGAAATATGGAGCAGGCGGAGCACATCTTGGGCAGTCGCCAACCCACAGGCTCTGGTCAACACGTGTTAATGTGTCTACATTAGCAGTCTTAACGGTTTAAGGATAAAGTCAGAGTGGCCTAACTGACACAGTAATAGCGTATATCACACAGAACCGCATTATTCTCACACACGCACATAAGGTAACAGTGACCTAGGTTAAATTCAGGAGCTAGAAATACCTCAGTGAGTACAAGAAAGTAGCTAGAAGAACAAAATACCTCTCACTTTGAGTCTTACATATGGCAACTGGAATCATGCACTCTTGTGGATACTGCATTTACAGCATTAATGTAGTATTTTTCATTTGCCACAGTATCCACCATCTGCAGCATAACCTGTAGATTTTAACAAAAAGATGTGTTTATAGATCAAACAGGTTAAAAGTTACTCAAATTGCGGCAACACGTTGCTGCACAGTGGAAGGCCCTTTACAAAGGTTGACTGGTCACCTTCCAGTTATTCATTGCTATATTTGGGTGTTAAACCTATACAAAAACAGTGTTAAAAATGACACAATAATAAAGTAATGCAATCACAAAATGTGCCACATTACACCGCATAATTGGCCTTTTTTTGCTGGATTATTTAGTCAACCATTCTGCATAATTCCAGTGGCCCTGACCTTATGGCACTAAAAGCCATATGGGCATCAACATTAGGAACAGGGGTTCCTACCAATTGCAATTTTGAGATCGTATTCCTGATGTATGACAGTTTCATTTTTTAACTAGCAATTCCTAGTTGGTTGCAAATCGATCTACCTCATAAATATTAATGTAGTAGGTAGAAATTCCCAAACTATTAAGAACTGAGACCATCACAGGAATAGGGCCTACTGGGGTCAGCAAACCATCATATAATGTAATGTAAATGTAATGTAGTTGTATATTTATATAGCTCAACTATCACTTCGAGTAGCATCTTTGCGCTGATGACGGAAACCAGAGATGGAAGCAAAGCTGGTATACTGCTAGCGATCAGAGTTTTGCAGAGAGTGTCCGGTGTACTAAAAATCCAGGCTAAGCGGGGACTCGGATGTATCTGGCAAAGATGGGGAGGACGTTTATTCCATGCCTTTGAGCCAATAACTGTAATCGATTTTCCTCCCTTCGACACCAATCTGAAGGCTTGTATTTTCAACAGATTGACATTTCTGATCTTAAACTTTGTAAATGTTAATGTGTGTGTCTTGTAAAGCGCACTGCTACCCGGAGGCGTCCTGCCACTATAGACCACTGGGGAACCCGTCCTGGCTTTCCCTGTGAGATGTTCCCTCCTGGGTATCTCCAAGGTGAAACCAGGCATCCCCGGTGAATGTGGGGGGCCGTTGTAGAGATGAGGGAAGCTAATGCCAGAGTTGCCGAGTATGATCCCTGGTTAGAGTAGGCACCGAGGCGAGAATTATCGAGTACGCTGACCCTGGTCCATGACCCTGCCGTGTCAGGAATTGAACCCTGGTCCCGTGCGGTCCTCTGCTTCCGGGTCTGCCGCCTCTGACCAGTGAGCCACACCACACCACTTTGGGAGAGAACATAGCTCTTAAAACCAGTTCGAAGATATTGGGGGCCCGAGGAGTGAAATGCCCTAAGAGTGATGATGAGGACCTTGAACAGGACGCGTTTGTGAATTGGCAGCCAATGTAATATGTCTAGTGCCGCTGATGCGGACGACCTCCTGGGCCACTTCAGTACCAGCTGAGCCGCCCCATGCTGGACCATCTGAAGCTTGTGCAGGACTGATCTATTAGTTCCTGCATAGAGGCTGTTACAATAATCTAGCCTGGATGTAATAAGGGCAACGGCAACTGTTTACCTTGCTGAGATGGGGATCAGATCGAAGAATTTCTTTAGGCTTTTTATGATGTGGAAGCAGGTACCAGCAACTACCAAAGATTGCTGTTTAAACTATAGGGTGGTGTCAAATTGTATTCCTAGATTCCTAACCATGTTTACTGTGTTTGAGAGAGGTGGTATTCGCTGGCCACCAGAGTTTAGGCGAGAAAAGTTTTTGTTGGCCTAAAGGTAGAATTTTGTTTTTTCAGAATTACACGTCAGGTGGTTATTATTCATCCAGCCGAAAGTCGCTATGAGGCATTTACGGAGATTTTCTTCCGTCTGGGTGGTGTCTTTGTCCAAGAGCAAAATTAACTGCGTATCATCCGCATATGAGATGGTGTTTATGTTAAAGTACGATATCAGCTTGATCAATGGAGCCATATAGGCATTAAAGAGGGTCGGGCTGAGACTTGAACCCTGGGGGACCCCTTAAAGAAATGCCTTTTGTTAGAGTTATATTGGCCTAGCATGATCACTTGAACTCGATCTTGCAGGTAGTTCTTTATCCACTCTAGGACACCGCCAGATATACCACATGATGCAAGAAGGTCTGAATGACGTGTGAGACCGTGTCGAAAGCAGCCGACAGATCGAATAACACCAGGACTGCTCTCTTTCCCTGATCCAAGGCTGCTATTAGGGGTTCAGTCGTATACAACAGGGAAGATTCTGTAGAGTGTTGAGCTCTGAAACATGATTGATTAGAGTGCAGTGCAATTGTTTTCTCCAAAAATGTTGTAAGTTGACTATTAACACATTTTTCAGTCAACTTACACAAACGAGGTAGGAGCGAGAAGGGGCGTAGGTTGGAAAGAATGGTAGGATCCGACAGTTGATTCTTTTGGAGAGATTTTACCGCAGCAAGTTTCCACTCTACTGGAATCTTGGCTGTTAAGAGCGAGGAGTTTATGATGTTTTTTATATTAGGGTTCACAATGTCGATGAGAGCGTGTAAGAGAGGACGGAGCAGGGATCAAAGAAGAGCCCGATTTAATGGACATGATCGCCCGGCGCGATTCTTCCATCATAATTGGCTGAAAGGTTTGCATACATGCTCTGTCTATGTCTACAGAGACTACCTTGTTTGTGAAAGAGGGAGCAGGAGAGGGGAAGTCTTTTCATAATATCCGAACCTTCTCTTCAAAAAATTCGGCTATATTATTACAGAGACTCTGTGAGGGGGGAATCTCTTGTTGTAGACTTTTGGGATTTGTAAATAGATTGACTATTTTAAAGATCCCTTTCTGATTGTTATTGGTGGTTTTAATAGCCTCCGTATATTATAGTTTTTTAGTGGTTTTGATCAGGGCATGATATTTTCTGAGGGCTGTTTTTAAATTATTTAGCTCGTTTTCATTGTAGTTTCGATGCCATCTGCGTTCTAACGCCCTGACGGTGCCTTGCAGTTCTTTCGGGGATTGTGAATACCATGGGGCAGAGGGCTTCTTTTTTTGATGGGCTGTAATGTGAGATCGGGGGTACCAACCGATCTCTCAAGGCATGTATCCACTGCCCAATGAGCTGGTTGTCGGCTATAGTGTCTCCTAGCATGTTGGGTCTGCCTGTAAGTGCCTCATGTCAGTGGTTGCATTTATATTAAATTATCTTTTTTTATATGCAGTCCATTTTCCGTAGACGCTTTAAACATGCCTCTTCCAAATACCAAATCGGAATTGGCGTGCAAACGCAAATTGTGATACGGTCACAAGTTACTAAATCTCAGTTTGCCTTTTATACGTTGAAAAAGCTTTTCTACTGTGGCAAACAAGTTTGCGACTTCAAAAAGTCTCTGTACATCTGGCCCTAAGTCAGTGAACAAGTGAGCTATCCCAAAGATGCACAGGAACTCGCATTTCTTCCGTTTTTTTTATTGTTTCTTACCTTTTTCTTTTCTTTGTTTCATGATCAATCCTTGCACCTCTCATTCTTTTTTTCTCTAGCTATTTCTGTATTTCCAGCAATTCATACTATACGCTTTCCTTCTTTCCCTTCCTCCATTTTTTCATTTCTTTCTTCCTTCCTTTTCTTTTTGTAGCCTTCCTACCATCGTTTCTCTTTCTTTACTTCTTGGCTTTCTTTCCATCTTTCCAATCTTCTTTTGTTACTTCCTTTCATCTTGTTTGCTTTCTTTCTACCTTTATTCAAAGCAGACTGTATTCGTTTCATTGTCTCACTCATTTTGGCACTCACTTTTTATTGGCAATTTCCGTCTGTTGCCTGTGTGATCTTGCTGGCTTCTTTGCCCCACCCCACTTCATGCCCCTCCAAACTGATGTGACATGGCATCCTGCCTTTTGCAGTGTTTATTAGGTTCTTAGCCTCCTTGTGACCCTACAGCCATCGATTAAAGTGGAGCCAGCCACAAAACCGATGTAGTGTGCCCCAGTAACCACCCCCCCCAGCCTCAACCTCCCCCCGCTGATGATGCTGATGAAGTGGATGCTTCAAGGCGCTCTTGAGGGAGCATGTGCCTAGCCACATGGATGGTTATTCTGCTCCAAGGTCAAGCAGGGCAGATGTTACAGCCCCACAGGATGTGTGTCTTTATCTGTAATGTATGAGGGTTGCACTGCTGGATTGACGAGAGGCCAAGCTCACCCCAAATGCATACCAGACCCAGATTACAATGATATATCAACAACCAACTGTTGGTCACTTGTGATAGTCTCTACAAACACAGGCTGAGGCTACATATACAAATGAGAACACAGAAGCATTGCGCTCTGCAGTCCTCATCAGCATCATATGTGTTGCTTTTAAATTGTTTGTTTAATTCAAAACTCTTTTCTGACCAAATCTTTCAACTTTTGGTCATTTAATTTTCCCTCACACTTGTTGCAATACATCACTGCTGTTCTGTTTTGGGAATATTTGGGGACGTCGTTTTCAAATCTCCTTTCCCATTTCGCTAATTAGTTTCATAATTCTCTGGGTGTTAATTAGTTGTGTCTGTTGTTTTTTTATGGGGTTCCTCATATGGCTGGCTCATTTTGTCTCCAATATTATATGTTTTCATTATGTCTCTAGTCGCAGGCTGTGTTTTTTTTTAAAAATCCCAGGTGAACCACAGTTACTTGTTGACATATAATTACCCTGGTTCTTAGGGTTAAGGGTTGACTAGATTATACCTAGGCATTGGGTACACCGAAGGGGATGGGGAATTTGGGTCAGAAAAAGGTAATTCCAGGTTCTGCAGCGGATCATCGGAACGCGTGGGTCGATTCCACGGCTCGTTTTACCTTTGTGTTTTTAACACAAAATACAATTTACAATTAGTGGTAATCGTCATTGCTATAACTCCTTACTATGACAACCGTGGTGGATTTCTCAATGCCTTTCTAAATGTATCTTTGATGCATTGTGTATGGAATTTGCTGCGTTGTTATGTCCTGCAGTCTTTCTCATTCCTTTATTATATTGTCTCTGTTTACTACAGGGAATATCTGTTTTTATCAGTTCTTTATATCTTTTTATTGGCATAAACATAAATCTAAATGCGTTGTGTTGTAGCTCAAAAGGATGTCTACACCGCAGCTAGAATGGTTCTTAACAGTTTTCAACAGTTATGGTTTCTTTACCAAAATTCACTTTCCACTTATGCAATGATTCTTCATAAATTCACTTGCTGGGCCTTTCTTCTTTAACTGTTACTCATCTGGTGAGTACTGTGATGTCTCGCCTAATGTCCTTATCCTATTTTCACTGATTGCGCTGCAGCATGTCGACATAAATAACATCGACACACAGGAATATTGAAGATAGAATACCGAAGGAAGATTCACTATTCTTAACATTCAAGTCTATGTACCTTGAAAATATATGTATTTCCTAGGTACATATAGGTTCAGTTAGCCTCCTCTACCATCTTTGGCTGGGCATCACCCTGCTCCTAATCCAGGGAAGTGTCGTATAAGCAGATTCAGCATCCCCGCATACCCATGACTCTCATACTCCTTGTCACTTTACATTCAAGGAATCGATGCTTCATTGAAAAGTTTTCAGCATTTATTCCATAAAATGCTCGTGCTATCCTGGCGCTTATCAGCTATTACATAGCCTTGCTCACATTTAGGTGAGTCAGGTGTAGAAAATCTAGACTTGCTTACCTGTCTGTATTTTTTTCGATATCGTGTCTCGATATTTAGCACCATCAATATTCTGACTTCGATGTTTATCATGCATGCCGTTTTCACTCGGTACCTCTTTTACATCATAATGGGGCATATTAGCAAGCGGCAGCGATAATTATCACTGACCGCTGCTAGCGTGAGGAATTTTATTGCCCGCTATCTCTGGCGATAATCTCCATGTTAGCGTTGTATTAACAACGCTAAACGCCATGGAGATAAAAATCCCAGCGATAGCGGGGATTATCGCCGTTTTCAATGGAATATCGCTGGAAAATTGAAAATGGCGATAAACTTGCTGATAGGGCAGGACAATCTTAGCCATGTAATCCACCTCCCATTGGATTACATGGCTAAGTACAGGTCACAAGCAGGCGTTAGGAAAGTAGCGTTAACTGTGGTTAGCGCTACTTTTCCTAATGCTCTGCTTATTAGCGAGCAGCTTGATAATAGGAGAAATGTCGCTTAGGGACACTTCTCCCATTATTTTGCCCTGGAATGCCTACTTTGCTTCTCATTAGAGATGCAAAACTGGGCGTTGTTAACAAGGGCGCAAAACCAGCAGAACACGTGATAGCGTGTCTTTGCTGATAGGGCGATGAAATTATCGCCGCTTTTCGGCCGAAAACGGCCGCAAAAGCGGCGATAATTTCAAATCGCCTGCCTTGCTAATATGCCCCAATATTCGCTACCCTTGTCTTAGGTGTCGCTTATCTGACAACAGATAGAGTTCCAGGCGTTGTTCTGGGGGGGGGGCTTGTCGAGGATCCTGCAATCCCAAATGAGGGACGTCGAATTCCAGGAACGCAAGAACGGACCTCCATTTTCAGCCTATTCTCGATCTCCTAGCAACGCCAATGGGAATGGGCGTGGTTTAAATATAAGGCTGCAGAGATCTTGCTGACCTCACAGGATCTGGAGAAGACTGTTTCTCATGAGAACCCCACAACCCAAGATGACTGGTCACTATTGCCATATGACTTGCGTTAGGCGCCAGCTCCATTCAGCCACCGTTGCCTTTTAGCATTAGCCGCAGGCACTCAAGCCAATCACAAGCAGATCTTTTGGGCAGGTTCTCTTTGTCCGTTCTGCAGCCTGTTGTAATTGGCCAACATGAGAAGAAGGTAAGTCTCTCTGTGAGCACCCTTAGAGGTGTGTTTGAGAAGTGGCAGGTGAGGACAGGGAATCAGAAAACGTACAAGCGGCAATGACATGGGTCAATGCTACTCTGATACTCACACGTCTTGATTAGGGCAAAAGAGTGTCACTTGGGGTCTACCTCAACCTTCTGTAAAGGCACCCGGGATTGCAGAATACAACCACTAAACAACTCCTACATCTACGCAATCTAACTACATCTCCTCCAGCACGGAACACCCTTCACTGGCAATGGCCAGACACATCTTATTCAAGGCCTTGAATCTTCCGACCACGCTAGCGACTCAGTTAGACCTACGACTTGTGACTGAATGTACCACTGTACAACAGAGGAAGGGAGCTCCATACCAGACTGGTCCCATCCATGCTTAATAGAGGTATTATTGGTACTTTCTTACCTTTACTGCCATGATCTGGAACTACTTCTATCACGATTAACGACTAGCCTTGACCACATTGAATTCAGGAGAGTGGTACGGAGCTGGCTCTTCCCAGATGACATAGACAAAACATGACACAGATTTTGAGTAAAACGTACATAAATATGATACTGTACATCAGATGTAGCCTTAAGGCTGGAGCGGTCGACCTCAACGCTGAGGAACTGGGTTTGAGTCTCGGCAATGACGATCAACATCCTGTGACTTTGGGCAAATCACTTAGGGGCTCATTTATGAGCCCATGCGTCACTTTTGCGCCGCCGGTGCGTCATTTTTTGTGATGCACCAGCGGAGTAAAAAATGCGCCTTGTTGCACCATATTTACAAAGTGACGCATCTAGGTACATGCGTCACTTTGTAAACCCCTGCGCCACCATGTACCTGCGCCAGGTATAATGTATGCAGGGGGGCGTTTTGACGCATAAAAGATTCATAGAAGTGACGCAGTAAAATCTATAAGATTTCACTGCCCCATTTCTTGGACGCTAATGTGTCAAAATCTTACACCTGCCTCATGGCAGACGTAAGACTGACGCAGGCGCTAACAACATGGGACTTGCCCATGTGAAAGTACACATTTCTGGAGTTGTGTCACTTTTGTGACACACTCCAGAAATGCGTCACTTTTGCGCCTACAGATAGGTCAGAAATACTGACGTATCTGTAACTCCTTGCGACATGATGCGTCATACTGTAAATATGACGCATCGTTAGTGTCGCAGGGAGAGCGCAGTGAAAAGTGACGCATCACTGTTTTCACGCAGCGATGCATCACTTTTTGTAAATGAGGCCCCAAGTCTCCCCGTGCCTAACAAAAAAAAATGAATGTGTCCATCTGTAATGTAAATGGTGCTCGTATAATTTTTTTATTTATTTTATTTATTTAAAGAGTTTTATATAGCATTGGCTAGACCCGGAGGTATCAGAGCGCTTTACATGAGAATCAACAATGTAACAGAAAAAGTTCCACAATTACACAATAAATCCCCAAAAAATAGGCAATACAATTAGGAGAGGAGAGAAAGGAGAGAGAAAAGTAGTGAAGGGGGCAGGGGAGGTGAGAAAGAGAGGATAAGGGAAGAGACAATACGGAGAGACAAAAAGAAGTCTGTCTGTATGTATAGGCATTTATATAGCGCACTACTTACCCGTAGGGTCCCAAGGCGCTTCGACCGCTGCGAAACCCTTCCTGGCTTCCCTGAGAGATGGTCCCTTAATGGGTATCTCCAGGGTGAGACCAGGCATCCCCGGCGGTCTGGTGGGGCCGTTAGTGAAGATGAGGCAAGCTAATGCCCAGAGTTGCCGAGTGTGATCGCTGATCAGAGTGGGCACCGAGGCGAGAGAATTATCGAGTCCGCTGACCCTGGTCCAGAAACCTGCCGCGCCGGGAATCGAACCCTGGTCCCGGGCCGTCCTCTGCTCTCGGGTCTGCTGCTTCTAACCAGTGAGCCACACTACTTCACTAAAGACCAACTGGGTAGGTGATGACCAAGGAGGGAATCCAGGGCCCATCTCCCCTATAGCTAAACCAGGTAGCACCATCGGGCATCATACAAAAAAGTTCAGTCTCAATATATTGAGAGAGGGGAGAAGGAGAGACATAAATAGAGGGAGAATGCAGGAGGAGACGACAGGAGGGACGAAAAGTGCAACAATGCGGTTTAACAGTATAACAGAAAAAGATCAAACAATTACACATTACATCAAACAATCAGCAATACATTAGGAGAGGAGAGAAAGGAAAGAGAAAAGAAGTGGGGGGTAGGGGAGGTGAGAAAGTAAGGTTAAGGGAAGAGACAACCGTAGAGACGAGAGAAAGTCTGTCTAAAGACCGACTGGGTAGGTGACGACCAAGGAGGGGATCCACGGTCCATCTCCCCTATAGCTAAACCAGGCAGCTCCATCGGGCATCAGACAAAGTAGTTCAGTCTCAAGTGTCAAGGGAAGAGGTTTGCAGAAAAACAAGATGGGAGAGAGATACGGCAGAAAGACGAAGGAAAGTCTGCTCAAAGACCGGCTGGGTAGGTGTCAGTCGAGGGGGAAGTCCCAAAACCCCTCTCCTCTCTAACTAACAGGTAGCTCCACCGGGCTTTAGCCAAATAGCTAGGTCTTAATGGGAAACATTTAAAGAACATGGAGGGCAAAATAAATGGAGCGTAGAGGGGAGGGGACAGGGAAGGTGAGAAAGGGAGGATAGGGGAGGATACAACAAGGAGAGACAAAATGAAATCTGTCTAAAGGCCGACTGGGTAGGTGACGACCAAGGAGGGAATCCACGGCCCATCTCCCCTGTAACTAAACCAGTGTCAAGCCTTCCAAGACTGTGATTGGCCAAGTCCACTCAATTTGTGCCCTGGGAACCTGGAAATGCCAAGCAAGAGGAAAACATTCCCCTTTTGGCCGCTGCTGGAGTTCCGCTGTTCACGAGCGGAATTCCAAGTTGGCCGCCGACTCGGGAGAGGAGTCGGCGGTCTAGTTGTTGCCGCTACACTCAGGTGGTAGCGGTTAGGTGAAGAGCGTGATCCCATCCTCTTGCGCACTTCACCTGAGGCAATAGAAGATTAGCATCGAGTTTTTGGAGCTCCCGGTTTTTCCCTGTTTTCCTGTTGTGTGTCGTGTCTATGTTTCCTTTAGTCTGTAAGACTAGTAAGACTACTATTTCCTTTCCCCATTTATTTCTTTATTTTATTTCTTCCCCGTTGTCGAGAGCTGATTTAGACTTCAGTCGAAGATATTCAAGGAGAAGACCGCGTCGGGTCTTCACTTACCTCAAGTTCCAGTTTCTTCGTCAGTCAGAAGTTCGACGGCTCACCGATATCTGCAGAAGCGAACAAACAGATAAGTGGGTGCAGTGTATAGAAGCCAAGTACATATTTCAAGAAGAAGATTACAGCAAACTTAAATCCAAGTTATAGAGAGACTTAAGTACTAGAATAGTCGAGTCTAGGATAGAAGAAGTCAAGAAAGAAAATACTAAATAGAATAGAAAGTTTCGAGAGACAACACTCACGTGTAAATCCTTAGTTCTTACGCCAAAGTAAAAGAGTGCCTGAAAAGCAGAGAAGAGTTGCTGAGTAACACAGGAATAGTAATAATAAGAAAAGAAGAATAACGCTGAGGCAATATACATCTAGAAAAAAGGGTAAGAATAGAGAGAAAGAAATTTAATAGCAGAACAGAGAAAACACCAAGGGGCTAGAAATTAATGTACATGTATTTACAGATTACCAAATTCAGGAGTTAGCACACAGAAAGAAAAAGAAGAATAGAAAAAACAAAGAGCAGCACTAGTCTCTGAAAGTTTAGGTAAGAGTAGACATAATACATTTTAGAGACAACAGAGTAGGGAGAAAAGTGTTTAACCATTGTTCTTTGGGTTGTGTCAGAATTCCTGCAGCTTGGTCCAAGTAACGGAAGAAATTCCCAGATGTAGAAGGAAAGATTCCAGAGCAGTCTCTACTCTGTTTGTTATTTTATCCAAATTCCCCCTTCCCCCTTCGGGGTGCTTGAGGGTCTAGTTTTCTATGACAGACTCTGAGTATCCTTGAGGAGGAGTCGGGAAAAGAGCAACAATTGTTCCTGATCCTATTCCTGTGCAAGTCGTGGTAAGAGTACACTGTAGTTTATGACAACCAGGTAGCTCCATCGGGCATCAGACAAAATAGTTCCATCTCAATACATTGAGGGAGGAGAGACGAAGAGATATAAATAGAGGGAGGAACGGTGAGACATGAAAGGAAGTCTGGCTAAAGACCGACTGGGTAGGTGACGTCCAAGAAGGGAATCCCAGACCTGTCTCCCCTATAGCTAAACCAGGTAGCTCCATCGGGCATCAGACAAAATAGCTAACTCTCAAATGACACAGGAAATTCACAGGTAAAGAGGGTGGGGACTAGGGCAAGGACAGGTGAGGGCAAAGGTTAGTAGCAGGAAAGAGGAGAGGAGTAGAGCGGGGAGGGGTAGGGGTAGGGGGTAGGTAGTTCGGTAAAAGTTCCTATGCATCTTCTGCGAGGCATTCAAAAAGCAGGAGCAGACCCTGACAAACAGACACGATGTCTCGGGTCTAGTTTGTGCTATATAAAATGTAAAAAATGAGATTCAATTATATGGATCCTTCCCCATGGCAAAGGACCACAAAATCTTCTAAAAAAAAATCGGAGGTGGGGTCAGTGAGGAGGTCTTAGAATATGTATATATATATTTTTTTTTTAATTTGTGCTTAGTAAGCAGTTGCACAATATAGTACATTGCAGGTTGTCAGACAGAAACATTGTGCATGTAAATGAGTACATATCATCTTATTGGTATCCGTACAGTGTAACTAGGGTTTACACTAAACTGTTGCAGTATGCTGGTGGATGCAGCTTATTAACATCCTGGTACCGTATACAGTTCCACCTCGATAACTTAATTACGTAGCACAGTACATTTGGAAATGAACCACCAAGGAAAAACATAATAACTATAAAACACTGGTAGCTGTCTAGCCCGGTACCAAAACACTAGTTCCACTCCCTACAAAAATAGGTTGTTTTGTCATAGATAGGGGCTCCTGTATTTTTGAGCCGGGGCTCTGCACCTATCTAGGGAAACCTACCAAACCCAGACATTTCTAAAGTTAGACTCTCAGGGCAGTCCAATGATGTCTGGCTTGCATGGATCCCCAAATCTTTTCTTATCCAGAATCCCTGCACACCTCAGGGCAGCTTTACAAGCCCCGTGTGACACTTTTGTACCGCTGTTGCATCATTTTTGTGACGCAGCGGTGGTGTAAAAAATGCGGTCAATTTACATCGTAACACATCTAGGGAGATGCATCACGTTGTAAAGCCCCGCGTCACATTATACCTGCGTCAGGTAATAAACTGACCCTATATTTTATATTGTTTTGCATCGAAGGAATACCCACCCAGAACTTTAGTAAATATGGACCAAAGTGTGTTGTTTGTTGGTTTCAGTTTTATTGTAGCTACCACATGACAACAAGGTAGTCAATCCGCCTGTTTCCATTTTTCAGCATAAACGTACCCTCACTGAGTCTTCGTGAGTAGAGAAGCTTTATTTAGCCGACACATGTTTCGCTTGATTTTTGTAAGCCATGAGTTTACGCTAGGAACGATTAACATCTTTCTTGTCGAGCACTTAGTAGTGTGCTGCTCCAAGTCACTTTCTGTTGGCAAATCAATCTCTGTCTCTGGCTTGCATGATTTTGTTGGAATATATACTGGATTGCAAACCTAGCACGCCAGAACTATCTGCATCCAGAACTTGTCATGTGTGGTTTGTGCTGATGCTTCCAAGCACATGGAGCTCCTCTGGTCACCCTCTCCAGCTGGAATCCAGCTGTGCATCGCTTCTGCATGTGAGAACTGCTGACAACTATCTCTATATTTACACCAGTTAGTAAGGGAGTTGCATTGCATAAACAGTCATATATAATATATTAATTATATAAAAACATAATTAATTAATATTCAAAGTTTTCTCAAACATTTTCTCAAATTTTTCAATTGTACTGCAGCTTTTCTTTTATAAAATGCATTGATCTGGATTTTGGACAGATTCATTGGACTTGATATGGGTGTTATCAATGGATTATTTCTTATGTTGAGAAAGACATTTACATTTTTGGGCAATTATTTAAAATGTGGAATTCTACATACAGAATAGAATTACTGCTTCATGTGAGGTACAGCTATTAAACTGTAAACAAAAATGTGTATTATGTTATTAAAGTCAAAATGGTGGGTAACGTAGGGTTACATTCGATAAATTATCTATGTTGTTTTATTATATGTTTCATTAGTGCAGTAGTATTAAGTATTGATTTACATCATGTATGTTGTATTTTAAAATGATGGTGATAACATATTTTTTACAGATTCCTTTTAATAATTATAAGGAGTGTAAAAGTCATTAATGTTTCATTATTATCATGTAAACATTTATGTACTGTACAAGAATTGTAAAAAAAAAAAGTTAAAAAAAAGTACTACTTTTTGGATAGAATTTAGATATTTTTCTGGTGCTGAATTGTCTTCATGATAGCATAAAATAAATGATAATTTTAATAACTAAAAATGTTTATTATTTACAGAGGTACTTTATGCAGAGTTTTGTGTTAATATGTTTAGTATTGTGATCCTATTAGTTTATGGTGAAGTGCACTATAATAATGTCAGAGTTATGATTTCTATGTAGTGTAATCCTTGGTCCTTTGGAAAGATTTGGACTTGGTTGCTAGCTAGCTCATGCATTTGGTGACATTCAGAGAATTGGTATAGAGTAGCGTGGCTACTTTCAAGACTGCTGTGGAAGCAGAAATGCCACCCTTTCACTGCATGGTTAGCTGTGTCTTCCTATGATAGTGTGCTGTTGACCACAAATCACCAGGATTTGTGCGACATGAGCTGGGACCAGTGCTGTGATTGACACAGGTGTCCAACCCCGCTGTCCACAAAGTAATCAAGTAAGGGAGTCACTTTCTTTCAAAACACACACGAGTCCTCAGGTCTATCAAGAGAGAGAAAAAAGGACAACGAAGGCTGACTAGAAAGAAGGCATCTTGTTAATGGTTTCTGTCGTGCTTTCTGTTTTTCATCCTAGCTCAAGCTAGCCAGAATAAAAAGTGTGTGGTAAACCCTGTAGCTAGTTTTAATTCACTTCACTACCAGCACTGCACCCCCCATACTACTCTGTTTGCTCACATTGGGTTTTAGTAACAGAAGAGCATCACAGGGCTTAGTAAATCTGGCCATTTGTGTCTGACAGGCACTTTTGTGCCTGTTGCAAAAATAACGCACATTTTGCTTTTTTCAGCCAGCCACAGAAAATATTTTTTTGTTCCTGCAAGATTTGACATCTATGTCCTGTTACCCGGAGGGCTCTGACTGTTGCAACTGTCCTGCGTGGAAACAGGAGAATGTGATGTCATCAAGACTGCCCTTTCTGGAGTAAAACAGTGAGTCCAGCAATGCTTCACTCGGCGGAAAGCATGCTTACCTCTAGACATTTATTGTAATAAAGGATTGTGTTATTTATCCAGAGCTTCCCAGTTAATGTCTGGTTCGTGTCTTCAGTGCTCTCCCTCAGGGGCCTCTGGGGCCCCTGTTTCCTTCAAGAAGTGCATCTTTCATTCTTGTAAAGTGCGAGAGGCGTCTTGAAGTATCTACTACACTGAGAAGAGTGCAAAAAACATGGAAATGTGTGAACAGTGTAACAAAACATTGTTATGAAAATCATGCAACAGGTGATATATTATTTGCCGGCACACTTCACCCATGCTCAGTGACCTACACAATGGAACCATGGTTATCCAGTGGTCTTGGCTGTGTGATGTCATTCGAATGCCCTCTGATTAGGGTGTATGTTTGGGGCCGCCTTACATTCTGGATCTCTTCACCTTAACACTTTTTCACTCAGTCCTCACATTTTGCTGAAAACGCTTTTGCTCTGCAAAACCGACAAACTGAACGCATTTCCTCTATGGAAGTTCCGTGGCAGCCTACTGGGGAATTCTCAGCCATACTGTTAAAAAGGGTTCCAAAGACAACCGGTAACCAAAGACCCTTTTATGTTGCCCGGCGGTATCGCCTCTATGACCCACCAATATTAATCAATGAAGAAGCAGGCGCTGGAGACTGGAAGGCGGGAAACGAGGATTTTATTCTCTCCGGAGGAGAACACATCAATTCAGACAGCAAGTATCGTCACGAGGTGCTCTAACCACATCTCTGAGGCCGGGCCTCTTATACTAGAGTTTACGACCTTTATTGCACATAACACATTCTCGTAATATTTTAATACTTGAAAGAACATCCTCGGAATCTCCCCTCCAGACCCGTTCCCACATACATTTACAGTTGGATTCCCCACCACGGTCACAACAGGTGATGGTGGTCGCACAGCAGGGCATTCCGCCGATTCACGGAATGCATGGGGTTGATCGGATCTCATGGGGTGGGGGCTTTGATCGGTTCGGGGGTCTTTTGATGGGGAGGGGAAGCTTCCTACTGTACGGGGTAATAAACAGTATCCGCAGGGTCAGGTGGCAGCCTGGGAACGAGGAAGACAAACGGGGACACAGGAAAAGGGGGTTTGCATAAAAAGGGTTTGAGGCCATGAAAGGAATGAAGGGAGGTGTCGCGCTGGGAACAGGATGGGATTCCGTGGTGAAGCTGCGCTGGAGAGGGGTTTATGACCCAAGGCATGAGAGAGCGGGGGGGTTGTCAGCGTGCGGGGGAATGCTTGCGAGGTTAAGAGAGAGAGAGACGCGCTGGCTATTAGTGAGGGGCAGGGAGGCCATGGTGCTCAAAATGGCTGCCGCTTACGCGCACGAATGGGCCTGGAAAGGGGCAAGATGGCGCCGATAATGTTCACCAAGTTTGTATTTATTTTTCACAGTCCTCCCTTTAACATTTCCAAGACATCTTGCTGGCCTATTTCCTATCTACCCCTATATGCAGTGATCATAAGTAAGGGAGAGGGGACTTGGGTGAAAGAACTGTACGTAAACATCACATTATAAACATCATATTGAAAAATCTCATCAGTCAGTAGGCGGGTTCATTGTTAAGTTGGTTGCAGGAAAAAGTCATCGTAATGCAATATCAGACTAGAATCACGTAGCGAGGGCGTTGGGTACAGATCATAGAATAAGAACTGGTAAATTATCATATAAATAAGTCCTTTTTGTATACGGTGGGTGCATAGTCAGTCCAATGGTGATTGGGAGAGAAAGGAGATACAGTAAAAATATCAGAGTTCTTCGTTGTCCTTTTGTCGTCTTCTGTCGGCACTGTTGAACACCTGGATTACCTATCAACAGAAATGTTCATGTGGATCGAGTCGTTGGGGGTAATTGTGAGATCAGTTCGTTTCTTGAGTCTCTGTGGTGGGCATTTCCTGTTGCTTCCATCATCTCCAAGGTGCTTGGTAGCGGGCAGAACCACAGACTTTGTTTATCTTTTCTTCGGGGGCGACCCTTGGTGGAGTTCTAGGTCACCGTTCTGGGATTTAACACAGTTCGTGGTCTACTTAGTCGGAGCTCCCTCCCTTCTGACGTAGGGAGTACTCTTCTCTGGGTAGCTCAGTAGGATTTGGAGGAACTTGGGAGTTCGGGTGGAAAGGTGCGGGTGTGAACAGTCCTTATGGTAGGTCGGAGGAAGAGGGGATGGAGCAAGGCCAAGTCGGGAACAGATCAGGGGGGGGGGGGCGGAGAGTTTTGCGTCAGGCGAGTCCGAGACCATGTTCAGAGAGCGGGGGCTTTTTGGCACACGTTGATCATAGAGCAGGGGCTTCAGGTCAGCCCTTTCCTTAGCTTTGTTTGAAACAGTGCCCCGTCCTGCGACTCCTTACTGCCGTGGTCTCGCCTTGGCCTCCGTTGCTGACGTTCCACAATCCGCAGTCAGGCCGCGTGCTCCCACATCCGGTCTCTTTCTCCTCCGACAGTGATATCCTTAAATGAGTGTTGAAAAGACAGTCTTTAGAGATTTTGCAGAAAAAGGTAATTACATGAATCTATTTTCTTTCCCAACACCAAGCGACTAGCGTAAGCACTCGCTACATTTGAGATTTTTGCGGCTTACGTATAAACAATTGATGATGGGTTTGCTGGATTCCTTGCAACTTCCTTTTGTTGGCTAATTCTTTGACGCTTTGATGATTATTACGTTCATTTGTCATATGTCTATTATAGTAGATGTCAGTTCTTCTGGCAGAGACCCATTTCCCTAGTACGAGTCTTGCAAGGCTAGGCTAGTCTTCAGGGCCTTGTATTTTACAAAAAGTGCAACGTGCTATTCACCATAGTCTGATAAGCATCCTTCTGAGGGATGAACATAGGCTAAACGAGTCTGCATTACATAAAAACATCTTATTTTCAACCATGCTTACTGCAACAAGTTCTTTCGTTTTTCAATCTAATTTTCAACTTTGCACACATCCTTCTAACTTTCTATATAAATCCTCGCAACCTGGTTACTACAAAAACTCGGGAGGGGTGGTTTGCAATAATTATTAAACTTATCCTCGGGGAAGGAGGGATCTGATGGATACCAAACTGGGGGCATTTTGGGTAGATGGGGGTGTCTCGATCATTTCTTACAGCTTGGGGTACGGAGACAATTTTCAATGGGGATGGTCGCATCACCACAGACACATTTTTATCATAGGAGCCACTGACAAATAGTTCCCTGAGAGTGGGTCAAATTTAGGGAACCTTAGTCGTCTTACCTGTCCCTTTCCTATCGGCCAATTTAAATTTCATCCATATTTTAGTAGAAAAGGAGAGGTAGTAACGTGGTACCAATACAATTTTATTTAGGACAGATTTGCACAAATACTTGTGGTATTTGGGGCCAATCAGGAGGTGCACCAGGTTCGCCAATTAGGTGCCAGTTGCTAGGAAGAGGGAAAGTGTGGAGGGGTGGAAGAGTGAGTGAGAGAAAGAGAGAGAGAGAGAGAGAGAGAGAGAGAGAGAGAGAGAGAGACAATAGGCCGAACAGTACACGTGTGACATAGAGAATGACCGTGTATTGTTTGGGCTATTCAGTGCGTTACCCAACGTTAGACGTTTCGGGTCTGTGTTAGGAGGTGGGAAGCATGCAGTTTTGGGACAGAAAAGCGTTAGATTTGGTAAAAAGGTCGTGAGAGCGTCCTTGTTGTGCCATTTTGTAGCGCTAGTCCGTCTTCATGCATCGGGCGTGACGTGGTTCCAGATCCCTTATGATACTCTAATCGGGATTCTAATGTAACCTGCAGAGGGAAAAAGGGGGAGAAAAAGGGGAGGTAGGGGGACAACATTCGAACACATCAAATGTAAGGGCACGAAAATCCTTTACTTACCACATACTCGTACTTGTCTCTTCGGGATATAATCCCTTAGGGTTCTGGTTTCTTAAAGTCATGGGGGCAGGCAATGTGATAGGTGGTTCATGGGGAGGTTCGAGGATGGCGTTAAGGATCGTGTGTAGTGAAAAACGCTAAAAAGAGGAATCAGAGGTGCCTAGCGCGAGGTACCCGGTTTCGTAGATGTATCCGGTCATCGGGGTCCCAAAATCATTCCCAAAGCTGTGATGTTCTTAAGGCATACCAGTTCTTTGTTCAACCCTGTACCTTAGTACCTTCGACCACCATATCCTTATAGCAATTTATCAATCACACCATTTTACTTTACCCATTCTCTGAAGTCGAGGTCCTTCTTCATAAGCAGCGTATCATACCTTCGTTTTGACCATCAACCCAGGGCCGAACAACCATTTCTCGGATAACCTTAAAAAGAGAGCAGAACAGTTGCGCACAGAAAAACCCTCCCACCGATACCCGTATTTACAAAAGTACGCGGAGCCTATCCATAGCTTCTAAGACTTTTATTTGTAGAGTTATTCAGTACGTAAAAGGTGAGAGCGCAATTCATATTTTGGCCTGACATGTCGTCGATGGAAGCACATACAGTAGGGGGTTATTTTGTAGTACAAGAACATGTAAAAAGGTCTAATTAATTATTTGTAAGTAACCAAAAACATTTCATTGCGTGACGAAGGAATCAGGGGCATTTCAGTTCATAGATGGAAACACAGTCAAGCTCATCGTAATCACATTTCCTAAATGCAAACCGCGGGCGTGCATCATGAGCGACGTTATGTATCAGTTACAACAAATATCAAAAATAAATTGTTCATTGAAATCAACATTTTTACAGAACCTCTTCTTAAATGTTTGCCAAGTGCACCCTCCTCCCTTTAACATTGAGTGCGCAATGGTTCATATATATACATATATATCTTAGTACATCAAGTTTCATTAGCTAAGGAACACCATGAGGCACCCGTAAGTTCCATTGATACCAGCGCCATTTTGGGCGAGGCCGGTTTAGTCCGGAAGTAGCATCAGGGGCAAAATATCCCCGACAATTGGCGGTTGGACCAGAGTCCCTTTCGGTAGTCCAAAAGAAAACTGTGCTAACAAAGGGGCTGGTGGTGTGGACCGTCAATCAAGAGAGGGAGGGGGTAAAGTCTCTCTTACCGGGTCATGTTGATGTTCAGCCGGAACTTGCTCGAGTTCGTTAGCCCATAATGTTCCTGGGTGGTTCAGACGGAAGCTGATGCAGACACGAGAGCACCGCCATCTTGTTGCTGTGCCGTGGTTATTTCATTTGAGATCAATGCAGCTGTTCCTCACCGGAAGCCTGAAGGGGCCGAGGGCTCTTGGGACTTTGGTAGAATCTTCAAAGTCGAGGGGATGTTTTGTCGATGGTGGGGGCTTGCGCCCAGGTGGGCAAGCGCCCGAGTTGCAATTTCGGACAAAGTTACTCCAGCGGCCTAGACCCGCCTTTCAAGGGCCCAGACGCCATTTTGAGGCCCTGCAGCAACCTTTGCCGTATCCATCAGGAGCGGAGGAAAACTTCTTGTGATGGCGAAAAACAGAGCATCATGCGGTTGGAGCAGGACATTTTGGTTCGGGGCGCCAGGGTGCAGCAGTGGAGCCTTCATCTGGGGAGGTGAGGGAGGCTCACCGTGCCGTCTTCCTCTCCCGGTGCATCCTACGCCGTCTCTTGGAATCAGGGGCGCACATGATGACCACCCTACACCCCTGATTCCGACTCTTGGGGGACCACTGTACATCCGGTACTCCGTAAATATGCCCGTCGGACATTGTATGTCCTGTACTACGCAAGTATACCAGCCGGGTCTTGTATGTCCTGTACTGAGAAAATATACGAGTCGGGCATTGTATGTCCTGTGTTGCGGAAATATACCAGCCGGACATTATATTTCCTGTGCAGCGTAGGTATATGGCCGTCGCCCGGCTGGAGGACATCGGCGTCGGGCCAGGGCAGGGAAGCCTCCTACCTGTGGAGGTGGAAGAGGCTCGTCCGCGTCGCCTCTTCCTCCCTGCCCACCCTGCATCCGTTCGATGGAGGAATTCGTGATGGCCGGACCAGGAGATATGAGGGAGGGGGTCATTTTCATCCGCCCCCTCCCTACTCGCGGCCCGGGGGACGCCATCCCTGGAAGGGCAGTATGGGAAGACCATTTCATTGCCTGCTTGGTGGAGTCTCCAGTACCTTCTCGCCAGCGATCTCTTTTTGGCCCATGGTTGCTGGCAGGCCCCGCCCCACACGTGCTATGTGTTTCGGATGGGCGGGACCATCGAAAGGGCCATTACGTTTCGAGGACTTCCGGAGTGAGCATAACATGTTTTGTATTTTTCCTATTAGTCAAGTTTGCTTTTTAGAGAGTTCTACTAGTTATTCTATTTACTGTTGGTTGTGTGTTTTACCGTAATTAAATCCTAAGTTATATAATAGACGCTTGGCTTTCTTGAATCTTTTCTCTAACGGGGGGGTTGTTTACACTGACCTGCAGTTGTGTTTGTTTTTCAGAGTGGGGGAGCAACAGAGAGCAATCAGTCCCAGAACTCCAACATGTCGTTAAAATTTGTCTGACGAAATCTGTGCCACCGAGCATAATCGAACGGGGTGGTCCTGTCTGTTCTGTCTGCACTAGTCTGATTGGTTTTTATCTCACGTCTTTTTCCTTTCTGTCGGTCCGTCCTTTCTGTCACCCCTTCATTCTTACCTATGCTTTGCAGAGTCGGGCATTGGGCTTTCCAGTGTCCAAGACATTTACAGAAAGCACATTGGTTTTGTTTTAAATCTGTCCGTCCTGTGCGTAATGTCGGGGGATTACCTTCAGGTCGTTGTGTTCCGGGGTTGGCTTGTCGGCACATCCCCTTACACCATTCGCTTTTCATGTCTACTCCTCGGGGCTGTGCCATCGCTGGCCCTTCCCTTTGCCTACTAGACGTTTGGAGGTTTGTCCGTCGTGTCCCTTCACCCTTTCTAAATTCGTCGCTTTCCCTTCGTTGCGTGGCTTCTTTGCGCCACATACCGAGACTATCGAGCATAATAGGTGTTGTTTCATTCCTACGAAGGGCTATTTCTACTGTTTCTATTTTGTCGAGATCAAAGGATCCTCTCAGTGGCCACTGTCTTTCTCGATCCTTTTTCGTATATTTATGCCACAGCTCACTATAGGCTATAGCAATTAATCCATGCTTCATGAACATGTCCTTATTAGGGGTGCCTTCCAGCGGAGCCGGATGGTTCATCTCTAATAAGCGGTCCGGGTTAAACAGGCTACTGACCAGTGGGGAGAAGACAGGCATGACGGATCACAATGGGATAATAATCAGCACTACCTATCTTATCACTGCGCGCAAAGACTAGACAGAATATTTCTATTCTACGTTGTTTGCACGTAGTGAATACCTCATGAACCAATTCTGAGCAATCAATCAACGTTAGGTCAAAAATAAAAAATCAATATGGTCAATGGGGAGAATAAGTAGGCTCGCAAAGGTTCGCGTCACCTACCCTTTCACTATCTGTAAAGAGGGGACCTAATCTTCCCTGTTTTCAGACAGAGAATCTCCAGAAAACAATCTATAACAGTTAATCAATGGGGCGAAGGGGCAATTGTTCAGTGGGGGAGAAAAATAGGTCCGACGGGTGCGTACCTATCCTTCGCTGTTTATAAAGGGAGAGCCTGTTGTTTCTCCGTTTGTAGACAGTGAATCTCCAATAAATTAACAAAGAGTAATACTAGTATTTTCACAACAATTATCAATTTCTTTCAATTATCTATCACTTTCGCAATTCGTCGTGTTTACACGACCTTACCCGGACCGCATGGACAGTTTCTCGTCTTCCGAATCCAGCGCCTGATCGTCCTCTTCTCTTCGTACTTCTCGTGGCACTCCTGATGGTTCCCAGTCAGGACCGCAGATCACTCGAGAGAGGTCTGTTCGGAACCAGTGAAGTTCGGATGATCGGCTGTCAGACGAGGGTCTATCGGACAGGGTACCTTCCGATCGTTGCAGTCGTTCACTCTGTCGTCAGGACCTCTCCCACTGGATCCACGAGTCGCTGATGGGCCCCACGTTTGGGACGCCAATTGTTAAAAAGGGTTCCAAAGACAACCGGTAACCAAAGACCCTTTTATGTTGCCCGGCGGTATCGCCTCTATGACCCACCAATATTAATCAATGAAGAAGCAGGCGCTGGAGACTGGAAGGCGGGAAACGAGGATTTTATTCTCTCCGGAGGAGAACACATCAATTCAGACAGCAAGTATCGTCACGAGGTGCTCTAACCACATCTCTGAGGCCGGGCCTCTTATACTAGAGTTTACGACCTTTATTGCACATAACACATTCTCGTAATATTTTAATACTTGAAAGAACATCCTCGGAATCTCCCCTCCAGACCCGTTCCCACATACATTTACAGTTGGATTCCCCACCACGGTCACAACAGGTGATGGTGGTCGCACAGCAGGGCATTCCGCCGATTCACGGAATGCATGGGGTTGATCGGATCTCATGGGGTGGGGGCTTTGATCGGTTCGGGGGTCTTTTGATGGGGAGGGGAAGCTTCCTACTGTACGGGGTAATAAACAGTATCCGCAGGGTCAGGTGGCAGCCTGGGAACGAGGAAGACAAACGGGGACACAGGAAAAGGGGGTTTGCATAAAAAGGGTTTGAGGCCATGAAAGGAATGAAGGGAGGTGTCGCGCTGGGAACAGGATGGGATTCCGTGGTGAAGCTGCGCTGGAGAGGGGTTTATGACCCAAGGCATGAGAGAGCGGGGGGGTTGTCAGCGTGCGGGGGAATGCTTGCGAGGTTAAGAGAGAGAGAGACGCGCTGGCTATTAGTGAGGGGCAGGGAGGCCATGGTGCTCAAAATGGCTGCCGCTTACGCGCACGAATGGGCCTGGAAAGGGGCAAGATGGCGCCGATAATGTTCACCAAGTTTGTATTTATTTTTCACAATACCACAGACAGACCCATGAAGGGTACGCCTCACCGGCTATCGCTGGAGACCAGGAAATGACCTTTGGTGGACGAGATAACTCGGGGGCAAAGATCCTTTTGCATTCTACAGATCAGGTGTTGGGTACCTGCAGGGCTGGCTCTGTCTTTCATCCTTCTTAGGTTAATAACGTGATCACCATTGAGTTGGACAAGAAAGCACCGAAAAACACTGATGCCTATAATTAACGTGTCGGCTCTTATGAACAATTATTCCACAAAATGTCAGTCTTCTGGTGATAAACAGACATCTATGGCTATATTTTCACTTGTTCCATTTCTGTCATTCATAAGAAGTGATATACATGTACACTGCTTGAAATGAATTTTGAGGAAAAAATGGTTTTTAGAAGTCAGAGAATGGGCGCACTGCCAGTATGGAAGCACTATAGGATAATGTGGAAGGTGGTGCAACTGGGTGAGTGGACAACCATATAACCACTCAAAGGAGAAGTCAGCAAGCTGTACTAATCCAACGTTACGAAAAGAGACATACCCTATGCACACACTCAGTGAGTATAAGAAGGTCACAATGTGGCCATAAACAAATTTACGATTGAGTGCAGAGAATGATGTAACTGAGGGCACCTTAGCACACCAAAGGATGTCTTCCTCTAACCTTCTCAAGGGTATAGACCTATGCATGAAGTTATCTCCCTTGATGCTTGTCTCGATAGCCGGCCATAAGTGGTTTAGAGGCTATCATTTGCCATTTACAATTGTATATATTCCCAAGAATAGCCCTTTTTTCTGTATTGTTTCCAGCCCTGAAGATTCGCGAGATGCGATGAAACACGTGTCGGCTGGTTGTTCTCAAGCTGTGATAAATTAAACAAAAGACACCAAGACTTTTTTGCCAATATATGTCCATTTATTTGCATCAACTGCTTATCATTTTGTGTATTACTGTTGTTTCTCTGCACTCAATCGTAAATTTGTTTATGGCCACATTGTGACCTTCTTATACTCACTGAGTGTGTGCATAGGGTATGTCTCTTTTTGCTTAAAATGAATGTTGCAAGTAATTCCATGCAGCATACTCTGGCGTTTGTTTTTTCAGGGTAGAGGTTACAGGTGCATTCTACATGCCTGTAGCCACGGTCTTAAATCAAAGCACGTTTATTTGCATAGTTAATTGAAACCCTTGTTTACTAATTAAAACTCAATCCTGCACCTTCAAAAAGTATAACACCTGTTCACAAACAGTTCTCAAAACCATGGACCATAGTGACTCTTTATTACTAAGTTCTCAAAACCACACATTCCTTAAAACCCCAAAGAAGGGCGTTCAAAAATGTAAAAACTGATGACACTGTATTTCTTTCATAACAAGGAGGAAAGCGTTTAATTTAAGAGAGTCGAGCAAGGAAAAGGGTGTGAACATGCATTATAAGAAATTATACATCCCTATTTGTGAAAACATGAGTGCCGGTCCCCAAAGCTCTGCTCAGTAGCCCATGGCCAGCGCTATAAATGTGGGCGCTACCAAGGCTGAGCAGTCTTCAGTCCATCTCATGTCGCTGTAAATCACCACTAGACACTCACACTGGTTTTAATCTCCCGCTTGCAGGTTTCTACTTTCTCCCCTTGTGAGAGTTTTCCGTCTTTCTCACCCTCCGTGTTTCTGCTTTGTGTGTTTTTCTCTCTCTTGATCCGCGAAAATGAAGTACGTGCCAATGCCCACAAATGAGTGCCAGTGGGCTCCAACAACAACACCGGCTCAAATTAAGCACTGGGATATTGCGAGTCACCTCCAGGCTCGTGAATTTATACAGGAACTCGGCCTCAGCATCGTTCATCCATACGTTCACGGACCCTAGGGAGACTCTAGATCCTTGTGATGTACATTAAGCGGAGTCTTGCCCCATACATTATTGAAAGTGTCAGCTTGGGCTGCGTGCTGTATCAATGGTGGCTCTGATATTTATGGCTCCCTCGAGGCGCTGTGATGTCATCCGGCGCGCGCAGGCAGGCGTGCAGCTGATCACCTCTACGTGTTGCATACATGTGTCATGAGCTGTAGCGCCGCCTTTTATCATATAACCATCACCAGATGCCTAATGGTGTGTAATGGCTCTCCTCGGCCAAGGGTCTCAGGCACGCGCATCTATCTTCGTGATCCACTGGGAGCCACGTGAGCCATTCCAGCGCTTGCAGATATCTTCATGGCACGGCGCTACTCCATTTGCAATATTTATGTTTGTACTTGAAGTAAGAAAATCAGCTATGGAGTGGGCCCTTGCTGGGAAAAGTTATTACTCACCTTGACATATGTGATCCCGCCACTCCCACTGCTCGGCATCCTACACAATGTCGTGCCGTTTTGTGTTATGCTGTGCTGTGTTATGTTATACTATTGCGTTTGCTTACATAATAACACCCTCTGCGTTTCCTGATATTCCAGATGTTTCTGTGTGAAGCAGCAGTGCACACTTGGGTTGCCAGATGACTCTATGTCATGAAGTCAAAGCTTTTCCGGTCCTGGGCTTTCCTTTTACAAACGGTAGTTGTCTAGTGTGGAAGTTAAATTGTGTCAATAGACTTAAACCAGAACTACAAATCCCAGAATGCACTGAAGTGTGAAATGAGAGTCTAGCGCTGGAAACAGGGTGCTTGAGATGGAGTCAAATTGTAACAATATGCAAGCTTCCTTCATATAGAGGACATGCACAGCCCTAGAAGGGTTTGTGCAAGCTCCCCTCACATATAGAAGAGGGATATCACAGTACAGTTGTGCAAATGTGCCTCGCTCATAGGCTTGGAACGGCACAGACAGCAGTAGTGCAAGCTTCCATCAAACACATCAAAGAAGCAGACAGAGCACCGGCAGGGTGAGCTATCCTGACATACAGAGGTTGTATTGCACCCAGGGGTGGTGCAAGCCTCCATCAAACACAGCAGAGAAGCAGACAGAGCACCAGCAGTGTGAGCTATCCTGACATACAGATGTTGTATTGTACCCAGGGGTGGTGCAAGCTTCCATCAAACACAGCAAAGAAGCAGACAGAGCACCGGCAGTGTGAGCTATCCTGACATACAGAGGTTGTATTGTACCCAGGGGTGGTGCAAGCTTCCATCAAACACAGCAGAGAAGCATACAGAGCACCGGCAGTGTGAGCTATCCTGACATACAGAAGTTGTATCGTACCCAGGGGTGGTGCAAGCTTCCATCAAACACAGCAAAGAAGCAGACAGAGCACCGGCAGTGTGAGCTATCCTGACATACAGAGGTTGTATTGTACACAGGGGTGGTGCAAGCTTCCATCAAACACAGCAGAGAAGCAGACAGAGCACCGGCAGTGTGAGCTATCCTGACATACAGAAGTTGTATTGTACCCAGGGGTGGTGCAAGCTTCCATCAAACACAGCAAAGAAGCAGACAGAGCACCGGCAGTGTGAGCTATCCTGACATACAGAAGTTGTATTGTACCCAGGGGTGGTGCAAGCTTCCATCAAACACACAGTCGTAGACAGAGCACGAGCAGTGTGAGCTATCCTTGCATACAGAAGTTGTATTGTACCCAGGGGTGGTGCAAGCTTCCATCAAACACAGCAAAGAAGCAGACAGAGCACCGGCAGGGTGAGCTATCCTGACATACAGAGGTTGTATTGTACCCAGGGGTGGTGCAAGCTTCCATCAAACACAGCAAAGAAGCAGACAGAGCACCGGCAGGGTGAGCTATCCTGACATACAGAAGTTGTATTGTACCCAGGGGTGGTGCAAGCTTCCATCAAACATAAAGTAGTAGACAGAGCACGAGCAGTGTGAGCTATCCTTGCATACAGAAGTTGTATTGTACCCAGGAGTAGTGCAAGCTTCCATCAAACACAGCAGAGAAGCAGACAGAGAACCGGCAGTGTGAGCTATCCTGACATACAGATGTTGTATTGTACCCAGGGGTGGTGCAAGCTTCCATCAAACAAAGTAGTAGACAGAGCACGAGCAGTGTGAGCTATCCTTGCATACAGAAGTTGTATTGTACCCAGGAGTCAATCAATTAATCAATCAAAGACATTTATAGAGCGCACTACTTACCCGTAGGGTCTCAAGGCGCTTGGGGGGGGGGGGCGTTACTGCTCGAACAGCCAGGTCTTGAGCTTCTTCCTGAAGGAGAGGTGGTCTTGGGTCAGACGCAGGTCGGTCGGGAGGGAGTTCCAGGTCTTGGCGGCCAGGTAGGAGAAGGACCTTCCTCCTGTTGTCGCTCTTCGGAAGCGGGGGACGGCGGCGAGGGCGTGGCTGGCTGATCGGAGGTGGCGTTTGGGAGCGTAGAAGTTGATTCGGTTGTTGAGGTAGCTCGGGCCTTGATCGTGTAGGGCTTTGTGTGCGTGGGTGAGGAGACGGAAGGTGATTCTTTTGTTGACGGGGAGCCAATGCAGGTCTCTCAGATGTCCGGAGATGTGGCTGTTTCGTGGGATGTCGAGGATGAGTCTGGCTGAGGCGTTCTGGATCCGCTGGAGTCTCTTCTGGAGCTTGGCGGTGGTTCCGGCGTAGAGGGCGTTGCCGTAGTCCAGTCGACTGGTGACGAGGGCCTGGGTGACAGTCTTCCTGGTCTCAGTGGGGATCCACCAGAAGATCTTCCGTAGCATGCGCAGGATGTTGAAGCACGACTAGGAGACGGCGTTGACTTGTCTGGTCATGGAGAGGGAGGAGTCCAGGATGAAGCCCAGGTTGCGTGCGTGGTCCGTCGGTTTGGGCGCGGTGCCCAGGGCGGGGGGCCACCAGGAGTCGTCCCAGGCGGAGGGCGAGGAGCCCAGGATGAGGACTTCCGTCTTGTCTGAGTTCAGTTTCAGGCGGCTGGTCATCATCCACTCGGCTACATCTTTCATCCCTTCATGCAGGTTGGCTCTGGCGGCGGCGGGGTCATTGGTCAGGGAGAGAATCAGTTGGGTGTCGTCGGCGTAGGAGATGATGTTGAGGTTGTGTTGGCGTGCGATGGCCGCGAGGGGGCTCATGTAGACGTTGAAGAGGGTGGGGCTCAGCGAGGTGAGGTTCCGTGACAATTGTAAGTGGTGTTTTCGACTCGTACGAATATGGTCGAGTCTGGTATCTATGAACCGCAAATGACGAGTTTAGTAAGTGTGCGCAGTTTCGCTGTGCTAACTCAAACCGTTCGTTTGCTATGTGGGTTTTTCATCTGTACCCACGGGTTCCATCTTAGATACGGCATCCATTTTGTCTCTTGCCCTCAAGTAGCCAGCGAACGGATGTTGTCCGCTTCGCGACCCTGGGACTCCCAAGATATTTGCGGACGACACATGTCCTTTGTAAGTGTCTTTATGATGAGGGGGATGATACTGTAAGGCAGATGGCCCCGCTCGAGGCTCATCTCGCCGTGCCGGTTTATTGTCTCAGCCGTGCATCTCATTAGGCACGTCCCTTTGATGCCTGTATCTAGTGTTTCCCGACACCTCCCCTTTTACACCCTTTCCGATCTCCCCACTGTCTCCGTCTTCCTCTGCACCTGTCCTTGTTCCTATTTCGATCTGTTTTACTGCCGATTGGAATGCACTAATGTTGGGAAGATGGGTTTTTACAGTTGGGAACCACCAAATGTTTCCGCACTTATGTTCCGGACCTCATGTGTATCAAAGTGACCAAAGCGACCCCTCTGGGGGATAATGGTGGGAACCGGGTTGTAAACTTTTGTGTGCCATGTTGTCTTATGGGTAAAAACTGTATAAAAGGAGCGATCCACAGAACCAATTTGAAGCAGTCTCCCCGAACTACACTCGATGTACTTCCTGTGATTTCTGTGTTCCCTGCAGCAAATAAACCTTGAATCTTTGACGCCGAAGGAAGTGTCCCGTGTCTCTGTCATTCGTACGCCGGAGCAGGTTACCCACGAAGGTTTCAGGTGTTGTGCCCTGGCACCGCTGGGTCTTAAAGAACCCAGTCCTTCAGTTGGCGCCCAACATGGGGCTGCATCAGTGGTACCGGTCCAAGCCCGACGATCGTGAGGAACTTCGTGTGAAATCTCCGAGGGAAGGTGCACTCCGCTTCATCGATCCTGTTGTCGAAACAAGTGGCCCGAAGACTTTTCCCGCGAAGATTCCCGCCTCCTGACGGCTGCGACGGACTGCTGCCCTGACTGTAGACCTGTTTTGGCGCCTGGCGTAGACCTTGGTATAGCGAGACGATTGACGGGCCTTCCTGGTGACGCCATCGATCTTTGAGTTGAGTATTTGTGGGTCGCTCCCAGAGTTCTTGGTTGTTGACACTTTAGCGAGTGTTTTTGTTGTTAACGCTGTGTGAGTGTTTTTGTCGGTGACACTTTGCTAGCGTACTTTGTTGTGTTGTTTGACGACTGCAGCCGCCAAAAACCGAGGGTTTTGTTCTTTGCTGGGACTTGGTAAATCCCGTAACCCTTGAAGTTTGTGAAACTCGGCTAGTGTGCAAGATGCCTGGTCGCAGTACTTTGTTTAGTTGTTTCAGGCCTTGTGGTACGGATTCCCGACTGGAGGACTCATGTCCGATACCTCCGGTTGGAACTCCCACGTATGAACTTTATAGCAAACATGGGCTAGGCCTGATTACTTTTAATGAATACTGGATCAAATATACGAAGAAAGATGGTGACCTTCGCTGGCCACCACATGGTAGCTTCGAGGCACCGATCTTAGATAATCTAGAGGTTAAATTGTTCGCGAAAAAGTCAAGGCCGGCCATGTTTGATGCCTTTCGGTTGTGGCGTAAAGAAGCCCGACAGAAAGAAATCAGACAGACTAAACGGAATCAGCGAGATAGTGCTGGTACCATTGTAAAGAAAGCAGAGCAGTTCCAGCATGATAAAGAGGTTAGGGAAAAGGAAGTGTTTGACAGATTACAGCGTATGACTATAGATAAATGTTATCCTACTTTGCCTACGGAGTCGGAAAAGAAGGAAGATGCAGTTGAGGATCCTTTAATGTCCTATCTTATGAAATCGCCACCTCCGTACGTACAGGGTACCACAGCCCCTGTGATTCTCCCTGTACCTGTTCCTGCACCTATTCTTCCTTTGCCTGCTCCTCAACCTGCACCCGTTCTTCCGACTGTTCCTGCTCCTTCATCTGTTTCTATTCCTACTGCTCCTCCGCTTCCACATACTCCTGCTCACGCCACTGCTCCTGTTTTGTTAACCCCTGCTGTTGTTTCTGCCTCTACCCCTTCACTTGTTAGTCCTGTGTCCTATACTTCTCCCTCTACTCGTAGTCGTAATTCTCCTCTTGCGGCTAGCTTCTTTCATTCACTCGGACCTGTTCTTGGGTCCGCTGGTTCAGATGGTCCTCAGAGACGTAGTCAGCTTCCTGGTAATAGGGAACGTGCTTCGCTATACAATATGGCGATGGGTTGGATGACGCACCCCCTTAGAAATCCACCACGTGTTGTGCTCGACACGTTTTGTCAGTTCAATATACCAACCCAAAGATTTGTGTTTGAGGAAATGTGTAAGGTTCTTCGTGATCAGATATCGGCCGACGCGCCTGACGAGGTGCTGACCGCTTTGTCTGATCTACAGCTTCAGTTCTCGACTGGACTGATAGTGGATACCAATGTTCGACGTGCTGTTGAACGGTTGCTATCTTTTCGTCCCACTCCTATACCTCAAGCCTTGTTTGTCGAGGATGTCGAAAGACAGACAGATGAGTCTGGCCAATATCCCATGCGTGAAGTTCCGCCGGTTTGGATACCAGCTGATCCTAATGCTCAACCCCCGGTATTGGTGCATTTCCAGAAAGTATGGATACATCTCCCATGGAAACGCTCGGAAGTGTTACAGGTGAAGCAATCTTTGCCTGATCCACGCAAAAATCCTACAGGGTATTATAAGGAATTATCGCAGCTCGTAGATGCTACGGTAATGAATCTTGCCGATATCGATATGTTGTTCGGCAATGTCGTACCGCAGCCGGTATGGGCTAAAATTCGCCATGAAAACCATCCAAATGAATTAGGAGGTGCTTGGGCTGCCATTGTAGCGGCGGATGCCGGACAAGCGGCTGCTACTAAACCCGACCAGTTGATTATTGACCTTCCTCAAAGAATTATAATGCTAATGAAAACTCTTATGCCAGCTATGAAGGTGAACTGGGACAAATTGTCAGCTTGTAAGCAAAAGAAGGACGAGAGTGTTTCCGACTTCTTTACGAGGTTCGAGGAAGCATTCATCGACCATAGTGGCCAGGATATGAGCACTGAGGGTGGTCAAAGATTGTTTGTGGATAAATTTGTTTCGAACTTATTGCCCGATTTGAGCAATAAATTAAAGAATTCGGAAAGTGCATGGGCCGTTTCTACTTCAGCTCAGATATTGGCTACGGCACAATATTATGAGAACAGAGAGAAAGAAGAGAGCGACCGTGCTGATAAAAAGACCAAAGAGCTAAAAACTAAAGTGCTGCTTCAGCAAGCGTATCCTCCACGTTCAAATCAGAATAATTCGCAACAAAATAGATCACAGCCGTAATCGAACAGATTCCAAACTCGTAATGACTCCTCCTCCCAAAGATCCTCGTTAGGGTACAATCAATGTGCTTATTGTAGACAAGAGGGTCACATTAAATTCAATTGCCCTGTTTTGAATGAACGTAATAGTGGTAACTCATCTAGAGGAGGTCGTGGTAGTTCACAGCAGGCATCACGTGGTAGAGGTCGTGGTGCTAAGAACGATCGCTCAGATAACTCATCAAATTCCGATAATTGTTTCGATCAACGTGGATCGTCGCAAGGACGATCTGCGCAGTACAATGTAGACGACTATTACGTCGATCAGGGACCTGACGACAGTAATTACTAGGACAGCCAAAGACAAGGAGAGGGAGTGGTATCAGTTCCGGTTGATCAGAGAGGGCCTTACGTCGCAGTTGCTACATCGGGCGTCGTTGAGCCTTTTCTGTTGGACACTGGTGCAGCGAAAAGTTCCATTAAGCATTCGAAACTCCCTGGCGCACCTTTGTCTGGCTTAACAAAATGTTTCCGTTGGATTCTCTGGCGCCCCTGTTAGCAATACAGTTTCGCGCCCTTTGCCCCTTAAAATTGGGCCACGTGAGCTAGAAGCTCCGTTGATTTTGACTACGGGTTGTGGTGAAAATCTTTTGGGCCTGGATTTGCTTAAACGTTTGTATGCGACTTTGTATTGTTCTCCTGCAGGTGTAAAGCTTACGTTAGGAGAGAGGGTTGTCTCTCCCATGTACTTGTCCCTCGATAAACTCCCACCGGAATTGAGTTCTCTTCCTGCGTCTTTATGGGCAACGGGTCCCAATGATGTGGGCCTACTTGATATCTCACCATATGTTGTTCAGTTGAAATCTAATGTGCGACTGCCACGTATTCCCCAATATCGTATCTCCCTTGATGGTGAACGAGCACTGTTAGCGATCATCTATGATTTGATCGAGAAAGATGTTATTGAGGAGACTCGGGGAAACGTGTGCAACAGCCCTGTACTGCCCATTCTTAAACGTACTGATCCTTCAAAACCGCCTGTTTATCGCTTTGTTATCGATTTACGGGAGGTGAATAAAATTGTGGTTCCTCAATTCCCTGTTGTGCCCGACATCACGGCGCTACTGACTCTGATTCCAGCTTCTGCATCGTGGTTTTCGGTGATTGACTTGAAAAATGCGTTTTTCAGCATCCCGATTGCCGAGGAGAGCAGAGACCTTTTCGGTTTCTCTCTTGGTGGACGCAGCTTCCGGTTCAAACGCGCTCCTCAGGGCTACTGTGAAAGTCCATCTATTTACAGCCAAGCCTTGAAGGGTCAACTGGATGCGTTTAGGTTGCCGGCTGGTGCGGCTTTAATCCAATACGTCGACGACTTATTGGTGGCTGCTGATACTCAGGACATTTGCAAAATTGCTACGGTGTCGTTGCTGCAACATCTCTGTGAGTTGAATCATAAGGTGTCCCCTTCTAAACTCCAATATTGTTGTCAAGAAGTAACCTATCTAGGTCACTTATTGTCAAAGGAGGGAAGGAGGTTGACCCCAGAGAGAATTGCAGCGATTGCGCGAATGGCTGTGCCAACAACCCAAAGAGATGTGCGTGCCTTTTTAGGTATCACGTCGTACTGCAGGCAATGGATTCCTAATTTTTCATTGCTAGCGAAACCATTGGTGGCTCTTACGTGCAAGGATGTTTCAACTCCTTTACCATGGACGGAAGAATGTCAGAAAAGTTTTTCTGAATTGCGTGATTCATTGTGTTCGGCTCCTGTGTTGGGTACTCCTGACTACAGCAAGCCGTTTACGTTATATGTTCACGAGAGGGAAGGTTGTGCTTGGAGTGTCTTAACGCAACCTTTTGGTGGTAAGCAACGTCCATGTGCATATTTTTCCTCGACCTTGGACCCGGTAGCTAGAGCATTGCCGAGTTGTTTGAGAGCAACAGCGGCAGCTGCGGTCTCCATCCGACAATCAGCAGGATTGGTCATGGATAATATGCTTACGGTGATGGTTCCGCATGCAGTCGATACTCTTTTGAATCGTACGAAAACTCAGCACTTGACGAGTGCGAGGTTGTCTGGGTACGAGTTGACGCTGTTGGCAAGCCACATTCAAATAAAACGTTGTAATGTTCTGAACCCGGCAACTTTGTTACCAATTAGCACAGAGTCAGATGAAGTAGCAGAACATGATTGCTACTTGAGGACAGAGGAGGAAACAAAAGGTCGAGTGGACCTTAAAAACACCCCATTGGAAGATCCGGATGGTACATTGTATGTGGATGGGTCATGTTTTAAGTTGCCGAATGGCGATGTGACTACTGCTTATGCTGTTGTAACGTTGAATACTGTTGTTGAGACTGCAAGGTTGAATCAGAATTCTGCCCAAGCTGCAGAGCTGATTGCTCTTACTAGAGCGTGTGTGTTAGCGAAAGGGAAACGTGTGAATGTGTTTACCGACAGCCAATACGCATTTGGCGTCGCACATAGTTTTGGACGATTGTGGAGAGAGAGAGGTTTCTTGACGTCGCATGGTACGAAGATTCAGCATGGCCAGCTTGTGAATGATCTTTTGGATGCACTTACGTTGCCTAAGCAAGTTGCAATTGTTAAATGTAGTGCTCATCGTAAGGTGACGGATGATGTTGGTCGTGGTAATGCGTTTGCGGATGAGACTGCTAAGGAGACTGCCCGGAACCTTAGCACTCGAATGTATGTGACGAGTTCGTTTAGGTGGCCTACAGAATCGAGCATGTGTGAGGACACTATCGAGAGTGTGAAAGCAATTCAGAATGAGGCCACCGAGACTTAAAAGGCGAAGTGGAAAGAAAGTACGGGAAAGTTGGACGCGAATGGTTGTTGGATTGATTTGTCTGATCAGAAAAGATGGATGTTACCGGATGCGTATGTGCTGGCCGTTGTGACAATGGCGCATGGGTTAGCACATATTAGCGCGAAAGGTATTTGCAAATTATTGTCTCCTGTGTGGAAGAATGATGGTATCACGAAATGTGCTGAACGCCTGGTGAAGAATTGTATGGTGTGCATGATGTACAATCCTGGCAAAGGAACCCCAACTCCTCCTGGCAGTTTTGCTCCCCCTTCATGCCCTTTTGAGGTGATTCAATTGGACTTCATCCATATGGAGCGATGCAATAACCTGAAATACGTTTTAGTTGTGGTTTGCGCATTCTCCCGATGGATCGAGGCCTATCCTCTCAAAGACAATACTGCTTTGTCTACTGCGAAAATCCTACTGAAGGAATATTTTCCTCGGTATGGAATGCCTAGAGTCGTGTGGTCAGATAATGGAAGTGAGTTTGTGGGTAGTGTGATGAAGAGTGTGTGTAAGGGCCTTGGAATTAATCAGAAATTCCACAGCGCCAATCATCCCCAGTCAGCTGGATTGGTTGAAGGGTACAACGGCACCCTCAAACTAAAGCTAGCGAAGATTCAGGCTACGACTGGTCTTTCGTGGCCTGACGCTTTACCTTTAGCATTACTGTCAACTAGGGCGACTGTACACTCCCGAGTAGGACTTAGTCCCTATGAAATAGTGTTCGGCCGTCCTGCGAATGTGTGGGGGGTTCCTAGGCCAGGAATGTTCTGTGATCTTGAGTACCCAATGTTGATCGATTATCTTCATGACTTGACTGCTAAACTGAGGTTAATTCACCAACAGGTTTACGACGCATTGCCGACGCAGACGGAGGGTCCAGGCCACCAGCTCCAGCCCGGAGATTGGGTGGTGACGAGAAATTTTTCACGCAAGAATAACCTGGACCCGAGGTTTACTGGACCCTATCAGGTTCTCCTTGCCACGAGGACTGCTGTTCGTCTCGAGGGACGCAAGAATTGGGTGCATGCCACCCATACCAAAAAGGTCCCTATCCCTTTGCCGACAGACCCGTGGGTAAGGAGAGGCATTGCATCAACTGAAACTGAAGGATTGCCGGCGTTTGTACCTTTCAGCGACGCGCAGCCTGTTGGAGAATCCTCAGCGCAGCAGAAAGACATTGTTGAACAATTATCATCAAAAGACTCAAGACCAGAACACTCAACTGATCAGCGGGACGCTGTCCCTTCAACGGATCCTTTGTTCGACGAACAGACATGTCCTGGGAAAACTCGATACTTTCTACGATCTAGCACTAAAGACTAATAAAAGATCCTGCTTTGCTGTATTGACAACTGCATTATCCCGTTTTCCGTGATCAGTTTGAACATTCGTACCACTGTAATTATTTTTGTACATATATTGAGCTTCATTCCTTATACTTTTTGCTTTCACAGCTGAGAGACTTTGTTTTTGCATATATACATATTGTGCATTAAAGGCCGTAGGGCCGCGCGCGTACTTCCTTCTGGATAGTAGGTCTTGACGCTAGGATAAAGGCCGTCGGTTCCTGGGAACTCCTAGGGATTGACTGTTGCTACACAGAACGAAGTGCGTCAAGAAACGTTGCGGACGGTCGTAGGGAATGGCATTCTCGAAGCTGAATGATTTGGAAGGAGCTCAGGCTCACAGATTCAAGCTGCAGCAACTCAGTCGTACCAAATGTTTTATATTCCAACTGTTTGTATTGTTTTTGACTGCTTCTGCATTATTGGCGGGTGGGGTGTATTACACGATGTCTTACTTCTTACCTTCTGCTACACCTACTCCTACTTCTGACCCTAAACTTACCTCCACTGTTTCTCCTCATTCCTTTCATATGTTACCGGAACACGAACAGGCTAGACGTGTAGAATTCCGCAACAATTCCTTTATTCAGCTCCTTCATCAGCATCAGTTAGTGGTTAACACTACTAATTGTTGGGTGTGTGGGTTGATGCCACATACTACGGATAAGGGAATTCCATATCTGGTGTTACCGTATAGTTCCCAAGGGTCTGCTCGAGCATTTCAGACAATGTTTCGAAGCGCACTGGGTTTCCACCCCATTCGAGAACCACGTTCCCCCTACTCTGGTCCTACCTCGTATCAAAAACCTTTGTCGATAGCAATAGAGGATTTAGATAGTGATATCTATGATCCCTCGCTTATTCCCGAAGAAGAGATACAGGCCTATAGGGTCCTAAGTAGAGGTGAATATAGTGCGTTCACTAGTGAAAAGCAGCTTAAAAGCTCGCCTCCGATATGGGTCGTACCTAACCCTGGGCGTAGTTCGCGGAGTCGGACTCCGCGGAGCTACGCGAAGACGTAGTTGCACTCCGCGAACTACGCGTAGCTCCGCAAGCATGCGGAGTTGCTTGCTGGGCCCGTTCGCGCGCCGTTTTTCGTCTTCGGGAGCGCGGTGCGCGTGTTCGGGGCGTTGCCTGCATGCTCGGGATGGCTAGCGCGCTAAATTACCACAGAGGTTTGTCCCGCCTGCTTGCGTTCCCTTATTTCCTGTTCCGGGTCACAATTAACGTGGTCGCGTTGTGCAAGACATGTTCGGGAACTCATCTTCTCGTTCGCACTACAAAAGTGCGTGATCGCGCTAAATATCGCGCGAACCTACCCATGCGGTCGCGATGGGCGCAGCCATCTTGTGGATCACACACTCTGGCTATGGTTTTGGGCCTACTTTTGCATCCTGTTAAAATCTCTTTAATCCTTGTCTTTTTACCCACTTTTTCTAACTTTCTTTAGTTATTACCTATTTCTCTCTGTGCCTAGGTTTATATTTTTCATTTTATTTCTACTTTTACAACTTTTCTATTGCTTTTTACTTCCTTCTTGTTCTTTTACCTTGCTTCTTCTTTCCCCTACCTTTTTGTCTTGAACTTTTAGTTTTCTTCTACCCTCCACCCAGAACCATGGTCAAGGGCGCCAGCAGCAGCGGCGGCTCAAAGGGCAAGGCGCCAGTGCCCCAAAAAACTAGGCTGCCTTGCGGCAGAATGCGCCCCCAAGGGGTGAGGCCCCGCCAACTTTTTGGGGAGGAGGAGGTGGCTGCCCTTGTTTTTTTTATCCAGCGCTACCTCCCCTTGATGTTGGCAGCAGGTGGCAGGCCCGGCTCCGGCTACCAGCATATTGAGGAGCGTCTCCGGCGGTGGGTGAAGGTGCGCCGGGCAGTCTTCCGCTGCTCCGGTATCCGGCGTACCCACCACCAGCTGACCCACCGTTGGGCAGACATTTTGGACCGGGAGCAGGACCTGTTGGACCTGCTTGGCGTCGAGGTCGTGGGTCTTGGTGAGTGGCTACCCAAAAAAAAAGTGTGTGTAATATATCTCTATAGTAGTATAAGTATTGTTGTTGTATCTTTGTAAATCTTGGCTGAATAAGTAACGCAATGACTGGTGCTCCTAGTTACATTTCCGATGTATTCCGTTATTATATCTACTGTAATTGTATGACACTGGTCTATGCTGCGCTTCTTCATCTTCACTGACTCTTGCGTGTTCAATTTGGCGCTAGCTTTTGCTGTTTATTGGTGTGAGATTTTCTTTATTGTAGAGAACTGAAGTTAGTTAATGCTATTAATAGAGTCTTGTCCTTCCTTTGTCCGTCAGTGAAATAGCCGTTGATGGATAATTGTACGTGTTTGCAATGCATATTGTATCTTTTTTTCACGGCCTTCTCTTCTGCATGAATAATACTCCTCTGGCAATGAATGCAAAAGTTACTTTGTTCTTCTTACCTCAGCCAGGGCCGGATTTAGGCATGTTCAAGCTGTGCAACTGCACAGGGCCACCAAACGCCAGGGGCCACCCCACCAATATATATCCTTAATTTAATAATCCTCAGAGGATGGATACATATTTGCGTGGCGGCCCCTGGCAGGGATTTGGTGCCTCCGGCTCTGTTCCACTTCCAAACACCCTGACTCCCCCCTCTTCACTGGCCTCCGTGCTCCGCCCCGACCTCCTCTTCCGGGCCCCCCACCTACGCTCCCTGGCCAGGAGTCCAGGACCACCATGAGCCTATAGCTGCCCCTGCCTCAGCCCTCCATAGAACTGATGTAGTTTGTTTATTGAGTGGGTAGGGCAGCAGTAGCATTCAGTCAGTAGCAAAACAAAATATGATGCCATGAACGTACAATTTCGTGTTAGTTAGTATGCACAAAGTTAAGCTTGTCTCCTCCTTGCGATCTATGTATTTTGCTGGCAAAAAATGAAAAAGAAATGGCTACTTACATTCTTGAATCTGTGGTGTTGTTCAGGTCTTACTGCCTCTGTGTTACTTAGTAATCTGCAATCAGAATGTTTATGGAACATTTGATTTGTTTTCACCAAGTACACTAGTCAGTGAATCATGCAAGGCAGTAGTCATTTGGTAGACCAATGTTTGTTTCTTTTAATGTTGTAGCAGTGGTTTTTGAAATGCTTGCTGTCTATGTTTCACAGCACTCAATGTTTTCTCTTTCTTTATTATTTCTTACATGAACCACAGAACCCAGGGGCAAGCAGAAGGCTGGGACCGAGTCGGCGGGTGAACGTGATTGTGAACCACAGGCACAGAGCTCCTCTACTGAGGATCCTGCTGCTGTCCCTAGTAAGTCCAACAGTGTTTTCTTTTGGAACAATGATATTTCCCTAACTTTCTAACGGAGCTTTTTTTCCAACCGATTAATGACATTTCACCTAACTGTTTAGTTAAGGTATCAATCTTTTCAAAAAATCTGTGATCGAATAGCGGAAGGCACAGGGTCCACTCCTGTCTTATGCTTTTTCCTCTATAATGTCTCTTCTTTGGCAATTGACACCAACCAAGTATGCATGCAGATAATGGTCTACTATTTTGTAAGCGTTAGTAAGAATACCACTACTACTCTTGCGGGTATTCTTCTATGCAGTGACATACATAACTATGTATGCACCCCAAAATTGGATGTTGTTGTTGATAGGCAGGTTGGACCTTACTTACTTACAGTCTTACACCTCAGTCACAGAACTCAGAGGAACCCACAATTCAATGAACGACAACCTATATGGGCTCAGTCATTGGTCAATTATTCAATTACCCCTTTCCTGAACCCCAATATGAAGATGCCAAATGCTTTTTTTATTACACAATCCATAACCTAAGTAACCCCCTTTTTCTCACTCTCTCGTGTAAGTCTACAAGACAACAGACACTGAAAATATACTCCCGAGTCAATGTGGTACTTCAAAACCTTTATTTTGTTAGAAGTAACTAAGTAAGTAACATCAATGTTTTTAAGTTGTTCTGTCAAATACGTCAAGGGCAGGGCCACCAGAAGAAATCCAGAGTTAAAAAAGGCTCAATAAAAAGTATCCTACATTTGTACAGCTACCAGTGCACGATAGGGAAATGTGGGAAATGTCCGAGACCCCTCACCATTGAACGTATACTGGTTGCATATGCCTCTTGTTGGTAAGCTCTGCAAATCTTTGCTTCGTAGAAGTAAATCTTCTCATCTGCCGAAAGATAATGACAAAAGTGGTGCACGTTAGACAGTATGAAAACATTACATACATTTATTCAACTTTTTAGCTGTCATGCAAAAAAGAAGGTGTAACCTGAGGCTGTAAGGAAACTGGACTCCACAATCCACATTCAAAAAGTAAATACGGGCCTCTATTTTCCAAACTCTTCAGGTGTATGCTTTGAACTATCATGTGGCCTCAAAGGCGTCTCCTCGTACTGCGCAACAAGCTGTGAGGTAGCATGCGCAAAACTGTAGACATGTCATTGATGTACAAAGTAAACTGGTTAGGTTACATGGTTCAGTCTAACTTTCCAAGGACTAGAGTACCAGTATAGAATAGATGAGATGAGCTTGGGTACCATACCATACCAAATAAATGCTGATATGTGTAGTGTGTTACTTACTCTGCTGTACTAGGCAATGTGGACTACTAGTGATTACGTTGTACTTAACTGTTTTGCAGAACTCCGTTCTTGGTGAACAAGTACAATGGGGGCTGTGCATCCATCTAAAAAGGTGTACTTAATTACTTATTTTTATTTTTGCAGAACCGGTACCATCCACCAGTGCCGACGGGGGCAGCGGCGCTGCAACGCCGTCAGCAGAGGCGATCCCGGAGGGGAATGGAGGACCACCAGAGGCACCTACAGCAGCACCGGCAGCAGCGGGGGAGGAGACAACAACGGTGGGCGATGGTAAGTTACATTCAATAGTGATCCGCATTACTTGGTGGGTGGGGAAAACTTCCTCACTGTACTCTGATATTTATAGTGAACTTGAAGTTCTACTGGACAATATATGACGCCACTGTTCTCATTACCAAGCTTAGCAAAAGCATTACCACCGGCCAGAATTGATAAAATTAGTTATACATGCCTCTTCTATGTGACTACAACTCAGCTGTGAAAGGTTGGTGGCAGACTAAAAAAGTCTTACCCACAACATTACATGACCGCGATGGATTAACATGAGATTGATTTTAACTAAAGTATGATGAAAGTTGCAAGGAAAAAGCTCTAATCATATACTATAGAAGGATACTTTGGAATCAGCAATGCAGGTGTTTGAGAGCAGTTGGATGCGTGGGTTGTTGTGGAAGCATAGAAAGTGGAAAACACAGCTGCCTGCGTGGGTGGGAGACACATCCAATATTGGTGGTTAGTGGATAGTGGATACTAGTGTTGGCAGCGGTGTTTTGGTTAAACACAAAGGCAAGGGAAGGAGGGGACCACTGGATGCATTCTGGGTCGTTGCTGGCGAAACACAAACCACCTAACGTTTGTTGGCGATATAAAGAATGATAGTCTCTAGAGTAGACATTTATTAGTACTAGCTGGCCACTGTTAATTTAATGTTAGTTTGAGACTGTCACTTTTCCCGGAAGCACAGAGTATATGATATAAAAGAACGAGATATGAAAAAGACAGGTGTTCGTATGTGACCGTTCAAGTACACCCATACTATGTTACTAGGGCAGGCATAATGCCGTGCCAAAAAGGCAGACAAATGAAGTATATAAGGCGTAGAATAGAATGTTCAAGATAGATAAAACAACATTTTAGGTACTCAACTTGCTTGCTATTGCTACTGTACTGTGCCGCCCACTATGTGTTGGATCCATTTTGCGTTCTTTATTTGCTGGGATTTTTGATTACAACAATTCTGTCTCTTTCTTTATAGTTACTCCTTCTAAACCAACCAGGAAGGAGCTGGCAGTCCGGGCCCGTCAGCGGAAACTGCAGGCCATCGTTGAGGCCTACCGCCGGCTGGTGGCTCAGGCCGAGGAGGAGGAGGAGGAGGCGGCGGCAGCAGCTGCTGCCTCTTCCAATGCCCCGGCCCCCAAGCCTGCAGGAGTACGTCGGCGTGCTCAGGCAGCCGCCCGCCGCCAGATTTTCCCTGCATCGTCCACCCCCCCACAACAACATGGCTGCCAATGTAGGTGCCGCCAGTTCCAGCGAAAAATTCTCCTCCGGGTAGCCAGGCTGGAGGCTCAAAGCAGTCAGACTAAAAAACAGATAGAGGAGCGTGTCAAGATCCTGGTGGATCAACACTTAAAAGCCCGCCGGCTATGAGATGGACCCTGTTTGCCCCTTTTTCAATCCTTTTGTTGGTGGGTGGGAATTGGGTGTGGGGTTTTTACTTTTTTTTTACATGACATTGAGCGTGGGAATTTGGTTGGGGTTAGGGGAGGCGGGTAGGGGGACAGCTTGGTGTAGGATTTATATATATTTTTGTATCATCTTTAGTTATATATATATATTACATTATGTTAAAATAAACGAGACAAAGTTATTGTAAAAAGAAAACATTTGAAGTTCATTTGCGTTTCTTGTGGGGTTGGAGGGGGGAGTGTTTCACCAAATAATGTACGTTGTGCAACCTCGCAAGGTTTAATTTGGCCATGCAGGTCGGCGGACAGTGCTTTTTAATAATAAAATATATTGCCCACATCTTTAACATGCAAACAGATAGATGCAGTAAACCCTCACCGAGTTATATTGGTAGTATTAGAAGAACGACCAGTCTGTCTTGCGTTATACCTCACTGCAAACTTATCTTACCTGTGATTGCTGATGAGATGATGATGATTTATCATGAAGTGTGGCACTGCAAGGGCTGCATTTGATTTCCAAGACAATGGCGAAGAATCTGTGGTTCAGAATCAGAACTTCTGTGATAGTAGACAGACCCTGCCAGTAGCGACAAAAAGAAAGAGACAGTCATTCGCGTGACAGACAATGTGGGGGTAGTATAAGTAAGTACAGTACATTGCATGGGTGACCCAATATTGCAACTGCTAAACTGAAACAAAACAATGGTTTTGGGGACTGGAAACAAAGTGCAAGAGAAGATAAGAAGTTCAACGTTACTTGTAGTACTCACGGCAACGTCAAACTTTTCTAAATCATAAATGCTTTACACTTAAACCCAAAAAATAAATTACGCCAATTCATTAGATGCATTCGTTGTTTGATGTTAAATGGTAAATTATTTGGCGTTATACACAGAGCTTGAGTTGGGAAGCCGCAGAAGATCCTGGCCATGCCTTGTTGACATTTCACTATTGTTGCTTTGACCACATCTGCCCCAGCAAGCGCGTGATCAAATTGTTGGTGTATATTTAATGTAAGAAACATCACACCTCAATGTAACCACGCAGCCCGGGGGAAGAGGGTTAGGGATTGTTTAATGGATGGGTACGGGGGTTTTGGGAAAGGTTTGAGAAAGAAAAACAGTACGCATGGAGATTGGAGACAACAAAAGCAAAACAATGAAGACGATGATTTATGATGTTGATCAGCTAGCTAATGATTGTAAGCAATGGACGTAAGAAAAGGACACGCTGAATATGATTCTTGGTTTCCCGCAATCCAATTGCTTGATGATGAGGATCTGTGGTAAGGATGAGAGTTGATGCTCATACTATAAAGCAGTGGGTGAACCGTGAAAGATGTCCAGCCTGAAAAAGAAAAGGCAAATACAAAAGAATGTGAATGACCTAAACAAATTGTAATACAGTGAAGATAAAAAAACAATACAAAACAAGAGGAGTAGTCGTATGAGAGGACTTTCAGACTGAGGCGGCTTGGATACAATTTGTATAAGTCTACTAGTTGCATATCATTTTTAATGTAGAAGTACAAAAAAAGACAGGAGCAAGCACACAACAACAGGCCCACGACGACACAGGTTTGGCCGTTATACAAACTGCATTTCCCTAAAAATTTCAGACCCACAGAAAGGTGAATGAAATTGAAAAAGCAACCTAGCATTTACAAAATTAATCAACAAAATCAATGCGTCATTCTCAGTCATCAATCATACCACTATTGTACTCTACCACAGCACTGTGCACAAACATGTAGTAGCCTGGGTCTACTGTGCTGTGACTCTTATTTGTATTTTATTTATTACCTTGTATTCCACTCCAAGAAACATCGTGCATCAATCAGCTCAGATCCAACCGCCGGACAGCAAAGATAAATTAAGTCCTGACTGCATCTGTAGTAGTAGGAACACAAGTGCGTAAATAATTTCTATTATTAGTAAATAACATGGAAGAATTGGCTATCACGTGAGTCTGAACTGAAGTTACTAATATACTTCAACTCCATGCACATTAGCTCAGAGTCAGCCAAAAAATACATCCCATGCAATGCATGGCATTCATTTTTATACCTGTTTAGCTCTTCTTCTCTTTCACTGTCAGAAGATTGATCACAGATGCTGCCGAGCCTTTGTAATGCGAGTCATCATCACAACAAGTTGACTTCAGTTGTGGATGCCTGCTCAAGTTTCTTTTGACACAGAAGAGTCGTCTCTGAATGCCTGCATACAGAGGTGGTAGCCTTAACAGTAAGACTCAGCAAGGCAGTTATTATGAGTTGCAGATTTCAAATGAAATAGAGGATGGCTGTAGTCATGTACGGTTCACTTATTATGGAGGGACTGTTAGAGGCTACATTATTGTTATTGTACTATACTCCATCTACAACATCAAATGTATGGCTGCCAAGATGGAATTGTATTGACTTGAGTGGGAGTCAAGAAGATGCAGCAAGACTCTGAGGAGTGCAGTCAACATGGAACATAAATGCACAGGCGTGCAACTCCAGGAGGTAACTAAAAAAGATACAGCGAAAATAAAATGCACAGGTGTGCAACTCCAGTAGGTACATTAAAAGAATGAGTGGTGGGGATGGATTTGGTTGAGCTTTTTATTTTAAGATTAGCAGTTATGCACCAGAAAGTCATTTTTAATAAGAAAATAAATAACACAAATAAAAGAAGGGAAAAAGTCACAATTTAACAGCCTATTGGTCAGGGAAGAGGTGCTCGTCCTCAAACTCTGCGGGTCCGGACAGCAGTAGGTCATGTAACCCAGCAGTGATAAATTCTTCGGGCTCGCTTTCTTCATCCTGCTCTGATTCACGTACAGTATAGTCTGGTGGTATGAAGTGTTGATTCATTTTTATCATTGTCAGCCTCTCGACGCTTTTGGGGGAGAGACTGGTCCTTTTCGATGTCACAATGGCACCAGCAGCACTGAAAACCCGCTCAGAGGCGACACTGGCTACAGGACAAGCCAAATACTTTATCGCCAGCCTGCTCAGCACTGGCCACTGTCTCCTTCTTTCATACCAATAGACCAATGGGCTTTGCTCCATGAACACCTCTGTTGTGTCATCCAGATAGGCCTGAACCATCCGCTCAGTGTTCAATGGTGCTCGGCTTTGCTGCTCCTCTTTCCCCTTTGCAACAGCAACGGACTTACCCATTCCCTTCTGTAGAAAAAAAGCAGTTATGCTTTTGGTTGTGTCTGCTGAATCAGATCGTGCAGGTGCTGCTTTTGGTACTGTTGGTGCCTGCTGGGAAGCGGACGCACCGCTCTCATGCTGTGATGAACTTGCCAGAGTTGCCTCAGGAGGATGGCCTGGAGTACTTTGACTGTCCTGGGCTGGCACTGTCAGGCCTTTAAGTAACAGCCGTTCAGTTTCGAAATCATTAGCTTCCACAGCTATGGAACTTTTGTAATTGGCAACATCCCCATCTGAAAAAGGAATGACTGCGCTACTGCTGACAAACAATTTGTACCGTGGATCCAAGATTGTTGCAGTTATGTAATTTGGATCTGACACAATCATTTTAAGCCTTGCATTTACAGATAAGCGGTTGCGTAAGGCCTTGGCCAAGGTACATGCATCAACTTTTTCTTCGTCACCTTCGTATGCTTCACAGACCTCCTTCAGCTGTTGCTCGAGCATGTACAACAATGGGATGGCTTGGCCCATAGTACAGTCCTCCCTGCTAACTGCACGTGTGAACACCTCAAAAGGTTGTAGCATCTCTGTCAAGCATTTAATGATGTCCCACTGCCACATCTCAACGGTCAGGCTTTTAAGATTAACAGTAGGATCCACTAATCTTCTTGACATTACATAAGCATTCAGTGGTATGTACTGCTCAAAGAGACGCTCAAGCATGAAATAAGTCGAGTTCCAACGTGTTGGGACCTCCTGGATCAGTGCTTTGACTGGCAAATTATGCTCCCGCTGAATGACGCGTAGCAGCTTCCGCGCTTTGAAAGAATGGTTAAAATGCGTGCATATTCTTCTGCAGATGGTCAGTATGTTGCTGACTTGTTGTTCATGTTTCAGAAAGTCTTGCACGACTAAGTTAATGCAGTGTGCCAAACAGGGTACCCTGAAATACTGTCCATCTTTCATTGCCCTCACTACATTACTGCCATTGTCGGTGGCAACAAAACCAATCTTAAGGCCTCTTGGTTTCAGCCATTCAAAGACCTTGCTGTTAAAGTCAGACAAAATGTTGTCAGCAGTATGAGTTTTCTCCATACCAAACATGGCTACAGTTGCATGTTTGCGAGTGTCATTGAAAATCCCAGCAACATCAAGAAGGCCTGATGTTAACTTGTCTTTCACACCTGCAAAAGAGATCCAGTGTGCGGTGATGCACATGTAATCTGCTGTGGCTTCGCGACTGCTCCACATGTCGGTTGTCAGGTGGATACAATGGACAACACTCTGTTGTAAGGCTTTCCCAATCAATCCCAGCACGTCGTGGTGTAGTGCTGGAATAGCAACTCTTGCAAAATAGTAGCGACTGGGAACGTCCCATTTTGGGGCGAGTGTTGCCACTAATTGCCGAAATCCCACTGCCTCAACAAATGAAAATGGGAGAAGGTCCAGTGCCAACATTTTTGCAAGTTTCGCATTGTACAAACGTGCTGTTGGGTGGTTCCGCTCGTACTTTCCCTCCTGCCTAAACATGCCAGTAATGGTAAGCTGCTTGGTAATTCTGTCTGTTCTGCTAGACGGACCACCTTTCAACGCAGACTTTTCACTCCTTGCCCTTGGTGTCTCCGGCTGACTCTGGTGCCACTGAGAAGTTGCTGATGCTGAGGATTTGGACTGCACCACTCCAGTGCTGGCGACAGGGCTCATTGGTGTACCACTCCCAGATAGAAGGTCATCGTCTCCCTCTTCTTCCATGAGTGGACCTTGTAGTACTGTATCCTCCCCACCAACACCAGTGCTTACATCTTTTTGTAAGCTTGCAAGGTGGTTCTCCCATACAATTGTGTGTGTTTTTTTCATATGGGTCGTTGGGCCTCCAGTACCATAGTTTGTACCAATCTTACCACGACTAACATTGGTGTGACAAATGGAGCATATAGCAATGTTCTCCTGATGTGGGTGAACCGTAAAAAAATCCCAGACTGGGGAGCTAAACTTTTGTCTCCTGCCATAGGAAGAGGAGGACCCACTTCCAATCCCGGATGAACTGGAGCCTTTTTGTTGCATTTCCCTATGTGACAGTTCAGTACTAGTACTGCCACTACCTCCTTCTGTTGAGGTGGCGCTTGCGCTGGATGTCGCACGCTGCCGGGCCTTCGCTGATGCAAAAATGGGAGCTGGTGTTACTTTGGGCGCTGAGTGTGTAGGAGTTACACGTGCTACCTGCTCATCACTAATCGCAGCCCTTCTAGATAGGGTGAAAATGCTGGTCTCTACATCCTCTGCACCAGGAATAACGCTTGTGATGATGACATTGTCAGTGTCAGACCCGTCTTTATCACCATCAGTATCCTGTTCACCTACATCGAACTCCGGAAGTTCAAGCCTTGACGGATCCTTCCTTTTTCCCAGCCTGGTCTTTTGATGCCTCTCCTTTGAATGCTCAGTTCTTCGTCGTGGATGCCATTCCTTATCAAGGTCATCTGAAGGGATGCTATGCGAAGAACTCGATGCACTGCCACTAACCCTCCCTTCCTTTCGTAAATTTAAAGACAGTAGATCACCTTCAGAAGTGGCTTCCTCTTCTTCTTGCTCGGAATGAGGCTCTACTTCCTGAACTGCCCCGACATCGGGAGGAACAACTTCCACTATTGCGTGTGGAGACGGTGGTTGTTGTTCTTGAGGAAGTACTATAGCGTGCTGTGGTTCTTCAACAACTACTACTGTGGGATTTGGTTGTTGTTGTTGAACAACTATTGTGGGCGGTGGTTGTGGTTTTTCAACAACTATTGCGGGAAGTGGTTGTGGTTGTTGAACATCTACTGCTGGCGGCGGTTGGTCAGCACTTTCAGCTTGCATAGATTGTGTGCTACTTTGAGACAGCGATAAGTTAAGTTCAGGCTCAGTATCACTGCTTTGTAACACTAGGTCGGCTACCTCTTCGACCCTCATGTGCTTGGCCCTGGGTTGGTGGCTTGCCCCCGCTAATGCCGATGTGCTGGCTCCAGCTTGCACCATGGACACCGCTGCTGCAGGCGTACGTTTTGGGGGCCCAAAAAAGGTTTGGGGGTCCATACCAGCCTTAAGTGACACTTCCTTTTTCTGTACCTTCTTCTCAGCAACTTTCTTGGTGGTGGAGGACCTGGTAACTGCTCTCTTAGGACCCATCTTCTTCTGATGTCAGCAGCACACAGCAGCACTCAGTAGCACAAATTGCAGAGATGTGTGGTCAGATGAGTCACACCCCACACGTGGCGTACAATTGAAGGACGTCCGTCTGGCAGTTGAACGGGCGATGGATGAAAACAGCCAGCACCTCCTCAGTCTTTTTCTGTGCACCTACAAGCAAAGAAGACAGAAAACGTCAGTCAAACAAGCAGTAAGCCAACAACACATGAACAATTGAAAGACACACAGGGCAATGTGTAAAACACAAAAAAGAAGACTAATAGTACGAGCACCACAGCTCCCAGCTAGAAATAACCAATAATAAAGTCAAGCAGGCCTATCATATACCAACATGGACAGAAAAAGGAGGTTGCCTGCTACACATGAGTCATGACAGGTTAATGCAAGGAAAATCAAAATACACCATGGCTAAGAGTTTGTAAAACTTCACGGCAAAAACACATACAAGTCATAAAATTATTCCACACACAAAAAAGTTACCTACCCCCCTGCCCAGACAACCAACTTGGAAATGCAATGGCATACACACATGCCGTAATGATGGTAATTAAATAGACCAAATAGAAACAGCTACATAAAGCAGCCCCGCTCACTAGTAACTAACTACCACCTCTGGGAGTCTGTCCTACTATCAGATCAGACCAAAAGCAGGGAGGCCAATGATAAATGCACAAAGGAAGTACCTACAAAATGGCCGCCACCACATGGCCTGTCCAGGAAGACAAAGCTACAACCAAAGAAGTAAATAACACAAAAAATGAGGACTTTTTGGTAGCACAGGGGACATATTAAACATTTTCGAGGAACTTTTATGCAACTCGGGACATATTGTTCGCGAGAATGCAAAATCGGCGTGTTCGGCAACGCGAATCGAGTAAAAAGTCGTTATCGCGTTCCCGAGCCAGTACATTGAGCGCGCGAAAAAGACAAAAAAGGTAAGGTCGCGTTCCCACATGGCGCGACGTTACCAAAACTACCCGAGCTGTATTCCTAGGGTTACCTAATGGCAGGGAGTGCCATAATAGCTACACACAACAGCAACCAAAAAACTAAAAGTACCACCATTACAAAAAAATGTGAAGCAATCCAAAGCCATACACGGTGTAATTAAAGTTACACCACAAAAATAGTTGATTAACTTGAATGCACCTATGGCTTTGAGTGGTAGTACCTACAAAAGCCTTGGATGGCTATGGCAAAAGAAGAGGACCAGGGAAGGACACAGAAAATGGCCGCCTCCATAGGGCCAGGAGGACAGGGACACCCAAAGACAACATGGAAAGGGGATGCACCCAAAATGGCCTCCACCACATGGCAAAATCAGTCACAAAGGAAGCATACACAAAATGGCCGCCACCACATAGCCTGCCCACCAACAACAACATAGCAGAATCATCACAAAGGAAGTACACACAAAATGGCCCTCACCACTACATGAAAAGAAAGAGAGGACAGACAATAAATGCCTATGCCAAAGGGACAATGCTTTGCTTCACAAAATGAACACACCAGACACCACCCCCCAAATTGGTCACCCCAACCATAAACAAGAAATCATTACATAGAGGACAGAAAGGAACTGGGATTGGCCCATGCTCCAGGAAGACAAAACTACAACCAAAGAAGTAAATAACACAAAAAATGAGGACTTTTTGGTAGCACAGGGGACACATTAAACATTTTCGAGGAACTTTTATGCAACTCGGGACATATTGTTCGCGAGAATGCAAAATCGGCGTGTTCGGCAACGCGAATCGAGTAAAAAGTCGTTATCGCGTTCCCGAGCCAGTACATTGAGCGCGCGAAAAAGACAAAAAAGGTAAGGTTGCGTTCCCACATGGCGCGACGTTACCAAAACTACCCGAGCTGTATTCCTAGGGTTACCTAATGGCAGGGAGTGCCATAATAGCTACACACAACAGCAACCAAAAAACTAAAAGTACCACCATTACAAAAAAATGTGAAGCAATCCAAAGCCATACACGGTGTAATTAAAGTTACACCACAAAAATAGTTGATTAACTTGAATGCACCTATGGCTTTGAGTGGTAGTACCTACAAAAGCCTTGGATGGCTATGGCAAAAGAAGAGGACCAGGGAAGGACACAGAAAATGGCCGCCTCCATAGGGCCAGCAGGACAGGGACACCCAAAGACAACATGGAAAGGGGATGCACCCAAAATGGCCTCCACCACATGGCAAAATCAGTCACAAAGGAAGCATACACAAAATGGCCGCCACCACATAGCCTGCCCACCAACAACAACATAGCAGAATCATCACAAAGGAAGTACACACAAAATGGCCCTCACCACTACATGAAAAGAAAGAGAGGACAGACAATAAATGCCTATGCCAAAGGGACAATGCTTTGCTTCACAAAATGAACACACCAGACACCACCCCCCAAATTGGTCACCCCAACCATAAACAAGAAATCATTACATAGAGGACAGAAAGGAACTGGGATTGGCCCATGCTCCAGGAAGACAAAACTACAACCAAAGAAGTAAATAACACAAAAAATGAGGACTTTTTGGTAGCACAGGGGACACATTAAACATTTTCGAGGAACTTTTATGCAACTCGGGACATATTGTTCGCGAGAATGCAAAATCGGCGTGTTCGGCAACGCGAATCGAGTAAAAAGTCGTTATCGCGTTCCCGAGCCAGTACATTGAGCGCGCGAAAAAGACAAAAAAGGTAAGGTCGCGTTCCCACATGGCGCGACGTTACCAAAACTACCCGAGCTGTATTCCTAGGGTTACCTAATGGCAGGGAGTGCCATAATAGCTACACACAACAGCAACCAAAAAACTAAAAGTACCACCATTACAAAAAAATGTGAAGCAATCCAAAGCCATACACGGTGTAATTAAAGTTACACCACAAAAATAGTTGATTAACTTGAATGCACCTATGGCTTTGAGTGGTAGTACCTACAAAAGCCTTGGATGGCTATGGCAAAAGAAGAGGACCAGGGAAGGACACAGAAAATGGCCGCCTCCATAGGGCCAGGAGGACAGGGACACCCAAAGACAACATGGAAAGGGGATGCACCCAAAATGGCCTCCACCACATGGCAAAATCAGTCACAAAGGAAGCATACACAAAATGGCCGCCACCACATAGCCTGCCCACCAACAACAACATAGCAGAATCATCACAAAGGAAGTACACACAAAATGGCCCTCACCACTACATGAAAAGAAAGAGAGGACAGACAATAAATGCCTATGCCAAAGGGACAATGCTTTGCTTCACAAAATGAACACACCAGACACCACCCCCCAAATTGGTCACCCCAACCATAAACAAGAAATCATTACATAGAGGACAGAAAGGAACTGGGATTGGCCCATGCTCCAGGAAGACAAAACTACAACCAAAGAAGTAAATAACACAAAAAATGAGGACTTTTTGGTAGCACAGGGGACACATTAAACATTTTCGAGGAACTTTTATGCAACTCGGGACATATTGTTCGCGAGAATGCAAAATCGGCGTGTTCGGCAACGCGAATCGAGTAAAAAGTCGTTATCGCGTTCCCGAGCCAGTACATTGAGCGCGCGAAAAAGACAAAAAAGGTAAGGTCGCGTTCCCACATGGCGCGACGTTACCAAAACTACCCGAGCTGTATTCCTAGGGTTACCTAATGGCAGGGAGTGCCATAATAGCTACACACAACAGCAACCAAAAAACTAAAAGTACCACCATTACAAAAAAATGTGAAGCAATACAAAGCCATACACGGTGTAATTAAAGTTACACCACAAAAATAGTTGATTAACTTGAATGCACCTATGGCTTTGAGTGGTAGTACCTACAAAAGCCTTGGATGGCTATGGCAAAAGAAGAGGACCAGGGAAGGACACAGAAAATGGCCGCCTCCATAGGGCCAGGAGGACAGGGACACCCAAAGACAACATGGAAAGGGGATGCACCCAAAATGGCCTCCACCACATGGCAAAATCAGTCACAAAGGAAGCATACACAAAATGGCCGCCACCACATAGCCTGCCCACCAACAACAACATAGCAGAATCATCACAAAGGAAGTACACACAAAATGGCCCTCACCACTACATGAAAAGAAAGAGAGGACAGACAATAAATGCCTATGCCAAAGGGACAATGCTTTGCTTCACAAAATGAACACACCAGACACCACCCCCCAAATTGGTCACCCCAACCATAAACAAGAAATCATTACATAGAGGACAGAAAGGAACTGGGATTGGCCCATGCTCCAGGAAGACAAAACTACAACCAAAGAAGTAAATAACACAAAAAATGAGGACTTTTTGGTAGCACAGGGGACACATTAAACATTTTCGAGGAACTTTTATGCAACTCGGGACATATTGTTCGCGAGAATGCAAAATCGGCGTGTTCGGCAACGCGAATCGAGTAAAAAGTCGTTATCGCGTTCCCGAGCCAGTACATTGAGCGCGCGAAAAAGACAAAAAAGGTAAGGTCGCGTTCCCACACGGCGCGACGTTACCAAAACTACCCGAGCTGTATTCCTAGGGTTACCTAATGGCAGAAATTGACAGACACCCGAAACCTGACATACCCCACACATAAACATAAGATTTTCTAAATCAATCCAGTCCATCCATGATTTCCTAATTAGAGGTACACCAGAAAAACAGTTGATTACCTTTCATGACCCTATGACTAGTACCTCTGGCCTACTGGAAGAGTAGGCCACAAGTTTGGAGGCCTATGGCAAGACCAAAGTGGCTGGGAAACATAAAATGGCCGCCAACAACACATGGCCAGGCCAACCACAGAAAGTTATTACAATGAACTCAAACATGCCTACACACTAACTACATGGAGTACTAGGGTCAGCTATTGGCTTAAAAAATAAAAAAACTTTTTCATTACACAAACAGAAATTCCACAGCAGACATTGCTATTGCATAATGATGACCATAATCCAATGCCAGCCATGATGTTTGTTTACAAACTTGAATAAAAATTTAAACACAGAATTATGATTTTACCCATGGGTACCTCTCTATGTAGCCTGGATGAAATTTAAAAAGAAATACAAGTTGGGACCTCATAAAAGTAGGCACCCATCAATAATTTAAATCAAGGAATGAATAATGTAGTTAAAACATTTTAAATCAAACAAACACAAGTCTACAACATCATACTCACTCATACATTACTGAACTTACTTGAAAAAGAGAATTCAAAATCCAAAAGTCCTCAGTAAGATTCAAAAAAAGCAGTAATGCAGCCAACACACACAGAAAGTGATCCTGCCAGCTCAAAATCCAAATGAAAGTGACCACCTCATGGACAAAGCACTGGGAGGAGCCTGGTGGACAGGAACAGGAAGTTGTAAACTCCAGAGCCCTTCCTCCTTAATATTCAAAAATACAGTAGAAACAGAAAGAGGACTCCTTCCCCCCAAAAAATACATCCAAAGGTACAACTTTGAGGGGTTTCTCACTTGTTTGCTAACCAAAATGGTAATTTATTATTATGGTTTAACTTTTAACATGCTCGCGAGTTATTCTGTGCAAGATTGCAGGTTCTGCGTGTTCGGCAACTCGATCTTACCAACAAACATACTCGCGCGTCCTTATGGCTTTATCGCGCTTCCAATGACGTTATCGCGTTCGCACAGCTGCACGGAAGGGTTTACAAACATGGTGGCCGACGCGACCGGGAAAAAGCGAACGCAGAACCAAGGTAAGCCATTGCCGCGCACGCGATAATGTTATTTAGCGCGCGACAATGTTATTTAGCGCGCGACAACTACGCTCCGCACCGGATAGCGGAGTTATCGGCAGCTACGCGAACTCCGCGGAACGCGGAGTTGCCAAAACTCCGCAAACTCCGCAAACGGAGCGTAGTGCTTCGCCCAGGGTTAGTCGTACCCCACACTGGTAATTTTTGTCTCAAGGGTCGTGGCCGAAGATCGCAGGCCCGACTTGGAGCAAGTGCTTGCACTGAAAATTACATACTGCCGATGGTCTCGTCCCCTGTGTTTCTGGCTGCCAAGGGTACATACTTTATCTGCTATGATCGTGCATATGCATGGTTGCCCGCTGACTTCATGGGCTCATGCTTCATTGCAAATTTGTTGCCTCCGACGTTCACTGTAGATGCCGATTATTATAAGACTAGAGTTGTGCGGGGCGTAATTAGCGAAGAGGATACTGCCGGTCAGGAGGCAGGAGACTTTTTCAAGGGTTTCCTCCCGTTTTGGGGACCTATGGTTAATAGTAGGAACCTGAGACAGTTGACTCGAGTGGTAGAATCGACAGCTAATATTACTGCCAGTGCCCTTGGTAATATCACCACTGAACTTCAGGCGGATAGACTTATGACGTTACAAAACCGTATGGTTTTAGATGTCATCTTAGCAGATCGAGGTGGGGTATGTAAGGTGATCCATTCGAGCTGCTGCATTTTCATTCCAGATAACGCTCCTACTGTCTATCAAGCCATCTCGAGGTTGCATAAGATCTCCGAATCCATACACGTGGATGTAGGGGATTGGACGCTACTTGGGTGGTTTTGGGGCCTGATGTCGACTTGGGGTTGGAAGATTCTGATGATCATCGGAGTGGTTGTAGTGTTCCTGTTCACGTGTTGCCTTTGTGTGCAGTGTGGTCCTGCCCAGTCCTTCAGAGGATCCTTGAGGGACACCGCAGATGACTTCGGTGGCCTCTGACTTGTACGGTGGTAGGCAGACTCTCTGTGTTCTTCCATCGAGGAAGGAGATGATCCATTCCAGTGCCTTCTCCTGGATTCCGACGTTGCTGAGGCGCTGCACTAGGGTGCGGTGGCAGACAGTGTTGAATGCCGCGGAGAGGTCTAGGAGGATGAGGGCCGCTGTTTCTCCGTTGTCCATCAGGGCTCGGATGTCGTCGGTGGCAGCGATGAGGGCGGTCTCGGTGCTGTGGTTGGCTCGGAAGCCAGACTGTGAGGGGTCGAGGGATCCATTTGTCTCGAGGAAGGCGGCCAGCTGTTTGTTGACGGTCTTCTCGATGACTTTGGCTGGAAACGGGAGGAGCGAGATGGGGCGGTAATTCTTGAGTTCGGTGGGGTCCGCTGTAGGTTTCTTGAGTAGAGCGCTGAGTTCGGCGTGTTTCCAGCTCTCCGGGAAGGTGGCGGTGTCGAAGGAGGTGTTGATGATGTCCCGCAGGTGGGGTGTGATGACAGCGTCTGCCTTGTTGAAGACGTGGTGAGGGCAGGGGTCGGTTGGAGATCCGGAGTGGATGGAGTTCATCATGCGTACGGTGTCTTCGGTGCTGATCGGAGTCCAGGCGCGGAGGGTGGTGGTGGGCGGCGTTGCTGCGGTCGTGGCGTGCGTCGGTTGAATGCTGAAGCTGTTGTGTATGTCCGCTAATCTTGTTGTGGAAGTAGGAGGCGAGGGAGTTGCAGAGGTCTTGCGATGGGGTGATGTCGTTGTTTCCGGCGTTGGGGTTGGAGAGCTCTTTCACGATGTTGAAGAGTTCCTTGCAGTTGTGTGCGTTGTTGTCCAGCCGGTCCTTGAATGCAGTTTTCTTGGTGGCGCGGATCAGTTGGTGGTGCTTCCGGGTGGCAAGCTTGAGGGTGGTCATGTTGTCCTGTGTTGGTTCCCTTCTCCAGACTTTCTCGAGGGCTCGGCAGTTCTTTTTGGAGCTCTTGAGTTCGTCGGTGAACCATGGGGCTTTCTTGCTGCCGGGTCTGCTGGGCAGGGTCCTCAGAGGGGCGAGTTCGTCCGCGCAGTTGCTGATCCACTTCGTGAGGTTGTCGGCGGCCTGGCTGGGGTTCGCTGAGCTGGCAGGAGGGTGCTGGCTCAGGGAAGCGGCGAGCTGGTCGGCTGTGATCTTGTTCCAGCTTCTTCGGGCAACCTGTTGCTGGTGGTGGTGGATCGTCGTTCTTTTGAACGTGAAGTGGACGCAGCTGTGGTCCGTCCAGTGGAGTCCTGTGGTGTGGCTGAAGGTGATGTCTTTGCTGGATGAGAAGACGGCGTCGAGTGTGTGTCCGGCGAAGTGGGTGGGGGTGGACACCAGCTGCTTGAGTCCGAGGTTGGCGAGGTTGTCGAGCAGGGTGATGGTGTTGCGGTTGCTGTTGTTCTCCAGGTGGAAGTTGAGGTCCCCCAGGAGGATGTAGTCAGCGGAGGGGAGGGCGTGCGGGCTGATGAAGTTGGCGATGTCCTCGCTGAATTGTGTGCGTGGTCCCGGGGGTCAGTAGATCAGGGTGCCTCTGAGGGTGGTCTTTGGGTCGGTGTGGATCTGGAAGTGCAGGTGTTCGGCAGTGGTCAGGGTGTCGTCGGTGTTGGTCGTGATGCGGATGGTGTCCCTGTGGATGATGGCGATGCCTCCTCCTGTGTTGTTGATGCGGTCCCTTCGGATGATCTTGTAGCCCTCTGGGATGGCGATGGCGATGTCGGGCGCTGAAGAGTCGTTCATCCAGGTTTCCGTGAGGAAGGCAACGTCAGGGGCTGTGGTGTCGAGGAGGTTCCAGAGTTCGATGGCGTGTCTGTGGACGGAGCGGGTGTTGAGCAGGATGCACTTGAGGTGGTTGCTGCTGGTGTTCGGCTTGGCGGGTGCTGGTGCGAGGCAGGTCCGGATGCAGGAGAACATGCAGGCGTGGCAGCTGAAGGGTCCGTGGGTGCGTCTCGGGGTGGCACGGTAGCATCCCGGGAATCGGCCGGTGTTGAGCACGTTGATGGTGGCGGCGTCGTATGTCCGGCGGGCGGGCTGGGTTCCTCGAGGGCCAGGAGTCCTGGCACTGGGCGCGTTCCAGGCGCGGACGGGCGCAGACGGGCTTACCTTTGGCGCGCCTTCGGCGCACAATCGGCGCGCCCGCTGCGCGTGACCGCTGCGCGTGACCGCTGCGCGTTCGCACGGTCGCCATATATGGCCAAGTGCGAGGGGGGGCGGAGCAGCTGGGAGGCGGGAGCGGGGAGGGTACAGAATGAAAAAAGGGGCGGGGTTAGCGGCGGTGGCGGGAAGCGGGGAGCGGGGAGGGAAGAGACGATGGGCAACAACAACACAGGCAAACAGGCACTACAGAAATATAAAAAACAATGCAAAATAATACAATACAATAGAAACAGGGGTTCAGGGCAAGAAGAGGCGCCCAGGAGCCTGCAGGTCAGGCGAGCACGGACCACGCCGCTCGGAGGCAGGGGGCGTGGTCACGTGGCGGCAGCCGGGGCAGCGAGGCACTCAGGCGGGGAGGCACACGCAGCAGCTGGTGGCCGTGCGGCGCGGGGGTGTCCTAAACTAGGAGTAGTGCAAGCTTCCATCAAACACAGCAGAGAAGCAGACAGAGAACCAGCAGTGGGAGCTATCCTGACATACAGATGTTGTATTGTACCCAGGAGTAGTGCAAGCTTCCATCAAACACAGCAGAGAAGCAGACAGAGCACCGGCAGTGTGAGCTATCCTGACATACAGAAGTTGTATTGTACCCAGGGGTGGTGCAAGCTTCCATCAAACACAGCAAAGATGCAGACAGAGCACCGGCAGTGTGAGCTATCCTGACATACAGAAGTTGTATTGTACCCAGGGATGGTGCAAGCTACCCTCAAACACACAGTCGTAGACAGAGCACGAGCAGTGTGAGCTATCCTTGCATACAGAAGTTGTATTGCACCCAGGGGTGGTGCAAGCTACCCTCAAACACACAGTCGTAGACAGAGCACAAGCAGTGTGAGCTATCCTTGCATACAGAAGTTGCATTGTACCCAGGGGAGGTGCAAGCTTCCATCAAACACAGCAGAGTAGCAGAGAGAGCACGAGCAGTGTGAGCTATCCTCGCATACTGAAGTTGTATTGTACCCAAGGGTGGTGCAAGCTTCCATCATACACAGCAAAGAAGCAGACAGATCCTTCTGCAACGCTTGGAGGAAGCAGGCGTCACCGGCCCTGCACTCCAGTGGTTCCATTCTTTCCTTGCCAACCAATCTTTTTGCGTGGCCGTCCCGCCCCATCAGTCCAAATTCCATACTCTGGATCTTGGGGTCCCCAGGGCTCCTCGCTGAGTCCCACGTTATTCAATCTTTACGTGAGACCGCTGGCTGAGGTTGTCAGGCACTGGGGTATGACCATGGTGTCATATGCTGACGACACTCAGTTAGCGGTTACGATCAGAGGGGATGCGGACGTGGATGCCCCTAGATTCCAGAATGGACTCCGGGTGGTCGCCAGCTGGATGACCTCCAACTGTCTCCAGTTGAGCGGAAATAAGACTGAAATTATGATCTTTGGCAAGCATACGGAACTCTGGGGAGAAAGGTGGTGGCCTTCGGATTTGGGTCCTACGCCAACTCCGGTCGCTGAGTTAACCTTGGGGTGTGGCTTGACCCAATTCTTACCTTTGTCTGCCATACTAAACGCACGGCGGCCTGCTGCTTTGGCATCTTGCGTGGACTACGTCCCGTATTAAAAAAATTTGATGCTACCACCAGGCAACTAGTGATCCAGGCAACGGTGATCTCTCGGCTCGATTATGCCAGCTCCCTTTTAGTGGGGCTAAATCAGGCCGAAATCACCCGCCTGCAGCCCGTACAGAATGCAGCGGCTAGAGCTGTTGTGGGCTTACCTAGATTCTGTCCCACAACCAATACTTTGCGCACCCTGCATTGGCTACCGATTGTGCGAAGGATCCAGGTCAAGGTTCTCTGTGTAGCCTATAAGATTCTCAAGGGATCCCCTGCCTTGATTCTTTCTAACCTCTTGTCCCGTTATGTCCCGGTCCGTGCCTTAAGATCTTCGGACCTAGAACTTGCGGTCGTCCCCCGTTTCAAGCGCTGCCGGGCTGGCGGCCGCTCATTTCAAGTACGCGCCGCGGTTATGTGGAACTCCCTTCCCCTTGGAATCCGTGCCCTCAGGGATTTGCTCTCTTTTCGTCGAGCTGTTAAAACTCTTTTGTTTCCTTAGATCTTTCCTTTTACTCTGTCCAGTTGTGTTGTGTTGCTACCTTGTCGGGCGCCGGGACGCTCCTTTGCTGGAGCATCTGTGCGCGTAATAAATGATTTTAACATAACATAACAAAGAAGCAGACAGAGCACGAGCAGTGTGAGCTATCCTCGCATACAGAAGTTGTATTGCACCCAGGGGTGGTGCAAGCTTCCATCAAACACAGCAAAGAAGCAGACAGAGCACCGGCAGTGTGAGCTATCCTCGCATACAGAATTTGTATTGTACCCAGGGGTGGTGCAAGCTTCCATCAAACACAAAGTAGTAGACAGAGCACCAGCAGTGTTGGCTATCCTCACATAGAGGAGTTATATTGTACCCAGGAGTAGTGCAAGCTACCCTCAAACACACAGTAGTAGACAGAGCACCGGCAGTGTGGGCTGTCCTCACATACAGGAGTAGACAGAGCATCTAGTGGTAGTGCACCCTACCCTCACACACACAGTAGTAAGCAAAACAACAGCAGTGCAAGTATTCCTCTCACTCTCACACACAAGTTGTACAGTGCACAGCAGTAGTGCTCGATTCCCACAAACACACAGAAGAAGCAGAGAGAGCCCCAGTGCAGGTGCCGCTCACGCATTCACATAAGCTGTACAGTGCACAGCAGTAGTGCAAGAATCATCAAACAGGGTGAAGAAGAGTGACCACCATTGCAGGTGTCCCTCACTCACACACAAGCTGAACAGTGATCAGCAGAGTTTATTTTTTTATTTATTTGTAAAGTTTTGTATAGCGCAAACATGACCCTAGTGGGTATCAGAGCGCTTTAAATGAAGAGAACAAGATTAACAATTGGTCCGGTCAACAGGCAAACATATGCATGAGACCAGAACATATCATAAAGTAAATATAGATTAACAGTGATTGGATTGGAATAAAGCCAGTACTAGGAAGGACAATCTACATAACAGTTTAGTATCTATACCGATATATAGGCTATGGGTAAGACTTTAGTCAGTGGATAAGAGATGGTTTCTTTTTTGGAGGAGGAGGTAGAGGAAATTAGGCGAAGGTACCTTGGTAAAGAGTTCCATATCTTGGGTGCGATAGAAGAGAATGCTCTAGCCCCAGTTTTCTTTTTGTAGGTTCATTGGGGTTTCAGTAGCAAGGAGAGTGCACTACGTGAGGATCGGCTGCGCCCTGATTTTTCTAGCTCTTGGGTCAGGTAACTGGGGGTGTTGTACTGTAACGCTTTGTGTATCATGCAAGCAAATTTCAGTTGGATTCTTGCTTCGTATGGTAGCCAGTTTAAGGTTTTTTGGACTGGTGAGATGTGCTCCTTTCTTTTAGTTACAAGGACAAGTCTTGCTGCAGCCTTGAGGGAGGCTCTTTTAGGGGCCAATTTGTATTGTGGTAAGCCACATAGTGTGTGTTAGAAATGGGGTTTTTGGTAGGCTAGGGCATGTGCCAAAGCCAGGTAGAAACCACCACTCTAGTAAGGATAAGGGAGTTACACTCCTAAAATAACCCCTGCTCACCCCCTTGGTAGCTTGGCACGAGCAGTCAAGCTTATCTTAGAGGCAGCGTGTAAAGCATTTGCACATAACCAGCAGTAATACAGTGTAAGCACTTCAAAAGGGCAACACACCAGTTTAGAAAAATAGAAAATATTTTTTATAAACTTAAGACACAACCAAAAATGTTAAAAAATTAAAACAATACAGTACTTAAAAATCCACTGTTATCAAAATATGCTTTAAAAACAGTTCCTTGATGTTGATAGCTCCGTCCGGGGCTATCACGGCATCGAGAGCAAACAAATACAAACAGTTGTGGCTGACCGCAGTGTTGTGGGCCAGCTACGGTGTGGGGAAGACCCGCAAATAGTACCTTTTAGAAATGCAGGGTGTCGTTGAGCTTCCGCAAACACAGCGTCCGTTGGCATCAGTTTTGGAGGTCGGTGCAGGAGTTGTCGGGGCCCTTGTTGTCACAGGCATTGTAGGTCGATCTCCTCTCTATTGGAGTCAGGAGCGCTGGCATCGGCAGGCGTCGTGTGCTACGGGTTGAAGTGCAGAAGTGCGGCATGCAGTGCCCTAAGGTCGCGATGGGAGCATCAACTTGGTGGTGACATCAAATGGTGTTGTCGATGCGACTAGGGTCGCAGTGCGAGATGAAGGCGGTGCTCCACATGGCGCTCTGCAGGTCACGGTGCAAGCAGCTGCATCGTTGTTGCTGAAGCGCTGTCGTCAGCTGACGAACTGTAGTCGATGGCGCCAGTGTCGGTAAGCCAAGGTTGCAGTGCGGGATGATGGTGGTACGTCGTGTAACCTTAGGAGTGGTGCCCTCGAACCACGTTGCAAGCAGAAGTGTCAATTGCGACATGGAGCGGCAGCGGCAGGGATCCCAAAGCGTCGTCGTGAAGCGTGGCAGTGCGGAATGCGGTGCCCACAGGTCACGGTGCGAGCAACGGCTCGCTGGCGGCATCAGCAGGTGTCGTTGGTGAGACCAGGGTCGGGGAGCTGCATTGTGGCAGTGCCCTCTGCGTTGCCAAGGCGCTGTTGTGAAGCGAGGGGTTGCAGAGTGCGATGCCCACTGATCGCTGTGTGAGCAGCGGCTTGTTGGCGGCATCAGCAGGCATCGTCGGTGAGACCAAGGTCGCGGTGCAGCATTGCGGCGGTGCCCTCTGCGGTGCTGTCATGACACGGAGTCGGCAGCGGCATCTTAGACGTCCTCGAGTGGCTTTTCCGCTGTTGCGGTACAGCGTGAAGTCTTTGTTTTTCCTGAAACTTCTTGAGCAGGCGGCAAGATCTACCACAAGCCCTTGGAGAAATTCAAAAAGCAGATTGCAGAAAGTTCAGCCCATTACTTTCAGTGCCCAAGACAGAAACAGGCACTGTTGGCCAACACAGCAAAGCACACAGCAAAGTGGTACTTCGGTCTTACAGCTTCTCCAGCTTTTCTTCTTGACCGTCTTCTTGATCCAAAAGAGTTCTTAAGTTCAGGGGTCTGGTCCCAGTATTTGTATCCAAAAATCATTTGATCCTCTAGGCAGATGTTGTCGGTGCCCAGCCAGAACCAGTTCTGCCTTCTCTGGTTTGATTTCTCGGCAGGGGGTGGAGACGGCATTGTCAGAGGCAGACCTCGCCCTTTGTGGTGCAAAATAGCCTCCTCCCTTTTCCCCCATCGCAGCCCTGGTCTATTCAGCCCTTTCCTGACCTACCTAGGCTATCAGGAGCCACCCTTGCTGCCTAGCCATCTGTCGTCCAAAACCCAGACAGGCAATCCACATTCCAGCAGAGGCACATGGGATGACTGAGCAAGAGAAAATACCTACTTCCTAAAAGTGGTATTTTCAAACACAGAATGTAAAAATCACCTTTACTAAAAGATGCATCGTTAGATCTGAGTTCAGGCATACTACATTTTTTCCCACCTAGTTCCCAGGGCCAGTAATGTTTATAAGATGTTATAAACAAACTTCCAATTCTGTCCTATGGGGAACAGGTAGCCTTACAACACTGTAAAACTAAATGGGCTGCAATTCACTATCTCCCTGATAGTGTCTCCCTGCACTTTAACATCTAGGTTAAGGGAGGCAGGGGTAGCAGGACCGGCCCTCAGTCTCCTGAGCTCCTTCCTACATCAACGAGAGCAGCGTGTAATGCTAGGAGAGTACCTCTCCCCTGCTAAGTCTTTGCAATGCGGGGTGCCACAGGGGTCGGCACTGAGTCCGACCCTGTTTAATATCTACGTGGCCCCCCTTGCAAGACTAGTAAGATCCCAGGGGATGGAGGTAGTGTCGTATGCCGACGACACGCAGATTATGGTGTCCCTGACCCACTCTGTGACCGTCACCGCGTCAAACTTTAGGTCCTGCATGCAACTTGTTGCAGAATGGATGATTTCCAACTCCCTAAAGTTGAACGGTGACAAGACAGAGGTCCTGGTCTTTGGCAAAGACCAGGGCATGTGGTCAGGTGAGTGGTGGCCCCCATCTTTAGGCATCTGCCCCACTCCTACACAATCTGCCAGGAACCTAGGCGTCATCTTTGACACCCGGCTCTCCATGGAACTCCAGGTCAATAGGACGGTGGCCACCTGCTGGGGTGTCATCAGGACTCTGAAAAGAATCGTCCACTACCTTTCCCCACAGGCACGTAAGCAGGTTGTGATCGCTCTTGTTGGCTCAAGGCTCGACTATTGTAATTCACTCTACGCCGGGCCAACAAGGGCCTTCTGCAGCGCCTGCAGGTTGTACAGAATGCGGCGGCGCGTTTTGTTTTGGCCCTGCCTTGGCTGTCCTCTATGACCTTGGCTAGGAAGAATCTCCATTGGCTCCCTATTCCCTCCAGAGTTATGTTCAAACTTCTCTGTCTCACGTATAGTGCCCTGATGGCAGGTCCGGCTGATGCCCTTGGATCCTTGCTCACTAGGTATGTCCCGACCAGATGCTTACGCTCGGGAGAGCTAAACCAACTGGCAATCCCACGCGCTAAGAAGGCTAGCTGGGGGAGCAAGGCCTTCTCCATTCTGGCACCCCAGATATGGAACACACTTCCCCTGGAGATCAAATCACTGCCTTCACTTGATCTCTTCAGGAAAGCGTTGAAAACTTGGTTTTTCACTAAAGCATATCAGTAAGCTCCTGTCTCTGACTGCTGTCAGCTAGTTATTTGAGTTAGGCGCCTTGACGCCCATCGGGCATAGTTGCGCGTTACAAATGTCATTTCATTCATTCATTCATTCATTCAGGACATGCCACACATACCAGGGAATGTCCTACCTTTCACATACACTGCACCCTGCCCACAGGGGTACTTGGGCCTACCTTAGAGGTGCCTGACAGGTAAGAAAAGGGAAGATTAGGGACTGGCCAGTGCGTGCACGGGCCAAGTCAACATGACAGTTACAAACTGCACGCAGACTCTGCAATGGCAGGTCTGAGATACCTTTCCAGGCTCACGTGGGTGGCACAATCCGTGCTGTAGGCCCACGCGTAGCATTTGATTCCCAGGCCCTGGCACACTCAGTGCACTTTACTAGGGGCTGGCAATAAAAAAACTAACAGACAATCATGGAAACACCAATACATAATATACTTTACACAGAGAGCATGTTCACTTTAGCACTGATTTGCAGTAGTAAAGTGCCCATAGTCCTAAAACCAACACAAACAAATCAGAAAAAATAGGAGGAAGAAGCAAAAAGTTTGGGGATAACCCTGCAAAAAGGGCTAATTTCCAACCCAGTGGAACTACCATAATCCAATCTGGGTATTACTAAGGCTTGGGCTGCTCGTTTTAGATCTTTGTGTGGCTGGTAGGATTTTAGTTTCCGCAGAATGCTCAGTTGGTAGTTTGCTCCTTTCGTGGCTGCACTAAAGTGATCCTGAATATTTAGGCGTTTGTCTAATGTAATACCTAATGATCTGGCAGAGTCCGTGATGTGGGGCGAGTTTTTGAGAGCTGTAAGATGTTTCTACCACAGATCAATCTTGGGTTTGTTATTTGGCGGAGGGATGAGAAGAAATTCAGTTTAATCAGTGTTGAGTTTGAGGTGATTAGCCGTGAGCCAGAGGTGTGTATTTTGTAGAATGGAATTGAAGGATATAATGTCCTCTGGAGAGGAGATTTTGAGATATAGCTAAGTGTCATCTGCATACATATGGTAGTGGATGTTAGAAGATTTTAGGAGGTTTGCTAGTGGTTCCATGAATAGGTGAAAGAGAATGGAGGAGAGAGAAGTTCCTTGAGGAACACCAAGAGTTATGGCATGGACTTAGAGAGCGATTAATTAATTTTGACTCTTAAGGATGTATTTTGGAGGAATGAAGAGAACCCTTGTAATACAACCCCTGATAAGCTCATCCTTTGTTCCCATAGTTTTAGTAGGGTGTCGTGTTTGACGGTGTCAAAGGCAGCTGATAAATTAAGCAATATTAGAAGGCATGATTCGTTATGATGCAGCATTTTTGGTACGTCGTCTACAATATGAGTACGGGCGGATTCTGTGCTGTGATTTTGACGGAAGCCTGATCGGTGTTGATTGACTAGTTGAAAGTTTTCTATGTGATTGCAGAGTTGGTTCTTACACATTTTTACCATAGGTTTTTTTAAGAGGGTTGTTACTTGTCCATTTTTTGGCAGTCAGGCATAGTGCCTTGACATAGTGAGGCATTTACAATCTTTGACCATAGTGGGAGAACACAGGTTTTGATCTCTTTGAATATGCTGGGAGGTAGAGGTTCCAAAAAGTGGTTAGATGGGTTTAAAGAAGAAAGAATGTTGTACATTTCCTGTTCGCTGATTGGGGAGAAGGTGTTCCAAGTGGCATTGTTTTTGGAGGTGGTCCAGGGTGGTTCCTTCCCTTCCGTAAATTGAGAGGTGTATGAAAAGCTGACTGGGGTAGTCAATAGTAATTCCTTTGCTAGTTGAAGTTTGTTCTCTATCTTTGTTGTTTTATCCTTAAGTAGGTGGGCAGTTCTTAGCAGTTTGGCAGGGTGGGTTTGATGTGTGTGTGATTGCTGTTTGACTATTTTGAATAGTTTTTGGGCCTATTTCTGGCTTGGTCAAGTTGAGTTCTGATAAAAGTAGCTTTCACTTGTCTTATTATTGTATGTGCAGTAGTGCTAGATTCCCTGAAACACACAGAAGCGGAGAGAGCACCAGTGCATGCATCCCTCAAATACATAAGTAAAACAATTCACATTAGTAGTGGAAGAATCAGTGGCATAGCTAGGTCAGTTGGTACCCAGTGTGGAAAATTTGTGTCACAAACTGCTTGACAATTTGGCAAATATATGTGTTTAAAACACATATTGTTGCCATTTTGTCACTCCCCTCAGTGATGACACCCGGGTCAGCCAGCACCCACCACCACCCCTTCCTACGCCACTGGGAAGAGTCCCATAAACACACAGAAGCAGAGAGAGCACCAGTGCACGCGTCCCTCACATACACAAGTTGAACAGTGCACAGCAGTAGCGCAGGATTCCATCAAACAGACAGAAGCAGAGAGAGCACCAGTGCAGGCGTCCCTCACGCACACACAAGCTGAACAGTGAAAAGAAGTATTTCAACATTCCCTGAAACACACAGAAGCAGAGAGAGCCCCAGTAAAGGTGTCCCCCACACACACAAGCTGTACAGTGCACAGCAGTAGTGCACAATTCCATCAAACAGGTAGAAGTGAAGAGAGCACCAGGGCAGGTGTCCCTAACTCACACAAGTTGAAGTGCACAGGAGTAGTGTAATATTTCTACTAACCCTGGGCGAAGAACTACACTCCGTTCGCGGAGAACGCGAAGTTGTTGAATACTCCGCAAACTGCTGCGTAGCGTAGTTCTCGCGTGCTCAATAGCATTTTCGCGTGCGCGAGGATGCTTGTCGGTAAGATCGAGTTGCCGAACACGCAGAAACTGCAATCTGGCACAGAATAACTCGCGAACACGTTAGTAGTGACCGGAAATAAGGGGACGCGAGTGGTCGGGACAAACCTCATGGGTAACTTCGCGCGCTACACATCCCGAGCATGCAGGCAATCAATCAATCAATCAATCAGGATATTTGTATAGCGCGCTACTCACCCAGAGGGTCTCAAGGCACTTGGGGGAGGGGGGTCCGCTACTGCTCGAACAGCCATGTCTTGAGTTGCTTCCTGAAGCAGAGGTGGTCTTGGGTCAGGCGGAGGTGGATGGGGAGGGAGTTCCAAGTCTTGGTTGCCAGGTAGGAGAAGGATCTTCCTCCCATGGTGGATCTTCGGATGCGTGGCACGGCGGCGAGGGCGTGGCTGGTTGATCGTAGCTGGCGGGTGGGAGTGTAGAAGGTCAGGCGGTTGTTGAGGTACCTGGGGCCCAGGTCGTGGAGGGCCTTGTGTGCGTGGGTGAGGAGTTGGAACGTGATTCTCTTGCTGACGGGGAGCCAGTGAAGGTCTCTCAGGTGTCCGGAGATGTGGCTGTGTCGGGGGATGTCCAAGATGAGTCGTGCAGAGGCGTTCTGCATGTGTCAGAGTCTTGTCTGGAGTTTGGATGTGGTTCTGGTATAGAGGGTGTTTCTGTAGTCCAGTCGGCTGGTGAAGAGTGCCTGTGTGATCGTCTTCCTGGTTTCGGTGGCGAGCCATGGGAAGATCTTTCGGAGCATGCGTAGGATGTTGAAGCATGATGATGAGACGGCGTTGACTTGTCTGGTCATCGTGAGGGAGGAGTCCAGGATGAAGCCCAGGTTGCGTGCGTGGTCCGTTGGTTTGGGTGCGCTGCCCAGGGCAGGGGGCCACCAGGAGTCGTCCCAGGCGGAGGGTGATGATCCAAGGATGAGGACTTCCGTCTTGTCTGAGTTCAGTTTCAGGCGGCTGTTCCTCATCCACTCGACTACGTCTTTCATCCCTTCATGTAGGTTGGTTCTGGCGGTTCCTGGGTTGTTGGTGAGGGAGAGGATCAGCTGGGTGTCGTCGGCGTAGGAGATGATGTTGAGGTTGTGTTGGCGTACGATGGCTGCGAGGGGGCTCATGTAGACGTTGAAGAGGGTGGGGCTGAGTGATGATCCTTGTGGTACGCCGCATATGACTTTGGTGGCCTTGGATCTGTACGGGGGGAGGCGGACTCTCTGGGTTCTTCCGGTGATCCACTCTAGTGCCTTCTCTTGGATTCCGATGGTGCTGAGGCGCTGCACTAGGGTGCGGTGGCAGACCGTATCGAATGCTGCGGAGAGGTCCAGGAGGATGAGGGCCCCTGTTTTCCAGTTGTCGAGCAGGGCTCGGATGTCGTCAGTGGCTGCGATGAGGGCGGTCTCGGTGCTGTGGTTGGTGCGGAAGCCGGACTGCGAGTGGTCGAGGCTGGTTGGGCGAGCGCAATTGGTGATCCTCTGTGTGAGGTTGTTGGCTGCTTGGTTGGGGTCCGTTGAGCTGGCGGGCGGGTCCTGGCTCAGTGAAGTGGTGAGCTGGTCGGTGGTGATCTTGTTCCAGTTCCTGCGGGGAACCTGTTGCGGGTGGTGGTGAGTTGTGGTCTTTCTAAAGCTGAAGTGGACGCAGCTGTGGTCTGTCCAGTGGAGCCCGGTGGAGTGGCTAAAGGAGATGTACTTGCTGGAGGAGAAGACTAGGTCAAGCGTGTGTCCGGCATAGTGGGTGGGGGTGTTCACCAGTTTCATGAGTCCGAGGTTGGCGAGGTTGTCCAGCAGGGTGGTGGTGGTGTTGTCGTTGTTGTTCTCCAGGTGGAAGTTGAGGTCCCCTAGGAGGATGTAGTCAGCGGAGGCGAGGGCGTGCGGGCTGATGAAGTCTGCGATGTCTCCGCTGAATTGTGTGCGAGGTCCTGGGGGTCTGTAGATGAGGGTGCCTCTGAGTGTGGTCTTGGGGTCGGTGTGTATCTGGAAGTGAAGATGTTAAGCGGCTGTTAGGGTGTCGTCTGAGTTGGTCGTGATGCGGATGGTGTTCTTGTGGACGATAGCGATGCCTCCTCCTGTCTCGTTGACGCGGTCTCTCCGGGTGATCTTGTATCCGTCCGGGACGGCGACGGCGATGTCGGGCGCTGAGGAGGCGTTCATCCATCTTTCCGTGATGAAGGCGACGTCTGGAGATGTGGTGTCGAGCAGGTTCCAGAGTTCAACGGCGCTCCCAAAGACGAAAAATGGCTTGCGAACGGGTCAAGCAAGCTACTACGCATGCTCGCGGAGCTATGTGTAGTTCGCGGAGTGCAAGTGCATCTTCGCGTAGCTCGCGGAGTGCGGCTACGCGAACTACGCCCAGGCTTAATTTCTACATACAGGTAGAAGTAGAGAGAGCAGCAGGGCAGGTGTCCCTCACTCACACAAGTTGAAGTGCACAGGAGTAGTGTAAGATTCCGTCATGCAGGTAGAAGTAGAGAGAGCACCACTACAGGTGTCCCTCACATACACAAGTCAAACAGTGTCCAGCAGTAATGCAAGATTCCCTCAAACAGGTAGAACTAGAGAGAGCGCAAGGGCAAGTCTCCCTCACACACACACATGCACGTACGCACACACACACACACACACACACACAATGAACAGTGCACAAGAGTAGTGCAAGATTCCCTCAAACAGGTAGAACTAGAGAGTGCACCAGTGCAGGTGTCTCTCACAAACACACACACACACGCTCCCACACACACACACAAACTGAACAGTGTACAGGAGTAGTGCAAGATTCCCTCAGACAGGTAGAACTAGAGAGACCACCAGTGCAGGTGTCCCTCACAAACACACACACCGCACATACACACCCACAAACACACACACACACACACACTGAACAGTGTACAAGAGTAGTGCAAGATGCCCTCAGACAGGTAGAACTAGAGAGACCACCAGTGCAGGTGTCCCTCAGACACACACACACACACACACACACACACACACACACATGCACACACACACACACACTGAAGAGTGCACAGGAGTAGTGCAAGGGTCCCTCAAACAGGTAGAACTAGAGAGTGAACCAGTGCAGGTGTCCCTCACAGACACACACACACACGCTCACATACACACACACACACTCACACACACACACAATGAACAGTGCACAGGAGTAGTGCAAGATTCCCTCTAACAGGTAGTACTAGAGAGAGCACCAGTGCAGGTGTCCCTTATACACACACACGCGCACACCCACACACACACACACACACACACACACACACACGCACTCTCACACATACACACACACACACACACACGCAGGTAGTACAGTGCAGAATAAATACTTGTACCTGCCAATAAGGAAAGTGAGACGGACCGTATGGTCATAAAATAAATTTGGTAAATTTTTTGGTTACTTCCCAAAGTGTACCCCACAGGCCTACTGTTTTTTTTTCAGTCGACTACTTACTAGTAGACTTCTATTAACGAGACAACATTCTACACAGTGTACTCTCATTTTGAGTCTTGTTGCTGAAGTTGCTTTGAACATCAGCCCCTAGGATGTACATTTTGTAATAAGCACTTGCGCACTTTATTCCGTTTTGTCAGCGTTCACTGCATTGTCTTATGGAGCACCTATGCTATGAACTGCTTACCATGGATATATAATACTTCATTTGGTCACTCAATTGGTTTTTCATACTGTCCCGCTTCTTGAGGGTAGAGTTCTATTTGGCTAAGTGAGGACAGGTATATTCCTCCTTCGGTGAGGGTCATTGTCTCCTACTATTGATTATCACTCAGATCGATCCAGAATACTGTTAGAATGGCTAGTGGAGTCTAGAGCTCACCTAAACCAGCTGGGTCACCGCTGCCGCAAGACCTCCTGCCCTGAGAAGGAGCTGCTTGATTTTTGATCACCAGCCATCTCTTCTTACACCCTGATCAGGAAATATGGTCAGCCCCCGTACTGTGGAGTCCAGAGCTTTCCTTGACCAGCTAGGGCCCCCACTGCCACAGGCCCTCCTGCTTCCAGAGCATCTACTAGCCTGCCCTGAGAAGGGGCTGCATTTATATGTCTTGATTCTTCATCCCAACCATCTCTTCTGGCACCCTGAACTGGGGGTCTCTTTCTTCCTCCTCCGCTGAAAGCTGCCGTCTATAGTGGCCACAATACTATGTCCTGCGGGATTGTCATACTTTTCAGGTGTCTGAGCCGTGTCTTGCATTCATTTGGTGGGGACACCAAACACCCTGCTCTTTGTGGCTGCAGCAGGGGGTGCCGGTTTATGAGTCCCATAGCCACACCCATCTGCTGAGAAGTATTCCTTAAGCGGGTGGCTGTGGGGCACGGATGGGCCGGCTGGTATGCTACCAGAGCACTGTGAGGGAGCTGCTGCAGCACAGACGCGTCCTACCCAAAGCAATATCTATGATTGGTTGCATGTCGCAATCACACATGCCTAAACCATGCATGCCTTAACTACGCTACCTTTACGACAACCGTGTCTTTAACACGCAAGCCTTTACAACAAATTACATTGCAAAGGCATGATTGGTAAAGGTATATGTGTGGTAAAGATCCCACCCCAGCCCCCTCTGCTCTGACCCTAAAATTCAGTCCTCTTGCGTTGTGATCTACCCGGCCCAGCCCCATTAACTACCCTGACTCCCTACCCTGAGCCCTAATACCCGCCACCTAGCCCAAAATACAAGCCCAACACTACTGTCCTGAGCCCTGAAAACTGGCCCGAGCCCTGGAACAGCCCCTGCCATCTGCCTGGCCGAGCCCTAACACTCAGCCCTCTGACCTAAAAACTGCCCCGACCCCAGCCGCCGGCTTGAGCCCTAAAACCAGACCCCACCTCCTTACGGCCCCAGCCTAACTTAGCAAGCCACATCCCAGTCCTTCTGCTGCTGCACGCCTTCATGCTCCTCTCCCCGCCCATCAGCTCAGACAGCTAGAACGCTGACTGCCCTAACCACGCATATGCAGGATGCCTGTGGTCTCAGCAGGGGACCCCATAGGAGGGCAGGCCCCGTAGTATCGCGGAGGACGCAGACAGCCAGCTCATCCTGGGGGGGGTGGGCGGCGCGAGGGACAGGGGAAAGGGGCGGGGCTATAGGTATATAGGGGTAGCCCTCCTCCCACGCGCTCTCTTTGTCTGCTGCCCCCTCTCCCGCCAGGTCGCATCCTTGGCTGCCACCAGGCCCACTCTGCCGCAACGGCTGTAGCCAGTCCCCTTCCCCGTCCAGGTCCCTTAGATCCCCCTTTGTCATCTTTCTCGTCGAGCATCGCCGGGATCGAGGGATCCCCCTTTGTTATCCCATCGTCGAGCACCGTCGGGATCGAGGTAAGCGTGACACTCTTCGCCTCCCCCCAGGCCCCGTCCTTGGGCAAAGCCCAAGTTGTACAGGGCTCCGTGGCTAGAGACCACGGGGAGGTGGAGGCGTCCGTGGAAGGGTCGTGTGGCAATGGGATCGGGCAGGGGGGGGGGGATCGCTTTTTGAAGTGGACATTTTAGCGTGGGTACGTCGGCAGGCTCAGGCCGTGCGGGCACTGAGCATGGAAGGCGATATCAAAGTTCTGGCTATCGAGCGGAGTGCCAGGCTCGGAAAACAAAAAGTGTGGGGTGAGGCTGGGGGGAGTTCGAACGGGCCGCAGTAACGTTGTGGATCGGGCGGGCTGGAATTGGACAGAGGCTTGTGGATGCATGGGGGGGCACGCATTGCTCATCAAGGTATGAGACGCAGGAGGGCCGTAGGCCGCTGTGGGCTGCATGGTTGTGAGCCATACGGTGGTCGGGCACTCGCGGGCCGCAGTTTAAGCCTGGTACTGTCTCATGCTTCTACACGTGCGGGGCTCGGTAGGTAAGAACCCCCTTCAGCTCCGACCTCTTAGGAAACAAGTAGCATGGGCTACAGGATAAGTCGGGACGGCGTGATTTGTGTAAATGACTTTACTGGGGCAGTGTATCACGTTGAGGACCGCTTCCGAGTGTACACAACATTTATTGTGGCAGTGTTATCGAGTCTGAGGGCCGCATGTAAGGGGCCCGCGATCAGAGCAGTTCTTGCCCTCGTGGCCCACCCGCAGGCGTTTGTAAAATGGCGGCGTTAGCATCACTGATTCATCCACTCCAATGTCTACCCTGCCCCCCCCCACGCGTATATGGGGCCAGCGATCGGAGCAGTTCTCGCCCTCGTGGCCCGCGTGCAGGCATTTGTAAAATGGTGGCGTTAGCCTCACCTATTCATTCACTCCAATGTTTACCTCGCCCCGACAATATCGGTGACCACGGCACAAGCATTTTACTCGGCTCCCTGTCTGTCGCATAATCGGCTAAGCACTGGGGAAAGACCCGAAGCATGTTAGCACTACACAAGGTTTCCCGTAGTCAAGAGATTAGTATGGTCTGACGGCAGCAGGATTGTCGTACAGTGAGCATGCTTGTGTTCGAGAGCGTTCTAATTTACTCCCCATTTCTCCGTCTGCGCTCAACTGAATTCAGCACCGGGGAAAGAACAAATGGTGATAGCACATCAAGAGAATGTTATGGGGTTCTGCAATAAGATTACTTTATTATGCACCATGCTTGTTTTCAAAAATATTCCCCCTCAAAGGACAATTTATAGAAGGGGTTGATCAGGGCTTTAGATGTCAATTTTAAAGAGGGGGGCATTCGCACCGCACTATATTTAAGGAAGGACGAGCAGGCACTTAGGTGTGGGGGGCATGCGTGTACGAGTATACAATTTTAGGTCCAAATAGGCAGTTCCCTAATGAGGACATGAATATGAATGACATGTGGCCAGTATGTTTATATATGGACAGTGATTCCACATGTATCCATAATACAGTGCTGTCCTGGTCGCAGGCATAGCTGTGTATGTGTGTAATGCGTGTTCCTTATTACAGGCAGGGGTAGGCAAGCAGCAACAGGACCACGGGAGCACGGAGCCAGAGCACGGTAGAAGGTAAGCAGGAGATAGGGGGTTTGGGGGTGCCCCCAGCTCCGAAGGGGCGAACAAGAACAAATGCACTAGGGTGGAGCGGTGCATGCCCGGTCCCGCTGCAGCACCACTGGGCAGGAAGAACGAAGTTTGATATGTGCTTTTATCACAGTAGATACAGGAGCGGGACGCCAAGCTGGATTATCGGTCGCGACGATAGCACAGAAGCCCGTCACGATGCTCGTTAGGCCCCGTCAGCGCTCAAGTACAGGAAGTAAGTTCACAGGGGGCACAGAGGCGGCGCACACAGAAGGGCGGGGGGTCGCCTTTCCGGCCATGAGCTATATAAATATATCGAGGCGGGATGGTCACCTTACATTTCTCTTGCAGGAGTAAAAAGACCTCGTTAGGATGTGCGAACGGAGTTCGTCCGATGCGGGGTCGGATGCAGACGAGCAGGCGGCAACCTTTCTACAGCTTGTTAGAAACAACGGCATGGCTTGGGCCACTGTGCTGCTCAATGCCAACAACAATGACTCAAGTTGTCACAGGGACATTATAGATATTGAGGAAGTTGATACGGATGGATCAGGACCTACTAGGGTGTCTAAGAGGTTACGCATTGCCACGAATAAAGGAGTTCCCACCCCCCCCCCATGAAAAAGAAGGGTGGGGTCAATTTGACAGTTGCAATGGTTCATGAAACGCCCGGTCCCTCGGGCAAGCAAAAAGGTTCGCAACCCCCGGTGGATTACGCCACAAAGAGCGATCTTGGTAAGATCATGTCCACCTTACAAATGTTTATGACTGAAATGAAGGAGAGTGTATCGAACCTGGGTTGGGGGCGTGCCCAGCGAATGTATGGGGCAAGGGGGGCTCAGTCCCTAGGCCTCCTGCCCCTGCCTTACCAGCCCCAGGTCCCTTTCCATCAGGGGCCCCGCTGGCGCTGGCGGCACCGGTACCGGAGCAGATTGTCGCCCCTGATCTAGCTAGGCCGGGCCCCCTCCGCCGGCACCGATGGTACCAGAGTCACCGGTAACTGCACCTTCGCCCATACCATCAGAATCTCCGGCACCCACACCATCCCCCTTACCATCCACTCCTAGTCCGATGCCCCTCCTCCCGGCAGCCCCGGCACCTCCCACGGCGCCTCTACCAGCACCCACCCCGATGACGCTGTCAGCTGAGGAGGAGGTGGTGCTGGATGCTCCCTTGCTGTCAGGGAGGTCTTCCTTGTCCTGGGAAGTGCCCCTGGCATGCGAAATAAATCATCTGGAAGAGGGAGTTAATAGATATTTTTTCTCTGCTCATGTTAGGTCAACAGGGTACAGACTTGCGCAGGGCAGGGTTAAAAGAGGATGAGAAAAAGATAAGGTTCCAGCCATGGCCGGAAAAATCGATTGACACTTGGTTGGAAGCCTTCGCCATACTATCTTCGGTAATCATGGAAAAATTTGCGGACCAAGGCCCCGCCCTGGTTCAATATGGTAGACTAATTCACAACGAGGCAAAGAAATGGGGGGGCGTGGGGGGGTTGAACTACGCTAGGGAGTTCAGAAAGAAGATGTCCAAATGCCCCAGCATGCGTTGTGATCATAAGGAAGTACAACTTTGGATGGAACACATGGGGTTCAGAGCGCTGCAGGGAGTCGCGACAGGCAGCAAAGGGCAGGACACGCATGCAGCGACAACAGAAAATAATTTCACGCAGCAGCACTATGAGCAAGGCACCCCGCCCTTTCGGGGTGGTCACCGGGGGAGGGGGCAGAGAAGGGGAGGCGGGAGGACTCAGGCAGGAACTTGCAGGTTGTTTAACAACGGTAACTGCCACTGGGGGAAATCCTGTAGGTTCACGCACACGTGTAATAAATGCCGAGGGCAGCACCAGGCAGGAGCATGTAGGAACCACAGAGGACAGAAACAAGGAGGATAGTCCGGGGGGAGGGGTGGCGCATGGCAGAGCAAGTAGCACAGAGACGCGTCCCGGCCACCCCCCCCCCCCACACCCCCCACTTTCCCGCCCCCAGGCACGCGGCGCCCCTCCCCATTGCTAGGACGTCCTCTCCTGGCCCCCGACTCCCGCGCTCATCCCCCCCCCTCCCCCCCCCCGGCCATCCACACAGGCAAGAGCAGTGAAAGGGCCCTCACCAGTTAGTTTGGAGCATTAGATCCCTCTGCTGAATAAATACCCCAACAGAGTCGACGGGAGACTGCACTTGGGGGGCTTTGCTGATGGCTTTGTGATACCTTACATAGGGACACCGCGAGCGCGAGAGGCCGAGAACCTGAAACCTGCTAGGGATAACCCCGAGATAGTAAGAGCAAAGGTTTCGAAGGAAATCGAGTTGGGTAGAGTAGCGGGCCCCTTTCAGCAGCCGCCGCTTGCATACTTCAGGATCTTCCCCCTGGGGATAGTCCCCAAAAAAGACCCTGGGGCCTTCAGACTAATACATCACCTGTCCTACCCCGAGGGCGAGTCGGTCAACCATAACTTGGAGGAAGGGGTCTGTTCAGTTTCCTACTGCTCATTTGACGTGGCCATGGACTTGGTGAGAAGAGCTGGCAAGGGGGCCTGGAAAGCCAAAGCATATATAGAGTCGGCCTTCCGCCTTCTGCCGGTACACCCCAGCAGCCAACATTTGCTGGGATTCAGGTTAGGACAGGAATACTACTATGACAGGTGTATGTCCATGGGGTGCTTCATCTTGTGTGCGTTGTTTGAGGCATTCAGCACTTTCATTCAGTGGGTACTGCAAGCGACAGAGGGAGTGAACAGCATGACCCACTACTTAGATGATTTTCTGTTTGTAGGAAGGGAGGATTCCCCAGATTGCGCTGAGGCATTAGCAAAATTTCAAAAGGTTACAAACACCTAGGAGAGCCACTGGCTCCGGGGAAAACAGTTGGGCCGGCACAAGTATTAGTCTTCCTGGGAGTGGAGATCGACACCAGGGCAGCGGAAGCCAGGCTCCCACCAGACAAGGTCAGCGACCTGGCCTCACAGATACAGACAGTACTGAGACAGGACAAAGTATCCCTGGAGGACATACAAAGCTTGCATGGCAGACTGAGTTTTTCTACCAAAGTGATCACAGCGGGCAGGGCCTTTGCGTACAGACTAGCTAGGACAGCCGCCAAGATAAAGCGCAGACACCATGAAGTGAGGCTGAGTATGGGAGTAAAAGACGACTTGAGGATGTGAGGGGAGTTCCTGGAGCAGTTTAACGGCTCGGTAATCTGGAGAGACCCCTGGACTAGCAGCCAAGACCTAACGCTGTTTACAGACGCATCAGACAGGGAGGGATTTGGCACGATCCTAGACAGAGAGTGGTGCGCAGAGAAATGGCCTAATGCGTGGAGGAAGAAAAGAATAACAGCCAACATAACTTTCTTGGAGCTGTTCCCGATTATGGTGGCTTTCCACCTATGGACGGCCATGCTAACGGCGAAGAGGGTAGTATTGTGGTCCGACAACCTGGCTGTGGTTCAAGCAATCAACACACAGTCCGCTAGCTGCGCGCTCGTACTATGCTTGCTCAGCGAATTAGTAAAGGTTTGCCTGTACTACAACGTAGAGTGCAGGGCTAGGCACATCCCGGGGGCACAAACCACAGCTGCTGACGCCCTCTCACGTTTTCATTGGCAGCGTTTCCGGGAGGCGTGGCCGAGAGCGAGGGAGGAGATGACACCTTTCCCGGCTCGGCTCTGGCACCTGCTGCAGTGGCGCAGCGCATTAGAGAGCTAGGCGAGCTGTCCCTGGCCCCCCAGACCATGAAGAGATACCAGGCATGCGTGGAGAAATTCTGTGTAGTCATGGGCCCATGGGAGCAAGCGGCCTCTTCCAGGAGGGAGAGGGTCCAGGCGTTCATGATATGGGCTAAAAATTGAGGGAAAAGCCACTCATGGATGGCCGGGCACCTATCGGCCATCGGGCACCACGCAAAGCTGCTCGGGCAGGCAGGCCCCACTGCATTGTTCACGACCAAGGCGTCACTCAAAGGTGGGGCCAGAGTGGTGCCCAAGTCGCTCGACCAGAGGGTCCCTATCGACTATGAAACATTACAGGGGATGTTGGAAGCCCTCCCTTCTGTCGCCCAGTCCGCATACGAAGCATCTCTCTCCGCCTCCACTTTTAGCTTAGCGTTCTTTGGGGCATTTAGAATAGAGAATTGGTGGCACGGTCCAAGACAGAACCCAATTCTAGGGCACTACAGATGAGGGATGTGTGCCTGACAGCTGACTCAGTTAAAATATTGTTACAATTCTCAAAAACTGACCAGGCGGGCAGGGGGAGGGAAATTTCCCTGCACCGCCAGGGGAACGACAGGCATTGCCCGGTGGCTCTGCTGGCCGCTTTCCCGGCCAGCCGCCCTCGCACAGATGCTTTGTTACTGATACACTTGGATGGCTTCCCGGTCACCAAATTCCAGGTAGAGCATGTGATGCAGGGGTGCCTGTTCCTTGCTGGTTACACAAGAGGGGGGGCCAAATACAGCTCCCACTCATTCAGGATTGGGGCAGCCACCACGGCCTTCAGGGAGGGCCTGCCTGTGGAGATAATTAAAAGGGTGGGGTGGTGGGACTCACACTGCTATAAAAGTTATGTGAGGCCAGTAAGTGTGATACAACCTTTAATCAGAAATGTCCCAGGGAACAAGTAAGCAGGGAGGGAATGTGAGATGATCAGGCGCCACTATGGGTGGCCGTAGCATTGTACAGTTGTGTGGAGTGTGGAATAAACTAAAACTTTTCAAATCATTGTGTTTATTTCAGGAACAAATGTGTGGGTGATGGGGCACTCCTATGTCGCAAGAATTGCAAGATGGGTGGAGGCTGTTACTTGGAAACATGGTTTCACCAACATATCCTGGTTTGGATTCCTGGGAATGCGTTGAGCTGAGCTTTTAGGAACGCTGCGCAGGACGTTGAAGGAGGGTAGACCGCAGCCGCACATCATAGTGGTGCATCTTGGGGGGAATGACCTGTTGGCAGAAGGCAAGAGGCAACTTAAGTGCACTGAGCGGTGAGCTGGGATCATGTGGCCTCTGGTGGTCTGAGATGACACCTAGACCCATATGGCACGGGGCGAGATCCCAGGAAGCATTGGCGGTAGCTCACAAGCGCGTAAATGTAGCCATGCGTAAATTCACAGAGATGCGGGGGTTAGGTTTCATAAGGCATGGCCTGTTGCATGTTAAATCTGTCGGCTGCTGGGAAACTGACAGGATGCATTGGTCCAAGGTAGGCATGGCAATATTCTTGCTAGACCTGGGTGTAGCTCTAGAGACAGCCGGGTGCAAGTAGGAAGAGATCCAGGGGGCTATGTGGTGGGGGCTCTGGGTGCAGCAGGGTCACACCCAGGGCTGTGGAGGAGTTACAGGGCGATCCCGATACAGGAAAGGCGCAGGAACAGGACCTGACGCCTCCAGTGCTAAGCGCACCGTGCATAAGTCATACAGGCTCCAAGGGGTCCTTCTTGAGAACTTGGAGTACGACGGCGCCCCGTTATTCTTTAGGGCGGTTGTAAACCTGAACAACCGGGGGCTTGCTGTATAGGCTCCTCCCAGCTGGGGAAGGTGTGAGTCACTCTCCCTTGTTCAGCGAGCGGAGTTGGTGGACGATAGGTTCACCGGTGGGAGGAGTAGATCCTCCCAGGTACCATACCGGGCTATGGCCGCTGGTGGTTCTTTGGCTAAACTTCAGGTACCCTGCAACGAGGGGTTACGGGGCGGACGGGATCGCCTGTAAGATAACCCACCTTTTATTTGTACACCAAATAAACCTGCAAATTTATCTCTCCAATATCATTGTGTCTGTGTATTATTGTAGAATATTGTGGGGTTGTCGGCGGCGGTGTCCCGATGGAGATACTATGCAGGATGCCCGTGGTCCCTGCAGGGGACCCCATAGGAGGACAGGCCCCGTAGTATCACGGAAGATGCAAACAGCCAGCTCATCCTGGGGGGGTGGGCGGCGCAAGGGACAGGGGAAAGGGGTGGGCTATAGGTATATAGGGGTGGCCCCTCCTCCCACGCGCTCTCTTTGTCTGCTGCCCTCTCTCACGCCAGGTCGCATCCTTGGCTGCCACCAGGCCCACTCAGCCGCAACGGCTGTAGCCAGTCCCCTTCCCCGTCCAGGTACCTTAGATCCCCCTTTCTCATCTCCACTCCCCACCACTCACCCGCTGAAAAAGGGGGGACGTGGGGAGGGGGACTATATTAAAGTTTGTTTTCTTGTTGTAGGAGGCGTTGCAGGGTGATCCCGATACAGGAAAAGCGCAGGAACAGGACCTGCAAATTTATCTCTCCAATATCATTGTGTCTGTATTATTGTAGAATATTGTGGGGTTGTGAGCGGCAGTGTACCGATGGAGATACTATGTCTGGATAAGGCAGCAGCTTGGAAAACAGCATCTGTGCTCAGGCCCACCTTGTAAAGGCGGTTTCCCTCTATGATCATTTACAAATGAGAAGAAAGTGAAACGTGAAACATCAGTGAAGAGGCTGTGAAACAGCAGGACGTCTGCATTAACAGTCGGGATAGCTCTCTGAAAGCGAGGGGGGTCTATAAACGAACATGGGAGATGTCTGAAAGAAGGAAAGTGCCCATAAACCTGCAGGGTGTCTTAAAGCAGGGGAATGTCGAAAAATCAGCGGGAGAGCACACTTAAAGCAGGGAAGAAGTGTACATAACCCAGCAAGAGAGCTGTCTCAGAGAAGAGAAGTGTGCGTAAACAAGCAGTGGAGTCCTTTTAAACCAGTGGGGGGGCTGTCGTAAAGCAGGGGAGTGTCCATAAACCGGTTGGGTAACTGTCTTTAAACAGGGAAGTGTCCATAAACAAGCAGGGAGGGATATCTTAAAGCAGGGGAGTGGCCATAAACAGTGGGGGTGGTTTATAAGCAGGGGGTGTCCCTAAACCAGCAGGGGTGTCTTGGTGCTGGTGAGTGTCCATAAACAGGCAGGGGGCTATCTTAAAGCAGGGGAGTGTCCATAAATAGGCAGGGGGCTATCTTAAAGCAGGAGAGTGTCCATAAACAGGCAGGGGGGCTATCCTAAAGCAGGGGAGTGGCCATAAACAGGCAGGGGGCTATCTTAAAGCAGGGGAGTGTCCATAAATAGGCAGGGGGCTATCTTAAAGCAGGAGAGTGTCCATAAACAGGCAGGGGGCTGTCTTAAAGCAGGGGAGTGTCCATAAACAGGCAGGGGGCTATCTTAAAGCAGGGGAGTGTCCATAAATAGGCAGGGGGCTATCTTAAAGCAGGTGAGTGTCCATAAACAGGCAGGGGGCTATCTTAAAGCAGGAGAGTGTCCATAAACAGGCAGGGGGTTATCTTAAAGCAGGAGAGTGTCCATAAACAGGCAGGGGGTTATCTTAAAGCAGGTGAGTGTCCATAAACAGGCAGGGGGCTATCTTAAAGCAGGGGAGTGTCCATAAATAGGCAGGGGGCTATCTTAAAGCAGGTGAGTGTCCATAAACAGGCAGGGGGCTATCTTAAAGCAGGAGAGTGTCCATAAACAGGCAGGGGGTTATCTTAAAGCAGGAGAGTGCCCATAAACAGGCAGGGGGTTATCTTAAAGCAGGTGAGTGTCCATAAATAGGCAGGGGGCTATCTTAAAGCAGGTGAGTGTCCATAAACAGGCAGGGGGTTATCTTAAAGCAGGAGAGTGTCCATAAACAGGCAGGGGGCTGTCTTAAAGCAGGAGAGTGTCCATAAACAGGCAGGGGGCTATCTTAAAGCAGGTGAGTGTCCATAAACAGGCAGGGGGCTGTCTTAAAGCAGGTGAGTGTCCATAAACAGGCAGGGGGCTATCTTAAAGCAGGTGAGTGTCCATAAACAGGCAGGGGGCTGTCTTAAAGCAGGTGAGTGTCCATAAACAGGCAGGGGGCTATCTTAAAGCAGGGGAGTGCCCATAAACAGGCAGGGGGCTGTCTTAAAGCAGGAGAGTGTCCATAAACAGGCAGGGGGCTGTCTTAAAGCAGGGGAGTGTCCATAAACAGGCAGGGGGCTGTCTTAAAGCAGGGGAGTGTCCATAAACAGGCAGGGGGTTGTCTTAAAGCAGGGGAGTGTCCATAAACAGGCAGGGGGCTGTCTTAAAGCAGGGGAGTGTCCATAAACAGACAGGGGGCTATCTTAAAGCAGGGGAGTGTCCATAAACAGGCAGGGGGCTGTCTTAAAGCAGTCAATGTAGAAGTGTGGCTTGGTTACACTCTGCGCAAAACCAATATTCATGTAACAACAGGACCAAATATCTTCAGGGTTGCTTCAGGGAACAAAATGGCAACGGCCACCCACGTTCCAACAATCCTCTGTCTCTAAATAGTACACAGCGGATAAACACTAAACAAAGGATCGTTCCCGAGCAAGGGACAAATTGACATTCAAAGTTAGATGATATCAAACTATCAGTCCAATAAGGTTTCCGGATTCAAAGTATTCTCAAGGGTTATCTTCTTTATTTTCTTCTTTCGTTTTTTCTTATCACATTTGGAGATGTATTTCACATAACTCCTAGGTGGTTAGTAAGTACAGATGACATCACCAAATGTAGCCAATAGCCGACATGTGTTTCGTCTCGGGCAAATCACCCGCCGACTTCCTTAGACCCATGTTGTTTGGGACCACATATAGGTTTTACCTGGGATGGGGTGAATCTGTCTACTGAGATTTGTGCTTGCCCTGAGAAATGTGTAATTATTGTGTTACATTTGTGATGGTAATGAAAGAGATACTTTTGTTCAAGCAAGAATCTCTGGAACAACAACTTGTTGCGTTTTACCTGCCTCCATCCACATGCCTTTAGCAGAGCTCTGGTCTGTAGTCTGACCCCATCACCACAGGTGACCATGAAGGCCCAAGCAGTACCAAGAGTGCAGCAGGTGCAGTGGCACGGGGCCCACCTGTGTGACGACCCCACGTCACTGCAATGACTGGCTGCTTTTACTAAACAACCAGACAGCGGGCGGCTTTTAATATACAACCATGGAGCTTGCAGCTTTTACTACACAATCACGGAGCAGGCAGCTTTTACTACACAATCACGGAGCAAGCAGCTTTTACTACACAACCAGGGAGCAGGCAGCTTTTACCACACAACCAGGGAGCTGGCAGATTTTACTACACAACCATGGAGCAGGCGGCTTTTACTACACAATCAGGGAGCAGGCATCTTTTACTACACATCCACGGAGTATGCGGCTTTTACTGCACAACCAGGGAGCAGGTGGCTTTTACGACACAACCAGGGACCAGGCTGCTTTTTCTACACAACCAGAGAGCAGATGGCTTTTACTACACAACCAGCGAGCAGGCAGCTTTTACTAAACAACCAGAGAGCAGGCGGCTTTTACTGCACAACCAGGGAGAGGGCGTCATATATTACACAACCAGGGAGTGGGCGTCATATATTACACAACCAGGGAGCAGGCAGCTTTTACTGAACAACCAGGGAGTGGGCGTCATATATTACACAACCGGGGAGCAGGCAGCTTTTACTACGCAACCAGGAGCAGCGCACACAATTCTCTTGCTTGTGTTGGGCCCACGCTGACGTTGCGTTGCACCTGCTGCGAAAGTGACTGAGTTTTCGGGTATCAAGAGAGACCATTTTGTGCCACCTCTATTACTGCCAAGTTTATTGCTAGGCATCGTTGAAAGCCTGCCAGCAGCAAGGGGCTGGCGCAGAGGGGCAACTAGATACGAATTTCGGGGGGGGCTAAGAAAACATTTCGGGGGGCGGGGGGCGTGGACGTTTAATCAGTAGGCAGAGTGGAGCTGCAGGGGCTCTTAGAAGGGGGTGAAACAACTGCAAGGCCTCATTAACATTCAAATGGTCTTTTAAAGACCTGTGAAACGTTCGGGTGCGGCTCTGTGTGTGCCCGGGATCTGTCTCATCCTGGGCTGCCACACACGACGGGGGGGGTGGGTGAAGCTCGGTGAGTCAAATGGGTGTTGCGCGCCTGGGCTGGCGTGCTACGAAGTCATGCTGGACCTTGGATCGGCTCTAGCCCATCCCTCCCTGACAAACTGATCATTTGCTCAATTGCATACCTGCCAACTCACAGGGTGCCACTGTGTAATACACGTAGTTACATCATGGCAACAGGACCCCCCGCCCCACAACATACCAACCAACCCGCAAATAACGCACAAGACACCAGTGTTATGTTGGGAAAAACTTGCTGCAGGTTTATTACATACAACATTATGTAATCATGATGGGTTATCTTACGGGTGATCCAAGGCAGGCCGCATTCTCGCCACCTGTCCGCCTGATGAGCCAAGCAGCGCCGTGGCGAACCACCTGTGTGCTGCCCCTTATGGTAATTATTGTACTCCTGCCCCTAGTGGGACGGAGCGCAGTTAGGCAAGCCCCCGGTTACACAGGCCCACAACCGCCCAAAGGACTACTGGGGCGCCGACACGAGTTCCTGGACCTCCCCTGAGGTCCAGGTCTTAGGCTCTGGCACCCCTATGTGCCTGCTGAGGTACAGTGCTGCACCTCTCTGCTTCCGGATCACCCTGCAACTCCGCCTGCAACGAAAAAGATATACATTATATAAAGTTCAACCAATCCCCCCCAGCTGACACACAGGGTAAGAGGTAGGGAGGGAAAATAGTGTCCTGGTAGCGTCTAGAGGCATCCGGAGTGGCAAAGAGGCATCTAAGATGGCAAGGGGAACTTAATACCCCTCGCCCTGCCTACCGCCCAGGACGCACGTCACTGGCCCTGCCCCATTCCTGCCGGTACTCCTCCTGCCCAAGGAGGAGTGAGTGTCCAAGCCAAGAAGGAGGACGGGGGGGGGGAGGCCCTCTGTAGCTACGGTGCTGCCCTCCTGATGGCCACCGGGTGGCCTCGGGCAGCCGCAATATTGGCTCCCATCACCGGCTCCCATCACCTGGTCATGGGTGAGAAGCTGGTATCACAGGGAGGGAGGGTGGGTCAGAGAAACCGAGCTGAACACCTCAGTAAATACTGGTTTTCAGTGGCTTTGAACTGCCGACGTCCATTAAGGGGTGTCAACACCCCACAGGACAGCCGCATCAGCCTCAGAGAGCTCTTTTTTGAAGGGGGAGGGGCTAGTGGGGAGTAGGGTTCAAAAGTGCGTCGTAGGTACTTCTGGGCACGAGGCCCCGCCCCCTCGAGATTGCTCTTCAAGTTGGCAGCCATGACATTTTAGTTTTTTTTTCCTGGTACAGTCAAAAAACGAATACAAATGCCTGTATCCTGTTTTGTTTGTATGCAGTAGTGCAAAGATCATGCAATTTATATATAGGCCTGGTGTCACCATATCAAGGGCACACGTGCACTGTGTTTAGTCGTTACTCCACGTGGGAATGAGAGCCTGGTTTTCGAAATGCTGATTGGGGGAGGGTGAAATAATGTGTCTCAGCAAAGCAATTGTAATTTTTTCGTTTTTTGTTTTAGTTTTATATAGCGTGAACTCGATGTCAAGGTATTGGAGCGCTCTACATGAGCACTAGGGACATTATTCAACGACTCATTCATTTTTGTTCTTTAAGTAGGTACAGGGGCATAAGTGATTTGCTCAAAATCACAGGATGGTGCGCCGACGCCGGGACTCCAACCTGTTTTTCCATTCTGGCGGAAACCATTTCATTAAGTGCGGATTACCAACACCCTCGCCTCCCCCGGCCTGTTTCCCATTACAGGGAGCTCCTTCCCGCCCGCCCTGGGGTCAACCCCCGCTTCCCACTGGGGTGAAATTGGGGTGTTTTTTCACTGTCATGAAACAAACCCGAGAATCAACTGAACCTTCTCATTAATAGGTTGATTTTAATATCACAACTCTTAGTTTATTTGTACATTACTATCGGAGAGACATACTTTCTGTTTGGAAATTAAATATAACATGTTATGCCTAAGAGAAAGTAACATGGCGACGGAGGCGCGCGTGAGGAGGGGGAGGGGTCATCATGTCCACATCTGGAGTGGGTCTGAGGCGGCCTTGCACGTGAGACCGATAAAGCTTTATTGACAGCAGATCAAAGGCTGCATTTCAATAAGTTTCGGGGCTCCCCTTTCTGGTTTTACGAGGTGCCAGATTTTCGTGCCGGTCTGGCTGAGTTTATTGCTTCTGTTTGTAGAGGAGGGACTGCCGGTGGGTCAGTCAGTCTGTCTTCACCTGTAGGGGCAGGAGTACAGCACTGTGGTAGATAAGTGGAAGAGTGACTGCGGTTGGGTCAGTCTGTCTGTCTTCACCTGCAGGGGCAGCAGTACAGCCCTGTGGCAGATCAGTGGAAGAGTGACTCTCTTTGATTTGTCCGTCTGTCTTCACCTGTAGGAGCTGGAGAGCAGTTTACTACTGTGGCAGATCAGTGGAAGAGTGACTGCCGGTAGGTCAGTCAGTCGGTCTTCACCTGTAGGGGCAGCAGTACAGCACTGTGGTAGATAAGTGGAAGAGTGACTGCGGTTGGGTCAGTCTGTCTGTCTTCACCTGCAGGGGCAGCAGTACAGCCCTGTGGCAGATCAGTGGAAGAGTGACTCTCTTTGATTTGTCCGTCTGTCTTCACCTGTAGTGGCTGGAGAGCAGTTTACTACTGTGGCAGATCAGTGGAAGAGTGACTGCCGGTGGGTCAGTCCGTCTGTCTTCACCTGCAGGGACAGCAGTACAGCACTGTGGCAGATCAGTGTAAGAGTGACTGCCAGTGGGTCAGTCCGTCTGTCTTCACCTGCAGGGGCAGCAGTACAGCCCTGTGGCAGATCAGTGGAAGAGTGACTCTCTTTGATTTGTCCGTCTGTCTTCACCTGTAGGAGCTGGACAGCAGTTTACTACTGTGGCAGATCAGTGGAAGAGTGACTGCCGGTGGGTCAGTCCGTCTGTCTTCACCTGCAGGGACAGCAGTACAGCACTGTGGCAGATCAGTGGAAGAGTGACTGCCAGTGGGTCAGTCCGTCTGTCTTCACCTGCAGGGGCAGCAGTACAGCCCTGTGGCAGATCAGTGGAAGAGTGACTGCCAGTGGGTCAGTCCGTCTGTCTTCACCTGCAGGGGCAGCAGTACAGCCCTGTGGCAGATCAGTGGAAGAGTGACTCTCTTTGATTTGTCCGTCTGTCTTCACCTGTAGGAGCTGGAGAGCAGTTTACTACTGTGGCAGATCAGTGGAAGAGTGACTGCCGGTGGGTCAGTCCGTCTGTCTTCACCTGCAGGGACAGCAGTACAGCACTGTGGCAGATCAGTGGAAGAGTGACTGCCAGTGGGTCAGTCCGTCTGTCTTCACCTGCAGGGGCAGCAGTACAGCCCTGTGGCAGATCAGTGGAAGAGTGACTCTCTTTGATTTGTCCGTCTGTCTTCACCTGTAGGAGCTGGAGAGCAGTTTACTACTGTGGCAGATCAGTGGAAGAGTGACTGCCGGTGGGTCAGTCAGTCTGTCTTCACCTGTAGGGGCAGGAGTACAGCACTGTGGTAGATAAGTGGAAGAGTGACTGCGGTTGGGTCAGTCTGTCTGTCTTCACCTGCAGGGGCAGCAGTACAGCCCTGTGGCAGATCAGTGGAAGAGTGACTCTCTTTGATTTGTCCGTCTGTCTTCACCTGTAGGAGCTGGAGAGCAGTTTACTACTGTGGCAGATCAGTGGAAGAGTGACTGCCGGTGGGTCAGTCAGTCTGTCTTCACCTGTAGGGGCAGCAGTACAATACTGTGGTAGATAAGTGGAAGAGTGACTGCGGTTGGGTCAGTCTGTCTGTCTTCACCTGCAGGGGCAGCAGTACAGCCCTGTGGCAGATCAGTGGAAGAGTGACTCTCTTTGATTTGTCCGTCTGTCTTCACCTGTAGGAGCTGGAGAGCAGTTTACTACTGTGGCAGATCAGTGGAAGAGTGACTGCCGGTAGGTCAGTCAGTCTGTCTTCACCTGTAGGGGCAGCAGTACAGCACTTTGGTAGATAAGTGGAAGAGTGACTGCGGTTGGGTCAGTCTGTCTGTCTTCACCTGCAGGGGCAGCGGTACAGCCCTGTGGCAGATCAGTGGAAGAGTGACTCTCTTTGATTTGTCCGTCTGTCTTCACCTGTAGTGGCTGGAGAGCAGTTTACTACTGTGGCAGATCAGTGGAAGAGTGACTGCCGGTGGGTCAGTCCGTCTGTCTTCACCTGCAGGGACAGCAGTACAGCACTGTGGCAGATCAGTATAAGAGTGACTGCCAGTGGGTCAGTCCGTCTGTCTTCACCTGCAGGGGCAGCAGTACAGCCCTGTGGCAGATCAGTGGAAGAGTGACTCTCTTTGATTTGTCCGTCTGTCTTCACCTGTCGGAGCTGGAGAGCAGTTTACTACTGTGGCAGATCAGTGGAAGAGTGACTGCCGGTGGGTCAGTCCGTCTGTCTTCACCTGCAGGGACAGCAGTACAGCACTGTGGCAGATCAGTGGAAGAGTGACTGCCAGTGGGTCAGTCCGTTTGTCTTCACCTGCAGGGGCAGCAGTACAGCCCTGTGGCAGATCAGTGGAAGAGTGACTGCCAGTGGGTCAGTCCGTCTGTCTTCACCTGCAGGGGCAGCAGTACAGCCCTGTGGCAGATCAGTGGAAGAGTGACTCTCTTTGATTTGTCCGTCTGTCTTCACCTGTAGGAGCTGGAGAGCAGTTTACTACTGTGGCAGATCAGTGGAAGAGTGACTGCCGGTGGGTCAGTCCGTCTGTCTTCACCTGCAGGGACAGCAGTACAGCACTGTGGCAGATCAGTGGAAGAGTGTCTGCCAGTGGGTCAGTCCGCTGTCTTCACCTGCAGGGGCAGCAGTACAGCCCTGTGGCAGATCAGTGGAAGAGTGACTCTCTTTGATTTGTCCGTCTGTCTTCACCTGTAGGAGCTGGAGAGCAGTTTACTACTGTGGCAGATCAGTGGAAGAGTGACTGCCGGTGGGTCAGTCCGTCTGTCTTCACCTGCAGGGACAGCAGTACAGCACTGTGGTAGATAAGTGGAAGAGTGACTGCCGGTGGGTCAGTCAGTCTGTCTTCACCTGTAGGGGCAGCAGTACAGCACTGTGGTAGATAAGTGGAAGAGTGACTGCGGTTGGGTCAGTCTGTCTGTCTTCACCTGCAGGGGTAGCAGTACAGCCCTGTGGCAGATCAGTGTAAGAGTGACTCTCTTTGATTTGTCCGTCTGTCTTCACCTGTAGGAGCTGGAGAGCAGTTTACTACTGTGGCAGATCAGTGGAAGAGTGACTGCCGGTGGGTCAGTCCGCCTGTCTTCACCTGCAGGGACAGCAGTACAGCACTGTGGCAGATCAGTGGAAGAGTGACTGCCGGTGGGTCAGTCCGTCTGTCTTCACCTGTAGGGGCAGGAGTACAGCACTGTGGTAGATAAGTGGAAGAGTGACTGCGGTTGGGTCAGTCTGTCTGTCTTCACCTGCAGGGGTAGCAGTACAGCCCTGTGGCAGATCAGTGTAAGAGTGACTCTCTTTGATTTGTCCGTCTGTCTTCACCTGTAGGAGCTGGAGAGCAGTTTACTACTGTGGCAGATCAGTGGAAGAGTGACTGCCGGTGGGTCAGTCCGCCTGTCTTCACCTGCAGGGACAGCAGTACAGCACTGTGGCAGATCAGTGGAAGAGTGACTGCCGGTGGGTCAGTCTGTCTGTCTTCACCTGCAGGGGCAGCAGTACAGCCCTGTGGCAAATCAGTGGAAGAGTGACTCTATTTGATTTGTCCGTCTGTCTTCACCTGTAGGAGCTGGAGAGCAGTTTACTACTGTGGCAGATCAGTGGAAGAGTGACTGCGGTTGGGTCAGTCTGTCAGTCTTCACCTGCAGGGGCAGCAGTACAGCCCTGTGGCAGATCAGTGGAGGAGTGACTGCCGGTGGGTCAGTCAGTCTGTCTTCACCTGCAGGGGCGGGACAGCAGTGGACCACGGTGGCAGATCAGTGGAGGGGGCAGAACCAGTGGCAGGGACCACTACTGACACCTGTCAGTCCACGGGCGGTGCAGATTGTCAGCAGTGGGGTCAATGGGGCACCGGCAGCCATCATACATTACAGCGCTCTGTGCATTCCAAGACAGCGCGCTACAACACCCCGCTCTTTCACAACTCCTTCACATTCCATCGTCTACAGCACACAATAGCTTAGCGAGTGTATCAAGGGCCCCAGGACAAGGAAGGGAATGGCCTCCCTGGCTGCTGTTGAAATAATAAAATACAGCAGGAATCATGGTTTAGTGGCACCTCTTTCCTCTAGGCACCGGTGTCACTGCACTTGCTGTACCAACAGAAGCTCCACCCCCCCTATATGTGCAAGAAACGAAAAGCAGGTGGTAGACTGAGTATGGGGAAGAACTAAAACAATGTTTCCAATGTTTAATCCAAAAAGAATGACTTTCTTCAACAAATATATAAGATTGCAATCTAAGAGCCTTATTTAGATCTTTGCATATGGCACTGAGCGTCGCTCTGGATAGAACATATACACTACTGGGCTAGATACATAGACAGCATCTATCTGATCTGGACAGGTTCTATAGAAGGATTACAGACTTTCAAACAACATGCAGATGACAATATGTGTATCATGACATTTACAGTGAAATTCAACTACCATAAGATACAGTTTTAGATGTGCAATTATATACACACGGCCATACAATGGGTAGAATGTTCAGAAAAGAAACTTTGTGCAATACAGTTCTACATGTTGATAGCGACCACCCCAGACATCCCCTTAAAGCAAAACCACACGGTGAAATGGTCAGAGCTAGAAGAAACTGTAGACATGACATAGACTATGACAATAATTTGGAAGAGATCAAAGACAGATTCCGCATAAGAGGATAATATAGCAATATTATTAATGTAGCACATAATAGAGGGTTCAAGTTCGATAGACAAACAACTCTGATTGACTATAAACCTACAAAAGACAAGCACACTGGGACCATCAGACCTATAATGTCTTATGGAAGCAACGCGGCTGATATCAGCAAAGTATTAAATGGACATTGGCACCTACTAAAAGAAACAGAATCCTCACTCCATATACCACCAGACACCCAAGCATCACTTCCAGGAAGGGTAAAACACTACTAGGACGTATATGCCCTAGTTACACATATAACAAAACCGACGAAAACTGGCTAACATCACACATGAAAGGTTTTTACAAATGTGGTCACTGCACTGTGTGCAGGCTAGGCAAAGAAATTACGTCATTCAATTGTAATCAGAGTTCTGTGTGCCAAATCAAGCGCAACCGAAACTGCACCACACGCTTTGTGGTCTATGTGCTGATCGGCAAGTGCAACAAGATATACGTTGGCAGTACAATTAGACCGGCAAAAGAGAGCATAATGGAACACTTCCGAGCGGCCAAAACAGGGTGACCCCAAAAACCCATTTGCTCTACAGACGCTCACCTGTACACAGCAGGACCACCGTTGGACCTTTCATTTTCATGGTTTAGAAGTGGTCAAACACAATGAGAGAGGCGGCAATAGAGAATTGAGGCTGAGACGACAGGAAGCTCTCTGGATCATGCTCCTGAAAGCAGTTGAAATGGGTCTTAATATTGATCTGGAACTGCATTATTGCTTGGGTGATAAGAAAATATTATTTAGTACGACATTGTGATCACATAAATCCAATATGACTTTGTGAGCGTGGTATATGTAAAAGAGACATATGATACATAGAGATACTGCATAAGTCTATTCAGTCTTAATGATACAAATTACTCCTATTATGCCCCTCTCTTCCCGATCAATTATGAACTCTTTACACTTTTTCATCTTCTACTCTGGGGTTCCCACCTAACTCATCTGTTCCTATCAGATTATCGTAGTAGTATAATGTATAAAATTATACACTATACTTAGGGTTGTGATATACATTTACCCCATCCTTTACAGAATAGAGATGGGTTATAGGGCCAGGTCTATTGACTGATATGCACCTCACACTACTCCTACAGGGCACTCTTATGGACTGATCTTTGCCCGATACTTCTAAGGATAGCTGCCTCACTTGATACAGTGAGACAGATGTTATCTCTATAAAAACATTTTGACAAAGTTAGTTCATTGCTACTTACAGAATATATGACTTAAGATGGGGTTGACCGTATTAGTATGACAGGCTACATTTCACCATACAGGACTCCGACCGTAAATCTTTTTTCTAGATAATTTTGCATAATCCCTAGGTTACATGTGAATATGGTACAACCAATATTATACTGCTATATACGTTTAGTGCATTATTTATTTCATCCCGTATCTTACTTCAATTCACTTGGTCGCACCTCACATTTTCATATCTCACTAACATATGCATAGGACGAAGCGGAAAACAAATAGAACAAGGTGAGCCTTACCACTTCGACACTAAGCATGATGGTGACAAAAAGTAACAAACCTAGTTGCACTTCTATCTGCAAGAACAGAGATGACTGGTTTAACATATTAATATTGACACCAGGCATTGGTATACCACTTTCCCCACTGTTAAAAGTTAGGCCGCAAACGTAAACATTATCGGCGCCATCTTGCCCCTTTTGAGCTCATTTGTGCGCGTAAGCGGCAGCCATTTTGAGCACCATGGCCTCTCTGCCCCTCGCTGATAGCCAGCGCGTCTCTCTCTCTCTCCTAACCTCGCAGGCATCCCCCGCACGCTGACAACCCCCGCTCTCACATGCCTTGGGTCATAAACCCCTCTTCAGCGCAGCTCTGCCTCGGAATCCCATCCTGTTCCCAGCGCGACACCTCCCTTCATTCCTTTCATGGTCCCGGGTCCTTTGATACAACCCCCCTTTTCCTGTGTGCCCGTTTGTCTTCCTCGTTCCCAGGCCACCACCTGGCCCTGCGGATACTGTTTATTGCCCCCCCGTACAGTAGGAACTTCCCCCATCAAAGGACCCTCGAGTTGATCAAAGCCCCCACCCTATGAGATCCGATCAACCCCACACATTCCGTGAATCGGCGGAATGTCCAGCTGCGCGATAATCATCACCTGTTGTGACCGGGGTGGGGACTTCAACTGTAAATGTGTGTGGGAACGGGCCTGAAGGGGAGATTCTGAGGATGTCCTTTCATACTTCAAAGCATTGCAAGAATGTGTTACATGCAATAAAGATCATAAACTTGTGTATAAGAGGCCAGGCCTCAGAGATGCGGTTAGAGCACCTCGAGAAGATACCCTGTTGTCTGATTTGACGTGTTCTGCTCCGTCGGAATAAAACTTCTGTTTCCTGCCTTCCAGTCTCCAGCGCCTGCCTCTTTGTTTGGTAACTTGAGTGGGTATAGAGGCGGCTAACGCCGGGCAACTTTGAAAAAGGTCTTCTGCCCGTACCTTTTTCTACAATTGGCGTCCCAAACGTGGGGCCCATACGCGACTCGTGGATCCAGTGGGAGAGGTCCTGACGACAGAGTGAACGACTGCAACGATCGGGACTGCACCTGTCCGATAGACCCTCGTCTGACAGCCGATCATCCGAACTTCACTGGTTCCGAACAGACCTCTCTCGAGTGATCTACGGTCCTGACTGGGAACCATCAGGAGTGCCGCGAGGAATACGAAGAAAAGATGACGATCGGGCGCTGGATTTGGAAGACAAGAAACTGTCCATGTGGTCCGGGTAAGGTCGTGTAAACACGACGAATTGCGAAATGATTGTTTGATTGTTTGGAAAATACTAGTATTACTCTTTGTTGATTTGTTTGGAGATTCGCTGTCTGCAAACGGAGAAACAACAGGCTCTCTCTTTGCAAGCAGTGAAGGATAAGTAACGCAGACTTTTGTCCCCATTGTAATCCGTCGTGCCTATCTTTCTCCCCCACTGATTGATTGTTTGAACCCGAACTACGGTTCGTGGATTGTTCTCTGGAGATTTCCTTCTCCCCCACTGATTAATTGTTTGAACCCGAACTACTGTTCGCGGATTGTTTTCTGGAGATTCTCTGTCTGCAAACAGGAAAGAACAGGTTCCCTCTTTGCAGATAGTGAAAGGGTAGGTAACGCAGACCTTTGCGGGCCTACTTATTCTCCCCACTGATTGTTTGATTGACCGAACATTGACTGTTCGATATTGGTTCATGAGGTATTCACTGCCTGCAAACAACGTAGAATAGAAATATTCTGTCTAGTCTTTGCACGCAGTGATAAGATAGGTAGTGCTGACTTTTGTCCCCATTGTAATCCGTCATGCCTGTCTTCTCCCCACTGATTGGTAGCCTATTTAGCCCGGACCGCTTATTAGAGATGAACCATCCGGCTCCACTGGAAGGCACCCCTAATAAGGACATGTTCATGAAGCATGGATTGATCGCTATAGCCTATAGCAAGCTGTGGCATAAATATACGAAAAAGGATCGAGAAAGTCAGTGGCCACTGATAGGATCCTTCGATGATGATAAAATAAGCGCGCTAGAAACAGCCCTTGGTAAAAACAAGACAACGCCCACTATGCTTGATAGTTTCGGCATGTGGCGCAAAGAAACTGAACAACGTAAAAAGAGAACTGAGAGTAGGTTGGGAAAAGAGCTGCGGAAAGCAGCCCACCTAGCTGATCAGAAACTAGAAGAAGAGATAAAGGGAAGAGAGGATGCCAAACAGAAACTAGAAATGAAAACATCAAGCCAGTGTCCGCTTAGAACGTCCTCCACGCTCTACCCTGAATTACCCTCGAAACAGCGAGCCAACAATGATCTGCTGTTAGGTCCTCCGATCATCTACATGCCCCCTCCATAAGCCCCTTCCCAACCCTTAGCACAGCACCCACCACCCTCAGGCACAAACGAGAGTAGCGCCACAGCTTTGGCCCCCATGGCCTCTGTGCCGGCCGAACTCCTTGTATCAGACACTACACAAACGACAACGTTAGGCGACCCTGAGACCCGAAGGGTTGGTTCTGCAAGAACAAGCAGACTAAGCAAAGATGAGCGAGCAGGGATTGACAAGATAGCAAGGACACTGGTAGAAAGGAAGGAAGATGAGGAGTGCATCACAGATATGTTTAACTCGTATACAGGAAGTCACAGACGACATTTCTCCGTACGACTGTGTTACCATGTCTTGAACGCATACGAGGACCGATATCGAGACAAAGGTCCCGAGAGCCTAACGACTCTGTACCGGAAGGTCGATATCGGGGATGAGGGCGAGTGTGATGTGACGGACCTCCTTATGCGCACGCTTGAGGTTTTCCGCCACCTCACTGAACAAGAATCAGGAGCTAAACCCACGAAATCCGTAGCGACCGAACCACAAACTAAGCAATCTAACACCATGATGCCGATACGAGAGGCTGCCCCTTACTGGGTTCCTCCACGAGGTGAAGGGACTAACGATGATGCAAACCACAAAGATGCAAAAGGAAGGGTAGTGTACAACTGGGTCTACCAGCCATGGGACCGGCAAGAGATTCTGACATTCCGGAAATCTCTGCCTGACCTACGTAAAAACCCCACTGCCTTCTATACTGAATTAGGTACAGCCCTAGGTTCAACGATTATGACCCTGGCTGACATCGACTTGTTCTTCGGGTTATGTCTACCAGCTGATGTGTGGAGCAAATCCGGAAAGTCGACCACCTTGAGCTGTTTGGACATACGTGGTCACAACTCGATGGCATTGATAAACAACGAGAACCTGGACAAAAGCCTTTGAAATCCATTTTAGACCTCCCAGATAAAATCGTACAGAAATTAAAAACCCTGATTCCAGAAAAGAAAGTGGACTGGTCGATAGTAACGGCCAGTCGCCAGAAACCCCAGGAGGATGTATAGGATTACTTCTCCCGGTTTGAAACAGTGTTCTCCGATTACAGCGGCCAGGACATGACCACTGCAACCGGACACCATCTGTTTGTCCAGAATTATGTTAAGGGTTTGACACCAGAGGTCTCCCAGAAACTGCAGGCCAGCGAGAGTAGTTGGGCAGCCTCCAAACCCGCGGCTATCCTCCAGATGGCCCAATATTATGAACATCAGAAAAATGGAAACGATAGAGCAACAGAAAAAAAGAAGAAAGACTTGAAAGAGAGGGCGATGATTGCACAACTGCAAGGGGTGACTATAGGACGAGACCAATACAGGGGAAACTATCAGACGAACGTCCCTAAGACTGCACCTCCCAAGGACAGCACTTTGACTCCCCAGATTGGACGTACAGACATTAGAGAGGACCAGTGTGCTTTCTGTAAAGGGACTGGCCATTGGAAATCCCAATGCCCGGTTCTTTTGGAAATAATCAGAAACAAAGACCCCAAGGACATAGCAAGTGGACCGAGAAATAAGGGACAGCAGCGAGGGCCCCCAAATGACACGACTAACGACAGATCAGGCAGACCAAATACATTTGATCGACCCAGACAGAACCAATGCCAGCAATCTGACTACGATGACGCCCACGACTTTGCATAGGACTGCCAAGGACAAGGGAGGGATCCAGTCGAGCTCTATGTTGACCAGCAAGGCCCTTACGTCACTGCTAAGGTCTTGGGTACAAAGTCTCCATTTCTGGTAGACACTGGCGCAACATGTAGTGCGTTATCTAAACGACTGATTCCAAGGGCACCCTTATCTGGCTCACTTATAACATCGACAGGTTTCGATGGAACGCCCTCCACTAACCCTTTGTCCGCTCCGATCCTCTTCGACTTAGAAAACAACACCACTGACACCACGTTTTTGCTTTCCTCCAATAGCCCTGACGCCATTATGGGACTTGACTTATTGAAACACTTCCGAGCGACAATTAGATGTTCTCAAGACGGAGTTCGAGTTTTCCTTTACGACAACCCCGTTCTGCTTAGACATTGCCCTCCCCGACGCATGTTTTCCATCACTGACGTTGACACATCCCTGCTTGACACTCTGCCTCCGTATCTGTGGGCCAAGACGGATTCGGACGTAGGGCGCATGATGATTGACCCAGTGCACATTACTGTCCGACCAGACGCAACACTCCCAAAACTTCCACAATATCGGATATCACCCGAGGGCGAGAAGGCATTGGTAAAGGTCATTCAGTCACTGATAGACGCAGGAGTGGTAGAGGAAGTAGTTAGCAACGTTTGCAACAGTCCTATCTTGCCCATCATCAAGAAACAAGGAGAGGGAGATGAGAAAGCATACCGCTTTATCATTGACCTTCGAGAGATCAACAAAGTGGTTGTACCCCAGTACCCCGTGGTCTCAGACATCACCACCATCCTGACTTTGATTCCTTCTACTGCCACCACCTTCACTGTCATTGACCTCAAAAACGCATTCTTTTCCATCCCCATCCACCCAGACAGCCGATATCTCTTCGGCTTCACCCTAAAAGCCCGCTCATATAGGTTCAGCCGAGCACCCCAGGGCTACGCAGAAAGCCCTAGCATCTACAGCCAGGCCCTCAAGAGACAACTAGATCAAGTCCAGTTACCCGATGGAGTGGTGTTAGTGCAATACGTCGATGACATCCTTTTGGCAGCCGACACCACTCCATTAGCAGTCACAGCCACCATTCAACTCCTGCACTTCCTTGCGGAAAATGGCCACAAGGTCTCCAAAAAGAAGTTGCAATTCTGCCAACCCCAGGTCACTTACTTAGGCCACCTTTTGTCCAAAGACGGAAGGAAACTCACTCCCGACCGGATCCAAACCATTCTCGAAACTCCTGTCCCTAAGACTCAGAAACAGGTTCGCTCCCTACTAGGCCTCACCTCCTTCTGCCGACAGTGGTTACCAAACTTTAGCCTCATTGTGAAACCGCTGCTTTCTCTGCTAGCTAAAGATGTCCCCTTCCCACTCCCTTGGACCCCTGAGTGTCAAACCTCCTTCACGGAACTACGAGATGCCCTTTGTTCGGCCCCTGTCCTAGGTACCCCCGATTACACAAAGCCCTTCTCCCTTTACATTCACGAAAGGGAGGGGTGCGCTTTATCTGTCCTGACCCAGTCCATTGGCCCAAAGCAACAACCGTGCGCTTACTTCTCTGCCACTCTTGACCCTGTAGCCAGAGCCTTGCCTGCCTGCCTTCGAGCTGTAGCTGCCGCTGCTATCTCTATCCGACAGAGTGAGGGGATCGTGCTCTCGAATTCCCTCACGGTACTGGTACCCCATGCAGTTGACACCCTCCTGAACCAAACCAAGACGCAACACCTGACGAGTGCACGACTGACTGGATACGAACTGACTTTGCTTGCACCCCATATCACCCTGAAAAGATGCACCACACTGAACCCGGCAACTCTGTTACCCTTACCAGAGAACGATCCCAATGTGCACCCTGGTCATGACTGCGTGACTCTTACGGACGAACAGACTAGAAGTAGGGTTGACCTCAGAGACACAGCTTTTCCTGACCCTGACGGAGAGCTGTGGGTGGACGGTTCTTGCATCAAACTCCCCGATGGCACCACTTCAGCTGCCTATGCAGTCACCACGGCTCGAACTGTAGTCGAGACAGCCCGCATCACGCAACGATCTGCCCAGGCAGCGGAACTGATTGCCCTGACACGAGCCTGCATTCTAGCAGCAGGAACCACAGCGAACATTTACACCGACAGCCAGTACGCCTTCGGGGTGGTTCACCATTTTGGGCTCCTTTGGAGGGAAAGGGGATTCTTGACCTCACACGGCACCCCCATTTTGCACGGAGATCTAGTCTCCGCCTTGATCGAAGCTGTCCTTCTCCCCAAAAAGCTTGCAGTCATCAAATGCCAGGCACACAAAAAGGTGACAGACATTATTGGACAGGGAAATGCACTAGCCGACATCACTGCTCGAACGACAGCTGAAAATAGGACGACAACACGTATGTACGTGACCAGGTCACAAGCAGAAAAATGGACTGACGCTAGGGACACTATTAGAGACATTCAAATGGCTAGCACACAACACGAACTGACTGAATGGACACGGGTGGGATTAAAAGATGACGAAGGCTGCTGGTGGACAAAAGACACAAACAAATGGTTGCTACCTGACTCGTACCTGATTCCCATACTGACTATGGTACACTCCCCTGCCCACATAGGATCAGCCCCCATGATTGAACTTGTCTCCAGAGTTTGGCACAATGATAAAATCACAGACTCCGCCAAACGTCTGGTCCAACAATGCTTGATATGCCTGCAACACAACCCCGGGAAAGGAACTGTAGTACCCCGGGGAGGGTTTGGGGTCCCAAATCACCCGTTTGAAGTCCTGCAGATGGACTACATCCAGCTAGACAGATGCCAAGGCCTGAAATATGTACTTGTTGTGGTATGCGCATTTAGCAAATGGGTGGAAGCATACCCAACCCATGACAACACTGCTATGGCCACTGCAAAAGTACTGTTAAAGGAGTTTTTCCCCCGTTACGGCCTTTGTCGTATTTTATGGAGCGACAATGGCCCCCACTTCATAGCCGAAGTCATCCAGCTCATCTTAAAGGGGCTGGGCATCAAGCAGAAGTTCCACGCAGTCTTCCACCCCCAGTCTGCTGGACTTGTTGAGCGACACAATGCCACACTAAAGCTTAAACTGGCCAAGATAGTGGCTACCACGGGTCTGAAATGGCCAGACGCCCTCCCACTGGCATTGCTATCGATGCGTTCCACCCCCACCAAACATCACTTGACACCTTATGAGGTTGTTTTCGGTCGACCCATGAGTGTCTGGTCTGCACCGAAACCAACTTCCATTCATGATGTCCCGGACGTCCTAATGTCTGATTATCTATATAAATTGACTAAAACTCTGTCTGTCATTCATCAGCAGGTGCAGCAGGCCATCCCCGATGCTTCCAGGGGTCCGGGTCACGCCATCCAACCTGGAGATTTCGTGCTGATCCGAAACTTTCAGCGGTCGAAGAGTTTGGAACCCCGGTGGACGGGCCCCTGGCAAGTGTTAATCACCACCCGGACGGCTCTTCGTGTGGAGGGGAAACGGCACTGGCTGCACGCACACCACTGTAAGAAGTTCTCCTCGACCCTGGCCACGACAGAAAACATCGACAACCAAGAAGAGCTCCTGAACAAGGACCGACCGTCACTAACCTGCTATCCTGATACCGAAGCACTTGAACTTTCAAAATTCTCTGATCCCACTGTGCCATCCAGAGAAGGGTATTTCCTGCGTCGAAAGGAGGGAGCTTCGGCTAAGTAGACCACGGACTAAGTTAAATCTCAGAACGGTGACCTAAACACCACCAAGGGTCACCCGGAGAGAAGCTAAACGAAGTCTGTGGTTCTGCCTGCTACCGAGCACCTTGAAGATGATGGAAGCGCCAGATAAGAAGATGATGGAAGCGCCAAATATGAAGATGATGGAAGCAACAGGAAATACCCACTACAGAAACCCAAGAACAGACAGACTCCACAGCTCAAAGACAATTGCACTCTTCATCACAATCCTTTTCTGTTTTCTCCTCATGACCACACTCTGGATTGTGGAAGAAAATGCACCTGCTCATGAAACATTCCTGACCACTGCTCAGCCTACCACCATGAAGGAACATTATCTGATTTCGCTCTCTCCTCAACTCAGAGAGAGGCGAAAGGAGTTTTGGAATAACTCCTTTGTACAGTTGCTGCACCAGCACAATCTTGCCACCAACGCCACCAACTGTTGGATCTGTGGGTTGCTACCTCACGCCACTGGACACTCGATACCTTTCATCCCTTCGCCCTTCTCAATTCAAGGCTCCTGCCTTGCTTGGCTGATCCTCCTGCAAGAAAGCTATAAGGACAATGCCACCTCCAGCAAAACCGTAACACATTTCTTCCACGGGGTCTGGCGAAACAAAACAAAGACACACTTCTGCCCGCAGACCTCCAACGACTCAATCCACATGGACATCCCTGCTAAAGAACGAATTGAAATGCAGGTGTTCAACAATCCAACCAGACCCACCTTCTCCTACCTGCGGAAACGAACGGCTGCCACACTGACTGTGGCCCTGTCAGTCATCAACGTCACAGGCCACATGTGCATAGAAGGGCTTGGAACACAGCTGGTAGGCCGCAGTGCTTGCCGTTTTACCAGAACTTTGGACTCCACTGATCCACCTTCCTTTGTGTCGTCCCCAAACATGTATTTCGTCTGCGGCACAAAGGCTTACACCTGGCTCTCCAAAGGCTGGGGGGGCACTTGTTTCATCTCCTTCATCCTTCCTCCGACTTATGTGGCTCCTGCGAATCATCATAGACAAAAACGAGCCAAGGACATTGAACAAGCCGACTCAACAGGAGCACAGTTCCTCGATGCTATGAAGGGACTTGTTCCGCTCTGGGGCCCGATGTCAAACAGCCGTGCCATCCGACATCTGACTCAGGCAGTTGAGACAACAATGAACATCACAGCTGGTATCCTTGCTAACAACACCGCCGAGATTCCTGTAGTTGTAATATGCGGTCTGTGCTTAGGAATTCAATGTCTGCCACCTCTGTGTTCATTATGTACAAATTGTATTTGCCCTAAGACTGTGGACTTTGGAAACGAACGCATGGGAGCATTATATGATGCCGAGGTTAGGAATTTGATGAAGATTGACATTGAGTAGGCAAGTTGGCTAGATATGTTGAAAAGGGAGGACTGTTAAAAGTTAGGCCACAAACGTCAACATTATCGGCGCCATCTTGCCCTTTTTGAGCCCATTCGTGCGCGTAAGCGGCAGCCATTTTGAGCACCATGGCCTCTCTGCCCCTCGCTGATAGCCAGCGCGTCTCTCTCTCTCTCCTAACCTCGCAGACATCCCCCGCACGCTGACAACCCCCGCTCTCACATGCCTTGGGTCATAAACCCCTCTTCAGCGCAGCTCTGCCTCGGAAGCCCATCCTGTTCCCAGCGCGACACCTCCCTTCATTCCTTTCATGGTCCCGGGTCCTTTGATACAACCCCCCTTTTCCTGTGTGCCCATTTGTCTTCCTCGTTCCCAAGCCGCCACCTGGCCCTGCGGATACTGTTTATTGCCCCCCCCGTACAGTAGGAAGCTTTCCCCATCAAAGGACCCTCGAGTTGATCAAAGCCCCCACCCTATGAGATCCGATCAACCCCACACATTCCGTGAATCGGCGGAATGTCCAGCTGCGCGATAATCATCACCTGTTGTGACCGGGGTGGGGACTTCAACTGTAAATGTGTGTGGGAACGGGCCTGAAGGGGAGATTCTGAGGATGTCCTTTCATACTTCAAAGCATTGCAAGAATGTGTTACATGCAATAAAGATCATAAACTTGTGTATAAGAGGCCAGGCCTCAGAGATGCGGTTAGAGCACCTCGAGAAGATACCCTGTTGTCTGATTTGACGTGTTCTGCTCCGTCGGAATAAAACTTCTGTTTCCTGCCTTCCAGTCTCCAGCGCCTGCCTCTTTGTTTGGTAACTTGAGTGGGTATAGAGGCGGCTAACGCCGGGCAACTTTGAAAAAGGTCTTCTGCCCGTACCTTTTTCTACACCACTACTTAATTCTGCACTTCTAGGTATCTTCATAATTCTCAAAAATTCTCATAAGGGTCTACACTATAAACCACTTTCCATTTCCAGCACTACTAAGATATAAAATTTGGCTGATACTTAGCCACACTAAACAGGAACAAACTGAGCACACATTGGGTGCCTCTTGGGTCACTGACCCTGGTGTCAGGACTATAACCATTCTAAGAGCTCCTCCCTGAAATATGATTATATTTGTGTTAAACACCTGATGAAGTCTGCTGTTACGGATACAGCAAGAGACGAAACACGTGTTGGCAAGTGACAAGTCCAAGTTCAAGGAACAAATTGGAAATTTGAATAAAGAACTGTTGATACCACGTCCTCAACATCAGAATTCTTTGTGTTCTCGGAGAACTCTTTTTGATACACCCTTATCATCAATCTGTAACATAACTAGCTGGATTCAATTTAACATGCTGTCAACTGACATCCTTTGAAGACTTATTGACTCGAAAGCCACATTGTTCAAGGATAATATATTCCGAGCATGGTGAAATACACCAAAGTGAAGCTCTCGGACTGGTGCTCAACATAGTCAATGCATCTCTTACGCATAGCATCTCCGACAGTCATTCAAGATGGAACATAAACTACCACTGCTGAAAAAACCTAAACTGGACCTCAAGGATCTTACTAACTACTGCCCCACCATCCACAAATTGCTGTAAAAGCCGTCAACAACCAGCTCTGAGTGAATAAGGAGCGCTGTGACCCCCACAAACACTATAAACTGGGATTCAGTCCTTAGAGCACCACAGAGATGGCGATAATTTAAGTCATGAACATTACATTCATTGACAACAGTGACTCTTTACTCCTGATCATGCTACAACACTCACCTTTCTTTGATAACAATAACAATCAAGACTTACTCAGCAACTTGTTATCAAGAATAATAATAATCCACAATTGTAAAGTACAAATAATCACCCGTAAGGGTCTCTAGGCGCTGGGGGCCGTCGAGAAGATTAAGCAAACTACTGCCCAGAGTCACATGGTGCTGGGCTAATCTGCCACCAGCGCCGGGAATCGAACCGTGATCCCCAGATTCCAGCGTCAGTCGCCCTGGCCGCAGCGCCTCACCTCTCCAATAGACTCAACAGAATAGACTGAACAACTTCCAGCTCATCCAAACGACTTTTTCATGCCCAAGTCTATGCCTCAAGACAGTCCTCAAGACTCTCTCTCCAGTGTTTTTCAATTTCTACATGTAACCCTTTGGATAGCCATGTACATTGATACGAGCCTCAGCCTTAGGACCTACATTGTGAAGAAAACAACCCCCTTTGCACTGACACATCATACACTTCATGAGTCAAGGCTTTTCTTGCTATTTTAGATTTAACAAGAACTCTCATATCTCAACAGAGTCAATGGCCTGCTCGCCAGTGTCCTGGAGACCCATCTAATTTACAGCCTGTCATGGTCTGTCTCATCAGACAATTGAAGAAATTCAACAGGGACACTCCCACACCCTTAGACAACCACACTGGCCCTGAATCATCCTCAAGACAATGAACTCTAACACCTTGGCAAACCTGCCAAGCAAGCTCAAGGTCTCCAGTAGTCTATGTAACACATGGATTAGCAACAGGTCCAAGCTACAAAGTAGATTGTGCAGGAAGAACGGGACAAGGTATCCGTAGCTCCATCCTGATTCCCGCATTCTGATCTGACCAACACTTCTTACCTCCTGCACTTTAGGAAGCAGCCAAAGATGAATCTCTTCAAACAACAACCTTCTGTGATATTGGTTTATTTGCAAAATGTAGAATTTATAAAGCATGCAAATACCCAAAAAGGAGTCCTGGAGCTGAATACCTAGGAGTGAACAAAGAGAAAACAGCAAACTTACTAAAAAAGCTACCTTTTGAGAGATTGCCTAAAAACCAGATGATTAAACGGCAGTGATGAGTAAGAGGCAGTCTGCAAAGAAAAGGAACACCCACCTTGACACATACTCTTGGTTATTGGGGAAAGCAGAAGCAGACTGAAGATAGTATCTTGGATGACAAACACAAAAAGTGTGCTGATACATGTTAACCCTTGCTGGTGTAAGGCAATGGCCACCACCTCATGGCTCTGGCCATCTAATGAAGTTGAGGCAAATGGTGTCAAACCAAAGCTACTCGAGGTAGGACGAGAAGGTGATGGGTGTCAGAGTTTTGCTCCAGCTGAAATTGATGCACCAGGTAGTAGGTGAGACCTAAATAAAGAGTATTCGTATAGTCTAAAAGCGATACATTTATAACTTGAATGCCTGTGAAAAAGACATATCAAAGTAAGAACGAAAGGATTTTCTTGAAAACATTTAGGTGGTCAAGGCAAGCACAAGAAACATTGGCAAACTGAGAGTGAATGAAAGATCATTGTTTAATGTAACTCGTGAATTGTAGGCAGTAGTCATCGGTGTCCGGTAGCCCCCTAAGTCAGCCGAGAACCAGAAAGAGGAGCTGAAGGAAGAGGGTCCACCAATACAAGAGCCTGTTTTTTCTGAATTTTTCCTCAGACAATTGTCATTTATCTAACTCGCTTGCTTGGTAAGGCAGTTGCTAAGATTGCTTCTTGGCGCCTCAGTATCCCCAGTGAGGTGTAGAATAAGCTGAGGGTCACAAAAGAGGTCCCAAAAGGTCCTATGAGCCTAGCAAGGAGGGTTACTGAAATGTTGAATAAAGTGGGGCTTAAAGAAGAACCCTGCGGCTTAGGGCCTTGAAAGAGGATAGAAAAGGTACCCAAGGTAATCATTTGAGTTCTATTTGCATATTGGTATTGGGCTAATATAGACTCCAACCCCTCGCAATTAAGAGATGAAAACTGCATGAGGTGTGAGGTGTCAAAGGCATTAGAATAGTCTAATAGCTTCAGGATAGCCATTCTGCCCTAATTTAAGATAATGGAAAGCTCATTCTTTAAGCAAGCAGGGTACAGTTCATGCCATGAACGAGCCTGAATCCTGCTTGAGTAGAATCCATTGCATCAGACATGGAGTAATGAAGGGAATTGGATGTTTCTATTAGCGATGGGCAGAACTTCCAGAGTTACCTAAAAACTCTGCCAAATTCAGCAGGGTTCCGCAAGTGGTGGAATACAGTACGTCGCGCTGCTCACGCTGATTTTTAGCACCTGGAGCTTGTCCGACGTTGTGCAATCAGTGCAAACAGCACCACTCGACACGCTAGAGGACCCTACTTCTTTCTGCCGCTTGAGTAGATTTTCTACTCGACCTGCAGCTCTCTCAATGCGAGCAGTAGCTTTCTCAACGATATAGCGACATGTCTCAACCACCAGGAGGCAGTGGAGCACTCGAATTTCTAGCCCAGCAGCTTAATGTTGGCGAGTTGGGCATGAGAAGAAACTAAGCCATGTGACAGTTGGCGGAGTTTTTCTGGAATTCCGCGCTCCAAAGACAAATCTAAACAAACTCCGCAGGAGAAGCGGAGTTTACCACCCACCCCTTTATTATTATTATTAAAACAGTTTTGTATAGCGCGTGGTTACCATGGAGCAACCCAGCGCTTAACCAAACAGAGTAACAATTTAAGTGAGTAAGAGGCACAGCAGGTTAACAAAAGAGAAAAGTTTTCAGTTGTTTACGAAAATGCAAAAGGCACGGCTCAGAGCGCAAACCTAGGGGAAGTGAGTTCCAGAGGGTTGCAACCTTTACGGAGAATCTCCTCCCTCCTGAAGGGCCTTTTTGACCCTAGGGATCTTAAGTAGGTGTTGTTGGTCTGAGCGTAGTGTTCTACTTGCCTCATACGGGGTCACCAGCTTTTGAAGGGCGGGAGGGCCTTTACCTTGCAAGATTTTATGTGCGAGGCAGAGAGATTTAAATTTCATCCTTTCTCGCACAGGCAGCCAATGCAGCGCCCTCAATGCGGGTTTAGCCGATCGTGACATAGGGATGTTATAGAGCATTTGTGCCGCCGCATTCTGAACCTGCTGTAGTTTGTTCAGAGTGATCTCAGGGGCACCCAGATAGATTGCATTACTGAAATCTAATCTTGATATAATCAGGCCCTGGTTCAGAAGCTTCTGAGATAGAAATGGAAGCAGGGGCAGCACTTTGCGCACCGATCGGAGAAGGCCGAAATAGACACCAGCCAGTTTGGTAGCCTGGGTCCTGAAGGAAATATCTTGCTCCAACCAAATACCAAGGCTTTTGATATCAGCCTTGGGTTTGGGAGGGGATCCCAGACAACTAGGCCAGGCAGACCGGGGGAGTGAGGGACTTTTCATCCCCATTAGCATTATCTCGGTCTTTGAACCGTTCAGCTTTAGTGCTGATTCCCCCATCCAGGTGTGGACTTTGGATAGGCAGGAATGTAGCACCTGGGGATTTTCCGTGGCCTGGCAAAGGGCAAACACCAGCTGGGTGTCATCGGCATAGCTCACGATTTTGATGTTAAATGGAGCCACCACATCCTCCAAGGGGGCCATGTACACATTGAATAGTGTGGGGCTCAAAGAGGAGCCCTGAGGCACTCCACAATGGAGGTGGGTGGATGCCGATCGTGCACCCCCTTCCCAGACCTGAAAGGTCCGATCGCTGAGAAATGACCTAAGCCATTCCAGCGCCATCCCCCTCACTCCGGCATCTGACAGCCGTTGAAGTAACACTCGATGGTTGACAGTGTCAAACGCTGCACTAAGGTCCAGGAGGATCACTGCCACTGATCCTCTTGAATCCAAAATGCAACATGCCTCTTCCGCGACGGCCAGAAAGGCGGTGTCAGTGCCTTGACCCGGGCGATAGCCTGTTTGGGAACTTCTCAGTACACCGTTGGACTCAAGGAAATTGGATAGCTGGAAGTTAACCAATTTTTCCGTGATTTTACTGAGTCCCAAAAGTAACGAGATGGGCCTGTAGTTCGCCGTGTCAAGGGGGTCAAGGCTAGGTTTTTTTAGGAGGGCTTTTACTATTGCACACTTCCAATTGGGTGGCACCACACCGGCACCCAACGAGGCATTGATTACCTCAGTGATAGGTTCCACAATGGAAGGGGCAACCAGTTTGAGAATCCTCATGGGGACTACGTCACAGGGAGAGCCACTCTTGACAGACACCAGGACTTTAAGAACTTCATCCTCAGAGACTGGTCCAAGAGAATCCAGGGTCTTCAGGGGTCTTCCCCCGTCCTCGAAGGGCTCAGCTCCTATGTTAATTTGGGGGAGGGTAGTCAACATTTTTTCAATTTTAGTGTGGAAGTACTCTGCTAGATAGTTGCATTTTTCTTCCAGGTTATCTGTGGAGGCAGGTGGTGTAGGGACCCTCAAAAGCTCCTTGACCACTAGAAGTGTTTCTCTGGAGGAGTTGGAGGCGTTGCTGATTCTCTCCTCCAAGAATTGAGTTTTGGCGCACCGGATGGTGAATTTGTACTTCCTTATCGCCACTCGGTATTCGGTCTTACAAGCTACTTCCCAATTCCTCCTCCAGGCACGTTCTAGTTTTTTACAGGCCCTCCGCATAGCCCTCTGCTCTGGCGTGTACCACGGAGCGGAGCTCGATCTTTTCTCCCGCCTTCCTGCCGATCTTAAGGGGAGAACGGAGTCGAGTGTATTAGACATCAATCTGCAGAAATCTGCTTCCGCCAGTACTGGGTCCTTAGCTAGTGAAGGGCGTGAGTCCTTCAGACTGCGGGACAGGTTTTCCACAGACAGCCTAGACCAGGGTCTTTCAGGCGCACAGACACTAATGGAGGGGGTACTCTCCGGCTCGGTTTGCCAGGCAAAGGGGACCATAAAATGGTCCGTCCACGGAAGAGGGATCGGGGAGGCTGCTTTCATAGCGGTAATGTTTGTAAAAATAGGATCAAGTAAATGACCCTTATTATGGGTAGCCTTCAGGTTTATAAGGTTAACCTCACAGGTTTTTAGGTCACATTGAAGGGCTGTCGCCGACCGGTCTTCCTGGTTGTCGAAATGAAGATTAAAATCTCCCAAAGCAATTAAGTTTGTCGCAGAAGCGGCAAGAACCATTACCGTTTCCATAAAAGAGCCAATGAAGTTTCCATTACTTCCTGGAGGACGATAGACTAATAACCCAGACATCGCCACAATAGGTGAAATTTGGAAGGAAAACTTACAGCTCTCACAATCCTCCACCTCACCATTTTGGGCTCTGCATACCAACGAGTACTTATACAGGATAGCAACACCTCCCCCTCGACTCACCGGTCGGTCCTGAGTGTAAATTAGGAAACCAGGGGGAAGGGCGTTCTCTATGTCCGCTTCTGAGCCTTGCATAAGCTATGTTTCTGTTAAAAACAGAATGTCTAACTCATGTTCCTGAATAAGGAGGTTGACTTCCAATGAGTGCCTCGGAAGAGATCTACAATTCAGAAGGGCTAATCGTAAAGTGTTCTTTGTCACTACTTGATTAGGGGGACTACATAGTGCACAGTATGTGAATGGTTCAATGCCCTTATTCACTAATGTACAGTGCGAAGATGTTAGGGGGCGAAGCTGAAATAGTTCAGTACGCGAATAAGTGGTTGCAGAACTTACTAAATTAGGCAGGGTGGCTGGCCCTAAGCCCGTCCGGGCCCGGACGGGCGCAGACGGGCATGACTCTGGCACAACTCCGGCGCAGGTCCGGCGCGTCCGCCGCGTGGAGTCATAGCCGTCTTTATGAGCGCTGCTAGAGCGCGTCACTCACCAACCCACACCCAATATGGCCGCCAAAGTCGGAAGAACCAGCCCTCGGCGTCTGTACTCGGCCGAGAGCTGTCTGGGGCAGAAGGAGGGGAGAGAAGGTACACAGAGCAAAGGGGAACACAAAGGGAGTCTCTGCACGCTTTTTAGATCAAGCGTCAGAAATACGAACTTTTTAAAAGCATTAAAACGCTAAAGAGCGCAAAGTGCAGAGGAGAGACCTCCCGGCTTCCGCCTCAGGAGGGAAAGTTAGCTGCTGTTGGAAACGCCCTATGTTCTAGACATGATAGAAGGACACAATGGTAATTGTTTTTGTTTCTTTCTTTGATATCTCGTTTTATCAGAGCATTCTAGAGGGTGGGGGGGTGGGTGGAAGTCATATAGAGGTCATCTTTCTCCTACTTCTCACTTTCTGAAACAAGAAATGAAGCATATGTGCACTATTCGAGCGTAATTAGTGTGATTTTGTAATTTCCTACTATGTTATGCAAAATTCCAGAAATTATGTTATTACGCCACATTGCATAACATAATACACCGTTATTGATAAAAATTCATAGCACGTTTGCAGTTCGAGGTAAAATTTTACCACAAACGGAGGGGGACAATGCGAACAACAGTGCAAATGGATTTTGTTTGCCACACTGTTCTTTTTGTTGTAATAATAATTTAACCATCAATACTAAGTGGACACAAGGACGCATTTCACAATAAAATACAGCTCTAAATGCCTGTTTTCAATTTTGCGTAATTTCGCAGAAATTTAGCATAATCATCCAAAGAACTTTTTTTTAAATTTTGTTTGCCACTGTATGCATCACTCTAGTGCGCAGCCCGATTCAATAGGGGTGTACTGGGAAGGAACCAATGGTAATCTTGATACAGAAGTGCTTCACCCTTAGGGTCCTGTTATTAGCTCCAATGGGGCGATAGTTTGAAAAATACGTTTAGGATAAAAATAATTTTGCCAGACATTATTTTGTCCACAATACTCTGGTACCACACACTTGGATTGGATGGTGAGAGAACTCTGATGGTCCAGCATCTACTGCAAGGACATGTGTATGATCTGCCAGCAAAAACTGTGAACTCAGACATGACTGTTTTAGTGCTAAATTTGAGCCTGTGGTTTCCGGTGCCCAGCAGAGGCACTTAATCATCAACACTGGCACTTATGTCAGTCTGCCACATGGTGGTGCCGTTGTGCAAATAAAAGACGAGCAGAACAACAGTTGTTTATTAATTCAATATACATTAAAGCCAACTAATACCGGCCACTCAAGCCATTGTTATAGCTGTAGGGGCATGAAACAGTTTGGAATATCACACTTTTGAAGAGTGTGATGGTTAGTAGCTGTGTTGATACTGTCATTGGCAGCGCGAGATATGGCCATGGGTGGTGCAAGCTGCAGAGGCATCTTGGTGCGGGCCTTAGCACTTATTTTTTTCACAAATTAAGCACTGGACTGTCTCAGAATTTCATCCACCCGAGTATGATAAAAAAGCGCACCACCTGTTTTTTAAGCTCCAGAGGTTAAATCAGTTTATGGTGTGGACTTTGCAAATGTTTAATATTATTCTTACTAAACTGCCCCCAGATGAACGGTAACCGGGCCAGGGGTTGGAGGCGAGGGGCCGTGTAGAACAACTGCAACCAGAGCATCTTGAGGACACATTTTGTTTCCTTTATGGAAACAATTATTATTAATAGTGTTTTTTAACAAGCATTGAATTTAAGTGGGAAGAGAAGCAATTCAATACAAATATTTGTGAAGTCGGTGGTTTTTCTGAGCAGAAACAGATGCCAGATGACTCAGACTTTTGGGGGCGAAGGGGATCTCCGTGCTAGGGACCAGATGAATGCAGTCCTGCAAAAATGGAGCAAGCGCCCATTTGCCCCTCTTATGCTCCTTGTGTGGTAAGGGAGTCGGGACTGCACTGATCATTCACCGGTAATGATTCCCCCTCCCCCCACTCTTCCACCCTTCTGCTGTATAAACGCTTATGGTGGGTGCATTCATAGCATGTATGATGTTGCAATGCATACATTTACAACGCATGCCTTTACAATGCAGTTTTTACATCGCAACATCCTTACAACGCATACCTTTACATCGCATACCACTACAACAATTTTTTTTAAGCTACACTTAAAACGCATTTCATTACATCACATTATACCTTTACAATGTATACCATTACAACGCATACCATTACATTGCATTTAAGGTAAGTGTTGGATAGTGTTGGGGTAAAAATTACTATTCTAACTCCAATGGGTGCAACAGTAGGGTAAGTGTTAAATAGTGTAGGGGTACTATGTCTTGCAATGGTATGCGTTGCATTGGTATGCATTGTAATGCCTGCATTGTAGTGACATGGAATGTAGTGTCATGCGCTGTAGGACATGCAATGTAATGGATGTGTTGTAGTGACATGCGTACTAAAGGATGTTGCAATGTAATGACTGCGTTGTAAATGTGGTACGATGTAATGGTGGCGTTGTAAAGGTTGTTTCCCAAATTTATAGTACTACTGGCCAAGCTAGGAGGACTGCTGGGGCTTTACAGAGAGCAAGGGCCCCTCTCGGTTACAGAAGGTGGAGATTTTCAATACGATTTACATATAGACATACATAAAGTATAGAATGCAGAATTACATTAAAGGTATATATCAGGGTAAGAGAGAGTTGTTGAGCATCGGCCAGCGCGGCTGATTCCAGATCGGGGGGCTCACTGTTCGAAACCCGGTCGCAGCTCAGCTTAGCACCATGTGTATCTGGGCAATAGCTCACTTAATCTCCCTGATGGCCTCAAGCGCCTGAAACTCTTAGGGGTGATAAGTTGCTCTTTACAAATATGGAATTATTAATTAATATTTAACTAGGGTAACTAGAACCCAGGGTTCACAGGATAGGGTGGAGGGTGTGGGGAGGTTGAAGTATGTTCACTGGTAGCAACCCTAGAGGGTTAGGAGGTCTTGAGTGAGGGAGTAAATGGTGAAGAGGGCCTTTATTTCCTCCCGAACACGAGAGAGGTGGAAAGTCTGAGGTGAGGGTGGTGTTCATACTGCAGAGAAGAACAGGACCACAAAGCATGTCTTGTTGGCTGTTCTCTCCTTGAATTAAGAATTTCAAGAATGAGTCAGTTCATGCTGTGAGCGGAATCAGCCAGCCTCAATAAAGTGAGTTTTCGTTTCTTGGTAGTACACACTGCTTTGTAGTTGTGCCTTAATGACTTAGGTAGTGATCAACAAAGAGCCTCCGCACTCGCGGCTGAGGCGCCGCAGTCGCTGCAGGATCTCCTCACTGAAGTTTCCTATTGCAGAGATCCCGCCTCGACTGAGGAGCCACCGCCCCGAGTGCTGAGGTTCTTTCTGAATCAGGACAATAATTAGTAATGGGAGAGGCACTCCTAACAGTATCAACAGTAAACACTTTTTTTACGAATAATAAACATCAATTAATCACGCGTGCTGAGAAGGGAGACACACTGCCCAATGTGTGCTTGATCTAACGTGTTTTCTATGATATTTGCGCATCTTAATACGCTGGAGGACTGCTTTCATAGTTTACTTTATTTCACAGTTCGTATGGCTGTTTTGATGATTACATTAAGAAAGTTCTTTCATTACATTATGTTTTTTTCTATCACATTTAGTATTTTCAACGTCGCACTTTACTCGTGTATAACTTTATGTCATTACAACACAGCAACATGGCGCCCACGAGTCGTTTTTCAGATCCACTCTGGTTCCGAAGTCCGTTTTCTATGACTATACACCGACGCGTCATAAACACAGGTCGTCGCTGCTAGATTGGTGCTCGTTTCCGGACAAACACCGGATTCAGTGACTGGTTGAGAGGAAGAGAGATTTTCGTGCACTGAAGCCTTTCAGAATCACATCAGGTATTAGCGTTGTACGGGGTGGAGTAGTGTTAGCATGCAGAATAGAACGCAGTGGAACTTATTCTCGCTGTTTACGTTTTGTTTCAGCGGTATGCTTGGATAGCCAGAGGGAGTTGTTATCATTTCCGCATCATGCCATATGAAGGAGGCGCAAGCCGTTTAGCCGGGATATAACATATCTACGTAAGTCAAATAGTGAGGTGCAGGAGCCGGTTAGTTCAAGTTTCATTAGACTAAAATACCATCTTGTACTGAGGTTAGATTGTTATGCTTTTTCAGGTTCCACTCAGGCATTTCCCAAAGACGCGGATAGATACATGGGTACGTTCGGATTCTGCCGATTTCACCAGTTCTCATAACCGCATTACGCCGTGGCTTTTAGCAGTAAGTGTTATCTCTGGCCCATGTTTGTTTGCTACTCCCACATCTTTGCCTTCACAACTCTTTAACGAGAGCGCTTGTTTTTTCAGGCACGATTGAACATAATTTCTACTTCTTCGCGTTCCACGAGGTCACATCTTTTCTCACACACGCCTTTCACGAATACAAGTGAGTGTGCAATCACGCATTGATTTGTTTACTTTGTGATTATATTATGATTTCTTAGGACAAACAGACATTGGATAATTCATGTATTAATATCAACACAGTGACATTCTATGTACTTTGTATCTGGAGAACCAGATGTCATTTATGTGACCCAGTTCTGTATCTTTTTATTTCAGGCATCGCCCCTGAGGAAGGGCCTAACAGGCCCGAAATGCATTGGGCAGGGCTAAAAGTGTGGGCAAGAAATTTTGATTGTTCATGATGTGAAAAGAACATTGATTTGTATATACATTTTCTGAAATTTATGAATTCGTGGTATTTACTGATATTCAAGTGAATCTCATGTTTCTTGAATTTGAAATGCTAGTAAAAATTTATTACCTGCAAACAAAAAGGTTTATGAGTTTTCATATGTAAAAAAATGTGTTGAAATAATCCAACCTATTTAGGTTGCAATCGTAACAGTGCGTAGAGGGCAAGCGGTTTCCGCTTGATTATTTTGCATCTTTCTGAATCAGGGCCACATCCTTTGAAAGACCGTGCTAGCGTGTGCTAACCATTACCTTTCATATATGAACTTTATGCTTCTTTTTGACTCTGTACAATGCTGCCCAACCGTTTGGATAGATTCATGCTATAGAAATGCCATATACATGCCTACAGCCTAATGATATGTCACCTTTCTCAAGAAGTAAAAGAGGAAACCAATTGGTCCTGAGGATTCCCAAGAGAAACGGACTATCAACAGCAGCCAGAGAACAGACCTGACGAAAGGTGTGGACCGCCATATTCTCAGCTCCAGATGATATTACCTCAACCTCCTTTAAGGAAATACAGTGACACAAACCATGGATTGCTGTGCTCTCTGGGACGAGGAAACATACTTCAGGCAATGCTAAATTTATGCCAGTGGTTTCCAGTTCTGGACACCGGCACTTGTTGTTCGATAGCTTTATTCGATTTTTAGGTATAAAATCATAAAAGCACATTACAAAATATATACACCATTACATTTCAATTCATATCACAGTAAATAACATTATAGCATAAAATCTTTAAGAGAGGTCAGGTACCAAATCGATAGTATATCAAGTCAGAGTCTGCATATTAAATGCCCCTCACCCCGGAGCCGTTTCAGCCCAACCAAAAGTTACTCTCTTCATTAATCTTGTATGGGGGTGGAGGGATTCTCTGGGATAAAAATCAGACAGTCCCCAGGTATGTATAGGTCCATCTCCTATCTGTGGTTTCCAAGTCTGGAGGTATGGGATGACATTGCTGTTTATAAACTTTATCAGCACCAGATCGCCAGATCTCTCTTTTGGAAGCGGACCTAACCATCCCACCCTTCTAACACATTGTATTCTACCGTCGATTTCAGGGGGCAGGGGTCTATTCTTTGTTAACCAAAACAGTGCCTTATTTCTTAGCTCCTGTTGACTTTCAGTTTTTCCATTTGTGAGCTCAGGCACACCAGAAAGGACACCCACGAACGGGGCAGCCTCCAGTGGTAAATGGATGTGATTTGTTTTTCGTTGCATGTTCCCTATCTTGGGAAGTGGCCCTTTGGGTGGTATGGTTACTTTGTTCAGCCCCGTTTCAAGGCAACAACTATGTGTTGTTTTTATTTTAGCGGGAACTTTCTCGATGGGTTGAGTTAGCATACCTGGGACCGCCCGTCGAAGTTGATTAATATTACTTTGGGGAGTTGTTAAAGGCATTTCAGTGTCGCATAAGGGCTGTAAATGATTGGGGTCTGCCATACTTTTTTAGGAGTAGCGAGTTTGTCTTGGTCATTTCCTCTATTGCCACGAACCCCCAAGATTGTTCATTCTTTCTATTAAAGGGTGTATCACAGCGTTAATCATAGTTTGTAGCTGGGCCAACAGGGTTGGTGAAGTTGGGGGTGCAGGCAATTTTTTCACCTTTGCTTGGGTGCCTGTATGTTTATCCACTGGTCGTTTTCTTTTACCAGAAAGGTCCTGGAGAGACATTATGGGGTTCGTGTTACCTGTTTCAGGTGGACAGAGGGAAGTACTCAGGAGGCTTCCATAGGGTGGGGATAATGTACTGGACTGGGGGCTTGTGATGACTGTAGGACAAAAGGATGCATTAATGTGCTCTGATGTCGACTTAACAGCAGCATACTTGGATTTGCATAAACTATTAAGTTCCTCCAGAAATGATAGATTTGGTGATGCGGCGGCTGACTGTGGGGGAGTGAAATCATTATAGGAACAGTCAGTAGACAATCGTTCTCGTTCTATTCTTACAGGTCGTTGGACAGTAGGTGGTGTTGTCTTGATTAAGTAGTGAACCATCGTCCCCTTAGCCATGTCCCTTGTCACAGTAGGGATTTTCCAGACCCCCTTAGAAGACATGGCGTAAGTAGCAGCAGGCACCTACAGGGACTGGGAATGTCTTAGCACAAGTTATTTTACCTCTTTTAGTTGCACGGCCAGGGGGGGTGGCCGTCTCGGCCTCTTCTGGCCTATGATGACCTTAGATGGTCCCCCCCTTGTCCCGGCCTTAGCCCGGACGCTCCCGCGCGTGACTCGCGGTGCGAGAGGTTCTCCTGCCTTTTACCCGCACCTCCGGGCGCTCCGCTGACGTCACCCGACTGCCGGGGCACCTGGGGGATGTAGTCTCTTGCCCTCGCGGCGGTCAGGATGCTGGCGCTATTGTGTCAACAGCCGTTCCCCTCACGGCAACAGGATTATGTAGCAGGTCCTCCCCAGGGCGTTCACCTCCCTGGTGACAGCTTCCCCAGCAGCGCTCGCCAACAGCGCTCGGCTCTCCTGCCTTTTACCCGCGCCTCCGGGCGCTACGCTGACGTCACCCGACCGCCGTGGCACCTGGGGGATGTAGTCCCTTGCCCTCGCGGCGGTCAGGATGCTGGCACTATTGTGTCAACAGCTGTTCCCCTCACGGCAACAGGATTATGTAGCAGGTCCTCCCCAGGGCGTTCACCTCCCTGGTGACAGCTTCCCCAGCAGCGCTCGGGCACCGGCACTTAATTATGAGCACTGGCGCTTATGACAGTCTGCCACATGGTGGCACTGTCTGCCTAATTTAGGTATGAGCTGAAAAACTGTTGTTTATTAATTCATGATGCAAGAAAAATTATTACTACCGGCCACCCGTCATTTTTATGGTTTTAAGGGCATGGAATAGTCCGATTGGTACACTTGTAAGAGAGTGAAGGTTAGTAGTTGTGTTGGTATTGGCATTGACAATGCTGGAAGGGATCATGGGATGAGCAAGCTGCTGTGGCCTCCTGACTAGGGCCATGGGCTTATTTTGTTACAAATCAAGCACTGCTTTAGAGAGTAGGCAAAGCAGAGACAACTGTAGCCTAGATGGAACCTGAGACAACACTGAGGGCCTCATTTATGAAAAGTGATGCATCGCATTGTGAAAACAGCGATGCGTCACTTTTCATTGTGCCCTGCTTGCGACATGCTAGATGCGTCATATTTACAGTATGAGGCATCATGTCGCAAGGAGTCACAGATACGTCACTATTTCTGACGAATCTGTAGGCGCAAAAATGATGCATTGCTGGAGTGTGTCACTAAAGTGACGCAACTCCAGGAATGGGTCATTTCACATGGGCAAGTTCCACTTCAAATCTGCCTGCGTCAGTCTTACGCCTGCTGTGAGGCAGGCGTAAGATATTGACGCATTTGCGTCCTAGAAGTGGTGCAGTGAAATCTCATAGATTTCACTGTGTCACTTCTACGAGACTTACTTGCGTCGGAACACCCACCCTGCATACATTATACCAGATGCTGTTAAAATGTGGCGCAGGGGTTTACAAAGTGACGCATCTGCTTAGATGTGTCACTTTGTAAATAGGGCGCAACAGGAGGCATTTTTTACACCGCTGATGCGTCACAGACAGTGACGCACCGGCGGCGCAAAAGTGACGCAAGGGCTCATAAATAGGCTCCTGAATGAGTAGTAAACCTAAACAATCAGCAATGATATTGTATCCCTGATGAGGCCAGTAAAAGCCCGAGACCAGTTCTCTGTTGTTGGCCTTTACCAGCTGTTGTTTTTTAAAGCTTGTCCTTAAATAGAATACAATAATTGCTATCTAGTGCAAGTAAGAGGACTAATATGAGATGACCCTCACTGCTTGTAAAAAGAACAATGGATCTGTCCTGTAGAGCCTACTGCTGTGTTGATGATCAGCATGCATCAGCTTCCACATAGCAAATCGCTCTCTAGGGGAGCTGCTGGTGGTAATGGGGTAATTGCTTACATCTTTACAAGCCTCACGTCACCTTCAGTATCTGTAGGGACATCAGCAAGTCTGGGCGACCACTCCCTGCCCCACTGAGCTTTTTCAAAATAGAAAAAAGCCTTTTTTTAAGCAGCCATATTTTCTATAAGAAATTCAAAATGCAATTAAAAACAAATCCATTTTGAAATACTTTCCAGTGGTGGTCTCCTGCCCCTTGCAGGCCGCACCGCTGTAAAGATAGCCAATGAAATAGGAGAAACACATAACATAATTCAAAAAGTGACACTGTAAAGGAAATAGAAATGCAGAATTTATGAAGAATAGAAAAAAATATTCAATTTAGCTGGAAAAACACAGTCAAGAGCCACAATGAAGGTACAGGAAGACATATGTAAAGTAGGCCCATAAGGGTAAGTATTTTATGATGGCCATGCGAAGATATAACTGCCTTGCTTCTAATGATCTACGCGATTACAATAGCCAGCTATTTTGATCATTTCACAACACATCACACAGAGTAAACCCTAATCAATATAGGGGCATATTACCAAGGGCCTTATCGCCACTTTAACAGGATTTTTTCCGCTAAAGCGGAGATAATTTTATCGATAATTTTATCGCCCTATTACCTGGCTGTCGCTGGCAGTTAGCGACAGCTAGTAGGAGATAGCGATCATCTTGGGGCCCACTTTGCATGTCAGCGATAATTATTGCTAATGACATGCAAAGTGGGCGTACCAAGATATTAGGGACTGGAAACAGTCGCTAACATCGCTATCTCCTATTAGCTACTTTGGAAATATTCCCGCTAAGCGCGAATATCTCCAAAAGCTAACACCTGCCCAGAGCAGTTCTTAGCCATGTTATCCAATGGTAGGTGGATAACATGGCTAAGAGCATTAGCTCGGTAATGCATGAATATCGCGGACTTTTCAGCGATATTCCTGCATTTCAGCTGATTTTTATCGCTATTGAGATAAACCTTGATAATAGCAAGGTTTATCTGCGATAAAAAACGGCGGAGCTCGGCGATAATAATATTGCTGCTAAGCCAACATAGCGATAATTATCGCTAGTTGTTGGTAATATGCCCCATATACTTTGATTTACAGTTCAAAACATCCATTCCCCTTTCTGATACTAAAGATAAGATTTCAGCTTAAGTTAATCAATGTGAGTGATAGCTTTCTCATGATGTGTAACCTTTCTCCTTTCTGTATAGCTTTGGCCACCCTCTATACAAGAGCTTCTTAATTGCTTGCTTGTTCTGCTTAGCTCCACACACATGCACATGCACAGGCACACATTCACTTCGAAAAAGAAAGGTTAAAGTGATGGTATAGTTTGGCCTTGTGTGCATAACAAAAACTACAAACAAAACAAACACTGAAATTCACCAGTTATAGTTTACTGAGCTAACTATAACTTGTGCTCCGCAATGCTCTACTTATGACCTCACATATTACATCACTCATGATATGTTAATGGCATCATTGATGACAACACTGATTATATCTCAAACAGCATCATTGATGACATCACTGATGATGTCATCCAACCGATATGAGACTTTGCCTTAAAGTTACCAGAAGGTAATAAGCAAGTAATTGTAGAATTTTTTTTTAAATATCTGTAGCGAATAAAAAACAGAAATTCACATAGTAAAACAAAGGTTGAAGTGACGCTATAGTTAAGGATGGTGATAAGTTCTTAGTGTGTGTGTGGAAAACATACAAAAATTCACAAAAATGTCACTGAAATATACAAAGAATAGTGATTCTATAATTAGCCACAGTAATATGGCCTTAGCTCATGTTTAGAAAGCCCTAGAAATTCACTGAAAACAACAAATATTAAAGTGACGTTATAGTTAAGTGTTGAAATAAGATAAAAACAAAAGTCTAAAAACACTGATATTCACCAGTTATAGTTTATGGAGCTAACTATAGCCTGATTCACAAAGACAAAGTTACTCTATTTTGTAGGTTTACATGTTTTTGGTATTCACAACCTTCGAGTTAATAGTAACTTTAGGACTGCAGAGATTCCACTTTCGGAGCAAAGAACTCCACACATAAAAAGATAGAACTGTCCTATCTTTTGATTTGTGGAGTTCTCAGCCCTGACTGCAGAGTCTCCACAGTAGTAAAAAAACTATTACATCGTAGTTTGCTAATACCAAAAAAAGTAAACTCACACAAAAGTGCCATTTTACCTTTATGAATCAGGCCTTTTAACGTGGGGAGTTCATATAGAAAGTGTGTGGGTAGATGACAGTACTATATCTGAGATTGTGTAAACATAAGCTGCTTAGTAACCGTGGCAAACAGCTGATCTGTACTGAGTACTTCCTTTAAATGCATACTGTATGGATAGACTGCAGGGTCTTGCAGACCAGGCCCTGAGCACCAACATCAAAATGCTACCTTTCCATGTTCCAGACTCTGGTTAGTCTCTGCAACACATCTTTTGCAGACATCTATTCTCCACTGTGTACTGCCTTTGTTTGTCAACAGTGGGGCAGGGGTGAGATTAGTGGTCTCAAAGTTGTGCACTGCATGGGTGCGGTGCAGGGCCTAGACGTTGGCCAAACTTTGAACCCAACACTCTTTGGCTGCTCTACCGCCAGTGCAGACAGCCTTCAGCCATACACAGCGGGATGGGCTGCAGGTCCACTCCAGGCATCTTGTCAGGCCCTGCCCCACACCATCTTAAGTTATACAACCTCCATTATTCATAGACTTTTCTTCTGTACATAGTAGAGGTCCTCCTGAAGGCAATGGCCACCAAGGCAACTTCTCTCCATGAACCTGCCCCTGTGTTGGTAAGCTGGGTGGTGGTATACCAGGCGGGCAGTACTATCCACTCTGCAGCTATGCCCCTTGAATCAACAGTGGGTGAAACTAGCTCCTTCTCAACTGGGCAACTTGGGTCTGTGTAGCTTGCTCCCAGTGGTTGTGTACTGGGTGGTTAATACCAGCATCTTCTTAGCCAGGCCCCTTAAGCTTATGAAGCTTGCACCTGGTGTGGGTGTACCGGGCAGGTAGTAGAAACCCACACACAGCTGGGTCCTTTGAGTTTGTGAACCTCGCACCTGGAGGTGGTGTACCCTGGTGGGCAGTCCGACCCCCTTTTCCAACTGAGCCCCTGTAGTTTGTGAAGATTGCACCCAATTGTTTACTGACAAGGAAGTGCTTACGCACCCTCAGCCGGGCATCTCTTGAGTCCTTGAAACTTGCACCCTTTGGTAATTATAAGTGGGAAACAATCCAAAGTAAAAAAAGATTGTATGTTAAGAACAGTATAGTTTATGTTAAACTAAAAAACACAAAAGTTGCCTAATTACAGTTATCAGTACAATGGAACTATAATGCACACACACACACCCACAAGGGAAAGAATGAAACTTGGACTTGTGGCAAGTTAGGGTAGAGGTTGTGTCATTAACCATAACTGCCTAATTGCATTCAGGATTATTCTTAATTTAAAACTTGGAGGCCTCTAATCTCAGTATAAAAACCTGTCTCTAATTTCCTTATTACAGTAAAGTTGTGACAACTCTAGTAGACCTGGGTGAAATTTAAAGAACGGTAGCAGAATATGACACATTTTGGGACTGGCTCATTATTTTCTGACGTGATATTTATAAAATTATAATATGTTGTGTAATCCTATGACATTTGCAGGAAAAAAATGATTGTGTGTGTGAAATTTGCGGTAAAATGTATCACATATGAACGACAGAACACGCAAGGCTTTTTTGCTCTTTTCTTAGCACACAACACACCCTCAGGTTCAAAATTAAGGGAGAGTGCATTGTGTGCTAAAACATACCTCTAAATGCTTTTTTTATTATGGGAAGGGTGAGTATGCTAGCGTCATGTCCTTTAGTATAGGCGTGTCATGTATACCCCATTTTACATACATTGTCCCATCCACATGACAATAACGATTCTAAACAGGTGACCTTTTACCTAGTAGCTTGCTCCGTTCTCTTCGACACCAGGCTCTTGGTACTCTATCATAATTCCTGTACCTGACGTACATAAACATGTCTTCAGGCACATTATAATTAATCTATATCAGGGTCCCATCTTTTTTCATCTTTGGCCAACCACCAGCTGTGCATGATCGCATTTGTTTGGCAAAACATTCATGATTGTTTCCAAAACATTTAGGGTTGTTTTAAAAACACATAATTTCTAGAATAAAACCCTGGAGTGACCACTCTAGTATAAAAGACCCTTATTCCCCCCTACAATTTAGAGGAGAATTACTACCAAGCTGACACGGGGTCCTGCATGCTGAATATTTGATACGCAGCGGTCTGACAAAGTGTGCTGGGTGTTATACTCAGCGCACAGACGGGGCCCTTCATTCTTTACCATCAGGTGAGGGGAATGGTTCTCCTCTAGGGGATTCATGTCTACAGATATGCATATACATGCTAAACACACATACCTAGGCTAGGTATATTTAAGATGTGTATTTATAAAGCACATGTTTATCCCATCGGGGACTCTTGGTGCTGAATAACAAATGGTACTCATTTTATCGACCTCAGATGGATGAAAGGCTGAGTGGATCCATTGGGATTCGAACCTGTGACCATGAGTTTAAACACAGGCCCCTGCAGTGGATGCATTAGTTCACTGAGCCACCAGGCCCAGTACATTTGGGCATATTACTTAGGGCACCATCGTAGGAATATGCAAGTGCTACTGTTCTTATCTGAGCTTCCTCTTATTAGCACTATGGTAGAAATATATCTACTATTTACAATATTGATACTAGCAATCTCTTTGGTATGCTTCTGTCTCCTGATTATCGCAGCAAATATGTGTTACACGAGGCTAATGCTGGACCAAAAAATACCTATTGAAACGTCCTAACCGCCATCCTGTGTATTTTCTGAGAGTAAGCGAGCACGTGTGACTGAGCGAACAGTTCTGTACTGTTTTCCACGATCCCTGAGGAAACAGGGTCGTCATGTTCAGTGGTTGACAGAAACTACTTACACCACTGTAAGATACAGGAGGGTGGTAGTAGCACTGTAGAGCTAGATGGTCTACTGGCTGACATTTTCTGTGGGGGTGTTCGGAAGCGGTTTGGACACGAAGCCCTCAGTTTATGTCATCCAAAACGCGCAGACCCTGGGGATTCCTAGGAACTACACAACACTAGTTTGGAAACATTTTGTGGATGCCTGCAGATTCCGTACATTTTCTTCACAGAAATGTGAGGAAATGCAAGATTTTATCAAAATTGTGTGGTTTGCAGGACATTCTTGTTAACAAAACATGTTGGGCTCCACAGAACACACACCACTTTAGAATCCCCTGGCAGTCTTTTTGGCTAAGTCTGGGTTTGGTAGGTTTTCCTGGTCAATCATAGGCCAAATACCAAAGCTACCAACATCAACAAAATATGTCAATTTTGATGGGGAAAATCATGGCCCAACATTTGCTGCAAGGTAGCAAGACAACTAGCTGAGCTGCATCATATAGAGAGAGCAGGATTGTGCCATATTTACTAATATATGGCACATTCGTAATTTCTCTCTCCACTGGTGAATTTTGGCTACCAACACTGGCCACCTTGTGCCATGGTGCAAGGGTACCTGCGTTACAGGCAGAATTTTGTTTGTGCAGGAAGGGGCACCTTCCGACACACAAAAAAAATAATCAGAGGTATTTTTCTCTTTCTGTGCGGCTGTGTGCTGCCGAATACAGCACATGTAAAGAGGCAATACAGAGGATCTTCGTTACACCTCACCTGGGAAGGTGTAGCATATTTTATGCATTCCCAGGTTTACTTGTCTTAGTGAATCTGGGAATTCGGCAAAAACCATGGGTGGATGCGTGGCAACACCCATGCTCCATCCATAGGACGCCTTCCCACGCAGAGTAATGCAAGGCAGTGACTCGCGCTGCTCTGCATGACTCCATATTTACCAAGCCACGCTGAGCCGCGCTTAGTAAACCCGACTCAAGGGCTTGCGTTGCCTAGCGTGTTGTGAGAGCAAAACAAGCCCTTGATGCATCTGGCTCTTAATGTCTCCATGCTGCATTTCAGGGCCTTTCCTATCTCAGGCACTAGGCCCAGCCACACAAGAGAGGTGCCCTTTTTATCAGAAGTGTCAGGATTGTGCGCACCCCAGCAGATTCTAGAAATGTGTCTTACCGAAATGTGAGAAAAAGCTCCATTTTAGATAAAGTTTGAGGTTTGCGTACTAACTGTTTTTATGATGAGCTTAAATTTACATTACAAATTCCATTTTTGTTTTCATGTTTGCACCCATACTGTGAGACTTGGCCCTTTCCCCAGAAATGTTTCGCTTTTTATCCCCTGTTAATTTAGAATGCCCCTATGGAAACAACAGTGTGTAGGCCTTGGGTGGTGGAGAATGCCCTTTTTAGTTTAAAACTAGTGTTAAAATGCAGGTACCTTCTACACCTAACATGGCCGCCACAGACCACTGCTGCAGCAGCGTGGTTTAGAGGGCGCATTCTAGTAGCCAGGGGCTGGCTGGAACCCTCAGGCAATGTATCCATCTTAGCCTGCCAGCCTGTCCACAGGTAGAATGGTGGAACCTCCGGAAGCCTCTGGAACCTTCTGGAAGAGGTGAGGTGACACCAACTGACACCAACTGACACTATCAACTGTCAACTGGCACTATAAAAGGAGAGGGAGGGAACTTTCCTGAGGAGAAGAAAGAGAGAAGCTGAGGGGAAGACCTGGGGAAGTACCTCCGCAGGAGGATAGGCAGTGGGGGTCAGGGCAGGGTCTTATGATGCTGGAATGACAGGGCCTAGTGTGCTGCTTTACAAGTATTGAGGTATCCTGTTCCCCCCCCCCACTGACCTAGCCCTGCGGCAGGGAACCCCCAGGGACCACTTGAGGGGATTGGCTGAGGAGATCCAACACCAGCCACCAACTTAACCCCCTTCAAGGAACAAGAAACCAAGCAATTAAACCAAGGGCGCAAGAAACAGCTGCGCCAAGAAGAAATCAAGGAACCAGTAACCAAGAAACTTACAAAGGCGCAAGGAACATAAAGTGCCAAGCAGAGACTGAATCACCACAGGACCTTTGAGGAACCACCCAGGTATTGGCGCTGTGTTGCTCCCTGTGCCCCTGGGGTCCCTGCGCTAATCTACCGCTGCTGTGTCCTGTGGGAGCGCTGTGAATTGCCTGCAGGGCTGTGGAAGTTGCCCCCCTGTAAAGCGCTGTGAAGTGCCCCAAGTGCTGGACTGCCCTATGGGGTTGCCCTAGGCGAAGCGCTGTCTTGTGAAGCGCTAGAATCCTGAAGCGCTATATTTGCCTGAACTGCAGCCCCCTGCTGTCTGTAAAGCGCTTAAGCTTAGGATGTCTGCCTGTGGGGAGCGTCGTGAAGTAACTGAGGAAGCGCTATCCTAGAACTGCTTAAGCGCTACATTGCCCTTCCAAGCGCTTGACTGGTGAAGAATTGCTGTGTCCCCTGGGAAGCGCTTGCCGGCTGTAATTGACTTTTTAAAGCGCTGTGAGGAGGAATGCGCTGTACCACCCCTGCTGGGCCTCCAACTGAGCGCTACGAAGTAATTGATGAGCGCTGTGGTAATTGCCTGCTGTGGCCCATCGGAGCGCTGTGGAGTGCCTGTAAAGCGCTGTGAAGCAATCTGCCCAAGCGTTGTTGATCGCTCCTTTGATGACCCCCTGCAGAAGCGCTGGAGGAGTGCTGCAACCTGCTCCCTCAGAGCGCTGTAAAGTGCCTGTAAAGCGCTGCCCTTAAAGCGCTACGAAGTCCCCTCCAAGCGCCTACCTGTAGCCCCTGCTGAGGCGCTGACTGGGCAATCACCGCCGCGGGCCCGGTTCGACTGGAGGGCCTTCCTGCTGTTAATTGCCTCGTTGCGGCAGCCCCCGATGTGAGGAGAGGGCTGCCGGAGACCGTGAGGGCCGCGTTAGGCCCTGAGGCCGAGGAGATCCCGTGTCACATGACGGGGGAACGCCGCCGTGTCACCGGCCACGCCCCCGTCATTGCAGCCGGAGACTGTGGGAGACTGCAGCGCGAGAGCTCGTAAAGAGCAAGAGCCCCCTCCGAAATGTTGGGTCTCCCCCGAGGTTGTCCCTGAATGAACCCCGGGCCCCCGGAGGCAGAGCGAGGGCCGGAACCAAGCGGAGCCCTCCCCTTTTGCCTGTGATCAACGCAAGGGCCCGGGAAGGGCCAAAGAAGGCAGGTAAAACTCCGGGGAGGAGGGCGGAAGGTCGCATGAGACCCGAGTTCGCCCCTCCCTGGGGAAAATTGGTAACTGGGCTCCTGAAGGCCATCGAGGGACCTCTGCTAAGGAAACGTTTTACTCCTGCAGTGTAATAATTATCTAAATGTGCTGCATTGATGATAAATGTTTTTCATTTGCCCTCATGAGATTTTCCTGATTCATAGGAGTGATACACTGCTCATTCATGCATTAGGAGATGTGTAGTTGCCCAATGAAAAGTTGTACTCCGACTAAATGAGATGTTTACTCACTGGCAAGGGAATGTTCCACCTTTGCTTGACGCTTTGTCAATTAGAGCCTTATGGCATGTTGAGTATTGAGTAATGACCTGTTTATAATTACCTAATAAGAGGTTGCCTGATTTTCCCTAAAGTGGTTTACTCCTGCATAGGAAGGTGTTAGATGTTCCTGCCTAGTGCAGAGTTCCCGAGGTACTTTCAGCTACTACAGGGGATGTTTAATGCGGAGTAATGGAATGTTTCACTTCTGCTAACTGAAGGTTTTAGCCTTAAATGAAATGTATAGACTCCCACTTAGTGCTGAGGAATGAAAAGGGGAATTTGCTGGTCAAACCTGCTTTAGGCAGGTCCTAAAAGAGTACTGTTGGTGGGCTAAAGCGTTCTATGCCCAGGAAAAGGATATTCTACACAAATGAAATGTTCTACCATTGAGGAGATATTTTACTCTTATTTAAGGCACCATTTATTCCTCCAGCTAGGAAATGTTATTTCTTTCCAGATAGGAGTATTGAAAGGTACTGATGGAAAGCTTTGAAGGAGATATTTATGCCCTTGTTGCCAAACTTATCCTGAATGGGATGCAATGTTATCTGAATGTCGTTTAATGTTTCTGATGCAGGTGCTGACCAGGAGCAAGGCATAGGTCAGGCCTGAGTTTTACTAAATATGGATTTATCCAATATTTAATATTTATGGAATACCTAATATTTATGCAACTGAAGTTTAATGCCAAGTGTTGACACACAGGTGTCTGGAAAGAGAGCTATGAAGCTAATTTTATGATGAAATGGGTAATGTGGGATAAATGAAATGTTTTCTTCCACGTAGTGCTAAATTTACTAGAACGCCTACTGTTATGTATTTACATGCTTCCTGTTATAATTCCTTAATGTACTACTTTCAGGTGCTGGCCCAGAGCAAGGCTGAGGTCAGGCCTGCGTTCTTCAAATATTTAATAATCTAATATTTTAATATTTATGGCATATTTAATATTTATGCACCCAATATTTAATGTGAGGTTTGAAACATATGCATTTGGAAAGTAGGCTGTTAAGCTAACTACTCTAACGAATTCCTAATACCCTGATCCTGCTCTATCTTAATAAAGTTAACTTGAGTTTTTACATAAGCTCACTGGAGTGGTGTCCCTAATTGCGTGCTCATGTTTCTGACTCAGTGGTTGCGTGTGCTGCATGGTTGCTTAACACATAAGCTTTCTGATGCCTACCCGCTCGTGCCATGCTACCCTAGGGGACTGGTGACCCCAGTTCCAACACATACTATCTGTGTAATATGAAGAATCATGGATCTACACATTTAAGAGGTGTTTAGAAAGAGTGGTAGTGTGACCATGTCTTATAAGCAATAATATAACTCCTAATCACTTTGGAGTTCCGCGGCCTTACACAAGAGCTCAGCCTTTGGCTCCTTTCCTTTGTATGGTGAAGGGACTCCTCGGAAATATGCAGTCAAGGGAGCAGCCACAAAAAAAAAATGCCCCCCCCCCACTTTAAACCAAGCCTTAATCACAATGAGTGAGCAAGTGAGATTCCTGAAAGTGATCAATAGAGCTGAGGGAAAGTGAGCAAGTGAGCCAAGTGAATCTTGAAAACAATTTGGTTAGATGGCCCTTTTTACACCTCAGTTGTCCATGAACGTAATTATTCATGCATTGATCAAGACTTCTCTGTATCCATACTTCATTCTACTTTGTATCCACCCTTCCTTCTGTACATCTATCCTTCATGCGATCCTTCTATCCTAACTTCAATCCAGTAATTCATCCAATTATCGATTGATCAGTCAACCTATTCATTCATCCATTATTCTCTCAATCCCCACATTCATTAAATTCCCCATCCTTCCTTCTCCGCATCCTTCTATCTTTCTCTCCATGCATTAATCCATCTGTCCATCACTCCTTCCTTCCATCCATCCATTCATCCAATCCAAACACTGATCCTTATCTTCATCCTACAATCCCTCTATCAATCCATCATCCCATTCTTTCCTTTATTATTCCCTTTTTGTTATGTATGTGTGACATGCTGATTGTAGAATGTTATTCTTAGAATGTCATGATGTAGTTATGTTATGATTCTAATTGAGGCCAGGACTGTGTCAGTTGCTGCCTGCCTGTGTCTCCTGTGGATGAGATCCTTTCTTCTTGAAATATGAATAAATAAACCTTTTATTCATCCTACATTTGAGATGTACTTCTTCACAAGCTGACCAGAGAGCACAGTTGTTTGGTTTGCTAAAGTTATCTTGGAGACATTCAGAAAGCTGACCCAGAAATTGCTTTCCATCCGTGGATTACCATTAGCTTTGAGGTTTGTAACTCACTTTTATTTGCTGGCTTGATTTGCTTTAGGCTGTCCAACTTAAATGTGTACCTTCCTGTGCCCAAACCTTGTTTACTGTATTCTTCCACAAACTCACTTTCTGTAAACAGGCCTTTAAACCTTGTTCTTAACTTGTCACAATTGCTCTGTATTCAAAGACAGAGGTCAAATGTCAAGCACTCTCCTGTGAGGGAGCTTGCTGTTTACTTTCCTTTCTCTGACTTCAAAGTGAGAGAAATTATGTGACATTCCTGCTAAGTATACATGTAGGAGGAGAGGGTGTATGGTATTTCCTTTTTCTAGCATACAAAAAAAATACTGTTCTGATGTTTCAGAGTATATCAGTATTAGTACAAATTAAGCACTTTTTTGTAATTCTGTAGTGTGGGGGTAACAAATATTTGAATATGATCAAACACATCGATACATTAGGTGATGAAATTTCCACACATTATCGTCTGTGTGGAGTAAACTATATTTCTGTGCAAATGTAATGGTCATATCAATCGAAAATGTGTTGCCTGAAATTTCAGTGCACTACCACACCATGCATATGCACCTCTATGCCACTCCACTCTTTGCCCTTCCGCTCTATGCCATGCCACTCCACTCTATGCCACTGACTCCATGACACAACATGCCATCCACATCCCTCCACTCCACACCACTTACCCCACTCCACTCTACCCCACTATACTCCGACCTGTCCCACTTTACTCCATTCTAATGCACCCCAATGTACCCAATCATACTCCAATTTGCTACAATCTACCTCAATCTACTCAATTCACTACAAACTACCCCACTCCATTTGACCCCACCGCAATTTACCCAACCCACCCACCTCCACCCCAATCTACACCACCTCAATCTACCCAACTCAAACCATATCTATCCCACCCCACTACAATCTACACCACTCCACTCCACTCCGCTCTACCCCGGTCGATCCCACTCCACTCCAATCTACCCCACTCCAATCTTCCCCACCCCTCTCAATCTAACTCAGTCAACCCAAACTCACACTAATCTACCCGCTCTAATCTATCACACTCCACTCAAATCTATCCCACTCTGCTCTAGTCTACCCCAGCCTACCCTACTGCAAACTACTCCAATCGACCACAATACAATCTACCCCACTCCACTCCACTCTACTCCAATCTATCCCAGTTCAATTTACACGACTCCATTCCAATTTACCCAACTCCACTTCAAACTCCACTGCAATTTATCCAACCCACTCTACTCCATTATACCCCATTCAAAATTGTCCCACTCCAATCATCCCTTTTTAATACTCCGCTGCAATCTTCCTCACTCCAATCTAACCAACTCCATTCCAATCTACCATACTCGAATCAACCTAATCTACCCCTCTCCACTTAACCCTAATCTACCCCATTCCAATCCTGTCCACTCCACTCGAACCAATCCAATCCCCACTTTCCTAATCTTTCTCACTCCATTCCTAACTTGACTCCACTCCAATCTATCCTACTCCACTCATTCCACTCCACTACAATCTATCCCACTCTACTCTACTCCAATATACTCCCTCCAGTCTACCTACTCCGAATGCACCCAATCTATCCCACTCCACTCTACCCCAGTCTACCACACTCCATTCAACAATGCTCAATGTACCTTACTCGCCTTCACTCCAATCTACCACCTGCCACCTGAATATACCCCCCTCCAGCCCAATCTAACCCACTACACCCCACTCCATTCTACCTCATTCTTCTCCAAAACTACCCTACTACAATCTACCCCATTTAATCCACACCACTCCAATCTACCCTAATCTACTCCACTCTGTACCCCACCCTCACCCAACTACCCTACTCCAATCTGTGTGACTCCAATCTTTCCCACCCGATCCCAGCCTACCCCAAACCACTCAATCCAACTCCACTCCAATCTGTTCCACTCCAATCTATCCCACTCCACTACAATCTATCCCACTCCACAATCCAAACGACCCCACTCCTATTTATCTCACTCCAATCTACACCACCTAACTCCACTCCAATCTACCCTACCATAATCAGCCTGATATATCACACTCCAATCTACCCCACTTCCCTCTACTCCACTCCACTCCAAAATACTCTTCTCTAATTGTATCTACCCCACTCCAATCTACCCAATCCACTGCACTCCATTCTTCCGCAATCTGCCCTATTCGATATACCTAAATATATCCCCCTCCACTCTACACCACTCCAATCTAACCCACTCCAACTGACCCCACTCCACTCCAATCTACCCCAATTAAATCTACCCCAATCCAATCTACCCACTCCAATGTACCCTAATCTACTCCCCTCCAATCTTCTTCACTCAAATATACCCTGCTCTACCCCAATCTACCAAACTCTACTCCTATCTGCCCCACCCTAAACTACCCCAAAACACTCCAATCTACTCATCCCCCCAACTGATCCCACTCCACCTCAAACTGCCCCAATTTACTCCTACTCCATTCCAGTGTACCCTACTATAATCTACCCAATTTACCCCACTGCAATCTATCTCACTCCGCTCCATTCCAAACTACCCGACTCCCCTCCTGTATACTCCACTCCACTACTATCTACCACAATCCACTCTACTCCGCTATTCCCCACCCCACTCCAATCCACCCCGGTACATCCCACTCCACCCTGTTCTAGCCTACTCCTATCTACCCCACTAGAATATACCCAATCTACTCTACTCCAATATACCCTCTCCTCCCTAATCATCAAAAATTCAATCTACCTCACTCAAATCTACCACGCTAATCTACTCAACTCCCCCACTCCAATCTTCCCTACTCCAATCTACCCCACTTCACTCTAATTTACCCAAATCCACCCACTCCATTCTGCCCCACTCTACCCCACTCCACTCTACGCCAATCTACCCCAGTCCAATTTATCCCACTCTACTCCGTGACACTAACTTCTACCCATGCTGAACTGCGGCCATACAATGGTCTAGGCACATTGCCGAAGCCAATTGCGAGTCCTATTGGCTTTGGTCCACCATGCTGTTCTATTACAGGATATTTCTAAGCTTCTCTTCGGGAACTAGTGTCTCTGATCAAATTAAAAGGAGCCATAAACAGCATTTTAAAGAGGTCTGTTACACACATGGGACAGTGGAACCTCTCAAACCCCCCCATAAGCCCCCCCCCCCCGCTCAAGCTGCTGAGATGGGGGTACAGGACAACCCTGCGCGCAATATATTTACACTACAGTAATAATTACAATCAGTACATTCTATTCATTTCAATACAAGTGGCTAGATGAGCGAGGGGTCGGTTCAAACGAATGAGTAGATGGATAGTTGGGATACAAGAATGGATGAATGGGTGGATGAAAGAAGTACATGGATGAATATATGTGTTACTTTGTTGTCATTTATTAGGACGTCTTGTTGAGTGTTCCCCTCTATCCTTCTTGCTGTTCACCGGCGCAGGACGTCAGTTGTGCTTTTATCTGTCATGGTTTATTAGTTTGGTCGGTGGGAAGGCCGCTGATTGGTGGCTCTGTAAACTTATGCCCGGGGCGCTTCCTAAAGTCAGAGTGCATCTTGTAATCACCATCATTAGTGGGAGGGAATACTGGCTATCAACGCAGTGCCCTCCTAACTCCCATACTCCTCCAGGTATCCCCAGGCCCCCTCAACCCACCTCCCCCATTACACCCCGTTTCCCGGACATGGCTGCGCCGACTGCAGACGTGTGCTCTTGGTACAGGCGGGCCCTGTAATCCTTCCTGTCGCCCAAGGGCCCAAGACGGACGCCATGCCTGTCGTACATGGCAGCCATCAGGATGTCACGTGCAGTGAGACAGGCCAGCTGGCACGCGCTCTCGCCTGCCAGTGGCTGCTTCATGTCAGGCATAATTACGCACGCGTCAGGGCAAATTAAGGGCCTTTCAAGTGCCTGCGTGTGTTGATTTCCAGTTGACGTCTATACAAGCCAGGTGTCCAGCTTCTGCGCTGACTGGAGGTGGCTGGAAGCCGTCAGGGGCCAGGCAGCCTGGTGAAAGCGATCGTGGCAGGGAGGGTCCCCCGGGAGGGGATTGCGCGCATAGACGCACCAGGTACCTGTGGCCCCAGCACTGACCAAGGCGGAAACGGGGAGACATTCTGACGAGCTGCAGGCGGTCGGAGGCACTGGGCTGGCAGAAGTCTCCCAATTACACCATAATCCGTCCGGTCACCTTCTACCCACAGCACACAGACACTTTCAGAGCGTGAATGCAACCCTGCGCCCAGGGCTGGTAAAGAGTAGGTGGCGCCCAGTGCGACAATGTTGGCAGGCGCCCTCTAATGACCTCCTACTCCACAAATTCCCTATCTAACACCTTCCATCAATGCCCCTAAACTCTCATTAACCCCTCTCTCTCAGATGCATTTCTTTTGTTTATAAGCGCTACTCAACTAGTGTAGGGTGTCAGAGTTTCTTAGTTCACACACACATTATGCAGAAACAATGAGTCATGTGTGTGTAACTCAGTGCATCGGAAATGTTACATAAGGCAAAGAGGACAACAGGTCGCAGTAGTCCCATGTCAAACCATACAGGTAGGCCAAATAGTTTAACAGTTAGCCAGTGGTTTTCTGGTGCTAATTGTCAGCACCAGAAGTTATGACAGTCTGCCACGTGGTGGTGATGTATGTCTAATTTAGGGATAAATCTCAACTAGTGAGAGGGGCTCCTAAAACCAAAAGAGGTGGAGCACCGAATAGACTTAAGTCAAAAAACAAATGTCCTCTTTGGCCCATTGAAAACAACACAATTACAACCATACAATTTGTTCATAACTCATCATCAGAGGATAAATGTACCAAGTCTCAAAAAGCAAGTGGACAACTGAGTACTGACAAGCTATGCAAAGATTTCCTAAATATTTTTATCATGTTTTAATTAAACTGTTTATTGTACGAAATAAATATCTGCAATATGCATTTTGAGACTTGGTACATTTATATTCTGATGATGCGGTATGAACAAATTGTATGGTTGTAATTGTGTGGTTTTGATTGGGCCAAAGAGGACATTTATTTTTTTGACTTAATTTAGGGATAAACACAACAACAGTTGCTTATTAATTCAATATTAATTCAATATAAACTAAAACAAATAAAAAACTGACGACCAATACATTTTTGTAGCTTTAGGGGCATAGAACATGGTGAATTATCACACTTGTAGGAGTGTGATGGTTATTAGTTCTGTTGTTACTGTCCTTGGCAGAGCTGGCAGGGGCAGGAGTGGTGCAAGCTGCAGTGGCCTCCTTTCGAGGGTCCTGGCACATTTGTTATTACAAATTAAGCACTGGACTCTGGAGGGGAAAAAACGTAGGATTTAAACGTAACACTGAGGTTGGGGGTAGGCTTTACTAATAAGAATTACTCAAATGAACCGTTTTTAGCAGCAGTGGATAACGAGGAATACGAGAAAAAAATTATAACGCTCTAACCTACACCAAGTGCCACTGCAATTTTGCGGCTGCAGCGTTTTCCCCATTATTATAGATTTGCCGCATTTGTCACATAATTGATCATCTACAGCATAATCTGCAGATTTTAACAAAAATAATTGTTTCTAACTCAATCATTTAATAGTTACTGAAAATGTAAAAACCAAATAGGTAGTAGTGTTCCCTTTCAGGGAAATGTCTGCACATTCACTTTGCAATAAAAAATGACAATATAAGAAAGTGTGAAGAATACAAATATCCTACTGTATGGATATACACTGGTGCTAAATTCGCTCTAAACACCTACTACCTAATGGTGTTGTGAGCACACCTAGATGTGCATCCAATATGTCGAAAAAACTAGTGCTTTTACTGCACACCACCTATCATTATTCAGTCTTATTTACGTATATCTCATCTGTGGGTATGAGTAACCTCCTTTGCTACACGTATAGACAGTTCGACAATAACAGTCACAAACGGGGAATCCAGAACAATCAGTCTTCTTGCTGTTCAGTAGCCTTTATTGTATTTCAAAACTATTATTTTCTAAAAAAACACAGTATCGATTCTGTTTATCTTATCACACAATTCGTGATTCTATTTGGGCAATCTAGGTCTTTTGGCTTTCTGTGTTTTCTGCACAGATCTTATGGTAATATGTGTAAATTAATACACAGGCATCGTTCTGAGTAGTATGTGATAATGTCATATGTGTCGCTATGTGGTTTATCTTTATTTGTAAATTGGTTTACATGCACATATCAGTATTGTCTACTAATATATTGTGTATAATGATACATGTGTAAAAAAATGTACAAAAATATATATGTTGTCCTTTTTAAAAGAATATATTGTATATAGTATATTTATTGGTCTATGTTTTGACATTCCAGCCTTGAAAAAGCCTTTGAAAAAGACGAAACAGGTGTCGGCAAGTCGTGTGCTGGGAGTTTTGTTTTAGAAAATAAACATTTTAAAATGCAATAAAGGCTACTGAACGCAAGAAGACTGATAGTTCTGAATTCCCCGTTTGTGACTGTTATTGTTGAATTGTCTCTAAATGTAGCAAAGGGGTTTACTCATACCCACAGATGAGATATACATAAATAAGACTGAATAATGATAAGTGCTGTGCTGCGAAAGCCCTAGTGTTTTTGAGTTACTGAAAATGTAGCAACTTATGCTCCTGTTCAGTGATAGGCCCTTTGCAAAGATTGGTCATCTTTCTGTTGCTTATTACTATATTTGGGTGTAAAACTGGTATTATTGAGGTGCAACCGATGCCCAGACAGTTTTAACAAGTGTAAAAATAAATACATAATATAATACTATCACAATATATGCAGCATTCCGTCGCATAATTTGCCTTTGCTCAACCGTGCCACCATATATTTTGATCCTCCCCTGCCTATATTTTGCAGTACGGATGCAGCTCTTTGAATGCAGTTAATTAATAAATAAATAAATACTGGGATTTGTAGAGCTCAGCTAATCACCTGTGAGGGTATCCAGGCGCTCTCCATAGGCACAGGGAGATTGAGTGAATTGCCCAGAATCACAGGATGCTGACCCCACGCTGAGAGGAGACTCGAACCTGAATACTCAGCTCCAAAGTCGGCAGCTCAGGTCGCTATGCCACATCTTCTCTCTAGCTAGCTATGGATTGTACCTTATAAACTGCAAGTAACAAAATCATCTCCCTGACAAATGCTGTAATACGCCGAAATAGCTACATGAAATGCACTATTCTGATCTGCACGTGATATGCAGTTTTTTGATTTGCATAGCTTTATATTAAGCATATTAACGCTCTGTGCTACTTTATGATGAGTCAAAAGTTTGTCTAGACAAAACTACTATCTCTCTGCAGAAGATCCTATAATCACCAGAGTTATCTTGACATTTTTATTGTTGCCTGAATATTGCTGAAGCAAGCGACTATGTGGCACGTGCTTTAAATCCACCAAAAATCTGAAAACACTCTACCTCCGAGCTCAGTGCCTGGTGTGGTGGCACCGGTCACACCCCCTAAAGCCAGCCTTGCATGCGTCAATCTACCTACATCCAGATTTTTTGGGGTGTGGGAGGGCAGGTGAAGGTGTCCTGTTACCTGTACGCTGATGATGAAAGTGGCGTGATGCTGACATGATTCTGTTAGGATTAGCCAGTACTACCCTTCCTGTGCCTGTTCTTCAGAGGGAATAGTTAGTAAACACTATATAAATTTACATCCAATGCCACTGCCCGTCACGCGCTTTCATGCCTGGAAACCCTACCTCAAGGCACTTTAAAACCCCAGGTGCCTCTCCAATGCCCAACTTATCTCCCATCTCAAACTTTCTCAAAAGAACCTGTCCGGTCCCTCCCTTACCAACCCACATTAACATCCCTACTCCCAGACTATACCTAAGCCATCCGCCCTCAGCCTAGCAACACACATCCCCCACCCGCCCGTGTCAGCGCCCGCAGCACTCCCACCACGGGCCGCTACTGGGAGTAAGGATGTTTCTTCTACCCATGATGTAGTGTCACCAGTAGGCTCTGGGTAGAATCAGAGATGAGTCTGCTTCAAGGCACTGGGTACTCTTGGTTGTTAATGTGGAGATACCCTGGGGTCTCTTAATCCATCAATCAATTGCATTTTTAGAGCGCAGCTGCATCACCTGTGAGCGTCTTGAGGCGCTAGGAGATCGTGCTGCCTGTTCTCCTATTGGTTGAGCATCCAGGTCTTGAGGTCCTTCCTGAACTGCTGGAGCGATGGCGAGGCACTGGGGTGCAGGGTGAGGTTGTTTCAGGTCTTAGCCTGCGTCTTAACCCTCCACGGGCGGCCCTGATCAAGGGATACTCAGAGAGGCTCCGTGGGAATCAGAAACAGCAGAAGACGCCACTCATCACGCCCAATAAAGGGCGTCGTCCACGCAGAGGAAGTACAACTAATATCTCTGTAATGTACAATTGGAGTAACAGAACTGTTAAAATACAACAAAGCTGTGAAAATTAGAAGGGCTCGCACTTAGCGGCTGCTTAGATACAGCACCCATCATGCTCTACGTAGTGAAGGACTAGCCTCCAAGATGGAGGCAAGTGCCCAAACTTTGTCTTAATCAGTATCACTCCACACTTAAGACCTTCACAAACATTCTGAGCAGCAGGAACGTCTCCAGCGGATGTATGACGTTACAACGCATACTTTTACAACGCATACCTTTACAACACATTTTTCACAATGCAACATCCATTGCAACGCATTCCAATACAACGCATGCCATTACAACGAATTTTTAAAAACTACCTTTACAACGCATTCCATTACATCGCATACTACTTTTACAACGCATACCATTACAACGCATACCAGTACAAAGCATAACATTACATTGCATGTAAGGTAAGTATTGGATAGTGTAGGGGTAAAAATTACTATTCTAACTCCAGGGGGTGCAACAGTAGGGTAAGTGTTGGATAGTGTAGGGGTAAAAATTACTATTCTAACTCCAGGGGGGTGTAATAGTAGGGTAAGTGTTGGACAGTGTAGAGATACAAATTACTATTCTAACTCCAGGGGGTGCAACATAGGGTAAGTGTTGGATAGTGTAGAGATACAAATTACTATTCTAACTCCAGGGGGTGCAGCAGTAGGGTAAGTGTTGGATAGTGTAGGGGTAAAAATTACTATTCTAACTCCAGGGGGTGCAACAGTAGGGTAAGTGTTGGATAGTGTAGGGGTAAAAATTACTATTCTAACTCCAGGGGGTGCAATAGTAGGGTAAGTGTTGGATAGTGTAGGGGTAAAAATTACTATTCTAACTCCAGGGGGTGCAACATAGGGTAAGTGTTGGACAGTGTAGAGATAAAAATTACTATTCTAACTAAAGGGGGTGCAATAGTAGGGTAAGTGTTGGATAGTGTAAGGGTACTATGTGTTCTAATGCTATGCGTTGTAATGTATGCGTTGTTATGACAGCGTTGTAATGACATGCGTTGTAGTGGTATGCGTTGTAGTGTCATGCGTTGTAATGGTTGCGTTGTAATGGCATGCGTTGTAATGGATGTTGCGTTGTAAAAGTTTCGTTGTAATGGTAGTGCGTTGTAAAAGTTGCGTTGTAAAGGTTGTTTCCCGTCTCCAGCAGTCAACACTTTGCTTCAGCCAGAAAATATGCAGTGGCGTAACACAGGCCCCCGCCGCCCCTGTGGTGTGGGGGCCCCAAGCTGCAAAGGATCCCCTCAGCATAGTTCGCCTGCAGGAGAGCTCCTAATTAAATCCAGGGCGAGGGCCCCTCCATGTACCTTGCAGGGGGGCCACATCAAGTTTCATTACAACACTGAAATATGGCGACAACCATCAGAAGTCTCCCAAAATCTGGTTCAGAGATACCCCAGTAGCTCTGCATACAACCAATGTGTCCAAATTATATGAAGTGTGAGCGTTTGAGGAGTATAAATCTACTACACTTGCACCTGGCTCTATGAAGACGAAAGTGGTTAAAACTTTTAAACTGACCGGCCGCAGGCAACCTTTCTAGGTCTCCTGCAGTACTGGGACCAGATTTGTCAAAACCTAATGTGGGGTCCTCAAGATGCTTTCTCTGTTTTGTTGAGGTGCAACTACCACCTGTTTAATATGATTAAAATGTCCCAAGGTAGAATACCAGCGGCTGGTGCCAGTACATTCATCCTCTGGTTCTCAGGATGGAGATCCGGCTACACTACCTTTCTCGCCCTAATATATACTACCTTTGGGACATATTAAATATGTGTTGCAATAACACATTTTAGTCACACTGTAACCAGTAATGGGGAGGACAGTATGGCTTCCTTTTTGTTGGTCAACAGGTCATGACTGAAGTCGATCTTATACTGGCAGTCTGGGCTGTAGAATTGAACCCCCATTGAGCTTCTGTATATGACAGGTTCTGTCACAACCCTCCCCTTCTCGAAGAGCAATATAGAGTCTGCATCTATTTATTGGAGATGGTGTAAAGGATGCCCTGATTTCAACTGGTTGTTGATAGTTGCAGCAGTTCTAAGCAAAGAGCGTTGCATTATTCTTTGCTTAAGCCGCATGATGATCTTCTATTTTTTAAGGGGGCTGCTACCCACTTGTAAAAATACCCGCAACGTTCTTTATGGCGAGCCGCCGCTGCCTTTAGATCCCAAAACTACAGAGATTGGAGAGGAGGCTCAATTTATTTCAGGGAAGGAGGAGGGTTAGGTACACACCAAGCAGAACGGAGTCCATTGAGAAAGGTGGACATTTTGACTGTCATCATGTAGGACACTAGAGGAGCGATACCTTGTCCCTCAAGAAGTCACTCACTACTGAGCATTCCACAGGGATGGGTACAATAACACTAGATGGTTTGCCCCCAGGAGAAGAGAGTTGAACATGCCAAAGTTGACCTTGTTTTAGAGGTGGACACAGAAGGTAAGCAGATGTTCACCTAGAAGTTCTTCTAAGAAGTATTTCTAGATAGCAGGGCAGGCTTTGGGCATGGGCGAGGAAGGTCCAGGCACCTTGCTTCAGAGGGGCACACTAAACTTACCTAGCAAATTGGCTTTAATCATTTCTTTTAATTGCAGGCCACCAACACCTATACATCATCTCCTGGCCTCTCTCTAAATGTTAGAGTTTCCTTCTCTTAGTCTCTTTAATCCCTTGGCCTCACACCTTCATTTTCTTGCAGAGGTTCAGAAAGAGCACACATTTGCTTTTGCCTAAGGCGTTAGGTGAGCAAAGGCTGGTCCTGCCAGACAGTATCAGTGTGCGGAATCCTTGTGACTGTGCCCCTAGATTGTTGTGTCAGCTGACCCTGGTGGTAGAAAGGAACCTTACGGGGTTGTAGGACTCTGTAGAGTAGAGCATTTCCATGGGCAGAGAATAACAACTCTACAGGTACAAATAAGGGCGTAAGAGCCCCAGTGCTTAATTTGTAAAAAGATAAGTGCCAGGGCTATCCCCAGGAGGCCACTGCAGCTTGTACCATCCATTACCCCTGCCAATGCTGCCAATGACCGTCCAACCCAACTACTAACCATCACACTCCTGTAATTCAGACTACTGCAGGCTCCCAAAGCTATAAGAATGGTTTGAGAGGTAGGTATAAGTCATTTTAATGTATATTGAATAATAAACAACTGTTGCAATGCTTATCTCTAAAGTAGCCAAACAGTGCTCCCGTGTGGCAGCCTGGCATAAGTGCCGATGTTGACACTGAAGTGCCCGGGAAACAACTGGCTCGAATTAAGCCCTGAAGACCTCCCTGCTATGGGGAATACCTGGCTATCCAGTTGGTTTGACCCCGAGAATAGGGTGACCAGGCGTCGCGGATGTGCCCGGACAGTCCCGGGTTTTCACCAGCTGTCCCGGCAGATTTCGGCAAATTTGGCTCATGTCCTGGTTTTTAAAGGATGTTGACTAAAAACAGTGAGAGGCACTTTTTTTGATGTTCTAAAGCTTTGCTAGTTAGAAACTGTTATAAGTAAGCAACTTAATTAGTAGTTATGACTTTGGTTGTAAAATTACATTTTATTTACTTTCTTAATCGTCTTCTGTGATCCTACGTTGATGACAGCTGTCATTCTGAGCCATTCCATGGATGAAAAAGTGTAATCCTGCTTCTTTTCCCCCCAAATGTCCCGGTTTTTGGTTCTCAAGATCTGGTCACCCTACCGGAAAAGGCCCCAGCTGGAGAGAAACGTGGTGCCTACACTCCTACTTTGATGACCGTTGGGGCTGTCGGGTTGACTTTATAAATATCGGGCAACTTCTGGGACTCTACGTTGCAGGAGGCGGCCTGTCACAGAGGCCTCTGGGCCCTTTTGGAGCTATGGCTAGAGTGCCCACAGGAGCCCCTCCAGTCTAGAAGATTACTGATTCAGCCCCTAGCATCTGAGTCTGGGGTCGAATAGCCTGATTGACATTTGTCCTTGTTTTAGTTTGAGGCACAGTAGTGGCCCCTGATGAACATTGTTGGGTAATGTACATAGTCTGGCAGCGAGTTTTAGCAACTTTTCCTCTTCCATTATTCTTCTTGCCTTTTTTTTTACTATTTTACTGTAAATCTTTAAAATTCCACGCCTTTGGTTCCCCTTTCTTGGTGTCCTTTTTGCGTCTCGCTTTCTGATACTTTGTATCAGTTCAATGGTTTATTATTTTCTGGCACCAGCATTTTGACTATTAAAGAGCCCAGAAAACAGTGATGAGCAGTGTGACGGGATCCTTTCGTCTTGCATTTAATTTTCAGTGCATTCTCTGCAGTGTAAAAGTGCCAGATAGTCTAAGCTTTTCAGTGTCACAAAGAAATTAAGAGAGGTGTGGGTCCAAAGTTTCCTCTATGTGCACAATTCTCCTAAAGGCGCGTGCATGATTCGCTGCTATAGGGAAAGTGCTCGAAGACACTGGAGCAAAGTGAAGAATTGAGTGTTTCATTAGTTCTCTTTCATAAAGAGTGTTCATCTCACGGATTTTTTTTGTTGGCAGATTTGAAAAATGATGTTGTGAAACGCGCCATTTGTCAGAGTCATTTGATAGTCTTGAAGAGATTGAGGGTTCCTTGGCCTGCCAAGTCCAGGAAGACACTGGTGTCCTGGTAGGATGCTGGATCAATCTAGCCCTCCCACCACTTTCTCTCCTTCAGATTCAGTGAGGTTGGAAGCTTGCATCTACCCGAAGCTTGTGAACCCATGTCTCATGGTGACCGCCAACAGACCCGCGAGCCAGAATGTATCAAAGAAGACAAGGTCCTGCAAATCCTCAGTTCACAGAAGGAAGGCTGTGACTGCATTCAGTCTGCACAAAAGATTGTGGTGGAGTGCATTTGTGTTGTATGTGCTCTATTAAAGTGCCTAATATGGACCCACAGCTGTATCGCACTGGCTCATCCCTGGCATTCGTCATCAAGGGAAGTATACCACCATTTCTCTTCCATACCGTCTGCCTAACTCTAATAACAACAATATTTACCTCTTACACTTATCTTGAGATGAGGTAGATGCAGTTGTTGTGATATGTTCACTTGATAAAATACATGTGTTATAGTCGGAGGATGCCAAGTTTCTGTTCTACAAGAAGCATGTTCTAGACTAGTGGTTCTCAACCTTTGACTGCCAGGGACCCCCAATTAATCATTACTGGAACCTGGGCCCCACCCCCAATCAATATTGGAATCCGGGGACCCCCTACTGAGTCATGACTGCTAGGCGAGTGCTCCAGCCCAAGCATTGTAAATAGTTTGAATCGCAAAACAATACACAAAAAATACAGAAAAAACCTTGAAATACATAAATGATTGACACATTTTATTTAATTCACTAACAAATCTAAATTAATAAAAAATCAATTTTTTTATTTTAGTATGAAGGTTGGATCTTTTCTAAATTCGATTTAGGTCACTCATCATCCGTACCATATTCTTTTTGATGCACGTGCACTGCTCACACAAATCAATCTCAGGACACTAATGACATTTTAGTCTGGCAGAGTGGCTTCTAAGACAAAAAAGGATAATCCCACTAAGACTGCAACCACGAAGATACAGTCCAACCATAATTTGGTAACCCCATTTGACCACCCCCGGCAACCACCTACAGGGATACCTTGCTGGGTTACCAATATGGTGACGGATCTTCAGAATAGTTTGGAACAAATAATCGCATCCCATATTAAACCCTTGGTCTCCAAACTAGATAGGATAGCATCAATGTTAAACAACAAGTCTATGGGAACAACTAAACCACATATCCCCAAAGCCAACCCGCTACCCACTGCTCCAGATAGTGTGTCTGTAAAGGTACCCTGCCCAGATATAGCTAAACCTACTACCCCGGCAGACTTAAATAGAAAACCAGGTTTGGCAACTACTGCTGTTAAAAAGACAAATCCTGTACCCACACCGGTGGCCAAGTCATCAGGTCCTAAAACTTCCCCCGCTGTGGGACAGTCTGCTAGACCCAGTCAACATCCCAAGGAGGGTAAAATCACAGCACAAACAAAAGTAACACCAAGACCTCTCCCATCCAAAGTAACATCCAAACCTCTGCCAACAATAGATTTGCCTCCAGAAGCCCAACCATTTGTAGTGGCCCTAGTGGGAGTTCCTCCCCTTAGTAAGGGGAAGAGAGAGCAAGAGGTCGAGCTACACAATAAGTGCATACAGTGGTTAAGCTTGAATAGACCCCTACCCCCTAATATGTCAGGTCACATATTGGCAGTGAGAAGAGTAGGATGGATTGGGAGGGGCCCCAAAACAGTGGCAGGGGATGTTATAACAATTTATTTTGGGGACCCTTCTGCTGTCGACCACATTTGCAGAACCCCTTCCTACAGAGAGTCGCAGATATTTCCCATGCATTTGTCTTATTTTTACCCCACTCCGAGCTACAAACCGCCCCAAAAGAGGAGACCACAGAACTTTAGGAATCCTGTCTTCCATCTAAACGGGATTCATCCCTGGCAGCCTTTTGGGGAGGGTTTTCCACCGCAAGCCCCGCTCTTTCCAATACAACCCCATTGGAATAGGTTTAGCGTCCTCGGGGAGGTGGATTGATTCACACGGCTTTGTTCACCCCCAAGAGAACACAAAGAAGGCGGCCCAGTAGTAGATGTTGTAACTCAAGAAAAACCACTATCCTCTGATGGCTCTGGGACTCTCCCCCCTCAATCTTTAATGAGGGAGGAGACAAAGACTGAACAGAGACATAACCAGGTACCACCAAATGAACGAGGGGGAGTAAAGGATAAAGTAAAGGACGGGCAGTGTAGTATAAAAATACTCTCGTGGAATGTCGCAGGCCTAAAAAGCAAGTTATCTATACCTGATTGGACCTCCTTCATGTCCACTTTTGATATTTGCCTAATGCAAGAAACCTGGTCCCTTGAGAAGATTGATAACCCTGGTTTTGCAACCTATGCCATCCTCGCAGTCACACGCGGGAAAGGCCGCCCTTCGGGAGGCCTTGCCATATGGGTAGGTTTGCATATAGGTATGCAGGGCGCACAGGTGGCCACAAACTCACCTGATATTTTATGTGTTTTGCTAACATCTGTTAGCGGATCCACACTAGCTATTATTAACATTTATTCTAGGCCCATAATCAATGGAAAAGAATCGAGCACTATTCAAGCGCTCGACCACTTCCTTCAATCACTTGACCCTGCAACCTCGATCATCTTAGGTGGTGATCTGAACTGCCAGTACGAGCCACTGAGTGGTTCTGAGTCGTGTGAGGAGGATGAGGTGGACTTGCTTTGGCAAATTCCAGCCTAAAAAATAACCCCAGTAAAGGCCTGGACCCCGCTAGTTTTACAAATTAACGCCTTGACCCTTGCAATGTCTCTGCGGGCATGCAATGGAAGGGGCAATAATAAAAATACTGCCCTGCCCACATATAACCGGATTAATCGAACTTCCAATATCGATTATCTTATGATGGAGGCTAAAGATTGGGCATGTTTGAGGATTTTGAAGTTGTCCCAAGGCATGATAGCGACCACAATGCCCTGGTATTATCGCTTAAACCCGGTTCATTCGTGTTGACTAATCCTGCCTCTAACCCCACCCTGGCACCCCCACATTATATTTTATCTAATAATAGGAGAAGAGTAAAATGGCCTTCGTGCCTAGACTCTCCTACCTGACTTGCACAAATTTATCAGCTAGCTGTCCCATTAATAAGCGATATGGGAAATTCCACCTCCCATGGGCAGACTATAGAAATCCATAGTAAGCTAGTTGAGAGTCTAGGGGCGGTATTTTATCCGGTTTGCGGGTCCAAGCCGCACCGGAATAAAACACATCCCTGGCACAACCACACATGCAAAAATCTTAAGAAAGACCTTCTTATGGCTATTAAATCCAAAGAGGTCCCTAAAATTAGAACAACTAGACTGCTATATAAGAAGGCACTTACTAGAGCTAAGAGCGAGTGGGAGGAATCTAGGTGGGAGGAGCTGAGACAGGCACTACTTTTCAAAGATTCCAAGACCTTTTGGCTAATGGTCACCTCTTCAGCAATAGGTGAGAGAGACACTGGGGTCTCGAATATTGCCCCTATAGTGTGGGAGGCTCACTTTAAGTCACTTTGCACAAGCCCTGAAATGGAGGAGAGTGGGAGGCTGCCCCAGGGAGAGATTTCAGAATTGGCTTTGGCTACACGGGAGGTTGTGCCGCGGGACCCCGGGCATGAGAGTCGATTGCCGGGGGCCCAGGGACCGAGAGTTTGGTCCTTTGCACCCGCTTGACTCGGGACCCCTTGCATGAGTGTGGATTGCTGGGGGCCCCGGTTACTGGGCCTTGCCCTTGCCAGAACCCTAGCTCTGATCGGGCCTCCGAGACCTCGGTCGCCCCAGACCCCCCGCACGAGAGCCGACTGCTGGGGGCCTTGGGACCTGGGACCTCGAATACCCGCATCAGCATACCACGAGACCCCCTGCAAGAGTGTTGACTGCGGGGGGCCCCGGGCACAGGGTCTTCCCCTCATAGAACCCATGGCTCTATTCGAGCTCCCGAACTCCCAATGGCCCCAGACCCCCCGCATGAGTGTAGACTGCCGGGGGCCTTGGGCCCTGGACCAGGACTTTTCCCTGCAACTGTAAAAATAGGTGCCCTTACTGGAGCCCCCGCTTACTGTCCAATTAACATCACACTCAGGGAAGTCGAACTGGCAATTGAGAAATTGCTCCCGAATAAGGCTCTGGGCTTGGATAAGCTCCCTGGAGATCTTTTTAGATCCCAGCCAAAGATCTGGGCTCCATATTTGTTGGTTCTGTTTAATGCTGTTATACGGGGATTCCCAGTCCCTGAAACCTGGCTGGGGGCAGAGATTGTTCCGATTTTTAAAAAGGGCTGTCCACTAGCTCCATCAAACTATAGACCAATTAGTCTACTCGATACCACACAGAAGTTGATGGGCCGAATTCTGCTGGAGAGGCTATTGGGCTGGATGGAGGAAAACAAAATCCTGACCACCCTCCAAGCCGGTTTTAGATCAGGGGTCTCGACCCTGGACCAGATCGTTCGACTCCAGGCCCTATACTGGAAAACTGCAAGAGTAGAGGGTGGCAGCCTCTACCTTGTCTTTGTGGACCTGCGGACCGCATTCCATCTGGTCCCGAGGGAGAGGCTCTGGACGGTCCTTTAGGATCTTGGTCTCCCTCCCTACTTACTGCACTCCATAATCCGGCTCCACACTGGGAATTATGCCCAGGTGAGGTGTGGGGAGAACGGGGAATTATCTGATCGTTTCCCTGTCACACGAGGAGTACGTCAGGGCTGCGTACTAGCCCCTACCCTCTTCAGCTTATATGTTAACGGCCTGATAGACAGACTTAATTGTGTCAAGGACAATGATGCACCACGCCTGGCCACTGGTAGGGTGCCCGCTCTGATGTTTGCGGACGACACCTTGTTGCTGTCATGGACATCATAGGGAATCCAGGGGGTTTTGGATGGGTTTGTATCTTTTTGCGCCACGCGAGGCTTGGAGATCAACTTGGAGAAAACCAAGTTTATGATCTTCAACCCCCCGAGGCACACCCGCCCCAACCCCACACTAAACGGAACCCCCCTTGAGAGAGTTAAGACCTTCATATACCTGGGAGTGACTCTGACAGAACAATTCATTTGGAACCAGCAAGTCTCTAAATCCTCCCTGAGATTAGCACAGATAGTGGGTGGCATAGGCAGATTCTGCAGTGCCTCATCCTTTAAACCGGTTACCCCTGTCCTAGAGATATATAAAATACAGGTCAGGTCTGCAGCCTTATATGCAGTCGAGCTCTGGGGACATACTAACACATGTAACCTGATGCAAGCAGAGCATTCTTTCATGCGGCATTTGTTTGATCCCCAGCAAAGCACACCTTTGCTCCCACTACGTTTGGATTTGGGTCTGGAACCTATTACTGAGCTGGCGGTAGCCCGACCTTTACTCTATTGGAGAAGGTTCTGGTCTGTCCCGGAGCTGAAACCGTTTAGAACAGAATTTAAAAACATTTGGGGGCAGTTAAAGACCAAGAACATACCATGGCTAACACATGTTAAGTCCCTTCTCTACCAAATCGGCCTTCCCCAACTTTGGGACACACCGGAGGAGAGCTGTTTGAGGACCCAAAGGTCTGTCCTGGTGGCAGCCGTTAAAGCGTATAACCTCAAAAAGCTACATTCCTCTAAATCCCTGGGCAGACTATCTAATGAGTTTTTTACAATCAAAGATGAATTCAGGATGGAGGCGTTGTTGGACTTGGTGCAACTTCCACTGGCAAGAAAGCTCTACATTCAACTGAGACATGGCTCCCTACCAGTCAGAGAATTTACCTCAAGATGGGCCAAAGCGACAAAACCTAACTGCCCTGCCTGCAATCATGATAGGGAAGACATTATACACATCCTCTTTTTCTGCCCAGCATATGGCGAAATTAGGAAGTGTTGGATCATTCCACTTTGCAAGAATTTGGGCTTTAGGCACTGTGCTCTCGCCCGTAGAGTCTTAACTTATGATACTACCCCCCCCATTGTCTTCGCTGTTTCCAGGTTTATTCTCGGTATGTGGAGGAGAAGATCTGTAGGACTAAGGGATGACCGCTTTCATTTATAACTATTACTTTGATATCTACTGTTTAATAATTTTTTTACTTGATGTATTTATATTTTAACACTGTGCTTGTACATATTTTATTGCACTTTTATGGTCTAAGACCGAAATAAAGTTATCAAAGTAAAGTAGTCTCCAATTTCAACTTCCTGACACATTTACAGTATGTTTTAAAATTTTCAATAGTCTCCCGTACACAGCACACTTTATTAATCTGTTATTATTAATTAATTTTCTAAGTAGTCACGGACCCCCGGAGGAGACTTTGCGGACCCTGAGGGGTACCCAGACCACCGGTTGGGAACCACTGTTTTAGACTCGCCGGGGCCTATTAGCAAGAAATAGCGATATTTATCGCTAAACGTGGTTATCGACTTTTTTTAAATCGCTGGCTACCGCTGGATATTTTAGCGGATAGTTTGGGTACGCCCACTTTGCATGTCATTAGTGATAAGTATCACTGACATGCTAAGCGGGCCCCAAACCTGTAGCTATCGCCTAAAAGCTGTCGCTAACTGCTGTTAGCGACAGCTTGCTAATAGGACGATAAAAATATCGCCACTTTAGCGGGAAAAAGTCCCACTACAGAGGCGATATTGCCCATGCTAATATGCCTCGCCCTTCCTAGATAGTCGCTCTGATGTTACTGAGGACAGATCTTACGCCTGCTGGTAAAGTGGTTTTATATTGTACTATAAAACCAGTAAGTGCTTCATACCCTTGTGTGTCCGGCAGCACTGTCCCAATGGTGTATTCTAGCGAGCTTGTTGTGCATGTCTGGTAGAGAGTGTTTCTGGTGTGACCTTCGTGGGAAGCGTTGAGTGTCTTCGATGAAGGCTGGACAGATGGTCCAATTTTTTTCTGCACACTTGATGCTGTACTTGCGACTGTCAGTGATGCAGAGGGGCGTGAGATGCTTAAAGCTGTGCTTTACCTTGTGCTGACTGTCACACTATTGTACAGTTCTGGTTTAGGTGAGTCGGTGTCGTGGGTGCTTGTTTCCAGCATGGAGGAACTAAACTATATAAATATTGGCTCTGCTACACACTGGAGCTCCATTCCACCAAACCTAGATATGGGCACAGCCCACCTCAAAGTCAGGAAGTTGGTTAAACCCAGACCAATGCCAGGCACCAGGCAGGACCCTCCTTAGGAAATCTAGCTAGGGAGTCAGTGTGTATCCATCCAACTAGTGTACCAGACGGACACCTGGCCTTACAGGAGAAGTGTGGCTCAATGGTTAGAGCGGCAGACCCTGATGCAGAGGTCTGGCCCGGGACCAGGGTTCAATTCCCCCCTCGGCCGGTCTTGGCGGGGTCTTGAGCTATTTCTCGGACCTGATTTCTCGCCTCGGTGCCTATTCTAATCCTGGGTCCCATGCTGCAACTCTGGGCGATAGCTTGCTTAATCTCCACAACAGCCCCAACAGCGCTGGGATGCCTGGTTTCACCATGGGGGTGCCCAGGAGTGGACACTTCACAGGGAAAAGACAGTAAGGGTTGCTTAGCGGTATGAGTACAAGCGCCGGGAGTCCTGGTCCGGGTATCTGTGCGCTATACAAGTACAATACATTTACATTTTACATTTACAAGCACCTACTCCTGGTACCTTGGGATGGAATCAACTAAACACTGCCACCTGATGCAAATGGTGCCTAGTGAACAGCACAACAACATATAGAAATGTAGCATAAAGTAGTGCGCCACACAGGTAGGGCGCAGATGAAGGTTTGCGTGACTAGGGGTAGCTTCTGCAAAGGCCAGTCTTTGGGGTATGAAGAAAGTTACAGCAAACCAGAGCAGTGTATTTGTGCAAATGCTTCGTAATTATGCATGTTTACAAAATGTCATTCTTTTCCATACCTGGGTTTCTTTCTGGGGCTAGCAAACCATACGTTTTTTAGAATATTTCTCTAAAGTCGCAGGAGGCGCGACATTTGACAATATCCTTATCTGTTCATTTGTCCATCCCATATGATTAGCTGGAATGTAAACAGTGTGCATATTAAATCAATCACAAGTACAATATAGAATGACCAGATGCTGTGGACCTGGGCCAAGACCTGCTTGGAATTAAGTTCTATGCTTAGTCTTGATCTGGCTATTATCTTGTGGTTATGTCAAGAGCCAAAGGACTGGAAATATGTTTATAACAGCACTTCCTTCCCAACCATGCAACACCCAAACACAAGATTGGGCACCACTAGGGGAGGTGCCTGGACATGCAACCAAAGAGGATTCTAGTAACGTCTCTTTCACAGTCCTTGCAGAAAATAAAGAACGGACGAAGTCCTGACAACAATATTATCCTGAGAACTTAACTAAATTCTAACCCTATTAACAAACCTTAACTGTGACAACAATTCTACGCCTAACCTGAAACACTTCCAGGAGGCTAACCCTAGTCACAACCCCTAAGCCACATACTTGGCCCCTACCAAGTCTGTCAACCCCAGTTGCAGAAAACTGTCCATTACCCATTGCAGCAGACATGCACACTTGGCCCTGCTACTGTAAACTAACCAGGTCTTACCCAAAGCAGACCCTTACCATAGTCATTACATTGAACCCAGAATGGGGGAACTACTGACATCAGTCATTTGCTCTCGCTTTAAGGCCTTGTGGCAGGGAGTGCACATGGCTCTTTGCTTAGCCATACAATTTTTATCTACAAATGCATCCTCTGGCCGAGTCAATTCATTTGTATGATGTCTATTGTATGAATTATGCAAATGACGCCCATATTTTATTTTATTCTGAAAACTGTTCCTTCTTGTTTGGCCACCAATTCTTTTTTGGTGTCTCTTGCATAACATTCTTCATTTTGTACCATCTCTAAATGCCTCTGGTTGTCAAGGGGACCATTCTTGGTCTTCTGGACTACTGTCACTTTTTAGGTCTCGCCTGTCGATGCGCATGCGCATCGAGCTTGCGAGACTATGGGGGCTTATCCACTCTTTAACCAACTTGCAAGGAATCGTGGCGATTCCTTGCAGTGCACGAGAAATTTAAGCTCAATGCGCATGCGCATTGAACTTAAAAGCGCGTGCACATGCCCCTAGCCGCCTGCCTTGCCTACTCTCTCTGTCACAGCCTCCCCCAGCTCCGCCCCCTCACTTCTTGATTGCACGGCCGCTAGGCCGTGCCTCCCCTACTCTCCTCCCCCCTCCTCCTCCTACTCTCCTCCCCCCTCCTCCTCCTACTCTCCTCCCCTGCCTGCCGTGTCGCACCTCTCCCCGCTCCGCCCCCTCCCCTGCCCGCCGTGTCGCATTTCTCCTCCCCCCCTCCCCTTATCTGCCTTCCCTCCGTCTGTTCCCTCTCCCCGCTCCGCCCCCTCCCCTGCCCGCCGTGTCGCATTTCTCCTCCCCCCTCCCCTTCTCTCTCTTCCCTCCGTCTTGTTTATTTATTTTTTTACCCGCTCCGCCCCCTCCCCTGCCTGCCGTGTCGCATTTCTCCGCCTGTCTGTCCTGAGCCTCTTGTTCTTGTCCGCGAAGGTGCCACCAGGGAACTTCTCCAAGTACAATGAGGGGGGAAAAGGCCGCCGACATCGCTCCAACTTCTGTCTTGCGGGCCCCTTCTCTGTCCCAGGCCTGTGCGGATGTGTGACTGCTTCCTGAGCTTCTATGTGAGCGCCAGGTACCTTGTGCCTTTTCGCAATGCTTCGCTAGCCCCGAGGAAGGGTCTTGAGTGTCCGCTCTGCGGCCCTGTCTCTGGTGCCTTCACTTGAGGGCTAGAGTGTGTGAGCAGGTGCAACACCTTCTCTGGGGTTCTCTCTCGTTAGCCCACCATGGCGCTGCAGCTCCGTTTGATCTCTGTGGTCCCAGGCAGTTCCTAGGGCAGCGGTATGGAGGTAGAGGATAGCTCTCACCACTAACGGACCCTCTCGCCTTGTTGCCTTCGGCTGTAGAGTGTTGTGCGCAGCACCCACGCGGCGCTGCCTGTTGTCTGCCTGGGCGGGCGTACGAACCGTACGTCCGATTGCTATCCAGGTGGGGGGCCATTTTCGCCCGTCTTTAGCGTGCTATCAACTCTATAGGGGGTTGCTGAGAGTCGTGATAGGTGGCACCCAAATCTAGCACCACCTTCTTCGCTACAGGTCGTTGCCTCAGTGGCAGCGTCCTCGCAGACTGGCACCCGGCCTTGTGCGCTGTCTGCTGTTGCTAGTGGGCCTTGCCGTTCGGTCTGTGTGAGCCTGCTTCCAGTGTGCTAGTCCTTGGGCCCCGCAGCCAACTCTTGCTAAGTCCCGCCAAAGGCTGTTGCTATGCTCCGCCTTGGGCCTGCCAGCCCGACCTGCTGTCCACCTTAGACTCGCCCTATCATGCGCACCATTAATAAGTTCTCCCGTGGTTGGCTCCCGGACGCTGGGCTTGCAGCTTAAATTTGCTGCATTTGTGACGGGCAGTCTGAACTCCAGCAGCCGTACTTCTTACACCCCCAGAAGCTGGCACTATGCAGCGCTACCCACCTCCGACGACACTGGTACCAAGCCCAATGCTGCGGAGGCCCACCAGCCGCGCGCTTGATTATCGCGCTGGCGCCAAGGTGAGAATTCCTGGCTTCTTTGCGCCCCCGGGACCGGCTCTCACCCGCTGTCTTGGAGGTCGTCTGCTCGGGTAGCTGTCTCTTACTTGACCATCCCACTGCCGGTCCCAAGCGAAGGTTGTGGTTTTACTCTGTGATTTGACTATGCAGCTTTAATTCCGATCGATGTTGTAGGTTCACATCCCCATTCGTTGCAGGCTCCCACTCACTGTCAACGAGGGCGCCACCCCAGCAGCCCGCCTCTGATCCCACGGTGCCTCCACAGCTCAGGAGCCAGGTATCAGTTGTCCACCCCTTCAGTCCACTGGGCTCGCGGCCTGGGCGCCATGTCTGCCGGAGAGCGCCTGGTTGCGTTGAGGGTCGCCCTGAAGCTCACTGACTCGTAAACTGTTCTCTGATATGGCGCTTCGCTCGCACAAGCCGTGCCCCTGTATATATGGCACAACTTGGATCTTTGCTGATGACTTGGCTAGGGAAAGGGGCCCGCGACAAGGAGGAAACAAAAATGCTAAAGATTTACAAAAAAAACACATCAACAATTCTAAAAGCACTAACTCTAATGATGCGAGACCTATTGCATTTCCAATGATTGTTATTTCTTGGTACTACTACTGGGCTGTTGAAATAGTTCCAGTGCCTTCAGAACGCTGTTGCAAGTTTATCCTTCCAGTGGACATGGTTATCTTGTCCTTTCACTGCCTCACAATCTCTAAATAAGCCAGATTCCAATCTTTGTTTGATCCATCATGCAATCTAAGGTAGGGGTTCTCATTATTTTTAAAGCAAGTTTCATCAGTATTTTACATCTCGAAAGCTCTGATCCTATGTTGTTTAATTGGTGATAGCACCCAAGTTCCATAGGGTAAGAGTGACCAGTGCCTTTTTTTTAACCCTTTAAGTGCTGCCGTCGGCCAACGGTCGTCGCGAACATTACCTTGCCAGTGCTGCGCACAACCGTTGGCCGACGAGCCAGCACCCGTTATTCGAACGTTCAGCACTGGGCGCTGAACGTTCGACGCTCTTAAGGAGTTAAAGTGGCTCCACTTTGGAGTTGTTTACAACCTTCTTGCTAGGGTGTCAACAATTACTTTCCTTCTGAAAGTATTAAAAGACCTGACTTTCCACTCAATAAGCATCTTTGGTGAAATTGCATCCATATTACCCAATTCCTAGGATTCCTTCTTAGTTACAGAGGGCTCTATAACTATAATTAGCATTAACATGAAGATGACTAAAACCCTAACCCTCCCCCACTGCCTAGAGACCTAACCCTACTCCTGTCTCCTGTCAGATTAGTCATACCAAAAGCATGAAGCCTCTCGTGAGCCTCAGCAGTCCCTCTTTGTGAATACCAACCAGGTCTTGCCACAAGAAAAACAAGTTTCATGGCCAATGCATGGGATGTCATAAGGAGGGACAATATGACGGCAATCCTAACCATAAGCTGAACACCAGCATTTACCTATCTCATAACCACAACTCTCAACAGCAGCCTGAAACCAACCTGTACATCAAACCACAACAATGACCCAAACTCTGTCTCTTTCCCAACCTTAAAAAAGTACACTCTGAAAACTATTCACGACTCTTGGAACCAGACCCAACACAAGGCAAACAATTCAGAATCATTGAAATGAACATGTAGGGCCCGATTCACAGAACTAACTTAAGACAAAATCCCAAACTTACTGCCATTTTGGTATTCACAGAAAAACACCTACTCATTTTGGTATTCACAGAAGTTAGGCGCATTAACTTTAGGAATCCTAAACACCTTCTGTGAATACCGAAAGTCTTAGAGTTAGGATTTTTCTCAGTTTAAGAGTAGTAAAGTTATGAGTCCTAACTTTACTACTACTAAATTGAGAAAAATCCTAACTTTAAGACTTTCGGTATTCACAGAAGGCATTTAGGAGTCATAAAGTTAGGGCTCCTAACTTCTGTGAATACCAAAATGAGATAGCGCCTTCTGTGAATACCAAAATAGTAGTAAGTTTAGGATTTTGTCTTAAGTTAGTTCTGTGAATCGGGCCCTTAAAATTTAAACAACCATTTAACTTTACCAAAACCCGAATTATGAATATTAATCTACACTCTGTGCTTAACCCTCAACCCAAACTACTCTGCTAATCCCAACCCTGTTTAAAAAGACTACAGGCGCTGCAGACCACACTCCTGCACATCAGAGTGGTTTTACAAAAAATACCTTTTCCACTAACCTTCACGGTCATGCTATACTATGGTATGTCATCAGAAGTCCTATGTAGTCTTTGTGCCATATTTCAACCAACTTGGATTTTACAGATTAGTGCTCAAGGGTAGTAAGATTGATCTCTGTGATATTGAAGGAAGCAAAAAAGAAAAATGAGCAAATGCATCTAACAAGAACTAATCAAAAGAATTTCAGATAGCCCAAAATGCTGCGGTACTGCTTCTATTCACCCTCCCTAAGTTCTCTCCAGTTTCTAGCTTTATCCACTGTCTGCATGGGCTCCCAGTGGATTAGAGAATCTTTTCAAGGCCCTATGTATCACTCATACAATTCTCACCTGTCACGGACCTCCCATCCTAACCAATCTGCTCCGCCCACATGTCCTCTCTCGAGCCTTGAGCTCAGCTAAGCTTTATTTAGCCTGTGTTCCTCTGGTTGGATGAGCGAAAGCAGGAGGGCGCTACTTTTGAGCCAAAGCTCCCACCCTCTAGAATGCTCTTCCCCTCTCCATTAGGGGCATCCAAAACCCCTGGGCCTTCAGAAGATCTTGTGAAGACCTGTCTAACTTTCTGTTTCTTCAAGGATCTCTGCTCTGAAACTAGCGCTGGGACGCCCCGTTGCTGGGGCAGCCATACGCTTTACAATACCTTTACGTAACAACATAACATAACATAAGATAACATAACATTACCAATGCAAATGTAAAATACATTTTATATTGCCATGTCATGCTATGTTATGCTATATAATGTTATGTAATGTTATGTTATGTTATGCAGATTTGTAGAGTGCAATATCACCTGGAAGGGTATCCTGGCACAGAGCAAGTGTGAGTCTATGCGCACCTAGAGCTTAGTGGGACTGCTCAAAAAGCCCGGTCTACAATTTCTTGAGGACGAGGCTCCTATGTGTTGCGGCAGGTGGCTCTATACTATAGGAGCTATGTAGGTAGAAGATCTGGTTTTCCGTATGCGTTGGACTGCGCAAGTAGGAGTCCGGATGAACTGAGGTGTCTAGAAGGTTTGTGAAAGCAGATGCGATTGTTAATGTATGATGGGCCAGTGTTAGTAGTTATGTTATATAACACCTTGAAAGTGAGGGTGTGCAGTTTGAATTGTGATCGTTTGCAGATGGGGAGCCACTGGAGATACTTCAGGTGTGATGTGATATGCGTGTTGTATGGGAGGTTGAAAGTGATTCTGGCTGCAGTATTCTGAATGGTCTGCAACCTTCTAGTGAGTTTTTTGTTGATCCCGGCATAAAGGGTGCTCTGGTACTCCAGCTTGCTTGTGACCAGGGATGTGTGACAATTTTACGGGTGTGGATTGGGAGCCATTTGAAAATATTCCTCAGCATCTTCAGGGTATGGAAGTATGAGGCAGTGACTGCATTGACTTGGGCAGTCATGTCGAGTTTGATGTCGATCACTTTCACGAGGTTCTTGGCATTGGTGGTGGAGGTCAGTCCCTGCTCTGTTGGTCGCCAGGTGGAGTCCAACAGTGATGTGCTCTTCTCGAACCTGATGATTTCGGTCTTGTTGGTGTTCTGCTTTAGACAGCTGGTCTTTATGCAGTGGGTGACGTCAGTCAGCAAGGCAATGAACGTGATCCAGGTATGGAGTGTCTTGACCATGAGGAAGAGAATGAGTTGAGTATTGTTGACGTAGGAGAGGACGTTAAAGTCGTGAGAGTGGAGGATGTTGGCTAGAGGGATTATGTATGTGATGAAGAGGGTTGGGCTCTGAAAGGAACCTTGCGGACCTCTGGAGATGAGGTTGCAGGCGTTCAAGGTGTACGGTGCTAGGCTGACTGAATGAGCCCTCCAGTCAGCAAATAACAGGTTCATCAGGTTGCATCAAGGTGCATCCTTGGATTCTGATGTTTTGTAGGCATTGGATGAAAATGAGATTGGAGACCTCTATAAATGCTGCAGAGAGGTCCAGGAGGGTGAGGGCTGCTGTGTCTCCTCAGTCCAGAGTCATGCAGATGTCATCTGTGGCAGAGATGAGGGTAATTTCCATGCTGTTGTTGGGTCTCAAATCAGACTGAGTGGTGTCGAGGAGTGGGTAGTCATTGAGGTATTCAGTGAGCTGTCGATCATTTTCTCTAAGGACTTTCCTGGGAATGATGGCAGGAAGATCGGTCTATAGTTGGTGAGCATTGAAGGGTCCACAGAGGGTTTCTACAGCAGACAGTTGAGTGTTTCAAAATATCTGTGAAGGTCGTGGAAGAGGTGGTGGCATTCAGAATGGGTGTGAGAATTGCACTTATTGGTTGCAGTCCTCTGGGGTATTTCGTGGGGGCCGGGGTCTGATGGACCCCGGAGTGGATAGACTTGATGGTTGCCGGTTTCTCCTGGGGTGATGAGCATTGGTTCTTTGTGTAAGATTGGGAGGCATTTGGTGAGGTCTGTGGGGGTCGGTTGCATACTAAATTATGTTGCTAGTTCTGATTTTGATGCTATCATCATTATGAAGTACCAGAGTGAGGTAAATCCCTGAAAGGACATTCATAATGAGTACTAGACGGAAGGAAATCCCAAAGGGACCGTCATAATGAGTACAAAAGTGTGGGAAACCCTGAGGGACCATCATAGTGAGTACCAGAATGAGGAAAGTCCCTAAGGAACCATCATAATGAGTACCACAGTGAGGGAAATCCCCGAGGACAACTGTGACGCTCTCACCAGAATCTGAAGTTGTATGGACCACTTGCGGGTACAAATGTACGTCAAAATATTGACTACAAAAAATTGTGCTACCAGAAAATCGGGGAGAAAATATTGAGGACCAAAATATTGACATGGTAAAAATATATATGTGAGTGTATATTTATCATTCTAAACTGTACATCTACGTACCATGAAGAGATAGGTACAACTACAAGGTACACACATTTGGAGCTACATAATGTAAACCTTAATTTATGCATATGTACTTACCTTGCCCATATTTTGGTCCTTGTATTTTGTGCATGAAATTGTGATAGCCCGATGTTTGTGTAGTTGATATTAGGGTGAAATACCATACAGACACCACTATTAGGTAGCCATAATTACAGTTAGCATTCATTAGATTCCTAAAAATATCTCCTAAAGCTAAATTATTTTGAGGAATATATTTCACCCACTGTCACTCACACGAACCTAAAATCTATCTTAACCATACATTAACAAAAGGTTCTCACTAACGCTAAATCTAAGGTTGAATCAAATGTTGTCTCTAATTCTGAGCCCTAGACCTAAACCTAAGCATAAACCTCTCCAAAACCCCTAATTCATAATCCTTGATAATCCATGGCCTATTCTAAATCTCAAATGCAAAAACAACAGTTGATGGACAGAATGCAGAACAATGTCATACATTCACCCCAGTACAGAGATCTGGGCCTAAATCCATCGTTTTTTTGCACTCCACACTACCCCAGTTTAGACATGGCCATATGCAAATCAGCCTTGACCCTGTGCCTCATGGGAACAGTCCAGCCCAAACTACCAAGCCATGTCTTCCCTGAACTACCAAGCCATGTCTTTCCTAGACCGGAATCAAGCATCCATGGACCGGTTTTTGGCTATCAGCCTTCTTCAGCCTGGATAGCTTGTCTCCAGTGATGTGGAGAGCCTGGGACTCACGTCAGAGCATACCCAGCCCACTCGGGGTGAAAATTGCAAAAAACACAGTTGATGGACAGAATGCAGAATAATGTCTTACATTCACCCCAGTACAAAGATCTGGGCCTAAATCCATCGTTTTTTTTGCACTCCACACCACCCTAGGTCAGACAATGGCTATATGTAAATCAGCCTTGACCCTGTGCCTCATGGGAACAGTCCAGCCCGAACTGCCAAGCCATGTCTTCCTTGGACCGGAATCAAGCATCCAGGGACCAGTTTCTGGCTATCAGCCGTCTTCAGACAGGTAGCTTGACTCCAGTGGTGTGGAGAGCATGAGACTCACGTCTGAGCATACCCATCCCATTCTATCTTGGCTCTCATGAACTGAAGAATTGTTCCATAGGCACAGATTGGGTAAAACCTTTTGATTCCCTTTAACTACAGCTTCACTCCCAGCTCAAGTCTTCTTCTGTTTCCGCTGACTTTCTGTGGAGTTCTGTGAACGGGTGAAATTTGGCACGCTGCGTTGCTCATGCTTATTTTTTGCGCTGTGAGCTCGTTCCCTGTTGAAAAATCAATGCTAGCGGCACCACACAGCGCACCAGAGGGCGTTGCTTCTCGAGTTGATTTTGTTTGTCCTCAAGTAGATTTTCTACTCAAGTGACAGATTTATGGCCGTGAATGGTTGCGGCCACTTGCGACCGCCTGCGTTGGAGAAATCTCACTAGAGACCAAAAATCATTCTAGGGGACCCAAAATAACGCTCACTCGAGGTGACCAAAACTAAGCCGGCAGAGCAGAATTTATCGCTCACCCCTAACAAGGAAATTTTTTACCACTTTCAACCTTTCATTTTTACACTTATTGCTTTTTACTGATGATGTAAAACGAATACATGTTTTCAATGTTATTTTCCTTTTTGTATCCTAAAAAAATGTGCTGTGACTTCTGTTACTTTTGTCACAGTAGTTTCTTCATTTTCTTTTCTTTAACACATTTCTTATTGCTCTTTTCTCATTTCTGAATGTTGTACACAACATTTGAGATTACCCAATTTAATGCTCCTGAGTTTACTGACCTAGGAAGGATGAAATGTCACGCTGGTCTTGCCAGTACTTGAATTTGTGAATTCCGGGTCTCAACAGATGTCAGCAATAAGTGCCAAGAATGCTGAGGAACCTTGCTGTACCTCATGGTTCCATTGTCGATCCCAGGGTGAAGGGTCGCAATGGTAAGCCAGGCCCTTTTCCTCTGTACTGCACATCTGTGTCAGTTGAGGGGTACAGGTTGTTGCACAGGACACTCCTCACATCCCAAAGCAAGTAGCGGTTGCTACTGGATGGGGTTGGTGGGGTGGTGAGGGCAAGAAGGAGGTGAGGGGAAAAAAGGCTTAAAAAAACACTAACCTGAGTATGGCCGACCGCTGCCTCTCCTCCGTCCTCCTCATCTTCTTCCTGGAGTCTGCAGCAGGAAGTACCCAGTCTTCCAGGATCCCCAAAGCCAATAGCAATGCTGCAATGCAGCGTTGTGATTGGTCTGAGTGCAATGGTTCGGTGCTCAGCCAGGGACTGGCAGCCTGGACATTTTCTCCACCCAGGCGTAATGCAACCTGAGTGGAGAACATGCCAAGTGCGCATGACTGTTTGGCCGGCCCGAGACAGCCGTCATGGTCACTTTGCGAGTGCCAGCACTAGTCCCCCCTGCAGTGCTCTGGGGTCACGGTTCCCAGCCCCGCCCGCAGGAAACAACTGAGCCATGGCTTTAGGAAAAATAAAATGATTATGTTGTTATTATCATTTTATTTTTACTTTTTTCACTGCTCAGAGAGCAGTGGGGCAATGCTCCTCCACCTTAGCAGAGAAGCCGCCCCTGCCCAATGCTTTGTGACACCGTGTCAGGCCGAATCTATGGGGCTGCCTTCCTGGCGAAAGGTCGCACTTCACTTCATATTGATTCAGAAATGTAAGTCATCCAGGCAGAATCACCTCTCTGTGACTTATTTACCTGAACTTTTGTTGATTTTCTTCATGACCTGTATGCATGGGTGCAGTCAAAAATTAAAATTCTCCCCATTTGAACCATGCCTCTAATGGCACCAGGCTAGCACTATCTAGATATGTTCTGTCCGTCCATCCGTCTATCTGTTTATCCATCCATCCATCCATCCGTAAACCCTTGCACCTTTTCCTACATACGCTTTTTCATCCATCCAGTCTTTCACTCTTCTACCCAAATTTCATTGCTTTCTCTTTCACTTATTTCTTCCTTATTCCTTTCCTTTCATCCTTCTTTACTACTTCGCTGTGCCACTGGCCACAGGTTTTCTCTGCGGATCACAGTGTCAATCACACCAGAAGCCAGGCTGTCTTTAGAGGTTCTCTGCTTGTCTGCTTCTGTTGCCTTGGGGGGGGAGGGTGTGATTTCATCCACAGACAAGCCCCCAAGTCAGGGAGAGAGGTGCAGCCTCATAAACTCCTTCTGATCCCTTCAGGTTCTGTCCAAGACCTGGGGAGACAAACAACTCAAGGCTTCGGCTAACAAGCACTACCAGCACACCTCCGCTCCATTCTTCTTTCAGTCAATCAATCAACCAACCAATCAATCATTTATAAAGTGCATCAAATCACCCATGAGGGTCTCAAGGCGCTGGATCTGTTAGCTGCTGTGTGCTGATATTATCATTCTTCGTGACAATATTGGTCCCCAGCATTAACCTGAATGGACAAATATATGTTCAGTTGTTGAGGAAGAGCAGAGGTGTGCTTACAATCAGCAACATGCCAACTTTTAAAGAGGTTGGCACCAGTCACTCAGCAGAAAGAGAGAGAGACAACTAACTGCTCTTTGGCCCAGCCTGACCTTCTGATATTGGCTTGGATTGGAGCAGTTGGTGTTTCCACTCAGAGAGGTTGTCCTCATGAGTTTCCTCTAGGAGTGTTTGGAGAGTGGTGCCTGGGCATGAGGGTTTGTGTATTCTCCCAGCCTCGTCAGACAGAGAACCCAAGGCTTGCTGTATTTTTTCCTTGGTTGGTGTGCTGCAGTCGATTGGCACGTCATTTGGCTGTGTGTCTGGTAGAGATTGAGTCATGGGCTGGTTCTTCATAGTGCTCCACCCATCTTCGTTGTTGGCCTTCGTTACCCATGATTGTCTTCCCAGCTATGTCTTTATCAGGCCTTTATGGCTTGCTGCATCTTACGGAGTGTTTCCTTGTTATGTTGTGGAGTTCTTTCAAGTTTCTTTGGTTTGCTCCTTCCTGGATTTCTATGTCAAGACCATTGATGAATCTCCGCTTGTCTGCTCCTATGCTTCTCTATGCTTCCTTGTTGGTTTTGGTGTAGTCGCCTTGATGTTTGTTTGGCTGGTGTTGACTGCAGCTTTCTTTCCCTTTCTCCCTTGGATTTTGCTGAGAGACTCAATGGAGCTCCATTCCTTGTGCTGGTGTTCTTGGGACCCAGTACTTTCTGATAGGTTGATGCCACTGTTTCCTTGATCTTCTACCATTGACTTTCTACTGCGTCTCTGTAATCCTCTAGTTCCTGCAGGACTTTAAACTTATTACTGAGGGTGATTGCATGTTCACTCCGTTTCTGTGCATCTTTGAGGAGGGTGGTATTATTTTGCTGGTACTGGTTTGTCAATTCCATCATGCTTTCTTCAGCAGTCACTTTAGCTTGGCCATGACAAGGTGATGGTCTGATGGCATGCTAGCTTCTCTCATGAATCTCACATCATGCAGGAACCTCCAGAATGTCTTACAATTCAGCCATGGTTGATCTGATTGTCTGTTGAATGATATAGTGATACCACATTGCATTGTGTATTCTTTTGTGTGTGAAAACATTACTGCCTATCATCCGATTCTTCAGGGCGCAGACTACTTCGAGCCTTTCACTATTTATGTTCATGTCACCAAGGCCAGGGCTTCATATGACGTTTTCATAGCCAGTATTGTTGCTTCCAGTCTTGGCATTGAGGACCTCGATCAGTATAGTGATGTCTCTGTCTCAAGACATTTCTACAGGGGTGTGCTGTGGCAGTCCTGATGTATGTAAAAATATGTTTTTTTTTTAAATAAGGCATGGGACAGCAGCCCACATCAACCTGTAGAATTTCATCCATAAAATAGCCTTAAATGTTTCCTCCAGCCCTAAGCAGGAGGCAAAAGTAAAACTTAACCATAACTACAGCCATAACAAGAACACAAACCATTCACAGAAGCTAACCGTACCCCAAAAGACTAGAGTACTGGTATCAAGCTTAATAGTTCTCTCTGTATGGGAGAGGGAAGGTGGGGACCTCCCAAAGATGTAGGGTCCCATTTTGTGGACGAGGGGTTAAGAGGAAGGGTTGTGGAACCAGTCATGATCTCACTCAGGCATGGCTAGGTTGTTGGTTGCACAGGAACAAACTAGTTATGGTTAGATGACTAGCATCGCTGTTAAGGTTAGGTTTTCACTTGTAAATAATACGCAAATAATGTGCTTACTGAGGAAATGCTTTTAATGTCTGCTAAAAAATGTTTGCTTGCGAAATAAATACAGCCAAGAGGTCTTACACTCTCTAATCCAAAAAGAGTTGGATTCCATCTTTGATGGACGGGTGCAGGGCGGTGGGGAGGGGGGGGGGGGGGGTTTGTGAGGGTGGAAACCCATGGTACAGCAGCGCCTCCCTGGCCATATCCTTGCTACAGAGCTTGCCATGAAACATCCATGTCGCTGATACCCCATGCGGGCCGAGTTTATTTGTACCCTCTTGTCCTCCATGAGTGCCACTGAGCTGTGTTGAAAAGTGAGGCGGAATTCGTACTGTTGGGGATAACCTCTGTTTCTGGCACCCTTGCCCCTATGTTTCTGCAACACAAACATTTCACTCCTACCAAAAAATACACTATTTCAAAGTTAGTTTAATTTTTGTTTCTGCACCTACGTTGTACCTGCTAATCTTCTCTGCTGTTTTTTAAAATGGGTATGTATTTGTTAAGTGCTTGAGTATGTTCTCATGATTGGAAATATGTTTGAGTGGGCACGGAATTGTCCAATAAATTAAAACTGACAAAGCAATAGCACCTGAACTTTAGGTGCTTAGAGGCAGGACGGTTTGTAAACACTGGAAGCTTCCTGTAGGCAAGCATCAGTCTTCTTTTCTCAGAAAGTAAATCCTGCTCACACTGGCACATGAAGTCTACATAATTGTGCAGTACTTAGTGGAAGGCGACTCTGCCTTTAGAATTCTGCCCCGAATAATTTGAGGAGCTCCCCCAATGGTATTTATTTGCGGGAGTGAATTTCATAGAACATTTTTATTGCATCCGGAATACCTCCGACATTGTACTGTACATAGACCAGCATTGGATTTTGCGTCTGTGCAGCATGGGACAAGGGAACATGCCATTGGGTCAGTAATAGACACATTGTTTTGTTGAAATGTGCATGTTATGCATCAGATTATGGACTATGTGGAAATTACTTTATTTGTGCACAGTCCTGGGCACACGTGGTGTTGACCCTCAGTCAACGGAACAGCCCTGAAGTCACAAGCCTACGCGTTGTGATGAAACACGTGTCAGCTGATTGTTTGATTCCACATGACTTTATTTTCCAATTTAAAACGCTGGTGTCGACTTCAGAAAACCTCACCAATAAAGGTTCCGCTACTTCTTTTTTTTGTATCCCCACCACTTGTGCCCATGACTGTGCAAATCTAACTATTGTGGGTTCCTGACTCACAAGACAGCGTTGGGTAAATGGGTCGTTCCCCCGACCTGGCAGCACAGTTTTACATTAACTGCACACCAACCCTGAAACACATAATTGTCTGAGCGTCATTCTTCCTGCACACTTCCTAAAAACCCAGCATCCCAGTTATGTGGAAATTGCTGCTCATTCCATTGATGATCAATGTCTCCGACTTGCCCCTTAGTTGTTCCCATCAGGCAACAGATGAAACAAAAGTGAATCTTATTTTTAAATAAAAATGTCGTGAATCTCTAATATTCAGTGGTGTAGGTGCTTCCTTTCCAGCCAAGGATCGGTTTCCAATTCCATTTTCATTTACAAACTTCACTAAACATTGAATAGTGATACTTGTGCCTCAAGAAGTAAGTATGCAATGTAGAAAGTAATTGCAGTCTAGTTCAAACTGTTAAAAATTTACTAAAAGCATAGCTGCACGCTGCAGTGCGGAGGAAGACCCTTTGCAGAAGTTGTCTCGTCAGCTTACTGTTGCTTATTGCTGCATATGCGTGTCAAACTGATACTAATGAGGAGAACCCTTTGCCCAGATAGTGTTAACATGACATATAATGAAGTAATACTGTGAGAAATGTGCTGAATTATGCTGTATAATTTGCCTTTTCTTTAGGGGTTGGTGCTATATTCCTCTCCACCGGCAGAGTTCGCAGAGTTTTGCCCACTCCGCATTCCACTTTGAATGCGGAATTCCGGCAAAACTCCAAGAATTAGCAGAGGTTTTTCTCACATATCGCTCACCAACGTTCAGTTGGCGAACAAGAATTTGCATCCCTAGTGTAATCTTCCACGCTAGAACACCTCCCAGCGAGATTTCTCAACACGGGTGATAGTGGCAGGGCATTGAGATGAGCGGCAGAAAGACACAGCGCCCTCTGGTGCACCGCATTCATGTTGCAGTTTGCGCTGATTTTACAGCGCAAAACAAGCAACCGGCACAACAAATGAGCGCGCGAGCAGCACAGCCTGACGAATATTGGGGCATATTATTAAGGGGGGTTATCGCCGCTTTTTTGGCTTTAAAAGCCAAGAAAGCGGAGATAAAATGATCTCCCTATTACCTAGCTGTCGCTAACACCAGTTAGCGACAGCTAGTAGGAGATAGCGACCATCTTGGGCCCCACTTTGCATGTCAGTGAAATTTATCACTAATGACATGCAAAGTGGGCGTGCCAAGATGTTAGCGACTGAAAACAGTCCCTAACATCGCTATCTCCTATTACCAACTTTTGGAGATATTCGCGCTAAGCGCGAATATCTCCAAAAGCTAACACCTGCCCTGAGCAGTTCTTAGCCATGTTATCCAATGGGAGGTGGATAACATGGCTAAGAGCATTAGCTCGGTAATGCATGAATATCGCTGACTTTTCAGCGATATTCGTGCATTGCGGCGATTTTTATCGCACTTGCCATAAACCTTGGTAATACCAAGGTTTATCCGCGATAAAAATCGCCGCAGCTCAGCAGTAAATTTTTGTCTCTAACCAAGCAATAGCGATAATTATCGCTATTGCTTGGTAATATGCCCCATTATCCGCTCGTGGAACTCAGTGGAATCGAGCAGAGTTATTATGTAACTCAGTGGAATTCTGCAGAGTGAAACTCCGCGGGTTAAACCCACCCACCATGACTTTTCTTGATGCATAACTTGCTCCTCCGGTGCCACAAAATTCTAATAACCCTGGTATTGTTCAAACAAAGCATAGTTACTATTTATCACATGTCATATGAGCAAAGCCCGTGGGCTTGATGTTCGAAGCCCAGGTCGCACGTCATGTGTGCACTAGACTCCAACTGTTAGCCCCCCAGACTTGACTTTATGACGCAACTGATGGATTTATTAGTCACATTGCAATTTCACAGGGGTCTCAAAACCTCCTGCCTAAGGAATGTTAACTACGCAGAAAACATTCAGTGACTCCTGTAAATGCCTGCGAACATGGGGACGGTGGTATGCGAGGGGTAGTAGACCTCCGTTCCTGTACCTGTCCTGGATTCATTGCAAATGATCTTTTTTTAACGCATCCATTGCCTCAGAGGAACGGGGCTGCTTTAAAAAATATAGTACTTGGAACAAATGACATTGGAGGAGCAGCTTTTAATAGTTTCCTTCTCACTTTACATTACATTTCACATGACTTGGTATTTGGAGAATTAAGAAATGAATATCAAATCCTATTTTCCACATCTCACATCGAAACTCGGCCTATAGGACTCAGCGGGTCGTGCTTCTAGGATAGTAACTTCTGTAGCCTGCAGCTCTCAGTGACTGCACGCTGACTCAGTCTTTCATCTTTCGAAGGTTGATGGCATAATCCTTGTGTTCGGTCCTAATGAGAACGGATTCTCGGAGTGAAGAGGCGCTAAGATTTGCTGTTTGCGCTACATCAATATCGTCATTAGGTGCTATAAAAGCTAGCTTAAGTCTTCAAGGCGCAAGGTGCGGTGTAAGCCTACCTATCCTATTATGGAATTATTATTCACAATGACGTAGGTGGGAAGACAGGAGATACGGGAGTACAGGTATTGCCACGTCAGACCCATGGTCAGGGCCGGCGGCAGATTAGCCCAGCACCATGTGACTCTGGGCAATAGCTTGCTTAATCTTCCCGACGGCCCCCAGCGCCTAGAGACCCTTACGGGTAATTGCGCGCCTTACAAATTTGTATTATTATTATTATTGTAATTTCAAGTGAGAAGAGTCAGGCAGGCGTGATCTGGGGAGAACCAACCGATGGTGACAGAGGCCTGGACATGGATGTGAAGAGAGAACCAGCCAAAGACAGATAACCCACCGACTCCTACCTGGTCCCTGCTTGCACGCGTCCTTTAGAATCCAAGAAGCCCCATGACAGGTGTAACTCCAAGCTCAGCCAGGGACATGTCTTTAGGAAATAGTACGTTATTTTCCACCCGTATATACATTATTGCGCTCGGGACTACAAGTACCAGAATGCAACGGCAGGTCTGCTGCGAGTGACGTCGGAGGCGTCACACATGGGATGGGCCATGATGGCAGCGGTCCACACCAACCTTTGACCCCTCTCCCCCTCAGCCCACGCGTCGCATGTCACGGAGCCATACAGATGTGCTGTTGTCTGTCTCGCTCAGCTGGCTGAGATGTGTAATGGGGCCTGGCAGGGCTGGCGCGCGCCTCTTCGCCTCTGTCCAATTACCCCATAATTGCACTTCCTAAGTGTTCACCATCTGCGGAAGATCAGAGATTTTGACAAATGCAGTGGGCCCCCTTTGTCGTATTGTGTGTGTGTGAGGGAGGGGTGAGCTGGGGGTGCTGTGGCCGCACGCCCCCCGCTCCTTCCAGCGCTTTCATCATGCCCATCAGCGAAGGTCTCCACTGCTGGGGTTTGTATATTGTTGAAAAGAGGAGTGAAATCCCAGGGCAGGCCTCGGTCTGTGCTCTGTCTCACTTCCCTCCCTCTCTCTGTCTCTGATTGGCTGCCGTGGAAATTGAACTACAGAAATTTGCTAGGGTCAAACTGCAGGTACAGTTGCGTGCATGAAAGCAGGGGGCGCCTACACCGGAGTAATGCTTTCAGTGTGCGAGAGACTAATTATGATTTGCGTCACTTCAGTACCAGTAGAAGCCTGGCCAATGGCGAAGTCGGGTCTGCTGCAACACGCGGTCATAGTTGCCAAGTAAATTTGACCAGCCCTAGTTTGTTTTTTAGCCAACAGCAAATGTAATCTCTACTTACAATGTTAAGCCCCAGAATGTAGTGTGTTCGACAAACAACAGAACTAGTTTAAGACATTATCGGGCATGCCACAATCGTACAATTATGGTAGAATCAACCACGTCTTCTGGACTTTCATTATAGATTGTGCTTTCTTTGTGGCGGCCTGCACAATGCAACCCGAGAGGACAGAGACCCCCGTGCACGGCTTAGGACAGAGAGGACAGGCGGTCTCTGCCATTGGCTCCGGCGTCATTCACATATTAATCACAACATGTAACACTAACAAGTTTAGGAGCTTCTATCTCATGAGCCATGACTGCAGGGAGCGGGCCCAGAACTCACGCGCTCACGCGCTGGTTTACAGCCCCATAGCAGGAAACACGTGGATGTAATGGGATGATGTGACAGCATTGGGGGACGGGGTAGATGTGCTTTGTCGTCATTAGTAGGACAGTCACCTGTTGGGTTTCAGAGACAGTGTGTTGTGGCTCGCACTCGTGTGGATCGTGCTGAATGTCTCCCGGTGCCAGCATGCGTGTTTCTCCCATGTGGTGCCACGTTCCAGGGGGTGAGGATCGTGTGCGTGAGTCAGGAGTATCGTTGGCGGAGCTGTGAGGACCTGCGCTCCTGTCCTGCACTGGAGGAATATGGGGGCATATTCACAAGGGCTTTATCTCTGCTTTTTTGACTTTAAAAGACAAAGAAGCGGAGGTTAAAATATCGCCCTATCAACAACAGGCAAAATCGCATGTTAGCACCCTTTTTTACTCTACGCTTCCCTTTGCATCTCTAATGAAATGCAAAGTGGGCGTTCCAAAGCAAAATTCTAGGAGAAATGTCTCGAAGCGAAATTTTTCCTATTATCAAGCTTCACGCTAACCCTGTTAGAGACAAAAAAAGCAGCGCTAACCACAGTTAATGCTGCTTTTTTACGTCTGCTAATTTTCAGATTTAGCCATGTAATCCAATAGGAGGTGGATTACATGGCTTAGTCCACCATGGGCTATCAACAAGGATATCCCTATCCTTGAAGTTTTATCGCTGCATCAACAGCGATAACCTCCCAAAATGCCACCATCACTGGATTTTTTATCGCCTAGGCGGTTAGCGTTGCTAATAACACGATAACCAGACGATATTATCCAGCAATAGTGGGCGCTAAAAAAATTAACGCTACGCGCCCTTAGCTTTAATTTTCCCTGTTCCTTGTTAATATACCCCTTACTTCTGATCCTGTGTGCCTCATCTCCTCACCGTGCCATGGTTTTGGATTACCAAGGCGTCCTCACTGGTTCCAGTGTCCTGGAGAATACACGCGCCCTTGGCACAGTGGGGGGGAAGGAAGGGGGTCCCTGAACTTGTCCCGTAGAGGTTTTATCCCTCAGTTGCTGATGCTCAGGGCAGGAAACAGTATGGAGATCCTCTGATAGTGACTGATGCTGTTGCTGGGGAGTAAACACTTCCTTGAGATGGCCTTAATCAAATGTACCTGTGACTCCGCATCGAAGACTTAGAGTGCCACCCGGGCTGTACCCAGTGACAAGCACGCCTGATCCACTCTATGGCTGTCCTTTAAGCGCCGGAGCTTCAGTCACTGGTGAAGACACCAGAAGGGCGCAGTTGCTGCCCGACCTGCTCAGGGTCGCAGGAGCACTGCCATGTGGCTTCATGGGCTCTTGTGCTTCTGCAATTATAAAATACCCTCAAGGCACTCAAGGACCGAATATGCTTCGGAACTGCCCTCAACCGCTACCACCACTTCCTGAAAAACACCAGGAAGACCGCCCTAGCCACCTGCAAGAATGACAGCTCCAACAACTGCAAGTAACTTTTCAACATAGTCAAGAAATTCATCACCCCTTCAGCAACAGAAAACAACATCCCACCCTGGCAAGAAATCAGCAACGCTGTGCAGACTTTTTCCACAATAAAATAATCACCATCTACCAGGACTCCGCATCCCAACCCCGCCACAAACAGCATCAACTTCCTTACGAAGACTGACACAGACCCACACCAGCTCACCTCATGGTACCCCCTCACCGAGAAGGAAACAGTGACCATCAAGAGATCCATCCACTCTGGAGCCCTGCAGACCCCTGCCCCCACAACGCTTTAAACTCGGCAATCAACTCATCATCAAAAAACTCACCAAGGTCCTTAACTCCAAATTTGGTGCGAAATTTGCGAATTCGCGGTCCACAAATTTTTGCGAAATGGCAAAAAAAATCAGCGAGTTTGCGAATTTTCCCGCGAGCTCGTGGATTTTTGTGCCATTTGCACAAATATGTGACCACGTGTGCCTGTAACTTTGCCAGCGCGCCAAAAGGCGCCGAGTTCCCTTGAGTGAGCTGGCCACTATAGTGGGGACGGGCGGGAAGACGTTTCATACCGCTGGTGTGTGGTGGACGGGGCCAAACGGGCGGGGCTTCTATGCGAGTTCACATGCATCTTATTAATAAAGGGTCAGAGACCCAGCAGAGCGGCAGCTGAGGAGAAAGCAGCCTCCTGGTCACAGGAGCTACACGGGGATGGCGCTCGGGAAACTCATGGATGCAAAAAAACGTTTGGCACAGGACCCCAGAATCCTTCAGATGTCCAAGATAGCTCTGCTCCGCGTGTTGATACAAAGCCATTCTAATCCTGCTCGGTGGGTTCAGGCGCATGCAGCTGCTGCTGCTGGACAATGTCCCATCTCATACTAAACTGCCCCGTACAGGCATCTGCTGGCGCTGGGCAGTAGGGTGCAGTGGCATGCGGGTGCTCCACGCCTGGTACGTGCGCATACAGGTGCCAGGGGGGACACATGTTTATTGGTGCTGTGTAGCAAGTTATGACTTTACATTTTGACTGCACCAGACGGTGGTACCACCTACACGGATCAGGAGCATCCAGGCACCAGACTACATGGTGCAAGAGCATAATGGTGCTGTGAGGTACAGGTATATATGTACTGGGGGAAGGGGGTACTTAGCACAATGTGTGCTCACACCCAGAGGGCTCCCAGGCAATTGAGCACAAATGATTTTCACACTGAGAGGGCTCCGGGGCAGTTTAGCAGCACGGGGGCTCACACACACTGGGCCCCGGGGCAGTTCAGTAGCGCGTAGGCTCACAACCCCTGGGCAGCTCAGCAGCGCAAGGGCTCACACCCCCATGGCTCCTGGGCAGCCTCTGGTTCATCACTGCCAACCTCTGGTTCATCACTGCCACCCTCTGGTTCACCACTGCCACCCTCTGGTTCATCACTGCCACCCTCTGGTTCACCACTGCCACCCTCTGGTTCACCACTGTCACCCAATGGTTCATCACTGTCACCCTCTGGTTCATCACTGCCACCCTCTGATTCATCACAGCACCCTATGGTTCACCACTGCCACCCTCTGGTTCATCACTGTCACAATCTGGTTCATCACTGCCACCCTCTGGTTCACCACAGCACCCTCTGGTTCACCACTGCCACCCTCTGCTTCATCACTGCCACCCTCTGGTTCGTCACTGTCACCCTCTGGTTCATCACTGCCACCCTCTAGTTTACCACTGCCACCCTCTGGTTCATCACTGCCACCCACTGGTTTATCCCTGCCACCCTCTGCTTCACCACTGCCACCCTCTGGTTCATCACTGTCACCCTTTGGTTCATCACTGCAACCCTCTGGTTCACCAATGCCACCCTCTGGTTCATCACTGTTACCCTCTGGTTCATCAATGCCACCCTCAGGTTCATCACAGCACCCTCTGGTTCACCACTGCCACCCTCTGGTTCACCACTGCCACCCTCTGGTTCATCACTGCCACCCTCTGGTTCATCACTACCACCCTTTCGATTCGCCAATGCCACCCTCTGGATTATCACTGCCACCCTCTGGTTCGCCACTGCCACCCTCTGGATCATCACTGTAACCCTCTGGTTCATCACTGCCACCCTCTGGTTCATCACAGCACCCTCTGGTTCACCAGTGCCACCCTCTGGTTCATCCCTGCCACCCTCAGGTTCACCACTGCCAACCTCTGGATCATCACTGTCACCCTCTGGTTCATCACTGCCACCCTCTGGTTCACCACTGCCACCCTCTGGTTCATCACTGCCACCCTCTGGTTCATTACAGCACCCTCTGGGTCACCCCAGCCACCCTCTGGTTCATTACTGCCACCCTCTGATTCACCACTGCCACCCTCTGGTTCATCACTGCCACCCTCTGGTTCATCACTGCCACCGTCTGGTTCATCACTGCCACCCTCTGGTTCATCACTGCCACCCTAAGGTTCATCAGAGCACCCTCTGGTTCACCACTGCCACCCTCTGGTTCACCACTGACATCCTCTGGTTCACCACTGCCACCCTCTGGTTTATCACTGCCACCCTATGGTTCACCACTGCCACCCTCTGGTTCATCACTGCCACCCTCTGGTTCACCACTGCCAACCTCTGGTTCATCACTGCCACCCTCTGGTTCATCACTGCCACCCTCTGGTTCATCACTGCTACACTCTGGTTCATCACTGCCACCCTAAGGTTCATCAAAGCACCCTCTGGTTCACCACTGCCACCCTCTGGTTCACCACTGACATCCTCTGGTTCACCACTGCCACCCTCTGTTTTATCACTGCCACCCTCTGGTTCACCACTGCCACCCTCTGGTTCATCACGGTCACCCTTTGGTTCATCACTGCCGCCCTCTGGTTCACCACTCCCACCTCTGGTTCACCACTGCCACCCTCTGGTTCACAACTGACAACCTCTGGTTCACCACTGCCACCCTCTGGTTTATCACTGTCACCCTCTGGTTCATCCCTGCCACCCTCTGGTTCATCACTGTCACCCTTTGGTTCATCACTGCACCCTCTGGTTCACCACTGCCACCCTCTGGTTTATCACTCCCACCCTCTGGTTCATCACTGCCACCCTCTGGTTCTTCACTGTCACCCTCTGGTTTATCACAGCACCCTCTGGTTCACCACTGCCACCCTCTGGTACACCACTGCCACCCTCTGGTACATCACAGCACCCTCTGGTTCACCTCTGCCACCCTCTGGTTCATCACGGTCACCCTCTGGTTCATCACAGCCACCCTCTGGTTCATCACTGCCACCCTCTGGTTCATCACTGCCACCCTAAGGTTCATCAGAGCACCCTCTGTTTCACCACTGCCACCCTCTGGTTCACCACTGACATCCTCTGGTTCACCACTGCCACCCTCTGGTTTATCACTGCCACCCTATGGTTCACCACTGCCACCCTCTGGTTCATCACTGCCACCCTCTGGTTCATCACTGCCACCCTCTGGTTCATCACTGCTACACTCTGGTTCAATACTGCCACCCTAAGGTTCATCACAGCACCCTCTGGTTCACCACTGCCACCCTCTGGTTCACCACTGACATCCTCTGGTTCACCACTGCCACCCTCTGGTTTATCACTGCCACCCTCTGGTTCACCACTGCCACCCTCTGGTTCATCACGGTCACCCTTTGGTTCATCACTGCCGCCCTCTGGTTCACCACTCCCACCTCTGGTTCACCACTGCCACCCTCTGGTTCACAACTGACAACCTCTGGTGCACCACTGCCACCCTCTGGTTTATCACTGCCACCCTCTGGTTCACCACTACCACCCTCTGGTTCATCACTGTCACCCTCTGGTTCATCCCTGCCACCCTCTGGTTCATCACTGTCACCCTTTGGTTCATCACTGCACCCTCTGGTTCACCACTGCCACCCTCTGGTTCACCACTGACATCCTCTGGTTCACCACTGCCACCCTCTGGTTTATCACTGCCACCATATGGTTCACCACTGCCACCCTCTGGTTCATCACTGCCACCCTCTGGTTCACCACTGCCAACCTCTGGTTCATCACTGCCACCCTCTGGTTCATCACTGCCATCCTCTGGTTCATCACTGCTACACTCTGGTTCATCACTGCCACCCTAAGGTTCATCACAGCACCCTCTGGTTCACCACTGCCACCCTCTGGTTCACCACTGACATCCTCTGGTTGACCACTGCCACCCTCTGGTTTATCACTGCCACCCTCTGATTCACCACTGCCACCCTCTGGTTCATCACGGTCACCCTTTGGTTCATCACTGCCGCCCTCTGGTTCACCACTCCCACCTCTGGTTCACCACTGCCACCCTCTGGTTCACAACTGACATCCTCTGGTTCACCACTGCCACCCTCTGGTTTATCACTGCCACCCTCTGGTTCACCACTGCCACCCTCTGGTTCACCACTGACATCCTCTGGTTGACCACTGCCACCCTCTGGTTTATCACTGCCACCCTCTGGTTCACCACTGCCACCCTCTGGTTCATCACGGTCACCCTTTGGTTCATCACTGCCGCCCTCTGGTTCACCACTCCCACCTCTGGTTCACCACTGCCACCCTCTGGTTCACAACTGACATCCTCTGGTTCACCACTGCCACCCTCTGGTTTATCACTGCCACCCTCTGGTTCACCACTGCCACCCTCTGGCTCATCACTGTCACCCTCTAGTTCATCCCTGCCACCCTCTGGTTCATCACTGTCACCCTTTGGTTCATCACTGCACCCTCTGGTTCACCACTGCCACCCTCTGGTTTATCACAGCACCCTCTGGTTCACCACTGCCACCCTCTGGTACACCAATGCCACCCTCTGGTTCATCACAGCACCCTCTGGTTCACCACTGCCACCCTCTGGTTCATCATGGTAACCCTCTGGTTCATCACTGCCACCCTCTGGTACATCACTGCCACCCTCTGGTTCATCACTGCCACCCTAAGGTTCATCAGAGCACCCTCTGGTTCACCACTGCCACCCTCTGGTTCACCACTGACATCCTTTTGTTCACCACTGCCACCCTCTGGTTTATCACTGCCACCCTATGGTTCACCACTGCCACCCTCTGGTTCATCACTGCCACCCTCTGGTTCACCACTGCCAACCTCTGGTTCATCACTGCCACCCTCTGGTTCATCACTGCCACCCTCTGGTTCATCACTGCTACACTCTGGTTCATCACTGCCACCCTAAGGTTCATCACAGCACCCTCTGGTTCACCACTGCCACCCTCTGGTTCACCACTGACATCCTCTGGTTCACCACTGCCACCCTCTGGTTTATCACTGCCACCCTCTGGTTCACCACTGCAACCCTCTGGTTTATCACTACCACCCTCTGGTTCACCACTGCCACCCTCTGGTTCATCACTGCCACCCTCTGGTTCATCCCTGCCACCCTCTGGTTCATCACTGTCACCCTTTGGTTCATCACTGCACCCTCTGGTTCACCACTGCCACCCTCTGGTTTATCACTCCCACCCTCTGGTTCACCACTGCCACCATCTGGTTCATCACTGTCACCCTCTGGTTCATCACTGCCACCCTCTGGTTCTTCACTGCCACCCTCTGGTTTATCACAGCACCCTCTGGTTCACCACTGCCACCCTCTGGTACACCAGTGCCACCCTCTGGTTCATCACAGCACCCTCTGGTTCACCACTGCCAACCTCTGGTTCATCACGGTCACCCTCTGGTTCATCACTGCCGCCCTCTGGTTCACCACTCCTACCTCTGGTTCACCACTGCCACCCTCTGGTTCACAACTGACAACCTCTGGTTCACCACTGCCACCCTCTGGTTTATCACTGCCACCCTCTGGTTCACCACTGCCACCATCTGGTTCATCACTGCCACCCTCTTGTTCATCACTGCAACACTCTGGTTCATCACTGCCACCCTAAGGTTCATCACAGCACCCTCTGGTTCACCACTGCCACTCTCTGGTTCACCACTGACATCCTCTGGTTCACCACTGCCACCCTTTGGTTTATCACTGCCACCCTCTGGTTCACCACTGCCACCCTCTGGTTCATCACGGTCACCCTCTGGTTCATCACTGCCGCCCTCTGGTTCACCACTCCCACCTCTGGTTCACCACTGCCACCCTCTAGTTCACAACAGACAACCTCTGGTTCACCACTGCCACCCTCTGGTTTATCACTGCCACCCTCTGGTTCACCACTGCCACCCTCTGGTTTATCACTGCCACCCTCTGGTTCACCACTGCCACCCTCTGGTTCATCACTGCCACCCTCTGGTTCATCACTGCCACCCTCTGGTTCATCACTGTCACCCTCTGGTTCATCACTGCACCCTCTGGTTCACCACTGCCACCCTCTGGTTTATCACTGCCACCCTCTGGTTCACCACTGCCACCATGTGGTTCATCACTGTCACCCTCTGGTTCATCACTGCCACCCTCCGGTTCTTCACTGCCACCCTCTGGCTTATCACAGCACCCTCTGGTTCACCACTGCCACCCTCTGGTTCACCACTGCCACCCTCTGGTTCATCACAGCACCCTATGGGTCACAACTGCACCTTCTGGTTCGTCACAGCACCCTCTAGTTCACCACTGTAGATTATGGGGAGAAAGCACACCTGCCCAGCCTCAACCGGGGGCTGGTTAATGTGTTACTGAATTTGAGCTTCAAGTCCGGCACCTGCTTCCTTATATGTAAGTGCTTCCTGTTGTGGTTTAATTTTTGTGACAGTCTGGAGCATTGTGCCATACTTGTAACTATTCTCTGACCCTGCTTCGAGGGTCAGAGCAGGGTCAGAGAATAGTTGCAAGTACGCAACAACTCTGGAGGCACCGCTCAGGAAGCACTTACAGGGTTACAGCAGGTACCCAAGTTGAAGTTAATTTCTTTGTAACCATTTTTTAAATGGTTACAAAGAAATTAGCTTCAACTTGGGCATGTGCTGTAACCCTGTAAGTGCTTCATGTACTTCAGTTTTTGAAAATCCGTCCAGCATGCCATTTCGCAGATTTTTCTGCAAGTTCGCGAGATTCACAGACAGCGAAATTGCAGAAAATCCGCAAATTCCGCGTAAGGAAAGGATTTTATGCCCATGCTTATTTGCTACGGGGCCTCAGGCCGTGGGACCAGAGGGGCCAGACAGCTGTGCAGGCCGCTGTAATAATGAGACTTGTGACATTAGATTTTGTATTAGTGGGAGAGCAGAGGGTTGCTACAGGACCTCAGGCAGTAGGACCAGAGGGACGGAGAGCTGTGCAGGCGGCTCTAATAATGAGACTTGTGACATCAGATTGTGTAATAGTGGGAGAGCAGAGGGTTGCTACGGGAACTCAGACCTTCGGACCACTGGGGCCAGAGAGCTGTGCAGGTCGCTGACATCAGATTGTGTAATAGTGGGAAAGCAGAGGGTTGCTACGGGACCTTAGGCAGTGGATCCACAGGGGCCCGACAGCTGTGCAGGTCGCTGTAATAATGAGACTTGTGACATCTGATTGTGTAATAGGGGGAGAGCAGGGGGTTGCTACGGGATCTCAGGCTGTGGGACCCCAGGGGTCAGAGAGCTGTGCAGGCCGCTGTAATAATGAGACTTGTGACATCAGATTGTGTAATAGTGGGAAAGCAGAGGGTTGCTACGGGACCTTAGGCAGTGGGACCACAAGGGCCAGAGAGCTGTGCAGGCCGCTGTAATAATGAGACTTGTGACATCTGATTGTGTAATAGTGGGAGAGCAGAGGGTTGCTACGGGACCTCAGGCCGTGGGACCACAGGGACCAGAAAGCTGAGCAGGCCGCTGTAATAATGAGACTTGTGACATCAGATTTTGTAATAGTGGGAGAGCAGAGGGTTGCTACGGTCCTCAGGGCGTGGGACCACAGGGGCCACACAGCTGTACAGGCCGCTGTAATAATGAGGCTTGAGACATCAGATTGTGTAATAGTGGGAGAGCAGAGGGTTGCTACGGGAACTCAGGCCGTGGGACCCCAGGGGCCACACAGCTGTACAGGCCGCTGTAATAATGAGGCTTGAGACATCAGATTGTGTAATAGTGGGAGAGCAGAGGGTTGCTATGAGGCCTCAGGCCGTGGGACCACAGGGGCCAGAGAGCTGTGCATGCCACTGTAATAATGAGACTTTGTATATCAGATTTTGCAATAGTGGGAGAGCAGAGGGTTGCTTCGGGACCTCAGGCCGTGGGACCACAGGGGTCAGAGAGCTGTGCAGGCCGCTGTAATAATGAGACTTGTGACATCAGATTGTGTAATAGTGGGAGAGCAGAGGGTTGCTATGAGGCCTCAGGCCGTGGGACCACAGGGGCCAGAGAGCTGTGCATGCCACTGTAATAATGAGACTTTGTATATCAGATTTTGCAATAGTGGGAGAGCAGAGGGTTGCTTCGGGACCTCAGGCCGTGGGACCACAGGGGCCAGGCAGCTGTGCAGGCCGCTGTAATAATGAGACTTGTGACATCAGATTGTGTAATAGTGGGAGAGCAGCGGGTTGCTACGGGAACTCAGGCCTTGGGACTAGAGGGGCCAGAGAGCTGAGCAGGCCGCTGTAATAACAAGACTTGTGACATCAGATTGTGTAATAGGGGGAGAGCAGAGGGTTGCTACAGGACCTTAGACAGTGGGACCACAAGGGCTAGAGAGCTGTGCAGGCCGCTGTAATAATGAGACTTGTGACATCAGATAGTGTAATAGTGGGAGAGCAGGGGTGTGAGAAGTTGGCCTGATATGTAGTGTTTCCAATTCTGGAACCACTTGGTATCAGTCCAAACAAACCCCAAAGATGTCTGGTTGTAAGTCAACCTTGTAAGACAAGCTATCCTAGTGGTAGCATGGACTAAGCAGCCTTAAAGGCTAAACTTAAGAGGTCGTGTTAAGCGAGCTGTTTTACCACATACAATCCTGCAATCAAATGAAAGGACACCACACATGTATATATTATAAAAATATATGTATTTATTTCTAAATTACTCCCCAGTACTCTTTATGAGGAAAGAGGCACAAGCGTTAAATCAAAAGCACAGTATAACATAGAAAGTTGCACAATTATGGGTGAGGGCGGGTGGCCACTCAAACCATATACTAAAAAAGTGGTATAAGAGATACCAATCGAACAGTGGTTAGGCCTAGGGCCTAGAGATTCGCTGGGAGCAGTCAGGACTAGCAATGCTGAAGTCGGGAGTAGCCCACGGAACTCGGGTGCAGCACGGAAAGTGCGGCTTGCACCAATGCAATGTCAATGGTGCGTAAAAGTTACACAAAGTTAGTTTAAGGACACTTCCGCTGAACCTAGAGGAACAAAACTTAAGACACAGACCCTAGAGGTGTGGACCAGTGTAAGAACACCGGCGTTGCAATGTTACCTCACCCACAGGAAGTGGGTGCACAGGGTCGAAGTGGCGTCGGGTTTTGACACGCAGGTTCTTGGCGCTTGAAGCTGAAGATGCTGCAGGCGATGTGAAGGAGAAGTGTCCGGTGGATCCAAGGGTGGATCTGAAGTGGTGAAGACCTGAAAGCAGAGGGGACAATGTTCAAAGTCACTGACCAGTGACCACCGTGGAACCAGATTGGAACCAGGCAAAGTCGGGTGCAAACAGGTGATCATGGGTTGCTTCTCTCTGCAGCCACGTGGACACGAAGAGGTCAAGGACGTCCAGGAGTCGATCACAAGCTGTCCCTCAAAGGCTCTAGCTGATTGCGGTGTTGGCAACTCGATTGAAGCAAACAAGCCTTGGCTAATGCAAGCCACGGGAGAAGTGAAAAAGGCTTATTACTCGGACCAGCAAGGTCAGAGCGGGTATTCCTTTCTACAGAAGCGAGGGCAGTTCTGGAGCAACCAGACCCACAGTGTAAATCGTAGGTTTTGTCGCCAAGATGGCCGCTGACCACGTGACAAGCGGCCGGGATGGCGAGTCAAATGGCACAAAACAAAAGGGCCCCACGCAGATCGTGGAGATGCTGGAGGGCTTATCTTCGATGCAAATGCTGCTCGGTTGTGAGGCTTCCTAAACCCCAAAGCACAGAGTCGAGGGTGCCTGGGGTGCTGCGCAGTCAGCGTCTCGGGGGTCTTTCAAGATGGCCGCTCCCACGTCTCTCAATGCCTCCACGGGTCCCTTCTTTGCAGGGACTTTGGATCGGGCTGGGAGAAGTCTGGGAAGCTGGGTCTTGTCAGGCTCTGCACTCGGGCTCCGGCGGGAGGCGGCGGCAAAGCAGGCGTTGAGGTGCTGGGTGATGCCTGTGTTCACAGGGTGGCCCCTCCTAGGCCACAAGGGAGATGCTCTTCAGTCTTCTATTCATCAGAAAGTCGAAGTCCAGTCGTCTTCTTAGTTTAAAGTTGATTTCAGGATGATCTGAGTTGCATTGGCACTGCTCCCACTCTTATTCCAATCTGAGGGGTGGATCTCCTGCTAGGTCCCTCCCCTATGGGTGGGACCAGGAAGGGGGGTGTTTACACCCCCTTTCCTTTGTCCAGGTCTCACTGGAGCTGGAGCTGGGCTGCCCCAGAACCGGTTTGACCGGATTATGCAAGGGGAAGCCTTGTGCTCCCCAGGCACTGTCTGGTTTCATTCAAACCTCCCTGCTACAATCCACTATCACCTGTCTGGGGTGGTGTCACACCTCCCTGTGACAGGAAATCCTTTGTCCAGGCCTCCTCTGCTGAGTTTCGGTCAGCAGCAGGAGGTCAGACATGTGTCTGTGGCAGAAGCATCCATTTTGTGGATCTGAGGCTCTTTTAAAAATCAACCGCGTTTTAGCAAAAGTAACATGTCGTCCCCTCTAGAGGGGTGGAATGCTACCCCCGTCGCCAGGACTGGCGAGGGGGTAGTATTCCAAATCGTATGACACCTTACACGACATGTTTTGATAAAGCCAAACCAAAGTTGACATATAACCGCGAGGATTACACTGCACTTAATAGTATATGGTTTGGCATTATCCCGGAACAGCTAAGGGAATTGGTCCCGACAGCTGCAGACAGGCTCAGCTCATGCTAGAGCACCATCTCACATTAAACCACGCACTCTGCCTTCAGGATTGTTAAGGCCTGCCATAGGAGTGGCTCACAGGTTTATATGTGTCCAGATAGGTTTAGATATAGGCATACTATATCTAAGCAAGGGGTGATTACAACACCTTGCCCCAGCTGAGTGATCAGCCAGTTGTGTCAATTTTAGATAGCCAGCCAGGGGTGGCAAAAGATATGCTGCAGCCCCTGGTAGGCCTTGGAAGCACCTATGCCCTGGGCACCTATAGTGCTCTGTACAGGGGCTGATAAGGTGACCCAAGCCAATCTAGTTATGCACCTAGGGTACATGGAATCCATTTTACAGAGAGAGCAGATAGCCTGGGGCCCTGATTAGCAGGGAACCAGGCCAACTAAGTCGAAAACCAGCTAAACACAAGGCAAAAAATCTGGGGTAACCATAGTCAGGTAGCCACCTTCCTACACAACCCCCCCCCCCCCCCCCCAAACGAAAGGAGATAAGGCTATCCTTGTCCAGGTAAGCCTTTATTGCCTGAGTGGCCATATAAGGAAGTACCTGCACTAGCATGGGTACCCCCTGTCTCATGGTCCACTAAGCAGTCCCTCACCCTTGGGGTATCAGAGGGTCTCCACCATAGGGAATCACTACCTTGGGTGTGTCTTTGCAAGTTAGAAGGCTGGTTTGGATATGGAGTTTTGAAGTGAGGCTCCACTAATTTAGGACTCAGCTTCCTCCAATTATCTTCCACCATGTGTGCCCTTCTCTCTTCAACTGAGTTGCACTGTGCTCTCAGGGTCAACCTCTGGCTACCTAAAGCTGGAGGCTGGGTCCCTCTGTTTGGCTTGCTGGAGGGACAGTTCAGGTTTGGGCCCTTTGGGTCCCAGGTTTGGCTGTGCCCAACAGAATCCATCTGTGGGAGGTCCCTAACTACTTTTAAGGGGGCTCCCTCAGGAGTTTTTAAAGTTTTCACCTTACTAGGCCTACTAGTTTTGGTGCCCCTAATCTGTTGATGGGGGTGCTTTATTTGACAGGGGGTCCTCTGGGTCTCACTGTCCTTCTTGCTTTCTGCAGCCCTGGGCTGACTAAGGCAAGGTAGAGAGGGGCAGGTTACCTGCTCCAGACTGGATCCCACCTGAGAAGGGCCCACTGCCATCAGAGGCTCTGTCAGGCCAGGCCTAACAACCTCTGGGGCAGTTCCTTCATCAGGGGTAAGATCAGTTCCCTGAGGAGGCTGATCCTGTCCTACTGTCTGGCGAGGGGGAGATTTCTCTTCCTCCTCCATGTTCTCAGTTTGGGTGGAGTGATCCATCATTTCAGGCTTCACAACACACATATCTGTTTGAGTTTGGGCTGTGGCCATCACAGCCCCACCAACCTTTTCAGGAGGAGACCCAGTTTGGGTTTCTGCTGTTATCATAACAGCTTTGCTATTCTGCTTTGGAAGAGCTTCTGTTAAAGATGGGGCAGAGAGTTGCTCAGCCCTACCAACCTTTTCAGGAAGGACATCTTGGGTTGGGGCTGTAGCTATTACAGCCCCACTAACCTTTCCATTGGAGTTTACCATTCTAGAATGGATTTCCTGTTCAACCTCAGCCCAGGCTGAGATTTCTAAATCATTACCCAGTAGACAGTCTACAGGCAAGTTTGGTGACACTGCCATTCTCTTTGGGCTAGTGACACCTCCCCAGCTGAGACTTACTACTGCCATGGGATGATTTGTTTGGATACCATCAATGTTTGTTACCTGGTATGTGGCACCTGGTAAAAGTTGCTTAGAGGGGACTATACAGTCAGCCACCATGGTGATGCTAGCCCCTGTGTCTCTAAAGGCTTCAACTTTCAAACCATTGATGATGGGTTCTTGTCTAAATTTGCTCAAGGTATTTGGGCATTCAGAGAAGTTGGCAAACCCCATGCCAGTCTCATAAACAAGATCATTTGGGGATGGGGACCTGGATAGGCCAGGGTCCTCCTGGGCTCCAAAAGTAAACCCACCCAGATTCCTGGGTGTGCTCCCACTTCCTGGGGGATTACTGCTGACAGTAACAGGAGGTGGCTTTGGAGGTATGTTTTCTTTATTGCCATTCTTGGGACAACAGCTGTCTGTTTTGTAATGCCCAACCTGTTTACAGGCATGACAATAAGGCTTTTTCTCTGTTGAAGAAGTGTCGCAGGGCCCACCCTTTTCATTGGAATTTTGGGGCCCTGGGGAAGTCTGTTCTTTACTTTTATCCCCACCCTTATCTTGAGGCTTGGTAGACTCCTTCTTCTGGTTATTGTCCTGATTCTTAGGCCTAATCCTGGTTCTGACCCACTTATCTGCCCTCTTTCCCAATTCTTGGGGAGAGGTCAAATCTGAGTCCACCAGGTGCTGGTGTAAGAGCTGGTTCTGACAATTACTTAGGATCTGCTCTCTCATAATCAAATTATACAATCCTGTGAAGTCATGTACTTTGCTGCCATTTAGCCAACCCTCCTGAGCCTTAGTTGCACAATCAACAAAATCAGTCCAGTCCTGAGTCTGTGTCTTCTGGGTATCTCTCAACTTTAACCTGTACTGTTCAGTGGTTAAGCCAAACCCATCTATTAGAACACTCTTCAGGACTTTGTAATTGCTGGCATCCTCATGTCTGACAGTGAGGAGCCTATCTCTCCCTTTCTCTGAAAAGGAGTACCATAAGATTGCTGCCCACTGTTCCTCAGGAACCTGCTGTACCATGCAGGCTCTCTCAAGAGCAGTCATCCATTTGTGGATGTCATCCCCTTCCTTGTAGGGGGGCACAATCTTTGTCAGGTTTCTACTATCATAGGACCTGGGTTTCTCTTTAGGAATATTGCTGCCACCAGTGGCATCTAAGCCACTCAATTTCTGCTCCCTTGCCAAGGTAAGTTTAGCTTGAGCCAAGGTAAGCTTAGCTTGAGCCAGGGCTACCTCCTCCCTCTCTATCTGGAGTTGGACAGCCCTCATTCTGGCCCAATGCTCTTTCCTCTGGGAGGGAGTCATCCCTCTCTGAGATTCTCTTGAGGCACTAGAAAGATGAGAGTCCCTTAATTGAGATCTCACCCTCCTGTTACCTGGGAGAATTTGGTTATGAGATCTGGAGTGGTGCTGGCCCTCTCCATTCCCATGTAGGTCTAGGTTGGCCTGGTTAAGCCTGGCAACCTGTACCTGGTTCACCCTCTGATCCTGATCTTCAGGCTCCTCTACATCTGAGCCTTCCTCTTCCTCTTCCTCTTCTTCTTCATCTGGAAGATCCTCATTCTCAGGGGAGTTTATCCCTTCACCTGAATCTAAGGGAGCCTGACTCACCTTATCTAAGTCATCCTTTTCTTGGATAGCTATTAGGGAAGGAATGGTATGGCCTCTGCCCTTTTTTAGCCCCCTGGCTGTGCACAAGGCACTCAGGTCTTTGTGGCTAAGGTTGTCATATCTGGAAGTTGCCTTGGTGAGGTCAACTGCTACAGGGGCAGACCCTGAGGCGCCACCTGTATCAGACATGACTGCTAGTGAGGTGTAAGTGATGCACTTACCTACACTAAGTGTTTTCCTACTGTACCTTGCTAGTGAGTTGTAGTCAGGGTGTGCTAATCCCTTTAATCTACAACTACTAAGTTCAGTAGAACTTAATATGCTAAGCTTTTGATTTATATGTATCTAAGGTACTTGATGTGATCTTTCAATTTGATGTAAAGATTGCAAAGGTAAAACAAACAGCAAGCTCAAATCCGCACCGCTGCACACCAATGTGAGAAGGTGGCCTGATATGTAGTGTTTCCAATTCTGGAACCACTTGGTATCAGTCCAAACAAACCCCAAAGATGTCTGATTGTAAGTCAACCTTGTTAGACAAGCTATCCTAGTGGTAGCATGGACTAAGCAGCCTTAAAGGCTAAACTTAAGAGGTCGTGTTAAGCGAGCTGTTTTACCACATACAATCCTGCAATCAAATGAAAGGACACCACACAAGTATATATTATAAAAATATATGTATTTATTTCTAAATTACTCCCCAGTACTCTTTATGAGGAAAGGGGCACAAGCGTTAAATCAAAAGCACAGTATAACATAGAAAGTTGCACAATTATGGGTGAGGGCGGGTGGCCACTCAAACCATATACTAAAAATGTGGTATAAGAGATACCAATCGAACAGTGGTTAGGCCTAGGGCCTAGAGATTCGCTGGGAGCAGTCAGGACTAGCAATGCTGAAGTCGGGAGTAGCCCACGGAACTCGGGTGCAGCACGGAAAGTGCGGCTTGCACCAATGCAATGTCAATGGTGCGTAAAAGTTACACAAAGTTAGTTTAAGGACACTTCCGCTGAACCTAGAGGAACAAAACTTAAGACACAGACCCTAGAGGTGTGGACCAGTGTAAGAACACCGGCGTTGCAATGTTACCTCACCCACAGGAAGTGGGTGCACAGGGTCGAAGTGGCGTCGGGTTTTGACACGCAGGTTCTTGGCGCTTGAAGCTGAAGATGCTGCAGGCGATGTGAAGGAGAAGTGTCCGGTGGATCCAAGGGTGGATCTGAAGTGGTGAAGACCTGACAGCAGAGGGGACAATGTTTAAAGTCACTGACCAGTGACCACCGTGGAACCAGATTGGAACCAGGCAAAGTCGGGTGCAAACAGGTGATCAGGGGTTGCTTCTCTCTGCAGCCACGTAGACACAAAGAGGTCAAGGACGTCCAAGAGTCGATCACTAACTGTCCCTGGAAGGTTCTAGCTGATGGCGGTGTCAGCAACTCAATTGAAGCAAACAAGCCTTGGCTAATGCAAGCCACGGGGAAAGTGAAAAAGGCTTATTACTCAGACCAGCAAGGTCAGAGCGGGTACTCCTTTCTACAGAAGCGAGGGCAGTTCTGGAGCAACCAGACCCACAGTGTAAATCGTAGGTTTTGTTGCCAAGATGGCCGCTGACCACGTGACAAGCGGCCGGGATGGCGAGTCAAGTGGCACAAAACAAAAGGGCCCCACGCAGATCTTGGAGATGCTGGAGGGCTGATCTTTGGTGCAAATGCTGCTCGGTTGTGGGGCTTCCTAAACCCCAAAGCACAGTGTCGAGGGTGCCTCGGGTGCTGCGCAGTCAGCGTCTCGGGGGTCTTTCAAGATGGCCGCTCCCACGTCTCTCGATGCCTCCACGGGTCCCTTCTTTGCAGGGACTGTGGATCTGGCTGGGAGAAGTCTGGGAAGCTGGGTCTTGTCAGGCTCTGCACTCGGGCTCCGGCGGGAGGCGGCGGCAAAGCAGGCGTTGAGGTGCTGGGTGATGCCTGTGTTCACAGGGTGGCCCCTCCTAGGCCACAAGGGAGATGCTCTTCAGTCTTCTATTCATCAGAAAGTCGAAGTCCAGTCGTCTTCTTAGTTTAAAGTTGATTTCAGGATGATCTGAGTTGCATTGGCACTGCTCCCACTCTTATTCCAATCTGAGGGGTGGATCTCCTGCTAGGTCCCTCCCCTATGGGTGGGACCAGGAAGGGGGGTGTTTACACCCCCTTTCCTTTGTCCAGGTCTCACTGGAGCTGGGGCTGGGCTGCCCCAGAACCGGTTTGACCGGATTATGCAAGGGGAAGCCTTGTGCTCCCCAGGCACTGTCTGGTTTCATTCAAACCTCCCTGCTACAATCCACTATCACCTGAGGGTTCGGTGGGATTTCCCCCCGAGAAAATTTTGAAAAAATAGTGGAAAAATGGAGCATTTCCAAGCAAATTTGAGAAAGCAGGAAGGTTAATAAAGCAATTGTGAAAGTGCAGGTATTACATTATTAAAGAGCTGTAATATAACATACTAGGTAGCTGCTTATTCAGTATAACAACAGAGCTTCATAACAGACTTCAAGATACAATGCTGAGAACCTCACAGATTGATTTTGCAAACAACAATTTTTTTGATTTAAACTACAAACAACAAAAGAACCAACTAAACAGGTCACAAACTATCCTCATTCAACATATTTACTTTTTGTATCTAAATTCAGCACGTCTGTCTTTAAGCGCAGCAAATTTTTCAATTACTTGAACGCTAAAGTCAGCAATATTTTGAACAAGCTTGCTCTCTATAGAGAGCATTGCCAACGCATTGAGTCTTTCCTGAAGCATGGTGTTCCTCAGAAATGTCTTAATCCTCTTTAAGGCGGAAAAAGATCGTTCTGCCTCTGAGGTTGTCATAGGAGTTGTAATGACGATTTTTATTAAAGCTACTGTCTCTGTAAATGTCTTTTCCATATTAAGTTCATGAATTAAAGACAGCAAAGACCTGCCATCTTTGGCCTTCTGGTACACAGGCATTGAGTACATTACTGCCAACTCACTTTTCAGGTCCTCTTGGTTGAGCATCGGATAAGCTTCCACAGCCTCATGCAGAGCATGCTCAGGGAAGGATTCATTACATTTTTAAAGTATTTACTTTCCAATAATGCGGCACTCCCCAAATGTTTTGTGAAAGCAAAACGCTCTTGTGCCTGCGCAATTACAATGTCACAGATCTCTTTTGCACTTTAGACCAGAGTGGTGATGTTTTTCCTGTGGTTTGAAAAAGTTGAAGACTCTGGCAGTTGGCTGTCTAAATTGTCAACCTCATCTCTCACTTTGTTTATGCTTGCGACAAAGTCTGAGGTACATCTTTTCACAAAGACTGTATCTATGTCTCGTCCATTGCAACTGATTGTATAAAGTCTCGACATTTGACATTATCTTTTCAAATAAAAACAGAAAGAACTGAAACTCCCTATCTTTTAGTGTTCTAGCAAAGCCAGGGGCTTCACTGTGACTTTTGAAATCAAAGGTTTCATTGGCTTCTATGGCTTCAAAACATTGCACAAGGTCCTCCCTATATTGAAATATTAGTTGGACTGTACGTATGTTATAGTTCCAACGAGTTGAGGCTCCCCTCGGAACCCTTTTGTCCACAATCTCCTTAAGTGCTTCCATTCTTTTTGGGGAACGTGAGAAGAATGCTGCCATGCCACCTACATCCTGAAAGAAAATTCGTGTCTCGGAGATCTTTGATACTGCCTGTTGCATAATAAGATTAAGTTGGTGGGCGTGACAGTGCACATAATGAGCATTCGGGTAGACATCGCTAATTCTTTTCTGAACGCCACCATGGCTTCCACTCATTACGGACGCACCATCATAGCTTTGTGCAATAACTTTTGTTCTTTGCTGCAGCTCTGGAAAAATGAAGTTGAGTTGACACAGTATAGCTGCAGTAATGGTTTCTGCAGTGGAGTTTTTAAATGAGTGAAACCATAGAACCTCTCCACAACATTATAGCCATTGTCCAGGTACCGAAAGACTAATACGGACTGCGTTTGTGTGGCCACATCAGTGGTGTCATCAGCCTCAATAGCCACAAAGTCTGTGTTTTGCAACTCTTGGACAATATGGCTTCTCATTATTTCTAGCATACACTCCAGGAGTTCATTTTGTATCGTTTTAGAAGTGCCCTTAAAGACTGTAGCACTTGCTAAATGTGCTTCCATTTCCTTGTCTATGCCTGCTACTAAATCTACAAGACCCATGAATATTCCAGGATTTGTGGAACCTTCCGATTCATCATGGCCTCGCAATGCCAGTTCGAAAGCACCACAGAAACAAATGCAATCAATTATTTTTTATAGTATGTGTCTATTCCTATCAACTGTTTCATTGTGTTTCTGTATTGTTTGGCGATATGCATCGCTTATGTGGTGCTCAATCGGTGCGTCTCCCAACATTCCCAGTCTTGTAACGTTTTCCATATGCTTTCTTGTGTGTGCATGCTTCTTTATTTTTTCAGACAGATGCTTCATGTCTATCACTCCTTCTCTTGTCTAAGGAAAGTCACCATTAAACAGCAAGCAGGGGAAGCAGAACAGTCTGTTTCTTGAAGGGTACCCTGTAAGCCAATCAGCTTTTGTGTACCAGGTGTTTGAGAATGTACGATTGTAAGATTTTCCTCTGTCCTGGGTAATTTGTTGGAGTTGTACGTCAGGCCGATCAGGTCCTAACCTCTTTATCTGTAGTTTATCTTCCAGTGGGCGTGCATGGAATGACCGTGTAATTAATTGTTGTACTGTATTCATCTTGCCGATGCTGTCCTTACCAATATGAAAGAAGCCTATCAATAGTCAAAGTACAATGTATAAGATTTGGTGCAACAATATCAAATTTCAGCACAAATACATATATCTTGTGCATGACAGCAATATAGCTGCAACAGCTCATTTGAATGGCCAGCAAGGGGTGGCATAATACATGCTGCAGCCCCTGGTGCACCGAGCCCTGGGTACCTATGGTACACTATACAGGGACTCACAAGAGTGACCCAATACCCAATTGGCAATGCACCTAAAGTACATTGTGTGAATTTAGAGAGAGAACAGGTGGGCTGTGGGTCTGATTTGCAGGACCACAGCTTTTCTAAGTCGTAAACCAGTAAAGCAAAAAGCAAAAAAATGGGGTGACCATAGGAAAGCAGACCCTACTCTCCTACATAACGCTCCCCTTTGGACAACATGCATTCATTTTTCCCCTACTTCTTGTTGTCTCCCTCCAGTTTGTCTTACTGTTTCTCTCCCTTTCATTCATATTGCCTGCTCTCGTCTTTCTCTCTCGCAATCTCTCTGGCCCACTCGTACCTTTTTCAGACTCACTATCTCCTTCTTTCATAGCACCTACAATCTAGCTGCCACTGCCCTTCAGTCTCTCTGTGCCCCTCCTCTCCCCGTTCTCTGCCTGCTCTATGCCTGTGCCTCTCCGTGGCTTGACCTGCTCGGTGGATCGTTGTCTTCCATATCTGCCTTTGCCCTTCCTGTTTCTCACTGCATGATCTCTGTCTGCGGCACTCTTCTTCCTCAAAGCCTGCCATCCTTTCTCTCTTACTCCTTCTTTGTGTCTGTTTCTCAGGCAGTTTCTGCCTTCTATCTCCCCTCCTCTCCCTCCTTCCCTCTCGTCCTCCCTCTCCCTCCCTCCCCTCACTCTCTCACTCTCCCTCTCTCCGTCTACCTCTCTTCCTTTCCCTCACTTCCCTCTCCCTGTCTCCTCTCTCCCCTCTCACCCTCTCCCTCTCTCTCTCCTCTACCCCTCTCTCCTCTCTCCCTCTTTACCTCCCCCTGCTCTCCTTTTTCTTCCTCTCCCCATCTCCCCCTCTGCCTGCTCTCCTCTCTCTCTCCCTCCCTCCCCTCTCTCCACCCTCCGTCATTTGCTCTCGTCCTCCCCCTTTCTTCTTACCCTCCATCTCTCCCTCTACCCTCTCTCACTTTCTCTCTCCCTTTCCCTCACTTCCCTCTCCCTCTCTCCCTTTCCCTCTCTTCCCTCTCTTCTCTCCCCGTCTCCCTTTCCCTCACTTCCCTCTCCCTCTCTCCCTTTCCCTCTCCTCTCTCCCCGTCTCTGTCTCTCTCTCCCCCTCTCTCATCTCTCCCCCCTCTCTCTCCTCTCTCTCTCTCTCTTTACCCTCCCCATGCTCTCCTTTTTCTCCCTCTCCCCATCTCCCACTCAGCACCACCACAGCATCACTCAGCACCACCACAGCATCACTAAGCACCACCACAGCATCACTCAGCACCACCACAACATCACTCAGCACCACTGCGCCATCACAGCATCAATCTGTGCAACCATTCAACAACAACTGGTTCAATTATGTTCTCTGAATGTTTCAAGATTTATTACAAATGTCACAAAAAGATGTTAATATTTCACTTCTGTTCTTGGCTTTTCGTCACAATAAAATACACTGAACATAATCTTCACAAACGTTTTTTACAAAAGTTTAAGCTACTGCCATTATAAATTACAATCACTTTTATTTAAGTATTAATTACTTAAAAAATTAAAAGCCATTGTTATTTGTAAATACAAATCATGTTGCATTACAAATGCTATAGGTGTCACATTTGCGAAAGTTATAACTATTGGCATTGTAAATGACAAAGATATTAATTTAGCTATTTTCAAAACCAAAACAAAAATAAAAAAAATTGTCATTTACAAGACCAATAGCTCCAACTTTTCTAATGCAAGACCTATTGCATTTCCAATGCTTGTTACAGGAGCACTCTACAACATACTTCTATGCTCTACTAAGAGGACAATCTCTTTATTTCAAAACCATCGGTCCATTTTACAAGGGTAAACATTAGATCACACTTGATGGAGCCCTCTGGGGAGATAGTAGCAGGATACTTATAATATGGTTGGGAGAGAAGCCCATCATTGATATTGGATGATTGGTATCAACACTGTGTTATGGCCTGTTGCGCTCGCCTTTCAGCTGCGGCGCTTCACGGTGGTGGCAGACAGTGGCACATTAACATACTCAGACTCAGTTGGTTGCAATGCCACTTAGGCATTTTCACAGATTAGCTGTGTAAATCTGTGTAAGTAATACTATCCTTCCCTAGAGTATGTGAAATATTTGCTTCCCCTTTTAAAATACTCCAGTATTTAAACTCCTCCACAATATATGCTTCAAGAATGTTATTATGTAAAGCTCTCTAATGTGTACTAATTCTTAGTGCATCAATATGTAATAGAAGCACACCTAGGGGGTTTATAATTAGCAATATCAAGCAAACCACACTGTGCCATTGCATTGTCTGTAGCAGCACAAGACCAGCATCACTCAAAGACCCGCTGGTCTAGTCTCTTCCCTCAGTTCACAGCCAAGGGCTTCGTACATCTTTCATGTCAGGCTTCAGTGTGACAGATTTTTTTTTCTTAGACGAATAGTGTGAGAAGTTGGCCTGATATGTAGTGTTTCCAATTCTGGAACCACTGGGTATCAGTCCAAACAAACCCCAAAGATGTCAGGTTGTAAGTCAACCTTGTTAGACAAGCTATCCTAGTGGTAGCATGGACTAAGCAGCCTTAAAGGCTTAACTTAAGAGGTCGTGTTAAGCGAGCTGTTTTACCACATACAATCCTGTAATCAAATGAAAGGACACCACACAAGTATATATTATAAAAATATATGTATTTATTTCTAAATTACTCCCCAGTACTCTTTATGAGGAAAGGGGCACAAGCGTTAAAACAAAAGCACTGTTACACATATAAAGTTGCACGTTTATGGATGAGGGCGGGTGGCCACTCAGACCATATATTAAAAAAGTGGTATAAGTAACACTTATCGAACAATGGTTAGGCCTAGGGCCTAGAGATTCGCTGGGAGCAGTCAGGACAAGCAATGAAGAAGTCGGGAGTAGCCCACAGGAGACGGGTGCAGCACGGAAAGTGCGGCGCGCACCAATGCACTGTCAATGGTGCGTAAAAGTCAATTAAAGTGAATTAAAAGATACTTCCGCTGAACCTAGGAACACAAAACTTTAGACACAGACCCTAGAGGTGTGTACCAGTGTATAGACACCGGCGTTGCAATGTTACCTCACCCACAGGCCGTGGGTGCACAGGGTCGAAGTGGCGTCGGGTTCTGTCACGCAGGTTCTTGGTGCTTGAAGCTGTTGCAGCTGCAGGCGCTGTGAAGCAGAAGTGTCCGGTGCGATCCAAGGGTGGATCTGAAGTGGTGAAGACCTGAAAGCAGAGGGGACAATGTTCAAAGTCACTGACCAGTGACCACCGTGGAACCAGATTGGAACCAGGCAAAGTCGGGTGCAAACAGGTGATCAGGGGTTGCTTCTCTCTGCAGCCACGTGGACACGAAGAGGTCAAGGACGTCCAGGAGTCAATCACGAGCTGTCCCTCGAAGGCTCTAGCTGATGGCGGTGTCGGCAACTCAATTGAAGCAAACAAGCCTTGGCTAATGCAAGCCACAGGGAAAGTGAAAAAGGCTTATTACTCGGACCAGCAAGGTCAGAGCGGGTACTCCTTTCTACAGGAGCGAGGGCAGGTCTGGAGCAACCAGACCCACAGTGTAAATCGTAGGTTTCATCGCCAAGATGGCCGCTGACCACGTGACAACCGGCCGGGATGGCGAGTCGAGTGGCAAAAAGCAAAAGGGCCCCACGCAGATCGTGGAGATGCTGGAGGGCTGGTCTTTGGTGCAAATGCTGCTCGGTTGTGGGGCTTCTCAAACCCCAAAGCACAGAGTCGAGGGTGCCTCGGGTGCTGCGCAGTCAGCGTCTCAGGGGTCTTTCAAGATGGCCGCTCCCACGTCTCTCGGTGCCTCCACGGGTCCCTTCTTTGCAGGGACTGTGGATCGGGCTGGAAGAAGTCTGGGAAGCTGGGTCTTGTCAGGCTCTGCACTCGGACTCCGGCGGGAGGCGGCGGCAAAGCAGACGTCGAGGTGCTGGGTGATGCCTGTGTTCACAGGGTGGCCCCTCCTAGGCCACAAGGGAGATGCTCTTCAGTCTTCTGTCATCAGAATGTCGAAGTCCAGTCGTCTTCTTAGTTTAAAGTTGATTTCAGGATGATCTGAGGTCCGTTGGGACTGCTCCCCCTCTTATTCGAATCTCGGGGGTTGGACATCCTGCTAGGTCCCCTCCTATGGGTGGGACCCAGGAAGGGGGTGGTTACACCCCTCTCCTTTGATCCTGGCCGCGCTGGGACAGGGGCTGGGAGGCCCCAGAACCGGTTTGGCCGGATCCTGCAAGGGGCAGCCTTGTGCTCCCCAGGCAGTGTCTGGTTTCATTGAAACCTCCCTACTCCAATCCACTATCTCCTGTCTGGGGTGGTTTGACACCGCCCTGTGACAGGAAACTCTTTGTCCAGGCCTCCTCTGCCGGGTTTCGGTCAGCAGCAGGAGGTCAGACCCGTGTCTGTGGCAGGGGCATCCATTTTGTGGATCTGAGGCTCATTTTAAATCAACCGCGTTTCAGCAAAGTAACATGTCTTCTCCCTCTAGAAGGGTAGAATGCTACCCCCGTCGCCAGAACTGGCGAGGGGGTAGTATTCCAATTCGTATGACACCTTACACGACATGTTTTGATAAAGCCAAACCAAAGTTGCTATATAACCGCGAGGATTATAAGGCGCTTAAGAGTATATGGTATGGCGTTATCCCGGATCAGCTTAGGGAGTTGTTCCCGACAGCTGCAGACAGGCTCAGCTCATGCCAGAGCACCATCTCACATAAAACCACGCACTCTGCCTCCAGGATTGATGAGGCCTTCCATAGGAGTGGCTTACAGGCTATATATGTGTCCAGATATAGGTTTAGATATAGGTATACTATATCTAAGCAAGGGGTGATTACACCCACTTGCCCCAGCTGAGTGATCAGCCAGTTGTGTCAATTTAGATAGCCAGCCAGGGGTGGCAAAAGATATGCTGCAGCCCCTGGTAGGCCTTGGATGCACCTATGCCCTGGGCACCTATAGTGCTCTGTACAGGGGCTGATAAGGTGACCCAAGCCAATCTAGTTATGCACCTAGGGTACATGGAATCCATTTTACAGAGAGAGCAGATAGCCTGGGGCCCTGATTAGCAGGGAACCAGGCCAACTAAGTCGAAAACCAGCTAAACACAGGCAAAAAATCTGGGGTAACCATAGTCAGGTAGCCACCTTCCTACATAACCCCCCCCCCAAACGAAAGGAGATAAGGCTATCCTTGGCCAGGTAAGCCTTTATTGCCTGAGTGGCCATATAAGGAAGTACCTGCACTAGCATGGGTACCCCCTGTCTCATGGTCCACTAAGCAGTCCCTCACCCTAGGGGTATTAGAGGGTCTCCACCATAGGGAATCACTACCTTGGGTGTGTTTATGCAAAGTTAAAGGCTGGTTTGGATATGGAGTATTGAAGTGAGGCTCCACTATTTTTGGGCTCAACTTCCTCCAGTTATCTTCCACCATATGTGCCTTTCTTTCTTCAACTGAGTTGCACTGAGCTCTCAGGGTCAACCTCTGGCTACCTAAAGCTGGAGGCTGGGTCCCTCTGTTTGGCTTGCAGGAGGGACAGTTCAGGTTTGGGCCCTTTGGGTCCCAGGTTTGGCTGTGCCCAACAGAATCCATCTGTGGGAGGTCCCTAACTACTTTTAAGGGGGCTCCCTCAGGAGTTTTTAAAGTTTTCACCTCACTAGGGCTACTAGTTTTGGTGCCCCTAATCTGTTGATGGGGGTGCTTTATTTGACAGGGGGCCCTCTGGGTCTCACTGTCCTTCTTGTCCTCTGCAGCCCTGGGCTGACTAAGGCAAGGTAGAGAGGGGCAGGTTACCTGCTCCAGACTGGATCCCACCTGAGAAGGGTCCACTGCCATCAGAGGCTCTGTCAGGCCAGGCCTAACAACCTCTGGGGCAGTTCCTTCATCAGGGGTAAGATCAGTTCCCTGAGGAGGCTGATCCTGTCCTAATGTCTGGTGAGGGGGAGATTTCTCTTCCTCCTCCATGCTCTCAGTTTGGGTGGAGTGATCCATCATTTCAGGCTTCACAACACACCTATCTGTTTGAGTTTGGGCTGTGGCCATCACAGCCCCACCAACCTTTTCAGGAGGAGACTCAGTTTGGGTTTCTGCTGTTATCATAACAGCTTTGCTATTCTGTCTTGGAAGAGCTTCTGGTAAAGATGGGGCAGAGAGTTGCTCAGCCCTACCAACCTTTTCAGGGAGGACATCTTGAATTGGGGCTATAGCCAGTACAGCCCCACTAACCTTTCCATTGGAATTTACCATTCTAGAATGGATTTCCTGTTCAACCTCAGCCCAGGCTGAGATTTCCAAATCATTACCCAGTAGACAGTCTACAGGCAAGTTTGGTGATACTGCCACTCTCTTTGGGCCAGTGACACCTCCCCAGCTGAGACTTACTACTGCCATGGGATGATTGGTTTGGATGCCATCAATGTTTGTTACCTGGTATGTGGCACCCGGTAAAAGTTGCTTAGAGGGGACTATACAGTCAGCCACCATGGTGATGCTAGCCCCTGTGTCTCTAAAAGCTTCAACTTTCAAACCATTGATGATGGGTTCCTGTCTATATTTGCTCAATGTATTTGGGCAAACAGAGAAGTTGGCAAACCCCATGCCAGTCTCATAGACAAGATCATTTGGGGATGGAGACCTAGATAGGCCAGGGTCCCCTTGGGCTCTAAAAGTAAACCCACCCAGATTCCTGGGTGTGCTCCCACTTCCTGGGGGATTACTGCTGACAGTAACAGGAGGTGTTGGAGCTGGCTTTGGAGGTATGTTTTCTTTATTGCCATTCTTGGGACAACAGCTGTCTGTTTTGTAATGCCCAACCTGTTTACAGGCATGGCAATAAGGCTTTTTCTCTGTTGAAGAAGTGTCTTGGGACCCACCCCCCTTCTTGGAGTTTTGGGGCCCTGGGGAAGTGTTTTCTTTACTTTTATCCCCACCCTTATCTTGAGGCTTGGTAGACTCCTTCTTCTGGTTATTGTCCTGATTCTTAGGCCTAATCCTGGTTCTGACCCACTTATCTGCCCTCTTTCCCAATTCTTGGGGAGAGGTCAAATCTGAGTCCACCAGGTGCTGGTGTAAGAGCTGGTTCTGACAATTACTAAGGATCTGCTCCCTCATAATCAAATTATACAATCCTGTGAAGTCATGTACTTTGCTGCCATTCAGCCAACCCTCCAGAGCCTTAGTTGCACAATCAACAAAATCAGTCCAGTCCTGAGTCTGTGTCTTCTGGGTATCTCTGAACTTTAACCTGTACTGTTCAGTGGTTAAGCCAAACCCATCTATCAGAACACTCTTCAGGACTTTGTAATTGCTGGCATCCTCATGTCTGACAGTGAGGAGCCTATCCCTCCCTTTCTCTGAAAAGGAGTACCATAAGATTGCTGCCCACTGTTCCTCAGGAACCTGCTGTACCATGCAGGCTCTCTCCAGAGCAGTCATCCATTTGTGGATGTCATCCCCTTCCTGATAGGGGGGCACAATCTTTGTCAGGTTTCTACTATCATAGGACCTGGGTTTCTCTTTAGGAATTTTGCTGCCACCAGTGGCATCTAAGCCACTTAATTTCTGTTCCCTAGCCAAGGTAAGTTTAGCTTGAGCCAAGGTAAGTTTAGCTTGAGCCAGAGCTACCTCCTCCCTCTCTATCTGGAGTTGGACAGCCCTCATTCTGGCCCTATGCTCTTTTCTCTGGGAGGAAGTCATCCCTCTTTGAGATTCTCTTGAGGCACTAGAAAGATGAGAGTCCCCTGATGGAGATCTCACCCTCCTGTTGCCTGGGAGAATTTGGTTATGAGATCTGGAGTGGTGCTGGCCCTCTCCATTCTCATGTAGGTCCAAGTTGGCCTGGTTAAGCCTGGCAACCTGTACCTGGTTTCCCCCCTGATCCTGATCTTCAGGCTCTTCTAAATCAGAGTCTTCCTCTTCCTCCTCCTCCACTACTTCATTGTCAGGAAGATCCTCATTCTCAGGGGAGTTTATCCCTTCACCTGATTCTAAGGGAGCCTGGCTCACCTTATCTAGGTCATCCTTTTCTAGGAGAGCTACTAGGGAAGGAATGGTAGGGCCTCTGCCCTTTTTTAGCCCCCTGGCTGTGCACAAGGCACTCAGGTCTTTGTGGCTAAGGTTGTCATATCTGGATGTTGTCCCTATAGGATCAACTATTACAGGAGCAGAGCCTGAGGCTCTACCTGTATCAGACATGACTGCTAGTGAGGTGTAAGTGATGCACTTACCTACACTAAGTGGTTTCCTACTGTACCTTGCTAGTGAGTTGTAGTCAGGGTGTGCTAATCCCTTTAATCTACAACTACTAAGTTCAGTAGAACTTAATATGCTAAGCTTTTGATTTATATGTACCTAGAGGTACTTGATGTGATCTTTCAATTTGATAAAGATTGCAATGGTAAAACAAACAGCAAGCTCAAATCCGCACCGCTGCACACCAATGTGAGAAGTTGGCCTGATATGTAGTGTTTCCAATTCTGGAACCACTGGGTATCAGTCCAAACAAACCCCAAAGATGTCAGGTTGTAAGTCAACCTTGTTAGACAAGCTATCCTAGTGGTAGCATGGACTAAGCAGCCTTAAAGGCTTAACTTAAGAGGTCGTGTTAAGCGAGCTGTTTTACCACATACAATCCTGTAATCAAATGAAAGGACACCACACAAGTATATATTATAAAAATATATGTATTTATTTCTAAATTACTCCCCAGTACTCTTTATGAGGAAAGGGGCACAAGCGTTAAAACAAAAGCACTGTTACACATATAAAGTTGCACGTTTATGGATGAGGGCGGGTGGCCACTCAGACCATATATTAAAAAAGTGGTATAAGTAACACTTATCGAACAATGGTTAGGCCTAGGGCCTAGAGATTCGCTGGGAGCAGTCAGGACAAGCAATGAAGAAGTCGGGAGTAGCCCACAGGAGACGGGTGCAGCACGGAAAGTGCGGCGCGCACCAATGCACTGTCAATGGTGCGTAAAAGTCAATTAAAGTGAATTAAAAGATACTTCCGCTGAACCTAGGAACACAAAACTTTAGACACAGACCCTAGAGGTGTGTACCAGTGTATAGACACCGGCGTTGCAATGTTACCTCACCCACAGGCCGTGGGTGCACAGGGTCGAAGTGGCGTCGGGTTCTGTCACGCAGGTTCTTGGTGCTTGAAGCTGTTGCAGCTGCAGGCGCTGTGAAGCAGAAGTGTCCGGTGCGATCCAAGGGTGGATCTGAAGTGGTGAAGACCTGAAAGCAGAGGGGACAATGTTCAAAGTCACTGACCAGTGACCACCGTGGAACCAGATTGGAACCAGGCAAAGTCGGGTGCAAACAGGTGATCAGGGGTTGCTTCTCTCTGCAGCCACGTAGACACGAAGAGGTCAAGGACGTCCAGGAGTCAATCACGAGCTGTCCCTCGAAGGCTCTAGCTGATGGCGGTGTCGGCAACTCAATTGAAGCAAACAAGCCTTGGCTAATGCAAGCCACGGGGAAAGTGATAAAGGCTTATTACTCGGACCAGCAAGGTCAGAGCGGGTACTCCTTTCTACAGGAGCGAGGGCAGGTCTGGAGCAACCAGACCCACAGTGTAAATCGTAGGTTTCATCGCCAAGATGGCCGCTGACCACGTGACAACCGGCCGGGATGGCGAGTCGAGTGGCAAAAAACAAAAGGGCCCCACGCAGATCGTGGAGATGCTGGAGGGCTGGTCTTTGGTGCAAATGCTGCTCGGTTGTGGGGCTTCTCAAACCCCAAAGCACAGAGTCGAGGGTGCCTGGGGTGCTGCGCAGTCAGCGTCTCAGGGGTCTTTCAAGATGGCCGCTCCCACGTCTCTCGGTGCCTCCACGGGTCCCTTCTTTGCAGGGACTGTGGATCGGTCTGGAAGAAGTCTGGGAAGCTGGGTCTTGTCAGGCTCTGCACTCGGACTCCGGCGGGAGGCGGCGGCAAAGCAGACGTCGAGGTGCTGGGTGATGCCTGTGTTCACAGGGTGGCCCCTCCTAGGCCACAAGGGAGATGCTCTTCAGTCTTCTGTCATCAGAATGTCGAAGTCCAGTCGTCTTCTTAGTTTAAAGTTGATTTCAGGATGATCTGAGGTCCGTTGGGACTGCTCCCCCTCTTATTCGAATCTCGGGGGTTGGACATCCTGCTAGGTCCCCTCCTATGGGTGGGACCCAGGAAGGGGGTGGTTACACCCCTCTCCTTTGATCCTGGCCGCGCTGGGACAGGGGCTGGGAGGCCCCAGAACCGGTTTGGCCGGATCCTGCAAGGGGCAGCCTTGTGCTCCCCAGGCAGTGTCTGGTTTCATTGAAACCTCCCTACTCCAATCCACTATCTCCTGTCTGGGGTGGTTTGACACCGCCCTGTGACAGGAAACTCTTTGTCCAGGCCTCCTCTGCCGGGTTTCGGTCAGCAGCAGGAGGTCAGACCCGTGTCTGTGGCAGGGGCATCCATTTTGTGGATCTGAGGCTCATTTTAAATCAACCGCGTTTCAGCAAAGTAACATGTCTTCTCCCTCTAGAAGGGTGGAATGCTACCCCCGTCGCCAGAACTGGCGAGGGGGTAGTATTCCAATTCGTATGACACCTTACACGACATGTTTTGATAAAGCCAAACCAAAGTTGCTATATAACCGCGAGGATTATAAGGCGCTTAAGAGTATATGGTATGGCGTTATCCCGGATCAGCTTAGGGAGTTGTTCCCGACAGCTGCAGACAGGCTCAGCTCATGCCAGAGCACCATCTCACATAAAACCACGCACTCTGCCTCCAGGATTGATGAGGCCTTCCATAGGAGTGGCTTACAGGCTATATATGTGTCCAGATATAGGTTTAGATATAGGTATACTATATCTAAGCAAGGGGTGATTACACCCACTTGCCCCAGCTGAGTGATCAGCCAGTTGTGTCAATTTAGATAGCCAGCCAGGGGTGGCAAAAGATATGCTGCAGCCCCTGGTAGGCCTTGGATGCACCTATGCCCTGGGCACCTATAGTGCTCTGTACAGGGGCTGATAAGGTGACCCAAGCCAATCTAGTTATGCACCTAGGGTACATGGAATCCATTTTACAGAGAGAGCAGATAGCCTGGGGCCCTGATTAGCAGGGAACCAGGCCAACTAAGTCGAAAACCAGCTAAACACAGGCAAAAAATCTGGGGTAACCATAGTCAGGTAGCCACCTTCCTACAAATAGCCATCATTATTTCATTTCCAAAAGGCCTGCTTTGCCACACTCACCATTTAAGTGAACAGGGTGAGCAGGGCACGGTTGTTTCACGGAATATTAACTGCTCACATAACAGTGCACTAAATTAATTTCAGGTCCCGCCTACTGTTGGCTAATGGCAATATTTTCCTAATGGCAACACAGACCTAAGGGCAGCGTACACATAAGTGCAGATGATTTAATCATTATTCAAGTAACGCAGCATAGAGAACACATTTGCTGTGTGTGCAAGGGGATAACTACAGCACAAAGCCATGTCGACCGCATGGACAAGGGAAGGCCAGTGTGGCCTGGCACAGAATGTGGCTGACATTTTCCATTCGATCTGCTCTTGGATTTCAGCCATTAAGTTGTGCATGGTAGAGCTTTGCTAGGATATTGTGTGAGTATAGATCCCTAAGACAGATACAAAGTTTAAGCCAACAGTTGGGCACGTTTCTTCCACCCCAATCCTTTCCAACCATTTACCAATCGTTTGGCCAGCAGCATACTACATCGGTTACAGGGCCGTTTTTTTTACATTACAACATTGTCCTTTCTGTCTGTCCTTTCCTTTCGTGGTTCCTGTGTCCCTCTCCTATCTATCTTCCTTAGCCCTCCTCCCATCACCACTAGTCTATCCCATTCATTCCCCCTTTCCCACTCTCACCCGTCTGTCTCCCCCTCACTTTCTTCCTGCCCCCCTCCCCACACCCCCTTGATCCATCCTCTTCCCTCCCCTTTCTTCGATCCCTGTTCTCTTCTTCCTCACTCTTCCATTACTCCCTTCCTCTCTCTGCGTTTCCCTGCTCTCCCGCTCGTTGTGCCTGCCCTCAGTCAGCTCCTCCGCTCTCTTTCACTGTCCTCTCCCTGCCCCCATCATTCTTAGAGTTCCACGTGCCACAGGCGCACCGTGTCTCAGGTGTCTCATTAGACAGGTATCCCTCCCTGGGTAACCAAAGCACGCTCAGCTGGTAGAGTCCGGTGCATGACGTGACATACAAGCATCCGTCTTAACATCAGCTTGCGTGTGCCCTGCCCCCCCCCCCGAGGGAGAGTCAGGGGGAGTTAGTACCTTCTCTCTTCTCCTCAGCAGGTCCTGCTCCAGCCCCTTCCCCAACCCCCCACTAACCTGGAAATCTTAATAGACGTCTCTCTTACTTAACTGCCAAGGCTCACATGTCATTAGCAATACTTTCGACTTTTTAACCCACAGCATGTTGCATTCATGAACTTGTAGTTTTCCGCTAACAGAGGAATCATTCTAAAAATTCCAGCATTCTAAGTGCTGCTGGCTAAAAAGCCCAGACTCACCGAAGGTGTCACACATGGCATGACGTCACTTGGCGCCCATGTCCGCGCTCCACGTTAAAATTATATCAGAGACAGAGCTGGGCTCCACATGGCTGCACCCTGTCCAAGTAGCAGGGACATTATCAGACAGACTCTATGGGCCTCAAGCAGCCGTCTGGATGGACTGCTGTGGCTGCAGCAATCTCGGCTGTGCATTCCAGTCTCACCACCATAATCGCCGACAGTTTGCTTGCGACAGCATGGCAGCATGCATGTCACATTAAAAAGAATGCATTATCATTATGCCAGGCTTATCAGTGCTAGTGCTGGAGTGGCGGCACTGCGGCACCAGGAAAAAATTTTCTTACGTGGTGGTGGTGGGTGGTGTGTGGCGGTCCGGACCCGACCATCCGTAGTAGGCAGGCACACTGTCTTGGCACAGTCAGACTCTAGACACTGACACTCCCTCAGCACTTCCACACAACCAACGAAGAAGACGAACTGGAGACTCGAGTGGAATGAACAGACTACTGCTGGTGGTCACTCTCTACTCACTGGTCTTGTTGCGGTCCCCATGTCCAGAGCATTGGAGAGGGCGAAGCCGAGCGGCGAGGCCATGATCGTACACTACGACTGAGGGACTGACTGACTGTAGGTAGCAGCAGGTCAGTGCGCGTGACAGCATGGCAGCATGCATGTCACATTAAAAACTAGAATGCATTATCATTATTATACCAGGCTTATCATCAGTGCTAGTGCTGGAGTGGCGGCACAGGAAAAAACTTACATGGTGGTGGTGGGTGGTGTGGCCGTCCGGACCCGTACAGTCTGTGGCACAGTCTAGACTAGAGACTCCCTCAGCTCGCAATTAGTTTACACTGTCACACAATCAACGTTGACGAACTGGAGACTCGACTGGAATAAACAGACAGACTGCTGGTGGTCACTCTCTCTACTCACTTGTCTTGTTGTGACTAGACTCTTCTTCGTTCGTTCGTGATTCTCTGTACTTTACTACTTTCACTTTCTTTTCTTTTTACTACTTGTTGTTGTGCCAGGCAGCAGTGCACCACGCACGGTAACGTGACAGACAGTGTAGAAATGGCCAATCACCTCGACATGGCTGGAATTAGCCATATGGTGATTGGCCATACAGTGCGGTCCCTAAGCAGAGCAGCCAACAGTCACCCACGCGCGCCACCATCCTGCTGCAGCAGCCAATCCTGGCGCAGCGTTAACAGCAACACTGTGCCAGGATTGGGCTACGAGCAGGATACAATCTGCCCATTAGGAGACCGGGGGCCCCTGGTCCCTGCCTGGCAGTCCCTGTGTCTCGAGTACCATAGAGGGGGGGGAAGGGAAGGTCTACTACTATGCGCATGCGCAGGCAAGTAGAAATGTGTAAGGCTCCTGGATTCTACATGCGCATTGTTGCGCTGTCTACTCTGAGTCTCCGACTGCACTGTTGTGCACTGCCTCCTCCTGTCACTCTCCCTCAGCCCCGCCCCCCACGGCCCACGTCCTATACGATGCCCGATTCTGTCGGGCTTTTCCAGGCAGGTAGAGCGCAGTGCGCTAGATGATTTAATTATCAGACATCGATGCATTTTTTAAAAAGCCTTTAAATGCATTTGTGGCATGTGGGGTCGTCCATGGCTAGTGGGGCAACGCCCCAACGCCCCCAATGGACGCACCGCCACTGCATGCAGTGGGACCACAGGGGCCAGACAGCTGTGCAGGCCGCTGTAATAATGAGACTTGTGACATCAGATTGTGTAATTGTGGGAGAGCAGAGGGTTGCTACGGGTTCTCAGGCAGTGGGACCACAGGAGTCACACAGCTGTGCAGGCCGCTGTAATAATGAGACTTGTGACATCATATTGTGTAATAGTGGGGGAGCAGAGGGTTGCTACTAAGTATGGGCGAAATTTGCGAATTCACGGTCCGCGAATTCGTGCGAAAATGACAAAAAAATCAGCGAGTTCGCAAGTTTTCCCGCAAATTAGCGGATTTTTGTGCCATTTGCACAAATATGTGACCACGTGTGCCTGTAACTTTGCCAGCGCTCAAAAAGGCGCTGAGGTCCCTTGAGTGAGCTGGCCATTATAATGGGGATGGGCGGGAAGACGTTTCACACCGCTAGTGTGTGGTGGACGGGGCCAAACGGGCGGGGCTTCTATGCGAGTTCACATGCATCTTGTTTATAAAGGGTCAGAAACCGAGCAGAGCGGCAGATGAGGAGAAAGCAGCCTCCTAGTCACAGGAGCTACACAGGGATGGCCCTCGGGAAACTCATGGATGCAAAAATGCATTTCGCACAGGACCCCAGAATCCTTCAGATGTCCAAGATTACTCTGCTGCGCGTGTTGGTACAAAGCCATTCTAATCCTGCTCAATGGGTTCAGGCGCTGCTGCTGGACAATGTCCCATCTCATACTAAACTACCCCGTACAGGCATATGCTGGCGCTGGGCAGTAGGGTGCAGTGGCATGCGGGTGCTATACGCCTGGTACATGCGCATACAGGTGTCAGGGGGGACACGTGTATTGGTGTTGTGTAGCAAGTTATGACTTTACATTTTGACTGCACCAGACAGTGGTACCACCTACAAGGATCAGGAGCATCCAGGCACCAGACTTCATGGTGCAAGAGCATAATGGTGCTGTGCGGTACGGGTATATATGTACTGGGGGCCGGAGGGAACATAGAGCAAGGTGTGCTCACACCCAGAGGGCTCCCAGGCAATTGAGCACAAATGATTTTCACACTGGCACACCCACTGGCCCACGGGGCAATTCAGTAGCGCAGGTGCTCACACCCAAAGGGCTCCCGGGCAGTTTAGCAGTGCCACCCTCTGGTTCATCACTTCCACCCTCTGGTTCATCACTGTCACCCTCTGGTTCACCACTGCCACCCTCTGGTACATCACTGCCACCCTCTGGTTCACCACTGCCACCCTCTGGTTCACCAATTTCACCCTCTGGTTCATCACTTTCACCCTCTGGTTCATCACTGCCACCCTATGGTTCATCAGAGCACCCTCTTGTTCACCACCGCCGCTCTCTGGTTCATCACTGCCACCCTCTGGTTCATCATTGCCAACCTCTGGTTCATCACAGCACCCTCTGGTTCACCACTGCAATCCTCTGGTTTATCACTGCTACCCTCTGGTACATTACTGTCACCCTCTGGTTCATCACTGCCACCCTATGGTTCACCACTGCCACCCTCTGGTTCATCACTGCCACCCTCTGGTTCACCACTGCCATTCTCTGGTTCATCACTATCACCCTTTGGCTCATCACTGCCATTCTCTGGTTAACCACTGCCACCCTCTGGTTCATCACTGCCACCCTCTGGTTTATTACAGCACCCTCTGGTTCACCAGTGACAACCTCTGGTTCATCACTGCCACCCTCTGGTTCATCACTGCCACCCTCTGGTTCACCACTGCCACCCTCTGGTTCATCACTGCCAACCTCTGGTTCATCACAGCACCCTCTGGTTCAACACTGCAATCCTCTGGTTTATCACTGCCACCCTCTGGTTCATTACTGTCACCCTCTGGTTCATCACTGCCACCCTCTGGTTCACCACTGCCACCCTCTGGTTCATCACTGCCACCCTCTGGTTCACCACTGCCATTCTCTGGTTCATCACTATCACCCTTTGGCTCATCACTGCCATCCTCTGGTTCACCACTGCCACCCTCTGGTTCATCACTGCCACCCTCTGGTTCATTACAGCACCCTCTGGTTCACCAGTGACAACCTCTGGTTCATCACTGCCACCCTCTGGTTTACCACTGCCACACTCTGGATCATCTCTGTCACCCTCTGGTTCATCACTGCCACCCTCCGGTTCACCGCTGCCTCCCCCTGGTTCATCACTGCCACCCTCTGGCTCATCACAGCACCCTCTGGTTCACCCCTGCCACCCTCTGGTTCATCACTGCCACCCTCTGGTTCATTACTGCCACCCTCTGGTTCACCACTCACACCCTCTGGTTTACCACTGCCACCCTCTGATTCATCACAGCACCCTCTGGTTCATCACTGCCACCCTCTGGTTTTACCACTGCCACCCTCTGGTACACCCCTGCCACCATCTGGTTCATCACAGCACCCTCTGGTTCACCACTGTCACCCTCTGGTTCACCACTGTGATCCTCTGGTTCATCACTGCCACCCTCTGGTTCATCACTGCCACCCTCTGGTTCACAACTGCCACCCTCTGGTTCACCACTGCCACCCTCTGGTTCACCCCTGCCACTCTCTGGTTCATCACTGCCACGCTCTGGTTCATCACTGCCACCCTCTGGTTCACCACTGCCACCCTCTGGTTCACCACTGCCACCCTCTGGTTCATCACAGCACCCTCAGGTTCACCACTGCCACACTCTGGTTCACTACTGCCACCATCTAGTTCATCACTGCCATCCTCTGGTGTATCACTGCCACCCTCTGGTTCACCCCTGCCACCCTCTGGTTCAGCCATGCCACCCTCTGGTTCACCACTGCCACCCTCTGGTTCTTCACTGTCATCCTCTGGTTCACCACTGCCACCCTCTGGTTCATCACTACCACCCACTGGTTAATCACTGCCACCCTCTGGTTCATCACTGCCACCCTCTGGTTCATCACTGCCACCCTATGGTTCATCACAGCATCCCCTGGTTCACCACTGCCACCCTCTGGTTCACCACTGCCACCCTCTGGTTCATTACTGTCACCCTCTGGTTCATCACTGCCACCCTCTGGTTCACCACTGCCACCCTCTGGTTCATCACTGCCACCCTCTGGTTCACCACTGCCATTCTCTGGTTCATCACTATCACCCTTTGGCTCATCACTGCCATCCTCTGGTTCACCACTGCCACCCTCTGGTTCATCACTGCCACCCTCTGGTTCATTACAGCACCCTCTGGTTCACCAGTGACAACCTCTGGTTCATCACTGCCACCCTCTGGTTCACCACTGCCACACTCTGGATCATCTCTGTCACCCTCTGGTTCATCACTGCCACCCTCCGGTTCACCGCTGCCTCCCTCTGGTTCATCACTGCCACCCTCTGGCTCATCACAGCACCCTCTGGTTCACCCCTGCCACCCTCTGGTTCATCACTGCCACCCTCTGGTTCATTACTGCCACCCTCTGGTTAACCACTCACACCCTCTGGTTTACCACTGCCACCCTCTGATTCATCACAGCACCCTCTGGTTCATCACTGCCACCCTCTGGTTTTACCACTGCCACCCTCTGGTACACCCCTGCCACCATATGGTTCATCACAGCACCCTCTGGTTCACCACTGTCACCCTCTGGTTCACCACTGTGATCCTCTGGTTCATCACTGCCACCCTCTGGTTCATCACTGCCACCCTCTGGTTCACAACTGCCACCCTCTGGTTCACCACTGCCACCCTCTGGTTCACCCCTGCCACTCTCTGGTTCATCACTGCCACGCTCTGGTTCATCACTGCCACCCTCTGGTTCACCACTGCCACCCTCTGGTTCACCACTGCCACCCTCTGGTTCATCACAGCACCCTCAGGTTCACCACTGCCACACTCTGGTTCACTACTGCCACCATCTAGTTCATCACTGCCATCCTCTGGTGTATCACTGCCACCCTCTGGTTCACCCCTGCCACCCTCTGGTTCAGCCCTGCCACCCTCTGGTTGACCACTGCCACCCTCTGGTTCTTCACTGTCATCCTCTGGTTCACCACTGCCACCCTCTGGTTCATCACTACCACCCACTGGTTAATCACTGCCACCCTCTGGTTCATCACTGTCACCCTCTGGTTCATCACTGCCACCCTATGGTTCATCACAGCATCCTCTGGTTCACCACTGCCACCCTCTGGTTCACCACTGCCACCCTCTGGTTCACCACCGCCACCCTCTGCTTTATCACTGTCACCCTCTGGTACATCACTGCCACCCTATGGTTCATCACAGCCCCCTCTGGTTCACTACTGCCACCCTCTGGTTCACCACTGCCACCCTCTGGTTCACCACTGCCACCCTCTGGTTCACCACTGCCACCCTCTGGTTTATCACAGCACCCTCAGGTTCACCACTGCCACCCTCTGGTTTACTACTGCCACCATCTAGTTCATCACTGCCACCCTCTGATTCATCACTGCCACCCTCTGGTTCACCCCTGCCACCCTCTGGTTCAGCACTGCCACCCTCTGGTTCACCCCTGCCACCATCCGGTTCATCACAGCACCCCCTGGTTCACCACTGCCACCCTCTGGTTCACCAATGTCATCCTCTGGTTCACCACTGTCATCCTCTGGTTCATCACTGTCACCCTCTGGTTCATCACTGCCATCCTATGGTTCATCACAGCACCCTCTGGCTCACCACTGCCACCCTCTGGTTCACCACTGCCACCCTCTGGTTCACCACTGCCACCCTCTGGTTCATCACAGCACCATCAGGTTCACCACTGCCACCCTCTGGTTCACTACTGCCACCATCTAGTGCATCACTGCCACCCTCTGGTTCATCACTGCCACCCTCTGGTTCACCCCTGCCGCCCTCTGGTTCACCCCTGCCGCCCTCTGGTTCACCACTGCTACCCTCTGGTTCACCACTGCCACCCTCTGGTTCATCACTGCCACCCTCTGGTTCATCACTACCACCCTCTGGTTCATCACTGTCACCCTCTGGTACATCACTGCCACCCTATGGTTCATCACAGCACCTTCTGGTTCACAACTGCACCTTCTGGTTCATCACAGCACCCTCTGGTTCACCACTGCCACCCTCTGGATCATCACTGCCCCTCTGGTTCGCCATTGCCACCCTCTGGATCATCACTGTCACCCTCTGGTTTATCACTGCCACCCTCTGGTTCATCACAGCACCCTCTGGTTCACCAGTGCCAATCGCTGGTTCATCACTGCCACCCTCTGGTTCACCACTGCCACCCTCTGGTTCATCACTGCCACTCTCTGGTTCATCACAGCACCCTCTGGTTCACCCCTGCCACCCTCTGGTTCATCACTGCCACCCTCTGGTTCACCGCTGCCATCTTCTGGTTCACCACTGCCACCCTCTGATTCATCACAGCACCCTCTGGTTTACCACTGCCACCCTCTGGTTCACCCCTGCCACCATCTGGTTCATCACAGCACCCTCTGGTTCACCACTTTCACCCTCTGGTTCACCACTGTCATCCTCTGGTTCATAACTGCCACCCTCTGGTTCATCACTGCCACCCTCTGGTTCACCACTGCCACCCTCTGGTTTACCACTGCCACCCTCTATTTCACCCCTGCCACCCTCTGGTTCATCACTGCCACCCTCTGGTTCATCACTGCCACCCTCTGGTTCACCACTGCCACCCTCTGGCTTACCACTGCCACCCTCTGGTTCACCACAGCACCCTCAGGTTCACCACTGCAACCCTCTGTTTAACCCCTGCCACCATCTAGTTTATCACTGCCCCCCTCTGGTTCATCACTGCCACTCTCTGGTTCACCCCTGCCACCCTCTGGTTCAGCACTGCCACCCTCTGGTTCACCACTGCCACCCTCTGGTTCATCACTGTCACCCTCTGGTTCACCACTGCCACCCTCAGGTTCATCACTGCCACCCTATGGTTCATCACAGCATCCTCTGGTTCACCACTGCCACCCTCTGGTTCACCACTGCCACCCTCTGGTTCACCACTGACACCCTCGGGTTCACCACTGCCAGCCTCTGGTTCATCACTGTCACCCTTTGGGTCATCACTGCCACCCTCTGGTTCATCACTGCCACCCTCTGGTTCATCACAGCAGCCTCTGGTTCACCACTGCCACCCTCTGGTTCACCACTGCCACCCTCTGGTTCATCACAGCACCTTCTGGTTCACAACTGCACCTTCTGGTTCATCACAGCACCCTCTGGTTCACCACTGTAGATTATGGGGAGAAAGCACACCTGCCCAGCCTCAACCGGGGGCTGGTTAATGTGTCACTGAATATGAGCTTCAATTTGAGCTTCAAGTCCGGCACCTGCTTCCTTATCTGTAAGTGCTTCCTGTTCTGGTTTAATTTTTGTGACAGCCTGGAGCACTGTGCCATACTTGTAGTTGTAACTAATCTCTGACCGTGCTTCGGGAGTCAGAGCAGGGTCAGAGAATAGTTGCAAGTAGGCAACAACTCTGTAAGCACCACTCAAGAAGCACTTACAGGGTTACAGCAGGTACCCAAGTTGAAGTAAATTTCTTCTTAACCATTTTTTAAATGGTTACAAAGAAATTAGCTTCAACTTGGGCACCTGCTGTAACCCTGTAAGTGCTTCATGTACTTCAGTTTTTGAAAATCTGTCCCGGACGCGATTTCGCGGATTTTTCTTCAATTTCGCGAGATTTGCGGACCGCGAAATTGCAGAAAATCCGCAAATTCCGCGAACGGAACGGATTTTACGCCCATGCTTACTCAACTCCTCGATCACCACAGCCCATTTCCCCCAGAATTGTTAACACGCAATGAGAAGCATTTGTTGAAGAAGCCATCCGTGGACCCAAGAGTACTGAAGTACTTCCGTTCCATCTCTTTGATCCCCTTCCCAGCCAAGGCCCTTGAGTAGGCAATCAACAACAAGCTCACTGGACATCTGGAGAACTATGTCTCAGAAAAAGCCACAGCACCAAAACAGCTCCAGTCACAGCCACAGATTACATGTTGCTGGACCAGGGAGAAAACAGTGGCCGCATCCTCCTTGACCTCTGAGCAGTGTTCGACACTGTATCCCACCAGACTCTGATCAACAGGCTCCACCAGATCACAAGCCAAGTGGATTGCATCATATCTCACAGGAAGAGAACAGAAAATCCTCCTCCTCCCAACTCCTCGCTCGTAAAAGAACATCACCTGCGGTGTACCTCAAGGCCCATACTTCAGCCCAACTCTTATCAACACATATATGACCACCCCGTCAAACATTGTTAAAAGCCACGGACTCAATATCATCTTCCACACTGACGACAATCAACTCATCCTCTTGTACTAACAAAAACCATCAAGGACATGTTCCGAAGGTGCATGAAAGACATTGCCAGCTGGATGAATGACTGCCTCAAACTCAACACAGGCAAGACAGAAGTACTCATCTTCAGGAAAGGCAAGTACACACACTAGAACAACGAATGATTGCCCCTGGAGTTAGGCTCAACCCCGACAGCCACCAACAGGTCCGCAACCTTGGCATCATCCTCGACAGGCAGCTATCCATGAGGAAGCAAATCTGTGCCTTTTCCACTGCTTACTTCCTCATGCTTCAAAATGCTCAGGAAGGTTTTCAGATGGCTCCCTACCAACACCAGGCGAACTGTCACGCAGGCTCTCGTCATCAGGAGACTCGACTACGAGTACTCTCTATATGTTGGAATAACAGCCTGACTCATGAAGAACCTCCAGATGATCCAGAACACAGCGGCCAGGCTCATCCTTGACCTACCCAGATGGACGCAAATAACCCCTCACCTCAGCAAACACTGTTACTAGTCATGAAGAGATGCCAGTGCAAGCTATTCGCTACTCACCCACGCAACGAAGGCACTACACAACGAAGGACCTGCGTACCTCAACCAACGCATCACTTTTCACCAGACCACCAGGAAACAGCGGATGGCGCTCCTTCTCCCAGTTGGCGGTCAAGACCTGGAACAAACTTCCCCTACATCACAGAGCCTCACCATCGCTCCAGCACTCGAAAGTAGGACCTCAAAACCTAGATGTTCAACCAATAGAAGAACAAGCAGCATGATCAGACAGCGCCTACAGACCCTCACAGGTTAAGCAGCCGCGCTCTACGAAATCTGATTGATTGATCGATAAAAATACAGCAAAACGTAGGTCTCAGAGGCTCCCGATGCCACTGCACCTGCTGCACAAGTAGAAGCTGCGCCCCTGTGCACACTACTGGAGATGTGAAATCGAAAGACAGAAAAAATAGTTGAGATGAGGCCGCCAGAAATGGACCCATTAATGAGTATGTAAACTCCAGAACTGTAAGTTATAAGCCCGATGCTGCCTTCAGCACAGAGGACTATGAGTGCTGCGTCACCCTACTCGATGCAGTAACAACACGCGTACATTTATGACTCTGTCTGGACGAGCAAGAAACACTCGCTGTTTTCTTCCAGAGCCTTGAGATGCTTCAAGTATCCCCAAAGCCCTTGTCCTGTGTATAGGAAAAGAAATCCCTGGAGCACTGTCCATGTGACATCCTGCTCCTTATTTTCTTTGTGTGGCAGACGCAGTGTGTTTTCTTATACTAGAGAGGCAGGTGCTCTACATTTTTTTTAAAAAGTTAAAAAGGCAAACTTTATTGAAAAGAAACAGAGGAAATAAAACAGTAGTAACAATCACAGTATGTTAACATCCTCAGTTGTTAAATACATTAAGTTCTGCACACCATTTTGAATAAAATATGAGAATTATCCTATATGAGGTCATAATAGCATAAGGAAAATGAAATTAACATACCACAATAATGCAGGGAAAATATATTAATTAAGATAAAGTCAGTTAGGTACCTAAGAAGTAAGGGGGAACTGGATACTTCTTCTTTAATGGGTTGATGTAAAGGAGCAGTTACAGTGGAGGAGTTACCGGAGACCATAGACTCTCTCAAAAGCCAGGCACAATGGGGTGACATAGGCTCTGTCTAATCTATGATTGTAACAAATACCATACCACCACGCTTGGAAGGAAACATTGAGAGTGTTTTTCCAATTATTCGTTATTTGCTGAAATGCAACAGCTATTAATAAATCGTCAATGTGCCCATTGCAATCTCAATCATTCTAGTCAGGCGAAAGGCTCCCCAAGAAAAGGTTTTACATGGTTTGTATGTTGTTCACCAACTCTCTTGAATGCTTTGGGCACACTCAAAGTGGTACTCCTTTTAACATAGGGGACTCCCTCCTGCATAACAAGACTAACACTTGGCAGCTGCTGATTAATAGATGTGGGGTTCAGGGCTTTTTCTCTGCACCTCAGTCTGGAACCCCTGGGCTCTCCCTGTGTATAATCCCTGATTATATGTAGCTCCTAAGATGGCACACTGCTTTAGAGGTTCTGGCCCTTAATTCTGAGTGGTCCCTAACTCTTGATATGGCTGGCGTATGGAGTAATCATTCAAGTAGTGGTCTACTAATGCAAAAAAACTGCAGTCTCTCTGTCTGGACAGTTTACCAGCTAAGAGCTTGTGAAATATCTAAGAGGGAAAGCACTTGAAAATGAGGAATGGCAGTAGCGGCTCCTGGTGGGAGTGCTGCAGGGTGGCCGAGGGCAAGGGTGTGGGGGTCGTAAAATCTGGCATACGGATGATCAAAGTTAGTTTAATAAATAAATAAATAACTAAAACAAATTAAATTGTACGCGCTGCAACCCAAATGCATTGCAGCGCGCACCATTTTATTAATTTTATTTATTTATTTCTTCACTTTCCTCCAATCGGCCGTATGCCGGAGATTACTACCCCCCACTCTGCCCCTCCCCCGCCCCGCCTCGCCCACCCCCTCACCGCAGCACTCCCTCCAGGGGCCGCAACTGAGGATTGGCCACGGAATCAAGAGCAGAGACACTGATCCCCATTGTACGTCCAGAGTCAAGAGCAAATGTTGACAACCAGGGTGTCCCTGCTGCTCCGCATTACCAGTACCCATGGCGCTGGTAATTCTGGAGCAGTGAATACCGCATCTCTGTTCCAGCCATATTTAGAATGGACTGCAGTGGCGTAGGAAGGAGGATGCATTGGGTGTGGGCCGTCCCGGGTGTCATCACTGAGAGTGTAGGTGACAAAATGGCAAAAATTTGTGTTTTAAAATCATATTTTTGCCATTTTGTCACGCCGGGGGAGCAGTTCTATTGGTCATGGCCTGAGAGGAGCAACACCTGAAGAAAGACTCTGCCTCAGGGATCAAAAGCCACAAACTGAGGAGCAGCTCTATTGTAGCATGGCCTGAGAGGAGCAACACCTAAAGAAAGACCCTGCCCTAGCAATCACAAGCCACAAACTGAGGAGCAGTTCTATTGTAGCATGGCCTGAGAAGAGCAACACCTGAAGAAAGACTCTGCCTCAGGGATCAAAAGCCACAAACTGAGGAGCAGCTCTAATGTAGCATGGCCGGAGAGGAGCAACACCTGAAGAAAGACTCTGCCCTAGCAATCACAAGCCACAAACTGAGGAGCAGTTCTATTGTAGCATGGCCGGAGAGGAGCAACACCTGAAGAAAGACTCTGCCCCAGCGAGCACAAGCCACAAACTGAGGAGCAGTTCTATTGTAGCATGGCCGGAGAGGAGCAACACCTGAAGAAAGACTCTGCCCCAGCGAGCACAAGCCACAAACTGAGTAGCAGTTCTATTGTAGCATGGCCTGAGAGGAGCAACACCTGAAGAAAGACCCTACCCTAGCAATCACAAGCCACAAACTGAGGAGCAGTTCTATTGTAGCATGGCCGGAGAGGAGCAACACCTGAAGAAAGACTCTGCCCCAGTGATCACAAGCCACAAACTGAGGAGCAGTTCAATTGTAGCATGGCCGGAGAGGAGCAACAACTGAAGAAAGACTCTGCCCTAGTGAGCACAAGCCACAAACTGAGGAGCAGTTCTAATGTAGCATGGCCTGAGAGGAGCAACACCTGAAGAAAGACTCTGCCCCAGTGATCACAAGCCACAAACTGAGGAGCAGTTCAATTGTAGCATGGCCGGAGAGGAGCAACAACTGAAGAAAGACTCTGCCCTAGTGAGCACAAGCCACAAACTGAGGAGCAGTTCTAATGTAGCATGGCCTGAGAGGAGCAACACCTGAAGAAAGACTCTGCCCCAGCGAGCACTAGCCAAAAACTGAGGAGCAGTTCAATTGTAGCATGGCCGGAGAGGAGCAACACCTGAAGAAAGACTCTGCCCTAGTGAGCACAAGCCACAAACTTAGGAGCAGTTCTAATGTAGCATGGCCCGAGAGGAGCAACACCTGAAGAAAGACTCTGCCCCAGCGAGCACAAGCCACAAACTGAGGAGCAGTTCTATTGTAGCATGGCCTGAGAGGAGCAACACCTGAAGAAAGACTCTGCCCCAGCGAGCACTAGCCAAAAACTGAGGAGCAGTTCTATTGTAGCATGGCCTGAGAGGAGCAACACCTGAAGAAAGACTCTGCCCCAGCGAGCACTAGCCAAAAACTGAGGAGCAGTTCTAATGTAGCATGGCCTGAGGGGAGCAACACCTGAAGAAAGACTCTGCCCCAGCGAGCACAAGCCACAAACTGAGGAGCAGTTCTATTGTAGCATGGCCTGAGAGGAGCAACACCTGAAGAAAGACTCTGCCCCAGCGAGCACTAGCCAAAAACTGAGGAGCAGTTCTATTGTAGCATGGCCTGAGAAGAGCAACACCTGAAGAAAGACTCAGCCTCAGGGATCACATGCCACAAACTGAGGAACAGTTTTATTGTGGCATGGCCTGAGAGGAGCAACACCCGAAGAAAGACTCCGCCCCAGTGATCACCAGCCACAAACTGAGGAACAGGTCTATTGTAGCATGGCCCGAGAGGAGCAACACCTGAAGAAAGACTCCGTCCAAGGGAACAAAAGCCACAAACTCAATAACAGTTCTGTTGTAGCGTGGTTGAGATTGCCATGTGGAGCACCTGCACGGGATACTTTGCACGCATGGTTCTCTCTTATCATTGACAGCCATTGTTTAGTTTGCATGGTCCAGACGCAGGAGGTCAGATACCTGTTAACCGGAACCGGGTTGACTTCTTTGGCAGCGTTTATCTTCCAATCAATCAATCCATCAATCAGGGTTTCTAAAGCGCAAGCTACTCACCAGGAAACTGGTCTCAAAGCGCTGGGGGCAGGGTGAGTACTGCAGTGTCAGGAGGAGCACTGGGTTCTATCGAAGAGCCGAGTCTTGAGCTCCTGTACGAACTTAGGGAGCAATGCAGTCTGCCGGAGGTAGAGAGGGAGGGAGTTCCATGCCTTGGCCGCGAGGAGGGAGAAGAAGCACTTGGAAGAACTCTACACAACTATGTAGTGATAGCGAAGGCACAATAGATGATTGAAGTAGAGTTTATTACAATATTCAGCAGGTGCTGCGCAGCAGCGAGATAACACAGGACCAGCACACAGCCAACTGCCTTCAGGTTTTAAACCAACACGCTAAAAGGAATGCTCCTGCAGAACATCTTGGCAAAGCATTCCAGAACAGGGTAAGAGGACACTACAAACTGTTTGGAGGAAGCCGGGGACTCTTGTCTCTTTCCTCTGGAAAAGTAAAGCATGTCCTCCAGGAGTGCACATGAAGACTGTGCTGCTCCCACCGTACAAGGGAAGGAGGGTGGAGCCTTTCATTTCACAGGACCAGCTTTTTACGGTAAGGAGTTTGACTCTTGCAATACTGGAAGGACTGTGGTCAGTACCCAGCCTGACTTACCTTGCTCTGTAAGCGCCAAGAACTCTGAGGGGACCAGTGTGACTTCCCACTCGTAGCCCCTCTGAGAGGCGCTGTTGTGACCAGATCTTTGAGTGAGCCCGAGTGTCTACACACTCCTACCCGCACTTTAAGAGAGGATCCTTCTCAAAGCACTTTGCGTTGTATTCAAAGCCCTCCAGAATAAGGGTCCAAAGACATTGCAGACCAGACTGAGACGCTCCAGAAAGATGGCTGCATTCAGCCACAGCTAGTCTAGTGCTGGAATATAGATTCAGTAGGGAGCGTCAGGGGGTGGAGCCTTTACTATCAAAGCTGCTCAGGTCTGGAGTAAGCTCCCTCTTCAACTTAGATCTCAGACTGACTGCCTTAAGTTTAGGAAAGCCCTCAGGACCAGGCTCAGGACCAGGCTCTTCCAAAAATAATATTGATCTGATGATAGCTACCATCCACTCCTTTATTCTCTTTTGTCCTCTGCTTCTTACCATGGCTTTAGCGACTTTAGCATCAGGATACCAGTCTGGTCACAGTGCGCTCTATAAATGTATCATACAATACAGTATAATACTCCTCTCGCCACTGAGAGCTGCTACGAGCTATCACAACTCTACATCAGGGCCCATGTGCTTTCACTCTCTGAGAGCTAATGTGAGTGGCCATCACTCTGAGTGAGGGCCAGTGTGCCTTCACACCATTGTACTATCGAGAGCTGCTGTGAGTGACAACGACTCTACCCGAAGACCCATGTGCCCTCACACTTGTTCTAACCACGAGCACCTATGAGTAACCAGGACCCTGAACCAGTGCACCTGCGCCTCTTTCAGCCGTGAAAGCATCAGTGGCGTAGCAAGGTCAGGTGGTACCCGGTGCGGAACATTTCTTGTCACTCCTTCAGTGCCATTTTGCCACCCCCTCAGTGGTGACAAAATGTAAGAGGGCTATGTGCAATTCCTAAATAGCGTGTCGCAATTTATTTGCAACTCTATTTTTAACAATTGCAAATCGCTATTAGGAAGGGGCGTTCCCTTCCTAATAGCAACCCCATGTACAAATGTTTTGCGATCACAATTGCAGTCGTAAAACACTTGCAAATTACCACTCTCTTAAAGACGGTGATAATGCACTTGCAAATGGGATGGGGTACCCAGGGGACCCCTTCCCCTTTGCAAAAGCCGGGAAACATATTTTTTAGGGGCTGGCAGAAGTCCCAGGGACCACTGCCTGCCCTTAAAAAATAAAATGAATATGTTTCATTTTTTTAAATGCATCCCGTTTTCCTGCATTAAAAAAACCTACTTTATTTAAAAGCAGTTCCAGACATGGAGGTCTGCTGAACCCAGCAGGCCACCATACCTGGAAGTACCAGCCATTCCCAATTGGGTTGCAAATTGCGCATAGCTCATAAATATTAATGAGCCTTGCAATTTGCGACCCCATTTTACATTGGATTTAGTGCCACGCAATTTGCGGCAAATTGCGTGGCACCGGGGGCGGCCCGCACCCACCGCAACCCCCTTCCTACGCCACTGAAACCATCCACAATTCACTGTGACCGTCCTTGGGGGTCTCTCTGCCTCCACATTAGTCGCACCCCTGAGAGCATCAAGGAAGAACAAGGACCCCGCTGAGGAGGCCCGTGATCCTCTGCAGTCAGCATGTGTGCTTAGAACATTTGTAGGTGGCACTGAGCTGACCCTGGAGCTTGAGGGCCCGTGCCCAATGAACCGTAGGCTCTGCATCTCCTTCGTCCAATCAGAAGCACGGATTCACCGGTACAGTCCCGTCTTTCTATCCCTCTGCTCCTCCCCATGGGACCTTTCTCAGGAGTCTCAGGGCACCCAGGGGTTACTGGGCTCAGATTGTAACAAGAACAGCCTTTTGTCGCTGTGTGTTGGGCTTAACTACATTGAACCAAAGCTGAGAGCCAAGCCCAGCCCTTAGCAACAAGCTCCAGATGCTCAGGGAAGGGGAGCAGTCCAAGGCTTAGTCCTGGATGGGGGTGCGGTTAGAGACTTTTGGCCCAATGGAACAGCTGTCAACGAATAACACGTCACTGTCCAGCCAGTACTTTAATGCTATCACAGGGCATCAGAAGTCTTATACCAGTTCTATTTTATAAACCACGGTACTCTGCGGGCCACCCTGACTGCATCCTGTGGACAGGTGGTCTACGGTACTGCACACTGTCCCATGGCCCTGTAGGGGGTATCTCAGGAGAGTTGTCTTCATGAAGCTCGTGTGGTTCAAGTTTCCTTATGCTGAAAAGTTCTTGTACCAAAAATTGAACTATCCCTCCGGCTCGTCGGCGCCTCAGTGACGCAGGACCTTCCCATGCTTGATGGTGGTTTACGCAGGCAGGTGCAGCAGCTCAGCTTGGGTTGGTTGGGAGATTGGTGACGTGCAGAGCCCCCCTAGCAGGGCTCGCCTGCTCCTCCAGGCTCAGCCAGTGTTGGTTGCGGTCCATGGTGCGTGCTCCAGAGCACACCTGGGCAGGCAAGTGTCGGCTGCACCACTACTGATGGTGGAGCAGCATTGCTCATAGTTGGGTAAGTCATTCTCCTTTGGTTCTTTTCTAGACCCATACAGCAGCACCCCCCAACCAAAGCAAGGAAACACCCCTTCTACCACCCTGACTCCAATGGTGAGTCAGGATATGTCTGTGAAAGAGGAGGGGACTGCCTTCTTACTGGGCACCGTCCACTCTCTTGCAGCCACAGACCACTGCCATAATTAGACGTTATAGAACTAAAATGACTATGTGGGGAGGAAAACATACTTTCAACACTAACTACTTGTGTCTTATTAGTTGGACACATCAATCATTTATTGATGTATTCATGTTATAGGACAAAAGTAGTTGGCATTGAAAGAAATGTTTTCCTCCCAACAGAACCCAATGTCGTTCTATAACATTATATACCTAGGTTCTGAGGGACACAGGTCAACCCCACTGTAATTAATGGACATAATGTGGTGAGCACCTCACGCTTTTTGGTGCTAGCTTCTTGAAGTGGCCATTATGTGTGCCGAGACGAGGGTGAAAAGCCACAGCGCTGCTACAGAGAACTCAACGCAGGGCGCAAGCTCCCCAGAGCCACGCCTGGACCTTTCTACATCCCAAAGTTCTTTTGTCTACTGAGAAATTGGCTACTGCCCTCACTTCATGGAGAGAAAGAAGAGAGTTTGCTGCCAACAAAGACAGTGCCTGGTCAACAAGGCTCCTTTCCTGAAACAGAGTTGAGGACCGCGAGGGAAACTCTACTGAAAGAACTGAGTTATGTGATCGTGTGACCAGAGCTGCAGTAATTCAGTAATGCACATAATTGACACTACCCCTTTGTACCTTTACCTCTGCTTAGTTATGGGTAGGTCTTAGATACAGTGGATTCATTACAGATCAGTTCACAGTGAATATGCCGTCAGAATTCGTGAAGTTATTTCCTTTAATAATCCATGGCCATTGACACTGGTGCTGGGTGTGCTGTGTTCTACCCCTCACTGATTTATATTTTGGTGGACCGGTTTGTCCGTCACAGCCGTGATGTATATCAGGTACGCTAAAATAAAACTTGTATAGCATATGATAGAATTTATATTTCGGCAGACCGGTTAGTCCGTCACAGCTGTGATGTATATCAGGTACGCTGAAATAAAACTTGTATAGCATATGATAGAATTTATATTTCGGCAGACCGGATAGTCCGCCACAGCCGCTGGGATGCCCGAGGGTAACCGTGCGCTATATAAGATTCCAAATAATAATAATAATAATGTATATCCGGTACGCCGAAATATAACTCGTAAAGCATATGATAGGATTTATATTTCGGCAGATGGGATATTCATCACCATTGTGATGGAGTAAACCGCCCACCGAAATCTAAATAAGGCCATATGACTTGACTGTCCCACCTCACCACCCCCTGAAAGATAAAGTCATGTTGCTACTGTTGGATCTGTAAGCAGTGTTTGACACATTCACCCTTTCCATTCTTAACCACAGGCACCATGAGGCTGGCCTTTATGGCAGGGCGTTATACTACTTCAGGAACTTCCTTGCCAGTGGAACCGAACAAGTCTGTACAAACTCTTAGAAGTCTTGACTGATGCATATGAACAAGCGAGCACCTCAGGGATCGTGCCTGAGCCCAAGTGTGTTTAACTTCTATGTGGCTCTGGTGGCCCATATCGTGAGAGTCTGCGGTGTGGAGATTGTGCCGTATGCTGACGATACTCAACTTCTTATTTCCTTCAGCCCTGATCCAGACGAGGTGAAAGGCAAATTTGTAAATTGAATGAGGAAAATTGCTACCTGGATGAGTAACAACTGTCTACAGTTAAACAGCGATAAGACAGAGATCAGGTTGTTTGGCAAAGCGACTATGATATGGGGCCAGATGTACGACCCTGTTTTGCATGCGCAAATGGGTTTGCGAACCGTTTGTGCATGCAAAATGTAAAAGGGCTATGTGCAATTTCTAAATAGCGTGTCGCAATATATTTGCAACTCTATTGTTAACAATTGCAAGTCGCTATTAGGAAGGGGCGTTCCCTTCCTAATAGCAACCCAATGTACAAATGTTTTGCGCTCACAATTGCACTCGTAAAACACTTGCAAATTACCACTCTCTTCAAGAGGGTGATAATGCAATTGCAAATGGGATGGTGTAGGAAGATGGCTACCTGACTATGGTTACCCCAGATTTTTGCCTTGTGTTTAGCTGGTTTTCGACTTAGTTGGCCTGGTTCCCTGCTAATCAGGGCCCCATGCTATCTGCTCTTTCTGTAAAATGGATTCCATGTACCCTAGGTGCATAACTAGATTGGCTTGGGTCACCTTATCAGCCCCTGTACAGAGCACTATAGGTGCCCAGGGCATAGGTGCATCCAAGGCCCACCAGGGGCTGCAGCATATCTTTTGCCACCCCTGGCTGGCTATCTAAAATTGACACAACTGGCTGATCACTCAGCTGGGGCAAGGTGGTGTAATCACCCCTTGCTTAGATATAGTATGCCTATATCTAAACCTATCTGGACACATATAAAACTGTGAGCCACTCCTATGGCAGGCCTTAACAATCCTGAAGGCAGAGTGCGTGGTTTAATGTGAGATGGTGCTCTAGCATGAGCTGAGCCTGTCTGCAGCTGTCGGGACCAATTCCCTTAGCGGTTCCGGGATAATGCCAAACCATATACTATTAAGTGTATTATAATCCTTGCGGTTATATGTCAACTTTGGTCTGGCTCTATCAAAACATGTCGTGTAAGGTGTCATACGAATTGGAATACTACCCCCTTCGCCAGTCCTGGCGACGGGGGTAGCATTCCACCCCTCTAGAGGGGACGACATGTTACTTTTGCTAAAACGCAGTTGATTTTTAAAAGAGCCTCAGATCCACAAAATGGATGCTTCTGCCACAGACACATGTCTGACCTCCTCCTGCTGACCGAAACTCAGCAGAGGAGGCCTGGACAAAGGCTTTCCTGTTGTAGGGCGGTGTCACACCACCCCAGACAGGAGATAGTGGATTGTAGCAGGGAGGTTTGAAAGAAACCAGAAACCAGCAGGGAGGTTTGAAAGAAACCAGACAGTGCCTGGGGAGACAAGGCTTCCCCTTGCATAATCCGGTCAAACCGGTTCTGTGGCACACCAGCCCCAGCTCCAGTGTGACCTGGACAAAGGAAAGGGGATGTAACCGCCCCCCTTCCTGGTCCCACCCATAGGAGGGGACCTAGCAGGAGATCCGCCCACCAGATTGTAATAAGAGTGGGAGCAGTGCCAATGCAACTCAGATCATCCTGAGATAATCCTGAAGAAACATAAGAAACGAATTCTGGACCCTTCGACATCCTACTCAACGTAGAAGACTGAAGAATCTCCCTTGTGGTCAAGGAGTGACCACCCTGTGCAAACAGGCAACATCCAGCCCTCGACCCTTGCTTTGTTGCAGTTCCCGAGCAACAAAGCAGTTCCCGAGCAACAGAGATCGACGAGATCAAGCTTGCCTGCCTTCTCTCAGCCCGATCCACAGTCCCTGCAGAGCTGAGACCAGTGGACGCGACCGGAAGCGTGGGGTACGCCATCTTGAAAAGGCCACGAGACGCTGACCGTGCAGCCCACGAGTGACCCTCGAAGCTGTACACCGGGGTTTGAGAAGCCCCAACCCAGAGCTACACTTGCACCAAAGCTACCCCCTCCACACTCGACGAGTGCTGCGTGGGGCCCTTCTGCTTGTGTTGGCTTGACGCGTTGGCCCAGTCACTTGCCAGCTGGCTTGTGGCCCCTGTGCCAAAGAAAACTTGAAAACGACTCGCTTTCCTGTTTGCTCCAGGTCTGCACCAGCTCCTGTGAAAAGGAGCCCCCACTCTGACCCTTCTGGGCTGAGTGAGAAGCAATCTCCCGGTTCCGCGTGGATTGCTTTTGCCAAGTGCTGTTTGCTGCAATATTGAAGCCGACGGTGCTGACGGCGAGAGCCTACGTGGGACATATCGTGACCTGCTCCTGGACGTCGCAGATGCCCCAGAGCCCACGTGACAGTGGAGATAAGCCTCTCAACAACCATCTGATTGCGCCCGACATTGCCTGGTTCTGTCCTGGTTCCACCCTGGTCACTGCTGAGTGACCCAGACTCTGTCCCCTCTGCTTTCAGATTCATCTCGACTTCGATCCACCCTTGGATCACACCGGACACTTCTGCTTCCCATCGCCTGCAGCCTCTACAGCTCCAAGCACCAAGAACCTGCGTGTCAAAACCCGACGCCTCTTCGACCCTGTGCACCCACTTCCTGTGGGTGAGGTAACATTGCAACGCCGGTGTTCCCACACTGGTACACACCTCTAGGGTCTGTGTATTAAGTTTTGTTCCTCTAGGTTCTGCGGAAGTATCTTTAAACTAACTTTGTGTAACTTTTACGCACCATTGACTTTGTATTGGTGCAAGCTGCACTTTACGTGCTGCACCCAAATTCCGTGGGCTACTCCCGACTTCAGCATTGCTATACCTGACTGCTCCCAGCGATTCTCTAGGCCCTAGGCCTAACCACTGTTCGATTGGTATCTCTTATACCACTTTTTTAGTATATGGTTTGAGTGGCCACCCGCCCTCATCCAAAATTGTGCAACTTTGTATGTTATACTGTGCTTTTGATTTAACACTTGTGCCCCTTTCCTCATAAAGAGTACTGGGGATTAATTTAGAAATAAACACATATATTTTTATAATATATACTTGTGTGGTGTCCGTTCATTTGGTATTACAGGATTGTATGTGGTAAAACAGCTCTCTTAACACGACCTCTTAAGTTAAGCCTTTAAGGCTGCTTAGTCCATGCTAGCCCTAGGATAGCTTGTCTACAAGGTTGACTTACAACCAGACACCATAAGGGATTGTTTGGACTGATACAAGGTGGTTCCAGAATTGGAAACACCACATATCAGGCCAACTTCTCACAGATGGGGTACCCAGGGGACCCCTTCCCCTTTGCAAAAGCCGGGAAACATATTTTTTAGGGGCTTGGAGAGGTCCCAGGGACCACTGCCTGCCCTTAAAAAATAAAATGAAAACGTTTCATTTTTCAAAATGCATCCCGTTTTCCTGCATTAAAAAAAAACCTGCTTTATTTAAAAGCAGTCCCATACATGGAGGTCTGCTGAACCCAGCAGGCCACCATCCCTGGAACAAGTAGGAAAAAAGGCTGTATAGCAAACCAATTATTGTTGTACCGCCCTAATGGTACATAGAATCACAATATTTTGCGACCTTATATGATTCATGAATGATACAAAAATATATATCAAAATTCAGAGACCATTTTATTTATATTTTTTTCTCTATTTGTTATACATATTAGTTATCATTTTAAAATATTTTTTCAATTAATTTGACAAAATACATTCAACTACATACATCACATATAATCACATAACAACATAAGTAAAAAGAGGGAGGGAAGGAGCTATACGACATATTCAGTCGGTGGAAAATTTGAAGGAGGCAATGCGGTGGAATAGAACTATGAGCGTTTCGGCCAGTAGCCTTCGTCAGGTGCCCATCATTCGCTAGTTATAGACACGACAATGTGCAACATAAATCTAAAGAAAAAAGAACACAGAATTAACATATATAAAAATATCGGTCGCTATTATACAAAAAATCTTACATCTTAAAAAACTTTAGGGTCAGTATTTACATTGAACCATGTTCTCCATTTCATGATATAGATAGCAGCACCAAAAACATTGACAAATCAGTAATCTTATTTTTCATTTGTCAATCTATGTATTAATTTATAATTTCACTTATTTTTCACATCAAAACCCCCAATACCTACAACGTCAGTATGTGGGCATTCTCTTATCTCTGTAGATAGCTGTCTCTATTGTGTCTATGTTTTATTCAATAGACACCATGAGATGTTATGAACTATATGTTCAATATCTCACATTATACAAATTCCATCACCTTCTAACTTGGAGCCATCGTTTATTAATAAGACAGATATATGAAAATAAAGCATAGAAAAAAGGGGGGAAACCGAGTAGTAAGTAGGGATCCCCTTTTTCTAAAAATTGTATGCTCATGGCCTGTCCATGAGGGGAAATGTTGTCAATGATATATCAATCACATTTTTGGTAGCCAGCAGTGTTTCATGTACCCCCAATGCCAGTTGTAAGCTAATTGTACTGTCTGATTCTTATCTCCAACATTCCATTTTCCTTTCTAGCACTCTTTCTATCTTTGTATATAGCAGTTTATGCAAAGCATCTGGGATGTTATGAAGGGTAGATAATCTCCTTTATTGGTTAAATTGGCCGTACATTGCTTAAGACCTAATTCTCTGGGGGAATTAATCTAGACATTTCATCTTAACTAGTTTCTATTGCGAACTGTAAATTAGTAATTTAAAAACATCATCATCCCATGTTAAAAAATTGCTACACTAAAATCATATGGATTTAGTGATGAAGAATTTGCCTCTATGGTGGGATCATCTGTGAGCTTTGAAACTAGAAATACAACCAACGAAGAGCAAAGTGGAGACCTAATAAAATTACTAGCTCTAAAAAAGCCGGAGTGATCCCTCAAGGCCTCCAGATAAAAAACCTCCCTGGTTTATTTGTCTACCTTAAGCATTTTCTAGAACGTTGGTCCCTCATTGCAAATAGATGCTTGAGGGACCTAATGATGCTTATTGTAGAGACTGTAAGGGAAGTCCTGACACAATTAGCCCAGGAAATCACAGAACTCAAGGATAAAATCAAAAATTCCACTGTAATACTCGATATTAAAAAAAAGCTGGAAGACATAGAGATGGATCTCAACTCCTAAAGTGAGTATCTAACCAAGCGAAAGGTGGACAAACTACAAAAAGATCTTCACTTCTTTAGCAAGGAAAAAGTTTACCCCTATCTAGTGGAAAACTGTTAGGGCCAATCAGATGGTACAGATCAAGATAATATGACATACCACCCAGAGCCTAGACCTAATAAATTTACCACCTTCTCCAACTCCTCTGATTCGGGCAGCAACTCAAGCATGTCACCATACCAATCCAGAGGAAACCGCTTTAGATCTAATCAAGGTTATAGGCCTTGTTTAGGGAGGCGCCAACAGCGAGGCAATTGGAGACCGAATTATCGACCCCAATACCGGTACCAATATCAATACCAACAAAACCAACAATATCAGCCTCAGGGACAATATCCACAGAATCAACCCTACCAGCCTCAGGGACAGTGTCAACCCCACTTCCAGGACCATCAGCAGAATGCGGACAGATACTTGGAAACAATAAATGCCCGCTATTGGAGTGAGTAAAAACTATCCCTATATTTAATCTAAGCAGTCATGATGCTAGTCCTTCCACCTTTTCCATATTACCTAAGGGACTCTCATTTGTTCCCCATTCTGGGTTGAACAAGTTTGAGTTATACAATGATATGGTAAGTTTTTTCCGAAAGATTCGGCTCAAAAGTTTTTTCTCTAACAGAGAATGTGACACAATAGAACAAAATAAATCTGGTTTGGCTCCAAAATCGGTGTTCACACCCACGCTTGATCAGGTAGCTCCTGAAGTAGGAATTTTTGAAAAGATAGTGACTACAAAATTAAGAAACATAACCAAACATATACCACATACCCCTTATAACATCTCGATGGATGAACATAAAGACTCTACCCAAATAAGTGTCAAAAGTTGTGATAAGGGGGGTGGGATTGCCATTTTAGATACAGACAAGTATATTGACAAAATGGAACAAATGCTCAATGATACCACCTTTTATACTAAAATTTCGAGGGATCCTACAGCCAAGATTAAGAACAAAATATCTAAAGTTAAAGGCACTAAACAACGGAGATATTTTCCCCAAAGAATATGAATATATGAATGTGGACGACCCTAAAATGGCCAGTATATACGGCGTTCCAAAAGTACACAAGAATGAATATGATCCGCCGTTTCGCCCCATTGTCACCACCATTGGTAGTGTCACTGAACCAATATCCAAATATTTGGATGCAATATTGCGCCCACATATTGGGAAAATATTGGGATACATTCAAGATACTAGACACATTATTACCCAACTGGAAGGCACAGCGTTCAATGCTCACAGACAGTGGATGGTGACATTGGACGTTGAAAGGATTTACTCTAACATCCCGTGTGCAGGAGCCATTGAAGCCACTAAATGGTTCATAGAATCCTTTAACATTGATTGTAATATGTATTTTATCTTGGATTGTCTTAATATCATCTTGGAAGACAATATTTTTGAATTTAGAGGCAACCTTTACAGGCAAACAAAGGGAGTCAGCATGGGCGCTTCTTGCGCTCCTACGATTGCAAACATTTATGTAGCACATTTTGAAGAAAAGCATATTTTTAACGAAGTAGCACCATTTTTTGAATCGATATTTTACTGGTCAAGATATATCGATGATATCATTTTTATTTGGGATGAAAATGAAGACGTATTACAAGAATTTATATCTTGGCTTAACGCCTGTGACCCCAATCTAAAATTTTCTGAAAAAATAAGTAATTCAGAAATAGAATTTCTGGATCTTAAGATAAAACACCATGAGGGACAGCTTGCCATGGACCTCTTCGTTAAACCCACTGCTCGGAATACACTCCTACATTACAGCAGCTTTCACCCAACATCACAGAAGGATAGTATACCATTCAGTCAATTCCTTAGATTCAGGAGAAATTGTACCAGATTGATTGACTATGACAATAGGGCTGCTGTAATGAGGGAGAAATTCAAAGAACGTGGCTACCCACATTGATTAATACATGAGTCATACAAAAGAGCAAGATACTAAAACTAAGCGAGATGCTAGCTTGGTGTTTGTAACCAGACATTCCCTGTTGAACAACCTTATCCGCCAAATTTTGTATTCAAATTGGCATGTGTTGAATGTCAACAAAACCAGCAATGATATTATACCGAAACCTCTTTTTGCATACCGAAAGAACAAAAATCTAAAAGACCTAGTAGTCAGATCACGTATGCCAGCAGTGAAGGAAAGTAGTCAAAGAAACATTATTACCGGGGCTCCGGTAATAGGCAACTACAAGTGTGGAATTTGCAAAATTTGTCCGCAAGCCATTGAGACAAAAGACTTACAGTTCAATGGCATTTCTATATCTTCGACTTTTATGACAAATTGCAAGACAAAAAACATTATATACTTGTTAGTTTGCCCATGTAACAAGGGCTACGTTGGAGAATCTTCTCGCTCAGTGTGCACACGAGTTACTGAGCATAAATCCGCAATTCGTACTAGAAAAATGAATGCCCCACTAGTAGCCCACTATGTGGAACTTGACCACAAGCCAGAAGAGATACAGTGGACAGTTTTAAAAAAAATTGTCTCAAAACCAGGGATCTGTGTGGACAAAATCCACCGCAAATGTGAAGTATACTGGATATTCACTTTAGATACAATAAGATCAGGGTTAAATTAAATTCTGAAATCCCATGGGAACAAGCCATTATATATTGGTCTTATTCAAGTTCTTTTACTGATATACTAACAATGAAATACCAACATGCACTACGTTATTATATTGTACATATGTATTATCTATGGGAACAAGCCATTATATAATGGTCTCATTCAAGTTCTTTTTCTGATATACTAAGGATGGAATACTAATATGCACTATGTTATTGCATTGTACATATGGTTGGTCCAAACAAAATGATAAAAGTAATGTTGTCCATAATTTAAAAATAATAAAAAAGTTGTTAAGTCAGTTTTCCACAGTAATAATACGATCGGTTAGGGTCAGTTTGATTACAAATTGTCAAATCCGCCCCTTTCGACTGACCGTATTAGTTAATTTCATGCCATGTTTATGCGCCCGTTAAAACACTAAACGTGTGGTGTTTCACTCGAATAAATGTTTTCTAAGTTGGAGAAACACTAGTAAAGTTATTTATCCGTTTTTTACCTTCATAACAGAAGAAGCCTTGACTAAGTAATATCTGTCAAGTCTGCTTTCTATGTTTTAACCAACTAGAAGTCTCCCTTGGCAGCCAACCCTACGTTACGTGCATACGTCATATAGATGTGCCAGTTAACAACAGTACACCTGATATGCATTACCTGAAAAACGCGGGACTGTGGTTGTATATAAACGCCTTAAATGAAGAGATACTTGTTTAAACATTTGGCCACCGAGACAAGCAGATGTCAGACGAGAACCCCCGTTTACCGTAAAGCCGTGTGCAAGTAAAGGTACGTTCCAAAATCGGCTATAGTCAGGATGAGTTTAGATATCTAAAAGGTTGTCCAGTATAATAGAAGTGTAGACGCTTATTAGCGTTTTTCTCGCTATTTCTGTCTTTTCAGACAATTTATCCTACTCATCATAGAGAACGACTGTCCGCCATCACATCTATATCAGGTACCATATGTCCAGCATATTAGACGACCCAATATAAGGCCTATTGTCTTATGTAAGTTATTACATATTTAAACGATCTCATTGGCGGTTTTTCAGATTGAGAAGCTATAAGGTGGATGTTAGCAGCTAACACATCGAAAAAAGAATGTTGACATGTATGTATATGTATATGTATGTATGTATGTATAGGCATTTATATAGCGCACTACTTACCCGGAGGGTCCCAAGGCGCTTCGACCGCTGCGAAACCCTTCCTGGCTTCCCTGAGAGATGGTCCCTTAATGGGTATCTCCAGGGTGAGACCAGGCATCCCCGGCGGTCTGGTGGGGCCGTTAGTGAAGATGAGGCAAGCTAATGCCCAGAGTTGCCGAGTGTGAACGCTGATCAGAGTGGGCACCGAGGCGAGAGAATTATCGAGTCCGCTGACCCTGGTCCAGAAACCTGCCGCGCCGGGAATCGGACGCGCCGGGAATCGAACCCTGGTCCCGGGCCGTCCTCTGCTCTCAGGTCTGCCGCCTCTAACCAGTGCGAGCGAGTCTTCTACTCTTAAAACAAGGCACCGTGAAAGGTAATAACATTTATCTATAGGTCTGTTACTCTTGCAGGAACTGAAATGGACGCATATAAATGCAATTAGATGTAAATATCGTCTGCTTTTATCCTAGTCTGACTACTTGGGAATATCCAGCCCGTTTTTTCTGTGTATGAATTCATTAACATACTGTTATATTATCAAGGATATCTAACTATCTTGTCTCGATAAACAGATTAAGTAAGCCTCAACAGAAATTCATTACATCTTCATTTTTTAGATAAAGATGAGGGTTTGAAAAAACATACCCGTAACTGCATTTATATTTTAGGATACACAGGTAAATATAAGCTACTTGTGTGCCGTTTGTTTAAACTCGTATGCAGCTGATGGCAAAGGATACGTAGGCTCCCTATAGGGACTAATAGTTAAAGAAGGGTGATATTTAAGCAAAGTGAGCATAAAAAAGCAGATCCTCCTGTATTCATCTTAGGTATAAATGTCCATCGTTCTGCTTATATCTCAGGCCAAAAAACAACTCCCAAATTCGGAAATATCTTTGGCACTTCTTCCCGAGGGATAAAAAATATTGTCCAGTGCGCAGACGTCCACTAGCTGCAGGGACGTGCAAAATATCCCCAGAAGGTATAATTTTGAACGTAGTAAGATCCTTTCGTGATACTATAGGTCCATAATTCCTTAAAATGACTCTCTTTCTTCCTCTGCAGAAAAAATCAAGTGCTCTCTTCAATAATAACAATAAAGGGGAATACTAAATTGAAGCACCACTAGATACCACACTTGTGAGTACCAGTTAGTCATCTTACTGCCATTATCTCTTAAATTCACGCTACATTCTTTTTCCTTTGCCTTCCCCCCTTTTTTCTATGCTTTATTTTCATATATCTGTCTTATTAATGAACAATGGCTCCAAGTTAGAAGGTGAAGGAATTTGTATAATGTGAGATATTGAACATATAGTTCATAACATCTCATGGTGTCTATTGATTAAAACATAAACACAATAGAGACAGCTATCTACAAAGATAAGAGAATGCCCACATACTGACGTTGTAGGTATTGGGGGTTTTGATGTGAAAAATAAGTGAAATTATAAATGAATGCATAGATTGACAAAATAAAAAATAAGATTACTGATGTGTCAATGTTTTTGGTGCTGCTATCCATATCATGAAATGTAGAACATGGTTCAATGTAAATACTGACCCTAAAGTTTTTTATAAGATTTAAGATTTTTTGTACAATAGCGACCGATATTTTTATATATGTTTATTCTGTGTTCTTTTTTCTTTAGATTTATGTTGCACATTGTCATGTCTATAACTAGCGAATGACGGGCACCTGACGAAGGCTACTGGCCGAAACGCGCGTAGTTCTATTCCACCGCATTGCCTCCTTCAAATTTTCCACCGACTGAATATGTCGTATAGCACCTTCCCTCCCTCTTTTTTCTGATGTTGTTATGTGATTGTATGTGATGTATGTAGTTGAAAGTATTTTGTCAAATTAATTGAAAAAATAATTAAAAATGATAAATAATATGTATAACAAATTGAGAAAAATATATAAATAAAATGGTCTCTGAATTTTGATATATATTTTTGTATCATTCATGAATCATATAAGGTCGCAAAATATTGTGATTCTATGTACCAATAGGGCAGTACAACAATAATTGGTTTGCTATACAGCCTTTTTTCCTACTTGTTTACGTATTCCCTACGAATAGGAAACCGAGTAGTAAGTAGGGGTGCCCTTTTTCTAAAAACACCATCCCTGGAAGTACCAGCCATTCCCAATAGGGTTGCAAATTGCGCGTGGCTCATGAATATTAATGAGCCTCGCAATTTGCGACCCCATTGGACATTGTTGTACATTAGATTTAGCGCCACGCAATTTGTGGCAAATTGCGAGGCACTAATTCCAATGGTCATACATCTGGCCCATGGTCTGCAGAATGGTGGCATTCAGAACTCGGCCAGCTCCCTCTCCTAAGCAGGTAGTGAAAAATCTTGGAGTGAAGTTAGACCATTCTCTTTCCATGAAAGACCAAGCTAATGCCACCTGTGACCTCTGCTTTGCCACCATGAGGCTCTTAAAAATGCTCTCCCGTGGCTTTCTGACACTTCCAGGAAGGCTCTTGTTCAGGCCCTGATTAGCAGCCGCCTTCACTATGAGAACGCCTTGCAGACATCAGCAGACGACACTGTGCTGTCCAAACTGCATATGGTCCAGTATACTCCTGCGTGGCTAATATGTAACCTTCCTTCATGGTCGCCCTTCTCTCCAATTCTCAGGAAGCGTCACTTGCTGCCAATTAAAAAGCATGTAATTTTCAACATATGTTGTCTGACACATAAGGCGCTTCACAAGTCTCGTCCTTCTCTTTTGTTCACTCGACTGTACCCCCACCTGTCCTCGAGATGTTTAAGATCCTTAGATAAGGCACTTCCGGTGATCCCACGCATTTGTACTCTAAGATATGGCGGCTGATCTTTCTCTTATACAGCCCCCTATCACTGGAATAAGCTCCCCCTGAGTCTTCGCTCTTGTTCAGACTTTGCCACCTTTAAGAAGGGTTTGAGACCTGGCTGTTTTATAATACCCTATCCTTTTTCAGAGCAGCGTAGCGCCGAGATACTCCTCCGCGCGTGAGTCGTGCACGATACCAAATGTTCAAATAAATAAAAAAATTAGAAAGTCCAGAGGAGACTCTGGAAGAGGTTTGCGGATTATCGGGGAATATATAATCTGGAACAAATCTCAGCTCGCTCAATAGATTAATAACGACCACAACTGACACGAGATTAGAGAGTCTACCCTGCAATCTGGGGACGACTTGACATATACTGCTTTATATACTGGATTTATGACACTTCAGTTTATTGTTAATAAGATATGTTTATTTGCATATTATCTTTCTCTGTCTAATTGGTGGCAGAATCTCTACATTATTATGGCTATTCTGTATATTGTACTGTTTTGGCACTACACCTTGACAGGCATCTCTTGGCTGTTGACAATAAAATGTTGTTGTGAAAAAAAAAAGTCCAGAGAGGAGGTAGTTGGGAGTTCAGTCAGCTGCAGCAATAGGAGGCTCATTTGGCTCCAAGGACAGTATCAGGATGTGCTAATTGCCCTTGAATCCCACGGGCACTGGAGAACTGCCTGGCAATGCAGTTGGCATCCAGCCCCCTGCCCCTGCATTGCAACACTTGGCCTGGCATTACATATATATCTATACTACTATTATAAAGCGAAAACTTGGAACCTTTGAGGCGGGTAAACTCAAAAAGTACACTACCAATCACAACACCCATTACAGCGTTGGAAAGGGGAGGTCCAGGAGATAGACATAGGCTATACATATGGACACCATATACATTAAAAAGGGGGGGGCGTCCTCACTGGTACAGTAGTCCCTTGTGGGCGTGTGAAAAGATGTGGGCGTTAATCTGGCAAGATGTGGGCATTAACAATGTCCACGATGCAAGGATATGTGGGCGTTACATGTGGGCGTTAACATTGAGAGGGGCAAGATGTGGGCGTTAACATTGTCCACGATGCAAGGATATATGGGCGTTAACATTGAGAGGGGCAAGATGTGGGCGTTAACATTGTCCACGATGCGAGGAGATGCTGGTAAATCAAACTGTATTAAAACAGGTAAACCAAACAGAATGACAGCGCAGTGCACACTTCACGGTAAAAAACAAAACAGTACAACACAAAACAGTATTAGAGCGTATGCGAGGAGATGTGGGCGTTAACATTAAGAGGGACAAGATGTGGGCGTTTACATTGTCCACGATGCGAGGACATGCTACAGCGTAGAGATGTGTCGGTGTAATGGCGTGTGGGCGGGGCGTTACGGAAACGCGTCGTTCGGGGTCCGGACAAGAGAGCTGGAAGGAGCAAGGGACCCACACCCGACATGCTCAAGTGCCCAGCTAATGTACTGCCCAGCGTGGGGAGGAGCGGCGGGGAGGAGCGGCGGCGGCGATATGCTGGAGTGCCCAGCTAATGTACTGCCCAGCGCGTGGAGGAGCGGCGGGGAGGAGCGGTGATGCTGCTGGGGGAGGAGCGGCGATGCTGGTGAGTACTCTAGCAAAGCCTACCCGGACAACGTCTGCACGGGCTGCTAGTATATATATATACGAGTTGACCTTGATGTCGGTGTCTGGAGGATCTCGCTAACATCCATTGACTTACAAAGGTGCCATCTTGATAATATGTAGGAGGTGGAGAAGCCAGTCGTATCCTGTTTGCCACAAGGTGGACAGGTCACGTGGTTGGACCTGAGCATATATCCGCCAGAACAAAGCAGTAAATGAAGCAGGAAGTGACAGGTCCCCAATGTTGAAGGCACGTGCAGTGTGCCACATCCAACTTTGGCAGGAGACTTTGTTAAATATTGCATTAATTTGTTTGCATGAGCTGAAAGCCATTTTGTATTTCTGGCAGCCATCTTGTTTGCCATGTGCTGCCACGTGCTCCCTATGTGCTCTGTCCTCACTCAGTGTTGACTGCTCTTGTAATCTGCCTAGATACGAACTATATTCAGCATCTTCCACTTTCGTACATGCTCAGTTGAGCTTGCAGCTGTCCTTGCAACTGTTCCTAGTATGTAAATGTCAGGATGTGTTTGCTAAAAACAGCCACTGTTAGCTCCTCCCACTTTGTTAAGCAAGCAGATCTTGCATTCCCATCTTAAGCATTTGCATGCTTAGATGAGCCAGGACTGCCCCTTGGTCTTATTCTGACTATGTAACCCTAAGCATATATAAGGCCCCAATTTTCTGTACTCCTTAGACTGCCTCATTCATTTGCGTAGTCTCCCTCATCTAAGGTTTAATAAATATGTATTTTATATTACAGCTTCTGTGCCAATTTCTTCTTTGTTGGGTTAAAAGGACCAAGTTGTATCAGTGGGACCCCTGAGAAGGTTTCTATTTTTTTTACAACTAGAGCATTCCAGGGCAATCTGCAAGAAAGCGCTGCCCTACCCCTCCTACCTGAGAGGGCGGGGGCACTTACGGGTTTGAAGGCCGACCTCAGGCTTCTGAGGACGAGACATTTCTGCCAAGGAGTGTGAATACGCGTCTGTTGTTCCTTTACAATCATTGTCAAGTGACCCTCACATGCTTCTGCCCTGGCTTAGTTCACTCCCAGGCCTTTTATCTCTCAATTCTTCTTTCATCCACATAATAGTCTCTTTCCTTCCCTCCATCTAGGCATCTCCCATTGCTACCTACCACACCACAAGCAAATCTCCTTCTGCCTTCGCTCTGTCCCTTCTTCTCACCTTTCCTCTTTCTTCCATCCTTCATTCCCTCCATGCTCCAACTCTGGGGAACATCCTTTACAACGAAACTCTAACAACACGGTACCATTACAACACAGGTTTTACAACGAAAGTCGTTACAACGACTTTTGCTGGAGGGCGCTCTAGGATAGGGAATAGTTTAATTTACTATCCAACACCTTCCCTACTATCCACGGGGACTGGAGTTGGAATAGTAAATTAAACTATTCACTATCCAGCGCCCCCAACACAAGTCGTTGTAACGACTTACATAGTAAAACCTGCGTTGTAACGGTACGCGTGGTAATACCACGCGTTGTACCGTCATACATCCCCCACTCTTCTCCCTGCAATCCATTTTCTAATTCTCTTCCTTTCCCCTTTGTCACATCCTATGTTTCTCTTTTTTACCTCTGCTTCCGTTCTTTATCTCCTTCTTTCCCTCCTCCCCGTCATTTCTTCTTTCCTTGCTCCCTCTACTCCATTGTCCTTTCTTCTCTCCTTGTTTCCCTTTATCAAGGGACTCCACCCTTCCCTTCTTGCTTCCCTCTAACTTTGTCACACCTTCTCCCCTTATTTATGACCAGCTCACAATCCCCCACGACTCCGCTACATCCCATAATGCTCCCTTCTGTTTTTGCTTCCGTTTATCCCCACACTTTTCTCTCCCCTTGCTTCCTTCCAGCTTATCCTCTCTTCTTTCATCCCTTCTCTCAAGCCCCATCTTTTTCTGTCCTTCTATACCTGCGTCCATCTTCTCTTCCCACCTTTCTTCCCTCCTTCCTGCAATCTGTCTTCTACTCCTTCCTTCACCATCCTCTCCTCTTGCCTTCCTTCATCCCACACTCTCTTCTAATCTTGCGTCCCTCTATTCCACCCTCTTTTCTCCTTGTCTCGCTCCTACCTGTGGTACTGCTCCACTCATTGCTTCCTCCATCTCTGTATTTTCTTCTCCTCTATCTTCCCTTCTTTTAATCGCCATTTCTCTCCTTGTTTCCTTCATTCCTCTCTTTCATCTTTCTCTCCTCATAGCTTCCTTCATTCACCCCTTGCGCCTCTTCTACACAATTTCCCTTTTTCTCCTCTTCCGTTCCTCGGAAGAGGATAGAAACGGTGAGGAAGAAAGAGGAAACGAACTAACAATTTAGGGAAAGAAGAAAGAATGAGGTAGGATAAAATAAGGCATGGTAATAAATTAGAAGCGTGAGAAATTTGCATAATTTGCTTTTTCTAATTACATGGGGCCTTATTTATGAAGGTCTTGCGCGACTTTTACGTGACTTTTAAAATGGGAAAAAGACACGCACCGGTGGCGCAAGGCCTTCATAAATAAGGCCCATGGAATTTTAGCAAAATTCCGTAAAATGATGTGCTGTTTTTTAGCAAGAAATGCGTCGTCGCATCAGTTGTGAATGCAAGGACGCATTTAACAACAGAACCGCATGCACCCGTTCACGTTGCTGTTGTTTGCATGCATTCGCTGTAATTTGTTGCCGTATATGGCATGTTTCTCTGTAAATTGTAATTCCAAATGACGCAAAATTACGCAGAGTGGCGCAATTAGGGGAATTTCGCGACGAGCAGACCGCAGCATTCCCGAAATTACACGACTCACCCTAATGTGAAGAAGGGCGGATGGAGAAGAAGGTAATAGTGGAGAAGGGTGGCTCACTGGTTAGAGGAGGCAGACCTGGAAGTGATGTAAGGAAGGAGTTACTAGGGTTAGAAGAAAGAGGCCGGTAGAATGGGAGAAGGTGAAAGCAATGAGCTTTATAGGACCAAAGAAGAAAGTAGAGGAAGGAAAACTTAAAGAAGAAGGCAGTAAAGGAAGGCAAGCAGTAAGGATGGGAGTAAAGAAAACAGATGGACTGATGGAGGGTAGAACATTTATTAAGGGGAAAGATACAGGAATTGGAAAAGGTGAGAAGGAGTCAAAAGAAGACAGAAGAAATTATAGAGAAGAGCAGGAAAAGAAGTGAGACGAAAGGGATCAAGGAGAGAGAAAATAACTTACAGAGAGGAGAATAGAAGGGATCTAAAGAAAGAGGGAATCGATGAGATCGGGATGCAGATGGAAAGTAATGAGGTCTATAGTGAAGAAAGGAAGGACATGTTGTGGAAAGGTGTTCTTGTATTCTCTGTGAGGGTCCATACCAGGGGCTACAGTACGCACCAAATGTGGAGCCCCGCCACAAACAAAACACACAGCCCTTTCTCTTTGATCCGACGCAAAACACACAGCCCTTACTCTTTGATCCGACGCAAAACACACAGCCCTTACTCTTTGATCCGACGCAAAACACACAGCCCTTACTCTTTGATTCGACGCAAAACACACAGCCCTTACTCTTAACTCTGACGCAAAATTTGCAGTACTTACTCTTAAATCCGAGACAAAACACACAGGTGCATATAATCAAGAGACGGCGATGAATAACGCAAAGCACGCTTAGCGCTTTTTTATTTATTGCTGTCTATCTCTGGAATTTATCGCCCTGGTAGCACATTATTAACAGCCCATTTCTCCAGGGCGATAATAATTCAAGCGATAGCGGGAAAATCGCAGTTTTGCAGGGAACATCGCTGGTTTTCCAGCGATGTTCACTGCAAAACGGCAATAACTTTGCTGATACGACCCTGTGGTCGTACAAGCATAATCCACCCCCAATGTTAGGGATAGGTAAGTCTGCATTTTAGCAGACGTTAGTTCTTGGAGAAAACCGCTGCTTGTAAATATCGCGATGTGCACATCAGCGATATTTGCAAGGTTGTACTGCCCAGTGATGCCCACTTTGCATCTCATTAGAGGTGCAAAGGGAGGCGTCGGGTAAAAAAGTGCTAACATGCGCTAATGCATGTTAGCATCCACTTGTAAATAGGGCGAAAAGATTATCTCTGCTTTTTTTGGCTTTACTCTTAAATCCGACACAAATCACACATCCATTACTCTTAAACCCTCTGCTTTAATAGAACCAAATTACCCTTTTTAAAAGCTCTGAGCAAAAAAAAAAACAATTGTGCAGAATTCGTTCTATCCTTTCCAGCTGGGACCGTGTCCTGGGGTCACGGACCCCAGGGGGCTGCTATGCAAATGCTGCTCGCGGCCTTACAGCCTTACAGCCAAATCTCCCCATCTTCTCCAAAGGGAATGGGACACAGAAGCTGGTTTGTTCTCCTCCGTGCCGAAAGTGATGGCATTCAGAGCGGGCCCTGGGTTCCCTTCTTCCCTGAATCTTCTAATCTTAGTGTCCAGATGGGGTTCCCTCCACTGCTGGTTAAATGATACAGACTCCTGCTGGAGGGGCGCCTGGTGCTAGGCAGAAGTGTCATTATCCAATCACACTGGACAGCTCTCCCGCCATGTCTGCTCCAGGCGCACGCCCTCCCACGCGTCCCTGGGCGGGGTCGCTTATGGAGTCTGGCGCACGCGCCCAGGAATGCAGCCGCCATTGCACCCCTGCGTTTGGAGTGCAAATAGTTACAAATTAGCCGCGTCTGGAGCCGTTTATGGGGCAGGGACCAGGGCCCATCTTCCAAGCCAAGAGTTTAGCTGCAATAGGCTTGTTGTGTTCCTGTGCGAAAGGAGGGGTTGTTGGGTGCAGGACTAGGTGGAGAGCTTGTGCACAAGCAGAGGTTGGACCCGCTGGGCCATCCGCTACAAGAACTATCGCTAACCAGACACTTTAGGTTGAATCTTAGCAGTGATGGGCCCACGAGTCATGGGGCATATTAGCAAGGAGTAGCGATATTTATCGCTAAATGTGCTTATCGCTGCCTATCGCTGGATATGTTAGCGAGAAAACCTACTATTAGCAATGTTTTTCTCCATTGTGCTAAAATATCCAGCGATAGTGGCGAAATGCGTGAATATTGCTGGAAATCCAGCGATATTCACGCATTAACGCCAATGGGGGCTTAATCTGATAATCCACCCCCCGTTGACTATACAGGTAAATCAACTTTTTAGCAGGCGTTAGATTATAGATTCGCCTGCCTTGCTAATAGGCGATAGCTGTGTTAGCGACTGTTTTCTGTCGCTAACAGTTTGGGTGCGCCCACTTTGCATGTCATTAGCGATAAGTATCGCTGACATGCAAAGCGGCCCCAAACCTGTAGCTATCACCTAAAAGCTGTCGCTAACTGCTGTTAATGACAGCTTGCTGATAGGGCGATAAAAATATCAGCGCTTTAGCGGCAAAAAGTGCCGCTAAAGCAGCGATATGACCCTTGCTAATATGCCCCCAAGTCCTTGCAGATCCTGTTGGCTACTAGACTCTTCCCCAACCAGAGATGTGATTTCAGATATTTGCTGTGCTATGATCTACGGCGTTACAGATGGACCAAAGGTGAACCTATGCGTCTCTGCATATCATACTGATCCCTGCAACCCAAGACGACGCATGAGTGTCATGCACAGTGCACAGGCAGTAAGAGAAACAGAAAGGGTCTCATTCACAAAAAAGCCCAAGACTCTGTAGGTATAAACCTCTGAACCATTCGCCTCTGAACCATTGGCATAGAGGGCCGAGAGGACAGCGTCTGCATAATCTGTCCTCAGTAGTAACAGTGTAAGGCAGTGCCTCCCAAACTGTGCGCCGCGGCGCCCCGGTGCGCCGTGATGAGAAGCCCGGGGCGCCGCGCCGCCACGCACCATGTGGTAAATAGGAGCTGCAGAAACTTGCGGGGGTGTTTGAAATGGCACTTAAGAAAGGGTTTGGCCAACTACGTCTACGTGCGTAGTCTTCTCCTTACTCTGCCTACGCAGCATTTTAATAGTGTTGTTCCTGCCCGCCTTGCCTCACCGTTCCTTGCCTCGCCTTCCTTGCCTCGCTGTGTTTTACCTTGTGGGACCCTCTTCCCTCTTCAGAAGAAACTCGGTGAGTAAGGGCTTGTAAGCCTTGTACATAGCTGCCAAGGTTTCAGTTTGCGATGTGTCACATTTTCATAATTTGATTGCAATTATGAGTGACATTTCGACAACTATGAGTGGCACTTTCTCAGGAGAAAAATCAAGCAATGAAGAGGACGGAAACATATACATTTCAGAAATAACACCCATTTATACGAGAAACTCTAAGGCGATCTTAAAACTGCTGCAAATCACCAGGAACGGAAGTTGCCCTTCGCGGCTCCCACCCACCCACACATAGATGTAGCCTGTGGTTAAGTTTAAAGGTATTTATTGGGCATGTTTTCAAAACTCAACCTTATGAGCAACGGCCTTTAACTTTAGCTGACGGGGATGTGACCTGCTACGTGGAAGAATTGAACTTTTATATTCAACTTCAATACTCAATTATGAAGTCGCTCCCATGCCTAGAAAATAAATATTCTCCTAACATCTGCTGAAAGATTTTCTTCCAACCTCTGCAACGTGTGCTGTGGCCCCTGCGGGACTAGCAGCACACTTCTCCTAAGGGGCTCACTTCCTGAAAATATTAATTAAATTGCTGTAGCAGTCTTTATATGAAAAATATCTTCACCATGCCCTAGTCGCCTTTAGTCACGTGTGCTTTGCACATTCCTCTCAGTGGCCCGGTTCACATCTCAGTGGCGCTTAGTTAAAGATGAGAACTCTAACAGCAGCAGCATTGCACTTGTGAAAGTGTTGGTGGTGGTACTAAAATATACAACACCTCTGATATATTAATATAGGTTCTTGGGATCTGAACAGTTACAGGAGTAACACCAAGGTTAGCATTTTGGGCCAACGTGTTTAACTAAAACATTTATTCCACTGTGCTGCCCGAAAACACTATTAGGCACTTGGTCCGGGCACCCTGTGACGGACATTCACTAATTGGCTGACAGCAAATTTGCCAAGGCCCGATCGGCTGCAAAGTCCAGGTTCCTGTCTCTGAGAAACAGGTCTTTAGAAGCGGGAATAGACACAGACAAAGTGAGAAAGGCGGAAATGGAATTTTTTTTTCAGTCTCTGCTGAGAGCAAGGCTCGCTGCAAAGCCAGTGCTTTTGCACTGCTGCTGTCCGTGCTGCTTCTGTTGTGTGGGGTCGTTCGGGTCCAGAAGCGTACTTTGCTCCCACCCAGTTTGAAAGATTTACTCTTCCACCAACAATGCCACACTGAATGATGCACGTCCAAACAACTTTGCGCTGCAAATTCAAAGTGCAGTGCGATTTCAAAAGATCAAGAAGGCAGGTTGGGGTGAACGGGGATTCATAAAATTAAAGCGGGTGCCGCGTGCAGGATGCAAGTTTCCAAAATGCCTGCTGGTCCGGAAGACAAAAAGAAAGTACACTTCACTTACTCTGCCAGCACCGACCCCATTGATTGCACCGGCACCACAGACAATCCCGGCCAGTGCCGCGGCCGCAGTCTGGATCAACTGGACTGCTGGCAGCAGCTGAGGCAGTAGTCATCATGCTCACCACCAGCACGGTCAATTCATTATGGCGGCCACATTTTGAGAGCTGCAGTGGCAGGCCCAAAGCCTGCTAGCTGCGAAATTAGTGAAATTATGCCGCACAGCCACGCCCTCCTATGGTGTTTGGGCCTATTTAATCATATTTGGCTTGAATCTTGTATCGTTTTTCACTTAACAAGTTTTTATTAAACAACTGTTATCTTTTTATTTTGTTACAAATATGATTAAAATACCTTCACTGCATCTCAATTAATTTAGGGAAGACAACAGGAAGTACTCCCGAGGTCTGGTTTACATCCCGCGCACCGGTAAAAAATGGTGGGGAGCCACGGCCAACTGCCAATTAGGTCAAGGGAGCCACGGGCCAAAAAAGTTTGGGAACCCCTGGTGTAAGGCTACACATTCAACCTTCAGGGGTGACGTCATTGTAAGTGGACAGGTATGCACATGTCTGTATGCGGTAGCTCTCTGTACCACAAGACCATAGGATTCCAGCTGCAGCTCACTGGTGAGGCCCAACATGTCAACACATGGCCAGGATTGGCCGTGTTCCCACATAGAGGACAGGTGGCTAAGAAGGTCACACCAGACGCTTCCTTTTGGGAAGTGCTTAATTTGAGCAAGTGGTTTCTGGTGCTTGGCATTTAATTGTCAACATGGCGCTTGTGACAGTCTGTCACAAGGCGGCGCTCTCTGAGATGACCACAAGAACAGTCAATTAATCCAATATGCAGTAAAAATGACTAATACCTGCTGCCCAAGGCATTCCTATAGCCTGGAATAGTCTGAAGTGTCACACTTGTAGGAGTTTGATGATTAGTAGTTTTTTGGTGTTGTCATTTGGCAGCATGGAAGGGGCAATGTGTGTTGCCAGCTACAAGGGCCTCCTGATGGGAGCCATGCAGCTTATTTTTAATGAAGCACTACTTTTGGGACCGGGTCAACACTTATTTTCATATTCTTGCACGCTGTAGCGGCACTGTGAGCAAATGAAGATGGGCTGGCATGCTGCTCAGAGTAATTCCCTCTGAATGCAATGTATTCATGCATCCCGTCCATCAGTTCTTGGTGACCACTTTCACCAGCTTGTGCAGATACACCTGATTTTTGCTCCCTGTACAAAGCATGGGCGCGTGTCTTCCTCATCTCCCCTCTAGCTTTAGGAGATTCAAACCTTTAATTCTTTTTCCTGTGCAGCCCTTGATGATGTAAAGTCAGAGGGCAATAAGAAATAAGACGCACTGGGCCGTATTTATGACCCCAGTTTCGTCGCTCTTGCACCACACAAGATGGCACATGCACGGTGCAACCACAAAATGAGTCTTATGGAGCCGCCCGAGGCCACTTTGTGGCCCTCAGTGGCTTCATAAATCTTGAGTATAGCAACGCAGGGCAAATCGCTGCGTTATCATACTCTGCGCTAGGGAGGCATTCCTTGGTGTGCCCATACAGCTCCCATAGTTTTTGATACATTCGCTCATTGCCAAGAACTGGTAAACCTACGAAAGTGTCAAAAAGATACGCTTTCCAAGTAGAGCTGTAACGAGGAGAAATATCTTTATTTCTCCTTGTTTCTTCATCTTTCTGTGTTCTTCACTCTGCAGCACACAGAGAGGAATTTGCCTCCCAGGTGCCCTTCCTGCACAAAAAAGAATCCTGCATGCAAGACAGGCACCCTTGCACCATGCCTGCATTGGCACTAGTCTGCCCAAACTGACAAAAAAGACAGGCATCCTTGCACCATGCCTGCATTGGCACTAGTCTGCCCAAACTGACAAAAAAGACAGGCATCTTTGCACCATGCCTGCATTGGCACTAGTCTGCCCAAACTGACAAAAAAGACAGGCATCTTTGCACCATGCCTGCATTGGCACTAGTCTGCCCAAACTGACAAAAAAGACAGGCATCCTTGCACCATGCCTGCATTGGCACTAGTCTGCCCAAACTGACAAAAAAGACAGGCATCTTTGCACCATGCCTGCATTGGCACTAGTCTGCCCAAACTGACAAAAAAGACAGGCATCTTTGCACCATGCCTGCATTGGCACTAGTCTGCCCAAACTGACAAAAAAGACAGGCATCTTTGCACCATGCCTGCATTGGCACTAGTCTGCCCAAACTGACAAAAAAGACAGGCATCCTTGCACCATGCCTGCATTGGCACTAGTCTGCCCAAACTGACAAAAAAGACAGGCATCTTTGCACCATGCCTGCATTGGCACTAGTCTGCCCAAACTGACAAAAAAGACAGGCATCTTTGCACCATGCCTGCATTGGCACTAGTCTGCCCAAACTGACAAAAAAGACAGGCATCCTTGCACCATGCCTGCATTGGCACTAGTCTGCCCAAACTGACAAAAAAGACAGGCATCTTTGCACCATGCCTGCATTGGCACTAGTCTGCCCAAACTGACAAAAAAGACAGGCATCTTTGCACCATGCCTGCATTGGCACTAGTCTGCCCAAACTGACAAAAAAGACAGGCATCTTTGCACCATGCCTGCATTGGCACTAGTCTGCCCAAACTGACAAAAAAGACAGGCATCTTTGCACCATGCCTGCATTGGCACTAGTCTGCCCAAACTGACAAAAAAGACAGGCATCCTTGCACCATGCCTGCATTGGCACTAGTCTGCCCAAACTGACAAAAAAGACAGGCATCTTTGCACCATGCCTGCATTGGCACTAGTCTGCCCAAACTGACAAAAAAGACAGGCATCTTTGCACCATGCCTGCATTGGCACCAGTCTGCCCAAACTGTGCCAGCGCTGAAGAAACGGGAGGTATTCACCATATTTTTTTCAATATGGTGCATTCCTTACCTTCCCTAGTCATGCACTAGAGGTCAGCTAGCTGACTTGCTGCTGTGCATAACTTTTTTGTAAATATGCCCCGGGGCGTTGAGGTGCTTTTCCGAAGGATCACTCCCTGAATCACATCCCATCCTGATTTCTGCAACTCAGGGACATCACCTGACTTTTTATGCGGTTAGTTCAAGAAAACACCTTTAGCAGTTTGGGCGGGTAATGTTTAAGTGGTAGGGGCCAGCTGGCACTTTTTTATTAGGGATCAGCACTTATTTTTCCTCAACAGACTTTGATCCAGAGCAAAAGGAGAGAAGAGAAAGATGGAAAACAGTGTCAAAGGGAGAAATCTGGGATGAAAAAGAACCAGCAAAAGTAAGATAAAGGGACAGAGGCCCACATGCATCATTGTTACATTTTGCACTTCCTAATTTGCGAAAAATAAGGAATCGCAAATTAATAAGTGCAAAATGCTATGCATCATTGTTTTCGGTATTCATTTGGGATTCGGTAAAAATCGCAATTTTTACCGAATCCCAAATGAATACCGAATTCTTAAGTGCATTTTCGCAATTCCTATTGATTCCTATGGGCCAAAAGGCCCATAGGAGTCAATGGGAAGGCATCAGCAAATTGCGAGTGGCACTTTGAAAATTTCATGGGTGCAGGGGGGGGGTCCAAAGGACCCCCCCATGCACCCCTGAAATGTATTTTTCGCATCATGTTTCACACACACATGTCCTAAGGACATGTGTGTGTGAAACATGAATGTAGAAAAAAAAACATTTGCAGCATTTTAAACACTTTTTCCAAATTTACCGAGTGGTTCAACCATTCGGTAAATTTGGCACCCTAATTGCGACTTTGCACTTGTGAAAGTAATGATGCATTGCTTTTAAGAAATCGCACATCTGCGACTTCTTAAAAGCACCCGCAATTTTAGAACTCACAACAATGTTACGAATTCTAAAATTGCTTCATGCATCCCAAAAAGCACTTTTGCATTCGCAAACGGCCGATTTTAAGTAATCGCACCGTTTGCGACTACAAAAATGCTTGATGCATGTGGGCCAGAGAGTGTCTAATGGTGGGTTAAAGAGGCAGGAGGTAGAATCAAGACCACGCTGCTTTGGCATTGGGCTCCTCAGCGCTCATGGACGTCTGAGCAAACCTTTGGGCCCCGGCACTTATCCTTTCCAAAATTAAGCACTGTGCAAACATGCACATAAAATCATTCGACACTTTGAAACTGTTTTTAGTAGAGGGAGCACTTCATTATAAGTCCATAGGAAACCTGAACGTTAGTAAACAGCGCCCCCTTGAACAGGACAAAACTAATGAACTGCATCAGTCAGTGGATGCCACAGACAGGCACACCAAATACACTGAACATGGGGCAGCCTGGCACATGCTACAGGACATCCTCTGGTTTAGGTAAATTGATATGAAGAATTCCGCCACGTGGTTGGCAAGACGATGAAAACAGAAGATTAATAAGTAGGTTCAGAGAGAAGAGGCAGATAGAGCTACGTGCTCAATGTTCAATCAAATATTTGTTTTTACAATCAGTAGAACTTGTTTTTGACAGAATTACATGGCAATATTATTAGCCAATTTCGATACGCCTGATTTACCAACCTAAGAAGGCTGAAGCACTGGTTCATGCTTGGCAGGATTTCAACTCCCCATTGTGTGATCACTGAATGCCAGCTGCAAGAGTTGCCGCACTGAACTCCCAGGCTGGCAATCTAAGACCAATAATACCACACAGTGCAATGTTTATATTCAAGACAACAAACACAAGATGTTGGTGGGTTCAGGGTCTCCATAGGTAAGTATTCTGTTTCTTTCCAATGATGTACCTGCACTTCAGCATCATTGTGGTTGGACGTCTTGATTCTTCAAGGCCCTACGTGGAAAGAAATTCCAAAGAGAGCAGGCAGTGGTCCAATGCTTACTGTCCTTCGGATCCAAGGAGTGTCTTTGTGGGTCAGCTGATGGGATCCTGTAGGATCTGAGGTGGTCCAATGCTCACTGTCCTTGGACTCCTTGGAGGGGATTTGTGGGTCAGCTGATGGGATCCAATCAGATCTGTAGCGGTCCAATGTTCACTCTCCCTTGAATCCAAGGACTGTCTTTGTGGGTCAGCTGATGAAATTTGATAGGACTTGTAGTGGTCCAATGTTCACTTTCCTTGGGATCTAAGGAGAGTCTTTGTGGGTCAGCTGATGTGATTTGATGGGATCTGCTGGGATCTGATAGGGTCCAATGTTCACTATCCTTGGGATGCAAGGATCGTCTTTATGGGTCAGCCGATGGGATCCGATAGGGTCTGTAGTGGTCCAATGCTCACTATCCTTGGGATCTAAGGAGAGTCTTTGTGGGTCAGCGGATGGGATCTGATGGGATCTGATGGGGTCCAATGTTCACTATCCTTGGGATCCAAGGAGCATCTTTGTGGGTCAGCCCATGGGATCTATTGTGATCTGCTGGTGGCAGGTTCACCAATCTTTGAAGCTGGTGACATGCGGCCTATGCAGCAGTCCTGGCATCTGCATGATGATCCTACCAGGTGAAGTGCCCCAGTACGAGGTTCAGGACCATGACCGCACAGCAGGCATTTAACAGCTTTTACCGCCCTCTTTAGGAGATGCTAACCGAAATGAGCAGCTTGAGAAGTGGCCAATAATAAAGATTCATTATTCATGTGAAAAGAACTCCACTCCTCTTACTTGCGGGTGTGAACATCCCATGCGTCTGGAAGAAGGAGGAATGGTCACACCAGAGAAAGCGCAATGTTCTCTAAAGACAAGAGACGTGGCACCCCAAGAAGTACATGAATCAAGCATCCGCATTAAAACACGAAAAGTAGGCATCCTTACCACGGATGCCACCACTTACATTTTTTTTAAAAATTATTTAGAAGCGTATAAAGCGCGCAGCAACCCCCCATGTGGGTGTCCCGGCGCTTGGATAGGTGAAGGATGAGAGTATACTCAGCAGTGTAAGCACTCGAGAAGAGTCAGCTCTTAAGGTCACATCGGAAGATAGATTCTGATTTGGACTGCCGCAAGGGCAGAGGCAGGCTGGTCCAAGTCTTGGCGGCGGACACCGCAAAGTGTCTACCGCCCATTCTGAAGCGGCCGAAGCAGGGGGTGACAAGGAGGCGAAGATGGTTGGATCTAAGTGCGCGGCTAGTTTGTGCATGCTTAAGCCGAACTCTAAGGTAGGTCGGGCCCGTACCCTGCAGTGCTCTAAAAAACAGAGTGAGTGAGATCGGAATGAATGCCAGGACTTACGGTATAAGTGAGATTGAAATGGGTGCCAGCACTTACTATATGAGTGGGATTGGACTGGGTGCTAGCACTTACGGTATGAGTGGAAACGGAATGAATGCTAGCACTTAGGTCTGAGTGGGATTGGCATGAGTGCCAGCACTTATGGTATGAGGGAGATCAGAGTGGATGCCATCACTTATGGTATGAGTGGGATCGAAATGGATGCCAGCACTATCGGTATGAGTGGGATCGGAATCAATGCCAGCACTAACGGTATGAGTGGGATCGAAATGGTTGCTAGCACTTACGGTATGAGTGGGATCGGAATGAGTGCCAGCACTTACGGTATTTGTGGGATTGGAATGAGTGACAGCACTTACGTGTGAGTGGGATCGGAATAGGTCCCATCAATTACTGTATGATTGGGATTGGAGTTAGTGCCAGCACTAAGGGTGTGAGTGGGATTGGAATGGGTGACAGCAATTACGTGTGAGTGGGATTGGAATGGGTGCAAGCACTCACGGTATGAGTGGGATAAGAATGGGTGCCAGCACTTACATGTGAGTGGTATCGGAATGGATGCCAGCACTTACAGTATGAGTAGGATCGGAATAGATACCAGCACTTACGGTATGAATGGGATCGGAATAGGTCCCAGCACTTACGATATGATTGGGATCAGAATCAGTGCCAGCACTTACGGAATTTGTGTGATTGAAATGGGTGCCAGCACTTACGGTATGAGTGGGATCGGAATGAGTGCCAGACCTTACGTTATTTGTGGGATTGGAATGGTTGCCAGCACTTACGGTATGAGTGGGATTGGAATAGGTCCCATCAATTACTGTATTAGTGGGATTGGAATGGGTGCCAGCACTCACGGTATGAGTGGGATCAGAATGATTGCCAACACTTACATGTGAGTGGTATCGGAATGGATGCCAGCACTTATGGTATGAATGGGATCGGAATAGGTCCCAGCACTTACGGTATGATTGGGATCAGAATCAGTGCCAGCACTTACAGAATTTGTGTGATTGAAATGGGTGCCAGCACTTACGGTATGAGTGGGATCGGAATGAGTGCCAGCACTTACGGTATTTGTGGGATTGGAATGGTTGCCAGCACTTACGGTATGAGTGGGATTGGAATAGGTCCCATCAATTACTGTATTAGTGGGATTGGAATGGGTGCCAGCACTCACGGTATGAGTGGGATCAGAATGATTGCCAACACTTACATGTGAGTGGTATCGGAATGGGTACCAGCACTTGCGGTATGAGTGCGATTTGGAATTGGTGACAGCACTTACGGTATGAATGGTATCAGAATGGATGCCAGTATTACGGTATGAGTGGGATCGGAAAGGATGTTGGCACTTACGGTATGAGTGGGATCGGAATGTTATGCCAGCACTTATGGTCTGAGTGGTATTGTAATGGGTGCCAGCACTTACGTGTGAGTGGTATCCGAATGGGTGCTAGCACTTAAGGTATGAGTGAGATTGGAATGGATGCCAGCACTTACGTGTGAGTGGGATCCGAATGGGTGCCAGCACTTAAGGTATGAGTGAGATTGGAATGGATGCCAGCACTTACGTGTGAGTGGGATCCGAATGGGTGCCAGCACTTAAGGTATGAGTGAGATTGGAATGGATGCCAGCACTTACGGTATGAATGGGATTAGACTGGGTACCAGCACTTAAGGTATGAGTGAGATTGGAATGAATGCCAGCACTTACGGTATGAATGGGATTAGACTGGGTACCAGCACTTACGATATGAGTGCGATTTGGAATTGGTGACAGCACTTATGGTAAGCCTGGGATTGAAACAGGTCCCTGCACACGGATTCGTGAATAAGAATCAATTATACCCTGTGTATGTTATGTTTTGAAGCCATTGAAACGTAACTTTCTGGTTATTGCCTTCGCTTCTAAGTGGGATATTACATTCTTAAGGGTGGATCCCTCGCTTTTCACATCCAAGATCTCGTGAAATATGTCTTACCAGGTACAGTCTTAAAAGCATCATAAACATCCAGGCGAGGTGTGTCAGAGGAGCACAGCATCGCTGGTCAAGTCACCAAGGACAGTAAGAAAATCCGAAGATGCCTAATTTTGTCATGGCAACAAAAAAAAACAGGTACCATTTCCCCTACGGGTGTGCAGTGACCATAACCAGTCTGCCTGGTGGGATCTATGGATGCAGTGCGGGTGCACGCTTGTGCGTCCAGGAGGGTCAGTGCCCAGAAACATTCAGAGCCAGCATGTGTGATGGCCATTGTGGTCACGTGGGGGTTGCACATCTCAAAGAGAGGGGAAGAAAGGCCATCACAGCCACTGCTTTGCTTATTTCTAGCTAAGCCTCTGAACACAGGCGCCTGTGGGCCAGGCTGTTGGCTGAGGTGTCTAGTGCAGACCTAGGCAACACATTTATGTGTGCAACAGGCGCGTGAAATGAAGGCGTAAACAGTTCTGATAGAGCTCTCTACAGCTGATAAAGATACGTCATAAGGGTTACTTAGCAATGTGGCTCCCAAAGCACAAGCCAGGAGGCTGTAATTGTGGGCTGGAATACAAGAGCACAGTGAACGTGTGGCCAGTTGTTCCGTTCTATGTGGAATATACATTATATGTCAACCGTTTCATAATGTTTCATGAGACATCCTAAACTAAGGGGATTCAAGGTGTCCGCACTATTTCTTTCTAAAATAATCTTGTGTTAGTCGTGACTGAGGATCCCTTGCAAGACAAAGGGGAGCGTTTTGAGCAATTTCACTATTAGAAAAGTTGTGGGTTTTCTGAAGAAAATTGATATAAGGCAATGTAAAGAATGTCTTCAGACTATTACATGTCGTTGGTCTTACCTCAATAGGTGGAATGTTGTGCCTTCCGGAGAGTCATATATTATATGACCCTTTAGCATCACCCTAAGTGCAGTGAGCAAGTTGAAAGACTGAATTGCAGATCACAAATGGATTTCATCTAGTTAATCTCGTTTGCTGAATTGTAAATCTATCGACCATTCCGAGGTTGTCACACAACACAAAGAGAACCACTGTTCTTAGCCACCAGCAAGGCACAACCAGATGTGTGATGAATTGCCCTGACAATGAAGGGTGTAGTGTACAGACAAGATAAGGAAATGCCAAGCCAAGCATTATCAAGACGTTAGCTATAAGCTCAAATGAACTACCAGAACGTCTGACGCGGGGTACCCGGTTGCGCAACTTGGGGGTGAGTACAGCACTCGAGGGCAGGAAAGGGCTGTGTGCTCATCAACAAGGAGACACTCGTCGCTCACGTGTGATTTATTGACGTGGGTCACCACCCCTATCATCCCAAGTGAGTATGTGCCCATGTGGCTACTGGTACTGCTGAGACATAGGGGCACCAAGGATTGTGCTACCTAACAAGAGTGTCTGCAGCTACCCTCATTGGCTTGAGGGTACCTGAAGATGACGCACAGTTTGATCTTCAGCGCGCACTTGATTGAAACGAGAAGCAGAGGGGCACAGGTGCCAGGCCTTATTGTTGGCACCAAGGGTGGTAGTCTAATTGAATGGCTGTACATCTTCTCTCACTCCTTCGGCCGGCCATATCTTTTAATTAACTTTGATTTCTGGGACTTGGAGTTTCCATCTTAGAATTTCAAGCACAGACTGAATAGTGGCAGTATACTAAGTGCCGGTGGCATTAACGGGGACTGTCTAAAGGCGTCACCCATGACATGGGCCTACTTGGCAGCTCTGTCGTCGCTGATTTCTGGAGAGAGACTTCAGATCAAACAGAAGTTGCCCTGTACTATTCCTCTCTCGTGAACAAGGGCGACTGAAGGGAAAAAAAGGTAGTAGAATTTCATTATGTGCTTTGGCTGATCGAAGACAGCTGGACTCCTGTAAAAACGAGCGCTTAGCTGCAAGTGATAATTGCTTCCAGGCGGCAATGAAGAAGGTGTCAGGGTTACACTAATCTATAATCCATTCCCCTTCTCCCTGGTGCATTAGGAGAGAGCACAAGTTCAAACAAATTGAGTTCGAGAAGAAGGCGACCCTGACTGCAGCATGGATACAGGTCTGGAGAGGCAAGAACTCTCAGGGCCAGCACAAACGCTGGCTCAGGGGTCAGGCGAGTTGAGTTCTAGCAACGATGCTGGTCTCAGGAGTCATGAGCCAAGCGAGCTCAGCTCTAGCACGGATGATGGTCTCAGGTGTCAAGGGCGCTATACTGTAGCACAGATGCTGGTCTTAGGTGTCAGGAGTCATGAGTCAAGCGAGCTCAGCTCTAGCACAGATGATGGTCTCAGGTGTCAAGCGCGCTCTGCTGTAGCACAGATGCTGGTCTTAGGAGTCAGGAGTCATGAGTCATGAGTCAAGCGAGCTCAGCTCTAGCTCAGATGATGGTCTCAGGTGTCAAGGATGCTCTACTGTAGCACAGATGCTAGTCTCAGGAGTCAGGCGTCATGAGTCAAGCGAGCTCAGCTCTAGCACAGATGATGGTCTCAGGTGTCAAGGATGCTCTACTGGAGCACAGATGCTGGAGTCAGGAGTCATGAGTGAAGCGAGCTCAGCTCTAGCACAAATGATGGTCTCAGGTGTCAAGGATGCTCTACTGTAGCACAGATGCTGGTCTCAGGTTTCAAGCGCGCTCTACTGTAGCACAGATGCTGGTATCAGGAGTCATGAGACAAGCAAGCTCAGCTCTAGCACAGATGATGGTCTCAGGTATCAAGGATGCTCTACTGTAGCACAGATGCTGGTCTAAGGAGTCAGGAGTCATGAGTCATGAGCCAAGCGAGCTCAGCTCTAGCACAGATGATGGTCTCAGGTGTCAAGCGCGCTCTACTGTAGCACAGATGCTGGTCTCAGGAGTCAGGAGTCATGAGTCAAGCGAGCTCAGCTCCAACACAGATGATGGTCTTAGGTGTCAAACGCGCTCTACTGTAGCACAGATGCTGGTCTCAGGAGTCAGGAGTCATGAGTCAAGCGAGCTCAGCTCTAGCACAGATGATGGTCTCAGGTGTCAAGCGCGCTCTACTGTAGCACAGATGCTGGTCTCAGGAGTCAGGCGTCATGAGTCAAGCGAGCTCAGCTCTAGCACAGATGATGGTCTCAGGTGACAAGGATGCTCTACTGTAGCACAGATGCTGGTCTCAGGAGTCAGGCGTCATGAGTCAAGCGAGCTCAGCTCCAGCACAGATGATGGTCTCAGGTGTCAAGCGCGCTCTGCTGTTGCACAGATGCTGGTCTCAGGAGTCATGAGTCAAGCAAGCTCAGCTCTAGCACAGTTGATGGTCTCAGGTGTCAAGGATGTCGTACTGTATGCTTTACTATAGCACAGATGCTGGTATCAGGAGTTATAAGCCAAGCGAGCTCAGCTCTAGCACAGTTGATGGTCTCAGGTGTCAAGGATGCTGTACTGTAGCACAGATGCTGGTCTCAGGTGTCAAGCGCGCTCTACTGTAGCACAGATGCTGGTCTCAGGTGTCAAGCGCGCTCTACTGTAGCACAGATGCTGGAGTCAGGAGTCATGAGTCAAGCGAGCTCAGCTCTAGCACAGTTGATGGTCTCGGGTGTCAAGGATGCTGTACTGTATGCTCTACTATAGCACAGATGCTGGTCTCAGGAGTCATGAGCAAAGCGAGCTCAGCTCTAGTCTAGCACAGATGATGGTCTCAGGTGTCAAGCGCGCTCTACTGTAGCACAGATGCTGGTCTTAGGAGTCAGGAGTCATGAGTCAAGCAAGCTCAGCTCTAGCACAGATGATGGTCTCAGGTGTCAAGGACGCTCTACTGTAGCACAGATGCTGGTCTCAGGAGTCAGGCGTCATGAGTCAAGCGAGCTCAGCTCCAGCACAGATGATAGTCTCAGGTGTGAAGCGCGCTCTGCTGTAGCACAGATGCTGGTCTCAGGAGTCATGAGTCAAGCAAGCTCAGCTCTAGCACAAATGATGGTCTCAGGTGTCAAGGACGCTGTACTGTATGCTTTACTATAGCACAGATGCTGGTATCAGTAGTCATGATCCAAGCGAGCTCAGCTCTAGCTCAGTTGATGGTCTCAGGGGTCAAGGATGCTGTACTGTAGCACAGATGCTGGTCTCAGGTGTCAAGCGCGCTCTACTGTAGCACAGATGCTGGTCTCAGGTGTCGAGCACGCTCTACTGTAGCACAGATGCTGGAGTCAGGAGTCATGAGTCAAGCGAGCTCAGCTCTAGCACAGTTGATGGTCTCAGGTGTCAAGGATGCTATACTGTAGCACAGATGCTGGTCTCAGGTGTCAAGCGCGCTCTACTGTAGCACAGATGCTGGTCTCAGGTGTCGAGCACGCTCTACTGTAGCACAGATGCTGGAGTCAGGAGTCATGAGTCAAGCGAGCTCAGCTCTAGCACAAATGATGGTCTCAGGTGTCAAGATTGCTGTACTGTATGCTCTACTATAGCACAGATGCTGGTCTCAGGAGTCATGAGCCAAGCGAGCTCAGCTCTAGCAAAAATGATGGTCTCAGGTGTCAAGGATGCTGTACTGTATGCTCTACTATAGCACAGATGCTGGTCTCAGGAGTCATGAGCCAAGCGAGCTCAGCTCTAGTCTAGCACAGATGATGGTCTCAGGTGTCAAGCGCGCTCTACTGTAGCACAGATGCTGGTCTAAGGAGTCAGGATTCATGAGTCAAGCGAGCTCAGCTCTAGCACAGATGATGGTCTCAGGTATCAAGGTTGCTCTACTGTAGCACAGATGCTGGTCCTAGGAGTCATGAGTCAAGCGAGCTCAGCTCTAGCACAGATGATGGTCTCAGGTGTCAATCGAGCTCTAATGTAGCACAGATGCTGGTTTCAGGAGTCAGGTGCCATTAGCCAAGCAGTCTCAGCTCTAGCACAGATGATGGTCTCAGGTGTCAAGTGCGCTCTGCTGTAGCACAGATGATGGTCTCAGGTGTCAAGGATGCTCTACTGTAGCACAGATACTGGTCTCAGGAGTTAGGAGTCATGAGTCAAGCGAGCTCAGCTCTAGCACAGATGATGGTCTCAGGTGTCAAGGATGCTCTACTGTAGCACAGATACTGGTCTCAGGAGTTAGGAGTCATAAGCCAGCGAGCTCAGCTCTAGCACAGTTGATGGTCTCAGGTGTCAAGGATGCTGTACTGTAGCACAGATGCTGGTCTCAGGAGTCAGGCGTCATGAGTCAAGCGAGCTCAGCTCCAGCACAGATGATGGTCTCAGGTGTCAAGCGCGCTCTGCTGTAGCACAGATGCTGGTCTCAGGAGTCATGAGTCATGAGCCAAGCGAGCTCAGCTCTAGCACAGATGATGGTCTCAGGAGTCAGGCGTCATGAGTCAAGCGAGCTCAGCTCCAGCACAGATGATGGTCTCAGGTGTCAAGCGCGCTCTACTGTAGCACAGATGCTGGTCTTAGGAGTCAGGAGTCATGAGTCATGAGTCAAGCGAGCTCAGCTCTAGCACAGATGATGGTCTCATGTGTCAAGGATGCTCTACTGTAGCACAGATGCTAGTGTCAGGAGTCAGGCGTCATGAGTCAAGCGAGCTCAGCTCCAGCACAGATGAGTCTCAGGTGTCAAGCGCGCTCTGCTGTAGCACAGATGCTGGTCTCAGGAGTCATGAGTCAAGCAAGCTCAGCTCTAGCACAGTTGATGGTCTCAGGTGTCAAGGATGCTGTACTGTAGCACAGATGCTGATCTCAGGTGTCAAGCGCGCTCTACTGTAGCACAGATGCTGGTCTCAGGTGCCAAGCGTGCTCTACTGTAGCACAGATGCTGGAGTCAGGAGTCATGAGTCAAGCGAGCTCAGCTCTAGCACAAATGATGGTCTTAGGTGTCAAGGATGCTGTACTGTATGCTCTACTATAGCACAGATGCTGGTCTCAGGAGTCATGAGCCAAGTGAGCTCAGCTCTAGTCTAGCACAGATGATGGTCTCAGGTGTGAAGCGCGCTCTACTGTAGCACAGATGCTGGTCTTAGAAGTCAGGAGTCATGAGTCAAGCGAGCTCAGCTCTAGCACAGATGATGGTCTCAGGTATCAAGGTTGCTCTACTGTAGCACAGATGCTGGTCTTAGGATTCATGAGTCAAGCGAGCTCAGCTCTAGCACAGATGATGGTCTCAGGTGTCAATCGAGCTCTAATGTAGCACAGATGCTGGTTTCAGGAGTCAGGTGCCATTAGCCAAGCGAGCTCAGCTCTAGCACAGATGATGGTCTCAGGAGTCAAGCGCGCTCTGCTGTAGCACCGATGCTGGCCTCAGGAGTCATGAGTCAAGCGAGCTCAGCTCTAGCACAGATGTTGGTCTCAGGTGTCAAGGATGCTCTACTGTAGCACAGATGCTGGTCTAAGGAGTCAGGCGTCATGAGTCAAGAGAGCTCAGCTCCAGCACAGATGATGGTCTCAGGTGTCAAGCGCGCTCTGCTGTAGCACAGATGCTAGTCTCAGGAGTCATGAGTCATGAGTAACGAGTCAAGCGAGCTCATCTCTAGCACCGATGATGGTCTCAGGTATCAAGGTTGCTCTACTGTAGCACAGATGCTGGTCTCTGGTGTCAAGCGCGCTCTACTGTAGCACAGATGCTGGTCTCAGGAGTCATGAGTCATGAGTAACGAGTCAAGCGAGCTCATCTCTAGCACCGATGATGGTCTCAGGTATCAAGGTTGCTCTACTGTAGCACAGATGCTGGTCTCAGGAGTCAGGTGTCATGAGTCAAGCGAGCTCTTCTCTAGCAAAGATGCTGGTCTCCGGAGTCAGGAATCATGAGTCAAGCGAGCTCAGCTCTAGCACAGATGATGGTCTCAGGTATCAAGGTTGCTCTACTGTAGCACAGATGCTGGTCTCAGGAGTCATGAGTCAAGCGAGCGCAGCTCCAGCACAGACCATGGTCTCAGGTGGCAATCGAGCTCTAATGTAGCACAGATGCTGGTCTCAGGTGTCAAGGTTGCTCTACTGTAGCACAGATGCTGGTCTCAGGAATCAGGCGTCATGACTCAAGCCAGCTCAGCTCTAGCACAGATGATGGTCACAGGTATCAAGGTTTCTCTACTGTAGCTCCGTAGCTGGCCTCAGGTGTCATGAGTCATGAGTCAACCGAGCTCAGCACTAGCACAGACCATGGTCTCAGGTGTCAATCTAGCTTTACTGGAGCACAGATGCTGGTCTCTGGAGTCAGGCGTCATGAGTCAAGCCATCTCAGCTCTAGCACAGATGATGGTCACAGGAATCAATGTTTCTCTACTGTAGCTCCAAAGCTGGCCTCAGGTGTCATGAGTCATGAGTCAAGCGAGCTCAGCTCTAACACAGATGATGGTCTCAGGTATCAAGGTTGCTCTACTGTAGCACAGATGCTGGTCTCAGGAGTCAGGAGTCACGAGTCATGAGTCAAGAGAGCTCAGCTCTAGCACAGATGCTGTTCTCAGGAGTCAGTGTCATTATTTAAACGAGCTCAGCTCTAGCACAGACCATGGTCTCAGGTGTCAATCTAGCTCTACTAGAGCACAGATGCTGGTCTCAGGAGTCAGGAGTCATGAGTCATGAGTCAAGAGAGCTCAGCTCTAGCACAGATGCTGTTCTCAGGAGTCAGTGTCATTATTTAAACGAGCTCAGCTCTAGCACAGACCATGGTCTCAGGTGTCAATCTAGCTCTACTAGAGCACAGATGCTGGTCTCAGGAGTCAGGCGACATGAGTCAAGCGAGCTCAGCTCTAGCACAGATGACGGTCTTAGGTGTCGAGGTTGCTCTACTGTATGTAGCACAGATGCTGGTCTCAGGAGTCAGGAGTCATGAGTCAAACAAGCTCAGCTCTAGCACAGATGATGGTCTCAGGTGTCAAGCACGCTCTACTGTAGCACTGATGCTGGTCTCAGGAGTCAGGTGTCATGAGTCAAGCGAGCTCAGCTCTAGCACAAAAGATGGTCTCAAGTGTCAAGGATGCCCTACTGTAGCACAGATGCTGGTCTCAGGAGTCGGGTGTCTGTTTTCAAGCAATCTTAGTTCTAGCACAGATGCTATCAGCATGAATGAATCAAGCTCGGCTTAGCACGGATGCTGACCTCATGAGTGAGGCTAGCTGAGCTCTAGCACAGATGCTGGTCTCATGAGTGGAGCAAATTCGACTTTAGCACAGATGTTGGTCTAATGAGTGAAGCAAGCTCAGCTTTAGCACAGAAGCTGGTGTCATGAGTGAAGCAAGCTCAGCTCTAGCACAGATGATGGTCTCAGGTTTTAAGCACGATCTACTGTAGAACGAATGCTGGTTTCCAGACTCAGGTGTCTGGAATCAAGAAAGCTCCATTCTAGCACAGATGCTGGTGTCATAAAAGAAGCAATCTCAGCTCTAGCACAGATGATGGAGACATGGGTTAAGTGAGTTCAGCTTTAGTGAGCACTGGTCTGAGCAGTTAAGCATACTCTACTGTAGCAAAGATGCTGGTGTCAGGAGTCAGGTGTCCGGAGTCAAGCAATCTCAGCTCTAGCACAGATGCTGGTGTCATGAAAGAAGCAGTCTCAGCTCTAGCACAGATGCTAGTGTCATGTGAAGCGAGCTCAGTCTAGCATACATGCTGGTGTCATGAGTGAAGCGAGTTCAGCGCTGGAGCAGATGATGGTGTCATGAGTGAAGCTAGCTCAGCTCTAACACAGTTTCTGGTGTTGTGAGTGAAGCGAGTTCAGCTGTAGAACTGATGATGGTCCCAGGTGCCAATCCTACTCCACTCTAGCAGAGATCCTGGTCTCAGGGGTCAGGTGTCCAGAGTCAAGGCAGCTCCGCTCTAGCACAGATGCAGGTGTCATGAGTAAAGTGAGCTCAGCTCTAGCACAGATGCTGGTGAGTGAAGAGAGTTCAGCTGTAGAGCAGAAGATGATCTCAGGAGCCAATCATACTCCACTCTAGCACAGATGCTGTCTCAGGAGTCAGGTGTCCAGAGTCAAGGCAGCTCCGCTCTAGCACAGATGCTGGTGTCATGAGTAAAGCGAGCTCAGCTCTAGCACAGATGCTGGTGAGTGAAGATAGTTCAGCTGTAGAGCAGAAGATGATCTCAGGCGCCAATCATACTCCACTCTAGCACAGATGCTGTCTCAGGAGTCAGGTGTCCAGAGTCAAGGCAGCTCCGCTCTAGCACAGATGCAGGTGTCATGAGTAAAGCGAGCTCAGCTCTAGCACAGATGCTGGTGAGTGAAGAGAGTTCAGCTGTAGAGCAGAAGATGATCTCAGGTGCCAATCATACTCCACTCTAGCACAGATCCTGGTCTCAGGACTCAGGTGTCCAGAGTCAAGGCAGCTCCGCTCTAGCACAGATGCAGGTGTTATGAGTAAAGCGAGCTCAGCTCTAGCACAGATGCTGGTGAGTGAAGCGAGTTTAGCAGTAGAGCAGAAGATGATCTCAGGTGCCAATCATACTCCACTCTAGCACAGATCCTGGTCTCAGGAGTCAGGTGTCCAGAGTCAAGGCAGCTCCGCTCTAGCACAGATGCTGGTGTCATGAGTAAAGCGAGCTCAGCTCTAGTACAGTTTCTGGTGTTGTGAGTGAAGCGAGTTCAGCTGTACAACTGATGATGATCTCAGGTGCCAATCATACTCCACTCTAGCACAGATCCTGGTCTCAGGAGTCATCTGTCCATAGATGCCGGTGTCATGAGTGAAGCGAGCTGAGCTCTAGCACAGATGTTGGTCTCATGAGTGAAGCAAGCTCAGCTCTAGCACAGAAGCTGGTGTCATGAGTAAAGCAAGCTCATCTCTAGCACAAATGCTGGTCTCATGAGTGAAGCAAGCTCAGCTCTAGCACAGATGTTGGTCTCATGAGTGAAGCAAGCTTAGCTCTAGCACAGATGTTGGTCTCATGAGTGAAGCAAGCTTAGCTCTAGCACAAAAGCTGGTCTCATGGGTGAAGCAAGCTAAGCTCAAGCACAGTTGCTGGTCTCATGAGTGAAGCGAGCTCAGCCCAAGTAAGTGGTACCCAGGGCATGTGAGTTAAAGGGGTCACCAGGGCTTGCAGCACTGATTGTGTCACACTGTGTGACCCAAGTAAGAAGATGACCGCAGGCCTCCTCAAACTCGACTTGCCCCTAATCATGTGCAGCCAGGTCACAGCACTATTTTAATATATGCCAGTCATCCCTAAGGGAGCCCTCCTGAGCTCAGGAAATGGGGTGTATTATATTAAAACTCTGAACATGTAAGTGTAAACGTATATGTCCCTATAGTAACCTGCTTCCATTAGGTGGCCAAAGCATAATATGGGCTGGCACCCGGGCACCACCAGGTTGCCAGCTCCATTATGGTCCAACTGAAAAGTGTCATGCTTGATATCAGACATCTTGTCTCATCAAGCCCTACTTTTTTCCAAAGTCGGATTTAATGTGACATACACCCCGTGGCTGCATTTGAGTTTGCCCCACTCGTTGCCCTAGCTTTTTCTGTGCCCTGGCTGACAGGCTACAGCTGCTACCCCCAAGACAGGAATCTGACCCCTTTCAGGAGGTGTGAATTCTCACAGGCGTCAGAGACAAAGGCCTGTCTGCGTAGGAGGTGTCACATCCCTCACTGACTGTATGGCTAGTGAAGTGGCACATCAAGGTGGTGAGCTTCAAATCACCCACCGCCTTTGATATGCAATCAGGCTTCCCCCCAGAGGACGAAAAAGCCGCCACAGGCACCTTTGCAACCCGGGCTGGTAGGAAAAGTATGTAGTCAGAAGGCTAGCTACAGCCCAACGTTGGCTAACCTGGTCTGTGCAGCCGAAGAAGGGTTCAGCCATTTTTAAAAGTGGCGGAATAGAAGCTTTTGGGTAGAAACGGTGCCATCCTCCACAGGATGTGGTCACCTCAGAGGCAGGCTGGCCACTTGGTCTAGTAGCCCATTGGCTACCAGCATCCACACTACTAATGCCCAAAAATCTAGGACTTAAAGGAGCTCCCCTGGCACCTGAACCTCAGATCTGATCGACTTGCAACAAAAGGACAATGAAAAGAGTATTCCACTTCAATAACTGCACAAACAAAAAGGCACCAAGCACTTCAAATGTGGCAACCACCCTGCAACTGCATGACTACAACTCGTTCTGGACCAGAGACGCATTCAAAAGGAAAGAGGAACTCCTCTGCGAGCCAAAGGCAACTCAAGAACTCCCTTGGACTAGAGGTACTAGTCTCTTGCAACCTGCAGGCAAGGTCACTCCCGGAACCAGATCATCACTGGCCTGCTGGGGGAATCATCCAAAAAGTAAATGGTCTACTGCATCGAAGGAAACATAGTCCTGACCTCCAGCAAGTTTCAGGTGGCTGCTGTTTTCTCCTGGACGTTAAAGTAACAGAAGGCTGAGCTTGCCCCCGCCAAGGCTTGTTGGGGGACAGACCAGCTACCACAACCTTTGTTCTGCATTGTGCCTCAAGGGAACCCCACAGAATCTTCAACCTAATGCCTCGGTGGCCCTGTTGTCGAGAGTTTGCACCCCATTCCTCATCAGAACCGTCTAAGTGGTAAAACCATCAAATCTGCGACTCCCCCTTCATCACTAGAGACAGCCAGGGCAACTCTGCGCCCCGGCCCTACGAGCCAGGCAAAAATCAAGTGACTATCCGTGCTTGGTCTTGGGCCCGCCTCTCCTCTACACCCTGTGGTTCCCACTGTACTCGACCTGCAAATGACCGGCTGTCATTGGTATTTTCCCCTTTGAGCACAATGTTAAACTTTTGCAAAAGTGATGTGCACTGATTTTGTTTAATTCATGATTCTGGTTAGACTCATGTCATTGTATACATTTTTGGTATGTATATTCATATAAAATCTGAATTATATTTATAAATTGGTACTGGATTTCTTTGGAGTCGCAAGAATTACTTATCATCCATGTTGGCACTTGAAATTCTTAACATATATTTTTCTAGTAAAGCCTGCCTACTCTGTGCCACACCATGTGGACTGAGCTAGGGATTTAATATAGTGAATCTAAAGGACCTATATGGGGTATTGTGAGAGTGTTGCATATTGAAGCCTACCATCCTCAATGCATAGTAGTCCACTTTCCTACATTGGTGTTTTTAGGACCCTGTGTAGATCCTCCATACCAAAGTAACTAAAGAGTTGGAAGGTAGGAAAAAGTTTTACAAGTTTTTGTAAAGTTTAAAAAGGTCCCAACTTTCAAGTAAAAGGTTAGTGCACAATGGAGGCTGACAAGAACGTCGACCTGTCCCTCCTCCCAGCCCTGAAGATCAGTGATTGAAGGCTTATAAAATAATTAGGGGCGTTGGCTTTAGAACAGCAGCCAAAGAGGTGGATCTTGAGAAAGCCCTCAGTTTCTATGAGAAGGGTAGGCCATTCTTCAGAAGAAGTAACTTAGAGCTTCAGTATAAGGCCCTGGCCGAAGTAGAAGATTAGGGGGGAGAGTGTGAAGACCAAAACTCTGTACCCATCCTCAGACCCCATTCACCTCCCTTGAGGAAGAGCTGGACCTCCTCTCACTAGAGGTAAAAAAGAGTGACCTTGAAGAAAGGAGACTAATCCGTAAAGGAAGAAGGGTCAAAAAGGGATTCAAGCCCACAGATAATGGTGGCAGCCAAGTCAACAGAGGACAATTTTGACCCAAGATCCCCAAAGGGATTGTCCCCAGGTTTAAAATGATCCAATCCTGCTAAATGCATCAGCATGTTCTCTTCTGCTACACCAGCATGCTCCCTCCCGACTACACCAACATGCTGCAAACCTGGTAGACTAATATGCTCTGGCCTACTACACCAGTATGATCCCACCCTGGTAGAACAGCATGCTCCCACAGTACTACACCAGCATGAACCCAACCTGGTACACCAGCATTCTCCCTCGTTACTATACCAGCACAATCCCACCCTGGAAGACTAGCATTCTCCAGCCCTACGTACTGCACCAGCATGATCCAACTTGGTTAGACCAGCATGCACTGGTCCTACTACACCAGCATGTTCCTATACTGGTGGACTTGCATGCTCCCCCTTCTACACCGCGAAACAAAAAGGGATGATGGACGGAGCGTTTGAGAAAATCAAACACTCACCCCCAGTGGCAGAGTGGGCTAAAGAACGGTGATGGATTAAACCCAGATCTTTTCACTGGGTGTGAGTGTTTGATTGACTCAGATGCTCCGTCCATCACCACCCCCTTTTGTACCGCTTTTGGCTGACATAAGTGTGGCAGGGTATGCTTAGACGTGAGTCCCTTGTTCACTTTGCCACTGGATTCAAGCAAGCTGGGCTGAAGACGGCTGAAATGCCTGAAACCGGTTCTCCGAAGCTTGTTTCCGGTCCAGGGAAGACATGGCTTGGCAGTTCGGGCTGGACTGTTCCCATGAGGCACAGGGTCAGACTGATTTGCATATAGCCATGTCTGAACTGGGGTGGCAGAGTGGACTACAGAACGGTGATGGATTAAACTCAGATCTTTTGACTGGGTGTGAGTGTTTGATTGATTCAGATGCTCCGTCCATCACCACCTCCTTTTGTACCGCTTTTGGCCGCCATAAGTGTGGCAGGGTATGCTCAGACGTGAGTCCCTTGCTCACTTTGCCACTGGATTCAAGCAAGCCTGGCTGTAGACGGCTGGAATGCCAGAAATCGGACCTAGGAAGTTTGTTTCCGGTCCAGGGAAGGCATGGCTTGGCAGTTCGGGCTGGACTGGTCCCATGAGGCACAGGGTCAGACTGATTTGCATATGGCCATGTCTGAACTGGGGTGGCAGAGTGGGCTAAAGAACGGCGATGGATTAAACCCAGATCTTTTGACTGGGTGTGAGTGTTTGATTGGTTCAGATGCTCCGTCCATTACCACCCCCTTTTGTACCGCTTTTGGCCGCCATAAGTGTGGCAGGGTATGCTCAGACGTTAGTCCCTTGCTCACTTTGCCACTGGATTCAAGCAAGCTGGCTGAAGACGGCTTGAATGCCAGAAACCGGTCCTCGGAAGCTTGTTTCCGGTCCAGGGAAGGCATGGCTTGGCAGTTCGGGCTGGACTGTTCCCATGAGGCACAGGGTCAGACTGATTTGCATATAGCCATGTCTGAACTGGGGTGGCAGAGTGGGCTAAAGAACGGTGATGGATTAAACCCAGATCTTTTGACTGGGTGTGAGTGTTTGATTGATTCAGATGCTCCGTGCATCATCACCCCCTTTTGTACCCCCTAATACACGAGCATGATCCCATCCTGGTACACCAGCTTGTTCCTGCCGTACTTACTGCATCATCATGACCCCTCCCTGTTGCACCAGTCCTCTGCTGTGCTGAAATCGAGGGCCACCTCACCAAGGGGGCGACAAAGCATCACAGTTCGTCTCTGACACGATCGCTGACACTGGCAGCCCGGGTGGCAGTGCATGCCAAGAGTGAGAGCAGTTTACCACCGTCCACCGATTACCCTGTTCCGCCGCTGAGGTAAGACGCTCTGAGTGCCGCTGCAGGCCTCACCACCCCCGCGGAGAGACGTACATGCCCCCCAGGCCAGACCATGCAGCTGCCTCAGGGATGTCTCAGTGTTTGTTGGGGGGAGGGAGGGGGGTTAGAAAAGGATATGTTCGGGTCCCTGGCAGCGGGCCAGAGGCAAATTAGATGCAGAGATTTATGGCAGGGGCATAAACTGGGGAATGTGTCTGTACTTCCATTCCAAGGGCTGCCTTTGTGTCATATAATATGACATGTTATTACTTAATAATCGAAACTTCTCGTGTTTGCTGGAGCCTGCTGTGAACCGGTGCATCATTGATTCCGCGTGGAGGGCCTGCGAGCTCTCAATGACATTTCAAGCCGCCCTCACTGCATATTAGGGCTTTACTGAGTCCTTCCATGCCAAGTCCCAGATGCCCCAGCCAGGATGGAACCATTTGTTTCTGTACCGCCATCACGGGGGTTGGCAGACCTAAAGTTACAGAAGATGTGACTGTGTGGTTAACCACCTCCCTGCTATCGCTGGAGGTGGGCGAGCCGCAGAGGTTGGTAGGCAAAGTTTTATACACGTTTTAATGACTTGTGGGCAGGTGGTGGGAACTGTTGTTTCAACGGCAAATGCAGTAGGACAGGTTATAGGGACGTCGGTGGTTGTTGAGGGGGTGGACAATTTTGCTTCACTTATTACATGGGAAAAGAGACGCAAAAGTGGTGCAAGGGGCTTGTATACAAGCCCCTTGCACCACTTTTGCGTCACTTTTCCCATGTTAAAAGTGAAGCAAAATTGTCGCAAGGGGCTTGTATACCATATGGCTTGGCCATACCACCGTGAAGCGTAAGAGTCCATTTTTATTAGGATAGGTTTACAAAACAGTATTCATCTTCAAAACAGCATTAGCATAGCAGCAAACACTTCGATACATCATCCCTTTCTTCACCCCACAATTCTCACCTCTCACCAAGCTTTCACCCCAACACCCCATACCTTGCCACCTTCTTAACCCTTTCACTCACTGACCTCCCATTCCCCAATCTCTCTCTTTATCTTCTCCTACCAAACACCCTCCAATGAAGCCTACTTGTCCTGTTCCAAGAATCCCACATACTGCCTTCCTCTGCCTGTGCTCCCCTCATCCTCTCCCCCCGAGAGGTGGATACACCTGCATCTGACTCTCCACCCCCTCAACAACCACCGCCGTCCCTATAACCTGTCCTACTGCATTTGCTGTTGAAACAACAGTTCCCACCACTCCCCCTAATTTTATAGGGTGGGTGGATGGTCCTTCTTTTGTCATCCACCATCTGGTGGTGCACAGGAGTCGGGAAGAGGCCGTCCCCCCCATTCCTGACCCCTTAAATGACTCTCCCTAACTCCCTCCCCTTACACTGTCCCTACCTATCCCCTGAGCTGAGCTCATCTATTCCACAAATTTCTCAGGAGGAAGGTGGGGTTGGGACTGTTTGTGCCAGTCACTCTGTCTGGGTCCCTTCATCGTGAAATAATCACACACCATACCGCCATGAAGCGTAAAAGGCCATTTTATTAGGACAGGGTTGCAAAACAGGTGTTCAACCTCAAAACAACATTAGCATAGCATCAAACATCATAATATGCCATACCCTTCTTCACACAACAATTCTCACCACTCACCACACTCTCACCCCAAGCCCCATACCATGTCTCACTTTTTCTCCTTTCACTTCTGACCTCCTTCGTTTCCCAAATGTCTCTCTCACTTCCTCCATCAAAACATCCTCCAATTTGCCCCAGTGCGTCCCACTCATACCCCACCATAGCACTTCAGGCCTGCTACTGGGCAATTCCAAGCTCCACCCATAAATCTGCTGGTCTGCCTATTTAGCCGCCCAATGCACAAAGGAGTGTATAACTATCCAAGTCAACAGCTTACTCATCCCAGGCCCGCTCATGCACCCTACGGTGAAAAAGAAGTTGTTATTAGTTGACGCGCTACCCATCTCACGCAAAAAAAACCTATTTCAGCACGTAGCACTCATAACATCTAGAACTCCAGCTGCCTATGCTCTGAATCTGGTTCCAATTCCATCCCATGCGCACTGCTGCCATCACTGCCCAAATCCTATAGGACTACGTCTCGAGGGTGGCTCGATTCTGCCCAGTTTATGCAATGCCATGAGCAGTATTGACAGTAGTAGAAAAGCAGCAACCCTCGTCCCACCTTCATGTAAAAGATAGCTCCTGCTTGCACTCTGGCCAGACCTAAAATCTGCTATGCTCAGTCACTGGGCACAACTCAGTTCTATCATATCAACAACTAGGCAAACCTCTAATAAAGCCTAGCAACAAGCCAAATGTTATCGTCTCACATTAACTTAATCTAAATCCGGTATTTGTAAAGCGCGGACTACTCACTATTAAGGGTCCCAAGGCGCTGGGGGCCATTGGGGAGATTTAGTAAGCCTTTGCCCAGAGTCACATAGTGGCGAGCTGCCGTGAGCCCTGCACTATGGAGTCAGCCGTCCTGGCCGCTGCACCGCACCTCCTTTCCTGCTCCCTGCTCTCCACCCTACAATTTCAGAATCTTCCCCAAATTTCATCCCTCGCTGGGTCACAATCCCAGTACAGTTTCCCATGAAACAAAACTACAGCCAATTTCCATGTGACAGTAGCAATAAACCGTTGTCTATTAAAAATAGAACAAAACGTATCACTCTCCCATCCCTGTCATCGTGGTTCTGTATCATCAGCTTTTGTGGGCTTCCTTTAAAATTCTCAAATTTGTTCCATGGCAGACTATAGCTCCTCTTTGTAGAGTCCGCTAAAGACCTCTCCACTAGCCCAATCACTCTTACTCTTCCCAGGGTCAAATGCCTGCAGTTAAAGGCGTCTCGCTGCCCTCTGCTCCCAGTGCTAATATGCAAAATCGATGCCACTGTGAATAAGATAATGAATCTGCTATATCATTGTTCTCCTCTGGCACATGTTTTACCCTCAAAACAATGTTCAATCGCAAACAGTCAAACAAACGAAGAACACTCAGATCCAGGCCCTCTGTCGGATCACCAAATCCACTACCGTCATGTGCACATTGAACATCACCATCCTGTCAGCCAACTTCCCTCCCCACATTGTCAAAGCCACCAACAGCTGAAACAATTCCAAGAAGGTAATGACACTTCCCTGTTGCAAATAGTGTGACAGCCACCACTCTGCACACTACCTTCTGTCCGAGAACAGGATAAAACCATGTGCATCTGCTGTATCTGAGAAATTCTGTACCTGTCAAAGCATGTTATCCTCCAGAAATATCATTGACACTCCATTGACTTCTTCCAAAATGTCCTCCAGATACATAGATCATCTCACACTGCCAAAGAAATGCGCACTATTTGGAGAGGTAACACTGCACCGACATAGCCACGCCCAACCTCCTGCAACAAGTCTGTTCACCCCTCACCACTCTGCATGCAAAATTCAAGAACCCCAGCAACTTTTGCACCTTCTTCAACTCTAGTCTCCTTTCTCCAATCACCTCAACCAAAATCTGTTGGATCTCCCACACCTTCAATCGAGGCAACCTTGCCACCAACAACTACATGACCAGCTCAATCCCCAAAAATGTAAAAACCTTAGTGGGGCCTACTGTCATTTTAGAGGCTAAGGGAACTCCCAGTTCCTCTGCTGACAGCTCAAAATGTCTCAGGGACCGCTACAATCATCTGACTTCTGCAACAGAAAAGCAGCTAGTTAATGTGACACCTCATGGTGCCCACTCTTTTTTGTAAAGTCTCACTGTAGAAAGGTGCTGATAGACTCAAACAAAGCACACAAGATGGCTCAGCCCATAGGCAACACTCTGTCCACGTAAATGGCACCCCCAAATTGCACGCCCTACAATGTAAAGTCCTCCGGATGTATGGGCAACAGTACAAAAGCAGATTTTACATCATATGTTGCTAGCTCTACCCCCTTTCCGCACTGTGTCTCCAACCGTATTGCATCGTCCACTGATGCATACACCACTCTAGTGTCTTCTGTGGCAATGACATCATTCACTGAGGCTCCCTCCGGCCTGGACTAATAGAGTATTATCCTTAACTCCCCATCAACTTTCTTGGGCCCACCCCCAGCGGGAAGATTGTCAAGTCCGCTAGGAGCCAATCATAGAAAGGGCTTACAATACTCCCTCCTCCACTTCCTTCCACAACTACGCTGCCACCACCTTCGGTGCTGCCTTTGCTGATTGAAAGCTGTCCAACCACCTGCGTCCCCTTGAACCCTGGTAACTTACCTGAAAACCTTTCTAAAAACCCCAATCCAACCTCACGTCTGCCTCCCTGTTTGGGTAGATAGCAAGCCTTGAGAAAAAAGCCTCAACCTTAACTGGAATAGGAGACCTTTGGCTCAGCTGGACCCTGATGTTCCCTTCCTCTGGATGCTCTCCACTGTTCTGCAAGGCAGCCAATGTGAAACGCTGAGTGATGTAGAGTCTCCCCCCAAATTTGGAACATCTTCTCACAGGGTGTGAGTGTTAGTAAGTGTATTAGATTATTACGTGGATGATTTAATCAGTGATGTCATGTGAGATGTTATCAGTGATGCCATCAGTGATGTCACTGACCATGTCATGAGTGTTGTAATATGTGACGTCATCAGCAGTGCACTGCAGGGGCACAAGTTATAGTTAGCTCAACTAACCATAACTGACAAATTTCTCTGGTTTTGTACAACTGAAATGTCCAACTAACTATAACATCCCTGAAACCTTTGTTTTTTTCAGTGAATTTCCTACGTTTTTAAATGGAAGTTTCTAACTATAATGTCACTGAAACCTATGTTTTTTTTAAAGTGAATTTCAAAGGTTATTTAAATGGTCATTTCTAAGTATAATGTCTCTGAAATTTATGTTTTTTCAGGGAATTTCAAAGGTTTAGTAAATAAAAATTCTAACAATAATGTCCCTGAAACCTGAGGTTTTTTCAATAAATTTCTTATTTTTTTTAAATGCTAATCCCTACCTATAACTTCCTTGAAACGTCTGTTTTTTCAGTGAATTTGTAAGTTTTATTTTTAAATGCTAATTTCTCACTATGCCTACGACAGGTGCAGAAAGAGGTAGAAAGGTGCAGAAAGAAGCAAGAGAAGTGCAAAAAGATGCAAGAGAGGTGCAGAAAGTAGAAGAAAGGTGCAGAAAGGAGCAAAAGAAATGCAGAAAGAGGCAACAGAAGTCCAGAAAGAGGAAGAAACATGCAGAAAGAAGCAAGCGATGTGAAGAAAGAACCAACAGAAGTGCAGAATGATGCCTACTTTGACTGTACCTTACAACAGACTCATACAAAGTAGGCTAATCTTTAATCTATCTCCAAAGATGTCTTAAACCTCACTTATCTCTTGAAGGTTCAATATTCATCGATTGCTCAGAATATTAGGCCTACCAAATATAAAACAGCAATCCTAGGCAAATCACTGTTGTAAGTCTGACCAGGTTTGTGTAGGTTTGCATGCGTGTCTCTGCTTTTACCTAGTGACACGTTATATAAAAATAAACATACAAATACTTGAATACCTATGTTTCAAACAGCATACTCTGTAAATTTGTTTACGAAAAGGTAGAAGCAAGAGTAGTGTAGAAAGAAGCAACAGATTACAGAAAAGGAAAGAGCGGTGCAGAAAAAGCAAGAGAGATGCAGAAAAAAGAAAAAGAAGTTCACAAAGAACCAACGCATGTGCAGAAAGAGGCAAGAGGGGTGCAGAAAGAGGAAAGAGAAGCACAGAAGAAGACAAGAGAGATGCAGGAGGAGGCAGGAGAACTGCAGAAAGAGACAAGAGAATTGCAAAAACAGGCAAACGGGGTGCAGAAAGAGGGAAGATGGTTACAGAAATAGGCAAGAGAGATGCAGAAATTTGTAACAGAGGTGCACATAGAAGCAAGAGCAGTGCAGAAAGAACCAACAGAGGTGTAAAAAGAGGCAAAGGGGATGCAGAAAGGGGTAGGAGAGGTGCACAAAGAGGCAAGAGAAGTACAGAAAGAAGTAGGAGGGGTGCAGAAAGAAGGAAGGTAAGTGCAGAAATAGGCACGTAAGGTGCAGATTGAAGCTAGAGCAGTGCAGAAAGAACCAACAGAGGAGCATAAAGAGGGAAGAGGGGTGGACAGAGGCAAGAGAGGTGTAGAAAAAGGTAGAATCAGTACAGAAACAGGCAACAGAAGTACACAGAGGCAAGAGCATTGCTGAAAGAAGCAACAGAGGTGTAGAAAGAAGCAAGAAAAGTGCAGAAAGTGGCAAAGAAGGTACATAAAGAGACAACATGGGTGCAGAAAGAAGCAAGAGCTGCTTAGAAAGAACCAAAAGATGTGGAGATAAATGCAAAAGAGGTGCAGAAAGAGGCAAGATTTGTGCAGAAAAAGGGAAGAAGGGTACAGAAAGAAGCTAGAGAAGTGCAGAAAGAGGCGTGTGAGATGCAGAAGGCAGGAAGAGAACTGCAGAAAGGCAAGAGAGTCGCAGAAACAGTCAAAAGGGGTACAGAAAGAGGGAACAGGTGTGCAGACAGAGGCAAGATAGGTACACAAAAGGGAAGAGTGGTATAGAAAGAGGCAAGAGGGGTGCAGAAATTTGCAACAGAGGTGCAGAAAGAAGCACGAGCAGTGTGTAAGAACCAACAGAGGTGCATAAAGAGGCAAGAGGGGTACAGAAAGAGGCAAGAAAAGTACAGAAAGAAGCACAAGAGATGCAGAAAGAGGCAAGAGAACTGCAGAAAAAGGTAAGAGAAAAGCGGAAAGAGGCAAGGAAGGTTTACAAAGAGGCAAAGGGGTACAGAAAGAGGCAAGAGGGGTGCAGAAAGAAGCAAGAGAAGTGCAGAAAGAAGCAACAGAGGTGCCAAAAAAGGCAAGAGAAGTGCAGAAACAGGCAAGAAAGGTGCAGGAAGAGGGAACAGTGGTGTAGAAGGAGGTAAGAGGGATACAGAAATTTGCAAAAGAGGTGCAGAAATAAGCAAGAGCAGTGCAGAAAGAGCAAAAGAGAAGTGCAGAAAGAAGCAAGGGAGGTGGACAAATAGGGAAGAGGGGTGCAGAAAGAGGCAAGAGGGGTGCAGAAATGTACAAAAGAGGATCAGAAAGAAGCAAGAATAATGCAGAAAGAACCAACAGAGGTGCAACAAGAGGCAAGAGGTGTGCAGAAAGAGGCAGAAGGGGTACACAAAGAGGTAGCAAAGTGCAGAAAAAAGCAACAAAGGAGCTGAACGAGGCACTAAAGGTCCAGAAAAAGGCAAGAGAAGTGCAGAATGAAGCAACAGAGGTACAGAAAAAAGCACAAGAAGTGCAGAAACAGGTAGGAAAGGTGCAGAAAGAAGGAACAGGGGTGCAGAAAGAGGCAAGAGATGTGCCGAAAGAGGGAAGAGGGGTGCAGATTGAGGCAAGAATGGTGCAGAAACAAGCAAGAGAAGTGCAGAAAGAGGCAATAGAATTCCTGAAAGAAGCAACAGAGGTGAAGAAAGAAGCAAGAGAAGTGTGGAAAGAGGCAAGTGAGGTGCAAAAAGAGGCAAGAGGGGTGTAGTAAATGACAAGAGAACTACAGGAGGAGGCAAGTAGGATGAAAAAAAGGGAAGAAGGGTGCCCAAAGAAGCACGAGAGGTGCAGATAGAAGCAAGAGAAGTACAGAAAGTAGCAAGAGAGGTGCAGAAAGAGGGAAGACGAGTGAAGGAAGAGACAACCAGGATGCAGAAAGAAGCAAAAGAGGTGCAGAAAGAGGCAAAAGATGTGCAGAAAGAAGCAACAGAGGTGCAGAAGGAGGCAAGAGAACTGCAGAAGGAGGCAAGTAAGTTGTAGAAACAACCAAAAGAGGTGCATAAATAAGGAACAATGGTGCAGACAGAGGCAAGAGAGGTGCAGAAAGTGGGAAGAAGGGTGCAGAAAGAGGCAAGAGAGGTGCAGAAATAGGCAAGAGAGGTGCATAAAGAACCAAGAGCAGTGCAAAACAACCAACAGAAGTGTAGAAAGAGGCAAGAGGATTACGGAAAGAGGCAAAAGAAGTACAGACAGAAGGAAGAGGCAAGAGGGTACAGACAGAGGGAAGAGAGGTATAGAAAGAGGTAAGAGAGTTGCACAAAGAGAGCAAAGGGGTGCAGAAAGAAGCTTTAGAGGTACAGAAAGAAGCAAGAGAAGTGCAGAAAGAAGCAACTGAGATGCAGAAAGAGGCAAGAGGGGTGTAGAAAGAGACAACAAAAGTGCAAAAAGAAGCAACAGAGGTGCAGAAAGAGGCGAGAGAAGTGCAGAAAAAGGCAGGAGAGGCGCAGAAACAGGCAGGAGAGGTGCAGAAAGAGGAACAGGGGTACAGAAAGAGGCAAAAGAGGCACAGAAAGAGGGAAGAGGGGTACAGAAAGAAGCAAGTGAGGTACAGAAAGAGACCACGGTGGTGCAGAAAGAGGCAAGAGAGATGCAGAAAGGGGAAGAGATGAGCAGAAAGAGGCAAAAGAAATACAGAAAAAAAGGTGCAGAAAGAAGCAATAGAAATGCAGAAAGAGGCAAGAGAGGTGCAGAAAGAAGGAAGAGTGGTTTGCACACCATTAGTACCAATTTAATACCCACATTTAGCAATATGTAGCAGGTGACTATTCTAGGTTTGCAAAGGGACGTCCACCACTGTAACACTTGTCGCTGCATTTTTGGTAACGTTTGAGCCATTTGAGCTAGAAACAAGGGGGCAGATTTATGATGCCCTTGCGCCGCAATTGCGTCACTTTATGTGACGCAACTGCGCCGCAAACAATGCGCCCTATTTACAACGTGACGCATCTAGGAGATGCGTCACATTGTAAAGCCCTGCGCCATAAGGAGGCATTCCTGCGCAGGGGGGGGCGTTCCTGCGCAGGAACGCCTCCTGAAAATGGCTGAGTGACATCTATGAGATTTCACCTAGTCACTTTCAGGCCAATGCTGCGTCAAAACCCTGTGCCTGCTTGATGCAGGCGTAGGTCTTGATGCAGCATTGTGTAGATGGGGCACCCCCGAGCCTTGCTGGAGCTGCGTCGCGCATCGCGCGTGCCGTTTTTGCACCATGGTGCGCCGCATTATAAATGCGGCACACCATGGGTAGCGGAGCTGTGGCGCACTGTGGCGCACGTTAACTGGCGCATCCCTGGGGATGCGCCAGTTAACATAAATCTGCCCCAAGGTTTTTTTTGTTCAAATCTGCAGATTATGCAGCAGATGATGTATTATGTGGCAAACGCAGAAAATGTTTAATTGTGCAAAAGTCGGGGCAGCCAAACAGTTGCATAATTCCATTGGCCCTGCTCATACCTCTGACTAGGTCCAGAAGTGCCCCGCAGTGGATCCTTCTTTTTTGATCTCATTGAGTTTATAGTTTAGCTTCTATGGAAATGAGGAAGACTAAACCTGATGTTACCACTCCACAACACAGACTGTCATACCACACAATTACTCACCATAACACATGATACCACTCTATATAATTTCTATACACATAAATACCACAAACTTTCTAACCACATAATTTTACTGCACAGCATACCACATAATTCCACCACACACAACCTACATCCACTCCACTCCAAGAAACATTAATACAACACTTTTACATTTAACAAGGCGACTAGTAGTCACGTTTGCAGAGAGGTGGAGAAAGGGGCCCGGGACTCCGACCACGTCTCAGGTATTCCGCTGTATAGGACTTAGAGGAGGTAGCAGGAGGGCTTCTTCGCATTTGCAGAGTGGTGAAAAAAGGGGGCATGGCCTCCGAACACCTCTTAGCAATCCCTATGTGTGGAACTTACTGGAGGGGTAGTTGCCTCCAAGGACAACCTTGGGGGCTAACTATCCCTAATACTACCTTCGGTAAGTCCTACACAGCAGCATTGGTAAGTTCTCATAGCAGGCCACTCCCCCTTTACCCACCAGTCTGCAAATGCAGTGCCTGGTGTGCTCTGTGATGGGTATTAAAGTTCTGTTTGCTGCTGGGTGTGGTTAGGGGCTAACTAGCCCTCCTGTTACCTCTAGTAAGCCCCACACAGTGGGATTGCTGATGGGTGGACACAAGCCACGCCCCCTTTGTCCACCACTCTGCAAACACGCCTCCCGGCACGCTCTTGGTTGGGGGATGAAGTCCACTTGCCTCCTGAGGGTCCCTGGGGGCCAACTAGCCCTTCTGTTACCTCCAGTAAGCCCCACACAGCTGGATTGCTGAGTGGTCTGAGGCCACGCCCCCTTGTTACACCACTCTGCAAACGCGCCACCTGGCACACTGCTGATTGGGGGATAAAGTCCACTTCAGTCCTGAGGTCCTCAGGACACAAGAGGACCTCATTGCCCCGCCAGCAGTGCGCGAAGAGGCGCGTTTGCAGATTGGTAGACCCATTTATTTATTTATTTATTTAAATGGGAAGGGTGCTGCAGGGCCCCCATCCCTAAGCTGATTTAGGCCCCGGGGACTCCATCCCCATGGCCATGGCAACGTTCTTTCTTTATTTCTTTTTTATTTCTAAGGGAGGGGGACCACGTGCCCTCTCCCCCCCCTTCCCTGGGCCACTTCTGGCCCTGATGACCTTCTCCCTCTGGCCTAGCCTTGTTTGAAAAAAATATATTTTTTTATATACGGTAGGAGGGCCACATGGCCCCCCTTCCCTGTGCCACTTCTGGCACCGGGTACCCCATCCCCCGGCCAGCCTTTATTTTTAATTTTAGAGTGGGGCCGCGTAGCCACCCTCTTGAGGCCAATTATGGCCGGGGACCCCATCCCTTGGGCCAGCCTTCCATTTTTTTTGTTTTTTATAAATGAATTAAAAGGGAGGGGCCAAGTGGCCCCTCCAAGGCCACTTCTGGCCCCGGGGACCTCATACCCTGGGGTCTGGTCTTACGTTAGGGACAGCATAGGGAGCTCCAATGCCCTCGTGGTCCCAACCTCCTGCGGGAGCCGGCATTGCTTTTGTACAAATGGAGCTGCTGGTTGCTGCTGACATACAGCTCCCGTTGTCCAAAAGCAATCTACTTTGCTTCATGGAAGCGAAGCAGAGTTTGTATGACAGGACGGGAGCTGTGCTCCCGCCCTGTGATAGCAAACTACAATGGCCCTGGGCCCTGGTCCCTGCGGGACCCCTGAGCAAGCCTAGGGGGTCAGGGTGTTTCTACCCTCCTCCTTTTCGTAATTTTTAATCTTGTTTTTCCTATTTTCTTTTGACTCAGCTGCCAAAACCTCTTGGTTTGGAGTGTTGACAGCCAATCAAAATGAAGCTCGTGATTGGGAGGGTTCGCGAATCCTCCTTGGTCACCAGAGATCGATATTTTTTTATTTTTTTTTATTTCTCAGGAACTACTGAACAGATTTACACCATTTAAAAAAAAGAACGCTTTATGAAGAAAGAACTACCTTTTTGCCAAATTTGGTGTAATTCCGTTCAGCAGTGCGTTCTGTAGCTTTGTCTAAAGTTTCCTACGGAAATTAACATAAAGTTAACGAATTTTGGGAGCGTTTTTTTTTCTCGGCCCCTATTCGACAAATACCTCCGAAACCATACAAGACAGAAGCTAACCTGAGTGAGCCACTAGTTTTGAAAATTTTGCAGACTCGTCAAATGACGCCAAAGATATTGGCAATGCTTTTCCCATGGAAACTAGGTCCTAACTATACCTGCCTACTGGCGAGCACCAGTAGGTAATAAATATATACACACACATAGATACACACATTTACGTGGCTACAAACCCTTAGCAATGGCAAGACCTCCATCCTGCGCACCCTTACCCCTGCCCCACTCTGTTTTTGAGCTGGATGCAGACAGGAGCCTCCTCGTGTGATGCTTGGCAGAAATTAATAATGTTATTTTAGACTTCAGAGGCCCCTGTGAAAAGGTAAGCTACCTTTCAATTTTGCTTCGCAGGATGGGTTGACTTTTGTCCCAAAAACTGGGACATGTAGATAAAATTAACAAAAGCATGGGGACACCGGGGCAGTCCTCTGAAAACCGGGACTGTCTGGGAAAATCCGGGACTTCTGGTCAACCGACCCTAAGCCAATGGCTCCCCTGTACCCCTCAGACCTGTCCCTAACGCCTCCATCCCAGAGAATGCCCTGGACCTTTTACATTATTGCACCTTTTCTAGCGGTACCTCCTTTTCCCTGCATAGAGGCTCCTACCTCTCCTCTGTATCCTTTAGAAACTGGTGCTGCTCCCTTATCTTTACCTCCAATCCTCTCCTTGTCACTGTGACTGCTGTTCCGTCCCCAGCCCCGTCTCTACTTCAGCATCTGATGCCTGCAATTGCCCCAGACCCACCACTCTTTCCTCATCCACCTGTCTGGTCTGTAACTCCCCTTACTTCTTTTTCATGCCCCAGTCCCTTCTTGCAGCCCCTGCCCCTTCTCCGCATGCCAGACAGACAAAACTAATGGCATATCACACCCTACATGCCTGGTCTCTGCTACACTGCCTTGATGCTCCGCGTATACTAGTGTGCAGCTGCTACTGCTTGACCCCTAACCCCCTCCCCTTGACCTGGGCCATGTACCGGCCCGGTACCTGAAACGTGCTCTATTTTTGTGGGAGACTGGGCCTCCTCCCTGGTGCACTTTTCTTAGCCGCTGGAGACTGTGTGTCCCTTCCTCACCCCGCCCCCCATTCCCCCTTACCACCCCCACCGTGGGGAAGAGCAAGCAGCTACCGACATGTCTCCTGACACTGCACCTGCCAGGTGGCTCAGTTCCACCCAATCCTGGTGCAGCACGCCTGCCCTGCCGCACCTAGAGTGCTCAGGGTGTCCCGTACCACTCGCTGATTGGCCTTGCCCCCAATCCTCTTACACTATCCTTATTTTTCTTCCCCACTACCCAGTGGTGCACAGGAGTCAGGAAGAGTCAGGGAGGTTCTTTCCATGATAGTGGGAGTGATGTGGCCGTAGCCATGGGCAAACCAGAGAATTCAGGGGCAGAGCCGAGCCAGCGCTTGCACACTCGCAAGATGTAGAATGTAGGTGTCAGAGGCGCAACTAGAGTCAAATTTCGGGGGGGCTAAGAAAAAATTTCGGGGGGGGGGGCTGAACCTTTAATCAGTAGGCAGAGTGAAGGTGCAGGGGCTCTTAGAAGGGGTGAAACAACTGCAAGGCCTAATTAGCATTCAAATGGTCTTTTAAAGACCTGTGAAACGTTCGGGTGCGGCTGTGTGTGTGCCCGGGATCTGTCTCATCCCGGGCTGCCACACACGAGTGGGGGGGGGGCGCTGAAGCCCAGTGAGACCAATGGGTGTTGCGCGCCTGGTAGGGGTCATTAGTAAAGCAGGACAGCGAGGAGGAGAGCAGCGATGTAAAGGAGGAGCCGGCCCCAGGGCAGGTAAGTGCCTTTTAATTAGTTTGAATTCATTTGGGGGGTCTAGGGGCCGGCTATCTATGCTCCTCCACGGAGTCGTAGTTTTGCCTGAACTACGCATTCGCAATGGAACGCGGAGTAGGAAAAACTACGTAAACTCCGCTGGCGGAGCGTAGATACCCGCCCATGGTTAATTATCACCTGCTTCCCGTACTAGCAGACTCATTCACAGGTAGCACACTGTAGTCGTCCAGATGGGATGCTACTAGAGATCAACCCGACTGCAATTAGGGGTAGAGGCATGTACGGGATGTGAGCAGAACCCTAATATGTATTAGTACCTACAATGCCTAATGATATTGTTGTGCTCTACGCCAATGTAAGTTATGTAATGTAAACAGTTGAGGCATCCCGAAAACATTGGCTTGGAATGTGAATGTCTGCTATGTTAATGGAAAATCCAATCAAATCATTTAAAACAAAAGAATGAAGCAGCCATACATCTCAGAGGCATCGCTGGTTGCCTGTCTGTTTTGGTCAGAGAACAAATGGTGAGAGAGATCCTCAGTCTAGAGGAGGTACTCATGGCTGCGAGAGCAGAGGACTGTACAGACCAACAGACCGCTGATATGAGCACAGACTCCCAGGGGAGCACGAAGGGGAACCATAAAAACCATAATCGCTCTTGCCACTGTCCCGTCAGCAAGCCTGGACGCAGGAAGAGCAATCTGACTTTAAAATGGCCGCCACGCATGACCTCCCCAACAACAAATGAAGCTCGCTGACTCCCAATGCCCCCAATTTGACTAAGCGGAGCACAGACACGCATGAGAGCACAAAGGGAACCCCTTGGAAAAAACTAATCGCTCTGGCCAGGGCCGGCCCAAGGCATGTGCAAACTGTGCACCTGCACAGGGCCGCCAAACCCCAGGGGCCGCCACGACGAGGATCAGATCAGAAGGATCACTGGCGGCCCCCTGGCAGAATTTGGCGGCCCCCGGGCAATGTGTGTGCATTGTTGTTTTCACTGAATCAGTTTCACTTGCTGGCCCCACCAGCACCGAGACAAACACTTCTCAGATGTACTTTCATAAAATATCGATCCCTCTCACAGCCTCACAGAAAGATCTATTTAAATCGAGGTATACAGTTTACAAGCAGCAGTCACAAAAGAACACTGTTATTAGTGTAATTACTCGTGTAGATAATTCATCTAGCATTCAGACAGTGGCTGTGAAGCTCTTACATTCAGGGATTGGAAAATTCAAAACCTGCCTTCAGTCATCTTTTAAGGACTTGTGTTACCTACACACATGCCACTTTTTCCTCCTGTAAAGCTTCGTGTGCAACCTCATGTATTGTGTTTGTTCACAATTGTCACTTTTGCCAATTGTAACTTAACGTTTGCTTTTGTAATTTGTTCACTTGTAATTTTCTCCTCATGTTTCACTACTGTTCCTAGCAGCGCGCGTGCCATCATTTTCGCTTTTTTTCCAAACAGGAAGGCTTTTTTTCAAGGGCCAACAACAATTAAAAGAATGATTTGAGCGGAAAGCTAGGGCTTATGGCAAGTATAACAATGTGTGTGAATTATATGAGTCCACAAACCATAGATTGCTTAAAAACAACAAGAAAATGGTGCCTGGTTAGACCACCGCTGCTGGCATAGTTCCTTCGCCAAAACACATAACATTTCAGAGCCAACTGGATTAGGTCTTTTTTTTGGGGGGGAAGGCAAAGCAGATTTTTTGTAAGGGCGAAAGGCTTCCTATCTTGGATCTCACAGGACGTGCTCCTTGTTGTTTTTGAAGCCCGCTGGGGTATTGGTACAGTGCCCCCTCACCAGTCTAAGGGAGACAGGCAGCTAGCTGGTGGCAGCTATGACTAGTGAGTGGAACAAGGGGGCTTATTTACAAGCCCCTTGCGCGACCAGTGCGTCACTTTTAATATGGGAAAAAGTGGCGCACCGGCGGCGCAAGGGGCTTGTAAATAAAATAAGCCCCAGGGTTTTTACTGGTATCCTTGGTCTATGCGGTAAGTCGTGAGGGGGTGACACCATGAGTTACCCGCACCGGGTGACACCAACCCTAGTGACGCCACTGTATATAGGCATAGAAATCATAACCATATTTAGACTTGGCTCCGCCCCGTCCGGACCCCCTCTTCCGGGGCCCCCTCCTACGCTCCCTGCTCAGGGCCACCATGAGCCTAGAGCCGGCCCTGCTCTGGCCATCGTCCCGGCAGCAAGTCTGTACGCATGAAGAGCATTCTGACTTCAAAATGGCCAGGGGCACTCCTACTAGACGCATCCCTCCCCCACTCACCCCCCCCCCCCACATGGCACCAGGGTTCTGAATGTGCCGCCGCTCCCGGAGTCCACACTGCTTGCCGTTGAATGCACACACAACCCTCCGGCTGCCGTGCAGCACCTCACGGCCAACGCGTGACCACACCAACAGCGTCAACATGGCCTTCACCACCTGGCGCACTCTCACCCCCACCGAGACGGCTGACTGCAAGCTCTCCAAGATGGTGACGCGCCTGCGGCTGGCCTCCAGCTTCTTCTCCCACCTTCACTCCTGGACTTCTTGACTTTTGTTTTGTCCTGAACGACACTTTGCTGCTGTTTTCGGACAGTTTCTCTGGACTCTAGCCCTCCTCCCATTCCCTCGTCCTTTAACTCGCTTCCCCGTGGATGATCCTCAAATGTTCCCTCCCTCTTCTGCTTCCCCTTCTCTCCATACCCTTGCATCCCTCCCACCCTCCCTTTGTGCTGTGACTGCATCCACACTTACGGAACTCTGCTCTTTGACGTATTGTAATAACTCTAATCAATGGTATTTGCTTTAGACCTTGCACCATATACCATTCCTATGTGACTCTTAGAGTATTTTCAGTCATATCCCCTCCCTATGTATATAGAGATAACTCTAATCACTAGTGTATGCAGTAGACCTTTGTACTCTCTACCATTCCTATGTGACCCTTAAAGTATATCCGGTCTGATCCCTTCCTTCGTATATAGAGATAACTCTAACGACTAGTCGCCTATGAGACTGTTAGAGTATATCCATGTGTATCCCTTCCCTATGTATATAGAGATAACTCTAATCACTAGAACATGCAGTAGTCCGCTTTGCTCTCTTCCATTCCTATGTGACTTTTAGAGTAAATCCAGTCTTACCCCTTCCCTATGTATATAGAGATAACTCTAATCACTAGTTTATGCAGGAGTCCGCTTTGCTTTCTACCATTCCTATGTGACTCTTAGAGTATATCCATGTGTATCCCCTCCCTAAGTAGATAGAGATATCACTAGTATATGCCTAGAGTTTATCCATTTGTATCTCCTCCTTGTGTGACTTTATCTCTTGTACATTTGCAATTTTTTCTGTTTGTACCTTTTTTATAACGCATGTAATCCAAAGTCCGTATGTTTTCAACTGGTTCTTATGTAAGTAAAAAATTTGCAAATCTGTGTTCCGATTGTAACTTTCAGTCCTTATGGTTGAAACTGGGTCCTATGTAAAGCGCTCTGACACCTTCGGGTAAAGTTTGCGCTATATAAAATCGCATAAATAAATAAATAGATAAATAAAATGGAAACTGGAATAGCCTAGAGCGAATCATAATGGACCATGAAAAGTAAGCAGAGACACAAGGTTGATAGCCATAAAGTAATGTCTCAGTTGTGTTTCTGATGTGGATTCTCCTTCCCACACGAATGTAAATTAAATGTAATGTAAATGTAAATTGTTACTTGTATAGCGCACTACTCACCCGCAAGAGTCTCAAGGCGCTTGTACAAATACCACTGTGGAACCCATCCTGGCTTTCCCTGTGAGGCGTCCACTCCTGGGCACCCCCAAGGTGGAGGCCAGGCATCCTTAGTGTTGTGGGGGCTGTTGTGGAGATTAAGCAAGCTATTGCCCAGAGTTGCAGAGTGGGACTCCATGATTGGAATAGGCACTGAGGCGAGAATTATCAGGTCTGTGGAATTTTGAGCCCAAGACCAGAGGCAGGGAATTGAACCCTGGTCCCGGGCTAGACCTCTGCATCAGGATCTGCCGCTCTAATCATTGAGCCACACTTCTCCATGAAGGGTAATGTCCTGCCACTGGACAAGTATGCAAAGGTTACTGGAAAGATAATCATTTCATTATGGTTTGTAAAGCAAACAAGAAGTCTGGAAGAGAAAATGGATGCCTGAAAATTACAGAAGCACTGTAGCCAAGCCCACAAGTCCAATGGTGACATCCATTGAGGCAAGTGGAAACGAATTAAAGTCAACTGTCATCATAGCTGTCTTCTAAAGGTTCTTCAACGTCATTGTCGAGCGACAGTGAAGAAGATGGCTGTGTGATTATAATGTCAACCAGTAAAATGAGGTGCACATGTAGGTTTGTCTGCATGCCGATAAGAACCCAAGTCCAAGAGGGGTGGACAGTGTCTTAAGATGACAGTAAGGGTGAATGGTTGCTCCATGTCTTTTATCATCGACAGTGGTGAATAGATAAAGATCATGCAGGCAGAAAAATGCAACAAATTGTCTCCGGTGCTCCAACTCACAGTACATGTCGAAGACACAGGTAAACATGTGGGTTGCCTACAAGCCATTGTAAAGCCAATAATTTTTTGTAGCAGCCATGCGGCACAAGAAGACGTAAGTAAAAGTGGCAACTCATGTTCTTTGAAGTACTTTGTCAAGTGAATGTTTACTCATTTTCACTACTGCTGCTGACATGAGGCTGATCTCTATTAATTATAACTTAAATGCACATGCTAAAATAGTGAGTAAGTTCCTGTTGTTTCATGGACTAGGAAAACCTAAGACACTGAAAGTGCACCTTCACATTAAAGAGGACATTGGTCCTGTTGCTCAGCGGAATCGTTGAATTGCTTTCCATCTGTAGGAAGCCGTTGATAAAGACCTCAAAACGCTGTTGAAGCATGATATCATTGAACATTCTACTGGTCTGACTCCATGTGTTTCACCCATAGTGATAGTGCCAAAAATGGGCAGTGGAGGTGCCGTGCACATTTGTGTTGATATGTGTCACGCTAACAAGGCAATCGAGAGAGAACGACATCCAGGGCCCCACATTGCAGACATGATTACACAGCGGAAGGGCACCAAAGTCTTTTCCAACCTTGATTTGAATAAGGGTTATCATCAACCCCAACTAAAATAAAACTGCAGGTACATTACTACCTTTGTGACCCATGTGTGGCTGTTCAGATATAAAAGACTACATTTTGGTGTGCCGTCACATGCAGAACTTTTTCAGGATGTCGTTCGCCGCATAATACAGTATGTCACACATGCTTTTAATAACAGTGATGATGTAATAGTACATGGGGCGACTCAAAAGAACATGAAAAAGCCCTTACACAAGTATGCCATTTACTTGCTGATGAAGGTCTCATTTTGAAAGCAGAAAAGTGTGAGTTTCACAAAACAAAAATCAAATTCTTCGGGTTTATTTGCTCTGAAATGTGGATGACACCAGATCCAGCGTAAGTGCAAGCTTTATCATCCACTTGTCCCCCACAGGATGTGACCATGCTGTGATGTTTCCTTGGCACACACAGCCAGTTACTGTTCCTGGTACATTCGTGACTTTGCCACAGCCAGTGCTCCATTGAGAGTTTTAACAAAATAGTACGTTCTGTTGAAGTGGTTACATGAATATGATCAGGTCTTTAAGAAAATAAAACATGCAATTGAGAACATGCTTGAAATGGCCTATTTTGATCCAAAACTACATACTGAGATTTTGGTAGATGCATGCAAGCATGGTGGGACTGGTTGGGAATGGATCCTTGCCCAGTGCAATGGGCACTACAGTGCACAGAGACTCATTGTGGCGTATGCAATCTGGAATCTGCCAGAGACCGATTCTGCATATTTGCTAGCTGAGAAAGAAAGCCTAGCTTTAGTGAGAGCTTGTGAACACTTCCATGTCTTTCAATAAGAAAAGCAATTTACACTTGTCACTGATCACCAGGTGTTGTTCATCATTTTTTGAAATCCGAAAGTCAAGATGCCACTGCGCCAAGTGGTTTGGGTTGCGACTGCAAGAGTATGATTACACTATTGTGCATAGGGCAGGGAAAGATAAAAATCCGGCTGACTATATATAGTACCATTGCAGTGTCACAGTACAACGTCTAAAGCATCTGAGGCATTTATTTACTTCATACTCAAATCAAGCATGCCTGCAGCTGTATCTTTGGACCAAATATGTGCTGCTACGAACACCGAGCTAGATATGCTTGTTCTCAAAGATATTATTTCACGACACTCCTGGAGTAACATACTCGAACTCTTACAGATGATTTTGAATATCAAAAGTTCAAAAGAATTTGCAACATGCGGTGTTACCATCATTTTTACGTCTTGCAATAGTTCACCTTTCAATAGCAAGGAGTTTAAGGACTTTCTCACTAATATGAATATCAATCAACAGAAAAGTACACCTCTCTATCCATAGACAAATGGTTTTGCCCAACAATTCTTGGGAACCCTAAAGAGAGTAGTTCAGTGTGCTTGAGTAGATGGAAGTGACCTCAAGTCAGCTTTACTTTCACCCTTCATGCTTACAGGTCAACTCTCTATTTCATGACAGGAGAAAGTCCTGCTACCTTGATGTTCGGAATAGCCATGCGACCAAAAGTGCTACAACGGACCACAAACATTTATTTATGTATTTATTGTAGAGTTTTGTATAGCGCTAGCCAGACCCGAGGGTATCGGAGTGCTTCACAACATGGGTTAAAGCAGCATCAATAGGAGGATATACATACATTGATTCAAGGCATAAGAGGAGGTCTTAAGTGGTTAGAAATAAATACAGGTCAAGGAGCCACAAAGTCACAATAATGAGCATATGCCAGGAGGGAAAGAGGGAAACGTTTTGGTGAGGTGGTGATTCTGACCAGTCGAGTGCAGGATAGGGCTTTTCAGCCGAGATCAACCGTTCGGGAGAGACCCGTTATGGAAGTAGTCTTTGAGTTGTCTTTTGAATTGTAAGAAGGAGGGAGTAGTTGTGATATGGACTGAGATGGAGTTCCACATTTTGGGGGCATTTCCAGAGAAGGATCGTGACGCGTTTTTTTGTTTGCGGATTTTCGGCGGGATGAGGAGTAGAGTGTTGGAGTTTCTAAGGCATCTTGTCTGGCCTGCCCTCTTGAGTTTGACGGCCAAGTAGGCTGGTTTTCCTTTGTGAAGGGCTTTGTGAGTGAGGCAGGCCGTTCTGAAATTAGCACGGATTTCAATTGGGAGCCATTTTAGCTCTTTGAGTACTAGCGAGATGTGGTCAAACTTCTTTACTCCGGTGACCATTCTGGCTGCTGCCTTGAGCGTGGATCTGAGAGGTGCTAGGTGATATTTTGCTGCACCTGTGAGGGCTGCATTCCCGTAGTCTAGTCTTGAGAGCACCAGGGATTGAGTGGCTAATTTGAGGTCATTAGGCGGAAAGAAGGGTTTAATTATGTTGAGAAGCTTCAGGTTAAGGAAGGCTCTATTGGCGGAGTTCCTAATGTGTTAGGTCATGTCAAGTTTGGGGTCGAGGGTGATTACGAGCGATTTTACAGAGTGAGGGTGAGATTGACGTTTAGGGTGTCGATTGCTTTTAGCCATTCTGTGATTTGGGAGTTCTCCTCTTTGTTGGAGATGAGGAGGATTTCTGTTTTGTCATTATTGAGTTTCAGGTGGTTTTGTGATAGCCAGTGTTGGACTACTCTAAGAGTGTCGTTGAGTCTGTGGATATCATCTATGGATGATGTTTCAAGGTACATCTGGGTGTCGTCAGCATAGAGGTGGAAGGGGATGTTCGACTTTTTGAGTATGGTGGTGAGGGGTTCCATGTAGATGTTGAACATTTGAGGTGAAAGAACTGAACCCTGGGGAACACCTCTACTGACGGGGTGGAAGTCTGATGAAAAAGTTTCTGATCTCTATTCTTTGGCTGCGGTTCTGGAGTCAGGAGGAGAACCACTTGAGGACCACCTCTTCTGCTCCTACCCTATCATGGAGTGCCTCGATGAGTAGGTTATGGTCAACCGTGTCGAAGGCAGCCGATAGGTCCAGGAGTCAGCATGTTGACAGATGCTGTCTAGAAAGAAGACCTATGCTGACAAACACTGATGTGCTTGGGAAATGGTTTTCAAGGTAGAAGACCAGGTACTAGCTAAACAAAAATGGAAACACAAGTCTGGTGCTACATTTGATGCTGAGACACTGAGGGTTCTGAGGTGCAAAGGACATATGGGGACCACTAAACTTCCCGGAAAGTCCTTGCGAGAGACTCATCACAATTCAAGCACCTGCCTTGATGTTCTTCAGCTCCAGATGTTAGAAGTGAGACATGTCCACCTGAGAATCCGAATAAAACAACTCAGGCACCTGCCTCGGCATCCACCTCCAGCCGAGGTAGGCCTCTCGCCTACACCTTATCAACCTCGGACAACGAGATCTGGAATATTGGTTCAAGCACCTCAATGACTCATTGAGGAACTATAATATATATATATATATATATATATATATATATATATATATATATATATATATATATATATATATATATATATATATATATATATATATATATATATATATATGATATTCCTACTTTTATTTACCAAAGGGGTAGATGTTGTGTCTTCTGAGTGAATAGCAGGACTACTCTGATCCATGATGTACTCAGCAGGAGAATTATATACTCGAATTGGTGTGTCTGGGTGCAGTTAATAAAGTTTAAAATGCAGTATGTGCAGTTAACAAGTGCACTCAGAAGAATAAAGATGTGTACTACAGAGCTAATGTGTGTGGCATGGTCAGTTACATGCTACTGGGCTGCGGAGGATGCCACACAAAGTCCCTGAGTTTTCTATCTGTGTCTCAACGAGAAGCAAGTAACCAGAATCATAGTAGTACCATGTAAAAGTGGCAATACCAGGATTGAAACTATGGACTCTTCCTGCAAAGATCAGTGGTACAGTGATTTGAACGCACTGAAGCTTCTGCTCTGCAAAATAGAGGAGGATCAGAGATGTAATTCGAATTGCATTTATATAGCGCGTACTACTTCTGATGAGACAAAGAAGCACTTTTAGGCGGGTAGCATTTTTCTACAGAACCCAAGTTTAGTTGTTAGCCCAGAGAATATTAATTATTAGGAAACAATTGCATGCTAGATTAAAATATTAGGGGTTAGGTGTGACCATTAGTTTGAGCAGTGGCGGATGGTTGACGGGGTGAATAGATAAGCAAGATTTGATTTTCTACTGTTAGGGTTCATGGATATGGTTCCAAAAAAGAGGAGGTTGTGGTGCATGAGTTGAGGTGTGGGCAATTTGTCGAAATACAGTAATAGAGTTATGGCAGACAGTATATGACTAAGGGCTATGTGTATGTGGCATTTTTGTAGTGGCAAACGGCCTGATTCGCAGAATCGGGGTATTTGAAACTGCAAAAATGCTTGTTTTCATGTACAAAGTCCAAATTGCGATTCTGCAACTTGTTACTAAATCACAATTTGAGTCTAGCGATTCAGTATTTTGAAGGGGTGTGTTTAGGGCATCTCTTCCTAATACCAGTATGCAGTGTTATGTATGATTGTTTTGCAACTAAAATGCACTTTCACAATTTACCATCAACTCAAAGTTCTTCCAACTCTTTCACAAATAGGACGGGTTTCCCTAGGGACCTCTTCCCTTTTCAGAATGGCTGAATAAATATTTATTAAGAGCAGGCAGTGGTTCCAAAGACCAATGCTGACTCTTAAAAATTGAAACTTAAACTTGAATTGTTTTGCTTTTAAATGGCCCCTGTCTTCCTTTAAGGAAAATAGGCTGCTTTTAAAAAAAGACTGGTTTATTTCAAAACAATCACAGACTAGGTGGTCTGCTGACCCCACCAGGCTCACCATTCCTGTGATTGCAGCAAATCCTAACGAGTCGCAAATTGGAGCATAACTCATTAATATATATGAGGTAGGTCTATGTCTAATCCACTAGGAATCACTAATGAAACTCAAAAAAGTTTCATATATTAGGGATTGCGTTTTCCAACTTGCGATTCACAGGAAATTGCAGTTAGGAAATCGCTATTCCTAATCTTCGTACATCTGACATTTAGAGTGAATTCTTCCAGAGAGGGTAAGACAAACTGAAGATGAAGGGGTAGATCATTCACTAGAAAGGGAGGAGAAAGAAAAATCCATAATCTTCAGTCAAGGTCACTTTTCATGCAATGTTTTAGGAATACAGTTGGGAAAGGTTTATTGAGATAACATGCAACCTGAAGATGTAAAACTCCATATGTTTGCACTGATGTATGGGAAAAACGTTTGATGGGCTATGGAAGAGCAGGCTGCGTACCTCTTCATAAAAACAAGTTTTTCAGTAATTCCTTCGAGTTTTAGAAATCTTGCTGACAGGTTTTGCCCTGGAGTGGTGCAAATGTTGAAATACAGCAAAATGTTCGGAAAGTTTAGAGCTTAATTATAATCAATAATTGTGCTGAAATTAGTTTATTTCTGCATTTAGGGCAATACTTTATTTGCAATAGGGTGCACTTACCAGGTCTGTGCCCAGTGCACCCAGTTAAAAGTGCTCCACAATACAGGCAAGAGGAGCACCGCTCCACTTCTTTTTGAGCAGTGCAAATTAGTGATATCATTTTGTTTTTCCGTACTGAGGCACTTTTGTTTACCTAACAGGGCGGGCTGGGCTGTCATCATAGCAAGCAGGGGAGGAGTGGTTGGTGCACTTAAGTGCGTAGGACGGTTTGGCCGGCTGTTTTGGGCCAGCCAAACAGACATGCACACTCAACATTTCTCCACCCGGCTGTATTGCGCAGTCGGGGGAAAACATGCACACGCTCCCTCTCCCTCTCTGAGGGCCGAACCAGGCCACTCAGACCAATCACGATGCTGCTGTCAGGCTGGTGATGGCAGCATTGTGATTGGTTTAGGGAAGTCCAGGAGCCTGTGTGCGTTTGTACGTCAACAGAAGAGGATGGAGGAGAGGTGGTGGCTGGCAACCAGGTATGTTATTTGTTTTTTCTACACCTCGCCCCACTCTACCCATAATATACTGTGGCAGCCGCCACTGCTCTATACATAATAAGTGCCTAGATGTCATGGACTAAAATGTGGTTGCTAACTCCTCCTAGATCAAGTAAACGCTGTTCAGCCCAGCTTCCTTCATTCCTGCATCTCATAAGGTAGCTCAATGGTTTATGCACTATTTCGTGGAATTTTTGTGTCAAATATGTAGCAGCTCGGTTTTTCTTTACACACTTTGAGAATTTTTTTTAGGTTTAAAGCATTTTATTGGTACAACACAAAGAAACAAGCATCCATGTATGTATGTATGTATGTATATGTATAGTATGTATAGGCATTTATATAGCGCACTACTTACCCGGAGGGTCCCAAGGCGCTTCGACCGCTGCGAAACCCTTCCTGGCTTCCCTGGGAGATGGTCCCTTAATGGGTATCTCCAGGGTGAGACCAGGCATCCCCGGCGGTCTGGTGGGGCTGTTAGTGAAGATGAGGCAAGCTAATGCCCAGAGTTGCCGAGTGTGATCGCTGATCAGAGTAGGCACCGAGGCGAGAGAATTATCGAGTCCGCTGACCCTGGTCCAGAAACCTGCCGCGCCGGGAATCGAACCCTGGTCCCGGGCCGTCCTCTGCTCTCGGGTCTGCCGCCTCACTTCCGGCGTTAGTGTCTCCAAATGGCATCTCAACTGAGGACTAGACTGCAGCGACACATAAAGGTAAGCAGTGTTGCAGTTAACATAACAATCCCCCTTCCAAACTTCCCCCCAACACATACCACCCCCATCCCTTCACCCCTCCCCATCGTCCAGTGCGTAGGCCTATCCCTTGCCATCTACCCTGACCACCCCTTAGTGCAGGAGTGTAGCCCAGTGTTCATTCAAGAAGTCGGTTCTTCGGGCATCGTAAGCCTTAGGAGGCGGAGGTATCTTGGGCAGGTGATTTCCCTGAATTCAGTGAGCAGTAGGGTCTGGAATGGCTGCCAGAGGTCATCAAATTGTTTAATATCCCCTGCCACTGTAAGTGACAGTTTCTCCATTCCTAACACATGCCACAATCTATGGAGCCAACCGGTGATAGAGGGAAGCGTGGCGGTAGGCCAGTGTATAAGAATGTTCTGTATCGCCGAGCCTAAGGCAGTGGCGATCTGTCTGCCCCTGCGGGATCTAAGAGGATATCTCAGCCCATTCGGGAGCCCTAATAATATGTATGCTGGGAAGCGTGGCAGTTCGGTGTCGAAATGTGAGTCAATGTCATCTATTACTGCTTTCCAGTAGGATTCTAGGAGTGGACAGTCCCATAGAATATGTGTCAGTGTGCCCACCTGCCCACATCCCCTCCAACAAGTGTTATCCTTATGATCGTCCATTTCATGTACACTTTCCGGGAACCGTTGTATTCCATCTGCCTCCAGTCTCTGGAGTTGGCATCTGTCCCCGAGTGTTGGAAGCTAACAGTAGTAATGTAATGTAAAATGTAATGTAATGTAATGATGATACTTGTAAAGCGCACTGTTACCCCATCTCGGGGTGTCCTGGCGCTGAAGACCACTGGGGAACCCGTCCTGGCTTTCCCTGTGAGATGGTCCCTTCTGGGTATCTCCAAGGTGAAACCAGGCATCCCTGGCGTCTGTGGGGGGCTGTTGTAGAGATGAGATTTTTCTCAGGGGAAAACCCAATAAACCCTTGTAGGCTTGGGCAGTTTATGGTTCAAAACATAAGGTGCTACAAGGGACTTATTTCAAAAATATTTTCTCTTAGTCCATGAGTGGTGCCACAATTTCACACTCTTTAGTATCCAAAGGATATCAGATTTGTTTTAAACACAGCATAAATACATGGAAGGTGAAGATAAAACAGAGCAAAAGAAGGGATGTTTGTTTTGAATCAAATCTTTACTTTGTAAAAGTGACAAGGGATGTGAAAACACAAATTAATTAAAGCAAGAAAAGTCATGAACAAAGAAAGACAATGTTTTTCAATGGTTCATAACATTGAGTATCAGCTCCAGCTAGTTCAAACAAACAACCCAAATTGAACAATAACCACTTGTTATTGTTCAATTTGGGTTGTTTGTTTGAATGGCACCTCCTGCAGGGGGCGGCCCGCCACCGCCTGGTCCTGGAAGTGCTTGTCCGATTCCCACCTACTCCATTCCACCAGGTAACGCAGCTGTGCCGCTTGAAAGTACTTGCGGAGATCCGGAATCCCTAGAACCCCAGCCTCTGGGGCCAGCATGTAGAGCGTCCTTTTCCTTCTGGGTTTCTTGCCCTGCCAAATAAAAGATCTGCCTGCGTTTGTTGAATCCACTCCGTGGGTGGCCGGAGCGGCAAGGCCCTGAATAGCTACAAAATCTGGGGTAAGACCGTCATTTTGACTGCAGCTATTCTGTCCAGCAAAGAAAGAGTGCTGCGGGTCCACCGTCCAAGCTCCTCTTGGATCTTTTTGCTTAGGGCGGTGTAGTTAGCTGCCACCATAGCCGGCAGTGTGGGAGCCACCTGGATCCCTAAATAAGGCACCAGATCTGACGACCAGAGCATTGGGGAGAGGCCTTGTAGGTAAGATCTAGTGGCTGGCGCAAGCGACACGTCCAAAGCCACCAATTTCCCCACATTCATCTTGAAGCCCGCCACAGCGGCAAAGGAGTCCATCTCCTCCATGCACACCGGAAGGGAAGTCCGGGGTCTATCCAGCGACAGTATAACGTCGTCCACATAGAGGCTTATGGTGTGAGTGAAGCTCCCAAGCCTCACCCCCGTCGCCGCCGTATTAGTACGTATCCGCTGGGCAAAGGGCTCCATATAAAGGGCGAATAGCAGGGGCGAGAGCGGGCATCCCTGCCTAGTGCCCCTTTCGATGTCAAAACTCCGTGAGCTGAATCCATTCACTCGCACTATCACCGACGGGAATTTCTAGCCTATACTTACTTTCTGCAGGACCTGTTCTAGATAGGGCCAGTGTACCCGGTTGAACGCCTTTTCGGCATCCACCGCCAACATCATTCTCTCTCCGGGGGTTCGGGAGGCTTTCTCAATGAGGTGAACGATCCTCTTAGTCTTAACCACCGTCTGCCGCCCGGGGACGAATCCCGCCTGATCTGGTTCTATAAGGCCCGGCAGATGGGGGGCCAATCGGGCTGCAAGAATCCCGGTGTATAGTTTAAGGTCTACATTCAAAAGGGATATCGGCCTGTACGAGCCGCATTGCGTCGGATCTTTCCCGGGCTCGGGAATGACCGAAAGAGAGGCCCGATAAATATTTTTTTTAACGTGTTTTGAAACTTTTCCAAATTATAAAGTCAACTATAGGAAAACACTCATAAAAAGTGAGCCTTGTGCTACAAAGTAAAAAAAAAAAAAACACTTTTACTGGAGCAATTCTTCTCCCAAAACTTTTTTGCAATAATATTTGAGTGGGTGATTACAATCCTATGCGCACTTAGTCAGGAAGCTTGGCACTTCAACAAGAAGTAGAGACATTTCTGCCTTCTCCTGAGGCATAGTTTTACTTTTCTCTTCCAAATCTCTGAAGCCAAGTGTCCCAGCCCACATGAAAAAGACATCAGACTTCAGGTACATCTGCTGCCCTCTGTCATTCAGCCCTATAACCCACAACTGCCACTCTGCAGCCACATAATTTGGGTAGCATGGCTCAAGCATAATATAATCTCTTTGTAGTGTTTTAAGGACCACTTTAACGAGGACATGTCACATGCCCAATGCATTAAACATGGTATATTACTGTATAACTAGAACCCCTGCCTTGCCAAAACAAACAGCAACTTCCTGTCACCCCCTACCTTAAGCCTCCCCTTTACCAGTGCATTGTGCTGCTGACCAAACCCAACAGTTTCCCCATCTTACCTGAATGAAACAATGAATGAATGAATGAATGAAAAAGCTTAAAGAGTGGGCAGCTTCTACTGGGAGTTTCCCAACACTAAGAGAATTGAGGGAAACTGCAGTTTTCAGGCCCTGGAGAACGGCCACGTTTAAATTAGCTTGTGGGTTACAGAACCTCATTTTAATGAGTTACATATTAAGTGGCAACTTCTTCCATGCCTGGGTGGCCCAAAAAAAAAGGAAAAGCCACCTCGTCTTTTATGTTGGATTTAGGAACTGCCGCAAAAAGAGCATATGCCGTCCCTATCCTTGCCAAGGCCTTCATCTCCCTAGCATCTCTCAGAGCCTCATAGCTCAGTATTACTCATCCCCACTCCCTACCCTACCAAGGCTGACTGCCCAGTCCTGGAGCCTTGCCAAACCTCCTATCGCCCCTTTACCTGCCCCAAAGCTCACCACAGAAGGAAACCACACCCTCCGAGCCCTAAGCTAAATACTCAATTAACTTCCACTCCTAAAAATACTGACACGTTCTCCCTCAAATACAACTCATTGCCAAACTCAGTAAGAAGCACTGAATCATGTCTAAACAACTGCTTAATTTGAGCCTGTGGTTTCCGGTGCTCATCACTGGCACATAATTGTCAACACCAGTGCTTGTTACAGTCTGCCACAAGGTGGTACTGTCAGGCTAATTTTGGGATGACCACAGCAACAGCTAATTATTAATGTAATATACATTAAAAATGACTATACCTTGCCGTCAGAGTCATTTTTATAGCTTTGCGGGCTCAAATAGACCGAATATTCACACTGGTAGGAGTGAGATGGTTTGTAGTTGTGTTGGTAATGCCATTGGCAGCATTGGGAGAAGCAATGTGTGGTGCACAATGCAGTGGCCTCTAGACGAGAGCCCTGCCCCTTATTTTGTTTTACAAATTAAGCACTGTCATAATCATCATATATAATTCCCTTGTGTACCAACACATGAAAACCATCCTTCTCACAAAACCCAGCACCTCCCTGTTAATATTTCTCAGTATTCTATCCTATCATCACCAACTCTGTCCAGACCACTGCTGGCCATGATCACTCCCTCTTCCCCTCCCTCAAATCTCTCTTCATCTCTTTCAGCCGCGCCACCCCGGATAACTGAACCAAATCTTTTTCATCCAAAATGACTGCATGCACATTCGGACACCCCCTACATTTCTGCAGGTCTGATAACGTAGGTAATTACCCATAACGCATTCCTCATTTCCCCCACCACTCTACATTTACTTTCACTACTCACATACCTAATTTGTGTCCATAATGTCTCTTCTCTGCCTGATGCAATGCTGATTTAACAAAATAAACCAGTATCTTGCTGTCTACCAGAACCCGAAAGCAACTTGAATAGTGAACAAAAAGGAATGTTAATTCTTCTTTTTATCTTTAAACATTTAGTTATTAAAACATATTGGTCACAAGTATATCAGCATTTAGTACAGTTTCATACAAATGTTTATCACAAAGCTTATCCAACAAACGTATGGAATGCTTGCTCTTAATCCCAAGCAACTGCATTCGCACCCTACAGTTCCAAACCAGTTGCAGCTCAGCTCCTCGAGCACTAATGCATGCAAGCTGGCCACCACCACCTTATGTTCTTTACCTCCTGCACTGAGAAACCCAAACCCCCAGCCTCCGTTGCTGCCTCAAACCTAAATGAGCGTGTTACAAGTTCCTGAGGCCTCAAAACCATATTCTTCAAACCTATTCTTAGAGCCTTTGATAAATGATAACTTGTCAATGCTAACTTGCATCAGAATTTGGCGGTGCAGTATCCAACAGGCTTTAAGATTTATGAAACGACAAGACACGATGCAATACACGTGACTTTGCTGATTTGCATGTTCCGTCGGGAGGGGCTTGATGACCCTTGTATAGCCTTTTCAACTGATGCCGAATTGATGGGACGATCTTCTTATTATCTAACAACCACTGCTTCATTCTGCCTCGTGGCGGGGACATCGTCAAAACAGGAAACTTGGGAATCACTACATCTGACCGTCTCCAGGCTGCCTACTACGAATTGATTTTACAACTCAGTTGAGGCTTCATAAGACACAACAGGAGACTACTGACATCCTTGAGCGGTCCGAATACGGCGTCTGACACATTGTGGCACAGCGAGAGCTGGCACTCTCTGCAAACATACACGTGGTGAATTGAGACCACGTCAACCTTAAGGTTTTGCCCTGAAGAAGCTCTCTGCATGGGAGCGAAACGTGTTGGCTGATTAATGAAATTGGAATGTTCTTACAATTAATCGATTTCTAAATAAAGAAGAGACTTTTCTCATCCACTTTGACTCATTGGACTTTGTGAGCTGCGCACCCCCATCTCATTTAATCTATTCTTGATCTGGAGCACAGGCTGGCGTAGGGGTGTCTGCACAGCGATCCTACATTTGGGTACTGGTGTGAGGTGCGGCTTCGAGGGTCCGCCGTTGCTGTTCTGTTCTCTGTTTTTTTGCTTCCTATTCTTAGAGCCATTGATAAATGATAACTTGTCAATGCTAACCCGTTCTCCTGCCTAAAAAAAACACCATAATCTTCTCCTCTGCAGAACTCGTACCCACTAATATGGAAGTCGAATCATAACACACGAGCTCTTCAAAACAACTTCTTACTCTCTGTCCTGCTTCTAAATTCCTCACCTAGCTTGACCCTACATTCTCCTTTGAACACACTCCAACCCTACTTCCACAATAACTCTGAAACTTTAAACTCATCCAAAAACATCCAAATCATAAACAAGCTAAACCTGACTAATTCACACCTTCTAAAACTCACCTCTCCAGGCACCCCTAAATTCTCTCTCAAAAAACGGGTGTAATCGGGCTTCTCAACCTACCTTTAGCCCCTCTTTCTCCGTCCAACCCTCTGGGGCCTGCTGCCCTGGTTCTTCTGCTGATGGCTACCCCTAAAACAGCGCAGCATAAAATGCAATCCTGGCCAGTGTCACAGAAATCCTCCCTGGTGAAAGACCTTTTTCTCTCGTGGAATATTTAATGCATCGCATCCTTCATTCTCTCCTACTCCCGATACCTTCTTCGTTTTCACCCTTCTTCTTTTTCACGCGTCTCCTTATATTCTTCAGCCATGTTTGTACACATGACCTCCTGGTAGGTTCTACTAACGATTTTTTGATTAACTGTAGTATTCTCAGTCACCTAGGGCCCGATGTAGGTAAATCTTTTTTACCACTTCATAAATACCGATTCATACCGAATCGGTAATTAAGAAGTGGTAAAAAAGAGAAGGGCAGATGTAGGTAATTTTATTTTAAAAATTACCGAATCCATTGATTCCTATGGGCATTGAAGCCCATAGGAATCAATGGGCATTACCGATTCGGTATTTACCGATTCGGTAATTACCAATTTCTGCAAGGGTGCAGGGGGTGTCACTTTGACACCCTCTAGCACCCCCAATACTGGCTTGTGTGCCATGTGGCACACAGACATGCCCTAAGGGCATGTCTGTCTGTCACATGGCATAGGTGTGCGTGCACACATGTGCATGCACACCTGAAATCGGTATTTTAACACCCAATTGGATTGGGTGTTAAAATACCGAATCTGAAAGGCCTGTGGGACTCAGAAGAGTCCCACCTACATCTGGAAGATACTGAATCGGTAAAAATACCGATTCGGTATTTTACAGATTCTGTAAATTTACCGATTCGGTAAATATACCGAATAGGTAAATACTGGTCCCCTACATCTCAAAGTGCCAAATACCGGTCGGAAACGGCCGATTTTGGCCGTTTCCGACCGGTATTTGCCCCCTAAATCGGGCCCCTGGTGCCCGCAGCTTTGGCATTGTGAACAAGACAAGGCATCCGCAATGGTAGTTTACTTTCATTATTCGTCTGGAGTCATTAACACATTTCTGTAACATTTTAAAGCACTTTATGTTCAAGTTTATATGTACCAATATGTGCTAAAAATACCGGCCTTATACCGGTGAAAAACTGGTTAGGTGGCAACCCCAAGTGACCTTTCTTTCTGCAGCCCCTGCTCCGGTCGGAAATCTTAATGCAGATATCTTACGCCTCCTGCTGAAGCTGCATAAAGCCGGATGGAATCTAATATAGGTTAATATAACCCCCAGCGATCAATGGGATAGAAGTCTATTCTAAAGCGCTTTGACACCCTCTAGGCTTGTCCCCGCTATAACAACTGTCACATAGATAAACACTAATAAATACGAATGTCCTGCTCGCGCTTCGGGCTTGAAAGGACATTATTTTAAGGAGCCCGGACATGAAGGCTGGAGCATTACAAACTGGACATCACTGCGTCTGGGCGCCTTTTGACTGCAATAAACGAGAGGCGCTGCAAGGCTGCCCTCTCTAGAACAAACACTCCGCGACGCCACCTCCAGCTGTGCATCAATCGCCCCTTTCAGCCTTTGGGGTTCACTTCGGGATATGGGACTTTCCGCCTCTGATCCCATTTCGCTGCGGCTGTGCGCGTGCCTCCAGCGGCGACATGTCGTGTGTGTCCGGTCGCGTGGCCCCGGGCCGCCCTTCTCCTTGCATTGGTCACGGCGCGCGCTGCTTTCATAGGTTCTGCCCAGGCGCCTCGTGCCTCCTCTCTGTTCCTGCTCCAGCGCTTCCGGTTCTAGCCCTAGTTTCAGAAACGTGCATTATATGGAGTCCCACAAACTGAGTCCTTCCTGGCGCCTGGAGGTTAACGAGCTTTGGGGAGGGTGAGATGCGCACACAGATCCGGGGTGCCCTTGGACATGGCAGGACTTCTAGATTTCTCAGTGAACAGCTGCCAAATGGACATCAGTGTGCACATGATCGACAAGGTCAACTTGGGACAGAAAATAGTTCAAGGCATCAAAACAAAAAAAGTGACCCCCTTTAGTGAATTTGAATAGTGAATTAGTGAATTAGAACGATAAAAGTTAGCCATGTTTGAACATTGGAGCAGTTTTGAAATTGTAAAGGCAGGCTGTATAGGTGTTTTTCAAGGTATTTTAAATTGCATGGGTTTGAGATGTCTGGAGGTAAATTTTTTTATTAAAATCAGGGAAATTAGCAGTAAAAACCAACACACCAGACCATAAAACAGGCCCACAAATGAATCTGTCAGACCAGCCCATCGGACACTGCCCGGTTGCCCCGTAGCAAAAAAATACACTGTTCCCTAGTAACAATGCTTTTAATGCAAAGAATGAAATTGGGAATATAATTTATTCAAGGTAGTATTTGAAAAACAATGTTAAGACGCATAGCAGCACAGTGAATATTGGTGCAAAACAAACATGCTTGGTGCTCTGTTTTGAGGTGATACACTCAAGTGATAAATCGTGATCAACCAGAATATCAAAAAATACAAGAAGTGCATGGCCCGCTACAGCAAGTTCTCACCAATCATATAGGGTCCGCGTTTTTAAAGTCAAAGGCGTTTCGATCCCTATAAAAATGGTGGGATCATCATAAGGACTCATGGGAATACAACAGGTCACAGAGAAAGATTATGTAGGATAAATCTTTATTTACTTGGTTATCCCTGGAATATTTTCCTTTGATGAATGGTATCTTTGTTTTTTAGGAATGATATCCCCTTTCTTTTACCACACGGATGGTTTAATCACTGCATTGGTGGTGGTCCGAATTTTTTCTTGGGTATTGGACCTATGTAGTATGATTACAAGGCCACAACAGTAATTGCCCTGTAATTGTACAAAGGTAGATTTTGGAGCCTTTGGAACCTTAGAAGCAATTTGTGATCAGTCAAGTGGGTGCCTATGGGAGTACTGGGCTTTTGTTTGGTGCTGTGCTGGTTTTTAATTAGTCTAACTGGGATCCTGCTAATCAGGACCCCAGTCTTTCTGCTTTCCCCCTAAATTGGTTATGTTATGTACCTAGGTACACCTCAGATTGGATACTGGGGTATCCTTGTCAGTCCCAAGCATATAGTACCCATGTACCCAGGGCATAGGTACCCCAGAGGTTCCCCATGGGATGAAGCGTGTATTATGCCACCTATGAGAGGCCATTCAAAATGGAACTACAGGCCTGCCATTGCAGCCTGTGTAAGTTGGTGCATGCACCACTTACTTAAGAGATAGGTTTACTATAACGAAGAGTCACTACAATTAAAACCTATCAGTCATCCCTACAGCAGGCCTTATCAATCCTGAGGGCAGGGTGCTTGGTTCTAAGTGAGAGGGTGCCACTGCAAGAGCAGGACACCCCTGCAGCCTACGGAGTCTATTCTCCCAGGTACTTAGTGCTACAGTAATTTACGATATATTGAGTGGCATTATGGGACTGTGTAATGACCTACTCTAAAACGGATGAAATTAACCCTATTGTGTTTGGTGTTAAACATTGTGGAATCATACCCCCCTATGATTCCACCCCTCAGAAATGTGCTTTCCTGGTGCTCACAGTACCAGCCTTCTAGTCCCGGGCAGCCCAAAATGGTTGCTACCGACCAGAGACACATTTTTGTCCTCCTGCTGCTGAGCGAAGCTCGAGTGGGGGAAAGCAGAATAATAGACATCCTGTCACAGGGAGCTGTGACCACCTCCCAGACAGGTTTCGTATATTAGGCCTCGGTGGGTGCGCTTGCCAGTGACCGAAAGTCTGCATGAGGGGCACATTTGGTATTCCTGTGCATAGTCCAGTCCAGTTCAAACCAGTCCTGGGAGCCATTGGCTCCTGCTCTGGAGCAAAAAAGGACAAAGGTCATAGGAGTAACCTCCCCACTGCCCAGACCCTCTCCTGGGAGGATCCCCTGAATCTGTCCAACCTTCTCCCGTGGGTACAAAAGGGGCTTACCTGGCTGTAGGACGCTAGTTTATACGTAGTCAAGATTCAGAACAAGAAACCACTGAACTTCGACCATCTGGACACTCTGGAATTCGCTGGACTTCATTTGGGCCAGACTTCTTCTCCCTCTCAGTCTGAAGCATCGTCTGTGCCCGTGCACCATACAGGCTCCGCGCAGGACCTGTGGAGCATCAAGAAGAACCAAAGATATCTCCCTTGGAGTGAAGTAGTCACTCCCCTGCAACCGCAGGCACCACATCTCAACTGACCGGTATGCTGCTCCTGAGCTCCTACGGACTTCAAAGGCTTCAGCGACACAGGAGGTGGGTTTTCAAGTCCCTCAAAGGTCTGTGCTGCCCTCTCACCAAGTTTGAGGTCAGAATCCCTTGTGGGGGCTGCAATACCCATATGCTTGTTAGCATGTTCAGAACAAGTGCACTGGGCTCCTATTGGCCCTAACCTCTGGTACCATTTCCTACTAAGAACTCTGGCCTCCTCACACCGAGTGCTCCGTGAGCTGCTGCTTTGTGTAACTACTTGAGGTCTGCTCACGACTCCTCTGCCTCCGGCCTGTGGGTCCCCTTGAGGGTCAACTTTGCTTGTCTTGGGCGCCCCTGGTTGCACCAGGCTTGCCTCAACTCCTCTGTGTTTGATGAGTGCCCTGGACCTTGCTGGGCTGAACCATAACCTTCTTTAACCTTCTGCATGGGTTGCTGCTGCCAAAGCTTGTTGGTGCTCTGCCGGTCCCAGACCCCTCAGCACTCAACATCCTTTGTGGAACAGCATGCATCCAGCTCCTGCTTGTCCACGACATCTCCTGGTCCCTGTGGCTGCAGAGTCAAGAACCCCCTCAACACACCTGAAGCACCCTACATCTGTGAACTATCGTCTGCAGAGCTCCTGGTCACTCCTGAATGACCCAGACTCTGTCTCTTCTGCTTTCAGGTACTCTTCAACAAGAATCCACCCTTGGATTCCAATGGACACTTTTCCTCCTTCCAGTTGTGGCTCTTCTTCGAAGTCCTCCATTGAGTTTGACTGTGGTTTCCGAAGTAACTTCAGCCATAGGGCTGAAGTTATGTCGGAAACCACAGTCAAACTCAATGGAGGACTTCGAAGAAGAACAAGGTATAAAACAAGGACCCCCTGAATCAAAAATTAATCCAATTCCTAGGTCAGGAACATATATGTATGAGAAATAACAACCTAGGCAATTGTACCGTCTTGTCTACACAATGATAGATGGGAGAGCCAAAGCATTGACAAATGAGATTCGGAAATTTATTGTCACAATTATTTATTTATTTATTTTTTAAAAGAGACACATTGTAAAATACTTCAATAAAAAGATCTGTATCTATATGCAATAGAGGACAAATCATATACAATATTATAAACACCAAAATCACACAAAATAGAGAAAAAAACATAAATAGTGGCACAACAATAACTTCGACGCGCGTTTCGGCGAACCAGCGCCTTCTTCAGGAGTAGTCACGTATTGCCTACAAAGAAAAGGTGTGCAATAAAATACTTACTCGAAAGTACAACACTCTTGATCATTCAATAAGACAAGTAAAAAAATATTTTCTTCCCCCTTAATATTGCTATATTCTTCATCATAGTAATATTAAGGGGGAAGAAAAGATTTTTTTACTTGACTTATTGAATGATCAAGAGTGTTGTACTTTCGAGTAAGTATCAGTTTTTTAACTTGTTATTATCGAGATAGGTGTAGATAAATAGCGGTTAGCAGAGACCCTTGGTGTCGCCACTATAGGAACCACATGTAGGGATGGTTTAAAATAAGTACTGAGGTAAATCATGCTTTATAGACTTCAATTATATTTGAGTCTTTCTTGTCCATTTGTTGGGGAAATGAAAAACATTCACCACAGTCATTATGAGTTCTGTGTTGTTACAATTGATTCTTTTAAAATTTGTTTATTTTGATTGCATAGATCATTTTAAAATTATATTTTGACTGTATCCTTTTGTATTAAATGTATTTTATTGTACACCTTTTCTTTGTAGGCAATACGTGGCTACTCCTGAAGAAGGCGCTGGTTCGCCGAAACGCGCATCAAATTTATTGTTGTGCCACTATTTATGTTGTTTTCTCTATTTTGTGTGATTTTGGTGTTTATAATATTGTATATGATTTCTCCTATATAGCATATAGATACAGATCTTTTATTGAAGTATTTTACAATGTGTCTCTTTTAAAAAAAATAATAATAATTGTGACAATACATTTCAGAATCACATTTGTCAATGTTTTGGCTCTCCCATCTATCATTGTATAGACAAGACTGTACAATTGCCTAGGTTGTTATTTCTCATACACGGACTTCGAAGAAAAGCCACTGCTGGAAGTAGGAAAAGTGTCCATTGGAATCCAAAGGTGGATTCTTGTTGAAGAGTACCTGAAAGCAGTCTGGGTCATTCAGGAGTGACCAGGAGCTCTGCAGACGATAGCACCTGGCCTCTCTACGATAGGTAACTCTGATACTATGGTATCCATGGGTGGGGTGGCACAACAACCTCTTAAGTCCACAGGGTTTCTAAGAACCCTGTGGAAGTTTAAGGACCCTTCCAAGTAGTCTACTTGGAAGGGTCCTTAAACTTTAAAACTTCAACCGCGACTCTCCCATAAAATTGTACGGTGCACGCAGTCATGTTCCCACACTGCACAAGTCCTCCATGGGGTCCCTACTTACTCACCTTGGGTGGTTCCTTGGGGTCCTGCGATTCTACATCCTCTATACACTGTCTTGGCTCGCGTTGTGGTACTTATACCACTATTTTAGTATATGGTTTGGTCTCCTCCTGGAGCCCACTGTGTATTAGTGCTACTTATGATTGTTTCTGTGCTATAGTATTGTGTGCTTTGTGAGTATCTACGTGCAGAAGATACTGTGTCGTGCTTAGAGTGTTATATCTATAAATACATATTTTTAAAATTACTGTGTGTTTCTCCTTTCATTTAACCAATACTATATGGTTGATTCTGGTAAAACAAGCTGCTTAACATTCCTTCAAGACTAACCCTCAAGGTTGCTCTCCACAGCTACACTTGTATAGCTTTCTAAGGTTATCTTTGACCTCTTAAATCACCATAACGGTTGTTTGGATTGGTACAAGATTCCCACTTTGATAAGTGGACAGCATATACCAGGCCAACTTCTCACAGTCAGCATGGAGTCCTTTCGGAACAATGAGTTTTCAAGGGTATATTTCCTATATGATTGTTAAGAACTTGCTGTAACCGGCCATGTTGTTCTTGTGTTTGTTGATACACTTGTTGTGTCTTGACATTTTTTTCATAAACTGCTATTGAATAAATTATATTCACAATTTGGTTCTTTGCATCAAAAGTATTGTTACTAGGGACCCGTGTTTTTTTTGTTATAGTTCTTACCCCAGGTCTCCAGTGATGCTTGTGTCTCCCTTGTTGAAATATAATTATGATTGCCCCATAGGGCACTCCGACACTGATGAGCAACACGTGGCTGTCACCCAACAGAGGCAAGACCAAAGGCTTTTTGTCTGAGCCTAGAACAGTTACCATGATCCGAGCAGTTCCAAGGACTGGGTCTGCCTAAGTTCTTATATACGAAATTAGTGGGTGTTTCTGCATTCCTGCAGGGTATGTGGCAAGAATCCTATAGGAATCCTTGCAAAGACTGCAAGTTTCCAAGGGCCAGATGTAGGAAGGGTATTACGGGTCGGTAACGGCCTAAATCGGTCGTTACCAACTGGTAATAGGCTTTTGTGATGCAGGCGGGCAATTTACAGATTCGGTAAATACTGAATCGGTATTTACCGATTCGGTATTTACCGAATCATCATTTACCGATTCGGTATTTACCGAATCGGTAAATGACATGTAGGAAGCACTTTAAACACTGCTCATGTGCTTTAAGGATTCATTATTTACCACCAACTAGTAGTTGGTGGTAAATAAGGAATACCTTTGAAAATGCAAACAAATGCATTTTCAACGGTGCCATATGGCAGACATACATGCCCTTAGGGCATGTATGTGTGCTACATGTGCACGCAAGCACTTTTCAGGGGTGCAACAGGGTGTCAATGTGACACCCTGCCACCCTTGAAGCTTTCCCTATTTTACCGAATCGATATTTACCGATTCGGTAATTGACATTCATTCCTATGGGCCTCCAGGCCCATAGGAATGAATGGCAATTACCGAATCGGTAAATACCGATTAGGTAATTACCGAATCTTAACGATTCTGTAATTTTTACCGATTTTTTATGTAGCATTTATCGATTCGAAAATACCGAATCGGTAAAATTTTGTATTTTCGAATCGGTAAATTTCAATTACCTACATCTAGCCCCAAGTCTTTTTGTAAGAAACACAGGAATGAATTTCAATCCTAAAATAATAGATATAAAAATATGCTTCCTATTCAGTCACGATTGTATTCCTTTCCTCGTGTCAAAGGTGAACTTTTTGCGTAGTGCTCCCTGTACACTTCAAGGCCTCTTGGCGCTCATGGTTTCCTGATAAGCATTTAGTTGCTGGGGGTGACAGCATAGCTTTGAGATGAATTGCTCATTTGCAGTTGCAGTAGTGTCCTCTTCTTAGAGAGCCGGTGTCCACAGTGCAAAGAGCGCAAACATCCTTCCTAGAAGTGAGACCAGGGCTTTTACTAGGATGAAAAAGTGGAGAGTCCCTAAAAGGGGCGCGGCATATAAAATTAAGAGCATGGTTTAAACATTTGACAAATCGTCTCATGGCATTCCAGCCAACCCACACATCTGCAACTGGCATACATGACCACTGCTAGGTGCTCTCTGCGGTTGTGGAGAGGCCAGGGATTGGATGAGCATGTATTCTGACACCTTTTAGACCCACTGACAGGCGCTGGGAGAAACTCGCACTTCCTTCAGCCACAACTCAAGCATAGCCCGTTATAAGAACCTGGAGGAAACTCAGTTAAAAAAATAATAAAATAACACAACATCATGGAAATAACTAACACTCTTAGGAAATGCAAGATTAAGTCAATCAAAATCATGTGACCTATAAATAGGAACACCATGAATTAATCTAACGTTATTTACATTCGCTGTTCAGAAATCGATCTTTGTTTTTGCCAGTAAAATAAGGACAAGAATGCGGGCTCGAAAGGGGCCCGTTTCAAAGTACCTTTACAATTACTACCGGGTCTGAGGGTGGAGGGACCCCACCCACTAAAAGCCTAGAGTGAGACTATGTTGTTTTAAATGTTTTTATTTACAATTCCTCCGAAATCCCCAATGTTAGTTAGCTGTCTGCCGTGTTTTGACTTTGCTGCTAGAGGGACTGTCACAAATATGGACCCCCATTCCGCCCCCCACCCTAATGCTACTCAAGCAACATTCCCTCCGCAGTGCTGTTCTCCCACTGGCCACTGGGACAGAGTCAACAGCGGGAGCAACTCAGCAACTCCCCCTCAAAAGAAGCAGGGCGTGGGGCTTGGGTGCCAACGACTGGTGGGCGTCCCACTGCTGCCAAGCCCTAAAGAAAGCCCCTAAACACAGGCCCAGTGGAATATCTACAAAGGTGGGTTGCCAAGTGTCCCTTGAACAGTGACAGGGGAGGTTTAACCGTAGATACCTCGCGTTGTAATGGAAGCAGGTAAATAGCATAGTGGGATAATGTATGCGCGCTGCACGAACCTGCCTGCCACAAATTTAAAGCGCAGAAGATACACTCAACCTTTCATCCATCCAATGTGGATGAATACTTGAGTTGTGTCTTTGTAGCACCTGTTACTATAGTGCCACGAGGACCGTAGAACTGGTCATTTCTCTGATTATGGAACAGAGAGCTTCAGGCAGAGCAGAACACAGTGTGGGAGGGAGCTACAGTGCATGAAAAGACACCTGTTGGCACAGCAGGGGGGAGGGGGTCATACCCCAGAGAAATTGGGAAATGAGATCGCCTCTCTTCCACTGAGGCTGCCCACATATTAATGCAGTGAGAACATTAACCCATTGAGCTGCATTAAGTGGTAAATTTACTATTACTGCCATTACTACCTGCTGTTCATAAAACTCAGACGATTAAGGCCTTGATTGCAGAGATCTGTATTTATGCACCAGGTCTCACAAGGTTAATGTACCTGCTGCAGAGGCCTGCTGTGTGTATTCCTCAGAACACACACACACACACACACACACACACACACACCCGCACACACACACACACACACACACACACACACACACACCCACACACACACACACACACACACACACACACACACACACACACACACGCACACAGACAAGCACGCATGCACATACACACACACACACACACACACTGCGAGGTATGTTATTTACACACAGTGGCTTTCAGCCCGGCCATAGGTTATAATCTGTGAGCTTCAACGTGGCGCTCATTTCTTCTGTCCCCATTTGTCATGGCGTGCAAGCCTCATGTCTTTGTCTTGTCTTTGGCCCTCCCTGGAGCAAGAGCCAAGTTCTTGTGAACATCCACTACTCCCGTTTTTGGAGCACATTCTTTCTCTCTGTGCTCAAGCTCTCCATGTGTGTGCTATGTCTCTACACTACTCTACGCTACACCACTCTACTCTGCACCACTCTACACCAGTCTACTCTACTCTATCCCACTGCACTCTTTGCCACTACACTCTACTCTGCACCACTCTACACCAGTCTACTCTTCTCTATCCCACTGCACTGTTTGCGACTACACTCTACGCTGCTGCAGTCTCCACCACTAGATCCAATTCTAAATCCGTATTTGTAAAGTGCGAACTAATAATAATAAGAATAAAGTCATTTATAAGGCGCCTGGCTGTACCCACTGGTGTGTACCCGCGCTAAGAAGCAGATTCAGTGAGCGTAAAATGGAGGATAGGACTGTAATTGGTATAGCCAGGTTTTCAGGCCTCTCCAAAAGATGGACACAGATTTCTCTGCGTGCACCAGAGGTGGGAGTGTGTTCCAATTTTTGGCTGCCAGCTAGCCAAAAGAGCCTACTCCCATCCTTGCCCTTTTAATCTTTTGAGCAGGTGAGCTCCTGACCTCCTGTCGATCTTAGCTGCTGCTAATGGGTCAAGAGGTCATGCAGGTAACTGGGGTATTTTCCCTGTATACTCCAGTGAAGAAACACAAGGCTTTAAAAATAATTCTCTTCCCAACTGGCAGCCAGTGAAGGGAGTCAAGGGCTTTAGTCGCTGAGGCATGCCTAGGTAAATTGAGAACTAGGCGTGCCGCCGCATTCTGAATGTATTGAAGTTGTTGCCGGCTGCATTTGATGCTCCCAAGTATAGGACATTCCCATACACCAGCTGCGAGGTCACCAGGGTGTGGGCTATAGTTTTTATTGCCAATACGAGAAGAAAGTCTAAGGTTTTCCTTAGCATTTTGAGGGTGCCAAAGCATCTCACTGCCACCTTCCTAGTGTGGGACTCGAAGGATAGTTTTGGATCGAGCCACACTCCAAGATTCGTTTCCGCTGTTTTAGGCGTGGGGACACAGGCCCTAGCCTCTGGGCCACCAGGCTGAGCACCAGATGGAGGGAGATTTCCCAATGACCATGACCACTGTCTTACTTCAATTCAGCTGTAGGCAGTTATTCGACATCCATGAGGCCAGGTCGTTAAGTCAGGAAGAAAACCTCATCGCTGACTCACTAGAGTCTTTTGCTAGGATCACTACAAGCTGGGTGTCCTCCGCATATGACACCATGGTGTTCTTGTATCTGTCCATAATATCTGCCAACAGGCTGATATAAAGACTGAAAAGAGTGGGGCTTAGCCCTGTGGAATTCCTTGGAGGAGTGGCAGAGTTTGAGAGCGGTAATGGTGCTGCGCAACCTGGACACTACTGTCCTGTAAGAAGGACTGCATCCACTTTACTCTATCCAGTTCGCACACCCGGAGATGTTGAAGTAGTAGTTTGTGAGTTACCGTGTCAAAGGCGGCACTAAGGTCCAACAGGACCAGGGCCGCCGTCTAACCGGTGCCCACCCATCTACCGAGAGACTCTGTTGCAAAAAAAAGTGCTGACTCCGTTGAAAATGAGGCTCTGAAACCTGATTGTGTAGGGTGTAGAAGATTGTGTATATTGTGTAATCAATTGTGTAAATTGATATGAGACTGTTTATTAACAACCTTCTCTGTGATTTTAGAGATGTAGGGAAGCAGAGAGATGGGGCGCAGGTAATCAAACAACTCGGGGTTAGCAAAGGGTTTTTCTTTAAGGCTAGGACAATCAAGTGCTTCCATGATCCAGGGACCTCCCCACATATAAAAGATGAGTCCATTAGTTGCTGCACGAAGGGTAGTATCAATTCTTTGCCCTCCCTAATTCTACTAGGTGCAGCTGGATCGGTAGAGTAGACAGATTTAATATTTAAGGCCTCCTCCTTGAGCTCTGTAGCTGGGTTAGAACGGAGTAAACCCCAGCTCAATAGGTCTCTCATGCTGTGCGGTAGGACCATTACGGGCTTCCTCAGGGAAAGTATTGTATATCTTTGATATTTTTAGTAGGATGGAGTCAGCAATCTGATTGCATCGCCCCTCAGAGCTGGTAGGAGAGGTCAGTGTACTCTCTAGAAATGCAATCTCTTTAAGAGTGGCATACAGTTCCTTAGATGAATCTGCTGTTTTTATTTTCTCCTTATAGTACATTGTGCGTCTCTTTTTTAGCAGAGCATGGTACATTTTTTTGCTGTTTTATAAGCCTCCTTGGATTCTTTGGAGAATACTACCCTCCATTTATGCTCCAGGCACTTAAAGCCTTGTTTAGCGATTGTCACCTCTATAGTTTTATACCAGGGCGCTGATTTAGACCATCTCTTCTGAGTCTTTGTGGCCCAGGGTGCTGCCTCATCAACTACTCACCCCTAAGGGTCTCAAGGCGCAGGTGGCCATCTGGGAGATTAAGTGAGCTATTGCCCAGAGTCACATGGTGCTGAGCTGAGCTGCCACTGCCGCGGGGGATCGAACCTTGAGCCACGCACTCCGGAGTCAGCTGCCCTGGCTGCTGCACCACACCCCTCCCTCTCCCACCACTGCACTATATGCTACTGCACTCTATGCCACTCTGCTCTTCTCTACACCATTTGATGCCACTGCATTCTACGCTACTACACTCTATGCCACTGCACTACAGGCCACTGCACTACATGCCACTGCACTCTACTTTTACCACTCTGAGCCACTCTACTCCATGCCACTGCACTCTATGACACTGTTCTCTTCTCTGCACCATTCTAAGCCACCACACTCCACGCCACCATACTCCAAGCCACTCTGCTCTTCTCTGCACCACCCTACACCACTGCATTTTATGCTAATGCACTCTGTTCCACTGCACTCTACACTGCTGCACCACTCTACGCCTCGGCACAATCTACTCTGCACCTCTGCAGTCTATGCCACTCTACTCTACACCACCATATTCCATGCCAGTACTCTCTTCTCTGCACCACTGCACTCCATGTCACTTTGCTCTGCACCACTGTGCTCTGCACCACTATAATTAGCACCACTCTACTTCACTGCACTCAATGCTGCACCAATACACTCTACACCACTGTACATCTATTCTGCACCAATTTACTCTGTGCCACTGCACTCAATGCCACTCTACTCTACTCCACTGCATTCTACACCACTGCCCTCTACACTGCATCTCTCTACACCACTGCACTCTGCACCTCTCAACTCTAAACTACTCTACTCTACTCTGTGCCACACTTCTCTACACCATTTTACTCTAATCTGCACTACTCTACGCCATTGCACTCTTCTCTACACCACTCTAATCTATGCCACTGCACTCTACTCTGCACTACTGCACTCTGAATAACTGCACTCTACGCCACTACATTCTATTCTACACCATTGCACTCTACTCTACGTCATTGCAATACCTCACTGCACATTACTCCCCAACACTGTGCTATACACCACTCTTTAATCGTACCACCCTACTTCACTACACTGTACTCTGCACCACTACACTCTGCACCACTGCACTTGTTGCCACTTTCCTCTTCTCTTCACCATTCGATGCCACTGCACTCTACACCACTACACGCCAATCCAGTTTGGAGCTTGGATGCTGGTCTTGAACCGAGATCCTGGTCTTTGGCAAGGACCAGGATATCTGGTCGAGTGAATGGTGGCCTCCATCGTTGGGAACGTGTCCATCTTCTTCCCAATTGGCCAAAAATCTCGGCGTTATGTTTGATACTTCCTTGTCCATGACCCTACAGGTTAATCGAACAGTGGCCACGTGCTGGGGAGTGATTAAGATCCTGAAAAGAATTGTGCACTATCTTTCCCCGCAAGCGCGCAACCAGATAGTGGTTGCTTTAGTGGGTTCCAGGCTGGATTACTGCAATGCTCTTTATGCAGGTGTCAACAAGGGACTTACGCAGCGCCTTCAGGTTGTCCAGAACGCTGCTGCGCGCTTTGTCCTAGCCCTACCCAATGCATCTTCTGCCATGATGGCCAGGAAAAGCCTCCATTGGCTTCCGATACAACAAAGGATCTCTTTTAAGATCTTGTGTTTGGCTTTTAGAGCTCTTTCGGAAGATTCTACTAGCCCTTTGGGCTCTTTGTTAACTCGTCATATACCCTGTAGAACTCTTAGATCATCCGAACTTGATTTACTGGTGGTCCCCAGAATCAAGAAAGTTCGCTGGGGCAGCAGAGCATTCTCTAGTGTGGCCCCGAGAATATGGAACTCTCTCCCACTAGAGATTAAAGCCCAACCATCTTTGTTGCTTTTTAAAAAGGCGCTTAAAACTTGGCTGTTCATCAAGGCCTACTTGTAATAATCGCATTCTGCCTTTGCTAGATTTTTTGGTTAGGCGCCTTGATGCCCCTGGGGCTTAGTAGGGCGATATATAAATTTATATAATAATAATAATAATAATAATGCTTGTTTCTGGTCCAGGGAGGACCTGGCCTGGCATTACACCCTGGGCTGCTCCCATGAGAATCAGGGTTGACTGATTTGCATATGGCTGGGTTCATACTGGGGTGGCATAGCTATCAAAAGAACAATGGATTAAACACACATCTCTTGACTTGGGGTGAGTGGTTGAAGTTTTAGCACTCCATCCATTATCTTGTTGTATTTGCTAGGTAGGTGTCTGCATATGTCAAGATCAAGGGCCGTCCTTGGGTCTCACACAGTATTTCATTTGTACTAGTGGTTTCCAGTACTTGGCACCTGTACTTAATTGTCGACACATGCTTATTACTGTCTGCCACATGATGGCACTGTTTAGCTCATTGGAAGATGAGCGCAACAACAGTTGTTTAAATATACAGTAAAAATGGCGAATACCTGCTGCCCAAGTTATTATTATGTCTTTGGGGGCCTGGAATAGTCTGAATTGTCACATCTTATAGGAGTGTGATGGTTAGTAGTTGTGTTGTTACTATCATTGGCAGCACCGGCAGGGGCAATGTGTGGTGTAAGCTGCAGTGGCCTTCTGACCAGGGCCCGGGTGCTTATTATTTTTATAAATTAAGCACTTCATAGAGTGGCACTGAACTGTATATGGCGCAACACATTGCAATGTGCATTGTTTTGGGTCAATTGTCAGCAAGATACTGGGTTTTAATATTTTAGTCAATTTTAATTCTTATTCCATGTTATTGTGGTCCTGAAGGTGCTTCTGTTTGGACATTGTTCATGTCACCATCTGCACAGTCCTCTCTTAGGTCCCAGGACCTGGAGAAAGGGCCCGACGTGTTTTTCTTAGTAATGAAAATAGTTCCCAAAAAGGTAAATTCATGAATTTTATCAATTTGGAAATTTTGGAAAGTATGGATGGGAATTAAGGTGTATGTTGCGTTCCTAGGTGCACGTGAAATTGCTCATACTTCTGAAGCACAACTTAATATATATATTTTTAAGTTAGCAAGTGTGAAGCTTGCACTTTTCCGGTCAAGGCCGGGCAGCACATGCACTGCTCTGAGAGGCATGCTGTATTCGAGTATGGAGTTGAAGCCCCTCCCACTCTCCGCCCATATTTTTCATTGGCTTGTGTGATTCTCCTTCATACATGTTGGCTTTTGATTCGCTATTAGGCTTGTTAGTCAAATCTTAGTACCGCCTTGTCTTCATTTGTAACCTCCCATGAGGACTGGCCCTTTTACTTCTGTTGTTACACTGTATGGCTAATTTAGTCTGTAAACACTATTTTCTTTAATGGGTTTCTCCTACTGCAGGCACGACAAACTTTCCTGTAACATTCAGCATGCCATGTGCGCTTTCACTCTCCAAGCTGCCAGGGACAATGGCGGCTGCTTCTTTAAAATGAAATAGGTCTAGCATTTACAAGAGTTTCAGCTATAATGTTAAATATTATTTATGTGTTAATTATCAAAACATATAAATTACAGGCTTTGTCATTTACAATGCCAATAGTTTAAACTCTCTCGGATACAAGACCTATTGCATTGCAAATACTTGTTTGACGAAAGGGCAGCGTTGGCATCATTGAGAGGCAAAGAGAAAACGTGCCCCGTTCCATGCACATTCCCACAGTCGTTTTTGTGCAAGGCCAAGCTGCCCAGTCACCCCTCTCCACCCTCCCCGAGCCCAGGCCCCCACGCTCCTGCGAACCGCACCCTGGCCTGTTCCCAGCATCTGCAGCTTACGCTCCAATGGGGCTCTTGGAATTCTTAATGGGAATGTTTTGAATATGTGTTTAGAATTCAGAGAGCCCATTGGATTATTCAGAGGAGTTTTGTTTCTGAAGAGAATTGTTATGGCTTTGTGTTCCTTGTATCGCCTGCGGTGCCCCCGGGCCTGGCTTCTCTTGCTGTGCTTCCTCGCTCGTCACGTTCAGTGCCAATTGCTGAGCGCCATTCCAACTTGTAGTTCCAACATCTGGGTTCAGTTGAAATATACAAAAAGACGACTTGTGACTGCCTTCCTGGGTGTCTTGGTGCCAGCTGAAATTACCAAACAAGTCTGCACCGTGCCGCCTTCAGAATCGCAGCAGCAGGCTGGCTGACTGCCCGTAGCGCCAGGCAGATGTGCGTCATGGGATGGGGGGGGGCCAGGGTGAGGTACTTCCAGTGCTTGAAATGGAAAAATAGAAGTGCAGGTACTCTGTACCACAGTACCTGATTGTTTCTGAGAAGTGCTGGTACTCTCCCTCTCAAAATAAACAAGCATTTACAATGGAATGGTCTCGGCATTATTAAAGGTAGAGCTATTGGCATTGATCATGACATTTTTTTTTAAATCCTAAATAAATGGCATTGTCATTTACATTGCCAATAGCTTAATCGGTAAATAAATGGCACTGTCATTTACAATGTCCATAGCTTAATCGCTCGCAAATGCATGACCTATTGCAATTACACCCACACAGAGCCACACACACAAAGCCACCCACACACACATAGAGCCACCCACACAGAGTCATTCACATAGAGCCACCTACACAGAGCCACCCTCACACAGACAGAGCTACCCACACATAGAGCCACCTAAAAAAAAAGCTATCCACACATAGAGCCACCTACAAAAAAGCTATCCACACAGAGCTCCACACACACACACACACACACACAGCCACACACACAGAGCCACACACACACACCCAGAGCCCACACACACACACACCCAGAGCCCACACACACACAAACCGAGAGCCCCCACACACACACCCAGAGCCCACACACACACACCCAGAGCCAACACACACCCAGAGCCACACACACACACCCCGAGCAAAACACACACACCCAGATCCACACACACACACACACTCAGAGCCACACACACACACCCAGAGTGAGGTTCCGTGACGGTTCCGTGACGACTTGAACCCGTGTTTTCAAGTTTGTCGGAAATATATAATATTGGTATCAGTGAACCGCAAATGATCCATTTAGTATATCCTGGTGTTTTCGCTACGCTACGAGCAAGAGCACTCCTTCTATTGACATATTTCTGATCTACCCACGGCATCCATCTTAGATCATGGCCGCCATTTTGTGATTCTTGCCCTCACATATGCAATAACCTGTGATCACTTCATTTCGATTAAGGACACGTAACCTTAGCCGGAGATTCACCTCTTTCATAACACGTGCACCTTAAACCAGATCACGCTGTAGCTGCATGACTCGACAAAGGCTGCCTCCTCTGCCCGAGGCCAGCCCTGCCAAACTGGTCTTCGTGTCCATTGTACCTGATCATGATTAGGCGGCCGAAGCCGGTAGCCTTGCCCATTTACAACCCACAAACATCCCTTATCCCACTTTTCTATCTTCCACACCTGGCTCTGTTTCTTTCTTTCTGAATCTTTATTAGGGGGAGGTAACGAACTTTACGATGAGGCGGTCCGGGTCCTGAATGCAATATTGACAGGGAATTGTGACAAACTAGTGGGAACCCCTCTCTTCGCAATGTTTGGCCTCAGATATTATCGACGGTTCCTGTGTAACGCCAAATATTTATTGTTTTAGACACAAAGGTTTTGGGAATGTATTACATGTAAAGAATTCGCCCCCAGCTTAAAATTTAGTATATAAGGAGCAACCCGCTTTGTACAAATGGAACAGGCTCCTGATTACTGCCCGTGTGTAGTATCTGTGACTTCTGTGTCCCTGCAGTAATAAACCTTTGGTCTTTGACGCCACCATCGAGAAGCCCGTGTTTCTGTTCATTTGTGCACCAAGGCAGGTTGGAACTCCGGGGTCTTTGGGTGTTGTACCCTGACACCTCTGGACGGAACCAAAAAGTCCAGAACTCCAATTGGCGCCCAACGTGGGGCGACGTCATTCGGTACCGGTCCAAAAGCCTGAAGAGTTCGAGAAGCTTCGTGTGAAGATTCCTGAGGGAGGCGCCCCACTTCATCGATCCCGGCATATCGCAAAAGTGGCCCGAAGTTCTCTTCCACGAGGGTTTCCCGTTCAGGACGGCTGCAGTGGGCCGTTGCCTTGACCGTCGCCCTGTCTTGGACCCGAGGTGCAGTCCTTAGTACGGCGAGACGTGACGGGTTTCTCCTTGGTGACGTCTTCAGTGCAGTGACTCAGTTAAGTATTTAGTGATAGCTAGCTGGTTACTTTGTGAGGATTGTTAAAAATCCTTGATCGGTTCTTGGTTTGGTTTGGTTTTGTCAGATTATCACTGGTTGTTCTAGTTACGATAATCTATTTGGTTTAGTTTGGGTATCGATACATCAGTTCGTTTTGGTAGGCCTAAGTTCTTGGTTCGAGTGCACATATTTGTTCCGTGTTTGTTTGTTTTGTGTTCCGGACTGAAAATGGTAAGTCGGAAAATGTTGTCTTGTTTTAGTTGCAACAGTGACTCACGATTGGAGGACTCTTGTCTGGTTCCTCCGATTGGGACTCCCCTATATGATTTATATTGTAAACATGGTGTGGGTCCTATATCTTATAATGAGGTATGGGTCCGTTATTGTAAGAAGGATGGTGTCCTTAGTTGGCCACTGCATGGTAGTTTTGAACCAGAGATTCTCGACAACTTAGAAGCGAAATTGTTTAGGAAGAAAGCCCGGCCGGCAATGTTTGATTCTTTCCGTTACTGGCGAAAAGAATCCAAACAGAGAGAAATGAAAAGGTTGAAGAAAGAACAGAAAGAACAAGAAGAGTTAACTCTAGAGCAAGCGACTAAACAGTTGCAGGCTAACGAGTGCGAGAAGGCCATAGATGTAGCTATTCGAGAGCATAACTTAGCGATTGACAAGTGCTATCCTGCCTTGCCATCGAAAATGGCTAAGATACTGGAGGATTCTGAAAACGATCCTCTGTTATCTTATCTGTTAAGGTCACCTCCACCGTATGCACAAGGTGCTACGGCTCCGCCTGTCCCGAATGGTCAATTGCCGGTTGCTGGACAACCTGGTGCTCCTGCTCCTGTCCCCCAGAATCAAGTTCCCGTACCTCCTGTGATAAATGTGAATGTTCCTACAGCTCCTTCTCTACCTGCACTGCCAGCTTCCATACCTACTTCTGTACCTACTGCTCCAGAAACTATTTTCCTCGATACTCCTACTGTTCCGTTATCTATTCCTACCTCTACTGCGTTCTCTACGTCTGCGAGTGTGCTAACTCCACTTTCTGTTCGTCGAAGAATCACTGATTCTGTTACTAATATGCTGTCTCCTATATATAACACTTTGATTAAGACTCCTACTCCTGATTCAGTTCAGAGACGTAGTCAGCTACCAAGTACTGAGGAACGAGGAGTTTTAGATTCCACGGCTCTCAGATGGATTTCGAAGAGTAGAAGATATAGTACGAGAGATGTGTTAGACACATTTATGCAGTGGAACGAACCAACGCAACGGTACGTCTTTGATGAGATGTGCTCGTTGTTACGGGAGGAAATAGAAGAAGATGATGTCGAATCAGATTTGGAAGATTTAATTAGGATTCAAAAAGAGTTCGCTGCTGGAATGATAGTGGGTGAGAATATAAAGGAAGCGATGGAACTTATTTTAAGTTTTAGGAATGATCCATCTCTTCGTTCACCGAGAGACTTAGAAAAAGGTAAAATGAAGCCAAGTCGCCAATATCCTATGAGGGAGGTTCCTCCAATTTGGCGCGAAGCAATACAACGTGATGATAATGCAGGAATTGCAGCTGCTCCAGCACAGTTCCAACGAGTATGGATACACATTCCATGGAAGCGAGCTGAAGTGTTAGCGGTGAAACAGGCCTTGCCAGATCCACGTAAGAATCCAGCTGGATATTACAAGGAATTAACACAGACAGTTGAGGCTTGTATAATGAACCTAGCCGACATCGATATGTTGTTTGGTAACGTAGTTCCGCAACCAGTGTGGGCTAAAATCCGTAGAGAGGATCATCAAGCTGCCTTAGGTGGTGATTGGGCAGCTATCACTGCAGCAGATGGTCAACAAATAGGTGGTGCGAAACCCGAACCTTTAATTGCTAATCTGCCAGGTAGAATAATTGATCTAATGAAGACTCTGATGCCAGCATTACGTGTAAATTGGGACAAGTTGTCAGCATGCAGGCAGAAGAAAGACGAAAGTGTCTCCGACTTCTTCACGAGGTTCGAAGAGACTTTTGTAGATCATAGTGGTCAGGACATGAGTACAGAAGGAGGGCAAAGACTGTTTGTAGATAAATTAGTGCATAATTTGTTACCTGAATTATGCAATAAATTAAAGGATTCAGAAAGTGCGTGGGCTGTATCTACGACAGCGCAAATACTTGCGACTGCACAGTACTACGAAAATAGAGATAAAGAGGAAAAGGAGAAATCAGAAAAGAAAACGAAAGATTTAAAAACTAAAGTTCTTTTGCAGCAGGCGTATCCGCCTCGCACGAATCAGACTAATACGCAGCAAGGTTCATACCAAAGGACAGATTATGGTTCATCAAGACCTCAATATCAGTGGAATCAGTGTGCGTACTGCAAGAAAGAGGGTCACTATAAAAATGAATGTCCAATCTTAGCGCAAAATAATGCAGCAGCAGTTCAGAGAGGTCGTGGTGGTTTTGTGCAGAATTCTAGAGGACGAGGACGAGGTGCTATGCCTCCACAAACGAATGATCATCCCTCCAATCACTTTGATCAGCGAAATGGACAATCTGCTCAGCAAAATAGATCTCAACAGTATCTTGTTGAGGACTATAATGAAGTAGATGAGGGTTTTCAGCAAAATGGGTACTAGGACAGCCATGGACAGAGAGAGGGAGTAGTATCAGTTCCAGTGGATCAGAGTGGGCCTTATGTCGCAGTAGCAACATCAGGTGTGGTCGAACCGTTTCTGTTGGATACTGGTGCCGCAAAAAGTTCTATCATTCATGCGAAACTCCCTGGCGCACCTTTGTCTGGCTCAACAAATGTTTCCGTAGGTTTTTCAGGCGCCCCTGTTTACAACCCGATATCTGGTCCTTTGTCTATTTCTGTTGGACCGTGCCAATTGAAAGCACCCCTGATTTTGACGACAGGTTGTAATGAAAATCTGCTTGGTTTAGATTTGTTAAAACGACTATATGCGACATTGTACTGTTCTCCGGAAGGAGTACAGCTTACGTTGGGTAAAAATATCATCTCTCCGATGTACTTGTCAATGGATGCACTCCCGCCAGAGCTACATTCACTCCCTGATTCTCTTTGGGCGACTGGTCCTAATGATGTAGGTCTCCTAGAAATTCCACCGTATGTGGTAACTTTAAAAACAAATGTGAAATTTCCAAGAATTCCCCAATATAAAATATCGAGTGAAGGTGAGCGTGCACTGTTATTGATTGTGCAAGATTTGATTAAGAAAGGTGTGGTTGAAGAAACTAGGGGAAATGTCTGTAACAGTCCTGTCTTACCGATTCTGAAACGAACTGATCCCACAAAACCTCCAGTTTATAGGTTTGTCATAGACCTTAGAGAAGTTAATAAGATTGTAGTCCCGCAGTTTCCTGTAGTGCCAGACATTACTGCCTTGTTAACATTGATTCCTGCCACAGCTACATGGTTCTCAGTTATTGACTTAAAGAATGCCTTTTTCAGCATTCCGATAGCCGAAGAAAGTAGGGATATTTTCGGCTTCTGTCTAGGAGGTCGCAGTTTCAGATTTAAACGCGCTCCACAAGGCTATTGTGAAAGTCCATCCATTTATAGTCAAGCATTAAAAAGCCAGTTAGATTCTTTTGTCCTTCCTCCAGGTTCTGCCCTAGTACAGTACGTAGACGATCTTCTAGTGGCTGCAGATGACAAGGAGACTTGCAAAGCAGCTACAGTTTCCCTATTGCATCATTTGTCTAATTTGAATCACAAGGTGTCTCCTTCCAAAATGCAATACTGCTGCCAAGAAGTGACCTACCTAGGTCATCTCTTGTCAAAGGAGGGAAGGAAGTTGACCCCAGAAAGAATAAAAGCCATTACGCAGATGAGTGTTCCACGCACACAGAGAGAAGTACGTGCCTTCCTAGGTATTACCTCTTACTGTAGGCAGTGGATTCCAAATTTTTCTCTGTTAGCAAAACCATTGGTAGCTTTGACTGGGAAAAATGTTCCGAGTCCGGTGCCATGGTCTGATGAATGTCAAGAGAGTTTTACTGAATTACGAAAAGCATTATGTTCAGCTCCTGTATTGGGTACACCTGATTACAGTAAGCCATTCACGCTCTACGTTCACGAAAGAGAAGGTTGCGCGTTGAGTGTTCTGACACAGAAGTTTGGTGATAAACAACGCCCTTGTGCGTATTTTTCATCAACATTAGATCCGGTAGCCAGAGCGTTACCTAGTTGTTTGAGAGCTACAGCGGCAGCTGCAGCTTCCATTCGACAATCTGCTGGTTTGGTGATGAATAACATGCTAGTGGTCATGGTTCCTCATGCAGTGGATACACTCATGAACCGAACGAAGACTCAACACCTCACCAGTGCGAGATTATCTGGTTACGAGCTGACATTACTAGCGAGTCATATTCAGATCAAAAGATGCAATGTATTGAATCCAGCAACGCTGTTGCCGACTGATCAAGAGTCGAGTGATTCCGAGCCACATGATTGCCATTTCAAAACGGAGGAAGAGACAAAAGGACGCATCGATTTGAAAGATACTCCCCTATCAGATCCGGATGGTACGCTGTATGTGGACGGGTCATGTTTTAAATTGGAAAATGGTGATGTGACTGCTGCCTACGCAGTAACGACTTTGAAGACGATTGTGGAGACTGCAAGAGTAAGTCAGAATTCTGCCCAAGCTGCAGAATTAATAGCTCTAACGAGAGCGTGTGTTTTAGCTGAGGGAAAGAGAGTGAATGTGTTTACAGATAGTCAGTACGCATTTGGCGTGGCCCATAGTTTTGGCCGGTTGTGGAGAGAAAGAGGTTTCATTACGTCCCATGGGACTAAGATCCAGCATGGTCAGCTAGTTAACGACTTGTTGGAATCTCTAACCTTGCTGACTGAAGTTGCGATTGTGAAGTGCAGTGCTCATAAAGCAATCACGGATGATGTTGGTCGTGGGAATGCTTTTGCTGACGAAATCGCTAAGCAGACAGCTAGAGACACGATGAGCAGAATGTATGTTGCTACGTCTGCAAGATGGATTACTGAGTCTGGAATGTGTGAGGATACTATGGAAAGTGTGAAAGAGATTCAGAAAGAAGCGACTGAGGAAGAGAAACGTGTATGGAGAGAAAGTACGGGCAAGTTGGACTCGAATGGATGTTGGATTGATTTGACAGAACAGCAGCGTTGGATGTTGCCCGATGCGTATGTGCTTGCAGTAGTGACGATGGCGCATGGAGTAGCGCATATAAGTTCTAAAGGGATATGTAAGATGTTAGCTCCGGTCTGGAAGAATGAGGGAATCAGTAAGTGTGCAGAGAGAGTGGTGAAAAATTGTATGGTGTGCTTGATGCATAATCCTGGCAAGGGAACTCCAACTCCAGCTGGTCATTTCGCTCCTCCTTCCTGTCCCTTTGAAGTGATTCAGTTAGACTTCATTCACATGGAACGCTGCAACAATCTAAAGTACGTCCTGGTGGTAGTCTGTGCTTTTTCCAGGTGGATAGAAGCATACCCACTAAAGGACAACACTGCCCTATCTACTGCAAAATTCTTCTCAAGGAATTTTTCCCTAGGTATGGAATGCCACGGATTGTATGGTCAGATAACGGAAGTGAGTTTATAGGGAAAGTTATGCAGAGTGTGTGTGCCGGCCTAGGATTGAAACAGAAATTTCACAGTGCAAACCATCCCCAGTCTGCTGGTTTAGTCGAGGGTTATAATGGCACCCTCAAGCTGAAAATAGCCAAAATACAAGCATCCACAGGTTTAGCCTGGCCAGACGCACTTCCTTTGGCCTTGTTATCAACGAGAGCAACAGTACATTCTAGAATAGGGCTTAGTCCATACGAGATTGTGTTTGGCCGCCCGGCAAATATCTGGGGTGTGCCGAGGCCTAAACAATTTTGCTCCATTGAATATCCTATGTTGATAGACTACCTTTACGACTTGACTGCTAAATTGAGTCTTATTCATCAACAGGTTTTCGATGCTTTGCCAAAACCTCCGGAGAGTCCAGGGCACCAGCTGAAACCGGGTGACTTCATTGTAATCAAGAACTTCGCGAGGACGAAGAACCTTCAGCCAAGATTTGTGGGGCCTTTTCAGATCTTACTGGCAACGAGGACAGCAGTTCGTGTAGCTGGCCGCAAGCACTGGATACACGCCTCTCACGTAAAGCGTGTTCCTTTGCCGCTCCCTTACGACGACTGGGTGAAAAAGGGAATTGGTGCCTCCGAATCTGAAATCACACCGAAGTTCATCTCTTTCAGCGATGCCGAATTGATTACTGACACTTCAAAACCTGACTCTCCTCCTGAAAAGACTCCTTTGAACATTGAACATTTGTCTCCAGCATCAGAAGAAACTTTGCTATCTGCGAACTTAAACTCTGCAACAGCTGCTAGTGATATGCTATTTTCCGATCAGACAGTACCAGCGAAGCAGAGATACAACCTAAGAAGCCATAAAATGGACAAATAAAGCAGGCAACTGCATATTGTGATTTTGATATATTGAACTTTTGCCTTCAGCCAGGAAGTTTGCTATTGTTTATTGTTTTTAAAAAATTGCCTTGCCGTCTGGGTAGCCGTAGGGTCGTGGCTGTGTGCCTAGTTTGAATTTGCAGGGGTCTGACACAAGGTCGATCTTTCTGTTGGTTCTGGGAACTCCCAGGGCTGATAGAGGCATTTTCATCTACGTACACATCATCAGTGGTCGCGAGCGGATTGTAGAAGATGGAGCTTCCTGCGCTGCAACGAGAAAATGTGATTTATGTTCGCAGAAACAGACTTAATAGAATTCTTCATAGCAAATGCTTTTTGATGCAATGTGCCATTACATTTTTGATTATTTTAGCAACATTGGTGGGTGGAATCGTCTTTAGTGTAAATTTGATTTTTGTGCCAGTTACTACAGTACCTCCCCTTGATCCTGCTATTTCTACTGTTTCTTCTATACACTCTTTTCACTCATTTCCGGAACATGAGCAAGCCAGACGCTCAGAGTTCATTAACAACACTTTTGTACAGCTCTTGCATCCACACCAACTGGTAGTTAACACTACAGACTGCTGGGTGTGTGGCTTGATACCCCACACTATGGACAAAGGTATTCCATATCTGGTTTTGCCTTACAGCTATAATGGATCATTTCAGGCATTCCAAACCATCTTTGCTTATGCCCTTGAAACCTATCCTCCACGTCCACCGCGTTCCACTAAATATAACTCTGCCAACAAAGCCTTAGTCCAGGGAATTATTGACATGGTCAAAGACGTCAATAATACTCCATCTTACCCTAGAGACGAATTGCGAGTATATTTAAGTTGGAATACTTCAGAGTATCGCCTTAGTTTAGGAGAAAGCAAGCGTAAAAGCTCAACTCCAATCTGGGTCGTACCTCACCGAGGTCAGGTCTGTTTGCAAGGTAATGGGAGAAATCCGAGAGCTCAGCTAGGGAGGAGTGAGTGCGTAGAGACTTACGTGTTTCCGGCTAACTCTTCCCCTGCCTTTCATACTGCTAGAGGTACCTACTTCATTTGTCGAGACAGAGCTTATACATGGTTGCCTGCCGACTTTTCAGGATCATGTTACATTGCTCGATTGTTACCTCCGACATACACTGCTTCATCTGATTACCACAGAACCAGAATAGCGAGAGGTGTCTTCAGCAAGGAAGATACCGCTGGTCAGGAAGCTGGAGACTTCTTCAAAGGCTTCCTTCCGTTCTGGGGACCTATGGCCAATAGTAGAAACATACGTCAGCTAACACGGGTAGTTGAATCTACTATTACCGAAACTGCTGGTGCCCTTAGCAATCTGACAGCTGAGCTTCAGGCGGATAGGCTCATGACGTTGCAGAATCGTATGGTTCTAGACGTTATACTTGCAGATCAAGGTGGGGTATGTAGAATGATCCAGTCGAGCTGCTGTGTCTTTATTCCTAATAATGCTCCAACAGTCTATGAGGCGATCTCTAAGTTGCACAAGATTTCAGATTCCATACATGTAGACAAGGGAAACTGGTCCTTCATGGAGTGGTTTTGGACTCTGATATCAGCGTGGGGATGGAAGGTTCTGATGGTCATTGGTGTCATCTTAGTATTCCTATTCTCATGTTGTCTGATTATCCAGTGTGGTCCTGCTCTGTGTAGTCTTTGTGCTGCAACTTGTCTCAGAAAACCACCTGCGTTTGGAGAAAAGACACGAGAAAGGATGATGATACAACAGCATGTCACTGACCTGATGAGCATAGAACTAGATTCTGACATAGACTGAGTAATTGCCTATGTAAGGGCAAAAGGAGGGTCTGAGGTTCCGTGACGGTTCCGTGACGACTTGAACCCGTGTTTTCAAGTTTGTCGGAAATATATAATATTGGTATCAGTGAACCGCAAATGATCCATTTAGTATATCCTGGTGTTTTCGCTACGCTACGAGCAAGAGCACTCCTTCTATTGACATATTTCTGATCTACCCACGGCATCCATCTTAGATCATGGCCGCCATTTTGTGATTCTTGCCCTCACATATGCAATAACCTGTGATCACTTCATTTCGATTAAGGACACATAACCTTAGCCGGAGATTCACCTCTTTCATAACACGTGCACCTTAAACCAGATCACGCTGTAGCTGCATGACTCGACAAAGGCTGCCTCCTCTGCCCGAGGCCAGCCCTGCCAAACTGGTCTTCGTGTCCATTGTACCTGATCATGATTAGGCGGCCGAAGCCGGTAGCCTTGCCCATTTACAACCCACAAACATCCCTTATCCCACTTTTCTATCTTCCACACCTGGCTCTGTTTCTTTCTTTCTGAATCTTTATTAGGGGGAGGTAACGAACTTTACGATGAGGCGGTCCGGGTCCTGAATGCAATATTGACAGGGAATTGTGACAAACTAGTGGGAACCCCTCTCTTCGCAATGTTTGGCCTCAGATATTATCGACGGTTCCTGTGTAACGCCAAATATTTATTGTTTTAGACACAAAGGTTTTGGGAATGTATTACATGTAAAGAATTCGCCCCCAGCTTAAAATTTAGTATATAAGGAGCAACCCGCTTTGTACAAATGGAACAGGCTCCTGATTACTGCCCGTGTGTAGTATCTGTGACTTCTGTGTCCCTGCAGTAATAAACCTTTGGTCTTTGACGCCACCATCGAGAAGCCCGTGTTTCTGTTAATTTGTGCACCAAGGCAGGTTGGAACTCCGGGGTCTTTGGGTGTTGTACCCTGACACCTCTGGACGGAACCAAAAAGTCCAGAACTCCAAGAGCCACACACACACACACAGAACATCACACACACACCCAGAGCCACACACACACACCCAGAGCCACACACACACCCAGAGCCACATACACACCCAGAGCCACATACACACACAGGAGAGCAAGCACAGCGAGGGGGCAGGAGAGCAAGCACAGCCAGGGGGCAGGAGAATGAGGGGGCAGGGGAGCAAGCACAGCCAGGGGGCAGGAGAGCAAGCACAGCCAGGGGGCAGGAGAACGAGGGGGCAGGGTAGCAAGCACAGCCAGGGGGCAATGGAGCAAGCACAGCCAGGGGGCAGAGGAGCAAGCACAGCTAGGGGGCAGGGGAGCAAGCACAGCTAGGGGGCAGGGGATCAAGCACAGCCAGGGTGCAGGGGAGCAATACACACCCAGAGCCACATACACACCCATACATATCCTTCTACTGTTGTAAAGTGCTCTGATGCCTTCGGGCCATGTCCAAGCTATATAAAATGCTAAATAATCTCAGAGAGTTTTGTGTAAGGCATTGTGGAAATGTGTAGTATGAGTGCCCATTTTCATTGAGACTGGACACAACTGTACACATTTTTGTGAGTTATGTGTTTTGTGGAAGGCATGAAGATTATGGAGTTCTCTAGGCAATAATAAAAGCTGTATTTTGGGTGGAACTGCATAACTTCTGTCCAATTGAATGCTGTACTCATGTCCACCAATATTTGGACAGAGGGAAAGCCCCCTCTCTAGAGTGCTTTTTCGAACTATTTTTCTGTTGGTCACATAAGGTAAGCAACACCTGAGCTGTCAAGTCAGGGCTAAAACTGGGTCTGAGATCTGAGCATTGCCTCTGTATGTTGCTTGCAATAAAACAAATCACTCAAAGTGATTGTGAGGTTAATGCTTGGGTTGCTTATACAGTCTACACTTTTACTTTCCATTTAGGGGCTTGTAGTCATGATTGCATAATAGGCTGAACGGGACTTCAAATCCCAGAATGCAATGCAATGAACCATGGACCTGATTGGCTATGCACACGTGGAGCTGAGAAGCTTGGGGGCTCAGCGTAGGGACAATGCAAATATAAGCATATCGTACATTTGCATCATGATTGATACTGACTACTTGGCAAGAGCTACGTAATACTGTACATTTAATGGCACTTTCAGGACGAATGTTTGGGTGCACACTTTTACCTGAGGGGGGAGGGGGGCTGTGCACTGTTGTTCCCTGCATCTCTGTGCACCGCCAGTGCTAAACAGGTAGGTGAACGTCAGGGACCAAACGCACGCCTGACTGCTTGGGGTGAAATCGTTGGTCACGTATGAATATTTTAGGACTAGCAGCAGGGTGGCATATATATTGCACCCACCATATCTATAGCGAGGCGCCTCCTTGGAGTCAAGCACTCATGCAAGGATGCGGTGCCGCGAGAAGCTGCTAGGTGGGGCGGTTACAATTTCAGCAGGCCACAGCAGTTTAGGAATTCAGTGGGCTGTATATTTACTAACGGCTGCTGTGGGAAGATATGCGGGCGTTCGAGGCTTCTTTCTCTGCCATGCGGGATGACGGGGGCATCTTTATGTTGCGTTGAGACTGGCCTTTAACTCTGCTATGGAAAGCAATACGGCATCTGGGCAGCACTGGTGTAGTATACTGGGCTGCAGCCAGGTGGCATTGAAGCGCTTCTCTCCCAGAGGCCGCGGCAGCTTCCCTGGCGCTGCGGGCCTCTAGAGATGCCGGTTTCCTTCTGCGGGTGCCTCTCAAACTGCTCTGGCCTGCCCTGTAACAGCACCAGTTCGCTCCGTCACCCGATTACTTCATTTAGAGATGGCCCGCTCTCACCTTGAGCGGGCTCCGCTCCCCCTTCCCAGGTGAACCGACGGGCAGTGTCGGCTGAGACTGCCGACATGGGCTTATTTCAATCCTGGGGTGGGTTTGACATGCTGTGCGGGGAGTTGCAGCCTCTAAACCCTTGCGGGCTTTGTGAGAGTTTTCCTCTTCCCGCACCCCAACCATTACTCAGCATGGCGAGAGGGGCTGGAAGCATTGTATGAATATTTTAGGACTAACAGCACGGTGGCATATATATTGCACCCACCATATCTATAGCGAGGCGCCTCCTTGGAGTCAAGCACTCAGGCAAGCACGCGGTGCCGCGAGTAGCTGCTAGGTACGGCGGTAACACTTTCAGGAGGCCACAGCAGTTTAGGAATTCAGTGGGCTGTATATTTACTTGTGGCTGCTGCGGGAAGAAATGTGGGCGTTCTAGGCTCCTTTCTCTGCCATGCGGGATGACGGGGGCATCTGTATGTTGCGCTGAGACTGGCCTTTAACTCTGCTATGGAAAGTGATACGGCATCTGGGCAGCACTGGTGTGGTATACTGGGCTGCAGCTGGGTGGCGTGGAAGCACTTCTCTCCCCGAGGCCGTGGCAGCTTCCCTGATGCTGCGGGCCTCCAGAGATGCCGGTTTCTTTCTGCAGGTGCCTCTCAGACTCTCAGCATGGCGAGGGGGGCTGGAAGCATCGTAGCGCCACCATCTTTCTCCGAGGCGAGGCAGAAATGCCTCGGAGAAACACACGGCCATTTTAGGATTCAGGCGTGTTTTTTGGCGTTCTGAGTGACGGATGATGTCACAGGTCGAAAGAATGCAAAGAAACACGCCCGAATCCGAAAGAGACGGGGCTTGAAAGTAGTGATGCCCCTGTCCTCCAATGGCTGGCCTCCGTTTAGGAAGCCGACCAATGGAGGAGAGACGCGGGTTCAATCCCCCATACTAGAAATCATTAAATCTCCTACCGGAGACTGCGCATGCGCAGCCTTACAGTCCTCGACCTAAAAAGTGCTGGTACGCCGTACCGGACAGAAGTGGCCCATTTAAAGCACTGATTACTACTAATGCATATATTCCATGACTATACGCTAAAGAGGATAAGCCATAGCTTCATTAAACGTCTCCCATCCTGTCTCACCACTGTACCAGTGGTTTCCTGTAGTGCTGCTAAAAAGTAAGCATAGCACTCAGTTCAAAGGGCGCTGCCTCCAGGTGCTAGCGTGCCAATATGCAATTTCATGGTAAGATTATTGCAACATCTGTGGTATTGACACATCATTCACAATAAGCTTTGAAGCCAGGTGCACATAAATATTGGTGAAGTCCGGGAGGTCACATAAAGATCTGGTCCTGGTGGGGCGGGGGTAGAGAGGGGTGGTTGACTTGGTGGTTGATTTGGCTTTAAATCTTATCCGAAGCCGAGGCAGTGATACTGCGGTGCTCAGGATGGTGCTCTACGACTGTCCCCAGCCCTCCGAGGTACTCTATGTCACAGTGCTGGGGATGTGCGTAGTTGGTGCTTGCACTAGGGGACCGCAGTATGGCCTGCATGCCCAGCGCCATGTCCCAAATGGTGCCAGGAGGATCCCTATGCTGTATTGGCTCCCAAGTGCGGAGACACACACGACTGCGGGCCTCCGTCACGAGTGCGTGGACTCCTCCACAACTGCCGGCCTCAGCCACGAGTGCGGACACTCCTCCATGACTGCGGGACCTCTGCCACGAGTGCGGAGACTCTCCCACGACTGCGGGCCCCGACCACAAGTACGGAAACTCCACCACAACTGCGGGGCCTCGACCATGAATGCGGAGACTCTACTGCGGGGCTTCGACCACGAGTGCACAGCCGCGGCGCGTCCATTGGGGCGTGTGGGTGTAGCCCCCCTGCCCGCAGCTCCCTCGGCGTTAGAACTTAAGTAAACTGAATCAATACTTAAGTTCAAACTAGAGGCCGATGGAGAAGTAATCAGCATGACGTCGGACCACCCACGAAGGGGGTGGGCAGTCTGGCGTCATGTTGACTGACATGACGACTGTCACTAGGGATAGCAGCAAAACACAAGTGTGCATGAGTGGGGACGGAGGGCGAATTTTCGCACCGTGCCCACGCATGCGCACTTGTGTTTCCCCTTGTTTGCGCATGGCCATAAGGAGCCCTAACGTGCCTCGGGCGAAAATTAGCCGTGCCCTTTGCCATGCCTGGCGCTGCTGGCAGCGCCAGGATTGGCTGAGAGGGGCCACTCCAGGGCCGTTCGTGAACAAGGCGCTAAGCCGCAGAGGTGGCACAAACCGGCGGGCTGAGTTAAGTTTGCCTTTTCTTTATTTAATTCAATTGAATTCCTTGCCACCTACCCCCGCGTGAACACCCCCGTGAGCCGCGACTGTACTTACACCTTCGAATCTAGCGCCTGCATGCCAACTATACACCAGGCACTGTCCTTCCTGTACAAACAGAGGCAGCGCACTTGTTTGTGAACCAGGAGGATTCGTGCACGTCATAGAGGAGTTACTGTCTTTTTGGAAACAATTTCCAATGGAGTGGGCCGTCGTGGGTTTCTCTAAGGAATATTTCTCGTTAAATGAATTCACGTGTAAGTAAGATACTCCGAGAGCGCTCACCCCGGCGATAAGCTCCTGCCTTAGAAAGCCAGGCGTGGTGCTCCCCATGTACTCCCTCCCTATGGACGCGGTCACCTGCGCGCGCTGCCGTTCAATACTTAATAGGGTGTCTGGTGAGCGAAGCGCAGGTGCACTCTCCTTGAAGCAGCCCAAGATGCTTCCTAGAACTTCTTGCATCCTGTGGTGTCCACTCCCTGACCACTGCTCAAGATGCTGCCTTCAATAATTCAACACAGGTTAGTTCTGTTGTTTCCTCTTGTTTTTTTTCCCTCAGAACAATCAGGAAGATTTCCCGTTTTTTTCCCTTCCTGCCCTGAAGATCATAGTGATGGCAATGGTGCTCTTGCGCCTTGATTACGGCAACATTATCTATAATGGCGCACCGGCCTATGCCATTCACCGCCTGCAACTAGTGCAGAAACAGGCTGCTCGCCTGATCCATGGCCTGCCTAAATTCCATCGTGCCACTCCTCTATTGCAGGCACTACACTGGCTGCCGGTGAAAGAGCGAGCCCTGTTCAAGCTTGGTTGCCTTACTTTTCAGGCCAAAATGGGCACCGCTCCGGAGTTTATTTGTTCTGCCATTAAGCCTTACACACCGGGCAGAGAGCTTCGCTCCACTCACATGGCACTCTTGACCACCCCTCGATTTAAAAAGAAGAAGGCTGGTGGAACAAAATTTGCGTTTCTCGCTCCTGCGTTTTGGAACTCCCTCCCTGTGGCACTCCGCACCACATCCTCCTACACAGAGTTCCGAAAAAGCCTTAAAACCCTGCTCTTCTCCCGAGCTTTCGCTGTCTAACTTCCTCTGCTTCTGCTGCTACCTCGCAATCTGAAAAGCGCCATGAAACCGCGTGGTATAAGCGCGCTATACAAATGTTTTTAAATTCAAATTCAAATCCAGCGCACAGAACATGAACTCGCAGCGCTTGTGTGCAGAGAATCAGCTGAGAGGGCAGGCGGGTGCTATCATGACCACATGTAGGCCACGTCTACTGTTACACCAAGGGTGGCGCGTGACTGTGGGGATGAGGGAAGGCCGGCTCGGCGCTGTACTGGGAGGTGCAAGGGCGCCAAGTGAGCCCGCGTGGGTAGCCCTCACTTTAATTGCTGTGCCTGTCATCTAGCTAGGAGTTTGTATTGTGAGTGGAAGATGCGTCGAAATCATATACGTGTATATACTACAGAGGTGCCTCATGCATCTACAGTTAAGGTTGATCTCTTGTGGTCTGAGGTCGAGAGCTGCCGACTTTGGTGCTCGAGCCTCGGGGTCCGTCCACATCCTGTGATTCTGGGCAAATAACTTAATCTGCCAGTGCCTGAATGTGTCCTTGTGTAACGTAACCGGTGCTCATGTAAAGCGCTGCAGTACTTCGGGTCGAGTTTGCGCTATATAGATCTGCCCAAAAATACCTTTTCCGGGACCAATCTGACGTTTGAATCCTTGATAACTTGACCCCACCTGACCCAGGGACATCTTAAGGATTTAGGGGCTCTGGGCCAAATATATTTTGGGGCCCCGTTCAGGATAGGTTTGAATTTAGGATGCAATTTCAGCTCATTCATGCCCTCTTTGGCTGGGTCACTGACACTACACAGACACACGTCCAAATTCTAAATGTGTTTAAATCTAATATTCAGGGATAGTAATGTGTATTTTTCAATACTGTAATACAGCAGCAGCTCAGTAATGTTACTGCAAATAATTTCAGTGAATCTCCCTTTTATCATATATGAGTTCCTGACCTGTTTAGATCTAAAAGAAACTTTTTATGGATGTTGCATGAAATTTAAACACCAGTATTTCTCTGCAAAATGTCTGTAATGGGTTCTGTGGTTATACTGAATAAGCAGCTACCTATGTTATGCCATCTATTAATGTAATAACTGCACTTTAACATTTTCTTTATTAACCTTCTTGCTTTCTGAAATTTGCTTGAAAATGCACGATTTTTCTTCTCTTTTTTTCAAAATTTCCCTCTTATGGGGTTCGGGCTCGCTCGCTACGGTGCAGTATGCAAATCAGTTTCCGGCCCACCACTTTCAAATGTCACCAGCCGCCCCAAACTGGCACTGTCTGCAAACTCAGCTTCAGAGTTTTCACTCGTGCCCCTTATAAACACCTGGATGCAGCTCACTTCAAATCATGCTCTATACAAGTAGTATGCTACACTAAAAATAAAATACAGGCACACAACGTGCTGGTACTAGATAACACTGAATACAAGATTGAGCAAATACATGTGAAATATAATCAGGGTCTAAAGGGCAGACATGGATCCCCTTCACGTTTTATACGTTCATTGTTCAGAAATCAATCAATGTTTTTAATATAAAAGTTGTAGGGCTCGATAGAAACACAGCCTGGGCGGTTCCCGCGCAGAGCCCAGGCTTCAATGCGCAATGACACGCCCCTGCGCGGGAGTTAAGTGCTCCACAGCGGTGAACCGAGTCAGAGTGTGGCGTAATACCGCTGCCTGTGCCAGGGTGCAGGGTCCTACCTTGCAAGTGACTCCGAAGTAAGCTAGTTATGCGTCGATTCACGGTCATTTGTCACCAGTAGCGCCTCATCTCACAGTGAAATTTGCAACAACGACCAAGCCAAAAACTACATTTATACCTGTCGACCAGAGCAAAAAGGGATTTTTGTATCAGTCTGTTTGTGACAATGTCAGTACCGAATTGGTGCATAGTGGCCTGGCACTAGTGCACAATTCACTAGAACAAGCGCAGAGTTATCCCGCAGCAGGGCAGAGGTGCTCTCCAGGCGCTATGTCCCTAGTGCCGAATTGTAATCGGGTCTCTTCTACTCCTGGTTAGGGGTGTAACTGCGGAAGAGTACTTGGGCTGGGATTCCGGGAAGGGGCGTGGGGGGTGAGGGGGGGGGGGGGAGGGGGAGAATAGTTTCCACTCAATCTGCTCCAGCACAGAATGTTTTCTGTCAGGTCCAATAAACCGAGACCAGGACGAAAGAGTGGCAGGCACGGCTCTGCGCCCCAGAGCAGGCAGCCCTTCAAAGGCGGGAAAATGCACAGGCCTGGCATGAACACATTATGCAATTAAACACATCTCAGGAGCGTGGGACTGGTGTATGTCACGGCGATCTGTGCCAATGGACTGCCTGGTGTGGAACACTTCTCCAGTGTGTCCAAGAGCACACGTGGCACCAGTCATGGAAATAGAGCGGGGGTATTTGGCGCTCTCCGCCTTGAGAATGCTGCTTGTGAGACCCTGTTCTAGACCATTCTTGATCCAGTCAACCGCAAGCGGGCTGGTTTGTTTGAAAGTCTGGGGGACTTTCCGACAGGGCCTGCCTGGCCTGCTAGACCAGTTCTGCTCTGACAGAGCTGGGGACGTGCCATGTAATGGGTTTGTTATTGGGTACAGTACAGCTCTATTGGCTAATGCGAGCCACAGAAATAAAACTCTTTGCACATGAAGTTAATGCAGTTTCTTGTGACCAGCACCTTAAGCATGTAGCTGCACACGAATCGATTATTGCGGTTGCCTCCATCAGGGTTGGATTGGGATAAAAAATCAGTCCGGGCACGCTAAAAAAGTGGCCCACATTTGCACTTTGGCTTTCAGCAAAACACTGCTTCGGCGAAATTTTATTTTAAAAATGGGGGTAGTGTAAAAAGATAATGCACGGATTAGTTTGCACTGGTGAAACACACCTGAAAAGTGAGGTCACGTACTTCTGCTCCCTACCCCCGCTCAGTATGCATACATTAGTGGGCTGGCCCAGCGAGAGAAAGGGAGTGACACCTCTGCCCATTGATAAAAGGGAGGTATAGGACGCGCATCTGTCTCCAGAAAGGCTGCTCAGGCACCTACTATATCCAAACAACGCAGAAACCACCCAAACCGGCCCCGACTGCTAAAAAAATCAGCCCACAGCTGGAACTGGACATTGGCCCTTCGGGCATTGCCCGAGTGCCCGCGTTACCAATCCGGCCCTGATGGCCGGCACACTGACAAAGGCAAAGCCAAGAGGTCTCGCCTGTCACGGGCATTTCTCAAACCTTTGGCTTTGGCAGTACTTTTTTCCACTGCTATTCTTTCGACAACAAGGAAAAAACTGCTAATTTGCAAAACAAGTGATGAATGCGTCATGACGCGGCAACCATTTTGTTTTCATTTTAATTTACATTCCAGGATGGTGGACACCCGCCCTTGAGGTGCATCAGAGGCAACGGTTAATACTGGCCTTGACAAGCAGGACTTTCAACAACAGGCAGCTAAAACTGATGGTAGGGAAATCTAAAATTAAAGTATGTGAGAAAAGTATAAAGTCAACATACTCACTCAAGATCAAAACTGAAACCATCACAGCAAGAGTACCTCAAGCATTGGGGGCACATGCATCAACCTATTTAGGAAGTGCAAACGGTGCGAATCGGTAAATTCGGCTGTTTGCGCTTCCTAAATACGTTTTTGGGATGCATGAAACAATTTTTCAAAATTCGCTTTTTTTTGCATTTCCTAAAAATGCGAATGCATTTAAGGAATCGCATTTGTGCGATTCCTTAAATGCAATGCATCAATTTTTTTTAAAATGCGAATTTTGAAATAGGAAGTGCAAATTAACACGAGGTTGACCCTCGTGTTAATTTGCGAAATTCTTTAAAAAAGCACAAAAATGCTTTTGGAAAGTGTCATGTTACAGACACACATGTCCTTAGGACATGTGTGTGTGAAACATGCACTTTAAAATACATTTCAGGGGTGCAGGGGGGGGTCTTTTGGACCCCCCTCTGCACCCTTGCAATGCATCAACAAATTGCGAATTCCAAAAAATAGAAATGCAAAACAGCATTGATTCCTATGGGCCTTTAGGCCCATAGGAATCAATGTAATGCCATTCCTTAATTGCGATTCGCAATTAAGGAATCGCAAATTCCGAAAATTAAGAAATCCTAAAAAAATGTAGGATTTCTTGATGCATAGGATTTTGCAATTCCTAAATTGCGATTCCTTAATTTTCGCAATTTAGGAAATGTAAATTCCTACAATGATGCATGTGCCCCCAAATGTTTACCCCTTTGTGCACATATTTCAACACTCATCATATACACGTAACTTACACACTGCCACAACACTGCCTCCTAGACAGTATCTTCTTGACAGAATCTTGGCTCGGGGACATCAGTCAGAAACGATGGAATAAATTGTACCCTCATTAGAGAAAAGAAAGGTCAGAAGAACTTCCCCAGATGTGGGAAGGGTTGCCTGTCATTCATGAAACACTTTCTCATCTCTTAAAATGCAAACACCCCCTCCCTTCTCTCTTTTAATTTACCCACAGTAGTTTATTCCTAAAAAAGTATCTTTATTCATGATGTCTACTATGCACCTAAATCTCATAAAAAATGTGTTAATGAAATCCAAGAACACATTACAACTCAGCAGATCTGCCCCAACACTTTATACAAAGGTCACTTCAGTATGAACTGCACAAACAAGAAAGACGTGAATTCCTAAATATTCTATAAACAACAGAAATATAAAACGCCTCTACACGTTTCCAACTCACAGAAAAGAAAACATATTGGGCTTAATCACCAGCTCAGACGTTGAAAGGTCGGAAAACTATCTTTTCCATTTTTAAATTGTCTCACCAAACAATCGGGAAAAGAAACCACATTTATAAAACCTCTACTTGGATCCCTCAAAGAAGTCACCACAAGAGCCTTGGAAACTTCCCATAGAAAATGTATCCCTTACAACAGTAATGCCCGAGATGTGTACTTGGATGCAGTGCTCCAAAATAAAAGCGAGAAGTTGAAAATGAGAAAAAAACGAAAACAATAATGTAATATCCATGGGGCATATTAACAAGGGGTGCGATAGGCAATTATCGCCGGTTTAGCGGCTGTTTTCGGCCGCTAAGCGGCGATAACTCTATCGCCCTATTAGCAAGCTGTTGCTAACTGATGTTAGCAACAGCTTTTAGGCGATAGCGAGTGTTTTGGGGCCCGCTTTGCTTGTCAGCAATATTTATCGCTAATGATGTGCAAAGTGGGCGTACACAACCAGTTAGCGACTGAAAGCAGTCGCAACGTCCCTATCGCCTATTAGCAAGCAGGCGTAGCGATGGAAATATTCCCGCTATCGCCAAAAAACTAACGCCTGCTCAGATCAGTTCTTAGCCATGTTATCCAATGGGAGGTGGATAACATGTTTAAGAGCATTTCGTCGCTAATGCGTGAATATCGCTGTATTCTCAGCGATATTCACGCAATTTTGCTGCTATTGCGCGAATATCTCCAAAAGTTGTTAATAGGAGTTAGAGATGTTAGCGACTGTTTTCAGTCGCTAACATCTTGGCACGCCCACTTTGCATGTCATTAGCGATAATTATCGCTGACAGGCAAAGTGTGCCCCTAAATGCCCGCTATCGCCTACCAGCTGTCGCTAACTGGTGTTAGCGACAGCTTGGTAATAGGGCGATAAAATTATCGCTGCATTAGCGGGAAAAAGTCCCGCTAATGGGCGATAATGCCCTTGGTAATATGCTCCGCAGTTCTTAGCCATGTTATCAAATGGAAGGTGGATAACATGGCTAAGAGCATTGTCACAATAATGCATGAATATCGCTGATTTTTCAGCGATATTCATGCATTTCGCAGGATTTTTACCGCTTTTGAGATAAACCTTGATAATATCAAGGTATCTCAGCGGTAAAAAATCCTCGGTGCTCGGCGATATTTTTTTCCCGCTAACCAACCAATAGCGATAATTATCGCTATTGCTTGGTAATATGCCTCTAAGTGCCTTAAAATATGAGAATTTTATTTTACAAGTCTGTTAAATCAACACAAGATCCAGAAATCAATAAGTAAGCCAAATAACTTTTTCAAATGGTAAAAACAGGCCAATGCTCTAGCGTGCACCTCTGCTCACCGAGAATGAAAATGCAATAAGTTTGTAAAAATCGAATTAAGTGGAAATCACATAAGTACTTACACACAACCAAGAATGGGGAAAGCACTCCTCAGGAAAAACAAGTAGGGACATTTCTCTCAGATCGCAGAAGAACACTTAGATAAGGTTATCTGTTCACTGAAGCTCAATTTTTACCTGGACCATCCTATGTCACCATTTCCTAATAAAAGCAACCCTCCAGTGCTTCTACAACAATTGGTGACAGATACATTAGTCCTGTCTGCAAGAAGGCACGTTTCACGACTGTCTAATAATCCACCAATTAATTCCATTGAAATAATACTTAAAATGACCCAAATATAATTACAACTTACAGACCAGTAATACATCTCCCATGTCTTGGAAACTCATAGGGGCACATGCATCAACCTATTTAGGAAGTGCAAACGGTGCGAATCGGTAAATTCGTCCGTTTGCGCTTCCTAAATACGTTTTTGGGATGCATGAAACATTTTTTCAAAATTCGTTTTTTTTTGCATTTTCTAAAAATGCGAATGCATTTAAGGAATCGCATTTGTGCGATTCCTTAAGTGCAATGCATCATTTTTTAAAAAAATGCGAATTTTTAAATAGGAAGTGCAGATTAACACGAGGTTGACCCTCGTGTTAATTTGCGAAATTGTTTCAAAAAGCACAAAAAAGCTTTTTGAAAAGTGTCATGTTACAGACACACATGTCCTTAGGACATGTGTGTGTGAAACATGCACTTTAAAATACATTTCAGGGGTTCGGGGGGGGTCCTTTGGACCCCCCTCTGCACCCTTGCAATGCATCAACAAATTGCGATTTCCTAAAAAAAGAAATGCAGAACGGCATTGATTCCTATGGGCCTCTAGGCCCATAGGAATCAATGTAATGCCATTCCTTAATTGCGATTCGCAAATAAGGAATCGCAAATTCCTAAATTTAAGGAATCCGAAAAAAGTTTAGGATTTCTTGATGCATAGGATTTTGCAATTCCTAAATAGTGATTCCTTAATTTTCGCTGTTTAGGAAATGCAAAATCCTAGATTGATGCATGTGCCCCCTAGTCCTTTTACCATGATTGCTGATCAAAAATGATAATGTTTGGGTGACTGACCTATCAGTCTGGGTGGAGTAAAGACTGCAGCACTGAAACTTTCGCTATCGAAATTCTCGAAGACGTTAAAAAACACGCCTTTCTAAAACAATTTAGATGAACTAACTTAGCTGTGATGCATTGTGCCGCACATTACTGTGGAGCTGTAGAAACGTCTGTCAAACTATGACATACGGCATTTATAGCACTTAAGAAATATTCTGGTCCAACTGATAGCTCTCTAGAAGATTTAAGATGCCTCAGCCCAGCTGTGCATCACTGTGGCTCATACTGCGGTGTCGCCCTAGAAAACGACACCTTCCACAATCCTAGGAACTCACCTGTATAGATTCTAGATGATATAAAACGCTCCTGATAAGACAATCGCCATTAGAAAATTTAGAAACTGAGTCATCAGTGGTGATCATCTGAACTTTGTGAATCTCTAAACAGGACAGCATTCAATAATTTCTAGAGTAATTTATTCTTAATACATTAATTGTTAGTTGTTAATTAATATTAATTAATTAATTACTTGACAATTAATTATGTCAATTGTTTAATTAGATTTATAGGGGTCAAAGGTGGGGAGTAAATTAATTGAAATTAATTAACAATTAGTTATAAAACGCTATTAATTATTTAATTGACAATTATTTTACTTGTGCAATTAGTTTCTTTTAGATTTATTTTTAGGTGTGGGTTGTGGGGTTTATAGCGATAAAAGGTGGGAACTTGAATGAATTAATATTTAGTTTCTAATAAAGAATCTTTAATTAATAATACTTATGTTATTTGTGCAATATTTGTTTTTAGATTTTATATGGAGGTTGTGGGATTTGTAGGGGTATGGAATGGGAAGTGAATTAATTTAAAGTGATTAAAAATAATTGTTTAATTCATATTAATTATTAATTTAATAATTAATTATGTTAATTGTGGAAATACGTTTATCTGAAATATTATGAGTGTGTTGTGTTTTTGTGGGTATATTGTGGGAAGTACATTAATTAAAATTCATTAAGTGTTAATATTTAAATAATAAAAATTGTTTTGATGATACATTTTTATATTAATAGTATAGATATTTTATTTAAGTTAAGTGTTAGGTGTAGGTTGAGAGTATTGTGGGGTTATAGAGTGGGAAGTCACTAAATGAAATGTATGTAATAAATAATTAATTGTTAAAAAATGATTTCTAAATTAAAAAGTTAATTTGTAGGAAAAATATTTTTGTAATTTATTTATAATAATATGTGTAGGTATTTCTGATGTGCATGTAACATTGTAATATGTTTTATTTAAATTTTTTTTAATATTAAACATATTTGTATTTTTTCAACATATATATATATATATATATATATATATATATATATATATATATATTATATATATATATATATATATATATATATATATATATATATATATATATATATATATATATATATATATTACCTACTGGCGGTCGCCAGTAGGTATATATAGTTAGGATTTTTTCTCTATGGGATTTTTGAAAATTCTATGTCTAATAACTTTGGCGTTTGTGGACGGAATCGGCTGAAATTTTCAGGAAAATGGCACATTTTGTTTCTGAGCAGCCCCCGAAAATTTGGAGGGGTTTCGTCAAGGGGGGGCCGAGAAAAAAGGGGGGTCCCAAAACGCGTTTTTCCCATGTTAATTTCCATAGGGCGGTTGGCCTCACTTTTAGCTCGAACGGCTGAATGGATTTGCACGAAACTTGGCAAAATTGTAGGGACTGTTAGCCCGATGTGCCTTTGCAAGGTCTCAATATATGTGCTTCAGTGGATTTTGAGAAATTAACGTTTAAATCAAGATATATATCTGTAACAGCGTTCCGGGCAGCGATCCGGTTAGCGAACTTTTCGCGTATCGGAACTTTGCGATGCGAAGCTGATTGGCTCTCCGGTGTCTGTCAACATTCTAAACAGTCCGGAGCGGCCGCCATTTTATCTCTTGGTAGGATCGAGAGAGAAGAAGAGGTGAAAAACGAAGGGGGAATTTAATGAAAGGGGGCAAGGTAGACCCCTCTTGACCCCCTAGGAATGATGTTGGGGTTATTAAAGGGTCCCGTGGGGAAAATAAAAAAAAAATGATTTTTCACGGTAGAAGCGCTTCACGGGCCGCGAACTGGGCCGCAAACTGGTAGCGAAACGGGAATTCGCCATTTTGTGCTTCGTTTTAATTGTTTAGAGACAAAAATTATCGCCGCACATCGGCCACAATGCATGAATATCGCTGAAAAGTCAGCGATATTCATGCATTATCCAGCAAATGCTCTTAGCCATGTTATCCACCTTCCATTGGATAACATGGCTAAAAACTGCTCTGTGCGTGAGCTTTTTTTTTTTTTTTGCTGCGTGACGTTTGTTAACGTTCGATTCGATGGAAATCAGGAAGTGTTGACCACCATTTTGTCACTGCGAGTAAATATTTTGTTATAAATGAATCCTTATTGATAAACATTGTCTGCACCATCTTGCGTTTTTGTCCAATGCCACAATTTTGTCGTGCACGGCAGCCATTTTAGATGCCTTGACCAGGGCCACTCTCTGCACGCCGCCGATCCTCAGCATGGCTCCCCACCCTCGCAAGCATCTCCCCCACGCACTGGTCACCCCCGCTCTTTCTCTCATGCATGGGCCATATACTTCCCCCCATCTGCGCTGCTCTTCTCTGAGAATCACACCCTGTGCCCGCCCGACACCTCCCTTTCACCCTATTCACTACCGCACCCTCTGACACTCCTCTTCCTCTGTGTCCGATTGTCCAGGCCGGACCTAGGCTATCACCTAGCCCTGCGGATGTAGTTTATGGCCCCAGCTGTAGAATATCCAGACATGCCAACCCTCCCGATTCAGGCCTGAGACTACTGATTTCAGTGCTAGTCTCCCGCCTCCCGATTCCTGCAAGCAAAAACCCGGGGGCATATTACCAACAACTAGCGATAATTTTTGTCTCTAACTTGTTTAGAGACAAAAATTATCGCCGCACATCGGCGAATTTTATCGCACATAAACCTTGCTATTAGCAAGGTTTATCGCAAATGCGATAAAAAACGGCCGCAATGCATGAATATCGTTGAAAAGTCAGCGATATTCATGCATTATCCAGCAAATGCTCTTAGCCATGTTATCCACTTCCCATTGGATAACATGGCTAAAACTGCTCAGGGCAGGTGTTAGGTTTTGGAGATATTCGCGCTTAGCGCGAATATCTCCAAAAGTTGGTAATAGGAGATAGCGATGGTTAGGGACTGTTTCCAGTCGCTAAAATCTTGGCACGCCCACTTTGCATGTCATTAGTGATAAATATCACTGATATGCAAAGCAGGGCCCAAGATGGTCGCTATCTCCTTTTAGATGTCACTAACTGGTGTTAGCGACAGCTTGGTAATAGGGAGATAATTTTATCTCTTTTTTTTTTGGCTTTTAAAGCCCAAAAAGCGGAAATAAACCCCCTTGATAATATGCCCCATGATTTCTCGGGGGTTTCAGCTGACAGGGCTTGGTATTGTGTTACGTGCTAATTCTTCCAGGAAACGTCAGAGGGTCGATGCAGGGGTTCTAGAAGGGGTGATAAACCATTTAAGCCTCATGAACAAGCGCATGGTCTTTTAAAGATTTGTGAAGTACTCGGGGCGGCGGTGTGTGTGTGCCCTCATTCAGGAGCGGGCGGGGGTGGCACTGCCAGCAACTTGCCAGGCCAGGCAGTGTTCAACACGTGCATCACCCTTTCTCTGCCTGCTATTGCGCTCCATGCTTCGGAAAGGTAAGAAAAAGAACGTGCATTTGAGTTTGAAATGTCCGATCTTGTAGCAGTACACTTGCAAAGCCCACACATGACAATAACCCGATTCAAGGCCCCATTCACCCGATTTTTTAAACATATATAGCACTCCAACAAAGTTAGATTTTAAAACTTTATTAACTTTTAACTATAATGAACGGAACAAAAACTGTAAAAACATTTAAACATTTTTCACCCAAAAAAGCAACAATTGTCAGAAGCTGTCTTTTGTGCGAATAGTCCCAAGGCAGCACAACGTGCTGAGTTCTGGACGGCACCCAGGTGATGTCGCCTGGGTGCCGCACTGGTTTTGGTATCCTACAATGCTGCTCCGAAAATTGGCGTGGGGCGTCCCGGGTGGGGCGGGGGGAGGCCTCGTCAGTAGCGCTCTGTTGTGCGAATAGTCCCAAGGCAGCAGAACGCGCTGAGATGTTGATGGCACCCAGGTGATGTCCAGTAAACTGCCGCACTGGTTTTGGTATCCTACAATGCTGCTCCGAAAATTGGCGTGGGGCGGCCCGGGCGTGGGGGAGGCGGCGTGAACGGGCCTCCCCAGGTGGCGGCCATCCAGCTGAGTTGCGCCCGCTCTTGCGGCTACAGCGTCTCGCTCACCATGTTGTTGAGTTGCTCCCACTCTTGCAGTGCAGCGATAGGCGGCTGCCACATGACTCTTAAAATGGCGGACGGCTCTTCGGTTTTGGGCCTGGTCCACTGAAATGGCCCTGGGACACCTTGGAACTCGGACGCTTGCCTGCTAGGGCTTGGGCTCCATTCTCGAAAAGCGTCCCCTCAGCCGTGAAGATTCTACAAAAGTCTTGGGGGCCCCCGACTCCCGCAGGCTTCCGGTGGGGAGCGGCTGCCATGATTGCTCGCGGAATGACCACGACGGAGCTACGAGATGGTGGTGCTCTCATGCTGACGCCAGCTTTAGTCTGAAACATCCAGAAACAAGGTGGGGCTTTCATCGTTTGTGAAAAAAAAATGTTCTAAACCAATGAAAAGTGTTATTTTTAGGTCATATGACCAAGCCTTCCATCTTTAGGAAACCAAAAGTAAAATGAACCAATGAAAAGTTTTATAAACAAGTCACATGACCTGTTATGCGGCATAGGGCTACAAAAAGCGTAGAAAATCCGTTGGCACGTGAGGCGGCGTCAGTAGCGGACCGATGTGCGAATAGGCCGAAGGCAGCACAACGCGCTGAGATCCGGATGGCACCGAGGTGGTGTCCAGCAAATTGCCGCACTGGTGTGGCCATCCTACAATGCTGCGCCGAAAGACGGCGTGTCCAGCTGAGTTCCGGTCACTCTTGCGGTACAGTGAGTCGAACGCGCCGAGATCCGGATGGCACCGAGGTTGTGTCCAGCAAGTTGCAGCACTGGTGTGGCCATCCTACAATGCTGTGCCGAAAGTCGGCGTGGGGTGCCCCGTTGGCTTATGAGGTGATGTCAGTAGTGGACCGATGTGTGAATAGGTCGGAACCAGCACAAGGCGCCAAGATCCGAATGGCAAGTCCTGGATGTTGAGTGCCATAGTTGAGAGTTCTGAGCAGTGCTCGTAAGACTATCTGAAGCTTATTTGCACCTGCTGCAGCTTCACTGTTGCCCAAGGTGGTGTCCAGCAAATTGCTGCACTGGTGTGGCCATCCTACAATGCTGCGCCGAAAGACGGCGTGTTCAGCTGAGTTCCGGTCACTCTTGCAGTACAGTGACTCGAACGCGCCGAGATCCGGATGACACCGAGGTGGTGTCCAGCAAGTTGGCGCACTGGTATGGCCATCCTACAATGCTGCGCCGAAAGACGGCGTGACCAGCTGAGTTCCGGTCACTCTTGCGGTACAGTGACTCGAACGCTCCGAGATCCGGATGGCACCGAGGTGGTGTCCAGCAAGTTGCCGCACTGGTGTGGCCATCCTACAATGCTGCGCCGAAAGTCAGTGTGGGGTGCCCCGTTGGCTTATGAGGTGATGTCAGTAGTGGACTGATGTGTGAATAGGTCGGAAGCAGCACAAGGCGCCCTGCACTGTTGAGCTTTTTTCAATGCCTGTTTTTTGTTGTTTCCCCTCCATCAAAAACAAAAAAAAAATATAAAACTGTGCAAAAATACAAAAAAATGTTTAGAAAAGCAGTGCTTGTAAGACTGTCTGAAGCTCTTTTGCACCTGCTGCAGCTTCACTATTGCCCTGGTGTGGACAAAGATCGCCCATGACTTAGGCTGATTGAGAGTTTGTAGAAAAATGGCTTCAGATTTTCCACATATTACTCTTCAACATTCTTCCTAAATGTAACAATGTGAGACTCACTAGGAGAACGGCTGTTTATCTTTCCTTTCAAAATGCTGCCAACAATATTTTCTGAATGGAAGACACCATCTTGTAGCATAAAGGGCCGAAAGGGGTTCTGGTCTGGCCGATTGTTGGTGGAGACATTTTGACTATATCTTGGACCTGCCCGGCCTCGCCCAAAATGGCGCCGGTATAAATGGGACTCGTAACTCCTTGCCCGCAAATGTATATCTAGAAAATTTTATTGTAAGTGGCCCTGTCTTATTTTAATTACAAAATGTACGTCCACCGATTCCGCAACTGTTAGACACCTTAGTTCTTGCAACCTAATGGCCCGCTCGTTACGTTCCTCTACAGTGTAAATGTCTCCTCATCATATACGATTTCAGTTTGCTCCGTGGCCGGCCCAGGTGGTTATAGGCCCGTATTTGTATACTGACATTTTCACAATAAAGGTTTTTAAATCAAACACGGTAGTAGTATTTACATTGGTAAAGTTTTTACTTTTAGTCACTGTTTTCGAATCAGTAAAAGGCAAGTGAAATAAAGCAGTCCAATTACATGACGGATAAAAGGTATAATATGTAGGAACGTAGTAAAGATAAATGGTCAAGGGCAGTTGTGTTTTCCACTCCTGCAACATAAAGTGATCGATAAGAATCTGATAATCAGGCGTATCGGCGACTAAGACAGCAGGCCCAGTCTCTTTTACTCAACGGCTCCGTCATGGAACGAAGAAACGCCCTTTTTCTCGAAAAAGGAATATATTTTACTTGCAGGACAGTTGTAAATTTTCCGGGAAAGTACATTAGCCTGGAATATTATAACATATATGTTTTAAAAAAAATAATGTTCGAAAACAATAAAAAGCGTAATTTTTAGGTCATATGACCAAGCTTTTCATCATTAAAATAACAAAAGTAAAATGAACCAATGAAAAGTTTTATTAACAAGTCACATGACCTGGTATGCTTACGTTACGCGCTGCGCGCCGCGCCCCGGATCACTTCCGGGTGCGCTAACGCGGCGTGTCATATAACGCATTACGCGACAACGTAGGTCAAGAATATAGTCAAAATGTCTCCACCAACCAGCGTTCGGAACACAACCCCTTTCAGCAGTCCAAAAAGTTCTGTTAAATGACAACAGAGGGGACAGGCAACAAGAACCATCAGTCAAAGAGGGGAGGGCAAGTTCTTCTCTTCCGGGTCATGTTGGGGCGCTACCGGAACTGATCGAATTGGTAGTCTACAGTGTTTCTGGATGTTTCAGACTAAAGCTGGCGTCAGCATGAGAGCACTACCATCTCGTAGCTCCGTCGTGGCCATTCCACGAGCAGACATGGCAGCCGCTCCCCACCAGAAGCCTGCGGGAGTTGGGGGCCCCCAAGACTTTTGTAGAATCTTCACGGCTGAGGGGACGCTTTCGAGAATGGGACCCAAGCCCTATCAGGGAAGCGTCCGAGTTCCAAGGTGTCCCAGGGCCATTTTAGTGCACCAGGCCCAAAACCGAAGAGCCGGCCGCCATTTTGAGAGTCCTGTGGCAGCCGCCTATCGCTGCACCGCAAGAGCGGGAGCAACTTAACTACATGGTGAGCGAGACGCTGTAGTCGCAAGAGCGGGCGGTAAACAGCTGAATGGCGGAAGAGGCACAGTGTAGCAAAAGCGGGCGGAATGGCAACTAAAACGGTAAAGGGGCGCCCCACTACAGCGTGTCTTCAGGTCAAACGGATTGTGGGACAAAGTCCAGAATAGAAGAGTCATCAAAAGGCAAAAAGTTCCGCCGGACCCCGGGAGCCGGCCGCCTATGTCGGGGGCGATCTCAGGCTACACCAGTGCTATAAGACTTGGGGAGGGGGTCGGAGCCAAGCGTCTTCTCCGAGTCCGTGCCATCACACCGCCCCTCGGTGGCCTCCGTCAAGCGGTTTAGGGAGGTACCATATAACATTGTTTTCAAATGCAGTCAGGTCCACAAACGACCCTCACTTACTTTAAGAATAGTGAAGCTGCAGTAGGTGGAAATAAGCTTCAGACAGTCTTACAAGCACTGCTTTTGTAAACATTTTTTGTTTTTTTTGTATTTTTGCACAGTTTTATATTTTTTTTTTGTTTTTGATGGAGGGGAAACAACAAAGCACAGGCATTGAAAAAGGCTCAAACTCAGAACTCTGAACTATGGCACCCAACATCCAGGACTTTCCATCCGGATCTTGGCGCCTTGTGCTGCTTCCGACCTATTCACACATCTGTCCACTACTGACATCATCTTATAAACCAACGTTATGTAAATAGTTATTTAATAAAATGTTTTACCCTGTTTCTTTGCTGGTGTGTTGTCTATATTTTTAATATTTGCATAGGGTTTGTCGTTATTTTGGGCGGGGTGGGTGACGGAGCCGAGCTGTCTTGCAGCCCTCATGGTGTGGAGCTCAGTTCATCTCACTATTTTCGTATTTCTCATGAAGGGTTGTTTATAATATTTCTATTTTAGCGAGGTCAAAAAGAGATCCAATTAGTGGCCTACTGATTTTGCTCGATTACTTTTATTTTTTTACACGATTTTTCACGATCTGCAAAGACTAAACAGAGTATTGCGACTTTGTGCTTGTTTGTAAATAGAGAATGAACCAAAGAGAATCAATTGAAAAACAGTAAATGCTTGGATAATAATCAATCAAATTGAGAGACAAGCAGGCAGGACGGATTACAACGGGGGTAAAGGCCTGCGTTAACTACTCTTCACTATCTGCAAAGAGAGAGTACTACTAAGAGAAAAGAGGGGAGGGGGGCAGCGTTCAAAGCACATCAGCGTGCATAAATACGAAAATGTTTTTATCTATCACGTACTTGACATTTTAAAGCTTTTCATATTTGCTATTAAAAAACCAATGAAATTCACAGAAAAAACCATAGGTTATAGTGGATATATAGTTAGGAATTTGCATTTACAAAACCTTGAAAATTCAATGAAAAAACCATTGGTTTTAGGCCATATATAGGTAGGGATTTGCATTTACAAAACCTTATTTTACTCGCATAAAACCATTGAAATTCCATATATAGTTATAAGCGCTAACTATATATCGCGCACCCGCAATCCACTGCTGATGATGTCACATATTACATCATTCATGACATGGTTAGTGACATCACTGATGACATCACTGATGACATCTCAAATGACATCACTGATGACATCACTGAAAACATCTCATTTGACATGACTGATAACATCACTGATGATATCATTCATGTGATAATACCATGAACCTCTTCAGACTCTAATATAACCTTAGATACAATCAGTGTAAACAGACAGTCACAGACTGTCACTCATCCATGGAGTTACTCACACACCTAGTCAGTTATGCCAAAAATCAATCACACCTAAGCATGGGCGAATTTTGCGAATCTCGCGTTCGCGAATTTTGCGGATTTGCGAACTCGCAATCCGCAAAATCCGCGAATTCTCGCGAATTTGCAGATTTTTTTTTTGTGTTTGCGCGGGTTTCTGCCAGTTCGCGAGGGTTTTGTACAATGTCGCAAATTGCGAACTTACCTGTCGGGTCGCAAGTTTCGCGAACTTGTTGTTTCTACGTGTCCAGCCTGTTTGGGACACTCTTCTTCATCACTGCCACTCTCTGTCACCACTGCCACTCTCTGACTACTCATGCCACCCTCTGGCCCACCCATGCCACCCTCTGTTTCATCACAGCACCCTCTGGTTGTCCAGTCAGTGTACATTATTGTGGCAACGCAAGCACACCTTCCCTGCCTCAAGTGACCTGAATTAATTTGGGGCTGATTAATGTGTCACAGAATATTTTTTTAGCTGGCACCTGCTTCCTTAGTGCTTCCTGATTAGTGAACTTTTGCACTTGCTAAGTGCTTTCATTGTTGCAAAATTAGTTACAACACCTGCCCTGCCCCAACTGACAATAATGAATTAGGGGCTGATTAATGGATTTGAACTGCCAGCCTGGCTCCTGCTTGTCTCCCTTAGCTGTAATTCAGGACCTTTGTGGAATATGTGTAACTATTCTGAGGTTCAGAGCAGGGTCACATAATAGTTGCAACTGGCAACTGAACTCTGGAGGGGCCCCTCAGCAAGCACTACAGGAAATGGCTACTAATGATGAGCCTGAACTTTTGAACCTGGTAAGTAGTTTCAGTTTTGATTAGATCGTATTTCTGCAATTTTGCACTTATTCGCGGGGCGCGAAGTTGTACTGGGAAGCCGCGAACTCACGCGAACAGTGCGAGCAGTGCGAGCAAAATCCGCTGCTCGCGGATTTGCGGATTTTGCGGGAGATTCGCGAATCTCGCGGATTGCGAATTTCCCGAAAATCCGCAAAATCCGCGAGCGAAACGGATTTTCCGCCCACACCTAATCACACCTCCATTTTCTCAACTATACAGTTATACACACCTTACTTATTCAAACATATACTAACACATATTTACTTTACTCTCTTATACAATCTCTGATACATGTTCACAATGATCCATACAGCCACTCACACATTCACTGGCTCTTATGCACAGTTATTTATAGATGTCAACTCTCACATGTACTGTGTTTTACATATGTACTTAATTTGACATGTAGCACTGAGATATCCATTCACTCACTAATACACTCATGCACAGTCAACCGCCCATACAGCTGTTTGCACATGCACTTTTGAATCTATACATATAGTGAATCAACTACTCACACATCTATGTACAGAGTCACACACCTTCCAGCCACCCATACACACACACTCAGTTTCCCATACAAATACTTGGACAACCAATCAATAACCCATACAGTTACTCATATAGCTACTGATCAACATATGCAGCAGTTTGTAGAACAACAGATATAATGATGCACAAATTAAAACAGTTTAGTCACTAACCCATGCACTCAGTGAGACACATTTAATCACTCACTCAATCAGTCAGTCATGCACCTAGTAAATCCTTCATCCAGACACTTATATATCCACTCATTCTTCAATATGTAAAACATATTTTAACTTTACAGAAACATACAGTCACTGGATGTTGTAATCAGTGATGTCATCAGTGATGTCATTTGAGATGTCATCAGTGATGTCATCAGTGATGTCACTAACCATGTCATGAATGATGTAATATGTGACATCATCAGCAGTGGATTGCGGGTGCGCGATATATAGTTAGCGCTTATAACTATATATGGAATTTCAATGGTTTTATGCGAGTAAAATAAGGTTTTGTAAATGCAAATCCCTAACTATATATGGCCTAAAACCAATGGTTTTTTCATTGAATTTTCAAGGTTTTGTAAATGCAAATTCCTAACTATATATCCACTATAACCTATGGTTTTTTCTGTGAATATATATATATATATATATATATTTTTTTTTTTTTAACTTTAGTTCAAGATATTTTGTTGGTTTTTATTGTTGCACTGATTGTAGCGGGAATAGTCAAATTTACCCCTCTGCTATTCAGCATTTTCCCTACTGTTCCACTTATTGAAGTGGGAATAGTAAATGTTACCCCTCTGAAATTTAAAACTTTCCCTAATGTTGCAGTGACTGGAGTGGTAGTCGTAAATTTTACCTCTCGGCAATCCAACACTCACCCTACTGTTGCACTTATAGGGGTGGGATTAGAAAATTTTACCTCTCCGCAATCCAACGCTTAACCTACTGTTGCACTTACAGGAGTGGGAATTGTACATTTTACCCTTCCGCAATACAACACTTTCCCTACTGTTGTATGGACGGGAGTGGGAATAGTACATTTTACCCCCCGCTATCCACCACTTTCCCTACTGTTGCATTTATTGAAGTGGGAATGGTACATTTTACCTCTCCGCAACTCAACACTTACACTACTGTTGCACTTTTAGGAGTGGGAATAGTAAATTGTACCCTTCTGCTTTCCTACACTTTCCCTACGATTGCACTCACTGCATTGGGAATAGTGCATGTTATTCCTCTGCAATCCAATACTTTCCCTACTGTTGTTCTAATTGGAGTGGGAGCAGTACATTTTACCCCTCTATAGTCCAACAATTTCCCTTCTGTTGTACTGTCTGGAATGGTTATTGCAAATATTACCTATACACAATCAAACATTTTTACTGCTATTGCATTTACCGAGAGAGATTTGTATATTTCACCAAGTTTTATTATTTTTGCGTTGCGTGAAGTATTTTTGACGTCCAGCATGAGTGACTCCCACTCTAACACTGTACCCCTAAACTTCCAGATCCAGACCAGCCCCAAGACCACGCTTCGTGGTACTCTCATCTACAGACTGCCTGGACCCTGCACTCAGTCTGCAAGCACCATAGCAGAGCTCTCCGCACCCCACAGAATCACCTCCATGGACTACATTCTACTCAGGGACCTGAACTTCAGCTCGACAACCGCAACAACCCCAACACCACCGCTCTCCTCGACAACCATACCAACCTCGGACTGAAGCAGCTGGTCAACACGCCCACATAAACAGCTGGACACACTCTCAACCCCATCTTTGTGGGAGGAACTAACTTCCAGTACAGCCACACCACCCAGCATCCATGGACTGACCACCACTGCATCCATTTCACCTTCAACACCAACACTGCACCCATGCCACCGCCACGGCCGCCACAAAAAAACTGTAGCAAGGTCACAGAAGTACTCCTCATCACCACCCTCCTCCAAGACCCCCCGGCACCACGACCAACACCAACTCTGTAGCTACAGAACTTCACCTCTGGATCTCCCACTGCGCCGACAAACTCGCACCCCTCCGACACCCCGTCAAATAACGCCTGCTGAAGGCCGCCTGGTTCACCACTGAGCTACAGGAAGCCAGACGCTCTTACAGACACCTATAGAAACCTGGCAAAGCCTGAAAATGACGGAAGCAGGGAACATCCCCAGGTGCGCCCTGAAGGAATATCACCAGCGCATAAGGGACACTAAACGGACCTTCATTAGAGAAAAAGTCCAGACCAACGCGACCAACGCCAAGGAACTGTTCAACGTCATACAGCAGTTCATAAAACCCACCAGTAAAGCCGCGGACATCTCACCTTCCCAGCTACTCTGTGACAAACTCAGCTCATACTTCCAACTGAAGATCAAGTCCCTCTATTACAACTTCAACGAACCTACACCTGACAACATTTACCCCCCTACTCTGCCGATAGGCCATCCATCACGACCTGGACTACCGCCACCGTCGAACACACCACAACTACCATGCAGAAGACCCACTTAGGAGCCCCCATGGACCCCTTCCCACCGCACATATTCCACAGGGCCGCCGCCGCCATTGGACCCGAACTAGGACAGACCATTAATGCCTCCCTCATGTCCGGCATCTTCCCAGATGACTAGAAATGGGCAGAGGTAAAACCACTCCTTAAGAAACCCACAGCCGACCCAACAAACCTGAAAAACTGCCGGCCCATCTCTCTCCTCCCTTTCGCAGCAAAAGTCACTGAGCGAATAGTGAAGCCACTGAGATCATCTGCGGCATCCCCCAAGGCTCATTCCTCAACCCAACGTCTACATGGCACTGCTGGCCCAGGTCACACGACGGCACTACCTTAACAACATATCCTACGCCGACGACACCCAGTTGATCCTCTCCCTCACCAAAGACCCCCACACTGCCCAAACCAACCTCCATGAAGGAATGAAGACCGTCGTCACTGGATGAGAAACAGCAGACTAAAGCTGAACTAGGACAAGATGGAGGTCCTCATCCTCGTATCTACCCCCTCGGCTTGGGACGATTCCTGGAGGCCGACTATACTAGGAGCACTCCCTACACCCACCGACCACGCACACAACCTAGGGGTCATCCTCAAATCCACCCTCTCCATGACGAAGCAGGTAAACGCCATCTTCTCCTCCTGCTTCAACACCCTCTGCATGCTTCGCAGGATCTTCAAGTACTACTCGACCAGGGACACATGGCGGCCCTCATCCTACTAGACTAGACCTCTTGGCAGCCTTCGGCACCATTTCTCATTGCACCCTTGCAGCCAGACTTCACGATACAGGGATACAATGAACAGCCCTCGACTGAATCCGAACCTTTCTCTCTGGCAGAACCCAGAGGATCAGACTCCCTACCTTTATCTCCAAACCCACCAATATCAAATACAGAGTACCCCAAGGTTCATCTCTCAGCCCCACGCTCTTCAACGTCTACATGGCCCCCCTCGCCGCCATCGACAGACAGCATAGTCTCAGCATAGTATCCTACGCCGCCGACACCCAGCTCATTCTCTCATTCACGAAGAATCCCAATGACACCAGACTCTGCTTCCAGGAAGGAATGAAGAAAATAGCAGCCTGGATGAAGGACAGCTGCTTGTAGCTCAACTCAGAGAAGACCGATGCCCTCATCCTTGGATGCTGCAACTCCACCTGGGACAACATCCGGTGGCCCCCTGCCCTTGGAAATCCACCCACTCCTACCGACCACGCATGCAACCTCAGCATCATCCTCGACTCCTCTCTCTCCATGAACCAACAGATTAACGCCATCGCCTCCACCAGCATCAACTGCTTGCGCTTCCTCGGCAAAACCTCCAAGTGGAACTCCCCAACTGCAGAAAGACCGTTACCCACGCACTCATAACCAGCAGACTGGACTACGGCAACTCCCTGTATGCTGGAATCAACAACACCCTGCTACACAGACTCCAGTACATCCAGAACGCCGCTGCCAGACTCGTCCTTAGAACTTTGCATCACGAACACATGACCCAACACCTGCGAGACCTCCACTGGCTCCCCATCGAGGAAAGGGTCACGTTCAAACTCCTCACCCACGCCTCCAAATCCCTCTACAACATCATACCCAAATACCTCAACAAGAGAGTATCATTCCATGCTCCCAAGAGTAGCCTCCACCGACCTCGCCCTGGCAGAGGTCCCCCGCATCCGCAGAAACAGAATGGGCGGGAGAGCTTTCTCCTACAGCACAGCCAAGACCTGGAACAAGCTCCCCGTGAACATCAGACGCTCCCAACCGTGCCCGCCTTCTGGAAGGATCTCAAAACATGGCTTTTTGACTGATCCGGAGCTGTCCCCGCCCCACCCCCCAGCACCACGAGAACCTCATGGATAAGTAGTGCGCTATATAAACCCTTGATTGATTGATTGATTGATTGATTGATTGATATGTATCACATTGCTATCTTGCACATGCTTTGTATTACTTTTTTGACTGGTCACGGCTGAATTGACATAATGATTCTGCTGTGCTAATTAATATGGTCTTTACTTGAAAAAAAAGTATGACTAATTAAAAGTTATTTATTTTTCAAGTTTAAAAAAAAATCTTTAGACATGTTAAGTTTTGTTGTTTAGGATGTTTGTGTTCTGTGTGTCGATGATATATTTCATTGTTAAATATGTTTTAGGTGGGGGTTCTTTTATAGTGTTTGTGGGGGAAAGATGTGTTGGGGTTTCTACTTGAACGTTCTGTACTCAATGTAGAACTGGAATGTGAAAGTGGGGCGCTGAAAGTGTCCCCCTAACAAAGAGGTGGGGGATGGAGATAGCATAGACTAGTCTGTACATTAGTGCCAATGGTCAGTTGAATGAGCAGAGAAACAGAAGACAGTATGTAAGTCAACAGTTGACACCAACTATTGAGTTTACCTATTCCTTGCATAAGAAAGTAAACCCATGTTAGACCCACATGTACCAGCAGGAGGATAGCCGAGGGCCTCAGGCTGAGCATCCTGCCAGATCCACGGTACCATACTTGGAGTTTGGAGGTGGCATAGCATTACTGTACTGATATAAATTCAATTAAATGCAGTGAAATATGTGGAAGTGAAATCTAATTAAAACAAATATGATAACATACTTGCCTTAAGAATATGAAGCTACTGTTTTCAATAAAGTAACATATATTAAATAACTCTGAAATGAATTTACAGAAAAGTTATTCTGGTAGTGATTAGGGGTTTTCTAGGGTTGATCCCAGAGTGAGGGCAAGCCTTCCTTGTTTCATGGCCCATCTACTACAGAGGAGGCATTCTTTATGGGGACCGATAACTAATAGCCAATCACATAAGAGTGAAATGCTTGTCTGAACTGATGCCATGACGCTTTGTTCAAGCCATTGCTGAAAGGGGGTGCCCAAGCATTCATTGGCTGTAGGGGGCTGGCTGGCCTAAAGCCCTTCCTGCACATTTGCTTATGGTTTACTAAATATGCTCTGCAGACAGCCACAGCTGAAAGACTCAAAGCATATCCTGCAGGGTCCGGTGGCAGTGGGACCACCACCGGCAGCCTGACGCGGGCAGTCCAACCGCCATCGTAATGAAGTCCTTTGTGTTAGAAAAAAAAAAAGAAAGTTCTCTGACAGATGCACCATTATTTGTTTGTATTATATACAATACTGCAAACATGTTTGCTTTTGTCCAAATAAAAGGAAGATGTATGCACCATAGCAAAAACAGAGAAAACGGATTGTGAACGCATTTACAATATATGCTTTGCTTATGGATATGTTAAAATGTGTAATAGAGACATCACCAAAGGAAGCTTAGATTAAAGCCAAAAAAGCCTAACAACTGATTTTGCAGTTTGTTATGCAAAATGGAACAAATGGATTTTTCATAAAACATAGGGGCATATTACCAACAACTAGCAATATTTATCGCTAATTGCGCTTAGCGACTTTTTTTTATCGCTGCCTATCGCTGGATATTTTAGAGGAGAAAACATGCTATTAGCAACGTTTTTCTCCATAGCGCTAAAATATCCAGCGATAGCGGCGTAATGCGAGAATATAGCTGAGAATACAGCAATATTCTGGCATTAGCGACGAAATGCTTAGCCATGTTATCCACCTCCCATTGGATAACATGGCTAAGAACTGGTCAGAGCAGGCGTTAGTTTTTGGCGATAGCGGGAATATTTCCCTCGCTACACCCGCCTTGCTAATAGGCGATAGCAACGTTATCGACTGCTTTCAGTCGCTAACGGGTTGGGTACGCCCACTTTGCATGTCATTAGCGATAAATATCGCTGACATGCAAAGCGGGCCCCTAACCGCTCGCTATCGCCTTCAAGCTGTCGCTAACTGCTGTTAGCGACAGCTTGATAATAGGGCGATAGAATTTTTTCTCCTAAACGGCCAAAAAACGGCCGCTAAACCGGCGAAAAGTGCTTATCGCCCCCCTTGATAATATGCCCCATTGTCCCATCTGTCACATTAGAAAACTGAACCTCTTTAGCTCCTCCTAAATTAGATGTCTGAGTAAGAAGGTCTCTCAATGCTAATGTAAAACCACTTCCTATAGCGTACCTACTGGATCTGTCGGAGAGTTCACAATATAAAGCCCCTTTCTACTGTATTTCTTACTAGGTTACACCTTGTAATGCCCCTTTCAATTACATAAAATAACAGAATGTGTATTTGTAAAGCGCACGTTCACCCAGCGGTCTCTTGGCGCTAAATCACAGATGCTCATTGTTACCCAACTTAATGGTACTGATTTTATTGCCCTCAGATGGATGAAAGGCTGACTGCACCTGCCGGGATTTGAACCTGTGACCATGAGTTCGAACACAGGTCCCTGTAATGGACGCATTAGTCCACTGAGCCACCAGACCCGGCTTACATTTTGCACCAGGACAGCATCATCAACGTCTCCATCAGTTAAGTGCATTAGAACTTCTTCCTGTGGGGCTTCTTCAAGTGCTGCCCAATCAGATGCTCTTAAAGAAGAACTCAACAAAGGGGCAGAGCCAAAGAACTGGGGTGAACTTACTGTTGGACCAAAACTGAGCATCTCCTTAACACCTGATCCTCAGATCAGCAATACAAGGCTTACTCTGAAAAGTGATGTGGGGTAAATAGTCAGGAATCCACAAAACACAAAATAACATTTAATAAATCAATAACCATCCAGGGCTTTGCATTGAAGAATAAGAGGCACTTAATTCACGCACAACAAAGTACTGCACATAAAAATACAATAATGTATTCCCAGGAGAGAAAAAGTGGCCACAACTTCCAGATACAAATAGCTCCAATGTGGAATGCCCTTCCCTTGCTTTTGAGAGACATCTTGTGGCTTGATAATTCAAGGCGGGCGAAATGAAATTATCGCCGCTTTTGCGGCCGTTTTCGGCCGCAAAGCGGTGATAATTTCATTGCCCTATTAGCAAGCTGTCGCTAACATCAGTTAGTGACAGCTTTTAGGTGATAGCGAGCGGTTTGGGGCCCGCTTTGCATGTCAGTGATTTTTATCGCTAATGACATGCAAAGTGGGCGTACCCAACCTGTTAGCGACTGAAAGCAGTCGCTAACATCGCACTCGTCTATTATCAACGCAGGTATAGCAACAAAAAAATTTGCGCTAAGCGCGAAAATCGCTGAAAACTAACGCCTGCTCAGACTAGTTCTTAGCCTGTATATCCAATGGGAGGTGGATATTCAGACTAAGTCCCTATTAGCAATAATACCTGAATATCGCTGGATTTCCAGCGATATTCATGCATTTTGCCGCTATCGCCGGATATTTAATCGCTTTGGAGATAAACGTTGCTATTAGCACGTTATCTCTGCGACAAAATCCGGCGATGCGTGGCGATAAAAAAATTTCGCTAAGCTTATTTAGCTATAAATATCGCTAGTTGTTGATATTATGCCCCCTTGAGTTTTACTGTTTTGGAAAACATGTGATTCCTCTGTAGAGAAGGGATATAATCATCTTGATTCGATTTTTAAATTTTGACCTTTGGGTACTTGCTTTATTTGTGTTCTTCTGACTGTTAACTTGGTTTATTCGTATTGAGTTCACTGCGTTATGGATGTAATATTGTATTGTAGCGGTTGTTTGCAGTGACATTGTTGGCTCAATATAAGAAATGAAACAAAACCGTGAAGTCCAGAGGGTGCTGAAGTACAGGCCTGTGCTCTCGATGATCCTAGGGCTGCTTGCCCAAGGCTGTCGAGGTTCTAGGCCTGACAATAAGGGGGTGATTACGATGGTGGACGGACTAAAGACCTTCTACCATTGTTGCGGGGGTTGGGGCCGGAGCCTATAAGGCTGCAGTCCCGCACATGAGATTACGATGCAACCGCCACCGTGGCAGTCGCATCGTGTATCTCAAACATGCGGCGGGTACTGCTGACTGTAGCACCCACCACAATGTCCTAAATGCACTGTTTGCATTCCCCTGCACTACGTGGCAGGAGTCACGCAGTGCCTACCATCTGGTGCAGGGATATGTAGGGGCCACCAAAGGTGCCACCCCAGTGCTAAACAAAAATCCGCCGGCACACGGGGGACCCTCAACGGGTCCCCAAAGTACATCCCCGCCAGACTTTACATGGCGGTTTTACCGCCATGGAAACACTGGAAGGGAGGCAGCTTCGTAATGTGGCAGACGGTGCCTGCCAGGCACTGCCAGCATTCTACTGATTCGATGCGGTCCGACAGGCAATCATTACGATTGCTGCTGTCGGACCCGTGGCGGACGGACTTTAAGTCAGCCACGCACTGGAGTTCTGGACTTTTTGGTTCCGTCCAGAGGTGTCAGGGAAAAAAACCCAAAGACCCCGGAGTTCCACCTGCCTTGGTGCACAAATGAACAGAAACACGGGCTTCTCGATGGTGGCGTCAAAGACCAAAGGTTTATTACTGCAGGGACACAGAAGTCACAGAAACTACGCATGGGCAGTAACTAGGAGCCTGTTCGATTTGTACAAAGAGGGTTGCTCCTTATATACTAAATTTTGGCCTTCAGGCGAATTCTTCACATGTTAGTACATTCCCAAACCTTTGTGTCATGAACAATAAATATTTGGTGTACCCAGGAATCGTCGGCAATATCTGATGTCAAAACATTATAAACGAGGGGTTCCCACTTTTCCATCATAATCCCATGTCAACTTTTCATTCAAGACCCGGACCGCCTCATCGTAAATTTCGTTACCTCCCCCTAATAAAAGCCCAGAAGGAAAGGAGCAGAGCCAGGTGTACAAGATAGGAAAGCAGGATAAGGGGTGTTTGTGGGTTGTAAATGGGCAAGGCTACCGGCTTTGGCCGCCTAATCGTGATCAGGACAATGGACACGAAGACCAGTTTAGCAGGACTGGCCTCTGGCAGAGAAGGCAGCCTTTGTCGAGTCATGCAGCTACAGCGTGATCTGGTTTGAGGTGTACGTGTCATGAAAGAGGTGAATCTCCGGCTAAGGCTATGTGTCCTTAATCGAAATAAAGTGATCAGAGGTTATTGCGTATGTGAGGGCAAGAAACACAAAATGGCGGCCATGATCTAAGATGGATGCCGTGGGTAGATCAGAAATATGTTTATAAAAGGAGTGCTCTTGCTCGTAGCGTAGCGAAAACACCAAGATATGCTAAATGGATCATTTGCGGTTCGCTGATACCAATATTATGTATTTCCGACAATATTGAAAACACGGGTTCAAATCGTCACGGAACCTCAGACCCTCCTTTTGCCCTTACATAGGCAATTACTCAGTCTATGTCAGAGTCTAGTTCTATGCTCATCAGGTCAGTGACATGCTGTTGTATCATCATCCGTTCTCGTGCCCTTTCTCCAAACGCAGGTGGTTTCCTAAGACAAGTTGCAGCACAAAGACTACACAGAGCAGGACCACACTGGATAATCAGGCAGCATGAGAATAGGAATACTAAGACAACACCAATGACCATTAGAACCTTCCATCCCCACGCTGAGATCAGAGTCCAAAACCACTCCATGAAGGACCAGTTTCCCTTGTCTACATGAATAGAGTCGGAAATCTTGTGTAGCTTAGAGATCGCCTCATAGACTGTTGGAGCATTATTAGGGATAAAGACACAGCAGCTCGATTGGATCATTCTGCATACCCCACCTCGATCTGCAAGGATAACGTCTAGAACCATACGGTTCTGCAACGTCATGAGTCTATCCGCCTGAAGCTCAGCTGTCAAATTGCTAAGGGCACCAGCAGTTTCGGTAATAGTAGATTCAACTACCCGTGTTAGCTGACGTATGTTTCTACTATTGGCCATAGGCCCCCAGAACGGAAGGAAGCCTTTGAAGAAGTCTCCAGCTTCCTGACCAGCAGTATCTTCCTTGCTGAAGACACCTCTCGCTACTCTGGTTCTGTGATAATCAGATGAAGCAGTGTATGTCGGGGGCAACAATCGAGCAATATAACATGATCCTGAAAAGTCGGCAGGCAACCATGTATAAGCTCTATCTCGACAGATGAAGTAGGTACCCCTAGCAGTAAGAAAGGCAGGGGAAGAGTTAGCCGGAAACACATAAGTCTCTACGCACTCACTCCTCCCTAGCTGAGCTCTCGGATTTCTCCCATTCCCTTGCAAACAGACCTGCCCTCGGTGAGGTACGACCCAAATTGGAGTTGAGCTTTTACGCTTGCTTTCCCCTAAACTAAGGCGATACTCTGAAGTATTCCAACTTAAATACACTCGTAATTCGTCTCTAGGGTATGATGGAGTATTATTGACGTCCTTGATCATGTCAATAATTCCCTGGACTAAAGCTTTGTTGGCAGAGTTATATTTAGTGGAACGTGGTGGATGTGGAGGATAGGTCTCAAGGGCATAAGCAAAGATGGTTTGAAGGGCCTGAAATGATCCATTGTAGCTGAAAGGCAAAACCAGATAAGGAATACCTTTATCCATAGTGTGGGGTATCAAGCCACACACCCAGCAGTCTGTAGTGTTAACTACCAGTTGGTGTTGGTGCAAGAGCTGTACAAAAGTGTTGTTAATGAACTCTGAGCGTCGGGCTTGCTCATGTTCGGGAAACGAATGAAAAGAGTGTATAGAAGAAACAGTAGGAGTAGCAGGATCAAGGGGAAGTACTATAGTAACTGGTACAAAAATCAAATTTATACTGAAGACGATTCCACCCACCAACGTTACCAAAATAATCAAGAATGTAATGGCACATTGCATCAAAAAGCATTTGCTATGGAGAATTCTATAAAGTCTGTTTCTGCGAACATAAACCACATTTTCTCGTTGCAGCGCAGGAAGCTCCATCTTCTACAATCCGCTCGCGACCACTGATGATGTGTACGTAGATGAAAATGCCTCTATCAGCCCTGGGAGTTCCCAGAACCAACAGAAAGATCGACCTTGTGTCAGACCCCTGCAGATTCAACTAGGCACACAGCCACGACCCTACGGCTACCCAGACGGCAAGGCAATTTTAAAAACAACAAAACAATAGCAAACTTCCTGGCTGAAGGCAAAAGTTCAGAATCTCGAAATATCGCAATAGGCAGTTGCCTGCTTTATTTGTCCATTTTACGGTTTCGTAAGTTATATCTCTGCTTTGCAGGTACTGTCTGATCAGCAAATAACGTTTCACTGGTAGCTGTTGCAGTGTTCAAGTTCGCAGATGACAGAGTTCTTTCTGATGCAGGGGACAAATGTTCAATGTTCAAAAGAGTCTTTTCTGGAGGAGAGTCAGAGCTTGGAGTGTCAGTGATCAATTCGGCATCGCTGAAGGGGATGAATTCTGGCGTGCTTTCAAATTCGGAGGAACCAATTCCCTTCTTCACCCAGTCGTCGTAAGGAAGTGGCAAAGGCACACGCTTTACATGGGATGCATGCACCCAGTGCTTGCGTCCAGCCACACGAACCGCTGTTCTCGTTGAAAGTAGGATTTGGAAGGGGCCGACAAATCTCGGCTGAAGGTTCTTCGTCCTCGCGAAATTTCTGATGACAACAAACTCGCTTGGTTTCAGCTGATGCCCTGGACTCTCCGGAGGCTTTGGCAAAGCATCGAAAACCTGTTGATGAATAAGACTCAATTTAGCAGTCAAGTCGTAAAGGTAGTCTATCAACATAGGATATTCTAGGGAACAAAACTTTTTAGGCCTTGGCACGCCCCAAATATTTGCCGGGCGGCCAAAAACTATTTCGTAGGGGCTAAGCCCCACTCTAGAATGTACAGTTGCTCTCATTGATAACAAAGCCAAAGGAAGTGCGTCTGGCCAGGCTAAACCTGTGGATGCTTGTATTTTAGCTAGTTTCAGCTTGAGGGTGCCATTATAACCCTCCACTAAACCAGCAGACTGGGGATGGTTCGCACTGTGGAATTTTTGTTTCAGCCCTAGACCCGCACACACACTCTGCATAACTTTCCCTATAAACTCACTTCCGTTATCTGACCATACAATCCGTGGCATTCCATACCTAGGGAAATATTCTTTGAGAAGAATCTTGGCAGTTGATAGGGCAGTATTGTCCTTTAGTGGATATGCTTCGATCCACCTGGAAAAAGCACAAACTACCACCAGGACATACTTCAAATTATTACAGCGATCCATGTGAATGAAGTCTAACTGAATCACTTCAAAGGGGCAGGAAGGAGGAGCGAAATGACCAGCTGGAGTTGGAGTTCCCTTGCCAGGATTATGCATCAAGCATACCATACAATTTTTCACCACTCTCTCTGCACACTTACTGATCCCATCATTCTTCCAGACTGGAGCCAACATCTTACAAATTCCTTTAGAACTTATGTGCGCTACTCCATGCGCCATTGTCACCACTGCAAGCACATACGCGTCAGGCAACATCCAACGCTGCTGTTCTGTCAAATCAATCCAGCATCCATTCGAATCTAATTTGCCCGTACTTTCTCTCCATACACGTTTTTCTTCCTCAGTTGCTTCTTTCTGAATCTCTTTCACACTTTCCATAGTATCCTCACACATTCCAGAATCAGCAATCCATCTTGCAGACGTAGCAACATACATTCTGCTCATTGTGTCTCTAGCTGTCTGTTTAGCAATTTCATCAGCAAAAGCATTCCCACGACCAACATCATCCATGATTGCTTTATGAGCACTGCACTTTACAATCGCAACTTCAGTCGGCAAGGTTAGAGATTCCAACAAGTCGTTAACTAGCTGACCATGTTGGATCTTAGTCCCATGGGACGTAATGAAACCTCTTTCTCTCCACAAACGGCCAAAACTATGGGCCACGCCAAATGCGTACTGACTATCTGTAAAGACATTCACTCTCTTTCCCTTAGCTAGAACACACGCTCTTGTTAGAGCTATTAATTCTGCAGCTTGGGCAGAATTCTGACTCACTCTTGCAGTCTCCACAATCGTCTTCAAAGTCGTTACTGCGTAAGCAGCAGTCACATCACCATTCTCCAATTTAAAACATGACCCGTCCACATACAGTGTACCATCTGGATCGGATAACGGAGTATCCCTTAAGTCGATGCGTCCTTTTGTCTCTTCCTCCGTTTTAAAACAGCAATCATGTGGCTCGGAATCACTCGACTCTTGATCAGTCGGCAACAGCGTTGCTGGATTCAATACATTACATCTTTTGATCTGAATATGACTTGCTAGTAATGTCAGCTCGTACCCAGATAGTCTCGCACTGGTAAGGTGTTGTGTCTTTGTTCGATTCATGAGTGTATCCACTGCATGAGGAACCATGACTACTAGCATGTTGTTCATCACCAAACCAGCAGATTGTCGAATGGAAGCCGCAGCTGCCGCTGTAGCTCTCAAACAACTAGGCAACGCTCTAGCTACCGGATCTAATGTTGATGAAAAATACGCACAAGGGCGTTGTTTGTCACCAAATTTCTGTGTCAGAACACTCAACGCGCAACCTTCTCTCTCGTGGACATAGAGCGTGAATGGCTTGCTGTAATCGGGTGTACCCAATACAGGAGCTGAACACAAGGCTTTTCGTAATTCAGTAAAACTTTCTTGACATTCATCAGACCATGGCACCGGACTCGGAACATTTTTCCCAGTCAAAGCTACCAACGGTTTTGCTAAAAGAGAAAAATTTGTGATCCACTGCCTACAGTAAGAGGTAATACCTAGAAAAGCACGTACTTCTCTCTGTGTGCGTGGAACACTCATCTGCGTAATTGCTTTTATTCTCTCTGGGGTCAACTTCCTTCCCTCCTTTGACAAGAGATGACCTAGATAGGTCACTTCTTGGCAGCAGTATTGCATTTTCGAAGGTGACACCTTGTGATTCAAATTAGACAAATGATGCAATAACAAAATCGTAGCTGCTTTGCAAGTTTCCTTATCATCAGCAGCCACTAAAAGATCGTCTACATACTGTACTAGAGCGGAACCTGGAGGAAGGACAAAGGAATCTAACTGGCTTTTTAATGCTTGACTGTAAATGGATGGGCTCTCACAATAGCCTTGTGGAGCGCGTTTAAATCTGAAACTGCGACCTCCTAGACAGAAGCCGAAAATATCTCTGCTTTCCTCGGCTATCGGAATGCTAAAAAAGGCATTCTTCAAGTCGATGACTGAGAACCAAGTAGCTGTAGCAGGAATTAGTGTTAACAAGGCAGTAATGTCTGGCACTACAGGAAACTGCGGGACCACAATTTTATTAACCTCTCTAAGGTCGATAACAAACCTATACACTGGAGGCTTTGTAGGATCAGTTCGTTTCAAAATCGGTAGTACAGGACTATTACAGACATTTCCTCTCGTTTCTTCAATCACACCTTTCTTAATCAAATCTTGCACAATCAATAAAAGTGCACGCTCACCTTCACTAGATATTTTATATTGAGGAATTCTTGGAAATTTTACATTCGCTTTTAAAGTTACTACATACGGTGGTATTTCTAAAAGGCCTACATCATTAGGACCAGTCGCCCAAAGAGAATCAGGGAGTGAGCGTAGCTCTGGCGGGAGTGCATCCATTGACAAGTACATCGGAGAAGTGATATTTTTACTCCCTCCGGAGAACAGTACAATGTCGCATATAGTCGTTTTAACAAATCTAGACCAAGCAGATTTTCATTACAACCTGTTGTCAAAATCAGAGGTGCTTTCAAGTGACATGGTCCAACAGAAATAGACAAAGGACCAGATATCGGGTTGTAAACAGAGGCGCCTGAAAAACCTACAGAAACGTTTGTTGAGCCGGACAAAGGTGCGCCAGGGAGTTTCGCATGAATGATAGAACTTTTTGCGGCACCAGTATCCAACAGAAACGGTTCGACTACACCTGATGTTGCTACTGCGACATAAGGCCCACTCTGATCCACTGGAACTGATACTACTCCCTCTCTCTGTCCATGGCTGTCCTAGTACACATTTTGCTGAAATCCCTCATCCACTTCACAATAATCTTCAACAAGATATTGTTGAGATCGATTTTGCTGAGTAGACTGTCCATTTCGTTGATCAAAGTGATTTGAAGGGCGATCATTTGTTTGTGGAGGCATAGCACCTCGCCCTCTACCTCTAGAATTTTGCACAAAACCACCACGACCTCTCTGAGCTGCTGCTGCATTATTTTGCGCTAAGATCGGACATTCATTTTTGTAGTGACCCTCTTTCTTACAGTATGCACATTGGTTCCACTGATATTGAGGTCTTGATGAACTATAATCTGTTCTTTGATATGAATTCTGTTGCATATTAGTCTGATTCGTGCGAGGCGGATACGCCTGCTGCAAAAGAACTTTAGTTTTTAAGTCTTTCGTTTTCTTTTCTGATTTCTCCTTTTCCTCTTTATCCCTGTTTTCGTAGTACTGTGCAGTCGCAAGTATTTGCGCAGTTGTGGACACAGCCCACGCACTCTCTGAATCCTTTAATTTATTGCATAATTCAGGTAACAAATTATGCAGAAATTTATCGACAAACAGTCTTTGCCCTCCTTCTGTGCTCATGTCCTGACCACTATGATCTACAAAAGTCTCTTCAAACCTCGTGAAGAAGTCGGAGACACTTTCGTCTTTCTTCTGCCTGCATGCTGATAACTTGTCCCAATTAACACGCAATGCGGGCATTAGAGTCTTCATTAAATCAATTATTCTACCTGGAAGATTAGCAATTAGGGGTTCGGGTTTTGCACCACCTACTTGCTGACCATCCGCTGCAGTGATAGCTTCCCAGTCACCACCTAAGGCAACTTGATGATCCTCTCTACGAATTTTAGCCCACACTGGTTGCGGAACTACGTTGCCAAATAACATATCGATGTCTGCTAAGTTCATTATACAAGCCTCAACTGTCTGTGTTAATTCCTTATAGTATCCAGCAGGATTCTTACGCGGATCTGGCAAGGCCTGCTTCACTGCTAGCACTTCAGCTCGCTTCCACGGAATGTGTATCCATACTCTTTGGAATTGCGCTGGAGCGGCTACAATACCATTATTATGATCAGCTTGCACAGCTTCGCGCCAAATTGGAGGAACCTCCCTCATTGGATATTGGCGACTTAATTTCGTCTTGCTTTTTTCTAAATCTCTCGGTGAACGAAGTGATTGATCATTCCTATAACTTAAAATCAGTTCCATCGCTTCTTCTATATTATCACCCACTATCATTCCAGCAGCAAAGTCTTTCTGAACCTTAATTAAATCTTCTAAATTAGATTCAACATCGTCTTCTTCTATTTCCTCACGTAACAACGAGCACATCTCGTCAAAGACATACCGTTGCGTTGGTTCTTTCCACTGCATAAACGTATCTAGCACATCTCTCGTGCTATATCTCCTACTTTTCGAAATCCATCTGAGAGCCGTGGAATCTAAAATTCCCCGTTCCTCAGTACTTGGAAGCTGACTACGTCTCTGAACAGAGTCAGGAGTAGGAGTCTTGATTAAAGTTTTATAGAAAGGAGACAGCATGTTAGACACAGAATCAGTGATTCTCCGACGAACAGAAAGTGGAGTCAACACACTCGCAGACGCAGAGAACACAGTAGAGGTAGGGACAGATAACGGAACAGTAGAAGTATCAAGAAAAATAGTTTGTGGAACAGTAGGTGTAAGCGAGACAGATGGTATAGAAGCTGGTAATCCAGGAGGAGGAGGAGGAGCCGTAGGAACATTTATATTGACCATAGGAGGTACAGGAGCTTGATTCTGAGGGACAAGAACAGGAATACCAGGTTGTCCAGCAACCGGCAATTGTACATTCGGTAAAGGTGGAGCCGTAGCACCTTGTGCATACGGTGGAGGTGACCGTAACAAATAAGACAACAGAGGATCGTTTTCAGAATCCTCTAGTATCTTAGCTGTTTTCGATGGCAAGGCTGGATAGCACTTGTCGATCGCTAAATTGTGCTCTCTAATGGCCACCTCTATGGCTTTCTCACACTCGTTAGCCTGCAACTGCTTAGTTGCTTGTTCTAGGGTCAACTCTTCTTGCTCTTTTTGTTCTTTCTTTAACCTTTTCATTTCTCTCTGTTTGGATTCTTTTCGCCAGTAACGGAAAGAATCAAACATTGCCGGCCGGGCTTTCTTCCTAAACAATTTTGCTTCTAAATTGTCGAGAATTTCGGGTTCAAAACTACCATGTAGTGGCCAACTAAGGACACCATCCTTCTTAGTGTAACGGACCCACACCTCATTATAAGATATGGGACCCACACCAAATTTACAATACAAGTCATACAGGGGAGTCCCAATCGGAGGAACCAGACATGAGTCCTCCAATCGTGAGTCACTGTTGCAACTAAAACAGGACAACATGCAGTTTTTCCGACTCACCATTTTCAGTCTGGAACACAAAACAAACAAAACACGAAACAGATATGTGCACTCGAACCAAGAACTTAGGCCTACCAAAACGAACTGATGTATCGATACCCAAACTAAACCAAATAGATTATCGTAACTAGAACAACCAGTGATAATCTTACAAAACCAAACCAAACCAAGAACCGATCAAGGATTTTAGCAACCCTCACAAAGTAACTAGCTAGCTAACACTAAATACTTAACTGAGGCACTGAAGACGTCACCAAGGAGAAACCCGTCACGTTTCGCTGTACTAAGGACTGCACCTCGGGTCCAAGACAGGGCGACGGTCAAGGCAACGGCCCACTGCAGCCGTCCTGAACGGGAACCCTCGTGGAAGAGAACGTCGGGCCACTTTTGCGATATGCCGGGATCGATGAAGTGGGGCGCCTCCCTCAGGAATCTTCACACGAAGCTTCTCGAACTCTTCAGGCTTTTGGACCGGTACCGAATGACGTCGCCCCACGTTGGGCGCCAATTGGAGTTCTGGACTTTTTGGTTCCGTCCAGAGGTGTCAGGGAAAAACACCCAAAGACCCCGGAGTTCCACCTGCCTTGGTGCACAAATGAACAGAAACACGGGCTTCTTGATGGTGGCGTCAAAGACCAAAGGTTTATTACTGCAGGGACACAGAAGTCACAGAAACTACGCACGGGCAGTAACTAGGAGCCTGTTCGATTTGTACAAAGAGGGTTGCTCCTTATATACTAAATTTTGGCCTTCAGGCGAATTCTTCACATGTTAGTACATTCCCAAACCTTTGTGTCATGAACAATAAATATTTGGTGTACCCAGGAATCGTCGGCAATATCAGATGTCAAAACATTATAAACGAGGGGTTCCCACTTTTCCATCATAATCCCATGTCAACTTTTCATTCAAGACCCGGACCGCCTCATCGTAAATTTCGTTACCTCCCCCTAATAAAAGCCCAGAAGGAAAGGAGCAGAGCCAGGTGTACAAGATAGGAAAGCAGGATAAGGGGTGTTTGTGGGTTGTAAATGGGCAAGGCTACCGGCTTCGGCCGCCTAATCGTGATCAGGACAATGGACACGAAGACCAGTTTAGCAGGACTGGCCTCTGGCAGAGAAGGCAGCCTTTGTCGAGTCATGCAGCTACAGCGTGATCTGGTTTGAGGTGTACGTGTCATGAAAGAGGTGAATCTCCGGCTAAGGCTATGTGTCCTTAATCGAAATAAAGTGATCAGAGGTTATTGCGTATGTGAGGGCAAGAAACACAAAATGGCGGCCATGATCTAAGATGGATGCCGTGGGTAGATCAGAAATATGTTTATAAAAGGAGTGCTCTTGCTCGTAGCGTAGCGAAAACACCAGGATATGCTAAATGGATCATTTGCGGTTCGCTGATACCAATATTATGTATTTCCGACAATATTGAAAACACGGGTTCAAATCGTCACGGAACCTCAGCACACGCCTGCCATTGCAATCTGGCGGGCGGGATAAGGCCAGCATGATTGCGGTGAATCTGCCACTGGCAGGCTGCCAGTGGCGAATTCACCGCAATCGTAATGACCCCCTAAGTTACGGGGTGTGTGCTCCGGGGAGACCCCATTTGTATAGACTAAATATGGGTTCTATAAACCTAGTTAGTAGCACATTGGCCTCATAGCTGCTGCCGTCGGCCGCCGACCGTTCGTAGCACCACCTGGCTGGTGCTGCGAACATTCAACGGCTGACGCGGCCCCGCACACTCTTTGGAACGCCCAGCACTGCACCGAAGTAACGGCCGCAGCTAAGGCGTTAGAGCTGCTGAAGTGAATGCAAGACACTGTGCTCTGGTCATTTTATTTCACGATTTTTAAGTGCTTATTGGAAAACGGTGGCAGAAGGTTGTTAGTCTCTAGGACTATCTCCATTTCCTCTCTCTCTCTCTCTCTCTCTCTCTCTCTCTCTCTCACTCTCTCTCTCTTTCTCTCTCTGCCTCTACCATCTCTACTGCTTTCTCTCTTTATCCTTATCTCTCTCTCTCCTTCCCTCTCTCTCTCTCTCTCTCTCTCTCCTGCTCTCTCTCTACTCCTTCTCTCTGTTCTCTCTCCTCCCGATCCTCTTTCTCACTCTATCTTACCCTCTCTCTCTCCTTCTCTCTCTGTCTCTTTCTCTCTCCCCTCCCTCCCTTATCCTCTTTCTCCCTCTCTCTCCCTCCCACACTCCCTCTATTTCTAGTTTTCTTTCTTTCTTTCTTTCTTTTTTTCTTTCTTTCTTTCTTTCTTTCTTTCTTTCTTTCTTTCTTTCTTTCTTTCTTTCTTTCTTTCTTTCTTCCTTTTTTTCTTTCTTTCTTTCTTCCTTCCTTTCTTTCTTTCTTTCTTTCTTTCTTTCTTTCTTTCTTTCTTTCTCTCTCTTTCTTTCTTTCTTTCTTTCTTTCTTTCTTTCTTTCTCTCTCTTTCTTTCTTTCTTTCTTTCTTTCTTTTTTTCTTTCTTTCTTTCTTTCTTTCTTTCTTTCTCTCTTTCTTTCTTTCTTTCTTTCTTTCTCTCTCTTTCTTTCTTTCTTTCTTCCTTTTTTTCTTTCTTTCTTTCTTCCTTCCTTTCTTTCTTTCTTTCTTTCTTTCTTTCTTTCTTTCTTTCTTTCTCTCTCTTTCTTTCTTTCTTTCTTTCTTTCTTTCTTTCTTTCTTTCTCTCTCTTTCTTTCTTTCTTTCTTTCTTTCTTTCTTTTTTTCTTTCTTTCTTTCTTTCTTTCTTTCTTTCTTTCTTTCTTTCTTTCTTTCTTTTTTTCTTTTTTTCTTTCTTTCTTTCTTTCTTTCTTTCTTTCTTTCTTTCTTTTTTTCTTTCTCTCTCTCTTTCTTTCTTTCTTTCTTTCTTCCTTCCTTTCTTTCTTTCTTTCTTTCTTTCTTTCTCTCAATCTCTCTCTCTCTCTCCCCTTCTCTCTCTCTATTCATGTAACTCTCTCTCTTTCTCTCTCTTTCTCCTACCCTCCCTCTCTCTATCTCTCTCTTTTGTTCTCTCTCTATCCCTCCCTCCCTCTCTTTCGTTTACCTGCTTTGTCTTTCTCTCTCTTTCTCATTCTCTCTCTCTCTCTCAACCTACACCAGTCATGAGGTTGTCCAGGGCTGCAGTGGCTGATCCAACGGAGGCTTTTTTATTTCATTCTAGTGTTTGTTGTCCTATCCATACCATTGTAAATGAACTTCTCGTGCAGGGACCCGAGATACCTGGGTGCTGTGCTCAGCCGCCCCAGCCCTGCTGGCCCCTCTCAAGCCCCACTGGCAGGGTTCTCTCTCATCTCTCCCTCTCTGGATCACTCTGCTCAGCCTGGTACTGTTAATCGATCCCAGACTCCTTTAATTGGAGATTCTGCTCCAGCGGTCTGCGGAGCCGTGGATCCGGTAACGAGTAATTGTTCTGCACGTCTCTGGTAATAAAGGAACCCTGGCAGAGACGTGGCCGGCTTCAACTCCAGCCAACAGGAGAAAAGCTGCCTTCATCCGCGTCTGGCCTTACAAGAGAAGAAACGCGAGAGGGGCTCCGACATGTTGGTTTAACCTCAGTGGGCCACTTGAGGCTTGGATGAAACCCAAGGCTTCCAGATGGCCCCCCTTCCTTCTCAGGGGCTTATGGGCGCCAATAAAGTGATGGGAAATATTAATAAAATACGACAGTGTCGGAAATTAGCTCTTCCGGCTTTAAAATGAATATATTCATAGCTGCAAAGTGGCCCCATGCCACGGGTGACAGCTTCGGTCTGTCCTGGTATTTTAACTAACAGCAAATCCCAGAATGCAGCGCGATGTTGGCTTAAAACCCTGAAACCTGGGACAGGGCTTTGGGTCCAAATGGATGAAACTCCCACGAGTCGAACCCAAACATTTGAAATTCAGGAAGATCTTGAAAATGGTACTTTTCATTCTTCTCTTAAAAGGGGGAGGGGGGAGCGGTCCACGGGTCGTGCTGAAGAAAGTAATTCAAGGTAACTCTCCCGATTGGATGCAGAGCTCTATAGTAGTAATCAAGTTGTACCTGCGACGTGCAAGCGCACTGAAGTTACAGAAAGGGGAAACGCAGCTCTATAGAAAACTAAATACAATAGGCCTGGGCAAGCTAATGCCGTCACACGCACACACACTCACGCACACATACACTTCAGATGCATTTTTCTAGGAAGGACTTCAAGCACAGAGTTTCTCATTCTTCTATGTTTTTTGGACCAAAAACAGAAATTCACGCAGGCGCAAAGTAACCAGATGACGGGTGCCTTAAGAATTTAGCGTAGACGCTAAATTTAGCTGCCTAGCGCCAAAGCAGGCACCCTTGTACCACAGTGCAAGGGTGCCCGCTTTTCAAGGAATGTTTTTCATATGCAGAAAAGTGTCCCTTCCTGCACATAAACAATCACTAATGGCGATTTGTAACTTATATGTGTGATTTTGCAGCACACATGGAAAGAGCAAAAATGAGGAAAGATGAATACCTCCTCATTGCACCTGTTTAAGACCAGGTTTTACTTGGTCCTATTATTGGCGCTGCCCCATATTTACAGCAAAACACACAAGTTGATGGACGGAATGTTGCACATTGGCAAAACATTCACCCGAAGTCACAGATCTGGGTTTAATCCATCATTATTTTCCTCACCATGCCACCCCAGTTCAGACATGGCCATATGCAAATCAGTTCTGACCCTGTGCCTCATGGGAACAGTCCAGAACGAACTGCCAAGCAATGTCTTCCCTGGACCGGAATCAAGGATCCTAGGACCGGTTTCGGTCTATCAGCCGTCATCAGCCAGGATAGCTTGACTCCAGTGGCGTAGTGAGCATGGTATCCACGTCTGGGCATACCCTTCCCACATAGGATGAACAGCAAAACACACAAGGTGATGGACGGAATGTTGCACATTGGCAAAACATTCACCCACATATTTTGCATTTGGCTGGGTTCAAACTGGAACAGCCTGGTGACCAAAAAAACAATGGATTTCGGCCCAGATCCCTGTACTGGGGTGAATGTATATCATTGTTCTGCATTCTGTCCATCAACTGTTGTTTTTGCATTTGTCACCCTGAGTGGGATGGGTATGCTCAGACATGAGTACTGTGCTCTCCTTGCCACTGGAATCAAGCTATCCTGGCTGATGAGGGCTGAAAGCACGAAGCCAGTCCTAAGATGTTTGTTTCCAGTCCAGGGAGGACCTGGCTTGGCAGTTAGGGCTGGACTATTCCCATGTGGCACAGGGTCAAGACTGATTAGCATATGGCTGGGTTCAGGAGCACAAGGTGAGAAAGTCCTTCAAGTCCGAGTGCACAAGGTGAGAAAGTCCTTCAAGTCCAGGTGCACAAGGTGAGAAAGTCCTTCCGGTCCAGGAGCACAAGGTGAGAAAGTCCTACAAGTCCTGGTGCAAAAGGTGAGAAAGTCCTTCCAGTTCAGGAGCACAAGGTGAGAAAGACCTTCACGTCCAGGTGCACAAGGTGAGAAAGTCCTTCAAGTCCAGGAGCACTAGGTGAAAACGTCCTACAAGTCTAAGTGCACAAGAAGAGAAAGTCCTTCCAGTCCAGGTGCACACGATGAGAAAGTCCTTCAAGTTCAGGTGCACAAGGTGAGAAAGTCCTTCTAGTCCAGGAGCACAAGGTGAGAAAGTCCTTCAAGTGCAGGAGCACAAAGTGACAAAGTCCTTCAAGTCCAGGTGCACAAGGTGAGAAAGTCCTACAAGTCCAGGAGCACAAGGTGAGAAAGCCCTACAAGTCCAGGAGCCTAAGGTGAGAAAGTCCTTCTAGTCCAGGAGCACAAGGTGAGAAAGTCCTTCAAGTCCAGGAGCACAAGGTGTGAAAGTCCTTCCAGTCCATGAGCCTAAGGTGAGAAAGTCCTACAAGTCCAGGAGCACAAGGTGAGAAAGTCCTTCAAGTCCAGGTGCACAAGGTCAGAGTGTCCTTTGAGTTCAGGAGCACAAGGTGAGAACGTCCTTCCAGTCCATGAGCCTAAGGTGAGAAAGTCCTACAAGTCCAGGAGCACAAGGTGAGAAAGTCCTTCAAGTCCAGGTGCACAAGGTCAGAGTGTCCTTTGAGTTCAGGAGCACAAGGTGAGAAAGTCCTTCTAGTTCAGTAGCACTAGGTGAAAACGTCCTACAAGTCTAAGTGCACAAGAAGAGAAAGTTCCTTCCAGTCCAGGTGCTCAAGATGAGAAAGTCCTTCAAGTTCAGGTGCACAAGGTGAGAAAGTCCTTCTAGTCCAGGAGCACAAGGTGAGAAAAGTCCTTCAAGTGCAGGAGCACAAAGTGACAAAGTCCTTCAAGTCCAGGTGCACAAGGTGAGAAAGACCTTCACATCCCGGTGCACAAGGTGAGAAAGTCCTTCAAGTCCAGGAGCACCAGGTGAAAACGTCCTACAAGTCTAAGTGCACAAGAAGAGAAAGTCCTTCCAGTCCAGGTGCACAAGATGAGAAAGTCCTTCAAGTTCAGGTGCACAAGGTGAGAAAGTCCTTCAAGTCCAGGAGCACAAGGTGAGAAAGTCCTTCAAGTCCAGGAGCACTAGGTGAAAACGTCCTACAAGTCCAGGTGCACAAGATGAGAACGTCTTTCCAGTCCAGTAGCCTAAGGTGAGAAAGTCCTTCTAGTCCAGGAGCACAAGGTGAGAAAGTCCTTCAAGTCCAGGAGCACAAGGTGAGAAGGTCCTTTAAGTCCAGGAGCACAAGGTGAGAAAGTCCTTCAAGTCCAGGTGCACAAGGTCAGAGTGTCCTTCAAGTCCAGGAGCACAAGGTGTGAAAGTCCTTCCAGCCCATGAGCCTAAGGTGAGAAAGTCCTTCAAGTCCAGGAGCACAAGGTGAGAAAGTCCTTCAAGTCCAGGTGCACAAGGTCAGAGTGTCCTTTGAGTTCAGGAGCACAAGGTGAGAAAGTCCTTCCAGTCCAGGTGCTCAAGGTGAAGTCCAGGTGCACAAGGTGAGAAAGTCCTTCAAGTCCAGGAGCGCAAGGTGAGAAAGTCCTTCAAGTCCAGGTGCACAAGGTCAGAGTGTCCTTCAAGTCCAGGAGCACAAGGTGAGAAAGTCCTTCCAGTCCATGAGCCTAAGGTGAGAAAGTCAGTCAAGTCCAGGAGCACAAGGTGAGAAAGTCCTTCAAGCCCAGGTGCACAAGGTCAGAGTGTCCTTCAAGTCCAGGAGCACAAGGTGAGAAAGTCCTTCCAGTCCAGGACCACTAGGTGAGAAAATCCTTCAAGTCCTGGTGCACAAGTTGGGAAAGTCCTTCTAGTCCAGCAGCACTAGGTGAGAAAGTCTTTCCAGTCCAAGTGCAGAAGGTGAGAAAGTCTAGACAGGTATGAGGTTGCCCATTTTATATATTTATTTATTTGTGAGATTTATATGGCGCAAACTTGACCTGATGGTATCAGAGCGCTTTACAGAGTACGCACAACATTAACACGAGGCACGTTATGAGTGCATAGAAGTAAATATAGTAACAGTAAAAAATAAGCACAATAGTAACATGAGGTACATAAAAGGTACATAAAAATATATATAGTAATGGAAAAATGTAAATAGTGTGCAACAGGATATGGAACAAAATAGCAGCACATACAACGGTTACATATAGCGCCAATAAAAATAGACAGCAACAATTGTATAAAAGAGGAGTCCAAAGGACAGTAGGCTACATGAGCGCGGAAAGTCCTGAGGTAGATACAAATGGAGTCGCCAGGGAAGGAAGAGTAGATGCATAGATTGGCCGAGGTAGTGAAGGCACATGGCATCTTAGCACTAGTGTTGAAGGCAACTTGGCACTTTTCAAAGTACGAACAATATCAGTAACACGAGGTACAGAGAGAGAAAATAAAAATATAAAGTACACCAGGAATAGTGGGATATATAAGCAGAATAGCAGTGATACCTGAGTTACATAAAAGTGTGAATAGTCATACAAATCGACAGTAAGACAAAGAAGAGACAATCAACAGGGTATAAAAGAGTTCTGAGGTAGTTCAGGAGGGAGAATGCAGGGTGGGGGGACTAAAGGCACAGTTATCCCGAGGTAGCGATGCGTAGAATAACGAGGGGGTGAAGTGAAATAGATCCAAGACTCGGGCAAGTTACGGAGTGACAGAAGGCAGAAAACAAAATGGAGGGCGTAGTCAAACAGGGAGCGGGGGTGTGGTCAAGTCTTCAGTGAGAGATATATGTGTTGGATAGGAATTCTTTTACGTTTTTCTTGTAGAGGGATGTGGATGGGTTGCATCTGATCTCAGTGGGCAGAGAGTTCCAGATTCCAGAAAATGAACGTTAGTAGGGGTTTGTAGGTTTTCCTTTTCTTGAACTTTTGTGGGTTGAGCAGTAAGAAGCTTGTACTACTGGAGGATCTGTTCCCACCTGAAAGGGTCAGTTTCAGGGACAGGTAGGAAACGGTCTTGTGGTGCAATGCTTTATGGGTGATGCAAGTGATTTTTAGATGCATCCGGGCCTCAAGTTACAGCCAATTCAGTGTATGTAGGTGAGGGGTGATGCGATCACTTGTGTTAGATCCCGTGATGAGCCTGGCTGCTGAATTAAGATTGGCCTTAAGAGGAGCAAGTGAGGTTTTCAGAAGGCCGACAAGAGTAATGCTACCATAGTCCCGTGTTGGAAGCACAAGTGCATGAGTCGCAGTTATGAGGCCAGCCGCGGGGAGGAAAGGTTTTAGTTTTCTAAGGATATGCGACAGATGGTCGACTCCTCTGGTGATGGCGCTGATGTGTTTATGCATGGAGAGGTCTTTGTCTAGGTTGATACCCAGGGATATGTTGGAGTTGACGATGCGTGGGGTGCAGTTAAAGGCAGAGAGAAGAGAGAGGCATTCTTTGACATTAGAGGTGGAAGTGGGTGGAGTGATGTAAATGTAAATGTAAATTGATACTTGTATAGCGCACTACTCACCCGCAAGGGTCTCAAGGCGCTTGTACGAATACCGCTGAGGAACCCATCCTGACTTTCCCTGTGAGGCGTCCACTACTGGGCACCCCCAAGGTGGAGGCCAGGCATCCTTAGCGTTGTGGGGGCCGTTGTGGAGATTAAGCAAGCTATTGCCCAGAGTTGCAGAGTGGGACTCCATGATTGGAATAGGCACTGAGGCGAGAATTATCAGGTCCGTGGAATTTTGAGTCCAAGAGCCGCAGAGGCGGGGAATTGAACCCTGGTCCCGGGCTAGACCTCTGCATCAGGGTCTGCCGCTCTAATCATTGAGCACACTTCTCCACAGGAGTTTAAAGGGGAGGGGATCAATGAAGTTGTCCGAAGATTTCAAGGAGGTCAGAAGATTCAGAGTGCTAATCTCATCAAGGGTTTTGAAGCTGGACCAGGAGGCATCCTTTTTGGGCAAGAAAAAATTGTTAAATGGACAAGCTTCCTAGGCCATTGTGGTGAGGAATCGGGGGGGCTGGGGCTGTAGAAGACTGAGTGCAGTCTGGATGTTGTTGCTAATTAACAACATGTTCTCTGCAAAAAAGGAGGCAAAAGTTACACAGTTAGGGGGTGCTTTGTTATTTGAGGAAGCAAGATTGCTTTTGCAGGTGTATTGATTTCTGATGCTTTCAAACTGTTTCTTAGGTCTATTAGAAGTATTGTCAAGTTAATTTTGAAAGAAAGATGCTTAGGAGTTCCTAATGAGCCTATTGTAGGCATGGCGTCTTTGGTGTAGGAGTATGAGGTTACCCAAGGATAGGGTGAATCGCCATACTCTTTCTGCCAGCCTAAAGAGACGCCGTTCTTTGTTAAGATAACTGTTGAGCCACGGGTTGGATAGTTTGGATGGGATTCTTTTTAGTTGTTTAGGGGCAAAGGTATCCATGATGACTCATGTAGAGGTGGAGTAGTGATCAGTGAGGTCTTGGGCTGCTGTCATGGTGGGAGCAGGGTTTCACAGCTCGCAGTAGATAGAGAGAGGGAGTTAATATTATGGGCGTCACAGGTCCAGTGTATGGTTTCTTAGGATGGCCCTCGGAGGTGATTGCTTTTATATTTAGGGAGAAGGTGACACAGTGGTGGTCAGTCTAATCGCATGGGAGAATAGAGTGAACATCTAAGGTGTTCATGTTAGCTAGGATTAGGTCGAAGGTGGCTCCTTTCTCGTGGGTCGAACCGTTGCACGCTTGGATGAGGTTGAGATCCTGGAGGAAGGATTTAAAGCAATTCATGATGGAGTCATTGTTGTTGTTCCAATGGATGTTGAAGTCATCTAGGAAGAGCTGTTTGATATGATTATCCTTGATGGAGGCAAAAATCTATGATCTGTTCGATGAAAGAGTGATTACCCCCAGGGGTGTGATAGAATGTGTGGAGGAAGCATTTGGAACTGCTGGTGGTGAAGATGTAGACCTTTACTGCAAGTTGCACCAACACTAGGTTGTGTGGGTGTCCCCTGGTCACAGGCTCAATGTGCAGTTCTCACACTGCCAAAAGAATTCTTCTTATGAAATAAAGTTTTTAATCAATTTTACTTCAATAATGCTTTTTTATTGAAATTCTTTGATTTTAATAATCAATTCATGATTCATCCAAAATATAAGATCCAAATTAGGTTCTCATTCGTGTATATCCATTAACTCAATCCCAATGCATTTCGGCAATTTGCCTTCATCAGGGGTAATCTGTCAAGAAATAATATATGTCTTTTCTAAACGTATCACTCTCTACCATTCATCATTAGAGGCAATGCTTAAATGAATTAATAAACGCTAGTACATGAAACATTAAATTCAACAATGCGTGATACAGTGTAGCAGCATAATGTGACAATCATAATAAATTCATTTGTGTAACATCATTGTGAACTTTAACCAAGTGATAAATGCCCTGTATTACATGTGACGATATCAATGTGGCTCGCTTATATCATGTAAAACAGCATTCAAACTATCAGAAACGCCAGGTCATGGACACAAATTATATCTGAATGCTGAATAACTTTACACACGAGGCTTTATATTGCGTTCTATGTTAATGCAATTCCATGAAGATCATTAGGAATTCTTCACCTTAGTGTAATCTGTGTTTTCTGTAACGCTTTTCGAAAACGCTGTAAAGGGGCAAGTGGGTCCCTGTATTGCGTTTATCATTACCTATGCGGTTGTTTTCTGCGCTTGGAGTTCGCATTAGCTAACACGCTAAGTTTATCTAATCGCGGGTATCGTGAATCGACTAACAAGGTTTACAAGCGCCGCTTACCGTTAATCTGGACTCCACTATCTTGTGTACACCATTCTGGGACTTTCCGCCATTGCTTGTGTCGGCGGCGTGTAATGCAAATAATCACGTGTATATGGGGCGGGTTATATCTAAGTTCACGAGTGCTTAAATCCACAGGTTATAATTGTGGACTAAGTGATCGTTGAATAAAGTTACATTCAAAATGAATAGCACACTTTGCTCACGGGCTAACTGATAGCAATAATTTTTGTTATTTACAGTGTTGTGTAAATCACGAAAACCATATATCCAACAGACAAAATCTTCGACCTTACAGTATCCGACGTTCATACAAGGTTAAATAAAGTACTGCTAATGAAATTAAAGATAACATCCAAATTCAGTACGATCATTAAGCCCGTGGGGCTTGAGTGTCTGTAAAAAGTAAATCCAGTGATTTTCACGTTTCAGCAATAGTTTCTTGTTGTCTTTTTCGTCATTTTTTTCTACTTTTTCCAAAACACATGCCTTAATTTGACTGATTTGATGTTTTGCTTTAATGAAGTGAACCGCTACTACTGATTTGATGACTTTTGTCCTGATGTTACTCTTGTGTTCATTAAGTCTTGTTTTCAATTTCCTCTCTGTTTGTCCTATGTATAGTTTACCACAGGGACATTTGATCATGTATATTATGGTGGTAGAATCACACGTAGCATTCACTCTTAATTTAATTCGGTGACCTCTCATTGGATGGGTAATACTGTTACCCTGTTGTATATTGTTACAATTATTACAATTCCAACATGGAATAGTGCCTTTATAGTTCTCAACTGGTGATGTCTTGGAGGGAGTTTTAATGATTTCACCTACATTTTGTGCTCTGTTAAATGCAAAGATGGGAGCTTGTTGAAAAGTTTTATTGAAATCAGGTTCAACTTGTAGTAACGGTCAGTGTTTTTTAATGATGGTTTTGAATTGTTTAGAAGCTGTGGAATATTTACTCACACATGTGATTTTGGACTCTTTATTTATTCTTGTGGCTTGTAATAGTTGTTTTCTATCTTTCTCTTTGACTCGATTATGGGCTTGTTGAATAATGGTGCTTGGGTACCCTCTGTCCTTGAATGAGACGATCCTTTTAACCCTTAACAGTTGGGAATAAGGTAAATGTTGTCTTAGTACCAATGGATGGAAACTCTGGTAGGTTAACCTGTTGCTCCGATCCGTTGATTTTATGAACAGTGTAGTCTCAAATTTGTTGTCTTTGTTGACAATCGTTACATCCAGGTAATTGATACTCTCACGTTGGGTTTCAAAAGTGAATTGAATGCGTTCATCAATGTCATTAAGCTCCTGCATATTGTTTACAAATTCATCTTCTCCACCTTTCCATAAGATAAAAATGGACCTTTAGACACTAACATGAGGGCAGAGAAGAGGTGGGAGATTGTTTCACAGAGAGTGGGGCTCTTCAAATACAGGCTAGGCCACCACTCCCTGTGCATATTGGGCAATCCTACCTAAGGATGCCATACCTGGGGGCGACCAAGAAGTCCAAGGGGTGGTTAGAGGAATCATTTAACCAGGATTCCGTAAGCATGAGAATATCAAGGGCCTGATCAAAGATAAGGGCAGCTATATAAGCCGCGTCATTCACATCTGAACGACAATAAATAGCCTTTGTATTACTATAAACACATTACAATAGTAATCACACAATATACACTGTGTCAAATGGCACTAGGCAATATTTACAGGGGATTATATACACATGACAGGGCCAATTGGGCCACTGTCAGAACTTTAAAAAGCACAAGTAGCACATATGAAGCACAACCAGTAACTACTGGTAAAATAATTATCTGCATCATATATAGCAATATAAACGCATTATGTCTGCATTACCGTAGGCAAAGACAAATTAGGAATAAACCACATTAGGAATAAACACATTATTCCTAAAACAAGAGTACTGCACCCCAGTACCACAGATAAAGTGAACACAACACCTTAGAATACACACTGAAATAACCCCAGCCTAACTGGCATTCTCTAGGGGGGCCCAATGCCCTTTGTCCAGAATGTCAAGGCGTTATTCTAGAGCCTTCCAAGTGACCCCTTGGCTGCCAATGCAGCCAAACTCTGTGTGCAATGCGCTGGGAGCGTGGGAGTGTATCTCACTCCTTTCTTATCAAGAAAAGAAAAATGCCCCCATCGTTGGAGCTGCCGCACTCCTGCGGTGCAGCTGGAGAAATTAGACCTGGATCCACGGTGCCTCCTGAGCCCCCACTGGTACTCTAGAAATCAAATGGCCACCTGGTTGCAGCTGCTCGTGCTCTCGCAGCTGAAGAATGCAAAACACTGGCACTAACAGTGCCTCAAGAGCCTCATTTACTGGGCTCCTCCTAGTGCCCTCGATCTGCACCAACAACGCTCACCCACTTCAGCCCCCACTCACCGGGGTGTTGCAGGACCCTTCCGGTCTTCCAACGCGGCAGGAAGGCACCGGCCATGTGCCACGGTGGGTGCCTGCTCCCGGGGGCCTCTCCTCACTTCTCCAAGCAGCTGGTGAGGTGTGTGTGGCTCCAGGGATGCAGCGCTAGGCTGAATAGGTGATCTGCATTTGGAGTAGTGGGAGGAGTAGTCCCCTGACCCTGAATGGAGATCAGACATTGACTCTGGAATAAGCTTCACTGCTCATTAGCAAGCTACCTAAGGGTATACAGTGAGTGTAATCACCCCGCCTTGACCAGAGCAGTAGGGTCTGCCTGCAGTGGCGGCTGCTCCCGGGAAGCAGTAGTGGGACGAGGAGGGTTAAAAAAAAAGATTATTTACCTGCTGCCCGGTCGGCTGGCCGGTTGCCGCCTCTCCTCCGCCCTAACCATCCTCTAACTTCTGGTAAGGTAGCAGCCCAGCTCCCCTTAGTCTATCACAATGCTGCAATACTGCTTTTTGATTGGTCTAAGTGCTGTCATTTAGCACTCAGACAGGGACTGGGAGCCTGGGCTATATTGTTCTCCACCCAGACTATATTACAGTTTGGGTGGATAACAAGCACAGTGCGAATGACTGGCCGGCCCAAGACGGTCGGCCAAACAGTTATGGGCACAGAGAGAGTACCACCACTCCTCCTCCTTCTCTGCCCAACCCTGCCCACAAAACTTCCTCAGCAAGGAAAAATAAAATGATAATAACATTGCGTTATTATAATTTTATTTCTCCTTTTTTGCAGTGCTGGAACGAAGTGGGGCGCTGCTCCTCAGCCTTAGTGGAGGAGCCGCCCTTGTCTCCCTGACTGGGGGCATCCCTCAAGGCTACCAGAAAGTGCGGGTGTCAACACCCCTGGATCTGAATACCCTTCCTTTTGAATTGGCAAAACATCAGCTACTCATAGACTTCTCTGAGGGTTTTGTTGCAGCTCTGGCCGTACCCCCTCTTTTTTGTGAGTAACACATTGCGCAGAGTACCCCTGAGGTGGGTGATTGTGGGGGGAGGGGGATTGCACCTCTGGCGAAGAGGTCCACCCTATCCAGGTCCACCAGGTAGACGACTTTCTCTTAGGAGAGGGGACTGAGGAGGGAGATCTAGAATGGGAATCCATTAAACTAGATCTGGAATCTCACCAGGCATCCAAGGCCAAGGACGCACACCTGGAAAGAACACCTGTCCCCCTACTCTTTTTTTTCCATTATCTCTTTACTAATTTTGAAATACAGTCAACAATTGTGAGCTGTTTGCAAAAGCATCTATGCATAACTACCGACTAGTTATTTATATGCACAGCAGATTAACAGCTTCTTTCACATATTAGCAACAATTGAGGCATGGGTTATCCCCTTATCCTCATGGTTATACATAGGGGGCCAGATGTACGAGCATGAATCGCAATATGCCATGTACAGCCGTGTTTGAGAGTCTGTTCGCGATTCCTAATGGAGTCGCAAATTGCATGCCTCATCTATATTCATGAGGCACTCGCAATTTGCGACCCCAGGGTAATGGCTGGCCCTCCCAGGGATGGTGGCGTGCTAGGTTCAGCAGACCGCAATGTCTGGAACTGCTTTTAATAAAGCTGTTTTCTTTTAATGCAGGCCATTTTCCTTTAAGGAAACTGGGATGCATTTATTTTAAAAAATTGTTTCATTTTCTACGGGCAGGTAGTGGTCCCTGAGACCACTGCCTGCCCCTAAAAAATATTTTCCCCTGCACTTGTAAAGGGTAAGGGGACCTCTGGAGACCCCTTCCCATTTGCGAGTGCATTATCACCCTCTTGAAGAGGACAGTAAATTGCAAGTGTTTTGTGACCGTAATTGCGGTCGCAAAACATTCATACATGGGCTAGAGAATTGCTATTAGGAAGGGATGCCCATGAAATGCCCCTTCCTAATAGTGAGTCGCAATTCCTATTTAGCGAGTCTCAAAAAAATAGCATCTAGCTAAATAGAAATTGTACATGGCCCTATTAGTATTTCATGCGCAAACGGGTCGCTAACCCGTTTGCGCATGCAATTTATAGTAGTACATCTAGACCCATAGACACATACGCAATAGTATATCTGCAGTTGGGAGATACAGATTGCTCAGAGGCCCACGTAAAACAATTACAGATGACCATTACTACTCAGCCGCAACGAGTAGTTAATTTGTAAAAGAAATAAGTGCTGGGGTTCTCAACGAAGACAGCTTGCACCAGCCCATTCTTCCTGTTAGTGCTACCTAAAACAGAACCAACTGCTAACCATGAAAGTGGGGGGGAATGTGGCGTAATGACCAGAGCTGCAGACTTCGGAGCTGGAGAAACATATTCGAGTCTCAGTGTCGGCTCAACATCCTATAATTCGGAGAAAATCGGTAAATCTTCCCGTAAATGAATGTGTTCATAATAGGGGCTCATAGAAAAGTGCCAGTGTTGTTGATTAAGTGCCGTGCTAAGAGCACCGGAAACCACCAATTCAAGTTAAGCACTGCCCGCAACAGGAAACGAAATTGCAAAGCCAGTTTTAGTCATAGTCACCTGCTTTCCTAGCTATTCAATGTGCAGCCAGCCACCAAATCCCACCCCATCAGGGTACCAAGCTCTCATTATGTATGTGTGCCCATCATATGTGCTACCTCTTCAGTGAATATGTACACTACCCACAGGATATCCTTTGTACGTGGCATAGCCCCTGCCCACGGATGCCCAGTGCAGGTGGGGAGTGGTGCACCCCAGGTCACGCTTCTATATCAACCCAATCGTGAAAAAACAGATCTGTCGCTGCTCAATCGTCTGTTTTAGATTTTAGCATGGTCAGGTAATTGTCCCATATATCTGCAGGAGGACCTCTGAGGCCCTACTCACATAATTTATACCTCGCATACGCCTCCACCATCCCCCATTTAAGATCATTGAGCCACATTTGTCGCGGGGCCCAGTGACTTCGTAGCCATGGCAACATTCCGCTTAGTCAAAGAGTACGCTAGGGGTATAAATGTCACTGCATATTAGTAGTAGTAGTATAGCTTTATTTCGATACGGTACATATCATAAAAGCAGTACAAAAAGTAAAATCATTACAAAGATGCATAATATAAAATACCGTAGGGAATCATAATAGACATTAATACATAAAATACACATTAAGCTAACCTTACAAGTGTTTGCACTAGTATCTAAAAACAGGTCACAGAAAAGAGAACATTATTGAATCAATAACTTTCTTGCAGATCTTATACGCCATGCCCAGCCAAGAAATTTTGCCATGCAGCATGCAAAGAATGGGCGGGCATCAGAGCGCAATATACGTAGGGCTTCTAAGTGTGATCTTGTTCCCAGACTTCTGCACAAGGGCTTTAACCATTTCAATCTAGGAGCCGCATAGACACTGCACTCAAACAGAAGGTGGGCGTCAGACTCGACCCTTAAGTCGCAAAATGGACAAAATGGGACCGTTTGAAAGGGAGGATTCCAAGAGGAAGTGAACAATCCTAAGGGGAGAACACCCACCCTAAATTTGAAGTAGAGTGATCTGTCTCCAGAGCTGTGAATTAGGTCCAAATAAGGTTCCCTGAAGGGGAGATCTTTAACTAGTAAAAACTGGGCAACAGATTTGCAAAGATTGGAGTTACGCATTCTGTTATTTTTTACCCATAGCCAGTAGGCGTTCTTTAGAAGCAGCTTGGGCGGTGCTGTTCTATTGGCCCAAGCATCTCCCAATCCCAGCTCATAGAGCAATCGTTTTACCTCCCTAAACCAGGGTATCTTATTACAACCTGGGAGAGACAGCAGATCTTTCAGGGCGTCAGCATAACTACACAATTCTGGGACATTCCATACCCGGGACCAAAGTAGCAGAGGGCGCAGTTTTGCTTGCTCACAAATTGGGCGAGTGCCTGCATCCAACAAGAGGGGGATTGTAGGAGTGCTGTGGGGTAGCCTCATCAGATCTTTGTGGAAATTGTTTTCCATCTTTGTCAACGTATCGACTCTCTGCGTACCCCACAGTTCGGCGCCATATAAAGCTGCGCTTGCAACCCTTGCTCTGTAGATATCTAGCGCTGCCCCGATAGGTTTCAATGAGGAGGCTCGTTGTTCCTTGAGCAAAACACCCGTGACCCTTTTGTGTGTCAGAAACACCTTTTGATGGTGTGCCTTCCAACTCATTGAGTCACACAAGCGAATTCCCAAGTAATCAAATTCTTTGACTCTCTCCAGGGGGGTGGAGTCCAAAACAGGTGGGGCGACGGATTTCTTGGGGGGATTAAGGACAAGGAATTTGGTCTTGCTTATATTTATAGCTAAACCCCTGCTATCACAGAAGGATTTAAAGCTAGAAAGCAATTTCTGGATGCCTGCTGGAGATTTCGAGATCAGGAGGGTGTCATCCGCAAACAGGAGCGTTGGGATCTTTCTGCCCGCCAGGGTAGGCGCATCCGCAGGGTGTTGCAGCAGATGCTCCACCACTCCGTTGACATATAGAGAAAACAGAGTGGGGGCAAGCACACACCCCTGGCGGACGCCCCTGTCTACTGGGATGCGAGATGTTTTTTCTCCCTGGACACCCCACCTGATCTGGGCGAAATTGCCTTCATGAAATTTTTTAAGCAAGAACAACAGGTAGGTGGGTAACCCTAGACCATCGAGGACATTCCATAGTAGTTCCCGTGGGACTAGGTCGAAGGCCGTTCTCAAGTCTATAAAGACTAGATATAACGTACCCCCTCCCAGCACCACCACCTTCCAATATATCATCAGAAGGCGGAATGTTTGCTCGATGGTGCCTGTCCCTGTTCTAAAACCTGCCTGAAAATCAGACAGGATCTTTCCCTCGTCGGCCCATTGCAGGATCCTTCCAAGAACAACTTTACCCGCAACCTTCTGGGTTGAATCCAGCAAGCTTATGGGGCGGTAGTTTGCTGGGTCGTCCCTGCTGCCTTTTTTAAAAATAGGCACAACTTCTGCACCCCTCCAGGAGTCAGGAAAAGATCCCCCTAACAGGGCCTCATTTAAAAGTAGAGCGATTAATCTGCTCCATACTACCGGGTAGGATTTGAGTAGGTCCCCTGGGATCCCATCAGGGCCTGGAGCCTTGTTGGGGACAATGCCCCTAATAGCCCCTTCAACTTCCTGGCTAGTGAAAGGGAAGTCTATAGGGAGAAAATTAGCTATTGTAATGGCCAAAGATCCCGGGCATGGAGGTGACAAGTCCAGTGCAACAGAATAAAGCTTGGAAAAGTGGGCAAACCAAGCATCACCCGGAATATTGCAGGTTATTTGTTGGTCAATGGGCTTGTTCCTTGCTCTTAGGAGATCCCAAAACCATTTCGAATCCTTCAGGGTACTAGCTTCAGTTAGGTCACACCAGAAATGGTATTCATGAGCCTCTTTTGCCTCAACCACTGTTTTTTTGTAAAATTTCCTCGCGGAACTAATGGCGACCTTGTCCCTACTCTTTACTGCAGCAATAAGCTCCCCCTTAGCAATACGACATTTAGGAGAGTACCAATTGTCTCTAGCATTGGAATCTCTTTTGGAACCCACCCTGGGTTTAGTATGTTGAATAGTAAACAATTTACTCAGTGATACTATGGTCTCTACAAAAAATGGTAAGACTTTTGTGCTGGCTGGGCTTATAGCGTCAAGCCGAGGCTCCACCACTGACAAGATGGACCCGGCTTGCGCCAACCTTGCCTCATCAGCTTTAACTTTTGCCCACTTCAACCGCCTACCACAATTGGACGGAACAATTTCATGGGATGACTTCCAAATGGGTGCATGCTTGTACATCTTGTTTTGCCAAATTGGAGAGAGGGTTAAGCAAAGGGGGTTGTGGTCACTATCGCAAGATGCTACAACCTCCATGTCCAGGTGGAATGGCCAGAGATTGTAATTCAGGATGATAAAATCAATTCTGGAGGAGTGACCCGGTCTATTGTAGGTGTGAGCTCCCAAAAGGTCCGATTTTGAGCGGCCATTCGCTGATCTCAAATTATGCTCCAAACAGAGTGCATTGATATCTATCGCACTTTGTGTCCATTTGGGAATCGGGTCCAGGGACAAGGTCGGGATACCCCTTCTTGCATCTTCCTCGAAAGAATTCAAAATATCTTCCTTTGCCAACGGTTCGAAACAACAGTTGAAGTCGCCTGCAAGGAGAATATAAGAGTCAATCTTGCAAGCAGCTAGGTCGTTGCTAAGACCTGTCTGTGGTAGGCTTGATGTCCCGCACCTGGCGCCCCTCAGATATAAGTTGAAGACCTCTAACATCTTGCCTCCCTCGCAATAGATTGAGATCCTCTGCAAGTCAGGAGAATGAGTGGACCTATGACTCACTTTTAATCCCAAAGCAATTCTAACCCATATTAAAAGGCCTCCAGATGGACGACCCTTTGAACCCCTTTGTTGGAGAGCTGGGACAAAATAGGTAGTAAATCCTACTCTATGTTTTGGGTCCAAGGTCCAGGTTTCTTGCAAAATGCAAATGTCAAATGGCTCTATGAACACATTCCATTCGGGATTATCAAAGTTCCGATTTAGCCCTGCCACATTCCAGCTTACAAACTTTAACGGAGGTACAGCTATGATAGGTTGGCTGGGGGAGTAAGCAAATGCAGTTGAAATAGGCACAGCCACTAGGGGTGACCTATCAAGGGGCTCATCTTGGGAAACTTTGTAGGAGGTTGTTGTAGGGACCATGGTTCCCTCCGGCTGAATTCCTAAAGATGATGGTGTCGCCTGTATAGGGGCCCTTGGTAGGATATGCAAGGGTTCCGACTGGACATCCCTACCTTGTGGTCTAAAGGCTCCCAATGCAGTCAGCTCGGCTTGATCTACACTACACTTAGCTAACAAGCCCCCCTCAAAAATAGAGCTATGTGGTGTTTGGACTAGGCCAAAATGATGTACAGCTGCTGAGGGTTCGATGCGTGCACAAAGGGACCCGGGACACCCATGGGCTGGGAAAGATGGTTCATTGCCCGCTGTGTGGGAACCTGAGTGCCTAGGGAGTCAATCTACTTCCTCCAGGCCTCCGAATCTGTTTGAGATTGGGAAACCATTCCAAAGTGAAAGAGGATCCACTTGATGGTTAAAATGGTTTCTCCTTGGTTGATGATGGACTAATGACCAATTGTCCATCTGATTGTGCATTGGTCGTGGGGGGTAGAAGAAGGACAAGGGTTTCGGAGTGACAGAAGACCCTTCACTACAAGGCCACGAGCATATGTGCTGTGCTGTGTGCGGGTCATCGAAAGTTACAACTATACAATCCCCCGCATTCGTTTTCCTAGTTGGACCCACCCAGGAAGTTCTACGCACCATCAGCACTTTACTTCTACGGCCATTGGGGATAGGTCTATTGACATTAAGCCAATGCATTATTTTATTTTTCAAGGACCAATGATCCTCGTATTGGCCATTGCTGATCTGTGGAACCCCCATCAACACAACTACAAAATCATTTGCTTCCGGGGGAAGGTCAATATAGCCCCCTCTAAAGTTGTTCTTAACCTGGAAGTCCCGGGTAGGCGGTATAATTACCTTGTCAGGCTGGAGTTTTGGAGTTAGCCCATCTTTAGAATTGACAGGTAGGTGGGTTGGGGTCCGCTTCGAAACCTTGGGGACTGTAACAGTAGGTATTTGATCCACTTTCACAGTCCTCGGTTTAGGGACCGGGCGTACAATCGTGGGTATAGTGGGCTGGCTTTGGTGTGTTTGCGCTATGGGAGCTGGAGAAATAGCATCAACTACAGGGAGGCCCTGGTTCTCAAGACTTCTCAAACCGAGAGTGGCCAGAGCAATAATGCTCTTTTCCATCTCAAGTAGATTATTTTCGATTCGTGAAAGTCTGAGATCTAAGGGGGAAAGGAGCTTTTTAAGGGATTCCCAAACCAGATCTATAAATTCCCTATCATTATTACCCAAACCATCTATCTGTAAACCTTTAGTCACCGGAGTGAAAGCAGGTAATTGCTCGATGGTTGTCCCCACCCCAACTCCCTCCAGTGGTAGCTGCTCCCCAAGTGGCCGAGCAACTTTGATGGTGGGTGTTGGGCCATTCGTCGGTATCAAATGTTGTGGCACCGCGATTTTCGCCTTCTTCCGTGAATAGGCGGAACGAGAGCGAGCCTTCCGGTTTAATTGGGTGGCACTAGGGGCACTAGGGGCATTAAAGACCACTGGGGGGGGAAGGGTAGTAATGGCATTCTGGGCGCAAGAGGTGGCGGGCGCGCTCACTTCCAGTAGATTAGGTTGTGGGATGTGGTGTGGGGAAGGGATAAGTTGGGGAGGAGTCGAGTGTACCTCAGCCTGAGAAACTATACAGTTAGAAATGGGAGGACGCTCTGGAGTGACCGCCGCAGCTATAGAGCCCAAGGAGGATTTTTTGGAAGTAGCAATGACTTCAGACAGTCTTCTGGCCGCTGCCAACTCGAGAGATACCCGAGTCTGAAGCTTAGATATTTCCTGGTCAATGGCAAAGTTAGTGCGGGTAATGAAGTCATCCATTGGACCACTAATTGGGTGACCACCTTTGGAGGCCTTACTCCTGGTTATTCTAGTGCACATATCTTAAGCAAGGGGCAAGGCCAACCAACAGAATATATATAAGAAAAAGGAGGGCGTGGATCGAACTTTACGGTCCTCTGTGGTAGAGTATAGCGGGCGAAAGAGAATGGGCCAGTCCAGTCCTCTTAGTCTTCGAACGGCCTCAAACGGTCCCGCCCTTGTCCCGGGCTTCTCCCGGCGCTACCGCGCGCTACCGCGCAGCGGTAATAGCAGTGTCGCTTTATCTGACTATAGGGGAGGGGGAGGAGCAGACAGGGAGAGCGGCCCAGGTGTTCACAATTGGGTCTGGCAGGCGCTCCTGGGAACCGTAGTCCCTGCGCAGCGCCTGCACTCGCTCGCAGCCCCGCCTGTCACTCGCCTGCTGTTGCTCCCGGTGAAAGTTCTTCCAACGCCGGTAAGATCCCCCCACACGCAGCGGGACCCGCGGAGCGGGTTCCGCAAGAAGTAGGAAGGGATAAGGGCTTCAAATGCAGTGGGTGAAAGGCTCCGTCCTGGATGCTTCAGACCAAACTTAGAGTCCCAAATGCTGCCTCCAGCACACGAGTCTTGTGCGCAGGGGAGGGGGAGGAGCAGACAGGGAGAGCGGCCCAGGTGTTCACAATTGGGTCTGGCAGGCGCTCCTGGGAACCGTAGTCCCTGCGCAGCGCCTGCACTCGCTCGCAGCCCCGCCTGTCACTCGCCTGCTGTTGCTCCCGGTGAAAGTTCTTCCAACGCCGGTAAGATCCCCCCACACGCAGCGGGACCCGCGGAGCGGGTTCCGCAAGAAGTAGGAAGGGATAAGGGCTTCAAATGCAGTGGGTGAAAGGCTCCGTCCTGGATGCTTCAGACCAAACTTAGAGTCCCAAATGCTGCCTCCAGCACACGAGTCTTGTGCGCAGGGGAGGGGGAGGAGCAGACAGGGAGAGCGGCCCAGGTGTTCACAATTGGGTCTGGCAGGCGCTCCTGGGAACCGTAGTCCCTGCGCAGCGCCTGCACTCGCTCGCAGCCCCGCCTGTCACTCGCCTGCTGTTGCTCCCGGTGAAAGTTCTTCCAACGCCGGTAAGATCCCCCCACACGCAGCGGGACCCGCGGAGCGGGTTCCGCAAGAAGTAGGAAGGGATAAGGGCTTCAAATGCAGTGGGTGAAAGGCTCCATCCTGGATGCTTCAGACCAAACTTAGAGTCCCAAATGCTGCCTCCAGCACACGAGTCTTGTGCGCAGGGGAGGGGGAGGAGCAGACAGGGAGAGCGGCCCAGGTGTTCACAATTGGGTCTGGCAGGCGCTCCTGGGAACCGTAGTCCCTGCGCAGCGCCTGCACTCGCTCGCAGCCCCGCCTGTCACTCGCCTGCTGTTGCTCCCGGTGAAAGTTCTTCCAACGCCGGTAAGATCCCCCCACACGCAGCGGGACCCGCGGAGCGGGTTCCGCAAGAAGTAGGAAGGGATAAGGGCTTCAAATGCAGTGGGTGAAAGGCTCCGTCCTGGATGCTTCAGACCAAACTTAGAGTCCCAAATGCTGCCTCCAGCACACGAGTCTTGTGCGCAGGGGAGGGGGAGGAGCAGACAGGGAGAGCGGCCCAGGTGTTCACAATTGGGTCTGGCAGGCGCTCCTGGGAACCGTAGTCCCTGCGCAGCGCCTGCACTCGCTCGCAGCCCCGCCTGTCACTCGCCTGCTGTTGCTCCCGGTGAAAGTTCTTCCAACGCCGGTAAGATCCCCCCACACGCAGCGGGACCCGCGGAGCGGGTTCCGCAAGAAGTAGGAAGGGATAAGGGCTTCAAATGCAGTGGGTGAAAGGCTCCGTCCTGGATGCTTCAGACCAAACTTAGAGTCCCAAATGCTGCCTCCAGCACACGAGTCTTGTGCGCAGGGGAGGGGGAGGAGCAGACAGGGAGAGCGGCCCAGGTGTTCACAATTGGGTCTGGCAGGCGCTCCTGGGAACCGTAGTCCCTGCGCAGCGCCTGCACTCGCTCGCAGCCCCGCCTGTCACTCGCCTGCTGTTGCTCCCGGTGAAAGTTCTTCCAACGCCGGTAAGATCCCCCCACACGCAGCGGGACCCGCGGAGCGGGTTCCGCAAGAAGTAGGAAGGGATAAGGGCTTCAAATGCAGTGGGTGAAAGGCTCCGTCCTGGATGCTTCAGACCAAACTTAGAGTCCCAAATGCTGCCTCCAGCACACGAGTCTTGTGCGCAGGGGAGGGGGAGGAGCAGACAGGGAGAGCGGCCCAGGTGTTCACAATTGGGTCTGGCAGGCGCTCCTGGGAACCGTAGTCCCTGCGCAGCGCCTGCACTCGCTCGCAGCCCCGCCTGTCACTCGCCTGCTGTTGCTCCCGGTGAAAGTTCTTCCAACGCCGGTAAGATCCCCCCACACGCAGCGGGACCCGCGGAGCGGGTTCCGCAAGAAGTAGGAAGGGATAAGGGCTTCAAATGCAGTGGGTGAAAGGCTCCGTCCTGGATGCTTCAGACCAAACTTAGAGTCCCAAATGCTGCCTCCAGCACACGAGTCTTGTGCGCAGGGGAGGGGGAGGAGCAGACAGGGAGAGCGGCCCAGGTGTTCACAATTGGGTCTGGCAGGCGCTCCTGGGAACCGTAGTCCCTGCGCAGCGCCTGCACTCGCTCGCAGCCCCGCCTGTCACTCGCCTGCTGTTGCTCCCGGTGAAAGTTCTTCCAACGCCGGTAAGATCCCCCCACACGCAGCGGGACCCGCGGAGCGGGTTCCGCAAGAAGTAGGAAGGGATAAGGGCTTCAAATGCAGTGGGTGAAAGGCTCCATCCTGGATGCTTCAGACCAAACTTAGAGTCCCAAATGCTGCCTCCAGCACACGAGTCTTGTGCGCAGGGGAGGGGGAGGAGCAGACAGGGAGAGCGGCCCAGGTGTTCACAATTGGGTCTGGCAGGCGCTCCTGGGAACCGTAGTCCCTGCGCAGCGCCTGCACTCGCTCGCAGCCCCGCCTGTCACTCGCCTGCTGTTGCTCCCGGTGAAAGTTCTTCCAACGCCGGTAAGATCCCCCCACACGCAGCGGGACCCGCGGAGCGGGTTCCGCAAGAAGTAGGAAGGGATAAGGGCTTCAAATGCAGTGGGTGAAAGGCTCCGTCCTGGATGCTTCAGACCAAACTTAGAGTCCCAAATGCTGCCTCCAGCACACGAGTCTTGTGCGCAGGGGAGGGGGAGGAGCAGACAGGGAGAGCGGCCCAGGTGTTCACAATTGGGTCTGGCAGGCGCTCCTGGGAACCGTAGTCCCTGCGCAGCGCCTGCACTCGCTCGCAGCCCCGCCTGTCACTCGCCTGCTGTTGCTCCCGGTGAAAGTTCTTCCAACGCCGGTAAGATCCCCCCACACGCAGCGGGACCCGCGGAGCGGGTTCCGCAAGAAGTAGGAAGGGATAAGGGCTTCAAATGCAGTGGGTGAAAGGCTCCGTCCTGGATGCTTCAGACCAAACTTAGAGTCCCAAATGCTGCCTCCAGCACACGAGTCTTGTGCGCAGGGGAGGGGGAGGAGCAGACAGGGAGAGCGGCCCAGGTGTTCACAATTGGGTCTGGCAGGCGCTCCTGGGAACCGTAGTCCCTGCGCAGCGCCTGCACTCGCTCGCAGCCCCGCCTGTCACTCGCCTGCTGTTGCTCCCGGTGAAAGTTCTTCCAACGCCGGTAAGATCCCCCCACACGCAGCGGGACCCGCGGAGCGGGTTCCGCAAGAAGTAGGAAGGGATAAGGGCTTCAAATGCAGTGGGTGAAAGGCTCCGTCCTGGATGCTTCAGACCAAACTTAGAGTCCCAAATGCTGCCTCCAGCACACGAGTCTTGTGCGCAGGGGAGGGGGAGGAGCAGACAGGGAGAGCGGCCCAGGTGTTCACAATTGGGTCTGGCAGGCGCTCCTGGGAACCGTAGTCCCTGCGCAGCGCCTGCACTCGCTCGCAGCCCCGCCTGTCACTCGCCTGCTGTTGCTCCCGGTGAAAGTTCTTCCAACGCCGGTAAGATCCCCCCACACGCAGCGGGACCCGCGGAGCGGGTTCCGCAAGAAGTAGGAAGGGATAAGGGCTTCAAATGCAGTGGGTGAAAGGCTCCGTCCTGGATGCTTCAGACCAAACTTAGAGTCCCAAATGCTGCCTCCAGCACACGAGTCTTGTGCGCAGGGGAGGGGGAGGAGCAGACAGGGAGAGCGGCCCAGGTGTTCACAATTGGGTCTGGCAGGCGCTCCTGGGAACCGTAGTCCCTGCGCAGCGCCTGCACTCGCTCGCAGCCCCGCCTGTCACTCGCCTGCTGTTGCTCCCGGTGAAAGTTCTTCCAACGCCGGTAAGATCCCCCCACACGCAGCGGGACCCGCGGAGCGGGTTCCGCAAGAAGTAGGAAGGGATAAGGGCTTCAAATGCAGTGGGTGAGAGGCTCCGTCCTGGATGCTTCAGACCAAACTTAGAGTCTTAGAGACTTATTGTATCAGCCCTATTTTTATTTTGTTTTCATTTTATGCATTTTTCTACAGACCAGACTTTACCCGAAGGTGTCAGAGCGCTGTACAATAGAACCAGTTACGTTACATGAGAGCAATGTTACAAAAGAGAACGTTACAAAAATAAACAGGAGACTAGAAGAGGTAGGGTAAAACCATAGAAGGCAAGAACACAATATCAAACACAACAAGCAAGGGTGAGGAATGCACAAGAAAACAATATTACAAATTTACAATGATGAACGAACTTCCTAGAGAGTCTGAGAGTAAAGGTATTAGTTCTGAAAGTGTCTTTGGAAGGGAAGAGATTTGAGGTCAGCTTTGAAGATCCGGGTAGATGTGTTGGCACGGAGCCCTAGCAGGCATTTCTCCAGAGTTGGTACAAGGGGTTTTTTCATGAGCTCAGTCACAGTGGCCACTACATCCCCTCAATACCTTGCGATTAAGGGGCAAGTACATACCGTGGGCCTCATTTATGAGGCTGTACGTCACTTTTACGCCACCGATGCGTCACTTTTTGTGACGCACTAGTGGCGTAAAAAATGCGCCTTGATGCGCCATATTTACAAAGTGACGCATCTAGGTAGATGCGTCACTTTGTAAACCCCTGCGCCACATTATACCTGCGCCAGGTATAATGAATGCAAGGGGGGCGTTTTGACGCAAGAAAGGGTCATAGAAGTGACGCAGTGAAATCTATAAGATTTCACTGCGTCACTTTTAGGACACAAATGCGTCAATTTCTTACGCCTGCCTCACAGCAGGCGTAAGACTGATGCAGGCCCTTTCACATGGGGCTTTCTCCATGTGAAAGGACACATTGCTGGAGTTGCGTCACTTTTGTGACACACTCCAGCAATGCGTCACTTTTGCGCCATACAGATACGTCAAAAATACTGACGTGTCTGTAACTCCTTGCGTCATGATGTGTCATACTGTTAATATGACGCATCATTGGTGTCGCAAGGAGGGCGCAGTGAAAAGTGACGCATCGCTGTTTTCATGCAGCGATGCGTCACTTTTCATAAATGAGGACCCGTGTGTTGGAAATCCGCTATCTGTGAGGAGAATCTGGGGCATTTGGGCTCCACACCGGGAACATGCGTTCAGCTGCAATGGAGTAAGGTATGCCTGATGGAGGCTGATGTTCTGGGTTCCTGGACAATATTTTTACCTGCCGCTTCACCTCTTTCTATTGTCTGTCAGTCACTTCCTGCCCCGCGGTGGCTACCCATCTGCCCCGCAAACAAGGATTCTCCACCAGGCGGGACCCCAGGAGGACACCATCACATCCGTTTTGCCCCCTTCATGTCCCAGTAAATGTCCCAGTGTTTCAGAGGGGTTCTTTTCAGTCTACTACTGACCCCATGGCTTCTTGATGACTACATCAGTGTATTATAAGTGAAATAATGGCCCAGGCGTATTTCTCCTTCACCTCTGGTTATGTGAGTGATATAGTGTGACCAAACATGACCCCCGATGTGGACAGTCCATTCTCTAACCAGTGCCTTGTTTCGTGGTTTATGGTGAGTGCATTAAAATCTGGAGGCGCCCACTTCAACAGGGCCGGAGAATATGGTGTGCTTGGCATGCCAGCATGTATGTATTTATAACAACAGTACTTTGCCACCCTTCATCTGCCCTCGGGTCCAGCAACCACTCTTGTAATGATCGTATTCTAATGCCTGATGTTACCTATACACCCTCGGGGGTCATCATATTCGATAACCGTTTCATTGGCCATTGCAATTGGGTAGCAGCATAATACAACTCGTAATTAGGTGCCCCCGGGCTCACCCATCCTTTGCGTAATACAGTTTCTGCAGCACCACCCTCTTTCTACCATGCCCTTAGACCAACTCAAACAGGACACTGTCCAGTTCCTAGAAAAAATTGTGTGGAGAAGCTTCACCGGAGAGACTGTGAAATAGTATAGCAACCTTGATAGTGCCAGAATCTAAGCTATCTCCACCCTCCATATCGGTGACAGGAGAAGGGTCGAACGAGCCATGCAAAAAGTCAACCCACCCTATCACCTTCAGTACGAGCCACATACTCTGTATAATCTATCCGTCTAATCGCGACACCAGAGATCTGTAATCTCAACACAGTTCAGAGAGTTTGTCTCTTGCCCGGCCCCATCCCCAATCTTACCTCTTCCGCTCTAATTTGATGCTAGAATAAATCAATTTTTCCCATTAACGTGTGCATTACACCAGAGGAGGTCTTAATACGTAGCCCCAGGATCAATGTTTTTTAAAGGCATCCCATTCAGTGCCCCTCCCAGACGCCCTGCCCTCATTTTCAGCAAAGGTTCAATAAATGTGTTCCCCAATAGTTTCCCTGGAAGGAGTGTCTAACAAGGCATGGGTGTGCAGCCTCCATGTAGGCATGACTGTGCAGCATCTGTCCCATCCCACCACACTTTAAGGGGTCTGTGATCTTACAGGGTCCAGTCCAGGTATTCAGCTTCCTAAACTTACACTGTCATTGCTAGGTTACACAGCAATAGGTCGATTATCGTGTGGAGTCGGTTATGGAGCAGCAGTAAGAGCATTCCACCTGTCGGGGTGCACTGTCCTCCACACAACGTGAACTTACCTGTCTGTGGTCCAAGTGCTAAAAAAAGAGCGATGTTGTTAGACTGGCCATGCCCGATAGTGGGATTGATGACCTGTCTAAGCAGATACCAAGTATGCAGTTAAAATCTCTGCCCCACATACATGGGGCTCTTAAGTCCTACAGCAGCGTGGGCGATAGGGCATCCAGGAACCAGGGTAGGTGGCTGTCACATAGTGCCTCACTTTGTCAAAAATGGTGTGATGTATCAGTAGGGGGACCGAAGGCGAGAGCCAGATCAGCACACCCCGGGCCTGCGAGGAGTATGTTGTCCCTCACTACTTGTCCCCTCCCCTTCTTGTAAGGTCCCTTGAGTTCCCGAGAGATTAAGTGTGTCTCCTGAGTATATGCCATGTGTACTCCCCTGTGCTTTAAATATGTGTCTATATTGTGCTTTTTTGATGGTGTGGCCACCACACGCACGTTTCAAGTTGATGAAGCGGATATTTCTGTGATACAAATACATTTGTTTCCAGTTCTATAGTTTTCTTTGAGCTACTTAAGAATTGACACCAGCAAGAATTCACAAAATGGTCGCACGATTCCATTTTGTGTGTCAGTCAGCTGCAACGTGCAAAGCAACGCAAGGCTTTCCGAGAACAAGCGTGCCAGCTTCCAGCTAGCTATTGCAAAACTTCACATTACCCATCAGTGTCAGCATGACCTGACCGGTCCCATCCGTGCCATGCCCACATGTACGAGAAACACATATTTCACCTTTATGGAAAAAAAAACAAGTCTGCCTTTGCCGATGACACGTAGGCAGCAACTCCAGACCATAGGCGTGTTTTTGGTCCTTAGAAGGTATCACACCAGGGTTGGCCCTCACTGATTGGTCCAGCAGGACATAGTCTGATCTGTGTTACGTATTTTGTTATGACCCACCCTCTGAGGCTTGTACCTATAAAATGTCTCTGCACTGTCATACCAATTGGGCACTCAGTAAGCTTTGCTAAGGTCTCCGTGCCGCACTATTATTTGCATTCTGATTGCATTCTGATTGGGTTCCCAATAAACCTTGCAAACTTGTGTGCTGAGAGAGAATTGTTTATTTCAGTGTTGTCATTTATCCTTTATTTTTTCAGCTTCAACAAAGTCATAGCAGTGTACGTAACTGGTTCCCTCTCCTGTGAGTACGCCCTACCAGTGTGGTGTATAGTTGTGCACTACATAAAAGGCAGAGCCAGGTGTGAAGGTGGTGCTCCAGAATTTTACTAACTATACCTGATGCATCCAGCAACTTAATCCTCATAAAGTTGAACAATTGCATAATATCCAACTCTCCTCCCCAGCTCACAGTGGTGAGTTGACCAGTATAACTCTCACCCAAAGTAGGTGGTCAGTCGGTCCAACTTGGATATTCAGAGTAGGCCGACCCCGGTCAACCTGCTGCTGAAGTACCTACCCCTGTGGCAATCACAGTTACCATTTCTCCACTCCAACAGTGTATTATAAATCGTGTACACCCCCCTCCTACTGGTCCCCTCGTGTCATAAGAGAACCACAGCTTTCTCAATATGCAAAAGGGGGAGTTACTAACAGTCTAATCAAATAATCTGATCAGAAGTCATTGGTTGTAATGTCTGAACCAGTTCATAGTTTCAGCTTGACCTCCTCTGTCAGTGCATTGGCAACTCGAATTGGGGACTCACGAGGGGTCTGGAGTGATGGTGTATCAGTACTGCCTTGTAGTTCAAACTCCGCCACCACCTTGGCTCGCGCCTTAGCTTCCTGCGCTTTCAAGGGCTTGGCCCTCGCAGTCCTGTTGGATCTTTGATTTTAATTTGTATTGTGTCTTTGCATACTGGGCAGCTGTCCAACCTTACCCCTTGCCCCCTTTTCACAATCATCCAATAGTGATGCAAAGAAGACAGTTTTATCTGAGTCCAGCAACCTGAGTGTAGTAGGGAACATGAGGAAGTATTTTTGCCGAGGTGGCATCGTTTCCGGTTAACTACCAGAAAGTACTTGTGGTTTGTTTGAATCTCTTTCATAAAATCTGGTAATATATGCACAGTTCCCTTTCTCCACTTGCAAAGGACCTCTACTTCTAGAGGCCTGTAGTATATGGCCTCAGTAGTTGAACAGCTTTGCCACCATCAGTCGAGGGTGAACCCCTGGTGGGGGATTTCCCGCATCAGAGAGTTGAAGTGCAACTTCTTTCCCCAGGATAGTATCTGTCAACCAGTTCTTAAGGTACAGCTCCTTGCTGGGGCTCTCCATACCCTCTGGCAGGCCTGGGATACGCATGTTTATGAGACAGGAGCGGCCCTCAATTTCATCTGCTTTCACTTTCAGGATACCCACCACCTTACTTGACTCTTGTATCTGGGTTTGCATTTCCATTACAGTCAGTCGCATGGTCACCAGTGCAGATTCTGTAATGTTCACACAATCTGCTAGTTTCCTGTGATCAGCGTGCAAAAGGGACATCTCAATCGTTAATGCATCTAGTTAATGCTGGAGCAGTGAAGAAAGAGGGAGTATGGGAGTTTACAAGGGACTATGACGAGGAGCCTGCACTGTGATTGGCTGAGACTTTGTTCTTGCTTTCCCCACTGTTGATGGAAAATATAGTTTATTGTGGTTTAAATTCGGCTACTGATGATAAAAGTGAAGAAAGTACAGTATAATCCTTGTCTCCGATACCGACATCGAATTCGAAGTGTGACTACTCGTTCTATTGATTTCCCAGGCATTTTATCCACACAGCAGATGATTTCCTCCACTGCCGTCAGGGTAACTCAGGTGAGCAGATATAAGCATAGTTGCTCCGACAGGCACTGAACATAAGCCGCACATTCATTGATCTTTTTTTCCTAATTTGTACTGCATAGGTATTAATTCACAGTCGCACTCGTCCGGATTGCAGCAGCATCAACACATGCCAGCTGTATTTAGGTTTAGCGTCCCATGGTTGCATCTAAAATCACGCATGCAGATTAGGTGAAGCCACGTGCAAGAGAGTGTCCTGAGCTGGGGCACAGAAATGATTGACCGCAGAAGTTGATAGGGAATTGACTTGGGCACCCCTAGAAAATATAAGTATTTGAGCACAATGCCTGCTCAGGAATTTGGGTATTTAGACAAAATATTGAGTTTTAAATATCTAATTGTAGAAAAATTGGAAATAAATGTTGTAATATAAAAATATCATGATGCGGAAATATCGTTGGCAAGAATATAGATTCAAGCAAACACAAGATGACGATGGCGAACTGAAACTTTTCGGAAACTCACCCCAGTCACAGATCTGGGTTGAATCCATCATTGTTCTTTCGTTCACTTCGCCACCCGAGTTCATCCCCAGCCATATGCAAATCAGTCTTGACCCTGTGCCTCATGTAAACAGTCCAGCCAGAACTGCCAAGCCAGGTCGTCCCTGAACCGGAAACAAGCACCCTTGGACCGATTTTGGAGTAACACCCCTCATCAGCCAGACTAGCTTGAATCCAGTGGCAAAGTGAGCAAGTGACCCACGTCTGGGCATACCCTGCCAACTCAGGGCAAACAAAGTAAATACAAGGAGATGATGGATGGAGCGCTGAAACTTTTCAGACTCTCACCAAAGAGTATAGAGTTGTCAGATAAGTGATATCGTTTTCAAAGATTTTTGTTTTTGTTAATATCGTTTTCAATAATATAGTTGTAAATATCATTTAATTATCTTTATGTGTGTAACTTCATATACTATTTTATGTGTTGTTATTGTTTGTATCATAGTCAATATTATTTTTATATATAGTTTGTAATTTTTTGTGATTTATATCTTTTAATTCAATTGCTAGTATTAATTTATGTTGTTGGAGCGGGTTGCTAGGTTTGTAGGGGTGTAGAGTGGGAATTTGGGTAAATTGTTATTAAATATTAATTTATCAGTAGTTATTTAATTGATTCTTAATTATGTAAATTGTTTAATAAATATTTTTTTAAGTTATACATTAGGTGCTGGGTGCTAGGTTTGTAGGGGTATAGAGTTGGAAGTTAATTATTAATTAATTAATAATTAATTATTATTTATTAATTGTTGCTTATTCGTTTATTAAAACATAATTATTACTTTTTAAATTCATATTTGATTGAATATTAATTCTGTTAATTTTTTAACATATATCCATTTTAGTTACACTTCAAGTGTGGGCTGCTAGGATTGTGGGGGTATAGTGTGGTAAGTTAATTAAGTAACAAATAATTGATAATTAATCATTGCATTTTTTATTGGTCATTTTTAATTGTTTAATTGTTCTTTACTTTTAAATATATAATTTTTAGGTTCATTAATAGAGTTTATATTAAGAGTTTGATATTTGTTATACATGAATAGGGTTATGTTTAATAGAATTTATGTGCTTTGAAGTAAAGTAAATTCCCTACTGTTGCACAGACTGGAGTGGAAATAGTACATGTAACACCTACAGAGTGCAACGCTTCCTTATTGTAGCACAGACTGGAGTGCAAATAGTAAAGTTAACCCTTCCGAAGTCCAATGCTTTCCCTGTTGCACACACTGGAGTGGGAATAGTAAAGTTTACCTATCTGTAGTCTGAAGAACTGGATTTACCTACTTACTGGGTCTCGGCGGCGGGGGAACCGCCCAAGCCTTCCATACCCTTCATACGTAGTAAAAGGGGCCACAGAAGCCTTCATCTGCAGGAAGAACCCAGATTTATAGCCCGGGCTATGGAACAGAGTCCCAAGCTCGTCAGAAACAAGACAGAGGAGGCTGCTGCTTTACTCCACAGCTTACAAGCCTTTGTACCATGTAGGTTCAAACAGTTTACATATCCCTTTTGCACTAATGTGAGCAGGAACATGGGCCATTGTTACTACTTGTAGCACGTGACTGTCAGGTAACATCCATTGTCTTTCCATAGTCGTATGGCCCCAACAACCATCAATTCCCTCCTTTGCTAATTGCTCCTTCCACACCCTTAGTTCCTCGGGAGTAGTATGGGACTGAATATAAATCACACTCTGTACTGTGTTTTCAACCATCCCCTCGTCTGCGGCCTACCTAGCGGGACCTCCTACATACATTCCTTCCCTTTTCCTAAGAGCTGTTTGTCCGGCTGTCTGGTCAGCCAGGGCATTGCCTTTCCCAACATCATCTGTCTCTTTCTTATGGGCCAAACATTTTATAATGGCCACCTTTCTGGGGAGTGTCAGGGAGTCTAACAATCTGTGAATTAGGGGGCCATGTTGAATCTTGGTCCCACGGGAAGTAAGGAAATTCCTTTCTTTCCATAACCTCCCGAAGTTGTGGGCCACCCCGAAAGAATATTGGCTGTCAGTATAAATATTTAAGCTCATCCCTTTGCTTATCTCACAAGCTCTAGTGAGGGCCACTAATTCTGCTGCTTGAGCAGAGCACTGCGGAAACTGAGCTGTTTCTACTACTTGCTCTAATGTCGTGAGGGCGTCGGCGGCTGAGGTGTTGCCATTTGGCCCTCTGAGACATGATCCGTCCACATACAGTGTACCTGCTGGTTCTGCTATAGAGGTGTCCTGTAAGTCAACCCGTCTCTTCGTCACCTCCTCTGTCCTTAATATGCAGTCATGCGGGTCTAAGCGGGCATCCTGAGTGTCCAGTGGAAGTAATGTGCCGGGATTTAGTGCAGTGCATCTTTTTATGTCAATGTGGCTGGCAAAAAGTGTCAGTTCATATACTGTGAGTCGTGCGCTAGTGAGGTACTGTGTCTTGGTGTTATTAAGGAGGGTATCTACAGAATGGGGGACCATCAGAGTCAGGGGGGATTTCATGACCAACCCCGCACTCTGACGGACCAAGAGAGTGGCCGCAGCGGTCACCCGTAGAGATCCTGGGAGAGCCCTTGCAACAGGATCTAAGGTGGCTGAAAAATAGGCACAAGGCCAATGGTGACCTCCGAAAGTCTGGGTCAAGACAGCGCATGTACAGCCGTCTGTCTCATGTACAAAAAGAAAATATTGTTTGCTATAATCAGGAGTACCGATGACTGGAGCAGTACACACAGCCCTCTTTAAATCTTGGTAGGCCTGTGCATGCTCTCTAGTCCATGGAAAGGAACTGTCTGATATTTCTTTAGAGGTGAGGGCAAGAAGAGGTTTGACCATGTCCGAAAAATTGGAAATCCACTGTCTACAGTATGAGGTTAGGCCTATGAAGGTTTGCACCTGCTTTTGTGTTCGTTGGGCGGTCATAGCATTGATAATGGCTACACGATCAGCGGTGAGCTGCCTTCCCTCCTTTGAGAGGAGATGACCTCAATAGGTCACCTTCTCTTGACAAAACTGAAGCTTTTTCAACGAGACTTTGTGAATATGGAGGGCAAGGTGGCCTAACAAACAGAGAGTAGCTCCTTTACATGCTGTGGCAAAATTTGCAGCAATGAGGAGGTCATCTACATATTGTAATAGTGTGGAATTATCAGGGAGTTCCAATGAATCTAGTTGACATTTTTGGGCTTAACTATAGATACTGGGGCTCTCGGTGAAATCTTGAGGGCCGCAGCAGAATCTAAAGCTCTATGTCCCTTGTATTCTGTCTCAAAACGGGTAAATAAGTCAGGCACATTCTCATCTTTTTGCTGCCTACAGGTGTTTATTTTATCCCAGTTAATGACAGTTTCCGGCAAAAGTGTTTTCATAAACATTATTATTTTACCGGGCAAAGTCAGGATGGCAGCTTCTGGTTTAGTGCCTCCTACCCTTGCTTCTTCCATAGCCTCTAGGTCAGCCCATTTACCTCCCAACGCTACTTCATGGTCAGTATGTTGAATTTTGTCCCAAATTTCAGTGGGGACAACTGTACCAAAAAGTAAATCTATATCCTCAAGAACGAGAGTACCTTCAGATATAATCTGACCTAATTCTCTCTAAAAGGCAGCCAGAATCTTCTGAGGGTCTGGTATTTGTCCTTTTATCGGCATTACTTCTGACCTTTTCCATGGAACATGAACCCAAAGCCTGTACCAGTGTGCCTCAACAGCCCCTCGGCCATTATTTTGGGCATTGGTAAGTGCGTTAACAAAGACAGGGGCTGCCTCTCTCATTGGCATAGCTGTTTCTAGAGGGGTGTTGGGAAAAGCGGTCATATCACGGTAAGCCATTAAAGCAGACATAGTGCCAAACATCCCCTCTCCCAGAACATCGCCTCCTTTTATTTGCGACCTAAAGTCCATTAATCCGGTGGGTTTCTGCATAAGCGCATTCTCAAATCTGTGCATGACCAGTGGCAAAGGCTTTGCGCTACTTAAGATGCTCCGGCGAGTTTTCCCATGGATCCCTATTGAGTGTAGAAAAATACTGGTCCAGTCCTTATTAATGAGCAGGCTGGATTATTGAAACTCTCTGTTCGTGGGAATGGCTGACTATCTTTTTTCCAAACTACAAGTCGTATAGAACGCTGCGGCGAAGGCAATCTGTAATAAAAAATAGTACGACCCAGCCAAAAGCTGCCTGGGAGAGCTCCATTGGCTACCAATGAGGCAGAGAGCCACTTTTAAGCTACTGTGCGTAACGCATAGAGCACTGCACAATACGGGTCCTCGTATCCTAAAAAATAAAATCAGATTTTATGCTCCTTCCAGGAACTTGCGCTCCCGTACGGCAGCTAGAGCAAGAAATACTCGTGTGAAAACAGCTAGGATGGGTGGACGGGTGTTCTCCCACCTGGCGGCAAACAGCTGGAATGAGTTGCCTATGGAACTTAGATTAATAGACTGTTACTTGTCCTTTAGGAAGCAATTAAAAACATTTATTTTCCATAAATCTGATTAAATTATAATTACGACCCTGTTATCAGTCAACCACTCACCGCTTTTGCAAACTTCACGCGCAGTTAATGGTTGTGATTGCTGCAGTACTGGCACGACTGAGATGTCAGCGCTGCGTACTATTTTATGCCTGAAAATTTAATTTAAAAATCGATAGCACTCACTTAAACTTACCCACTGTGTTGTGTATTACATCTGTACCCCGCCCCGTTCCACCGCGGCTGGTGCTGTTTGTGTGGAGGGCGAGGCGCCATCTTGGGTGGGGCTGGACCGGAGCTAGCGGTCTAGTTCTTCCGGGAGGCAGGGCATAAAACGATCTAACGCCCAGGGCTCCTCGAGAACGAAAGGTTGGTGGCAGCAACTTAGCTCTCTGGGAACCTATTGCTTTTGCAAACTTCACGCGCTGTTAATGGTTGTGATTGCTGCAGTACTGGCACGACTGAGATGTCAGCGCTGCGTACTATTTTATGCCTGAAATTTTAATTTAAAAATCGATAGCACTCACTTAAACTTACCCACTGTGTTGTGTATTATATCTGTACCCCGCCCCGTTCCACCGCGGCTGGTGCCGTTTGTGTGGAGGGCGAGGTGAGGCTCCATCTTGGGTGGGGCTGGACCGGAGCTAGCGGTCTAGTTCTTCCGGGAGGCAGGGCATAAAACGATCTAACGCCCAGGGCTCCTCGAGAACGAAAGGTTGGTGGCAGCAACTTAGCTCTCTGGGAACCTATTGCTTTTGCAAACTTCACGCGCAGTTAGTGGTTGTGATTGCTGCAGTACTGGCACAACTGAGATGTCAGCGCTGCGTACTATTTTATGCCTGAAATTTTAATTTAAAAATCGATAGCACTCACTTAAACTTACCCACTGTGTTGTGTATTATATCTGTACCCCGCCCCGTTCCACCGCGGCTGGTGCCGTTTGTGTGGAGGGCGAGGCGAGGCGCCATCTTGGGTGGGGCTGGACCGGAGCTAGAGGTCTAGTTCTTCCGGGAGGCAGGGCATAAAACGATCTAACGCCCAGGGCTCCTCGAGAACGAAAGGTTGGTGGCAGCAACTTAGCTCTCTGGGAACCTATTGCTTTTGCAAACTTCACGCGCAGTTAATGGTTGTGATTGCTGCAGTACTGGCACGACTGAGATGTCAGCGCTGCGTACTATTTTATGCCTGAAATTTTAATTTAAAAATCGATAGCACTCACTTAAACTTACCCACTGTGTTGTGTATTATATCTGTACCCCGCCCCGTTCCACCGCGGCTGGTGCCGTTTGTGTGGAGGGCGAGGCGAGGCGCCATCTTGGGTGGGGCTGGACCGGAGCTAGCGGTCTAGTTCTTCCGGGAGGCAGGGCATAAAACCAAATGTGTATCCGGGAGCGCAGCGGGCGCAACGAATGCGCGCCGAAGTCGCGCATAAGTCAAGCCCGTCTGCGCCCATCTGCGCCCGTCTGCGGCTGACCGGGGCCTGGAGCTAGAACCCCTGGTCAAATTTACACCTATTCTTCCCAGTACCTGATACTGCTAAGATCTACAGATAATTTATGCCCACCATTACCATCGTATGTACTAAAGCGCGCTGCCACTTATGGCATCCTTAAGCCTAATTATATAGCCGGCAAAGTTATGCATCCCAACCCCCGCATTTCCCCTCAACCCTTACCAGAACTAGAGACTACGCTTAAATGTTACTATTTGAACACTAGGTCAATGGCCAAACACCATATGGACATATTTTTTCTGCTGCAAGCTGAGCAACCTGACATCTTGCTCCTTAAGGAGACTTGGCTAAACGCAGATTCATTACCATATATTCTGGTGGCCGTTCCTTCTGATTATTACATTTTAAATGTCAATAGACCTGCTGATAAAAGGGGCGGAGGAGTAGCAGCCATTATCCGCAACATCTACAAGTTCTCATTATTACCATCTCTTGACCTCACTGGGTCAGAGAACATTGTTTTTAAAAAGGACACTGATAGTGGATCACTATTAATGATCCTCATCTACCACCCCCTCAAACCATGCCTATATTTGCTGTATCACTGGCAGAACAACTAGCTCCCCTCACTATTAACTATAAAAAAATTGTGTTGCTGGGCGATTTTAACATTTGGCTAGATACCACTGCGTTGGACACCCAGGCAGCTGCGCTGAAAGAGGCATTATTAGATCTGAACTTAACTCAACAGATTCACTCGCCAACCCATGAAAAAGGGCATAGCCTTGATCAAATATGGTCTCAGAATATCCCCCTGGCTATTTGTTCCATTACTCCTTGTATTTGGACGGACCACTTTCTGATACACTTTACACTCGCCATTGCGAAGAGTAGAAAGCAGCCTTTCCAGATAGGTGGGAAAGTTAGAATATGGAAGAACACTGACATCTCAGCTTTTCTGGACACTTTGATATCGTCTCTTCCCCCTATGGCTCAGGACATTGATGGCATTGAAGAAGCCTATTCCAACTGGCTACGACAGGCAGCTGACGCTCATGCCCCATGTTCAAACATTCCCCGCTCCCGCCCTAATGACGCTCATAAGTGGTTCACACCTCACTTGAAGTCTCAAAAACTTGAAGTCCGTCAAAAAGAGCTGAAATGGCGAAGTGGCTATTTGGTACAAGACAAAGCCAACTACCGCAAGGCCCGTAAGAACTACCAGAAACTTGTCCTAAAACATAAAACTGACTATTTCTCGGAGAAAATTCTGAACTCTCACAATAAATCAAAAGAATTGTTCAATATTGTAGACGGTCTTAGTGGTAGTGACAGAATTACTCCATCGGTCACTCCTACTCAGGACCTATGCAACCCACTGAACTCTTTTTTTCTCAATAAAATCTGTACCATAAAACAAAGCATTTCTACTACTCTGCCCCCCCCTCTCCTGGATGATGCGTATCATAAGTCTTTGATGTTGGAATCCTTTCCCCTTATTGATGGTGATACCCTGTCCAAGTTGTTTGCCAGGGTCAAATCGGGCTCACCTGACGATATCTGCCCCCCGTACATCTTGAGAGAGGTGGGAACAGCTATTCCTGAGGGTGTGCTTTCTCTGTTGAACGGATCACTTCTACAGGGTAAAGTCCCCAATAACCTTAAAAAGGCCTTACTCATCCCCTTGATTAAGAAAGTCGGAGCAAACCCGCTTGACCCGCTAAATTACAGGCCTATATCACTGCTGCCATATTGTGCTAAGCTATTGGAGGCTCACGTTTGCGCAAACATGTCTAAATTCATAGAAGAAACAGAATATCTTGAACCTAATCAAGCCGGCTTCCGCTCGTGTCATTCAACTGAAGCAGTCATCCTGGCGGTACAAAACACCCTGAGGCGGAATGCGGACAACGGGATTCACCAGGCCCTGGTTTTATTGGACCTTTCGGCAGCGTTCGACACGGTTGATTATACCATCTTGGTCAACTGTGTCGAACAAGCTGGTCTTAGGGGACCTGCGTTGAATTGGATCCGTTCATTTATTACTGGCCGCACTCAATCTGTAAGACTGGGCCCTTTTACAGCTCCCACTATTTCCACCACATGTGGAGTACCTCAGGGCTCATCTTTGTCACCTTTACTTTTTAATTTGTACCTACGCCCGCTACTGTACTCCCTAAGAAATGCGAAAGTTACCATCTTTAATTATGCAGACGATCTGCAACTCATCTTCCCTCTGAACACCAAGGACTCGGTGGAGGAATTCCAAAACACCATGTCACATATCCAGGGTTGGATGAGTTGCAACCATCTGAAACTCAACCCAGGCAAGACTGAATTGGTCTTGCCTGGGCAGAGCGTATTAAGTTGGAGCCCATGCTTTTGGCCATCTGGCATGGGGAATCCACCTTCTATTTCGTCTTCAGTTAAAAGTCTGGGAGTACTAATTAGTGAGGATCTCTCTTTGAAAAGACAGGTAGGCGCGGTAGTGTCCTCTAGCTTCTTTCAATTAAAGAAAATAAGAAAAATTGCTTGCTTTTTCTCACAGGCTGCCCTCATCCAGGTCATAATTGCCTTGGTTTTGTCTCGACTAGATTTCTCCAATAGTCTCTATTTGGGGCTCCAAATTGGAGAGTTAAAACGTCTTCAGCTAGTCCAAAATCAGGCTGCCAGACTAATTCTGAGCCTTCCAAAAAGGCAGTCTATTAAACCTGGGTTGTGAGGAAATATAAATTTTATGGTCAAGATTGTGTTCCCTAGCGTGTACCCCACCGACTCCATGTACCAGCTTAAAGTGCATGTAACTTCCCTCCTGTGCCAGCTACGATGACGCAAATACATTTGCGTCCAACGTTAACATGTCCTCTTTCAGACCCACCCTGAATGGGTTGAATAGTCCGTTCCTAAGTATGCTATGCCAACGTCTTTTTGTAGTGTACTTTACACGTTTTTCAGCTCTGGCAAAGTAGGCCCTGAATTTCTGCCATTGAGCCATTTTTCTGGCTTCTGACTCTGAAAACCTCAGCCCAGGCTGCCTCTGTACCCGTGAACTCTGACTTACTTCCAGCGCGGCCCACCGTGCTCAGCTCAGCCTGCTGCCTGCCAAGACTGACTATAACCTTCGAGTTATCTGTTCCGCTCCTCGAAAATACATTCCTGCCTACTAGCTTCAGTAAACATCCCCCTCATCTGCAGAGCAAAGGGCTAACCTGTCTCCGTGCAAGTAATTCATAGCCTCTGTTACCATGCTCCCATGGAAGGCCCATGCCCCCACGCTTCTCATGCAGACACTCAGGCGCTTACACACGCACTCACAGTCAGTATAGAATAGCTTCTGCCCCAGAGACCTTTCCCTCTCGATAGTATGGTTCCCAAACATCAGATATCAGATATGATAGAAGTACAAGTTGATCTGACATGCCAGACTTCTGTCTCTTTCCGTCAGTGTAAATGTCAAGTTTCCTGCCCCCTTCCAGTTTCACGTCAATCACACGTCATGTAGCTGCGCGCGCATCCAAGTCTCCGATTTCTGCTAACATTGCAACATTTCTGTTTAGTGCCACCCACTTGTGACACCTGCCTGTGACACCTCTAATTCACGCCTAGTCCACGCCTTCTGATTACGTACTAGCAACACGTGGATACTGTTATCTTGTCTTCTCTCAGCTGTTACGCCTACTATACTGTTTTCTATGACATGAATTAAGTATATAAGCTATGTACTGTCAATAAAATGCAGCGTGCGCTCTCTCTATCCCTTCCTGGACCCTGTGTGGTTGCGGGAACATGATAGCCAGGTCATGACCATTCCTTTTTAAGGAATAAAACCCCTAAGAACTCTAACACCACGGACTCTGGTTCTTTCTTTCCGATTGAGTTATTATTGATTAAGTACTTACCTGCATAGAAATTATGATAGTAAATTAAATATTTACAACATTTTGGCGCCCGAATAGGGACCCCTCCCCCACCTCACGCGCCGGTTGGTGCGTTGCAAGCTCTGTCCCCTGCCATCAGTTAGAAGGAAACTACGCGTACTGGCAGGATTTCCTGCATCTCCCTCTGGCCCACGGAGGTGACGAAGACTGTGATCAGTACCCAGACGAGGCGGTGAGGAGTGCGGAGGATCCCGACCAGAGCCTAGCCGAAAGAAGCAAGGTCCGAGGTGTCAAGAGGCCCACCAGTTTCCCGAAGTTTTCCGAAGTTTTCCGAAGTATCCACGTGTCGAGTCGAGTCGAGTCCAGTTCAGTCCAGTCGAGTTTTCCGAGGCCTTCCGATTTCCGTGCTTCCCGGTGAGTACCATTGCTGGGTCGTATCAAGACGGGTTTGGGTACACAAGTCCGGTCTGCACTGTTTTTAGACAGTGTATCTGTGCTGTTTAGCAGTACCTCCGTTATTTCAAGGTCTGCACTGTTTTTAGACAGTGTATCTGTGCTGTTTAGCAGTACCTCCGTTATTTCAAGGTCTGCACTGTTTTTAGACAGTGTATCTGTGCTGTTTAGCAGTACATCAGTATAAAGGGGTAGTGATATATGTTTTAAATGTTTTTCATGTGATTAATGTCGTGGTATGAGTGTGACTGTTTTTAATGTGCATTATTGTATGTTCTTGTATAAATAGCTGTATTCAGTATTAAGTAGGTAAGATCGAGCTTTCAGTACTAAGTAGAAACAAGATGCAGTTTTTCAACAAGTTAAAGCAGATAGGAACTAGGAAAGGGATACTGGAGGAAGAAATTCCTATTCCCCCTAGGGACACTCCAGGAAACTTCATGTACCACAAGCATGGCTTAGATGCCATATTGTATCTAGATTTATGGGCCGATTATACAAAACATCTAGACGAGAGACACAGATGGCCAGTTACTGGAACATGGGATGCTGAGTGCATCATGAAAGTAGAGGAAGCACTATGGAAAAAGAAAGCCAGACAATCTCAGAAAGACGCCATAGAATTTTGGCGTAAGGAATCACATAAGCGTGCTGAAAAAGCACTACGTAGAGAAGACAGACTTAGAGAATCAGATAAAGCCCAAGAAAACGAATTAGTTACTGAAGGGATCCGAGTAAAAACAGAGCAAGTAGACCGTGCACGAAATAACCTCGTAAACGGTATGTATCTCGCGGCCGAGGGTTCGCATGAGGCCCTTTCAGAAATACCGAAAAATCTGCCGTCACCATTGGTGCCAACTAAAGTAAATCACAGGACCACTAAAGACATATTCCTGAATTCCTATCTAGAGGATGTAGCACCCGCTTACACCAATCTGCCTGTCCGCGCCCTGCCTAACGACAGGGATGGGGGTGGTAACCCGCCCCAAGATCATATTCCGCCAGTACCACAACAGATTCCTCATCCACCTCCACCACTTCCCGCAGCTAAAACAGATCTACCGAAACCACGTCTACCTGACGCTACCAAAGGACAAATTCAAGTTCAGATACAGACTCCACAGAGAGATAATGCCCAAGCTTCCGCCTCAGGAGGTGCGACTGGGGGTCTTCACACCCCACCATTGACACACAGAGTAAACCTTAGGGATATGCAGAGTCCTCTCACGTTCAAGTCACCCCGTCTTGACATACTCAAAGAAAAACTTTCAGTTTGCAGATATGATCCAGTACCCGGCAAAAACGACAGAATGATGATGGCCTCACTACGGTTAAGATCTGCTACTGATTTCCTGCTGTTATTTGCAGGGATGAAGGAGCGCCTAGATAGAATATATCAGTTCATTCAGACTGGTAAAGACCCTGACAGTGTTAAGGATGCCATGGAGCATCAGAAAGTTGACATTCAAGCACAGATACTACGTTTTTTCATAAATTGCCTAATAAGAGAAAGAGACAGGCCTGAGACAGATCAGGATGAATTAGATGGACTCAACAAGTGGGGCCAAAATATATCTGAAGGAAAACATGATAAGGGGGCTTGCATAGCCAGTATGTACAAGAAAATAAGAAAAACAGTGAGAGAAATGCACGAAAAAGAGAAAGAAAGGGCCTCCTCCGAGGAGGAGGAAGAACTCGAAGAATCAGAAAAGACTACAGATACTATAGCGTATGTAGGTAAGGGAACTTACCTTAGGAAAGGTATCCGTCCGGAAAGCAAGAGAGTTTTTCTCTCTGCCTTAACCAACCCGAATTCTTCTGAACACCAGTTCCAGGAGACTGATAAAAGACTCCGAGACCGAGTGGGGTACCACATACTAAATTCAATGGATGAACAGGAATTAGCCCGGTCAGCCATATTATGGGCTGAAAATCCGGATATGTATAATGATGACACCGTAGCACAGACATTCCTGAACCTCTCCCCAGACGAGCAGAAATTAGCAGGTGTATACATGATGCAGCACCTCCTCACGAAATACAGAAATAAACATTCCGATCCAGGTCCCTTACACGAAACTCTAGAAGCACTACTCATGGATAGATGGAGAGGTCTAAGTACCAAGTTAATACAAATAATTCTAGAACAACGACATAGATATGACACTTTTGTAAGCTCTGAATATGTTCCCGCTCCACCCCCAGAAAGAAAGATGTATCGTATGGAATGCCTGAGTGGCATTGAAAGTCAGAACCCCTTACGAGAAGTACACCCAGTTATGGGTGAGGATAATGTCTTGAAACGCGTGTATGTACACACGCCACTGACTAAGTTAGAACTGTTAGAAATGAAGAAACTAGTACCCTGTCATGATAAAGACCCTGCAGGTTTCCACAGAGAGCTTAAAGACATGTTACTGATGGGGGATTACACATATGAAGATATCATGAAAATGTTAAAGGTACTGCTGCCTACGGGCATATACGAGAAACTCAAGGAAAAGGAATGGGAGGTGGGAGACAAAAAGATTGTATGGGCAGAAATAGAAGACGAAGAGAACAAGCATGTCCCAGGGGTAGGCCTTGGGGAGAAAACTAAAGCGTTACCAGGTTTGATAGTACAGGTTCTGCCAAGATTACTGACAACTAGAAAGGAAGACTGGGATGCCATCTCAGCATGTAAACAGAAACCCGACGAAGATACTAGTGACTTTTATTCAAGATTCGAGAAATGTTTCATTATTAATAGTGGTCTTAAACCAAGTAGCGAGTCGTACCCGCATCTTTTTGTATCAAAGCTAGTCGAGAATTCCCTGTTAGCGGTTAAAAACCGTGTATACAAAGTCGAGAGTACATGGCAAGCAAATACGCCATCACAGATGTTACAAATGTTACAATACCATCAGAATAGAATTAGAGAGGAACAGGATCAGGAACAGAAACGTATGAAAGACACAAAAATGAAAATGTTAGTAGCCCAGTCGGTCCACACCGACGGAAACAGAAAGGGTACGACCCAGACAAGTCACGCCGCAGTTCCCGTTAAAGGGACATGCAACTATTGCAAGCAGCCAGGTCACTACGTACATGAATGCCCAGTTCTGAAACACAATATAGCAACAGGTAAAACTAAAGAGAGACCGCATCCACCAAGACAAGATCAGGTCCAGCAACAGACCCCACAGAATGTACAGACCTCACAGAACACACAGCCTATGCATGCTTCATCCCATACAGCACAGACAGTAGCGGTATCTCAGCCACAGCCTCTTGCCGCGACTCAGCAGGTTTCCCAACAAATGTACCAGTATGCCCAATCTGCTTACCCCGATTACCAGCGATACACATGAAACAGCCTAGAGAGGGAATTTGGCTTGCCTCTTATTGAAATTCCTGTAGATCAAGAGGGTCCTTATGTACACAGTCAAGTATTGGGAAAAGATAGAAAGTTTTTAATAGACACAGGGGCAAGCCGTACCACTATAAGCCATGACGAAGTCCCAGGGGCACCCCTCTCAGGCTCACAGAATGTTTCCCTTGGTTTTTCAGGACAGCCCATTATAAATGAAGTATCAGAACCAGTCCCCCTGGCTGTGGGTCCATTATCACGTGTTACAGACTTGTTACTTACGAAATCATGTCCAGAAAATCTGTTAGGTATCAAAACATTGAAAGCTCTAGGAGCCATAATTTGCTGTTCCCCGGAGGGGGTTAGACTCTTTCTGGGGGATTTCAAGGGTCATTATGTTTTGCGAGAATTCGACGTCAGATTGAAAAATGTACCAGATCACTTGTGGGCAACAGGCCCAACTGATGTAGGTTGCATGCATATCACACCATACCGTGTTACACTCAAGACAGGAGTTGTTCTACCACGAATCAGACAATACAAGTTACCACCCGATGCTGTAGTGGCTTTACTGAAAATAATTGAAGAACTGATTGTCCAAGGAGTGGTCGTAGAGACCGACTCCAATATCTGCAATTCCCCTATCATTCCGATTCTTAAACGTACTGATCCCAATGCACCGCCAGTATATCGGCTGGTGATTGATCTGAGAGAACTGAATAAATGCATTATTCCACAGTACCCTGTGGTCCCCGATATCTCTTCTCTATTGACTGCTATTGATTCAGAAGCAACGTTCTTTACTGTAATTGACCTCAAGAACGCCTTCTTTAGTGTACCGATTGATCCAGAGAGCCAATACCTCTTCGGATTCAGTTTAAATGGACGAAGTTTCAAATTTTCACGCGCACCTCAAGGATTCACAGAAAGCCCCAGCATCTATAGTCAAGCACTGAAAAGACAATTAGATTGTATTCAAATGCCAGTTAACACTGCTTTACTGCAATACGTCGATGATCTGCTGATCACCGCACGAAGTGAGCCCGAATGTGAACAAGCATCACTGACAGTTTTACATTTTCTGGCCGACAAGGGACACAAGGTGTCTCCTTCGAAGCTACAATTCTGTGGTCAGCAAGTTGTATACTTGGGTCACTTGCTGTCCAAAGTGGGGAGACAGCTCACTCCCGATCGCATTCAGTTAATTGTAAATATGCCACAACCCCAGACACAAAAGGAAGTGCGGGCCTTCATAGGCCTCACCTCGTACTGCAGACAATGGATTCCTCAATATGCATTTCTAGCTAAACCACTCATCCAGTTAACAACACAGGAGGCAGCGACTTCGATTGTCCTCCCTTGGACTCAAGAACATACACAAGCCTTTGAGGAACTAAAGAAAGCATTATGTCAAGCACCAGTTTTAGCAACACCATGTTACAGCAAGCCGTTTACACTTTTTGTTACAGAACGTGATGGTACAGCATTGTCTGTCCTCACCCAAGATCAAGCAGGTTCACATAAGCCTTGTGCTTATTTTTCAAGTACATTGGATTCAGTAGCCCAGGCACTCCCTGCGTGCTTAAAGTCTGTAGCAGCAACAGCCTTAGCAATCAGACAGAGCGACTCAATTGTTTTAGGACACCAGTTAACAGTACAAGTTCCACATTCTGTAGAGGTTCTTTTAAACAGAACCCAGACTCAGCACTTGACTATAGCACGACTGACAGGTTACGAATTAACGCTATTCCAGCCTCACATAGAAATCAGACGCTGCAGTATTCTGAACCCCGCAACACTGTTACCTACAATTATGACAGATCCAGCCCCGCATGATTGTATAGAGATCATTAATGCAGTTACAAAGCCTCGACGAGACTTAACAGATGTTCCACTGACAAATCCAGACCTGACACTTTATGTGGATGGTTCATGTATGAGAACAAGTACAGGAGAATTAGTGGCCGCATATGCAGTGACCACTGAAACCAAAGTTAAAGAAACGCATCGTATTGACACACTGTCTGCTCAAGCGGCAGAGCTTATTGCTCTGACCCGAGCCTGTATTCTAGCCAAGAACAGAAATGTTAACATATACACTGATTCCCGTTATGCGTTCGGAGTTGTACACGACTTCGGCATGTTATGGCAAGAACGAGGTTTTCTGACCTCTCATGGTGCCAAGATCCAACACGGTCCCCTCATTCAAGCACTGTTAGAAGCAATACATCTGCCATCAGGTATATCCGTCATGAAGTGTAAAGCACATACTAAAGTTACAGATTCTGTTTCCCAGGGTAACGACCTGGCAGACCAGACAGCAAAACATACAGCATTGACTCACACTCAGACAACTGACATGACAAAGACAATAGGACCGACAAATTGTATGACAGTCAGGAATCCCACACTAGATGTAATCGATATTCAGACACATGCTACCCCAGACGAAATAAAGAAATGGATTGAACTAGGAGGGATCCAGACAGATCAAGGTTGGATGACGAAGGGAAAAGCCACATGGTTTCTCCCCGACTCTATGGTTCAAGTCATGGTTAATACAGCACATAGTCCAGCACACCTAGGAGAAAAAGCAATGCTAGACAGTTTACAAAATCTTTGGAGCAATAAACACTTACGAGCAGCAGCAAAACAGAAAGTGCGTACTTGCATGATCTGTTGTCAGTTCAATCCAGGTAAAAGCGTCCCTGTAGAGCAAGGTGGATTTCATCCTCCCGATCACCCTTTTGAAGTCCTCCAGATGGATTATATCCAGATGGACCGTTGTCGAGGATTCAAATATGTCCTCGTAATTGTTTGTGCACTTTCCCGTTGGACCGAAGCATACCCAGTCCCAGATTACACTGCTCCGACCACTGCCAGGCAGCTGGTTCGTGAATTTTTCCCACGGTACGGCTTGCCTCGTGTCGTGTACTCAGATAACGGACAGCCATTCTCATCTGAATTAATGAAGCAGGTTTCCTTGCTGCTAGGATATCAGTGGAGATTCCATTGTGTCCGACATCCCGAAGCCGCAGGCCTTGTAGAAAGGCATAACCAGACATTAAAGACACGCCTTGCAAAAATATGTAAAGAGAAAGGGGTCGACTGGATAGTCGCCCTGCCCGTGGCACTATTCTACATGAGGATGGTTGCCCACTCGAGATCAGGACTATCCCCGTACGAAGTGGTCTTTGGTAGACCACCGAATATGTGGGGGACGCCCATTCCGAAGAAGATTACTGATGTTGACTGTAATATGTTGACAGATTACCTTGCCTCCTTGATGTCTGCACTCCAATCATGTCGTTCACAGGTTGCCGCAGCTTTCCCCGACAACACTGATGTAAAGCCACATGATGTCCGTCCTGGGGACACAGTTTTAGTACGGAACTTCGACAGGAAGAGTCCGCTGGAGCCCCGCTGGAAGGAGCCAAAGACCGTCCTTCTTACAACGAGGACCGCAGTGAAACTGGAAGGCAGAAAGGGGTGGGTCCACACGAGCCATATCAAAAAATACAATGAACTGAAACCAGATCCAGGCTCGTCCACCCCCACCAAAGACTGTATCAAAACTAATGATTTTAAAGTCTCCGAACGAGAGAAAACTCCACAAGAAGAATATAGATCAAAGCTCCGATCTAGCAAGTCAGACAGTTTAATTGTTTAAGTCCTCCCCTAGGTGAATCGGTTAAATAGTTTCTGACATGTATCCCCTAGATCGAGATAGAGAGAGAGAAAGACAATTAAAGAAACGTACATATTGTAAATCACTACGTAGTCACTGTATGGTGACATTATTAATTATGTTTTTTCTAAGTGTTCTGATAATTATTGCGAGTATACTGCTCCCCATCTATTATCCTATTTTCAAGCGTGAACAATCTGCTTATAATGTTTCTGCTGAACATTCTTTTAGTAAATTACCTCCACATGAACTTTCTTACAGACTTGCGCTGCGCAACAACACATTCATTAGTATGTTACATCATTCCCATCAGACTAACAATGCTACAAACTGCTGGATATGTGGCCGACTCCCTCCCTACCAGAAATACAAGGGAGCTCTACCCCTCTTTCCGTACCCGTTCACTCACAACGGTTCCTGTGGTGCCTGGTTTAGAATAATAAATTCCGTAGATCCTGATATTGCTGTTTTCAAAGGGAGCTGGGTTTGGGGAAACTTGAACTTAGTTCTGCTTAATGCCTGTTATCCTGACAAGAAGGGACTCCCCATTAGAATAGGAACTGATCTAGAAAATGAAGTTTATGGATTAGGTAATTACACAATTAACCTTATGATCCTTACTGTTGAATCCGAACCTGCTCCAGTTCTGCCCGCTATGTCAGTACTACCAGTCACTGGTGAATTATGTGTCAGCAAGAAAGGTTCAGTACACTTAGGCCATAGTAAATGTACTATTGTGGTCGAATTCAGTGATCAAGGCAAGTCTTCTTTTAGAGCTACCGGTCATTCCTATTTTGTTTGTGGTCATACCGCATACATACGTTTACCTCCAGATTGGGATGGTACCTGTTACATTGCATTCCTTCTGCCACCTGTTTTTCTAGCTCCTCCTGACTATCACAGAAATACAAATCTAGTAAAGAATAGGCTCCGAAGAGATCTCTCGCTTGTCGACTATACAGAAACAGCATGGGAACAATACACCGATTTTAATAAAGGATTCTTTTTCTTCTTGGGTCCCGTCCAAAATAGTAAACTAATACGCAGATTAACTAGAACACTTGAAGCAGTAGTGAATGAAACTGCCTCCGCCTTAGGTAACTTAACAGAAGAGCAGTCCGCCATGCGGGTTGTTGTTCTTCAGAATCGTCTTGTTATTGACGTCATCTTGGCAGATAGAGGTGGAGCCTGTAAGGTCATCGGGTCAAGTTGCTGTATTTTCATCCCAGAAAACGCGCCCACAGTATATCAAGCTATTACACGTCTTCATAAAATTGCAAATCTGATACATCAGAATCCAGGCACCTGGACTTGGTCCGGTTGGTTCTGGACAACGTTAACCGCTTGGGGATGGAAGATCCTATCCTTCCTAGGCATTGGCCTAGTCCTAGTATTCAGTTGCTGCCTGTGCCTACAGTGTGGGCCAGCGATTTGTGGACTGTGTGCCACATCGTGCATTGAACATTCCAGTTTCCTCTCAAAACGTGAAAGAAAGAAAGAAGAACAAATGATGTTACAAGAACAAACTGATCGATTCATGAGGATCGATATATCATGAAGGGTCCGTAGGGAACAAGGAGGGAATGAGGAAATATAAATTTTATGGTCAAGATTGTGTTCCCTAGCGTGTACCCCACCGACTCCATGTACCAGCTTAAAGTGCATGTAACTTCCCTCCTGTGCCAGCTACGATGACGCAAATACATTTGCGTCCAACGTTAACATGTCCTCTTTCAGACCCACCCTGAATGGGTTGAATAGTCCGTTCCTAAGTATGCTATGCCAACGTCTTTTTGTAGTGTACTTTACACGTTTTTCAGCTCTGGCAAAGTAGGCCCTGAATTTCTGCCATTGAGCCATTTTTCTGGCTTCTGACTCTGAAAACCTCAGCCCAGGCTGCCTCTGTACCCGTGAACTCTGACTTACTTCCAGCGCGGCCCACCGTGCTCAGCTCAGCCTGCTGCCTGCCAAGACTGACTATAACCTTCGAGTTATCTGTTCCGCTCCTCGAAAATACATTCCTGCCTACTAGCTTCAGTAAACATCCCTCTCATCTGCAGAGCAAAGGGCTAACCTGTCTCCGTGCAAGTAATTCATAGCCTCTGTTACCATGCTCCCATGGAAGGCCCATGCCCCCACGCTTCTCATGCAGACACTCAGGCGCTTACACACGCACTCACAGTCAGTATAGAATAGCTTCTGCCCCAGAGACCTTTCCCTCTCGATAGTATGGTTCCCAAACATCAGATATCAGATATGATAGAAGTACAAGTTGATCTGACATGCCAGACTTCTGTCTCTTTCCGTCAGTGTAAATGTCAAGTTTCCTGCCCCCTTCCAGTTTCACGTCAATCACACGTCATGTAGCTGCGCGCGCATCCAAGTCTCCGATTTCTGCTAACATTGCAACATTTCTGTTTAGTGCCACCCACTTGTGACACCTGCCTGTGACACCTCTAATTCACGCCTAGTCCACGCCTTCTGATTACGTACTAGCAACACGTGGATACTGTTATCTTGTCTTCTCTCAGCTGTTACGCCTACTATACTGTTTTCTATGACATGAATTAAGTATATAAGCTATGTACTGTCAATAAAATGCAGCGTGCGCTCTCTCTATCCCTTCCTGGACCCTGTGTGGTTGCGGGAACATGATAGCCAGGTCATGACCATTCCTTTTTAAGGAATAAAACCCCTAAGAACTCTAACACCACGGACTCTGGTTCTTTCTTTCCGATTGAGGTATTATTGATTAAGTACTTACCTGCATAGAAATTATGATAGTAAATTAAATATTTACAACAGTTGAAACATTTACATTGGCTGCCTGTTGCGCAGCGAGTCGCATTCAAAACATGGTGTATTCTATTTAAATCTTTACAAGACTCTGGCCCAAAGTTCATAAAAGATCTGTTCCTCAGATACAATCCTTCCCGAAATCTTCGTTCCGCTCAAAAATCTCTACTGAGTGTTCCTTCTTATAAAAGGAAGCGTCTAGGAGGTTGCTGCTTTGACCATCTTGCAGCCACCTTCTGGAATTCCCTTCCTCTACAATTGAAATTGAGCGGTAATCTTCTTAGCTTCAGACACTCCCTTAAAACCTGGCTATTCTCACAGGCTTATTGCTGAGTTGCATTTTACCACTTTTAACTGTTGTGTTTTGTTCTCTCCTATAGCGCCATGAAGCCCTTGGGCGTACGAGCGCTTAATAAATACATATTAACATAACATAACATAACATACTGTCATGATAGCGCCGTGATATCCTATTTAGGATGATTGTTTGCATTTTATAAGCACCATTGACATTGACCTTGACAGGGTACACATACATTCAGCCCAGGTGGGCTGTTCCATAATCGTCCACTGGGAAAAGGTGGACCATATTTCTTTAAAGGCATAAATATTACCGTTACTTATTCAACATTCACACTGTTGCCTCAGTAGGTCATTTTCTCGTAGGGACAAAAAGCTGACTGCAGAGCGCACGGAGGCCAGTCGGGGGGAATTCAGCAATTTATATAAATCCTGCTTAACTGTAGAGCACAGGGAAGTAGGAAAAGGGCGTGTAAGGGTAGAGCCGCAGGGGTTGGGCGGCCGGAGACTTGTTGTTATTCCCGCAGCAAAGACAGGGTTTGCGGGCGTGGTCGGTGTCATAGGAAAAATCGGGAGGGTTGGTGTGACAGGGAGAACAGTAAGAGGGGCAGTGGAGGCAGGAGTGGGCTGTGGCGTGGGGACATGCAGGGTGTGAGGCATCAGGGCAGGGTACATTGGGGCATATGCAGGAGGGCATTCTAGAATGCTATCAAGCAAGGAATCACCTTCTTCTCACCCTTCCATATGGCCCTTTCCTTTCTCCTCATGAGCTGGATAACACTTTTGTACCCGAGCCCCATGCTCCCTATCGGCTATTTCTACCGATTTTGTCATTTGATTTTTGTAAATTTTTTCTGGCGTGGTCGGCCATTGAAATACGTTCCAGTTTTCTTTCTTGAGTCTTCCGCTTTCTAGCTCTCTGCTCTATCTCTTTCTTCCAAAATCGGACAGATTCAAACATAGACGGGTGTGTTTTTCTTTTCATTAATTGTTCCTCTAAGTTGGCGAGAACTTGGGAATTAAAGGAGCCATAAAGTATCCACCGTAATTCCGCGTTACTTTGTTTCGTATATTTTACCCAGAATGAGGAAAACATTATGGCAGAAGGGCCATGTTTAACAAACATCGTATTGCCAGGGGTCCCTTCTGGAGGAAGTGGACAAGCCGCCTCCAGCTGGGAGTCCTGCGTACACATACAACAACATAATCTCTTGAACTTACTGCTGACTGGCATGCTTGAAAACAGATAACAGACACCAGCGGGTTTTAAAACTCACCTCGCTTGCTTGGCTTTTGCAAAAGTCAAAAACAGTAGAATCATACAGAACAGACACCAGCGGGTTTTAAAAAAACTTACCTCGCTTGCTTGGCTTTTGCAAAAGTCAATAGCAGCATGGCTTTTGCAGAAGTCATTAACAGAAACATACAGACTTGGTGGGTGATCAGTCCACCCTTACCTTACAGGAGTAGTTCTCTTCTGCAGACGTAGGGCTGTCTCCTGCTCCAGAAATTATTTGCTAGGGGGCTTCAGCGAGAACGCGGTCATGTGGCCCAGACCGGGTGGGGAGTAACAGCGGGCGAGTCGTTCGGCTTACCGGATTGCAAGAATCCCTCGAGTAGGGTACCTCCGTCGGAGTCTCTCCGTGCACCTCCTCAAATTCACCAGGCCTGACCTTCGTGCTCGTGGAGTTCCTGTTCAGGCGCCATTTGAAGAACAGATTAACCCACTTACTGGGTCTCGGCGGCGGGGGAACTGCCCTAGCCTTCCATACCCTTCATACTTAGTAAAAGGAGACACAGGAGCTTTCGTCTGCAGGAGGAACCCAGATTTATTCAAATAGCCCGGGCTATGGAACAGAGACCCAAGCTCGTCAGAAACAAGACAGAGGAGGCTACTGTTTTACTCCGCAGCTTACAAGCCTTTTAATTGTTCTTTACTTTTAAATATATAATTTTTAGGTTCATTAATAGAGTTTATATTAAGAGTTGGATATTTGTTATAAATAAATAGTGTTATGTTTAATAGATGTTATGTGCTTTGAAGTAAAATAAATTCTCTACTGTTGCACAGACTGGAGTGGAAATAGTACATGTAACACCTACAGAGTGCAACGCTTCCTTATTGTAGTTCAGACTGAAGTGCAAATTCTAAAGTTAACCCCTCCGTAGTCCAATGCTTTCCCTGTTGCACATACTGGAGTGGGAATAGTAAAGTTTACCTATCTTTAGTCTGAAGAACTAGATTTACCCACTTACTGGGTCTTGGCGGCGGGGGAACCGCCCAAGCCTTCCATACCCTTCATACGTAGTAAAAGAAGACACAGGAGCCTTCATCTGCAGGAAGAACCCAGATTTATTCAAATAACCCGGGCTATGGAACAGAGTATCAAGCTCGTCAGAAACAAGACAGAGGAGGCTGCTGCTTTACTCTGCAGCTTACAAGCCCTTTATACTTTTTCATTCTGATCTTTTGGCTGGTAGTTCATTGTTCAATCAGGGCAGTGTTTGCAGTTGATAACCAGATCCAGACGATGTTTGTAGATGGTGACCTGGTCAAGGCTTGGTACACAAATCATTGTTCACTCTGGTTGATCAAAGCTCGGTCTTTCAGGTCATTGTCCGCTCAGCTTGATCAAAGCCGGTCTTTCAGGTCATTGTTTAATCACCCTGATCAAGGCCCAGCAGTCAGACCATTGTCCAGATAACCTGATCACGGTGTCAAGGATGTTTACCAGGCTGGGAGCAGGAGATGGAAAACAAATCATTTACACAGGGTGTAAGTCTCTCGTGGCTTTCTTGTGAACTGCAAAGAACGGGGGGGGGTTGGGTGTGAGACAGTTCCTAGGCAGAAATGCAGGCTTCAAGATGGTTGTTGATGTGTTAGTTAGATTTTCCTCAGGTATCAGCAGAAACGACCAGGTGGGTCGTGTGGAAGTGTTTAACACGAGGTGGCAATGAAAAAGCAATGGAGTCCCGGTTCAAATTATGCTGATCAGAAGAACACTTTTCCTCAAGTCCAACAGTTGCCCTACTGTTGAACAGACTGGAGTGGGCATAGTTAATGTTACCCCTTCGTTGTCCAAGACTTTCCCTACTGTTGCACAGACTGGAGTAGAAATAGTAAATCTTACCCCTCCAACTCCAATGCTCTCTCTACTGTTCCAGTGACAAAAGTGTATCTCTTATTCCCAGATTTCAATATTTTTATAAGATTGTTGAAATATATCACATTTTCTTTGTTTGTTTATTTTTTATATTATTTTTGTATATATATAATTTGTATAGTTTTTTGCAACATTTTCAGTAGATGTCTTTTTTGTTTTTAATTTTATTAATTTGGTAATTTGTTTAATGTTTTAAATCTTATTTGGTACAACTTGTTATGTTTTATATATTTATAAACACATATAGATAGAGATATATGCTTTGTATAGTAGTACATTTAGAAACATGTGTGTGTTTATATAAGTATACATTGATCTATAGTATTACATCCTACTTAAATGTATTCAACTAACATTATATTAAGGTTATATATTAAAATATGTAAGTTGTTTTTAATATATATATTAAAAAACGATTTTTGTGTGTTTTCTAACGATATTTGTGTGAAACTATATATTTTTTTTAATTCTTTTGTAGTTACCATTATAAATATTGGGAAACAATATTTTTGCAATCGATATTTCAACACAATATTTCTGTTTTATGATATTGTTGGATCGATATTATGTTAGTGAGCCGGAATTTGTGCACCAAAGTCACGTTAGCCAATCTTCGCATGCAATAAAGATTTGTGTTTTTTGCACTGCCCATTGTGTGACACAGCCATTGTTCTTCCGAATAGAACTCCTGTAGATGGGGTTTTCCTTGGAGTTCTGGAACCACTCTTGTCCATCTCATGACCCATAAAAGGTTCACACGGTTAACAGTATAATACCAGTAGTTCAATCCATAAATAATAACAGTTCTAACAGAAGCCAGAAGCAGAGTTACAGAACAGCATTCGCTGTGAGACTATTGCATTCTAATCTTTCAAAGAAGCGTGGAATGCAACAGGATTGCTTTACGTTGAGTGTGCATATCATATATATATTCAATTATGTATTTTTTCTTCTTGGCAGAATTTAATATTTACTCCAGGAACTTAATTTCCTCAGGAATATAATTTACAATTCGGGTACAAAGGCACGATGATCTAAATGTTTTTTTCCAATTTTATCGCTGAGGTTATCAGGCTCTAAATTTGGAGCAGTTTGTTATAGTATTTTTTGAGGTACACAGCTTGTTTATATTGAAGAGGGATTTTATTTCTCCTCCGTAATTCTCTAATTATTTGTTTTGGGTTGTGTGTAGAAAGCTCTCTGCTGACTCCACATGGTCAAACTCACTTAAAGCCATTACACAAAGAACAGAATTGAGTTTTTGAGAATTGCCAAACATGACTGATTGTAATCCTGGAAATCTCTGCACTTTGGATCCAAAGAAGGCCCACATTGGGCCCAATTTCAAAAGTGGCACTTACTCCTGAATTTCTAGGTCCGTTGGCCGATGCAGCCCCGCCCGTGCAATAGAATGCCCGCAGCGTGGCGGATTTTGTGCCACGCTAAACGGGTTAATATTGCGATTGTTGATACTATCACTAATGTCATTTATTGACATTATTTGTGTGTGCGGTGATGTATGTATATATATATATATATATATATATACATACATCACCACACACACAGTCGCTAATATTAACCCATTTAGCGCAGTGCAAAATCCTCCACACTGCGGGCATTCTATTGCGCGGGCGGGGCTGCGTCGGCTAATGGACCTAGGTCCTATAGAACCATATAGAGGAACTAGGTCTTTGTCTAGGGTGCCAAGTTCCTTTTTCCACTAATGTGGCTATCAAGTAATTATTGTCTAAAGTGCAACGCCAATAAGACGGAGATTCTACCCCTGGGTAAAGATGTCCATTTTTGCCCTAAGGAGTGGTGGCCGGAGGACTCGCCTGTGACGCCTCACTCAGTGGAAACAGCTAGAAACCTGGGAGTCTTTTTTTTTTTTTTTATCCTCATTTGTGTGCATAGCTCCAATCTACCAAAACCAAGGAAAAAACCAACTCAGAGCGATAAGCCAACTAGTCATGTATTGTGCCAACTCAGCTTATAGCTGGTAGGGGAATTTATATGACACAAAGCTAGACCAGTTCCCATCAGCACTAAATACAGTGACCAGTCTTAAACCCGCTTAGGATGGTACCTCAGTTGATAGTGCCCGAATTATCGAGACCCCTTTGGTATCAAGACTGTTAGTCTTGTTAGCCAGGATAGGCAATACACACATTAATCATAGGACCTGGGGAAAAAAAAAAAAAAACCCCAGATGTGGTCACGACTATACAAGCATTGCCCAGAACGCTCTACTATTCGGATTTCCTATCCTGGCTAGATCAAGTTTGGAAATTTGAAGGAGTGATGTTCGCCATTCATGTACTGTAGGTGGTTGCACATCTTTCCAATGTCTGCATATCTCCCTGCGTGCCGCAAGTATGGAATAAAATATCAATCTGGTTGCTGCATTGCAGGTTTTATTTCTCAGACCAAAGATAACCAGAGCGAGGTCTATAGTGACATGTTCACCCAAAGATTGTGATAGGTTATTCTTAATAGCTTCCCAAAATTCTGATAGGCTTGGACATTCTAAAAACATATGTGTATCCATGGCTGCAATTAGCCCGCATCTAGGACATTTAACTGGACCTGTTAATGAGAATTTGGTTAACCTGTAGGGAGAATAATATGCCCTATGTATGGTAAAAAGGTGGTTCCTACAAAGCCACGAAGGTTTGACTAACTCCCAAAGCAATGAACAAGAAGCAGTCCAGAGCTCTTCCACATCTAAGCCTGGCATTAGTTCTGCCCACAGTGTAGTCGGTAACTGAAAATTGATATCTATTTCATCTATTATTTTGTTATACCAACGCGAGATTTCTTTTTTTGCCACTGGGCAGTCTAATAAACAAGTTACCAAGTCACTGAAACCGCCTATTGGCTGCTTGTTACGACGCAGTGGCTGATCTTTATATGACTGAGCCCAACTGGAAATCTGGATATATTTAAATCTTGACAAACCAGGGCCTACTTTATTGATGAGATAGTCCCATGGGAGTAAAGCCCCGTCCATGAACAGGTCATCCCAACAATAGATACCGGCTTCTATTAGCGGATTATTAAGAGCGTCTATTGTCCATAAGGGAGGAGCGGGTAGATTCCATATCGGAGCCTTCGCAGAATAATAGCCAATCTTTATCGCTTGCCTAATTTTGTACCATGTGGATACAAACCCTTTTAGAACTTTCAGTTTTATCTTTTTAAAGAATTTGGGATCACCAAACTTAAACAAGAAACCGTCATGATTAACTCCTTCGCATTCCAATAAGATAGAGAAAAGAGGGCCCATCCCTGTAGATATAGGGGTTTTGAGCAACATACGCATATGCGATAACTGGAATGCCCATGCATATATTTGAAGGTCTGGACCAGCCAGCCCACCCTTCTCCCTACGACGCCTAATTTTTTTCCACGAGATTCTGGCACTTTTGTTGTTCCAAATAAAGCTGGTAATCGCAATCTGTAGTTTTGAAATTAATTTTGGATCAAAATAAAGTGGTATTGAATTAAATAAGAAAGAAACTTTCGGTAAAATGCTCATCTTCACCAAATTAAGTTTACCCAGAACAGAAAGCGGAAGATGAGACCAATCTCTCATGAGTTTCCAGCACTCTGCGGCTACTTTATTAAAGTTGAGAGAAGCAATCGCGTTAATTTACTTAACTATGTTCACCCCCAGATAAGGAATTTGGCTTTTAAATGTCCCATTATTATTAGTTCTATTACAATTCCAGGACATTGACTCTGTCTTGAGGGCATTGATTTCATACCCTGACACTTTCCCAAATGTTAGAGCCTGTTCAATTATCTCGGGGTATGCCTCTTCATAACTTGTGGAAAAAATCATAATATCGTCTGCATAAAGTGCCACCTTCTTATCCCAGCCACCATAAATAAAAGGTTTAATGAGTAAGTTGTCTCTAAGAGTCTGAGCAAAGGGTTCTATATACACGTCAAAAAGACGGGGGGACAGGGGACAACCCTGTCTGGTTCCTCTCATGACCTTGAAGGGCTCTGTCAAGCCTCCATTAATTAGCAGTGAAGCAGATGGATTACGATATAGAAGCTCTATCGTCCTCCGAAATCTATCCCCAACGTTAAATCTCTTCAAGGCCTCCGATAAGTACAACCAATTCACCCTATCGAAGGCCTTGGTAGCGTCCAGAGTAAGAACCATCAGTGGAATTTCCTCCTTTATAGCAATATCCATTGAACCAATCAATTCATATGTGAGTTCACTAAGCTGTCTCCCTTTTATAAACCCCTTTTGGTTTGAAGCTATAATATCAGGAGCTACCCGACCGAGCCTATTAGCTAATATAGATGTAAAAATTTTATAGTCGGCATTTAGTGTAGAAATGGGCCTGTATGAGCCACAGTCAGAGGCGGGTTTACCAGGCTTCAGGATGAGGGTTATAGAGGCGTTATTCCATGAGTCCGGTGGTAATTCGCCCTCTCTAAGAATTAGATTAAACAAAGTGGCCAGCACTGGTGAAACCTCCGAGACAAGTTTTTTGTAAATCTCGCAAGGCATCCCATCAGTACCTACCGCCTTTCCACTCTTTGCTTTCTTTATGGCCTCCTCAACCTCTAATATGGTCATTTCCCCTTCCAAAGAGCAAGACTGTTCTGTTGTTAAGGACGGAAGAGAAATGTCCTCAAGCCAATTAATTATATCACTCTGATTAGGCTTAAGATCGTCTTGATATATGGATTGAAAAAAAATTCTAAAAACTGCTCTAATTTCCTTATCCCTGGAAACAGTGCCCTCCGCTGATGTCACTGAACAAATATTGTTACGGACCCGATCAGATTTAGTTTTCCAGGCAAGTAGTTTTCCTGCACCCTCCCCATATTGGAAATGCGAGAGTTTACTTGCCTCCCATCTCTGTATAACCCGCTTCTCCAGAACTGCTGACAATGAAAGCTTCAACCTAATCAATTCTGCTTGCTTAGCGGCAAGGGTTTGATTATCTATAGAAGCAGTGTTATCTATATCGTTTTGTACTGTCAAAATGTTTCTTTCAATAGAGGTAACTTCGTCTTTATATTGTTTAGTACGGTAAACTACTTTATTTTTAATAAGACCTCTTAATGTACTCTTAAACGCGTCCCAAATTATTCCTATGGGGGCTGTATCCTTATTAGTACTAAAGAAGTATCTTGTCTCTGATTGTAAAAAAGTTATATCCTCTGTTGAGGATAGAAAAGATCTGTCGAACGACCATATTCTAGTGAGAGGTGTCATAGCCAGTTTTAGTTCTAGCTCAACTGCAGAATGGTCGGAGAGATGTATTGGATTGTAATGTATTGAGGTGATGTTTTCAACTAGAGCTCTACTTGTGAGAATGAAATCAATTCTGGATCTGTGTCTATATTTCCAGTTTCTGAATGAGAATTCTTGCCTTGGACCCTCTTTGAACCGCCAAATATCTATGTAGTCGTATTGGTTCATTAAACCTAACAGACAGTTCCTGGATTTGGAGATGATTTTCTGCCTACTATTAGGGGATTTATCCAGAAGTGGATTCAAAGTTATGTTGAAATCTCCAGCTATAATCACAGGGTCTGGGAAACTAAGCAACTGGCTGAAGAGGGTTTCTAATATTGAGGGGTCATCTATGTTGGGGCCATAATATCCTACAAGTGTAAGCTTGGTGTCTACTAATTCTATTGCTGCGATAGGCCATCTCCATCCTGTGTCTACTTTCTGCTGTTTTAGTTTAAATGTGACGGATTTTTTGAAAAAAATCGAGACCCCCCGTGTATTAGAACCTTGTGTTGTCGATATCGATGATTCTATCCACCTATTCCTGCGGACCAGATCGAGTATCTCACTCTCGATTAAATGAGTCTCCTGGAGGATAATGATTCCCGCATCGACATCTCGAAGATACTGCATAATTTTGTTAGCACGTGGTTTGGTGCGGAGACCATTAACATTCCAGGATAACATTTTTAGTTTACTCATTAAATTGTGAAATTAGGTCATTTATTAGGGCTGACTGTAAAAAGAAGACATTGGACAATTCAAGCAAATTGTTACTATGTAGCTTAAGATGAAAAGAAAACATTGTAATGAAAAAATTATTTCCACAAAAAGATTGGACCTCTTTTTTAGAAGTGTGGTTGTGCCCCCTTACCCCAACCCCCCCGTTCCCTCCCCTACACCCTCCCTGGGAAAACCCCGTACTCACCAACCGGAAAACCTCCGGAAGTAAGTGCCCCTAGTTCTTCCCCATCTCGTCACCACGTGCCTTTTAATTTATACAGTGTGACTCGCCATTACATTCTATGTTTATCTAAGTTGCGAATATAGTTATGTATAGTTGTGTGTTTATGCTTGTTTTTAGGATTTTTTTTTTTCCCTTCCCTTTTCCCTTTTCTTCCCCTTTCCCCTTTTTTTTCCTTTTTTTCCCCTTCTTCCCTTCCCATTTCTCCTTCCCTTTTCTCTTTTTTTTTTTCCCTTTTTTTTCTTTTGTTCCCCCTTTTTCTTTTCTTTTTTTTTTCCTCCTTTTTCCCTTTTATTTAATTGTATTTTTAATTGTTCCCCCTTTATCCCTTTTTTTTTCTCTTTTTTTCCCTTTAACTTTATAGTTTGCTCTTTATGACCTTCTTTTATTAGTCTTTCTGCTTTTTAGTCTTTTCTGCTTCAATGGAAAAAAAAAAAAAAAAACCTATGCTTCCACTGTATGGGGGTTCTAAGATTTAAGAGTCAATAACGATCTTTTAATTCAACTGATTTTGGTTGAGAGTTAATTCAACAGGTCTTAGTATCACTTAGTATCACTCCCTTTGTTTCTTATTGCCTAGGGACAATAAGAGATCATCTGCAGCTTGCACTGATCTAATGTTGTGCATTTTGTTGTCCAGCATAATTTTAAGGGATGCAGGGAAACCCATCTGTACTGTAGCACCTAGCTTACGAAAAGCGTCCATCCTTTGTCCAAGTTCCCATTGTTTATCCAAGGTGAAACGGGACAGATCTGAGCGAATCTCAAAATTATAGCCTTGATATGTTTGCGACTTAAGCTTAAGTGCCTGGTTCAAAATGTGCTCTTTCAACGAGTAGGTGTGGAAATTTACGAGAATTTTTCTAGGTTTAGACCGCTGGATGTTACGTCTGAAAGGATCTCGGTGTATGCGCTGAATATCTGCTGCTAGCTCCTCAATGGATTGAGAAAGATTTAATGTTTCTTTTAGTAAAGTAGTTATGTAACTCTTAATATCCACACCTTCGCTTCCCTCAGGGATATTCAAAATGCGTATATTACTCCTCCTTGCATTGTTTTCTAAAATCTCCATTCTTTCAGAGAGGGCTTGATCTTCTTTCCTTAGTTTTGCGATGTCCTCCGTGGTACCCTCAGCTCTCATTGATATTTGGCCCACAGTCTCCTCTAAAGCTTGAGTTCTTAACGTCAAGTTGCCTAATCTCTCATCCAGAGACTCGCAAAAGCTCCTTATCTCTCTCTGGTTAGAGGCTGACTCAGCAAAGCCTTGCTTAATCTCAGCAGAAAATGCTGCAAACATTTTTTGTACTGAGTCTACAGATATTGTTTCAGCACATGAAACAACCGCATCACTTAATTCTTGCGGAGTTTCAGAGAATATCCCAGCCTCAAAAATATCTTCAATGTTGGAGTTGGTATTGGGGATCTCGACCGGATCATTCCTTCCGACTGCTGGAGGAATAGGTAATAATAATTCATCCGCTACCTTTAATATATCAGCGTCTATTGTGACTAAGTCCGCTGTATTTTTAGGCACTGAACTCTCTATCTCAAGCTCTTCCAATGGACTCTCCTCTAATTCTGTTGTATGAGACAGATCAATATTAGCAGCTTGATTCTCAACTAGGATGGTTAAGGTCTTGGGTGGCAAAGCTGACTCTTTGTTTTCCATGGTCTCAAACCCGAGTTTGGAAATGTTGTTGCTAGATTGGACTTGATCTTTCCCAAGGTTCAGAATTTGAGGGATTGCCTTGAAATAAGAACGCAAAGATGCGGTTACTCTGGGAATGGGAGCTGTGGAGGGTTTTGCTTTAGAACGTTTCCTCCCCCTTTTTGCTTTAACCTCAGTAGAGAGATATGAGGATGTTTCCTGATCTGATTGTGGGCTTTTTCCTATTTCAGAAGCTTTCTTATCTGTCTCTTCTTCAATGTCTTTCAGTGTGCTCTTTACTTTTCTTTTGCGAGATAAGCTGGCCCCCACTAAGTCCTTTGCTGCACTCTTTCCTCTTAGCTTCCTAACGGACTCTGGAGCACTCATGTGTGCCAAGGTTTGGCTGAGGGATGTGTAGTAAGCACTGCTGTTAATCACCTCATTCACACAGTTTTTACTTACTACAAATGTTGCAGAAGGCCTCGGAGGACTCGGAGGAACCGCCTTTTGTTGTAGCGCTTATGTACAGGGAAGCGTGTGTTTTGATACCTGGTGTAGTGCTAGGTCCGATTATCTGTTTGTGAAAGGCACCGTTGACTCCGTTAACGCCGTTAACTCTGACAACGCCGAGGAGACTCTGAACCCGTCTCACTCTGCACAGCCCCAAAGCGGCTTCTCTCCACAGATGCAGCGCAGGTGGCTCGCCACACGAAGGGCGTTCACTTCCTCGTTTGTCTCCGCGGCTGTCGAGGCTGCCGAGGCTGCCGCGCCCTTCCTCTCGGTCACAGCTCCTAACACCGAAGACACGGCACATCGAACCAGGTAGTGTTTACACGCTAATAAGCTGAGAAGCGTTTAGACCATAAGATCGTAGAAGTTAGGAAATCAAAAACCCGCAAGTTGCAAGTTGCTGGCGATAGCGAGTCAGGTTCCTGAGCTATCAGCTAGGCATCCGAGGGACGAGACGGAGCGGAGCACTGCCGCAGTCAGCCGACTGCCGCCATGTTTTCCCCCTAAACAATCAGGGCAGTGTTTTGCAGTTGATAACCAGATCCAGACGATGTTTGTAGATGGTGACCTGGTCAAGGCTTGGTACACAAATCATTGTTCACTCTGGTTGATCAAAGCTCGGTCTTTCAGGTCATTGTCCGCTCAGCTTGATCAAAGCCGGTCTTTCAGGTCATTGTTTAATCACCCTGATCAAGGCCCAGCAGTCAGACCATTGTCCAGATAACCTGATCACGGTGTCAAGGATGTTTACCAGGCTGGGAGCAGGAGATGGAAAACAAATCATTTACACAGGGTGTAAGTCTCTCGTGGCTTTCTGGTGAACTGCAAAGAACGGGGGGGGGTTGGGTGTGAGACAGTTCCTAGGCAGAAATGCAGGCTTCAAGATGGTTGTTGATGTGTTAGTTAGATTTTCCTCAGGCATCAGCAGAAACGACCAGGTGGGTCGTGTGGAAGTGTTTAACACGAGGTGGCAATGAAAAAGCAATGGAGTCCCGGTTCAAATTATGCTGATCAGAAGAACACTTTTCCTCAAGTCCAACAGTTGCCCTACTTTTGAACAGACTGGAGTGGGCATAGTTAATGTTACCCCTTCGTTGTCCAAGACTTTCCCTACTGTTGCACAGACTGGAGTAGAAATAGTAAATCTTACCCCTCCAACTCCAATGCTCTCTCTACTGTTCCATAGGCTTGAGTGACAAAAGTGTATCTCTTATTCCCAGATTTCAATATTTTTATAAGATTGTTCAAATATATCACATTTTCTTTGTTTGTTTATTTTTTATATTATTTTTGTATATATATAATTTGTATAGTTTTTTGTAACATTTTCAGTAGATGTCTTTTTTGTTTTTAATTTTATTAATTTGGTAATTTGTTTAATGTTTTAAATCTTATTTGTTACAACTTGTTATGTTTTATATATTTATAAACACATATAGATAGAGATATATGCTTTGTATAGTAGTACATTTAGAAACATGTGTGTGTTTATATAAGTATACATTGATCTATAGTATTACATCCTACTTAAATGTATTCAACTAACATTATATTAAGGTTATATATTAAAATATGTAAGTTGTTTTTAATATATATATTAAAAAACGATTTTTGTGTGTTTTCTAACGATATTTGTGTGAAACTATATATTTTTTTTAATTCTTTTGTAGTTACCATTATAAATATTGGGAAACAATATTTTTGCAATCGATATTTCAACACAATATTTCTGTTTTATGATATTGTTGGATCGATATTATGTTAGTGAGCCGGAATTTGTGCACCAAAGTCACGTTAGCCAATCTTCGCATGCAATAAAGATTTGTGTTTTTTGCACTGCCCATTGTGTGACACAGCCATTGTTCTTCCGAATAGAACTCCTGTAGATGGGGTTTTCCTTGGAGTTCTGGAACCACTCTTGTCCATCTCTTGACCCATAAAAGGTTCACACGGTTAACAGTATAATACCAGTAGTTCAATCCATAAATAATAACAGTTCTAACAGAAGCCAGAAGCAGAGTTACAGAACAGCATTCGCTGTGAGACTATTGCATTCTAATCTTTCAAAGAAGCGTGGAATGCAACAGGATTGCTTTACGTTGAGTGTGCATATCATATATATATTCAATTATGTATTTTTTCTTCTTGGCAGAATTTAATATTTACTCCAGGAACTTAATTTCCTCAGGAATATAATTTACAATTCGGGTACAAAGGCACGATGATCTAAATGTTTTTTTCCATTTTTATCGCTGAGGTTATCAGGCTCTAAATTTGGAGCAGTTTGTTATAGTATTTTTTGAGGTACACAGCTTGTTTATATTGAAGAGGGATTTTATTTCCCCTCCGTAATTCTCTAATTATTTGTTTTGGGTTGTGTGTAGAAAGCTCTCTGCTGACTCCACATGGTCAAACTCACTTAAAGCCATTACACAAAGAACAGAATTGAGTTTTTGAGAATTGCCAAACATGACTGATTGTAATCCTGGAAATCTGTGCACTTTGGATCCAAAGAAGGCCCACATTGGGCCCAATTTCAAAAGTGGCACTTACTCCTGAATTTCTAGGTCCGTTGGCCGATGCAGCCCCGCCCGTGCAATAGAATGCCCGCAGCGTGGCGGATTTTGTGCCACGCTAAACGGGTTAATATTGCGATTGTTGATACTATCACTAATGTCATTTATTGACATTATTTGTGTGTGCGGTGATGTATGTATATATATATATATATATATATACATACATCACCACACACACAGTCGCTAATATTAACCCATTTAGCGCAGTGCAAAATCCTCCACACTGCGGGCATTCTATTGCGCGGGCGGCGCTGCGGCGGCTAATGGACCTAGGTCCTATAGAACCATATAGAGGAACTAGGTCTTTGTCTAGGGTGCCAAGTTCCTTTTTCCACTAATGTGGCTATCAAGTAATTATTGTCTAAAGTGCAACGCCAATAAGACGGAGATTCTACCCCTGGGTAAAGATGTCCATTTTTGCCCTAAGGAGTGGTGGCCGGAGGACTCGCCTGTGCAGCCTCACTCAGTGGAAACAGCTAGAAACCTGGGAGTCTTTTTTTTTTTTTTTTTTTTTTATCCTCATTTGTGTGCATAGCTCCAATCTACCAAAACCAAGGAAAAAACCAACTCAGAGCGATAAGCCAACTAGTCATGTATTGTGCCAACTCAGCTTATAGCTGGTAGGGGAATTTATATGACACGAAGCTAGACCAGTTCCCATCAGCACTAAATACAGTGACCAGTCTTAAACCCGCTTAGGATGGTACCTCAGTTGATAGTGCCCGAATTATCGAGACCCCTTTGGTATCAAGACTGTTAGTCTTGTTAGCCAGGATAGGCAATGCACACATTAATCATAGGACCTGGGGGAAAAAAAAAAAAAAAAAAAAAAAAACCCCAGGTGAGGTCACGACTATACAAGCATTGCCCAGAACGCTCTACTATTCGGATTTTCTATCCTGGCTAGATCAAGTTTGGAAATTTGAAGGAGTGATGTTCGCCATTCATGTACTGTAGGTGGTTGCACATCTTTCCAATGTCTGCATATCTCCCTGCGTGCCGCAAGTATGGAATAAAATATCAATCTGGTTGCTGCATTGCAGGTTTTTTTTCTCAGACCAAAGATAACCAGAGCGAGGTCTATAGTGACATGTTCACCCAAAGATTGTGATAGGTTATTCTTAATAGCTTCCCAAAATTCTGATAGGCTTGGACATTCTAAAAACATATGTGTATCCATGGCTGCAATTAGCCCGCATCTAGGACATTTAACTGGACCTGTTAATGAGAATTTAGTTAACCTGTAGGGAGAATAATATGCCCTATGTATGGTAAAAAGGTGGTTCCTACGAAGCCACGAAGGTTTGACTAACTCCCAAAGCAATGAACAAGAAGCAGTCCAGAGCTCTTCCACATCTAAGCCTGGCATTAGTTCTGCCCACAGTGTAGTCGGTAACTGAAAATTGATATCTATTTCATCTATTATTTTGTTATACCAACGCGAGATTTCTTTTTTTGCCACTGGGCAGTCTAATAAACAAGTTACCAAGTCACTGAAACCGCCTATTGGCTGCTTGTTACGACGCAGTGGCTGATCTTTATATGACTGAGCCCAACTGGAAATCTGGATATATTTAAATCTTGACAAACCAGGGCCTACTTTATTGATGAGATAGTTCCATGGGAGTAAAGCCCCGTCCATGAACAGGTCATCCCAACAATAGATACCGGCTTCTATTAGCGGATTATTAAGAGCGTCTATTGTCCATAAGGGAGGAGCGGGTAGATTCCATATCGGAGCCTTCGCAGAATAATAGCCAATCTTTATCGCTTGCCTAATTTTGTACCAAGTGGATACAAACCCTTTTAGAACTTTCAGTTTTATCTTTTTAAAGAATTTGGGATCACCAAACTTAAACAAGAAACCGTCATGATTAACTCCTTCGCATTCCAATAAGATAGCGAAAAGAGGGCCCATCCCTGTAGATATAGGGGTTTTGAGCAACATACGCATATGCGATAACTGGAATGCCCATGCATATATTTGAAGGTCTGGACCAGCCAGCCCACCCTTCTCCCTACGACGCCTAATTTTTTTCCACGAGATTCTGGCACTTTTGTTGTTCCAAATAAAGCTGGTAATCGCACTCTGTAGTTTTGAAATTAATTTTGGATCAAAATAAAGTGGTATTGAATTAAATAAGAAAGAAACTTTCGGTAAAAGGCTCATCTTCACCAAATTAAGTTTACCCAGAACAGAAAGCGGAAGATGAGACCAATCTCTCATGAGTTTCCGGCACTCTGCGGCTACTTTATTAAAGTTGAGAGAAGCAATCGCGTTAATGTCCTTAACTATGTTCACCCCCAGATAACGAATTTGGCTTTTAAATGTCCCATTATTATTAGTTCTATTACAATTCCAGGACATTGACTCTGTCTTGAGGGCATTGATTTCATACCCTGACACTTTCCCAAATGTTAGAGCCTGTTCAATTATCTCGGGGTATGCCTCTTCATAACTTGTGGAAAAAATCATAATATCGTCTGCATAAAGTGCCACCTTCTTATCCCAGCCACCATAAATAAAAGGTTTAATGAGTAAGTTGTCTCTAAGAGTCTGAGCAAATGGTTCTATATACACGTCAAAAAGAAGGGGGGACAGGGGACAACCCTGTCTGGTTCCTCTCATGACCTTGAAGGGCTCTGTCAAGCCTCCATTAATTAGCAGTGAAGCAGATGGATTACGATATAGAAGCTCTATCGTCCTCCGAAATCTATCCCCAACGTTAAATCTCTTCAAGGCCTCCGATAAGTACAACCAATTCACCCTATCGAAGGCCTTGGTAGCGTCCAGAGTAAGAACCACCAGTGGAATTTCCTCCTTTATAGCAATATCCATTGAACCAATCAATTCATATGTGAGTTCACTAAGCTGTCTCCCTTTTATAAACCCCTTTTGGTTTGAAGCTATAATATCAGGAGCTACCCGACCGAGCCGATTAGCTAATATAGGTGTAAAAATTTTATAGTCGGCATTTAGTATAGAAATGGGCCTGTATGAGCCACAGTCAGAGGCGGGTTTACCAGGCTTCAGGATGAGGGTTATAGAGGCGTTATTCCATGACTCCGGTGGTAATTCGCCCTCTCTAAGAATTAGATTAAACAAAGTGGCCAGCACTGGTGAAACCTCCGAGACAAGTTTTTTGTAAATCTCGCAAGGCATCCAATCAGTACCTACCGCCTTTCCACTCTTTGCTTTCTTTATGGCCTCCTCAACCTCTAATATGGTTATTTCCCCTTCCAAAGAGCAAGACTGTTCTGTTGTTAAGGACGGAAGAGAAATGTCCTCAAGCCAATTAATGATATCACTCTGATTAGGCTTGAGATCGTCTTGATATATGGATTGAAAAAATTTCTAAAAACTGCTCTAATTTCCTCATCCCTGGAAACAGTGCCCTCCGCTGATGTCACTGAACAAATATTGTTACGGACCCGATCAGATTTAGTTTTCCAGGCAAGTAGTTTTCCTGCACCCTCCCCATATTGGAAATACGAGAGTTTACTTGCCTCCCATCTCTGTATAACCCGCTTCTCCAGAACTGCTGACAATGAAAGCTTCAACCTAATCAATTCTGCTTGCTTAGCGGCAAGGGTTTGATTATCTATAGAAGCAGTGTTATCTATATCGTTTTGTACTGTCAAAATGTTTCTTTCAATAGAGGTAACTTCGTCTTTATATTGTTTAGTACGGTAAACTACTTTATTTTTAATAAGACCTCTTAATGTACTCTTAAACGCGTCCCAAATTATTCCTATGGGGGCTGTATCCTTATTAGTACTAAAGAAGTATCTTGTCTCTGATTGTAAAAAAGTTATATCCTCTGTTGAGGATAGAAAAGATCTGTCCAACGACCATATTCTAGTGAGAGGTGTCATAGCCAGTTTTAGTTCTAGCTCAACTGCAGAATGGTCGGAGAGATGTATTGGATTGTAATGTATTGAGGTGATGTTTTCAACTAGAGCTCTACTTGTGAGAATGAAATCAATTCTGGATCTGTGTCTATATTTCCAGTTTCTGAATGAGAATTCTTGCCTTGGACCCTCTTTGAACCGCCAAATATCTATGTAGTCGTATTGGTTCATTAAACCTAACAGACAGTTCCTGGATTTGGAGATGATTTTCTGCCTACTATTAGGGGATTTATCCAGAAGTGGATTCAAAGTTATGTTGAAATCTCCTGCTATAATCACAGGGTCTGGGAAACTAAGCAACTGGCTGAAGAGGGTTTCTAATATTGAGGGGTCAGCTATGTTGGGGCCATAATATCCTACAAGTGTAAGCTTGGTGTCTGCTAATTCTATTGCTGCGATAGCCCATCTCCCTCCGGTGTCTACTTTCTGCTGTTTTAGTTTAAATGTGACGGATTTTTTGAAAAAAATTGAGACCCCCCGTGTATTAGAACCTTGTGTTGTCGATATCGATGATTCTATCCACCTATTCCTGCGGACCAGATCGAGTATCTCACTCTCGATTAAATGAGTCTCCTGGAGGATAATGATTCCCGCATCGACATCTCGAAGATACTGCATAATTTTGTTAGCACGTTGTTTGGTGCGGAGACCATTAACATTCCAGGATAAAATTTTTAGTTTACTCATTAAATTGTGAAATTAGGTCATTTATTAGGGCTGACTGTAAAAAGAAGACATTGGACAATTCAAGCAAATTGTTACTATGTAGCTTAAGATGAAAAGAAAACATTGTAATGAAAAAATTATTTCCACAAAAAGATTGGAGCTCTTTTTTAGAAGTGTGGTTGTGCCCCCTTACCCCAACCCCCCCGTTCCCTCCCCTACACCCTCCCTGGGAAAACCCCGTACTCACCAACCGGAAAACCTCCGGAAGTAAGTGCCCCTAGTTCTTCCCCATCTCGTCACCACGTGCCTTTTAATTTATACAGTGTGACTCTCCATTACATTCTATGTTTATCTAAGTTGCGAATATAGTTATGTATAGTTGTGTGTTTATGCTTGTTTTTAGGATTTTTATTTTTTTTATTTTTTTCCCTTCCCTTTTCCCTTTTCTTCCCCTTTCCCCTTTTTTTTCCTTTTTTTTCCCCCTTCTTCCCTTCCCATTTCTCCTTCCCTTTTCTCTTTTTTTTTTTTCATTTATTTTTTCCCTTTTTTTTCTTTTGTTCCCCATTTTTCTTTTCTTTTTTTTTTTCCTCCTTTTTCCCTTTTATTTAATTGTATTTTTAATTGTTCCCCCTTTATCCCTTTTTTTTCTCTTTTTTCCCTTTAACTTTATAGTTTGCTCTTTATGACGTTCTTTTATTAGTCTTTCTGCTTTTTAGTCTTTTCTGCTTCAATGGAAAAAAAAAAACAAAAAAAAAAAACTACGCTTCCACTGTATGGGGGTTCTAAGATTTAAGAGTCAATAACGATCTTTAAATTCAACTGATTGTGGTTGAGAGTTAATTCAACAGGTCTTAGTATCACTTAGTATCACTCCCTTTGTTTCTTATTGCCTAGGGACAATAAGAGATCATCTGCAGCTTGCACTGATCTAATGTTGTGCATTTTGTTGTCCAGCATAATTTTAAGGGATGCAGGGAAACCCATCTGTACTGTAGCACCTAGCTTACGAAAAGCGTGCATCCTTTGTCCAAGTTCCCATTGTTTATCCAAGGTGAAACGGGACAGATCTGAGCGAATCTGAAAATTATAGCCTTGATATGTTTGCGACTTAAGCTTAAGTGCCTGGTTCAAAATGTGCTCTTTCAACGAGTAGGTGTGGAAATTTACGAGAATTTTTCTAGGTTTAGACCGCTGGGTGTTACGTCTGAAAGGATCCCGGTGTATGCGCTGAATATCTGCTGCTAGCTCCTCAATGGATTGAGAAAGATTTAATGTTTCTTTTAGTAAAGTAGTTATGTAACTCTTAATATCCACACCTTCGCTTCCCTCAGGGATATTCAAAATGCGTATATTACTCCTCCTCGCATTGTTTTCTAAAATCTCCATTCTTTCAGAGAGGGCTTGATCTTCTTTCCTTAGTTTTGCGATGTCCTCCGTGGTACCCTCAGCTCTCATTGATATTTGGCCCACAGTCTCCTCTAAAGCTTGAGTTCTTAACGTCAAGTTGCCTAATCTCTCATCCAGAGACTCGCAAAAGCTCCTTATCTCTCTCTGGTTAGAGGCTGACTCAGCAAAGCCTTGCTTAATCTCAGCAGATAATGCTGCAAACATTTTTTGTACTGAGTCTACAGATATTGTTTCAGCACATGAAACAACCGCATCACTTAATTCTTGCGGAGTTTCAGAGAATATCCCAGCCTCAAAAATATCTTCAATGTTGGAGTTGGTATTGGGGATCTCGACCGGATCATTCCTTCCGACTGCTGGAGGAATAGGTAATAATAATTCATCCACTACCTTTAATATATCAGCGTCTATTGTGACTAAGTCCGCTGTATTTTTAGGCACTGAACTCTCTATCTCAAGCTCTTCCAATGGACTCTCCTCTAATTCTGTTGTATGAGACAGATCAATATTAGCAGCTTGATTCTCAACTAGGATGGTTAAGGTCTTGGGTGGCAAAGCTGACTCTTTGTTTTCCATGGTCTCAAACCCGAGTTTGGAAATGTTGTTGCTAGATTGGACTTGATCTTTCCCAAGGTTCAGAATTTGAGGGATTGCCTTGAAATAAGAACGCAAAGATGGGGTTACTCTGGGAATGGGAGCTGTGGAGGGTTTTGCTTTAGAACGTTTCCTCCCCCTTTTTGCTTTAACCTCAGTAGAGAGATATGAGGATGTTTCCTGATCTGATTGTGGGCTTTTTCCTATTTCAGAAGCTTTCTTATCTGTCTCTTCTTCAATGTCTTTCAGTGTGCTCTTTACTTTTCTTTTGCGAGATAAGCTGGCCCCCACTAAGTCCTTTGCTGCACTCTTTCCTCTTAGCTTCCTAACGGACTCTGGAGCACTCATGTGTGCCAAGGTTTGGCTGAGGGATGTGTAGTAAGCACTGCTGTTAATCACCTCATTCACACAGTTTTTACTTACTACAAATGTTGCAGAAGACTCGGAGGACTCGGAGGAACCGCCTTTTGTTGTAGCGCTTATGTACAGGGAAGCGTGTGTTTTGATACCTGGTGTAGTGCTAGGTCCGATTATCTGTTTGTGAAAGGCACCGTTGACTCCGTTAACGCCGTTAACTCTGACAACGCCGAGGAGACTCTGAACCCGTCTCACTCTGCACAGCCCCAAAGCGGCTTCTCTCCACAGATGCAGCGCAGGTGGCTCGCCACACGAAGGGCGCTCACTTCCTCGTTTGTCTCCGCGGCTGTCGAGGCTGCCGAGGCTGCCGCGCCCTTCCTCCCGGTCACAGCTCCTAACACCGAAGACACGGCACATCAAACCAGGTAGTGTTTACACGCTAATAAGCTGAGAAGCGTTTAGACCATAAGATCGTAGAAGTTAGAAAATCAAAAACCCGCTAGTTGCAAGTTGCTGGCGATAGCGAGTCAGGTTCCTGAGCTATCAGCTAGGCATCCGAGGGACGAGATGGAGCGGAGCACTGCCGCAGTCAGCCGACTGCCGCCATGTTTTCCCCCTAAACAATCAGGGCAGAGTTTGCAGTTGATAACCAGATCCAGACGATGTTTGTAGATGGTAACCTGGTCAAGGCTTGGTACACAAATCATTGTTCACTCTGGTTGATCAAAGCTCGGTCTTTCAGGTCATTGTCCGCTCAGCTTGATCAAAGCCGGTCTTTCAGGTCATTGTTTAATCACCCTGATCAAGTCCCAGCAGTCAGACCATTGTCCAGATAACCTGATCACGGTGTCAAGGATGTTTACCAGGCTGGGAGCAGGAGATGGAAAACAAATCATTTACACAGGGTGTAAGTCTCTCGTGGCTTTCTGGTGAACTGCAAAGAACGGGGGGGTTGGGTGTGAGACAGTTCCTAGGCAGAAATGCAGGCTTCAAGATGGTTGTTGATGTGTTAGTTAGATTTTCCTCAGGCATCAGCAGAAACGACCAGGTGGGTCGTGTGGAAGTGTTTAACACGAGGTGGCAATGAAAAAGCAATGGAGTCCCGGTTCAAATTATGCTGATCAGAAGAACACTTTTCCTCAAGTCCAACAGTTGCCCTACTTTTGAACAGACTGGAGTGGGCATAGTTAATGTTACCCCTTCGTTGTCCAAGACTTTCCCTACTGTTGCACAGACTGGAGTAGAAATAGTAAATCTTACCCCTCCAACTCCAATGCTCTCTCTACTGTTCCATAGGCTTGAGTGACAAAAGTGTATCTCTTATTCCCAGATTTCAATATTTTTATAAGATTGTTTAAATATATCACATTTTCTTTGTTTGTTTATTTTTTATATTATTTTTGTATATATATAATTTGTATAGTTTTTTGTAACATTTTCAGTAGATGTCTTTTTTGTTTTTAATTTTATTAATTTGGTAATTTGTTTAATGTTTTAAATCTTATTTGTTACAACTTGTTATGTTTTATATATTTATAAACACATATAGATAGAGATATATGCTTTGTATAGTAGTACATTTAGAAACATGTGTGTGTTTATATAAGTATACATTGATCTATAGTATTACATCCTACTTAAATGTATTCAACTAACATTATATTAAGGTTATATATTAAAATATGTAAGTTGTTTTTAATATATATTTTAAAAAAAAATGTTGGTGTGTTTTCTAACGATATTTGTGTGAAACTATATATTTTTTTAAATTCTTTTGTAGTTACCATTATAAATATTGGGAAACAATATTTTTGCAATCGATATTTCAACACAATATTTCTGTTTTATGATATTGTTGGATCGATATTATGTTAGTGAGCCGGAATTTGTGCACCAAAGTCACGTTAGCCAATCTTCGCATGCAATAAAGATTTGTGTTTTTTGCACTGCCCATTGTGTGACACAGCCATTGTTCTTCCAAATAGAACTCCTTTAGATGGGGTTTTCCTTGGAGTTCTGGAACCACTCTTGTCCATCTCTTGACCCATAAAAGGTTCACACGGTTAACAGTATAATACCAGTAGTTCAATCCATAAATAATAACAGTTCTAACAGAAGCCAGAAGCAGAGTTACAGAACAGCATTCGCTGTGAGACTATTGCATTCTAATCTTTCAAAGAAGCGTGGAATGCAACAGGATTGCTTTACGTTGAGTGTGCATATCATATATATATTCAATTATGTATTTTTTCTTCTTGGCAGAAATTAATATTTACTCCAGGAACTTAATTTCCTCAGGAATATAATTTACAATTCGGGTACAAAGTAAGCATGGGCGAATTTTGCGGATCTCGCGTTCGCGAATTTTGCGGATTTGCGGATTCGCAATCCGCAAAATCCGCGAATTCCCGCGAATTTGCGGATTTTTTTTTTTTTTTGTGTTCGCCCGTGTTTCTGCCAGTTCGCGAGGGTTTTTACAATTTCGCAATTTGCGAACTTACCCGTCGGGTCGCAAGTTTTGCGAACTTGTTGTTTCTACATGTCCAGCCTGTTTGGGACACTCTTCTTCATCACTGCCACTCTCTGTCACCACTGCCACTCTCTGACTACTCATGCCACCCTCTGGCCCACCCATGCCACCCTCTGTTTCATCACCACACCCTCTGGTTGTCCAGTGTACATTATTTTCGGCAAAGCAAAGCACACCTTCCCTGCCTCAAGTGACCTGAATTAATTTGGGGCTGATTAATGTGTCACAGAATATTTTTTTAGCTGGCACCTGCTTCCTTAGTGCGCCCTGATTAGTGATCTTTTGCACTTGCTAAGTGCTTTCATTGTTGCAAAATTAGTTACAACACCTGCCCTGCCCCAACTGACAATAATGAATTAGGGGCTAATTAATGTGTCACTGAAAGAATTTAAAGTTCCAGCCTGGCACCTGCTTGTCTGCTCCTTTAGCTGTAAATCAGGACCTTTGTGGCATACAGTTAAGGTCAGAGCAGGGTCACACAATAGTTGCAAGCAGGCAACCGAATTCTGGAGGGCCCCCTCAGGAAGCAATACAAAGAATCGTTACAAATCATGAGGTTGACCTTTTGCACCTGCTCATTGCTTTTGCTTTTGCTGAAATCGTTTTGCGGTTTTTTTCGCGCTATTCGCGGGGCGCGGCGTCGTGCGAAACCGACCGCGGAAGCCGCCAATTCGTGCGAATGAGCATTTTATTTTTTTGCGGCTTGTTGTTTCGCGAGTTTTTTTGCAGTATTCGCGAGCCGCTTGCAGCGCAACACGCGAATTTACCCCAAGGTCGAGTACGGGCGCGGCCATTTTGTTTGCGTGACGTATTTCCGTTTCCGCCCGCTATGTATAATCTCGCGCAGTAAGCGCATTGCGAGTAGAGGTTCGCACGAGATCGCGCGGGAAATCTAGAGGTTCGCACGAGATCGCGAGGAAAATCTCGCGCGAACTGACTTTCGCGCTCGGAAACGGGCGCCGGCCATCTTGTTTTTCATTCATTTCCTGTGTCTGGGCATGGTGTTTAATCCTCTTGATATCTTTCCCATCCTTTGCTTGTTTTCAGTTTTTTTTTTACGATTTTGCTTCTTATCTATCCCTCTCTTTTCCTAGCTGTATATTTTTGTCTTTTCTGCTATTTTTCTTTACTTTTAAACTACTTTTGTAAACTCTTTTCTTTTCTTCTTCCCTATCCTATTCTTTCTTAATTTTCTACTTCTTCCTACCTTACCTGCCCAGACCATGGTCAAGCCAGGCGCCGTGAAGCTGCCCAGGCACTTGAGGGCCGCAGCGGCGGCGGGGAGTAGTGCTGGACCCAGTGGCAGGACAGCAGGCGTGAGATCGAGGGGGGAGCAGGTGACGCGCCGGGAGATATTCAGCCCGGAGGAAGTGGGCGCGCTGGTCTACTTCGTCCAGCGCCGCCTGCCCAGGACCATCGCGGGAGGCGGCAGGATCGCGGCCGGCGGCTACAACATGCGGGAGCGCCGGAAGCGGTGGGAGAAGGTGTGCTGGGCCATATCCCACCTCTACGGGGTCCAGCGCACCTACAGCCAGGTCACCCATCGCTGGACGGACCTCCTGGACCGCGAGCGCGACCTGCTGGACCAGCTCGGCTTGGAGATCCCCGGGCTTGGTGAGTAGTAGTAGCCATTGGCATTTAATCACTCACTACTATGATGTTTTCTCCTGCTCTGTGTTGTTGTATTGCAAATATTTGTTTTTTACATGGAGCAAGCCAATAATGCCGCTGATGACGATTACATTGTAGTTAAATTATATTTCAAAATCTTCTGTGCATTTCAGGTGCACTGGTCTCCTTCTCAGTGGGGTTGCTACTATGCTTATTTGTTTTCTATTTCGTGGTCTCATTGGCCTGAGTAACTATTATGTATGAGTGTACTTAACAGAACTGCGTAATGCTAGACACTAGGGGGCAGATTACATTTACAAGCCCCTTGCGCCACGTTTACGTTGCCTTGCGTGACGCAACAGCGGCGTAAACGTGCCGCATCCCTGCAAGTCATTTACAGCATGACGCATCTAGGGAGATGCGTCACGTTATAAAGCCATGGGCCTGCACCACAATGGGTGCGTTCCTAGTACGCAGGGTGGGCGGTCCAGCGGCTGTGCGCCTCGCAAAATTGCCTGCGTGAAATCTACAAGATTTAACGCAGGCACTTCTGCGACGCTGCTACGTCAATTCAATTCCTTATGTCTGCTCGAAGCAGGCGAAAGGACTGACACAGCATGTAAAGTATTGGGTGGCCCTGAGCATTACTGGAGTTGCATTGCGTTGGCGACGTGACTCCAGCGATGCGCCGCTCTTACGTGACGAGATGCGTCACGCAAGTGCCTACCCTTGCGCCAGGGCGCGCCGCATTGTAAATGAGGCACATCTGCCGTGTCGCAAGGGTAGTTTTGCGTGACGCATTTGATCTGGCGCATCTCTGGAGATGCGCCAGAACGCGTAAGTAAGTATGCCCCTAAGGGGCAGAATTGCAATTACCGTCGCATCCCTGCAAAGTAGCAGGGATGCGCCATTAATTGTGCGGCCCGCTACCACCACCAAACATGGTGCGCCGTATTTGCAATGCGGCGCCCCATGGGCCCAAAACGTCACCGAAGCTTTACTGCTGGAGTTGCGTCGCTACGATGGCGCAGCTCCATCAATGCTCTGGGGTACCCTATCTCCCCAATGCTGGGTCAAGCCGTACGTCTGCTTCAAGCAGGTGCAGGGTTTGTGTGACGCATCATTGTCCTAAAGGTGACTGATTGATATTTTGTAGATTTCCCTCAGCCACTATTAGGATGTGTTCCAGCGCAGGAATGCCCTCCCTTGCGCCGGAACGCCCCCTGATGGCGCAGGGCTTTATAACGGGATGCATCTCCCAAATGCGTCACGTTGTTATAATATTATACGCCGCACCATGGCGCCCTTTTTTGTTTAGCTGCTGCGTCACAAAAGTCACGCAAGAACGGCGCAAAAGAGCCGCAAGGGCTTAAATCTGCCCCTTCCTTTGTAACCCTGACAATAAGAAAAATAGTGGCGGTGGATTGATAGTTTGACTATTTAAATGACTGGTAATGTAGCAGGCAACTGTTAGTGTTGTCACTGATCTGACTGAAATCACAATGGAGTTTGTCTGTCACTTTGCGTCTTGCCTGCGGACTGCTGCCTGCCAGTCCTAGGTGAACGTTTCAGTACTTTGTTTAGTGAGTTACGTGACTTTCGAAGTCACAGGTCCGCAAATAAATAAAAAGTAACCATAATCAATATAATTTCGCGGAAATATTTTGTTATTGTTCTTTTGAAATGTTTGATTTGGTTGACATTGACAAGCAACAATCATCCATGTTTTCTGTTCTTTCTTTCATGTTGTACGTCAGCTCCCCCCAGGGGCGAGAGGAGGACACAGGAGCAGCAGGCGGCGGATGCTGTTCAACAGGGCCAGGATCGGGCAGGCGAGGGCTCCTCTGCTGGCCCCAGTAAGTTTTCATTTTAGACTAGTACCTATTTTTCCTAGCGTTCCTCATTTGAATTTTTTCAAAATTGTCTTTGCTCTTCTTGTAGACTGTATCTAAATTCTTATCCTGCCTCTACTATGACTCCCTGTGGTATTACTAGATTATTCTTATTAGTCTGTCTGTGTAGCTAACTAAGATTGCACGGTTGGCGAAACTCCCATGATTCTAGTCAGCAATAGCTCTATCAACTTAGTGCAGTCCTCTGGGATTGTCCATAATGTCTTTTGAAGTGTTCTATCTGGACTCATGCTTGCAAAAATTGCAAAACCTTTCGCTCAGTCACTCTAGTCTGGAGGACCAAAAAACACAGATTGTATTTAAATTTAAAAGCTTTATTAAAAGTAAACACATTTATTAAAATGAAGTCATAATAAAACTAAACGTTTAACTGATAATGGAAAAGTGGTTAGTGCTGACAATTAATTGAAGACATTTCTTGTGGTCGAGCCGAGCTCTCACCTGGTTTCAACTTGATCTTGTTGTTAGAAGTCCATCTTCTGTCTGTGTGGAGAAAAATGGTGCGTGTTAAAAAATCAGCCTTCATCAGTTGTGCCAAAAAGTGCAGCAAGACAACCTTCCCTGGAAAAAGGGACATTTTTTTTAACTTTAACGTAGACAGTCACAAATTACATTGTTTTCACATGTCTTCATTCCTAGACCAAATACTAGTGACTAGTGAGTGCTTTATTCTAAGATTCTTAAATGTACTTTGTAGGTGGAACATCTGGTGGCGGGGCCAGTGTGGTGGTGGTGCTCGACACGGAGGCGGAGGGCAATTCATCAGGGGAGGAGGCGGCGGCGGCGGCTGTGAGAGTTGAGACGGTGGTGGCGGCCAGAGGTAAGCTCTTATATATTCCTTACTTATTGAGATTGAAGACTAGCTGGGAAGGCAAGAATATGAGATGCATGGCTGGGTGAATGATGAAGCAATGATGGGTGGAAGGACAACAGCCTGGGTGGGTGACACAGAAACTGTATGTGTCCATATACCTGGATCATGCTACTATCTGACTCTTAGATAGCATATGTGTATCTAGAGCAGGGGTACTCATAGTACGGCCCGCGGGCCGGTGGTGGCCCGGCAAGCCTTCCTTGGCGGTGCGCAGACCTTGCAGACAATCACTGCTCCCCCGGCCCCCACAGAGCAGAGGCTTTTTTGTATTTCACCTGTTAGCGCCCCTGCATCTCCACTCTGACAATCACTGCTCCCCCGGCCCCCACAGAGCAGAGTGGAGATGCAAGGCCACAAAGAGGTGAAATAGAACAAAGCCTCTGCTCTGTGGGGCCGGGCAAGCAGTGATTGTCAGGGTGGAGAAGCAGGGGCGCTAAAACAAACAAAGCCTCAATAATATGTTAATGGTCTTTTAAAGACCTGTTAAGTACTTTGGTGTTGTTGTCTGTGTGTGCGCGTTGAGGAAGCGGTCTCAACCCGGGCTGAAGGCTGACACAGATAGACACACACACAGTGAGATGACAGAGGGAGAGGGAGGGCAGGAGGGAGAGAGAGATGGAGGGAGGGCAGGAGGGACAGCAGGAGGGAGAGAGATGTATGTAAATGCTGGGTCTGGTGGCTCAGTGGATGAGGGCATCTGCTGCAGGGACCTGTGTGCAACCTCATGGTCACAAGTTATCGTTTTGCTTTAGCCCCGCCCCCTCTGACTCCGCCCCCACCAGTGCGGCCCTCGGCCCCAAACTACACTGTAAATGTAGCCCCTGAGAGAAAGTTTGTGAGTACCCATGATCTAGAGAGAGTAGATGGTCAGTGGATGAACTAAGTGTAACTTTGAAGAGCATGTAACACTGCACCCGCACGTCCGTTCCAGTGTAGGAAAGGCAAGGAAAAGAACTTTTAATTTTGTCCAAATACTACCATAAATAGTAGCAGTAGTTTGTATTGCAAGCACTGCATAGATCCGGTTATTATGGTGGCCACTCCCTACCTCTCTTAATAAGTTTAGTAGTACTCAGTCATTCATGTGTGGATGTATCACTGCCTGTCACTCAATAAAAAGCAAAGCACCTAAAGTCATCCCATATATAAGCAAAAACATCCCATGTGAAGTGATAGATAATCAGATTATTTATCTTCTTCAATTTTCCATTTCTAGTACTCATTTCCACTGTAGGGTGAAAGTTAAATTAATTAAGCAGTAGCCCTTGAGTTGTAACAGAGTATTCTCAGTGCCACCCGTAATAGAAAAGTAAGAGATTCACCACCTGCATGTACTGGACGGGTACAGTAACGCAACGGCAACGCAAGTCTAGGTCACTCCTCATGGCGTGCGTCTCTTTTTCTCGGGTGCAAGTTTACCGCGCTGGCATTATGCCGGCTTGCAGAAAATAACGTACCAATTTTCCAAAACAAGAGACAAGAAGAAGAATAAGACTGGTGTACTTTCATAGTCGACTCCAATGGAAGTCCACAGTGCTCATAGAATTTGTTCCTTAAACTCCCACTAATGTTAGAGCAAGGATGAAGAAGTGTGAGGTTAGATAGATACTGGCCTCAATAGTTATGTAATGCGCTTGCAAGTTGCTAGTTGTACTGCAGCACACATTTCTGCTGAATGATTGAGTTAATCTTAAAGAGCATTGGTTACAGACTATGTCTTTCTTTCTTCATATAGGTTCTCCTTCCAAACGAACAAGGAGGAAGGAGCTGGCTAGAGCGGCCCGGCAACGGAGAATCGAGGCCACTGTTGCGGAATATCGGCGGCTGGTGGCCCTGGAGGACGAGGAAAGTGTGCGGTCGACAACAACGACAACGTCGTCTGCATCGGCCTCCGTGGCCCCACCGGCTGCCACCCAGCACAGTGGTCCACCGAGACTGAGCCGGGCTGCCAAAGGCAAACGCCACCGCCGAGCAGCAAGGCCAACAGCTGCTTCTCACAGGCCTTGCACCTGCAAGGCAGTGAAGGCACGCCTGCGCCGCACTACCCTGATGGTGTCCCGCCTTCAGCAGGAGCTCGCCTTGCTCCGCGAGGAGCATGATGCCCTGGCCCAAAAAGTTAACAGCATCCACCCATAGTGTCCCTTGCCCCTTTTTTAGAGACTTTTGGGGGGTGGGAATTGGGAGTTGGGTTTTTGGGGACTTTTGAAGGACAATCGTTGGGGTTAGGGAGGGTCTTGCGGGAGATTATTTTGTTAGGGATATAAATATACTTTTTCAAACTTTATCTGAGCATACCTGTTTTTTACTGCTTGCCTGGTGGGTGGGGGTTTAACGTTGACTGTTTTCCTGAAAGTTTAGTTCCATTTTCTTCCTTTAAGTGTAAATGCCCAAATGTTTTCAACACTAAGTGCCTCTCACAGACTAAGTGAAGTGAATCCAAGAGTCCTAGGACTTTAGTAGTACTACCTTCAGTCTCTCGTCTCTCGTACTAATACTCCATTATACCCCCAAACCACCAAACGCTTATCTTACCTGTAATTTGTGTTTGAAAGTAGGGCTAGGCCCAGGGCTGGCTCCACGGGAAACACCGAATAACGTTGGCAATCTTGGTCGGATAAAATTTCCTCATAGCGGTGGTACTAGTGGTGTGACACAGTGGCAGTTGCATGCCTATGAAAAAAAAGAAAATGAAATCTGGTTTGTCCTCCTGAGCAATTCAACGGTACAACTGAGAATATAGCAGGTGACAGAAGTACAGTAGAGCAGTGCCACATTGTAGCCTAACAAATGGTAAAGTATAACTACTAATTCGGTTGAAGTTCTTTCACATTAGCAATGGTTCTTTGTCAAGCAGAGTAAGAATATATCATCGACAACTGTGGAAAGAAAGAATGCGACAGTACAGGGCCTGTGTGGAATTATTGATAACTATATTCAACATAAGGTCTCTGTAGCCAGATACCCGAGAGCCTTGCTGGTCACTATAAATCCATTCACAACAACACTCAATGGGGTTGGTCTGGAAGGTGTCACGTTTACTCCCCGTGATCCAGTCGATGCAAATATGGTTCCACCTCCAAATGTCACCAACACCCAGAAGTGTAAACACAGGGTGTTCGAGGCATTAGGCGAGGGAGAAAAATAACAAACTAAAATAAAAAATGTGGGATGGGTAAAGGTAGGGTCAGCAGGGAAAGGATACCTGTAAGAGAAGACAAGACAGGCATCAGTGAAGTGATGTCCTAACATACAAGGGTACTCTCATATAGTCTCACTAAATAGTCTGCAAGTCTCCCGCCTACTCATGGGAAATGTAGTTTCATAGTACGGTAGGCGCTTAGGGGCTGCGTAACCTGACAGAAGGTATAGTAGATAGAAAAGGAGAAATTGCTTTTTTTCTAGGTGTCCCCTCACTCACCAGGGTTGCCCCTTGGTGACATGCTTCATCATTGGGGCCATCCCAGTCCTCTACGGCCTGGGGCGTGCTGCGACTTGCGAATTACGTAGGAGCACTTACAAATGACTATGTGTGGTGCAGATAGTGGAGTGGACTAAGTGATGTGTTAAGGGATCAATGTAGAAGCAGAGAGAGAGCAAAGAAATGCAGTCACAGTCAGAGAAAAAGGCAAGGGATACTGTATCTATGTGGTTGTAGTGGTCCTGTTGGAAGTGGTAAGTAAGTTGCCCGCAGAAAAAAAATCCTCCTATTAGCGGCACTCCTCCATTGCAGCCGACGCTTCGTCCACCGATGTTGGTCACCAGAAGACACCCTGTCCACTGCCTGCCTGATGCTGAATTGTGGCTCGCTACTGTGAAGCCTGACTCCATCCTTTTTTCCCCATTGCAGAGACTGAAACCCGGCCTGTAATTATTCAACGAAAAACAGGAAGTGATATAATATTACAACACCACTGATAAATAAATATAAGGTATGTAGGCTGTGGAGTGCAAAAAGTCACAATTTGTTTTTCCTAGTAGACAGACAGTACAATGTTTTTGAAAGTGCGTACTCTGAGTCACCTTTTGAAGGATAAATAAGTATGGGCAAATTAATGTAGCGGATCTTGCCCCTCAAGCTAGGTGTACTGTAAACTGTGTTTTAGAACAAAAATAGATCTTCCTAGCAGTGCTCCCACCCAAAAAACGAGGCCTAGCAGAAAACTGGAGACAAAACTTACTTTGAAAGTAAAAGTAGGCCGAAGTACCCTAATTACCCATTACCCCCCGTGGATTGCATTCAAACCACTTGCAAGCAACCAAGCAAAAGTAGCCATAGCCAGCATCGCTCCAAGACTCGAAATCCCCCCCACTCAAACACATGCAATAGAAATACTGCTAACCCTAACGAACCCTAAGTTAAGAATAGTGGCAAAGGCTTTCTTTAACTATGCCAAATCCCCCCTTTCCCACCATGGATTTTCTTCAAATGACTTGCAACCAAAATTACACATTCTCACGAGTGCTCTAAGACCCCAGAACTCAGTTTGAAAAATCTAGAACACCCCGATACACATGCAATCCTGCTGCTAGGGCTAACCCTAACGAACCCTAAGTTACAAAAAGTGCCAAAACTAAAGGCTTTTCCGCGCGGATTTTGTCCCAACCACTTCTACCCGGTATTAGACCTTCCCAGGAATGCCCCAAGACCCGGCAACCCACCCGCCAAGAAGCATAACACCCCCAAACAGGCCAAAAGCAAAATCTCATACTTGCAATATTTCTGGGCCTTCGGTCCAAACGCGCTGCGTAGCTAGGCCATAAGTCGGGGTTGGCACGACGGATTTCCTGAAAAGCAAATGCAATCAAGATTAGAGTGTCCCAGCAGTGCTCCCAGACCACGAAACTCACCCAGAAACACCAGGAAGCCCCCCAAACAGGCCCCCGAAAACGCTACATAGAGCAAAATGTCAGAAATAGCCCAAAAAAAAATCGGCCTGGATTTAGTCCCAACCACTTCTACCCGGTATTAGACCTTCCCAGGAATGCCCCAAGACCCGGCAACCCACCCGCCAAGAAGTATAACACCCCCAAACAGGCCAAAAGCAAACTCTCATACTTGCAATATTTCTGGGCCTTCGGTCCAAACGCGCTGCGTAGCTGGGCCATAAGTCGGGGTTGGCACGACGGATTTCCTGAAAAGCAAATGCAATCAAGATTAGAGTGTCCCAGCAATGCTCCCAGACCACGAAACTCACCCACAAACAGACGGAACCCCCCCTAAGAGCACCTCAAAGGCAAGCAAGTCATCAAAAACACAAAAAATTTTCCGCCTGGGATTTGGTCCAAAACACTTTTATCCGGTATTAGAGCTTCCCAGCAATGGCCCCACAGCCGTCAACCCAGGAGAAAACGAGTAGAAGACCCCCAAACAGCCAAAGAGCAAAAGTACAAAAATGGGGACTTAGTCAATTTTTCACAAATTTCCCAAATCACTCCGCGCGCGCTCTGCAGCTAGGCCCTAAGTCCCCTCTGCCACCATGGATTTGCTTCAAACCTCTTGCAAAGTAAAGTAGATATAGCCAGCAGTGCTCCCAGACCACGAAACTCACCCAGAAACACCAGGAAGCCCCCCAAACAGGCCCCCGAAAACGCTACATAGAGCAAAATGTCAGAAATAGCCCAAAAAAAAATCGGCCTGGATTTAGTCCCAACCACTTCTACCCGGTATTAGACCTTCCCAGGAATGCCCCAAGACCCGGCAACCCACCCGCCAAGAAGCATAACACCCCCAAACAGGCCAAAAGCAAAATCTCATACTTGCAATATTTCTGGGCCTTCGGTCCAAACGCGCTGCGTAGCTAGGCCATAAGTCGGGGTTGGCACGACGGATTTCCTGAAAAGCAAATGCAATCAAGATTAGAGTGTCCCAGCAGTGCTCCCAGACCACGAAACTCACCCAGAAACACCAGGAAGCCCCCCAAACAGGCCCCCGAAAACGCTACATAGAGCAAAATGTCAGAAATAGCCCAAAAAAAAATCGGCCTGGATTTAGTCCCAACCACTTCTACCCGGTATTAGACCTTCCCAGGAATGCCCCAAGACCCGGCAACCCACCCGCCAAGAAGTATAACACCCCCAAACAGGCCAAAAGCAAACTCTCATACTTGCAATATTTCTGGGCCTTCGGTCCAAACGCGCTGCGTAGCTGGGCCATAAGTCGGGGTTGGCACGACGGATTTCCTGAAAAGCAAATGCAATCAAGATTATAGTGTCCCAGCAATGCTCCCAGACCACGAAACTCACCCACAAACAGACGGAACCCCCCCTAAGAGCACCTCAAAGGCAAGCAAGTCATCAAAAACACAAAAAATTTTCCGCCTGGGATTTGGTCCAAAACACTTTTATCCGGTATTAGAGCTTCCCAGCAATGGCCCCAGAGCCGTCAACCCAGGAGAAAACGAGTAGAAGACCCCCAAACAGCCAAAGAGCAAAAGTACAAAAATGGGGACTTAGTCAATTTTTCACAAATTTCCCAAATCACTCCGCGCGCGCTCTGCAGCTAGGCCCTAAGTCCCCTCTGCCACCATGGATTTGCTTCAAACCTCTTGCAAAGTAAAGTAGATATAGCCAGCAGTGCTCCCAGACCACGAAACTCACCCAGAAACACCAGGAAGCCCCCCAAACAGGCCCCCGAAAACGCTACATAGAGCAAAATGTCAGAAATAGCCCAAAAAAAAATCGGCCTGGATTTAGTCCCAACCACTTCTACCCGGTATTAGACCTTCCCAGGAATGCCCCAAGACCCGGCAACCCACCCGCCAAGAAGCATAACACCCCCAAACAGGCCAAAAGCAAAATCTCATACTTGCAATATTTCTGGGCCTTCGGTCCAAACGCGCTGCGTAGCTAGGCCATAAGTCGGGGTTGGCACGACGGATTTCCTGAAAAGCAAATGCAATCAAGATTAGAGTGTCCCAGCAGTGCTCCCAGACCACGAAACTCACCCGCAAACACCAGGAAGCCCCCCAAACAGGCCCCCGAAAACGCTACATAGAGCAAAATGTCTGAAATAGCCCAAAAAAAATCGGCCTGGATTTTGTCCCAACCACTTCTACCCGGTATTAGACCTTCCCAGGAATGCCCCAAGACCCGGCAACCCACCCGCCAAGAAGCATAACACCCCCAAACAGGACAAAAGCAAAATCTCATACTTGCAATATTTCTGGGCCTTCGGTCCAAACGCGCTGCGTAGCTAGGCCATAAGTCGGGGTTGGCACGACGGATTTCCTGAAAAGCAAATGCAATCAAGATTAGAGTGTCCCAGCAATGCTCTCAGACCACGAAACTCACCCACAAACAGACGGAACCCCCCCTAAGAGCACCTCAAAGGCAAGCAAGTCATCAAAAACACAAAAAAATTTCCGCCTCGGATTTGGCACAAACCACTTTTAGTGCTTCCCAGCAATGGCCCCAGACCCGTCAACTCACCTGCAAAGAGGTAGAACAACACCCCCACAAGTGCTGAGTCTTTCTTCATTGGGCGTAAACCAGCCCTCTGCTTTGATGGAAATAGGAGTCTGGAGGAGGAGGATAGAGGAGCATGTTCTTCTGAACTTGTGAACCTGAGGAATGCAGACTGCGGCACCTTCAAATAAATTAGCAAACAAGTGAAGACAGTTCTGCTGATGGGCTTGTCTTTGTGATTATCTGATTAAAGTTTGAATTATATTAACTGTGCACAACAAAGAAAGACAGACACACAGGAATAAAAGTGAATAAGGATGAAAAAGAAAGTTATTGATTCGTTGTCTCATTTTCAGGGCTCGAAGTCGGAATCACGGTCCAGGAATAAGAATAAGGCTTCGTCATCATACTCTGCGAATTCAGCCCGGGTGAGGTCAGTGCCACCTGACAGAGTAGAAATTCCCTCATCTATGGTGCTGGCCACCTCCTCTTCATCCGGCACGCTCTCTCGTACTCTTATATCTGGTGGTATGAGGTGCTGATTCATCTTGATCATTGTTAACCTCTCCACATTTTTGGGCGAGAGGCGGCTCCGTTTGGGAGTTACAATCCCACCAGCCGCACTGAAAACCCGTTCAGAAGACACACTTGCGAGTGGGCAAGACAAGTAGTTTAAAGCCAGGTTGGTGAGCTGTGGCCACAATTCTTTTTTCCCATGCCAATACGCCAATGGGTCAGAATTAACATAGACCTCTGTGGAGTCATTCAGATAGTCCTTCACCATCGACTCAAGGTCCTCCTCCAAGGTTCCTCCACTTTGCGTAGCTCTTGCTGTGCCTCTGACCTTTTGAGAACCAAACCCACGCAGAGCTAGCCAATCCTCTTCAGCCTCCAATGTTTCTGCTGTCTTTCGTGCAGATGATGCGGTTGCCGGTGTCTTTAACGGCTGAGAGGTCACTTGTGCCACAGCCACAGGTGCAGAAGTGGATTGTTTTGACTGGGGATGGCCTGCTGATGTACTGCCATTTCCTTCAATTTCCAGCCGTTCTGTTTCAAACTTCTTGGCTGACAAGGCTAGCCAACGTTTGTACTTTGTAACATCTTCATCAGCAAAAGGAAAGAATGCTCTGCCTGCCAGCGCCTTTTTGTAGCGTGGATCCAGAATAGTAGCACAAATGTAATGCTGTTCTGAGTGGATCTTTTGAAGACGTTCATCACCTTGTAGGAGCTCTAATAATTTCTCAGCCAGAAGCAAAGAGTCTTTCTTTTTGTCATCTTTTCGAAACACAGAACACACCTCCTTCAGTTGGTCCTCCAGCATGTACAACAATGGGATAGCTTTTCCCAAATTAGAGTCCTCCTTGCTGACTGCACGTGTGAAGACCTCAAAAGGACGAAGCATGCGTGTTAGGCTTTCAACTATGTTCCATTGCGGCCCACCCATCCTCAGCTCCTCTATACCCTCTTTCAAGAAATATTGATCGAGTTGCGTATACTGCTCATACAGACGCTCAAGCATGTAGAAGGTTGAGTTCCAACGTGTTACCACCTCCTGGATGAGTGCTTTCACTGGCATTTGACTTTGATATAGCATGCTCCTCAGCTGCTTGCGGGCCTTAAAAGAATGCCTGAAATGCTTGCATATTTTTCGGCAGTTCTCCAATACACTGTACGCTGCACTGCGTTTATTACCCAAGAATTTTTGGACAACCAGGTTTATACAGTGCGCCAAACACGGCACTCTGAAATAGTAACCGTCCCTCATGGCCTTAACTATATTGGAGCCATTGTCTGTGGAAACATAACCAACCTTGCGTTTTAGTGGGGACAGACAGTTAAGGACCTTTGTGTTAAAGACATCCAAAATGTTTTCTGCTGTGTGACGTTTCTCCAAACCAAACATGGCTAGTGTTGCATGTTTCCGAGCACCTTTAAAAACAATGTTAGTGTCAACACCTGAGTTTAGCTTTGCTTTAGCCCCTGAAAAAGAGACCCAGTGTGCAGTGATGCACATGTAATCAGCGCCTGCGCCACTGGTCCACATGTCTGTTGTCAGATGTATAGTGTGAACAGCACTCTTCTGCAAAGCTGCCCCAATCACCTTCAGAACATCTTCATGTAGTGCTGGAACCGCAACTCGGGCAAAATAGAACCGGCTAGGAACCTTCCATTTAGGGCAGAGCGCTGTCACTAATTCTAGAAAACCAACCCCTTCTACAAAAGAAAAAGGGAGAAGGTCCAGAGCTAGCATTTTAGCCAGCTTAGTGTTATACAGACGGGTCATTGGGTGGTTGCGTTCATATTGCGCTTCTGTAAACAACATCTTTTTAATGTTGCCCTGGACCAATGATTTACGGGATGATGATGATCTCTTCGACCCAGTTACGCTCGCTGATGAACTTTTCCGCATTGATGTCTCACTCTCTCCCACACTCTTAGTGTGGCTCCCATGGGGTGTGCTGCTGACATGGGAACTGGGTGTAAGTGAAGTGTTTGAATCGTCTTCTACCTCGTCATCAGCAGATGACAAATCAACGTTTTCATTACGTGCAATTCCGGCTTTCTTGACCGCCTCTAGGTGCGGAAACCATTCGACAGGGTGCCTTCTCTCAAGATGACCTCTCTGGCCTCCGGTACCATAGTTAGAACCAAGCTTACCACGACTAAATCGAAGCTTACAAAGGCTACAAATGGCTACGTTTTCCTTTTTTGGGCAAACACTAAAGAAGTCCCAAACTGGAGACTTGAAATGTCTTCGGGGGCCGGAGGAGGCGGCGATACTGGTGGTGGTGGTCCTGCTGCTAATGACAGATGAAGTGGAGGATGTGGATTGCCGAACTTCAGTACGTTTTGCACTTTCACCACCACGAATTGAGGTCGAGGACGAGGTGGGTACCTTCTTGCGAAGAAATATGGAAGCGGTAGGTTTTGGTGTACTACTTAACTCCAAATCTAATGATTCCATTTCCATTGCCTCCTCGCCGACATCGTCATCACGCTCAGCAGCTTCTCGGGATAGGGTCAAAATGTCTCTTTGCTGCATGCCCGGTGGGGCTGCAGTGACCTTTGTGATGACTGGCTCGTCGTCATCGTGAGAGGCTTCATCACCAGCAGTATCTGTCACTTCTTGTTGAGCCTCATCACACTCCATAGGTTTGAGTTTTTGGACGACCTTCCTTTTACGCTTAGGTAACGGTGTCAGATCATGGTGTGCCTCTGCCTCACTGTCAGACCGCAGTTGTGGTTCCCAAGACAGATCACTTGCACCAGAACGAGGTGGGCTTGAAGAAGATGTAGACACCCCCCTTGATCTTTTCCTTGCTAGGGATGTGGAAGACAATGAATGATCATCAGGAGGAGTGGCTTCCAATGATACCTCAGCTTCATTGTCGATTTCCAAATGTGCCCCTACTTCGGGAGGAACAACTATTGTGGGCACTTGTGAACGTCCAGGCACCTTTGCTTGCGCATCTCCTTTTGCTGCCTCTCCTTCCACATGTACTTGGGCGTGTACTTGCACATGGTGTTGTTGTTGCGGCTGTGGTTGTTCAACACTTGTCAGATGAGTTACAACAACCTGTGTTGATTCAGGGACATTGCTGCTACTTTCTTGCGATGAGCCAACATCACTGGTCGATGGTGATTGGAGAAGTACACTGACTGCCTCTGAAGCACTCAAGGGCTTTGACTTAAGTTGGCGTGGTGGTGGAGGCACTGAACCCAATGGAGCAGGGGTGCTGCTCTCAGGTTGGTCCCCAGCAGATCCTGCTGCTGCAGGCGTACTTTTTTTTTTGCTCCCAAAAAAAGTGGCGGGTGGCACACCAGCCTCCTTGGTAACTTGCTTCTTCTGCTCCTTACTAGCAACTTTCTTGCTAGAGGAGCTACGGAGAACTTTCTTTGGGGCCATCTTCTTCAGAGCAGGTCAGACAGCAGGCCGCAGTTGCACGAATTGTAGAGTTGTCTGAGGCCAGACGTGACGTCGCGTGACGTTATGCTGCACACACACACCGCTGCAGGACTTCTTCCTGGCACTGGTGGTTCTCTTGAGTCTTGTGCACCTAAAAAAAATGGAAGACAGAGGAACATCAGTTCAGTTATAGAGCACAAAAAAATCGAAAAACACTGCAAAATCAGCACAATCCCAATCCATCCATGCCCTCCATAATGTTTAAATTCAAGACAACCCACAGAAAGACTAGGCCCATGCAAGACTCACTACCCCTGGCATAAATAAAGGTTGAAAAGTAGGCAAAATGGTTGGAGGCCTAACAACAAAGCCTGCATTCAAAATGGCCACTTGCCTGCCAGCACATGGCCAGTGCCTGTAGCTGCACTCAAAATGGCCACCAGCCACATGGCATGTCCCTCCCCATGAACACCCCCAAAAATCGAAAAACACTGCAAAATCAGCACAATCCCATTCCATCCATGGCCTCCATGATGTTTAAATTCAAGACAGCCCACAGAAAGACTAGGCCCATGCTAGACTCAAATACCCCTGGTGAAAAGGCCACAAGTACAGGCCCAAAAATCGAAAAACACTGCAAAATCAGCACAATCCCATTCCATCCATGGCCTCTCCATGATGTTTAAATTCAAGACAGCCCACAGAAAGACTAGGCCCATGCTAGACTCAAATACCCCTGGTGAAAAGGCCACAAGTACAGGCCCAAAAATCGAAAAACACTGCAAAATCAGCACAATCCCATTCCATCCATGGCCTCCATGATGTTTAAATTCAAGACAGCCCACAGAAAGACTAGGCCCATGCTAGACTCAAATACCCCTGGTGAAAAGGCCACAAGTACAGGCCCAAAAATCGAAAAACACTGCAAAATCAGCACAATCCCATTCCATCCATGGCCTCTCCATGATGTTTAAATTCAAGACAGCCCACAGAAAGACTAGGCCCATGCTAGACTCAAATACCCCTGGTGAAAAGGCCACAAGTACAGGCCCAAAAATCGAAAAACACTGCAAAATCAGCACAATCCCATTCCATCCGTGGCCTCTCCATGATGTTTAAATTCAAGACAGCCCACAGAAAGACTAGGCCCATGCTAGACTCAAATACCCCTGGTGAAAAGGCCACAAGTACAGGCCCAAAAATCGAAAAACACTGCAAAATCATCACAATCCCATTCAATCCATGGCCTCCATGATGTTTAAATTCAAGACAACCCACAGAAATACTAGGCCCATGCAAGACTCACTACCCCTGGCATAAATAAAGGTTGAAAAGTAGGCAAAATGGTTGGAGGCCTAACAACAAAGCCTGCATTCAAAATGGCCACTTGCCTGCCAGCACATGGCCAGTGCCTGTAGCTGCACTCAAAATGGCCACCAGCCACATGGCATGTCCCTCCCCATGAACACCCCCAAAAATCGAAAAACACTGCAAAATCAGCACAATCCCATTCCATCCATGGCCTCCATGATGTTTAAATTCAAGACAGCCCACAGAAAGACTAGGCCCATGCTAGACTCAAATACCCCTGGTGAAAAGGCCACAAGTACAGGCCCAAAAATCGAAAAACACTGCAAAATCAGCACAATCCCATTCCTTCCATGGCCTCTCCATGATGTTTAAATTCAAGACAGCCCACAGAAAGACTAGGCCCATGCTAGACTCAAATACCCCTGGTGAAAAGGCCACAAGTACAGGCCCAAAAATCGAAAAACACTGCAAAATCAGCACAATCCCATTCCATCCATGGCCTCCATGATGTTTAAATTCAAGACAGCCCACAGAAAGACTAGGCCCATGCTAGACTCAAATACCCCTGGTGAAAAGGCCACAAGTACAGGCCCAAAAATCGAAAAACACTGCAAAATCAGCACAATCCCATTCCATCCATGGCCTCTCCATGATGTTTAAATTCAAGACAGCCCACAGAAAGACTAGGCCCATGCTAGACTCAAATACCCCTGGTGAAAAGGCCACAAGTACAGGCCCAAAAATCGAAAAACACTGCAAAATCAGCACAATCCCATTCCATCCGTGGCCTCTCCATGATGTTTAAATTCAAGACAGCCCACAGAAAGACTAGGCCCATGCTAGACTCAAATACCCCTGGTGAAAAGGCCACAAGTACAGGCCCAAAAATCGAAAAACACTGCAAAATCATCACAATCCCATTCAATCCATGGCCTCCATGATGTTTAAATTCAAGACAACCCACAGAAATACTAGGCCCATGCAAGACTCACTACCCCTGGCATAAATAAAGGTTGAAAAGTAGGCAAAATGGTTGGAGGCCTAACAACAAAGCCTGCATTCAAAATGGCCACTTGCCTGCCAGCACATGGCCAGTGCCTGTAGCTGCACTCAAAATGGCCACCAGCCACATGGCATGTCCCTCCCCATGAACACCCCCAAAAATCGAAAAACACTGCAAAATCAGCACAATCCCATTCCATCCATGGCCTCCATGATGTTTAAATTCAAGACAGCCCACAGAAAGACTAGGCCCATGCTAGACTCAAATACCCCTGGTGAAAAGGCCACAAGTACAGGCCCAAAAATCGAAAAACACTGCAAAATCAGCACAATCCCATTCCATCCATGGCCTCTCCATGATGTTTAAATTCAAGACAGCCCACAGAAAGACTAGGCCCATGCTAGACTCAAATACCCCTGGTGAAAAGGCCACAAGTACAGGCCCAAAAATCGAAAAACACTGCAAAATCAGCACAATCCCATTCCATCCATGGCCTCCATGATGTTTAAATTCAAGACAGCCCACAGAAAGACTAGGCCCATGCTAGACTCAAATACCCCTGGTGAAAAGGCCACAAGTACAGGCCCAAAAATCGAAAAACACTGCAAAATCAGCACAATCCCATTCCATCCATGGCCTCTCCATGATGTTTAAATTCAAGACAGCCCACAGAAAGACTAGGCCCATGCTAGACTCAAATACCCCTGGTGAAAAGGCCACAAGTACAGGCCCAAAAATCGAAAAACACTGCAAAATCAGCACAATCCCATTCCATCCGTGGCCTCTCCATGATGTTTAAATTCAAGACAGCCCACAGAAAGACTAGGCCCATGCTAGACTCAAATACCCCTGGTGAAAAGGCCACAAGTACAGGCCCAAAAATCGAAAAACACTGCAAAATCATCACAATCCCATTCAATCCATGGCCTCCATGATGTTTAAATTCAAGACAACCCACAGAAATACTAGGCCCATGCAAGACTCACTACCCCTGGCATAAATAAAGGTTGAAAAGTAGGCAAAATGGTTGGAGGCCTAACAACAAAGCCTGCATTCAAAATGGCCACTTGCCTGCCAGCACATGGCCAGTGCCTGTAGCTGCACTCAAAATGGCCACCAGCCACATGGCATGTCCCTCCCCATGAACACCCCCAAAAATCGAAAAACACTGCAAAATCAGCACAATCCCATTCCATCCATGGCCTCCATGATGTTTAAATTCAAGACAGCCCACAGAAAGACTAGGCCCATGCACCACTCACTACCCCTGGTCAAGGCCCCAACAACAGGTCAAAAATCGAAAAACACAAAATTTTACAAAAAAAAAAAATCGAAAAACACAGAAAAATCAGCACAATCCCAATTCATCTATGGCCTCCATGATGTTTAAGTTCAAGACAACCCACAGAAAGAATCAGTCCACCCACCACTGAGTACCCCTGGGAAAAGGCCCCAAAACAGCCCAAAAATCGAAAATCCCAAAATTTTAGTTGCAGCAACTGTAATGCCCCAAACAAACTTACTTGTAAAATTTCTAATCCAACAGTGATCCAAAGAAAGTCAAAAAGGCCTCAAATCCAAAGATCCAGCAGCATCCACAAAAGGTAATCCTTCCAGGTCCACATCCGAATGAAAAGTGACCAGGAGATGGACAAAGCACTGGGAGGAGCCTGCTGAACAGGAACAGGAAGTTGAAGACTATGGGGCACTTCCTTCCTCCCACCCCCCTGCCCCCCTCCCCAAAATGGACTCCTCGCTAAAAAAGTGCAGGCAAATGTCAAACTAAGGAGTTATTCACATAAAAATCATCATTTCTAGAAGGTTTATGCTGCTTGCTGGTGGATTTCTTGTGCAGAATTGCAAATTTATATTTTCGCGCGCCGCATCTCAAATCTCGCAATTGCGAAGTACCGCGAGACGTGATCTCGTCGTACTCGCGTTGACAAACTATCGCTGGCAAGCCGCGATGACGTAATCGCGCTCGCCAATTCCCGCGGGATCACACAGCAAGATCCAAAATGGCGCAGCACTCGCAAACTATCGAAAAAAACAACTCGGCAAACGATGATAAACGCCGCGCGCCGCAAAAATTGTATCACCAACGCCGCGCGCCGCCAAAAAAATCCGCTGCGTGCGAATTTGCGGATTTTGCGGGAAATCCGCAAATCTCGCGGATTGCGGATTCCCCGAAAATCCGCAAAATCCGCGAGCGGAACGGATTTTCCGCCCACGCTTAGTACAAAGGCACGATGATCTAAATGTTTTTTTCCAATTTTATCGCTGAGGTTATCAGGCTCTAAATTTGGAGCAGTTTGTTATAGTATTTTTTGAGGTACACAGCTTGTTTTACATTGAGGAGGGATTTTATTTCCCCTCCGTAATTCTCTAATTATTTGTTTTGGGTTGTGTGTAGAAAGCTCTCCGCTGACTCCACATTGTCAACCTCACTTAAAGCCATTACACAAAGAACAGAACTGAGTTTTTGAGAATTGCCAAACATGACTGATTGTAATCCTGGAAATCTGTGCACTTTGGATCCAAAGAAGGCCCACATTGGGCCCAATTTCAAAAGTGGGACTTACTCCTGAATTTCTAGGTCCGTTGGCCGATGCAGCCCCACCCGTGCAATAGAATACCCGTAGCGTGGTGGATTTTGCGCCGCGCTAAACGGGTTAATATTGCGATTGTTGATACTATCACTAATGTCATTTATTGAAATTCTTTGTGTGTATGGTGATATATGTATATATATGTATATATATACATACATCACCACACACACAGTCGCCAATATTAACCCATTTAGCGCAGTGCAAAATCCTCCACGCTGCGGGCATTCTATTGCGCGGACGGGGCTAACGGACCTAGGTCCTATAGAACCATATAGAGGAACTAGGTCTTTGTCTAGGGTGCCAAGTTCCTTTTTCCACTAATGTGGCTATCAAGTAATTATTTTCTAAAGTGCAACGCCAATAAGACGGAGATTCTACCCCAGGGTAAAGATGACCATTTTTGCCCTAAGGAGTGGTGGCCGGAGGACTCGCCTGCGTCGCCTCACTCAGTGGAAACAGCTAGAAACCTGGGAGTCTTGTTTGACTCCGCTCTTTCTTTTGACCAACATGTAAGGAATGTGGCAGGAAGTTGCTTCAGTATCATCAAATCCCTAAAGAAAGTTTTTCATTTCCTGCCCACTGATTCGAGAAAGACTGTGGCTGTGGCCCTTATTCTTTCACGTTTGGATTATTGTCACGGCCTGATGGCCGGGATTAAAAAATCCACGTTGAAAAAATTACAGAGTGTGCAACATGCAGCGGCCAGATTGGTACTTAAATTACCAAGGAGGTCCTCTGCCTCGGCTGCACTTAGGATTCTACATTGGTTGCCTGTGCACAAGAGGATTCTATTCAAAATCCTGCTGACAACTTTCAGAGCCCTTAATAAGACAGGACCTAAGTACCTCTCAAGACGCTTCACCCGGTATGATCCCTCAAGAAGTCTGAGATCCTCAGGCGTAAACCTGATTACCATCCCCAGATTCCATTATAAAACGAAGGGGGAAAGACTCTTTCCGTGTTGGCATCAAAGGCTAGGAATGTCATGCCCAAAGAACTCAGACTCCTAGCCCATGAGAATGCTTTTAGGAAACAACTGAAAACTTGGATTTTTAATCTATCTGATGTTTTTGTAATGGCTTCCATCTAGTTCCCATCACTGTACAGTACATTATTTCAGCACCAGGATGCTCCTTTCGGAGCGACAGTACGTGTTTTACAAAAACCCAATACAAATACAAATACAAATATGCCAATGATGGTGTTATATATGAGGAGAACAGTTTGTGGCTGTGATGCAATATGTGACATCTTTTGTGATGTCATAGTACTTGCCAATCGTATGTGATGTCACCAGTGTTTAATGAGAGAACCTGAGGAAAGCTTTTTTTTTATAAAACTCCACCACAGATTGCAAACGGAAGTCTTTACGTCGAATCAGCAGAAGGTGAATTGATTATGTGATGTCACATAGTCATCCTTTCGTTATAGGAATATATCACTGCACAGCCTTTCAAGTCATTGTAGTCATCGTGCAAGAAAACACTCCACTCTGTTCTTGAAGCGTAAAAGGCCATTTATTAGGACAGGTTGTAAACATAATACCTCAACCAAAAACATGAAGTTGAACTCTAAACAATTCCCTCCCCAAACATTACATTCTTCATCCATTCCCCTCACTTCTTCTGCACACTTCTCGTTCCCTTCTGTGACCCCTTCCAACTCCCCATTCACCTCCTCGTTTGTCTTTCAACATCTTCTCTTGTCTCTCCCGCCAATGCACTCTTGCATCCTGCCCCCATCATTCACCTGTTTCTCCCCCACCCCCCACAGAGGGGTGTGTGCGCCCATCTGAGACTCCCCAGCCCTCCACAATACTGCCAACCCCAGGTTACACAATCCTCCTAAACTGCCCCACTAATAAACAGACCAACCCCGCCCTCGGAACTTGTAGGGTGGGTGGGTGGCCCAAAAATTCTCTACCCTTCCCAGTGATGTCGAGTGCAGGAAGAGGACGAGTCTCCTCCCCTGGCCCTTATAACCTCCCACCTATTCCCACCCCCAGTCCAACCCCCTGACCCCAGAAAACCGTGTCCTTTCGGCCTTTGCACATAATCCCCGGCCCGGGGGAAGGCTGGTCTGCGACCTTACTTCCACCGGGGGCCTCATTCACAGGGGAGCCTATGCCAAGACGGGGCGGCGGAAGTAACGGACTTTCCATACTCTTCTTAAAGCAATGGCCTTATGGAGACAAGCACTGGCGTTGCCAATAGGTCTCGCAGTAGGAAAGTTGGAGCTATTGGTTTTGTAAATGACACATTTATATTTATGTGTTGGTTTTGAAAATCGCGAAATTAATAGTTTTGTCATTTACAATGCCAATACTTTTAACTTTTGCAAATGTGACACTCATAGTATTTGTAATGCAAATGTTTTGTATTTACGTGACTTAGATGTATTGATATTACAAATAACAATGGTTATGAAATTTTTTAAATAATTAATACTTAAATAAAAGTTATTGTAATTTATAATGGCAATAGCTTAAACTGTTGTAAATACCTTTTGTGAAGATTATGTTCAGTGTATTTTATTGTGAGGAAAATAAAAGAACAGAAGTGAAATATTAACGTCTTTTTGTGACATTTGTGTAATGTGAGAGAGTGTGAGTGTGAGTGAGTTTGAAAAGGGTGATTGATTGTGATATGATGTGTGATGCTGATAGGGTGTGTGAGTGTGTTAGTGTGTGTGATTTTTAAGAACGTTATTGAGGGTGTGTAAGGGTCTTTGAGTGTAATTGTGTGTGAGGGTGAGTGTGTGTGAGGTGGTGTGAGGGGGAGGGTGTGTGTATTGCGATGGTGTGTGGTGTTGTGAGGATGAAGGTGTGTGCGTGTGCCTTTCTATGATGTAGAGGGTGTTATGGTGACAGTGTGTGTGTGTGAGGTGTTATGAGGCTGAGGGTGAGTGTGTGTGAGTGTGAGTGTAGGTGCGGCTGTGTGATCTGTGTGATTTTCTAGAAAGCATGCAAACTGAAGAAAGGCTAATTATAATGCGGGTTTCAACGTGACCTTACCTGAAAAAAAGCCAAGCAGTAACATTTGACTAATTGGTTCAAGGCTGAAACCGGATCTGCTTTCGAGGGGAGGTGAGGGGAGGCGGGCGGCCAGTGGTCGGCTTGGAATTGACCGTGAACGCCGAAGACAAAGGAATGCACTCTAGGCATGTCTACGAACGAAACCAAGGGACGAAACGAAAACTCTTCCAAATGTCCGCACGTGACCGTCGGAAGGACAAATATTAGCTAGGTAGAGGCAGTAGATTAATTAGAATTAAACATCATTACTGGAAACTTGGGGTGGAGTGTCTTGGTTGAGCTTTCCGAACAAGTCTGGGGATTGGTAGACCAAGAGCGGAAGTGCAGCTAAACGCACGCAGGGATGCCGGTCTTTCGCCAAAGGAATGTGTGGCAAATGCACATACACACGCACACTCGATGAGTAAACGAAACCAAGGGACGAAACGAAAACTCTTCCAAATGTCCGCAAGTGACCGTCGGAAGGACAAATATTAGCTAGGTAGAGGCAGTAGATTAATTAGAATTAAACATCATTACTGGAAACTTGGGGTGGAGTGTCTTGGTTGAGCTTTCCGTACAAGTCTGGGGATTGGTAGACAAAGAGCAGAAGTGCAGCTAAACGCACGCAGGGATGCAGGTCTTTCGCCAAAGGAATGTGTGGCAGATGCACATACACACACACACTCAATGAGTGTTACACATTGTAAGCGTTAGAAACAAATCTTGGCATACTCCCTTTTATTCACTTAAATGTGTTGTTGGTATAACACTGTAATGATCGCGAATTCTATTAAAACAAGCGGTGCGCGCTCTGTGCTGGGGGAGGGGGAGGGCCATTAGCCTGTAAGAACTCGCGGCAAGATCAAAGGAAGGGCGGGAGGGACATTGGGGAACAGATGGCCGTGAAAGGTTATGGTCCAAAAGCGCATGCCTGTGGCCACGTGAACTCGAAGAAAACCGCACGAAAAAACCTGTGGTTTCACGAGTATTTTGAGCACTTGAATTCTCACCATTTCCCATTCCTTTGGAATGGAAAAGGCGAGACCTAAAAAAGAACTATAAAGAGGTACAAGTCTTCCGGATATCTGCAAAACAGGACCTCGTAAACTCTTCGACTGTAGTATAGAGACCTTTGAAGTCACAGGTCAGTAGAGTCACAGGCCAGCTGAGCCACTAGTTGTGAGTGCCAAGACAGACCATTGACGCTCCAGTCAAATTAAAAAAAGCAGTTCAGACATCCCCAGGAGAAAGCCAAGCCAATGTGACCCTTTTTAAGTTCTTTCCGCGGCACAATTTGAATTTTTCCCACGCTTGTGTTTCCCAGTGTCACTCAACCCCTGTGTCCTCAGAGTGAGGCGGCCCGGATGCCTCGGCGGCCATCTTGCTTGAGAGGCTGCAGTCTCTTCATCTTGGCTTTCCTGCCTGTCTGGTAATACTCTGCTTCATGTAATTGAATTACTGGGCCGCTTCCGAGGTCAGCGCAGAAAAGCAAGAGGCCTTTGTGCAATATTTTGATAAAAATTATTTAGGGTCTCACCGTCTGAGTATCTCATAGAGGGCTACACATGGGCGATGATGTCTGAGTGAGTGTCTCACATAGGGCTTCAGAGAGTTTCAAAAAGAGAAGGGAAATCCAAAGAGAAAATGACTCTCTTTAAAAGATTCCCCTTGCCCTACAAAGCTCACCAGGCTTGACGTCATGCCGTAACTTCTCCACTAGTGAGAAGTGAGCGGTGTGAGCGTGCGCACCAGTGCTTAATTTGTAAAATATGAAGTGCCAGGGCTCTGACCAGGAGGCCACTGCAGCTTGCACCACCTATCGCCCTTGCCATCTCTGCCAAAACAACTACTGACCATATCTCTGGCATGTAAATGCGACAGGTCAGATTATTCCAGGTCCCCAAAGCTAAAGGAATGGCTGGGGAGGCAGGTATTAATAATTTTTTAATGTGTATTGTTTTCCTAAACAACTGTTCACTGCTCATCTCTAAATTACATGAGCAGCGCCACCTTGTGGCAGACTGCCCTAAGTGTGGTCTTGACAATTAGGTGCCGGTGCCGAGCACCGCAAACCAATTAAGTGCTGGTGCTCAGCACCGGAAAGCTCCGGCCCAAATTAAGCACTGGTGCTCACATCGATGTGCCTGCTGCCGCTGCAGTCCAGAAAAAACGGACCACCTGTGCCAGGGCACAAAACAGAGCACCGTTTCGAGGCCCCTTTAAAAAACTGCCAGTGCTCAGCACCAGTGAGATCCAGCCCACTTAACACCTTCGCTGCGGGCCGATTCCCCCGCTGTGCTGGGGGGTAGGGGGGACACACACAGCGCCCCGGTGCTCATGACAAGCTCAGCTCGTCATGAGCCACGGTACTCATGTGCTCATGACGAGCCACACCCGTTTCCATAGAACCCTCAGCACAGCAGGGGAATTATCCCCGCGTGCAAGCGTTCTAACGGCCGTGACGAGCTCAGCTCGTCATGAGCACACGAGAACCGTGACTCATGACGAGCTGAGCTCGTCATGAGCGTGGGAGGGGTTAAAGCCTTGGTCTCGCGGAGGACTTCAAAGAGGCGACACCGTCTGAGGGTCTGGCTTTGGGCTGTGCCCTGGGGTGAATGAAGGGGGACTCCGTGAAGGAAGGTACCTCCTCTCCATGGAATGGTTGGGCCGGGTGTGCACATCTTAAAAGGGACTGACTACAAAGTTTTTGTTTAAACGTTGCCGCAGCAAATGATGAAAACCGCGGGGCAGATTTACAAGGCCCTTGCTCCACTTTTGCGTCATTTTTAACAAGGAAAAAGTGACTTGGGGGGGGGGGGCAAGGCTCTTGTAAATAAGCCCCCATGTTTCTCCGCTACGTTGGGCAGTGGTGACTATGCCCGGCGCTCCCAAGATGCAGGGAAAGGACACTCAAAATGTAACGCATTTCATGAACAGGAGAGGCAGGCTAAACTAGCCACGTGCAGGCGCTGCATGGCCCGCTTGTGAAGCCAGGACACGGACTTCCGCTTTCAAGTAACATTCCGATGCATTCTGGGAGCCAAACCTTAATTCACTCCAATTAAAGAGCCAGATTTAAACTGTTTAGAAGGGGGAGTTCAGGCTTGACCCTGAACCAACGTCTTCCTTTAGGTAAGGTGTATTCTTTTCAAATATTGTAATTATTATGTACATGTTATTTCTATGTATCTTTTAGAGATGTCAGCACTGCCATGTCTACTGTATCTTAGCAACTGCCTTTGTCGACCATTTGGAACCTGGTGGAGAGGCAGAGAGAGACTGAGCAGTTGGCTGGTATGGCAGCTGTTGAGGGTTGCTGTTCTGCAACATAAATAAACCTCTTTTAATCATATATTGGTCCAACCATTCTTTAAAATAAGGTCCGTCCCCATAGGAGCTAGCAGTTGTAAATAGTTTCTAATGGATCCTTTAGTAGCAAATGTGTGTGTGGACATCGAGTGAACTGTGGACATAACACAACTTAACCCCATTTTATTTTGAATAAACAGCCTTATTTTTTCAAGAACCCTTTAGAATGTGTTCCAATTTTTCCGGTATGTAGTAGAGACAGCACCTCTATATGGCAAAGTATGCAATATTTAAAAAACTTTCCAAAATGTATCCCACAGATTACATTTTTTGCACACCAAAAAAACTATAGGGCATATTACCAAGCCTGGCGATATTAGAATATTGCCGCTTTAGCGGCCGTTTTTGGCCGCTAAGTGGCGATAATTCTATCGCCCTATTAGCAAGCTGTCGCTAACAGCAGTTAGCGACAGCTTGTAGGCGATAGCGAGCGGTTTGGGGCCCGCTTTGCATGTCAGCGATATTTATCGCTAATGACATGCAAAGTGGGCGTACCCAACCTGTTAGCGACTGAAAGCAGACGCTAACATCGTTATCGCCTATTATCAATGCAGGCGTAGCGATGGAAATATTCACGCTAAGCGCGAATTTCTCCAAAAGCTAACGCCTGCTCAGACCAGTTCTTAGCCATTATATCTAATGGGGGGTTGATATTATGGCTAAGACCCTATTGACGTTAATGAGTGAATATCGCTTTATTCTCAGCGATATTCACGCATTTCGCCGCTATTGCCGGATATTTTATCGCTTAAGGGATGAACGTTGCTAATAGCATGCTATCTCTGTGATAATATCCGGCGATGCTTGGCGATAAAAGAAAACTTGCTAAGCCCATTTAGAGATAAATATCGCAAGTTGTTGGTAATATGCCCCATTGTTACTTATAGTGCGGTTTCTTCTAAACCTGCTTTCGAAGGATGTTTTCCCCTCAATTTATTTACACTTCACAATCTTGGTGAACTTTGCAAAGCTTGCACATTCTAAATACAGCTTCACAAAGTTTGTGAAGCAAAATCTTCACAAATTCACACACAGCTAATATACAGTCAACTATCCATTAACCAGCCACTGGTGCTCATTTTATCTACTTTAGAAGGATTAAAGTGTGGGTCATCCTGCCCATATGTTAACCTGCAACCTGCATTCCACACTCAGATCTCCGGAACAGGCGCTTAATCCACTGAGCTATTTTTATCAGTAACTGAGCGCCTTTTGACCACTGAACATTCTGGACTGAACTCCTCCTTCAAACCAGTCCTACAGCAGAACCGCCTAACAAGGTATGGAAGACTGGGTCAGACAGTACTTGCTAAACATTATATGCAAAGAGGAATTTTTACAAAAAATAAAAACATTTCATTTGACTTTTTAGCTTAGTTAGGCCTCCCGGGCAGTGTGCGAGTCTCAGGAGTGACTGTGCAAACAGAGGTAAGATTACTACAGTATGTTTTCAATGATTGATGCCATTACACTGAGAACGTATAGGCGTCCAAATACAGGAGATGCACTTCATTCAGTGACGTCACAGTGAAAGCTGACCGTACTATAGTGACATCATACCGCTAAATACACTTGATGGCGTCACAGATGGCTGTCATTCGAGCAGTGCGAAGACACCTGGGGCCTCATTTATGAGGCCGCGCGTCACTTTTACGCCGCCAGTGCGTCACTTTTTGTGACGCACCAGCAGCGTAAAAAATGTGCCTTGTTCTACCATATTTACAAAGTCACGCATATACCTAGATGCGTCACTTTGTACACCCTTGCGCTACATTATACCTACGCCAGGTATACTGTATGCAGGGGGGGCGTTCTGACGCAAGAAAGGGTTATAGAAGTGACGCAGTGAAATCTATAAGATTTCACTGCGCCACTTCGAGGACATAAATGCGTCAATTTCTTACGCCTGCCTCACAGCAGGCGTAAGACTGACGCAAGCCCTTTCACATGGGGCATGCCCCATGTGAAGGGACACAGTGCTGGAGTTACGTCACTTTTGTGACACATTCTAGCAATGCGCCACTTTTGAGCCATACAGATACGTCAGAAATACTGACGTATCTGTAACTCCTTGCGCCATGATGCGTCATACTGTAAATATAACGCATCATTGGTGTCGCAAGGAGGGCGCAGTGAAAAGTGACGCATCACTGTTTTCTCGCAGCGATGCGTCACTTTTTATAAATGAGGCCCGAGAACTTACTGGCGTGCCATTACACTGACACGTACTTATCTAAGTGACCACACACTAATAAGGGAGTTACCCTAGTGCAGAGAAAAGAGACAGGGTATATGTATAGCTAACAACAAAAAGCTCCCTTTCCAACAGGCAAACTAATTACGGTAACTTGTTTTACAAGACAGAAGTAAAAAAGTAAAAAAGCCATACCAATTGTTATTAAAACATAGTTTAACTGTGGGATCTGAAAAAGAAAAAAATTATCAGAAAAATACAAAGGTTGTGAGAACAAATAACATTCAGCTGCATTCATTCACATTTTTTTCAAGGAAAAAATACGCAATGACAACTGAAATATTCATATAAATATTATATTTTGCATCTGCAATAAAGCTTCTATATTATTCAGAACCCTGGATACTTTAAAAAGATTTTCTCAAGGGTTAATTCGAATGATCAAAACTACTACAGAACCCTGGATACATAAAAAAAACAATCTAAAGTGCTGATGCAAATGAGTTTAACTCCTATAAAGTGCCATACACATAATCATAGAATTCAATACAATAAATAAAAGAATAAATATATTTTTCATATTTAAATAATACATTTATACAATGAAACTGATTAAAAAGACAGCAAAAAGATTGTATGTATACAAAACTGTGGAAGACCTGACAAAGTGACGTCACACTGGCTGTCATGCCACTGTAGCACTAGATGTAGATACCCATCGTGGCTGCAAATCCATTACAATGATAGGGACTATTAGTGAAATTACGTCTGATTAAACCCTTTGTGGCTTTAATTACGTGGAGATTCCTGAGCATAGAGCGGTTTTATGAGTCCAAAAAGCACTGAAAGTACAAAAGAGTGAGTCGCACTGGTCTGTGGATCCAGAGGCCACTGCCCCGCAGCCCTCAGATGCCCAGAGCGGTGCCAGAGTAAAAAGGGGCGCATGATGTAAAGCAGGGGTCTCCAAACCGGTCCTGGAGGGCCGGATCCATGCCAGATTTTTGGGATATCCCCATTGAGATACATGTAGTAATTTTAAAAATCTGGCATGGATCCGGCCCTCCAGGACCGGTTTGGAGACCCCTGATGTAAAGCAAGGCTGTGGCGTTTTGTGTTCATGCTTTTGCCACTTGTTATTGTTTTAACATTTGTAAAGTGCCTCGTTCTCCATTGGTAAGGCGCTGCAGGAGCTGTTTCCTTATCCGTTGCCACAGGTTTTCATTTGGCTATTTAGTATAATTTCTGAGCATAGTTCCACATGGTATTGGAAGCACGTCTGCAGAAGACGCAGATATAGTAACAGCTGCTGCTGCTGCACGAAGCAGCCACAGAGCTTGTAATTTATTTATTGATTATTTATGATGTATAAATGTGTTGGTCCTTTCCGATTCCGATTTCGATTTCCGATGGCGTTTCACTGATAGCTATCTTTACCGCAATGACAGTACTCTGATAGATTGCTTGCCGCCTCTGCAACTATCGCAGAGAATCCTGGCTACATCTGCTATGTTGCTGCACAAAGTTGGCCAGCGACCGACAGCGACTGATGCGCCCGGCATTACGGAATCTGGGACATAGAACATGCAGAGAGGCCTCGGACTGGTGTTTCTCGGAAACCACAACCTGCTCATTAGCTAGGGTCGGCAAATTCATCCACCACGTTAAAATGGCACTCGATTCCCAACTAAAGGCTACAGATCCGATGTGCCCCGACAGTAGGCTTAGTTCTTCCCCCGTCGCCCTAAAGTTATCAGCCCATAGTTAACCCAGGGAGTCGTCGAAAAGAAATTGGAACCATCGGACTCAGGTACTTAATCTGGGTCGGCTAAGGGTCTGATGCAGAATCCAACAGTTGTCATCTGGCTCCGCAGCGTGAGTGTGGACATCGAACTTCTACACGTCTCTTAGACTTTAGTAGGCGTGGTCTTGATAGAGCGCGCAGGTCACCCGACCAGCATTGTTATCAAATATGCACACTAGGGCCCATAAAACAAATATTTCATAATACTCTAATCAGGTAACCCACACTCTACTATCAGCAGTTCGGTTCTATTCTATTTACCACTGTGTACCTGACTTACCAATCCTCGTTTAGGTACCTAAGACCACAATGGGTCGAGGAGCTAGCTGTGGAGAAAGTAGATAGCACAAAATACATATACCTTTAAATTATGTTACTCTTATAATAACCACAAACGCAAGAAGTTTCAAAAACCCTTTATCTAGTTATCGTTTTCTTCAAGTTCAGTGAGCCACAGGTTAACACAAATCAAACTATCTATCACTAAGATTAAGAAAATAGTATAACAATGAATTAAGGCAAGAAACATTTGGAGATTTTGAAATAAAGAGAAGGGGAAAAATAAGGAACACGCTAAATATAGATCAACAGATTTTGTAAACTTCACTAAAGGCGGGTAAGAAAAGGGAACATACTATTCAGAGCAGACTTTCAGTTATCACTAACAGTCTATAAGAAACGAAACGTATGCAATCTACTTATCCCGATGTGCTTAATTTCTAAAGGGAGGGTAAGTGTGGGGCAAACTATATATGCATATGTGATTCTAAATTCGACTAAGGGTAGGGAGAGAATGGAACATGCTAATGCATCAGTTATACGAGAAACTTATTTATAGAGAGAAACAGGATAAAGACAAAATAAGTAACTCTGCTTTATTCAGAAAGGGGAAAAACTTAGATAAACCATTGTGGTAAATATTTGATTTACCGTCTTAATTTCTATGCAGGTAAGTACTTAAACAAAAATAACTCAATCGGAAAGAAAGAGGCAGAGTCCGTGGTGTTAGAGTTCTTAGGGGTTTTATTCCTTAAAAAGGAATGGTCATGGTACCAGATCGGATATCTTGTTCCTGCCACCACTGGGGTGCAGGAAGGGATAGAGCATACTTTATTGACAAGACATAACTTTTATACTTAAAGCGTATACTGGAAATCAATACAGTAGGCGTAACAGCTGAGAGAAACAAGATAAGAACATATACGTGTTAGCAATACGTAATCAGAGGGCGTGAACTAGGCGTGAACATAGAAACGTCACAGGTAGGTGTCACAAGTAGGTGGGTACTTGGCAGAATTATGCAATGTCAGCAGAAATCTGAAGCCTGGATGCGCGCGCAGCTGCATGACGTGTGATTGACGTGGAACTGGAAGGTGCAGGGGACTTGACATTTACACTAGCGGAAAGAGACAGAAGTCTGGCATGTCAGATCAACTCGTACCTAGATCATATCTGATATCTGATGTTTGGGAACCATATTATCTAGAGGGAAAAGGTCTCTTGGGCAGAGGCTACTCTATACTGACTGTGAGTGCGTGTATAGGCGTCTACGTGTCTGCATGAGATGCGAGGGGGCATGGGCCTACCATGGTAACAGAAGCTATGAATTACTTGCACAGAGACAGTGAGGCCGGGCCCTTTGCTCTGCAGCTGGAAAGATGTTTACTTGAACTAGTAGGCAGGAATGTATGTTAAGGAGCGGAACAGATAATTCGAAGGTTGAATACAGTCTTGGCAGGCAGCAGGCTGAGCTACGCGCCGTTAGCCGCGCAGGGAGTAAGGCAGAGTTCAGAGATGCAGGTGGGGGCTGCAACTTCGGAGCGTTTCAGGAGGCTTGGGGCCTGGACTTGCATCGGGCCTTGTGGAGCCTTAGAAACGGGTGCAATTTGACCATACATGCACCATATAAAGACGTTGGCATGGCATACTTAGGAACTGAATTATCGATCCATTCATGGCGGATCTGAAAGAGGACATGTTAACGTTGGACGCAAATGTATTTGCGTCTTCATAGCTGACACAGGAGGGAAGTTACATGCACTTTAGGCTGGTACATGGAGACGGTGGGGTACACGTTAGGGAACATTTCTTGACCATAAAATTTATATTTCCTCATTCCCTCCTTGTTCCCTACGGACCCTTCATGATATATCGATTCTCATAAACCGATCAGTCTGTTCTTGTAACATTATTTGCTCTTCTTTCTTCTTTTTGCGTTTTAAGTGAAAACTGGAATGTTCAATACATGAAGTGACGCACAGGCCACAAATCGCTGGCCCACACTGTAGGCACAGGCAGCAACTGAATACTATGACAAGGGCAATGCCCAGGAAGGATAGGAGCTTCCATCCCCAAGCGGTCAACGTTGTCCAGAACCAACCGGACCAAGTCCAGGTGCCTGGATTCTGATGTATCAAACTTGCAATTTTATGAAGACGTGTAATAGCTTTATATACTGTTGGCGCGTTTTCTGGAATGAAAACACAGCAGCTTGACCCGATGACCTTACAGGCTCCGCCCCTATCTGCTAAGATGACGTCAATAACAAGACGATTCTGGAGAACAACAACCCGCATGGCAGATTGCTCCTCTGTTAAGTTACCTAGGGCGGAGGCCGTTTCATTCACTACTGCTTCGAGTGTTCTAGTTAATCTACGTATTAGCTTACTATTTTGGACAGGACCTGTGAAGAAAAAGAATCCTTTATTGAAATCTGTGTATTGCTCCCATGCCGTTTCAGTATAGTCGACAATCGGGAGATCTCTTCGGAGTCTATCCTTTACTAGATTTGTATTTCTGTGATAATCAGGAGGGGCTAGAAAAACAGGTGGCAGAAGGAATGCAATGTAACAGGTACCATCCCAATCTGGAGGTAAACATATGTATGCGGTATAGCCGCAAACAAAGTAAGAATGACGAGTGGCTCTGAAGGAAGATTTGCCTTTATCACTGAATTCGACCACAGTAGTACATTTACTATGACCTAAGTGTACTGAACCCTTCTTTCTGACACATAAATCACCCGTGACTGGTAATACTGACATAGCAGGAAGAACTGGTGCAGCTTCAGACTCAACAGTAAGAATCATAAGGTTAATTGTATAATTACCTAATCCATATACTTCATTTTCTAGATCAGTTCCTATTCTTATGGGAAGTCCCTTCTTGTCAGGATAACAGGCGTTAAGCAGAACTAAGTTCAGGTTTCCCCAAACCCAATTTCCTTTGAAAACAGCAATATCAGAATCTAAGGAATTAATTATTCTAAACCATGCTCCACAGGAGCCATTGTGAGTGAACGGGTACGGAAAGAGGGGCAGAACTCCCTTGTATTTCTGATAGGGAGGGAGTCGGCCACATATCCAACAGTTTGTAGCATTATGAGTCTGATGGGAGTGATGTAACATACTAATGAATGTATTGTTGCGCAGCGCAAGTCTGTAAGATAATTCATGGGGGGGTAATTCACTAAAAGAATGTTCAGCAGTGACATTGTAAGCAGATTGTTCACGCTTGAAGATAGGGTAGTATATAGGAAGCAATATACTAGCAACAATAATCAGAAGACTTAGAAAAAACATAATCAATAATGTCACTATACAGTGACTATGGAGTGATTTACAATATGTACGTTTCTTGAGTTGTCTCTCTCTCTCTCTATCTCGATCTAGGGGATACATGTCAGAAACCATTTAACCGATTCACCTAGGGGAGGACTTAAACAAATAAACTGTCTGACTTGCTAGATCGAAGCTTTAATTGATACTCCTCTTGGGGAGTTTTCTCTCTTTTTGGAACTTTAAAGTCTTTAGTATCGAGGCAGTCCTTGGAGGGGGTGGACGAGTCAGTCTCTGGCAACAGTTCATTACATTTTTTAATATGACTCGTGTGGATCCACCCCTTTCGGCCTTCCACTTTGATGGCGGTCCTCGTGGTGAGAAGGACGATCTTCAGCTCTTTCCAGCGGGGCTCCAGCGGGCTTTTCCTGTCGAAGTTCCGAATTAGGACTGTGTCCCCGGGACGGACATCGTGGGGCTTCACATCAGTGTTGTCGGGGAAGGCTGCAGCAACCTGTGAACGACATGATTGGAGTGCAGACATCAAGGAGGCAAGGTAATCTGTCAGCATATTACAATCAACATCGGTTATTTTCTTAGGCATGGGCGTCCCCCACATATTTGGTGGTCGTCCAAAGACCACTTCATACGGGGATAGTCCTGATCTCGAATGGGGGACCATTCTCATGTAGAACAGTGCAACTGGCAGGGCGACTATCCAGTCGACCCCTTTCTCTTTACATATTTTAGCAAGGCGTGTTTTCAGTGTCTGGTTATGCCTCTCTACAAGGCCAGCGGCTTCAGGATGTCGGACGCAGTGGAATTTCCACTGATATCCCAGCAGAAGGGAAACCTGTTTCATGAGCTCGGATGAGAACGGCTGTCCGTTATCTGAGTACACGACACGGGGCAAGCCGTACCGTGGGAAGAATTCACGAACCAGCTGCCTGGCAGTGGTCGGAGCAGTGTAATCTGAGACTGGATATGCTTCGGTCCAACGGGAAAGTGCACAAACAACTACGAGGACGTACTTAAAACCTCGACAACGGTCCATCTGGATATAATCCATCTGGAGGACTTCAAAAGGGTGATCAGGAGGATGGAATCCACCTTGCTCTACAGGGACGCTTTTACCTGGATTGAACTGACAACAGATCATGCAAGTACGCACTTTCTGTTTTGCTGCTGTGTTTGTTGTACCAGAGATTCTGTAAACTGTCTAACATAGCTTTTTCTCCTAGATGTGCTGGACTATGTACTGTATTTATTATGACTTGAACCATAGAGTCGGGGAGAAACCATGTAGATTTTCCCTTTGTCATCCAACCTTGATCTGTCTGGATCCCTCCTAGTTCAGTCCATTTCTTGATTTCGTCTGGAGTAGCATGTGCCTGAATATCGATTACATCTAGTGTGGGATCCTTAACTGTCATACAATGTGTCGGTACTATTGTCTTTGTCATATCAGTTGTCTGGGTGTGAGTCAATGCTGTATGTTTTGCTGTTTGGTCTGCCAGGTCGTTACCCTGGGAAACGGAATCTGTAACTTTAGTATGTGCTTTACATTTCATGATGGATATGCCTGAAGGCAAATGTATTGCTTCTAACAGTGCTTGAATGAGAGGACCATGTTGGATCTTGGCACCGTGAGAGGTCAGGAAACCTCGTTCTTGCCATAACACTCCGAAGTCGTGTACGACTCCGAAAGCATACCGTGAATCTGTGTATATGTTAACATTTCTGTTCTTGGCTAGTATACAGGCTCGGGTCAGAGCGATGAGCTCTGCTGCTTGAGCGGACAGTGTATCAATACGATATGTTTCTTTTACTTCAGTTTCAGTGGTCACTGCATAGGCGGCCACTAATTCTCCTGTGTTTGTTCTCATACATGAACCATCCACATAAAGTGTTAGGTCTGGATTTGTCAATGGAACATCGGTTAAGTCTCGTCGGGGCTTCGTTACTGCATTAATGATCTCTATACAATCGTGCGGGGCTGAATTAGTCATAATCGAAGGTAACAATGTTGCAGGATTCAGGATGTTACAGCGTCTGATTTCTATGTGTGGCTGGAATAGTGTCAGTTCATAACCTGTCAGTCGTGCTATAGTCAAGTGTTGAGTCTGGGTTCGATTTAAAAGAACCTCTACAGAATGTGGAACTTGTACTGTTAATTGATGTCCTAAAACAATTGAATCGCTCTGTCTGATTGCTAGGGCTGTCGCTGCGACTGACTTTAAACACTCAGGAAGCGCCTGGGCTACTGAATCCAATGTACTTGAAAAATAAGCGCAAGGCTTATGTGAACCTGCTTGATCTTGAGTGAGGACAGACAACGCTGTACCATCACGTTCTGTAACAAAAAGCGTAAAAGGTTTGCTGTAACATGGTGTTGCTAAAACTGGTGCTTGACATAAAGCTTTCTTTAATTCCTCAAAGGCCTGTGTATGTTCCTGAGTCCAAGGAAGGGCAGTCGAAGTCGCTGCCTCCTGTGTTGTCAACTGAATGAGTGGTTTAGCTAGAAATGCAAACTGGGGAATCCATTGTCTGCAGTACGAGGTGAGACCTATAAAGGCCCGCACTTCCTTCTGTGTCTGGGGTTGTGGCATATTTACAATTAACTGAATGCGGTCAGGAGTGAGCTGTCTCCCCACTTTGGACAGCAAGTGACCCAAGTACACAACTTGCTGAACACAGAATTGTAGCTTCGAAGGAGACACCTTGTGCCCCTTGTCGGCCAGAAAATGTAGAACTGTCAGTGATGCTTGTTCACATTCGGGTTCACTTCGTGCGGTGATCAGCAGATCATCGACATATTGCAGTAAAGCGGTGTTAACTGGCATTTGAATACAATCGAGTTGTCTTTTCAGTGCTTGACTATAGATGCTGGGGCTTTCTGTGAATCCTTGAGGTGCGCGTGAAAATTTGAAACTTCGTCCATTTAAACTGAATCCGAAGAGGTATTGGCTCTCTGGGTCAATAGGGACACTGAAGAAGGCGTTCTTGAGGTCAATTACAGTAAAGAACGTTGCTTCTGAATCGATAGCAGTCAATAGGGATGAGATGTCGGGAACCACAGGGTACTGTGGAACGATGCATTTATTCAGTTCTCGTAAATCAATCACCAGCCGATATACTGGCGGTGCATTGGGGTCAGTACGTTTAAGAATCGGAATGATAGGGGAATTACAGATATTTGAGTCGGTCTCTACGACCACTCCTTGGGCAATGAGCTCTTCAATGATTTCCAGTAAAGCCACTACAGCATCGGGTGGTAACTTGTATTGTCTGATACGCGGCAAAACAACTCCTGGTCTGAGTGTAACACGGTATGGTGTAATGTGCATGCAACCTACATCGGTTGGGCCTTGTGCCCACAAGTGTTTCGGTACATTTTTCAATCTGACATCGAACTCTCGTAATACATAGTGACCCTTAAAGTCACGCAAAAAGAGTCTAACTCCTTCCGGAGAACAACATATCACAGCTCCTAGAGCCTTCAAGGTTTTGATACCTAACAGATTTTCTGGACATGATTTCGTCAGTAACAAGTCTGTAACACGTGATAATGGACCCACAGCCAGGGGGACTGGTTTCGATACCTCATTTACAATAGGCTGTCCTGAAAAACCAAGGGAAACGTTCTGTGAGCCTGAGAGGGGTGCCCCTGGGACTTCATTATGGCTAATTGTTGTGCGACTTGCCCCTGTGTCAATTAAAAACTTTCTGTCTTTTCCCAATACTTGACTGTGTACATAAGGACCTTCTTGATCTACAGGAATCTCAATAAGAGGCAAGCCAACTTCCCCCTCTAGGCTGTTTCATGTGTATCGCTGATAATCGGGATAATCAGATTGGGCATACTGGCACATCTGCCGTGAAACTTGCTGCGTTGCGGCTATGGGCTGTGGCTGTGATTGTGATACCGCTGCTGTCTGTGCTATATGTGGAGCATGCATAGGTTGGGAGTTCTGTGAAGTCTGTTGCTGAACCTGGTCTTGTCTAGGCGGATGCGGTCTTTCCTTAGTTTTACCTGTTGCTATATTGTGTTGCAGGACTGGACATTCATGTACATAGTGACCTGGCTTCTTGCAATAGTTGCATGTCCCCTTAACGGGAGCTGCTGAATTTCCTGTTTGGGTCGTGCCCTTTCTCTGACCGTCGGCTGGAACCGACTGTGCCACTAACATTTTCATTTTTGTGTCTTTCATACGTCTCTGTTCATGATCCTGTTCTTCTCTAATTCTGTTCTGGTGGTATTGTAACATTTGTAACATCTGTGATGGCGTATTCGCTTGCCATGTACTTTCAACTTTATATACACGATTCTTGACTGCGGTCAGGGAATTCTCTACTAACTTTGATACAAAAAGATGCGGGTACGATTCGCTACCTGGTTTTAGGCCACTATTAATAATAAAACATTTCTCAAATCTTGAATAGAAGTCACTGGTATCTTCATCGTGTTTCTGTTTACAGGCTGAGATTGCGTCCCAGTCTTCCTTTTTAGTTGTTAATAATCTTGGTAAGACCTGTACTATTAGACCTGGTAATGCTTTTGCTTTTTCACAAAGGCCTACCCCTGGGGTGCGACCTTTTTCCTCGTCTTCTATTTCAGTCCATATAATCTTTTTATCTCCCACCTCCCATTCTTTTTCCTTGAGTTTCTCGTAGATGCCGGTGGGCAGCAGTACCTTCAACAATTTCATAATATCTGTATATGTGTAATCTCCCATGAGTAACATATCTTTAAGTTCTCTGTGAAAACCTGTAGGGTCTTTATCATGACAGGGTACTAGTTTCTTCATTTCTAACAATTCTAACTTCGTTAAAGGTGTGTAAACATACACACGTTCCAAGGTATTATTAGTGCCCATAACTGGGTGTACTTCTCGTAAAGGGTTCTGTCTTTCTAAACGTTCCATATGATACATTTTCCTTTCTGGGGGCGGAGCGGGAACATATTCTGGGCCTAAGAAAGCGTTATATCTGTGTCGTTGTTCTAGAATTATTTGAATTAACTTGGTACTTAGGCCTCTCCATCTATTCATAAGTAGTGCTTCTAATGTATTAGGTAAGGGTCCTGGATCAGAATGTTGCTGTCTGTATAACGTGATGAGATGCTGAATCATGTATACCCCAGCTAATTTCTGCTCGTCTGGGGAAAGGTTCAGAAAAGTCTGTGCTACTGTATCATCATTATATGTGTTAATATTGTCAGCCCACAGCACTGCTGACCGGGCTAGTTCTTGTTCATCCATAGAATTGAGTACATGGTACCCCATTTGTTCTTGAAGCATTTTATCGGTAACTTGAAACAGATGCTCAGGAGAACTCGGTTTTGATATGCCAGAGAGAAAAACTCTCTTGCTTTCTGGGCGAATGCCTTTCCTAAGGTAATTTCCCTTACCCACATATGCTATCGTATCTGTAATCGTTTCTGGTTCTTCAGGCCCTTCTTCCTCGGAAGAAGCATTCCGGGCACTTTCTTTTTCTGTTTCGTGTATTTCTATTACTGCCTTTCTGATTTTCTTATACATGCTTGATATACAATTCATTTTGTCATGCTTTCCATCGGCTATATTTTGACCCCACTTGTTTAGTGCTTCCATTTCATCCTGGTCTACCCCAGGCCTGTCTCGGTCTCTTATTAAGCAATTTATAAAAAAACGCAATATATATGCTTGAGTGTCAACCTTCTGGTGTGTCAGGGCCTCCTTAATACTTTCGGGATTTTCCCCAGTCTGGACAAAATGATATATACTGTCTAGGTGATCAGACATCCCTGGGAATAACACTAGGTAATCTGCGGCTTGTCGCAAGCGTAATGATGCTATCAACATTCTATCTTCTTTACCGGGTACGGGATCGTATCTGCAAACTGGGAGACGTTCTTTTAGTATGTCGAGACGGGGTGATTGCAGTGTATGGTGCTTCAGCAGGTCCCCAAGGTGCAATCTGTGTGTTGTCGTCGGGGTCTGGAGACCCCCTGTCGCACCTCCTGAGGCGGAGGCTTGAGCATTACTTCTCTGTGGAGTCTGTATCTGTGTCTGAACTTGTCTCTTACTAGGATCGGGCACAAACGGATTCGGTATATTAATCTTGAGTGCGGGAAGTGGTGGAGGTGGAGGAACAGGTGGAACAGGCAGTCGAACGGGGGAACTTTGTGGTAATGGCGAGATATGGTTTGGAGGCGGGTTGCCACCTCCGTCACCGTCAGTAGGCGGGACGCGGGCACGTGGATTGGTGTAAGCGGGTGCTACATCGTCTAGATAGGCTGCAAGGAATATATCTTTGGTGGTCTTGTGATTTACTTTAGTCGGAATAATGGTAGCGGCAGGTTTTTCGGTATTTCTGAAGTGGCTTCAGGCGAACCCTCGGCCACAAGATACATGCCATTCACAAGATTGTTTCGTGCGCGGTCTACTTGTTCTGCTTTTACTCGGATTCCTTCATTAACTAATTCATTCTCTCGGGCTCTATCTGACTCTTCTCTATGTCTGTCTTCTCTACGGAGTGCTTTTTCAGCACGTTTATGTGATTCTTTACGCCAAAATTCTATGGCGTCTTTCTGAGATTGTCTGGATTTCTTTTTCCATAGTGCTTCTTCTACCTTCATGATGCACTCGGCATCCCATGTTCCTGTAACTGGCCATCTGTGTCTCTCGTCTAAGTGCTTGGTATAGTCAGCCCATAAATCTAGATACAATATGGCATCTAAGCCATGCTTATGGTACATAAAATTTCCAGGAGTGTCCCTAGGGGGGATAGGAATTTCTTCCTCTAGTATCCCTTTCCTAGTTCCTATCTGTCTTAACTTATTTAAGAACGGCATCTTGTTACTTAGTACTGAATACTTGATACGGAACACAGCTAGTTACACAAAAACACAATAATGTACATTAAACAATCACTCATACCACAACATTAATCACATAAAAACATTTGGAACATATATCTCTACCCTAGATACTGATGTACTGCTAAACAGCACAGATACACTGCCGGAGACAGTGCAAGAACTTGAATAACTGAACTTGAATAACTGATGTACTGCTAAACAGTACAGATACACTGTCTAAAACAGTGCAGACCGCATTTGTGTACCCAAACACGTCTTTACCGGATACATAATAATGCACCCGTCTAGATACGACCCAGCAATGGTACTCACCGGGAAGCACGGAACGGAAGGCCTCGGAAAACTCGACTGGACTGGACCGGACTGGACTCGACTTGACACGTGGATACTTCGGAAAACTGGTGGGCCTCTTGACACCTCGGACCTTGCTTCTTTCGGCTAGGCTCTGGTCGGGATCCTTCGCACTCCTCACCGCCTCGTCTGGGTGCTGATCGCAGTCTTCGTCACCTCCGTGGGCCAGAGGGAGATACAGGAAATCCTGCCAGTACGCGTAGTTCCGTCTAACTGATGGCAGGGGACAGAGCTTGCAACGCACCAACCGGCGCGTGAGGTGGGGGAGGGGTCCCTATTCGGGCGCCAAAATAATGTGGTAAATATTTGATTTACCGTCTTCATTTCTATGCAGGTAAGTACTTAAACAAAAATAACTCAATCGGAAAGAAAGAGGCAGAGTCCGTGGTGTTAGAGTTCTTAGGGGTTTTATTCCTTAAAAAGGAATGGTCATGGTACCAGATCGGATATCTTGTTCCTGCCACCACTGGGGTGCAGGAAGGGATAGAGCATACTTTATTGACAAGACATAACTTTTATACTTAAAGCGTATACTGGAAACCAATACAGTAGGCGTAACAGCTGAGAGAAACAAGATAAGAACATATACGTGTTAGCAATACGTAATCAGAGGGCGTGAACTAGGCGTGAACATAGAAACGTCACAGGTAGGTGTCACAAGTAGGTGGGTACTTGGCAGAATTATGCAATGTCAGCAGAAATCTGAAGCCTGGATGCGCGCGCAGCTGCATGACGTGTGATTGACGTGGAACTGGAAGGTGCAGGGGACTTGACATTTACACTAGCGGAAAGAGACAGAAGTCTGGCATGTCAGATCAACTCGTACCTAGATCATATCTGATATCTGATGTTTGGGAACCATATTATCTAGAGGGAAAAGGTCTCTTGGGCAGAGGCTACTCTATACTGACTGTGAGTGCGTGTATAGGCGTCTACGTGTCTGCATGAGATGCGAGGGGGCATGGGCCTACCATGGTAACAGAAGCTATGAATTACTTGCACAGAGACAGTGAGGCCGGGCCCTTTGCTCTGCAGCTGGAAAGATGTTTACTTGAACTAGTAGGCAGGAATGTATGTTAAGGAGCGGAACAGATAATTCGAAGGTTGAATACAGTCTTGGCAGGCAGCAGGCTGAGCTACGCGCCGTTAGCCGCGCAGGGAGTAAGGCAGAGTTCAGAGATGCAGGTGGGGGCTGCAACTTCGGAGCGTTTCAGGAGGCTTGGGGCCTGGACTTGCATCGGGCCTTGTGGAGCCTTAGAAACGGGTGCAATTTGACCATACATGCACCATATAAAGACGTTGGCATGGCATACTTAGGAACTGAATTATCGATCCATTCATGGCGGATCTGAAAGAGGACATGTTAACGTTGGACGCAAATGTATTTGCGTCTTCATAGCTGACACAGGAGGGAAGTTACATGCACTTTAGGCTGGTACATGGAGACGGTGGGGTACACGTTAGGGAACATTTCTTGACCATAAAATTTATATTTCCTCACCATCACCCATGCAACTTATATTTACCTAGGACAGAATGAAGATTAACCCTGGCCACGGGTCAGTTGGGAAAGGCGGGAAAGGACCCTCAAGGACTTAGGTTGCCAGTAGGTGAGCAGGTACAGCTCATGGGCAGTCAGGACAGGATAACCTCAGGATTTGGGTCAGGACTGGGCTCACCAAAGGGTACGACCAACACCTGCAGCTTCGGATGCAACGCCTGCGCTACCCCCTCTCTGCAAGGAACCAGCCAATAACCCCGATTGGGTTTTCAAATCTCCTAGCAAAGTGCTTCGCCAGCACTTAAGGTTTCCCAAACTCCGACTGAGTCTGGGGCAATGTCGGACAGAGTGCTCCGCAGCTCTCTGTATCAATCACCTATAGAGTTCATTGGGTCAGTGACAGGTCAGCTATTCGGACAAGTCAGACAATTTCTCTAGCTAAACCTGGGCAAATTATACTGTTTTCGGGACAATGTACCACCCACAAATGTTGCAAGTGACAAGTTCCCTAATTGCTGATTGGGCAAGTGAGGAGGTTAGGTCATGGTACCTCCTCGAATTTGGACTTTCTCAGACTTAATATTCATTTTCGAACCCACCCCTTACATTCCAGTTCCCATGACAAGAGAGGTTTTAGCAGACAATGGGGTACTCATACAGCCAAATACATTTGTTGCAATTGCAGGTAACTGTTCGTTTTCTTCAGCTAGGTCAGGGAGCAGGTTCCCATGAACATCTTGGCTTTGGCTTGACTGGTTCTACCCTGACTTCAAGATGGAGTAGCGGTGCTTTCCAGACCCCCCCCCCCCCCCCCGAGGATGGTACATGAAAAGTAAGCGAAAACAAATTAGAGACACAGAATAAAATTAATACACTGTCTACCGTGAATGGCTATACTACATCCCTTACTTTATAATAACTATAGCATTAGGAGTTAAGCGGAAAAGACGGCTTTGCCAAAGCAGCAGTGCAAGCATGGAGCATGTGAGAAACAAAGCGGCCATTTTAGCAGTACTGCACATGAGCGAATAGTTCCCTCCAGAACTGCGAGTGCGTCACATCACGTGGGCATGACCGACGCATGCGCAGACTAGATTCCTGCAAAGGAGCAACCATGTTATTTGCAAGCTTCATTAATATCAGTAGACACATAGGCAAGCGTCACTGGGACACCCCCGTGTAGTGTAAAATGCATTATTAGAAAGAGAAAACTTGTTGAGTTAGTTTCATTAATGTTATTCGAGGTTCTTGATACAAGCAAGTCGCGTCACATGCGAATACTTGCTCTATCAATCCCCTCTTTGATGATATTTACTATCATCACTATTAACTGGAACCAGATGCCAACTTGTCACATTTCTTGCATCTCAATCTCCTCAATCATTCGATTCATTTTCTCTTTCATTTCTTTATTAGGGTGAGAATTTTTCATTTTTTTATAAATTTGATTATTCAGTTCCTCCAGTTCCAATTCATCCACATTCCTCTTCACTCCTCTCTTATGCACAGTGTACTTTTTCTGATGTTTACAGCAAATGAATATAAGAAACACTACTATACTAATACCCATGATTGGCAACAGTATTTTACTCAAAAGACTTTTCCCTATGTTAGTAAACCAATGACCTACAGAGAAAAGACCATCTGTTAGTCTCTTCCAGGCACTGTCAACCTCCAGTGGTTTGAGCTCTTTTTCCAAATTTGCAATATTTTTCACATACCTTTCGATTCCTACACTTTTGTCAGGTATGTAAGTGCAACAATGTTGCGCTTTCAACATCCGACAGACTCCGACCTCCTGTGCTAATAAGGTGTCAAGAGCAAGCCTCTTTTGTAAAACCATAGATCTGATCGCAACCATCTCGGTATTGACCATTAGGAAACCTCCAGCAGTGTCAGTAGATAAACCGATCCACTACCGTTGACAATTTGCAAATTCTGTGTGTATTCAAAGAAACTCCCACTGCAGGTATCAATGCGCTGAAAATATCTCCCACTATTTCTCAAGCACTCTCTCTCTTTGTGCGGGCTAATTTGTTAGTCTTTGCAATGTTTCCAGTGTTCTTCCCCACATGGTATATCTTCGGAAAGACAATACCAAAGTAACAACTTCCGTACCAATGGTCCGGTAATTTGAAGTAAGCCTTGTTTGCGCATATAAAATAAATTCCAGGGAACACGGGCTCTGACCCATCTTTGAATCCCCAACCCCCAATTACCTTGTAATTATGTTCGCATTCACTGGAACCAATTAATATGTTATTATAATAGCTAGTCATTTCTCTATGAAGACAAAACTTCCCTTATTTTTCGAAATCCAGCAACAAAGCAGCATTTTCTCTACCATTTGAGGTACTGTCTATATTTTCTGCCCATTTAGGAACTTTCTGAGTTTTATCTTTGGCTTTCTTTTGGAAGCTTTCTCTTCTTTTCTCTACCATATCTAAAAATTCTTTCTCCTTTTCATGTAGAGAACAAGTCAGGTTATTCTTGTGTGCATCATCTATGTTAATTTTTCCTACAGTTAGAAAATAATCACCCATATATTTAGCTACATCTCTAGTCGTATGTACAGGATTCAGAGTCCTTCGAACAGGAAGTTCTGAAAAGGTCACGTCAAAGTTTGAGTAGTAATACTGTAACTGTCCTCTTCTGTAGAATAGGCTAGTCAATATGCTACAGGAAATTCCATAGGTCAAGGGTAAGTGGTGATAAGTCACACCTTCAGCAACTGAAGTAGGTAGTTTTATGCAAACATAACAGTCATCTATCTCCATTGTCTCGACATAATGGACTAATAGATTCGCAAAAACATTTAGGTGAGTTTTGTTCCGGATTTTATTGAAGTGTAAGTCTTCCTCATCTGGTGCTTCTAAGTCTACTTGTCTCCATTTCAATCTAAGTGGTCTGTCTAATGCATCTATACCTTTTGGAGTGTTTCTAGTATGTGATTCCACAGTGTCATCCGGTAGATTATTATTGGGGTACAGACTCGGGTTCTCGCTCATCATAGAAGGAATGGTTATGGTCAATCCTATCCAAAGTATTACAATTAATGCTACACTACATACACGTATTTGACAACACGTTTTACACCAATTACGCCTAGGTCTTCCATTTACACTGGAATCAGACATCTTGGGCTTAAGAGAAGTTTTCAACCCCTCTTTGTAACTTTATCCAAATTCTTACACCGAGCAACTTCAGGTCGGTTCTTCTTCTTCGGTGCTCTGAATGGCAATCACCTCTTCTTCACTTTCATCACTTATATCAAGATCTTCGAACTCTTCTAGTACCAGAAAAGTCCACTCAGGATCCTGATATTTACTGTTTTGTCTCCTTAGTCGGGCACTTTTTCTCTTTGGCATAGTTCCAGATTTCTCCTTTTCACTAGCAGCCTTTTTTCTGTCCTCAAGCTTTTCCTCTACAGTTTTCAGTCTCAGTCTCAGTCTTTTGATGTATCTTGGTTCACTTTTCTTTTTCTTGAATCTCTTAACTGGTACGGTTACTGAGCTTTCGTCTAATGATCTTTTGTTTTCATTCACTTGTGGTACATCTGCTTCGCGGGTTTCTGGTTCCCTACCTATCTGACTAGTTCCAGGTCTTAACTCTCCTTCTTCTGCCTGGTCACTAAGCTGGCCTTGTTCAGGTGTATGTAGGATTTGGCTTTGTTTTGTTTCAATTTCTTCTTCCTGAACACTTTTATCTATTTCTATCTGATCCTGTTCAAGCACTTCGAACCCTTGATTTTCTTCCGCTTGAACTTTTGCTCTATTTCCTAATTGTCCCTTTTCAATTTCAGGAGTTCTTGGAGGCGTGTCGATAGCCTATTCTGTCCCTGTCTGTCATTCTTCGTTGTCTGATCTAACATGAATCTCAATAATCTGGTTATCTTTTTCTATTCCTGTCTCGTCCTCATTATTCCACTCTCTATCTAAATAGGTGTATCTTCTGGTTCTTATGGGATCGAATGTCAGGTCAATTACTGGGACCCACTCGTCTTGACTGGTGCTTGGTTGCTCGTCATCAGCTACTTCAGGACCAACGTCAGGAGACCCCTCAGCTGCACAACCTTCAGCATCAGTTTCTTCGTTTTCAGTCACTCTTTTGGTATGACTGGCGTGGATCCACTTCGGCACACCCGCACACTTCACCGCTGTCGTGGTAACAAGAATCACTTGTCTCGGTTTTCTCCACTTCGGTGCAAGGCAACTCGATCGAGTGTGTTTCTTTAGCACAACCCAATCCCTTGGGTTCAGATTATGGGCTGGAGTTGTTGGCCTGGAGACGGCGTCTACCCCAATCTGGTGAGAGATAGAACACACTTGGTCACCCAGCTGCTTGCAGTACTCTAGCACCAAATCATCAGAAATGCTTAGCGGTTTGTGTCCTGGCACCCATGCTTGTCGCATTACTCTTCCCATCAGTATCTCGTGGGGGCTCAGGCCTGTCTTCCGATCTGGAATACTTCTGATTCCCATCAGGACAAGGGGCAAGGCGTCTCTCCAGTTCATTCCAGTAGAATCACACATCTTTCCTAATCTTGATTTTTTTTTTTTTTTGTATGTTCTTATATAGCGCTCGATCACCTGGGGAGGTATCTCGGCGCTTGCCTTGGGAACCCGTCCTGGCTTTTCCCTGTGAGATAGCCCCTACAGGGCATCCCCAAGGTGAAAGCCAGGCATCCCGCCGCGGGGGGGCCGTTGTGGAGATTAAGCAAGCTTAATGCCCAGAGTTGCAGAGTGTGAACCCATGATTAGGTCAGGCACTGAAGCGAGAATTTTCGAGTCCGTGGACATTTGAGCTCAAGACCCTGCCGCGTCGGGAATTGAACCCTGGTCTCGGGTCTGACCTCTGCTTCAGGGTCTGCCTGCTCTAACCAGTGAGCCACACTTCTCCACAATGATTTGATAGTGCCATTTATTTGTTCTACCACTCCAGAAGCCTCTGGGCGATATGCACAGTGCAATTTTTGGGTGATTTTGAATGCTGCACAGTGTTCTATTATTTCATTGTGAAAATGCCTACCTCTGTCTGATTCAATTGTAACTGGAAAACCGAACCTAGGTATCAGTTCCCTCAGTAACAATTTGGCTACTGTAATTCCATCATTTCTTTTGGCAGGATAAGCTTCTACCCATTTTGAAAATAAGCAGACAATGACAAGGACGTACTTCATTCCTTTACAGAGGGGCAACTGTATAAAGTCAATTTGTAATCTGGCAAAAGGACCTTCTGCTTTTCCGATTGTACCTGGTGTAGCTACAGTTTTCTTTCCAGGATTAAACTGCTGACAAGTTAAGCACCTCTGGCAAAGTGCCTCTGCAATGTTCCTGAATTTCGAATTGTAACATGCCTCACTAAAGACACGAACCATAGCGTCCCTGCCTATATGTGCATCCCCATGTATCAGCTGGGCCATAGGAGCAAGCAAGCTGTCAGGCAATACAGGCATACCATCAGTGTAAACCATGACACCATCCTCACTCCTTTTCCGACAACCAGTCTTTTTCCACCTTTTCTTTTCCTTTGGTCCTGCTGCATTTTGTAACTCTTTCAGTTCTTCCCAAGATTGCACATCCTCAAACACCATAAGTTGGCAGCTGTTTCCATGTCCCCCCAACTTGATGTTGACTGACATTCGGTAACGTGCACAATGTTGGGCCAGGTGGTCAGCATATCGATTACCTGCTGTCACATCGTCATTGCCAGATTTGTGAGCAGCACACTTGACCACTGCCAATTCTTTTGGTAACTGGATTGCCTCCAGTAATTCCTTTACAACCTTCCCATTCCTGATCGGAGTACCTGAAGAGGTCAGCAACTCCCTTTGCAGCCACAATTGGCCAAAATCATGCACAACCCCATAGCCATACTGGCTGTCCGTATATATGGTTGTTCTCTTATTTTCCCCAGCTTTACAGGCTTTGGTTAATGCAATCAATTTGGCCACTTGTGCAGACTTGACTCCAAACAAACAGGATGCTTCTATTGCACGTTCTCATGTGCATACTGCATAAGCAGCACTTAAGCCACCATCCTGATGTCATAGACATGAGCCATCCACAAACAGTTGGTAATCTTTAATAGGTAAAGGCATTTCTTTAAAGTCTGGGCGTGGTTTTGTACTGAACTCAGTTAGGTCTATGCAATCATGCTCGACCTCTCCTTTTGCTTCTGCAATGAGGGAATCAGGCAATAGGGTAGCTGGATTCAACAAGTTACATCGAGTAATGGTTACATTTGCGGCACCCACCAGGATCCTTTCATACTTAGTCAGCCGACTAGGAGTGAGATACTGGGTTTTAGTTCGGGTCAGTAAGATTACAACTGCATGTGGGACATACACAGTTACTGGATGCCCCATGACGATGAATTCACTCTGTTCAAGACTCATGCAAGTTGCAGCTACTGCTTTCAGACATCCGGGTAATCCAGCAGCCACTGGATCTAAAGTGGCAGAAAAATATGCCACGGGACGTCTAGTCAAACCATGCGCTTGGGTCAGAACTGACAATGCACAATTGTCGCGTGTGTCACAAAACAGTGCAAACTCTTTCGAGTAGTCAGGCATTCCCAGTGCAGGAGCAGCACACAGACAGTCTCGTAGTTTTGCAAAGGCTGACATGCTTTCTTCATCCCATTCTACTGGGTCTTTTGATCCTTTCTTGGTCATTTTTATCAATGGTTTTGCTAGAACTGCAAATCCCACAATCCACTGTCTACAGTATCCTACAACCCCAAGGAACATTCTGATCTCTTTCTGAGTGCGGGGTAGATGCATGTTTCGAATTATCCTGATTCTTTCTGTTGTTACTTTCCTGATACCCTTTTCTATCTGGTGCCCCAGATATTTCACTGAAGAGGTACAGAACTGTAATTTATCTGGTGATACTTTATGCCCTCCATCCCCTAAATGGTTCAGTAAGGCAATGGTGTCAACAACACAGGCATTCTGACTTTTAGACGCCACCAAGAGGTCGTCTATGTATTGCACCAGCACTGATTCCCTAGGTAGGACCAAGGATTCAAGACACTTTTTCAGAATCTGATTGAAGATTGAAGGACTCTCTGTGTACCCCTGAGGGGCACGATTCCAGTCGTAGACATGACTGTCGAATTCAAATTAGAAAAGAAATTTACTGTCTGGATGCAATGGGATTGAAAAGAATGCGTGACATAAGTCAATGACGGTAAACCATCCAGCATTCCATAGAATTTGGTACAAGATCACTGCAGGGTTTGGCACAATAGGACAGCAAGGAACAACAATTTTGTTTACCTTGCGCAGGTCCTGCACTACTCTGTACTTACTACTAGGTTTCTTGATTCCAATTATAGGTGAATTACAAGGACTGCTCATTACCTCCTGTATGATGTTTGCTTCCAATAATCTTTTTACTTCGATGGCAACCCCTGCCTCTACTTCTGCACTCATTTTATACGGTTTGGTATTTGGATAGACTGCATCTTCTCTTATGGCTATTTTAATTGGATCAACATTTGCCATTAATACTACATCTTTTCCAGTAAAATCCCACACCTCGGGTTTCACTGTCTGCTGGAGTTCTTCAGGTAAGCCTTTTTTTTTTTTTTTTAACTTTTTTTTTATCCTCATTTGCTTTCATTGGCTCCAAACTGTCAAGACAGTAGACTACCGCAAAGCAGAAAGTCAGGCCATGCCTCTGTACTAACTCAGCTTCAGCTGGTGGGGATAACGTTGGAGGGATGAAGGACAGACACCCCATTCAGTAACAGCTGGCTGGCCCTGAGATTCTAAACATGCGGGCTCTGTTAGACCATTGTGCCCGAAACATCGAGGCCCTTTTAAGCAACGACACACAACATAACTGTGGCGGGGCCAGAAGGTGAGCCATGCCAGCATTAATCATCGGACCTGGGGAAAGAAAAAAAAAAAAAAAAAAAACCCAGGTATCAACGCGGCCTCTCCAACAACTTCCAGAAGGCTCTTTTCACCTGATTTCCTCCCCTTGCCAAATCAAGTTTCGAAATCTGGAGAATTGAAGAACTCCATTCGTAGAAGGTAGGTGGCAAAGCGTCCTTCCAGTGTCTACAAATTTCCCTGCGGGCCGCCAGAATGGAATAAAACACTATGTTGGAAGCAGCATTTCGAGTGTTTCCACTTAAACCAAAAATTACTAAGCCCAAGTCAATGGTAAGCTGATAACCCACGATCCAAGATAATTCATTACTTATAGAGTTCCAAAACGGAGTGATTTGTGGGCATTCAAAAAACATGTGGGTGTCTGATGCCGCCTCTAGTCCACATCTTGGGCAGGAAACAGGCCCTATTTGTGAAAATGTTGAGAGTCTCTGCGGGGAGTAATAAGCTCTATGAATTGTATATATATGGTTCCTTCGGAGCCAAGCAGGCTTAACCAAATCCCAATGTACTCTACATGAAGTTAGCCAGAGTTCTTCCACATCTACTCCTGGCAAAGACTCCGCCCACAATTGCGTTGGAAGGCAGAATTTGCTGTCTGATTCCTCTATGATCATATTATACCAGAGAGAGATCTCTTTCTTCATAGGTGGTCTGTCAAGTAGGCATGCTTCTAATTCGCTCACTCCCCCTAAAGAGAATTTGCTACAGCGTGGGGGCAGTGTATTCTGCGCCTGGGCCCAACTTGAAATCTGTAGGTATTTAAATCTGGAAAATCTCGGGCCGACTTTGTTGGTAAAATAGTTCCATGGAAGCAAGGATCCATCAGAAAACAAGTCTCCCCAGGATGTGATACCTGCCTCTTTGAGTGGTAGTGCTAAAACATCTTCTGCCCAAGGGGGGTACAGGTAAGTCCCATATAGGAGCTCTGCTTGAAAAGTATCCTAAATAAATCGAGTATCTCACTCTGTACCAGGTGTTGGCCATCCCCCGTAGTATCTTCAGCTTTATCTTTTTAAAGAATTTGGGATCTCCAAACTTAAAAAGGAAACTGGCTTGCCCGACTCCCTCACTTCTTAGTAAGGTAGAGAACATAAGGCCCAAGCTTGAATCAGCTCGTGTTTTAAAGAGCAGGCGTGCGTGCGTCAGCTGAAATGCCCATGCGTAGGCCTGCAGGTCTGGGCCTGCCAGCCCCCCCTTCTCCCTCCGACGCCTTATCTTTTTCCACGCTATTCTTGGATTTTTATTGTTCCATATAAAGGAAGATATCTCACTCTGTAATTTTGAGATTGATTTAGGGTCAAAATACAATGGTATTGAGTTAAATAAAAATGTAATCTTTGGCAGTATGGACATCTTAACCAAGTTTACCTTCCCCAGGATAGTAAGAGGGAGATGAGCCCATGATCTCATCAACTTGCGACACTGTGCTGCTACTTTTGCAAAATTTAGGGCTGCTATTGAATCTATATTGTTATCTATAATTACCCCCAGATATCTCAGATTGGCTCTTGATGTCATGCTGTGTGCGTTTGTGTCAGTATTCCAAGACATTGACTGCAGACCGTCCCTCCCCCTTCGCTAACGCCTCCCAGCTCACCCTCCCACCCACGAAGGACTAGAAACCTCTCTGCTGAGGAGCCCCTGTGACCAGCTGAACTCCTCGTGAAGCGGTTGCTCCCAGCTCACCTCCCACTCTTCAAGCGCCACTGTGGTATCGTAGCGCTGTATATCGAATTGCTTTTTGCTTGTTGTTGGCATTTTCAATCATCCCTGACAAGCGCCCAGCTCCGCTCCGCATTTGCGTAGTCAATTTCAGCTATTGTCTGCTACGTTCACTGCTCTGTAACTGCAGCTGTCCCTTTCAGGCTTGATTTCAGTTGTTGCTGACCTGTATGTGTAGCGCTGCTGCTTTGAAACATTGCATTAGTGTTTGGCTTGCCCTCGCATAGCGTCCTGTTGCTTGATTGTAAGCCCACCATTTTGTTGTGCCTGCAGACCGTCCCTCCCCCTTCGCTAACGCCTCCCAGCTCACCCTCCCACGCTCCGCCCCCTCCTCTGCCCATTAATGTCAGATGGTCCCACGCGCAGCGTCCACGCGCTACGTACACGCCGAAGGTGCGCCAAAGGTAAGCCCGTCTACGCCCGTCCACGCCTGGACCGCGCCCAGCGCCAGACCCCCTGCCCCTCGCGCTGCCCATCCCCCCCGCATTACCTACGATGCCGCCACCCTCCTAGCCCTTAACCCCGGTCGCGCCCCCAACTGCGTCTAAGCCGCCCCTGGACACACCCATGGACCTTTCTCCTGCTACTCCTGCAAATTCAGCGGCACCGACAACATCTCCGCTACGACCACACCACTGACTCCCGACCCCAACCACCTACAATGCATCCTTCTCAACACCCGATCGGTCCACAGGCACGCCATTGACATATGGAATCTACTAGACACCATTTCTCCAGACATCGCCTTCCTAACGGAAACATGGATGAATGCTTCCTCCGCACCAGACATCACCATTGCTATCCCTGAAGACTATAAGATCACTCGCAAAGACCGTACCAGCCACACAGGAGGAGGAATCGCTATCGTCCATAAGAAATCAATCCGCATCTCAACCAGCTCTGACGCCAACCTCGCCAACTCCGAACACCTTCACTTCCAGATCCACATCGACCCCAAAACCACACTCAGAGGCACCCTCCTCTACAGACCACCAGGACCCCGCGCAAAATTCAGTGAAGACATCACGGACTTCATCACCCCACACGCGCTCCCCTCCAAAGAATACATCCTTCTGGGAGACCTCAACTTTCACCTTGAAAAGAACAACGACCGCAACACCACCACCCTCCTGGACAACCTCGCCAACCTCGGACTTAAACAACTGGTCACTTCCCCCACCCACATCGCAGGTCACACACTCGACCCCATCCTCACCTCCAGCAATCATGTCTCCTTCAGCCACACTACGGATCTCCTCTGGACTGACCACAGCTGCGTTCACTTCACCTACAACAAGCCCAAACCCACCAACCACCTCCAACCGACTCTGCAAAGAAACTGGAAAAAAATCTCCACCGACCAGATCTCCTCATCGCTCCTTCTAAACACCCCAGCCCACTCCTCGGACCCAAACCTAGCCGCCGCCAACCTCACCCTATGGTTATCCAACACCGCCGACACCTTAGCACCACTGAAAAAACGTCAAAGCAAACCTGGCAGCAAGAAGGCCTCATGGTTCAACGATGATCTTAAGAAGTCCAAGAAACTCTGCCGCACCCTTGAAAAAGCGTGGAAAAAAGACCCAACCACCAGCACCAAGGACGCCTTCAAAAACGCCACCCGCACTCACCACCAACTAATCCGAAAGGCCAAGAAAACAGCATTCAAGGATCGACTTGACAACAACGCCCACAACAGCAAGGAACTTTTCAACATCGTCAAGGAGTTTTCCAATCCCTCGGCCAACTCCAACGACATCACCCCCTCTCAAGCCCTCTGCGACTCCCTAGCCTCATTCTTCCACAACAAGATTGCAGACATCCACAACAGCTTCGACAACCAACCCGGAGCCCAACCCACCCAACCACATGCTGAACCCCCTCCCCCCGCGAACACCCTTAACGACTGGAACCCAATATCCACTGAGGACACCATCCGCCTGATGAACTCCATCCACTCAGGATCCCCCACAGACCCATGCCCTCACCACATCTTCAACAAAGCAGACTCCGTCATAGCACCGCACCTCCGAGACGTCATCAACTGCTCCTTCAACTCCGCCTCCTTTCCGGAAAACTGGAAACACGCTGAACTCACCGCCCTTCTGAAAAAACCCACTGCGGACCCCACCGAACTCAAAAATTACCGACCCATCTCGCTCCTTCCATTCCCGGCCAAAGTAATCGAGAAAGCTGTCAACAACCAGCTCGCCGCCTTCCTCGAAACCAACAAATCCCTCGACTCCTCACAATCTGGCTTCCGAGCAAAACACAGCACTGAGACCGCCCTCATCGCAGCAACAGACGACATTCGAACTCTACTGGACAATGGAGACACAGTCGCCCTCATCCTCCTCGACCTCTCTGCAGCCTTCGACACAGTCTGTCATAGCACCCTGTTACAACGCCTCAATAACATCGGAATCCAAGGAAAAGCACTAGAATGGATCACCTCGTTCCTCACCGGAAGAACCCAGAGAGTCCGCCTTCCACCATTCAAGTCAGAGGCCACTGAAGTCATCTGCGGCGTACCACAAGGATCCTCTCTCAGCCCCACCCTCTTCAACGTATACATGAGCCCCCTCGCGACCATCGCCCGCCAACACAACCTCAACATCATCTCTTACGCGGATGACACTCAACTGATCCTTTCTCTCACCAAGGACCCCAGCACCGCCAAAACTAACCTCCACGAAGGAATGAAAGAAGTTGCTGAATGGATGAAACACAGCCGTCTGAAACTGAACTCAGATAAAACAGAAGTCCTCATCCTAGGTACATCCCCCTCTGCATGGGACGACTCTTGGTGGCCGGAAGCCCTTGGAAAAGCACCCATCCCGACAGACCATGCACGGAACCTAGGCGTTATCCTGGATTCTTCACTTTCAATGAACAGACAAGTCAGCGCCGTATCCTCATCCTGCTTCAACATTCTTCGCATGCTCAAAAAAACATTTCGCTGGATCCCCTCCGAAACCAGGAAAACAGTCACCCATGCTCTGGTCACGAGCCGACTGGACTACGGAAACACCCTCTACGCAGGCACTACCGCTAAACTCCAAAAGAAACTCCAACGAATCCAAAACGCCTCAGCCAGAATCATTTTAGACATCCCACGCAACGAACACATCTCTGGTCACTTGAAAGACCTCCACTGGCTACCCGTCAATAAGAGAATCACTTTCCGACTGCTAACCCACGCACACAAATCACTCTACGACATCGGACCAGAATGCCTCAACTCCAGACTGTCCTTCTACACCCCCTCCCGCCAACTACGCTCCTCCAGCCAAGCCCTCGCCACTGTACCTCGCATCAACAAGACCACCATGGGAGGCAGATCCTTCTCTTACCTGGCTGCTAAAACATGGAACTCACTCCCCACTCACCTTCGCCTTACCCAGAACCACCTAACTTTCAGAAAGCAACTTAAAACGTGGATATTTGACAAGTAATCCTCCTCCCCCTCCTTAGCGCCTTGAGACCCTCTGGGTATGTAGTGCGCTATATAAATTCTCTGACTTGACTTGACTTGAGTTTTCGAGGCATTCACCTCGTAACCTGACACCTTTCCAAACTCCAAGGCGAGATCTATAATCACCGGGAACGCTGTATTTATATTTGGAGTAAAAATCATAATATCATCGGCATAAAGTGCCACCTTTTTGGTCTAGTCATGGAAGACAAATGGTATAATTTGCTGGCTCTCTCTCAGTTTTTGTGCGAACGGCTCTATGTATAGGTCGAATAATAAAGGCGATAGGGGACAACCTTGTCTCGTTCCCCTCGTTACCCTGAATGGTTCGGACAAACCTCCATTAATCAAAATAGAGGCCGAGGGGTTTCCATACAACAGTTTAACTGCTCTACGAAATTTGACTCCCACGTTGAACCCCAACAAGGCCTCCGACAGATATTGCCAATTTACCCTGTCGAAGGCCTTGGTGGCGTCCAAGGTGAGAACCGAAAGGGGCAGAGTCTCCCTAGTCGCCAGATCTATTGCTCCCACCAGGTCATATGTAAGTTCAAACAACTGCCTCCCCTTTACAAAACCTTTTTGATTGGGATTTAGTATATCTGGAGCTACCTGGCCGAGCCTTTTAGCCAATATTGCCGCCAAGATTTTATAGTCGGCATTTAGAATTGAGATAGGCCGATACGAACCGCAATCAGATAAGGGCTTACCTGGTTTCGGGATTAGTGTTATCGAGGCACTATCCCAAGAAGCTGGGGGCACCTCTCCCTCCCTCAGGATGTTATTGAATAGTTCCACCATAACCGGGGACACAACCGATATCAGGTTTTTGTAGATTTCTGAGGGTAGACCGTCAGTTCCTGCAGCCTTTCCTCCATTAGCTCCCTGAATAGCTTGTTCTACCTCTTCCTTCGTTATATCCCTATCTAAAAAGTTGCTCTGTTCATCAGACAGGGATGGTAAAGATAGATCTTTTAACCAATTAGCTGCGTCTTCAGAAGTGACATTCCGGTCTTCCAGGTATATTGTTTGAAAGAAATCTTTAAAAGCTTCTCTGATGTCCTCATCATTCGTAAAAGTACCGTGATCCGTTGTCACTGACGCTATATGATTTTGTGCTCGATCTGATTTAACTTTCCAGGCCAGGAGCCTTCCAGCCCCCTCCCCATATTGGAAGTGAGCTAGTTTGCTCGCCTCCCATCTCTGCATGATTCTTTTATCTAAAACTGATGTTAGAGCATTCTTCAATTCTGTTATTTTATCATGTTTCAGCGATAGATCATGATTGCTGTCGTTACTGCTGTTTTCGAAATCCACCTGAATAACTTTAATATTCTCCTCAATAGAAGCCACCTCTTCAAAATACATCTTTCTTCGGTATACGTTCTTATTCTTTATGATCCCTCTTAACGTGCACTTAAAAGCATCCCAAATAACACCCGGAGCTGCTGAACCAGCATTTATTTCAAAAAAAGCTTTTGCTTCTGATTGTATTTGCTCTAGATCTTCAGGTGAGGTAAGGAGGGACCGATCGAAAGACCACGTCCTCCTAGGGGGTTTATCACCCCACTCGAGTTCCATCTTCATCGCTGAATGATCAGAGAGATGCGACAGAAGGTATACTACATTATTAACTGAATTGGCCAACTTACGGCTGGTTAAAATAAAATCTATTCTTGACCTATGCCGGTATTTAAAGTTCCTGAAGGAAAATCCCTTTCTCTGCCCCTCTCTTATTCTCCAGATATCAATATAACCATATTGGTTCATACAGCCCAGTAAACAGTTTCTAGATTTAGAAAGGGGCTGTTGTCTACTTGTAGGAGACTTATCCAACGTTGGATTAAGTACAATATTAAAGTCACCGGTAATAATGACAGGCTCGGGAAATTGCAGCAGGTGGAGAAATAAGGATTCTAGTGCGGAAGGGTCGTCCTTGTTCGGCCCGTAATATCCGGCTAGCGTTAGTGCTACTCCTCCTATCGCGACCGCCACAATAGCCCACCTGCCACCAGAGTCGACCATTTGCTGAGTAATTCCTAAAGAGATAGATTTTTTAAAGACAATTGAAACTCCCCTTATATTCAGCGATTGAGAGGTAGAGACAGAAGTATCCAACCATCTATTTTTCTTGACCAGCTCGAGCATTTCTCTCTCAACAAGATGTGTCTCCTGCAATATAATGATGTCCGCCTCAACATCCCGCAAGTACTGGAGAATTGTATTTGCACGGGGTTTGGTTCGGAGACCATTTACATTCCAGGAGAAAATGTTAAGCTTCGTCATAACCCTGGGAATAAGCAATTATGTAACATACTGCCCAATTATATATATTTAACCTGCTAATTGTCTGCTTCTTGGAGTTAAAAACCCCAAGAAATGATATTGATGTTTGGAGCGCTCTTAAAGATAGATATTTTATTATTTTTTTCACCCCTCCCCTCCACCCCCCTGTGCCCTCCCAAACCTCCCTCCCTCCCATGGGAAACCCTTGCACTCCCTATCCGGATATACCGGAAGTAAGTGCCCCGACTCCTCCCGAGCCCCACCTGTAAGTGCCTCAGAAAAGAAAAAGAGATTTTGTGTTCCTTTTTATTGACCCCTTTTATTTTATCCCTCCTTTTTTTTTTTTTTCCGTGTTATTTTATTATCTTATTATCTCTCTTTTTTTTTTTTTTTTAACCTCGCGTTATTTTCTGTGTTGTTTTATATTTATTTACTTATTATTTTTTTTTTGTTTTTTGTTTTTATTGAAATTACAAGTGAACTAATACGGCCCATAGGTCCTTTCTTTGTTTTTTACTCCCTTTTTTCTCCCTTACTTACTTTCTGCCTCCTAAAGTCAATAGCAGCTCATCTGCTGCCTGAACAGATCGGATGTTATACATTCTGTTGTTATGCATTATTTTGAGGGATGCGGGAAAGCCCATCTGCACTGTAGCACCCAAACCACGGAAGGCATCCATCCTTTTGCCCAACTCCCATTGTTTGTCTAGGGTAAATCTGGACAGATCGGAACGTATCTGATAGTTGAATCCTTTGCCCGGTATGGATTTCTGTTTTAATGCTAAGTTCAAGATTTGTTCTTTCAAGGTGTAAGTGTGAAAGTTTACCAGGATTTTCCTAGGCTTGGTTCTTTGCGGGTTGCGCCTAAATGGATCCCTATGGATACGCTGAATGTCTGTAGCAAGATCTTCATTTGAAACTTGGATGTTTAGAGATTCTTTTAACAACGAGATAGTGTAGTTTTTAATGTCTGTTCCTTCGCTCCCCTCCGGTACATTTGAAATTCGGATATTACAGCGCCTAGCGTTATTTTCCACAGTCTCCAATCTTTCTGATAAAGCAGTATCTTCTCTTTTCAGTTTCGATATGTCATCCTGAACGCTTTCAGCTCTCATAGATATCTGCCCGACCGTTTCCTCTAGCGATTGGGTTCTTGCTGAAAGGCCAACTATCTTTTCATCCAGGGACTCGCAAAAGGCTCTTATTTCTCTTTGATTGGAAGCGGACTCCTCAAATCCTCGCTTAATCTCAGCTGAAAGTGTTACAAACATCTGCTGTATCGAAGCTGCGGAGATGGGAATAGTACTAGAGTCTAGGGCCTCGCTCTCTTCACGAGTTGAAAACATTGCAACCTTAGTTGAGACAGGGGATATAGGAGACCTTGATAGTAGAGATCCGTCTATTGACTCCGATAAGTCTATGCTCTTTCTACTGATTTTTTCTGTTTCCGTTATTTGGGATACATGATCTTCAGCCTGAGTTACATTTTGAGAAGAGATAGGCGGAAACAGTGGGAATAATGCCAGAGTATGAGTTGGGCCTGCATTTATCTCCTGAGTTGGTGGAGCTGTATGTCCCTCTACAGGCCCCGCGTTTGAATGCAGACGAATGACAGTGTCAGCACATATATCCTGTGTCGCCTCCTCAGGGTCGTTTTAGGACTCCTGCAACAGATCTAGCTCCAAATGGGGTCCCTGGCTCTGTGCTATCAACGCCATTTTATTATTAACAGGCTGTGGTTGTGTAGAACAAAATTCTCCTATTGCAGACTCTTGGCCAATCTCCAATACTTGCGGAATCACCTTGAAATATGAACGTAAAGAGGGGGTGATTTTGGTGGAAGAAGCGGTAGGGGGTTTAATCGCTTTATTGCCCTTTCTCCCCCTTTTAGGTTTTACTTCAAATGAAAGATATGAGGAGGCTTTTCGTGCATTCAAACTAGAGGATGGATAAGTAAAACCCTGGGAGACCCCCCCTGAATCCGACACCAGTGCCTCTAGTGAATCCGGTGCTCTTTCTGCGCAGCTTTCTGAACCACTTGCCACTATCTCCGCCTCTGCTCTTCTACCTTTTTTCTTACGGGGACTCTTAACCCTCCCTGGACCTTTATTTAGGTTTTTATCTTTTGTTTGAGTTAATTTCCCCTTGTAAGTACTGGTTTTCAGTAAATTTGGAGGGACCTCGGCAGAAATCACTTTACACCCTCCTTTCTTCCCAGCATACTCCCCTTTTACCTCGTGTCCAAAGTTGTCCTCTCCCAGCTGATAGAGTTCTGGTGCAAAGCGAGAGAATGCGCCAGTGCTGGAAGCAAACTCTTTCTCACCCTTCTCACTCTTCTCACCCGATGTCCCGGTGCTGTTACTAGCAATGGAGCCCTGCTGGAGACTACGAACACGCCTGGCCCTGCGGGGCTCCAGGGCGGCCTGACCCCAGTGTAGCAGCGCGGGCTCCCGCTGCTTCTGCCTCTGCGCTCTGTCACCACCACGTTTCCGGGTCCCGGCGTCGTCCTCCACCTCCTTCTCAGCTCTCTCCGTGCTAGGGCGGGGGGTGGGGCCGTTGCATATCGGGCTAACGCGGTAACGCGAATCCGTGCCTCCGTCAAAGCTGACCGTGACCGTGAACCGTGAACCGGTCCGAAGGTAGGAGAAAGTTAAAGAGCGGCTTCTGAAAATGGAGCCGCTGAGTAGCAGGTACGTCGTAGGCGGAACACACCAGGTAGGCGCTTAGGCACTCAGGTGCGGCTGGAGCGGAGCACTGCGGCAGTTAGCCTACTGCCGCCATGTTTCCCCTGTCCCTGCCAATTGAGCAACACTCTTCAGGTAAGTCTTGTATTGTCAGTCTTTGAATTTCTGTGTCAGGCCTTATTAACATTAGTTTGTAAATTCCATCTTCATCTGGGGTCTGAATTTCAACACCTTTTGGTGGGCAAAAGATGGTGCAATTCATTTTGCACAACAAATCACGTCCTAACGGGTTCACTGGACTGGAGTCACAGACGACAAATCTGTGCATCTCTTTGAAATTCCCTATTGTGATTTCCATGGGCTCAGTTAGTGGGGTACTAATTATCTGATTAGAAACACCCACTACTTGGATTGCTTCTCCCGAGAGGGGTAGGTTTGGGACATCTGCTGTTCTCACAGTAGAACGGGGAGCACCAGTGTCCAACAGAAAGGTGACGTCATTCCCTTCAACCTTTCCTTCAATGTATGGCCCTGTCTGGTCTACCGGCAAGGAGGCGCCAAGCACGCACTCCTCGTCCTCCCCCCTCAGGCCCCGTCAGTAAGGTTCATCACAGAGGAATGTATCATTCAACAGGAATTGTGAAGTTGCTGCATTTCTATCCTCCCTTCCTTCCCAAACTTCGACTTCCTCACTCTGTGGTGCTCTATTTCTATAGTTTGGCCTAGATGCGCGAGGCAGCTGTGGCTGCTTTACCTGTTGCTGAGTCTTTCGTGGCCCCTCTTTCTGCACCTGTGGATTCAAATCATTATTGGGCATGTTACCATTCTGCAACGCTGGACACTCATCTCTCCAGTGCCCTATCTGACCGCACCCGTGACAGGGGAACTTCTTTTTGGCTTCCTCTCGGCTCATTTTAACTCTGGGCTTCCCTCCACCCCCAGGGCTTTGATTCTGGGTATTATTATTCATTTTACTTAACTGCTTTTCTTGTTGCTCTGCCAGTTTCACTTGTGCCCACATGACCTTCTCCTTTAATGCTTTTCTTTTATTTTCCAGTTCATCTTCACAATACTTAGCGTATTTCAGGACCTCATCTATAGGTTTCGCTTGCCAACAAATTTTATTGTCTTTAATCCACTGTGAAATCTCAGGTCTTAACCCTAACACGAATCGATAAATGAAATGGGTCATATCCTTCATCTCAATGTTATCTATTCCACTGTACGTTTTGAACACCTGTAACAGTCGTTCATAATATGAATGTACAGTTTCATCACGATTTTGGGTAGTTCTATCTATGCGGGTCCAATCAGTTTCTTTAGCGGGCACCTTTCCTTTTAAGTACAGTATGACCTGGTCATATTTCCTCATCACCTCCGCTGAGAGGGCTCCTGTCCTAGTGTCTCTGGCATACTCCTCACTGGGCCAATCAACAGCAATTTTGCATTCTGTCCACAAGTCTACAGGAACTACAATGTCAAAGAATCCATCCAGATCTTTCAGGAGACATTTTTGAACCTTAATAAACCTCTCAACCTGCCTGTACCATTCTACAGGTTTCTCCCGTAATTTTGGGAAATCATTTGTGAATGACACAATATCCTGTCGGGACCAGGGAACATGTACATATTTTCCACCTGGTACTTCTCTCATGGGATACAATGGTTCAGCTTTATCTGTTTCTTTTAGGACGTACTCAGTGGACACATGTCGGGACCTATTATCTTCTTTCTTCTTTGTCCACCTTGCTTTCCATTTATCAAGATCTCCCCATTTCTGTAACAGGTGCAACAACTCTCTTATCTGTACCTTTCTCCCTGACACGTTCATGTTTTCCAAATCTTTGTCCGAGAATTCTGCTCTGTATGGTTTCTGCAATACCTTAGATCGGCTGACATCTATTCCCATATTAGCTGCAGTGTCCATTAGTCTCTCATGGAATGCTCTGGTATTTCTTGTAATGCTCTTACATATGAACAACAACTCTTCTTTACTAAGAGTGTTGAGTCTATCTAGTCCCACGTTCCCAGCCATCAGTTCTTCCATTTCTATTCTTAATTTGTAAATATCTAATGGTTTTGGCTGAGGAGTTCCCTTTTCTAATTCTCGTGTCCATCAATCTATTTCCTCCGGAGTCACTACAGTGGCACTTCGACTACCTGAAGCTGTTTCTATCAGGACTTCTCGGGCACTAGTCTGAGTGTTCTTTCTTGGTGCACTAACTTCTGGTTCTCTTATGGGCAAGTCCATTAAGGAAATTATGGACTCACATTCACTTGTTTGGTCATCAACAATCAGGGGCTCTTTTCTTGGCGGCATTACAGCTGGAGTAATAACTGGAGTCTTTGGACTAGCTTGTCTATCCCCATAAAGAGGAACAACTGTGCCAATAGTTACTGGAATTGTCAGGGCTTCAGGACTTGAATTTAACTGGGATACTTTCTGTATCAATTCAGTTCTCTGTTTAATTAAGGACTCTTTTTCTTGATCCTGTAAAACCTTTTCCATAGACGTTTCATGTACTATTTGTGGAATTAAAGGTGGATAAAGATTCGGGGCAGTTGGAATGGTCGTACTTTGTCCCTCACCACAGGACGGTCTATAACATGGTACAGTTGTATCGGGCATGCTGAATCCCTCTTTGCTGCTGGGCCTATAACCTGAACCTGCTGTATCAGTTGTGCTGGCCCTCCTATTACTGGACGGCTTGATAAATGTTTTTTTTGAACTCAAGGACCTAGACTCTTCATCATATGGAGGTGGATTTTTCATTAATAAATCCTCCAAATATTCGTCTTCCGAATCCCCCGCAGTCATTAAGTGTCGGGTTTACTCTGTTCTTTTCCCTCCCATGGGTTCATCTACGCCTCCTACTGGGAATAGTCCTTCTACCATCATATTCTGTCTCCACTGCTTCATCTTTTTCTCTTTAGTTTCTCTCTGATTTTTCGGATAACATTTCGCTAACCCGTTATCCATTCTGGGTCTGTCTCTCTCAAAGGCCTCAATCTCCCATTCTTCTAGGGACTCATATTGCGTCAGTCTTGGTCTGGGGTGTAAATCATTCATTCGGGTTCTCAAATTAAACAAAATTCTACCGTTAAAGGTACCATCTAATGGAAAAGCTAAAACTCCATCCTCCTTAGTATATTCCGCCCAATTTTCCAACCATACACAGGTATGATACCCTTTATCAAACATCATAAATGATGCGGGAGTATTAGGTGGTGGAATGATTACACCTTCTCTAGTTTTTATTGGTTTGTCTTTCTTGAAATAATTCTTCATTTTGTCTACGAGAGTCATTTTTACCTAGGATCAGGTCGAGTTTCGGGATTAAAGGAATGCCACATATACCTCGTAAACCTAACTCAGGCTAGAAAGGTACGTACTTTTGTTTACAAACGTTCTTCCAATACTAGCGCGCCTTGTTAATCTCAACAACCAATCAATACGGAGATTGCAAACAACTTCAACCAATGGGTGCGCGGCCCTATCGTGAGACTCGGTCTCACGCTCCGGCACTTGCCCCTCCTTTACAATTCCAGCTCCGCTACACACCCGCTGTTTTGACCAATACCAGCGCGGCACAGAGTGACGTCAGCGCAGCTCCGCAACTGACTCCCTCCTTCACAAGGTAACGGAAACTTGATTTCTTTCTTAAAGTGCAAGTGCTCTATTTAGTTTATAGCGTATAACATTTGCCACTGTACTTGAGTGTCTAGACAGAAAGATTTGTTTTGCTGCAAGTAAACCTCTTCTATTTACTTTTCAAACACTACGGATAGACCCTCCTGTCTACCCTTCACACACGCTGTAGAGAACCTGCTACTCCTTTGACTCATCCAATCTTTCCGGGATATATACTAAGTCTAAAGTTTCACTAGCGAACTCCTTTGCTATCACTCAAGCTCCGATGAACCTACTACACCTTCCTCGTGTGACCCTTACTAGGTAATATCACAACTGAAGTTTCAATAGCGAACTCGTTGCTATCATTTATTCAACTACTCATTCAGAAAACCCTAATTAGCGCTTCCAGTTCTACCTAACAATGCACTAATTTTCCTCAAGCCAGTGACCTCACCGCAAGTGGATTCTCCTCACCACCCGCTATTCTGCCCCCCGGGATTTCCAGACAACATATAACAATCACTAACAAATGGTTAATACAAAAACATCATATAGCAGCATTTCATAAAAACATTTAAAAAATTTCATAATATTTCAAAGCAATATTGTTACAGCAGATCGATCTTAAGGAAGAAATATTTTTAGCAGCACATTAAACATTTTCACGGTTTATTCACAATTAACCTATCTACCTATCTCAACTAGTCCTAACTATCCTCTGCTTACCAGAACACTACTGATAGAGCGCGCAGGTCACCCGACCAGCATTGTTATCAAATATGCACACTAGGGCCCATAAAACAAATATTTCGTAATACTCTAATCAGGTAAGCCACACTCTACTATCAGCAGTTCGGTTCTTTTCTATTTACTACCATGTACCTGACTTACCAATCCCCGTTCTGGTACCTAAAACCACAATGGGTCGAGGAGCTAGCTGTGGAGAAAGTAGATAGCACAAAATACATATACCTTTAAATTGTATTACTCTTATAATAACCACAAACGCAAGAAGTTTCAAAAACCCTTTATCTAGTTTCGTTTTCTTCAAGTTCAGTAAGCCACAGGTTAACACAAATCAAACTATCTATCACTAAGATTAAGAAAATAGTATAACAATGAATTAAGGCAAGAAACATTTGGAGATTTTGAAATAAAGGGAAGGGGAAATATAAGGAACACGCTAAATATAAATCAACAGATTTTGTAAACTTCACTAAAGGCGGGTAAGAAAAGGGAACATACTATTCAGAGCAGACTTTCAGTTATCACTAACAGTCTATAAGAAACAAAACTTATGCAATCTACTTATCCAGATGTGCTTAATTTCTAAAGGGAGGGTAAGAGTGGGGCAAACTATATATGCATATGTGATTCTGAATTCGACTAAGGGTAGGGAGAGAATGGAACATGCTAATGCATCAGTTATACGAAAAACTTTATTTATAGGGAGAAACAGGATAAAGACAAAATAAGTAACTGTGCTTTATTCAGAAAGGGGAAAAACTTAGATAAACCATCACCCATGCAACTTATATTTACCTAGGACAGAATGAAGACCAACCCTGGCCACGGGTCAGTTGGGAAAGGCGGGAAAGGACCCTCAAGGACTTAGGTTGCCAGTAGGCGAGCAGGTACAGCTCATGGACAGTCAGGACAGGATAACCTCAGGATTTGGATCAGGACTGGGCTCACCAAAGGGTACGACCAACACCTGCAGCTTCGGATGCAACGCCTGCGCTACCCCCTCTCTGCAAGGAACCTGCCAATAACCCCGATTGGGTTTTCGAATCTCCTATCAAAGTGCTTCGCCAGCATTTAATGTTTCCCAAACTCCGACTGAGTCTGGGGCAATTTCGGACAGAGTGCTCCGCAGCTCTCTGTATCAATCACCTATAGAGTTTGTTGGGTCAGTGACAGGTCAGCTATTCGGACAAGTCGGACAACTTCTCTAGCTAAACCTGGGCAAATTATACTGTTTTCGGGACAATGTACCACCCACAAATGTTGCAAGTGACAAGTTCCCTAATTGCTGGTTGGGCAAGTGAGGAGGTTAGGTCATGGTACCTCCTAGAATTTGGACTTTCTCAGACTTAATATTCATTTTCGAACCCACCCCTTACATTCCAGTTCCCATGACAAGAGAGGTTTTAGCAGACAATGGGGTACTCATACAGCCAAATACACTTGTTGCAATTGCAGGTAACTGTTCATTTTCTTCAGCTAGGTCAGGGAGCAGGTTCCCATGAACATCTTGGCTTTGGCTGCCAGCTGGCTGGGCTCCACTGCTGCGTGACTTTCTTTTCCCCCGTCACATGACTGGTTCTACCCTGACTTCAAGATGGAGTAGCGGTGCTTCCCAGGCCCCCCCCCCCCCGAGGATGGTACATGAAAAGTAAGCGAAAACAAATTAGAGACACAGAATAAAATGAATACACTGTCTACCGTGAATGGCTATACTACATCCCTTACTTTATAATAACTATAGCATTAGGAGTTTAGCGGAAAAAACGGCTTTGCCAAAGCAGCAGTGCAAGCATGGAGCATGTGAGAAACAAAGCGGCCATTTTAGCAGTACTGCGCATGAGCAAAGAGTTCCCTCCAGAACTACGAGTGCGTCACATCACGTGGGTATGACCGACGCATGCGCAGACTAGATTCCTGCAAAGGAGCAACCATGTTATTTGCAAGCTTCATTAATATCAGTAGACACATAGGCAAGCGTCACTGGGACACCCCCGTGTAGTGTAAAATGCATTATTAGAAAGACAAAACTTGTTGAGTTAGTTTCATTAATGTTACTCGAGGTTCTTGATATAAGCAAGTCACGTCACATGCGAATACTTGCTTTATCAGTCTCATGGTGAAATTATAACTCTTAGTCTTTTAATAGAACCCTGATTAGACAATAGTAGTTAACACAGTCAGTCTTGTAACTACATAGTTGCACTAATGGTTTTACTTAGATTTGGCCGAGAAGGGGGCGGGGGGGTATTTTATTTTATTGCATTTTATTGTAGTTCACCGTATTTTTTACTGTAAAGATTTTAAGTAATCGCACAGTTTTCTAATAAACAAACAAACAATGATAGGGACTATTAGTGAAATTACGTCTGATTAAACCCTTTGTGGCTTTGATTACGTGGAGATTCCTGAGCATAGAGCGGTTTTATGAGTCCAAAAGCACTGAAAGTACAAAAGAGTGAGTCGCACTAGTCTGTGGATCCAGAGGTCACTGCCCCACAGCCCTCAGATGCCTAGAACGGTGCCAGAGTAAAAAGGGGTGCATGATGTAATGTTCATGCTTTTGCCACTTGTTATTGTTTTAACATTTGTAAAGTGCCTCGTTCTCCATTGGTAAGGCGCTGCAGGAGCTGTTTCCTTATCCGTTGCCACAGGTTTTCATTTGGCTATTTAGTATGATTTCTGAGCATAATTCCACATGGCATTGGAAGCACGTCTGCAGAAGACGCAGATATAGTAACAGCTGCTGCTGCTGCACGAAGCAGCAACAGAGCTTGTCAATTATTTATTGATTATTTATGATGTATAAATATGTTGGTCCTTTCCGATTTCGATTTCCGATGGCGTTTCACTGATAGCTGTCTTTACCGCAATGACAGTACTCTGATAGATGCTGCAGTGCCGTTACACCGATAGCTGTCCATACTGCAATGACAGTACACTGATATGTGCACTGCCACTTACTGTAGTGGTATCAATGAGAGATACACTTACAGCGGTGCCATTATTCTAATAACTGCCTTCACTTCAGTGCCACCGCATTGAGTGATACGCTTGCTCTGGTGCCATTACACCAATAGCTATTCTTACTGCAGTGACATCACACTGAGAGCTGCCATTATTGCATCTCTGCAGAAGACGGCTGTAATGCCAGAAACCAGTCCTAGGAACCTTGATTCCGGTCCAGGGAAGGCATGGCTTGGCAGTTCGGCTGGACTGTTCCCATGAGGCACAGGGTTAAGGCTGATTTGCATATGGCCATGTCTGAACTGGGGTGGTGTGGAGTGCAAAAAAACGATGGATTTAGGCCCAGATCTCTGTACTGGGGTGAATGTATGACATTGTTCTGCATTCTGTCCATCAACTGTTGTTTTTGCATTTGTCACCCCGAGTGGGATGGGTGTGCTCAGACGTGAGTCCCATGCTCTCCACACCACTGGAGTCAAGCTATCCTGGCTGAAGACGGCTGATAGCCAGAAACCGATCCTAGGATGCTTGATTCCGGTCCAGGAAAGACATGGATTCGCAGTTCGGGCTGGACTGTTCCCATGAGGCTCAGGGTCAAGGTTGATTTGCATACGGCCATGTCTGAACTGGGGTGGTGTGGAGTGCAAAAAAACGATGGATTTAGGCCCAGATCTCTGTACTGGGTGAATGTATGACATTGTTCTGCATTCTGTCCGTCAACTGTTGTTTTTGCATTTGTCACCCTGAGTGGGACGGGTATGCTCAGACGTGAGTCCCATGCTCTCCACACCACTGGAGTCAAGCTATCCTGGCTGAAGATGGTTGATAGCCAGAAACCGGTCCTAGGATGCTTGATTCCGGTCCAGGAAAGACGTGGCTTGGCAGTACAGTCTGGACTGTTCCCATGAGGCACAGGGTCAAGGCTGATTTGCATATGGCCATGTCTGAACTGGGGTGGTGTGGAGTGCAAAAAAACGATGGATGTAGCCCCGATCTCTGTACTGGGGTGAATGTATGACGTTGGTCTGCATTCTGTCCATCATCTGTTGTTTTTGCATTACTGCAGTGACAGCACATTGAGAGCTGCCCTTACTGCAATGACATCATGCCTCTACATGCACGTGCTGCAGTGACCGTAAACTGAAAGCTGCCCTGGTGGTGTGGAGTGCAAAAAAACGATGGATTTAGGCCCAGGTCTGTACTGGGGTGAATGTATGACATTGTTCTGCATTCTGTCCATCAACTGTTGTTTTTGCATTTGTCACCCCTAGTGGGATGGGTATGCTCAGACGTGAGTCCCATGCTCTCCACACTACTGGAGTCAAGCTATCTTGACGGTTTATGGCCTAAACTTGGGTGGTGTGGAGTGCAAAAAAACAATGGATTTAGGCCCAGATCGCTGTACTGGGGTGAATGTATAACATTGTTCTGCATTCTGTCCATCAACTGTTGTTTTTGCATTTGTCACCCCGAGTGGGATGGGTATGCTCCAACATGAGTCCCATGCTAGCCAGAAACCGACCGGTCCTAGGATGCTTGATTTCTGTCCAGGAAAGACATGGCTTTGCAGTTCGGGCTGGACTGTTCCCATGAGGCACAGGGTCAAGGCTGATTTGCATATGGCCATGTCTGAACTGGGGTGGTGTGGAGTGCAAAAAAACGATGGATGTAGCCCCGATCTCTGTACTGGGGTGAATGTATGACGTTGTTCTGCATTCTGTCCATCATCTGTTGTTTTTGCAGTACTGCAGTGACAGCACATTGAGAGCTGCCCTTACTGCAATGACATCATGCCTCTACATGCACGTGCTGCAGTGACCGTACACTGAAAGCTGCCCTTACTGCAGCAACATCATGCCTCTACATGCCCGCCTAAGTCAGTCAACAAAGGAACAAGAATTCTTCCATACATGAAGGCACTCACCATTTAGTGGTGTGCCATGGACGTTAAAGGTCCCCCAAATCAAATCTGTAAAGCAATCCTTGTTCCTTTGTTGTCTGACTTAGGCAGGCATAGCCTTATGCATTTCTTCTTCCATTTCAGGTGGCCCTCCGTCCAGTTGGGGGCTCTTCTTGTATCTACTTGGGTCAGTTTCCATGCACATTAGTACCTACATGCATTACATGGTTGTGGAGTTGGTTTTAATTTCATGGTTACTCTCTAGGCTCCCCGCCCTCCCTGTCCTGAGGAAGACCCGTAGCTGAGGAGTAGAACTACCCCCATAGCATCAGGTTCGAAACGTCGATGACAACCCCCTACCATGGGCCTTCACCCCATTTGTTTGCCCTCCGTCCCACCCCCTGTGACTTTGGAAACCTTCACAGATGATGATTTCACTGTGTTATGATGAAATGATGGAATAGTAATTTTGTTCTAATTGACATCAGGGGCAGGCTCTTACCACCACTAAGGTTAACTAACCTTGGTATAACAAATGATTTGAATTTATCAGTCTTGAATGTATTCCCTCTACCCCTCCTGTTTCTCCACATGAGCACTCTTCTTTGCACTTCTTCATTCACTACTTGGCTGTAACCGAGTAAATAATTGAAGTAATATTTTGTGTTTTGTAATAATTTGAAATTAAACTGCCATTAAGCAAATACTGTGCGCTTTTTGGCTTGAAACTTACCCTTGGGTATTGCTCAATATCTATGAATGCATTTGGCTTGTTCTCTTCCCATTTTTTCCTTGCAGGTAGTAACTGCATATGATGACTAAACAGAACATTCTTACTGTAGTGACATCATGCCTCTACATGCAGTTGCTGCAGTGACCGTACACTGAAAGCTGCCCTTACTGCAGTGACATCATGCGTCTACATGCACGTGCTGCACGGACAGCACAATGAAAGCTGCTCTTAGTGCAGTGGCATCATGCCTCTATATGCACTAGCTGCAGTGACCGTACACTGAGAGCTGCCCTTAGTGCAATGACATCATGCCTCTATATGCACTAGCTGCAGTGACAGCACGCGGCGAGCTGCCCTTAGTAAAGTGACATCATGCCTCTACATGCACCTGCTGCAGTGACAGCACACTGAGAGCTGCCCTTAGTGCAATGACATCATGCCTCTACGTGCAGTTGCTGCAGTGAAAGCTGCCCTTACTGCAGTGATATCATGCCTCTACATGCAGTTGCTGCAGTGCCCGTACACTGAAAGCTGCCCTTACTGCAGTGACATGATGCGTTTATATGCAGTTGCTGCAGTGACTGTACACTGAGAGCTGACCTTAGTGCAGTGGCATCATGCCTCTACAAACACGTGCTGCAGTGATCGTACACTGAAAGCTGCCCTTACTGCAGTGACATCATGCCTCTACATGCAGTTGCTGCAGTGACAGCACACTGTGAGCTGTCCTTCCTGCAGTGACAGCACACCACGAGCTGCCCTTCCTGCAGTGACAACACACAGAGAGTTGCCCTTTCTGCAGTGACAGCATGCCCACACTGCCAACAGCCCTACCTGCAGTGACAGCACAGAGAGAGCTGCCCTTCCTGCAGTGACAGCACTCCGCGAGCTGCCTTTCATGCAGTGACAGCACACTGAGAACTGCCCTTCCTGCAGTGACAGCACTCCGCGAGCTGCCCTTCCTGCAGTGACAGCACACTGAGAGCTGCCCTTCCTGCAGTGACAGCACTCCGCGAGCTGCCTTTCATGCAGTGACAGCACACTGAGAGCTGCCCTTCCTGCAGTGATAGCAAACTGAGAACTGCCCTTCCTGCAGTGGCAGCACACCGCGAGCTGACTTTGCTGCAGTGACAGCACATCGAGAGCTGCCCTTATTGAAATGACAACACACCAAGAGCTGGTCTTAATACAGATCTATCACAATGAAACTGCCTTTACTGCAGTGACAGCACACCAACAGTTCCCCTTTTTGCAGATACAGCACACAGAGAGCTGCCCTTCCTGCAGTGACAGCACATCGAGAGCTGCCCTTCCTGCAGTGTCAGCACACAGAGAGCTTCACTTTCATACAGTGACAGCACACCGCAAGGTGCCCTTCCTGCAGTGACTGCACACTGAGTGCTGCCCTTCCTGCAGTGACAGCACACTGAGAGCTGCCATTCCTGCAGTGACTGCACACCACCAGCTGCCCTTTCTGCAGTGACAGCACACTGAGTGCTGCCCTTCCTGCAGTGACTGCACACCGCAAGGTGCCCTTCCTGCAGTGACTGCACACTGAGTGCTGCCCTTCCTGCAGTGGCAGCACACCGCGAGCTGCCCTTCTTGCAGTGACAGCACATCGAGAGCTGCCCTTCTTGCAGTGTCAGCACATCGAGAGCTGCCCTTCTTGCAGTGTCAGCACATCGAGAGTTGCCCTTCCTGCAGTGGCAGCACACAGAGAGCTGCCCTTCCTGCAGTGACAGCACACTGAGAGCTGCCATTCCTGCAGTGACTGCACACCACCAGCTGCCCTTTCTGCAGTGACAGCACATTGAGTGCTGCCCTTCCTGCAGTGACAGCACATCGAGAGCTGCCTTTCATGCAGTGACAGCACACTGAGAGCTGTCTTTCCTGCAGTGTCAGCACACCGCGAGCTGCCCTTCCTGCAGTGACAGCACACCCCGAGCTGCCCTTCCTGCAGTGTCAGCACACCGCGAGCTGCCCTTCCTGCAGTGACAGCACACCGCGAGCTGCCCTTTCTGCAGTGTCAGCACACCGCGAGCTGCCTTTCCTGCAGTGACAGCACACCGCGAGCTGCCCTTCCTGCAGTGACAGCACACCGCCAGCTGCCCTTCCTGCAGTAAGAGCACACCGCGAGCAGCCCTTCCTGCAGTGGCAGCACACAGAGAGCTGCCCTTCCAGCAGTGACAGCACACTGACAGCTGTCAGTCCTGCAGTGTCAGCACACCGCGAGCTGCCCTTCCTGCAGTGACAGCACACCACCAGCTTCCTTCCTGCAGTAAGAGCACACCGCGAGCTGCCCTTCCTGCAGTGACAGCACACAGAGAGCTGCCCTTCCTGCAGTGACAGCACATCGAGAGCTGCCTTTCATGCACTGACAGCACACAGAGAGCTGCCCTTCCTGCAGTGACAGCACATCTAGAGCTGCCCTTCCTGCAGTGACAGCACATCGAGAGCTGCCCTTCCTGCAGTGACAGCACACAGAGAGCTGCCCTTCCTGCAGTGACAGCACATCTAGAGCTGCCCTTCCTGCAGTGACAGCACACCGCGAGCTGCCCTTCCTGCAGTAAGAGCACACTGAAAGCTGCCCTTCCTGCAGTGACAGCACACTGAGAGCTGCCCTTCCTGCAGTGACAGCACACTGAGAGCTGCCCTTCCTGCAGTGACAGCACATCGAGAGCTGCCTTTCATGCAGTGACAGCACACAGAGAGCTGCCCTTCCTGCAGTGGCAGCACATCGAGAGCTGCCCTTCCTGCAGTGACAGCACATCGAGAGCTGCCCTTCCTGCAGTGGCAGCACACCGCGAGCTGCCCTTCTTGCAGTGACAGCACATCGAGAGCTGCCCTTCCTGCAGTGACAGCACACAGAGAGCTGCCCTTCCTGCAGTGACAGCACACCGCGAGCTGCCCTTTCTGCAGTGTCAGCACACCGCGAGCTGCCTTTCCTGCAGTGACAGCACACCGCGAGCTGCCCTTCCTGCAGTGACAGCACACCGCCAGCTGCCCTTCCTGCAGTGACAGCACACCGCGAGCTGCCCTTCCTGCAGTAAGAGCACACTGAAAGCTGCCCTTCCTGCAGTGACAGCACACTGAGAGCTGCCCTTCCTGCAGTGACAGCACACTGAGAGCTGCCCTTCCTGCAGTGACAGCACATCGAGAGCTGCCTTTCATGCAGTGACAGCACACAGAGAGCTGCCCTTCCTGCAGTGGCAGCACATCGAGAGCTGCCCTTCCTGCAGTGACAGCACATCGAGAGCTGCCCTTCCTGCAGTGACAGCACACAGAGAGCTGCCCTTACTGCAGTGACAGCACATCGAGAGCTGCCCTTCTTGCAGTGACAGCACACTGAGAGCTGCCCTTCCTGCAGTGACAGCACACTGAGAGCTGCCCTTCCTGCAGTGACAGCACATCGAGAGCTGCCCTTCCTGCAGTGGCAGCACACCGCGAGCTGCCCTTCTTGCAGTGACAGCACATCGAGAGCTGCCCTTCTTGCAGTGTCAGCACATCGAGAGCTGCCCTTCCTGCAGTGACAGCACATCGAGAGCTGCCCTTCTTGCAGTGACAGCACACTGAAAGCTGCCCTTCCTGCAGTGACAGCACACTGAGAGCTGCCCTTCCTGCAGTGACAGCACACTGAGAGCTGCCCTTCCTGCAGTGACAGCACATCGAGAGCTGCCCTTCCTGCAGTGGCAGCACACCGCGAGCTGCCCTTCTTGCAGTGACAGCACATCGAGAGCTGCCCTTCTTGCAGTGTCAGAACATCGAGAGCTGCCCTTCCTGCAGTGACAGCACATCGAGAGCTGCCCTTCTTGCAGTGACAGCACACTGAAAGCTGCCCTTCCTGCAGTGACAGCACACTGAGAGCTGCCCTTCCTGCAGTGACAGCACACTGAGAGCTGCCCTTCCTGCAGTGACAGCACATCGAGAGCTGCCCTTCTTGCAGTGTCAGCACACCGCGAGCTGCCCTTCTTGCAGTGACAGCACATCGAGAGCTGCCCTTCTTGCAGTGTCAGCACATCGAGAGCTGCCCTTCCTGCAGTGACAGCACACAGAGAGCTGCCCTTCCTGCAGTGGCAGCACACTGAGAGCTGCCCTTCCTGCAGTGGCAGCACACCGCGAGCTGCCCTTCTTGCAGTGACAGCACATCGAGAGCTGCCCTTCTTGCAGTGTCAGCACATCGAGAGCTGCCCTTCTTGCAGTGTCAGCACATCGAGAGTTGCCCTTCCTGCAGTGGCAGCACACAGAGAGCTGCCCTTCCTGCAGTGACAGCACACTGAAAGCTGCCCTTCCTGCAGTGACAGAACACTGAGAGCTGCCCTTCCTGCAGTGACAGCACATCGAGAGCTGCCCTTCTTGCAGTGTCAGCACATCGAGAGTTGCCCTTCCTGCAGTGACAGCACACAGAGAGCTGCCCTTCCTGCAGTGGCAGCACATCGAGAGCTGCCCTTCTTGCAGTGTCAGCACATCGAGAGCTGCCCTTCTTGCAATGTCAGCACATCGAGAGCTGCCCTTCCTGCAGTGACAGCACATCGAGAGCTGCCCTTCTTGCAGTGACAGCACACTGAAAGCTGCCCTTCCTGCAGTGACAGCACACTGAGAGCTGCCCTTCCTGCAGTGACAGCACACTGAGAGCTGCCCTTCCTGCAGTGACAGCACATCGAGAGCTGCCCTTCTTGCAGTGTCAGTACACCGCGAGCTGCCCTTCTTGCAGTGACAGCACATCGAGAGCTGCCCTTCTTGCAGTGCCAGCACATCGAGAGCTGCCCTTCCTGCAGTGACAGCACACAGAGAGCTGCCCTTCCTGCAGTGGCAGCACACTGAGAGTTGCCCTTCCTGCAGTGGCAGCACACCGCGAGCTGCCCTTCTTGCAGTGACAGCACATCGAGAGCTGCCCTTCTTGCAGTGTCAGCACATCGAGAGCTGCCCTTCTTGCAGTGTCAGCACATCGAGAGTTGCCCTTCCTGCAGTGGCAGCACACAGAGAGCTGCCCTTCCTGCAGTGACAGCACACTGAAAGCTGCCCTTCCTGCAGTGACAGCACACTGAGAGCTGCCCTTCCTGCAGTGACAGCACATCGAGAGCTGCCCTTCTTGCAGTGTCAGCACATCGAGAGTTGCCCTTCCTGCAGTGGCAGCACACAGAGAGCTGCCCTTCCTGCAGTGACAGCACATCGAGAGTTGCCCTTCTTGCAGTGTCAGCACATCGAGAGCTGCCCTTCTTGCAGTGTCAGCACATCGAGAGCTGCCCTTCTTGCAGTGTCAGCACATCGAGAGCTGCCCTTCTTGCAGTGTCAGCACATCGAGAGCTGCCCTTCCTGCAGTGACAGCACACAGAGAGCTGCCCTTCCTGCAGTGACAGCACATCGAGAGTTGCCCTTCCTGCAGTGGCAGCACACCGCGAGCTGCCCTTCTTGCAGTGTCAGCACACCAGGCGTGTGTTTAATTATTGAAACATTCATCCTATTGAAAGCAGTCTTAACCACAGTGACATCACACTGAGATGCTCTCAATACTGTGACATCATAGCGAGGTGTCCTTACTATTGGGACATCCCACTGATAGTTTCTCTCACAGTTAGTCCTGACGGACCTACAAAAACTATCGTTAACTATTTCAGTGCCATCACTTTGGGTCACGTTTAGTCGACTCGGGTCGGAATTTAAACCATGATGTGTTGTGACACGTTGGTGCCTCCAGAGGGCGCGCAATCCACTTTGCTGTCTTGTTTTTTGCGATGCAAATTACTTTTTGCAGAGTGTCCCACCGTTATATCTCACTTTAGGGCTCGGTTTAGATGATTGTTTTTTGTCATTCCACCCATTAAATAACTTTGAGACTTTGTTATCAAATCTTTCCCAAAGAAAGTACCAAAAAATGACATAAGGCAACGTAACGTGGTATAACAAACAGCACTTGATTCCATGGCCCCTGCACAGCAACTAAGTCTGACGTCAGTCTGGCGGTAGGAACGGCCCTTTAGCTCCCATTGTAAAAGCAACGTGAAGAACGATGCAGTGCTTAATTTGTGAAAATAAGTAAGTGGCAGTGCCCTCCTCAGGAGGCCACCACTGCTCGCACCACCCACCAATGACAGTATCAGCACAGCTACTAACCATCGCATTACTTCAAGTGTGACGTTTCAGACTGTAGTAGGCCAAAGCTATAAGAATTGGGTAGCTGGTGTTAGTTGTTTTAACGTATATTTAACAAACAACTGTTCTGTTGCTCATCTTTTAATTGCACACACAGCGCCATCGTGTGGCAGCCGTCACAAATGCCCGTGTTGACAATTAAGTGCAGGTGTTGACAATTAAGTTATGGTGCATAGAATCGGAAACCACCGGCTCAAATTAAGCACTGGATTAACATATTAAACCTTACCTGTCTGAAGCTACCATCCAAACCACTGTCCAGCCAAGGCCTGGCCCTCCTCCACCCGCACTTAACCCACCGTCTTCTGCATGCTCCACAGCCACCCACTAGGAGCCCCATCAGGGGGCATAGGCGGGGGAGTGGAGGAAGGGTGCGGGGGGGGGGGGGGAGGGGGGACAGGGTCAGCCTCGGCAACCCAATAAAAATTGCCTGTGGTCTTTACATTGCTGGCTTCGTTAACCTGTACAATCACATTGCTTTGAAGTGAAATAGTGATATTAAAATAAGCTATTATTTATCATACAAACTTCTGGGTGCGATTTTATCAAGCACAGCCTAATGTATGGTAGCTCAGGGTGTCCAGGCATCTGCTGCTAAGGACAAACACACCCCGAAGAGCAGGGTTTGCATCTCTGCAGGATCTGCTTTTCATCCTACGAAGGTTTATAACGTGAGTGCTACTGGCTGGTATATTATTAACCCCTGTATTCGCCTGTTCTTTCTATTAGGCTGTGAGAACATGGATGTTATAAATTCATGAGCAGGGACAAGACTCTTTTTTTAATTGGAGACCTACACATGAGCACCAGTTACATTACAGAAGATCACATTTTATTTTTAAGTACAGGATGATTAAGTGATATGCACAGAGAATATATCTAACTAGCCTGACTGCATGCTACTATTCCAAATGTATTGTGTCAAATTGCTCTGAAGTGGTGGAAAAGACTTGTTGGATACTAAACACAATTTACTAAATATGGCTCAAAGCAGAGAGATAACATGGGTAGAGAGAGAGAGAGACCTGAAACAATGTGTCTGAGCTTTACCCAGAGCCTTGAAACAGACATGTCTCCTCCTTTCTATGGTCTTTTTTTCTCGCAGAATTGGGGTAAACAGAGCATAAGTACTGGAGGCAGGGTGAGACTGGGACAGAAATCAGGCCCAGGCACCAAAATAAAAATGGCCCAAGAATCGAATCAGGTAGCTAAAAAAATAGTCAAATTTGCACATCGGGGCAGGACTACACTTGTAAAGATGCACTGCATAGGTGTTTTGAAAGGTATGGCCAAGGCCACTGGAAATATGCGGCAGTTAAGGGCCAAACTAAATAGCAGAATTCTGTAAATTATGCGGCAAGAAAAAAATAATTATGCAGCGTAATGCAGCACATCTTCTAATAATATTATTTCATTATTTTGACATTTTTACAATTGTTAACAATCTGAGCATTGGTTGTACCTTATTAGTACCAGTTTATTATCCAAATACAGCAAAATGCTACAGAAAGGTGACCAGTACATGCTTGCAAAGGGCCTTCCAAAGAGCGGCTACACCTGCCACTGCGTTTTTATAACCTTTGAACCGTTTGAGCTGCAAGCAATTTTTGTTTCATTAAAATCTGCAGATTGTGCAACAGATGATGGATTATGTGGCAAATACATATTTATTCAAAAAACATTATGGGGTCATTATGATTGCGGTTTTTCCGCATCCTCGGGGCCGGCGGAAGCCACCGCCGGCCCCGAGGATGCGGAAAAACCGCAGCGGACTGACCAAAGACCCACCGCCACATTAGGATGGCTGATGGGTCCTGGTTTCCGTCCGCAGCTTTTCCGCCGCGGTCGGCTTACAACCGCGGCGGAAAAGCTCTAATATGGTGACGGTGTCTTCCAGACACCGTCCACCATATTAGGATGGACTTTAAATTATGCTTTTCCGCGGCGGGTTTTCCGCCGTGGAAAAGCATACGGAACTTCACTGCGGGGGCCCGTTGCGGGCCCCCTAGGTGAAGGGGGGGTGGGGGTGCACATGGGGGGTACCTATGGTACCCCCCTGCATTTGCATGAAGAAAGCGGCAGGCACCGCGCGGTGCCTGCCTCTTACTGCATGCAAATGCAATGCGTGCATTTTTAACATTGCGGCGGGTGCAGCTTGAAGCTCCACCCGCCGCAATGTTAAAAATAGAGGATGTGACCGCAACCCTTGCGGTCACATCCTAATTGCACAGGAGGGAACTCCGCATGCCATGCGGAGGTTCCCTCCTGCTCTGGGGTCGCGGACGGACGCAAGTCCGTCCGCGATCCTAATCAACCCCTAAGTCTGCACAATCGCATAATTCCAGTGGCCCTGGGTATCGCAGACGGCATGCATATGTGCTTGCTACAAGAAATGTTTGTGGTAATATCAGGGAAAGCAACAGTAAAACCAATCGGCCAGACCATAAAACGGGCCAACAAAAAGCCATAAAAGCAGCCAAACACTGACCAACAGGTCACTGCCAGATTGCCCTGCAGGCCAATCCCACCCTGCCAACACCACAACAGAATGCACTTAAATTAGAGTGATTTCTTAACTATTAAACTGCAGGAAATAATCAGTTTCACTTGTTTGGGTTCAAAGTGCTTTTTTCCCCCAAAAAGTAATATGTGATCAAACATTTTATCTGTTTGACAAAACCGAAATGCTTTCTTGGGGGACTTTTGTTGGACTTAAGTAATTAAAAGGCCTGAATGCAGTATCCCTAAGCCACAGTAAACAAGGCATCTGTTGGCAATGCACTTTCATTAAGTGGCAAATCTGATGTAAACAGGTGAGGAGCAGGTTTGTTTCTCCTGTTTTTCTGTGTTTGAGGTGAGTTTAGGGCACACGTCCAAAAAAAAGAAGTGGGGGGACACTGATGTCACAACAGTAAGTGACGTCAGGAGAGGTGGCTTGCACCATCAGACTCATTGCCTCACTCACCCCTTAGATGCGATTGCATCAAAGAAGCCAGCGCGTGAGCTGCGTTCTGAATGAGCTCCGATCTCGCCCCAGAGAGGCCAAAGAGTGAATGTGTAGCTCCATTTGCTCCAGCAATTGAGCGCCCGGTAAAATAAGTGGGGGGACGCCGTCCACCCGTGTGGTACCCCGACTCGAGCCCTGGGTGATTTGCATAAAAAGATACATCACCCGATCAAAGAAGAACTCCTTCATTAGCTCCCCAGCACTGCCCTTTGCCAGGAGGTGTGAACTCTCCTGCAAATGTAAATGTAAATGTAGTAGTACTTGTATAGCGCACAAATCGACCCATGAGGATATCTTGGGGCTTGTACGCATACCGCTTTGGAACCCTTCCTGGTTTTTCCCTGTGAAGTGCCCACTCCTGGGCACCCCCAAGGTGAAGCCAGGCATCCTAGCGTTGTTGGGGCCGTTGTGGAGATTAAGCAAGCTATTGCCCAGAGTTGCAGAGTGGGACCCATAATTAGAATAGGCACCGAGGCGAGAAATATCAGGTCCAAGGAAATTGAGCCCAATACCCGCCGAGGCAGGAATTGAACCCTGGTCCAGGGCTAGACCTCTGCATCAAGGTCTGCCACTCTAACCATTGAGCCACACTTCTCCAAAGGCCCCCCTGCTGTGCTCTTGGCCCAGGATAGGAGGAGACACACCACACCACATGCTGTGCCTGCTCCGCCTGATCACTGTCACTCTATTGAGAATGACAATAACCCTCCAACACTTTGTGCTAGGTGGGGAGCCACCCCAAACCTGAAAAACAATGGCCTACATCTGGCCTCAGGAATTTGTCCTTGTGCATCAGGAAATAAATCCGACCCTGACTAAAGGCAGGTTAGTGGGTCGAAAGCTGGGCTGGCATAGGTCGCTTTTTAACTCTCCAATGGCCCTGTAAACAGTAGAAGCGCACAGGAGTTTTTCTGTCCCATGACACTTTTCCCCAGGGCTTTAAGTGGGCTAAAAAAAACTGGGGGGTCTCTCAAAGGGGCGTGGCCGATGTAATTAAAGGCTTGGCTTAAAAAAACAGTAAGCTAAAGATCTGTGTTTAGTATAGTGTGCCACCTGACTAGTATTTTGCTGTTGCTTTCACTGCATCCATTTATATAATGCAACAAGTTACCTCAAAGGCATTGAAGTGGGCTTCTGCTGCAGAGTTTTGATTTATTTTTCACCCAGAGGGCAAATATGGAGTGCCTGATAGGAGCCCGTCTCAGCACCTGCTTTTAAGAACTGCCAGTGCTGAGCACCAGCAGGACCACTCAAAGCCCTGCTTGTTCCCCATATTCCCACAGGTGGGCAACAGAGCATGCAAACACATATCTGCAGACATCTGACAAAGAAAGGCACCCAAGGGAGCAAGTCTTCTGTGGCCTTGCACCAAGGATATGCAGTGCAGACTCACCACACATAAGGCTCCCTCCTTCACTGACCCTGTTCGAAAGGATGTGATATCACCCCACAGGAAGACGTAGACCCCCCTACCCTAATGTACACGCTGACGTGTTTCTCAGACGTCTCTACGATGTATTGCTGACTATACCTGTACCCTACAAATCCCTATGCACGCATAAGGCATTGACCTTCACAGACTCTGCATTGTCCCCTGCGGTACCCATGTCTTATGTCACTGACCAAATGTGAGTATTCACGTCCGCTTGCATGCCAACCCACTTTACCCACCTGGTTCCAACTTCCGTCCCACACTGTTCACGGTCTTTATATGTCTTTAATATGGGATAGCATTAGAGTCTTTTATTGAAGTCCACTTTAAGCACATACATTGCTCTGTCCTTCTGTCTTTGGTTACCAAGTGAATTAAATGGTCTACTTGAGGATATATTCACTTATAAGTACATGTAAGTGATTCCTGCCAAATTAGGGGGACTGGTCCTACTGCCCAGTCAGCATCAGCCATCGACAACTGCCTGGCAGTGACCCTCTATCACCCTAGGGACACTTCTGCTGTGGTGCAACTCTCCACCCTTCCAGGCAGCCATATTTCTGTGACAATTGCAAAATCATGGTCTTCTATGGTTTACATATGGCCAGTCGTGCATAAGCACTAATGGCAGGGGTTGTACTTCTGCCGCTCCTCCGTTGACCAGCGGCGCCTCCTCCGCTATGGTGGGGGAGCGTCGCCCCCCTGCTTTTCAGCCGTGAAAAAAGGATAAATAAAATGATAATAACACAATAGTAATATAATTTTATTTTACCATGCTGATCAAGTTTTAGGGCAGGAAGAGGCTTGGCTGTCATCACAGCCAGCAGGGGGAGGAGTAGTTGGTGCATTTAAGTGCGCATGACGGTTTTTCCCCCCGCCGACTAGGGCCGGCCAAACAGTCATGCACACTTAGCATGTTCTCCACCTTGCTGTATTGCACAGCCTGGGTGGAGAACATGCACAGGCTGCCACTCGCTGTCTGAATGCCGAACCATGCCACTCAGACCAATCACGACGCTGCTGTCATGCTGGTGACAGTGGCGTTGTGATTGTCTAGGGGAGTCTGGGTGTCTGTGTGCTTCCGAGCGTCAAAGAAGATGGAGGACAGGCGGTAGCCTTTAGAGATACGTGTCTTTGTTTTTTGATCCCACGCTTCCCCACCCTCCACCCCGCCACTGCAGTTGACTGCACATAGCAGTGAGGGTGGAGGTTGGACTGCTGTCCTCGACAATATTCGTTCACGTGTATGACCATGTGCTGTATCCCTACTAATGTTTGAAAGTAGACTGCATAAGCACAGCAATAAATACATGATAAAAACAGAATTCTGGTGGTCACACTCAGCATCGACATTACTCATCTGGGCAATTCTACAGAAATACTCCTTGGTTGAAGCGGTTCCTATGAAGCAGCATGATACACATCTGCATACCACGAAAGTGCCCTGAGAGAGGTAAGAAACAATATATAAATTCAATCGTAACATAATACAATGAGTTTTCTTAGGAAGAGCTTTTTTTCTTTTGCTAATGACTTTTGACAGTTATGCAGGAACCATTCCAAAAAGAAAGTTCACCCACCTCAGCTCTTTCCTGGAAAGTTTCATGGTGATCCATCAAGCGGGGGCCAAGAAAAAAGAACAGATCCCAAAACATGAATTTCCATTGTTAGCTCCCATACGAAATGTCTGGTGCAGATACAGAAAAAAGTAATCAATGGAATTACACAAAATTGTTACAAATGATACACATATATATTTTCCAGGTAGATAAATGTAAACTTAAAAATACAAAATCTATAGTTACCAATATATACTTACCTCCCCAATATTAAGCTTATCAGTATTTTTTCTATGTCTGCACTTGATATTCTGACATACAACTGTGGTGTATGCATTCAGGGCGGCATCTATGTATCCAAGTTTCGGATTAAGGTACATTAGTACCTTAAGCCACAAATAAGACTTCTGCAAAAACAACAATTGATGGACAGAATGCAGAACAATGTCATACATTCACCCCAGTACAGAGATCTGGGCCTAAATCCATCGTTTTTTTGCACTCCACAACACCCCAGTTCAGACATGGCCATATGCAAATCAGCCTTGACCCGATGCCTCATGGGAACAGTCCAGCCCGAACTGTCAAGCCATGTATTCCCTGGACCGGAATCAAGCTTCCTAGGACCGTTTTCTGGCTATCAGCCGTCTTCAGCCAGGATAGCTTGACTCCAGTGGTGTGGAGAGCACGAGACTCACGTCTGACCATACCCTTCCCACTCGGGGTGACAAATGCAAATACAACAATTGATGGACAGAATGAAGAACAATGTCATACATTCACCCCAGTACAGAGATCTGGGACTAAATCCATCGTTTTTTTGCACTCCACACCACTCCAGTTAAGACATAGCCATATGCAAATCAGCCTTGACCCTGTGCCTCATGGTAACAGTCCAGCCCGAACTGTCAAGCCATGGCTTCCCTGGACCGGAATCAAGCATCCTAGGACCGGTTTCTGACTATCAACCGTCTTCAGCCAGATAGCTTGACTCCAGTGGTGTGGAGAGCACGGGACTCACGTCTGAGCATACCCTTCCTACTCGGGGTCACAAATGCAAAAACAACAATTGATGGACAGAATGCAGAACAATGTCATACGTTCACCCCAGTACAGAGATCTGGGCCAAAATCCATCATTTTTTTGCACTCCACACCACCCCAGTTCAGACATGGCCATATGCAAATCAGCCTTGACCCTGTGCCTCATGGGAACAGTCCAGCCCGAACTGTCAAGCCATGTCTTCCCTCGACCGGAATCAAGAATCCTAGGACCGGTTTCTGGCTATCAGCCATCTTCAGCCAGGATAGCTTGACTCCAGTGGTGTGGAGAGCACGGGACTCACGTCTGAGCATACCCTTCCCACTCTGGGTGACAAATGTAAAAATAACAATTGATGGACAGAATGCAGAACAATGTCCTACATTCACCCCAGTACAGAGATCTGGGGTGAATATTCGGGGAAAATAATCGGATGCTGTCAATAACATTGGAAGTAGTGTAGAAGTCTTAATTGTAAAACAACAGTTGATGGACAGAATGCAGAACAATGTCATACATTCACCCCAGTACAGAGATCTGGGCCTAAATCCATCGTTTCTTTGCACTCCACACCACCCCAGTTCAGACATGGCCATATGCAAATCAGCCTTGACCCTGTGCCTCATGGGAACAGTCCAGCCCAAACTGCCAAGCCATGTCTTTCCTGGACCGGAATCAAGCATCCTAGGACCGGTTTCTGGCTATCAGCCGTCTTCAGCCAGGATAGCTTGACTCCAGTGGTGTGGAGAGCATGGGTATCACGTCTGAGCATACCCGTCCCACTCGGGGTGACAAAATGCAAAACAACAGTTGATGGACAGAATGCAGAACAATGTCATACATTCACCCCAGTACAGAGATCTGGGCCTAAATCCATTATTTTTTTGCACTCCACACCACCCCAGTTCAGACATGGGCATATGCAAATCAGCCTTGACCCTGTGCCTCATGGGAACAGTCCAGCCCGAACTGCCAAGCCATGTCTTTCCTGGACCGGAATCAAGCATCCTAGGACCAGTTTCTGGCTATCAGCCGTCTTCAGCTAGGACAGCTTGACTCCAATGGTGTGGAGAGCATGGGACTCACGTCTGAGCATACCCATCCCACTCGGGGTGACAAAATGCAAAACAGCAGTTGATGGACAGAATGCAGAACAATGTCATACATTCACCCCAGTACAGAGATCTGGGCCTAAATACATCGTTTTTTTGCACTCCACACCACCCCAGTTCATTCATGGCCATATGCAAATCAGCCTTGACCCTGTGCCTCATGGGAACAGTCCAGCCCGAACTGCCAAGCCATGTCTTTCCTGGACCGGAATCAAGCATCCTAGGACCAGTTTCTGGCTATCAGCCGTCTTCAGCTAGGACAGCTTGACTCCAGTGGTGTGGAGAGCATGGGACTCACGTCTGAGCATACCCATCCCACTCGGGGTGACAAAATGCAAAACAGCAGTTGAGGGACAGAATGCAGAACAATGTCATACATTCACCCCAGTACAGAGATCTGGGCCTAAATCCATCTTTTTTTTACACTCCACACCACCCCAGTTCAGACATGGCCATATATGACATTGTTCTGCATTCTGTCCCATTGGCTGTACCATGGACCCTGATTGGCAGGCATGGTGGCCGACTGATATGTTTCCCCCAGCTCAGGCGTCCCAGGTGGCAAAAAACCTGGGAGTCAAGATCAATAATGGTCTGACGCTGAGATCTCAGATCCTCGGTCTCATGGGCACATGTTTCGGCATTCTTAAGATGCTCCGGAAGTTTCACCCTCTGCTCACAGAAGAGCATAGGAAGATCACGGTGCAAGCCTTGATTGGCTCCAGATTGGACTACGCCAACGTCCTCTATCTGGGTCTCCCGGATTATCTTGTGCAGCGATTACAGGTCGTGCAGAATTCTGCAGCACATGCCATTTTTGGCCTCCGCAGGCGAGCCAGAGTGTCCGGCCTTCTACAGTCGCTCCATTGGCTGCCTATCCGGAAGCGGATAGTTTTTAAGGCGCCGACCCTGGCCCATAAAGCGCTCCCCAGTTCGGGAGCAAAATATCTTCAACGCAGGCTTGTCTTTTATCGCCCTACCAGAGCTTTGCGTTCTGAATCTTTGTCTCTTGCGGTGGTCCCCCGAGTAAGGAAGGCTCGTATTGGGGGGCGCTCCTTTAGTTTGAGGGCGCCCCAGCTTTGGAACACTCTGCCACTGGCCTTACGCAGCACTTCTAATCTGCTGTCTTTTAGGAAAGGCCTAAAAACTTGGCTTTTTACCCTCTAGTTATGTTATTTTGCTGTTTCTGAATGTCTTCATCTGTATGTTTTCTTTTTATGATCTGCCAATATAAAGCGCCGGGACACTCCGTTGGAGTAGCCGTGCGCTATAGAAATTAAATTTAGCATAACATAACAACAACATCACTGTTGTTTTACAATTAAGACTTCGACACTACTTCCAATGTCATTGACAGCACCCGATTATTTTCCCCCACAAAGGGCAGTTTAAGTTAAGATTTTTCAAACATGCACGGAAGAGCCCTGTAATTTGGTGAAAAATCAGAGTTCATCTGTGTTCTGAAGCTATGGGCTTTGAAGTGCTATGCAAATGTTACCTATGGAGTAGCTATTTACCAACCAATCAAGAATGAGCTTTAGATCTCTCAAAGGATATGATATATAAATACTCACACAGTACAATACAGTTCTCCATTGATCTTGTATATATTCACATCAGTTTTCACGACAAAATAGTATCCTTCCTTCACATACACCAGTCCTGCTATTCCTATATAAGACTGAGCAGGAGCAGAGAAGGGGATTGGCTTACTCAAGTTCTGGTGTCCCCATTGGCTTAGGGCGGAAGGTGTCATACCAGCAAACGAAAGATCATGTGATGGAATGTGTTTCCAATAGAAATGAAAAGGGACAGAATGCTGGGTTTGGGCAAAAAGAAAGGTACTGACAAAGGCTAGGAACTGGAGCTAACAGTACCAGATCCAAACTATACCCACCACATATTGAGGCAATCATGAGGTGGGTTCTGTATTAGTCCTAATTTAGAGTCTGGCAAAAATAACTCACACCGAGACCAGGGGATGATGAAGACCCTTAGTATTAATTTTAAAGAGTTGAAACATATCAAGGTAACACCTATGGGACTAGAAAAAATACAGTTGGACTAAATGCATTGTGAGGAGAAAAAACACACATCTTGTCACTAATCAAATTTCTTGCTCAGAATATTGGCAGCCTCCTGTCATCACAAACACAGAAAAGGCACAGCACACACAAATACAATCTACACAAAAGAGATACAGGAGAGATAGCAGAAAGGCATGTTCGCTTAAACACAGAGCAAGTATAGTATGGAAGTAGTAGAATTTTGCTCATGTTCCCCTTCTAGCAGCCTCAGTCGAGAAACCAGCTCATACATGTAATGTAATGTAATGTAAAGTACATTTGTATAGCGCTACTACCACTCCAAGGAGCATCTTGGCGCTTGGTACCAACCCAGGTGGAACAGGTCGGTTAACTGATAGCAGCTCGATGGACACTTCCCACTTTATACTAAGGCTTTACACGCGGCGTCAGTGAGAGCGAACACCCAGGTCTTCAGGACTTTCCTGAAGTGGCTTTCTGTTGGAATTTGCCGAAGCTGTGGTGGCAGTTTTTTCCATGCCCTGGAACCCAGGACAAAAAGGGATTTCCCACCCTTAGTGGCAAGCCTGAATTTTGGGGTTACTAGTAGGTTTTGATTTGAGGACCTCAGGCTCCGGGCAGACCGATAGCGTCTGAAGCCATTTGAAAGATACATGGGCCCTTGTGAATGAAAGGCTCTGAAGGTGATGACCAGGATTTTGAAAAGAATACGCTTGCGTATTGGTAACCAATGGAGGGCCTTGAGTGCAGCCGAGGCAGATGACTTCCTGGGCCAGCCAAGGACCAGGCGAGTAGTTGCGTGCTGGACCATCTGCAGCCTGTGGAGCACAGATTTATTTGCTCCCGCATACAGGCTGTTGCAGTAGTCCAGTCTTGATGTTACGAGCGCAACCGCTACCGTTTTCCTTGCTGGCAATGGGAGGAGGTCAAAGAATTTTCTGAGGGTTCTGATGATGTGGAAGCAAGTGCCAGTCACGGCCACTGCTTGTTGCTTAAATGACAATAAGTCATCGAAATTAATGCCCAGATTGCAGGCAGAGGAGATGGTATTAGGAGGGGCTTCGGCATCTTCGGGCCACCACTGTCTGGGTGAAAACGAATTTAGAGAACCAAACGGCAAGATTTCGGTTTTCCCCGAGTTACATTTGAGGTGGTTGCTCTTCATCCACTCAAATGTAGCAGTGAGGCAGTTTTTAAGGTTTTCTTCTGCTCCAGACTGCTCCCTGTCAAGTACAAGGATGAGCTGCGTATCATCAGCGTATGATATTGTACTAATCTGGTAGGAAGAGATAAGCTCAATCAGGGGGACCATATATAGATTCAAAAGTACAGGGCTCAAACTAGAGCCCTGAGGGACACCTGTACTGATGAGTTTTTCTTCAGAGCTGAATTCACCCAATACCGTGACTTGTCGTCTTTGGCCAAGAAAGTTTTAAAACCATGTCAGCACTACTCCTCCTATACACAGCACACATAAGTTAAATAGACGGTCGACCAGGAGTGTGTGTGAGACCGTGTCGAAGGCCGCCGATAAATCCAATAGTATCAGGACGGCCTTCTTCCCTTGGTCCATAGCAGTGCGCAGGGTCTCTGCCGTGAACAGGATGGCAGATTCTGTTGAATGTTTGGACCTGAAGCCTGATTGGTTGGTGTGCAGGATATTATTGTCTTCTAGGAATTTCGTGAGTTGTTTATTGACAAATGTTTCAGTCAGTTTAAACAACAGTGGGAGCGGCGAAATGGGACACAGATTGGAGAGAATAGTCGGATCAGGTAAAGGTTTTTTCTGGAGGGGCTTAACTGCTGCTAGTTTCCATCCACGAGGGATCTCCGCCGTGGCGAGTGAGGAATTAATAATGCGTTTGATGATAGGGTTCACCTCATTAACCAAGGCCTGTAGGAACGAAGGGGGGCAGGGGTCGAAGGGGTGATCCGGATTTACTTGAAAGGATGGCCTGGTGTGACTCCTCTAGGGAGATAGGGTTAAATGCGTTAAAACAGGCCATATTAGTATTCTCCCTGCTTGGCCCAACCCTTTCAGAATCCGAGGAGGTCGGTGTCGGTTGGGGAAAATCCTTAACAATGTCTAGGATTTTCTTTTCAAAGTAGTTGGGAATAGAATTGCAGAGGGGCAGGGAAGGAGGAATTTCCTGTGAGAATGCTCTAGAGTTGGTGAAACTGTTTACAATCTTAAAGATCTCTTTCTGTCCATTTTCAGAGGAGGATATAGCCTCTAAATAATAGGCTTTTTTTGCCAGCTTAATTGAGGCATGGTACTGCCTTCTGGCTGCTTTATAGATATTGCAGTCATTGGCCTCGTAGTTTCTACGCCACCTCCGTTCGAACTTCGCGTAACTCCGCTTTTAAGGCTAGTGAGAACCATGGGGCACTCTTTTTATGTTTGATACCACATGAGTTTTTTACGCTCGTTGGGTCTGAGGGCTTGCTGAGTGTCGTGATCCACTCACAAAACCACTGGTTGTCTGTCGAGGTATGGCCAGTAAGTGTGGGTCTACTCTCTTTTACTTTCTCTAAGAGATCTGGCCGGGTAAGTAATTTTTTCCAATCTGGTTTGAAGCTGCCGGCTGTTTTTTTGATACCTTTACCTGGGACATTAGTTTCCCATGAAAGATCAAATGGGATATATTTATGATCTGACCAGGATTGGGTACAAGGGGTTTGATCATCAGAGTGTCTGAATTGGAGCAAATGCAGTCTAGTATGTGGCCTGCTATATGTGTAGATTCCTGCGTCAACAGGGTTAGGCCAAGGACGCTAATTGTATCCATGAAATAGCCTACCTCTGCTTCTCTAGGGGAGTCTAAGTGGAGATTGAGGTCCCCTAGCAACGTGAAATGGGCAAACCTGAGCGTGAGATCGCTCAGTACGTTCCCAATGCTCTTCAGGAATTCCTTGGGTTGACCCGGAGGGCGGTATACCAGGGCGCCAGAAAACGTAAAGGAGTCGTGGATGTTTAAACCAAAGGCCATGGCCTCTGCCCCCTTGATGTCTGGCAGCTCATACGTGGTACATTTCATGGTGTCACGATAAATGATAGCCAGCCCCCCTCCCCGTTGCTCCTGCCTATCCAATCGCTGGATTAAGAAGCCTTGCGGGAGGGCCACTGCTATGTCCGGATTACACCAGGCCTTCAACCAGGTTTCCGTAATAAGGAGCCAGTCTAAGTCCCCCTCCGTAATCAGGTCATGGATGTGTTGTGCATTCTTGCACATTGACATAGCGTTTATGAGCCCCCCTTGTAGAACAATGGGTCGTAACTTCCCATTGGGAGCTTGCTCTGGGGTAAGTGTCGCTTTACAATGCTGACAACAAATTGGGCCTTCCCATGTATCAGATTTCGAGGCATCATGATAGTGGGTGGAGTAGTTGTTGAAAGAAATATAAATTCCCCGACAGACCTGGGTCTCTATTTAAGGGGACAGTATGCTTGGCCCCTGACGCCTCCTCGGCGCTGACGGGCGCAGACGGGCAGGACGCTGTACTCGTCCGCTTCGCGGAGACATGACCGTCCCCTTTTATGCACCGCTAGAGCGCATCCCCGTGCTTTGCAACTCCTAAGATGTCCGCTAAAGAATTTGCCCTACCCGGGACCGCAACTACTCAGCTCCGATTATCGGCTGAGAGTGGCCCAGGCAGCGAGGCTGTGAAGAGAGGTCTTGGTGAGTTTAAAATGCTTATTACATCAAGCAAGTAACAAAGTGACAAATGAACAAAGTAAGTATTTTTAAAAAAGCGCTAGAGTGTGATAGAAAGAACCTCCTGGCTCCCGCCTCAGGAGTAAAGTGAGCGCACAGTTACATGCATTGATCTCTCAGCAGAGAGCCAAAGAATAACAGTAGCCATAAGACTTTGTTTTATAAAAGTCGACACCTACTATTGTCGATTGTGGCCAAAAAAACATAATTTGCACTGGTGCTAGGCAATTGTGCACTCAGCCAAACTAACAATGACATTGGTACCAACGTTCGGCACAGAAATAACATTAGCATTGGCGTACCAGTGTAAAATGACTTATTCTGTCATATACATTTAACAGTTTAAGGGCCAGTTGTACAGCCATTTCATTTTGTGAGTCGCTAATTGTAATTTTTTGCGACTCGCAATTAAAGACTAGCTAAATGAAATGTACGTTTGTGTCTTAAACACATTTTGAGATTACCAATGGGGAGGCAAATGAACTCTCTCAACAATATTTTCGAGGCAGGTATCAATTTGCAACCTATTGGGAATGGGTAATAGCAAGGGATGGTGGAATACTGGGGTCAGCAGACCACCATGTCAGTGTTTTTAAACAAAGCAAATTTTTGTGTTTTTGAAAAGGAAAATGGGATGTATTAAAAAGAAAAATTAAACGTTTCTATCTCATTTTTTAAGAGTAGACAGTGTCTATTTGACATACCAAATATATTAGGACATGATCTTTGAAAGGTTAGGAACTAATACTTGCCTTGATTTGTAGAGAAAGAGTAAAGCGAGTAAGCCAGACCTCTTCTAGAGGCTCAAGTCGGTTCTTCCCTGAGAACATTTTACAAAAAATGGCTCTGAAAGGGCTTTTGTTAAACATTCAAGTTCTTTCAAGGCGGGCTGAGCCAATTAAATCTGCTGTGCCTCTGAAGTTTACGTTAATTTTTTTCAAAATTTGCTCTTGGTACCACTATATGTCAAAAACTACCTCCATTGCACTAGGGCCAGCATTTTGTCTGCCAAAGATTCTATGCAATATGCCTGTGCCATAATTTTGCAATTAATGCCACGGGTGGCCTTTATGTCAACAATTACCTCTAATATTTGGGGCCACACATTTTGGTGTGTTTGCCTTCCTCCATATTCCATGGCTGTCCTCTTCTATAACATCAATTACCTCCAATGTGCCAGCACCCGTGTTTTTCCACAGGTCCCATATGCCAAGTGTCACCTCTATTATGCCGGTGGTAGTATTCAGTCATGGGATTCAATTATTCCAAGAATTATCTCCAGTATGCCAGCGCCAGTATTTTGTGAAAGTTGCCTGTCAATTGTCTGCAGAATACCATCACCGGTATTTTGCCATGAGTGGCTTCGGTATACTACGGCCTACTGCCGACTCGCAAGCATATCACCGTATTCCTGATAATGCTCACTTAAATTTGCCCACATTCCTTCTCACTAAACCACATTCTCTTGCATTCACTGGCAATCATTTATTCTCACTCACTCCCCTGCATTCAAACCTACTCCCACTCATTCTCACTCATTTGCACTCACTGATCCTCATTCATTCTGTAGTCCACACATGTCTTCTCACTCACTCACACTCACCTGCACCCACTCATCCTCTCAATCCTTCATTTCTACTCTCCGTGTGGCTCACTTGTTAATATTGAAAAAGTTGAGCGATAAATTCATGTATAAAAAATGAAACCGTTGTGAACGCCACATCAACCCAGACTCAGAAATACGCAGTTAGGCAGGCACAGAAACCCATGCCCTAGGTCACTGATTGACAGGTCACCGATGGGGTGGCACGTAGCCAGCAGACAAACATGCGATCAGGAAATCCCAGGTCGATCCCACAGATAGGAGCAGCCACACCATGACACTTCGACCTTTGTGCAGTCATCTTTTGCATCCTACTCCACAAAATAACAATTTTGTGCATATTGCACCGCCTTAACGTCATCCGCAAATCTGGCTTCGTATTCGTTCGGAATTATTTCTACAGCCACACCCTGAGGTGCCTGTATGCCCACTTGTTCTTAGCTTTGTAATAAACTAACTAAACTTAATTGTGAGTCAGTGATTCTTTGATCAGCTAATGATTTTTCTTTCCTCCGCATTTAGATGCTGACAGAACGAGCCATTGACCTGGGGTTCGAGGGTAGATCTAGAACGTGGAATCCAGCTCCTTCAAGAGTTAGGCAGACAGGGTACCCCATCATATTTGCGCTGGAGTACCACGACCTACGCATTTTAAATTGGTACCTTAGTTTTAGTAAAAAGTACACCTGCTATAATTGGGTACCTCATATAAACTGTGCCAGTGTAGGACAATTTTGAAAATATTCCAGATGATTTTGCACTGGCATTTCCACCAATGACCCATATAACAAACATTATAAAAAAGGCAATAAATCAGTCCTGAAAATAATTCTAGACTTGTAACGCGCCACGTATCTTAGGGTATCCAGGCGTTGGGGGCAGTCAGGGATATTAAGTGAGCTATTTCCCACAGTCACCTGATCTGAGCAGCTGCCGGCACTGGGGATCGAACTGTGATCCCCGGTATCCGGAATCACCCGCTCTGGCTGCTGTGCCACACCTCTCCCATCATAAAGTGCCTTTCCTTCTTAAGTGTGGCTCACTGGTTAGAGGAGGCAGACCTGGAAGCAGAGGTCAGCCCGGGACCAGGGTTCAATTCCCAGCTCGGCGGGGTCTTGAGTCCTAAAATGTCCATGGACTCGACAATTCTCGCTCCGGTGCCTACTCGATTCACGGGTTCACACTCTGCGACTCTGGGCAATAGCTTGCTTAATCTCCACAACGGCCCCTCGCGGCGGGATGCCTGGCTTTCACCTTGCGGATACCCTGCCGGGTTTATCTCACAGGGAAATACCAGGACGGGTTCCCTAAGCAAGCGCTTAGAAACCGCTCGGTGATTTGCGCTATATAAATTCCTGTACATTTACATTTATCAAAAGACATCAATAATGTTTTCACTCTCAGTGAAAGGAGCTAATGGCTACAAATGGACTGACCCCTTGACCCCTTGTAGTAGGCTGTAGTGGGGGTAAAATGTTAATGACATAACAACAGACCAATGGATAAAGAAGGCAGACCAAAGGCCTCTCTATATATGTACTTTTGTATTTATGTAGGGAGGTAGGTAGGTAGGTATGTATGTAGGTATGTATGTATGTGTGTATGTATGTATGTATTTATATATTCATGCATGTATGTATGTGTGTATGTATGCATGTATGTATGCAGGTATGTATGTATGCATGTATGTATGTATGCATGCATGTATATATGTCAAGTCAAGTCAAGTCAAAAGATTTGTATAGCGCGCTACATACCCAGAGGGTCTCAAGGCGCTTGAAGAAGGGTGGGGAGTTACTTGTCGAATATCCACGTTTTGAGTTGCTTTCTGAAAGCTAGGTGGTTCTGGGTGAGGCGGAGGTGAGTGGGAAGTGAGTTCCAAGTTTTAGCTGCTAGGTAGGAGAAGGATCTACCTCCCATGGTGGTTTTGTTGATGCGAGGTACAGTGGCAAGGGCTTGGTTGGAGGATCATAGCTGGCGGGAGGGGGAGTAGAAGGATAGTCGTGTGTTGAGGCATTCGGGTCCGATTTCATAGAGTGCTTTGTGTGCGTGGGTTAGGACCCGGAAAGTGATCCTCTTATTGACGGGGAGCCAGTGGAGGTTTTTCAGGTGATCAGAGATGTGTTCTTTACGCGGGATGTCTAATATGAGCCTGGCTGAGGCGTTCTGGATGCGTTGTAGTTTTTTCTGGAGTTTTGCGGTGGTGCCGGCGTAGAGGGTGTTTCCGTAGTCCAGTCGGCTCGTGACCAGAGCGTGGGTGACTGTTTTTCTAGTTTCGGTAGGGATCCAGCGAAATGTTTTTTTGAGCATGCGAAGAATGTTGAAGCAAGATGAAGAGACGGCGTTGACTTGTTTGTTCATCGAGAGTGAGGAATCCAGGATGACGCACAGGTTCCGTGCGTGGTCCATCGGGATGGGTGCTTTTCCAAGGGCCTCTGGCCACCAAGAGTCGTCCCAGGCGGAGGGGGAGGTACCTAAGATGAGGACTTCTGTTTTGTCTGAGTTCAGTTTCAGACGGCTGTGCTTCATCCATTCGGCTACTTCTTTCATTCCTTCGTGTAGGTTGGTTTTGGCCGTGATAGGGTCTCTGGTGAGTGATAGGATCAGTTGAGTGTCGTCGGCGTAGGAGATGATGTTGAGGTTATGTTGGCGTGCGATGGCCGCGAGGGGGCTCATGTAGACGTTGAAGAGGGTGGGACTGAGTGAGGACCCTTGAGGTACGCCGCAGATGACTTCAGTAGCCTCTGACTTGAATGGTGGAAGGCGGACTCTTTGGGTTCTTCCGGAGAGGAACGAGGTGATCCATTCCAGTGCTTTTCCTTGGATTCCGATGTTTTTGAGGCGTTGTAGAAGGGTGCTATGGCAGACTGTGTCGAAGACTGCGGAGAGGTCGAGGAGGATGAGGGCGACTGTGTCTCCATTGTCCAGTAGAGTTCGAATGTCGTCTGTGGCTGCGATGAGGGCGGTTTCGGTGCTGTGCTTGGCTCGGAAGCCGGACTGTGAGGAGTCGAGGGATTTGTTGGTTTCGAGGAATGCGGCGAGCTGGTTGTTGACAGCTTTCTCGATGACTTTGGCCGGGAAAGGAAGGAGTGAGATAGGGCGATAGTTTTTGAGTTCGGTGGGGTCAGCTGTGGGTTTATGTATGTATTTTTATTATGATTGCTTTTAAGAATACATGAGGTTGGGAGACAGCAGCAAAAGTCATCTCATGACCAAAATGAAATGTCCATCGACTTACCAGGGCAAAAATGACATTACGTACCATTTAGATGGTGAAATTGCTGGTTTTGGCCCGAAGGCACCAATATTGTCCCACACTGGTGCAATATTGCCTCCCATCGGGGCAAATGTAGGTGGCCATTAGACGCACATATTTACTTTTTGTTTACTCTGACTTTAAAGCAGAGATCGTTCGGTTTTGTAGCCCATGTGACTGTCACTGCAGCCATGCACCCCCGGGCACAGGCTCTAATTGTATTGTTCTACATACAGAATAGAACACATTATCTGTAGCGGTGCCACTGAAATCCGGGCCCCTAATGAGGGGAAACAGCACGGCTCAAGGTTTTATGAGGCACCACAAAAGGAGCCTCAGATCCAGTTGTCAAGGCACTGTCTCCACATAATGACTGTTTTATGAATGTGTTTGTCTGGGAATGTATTTCAAATGTGGCTTTTCGTCCTCGTATTTCCATTTTATTGTCCGTTGCAGTTATAATTGCTAGAAAAATTATACCAAAAGGCAACATTCTTAAAAGTGCATATATGTACATATATATGTATAAACACATACATATATCTATATCTATATATATCTATCTATATATATATATATATATATATATATATAGATAGATATATAGATATATATATCTATAGATATATATATAGATATATATACACAAATATATATAAATACACTCACACACAAATGTGTATATATATATACATATACCTACCACACACACACATATATAGTTTCATCTGAGTTGAGTGAGGGGCAGGCACATACAGACAGACCTCTCTGTCACCATCCTGCTACATCTTCCAGCAGGTAACAGAAAGTTTGCCCTGGTACAGAGGTGAAGCAAGTACTCCTTTGCACTGTACTAACTGCACTGAATAGAGAATGGAATAAATCCAGCTGGCTCCAGTCTATATTGCGTACAGTTACATTAGCTCCTCGTCTCTCTTTTTTGTCCCAGTCCATATAAAGTGAGTGTAGGAAAGTAGGTTCTGCTTCTTATGGTTACCCCCACTTTTTGCTTGCTGTGATGCTGTGTTTGACTAGTCTGACTGGGATCCTGCTAATCGGGACCTCTGTCTATCTGCTTTCTCCTTAAACTGTTGTGTTATGTGGATACTGGGGTACCCTTGTCAGTCCCTAGTATACGGTACACATGTACCCAGGGCATAGTTACCCCAGAGGTCTCCCATGAGCTGCAGCATCATTTATGCCAGCCATGAGAGACCATTTAAAATGTAACTACAGGCCTGCCATTGCAGCCTGTGTAAGTTAGTGCATGCACCACTTACTAAACGTATGGGTTTACTATATCTAAAAGTCACTGCACTTAAAACCTATGTCACCCCATTTGCAGGCCTTTGCAATCCTGAAGGTAGTGTGCTTGGTTCTAAGTGAGAGGATGCCCCTGCATGAACAGGATATCCCTACAGCCTACTGAGTCCAATCCCCCGGGTTGTCAGTGAAGCAGCCAAATACTATATGGAAGGGCACTGCGTAAATATGTGATGACCATCTCGAAAACAGCTGCAATGAATCCTGTCATGTTTCGTATCAGACATGTTGGAATTATACCCCCTACTGTAAAGGGTGTGGGTGGTATGATTCCAAGCACTGGAAGAGCCCTCCGTTAGGCTCAGTGTTACCGGTGCCAACCTTTTAGTCCCGGATAGCACAAAATGGTTGTTGCCAACCAGCGACACATTTCTGCTCTCCTACTGCAGAGCCAAGTTGGACCAGAGGAAGGTGGAACAATAGGCATCCTGTCACAGTGAAGTGTGACCACCTCTCAGACAGGATTTAGTTATTGAGACCAGGTGGATGAGCTAACCAGCGCCTGAAAGTCTGCATGAGGGGCACATTTGGTGTCCCTGTGCATAGCCGAGTTCAAACTAGTTCTGGCAGCCGTTGGCTCCTGCTCTGGAACAAAACTGGACATAGGACAAGGGAGTAACTTCCCCCCTGGGAGGGTCCCCTGAATCTTCCCAACCCTTTCCCTTGGGTACTGAAGGGCTTACCAGGGTGTAGGTCCCTAGATTCATCCTGGGATAAGATTTAGAACTTAAACCACTGTACTTCTACCATCTGGGCACTCTGGATGTCGCTGGACTACGTTTCTCCCTTTCAGTCTGCTGCATCGTCTGTGCCTGTACACCATAAAGAGTCTGTGCAGGAACTGTGGAGCATCTAATTCACTTAAAGGAATCTCCCTTGAAGTGAAGAAGTCACTACCCTGCATTCGCAGGTACCTCAATGCGGCTGACCAGTCTGCTGATCCCGAGCTCCTGAGGACTTGTTAGGGTTCAACAACACAGGTGGTGGTTTTCTATGTTCCTTGAGGCCTGAGCTGTCCTCTCACCAAATTTGAGGGTAGTATCCATTGTGGGGCCTGCATTAACCAAACCACTGTCACTGCAAATGCAAATGCTTGTTGGCAACTTGGTGACAAGCGCATTGGGCTCTGAGTAGCCCCAACTTCCGGCAACTTCTTCCACCAAGATCTTCAACTACACTACTTTGTGGGCACAGTGGCCTGCTCCTTTTGGTGAGCTGCTCGAGGTCCTCTCGCGACTCCTGTGCCTCAGGCCTGTGGGTCCATTTGAGGGTCACCTTTGTTTTCCTTAGGATCCCCTGATTGCCCGGGGCCTACCCTGACTCCCCTGCTTGTGGTGAGTCACCTGGACCTTGCTGGTCCCAACCGTGCACCTTATTGACTTCCTGCATGGATTGCTTTGCCAAGGCTTCTTTGTGCTCCAGCCGGACACCGACCCCTCAGCACTCTACATCCTTCATGGGACAGCTAGTATCCTGGTCCTGGTCTTCCTTAGCATCGCCTGGTCCTCACAGCTGCAGAGTCAAGGTCACTGTCCTCTTTCCTGAAGCACCCAACATCGGAGGAGATTCATATTCCAATTCTCCTGGTCACTCCTGAGTGACACAGACTCTGTCCCCTCTGCTTTCAGATACTCCTCTTCAAGAATCCTCGTTTGGATTACCACGGACAGTTTCTCTTTTTCCAGCAGCTGCACTTTCCTGAAGTTCTCCATTAGGTTCAACGGCGATGTCCAACCACGCCTGGGCACAGTTCGCTGAGTTTTGCTACGCGGAACTCCGCAAAGTAACAAAAAAAACTATACGAAGTTCCGCGAGTGGCGAAATGCAGTGCGAACTGCAGTTTGTGCTGGAATTCCTGCGGTACCGGTTGAAGTTCTACCCGAGCTGCAGGTCACGAACTTACCGTTCGTGAACTCACTGTTCGCGCTCATGAATTTACCGTTCGCGATCGTGAGCGGGGAAAAACCTCTGCTGCACATCGCAAAGAGGAGTTTTCTGCACTCCGCGAGCTCCCCGGAGTGGGGAGTGCAGAAAACTCAGCAAGCACCGTGAACGGAGAGAAGTTCACTGCCTAGGCCTATGTCCGACAAAAATTCACACGCATGCACCTGGCTTCCCTATTGTAGCTAGCCTGAGTACTAGGGTATCCATGGGTGGGCTAGCTGTCCAGCCTTCTGTCTTCCACTGGGTTTCTTCAGGGTCCACTGGGAAGGGTCCTTAATCTTGAAAAATCCAACTGCGACTTGCACATACACTTGTACGTGTCCCGCGGTCGTGTTACCACACTGCACACTCTCTCTGGGGGTCCCTATCTACTTACCTTGGGTGGTTCTATGGGTCCCCAGCAATTTGACGTCCTCTCAATATCGTCCTGACTCGAGTCGTGGTTCTTATACCACTTTCTTAGTATATGGTTTGTCCCCCCTGGGACCACTGTGTATTTCGTGCTATTTACTGTGTATCTTTGCTAAAGTATTGTGTGCATTTTGTTTATCTCAGTGTTGGAGATACTTGAACCTTCTAGAGAGTATTATATAATAAAAACATATTATTGTAAATACTTGGTGTGGTTCTTTTCACTTAATCTATACTATAAGATTGCATTCTGGTAAAACAAGCTGCTTTATACTCCTTCTGGACTAAGCCTGGCGGTTGCTCTCCACAGCTCCCACTTAGGGAGCTTTCTATGGTTGACTAAAACCTCTTAAATCACCATAAGGGTTGTCTGGACTGGTGCAAGGTGACCACTTGGACATCATATATCAGGCCAGCCTCTCACATTGGTGTGCAGCAGTTGGGATTCGTGCTTACCAGATCAATCTTTGTATTGATTGATTGAAAAACTATCACTACTGCTAGGCACATATAGTATAAGCTTAGAAAAAGTATGTTCTACTGAACTTGGGGTTGGGTAAGTCAAGGGTCTAGCATACCATTTCTCCAACCTAAAAAAGTTTAGTTCCCACTAGGTTAGGCAGGTGCAACACCACACCACACCACACTTAGTATGTTTTCCAAAGGAGATGACAGTGGCTCTCTGTCTGCTCGATACACTTAACTTTCGTTCCAAGAACCGACAGTACTGTGTACCTTTAGTAAGTTGAGGACAGTGAAAGGAGCCACTACTCAACGCCTCTTAGAGGTGTTATTGCTAGATGACCTCAGAAAGTGTTCAGGGTCAGATGAGTAGGATAGAGTGGGTGGGACAGGACATGAGGATAGGCCAGGAGGGGATGCCCCCTTCGACCTAGAATCTTACCTTGACCAGGTGGAGACTGATGACTCCCACTTTGACAATTCAGACATCCCAGAGGAGAACACAGTTGGCTTAGTTGATGGCCCCTTTGATCCTCCTAGGAAGGTGCAGAGTAGGCCAAGGAGGTCTAGATCCTCCTCTGCAGAAACCTATGTCTCAGGAAAGTCAGCAGGGACCTCCATTTCTCAGAGAAGGGGGAACTCTCTGGATAGGGAGCACTGGCGTAGCTAGGCTGTGCGGTGGGGGCTGTCCGCCCCAGGTGGCACTATTTTGAGGGCGGCAGCTGCTTGGTACTGGTGGCCAGCCCAGGATTTACTTAGGCACATAGTCGAGCAGCACTGCACACTTCACGTGTATGTAAGTGCACTGTGCAAGTTAGGATAGGACTGCACTTGTTCATTCGGTTTCTCTTAAGCGTTCCGATGCCCGACGTTGACTGCACTGCTCCCAAAAAGTCAAATATCCTCCTATGTTCGCCGCCGCGCCCGTCTCTCTGCTCTCGTCTCCGTCCTCGTGTGCTCTGGTATGCGAGGCTCACTCCCAGCGCCGCAATAAGCAAAAATTCAATTCATTACATTTTGTGGACTAGCAAGAAGGACCCCCAAGGACCCCAAACATGTCTCACGTGGAAACCGGGAGCACTCCCACAGCCACAGAGGAAAACCGACTGCTGGGTAAATAGAACAGGGAAAGAAAGAAGGAATGTCGGAAGAAAAGGGTGAAAAAAAGGAAGTAGGGATGATGGAGTAGGAGGATGAATGGATATGTGGATGAATGAGTGGGTGAAAGAAGAAGGGAATGATGATGGATGGACACATGAAAGTATAGTAAAGGGATGGGTGGATGGGTGAGTACGTGAATGGATAGGTGGATGGACAAGTGAAAGGATGGCAGAACAAATGGATGAATAGTTGAGTGAATGAATAGGTGGAGGGACAGCTGAAAGGAAGATAGAGTAAAGGGCTGGATGAGTGGGCGAAAGATCTGTGAATGGAAGTCGTAGTGGATGGATGATGAATAGATGGCAGGGTGAATAGATGGGTGGCAAAGTGAATGAATGTATGGATGGATGGCAGATTGGATGGATGGCAAAGTAAATGAATGGATGCGTGGCAGCGTGAATGGATTTAAGGCAAAGTGACTGAATGCATGATTGGATAGCAGAGTGGATGGATTGATGAATGAATGGCAGAGTGGATAAATGGATGGATGGATGAGCAGATGGATGGCAGAATGGATGGATGGTGGAGGGGATTGATGCATGGCAGAGTGGAGGAATAAGTGGTTGAATAGCAGAGTGGGTGGATTGATGGATGAATGAATGGCAGAGTGGATGGATTGTTGAATGAATAGATAGAAGAGTTGATGAATGGATGGGTGGCAGAGTGGATGGATGGTGAATGGATGGCAGAGAGGGTGAATGACAGAGTGGGTTGATGGATGGATTGAAGAGAGGATAGGAGGATGGATGACAGTGTAGGCTGATGGATGGCTGAGTGGATAAATGGAAGAGTTAATGAATTGATGAAATGATGTCAGTTGATCGATGAATGGCAGAGGTGATGGTAAGAGTGAATAGATCAATGGGTGGCAGAGGGGATGGTTGGTTTTTAGACTGTATGGATGGGCAGATTGATGGCATAATAGATGGATGGCAAATTGGATGGATGGATAGATAGATAAATGGGTAGAATGGGGAAATATTGAATGATGGATGAAAGAATGAATGGATGACATAATCTAAAGGTGAAATAGTGGATGCCAGTAGGTGGATGGAAGGGTGAAAGAATGAATAGATAGATGAATGGATGGAAGAGATAATATAGCTGTTCTATTGCTATAGCTTTGCTTATGTTTCTAAATACTGTCGTTGTTTGGTCGAGTGTGGGTGTAGAGTGTGACCTATGCGGGAGTTGTTTTGGTGTTGTGCTTGATGTCTAGCGGGTGGTTGCTGTGGTCTTGTAGCAGCAGTTCAGTATGGAAAGGTGTAAGAGGAGGAAGGGAAGGAAGGAATAAATGTACTTATGCATTTAACTACCATTTTAGTGCTGGTGGGCCTTCATCAACTGAGACTTGACCTTCGAGGTTTGCTCTAGGCTTACACCGCAGTTTCACACCCTTTCTTATGCAGTGGAGTAGAGAGTGGTGTTGTAACTTAAACCCTGCCAATCCTCCCCTGCTGCTCGCCGACATTTTTCCCCAGATACACCCTCCCCGCCGCTACCTGCCATGGGCGGCAATCTGGGGGATAGCCCCGGGCGCCAGAAGCTCTAGCTACGCCTCTGATAGGGAGTACCATCCTCTGGAGCTTGAGAAAGCAAGGCTTAGGCCCAGGCAAGAGCAGTTGGCCCTTGACAGAGAGCCCCTAGAAGTCCAGAGAGCCAGGAAAAAGTTGGGACTAGAGTCCCATGGTGGCAGCAATAGTGTCCCTAGAGTTTAGAAACATTCTTTTGACAATAGGAATCTGAGCAATATTGTCCCTGCCTACCATGTTGGAGATGGCATCCATAAATGTATAACTGCTTTAGAGAGGGCCTGTAAAGTTTAGAGTGTCCCTCAAGAGCAGTGGGCAGCTATCTTGTGGCTCTCCTTTGCTGACAAAGGTAGAGATAAGCTCCTCACTGTTAGAGTAGAGGATGCTGACAATTACTCAGTTTTAAAAAGTGCTCTCATTGATGGGTTTGGCTTACCCACTGAACAATACAGGAATAAGTTCAGAGACACCCAGAAGGCACAGACCCAGGACTGGGTAGATTTTGTGGATTCTGCCATTAGGGCTCTGGAAGGTTGGTTACTTGGCAGCAAAGTGCATGACTATCAATGATTGTGCAATTTCATTATGAGAGAGCAGATCCGTAATATTTGTCAAAATCAGCTTTTGCATCAATACCTGGTGGACTCAGATCTGACCTCTCTCCAAGAATTGGCAAATAAGGCGGATAAGTGGGTCAGAACCATGGTGAAGCAAAAAAAAACAGTACAGTGATGGTGACCAGAAGAAGCAGGATGCTTACAAAATTCAAGATCAGGGTGAGGATAAGGGTAAAGACAAAAAGGAGTCTTCTCAAGGGGCCCAAAAACCAGCATCTGGGGGGGAGTTACAATCCAAAAAGAAAGACAAAAAGAAACCTAGATTCTCTGTAAACAGAAGAGCCATTGGATAAAAGGAGCGGTTTGATCCATATCGAAGGAAAGAACTGGAGAGTTTGACTCTACGTTCTGCTGTGAGGGAAGTAGTGTTGCATAAATGGAAGTAGATGGAGAGGCAATTGAGTCTAAGATTTTTAGAAGAGATCACCCATACAGAAGTCTACAGAAGAGTGCCCTTCAGCATTGAAAGTGAACTCATTAACGGTAGGCTTGTCATCACAGAGAGGGCTCATTTTTGAGGAGGCTGCTCCATCTGATGCTGCGGATAAAAAGGAAAATCGCGTTAAAGCGATTTTATGTTGCATCTACTTTGCTATTAGAGCAAGTGCTATTCGTAATTCTACCACATTGCCACATAGCCTCTGCTCCGGGACTTCCACTTACCAGCTTGGCAGATAGCACGAGGCATGGATTTACAGCATTATTGGTGGATAAAGATTCAGAATATCGAGTTGGAAATGTCGACTTGCACTAATATCGAGTGCAGAATATCAAGATGCAACAATATTGACTGCAAGAATATCGAGGTCAAGAATATTAAGTTTAAGGTAAGAAATATCATTTTCAAAAATATCGAAGTCATTAATATCGTTTGCAAAACTGTAGTTGTTAGAAAATTTCATTTTTTTAGTTAGTGTTATGTATTTTAGTATGTATTTTAAATGCATGTGCTCTATTTTATGTAAGTATTGCAATTGTTTTTTTAATCGATGTGTTTCATTTTTAGAAGTTATTAATTGTATTTTAATAACATTTTGCATGTTAGTTCCGTAGCGGTTTGTGGGTTTGTAGGGTAATAGGGTAGGTAGTAATTTAATTATAATAAATTGAATATTCATTTTTATTTATTAGTATTGATTTAATTTTGATTTAATTGTGGGAATTAATTTATGATTCATTAATTAATAACTGGCTGTTAATTTTTATTGATTAATTAATTGGTAAAACTATTATTTGTGTCATTTTTTAGGGGCGAGTTGTAGGTTTATAAGGGAATAGGGTGGGAAGTAATTTAATTCTAATTAATCTATTCATATTGTTTAATACATAATATTCATTTATTTCTGATTTTATATTGTTAATTGTGGGAATTTATTTATTATTAATTATTATTAATTGGTTGTTAATTATAATTAATTGATTGGCTATTATGTTAATTTTGTTATGTTTTTTGGGAGTGGGGTGTGGGTTGATAAGGGAGTAGGGTGGGAAGTAATTAATTTTAATACATCTAATGATATTTTTAATACAATGTTTATTACATTTTATTTTATAGTGTTGTGTGAATTGATTTATTTATAATTATTTATATTTTGCTTGTTAATTGTTATTAATTAATTAATTGTTCATACATTACGTCAATTGTGCCAAGTTTAAGAAATGGTGGTGGCATTAAGGCAGAGGTCTTCAATCTGTGGGGCGCGACCCCCAGGGGGGTCGTGAAGTCCTTGGAAGGGGGTCGCAGATTCTGTCAGAGTGCAGTTCCTGGCTTGGGCTGATCGAGGGTGCTCAGGTGGAGGCCTAATTCACACGAGGTGTGAAAAATATCAAAGCCTCAATAGCAAGTAAAAGGTCTTTTAAAGACCTGTCAAGTACTTGGGTGTGGCTGTGTGTGTGTCCCTGAAGCCGTTTCGAGCTGGGGGAGGAGGAGAAGTGTGGGGGGTGGGGGGCTTGGGGAGCAGGCTGTAGTGTAGCCCTTTGAGGTCAATGGATAGTGTGCCTGGAGCTGTGGGTCCCGTGACACGTCCCCCGCCCCCAGCAGGGAGGCACAGAGATGCCCTCCCATGATCGGGAAAGAAGGAAGAAGACACAGAGAGATACTGACCCCCCCTCCCCACCCCATGAGAGAGGCACAGAAAAGGTGGGTGGATGAATGATGGGTGGATGGATGGATGAAGGATGGATGGATGTGCGAAAAGGTGGGTGGATGAATGATGAATAGATGGATGAAAGGGTGGATGGATGGATGAAAGGATGGATGGATAGATGAAGGGGTGGATGGATGGAAGGATGAAAGGGTAGATGGATGAAGGATGTATGGATGGATGGCTGTGTGAAAAGATGGGAGGATGAATGATGGGTGAATGGATGGGTGAATGGATGGATGAAAGGGTGGATGGATGAAGGATGAATGTAAGGATGAAAGGGTGGATGTAAGGATGAAAGGGTGGATGGGTGAAGGATGAATGGATGGATGAAAGGGTGGATGGATGTATGGATGGATAAAAGGTTGCATGGATGAATGATGGATGTGTGAAAAGGTGGGGGGATGAATGATGTGTGGGTGGGTGGATGGATGAAAGGGTGGACGGATAAAGGATGGATGGAAGGATGAATGGGTGGATGGATGAAGGATGGATGGATGTATGGATGGATAAAAGGTTGCATGGATGAATGATGCATGGATGGATGTGTGAAAAGGTGGAGAGATGAATGATGGGTGGATGGATGGATGAAAGGGTAGTTGGGTGGATGGATGAAAGGGTGGATGGATGATGGATAGATGTATGGATGGGAGGATGAAAGGGTGGATGGATGTAAGGATGGATAAAAGTTGCATGGATGGATGAATGATGGATGGATGTGAGAGAAGGTGGGTGGATGAATGATGGGTGGATGGATGTAAGGGTGGATGGGTAAAGGATGCATGTATTGTCGGAAGGATGAAAGGGTGGATGGATGGATGAAGGATGGATGGATGTGTGAAAAGGTGGGTGGATGAATGATGAATAGATGGATGAAAGGGTGGATGGATGAAAGGATGGATGGATGGATGAAAGGGTGGATGGAAGGATGAAAGGGTAGATGGATGAAGGATGTATGGATGTATAAAAGGTTGCATGGATGAATGATGGATGGATGGCTGTATGAAAAGATGGGTGGATGAATGATGGGTGAATGGATGGATGAAAGGGTGGATGGATGAAGGATGGATGTATGGATGGAAGGATGAAAGGGTGGATGGATGAAGGATTAATGGATGGATGAAAGGGTGGATGTATGGATGGATAAAAGATTGCATGGATGAATGATGGATGTGTGAAAAGGTGGGGGGATGAATAATGGGTGGATGGAGGGATGAAAGGGTGGGTGGATGGATGTATGGATGAAAGGGTGGATGGATGAAGGATGGCTGTATGGATGGGAGGATGAAAGGGTGGATGGATGTATGGATCGATAAAAGGTTGCATGGATGAATGATGGATGGATGTATGAAAAGGTGGGTGGATGAATGATGGGCGGATGGATAAAGGATGGATGTATGGATGGAAAGATGAAAGGGTGGATGGATGAAGGATGTATGGATGGATGGATGGATGGATGGATGAATGATGGATGGATGTGATGAGGTCTAACAGGCGCATTTATGGTTGTCAAAAGTTGATGATGAGGAGTACCAGTTTCCAGAAAGTTTTGTCGGAAGGGGGTCCTTACCCCTAAAAATGTTTTACAAGGGGGTCTCGGCATCAAAAAGTTTGAAGACCTCTGTATTAAGGTAATTTATTTATAATCAATTAATGATTTGTTGTTCATTGATATTACTTATGAATGTAAAATCAGTTATGGAAATTGTGTAAATATTTTTAGGTGTGCGTTTTGGTATTTATTGTGGCAGATGGTGAAAAGTAATTTATTTTAAATTAATTAATCATTACTTGATCATTAATATTCATTTATTAATTGGGAAATATTTTTGGTAATTGTTTATTTTTATTTTATTTGAGGATTTAGGTTCTATAGCTGTAACATTTGGTTAGGACATTACTTTTTACCTTATTAAGTGTGATTTTTAATTATTAATATTTGTTTAATTGATAATTAAGTATGGAGATACACTTTTTTTAATTTAGATTTGTGTTGTAAATTGTGTGGTGTTATAGGGTAGGAAAAAAATATTACATGTATGTAATAATTATTTTTTGATTAAAATTAATTTCTATTACAAAATATATATATGTTAATTCTTTGAAAAATTGAAATTATTAATCTTTTTTTGTAAATTTTGTTTTTTTAAACATTATTATATGCTTATATGTTTTGTAAACTTTTATATTTTTACATATGTTTTGTTTTTTGTTTTTCTGTTATATTTTGTATTGTAGTTGATATTTTGTTTGTTTTTAGATTTGAATTTTTGTGAATTTTCTTTAGTGGAAGTGGTGTGGCGCAGGGGCCAGGGCAACTGACTCCGGAACCCCGGGGCAGCAGATCAGCCCAGCACCATGTGACTCTGGTCAATAGCTCGCTTTATCTTCCCGACAGCACCCAGCGCCTTGACACCATCAGGTAATTGTTCGCGCTTTTCAAATACTAGACATTTACAAAGTGAGAATAGTAATTTCTACCCCTCTGCTATCCAACACTTTACCTACTGTTACACTTGTTGGAGTGGGAATAGTAAATTATTCCCCTCAGCTAACCAAGACTTTAAATACTGTTGCACTCACAGGAGTGGGAATAGTAATTGTATGCCCTCCACTATCCAACACTTTCCTGACTGTTGCACTCAATGAGGTGGGAATAGTAAATTATTCCCCTCCAGTTTCCACACTTTCACTTCTGTTGCACTCACTGGAGTGGGAATAGTAATAGTAATAGTAATTTTTACCCCTGCGCTATCCAACACTTCACCTACTTTTGCATTTGCTGGAGTGGGAATAGTATTTTTCCCCTCTGCTATCCAACATTTTCCCTATTGTTACACTCATTGGAGTGGGAATAGCAAATTATTCCAGCCTCACTATCCAACACTTTCCCTACTGTTGCACTCCTTGGAGTGGGAAATAAAGCATTTCTCCTTGTTTCACCATGTTGAGACCAGGTGTTCCTTGTTCTTAAATTTGGCGCTGCCCCATATTTATAAATTTGGGGCAGCGTAAAAATCAATGGGTGTTGCGGCAGAACACCCACCACAACCTTCACTGCCCACCCCTTTCACGCTAAGTATAGCGGATAGTATATGAAAGTATAGCGTGAAAGGGGCCCTATTTACAAAAAAAGGCAAAGTCCCTATCTCCACAGGCACGTCAATAAAAGTGACGTTATGGTGGCTATAGGCGCGTGTAAATATGCCCCTTAGAAGAATTGTTTTGTCAGACTCGGCTACCTTACTACATCATCTAAAGCACTTTAGAAGGCAGTTAAAAACATTTGAACAAAGCAGCAGTTATTCCTGTACAGGAGGAGGAGAGGGGCTGGATTTCAGGTCTTTGTACATCTGAAAATAGTAAATAAATCCATGCCATAGCAGAGATTCAAGATATTATCTTTGTAGAACATTCTACCTTTACAAGACAGGGTGACTCCCTGAAGTCGATCGGTCTGTGGGATGCCTATCTGCACATTCGCACTCAGACGTATCTAACAATTTGGTGGGCAGTATCTTTCACACCAGTTTTACATACCACCATTTCGTCTTTCGTTAGCTCAAGAGTTTATACAAGGCTTTTAGCGCCAGTGAAGGGTAGGAATCATGCTCAAGGAATTCAAGTATTCCTATTTTTAGATGATTGGAAGATTGCTTCTTCTTTTTTGAAAGGCTCAAAAGAAATTCAGCTTGTCTGTAAAAGTTTTACAGATGACGGCTTCCTCTTAAATTCTGAGAAATCCCACTAAGTGCAAAGTCAAGAACTGTAATTCTACAGAGCTACATCTGGAACAGCCCTGGGACATGTCACTCTTCCACTGAATAATAAAGAGAAGTTATTAACACATCTGAAGTAAATGCTAGTAAGAACAGAGGTTTGGTATGAGCCGGGGGTGAGGGGGGGTGGGGGGGGGCATGGCAACAACTTCAGAAATGATTCCCTGGTCTGGTCTCCACTTCCAAAAACAATACGTCATGCATTGGTATCTACAGACGAAGAGCTCAGACCATAGTTCCCTGTGATGCCTACCTCCTCAAAAGGTGATAAGAGATATCAGTGGTAGGTAATGGAGTGTGTACAACTTTTGAGGGAGTCTAAGCCATGGCAGAAGGAATTCTTTATAACTAAAGATATTCATTTGGAAGGTGTTGAAGGCTGTTCATCTCCCATCGCTTCAATTCTCCAATGGTCACATCCATCAGGTGATCAGATTGTGAGCTCTCATCTCAAGCATCAGTGGGGGAAAGGATCTTTAGCTGTACTGACCCTAGCATGGGCAGAGAAGAATCCCCTGGCTCTCAATGCAGTCTATCTTCCAGTGAGGGAGAATGGACTAACACACCATTTGAGCCACACATTTAATTGATCAATTTCTCTTCACCCCTTCATCTCCTACTGAATCCAATCATTCACACACAAACATTCTATGATGTCATAACATCACCTGTAGTATTCTAAAACAAGCATAAGTAACAGCTTCCTAAGCAGGGACATTGGATGCCCCGTCCATAGTTTGGCCACAAGGTCTAGGTTATCCCCTCCCCCCAATACCGTTGATTTCAAAGGTATTAACGGAAATCGAAGAGAATCAGGTCAAGGTCCTATTAGGATAAGCAGCAATCTGCTCTTGCTTAGTCTGGTGTCAGCAGCAGTTAGAGTATTCTCAGACTCCTGAGCAGGGACCATATTCACTGCCCTGGATGCTGCTAATGTGACCACAGCTCCCTGTACAAATTCACGACCACAGTCTGTTCAGGTTGAGGATACAGTCATCTTTTAGACTCTACACAAGGAAAAGGCAAAAGGTTAAGGCACTAGTAACCTGCTCCAGTCAGTCTAGTAAATGCAATTAAAATAAAGTATGGTGCAATGAGGCTGGAACGTGTCCTACCTACGTCCCCACTAATTTGGAAAACACAAAACACAAAGAACAAAATTGGCTCTGCACTCAAATGTTATCATACGTTATTCTTCATCAGAATTTTGTATCCAAAAGTTATACTAGCACATAGAAGTCAACAATTGAATATAAATAACATTCGTTTACTGCCTCCCGAATAAATCAAGTTAGTCATCAAATTGCCAGAAATATATTTTTCCTTTATTCTTTATTCCTTTGTTCATGATTCTTTTTTTAAAGACCACAGCACCAAATTCATAGCCGACGCGGCTCGTTTCGTCCCCACAGGAGTTTTTCAAGGCTAAAAAAGTGCACACAAAACAACCATTAATATACTCACTATATTAGTAAAAAAAAGTAATCTACTATGAATGATTTGAATGATTGGATACAAAGTCTGGTTCAATGTGTTTTGCAACATATGTACATATTGCGTTTTTAATTTGTATAGTGAATATATTAATGTTTGTTTTGTATGCACTATTTTAGCCTTGAAAAAGTCCAGTGGGGACGAAACGTGCCGCGTAGCCTATGAATTTGGTGCTGTGGTTTAAAAAAAAAAGTTTTATTGCCAAATGTGTGATGAAACGCTTCTCTGTGCACACATCGCCTATGTTTCTAAATTTCATGCACTTACTTGTGAGGAGAAAAGTATTTCCTGCCACGTCAACAATTCTCATCTGTCTCTATGCAGGGAGGTGCATCTCTGCGTACTTGCCGCTAGTTGTTCTTGTGCTGTGTGTACGTAGGAGGAAGACAGGGAAATGTAGTTCTGTTATTACAATTATACATATTATATGTAAATCACCAACATATACATTTATCAGTGACAAGTTCTTCATTACATTTAGAACTTGTGAGTATATTATAACACAGGCACTTTCATGTTTATGAAATATATATTGACTTTTTAGTGACATACCAGCTTACGGGGTGTTACACGAGAAAGCGCTGAATATTAGAGGGCTAAATCTCCATACATCTGATACGAGGTAACACTTGGGCTAGACAGGCTAATGCGGTCCGGTGGTCCCTCCCCTCACACGTATGAAGATTTAGCCCTCTAATATTCAGGGCCTGTCCATGTAACACCCCATAAGCTGTTCTGTCACTAAATATAATTTATAAACATGAATGTATATATGGGTGATATATATTACCTACTGGCGATAGCCAGTAGGTATATATAGTTAGGATTTTTTTCCTATGGGATTTCTGAAAATTCTATGTCGAATAACTTTGGCGTTTGTGGACGGAATTGGCTGAAATTTTCAGGAAAATGGCACGTTTTGTTCCTGAGCAGCCCCTGAAAATTTGGGGGGGGGTTTGTCAAGCGGGGGCCGAGAAAAAAGGGGGGTCCTAAAACGTGTTTTTAACATTGAGTTTTCCATAGGGCGGTTGGACTCACTTTTAGCTCGAACGGCTGAATGGATTTCCACAAAACTTGGCAAAATTGTAGGGACTGGTAGCCCGATGTGCCTTTGCTATGTTCAAGATATATGCTCCAGTGGTTTTTACGAAAATTAACTTTGAAAAATATATATTGGGCTACATTGGGCTATATATATGTTAGAGCCCAAATGTAGCCCAATGTAGCCCAATGTAGCCCAAACATGGCCATCAGAGACAAAAAAAACAAATGTAGCCCAAATATCAGCCAGATGTAGCCCAACTATATCCCAGTGACAGAATGTCCCAGAGTGTTCTAAAGAACAACTAGAGCGCTAACAGTCTTACTTATGACAAAAGTATGGCACACCTGAAGTCATCTTGATTGGAATAAAGTGTTAACACTTAAAACATTTAATTTGCAAAGGAACAAAATGAGGGGTTTCATTTTGCCATAGAAATGTTATATATATATATATCCCACGAGGCAAAAGGCAGCGATTCTGACACAAACTTACGGCCACTCATCACATGATCCTGATACGGGCACGTGACAGTAGCGGTCGGTGGTGGGAGTAGCTGCCGGGCAGTGATGTGGGGAGTGGGAGGGGCAGGGTGGGGAGTAGTAATCTATGGATTACAGAGGATTACAAGTAAGTAAACAAATCAATAAATAAAAAAAATGTTGTTGCGTGCACTGCATCGCATTTGGGGATGCAGTGGGTGCAACGAAATTCGTTTTTTAAATGTATATGTTTACTTACCTGTAATCCACCGTAATCCATAGATTACTACCCCCCACCCTGCCCCTCCACCTCCCCACATCACCGCCCGGCAGCTACTCCAACCACCGACCGCTATGGCACGTGATGATTGGAGCCCTCCTCTTAAACGCTATTCACTACGAGCGGTGCTAACATGCAGGGCTATGGGGAATCAAGTAGGTGTGTTTGGGAGGAATCAGGGGGTAAGCCACACCAACAACCATTTGTTTGTGTAAAAGGCCGCTTTATTGAAACAGGTGCACATCACAATTTTATTTAAACTGGCACTTTGCCTTACAAAACTAAAACCTCTCTAAACATTGAATTACCTGACGCCTTGCCTTTTCCTCTCCCAACCCTGCGATTCCCACATGATAAAAAAACCCCACCCTGCAACAAACAATGCATAACTTCCAATACATTAAATAATACACAATCTTATCACATAACATTTAAAATCCTACCCTACCAAGACCTACAACCTACAACCCCAAAAGCCCGGGGAGGGTGGGCGGGGACAAAAATTGCCTAACCTACAGCGCTCCCAGCCACCAGGTCACCAGTACCTAAAATGGTGGCTGGGCAAGCGCTGGACTCCCTCAAATAGCCTTGGGCTACTTTTTGAAATTAGGCTGCCTTTGGCCTACTCCCAAGGCAGCCCAAAGCCACAAAATGGCTGCTCCCGTCTCGCCCCCACCCCCTCCCAATCTGCCCGGGGGCAGACCTCGCGGTGCTCGGCTGCCCCCCAAAGCCCCCTTGGGAGGGAAGAAGGAGCATGCCACACCGACCACCATTTGTGTGTGCAAAAGGCTGCTTTATTGAAACAGGTGCACATCACAATTTTATTTAAACTGGCACTTTGCCTTACAAAACTAAAACCTCTCTAAACATCAACTTACCTGACCCCTTGCCTTTTCCTCCCCCCACCCCTACGATCCCCACATGATAAAAAAAAACACCCTGCAACATACAATGCATAACTTCCAATACATTAAATAATACACAATCTTATCACATAACATATAAAATCCTACCCTCCCAAGACCTACAATCCTATCTGCTTTACTGCAACTGTAACTAACGAACCTCTAATGTAAATTTCCATCCTGCTTAACCTTTCCCCACTCCTGTTCACCAACTCCCCAAACGATAAACTACCAAACTCCAGCCAAACATGGCCAACTCCCAAAACAACTCCGCCACCCAGGAAAAGGTGGGAGGATACGTGGCTACATGGCCTCCCCCTTTTCCTGCCCCCCCCTCACTGCCCCATTAAGCCAACCAAACCCCCGGTTCACTCTCTACGCACTCCAAGCAGTCTGGACAGCACCTCTCTCAATTCTAACAAGTAAAGATCCATGCCAAGGCATGAAAGGTGTACGCCGTCGCCCCTAAACAACTCCGGCGCATCATACCGAATGTCCCTGTGTCAGAGTCTCGAAAAACCAAAATGCCTGCAAAACCACACCATTTCGACATTTACCTTCTTCCTTGCCTTATCTATTGCTCTGGGATTCAATGTAACCTCCCCACATTCGGCGCGGAATGAAATCGGTTCAGACCACCGTGCAACCTGCCCACTGCCTCTTAATCTCCTCCAGGTCCCTCTTCATGGCCCTCATCAACACCAATCCCGTCTCTCGGCCCATGTCGTTCTCCCCTAAGTGGAGGACCAAAACAGCCGGACACCTACCCGCCACCAACAGACCATTAAGTGTTGCCATCAAATCCCTCCAAAGCATGCCCCCTTTCCCTTTCCAGCACACATTAAAAACATTAGAATTAAACCTGTGGTTCTCTCTGAAATAACTGGACCGGGCCTGCACTTGGGCCCTTTTAACAAAGGAATGGCCCACGAACCATATCCCTGGTGAGGGGACCCGCCACCGAACCTAAAACGAGAAACAAGAGTAAGTACAGGAGCAACACCCAACCGCGTGATCATTGGCTAGAAACGCACTGCACGCAGTGCCTGTAGCAGTCCGACGACCACCTACCCAAACGCCTGATGTCACATCACCCCTACCAACGGCTGTGCGCCTCCGACGCCACGCTGATCCGAAAGGAATGCGTGCCATACCGCCTCCTTTTCAAACCCAGCCGATCTAAAGCCTTGCGCAAGATCACCAGCAGCTGCGAGCCCATCGCCTTCCGCCCATCTGCATGCCTGAAAATCTCCCCGTCCACTTCCGCCCAGCCTTCAGTCTCTACTCCCACCTCACCCAACGGCCCACGCCCCGCTGGTCTGTTTTGGACCTACGCAGCCGCAGGCACACTCAGTCCCTCTAAAAGAGACCTCTGACCACAGAATTCCAGTATCTCCCCTGGCTCCCAACAATTCAGACACCCGAATAGCCCACGCAACAATCCACAACATTAATGTTGCAATTAGGCGGTTTTCTCCCTCGTCAGAGCACACCCCAAGCAATGACCCCAACACCCGTTCCAGCAGATCCAAAGACAATGGTTGTCTGACATCCTTTCCCATACTCTCAGGCCTGACCCCCCAGCATACGAGAGCCGAGCAGATGGTGCGTAACTCCGCTGGAGTTTACCCATGAAAGCAAATAACGCCAGCTATCCCGCTATCGTAATGCGCGTGAGCCCCTTCTCAATTGTCCCCAGCGCCTTCCCCAGCGGCCCCGCCATCTCTTTATCCGGACCTAACCCTTTGTCCGACATATACTTCCCCTTTCGCAGCCAGTCCCCCTTCCCCCACCTCCCCCCCATCCCCACAGATACCAAGCGCGCCGCTGCTGCCACTGTACATTTACCTGAAGCCAAGGAGTCCACATGCCGCTCTCCACAGCGCCGATCTAGAAACGCTGCTCTCGCCTCCCTGCTCGATGCTCGGGCCGTCCTCTCCAGCTGGCCCCGTGACACCTGAAACACACTAGCAACACGATTACTGGGCCCCTTGCCACCCTCACCATCTCGCAGCTCCCCTTCCTCCAGACTATCATCATCCTCAACTAACTGCACATCACTATCATCATAACCCCTTCCGGCCGGTGGCGCCGACTGTACTCTGCCAGACACACTAAAACCAACACGTACGTCGCCCCTCCTCCGGCGTTGCTCCCCAAGCCGTAATGGCCCTGTGGGTGTAGGGGTCGGCCAGCCCGCCTCGGGCCTTCGTCTGCCGGCCGTGACGGGATCCCCCGTCGGTGCCGGGCACACCGCGGGAGCCTCCCCCCCCTTCGCCTTGGCGCTGATGGGCCGTCCCTAGCTCTGCCAAGTCTGGACCCCCGCGCCGCTTCTCCTCCTGCAAAAGAAATGGCTGGACTGGTGTGCTGGATCCCTCTCTTAATACCCTGTCCGAACCCCGCCCCCGCCTCCTCGTTGCTCCATGCCAGCCCCGACCCCCGCCCCACCTTCATCCGACGTAGCCACCCATCATCCCAGCTACAAATGCCCAACCCACCCCCCTCCCTCCCACCCCCACCCCTCCCATCCCCCCTCACCGGGGACCCCAACACCCTGCACCTCCACTGCCCCCAGCCCTCACCCATCTCCCGTGCGTGCCTCCCTGACTCCCTCCACCCAAGAGTCAAAGACGTACAGGCCGTCCCAGTCCCTGACACTGCCTTCTGACAGGAGCAGTGCTCTGAAACCTCCTGCCCCCTCTCGCTTGTCTGGCCCAGCTCCCTCCATCCCACTCACCTGCATTCCCCCTCCTGCCCCTGACCCACACCTTCCCACCACTTGCCCAACCTGCGACTTTCTGCCTGGTGTGCACCCGAACGGGTACAAACTGGGGAGGGGCTCCTTTCCCCCCAGATTGCCAGACTTCCTTGCTTCCTTCCCCCCTGTGACCGTTCACGGCCCGCTCCCCCCCTTGTATGCACCCCGCCTGCGCGTCTGCCTCCGGCCGAACGCTTTCCTCCATGGAATTACCCTCAGGTGCTCGGGGAGGAGAAACGCTCCCCGCACCTCACCAACGCCCACTCGCTGGCCCGGGCAGGACTCCGGTGCCCACAAGCGCCCCAGAGCGATCCGGTGGTCGGGGAGGAGAGATGCTCCTCCCCCCTCCCCGGCGCTGCAACGAAATCACCAGCCCCAAGCGGCCCCCGTGAACCAGGACCTCACCCACCGCGTCCACACCAGCCCCAAGCCTGACCTCTGGCATTACCTCGACCGCTCCCGAGATCCCGCGACGGCGGCGGGGAGACACCCACGACGCTCCTGCGCCGTGAATTTCTCCCACAGGCCCTCGCCCCCCTGTGCCTCCCGACCTCGCTTCCAGGGCCACGCCCCTGGCATCCGTGCAGCCCTGCCCCCTCACCTGTAAACGGGCACTCTTGCGGGGCAGCGAGCAGGCCAAAACGGCTGCCACCACACCCGCCGGCGCGCTCCTCACGGGGCACGCCCCCCCCCCCCGGGGGGCCACCAATAAGTCCATCTGTCCTGCCTCACTGAGCAGGCGGATGGTCTCCAGCACGCGGAAATCCTCAGCAGACATCGCCAAATCTACGCAAAAGCACCACCAGAAAACGAAACAGGCCTGACAAAAATTGCCTAACCTACAGCTCTCCCAGCCACCAGGTCACCAGAACCTAAAATGATGGCTGGGCAAGCGCTGGACTCCCTCAAATAGCCTTGCGCTACTTTTTGAAATTGGGCTGCCTTTGGGCTACTCCAAAGGCAGCCCAAAGCCACAAAATGGCTGCTCCCGTCTCGCCCCACCCCTCCCAATCTGCCCGGGGGGCAGACCTCACGGTGCTCGGCTGCCCCCAAAACCTCCCTTGTGGAAGTAGTCCCTTGGTGAAGTAAGTAAAGATGGCTATAGATTTGATCTAATATCTTTAACACTCTTTAAAAAGCAAACCCAAATTTCTGCTTTTCCTGACAGTGTGTGACTACAGGGACCATCTAACCCTCTAACCTTGTGATGCCTAACAGATATGTAGGCCTTGTAGGTGCACATGCAAACTTTCTTTTACTATTTTCTTTAATTGTGTACATGTATGTTGTGCACTGTTTTTAATCTAATTTTGTACAATTTAATTTATCTTTTGTCAGATTTTAAATGTATATATATATATATATATATATATATATATATATATATATATATATATATATATATATATATATATATATATGTACATATTGAGGGATTCTTACACGTCTGTGCATTTTTCTCAGCACAAAAAGGGAGATTGTACTTGAGCATCAAACATTTACGATTGCATTGTTCAATTTTATTCATTTTCTCTCTTCGTTCAGATCATAACAAGGAAAAAGTCAATTAATGGGCGGTATAGTTTTGTATATGCTTTACTGAATTTAGGTACGAACGCCTATATTATTGGGTAAAATTAGCAACTACACCTCATAGGGATTATTAAACTTAGTGGTCCTGAAGAAAACCGACTGACACACCAGGCATTAAAACGGCTGAAACAAGTTGAATTTAGATGTCTATGGGCCATTGTACCTCTGTGGCATCTCACTGTTTTCAACCTTCCCAAAGGACCTTCTGATTAAACAAGGTAATAGGATTTTGCAGGCAATTTGAACTCACTCTTATTCTCGAGTTAGTAGTTTAAGCGCTCTGCTTACAAACGCGTGTAGCCTGCCCACCCACACTAGGTGGGTACGGTGTGGGCCTGATGATGATGCAAGCCAAGGTGGCACCTGTGGCTAAGGACCTAACAAAACTACCCCAGAGATGTGTTGACTACACTAATTCACCTGTGTGTTGACTCCCATTCTGAAGAGATATACTATGGGCTTCACAACCATCTTGTGGAACATAATGGGATTTCAAAAGATGGGTTAACACTTTTAATGTCATTACTTGTGTTGCAGGGCATACATGTGCATATGTTATCTCATCAACCTCATTTGTTTATATATATTAAAATGACATACTTACTTTATGTATAATATAATAATGGATAAACAACTGTCAACTGTACGCCTGAATTAGTTTCTATCAATTTGTATAAACAATTGCCTTATTAAGTCAACATTCAATGTTAATATACTTTTCCTGTGTAGTTATTGTTTGTCTATCTTGGCTCTCATTTATGGCTTACCCATACACTCTTAGCTAATGTAATTTTTAAATAATTTACTGATAATTTTTAAAAACTTTCTGTAAGAGCTACAGGTTTATATTCATGTTTAAGTATCCAAGATCCCAAAGGGTTATTGGGAAGCCCTTTTCTTTTTTGACCAGAAAGCAGTCAGTTTATGTTTGGATTTGTTCTTCTGCTAAAAAGATATTCAAACAGTCCCAAAAGGTGCCTTGGACTTTTCTGGGGTATAGACACACAGATCGTGCTGCGTGACATTGAATCAGAAAGTGGAGATTGGAAGTGGAGGAACTAAGACCAAACCTAGACCACTCTCTTCCAGCGCTCCCCTTCCATTCCTTTTCTTCTCTTGGTGGGCTGGGAGGGTAGTAGGAGGGAGAGTGGTCAGGAACTGGCTGCTCCTCCAGCTCTCTCCCTCATCCTCTTCCTTGCCATCAATAGAAAAAAGTTGGTTGAGTTGGTAAACATGTTTGTGGGTGAGTCGGTAGCAGTAATAGTTGTTGTTTGCATATAACCCTATGCACTAGCGTGATTCTTTGATTGAGCTGTGAGAGGCTTGGGAATCAGAAGAAATGTTGTAGTCCAAGTAGATATAAGTACATTATGGAAGTGATATACATATATATATATATATATATGTGACATATGGACTTCCTGACAACAACTTTTTACAACATAAGTCATTAGGGCAGTGAAAGGGTTTGGGATAACCTCTACCCCAACTTATATAATAGGTATGGAATGTGTAAATGGAATATGTAAGGGGTATCTTGACACAACTGTCTAAATGTAGAGTTTGAGATGAATGAGAAAGAGATAAGAAGTCAAAATTCAACATTCAAGGAAAAATTCAAGAAGTCAGGCAAAAAATAGAACTAAGATCAGGATTTAAGATTAAGTTTCTCTCTACCAGGTTAGAATAAGCCTAAATTGAGTACAGATATGGAATTGACGAGAAGTGACATCAGCAGTGGGAAGTGAAGTGAGTAGGCTTCTGCACTTCCAATATGACGAATCAAGTGGGGCTCTACTGACTTGGTAGGTAAGGGTGGAAAGGACTGGAAATTCTATAAATAATGTTATTTACTCAGTGTCTGGACGTTCTGTCTCCAGTAAGTCAGCAGTAGAGTCTGTTTCTACTGATTTCTTTCAGAGTCTGTATAGTCAGGAGGTGTTTCTTTCTAGGGCTTGTTGTTGGGGATTTTCTTTTGAGCACCACACTGGACTGAAGCCAACATCTATGAAGCAATTGCTTTCCTCCAGATTGGTCAGGCCAAGGGCCCAGGTGGGTTATCTGCAGAGATCTGCAAGGGGATTCCAGAAAATATAGTACAGTATGGAAAGACCTTTGGAATTCTATTTTTAAAGTACTGATAAAATCCCATAATCATGGGATGAGGCCATTATCTCATGAATATTAAAGTCAGACCAGGGTCCTAAATGATCCTACACACAAGACTAATCTCTGTGTTGAACTGTTATTTTTAGTTTTTTTAACTACTTGTCAAGGGGATTAGGAAGGGTTGTGGGTAGTGCCACACAGAACATATACATTCCAGCAGTCATCTGTATATCTCAACCAATTGACCAGGCTCTGAGCTCTGAAACCTGCTATTGATATGGACGCTATGTACTGCTAAAGCTTTTGAATAGGTTAATAGGGCCTTTTTTATGGCAGGAGCTTTTGAATATAAAGGAGGCAGTTTCTTGGGAGGACTTCAGGCGTTGAACAGATCCCCCAAAGCAAAAGTCTGATGAAGCACTCTGCACCATGCAAATTTCTGGTGCAAAGTCCGGTTCAAAGGGCACTCTGATGGATCTTTACTTCCGAACTGAGGTTAGCCATCGCAAATCATTACAATTAAATAATGAGAAGCACATTTGGCCCCACAAAAATGATAAAGAACATTAGACTTGCAAACCATGATAGTTTATTAAGCGATTAGCATTTTTTCAAATTCAAGTCATCATATTAGTTGTAATTCAATAGCCTATATATGAATGCATTATCAATATAATTCATTGCAATTCAAAATCGTAAATGGAAAGACAAACTATGATAAAGTTGTTCTAAAATAATTGAAAGCAGACTCAGTTGCCTATGAACAGAAAGCCCTACTAAGCTAAGCTAAGCTAAGCTAGAAACAATTCAGTTACTTGGGAGATGTCAGGCTGAATGTGTTAGTGTGGAAAGCATCTGATAGGCTACTTCTATAAACCAAGTAAAGCTTTATCTAGAAAGTGGGGAAAGCAACTGCCCTTGAGTCCAGTTAAACTCCTTCAGACATGTGAAAAAGATATCTACTTTAAAGGAAACTAGAAGGGAATGTGCTCTAAAAGGAGTTAGAAAGGAATATCAATTAAAGAAAGCTTAAAGGGAATCTGAATCTAAAATGGTGCAAACACGTTCTCAAAATGACAACCAATCAAGAGTAAAAAGATACATGTCCAGTCTCAATAAATATGCAAATTTCTCTCACAAGCAGACTATGACTGTGACCTTCAAACTAGCAGATAAGACACACGGGCTGCTTGCACTGGCAGGTGCCGCTAAAAGGCCTCTCTATTCAATTAAGACATTCCACCACAGTTTCAAAGAACAAAACATTATTTTCTGCATGAAAAATAAGCATTACATGTTTTTAGGTTGCTTCAGCCATGACAAAAAAGTTCAGGTTTTACAAGCAAAGTAACAGCTAGCATGAACCTTTTTTAAAATACCGAACTATGGGCCCGATGTAGGTAAATCCTATTTACCGACTCTAGAATACCGAATTTTACCGATTCGGTATTTTTGATTCGGTAAATGAGATGTGGGTAATAATTCGGTAATTCTTACCGAATCGGTATGATTCTGTAATACCGAATCGGTATTTACAGATTCGGTAATTGACATTGATTCCTATGGGCCTTGAGGCCCATAGGAATCAATGTCAATTACCGAATCGGTAAATACTGATTCGGTAAAATTACCGAATTGTCTAGGGAGACAGGGTGTCACTTTGACACCCTGTTGCACCCCTGATTCTGGCTTGTGTGCCATGTGGCATACATACATGTCCTAAGGGCATGTATGTGTGTCACATAGCACAGGTGTACACGCACAGATATGCATGTAAGTCGTAAAAATCGTAAATCATACGTTCTTATATAGCGCCTTTCACCGTAAGGTCTCAAGGCGCTTGCTTTGGGAACCCGTCATGGCCTTTCCCTGCGAGATTACCCCTACTGGGAGTCCCCAATGTAAAGACCAGGCATCCCATCACGGTGGGGCCGTAGTGGAGATTAAGCAAGCTATTGCCCAGAGTTGCAGAGTGTGAACCCACAATTCGATTAGGCACCAAGGCGAGAATTATCGAGTCCGTGGACATTTTGAGCTCAGACCCTGCCGCGTCGGGGATTGAACCCTGGTCCCGGGTCTGACCTCTGCATCAGGGACTGCCTGCTCTAACCGGTGAGCCACACTTCTCCACAGGATTTACCATGAAATAGTATTTCATGGTAAATAGCGAATTCTTAAGGGCCTGTGGCACTGTTTTCAGTGCCACCTACATCTAGATTTACCGATTCGGTAGATTTACCGATTCGGTATTTTATCGAATCTGTAAATTTACTGAATCGGTAAATATTAGGCCCCCTACATCTCAATCTCCAAATACCGGTCGCTAACAGCCGAAATCGGCCGTTACCGACCGGTATTTGGCTACCTACATCTGGCCCCAAGTTATGTTATATTGAAAATATTTATATGGTGCACATACACCAACCGGTTTCTTGGCGCTAAATAAAGGAACATAACTTGCAGCTTAGTAACTTATTAATATGCTTTTGTGAACAACCAGGTTTTCAGAAGCTGTCTAAATCTGGAATAACAGGCTATTATTCTAATGTTGAGTGGAAGAGAATTCCAGAAACAGGGTGGGAGGGGGGCGGGTGTAATACAGATAATCTGGAACCTTTTAGTCTCTTCTTCTTAAAAGGGGGAGTAACCAGAAGGTTAAGATGCAGGGACCTCAAATTACGAGAAGGTGTCTACTTATAATTTCGAGAGGAGATAAACTCCGGACTGATGTCATGGAGAGATTTAAAACTACATTAACTAGAATCAGTTTATTTGTGGAATATTTGCAATATATGCATTTGCATGTGGTGTGCTTCTCTTTATATAAGTGAACAAAACACTTAAGGCCCGAATTTGATCTCGCTAGTAAAGCCCTCGGATCCATAAGATTTTACGAGCGATTCGTGCAACTGAAGTCAGAACGAGCGTTTACAATGCATTCATGTGCTTACAGACTCGGTTCGCTCGGACTCCCAATGAACTCTATTGGAGCCTGTATACTGGACGTGTGCACAGGCACCCATAGCAGAAAGGGGACGGTGGGGAAAAGTGTAAACCCTGTGGTGCGCACCCCATGGTGCCCACCACACTGTGCATGCATGGGAAGGGGGGAGACATGGGTACCCCCACAAGCTGAATCGGAGGGTTCCAGGTGATGGTGGGCCTGCTACGGGCCCCAAAAAAATGATTCAGGCAGCTTTTTCGATCTGGATATACAGAATCGTGAAGGCTGTCTGAATCGTACATCATACTTGCTCGCTCAGAAACGGAGTCCATAGAGCTGTACGTAGCATCTGCGTACGAGTTGTACGAACTGGATCGGGTTGGGAGACGATTAGCTTGGCGCGTACGCGAACTACGCATCGTACTTGGCCGTTTGGACCAGGGTACGAATCGGTCAGGAAAAAGGGTTACGAATCGGATCCATTCAAGCCATATCCGATTCGGAGACCTTCCAAGCGAGATCGAAATCGACCTCTAAATAGTAAGTCTAATTTAAATAAAATGTACTCCAATATCTTATGATTGGATCAGGCACTAGGCTCGGATACCACATTTTATCATTGCTCTTTAATCTGTTCATTGAATCTTTGGTACAACATTTGACACATGATTAGGAGTGATTCTGTTTGATGGATATGCATACATCAGTAAGATATTAATACTTTGTGCAGATGACTTCATGATTTATACTTCTGACCCATTTAAGATAATATTTTGAGTTGAGGAGTTGTTTCAACATTTCGACTCTTTGTCTATCAGGTGAATGAGTCTAAACAACATATTATGGTCTGTAAATGAACAGAATGACTCTATGTGGATTTTTTTCTTAATTTAGGTACCTGGACATTATGATAACTCATGCTTTAAGACAAATCATGGACTATCATTTATATAAAGCAACACAGCTGGTGGAAAGGCTTGAGAAATTCGCAGAATCTTCCTCTATTTATTACAGGCAAGTACATTTGTAAAAATGTTTATTTCACCAAAGTGTATGGTTTTGTTTCAGTCAACTTCAGGTTTTGCTATTACTTAATGCAAAGGATTCAAAAGAAATTATGTTGTATTCTATCTCTCACCGTCCCCACCAGTGACCTTATGAAATAGAAAGAGCAATTCTACACCTGTGGTCTGCGGCCTCAGGGAGTCCATGATGACTGCTCAGGGGCTCTACTTTAGAAAATTAAATAATATTAACAGATAATACACTACATAGGCATAAAAAAGAAAAATTGAACATTGAACATTTAAAAAAGTTCTGTAATGTGACAACATTTAAAATTGGAGGAAAAAAATTATGGTGGTATTCTTAGTTTGATTCGTGGGACCATTTCAAGTACAGCAAATGGTAGAATGGACAATTTTAAGGGTTCAATATAACAACTTATATGCATGACAAAAAGAAAGGCTGCATTAGTGGTAAGTAATAAAATGAAAATTTGTATTTTTAATATTTTTTGTTTGTGCTTTAAATAAAATGTTTAATAATGTCTGATTTTGTTTGAGGCATTTCTGTTTCTGTAATTTTGTGGTTTTTCTTTTTAGAAATTTTGTAGAAATGAATATTATCCCCCACACAAATATACATTTTGGAATTTTAGTTTGTTTCATGCTTAAACTCTAGGGTCAGACTGCCCTGCGACCCCTTAATTACACAAAACTAATATTCCAACAAGGTGAAGCACCCAAAGGTCCAATCAAAACTTCACATTAGTACATCACATGTTAAATAAGACAAGTTCTTGAATGCACATATGGTTGTGGTGTTAACATCCATTCATATGTCACGACCAATAAGGAGACATGTATACCTTAGAATAAAAATACACAGTCATTCTTTAGTCTTAATTCTTTCATAAAAATTAGACTAAAGCAGCCCAGCCAACGCGTTTTGATCATTTGTCGGGGGATCAGCCAGCGTATGCTTATGGGTAAAAGATATTTGTGTGCAATCACGTCTCTTATCGTTTTCCCCTTCCTATATTTAATCAGAGATTTGTTACTGACAATTTCATTCAAAGAAGGACTCCCAATAACAATGACGAATGTTTAGACACTATCTTGTTAATTTTGTTTGTGTTTAGTATTAATGTAGTAGGAAATGCTATTCTCTCCTTTCTCTTGTTCCTCTCCATAGGCCTCAATGTACTACTCCTGCCCACCTTCCGAAGTCTCTTCTCTGCATGATCAGGTATATTCCATTTGTATCCTCGAACCCCTTGTCTATTCCTCAAATCTTGAATACTGTCATTAAAATGTTTGTTCTCACTGCAACTATAATGGTTTCTTTTCATTTCCCCTTAGGGAATGTTCTTCATACCAGAGCAAGGGTGGGAACCGTTAGCCCTAAATAATATTTGTTGCTTTGAGTTTCCTATAGAGTTTGCTATGTCATTTTTCACCCACGACATAAAGTTCAACATCCAAAAACTGTAATTACAGTCTTATGATGACACATTGTACATCTGGACCGGAAACAAGCATCAGAGTACCGGTTTCGAGAATAGCTTGAATCCAGTGGCACAGTGAGCCCGGGACTCACACGTGGGCATACCTAGCGCACTTGGGGCGAGAAAGCAAAAGACACCCAATTGATGGACAGAATGCAGAACAAATCAAAATATTCACCCCCAGTCAAAAGATCTGGGTTAAATCCGTCATTCTTTTGTTCACCATGCCACCCCAATTTAGACGTCGCCATATGCAAATTAGTAAACCCATATAAGCTTTGACCGCAAATCCTTATGTTCATCGTCAGTCCAACATTGGTATAAGTAGATTTGGAAACGCAAACAAAATGTACTTATTGGTACATATGATTCTGACAAGATCTATTTAATTAATGTTCTTCATATCCAACAGAAAATCCAAACCAAGTCAAACAATTTCGCAGATTCTTGTCTTTATTAACTTTAAAAGGATTCCCAGCATACAATCTAGCCGACACGTGTTTCGTCTGTACTCATACTTTTTCAAGGCGATTGGGAATTTCAAGCAACGATAATTGATAGTCCCGAAAAACGATCAGAAGAGCATTGAGCTATGTGTGGATTGGCCGTGGAGTTCCCAGCAATCTAGATATTTAATGTCTACTATAAAAATATTGGTATCATGTAGATCATGGGTATCCAGATGGACCCGTATAATGCAGCAACGATATTAATCTATTAACGTATAAAAACCTCTGACAAGTATGTAGCATACGGTCCAACAAATGTATATTGAGCTTCCACGTGGGTGTCAACAATGGCGGTACATCTCCATGATAAGAATGTACCTCCCATATATCAGCTGTCCACAGTAACTGGTGGCACAGCTGGCCATATGCAAATCAGTCTCGACCCTGTGCCTCATCGGAACAGTCCAGCCCGAACTGCCAAGCCAGGTACTCCCTGGACCGGAAACAAGCATCAGAGGACCGGTTTCGGGGTTTCACCCCTCATCAGCCAGGATAGCTTGAATCCAGTGGCACAGTGAGCCCGAGACCCATGTCTGAGCATACCCAGCACACTTGGGGCGAGAAAGTAAAAGACACACAATTGATGGACAGAATACAGAACAAATCAAAACATTAACCCTCAGTCAAGAGATCTGGGTTAAATCACTCATTCTTTTTCTCACCATGCCACTACAGTTTAGACATGGCCATATGCAAATCAGTCTTGACCATTTGTCTCATGGGAACAGTCCCACTCAAACTGCCAAGCCATGTCCCCAAAACCAGTCCTAGGATGCTTGTTTACATTCCAGGGAGGACCTGGTCGGGAAGTTCGGCCTGGACAGTTCCCATTGGGCACAGGCTCAAGACTATTTTGCATATGGCTGGATTCAAACTGGAATGTCATGGTGAACAAAAAAACGCTGGATTTAGGACCATATCTCTGTACTGGGGTGAATGTATGACATTCTTCTGCATTCTGTTCATCAATTGTTATGTTATGTTATGTTATTTTGAGTCTTATATAGCGCTCAGCTACTCCGAAGAGTGTCCCGGCACTAAAACCCGAAGCGGTACAGAGCAGGCGAGAGAGGACAGAGTTACTGAACAAAAAGCCACGATTTGAGGTCTTTCCTGAAGGCTAAAAGTTTAACACTCTTCCTCAGAGACAGAGGCAAGGCGTTCCACAATTGTGGCACCAAACGTTTCAAAGAGCGGCCTCCAATACGGGCTCGCCTGATTGCAGGAACAAAGGCCAAGGCCAGGGAGGAAGACCTGAGCGACTGAGATGGCTGATAGAATTCCAGCCGTTGATGTATTTGGCACCAGAGCCATGAAGTGCCTTGTAGGCCAGAGTGAGCGCTTTAAAAACAATGCGTTTCCGAATTGGAAGCCAATGAAGTGTCTTTGAAAGGTCTCTAGCACTAGATCTCCGATGAAGACCAAAAATGGAACGCTCAGCAGAGTTTTGGACAATTTGCAGACGTGATAAAAGAAATTCCGGGAGGCCGAGATAAAGCACATTAGCGTAATCCAGACAGGAACCTATCAGCGCCTGCACAGTGATTCTTCTGTGGGCCAGAGATAATAACGGAAGGAATTTCCTAAGCATTTTTAGGAGACCGAAACATTTTCCCACTAGGCCAAGGATCTGTGGTTTCAAGGTAAGACCATTGTCTACCTTCACCCCAAGATTCTTGGCTGCCGACGAGGCGGCAGGGGGTGGAAACATGGACGCTGGCCACCAAGACTTCCATCTCGGGTCAGAAGGGCACCCAAAGAAAAGCACCTAGGATTTATCAGAATTGCACTTGAGGCAGTTGAGCTGAAACCAATCAAAAACCGCCCCAAGACAGTTTCTGATGCTCTCTCCATTGTTCTTTTTCCATTTGTCACCCGGGTGGAATGGATATTCCCAGACGTGGGTCCCGTGCTATCCATGGCCCGGGTAGTCACGCTATCTAGCTGCTGTGGGGTGAAAACCCGAAACCGGTCCTAGGATGCTAGTTTCCAGTGAAGGGATAACCTGTCCTGACAGTTTGGGCTAGACTGCTTGCATTGGGTGCAGGCTCAAGACTTATTTGCATATGTCTGGATTCAAACTGGAATGGCGTGGGGAGCAAAAACAAATGGATGTTGCCCCAGATCTCGGTACTGGGGTGAACGTATGACATTGTTCTGCATTCTGTCCATCAATTGTTCTTCTTTTGACACATTGTAAACTGTACATAAAAATTATTCTGATTTAAATATTCAAAATCTTAAATGAGTTGCAATTCTGAGCCAGTCCAAATCACTAAACCATCATCAATAAACTAGCCCCAAAATTGTATATACTCGGACCACTTACCTACTGTTGGTGCCCAGGCATGCCACCTCTCAAACCACCCCATAAACAAGTTTGCACATGAGGGGTCAAACCTGGAACCCGTCGCTGTTCTTTGGATCTGCTGGTAGCACTCCCCATCAGGTTGATCAATTAGAAAAATATATTAAGGAACTGAACCTTAAGGATGCCTCGTAGAAGATCTATGAGATTCTAAATTGGTGATTAGGGAGCATAAAAAATCCCTCCAGGAAAGAAAAATGAATTAGATCAGGAGGTATGAGAGAGACTATGCCAGTGTGAGAGTTTTCACTTTTGCTAAGAGATTTGATGATGTGCTACTTAGAAAAGATGGAGTTGACAATGATTATAATAGTACAGGATTCTGTTTCTTGTAGCAGTTCAGAGTTTAGCCGCAGGAGATGCGCTATATCTGGGACAGCAAGAGCTGAAGGAAATAACTCACATATATCAGATACGTGCACTCCACACGCCGGTGGCAAAAGCGTATCCCGGTCGTAGAAAGGAAATTGTTGATAACGGAGGGGGGACTCTCCTTGGAAATATACGACAGTGTTTGTCTCAATTGGTTGGAAACTTTTATAGTATCAAAACTGAGGAAGAGCGTGATGTGCAGCTCCCTCCAAATGGTTGTTATAAACAAAGTAAGGTCTTCATTGGTGGCATCCAGAAGATGTAGTTTCATTGCAACATTGTCAAGAAACAACAGATTGCGAAAAGTTGACAAGCCCCAACAAAGTTCAAAAGCATGCTTGAATCATGATACGATGCAACATAATAAATATTAAGTGAAAAATATGTAAACACACTAAGCATTTTTAGATGAAATGTTCAATGTATAATATTAAAGACCAATAATGGAAAAAGTGTGTTTACTGAGCATATGGATGAATGAAGAGTCAACAGGAGTGTATGAGGCATGCAGTATGAATGTTTGGTAAATGTAGTAATTCTTTTAGAAATTCTATATACATGTTTTTTAGTAACCCTGTTTTGAGATATATCAAGGACAGACTGACCTGGAGTTATGCCAGTTAAAGAAAACCATTTGTTTTATTTTATTAATGAAATAGAATATATGCCATTAAAGTATTTTGATAATTTGTGAATAAAGTCATTTTTGATATCAGTTTTTGAGCCATAGAGTTATCATTAAGAAATTGACAGTTTTGCTTAGGGAAAAATGAAACAATGCCTGGGATATTACTCTTATAGAGTTCTGATCATGTTACATATAAAGAATTTGTTATTTATAATGATTAATGTATTGAATTGACACATCAGGTCAGATCTTCCCATAAATATGATATTACATTAATTAGGTCACACATTAAAATGTTTATATTAATGTGAAGATACTCATAACTGTATTAGACTTTTGAGGTTGAGATGATGGTTAAAAATGAAATGTATAAAATGAATTCAAGTGTAAGTATTTGGGCACTTCTTATTTTTAATGGTAATGTATTGTTATCTGTGTTTTACAACCCTGATAAAGTCCCAGTTAGGGACAAAAAACGTTGGCTGGGCTGCCATTGTCTATTTTCATTAAGAAATGAAAAATAAAGAATTATTATGTATTTTTAATCTGTAGTATACCAGACTCCTCATTGGACGTGACATATGGATAGATAATTACACCATAACATCATGAACATTTAGAGAACCTGTCTCATTTAACATGTGTTGTACTGATGTTGAGATTTGATTTGATCTTTGAGTGCTTTTCCTTGTTCGAAAAATATTTTTTTTAGGTTTAACTCATAGACATTTCTTGTACTTGTGTCCCCTGATTCCAATAGTGAGTCAATGGCGGTCCACCAAAGTGAAAAACATAAGACGCACAGTACTAAAATATGAGAGCCAGTGGTAGATACATGGTAAAGGGAATGGGATAACTGAGAAAATGACATACCCTAGCAATATCTCTGAATAACTCTCTATGCTTGGGCAGGATGGTGAGAGTCCCTGAAAGATAAATACACCGCTTCCTATGTTAGAATAACTACCTCAAGCTGTGTCACTATACACTCTCTTATGGTAGATGAATAAAGTTTCCACTTGACTACTATTTATCTAAAAACGTTGAACTTCATCAACCTCCTCCGATTTCCTACACTTGCAATGTATGTGCCTATCGGTATAGTAATACCATGCACGCTTGTGTATAATAATTGTATATGCACAAAAATGCACTTTAAACTCAGTCCTGTTCTGTAACAAAAACTTTAGCCGAACATATAAATTACAGTCTTCAGGGGATTTGTATAATAGTTCAAGTTTGTTTCCAAATGACACATGACTTCAGAAAACTTCAATAAGAACCTAAATGTTAATAAGCCATTCGTTAGAGATCTAGATGCGTTGAAGCTTGAGAACTGAGGGGCTCATTTACACACCCTGTTTGCCACCGTAACATCACTTTTTGTAATGTTCAGGTGGCTCACAGGGCTTAGCCATATCTGCAAGGCCATGTAAAGCCACCCTACGTGGCTGTTCGTGTCCTGGTAGATATGTAGTAAGGCAACTCAGTACACTAGAATGGGGAGGCTAGCCATGAGCATTACAGTGGTTGTTCCCATGTAACACCCATGGCATTTGACACGTTCCGAGATTTACAACTAGTTGTAAACCTGGCAATGCATCAGAAGCCTATGTCTAATAACATTATTTATCTTAATTGTTTCCTCTTTCTATGTGTGCTGCATTCAGTAGCTCACATAGAAAGCGGAAATCGCCTCCATTGATTCTTTTTATGCTGGAAGGTGCCCCCTTGCTTCCCATAAACAATCATCCCTACAATGCAGATGCCTGCGTTGGTGCATGGCAGCCAATTGAGCACCAGCGCAGTGAAAGAGGACAGGAATGCGCCGCATCTGATAGACATAATGCATTCCTGCCCTTTACTTTTGCCGTAGGGCAGCACAGCATGAAGGCTTGTGGTGCTGCCGTACAACAGAATATTGTAAACAAGGCCCTAACTTTCTTGCGGAGAGGTCCAGCTTCAGCAAGGTTATAGTACACATTGCCTGGTAATGACTGGTGGCCAACAGAGCTAAAACTGACACCCATCCCCACCGCCCATGGCAAGAATCTAGGGATCGTCATTGACGGCAAACTCACCATGACTGCTCAAGTATACCCAGACCCTGCCTCATGTTTCAATACCCTGAAGAAGCTGAGGAAGATTTTCAAATGTTTCACAATCAGCACCAGAAAACCGTCATGTATGTCCTCGTCACAAGCACGCTGGACTACGGGAACATGTTCTATGCTGGGATCAACAATAAACAGAGGCTGCAGACCATTCAGAATTCAACAGAAAGGATCACTGTCAACATCCCACGCAGCACTCACATCACGCCACGCCTGAAGAATGTCCATTGGATCTCGATACACAAATGAGAATAATTCAAACTCATCACCCACACTTTCATGTCACTACATAACAGTGGTCCAGCATGCCTCAGTAATCACATCAGCTTTCAGGAACCTTGCAGACACCTCCACTTGTACGGACCTCTACTTGCACACATCCCACTCACAGGGAAAACCAAATAACGCGTCAAGCCTTCTCAAAGCACCAGAAGGTAGTATCTGACAATCAAAGATGGCCACTGTATCTCTAGACACACAAAAGTCCACGGCTTACCAGAAAATATAGTTCAATGACCACATGTCACATTCTCAACAAGCGCACAGCTTGAATTCAGTCCCTGATCACACTCCGAACTGATCACTAGCCTTTCCTTTGCGGTAAGGCTCTCAGCGTAGACAATCTCCTTCAACCTATACCTCACACATGAGCCTGACATGATGGTAAGTGTCCCTTCCAGATCAGCATACGGGCATTCCATTCCCCTACATTTTAATTAAAAGGGATACATAAAATACAAGAATAATGGGAAGTTTTTATGGGCCTTGATGAGAGACAAGCTCTCCAGAAAGAAGCTGAGGGAGTTGACTAATGAGAAAAAGAGGGAGTTATTTCTATTGGATTTCCAACTATATTACTGGACCTTTCAGTTAAAGAATGTAAGGTCACTGAGGGCCTACACACATACAACTAGATGAGGATCATTCATTAAGACTAAGCTGGGCTGATTGTGTTGAAATAATTGTCTTTGCAAATGTTCTTCTCCCAAATACTTTTAAAAAGTACATCGGAAGGTATTGCCGACTGCAACAAAAATGTGTTATGAGTTTAGAAGCCTCTTAAGGAGATTGCATTTTTCTAATCTTATAGCTTTACAATACTTTGGGGTGCAGTACATACTCTAGCCTGTTTGCCAGATCACTTGGTGCTCCAGTTCAAGAGGCAGGACTTAGAATATGGGGCCAGGTAACGGGTGAAGTCAGGATAACGTCTTGGGGATCTTTGTCTTTAATGACTGAGGGATCTATGGCAAGATCAAGGATACGCAATTGATCTCCTGGGTATCATCACCATGCTGGATTAATGAGACTCCATGAGAAATGGAGATGAAACTACAAGGATGTGATGCTAAAGAAAATAGATGCTGCAAGATGTCACTAGGGCATGTGTGAGGCAGCAAAAGAGACTATGCTGCTAGCAGAATTGCGGCTAACTCTTGAGATCATAGAATTGTGGCAAGTATTGATAAGCGTGCTTTAGTTCATTTATGGATCTGCTGCCCATAGGAAGAGCCGTTACTATGTACACTGAGTCTGCGTTTCTGATATTGTCTTTCGGTGTTTATTTATGCAACCAGTGCTCTTTCCTTAGAGTGCTTCTGTTGAGTAACCATTGTGTAGACATCTTTATTACCTTGAAGTTCTGGTTGAGGATGAGCAAACTTCATTGTGTTGCATGGTGCATGCTCTATGCTAGGAGGGTCTCTACCCATGTTTCTTCTGTTCCTTCTTTGACTCACAATAGCAGACGCGGTACCTGTGGTTTTCAGGACCACAATTGCGATAGACTTAACCCATTACAAGGCATATCTGCATACAGGAATGGGAAACACTTGAAGCAGAGCACCACTGAGTTCCTCTGTCTATGTCAGTCATGACATTATTAGGTTTGGTGTGTCTCATGGCCATAGCTCAAGCATCACAATGTATGCCCCTTTCGATGTCAGGTTATTAAAAGGAACAAGGGTCCTAAGGAATTGCAATAAAGCGGAAGATAGCAATATAGACCACAATCAGTACTATATTTTTCTCCAAACCCAGCCGGGCGAGGAGTATTTTATTTTCAAGAGTAACAAGAGAATTAATTGACCTGGAGGGGGTCAAATATGAACATTAAGATAGGGTACAATCCTGTACCTATCCCAAGAGATTAGAAAAACCATAGATTAAAGAAGGGGTAAGTGGAAAGAAAAAAGTTTTACAGGCAAGAAGAAATTTCTTTGGAGCCAGAGAGTGGCTTGCGATTTAAATAAACAATTCCGCAAATCACACCCAACAGTGTAAACAATTGAATATGCACAATGAGTTACATGTCACACTGTTTTTAAAGCGTCAACGTTTCGATCCCTAAAGCTCCTAATGAAACGGGATCATCATCAGGACTGTTTTAGATCACTGCCTGTTTACAATACGAACGCCTGTGGAAGTGAAAAAGAGGGGAAAAAATGGAGAGACAACATAAGGCATCCGCCTGAAATCATAAAGTTTAAAAACATTCAGCAGGGTCCATGTATAAATTACAGGCCACTCATAGCTGCATCTCAAGGTGAATTATCTGAGATAACGGTGAGTCGTGCTGTCATATCGTGCTTTTAATAAATCAGTGCATTTGGCATAGTGAAAAAACGGAGCGGTGACTTGGTGATAAAGTGGTCATTCATTTCTTAGTTTTGTTCTATAGTGCTAAATTAGGGTGGGTAGTGACATCTCAGGTTCGAGGTAAGCAAGGGATTAACTTGGGGTGCTTGTGATGGTGGTGAGCCCGTGAATTTCTGGTTATTATCGTCTAATTGTGATCCTGGATACCAGGCAAGGTTTGGGAGGATTGCGGTTTAGTTTGGTGAAGTGAGGTGGTGGTGAACGTGGGTGAGGGAACACTGACCTACCAAGTCCTTAAGAGGCTTGGTTTGGCATGGGACTGTCTGCGGGCAGTCGCCGAGCCCTTAATTGCGGGGGCCAGGAATAATTACCTTCACGGGTCTTAAATCAGGGTCGTGATGGCATGATTGTTCCTTGTTGGGGAGAAGATGTTTAGTCCATTTCTCTTTCCGGCTCTGGGAGCGGGGTGCTGTATGGTAAGAGATTGATTTTACCATTAGCAATGGGCAAATCACGGTCTGGGTTGGCGTGACTGGCCGGTGAGGATTGAAGCTTACCTTGCTTCAATTGGAAGCAGCGGCAGGTGGGAGACAGGAACGCGAGGGTTTTCTCCCTTTTGGTTTAGTGGAGTCGGTTGGCTCGTTTGATTTGGTCCGCAGGCTCGATGCTAAATGATGAAAATGACACTTAGAACGGCCCTTACCATAGTAGGAGTGAAAGAGTCCGGGCGGGTTTGGAACCAAGCTTACCTGACTTCTCAATGGAAGCGGCGGTGGGTGGGAGGAAGAAACACGATGGTCTTCTCCCTCTTCGGTGGCAGCGCAAATCCGCTGTGCAAGTGTGCCTCATTGGTTGGTCATTTATGGCCGGAAGGGCTCCGAAATTAAGGAAGGACTAGGCACAGCTTCCTGGTGTTTGGCGGCCATGATGGAGTGGTGCAGTTGGCTTGGCGGGTGTGCAACTAAGTTGTGTTGCAGTGGCCATGGTAGGGTGGGCGACGGTAGTTCGGTCAGTGATTAACAAGGGTGCTGTGGTGGCTTATAGTGCAGTTATGTGCTCATACTCGTGAGAAATGAGGGCCTTTAGTGCTCCACATTCATACACATTGGATTTTAAGGCAATTTAAAACATGATAGTAGTAAAATTCAATTATTCAGTTCTTTAACAGTTTCTGTTTTCTTCATATTTCAAAGCTATTTCTGGTTTCAGAAAAATGTGACAAAGTTTTAAGGTACTGAAATTGAGTCACATCTAAAAAGCATTAATGCTGGCTGTGCATCACTGGGCATTTAAATTAGCGATGTCCAGTCCTCTGTCCGGTTCAGTCCATTTCGAATAGAGTCCAGCAGTATTATGCATTTCAACTCTTCTTTGTTAAGGAGACTGGACATGCTACCCCCTCTCTGGGGAAGTTTCAATGCTTTTAGAACAGTCCATCGCATGTCGTCCTCATCATGATTTGCCTCCAGGAAGTGTTCAACCAGCGGGGCATTTGGCGTTCGACATCTGATGCGGCTCCTATGTTGGCAAACACGGGTCTTGATTTTTTGTGATGTTTGGCCAACATAATTTTTGTTGCACGGACATTGGATGAGATAAATTACGTTGCTTGTGTTACAGTTTGTGAGAGTGTTACATTTAAAGGTGACATTGCTGAACACAAACGTTTTGCCTTCAATTGTTAAATTACAGACTGTGCAGCCACCACATTTGACATGTCCAACTATGGGGGACAGACCCCATGCTGTCTCAAGAGTAGAAGAGTGGATAGGACTGGGAAGCGCTGCGCGAACCAGATGGTCCTTTAGATTCTTGCTTTTTTTGAATGCAAAGAGGGGGCGCTCGATTTCTAGAACACCTGCATTAATCACTGGCCAATGTTTTAGGATCATTTTTCTCAAATTGTTGGAGATGGGAGAGAAAGTTGTGACACACGCTATTCTGTTCATATTTTTCTTTGGGTTTGGAACAAGGAGCGTCTCACGTGGGCGGTACCAGGCCCTTTTAAGGGAGTTTTTTACAATTTTCTTCGGGTACCCCCTGTCTTTAAGTTTGTTGGCCAAGATAGTGCTTTCTCTAAAGTAATCCTCCCTATGCGAACAGTTTCGCCTGATTCGTAAGAATTGGGAAAATGGTAAAGAGTCCCTCGATGCCCTGGGGTGATTACTGGAGTACTCTAGCAAAGTGTTTCTCTCGGTGGGTTTTCTGTATAACCTTGTGAGCAATTCGCCTTCATGATGAAAAATTGTCAAATCCAAGAAACTTATGGAGTTTTTGTCAGATGTTGAGGTGAATTGGAGTCCCAAACAGTTGTTATTCATCCAGTGTAAAAAGTGGCGCAGTACATTGGTGTCTAGTCTCCATATCATGAAAATGTCATCAATGTATCTGCGCCACATGATGATACCGGAGAAGAAGGGATTAGAGGGTAGCAGAATTATCTGCCTTTCTATTTCATCCATGAACAATATGGCCAGGTTGGGGGCAGAAATCGCGCCCATGGAGGTCCCCTTAATTTGCTGATAGAAGAGGCCTTGAAACGTGAAGAAATTCCTGGTCAGGCAGAGTTCCAGTAATTTGCAAATAAAGGATGTTGGAATAGCATGTGGACGTGGGCGACTATCTAGAGTCCTCTGTATAACAAGCAAAGCCGCTGTTTGCGGAATATTTGTATACAGAGACTCCACGCCCATGGTGCATAGGGTGTCGGTTAGGGGGTTAGAGCGCACTCTTTGCATTCAAAAAAAGCAAGAATCTAAAGGGCCATCTGGTTCGCGCAGCGCTTCCCAGTCCTATCCACTCTTCTACTCTTGAGACAGCATGGGGTCTGTCCCCCATAGTTGGACATGTCAAATGTGGTGGCTGCACAGTCTGTAATTTAACAATTGAAGGCAAAACGTTTGTGTTCAACAATGTCACCTTTAAATGTAACACTCTCACAAACTGTAACACAAGCAACGTAATTTATCTCATCCAATGTCCGTGCAACAAAAATTATCTTGGACAAACATCACAAAAAAATCAAGACCCGTGTTTGCCAACATAGGAGCCGCATCAGATGTCGAACGCCAAATGCCCCGCTGGTTGAACACTTCCTGGAGGCAAATCATGATGAGGACGACATGCGATGGACTGTTCTAAAAGCATTGAAACTTCCCCAGAGAGGGGGTAGCATGTCCAGTCTCCTTAACAAAGAAGAGTTGAAATGCATAATACTGCTGGACTCTATTCGAAATGGACTGAACCGGACAGAGGACTGGACATCGCTAATTTAAATGCCCAGTGATGCACAGCCAGCATTAATGCTTTTTAGATGTGACTCAATTTCAGTACCTTAAAACTTGGTCACATTTTTCTGAAACCAGAAATAGCTTTGAAATATGAAGAAAACAGAAACTGTTAAAGAACTGAATAATTTAATTTTACTACTATCATGTTTTAAATTGCCTTAAAATCCAATGTGTATGAATGTGGAGCACTAAAGGCCCTCATTTCTCACGAGTATGAGCACATAACTGCACTATAAGCCACCACAGCACCCTTGTTAATCACTGACCGTACTACCGTCGCCCACCCTACCATGGCCACTGCAACACAACTTAGTTGCACACCCGCCAAGCCAACTGCACCACTCCATCATGGCCGCCAAACACCAGGAAGCTGTGCCTAGTCCTTCCTTAATTTCGGTGCCCTTCCGGCCATAAATGACCAACCAATGAGGCACACTTGCACAGCGGATTTGCGCTGCCACCGAAGAGGGAGAAGACCATCGTGTTTCTTCCTCCCACCCACCGATGCTTCCATTGAGAAGTCAGGTAAGCTTGGTTCCAAACCCGCCCGGACTCTTTCACTCCTACTATGGTAAGGGCCGTTCTAAGTGTCATTTTCATCATTTAGCATCGAGCCTGCAGACCAAATGAAAGGAGCCAACCGACTCCACTAAACCAAAAGGGAGAAAACCCTTGCGTTCCTGTCTCCCACCCGCCGCTGCTTCCAATTGAAGCAAGGTAAGCTTCAAACCTCACCTGCCAGTCACGCCAACCCAGACCGTGATTTGCCCATTGCTAATGGTAAAATCAATCTCTTACCATACAGCACCCCGCTCCCAGAGCCGGAAAGAGAAATGGACTAAACATCTTCTCCCCAACAAGGAACAATCATGCCATCACGACCCTGATTTAGGACCCGTTAAGGTAATTATTCCTGGCCCCCGCAATTAAGGGCTCGGCGACTGCCCGCAGACAGTCCCATGCCAAACCAAGCCTCTTAAGGACTTGGTAGGTCAGTGCTTCCCTCACCCACGTTCACCACCACCTCACTTCACCAAACTAAACCGCAATCCTCCCAAACCTTGCCTGGTATCCAGGATCACAATTAGACGATAATAACCAGAAATTCACGGGCTCACCACCATCACAAGCACCCCAAGTTAATCCCTTGCTTACCTCGAACCTGAGATGTCACTACCCACCCTAATTTAGCACTATAGAACAAAACTAAGAAATGAATGACCACTTTATCACCAAGTCACCGCGCCGTTTTTTCACTGTGCCAAATGCACTGATTTATTAAAAGCACGATATGACAGCACGACTCACCGTTATCTCAGATAATTCACCTTGAGATGCAGCTATGAGTGGCCTGTAATTTATACATGGACCCTGCTGAATGTTTTTAAACTTTATGATTTCAGGCGGATGCCTTATGCTGTCTCTCCATTTTTTCCCCTCTTTTTTACTTTCACAGGCGTTCGTATTGTAAACAGGCAGTGATCTAAAACAGTCCTGATGATGATCCCGTTTCATTAGGAGCTTTAGGGATCGAAACGTTGACGCTTTAAAAACAGTGTGACATGTAACTCATTGTGCATATTCAATTGTTTACACTGTTGGGTGTGATTTGCGGAATTGTTTATTTAAATCGCACGCCACTCTCTGGCTCCAAAGAAATTTCTTCTTGCCTGTAAAACTTTTTTCTTTCCACTTACCCCTTCTTTAATCTATGGTTTTTCTACTCTCTTGGGATAGGTACAGGATTGTACCCTATCTTAATGTTCATATTTGACCCCCTCCAGGTCAATTAATTCTCTTGTTACTCTTGAAAATAAAATACTCCTCGCCCGGCTGGGTTTGGAGAAAAATATAGTACTGATTGTGGTCTATATTGCTATCTTCCGCTTTATTGCAATTCCTTAGGACCCTTGTTCCTTTTAATAAGTAAACGACCCATGGTCCGAAGGCCCCTTTCGGGTTTCCTTGTTTCCAAAAAATGATCTTTCGATGTCAAGGTCATGTCAGCTGTTGCTGGCCTCTACCCTTGCCTCACTGAGTGAGACAGGCTCTTTCAGAAGGTTAGTACAGAGTGTAGTGAAGTGACATCCTTTACTGAGTAACAGATGAATGGCCTCTTCCTTTTTAGCATTTTGGAATTCTCAACAACATACCAGTTTTTCAGTCTAGTAGCCACATAGGCTGTTGAGTCATCCTTACCTTGTGAAAAATATAATGTTTATAGTGTCTATTATGTTGAAGGGTGATACTCATTCTTCAAGTGCTTCAGTACACAGCAGTGGTAGATCGTAATGTCCTTTGGCAGGAGCACATTGGCTGTGCTCTCTACTCTGTATTTCTATTAGCAGTACATACTGGACATAACCCGGAACCATGCTCAGATAGGTCTGGGCGAAGGGCATGGTTCTTGTCCATGCCTTATGCCGATATTCCCTACCCATAGTTATCACCAAGGGGTACAGTCCTCAGTGTTTCCTTATAACCCAGGGTTCTCCAAAGTCAGTCCTGGAGGGCCATCTCCATGCCAGATTTTTAAGATAACTACATTTATCTATATGGGAAATGCTAAAAATCTGGCATTGATCTCGCCCTCCAGGACTGACTTTGGAGAACCCTTCTATAACCTATGACTTCCTGCCCATGGTGTGACTGTCTGCCCTGTCTGTCTAGTACCTCCATTTCAGATACCAACTAGTTATATAGAATTGTGTTTGTATATGCCCTGTAACAGTTATACCTGAATATGGTATGTCTGTGTCTGTGCCCAGCAGGAAATAAACACAGTCCTTGTTCATGTCCTCTGCCTAGGGCAAAGCCCAGTGTCTAGTCCTCCAACTCCTGGAACTTGCAATATAATGGGCTCGCACCGGGCATGATCTTTTGCACATGCCTGGCTCTCAGTGTTCCTTGTGCCCGTATTACCCAATAAGGGCATGCCCTGTGGGTGCTGGGCACAAGTGCTATATCTAACATTTTCCTTTATCAAGCAACATTGTTCTATACTCGTCGATGTTTCTTAGTCCACCTTGTCTCAAAAAAAGCCTAAAGTAAATAAACTCATGCCCCCGCCATACAAAGAGTTTTAATCAAATATGTAATTTCAGATGTTGCAGCGATGTTATCAATGATGTCATAGAAGACACCATGAGTGATGTAATATGTGAGGTCATTAGTGCATGGCGAGTTTACAAGTTATAGTTACTTTAGGGCAGGAGTTATAGTTCCTTATAATAACTATAACTGGTGAATTTCAGTGTTTTTTGTTGTTTTAAATGATATGTCTTAATTGACATTTTCACCTAACTATAAAGTACCTTTAGCCTTGGATTTTTCTGTGAATTTCTAAGGTTTTATTATTTGTAAACTAAGATATTATTACAATTCCTAACTATTACGTCACTATAACCATTGTATTTTCAGTGAATGTCTAAGTTTTTTTTTGCATAAAGCTGATGTTTATTGCCATGCACAGAATGGGTTTGGGCACCTAACCCCTGCCATTCACAGCTGCCACCAATAGGCACCCAACCCAGAGATGGCCATGCACAGCATGGGGTTGGGTGCAGTGCTTGGCCAGCGTACGGGAAGGAAGTTGACAATGCCATGTAAATATAAAATGGGTGTAATTTTAAGTAAAGAAGACCTATTGGCTTTGCTAAAGGGTCAAAAATATAAAAAAGTGGTTGGCCTATTGGCTTTATCCAGGGATCCGCACATCAACATATATAAAGCAGACGTATTGGCTTGGTTAAAAAGTCGATACCAATAGAATGTACAAAGTTCCCCAAAAGAAGGGTAATAGATTAGAGGAGTAACTCTCTCACTGAAAGTTGTGTAGAAGCGTGACAGGGAATAAAGGTAATCCCTTATCGGTACTAAGGATGCCTCACACAACTAAAAGGCTGGACGACTGTTGTCATCCTACCTGATGGTTGGTTTGTATCATCATTGGCCTCCTGCTCCAGCGACAGGCTGACGGTGCAATGCCTGACGGGTAGCATAGAGTGCTACTCTTTGGTGGAGTTCTTTTGTTCCTGGCCAATAGATGCGTGCATGTGAGGGGCCTAGGAGGTGAAGTAGTGAGCGTGAAGGGAAGGTTAAAAGAGGTCAGTGGAGTCCACTTCAGATTACTTTATTCATGTAGCTCACAGCCTAATTAAAAATTGGTGAAGGGAGGGGTACCGAAGCACAAAGGTAAGGTGATTTGTCTTCGTTCAACCCTCGCCTATGGTGTGGTCAACATGTTTCATGCCTCTGCGGCAATTCTTCAGGACCTAAATATGCTCATCAACTAGTAAGAAAAATCTAACTGTCCTGCGATCTCGCCGCCGTGGTAGGGGTAGGTGCTTTCCAGCATATGCCTCGAGCCAACCAGGTAACTACCTAACAGCTCAGGCCCCACAAGGACAGTCTGTGGGGACCATCCAAAAGGGATTAGGGGCGGGAACCCACGCAGGACTCCTTCCTGCCTTGGTACATCCACCACGCAGGTTGTATGTGAAACTTCTTTCAATTGTTAGATTTTTCTTACTAGTTGATGAGCATATTTAGGTCCTGAAGAATTGCCGCAGAGGCATGAAACATGTTGACCACACCATAGGCGAGGGTTGAACGAAGCCAAATCACCCTACCTTTGTGCTTCGGTACCCCTCCCTTCACCAATTTTTAATTAGGCAGTGAGCCACATGAATAAAGTAATCTGAAGTGGACTCCACTGACCTCTTTTAACCTTCCCTTCACGCTCACTACTTCACCTCCTAGGCCCCTCACACGCACGCATCTATTGTCCAGGAACAAAAGAACTCCACCAAAGAGTAGCACTCTGTGCTACCCGTCAGGCATTGCACCGCCAGCCTGTCGCTGGAGCAGGAGGCCAATGATGATACAAAACAACCATCCTGTAGGATGACAACAGTCGTCCAGCCTTTTAGTTGTGTGAGGCATCCTTAGTTCCGATAAGGGATTACCTTTATTCCCTGTCACGCTTCTACACAACTTTCAGTGAGAGAGTTACTCCTCTAATCTATTACCCTTCTTTTGGGGAACTTTGTACATTCTATTGGTATCTAGTTTAGTAGGACACGTACATTGGACTCCGGTAAATATTGTCCTCAACTTGTCCATCCTTGTTGTTAGAATTGGTTAAAAAGTCACCAAAATCTATAATCAAATGTATATTTCATAAATTCACATATTGCCATTCTTAATAATACTAATTGTCTCAAATTGCTTTTAATGAAATATTATTAATAGAAAACATTACCATGTCTGAGTCTTTCATTAACAGTTTTCAGGCCACAATGTGAGCCTACAGTACTAACCGGAAGGTGGGGGGGGGGGGGGGGGGGCTGCACTCCATCTGAATAGCATACAGCTCCAGCTCAGAGTGGTGAGCTCTCCTGTAGTCATGAATTCAATATCCCAGGAGACTTACTGTGCTTTTTTAATGTTGCTGAGGGGCTGCTGCACTCCCTGCAGCCCTCCACAACATTAAAAAGGTTGGTCTCTGCCAGTCTTCACCACCAGGAATAAAATATATTATTAAAAAGCCCAATGTCATTATGGGGTGTTCCTGAGCTACAGCATTAGGGGGCATATGTATTAAACCCTTATTTTGCGAGTCCTTAATAGCGTTTTTTTGAGAATTGCTATTAAGGACTTGCAAAATGCAACGTATATAGGAATCACAATAATAATTGTGATTCCTACATATTCCTTAATTGCGACTCGCAAATTGCGAATCGCAATTAAGGAATACATTCCCAGTCATTCCTATGGGCCTAGAGGCCTAAAGGCCCATAGGAATGACTGGGAATGAGAATCGGCCTGTTTGCAAACGGGAAATGGGCTTGATACATCTGCCCCTAAATGAGCAGCTACTCCACTCATTTCACTTTCGTTTTGATTTTTTATTGTTTTTAAGTTGGAGATAAGGTCAACCGCCCCCCCCTGTGGCTGATAGGTATATTTTTTTAAGCAGGTTGGGACCAAATCACCTGTGACTTATTTGTCTATTTTGGGGAGGGGAATATACAGCCCCCTGTTCGAGCCTCTCAAAGGACCCTAAGACCATATCCCTGGTGCAGTGTTTTGTTTTTGGATAACACCCCTAGCCAGCTATGGGCCACCTGGGAACGGAGGCGGCATTCCCCAGCTTCTGAAAGTGAATGTGGAGCTAGAGATGGGGTCCCAATGGCCAGTTAAAGGCTCGAGGGATGGGATGCATGCCCCGCCCCTAAAAAAGTCCCCAGGACTAGTAAGAAGCTCGGGGAGTGGTGTTGTGAACCCCCCAAGCATCAAAAACCAGCATCCCCCAGGGCCCTACTCCACATTTTTAATATTACCAGTGGATCAGTGCTCTGGGAATTTGCAGCAAATATTGTTTTAAAATATATTTTTGGCCACAGGAAGGGTCATTGTGTCACCCCTTACAAAGCCTAGGGGTGCAGGGTAATGCTACACTGCCCATATATGTCTTTAAGAATTAATTTTAGGTCAGGGTTTTGAGTCCTTGAGTCCTAAAATGGAGGCCGCCGCATTTTTGTTGTCTTATCTCACGATCTGTTGGATTAGCGGACCGTCGTGGCATAACGTATCTGTAAATTCTGTAAATTCTGAGCCATAAATTCTAAACTACTGAACAGTTTTACAGAAAATCACACAAGCACACTTTCTACATCAAGAGTTAGCTATCTGCCAAATTTGATGTAATTCTGTTGACCTATTTTTGGGGAATAGCTGTACCTTATTCTCAGCCCCACTTGACGGATCAAGCTGAAACATTCCAGGAATAAGCAGTGATGGATGAGACATTTGTTTGGAAAATTTTGTGAGATTCGTCAAATGGCATCCAAGATATTAGCAAATAAAAAAATCAATTTTTAATGGAAACATGGTACTAAAAATGTCAGCCAGAAGTCTGGTGACATAATAATTACCCACAAGATTTAGGTTGAGTTAACTTGAAAATCAAAGTAAGCGGGCAGGTACTGGAATCATGGAATACAACACAAATAGCATTTTTCTTAAAAAAGGGTAAATCCCCAACAGAATGTGGGGCATACCGGCCTATTTCACTGATTAATGCAGATGCAAAGGTCTTTTCAAAGATCTAGGCAACTCGTCTAGCTCCACTTATGCCACGAGTCTCTGAAAGACAACATGGACTAATTATTGGGAGGGACACCATTGCACACGTTAACACAGCTATTGGGGCATTTGACTATGCCGACAAAAAAGGTATTGCCTTCGGTATGATATTATTAGACGCCGAAAAGGCATTTGATCAAGTCAGGTGGGACTTTTTATGGGCTGTATTAGTTAAAATTGGTTTGGACCTAAATTCCGGTCCTGTGTACAAGCTCAACATCGTAAACCACAGGCTAAGCTGTCATATGGGGGAATGTGTTCATCTCCATTCCATATCCTGTGTGGGACAAGGCAAGGATGCCCTCTGTCCCCGCTATTATTTGCTCTTTACATAGAGCCATTCCTGGGCACACTACAAAAATGTGCACAAATCAAACCTCCAAAAGCTGACAATACTAAATTAAAGATCACAGCCTATGCAGATGATATTGCAGTTTATGTAACCAATCCAGAGGAATCTGTAGAGAGCTTTAAGATAGAAGCAGACAAATTTGGCAAAGTCGCAGGCTACAAATTGAATGCTGATAAAACTCAGGTATTAACTACTGTGGGGATCCAGAACTCTGTTACTGGATCTTGTGTCGCTGTAACTTACTTGGGAGTAAGGATAACGGCTAAAATTAATCAGATTATTGTTCTAAACTATGCACTTTTACTAAAAGAAACTAATAAATTGCTAAAAAATATGGTACAGGCTCCCGATAGGCCTGTTAGGTAGATGTAACCTGATCAAAATGAAAATACTGCCTAAATTTTTATTTTTGTTTCATTCTATTCCTTTGAAAGTCCCCAATAAAAAATGTTTTAAATTAGAGGGGGTGTTCAGATTTCATTTGGGGATATGAAAAACCTAGGAGGGCAATTGAATTACTTAAAGCCACATATGATCAAGGTGGCCTTGGTCTCCTAGACTTCAAAATCTATTTTTGGGCCGCTTTTAGGGCAGCTTTCGTAGCTTGCTCTGCCTAGATCAATCTGATTTTGTGTTTAGGTTTATGCTTGGGAATCAGAGGGATACATTCTTATATGGAATTAGAGATCCTAACTATTTCAAAAGGGTAAAATTCAAGACTATAAGGGATATTGCTTATATTTGGCAAGCAATGTCTACCAGGTGCAATCTACCGATATTCCATAAAAACTACCCATTGTGGGGTAATCCGACTTTCCCTGAGGTATTTTTGGATCTAGCGGGTAAAATTTGGGCGAACTATGGAGTAAACTGTGTGGGCGATCTATACAATGATAGAGGTATTAAATCATTCGAAAATTTAAGACTGGCATATAAAGTTCCAGCCCATTGTTTTTTAAATATGTACAGATTTAGGACTATTTTGCCTCTAATCTGGTTGTAAAAGAAATAAGACATTCAACAATCTGGGACTGTATTTATATGGGGAAGGCTAAATCTCTAATTGGCTAAATGTATGCTCTCTTACATAATTACAGACCATCAGGCAGTGAGAAATTAGCGGAACGCTGGACTCAAACTTTGGGGACAATGGTCTCATCTAGAATGATCGTACAAGTATTAGGCTATGTTAAGGACTCAGTCCACTCTGTCAGTCTACAACTCCAGCAAACACGTATTACTTGCATGATGTACTATGCCTTCTAGAATAGCCAGATGGGCCCATGGAAATAAGATGGGGGATAAGGTAAAATGCTGGTGTGGACTGTGCGCGGCTAACTTAAAACATATGTTTATGGAATGTCCAGAATTGAATGGATACTGGAGGAAAATGGAGCAAATACTTAGCACTAAAATAGGATTGGATCATACACTTACCGATCTTGAAATCATGTTGGGATATAAGGATGAATAACCTGGCAGTAGCATGTCTGTTTTACGATCTTGATGGCTGCAGCTAGATTTGCTATTGCCAGGGCATGGGTTTTTACTACACCACCAGCGGCAGAGGATTGGTGGGCGATTATCAGAGATATCTAGGGCTTAGAGGCCGCTCTGGCAAAGGCAAGGGGGATCAAAACACTCGTCAAATTAGAGGCGCTGTTGGGGCTAATCTAGCTAGATCTGGCTATAATAGGAAATATGAAATAAGAAGTAATACACTTAAAATGATTGCAACTGCTCTTTCTTATCTGTTATGTTACTATGAGATCTCTTTCCCTTTGCCTCTTTCTCGCTTCACTATTATGTTCTTGCCTATGTAATAATTAATATGTCTGCTTATTTATATTAATTTGTATGTCAATTATATGAATATGCCTTATCTGATGAAAATAAAAATATTTTTAAAAAAACAGAAAATCAATTTTTTTTATTCAAAAAGGATATTTATTAAAACTAGTAAGTTAAAAATTACACTGTGATTGTCTGTAGCATGCAGTGAATAAATTGTTCTTTTACGCTTACATTTTAGTTAAGATATTTTTTCACTAAAAGCAAAATTTTTCTGTAAAAAAGATGTTTTGCAGCTCCTCTCTGCAATGTCAGCTATTAATCAGTTACAAGAGACTAAAGGGCTTATTTCTGAAAGGCTTGCGACGCCGGAGAGTCACTTTTTCCGATACTCGGGCAGCGCAAACCTCTCACCCATATCTATAAGGCTACGCAAAGTCACTTAGCCTCGCTGTACATGGCCTCATAGACATGGAGTACGGTAAAGCAGCGCAAGTTGCTGCGTTGCCTTACTCTGCATCAGGTAGACATTCCATGGGCTTTGCAGTGGGTTTTCCCACGTTGCACCCATGGATTGTGATGCTGCCTCGGATATACTTAATCACGTAAACCTGGGGCATCGCCAAAACCTTACGCCTCGCCTCGTTTTTTCATCTTTCAATGTGTGCACACCAAAAGAGGAAAACGCTTCTCTGGATTATTTTTTTGCAGGAAAGTGCCACTTCCTGCATCAAAACAATCCTGCTTGCAACGCAGACACCCTCGCACCATTGTGCAAGAGTGCCTGCGTTGGCGTTAGGCAGCAAATTATGTGGCAGCACAGTGGGAAAGGACAGGAATGCGGCGTATTTCAAAAATATGGTGCATGCTTGCCTTTTTACATTGGGGCGGGGCAGCCCAGCGAGGTGATGCGCTGCGCGGCCGTACGCCAAATCCCCATAAATGAGGCCCTGTATGTGCAGGCTTCGTGTACACGCCACGGCGAGAAGCTGATCAAACGATTGACGTAGAGCTTAAGCTTGGTAATGAATTTTAATATTTTAATTATGGAGAGAAATTGCGATAACTAGAGACTAAATAGGAAAGGAAACACGACTGGGACATTCCTTGTAAGGCTCTTGCTGGGTGAAATTGGTAATCCAGGGGATTCTGGCGGGAGGCTCAAACACCCTGTGATTCGGGGCAAATCCCTCAATCTCCCCCTGCCTACCAAAAATGAAAGTGTCCTCCTGTAATGCAACTGGTGCTCATGTAAAGCGCTCTGACACCTTCGGGTCGAGTTTGTGCTATATAAAACTGCAAAAACAATTCTAATAATGTAATTTCCAGAAAATCTGGAAACTAATTAATGGTTCTGACGTCATTACTGTAGACTAATGATCAGAGAATCACTAGCATAATAACAATAGTAAACCATTTAATGCTTACATGGCAACAGTCCGGTTCTATGTGGCAGACTAACACTTTTTTCAGCAAACAAATGACACTATTTTGGCATCCTTAACCGTTGTAATATCCCCCTCATCGATGTAAGTGAATGGAAACAGTTTATTCAGGTTTTAGGTGTTACCGAATATTGGCATACATGATATACTTACACATTCAGTTGCAAAAATATACATTTACATATGCGTTTACAAAACAAATACATATGTACTGAGGTTGCCACATTTAGCAGAGAAAATTGCTATTTGTTCAGGTTTTGAGATTTTAGCAGTGACAGGTGCTGGTACTTAAAGAAGATTTTTTTTCAACAAAGAATTCTGTTTTTGTTTGCTTTTTCCATGATACAATAGTCAAACAACTTTGGCATATCTGAACGTCTACTTCTTGTTGTGCCTTGTTGCTTGCGTTGACGGGTGTGTGGTTGTAGCGCCTACAAAGGCCAGTGTTTGGGTGTGATGCGTTGTTGTGCTCTCACTGTGTCATCTGTCGCGTGTGCGATCTGGTGCGGTTATGGCTGCCCCGGCTCTCGCGAGACCCCCGAGGGCGGGAGGGGCTCCACGTGACCCAGGCCCTCCCGCCATGATTCTATTTATTTGGTTTGCGCCGGCCTGGCTTCTGCGCTTAATGAATTTTCTAGCGGAGGGCTGGCCCCGGGGGCCAGGAGCACAGCTATGACAACAGGCCTCTGACCAGGAAGGGGAGTCCGCCCGAGGTCACGGGGGACGCAGAAGGAAGGGGGCACATACTTCTACCTGCTACGTATGTTTCTAGGCGCCCCGGGCTAGAAAACAGAAAGGAAGCAGGAATCCGGCCATGAGCTCCGAGATAAAATAACAGTGCCGGTTCGAAGGTCACTCGATGCTATCACACGGGCCTTTCATCCTCTGGGTTCACGTGGAGGGGAGCTGGCTGGGGCGGAGGGGGTGGCTTGGCACAACTTGTACGTATGGGAGCCTTGAAACGTGACTTTTAATAACACGTCTTACAAGACACACGTGAGACCAGTTAGGAGCTGACATCCTCTGTACACACAGGCTCCACAGTCACGCAAACACCAGAGCTCCTTCTGATTTGTCGATACCAGTTCCAGTTTCCAACATGGCCGCTGGTGTCCTATCGCATCGCGCGTGCTCTTCGCTGATCTTGTGCTGGACTACAGACTAGGTGGCGCGTCCTCTCAATTAATACGCTAGGCGTCTACTGTAAAGTGCTTGGCTTATTATTTTATTTTTTATTTTAACATACGGCTGTTTCCTGGGAATGTCGCGTCCATATTTCTTGGGATCTGTTGTACATATGTACAAATAAAGTATTATTTCATATGGTGCACTGTGTGAGCTGAATGTCCTCCAAGGCTCCTCTGAATGGGTTTGTACTGCACATTATCTGGGTCCAAGCTTCTCACAGTGTTAGGTGATGTGTTTCAAGCTCCTCTTACTGTCTGCATCTTTGCCCACATTCCTCAATAGATATATACATGTGTATTGCATCCTCAGGGCACTTGTGGAGGTGCCAAAAGCTCAGCACATTGTCTGTGTCTGTTCCTCAAAGTCCTCATAATGTCTGCCTGTCGGTCTAAGTTCCTCGCCTCATCTGTTCACGTGCAGGAGCTCCTCAGAACCCTTGCACAGAGGTCACAAGCTCCCACCATTGGCTGTCCATGACAAGATAGGCATATATTTATATTCTGTAATAACGACTGCTTTACCAGCGGTCCCCCTGCTGGGCAAGTTCTGCTATCCATATGCAGCTTCACACCTCTTCTGTTCTCGCGCAGGAGCTCCTCAGAACCCTTGCAGATTCCACATGTCCATGTCCCGCAGCTCCTCGCGCTGTCTGGAGTTCCTCACCTCATCTGGTCATGTGTCGGAGCTCCTCAGAACCCTTGCACAGAGGTCACAAGCTCCCACCATTGTGTGTCCATGTCCCCCAGCTCCTCACCATGTCAGCACAGTGGACCTGAGTTCCTCACCTCTTCTGTTCTCGCGCAGGAGCTCCTCAGAACCCTTGCAGATTCCACATGTCCATGTCCCGCAGCTCCTCGCGCTGTCTGGAGTTCCTCACCTCATCTGGTCATGTGTCGGAGCTCCTCAGAACCCTTGCACAGAGGTCACAAGCTCCCACCATTGTCTGTCCATGTCCCCCAGCTCCTCACCATGTCAGCCCAGTGGACCTGAGTTCCTCACCTCTTCTGTTCATACGTAGGAGCTCCTCAAAACCCTTGCACAAGCTCCCACTATTGTCTTTCCATGTGCACCAGCACCTTACATTGTCAGCATAGTGGTGCTGAGTTCCTTACCTCATCAGGGTCTGTACATGAGTTCCTCTGTACCCTTGCACATTGGCCACAAGCTTCCGTGATTGTCCTTCCAAGTCCCCCAGCTCCTCACCATGTCAGCACAGTGGACCAAAGTTCCTCATCTCTTCTGTTCATGTGTTGGAGCTCCTCAGAACCCTTCCACAGAGGTCACAAGCTCCCAATATTGTGTGTCCATGTTCCCCAGCTCCTCACGATGTCAGCACAGTGGACCTGAGTTCCTCACCTCATCTGTTCACGTGTCGCAGCTCCTCAGAATCCTTGTACATTGGTCACGAGCTCCCACCATTGTCATGTAAATGTGCCCCAAGCTCTTGTTCCCAAAACCTACACTAGGGGATGTGGTACAGTGGTAAATAGGTAATAAATGCAAACTAGGGGTAGCTAATATACTACCCCTCGCTTGCTGATTGCTACTTGTGGCACTGACTTGCTACTCCTACTCTTTGAAATCAATCAGACAGTGGCAGGAAAGTAGACAAAGTACTCTACAACCCTTTTCACTTATTGTAGTTTCCCCTCGCGCCCTTGCCCTAGATCTGCAGCAGGGGCTATGGGTGGGACATGAGGTCACCTTGCAATGCCACCGGGGTGGGCGCTCACACTGTGCTTGATGTCGCTTCTACTGACCCAGACATACCTGACTCTGGCTAGGGAAGAGTAGTGAAAGCCTTTTACACTCTCTACCCCCAGACAAGAGTAGTGCAAGCCATCCTGTCCTCCCGTTCCAGGAAGGAGTAGTGCAAGCATCCTTCCTGACCTCCAAGCAACAGCAGGAGCATCCCACTCAATCTTCCATTAGAGAGTCATGGTAGAGAGTCATGGATACCCTACTCTCCCCCTGACAGATGAGAGTGGTGCAGCCACCCTGCTCTGTCCACTTATGAGACAACAGGAGCCTCCCTACTCACTCTTTCACGCGAGTGTCATGGACCCACCCTACTCTCCTCCTGACAGATGAGAGTAGCGCAGCCATCCTGCTCTCTCCACTTATGAGAGAACAGAAGCCTTCTACTCACTCTTCCATTTTAGAGAGTGATGGAGGCCACCCTATTCCCTCTTCCCATGTGAGAGTGGCGCAAAGCCGTCTCCTCTCAACGCCCAGGTGAGACTGGTAGACGTCAACTTACCTCGCCCCATGAGAGAGCGCTATAGGCACCCGTCTCAACCCACCAGAACGCTGGAGTAATGCAAAAGAGTAGTGGAGACGACCTACTGCCACCCCCACCCCCGCCCTTTCCCTGCCGGCATTTCTCCACCCCCCTGCGCGAGACGTGCTCCAGCTGAGCAGGCCTGAGGCTCCCACCACCCCAATCCATGGGGATCTGTCTCCTGGTCTGAGACACGGATCTGACCCCCCCAGTTGCACCAGGGCTCCTGGTACGAGGTTTGCATTATCGAAAACTCTTAAATAAATAAACACCGTGTCCAGGAAGGAACCTTGTGGTGTGAGGTGGAGGGAACCAAGTCCCTGCGGATCAAAACGTTCCTGAGCTGTGTTGTGTGAAACAGCAGACACCGAACCGGTGAAAAAAATGCCAGATAAGGTGTAGGCGATGGCGAGGAACGGTCAAGATGAGCTACATTTGAGACTTTGGTTGATTGAGATGCTATTACAAAGCGCCTTGAAGAATTCACACCGAATTCGTATTTTACATTGTTTTACCCTGTACTGGAAAATGTATACTTTGGGATATTGTATAACCAGAAACATTAGACCGATACAAAGACGATTCATTCATTTAATGAACCTACAAGTTCCCTCCCCTGCAAATGCGAACCAAGCAAAGTCGTGTGAGTTTAGGGATGCACAGAATGCCATGGAAATAAATAGGCGCATGCATATAATACCTAGAAATGGTGCAAGACACCTGAGAAAGAGGTCTGTGAATAGTTTGATAATGTGAGCCAAATATTTTGGGGGGAAAAATCGTACCAAGAGCGAATAATTTTCCGAAGCACTGGTTGCACATTCCCTAAAAAATATGTGCAAGTAGAGAAAAGTATGTAATGTTATTATTGAAAATGTTTTCAGAAACATTGTATAGATATCCAGCACTAACGAATATAGTGGGCAGAGTTGTTCAAAAAAAGTATGCAGAACGGTGGAAAAGAAATGCAGATTTCACACATAGTTTTGAGATGTAATGTAAATATCCAGTATTTGAAAAGTGCAAACCATTACCCGAGGGCGTCATGGCGCTGGGGGCAGTTGGGAAGATTATGCAAGCTATTGCCAGAGTCACATGGTGCTGGGCTGACTTGCCACCAGCGGTTGAAACGCGAGCCCCCCGGTTCCGGAGTAATCCGCCCTGGCCGCTACACCACACCTATTCCCTTTAGGTGTTAATCAAATAAAAATGCAAATTCCCTAAAAGCTTTTTAAGAGTGTTTAAAAGTGTGCAAAACTCTCTGCCAACGTAATATAAGAGGCAGTACTAATAAATGGTAATATGCAAATTATTCCTGTAAATCTGTCCTGAGATCATAGTAGATATTTGTTTAAACTTGAAAATGTCAGCACATTGGGCGTGGCTTGCTAGTCAATAACTCAGCATCTCCACTGGATTCTTTAACATTCCTATAAAACCTCACTACAACATCTTAAATCGACCTCCTCCTTGTCTGCACACAATTCCAAGGAGACAATGATGCTGACTCTCGAGACAGTTAGATGCGGAACACTACAAGCAAGGTTGACTCTCTTCTACAGCGTGCCAAACACAAGATGGCGGATAGCATGGAGTGTGACATGACTAAAAGTACAGAGTTGCTGGAATGTGGGATTGGCTCCGCGACTCGATCCCAATAGCGCTCGCAGGAGTGGCAGCCTTCATTCCCACCCGTTGGAGGTACAGCAGTTCTAATTGGCTGACGTGCTCCTGAGTGAGGAACCGGGGGGCTGTATGCCACTGTACTACCAGAAGTAGAAGAGGGTTCCCTTAAGGCCTTCACCCAGGGTGGGGCTCAATGGATGGTTTAGGTGCCCCTCCTCGCCAGCGTAGAGTGCTCAGCTGCCCGCCCTCCTCCTGAGATAGAGGAAGCCAACAAAGGGCCCCAGGGAAGACTTATATGTTTAACTATACAACTGTAGCGCTTAACTGAAGCGGTTTCACATTCAGAGAGGATAACAGGTTAGTACTATTAAAGAACACAATTCAACATGCACTGGACAGAATACAGCAAATGGACTCTGGACGCCGGGTCTGCATTCTCTCCTCTCATGCGATGCTCATCACACAACTGCTGGGGCTGCCCGTGGCACTGGGGCTCACAGGTTGCGGGCGGGGCTGACTTTTTGGGGGTGAAGAAGACCCTTACTGATCTTGACAGGCATTCAGATCTACACTCTATCTAGAGAAGTAGAGAGAAATACCACTAAAGTATATCTGGCCATATAAACCCCCCACCTTAAACTGTGTCAGATCAAGGCCCTTAGTACAGGCAACGGGGGTCCAAACATGGCAGAGGACAACAGTACAACCATCCCAAAACAGTGAACTGGATGAATTCACCAGAGAAGTATCTATGTATCCAAAGCTGCGGAGCTGGCTGCAGCAATTAACCTCTGAGAGGAAGCTAAAGACTCAGTGGGCATAATTTCTCACGCTATGCAGACATCAAGACAAGCCTTAGCGACTCAAATTGGTGAAGTTGGAAATGATTTGATTAACATTTGTTGAGACTTGTAATGATGTGATAGTTTGAGTCACTGAAACAAAGTGACGTTCATCAGAGCTAGAAGTTGTCACATAAAGCCTCCAATCCATGAAACAAAAGCTGAAAGACATCAACCATGAACTGTGCTGCTGCACTGAGGATACAGAGGGAAGATCGTGGTGCAGCAACTTGAGGATGGTAGGATTGGCTGAAAACTACATATCCAAAATACAACTTTCTCCCTGCTTCCTCATCGAGAGAGTTCATCATCCACTTATCTCTAGATTCCTAAATTACTGGGTTCACAACTTAATTTTTAAAACTGCAGAACAAGTGAAAAAATGCTAGATGGAGAAAACTAGAGACTCATATTACCGCACAACCTGCAGAAATTAAGGGTAATAAGTGTCCTAAACAGGCTGATTTTCCCAGTCAAACTGAGAGTCTTGCTCAGAAACAAAACTGACACCTCAAAACAAGCTTGGTCATGGGTGGAAGCCAGGGGGCAGCCCTGTCTGGTTCCTCTACGCACTTCCACTTTATCCAAAAGCAGTACTGATTGAATGATTGATACTGTATGTTGGTCATTTATGAGTCAGGCGCTTTGTAAAATGAACTTGAGATCTCACTTCCTTAATATATTGAAGCCCTCAATACACCCCATGGGAGCATGTGAGCGCAGTGGTGGCTGGTGACATTTTAAAGTGGTGAGGGATAAAATATTTGTCACACTGCACTGTGGCGACGAACGCAGCGGGTGAGCCCTAACAACTTACAGGGGGGTCGGGGGGGGAGAGGGGGTTGGAGGTGTTTTCCCCCCGAGAAAACTTTGAAAAAAGTGTGGGAAAATGGTGCATTTTCAAGCAAATTTGAGAAATTAAAATAATAATAATACATTTAAATGACCTGAAGTCAAGTTGGACTAAAGTTATTAGGATTGAAGTTGCCTTTAGGCCTAGTATGGGACAACTTTTGTTAAGCATAGGAAAATAGAGTTTCACACAGTCTAATAAGAAGGAGCAGGCACCCAAATAGATCTCTGCTCTCTGCTCTTTGTGTTCTAATAAAGAAGGAAGGGAACAGCTGTACTGTGACGAATAAAACAATAGTAAAGGAGCAGTTGGGGAAGTTCTGCCTTATTGAACCTAGATCCAGTAAATACAGTTTCCCTTCCAAAGCGGCTTAGATCATTATATTACCTTCATTACACAGATGCATTCTGGGTTCCATCTCTGAGCGGGTGGGGAAGCCCGGGCAAGGCAATATGAATTCAGGCAGTTATATTACATCAAAATGCTAAATATTATGAAAATAAGGCACCAATGTGCTGCCTTTCATTTAACCGTAAATAAGCAAAGCAAAGCAAATGCAAAGGCAATTCAACGGTCTGGGCTGCAAAATTATCTGCGCGTGTCACATAACCTGTCTATTCGAGGAAGCAATAATGCGGAAACATGTTCTCAGCTTGAACCTGTGGCATCTTTACTAGGGTTAGTAACTGCTGTGTTGAGAGTGCCAAGTGACTCCTTAATTACAAACACAAAATATGCTGCGCATCAGGACGTACATTTCAAGGAGGCGAGTGAAGCAGCGTGTCAAATGTAAAAACAAAACTTCAGTGCCGAGTAGGCACAGGATAGAGTCAGGGCAGAGATTTTGGAAAGTGTGATGTGTGTGCCTCTGCTGCAGACTCCTCTAGATACTTATTAGGAACAAGGGCCGACTCACAGAAACATTTTTGACTGGCACAATTGAGGACCTTGTATACCCCTATGTTACCGCACCTGTGATACAGTAAAATTACGACATGCACTACTAAAACGTATAGAAAAACAAGAAACTAAAGGCTGATGTTAAATGCATTTAGGGATGTTCAAAGGTGGAATCCTTGAAGCTTCATTTTTCATTGTACACGATTCATCAGGAGGTAAAATCTACCTCAATCATCACTAATTGTGGTGCAGCTGTTGCCGCCGGACTAAGGGCATCATTCTTGGGGCATACAAGAAAAGAAAACTCACCACGCCCGGCGCTCCGCAACAGCTCTTTTCCATTCCCGCGTTTTCCTGCTGCTCTCCCTCTCTCTCCTCAGGAAAGCGGAAGCCACCCACAGGCAGCCTCCCTCCCTTCTGCCAATCACAACCCTGCAATGGCATTGTTGTGAGGCTTAGCAGGGATACTCGCTGCTCATTAGGAGACTGAGGGCTGCTGTGCTGATCAACCCTTGCTCTCCTAATGCGCTGCCGACAACCAGAAAAGACTACCAGTGCGCATGTGGGGTTTGGGTCAGAGAAATTCTCCGACCCAAACCCAACATGCGCACTTATGCTGCTGTGCGGTCGGCTCGATGGACCAGGACCACCCCCTGTCAGTCAGCGTGACGGCACCGGGGTCAACCTGCTGGCTGCCCCGCCCACTCCCTTCAGACAGAGCCGTTGAGCTGAAGCCGGGTGGCCGGGATTATTTAAATGCCACTGATTGAAGCCATTTAAAAACTACTGATTGGAAGAAGGTAATAATAATAATAGGAGCGGTGTGCCAGAAATTACTAGTAGGTCAACGCCCCAGCGCCCTAATGGACGCATCGCCACTGTGTGGGAGGTAACAGCTCCCTCTCTGCTCCATTTCCCAAAAAGAGGTGCACTTTGTGTGGGATGCCCTGCCCTAAACTCCAGTATTTTCCCTATTTATGGAACCACTGGCAGAGTGGATAATATCAGATGCCCGGGTGACAGAACTATAATGGAGAAATGACCACAAGCATAGGGTATCACTTTATGTGGTCAATATTTTATTGTATGTGCAACAAACAGACAGATCCCTCCTGGGTCTTATCGAGGTGTTTCAGATTTATGGGAAAACATCAGGACTGAGAGTAACCCAGGGAACATCAACATCCGTACACATCCAAGGGAGTACACCATCCAGCCTCGCCATCACTAGAACACCTGCAGCGGTGGTCATTGTCAATATCTAGGGATGGGAATTACTCAATACTCTAGGAAACATCCACATCCGTACACATCCAAGGGAGTACACCGTGCAGCCTCGCCACCAGTAGACTGCATGCGGAGGGTGACCATTTGACATGTCTAGGGATGAAATAAAACAATACTCCCCTGCTCCCAGTTACAAAACAAGAATTTAAATCCTGGGTCACCCTCTCGCTATCCGTATTGAGAAGAGGAGCCCCGTTCAAGATGATCTCTTACCCATTTATATTGCCGCCTACATTTTTTGTGGATTTACAGTTCTTGATTAATAATTTCCCATGGGGAAGTAAAACCCCACAAGTCTCCTTTGGCAAATGCCGTCAGTCGCCCTATAAGGCAGGTTTTGGCAGAGTGGGCATTCTGCTATAGTGTCTGGCCTTTCAGTTGACCAAATCACTGATTGCTTGTTCAGTAACAGAAGTGACCATCCATCAGGCTAGAACTAGACCTGCTGGACAAGGATGGGATGCTCAGACTGCTCCATAAACTGCTACAAATTTCTAGACTACCTATACTGTGTTGTCACGTCGTACAGAGACATATTAAGTGGCACGGTCCAGCCAGTGATGTAACTCCCTCTGGCGGGGGCACCTGGGTTGCCCATATGCCGAGACGGGTACTTAATAGGAATATCAGGTGTTGGTGATGTCTGGGATCATCATCATATCAAGATATTTGGGGACTTGGCAGTAAAAGGCTTGTACTCCACAGGACCCCTGAGACTGCAGCATGCACTGTATCTCTATAGGAATCAGATGGAGGCAGTTTCATAGTGCCAACCTCTAGGCACAAAATAATCATAGATCAACTGGGGAAGGAAGGTATACTGAGGGTATAAAAGAAGGTATAATGAGGGTATACAGATCATTGATGATTAATTCCCATGGCCCTTTGCTAGATCTGAAGAGCAGATCTGAATAAAACCTGGGAAGACTAGAGGACGAATAATGGGCCGAAGTGAAGACGGCCACGAGATCCCTGGCAATATTTCGAGTCCTCCTGTACCGACTCATCCTGGTTAAATCCTTCCGTAAATTAAATTAGAAACCAATGGGAGTCTGACGGATGGATATGACATAGGATCTCATCCTTTGGGGAGTCTGGCGGATGGATACGGCACAGGATCTCAACCGTTTCTTTTATTTTTATTTATTTATTTATTTGTGGATTTATTGAGCGCATACGAATCATCCCCGAAAGGATCTCTCAGTGCTATACAATGAGAAGGATCGTGAGGCGTTTGAGATCTATATCTACCACTGGAAGCTACTTCCACATAATTTGGCACTGCCCAATAATATCTGATATTGGCACACAATAAGCGACACCTTGGGGAAAGTTGTTGGAATATCAGTGGAATTGGACCCTAAAATAATACTACTATGAACTATGAAGGAATGGGGTGGTTCACGGAGTACAAGAACATTTATTGACATAGCTAAAAGATACCTGGCACAACATTAACAGGCAGAAGAAGCCCTAGTCTTGAGGAGTGAACAAGGGGAATGGATTTTTTTACGGAAGAGATTATATCAAAATGTTACCAAAAAACATACTAAAATGTTGGAACAGTGGTGGGACTATTCGTTAATTTTAACTTAACCATCAAAAAACAGATACCATGGCATAAAAGGGTGTCCTGCTCATTTGAATAAAATACAAAAATGAGTTTCAAACTGAAAGCCAATGATTTATTGGAGGAAACTGTGATGGTGATTGTATTGTCTGCATTTGTTTTTGGAACTTAAAATACATTTAAAATGATGTATGAAAGGAAATGGAAGGAGAGTTTGCAAAATATGTATGCCACCTTCACTCCTGGTCGGGTTTCGTTTCCTGGAACAGGTAGCATGCATGCATGCTCCCATACACTCAGCTAATCACAACGCTGCAATGGCAGCGTTGTGATTGGTGTGGACTGTACCCAGCCGGGTGCCTCTAGGGAGACCATTTTCTCTACATAGGCCTATATAGAGAAAATGTAGAGTGAGCATGATTGGTTAGGTGGCCCCAGAGGGCCGACGAAACAGTCAGGACCCACAACAGTTGGCAAGCCACTCCTCCCCGACCTGCCCACCCGCCCATCCCAACCTGGAATACCCTCCTGCAACCCCCCCCAACCAGGCATACCCTGCGTTCTGCTTCTCGCACTGCGAGAAAGCAGTGGGGCAACGATCCTCCGCCCTAATGGTGGAGCTGCCCCTGACCAAGGTGAACCCTTTCCATAAATCCCTAGATATATGTCCCCAGCTCAGAATACATTAATGCTTTAATATCTCCTTTAAAGATGGGCTTTAATTTTGTCATCAAGCAAATAATAATAATAATAATAGGGGGGTCTTGTAAAGCGCATGGTGACGCACAACGGCGTGTCCCCGCGCTATGATGCGAGCGCTAGCAGGATAAGGTGCTAAGGTGAGAACCAACTACCGGGCATATAGAAATGTTTTTAGCTTTCCTAGCAACACCTTGTCACATAATGCTGTCCCTCTGTTTGCTATGCTGCCAAGATAGTACGTCTTCTTCTTCTCAAGTACGGAGATACAGGGAAACCTCAGTACTAGTAATTCCAGTTTGGAGGTCGCAGGCTTGGTTTCCAATCATCTTCGAAATGGCACTAGTCCTCCCTTTCCTGATACCGACATTCAGGGATATTATTCTAGGATCAAGGGCAGAATTTCATACGCTAGTATATCAGGTCCTCCTCATTTTTATGGTTTGGAGGATTTTAGACTCCTGTCAGAGTCCTTGGCATCCCGAACGAGGAAAGCATATAGAATGGCTTAGAAGGAATATGTTTGTTGGTACATTAGATGGAATTACAATACTGTTTCAGCTGATTTAGTCCATGTGATCAATTACTTAACAGAATTATTTGGCTCTGGTTTATCATACTAAACAGTAAATGTCTACAGATCAGCTATAGTGGCTGGACACTGCTTAGTAGATGGTGTATCTGTTAGTCAGAATTTAATGACTCCGAAAATTGTGCGTATCATGCAAGTATTGAACACATCTACAGTAAAGCTCTTACAAGTTTTAGCGAATTGGAGTGATAACTCTAGCGTTCGCTAAAACATATTTCTTACATGAAAGTTTTACTTTGCTTGGTGTTGTTTAGGTGAACTTCTGGTACAATAGCCCAAGATATCACCAGCAGGGCCTATTTCCCAGTTTGTTTTTATATTAAAAGAAGGACAATAACTTTGTGTACCACTGTTCTTTATCCATGCTTTGAGTCGAATGAAAGACTTTGCGTGGTTATATGCTTGAAAGGATATGAGAGAAGAACAGAAAGTTTGAGAAACAATGTTGCACAATTGTTAGTTTCAAACAGGTGGCCGCAAAGGGCTGATTCACTCCCCTCCTTTGCACGAAGGATGAAGGAGGGATTAAGATAGGATGGTAGGGATGTCAATCCTAAGGGGTGCATCAGCATCGAAAGCTTTCATCTTGGGCGTTGGCTTGCTAGACATCCTTAGAGCTGCAGATTGGTCAAATGAAAATATGTTCAAAACTTGCTCGTTTAGACCTGTTGTAAATTCAATTCATTATGTGTTAACAGCACCTTAACCTGCATAATGTTAGCCTCCATGTCCTGATACAAACAGTATATTTTTTTACACCCTTGTGGGCAGAAAATCTGGATTTTATGAATGACACTAAGATTATCCCACTGCTTATATAGCCACTCTGATGGAATAAACGCATGTTGTTTCAAATATCTCTTTCATATTATGAAGAATTCAGAGAATAAGATTTGGAATAATGTGCTGGGAGCATTCACCTTTAGAGTTTATTTCTGAGTGTGGATTTCTCTTGTTTTCAGCAGTGGAGGAAGGAAGATGGCTGCGCGTTGCTGGACTTTATACTTTACAGAATGTTTTAAAGTTCTAGGTTCTCTCTATTGTTGCTACTGTGAGCAGGCAATAAGGGGGGTTTTGCATAATCTTAGCTTCTGTGTCATTAATAAAATCCAGATTGTCTGCCCACCAGGCTGTTAAAAATATACAATGTGTCATCAAACAACAACTTGTTGTGAGAAGTTGGCCTGATATGTGATGTTTCCAACTCTGGAACCACCTTGCATCAGTCCAAACAATCCCTTATGGTGTCAGGTTGTAAGTCAACCTTGTTAGACAAGCTATCCTAGTGGTAGCATGGACTCAGCAGCCTTAAAGGCTTAACTTAAGAGGTCGTGTTAAGCGAGCTGTTTTACCACATCCAATCCTGTAATACCAAATGAAAGGACACCACACAAGTATATATTATAAAAATATATGTGTTTATTTCTAAATTAATCCCCAGTACTCTTTATGAGCAAAGGGGCACAAGCGTTAAATCAAAAGCACAGTATAACATACAAAGTTGCACAATTATGGATGAGGGCGGGTGGCCACTCAAACCATATACTAAAAAAATGGTATAAGAGATACCAGTCGAACAATGGTTAGGCCTAGGGCCTAGAGAATCGCTGGGAGCAGTCAGGACTAGCAATGCTGAAGTCGGGAGAAGCCCGCGGGATTCGGGTGCAGCACGTAAAGTGCAGCTTGCACCAATGCAATGTCAATGGTGCGTAAAAGTTACACAAAGTTAGTTTAAAGATACTTCCGCTGAACCTAGAGGAACAAAACTTAAGACACAGACCCTAGAGGTGTGTACCAGTGTAGGGACACCGGCGTTGCAATGTTACCTCACCCACAGGAAGTGGGTGCACAGGGTCGAAGTGGCGTCGGGTTTTGACACGCAGGTTCTTGGTGCTTGGAGCTGGAGAAGCTGCAGGCGATGGGAAGCAGAAGTGTCCGGTGTGATCCAAGGGCGGATCGAAGTCGAGATGAATCTGAAAGCAGAGGGGACAGAGTCTGGGTCACTCAGCAGTGACCAGGGTGGAACCAGGACGGAACCAGGCAATGTCGGGCGCAATCAGATGGTTGTCAAGAGGATTCTCTCCGCTGTCACGTGGGCTCTGGGGCATCTGCGACGTCCAGGAGCAGGTCACGATCTGTCCCACGCAGGCTCTCGCCGTCAGCACTGTCGGCTTCAAGATTGCAGCAAACAGCACTTGGCAAAAGCAATCTACGCGGAAACGGGAGATTGCTTCTCACTCAGACCAGGAGGGTCAGAGTGGAGGCTCCTTTTTTCAGGAACTGGTGCAGATCTGGAGCAACCAGAAAAGCAAGTCGTTTTCAAGTTTTCGTCGGCACAGGGGCCACAAGCCAGCTGGCAAGTGACCGGGCCAACGCGTCGAGCCAACACAAGCAGAAGGGCCCCACGCAGCACTCGTCGAGTGTGGAGGAGGTAGCTTTGGTGCAAGTGTAGCTCAGGGTTGGGGCTTCTCAAACCCCGGTGTACAGCTTCGAGGGTCACTCGTGGGGTGCACGGTCAGCGTCTCATGGCCTTTTCAAGAGGGCGTGCCCCACGCTTCCGGTCACCTCCACGGGTCTCAGCTCTGCAGGGACTGTGGATCGGGCTGGGAGAAGGCAGGCAAGCTTAATCTCGTCGATCTCTATTGCTCGAGTTCCGGCGGGAACTGCAACAAAGCAAGGGTCGAGGTGCTGATTGGTACCTGTTTGCACAGGGTGGTCACTCCTTGACCACAAGGGAGATTCTTCAGTCTTCTACGTTGAGTAGGATGTCGAAGGGTCCAGAATTTGTTTCTTATGTTTCTTCAGGATAATTTGAGTTGCATTGGCACTGCTCCCACTCTTATTCGAATCTGGTGGGCTGGACATCCTGCTAGGTCCCTCCTATGGGTGGGACCCAGGAAGGGGTGGTTACACCCCTTTCCTTTGATCCAGGCCGCGCTGGGACGGGGGCTGATGTGCCCCAGAACCGGTTTAGCCGGATTATGCAAGGGGCAGCCTTGTGCTCCCCAGGCAGTGTCTGGTTTCTTTGAAACCTCCCTGCTACAATCCACTATCTCCTGTCTGGGGTGGTTTGACACTGCCCTGCAACAGGAAACCCTTTGTCCAGGCCACCATTTGCTGAGTTTCGGTCAGCAGCAGGAGGCCAGACCCGTATCTGTGGCAGAGGCATCCATTTCGTGGATCTGAGGCTCATTTTAAATCAACCGCGTTTCAGTAAAGTAACATATCTTCTCCCTCTAGAAGGGTGGAATGCTACCCCCGTCGCCAGAACTGGCGAGGGGGTATTATTCCAATTCGTATGACAACTTACACAACATGTTTTGATAAAGCCAAACCAAAGTTGCTATATAACCGCGAGGATTATAAGGCACTTAAGAGTATATGGTATGGCATTATCCTGGATCAGCTTAGGGAGTTGTTCCCGACAGCTGCAGACAGGCTCAGCTCATGCCAGAGCTCCATCTCACATAAAACCACGCACTCTGCCTCCAGGATTGATAAGGCCTTCCATAGGAGTGACTTACAGGTTTATATGTGTCCAGATATAGGTTTAGATATAGGCATACTATATCTAAGCAAGGGGTGATTACACCACCTTGCCCCAGCTGATTGATCAGCCAGTTGTGTCAATTTTAGATAGCCAGCCAGGGGTGGCAAAAGATATGCTGCAGCCCCTGGTAGGCCTTGGATGCACCTATGCCATGGGCACCTATAGTGCTCTGTACAGGGGCTGATAAGGTGACCCGAGCCAATCTAGTTATGCACCTAGGGTACATGGAATCCATTTTACAGAGAGAGCAGATAGCCTGGGGCCCTGATTAGCAGGGAACCAGGACAACTAAGTCGAAAAATAGCTAAACAAAAGGCAAAAAATCTGGGGTAACCATAGTCAGCTAGCCACCTTCCTACACAACCCCCCCCCCCCCCAAACGAAAGGAGATAAGGCTATCCTTGGCCAGGTAAGCCTATATTGCCTGAGTGGCCATATAAGGAAGTACCTGCACTAGCATGGGTACCCCCTGTCTCATGGTCCACTAAGCAGTCCCTCACCCTTGGGGTATTAGAGGGTCTCCACCATAGGGAATCACTACCTTGGGTGTGTTTAAGCAAAGTTAAAGGCTGGTTTGGATATGGAGTATTGAAGTGAGGCTCCACTAATTTGGGGCTCAGCTTCCTCCAATTATCTTCCACCATGTGTGCCTTTCTTTCTTCAACTGAGTTGCACTGTGCTCTCAGGGTCAGCCTCTGGCTACCTAAAGCTGGAGGCTGGGTCCCTCTGTTTGGCTTGCTGGAGGGACAGTTCAGGTTTGGGCCCTTTGGGTCCCAGGTTTGGCTGTGCCCAACAGAATCCATCTGTGGGAGGTCCCTAACTACTTTTAAGGGGGATCCCTCAGGAGTTTTTAAAGTTTTCACCTTACTAGGGTTACTAGTTTTGGTGCCCCTAATCTGTTGATGGGGGTGCTTTATTGACAGGGGGCCCTCTGGGTCTCACTGTCCTTCTTGTCCTCTGCAGCCCTGGGCTGACTAAGGCAAGGTAGAGAGGGGCAGGTTACCTGCTCCAGACTGGATCCCACCTGAGAAGGGTGCACTGCCATCAGAGGCTCTGTCAGGCCAGGCCTAACAACCTCTGGAGCAGTTCCTTCATCAGGGGTAAGATCAGTTCCCTGAGGAGGCGGATCCTGTCCTACTGTCTGGTGAGGGGGAGATTTCTCTTCCTCCTCTATGCTCTCAGTTTGGGTGGAGTGATCCATCATTTCAGGCTTCACAACACACGTATCTGTTTGAGTTTGGGCTGTGGCCATCACAGCCCCACCAACCTTTTCAGGAGGAGACTCAGGTTGGGTTTCTGCTGTTATCATAACAGCTTTGCTATTCTGTTTTGGAAGAGCTTCTGTTAAAGATGGGGCAGAGAGTTGCTCAGCCCTACCAACCTTTTCAGGAAGGACATCTTGGGTTGGGGCTGTAGCTATTACAGCCCCACTAACCTTTCCATTGGAGTTTACAATTCTAGAATGGATTTCCTGTTCAACCTCAGCCCAGGCTGAGATTTCTAAATCATTACCCAGTAGACAGTCTACAGGCAAGTTTGGTGACACTGCCACTCTTTTTGGGCCAGTGACACCTCCCCAGCTGAGACTTACTACTGCCATGGGATGATTTGTTTGGATGCCATCAATGTTTGTTACCTGGTATGTGGCACCAGGTAGAAGTTGCTTAGAGGGGACTATACAGTCAGCCACCATGGTGATGCTAGCCCCTGTGTCTCTAAAGGCTTCAACTTTCAAACCATTGATGATGGGTTCTTGTCTATATTTGCCCAAGGTATTTGGGCAATCAGAGAAGTTGGCAAACCCCATGCCAGTCTCATAAACAAGATAATTTGGGGATGGGGACCTGGATAGGCCAGGGTCCTCCTGGGCTCCAAAAGTAAACCCACCCAGATTCCTGGGTGTGCTCCCACTTCCTGGGAGATTACTGCTGACAGTAACAGGAGGTGTTGGAGCTGGCTTTGGAGGTATGTTTTCTTTATTGCCATTCTTGGGACAACAGCTGTCTGTTTTGTAATGCCCAACCTGTTTACAGGCATGACAATAAGGCTTTTTCTCAGTTGATGAAGTGTCTTGGGACCCACCCCCATTCTTGGAGTTTTGGGGCCCTGGGGAAGTCTTTTCCTTACTTTTATCCCCACCCTTATCTTGAGGCTTGGTAGACTCCTTCTTCTGGTTACTGTCCTGATTCTTAGGCCTTTTTTTTCAGTTTAGTAAAGTTTTATTTTGTTAAGAAAAAAAGTACAGCATAATATAACAGTATATAAAAAATCAGAACCATTATGAAAGGACAATGAGAAAGAGATGGAGAGGAAAAATGGTTCAGATAGAGTATGAAAAGAAAGAAAATGGAAGAAAGAAAGTAAGAGAAGAAAAGAAAAGGAAAAAGAGGGGGAGAGAGAGAGAAGGAGGGAAGGTTAGGGAGGGGAATGAGAAGATAAGAAGGTAGAGAAAGGCAGCCAGATAAGATCGGATTTAATTTTTAAAGTGACAGAAGAAGAAGAAGCAATTGCAATTCTATGCTCATCACATATGAAATTCCACCATGTATGCACAGACAGTTTAGAATTATCCTTCCAACATGACAAAATTACTTTGAAAGCAGTTGCAATGAAAAGATCAATTAATTTAGCATTATATGAATGTAAGTCTAAAACATCAGATAGGGAACCTAAAAAAACGTGCAGCGATGAGAATGGTTCAGAAAGATGAAAAATACGCATGCAATAATCCCAAACTGAGCTCCAAAAAGCAAGAACAGAGGGGCAATCAAACAAGAGGTGTTTGAGTGTGCCGGGGTGAGAGGTACAGGACCAACAAAGAGGGGAGGAAGAGGAGGAGAATTTTGTTATGCTAACAGGGGTAATAAGAGCTCTATGGTATATAGAAAAAAAGTGATTGAGTAATTCGAGCTGAGATCGAAGTCTTAAACAATTTACACCATAAGTGATCCCAAACATCAACAGATAACGAGAAAGATAAATCAGTTTCCTAAACAGTTTCAGTAATAGTTTTAGGTCTATGACCAACATTATCTAATAACAGTTTATAAATTAGAGCGGCTTTGGGGATTTGTTGGGTAAACAAAGGATATAGAGGAGTGGAGGGAGTAAGGGAAGGAAGGAAATCAAAAGTAGGAAGGGTAGATAAATGAGATAAAATGGCGGAAGTAATAATGTCATATTCTTTGCGAAAATGGACAGGTAAATCAAACATGGTTTGCATTACAGAAAATGAAATAATGGAGGAATCAGAGAAAAATTGATATACAAATATAATATCCTTTTCTTTCCAATACTTGAAATAAAAAGATTTACCCTTATACTTAAGATATTTGTTGTACCACACACTAGATGAGAGAAAACATTGTAAGGGGGATGAATCTTTCGAGAAAACAGTGTGCAGCAGAGTATGTGAGTATTTCAGTACAGGGTGGTTAGTCAGAAATGAACAATTTGACATAAAAAGAGATTGTTGGAAAGTAAAATCTTTTAACAAGGACCGTTCAATTTCAATCCATCTGGGCAGAGGAGTATCATTGAAATTGAAAGCCAATGAGAAAGCTTGCTTTATTAAAAAGGCAGAGTGGTATGATTGAAAGTCAGGAAAGCGAACTCCACCTTCAGATTTCGGGCGTATAAGTTTATGTAAAGCAATACGGGGTCTTTTATTATTCCACAGAAATTTGGAGCAGATGGAGTTGAGCCGTTTGAAATATAATTTAGGGATGTTCATAGGAAGCATGGAAACAGTGTACAAAATATGTGGGGAAATCATCATTTTAATGGTGTCTAATCGACCCCACCATGAAAGGAAAAGGGGAGACCATGATTGAAGGAGAGATTGAATTTTTTGGGTAAGAGAAGTAAAGGTCAATTTAAGTGTTTCACGTAAGGAAGAGGAGAACCAAATACCCAAGTATTTGATCTTGGAAGGACACCAGGCAAAATCAGTTGATGCAAACATATATTGGTAGCAGGATGAAGTTAGGGGTAGAACCTCCGTTTTAGAGAGATTAAGCTTATAGCCAGAGACAGAGGAGTATAAGCGGACTTCTTCTAAAAATGGAGGAAGGGAAGAAACAGGGTTAGCCATGTAAACCAGGACGTCATCGGCATATGCCGGAATTTTCGTCTCAATCGACGACAGTTTGAACCCATTAATTAGGGGGTTAGAGCGGATTTTAATGAGAAAGGGTTCAAGGCAAAGAATAAATAGTAAAGGGGAAAGAGGGCAACCTTGTCTTGTTCCTCTAGATAAAGGGAAAAATTTTGAGAATTGATTATTGACAAAAACGCTGGCACGAGGAGCTGAATAAAGGAGTTTAACTAAAGAAATAAAAGAGGGGCCAAAACCAAACCATTGTAATGATTTAAACATGAAATTCCAATTAATACGGTCAAAAGCTTTCTCAGCATCCAAGGATAGGGCAGCTAGGGGGGCTTTAAATCGTTTACTGTGTGAAATAATATTGGCAAAAACACGGGCATTGTCAGCAGCAAGTCTACCTTTCACAAAACCAACTTGATCCGTGCTGATTAACAAAGGGATAAGGGATTCGAGGCGGGCAGCTAAAATTTTGGCAAAAATCTTACAATCGTAATTAATCAGTGAGATGGGGCGAAAGTTTTTACAAAGAGAATGGTCTTTGTCAGGCTTGGGAATTATGATTATTAGGGCATCCAAAAAGGAGCCAGAGGCTTTGGCATTTGCAATAAAGGAGTTGAAAAGTTGTAAAAGATGGGGGACAAAAATAGAATGCATGGTGGAGTAAAATTCAATTGGGAGACCATCTGGACCAGGGGCTTTTGATTTCTTTAGGGAGGTAATTGCCTTGAGAATTTCCTGAGGGGTAATTTCAGTCTCTAGTTGATGGAATTCGGTAGGGAGAGATGGGGGAGGGGGTAGGTCTTTGAAAAAATGGGAGAGGTCATCATCATCAGGATGAGTATCATCAGTATATAAGAGTTTATAATAGTTATGGAAGACTTGTGCAATATCCTCGTCAGAAGAGAGTGTGTTGGTTGCTTCATTGAGAATAGGGCCAATTGATTTTCGTTCAGATTTAATTTTGAGATAATTTGCTAGCATTTTGCCAGCTTTATTCTGACCCCCGTGAAATTTAGATTTAATCTTCAAAAGGGTGTTACAGGCTTCAACTGTGGCAATTTGATTGAGGTCAGATTTGGCTTTGATAAGTTGGAGGAGAGCGTCAGGATTCTTGGAAGAAAAGTAAGAGTGTTCTAGAGTCTTGATGTTGGAGAGTTGGGCGGTATATTTAGCGCGGTTGAGTTTCTTTTTTTTAGATACATAAGAAATTGTGAAGCCTCGTAAGGCAGCTTTAAAGGCATCCCAATTATTCGAAACTGACGTGTCATGAGGTAAATTGAGGGAAAAGTATTCAGAGATAAAATCCTTAACTTTAGACATAAAAACAGAATCGGAGAGGAGGAAAGTGTTAAATTTCCTTCGATTAAAAGAGGAGGAGGTTTGGGTTAGGTCAAAAGTGGCATAAACAGGTGCATGATCCGACAAAAAAATAGAACCAATTTCGGACTTCTGAATCGCAGGGAGAAGGGATTTGCTGACTAGAATATAGTCGATTCTGGACCGGGTGTGGTGAACATTGGAGTAAAATGTATATTCGAGTGAGTTCGGATTGCATGTTTTCCACACATCGAAAAGGGGACGTGAGGCAATGGCTGATTGAAAGGATTTGTGTGTCTTATCAGGATGGAATTTGGAGGAAGATAATCTATCTGAAAAGGGATCTAACCATTGGTTAAGGTCACCAGCTATGATAATGTTAGGGCAGTCAATGGAGGAGATGAGGATTTTGATGTCAGACCAAAATTTAGGATCTGGTCGGACAGGCCCATAAATATTCAGGAGCACCATAGTTTTGTTTTGTATAATCACTTTGGACATAACCCAGCGACCTCCATCATCCGCTTGAGAAGAGAGAATTTGAACATTCAAACCTTTACGAAATAGTATAGCAACACCACCTTTTTTATCAACAGCAGGAGAAAATACAACTTGACCCACCCAAGCCCTCTTAAGTTTCAATGATTCAACATCTGTACAATGAGTCTCTTGGAGAAAAGCAATCTGAGCATTTAACTTGGATAAATGGGACAGTACCTTTTGACGTTTAACAGGGTTGCCAAGACCACGAACATTCCATGTTACAAAATTACACATGATGGAAGGCAAGAGAGGAGGGTAACATCTGGGTCCAATACACTGCAAGTGAACAACTACAAGGAAAGACGATGGAGACAAACATGTTAGAAATGAGAATCAAATACAAAATATGAACAAAGGCAAGGAAAATCGGGTAAATATAGAGAGACAGTAGACGAATGAGCATCTCAAGCATAAGGAAAAGAGAAGGGGAGCAATGAAAAGTACGGGAGGAAACAATAAGTAAGGAAGAGAGGTACACAAGAAAGAGAACGAAACATAAATGAACAGGGGGAAAACATGCATGGCCTGTGAAAAGAAGAAGAAGAGAAGAAAGAAAGAGAAGGAGAAAGATAACAAACAGATCAGGGCAAAGAAGCCAGATCTGAGAGAAAAGAGAATACCAAGACATTTGGAGTATGGAGACGCCGGCGAAGGCGCCAACCCCACAGAGCGAGGGAAACGCGGGAATATAGATAGGAGATAAACAAAAATAAGAGAAGTTGTAGTAAAGAATTACAAGGAAGAGACCAGGACAAGGCCACAACAGTCGTCAAGACATAAGATAAGTGAATGCAGGAAATAGAAAAGAATTATTTTCAGTCATTAGTGTCCATAGTGGAAGCAGAAGTGTAGGAAGGTGGCTACCTGACTATGGTTACCCCAGATTTTTGCCTTGTGTTTAGCTGGTTTTCGACTTAGTTGGCCTGGTTCCCTGCTAATCAGGGCCCCAGGCTATCTGCTCTCTCTGTAAAATGGATTCCATGTACCCTAGGTGCATAACTAGATTGGCTTGGGTCACCTTATCAGCCCCTGTACAGAGCACTATAGGTGCCCAGGGCATAGGTGCATCCAAGGCCTACCAGGGGCTGCAGCATATCTTTTGCCACCCCTGGCTGGCTATCTAAATTGACACAACTGGCTGATCACTCAGCTGGGGCAAGTGGGTGTAATCACCCCTTGCTTAGATATAGTATACCTATATCTAAACCTATATCTGGACACATATATAGCCTGTAAGCCACTCCTATGGAAGGCCTCATCAATCCTGGAGGCAGAGTGCGTGGTTTTATGTGAGATGGTGCTCTGGCATGAGCTGAGCCTGTCTGCAGCTGTCGGGAACAACTCCCTAAGCTGATCCGGGATAATGCCAAACCATATACTATTAAGTGCATTATAATCCTCGCGGTTATATGTTAACTTTGGTTTGGCTTTATCAAAACATGTCGTGTAAGGTGTCATACGAATTGGAATACTACCCCCTCGCCAGTCCTGGCGACGGGGGTAGCATTCCACCCCTCTAGAGGGGACGACATGTTACTTTTGCTAAAATGCGGTTGATTTTTAAAAGAGCCTCAGATCCACAAAATGGATGCTTCTGCCACAGACACATGTCTGACCTCCTGCAGCTGACCGAAACTCAGCAGAGGAGGCCTGGACAAAGGATTTCCTGTCACAGGGAGGTGTGACACCACCCCAGACAGGAGATAGTGGATTGTAGCAGGGAGGTTTGAATGAAACCAGACAGTGCCTGGGGAGCACAAGGCTTCCCCTTGCATAATCCTGTCAAACCGGTTCTGGGGCAGCCCAGCCCCAGCTCCAGTGAGACCTGGACAAAGGAAAGGGGGTGTAACCACCCCCCTTCCTGGTCCCACCCATAGGGGAGGGACCTAGCAGGAGATCCACCCCTCAGATTGGAATAAGAGGGGGAGCAGTGCCAATGCAACTCAGATCATCCTGAAATCAACTTTAAACTAAGAAGACGACTGGACTTCGACATTCTGATGACAGAAGACTGAAGAGCATCTCCCTTGTGGCCTAGGAGGGGCCACCCTGTGAACACAGGCATCACCCAGCACCTCGACGTCTGCTTTGCCGCCGCCTCCCGCCGGAGCCCGAGTGCAGAGCCTGACAAGACACAGCTTCCCAGACTTCTCCCAGCCCGATCCACAGTCCCTGCAAAGAAGGGACCCGTGGAGGCACCGAGAGACGTGGGAGCGGCCATCTTGAAAGACCCCCGAGACGCTGACTGCGCAGCACCCGAGGCACCCTCGACTCTGTGCTTTGGGGTTTGAGAAGCCCCACAAACGAGCAGCATTTGCACCAAGGACCAGCCCTCCAGCATCTCCACGATCTGCGTGGGGCCCTTTTGCTTTTTGCCACTCGACTCGCCATCCCGGCCGCTTGTCACGTGGTCAGCGGCCATCTTGGCGACGAAACCTACAATTTACACTGTGGGTCTGGTTGCTCCAGACCTGCCCTCGCTCCTGTAGAAAGGAGTACCCGCTCTGACCTTGCTGGTCCGAGTAATAAGCCTTTTTCACTTTCCCCGTGGCTTGCATTAGCCAAGGCTTGTTTGCTTCAATCGAGTTGCCGACACTGCCATCAGCTAGAGCCTTCGAGGAACAGCTCGTGATCGACTCCTGGACGTCCTTGACCTCTTCGTGTCCACGTGGCTGCAGAGAGAAGCAACCCCTGATCACCTGTTTGCACCCGACTTTTCCTGGTTCCAATCTGGTTCCACGGTGGTCACTGGTCAGTGACTTTGAACATTGTCCCCTCTGCTTTCAGGTCTTCACCACTTCAGATCCACCCTTGGATCGCACCGGACACTTCTGCTTCACATCGCCTGCAGCTGCAACAGCTTCAAGCACCAAGAGCCTGCGTGTCAAGACCCGACGCCACTTCGACCCTGTGCACCCACGGCCTGTGGGTGAGGTAACATTGCAACGCCGGTGTACATACACTGGTACACACCTCTAGGGTCTGTGTCTAAAGTTTTGTGTTCCTAGGTTCAGCGGAAGTATCTTTTAATTCACTTTAACTAACTTTTACGCACCATTGACAGTGCATTGGTGCGCGCCGCACTTTCCGTGCTGCACCCGTCTCCTGTGGGCTACTCCCGACTTCATCATTGCTAGTCCTGACTGCTCCCAGCGAATCTCTAGGCCCTAGGCCTAACCATTGTTCGATAAGTGTTACTTATACCACTTTTTTTAGTATATGGTCTGAGTGGCCACCCGCCCTCATCCATAATTGTGCAACTTTATATGTGTAACAGTGCTTTTGATTTAACGCTTGTGCCCCTTTCCTCATAAAGAGTACTGGGGAGTAATTTAGAAATAAATACATATATTTTTATAATATATACTTGTGTGGTGTCCTTTCATTTGATTACAGGATTGTATGTGGTAAAACAGCTCGCTTAACACGACCTCTTAAGTTAAGCCTTTAAGGCTGCTTAGTCCATGCTACCACTAGGATAGCTTGTCTAACAAGGTTGACTTACAACCTGACATCTTTGGGGTTTGTTTGGACTGATACCAAGTGGTTCCCGAATTGGAAACACTACATATCAGGCCAACTTCTCACATTGGTGTGCAGCGGTGCGGATTTGAGCTTGCTGTTGTTTTACCATTGCAATCTTTATCAAATTGAAAGATCACATCAAGTACCTCTAGGTACATATAAATCAAAAGCTTAGCATATTAAGTTCTACTGAACTTAGTAGTTGTAGATTAAAGGGATTAGCACACCCTGACTACAACTCACTAGCAAGGTACAGTAGGAAACCACTTAGTGTAGGTAAGTGCACCACTTACACCTCACTAGCAGTCATGTCTGATACAGGTAGAGCTTCAGGCTCTGCTCCTGTAATAGTTGATCCTATAGGGACAACATCCAGATATGACAACCTTAGCCACAAAGACCTGAGTGCCTTGTGCACAGCCAGGGGGCTAAAAAAGGGCAGAGGCCCTACCATTCCTTCCCTAGTAGCTCTCCTAGAAAAGGATGACCTAGATAAGGTGAGTCAGACTCCCTTAGAAACAGAGGAAGGGATAAACTCCCCTGAGAATGAGAATCTTCCAGAAGAAGAAGAGGAGGAGGAAGAGGAAGAGGAAGGCTCTGATGTAGAAGAGCCTGAAGATCAGGATCAGGAGGGAAACCAGGTACAGGTTGCCAGGCTTAACCAGGCCAACTTGGACCTACATGAGAATGGAGAGGGCCAGCACCACTCCAGATCTCATAACCAAATTCTCCCAGGCAACAGGAGGGTGAGATCTCCATCAGGGGACTCTCATCTTTCTAGTGCCTCAAGAGAATCTCAAAGAGGAATGACTTCCTCCCAGAGAAAAGAGCATAGGGCCAGGATGAGGGCTGTCCAACTCCAAATAGAAAGGGAAGAGGTAGCCTTGCCTCAGGCTAAACTTGCTTTAGCAAGAGAAAGAAAATTGTGTGGCTTAGATGCCACTGGTGGCAGCAAAGTTCCTAAAGAAAAAGACAGGGCCTATGACAATAGAAACCTGACAAAAATTGTGCCCCCCTACAAGGAAGGGGATGATATCCACAAATGGATGACTGCTCTTGAGAGGGCCTGCATGGTACAGCAGGTCCCTGAGGATCAGTGGGCAGCAATTTTATGGTACTCCTTTTCTGAGAAAGGGAGGGACAGGCTCCTCACTGTTAGACCTGAGGATGCCAAAAACTACTCTGTCCTGAAGAGTGCTCTTATTGAAGGGTTTGGCCTAACCACTGAGCAATACAGGTTGTTGTTCAGAGACACCCAAAAAGCACAGACTCAGGACTGGACTGATTTTGTTGATTGTGCAACTAAGGCTCTGGAGGGTTGGCTGAATGGCAGCAAAGTACATGACTTCACAGGATTGTATAATTTGATTATGAGGGAGCAGATCCTTAGTAATTGTCAGAACCAGCTCTTACACCAGCACCTGGTGGACTCAGATTTGACCTCTCCCCAAGAATTGGGAAAGAGGGCAGATAAGTGGGTCAGAACCAGGATTAGGCCTAAGAATCAGGACAATAACCAGAAGAAGGAGTCTACCAAGCCTCAAGATAAGGGTGGGGATAAAAGTAAAGAAAACACTTCCCCAGGGCCCCAAAACTCCAAGAAGGGGGGTGGGTCCCAAGACACTTCTTCAACAGAGAAAAAGTCTTATTGCCATGCCTGTAAACAGGTTGGGCATTACAAAACAGACAGCTGTTGTCCCAAGAATGGCAATAAAGAAAACATACCTCCAAAGCCAGCCCCAACACCTCCTGTTACTGTCAGCAGTAATCCCCCAGGAAGTGGGAGCACACCCAGGAATCTGGGTGGGTTTACTTTTGGAGCCCAAGGGGACCCTGGCCTATCCAGGTCCCCATCCCCAAATGACCTTGTCTATGAGACTGGCATGGGGTTTGCCAACTTCTCTGTTTGCCCAAATACCTTGAGCAAATATAGACAAGAACCCTTCATCAATGGTTTGAAAGTTGAAGCTTTTAGAGACACAGGGGCTAGCATCACCATGGTGGCTGACTGTATAGTCCCCTCTAAGCAACTTTTACCAGGTGCCACATACCAGGTAACAAACATTGATGGCATCCAAACAAATCATCCCATGGCAGTAGTAAGTCTCAGCTGGGGAGGTGTCATTGGCCCAAAGAGAGTGGCAGTGTCACCAAACTTGCCTGTAGACTGTCTACTGGGTAATGATTTGGAAATCTCAGCCTGGGCTGAGGTTGAACAGGAAATCCATTCTAGAATGGTAAATTCCAATGGAAAGGTTAGTGGGGCTGTACTGGCTATAGCCCCAATTCAAGATGTCCTTCCTGAAAAGGTTGGTAGGGCTGAGCAACTCTCTGCCCCATCTTTACCAGAAGCTCTTCCAAGACAGGATAGCAAAGCTGTTAAGATAACAGCAGAAACCCAAACTGAGTCTCCTCCTGAAAAGGTTGGTGGGGCTGTGATGGCCACAGCCCAAACTCAAACAGATATGTGTGTTGTGAAGCCTGAAATGATGGATCACTCCACCCAAACTGAGAGCATGGAGGAGGAAGAGAAATCTCCCCCTCACCAGACAGTAAGACAGGATCAGCCTCCTCAGGGAACTGATCTTACCCCTGATGAAGGAACTGCCCCAGAGGTTGTTAGGCCTGGCCTGACAGAGCCTCTGATGGCAGTGGACCCTTCTCAGGTGGGATCCGGTCTGGAGCAGGTAACCTGCCCCTCTCTACCTTGCCTTAGTCAGCCCAGGGCTGCAGAGGACAAGAAGGACAGTGAGACCCAGAGGGCCCCCTGTCAAATAAAGCACCCCCATCAACAGATTAGGGGCACCAAAACTAGTAGGCCTAGTAAGGTGAAAACTTTAAAAACTCCTGAGGGAGCCCCCTTAAAAATAGTTAGGGACCTCCCACAGATGGATTCTGTTGGGCACAGCCAAACCTGGGACCCAAAGGGCCCAAACCTGAACTGTCCCTCCAGCAAGCCAAACAGAGGGACCCAGCCTCCAGCTTTAGGTAGCCAGAGGTTGACCCTGAGAGCTCAGTGCAACTCAGTTGAAGAGAGAAAGGCACATAAGGTGGAAGATAATTGGAGGAAGTTGAGCCCAAAAATAGTGGAGCCTCACTTCAATACTCCATATCCAAACCAGCCTTTAACTTTGCATAAACACACCCAAGGTAGTGATTCCCTATGGTGGAGACCCTCTAATACCCCTAGGGTGAGGGACTGCTTAGTGGACCATGAGACAGGGGGTACCCATGCTAGTGCAGGTACTTCCTTATATGGCCACTCAGGCAATAAAGGCTTACCTGGCCAAGGATAGCCTTATCTCCTTTCGTTTGGGGGGGGGTTATGTAGGAAGGTGGCTACCTGACTATGGTTACCCCAGATTTTTGCCTTGTGTTTAGCTGGTTTTCGACTTAGTTGGCCTGGTTCCCTGCTAATCAGGGCCCCAGGCTATCTGCTCTCTCTGTAAAATGGATTCCATGTACCCTAGGTGCATAACTAGATTGGCTTGGGTCACCTTATCAGCCCCTGTACAGAGCACTATAGGTGCCCAGGGCATAGGTGCATCCAAGGCCTACCAGGGGCTGCAGCATATCTTTTGCCACCCCTGGCTGGCTATCTAAATTGACACAACTGGCTGATCACTCAGCTGGGGCAAGTGGGTGTAATCACCCCTTGCTTAGATATAGTATACCTATATCTAAACCTATATCTGGACACATATATAGCCTGTAAGCCACTCCTATGGAAGGCCTCATCAATCCTGGAGGCAGAGTGCGTGGTTTTATGTGAGATGGTGCTCTGGCATGAGCTGAGCCTGTCTGCAGCTGTCGGGAACAACTCCCTAAGCTGATCCGGGATAATGCCAAACCATATACTATTAAGTGCATTATAATCCTCGCGGTTATATGTTAACTTTGGTTTGGCTTTATCAAAACATGTCGTGTAAGGTGTCATACGAATTGGAATACTACCCCCTCGCCAGTCCTGGCGACGGGGGTAGCATTCCACCCCTCTAGAGGGGACGACATGTTACTTTTGCTAAAATGCGGTTGATTTTTAAAAGAGCCTCAGATCCACAAAATGGATGCTTCTGCCACAGACACATGTCTGACCTCCTGCAGCTGACCGAAACTCAGCAGAGGAGGCCTGGACAAAGGATTTCCTGTCACAGGGAGGTGTGACACCACCCCAGACAGGAGATAGTGGATTGTAGCAGGGAGGTTTGAATGAAACCAGACAGTGCCTGGGGAGCACAAGGCTTCCCCTTGCATAATCCTGTCAAACCGGTTCTGGGGCAGCCCAGCCCCAGCTCCAGTGAGACCTGGACAAAGGAAAGGGGGTGTAACCACCCCCCTTCCTGGTCCCACCCATAGGGGAGGGACCTAGCAGGAGATCCACCCCTCAGATTGGAATAAGAGGGGGAGCAGTGCCAATGCAACTCAGATCATCCTGAAATCAACTTTAAACTAAGAAGACGACTGGACTTCGACATTCTGATGACAGAAGACTGAAGAGCATCTCCCTTGTGGCCTAGGAGGGGCCACCCTGTGAACACAGGCATCACCCAGCACCTCGACGTCTGCTTTGCCGCCGCCTCCCGCCGGAGCCCGAGTGCAGAGCCTGACAAGACACAGCTTCCCAGACTTCTCCCAGCCCGATCCACAGTCCCTGCAAAGAAGGGACCCGTGGAGGCACCGAGAGACGTGGGAGTGGCCATCTTGAAAGACCCCCGAGACGCTGACTGCGCAGCACCCGAGGCACCCTCGACTCTGTGCTTTGGGGTTTGAGAAGCCCCACAAACGAGCAGCATTTGCACCAAGGACCAGCCCTCCAGCATCTCCACGATCTGCGTGGGGCCCTTTTGCTTTTTGCCACTCGACTCGCCATCCCGGCCGCTTGTCACGTGGTCAGCGGCCATCTTGGCGACGAAACCTACGATTTACACTGTGGGTCTGGTTGCTCCAGACCTGCCCTCGCTCCTGTAGAAAGGAGTACCCGCTCTGACCTTGCTGGTCCGAGTAATAAGCCTTTTTCACTTTCCCCGTGGCTTGCATTAGCCAAGGCTTGTTTGCTTCATTCGAGTTGCCGACACCGCCATCAGCTAGAGCCTTCGAGGAACAGCTCGTGATCGACTCCTGGACGTCCTTGACCTCTTCGTGTCCACGTGGCTGCAGAGAGAAGCAACCCCTGATCACCTGTTTGCACCCGACTTTGCCTGGTTCCAATCTGGTTCCACGGTGGTCACTGGTCAGTGACTTTGAACATTGTCCCCTCTGCTTTCAGGTCTTCACCACTTCAGATCCACCCTTGGATCGCACCGGACACTTCTGCTTCACATCGCCTGCAGCTGCAACAGCTTCAAGCACCAAGAGCCTGCGTGTCAAGACCCGACGCCACTTCGACCCTGTGCACCCACGGCCTGTGGGTGAGGTAACATTGCAACGCCGGTGTACATACACTGGTACACACCTCTAGGGTCTGTGTCTAAAGTTTTGTGTTCCTAGGTTCAGCGGAAGTATCTTTTAATTCACTTTAACTAACTTTTACGCACCATTGACAGTGCATTGGTGCGCGCCGCACTTTCCGTGCTGCACCCGTCTCCTGTGGGCTACTCCCGACTTCATCATTGCTAGTCCTGACTGCTCCCAGCGAATCTCTAGGCCCTAGGCCTAACCATTGTTCGATAAGTGTTACTTATACCACTTTTTTTAGTATATGGTCTGAGTGGCCACCCGCCCTCATCCATAATTGTGCAACTTTATATGTGTAACAGTGCTTTTGATTTAACGCTTGTGCCCCTTTCCTCATAAAGAGTACTGGGGAGTAATTTAGAAATAAATACATATATTTTTATAATATATACTTGTGTGGTGTCCTTTCATTTGATTACAGGATTGTATGTGGTAAAACAGCTCGCTTAACACGACCTCTTAAGTTAAGCCTTTAAGGCTGCTTAGTCCATGCTACCACTAGGATAGCTTGTCTAACAAGGTTGACTTACAACCTGACATCTTTGGGGTTTGTTTGGACTGATACCAAGTGGTTCCCGAATTGGAAACACTACATATCAGGCCAACTTCTCACAAGAAGCAGATACAGTTTGGAGATACTCTCGAAGCTTCAGAGGATCATCAAATGTACGGGAACGACCGTTGTGAGTTATTTTGCAGAGACAAGGATGTAGGATTCCATACTGAATGTTCAAGTCCCTCATACGTGGTCGTAGATTGAGGAACTCCTTGCGACGTGCATTCGTAGCGTTTGATAAGTCCTGGGCAATAAAGATGGTATGGCCCGACCAAATGAGGCGACGTTTTAGTCTTGCAGCTTTAAGAACAGTCATCAATTCGGTGAACTCAAGAAAAAGCAGGATAATACCTCTAGGTTTGGTCGGGTTGGACGTGAGACGGCCCAGACGATGAGCACGCTGTATGTTTAGAGGAGTAGATTCTGGTTGGAGTTCCAAAAGTTCATAGAGGAATTTGCGGATGAAGGACACCATGTCGGCCCCCTCAAGGGACTCCGGAACACCATAAATACGGAGGTTATTCCTCCTGTTACGATTTTCAAGGTCCTCTGTGTGTAGTTTCAACTGCTGAATCTCCTTTTCAAGAATAGGAATTTTAGTAGATACATCCTGGACATCACTGATGCGTTGTTCTAGTTGCAGAACCTTGCCCTCCATGACAACCCATCTATCTTCTATCTGCTTGAGCTTCTCGTTAGTTGCAGACATAAAAGGTTGTAAGCCACGAACCTCTTCTAAGATGGAATCCAGCACAGGGTTCGGAGAGGTGCGAATTGGAGATGGAGGGTCATTCTTAGGGCGTTTTTGTTTGGTACCAGTGACAGACGATCTCGCATGACCCGCGTCCTGAGACATTATGCCAACAGAGGGACACACTAGAAGGACCGCAGGGATGGAAGCCACACCACAAGAACTAAAAAGCTGAGACCCTATATGTGGAGCTAGGAGAGGCACTGGAAGGAAGAGAACATGTATGAGGTAAAGAGGAGCAATGGAGAAGCAAAACCTCAAACCCACAGAGCATGCGTCGAAATGGAGTGAAAATTAGTTCAATATGCATGGAAAAAACCCTCCAGTAATAGGGCAGTAGAAAAACAGCAAAGCGTCCATAATATATAAGATCCAGGGGGGTCAATTGATATTCCACAGAGGATTATAAGCATGTGAGAGGAAAATATTGAGCATTGCGCAGGAAACACCACAAAATGGCCGCCGCTATGCAGTAACAATGTAGTCAGAAGCTATGAAGAGAGTTGTGGCGCAAAAAGTCATAAAGGTGGAGCAGAGTAGTATGCTGTGTTTCTCCTCGAACATACCTTGTAGCAATGTGCCCACATGCTGAAGCAGGAGGATTACGGGCTGTTGAGGAGGCAGAGTCGAGAGAAAAAACGGGACGCGAGCTCAGCGGCACAAAATGGCGGCCGCTCGCGTCCCACAACAGCTGGAAAAGAAAGATCGGCAAAACCTGACAAAAGCGACAATTAGAACAGCCGCCGCATCTCGCAACACACGGGGACCATGTTCCGCCGTGCGGGGATGCGTGGAGCAGGTCTCCGAACTCGGCGAAAGTATCGGGAAAACCTTGGAAAGTCCCGCGTCGCCTCGGAGCTCACGGAGGCAGCGCCATCACTCGCCGGCGCGTAAGCCACGCCCCTCCCTGATTCTTAGGCCTAATCCTGGTTCTGACCCATTTATCTGCCCTCTTTCCCAATTCTTGGGGAGAGGTCAAATCTGAGTCCACCAGGTGCTGGTGTAAGAGCTGGTTCTGACAATTACTTAGGATCTGGTCCCTCATAATCAAATTATACAATCCTGTGAAGTCATGTACTTTGCTGCCATTTAGCCAACCCTCCAGAGCCTTAGTTGCACAATCAACAAAATCAGTCCAGTCTTGAGTCTGTGTCTTCTGGGTGTCTCTGAACTTTAACCTGTATTGTTCAGTGGTTAAGCCAAACCCATCTATTAGAACACTCTTCAGGACTTTGTAATTGTTGGCATCCTCATGTCTGACAGTGAGGAGCCTATCTCTCCCTTTCTCTGAAAAGGAGTACCATAAGATTGCTGCCCACTGTTCCTCAGGAACCTGCTGTACCATGCAGGCTCACTCCAGAGCAGTCATCCATTTGTGGATGTCATCCCCTTCCTTGTAGGGGGGCACAATCTTTGTCAGGTTTCTACTATCATAGGACCTGGGTTTCTCTTTAGGAATATTGCTGCCACCAGTGGAATCTAATCCACACATTTTTCTTTCTCTTGCTAAAGCAAGTTTAGCTTGAGCCAAGGCTATCTCTTTCCTCTCTATCTGGAGTTGGACAGCCCTCATCCTGGCCCTATGCTCTTTCCTCTGGGGGGAAGTCATTCCCCTTTGAGATTCTCTTGAGACACTAGAAACATGAGAGTCCACTGATGGAGATCTCACCCTTCTGTTGCCTGGGAGAATTAGGTTATGGGATCTGGGGAGGTGCTGGCCCTCTCCATTCCCTAGTAGGTCCAAGTTGGCTTGGCTAAGCCTCCCCACATGGACCTGGTTACCCCTCTGACTCTGAGCAGGCTCATCTACCTCTGAGCCTTCTTCCTCCTCTTCCTCGACTCCTTCTTCCTCTTCTAGGGTTATCTCATGCTCAAGGGGGTCCACTCCATCTCCTACATCTAAGGGAGCCTGACTCGCCTTATCTAAGTCATCCTTTTCCAGGATGGCTATCAGGGAAGGAATGGTAGGGCCTCTGCCCTTCTTTAGCCCTCTTGCAGTGCACAAGGCACACAAGTCTTTGTGGCTAAGGTTATCATATCTGGAAGTTGCCTTGGTAGGGTCAACTATCACAGGGGCAGAGCCTGACGCTCTCCCTGTGTCAGACATGGCTGCTAGTGAGGTGTAAGTGGTGCACTTACCTACACTAAGTGTTTTCCTACTGTACCTTGCTAGTGAGTTGTAGTTAGGGTGTGCTAATCCCTTTAATCTACAACTACTAAGTTCAGTAGAACTTAATATGCTAAGCTTTTGATTTATATGTACCTAAGGTACTTGATGTGATCTTTCAATTTGATAAAAAGATTGCAATGGTAAAACAAACAGCAAGCTCAAATCCCACCGCTGCCACCAATGTGAGAAGTTGGCCTGATATGTGATGTTTCCAATTCTGGAACCACCTTGTATCAGCCCAAACAATCCCTTATGGTATCTGGTTGTAAGTTAACCTTGTTAGACAAGCTATCCTATGGGTAGCATGGACCAAGCAGCCTTAAAGGCTTAACTTAAGAGGTCGTGTTAAGCGAGCTGTTTTACCACATACAATCCTGTAATACCAAATGAAAGGACACCACACAAGTATATATTATAAAAATATATGTGTTTATTTCTAAATTAATCCCCAGTACTCTTTATGAGCAAAGGGGCACAAGCGTTAAATCAAAAGCACAGTATAACATACAAAGTTGCACAATTATGGATGAGGGCGGGTGGCCACTCAAACCATATACTAAAAAAATGGTATAAGAGATACCAGTCGAACAATGGTTAGGCGTAGGGCCTAGAGAATTGCTGGGAGCAGTCAGGACTAGCAATGCTGAAGTCGGGAGAAGCCCGCGGGATTCGGGTGCAGCACGTAAAGTGCGGCTTGCACCAATGCAATGTCAATGGTGCGTAAAAGTTACACAAAGTTAGTTTAAAGATACTTCCGCTGAACCTAGAGGAACAAAACTTAAGACACAGACCCTAGAGGTGTGTACCAGTGTAGGGACACCGGCGTTGCAATGTTACCTCACCCACAGGAAGGGGGTGCACAGGGTCGGAGTGGCGTCGGGTTTTGACACGCAGGTTCTTGGTGCTTGGAGCTGGAGAAGCTGCAGGCGATGGGAAGCAGAAGTGTCCGGTGTGATCCAAGGGCGGATCGAAGTCGAGATGAATCTGAAAGCAGAGGGGACAGAGTCTGGGTCACTCAGCAGTGACCAGGGTGGAACCAGGACGGAACCAGGCAATGTCGGGCGCAATCAGATGGTTGTCGAGAGGCTTCTCTCCGCTGTCATGTGGGCTCTGGGGCATCTGCGACGTCCAGGAGCAGGTCACGATCTGTCCCACGCAGGCTCTCGCCGTCAGCACCGTCGGCTTCAAGATTGCAGCAAACAGCACTTGGCAAAATCAATCCACGCGGAACCGAGAGATTGCTTCTCACTCAGACCAGGAGGGTCAGAGTCGGGGCTCCTTTTTACAGGAGCTGGTGCAAATCTGGAGCAACCAGAAAAGCAAGTCGTTTTCAAGTTTTCGTCGGCACAGGGGCCACAAGCCAGCTGGCAAGTGACTGGGCCAACGCGTCAAGCCAACACAAGCAGAAGGGCCCCACGCAGCACTCGTCGAGTGTGGAGGGGGTAGCTTTGGTGCAAGTGTAGCTCAGGGTTGAGGATTCTCAAACCCCGGTGTACAGCTTCGAGGGTCACTCGTGGGCTGCACGGTCAGCGTCTCGTGGCCTTTTCAAGATGGGGTGCCCCACGCTTCCGGTCGCCTCCACGGGTCTCAGCTCTGCAGGGACTGTAGATCGGGCTGGGAGAAGGCAGGCAAGCTTGATCTCGTCGATCTCTGTCGCTCGAGTTCTGGCGGGAACTGCAACAAAGCAAGGGTCGAGGTGCTGGTTGGTACCTGTTAGCACAGGGTGGTCACTCCTTGACCACAAGGGAGATTCTTCAGTCTTCTACGTTGAGTAGGATGTCGAAGAGTCCAGAATTCGTTTCTTATGTTTCTTCAGGATGATCTGAGTTGCATTGGCACTGCTCCCACTCTTATTCGAATCTGGTGGGCTGGACATCCTGCTAGGTCCCCTCCTATGGGTGGGACCCAGGAAGGGGGTGGTTACACCCCTTTCCTTTGATCCAGGCCGTGCTGGGATGGGGGCTGGTGTGCCCCAGAACCGGTTTGGCCGGATTATGCAAGGGGCTGCCTTTTGCTCCCCAGGCAGTGTCTGGTTTCTTTGAAACCTCCCTGCTACAATCCACTATCTCCTGTCTGGGGTGGTTTGACACCGCCCTGCGACAGAAAACCCTTTGTCCAGGCCACCATTTGCTGAGTTTCGGTCAGCAGCAGGAGGCCAGACCCGTGTCTGTGGCAGAGGCACCCATTTCGTGGATCTGAGGCTCATTTTAAATCAACCGCGTTTCAGTAAAGTAACATGTCTTCTCCCTCTAGAAGGGTGGAATGCTGCCCCCGTCGCCAGAACTGGCGAGGGGGTAGTATTCCAATTCGTATGACACCTTACATGACATGTTTAGATAAAGCCAAACCAAAGTTGCTATATAACCACGAGGATTATAAGGCACTTAAGAGTATATGGTATGGCATTATCCCGGATCAGCTTAGGGAGTTTTTTCCGACAGCTGCAGACAGGCTCAGCTCATGCCAGAGCTCCATCTCACATAAAACCACGCACTCTGCCTCCAGGATTAATAAGGCTTTCCATAGGAGTGACTCACAGGTTTATATGTGTCCAGATATAGGTTTAGATATAGGCATACTAAGCAAGGGGTGATTACACCACCTTGCCCCAGCTGAGTGATCAGCCAGTTGTGTCAATTTTAGATAGCCAGCCAGGGGTGGCAAAAGATATGCTGCAGCCCCTGGTAGGCCTTGGATGCACCTATGCCCTGGGCACCTATAGTGCTCTGTACAGGGGCTGATAAGGTGACCCAAGCCAATCTAGTTATGCACCTAGGGTACATGGAATCCATTTTACAGAGAGAGCAGATAGCCTGGGGCCCTGATTAGCAGGGAACCAGGACAACTAAGTCGAAAAATAGCTAAACAAAAGGCAAAAAATCTGGGGTAACCATAGTCAGGTAGCCACCTTCCTACACTTGTCATGAAATTTAAAAAAATCTCAGTGAAGCAGCAGGTGATTTTAGAACAATAACGAATGCTTCAATCAAAAGGAGTTTCTTATTAAATTTAGGGCCAGATGTAGGTAATCCCAATTTACCTATTCTTAAATACCCAATTTTACGAATTTGGTATTTAAGAATAGGTAAATGGGATGTAGATACATTTTCGGTAAAAATTACCGAATCGGTAAGATTCAGTAATTAAGAATCGGTATTTACCGATTCGGTAATTCCTATTCATTCCTATGGGCCTGGAGGCCCATAGGAAAGAATGGGAAGCCATTCAATATTACGGATTCGGTAAATACCGAATCGTTAATAGGGGCAACTCATGCAAGGGTGGCAGGGTGTCACATTGACACCCTGTTGCCCCCCTGAATAGTGCATGGGTGTACATGTGGCACACATACATGCCCGAAGGGCATGTATGTCTGCCACATGGCACAGTAAAAAAAGCACAAAATTGTGTTTTTTTAAGGTTTTCGTGCTCCCTACATTTCGGATTCGGTAATTTACAGATTGGGTATTTTAACGACTCAGTAATTTTCCGATTCCTTAAATTACCGATTCAGTAAATTACCGAATCTGAAATGTAGCCACCTACATCCCAAATGCCCAATACTGGTCGGTAACGGCCAAATTCGGTATTGGGCCACCTACATCTGGCCCTTAGTGCTTAATTTGCAAAAAAGTAAGTGCTAGAGCCCTTCCCTGGGACCACTGCAACCGGCATCAGCCATTGCCCCTGTCAGCACTTCCAATGACAGAACCAACACAAATACAAACCATCACACTCCTACAAGTGTGACGATTCAGAATATTCCAGGCTACCAAAACCTATAATAATGATGCACGTGCCATCTGTTATTAATTTTCAATTGAAATTGACTCATCAAATTCTGTTGTGCTAGTCTCAAAATTTTACAGGCAGCGCCACCACGCCACCAGCTGGTGCTGACAATTAAATGCCGGTGCCTAGCACCGGAAACCACTGGCTCAAATGAAGTACTAAACATTTCTTAAAAGCATGCTAATGTTTGTTTTTTTAAATACCCATTTTGTCTGCATAGCTGCTTGCCATGATTTGAAAATGTAGTAGTTTGCAAATGGAGCCTCTTCACTGCTCTTGTTGTTCACCATATTTTTTAGCACAGTGCTGAATGAGGTGGAGGCTGCCTAACTGGTATTTAAACATCTGCCTTATTCTGGTGTGTATGTACGTGGGTTACTCATGTATGTGTGGCATGTTACAGTTAACCCTTCCAGTCCACAAAGAAGTGGACATGAGAGCCTCCTCAAGGAACCTGGGAATTTCACCATCAGCTTTCATGCCAGGAATGTGCATCCATTTTTCCAGTAGGAGCAGCATCCATGGTTGGAAACAAAGGGTTGAACAACCATTTTTCCTGACCAAACTAGTGATCATTGTCCATTTTCCTTCTATGTTTGGTTACCTGTTTGATTGATATAAATAGATATTCATATTATGGGTTAGATATGTGCCTACTAAAAATGTACTATAATTCTAAAGAGAGCATTCCAATTTTTTCCACTCTCTGTCGATGAAAGACTTTGGGGGATATCGACAACAAGTAGCAATATTTATCGCTAAACTAGCTTAGCGCGTATTTCAATATTGCCATGTATCGCTGGTTCACATCACCGTGTTAGCGTCGTATTAACAACGCTTAGCGCACAGGCGATGTAATTTCCTGCGATACACAGTGTGAATCGGCATTAGCATGTGAAATCCGGAGAAGATATCACAGCGCTACTGAAATGCTTGCTGATAGGGGAGTCTGGACTTAATCCACCTCCCATTATCAGTATAGCTAAGTCGATTTGAAAGGAGACGTTAAATGATAGCGATAACCGCGGTTAGCGTGATTTTTTTATATCTCTTCGTGGATCTGCTGCAGGGTTCTAAATATTGCAAATCCGTGTACACGAGTATTTACATGGAGTTGTGGGCAGGAACGCCCACTTTGCATGTCATTAGCGTTGTTCATCGCTGACATGCAAAGTGGGAAAAAAAAGCAGCTAACTCAAGGAAACTCATGTTAGAGAGTCCTTGTAAATAGTGTTTTCCTGAAATCACTGCTTTTCTGACAGTATGTGCCGGAAAAGCGGCAATACGTTTGTTGATAATATACCCCTCTGTTGTTAAATTTCACAACTGATGTATGGATTGGGCTCTTGAGCTGACCAGGCTCTCCAGAGCCAAGAAATTAGATACCCCTTTTCAAGGTATCGTGACATCAGTCTTCAAACCAAACTGATACAACTCAGAAGAGGTCACTTTTCCACCTCTGGGGCTGGGAAAACTGTGTATAATAAAACACAATGTGCAATCCATGTCGAAGCCCAAGGGATAATCTGTGAACTACTGTATCTCATAACCCTGCATTAAATACTTCGGGCATATATACAAGGTGTTTGAGCCAAAAGAACGCCTCTTTTTTGTACGTTCCTGTGGCGCAATACCCTGCACCATGTTTACAACGTGGCGTTAGGCCACTTCGCATGGCTGAACTCCACTTTTTAAATATGGGACCCTTTCACACAGGTATCTGCGTGAAAGGAGCGTGCAATGGATGTTGGTGTGGGTGTTCCACCGCAACACCAATTGCTTTTTGATGCTGCCTTAGATTTACAAGGATGTGTAAATCTGAGGCAGCAGCAAAAATAAACGCTATTCAATAAGAGGCGTTCGATTGGCGCAACGAGGAGCAATACTTTTGTTTCTCCACGTTTTTGATTTTTCTATGTGTCCTGCTTTTTGCATCACCCATAGAAAGAGGAAAACACCACTAACGATTGTTTATGTAAGGAAGGTGTCCCTTCCTGTACAAAATAATCCTTAAATAATGATGATTTGAAACTTCTATGAGTGCAGTAGCAAACATAGAAGTAACAAATCGCCATTATGGATTCTTTATGTGCAGGAAGGTGTCTCTGCCTGTGCAGAGAGGGCACCCTTCCACTATCGCAAGGGTGTCCGTGTTGGCGATAGGCAGATATTTTTGGCACCAGCACTAGAGAAAACACAGGGGTGCACATTATTGTTGTAAATACGGTGCATCCCTGCGGTTTGGAACCAGCGGAGCGCGATGCTTTCAAACTTGCTGCACTGCATTATTTCCTTGAAAATATGCCCCAGCATTTTTGAATATGCACAAAACACTTTTAAAGCTAATACATTCTCTTTATCTTTGTTGCTTGCTTCGAAAATTATACATTGATTGTCTGATTTATTTTCTATTTGCATATTCTTGTGTCCTTCATTAGTAGAACTATTCCTCAATGAAAGATTGTTATTCATACGGTTCATTGTATGGTGCCTTAACCCCTTGTGTGCGGGATTAATTTTTCCATGGTGCGAGAGGGGAGGGGGTGTAGGTGCAGTGCCCCGGTGCTCAAGACGTCTCTCATTCGTCATGAGCCACGGTAGTCATGTGCTCATGACGGCCGGGAGTCATCCAAATTCCGCCCACTGATTAATTCCCCCGCACAGGCAAGAGGAATAAATCGCACGTGGGTGGAACAGCAAGGTTCGGACGGCACCCGGCCGTCATGGGCACATGACTACCATGACTCATGACGGCCGGAGCCGTCCTGAGCACGGAACGAGTTAAAAGTGCTTACAGTTATATTTTATGATATTTTCTTTCCTCCACACTTCTGGTGGGTATACTAATTTTACCTGTTCCCCTTCATTGCGGGGGTTATTTCCCCGCTGTGCTGGGGGGGCGCACACAGCTCCCGCATGCTAATGGCGAGCTGAGCTCGTCATGAGCTACAGTGCTCCTGTGCTCATGACGAGCTCAGCTCGTCACAGGTGCATTGGCTCCGTGGAACGTTCAGCACAGCGGGGGAATTATCCCCGCGTGTGAGCGTTCCACGGGCCATGACGAGCTGTCATGAGCACCGGAGCACCGTGGCTCATGACGAGCTCAGCTCGTCATGAGCATGGAAGAGGTGCAAATATTCTATCAGGAATACCTGCTGCCTAGCAGGCTGCCCGTGTCGGCCCCTGTGTTTGCCGCCCAAGGCGGCGTGATCGAAGAGGGGGGCGGGGTGGATGCTGGCAATTCATGCGGCCGCAACGGCTGCAGGTGAACACAAAGGGGAGGGGGGCAGGTCAACGCTTCCAAAATTCGTGCCGCCTGGGGCGGTCTTCCCCCACCAGCTATGCCACTGCCACCCAGTGTGTAGTGCCCTCACAAAGGGACTTCTGTACCACTGATACATACCCGAGGCTTTCCGACTGCCCCAGAGAAAAGACTTGTCAGAGACACAGCACATTCAAGAACAGAGGGGGGAGTGCGGCTCTCTGCGGCAGAGACACTGCCCGCTGCCTTTCTGTGTATTTGCTTTCATCCCCACCACAAACACTGAACTCTGCTCAAGCCAATTTTCCTTTAATTAAATATACAGTTGTGGCCTCCAGTGGGCGACTTTCCTTCATTATGAGACAACTTTCCTCGACGTTAATGAGTCTCTGATGGAGACCACATTTCTTTATGGTTTTGTAGTTATGAAAACATTTTCTGCTGTCCTTTCATGCGGTAGCTGTTGGGAAGTCTCTTTTATACCAAGGAGCAGCCATATGAGGGAATAAATGCCTCACTATAAGTGTGTGTGGCTTCTGGTTAGAGCAGGCAGTGTGCCTGTCTCTGTGAGACATGGCTGCCCTGCCCACCCTTACTGTCTGTCTCCTCTTTGAGAATGACACCCCTGTTCCCTTTGTGTCTCTCATCTTTGAGAATGAGACACCCGGCTCACTTTGTGCCTCTGCCCTCTACTAATGAGACACCCCTGTTCTCTTTATATGTCTGAGAATGAGACATCACTGTTCACTTGATACCTCTGAGAATGAGACACCCATGTTCTCTTTATATCTGTGACAATAAGACACCCCTACTCCCTCTGTAGCCTGCTCTCTAAGTATGAGACACACCTCTTCCCTTTATAGGTCTGAGAATGAGACATCACTGTTCCCTTTATATCTCTGAGAATGGCACAACCCTTTCTCCTTTTGTGTCTTTGCTCTCTGAGAATGAGAAACCCCTACTCGCTTTATATCTCTTTTCTATGAAAATGAGACACCCTGCGACGTTTTTGTCTCTTCTCTTAGAGAATGAGACACCCTGCTCTCTTTGTGTTTCTGTCCTTGAGACAAGTCACCCATGCTCTCTTTGTGTCTCCGCTCTCCGAGAAAGAGATACCCCTGCTCCCATTGAATCTCTGCTCTCTGAGAATGAGACAGCCCTACTCCCTTTGTATCTCTGCTCTCCGAGAAAGAGATACCCCTGCTCCCATTGGATCTCTGTCCATTCAGAATGAGATACTCTGCCCTCTCTTCGTATCTCTGCTCTCTGTGAATGAGACACCCCTACTCCATTTATATCTCTGCTCTCTGAGAATGAGACAGCCCTACTCCCATTGTATCTCTGCTCTGAGAATGAGGCACCCCTGCTCCCTTTGTATCTCTGCTCTCTGAGAAACAGATACCACTGCTCCCTTTGTCTCTCTGCCCTGAGAGTGAGACACCCCTGCTCTCTTCGTATCACTGCTCTCCGAGAATGAGACACCCCTGCTCCCTTTGTATATCTTGCTCTGAGACACCCATGCTCCCTATGTATCTCTGCTCTATGAGAATGAGACACCCCAGCTCCCCAGAGGGAGCAGAGTGGTCTCATTCTCAGAGGGCAGAGATACAAAGAGAGTAGGAGTATCTCTTTCTTGGAGAGCAAAGACACAAAGAGAGCAGGGGTGTCTCATTCACAGAGAGCAGAGATAGAAATAAAACAGGGGTGTCTCATTCTCAGGGCAGAGATACAAAGGGAGCACAGATCAATCTTTCTTGGAGAGCAGAGAGACATATAGAGCAGGGGTGTCTAATTCACAGAGAGCAGAGACACAAAGAGAGGAGGGGTGTCACATTCTAAGAGAGCAGAGATACAAAGGGAACAGGGGTATCTCTTTTGCAGAGAGCAAAGATACAAAGGCAACAGACGTGTCTCATTCCCAGAGCGCAGAGATATAAATGGAGTAACTGTAACTGTAAAATCAAAGTTTATTTAGACAATAGTCTATAAACCATACACAAGACCATGGATCCACTTAGCAATAGAAATTTTACATCATAGTTCATTTTAACACTCAATACACATTTAAAACCATAAAAGCACTAAATTGATATTTTCCATTTTTTTAAATCTTAATATCTTAAAATGTCCCAACTTCCTTGGTTGTCTCCTTTACAGCTTCTCTTATTGCTTTCAAAAATTTCCCCAACGCAATTGTGATATCTAAAAACGACATTTCAGTAAGGAGAACAACAGCCTCTGATCGTGTGTTTACCTTATACTTTAAAAATATTGGACGTAAAAACATTTTACGCACTGTTAAAATCCATGTACAGTCCAGTAATATATGTAAAATATCATTCTTCACACCTAGGCCACATTTACAAGTACCATCAGGTTGGATCAGGGCTACTTTTAATTTACTATCGATCTTCCATGGATTTAAGCCTACCCGAACCTTCATGATTTCGTACCTTAACCATTTACTGGGTAACACATCCAAATAAGGGAACCGGACCTCCTTTTCCCATTCATTCCTTACCCAGTTCACTGATTTTTTCAACTTCAGGTACTCCAGATCTTGTGATCTGGAATATTCTTGCCCTCGGTCCCTAAGCATTTTCTTAGTAAAAACTAGGTCCAATAAGGGTTGTTCGAGGGTCAACTTTAATTGCGCAGTTACTAGCTGAAGGGTTTTTCTCACTTCCCGTGCCCAATGTAAACTGCTTGCTTGTATTTCCTTTCTGCACCAAATTGACACCTTCTGTTCACCACCGGGCGTCTGGCGGTTCCAAAATCTTAGCAATGACATTTGTGCCTTTACCTCCCATGCCGTCAAGCCTACCTCCAATCTAATAGCTTGCAACATGGATCCGTTAGGTAGGGACAACAGCATTTTAATTATCTTTCCTTCCTCCCGGTCCCAACCCCTTTTACCACTCAGATAGAGCACTTCAGCGCCGTAGAGAACTTGTGGGGGTATCATAGCTTCAAATGCCTTTAGTAACGGTCTGTGAGACATGTCACCATAGTCCTTATTAAATTTTTTCAATCCACAGACCGATGAGGACGCCTTTGAAGTTTGTGCCGCCACGTGGGTAGTCCACTTTAATGCACTGTCAAACCACAGGCCTAGATATTTGTATTCATTTACTACCTCTAATTTGTCTAAACCTAAAAACCATTTAAAAAGTTTTACCCTCTTCCCGAAACATAGGATCTTTGTTTTCTCCATATTCACCGATAGAAACTTTTTGTCACAATATATTTTAAAAGCATTTAATTTCCTTTGGAGGCCCATTTCAGTTTGGTCCACGATCACTAGATCATCAGCATATAAAAGGCATACAACTTTATTATTATTCATGCGCGGGCTCGCACTCTTTTCAACTTCCAAAACCACGGGAATGTCTGCTAGAAAGATTGAAAAGAGCAAGGGTGCCAAGACACACCCTTGTCTCAAGCCATTCTTTACAGGGATTTTCTGCGTTAATGAGCCCTTTGAATCTCTGATGACTTGGGCCCAGTTGCCACTATGTAATTCTTTTAGAATATTTAGTATACCCTCCGGCAATGCATAATTTTCTAGCACTTCCCAAAGGCTGCTTCTATCCACTGAGTCAAAGGCAGCTCGGAAATCGATGAAACAGCAGCATAATTTGCCATTTTGTTCAATCGATTTCCTAGCTAAGACCCACAGGGCAAAACAATGATCAATCGTGGAGTGGCCTTCTTTAAACCCACCCTGTTCCACTGGTACGATTGACCGAAGATCCGCCCACTCTTTTAACTTACCGAGTATCATCTTAGCAAAAATCTTTTCTCCTATATCTAATAGGTTAATTAGCCTGTAGTTTTTAGGGGCATGTACATCTCCTTTTTTATGCAGAGGCCTTATTATTGCACCCTTCCAGTTTGCAGGTATTAGCCCTTGCTCTAGTATTAAAGTAAACATTTTTGAGAAGAATTCCGCCCACCAAGGCTGGTTTGAATTTAATATCAGGGCCGGCATGTCATCCGGGCCTGCCACTCTAGTTAAATTTAAAGTCCTAATTATCCTAAGGATGTTTATTACTGAGCAATCATGATTCAGATCCCCTACTAGATCTCTCCACTGCTTTGGTACCAAATTATCCGACAACCTCCCTGGGTCATACAATTTCTGAATATACTCAGCCCATACATCTTCCTCTACTACACAGGTCATTGGTGCAATCAAGGGTTCCCTGGCTGACTGTATTAGCTTCCAGAATTGCCGTAGGTTCTTATTTTCAATGGATTCCAATAGTTTGCCCCAGCAAGATTCTTTATGAATCCTTTTTACATTGCGGATTAACATATTATATTCTCTCTTTATTTTTATTAAGTTTTCCGCCTTTGCTTGTGTAAATTTTTTGCGGAGGCTACGCTCTTCTCTCCTAACTTCTCTTTTTTTCATTAAACAATCCTGATTAAACCATGTTCCTTTCTTACTTTGAGTATTTCCTTTCTTATTCGGTTCTTTTGCAGTGGGCCTTAGTTCTATACTTATACTTTCTACTACTTGTTTTATTTTTTTCACAAACCAGAATAGGTCTTGACCCTTCAAACAACCTAGCTGAATCTTATGGGACACTCCTGCTCTCTTCGTATCGCTGCTCTCCGAGAATGAGACACCCCTGCTCCCTTTGTATATCTTGCTCTGAGACACCCATGCTCCCTATGTATCTCTGCTCTATGAGAATGAGACACCCCAGCTCCCCAGAGGGAGCAGAGTGGTCTCATTCTCAGAGGGCAGAGATACAAAGAGAGTAGGAGTAACTCTTTCTCTGAGAGCAGAGACACAAAGAGAGCAGGGGTGTCTCATTCACAGAGAGCAGAGATAGAAATAAAGCAGGGGTGTCTCATTCTCAGGGCAGAGATACAAAGGGAGCACAGATCAATCTTTCTTGGCGAGCAGAGAGACATATAGAGCAGGGGTGTCTAATTCACAGAGAGCAGAGACACAAAGAGAGGAGGGGTGTCACATTCTAAGAGAGCAGAGATACAAAGGGAACAGGGGTATCTCTTTTGCAGAGAGCAAAGATACAAAGGCAACAGACGTGTCTCATTCCCAGAGTGCAGAGATATAAATGGAGTAGAGGTATCTCTTTCTCTGAGAGCAGAGACACAAAGAGAGCAGGGGTTTATCATTCACAGAGATACAAAGAGAAGAGGGGTGTCTCATTCACAGTGAGCAGAGATTCAATGAGAGCAGGGGTATCACTTTTGCAGAAAGCAGGGATACAAAGGAAAACAGTTTGTCTCATTCTCAGAGAGCAAAGGTACTAAAGGAGCAGGGGTGTCTCATTCTCAGAGCAGAGACACAAACAGAGCAGGGTTGTCTCATTCTCAGAGAGCAGAGCTATAGAGGGAACTGGGGTTTCTCATTCGCAGAGAGCAGAGTTAAATAGGGAGCATGAGTTGTCTCACAGCAGAGATACAAAGGGAGCAGGAGTGTCTCATTCTCAGAGCGGTGAAACAAATAGAGTAGGGGCATCTCATTCACAGTGAGCGGAGATACAAAGAGAGGAGGGGTTTCTCATTCACAAAGAGCAGCGATACAAAGGAAGCATGGGTATCCATTTTCCAAAGAGCAGAGATACAAAGGGAACAGGTGTGTCTAATTCTCAGAGAACAGAGATATGCATGGAGTTGGGGTCTCTCTTTCTCTGAGAGCAGAGACGTAAAGAGAGCGGGTGTCTCATTCACAGAGATGGAAAGAGAGCAGGGGTGTCTCATTACAGTGAGCGGGGATTCAAAGGGAGCAGGGGTATCTCTTTTGCAGAGAGCAGGGATACAAAGTAAAACATTCATTCTCAGAGAGAAGAGATATTAAGTGAGTAGGGGTGTCTCATTCTCAGAGAGCCGAGCTACAAAGAGAGCAGGGGTATCTCTTTCTCGGAGAGGGGAGACACAAAGAAAGCAGGGCTGTCTCATTCTCAGAACTCTCCTTGTATTTCTGCTCTGTTTGTGTCTCTACTCTGAGAATGAGACACCCCTGCTCCCTTTGTATCTCTGCTCTCTGAGAATGAGACAACTTGTCCCTTTATATCTCTTCTCTTTGACAAAGAGATACCCCTGCTCTTGTTGTTTCTCTGCTCTCTGAGAAAGACGTACCACAGCTCCCTTTGTATCTCTGCTCTCTGAGAATGAGACATCCTTCCTCTCTTTGTATTTCTTCTCTCTTCAGCTCATATTGAATCTCTGCTGTTTGAGACATCCATGTGCCCTTTCTGTGTATGCTCTGAGAACAAGAGAGCCCTGCTACCTTTATGTCTCTTCTCTGAGAATGAGACACCCCTGCTCCTTTTGTAGCTCTGCCATAAGAATGAGACACCCATGTTTTTGAATCTCTGAGAATGAGAATAAGACACCCCTGCTTCCTTTGTATCTCTGCTCTGAGAATGAGAGACCCCTGCTTCCTACTCTGCTCTCTGATAATGAGACATCCCTACTCCCTTTATATCTCTGAGAATGAGACAACCCTGTTCTCTTTGTGTCACTGCGAAAAGAAATCGCTGCTCCCTTTGCATCTCTGCTCTCTGCAAAAGTGATACCCCTGCTCCCTTTGTATCTCTGCTCTCAGTGAATGAGGCACCCATGCCTTCTTTATGTCTCTGCTCTGAGAATGAGACATCCCTACTCCCTTTATATCTCTGAGTACGAGACACCCCTGTTCTCTTTGTGTCACTGCGAAAAGATATCCCTGCTCCCTTTGTATATCTGCTCTCTGTGAATGAGACACCCTTGCTCTCTTTGTGTTTCTGCTCTGAGAATGAGACACCCCTGCTCCCTTTATATCTCTGCTCACTGACAATGTGACACCCCTGCTCCCTTTGTATCTCTGCTCCCAGGAAAAGAGATGCCTGTGCTTTCTCTGTAGCATTGATCTCTGAGAATGAGATACCCCAGCTCCCTTTGTATCTCTGTTCTCCGAGAAGGAGACACCCCTGCTCCCTTTGTATCTCTGTTCTCTGCGAATGAGACACCACTGCTCCCTTTGTGTCCCTTTTCTCTGAGAATGAGACACCCCTGCTCCCTTTGTATCTCTGAGAATGAGACACCCCTGCTCCCTTTGTATCTTTGCTCTTTGAGAATTAGACAATCTTACTCCCTTTGTATCTCTACAAATAAGTACCTTTGCTCCCACTGTATCTCTGCTCTCTGAGAATGAGACACCCCTGCTCCCTTTTTATCTGTGCCCTGAGAATGAGACACCCCCTGCTCCCTTTGTATGTCTGCCCTGAGAATGAGACACCCCCACTCCCTTTGTGTCTCTGCTCATTGAGAAAAAGATACCCCTTCTCTCTTTGTATCTGCTCTTTGAATGAGACACCCCCGCTATCTTTGTGTCTTTGCTCTGAGAATGAGACACCCCGTTCACTTTGTATCTCTGATGTCTGAGAATGAGACACTCCTGCTACCTTTGTATACTGCGAATGAATCCCCGCTCCCATTTAATCTCTGCCCTCTTAGAATGAGACACCCCTGTTCCCTTTGTATCTCTGGTCTTTGAGAGATACAGGTGCTCCCTTTGTATCTCTGCTCTCTGTGAATGAGACATTCCTGCTCTCTTTCTGCCTTTGCTCTGAGATTGAGACTCCCTGGATCCCACTGTATCTCTGCTCTTTGCTCTGAGATTGAGACTCCCTGGATCCCACTGTATCTCTGCTCTTTGAAAACTAGACAGTCTTGGTATCTCCCTTCTTGATTTGTGAGAAACAGACATTGTAGTCACAAGGTGACTCTGTCTTGCAGAGGGCGACACCTGGGATGGCGCTTTGCCTTGTGAGAATGAGACACCATAGTTCCTAATGTGTGCCTACTCTGAGAGAATGAGACATGCAGGTTCCCTACTGTATGTCTCTGATCTAGGAGAACAAGCTATGCTCCTTTCACATTTGTCACTGTTCTAGTAAAGTGAGATACTTTTTTACAGGTTATTTTAGTGCAAACTCGACCCAAAGGTGCTGGAGCACTGTACATGAGCACCAGTTAAATTAGACAAGATCATATTCATTTTTTTAAGGCATGAGGAAAGTAAATGATTTCCCCAGAATAACAGGATGTTCAGTCGAAGCTGAGACTCAAACCTGATTCCCCAGCTCCAAAGTTAACAACAAAAAGGTGATAGTTGGAATGCTTAAATTAATCGTAGCGCCAAGACACCTCTGGGTATTCGAACTCTCAACAAGTCTCATTAACATTAACATTAACATGAACATTGCACTGGCAATCGTTCGGTCCATAACTTAATCCATCGTTTTTTGTCCACAGTGCCACCTCAGTTTGGGTACAGTCATATGCAAATCAGTCTTGACCCTGCTCCAAAGGGAACAGTTCAGCCTGTACTGCCAGGTCAGGAGCTCCCTGACCGGTCCTGGGCCGCTTGTGTTCCAGTTCAAGGAGGACCTGGTCTGGCGATGGGGTTAGGGTTGCAGCTGGATCTGCACCCGAAATGGAGCAGAACCTGAGGGACCGCCGCCTGCTGGACCACAAAAAGGTAATGCACAAGTGAACGCTGCAATGTGATTGTCAGTGTAACGACTAGGAGTGGGCTAACTCGTGTAATTCCAAGTAGCATAATTATGTGGTATTAATAAACAACTTCATGAAATCACAGGAACTCTGCGAAATGCTTCTCGCACATCTCGCATCAAAAATGTTTTGCTAATGAGGCTTTTTGTGTTGAAAAACAGCTGAATGACACCTTGTAGTGCACAATTGCACACTCATTTTGTTTACTCCTGCCTGCTCCTGCCAAGCCATCGCCTCATATTTTCTTCTTCCTACGTCTCTTCCAACCCAATCGCCCCTATTGTATGCCACCTCTAACCTTTTTTTACTTTATTTTCACTCTGGGGTTTTTTTATATTTTTGTCCCCCAGTCTTTGTCTTTTACTTAATGATTTTGTGCAGGTCTCAGCTTTGCTGGGATCTCATGTCGGCCTCTGAGAAGTCTGGAAGTCCTTATCCTGAGTCGCAAATATTTCGGAGTCCGGCGGTAGCTTCAGAAATGCAGACCGGCAAGATGCTTCTTTAGTGCCTATTTGAACAGGGGAGTCACTCCTTGACCCAAAGGGAGATTCTTCCATCTTCTAGTCATGTAGAATGTCGAAGTTCCAGGATATATGTATCAGAGTTTCGTCCAGGTGTAATCTAAAGTCCTGCTGCCAGGGGTCCCTTACTTGTACTGAAGAAAGGGGTTGGACATACTCTGGGGACCCACCTATGGGAGGGTCTGGGAAGAGGGGTGGTTCCGCCTCCTTCCTTTGTCCAGTTTCATGCCCGAGCAGGGGCTGAGTACAACTGCAACCGGTTTGAACTGGGGTATGCACAGGGACACCCAGCGTGCCCCCAGCACTATCTGAAAAGCATTAACTGAATGCACCCACCCAGCCCCAATACACTAAAGCCTGTCTGGGAGGTGGTTACACCTCCCTGTGACAGGAAACCTATTGTGCAGGCCTCCCCTGCTGGAGTTTCATCCAGCAGCAGGTGGTCAGACCAGTGTCTGTGGCTGCAGCGTCCATTTTGTGATGCTAGCAATCTTTTAAACTATTAACGGTTAGGTCACTGTGTACAAGTTTCTCCTTCGAGAAGGGTGGAATTCTACCCCCGACGCCAGGACTGGCAGGGAGGTAGGATTCCAAAGTGTTTGACACCAAACACGACATGTTTCCATGCAGCCACTCCAAAGTTAGCATTTACTGCGAGGTTATAATGCACTTAATATATGGTCTAGCTGCATCACAGAACTGCCTCAGGGAATAGGCTCCGAAAGCTGAAAATAGGTCCAGCTCATGCATGGGCACCCTCTCACACAAAACCAAGCACTCTGCCTTCAGGATTGATAAGGCCTGCTATAGGAGTGACTGATAGGTTTATATGTGTCAATGATTAAAGGTAGATATACGTAGCCTATATCTTAGTAAGGGGTGCATGCACCACCTTACCCAGGCTGCAGTAGCAGACCTGTGGTGCCAATTTGGAAGGCTTCCCAGGGGTGGCATAATACATGCTTCAGCCCATGGTAGGCCTCTGTGGTACCTATGCCCTTAGTACCTAAGGTACCACATACTAGGGGCTCACAAGGGTAACCCAGTTACCAATATGTAGTGTACCTAAAGTGCATGCATTCATTTTAGAGAGGAAGCAGCTAGGCTGGGGTCCTGAATAGCAGGGCCCCAGCCAGACTAAAGTTAAGAAACAGTGAAACACCAGCAAAAAGTGGGGATAATCATAGTAAGACCCTACTCTCCTACACCCCATTGCAGCTGTCTCACTGCCATGCCTTGCAAACATGGGGGCCAGGGAGGAAACTTCCCTTTACCAAGAACTCTGTGTTAGCCCACTCCTTGTCGTCCAGTTACCCACCATCTTTTAAACCTTTCCACTGGAGGGTACACACAACATGTCACAGTCTCCAGAGCAAGGATTACAATAACACACACCCGAGGGCTGAGTGTCTCTGCACACAGCCAACATTAACTTTACAAGGAGGAAGGATAACATTACAGTTACCACTTTGAATTTATAGGGGATATGTTTATTTTCAGAGCAGTAAAGATGCACATGATGTCTATTCTGTGACTGTTATGTTATGTTAAAATTATTTTTAAAGCGCACTTACAACAGGAGGTTCATGGTGCTAGGAGCGGAAGTACTGCAGCAGAGAGATTCCTGGAACATTATTCATAAGCTTGTGAGAACAGGAAAGTTTTCAAAAGAGTTCTAAATTGAGTATAGCATGTTATCGATCTCAGCTCATTAAGAAGTTTAAGTTTTAATTGCCAAGAATACATCCATTCACTAATGAAGGTCACAGTGGATTGGAAATTACTAATGGATGTATTGGAGGAATCTGTTAAATACCAACTGGAGATCGTCGGCGTAATTGAAGGTAATGGCTGGGCTATTACGTAGAGACACAATCAGTGGTTGCATATATAAATTAAATAGGTGGGGCGATAAAGCAGAGCCCTGGGGGACCCCACAAGTCAGTTTTGTATTCCCCGCCGAGAAGTTGGACAACCTGACTGCCTGGAAGCGCCTATGTAGAAGGGAGGTGATCCACTTGAGGGCCAGACCCTGAATGCCGGGATTGCTGACACGGTCGATCAAAAGTTCATGATCGACCGTGTCAAAAGCCGCCGATAGATCCAGAAGCACCAGGGCCTGGGTGATGTTTTTATCGGCTCCTCTGCTAAGCTCATCCATAACTGCCAGGATGACAGATCCCGTGGAGTGTGCTGGCCTAAAACCCGCATGCCGGGGGTCGAGAAACTGGGAATGCTTAATAAATGAGCTGAGGCAATTCGTGACCTGAGCCTCTAATATTTTGCTGAGGTAAGGGCGCAAAGAAATAGGACGAAAATAGCTCAGCACCGAAGGATCTGCATTGCGTTTTTTTAGTATAGGGAAAACTACGGCGCATTTAAAGGTATCCCGAACAAAGCCTGATTTAAGGGGGTTATTAAGGAGTGAAAGTGGTTGGTCAGGGCAGGTAAGAAAGGCCTCTTTCAGAATGTGGGGGGGAGGGAGGCAGCAGTCATTAGGAGATCCAGATCCCACTTTATTCAGTAGGGTCAGGAATTCTTCGCTAGAAATCAGGGGGATTTGATCAAACATGAAGGGGTTTTTACAGGTTACGGGGGAGGTGGTAGGGGAAGTGGGGGTAGGGATATTGTTCTTGATGAAGGTCATTTTGTCAATAAAGAATGAGTTCAATGAATCACATAGTGTTTGTGAAGGGACAGATTTCGCGGTCACCCTGTCAGGTTGTGCAAGCTCATCGACAATTGAAAAAATGTCTTTAGCCTTCGTGGATGAATTAGTGATTTTTTGGGAGAAGTAAGCAGATTTAGTCTGAAGAATGGAATCTTTGTAATTTTTTAACAGGGCTACATATACCGCTCTCTCCTCAGATGCATAGGCTCGCCGCCAGCGGCGCTCTGCCTGTCTGAGTGTCAGTTTTTTTTCTTTTTTAGCTCGTCAGAAAACCAGCGTTGGACGTTGTGGGGGCGTTTAAGTAGGATTTTTTCAAAAGCGCCCACCTTGTCACTGGCTACTTCTAGCCAGTGGTCAAGGTTAGAAGCCTGAAGAGAGATAGGGGCCTGTTCTTTGGGAGAGGTGGCTGTTAAGAATGCATGGAAGTCATCCATATTAGCCCCTTTCCAGTTTATTATTATTATTATTCCGAGTTTTGTATAGCGCCTGGTTACCAATAGGCATCCCCGCGCTTATCAGAAAATAACACAGCTACAAGAATGCAAGGATTAAACAGAGAACAAAAAAGTTTTTAAAAGTTTACGAAACCTGAAGAGACTGGCTTCGGAGCGCAGTTGTAAGGGCAGTGAGTTCCACAAGGAGGCCACATTTATTGAAAACCTTCTGCCCCCAGTTCTTGCCTTTTTCACCCTGCCAACCTGAAGGAGATGTTGGTGGTCAGAGCGGAGGGAACGAGAGGCCTTATAGGGCTGGACCATCTCCTCAAGAATAGGTGGACCCACCCCGTGCAGGACTTTGTGGGCGATGCAGAGTGACTTGAATTTCACCCGGTCCTTCACAGGGAGCCAGTGCAGTGCCCTCAACGCCGGGCGGGCAGATTGCCGCCTAGGGAGACCCGTCAAAAGCCTGGCAGCCGCGTTCTGCACTTGCTGCAGTCTGTTCAGGGTAGATTCAGGTGCGCCCAGGAAAAGCGCATTGCTGAAATCCAGCCGCGAGATGATAAGTCCCTGGATGAGAAGCCTTCGAGTGGCCACTGGGAGCAGGGGCAGAATCTTCTGGGCTGAACGGAGCAGGCCAAAGCACACGCCAGCAGTCTTTTTGGCATGGGTTTTAAATGATAGGTCCTGCTCCAGCCATACCCCCAAGCTCTTGATCTCCTGCTTGGGGGGGGGGGCATCGGTCCCAAACAGTCTGGCCAGCTGCTGGGGGGCAAAGATGGAGAGGAGTTCCCCAGCAGCATCAGTTCCGTTTTGGAGCCATTTAACTTTAGGGCTGAGCTGCACATCCACGTGTAGATCTTTTCAAGACACGTGTGCAGCCGGTCGGGATGGTACGCCGACTGGGAGAGGCCTACCACCAGCTGGGTATCATCAGCGTAACTGATGATTTTGATACCCAGCGGCCGTACCACATTCTCCAGGGGGGCCATGTAAACGTTGAATAGGGTAGGGCTCAGCGAAGAGCCCTGTGGCACACCGCACTGGAGAGGGGTAGAGGATGATTTTTCCTGGCCTTCCCACACCTCAAATGTACGACCTTCCAGGAAGGAGGCGAACCATTTGAGGGCCAAACCCGTGACCCCCACCCCCGACAGCCGTTGGAGAAGCACCTGATGGTCCACGGTGTCAAAAGCAGCGCTGAGGTCCAGGAGGATCACTGCCACTGATCCCCCCGAATCCAGCATGCTTCTGGCCAAGAAGTAGCCTGCCAGGGAAGGAGTGTAGGCCATAGCAAAAGAAATGAAAGGATGATCAGACCAAGTGCAGGGAGAAACTAGGGGAAGTGTAATTTCTATGTTAGAGGTCCAGACCTGGTCCAAAGTATGCCCCTTAGCCTGGGTAGCCTGGTTCACATGTTGGGTGAAATTCATGCCTAGTAGAGAGTCCGTGAACTCGACCGAGATGGCACTCTCGTGAGTATCAGAGGGCCAGTAGTTAAAATCGCCAAGGATAATGATCCTGGCATGATTGATGACTAGCTGGGAAATTAATTCACCAAAAAGTTGAGGGAACAGGGGCATATGATCAGGGGGTCGATAGAAAAGAGCACAAATGAAGGAAAACTTGAGGGACTCCAGTGAAAATGTTGTACTGTGGGTCTATCTGCGGCGGCTGCTCTGCTATCTGCTCTCTGAGCAGTGCAAAAAAGGAACATTAAAATGATAATAAAATAATGTTAATATAATTTTATTTTTCCAAATTGAGACCGTTGTGAGGCGAGCGTAGGTGGGATGTCGTCACAGCCAGCAGAGGGAGAAGTGATTGGTGCACTAAAGGGAGCATGATGGTTTGGCCACCCCAGTTTATGCCCAACCATATGCAAATCAGTCTTGACCCTGCTCCACATGGGAACAGTCAAGCCAAGCCAGGTCCTCCCTAGACTGGAAACAAGCATCCTGGGACTGGTTTTGGGGTATTACCCCTCAACAGCCAGGCTAGGTTGACTCCAGTGGCACAACGAGCATAAGCTATTTTCTGTGCCAGTCAAACCCAGTTACGCTCTAATGTTGATTCTCTTCATTTCACTGAGTCAGTGGGGGATTAAATTATGTGGCAGGGTTGATAAATTATGGTTTATGTGGCCAATGCAGCAAATATACAATTGAGCAAAAACTGCCACAAATCGCATAATTCTAGTGGCCCTGCTCCTAACTCATAGGAGAGCTTGGTGTGGTCGTACTAGGTATTGAACTGGCCAAACAGTCATGCGCACTGTCTGAGCACCTGAGGCCAAGCACAACCCTGCTGTCGTGCTGGTGACTTCTGCGTCGTGATTAGCTAGAAGCCTGCGTGCACCCGGGAGTCGCAGATGACGGAGGAGAGGCAGCTACTATGAAGAGTAAGTGTTTTTTTTCTCCATCCTTCCTTCCCACCATCGCACCACCACCCCATTCCGTAGCGCCCTCCAAGGGCTACTTGTATTTAACTTGTGGGCTTCTTAGAACATTGCCAGCAGCAGGGGGTGAAATTGTCATTTTAGGCTGTGTACCACAGTCAACGGTACCTCAGAACACCAGGCGGGCAACGTGGAGGCGTTAACTTTCTGCTCGCACATATAGGGGTGTAATTATGAGACTAGTGGTGCAGCAAATCACCTTCCTGCACTGCATCACAGGGAAAGGGCGGGAGTGCACCGTATTCATCCAATACTTCGGATTCCTATCCTTTTGCCTTGTGCTGCCACATTTTAGCAGCCTAGCAACAATGCAGGCACCTTCGCCACATGGTGTAAGGGAGCCTGCGTTGTAAGCAGGATTGTTTTTGGCAAGAAGGGGCACCATCCTGCACAAACACAATCCTGGGGGGCTTTTTCCTCTTTCTGCAGCACACATAGAAGGCGGTAGTAACGCTCGAGGCCGGCTCATCCTCACTCTGCCTTGGCCTTTGCAAAGTCTAGTCTCTGCCCCCACACCAAAGTCTTACTGGAATCAACAGCTAAGAGCAACCAGGCTTGGAACACAAGCACACCCCATCCTGATAACCCCCTCTGCCCCTTACTGCTGAGCACTGGTCCCCCGTCCTCGGCTCGCCTCCTCTGCTGCCCCTGATTTGGTGTAGACTTATCCTCTCACCAGACTGGACCAGAAAAGTAACTGATTGCTGCCTTATCAGAGTAGCGCCCCTTCATTGCAAATGTAAGTGAAAATCGTGCTGTAAAATTCACCATTTGACACCATTTTTCTCAAACTTTTCTCAGGCAGACCCTCTGCTTAGCTCCATGTGGTGAATGTGGGTTCCCTCACTTCACTCCCTGTTAAACATCTGTGTGTGGAGGCCAGGTAAGCTTTTGGCGGTGCCTGTGGCGGAGTGAGCATATCAAAAACAACAAGGGCACCCAAACGAGTCAGCATAGGACCTCGGGGAACATATTTCTCAAGCAACAGTGGTCCCATGCATAGATAGGTAAAGGAAAAAATAAATATAGACACGATGGAGCTATATTGAGTAACGTGATTTGTCCAGCCGGACAGGGATCACAAATTTTTACTATAACATAAATTCAACAAGGTAATAGCTTACATTCAAAAAGTGAGACACAAGCCTGTGCCCTAACGCTTACAGATTGGCAAAGTGAAAGGATAGAAAAAGGCAGAAGGGAGAGATTTTTAGGCAAAGAGTGAACGATTTCTGAAGATTAAAGAATGAAAGAAAATCAATTACACCATTATACGCATATCACATTCGGTATGCATTTAAATATATGGTGTTTCAACAAGTCGACGGCGTTTTGATCCCTTAAACATAATACATGGGATCATCATCAGGACAAGAATTTAAGCCTAAAGAATTTTTACACAATAGCCTGTTACACGGACTCTATCAGTTTCGTAGGGCCAGATAAGGAGCAGTTCCACGACTGTTGTGGAGGAGGCAGGTAAGGGATTTGTGCAATGACGGAAGCTTACTGTACACGGACGGAGGCCATGTGATAGGTCCAAGGGCTGGCCCGTCACACTGATACGAGCAGTACCGTTAAGACAGAGCCGAACACAGCCCGCAGTGGGCACTGGGTAAGGGTTTTATCGTGTTTCTTGGCAGATGGGCAGTTCCACGAAGGGGCAACAGTAAACCGTTCAGAATCCGACATTGGGGAGTAATCCAGATGCCAATGTGAGGCGTTAGTACACGAGCCTGGGGTAAGGAAGGTACACGGGACGTGAAATTAGGGGGGCAATTAGAAGGTAACGGAACACGTGGCTGCCAGTGGTTGCAACACACCAGGGTCCATACAGTAAGCTTCCGTAATTGCACGAATCCCTTACCTGCCTCCTGAATTATGTTTAAGGGATCGAAACGCCGTCGACTTGTTGAAACACCATATATTTAAATGCATACCGAATGTGATATGCGTATAATGGTGTAATTGAATTTCTTATGATGCAGGGGTGTGCACTGCTGAGGTATGTTGTTAATTGATTACTTTCCGTGCTCCTAGGTATCACCCACTACTCCCGGACGAGCCCCCGAATGCAACATCTAAAGCAAACATGGAATCATTTGAATAAATATCCAACTATCAACTAAGTGACTCGATATATCTTTATAATATAATTTGTATGGAACTATAGCTGATGTTTCAGCATATCCTGATGCCCTAGGAGACAGAGCTAAAACGTACGTTCTGCAGATCGTAATTGAATTTCTGTCATTCTTTAATCTTCAGAAATCGTTCACTCTTTGCCTAAAAATCTCTCCCTTCTGCCTTTTTCTATCCTTTCACTTTGCCAATCTGTAAGCGTTAGGGCACAGGCTTGTGTCTCACTTTTTGAATGTAAGCTATTACCTTGTTGAATTTATGTTATAGTAAAAATTTGTGATCCCTGTCCGGCTGGACAAATCATGTTACTCAATATAGCTCCATTGTGTCTATATTTATTTTTTCCTGTAACTATCTATGCATGGGACCACTGTTGCTTTAGAAATGTGGCGGAGTGAGCGGCACCAGTAGAAGTAGAGGCCCCAAAAAAAACATAGTGGTCACTTGCACTTCATGGTTTTTTTTTCATAAATTAAGTACCGGCCCAGGTCCTACATAGTAGCCAGCCCTGCATCAAAATCTTCCTGCATATGCCAAAAAACTGTGCATGCAGGGATTTGTTGGTCAGCAGCTGTGCAACTAACACAACCAAAGGGCAGCAGCGGTTTCAAAACGAGGGCTGGAGGACTCTCCCCCCTGCTCTCTGTGACCCGCGCGTAAAAAAATGAAATGGCAATGAAGTGATTTAATTGACAGTTTATTTTTGTCTGGTGTCCGACATGCAGGGCCCCCAAGCTGAGAGACACGCAGGGTGTGTCCTCTGCTGCCGATTGGCAGCAAGCAGGACTGGAGGAGTGGCTGGACGGATGCTCCATAGTGCGCATGTCAGTTAGGCCGGTTGTCTTCCAACAGCAGCCTACAGACGCACTTTGAAGCTCTCCATCCCGAGCCGGGTGGAGAGCTAGCTCAAGCCTCAAGGGCCTAAAGGAGAGTCTAGCCAACCTGCTCCATCCAATCCTGACACTGCTCTCTTGCTGGGTATTAGCATGAGATCAGAGTCTGTATTGGTGAAAGGACCTCCACAGCAGGCTGCAGATTCAGAACACAGGGTGGGTGCCCTTTATTTACATTTTATTTATTTTAGATGTTAGTGCAGTTGTTTTATTTTGGGCTTTTGGAGGGAGGGAATGTTTTATTATGGACTTTTGGAGGAAGGGAGTGTTTTATTCTGAGCTTTTTAGGCTTTTGTTTTATGTTTTTTGGGAAGCGGTGGGGCCTTTTGCTCGCCCCCACCACATTCAAAGGTTACCAGCCGTTCCTGCTAAAGGGCAGGTTTTTCAGGCAAAGATTGCTGCCCACGGCTTAAGGCCATTCACAGTAGTGTCTTCTTTGGCCGGGCACTAAAGTTTACTGTTAAACATCCTAAACTAGTCACTGAAATAACTTTGTTACAGAGGAGTTATTTTGTTTACTCTCAAGAGATAAAACTTTAGCATATAAAACCGAATTCAATACGGCTGCTGTAGAGTTTGGAGCACGCGCGGCGGGGTTTGGCTGAAAGCCAGGCCCTGGACGTCTAATAGGTCCTCGTGTTTCGCACACACAGCCATTATTATAAACCACCCACAAGATCTGAAGCACCAACGCAGACTTCATTTAGGCCTATTACTTGCAGGAGGTCTGAAAGCCTCCAGAAATACGAGCCGAGACGCTTTTCGGAGAAGCTATGCTCGGAGGATTCAGCAGAACTTTGAATTCTCAAATTTGAAAATAGCGACAGCATTTATTGAACGTAATTGCTGTGGATTTGTCGGGACTGCACCAGCCTTACTTCATTACCCGCAGAACCCAGAGAAAATCACGTTGGCATGGAGACAGGGGCTGTGACAGCCAGGGCCCTTTCGGGGTCCCTGATGCTGGTAAGGACGTGCCTTGATCTGCACCCCACTGCCCGCACGTGCAGCGCAAGAGCGCGTGCATGAGCCATGGCCCAGACCACATGTGGACTAGTCAGCCCCATCTCACACATTGCACCGCACCGAAATGGCACCCAGACATACTGGATGTATTATTAGCAAGCATGGGCAACGCCGACCGTCCTGGCGTGCTGGCGTATATGTGATCCTTCTTGTACTGGGTTTATGTTACAAAAGCACAAATATGCACACTGGTAATACACAGATGTGTCCACATATACACTCACATGTAGTCATTAGTATTACTCAATTTTCCATCTTATTCCATGGAGAGAACACTGGGAGATCCCCTTCCTACGGCCAGTACGGAACCTGGGTTTCTACATGGATAATAAGTTATCCATGAACACCCAAACAAATCACATCGTAGGAACCTGTTTCGGACTCATGCGCAGTCTGCGCAAAGTCTACAAGTAGTTTCCAGCAGAGGCACGAAAACCCTCAGTGCAGGGTCTACTTATAAACAGGTTAGACTACGGGAATTCGCTCCTACTAGCGATAAACGAGCACCACCTGAAAAGACTACAGGTTCTTCAGAACATTGCAGCACGGTTGGTTCTAAACCTCCCCCACAGATCTCTGTCTGCCCCATGCCTCAGAAGCCTCCATTGGCTTCCGGTTAAAAAGCGAATTATGTTTAAAACGCTATGTCTGGTTCACAAACACATGTACGGCAACAGCCCAAAATATTGGTCCCATAAGCTTACATGGTACACACCCATAAGGCAACTTAGATCTAGCACTGTGTCACTCCTCACTCCTTTGGGAATGCAAACCTCCAGAAATGGGGGTCGAGCCTTTTCCTTTCTTGACCCCTCCTTCTGGAATAAAATGCCCCTGAACCTGCGCACTACCTCAGAACACAGCTGCTTTCGTAAGAAGCTGAAGACATGGCTTCTTGCAAACTAAGTTGTCCCCTCTCAACAGAGCCGTCTGCAAGCGCCATGAGACTCTTTGGATGTGATATGAGCGCGTTACAAATGCCTCTGACTTGACTTGACGGCCTCATCCCAGCAGGAGCTACAGTGAGAGCGGCCCTTACTGTGCATCATCACAAGTGGAGCTGCCCTTACACCAATGAAGTCACTGTCAACACACTGAGAGCGGCCTTTACGGCACTATCATCACATCTGTAGCTGCCCTTACACCAGTGACGTCACTGCCAACGCACTGAGAGCGGCCTTTACTGCACTATCATCACATCTGTAGCTGCCCTTACACCAGTGACGTCACTGTCAACACACTGAGAGCGGCCTTTACTGCACTATCATCACATCTGAAGCTGCCCTTACACCAGTGATGTCACTGTCAACGCACTGAGAGCGGCCTTTACTGCACTATCATAACATCTGTAGCTGCCCTTATAACAGTGACGTCACTGTCAACACACTGAGAGCGGCCTTTACTGCACTATTATCACATTTGTAGCTGCCCTTACACCAGTGACATCACTGTCAACACACTGAGAACGGCCTTTACTGCACTATCATCACATCTGTAGCTGCCCTTACACCAGTGACGTCACTGTCAACACACTGAGAGAGACCCTTACTATACCATCATCACATCTGGAGCTACCCTCAGCCAGTAACGAAACTTTCAACACACTGGGATGTGGAATTTTAGTTTACGAGCTGAACATCATCTGCGCCAGCTTGTCACCCACGTACAACGTGCATGACAGCCATTTTAGGTATCATGGTCTCCCTGTCCACGATCGATCGCCAGCGCGCTCCTCTGACCCTGCAAGCATCCTCTGCGCACCCTGGCTCCCCCCTCCCTCCCTCACATGAGCATAACCCTTCTCCTCCTGCATGACCCTGTCCTTGGGAGTCATGCCCGCGCCTGACCAGCACATCCTCTCCTTCCATGAATACCCCTCTGTTGATAAACCATCCCTCCGCGCTTGATTGTCTACGCGGCATGAATACCCCTCCTTTGATGACCCCTTCCCTCGAGTCCGACCGTCCACACAGGTCCGAGGCCATCGCCTAAGCCGGGAGATACAGTTTATTGCCCCTTATTGTATGAAGTCACTCCTCTTCAAAGGACCCACTATTGATCAGGGCCTCCCCACCCCCGGGGATATGATCAGGCGCACACATCCTAAGAATCGGCAGAACACTCAGTTGCGTGATGACCCCCTCCTCTTATCAGCAGGTTGAGGACCTCTATTGTGGGGGTGGGATTGACACGAGGATTACGGGGATGCCTTTTTCCTTACTTCACAATGTCTTGATTGTAATAAAGAAAGGTCACATGCCATAAACCGGTGTATAAGAGGCCAGGCCTCAGAGAGGCTGTTAGAGCACCTCGAGACGATACCTTGTTGTCCGATCTGATGTGTTCTGCTCCGTCGGCATAAAACTTCTGTTTCCTGCCTTCTGGTCTCCGGCGCCTGCCTCATTGCTTGGTAAATAGAATGGTACAAAGGCGGTTAGCGCCGGGCAAATCTTGAAAAAGGTCATAGCCCTACCCTTTTTCCACAATTGGCGTCCCAAAGCGTGGGGCCCATCAGCGACACGTGGATCCAGTGGGAGAGGTCCCGACGACAGAGTGAACGACTACAACGATCGGGAGAGCTCGTGTCCGATAGACCCTCGTCTGACAGCCGATCATCCGACCTTCACTAGTTCCGAACAGACCTCTCTCGAGTGATCTACGGTCCTGACTGGGAACCATCAGGAGTGCCACGAACATCACGAAGAATAGAGGACGATCGGGCGCTGGATTCGGAAGACAGGAAACCGTCCATGCGGTCTGGGTAAGGTCGTGTAAACACGACAAATTGAGAAATGATTGTTTGATTTGGATAATACTAGTATTACGCTTTGTTGATCCCTCTGGAGATTCACCGTCTACAAACGGAGAAACAACAGGCTCTCTCTTTGCAAACAGTGAAGGATAGGTAACGCAGACTTTTGTCCCCATTGTAATCCGTCGTGCCTATCTTCCTCCCCCACTGTTTTCCCGAACTGTCGTTCGTGGATTGTTGTCTGGAGATTCTCTGTCTGCAAACAGGGAAGAACAAGGTCTCTCTTTGCAGGAAGAGAAAGAGTGGGTAACGCAAAAACTTAACACGTCGTGCCCACTTATTCTCCCCATTGATTGTTTGATTGACCGTACATTAAGTGTTCGGTATTGGTTCTTTTGAGGTATTCACGGCCTACAAACAACGGAGAATAGAAATATTCTGTCTAGTCTTTGTCCGCCGTGATAAGATAGGTAGTGCAGACCTTTGTCCCCGTTGTAATCCGTCATGCCTATCTTCTCCCCACTGATTGGTAGCCTGTTCAGCCCGGACCGCTTATTAGAGATGAACCATCCAGCTCCGCTGGAGGGCACCCCTAATAAGGACATGTTCACTAAGCATGGACTAGTCGCTATAGCTTATACTAAGCTATGGCATAAATATACAAAGAAGAACCCCGAAAGTCAGTGGCCACTGATAGGTTCCTTTGATGATCATAAAATAAAAACACTGGAAATAGCGCTCCAGAAAAATAAGACTACGCCCACTATGTTCGATAGTATCGGCATGTGGCGCAAAGAAACGGAACAACGAAGAAAAAGAGAGGAAGCAAAAGTAGGGAAAGAATTACAAAAGGCAGCCCACCTAGCCGCTAAACATCTGGAAGAAGAAATAAAAGAAAGAAAGGAAGCTACACAAAACCAAGAATCAGGGTCGACAGGTCAATGTCCTGTTAGGACCCCCTCTGCGCTCTACCCTGAATTGCCCTCCAAACAGCGGGCGAACGATGAGTTACTGCTAGGTCCCCCAATCATCTACATGCCCCCTCTATATGCCCCCTGCCAACAACACCTGTAGACACTGAGTGCGAACGAGAACGACCTTAGCGCTAGTGCACCAGCCCTCACGGCCTCCGCACCAGCCACATTAGCAGCACCACTAGATGACCCCGAGGTTAGCAAGCACCCACCAGCCAGACCAAACAGGTTGAGCAAAGATGAGCGGGATGGGATTGACAAAATAGCAAAGACACTAGTAGAACGAAGGGAGAGCGAAGAATATACAATGAACATGTATAATTCGCATGCCGACAGCCACAGACGGCATTTCATTTTGCGATTCAGCTACCACACCCTGAACGCATATGAGGATAGGTATCAAAGTAAGGGCCCCGCTAAACTGACAACACTGTATAGGAAGATTGATGTTGGGGATGGGACTGAATGTGAGGCAACGGAGCTCTTCATGCAGACGCTTGAGGTCTTCCGCCACCTCACGGAACAAAAACCAGAAGCCAAGGTTACAGTCTCAGAAATGACCTCAGTAGAAGTAGCCAACACCATGATGCCCATCAGAGAAGCGGCCCCTTACTGGATTCCGCCACGTGGTGTGGGAACAAACGATGATATTAATCACGCAGATGCAAAAGGGAGGGTTGTGTACAATTAGGTTTACCAACCATGGGACCGACAAGATATCCTAACCTTTAAACAAACTCTGCCCGATTTGAGAAAGAACCCGACAGCATTCTATACCGAATTAGGCACAGCCTTGGGTTCGACGATAATGACTTTAGTGGACATTGACTTGTTTTTCGGGTTATGCCTGCCAGCTGACGTGTGGAAGCAAATCCGGAAGGCTGACCACGCGGACCTGTTTGGACATACCTGGGAACAACTCAGTGAACTAGATAGACAGCGAGAGCCTGGAAGGAAACCAGTAAAAGACATATTAGAACTCCTAGACAAATTAGTACAGAAGTTAAAGACACTGATCCCAGAGAAAAAGGTAGATTGGTCGATAGTCACGGCCTGTCGTCAGAAACCCCAGGAAGATGTATCAGAATACTTCTCCCGATTCAAGACAGTGTTCTTCGACTACAGTGGCCAAGACATGACCACCGCAACCGGACAACACCTGTTTGTACAAAACTATGTGAAGGGCCTATCACAAGAGGTCTCCCAAAAACTGCAGACGAGTGAGAAGTAGTTCGGGGGCCTCCAAACCCGCAGCTATCCTTCAGATGGCTCAGTATTACGAGCACCAGAAAAATGAGAATGACAGGGCGTCCGAGAAAAAGAAGAGAGATTTGAAAGAAAGGGTGATGATAGCCCAGATACAAGGTATAGCGGTCGGACGGGAACCCCAAAGGGGGAGCTACCAATCGACCACCCCTAGAAATCCACCTCCTAAAGATCACACCCCAACACCCCACACTGGACGAAGAGACATTAGCGATGACCAATGTGCCTTCTGCAAAGGATTCGGCCATTGGAAATCCCAGTGTCTGGTTCTGCTAGAAATGACCAGAAATAGGGACCCCAAGGATGTAGCGGGTGGACCGAGAAATAGGGGACAAGGACGAGGGCACACAAACGACACCAACAATGACAAATCAGGGAGATCGAACACATTTGACCGCCCCCGACAGAACCAGTATCAACTATCCGACGGTGAGAATGCCCCCGATTTTGCATAGGACTGCCAGGGGCAAGGGAGGGATCCAGTCGAGCTCTGTGTTGACCAGCAAGGTCCTTATGTCACTGCTAAGGTCCTGGGTACAGAGTCTCCATTTTTGGTAGACACTGGGGCAACACGTAGTGTGTTATCGAAACGACTGATTCCACGGGCACCCTTGTCTGGTTCACACATTACATCGATAGGTTTCGATGGGACGCCCTCCACTAACCCCCTGTCCGTGCCTATCACCTTTGACCTAGAAAGCAACACTACTGACACAACATTTCTGCTCTCCTCCAACTCCCCTGACGCCATTATGGGCATTGACTTACTGAAACATTTTCGAGCTACCATCAGGTGTTCCCCAGATGGAATCCGAGTCATCCTGTACAACAACCCAGGCATGCCCAAATCCTGCCCTGCACGACACATGTGCCCCATAACTGACGCTGACCTGTCCTTGCTTGATACCCTGCCTCCGTACCTATGGGCCAAAAATTACTCTGATGTGGACCGAATGATGATTGACCCCATTCATATAACTGTGAGACAGGACGTTATGCTCCCGAAACTCCCGCAGTATCGGATATCGCCCGAGGGTGAGCAGGCACTGGTAGCGATCCTTCAGTCTCTGGTAGATGCGGGAGTGGTCGAAGAAGTGGTTAGCAATGTCTGCAACAGCCCTATCCTACCCATTGTCAAGAAGCAAGGCGAGGGAGATGAGAAAGCGTACCGCTTCATCATCGACCTGCGAGAGATCAACAAAGTGGTTGTACCCCAATACCCCGTAGTCTCAGATATCACCACCATCCTGACCCTCATCCCGTCCACTGCCACCACCTTCACTGTTATCGACCTCAAGAATGCGTTTTTCTCTATCCCCATCCATCCGGACAGCCGTTATCTCTTCCGCTTCACCCTGAAATCCCGCTTGTACCGATTTTGTAGAGCTCCCCAGGGGTACACTGAAAGTCCCAGTATTTACAGCCAGGCCCTCAAAAGACAGCTGGACGCCGTCCAGCTACCGGATGGAGTGGTGTTGATCCAATATGTCGATGATATCCTTTTGGCGGCCGACACCACCCCACTTGCAATCACAGCCACTGTCCAACTCCTACACTTTCTTGCAGAAAATGGCCATAAAGTTTCCAAAAAGAAATTACAGTTCTGCCAGCCACAAGTGACATACCTAGGCCATCTCCTGTCCAAAGAAGGGAGGAAACTCACACCTGACCGAATCCAAACCATCCTAGACACCCCCGTCCCAAAAACGCAAAAGCACGTCCGCTCTTTGGTTGGCCTTACCTCTTTTTGCAGACAGTGGTTACCTAATTTCAGCCTCATTGTAAAACCCCTACTTGCCTTGTTGACCAAAGATGCCCCCTTCCCGCTCCCTTGGACCCCTGAGTGTCAAGCATCCTTTAAGGAATTACGGGATGCCCTCTGTTCAGCACCCGTCCTAGGAACCCCGGATTACTCCAAACCCTTCTCCCTCTTCACCCACGAAAGGGAGGGGTGTGCATTGTCTGTCCTGACTCAGTCTATTGGTCCTAAGCAGCGCCCTTGTGCCTACTTATCCGCCACTCTTGATCCTGTAGCCAGAGCTTTACCTGCCTGCCTTCGAACAGTAGCTGCCGCTGCTGTCTCTATCCGTCAGAGTGAAGGAATCGTACTTTCAAACTCCCTCACCGTGTTAGTACCCCATGCTGTCGACACCCTTCTGAACCAAACCAAGACTCAACATTTGACTAGCGCACGACTGACTGGGTACGAATTGACGCTACTTGCACCCCACATCACACTAAAGAGATGCACGACTTTGAATCCTGCCACATTGTTGCCCCTGCCTGAAAATGACCCCGACGTTCCTCCCATACACGACTGTGTGACCCTCACGGACGAACAAACTAGGAGTAGAGTTGACCTCCGAGACACTGCTTTCACAGACCCCGATGGAGAGCTATGGGTAGACGGCTCATGCATCAAACTCCCAGATGGCACCACTTCAGCTGCCTATGCAGTAACGACAGCCCGAACAGTAGTTGAGACAGCCCGCATCACACAACGATCTGCCCAGGCAGCGGAGCTGATAGCCCTCACACGAGCATGCATCATAGCCACAGGAACCACCGCGAACGTATACACAGACAGCCAGTATGCCTTCGGGGTGGTTCACCACTTTGGGCTCCTGTGGAGGGAAAGGGGATTCTTGACGTCCCACGGCACCCCCATCCTTCACGGAGATCTGGTTTCTGCCCTGATTGAAGCGGTTCTCCTCCCCAAACGGCTAGCAGTGATCAAATGCCAGGCACACAAGAAGGTGACAGACTTAGTCGGACAAGGGAATGCACTGGCCGACATCACTGCACGAACAACAGCTGAGAATAGGACGGTGACACACATATATGTGACCAGGTCGCAAGCAGAGAAATGGACTGACGCAAGGGAAATGATTAGAGACATCCAGTCGGCCAGCACCCCTCACGAACTGACTAAGTGGGCAGGGATGGGTTTGAAGGATGATGAGGGCTGCTGGCGAACAAAAGATGCAAACAAATGGTTGCTGCCTGACTCAAACCTGATCCCCATACTGACAATGGCTCATTCCCCCGCACACATAGGATCTGCACCCATGATCGAACTCATTTCCAAAGTCTGGCACATCGACAAAATCCCCGACTCAGCCAGACGCCTAGTCCAGCAGTGCCTTATCTGTCTGCAACACAACCCCGGGAAAGGAACTGTGGTACCCCGGGGAGGGTTTGGGACCCCCAATCACCCCTTTGAGGTCCTCCAGATGGATTACATCCAGCTGGAGAGGTGTCAGGGCTTGAAGTATGTACTAGTCATTGTATGTGCCTTCAGCAAATAGGTAGAGGCCTATCCAACCCGTGACAACACTGCCATGACTACTGCCAAAGTACTACTGAAAGAATTCTTTCCTCGCTATGGCCATTGTCGAATTTTATGGAGCGACAATGGCCCCCACTTCATAGCTGAGGTTATCCAACTAATCTTAAAAGGGTTGGGGGTGAAGCAAAGGTTTCATGCAGTCTTCCACCCCCAATCCGCCGGCTTGGTGGAACGACATAATGCCACATTGAAGCTGAAACTGTCAAAAATAGTGGCCACCACTGGACTTAAATGGCCAGATGCCCTCCCACTGGCCTTGCTATCAATGCGCTCCACTCCCACCAAACCCCATTTGACCCCCTACGAGGTTGTATTCGGGCGACCGATGAACCTCTGGACTGCTCCCAAACCGACCTCCATTCATGACGTCCCGGACGTCCTACTATCTGATTATTTGTGCAAGTTAACTAAAACATTGTCTGTCATTCATCAACAGGTGCAGCAGGCCATCCCCGATGCTTCCAGGGGCCCCGGCCACGACATCCAACCGGGAGATTTCGTTCTAATACGAAACTTCCAACGGACCAAGAGTCTGGAACCCCGGTGGACGGGCCCCTGGCAAGTGCTGATCACCACCCGGACGGCGCTTCGAGTGGAGGGGAAGAGGCACTGGCTGCACGCACACCACTGTCGGAAGGTCTCCGCGACCCTGGCCACGACAGAAAACGTCAACACCCAAGAAGAGCTCCTGAACAAAGATCGACCAACATTGAACTGCTATCCCGATACTGAGGCACTTGAACTTGCAAAATTCTCTGATCCCACTGTGCCAACCAGAAAAGGGTATTTCCTGCGTCGAAAGGAGGGAGCTTCGGCTAAGTAGGCCACGGACTAAGTTGAATCTCAGAACGGTGACCTAAACACAACCAAGGGTTACCGGGAGGAAAGCTAAACGAAGTCTGTGGTTCTGCCCGCTACCGAACACCTTGAAGATGATGGAAGCGCCAGATAAGAAGATGATGGAAGCGCCAGATAAGAAGATGATGGAAGCAACGGGAAATACCCACTATAGGAACCCAAAGACTGACAATTTGCACAAATCGAAGACAATCGCCCTCTTTATTGTCTTCCTCTTTTGCCTCCTCCTCATGACCTCCTTCTGGATCCTGGAGGAAAGCACACCGGCTCATCAAGCATTGCTGCCCACTGCACAACCGACCCCCAGGAAAGAGCATCACCTGATCTCCCTGTCGCCTCAGCTCCGAGAAAGGCGCAGGGAATTCTGGAACAATTCCTTCGTGCAACTGTTGCACCAACACAACCTTGCTGCAAATGCTACGAACTGCTGGATCTGCGGGCTGCTCCCGCATGCCACTGGACACTCCATCCCCTTCATCCCTTCTCCTTTCTCAGTTCACGGCTCCTGCCTTGCCTGGTTGATCCTCTTGCAAGAGAGCCACAAGGATAACGCCACTTCCGGCCAGACAGTGTCGCGCTTCTACTCTGGGTTTTGGCTGAACAAAACCGGAAAGACCTCTGCTCCCCTGTGTCCTGCGCTCACGGGCGCCACCTTCCTTAAAGACATTCCAGCCAAAGAACGTGTCGAAGTACAGGTGCTCCACAACCCAGCTAGATCCACCTTCTCTCATCTGCAAAAACAAACTACCGCCACTCTGACTGTGGCTCTGTCTGTTATCAATGTCACTGGTCTTGTGTGTCTCGAAGGCCAGGGAACACAGCTGGTGGGTCACAGTTCCTGCCGAATCATCAGAACATTGGACTCAGTTGATCCCCCTTCCTTTGTTGCTTCTCCAAACATGTACTTTGTGTGTGGCACCAAAGCTTACACCTGGCTCCCGAAAGGTTGGAAGGGTATCGGCTACATTGCCTTCGTTCTCCCCCCCACGTACGTAGCCCCTGCTAGCCATCACCGGCAGAGGCGTGCAGATGACATTGGACAAGCCGACTCCACTGGAGCACAGTTCTTGGATGCAGCAAAGGGACTCGTTCCCCTGTGGGGCCCAATGGCAAACAGTCGCGCTATCCGACACCTGACCCAGGCAGTAGAAACAACGATCAACATCACGGCTGGCATCCTCGCTAACAACACGGCTGAGCTTCAGGCGGTCCGCCTTGTGGCCCTTCAAAACCGCCTTGTTCTAGATGTGGTTCTAGCCGATCGAGGAGGAGCATGCCGCATCATCGGATCTAGCTGCTGCACCTACGTGCCAGATAACTCGCCTTCAGTCTACAAAGCAATTGAGCACCTCCACAGACTTTCCTTGGAGGTTCACCAAGAACAAGAAGGATGGTCGCTTGGGAGCTGGTTTTGGGACACTTTGAAGGACTGGGGTTGGAGGTTGTTTTCCTTCGTACTGTTACCTGTTGTGATATTATGTGGGTGTTGTTTGGGTATCCAATGTCTGCCATCTTTATTCGGCCTTGTTTCCAACTGTATGTGCCCAAAGACTTTGGACTTCCGAACTGAGCACATGAGTCCCCTCTATGAAGTAGAAATACGTGGCCTTATGGGGATAAATCCGAACTGACAAGTTGGCGAGACATGTTAAAAGGGAGGGCTGTGGAATTTTAGTTTACGAGCTGAACATCATCTGCGCCAGCTTGTCACCCACGTACAACGTGCACGACAGCCATTTTAGGTATCATGGTCTCCCTGTCCACGATCGATCGCCAGCGCGCTCCTCTGACCCTGCAAGCATCCTCCGCGCACCCTGGCTCCCCCCTCCCTCCCTCACATGAGCATAACCCTTCTCCTCCTGCATGACCCTGTCCTTGGGAGTCATGCCCGCGCCTGACCAGCACATCCTCTCCTTCCATGAATACCCCTCTGTTGATAAACCATCCCTCCGCGCTTGATTGTCTACGCGGCATGAATACCCCTCCTTTGATGACCCCTTCCCTCGAGTCCGACCGTCCACACAGGTCCGAGGCCATCGCCTAAGCCGGGAGATACCGTTTATTGCCCCTTATTGTATGAAGTCACTCCTCTTCAAAGGACCCACTATTGATCAGGGCCTCCCCACCCCCGGGGATATGATCAGGCGCACACATCCTAAGAATCGGCAGAACACTCAGTTGCGTGATGACCCCCTCCTCTTATCAGCAGGTTGAGGACCTCTATTGTGGGGGTGGGATTGACACGAGCATTACGGGGATGCCTTTTTCCTTACTTCACAATGTCTTGATTGTAATAAAGAAAGGTCACATGCCATAAACCGGTGTATAAGAGGCCAGGCCTCAGAGAGGCTGTTAGAGCACCTCGAGACGATACCTTGTTGTCCGATCTGATGTGTTCTGCTCCGTCAGAATAAAACTTCTGTTTCCTGCCTTCTGGTCTCCGGCGCCTGCCTCATTGCTTGGTAAATAGAATGGTACAAAGGTGGTTAGCGCCGGGCAAATCTTGAAAAAGGTCATAGCCCTACCCTTTTTCCACAGGGAGTGACGCTTACTATACCATCACCACATCTGGAGCTACCCTAAGCCAGTAAAGACACTGTCAACACACTTACTGTGCATCATCACATCTGGAACTGCCCTTACAACAGTGAAGTCACTGTTAACAGACCGAGAGCGGCCCTTACTGAACCATCACCACATGTGGGGCTACCCTGACACAGGTGACGACACTGTTAACAGATATCTTCAATATCGTCAAAGAATTCACCAACCCCACCGCAGCATCCAACGACATCACTCCCTCCCAAGACCTCTGCGATGCGCTATCCTCCTTCTTCTACAACAAAATTGCCCACATCCACAACAGCTTCAAGAATTCTCCCAGCGATCAACCCGCCCCACCCCCTTCAGATCCTACTCCTCCAACTAACAACCTCAGTGCCTGGAACCCAATCACCACTGAAGACACCATTTGCCTCATGAACTCAATCCACTCTGGCTCGCCTGTCCCCACCACATCTTCAACAAAGCTGACTCCATCATCGCACCCCAACTCCGCGATGTCATCAACTGCTCTTTCAACTCTGCCACCTTTCCAGAAAGCTGGAAACACGCCGAACTCAGCGCCCTTCTGAAAAAACCCACAACAGACCCCTCAGAACTGAAAAACTACCGACCCATATCACTCCTCCCTTTCCCGGCCAAAGTCATCGAGAAAGCCGTCAACAGCCAGCTCGCTGCCTTCCTTGAATCCAACAACTCCCGTGATCCATCTCAATCCGGGTTTCGAGCCAAACACAGCACCGAAACCGCCCTCATTGCAGCGACCGACGACATCCGATCACTCCTGGACAACGGAGAAACAGTGGCCCTCATCCTACTCGACCTTTCCTCCGCTTTCGACACAGTCTGCCACAGCACCCTTATACAACGCCTCAGCAACATCTGCATACAAGGAAAAGCCTTGGACTGGATCACCTCATTCCTCGCTGGGAGAACTCAAAGAGTCCGACTTCCCCCATTCTACTCAGAGGCCACCGAAGTCATCTGCGGCGTACCTCAAGGATCCTCACTCAGTCCCACCCTCTTCAACGTCTACATGAGTCCTCTCGCCTCCATCGCGCGTCAACACAACCTCAACATCATCTCTTACGCCGATGACACCCAGCTAATCCTTTCCCTTACCAAAGACCCCAACACAGCCAAAACCAATCTTCACGAAGGCATGAAAGAAGTAGCCAGACAAAACGGAGGTGCTCATCCTAGGATCCTCCCCCTCAGCTTGGGACGACTCTTGGTGGCCTTCCGCTCTGGCCACAGCACCCACACCCACAGACCATGCACGTAACCTTGGCTTCATTCTAGACTCCTCTCTCTCGATGTCCAGACAAGTCAACGCCGTCTCGTCTTCCTGCTTCAACGTCCTTCGCATTCTCAAAAAGATCTTCCGCTGGATCCCCCTCGAGACAAGAAAGACTGTCACCCATGCACTGGTCACGAGTCGACTGGATTATAATAACACACTTTACGCCGGAATCACAACAAAATTACAGAAAAAACTCCAGCGCATCCAAAACGCGTCAGCGAGACTCATATTAGACATCCCACGCCAAGATCACATCACCGGACATCTAAAAGACCTCCACTGGCTTCCCGTCAACAAAAGAATTACTTTCCGCCTTCTCACCCACGCACACAAGGCCCTCTACAATCTAGGACCCGAATGCCTCAACACTCGACTGTCCTTCTACAAACCCACCCGCCAACTAAGATCGTCCAATCAAGCCCTCGCCGCAGTCCCACGCATCGGAAATCCACCATGGGTGGCAGATCCTTCTCCTTCCTGGCTGCCAAGACCTGGAACTCACTCCCCACCCACCTCCGCCTTACTCAGAACCACATCTCCTTCAGAAAAGAACTGAAAACCTGGCTATTCGACAAATAATTAACCCCTTCCCCAAGCGCCTTGAGACCCTCTGGGTGAGTAGTGCGCTATACAAATGCCCGAACTTGTACTTGAACTTGAACCAGAGAAGCCTCTACTGCACGATCACCACATCTGGAGCTACCCTTAGCCAGTAAAGACACTCTCAACACACTGGGAGCGGCCTCTACTGTACCATCACCACATCTGGAGCTAACCTTAGCCAGTAAAGACACTGTCAACACACTGAGAGCGACCTTTACTTTGCTGCCTTGCTCCCTTTTGTGTCGCCCTTGTGCCTTCTGTGACTCCCGCTCACCCACTCACCCCTCAGTGTTTCCCGCCGCTGCATCTCCTGTGGCCCCGCCCCCCCTGTATTCCCATTAGCCACCCCGCTCCCGCCTCCCAGCTGCTCCTCCCTCCCACATCCCCTCATATGGAGGCCCGCAGCGGCCATGCAGCAGCCGCGCGCCTAAGGCAAGCCCATCTGTGCCCGTCCGCGCCTGGATCACGTCCAGCGCCAGGACCCTAGGACCCCGGAGACGCCATGACACCCGACTGCACTACGACGCCAGCACCTTCCACGCACTCCACCCCGGCCGAGAACACACCTGCTACCGGGCAACCCCAAAGCGCACCCAAGGATCCTTCTCCTGCCGGAACTGCAACTTCACCAGCATCCGGCCAGCCAAACCGCCCACCATGGAACCCAACTACCTCAGATGCATCCTCCTCAACCCCTGCTCCGCCCACAAACATGCCATCGAACTCTGGGACCTCCTCGACTCTACCTCCCCAGACGTCGCCTTCCTGACAGAGACCTGGCTGAACCCCGCCTCCGTACCCGACATCGCCATTGCCCTCCCAGAAGGATACAAGATCACGGGCAGGGACCGCACCAACGGAACAGGAGGAGGAATTGCCATCGTCCACAGGAACACCCTCAGAGTATCAACCAACACCGACGACACCCTCAGCACCGCCGAACACATGCACTTTAGATCCACACCGATCCCAACACCACCCTCAGAGGAACCCTCATCTACAGACCCCTTGGACCACAGTTCAGCGACTCCATCGCCGACTTCGTCAGCACGCACGCCATCACTTCCATGTACTACATCTCCTAGGCGACCTGAACTTTCATCTCGAGAACAACAACGACACCAACTCCACCGCCCTGCTCGACAACCTCGCCAACCTCAGACTCAGACAGCTTGTGACAACACCCATCCACACCGTGGTCATACGCTCGACCCCATCTTCACCGCAAGTCCCCACGTCTCCTTCAACCGCACCACCGAACCCCACTGGACCGACCACCACTGCATCAACTTCATCTTCAGGAAGCCCACCACAAACCACCGCACCCATATGCTACCCCGATGATGCTGGAGCAAAGTCACCAAGGACCAGCTCACCACCACCCTCGCCCTGAACCCACCTGCTGACTCCACAGACCCCGACACCGCCGCCCGCAACCTCCGACAATGGATCGACGACTGCGCTAGCACCCTCACCACGCTCAAGACACCCTACAACAGCCACACCAGCAAGAAAGCCACCTGGTTCACCGAAGACCTCCAGGCCTCCAAAAGAATATGCCGAAAACTGGAGAAGAACTGGGTCCGCGGACGATCACCGGACAGCTACACGGCCCACAAGAACGCCACCCGCAGTCATCACCAACTCATCAGAGCCGCCAAGAGGGCCTCATTCAAGGACCACCTTGACAACAACGCACACAATAGTAAGGAGCTCTTCAACATCGTTAAGGAACTCTCCAACCCCAGCTCCAACGCCAATGACATCCCGCCTTCGCAAGACCTATGCAACTTACTGGCTACTTCTTCCACCACAAGATCACCAACATCCACAACAGCTTCAATGGCACGACCGTACCGACGACTACTGCCCCCACCACCACCACACGCACCAACCATCTACTCTCCTGGACAAGCGTCAACAACAAGGACACTAGCAAGATCATGAAGACCATCCACTCCGGCTCACTGCTAGACCCATGCCCCCACCACATCTTCAACAAAGCCAGCGCATCTATCACACCCCATCTCAGCAAGGCCATCAACATCTCCATCGAGACGGCAATCTTTCCGGAAAGCTGGAAACACGCGGAGATCAACGCCTTACTCAAGAAACTAAAGGCGGACCCCAAGGGCCTCGAGAAATTCCAGACCATCTCCCTGCTCCCATTTCCAGCTAAGGTCACCGGGAAAATCTTCAACAAACAGCTGACCCACTACCTCGAAGACAACAACATCCTGTACCCTGCCAGTCCGGTTTCCGCAGCAGCCACAGCACCGAAACCGCCCTCATCGCCCCCACAGATGACATCATGACCCCGGTAGACAGCGGAGAAACAACAGCCCTCATCCTCCTGGACCTGTCAGCCGCCTTCAACACGGTCCACCACCGCACCCTACGCACACGCCTACACAACGCTGAAATCTGAGGAAAGGCCCTTGGCTGGATCACATCCTTCCTCTCCAGCAGAACTCAGAGTGTCCGCCTCCCCCCTTCCACTCCAAGGCCACTGAGATCATTTGTGGCATACCACAGGGCTCGTACCTCAGCCCGACGCTGTTAAATATCTACATGGCACCCCTCGCTCACGTCGCCCGTTAACACACCTCAACATCATCTCCTACGCTGACTGCCAGCTGATCATCTCCCTCACCAAGGACCCGCACACAGCCAAAGCCAACCTCCACAAAGGAATGAAGGCCGTCGCCGACTGGATGAGGAACAGCCAACTGAAGCTGAACTAGGACAAGATGGAGGCCCTCATCCTTGGGTCCACCCCTTCGGCCTGGGACGACTCCTGGTGGCCGACCACACAGGGAACTGCTCCAACACCTACAGATCACGCACGCAACCTAGGGGTCATCCTTGATTCCACCGTTGCCATGACTAAACAGGTCAAGGCCGTCTCCCCTCCTGCTTCAATATCCTCTGAATGCTACGTAGGATCTTCAAGTGGATCCCCACTGAAACAAGAAGAACAGTGACCCAGGCCCTCATCACCAGCAGGCTGGACTATGGTAATGCCCTCTGCGCAGGAGCATCGGCCAAGCTCCTGAGACGTCTGCAACGCATCCAGAACACCTCAGCACGTCTGCTCCTCGACATCCCCCGCTGCAGTCACATCACTCCCCACCTGAGAGACCTACACTGACTCCCTGTCGACAAGAGGATAACCTTTAAGCTCCTCATCCACGCACACAAAGCCCTCCAGGACACCGGCCCAGCGTAACTCAACAGACGACTCAGCTTCTACACCCCCACCCGCAAGCTCCGCTCTGCCGACCTCACCCTCGCCACTGTCCCCCGCATCCGAAGAACGACAGCGGAAGGAAGCTCCTACTCCCACCTCTCCGCCAAGACCTGGAACACCCTCCCTACCAACTTACGGCAGACACAAGACCTACTGGCCTTCAGAAGACTACTCAAGACCTGGCTCTTCGATCAGTAGCAGCACCCCCCCCACCCCCAGCGCCTTGAGACCCTCAGGGGTTTGTAGTGCGCTCTACAAGTGTCCTGATTGATTGATTGATTGATTACCATCACCACATCTGGAGCTACCCATAGCCAGTAAAAACACTGTCAACACGCTGAGAGCGGCCTTTACTGTACCATCATCACATCTGGAGCTACCCTTAGCGAGTAAAGACACTGTCAACGCAGTGAGAGCGGCCTTTACTGTACTATCATCACATCTGGAGCCACCCTTAGCCAGTAAAGACACTATCAACTGATGGAGCGAGGAAGTAACAGAAATTTTTGTGTACCCCTAGTGAAATCAGGTTTCCCATAACTGTAATGTATATTTATCAAATGTATTGTAGTATTAAACAACAAGAAGAAGCACAAACACAAAAGTACATGTGGGATACTAACGTGCTTGTGTTGCAAATTGTAATAAATTCATCAAGTGATTTTGTCATACTAACATACTGCAATAAATGCTTTTAGTAAATAAAAGCTATGCAAACATGCCTATTAGAAGTATATTGTGGCAAAATCGAAAAGGATTGGTTAGTATAAATGCGTTTTTGTTGCTGAAATGCTATGTAACGACTAACATGGTAAACTTAGTGAAGGGGGAGGTAAACAGACGTGTTTCACTTTAAAATCTAAGATAAAATTGTGTTTGTTTTATAATAGTTCCCGTTATGGCCCATGCGGCCTACTAGAAAGATGGAGGTTTTATGGGACTCCGAGAGAGTGTAATTCTACGCATGTGTGACAATGCTCGAGAGATGTACGAGCAGCCTGTGCCTAAGCTACTGATGTCAAGGTCAGCGTGGCCTGGAAGTGCGGAATGGTGCCAGACGAGATTCTTGAGTTGAGAGCCTAAGAACATTTCTTAATGTATCTGCATGGAACACAGGATGGAAATGTTGCAAACATGAACAATTATGACCACATGAGAATTATGAAAGTGACTTTTGCAAAATTTTTCGACAATGAGGAGATGAAGTGATCTTCACCACCCCTTGAATGGACCAAGAAGGAATGAGTATGGACCATAAAGTTTCAAATTTTAGTTAGATAGCTAGTGAAAAAGAGTATAAAAGAAGCCGTTTGGAAGAGAGAAAAAACGTCTTCTTTTCTTGCTTTGGATTGTACCCCGGCATGCTGTCCAACTGATCGATTTTTGGGTGCTAATGACTTTGAAATATTTCTTGACTTTAACATTTGATGGGAGCAGAGTCATGATGGGAGGTAGACATCGAGGAAGATAGAGAGGCTGGTTTGGGAACTTGTGTCATTGTAATCCAGTTTTTTCTTCACTACAAGAAGACGGGCAATTTGTCTTTGAATATTTTTATTTCTGAACCATTTCGCTAATAAATGTAAGCTAATTGAATTTATTCTTTCACTCTTGCTTGACTAATTAAAGAAATGTTATGATAGATTTCTGAATAAAATTAAACTTAAATAAAAGTCATGACAGAGTAATCGAGAGGCAAATAAAGTTAAATTAAATGGAAAATGTGGGGGTCTTGTTATCCATCAACTATTTTCTACTAGCTGGTCCATCAACCAAAATAGTGGGGTGCCTTAAGGTTGGTCTTATGAATTAAAAAAAAACATGGTGATGTCCATAAAATGCAGATGTATATAATGTATAGAATTTAAATTTGTAGATTAATTAGGGTACTACGCTGTCCAGCAACTCGTCCTCTATGTTTCACTGATCTTGGGAGCAGTGTGTGTTGTGCGAATGAGTGACTCGCGGTGCTATGGACCCCACCGACGAGTAGAGTGTGAAAGCTCCTCAGTATTCTGTGATGCTTTGGAGCGTTGTTTGAGAGCAGCGCCGGAACAGTTGCAACACATTGAGAGCGGCCTTTACTGTGCCATCACCACATCTGGAGCTACCCTTAGCCAGTTAAGGCACTGTCAAAACACTGAGAGCAACCTTTACTGTACCATCATCACAACTGGAGCTACCCTTACACCAAAGAAGTCACTGTCAACACACTGAGAGCAGACTTTACTGTACCATCATCACATCTGGAGCTGCCCTTACACCAAAGAGGTCATTACCAAAACTCTGACAGCACACTTTACTGTACCATCATCACATCTGGAGCTGCCCTTACACCATTGACGTCACTGTCACCACACTGAGAGCGACCCTTACTGTACCATCATCACAGCTACAATTTCAACACATTGGGAGTGACTCTTACTATTCCATCACCACATCTGGAACTACCCTAAGCCAGTAAAGACACTGTCAACACACTGAAAGCGGTCTTTACTGCACCATCATCACATCTGGAGCTACCCTTTTGCCAGTAATGACACTGGCAACACACTGAGAGCGACCTCAACTGTAACAGCATCACATCTGGAGCTACCCTTATGTCAGTAAAGACATTGTCAACACACTGAGAGCGACCTCTACTGTAACAGCATCACATCTGGAGCTGCCCTTACAACAGTGAAGTCACTGTCAACACACTGAGAGCGACCTTTACTGTACCATCATCACATCTGGAGGTACCCTTAGCCAGTAAAAACATTGTCAACACACTGAGAGCGACCTTTACTATACCATCATCACATCTGGAGCTGCCCTTAGCCAGTAAAGACACTGCCAACACACCAAGAGCAGCTTTTACTGCACCATCATCACATCTGGAGCTACCCTTACGCCAGCAAAGACACTGTCAACACACTGAGAGCGGCCTTTACTGTACCAGCATCCCATCTGGTGCTACCCTTACACCAATGAAGACACTGTCCAAAACATTAACCTGATTCATAGAACTAACTTAAGACAACATCCTAAACTTACTACCTTTTTGGATTCACAGAGGGCACTTACTCATTCTGGTATTCACAGAAGGCACTTACTCATTTCGGTATTCACAGAAGTAAGGAGTCCTAACTTTAGGACTTCTAAATGCCTTGTGTGAATGCCCACTGGATTCAAGCAAGCCGGGCTGAAGACGGCTGGAATGCCAGAAACCGGTCCTCGGAAGCTTGTTTCTGGTCCAGGGAAGACATGGCTTGGCAGTTTGGGCTGGACTGTTCCCATGAGGCACAGGGTCAGACTGATTTGCATATAGCCATGTCTGAACAGGGGTGGCAGAGTGGACTAAAGAACGGTGATGGATTAAACCCAGATCTTTTGACTCGGTATGAGTGTTTGATTGGTTCAGATGCTCCGTCTTTCACCACCCTCCTTTTGTACCGCTTTTGGCCGCCATAAGTGTGGCAGGGTATGCTCAGAAGTGAGTCCCCTGCTCACTTTGCCACTGGATTCAAGCAAGCCGGGCTGAAGACGGCTGGAATGCCAGAAACCGATCCTCGGAAGCTTGTTTCTGGTCCAGGGAAGACATGGTTTGGCAGTTCGGGCTGGACTGTTCCCATGAGGCACAGGGTCAGACTGATTTGCATATAGCCATGTCTGAACTGGGGTGGCAGAGTGGGCTAAAGTACGGTGATGGATTAAACCCAGATCTTTTGACTGGGTGTGAGTGTTTGATTGATTCAGATGCTCCGTCCATCACCACCCCCTTTTGTACCGTTTAAAGCAATGAAAGCACACCAGGGGCTGTATTTATTTCACCAATACCATACTGTAAGAATACTGACTTAAGTCAAATCACCCTGGGAGCTGCCTTTATGGCAGTGGCTTCACAGTAAGCTGCCTTCCTGCTCGGTCTGCACACTAAAAGCTGCCATTACAGCAATAAAAGCAGACCTGTAGCTGCATTTATTGCAGCCATATCACACGGTAAGTACCCTTACCTCAGTCACGCCACATTGGGGGCTGCCAATACACCAGACTTGTCACTGTAAGCTGTCTTCATGCTCTCTCAGCACACAGGGAGCTGTACAGTGCAAGCACACTAAGAGATTCCTTTACAGCAGTGACAGCAAACTAAGAGCTGTACAGTGCAAGCTCACTAAGAGATTCATTTACAGCAGTGACAGCAAACTAAGAGCTGTACAGTGCAAGCACACTGAGAGATTCATTTACAGCAGTGACAGTACACTAAGAGCTGTACAGTGCAAGCTCACTGAGAGATCCCTTTACAGCAGTGACAGTACACTAAGAGCTGTACAGTGCAAGCTCACTGAGAGATTCCTTTACAGCAGTGACAGCAAACTAAGAGCTGTACAGTGCAAGCTCACTGGGAGATTCATTTACAGCAGTGACAGTACACTAAGAGCTGTACAGTGCAAGCTCACTGAGAGATCCCTTTACAGTAGTGACAGTACACTAAGAGCTGTACAGTGCAAGCTCACTGAGAGATCCCTTTACAGCAGTGACAGTACACTAAGAGCTGTACAGTGCAAGCTCACTAAGAGATTCATTTACAGCAGTGACAGCAAACTAGGAGCTGTACAGTGCAAGCACACTGAGAGATTCATTTACAGCAGTGACAGTACACTAAGAGCTGTACAGTGCAAGCTCACTGAGAGATTCCTTTACAGCAGTGACAGTACACTAAGAGTTGTACAGTGCAAGCTCACTGAGAGATCCCTTTACAGCAGTGACAGTACACTTAGAGCTGTACAGTGCAAGCTCACTGAGAGATTCCTTTACAGCAGTGACAGCAAACTAAGAGCTGTACAGTGCAAGCTCACTGGGAGATTCATTTACAGCAGTGACAGCAAACTAAGAGCTGTACAGTGCAAGCACACTGAGAGATTCATTTACAGCAGAGACAGTGCACTAAGAGATGTACAGTGCAAGCTCACTGAGAGATCCCTTTACAGCAGTGACAGTACACTAAGAGCTGTACAGTGCAAGCTCACTGAGAGATTCCTTTCAAGCAGTGACAGTACACTGAGAGCTGTACAGTGCAAGCACACTGAGAGATTCCTTTACAGCAGTGACAGTACACTAAGAGCTGTACAGTGCAAGCTCACTGAGAGATCCCTTTACAGCAGTGACAGTACACTAAGAGCTGTACAGTGCAAGCACACTGAGAGATCCCTTTACAGCAGTGACAGTACACTAAGAGCTGTACAGTGCAAGCTCACTGAGAGATTGATTTACAGCAGTGACAGTACACTAAGAGCTGTACAGTGCAAGCTCACTGAGAGATTGATTTACAGCAGTGACAGTACACTAAGAGCTGTACAGTGCAAGCTCACTGAGAGATTCATTTACAGCAGTGACAGTACACTAAGAGCTGTACAGTGCAAGCACACTGAGAGATTCCTTTACAGCAGTGACAGTACACTAAGAGCTGTACAGTGCAAGCTCACTGAGAGATTCATTTACAGCAGTGACAGTACACTAAGAGCTGTACAGTGCAAGCTCACTGAGAGATTCATTTACAGCAGTGACAGTACACTAAGAGCTGTACAGTGCAAGCTCACTGAGAGATCCCTTTACAGCAGTGACAGTACACTAAGAGCTGTACAGTGCAAGCTCACTGAGAGATTCATTTACAGCAGTGACAGCAAACTAAGAGCTGTACAGTGCAAGCACACTGAGAGATTCATTTACAGCAGTGACAGTACACTAAGAGCTGTACAGTGCAAGCTCACTGAGAGATTCCTTTACAGCAGTGACAGCAAACTAAGAGTTGTACAGTGCAAGCTCACTGAGAGATCCCTTTACAGTAGTGACAGTACACTAAGAGCTGTACAGTGCAAGCTCACTGAGAGATTCATTTACAGCAGTGACAGTACACTAAGAGCTGTACAGTGCAAGCTCACTGAGAGATCCCTTTACAGCAGTGACAGCAAACTAAGAGTTGTACAGTGCAAGCTCACTGAGAGATCCCTTTATAGTAGTGACAGTACACTAAGAGCTGTACAGTGCAAGCTCACTGAGAGATTCCTTTACAGCAGTGACAGCAAACTAAGAGTTGTACAGTGCAAGCACACTGAGAGATTCATTTACAGCAGTGACAGTACACTAAGAGCTGTACAGTGCAAGCTCACTGAGAGATCCGTTTACAGCAGTGACAGTACACTAAGAGCTGTACAGTGCAAGCTCACTGAGAGATCCCTTTACAGCAGTGACAGTACACTAAGAGCTGTACAGTGCAAGCTCACTGAGAGATTCCTTTACAGCAGTGACAGCAAACTAAGAGTTGTACAGTGCAAGCTCACTGAGAGATTCATTTACAGCAGTGACAGCAAACTAAGAGCTGTACAGTGCAAGCACACTGAGAGATTCATTTACAGCAGTGACAGTACACTAAGAGCTGTACAGTGCAAGCTCACTGAGAGATCCCTTTACAGCAGTGACAGTACACTAAGAGCTGTACAGTGCAAGCTCACTGAGAGATCCCTTTACAGCAGTGACAGTACACTAAGAGCTGTACAGTGCAAGCTCACTGAGAGATTCCTTTACAGCAGTGACAGCAAACTAAGAGCTGTACAGTGCAAGCTCACTGGGAGATTCATTTACAGCAGTGACAGCAAACTAAGAGCTGTACAGTGCAAGCTCACTGAGAGATCCCTTTACAGCAGTGACAGCACACTAAGAGCTGTACAGTGCAAGCACACTGAGAGATTCCTTTACAGCAGTGACAGTACACTAAGAGCTGTACAGTGCAAGCTCACTGAGAGATCCCTTTACAGCAGTGACAGTACACTAAGAGCTGTACGGTGCAAGCTCACTGAGAGATTCCTTTCAAGCAGTGAAAGTACACTGAGAGCTGTACAGTGCAAGCACACTGAGAGATTCCTTTACAGCAGTGACAGTACACTAAGAGCTGTACAGTGCAAGCTCACTGAGAGATCCCTTTACAGCAGTGACAGTACACTAAGAGCTGTACAGTGCAAGCTCACTGAGAGATTCCTTTACAGCAGTGACAGCAAACTAAGAGTTGTACAGTGCAAGCTCACTGAGAGATCCCTTTACAGCAGTGACAGTACACTAAGAGCTGTACAGTGCAAGCTCACTGAGAGATTCCTTTACAGCAGTGACAGCAAACTAAGAGCTGTACAGTGCAAGCTCACTGGGAGATTCATTTACAGCAGTGACAGCAAACTAAGAGCTGTACAGTGCAAGCACACTGAGAGATTCATTTACAGCAGTGACAGTACACTAAGAGCTGTACAGTGCAAGCTCACTGAGAGATTCATTTACAGCAGTGACAGTACACTAAGAGCTGTACAGTGCAAGCACACTGAGAGATTCCTTTACAGCAGTGACAGTACACTAAGAGCTGTACAGTGCAAGCTCACTGAGAGATCCCTTTACAGCAGTGACAGTACACTAAGAGCTGTACAGTGCAAGCTCACTGAGAGGTTCCTTTACAGCAGTGACAGTACAGTAAGAGATGTACAGTGCAAGCTCACTGAGAGGTTCCTTTACAGCAGTGACAGTACAGTAAGAGATGTACAGTGCAAGCTCACTGAGAGGTTCCTTTACAGCAGTGACAGTACACTAAGAGCTGTACAGTGCAAGCTCACTGAGAGATCCCTTTACAACAGTGACAGTACACTAAGAGCTGTACAGTGCAAGCTCACTGAGAGATTCCTTTCAAGCAGTGAACCTGCTTTCTATTTTTAAACGAGTGCTTGCATTCTCACTTTCATGGAGCACTGCGCACTTTAATCGTGCACCTGCACTTTACCTTTATTAAGGTTCGTTGCCCCTTATCCGTTGCACTTGCACCGAACTCTTATATTGATCAGGACAATGGTTAGAGGAGCTTGGGACCCCCCTCCATGAAGAATGCGAGGGCACATACAGCCAGGGGGCAACCATCATGATTTGAAGGGCAGGGGCACAACCAGCCAGGGGGCAACAATCATGATTTGAAGGGCAGGGGCACAACCAGTCAGGGGGCAACAATCATGATTCGAAGGGCAGGGGCACAACCAGTCAGGGGGCAACAATCATGACTCGAAGGGCAGTGCCACAACCAGTCAGGGGGCAACAATCATGACTCAATGGCAGGGGCACAACCAGTCAGGGGGCAACAATCATGACTCGAAGGGCAGTGCCACAACCAGTCAGGGGGCAACAATCATGACTCAAGGGCAGGGCCACAACCAGTCAGGGGGCAACAATCATGACTCGAAGGGCAGGAGCACAACCAGTCAGGGGGCAACAATCATGATTCGAAGGGCAGGGCCACAACCAGTCAGGGGGCAACAATCATGACTCAAAGGGCAGGAGCACAACCAGTCAGGGGGCAATAATCATGACTCAAAGGGCAGGGGCACAACCAGTCAGGGGCAGGGGCACAACCAGGCAGGGGGCAACAATCATGACTCGAAGGGCAGAAGCACAACCAGTCAGGGGGCAACAATCATGATTCGAAGGGCAGGGCCACAACCAGTCAGGGGGCAACAATCATGACTCGAAGGGCAGGAGCACAACCAGTCAGGGGGCAACAATCATGACTCGAAGGGCAGGGGCGCAACCAGTCAGGGGGCAGGGGCACAACCAGGCAGGGGGCAACAATCATGACTCGAAGGGCAGGGGCACAACCAGTCAGGGGGCAGGGGCACAACCAGTCAGGGGGCAACAATCATGACTCGAAGAGCAGGGCCACAACCAGTCAGACGGCAACAATCATGACTCGAAGGGCAGGAGCACAACCAGTCAGGGGACAACATTCATGATTCGAAGGGCAGGGCCACAACCAGTCAGGGGGCAACAATCATGGCTCGAAGAGTAGGAGCACAACCAGTCAGGGGGCAACAATCATGACTCGAAGGGCAGAAGCACAACCAGTCAGGGGGCAACAATCATGACTCGAAGGGCAGCAGCACAACCAATCGGGGGGCAACAATCATGACTCGAAGGGCAGGGCCACAACCAGTCAGGGGGCAACAATCATGACTCGAAGGGCAGGGGTACAACCAGTCAGGGTGCAACAATCATGACTCGAAGAGCAGGGCCACAACCAGTCAGGGGGGCAACAATCCTGACTAGAAGGGCAGTAGCACAACCAGTCAAGGGGCAACAATCATGACTCGAAGGGCAGAAGCACAACCAGTCAGGCGGCTACAATCATGACTCGAAGGGCAGAAGCACAACCAATCGGGGGGCAACAATCATGACTCGAAGGGCAGGGCCATAGCCAGTCAGGGGGCAACAATCATGACTCGAAGGGCAGGGGCACAACCAGTTAGGGGGCAGGGGCACAACCAGTCAGGGGGCAACAATCATGACTTGAAGGGCAGAAGCACAACCAGTCAGGGGGCAACAATCATGACTCAAAGAACAGTGCCACAACCAGTCACGGGACAACAATCATGACTCGAAGGGCATGGTCACAACCAGTCAGGGGGCAACAATCATGACTCGAAGGGCAGGAGCACAACCAGTCAGGGGAGAACATTCATGATTCGAAGGGCAGGGCCACAACCAGTCAGCGGACAACAATCATGACTCAAAGGGCAGGAGCACAACCAGTCAGGGGGCAACAATCATGACTCGAAGGGCAGAAGCACAACCAGCCAGGGGGCAACAATCATGACTCGGAGGGCAGGGGCACAACCAGTCAGGGGGCAACAATCATGACTCGAAGGGCAGTAGCACAACCAATCGGGGGGCAACAATCATGACTCGAAGGGCAGGGCCACACCAGTCAGGGGGCAACAATCATAACTCGAAGGGCAGAAGCACAACCAATCGTGGGGCAACAATCATGACTCGAAGGGCAGGGCCACAACTAGTCAGGGGGCAACAATCATGATTCGAAGGGCAGGGCCACAACCAGTCAGGGGGCAGGGGCACAACCAGGCAGGGGGCAACAATCATGACTCGAAGGGCAGAAGCACAACCAGTCAGGGGGCAGGAGCACAACCAGTCAGGGGGCAACAATCATGACTCGAAGGGCAGAAGCACAACCAGTCAGGGGGCAACAATCATGACTCGAAGGGCAGAAGCACAACCAATCGGGGGGCAACAATCATGACTCGAAAGGCAGGGCCACAACCAGTCAGGGGGCAACAATCATGACTCGAAGGGAAGAAGCACAACCAGTCAGGGGGCAACAATCATGACTCAAAGGGCAGGGGCACAGCCGGTCAGGGGGCAACAATCATGACTCGAAGGGCAGGAGCACAACCAGTCAGGGGGCAACAATCATGACTCGAAGGGAAGAAGCACAACAAGTCAGGGGGCAACAATCATGACTCGAAGGGCAGTGCCACAACCAGTCAGGGGGCAACAATCATGACTCGAAGGGCAGGAGCACAACCAGTCAGGGGGCAACAATCATGACTCGAAGGGAAGAAGCACAACAAGTCAGGGGGCAACAATCCTGACTCGAAGGGCAGGGCCACAACCAGTCAGGGGGGAACAATCCTGACTCGAAGGGCAGGGCCAAAACCAGTCAGGGGGCAACAATCCTGACTCGAAGGGCAGGAAGAGAGTCCCCTTCCGCAACCTGTATAATGAAGGCTCGGGCAGGAGGTCTTTAAGCTTTTTTAAGTGCAGTTTTAAAAGGTCTGACACGAGATCCTCTGTTAAACTATTTTTCGTGTTGGACCGTCACGTGCGTTTTATATTTTATAATATAACTCATTATATAATGTGTTACGTTGCATTGGTTTTTAATACTCAAGCAAAAAAGATATCACTTACTTACTTAGGTGAAGGCATGGTTGTCCTCACGACAGTTGCTTCATCTCCAAAACCCATCTGTCTGTAAGAGTGGTCTTATGGCGCCAAGAAGCCGCATGGTTTAACGTGCTATACAAAGTGAATAAATGAATGCAACTGTTTTTTAAAATGTAATCACCTGAAGCCAGACCGTTTGGCAAGAGGAACATTTTCCCCTTTCAATGACCACATTAATTGTGTTTCTGGTCAATAACTGCACTGCTGTGATATCTGGTGGAATCCGTGGTACAAGTCATCCCCCCCCCAACATTGGCGTAAGGGGGTGGATCCAAATTCCCCTTCTGTCAATCACCGCCGGCCTTACTGAACTATCAGGCAGGTCTGGGGCAGGTTCCCGTGTGTGTTATTCAGGGGACAGGTGTGTCACTACAACACCAGAGACGCCATTAACTGCAGGAAATGATTCGAGTTAATCTGGCCACCGAGGCCTGCGCGAGCCCGCCTTATATTATGCGGCTTCTTATTGAATATGGTTTACAAGCACTCAGTCCTAATCCCTTTAAAATTAAGATTTTTCAGAGCTTGGAGCCGATCCCAGTCTGTTTTTTCCAAAAGGACATCGTATTGTATTGCAGAATTTATTATAGCGCTTACTACCCCTATGTGGGGCGCCGAAGTGAAGGAGGTACCACCCACCGTGAGAACCAAACATCCATCACCCAGAGTCACAGTATGAGGGGGGGGGGGGTTCTGGGGGTTTTCACAGCCTCAGGCTGGTGAAGAATGTACTTCTTTTTATTCCATCTCATCTTCAGAAGACATTAGTTACCTCCCGCGTGCTATCCAAGTTGGACTACTGAAATGATACCTACCCGAATGGACATCAACATGTGCTCAGTAGGTTTACAGCCTTGCAGAACGCCGCTGCTGGCTTACTACTGAAGGTTCCCAAGCACAAGTCAGTGTCCAAGTCCATGAAGAAGCTTCACTGGTTTCCCAGAATTCTTGCAGGGAAGCAGTGCCGGAGGGACGCCCAAGATCAAGTTTTGAAAGGGTATCCGATGAGTTGATATTCCTATTAGTATCCAGTAAGGCCAATGGCACATCTTATTATTGGGAAAATCCAAGGTTAATCTTGACAAGACCCTAAGTACCAAGGTCGCTATACTCAGTGAGTAACTGCGTGTTGGGTAATAGCAGCATCTATCATTTGTCTACTGAGCCCCAAGGCAAGATGGCTGATAGATTGGGCTCTGAAAAAAGGTATTATAATGATGATTAATGACATAGTTAATGTCATCTCTATGTCGAGGTAAGTAAAAGTATCCCCAGACCAAGCTCCCTAACGGCGATGATGATATGGATGATGATGAGTGCTATAATTCTTGGTATCATTTCAAATGCCACTCTAACTGAAGGTACCCCTCAGACCAAGCTTAGTAACAGCGAAGATGATGATTGCTTTGCTTGTTAATATCACCCCGATTCCAAGCTATGTGAAGGTACCCCTCAGACCATGCTTAGTAACAGCGATGATGATGATTGTTATGTTTGTTATACCACCCCTGATTCTACGCTATGTTAAGGTACCCCTCAAACCAGGCTTAGTAACAGAGATGATGATGATTGCTTTGCTTGTTAATATCACCCCCGATTCCAAGATATGTGAAGGTACCCCTCAGACCATGCTTAGTAACAGCAATGATGATGATTGTTATGCTTGTGATATCACCCCCAATTCAACGCTATGTAAAGGTACCCCTCAGACTAAGCTTAGTAACAGCGCTGATGATGATTGCTTTGCTTGTTAATATCCCCCCTGATTCCAATCTATGTGAAGGTACCCCTCAGACCATGCTTAGTAGCAGCGATGTTGATGATTGTTATGTTTGTTATATCACCCCCAATGCTATGCTATGTAAGGGTACCCCTCAGACAATGCTTAGTAACAGCGACGATGATGATTGTTCTGTTTGTTATATCACCCCCAATTCTACGCTATGTTGTATCAAAAAGCTATGTAAAGGTACCCTTAAGACTAGGCTTAGTAACAGCGATGATGATGATAGCTTTACTTGTTAATATCACCCCCGATTCCAAGCTATGTGAAGGTACCCCTCAGACCATGCTTAGTAACAGCAATGATGATGATTGTTCTGTTTGTTATATCACCCCCGATTCTAAGCTATGTAAGGGTACCGCTCAGACAATGCTTAGTAACAGCGACGATGATGATTGTTCTGTTTGTTATATCACCCCCGAATCTACGCTATGTAAAGGTACCCCTAAGACCAGGCTTAGTAACACCGATGATGATGATTGCTTTGCTTGTTAATATCACCCCCGATTCCAAGCTATGTGAAGGTATCCCTCAGACCATGCTTAGTAACAGCGATGATGATGATTGTTATGTTTGTTATATCACCCCCGATTCTAAGCTATGTAAAGGTACCCCTCAGACCAGGCTTAGTAACACCGATGATGATGATTGCTTTGCTTGTTAATATCACCCCCGATTCCAAGCTATGTGAAGGTATCCCTCACACCATGCTTAGTAACAGCGATGATGATGATTGTTATGTTTGTTATATCACCCCCGATTCTAAGCTATGTAAAGGTACCCCTTAGACCAAGCTGAGTAAGAGCATTGAAGATGATTGCAATGTTTGTTAATATCACCCCTGATTCCAAGCTATGAAAAAGTACCCCTCAGACCATACTTAGTAACAATGATGATGAATGCTATGTTTGTTATATCACCCCTGATTCTAAGCTATCAATCAATCAATCAATCAATCAGAGTACTTGTAGAGCGTGCTACTTACCCATGAGTGTCTCAAGGTGCAGAGGGGAGGGAGGTGCTGCTACTGCTCGATGAGCCAGGTCTTTTGGAGTCTTCTGAAGGTGAGTAGGTCTTGGTTCTGCCGTATGTGGGCAGGGAGGGTGTTCCGAGGTAGGAGAAGGATATGCCGCCGGAGGATGTTCGTTGGATGCGGGGGGACAGCTGAGAGGGAGAGTCTAGTGGGTTCAGTTCGGGTCCAGTTCGGGGAGGCCTGGAAGCAGGTGTGGTTTCTACCAGCGTTGAGTGCGCGGAGGCTGCTGGCGTCGTAGTGAAGTCTGGTGTTGTGGCATTCGCGGGGTCCAGGGGTTCTGGCACTGGGAGGCGGGAGGCAGGGCTCAGCGAGTGGGTTCGGGGGGGGCGGGCCGCAGGGGCAGCAGCGGCAGGAAAGCGAGTGTGCAGGGGGGGCACAGGGCACAAGCACTGGTTGGAGCTGCAGCGGGGGGGAGCGACCTACTTGGAAGGTCAATAGCCGATCTCCTTATTGCACAACTGCCGCCAACTTGAGGGGAGCTGTTAGGGAGGAGCAGCTGGGAGGCCGGAGGCAGGAGGCAGGGGCAGTGGCGTAACGAAAATTGAGGGGGCCTCCCTGCAAAGTGCAAGGAGGGACCCCCTTCCGGACATACTCGGGAGCTCGCAGGCCAGAATACTGTTCTGAGGGGGCCTCGTAGAGCTTGCGGCCCCCGCACTGCGGGGCCTGGGCGGGGCCGCAGGGGCAGCAGCGGTGGGAAAGCGAGTGGGCGGGGGGGCAAACCAAGGGCACAGGGCACAAGCGCTGGTAGGAGCTGCAGTGGGGGGGAAGCGACCTACTTGGAAGGTCAAGGGTCGCTCTCCTATGGAAAGGTACCCCTTAGGCCAAGCTTAGTAATAGCGTTGATGATGATTGCTATGTTTGTTAATATCACCCCCGATTCCAAGCTATGACCATGCTTAGTAACAGCATTGATGATGATTGCTATGTTTGTTAATATCACCCATGAGTCCAAGCTATGGAAAGGTACATCACGGACCCAGCTTTCCAAATGAGGCGATGCGTGTTGCTATTATTACTATCATTGCTAATGTCAGGCTAATGTACTGCTCAACCAAACTTATTAATGGAGATGATGATTATATTTGCTATTATTGTTGCTATCACTTGTTACTATCATGTCTACTACCAAGCTAACTAAAACGTGTTGATGATGATTTTTGCTGTTATTGTTAATACCATCCCAAATGCCACTCTAAGTAAAGATACTCCAAGAACGAACTTAATAATCGTCATGATGATGATTAGTGTCCCTGATGCCAAGCTAAATTAGGGTACCCCTCAGACCGCAGTTACTAACACTGATGATGATGACGATTGCTACTATTGTTGCTAGTAAAGTAAGTAAATTTACTCCACCGACCAAGCTTACTAATGATGATGATGATTCCTGTTATTCTTACTAACATTCGTATAGCCAATCTTAGTAAAGGTGCCCCTCAGAACAAACTTACTAGCAGTGATGATGATGATGTATACTATCATTGTTATATTCAGCTCAAGCGTACTATGACTCATGCCAGTCTAAGTCAAGCTACTCCTGAGGTAAAGCTTACCAGCAGCGATGAGGATGATGATGTTTGCTATCATTGCTATCATCTGCTCAAGCGTACCAATGACTCATGCCAGTCTAAGTCAAGCTACTACAGAGGTAAAGCTTACCAGCAGCGATGAGGATGATGATGTTTGATATCATATCATCTGCTCAAGCGTACTATGACTCATGCCAGTCTAAGTCAAGGTACTCCTGAGGTAAAGCTTACCAGCATCGATGAGGATGATGATGTTTGATATCATTGTTATCATCAGATCAAGCGTACTAATGACTCATGCCAGTCGAATTCAAGGTACTCCTGAGGTAAAGGTTCCCAGCAGCGATGAGGATGATGATGTTTGATATCATTGTTATCATCAGATCAAGCGTACTATGACTCATGCCAATCTAAGTAACGGTACTCCTGAGGTCAAGCTTACCAGCAGCGATGAGGATGATGATGTTTGATATCATTATCATCAGCTCAAGCGTACTATGACTCATGCCAGTCTAAGTCAAGGTACTCCTGAGGAAAAGCTTACCAGCAGCGATGAGGATGATGATGTTTGATATAATTGCTATCATCAGCTCAAGCGTACTCATTAGCTACTCCGAGGTAAAGCTTACTAGCAGTGATGATGATGATGATGATGATGATGATGATGATGATGACGACGACGATGATGATTTTTGATATTTTTGTTAATGCCATCCATAATTCCAAACCAACTGAAGGTACCTTCAGACCAGCTTGCTGTGTCCACGTTGTGTGACATTAGAGACAGAGCTTCAATCCTTTTGCAGCTCAATGTTAGATGACTACAGGTCTCCTACGTGCAAGTCCTAATTTTCTAATTTGACTTACTTGCAGGGGTAGACGGTTCTGACGGGTCAAGCGTTTCACAGTCCTTTTTGAATCGTTAAGCAGTGGGTGTGGGCCCTGGATCCCATGAGTCTCGCGAAGGGAATGATTGTGGATCCAGGAGTGTCCTTTCCAGGAGAGGACTTAAAAAGCACACCACGAGGGACAAGATTGGAGATATTTCCAAACCGAATAAACTGGTTGGAGTAAATTTCTGTACAGCGCCTCCTGTCTGCACGAGGCAGCACTGCATCCCACTGTCTGCAATGCATCTGTCCCAGTGCCCAGACGGCATCAAGTCTGGACTCTCGCAGGGCCGGGAAGAGTGTCCGTCCTGGTGGAATCCTCTCACAGTGAGGGCTGCTCACCTTGGCTCTAGCCTGCCACACTTGTGATAGCCCAAAAAGAAGCATTTTTTGTGCATGGCAAAATAGTGTTCAAGCTCTTTTCTGCAGACGTGCATTTTACCAGTAGCATACCGTTGACATGTATGTTATCAAGAAATTAGTGTTCTATACCTGTATTTTACATCAGTAACCACATGACTTCCGGGGCCGATTGTTCCAGTGACCTTCAGGTGTTCCATTTGAATTCACACACTTTAAAATAAGTTGTAGAAGAAAAGTACAGGGCTGACATTGCATCCTTGGTGAAATAGGGGTATCTGCACACCTTCTTGTAAGGCCACGACTGCTCCTGCAAACACTCTCTCAGGAGCCTCTGGTGCAGAAGATCAAGCTCATTGGTCTTCCTCTTTGACCCCCAACCCTGGGCGAGAGCCCTCACTTATAGGGAGTTCCCATTCACGTTTCATGATAGGGGTGTAGTATCCTGAAGGAAGGTGTCCTTAGTTACATTGAAAGTGCTAAAATCACATTCCAGAAAAATAGTCATTTCAATGGGTGCGGTGTTACTACTTTTGTAACTCACAAACATTGACATAAGTAGTGTACGCTTGAGTAGCTGCACCACTCACACCCTGTCAGGTACACTCCCGAATATGGCATCTCACAGTTTCAGGTCTCACTATAGACAGTTATTAGCAGCCTGTTTGGCAATACCTCTTGTGCACAATACCACAAACGTAGGGTGGGAGTAGAGCCTGCCCATGGGGTGCCTGGATTTGCTTTCTTGTCAGTTTCATGTGCCTCCTTCTTATTCGATGATTTCCCTTCATCTTCTTATATTTGTTCCCACTTTGGAACATGGCTTCTTTACCATCCTTTTGATTGGCTGACTTGCATCCGTTCACTGCTCATATTTAGGGAGTTTTTGTTTTCTATGAGAGTGCATGTGTTTTTTCCCTCTATCAGGTGTGCTCTTTCCCCATGTGCTCCCTCCCCCCCACATCCGCAAACTCTCTCCCTCGTGTGCTGCTTCTATAATTCCAATCCGTGACCCCCACCCACACCATGCTGCTCCCTCCACCTCCCTAACACAGAGGGGCAGATTTACAATAACTGGCACATCCCCAGGGATGCGCCAGTTATTGTGCGCCATGCCTCCACCACCATGGATGCGCCGCATTTACAATGCGGCGCACCATGGGGCAAAAAAGGCACAGATGCGTGACGCATCTGTGCCATAAATGCGGCGCATTGCTGGAGTTGCATCGCAAGCGCGACGCAGTTTAACTGGTACAAAACCCTCGCGAACTGGCAGAAATCCTTGCGAACTGGCAGAAATCCTTGCGAACACAAACAAAAAAAAATCCGCAAATTCGCGAGAATTCGCGGAGTTTGCGGATTGCGAGTTCGCAAATTCGCAAAATTCGCGAACGCCAGATTCACAAAATTCGCCCATGCTTAGTTACATGCAGGTTATGCACGTCTTAGGACACGCACCCATCACTACTGCAGGATCTCGTCAAAACTCTGGTGTTTAGCACACGGCCTGGACACCAACTAGGCACACGGCAGTATGAAGGTCATTATTCTCTGTCAGGCACAATAAGAAAAAAACACGGACGTTGAATGAATGCATTAGCTTTAAATCAAAGTTTTTAAATTCTTTTACTTCACTTCTCGTGCACAAAGCCTTGTTATAGGCCCTTAAGGCAACACTGAATGTCACTTATGTTTAAATTACAAATGTAAGTGTGTAGCGATAACTAAAATGTGTCCTCTCTTGGACAAACTTCCTTATTTTTCTCCCCCCTTTCCTTTAGGCTATCATGGCTAGGAATGATTAGGCTTTACTCAGTCCTGATGATGATCCCTGTAACTATGTAATGGGATCGAAACGCCGTCGACAACTTCTACACCATATACTCTGTTGTGTATCTGTTACTATATTTCAAGTAATGGTGTAAATGTGAATTCTGTTATTGCTATATGCACCGAAAACAATAGCTTTTGCCTAAAAACCTTTCTCTACCTTCTATCCACTCCGCTAACCATGACAATTTGTAAACGTCTGGGCACAGGCTTGTGCCCATCTCCAAGAAATTGTTGAAGGTATCTCCTAATATTGTGTTTCTAAATTAAATATTAGACCTCTGCCCGGCTGGGCAAGTCAATTTACAATATAGTTTCCATTGTGTCTATATTTACCTTTTGACTATATCCCTCCTTGCATAGGACCGCTGTTGTCTTAGAAAATCTTTACCCCACACACTGGAATGGGACTTACTTCAGCATTTGTGTGAAGAAGTAGTGTACAAGTGTGTCTCAATGGTTATAGCGGCAGAACCTGATGCAGAGGTCTAGCCCTGGACCAGGGTTTAATTCCCGCCAGACCCTGATGCAGAGGTCTAGCTCGGAACCAGGGTTTAATTCCTGCCTCGGCGGGTCCTGGGCTCAACTTCCTCGGACCTGATAATTGGACGGAAGGTTGCACAATGGCAAAACATTCACCCCCAGTCACAGATCTGGGTTTAATACATCGTTATTTTTCTCACCAAGCCACCCCAGTTCTGACATGGCCATATGCAAATCAGTCTTGACCCTGTGCCTCATGGGAACAGTCCAGCCCGAACTGCCAAGCCATGTCTTTCCTGGACCGTAATAAAGCATCTTAGGACCGGTTTCTGGTTATCCGCCGTCTTCAGCCAGGATCGCTTGACTCCAGTGGCTTAGTGAGCAAGGGACCCATGTCTGGGCATACCCTTCCCACATAGGGTGAACAGCAAAACACACAAGATGATGGACGGAATGTTGCACAATGGCAAAACATTCACCCCCAGTCACAGATCTGGGTTTAATCCATCGTTATTTTGCTCACCAAGCAACCCCAGTTCTGACATGGCCATATGCAAATCAGTCTTGACCCTGTGCCTCATGGGAACAGTCCAGCCCGAACTGCCAAGCCATGTCTTTCCTGGACCGGAATCAAGCATCCTAGGACCGGTCAAGCTATCCTGGCTGAAGACGGCTGATAGCCAGAAACCGGTCCTAGGATGCTTGATTCTGGTCCAGGAAAGACGTGGTTTGGCAGTTCGGGCTGGACTGTTCCCATGAGACACAGGGTCAAGGCTGATTTGCATATGGCCATGTCTGAACTGGGGTGGTGTGGAGGGCAAAAAAATGATGGATTTAGGCCCAAATCTCTATTCTGGTGTGAGTGTATGATATTGTTCTGCATTCTGTCCATCAACTGTTGTTTTTGTATTTGTCACCCCAAGTGGGATGGGTATGCTCAGACGTGAGTCCCATGCTCTCCACACCACTGAAGTCAAGCTATCCTGGCTGAAGACGGCTGATAGCCAGAAACCGGTCCAAATATGCTTGATACCGGTCCAGAAAAGACATGGCTTGGCAGCTCGGGCTGGACTATTCCCATGAGGCACAGGGTCAAGGCTGATTAGCATATGGCCATGTCTGAACTTGGGTGGTGTGGAGTGCAAAATAACGATGGATTTAGGTCCAGATCTCTGTACTGGGGTAAATGTATGACATTGTTCTGCATTCTGTCCATCAACTGTTGTTTTTGCATTTTTCACCCCGAGTGGGATGGGTATGCTCAGATGTGAGTCCCATGCTCTCCACACCACTTGTGTCAAGCTATCCTGGCTGAAGACGGCTGATAGCCAGAAACCGGTCCAAAGATGCTTGATACCGGTCCAGAAAAGACATGGCTTGGAAGTTCGGGCTGGACTATTCCCATGAGGCACAGGGTCAAGGCTGCTTAGCATATGGCCATGTCTGAACTTGGGTGGTGTGGAGTGCAAAATAACGATGGATTTAGGTCCAGATCTCTGTACTGGGGTAAATGTATGACATTGTTCTGCATTCTGTCCATCAACTGTTGCTTTTGCATTTTGCACCCCGAGTGGGATGGGTATGCTCAGACGTGAGTCCCATGCTCTCCACACCACTTGTGTCAAGCTATCCTGGCTGAAGATGGCTGATAGCCAGAAACCGGTCCTAGGATGCTTGATTCCAGTCCAGGAAAGACATGGCTTGGCAGCTCGGGCTGGACTGTTCCCATGAGGCACAGGGTCAAGGCTGATTTGCATATGACTATGTCTGAAGTGGGGTGCTATGGAGTGCAAAAAAACACTGGATTTAGGCCCAGATCTCTGTACTGGGGTGAATGTATGACATTGTTGTGCATTCTGTCCATCAACTGTTGTTTTTGCATTTGTCACCCCGAGTGGGATGGGTATGCTCAGACGTGAGTCCCGTGCTCTCCACGTCACTGGAGTCAAGCTATCCTGGCTGAAGACGTCTGCTAGCCAGAAACCGGTCCTAGGATGCTTGATTCCGGTCCAGGAAAGACATTGCTTGGCAGTTCGGGCTGGACTGTTCCCATGAGGCACAGGGTAAAGGCTGCATTTGGCCATGTCTGAACTGGGGTGGTGTGGAGTGCAAAAAAACGATGAATTTAGGCCCAGATCTCTGTACTGGTGTTGCCCTAAAGCATCAATTAGGCTGGCCGCCTTGCATATACTCAATGGGTTTCATTGAAGCAGGGGTGGCTCCAAAGAGAAATTCCCTCCTTGCACCACGGGGGTTAGAGAGACATGTCTTACTGCTTGGACCTCTCGATACTGCAGAGTGCAAGACTCCTCACCATCCTTGTGACTATGTGCAAGCTGTGTGCACGCCTGTCTCCTGGTGAAACACGCACTTCCACTGTTCAAATAACGTGCACCCCCTGTTGACAGGCCTTGCGGGGACATGATGCCCCAACTGAAGAGGATGGGCTCGGGGTATCTCTGCGGGTCATGATGACCCAGCTTAAGAGGACAAGATGGCTGAGCTGAAGAGTACAGGCTTAAAGGGGCTGGTCTTGGGGTATGTATGTAGGAACATGATAATAACATTAATTATAATAATAATAGCATTTGTAGAGCGCAACAGCTACCTCAAGCAGAGGTGTCACAGCACTTTACGGTCAACAGCAGGTGAGGGAGGTCCAACCGAGGGACTAACATTGGCTGAAGAGCCAAGTCTTCACGGTCTTTATGAACTCACGTTCGGACTTGATCAGGCGAATATGGGACGGCAGGGAGCACCACAGTCTGGCCGTCGCTACAGTGAAGGACCTGCCTCCCATGCAGGATTTAACAAAACGAGGTACACAGAGAAGGTGCTGGGAGTTAGATCTCAGCGTGCTTTCTTGTTGGTATAGGCACAGCCTACGATTAAGATAGTCCAGGCCACCTGCTTGCAAAGCCTGAATGGCCAGAGTCAGGAATTTAAACTCTATCCATTTAGCTACAGGTAGCCAGTGAAGTTGTCTGATGTGCGGACAGATGTGGTGACGGAATGGGACTCAACAAATTATTCTCGCTGCCGCATTCTGTACCATCTGTAATCTATTAATCAGATAGCCAGGCAGCCCAAGGTAAAGACAGTTTGCGTAGTCCATCCGAGATGTCACAGTAACATGGACTATGATCCTGCGACAATCCTTCGGCAACCGATGCAAGAATTTCCTCAAACTTCTCAACTTCCCCAAGCATGAGGCTGATATATGATGGACTTGGGCCAGGAGAGAGAGGTCTGTCTCCCATTTGACGCCCAGGTTTTTCACCATGTTTGTCGGTAAAGGTGGTGATCCCATTTCTACCGGACACCAAAGTCCAGTGGGAGGAGGAGATGCCTGGCTGAAGAACAAGACCTCCATCTTGTCCGCATTAAGTTTTTAGCTGTTATTCTTCATCCAGCCTGAAATGTCCTTCAAACACCCCTAAATCTAGTAAACCAATCAGCAGAGAGATTCTAAAAAGAGAACACCAGCTGGGTGTCTTTCGCAGTAGAGACTGCCTTTACTACCCAAGTAGTAACAAGAGAGAAGAGTGGCACTAGATAGGTGTTGAAGAGCAATGGGCTAGGGGCCGAGCCCTGAAGCACTCCCCACCGAAGTGGCTTCGGTTACAAGAGAAAGACCCTTTCAGAGCGTTCATTAAGGTAAAACTGGATCCAGGAGAGTACTACAGCCTGTAAGCCCAGCTGTTTGAGTGTATCCAGTAGAATTGGGTGTGCAACCGTGTCAAACGCAGCGGACAGATCTAAAAGGACCAGCATCGCTGAAGCCCCTGCATCTACAGTCATTCATACAGAATCCGCCACCTCCACCACGGCGTTCTCTGTGCTGAATCCTGACCGGAAACTGGACTGAGTGTCGTGCAGGATGTCATGACGTTCTAAAAAATTGTCGAGGCAACAGTTTTTCCAGCATCTTCATGGGTGCTGGAGTAGTGAGATTGTGCGGTAGTTGCTAAGCTCCGTCGGGTCAACGTTCAGCTTTTTTAATAGGGGCAGTAACAAAGCAATGTCCAAATATCAGGGAAATTGCCGATGTCAAGCGAGGTATTCCAAATGTGATTTAAAACGGGGTTAATCAAATGAGCCAATGAACAACTTCGGGGGACATGGATCCTCAAGCGAACCCGACTTGGATTTCATGATTTCAGCCAGTGATTCCTGCTGGGAAATAGGGAGATAATTAGAGAGGATTCCCTGCGACTGTGGCTCAGCCAACTCAGCCCCGCCGTAAATTTGGCATATGCCTTCTGTATTTTATCCTCAAAGAAGTCCGATAGCTTGATGCACAGAGAGGGGGAAGGATGTATATTACCCTCCATCACAGATGGCTTGGTAAAGGAGCTGACTATTCTGAAGATCTCTTTACCATAGTGTTCTGCCCTATTAATGTGATGCGCAAATTATTCCCTTCTAGCCTCCCTGTTCAGTTTGTGGAGCTTTTTCAAGGCTACCTTATTGGCCAGTTTAGCCGCCGGACTATAATCATTCCTCCAGAGCGCTCCATCCTTTTACACCTGCTCTTTAGGTTTCGCCTGGCGTCCACTGCGCGGCAGTGTCGCGCAGGCGAAATTTTTTGATCTCCAGTATGGGGCTTTAACCCGCCTCTCTCTTCCATTGGCTAGCTCCATAAATGGAGGCTAGCCATTGGAAGAGAGATGTGGCAATCATTCTCGGAGCAGATTCGTGGGCGTTCCTGTCTTTTTTTTAAGCCCCGCCCTTTTTTTCCGTCATGAAGTTGTGGGCGTTTACTATTTTTTTTTACACCGATGTTTTTCTTCATTGTTAATCTCGTCCCTGTCCCGCGTGGTTGTATCCTGACCACCTTCCCGCTGTCCGTCCCCCCTCCTGCTGTCCTTGTCTTTGTTACCGCCCACCCCCCCCTCGCAGATCACTACAGTCGCCGCTTGGGCAAGAGGTGTCCTTGTTCCCGCCCCCCCTCGTTCCCGACCCCCCCTCGCGGATCACCACAGTCGCCGCTTTGGGGCCCTGCATACAAAGAATCCGCATACAATTCAGTAAATGTTTATTCCATCCACCTCCAACTGTTTCGATTAAATGTCATGTACATGGTTAAAATATAGGTGCTTTTTGGAGATATAATTTATAGTGCGAACATGACCCGAGGGTAGAAGAGCACTTTACATGAGCACCAGTTGTGTTACAGACAGACACGCTCCTTTTAGTTAGGTGCGGGGAAATTACGTGTTTTACCACACGACTTTAAGGGTCTCTGCCGGACTCGAACCTGGTTTCGCCTCGCTCTAGCCGTTAGGCCACATGTGATCGATCCAAACGGTTCCCAATACCAGTGCTTTCTTTGTAAAATAATAAGTGCTCGTGCCCAAAACTCTGCTCCCACATCCGTTGTCGGCGTTATAAAATGTGCCAGTGACGAATAGCAAAGCTGCGAAGTCCGGAATCCACCTCCGCATTTTTTCCGTTGCCAGACACTCCCAGCCTGTTACATCACTCATGCAGGTTGATGCCAGCTGTCTCGTTTTGCGACTGTTTTTCTGTTTTGCTCTTCCTGTTTATTTCTCCTTTGTATACTGTTCGCTCTGTTACTCCAGGGAAATATCTGAATACTCCAGGGAAATATCTGACAGAGAGAAATAAGTGCCGGTCCCCAAAATTAAGCACTGCCCATTATTTAAGCATAATATGGATTTTAATTCTTCGATACTTAAGTACAGCATTGAACAGGTTTACACTAAGCTTGGTATAAAGTTAGAAATTTGCTATGAACAAATCTTTTTTTGTTTGCTGATAATCTGCTCTATAGTTTTTGAGACGATTACAGGAAAAGGTGTCAGTTGGGATTCAAAGATTAAATCGTGGGTGTGGGTATTTGTACCTCTTAATTCCGGAAACAGCCATCTTTTAGTAAAGCACACGCGAACGCATTGATTTGTTGTCCACTGCATAAGCGAACAATTGATGTTTTTGAAATTCGAATCATTTCTATATACTTTAAACACACTTAAAAGTAACTTATTAGTAAGAGGAAACATTTACTCCATAGTTACATTGTTGATGAAACAATACATTTTTATATCAATAAGTAAAAACTCAAATTACTCAATCGAGAAAAGCATAGATTCTGAATCGGTTGCTGTTGTATTACAGATGTTGGTCACTAGCTGATTAATGTCTTATTTTCAAGATGGCCACCTACGAAACATTTTTCACCCGTAGCGCTGCGTTGCGCGTTGGACCTTAGTCCTTTCTCTGCCTCGATAGTCTGGCAGGAGTGCTGCTGCTGGTAAGATGGCGGCGGTGTCAGAGAACAGAGTACTGGGGTACATCGTACACCGCTGGAGCTCATTCTCCTCCACATATCTTCCAGAGTACGTGACCTAAGTATAGGCTCTGGTGTGTTATGGAAGGCTGAATGCAAAAGTATAAACTTCTGGGGTTGAATGGGGAATTTCTGAGCAGACATTGGATTGTGCAGAGGCCTGGTTGGAAACTGTGCAGGAACTAGTTAGTGCTGGGGGTGTTGAAGCATTGCAGCCTGGAGTTGAATTGTGTTGGCCAGTGTTCTGCTTGATGACCGGACCAGAACTTTGTAGATCCAGAGTACGGAGGTCCATGCAGAGGAGTTGTGGAGACCACAGGGTTGGAGGGGCTTGAGAACATGAAAGGAAGATTGGCAGATCTCTTAAATACGAATGTCTTGAGGGGTGCTGTGGAGATCTCTCGCATCCAAGTTCTTGGAAAGGAACTTTGCAAAACCATATTTTATAGGACACAGGAACCTGAAATGGGTTTGTTTGAACATGGGCATTGTTTACATCCTGTGTTTGTTGTTTCCCACCGAGGAATGAAGAGCATTACCATGTTGAAACGCCTTATACTGCAAAGCGGCAGATAGCGTGAATGCATAATGCTTTGAATTGAATTTTATTGGTGTGATGGAGTAGTCTCAGTGTGTGTGTGTGTTTGTGGGGCTCTGTGTGTGTGTGGGTCTGTGTGTGTGTGTGTGGAGGGCTCTGTGTGTGGGGGCTCTCTTTGCGTGTGTGTGTGTGGCTCTCTGTGTGTGTGTGGGGGGCTCTGTGTGTGGGGGGGGGCTCTGTGTGTGTGTGGGGGGCTGTGTGTGTGTGTGGAGGGGCTCTGTGTGTGTGGGGGGCTCTGTGTGTGTGTGGGGGCTCTGTGTGTGTGTGTGAGGGGGTGCTGTGTGTATGTGGGGGGGGGCACTGTGTGTGTGTGTGTGGCTCTGTGTGTGTCTGTGGCTCTGTCTGGGGGGGCTCTGTGTGTGTGTGAGTCTCTGTGTGTGAGTCTATGTGTGTTTGAGTCTCTGTGTGTGTGTGGGTGCAAATGCAATAGGTCTCGCATTTGCGAGAGATTAAGCTATTCGCATTGTACATGACAATGCCATTTATTTATCTGTTTTCAAAACCAACACACAAATAAAAATGTTGTCATTTACAATGCCAATAGCTCTAACTTTGGCAAAAGCGAAACCGTTGCATTGTAAATGCTTGTTAACTCTGAGGTCATCCGAGAACCAAGGGGCAGATGGGGATTCGCTCGGGATCCTTACTGATCTCACAGGTGCCACTGTGTCCAGTGCGGATGACCGGTCGTTGGAATAGCTTTTTAACTGAGGCAAATTCACTGATAGCACCGAACGTAGGTTCTCAGCTGTTAACTTTTTCTAGTTCTTTTTTAAGATATGGCCCAGCTAAAGAGGACACGTGCCACAGCTGAAGAGGACAGCGTAAAATGGTTGTTTTCAGAGTATCTCTGACCGCAGGCGCAGCTCTTCATACCTCTCACCATGGAGGTGGTGAAGCAACTTTCTTGGGGATCCAGACTGGCTTCTATGTGCTGTGGGCACTCACCTGCGCCAGCTGTATCTAGGCACACCTTAATGTGTCTTGGAAGTGCGTGAGCGGTATGAGAGCGCATTCGCAAACCAGCACCTATAAGTGCGTAACCCTGTGAGAGGACATTCACAAACCAGTATCTGTAAATGTGCACACCTGTGAAAGCACATTCATAAACCAGCATCTACAAGCATGCACACCCGTGAGAGCATGTTCACAAGCCAGTGTCTATGAGTGCGCACACCTGTGAGAGCACATTCACAAACCAGTATCTATGAGTGTGCACACCTGTGAGAGCACATTCACAAACCAGTGTCTATGTGTGTGCACACCTGTGAGAGCATGTTCACAAACCAGTATCTATGAGTGTGCACACCTGTGAGAGCACATTCATAAACGAGTATCTATGAGTTTGCACACCTGTGAGAGCACGTTGACAAATCAGTATCTATGAGTGTGCACACCTGTGAGAGCACATTCATAAACCATTATCTACAAGCATGCACACCCATCAGAGCATGTTCGCAAACCAGTATCTATGAGTGTGCACAACTGTGAGAGCACATTCACAAACCAGTATCTATGAGTGTGCACACCTGTGAGAGCACATTCACAAACCAGTGTCTATGTGTGTGCACACCTGTGAGAGCATGTTCACAAACCAGTATCTATGAGTGTGCACACCTGTGAGAGCACATTCATAAACGAGTATCTATGAGTTTGCACACCTGTGAGAGCACGTTGACAAATCAGTATCTATGAGTGTGCACACCTGTGAGAGCACATTCATAAACCATTATCTACAAGCATGCACACCCGTGAGAGCATGTTCACAAGCCAGTGTCTATGAGTGCGCACACCTGTGAGAGCACATTCACAAACCAGTATCTATGAGTGTGCACACCTGTGAGAGCACATTCACAAACCAGTGTCTATGTGTGTGCACACCTGTGAGAGCATGTTCACAAACCAGTATCTATGAGTGTGCACACCTGTGAGAGCACATTCATAAACGAGTATCTATGAGTTTGCACACCTGTGAGAGCACGTTGACAAATCAGTATCTATGAGTGTGCACACCTGTGAGAGCACATTCATAAACCATTATCTACAAGCATGCACACCCATCAGAGCATGTTCGCAAACCAGTATCTATGAGTGTGCACAACTGTGAGAGCACATTCACAAACCAGTATCTATGAGTGTGCACACCTGTGAGAGCACATTCACAAACCAGTATCTATGAGTGTGCACACCTGTGAGAGCACATTCACAAACCAGTATCTATGAGTGTTGTTGGACAGGCCCCATGAAGGGCTCGCTCCCTCCCCGCATGACAGGGCCCGGACACCGGCTCTCCAGGTGCTACCCACAGAAGCAACCCGCAACCCGTCCCCTACGGGACGCCTGCTCCCGGATATCTCTGTATCACTGGCCCGGGCTACCGTCAGCACCATTGCCCGGCCCAGCCGCCATCTTGGACACTGCACCACGAGGCCGCATGGCCTCAGCTCGACCCCAAACCTGGGCCTGGCCAGGCCCCGACATCCTGGCACCACCATCCACCCAGGAGGTGAACGGACCACTTGGCAGGTCAATGGGAGAAAGAAGTGTCGATGGCTCTCCCCCGCCAGGTGCCGATCGCCCCCAGCCTCCCCGGGCGCTGGCTCCACCCCCCTGCTGGGTGTCTGGACTCCCTCATCCCGGACCTCCCGGCCTCCAAGTGCGAGGGTCCGGACATCAAAGGGCGCCAGACCTATAACTGAGGCAGCTCCAGAGCAGGAAGGCAGTTGTATCCTGGAGTCGAGAGACACCGTGAAGAACTCATCCTTGACGGACTGCTGGCGCTGCTGCAGCCCTGCCTTGTGAACTGTCGTCCTGCCTGCTGGCGCTGCCGCGGCCTTCTGCAACCTTCATCCTTGTGGGACCTGCTGGCGCTGCCGCGGCCCTTTGCAACCTTCATCCTCGTGGGGACCTGCTGGCGCTGCCGCGGCCTCTTGCAACCACCATCTTCGTCGGGACCTGCTGGCGCTGCCGCGGCCCGTTGCTACCTACGACCTCCTCGGGACCTGCTGGCGCTGCCGCGGCCCGACCTTCCCGAACGCCGAGCTCGAGGATTGTGAGCTACCCATCATTTCATCTCAATACCAGATTGGTAACAAGACTGTCCCGCTACCCCCTTTCCCTTCCAGAGACTAGAATTGAGAGGATCCTCGTGTCCTGATCTCATTGTACCGTACTACCTTACTTCAAGAACAGCATATAAAAAGCGTTAACCTTATCTTTGTATGGTGTCCATCTGTGGGGGGGAAGTTACTTGTCTGTACGATCCCTGGAGACGGCCCTCACCGGAGGCCTCTCCCCTTGTCCTCGGCCGACCCTCCAGGTCCCCGTCTAACATTGGTGGCCAGCAGCGCGATCCGAACCAACGCGTAATCGTACAGAGAGTAACTCACCCCACGACTAAACCACAATGACAACCAAAGAGAGCGGATCTACAGAGAAATTCCAGATGGAAAAACTAGAAGAGTACAGCCATCGAGAGCTAAAACAATTTTGTATAGAACTAGGGTTTGCTACCACCGGTCTGAGCACGAAAGAGGACTTCAAACACGCCCTAGAATCTTGGGCAGAAACAAATGCCGCCAGACCCCGGGACCAAAACATCGAAGCACCAGAGACAAACACCACTCTGACGGAAGAAAGGAGAGCGGGTCTCTCCCGGGAAGAGATCCAAGAACGAGAAAAAAGCAGACTCCACGAATTAGAGTTGGCACGGCTAAAGTTGGACTGAGAGCTGAAACTGGCGGAACAAAAGATAAACTTAGAACACTTACGGCTCCGAGAAGAGCGGGAAGAAAAGCAAAGACAGAGAGAACTCGAAGAAAAAAGACTGGCATACGAACACGAGCGCAAGCTAGCAGAGATAGAAATGCGGAAACAGAACAAAGACCTAGGGGTGCCCGAGCAACCGCGCACCCCAGGCGCTACCGAACAAAAGGTCCACATCCCCAAAGATGTGGTCCGTGAATATTATCGGAACGACGACATACAGCAGTGGTTCAAGGCCGACGAGATCGCCATGACCTCCCACCGGATCGATCGAAGTGACTGGGGAGCCGGTCTATGGGGGAGGTTCGTCAATGAAGGCCGCGATGCCCTGCTACAGCTCCCGGACCATCAAATGACGTCCTATGACCACATGAAGGCCGCCCTCCTCACTCGATATGGGCTTACGCCCGAAATGTACCGCCAGAGGTTCCGCGACTGCACCCGGATCCTGGGTACAACTTGGGTAGAATATGTGAACTATTTCAGCCGAGCCTTCGAGGGATGGATCAAGGGTAGCCACGTAACCACCTACGAGCAGCTCTTCAACCTCATTGTGTGGGAGCACCTCTCCAAGAATTGCTTCGTCGAGCTCAGGCAGCACCTCCTCGACAGTAAATTGACTGAACCACGGCAGCTCGCTGCTGAGGCTGACCGATGGGAAAGCACCCGAGTGGCCCGGAGTGGGCCAAAAGAGCAGAACAGAACCAACCAAGGTCACCATCGTCCCCGAGGAGGAGGAGGAGGCCAGGGCCGGGGCAGAGACGCCGTCCCGGCCGCTCCCGCCAACAACACCCCGCCCCTGGCCGGTCGGGGCAACCCCCGATGCGCCCAGGGTTCCGAGCCAATATTACTTGTCACCGGTGCCAGCGAATCGGCCACTATGCCAGTGACCCGAACTGCCCAAAGAACCAGACTCCCGGGCCCCGCCAGGTAGCTGCCGCCGCCCTAGGAGAAGAGCAAATCTCCGAAGAGCATGAAGAGTACGAGCAGGAGCAGCCCGAGTGGGAACCTGCCGCCATGGTCCTGGCTTGCCTAGGGGGTAGAGACATGATCCCGCGGGCTCCCCTACCCGCCAACACCAGGAAATACAGCCAGTGGGTGAACATAAATGGACGCAAGGCCGAAGCCCTGCGTGACACGGGGGCCAGTGTGACGGCCGTCCGCTGTCACCTGGTGACCCCAGAACAAATCCTGCCAAACGTTCTTTGCCCCGTCAGATCGGCCGACAATTCTGAGAGCCTGTGTCGGATGGCCTGCGTCCCCTTCGAATGGGGAGGAGTGTCCGGTATGCTAAAAGTGACTGTCCACGATGATGCCCCCGTGGACTGCCTCCTGGGAAACGATCTCGAGAGTTCCCCGTGGGCGGCCGTTGAAAGAAGAGAGCACCTGGGGATGTTGGGCCTCCCGGACTGGGCGTGCGTAACAACCCGGTCCATGGCCGCCCGCACCATCCCCAGACCCGAAGAACCCGAATGGCCAGCACCTCCTCCCCCGATCGCTCCGGAGGAAGACACCGTCCATACCGACCCCCCAGAACAAACCCAAGAAGGGCCCGCTCAGCCCCAAGACCTTCCAGACCTGGCTCAGTGGCGTCAAGAGGGGGGACCCACCCAGGAGCAATTCCGGCAAGAGCAAAAGACCTGTCCCTCCCTCGAGGGACTCCGACAGCAAGCACTCGCCCAGAGCGCGGGAGACACCGCAGGGGCCCACTGGATCTATTGGGACAATGACCTACTGTACAGCGAACAAAGAATCGCGGAGTTGGGGGCCAGTCGAGTGCTGGTGGTGCCCCTCCGCTTCAGAGACTTCCTTTTGAACTTGGCACATGATGTCCCCATGGCTGGACACTTGGGGCAAGACAAAACATACAACCGCCTGGTAACCCACTTTTACTGGCCAAAAATGCGAAATGACGTCTCCAACCACTGCCGGTCCTGCCCCACCTGCCAGGCCAGCAGGAAGAGCGGCCGAAAACTCAAGGCACCCCTGCAACCATTCCCCGTCGTTACCACCCCGTTCGAAAGGGTGGGAATAGACATTGTGGGGCCCCTGGACCCCCGAACAGCACAAGGGCATCGATTCATCCTGGTCCTGGTGGACCACGCCACCCGCTATCCCGAGACCGTTCCCTTCGAACTGTAACAGCACCAGTGGTAGGCCGAGCCTTAATGGGGATCTTCTCTCGAGTGGGCTTCCCCCGGGAGGTCGTCAGCGACAGGGGCACGAACTTTATTTCCAAGTATATGAAATCCCTCTGGCAGCAGTGCGGAGTCACCTACCGATTCACAACCCCCTATCACCCGCAAGGAAACGGACTGGTCGAGCGGTTCAACCGCACTCTCAAGGGGATGATCATGGGGCTGGAAGAACCCCTACGCCGCCAGTGGGACGTGCTACTCCCGTGCCTCCTCTTCGTCTACCGAGAAGTCCCCCAGAAGTCCCTCGGCTTCAGCCCCTTCGAACTCCTGTACGGACACCCTGTTCGAGGGCCCCTCAGCCTAGTTAAAGAAGAATGGGAAATGGCCCCCCTGAAGACCCCTCCAGACGTCTACAAGTACCTCCTGACCCTCCGCAATCAGACCAGGCGATTCAGGGAGATCGCCAAAGCCAATCTTGAGGCCAGTCAGGAGGACATGAAGAAATGGTACGATCAACATGCCTCCTCCATTTAGTTCGAGCCTGGTCAGCAGGTATGGGTGATGTCCCCCATCGAACCTTGTGTCTTGCAGGACAAATGGACGGGGCCCTTCAAGGTGGTCGAGCGCAAGAGCCCCGTCACCTATCTCATCGACATGGAATCCCCCCGGAACCCCCTCTGGGTCCTCCACGCCAACAGACTCAAACCACACTTTGTGCGCTCGGAGATCAGCCTGCTGATGGCTACAGACAGTGGAGCGGAAGAGGACTCCGAGCCCCTCCCTGACCTACTGAAAAAGATGGTTCGGTGGACGGGGTCCGACTCTCCGATGCCCTGACCCCGGAGCAGCGCCAAGACTGTCGGGCCCTCCTGCTGCAATTTGCAAACCTATTCTCCCTCACCCCCGGGGTCACCCCCTGGTGCCTGCACGATGTGGACACTGGGGACAGTCCCCCTATCCGACACCGGGCGTACCGAGTACCAGATCGGGTGCGCGCCTGCATCCAAGAAGAAGTCTCCAAAATGCTCGCACTCGGAGTCATCGAACCCTCTGACAGCCCCTGGGCCAGCCCAGTCGTACTGGTGCCCAAGGCTGCTGCCCCGGGCACCACCCCCAAGCTCCGATTCTGCGTCGACTATCGGGGTCTGAACGCTGTCACCCGAACCGACGCTCACCCCATCCCCCGAGCAGATGAACTGGTCGACCGCATGGGGGCTGCCCGCTACCTAAGCATCTTCGACCTGACAGCGGGCTACTGGCAGATCGGCCTCACCCCCAGGGCCCAAGAACGATCCGCTTTCTCCACCCCGGATGGACACTACCATTTCAAAGTGATGCCATTCGGCATGAAAAACGCTCCAGCCACTTTTCAACGACTTGTGAACCAGGTATTAGCGGGCCTCGAAGAGTTCAGCGCCGCCTACCTAGATGATATCGCGGTATACAGCCGCCACTGGTCAGACCACCTCCGCCACCTCCGAGAGGTCCTGCAGGCCCTCCAACAGGCCGGCCTCACAATCATGGCCAGCAAGTGCCAAATTGGCCAGGGGTCCGTGACCTACCTCGGACACCAAGTGGGGAGCGGTCTGGTGGCCCCCCTCCAGCTCAAGATCGCTGCCTTCCAGTCCTGGCAGCCCCCCGTAACCCAAACCGAGGTCCGAGCCTTCTTGGGGCTCACCGGATACTACCGGCGGTTTGTGAAGGACTATGGCAGCATTGTGGGGCTCCTCACGGAACTCACATCCAAGAAACACCCAAAAACAGTCAACTGGACTCCAGACTGTCAAGCGGCCTTCGAGAAGCTGAAGGCCGCCATGTGCACCGCCCCTGTGCTCCAGGCCCCCGACTACAGCCGTGAGTTCATCGTCCAGACTGATGCCTCAGACCATGGCATTGGGGCCGTCCTATCCCAACTGAACCCCGAGGGAGTCGACCAACCAGTGGCCTTCATCAGCAGACGCCTGCTGGCCCGAGAACAGCGCTGGAGTACCATCGAGCGGGAGGCCTTTGCAGTAGTGTGGGCCCTCAAGAAGCTTCGGCCCTACCTCTTCGGTACCCACTTTCGGGTACAAACAGATCATCGCCCCCTGCAATGGTTAATGCAGATGCGGGGGGAGAATCCCAAACTATTGCGATGGTCCATCTCCCTGCAGGGGATGGACTTCACTGTGGAGCATCGCCCTGGCCAGGACCACGCCAACGCGGATGGCCTGTCACGCTTTTTCCGCCTCGACAAGGAAAGTCCCCAAGAGGATGGGTGACTCTCCCCGCCTTCAGCTGGGGGGGACGCATGTTGGACAGGCCCCATGAAGGGCTCGCTCCCTCCCCGCATGACAGGGCCCGGACACCGGCTCTCCAGGTGCTACCCACAGAAGCAACCCGCAACCCGTCCCCTACGGGACGCCTGCTCCCGGATATCTCTGTATCACTGGCCCGGGCTACCGTCAGCGCCATTGCCCGGCCCAGCCGCCATCTTGGACACTGCACCACGAGGCCGCATGGCCTCAGCTCGACCCCAACCCTGGGCCTGGCCAGGCCCCGACATCCCGGCACCACCATCCACCCAGGAGGTGAACGGACCACTTGGCAGGTCAATGGGAGAAAGAAGTGTCGATGGCTCTCCCCGCCAGGTGCCGATCGCCCCCAGCCTCCCCGGGCGCTGGCTCCACCCCCCTGCTGGGTGTCTGGACTCCCTCATCCTGGACCTCCCGACCCCAAAGTGCGAGGGTCCGGACATCAAAGGGCGCCAGACCTATAACTGAGGCAGCTCCAGAGCAGGAAGGCAGTTGTATCCTGGAGTCGAGAGACACCGTGAAGAACTCATCCTTGACGGACTGCTGGCTCTGCCGCAGCCCTGCCTTGTGAACTGTCGTCCTGCCTGCTGGCGCTGCAGCGGCCTTCTGCAACCTTCATCCTCGTGGGACCTGCTGGCGCTGCCGCGGCCCTTTGCAACCTTCATCCTCGTGGGGACCTGCTGGCGCTGCCGCGGCCTCTTGCAACCACCATCTTCGTCGGGACCTGCTGGCGCTGCCGCGGCCCGTTGCTACCTACCACCTCCTCGGGACCTGCTGGTGCTGCCGCGGCCCGACCTTCCCGAACGCCGAGCTCGAGGATTGTGAGCTACCCATCATTTCATCTCAATACCAGATTGGTAACAAGACTGTCCCGCTACCCCCTTTCCCTTCCAGAGACTAGAATTGAGAGGATCCTTGTGTCCTGATCTCATTGTACCGTACTACCTTACTTCAAGAACTGCATATAAAAAGCGTTAACCTTATCTTTGTGTGGTGTCCATCTGTGGGGGGGAAGTTACTTGTCTGTACGATCGCTGGAGACGGCCCTCACCGGAGGCCTCTCCCCTTGTCCTTGGCCGACCCTCCAGGTCCCCGTCTAACAAGTGTGCACACCCGTGAGAGCATGTTCACAAACCAGTATCTATGAGTGTGCACACCTGTGAGAGCACATTCACAAACCAGTATCTATGAGTATGCACACCTGTGGGAGCACATTCACAAACCAGTATCTATGAGTGTGCACACCGTGAGAGTACTGCCACAAACCAGTATCTATGAGTGTGCACACCGTGAGAGCACATTCGCAAACCAGTGTCTATGAGTGTGCACACCTGTGAGAGCACATTCACAAAGAAGTATCTATGAGTGTGCACACCTGTGAGAGCACATTCACAAACCAGTATCTATGAGTGTGCACACCATGAGAGTACATTCACAGACCAGTATCTATGAGTGTGCACACCTGTGAGAGCACATTCACAAACCAGTATCTATGAGTGTGCACACCGTGAGAGTACTGCCACGAACCAGTATCTATGAGTGTGCACACCGTGAGAGCACATTCACAAACCAGTGTCTATGAGTGTGCACACCTGTGAGAGAGAGCACATTCACAAAGAAGTATCTATGAGTGTGCACACCGTGAGAGTACATTCACAGACCAGTATCTATGAGTGTGCACACCTGTGAGAGCACATTCACAAACCAGTATCTATGAGTGTGCACACATGTGAGAGCACATTCACAAACCAGTATCTATGAGTGTGCACACCTGTGAGAGCACGTTCACAAACCAGTATCTATGAGTGTGCACGCCGTGAGAGTACATTCACAGACCAGTATCTATGAGTGTGCACACCTGTGAGAGCACATTCACAAAGAAGTATCTATGAATGTGCACACTTGTTAGAGCACATTCACAAACCAGTATCTATGAGTGTGAACACCTGTGAGAGCACATTCACAAACCAGTATCTATGAGTGTGCACACCTGTGAGAGCACATTCACAAACCAGTATCTATGAGTGTGCACACATGTGAGAGCACATTCACAAACCAGTATCTATGAGTGTGCACACCTGTGATAGCACATTCACAAACCAGTATCTATGAGTGTGCACACCTGTGAGAGCACATTCACAAACCAGTATCTATGAGTGTGCACACCTGTGAGAGCACATCCACAAACAAGTATCTACACGTGTGCACACTTGTGATATCACATTCACAAACCAATATCTACACGTGTGCATGTTTGTGAGAGGGCAATCACAAACCAGTATCTATAACATAAGTTATAAGTACGCCTGAGACAACTCATTCACAAACCAGTACCTGTATATGTGCACCACTGTGAAGGTACATTCACCAAGCAGTATCTATGAGTGCACACACCTGTGAGAGCACGTTCACAAACCAGTATCTATGAGTGTGAACACCTTTGAGAGCACATTAACAAACCGGTATCAATGTGTGTGCACAACTGTGAGAGCACGTTCACAAACCAGTATCTATGAGTGTGCACACCTGTGAGAGCACATTCACAAACCAGTACCTGTAAATGTGCACATATGTGAGAGCACTTTCACAAACCTGTACCCACAAGTGTCTGCTTTCAGTCTCTGGTGCTCACAGTTTGCTTCATTCCTCATCCTCATACCTCCTCAGTACTTAAACAAGTGAAACTGTGAAAGCCAATAAGGTGTTGTAACTCGCACCGGTGCACATGGCCCAATAGCAGCTCCCGGCGGCTGTGGTGCTGATCCGGCCCTCCAAGGGTGGGAGGGGCTCATTTCCTTCTCTCTCCGGATAATAACATTTTATTGCCCAGGCACCGCGGCTGAATATGGGGTGAAAGGAAGCAATATCCTCTAGTGGGATTTGGGGGTCTCCAGCAGGCAGCCCGTTTATGGCCATGAAACGTGGCGGCGGCACGCGGGCTTGTGAGGGATGGAGGGCGCGCCCTGACCCTTGTAGGACCACCGAGCACTGACCCGGGCCCATGACCCTGAGGCAGCTCAGTCGGGTAAGGCTCGTCGTGGTGGTCTGTCTGTCTCGTGCAAGTGCTCCCAGTCCTCCGGACAATACACCGAGAGGCCGTTCCAAGTGGGGTAAGTAACGTTTTTGGTAAAGTACTATAAGACACAGGAATGATTGAGTCTGTGGTCAGGAACAAGTCTCGTGTCCAGAAGGCATCCGTACTGTGCCAAGTCTAGTGCTGTTTCAAATGCTGCCCCAACATATCGACCGAATGTACTTTTCTTTAACAATAGATAGCAAACTTTTACTTTCATTTTCGCAATAGCCGTAATTAGGTTCTGCGTTATATGTATGTGCAGGGCACGAGTGAGGTTACACGCGAGTGGACGGCGTCCATCCACTATTTTCACAGGGTGAACTAAGTCCACCCTGCCAAGAATGTGGGCCCCACTGAATAATGTGCTGAAGTGGCCCCGGTGTAATTTACAAACCCCGGGACACATTCAGCAGTGTCTGACTCTACACGGTGTCTGCCTTACATCCTCAACAAGCAGACGGCTTTCAGACTCCTGCTGGGCCAGTAACAAAGGCAGAATTTGAGGGGTCATCAGGCCTCCTTTTGTTCAGTCTCTTGGCTGGGAGCAGTCAGGAGCCTCACACCTGATGCAAATGAAGTGGAGGGGAAACAAAGGCTCACACCTTGTTAGCACTTGACACATACAAGAGAGGCGGCTTTTCACTTGGTTCAGTCCCTGTTTAGGAGATGAGAATGTCAGATGTGTGGGTCTTTCCCAGTATTTTTACAAAGCAAATTGCATTTATATAATAAAGCTTACTACATCTGAGGAGGAGGTGAAATAATGTAAGTACCACTATTTTTTCTTGTATAGCCCTACCCATCCCAATACAGGGTGTCAGAGCGCTTTACATCAACACGCGCATATAACGCACAATAAATTATATAAGTTTGTAAATGAATGTGCAGGATGTGTTACATAAAACTGAGGGATTGCACTGTGTAGAAATCACATATCTTCCATAGCTCACTGTGCTGTTATCCTCGCAATGCGCTCAGTCACATGATAGAACTCCTCAACATAGATGTGAGGGAATAAGATCTGATATCACTTCTTGTGATGCCACTTCCTGTAAAGTCGTGGCTTGTGATGCGCCCGGGCACAAGTCCTAAAAAAAGAAGTGGGTGGATACTGACGTCACGACAGGAAGTGACGTCACGAAAGGTGGCTTGCACTCAGTTGCAGTGTATAGTTATCGAGCTCCCAGTAAAATAAGTGGGGGGATCCCGTCCACCCGCGTGGTACCCCAACTCGAGCCCTGGTGATGCCCCTTTCTATGATGTCAATTCCTGTGATGCCATTTGTGATGTCATGCGCCCTGAAGTCGCGCACCGTGATGTCACTTGTATACTGCCTACCTAGGTTTGTCCCCCCAGTTCTTTTTTTAGCACTTGTGCTCTCTGTATGTGGTAATGTTAAATTTTGTAAAGCGTGCGAATGCCGCAAGGCATCTTGGCGCTACTGAGGCAAAGGACTAGTAGTGCTATGAGAAATGAATTTACAGAAGTCAGTGCTGTGAAATTAATTTCTAGAAAGCAACGTTCTTAGGTATTTCCTAAATCTAAGCAGGGTGGTCTGTGATTTTAGATATAATTTTCAAAGCTTAGTGTTACAGCCAATGAAATCCCCTCTCTCCAGTTGGCCAGTTTAAAACGAGGATTCCTGACGTTTTTAGCCGAAGCAGACCGCAGAGTCCCAGCAGGGGTATAGCATTGAAGAGACTGCCTGAAGTATTACAGCCCTGTGTCATATAGGGCCTTGTGGACGTCGCAGAGGGCTTTAAAAAGTGATTCGTCTTCTGGTGGTCGCCCAGTGAGGTGCGTGGAAGGCCTGGGCGGCTGTCTTGAATTTTGGGGTCCCTAGTTGCATCGGAGCTGTTGCTTTTTGCAGGGTTTGAAGCTCGTTGAGCAAACCTTGCTGCATGTAAGGATGGAGGGCTCTGCAGTATTCAGTTTTTGACAGGACTTCAGTCACGATTACTGTTTTCTGGCGTTTGTGGGGTATAAAAGTAAGATTTTTTTGATTGTCCTTAAGGTGTTGAAGGGGGATAAAGTGAGCGCAAACAAGACGCCCAGGTTTCTTACCTTCTTGACAGGGGTGGGAAGAATGCCCAGGTTCTGCGGCCACCAGATAGGGGACCAGAAAGCGGGGTCGTTACCGAATAGGAGAACCTCGGTGTTGCCCGAGTTCAGTTTCAGACAGTTTTGCTTCATCCATCTCCCCACTTCTTCCATGGAGTCGTGGAATCTGTTGGCCACTTCATGGACATCATTAGACATTGAGACAATGATTTACATGTCATCAGCATATGACACCAAGTAGAAACCGAAGGATCTAATCAGGGTGACAAGGTGTGTAAGGTACACCTTAAATAGTGTTGGACTAAAGGATAATCCCTGCTGGACACCACACGGCGAGGAGAAGGGGGTAGAAACAACTCCCTTAAAATATACAGACAGCCTGAGAGGAGCGATCAGAGCGTGGTCAACGCAGCCTCCTTTATTCCAAAGCTGTTTAGGTGGTTTAGTAAAACCTGTGGTTGACTGTATTGAAGGCCGCCGATGTGTCAAGTAGGATCCAGGGATGCTCTCTCACCCTGATCAATACTAGCTCTGATTTCCTTCGTGCCAACAATCAAGGCTGTTTCCATGCTATGCCCGCTTCTTACCCCAAATTGAGTATAGTTGAGAAGAAGGTTACTGCAGTATCCTGTTACTCTAAAAAATAAAGAGGTTAGTTCCATGTTTTTTGCTTTTTCCACCACTGTGTGTGGATATTGGGTGATAACTGCTGTTTTCAAGGGCATTGAGTGTAGATTTATTTTAGAAGAGGTAGGATAGATGATGTTTACCAGGCTAGTTGGAGGGGCTTCTCTGAAAAAAGTGTGCAATGGGAGGTATAAACATAATTATATTTTTACCCAATGTTTTTATTTTACATTTTTGAGGGCCTGGCCTCAAAGTTATTTAAAAACAATGACAAAACAAAACTATCATCAAGTCAAAATATTGGGAGCCAATGTCTGAATTACTAGCTTTGCGAAAACTTGTTTTTTCATGTTAGTGGAACACATATATTTGTTTAAATAGCATTGATTTTCCAAAATGAAAGATTTGATGATCAGAAACAAGTAGAAGAGATGTGGTGAAAAGGTCTAGCAGATGTGAGCCACGGGTTGGTTGCATGTGTACAATATCTGCAGGTTTACAACTTCATATGGGTGAAGATTTCCTTTAATTAAACGTAATTTGTGTCCTCTACAGCCATATGATGAGTGACTGTGGAAGCCCAGTATTTGCGACATCGCAGTAGTCTAGCCGATAACTTACGAAGCTCTGATAAATACATCCCACTTTCCACTGAGATCAGAGATAGAATTTGTTTAACTCTTGGGCTGCTAGCTGGAAAAAATTGTTCCTGAAAAAATCTGAGTGTCATGCCTGCATGGAACATCAGATTTGGCGACAAGCTCAAGGCTGGAATGCACCTAGGTAGTGCTGCAGGATTAAGCATGGGCGGAAAATCCGTTACGCTCGCGGATTTTGCGGATTTTCGGGAAATTCGCAATCCGCGAGATTTGCGAATTTCTCGCAAAATCCGCAAATTCGCACGCAGCGGATATTTTTTGCGGCGCGCGGCGTTGGTGATACAATTTTTGCGGCGCCCGGCGTTTATCATTGTTTGCCGGGTTGTTTTTCTTGATAGTTTGCGAGTGCTGCGCCATTTTGGATCTTGCTGTGTGATCCCGCGGGAATTGGCGAGCGCGATTACGTCATCGCGGCTTGCGAGCGAGAGTTTGTCAACGCGAGTACGGCGAGATCACGTCTCGCAGTACTTCGCAATTGCGAGATTTGAGATGCGGCGAGCAGCAAGAATCTCGCACAAACGAAAATATAAAATTTGCAAGTGCCCCACAGTCTTCAACTTCCTGTTCCTGTCCAGCAGGCTCCTCCCAGTGCTTTGTCCATCTCCTGGTCACTTTTCATTTGGATCTGGAGCTGGAAGGATTACTTTTTGTGGATGCTGCTGGATATTTGGATTTGAGGCCTTTTTGACTTTCTTTGGATCATTGTTGGATTAGAAATTTTACAAGTAAGTTTGTTTGGGGCATTACAGTTGCTGCAACTAAAATTTGGGAATTTTCGATTTTTGGGCCGTTTTGGGGCCTTTTGCCCAGGGGTACTCAGTGGTGGGTGGACTGAGTCTTTCTGTGGGTTGTCTTGAACTTAAACATCATGGAGGGCATGGATGGATTGGGATTGTGCTGATTTTTCAGTGATTTTCGTTTTTTGGGCCTGTACTTGTGGCCTTTTCACCAGGGGTATTTGAGTCTAGCATGGGCCTAGTCTTTCTGTGGGCTGTCTTGAACTTAAACATCATGGAGGGCATGGATTCATGGGGAGGGACAGGCCATGTGGCTGGTGGCCATTTTGAGTGCAGCTACAGGCACTGGCCATGTGCTGGCAGGCAAGTGGCCATTTTGAATGCAGGCTTTGATGTTAGGCCTGCAACCATTTTGCCTACTTTTCAACCTTTATTTATGCCCAGGGGTAGTGAGTCTTGCATGGGCCTAGTCTTTCTGTGGGTTGTCTTGAATTTAAACATCATGGAGGGCATGGATGGATTGGGATTGTGCTGATTTTGCAGTGTTTTTCGATTTTTGGGGGTGTTCATGGGGAGGGACAGGCCATGTGGCTGGTGACCATTTTGAGTGCAGCTACAGGCACTGGCCATGTGCTGGCAGGCAAGTGGCCATTTTGAATGCAGGCTTTGTTGTTAGGCCTGCAACCATTTTGCCTACTTTTCAACCTTTATTTATGCCCAGGGGTAGTGAGTCTTGCATGGGCCTAGTCTTTCTGTGGGTTGTCTTGAATTTAAACATCATGGAGGGCATGGATGGATTGGGATTGTGCTGATTTTTCAGTGATTTTCGTTTTTTGGGCCTGTACTTGGGGCCTTTTCACCAGGGGTATTTGAGTCTAGCATGGGCCTAGTCTTTCTGTAGGTTGTCTTGAATTTAAACATCATGGCGGGCATGGATGGATTGGGATTGTGCTGATTTTTCAGTGATTTTCGTTTTTTGGGCCTGTACTTGTGGCCTTTTCACCAGGGGTATTTGAGTCTAGCATGGGCCTAGTCTTTCTGTAGGTTGTCTTGAATTTAAACATCATGGAGGGCATGGATGGATTGGGATTGTGCTGATTTTTCAGTGATTTTCGTTTTTTGGGCCTGTACTTGTGGCCTTTTCACCAGGGGTATTTGAGTCTAGCATGGGCCTAGTATTTCTGTGGGCTGTCTTGAACTTAAACATCATGGAGGGCATGGATGGAATGGGATTGTGCTGATTTTGCAGTGTTTTTCGATTTTTGGGGGTGTTCATGGGGAGGGACAGGCCATGTGGCTGGTGGCCATTTTGAGTGCAGCTACAGGCACTGGCCATGTGCTGGCAGGCAAGTGGCCATTTTGAATGCAGGCTTTGTTGTTAGGCCTGCAACCATTTTGCCTACTTTTCAACCTTTATTTATGCCCAGGGGTAGTGAGTCTTGCATGGGCCTAGTCTTTCTGTGGGTTGTCTTGAATTTAAACATCATGGAGGGCATGGATGGATTGGGATTGTGCTGATTTTGCAGTGTTTTTCGATTTTTGGGGCTGTTCATGGGGAGGGACAGGCCATGTGGCTGGTGGCCATTTTGAGTGCAGCTACAGGCACTGGCCATGTGCTGGCAGGCAAGTGGCCATTTTGAATGCAGGCTTTGTTGTTAGGCCTGCAACCATTTTGCCTACTTTTCAACCTTTATTTATGCCCAGGGGTAGTGAGTCTTGCATGGGCCTAGTCTTTCTGTGGGTTGTCTTGAATTTAAACATCATGGAGGGCATGGATGGATTGGGATTGTGCTGATTTTTCAGTGATTTTCGTTTTTTGGACCTGTACTTGTGACCTTTTCACCAGGGGTATTTGAGTCTAGCATGGGCCTAGTCTTTCTGTAGGTTGTCTTGAATTTAAACATCATGGAGGGCATGGATGGATTGGGATTGTGCTGATTTTTCAGTGATTTTCGTTTTTTGGGGCTGTACTTGTGGCCTTTTCACCAGGGATATTTGAGTCTAGCATGGGCCTAGTCTTTCTGTAGGTTGTCTTGAATTTAAACATCATGGAGGGCATGGATGGATTGGGATTGTGCTGATTTTTCAGTGATTTTCGTTTTTTGGGGCTGTACTTGTGCCTTTTCACCAGGGGTATTTGAGTCTAGCATGGGCCTAGTCTTTCTGTGGGTTGTCTTGAATTTAAACATCATGGAGGGCATGGATGGATTGGGATTGTGCTGATTTTTCAGTGATTTTCGTTTTTTGGGCCTGTACTTGTGGCCTTTTCACCAGGGGTATTTGAGTCTAGCATGGGCCTAGTCTTTCTGTAGGTTGTCTTGAATTTAAACATCATGGAGGGCATGGATGGATTGGGATTGTGCTGATTTTTCAGTGATTTTCGTTTTTTGGGGCTGTACTTGTGGCCTTTTCACCAGGGGTATTTGAGTCTAGCATGGGCCTAGTCTTTCTGTGGGCTGTCTTGAACTTAAACATCATGGAGGGCATGGATGGAATGGGATTGTGCTGATTTTGCAGTGTTTTTCGATTTTTTTTGTGCTGTATAACTGAACTGATGTTCCTCTGTCTTCTATTGTTTTTAGGTGCACAAGACTCAAGAGAACCACCAGTGCCAGGAAGAAGTCCTGCAGCGGTGTGTGTGTGCAGCATAACGTCACGCGACGTCACGTCTGGCCTCAGACAACTCTACAATTCGTGCAACTGCGGCCTACTGTCTGACCTGCTCTGAAGAAGATGGCCCCAAAAAAAGGTCTCCGTAGCTCCTCTAGCAAGAGAGTTGCTAGTAAGGAGCAGAAGAAGAAAGTTACCATGGAGGCTGGTGTGCCACCCGCCACTTTTTTTGGGAGCAAAAAAAAAAGTACGCCTGCAGCAGCAGGATCTGCTGGGGACCAAGCTGGGAGCAGCACCCCTGCTCCATTGGGTTCAGTGCCTCCACCACCACGCCAACTTAAGTCAAAGCCCTTGAGTGCTTCAGAGGCAGTCAGTGTACTTCTCCAATCACCATCGACCAGTGATGTTGGCTCATCGCAAGAAAGTAGCAGCAATGTCCCTGAATCAACACAGGTTGTTGTAACTCATCTGACAAGTGTTGAACAACCACAGCCGCAACAACAACACCATGTGCAAGTACACGCCCAAGTACATGTGGAAGGAGAGGCAGCAAAAGGAGATGCGCAAGCAAAGGTGCATGGAGGTTCACAAGTGCCCACAATAGTTGTTCCTCCCGAAGTAGGGGCACATCAGGAAATCGACAATGAAGCCGAGGTATCACTGGAAGCCACTCCTCCTGATGATCATTCACTGTCTTCCATATCCCCAGCAAGGAAAAGATCAAGGGGGGTGTCTACATCTTCTTCAAGCCCACCTCCTACTGATGATCTGGATGACGAATGGGTACCACCACGGCAGCCTGAGAGTGAGGCACACCATGATCTGACAAAGGTACCTAAGCGTAAAAGGAAGGTCGTCGAAAAACTCATAGCTATGGAGTGTGATGAGGCTCAACAAGAAGTGACAGATACTGCTGGTGATGAAGCCTCTCACGATGACGACGAGCCAGTCATCACAAAGGTCACTGCAGCCCCACCGGGCATGCAGCAAAGAGACATTTTGACCCTATCCCGAGAAGCTGCTGAGCGTGATGATGATGTTGACGAGGAGGCAATGGAAATGGAATCATTAGATTTGGAGTTAAGTAGTACACCAAAACCTACCGCTTCCATATTTCTTCCTCGCAAGAAGGTACCCACCTCGACCTCAATTCGTGGTGGTGAAAGTGCAAAACGTACTGAAGTTCGGCAATCCACATCCTCCACTTCATCTGGCATTAGCAGCAGGACCACCACCACCAGTATCACCGCCTCCTCCGGCCCCCAAAGACATTTCAAGTCTCCAGTTTGGGACTTCTTTAGTGTTTGCCCAAAAATGGAAAACGTAGCCATTTGTAGCCTTTGTAAGGTTCGAGTTGGTCGTGGTAAGCTTGGTTCTAACTATGGTACCGGAGGCCAGAGAGGTCATCTTAAGAGAGCGCACCCTGTCCAATGGTTTCCGCACCTAGAGGCGTTTATGCAAGCCAGAATTGCACGTAATGAAAACGTTGATTTTTCATCTGATGATGACGAGGAGGAAGAAGACGATTCAAACACTTCACTTACACCCAGTACCCCTGTCAGCAGCACACCCCATGTGAGCCACACTAAGAGTGTGGGAGAGAGTGAGACATCAATGCGGAAAAGTTCATCAGCGAGCGTAACTGGGTCGAAGATATCATCATCATCCCGTAAATCCTTGGTCCAGGGCAACATTAAAAAGATGTTGTTTACAGAAGCGCAATATGAACGCAACCACCCAATGACGCGTCTGTATAACACTAAGCTGGCTAAAATGCTAGCTCTGGACCTTCTCCCTTTTTCTTTTGTAGAAGGGGTTGGTTTTCTAGAATTAGTGGCAGCGCTCTGCCCTAAATGGAAGGTTCCTAGCCGGTTCTATTTTGCCCGAGTTGCGGTTCCAGCGCTACATGAAGATGTTCTGAAGGTGATTGGGGCAGCTTTGCAGAAGAGTGCTGTTCACACTATACATCTGACAACAGACATGTGGACCAGTGGCGCAGGCGCTGATTACATGTGCATCACTGCACACTGGGTCTCTTTTTCAGGGGCTAAAGCAAAGCTAAACGCAGGTGTTGACACGGACATTGTTTTTAAAGCTGCTCGGAAACATGCAACACTAGCCATGTTTGGTTTGGAGAAACGTCACACAGCAGAAAACATTTTGGATGTCTTTAACACAAAGGTCCTTAACTGGCTGTCCCCACTAAAACGCCGGGTTGGTTATGTTTCCACGGACAATGGCGCCAATATAGTTAAGGCCATGAGGGACGGTTACTATTTCAGAGTGCCGTGTTTGGCGCACTGTATAAACCTGGTTGTCCAGAAATTCTTGGCTAATAAAGCCAGTGCAGCGTACAGTGTATTGAACACCTGACGAAAAATGTGCAAGCATTTCAGCCATTCTTTTAAGGCCCGGAAGCAGCTGAGGAGCCTGCTATATCAACGTAAAATGCAAGTGAAAACACTCATCCAGGAGGTGGTAACACGTTGGAACTCAACCTTCTACATGCTTGAGCGTCTGTATGAGCAGTATACGGAACTCGATCAATATTTCCTTACAGAGGGTACAGAGGAGCTGAGGATGGCTGGGCCGCAATGGAACATAGTTCAAAGCCTGACACGCATGCTTCGTCCTTTTGAGTTCTTCACGCGTGCAGTCAGCAAGGAGGACTCTAATTTGGGAAAAGCTATCCCATTGTTGTACATGCTGGAGGACCAACTGAAGGAGGTGTGTTCTGTGTTTGAAAAAGATGATAAAAACCAAGACTCTTTGCTTCTGGCTGAGCAATTATTAGAGCTCCTACAAGGTGATGAACGTCTTAAAAAGATCCACTCAGAAGAGCATTACATTTGTGCTACTATTCTGGATCCACGCTACAAAAAGGCGCTGGCAGGCCAAGCATGCTTTCCTTTTGATGATCAACATGTTCCAAAGTACAAACGTTGGCTAGCCTTGTCAGCCAAGAGGTTTGAAAGAGAACGGCTGGAAATTGAAGGAAATGGCAGTACATCAGCAGGCCATCCCCAGTCAAAACAATCCACTTCTGCACCTGTGGCTGTGGCACAAGTGACCTCTCAGCCGTTAAAGACACCGGCAACCGGATCATCTGCACGAGACACAACAGAAACATTGGAGGCTGAAGAGGATTGGCTAGCTCTGCGTGGGTTTGGTTCTCAAAAGGTCAGAGGCACAGCAAGAGCTAAGCAAAGTGGAGGAACCTTGGAAGAGGACCTTGAGTCGATGGTGAAGGACTATCTGAATGACTCAACAGAGGTCTATGTTAATTCTGACCCATTGGCGTATTGGCATGGGAAAAAAGAATTGTGGCCACAGCTCACCAACCTGGCTTTAAACTACTTGTCTTGCCCACTCGCAAGCGTGTCTTCTGAACGGGTTTTCAGTGCTGCTGGTGGCATTGTAACTCCCAAACGGAGCCGCCTCTCGCCCAAAAATGTGGAGAGGTTAACAATGATCAAGATGAATCAGCACCTCATACCACCAGATTTCAGAGGACGAGAAAGCGTGCCGGATGAAGAGGAGGTGGCCAGCAACATAGATGAGGGAATTTCTACTCTGTCAGGTGACACTGAGCTCACCCTGCCTGAATTCGCAGAGTATGATGACGAAGCCTTATTCTTATTCTTATTCCTGGACCGTGATACCGAGCCCTGAAAATGAGACAACGAATCAATAACTTTCTTTTTCGTCCCTATTCACTTTTATTCCTGTCTGTCTGTCTTTCTTTGTTGTGCACAGTTAATATATTTCAAACTTTAATCAGATAATCACAAAATCAAGCCCATCAGCAGAACTGTCTTCACTGGTTTGCTAATTGATTTGAAGTTGCCGCAGTCTGCATTCCTCAGGTTCACAAGTTCAGAAGAACATGCTCCTCTATCCTCCTCCTCCAGACTCCTATTTCCATCAAACCAGAGGGCTGGTTTACGCCCAATGAAGAAAGACTCAGCACTTGTGGGGGTGTTGTTGTACCTCTTTGCAGGTGAGTTGACGGCTCTGGGACCATTGTTGGGAAGCTCTAATACCGGATAAAAGTGGTTTGGACCAAATCCCAGGAAGAATTTTTTTTGTGTTTTTGATGACTTGCTTGCCTTTTAGGTGCTCTTAGGGAAGGTTCCGTCTGTTTGTGGGTGAGTTTCGTGGTCTGGGAGCATTGCTGGGACACTCTAATCTTGATTGCATTTGCTTTTCAGGAAATCCGTCGTGGCAACCCCGACTTATGGCCTAGCTACGCAGCGCGTTTGGACCGAAGGCCGAGAAATATTGCAAGTATGAGATTTTGCTTTTGGCCTGTTTGGGGGTGTTATGCTTCTTGGCGGGTGGGTTGGCGGGTCTTGGGGCATTCCTGGGAAGGTCTAATACCGGGTAGAAGTGGTTGGAACAAAATCCAGGCCGATTTATTTTTGGCTATTTCTGACATTTTGCTCAATGTAGCATTTTCGGGGGCCTGTTTGGGGGGCTTCCTGGTGTTTGTGGTTGGGTTTCGGGGTCTGGGCGCACTGCTGGCTATATATACTTTACTTTGCAAGAGGTTTGAAGCAAATCCATGGTGGCAGAGGGGAGTTAGGGCCTAGCTTCAGAGCGCGCGCGGAGTGATTTGGGAAATTTGTGAAAAATTGACTAAGTCCCCGTTTTTGTACTTTTGCTCTTTGGCTGTTTGGGGGTCTTCTACTCGTTTTCTCCTGGGTTGACGGCTCTGGGGCCATTGCTGGGAAGCTCTAATACCGGATAAAAGTGTTTTGGACCAAATCCCAGGCGGAATTTTTTTTGTGTTTTTGATGACTTGCTTGCCTTTGAGGTGCTCTTAGGGGGGCTTCCTGATGTTTGTGGGTGAGTTTCGTGGTCTGGGAGCACTGCTGGGACACTCTAATTTTGATTGCATTTGCTTTTCAGGAAATCCGTCGTGGCAACCCCGACTTATGGCCTAGCTACACAGCGCGTTTGGACCGAAGGCCGAGAAATATTGCAAGTATGAGATTTTGCTTTTGGCCTGTTTGGGGGTGTTATGCTTCTTGGCGGGTGGGTTGGCGGGTCTTGGGGCATTCCTGGGAAGGTCTAATACCGGGTAGAAGTGGTTGGGACAAAATCCAGGCCGATTTTTTGGGGGCTATTTCTGACATTTTGCTCAATGTAGCGTTTTCGGGGGCCTGTTTGGGGGGCTTCCTGGTGTTTGTAGGTGAGTTTCGTGGTCTGGGAGCACTGCTGGGACACTCTAATCTTGATTGCATTTGCTTTTCAGGAAATCCGTCGTGGCAACCCCGACTTATGGCCTAGCTACGCAGCGCGTTTGGACCGAAGGCCGAGAAATATTGCAAGTATGAGATTTTGCTTTTGGCCTGTTTGGGGGTGTTATGCTTCTTGGCGGGTGGGTTGGCGGGTCTTGGGGCATTCCTGGGAAGGTATAATACCGGGTAGAAGTGGTTGGGACAAAATCCAGGCCGATTTTTTTTTTGGCTATTTCTGACATTTTGCTCAATGTAGCGTTTTCGGGGGCCTGTTTGGGGGGCTTCCTGGTATTTGTGGGTGGGTTTCGGGGTCTGGGGGCACTGCTGGCTATATATACTTTACTTTGCAAGAGGTTTGAAGCAAATCCATGGTGGCAGAGGGGAGTTAGGGCCTAGCTGCAGAGCGCGCGCGGAGTGATTTGGGAAATTTGTGAAAAATTGACTAAGTCCCCATTTTTGTACTTTTGCTCTTTGGCTGTTTGGGGGTCTTCTACTCGTTTTCTCCTGGGTTGACGGCTCTGGGGCCATTGCTGGGAAGCTCTAATACCGGATAAAAGTGTTTTGGACCAAATCCCAGGCGGAATTTTTTTTGTGTTTTTGATGACTTGCTTGCCTTTGAGGTGCTCCTAGGGGGGCTTCCTGGTGTTTGTGGGTGAGTTTCGTGGTCTGGGAGCACTGCTGGGACACTCTAATCTTGATTGCATTTGCTTTTCAGGAAATCCATCGTGGCAACCCCGACTTATGGCCTAGCTACGCAGCGCGTTTGGACCGAAGGCCGAGAAATATTGCAAGTATGAGATTTTGCTTTTGGCCTGTTTGGGGGTGTTATGCTTCTTGGCGGGTGGGTTGGCGGGTCTTGGGGCATTCCTGGGAAGGTCTAATACCGGGTAGAAGTGGTTGGGACAAAATCCAGGCCGATTTTTTTTTGGCTATTTCTGACATTTTGCTCAATGTAGCGTTTTCGGGGGCCTGTTTGGGGGGCTTCCTGGTGTTTGTGGGTGAGTTTCGTGGTCTGGGAGCACTGCTGGGACACTCTAATCTTGATTGCATTTGCTTTTCAGGAAATCCGTCGTGGCAACCCCGACTTATGGCCTAGCTACGCAGCGCGTTTGGACCGAAGGCCGAGAAATATTGCAAGTATGAGATTTTGCTTTTGGCCTGTTTGGGGGTGTTATGCTTCTTGGCGGGTGGGTTGGCGGGTCTTGGGGCATTCCTGGGAAGGTCTAATACCGGGTAGAAGTGGTTGGGACAAAATCCTCGCGGAAAAGCCTTTTGGCACTTTTTGTAACTTAGGGTTCGTTAGGGTTAGCCCTAGCAGCAGGATTGTATGTGTTTCGGGGTGTTCTAGATTTTTGCAACTGAGTTCTGGGGTCTTAGAGCACTCGTGAGAATGTGTAATTTTGGTTGCAAGTCATTTGAAGAGAATCCATGGTGGGAAAGGGGGGATTTGGCATAGTTAAAGAAAGCCTTTGCCACTATTCTTAACTTAGGGTTCGTTAGGGTTAGCAGTATTTCTATTGCATGTGTTTGAGTGGGGGGATTTCGAGTCTTGGAGCGATGCTGGCTATGGCTACTTTTGCTTGGTTGCTTGCAAGTGGTTTGAATGCAATCCACGGTGGGTAAGGGGTAATTAGGAAGGGGGTACTTCGGCCTACTTTTACTTTCAAAGTAAGTTTTGTCACCAGTTTTCTGCTAGGCCTCGTTTTTTGAGATTTGATTGGGGGTCTTCTACATTTTTGCGACTGGCTTTAGTAAGGGTCTGGGTGGGAGCACTGCTAGGAAGATCTAATTTTGTTCTAAAACACAGTTTACAGTACACCTAGCTTGAGGGGAAAGATCCGCTACATTAATTTGCCCATACTTATTTATCCTTCAAAAGGTGACTCAGAGTACGCACTTTCAAAAATATTGTACTGTCTACTAGGAAAATCAAATTGTGACTTTTTGCACTTCACAGCCTACATACCTTATATTTATTTATCAGTGGTGTTGTAATATTATATCACTTCCTGTTTTTCGTTAAATAATTACAGGCCGGGTTTCAGTCTCTGCAATGGGGAAAAAAGGATGGAGTCAGGCTTCACAGTAGCGAGCCACTATTCAGCATCAGGCAGGCAGTGGACATGGTGTCTTCTGGTGACCAACATCGATGGACGAAGCGTCGGCTGCAATGGAGGAGTGCCGCTAATAAGAGGATTTTTTTTCTGCAGGCAACTTACTTACCACTTCCAACAGGACCACTACAACCACATAGATACAGTATCCCTTGCCTTTTTCTCTGGCTGTGACTGCATTTCTTGGATCTCTCTCTGCTTCTAAATTGATCCCTTAACACATCACTTAGTCCACTCCACTATCACATCTGCACCACACATAGTCATTTGTAAGTGCTCCTACGTAATTCGCAAGTCGCAGCACGCCCCAGGCCGTAGAGGACTGGGATGGCCCCAATGATGAAGCATGTCACCAAGGGGCAACCCTGGTGAGTGAGGGGACACCTAGAAAAAAAGCAATTTCTCCTTTTCTATCTACTATACCTTCCAGACCAACCCCACTGAGTGTTGTTGTGAATGGATTTATAGTGACCAGCAAGGCTCTCGGGTATCTGGCTACAGAGACCTTATGTTGAATATCGTTATCAATAATTCCACACAGGCCCTGTACTGTCGCATTCTTTCTTCCACAGTTGTCGAAAGTACTACTTACTTTTCACTGACATGCATGCAGTAGTGTATGCACTTTCAAAGATTGATGGATAGGTTTGTACCCAAAGAATTGTTTATGTTCAATTGTTTGTCTATGCTGTGCTTTTTTTACAGGTTGTCTTCTGGTCACCAACATCGATGGACGAAGCGTCGGCTGCAATGGAGGAGTGCCGCTAATAAGAGGATTTTTTTTCTGCAGGCAACTTACTTACCACTTCCAACAGGACCACTACAACCACATAGATACAGTATCCCTTGCCTTTTTCTCTGACTGTGACTGCATTTCTCGGATCTCTCTCTGCTTCTAAATTGATCCCTTAACACATCACTTAGTCCACTCCACTATCACATCTGCACCACACATAGTCATTTGTAAGTGCTCCTATGTAATTCGCAAGTCGCAGCACGCCCAGGCCGTAGAGGACTGGGATGGCCCCAATGATGAAGCATGTCACCAAGGGGCAACCCTGGTGAGTGAGGGGACACCTAGAAAAAAAGCAATTTCTCCTTTTCTATCTACTATACCTTCCAGACCAACCCCAATGAGTGTTGTTGTGAATGGATTTATAGTGACCAGCAAGGCTCTCGGGTATCTGGCTACAGAGACCTTATGTTGAATATCCTTATCAATAATTCCACACAGGCCCTGTACTGTCGCATTCTTTCTTCCACAGTTGTCGAAAGTACTACTTACTTTTCACTGACATGCATGCAGTAGTGCATGCACTTTCAAAGATTGATGGATAGGTTTGTACCCAAAGAATTGTTTATGTTCAATTGTTTGTCTATGCTGTGCTTTTTTTACAGGTTGTCTTCTGGTGACCAACATCGATGGACGAAGCGTCGGCTGCAATGGAGGAGTGCCGCTAATAAGAGGATTTTTTTTCTGCAGGCAACTTACTTACCACTTCCAACAGGACCACTACAACCACATAGATACAGTATCCCTTGCCTTTTTCTCTGACTGTGACTGCATTTCTTGGAACTCTCTCTGCTTCTAAATTGATCCCTTAACACATCACTTAGTCCACTCCACTATCACATCTGCACCACACATAGTCATTTGTAAGTGCTCCTACGTAATTCGCAAGTCGCAGCACGCCCCAGGCCGTAGAGGACTGGGATGGCCCCAATGATGAAGCATGTCACCAAGGGGCAACCCTGGTGAGTGAGGGGACACCTAGAAAAAAAGCAATTTCTCCTTTTCTATCTACTATACCTTCCAGACCAACCCCACTGAGTGTTGTTGTGAATGGATTTATAGTGACCAGCAAGGCTCTCGGGTATCTGGCTACAGAGACCTTATGTTGAATATCGTTATCAATAATTCCACACAGGCCCTGTACTGTCGCATTCTTTCTTCCACAGTTGTCGAAAGTACTACTTACTTTTCACTGACATGCATGCAGTAGTGCATGCACTTTCAAAGATTGATGGATAGGTTTGTACCCAAAGAATTGTTTATGTTCAATTGTTTGTCTATGCTGTGCTTTTTTTACAGGTTGTCTTCTGGTCACCAACATCGATGGACGAAGCGTCGGCTGCAATGGAGGAGTGCCGCTAATAAGAGGATTTTTTTTCTGCAGGCAACTTACTTACCACTTCCAACAGGACCACTACAACCACATAGATACATTATCCCTTGCCTTTTTCTCTGACTGTGACTGCATTTCTTGGATCTCTCTCTGCTTCTAAATTGATCCCTTAACACATCACTTAGTCCACTCCACTATCACATCTGCACCACACATAGTCATTTGTAAGTGCTCCTACGTAATTCGCAAGTCGCAGCACGCCCCAGGCCGTAGAGGACTGGGATGGCCCCAATGATGAAGCATGTCACCAAGGGGCAACCCAGGTGAGTGAGGGGACACCTAGAAAAAAAGCAATTTCTCCTTTTCTATCTACTATACCTTCCAGACCAACCCCACTGAGTGTTGTTGTGAATGGATTTATAGTGACCAGCAAGGCTCTCGGGTATCTGGCTACAGAGACCTTATGTTGAATATCGTTATCAATAATTCCACACAGGCCCTGTACTGTCGCATTCTTTCTTCCACAGTTGTCGAAAGTACTACTTACTTTTCACTGACATGCATGCAGTAGTGCATGCACTTTCAAAGATTGATGGATAGGTTTGTACCCAAAGATTTGTTTATGTTCACAATTGTTTGTCTATGCTGTGCTATTTTTTCTTGTCTCCCAAAACCTTTTCCCAAAAACCCCCGTACCCATCCATTTTTCAAACCCTAACCCTCTTCCCCCGGGCTGCGTGGTTTTGATTGATGTGTGACTAAATTACAGCAATAAATCCACACACTTGCTGGGGAGGATAAGGTGATAGCAACAGGCTGGTGAAGAAATCCGAGGATATATTCTTACTCTGCTTGACAAAGAACCATGGCTAATGTCAAAGAACTTCAACCGAATTAGTAGTTATACTTTACCATTTGTTAGGCTACAATGTGGCACTGTTCTAGTGTACTTCTGTCACCTGCTATATTCTCAGTTGTACCGTTGAATTCCTCAGGAGGACAAACCAGATTTCATTTTCTTTTTTTTCATAGGCATGCAACTGCCACTGTGTCACACCACTAGTACCACCGCCATGAGGAAATGTTATCCGACCAAGATTGCCAACCTTATTCACTGTTTCCCGTGGAGCCAGCCCAGGGTCTAGCCCTACTTTCAAACACAAATTACAGGTAAGATAAGCGTTTGGTGGTTTGGGGGTATAATGGAGTATTAGTAGGAGAGACGAGAGACTGAAGGTAGTACTACTAAAGTCCTAGGACTCTTGGATTCACTTCACTTACTCTGTGAGAGGCACTTAGTGTTGAAAACATTTGGGCATTTACACTTAAAGGAAGAAAATGGAACTAAACTTTCAGGAAAACAAAGTCACTGTTAAACCCCCACCCACCAGGCAAGCAGTAAGAAACGGGTATGCTCAGATAAAGTTTGAAAAAGTATATTTATATCCCTAACAAAATAATCTCCCGCAAGACCCTCCCTAACCCCAACGATTGTCCTTCAAAAGTCCCCAAAAACCCAACTCCCAATTCCCACCCCCCAAAAGTCTCTAAAAAAGGGGCAAGGGACACTATGGGTGGATGCTGTCAACTTTTTGGGCCAGGGCATCATGCTCCTGGCGGAGCAAGGCGTGCTCTACGCGGAGCCCCTCCAACTCCTTTGAAAAGTGGTGGAGCTCCTGCTGGAGGCGGGACACCATCAGGGTACTGCGGCGCAGGCGTGCCTTCAATGCCTTGCAGGTGCAACGGCTGTGAGAGGAAGCTGCTGTCCTTGCTACTCAGCGGTGGCGTTTGGCTTTGGCAGCCTGGCTCAGTCTGGGTGGACCACTGTGCTGGGTGACACTGGCAGCCCGTGGGGGCACGGAGGCCGATGCAGACGACGTAGTTGTTGTGGTTGACTGCACACTTTCTTCGTCCTCCAGGGCCACCAGCCGCCGATATTCGGCCACAGTGGCATCGATCCTCCGTTGCCGGGCCGCTCTAGCCAGCTCCTTCCTCCTTGTTCGTTTGGAAGGAGAACCTATATGAAGAAAGAAAGACATAGTCTGTAACCAATGCTCTTTAAGATTAACTCAATCATTCAGCAGAAATTTGTGTTGCACTACAACTAGCAACTTGCAAGCGCATTACATAACTATTGAGGCCAGTATCTATCTAACCTCACACTTCTTCATCCTTGCTCTAACATTAGTGGGAGTTTAAGGAACAAATTCTACGAGCACTATGGACTTCCATTGGAGTCGACTATGAAAGTACACCAGTCTTATTCTTCTTCTTGTCTCTTGTTTAGGAAAATTGGTACGTTATCTTCTGCAAGCCGGCATAATGCCAGCGCAGTAAACTTGCACCCGAGAAAAAGAGACGCACGCCATGAGGAGTGACCTAGACTTGCGTTGCGTTACTGTACCCGTCCAGTACATGCAGGTGGTGAAGCTCTTACTTTTCTATTACGGGTGGCACTGAGAATACTCTGTTACAACTCAAGGGCTACTGCTTAATTAATTTAACTTTCACCCTACAGTGGAAATGAGTACTAGAAATGGAAAATTGAAGAAGATAAATAATCTGATTATCTATCACTTCACATGGGATGTTTTTGCTTATATATGGGATGACTTTAGGTGCTTTGCTTTTTATTGAGTGACCAGTGATACATCCACACATGAATGACTGAGTACTACTAAACTTATTAAGAGAGGTAGGGAGTGGCCACCGTAATAACCGGATCTTTGCTGTGCTTGCAATACAAACTACTGCTACTATTGATGGTAGTATTTGGACAAAATTAAAACTTCTTTTCCTTGCCTTTCCTACACTGGAACGGACGTGCGGGTGCAGTGTTACATGCTCTTCAAAGTTACACTTAGTTCATCCACTGACCGTCTACTCTCTCTAGATCATGGGTACTCACAAACTTTCTCTCAGGGGCTAAATTTACAGTGTAGTTTGTGGCCGAGGGCCGCACTGGTGGGGGCGGAGTCAGAGGGGGCGGGGCTAAAGCAAAAAGAAAACTTGTGACCATGAGGTTGCACACAGGTCCCTGCAGCAGATGCCCTCATCCACTGAGCCACCAGACCCAGCATTTACATACATCTCTCTCCCTCCTGCTCTCCCTCCTGCCCTCCCTCTCCATCTCTCTCTCCCTCCTGGGGCGTGGCTTGGACGCCGATCGGGATGGCGGCGTGAGCTCGCAGCTCCGCGCGGAATCCCGCTAATTCTCCTGTTTTCGGTACCCTGGGCGACCCGGAGACGACGCTCCTGCCCTCTGAAGTGTAAGGGGACAGCCGGGCACGATCGGGGAGTCGCTGGGGGACTGCTGGCCCCGAGGAGATCGAGCCGAAAAGACGACCGAGGTGTTGCCGAGGGTGCGAAGAAAATGGCGGTGAGGAGGCCGGGCGGCCCCGTACTTTCGCTTTGAGCCGAGTTGTCGCCGACTGGCAAGTGATCCTGCAATCGGCTGTTCGAAGTACTGGGATCGGCGGTGCGGTGTCCGGAGACTAGGGGACGCTGCCCTGCCTTGCCCGGACCTTGGGGACTCTCGCTGGCCGCCGTCCCGAGACCCATCCTTCCCCCCTCAGGCTACCGAGGGGGTCGGCTGAACGGAGTTCGTCAAGCTGGTCATTGCTCCCGAGGGCATCGGTGGCGACATTGAACACTGCCCGGGACCAGGGGGCTGGCACTGAACTAAGAGAGCGGATGCCAAACGGGCTCCTGGGCCTGTGACGCAGTACCCTGGCATGGCGGCGATCGGAGGGTCGATGGCCGAGGAGCGTGCTGAGGGGGACCCGGCGACATCAACTCGGCTGGGCGAGACCCCCTCCCCGGAGCTGGGTCAGGAACAGCGGCTGAACCGGCGTTTGGATGCCATACTCGAAGCGATCACCTCGACTAAGGAGGCGCTGCACCAAGACATCGCCCAAGTGGCCACGGGCCTGGGGCTGCTACGGGCGGACCATGCGAAGCTAGCGGACAGGGTCAAGGACCATGACCAACTGTTGCTGGACCTGAAGCCATCGGTGGTGACCGCGGAACACAGGATCACGGATATATTGGCCCAGTTGGACTCGCTGGAGCGACGGGCGGAGGATGCCGAAGGCCGCAATAGACGGAACAACGTGCGGGTCGTAGGCCTGCCGGAAAGGATTGAGGGGGAGGATGCGGTGGCCTATATGGAGAACTGGTTTCGCACTGTGGTAGCGCCGGAGGGGCTTACTCCTTTTTTCACTCTGGAGCGAGCTCACCGGGTACCTGCTCGCCGCCGGGGCTTGGCCGCCCCCCCGACCGATGGTGGTGCGGCTCCTCCACTACAAGGACTGGGATCTCCTCATCCAGCGGGCCAGGATGTCGGGCCCTTATGAGGTGGAGAACAGTAAGGTCACGATATTCCCGGACTACACCCAAGCGGTCCAGAAAAATAGGGCATCGTTCCTAGCGGTGAAGAAGGAGCTCAGGGAGGAAGGCATCCAGTACTCCTTGCTCTACCCGGCCAAGCTGCGGATCATAATGGATGGCACTACGCACTTTTTTCAGACTCCGGATGAAGTTTGGCAATGGCTGGAATTGTATAGAGCGGGGACGGACAGATCGCATAAAAGTAGGCGAGATCAACCTAAGCCGCCCCGGGTGAGGCAATCGCAGCGCATCAGGTCCCGCAACAGGCGCCAGCGGGAGAAACGGGAGGCTCAAATGGCGGCGGAGAAGAGGGATGCACTCGCAGCGACGGCGGCCATTACGGGGTCACAACAGACCAGTGAACTGGCAGAATCAGACTCAGGCTGGGAAGGCAGCAGGACGGGAGAGGAACTCTCAGAGGCCGAAAGCTCGAAGGGGCCGATAGTGACCCCACAGACATCGGATGGCATATTTTGCGGCTGAGACTGCCTTGGGACTTGATCGAGACTTCATGGTAGGGTGGTATCCTGTTGGTGGTGGGCGGGTTGCCGGGTGGGGGGCTGAGTGATTCGTAGGGGATGAAGACGCGGGGCGCGGGCTCCGCTAGCTGGGGTCGGCGGTGACTCACCCCCCTTGGGCCCTTAAGGCCGACTGTGGTGGAGACCACAGGGTAGGAGTGTGGGAAGTTGGATCATGGTTTGGATGGGGGCTGACATTGGGTTCGGATGCTCTGTCCTGGGGAGTGGGGTTTGGGGAGTTTTTCTGTTCTGGGGGTGTTCGGGGGGGGCAACTGCGTTGGGGGGGCTATGAACCTTCGTTATTTGAATCGGACTGTTCGAAGTTGGAATGGGGACATTACCTAATTTGAAATGCCTGACGTGGAATGTCCGGGGGCTGCGGACTATGATAAAACGCCACAAAGTTCATGCATACCTAGTGCGTAGGGGGGTTCAGATAGCTATGCTACAAGAGACTAAGCATGAGCGAATTTTGCGGATCTCGCGTTCGCGAATTTTGCGGATTTGCGGATTCGCAATCCGCAAAATCCGCAAATTCCCGCGAATTTGCGGATTTTTTTTTTTTGTGTTCGCCCGTGTTTCTGCCAGTTCGCGAGGGTTTTGTACACTTTCGCAAATTGCGAACTTACCTGTCGGGTCGCAAGTTTCGCGAACTTGTTGTTTCTACGTGTCCAGCCTGTTTGGGACACTCTTCTTCATCACTGCCACTCTCTGTCACCACTGCCACTCTCTGACTACTCATGCCACCCTCTGGCCCACCCATGCCACCCTCTGTTTCATCACCACACCCTCTGGTTGTCCAGTGCACATTATTTTCGGCAAAGCAAAGCACACCTTCCCTGCCTCAAGTGACCTGAATTAATTTGGGGCTGATTAATGTGTCACAGAATATTTTTTTAGCTGGCACCTGCTTCCTTAGTGCGCCCTGATTAGTGATCTTTTGCACTTGCTAAGTGCTTTCATTGTTGCAAAATTAGTTACAACACCTGCCCTGCCCCAACTGACAATAATGAATTAGGGGCTGATTAATGGATTTTAACTTCCAGCCTGGCTCCTGCTTGTCTCCCTTAGCTGTAATTCAGGACCTTTGTGGCATATGTGTAACTATTCTGAGGTTCAGAGCAGGGTCACATAATAGTTTCAACTGGCAACTGAACTCTGGAGGGGCCCCTCAGGAAGCACTACAGGAAATGGCTACTAATGATGAGCCTGAACTTTTGAACCTGGTAAGTAGTTACTTTCAGTTTTGCTAAAATCGTATTTCTGCAATTTTGCACTTATTCGCGGGGCGCGAACTCACGCGAACTCACGCGAACAGTGCGAGCAGTGCGAGCAAAATCCGCTGCTCGCGGATTTGCGGATTTTGCGGGAGATTCGCAAATCTCGCGGATTGCGGATTTCCCGAAAATCCGCAAAATCCGCGAGCGGAACGGATTTTCCGCCCATGCCTACAAGAGACTCATCTCACCAAAAAAGAGTGCTCTGCTTTGCAGAAAAGATGGCGGGGCCAGGTGTTTGGCACCACTTACTCGGCGTATGCCAGGGGGGTGCTGATCTGGGTGAGGGCGGGGATACCCTTTCAAGTGTTGCATCAAGTGGTGGATCCAGATGGCTGGTTTGTGGCGGTGGAGGGGAGGTTATATGGAAGGGATGTGGTTCTCTGCTGTGTGTATGCACCGAACACTGATCAAGCTCGATATTTTGATGGCCTCTCGGGGTCCTTGGCCTCTTTCCTGGCGGGCCCGATAGTGTTAGGGGGGGACTTCAACTCGATCACGGATGTGGCTCTGGATAGGTCCCATCCCCCCCTGGTGGACTCCCCGGTGCGCAGGTTGGCCGCGCACAGGAAGGACTGGCAGGATAGATGGGGGTTGCTGGATGTCTGGCGGGAGCGGCACAGGGACGCCAGGGATTACTCCTTTTATTCTGCTCTCCATGATCTGCATGTCAGGATCGATTCGGTGCTCTGTGGTGGGTCCCTAGCCCCATTGATCTCTCATGCGGAGTACCTGGCTAGGACCATCTCAGACCATAACCCACTATTGGTACATATTCAGTGGCAGCGGGAGCGCTCAGCGATACCAACTTGGCGGCTTCGGCCGGAGACGCTTGAGGATTCTGTGTTCAGCGATGCGGTCCAGCAAGGCATTGATAGCTATTTCGGAGTGAATGAGGGCACGGCCACGAGTAGGTCCACTGAATGGGATGCAATGAAAGTGGTGGTGAGAGGGGTGTGTTTGGGTAGGTTTTCGAATGCTCGAACGACTGTGTTGAATGCACTCATGAAAGCGGAGGAGACCTTGAGGGACCTGGAGCGCCGCAGACCGGCTAGGCCGGATTTGCAGACCCAGTTATTGGAAGCAAAGGAAGTGGTTGCCACCGAGACAGAACGTTTACGGTGCTACGACTACAGGCAGTATATCATCAGAGCACATGCGGAAAGGGACAAGGTGGGCACCCTCTTGGCCAGACTAGCTAACCCGGAACTTAGGGGCTGCCCGGTCCTCAGCATTAGTAATGCGCGGGGGGAGATGGTGTACTCCCAGGCAGCGGTATTGGAATGTTTTAGGAGTTACTATGAGGAATTGTACCAGAGTCAGCTGGGGGTGGGGGTTCAGGACATTGCGGAATACCTAGGGGAGAGGCAGCTTCCGGTCCTGGACGAGGAAGACGCGAGGGAGCTGGGCGGCCCGATCACGCTTGCAGAAATACGGGTGGCCATCAAACATATGGCCCGTAACAAAACGCCTGGGGTGGACGGACTGCCGATTGAATTTTACCAACAGTATGTGGACAGCTTGGCTCCCAGGCTTCTGGTGGTATATACGGAAGCTTTTGAGGCTGGGGTATTGCCTGGGTCCATGCGAGAGGCCTTGATTGTACCGCTCCTAAAGCCTGGCCGGGATGCAACGGATGTAAGGTCCTATCGCCCGCTATCCATGTTGACGGTGGATTACAAGATTCTGAGCCGAATTTTAGCCACCAGGCTGGCCCCACACATGACGGGCTTGGTACACAGGGACCAGGCCGGGTTTATACCCACGAGGAGCACGGCGCTGAATATTCGCCGCCTAGTGGGAATAATGGACGCCATCTTGGACGGGGAGGGAGCTCCGGCGGCCCTGTCCGTGGACATCGAGAAGGCCTTTGATAGTTTAGAGTGGTCTTTCCTGGATGGAGTGTTGGAGAGGTTTGGCATGGGTGAGGGGTTCCGCAGGTGGACGAGGGTCTTATATACCTCGGCGACGGCGAGGGTGCGTTTGGGCGGTCTGGTGTCTGCGGCGTACCCGGTGGGCAGGGGCACGCGACAGGGGTGTTCCCTATCCCCCCTATTGTTTGCTCTGGCGATGGAACCTTTGGCGGTCCATGCGAGGTCGGGTGACGAGTACGCGGGGATAGCCAGCGGCGGGCAGTGGCACTATATATCGCTATATGCGGATGACCTGCTCCTGTACCTCGCTGACACGGCGCGGGCACTGGACGGGGCGATGGACCTGTTGTCGGAGTTTGGCCGGCTATCGGGCCTTAAGGTCAATTGGGCGAAGACCTGTGTGTTTCCACTGAGAGCGGGATCGCCCGACCCCGGCGGCGATTTAGGCGTGGTCTGGGAGCCATCTTGTTTCACCTATCTGGGAGTCCGCATCTACCACGCGACTGCGGACCTATTGGAGGGCAACATTGGACGATGTGTCCGGGCACTGAGGGGCAGCTTGTCCTTCTGGTCGACCCTCCCGCTGACGGTGCTGGGTAGAATCGCACTTCTCAAAATGGTGGCGCTCCCCCGCTTCCTCTATTATTTCCGGACGCTGCCTGTCTGGATTCCTCAGGGGGTCTTTAGAGACCTGAGGTCAATGATTATTGGCTTCCTATGGGGGCAAGGCCGCCGAAGAGTGGCCCTGAGCACGCTACTTCGCCCCAAGATAGAAGGGGGCATGGCTGTGCCCGATTTCGAGCTGTACTATCTGGCGGCGCAGTTGCAGGTCCTTACGCAGAACGTGGCTAGGGTGTTTCGGGGTCCGGAGGAGGACCGGGATCGGGGGATACAACGCCACGTACTGTCCTATATTATCATGCAACAGAGGCTTGAGTTGCGGGGCCTCACTATGGAGGAACGGACACTCCGGCTGTGCTGGCAGAGGAGCCTTCGGAGAGCGAAGGCCTCGCGGCCTTATGCTCCAGAGATCCCGATCGGCATGCTGACGGCCTTGCCGCACGGGGGAGATTGGTCCCCATTGCTGGATTGGGAAGAGGCGGGACTGCAGGTAATAGGCGACCTATACATAGACGGGGCCTTGGCACCGTTCGAAGCGCTCCGGGACCAGTTTGGGCTGCCCGACGGGGGGTTCCTCCTGCACGCGGCGGTGGTGGCTGCCATACAGAAGCACTGGAAAGGGGGACTCATGGAACCGACAACGACTATGGCGTGCCAGTATGTGGTAATGGCGGCAGGTACGTTCAAACCTGTGACGTGCCTCCATAATAGGATGCTGAATGAGGGACTGGAACCGCTCCAGGGGCTCAAATCTAAATGGGAGGAGAGTGTGGGCCGGCCCATACCGGACACGGCGTGGGGCCATATCCTGCGGCGCACGTGGAAAGGCACGAGAAATGCGCACTTTCAGCAAGTACACTTCTATGTGCTTCACAGGGCCTACCTAACCCCTGAGAAATTACAGCGGTACTTTCAGGTACCGGATGCCCGGTGCCCACGGTGTTCGTCTCTGGGAGCGGACATGGACCATTTGTTCTGGGGGTGCTCGCACTTGGAGGCCTACTGGGCGGAGGTGGGGGACCTCCTGAATGAAGTGACTGATAGGGAGGTGGAATTCGATATGGCGGCATGCCTGCTGCTCTGGTTCCCGCACACCAAACACACCAAGGTGACGAGCAAATTCATTGATCTGGGCCTGATATTGGCGCAAAGGGAAATATCGTGGCATTGGAAGTCCAGGGGGGGACCCTCACTGCGTAGATGGAAGAATGAATTGCTGCGGTGGTCTGACTGCGAGAGTGTGCTCCGGATGAAGCAGGCCGTCAAGATAGGGAATGAGAAGGCATTGGATGCGGCACGTGCATGGGAGTTAGTGGTGCAGGCCTTGCGTGATTCTATGGTGGAAGATGAGGACGGTGAGACTTAGGCAGGTGGACACCGCGGGGCGAACACAAACAGTATCATAAACCGCACTGTAGTGGATCCATCCAACTTGTTGGGACGAGGCATATACCTTAGCAGTTGCCAGGGGGGGGGGGGGGGTTTGGGGGGGTTGGTTACTGGGAGTTTGGGGTGGGTCGGAAGCCACAAGGATAGTGGCCCGCCAGGGCACCTTGGAATTAATAGGATGGTGGGGTACTGCGTGGAGTGAGGAATGGCTGGGGTGAGCGGCCAGGCAGGATAGATACATAGCACCTGGGCCAGGTCCCGACAGGGGCGGTACCACTGATTACCACTGGGATGGCTGACGGGATCTATGTTAAGGGTGGGGGGGTAAAGGCGGATACGTAAAACAACATATCAACCATGGTCCCTATGGGACGTGCACCGTGATGTTTTCCTCTTGAGTGGAGTATTATGCCGCCCGGCCTCCGGGATGCGGGCTGAATGGCTGTGTACGATCTGTGTTTTACTACTGAACGGGGGGATGTCACGAGTGAACTGGCTGACTAATTGTATCCTGTGGTTTATAACTCTGCAATAAAAATATATTTAAAAAAAAAAAAAAAAAAAAAAAAAAAATCTCTCTCTCCCTCCTGCCCTCCCTCTCCCTCCCCCTCTGTCATCTCACTGTGTGTGTGTCTATCTGTGTCAGCCTTCAGCCCGGGTTGAGACCGCTTCCTCAACGCGCACACACAGACAACAACACCAAAGTACTTAACAGGTCTTTAAAAGATCATTAACATATTATTGAGGCTTTGTTTGTTGTAGCGCCCCTGCATCTCCACCCTGACAATCACTGCTTGCCCGGCCCCACAGAGCAGAGGCTTTGTTCTATTTCACCTCTTTGTGGCCTTGCATCTCCACTCTGCTCTGTGGGGGCCGGGGGAGCAGTGATTGTCAGAGTGGAGATGCAGGGGCGCTAACAGGTGAAATACAAAAAAGCCTCTGCTCTGTGGGGGCCGGGGGAGCAGTGATTGTCTGCAAGGTCTGCGCACCGCCAAGGAAGGCTTGCCGGGCCACCACCGGTCCGCGGGCCGTACTATGAGTACCCCTGCTCTAGATACACATATGCTATCTAAGAGTCAGATAGTAGCATGATCCAGGTATATGGACACATACAGTTTCTGTGTCACCCACCCAGGCTGTTGTCCTTCCACCCATCATTGCTTCATCATTCACCCAGCCATGCATCTCATATTCTTGCCTTCCCAGCTAGTCTTCAATCTCAATAAGTAAGGAATATATAAGAGCTTACCTCTGGCCGCCACCACCACCGTCTCAACTCTCACAGCCGCCGCCTCCTCCCCTGAAGAATCGCCCTCCGCCTCCGTGTTGAGCACCACCACCTCCACGCTGGCCCCGCCACCAGATGTTCCACCTACAAAGTACATTTCAGAATGTTAGAATAAAGCACTCACTAGTCTTTGGTCTAGGAATGAAGACATGTGAAAACAATGTAATTTGTGACTGTCTACTTTAAAGTAAAAAAAAATGTCCCTTTTTCCAGGGAAGGTTGTCTTGCTGCACTTTTTGGCACAACTGATGAAGGCTGTTTTTTTAACACGCACCATTTTTCTCCACACAGACAGAAGATGGACTTCTAACAACAAGATCAAGTTGAAACCAGGTGAGAGCTCGGCTCGACCACAAGAAATGTCTTCAATTAATCGTCAGCACTAACCACTTTTCCATTATCAGTTAAACGTTTAGTTTTATTATGACTTCATTTTAATAAATGTGTTTACTTTTAATAAAGCTTTTAAACTTAAATACAATCTGTGTTTTTTGGTCCAGACTAGAGTGACTGAGCGAAAGGTTTTGCAATTTTTGCAAGCATGAGTCCAGATAGAACACTTCAAAAGACATTATGGACAATCCCAGAGGAATGCACTAAGTTGATAGAGCTATTGCTGACTAGAATCATGGGAGTTTCGCCAACCGTGCAATCTTAGTTAGCTACACAGACAGACTAATAAGAATAATCTAGTAATACCACAGGGAGTCATAGTAGAGGCAGGATAAGAATTTAGATACAGTCTACAAGAAGATCAAAGACAATTTTGAAAAAAGTCAAATGAGGAACGCTAGGAAAAATAGGTACTAGTCTAAAATGAAAACTTACTGGGGCCAGCAAAGGAGCCCTCGCCTGCCCGATCCTGGCCCTGTTGAACAGCATCCGCCGCCTGCTGCTCCTGTGTCCTCCTCTCGCCCCTGGGGGGAGCTGACGTACAACATGAAAGAAAGAACAGAAAACATGGATGATTGTTGCTTGTCAATGTCAACCAAATCAAACATTTCAAAAGAACAATAACAAAATATTTCCGCGAAATTATATTGATTAGGGTTAGTTTTCATTTATTTGCGGACCTGTGACTTCGAAAGTCACGTAACTCACTAAACAAAGTACTGAAAGGTTCACCTAGGACTGACAGGCAGCAGTCCGCAGGCAAGACGCAAAGTGACAGACAAACTCCATTGTGATTTCAGTCAGATCAGTGACAACACTAACAGATGCCTGCTACATTACCAGTCATTTAAATAGTCAAACTATCAATCCACCGCCACTATTTTTCTTATTGTCAGGGGTACAAAGGAAGGGGCAGATTTAAGCCCCTTGCGGCTCTTTTGCGCCGTTCTTGCGTGACTTTTGTGACGCAGCAGCTAAACAAAAAAGGGCGCCATGGTGCGGCGTATAATATTATAACAACGTGACGCATTTGGGAGATGGATCCCGTTATAAAGCCCTGCGCCATCAGGGGGCATTCCGGCGCAGGGGAGGGCATTCCTGCGCTGGAACACATCCTAAAAGTGGCTGAGGGAAATCTACAAAATTTCAATCAGTCACCTTTAGGACAATGATGCGTCACACAAACCCTGCACCTGCTTGAAGCAGACGTACGGCTTGACCCAGCATTGGGGAGATAGGGTACCCCAGAGCATTGCTGGAGCTGCGCCATCGTTGCGACGCAACTCCAGCAGTAAAGCTTCGGTGACGTTTTGGGCCCATGGTGCGCCGCATTGCAAATACGGCGCACAATGTTTGGTGGTGGTAGCGGGCCGCACATTTAATGGCGCATCCCTGCTACTTTGCAGGGATGCGACGGTATTTGCTATTCTGCCCCTTAGGGGCATACTTACTTACGCGTTCTGGCGCATCTCCAGAGATGCGCCAGATCAAATGCGTCACGCAAAACTACCCTTGCGACACGGCAGATGCGCCTCATTTACAATGCGGCGCGCCCTGGCGCAAGGGTAGGCACTTGCATGACGCATCTCGTCACGTAAGAGCGGCGCATCGCTGGAGTCACGTCGCCAACGCAATGCAACTCCAGTAATGCTCAGGGCCACCCAATACTTAACATGCTGTGTCAGTCCTTTCGCCTGCTTCAAGCAGACATAAGGAATTGAATTGAGGTAGCAGCGTCGCAGAAGTGCCTGCGTTAAATCTTGTATATTTCATGCAGGCAATTTTGCGAGGCGCACAGCCGCCGGACCGCCCACCCTGCGTACTAGGAACGCACCCATTGTGGTGCAGGCCCATGGCTTTATAACGTGACGCATCTCCCTAGATGCGTCATGCTGTAAATGACTCGCAGGGATGCGGCACGTTTACGCCGCTGTTGCGTCACGCAAGGCAACGTAAACGTGGCGCAAGGGGCTTGTAAATGTAATCTGCCCCCTAGTGTCTAGCATTACGCAGTTCTGTAAAGTTCACTCATACATAATAGTTACTCAGGCCAATGAGACCACGAAATAGAAAACAAATAAGCATAGTAGCAACGCCACTGAGAAGGAGAGCAGTGCACCTGAAATGCACAGAAGATTTTGAAATATAATTTAACTACAATGTAATCGTCATCAGCGGCATTATTGGCTTGCTCCATGTAAAAAACAAATATTTGCAATACAACAACACAGAGCAGGAGAAAACATCATAGTAGTGAGTGATTAAATGGCTACTACTACTCACCAAGCCCGGGGATCTCCAAGCCGAGCTGGTCCAGCAGGTCGCGCTCGCGGTCCAGGAGGTCCGTCCAGCGATGGGTGACCTGGCTGTAGGTGCGCTGGACCCCGTAGAGGTGGGATATGGCCCAGCACACCTTCTCCCACCGCTTCCGGCGCTCCCGCATGTTGTAGCCGCCGGCCGCGATCCTGCCGCCTCCCGCGATGGTCCTGGGCAGGCGGCGCTGGACGAAGTAGACAAGCGCGCCCACTTCCTCCGGGCTGAATATCTCCCATCGCGTCACCTGCTCCCCCCTCAATCTCCCGCATGCTGTCCTGGCACTGGGTCCAGCACTACTCCCCGCCGCCGCTGTGGCCCTCAAGTGCCTGGGCAGCTTCACGGCGCCTGGCTTGACCATGGTCTGGGCAGGTAAGGTAGGAAGAAGTAGAAAATTAAGAAAGAATAGAATAGGGAAGAAGAAAAGAAAAGAGTTTAAAAAAGTAGTTTAAAAGTAAAGAAAAATAGCAGAAAAGACAAAAATATACAGCTAGGAAAAGAGAGGGATAGATAAGAAGCAAAATCGTAAAAAAAAAACTGAAAACAAGCAAAGGATGGCAAAGATACCAAGAGGATTAAACACCATGCCCAGACACAGGAAATGAATGAAAAACAAGATGGCCGGCGCCCGTTCACGAGCGCGAAAGTAAGTTCGCGCGAGATTTCCCTCGCGATCTCGTGCGAACCTCTAGATTTCCCGCGCGATCTCGTGCGAACCTCTACTCGCAATGCGCTTACTGCGCGAGATTATACATAGCGGGTGGAAACAGAAATACATCACGCAAACAAAATGGCCGCGCCCGTACTCGACCTTGGGGTAAATTCGCGTGTTGCGCTGCAAGCGGCTCGCGAATATTGCAAAAAAACTCGCGAAACAACAAGCCGCAAAGAAATAAAAAGCTCATTCGCACGAATTGGCGGCTTCCGCGGTCGGTTTCGCACGACGCCGCGCCCCGCGAATAGCGCGAAAAAAACGAAAAACGATTTTAGCAAAAGCAAAAGCAATGAGCAGGTGCAAAAGGTCAACCTCATGATTTGTAACGATTCCCTGTAGTGCTTCCTGAGGGGGCCCTCCAGAATTCGGTTGCCTGCTTGCAACTATTGTGTGACCCTGCTCTGACCTTAACTGTATGCCACAAAGGTCCTGATTTACAGCTAAAGGAGCAGAAAAGCAGGTGCCAGGCTGGAACTTCAAATTGTTTCAGTGACACATTAATTAGCCCCTAATTCATTATTGTCAGTTGGGGCAGGGCAGGTGTTGTTAATAAACTAACCCCAAATTAATTCATGTCAGTTTAAACAGGGCAGGTGGGCTTGCTTTTCCCCCCCATCTTCTACAGTGATGATGAACCAGAGGGTGGCATTGATGTAACAGAGGGTGGCATGGGTCAAAGAGAGGGTGCCAGTGGTGAAACAGAGGGTGCTGGGAGGCTGTGATGATGAACCAGACGTAGAAACAACATAGTCGCGACCGTTGCGAGCCGACAAGTAAGTTCGCAATTGCGAACTAGTACCAAATCCTCGTGAACTGGCAGAAACACTTGCGAACACAAAAAAAAATCCGCAAATTCGCGAGAATTCGCGGATTTTGCGGATTGCGAATTTGCAAATCCGCAAAATTCGCGAACGCGAGATTCGCAAAATTCGCCCATGCTTATGCAGGATTAAATATGTGTATACACAGTCATTCACTGTTTGGTGGACACAGTTACGAAGTATGTGGATGCTTTCATCAGGTACGCTTTCAAACCAGATCTGCCGTTCTCATCATCATTCCCTCTAGACAACACATTTTAGGATTTTTGTATGACCAGTGCTTAGAAACATTGTTGGCAGTTGGGTCTACCATTTAAGTCTACCATTTAATTGTTGCGCCTATCCAACATTCTTTGGCACAAGACATCGATTGTAGCACGTATACATCCTGGACACACATGGGAAGATGTGTACTTCATTTCTGGAATCTCTGGTCAAAACTTTGATGAGCAATTGCACCACCTCCGCGATCTCCACTGGCTCCACAGCGAAAGAAGAATATCCTACAAGCTCCTCACCCACGCTTACTGGGCCCTCTACAACATCGGACCAGCATACTTGAACAACTGCCTCTCCTTCGATACACCCAATAGACATCTCCGATCAGCTGGCCACCATCCCAAGCATCTACAAACAGGGAGGAAAGTCCTTCTCCTACCTCACAGACCAGCTGAGGAACGACCTCCCTCTCCACCTCCTGCCTACACTACCCCAGTTCAGGAAGGACCTCAAGACCTGGCTCTTTGGATCACCCCATCACTCAATAGAGCTGCCCCCGAGCACCTTGAGACCCTCGCATGTGAGTAGTCACGCTTCACAATTCCCTGGTTGATTGTTTGATTGATTGGACTCATGGAAACGTAAAAGTTATAGGTGTGGTAGCAGCGACGGCTCGTGGAGGGAGTTACGGTGGGGCAGGAGGGTGGGGAGGGGGAGGGGCAGGGTGGAGGTTGCTAAAAACCGGCATATGGATAATTGCAGGTAAGTAAACAATTTAATTAATAAAACGAATTTCGTAGCTCGCACTGCATTGCATTTTGCAATGCAAGGCGCACTACGAAATTCGTTTTATTAATTAAATTGTTTACTTACCTGCAATTATCCATATGCCGGTTTTTAGCAACCTCCACCCTGCCCCTCCCCCTACCCACCCTCCTGCCCCACCGTAACTCCCTCCACGAGCCGTCGCTGTGTGGTAGTATGGACCAACTAGCTTATGACATGAAGTATCTCTCAAAAAACAAAAGTGTTCTTGTTGTGGTAATAGAGGTCTTTTGCCAGGGTTTGTTTGGGGGAATATTCTTCAGCAAAATTATGGTGGATACGGGGTGGAGGAAATATAGATTCAGAGAAGGAGGAGGTACAAGCATATGTATTCATGATGAGGTTTTAGAAGTTAGAGGAAGTGAGATTGTTGTTGGGGGTGTTTAGGTAAAGTTAATGGTGGATTCTGGATCACCAAACACCGTACTCAAAAGGAAATTATGGGGAAAATCATTCATTTCTGTTGTTGGTAGGGAATTTACCATGGCTGATGTGACCCCCATATCGTTTTATTAAATTACTGCAAACTTAGGACAGATTTGTAGGATGTAAAATATATGTTGCTGAGAAAGGCCCACATGTTGCTAAGATGGTAGGACTAAGGTGAATTAGATATGTTAATTGACCCCAATAGTCCGGAACTAGGATTGTTGATGATAATGAACAGACTAAAGAGTGTGTTTCTAAGGATTCCCGTAGTATTTTCTGGGAACATTAGTCGGTTCATAAGGTTTGCGCGTAGGAAAGTTCTTAGGAAAGACGTGTTAGCATGTCTCCAGAATGTCAGGAGTATACCTTTGACAATTGAAGAAGAGGTAATCAGAGACCCAAAAAAACTAGTATGTACAAGTATTACTGAACAAATTGAGTCGGCAGACTGAATGGCTCCCCTGGTTGTAGCCAGGAGAACTAATGGACAATTCAGGCTGTGCGTTGATCAAAGAGACTTAAATAAGAACATTCTAAGTGAAATATTTTCCTTTACCACATAAAAATTCGTTATTGGCACTTACCAAGAACATAAATTTGATCTCAACATTAGATTGCATGGGGTGTAACCAATTTAGAAGGGTTCTGTTGTAACTTGTGTGTTATCTCTTTAATCACCATGTCATCAAGTTGTAATCAATGGCAGTGAGGAGCCACATCCACCTATAAAGGATCCAGCATGTTACTGTTCTACTACTGCTATTGATATTGTGAGTTAAAAGTGGTGAATTCTGTCAGGATCAGAAAGACTCCGGAATTCAGATTTCTGGAGATGTGAGGATATCTACTTCAGGGACATAGTGGTAAGATTAAAATTATCAAAGATGTTGTTAAAGGAGTTGAAAAAGGGTTAATGTAATTTTCAAATGGAAACAGAGTGTGACGTCAGAGCAAGAAATGTAACTGCCTGTTCCTGTGCAAGCATTCCAAGCTTTCCAAGCTCATGACTGTGAAGAAGACACAACTCGCAGCTTACACAACTGACAGTCTGCCTGTTACACCACACGCTAACATCAGAATGCCATGCCTGCCATATTTGATTACTGGCACTGGTCTCCAAGCAACCGTGCCTCAACTGTGCCGCAAACCTAAATGTGGCATTTCTATATTTCTGATGCCGAATTCACAACCAATCTGAAAGACAAGGAACCTTTGGACACTTCTAGCATAGGAGGTAAGAGATTGTTATGCCAGTCTTGGTGCAATTTTTGCTGTGTACGAGCAGGAAGCCAAAGTATTTTGTACATCAAGGTATGGTGAACAGTGGGACTGCGGTGACATACAGAGAAGTATTTTGGTCACAGAGCACAACTTCAGTTTTAACTATTGTTAAATAAATAAGAATTCAAGGAATTTCCGGAGAGTTAATGTGAGACTACTTCAAGCATGCTACTAAAGGATAGTTATTGTTTTCATTCATTATGTTGGCTTAATATTTTGGCTTAGTGTTTTAGTTTATTTTTCCAGTTTGTCATTTTTGGCTGAATTTTCAGGCATTAGTAATGGGGGTGGCCAGCATGTCTCAATGACCATTGTTTCTATCTGAGCATGGAGAGCCATTGCTACCATGGAAAAAGTGGATATGGTTGTTTGAATCTTATCTGATTGTTATAGGTGGGGAAAATGTCACCCGCCAGAAAACAAGGAGTATTTCTACACAATTTAGGATTGAAGGTTACAATGTCTATAACAGTCTCGATCCAGTTGCCATTGGTAATGGCCAAGGGGAAGCCACAGATCTGCATGAAATGTTGTTGTTCCAGCATGAAAAACATTTTGAACCCCTCATAAAAGTGGTCATTTTTTTTACGAGAGCTTAAGCAAAAAAAGAGAGTGTTTTGGGAACAATGTGGCTTCATTAAAAACTCTTGCTCAAACTTGTGATTTTTCACATGTTTTTATTTTCATTTTATTTGACAGATTGTTATGTTAATATAATTTATACAGCGTACAAATCAACCCGAGAGGTGTATCTCAGCACTTAGCCAGAAGCATATGTCAAGCAAGGAATTACTATTCTAGAAGAGCAATGTCTTCAGTAGTTTCTAAATTGGATATGATCCGTGCACAAACAAATGTGCAGAGGTAACCTATACGAATACAGAGGGGGAAGCTAAGAAAAAGCTTGGCCTCCTGTATGGGTCCTTCTAACACATGGGATAGTCAACACCACTTGAAACTAGATCTCAGCAGTCTAGGAGGGCAGTAATGAATGAGTCTGGCTGATAAATTCCCGAGACAATTTCCAAGTAAGGCATTAAGGGGCTGTTGGACCTGGCCCTCTGTAAAGGATGACCCCTAAACTTTTTGCTTCACATTTACATTTTTCTCTGACCTGTTTATGTTGGCTTTAGGACTCTGGGCACTTTACCACTGCTAATCAGGGCTAAAGTGCATATGCTCTCTCTGTTATAAGGTACTGTGTGACTTGGTGACTCCATATTTGGATATGTGGCATGACCTAGTATTGAATTATAGCCATTCTCGTTTTTATTACTGTAAGGACACCTGCCTCCCATAGACCAGGATGGGCAGCTTTGATTATTACATCTGATGATCTATCTGACCCAGGGAACAGGGTAAAGATATGAGACTAGCGTCCATGAAATCCGAATTGATTAATAAATTTTTTAGGATTAATGATTTCTAAATGCAATTTTTGGAAATAGTATTTCTTGGAAGTGACTGTTTCCTCGCCCAATCTTGCTGTGTGCTACTGCTGGAATGTGTATTGCCCGTCTGGGGATAGTGACAGGGCCTGGGGAAACTCCTGCATCTGGTGTTAGCTGTCTGCATTTTAGATTACCGGGGAGGAGTGGTTTCTGGGCTGTGTCCTGTCCTCCACAATGCTGACGTCGCTTCCTCCTGGGCGGCTATTGACCCTGCCTTCCTGCTTCAAAGAGTTAAGTGTCCCATGACAGAAGACACCCACAACCAGGATCTTGGGAGGGGAACTCCCTGCTAACATCCAAGACACCTGTGAGAAGTTGGCCTGATATGTAGTGTTTCCAATTCTGGAACCACTGGGTATCAGTCCAAACAAACCCCAAAGATGTCAGGTTGTAAGTCAACCTTGTAGACAAGCTATCCTAGTGGTAGCATGGACTAAGCAGCCTTAAAGGCTTAACTTAAGAGGTCGTGTTAAGCGAGCTGTTTTACCACATACAATCCTGTAATCAAATGAAAGGACACCACACAAGTATATATTATAAAAATATATGTATTTATTTCTAAATTACTCCCCAGTACTCTTTATGAGGAAAGGGGCACAAGCGTTAAATCAAAAGCACTGTTACACATATAAAGTTGCACGTTTATGGATGAGGGCGGGTGGCCACTCAGACCATATATCAAAAAAGTGGTATAAGTAACACTTTACGAACAATGGTTAGGCCTAGGGCCTAGAGATTCGCTGGGAGCAGTCAGGACAAGCAATGAAGAAGTCGGGAGTAGCCCACAGGAGACGGGTGCAGCACGGAAAGTGCAGCGCGCACCAATGCACTGTCAATGGTGCGTAAAAGTCAATTAAAGTGAATAAAAAGATACTTCCGCTGAACCTAGGAACACAAAACTTTAGACACAGACCCTAGAGGTGTGTACCAGTGTAAAGACACCGGCGTTGCAAAGTTACCTCACCCACAGGCCGTGGGTGCACAGGGTCGAAGTGGCGTCGGGTTCTGTCACGCAGGTTCTGGGTGCTTGGAGCTGTTGCAGCTGCAGGCGCTGTGAAGCAGAAGTGTCCGGTGCGATCCAAGGGTGGATCGATGTAGAAAAGTACCTGAAAGCAGAGGGGACAGAGTCTGGGTCACTCAGCAGTGACCAGGGTGGAACCAGGACGGAACCAGGCAATGTCGGGCGCAATCAGGCGGTTGTCGATAGGCTTCTCTCCGCTGTCACGTGGGCTCTGGGGCATCTGCGACGTCCAGGAGCAGGTCACGATCTGTCCCACGTAGGCTCTCGCCGTCAGCACCGTCGGCTTGAAGATTGTAGCAAACAGCACTTGGCAAAAGCAATCCACGCGGAACCGGGAGATTGCTTATCACTCGAACCAGGAGGGTCAGAGTGGGTGCTCCTTTTCACAGGAGCTGGTGCAGATCTGGAGCAACCAGAAAAGCAAGTCGGATTTCAAAGTTCGTCGGCACAGGGGCCACAAGCCAGCTGGCAAGTGACCGGGCCAACGCGTCGAGCGCACACAAGCAGAAGGGCCCCACGCAGCACTCAGCGAGTGTGGAGGGGTGAGCTTTGGTGCAAGTGGAGCTCGGGGCTGGGGCTTCTCAAACCCCGGTGTACAGCTTCGAGGGTCACTCGTGGGCCGCACGGTCAGCGTCTCGTGGCCTTTTCAAGATGGCGTGCCCCACGCTTCCGGTCGCCTCCACGGGTCTCAGCTCTGCAGGGACTGTGGATCGGGCAGGTAGAAGGCAGGCAAGCTTGATCTCGTCGATCTCTGTCGCTCGAGTTCCGGCGGGAACTGCAACAAAGCAAGGGTCGAGGGCTGGATGGTGCCTGTTTGCACAGGGTGGTCACTCCTTGACCACAAGGGAGATTCTTCAGTCTTCTCACGTCGTGTAGAAAGTCGAAGGGTCCAGATTTCGTTTCTTATGTTTCTTCAGGATGATCTGAGGTCCGTTGGGACTGCTCCCCCTCTTATTCGAATCTAGGGGGGTTGGATATCCTGCTAGGTCCCCTCCTATGGGTGGGACCCAGGAAGGGGGTGGTTACACCCCTCTCCTTTGATCCTGGCCGCGCTGGGACAGGGGCTGGGAGGCCCCAGAACCGGTTTGGCCGGATCCTGCAAGGGGCAGCCTTGTGCTCCCCAGGCAGTGTCTGGTTTCATTGAAACCTCCCTACTCCAATCCACTATCTCCTGTCTGGGGTGGTTTGACACCGCCCTGTGACAGGAAACTCTTTGTCCAGGCCTCCTCTGCCGGGTTTCGGTCAGCAGCAGGAGGTCAGACCCGTGTCTGTGGCAGGGGCATCCATTTTGTGGATCTGAGGCTCATTTTAAATCAACCGCGTTTCAGTAAAGTAACATGTCTTCTCCCTCTAGAAGGGTGGAATGCTATCCCCGTCGCCAGAACTGGCGAGGGGATAGTATTCCAATTCGTATGACACCTTACACGACATGTTTTGATAAAGCCAAACCAAAGTTGCTATATAACCGCGAGGATTATAATGCGCTTAAGAGTATATGGTATGGCATTATCCCGGATCAGCTTAGGGAGTTGTTCCCGACAGCTGCAGACAGGCTCAGCTCATGCCAGAGCACCATCTCACATAAAACCACGCACTCTGCCTCCAGGATTGATGAGGCCTTCCATAGGAGTGGCTTACAGGCTATATATGTGTCCAGATATAGGTTTAGATATAGGTATACTATATCTAAGCAAGGGGTGATTACACCCACTTGCCCCAGCTGAGTGTTCAGCCAGTTGTGTCAATTTAAGAACCAGCCAGGGGTGGCAAAAGCTATGCTTCAGCCCCTGGTAGGCCTTGGTGGCACCTATGCCCTGGGCACCTATAGTGCATGGTACAGGGGCTGACAAGGAGTCCATTTCCAATTGTGGTATGTACCTATAGCACATGTATTATGAATTTAGAGAGAGAACAGCAGGCTGGGGGTCTGATTAGCAGGCCCACAGCCTCAGTAAGTCGAAAACCAGTGAAGCAAAAAGCAAAAATTGGGGTGACCATAGGATAGCAGACCCTACTCTCCTACATAACCCCCCCCCAAACGCAGGGACATTAAACTTAACCTTGACCAGATAAGTCTTCATGTTCTAAGTGGAAGTACCTGGAGAGACCATCTGCATTACCATGGTCAGTCCCTGGGCGGTGCTCCACTGTAAAGTCCATCCCCTGTAGGGAAATGGACCACCTGAGCAGTTTGGGATTTTCACCCTTCATCTGATTTAGCCACAAGAGGGGCTTATGGTCTGTCTGAATTAGGAAGTGAGTACCAAACAAGTATGGCCTCAGCTTCTTCAGGGCCCAAACCACAGCAAAGGCCTCCCTCTCAATAGCTGACCAACGTTTCTCCCTGGGGGTCAGCCTTCTGCTAATAAAAGCAATGGGCTGGTCTTGACCATCTTGATTAAGTTGTGAAAGCACAGCTCCCACCCCCAACTCAGAAGCATCTGTCTGTACAATGAACTGTTTGGAGTAGTCAGGACTCTTCAGGATAGGTGCAGAGCACATGGCCTTCTTCAGGTCATCAAATGCCTTTTGACAGCTAACTGTCCACTGAACCTTTTTGGGCATCTTCTTGGATGTCAAGTCATTCAATGGTGTCACAATGGACCCATAGTTCTTTACAAATTTTCTGTAATACCCAGTCAGGCCCAAGAAGGCTCTGACTTGTGTCTGGGTAGTTGGAGGAGTCCAGTCCTGTATGGTCTGGATCTTGCTCTCCAGTGGTTGAACTTGACCCCCACCTACTAGGTGGCCCAAGTACACAACCTTGCTCTGCCCTATCTGGCACTTAGTAGCCTTGATAGTCAGGCCTGCCTTTTGCAGGGCCTCCAGAACCTTCTTCAGGTGGATCAGGTGATCCTCCCAGGTGGAGCTAAAGACAGCAATATCATCTAGATATGCTGCGCAAAAGTCATCCAACCCAGCAAGGACTTGGTTCACCAACCTTTGGAAAGTGGCAGGTGCATTCTTCAAACCAAAGGGCATTACCACAAACTGATAATGTCCACTAGGGGTAGAGAATGCTGTTTTGGCTTTTGACTCTTCAGCTAGTCTGATTTGCCAGTAGCCAGCTGTCAAATCAAATGTGCTCAGAAACTTGGCAGAAGCCAATTTATCAATGAGCTCATCTGCTCTTGGAATGGGATGAGCATCTGTCCTAGTGACAGCATTGAGACCTCTGTAGTCCACACAAAACCTCATTTCTCTCTTCCCATCTTTGGTATGAGGTTTTGGCACAAGGACCACTGGGCTAGCCCATGGGCTCTCTGATGGCTCAATCACTCCAAGCTCCAACATCTTTTGCACCTCAGCCTTTATACAATCCCTGACATGGTCAGGTTGCCTGTAGATCTTATTCTTCACAGGCAGATTGTCACCAGTGTCCACCTCATGGGTGCACCAGTTAGTCTGACTGGGTGTGAGTGAAAACAAGTGTCTGTGGGCCTGCAACACCTGTCTGCAGTCCACCTGTTGCTGTTCAGTGAGGCTGCCTGCCAAGGCTACTCCGTCAACTGAACCATCATCAGGGTTCTGGGAAAGCAGGTCTGGGAGAGGGTCACTCTCTTCCTCCTGTTCCCCATCTGTGGCCATGAGGAGACTCATGTCCTCCCTGTCAACAAATGCTTTCAAACGATTGACATGGAGCACCCTGTGGGGGCTCCTAGGGGTGCCAAAGTCAACCAGGTAGGTGACTTCTCCCTTCTTTTCAATGATAGGGTAGGGTCCAGTCCATTGGTCCTGGAGAGCTGCTGGCCCCACTGGGTCCAACACCCACACCTTCTGCCCTGGCTGGTACTCAACCAGAACAGCCTTTTGGTCATGCCAGGCTTTCTGTAATTCCTGACTGGCCTCAAGGTTTTTGGATGCTCTCTCCATGTATTCAGCCATCCTGGAGCGGAGACCAAGTACATAATCCACAATGTCTAGTTTAGGCTTTTTGAGAGGTAACTCCCATCCTTCCTTCACCAAACTCAATGGACCCCTTACAGGGTGGCCAAACAAAAGTTCAAAAGGGCTGTAGCCAACCCCCTTCTGTGGGACCTCTCTGTAAGCAAAGAGCAAGCAGGGTAAAAGGATGTCCCATTTCCGCCTAAGCTTCTCTGGTAACCCTTTTATCATTCCCTTTAGGGTCTTGTTGAACCTTTCCACAAGCCCATTGCACTGTGGATGGTAGGGTGTGGTAAACTTATAGTTTACTCCACACTCTTTCCACATTGCTTTTAAGTATCCAGACATAAAGTTGGTACCTCTGTCTGAAAGAACCTCCTTTGGAAAGCCCACTCTTGAGAAAACTGCAATGAGGGCTTTTGCCACCACAGGAGCTGTGGTGGTCCTCAGGGGAATTGCTTCTGGGTACCTGGTGGCATGATCCACTACCACCAGTATAAATCTGTGCCCAGATGCTGTTTGAGGATCCATGGGACCCACAATGTCTATTCCAACTCTTTCAAAGGGTACCCCCACCACAGGTAGTGGTATCAGGGGGGCCTTTGTTGTGCCACCTGACTTACCACTGGCTTGGCAAGGGACACAGGAGCGACAAAACTCCTTGACATTTTCTGACATGTGAGGCCAGTGAAAGTGTGGAACAAGCCTGTCCCAAGTCTTATTCTGGCCTAAGTGTCCTGCAAGGGGAATATCATGGGCCAAGGTAAGAAGGAAGCCCCTAAACTTCAAAGGTATAACCAACCTCCTGGTTGTGCCAGGCTTGGGGTCTCTAGCCTCTGAATAAAGGAGTCCTTCATCCCAATACACTTTATGGGTACCTTGAGCATTCCCTGCAGCCTCAGCAGCAGCTTGCTGTCTGAGGGGTTCAAGTGAAGGGCAATCTAATTGGGCCTGCCCCAGGTCTGCCCTTGAGGGTCCCCCTGTCCCCAGAAACTCAACCTGATCAGGTTCAAGCTCCTCTGAGACAGTCTCCTCTTGGACTGCAGAATCAGTTTCCTGTGAAACCTGATCCTCAACCTGGGGCAAGTGGGAAGGCACAGCCTTAACCCTCTTGCTCCTTCTCTTGGGTTGTGGTTGGTCTATTGTTTCAAGATCCACCACTGGTTCAGGAAGGCACTTCTTAGCCTGAGACCTTGTCACTGCAAGGACATGAGCTGAAATCCCTAGCATTTCTGCATGAGTCCTGTACTCCACTTCTGACCAAACTGAGCTTTCAAGATCATTGCCTAACAGACAGTCTACTGGGAGGTCTGCACTCACAACAACTTTCTTTAGGCCATCTACCCCTCCCCAGGAGAAGTTCACAACAGCCACACTATGGGAAGTAGTGGAGTTGCTTGCATTGGTCACTAGGTAACTTTCACCTAGTACAATTTGTCCAGGGTCCACAAAGCCAGGTGCCACCATTGTGACACTGGCACAAGTGTCCCTGTAGGCCTGAGCCAGTTTCTCATTAATTAAGGGAGTCTGCCTATATTTGCCCAGGTTACTGGGGCTTACTGCAGTGGGCAATGATATGTCCACATCATATAGGAGAACTGCCTGTGTGGGGATTCTGACTAGGCCAGATTCCACCTCAGTACCCAGGGTCAACCCTACTAAACCCTTTGGCTGTGTACCACCACTGCTGACTGTACTAGGGGGTGCAGTTGCTTTAGGAGCTGCAGTGGTGGGGACTGGATTTTTCTTAGTGCATTCACTGCCCCAGTGTGAAACTGATTTGCAGGTATTACACCAAGGTTTCTTTGGGCCATCATTCTTCTTTTTCTTGTTTCCATTTTGGGAACCCCCCTCCTTATTGCTAGTTTGGGGGCCTGAAGACTTCTGGTCCTTTTCTTTATCTTTCTGATTCCCACCCTTCTGGTCTGTTTTCTTCTGGTCACCTTGGTTCTGGTTTTTCTGCTTAATCCTTGTTCTGACCCATTTGTCTGCCTTCTTTCCCAATTCTTGGGGAGAGGTCAAATCAGAGTCCACAAGGTATTGATGCAACAGCTGGTTCTGACAGTTATTAAGGATCTGTTCTCTCATCATAAGATTGTACAATCCTGTATAGTCTGAAACTTTACTTCCCTGCAGCCAACCCTCCAGAGCCTTAGTGGCACAATCTACAAAATCAGTCCAGTCCTGAGTCTGTGCTTTTTGGGTGTCTCTGAACAACAACCTGTATTGCTCAGTGGTTAGGCCAAACCCTTCAATAAGAGCACTCTTCAGAACAGAGTAGTTTTTGGCATCCTCAGGTCTAACAGTGAGGAGCCTGTCCCTCCCTTTCTCAGAAAAGGAGTACCATAAAATTGCTGCCCACTGATCCTCAGGGACCTGCTGTACCATGCAGGCCCTCTCAAGAGCAGTCATCCATTTGTGGATATCATCCCCTTCCTTGTAGGGGGGCACAATTTTTGTCAGGTTTCTATTGTCATAGGCCCTGTCTTTTTCTTTAGGAACTTTGCTGCCACCAGTGGCATCTAAGCCACTTATTTTCTGTTCCCTAGCCAAGGTAAGTTTAGCTTGAGCTAAGGTCAGTTTAGCTTGAGCCAGAGCTACCTCCTCCCTCTCTATCTGGAGTTGGACAGCCCTCATCCTGGCCCTATGCTCTTTTCTCTGGGAGGAAGTCATTCCTCTTTGAGATTCTCTTGAGGCACTAGAAAGGTGAGAGTCCCTTGACAGAGATCTCTCCCTTCTATTACCTGGGAGAATTTGGTTATGAGATCTGGAGTGGTGCTGGCCCCCTCCATTCCCATGTAGGTCCAAGTTGGCCTGGTTAAGCCTGGCAACCTGTACCTGGTTTCCCCCCTGATCCTGATCTTCAGGCTCATCTATATCAGAGCCATCTTCTGGGTCTTCCTCTTCCTCCTCTATTCCTTCTTGAAGATCCTCATTCTCAGGGGAGTTTATCCCTTCCTCTGTTTCTAAGGGAGTCTGACTCACCTTGTCTAGGTCATCCTTTTCTAGGAGAGCTATTAGGGAAGGAATGGTAGGGCCTCTGCCCTTTTTTAGCCCCCTGGCTGTGCACAAGGCACTCAGGTCTTTGTGGCTAAGGTTGTCATATCTGGATGTTGTCCCTATAGGATCAACTTCTACAGGGGCAGAGCCTGAGGCTCTACCTGTATCAGACATGACTGCTAGTGAGGTGTAAGTGGTGCACTTACCTACACTAAGTGGTTTCCTACTGTACCTTGCTAGTGAGTTGTAGTCAGGGTGTGCTAATCCCTTTAATCTACAACTACTAAGTTCAGTAGAACTTAATATGCTAAGCTTTTGATTTATATGTACCTAGAGGTACTTGATGTGATCTTTCAATTTGATAAAGATTGCAATGGTAAAACAAACAGCAAGCTCAAATCCCACCGCTGCCACCAATGTGAGAAGTTGGCCTGATATGTAGTGTTTCCAATTCTGGAACCACTGGGTATCAGTCCAAACAAACCCCAAAGATGTCAGGTTGTAAGTCAACCTTGTAGACAAGCTATCCTAGTGGTAGCATGGACTAAGCAGCCTTAAAGGCTTAACTTAAGAGGTCGTGTTAAGCGAGCTGTTTTACCACATACAATCCTGTAATCAAATGAAAGGACACCACACAAGTATATATTATAAAAATATATGTATTTATTTCTAAATTACTCCCCAGTACTCTTTATGAGGAAAGGGGCACAAGCGTTAAATCAAAAGCACTGTTACACATATAAAGTTGCACGTTTATGGATGAGGGCGGGTGGCCACTCAGACCATATATCAAAAAAGTGGTATAAGTAACACTTTACGAACAATGGTTAGGCCTAGGGCCTAGAGATTCGCTGGGAGCAGTCAGGACAAGCAATGAAGAAGTCGGGAGTAGCCCACAGGAGACGGGTGCAGCACGGAAAGTGCAGCGCGCACCAATGCACTGTCAATGGTGCGTAAAAGTCAATTAAAGTGAATAAAAAGATACTTCCGCTGAACCTAGGAACACAAAACTTTAGACACAGACCCTAGAGGTGTGTACCAGTGTAAAGACACCGGCGTTGCAAAGTTACCTCACCCACAGGCCGTGGGTGCACAGGGTCGAAGTGGCGTCGGGTTCTGTCACGCAGGTTCTGGGTGCTTGGAGCTGTTGCAGCTGCAGGCGCTGTGAAGCAGAAGTGTCCGGTGCGATCCAAGGGTGGATCGATGTAGAAAAGTACCTGAAAGCAGAGGGGACAGAGTCTGGGTCACTCAGCAGTGACCAGGGTGGAACCAGGACGGAACCAGGCAATGTCGGGCGCAATCAGGCGGTTGTCGATAGGCTTCTCTCCGCTGTCACGTGGGCTCTGGGGCATCTGCGACGTCCAGGAGCAGGTCACGATCTGTCCCACGTAGGCTCTCGCCGTCAGCACCGTCGGCTTGAAGATTGTAGCAAACAGCACTTGGCAAAAGCAATCCACGCGGAACCGGGAGATTGCTTATCACTCGAACCAGGAGGGTCAGAGTGGGTGCTCCTTTTCACAGGAGCTGGTGCAGATCTGGAGCAACCAGAAAAGCAAGTCGGATTTCAAAGTTCGTCGGCACAGGGGCCACAAGCCAGCTGGCAAGTGACCGGGCCAACGCGTCGAGCGCACACAAGCAGAAGGGCCCCACGCAGCACTCAGCGAGTGTGGAGGGGTGAGCTTTGGTGCAAGTGGAGCTCGGGGCTGGGGCTTCTCAAACCCCGGTGTACAGCTTCGAGGGTCACTCGTGGGCCGCACGGTCAGCGTCTCGTGGCCTTTTCAAGATGGCGTGCCCCACGCTTCCGGTCGCCTCCACGGGTCTCAGCTCTGCAGGGACTGTGGATCGGGCAGGTAGAAGGCAGGCAAGCTTGATCTCGTCGATCTCTGTCGCTCGAGTTCCGGCGGGAACTGCAACAAAGCAAGGGTCGAGGGCTGGATGGTGCCTGTTTGCACAGGGTGGTCACTCCTTGACCACAAGGGAGATTCTTCAGTCTTCTCACGTCGTGTAGAAAGTCGAAGGGTCCAGATTTCGTTTCTTATGTTTCTTCAGGATGATCTGAGGTCCGTTGGGACTGCTCCCCCTCTTATTCGAATCTAGGGGGGTTGGATATCCTGCTAGGTCCCCTCCTATGGGTGGGACCCAGGAAGGGGGTGGTTACACCCCTCTCCTTTGATCCTGGCCGCGCTGGGACAGGGGCTGGGAGGCCCCAGAACCGGTTTGGCCGGATCCTGCAAGGGGCAGCCTTGTGCTCCCCAGGCAGTGTCTGGTTTCATTGAAACCTCCCTACTCCAATCCACTATCTCCTGTCTGGGGTGGTTTGACACCGCCCTGTGACAGGAAACTCTTTGTCCAGGCCTCCTCTGCCGGGTTTCGGTCAGCAGCAGGAGGTCAGACCCGTGTCTGTGGCAGGGGCATCCATTTTGTGGATCTGAGGCTCATTTTAAATCAACCGCGTTTCAGTAAAGTAACATGTCTTCTCCCTCTAGAAGGGTGGAATGCTATCCCCGTCGCCAGAACTGGCGAGGGGATAGTATTCCAATTCGTATGACACCTTACACGACATGTTTTGATAAAGCCAAACCAAAGTTGCTATATAACCGCGAGGATTATAATGCGCTTAAGAGTATATGGTATGGCATTATCCCGGATCAGCTTAGGGAGTTGTTCCCGACAGCTGCAGACAGGCTCAGCTCATGCCAGAGCACCATCTCACATAAAACCACGCACTCTGCCTCCAGGATTGATGAGGCCTTCCATAGGAGTGGCTTACAGGCTATATATGTGTCCAGATATAGGTTTAGATATAGGTATACTATATCTAAGCAAGGGGTGATTACACCCACTTGCCCCAGCTGAGTGTTCAGCCAGTTGTGTCAATTTAAGAACCAGCCAGGGGTGGCAAAAGCTATGCTTCAGCCCCTGGTAGGCCTTGGTGGCACCTATGCCCTGGGCACCTATAGTGCATGGTACAGGGGCTGACAAGGAGTCCATTTCCAATTGTGGTATGTACCTATAGCACATGTATTATGAATTTAGAGAGAGAACAGCAGGCTGGGGGTCTGATTAGCAGGCCCACAGCCTCAGTAAGTCGAAAACCAGTGAAGCAAAAAGCAAAAATTGGGGTGACCATAGGATAGCAGACCCTACTCTCCTACAACACCAGAGGCACTTTTTGGTATAAAGAAGAGACCCTGGCACTAGAAAGGCAGACTACCTTTGAAAAAACTCAAGACGCCTCTGAGACTGCAGGAGGAGAGACCTTTAAGGAAAAGGAATTTTGCTTCAAGACTTGAGGAAAGGAAGATCTCCAAGGGCCTGGAACTGAGCGGGCCCCCTGACTGAAGTCGCGGCTCCAGACCTCGTACCTTCAAGAGCCCTGCTGACCTCGTCACAGCTCCAGACCTCGTACCTTCAAAAGCCCTGCTGACCCCATCGCGGCTCCAGACCTCATACCTTCAAGAGCACTGCTGACATCGTCGCGGCTCAAGCCTGTCGTCCTCATCGCATTGCAAGTATCAATGAAGAGTACGCCTCGTACTCATCTCACGCACACGCCATTGCGCATCGCATCTTTGTCCTGCAGCAGCATCGAGTACCCCTCGCACTCATCTCACGCACCCGCGGGTGCGCATCACATCTTTCTCCAGCAGCAGCATCGAGTACGCCTTGTACTCCTCTCACGCACCCACCGGTGCGCATCGCATCTTTGTCCTGCAGCAGCCTCGAGTACGCCCCGTACGCATCTCACTCACCAGCCGATGCGCTTTGGGCTGTAGCTTTCAAACAGCCGTGAATATGCCTCATCCTGTCTCCTCGCACCAGAAGATGCGCCTCGTATGTATCCTCAAACAGTACGCCTCGTACTGTCTAAATTCCCCAGCCGGTGCGCCTCGTACTGAACCCCCACGCACAGGTTGTTGGCAGCCTTGCCTTTACACGCCACCCCGCTGAAGGGGCCTGGCCTTTTTGTTCTACGTCGCCCCAGCTGAAGGGGCCTGGTCATCTGTTCAACGTCGCCCCAGCTGAAGGGGCCTGGATCTCTGTTATCCCACAGTTACCTTGAGACACTGTGAGTAAAAGTGGTACTGTTTAAGGAACTTACCTAAAAGGAACTGAACTAATCCTACCTAAATATTTGCAAAAAGTCACCTAAGCCTCATTTTAAAGCAATACTGTGGACTGTTATCGTTATTTGTCTTGTGATAAATTTATATAAAGAATCAGATATTTTTACTGTGTAGCGTCCGTCTGTAGTGGGTCTCCTCTATCACTGTACATGGTCATAAATGCTTGGCACGCTATCTAGGAGGTAAGCCTGTATGCCCGGGCTACAGTACTACAAGGGGGAGCAGGCGTTATTTCGGGGAGGGTACCTCCCCTCTTTTACGTGGGAGTGGGGCTCCTACTTGGCTTTGGGGCAACCGTCAGCCAACGGGGAATCCCATTTCCAACAGGGGCTGATTAGGATGGCGGTGGGAAGAGCGTCTGACCGCCATCGTTGCGGGAAAGGGACTGGCCGACAGGTAGTTGATGGTCCCACCCGCCAAATTACGATCCAACTGCTGTGTAAGTGGTCAGAAAAATGCCTCTTTGCATTGAGACTATTGCTGTGGCCCGGGAAAGGGCTGCAGCACACGCCCCAATACCAAAAGGCATATTTGTAAACATCCCTGTACCCTGTGGCAGGCACAATATGGTGCCTGCCACCTCGATGCAGGGATGTTTAGGTGGACACCACAGGTAACCCCCAGACTCCATACAGGAGGGATATAGGGAATGGGAACTCTGCTAGGGATGCCCCAAAAATCTTTCCACCAGCCTATTTATGTCGGGAGAACTGACGTGAAATGGCTGGAGCAAAGGTGGATCATAATCCCAACAGGAGTACCTAAGAAGGCACCGCCTCCATTGTCGGGAATACGATCAGACCAACCACCCAATTGGCTCCTTAAGCCTTTTGGAAGCTGTCGGTCGATCCCTGGGCCAATGCGGTCTGACCGACCACATCCTAATGCGGCGGTCTGACCATAGTAATAGATACCAGTGAGACTGACACCGATGGCACGTCAGTGTCGGTCCCAATGACATCGTAATCTGACTCTAAGTGTCAGATAACCCATTTTAAAGCTAATCCTTTTACAAACTCGTAATCAATGCTGAGAGCACAGAAGAGGGGAAGAAGCTGTTCCAATTTGGAAAATTGCAGATGGGACAGGTATTGGTGTTTTGCACCACTTCGAGTTTGGAAAGCAACATCTCAATTGCCTAGGCCAAATGCATATTGCCAGAGTCCAAACAGCCTATCACCTACACCTGTGCAAGAGTTTGCCTTACTGAAAGAGGGTAAACACTCTCCTCAACAGTCGCATTGTGTTGAAGCATATGAGTGTTGTAGATGAAACTTGCTACTTCATGGAGAGAGCTTGGTCCAATGTGACACTCAGATTTTTTACCACGGATTTAAGGCTTGGAACTAGGCCAAGTTCCGAATGCCACCAATCGCATGAATGCCTAAAGTAGATCTCCGCATAGCCTGGTCATTTACACTGGAAACATTGTGGTACATTCCACTGATTGAATTCTGGCCAGGGAGTTACAGAGAGCTTGTGATGCAAGCTTGTCTTGTGAACAAGCACAAGGGTTGACAGAGGCCTTAGGTACTTTAAAAAGCTCTTTTGATGAGTTATCTGCTTGTTTGATTTGGCTGGAAATATGAAGTTTCTGAGATCTTTTAATGTTACCATGGTAAGTTGTTAATGCAGCCCTGTAGGCCTCCTTTTCTTCTGGGGAATGTGTCTTGCGCCATTGTCTGTCCAGCTTTTTTTACAAGATCTTGCTTCCCTCATCAGAGATCAATTAGTACATTGTACAAATGATCCATGGGTACCAGAGTGGCTGTTTGCTAAAAAACCCTTTCTTAAAAGAAGCCATAGCCATTGTTGAAAAGATGGAACACTCAATAGGTTGGGTTAGAGAGATGCATGAAACTTCATCTCTTAAACTTTCCAGGGTAGCCACTATGGGAAATGATTAAAGAAGTGGGGAAGGAGATGTCAATTGAGCGACCTGAGAGACCTAAGATGAACATTGAGGGACAAAAGGACATGAACGAACCCTTATAAGGGTATTCAGACAAAATATAGAAAAAAATAGTATCAGACATAAATATCAAGTTTGAATATCGTCATACAGAAATACCACGTACAAGAACATACGTTTTAACAATCATTATTATAATTTACAAAATTATTTTTGTTAATAATATTGTTTTCAAATTATTTTTATGTATATCAGTATACATTTTGATTGTATATTTTATAATTGTTTGCGTAATTATTGTTAATGTTTTTCAATAAAGTTTACATTTTTTTGAAGTTTTTTTAAATTACATTTCATAATTTGTTGCTATTTTTAGTACTGTAGCAGATTGTGTGGTTTACAGGGGTTCAGGGTGGGAAGTATTATTATTATTATTATTAATTAAATTTATAGTGCGCGCAGCTACCTAGACAGGGTTTCCTGGTGCAGGCATGTCCACTGCTGCAGAATGAGTAAATGACAAGCGAATCACTGAGAGAAAAGCCATGTCTTAAGATCCTGCCGAAACTTAAGATAGAGAGATTCCTGTTTCATGGAACTGGGAAGGGAATTCCATAGTCTGGGACCGAGAAATGAAACGGAGCAGCCACCCATTCTGGTAAGTCTACAACTGAGAGTTACATAATTACCTTGAGTGGATGAGCGTAAAAACCGGGAAGGGACATACGGATGGATAAGCTCCTGAAGATAGGACGGAGCGGTCCCTTGTTTGATTTTGAAGTAAAAACCCAGGGTCTTAAATTTGATACGGCTGTCAATGCGGAGCCAATGCAGGTCCCGAAGGAAGGGAGAGATGGATGTTTTCCTTGGGGTGTGACATAGGAGGCGGGCTGCAGGATTCTGGACCACCTGGAGCTTCTTCAGTATCTCCTGACTTCCACCTAGATAAAGAACGTTTCCGTAGTCCATGCAAGAGGTGACAAGTGCCTGGACTACCGTTCTTTTAGTGCAGTCTGGGAGCATCCAGATGATCTTCCGCAACCACCTTAAGATGGTTGTTCATATATACATTTTTTTTGTTTTGGCTTTCACCTTTAATATCCTTTACCTTTTCTTCCGTTAATTTTCTTTCTTCTTTTTGTCTTACTGGTTCCTTTATATAGTTATTACTGAAAAGATGTTTTGGAGCTTGTGTGTAATCTCTTTCCCCACCATGTCATTAAGTAGTAACCACCATGTCATGGAGAGAATGTTGGGGTAACCTGGGGAACGTGAGAGTTGGAGTGTGGGGCTGAACCTGGGGGGGTGTTCTGTTGGCTGGCTTGCTTTCACCTTGGTGGACGCCATTAACGAAACTTCAAGACTCATGACCTAATTATGAGTCTGGCAGTCCGAGGACCGCCAGACTTGTGGTGGTGTGGCGGTCCAGCCACCAATGCACCGGCAGTCGGCCTCACTATTACGACTTGGGCAGGCGGAAGTCCCTGGGACCATCGCTGCCTCCTAAGAACCGCTATTTCCTGGGGTGGCGCCTGGTCAGAGGTCATAATATGCTTTGTGGGACCGCCGTTGTCCCATCAATCATATTACGAGTTTCCTCTCTGTGTCCTGTGTATGCACCCTGTGTAAATACACAGGGCGCAGAGGCCCCCTTGTGCCCTGCGCCCTGTCTATGCGCACAGGGTGCATGCACATCATTACCTCGACAGCATGGACATTACAGACCATGCCATATAGGACACCGCAATGGGATCTGCCACCCCGCCCACCCGCCAGACTACAAAAAATGTGAAATATGACGGGAAGGCAGTAGCGCCTCTTGGCGGTGCGGGTTCATGGCGGTGGTAGGCCACCCACTCCCGCACTGCCAAAAGTCATTATTGGGCCCTGAGAGAGAGAATGGAGTCTTCTTAACAGGTTCCTTTTGGGCGAGCTTCTGGAGCAGTGATGTTTCAACATCTCATATATTAGTTGCTTAAGGAATTAAACAATAATAGTTTCTTCCAGGATAATATATTAATCACAGGGGGGAAAAAAGGAGGAACATGAGTGTACGCTCAAAGTTGTTTTATGAACTTTAGAGACTTATGGTTTGACATCTGAATTTCCAAATTCAAGTTTGCTGTTTGGGACACAAAATTAGTGGCATGGTAATTTCAATCAGGGTTGATCTTGTGGAAGCTATTAAGTAGGCTCACACACTGCAAATCAAAGATGAAGTACGTGCCTTTTTGAGGTTGGCAGAGTTTTACTCTAAATTTGTAAATAATTTTTCTGGGAAGTTGTACCACATAAGATAATTTCTGAAAAATGGACATACGTTTTTATGGTCTCAAAACACCAACATGCATTTAAAAGAATTAAGAATGATATTTGTGAAGCACAATTTCTACATGGCTCTGATCCAAAATGTAAGAGGATTATCACTACTGATGCTAGTGGTAAAGACTTAGCAGCAGAATTGTCTCAGATAAATGATGCTGGAGTAGAGGTTATTATAGTTTTCGCTTCTAGATCCTTGCCACCAACAGAAGAAAAATATTTGGTTATAGAAAGGGAAACATGAAGCTGTGTGTGGGGTATGAGACACCTCCGCCAGTGTAGGTGAGGAACAAGAGTGTTGGTGAGAAGTGATCATAAACCTAAGACAAAGGTACTTTCCACACGTGGTCTCAAATGCTTCGTCTAGGATTGCAAGGGCGTCAGTTTATTTGTCAGATTACATTTATGACAATATTTACTTGGAGCACGGAATAAAGAAAGTTGCTGACTTTCTTTATAGGATGCGCCTACCTGTGAAAGAGGAAGTTAAGACTGATTGGGGATAGTATATGGTTGCAACTCTGTCTGGGGAGGAGATTCGAGGTCTGTAGAAGGAAGACTGGGAAACAGTTCCTAAAGGACCGAGTTTTTGGAAGCATGTCAATATTTCTGTAGGAAGGGTGGTCCTGGAAGAGGATATTGGAAGATAATTTAATTCCATTTGAGATGTGAGATGTGAGATGTGAGCTCTCAGTAGAAAATAATTTTTATTGAAAGTTGAAAATATGGTGCCCTTGTGAGAAGTTGGCTTGGTATATGGTGCACACTTATGTAAGAGGGCACGATGCACCAATCCAGACAACCCATATTGTGATTTTAGTGGTCTTAGACAATCTTAGAAAGCTCTCTAAGTGGTAGCTGTGGAAAGCAGCCTTCAGGTTTAGTCCAGAAAGAGCGTATAGCAGCTTGTTTTACCAGAACATAATCTTATAGGTATAGATTGAGTGGAAAAGAACCACACAGTTTAGTTATAAAAATATGTATTTATTATAAGAAACTCACTAACACACACAAATATCTCCTACCCGGAGATATACTCAATGCACATAACACTTTTCAGAGGAAACAGGTAAGTTGCATATAATACACAGTAGTCACCAGGAGGAGACAAAACCATATTCTAAAATAGTGGTATGTGTACCATAACTCAAGTCAAGACTATACCCAGAAGACGTAGAAATGCAAGGGACCCAACGAATCATCCAAGGTAAGTCACAAAGAACCCCACGGACGCCGTTTGCAGAGTGGGAACACGACTGTGGGCTTAGTACAAGTCAATGTGTAAGTCGCAATTTTATAGAAGAAGGACCCTTCCTAGTGGACCCAGAAGAAACCCTGTGAAAGACAGAAGATGTGAGAGCCACCCCACCCGTGGGTACCCTTGGAACCAGGATACCTACACCAGGGAAGCCGGGTGCATAGGTGTGAATTGGCGTCGGAAACCGCCATCGAACTCATTGGTGGACTTCAGGAAGATGCCGCTACTGAAGAGGTGAAAGTGTCCGGTGGAACCCAACGGTGGACTCAAAGTGAGAAGTACCTACAAGCAGAGGGCACAGAATCTATGGAATACCCAGGAGGCACAGAATATGAATGACTACCAATGTCGGGTGTTGCAAGAGAGCTGACGGTCACCTTGGAGCTGCAGCTGTGCAGACGAGTCGATGCTGTGGAAGACCAGGAGCCGTTCACAAGCTGTCCCACATCGGATGTCAAGAGTTAAGGGGTCGGTGTTCGTTGGGAGCACCAACAACCCTCAGCAATTGCAAACACAGTGGAATGCAAAGAAAGTATGGTGTTGGGACCAGCAAGGTCCAGGTGACCCCCACAAGCTGGGGAGTCAGGGTAGGCTCGAGCAATCAGGGAAGCCCACTAAATTCAAAGAAGACCCTCAAGAGGACCCATAGGCTGGAGGTACTGGAGTCGCAAGAGGACCTCAAGCACCTCAACAAAGATGCAGGCCCACGGTGCAAGTGATGCAGTGAGGATGGAGACCTTAGTCACAGGAGATGCTTGAGGTTGGGGTTACTTGGAGCCCGAAGACCTTGGTGGAAAGAAGCTAACAAGCCTTTGCAATGGCAAGTTGACGCAGTGCACAGGGGTTTGGTTCCTGTGGCTCCGACGAGGGATACTGGCCTCAAACTTGGTGAGAGGACAGGACAGGCCTAGAGCGATGTGAAGAACCACCATCTATGTTTCTGAGCATGTTGGAGTCCGTGGGAGCCCAGGATCAGCAGTCCGATCCGCTTAGTTGTGGTGCCTGCAGAGTCAGGGAAGTAATTCCTTTACTTCAAGGGATATTCCTGCAGGGTTCTTGGATGTTCACAGACCTTGGAAGTTTCCTGTATGGGGCACAGGCACGGATGTGGTAGCAGATGAGCAGGGGGACGAAGCCAGGAGCAGCAGGAGTCTTCCCAGTTGCAATCTTGATGCCTAGTGGGAAGTCCTGCGAAGTCTAGAGTGTCCAGACAGTCGAAGATGAAGTGGTGTCTTGAAATTAATCTTGTCCCACGATGAATCTAGGGACCCACCCACAGGTAAGCCCTTAAGTATCCTAAGGAAAGTGTTGGGACGATTCAAGGTACCCTCCCAGAAGAGGGGTCGGACAGTGGGGTGGATACTTTCATGTACTTTGTCTAGTATCGCACCAGAGCGGGAGCAAACGGCTCCCTGAGCTGGTTTGAACTGGACTATAAATGGAGGGCACCAAATGTGCCCTTCAAGCAGACTGAGTGGCGCTGGCAAGTGCCTTCACCATGTCCCAATACAATAAACCCTGTCTGGGAGGGGGTCACACCTTCCTGGGACAGGATACCTATTTTTCTACCTTCCCCTGCTCGAACATGGCTTAGCAGCAGGATCTAAGAATCATGTCTCTGGCCAGCAGCATCTATGTTGTGCTGTCCGGGTCTGGAAGACTGACCAGTAGCACTGAGTTTCTCCCTGAGGAGTTTTAAAGTGCATGGAATCATACCCCCACACCGTTTACGGTGTGGGGGTATGATTCCAACCTGTTTGATAACAAACATGACAGGGTTCTTTACAGCCAGTTCGTTATGGTCATTGTGTATAAAACAGCTTAACTCAGATAATTCACATATTACCTTTAAACCTCATTTACATCTCATTGTTCCAACAAGATTCCTTGTGAGAGAATTGGGGAGATATCTTTCTACCAGTCCACAATAAGGTTGGGGTTGGTAAATGTGCCATAGTAGTGGTGGATCATTTCTTGTACTGGCCAGAGATTTAAAGTTATTTCCATAACGTTAATATTCACTAATGGTGTGATATGCTTTAATAACCAACCTTAGAGTTATATGCATACACGAACATATGGGAATACTAATCTTGCTTGCATAATGCAATAAAATTAGCTATTATGTGTTGTTATTGTGATGTGAACTAATGCACGGCTTAATTATAAATAAAAGGAATTTAAATGTGCTTGTTGTACATGTTTTGTGCCAAAAAGTCGTTGGATATGTAAGTATAAAGCGCATTTATGTGGCTTATTTGCTAGGTAACAACTAATAGGGAAATATTAGAATGGTGGGAGGTAAACAGAAGGGTTTCATTACCATAATTAACATGAATTTGTGTTTGTTTCTATGATAGTTCCAAAATGTGGCTCGTGAGGCCTATACAGAAAATGGCCACTCTGATTCACTGCGAGTGAGTATTTGTCTGCGCATTTGCATCCTAGGCCTGCAAGCGCGAGTGAGCTGACTGTGCTTGGACGGGAGGTTCAATGACACCCTGCCCCGGAACCTAGGATGGGTGCCAAGCATGGACGATGTAATGCTCAGAGCCTGAGAACTTTTCCCTATGTTTCAAGTGAAGGAAGCGCCTAGGCCACAGACTGTCCTAAACAAAGTCCCTTTATTTTTCTGCTGATTCATCATGAAAAACATACTGTAATGATGAGGAAGTGCTCATCTACCCCAAATATTTCCAATCAGAACTCGAATTGGTGATGTTAGTTACTTTTTAGATAGATTAAGCTAGGAAATAGTGTATAAAAACCCCTAATTTTGCTTAGAAGGGGTCAGTCTTTCGATTTTCTCTGGAGATGCTGCCGGACTGAAGATCGATTTCTGGATGTAAGACTTTGTTTTTTCTGACTGATTATTTTTCTTTGCAGGACCGTTAGGATAAGATGAGGGTGTTAGCAAGGGATGTTAGGAAAGAATACATTTGGAAATATCTGTTCTTTGCTAAACCTTTTACTGTACTTTAAAATAAATGTCTATTTCTGAGCTTTAAAATAAATGATCATTTTGAAAATAAAGTTAAAGGTTCTTATTGAAAAAAAGAATTAAATAAATGCCTAAATGTCGGACATACTAAAAGTATGCTTTGAATAAAAATTATATAAATGGAGAAGTAAAGCTGGTCTTTGGTTTTTCCTACGCCTAGTTTTCGTTCTAGCAGATCGATTGCCATTATGGTGGTGTGTCTCAATAAAATGGTGTTTAAAATGAAGCCATGTATCGTGTTTTACATTGCAGGTGTAAATAAAATAGATAAATAGGTTTAGACACTCCGCCAATGTTATAGTAGGACTCCTGGTTCGTTGGCCAAATCTGTGAAGCCGAATTAAATGAACAGAGTAAGTGTGCAGTGTAATGGGCCCCACTGTTTAATGAATGTGTGTTCTGAGGATTAAGACCGGTCCTCTAATTTTTTGATGCCTCGACCAGGCAGTTGGTGATTCAGGCGACAGTGATCTCCCGGCTTGATTACGCCAGCTCTCTTCTGTTGGGGGCCAACCAGGCAGAAATCACTCGCCTGCAGCGTCTTCAAAATGCTGCAGCCAGAGCGATAGTTGGCCTGCCCAGGTTTTGCTCCGTCTCTAACACTCTACGCTCCTTGCACTGGCTGCCGGTCAAGATGAGAATTCATTTTAAGGTCTTATGTCTGGCCTTTAAAATCTTGAAAGGTTCTGCTCCCCAGATCCTTACTAACCTCTTGTCATTCTATACTCCGACCTGCTCTCTTAGATCCTTTGGCCAAGCTCTTGCTGTGGTCCTCCGATTTAAGCTTAGTCGAGCTCGGGCCGATCTTTTCGAGTGAGAGCGGCGGCGATTTGGAATTCTCTCCCTGTAGAGATCCGTCTGTTGGAGGATCTCTTGTTGTTCCGTAAGGCCATTAAAACTCTCTTATTTTAATGTTGTCCTGTAGCTGTGCCCCTTTTTTTCACCTCTCTGCATTTGGCGGTGCTGTGTTCTACCTTGTCGTGCGCCGGGACGCTCCTTTGCTGGAGCATTTGTGCGCATTGTAAGTGCCCATAGCATAGCATAGCTGTGTAGAAGATTTTATGCAACGCAGCATTGTTAAGTGAATGTAAGATATGGCGAGCAAATCATCCGTAGTTGTACCGGAAAGATGATGGCATATCTGAGACTGTGGGTGTATCTGAATTTAACAATGCAGCAGGTGTAAACAATTTGATTGGAAGTCTCAATTTAGAACGGTTAAATGTTGGTTGCAGTAGGCAAACGATCCAAAAATTGTAAGACATCAGGTCACTTTCACAGTGTTTGCAGATCTGGTAAATACCAAGTAAAAGCACACATGGTTTGATTTAGATCTTGGTGGAACTACCGTCATCCTGCCGCAGTGTCAGTTCCAAGAACTCCGTAGAACTGGCAGCGGTCCCCTCCCCGTATTTAGATATTGCAGCAATAGACAGTATCTTGAGTGGTGGCGGCCTTATCAGCTGTCTAAAAGTTCTCTGTCACTGCCAGGCCAGCGGGGTTGCACCGAGCCAAGTTAGTTGCTCCTGCGGTGCTAGCAGTGTCCTGGTGGTGGAGTCCTGATGGAGTCAGGGCATGGTGATGTAGAGACAGGTAAGTACTACTGATCATTATCTTGCTACTGTGAATCTGTGAATATGTATATGTAGGTAATATCTAATGCCACTTATATACATATTACATTGAACCAACAACATACGCACACTATTGTATGAATACCCACAGTCACCAGAAGCACAACACCTACAATTCCGCAAACCCTTTTTTAGAGTGTACATTTAACCACAGTAGGCAGTAAGATGAACACTTCTGCATAACAAATAAAAAATTGCATGTAAGGGAAATGTAAATTAACACTAGGCAAAAGATGACACACCATTAATAATAATACAAGTGACACAGATGCCTACCTTAGATTCCGATGACAACAGGGTTGCTGAATATCGTGGTCAGGTAGCAGCAGCACAGGACGTACCTGGACAATGGGGTTCAAGACAAATCTGATGTAGAGACCTGAAAAAAGATCAATTTTTACCTCTTCAGTTCTGCCAAACTGAGTTCGGAGATTTCCCTGTCACTGTTGCCTCGATGGAAAACCACATCGTAATCGACTTAGCAGTATTCTTGGCAGAACTCCCTCCGATAGCCATTTATGCCTTTGACGCTGTCGCCGTAGGTGCAAGATTCTGGCAGAGGTGGCAGGACTCCGATGGCCTTCCCTCCAGAGACTGACCAACATCTAAATACAGCAGGTGGACTGTGATGTTGGTGAGCAGAAAACCGTTGAAAAAGTGACGATGGGACCAGATCCGCCAACATCTGAATCAGGGCCTAAGTATTGACTGAAATGAAGGGCAATGTCATGCGGATTCATCAAATATAGTCCTGTATCTGGAGTTTTGCCACAGTCACTCATACTGAATGTGCACCAAAATTTTGCATACCCACTCCTGCTTCAGACATACACCATCTCACCCAACGCACAATAGTAGCAGCACTCACAGGATTTGAAGTCCTCACATAAGAAATTAACAATTGAGTCACTCCTTCCTGAATTCAGCCACCCTGCTCTCATATTCTCTCAAACCCCACACAACACATAGCTTTGGATACTCCCTCAGAGAAGAAGTTGCTGGCCTCACCACCTTCGTAAAACACCATGGTACTGATGACAGGCCAAAAGGCAGGCAAGTGAACTGATAAAGGATTCCCATCCATCTGAAATGCAGAAATCTGAAATTCTCTTCTGCTATCGGAATGGTAAAATAAGCATCTTTAAAAACTAGTTTTACTGAGCAATCATTCTCCTCCAGAATATCTCTTAATGAATGTATACCCTCTATCTTGAAATGCCTGTAAAGTAAATACCAATTCAGATTTCTCCAATTTTTTACTGGACGCCATACCTTGACCTTCTTTTGTCATGCTCACAAAAACTACATCCCCCAGCCAGCCTCTCTATTGCTCCTTTTTAACACAGTTCGTACCTCCATGCTTAATAAATATCACTGGTCCTCCTCAAAAAACATTTCTGTAGATTCTGCATATAAATAGGCATATTGATTCTTTGTGAAACTCCTCCAAATGTGAAAATAATTTCTCAATTGTGGCCCTACCTTCCCTAGAGAAGAAGCAGAAATCGTCTACACACCTATCTTGATTTCCTTGTGTAAAGTGAACTCTTTCTCTGAGCTGGCGTCCTCTGATACCTCTTCCACTCTGAGGATAGGACCATTGGCCGACAAAAAACCTCAAAAAGATGCTCGTCCTTTAGATTGATAAAGGAGAATGTCTGACAAAATATCGATAACACAAATATTGATATACAAAAGTATTGGAACAAAAATATCGAGGTCAAAAATATCAGATTCCTATCCCTAACAAGGTAAGTACAAATATATCGAAAAAAATATATAGAATGACAAAAATATCGTTTTTTGTAAAATATCGTTTTTTTTATTAAATAAAAATCTAATATTAACAAAATAATACTTAGAAATGTAATAAACATATTTAAAAATGTAATATAATATTTAAAATTAATACATAATGTAATACAAATTAATATTAATAAATATATAATACATTATATATTTTTCATTAATAATAACTCTAAATTATTATTTTCATTACTTATAAACAAATAAAAATATAATAAATTACTAATACATTTATATACATAAAATAATCACATAAATAACAATTAACAACAGCATAATACTAATAAAAAAGCTAAATACATTTTAGATAGCCTATGAGTAAAAATTACTATTCCCACTCCAGAGAGTGCGATAGTAGGGAAAGTGTTGGATAGCGTAGCGGTAACAATTACTATTCCCACTCCAGAGAGTGCAACAGTAGGAAAAGTGTTGGATAGCGTAGGGTTAAAAATTACTATTCCAACTCCAGAGAGTGCAACAGTAGGGAAAGTGTTGGATAGCGTAGGGGTAACAATTACTATTCCAACTCCAGAGAGTGTAACAGTAGGGAAAGTGTTGGATAGCGTAGGGGTAACAATTACTATTCCAACTCCAGAGAGTGCAACAGTAGGGAAAGTGTTGGATAGCGTAGGGGTAACAATTACTATTCCCACTCCAGAGAGTGCAACCGTAGGGAAAGTGTTGGATAGCGTAGAGGTAACAATTACTATTCCAACTCCAGAGAGTGCAACAGTAGGGAAAGTGTTGGATAGCGTAGGGGTAACAAATACTATTCCCACTCCAGAGAGTGCAACAGTAGGGAAAGTGTTTGATAGCGTAGGGGTAACAATTACTATTCCAACTCCAGAGAGTGCAACAGTAGGGAAAGTGTTGGATAGCGTAGGGGTAACAATTACTATTCCAACTCCAGAGAGTGCAACAGTAGGGAAAGTGTTGGATAGCGTAGGGGTAACAATTACTATTCCAACTCCAGAGAGTGCAACAGCAGGGAAAGTGTTGGATAGCGTAGGGGTAACAATTACTATTCCAACTCCAGAGAGTGCAACAGTAGGGAAAGTGTTGGATAGCGTAGGGGTAAAAATTACTATTCCCACTCCAGAGAGTGCAACTGTAGGGAAAGAGTTGGATAGCGTAGGGGTAACAATTACTATTTCAACTCCAGAGAGTGCAACAGTAGGGAAAGTGTTGGATAGCGTAGGGGTTAAAATAACATACTTATAAAACTTTTTAATAATATGATATGATATGAAGGAGATTTATAATGCGCAAAACAATAACCCGCAGGTATCAAGGCGCCTAACAAAATAATCAATAATAGAGACAGAAGACCTTACATATAGGCTTGCCGAAAGAGGAGAGTTTTTAGGGCAGTCCGGAAATTCTGTAAAGACGGAAGGGATCTCAGGTCCAGGGGAAGGTCATTCCACCATTTGGGAGCTATCCCAAAATGGTCTATCAAAAATAAATGAAAAGATCTATTAAATAAACATAAACCATTTACAATACATATACATAATTATTAAAAACATGATTAGCTAAATATATGTAACCTAAAATAATCATTAAAAAATACAATTTTATAATATTTAATTACCAATTAATAAATAATTAACTATTATAAAATTAACTTAACAATGATTTTTAAATCATTATTACTTAATTACATTAAAATTAGTTCCCACCATATTCCCCTAAAAACACACAACCCGCAACAGAACACATTTATCAATTAATGAATTATTTAAAATTAATTATCAATTAATTAAAATTATTTACCAATTAATAAAAATTAATGTATGCTTCCTACTAATTAATAATTAATTCTACATAATAAAATTAATTCCCACCCTATTCCCCTATAAACCCATAACCCGCTACAGAACATATTTATCAATTAATCAATTAATTAAAATAATTACCAAAATAATTAAATATAATTACCAATTATTTTAAATTAATGTATGATTCCTACTAATTAATAATTATTTCAACATTATTAAATTACTTCCCACCCTATTCCCCTATAAACCCATAACCAGCTACAGAACATATTTATCAATTAATCAATTAATTAAAATTAATTAAAAATTATTCTCAATTAATTAATTAATAATTTCTACTAATTAATAATTAATTTAAACTAATTAAATTACTTCCCACCCTATTCCCCTATAAACCCATAACCCGCTACAGAACATATTTATCAATTAATCAATTAATTAAAATTATTTAAAAATTATTCTCAATTAATTAATTAATAATTCCTACTAATTAATAATTAATTTAACATAATTAAATTACTTCCCACCCTATTCCCCTATAAACCCACAACCCGCTACAGTACTAAAAGACAACATTTAATTAAATTACAATAAAAATAAATTATAAAACATAATACATACAATATTATATACACAAAATGTATTTAAAAATCGATATTAGTAACATCGAAATTATTACTTCGATATTACTAATATCGATATTAAGAGTGTCGATATTACTTACCTTCTATATTTGTCCCTTCGCTATTTAAACTTCAATATAATTGTATATCGAAATTTAAAACTCGATATTTTGTCTGTGTACCGATGAAGGAACCTTGAGTTAAACCGACCAGAGAAACGTCCCCTTGCTCCAGCCCTGTCAAGAACATATCCCCCAAAACCCTTCTTACGGAACTCTTAGCCTTGTCAAGGCTTGTGAAGGTTGACACGTATTTCCCAACACCCTTCACTAAGCCGTCACTAAATATATAAACTTTTGGGTCCTTGCTAGTATCCTTCTTAGCAAAATCCTTCAATTTAGTACTAATTCACATGAGGATAGCTTTCCGTCTTTCAGCCATTAAGGCTGTGTTGGCATTTTAAGGAAACATACTGCCGTTTGTAACCTACCCCTTGACACCACGCAGGCATCACAACCTGCGTAGAGAATATGCCCAGGCCCCTATTCCATGGTTGAGCATTGAACCAGGACGCTCAAAAGTAATCACAATGCTGCATTGCACTGGTGTGATTGTTCAGAGGAGCTTGGGTGCCTACCAATCACAATGATACAGTACAGCGTTGTCATTGGTCAGTGGGGCCTGGCTGTGCTTCCTGTTCCTCAAGGAGAGCAGGATTAGAGACTGGGTACCCGGCAGCAAGGTAAGCTAATATTCTTTTCATTTATTTTTTACTATAGACACCCTCCCCCACCCCCCCCCGCCCGACCTCCCCTGACCCGCAACCCCGAGCATGTGCCACCCAACCACCTATTAGCAATGCTGGCCGCCACTTTGTCCCAAGCATGGTTCCAGAGGACCATGAAATTACCCTGCAACATTCCCTTACTACTGCCAGCCAAGGTAGTCTTTGTAAGGGATATAGATGGAAATGAACATCCCCTAGTCGAGACAGGGACTTTGAACCTTCTTGTCTGGAATGTGTCAGGAGATCCAATCAAATCACAAGCCATTTGGGAGGAGCTGCACTACTCCTCAGAGAATCGTGACTCCTGGCAGCCACTATAGATACAACAGCATTTGGAGAACATGGGTACGCTGGTGCATGGAAAGGAACCAGGATGGATCCTGTGGAGGCTCCTATAGTAGTTGTAGTAAACGCTCTAGTAGAATAATTTGAGAGGGGCCTTAGCTATAGATCCATTATTACTTATAGATCGGTGTTAGACCTAGCAGCCTTGGCATGGGTCGCCCTACACTCTTTCCCCCTATAGCCCCCGGATCTGTTCCCTCCTACCATCCAAACTCCTTCGGGCTTTACCACGAACCCCGTCTGGGGCCGCATCCTAAGCAGTAACCCCGGACTCCACAAATTCAACCAACCCTGGGGGGAGGAAAAATGACAGTAGCTCCAGAATAGCGCCCCTTCCACAGGTCCCGAGATCACTGTAGCATAGACCCATAGCACCCCCCAACGGAGGGAAACCCGACCCTGTGTAACCCCTGATCACCCCCACCGTGCTCCGGGCCATGAGAAACATAAGGCCGGAAACCCCCAGCCAAGTCATCTCCTAGCCTGGTGTTAGCAGGCAGGCACTAGTGGAGAGGGGTGGAGTAGTTTCGGTCAAACGTCCTGTCACCCCCGATGCCAGCCCGCTCCCCGCTGGCCGTCTGACACCCCTGCCCCTAGCTGGAGAGGAGCCAGAGGCCATCTGGCAGGAAGCCCGGACCAGAAGGGGGAGGACATCAAGGAAACCCCTGGCTGATCAAAGAACTTCAAAGGGGGGAGACCTTATAACAGAAAGCCCTCTCCCCACTGGCAGCAGTTGACCTTTGGGAACCTCGAGAGCCCTGCTGACGTTGTCGCGGCTCTGTCGGCTGAAGACACGGAAGTCCAGAGCCCTGATGACGCTGTGGCGGCTCCTGCAACGGGCACCTCTAATGTGCCACCGGCCCCTCCAGAGCCCTGCTGACGCTGTCGCAGCTCCTACAACGGGCACCCCTAGTGTGCCACCGAACCCTCCAGAGCCCTGCTGACGCTGTTGCGGCTCCTGCAACTTGGTACTCATAATACATCCCGTACCCCTGGCCACAACTGATGGTGTGCAACAAGATCCGCCGACCCGCCGGTACGTCCCGTACCCCCGGCCTCAGCGGTTGGTGTGCAGCAAGACCCGCCGACCTGCCGGTACGTCCCGTACCCCTGGTCACACCCGTGGGTGCGCGCCGAAGTCTCCAATCTGCAGGTACGCTCCGTACCCCAGCATGCCCTGCCGGTGCACAAAAGGGATTGCCAACTGAGAGTACAGCCCGTACCCGAGCACGCACCCGCTGGTGAGCCTCCTACCTCTCGCACCGCGAGTACGATGCAGACCCTGGTACGCACCCGCCGGTGCCCAGCGCGACTCCCCAGCTAGCCGGAGGGGATAGTCCAGCCAAGAAGTGCGGGTCGTTCCCTGAGTACGCCCCTCACCAGAGCACTATCGTACCCTGCGGCTCAAGGATTGGGAGACGTTCGCTGGGTACGCCACGCACAGAAAGCCCCACATAGTGTCCACTTCGAAGATTGAGAGCCACTTGCGGGGAACACTGTGAATCGACCACCCCTCGGCTTCCTCCGTGGCTCAAGGAATTAGCGCCCGCTGCCAGAGACACTGAAGACTTTCCCTCTATTCGAGAGGACTGTGAGTCCTCTCGGGCCTGACGGAATTGTCCCCACGTATCAAAGAAGAGCCTCACCCCCTACCTTTCATATATAGTAAAACGTGTGTACTGATAACCCTGAGCTAAAGTGTGAGATAAAGAGCCCTGTTAGATATCGAACAACTGTGTGGTGTCTGTTTATGGTGTGGTGGGATCTCGCTGTGTGCCCTACAAATGCCTAACCCTCCCCTCTGAGGGTCAGACTCCAAACACGCGGCAACGTTCCGGGAGGAGGTGGATCCCTGGGTGGTCAGAGGTAGATACCTCTGTCCTCTAGGGAACTACCCCCTTCCTACAATCGGCAATCTCAGCAGGGCAAGCATTAGTTAATTTCAAGAATTCAAGACCATAGGTCAAAATGTCATAGTATATAGAATTCTCAAAAGCATTTGCCAAAGAAAGCCCTCTAAACATAAATACGAGACCCAGTGGGATGTTAAAGTAATCCTAGACTTATTCACAAATTGACCTAATAATAGGTCAGAAGAGACTATTGATAATACTAGCCTCTCTCTTCTGCCTAATCCTGCCGTCCAGTATCAGACGTTAAATCACTGGAGGTAAATTGCAGAATTTATGATGCTTTTGGTATTAAATTCAAAATCATCAGGAGAACGAAAACTATGTCGGATACAATTTTTTTACCCTAAGTTACACACCAGCAAAAAACTTTGCATGGTAGATTGCATGAAAGAATATGATTTCAGAAAGAGTAAACATCGTTCGGATGGTGTCAATCAATTACTTATTTCATTTGGGAAAACTTTTGAGCACATCATGTCAACCTCTATAGCAAGATGGATTAAATGTTTAATCCACTTAGCTAGACCTCAAAAGATTTCAAGTTCATTCAATAAGAGGAGCTATGGCTGATAAATCCTTGGAAGAGTAGTAAAATAGATGACATTATAAGAGCTGCTGACTGGTCTAATTGAACACGTCAGATGTAGTGTTATAAAACAACCAACATGCATAATGGTTGCCTCCAGTCTTGTTATGAAATAGCGATTCTCATAAATACATGCCAACAGATTCTGAATTTCATTAAAGACACAGGGGCTAACATTATCCCACCCTTCGCAACCCAATTTTGCCGTCGAAGTATGAATCATTAAATAAATGAAATGCATTGTTTATAATACAATCTTTAGTCAACTTAAAAGTTATTATTCCATTTCAATACTGCAAATCACTGTTACGTTCTTTTCACAGTAGCATGACAACAGCGCACCTATACTCTTCTTTATTTCAGATTCTTGAACATAACCAAATCGTTTTCCAATATTCCTCAGACTAGAAGGGAGAGATACAGAAGAGACTCCTCCCGTTACCCAACCAATAAGTTCATCATTTCCCTTGTTGGACTGTGCAAAAAAAATCAAGAAGAAAAGAAAAAGTTACAGCAAAAGAACAAAGTTACTTCTATACTTTGCACTTAAAAGAGGTAGTCTACTGTATGTGCAAGCCTATTATATATCAAGAAGGTTCTGTTCTAGAACTGTTTGTTTTATGACGTATTGCTTCTAAGTGGCTGCATGGAGTTAGCAGTAAAAGAAATGTGCATAACGGTAGCCTCCGGGAGGGCTGATTTATGAGCCCCTTGTGACGCTTTTAGGCCACTGTTGCATCAATTTTCGTGACCCAGAGGCTGTGTAAACAATGTGCTACATTGTGCCATATTTACAAGGTGACGCATCTAGGCCCTGCACCACATTATACTTGCGTCAGGTATAATGTATGCCCGGTGGCGGTTCGCAGCTAGAAAGCCCAGTAAAAGTCAGATTTCACTGTGCCACTTTTGGGTCGCCATTGCATCACAAACTTACGCCTGTCTCATTGCAGGTGTATGGGTGACGCCCACCTTGCTGGAGTTGCGTCCTGCTTGCGGAACAACTCCAGCAATGCTTGAATTTTGCACCAACAGATACTTAACTCCTTTCGACATGAAGCGTTGCACATTAAATACGGCACATCCGTCGTGTCACAAGGAGAGTGCAGTGAAAACGCGTGCATCGCTGTTTTCACGCAGCAATACAACAGTTTTCATAAATGAGGCCCTTAGGGCCTTGATTCCGATGTTGGCGGTGCGGCGCCAGGCCCACCCTGCCACCACACCACCAAACCTGTGGTCGGGCCAACCACCAGATTAAAAGTGTTTCTTGTGGCTGGTGGGCACTTTTTTTTTACGTTCCCGTGGCGGTGCCTGAGAAAATAGGTCCCTGCAATGGGAACACCAAGAACAATTTTAAAAACAGTCTATAGTCCACTCTGTGACTAACTGAAAGGGAGCACACCTGGAGTCTGAGATGGTTCTAAGGGAACCAAGGTCTTTCACAAAATGAAAAAATCATTAGCATGGGCCTGGCTGGCCACCTACTCTATAAAAGAAATTTCTACAACTGATATCAATGAGCAGTCTGTGCAACTACACCTATCCGAGTCACATAATAATATATAGGTCAGTTAACGTCACAAAGAATGGGTTAAGGATGCGTCTGGAAAAACAGCATTCTGCAGCTATTGCATACCCCATCTACTAAGACAACCTATTTTTTATGCTATTTTTTATGGCTGTTCACCTATTTGGTGCTACAGATTGGGAACCATAAGGTGGTATCCTTGCTTAGGCCTGTTGTACCTGAATCTTAAACCACCAGCAATTCAGATATTATTACCTTGCTTTATTTAGTCTTTTTAGCGAACAACTGCACTTTGAAGTGGTAGATTCCATATTTACAAGGTGTTGGATCTGACCAAGAGGACTATCTGCATATGCATTCAAATAAGGTGATTTTATATGGTATTACCCCTTTGTCCACTGACAAGAAATACAATCGGACTTGTTGTGCCACTCTTGCAACTGGAGTACGTTTTTGGCACTGCCTTAGATTGACAGATCCTTGTTATTCTGGAGAAGTTTCTAAAGCAAGGGGTGTTGCGTGAGTATGCCACAGCAACACCCACTGCAGGCCTCTTTGCCACAGAAAACTGGTTTGAGAAGGACCATATTTACAAAGCGGCAATAAGCCATGCAAAGTAGCTTAGCGCTGCCTTGTAAATATGGAGCAGGGCACAGTGCCAGTGGAGCTTTGCAAAAAGTGACACTCCAGTGGTGCGATGCCCCAAGTACCACGCCAGCGAAGAGCCGTTCATGATAGGCCCAAACTTCTAGTCTGTAAAGTACTTGAGGAAATAGAGTATCAGGACTGGCCAAAGGTCTCACATGTGAGTGTGGCTGTGTGGCAAGTACGGCTGTGCCATATTAAAAGTAGTTTTGAGTTGATACTCTTCGAAAAAAAACAACAGATGCTGGACTCAAATCGAATACGGACAGCTATTCCTGACACAATACGCCACTTACATATCGGTAGCCTTTTAGGAATAGCTAATGGAGCAATCTGAGAGACTTAAAATGGGGGAATTTGATTTTCCCAATAACTTACATTACAGTCAGAGACTCTTTAAAAGGGAGAAAGCTAAAACACCTCAATTTTAGGTATGGCTCACAAACATGTATGTGAACCCTTTGTAGGATGTTAAGAGTGCTGGAGCTGGAATATTCCTACTTAAAAAAACTTTTTGCCCGATTAGGATCTTGGTGGATGGGATACTGCGTCACAAACTTGACGGGTATCCCGTCCGCCATATTACAACTCCCATAGCATGGACCTGACTTAGGTCTTGGAGGGCAGGTAACTCCACTTCAACGGTGATGGATACCACGTCCGCCGAAATATAAATCCCATTATATCCTTCGGGATTTATAATTCGGTGGACAGGACATCTGTCACCATTGAGACGGAGTAACCTGTCCGCCGAGATCTAAATCGGACCCCGTATAATGGTGCTTGTAATTTGGCGGAGGGGCTATACCTCACGTTTCTGATGGAGTCACCCTGTCCACCAAGATCATAATCAGCCCTGAGTCAGATTCACACCTTGTGGCAGGAGTGACACTTAAAAAACAATAACATGAAGTGTAAAAATCTTTGTTTTGAATCTTCTGATTTCCATAATTTACAATCCTTGACTTTTGTTTGTAGCCGTAGAGTCCTCCTGATCCCAGTTTAGGGTCTTACGCTCACCAAGTGAAGGTTCTTAGGCACTGTATTTTTTATATGGGTGGCTCTGCTTGGTGAAAACATGTTTTGGCTGGAATAGCTCCTGTTAATAAAAGGTCACTGTGTGTCACATCATAACCAGATTACTGCTTTACTGGAATCTGCTCAAATTTAATCAGAGGCTCGTTGTACGTGGCTAAAGACATGTGAGTTCAATTTTTGCCTCTAAAAGAGAATAAAATGCAGAAGATTTAATTATATATATTTCTCTTCAAAGGCCCTTCAGTTTATTGAATTAAGGGTACATCCACTAATTTAGCATATCTTATGAGAAGTCTGAGTGACAAGTCAGAGTGCTGCGGAAGAAAGGCTGATCTGCCCTACGTCTTGCCCCATTTTTACAACGCAGAATTGGCCCTAATTTTTATTTGTAAATTTATGGCTTGTGTACCAAGCAATATTCTAATGAAATAACACATTTGCACGTGCCATGATGCGAAGTGCAGAGAATCTGATGATGCTGGGTGCAGCAGCTTCGCCTGGGTTATGGGTCACCTCAAATACCCCAAGCACTTTGGACCGCTTATGACCTCTTTTGGCCTCCTCAGTAGGGAGCAGCTTGTTTCCAGTGGCACAGTGAACACGGTACCCATGTCTGGACATACCCATCACATAGAGGGCATCGCTTAAAGGACCCCAAAAAAGTGAAGGGTGGAATGCTTGAATTACTCCCATCCATTGAGCGGCATAGTCTTCGGCTGGGAGGCCCCAGGTGCCTCTAACACCCCTACCCGCTTTGCCTGCTCTTGGATGCTACCTACCGTTTTGTCGAACTTCTAGCCTGCCTGCTGAGAGTCAGACCAAATGCCACACTGCAGAAGAGTCAGCCTGACTTAGAAGGTCCCCTTCCCCCTCCTGTGTAGGAGATGCCTGCTTTTGCAGTTCAAAGTGAGTCAACCACTCTCCCGTCTATCGACGGAAAGGCAATTCCAGCCACCAAGAGGTTTGGTAGCAATCCTTGTGGTTTTTTTTTGCCATTAATGCTGTATTCTAGGACTTACTAGCTCCTCTAACAGAATTGTGAGCCAGAAGGCGCTACAAAAGGTAGTCGTATTGGGGTTCAGGACCTTGTTGCAGTACCTTGGATGGAGCCACGAGGTATTGCTATCCAAGCATTGACTATCGGATTCCTACAAACAATGCCATGAGTTCACACAACATACATACTCTCAGTTTTCTTCTCTTGACTCTTAATTATTTTGTAATATCCTCTAAAAATGTAGTGGGATTTAGACTAGGCGTGGGCAGAACTGACCTAATTCTCTATTGTGTTATTACTTGTAAATACTGCAAAAGTACTCTTAAGCATCATTGGGTGAGTAGCAAAATATTGCATTTAGACTCATTTCAAAGTGATCAAGAGGATGCACTTTACGCAAAATTGATCAGCAGTAGCCAACAGGGGCTCCCTCCCTCTTAGTTTGTGGTTCCTGTGCTCTCTTGGTAGGCCCCAAATTACTCTTAATTACTCAAAATGGCATCATTTCGGTAATTCACCATCACAAGAGTAATGTGTATTTAGTAAGATTACTCAGATTACTCCAGTGTAATTATTATTTCTCAAAGGCCTAATTTAGACCCATTTTTGATCTGCTGTGTCATATTTACTATGTGATATGTTAAAGTAATTAAAGTGATGTCTTCCTTTAAGTAATGGGAAATAATTGCTACAGTGGAAAGACCCGGTTGGCAGAAAATATGTTTCTGAGGACATTGAGGGGCATATTATCAAGGGGGTTTATCTCCGCTTTTTTGGCTTTAAAAGCCAAGAAAGCGGAGATAAAATTATCTCCCTATTACCTAGCTGTCGCTAACACCAGTTAGCGACAGCTAGTAGGAGATAGCGACCATCTTGGGTCCCACTTTGCATGTCAGTGATATTTATCACTAATGACATGCAAAGTGGGCGTGCCAAGATGTTAGCGACTGAAAACAGTCGCTAACATCGCTATCTCCTATTACCAACTTTTGGAGATATTCGTGCTAAGCGCGAATATCTCCAAAAGCTAACACCTGCCCTGAGCAGTTCTTAGCCATGTTATCCAATGGGAGGTGGATAACATGGCTAAGAGCAGTAGCTGGGTAATGCATTAATATCGCTGACTTTTCAGCGATTTTCATGCTTTGCAGCGATTTTTATCGCATTTGCGTTAAACCTTGGTAATACCAAGATTTATTTGCGGTAAAAATCGCCGCTGCTCAGCGGTAAATTTTTCTCTCTAACCAACCAATAGCGATATTTATCGCTATTGCTTGGTAATATGCCCTGTGTTTTTGGCACCAGGCACTCTTCGAGACAGCTAAGGCACAGAAATATCTCATTGAGACCTTTTATTATTGTGGGTAAGCCGTAGCTATGGGGGGTGGCAGTAGTGCCTAAAGCTGGCCCTGGAGGGAACTATGTGGGCCAGTTACTAGTGTCATGTGTTTCCTGCATGTCCCGTTGTAGTTTTTCCTATGTTAGCCTAATTAAGAACACGTTGTAGGCTGCATTTTCATTTGCACACGTTACTTTATAAACACACTTGTTGTTGTGTTACACTGTCCTTTCACACAGAACCTGCGTATGTTTTCATGTTCTTTTCTTTCCTGGGATTTAGTCTGATTACCATAGACAAGGTCAAACAACAGTGCCCCTTGTTATTCTCTCTGATTAGAGACTAGCACGTAGACATAACACGATAACACAGCTGTTGCTTGTGAGCATATATATCTTGTGATATAACTGAGCACCGAAGTTTAAGTAGACACATTGAGAAGGCTCTGATGCAAGACTGCTACGTCAGATGAGACGTTGAACGTTCGTCTATGAATGCTAAGGTACGGGGTCTGCCACTAATCTTAGAGATTTTGATATTTGATCGTTTAGCTGCAGTAGAAGGGAGAGGGATTTGGGATTTTCTGTCTTATAACATGACTGGGCTTTTTATGAATTATCATTTATTGACCATGTTAACAATATTTTTAGTATGAGTTTGTTTTCAAATTGTTGCATAAATTCAGATTTTTAGGGCATGATAGTTTGAATAAATAGTCTAAACTTCCTTCATGACTCTTGTTTATTTAATTGTGGACAAGTGAGAGAGCGAAAGGATGTGTCCTGTTACCAAGATCCCTGAGAGGTTCGAGAGTGTTGTGTCTTGGGGGCCAATTCACTTGCTTCTCTGGAGAGGTTAGGAGAGCAAGTGAGGCACTACAGCTCGCTGGACGCGGGATCATAGATACTGAGGTGGTATGATGACTCAGTTCCTACATGCCAATGGTCTTTGATTACAAGTATAGTTTTGATGTTGAGCAGAATCCTTGCAACACTAGAGCAAGTGTACACCTGGAACAGACTGCTTAGGAAAGAGACAAAATATTGACATAATCCAAATATTAGTGATACGAATCAGCAGTGTGTGACTTTATTAGAATATATTTGTATATGTCAATGCAAAGATCTCGTAGGAATGGATCCATCTGTTTTTAGCTGCTTGAACTGATATTTCAACTTATGTAAATTGCTTGTAGATGTGGCATGGAGAGGGGATGCTTTAGATTTGTACAAATGCCTTACGCTGTCTAGTGGGCAGTCAATTAAAGATACAGGGGCTTGTTTTGAGGTTGTCGGACAGGGTACTCTCTCACAATGTGGCCTAAGTGTCACTGACTCCTATGCAGATATAATATACTGGACGGGACATCCACCAACTCAAAATAATAGCCATAGAGTGCTGTAATGCTGTGGAGGAGTGCAATAAGCATATCCCAGCTACAGCGAGACCCACATGTGTGCGGTAGGATTAGGTAATGCATTTACTAGGTACGAAGATGGGGCGATGTGTGGGAAGGAAATGAAAATGTATACTGTATAAGCAGCTTTTAGACTGTCTCCTTTGTACTGTGTGCCATAAACCTGTGTTATGTATGGACTTGAAGCGATGGTCGGATTAGTGCTTGCTATATAGGAGATTTCAGGTCACATGATCTTGACCTATTTACTAATTCATCCCTTCCCCCACACATAAAGATAAATGAATTTAGACGCTGTGTGTGAGAGGGTTATTGTCCAGCAGAACTGTTTTGTAAAAAGTTAGTGCACAGAGACTGTACATATAGCGGCAGGACACCCGTGGGTAATCTGGCGCTCTATAAATATAAATAACATAACATACCAAAAATCCATAACAGAGCTGGCCTAGCTAATGGCGGGCTGAGGGGGTCATCCAATACAGTGCCAACTTTAGATGTACCCACCAGTGGGGATACTCGCCTCTAGTGGCATTCACTGAGACAAAGGGGCCTGTATATAGTGCATGGAATGAGGGGAACACAGCTGGATTCCAGATCTAGCACCATTTATGGAGCCGGATCAGGGATCTGGCTAGCCCCAGTAAAATATGCTGAATTTGTCCCGGTGCCAGTTGATGACACCGGGACACAAGCGGCAGCGCCTGCCTTGTGTTGCGAGCAGCAACGTTCAGGTGGTGAGTAGCTCTTTATATCCAAGGTCCCAGCTGGTCCCAAAAAAAAGCTCTGATGAAACCCTTATTTGTTCCAGTACTCCTACCTCGGAGCAATCTGTAGCCAAGCACCTAGGAACACAGCTTGTTATCACTTGACAAGTACTTAGGGAAGCTATGATTTGGAGTCAGGTTTTAGACTTTGTTTAGCCCTTGTATGTAACAGATATACATACAAAAGTGCCAGATGCATGTCCACCATCAGTAATTACACATATAACGAAATAAATAGAACATATATATATATATATATATATATATATATATATATATATATATATATATATATAATATATATATATATATATATATATATTCACGCTCCAAGTTGCCCTGAGGCACGGCAGCACCCACCTACAACGCCTCCTGGTAAAAGCTCAACTTACACTCTGTTGATTTACAGTCCTCATGTCGACAATTACTGCCTGGCGTGTTTCTGGGCATCCCCCCTCATCAGAGGCTTCGACGTAGAGATTGTGCATTTGTAGACACACCCACATTTATTTAACTCAGGTGAGTAAAACGCAATGTCTTATGGGTCTTGCAGTGCCTATCTGTGCACCTGAGTTAAATAAATGTAGGTGTGTCAGGCAGTAATTGTCGACATGAGGACTGTAAATCAACAGAGTGCGAGTTGAGCTTTTACCCAGAGGCATTGTTGGTGGGTGCTGCCGCGCCTCAGGGCAACTTGGAGCGTGAATATGTATGCGGTCGGCCTGGCCGCAGCTGCTTGCACCACCCCGTGAGGACTGGGGGCCAGGGGGCCTTGAATCTTCTGGGCTCTGGCTGTGGACCAACAACAGGGATCTATGGCTCATCCACACTCTGGGGGCCCATCCAGGACCCTTCATGAACAGTAATAATAGGTGCAACCATCAAGGACGAACAAAGATAGGCACTACAAGACCCATAAGACATTGCGTTTTACTCACCTGAGTTAAATAAATGTGGGTGTGTCTACAAATGCACAATCTCTACGTTGAAGCCTCTGATGAGGGCGGATGCCCAGAAACGCGTCAGGCAGTAATTGTCGATATGAGGACTGTAAATCAACAGAGTGCGAGTTGAGCTTTTACCTGGAGGCGTTGTTGGTGGGTGCTGCAGCGCCTGAGGGCAACTTGGAGCGTGAATATGTATGCGGTCAGCCCGGCCGCAGCGGCTTGCACGACCCCGTGAGGACTGGGGGCCAGGGGGCCTTGAATCTTCTGGGCTCCGGCTGTGGACCAACAGCAGGGATCTATGGCTCAACCACACTCTGGGGGCCCATCCAGGACCCCAGAGTCAGGCAGAAACGCGTCAGGCAGTAATTGTCGACATGAGGACTGTAAATCAACAGAGTGCGAGTTGAGCTTTTACCCGGAGGCGTTGTTGGTGGGTGCTGCCGCGCCTGACGGCAACTTGGAGCGTGAATATATATATATATATATATATATTTTGAAGGTCTACTTGCCTTAATGTATAGTGTCAGCATGTTATATCACAAGCACACATTACACAGAGACAATATACCATACAAGCTTGTAAATCAGTGAGCTGGAAATGTTATATAAAACAGCGATGTTGTTACAAGGTGTGGGAATCACATTGCATTCTTACTGGGAGGCATCTGTGCTTCCGAGCTGAGTGGTCGCTCCCCTGCTGCTGAGGTATCGTTTGTGCAACGCTTTTGCTCTGTTCTGGACTGTAATTAATAACTACTGCCTGCTGTGCGCTCTAATTACCGCTGCGTGCTGGAACTGCCGCTTTGCCCATTTTGATTGCTGAATTTGCCGATCTGCCCATTTGCAGTGTGATACTGCCAGCGTGACTCTGTAGTATAATTTATTTACATCTCGCCGCTTTTGCTCATTTGCATTTTGTTCAATAGCGTGACCCTGTTGCAGTATTTGCATTTCCCCCCAAGCTCTCTTGCCGCCCTGACCCCTCCACCTCCATTTTGTTGTTGTTGTCGTCCTCCTTAGCCCGCCCCGCCTCCCAGCTGAAGCGCCCTCGCCCCTCCCCCTCCACCATCCATATATGACAGTTACTCCCGCGCGCAGCGTCCACGCGCAGCGACTGCGCCCAACCCGCGCCGAAGGTGCGCCAAAGGTAAGCCCGTCTACGCCCGTACGCGCCTGGACCGCGCCCAGCGCCAGACCCTCCTAGCCCTTAACCCCGGTCGCGCCCCTAACTGCGTCCAAGCCGCTCCTGGACACACCCATGGACCTTTCTCCTGCTACTCCTGCAAATTCAGCGGCACCGACAACATCTCCGCTACGACTACACCACAGATTCCCAACCCCAACCACCTACAATGCATCCTTCTCAACACCCGCTCGGTGCACAGACACGCCATTGACCTATGGAACCTACTAGACACCATCTCTCCAGACGTCGCCTTCCTTACGGAAACATGGATGAATGATTCCTCCGTACCAGCCACACAGGAGGAGGAATCGCTATCGTACATAAGAAATCTATCCGCATCTCAACCAGCTCTGACACCAACCTCGCCAACTCCGAACACCTTCACTTCCAGATCCACATCGACCCCAAAACCACTCTCAGAGGCACTCTCCTCTACAGACCACCAGGACCCCGCGCAAAATTCAGTGAAGACATCACGGACTTCATCTCTCCACACGCGCTCCCCTTCAAAGACTATATTCTTCTGGGAGACCTCAACTTTCACCTTGAAAAGATAAACGACCACAACACCGCCTCCCTCGTGGACAACATTGCCAACCTTGGACTTAAACAACTAGTCACTTCCCCCACCCACATCGCAGGTCACACCCTCGACCCCATCTTCACCTCCAGCAATCACATCTCCTTCAGCCACACTACGGATCTCCTATGGACCGACCACAGCTGCGTTCACTTCACCTACAACAAGCCGAAACCCATCATCCACTCCCAACCTACCCTGCAAAGAAACTGGAAGAAAATCACCACGGACCAAATCTCCGCATCGCTCCTTCGAAACTCCCCAGCCCTCTCTTCTAACGCCAACGAAGCCGCAGCCAACCTCACCCAATGGTTATCCAACACCGCTGACACCTTAGCACCACTGAAAAAACGTCAAAGCAAACCTGGCAGCAAAAAGGCCTCATGGTTCAACGATGATCTTAAGAAATCCAAGAAACTCTGCCGCTCCCTGGAAAAAGCCTGGAAAAAAGACCCATCCACCAGCACCAAGGAGGCCTTCAAAAGCGCCACCCGCACTCACCACCAACTAATCCGAAAAGCCAAGAAAACAGCATTCAAGGATCAACTTGACAACAACGCCCACAACAGCAAGGAACTTTTCAACATCGTCAAGGAATTTTCCAACCCCTCGGCCAACTCCAACGACATCACCCCCTCTCAAACCCTCTGCGACTCCCTAGCCTCTTTTTTCCACAACAAGATTGCAGACATCCACAACAGCTTTGACAACCAACCCGGAAACCAACCCACCCCACCATCTGTTGACCATCTTCCCCCCGTAAACACCCTTAACGCCTGGAACCCAATCTCCACTGAGGAAACCATCCGCCTGATGAATTCCATCCACTCTGGATCCCCCACAGACCCATGCCCTCACCACATCTTCAACAAAGCAGACTCCGCCTTAGCACCGCACCTCCGAGACGTCATCAACTGCTCCTTCAACTCCGCTACCTTCCCAGAAGACTGGAAACACGCTGAACTCACCGCCCTTCTGAAAAAACCAACAGCGGACCCCACCGAACTCAAAAATTACCGCCCCATCTCGCTTCTTCCATTCCCGGCCAAAGTCATCGAGAAAGCCGTCAACAACCAGCTCGCCGCCTTCCTCGAAGCCAACAAATCACTCGACCCCTCACAATCTGGCTTCCGAGCAAAACACAGCACTGAGACCGCCCTCATCGCAGCAACAGACGACATTCGAACTCTACTGGACAATGGAGACACAGTCGCCCTCATCCTCCTCGACCTCTCTGCAGCATTCGACACAGTCTGCCACAGCACCCTTCTACAACGCCTCAATAACATCGGAATCCAAGGAAAAGCCCTTGAATGGATCACCTCGTTCCTCACCGGAAGAACCCAGAGAGTCCGCCTTCCTCCATTCAAGTCCGAGGCCTCTGAAGTCATCTGCGGCGTACCTCAAGGATCATCACTCAGCCCCACCCTCTTCAACGTATACATGAGCCCCCTCGCGGACATCGCCCGCCAACACAACCTCAACATCATCTCTTACGCGGATGACACTCAACGGATCCTTTCTCTCACCAAGGACCCCAGCACCGCCAAAACTAACCTACACGAAGGAATGAAAGAAGTCGCCGAATGGATGAAACAAAGCCGTCTGAAACTGAACTCAGATAAAACAGAAGTCCTCATCCTAGGCACATCCCCCTCTGCTTGGGACGACTCCTGGTGGCCGGAAGCCCTCGGAAAAGCACCCATCCCGACAGACCACGCACGGAACCTTGGCGTCATCCTGGATTCTTCTCTCTCAATGAACAGACAAGTCAACGCCGTATCCTCTTCCTGCTTCAACATTCTTCGCATGCTCAGAAAAACATTTCGCTGGATCCCCTCCGAAACAAGGAAAACAGTCACCCACGCTCTGGTCACGAGCCGACTGGACTACGGAAACACCCTCTACGCAGGTACCACCGCTAAACTCCAGAAGAAACTCCAACGAATCCAAAACGCCTCAGCCAGGCTCATATTAGACATCCCACGCAACGAACACATCTCCGGTCACCTTAAAGACCTCCACTGGCTACCCGTCAACAAGAGGATCACTTTCCGACTGCTTACCCACGCACACAAATCACTCTACGACATCGGACCAGATTGCCTCAACTCTCGACTGTCCTTCTACACCCCCTCCCGCCAACTACGTTCTTCCAGCCAAGCCTTCGCCACTGTACCTCGCATCAACAAGACCACCATGGGAGGCAGATCCTTTTCTTACCTGGCTGCTAAAACATGGAACTCACTCCCCGCTTACCTTCGCCTCACCCAGAACCACCTAGCGTTCAGAAAGCAGCTTAAAACGTGGATATTTGACAAATAATCCTCCTCCCCTTCCTAAGCGCCTTGAAACCCTCTGGGTATGTAGTGCGCTATACAAATTTTATGACTTGACTTGACTTGACATATATAAAGAGTACATGGTTGGGAAAAATACAAGCAGGGCTCGAGTCCTATAAAAAGAAGTGAGGGGACTGACAATATGCAAATGACCCCATGACGTCACGTGCTCAACGTCTTCCGGTATCTGAAAATGATATCGGGACATGTTCAGCTTATTTCTGTGGGGTCCAGCTTCCTGGCTGGGGGGACGGCGTCCACCCTTTGAAAAAAATGGGGTCACGCCATCCATTCACGTGTACCCCCGACTCGAGCCCTGAATACAAGTTCAGCGTTTAATACAATGATTGGGGTTTACTGTTCTAATAAGGCTTGGGATCTGATTTAGATGTTGGTGGACCTGGTCCAGCCAATGCTTTTTCGATGATTTAGATTGTTTTCGCTGCCTGCCTACTTTGCAGTCCGCCCGCTCGCTTAAGATGTTGGTGGTTCCATGAGATAAATGCCAACCGAGTCTAGCCTACTCCGCCAGCATATCTCTACCACCTTGATGGCGTCAGAGGCAGAACAGGCTGTTGGAGGAAGTCCGTTTCTGTTGGAGAAAATCTGGCGGGGAAACCTCCTCCTTTGAGTTGGCAGAATAGAAGGAAATGAGATAGAACTTACAGTTGTTTTCTGTTTCCAACTTCTGTTTTTGTCTTGGACCCCATTGTCTAGGTCCTCCCTTCACTGCTGAAACTTGCCCATGATGCAATACCACTCCGTTGTCGCCAGGAGCAAAGGTAAGTATTAGTATACTTGTCACACTAGGTATTGTGTCTTCACATTTGCATTCGCCTCTTACATTTTTGTATTGCTCTTACATGCAATCGTTTTATGTGTCATGTACATCTTAACACTTATTGTGGTAAAATGTACACACCTGCATTGACACTTAAAAAAATGCATTTGGTGGCGGTGGTTGTGGGTGTTGTGCTTATGGTGCCTGTGGTTGTGCAATTGACAGTGTGTGTATATTGTTGGTGTACATTGCAATATGAAAAAAAGGGATTACACATTTAGGGCCAGATGTAGGTCGCCTAATACCGGTCGGTAACGGCCAAAATTACTTAATTTGTTGCCACATGTTTGCCACATCTGCACACAAGCACGATTCAGAGGTGCAACAGGGTGTCAAAGTGACACCCTGCCACCCTTCAATGTTTCTTTGAATGTTAATTGACATTCATTCCTATGGGCCTTCCGGCCCATAGGAATGAATGGCAATTACCGAATCGGTAAATACCGATTCGGTAAATACCGAATATTACAGATTCGGTCAAATTTACCGAAATATTACCTACATACTATTTACCTAATCTTAAATACCGAATCGGTATGTTCGGTAGTTAGTATTTACCTACATCTGTCCCTAAGAACCTTATTATTAAGGTTGCAACATTTTTATGCCGCTGTTGCGTTACTTTTTGTGACATAGCGGCAGCGTAAATAATGTGCCATGTTGCGCCATATTCACAAAGTGACGCATTTAAGCAGATGAGTCACTTTGTGAATGCTTCCGCTGTATACCTGCATCGTGTATATTGTTGGTGTACATTGCAATATGAAAAAAAGGGATTACACATTTAGGGCCAGATGTAGGTCGCCTAATACCGGTCGGTAACGGCCAAAATTACTTAATTTGTTGCCACATGTTTGCCACATCTGCACACAAGCACGATTCAGAGGTGCAACAGGGTGTCAAAGTGACACCCTGCCACCCGTCAATGTTTCTTTGAATGTTAATTGACATTCATTCCTATGGGCCTTCCGGCCCATAGGAATGAATGGCAATTACCGAATCGGTAAATACCGATTCGGTAAATACCGAATATTACAGATTCGGTCAAATTTACCGAAATATTACCTACATACTATTTACCTAATCTTAAATACCGAATCGGTATGTTCGGTAGTTAGTATTTACCTACATCTGTCCCTAAGAACCTTATTATTATGGTTGCAACTTTTTTATGCCGCTGTTGCGTTACTTTTTGTGACATAGCGGCAGCGTAAATAATGTGCCATGTTGCGCCATATTCACAAAGTGACGCATTTAAGCAGATGAGTCACTTTGTGAATGCTTCCGCTGTATACCTGCATCATGTATAATGTATGTAGGGTGGGAATTTCCACATGAAAAAGCCTTGTAGAAGTGGCGCAGTGAAATTGATCAGATTTCACTGCACCACTTCTAGGATGCTACTGCCTCACAACCTTACGCCTGTCTCACAGCAGGCATAAGGGTAACGCAGTGAAATGGAGACAGGCCTTCCCCATGCATTGCTGGAGTTGCGTCATGCTTACGACACAACTCTAATACATTCAAAAGTGGGTATTAAACGAAACAATACTTAATTTTTCTTGAGAAGAGTACTTTAATTGCCTTCTCACTTCAGCTTCATTTGATCAACCTTAAACAATCTTTTACATAGACAGGGCAAGGTTGCCTATTCAAATTGCAACATGTAACAACAAATTACCAAATAAGTTACAATGCGGAGAAGTGTGGCTCAATGGTTAGAGTGGCAGACCTTGATGCAGAGCGCTGGCCATGGACCAGGGTTTGATTCCCGCCTCGGCGGGATCGGGCTTAAGTTCCTCTGACCGGATATTCTCGCCTCAGTGCCGAATCTAAGCATGGGCCCCACGCTGCAACTCTGGGCAATAGCTTGCTTAGTCTCCACAACGGCCCCTGATACACAAGGGATGCCTGGTTTCACCATGGGATGCCCAGGAGTGGACACCTCACAAGGAAAAGCCAGGAGGGGTTCCCTTGTGGTGGAAGTACAAGCGCCGGGATGCTTACGGGTTACTGTTCGCGCTATACAAATACAACACATTTACAATGCAGCATTCAACAATGTGAAAATACACAATAATGATAATAACCCTACAAACATCTATATATATATACTAGTGTCTCCCTCTGATTGTAGGAGAACCACTAAGGAAATCCTCAAAATATCACACTGGATGGCACACTGGATGACACACCAATGGAGGAATCTTGGAATATGCACTTCTTTGCCATTTTTGTATGTTTCACATGAGCTTGGCGAATCTATAGCCATCCAGTGTGACATTTTGAGGATTTCCTCTTAGTAGTTCTCCTACAATCAGAGGGAGACACTAGTGTATATATATATATATCTACTACTATTATAAAGAGAGAACACAAACCTTTTGGCAAGGTAAACTCGGGAACCACAGCGCCAATCCACACACCCAATACATTGTTGTAATCCTCAGGGTGTGCAGATGGACATAGGCTATAGAAAATAAAAAAAAACGTAAATTAAAAAATATAACTTAAAAAAAAAAGTAGTGCCCTGAAAGTAGTGCCGGCCGCGACGCTGCAACGTTGCGCTGGCCGCAACGTACGTGATGACGAGAAGGAGCGGCGGTGAAGTGAGGAGCGCGGGGAGGAGCGGCAGCTCAGGTGCGTCATGACGAGGAGGAGCGGCGGTGAAGTGAGGAGCGCAGGAGGAGCGGCGGTTCAGGTAAGGCTCTGGGACACGGGAAATGTCGGGGCGGGAGGGAGCCGGTGCGGGTGGTTGGCCCTGAACAAATGCGGCTGAGGTAAGGCTCAGGCTCTGTGGGCAGCATTTCAGGCTTGCGTGCACTCCCGCCCGGCCCCCGCTCGCCACTGTCCGGGACACAGACAATGTTGTGGCGGGCGGGAGTGCACTCAAGCCTGAAATGCTGCCCCCAGCCCCCTTCTGCCCCAGGCAACGCTGGGGCGGGCTGGTAGTATATATATATATATATATATATATATATATATATATATATATATATATATATATATATATATATATATATATATATATATATATATATATATATATATATATATATATATATATATATATATATATATATAGTTAGGATTTTTTTCCTATGGGATTTCTGAAAATTCTATGTCGAATAACTTTGGCGTTTGTGGACGGAATTGGCTGAAATCTTCAGGAAAATGGCACATTTTGTTTCTGAGCAGCCCCTGACAATTTGGGGGGGTTTCGTCAAAGGGGGGCCGAGAAAAAAGGGGGGTCCCAAAACGCGTTTTTCCCATTCATTTTTCCATAGGGCGGTTGGAGTCACTTTTAGCTCGAACGGCTGAATGGATTTACACGAAACTTGGCAAAATTGTAGATATGGTTTGCCCGACGTGCCTTTGCTATGTCTCAATATATGTGCTCCAGTGGATTTTGAGAAATTAACGTTTTAAAAAACAGATATATCTGTGACATAGTCCCGGTTAGCGCCCTGGTTCGCGTACCTGACGCGTAACGGAACTTCGCTAGGAGAAGCGGATTGGCTCCCCGGTGACTGTGAACATTCTAAACAGTCCGGAGCGGCCGCCATCTTGTGTCTCAGTCGGATCGAGACACAAGATGTGGCAAAAACAAAGGGGGAAATGAGCATAAGGGGGCAGAGTACATCCTCCCTGACCCCCTAGGTTTGATGAGGGGGCTTTAAAAGGGCACTGCGGGGAAAAAAAAAAAAATTTTATTATCGTTCTTTTTTCCGGGGGGAGCGCTCGGTACGCGCACCGGGAAGCGGTCCAGGAAGCGTAATAGAGGGAAAATAGGATGAAAGAATGTTCAAATAAAGTATGTATATTGATTGTTCCTTTTGTTTTATTTTTTTTATTTTTTTTATTTAAGTACCAACATGTAGGTACCAATGCAGAGTCTAAAAATAAAAATACACCGTTTTCTTTGTAGATATCTTGCATGTTGTTTCAGAAGTTATTGTGGTATATGGAATTCATAGCGTAGTCTGTCAGGAAAGCAGAAACACCATGGAGGCAGGAGATGATAAAGAGATGTTAAATACACATTGGAGATAATATAGTGGAAGAAAGGAAGTAACTATGAGCAAACTTACTATGTAACACAAAAAAGTTGCACAGTATATTTAAAGTCTGATTTTACATTATAATCAATTTGGTACTAGTTTAAAAAATACATATAAAAATGAATAATGTCTCAAACAATTTTTGAATTATTAAATATAAATGTATTTCTCTGATTCGTTTTCAAAATTAAAAAGAACTTCTAATAATTCATTGTCAGAAATTTTCTCATTTTCAATCAGGTAATCTACTGATTCTACACATTGCAGAAGTTCAAAGTCCCGTGATTCATCAAAGAATTGGGTTCAATTTCTGTATCTTTGTTGCTTTCTAGAACAATTTTGAAGGTATTTTTTTTCTCTCCTTCCATTTTTGTGCTGTAAAATGAATTTTAAAAATATATATCAGTACAGATAGGGCACTGTTGGGTTTAAGTACAGACAGGTAGTTTAGTTTTTTAAACAGTGATTTTATCTTTGGGCAGTGTATGGTATCAGACTGGAAGTAGAAATATAAAAAAATGTATGTGATAAAGCCTAAGTCAATTCTTAATTATACAAGACAAGCCTAACTCCATCCATAACTGAAACAGAGAAGTCTATCTTATTCTATAAGTATTACAGAGGGATAGTATATAACTATCAGAAAATGTTTTCCTAATTAACTTAAAGTGCAGAACATACTTCAGTTTTTAAAATAACATCTTACCTTTCAAAAAGAAGTTTAAGTTCTCAGTTGAAATGCACTTGATATGTACTTCAGGAAGTAGTAGTCAAAATGGCTGCGTTTCTCCCTCTTTCTTTATATATATTCAGGTACATAACCAATCAAATGTCATGAAATAATAGAAGATATTGAAAGTAGCATTTTGATTGGTTGTCAATTCTAACACTTCATAAGTGTTTTTGTTAGGTAATTTACCTCAGGATATTTAGTCAGGCTTACAGCATAATTTTCTCAATGGAATTCCATCAAATTTTGGTAAATGGTAGGGACTGCTATGTAGTAGGGCCTATTCTATATTTGATGAAAGTGTATGTAGTGGTTTTTCTGTAAATTACTTTCCCACCATTTTTTATCGAGCGCTTACCGGTGCGCTCCCCGGTACGCGAACCGGCAGCATTACGGGAGTCTTCCATTTTGTGTATCGGTAGAATTGAGACACAAGATGGAGGACAAACAATGTTCGGAATGGGTAGAAGGGGGCACGGTAGACACTTTGTGACCCTCTAGGTTTTCTGAGGGGGGATTAGGACGCTGATATATGCAAAAATAAAAACATAAAAAATTGGAAAATTTCGCGGGGGGAGCGCCCGGTACGCGCACCGGTAAGCAAACCGGGGAGCGTACTTTGGTGAAAAAAAAAAAAGTTAGAAAAAGATAAACGTTTTGAATGATCAGAGGTAAGGTAGCTCTGAAAAGAGCTATTGGATTCTGTGGCTAATTTAGGTACCTACAAGTAGGTTCCAATGCACAGTTTTAAATAAAGGACGAATATTCTATTCCCTTCATCGGAGAAGTGCACACCATCTCTTCTGTAGATGTCTTGAATGTTGTAACGCAAGTTATTGTTGTATATTAAATCCATTCCATAGTCTCTCATGTAAGCAGAAACAGATTTATTCACATGTTTCTGTGCTTTCTCAAATTGTGGAAAAAATTGGTTGGACCACTTCCATTTCTGTCTTTGGCATATATTGGAATATACCAAAGCAGTTTGGGGAAAAAGTGTCATCAATTGATGAAAGGTGTTCTTTAAAAGCATTTCCAGACCAACCCCAGTCATAGTGCCCAAATCATTTCCACCACAGTGCACTATTGTCATATGGTTACTACGTTTCTATATATTGTGTTAAGTTAGCATGTGCTTATTAAATGTTTAAACGCCATATTTTCTTTCTGCTTCGGTTTTGCACACGACACCTAATTGTTATTGCAGCTTTTAACCTAGACAAAAGATGTGTTTATTTGAGAATAATATGTTATTGCACTGATATCAGTCGTGCTTGGTACACTTGGTACAACTGTCTGCACACTGAGAACTGCAAACTCTCAGAATAACCTAACACAAGGTTGCTGTAGGCCTGATCCTCGCACCACGTTAGTCATAACACCAATAATGTTTGTGCCAAATTATGGATCTACGTGGGTTTAAGATACAGTTACAGGGAATGAATCAACACACTTGATGCTGAGCATGCTGAGAGCTGGTAGCTGTTGATGTGATCTCCTACTACTGAGAATTAGAGGTATGGATCCGCCCTGCTAAGAACCCAGATGAGACCTTCTTAGATATAATATAATATGCTAATTAGGGTGCGCGAAATATAGGTGACACAGAATTCTATAGATTTTGCATCATAACATGTTATCACCTTTTGCTTACTATGGATTAGTGACGATGTTGCTGACTCTGATTTTTATAATATGTATATTGATATTATACAAGATACTGCGTTTGAGAATGCTGCATTGAAAAATAAACATTTCAAACTTGCACGTGTTTTCATTGCCTCCCAGTTTCGGTTTGGAATGATTATATAACGAAAGAGTGCTCATGTGTTCCACGATACCTGAGGTATTCTAAGTTCATGTTCCGGATTGTCTAAGTCATTGGGAAGTAATTACTACCGATGCGACACTGTAGCTAGCTAGGTAAGGGGATTTCTGAAACAAAGGTGAGTTGTGGGTCACCCTAACTCACCCAGGTTCTAGGTCTCTGTGCACAGTTCTGTGAGAGAACGGAAACCCTGCGACATGGCGCCCATACGTTGGTTGGCCTTATATCATGACACTCGAGTAGTATAACATTCAAACCCTAACGCCTTCATTCCCGTTTCCGGAAAACGGCAGTGTCGGAAAAACCTACCTATTTTTGAAATAGGTCTTTTTCAAGCTTGAATCTATCTGTAAAGGTTTCTTTGAATTACTACCCAGTTGTGCTACAAAGTAATCTTTGTGTTTTAACTTTTCTGTGCTGGCATGGCACAAGCCGTGGACATCCCGCAGCATAGTCGCATTGCGGTGCGTGACCATTTGCGGATGTATGATGTTCCTGTGGAAGGCTTGGCTGTTGTTCTGGTAGTGAGTGCGGAACATGCTTACCCGTACGAACTGTTTTATTCGTGGGTGACGTTTCCACCAGTGGACGCTAATTCTGGAGTGTTCCATTCATACACTGCTACAGCTGTACCGGCTGCGTACGCTCCGTACAGAGCACTGGAAGTACCTATAGACGCTTGGCAGCATGGAGTTTGGTTTGGTGGCGCCCTACCACACTCATTATCGGCTTCGAGGTTAGGTCCTTTGTCCATTCCGGGCACACCTTGGCCCGCTTTGGCTGGATTCACTCCTCACCCTCAACGCGCCACTTGTAACGTGGCTGATCTGCGGCGGCTTCATGAAGTCGCAGTAGCAGTGATTAGAGCGCTTGTTCATTACACTAGCCGTAATGTTCAGGACGCGGCCCCTAGGGGCGCACAGCTTCGTGCAGAACATGCTGGTCTGAAAATCAATCCGGTCATGGTTAATTCCGTGATGGGTAAGAAGCCCCAAGAAAAGGATGATTTTCCTTTCTGGCTTGCTGAGAAATTCGGCCAGCTGGAAGCTGTGTTTCCCAATACGAGTCCGGGTGATAAGCACCGGATTCTTACACTAAGTTTGCCGAAAGATCTGGCTCCTGACCTTGCTGACTGTGAAACCTGGGGAAAAACTTTTGCGGCGGTCTATTCGAGGTGCTATGGCTCCCCGTCTGTGACCAATCTAGGTGGGGTCCTTAAACGTGTTCAAGACGAGCACGGACCAGAGGCGGCTGTTGAATTGGGCATGCGCCTGTGTGGCTCATTTGAAGTGGTTTGCGATCTGATCCTTGCGAATGTCAAGGGGGATGCAGTGAACTTTCAGGTGGCTAACGCGTTGGCGTTGGTTCAAGAGGCCGACCGACCCCGACAGTTGGCAAAGATTATTGTGACTGCTTACAAAATGGTTGGCCGCAATGCGAAGGGGGTTAAAGCTTCTCCGGATAAGGAGAAGAAACAGCCCCAGGGTCAGACATCGGAAGCTAGTGTTCAACAAAAGTCCAAAAAGCAAAATTGGCCTAAAAAGCAGAATCAGGGTAAGCAACAACAACAACAAACACAGGTTTCTGCTCCTGCGTCTCCGTTGCCTGCGCAGTCGGATCGAGTTTATGATTTGCGCGACCGCGCGATGATTAAATCGCCTGAGAGGTTTCAGGCTTCTGACCAACACTCTCCTCGTTCCTTTCAGGACTCATCGGCTCCGTCAACCGGTGGTGGAGGGGGCGGCAGGGGCCGGGGTGGCCAGCAAGGACGTGGTCAGCCCCGCCCGCGCAACAGTGGAGAGCAGCAGGAAGGCTCTACGCCCAAGAGACCACAGTTTGCTACGAAGAAAGTCGCCGCCCTGACCGCGCATCGTTATGCCCCAGATAGTGAGAACGCGGCTTCGGAATCTGACGTGGGCTCTGACCTTGCTGGACAGCGCAGCCGAGATTACCATAGTGAGAGAGGCCCTCCGTCCACTGTTGAAGGTGACAGCGACTGATTCTTATGTTGTAATTGAAACTGCTGATACGCATGTTGCTCCCCCTGAAAGACTTTTTGAAATTGTCCTGTTAATTGAAGGTGACATGCAGCGAACTGTAAAAGGGGTATTTTGGGAAAATCTCTCGTCTACGTATGACATTTTACTTTCGGAGGCTGACTGGCCCCCACCTTTTGTTCTCGCAGCTCTGCGAGGGGAGGAGGTAATCCTGCCCAGCTTCGCGCACACTGTGCCGAGGGTGGAGGTGCTGCATTTTGCAGAAGAGTGGGCTCTGGCGCTTGCGCCGGCTGTGTACCGCAATCAGTGTGGCTGGGATAAATTGTCACCAAGCCACGAGATTCCTTTGCGGTCACAGCCACAGCCTCAACCTCAATATCCCATACGACGTGAAGCGAAAGCTTCGGTCGCAGCTATCCTTGAACAATTGGAATATCAAGGTGTAATTGAAACATGTGTGTCACCGATGAATAACCCCCTTTTTACTGTGAACAAGCCGGACGGCTCATATCGTTTGGTTTTGGATTATAGGCATTTGAACTCGCATTGCCGTAACTGTGCAGTACAGAATACGCATGGCTCTGCGTTAGTGAATAGTCTTGAGCGTAAACGGTTCAAAACCACGCTTGACATTTCCAATGGTTTTTATGCCCATAGATTAGATGGTCTAAGTTCCCAATGGACCAGTTTTACATGCGCCGGTGTGCAAAAAATGTTTAAACGACTCCCAATGGGCTACAAGAATAGTCCTGGAGTGTTTTCCGCACGCATTGTCTCTCTGCTGGAGAGCTTCGACCCAGTTGCTTGTTCGTATGTGGATGACATTTATCTCACAGACGACGATCTTTGGGAGCATCTGTGTCGAGTAAATAGCATAATTTGTAACTTTGCTGACGTGGGTTACAAATTTAACTTTGCAAAGTCGCACATTGCAGAGTACACAGTGTTGTTTCTAGGTTACGAGCTTAACAACGAAGGGAAGGGTTTAGCACCCCATTTCCTGGAGAAATGTGCACAATTGTGCTCTCCGACAACACTGAAAAAATTACAATCTCTACTGGGCTTTTTGAATTTCGGAAGGACCTACATTCCGGAATATGCCCAGCGTATCAAGCCTTTGTATGCTTTGATACAACCATCTTTTTCCAAATCATGCTGGCTGCCAGAGCATTCGGCCATTCTGCAGTCTTTGCAGGCTGATTTGCTCGCTTCTGAATACTTACAGACTCGTGATAACCAAACCAACCTGGTGATAAGAATTATCCCTGGGGCGGTGGGTTTCATATACCTGACTTTTAATGAAGGAGACACAGTACCTATTGCTTACAAGTCACACCTGTACACTTCGGCTGAATTGCGGTTTTCCACTGTGGAGAAGGTTTTAACGGCTGTACAGATGGCAATTCTTAAGGAACGTGCCCTGTCACAGGGAAAGCGCATGTTGGTTGTTACCCCGTGTCCTGCCTTAGAGGCGGTTACGAAAGCCAGTGTACCTAATTCCAAAGCTTTGCACCCTCGGTGGATTCAATGGGCTGCATCCTTGACGTCCCAGGATGTCACGTTTATTTTTGACGCCACTTTAAGGTCGCAGGAGTTTTTACAGTATGAATTTGTTCATCCTGCTCCGTTAGCAATGCGGCCGTTGGAGGATTTCCATTGCATCATTTACACTGATGGTTCGGCGCAGGTTGCGCATGGCTCTAAACATGCCTACGTTTCCGCTTGCGCCATTGTGGTCGGTGCCATGGTGAACGATGAGTTCAAGTCCAGTGTCGTGCATACACAGACACTTGGGGACTGCACCGCACAATTAGCAGAGCTTCGTGCGCTGATGCTTGCATTAGAGTACGCAGATCCTAGTGTGACGACTTTAATCGTAAGTGACTCTTACTACTGTGTCCAGTCTTACAATGATAACTTGTTCTTTTGGATTCAGAATGATTTTTGTGACTCCAAAGGTAGCACAATAAAACACAAAACGATCTGGGTAAGAGTGGCGGAACTTAAAGAGAAGCTGCCACTTGTCTTTGTGATTCATACTCTCGGTCATCAGCGCGTGGGGGTCCACGCTGTTGGCAACTCGCTTGCTGATGAAGCAGCGAAGTCAGCGGTATCGAAATACCTAGTTGCAGCAGTCACGAGATCCAAAAGCAAAATAGATGATGACATCTTGGCAGCTGTTGCTGCAACACAGAAGGGAAGTAAATATCCTGCGGGATTCCCTTCTAAATACACATACCACTTAAGTCCCGATAAGGTTCCTTATGTGAAAATCCCTGAAGTTGGCGAACGTCTAGTTCCCAACTCGGATCGCAGGGCTGCTTTGATTACAGCGGCTCATGAAGGTGTGGCGTCTGCGCATGCGGGCGTCTCGGCCACTGTAACTCAGCTACAACAGAGATTTTGGTGGCGGGGACTGTACAAACAGACGCGTGAATATGTTCTTCAATGTGACATTTGCCAGCAGATTAAGCCTTCAACTGCTGCGCGTCCGCCTCAAACACAGTTGTACATCTCGAATAAACCACTTGGATGTGTTTATTTGGATCACTGCGGTCCTTTTTCTTCTGATACTGCATATAAGTACATCTTAGTAGCAGTTGATTCATGCACACGCTTTGTGTGGGTATGGCCGCATCGAAGCGCTGATTCACGTACTGTCATTAAGGATTTGCGAGTCTTTGTGGGAATTTTTGCCTGTGGTACCTTCCATTCGGATCAGGGTCCGGCATTTGCCTCTAAGGCGTATAAGGATGCTATGGTTTCGATGGGGGTCCAAGTCAAATTTTCGAGTCCCTACAGACCTGAGGGTAATAGTGTAGTTGAACGAATGAACCGCGACTTAAAGCAATCTTTGACAGCTCGAGTTATAGGCACTGGTAGAAACTGGTTAGCCCACATTGTAGGCGTGCAGCGTGCGCTTAATAATCTCCCTAGAAGGTCTCTGGGTGGGCGGACCCCATACGAAATGCTCTTTGGTATCAAGATGTATGTACCTGACCTCGATGGGCTAGACAGCAAGGCCCAGGCCACGTCCTTTGACGTAGATGAACATTGCAATGTTTTACAGAATCTACAAAAGACCAGAGACAGTCTTGCAAAGGAACATTTGCCCTCCACATCGGATGATGCACTGCAGATCCCGGTAGTTGGCTGGCTACCCCAAGTTGGAGAACTGGTTCGAGAGAAGATCGATAACAAGAAAGAGTTTGGTCCCTCATATCGAGCACCGGTTCGAGTTCTTGGAGTGAAGGGCACAATAACAGTCGTTTTACCACCACTTCCAGGTCGTAAGGAAAACAGATTTATTTCTATTGACAATGTCAAGACACACAGGGTGGCCGATTCTTCATAGCATGACACCGGCTGTATCCTGTCCTTCCATGGTGAGGCACTCTGTGCTGGCTATTACATCTGGTGCAGAACAGGAGGTGTCCCTCGAGATGCCTGCCATATCCAGTCCTTTATTAAATACTATTCCTGATACTAACATTGATGAGCTAAACTACACTTATCCTGCTGATTTATCGATGCCTGATTTACAGACCCGTTTGGCAGGCCAGTCCAGATTCTCTTTTGACTCTGTTTCGGAAACTTCAAAGAAACCCACAAACATTGCCAGATATGCCACGTTGTTCAAAAAACATTTTTTAATTCCGCCTTGGACATACATTTGGTTGATCCTATTTTCATTTTATCTTTTTATGTCAATTGGTTTTGTGTTTTATTTTTTCCGCCTGATTGATGGTCACTACGTTAAAGAAAGAACAGGAATTCGGTACCTTAATGGAACATTGGCCCCTCTTTCCTCTTCACATTCAGCGCACAGACTGAAACGAAACTTAAATACAGTTAACATTACTGCTTGGCCTGTCCTTGATGGGATTGTGTGGGATGCGGTTAGGTTTCAGATACATGGGCCTACTGAAGTGATTAATGTTCCAAATGTGCTTAGAGTAAACATGGGAGATGTAATTAAACAAGATATACGCTCTGATGATTGGGATATTCAGGCCGTAGAAGCATTATTCTCTGATTTAAAGTATTATGCTGCCTTCGATGCTGAGGATCTGTACACAGATTCTACTAATTATGGTGATTTGTTTTGTTTTCAACACTATGGTAATCATTTTTTACATGAAACAAACTCCAGGAGGGTTGCTGTTAATTATACACAATGGGAACATTGCCCTACTCCATTTGGAGGCAGTTCCAATACGTTTCTGAAAAAATACACCTATTTTACAGACTTTAATCAATCTAATCCCAAGTCATATTATTTTAAAACGACACAAATGTCCATGTCCAAAGTTAGACTTACCGATACAAAATTACTGTATTCGAAGTCCTTTCTAGACAGGTTGGCTGTAGATGGCTACGAGTTTTGGAAAGGAACAATTGACCTTAAATCGATTTGGGGTACCGAAGATTGGCAGGTACAAGGCACTGAGGCTTTGCACCGTGCATGTCTCATCCCGAATCACATGTTGTTTTTAAATTCGTCCATTTTCCAAACAACATGCTTTGGATTGGCTACTTCTAAAAAATTGAATACACCAACCATCCCAGATTTGGAGGAATATACAGGTTGGGGTAATTTTACTGATTTGTCCATTCATGAGTTGCAAACTCTTATACACAATTCGTCCTTTAACATATCCAGTTTGGATTCGAAAGGTTGGCTGATGTGGCATAAAAGTGCTGATTCTTGCCAACGCCGTTTTCTGGGTTTGGCTAAGGGGTTCACAAAAGTCAGACTCGATCCCCGTTTTGAAGAAGACTCTACACTGTCACTACTTATTCTGTGGGGAAGCTGTGTCAGAATTGGTTACAACATTCCACTTTAGCTGCAGTTAAAATACATCTGTCTCTATTAAATGATAATGTGGATTTGAATGATTTTATAAAAGGCCCAGCTAAAGGTAGATCTAAACGATGGCTGTATGCGATTTACAATGAAATTTGGAAAGTTACCCAGGTTGAGGCTGCTAAACGCCTGAGAGCTATTGATCAAGCAAATTTAGAGAAGGTGCTTGCAGTTGTTGATAACAGCATTAACACACTTTCTTTCCGAATTTACACGTTAAATAATATTGTGTCTTCTGTTGTTGACATTGTACATGATGAAGTGTCCGTCTTATATCATGGTCAAAATCAATTACGTTCTGTGATGCAATTTGCATGGACACTACAGACTCTTAAGTCTGGTCGAGTGCCATGGACTTTTATGAACGTTTCATCATTGTTTGCCCCTTTTAATCTGACTGAAAAACAGCGTATGCTGTCAATGAGAGATGCAACATTTTCTATGTTACATATTGAAAAATTAGAATCTTTGCCATTTTCTGTGGCTGAAGTGACTGCTGCGACGTGGCTTATTCATGGTGTTATAACATTACCTTTTGCTTTGTATAAATTTACAAATTGTATGAAATATATAGCCATTGGGCGATATGAACCATTAGGCAGTGCTTTTCTCCATGAGACATGGTCTTTACCATACACTTACAGATGCCTTAAGGAGGGAAATGAAGTGAATCTGAATGGTGAGGAATGTACACAGTCGCCTGACCGCTCACTAATATGCAGACACATCCAGTTGCATGGTTCTTGTAATCAGGACAAACCTAATTTGGCCTGTGTTTTGAAATGGACACCAGTTCCTGCAATTGTTCCCACGTTCACGTTGTTGTCCAACGGTAGTTATTTACTTTTGAATAACGAGTTTTGTTGTGGGTTAGAGGCCGGTATCGCATATGTGGTTAGCGTGTCAGAGAGGGTGGTTTGCTGCAAGAATGTGTTGTATCCACCCACGCATGGGAATTCAGAAGTTTTAATTTGGCCAAGAATACCGACCTTGAGAGCACAGTTCAATGGTTTAGGCCGTATAAGAGCCCTTTTGTCTCAAAAACAGGTGGCCCTGAGCTCTGCACGCGAAACATATGTCCTTCACATAGCAAACACGCGCACAGAAGTACAAGCACTTTTAAGTACTGATTTGCCTTTTCATTTTTGCGAGCTGGTTCATCAAATCTTCAATGCCTCCTCCACAACGAGCCTGGCTCATTTTTTTAAAATGGTTAGCAGTGGTCTCGTGACTACGTTTGAAAAAGTATTTGGTATTATCCCTGCGTTCTTTCACTCTATATTTGCTAGCCTGTTTGGCGGATTTCCTGTTTTGCTGGCTTTGGCTGCAGGCGTTCTGGTGATATTTTATTTTATAAAACATGGATGCCCATCATGCGCAAGGAAACGCACAGCGCCTACTGATGTGGTTTCGCAACCGGATGCTTGATTACTATGGATCCTTGCCGCTTGCGACATTGAGCACAGCTTTTGGATTATCCTTCAGATTTTCCTATTTTACCTGTGTCCAGCCTGTGTTTCATTGCCTGAGCTGTGATTTCGACTGGGCCATTGATTTGTGTCTCTGTTTACCGACTTCTCCTGACGTCAACTTTGATCAGCTGATGTACCCCGTAGTGGCTCACGAGTTGGTCTGTTCTGGCGAAAGGGTTATGGCTGTAGCAGCGATGCATGGACTAATGGGTCAGTGGGACATATTCGCAGCGGCGCATGACTTTCTGGCACAGAGCGTTCTCGAGAACCCACTGAGTTGTCCTCTGATGTTGCTAGAGGAATCAGTGTTGGAGGAGCACGTATGTTCTTTCCCATTGCTTAATTGGATGGCTGAACTGTTTTCGGATGATGGCAGTGATTTCATGTTGGAAGCTGTAGCAACCTATTTTGCATATTCATTCAACGAGGAATGACTCTGAATACTTCCATCTGGCACGTGACTTTTTAGTAATTCTGAATGGTGCCTTTTTCAATACGAACATTCGATTTTTTCATATGTTCTAGGCCTGTTAATTGAAATTAGGCCTCAAGTTCGACTTTTTGTGTTTTGTGTGGCCACTATAGGCATTCATACATACATTATTGTGTTTTTAAATTTTACATACATTTACATACATTTAGCTTGGCTCAATATCATTGAACTCTGCTTTCATGTCTTGCCTCTCATAGAGTATTGGCTTATATTTTTTAACCGTCCTCGGATCATTGGGGGGTTGTCATATGGTTACTACGTTTCTATATATTGTGTTAAGTTAGCATGTGCTTATTAAATGTTTAAACGCCATATTTTCTTTCTGCTTCGGTTTTGCACACGACACCTAATTGTTATTGCAGCTTTTAACCTAGACGAAAGATGTGTTTATTTGAGAATAATATGTTATTGCACTGATATCAGTCGTGCTTGGTACACTTGGTACAACTGTCTGCACACTGAGAACTGCAAACTCTCAGAATAACCTAACACAAGGTTGCTGTAGGCCTGATCCTCGCACCACGTTAGTCATAACACCAATCATGTTTGTGCCAAATTATGGCTCTACGTGGGTTTAAGATACAGTTACAGGGAATGAATCAACACATTTGATGCTGAGCATGCTGAGAGCTGGTAGCTGTTGATGTGATCTCCTACTACTGAGAATTAGAGGTATGGGTCCGCCCTGCTAAGAACCCAGATGAGACCTTCTTAGATATAATATAATATGCTAATTAGGGTGCGGGAAATATAGGTGACACAGAATTCTATAGATTTTGCATCATAACATGTTATCACCTTTTGCTTACTATGGATTAGTGACGATGTTGCTGACTCTGATTTTTATAATATGTATATTGATATTATACAAGATACTGCGTTTGAGAATGCTGCATTGAAAAATAAACATTTCAAACTTGCACGTGTTTTCATTGCCTCCCAGTTTCGGTTTGGAATGATTATATAACGAAAGAGTGTTCATGTGTTCCACGATACCTGAGGTATTCTAAGTTCATGTTCTGGATTGTCTAAGTCATTGGGAAGTAATTACTACCGATGCGACACTGTAGCTAGCTAGGTAAGGGGATTTCTGAAACAAAGGTGAGTTGTGGGTCACCCTAACTCACCCAGGTTCTAGGTCTCTGTGCACAGTTCTGTGAGAGAACGGAAACCCTGCGACACTATTAAGAGGTCAGGGTTTGGCAGATGCAAATTTATTTTTATTAAAAACATATAAAATATATTTTTGCATTAAAATAAGAATACATTTTACAGCTTTTGATATTTGCTATTAAAAAACCATTGAAATTCACTGAAAAAACCATAGGTTATAGACCATATATAGTTAAGAATTAGCATTTACAAAACCTTAAAAATTCACTGAAAAAACCATAGGTTATAGACCATATATAGATAGGGATTAGCATTTACAAAACCTTATTTTACTCGCACAAAACCATTAAAATTCGCATATATAGTTAGTTGCACTAACTATATATCGTGCACCCGCAATCCACTGCTGATAATGTCACATATTACATCATTCATGACATGGTCAGTGACATCATTGATGACATCACTGATGACATCTCAAATGACATTACTGATGACATCACTGATGACATCTCATTTGACATTACTGATCACATCACTGATGATATCATTCATGTGATAATACGTTGAACCTCTTCAGACTCTAATATAACCTTACATACACTCAGTGTAAACAGACACTCACAGACTGTCACTCATCCATGGAGTTACTCACACACCTAGTCAGTCATGCAAAGAATCAATCACACCTCCATTTCCTCTACTATACAGTTATACACACCTTACTTATTCAAACATATACTAACACCTATTTACTCTTTTATACAATCCTTGGTTGAAGTTCACAATGATCCATACAGCCACTCACACATTCACTGGCTCTTATGCACAGTTATTTATATATGTCAACTCTCACATGTACTGTGTTTTACATATGTACTTACTTTGACATGCAGCACTGAGATATCCATTCACTCACCAATACACTCATGCACATAGTCAACTGCCCATACAGCTGTTTCCACATGCACTTTTGAACCCATACATCTAGTGAATCAACTGCTCACACATCTATGCATAGAGTCATACCCCTCCCAGCCACCCACACACATACTCAGTCTCCCATACAAATACTTGGGCAACCAATCAATAACCCATATAGTTACTCATATAGCTACTGATTAACACATGCAGCAGTTTACAGAACAACAGACATAATGATGCACAAATTAAGACAGTTTAGTCACTTACCCATGCACTCAGTGAGACACATTTAATCACTCACTCATACAGTCAGTCATACACCTACTAAATCCTTCATCCAGACACTTATTCATCCACTCATTCTTCAATATGTAAGACATATTTTAACTTTACAGAAACATAGTCACTGGATGTTGTCATCAGTGATGTCATCAGTGATGTCATTTGATATGTCATCAGTGATGTCATTTGAGATGTCATCAGTGATGTCATCAGTGATGTCATTTGAGATGTCATCAGTGATGTCATCAGTGATGTCACTGACCATGTCATGAATGATGTAATATGTGACATTATCAGCAGTGGATTGCAGGTGCGCGATATATAGTTAGTGCAACTAACTATATATGCGAATTTCAATGGTTTTGTGCGAGTAAAATAAGGTTTTGTAAATGCTAATCCCTAACTATATATGGTCTATAACCTATGGTTTTTTCAGTGAATATATATATATATATATATATATATGTATATATATGTTTGTAGGGTTATTATCATTATTGTGTATTTCCACAATGTTGAATGCTGTGTTGTAAATTATTTGGTCATTTGTTGTTGCATGTTGCGTTTTGAATAGGCAACCTTGCCCTGTGTATGTAAAAGATTGTTTAAGGTTGATCAAATGAAGTTGAATTGAGAAGGCAATTAAAGTACTCTTCTCAAGAAAAATTAAGTATTGTTTCCTTTAATACCCACTTTTGAATGTATTAGATTACGTCCCATACCCAGGTATTGAAGGGTAAATTGGGTATAACCCTGTTGGTTACTCATGTACGACACAACTCCAGCAATGCATGGGTTTTGCCATGACAGATACGCCAGGATTACTAACGTATTTCTCATTCCTTGCGACATGGTGCGCCATACAACAAAAATGCCACATCTATCGTGCCGCAAGGATGGATCACTGAAAAGTTTTGCAATGCTGCTTTTACGCTTTTTTCATAAATAGACCCTCCCTACATATAGGCAGTGACAGTGTCACAACAGATATGTGTAGTGAGATAATGATAAGTAGTACTTACCTGTCTCCACTCCACCATTACCTTACTCCATAAGCACTCTGCCGCATGGACACCTCCTATCAAAGAAAACAATGGTCCAAACCGAAATTGATCTTTTGATCAATAAATAATGCACTCACAGTCGTTCCTTTTTCATTATTCAAACGAGTATCTGAATTGATCTACTCTGAAGAGTTAAACAATAAGGGTTATTTAACAAGGGAAAAGAAAAGCAACTGCCTGAAACCAACTAATTTATTCCAAAACAGGAGTTTTTAATAAGTTACTCCATCACAGCAAAATTAATTATATACATTTGTACATCTTCAAGAAAACAAACAGTAAAAAAGGGGGAGCAATCAGCTTCTAAAGAGGGAGTGCCAGAAAAAGAGAAAAAAGGTGATTTAGAGAAAAAGGGGTGTCAGCCTCAACGGAAAAGTGACATAAGATTTTGGGTAAATTGAAAAACAAAAGCTGTAAAAATCAGCTGATAATGCAATAAGGCCACTGTTGTTTGTTAAACTTTTCACATTTATACAGTCTCAACTGGCATGTATAATGAAACTTTCAATAAATAGTAGTCCTATTTGCTTATTAAAAGAAGTGTCGACGTTTCGACCCGTCTTGGGGTACAGGGGTGACTGGGAACCTCGACCTGCGGGTCTTCCTCAGGACGTGTATGACACAACCCTTTTACCGTCGATTTCCAAAATGTGAACCCAAGGGTTTCTTTTCCTAGGGTGATCACGGTCCTCCTACACCTGGATGGACGATATAGTTGCTTGACCGTTGTCCAACACCAACCGGATTGGCGGTCATGGGCGTAAACAGAAGGGTTAAAAGTTAGAGACCCAAGAGCAGCAGACACAGCTCACAACAGGACACCGTCTATTACTTTAATAATAATCTCACGTGGCCATCACTCGCTGGGATATTAGTGGGGTAATGCACTGCCCATATCCGGACACTGTTAATTACTTATTGTATCTTATGTAGCCATCGTCTGCTGAGTTATTGGTTCGAAGGGGGCACTGTTCTAGACGGCACCAGTTGGCGCTTCCCGGAGTCCACGTCTGTTGTTGGAGAATTCCGCAATGTCAGATGCTGCCGCGACACCTCCAGCACCACGGACACATCTAAATATGATCGGTGCAAACCTATTAGCCTGACAGCAACGGAGTACTGGTAGTCATCAGAAAACACCGCCGACACAGTGGTCATCCAGTCTGTTGGTGCCACATCTAAATAGGTAGATGGAATGCTGTCAGCTCGATGGAGTACATGGGACTGCCGCCAGGCTGGGACAATAGTCATACCGCCAAGGACTAAAGGCCCTAAGTACCACCCACAGGAACCCTTTTTTGCAACCTTAGAACAATGTCAGATTGAAAAAAACGATAAGGTTCTAAACCCATGTCCATGCCATACACAGTGTGCTATGCAGCAGACACATTAACCCTTTCTGCTACTTTATAAGTCAAAACTGTGACTAGACAAAACACAGAATTATTCTGCAAGTGCATTAACCTCCACAGTTATATTTTTGTTAATATTATCCCATCAAAATTAATGGGCACACAAAGAACTCTGCAGCATTTGCCTTAACCCCTTAAGATATTTGAAAATGAAGCTACGTTGTGGCCAATTAAGTAAGCTAGAATAAATGTACAGTCATGCTTCTCCTTGTTGCCAATTTCTTTTCTGCAGAATTTTTAAAACATGAATGTATAAGTTGACTATCAGACTCTGCTTAACTTGACTCTGCCCCTCATGACTTCAACCCCTTTTGCTGTTGCACATTAACCACCTAGTTATGATCTCCCGTGGTGCATTTTCTCTAGTTCCATCACTGCCTGTATCCATTCAAAAGTTAGGGCTTTTTTCAAACACCCCCATGATGCTTTCTTGCCCCTGCTTTATGGATGAAGATGCTCAACTCAATCCTTGCTCGGGGTATTGAAGTCTAGCAGTGGTACGTTTGAGCGCTCTCTACAATTTCAAAGCAGTCAGGACTGTGGCCATAACTGCACTTGCCTACCAGAGGGCTGAAGCCTCTGGCAAGGGTACCAGTACTGCAAGGAGACTTGACCTCAGACCCTGCCAGTGGCACCACCCATGTCTCGTCCTAGTTTGGGTGGCTATGCATCTGGCTGTGTAAGCTAGGTAGAAAGATCTATCTTTCTCCCCCCACAGGGTCCTATCACAGGCACTTCTTCCATTCTCTAGTTGTGCTGAGGTGTTTAGAAAGAAATAATAAGTTAGCTTGAACAATCATTGAGTGCTTAGAAGCACCACCTCTGAGGCACACAAATTAACAAAATTTTCACAAACTCCTATAGATGACTATCATATGCTAAACAAAAAAGTAAAGTTGGTCCTTGCTGCACGTTACTGAGTACTGCATGTGTAGAGTGAGTGAACAACCTGTTCAACATTTTTGGATCCACCTCCTTCCACATGGTCATACTCTTCAAAAAAGTGGTGAGATGGATCTCGTTTGACACATTAGATCCATCACACAAGCCCTGATCTCCAGAGACTGGATGACACAACGCCCTGTATGTCAGCATCACCTCTCAATTTACCAAAAGACTACAAAAAAATATATTATATAGCAGCAGCCAGACTCACTCTAAAACTCTGCTGTCACATATCCAAACCCCTTAAAGATCTCTATTGGCTCCTGATCCACAAACTAGCTCCTTACACATAACTGCAAGGCACTATACAAGCAAGGCACGAATACCTCAAGAGTCGTGATGACGTCGGATTCTTATCTGAATTTTTCACCTTATTTTACCAATTGTCGAATCCTCTTTCTTTGGACCCTTCTTGTCTGCTAAAAAGTGTAAAGTGGAGAAACTCTTTCCAAATGTAATTTAACATTGATCAAATCAATCTGCTTCAAGAAACTACTGTCTACAGAAATAAGTTTAAAGATATATTATTAAGCCAATAACAGTTGAACATACAAACATCTCAGCAAAAGGTTAAGAAGATAAACGGGCACTAATACAAACATAAACCTACGCAAGAGCCTCAGGCAACTCAATATAATGATCAGGGTGATCTCCAAAAGCATGAGGCAGACAATGACAGTCCCTACTTGAAGAGAAGACTAGGTAGCCAAAGCTACAGAGCTAGTTCTAAGATGCTCATTCCCGCTCCCCTCCTAACTCTCTTCTGCTCCTCCCTTGGGGCACTGTCCCTAATACAAAAGCCCAAAAACAGTGAACACACCTTTTTCACATCCATTCAGGCAGGTCCTCCTTCTGTATTTTTCCATCGAAACTCTGACTTCATCCAAGAACCGTTAGGTCGACCTTGAGTTCCAGACACCATCTTCACTTAAAACATATTATCTACATTCCTGTTGACTATTGTGGTGCCTGTGCCTACCACCCTTACTCCTAAAACAAAAGGGTTATTCTGCCCAATGAGACATGTGTCCTTGCACTTGCAACTGAAAACTTGTAAACAACTCGACCTTGCACACACACAAGTTTCACTGTCTATATGCTCATTAGTGCAATGACATAGCAGAAGTTGCTATCTAAGATTCCTAGATTAACACTCCGAGTTCTTCAACAAGATAAAAACTCAGCAACCTGGGAAAACCCCGCTTGCTATGTTTTGATTAGTAATAGAACACTAATGAGCACTGATAGACGATCACTTCCTAGTGACATCTTTATTGACATCTTATGTCCAAAAACTTACGTCAAACAAGGCACCTTTCAGGTATAAATATTACCAACGTTGTCTTAAGCAAATGCTGCTGCTGTTATGCTGAAGCTATCGCTGTCAAGCTAATGCTGACACTATCGCTACTGCTATCGCTGCTAACGAGCGAAAGATGGTGTGGTGAACACAGGAGCTGAACAGCCGTCCCCTGCAAGAGCCCAGCAGATGCAAGCTGCCCGCGGACGCTGCCCCTCCTGCTAGACGCGCTGAGAGAGACGCTGTCTTTTCTCTTGCAGAGAAAATCCAGCTCCGGCGTTTCCAGCCCACTCTTGCGAGTGACTGGGATATCGAGTCCCTGTAGGAGATCCCAGATCTCCAGCTTTCTATTCCAGAGGTATGGTGTTGACTAAACCCTTAGAGAGAATTCTTGAAGCAAACCTTGGCTAAACCAACTTAACTTAAAGCTACTTACTTACTCCCCTCCCAAGTATTAGGCTTAGGTCAGGTACACTGGGGTAGGCGTAGTTAGAAGCACCAGTTGAGTATTTTAGCCTAATGTATATATGAATGTATATATGTTTTATTCATTTTAAACCATTGGATGGCTAAGAAACCCTATCAATGCTTTTACAGTATTATTTCGCAATACTCATCTTACTGTACATACTTTTTATAATAACAAGTCTTGCAATTGTGGCAATTCATTTCTCTTGAACGAGAAGAAAGACTGCTCAATAAATGTTACCTTTTATTGACAATGCCCGTCTCTCTATTCTCTACATATTGTGAAAGTAATCTGCACAACAACTGACTGAGTAAAATAACTGTCTATTTTTTCACACGACCCTAGAGAATGACTCTTATCTGAGGAGTAAAGTTGTCATGTTGCACTGTTGTTGGAAAACTGAATCCCTTCTTGGCTGTGCCAGGGAAGCTGATCACTTCCTATTCAGTCAAGAAAGTTTCCAGTGACCTCTGAGCTAATTGGCAACAAACCCAATTAAGTTTAGCATAGTCAGTAGAGGCCTGGAAGATCCGCACTTCTACGTCAATACTACTGTTTATGTTATTCCAATGCGCAGGGCCGATTGGGAAAATAGGAACTACACTACATGGCGCCCAAACGTTTGGTAAGGCGATAAACTAACGCAAGACGTTAGAGTAACTCAGTCGTGCATTTTTCACACAGACCCCTTTCTCCCGTAAATACTCCAATAGACGTCTGGAGTGGGTGAAAGGTTAAAATCCGCCTGACCTTAGTAGGAAGAGATTCCTATGTAAAGCTCTGGTTTATTCAACGTTGAAGGATACAGTGTTCCAAAATATTGTGCACCTAATATTTGTCTCCTTGGAGACCTGCTCTGCAAAAACTTTCCTGACAATAAAATGTCAGACTTAGAAAACGGAACCACTGGGGGTGCAGTAAATGCAACTCAGCAGGGTCCCGACGGGACTACTGAACCGGGTGCAATAAACATCCCGGCACATTTAAGGAAATCTATAACGTCAAAACTTATGGAAAATGGACTGACCACACAGGGTGGCACAGTCGTCTTCGTGATAGAGGCACACAAATATCGGCAGACAGAGGTATTCTATTCTTGGATAAAATTTCAAGCGGCAAACGCTGCAACACATGAGTTCCACTATTATAAAATAGAGGATCCACCGGAGGAATACGCTCCTTTCGAGGAGATTGAAATCCCATTAAAAAACCAAGAACATTTACTTTGGTTTAAAGGCGCCCTAAAACATAATGATCATATTAACAGGCTCGGTCCACTAGGTAGACCATGAGCAACGTGGCCGGTTCCAGCCAGCTACACACCACATCTGGACATTGATAAAATGTCAAGTGAAGAACTCTTAGTTAACATAAGAGAATTAACAAAAGCATATAGAGAGTTAGTAAAATGATTTATTAAAAATAATTCAAACACTCCTAAAAAGAGCTGGGATGGAAATAAACAATCCACTCCCAAAGAAAAAGTTTTCCAGTCCAGAGGAAGGTCTCCTCGACGGAGGGAAAGAACTCCGACTCGAGAACACCAGTCTCCCCAGAGTGAGCCCTCTGAGAAAAGATATAACCTTAGAAACAGGGATAATTTGAAAAAACCTGATAGATATCAAAGTATTGATACACGTCCCTCTCAATCTTTTTCGCAGAAATCGGAAAGAAGAGGACGGTCAGACCCAGGAGAGCACACCAAATCCAAAGACAAGGAACCTGCTCAGAGTAAAAAATCTCAATTTCCAAAAAAGAAGGTAGCCAGTATTAGAGTAATCAACCATGCCGAGAATACTGAGGACACAGTTGAAAACCGGGGAGTGGGCACAGACCATGCTAGACAGTGCAGCAGAAATCACTATAGCCCGCAAGATCCTGATGAGTCATCTGGAAACAGTGGACACGAATGAATACATTCAGGTTGAAACTGCCGACACCAGACTTAGCGAGCCCCATAAGATATACGAAATAACATTGCGTATAGAGGGTGATAAGACTAGGAAAATAAAGGGTCTATTTTGGGATAAACTCTCAAAAGGCTGTGATATTCTGTTAGCTGAAAAGGATTGGCCCCCAGAGTTTGTCAGGGAGTGCCCTCGTGGCGAAGAAATGATTATGCCTGCCTTCTCGAATCACATTCCGATTCACAAAAAATATACTTATGCAAGGAAATGGGCAGTAGCCCCAGGCACCGGCATTATATAAAAATCATGTAGGATGGGATGAGGACTCTCCTCCTCACAAAATCCAGTTAAAAAGTGAACCAACTGCACAAAGGCAGTATCCCATTAGGCAAGAAGCTAAAAAACAAGTCAGGGAGATCTTAGATCAACTTGAATACCAGGGGGTGATTGAAACATGCACCTCTCAAATGAACAATCCTTTGTTTCCTGTCTCCAAGCCAGACAATTCATATCGTCTAGTTTTGGACTACAGACACCTTAATGCATGTTGCAAAACTTTTGCAGTACAAAATTCGCATAGTGCTGCACTAATGAACAACATAGTTAGGAAAAAATATAAAACGACAGTAGACATCTAATGGTTTCTTTTGTCAAAACATTGCACCAGAAAGTAGGTACATGACCGCTTTCTCAGTAATGGGGTCTCAGAAAAATTTCTGTAGGCTCCCACAGGGGTTCCAGAACAGCCCAGGACTATTCTCAGCTAGAGTAAGTCAAGTCAAGTCATAACATTTATATAGCGCACTACATACCCAGAGGGTTTCAAGGCGCTAGGAAGGGGGGTAGGATTAATTGTCGAATATCCACGTTTTAAGCTGCTTTCTGAACGCTAGGTGATTCTGGGTGAGGCGAAGGTAAGCGGGGAGTGAGTTCCATGTTTTGGCAGCCAGGTAGGAGAAGGATCTGCCTCCCATGGTGGTCTTGTTGATGCGAGGTACAGTGGCGAAGGCTTGGCTGGAAGAGCGAAGTTGGCGGGAGGGGGTGTAAAAGGACAGTCGAGAGTTGAGGCACTCTGGTCCGATGTCGTAGAGCGATTTGTGTGCGTGGGTAAGCAGTCGGAAAGTAATCCTCTTATTGACGGGTAGCCAGTGGAGGTCTTTAAGGTGACCAGAGATGTGTTTGTTGCGTGGGATGTCTAATATGAGCCTGGCTGAGGCGTTTTGGATTCGTTGTAGTTTCTTCTGGAGTTTTGCGGTAGTACCTGCGTAAAGGGTGTTTCCGTAGTCCAGTCGGCTCGTGACCAGAGCGTGGGTGACTATTTTCCTTGTTTCGGAGGGTATCCAGCAAAATGTTTTTCTGAGCATGCGAAGAATGTTAAAGCAGGAAGAGGATACGGCGTTGACTTGTCTGTTCATTGATAGTGAAGAATCCAGGATGACGCCTAGGTTCCGTGCGTGGTCTGTCGGGATGGGTGCTTTTCCGAGGGCTTCCGGCCACCAAGAGTCGTCCCATGCGGAAGGGGATTTGCCTAGGATGAGGACTTCTGTTTTGTCTGAGTTTAGTTTCAGACGGCTTTGTTTCATCCATTCGGCGACTTCTTTCATTCCCTCGTGTAGGTTAGTTTTGGCGGTGCTGGGGTCCTTGGTGAGAGATAGGATCAGTTGAGTGTCATCCGCGTAAGAGATGATGTTGAGGTTGTGTTGGCGTGCGATGGCCGCGAGGGGGCTCATGTATACGTTGAAGAGGGTGGGACTGAGTGAGGATCCTTGTGGTACGCCGCAGATGATTTCTGAGGCCTCTGACTTGAATGGTGGGAGGCGGACTCTCTGGGTTCTTCCAGTGAGGAACGAGGTGATCCATTCCAGTGCCTTTCCTTGGATTCCGATGTTTCTGAGGCGTTGTAAAAGGGTGCTATGGCAGACTGTGTCGAAGGCTGCAGAGAGGTCGAGGAGGATGAGGGCGACTGTATCTCCATTGTCCAGTAGAGTTCGAATGACGACTTGGAGACTCACTTGAAAAGAGTGAACACCATTATACTTGGGTTCGCAGCAGAGGGTTACAAATTCAACTTTAAAAAGTCTTGAATTGCCCATCTGACAGTATTATTTTTAGGATACGAATTATCAAGTGAAGGAAAAAGCCTAGCGGACAACTTCTTAGAGAAGTGCGCTGTACTCCAAGCTCCAAAAGCGCGGAAGAATTTACAATCGATTCTAGGCTTTCTGAATTTTGGTAGAACATACATTCTAAATTACGCAGAGAGGGTTAAACCTCTCTACGAACTAATTAAACCTGATTTTAAACAAATCACCTGGACTCAAAAACACACAGAAATTTTGAGATCAATGCAAACAGACATGTTAGCAAAAACAAAATTAGAAACACGTGACAATACACGCAATCTTGTAATCGGAGTCATCCCAAGAAGATGCGGATTCACGTACCTGACCTCTAATGAGGGAGAAAAGGTACCAATTTCAATTAAATCTCACTTGTACACACAGGTAGAAAAAACATTCAGTCACACAGAAAGAACTGTGAAAGCTGTAGAAACTGCATTAACGAATGAACGAGAACTAGCACATGGTAAAAGGATTAATATCCTCACAGCGGAATCCGCCTTCGAGGCGCTATTCAGCCCAGTAAACCTGCCTACAGTGTCACTGGATCCGAAATGGATACAGTGTATAGATTCTCTAGGAGCAGAAGATGTGAAATACTATTTCGCCCCGCAATTCGAAGAACTGAATGATTTAGAATATGAAGAATATCCTCTGCCAATCGATCTTCTGCCTCTCCCACAGTACGCCTGTATAATCTATACAGATAGATTTGTACAGCATTTCAACGTAGAGAGCAAATCCTACGATGCAGCCTATGCAATTGTTATAGGTCGTTGGCTGTGTGGTAAATTCAGACCGAAAATAACAAAAACTGAATCAGTGAAGTACTGTTCGGATAAGAGAGCTGAAATCAGATCTTTAAAGATGGCGCTTGAAAATGCAGAACGTGAATTCCCGACACTTATCATGTGCGATTCTCATTTTTGCGTCAACTCTTACGATAATAAGTTGCAGAGATGGATTGAAAATGATTACAAAGATGACACAGGTGCCACAATAAAGCATAAAATGCTCTGGAACCAGGTAGCTCTTTTACAGAAAGAACTACAAAAGACTCACGTGATACAAGCACAGAGTCTTCAACGTGATGGCGTTAACGTTGCAGGGAATTCATTGGCTAATACAGCCACAGCGGAAGCAACTAAACCGGCTTCCGTAGCCACAAAAAAGTGTGCAGAAAAATACATAGACGGGGAAACCATGCTGGCAGTCAAAACGTCCGTAAAAGGCGACTGTGCAACTCTACCCGTAACCTATCCACTCAATTATGCCTACGTAATCGATGCAAACTCCGTTCCTTTTGCTCGAACCCCTGGAGTGGGGGATAGGGTAATTCCAAACAGGAACCGAAGAGGTTTCCTATTACAGGAAGCACATATGGGGTTGGGTCTGAGACACCAAACAATCAGGAACTCTCTGAGAGAATTGGAATCAGAGTACGGGTGGCCGGAAATGAGTGAAGGTATTCATGACTTTGCAAAAAACTGTGAAGACTGCAATAGAGAGCGCAGTGGAGAACCAGCCAGTGTAGTGTCAGAAGCCCTAATAGAAAGCATTAGGCAATCTATCCCCGCTATCAAAAAAGAGAAACGTGTCCCATTGTACATCATGAAGGCTAAACCCACTTAAAATATGTGGCCTCCAGCGCTCGGCTGACGCCAGAACGGTTATAAAAGATCTGCGAGTCTTTATCGGCACATATGCAATTGCCATATTCCATTCTGACCAGGGTCCTGCTTTCAGCTCTCGAGCTTATAAGGAGGCAATGGCCAGCATGGGAGTTGGGTTGCGGTATTCTTGTCCGTCACACCCCGAAGGGAACAGTGTGGTAGAAAGAAAAAAACGGGACATAAAGCAATCTATAACAGCGAAGGTATTAGGTTCGGGTGCTGGGTGAGTCAAACATTTAATAAGTGTCCAGATCAGTCTTAATAATTTGCCAAGAAATTCTCTAAAAGGTTTCAGCCCATACGAACTATTGTTCGGTACTAGAATGCGAGTTCAGGACTTAGATAGTCAGGTATCAGTGGTACAAGATAAGCAAACAGACTTTGACATCAAAGATCGCTTGGCTGTTTTACAGGACTTGAACGAAACGAGAAAATCCTTAAGCAACATAAAGTTAAAACAACAGACAGCTACCACTGACTAGGCACCACCAGCAACAGCCCCAGCAAGGCCTGTCTGGATTCCAAAGATTGGGGATCTTGTCAGAGAAAAAATAGCGGTGAAGAAGGAATTTGGGCCTTCTTACAGAAAAGCAGTACCTGTCTTGGCAGTCACCGGAACAAGATCAGTAGTACTACCGCCCCTTGCTGGTAAAAAGGAGAACAGAGTTGTATCAATCGACCTAGTAAAACCACAAGCATGTGGCCTATAATCAACAGTAGGCCCAGTGGACTCCCAAGAAACAACAGAATACCCAAACTTGCAACAATCCAAGAGGTTCAGACTGAAAGACTAATCACATTCGATCAGCCAGCAGTGCACAGAGAGTGACTATGCAATAATGCCATGTAGCTCGTGCCTCTTGGAACACAGATTGAAACAGTTCGTCAAGAAACACCAGTCTACAATGATGTGGCATCAGAAAGTGCTACCGAAAGACAAATTGAAAGAACAATTCCAACAATTGACAGAACTGCCTCTGGCTATTTCATCGACTTCGACAACTTTTCTGAGGATCAGAGTAACCCTGAAGTGATGCCAGAAACAAAAAAGACTTTTATTATTATTATTATTAAAACTATTTATTAAGCGCCTGGTTACCCAAAACAGTGTGTCCCCGCGCTGTATACTGCACAAAAAAGCTAAAGGTGAGACAGGGGAAAAACAATTAAAGATATATAATGGCACCAGGATTAGTCCTGGGGGAAAATAAAGGTTTTAAGTTTTCTACGGAACATGCTTTCGGAAGGCTCCACCCGAAGAGCGATCGGGAGATCGTTCCAGCATTTGGCCGCTAAAAATCTGAATGAGCGTCCGCCCATCCTGGCTCTGGTGATTTTAGGAAGTTTGAACATCATCCTTCCGGCTGATCTCAAGTCTCTGATGAGGCGGTGTATTGTCAGAAGGTTAAGGAGATAGGCCGACCTTTGCCCTGAGCAATACGATGAGCGAAACAAAGAGACTTAAATTTAATCCGCTCTCTTATAGGTAACCAGTGGAGTTTGGATAGAGTTGATTTACCTGATGCTCTGCAAGGAAGTTTAAGTACTAGGCGAGCTGCAGCATTTTGAGCACATTGAAGTTGGTGCAATCCTTTTTGGCTCAGCCCTAGGAGTAGAGCATTACCGAAGTCAAGGTGGGGGGTTACTAAGGCATGCACAATGGTCTTTCTAGAGTCGATTGGCAAAAGATCCAGAATCTTAGGGAGAGCTTTCAGTATACTGAAGCATCTAGCTGTGACTTTGTTCACGTGTGTTTTATATGAGAGATCTGAGTCCAGTGTTATCCCCAAATTATGCACTGACTCCACAGGATGAGGGGGACTGCCCAGTTCCATAGACCACCACATATGCGACCATACTGAAGCAGATTTCCCAACTACCAACAACTCGGTTTTGTCGCCATTGAGGCGTAGACAGTTGCGGTTCATCCAGGCTGATACCGATGTTAAACAGCTCGAGAAGTTGATGGCATCTTCTCTACACTCAGGCGTGAGCTTCGGTAGCAGTTGTGTGTTATCGGCATAGCTGACAATGCCCACCCCAAAACTCTCAACTATGCAGGCCAGGGGAGCCATATAAATGTTAAATAAGGTGGGGCTCAAACTCGAGCCCTGTGGAACCCCGTGGCCTACACTTCTGCGAGCGGATTTAAAGGGGGGGCAATGCATTTGGAAACTTCTGTTGGTTAAGAAAGACTTCAGCCAAGCCAAGGCCATTCCCTTCACTCCAATGCCTGCCAACCGAGACAGCAGTGTTGAGTGCAGCACGGTGTCAAATGCTGCACTGAGATCTAATAAAACCAACGCTGCTGTCTCTCCATCGTCCACGATACTCCTCAAGCCTTCGGTGGAAAAGAGTAGGGCTGATTCAGTGGAGTGACCTGCTCTGAAGCCCGATTGAGTGGGGTGCAGGAGGGAATGTTCCTCCAAGTAGCTCATGAGCTGCTTATTCACCACCTTCTCAACGACTTTAGCGCAGAAAGGGAGGGGGGAAATGGGGCGGAGGTTCTGAAACTGAGTGATGTGAATGTTGCTTTTAAAGAATAAGCACCGGAACTCTTTCATCAACTGAAGGAAATTTACCTTATTTCTCCATGGTTAGAGTTCTGGTTCGGACTAGGTGTATTTTTCCTCCTGCTTTGGCTCATCATGGTACTTTGTTTGGGAAAATTCATTGAGGGAAAATATAGTACAATGGACACAGCAAGTCAGAACATCAACTTAGTCCTCAAACCACACAGATCATCCCACGTGAAGAAAAGAGAACTGTCAACAGTAAATGTCACAGCCATTCTAATACCCGGTGGGGTAGTATGGGAGAAAACTGACTATGAAATCTATGGTCCGGTCGAAATCCTGAAGTATCCTCATCAACTCAAGGTTTCCTTAAGTGACTTTGTAGAACCTTGTACATTCTCTGATGATTGGGACTTTGAAAGTATTAATAACATGATGTCTGATTTAGTAATGTCAGATAGATTCACAGAACATGATTATTTACAAGGTTCGTCTAGTTATGAACAGATGTTCTGCTTCACACATTATGGCGATCATTATTTGCATAAATCTGCACAGCCTAGAAATGTTTTTAAGTATAACCAATGGGAACATTGTGCTACACCACCTAAAAGCAGTTCTAAAACATTCTTTGAGAAATTCAAGTACTTCTCAGGGTTTAACACCAGTGATGCAGAAACGTTTTATTATAAACTGTTAAATAAAGCAGGATTGAAAACAATGCTGACAAATACTAAATTGATATATTCAGAAGCATTTTATGAAAAAATGATGACATTTGGTTTTGATTATTGGAAAAATAACATTGAAACAAAAACCATCTGGGGTACAAAAGAGTGGCAGGTACAAGGCCTAGAAGCGTTATTCAGAACCTGCATGATCCCAGAACAAATGATGTTTTTAAATGACACAATTCACCAAACATCCTGTCTTGGCCTAGCTAAGATTAAAGACCTTAACAAACCATCTATTCCAAAGCCAATACCTGAAAATGCAACAACGGATTTTGAGATAGACGTATCTAATATTTTACATTTAAACAGAACACATCCTGATTGGAAAAAGTGGTTAATCTGGCCTACTGACACAAACAACTGTCAAGATAGATTCCTGAAGAAAACACAGGGGTTACAAATGACCAGACAAGACCCTAGATACTCCCAGAGACAACATCCAGGGATAGTAACAACATACTGTGTAGGGAAACTCTGCCTCGAATGGCTAGGATTATCCACACTGGCTGAAATTAAGCAACACTTGTCTTTACTTAAAGATGGTGCTGATTTGCGCGATTTCATTCGTGGGCCACGCAAACAGCGTCAAAAGCGTTTCATAGCGACCAGTATCTATGCATACAACGAGGCTTGGAAAGTCACACAAATTGAAACAGCTGAAAAAATACGAGAAATTGATCGTATTAATTTGAAAAATCACTTTCTGTAGTGGACAATGGGTTAATGACTCTGTCCTCCAGAATATATTCATTGGACAATATTGTATCCTCTGCCTTTGACATAATAGACAGAGACTTGCTAATGTTACAGCATGGCCAGTCACAATTACGTTCTATTGTACAATTAGGCTGGACGCTGCAAAATCTTCGTTCAGGCTATGTGTCTTGGCGTTTAATCAACACAACGTCATTGTTTTCCATCTTTAACCTTACTGATAAACAAATCAGCTTGGCACAGAAAGGAGCAGACTATACAATCCTGAGCATCGAAAAACTTGAGAGATTACCTTTGACAATGTCAGAAAGTCCTGTCATTGAATGGATAATACACGGGATTATCACAATTCCGATAACAACTTTCCAAATTAAAAATTGTCTTGAATACATACCTACTGGCCAGGGGTAAAGGATATGTAAGTCAGCATGGAAAATACCATACACACATTCATGCTACAGTGACAGCGACAAAAATGTATTTTTTAGTGGTGCAAACTGTAAACTTTCACTAAGCAGTATACTTTTGTGCCAGGGTATTCATTTACACGGAGCCTGTGAAGGTAATTCTAACAACCTTTCATGCCACCAGCTTGTCACACCTGCAACGCAGATAGAGCCTTTCTTTATGCAACTCCCGAATGGGAGTTACATTCTAAGAACGGATCACAGATGTTGTGGCCTTTTGCCAGGAAAAGCGTATCTCGTAAGCTTAACTTCCATGGTCAAATGCTGTATGCAAGCATTGTTTCCGAGCGGCCCTGGAGACATAGAGACTCCCATCTGGCCTCGTCTGAATTTCTCTTCTATACGAATTGATACTTTAAGCAAAATGAAGTCTGTGCTTTTGCAGACAACAGTGCCCATCACGTCATCAAAAGAGACGTATGATCTCCTAGTTGCAAGGACAGCTAAGGAGGTTCATGACCTTTTATCAACAAATTGCCCCGTGCATTTCGTAGAAATGCTGAGCCAACTCCTTAACATGTCTAGTGCCATAGGCATCCCAGGCATATTTAAGATGATTTTTACGGGACTGCTAACACCATTTCAAGCAATTCTGGGAATCATTCCCAATTTTGTCCATTCAGTCTTTGGCGGCATACCCCTATTTTTGGGACTTGTAGCAGGGATTTTATTTTTGACCCTCCTGCTCCGATATGGCAAGCCACAGCTCAGACATGACTCCTATGGGAATGGAAGAAACAATCCTAGCAGTGCGCTACCGGGACAGAATATCTAGAGTCCTTGGATTGGCCAGGCTGAGAGATCTAAACATGACCTGGTTCCTTTCATTCAGACCTATATGGCAAAACTGCATCTTACCTGTGCTACGATGTATGCTATGCGGAGATGAGTGCGTGTTGGACACCTGTCTTGCACTACCATCAGCAGTACCAATGAATATCGATACTTTGCTCAGTCCGATAACGGCTCACGCATTGTGTTGTCCCCAGCGGCTACCAATCCTGATGACGGCATTCGTTGAGACTCCTGTACTACGACTAGGTGGTAACAGTGGAGCGAGTGACAAAAGCAACATCACCCAGGTACGACCTTCTGTGAACATTGCTGATCTAGCCTTTGATGACAGCAATCATTCTCACACCTGCCAAGATAGAGCACTATCGAATTTGGTCGAACTGTCACCTGATTTTGTAGACCAATTCTTTGAGAGCCTGTCTGATATGATATTCTCACCCGAACAGAAACAATAACTTTAGAAAAGCATTCCGGCACACAGTGTTCCCATGAACTCTGTATTCGGCCTTCAGTTTTGAACAACAAAAACTGCTAAAAGCGTTGGAACTCTATTCCCCCGTTCAACAAGAGTTTTTTTTAATTGAACACTTTTTAAAAGATATTCACCTTTTTCTGGCATGAAAATTCTTTGCTTAAAGTAGACCTATTCATAAAGAACAGAAGCTTCTACTTCTATTTAGGTAAATCCAGAGACATGATAACTTAACACCAGCCTCTAGCTCATTTTACTGCAATGCATTTATATGTGATGAAATTATCTCGCCCTTCTTTTCTGTATTAAGAGATATTTCATGTGTAATTCTTTTGCAAAATCGTTCATTGATTGCATATGCTATAATTTTGAATGATTTCTATGCTTCAAGACGTACAGTACCTATATTTTCACGTATTTCAAATACGCCTATTTCAAATGCATATATGTATTTTGGGGTGGGTGGTGTTACACATGCATCTTATTGCTCTAGTTTTAGTAATTTGATGGACATAAATTTGTGGAGTGGGTGTCGCGTTCTAATCTAGGACCCTGATCAATAGTGTGACCTTATGCCCCTATACGGCTGTAAGAAATGGGGGTTACCCAAATCTCCAAGGGGATAGCATGGCACCAAGCGAGCAGGCCAAACTTCGAGGACATGTGAAGCACTCACGCAGTATCCACAGACGACACACCAATCACACTACAAAAGAGTCACGACAACACCTTTGGTTGGAAAAAGAATAAATTTAGTGATATCTCCAACCTGCAAGGTAAAAAGGAACAAAATAGTGGTAATCACAACAAGGCGCCAACTGGCGCCAGAGCCAAGTACATCAGGGGGAATTATTTACATGGGGCAAAAGGGTTGAGTCCATAGTCCATAGCTGAAATGAAGAAAATTGTGATTAAGTTATCAGTAGACCTGGGGCCAATCTGGCGGGGCCAACTCAGGCTCTCTTCCTTAGGGGGTGGCTGTAATTTCAAAATCCCACATTAGCGCACATACATCACATGCGTTATACGCCAATCCCCACCTCTGTAAGGGAATACAACAGGTTATCACAGTATACAATATACAGGAACACCTGGAATAGATCAGTACAGCAGCTCATAAACCTGGGGCAGAAACAGGGGCCTGAAATAACTCATCAGGCCAGCATAGGGGGCACACCGGGCCATCCTGTAAGAAAAGACACATGCACCTGTACTGGGGGGGCTCAAAAGCATAACATCAACCATCAGGTGTAAGGAGTTAATCAACTAGGCATCACCATGCATTTCAGGAAGCCCGCCCCTGCAAGAGATTCACTAGGAAGATATCCAAATACCATATCACCCTGGTTTAAGCCTGACAGTGGCACAATCTTCTTAGCAGGATAATCAGCAGACAATAGACACTAGGCGCAGAAGCGCATCACACCTGAACAGGTAACATGAAACGCTGCGTTACCATAGGGCAACCAGCATCCTAATCAGAAATAAACAGGGCAAATAACCATTGCAGGGCTCAGGGATCACAAACCATTAACAAACAGGCTGAGTTACCCAGCCCTTCACTCTGCAGGGCCTAACACCTAGCCAGGGGTTAACTTGTCCCTGTACCAATCCCGGGGGGCCTCAGTAATGTCCCGGCCCAGTTTAGAGGCTTAAAAAGGGGACCAATAGGGCCAATGAGGCTCAGAACAGTTTCCAGGGGCGAGCACTAGTCCTGGGGCGAACACCGACCCTGTGCCCCTACTTCCACACAGGTTAATCAAAGCCCCACTCACCAGCAGACAAGGGGCCTCCATGGGGGTAGGGCAGGCACCGACCATGTGCCTCGAGGCCCGGACTTTGCTGTCTCCCACGGGCTCCCTCGTGGCTGTAGTCCTTCTTCCCTCCGGGAATCACCCGGACCTTTAAGAACGCGGCAGGCAGGGTAGCAATCACCGGGTTCTCCCTCCTCACGTGGGCGAGTGCGGACCTCCACAGCGGAGGGGCCAGGCACCGACAGAGTGCCTCGCGGCCCCCTCCCTTCAGTCTCCTTGGACCGGCACGGCGCTAGGGCGCTCTTCCGTGGAGGGGGCAGGCACCAACAGAGTGCCTCAATGCACCTTCTCTCTCCCGACAATCGGGCCCCTCCTTCCTCCCGGGACCCGGGACTCACAGGCAGCCTCCGCGAGGCGTAGGGCGCAGTCGGGGCTCTCTCTCCGGAGCACAGAGGGCCCCGCACCGGTGTTTCACCTTGGTTCCCCCCTTTCCTCACGGGGACCAAGGGCTACAGGATGCTCCTCTTCCCGGCTACCGGTCGGCAGCCAATCCCTGCGCGGCCTTCAGGGCGCACGGCCGCGCAGGCCAATCCGCTCGCGGCGGTGGCGGGGGCGGGCCGATGGCGCGGTCAGTCCCCCGTCACGTGATGCGGAAGACGGCGGCCTCAGGGCCTAGCGCGGCCCTCTCTCCACTTCGGCGGCCCCCTCCTGGCACCGTAGGTCGCTGCAACGATGCACAACCCAGCGGGGGAAGGTCTCCTCACAGCGCCGGGCTGCGGCTGTGATTTTCGGCGCTCCCAAACAGCGCGGGGCCACGATAAGGGGTATGCTCCCTTTATTTAAGTATCTATTTATCTGAAAGCGCGCCAAAACGAGGGGTAAGCTCCCTCAGCGCTATTTAGTCATTTGCTCCTTGCGCTCACACAGCAGTTCTGGGGCAGAATAGCATTTCCAAATTATAGCGCTTCCTAGGGGGAGCACAGCAGGCCCTCAGAACACAGCGCTTTTCTTCCCACAGCGCTGGGTAGGCAGTCCAGGGCTTCTAGGGACGCGCAGCTCCTCCCAGTCCAGCGCTTAAGGGCAATGCAGCAGCAGCACTTCCAAAGAGGCCACAGCTTCCTGGGGGCACCAACCTCCCCAAACAGCGTCTGACAGGCGCCCCTCATGGAGGGGGGAGGGGCGAGCAGTTCCGCAGCCAGCCCCAGGGGCACACTCCTCACCTCCTGGGGAGTTCAAGCCCACAGCATTCCTCCTCTTCGGGGCACCTCTTTCCCTCAGCGCTGGCGTAGTTCAAGGTCCCACAGCGTCAGGGACCTAGGGGAGGCTCTCCTTTTATCAGGGGCCCTGGGGGACAGTGGAGGGGGGGTGGAATGGATGCAGGGCCCAGCTCACAGGCCCCTGTGGCGGTAACACCTCACAGCAGGTCCCCTCTCTTCCTTGTCCCAGCACTGACTGACTTTCTGGTGGCACTTCTCCCTACTTATACCCTCCTCCCTCACAGAGCCAGCACCTTCCGGAATGTTGGGGAAAACTGGTTCACACTGGCTCAAGGGGAGGGGTTGAGCACCCTGGGTGCCAGGCTTCCCTCCAAAAGCTAGGGGTAGCTGGGTAATATTATCTAGACCGCTGACCTATGGCAGTCCAGTGGCAAAACCCATGGCCATGGCATCCATTTTAAACACAGTACATTTTAGTCAGGTACATTTTTAAAATGGGGGATATTTTCTGTACACCATTTACTAACATTCAATTTTACAACAGGGCAACTCCTACCACACATGGTCCATACATATTTAATACCATGGGGGAGACATTCAAATTAGGGGGGCAAAAAGCGAAAAAATTTGGGGGAAAAGGCCAAGTCCAACAACGGCTATAATCCCTTTGTACCCCTATATTGGCATAACCGATCAAATGCAATATTCAAAAACTCGTCTCTGGCCTCACACGAACACAGCCACATTTCAGAATCGCTTCCTCTGCAACTTCCTTTGCAGCTCATTAGTGCAATGACATAGCAGAAGTTGCTATCTAAGATTCCTAGATTAACACTCCGAGTTCTTCAACAAGATAAAAACTCAGCAACCTGGGAAAACCCCGCTTGCTATGTTTTGATTAGTAATGGAACTCTAATGAGCACTGATAGACGATCACTTCCTAGTGACATCTTTATTGGCGTCTTATGTCCAAAAACTTACGTCAAACAAGGCACCTTTCAGGTATAAATATTACCAACGTTGCCTTAAGCAAATGCTGCTGCTGTTATGCTGAAGCTATCGCTGTCAAGCTAATGCTGACACTATCGCTACTGCTATCGCTGCTAACGAGCGAACGATTATGTGGTGAACACAGGAGCTGAGCAGCCGTCCCCTGCAAGAGCCCAGCAGATGCAAGCTGCCCGCGGACGCTGATCCTCCTCCTCCTCCTCCTAGACGAGCTGAGAGAGACGCTGTCTTTTCTCTTGCCGAGAAAATCCAGCTCCAGCGTTTCCAGCCCACTATTGCGAGTGACTGGGATATCGAGTCCCTGAAGGAGATACCAGACCTCCAGCTTTCTATTCCAGAGGTATGGTGTTGACTAAACCCTTAGAGAGAATTCTTGAAGCAAACCTTGGCAAAACCAACTTAACTTAAAGCTACTTACTTACTCCCTCCCAAGTATTAGGCTTACGTCAGGTACACTGGGGTAGGCGAGGTTAGAAGCACCAGTTGAGTATTTTAACCTAATGTATATATGAATGTATATATGTTTTATTCATTTTAAACCATTGTATGGCTAAGAAACCATATCAATGCTTTTACAGTATTATTTGGCAATACTCATCTTACTGTACGTACTTTTTATAATAACAAGTCTTGCAATTGTGGCAATTCATTTCTCTTGCATGAGAAGAAAGACTGTTCAATAAATAATACCTTTTTATTGAAAACGCCTGTCTCTCTGTTCTCTGCATCTTGGTGAAATTAATCTGCACCAACCTGACTGAGTAAAATAACTGTCTATTGTTTCACACGACTCTAGAAATTGACTCTTATTCTAAGGAGCAAAGTTGTCATGTTTATGCGGTTGTCGGAAACTGAATCCCTTCTTGTCTGAGCCAGGGAAGCTGATCACTTCCTATTCAGTCAAGAAAGTTTCCAGTGACCTCTGAGGTAGTTGGTAACAAACCCAATCAAGTTTAGCATAGTCAGTAGAGGCCTGGAAGATCCGCACTTCTACGTCGATACTACTGTTTATGTTATTCCAATGCGCAGAGCCTATTGGGAAAATAGAAACTACACTACATATATTCAACTAAAGAAAAGGAGCCTTCTTAAGGAAAATACATTTCGGGCCTACATCCTTTGGCTAACATAAGAAATCACAAACAGGTCTCTTTTACTACTTATATGAGATCAGGTCTTCATACATTTAAACACACATTTCTAATATCACGTTATATGCATTTACATCTGCAATCATCTAATGCATTATTTTCATTACATATATAAGCAAACCTACATGTGTAACTTTAATATGGTGCACGTTTAATTCTGATGCATCACTTTACACGTGAACTAATACATTTTGCATTATCTGTAGCACATTTACGATTAAACTCTACTTTGATCCACAGAAACTACATGGTTACATTTCTAAACATGCTAACATATGCAGTTTCAATACTATTCCTCCAATAATCACACATTAATACGGTCCTCTAAATATGCGGGTGCTGACTATCAGTGATTATGATGCACCCCTACAATTTTCAGAATAATATGACGCTCTATCATCCACATCCAGTTTCACACATCTGTCAGACTCCTCAGCTCGTCGTTCCATCTTCTCTCAAATGTCTCTTAAATCTTCTGAGCCAAAAGCTGCATTTATACACAAGAGGCTGAAAATCTGGCTTTTCCAATATGCTCCAGGCCAGACAGATCCCCTCTTCTCTGGCACCAGGTTACTCTCAAAGGTAGTATACGTGCCATACACATAGACATAACATAATACAACATAACATGCATGTGTCCATGTAGTCTTCTGATCACAATCTATGGGCCCGATTCACAGAACTCACTTGACACAAAATCCTAAACTTACTACTTTTGGTATTCACAGAAGTTAGGATTTTGTCTTAAGTTTGTCTTAAGACAGACTTAAGACAGACTTAAGTCAGACTTAAGTCAGGGTTTTGTCTTAAGTCTGTCTTAAGACAAACTTAAGACAAAATCCTAACTACTGTGAATACCAAAAGTAGTAAGTTTAGGATTTTGTCTTAAATTAGTTCTGTGAATCGGGCCCTATGTCTTCCGCCTGGAGTTTTCTTACCATCCTTTACTCCACACATAAATGGAGAGGATGTTGCATTAAGGTCAGAGCTGTTGGCTTTGGAATTAGGCAACTTGGTTTGCGGACCGTCTTCAGCTTAACATCCTGGGGTATATGTATGAGGAAATGGCACGGTGTGCCGGTGCAGCAAATTTTGCAGCGCCATGCTACGGTATTTCCAAAACACAGGAATGTGCTGTATTTATAAGATTACGTTGCTCCACTGTGTTTTCTCTAGCCTGGGGATAAAAATGGCTGCAGTTCGCCAACACAGTGCAAGGGCGCCTACCTGGCAGGGATTATTGTTTATGTGCAGGAAGGGGCCACTTCCCCCTACGCATGTTATTTTCCGTCGAGATCGAATTAAAGGTAGAGGAGGCGGAGTGGCGCTCATTATTAAGAGGCACATTTCTTGCACTATCTTATCTGTGGATGATCTACCAGGCTGTGAGACTCTTGCCTTCTCCTTAAAGCTTTCTCCCCATCAATCTTGTTTGGGGATCCTGTTGTATAGGCCTCCTGGTCCTCTTGGCTCTTTTACCGAGGACCTGTTCTCGATTATCTCCACACTTAGTCTCAGGGCCAAACACTGCCTAATTCTAGGGGACTTTAACATCCATATGGACAAGGGTGAGGATCCTGAAGTGCAAAAATTCCTGGATATGACATCTTCGGTGGGACTTCACATGTACTTGCAAGCCCCCACACACGAGAAGGGGCACATTTTGGATCAAATTTTTTCGACCATTCCGGTGTCCCTCTCCTCCCTTGCCCCAGTCCTCTGGTCGGACCATTTCCTAGCGGACTTCGTGATAGAACATCATCTGACGACCACTCGCAAGGTGCAGCGGCAAACAGCACGTTTGCCTAGAGCCTTTCACAAAGTCACCCCAGCCATGCTTACCCAGGCCTTAGAAACCTATCCTTGTGTTCTTACAGGCAGGTTGGAGGACGATGTGGTGTGTTTTCAGAACTGGCTCACCGCACGTCTGGAAACCTTGGCACCACCCCGCCAGGTTAGATCAGAACCGGCAAGAGTGTCGGCGCCGTGGTTCTCTGCTACATTGGCTGGCAAGAGAAGGCATTGCAAGAGGCTGGAGAGAATTTGGCGGAGGCAGTATGATATTTCTGCTAAGCAGTCCTATAGAGAAGCAGTGAAGGAGTATCATAAGGAAATCATTGCAGAGAAAAAATCCTTTATAGCTAAAAGGATTGAGGAAGCAGATAACTCCTGCAAAGAGATCTTTAAGATTGTTAAAGATTTTATCTCTCCCTCCTGCTGCACTCCTACATCTGTCTTCTCGGAACCATGGATCACGGAGCTTGCAGCATTCTTCACTACTAAAATCCGCACCATTCAGTCAGCCTTGCAAGGAGCCCATAACATCTCGGTTTCGGGATCCAGGGCTGACGGCTCTCTTAATCCCAGAGTACATTCATCTGTATCGGACACGTATACCCCTGGTCCTATTCTTGACTGCTTCCCTGCTTTAGAGCTTCAGGCCTCGCTTGACCTCTTATCCAACTTGAAATCTGGCTCTCCATCTGACCCTTGCCCTGCCAAGTATCTTGCGACTCTGGCACCTGCTCTCAACCCTATCATCAACCCTATTATCAACTTATCCCTGAGCACGGGCAAAGTCCCCTCAACTTGGAAACAGGCCCTAGTCCTTCCCCTGTTAAAAAAACCAAATGTAGATGTCAAATTGCATTCCAACTATAGGCCAATCTCGTTGCTGCCCGCTTTGGCCAAATTAGCGGAAAAGCATGTACACACCACCTTAACCAACTATCTAGAGGTTAATTCCTTATTACATCAGTCACAGTCGGGGTTCAGATCTAACCTGAGTACTGAAACTGCACTACTCGAGGTGACCGAGGCTGTGAAGGAAACTCTGGACAGGGGTGGAAAGGCCTTGCTCATCATGCTAGATCTGTCGGCGGCCTTCGACACCGTCCCCCACGACCTTCTTCTTACAAGACTCTGGGTGATTGGCCTAAGGGGAACGGTGTTCGAATGGTTTCAATCTTTCTTGGCCGAACGCAGACAAACGATCTGGGCCCCCCCTTTCTCCGCCCCTATGCCGCAGCTCGAGGTGGGGGTTCCGCAGGGCTCCATACTCAGCCCCTCCCTTTTTAACATCTTCATGACACCATTGGCGGCACTTGTGGAGGAGCTAGGGGCCCAGATCGTATCCTATGCGGATGACACACAGCTCCTGTTCACGTGTGACAGGGGCTGTGACTTCAACAGGGCAGCCATCCGGAAGTGCCTGGAGTTGGTGTTTGATTGGTTCGGGAAAAGCGGCCTCAAATGCAACTCGGACAAATCCGAGATATTGTTTTTCGGCTGTCCTGCCGACCCGAGATGGAAGCTTTGGTGGCCTTCGGCCATGTTCCCCCCGGCCAGCGATTCTGTTACAGCAAAGAATCTGGGCATGTTGGTCGATAACACCCTCTCCTTCAAAGCCCAGGTAGCTGGCCTGACAGGGAAGTGCTTTGCCATCCTAAGGATGTTGAGAAAGTTTCTGCCGTACCTATCTTTGGAACATAAGAAGATAACGGTGCAGGCCCTGATAGGCTCTCGCCTAGACTATGCCAACATCCTTTACTTGGGTCTTCCTGAATATCTGCTGACCCGTCTGCAGATAGTCCAAAATTCAGCAGCCAGGGCAATCTTTGGCCTTACCAGAAGAGCCAGGGCGAGCAATCTCCTTGCCACTCTGCACTGGCTGCCGATTCGCAAGCGCATCTCATTTAAGACCTTAACTACAGCTTTTAAGGCGCTTCACAATCTCGGCGCTGGCTATTTGCAGAGAAGGGTCAATTTCTATCTTCCATCTAGACCCTTGAGGTCTGCTGCCCAGGCCTATGCCATGGTACCGGTAGTGAGACGTGTTCGCTGTGGAGGTCGCTCTTTTAGCTACCTTGCCCCCCATCTCTGGAACACTCTGCCCCTGATGCTGCGAACGTGCCCTAATTTGTCCGCCTTTAGAAAAGGACTTAAAACGTATCTCTTTGTTCTGTAAGTTGTTCCTTGGATTTCTAGTACCGTTTGGCTGTCTTGTTGGTTGCTGGTAGTTTGTGAAGAGGATCTATAGCGCCGGGACGCTCTTTGAGCAGCTGAGCGCTCTACAAAACACCCAGTAACATAACATAACATAACTTTTTGCGCATAAACAATGAATATTGGTGCAATATTGCTGTTTCTGTGTGTGTTGTATTCAGCAGAATACATACAGGTAGCAAATTGCTATTATTTAATGATTGTTTTTGTGCAGGAAGCGATGCCTTCCTGCAGAAAAACAATCATTAATGGCATCTTCTCTTTCTATGTGTACTGTAGAATGCAGCACACATAGATAAAGCGAAAATTAGGAAAAATAAAAGTATTTCTCCTCGTTCCTCCAATTTTGCATATATAGAATCTTGTCAATCTGAACCACCGTCAAAAATAAATGGAAAATTTGGAAAGAGCCACCACAGATCGCATCAGTCAGTGCCCTTTTATTCAAGAAATGATAGGTGGAAAGTGCACGAACTGGCTTCCCACACTCGCCTGAGGTAAACAATAAGGGGCTTATTTATGAGAAGCTTGCACTGCTGGGGCATCCAGTGGTGCAAACCTCTCAACCATATCCATGAGGCCACGCAGAGCCAATGTGCGCGGCTTTGCATGAGCTCATAGATATGGAGGAAGACAGAGCAGCACAAGTCGCTGCGTTGCCTCATTCTGAGCCAGGGAGACATTCCATGGGCTTTGCTGTGTGTTATCCCATGCAATACCCATGGATTTTGACGCTGACCCAGATTTACACCCGGGGCAGTGCCAAAACCTTATGCCTCCCCAAAGCAGGCATAACAAGGAGATATATTTGTATATCTTCTTGTTTTTCCTTTCCATGTGTGCTGCAGTCTACTGCACACATGGAAAGAGGAAGACTCCTCTCGGATTGTTTGTAAGCAAGAAGGTGCCCCTTCCTGCACACAACACAATCCTGCCTGCAACGGAGGCACCATGGTGTAAGGATGCCTGTGTTGGCGCTAGACAGAAATTGTGCCCCAGCGCGGGGATAGGACAGGCATTACATAAATGTGGTGCATTCATGCCCTTTCACATTGGTGTAGGGCAGCTCAGCAGGAATACTTGCAACGCTGCCCTAGACAATTCCCCATACGTAAAGCCTTAAAGGTTCACAGCTACGCACCTTCCTGTTCCTCTGGGCTCGAGTGCTTCTGTTCTTTTTGGAGGCGCCACCTCATGATCGGAGAAGCACAACCACCCCTCTGGAAGTCAAACCTGAGATCCCTTGCCTTGAAAGTATCTGGCTCTGCCCCCTCTCCTGGGCGCTTCTCTGGGGACGTTTCGCTCCAGAGGTTCCCACGTCAGACGTTCCCCCTTTAAAGCGCTGCTTCCTTCCCAGCCGCTGCTCTTCAGGTCGTTTTACATCACAGATCGAGGGAAAAGGGCTCCCTTTAATAAACAAATGAATACAACACTATAAACAAAAGAGAGACGTCCTTTCATGCGGAGTTCACAAAGAAGAAGAGAGCAGCAGGCTCTCCTCTGACATTTCACCTATTCAATTATAAAGTGCCTTGGAGGCTTCCAGGCCCGTCTTTCAGCCAATTAAAGGCCCGTGAGGAGCCACAAAGCTGCTATTGTTGGTTCGCGTGCTAAACGGAGGCTGGCTGGACATGAGAAAGTCAGGAGCGAATTACTCTCTGCTCCATGGAAGCGCTAGCTAGAAAAAAGGGTTGCTTCCCTTGGTGCAGCAGGTGCAGTGGCACCGGGAAACAGAGGTCTGATGAACTCTTTGATCCCTGACAATTGATGCATTTTACTACCTCAACAACAGCCGAAGGAGACGTGTTCTTTACTTGAACCAGGAACCATGGCATCTTTGCAACTACTGGCTACTTCTTAGCGCCCATGGGTTGGTGAGGAGGGGGAGGGGCTGATAGTCATGCCTCGGCCCCATTAGTCAACTGGGAAACTCTCACGCTTTGGGCCTTCTATTATTAACGGGTAGAAAATGGCCGCCACGGCCCAGCAGCAGGTAAGATGGCTTCTGGGTCCCTTGCCTGTTGTGTTCAGTGAGGTCCCATATAAGGACCCCGAACTAGAAGTCCCTGTTTCCGCTGCAGCTGCCACACCTAGTACGGTGACTTAATGGACTAATGTGTCTACTGTATGGTCCTGTGTTCGACCTCATGGTCACAGGTTCAAATCATGGAGGCCCACTCAGCCTTTCATCCTTCTGAGGTTGAAAGAATGAGTACCATTGAGCTGGGTAACAATAGACATCCGTTATTCAGCGCCAAGATACCCTTCTGGGTGAACGTGAGCTATACAAATACACGCTACGTTCGTGGAGAGCAAAACTGTAGTGTTTTGTGAACAAAGGCATTAAGTTGGTGCGGTGTCTGAAGGTAGATTCTAGAACGCTAGAGCGTGTGTCTCTGTTGAGAGCGTTGGAAGGAAGACAGAAGTTCAACAAGAGGTATTGTTTGTTATCACCAACAAGCATTGGCAAAGCCAATATGTCTTGCCTATGAAAGCTATTGGCTTTGGCAATGTTTTGCAGCAATGCTGTACAGCACCTAAATGCTTTACGGTGTAGCTAAAACGAATTAACAACTTTTAAAGCACTATGACGCAGCCACGGCCGATGCACTTGTTTTTTATAGTGCATAAGTGCTGGATGCACCATGGTCCTTTTTATATTATTAATTTTAGCCACAGCAACCACACAGCTATAGAGCATGGCTAAAAATCACTGCCAAAGTTGGCAATGCCCATGCAGTACACCGTGAACAAAAGGCAATGGCAAAGCCAATAATCTTAAAGGCGACACCTATTGGCTATGACAATTCTTGTTAAGTCTTGACACAGCACCCCCGAAATTCTGAGCACCTCAGGGAAACTTCCCATGTATGAAAAATAAAATAATGGCATTTGGTAAAAAGTCAATCACATAAAGAAAGCAATTGTGCCCATGTTCATGTATTAGTGAAAATACATTTGGCAGCAGCTGGCCTCTGTTAGTAGAAAACATCTGATGCCACAATAAAGATCCATTTCCAAGGCAAAAAGGGCTTGTTAAAGCCATAGTAAAACATAGCTACAAATGGCAAGAGGTACAACAAGGATGACAGGGAAGAAGGAAAAAGTAAAAGTAGTACCTCAATCGCAGTGAGATCAGTGGGAGGACAGCAATCAAGCTGAAGCAATATGGATATTATAACTCCTGCAAGTTCTCAAAACATAACATAGTGGTGGGGGCTGCTTACCATGGCCACTCCCCCACCTCAGAATGGGCACAGAAAGTCTTTCTGAGGGCCCTCGGAATAGGGTAATTAAAGACACCTAAAGGTGGGGGCTGACAGTCTTTCTGCCCTCCCAACAGGTGGATGGGGTGTTTATGCCCAATCTACCCCTCAGTAGAGCAGACAGCCCACTAGACACCAGGAAAAAAAAAACATTGGGATGTGGGCTGCCAGCCATGGGCACAGCCATGCATCAAATCCAAAATGGTACAGGTAGCCTTTCTGCCCTCCTGGGGGGCAAATGGGGATAATTACCCCTAATTTGCCCATGGGAGGCAGAAAGTCTCCCAGAAGCCAAGAACTGCAGTTTTTTGGAGGGGAAATTGGCCCCCTTGTGCGAGGGCCCATGCTCTCCCCCACCCTATGTCCCAATAGACTTTCTGCCCCCTCGGAGTGGATAGCGGTATTCACCACCAGCATGCTCCCCCCACCCCCCAGGGCGTAGAAAGCCCACTAATCACTATGGATCTCAAAAACCAAGCCTAAACAAACAAAAGGAGTGGGTGGTACTAGGCCTACCCACACAAGCGAGGTACCATTTTTATTGGGAGATTGGGGGCATTGCTTGTGAATGTTTGTGGCTTCCCACAGATCCCAAAACCTTCCATCACAGAAATTTGAGGAAATCTGTTTTTATTCAAAATGTGAGGTTTGCAAGGGATACTGTGTAAATGAACCTCACGAACACACACATCACCCCACCCTGGATTCCCACAGCTGTCTCGTTTCAAAAAATGTGCAGGTTTGCTAGGTTTCCTTATGTGGAGCTGAGCTTGGGCCCAAAAACCACAAGTACCCATTTTGAAAAAAAGGGTAATTTTTTCAGTGGAAAATATGGTTTCCATGTTGTGGTTTTGGCCGTTTCTTGTCACGGAGACTAGGCATACCCACACAAGCGAGGTACCATTTTTATCAGGAGATTCAGGAAATGCTAGGTACAAGGAAGTCTACGTAGGTCAATCTGTTTGTCATCCTCTGAGGCGGAAGCCGGAGGACTGTGCTCACTTTGAAAAAAAAACTGCTTTAAAATTTGTATTTCGCCGTATTTGTGTCTTTTAAAAACCACGAGGAGCTCACCTGTCTTAGCGCTCACACCACGCGCTGACACGGCCCTCCTCACTCTTCCCTGAGACAGCGGTCCGCGCTGAGACAGGGAACGCCCAAGGCCTAAGCCACGCCCACTGCGAGGCCACGCCCACCCCAAGGACTACAAAACACGCTAGAAACTTAGCGTGCACCACAATCTGTTTGTCATCCTCTGAGGCGGAAGCCGGAGGACTGTGCTCACTTTGAAAAAAACTGCTTTTAAAATTTGTATTTCGCCGTATTTGTGTCTTTTAAAAACCACAAGGAGCTCACCTGTTTTAGCGCTCACACCACGCGCTGACACAACCCTCCTCACTCTTCCCTGAGACAGCGGTCCGCGCTGAGACAGGGAACGCCCAAGGCCTAAGCCACGCCCACTGCAAGGCCACGCCCACCCCAAGGACTACAAAAGACGCTAGAAATTTAGCGTGCACCACAATCTGTTTGTCATCCTCTGAGGCGGAAGCCGGAGGACTGTGCTCACTTTGAAAAAAAACTGCTTTTAAAATTTGTATTTCGCCGTATTTGTGTCTTTTAAAAACCACAAGGAGCTCACCTGTTTTAGCGCTCACACCACGCGCTGACACAGCCCTCCTCACTCTTCCCTGAGACAGCGGTCCGCGCTGAGACAGGGAACGCCCAAGGCCTAAGCCACGCCCACTGCGAGGCCACGCCCACCCCAAGGACTACAAAACACGCTAGAAATTTAGCGTGCACCACAATCTGTTTGTCATCCTCTGAGGCGGAAGCCGGAGGACTGTGCTCACTTTGAAAAAAACTGCTTTTAAAATTTGTATTTCGCCGTATTTGTGTCTTTTAAAAACCACAAGGAGCTCACCTGTTTTAGCGCTCACACCACGCGCTGACACAGCCCTCCTCACTCTTCCCTGAGACAGCGGTCCGCGCTGAGACAGGGAACGCCCAAGGCCTAAGCCACGCCCACTGCGAGGCCACGCCCACCCCAAGGACTACAAATGTGCCGGCCATACCAGCGCAGCGGACGAGCGCAGCGGGAGCGCCGTTTGCGCGCCGAAGGCGCGCCTAAGGCAAGCCCGTCTGCGCCCGTCCGCGCACGACCGGGCCTAGGGCCAGCCCCCATGCCGGAACCTACTGCCATTAGGAGACCTTACTCTCGGCGAGATCTCCTTAGCCTCAGACCTTTGAAAAACACCACCTGTCAGGCCATACATGACCCTAACGTCCCCTTCACTAGCTGTAACATCTGCAAACCTGGTAACCTACTCCTTCCCAGGATGGCCGTCCCACTCCCCGGCCTCAAATTAGCGACACTCAACTGTAGATCGCTTCCCAAGCACGCCCTTCTCATAAACCACCTAATTGTCGATCACGAGCTGGATATACTTTTCTTAACTGAAACCTGGATCACCGGCCACTCTAACTCCGACATAGTCTCGGCCCTTCCCCCGGGCTTTCTCATCATGTCCCAACCCCGCCCTCTAGGTCGAGGTGGTGGTATAGCCATCATCTACCGAGACTACTTCTCCTGCCGATCTACCGAGATCCAGAGCAAGGAGTCGGAGAGCTGTCTGTTCACGCTGACGCTCTCGCCGACCTACTCCCTGTCAGGCCTTCTGGTCTACAGACCCCCTGGACACATCGGCCCCTTCTCCGCTGCTTTTCTAGAATTCGTTTCATCCCTGGCCCACTTAACATCTAACTTCCTGATTACAGGCGACCTCAACATCCATTTCGATGATCTAACTGACACAGGATCGTCTGACCTAATCAGTGAACTGGGTGCCCTTGGCTTCTCCTTAACTAACTCAGGAGCCACGCATGCGAAAGGACATCTGCTCGACCCTGTATTCTCGAACATCCCTTCCCTCCAGTTCACCAACTCCCTCCCCCTCCCGTGGACGGACCACTTCCTGGTCTCGACCCATCTCCCAGGGGCCTTTAAGAAACCCCACAACCCCCCAACTTTTACCAGGGATAGATCCTGGGCCAGACTTTCGACGGACAACTGGGCCTTGGCGCTTGACGCCACTATCCCCAGTCTCGCAGCCGACTCCACCATGGCAGACATCCAGTTCAGAGACTGGATTTCCTCCTCCCTCGACAGCCTCATCCCCATCAAAAATCGGGAGGTGAAAATTAAGACCAAGGGCCACGCCCCCTGGTATAATTCCGAACTTAGAGCACTCCGTAAAGTGTGCAAAAAGGCGGAGAGAGCATGGAGGAAAGACTGGCTCCACAGCAACAAGGACATATATCACAACGCGGTAAGACAATACAAAACAGCCTTGAAATTAGCTAAATCAACGTTCTACGACAACAGAATACAAACCGCGACCAACTCAGCTAAAGAATCCTATCAGATAGTTAAAGAACTACTTAACATCCCAACAGCACCCCCCCCTCACTCCCCCCCCCAGACAGAAGCAAGGATCTGGCCAATTATTTCGAGTCTAAAATCCTGCGGATACTGGACTCCCTTCCTACTGTCAGCCCCCCTCCCACCCTGGCCACAGCGGACGAAAACAATAGCCCACAGCTGGAGACTTTTAGATCAGTTTCCCTCTCCGAAGTGACGTCCACGCTGGAGAAAATGAAAAGCGGTTCCCCCCTTGACCCAGCCCCGGCCAGATTCCTAAAAAAGGTATCCTCCACCATAGCCCCTACCATCAGGGACCTTATCAACTCTTCCCTCGCTGGTGGAACGGTACCCCCCAACTGGAAGAACGCAGTCGTGAAGGCTTTGCTGAAAAAGCCCCAACTCAACCCGGACGACATGTCCAATTACAGACCGATCTCACTGCTCCCTTGTATCAGTAAGATGGCTGAAAAACTAGTCAACTCGCAACTATCCCAATTTCTCGAGACAAACAACATCTTGCGCCAATCTCAAACTGGGTTCCGACCCGGCCATGGCACGGACACTGCACTCCTCTCTGTCATCGAGGAGGCAAGGTGTATCCTAGACTCAGGGGGATCAGTGGCAGTGATCCTCCTGGATCTTAGCGCCGCCTTTGACACGGTGGATCACCGTGTCCTACTACACCGCCTGGCCAAGGCAGGAATTGTGGGTACGGCGCGAGCGTGGATCGAATCCTTTCTCTCCCATCGATCCTTTCAGGTGTGGGACGGCAACTCCCGGTCAGATCCTCTTCCACTGAAGAATGGAGTTCCCCAGGGGTCGTCGCTCAGCCCCACCCTGTTTAATGTCTATATGGCTCCCCTGGAAGACGTAGTGGCCCCCTACGGTATTAAAATAATTAACTACGCTGACGACACCCAACTTGTCGTTTCCCTGTCCCACCTGGATAAACATCCTGACAGCTTGCTGCACTGCCTCCAGGACATTCATACCTGGATGTGTGACTCGGCCTTGAAGCTGAACGGCGCAAAGACCGAGATCATGCTCCTGGGCAATAAATGGACAACCTTTCCACCTACATCTTGGCCCGACACCTTCGGCGAAATCCCCTCTCCTAGAAATGAAATCAAAACTCTAGGAGTTTGGTTGGAACCTGACCTTACCATGAAAACACAGGCAGCCAAGACAGCAGGCACCTGCTTCGGTCTTCTGCGGTCCGTACGCAAGATCCTGCCTCTTCTTCCCCTCCCATCCAGGAAATTACTTGTCCAGGGCTGCCATCTATCTGGGGGCCCCGGAGTACACCCTGGCCAAACTCCAACGCACCCAGAATGCGGCGGCCAGGCTCATTATGAACCTCCCCCCTAGAGTGTCGGCTAAGCCTGCCCTCAAAGCCCTACACTGGCTCCCTGTCCGCCAGAGAGTAGAGTTCAAGGCCCTATGCACCACCCACAAGCTCATCAATGGAGCTGGCCCTGCTGCGCTTAAAAATATGGCTACCCCATATAAAGCCTCAAGACCCCTTCGCTCCGACGCCGAACATCTTGCTACGGTGCCCAAATTCAGGAAGGCTCGCACCGGCGGTCGCCGGTTCTCGGTCAAAGCCTCCACAGCGTGGAACTCACTCCCTCTCAGTCTACGCCTGGAACCCTCCTACATGGTGTTCCGCAAGAAACTTAAAACCCTCCTATTCCCCAAATAAGTCACTCCCTCTTCCTCCCTCAGGATCTCTAGAAATCGCAAAATAAATAAATAAATACGGCTCCCCACAGATTCCAGAACTGAACTTTCCATCACAGAAATATAAGAGATTTGGGGTACAAAATCTGGTGTGGGCCATGCAAGTCACCCAACCCTTGATTCTCCCAGGTGTCTAGTTAAAAAAAAATGCTAGTTGCTGTAAGTGCTGGTTGAACCAGGACCCAACATCCTCAGCTACTGACATTGCAAAAAAGCGTCATTTTTAAGTGGAAAAATGTGATACATTTTGGCCCATTTTCTAAAACATGTGAGAAAAAGTAGAACATTTGTTATTGCCAATTAGATTTCATTGTATTTGTTCATTCCTAAGGTAAGCCAGTGTGTAAGAAAGAATATATTTTGAAAAATGCAGCCTAAATCCCATCCTAGAGTGGGTACCCACAAATTCAAAGATGTAAATATAACCACTGCTCCTCAACTCTACATCAGTGCCCATTTCAGAAACACATAGGTTTCCATGATACTCATTTTTCACTCTATATATATTACCATATGAATTGGTTTTTACCCTGTACGAAACGAATAAACAATTGTATAGGGCAGCTAAGTTGTTGCCACCGGGTACCCTGGGTCATTGAAGAACCTAAAACAATATATATCTCTGCAACCAGAATGGTCTAGTGGATGTAAAGGTATATTAACCAACCCGATTTACCGCCGGTGCTGGGCCCCCATGTTAATGGGTGTGGCCATGACGGAATGGTTCCGTCATGAGCACAGCTCAACTGATGCTCATGACGGAACCGTTCCGTCATGAGCATCGAAGGGGCTAATGTTGTAAATCTGCCATTGTGACAAAAAAAGTTACATATGAAAACATTGCCACAAATGGCAATTTGTTTCCTACTCACTTTCAATATTTCTTTATTTCAACAGTTAGGCCCCCATTAGGATGGCGGGACGACTTTGCCCGCCCGCCATCCCCGTGCAAAATGGGACCGCCCGCCATAGGAGCGGCGGTCCCGCCTTGGCAATTAGGATGTGCCCACCACACTGGCGGGCGCATCCTGTATTTTTACCATGGTGGCGGGCGGTGCTGAAAGCTCCACCCGCCACAACGAAAAAAATGCACGTTGTGCATTTCATAGCACAACATGACAGGCACCGTGCAGTGCCTGCCATGTTGCACTTTGAAATGCGGGGGGTTCTTATAGGTAGCCCCCCATGTGCACCCGCCACTCCACGGAGTCCCAAGGGGCCTGCAACGGGCCCCCGCTGGGAGTCTCCGCATGCCTTTCCGTGGCAGCATTGCCGCCACGGAAAGGTATGTCTGAAAGCCCATCATAATATGGCTGGCGTGTCTAATAGACACCGCCATCATATTAAACATTTTCCGCCCCAGCCGCAAGGCGACCGGGGCGGAAAAGCGGTGGACGGTGTTTACGTCCACCACGGTCCTCCCCGCCATAGTAATATGGCGGGGGAGAAATGGGTGACGGGCGGGCATGAATTTCCGGCGGATCGCCACCGCCACCATTGAGGTGACGATCCACCCGACATCGTAATGGACCCCTTAGTTCCTTCAAGAAAAACCTTGAGCGATCTACTCATATGACCCCTGACAAAATTCAAAAGTTTGTCTTCTTGGCAGAAATGTATAGCTTTTCTAGATCATCCAGGAGCTTCATACTGGTTTCCACCACAAACTGGAAGTAAGTTGAAAGTATAAAAAATAGGAAAAATGGGCTACTTCTTTGAAAAATACCAAAACTATGGTAAAAATGCGGTCTTTTTATTCAGCTCTGCATGTAGCCGAACGCTGGAAAAACGGTAACTTAGCCGAATTTTTGTTGGTTTTTGTAGACACTTTTTAAAAGGCAGACACTTTTTTGTGGAGAATTTTTTTCCTATTTTGCCCATAAAACTCCCGATCTAGCCATGTTTAGGTACTTTTTCTGGTGGGCAGTTAAAATAACGATTTTTAAATATCGAAGCACAGTTATATCGATTTTTAAATATCGTTGGGACAAAATATCGAAGTCAAGAATATCTACAACCAGAATTTCGAAGTTAAGGTAAGAAATATCGATGTTGCAAATATCGATGTTAGTAATATCAATAGTTAATAATATCAATGTAAATGTAAATGTACAGGAATTTATATAGCGCAAATCACCAAGCGGTTTCTAAGCGCTTGCTTAGGGAACCCGTCGTGGTATTCCCCTGTGAGATAACCCCGGCAGAGTATCCGCCAGGTGAAAGCCAGGCATCCCGCCACGAGGGGCCGTTGTGGAGATTAAGCAAGCTATTGCCCATAGTCGCAGAGTGTGAACCCGTGAATCGAGTAGGCCCTGGAGCGAGAATTGTCGAGTCCATGGACATTTCAGGACTCAAGACCCCGCCGAGCCGGGAATTGAACCTTGGTCCCGGGCTGACTTCTGCTTCCAGGTCTGCCTCCTCTAACCAGTGAGCCACACTTCTCCACATCAATATTTATATGAGTGTTATGTATTTTAGAATGTATTTAATATGTACGTGTTCTATATTTTTCGTTAAGTATTGTACTGTTTTTTAAATATATGTATACATTTTTTAAAAATGTGCAATTTTTAGGACGAGCTGGACTAGCATCCGTAGGATACTGTCCAAGTTCGACAACTATAGTCATTGACTTCGGGGGGATTAGGACAAGAGGGTGCCACGCGCTTTAACTTGTGGATTTGACCTCGTGCACGCGCACGTCGGCTCCGTCCACATTCACAGCAATTCCCGCGCAGTGCACATCCCCACACATCCCCACATGCATGCGCATACACACACACAGACACTCGCTCGCACACACTCTCTCCCCCCGCCACAGTCATCACACACGCATACACACACGCACGCATACACACAGACTCCAAGACACATACACACACGCATGCACGCTCACACACATACAGAGCCCCCCGCCGCCCCACGCACACACACATGCCCCCACCCCCGCAGCTCAGCAAAGGCCCCCACTCACCGGTACTCGTCTCCAGGCGAGGGCTCGTTGCAGGCGGCGGCGGTCTCATCCTTCTGTGCGTGCGAGGCTCTCACCTCACGGAAGCCCGGCCGGGCTTCCGGTGTGTCTTGACGTGTCTTGACGTCCCGCCCCCGGCCTGCCTGACTTCCGCCCGGGATTGCAATCTTTGTTTTTGTGACCGCGACCTCTCTTGATAGCAAGAGGTTGCAACACTCCGAGTTTCTCCAAATGAGAGTTGGGGTAGTTCCCTCAAGCCTTGTTTATATAGCCCTTCACAATCCACAAACCAGCAAAATAGCCTCTCCCTGCAATTTCCTCACTGGATGTACTCAGGTGCCATGCATGAATCACAAGAACCATGAGCTAAGCACCAGCAGGACTTTGGCAGGGGATTAGGCAGCAAGGACAAAGACAACAGTTATCCTCACAAGGTAACATTACATAAATACCTGACAATGCTGTGCACAAAATTAGCAGCCCATATTTCACATGGTAGAGAGGGCACACAGAGGAGACCTACCCATATTAGAGTAAGCAGAAGTACAGTGTCCGCCTCTTTAGCACAGGACACATATTATTGACACTCTCAGCCCATGAACTAATACCAGCCCCTTCCATGTTGCTTCAGTATTGCTTGCACGGCAATCAAACCTCGTGCAACAGGAAGTCAGTGGCAATGACCATGGCAACAATATTCTGAGGAGGGCATATTCTAATGCCAAAACATCCAATCTATCTTCATCAGCCATGACATTTTCTAGTGAAGAATGAACACCAATTAGAACTACAGATTAATTCTCTCATGCGGTGGTTAGCACGCGCATTAGCATACAGGACGTTATTGCGCATCAATCAATCAATCAAAAAATTTGTAGAGCGCACTACCTACCCGTAGGGTCTCAAGGCGCTTGGGGGGGGGGGGGGGTGCCGCTACTGCTCGAACAGCCAGGTCTTGAGTTTCTTCCTGAAGGAGAGGTGGTCTTGGGTCAGGCGCAGGTCGGCCGGGAGTGAGTTCCAGGTCTTGGCGGCCAGGTAGGAAAGGACCTTCCTCCTGTGGTGGCTCTACGGATGCGTGGGACGGCGCGAGGGCGAGGCTGGCAGATCGGAGGTGGCGTTTGGGAGCGTAGAAGTTGATGCGGTTGTTGAGGTAGCTCGGGCCTTGATCGTGGAGAGCTTTGTGTGCGTGGGTAAGGAGACGGAAGGTGATTCTCTTGTTGACCGGGAGCCAGTGCAGGTCTCTTAGGTGTCCGGAGATGTGGCTGTGTCGTGGGATGTCGAGGATGAGTCTGGCTGAGGCGTTCTGGATGCGCTGGAGTCTCTTCTGGGTCTTGGCGGTGGTTCCGGCGTAGAGTGCGTTGCCGTAGTCCAGTCGGCTGGTGACGAGGGCCTGGGTGACGGTCTTCCTGGTCTCCGTGGGGATCCACCAGAAGATCTTCCGAAGCATGCGCAGGATGTTGAAGCACGACGAGGAGACGGCGTTGACTTGCCTGGTCATGGAGAGGGAGGAGTCCAGGATGAAGCCCAGGTTGCGTGCGTGGTCTGTCGGTTTGGGTGCGGTGCCCAGGGCGGGGGGCCACCAGGAGTCGTCCCAGGCGGAGGGCGAGGAGCCCAGGATGAGGACCTCCGTCTTGTCTGAGTTCAGTTTCAGGCGGCTCGTCATCATCCACTCGGCTACCTCTTTCATCCCTTCGTGCAGGTGGGCTCTGCGGCGGCGGGGTCGTTGGTCAGGGAGAGGATCAGCTGGGTGTCGTCGGCGTAGGAGATTATGTTGAGGTTGTGTTGGCGTGCGATGGCCGCGAGGGGGCTCATGTAGACGTTGAAGAGAGTAGGGCTCAGCGAGGATCCTTGAGGGACGCCGCAGATGACTTCGGTGGCCTCTGACTTGTACGGTGGTAGGCGGACTCTCTGTGTTCTTCCGTCGAGGAAGGAGACGATCCATTCCAGTGCCTTCTCCTGGATTCCGACGTTGCTGAGGCGCTGCACTAGGGTGCGGTGGCAGACCGTGTCGAAAGCCGCGGAGAGGTCTAGGAGGATGAGGGCCGCTGTTTCTCCGTTGTCCATCAGGGCGCGGATGTCGTCGGTGGCGGCGATGAGGGCGGTCTCGGTGCTGTGGTTGGCACGGAATCCGGACTGCGATGGGTTGAGGGATCCATTCGTCTCGAGGAAGGCGGCCAGCTGTTTGTTGACGGTCTTCTCGATGACTTTGGCTGGAAACGGTAGTAGAGAGATGGGGCGGTAATTCTTGAGTTCGGTGGGGTCCGCTGTTGGTTTCTTGAGTAGAGCGCTGAGTTCGGCGTGCTTCCAGCTCTCGGGGAAGGTGGCGGTGTCGAATGAGGTGTTGATAATGTCTCGCAGGTGGGGTGCGATGACAGCGTCGGCTTTGTTGAAGACGTGGTGAGGGCAGGGGTCGGTCGGAGATCCGGAGTGGACGGAGTTCATCATGCGGACGGTGTCTTCGGTGTTGACCGGGGTCCAGGCGCGGAGGGTGGTGGTGGGTTGCGTTGCTGCGGTCGTGGCGTGCGTCGGTTGAGTGCTGAAGCTGTTGTGTATGTCCGCGATCTTGTTGTGGAAGTAGGAGGCGAGGGAGTTGCAGAGGTCTTGCGATGGGGTGATGTCGTTGTTTCCGGCGTTGGGGTTGGAGAGCTCTTTCACGATGTTGAAGAGTTCCTTGCAGTTGTGTGCGTTGTTGTCCAGTCGGTTCTTGAAAGCCGTTTTCTTGGCGGTGCGGATCAGTTGGTGGTGTTTCCGGGTGGCGAGCTTGAGGGTTGTCCTGTTGTCCGGCGTGGGTTCCTTTCTCCAGGCTTTCTCGAGGGCTCGGCAGTTCTTCTTGGAGCTCTTGAGTTCGTCGGTGAACCATGGGGCTCTCTTACTGCCGGGTCTGCTGGGCGGGATCCTCAGAGGGGCGAGTTCGTCTGCGCATTTGCTGATCCACTTCGAGAATGCGCCAACAGTCAGAGCACATTTTGTCTTCAGCTATATCACTCGGTGTCCCTCCACAGACATAGAAAAGTAGTCATGCTCAAAGACATACTGTGAATTTCAGCCCAATTGTAGGATGGGGAGATTGTAGAGCAAGCAGGGATTATCACTTCAGTTCCAGGAGAACCGGGCTGCCACCCTTCAGATTCTCTTAATTTGTATATTTTTAGTTTCCCAATTCTCCTTTTTCCTCATATTTTATTATATGTTTTCTCTGCAGTGATCATTTATGTGAAGTCTTCTGTATCTTTTAATAATTTTCTGAGCTTAAATTCTGCTGTAAATTCATACCTATGTGAAAGAGTGCACCTCCATAAATTAACTGATACATCATGGATAAGTGTATGTAAAGCTTTGTAAATGCCATGTAAAAATCAGAAGAGGGAGGAAAGAGGGTAACAGAGGTGGAGAGAATACAAGAGGGGGATTGCTGTACTGTTCCTATGTAGAATCAAGGTTTTTTTTTTTTGTGTTTTTGTGTTTTTTTATGAGCCACTACACCATGGCCGCCATGACTTCAAATTTTATTTAACTTGTCCATAACATTTTGACTCCTTCTGACACACACTTTATAAAACACTAGCTTTGCTAAGTGGGTCCGTTACATCAGTGTAGCCACTACATCATGGCCACTATGCTTCTAGTTCGATTTGCCCATAACATTCTGACTTGTTCTATCACACACTTCACAAAACACCAGCGCTGCTAAATGGGTCCGTTTAAATAACATTCCTCATGGAAAACAAGCGCTCTAATACTGCTAACGAACTACAATAGCTAATAAAATCTTTTCCTCCATCAGCGCCAATACAGGAAATGACCATTACAAAATGGCCGCCATCTTTCCGGCGGCTATCACGTGACCCTACCCGAGGGCGATGACGCGCAACACACGCCGATCGCCTCGTTAGTTTAAATAATCCCGACCGCCGAGCTCTCTCATCTACTCGAGCTCGGCGGGGACGGGTAGGTCACGGAATTTGGATACAGGCAGGATGAGGTGAGTGCAACGAACTAGCGGGACGAGCACAGTCTCGGTATTTGCTTTTACTGGATGAGGCGGTACATACGCATTAACGCTTCTGGTACAGCGGCGCCACCGCTTGATTTACCTTTTAGTCTCCGCTTCTGCACTCACTTGAAGGAGGCGGTTTAAACACATTAAACGCTTCTGGTACAGCGGCGCCACCGCTTTATTTACCTTCTAGTCTCCGCCTCTGCACCTATTGAAGGAGGCGGTCTAAACGCATTAGCGGTTATGGTACAGCGGCGCCACCGCTCTATTGACCTTCTAATATTTCTCTTTAGCCTCACCTAAGGGCCCTCCCTGATATCCTTTCCCGCCGACCCTCATGTGGCATGTAGTCCCCAACCTCATGGTGAGTAGGGAGTGCAATTGTTGTGTGTACAGCGCTTGTCAGATACCAGTGTGTGATTCAGACCTGGGGTATGATTCCCTGACTTGTCCTCACCATAAACAATGTTATACAGTACTCTCATGCTGTTAAGGGTGCTTAAAATACGAATCTAGTCTGATAGGGTATTTCACCCTTCTTAATTGTTGCTGTTTTAATCACTGCTTTTAAACATCACCCTGATACACCACTTTCTCCCCCTTTTTCACACAGTCTCTGAGTGTGCCCGGCACATGCATGCTGCTCGTTCAATGTATACAGGCATGCAATTGTTGTGCTCAACTGTTCACAATATCGCCAGCATGCCACTCATTTTCCACCCTCTGGCATTGACATGATATTCATTATTGACTGTTGCATAATGTATTAATCAGTGTTGTTCCCTTTTTCTCTATGTCCAGGCATAGGATACTCCACAGAGGTAACACACATTACATACATGACATGAGCATGTTCCCTCTTTTGACACTCCTTCACTTGTTATATGGTCCTGAAGAATCGCGGGAAACTTGTCCCACTGCGAGAAACATGTCGACCACTTATGACCTCTAGTCTTTACCAGCGTCACTCAACCTAATTGTGTTGACACCTAGTAAGCTAGTTTCACGTTTTAATTGTAGCCAGGGGACCCCCAGAATAAAGTAAATTCCGGTACCCCCAGTTACATTTTAGCTCCCAGCTTATCACCTTACACCTTCTTGCCCACATACCCCCACTTCACCATAAGGCTGTTGGATAAAAGATCTCCGCCAAAGAGCCCCTCTTGAGGTGAGCCCGTCGGGGATTGCACCGCCTCCCCGACGAGGAGCAAACGCCGACGATGAAGCATGACATCCCTCGGGGTGTGTGAGGCAAAAACATCCAACACAATGGATGCCCCAAGGTGCCACTTTTACACCTTTGGTCATGCCAGCTAAACCCCCCCCCCCTTGATTCTACATAGGAACAGTACAGCAATCCCCCTCTTGTATTCCTTGCACCAGATACGGACACAAGCTGTTACTGGACCTTCCACCACCCTGAGTGGTAATTGGTGTCCGTGGATCAAACGATCAGTCTTCCTCCCTATTTCTTGATAAATACTTCAGCACGGTGCCACACCGTGGGAGTCTCTTCTTGGCGGGTTAGTTTTTTCAAATCCCCCACCATTCAAACCCAAACCATTGTACTGGGTTTCACTGTGTACTCATCTGACTTAGTTTCAGGACAATCTTTCCCACACCTCTCCCTTCTTCCTTCCTTGCCTTCTGTGAAGGACCCGACTCACCAGGACCACTCCCCCGGGCCACACCATTATGGAGGGCCCAGGTCTGAGTTTTGGTGAGGAGGATGCAGCAGCAATTATGAGGACACCCTCCCTGTTTGGTATCAACATCGAACCTGCAACAGGTAGTAACACACCCGAATGGCAATCCCTATCCGACCTCAAACGAGAATGGATAAGGGTAACTATCCACGGGACCATGATGGCAGAATATTTTAAAGCCAAGATTGCACCTAATGGCCTAATTGTGAAAAATTTCCCCAGAATTTTTTGGGAGGATGGACAATTTAAAATCGAATGGTCACAAGTGTCATAGAAGTGCACCCACGACCTCCTCATCCTGATCGTCAATACAGCCAAACGCTTGGCAGATGCTCTTCTAGTCAAAATCCAAGCAGCAGAGGCTGCCTTGAAGACCGCAATACAAAACCCGGGCTTTAAAACAAAACTGGCTGAAATTAATAAAGAAATGGCGGAACATCAAGAATATCTAATGGAGCAGAAACTTGCTAAACTCCAAAAAGATATAAAGAAGTTTTCAAAGGAAAAGGTCTATCCCTACTTAAGGGAAGATTATACCCCCACTGGCACGAGCTATAACTCTGACTCGAGTGCGACCTCATCTAGGAGGGGTTCCAACAGTGGGTCGGATAGTAGCGGGGAAAACAATCCTGCTCAGATGCCACCGAGGGCCAAAAGAGGCAGGGGAAGGGGACAATATAACTTCCCGAACTACCCCAACCAGGGGCAACCAGTTGGTCCCCCTTTTTGGCAATACCCACAATTCCCCCACTTTCAACCACCCTTTGTCCAACAATATCCTCCACTCTACAACCCCCCCCAAAACCCTACACACCCTCCTTTTTTAGGCAGAGGTTGGGGCAGAGGGCGAGGGCGAAAAAGAGGGAACGGGCCAGAGAAGAGGGTACAATGGGAGGATACGCACCCCCAAGGAATGAACACCAGGAGCACCAACCGATCAGGACCAAAATAAGCCTGGTGGTCAATCTATCTGACCGGCTCCTCACAGAGCGAGAGGAGGAGGTGCTACAAAAAGGGTTAGGCTTTGTACCTACCCCCAGGATCGATTCGTTCCAACAAACCAGGGAACTCAAATCATTTTTCAGAAAAATACGACTCAAAACCTTCTTTGAAGGGAAGCCTTGTGAACCTATGACAGATTCAGGGTTACACAATCCCTCAACCTTCACACCCCACAATGGAATGGTCCCTAATGAAGTGTTGACTTTTGAACAGGCCGTCCTAAAAGACATCAACAAACTGGAGCGAAGATCCACACACTCCAATATCTCAAAGAATGAGTTGGACTTATTGAGATCACTAGCAGAAGACCCATTGTTAACCATCAAACAAGCTGACAAAGGGGGCGCCACGGTCTTAATGAATACTGTGGATTATGAGCTAGAATGTAATAGACAGCTGAATGACCAAAGATACTACACACCCATTTCTAATGACCCCACCAGACGCCTACAGACCACGATCTCTAGCTTGGTCACCAATGCTGAATGTGAGCAATGGATCACCAGAAAGGAGGCAGATTTTCTAATGAAAAAGGACCCGAGGGTACCCTATTTTTATATACTGCCTAAAATCCATAAAGCCACCAGACCTGTACCAGGGAGACCCATTGTCTCGGGGATAGACTCCGTCTTGGAGCCTCTGTCACAATTTTGTGACCATTTTTTACAACCACTTGTGAAGGCCATACCGTCCTACATCCAAGACACCACGGATGTACTACGGATTCTTGATACCATCCAGGACATAGGAGAAATAGATCTCTTGATAACCCTTGACGTAGAAGCCCTCTACACGAACATTCCTCAGAGGGCCACGCTCGAGGTCATCGAGGAAAGACTAAGCCTGGAACCCTGGAACTCCAGCACCCCACAGACCTTTGTCATGGAATGCGCCACACTGGCCCTTACCGAGAATTATTTTGAGTACAGAGGCAAGTACTATCACCAGACCCAGGGGACCTCAATGGGCAGTACTTTTGCCCCCTCGGTAGCCTGTCTGTATATGGCGGACTTCGAGGGTACACATATACACCATGAGTCGAATCCTTTCCGAGAAAATATCAAACTTTGGAAACGTTTCATTGACGACATCATAATTCTATGGAAAGGCTCCACAGCCACCCAAGAAGCATTCCTTACTTGGGTGAACCAGCTGAACCCCTACCTGAACTTTACCATGGCTTCCTCACCGAACGAAATCTCTTTCCTTGACCTAACAATAAAACTGGAAACAGGGTCCATCAGCACAACTATGTACAGGAAACCCACTGACAGGAACAGCCTCCTACACTACGAGAGCCACCATCCAAGGTCCTTACGCAACAACTTGCCCTTTGGCCAATTCCTAAGGATCAGACGCAATTGTAGTGTCATAACTGACTATAAAAAGGAGTCCACAGTCCTATCAAGGAACCTACTAGATAGAGGCTACCCGAAAAGTGAAGTCTATAAAGCTAGAAAACGGGCCAGGAATAATAACAGGGACGCCCTCCTGGAACGACGGGAAAGGGCACCGGTCAAAAACCAACCAATCACCTGCGTAACTACCTTTACCCCACTCTCCAATCAGATCAGGAACACGATCAAACATCACTGGGGTATTTTGAACACAGGCGACCTGGCACTAGAAGAACCGAGATTTGCGTTCAAGAGGTCTCAGAACCTAATCAGTACCAGACCGAAGGTGGCCAGAAAAGAAACACAACAAACCCTTTGGAATCTACCTCCTGTGACAGGACACTACCCCTGTGGCATGTGTGGGGTTTGTAAATACACCCTGACACTTAAAAACATCCAGCTCTCTGAGACCTTCAATTGGGAACTCAGACACCACACCAATTGCAACACACCCAATTGCATATACATGATAACCTGCCCATGTGGCCTACAGTACATCGGTATGACTACCCGGGCTATTAAAGTGCGCATCACCGAACACCGCAGTAATTTTCGCTGCAAGAAAACCCATACGAAAATGTGCAAACACTATGTGGATTTCAACCACAATGAAGACTCTATGAAATGGGTGGTACTAGAATCTAGCCCAAACTGCCCTAAAAACGCCCTGTTCCGTAAAGAGCAGAGATGGGTACACCGCCTGTCTTCTGATAAATATGGCCTAAATGAAGAAATTCCCTGGCATTCACTTTAATACCAGTCTATTAACACAGTTAACCTGAGTCAGTTCACCTGACGCATCCGCGGTTAACACCTGCCCTTGTGGGATTAAAAATGATTTCAACATCCAATTCCACCTATGTGTTAATTATTAACCCTGGGGTCTGGAGCAATTGTTTTTATGAGCCACTACACCATGGCCGCCATGATTTCAAATTTTATTTAACTTGTCCATAACATTTTGACTCCTTCTGACACACACTTTATAAAACACTAGCTTTGCTAAGTGGGTCCATTACATCAGTGTAGCCACTACATCATGGCCACTATGCTTCTAGTTCGATTTGCCCATAACATTCTGACTTGTTCTATCACACACTTCACAAAACACCAGCGCTGCTAAATTGGTCCGTTTAAATAACATTCCTCATGGAAAACAAGCGCTCTAATACTGCTAACGAACTACAATAGCTAATAAAATCTTTTCCTCCATCAGCGCCAATACAGGAAATGACCATTACAAAATGGCCGCCATCTTTCCGGCGGCTATCACGTGACCCTACCCGAGGGCGATGACGCGCAACACACGCCGATCGCCTCGTTAGTTTAAATAATCCCGACCGCCGAGCTCTCTCATCTACTCGAGCTCGGCGGGGACGGGTAGGTCACGGAATTTGGATACAGGCAGGATGAGGTGAGTGCAACGAACTAGCAGGACGAGCACAGTCTCAGTATTTGCTTTTACTGGATGAGGCGGTACATACGCATTAACGCTTCTGGTACAGCGGCGCCACCGCTTGATTTACCTTTTAGTCTCCGCTTCTGCACTCACTTGAAGGAGGCGGTTTAAACACATTAAACGCTTCTGGTACAGCGGCGCCACCGCTTTATTTACCTTCTAGTCTCCGCCTCTGCACCTATTGAAGGAGGCGGTCTAAACGCATTAGCGGTTATGGTACAGCGGCGCCACCGCTCTATTGACCTTCTAATATTTCTCTTTAGCCTCACCTAAGGGCCCTCCCTGATATCCTTTCCCGCCGACCCTCATGTGGCATGTAGTCCCCAACCTCATGGTGAGTAGGGAGTGCAATTGTTGTGTGTACAGCGCTTGTCAGATACCAGTGTGTGATTCAGACCTGGGGTATGATTCCCTGACTTGTCCTCACCATAAACAATGTTATACAGTACTCTCATGCTGTTAAGGGTGCTTAAAATACGAATCTAGTCTGATAGGGTATTTCACCCTTCTTAATTGTTGCTGTTTTAATCACTGCTTTTAAACATCACCCTGATACACCACTTTCTCCCCCTTTTTCACACAGTCTCTGAGTGTGCCCGGCACATGCATGCTGCTCGTTCAATGTATACAGGCATGCAATTGTTGTGCTCAACTGTTCATAATATCGCCAGCATGCCACTCATTTTCCACCCTCTGGCATTGACATGATATTCATTATTGACTGTTGCATAATGTATTAATCAGTGTTGTTCCCTTTTTCTCTATGTCCAGGCATAGGATACTCCACAGAGGTAACACACATTACATACATGACATGAGCATGTTCCCTCTTTTGACACTCCTTCACTTGTTATATGGTCCTGAAGAATCGCGGGAAACTTGTCCCACTGCGAGAAACATGTCGACCACTTATGACCTCTAGTCTTTACCAGCGTCACTCAACCTAATTGTGTTGACACCTAGTAAGCTAGTTTCACGTTTTAATTGTAGCCAGGGGACCCCCAGAATAAAGTAAATTCCGGTACCCCCAGTTACATTTTAGCTCCCAGCTTATCACCTTACACCTTCTTGCCCACATACCCCCGCTTCACCATAAGGCTGTTGGATAAAAGATCTCCGCCAAAGAGCCCCTCTTGAGGTGAGCCCGTCGGGGATTGCACCGCCTCCCCGACGAGGAGCAAACGCCGATGATGAAGCATGACATCCCTCGGGGTGTGTGAGGCAAAAACATCCAACACAATGGATGCCCCAAGGTGCCACTTTTACACCTTTGGTCATGCCAGCTAAAAAAAACAACCCCCTTGATTCTACATAGGAACAGTACAGCAATCCCCCTCTTGTATTCCTTGCACCAGATACGGACACAAGCTGTTACTGGACCTTCCACCACCCTGAGTGGTAATTGGTGTCCGTGGATCAAACGATCAGTCTTCCTCCCTATTTCTTGATAAATATAACAGAGGTGGAGACTCACCCTGCCCCTGGGTACTGGTGCCACTGCCCCTTCTGCACTATTGATTTCTACCCCCTGTGGGACCAGCGATCCGTCTCCCGCCCAGTGCAAGGCTGGACACTACCTGGGTCCTCCGTGCCCACCTAAAGTTGCCGTGCCCCACCCTCTCCACACTGCAGCGAGTGCCTTGAGCCCTCTCTGTGCCCTGAAGGCGCCCTCTAGCCCATTAGTGAGCGGCAGCGCTCCACGCCTTCACTCAGTGCCGGCTAGAGCTGCTGTCCGTCTCACCTCAGAGTAGAAATGAGGTCTGTCTTCATTGCCAGCTTGCTCTGGATACGAGACGACATCTCCGGCACGCGGGCTCATGGGCGCCTCCAAGCGACAGCCAGGGGTAAGGTGCAGCCCGCGGGGTCCCCGCAGGGCCTGGGCCCACTTCCTGCTGACCCGAAATAACCTCCTGTGCCGAGGAAGCACAAGCCTGGACGACGGCCATGCTGCTGTTTGACCGGGCGTGTCGGCTCGGTGAGGCCGCGGGCGCTCGCCAGGCAGGTTAAGCGAGCTCTGTGGTGCCCGCACCCTTCTCTTCCACGGGGGCACTGCTGAGGGTGCCAACTGGGGTTACCCTTCACTGTCATGCGTCTTGCCGGTTTAGTTTGTTTATTGTGCTATCTTTATAGTGCCGATCTGCTACTGGTGTAGTGTCTAAGCGCTAGAGACGGTCTTCATTTGAAGTACTATTATGAGATCTGAAAGTGCGACTTTTGGCGTGGCATGAGTGTATTGTGTGCACGTGTTAGTGACATGCATAGTATTTGACGGCATTGTATACATTGGTTTTGGCGCAGCATGAGTGTATTGTGTTATGTTGGTGGTATTGTGTGCACATGTGTTAGTGGCATGCCTTGTTTAGAATACAATTACTTTACTACCAATTCTTAATTTGTTCTCCTCCTCACACATCCCCACACACTCACACACACACACACACACTTACTCTCCTATCACACATATAACACACTCCTTTCACTTATACATACAGCACACACACACTCCTATCACTTACACACAAACGCACACTCACAGTCCACACACACACACACACACACGCATACACTCCTATCATTTAGACATACAGCATTCACACAAAATAACCCACCGATTATGTTTTGGGAAACTGAAGGCAGTGCATTAAACTGCAAGTGTGGCTTGGAAAAAAGATGGCTGCTTGTCGTTTGGAGGTACTAGGCCTTGTGGGCGAAAACCTTTAGTAACACCAATACAGACTTTGCTAAAAATTTAATGCAACCCATTGTCATATACAATGCCAATAACTCAAACTTTAATGCTGCGAGACCTATTGCATTGCAAATGCTTGTTTTTAAAGTAAATTTTGCATTTTAGTACCGTAGCGGGTTGTGGGTTGATAGTGGAATATGGTAGGAAGTAATTTTAAATAATAATTTTTGGGAATTTCTTTTAATTACATTTTGTATTTTATTTCTGTAGCGGGTTGTGGGTTTATAGGGGAATAGGGTGGGAAGTAATTTATTTTAATTAAGTATTTTTTATTTTCTAAGTATTGTTATTAAAAAATAATTTATTGTTAATTAATTATTAATTGGTAATGAATTATTATTAATTGATAGTTATTGTATTTGTAATTATTTATAATTGGAGTTGGTTGTGTGTTTTTAGGGGAATACGGTGGTAAGTACATTATTTGTAAGTAAGTAAGTAATTATGAAAAATTAAGCATTGATAATTACATGTATTTGTTAATTAATTATTAATTGGGTATGAATTGTTATTAAATATTCATTATTGGTATTTATAGTTTTGTTAATTATTTATGTATTTGTTATAATTTATATATATTTATATATTATTTGTTGGTATTAATAATTATTTTTGTTAATTAATTATTAATGGGTAATTAATTATTATTATTGATAGTTATTTTAATTGTATTTATTTATTATTGTGGTTGGTTGTGTGTTTTAGGGGAATAGGGTGGTAAGTAAATTATTTGTACTTAAGTAATTAATTAAGAATTTTGTAAGTATTGTTATTAATAATTAATTTATTGTTAATTCATTATTAATTGGTAATGAATTATTATTAATTGATAGTTATTTTATTTGTATTTATTATTGGAGTTGGTTGTGTGTTTTTTGGAGAATAGGGTGGTAAGTAAATTGTTTGTACTTACGTAATTAATTAAGATTTTTTTTTTTTAAGTATTGTTATTAATATTTAATTTATTGTTAATTCATTATTAATTGGTAATGAATCATTATTAATTGATAGTTATTTCATTTGTATTTATTTAATATTGGAGTTGGTTGTGTGTTTTTAGGGGAATAGGGTGGTAAGTAAATTATTTGTACTTAAGTAATTAATTAAGAAACATTGAGTATCCTTACCAAATAGCTCCATGATCCAAGCTATTAGAATGGAGGTGGGATCAACATCATGGGGAGTAAAGACTAAATTGTCCTTAATAAGATTTGGAACCGACAGGACCCTGGTGGTGAGGAGAAGGTCTCAATTTGGTGCAGAGAGGAAATTCGAGTAAGCACCTTACGCTGGGCGCGAGATGTGAAGAAAACCCTCCAGACGGTAGCCGCGCACTTGAAATTGAGCCTCTCCCTACCATTGTTAAATATAGTCTGCACTAAAAAAATGCTTAGAGACCAAGGGCTTGAATACTTCAGATCAAAAGACATGGACTATCTGAGGTTAAAAAAATCAGTGAATTGGGTAAAGAATGAATGGGAAAAGGAGGTCCGGTTCCCATACCTGGATTTACTGCCAAGCAGATGGCTAAGACATGAGATCTTGAAGGTTCGAGTGGGCCTAAATCCATGGAAGATCGAAAGAAAAATTAGAGAGGCCCTGGTCCATCCAGATGGTACTTGTAAATGTGGTCTAGGAGTAAGAAATGATATTTTACATATATTGTTTGATTGTACTTGTATTTTAGCAATTCGGAAAACTTTTTTACGTCCAATTTTTTAAAAATATGAGGTGACCTCTCGTTCAGAAGCCATTGACCTCGTTACAGAAAGTCATTTTTGGATATTACAATTGCGTTGGGGAAATTTCTGAAAGCGACAAGAGAATATGTAATGGAGGCAATAAAGGAGAGTGGGAGAGTTTAAAATTATAGAGTATCCCAATTTTATGCTTTATGGTTTTATAAGTATTGTAAATGTGCAAAATGAATTGTGGTTTTAAATATTTTAGCACTATGTGAGATCCATTGTTCTATGTATGGTTTATAGACTATTGTCTAAATAAACTTTGTTGTTCACTTCGCTTCATTGAGTGTTGATAATTAACTTTTTTTGGTAATTAATTATTAATTGGTTAATAATTGTTATTAAATATTATTTATTGGTATAGATATTTTGGTAATTCGTTATTATTGTGTTATGATTTTTTATTACATATTATTTATTGGTATTAATAATTCACTTTTCGTTAATTATTTATTAATTGGTTATCAATTTGTATTATATATTATTTATTGTTATTGATGAACACATATGAATTGCAGATTAATTTGTATTACTTGTGTCAAATGTTATGTGGAGTGTGTTGTATGTTTATTGTGGAATAAGTTGGGAAGTATTTAATATTATTAAAGTCATTATTATTTTTGATATATTTGTAGTTTTTTCCCACAACAGTAATTAATAAATCAATATTTAATTACAATATTTATTTAATTTATAAATATGTTATTTTTAACATCTACGTTGTCCAATGCTTTTCCTACTGTTGCACTCACTGGAGTGGGAATTGTAATTTTTACCCCTACGCTATCCAGAGCTTTCCCTACTGTTGCACTCTCTGGAGGGGGAATAGTCATTTTTACCCCTATGCTATCCAACGCTTTCCCTAATGTTGCACTCACTGGAGTAGGCATAGGGATTTTTACACCTATGCTATCCAGCGCTTTCCCTACTGTTGCACTCTCTGGAGGGGGAATAGTAATTTTTACCCCTACGCTATCCAACGCTTTCCCTACTGTTGCACTCTCTGGAGTGGGAATAGTAATTTTTACCCCTACGCCATCCAGCGCTTATCCCTACTGTTGCACTCTCTGGAGGGGGAATAGTCATTTTTACCCCAACGCTATCCAGTGCTTCCCCTACTTTTGCACTCACTGGAGTGGGCATAGTAATTGTTACATCTATGCTATCCAGCTCTTTCCCTACTGTTGCACTCACTGGAGTGGAAATAGTAATTTTTACCCCTACGCTATCCAATGCTTTCCCTACTGTAGCACTCTCTGGAGTGGGAATAGTAATTTTTACCCCTACGCTATCAAGCGCTTTCCCTACTGTTGCACTCACTGGAGTGGGCATTGTAATTGTTACATCTCCGCTATGCAGCTCTTTCCCTACTGTTTCACTCACTGGAGTGGGAATAGTAATTTTTTCCCCTACGCTATCCAGAGCTTTCCCTACTGTGGCACTCTCTGGAGGGGGAATAGTCATTTTTACCCCTACGCTATCCAACACTTGCCCTAATGTTGCACTCCCTGGAGTGGGAATAGTAATTATTACCCCTACGCTATCCAGCGCTTTCCCTACTGTTGCACTCTCTGGAGTGGGAATAGTCATTTTTACCCCTACGCTATCCAGCGCTTTCCCTACTTTTGCACTCACTGGAGTGGGCATAAATATTGTTACATCTACACTATCCAGCTCTTTCCCTACTGTTGCACTCACTGGCGTGGGCATAGGGATTTTTACACCTACGCTATCCAGTGCTTTCCCTACTGTTGCACTCTCCGGAGAGGGAATAGTAATTTTTACCCCTACGCTATCCAACGCTTTCCCTACTGTTGCACTCTCTGGAGTGGGAATAGTAATTTTTTACCCCTACGCTATCCATTGCTTTCCCTACTGTTGCACTCTCTGGAGGGGGAATAGTCATTTTTACCCCTATGCTATCCAGCGCTTTCCCTACTTTTGCACTCCCTGGAGTGGGCATAGCAATTGTTACATCTACGCTATCCAGCTCTTTCCCTACTGTTGCACTCACTGGAGTGGACATAGTGAGTTTTACACCTACGCTATTCAGCGCTTTCCTTACTGTTGCACTCTCCGGAGGGGGAATAGTAATTTTTACCCCTACGCTATCCAACGCTTTCCCTACTGTTGCACTCTCTGGAGTGGGAATAGTAAGTTTTTACCCCTACGCTATCCAACGCTTTCCCTACTGTTGCAAACTCTGGAGTGGGAATAGTAATTTTTACCCCTACGCTATCAAGCGCTTTCCCTACTGTTGCACTCACTGGAGTGGGCATAGTAATTTTTTACACCTACGCTATCCAGCACTTTCCCTACTGTTGAACTCTCTGGAGTGGGAATAGTAGTTTTTACCCCTACGCTATCCAGCGCTTTCCCTACTGTTGCGCTAAATGGAGTGGGAATAGTAACTTTTACCTCTAAGCTATCCAGCGCTTTCACTATTGTTGCACTCTCTGGAGTGGGAATAGTAGTTTTACCCTTATGCTATCCAGCGCTTTCCCTACTGTTGCACTCACTGGAGTGGGAATAGCAATTTTTACCCCTACGCTATTCAGCGCTTTCCCTACTGTTGCACTCACTGGAGTGGGAATAGTAATTTTTACCCCTACGCTATCCAACGCTCTCCCTACTGTTGCGCTCACTGGAGTGGGAATAGTAATTTTTACCCCTACGCTATCCAGCACTTTCCCTACTGTTGCACTCTCTGGAGTGGGAATAGTAATTCTTACCCATACGCTATCCAGCACTTTCCCTACCGATGAACTCTCTGGAGTGGGAATAGTCATTTTTACCCCTACGCTATCCAGCGCTTTCCCTACTGTTGCGCTCACTGGAGTAGGAATAGTAATTTTGGCCCATAAGCTATCCAGTGCTTTCCCTACTGTTGCACTCTCTGGAGTGGGAATAGTAATTTTTACCCCTATGTTATCCAACGCTTTCCCTACTGTTGCACTCTCTGGAGTGGGAATAGTAATTTTTATCCCTACGCTATCCAACGATTTCCCTAATGTTGCACTATGTGGAGTAAGTATATATATAGAAATTTATATGTATATATTTCATTTATTTTAACATTTTGGGGCCGATTCCGATCTGGGTCGGAAAGCACTCCGACCGATCCTGGTCCGGGGTGATTTCCGACCAATACGGCCTCCTGTAGTCCGACCGAGCGAGTACGATGTGACCGTACGCTGTCGGACTCGGTTTGGTCGGACTCCCATAAAAGTCAATGAGAGCCGATTGTACAACGCGTACATGGACTCCCAATGACTGAATGGGTACGTCATGGGCAAGAGCACCCCCTACAGTGGGTACGCGTCGCACCATACATGCCTGTGTTGTGGAAACCCATGGGTCTCCCCCTGTGTCCGAGCCGCAAGGCTGCGGGTAACAGCGGGATCTGACGCGGCCCCCCGAATTCCAACTCCGGGAGCTATTGCGAGCCGGACGCTCCGACTCAATCCGGCTGTCCGACTCGAGCATCGTACTAGCTCGGTCGTGAAACGTCTCCATTTCGCACCACGGTTTGCTTGTGACTGAGTCGTACGGAGCGGTTCGTACCCGGAAACAATTCAGTCAGAGATTTTGCGCTTGTTCGAATCGTAATTTGATGTCCGTACCAGTGTACGACTCAGACGGAAATCCAGCCTCCGAATTGGATCCGCTAATGCCGAACTCGATTCGGTGCCCTTCCGACCGAGATCGGAATCGGCCCCTTAATGTATTAGTTATATTTTTAAATATATTTAATCCAGCGCTTTCCCTACTGTTGCACTGTCTGGAGGGGGAATAGTAATTTTTACCCCTACGCTATCCAACGCTTTCCCTACTGTTTCACTCTCTGGAGTGGGAATAGTAATTTTTACCCCTACGCTATCCAACGCTTTCCCTACTGTTGCACTCTCTGGAGTGTAAATAGTGATTTTTACACCTACGCTATCCAGCGCTTTCCCTACTGTTGCACTCACTGGAGTTGGCATAGTAATTGTTACATCTACGCTATCCAGCTCTTTCCCTACTGTTGCACTCACTGGAGTGGGAATAGTAATTTTTACCCCTACGCTAACCAGAGCTTTCCCTACTGTTGCACTCTCTGGCGGGGGAATAGTAATTATTACCCTTACGCTATCCAGCGCTTTCCCTACTGTTGCACTCTCTGGAGTGGGAATAGTAATTTCTACCCCTACGCTATCCAGCGCTTTCCCTACTTTTGCACTCACTGGAGTGGGCATAGTAATTGTTACATCTTAACTATCCAGCTCTTTCCCTACTGTTGTACTCACTAGAGTGGGCATAGGGATTTTTACACCTACGCTATCCAGCGCTTTCCCTACTGTTGCACTCTCTGGAGAGGGAATAGTAATTTTTACCCCTACGCTATCCAACGCTTTCCCTACTGTTGCACTCTCTGCAGTGGGAATAGTAATTGTTACCCCTACGCTATCCAGCGCTTTCCCTACTGTTGCACTCTCTGGAGGGGGAATAGTCATTTTTACCCCTACGCTATCCTGTGCTTTCCCCACTTTTGCACTCACTGGAGTGGGCATAGTAATTGTTACATCTATGCTTTCCAGCTCTTTCCCTACTGTTGCACTCACTGGAGTGGGCATAGTGATTTTTACACCTACGCTATCCAGCGCTTTCCATACTGTTGCACTCTCTGGAGGGGGAATAGTAATTTTTACCCCTACGCTATCCAACGCTTTCCCTACTGTTGCACTCTCTGGAGTGGGAATAGTAATTTTTACCTCTACCCTATCCAACACTTTCCCTACTGTTGCACTCTCTGGAGTGGGAATAGTAATTTTTACCCCTATGCTATCCAACGCTTTCCCTACTGTTGCACTCACTGGAGTGGGAATAGTAATTTTTACCCCTACGCTATCAAGCGCTTTCCCTACTATTGCACTCACTGGAGTGGGCATAGTAATTTTTACACCTACGCTATCCAGCACTTTCCTTACTGTTGAACTCTCTGGAGTGGGAATAGTAATTTTTACCCCTACGCTATCCAACGATTTCCCTAATGTTGCACTATGTTGAGTAAGTTTATATATATATTTATATGTATATATTTAATTTATTTTAACATTAAGGGGCCGATTCCGATCTGGGTCAGAAAGCACTCCGACCAATCCGGGTCCGGGGTGATTTCCTACCAATCCAGCCTCCTGTAGTCCGACCGAGCGAGTACGATGCGACCGTACGCTGTCGGACTCGGTTTGGTCGGACTCCCATAAAAGTCAATGAGAGCCGATTGTACAATGCGTACATGGACTCCCATTGACTGAATGGGTACATCATGGGCAAGAGCACCCCCTACAGTGGGTACGCATCGGTGCCATCCGCACCATACATGCCTGTGTTGTGGAGACCCATGGGTCTCCCCCTGTGTCTGAGCCGCAAGGCTGCGGGTAACATCGGGATCTGACACGGCCCCCCAAATTCCAACTCCGGGAGCTATTGCGAGCCGTACGCTCCGACTCGATCAGAATCGAGCATCGTACTAGCTCGGTCGTGAAACGTCTCCATTGCGCGCCACGGTTTGCTTGTGACTGAGTCGCACGGAGCGGTTCGTACCCGGAAACAATTCGGTCGGAGATTTTGTGCTTGTTCGCATCGTAATTTGATGTCCGTACCAGTGTACGACTCGGACGGAAATCCAGCCTCCGAATCGGATCCGCTAATGCCGAACTCGATTCGGTGCCCTTCCGACGAGATCAGAATCGGCCCCTTAATGCATTAGTTATTATTTTTATATATATTTTAATATTTTAAGCTATATTTCTTTTAATTATATGTATTATTTACTTAATTTTACATTATTATTAAAACATTTTAAAAAACGAAATTTTTTACTTCGATATTTTTGACAACTAACTGGCACATGCATCAACCAAAATTGCCCCTGTAAAATAGCGAATCGGTAAAACAGGCCAATACCGTACTCAAAACCTGATTTCCCAATGCATCAACCCCAATCCAGAAAAAAATAAAGAATCGCATATAAACCCACACGCTAAATTACTGAATCGCAAAATAGCGATTTGTTAATACCGAGAAATGCATTTGCTCCAGGAAATAGCGAATCGCAATTAAATAATCGCAACGGAATGCATCAAAATTCGCTAATATAGAACATCCCCAAAATCGCTATTTAGCATGAGCAGAATAAGGGGAATCTCAACCAGGAGGTAAAGTTGGGGGAAAAAAAAAAGGAAAACAGGTGGATACAATCAGAAACCCGTCAAAGATACCACTGGAGACCCCGTATGTTATCCAAAATTGCTGCCCTCTACGTGCTTGCTATGAGGATGAGAATCAATGCAGCAGCACAGCGCAGGAGGAGGATCTAGGATAGGGTATTCAGGGTGCGCATCACATTGCTGGGCCAGAATGAGGGCGAAATCAATGACAAGTTCAGACTGAATCTTGCCATGATCGTGCGCCTAATTGCTGACCTGGAACCACTACTGCTGCACCAGACCCGTAGGACCAATGCCATCCCTGCGCATGTCCAGGTCCTATGCAGCCTGCACCTGTTAGCGTCTCGAAGTTTCCAGGGGGTCGTAGAGGTTGCAGGAGACATATCGCAAAGCGCACTTTCACGCTTCTATAGCAAATTCCTTGATGCCATGCTGGCAATGTTACATACCCACATCACCTTCCCCACAACCCCACAGCAGTTGAACTGGACCAAACGGGACTACTACCAGGTAGCACATTTTCCCCATGTCATAGGATGCATTGACTGCACGCATGTACCCATCTGTCCCCCTTCAGCCAACGAGTACATATTCCGTAACAGGAAGTCCTATCACTCTATAAACGAGCAGGTCGTGTGCAATGCCAAGCACATCATTACAGACATTGAAGCGCAATTTCCCAGGAGCACACACAACGCCTATATATTCAGACACAGTGGCATCCACAGGCATCTGCTCAACGGTGAATTCAGAGAGGTACACCTACTAGGTACATACATATACAGAATTGTTTACGCCATCATCACATATGTAATTGTATTTATGCCACTAACCCTTTGCTCCCCACCCTGCAGGTGACAGTGCATATGCCTTGCGTGAATATCTCCGCACTCCCTACCTCAACCCAGAAACACCTCAGGAGCAGCGCTACAATGCAGCACATATCAGTACCAGGAATGTGGTGGAACGAACCTTTGGTATCCTAAAAAGTCGCTTCAGGATCCTACACAAGAGGGGAGGTGCATTGCAGTATAACCCTATAACCTGCTGCAGGATAATAACAGTGTGTACCATGCTGCACAACATTTCTACAAGAAGGGGGAATCCAATAGAGGTGAACGGAGATGATAACTTTCGTGATGAACAACCCCCCGCACAACACTGACAGGCACACGTGCCAAACACAGCTGAAGGTCAAAGGAGGCGGACATAAATCACACACCATCACTTCAGAGGCAGGTAAGAATGAGCCATCACTACATTTTCTGGTGTGCCAATGTTAAATACACATGAGCACTTGTCAAGTGATTATGATTAATACGTCAACATGACGCTGACTCAACACATTGTGAGAGATGCATATCCGTTGGCATTACGATATGTAGGTGGCCCATAGTTACATCACCATGGACAAATAGCCGGTAGTACATGTCTATTTGCGCCTTCCATGTACCCCCAGCCTCCTGTCGCGTGACTCCTTTACATCATCACGATGTGTGCCGGTGGCTGTAGAGCTGCGCGAACTGCGCCTCCTATCAATGGTCTCCGGCACAGAGACCCTGCTGACGCTCAATGCCGCCTCACTCCCCTCCTCCACTCCCAAGTTTCTGGCACTAAATGTGCCAGACTGCAGATGTTCTACTGCAGTGGTCACCTGGCCTAAGGACTTGGCCACATCACTGCAGTAATGACCCATGTCTATCTGCAGTGACACTGATCTGCGTGCCAATACAGCTGTGCTGTTGCTGAGCTTGGTGATGTCCAGAAGTTGATGCATTTGAACGGATCAAATTTTGACGGTGCCTCCTGCGCTCGCTGTGTTGCATTGCTAGGACGGCATGGGTTAGCTCCAGTAGGCACTGCTTGATGTTTCGATTTCCCTCTGCTACGACTGTGGTCAGTTGACGCACAGCATCTGTCATTGTGCACATGTTGCTTGCTAATTTGGAGATGTTCAGGTTCATTATTTCCATGTGTCTCCCCTGCAGGCGCTGAACGCACAGCATCTGGGACTCTACCCCACCGTAGCCGTGTGTAGGCTGTTCTGATCCCTCAGCAAGTCTTCCCAGGGGTCTGCGCCGCTGTCTGACTCGGACACTTGCTGGTGTTGGAGCTGGCGGAGTGACACGTGACTGGGGGGGAACACTTGTGGGTGCTGGCCTCTGCTCCGTCTCCATCACCTGCAGGGAAGGGACATGTGCCCTGAGTCTTGGTGGTGTTGTTAGTGGTGGTGGTGATAGTGTTGATGTCGGTGGTGGTGGTGATGTTGTTGACATCGGTGGTGGTGGTGGTGTTGATTGACTTCCCTGCGGAGTCACTCCATCTGTCCCTGACGGTGTTTTGGATATGATGAGGCATCCGCCTTCATCAGAGTCCATGGGAGCTGCATCTGTGTGTGAAACAGTGCATTGTTATTTTTATTTCTAAATGTATCTGTTATTCATATTGCATACTTTGTACTTGATAAATTACATATTTAGTCAGACTGTTAGACCTGTGCAGCTGGTCTATTTCTTGCACATTGGGGATCATACATGCACACTTGGATGACATGACTACAACACCCATGATGCAATACTTCTGTTAGGGTATATGTGTTAAGCACTTCTTCTTGTACACTGTGATTAGCCTGGGAGGATGGGCATGGTTATGCAACACGCAGCGTATCAGCACAGGCATGCATCTTACCCTGTATTATGGTCGCTGCGCCGGAAGTGTTCATTTGGGTGACTCCCATGACTGCCTCAGGCTCAATGGTCCCCTCAACGTGGTACTCCAGGGCTGTGTTAGGAGTTACTCTGGATGTCCCCCCTCCTGTGGCAGCAGCATCCTTCTGCGTGACTCCTACCGCATTTACCCTCTCCTTGATGCGCAGTCAGTTCTTGCCCTTCTTGGCTTCAAGCACCTTGAGTGACTGCTTTCCAAACAGCTTGTCATGCTTGCTGCTCACCCCCTCAATCAAAAGTTCTAGTTCCTTGTCAGAGAACTTTCTCTTCCTCTTTCTGGGCGTGTCTGTGGTTTGGGATGCATCCTTGTCCATCCTGGATTGCTGTGGTGTGGCTGGTTTGTGAGAGTTGAGTATCTCAGCTCAGCTCCTGTGCTCTGCCTCCTCATCTGAGCTCCTCAGGGCACTGAATGAAGCATGGGCTCAATGACTTCTTGGTTGTGATGTCATCAGCCTGCTTCCGTGACCCGTTTTTGCGATTTCGCTAATACCGACTTTGCAAATACAGAAACCGCTAATAGCTAATTTGGTATTTGCTAATCTTTATTTTGAGCTCTCGCTATCGTGATTTCTGTGTTTCTTAGCGGTTTTTACCGAATCTGTAAAAAATTCTGAATCTGTTTATGCATTGCGAAAAAAGAACCCTTATTTGCGATTCCTTATTTATGGCTAGCTTGTACTCTGTCAATGCCAAAAAACGAGAAACAGTTAACATCTTTGTTGTGGTAGCGCAGCCACTGTCGCGTTATAGCATAATTCACATCACCATTTTTAATAGCCCTCATGTGTTCAAGGATGCCTTTCTTGATGCGGAAGGTTGTGCTCCCTATATAGAACTTACCACACGGGCACACAATAGCATAGGCACAAAAATCAGTGTTACAGTTCATACATTTTCTGATGGCTCAGTCTTTCCTGTGGGTAAGGGATATGATTTCACATTCTTGCTGGTCCCGCATGCCTTGCATTTTCTACATTTAAAAAAGCCCCTTGTTCCTGTAACCATGTTCGTTTCTTGGTAGCCCCCAAGTAACTTCTAATTAGCTTGTTTTTAAGAGAGTGTGCCTTCATATACCTTCCTAACTGTGCTCCCTATGACAGGGTCATTCCTCACAATGCGCCAGTGTCGTTTAAGTGTCTCGCGTATTTGGCCTGCTTCCACACTGAATGTGGTGATCATCCTGACATTGATTCACTCACCAGTACGAGTAGTCCTCTGTGTTTTTTTCACCAGGAGTTCCCCACTGTCTCTTGTTTTCGCTTTCTCTTTGGCGACCAGCAGTACCTGGTCAGGATATCCCCTTGCCCTGAACCTTTCAGTCATGGTTACCTACTCTTTTTCAAATTCTGCCTGGGTGCTACAGTTGCGCTTAGCTCTCAAAAATTCCCTGAAAGGAATACTATTTTTGAGGCTTGGCGGATGGTGGCTCTTGGCGTGTAAGACGCTGCTCCCTGCATTGGGCTTTCTGTACAGGCTAGTATGTATTGTTCCATTTCAATGCTGACACTCACATCCAAAAAGTCCATAACGCCCTGAACTTGCTTGCTGGTAAATCTGAGGTTGACATCATTGTTGTTTAGTGATTTAAGAAAACTATCTAGATCTGACTTAGGTCCTCCCCAGATCATAAAGATGTCATCTATGTAACGGGTGTAGAAGGCAATGTGACGTGTGTGGTGTTCATTCGCATCTGTCCAAAACACTTGCTCCTCCCACCATCCCATCAACATACATGCGTAACTAGGCGCAAAACAACTTCCCATTGCGGTCCCCACCTCCTGTTTAAACTACCTGTCATCAAAAAGAAAATAGTTACTCAGCAAGCAGTATTCCAACATTTCCAGTAACATGTCAGTTTGTTTATAAAGGAAGATAGATCTATCCCTCAGGAAATGCTTGCAAGCATTTATACCATCAGAGTGTTTGATGCACGTGTAGAGGGAAACCACATCTATAGTGACAAGCCAGAAATTGTCTTCCCATGTGATACCCTCGTTCTTGTTGATGAAGTCTGTGCTGTCTCTGCAGTAAGACGGAAGGTTAAGGACATAAGGAAAAAGAAAAGTGTCCAGAAAAATAGAGGTGTTCTCAAGAAGGCTGCCGTTCGCAGACACGATAGGCCTGCCAGGCAGGTTTTTAACTTATCTTTGTGCACCTTGGGTGACATGTAAAAAACAAGGTGACACTGGGTGCTTGATATATAGAAATCTGTACTTAGCTTCTGCCAGTAGGCCTCCCTACTTCCACACCTGTAGTTTCTCACAGTAGTTGGTAATACTGATGAGATATTCCTCCTTGTTGGACTTTCTGTAGTTACCTGAGAGTGCCAGTTGTTTGTTTGATTCATGTCTGTACATGTCAATGTCCCAAAGGACCACATTGCCCCCTTAGTCTGAAGGTTTTATAACCAGCCCAGGATCTGCATTAAGGGTGCCTAAGGCTGTTCTTTGATCAGGTGTCAGGTTGTGAGCATGTTTGTTCTTGCTCTTCTCCCACAGACGTAGCATATCCCTAATTACCACACCATGGAAGGTGTCAAGACTGTCATGTGGTGTTTTAGGATTAAAGGTAGACTTGGGCCTAACATTCGTGGAGTTGCTCCCCCCCAGCGTTAGTCCCATACGCTCAAGCATTTCAGAATCATTCAAACCTTTAATTTGTTCACTACATAGTTCCATCGCACACGCCCTACTCTCCACATCTTGTATAGTGAGTATTTTGGACACCTGTGTGCTCCAGCCAACTTCCCCCGCCCTCTGGTTCAGAGCCCGCTTCTTCTTCAACATGAACATTTTCATAAGCTTCAATTTACGGACAAAAAGGAAGACATCAATTTGAGTCCAGCTGTAATCGAAATTGGCCATGGGGCAAAAGGTCAGACCCAGTTCCAATACCGATCTCTCAGCCAAAGTAAAATCATGAAAGGAAAGGTTCACAATAGTCAGATTAGGCTCACCCATCATTGTCGTTTGGTTTGTCGTGTTGTCCTCCAATGCGACGTCGCTCCTTTTGCGTTTACTTCCTCCCCTCCTCGTTGCTTTCCTCTTATGCTTGTGCCTCTTCCCCTTCCGTATGCTTGTTCTGGTGGTCTTGCACGTAATGTCATTCCTGATTGTAAAAAATGGTACTCCTCTAGATGTTTGAAGGTTAGAGCATTTCTGCCACTGTGGTCGGGTTGTTCCTCCGCATCCGACCAGGTCTCCGACCCAGATTCAGAGATCGTGGTTTCTTGGTGCTGCTTAGTTGCCCCCAGCTGCTTGAATGGTTTAATCGTGCCATCATATTTTTTGCCAAAGGTCAGGATCCTCCCACTGGCATAATCCTGTTTGTCACGTAGAAACTTCTGTTTCTTTTTCTGTTTTATTTCGTCATCGTACTTGTCCAGTCTGTTCTCCATGTGTTCAAGTGCTTCTTTTATTTCTTCTTTGGCATCATATTTGTCAAGGTCCTCCTTGAGTTTATCAATGTCCTTGATGACTTGCTCAAGCTCTATGGCTGCGTACTACGATAACAGACCCAACATGTTTTTAGAGGTTCCTGCCATGAGCCCAGACCAAACTTCCAGGAGCTTGTGGTAGGGATTTTGGTAGGTCGGTGTTATTAAAATACGCAGTCCTCTCTGGACTCTGCCCACCTCGATATAGTTTTCTAGAGATGTTACTTCATACCAGCGATTAATCTCTTTTTTGAGTAATTTCTCGTATTGAAACAGCATCTGTTTGAGGCTTTTGTCTGATGGCGATGTTGTAGGTTCCGTCTCATTGGTGACTTCGACTGTGTTCTCTGTTTCACAGAATAGAGATCTTGCTTCGTCTGCCCTCCCTAGTCGGCGGTTCCTCGGTGTTATTTCTCCCATTGTAGCTGTTGTAGCTGCCGCTTGTTTACCTCTCGTCATGGTTCCCTTTGGCTTGTTACTACGGAATGCGTGTTATGGTATAGCAACACGGAACAAGGTGCTGTGTCCCTAGTCGGTAGCGCGGTACAGCTGCCGAATATTTGCAGCGTTCAGATGCCTGTATTATGAGTTAGTAGAGTGCCGGTTCGCAATCGGGCCTAGTGGCGCTCACCTTCCGGGGCACGTCTCCCAGCCCTGCACTCACCAGCACATTACCAGCTGTACGCAAGCGTTTCCCAGCAGTTTCCTTTCGGCAGCGGGAGCAGGACTTGGCAGAAGCCGGTTCGGAAAGAGAAACTCCCGATTTGTCCGCTCCACTCCAGACGGGGTTGGTGCGAGTCCCGGGAGTTGGGAACCCGGAAGTAGATTCACGAAAGTTCTCCCGGTATCATTCACCAGGATGACAGAAGACTCGCACTCCAGGGTCCGTGTTTCAAAGTATATTCTTTATTGGCAACGTGTTTCGACCAGACGGTCTTTTTCACTAGCCAAATGCATACATTCAAAACCACCATTTTAAAGTGCACAGTGATAGAAATTGAGGAAGGACCAATGTCCGAGAAAGCAATAAAGAAGCTGGAGAACAGACTATCGTTCTGCCCAGTTGCTAGTATGCAAGTTGAATATAATGTCAAAAAGTCTCTTTTTTCTTAAAAACAAATCATTTGAGAGTGGCAAACCAAATCATGGTGACATTTCATACATTGTCATACAAATTCATAAAATAAAATAAAATGCAACCAAATAATATATATTCGCTTTGGCAACAATGGTGAAAGGGAAGGAAAATCTAGGCCAAGTGGCCTGATGCATGCTTTCTCGGAAAGAAATATAGCAAACAAAGGACAAACTGACCTAGTTGCCATAGGAAAAGGATTTTTTCTTTTCCCAATAACTTTGGCACCGGTAGATGAATCTTCGTGAAAGTTTAAAAAAAAGAGACCCGCTCCGGTCAGCTTCTGGCTTAACAGTTTCGGGGTGATTCGACAAGTGGGGGCTGAGAAAACAGGAGGGTCCCAAAACGTGTTATCCCCATGTTAATTTCCATAGGAAACTTTAGACAAAGCTACATCCCGAACTGCTGAAGGGAATTACATCAAATTAGTCAAAAAGGTAGATCTTGGTTCAGAAAGAGCCCTTTTTAAAAATGGTGTAAATCCGTTCTGTAGTTCCTGAGAAATTAGAAAAGGAAAGTTTTGATATCTGAGCACTGAAGTTTAGAGAACCCTCTCGGCACGAGCTTCACTCTGATTGGCTGCCAACACTCTAAACCAGGCAGTGTTGGCAGCCCTCTTGTGACTCGGTAGAACCGAGTTACAACAAAACAGTAAAACAAGAACTTATGTAGTACTTTACAGAAGAGATACAGTGAAACATATATTCACACAGTTTAGTCACTATCTCATATATTTAGTGAGACACTTTAAATTACTCACTTAGACAGTCAATGACAGTGCTACTAAATCCTCCATCAAGACACTTATACATCCAGTCAGTCTTCAATACAGATTGCTATATATATAATATATATTTAAATATCGAACCAAACCACATTCACTGGATGATGTCTTCAGTGATGCCATCAGTGATGTCATTTGAGATGTCTTCAGTGATTTCATCAGTGATGTCACTGACCATGTCATGAATGATGTAATATGTGACATCATCAGCAGTGGATTGCGGGCGCGCGAGTTATAGTTAGTAGAACTAACTTTAACTGATGAATTTCAATGGTTTTATACGAGTGAAATGTCCTGCTAACTAAAACACCCCTGAAACCTATGTTTTTCTTAGTGAATATATATATATATATATTTATATATATATATATATATATATATATATATATATATATATATATATATATATATATATATATATATATATATATGTTATGTTATGTTATGTTATTTGTATTTTTATAGCGCACAGCTGCCCCAGCAAAGGAGCGTCCTGGCGCTTTGACAGATGCTGTAACATAACACACAATAAAAGAGAAAAGAAATTAACTAGACACCGGAAACAGAAAGGTTTTAATCGCCTGCCTGAAGGCGAGCAGATCTTCAAGAGCACGAATGTGTACTGGGAGCGAATTCCACAAACCTGCCGCTAGCACCCTAAAGGAGCGGCCACCCATTCTGCACAGCTTGAAGCGTGGACAGACGGCCAAATGAAGCCCCTCCGATCTCAAGGATCTCGAAGGCGTATAGGGCGTAAGAAGAGGGGCAAGTGCCGGCGGCGAAGAAGATTTCAAAATTTTAAAGGCCAGACACAGCGCCTTGAACTTAATTCGCTGTCTGACCGGGAGCCAGTGCAAGGCCGAGATGGTACCAGACACTGAACAATGTCTGGGGAGGCCCACAATGGCTCGTGCCGCAGCATTTTGTACTCTTTGGAGCCTAGAGGCCTCCGCTTGATTCACCCCTAGCAGCAATGAGCTGCCGTAGTCCAGTCGAGAAAGTATTGAGGCCTGGACTACAAGCTGTCTGGTGGGGGGATCAAAGTACTTTAGGACCGGCCTAGTACCACGCAAGATTCCATAGCACGTGGCAGCCACCTTCTTGGTGTGGTCTCTAAAGGTCAGCGCAGAGTCAACCCAGACTCCTAGATTTCTCACTCCAGCAGCTGGAATAGGAGTGACACCAAGCTCTGATGGCCACCACTGGTTGCCCCATAACTCCACGTGCTTCCCTAGAACCAACACCTCCGTTTTGGTGGCATTCAACTGAAGGCAGTTGGTGCGAAGCCAGCCAGCTACTGCCAAGAGACCCGCACGGAATCTGGGGGCCTCCGCCTCAGGGTCTTCACTAAGTGTCACCGCTAGCTGTGTGTCGTCCGCGTATGAGGCCATCGTAAGACCCCACTGTTTGACGACACCAGCCAACGGTTTCACATAGAGGTTGAACATTGTCGGGCTCAACGAAGATCCCTGTGGTACCCCGAGCTCCAGGGGATAGGTGGCGGATTGGCCAGGTGGTATAGCCACTTTAAAGGAGCGGTCTGCCAGAAAAGACCGAAACCACTGGAGAGCGACATCCGTCACTCCCGCCTCCTGTAAGCGTTGGATAAGTATAGGGTGGGACACAGTATCGAAGGCAGCGCTTAGATCTAATAATATAAGCGCTGCAGTATGACCTGAGTCAAGTACCTGGCGAAGATGTTCCGTGATGTAAAGTAATACCGTCTCGGTACTGTGTCCTGACCGGAAGCCGTTCTGACTGGGATCCAAAATCTGGTTGCGAACCAGATGCTCGGACAGAACAGAGTTGACATGGGCTTCTGTTATATATATATACTATCTATATCTATACATATCTCTCTATATATATATATATTAGCAGCCCGTCCTGACGTTGTCTGGGAGCAATTAGGCTTCAGGGCCCCCGCCTGCCCCGACGCTGTCCGTGGGTCCCCCGGAGCCTTCCTCCATATATTGCAGTATTATACCTCTATGTTTACTTTGTACGCTTTTGTAGCAGCCCGTCCCAACGTTGTCCGGGAGCAATTAGGCTTCAGGGCCCCCGTCCGCCCCGACGTTGTCCGTGGGTCCCCCGGAGCCTTCCTCCATATATTGCAGTATAATACCTCTATGTTTACTTTGTACGGTTTTGTAACCTGCACACGTAACTTTTTCCTCCTCTAATGCACCGTTTGGCTCACTTTTGTAATGCTCCGTTTGCTTCCTCTTGCTCACGATGTACGCTTTTGTAACCTGCACATGTAACTTTTTCCTCCAGTTATGCAACGTTTGGCTCACTTTTGTAATGCTCTGTTTGCTTCCTCTTGCTCACGATTTTCATTTTTGCTTCATTTTTCCGCCGCTCACCGCTCCTAAATAAATAAATAAATAACCTACCTCATCCGCCGCTCACTGCTCCTCCCCGCCTGTCCGCTGCTCCTCACTGCCTGTCCGCCGCTCCTCACCGCCTGTCCGCCGCTCCTCACCGCTCCTCCCTGCGCCATGTCCGCCGGTCCTCCTCGCGCTCCTGGACGCCGCTCCTCCCCGCGCTCCTCACGTCGGGCACGCACGTCGTTGCTGGCATTCTTCCAAGGGACTACTTTTTTTTAAGTACATTTTTTAAATAACCTATATTTATTACGTTTATATAGCCTATGTCCATCAGCACACCCTGACGATTACAACAATGTATCGGGTGTGTGGATTGGCGCTGTGGTTCCCGAGTTTACCTGCCTCAAAGGTTCAAAGTTCTTCCTTTATAATAGTAGTATAGATATATATATATATTCCTGAACTTATGTCAGAAATTCCAGTCTCTGATAAGAAGTTTAAGGGCTACCACTAGACCATTTGTCAGGAGAGGTCCTTGCCCCAGATTATTGTGAGCAGGATGCTGCTAGAGGAAGATCCTGCCTTTAGAAAAGATGCTTTTGTATCTCACTTTCTATTAAAAATCGATACTGAGCCCCGGTGGAGTTGATGCTGATGCTGAATGTGTGTTTGCCTTTCACAGGGAACATTAGCATCTGCGAGGCTTGATAATTACATTTTTCTGTAGATAAGGTATGCAGTGTACTCATACTCTCTAAGACAATCTAGATGCAAGTGATTCTACTCTCCATGCTCTTCTCGAGTATCGCATAAATTAGGTTTCAGGGATTTAGGTTTTAGAATACATTTTAACCATGTTAGAAATGTTTCTTTTATTCTTGTTGTTTGCAATGTGTATTTGTGCTATTTTAATTGTATTCTGTGTGTTTATTTTAGATGGGTTGAGCAACAAGATGCACCTGTTTAAATAAATATGTTTTTTAGTTAAAGTGTCTTTTCCTTAGCGCATCTTGTGTGTGTGTTATTGAAAAGAACGACAGAGGTTTGTTTCTGATCCCCACAGTGTCTCTGGCTCCAATCTAGGGACTGTTAGTAACCCAAAAGCATCCAAGCCACTTCTGCTATGCACTGGGTTGAGTTCTGTAGGGCTACAAAAACCACATTCAAGCTCTGGTGCATTGAACTAAGTTCATTTGTTTCAGCTGTAGGTGGAAAAGGAAACCTTGTAGACTCAGTTTACTCAACAGTTCTGATTGTGAACGAACGTCTGCAACACGGATTGGTCATTTATGAGGCCCTAGCGGCACTTTTGCACCACGGAGCATCAATTTTTTGACGCTCTGGTAGGGCGATGTCCTGCAGCATATTCGCAAGGCCACGCAAAGCCACTTTACATGGTATTTCAAGGCCATGTACGTATGTGTTCCTTTCATGCAGAACGCTGACTGAAAGGGGTGTTCCATGGGTGTTTCTGTGGGTGTTCCCCACAGCAACACCCATGGAATCTCAAGCTTTACCAGATTTACGAGGAACTGTAACTGTAAACCTGGGAATGTGTCAGATTCCTATGCGAGGGGAGGCGTAGGAGTGGCGCTATTAGGAGAAATACTTTCATTTCTCTTGTTTTTTTCCTCTTTTACTTATTGTTTTTGTGCAGGAAGGGGACCCCCCCCCCTGCACAGCAAGCACTGAAATTGCAATAGGTCTCGCCTTTGATTGAGTTGAAGCCTTTTGCTTTGCTATACAATGTCATCAGCAAAGCAAATGGTTTTAACTTAATCAAAGGCGAGGCCTATTGCATTTTCAATGCTTGTTTAGGACTTGTGCCCTGGGTTCAGCCTAAAAAACAGTGCAAGCTGTCTGATGGCAAAAGATCTATTTTGGTACACCAAGAACTTACAGGGGTCACAGCATGCTCATTGCTTATCATTGGGTGGCTTTATTGTCACCCTAATTGGCTTGATTCTTTCATTAAACCAGCTTGTCCATCTTGTGTTTCTTCTCTTTGAGCCTAGTCTCCTTACTAACTCTCGAAATTGGCTATCTCCTATCCGTCCATTGTTCACTTTTAGGTCATTTTTTTCCTTCTTTTTAGACAGATAGTCCATGAGAAAACATATGCTTTCCAGGTATTTACTTCTCTCCCCTGGATGCTCCCCGAAGATGCTCACCCTCTGTGTTTCTCTTTCATATATTTCTCCCATCCACCCTTCCAGCTCCATATTGTTCTCGCCTATGTGTGCTTCTCCCCCACTCCTGTGTTGCTGTCACCTTCATGCGCTTCTCACTCTCGTGTGTGCCCCTAGCCTGCTCGGTGCTCCCTGCTCTTTTTTTACGAGACCCCCATGGTCTGTAATCCTCTCTTCATATGTGCTTCGCCCCCTACCCCCCACCCCACCTCCCATGCTGCTCTCTCTCCCTTGTGCAATGCTCTGCCCTCTGCGCCCACACCTGATTTATCTATTCAGTCCTTTTGTACCCCACCTGCGGTCCTTTAAGAAAACATACATAAGTATGCATACTTCATCACGCATGCACGTGCCAGTGGACTAATGTATCTGGGTGGCAACGGGACATCAGCCCTGTGGATTTGCACACAGAGAAATACTAACGTGGAAACTGGCTGTGCGGCTGGATGCAACTAGGCAGTGGGCTGTCGGTCACCGAGGCATGCGGTGGCTCATCGTGGAAACCACAGCTTCTGTCCTGCACTATCACTCCCTGACCATAACTCTTGCAGTGGGATGCCGAGAGCAGGAAGCAGTGGCAAAAACAAGACCGGCAGGCGGAAAGGAAAAAAAGTAGCCGCCATCGCAGATCAAAGCAGCAATAGCTGCGACATACTATTTCACAATGATCCTCAATGGTTTCCCCAAACATTTTGGCCACTTGAGCGTTAGGCGACGAGCCACGGCTAATGCATTCGGTCCGGGTGTGCCCTGTGTGCCTCCCTCGACCACTACTCATCAGTGAGTGGGGCGTGGGGACTCTCTGCGCTTTATTGATTTTAGGCACCATAGAAACGAGGTTAGGGCAGTGGTATTCAGAAAGAGGCGGTTTCTTGTGTTTGCTTGGATAGAAACGGGCCACCGCAGGAGAGAGAGTAACACCGGGGTAGATTTCTCACTTCCCGTTCACGTGTTTGAGGTTTGGGGTGACTTTTTTTAGCAATTGGTTAAGGGAAAATTCATACCGTTTCGATGCACCGTATAAAAATGACTGAGTTGGCAAGCTGGAGGAGCAGCGGCTGCTTAGCCACGTGCATTTTATGTGCTCCTGTCATACCAGAGAGTGCTCGGAGTCTAAACAGGCCAGAGCAGGACTTACTGAAGTCATTAAAGGCATTTGATTTGGGGCGCACCCTGATTATTGCTTATGATGCTGGGCTCCGCCTCTGCCCCTCGGTCAGACAGGCTGTCCCTCACCACTGTGTACGTGCCCCTCTCGGCTTTTCACAAAAGTGAAAGCAACTGCAAACCGGCAAACGTGTGCGCAGAGAGGGAGCCAGTGGTCGAGCTGTACTAAATCAAGTGTGGTGGGAGAGGGCATGTGCGCGCACATCGCCTGTCCGGGCGCACACATGGTTTGTCTCCCTTCGCGAATTAAAGCGACAACAATAGAGTCTCGACAAGGCGGGGCAGCGCCTGTGCTGTGTACGCTAGGCGAGACCTAACAACATACAGGCACCCTTGCAAAATGACACAAGGGTGTCTGTGTTGGCGCACACTGCTCTTCGTGCGCGGATCAAATGAGAGAAGCAAAGGAATACACTGTATCTTGTAGATACAGCGCATTTCTGCCGTTTTCTTTAGACGCACGGCAACGCAGCAGGAAGGCCGTGTGTCAACAGTTTGTAAATGAGGCCCTAAGAGTACAGACACAGTTTTAAGTTTATTTTGTTCTAGTTTGTATAGTCTTTTAAAACCATTACAGTAAAATACATTCATAAAAACCTTTTAAACACTTATTTTACAGAAACTTTAGTATAAAAATGTAAAAATAGACAAGAATTCAAAATAAAGTCTTATTAAAATACATAGTGTGCCAGGCTTGTCTCTCCTGAGACAGAGTATTATCAAACAATGTATTTACACAATTCAAGTTAAGTATCTTTGCAATCAGGATTTTTGTATAGGAGATGTCATGTGGCTTCTAAACCTCCTTCATAGTTCTTAGCTTGCACTTATTGGTGTAAATCCGTCAGACAAATAAAACATTTGTTAGCTCAATTATTACATGTAAAAGCATTAGGTCTTGCCGATTCTTTTTGATGTGTTAATGTTGCTGACCGTAAAGTTGTTTGGCAATCGATATTTTAGTTTGGAGGTGACATGCCGGTTTTTTGCTCCATCAAAGTTCATAGTTCATGCCTAATTGTGTAGTGACCGTGATCCCGGAGTTTCTTCTTCATAAAGTGAGAGTGCCTTATGCAATCTGTGATCTTTAAGATTGACCTTGTATAGTCACTTGATAATTGTGTTATACAACTGATCTTTGCATATTCTTAACCCCTTGGCCACGGCGCTAATTCCGCTGCGGCGCTGGTGAGGAGGGGGAGAGCGCTGCGCGGCCATGCTCGTGACTGAACCATGCTGTCATGAGTCGCGGGCGAGCTGTGCTCATGCCGGCGTGGTTCCGTCACAACCTCGCCCACTCACTAATTTGCCCACACAGGCGGGGATTCAGTGCCGTGTTGGCGGAGCGACCGCAGCATGACTGAACCACGCCGTCATGAGCACACGCAGCCCGTGGCTCATGACAGCGTGGTTCCCTCATGCGCAGGAAAGGGGTTAAAGGATCTGCTCTGCCTTGTGTAAGTTTGGTGTTATTAATCTTTTGTTTGGTCTACTTCTTTTAGAGCAAATACAAGGAGATGATGTGAGGAGTGCCAAATCATCTCAGACACTCACCCCCAGTCCCAGATCTGGGTTCAATCCATCATCACTCTTTAGCTTACTTCGCCACCCCAGTTGAGAACAAGCTATATGCAAATCAGTCTTGACCATGTGCCTTATGGGAACAGTCCAGCCCGAACTGCCAAGCCAGGTCGTCCCTGGACCGGAAACAAGTATATGGCTGGGTATGAACTGGGGTGGCTTTCGGAGCTTGACTGACTAAAGAGACCCATTTGCATGAGAGGGGTCAGGGCTACAACTTTCCCAGCTTAAGAAGCCCTCCAACTTTTAAACATGAAAATACAAAGCTTCTGAAACCCCTGCTGCTGTCCTAGGGATGCTGCAAAACATAATAGATTTAATGGGTGGGTGAAGTTCATCTAGCAAACAAGCTGGAGATCTACTGTATGTAGGGCTTTCCAGCTCACCCTGTGCTCACCAGGTGCTATTGCCGCAAAACCGACTGACCGTGTGACTAGAGCTGATGTCAAGTGGCTCACAGTGACAGGATTCCGTGATCGGAATACTCATATCAGCAGCATGGTTGAAAATGGCAGCTCTAACAGCCCTTGGAAGCCCGTTATTAGTTGCCGAGATCCCCGGGGCCCGGCACACAAGATGCCTCGGTCGAGCATCTACCGCAGCTGTTGAGATGATGAGCTGGCTGATTACCCCAATGAGACGTGAAGGCTTCGGACGAGGGGACAGCCCTCTGTACTTCCCGGCGACTGACAGCTGTGATATGGATATTGGGAGCCCTCGCACCGGTGAGAAAAGCCATCGCGCAATAACCACTCCACGTATGACTTAGCGTAAAAGGCTATTTATTAGGACAGGTATGACAACCACATTTCAACATAACCTCAATCACCGTTAACAATCCCCCCAACATCCTGACCTCCAAACATCATCCATTCACATGCTCCAATACTCACTCCAATTCACACCACGACCTCTTCATGCATACCATTCACTTTCCCCTTTCACCTTCATACTCCTCCAGCATCTCCCGCCATCTCACCTCCGTCTACCTCACCCCCCTTCCTGCCCCTGTAACCACCTCCACGGAAGGGTGATTCTGCCCGTCATGGACTCCCCACCCCTCCCAAGTCCTCCCACCCAGGGAACCTCCGGAGGGCGGTTACCTGCCCCACCAATCGTGCACCTTTCGCACTCAATCTCGCCACACCAGATAGACGCGTTCCACAACAGGCTGATGGTGTCCCGCATCTCCATTAGATAGTAAGCATTTCCCATGTGCGAAAGGTGCACACCGTGGTCGCGGAAGAGAAGGGGCTCCTCCAGCCGGAGCCCCACTTGCACCGGCACTTTGATTCCGTGGGCATCACAAAAGAGTCTCATCGCCCTATTCAATTTCCGCCTCGCCCTTTCAATGGCTGCAGGCTTCAGTGCCCCCCTCCAGATTCTTCGTTGGACAAACTCTGTCCAAACAATACAGGTGCCAGCCAGATTGCTCCTCATTGCCTCCAGATCCCTCTGGATCAAATGTAACAAGGACACTCCAGATAGTTTAACCAAGTCATTTTCTCCCAGGTGTATCACCAGCATATCCAGGCAAACCAGCTGAGACACCTTCTTCGTCAGCAAAGGCAACAGATCAACCCAGCGCATACCGCTCTTACCCCACCAATGGACCTCGTGATGACCGCCCTGCAGGCCCAGGCTACGACCGTACACCTGCCTGATCGCATATTTTGAGGCCCAGTGTACAAAGGAGTGTCCAACAATCCAGGTGACCGTCTTGACCCTGGCCCCCGAACACAACCTACGAAGAGAAAGAGATTAACACCACAGCAAAATATAGATCTTCACCCAACCGCATCAGCCCCCATTTCTACCCTTACTCTGTCCCCCTCCATTTACGCACATAGCGTTCGCAGCAGCGGGACCTCCAGTGCCCAATTCTTCGAATCTCCTCCCATGACCAACCCAAACCGGACGCCGCTGAAGCCGCCCCAATACGAAACGAGTGAGTGCCAAAATGCGCTGGGTCCCTGCCAATCCTCCACAAAGCCATTCGGAGCAACGCCAACAACTGAAAGGATGTCAAGCGCCTCAAAGAAGTATGCACGAAAATCTCTCCATCCAACTTCTGCACTCGTCCCAAAAAGGCCATCCACTCACGCACCGGACACAGGCCCACACACCTACTCTCCCTCAGCCACACCCATTTGCCTCGACCCGTCTGGTCCATCTACAAACGACCCACCCATATACCCAGCCGGGCCCCATCCACCCTCACATCCTCAAACAATCGTCCCGGAGCACCACGCACTCCCAACAATTCCGACACCCGAAGTGCTCCGAAGAACATCCAGACCATGCACAATCGGAACAACGCCACCTACCCATCGTCATAACAGCAATGGGGCAATTCCCCCAGCGCTCTTGTCAACAACTCAAACATGATTGCCTCACGCGGCAACTCCCCCTCTCCCCCTTCTGACCTAATCTGACCCCAACCTTTCAACATTCGACTCAACAAATCCGCCCTGGCTGGATCAAAACCCAAGTAAACCATGCTGTAAAACGAGAAGCCATCTAGCTTGCCAGCTATCGTAGTCTGCGACAAACCTCTGTCCATGCAATCCAGAACAAAACGCACCACCCCCCGTTCACAGTCACTCTGTGGCATCCCCCACGCAGCCTTGCTCCAACCCAAAAAGGTACCAAACTCAGACCAAGCCTACCTGTACGATTGCCTCGTGGATTCAGCTATAGATCTCTCGACCAAAGCCACCACTCTCACTCCCCCCAGACCCAGATACACTTCGGCACCTTGGTCTTGCACGCCTCTGCTCCCGGTGCCATCCTCCTAAAATGCTGCCACTGCGAATGAGATAACGCATCCGCAATTTCATTACTCGCCCCAGGCACATGTTGTACACGGAAAAGCACATTAAAATGCAAGCAGAGCAGCATGAAACTTCGAAGCAGGCGCACAACTCGCAGGTCCTTCGCTTTCTGATTGTTCACCAGGTCCACCACCGTCATGTTGTCCACATGGAACAAAACCGACCTGTCCCGGAAATCCGGCCCCCACACCAACAACGCCACCAACAAGGGGAAGAACTCAAGAAAAGCAATGCTCCTGCCCTGTCGCAACCAATGAGACGGCCACTGCTCTGCACACCAACGCCCGTCCCAGAAAACTCCAAAACCTGCTGCACCCGCCGCGTCAGAGTAAAGCTGCACCTGCCAGACCATCTTGTCATGTGCAAAATCCAGGGACACTCCATTGAATTCTTCCAGGAACACCAGCCACACACGCAAGTCTGACCGGACTCCCAACGTGACCCTGACCCTGTGGTGAGGGAGCACCGCCCCGACATGACCATGCCGAGGCGCCTACAGAAAGTTCTCCCTGCCCTCACCACCCGGCACACAAAAGTCAGCAAACCGAGAAGGCGCTGCACAGACCTAAAATCAATCTTGCAGACACCGATCACCTGCGTCAGAACAGCCTGCATCTCTGCCACCTTCTGCGCTGGCAGCTGCGCCTGCCAAGCCACCGAATCCAACTCAATGCCCAAAAACATCAAAGAACAACTAGGTCTCGCCGTCTTCTCCGGTGCCAATGGAACCCCAAACTCCTACGCCAACAACTGGAACTGCCCCAGAGCCGCACCACACTCTCCCGTCAGCCCTTTCCCGATGAACAAGAAATCATCCAGGTAGTGCGTCACCAGCCAGTGCCCACTCCTTTCCATGAAAGCCCACTGCAAAAAGGAACTGAAGGTCTCAAAAAGCGCACAAGAAATCGCACTGCCCATCGGCAGCACCATATCCACAAAGAAGGCCCCCTCGAACTGCATGCCCAACAAGGAAAAATCCGTCGGGTGAATGGGGAGGAGGCGAAAGGCCAACTTGATATCACATTTGGCCAACTCTGCCCCCTTCCTGCAAGCCCTCACCAAACCAACAGCATCATTCACCGACGCATACAACACCCTGGAATCCTCCTCCGCGATGAAGTCATTCACCGAACTCCCTTTCGGCCACGACAAATGGTGGATCAGTCTGAACTCCCCCTGCTCCTTTTTGGGAACCACCCCGAGTGGTGAGATTATAAGGTCCGACATCGGCCACGTGTCAGACGGGCCAGCAATCCTACCCTCCAACACCTCCTTCCGCAACTTGCTCGCCACCACCTCCGGCAACTCCTTCATTGAACGCAGGTTCTCCGCCCAATGCCTCTCCCAGGAACCCTGATAGCCAATCCAAAATCCTTCCACAAACCCCGTGAATTTTCAAAGCAGCCTCTCTATCAGGGTACCTGGAGAGCCATGGACCCATGGCCTCCACCTTAACCGGAGTCGGGGCCCTTTGGCCCAGATTGTCGCCTACCTTTAGTGATTTTCCACTGTTCAGAAGGTGTGGCGAGCGTAAGGCATTGTGTGACCGGGTGACGTCCCTGGCACTTGGAACACTCGTGTTTAAACTTACATGGGTGTCTCGTGCAGAAACCTTTGTTAAAGTTCCAGCAGGCCCCAGTGCTTCCAGGTTTGTACTGCTGACCAGCTGCACCGGTCCACGTTCCCTGACTCCCTGACCCCCCGCCCCAGACTGGGCGGGACGAGACTGAAAAGGCCGGTAAGCAACCGGGAGCCCACTCGCCGTATGAGTAGAAGTCGCCGCCTGCGTAGAAGACATCCATTGCACCAACAGCTCCTGATCGATGTCACCCCAAAGCTTATTCGGGTTCACACTAATCCTGAACTCCTCATCATAGCTCAACCAGGCGAAACCCTCAAAGTGCAATTAGGCCTTCCGTATCACATCCATGTACTTAAACAATGCTATCGCCCTGTCCGCATGCTTTTCGCAATAGATACTCGCGTAGATCAAGAACACCGATGTCCCATTTTCCATTGTTACGGGCACCCTCGGCCGCCTGGTCAATTCCCACTCTTCCTCCTTTGACCCCTCCTTTGCCTGAATCTCTCTATGTAAAAGTTTGAAAACATCCACATACTCATGCTTCCATATCCTGGCCTTTGTCTTGTCTGACAAATGCGACCCAAGTGGCATAGCCAAGCCCATGTAAGGCAACTTTTTCCTCAACTTGTCCGCTCCTTCCTCCTTCCCACCCTAATCCTCCGTCGCATCTGTCTGCTCGCTGGCCGTCACGACCTGCTTCTTACCATCCTTTGAAACAGGCCCCGTCCAATCAAGGGCCCCCCATCCCGCACTGATCTATCCCCCACACCCACCAACCGGCAGGCCTTTTTGGCCCCCCTTTAGGACCGTCGTCCCAAGCATCCCACCATGCGCCCTCACCTGCCAAAGTCGCTGGAGCTCCCCGCTCCGTCCTCCGGGCATCCGCCGGCTTCTGATTCCCTCTGGCTGCCCGACCAGCTCCGTCCTGTGCCGCCTGGAAAACACCAAATCTGCCTGTTGCCGCTCCGCCCTTCCTCCAACTCTCATCCTCGCGCACCTCACCTTCTTCCAACTCCTCATCCTCATCCTCATAGTCCAAACGTTCTTCATCCACTTCCACAGGTGCCACTCTCCGCACCTCACTCACCACTCTTTTCGCACCTTTCCCTCTCACTCCAGGCACAAACTCACACTGCAACATTGCAGTTGCGCGCTCCCTCAGTGGAGGTCAGGCCGCCGCGGACCCCCCTGCTGCTTCATCCCGGCGTTTGGAGGCCGTTTTGCGCCCCGAGGGCCAAACCTTGCCTCTGCCAGCGCTTACCGCTGGCCTGCTCCCGCCCCCCCGAGCCGTCTGCGCTCACCACGTGACCCAGGGGTTCCCCCGCCATGACCCCTACCAGATCCCGCCCCACACGCAGGTGCCGGGCCCCTTTTCCCCCGTGCACCCGCCTGCGCCTCCCTGGCAGCACACATACGCTGCCACGCCTGCTCCGCTCCTCAATGATGCGACGCTGGTCGCGAATCCTCTCCTCCTCAGACATGTGCGCCCACCTAGCAAACCAGGCTTCCTGCCCAGGTGGCTTCCCTACAATCGCCTTCCCCCGAGGCGGGGCCGGGGGGGCCCTCGTTGGGTGGTCCCCCCCTTTCTGGCGATACTGCGCCCAGGGCCCTTCCCCTTGTGACAAGCTGCCCTCACTACCCCCTTTCTGCCACTGGACAAATCCACTGGCTGCTCCCCCGACGGGCCACCCCCCTCTTCGAGCCCAGACTCCCCTTCCGACAGCACCAGGGTGAACTCCTCCCCCGCCGACACCTCTGAGCCCACCTCCCCGTCCTCGCCACTGGCCTCACTGTCCTCTCTTAAGCCCTCCCCACTGGCCCCCTGTTCCGGCTCATCTCCCTCCGGCTCCGAGTGCACTGGGCTGCCCATGTGCATGACTGGTGGCAACCAGCCCCTGGCCCCCCTCCTCCCCCTGGCGCAATCTCAAGGCCCCCCCTGGCCCCACAGACACCTCCACCAACTGCGCGGGGAGGCTTTGATGCCGTCCTCCGTGCTCCTGTGCCTCCTGCTGCCTCTTGCCCCTGCCCCTCCCAGATACACCAGAACGGGCTGGTGGCGGCTCATCCATGCAAGCCGCCACTACCGCAGCCACACCCGCCGACGCGGACCTCGTCGTCCGGGTCATGCTGACCCACGCCTGGTCCAGGACACCTGGCTGCAAGAGGTCCACCCTACCAGCCCACCCCAACACTATCAGCGCCTCACGCGCTGCCGCAGAGTCCGGCGTCGCCATGGCTCCCCTTTCTGGAGCACCTCACACCCCACAAGCACCCCAGGAGCCCAACCCGCCCGCGAGATGCGTGTAAATCGGCCGCCGGTTGCGCCCAGGAGATGCGTGAGGTTTGGCAGCCAAAACACGCCTGTGAGATGCGTGTAGTCCGGGCGCCTGTATGTGCCCGCCGGCACTCCAGGACCGCGCGCAGGGAAAACACAGCCGCGCCCCGCTGCTCCTACCCGCTCACTATGTCCAGGACCACACCGGGGCACCAGTGCGTCCAGCCACAATCCCAGCCTCACAAACCCACGCTCCGACCACTACCCCAAAGGCCCTGACCCGCTAACCTTCACCACTAACTTTTCCCTGCGGGACCGGGGACAGGAAAGAGGAAGGACTTCCTCCCCTGTCCCCTTAAGTACCCTCCCTTTCTCCCCACCCCTGAGCCCACCCCCCAGCCTATCCCAGCCTGCCTGTCCCTGGCCTTGCACGAACACCCCAGGGGAAGACTGGTCTGTCGACCTCACTTCCCCTGGGGGCCGCATCACCCACCAACACAGTGGGTCTCACCCTGCAGAAGAAGATGGCGGCCCTGCTCCTTGCGGCATAGGGAGTGCCACCCGAGCAGACCGCTGCAGCGAGCGCTGGTGCCCCGCAGTCTAACTTCAAGGCTGAGGGGAAGATAGGGGGGTCGCTGATCAAGGTGAGCTGGCATGAGCTGTGGACCCCTGGACCAACGAGAGCAGACTATCCTCCTGCGTGCTGAGATGGCCCGCACTGGCACCCGGTGAGTCGGCAAGCTGCCGAGCTTGAGTACCTACCAGAGCTAGTGGGGATGCTGGCCAGACGCAGCTGCTCAGACTTTTGCAGGCCCACGGCCCCTCAGGTCCAGTGTGAGTGAGACTCCCCTTCTGAACCATTGAGGGACCCCACAGAACAATCAGGTGAGAGAGGGAGAGATGGAGGCCCGGCCACCGCCAGTGAAAGTGTGCAGCAAATATTGTTCCTTATGAAGCACATGATCGGGCCCCTCCCCCATCTGCTCCATAGTGCTGAATGCTCGTTTGTGTCTGGGGCCTCCTTCTAAGTCCCGGCCCCTGGAGATTCAGCCTGTATTGTCTCAGGCACCCAGACAAACCTCCTAACAAGAGGTGAGGCAACCTCCCACCGGGCCCCTGCTGAAGGCACCATAAGCACTCTTCCTCCTTCCCTGACCCTAAAATGGCGGCTAAGCGGCAGCAAGGATGAGTATCATACTGAGACAGCCCAGGAGACACCTAAAAAACAGCGAGAATAACCCTGGAGGCCACTGAGAATACAAATGGGAAAGACAAAATTGTGGTCCGGCCGAATGGAACACCAGGGGCAGAGCCTCTTGCCTGACGCTAAGATGGCCACCACAGTGGTCCTTTACCACGATTAGCTACTACTCTTGGACAAAAATTGGACATCGTCCGCACCTCAAGCAATTGTCCAATCCGGCTCACCCTTCAGGACACTGAACCTGTGATCTTGCCACCGACCATTGAGACCTAGCAGTTTGGCCAATGCCTGGGGGAGCTACCCACCCAGCCTTTCAGACTGCAGTCATGCAGCCTTTCCTTCATCTCTCCGCCTTATCTCCTTCTTAACCTTCTTCCTTACCCCCTTACCATTCTACTCTCCACTTATCTCTTCTTCTATGCTCTTTAAATGTTTCTAGCAACAGATCTAACTTGTAACTGATGTAACTTTGTAACAATGTGGAACCTCTTGTAAAGCACTCTGATACCCCCGGGTCTAGCCAGCGCTATATAAAACTCAAATAAATAAATAAAATGAAAAAAACAGGCAAGATAGTTGAGGGTCTCAATAGAGTTGTTAGACCGACCAAGGTTACATTCACGGGCAGGGTAAATTTCCAATCGATCTGTTGAAAGCCTGTACTAGTGAGCCAAGCGCACTAGAACGGGTTCTCCTAATACACTAGGCAAGCGTGATGGCCGGGTGCACTAGGAGAACATAAGGCATACAATGTGTAAACCTCTATTTACAGTAAGGTAGTAATACAAGCAAAGTAACACTGTTACCAGTACTGTACCAGGGGCCAAATGTACATAGCTAAAAGTTTGCTATAATCAAATAGCGAATTTTTGCAATCTGCTATTTGGTAATCGCAAACACCGATGTACGAAAGTGTGCTTTACACTTTCTGTGATTGTCAGTGGGTCGCAAATAGACCTAACTCATTAATATTCATAAGGTAGGTCTCGGATTGTGACCCATTGGGAATCCCTAAAATTACCGGGACAGTGGCCTGCTGTGGTTAGCAGACCACCATGTCTGTGATTGCTTTTCAATAAAGCACTTTTTTTTTAAATGCAGCCCGGTTTTCTTAAAGAATAATGGGATGCATTTCAGAAAGAATATGAAAACTTTTCTTCTCCTTTTTTAAGAGTGGGCAGTGATCCGCGGGATCAGTGCCTACTCTTAAAAAATGTGTTTTCAAACATTCTCAAGCGGAAAGAGGTCCCTTGGAGACTCCTGCCTATTTGCCAATGAGTTACAATCTACTTAAAGTAGGTGGTAAAATGACAATGTTTTGAGACCGCATTTCGGTTGCAAAACATTCGTACATAGCAGTACAATTCGGTATTAGGAAGGGACGCCCTAAACACACCCCTTCTTAATACCCTCTCATAACCCCAATTTGGGATTCTGTAATAGCTTACCGAATGGCAAACGGGACTTCGCACATTGAAAAATGATTTTTTGCTGTTGCAAATGGTTTGCTTCTACCACAAAATAGCCTTGTACATCTGGCCCTAAATATTATGAAGTAGATCCTGATGGGAACCAACCGGCTTGGCCGTTACAATGGAACCTCTTTGGCAAGTCTTCTGGGCCACCTTTGTGAATTAGGCCCACAATGGATGGATTTTCCTCCAATGAAAGATCCGCTTTTGGAAAGTGGCAAAGGAAATTCTTGTGGTGGTGGGTACTCCCCAGAAGCGAATCCTGCATTGGAGGATGTTTTCACTCGATTACCACCTAAATATAAACCAGACCATTACTAGCACGTGCACGACTTGTCATCCCAAAATGCCAATGTCATCATTTTGCATTTCTTTTTGGATCTTTCTTTTTTTTTATTTCTGTAATTTTTTATTGAAGAAAAATATATATTTACATGGGTCTTGTGGACGGGTAATCCGGGCGGAGGGGGCCGAGGTAGGGTGGGATCTGATGTGAATGTGGTTCTGTAACAGGGTGGGGCCAATGGAGCCTGTGGGTGGGGGTGGTCGTGACATGTGGGTGTAAAAGGAGCCCAGAGACTGCAGACCCCCAGGGGTGAAACATGAGGGTGGCCCGTGTCCTCTGGGCAGGCGCCAGTCCTGTGGAGGGGATGGGGGCTGTTCTGGCCCTGCAGGGGGGGCGCCAGTCTGATGTACAAGGGATCTGTCTCAGGATCACTGCTGGGCTGTGCTGGTTATTTTGAAAGTTAAAACCCTGGAAAATTGTAGCCTGGAGCAGGGAAGTGAGCGGCTTGGCTTCCTCTGGAAAAGCAGCACAAAGGAAAGATTCTGATACAGAAACCAAAGGAAAACAATTGTGTTACAGACACGGAATGTTTGTGCAGCGCCATGACGAGAGGCCTCTGAGTGAATGGGCAAGTCACGCACGCAACAGCAACAGACCAAGTGAGATCATGATCAGTCCTTACACACTGCAAACATTTCTCCACTCTGGTTCACTTATGTATGTATGAAGTAGGGCTGTGTTGCGCAACCGATGGTGTGATGCCCTTAGTAGGGGAAGCGATTGAATTAGTAGAGAAGCAGGTTAGGGTGTCACAAAGAGACCAATAATTGTGCCCATTGGAAACATTAAAAAAAATAAAAAAAAGTTTTCCATAGCGCAAACTCGACCCGCAGGTATCAGAGCGCTTTACATAAAAACCAGTTGTGTTACAGACAAACGTATTCATGTATTTTTTTCTGGCACAGCGAGATTAAATGATTTGCCAAAAAACACAGAATGCTTGTGCCTCCTGTGAGACTCGAACCTGGTTCTCCAGCTTCAAAGTCGGCCGCTCTGGCCGTTAAACCACATCCACTCCCTGGTTCTCTTCAAATGGAGAAGCTGTCAAGGAGTGGGATTTTCGTCTATAAGCAGTGCCTATTTTATAGTAAAAAAATAAAAAAAAAATAGGCATCAGGGTATCGACTGGAGGCCACTGCAGCTTGCCCCACACATTGCACCTGGCATGCTGCCATTTTGCCAATAATAGTACCAACATAACTACTAACCATCACACTCCTACAAGTGGGACAATTTGGACTATTTCAGGCCTCCAAAGCTATAAGAATGGTCTGGGCGACAGTGAATAGTCATTTTAATATATATTGAATTCATTCTTTAATATATATTGAATCCATAATTAGCTGTTGTTGTCCTCTTTAAATTAGCCAGGCAGCGCCACCTAGTGGCAGACTGTCACAAGCCCTGGTGTTGAAAATTAAGTGTGGGTGCCGAGAATCGGAAACCTCCGTCTCAAATTAAGCAATGGTCTAAGGCCTTGCTGTATCACTTCACAAGACTCATTCGGTGGTCTATTCTTTGTTCACACTTGCTGCCTTCGTGGTGGTCTCCTGAGAATAGTGGTATTCTAACTGTGGATGTTTGGTTGTAGATAGCTTCTTTCTGTGCCTCCGCCTCCAATTCCCCATTGCAAGCTGTGGTGTGTCTGGCCCCCACTGCAGCACACACGCGACGCTCATGCGTGTGCTAAGGTCTTTCTGTGGTATGTTGATTCTGGTTGTGACACCAGTGATCAGCAGTGCTTCAGGCACTGCCTGCTCGAACAACTTCACGAACACTCCCCCAAAGGACATTGGCCCCCGAAGAGAGGGAAGAGGGCACAGCCAACAGGGAACTGAAACTTTTTATGGAGAATGACGTGCGCGCCATGAGCTGCCCTAGAGTCTGCATGAGATTCCACTCAAAAGGCCAAGGCACGTTTATTACAAAAGACTGTCCCTTTAATTACTATGGGTTTTGTTTCCCACTAGTAGCAAGGACACATTTCTCCTCTTAATTATATAGGATATATTTTATTGTGGGTGTTAGTATTAAATACTTTTTTTACCTAAGTGCTCAGTGTTTTATTGATTGGTATCAAATGTCTATTGAGTCTCCATCCCTGCACCAACTTACCGGGCAAGCCTTGGGCTTCTCAACTTCACTACAGTCAGGAGACTAAAGCGAGGACTTGGTGACCAGTTTGGTTCCAAAAGTAAAGTCAAGACGGTGACACCAGAGGCAAATGGATCTCATTCGCTCGAACTGAGTCCAGTAACTCTTTATTTTCTTGAGATGTCTGAAGGTTCCCACTGTGAGTGCTCAAAATGTAGGCTGGGAGGGAATTTGTACAGGAAGAGAAGACCATGGCAGTAAGATGACCCCTTGTTCTGATGATGTCCCTTGTCACAGTGCACCCATTGCCACCACTCCTTGCTCCTCACTTCCCACCACCCCACTCCCTTATTCCCCTTTAGACTTTGGCTGTGGTAAGTGTTTTGCTAGAGGAGCTTTCAGAAATTCACAACTCCATGATGTTGCAAAGTTTGTGACATTTGTACAGTTTCACAGGCAGGCGAAATGTCCTGAAGGTTGTTACAGTGGGTGACTTATCATTCTCACAGCTTTGTAATATGGGATTTACGTTTTCAGCCTTTTCCCTCACTAAACCTGCTAGTTATGGGATACTCAGTCCACTTTCTGTCTAGCTACCGACAGCTTTATCTTCCTGAAAAAAATGTATAGCTACAATAAGTAGACGTATAATGAAATAGTGAGTTTTGGAACAGCCCCCTTCAGCCGTTGGCTTTTATGTGTTATGTGACATCTGTCACTGCTCAGATAAGGAATTTAATATATATTTTGCTATACTACTGACATAAGTAACACATTGCTTGTAATTGTGAACATGTTCTACTTTGCATTTACTTTGCTGACATGATGACATTGTAATGGCTTCTTTATGGCTTTTTGATTTTGAAAGTTTGTGCTGTTTGGATGCCTTAGCCTGTCATTAGTACACAGTGCTTTTATACATTCATTTGTTTTATGCCGATACAATGTTGGTGAAGAAATGTTTTTTTGTTCACACGCATACATAAAAGCTTTTCTTAAAGATGCATAGACAATACTTGTCTAGCATACTATTTACTATGCAATATTTCTCTGTGCATGCCTTTAAATTCACCACTTCAATAAACGCGTAATCTTCTAAATCCTTTTCACAAAAATCTTCTATGAGGTTACTGCATAAATCCGATTGTGGTAACCCAAGATAATGCTTCATTATGTAATTTTCCTTCTGCAAACCCTAGAACTACACACACACTTAGCAAACTATTAGTAATGCTGCACCTAATATATAAGGAAGCATATTGTGTTTGACAATGATTGTTTATTTAAATAGCATAAGCACTGTATAAAGTTTACATAGTCAGTAAATCTTGAAATAAAAGTCACAAAGATGTGACATTCACCCTCAGCATTATGGCTCTCATGCTGATAATTTTAACATTGTTCATACATAGAAGATATTCCTGGGGTATTACTTTTAAGGTGTCGACTTTATCCCCTTCTTTCAAACTCACTTGGAATTTCACGTTTGACTAATGTCCTCCACGGCTTATATTTATAGAGAGAAAATAAAAAGCAGACCAGTTTTTTTCTAGTTGAGGAAATTGTTTTGTCTTTCTTTTTAACATTTTACATATGTATGTGAGACACTTTTGGTTGTTTTTTTATTTGGGAGTGAGCTATTTCACTCAAGGAGGGCTTAGGCAAGTACAAAAATGGCTATAGACCACCACCATTGCATATGGCATTATCTCAAAATTAAGAGGTACATTTTTTTTTAATTTATGAAATTCACACCTCTGTAATGCGGTTTGTGGGAGTTCCTGCACAGAGTGTAGATAAAAACTAAGGTTTCTGCATGATTATTAACTACTGGTATTAAATGTCAAACACAAAAATTGAAATGTGTAAATGATGCATATGTTAGCCTCGGGGTTAATACCCCCGAGCTGGAGGCGTCGTCTCTCTCTGAAGTTAGACCTGAGGCTGATTCCAGTGAAGCGTAATCCCCAGCTCCCTAAATATGAACAATTTCTAGACATGCTAGTGTCTAAAAGTCCTGATTTTATTCAAGGCACGAAGGTGGTGATTCTGCTCTTTGACCGACCTCACTTTATTTGAATCGCAGCAAAGCTGCCTCAAACACTAACGCCCTCCTCAATTGGTTGACTAAAGTTGGAGTCACAATGAGGGGAAATAGAATACAACCAATCAGAACCATCTAATGGTATCAGTGAGATCACGTGCAGCTAGAAAGTCCTCTTTTCTTGTTGATGTCTGTCAATAACGGTAAATGTGCAAATATACGTCAGGGTAAGATGTGACCTAGTAGATAGAGCTGCTGACTTTTGAACTTTGGAATTCGGAAGGTCGGGACTTGGATCCCGGCGATTGGCTCAACATCATGTGATTCTGGGCAAATCATTTACGGGCTGTTTGAGATCTTGGCGGATGGGTTACTCTATCACAGCAGTGACAGATATTTTGTCCGATGAAATATATACGCCATTACATCCTAACAAAAAAAATGAATGTGTCCTCTTAGAACACAGCTGGTGCTCATGTAAAACGCTCTGATACCCAGTACCTTCAGGTCAAGTTTGCGCTATATAAAACTCTGTTAAATAAAAAATTTAAAAATCCAATGGGATTTATATTTCGGCTGACAAGATATCAGCCGCGGTCGGTAGGGCAGTACCTGCCGGGGTGGTGACGTGGGGAGGGGGAGGGGCAGTATGGGGGTTAGTAAGTAAACATTTAAATAAATCAAACAAATTTCGTTGTGCGCACTGCATTGCATTTTGGGATGCTGTGGGCACAACAAAATTAGTTTCATTTATTTAAATGTTTACTTACCTGCAAACTTCTATTATCCATACATTACTAACCCCCACCCTGCCCCTCCCCCTCCCCACGTCACCGCCCCGGCAGGTACTCCCCTACCGGCCGCGGCTGCAAGATATCCATCACCGTTGTGATTGAATAACCAGTCCGCAAAGACCTAAATCAGGTCCTTAATCTTCCTGAACCTAAAAAAATGAAATGTGAATGTAACAAAACTCCCACTTGAAGAGCATGACCTCCTAACATCCCCCATATGTTTGCTTGCTCCGTAGCTAGGTCGGCATTATAAAAAATACTAATAAATACATAAAACCATTAAAAGAAATGCAGATAGTTGAGCAGGAATAGCATTCACTGGAAGCAAATCAATGTGACTTCACTCACAGGAGCAAAGCAGTAGGATTCAGGAGAAAGCTTCACATCGTAAAAACATGCGACTCACCTGGACCTTCTACAGAAGTCACAGATATGGAGTATAGCTTGCCTCCTTGGCTTGCAGGCGTTATCTAGTAAAGAAAAGTAGCAAAAGACCAAAGACTCCTTTCAATGCCACTTAAAACTTATTGACAAGTGTCATAGAAGCGTATATCACTGGGGAACAATATAAAGTATGGCGGGGAAAATTTCTTGACTAATCAGACGATATTATGCAAACCTAGAATGCTCTAGAAGATAAACCCCCAGGATGCATGAGGAAAAGGTGGAACCGCCTTCTTCATCTGGAGAGCTATGAGAAGCGAAGGACCCTGCCTGGGAGATTTCCTGTGAAATGAAGTGAGGAGGGGCTAGGAGGATTTCCCCCCTATTTGGATGTGCTCTTACGTCAGTCGTTGACAGTGCAATGGAAGAACTAAAGTATCTTAGAACAGAGTTGACGTCCACAGAAATGGAGTGGACAGCTCTGTTCACACCAGCGACATCCAGCTGACTTCGAAGTCAGGGACTTGTGAGTTCAAGAACGGCAAGAATGTGAGAGCTGGTCCAGTCGATTGAGTTGAAGGAAACAAAGTAGAAGTTGTATCCTGTTTAATGACAGATACAGGAGGGTTGGAAAACAAATCTCTGGAGTGCCTCAGTAAAACACAAGGAAACACAACATCTCAATCAGAAGAATTGTTGAATGCACCCCTACACCCTAGACCAATCTTGAAGGAACAGCAAGACCCAAAGTCTCTGCTTCCAGGTCACCTATTCAAATTAGGACCCTGGGCAGGTGTCTAGTTAGAGGGAAATAAACTGATGTATGAATGATCAACAAGCAGATACCTCAGGTCTGGATTCACGGCTATGTGGAGATGTCCTGTAGTGTAGTTCCGAAGTACCCTTTCATGCAGGACCTATGCTGTTTACAGATAACAATACTGTGGGACTGGTGGCAAACTGAGTCTGTATACCCCCTACGAATATGGCAGCCTATGTTTTTGCATTAGTTAGCTCGCAGTGCTACTAGAATCTCCTGTTATCAAGGAGATCAGTTTAAGCAACTTCAGGACATAATAACCTCAGACTTGTGGAAACAATATATTACTTTTCACCCAGTCACTCGTGCTTGCTTGTTTTGCTCTCAGATAGATACACAGGAGAAACAGTTGAGCGTGTTTACAATAGGAATGTATTGTACCGTAGTTCTCATCATGTAAAATAAGTGTGCTTCTACAACTGTAATACAGTGGCAGAGATATAGAACCAGCAGTACAGTGAATAGAAAGAAATTGTTTTGTTCTACCATTTTGCAATAGCCATGAGCACATAATGAATATGAAATGCATTTTATAAAATAAAGTGCGTACTCCTAAGATCCCTGTCTAGATGTACCTAAGTGTACCAAGCATGTTAGTAGGTGTGAAAGAACCTTAGCCTAAGTCTAAGAGCCAAGAATGCCACTAGGATTTAGTTGAACCCCCATACCTGAATAGTGAGAGTTTGGGACTTCGTCCTGGACATGAGCTGGATACTTTGCAAGGGATCGTCAGACCACTGTCAGCTGAAGCAATAGCATGTCCGAGATGCAGTGTCTCTGGTTAGTGTGTCTGCCTTGAAGTCTTGGTTCCCTCCTGCTTACTGATATCAAGAGACACTGTATTTATAGTTTATGTGTGTATGTTCCCCATTGTTTAGTATAAGGATGACGTTGGGGATTAGACCTTGTGCGTCGATGGGAGAGGTGTAGTGGACGTACTGTAGAGTGTACTCATAAATTATTAATATGACGTCTTAGCAATATCGATTGGGAAAAACCCACCCTCTGCATGGAACTAGGTGAAAGGTTTAGTCCATAATAGGCTATAGTCCTTATAAGGTGTTATGTCCATACAAGGCAGTGTGTCCTTATTTGGAGTTATGTCCTTATTAGGCTCGTTCATATGAAATGACAGGGAGACGATGTAGGGAAAGTGTACAATGTTCCCTAGACCTATATCAGGGTACCAATATGAAATATAACAGCCCAAGACCTTCAGACACTTCTAACGATGCATGTGTAACGTGCTTTCTTCCTGTGGCCATCTGCCTCCAGTCGAGAATTTCAGCACTGTTCTTTCTAACCTGACATGCATACATTTGACTCTTAGGACCTCATTTACAATGAACTGGCGTAGGGCAGTGGTGCAAGTATTTTTTGCTGCTCTGCCTTATGCCAATTCGAAAGGGCAGAAATTTACCATATTTACAAGATATAGGGCCAGATGTATCAAAGGGTTTTGCCCATTCTGTGTCTATGGGGAAATGTGTTCATACATATGGCCCATAATGCATTCCTATCCTTTCAACCAGCGCCATCGCAAAATTTAGGGCCTATCACAAATGCAGGTGGGTATCTGTATTGTTGGCAGAATTGCTTTTGTCCATGAAGAGACACCTTTCTTCACAAAAACAATCCATGGAGGCTTTTTACTCTTTCTATGTGTGCTAAGATATTTCTCCTCTGTACGCCTGCCCTTGGGGGGCATACAGTTATGATGCAATCCCATGTTTACACATCTCTGTACATCTGGGAATGTATCAAAAACAATGGAGTTTGCGTGGAAAAACCCACCAAAATGCCCATGGAACACCTCCTTGGCGCAGAGTAAGGCGACAAACAAATTTGCGCAGTGTAGCCTAAAACCATTTTGACAAAGCCATAAAAAGCCATGCAAAATATCTTTGCGTGGCCTCGTAGATATGGGCATGCACTCTGTGCCACCGGAGCATCAAAAAAGTGATGCGCCAGCGGTGCAAGGGGGCTGTGAATAAGCACCTGAGTCTGCACCTGACGACGAGCCATATATAGTTTCGCGGTCCAAGGTGTAGCATGTAGATTACACATTGGCATTATTTGTAGCACAGCGGGTTAATATGTTTGTTGTAGAGATCCTTTTTAGCACTCAATAAACAAATAACAGTCATGGAAAAATAGCTCATTATGTCATGGCCCACTTACATGCAACATTTAAGGCATCAATTTGAGTCCTTTGTTGTTCTAAAGTTGATACAAAGGGCTCCATTGAATAGCAATAAGCACTTCATACTAGTTTAAAAAGAGGAACTCAGTCTGTATTGTGTGCTGTGTGCTGTGTAACTGGCATGATTAGTGAAATTACAATCACTCACCTGGCACTCACACAGAACACACATAGACTTACATCCCTATGGCCCACATGCATCAAGCATTTTTGGAGTCGCAAACGGTGCGATTCCTTAAAATCGTCCGTTTCCGATTCCAAAAGTGCTGTTTGGGATGCATCATGCTATTTTAGAAATCGCAACTTTTTTGCGATTTCTAAAATTGCGATAGCATATAAGAAATCGCAATTTTGCGATTTCTTAAATGCTATGCATCATTTCCAAAAAATGTGCGATTTTTCAAATTGGAAGTGCAAATTACCACGAAGTTCAACCTCGTGGTAATTTGCAAAATTGTTTAAAAATGCACAAAAATGCATTTTTTAAACTGTTAAGCTACAGACACACATGTCCTTAGGACATGTGTGTCTGTAACTTCTACTGAAAAGTACATTTCATGTGTGCAGGGGGGGTCATTTAGACCCCCCTCTCCACCCTTGAAATGGATTGATGAATTGCGATTACAAATTGCAATTTCGCAATTCCCATTCATTCCTATGGGCATTTTGGCCCATAGGAATGAATGGGAATTGCGAATTCGCAATTTGAAATGCGCATTTTTTATGCGATTCGGTAAAAATAGCGATTTTTACCGAATTGCATAAAAAATGAAAAAATAATCATGCATAGGCTTTTGCGATTTCTAAATTGCGAATCGCTATTTTTCGCAATTTAGAAATCGCAAAAGCCGATATTGATGCATGTGGGCCTATGAAACTTAGCCCACCTCCGCAAACGTTCGCGAAAAATGAATTATAAAAATAATGTTTCCATAAAAATGTATTTTGCAAGAAAATGTTGCCACTAAAATTGTTTCTCTTTCTGCTGTTTTCTTTTAGCAAAAACTACATCTGTGGGACTGTGTTTTAGAAAAGATTGCAGGGGAAAAAACTTTGCAGCTTTGCAGCCTAGTCGGGGTCAAGTTAGTTGATTCCATTGCAAAACCTTTCAATTCCCGCCAAGAAAGGGGGCAATTTTGTAGTTTTGAGAGCTGCCTGCGTTTATCTTAGTGGGAGTAAAGAGGGCCTTCTTCTAGTGCTTAGATGCAGTCGCCGTATGGAACTTTACACTGAATGAATGCTCGACAGACCACTGGGGCCACAGATATGGTCTCCTTGGTCACACATGGAGAGTCGTCAGCGCCTTGTGATCCTGGACGCTGTGAGCCCACCTGCAGCTTTGCAGCGGCTGTAACACAAGGGCGGCAGTGCGCACCTGAGCCTCATGGCACATGGATGGGAGGGGGAACCGAGAAGGAAGCCGGGCTGGGCCTGAAGGGACCGCAGCTCCGGTCTACGTGCCTTGTTGCTGGCCCACGCCTCTTCCTCGTGCCCCTCACTACGATAATCACATTTGCCCGTGGACCGCGGCGTCCTGACTCGTCTAACTCAATTGCAGAGATGACTTTGATGGTCAAATCAGCGGAGAAAAGACCCTTTTTCTCTCCCAAAAACACTACCCACGTTCTGGGGTACTGACGCGGGAACTGACGCTTGATGCAGCCAAAGTATAGACCCGTTCACGGTGGAGATAATGCGACCCTCGTCGTGAGGGCACGAGGACATCGCTCCACGTCGAGGCATCCAGGCCTCTCCGTAGGGCGGCCCTCGGGTTACTGCGGGTCACTTCGGCAGCGACTGACTCTGAACCAGCTCTAAAGTCGTTGCAGAAGGAGCCGTTTCTGGTGAAATCCGGAGTCTCCTGCTCGGCCCAATGGAGCTCTGGTCAAAACCAGTTCTTGGTGCGCTAACATCTTCATAGCGCCTCTTTTATTAAGGTGCCTCCAGGAGCTTCGTAATAAGGCTGCAGATTTCACAACGTCCACCAAAAAAGTTCCGTATTTAGTCTGACTTCATTTGGAGGGAAAATAAAAAAAATATGCATGGATTTGAACCTGTGGCTTGAATGGGGGTGGGGGCAGCTTATGTCAGAGCATCCCCCCCCATGACATGTTTGATTGACAGAACAGTCTTCAGCAGGCGTCCACTTTGATGGGATGTAACCAGTGGTCGAAGTGGGGATAAAAAAGTAGGGGAACTGTGGGCGGAGAATCAGAGAGCGGAATAACCCACGGAATGGATCAGTGGGCGGAGTCAGAGGTGTGGCCTGAATGCGCAAACCATCCCAATTTAAAAATATTTATTTGGCATTTTACTGCCAAGTGACATCTTATTAGGTAATTTAATTCAACCAAATGCATAAACATGTTTATTCAAGGATTAATATGAGTAATTGACATTAAAATACATTCGCATTTGGGACATGTTTCCAATCACACAATGTTCCAAAACACACTTAAAAGTGCAATCACAAGCCATCTGTCTCGGAGCCATGCCGTTTCTGTCATCAGCACTTCTCCTCACTTGTTCCACAGCAGCAGTTCAAACACGAATGGTAAAATATCCGAGTTTGCTAACATTTTCCACATAATTATGGCTCTGCCATATTTGCCACATAAAGCATCCTCTGCTGCATAATCTGACGATTTTAACAAAAAAATTGAGACTTGTGTTGCTGCAAAGTGGACAGCCCTTTGCAAAGGTTGACTGATCACCTTTCTTACGACTGTATGTTACACTGGTACTAATGAGGCAAAATCTTTGCAGAGACTTTTAATATGTGTAATATTATCAAAAAAATAAAGTATCAGAAAACGTACCGCATTACACTGAAGCCTTTTTTTTTTGCTGCATAATTTAGTCAACACTGCACTGTAATTTTGTCCTCCATTGCTGCATCATTCCAGTGCCCCCAAAGCAGGCAGCACATGTTAAAAGTGCCTGTGAAAAAAGCAGAGAGACTGTGAAGTGTGCAAATCTTGCATTTGTGATCCCTGGTGAGTTGCACTACTACAGCTAAAACAAGGCAATGGAAGTACTAATGGGTGAGGCGGACTGGCCTCAAGGGTCCTGTGACCTCAGTGTCACTGTCACTCTAGGGTGCGCTGCTTCAGCCTGCCCGCAAGACTGGAGGTGAACTTCAGTATGGATTGTGGTGGACAGGGCTTCAAGGTTAACTCACACTTGCCACCTCCAGGGTCAACCTGTGATGCTAAGACACCAGGGCTACTGAGGTCTTGAGGGGCCTTCTTAGGTCTAGCATGTAAATGTGGTCCCTCAGGAGAGTGGTCTGTTGAATTGGTCATGAAGGCTGAACCTGGTTCCCAAGATCCAAATTCGACAGCTCTGACCATAGTGCCACATTCTCTCCGCCACTGATCACCATACTGCCCAGAGAAATTCGCACTGCCCTCAGCTACAACCCAATCGCGCCCGCTGTGATCACCTAGATGCGACTCAGTTTAAATTTTGCACTAGACAAGAGTAATGTACTGTCTATGAAAAAAGTAATGTCCCGGAAAAAGCAAACACTCATAGGAAATACAAGATTAAGTAAAGCATGTGAAATGTAAGCAGGAACAACATGGCTACCTTAACGCTTTCACACTCACTACTCAGAAATCAGTCAGTGCTTTTCCCTGAAAAGATAAGGACATGACAACAGCGCCCGAAAGGGACCCGTTTCAATGTCCATTGCTTATATAATAATAATAATAATAATAAAACCACTTCTTAAGCACATGGTTACACTTAAACAGTGTGTCCCCGCGCTGAGAGATGCTACTGCTCCCCGAGAGGTCAAAGTCCGGGGCTCGCCTGGATCTCAGACTGCGAGAAACTATTATTTACGTGGGAAAAGATGAGTTTTCAGTTTTTGTCTGAATCTTGTTTCAGAGGGCTCCATACGTAAATCAAGAGGAAGCTTGTTCTAGTGTTTGCTGGCTAGAAACCTAAAGGAACCACCTCCCATCCTGGTTTTGCGAACGCGAGGAAGTTGGAACAACATCGCTCCGGCAGATCTTAGGTTTCGGGTGGGACGATGAATAGTGAGAAGGTTTCGCAAGTACCTTGGGACTTTTCCCTGGGCAATGCGATGGGCAAAGCAAAGAGCCTTAAACTTAAATCGCTCCTTGATAGGGAGCCAGTGAAGTTCAAGTAGTGCCATTTTCCCCGATGCTCTACGTTAGAGGTTGAGCACCAGACGCGCAGCAGCATTTTGGACGCACTGCAGCTGGTAGATACCTTTTTTGCTTAGGCCTAGGAGAAGAGCATTGCCATAGCTTAAATGAGGCGTGACTAGGGCCTGAATGAGTGTTTTCCTGGCACTAATGGGGAGTAGGTCAAGGACTTTTCGGAGTGTTTTAAGTATTCCAAAGCATTTTCCCGTGATTTTACTAATCTGATGCTTAAAGGGAAGCTCCGCGTCCACCATAATTCCTAGATTTCTGACAGACTCCACCGGACGGGGAATTACCCCTAGTTCTGTTGGTCACCAGGCCTGCGACCAGGCAGAGGAGGATTTACCAACCACTAGCAGTTCTGTTTTGTCGCCATTAAGGTGCAGGCAGTTGTTGTTCATCCACCCTGCCACAGAAAGCATGCAGTTGGAAAAATTAGTGGCATCCTCTGTCTGGTTGTGAGTGAGTCTAATGATTAATTGGATATCGTCAGCGTATGTGACGATATTAGGCATGGGCGGAAAATCCGTTCCGCTCGCGGATTTTGCGGATTTTCGGGAAATCCGCAATCCGCGAGATTTGCGAATTTCCTGCAAAATCCGCAAATCCGCGAGCAGCGGATTTTGCTCGCACTGCTCGCACTGTTCGCGTGAGTTCGCGCCCCGCGAATAAGTGCGAAATTGCAGAAATACGATCTAAGCAAAACTGAAAGTAACTACTTACCAGGTTCAAAAGTTCAGGCACATCATTAGTAGCCATTTCCTGTAGTGCTTCCTGAGGGGCCCCTCCAGAGTTCAGTTGCCAGTTGAAACTATTATGTGACCCTGCTCTGAACCTCAGAATAGTTACACATATGCCACAAAGGTCATGAATTACAGCTAAGGGAGACAAGCAGGAGCCAGGCTGGAAGTTAAAATCCATTAATCAGCCCCTAATTCATTATTGTCAGTTGGGGCAGGGCAGGTGTTGTAACTAATTTTGCAACAATGAAAGCACTTAGCAAGTGCAAAAGATCACTAATCAGGGCGCACTAAGGAAGCAGGTGCCAGCTAAAAAAATATTCTGTGACACATTAATCAGCCCCAAATTAATTCAGGTCACTTGAGGCAGGGAAGGTGTGCTTTGCTTTGCCGAAAATAATGTACACTGGACAACCAGAGGGTGTGGTGATGAAACAGAGGGTGGCATGGGTGGGCCAGAGGGTGGCATGAGTAGTCAGAGAGTGGCAGTGGTGACAGAGAGTGGCAGTGATGAAGAAGAGTGTCCCAAACAGGTTGGACACGTAGAAACAACAAGTTCGCAAAACTTGCAACCCGACAGGTAAGTTCGCAAATTGCGAAATTGTAAAAACCCTCGCGAACTGGCAGAAACACGGGCGAACACAAAAAAAAAAAAAATCCGCAAATTCGCGGGAATTCGCGGATTTTGCGGATTGCGAATCCGCAAATCCGCAAAATTCGCGAACGCGAGATCCGCAAAATTCGCTCATGCTTAGACGATATCCACTCCAAAAGCTTCCACAATATGAGCTAAGGGCTCCATATAGAGATTGAACAACGTGGGGCTCAGACTGGAGCCCTGAGGAACCCCATGTCTGAGCTTTCGAAGGGAGGATTTATAAGGGGGGCATTGCACCTGAAAGCTTCTGTTTTCTAAAAATGATTTTATCCATTCCAGTGCGGATCCCCCAACTCCCATGTCTGAGAGGCGAGACAGCAGCGTTGAGTGCAGCACGGTGTCAAAAGCTGCACTGAGATCTAGTAAAACCAACGCTGCTGTCTGCCCCTCATCTGCTTGTTGTCTCAGACATTCTGTGGAGAAAAGAACCGCCGACTCTGTTGAGTGGCCCGCTCTAAACCCTGACTGTGTTGAATGGAGGAGAGAGTTCTCCTCAACAAATTTCATAAGTTGTAAATTTACTACCTTCTCTACCACTTTCCCACAAAAAGGGAGAAGGGAGATAGGGCGAAGATTCTGTAGCTGGGAGATATGCATGGTGGCTTTTTTCTTCAGGGGAATTACTTGTGCCGTTTTCCATGCATCTGGCACATAGCACTCTAGAAAAGATAAGGTGATCAGGTGTTGAATCTGATCAATCATACATTCTAAAACTCCCTTACAGCGATTAGGTGAGATCACATCGTAGGGAGAGCCGGACTGGATGCCGTTTATAATGGTGAGCAGATCTTGCCTCTCAGGAACTTTGAAACCGGTCAAATGGGGTTTTGTGGCAGGATCATTCCTCACTATCGGATGTTTAGTTGTTATATTATCTACAAAAGTGGCATGAATTATATCTACTTTCTTCACAAAAAAGTCAGCGATATCCTCACATAGCTCATTGGAGCAGGTGCCTTGGGCCTCTAGTCGAATAGGAACGGTGAGTTCTTTGTAAATAGAGAAAAGTTCTTTGGTCGGGTTTTTTGCAAATTCAATGCGTTCCTTAAAATGAGCGCCTTTAGCTGTTCTTATGAGTTTATGATATAATTTTATTTCTTCTCTATAATTCAGCTTGTCTTCCGGAGTATAATTTTTCCTCCAGCCACGTTCTAAATTTTTACATTTGGCTTTAGCCACTTTAAGTTCTTTAGAGAACCAGGGAGCAGTTTTAATTTTTCTGGTAGGTGGCTTGAATGTCCATGGTGCTACTGTATCTAGAGCACTAGACATCCATGTTTCATAGTCACCCCATGCCTTCAGCAGAGTGTCACTAGGCGGAGGAGGGTCTTTAAGTAAGGCGGATTTAAAATCATCCTGCGTGAACTTCCTCTAATCTCTGCGTTTTTGAGGCTTGGGCTTGGTCATTCTGCCTTTCTGTTGGGCAACTACTACCTCAATAGGGATGATGAAATGATCTGACCATGTTATTTGAATCGGAGTGGCGACTGTGATACCCTCCCAATTGGCAAAAACAGGGTCTAGGAGATGTCCTTGGTGATGCGACGGAGAGGTAGATTGAAGTCTAAACGTCAAAGATTTAAGTACATCTACAACTCCCTGTGCCTCCTCACAGTTAGAATCCTCAAAATGGAGGTTGAGATCTCCCAAAATAAGAAATTTCTTATAGCGTAGTGCAGGCTGAGTTATCAGCTCTGCAAGTTGATTGCTGAACTGAGAGGACTTGCCTTGTGGCCGGTACAGGAGGAGTCCATTGATAATGAATTTAGGATTAGCTTTGATAGTGAAAAAACCACCTTCACAATTGGGCAGTGTGGCCTTCTCTAAGCTGCATTGTAATTTGCTTTTATAGATCATTGCCAATCCCCCCGTTTTCTACTTTTCTCTGTCAATTCTAAGCAAGCAGTAGTTTACAGGAACAGCTTCCAAGGTTTCTGGTGTTGAGGCATCATCCAACCATGTCTCAGTTAAAAAGAGCACATCGAGATCCCTATCTAATACCAAGTCATGTATCTCCAATTTGTGCTTTTTCATAGATATACAGTTTAACAGTGTTAGTTTCATATTAAATGGCATCAGCTCGTCGTTACTCCATCCGCAGGTGGTAAAGTGGCAGGTATCGCAGTGAGGTGAGGATGAATCTACTGACATGGTGTGGCGACAACTATCTACGACCTTGGGGCGTAGGGCAAGTAGCTCATTAGTCGAATAGCAGATAGGTTTGCATTCATCACTAACAGTAGAGATGAAAGGGGCAGGGGTCCTGGCCCCGTGCCCCGGCTGGCCGTGGACGGGCGCAGACGGGCTTGCCTTAGGCGCGCCCGCTGCGCCCGCCCGCTGCGCGGATGGGATGGCCTACTGTTTTTATCCGTGCTAAACATTACTAAACATGAGCAGTATAGTTTTAACCCCTTCTGTGCTGATGACGAGCCCAGGCTCGTCATGCAGCACTGTGCTCATGTGCTGGTGACGAGCTTGAGCTCGTCATGAGCCGTGGAACGCTCACACGCGGGGATAATTCCCCCGCTGTGCTGAGCGTTCAATTGCGCTGGCGGGCTCATGACGAGCCCAGGCTCGTCACCAGCACACGAGCACTGTGCTGCATGACGAGCCTGGGCTCGTCATCAGCACCGCAGGCCGTGCGCGGCCCCCCTCCCCCTGCGCCGCTGGGGAATTAGCCCTGCGGCGAAGGGGTTAAAAGATTACATCTCTGAACACAGAGCAAGCAACAGTACACGTTTTGTAACCTAAAATAAGGGAAACGGCTAAAAAGGATAACATGAAATGTTGTCTACGCCACATCACCAGGATTGGTGTACTTCCCCACCCCGGAAAAACAATGTTGTTGAAAGAAAGAAGAAAGAACGAAATTAGCGCTTCACTTGCATTCTCTGTAACGTGTCGTGTCGCTAATGTATTTGGGTATTTGGGTGTGAATCTAACTAATCTGGCCACTTTGCCATCCCTCTGTGTTGCTTTATTTAGTTACTGAGATTTTTTTTGTATTTATGAACTTTTTTTTTCTCCCTGTCCCGTGGCTGCACTTTGGAATAGAAAAATGTCAGCAAAAACGAAATTTTCAGTATAAGTGTGTCTTTCCCTTTTGGATCCATTTCACAGGGGAAAGAAGGGAGCAAAGGAGAGGGAAGAAAGGGTAAGAGCTGTTTATGAAGTCACATTTTTCATTCAGCAAGGGAAGAGGAGCGAGACAGAGAGAGAAAGAGAGGGAATAAACTAAAGGAAAGAGGAAGAAAGAGAGAAGGGGGAATCTGTTCTTGTCTTCTCTGGGCACGAAGGAGGAGACAGAGTCATTTTCCTTCTCTTTCTGCCCCGCCCGCCCCGAGCAGCCGAGCTTTATCTATAGGGCTTGGTTATTTCTGTTATCCTGGGATGTATTTTTTTCTAAAAACAAGTAGGGGACACCGTGCCCTGCTGATTCCGCCCACTACGATTACTGGCCAGAACAGATACGTCTGTGCAGCAATCTGTTCCCCTTTCAGCTGGCCACTTCTTCTAGGCACTATTCTGGCTCTAGTTTGGCGGTCGTAAAGTGGAAAATGATCCCATTTCACTTTATTTGCACAGAATGGTGCATAAATAAGAGAGGAAGTTTCACCCTCTCAGCAAAGGGGCTGCAATTTCTGGTTCTTGTATGAAGAATAGACAATTATAAATCATAGTGATGTTATAATACAGGATAATATTGAAATCTCAGTTTAGACAGTGCCTCCTCTTTACCTATCAAAACAATAATATTTTAGACAATGAAATGTTTAATCTGTGCAAGATGGGCACAGGCATCAGGTGGAGATACAAGGTCCTTACCGGATGCCTGGTAAGGCATCAGGTAAGGATCTGATATCCTGACCAGCCCTCTTGAGTTTGGCTGCCAAATACTCAGGTTTTCCTGTGTGCAGGGCTTTATTTGTGAGGCAGGCAGTTCTGTATCTTGCACGCAGTTCGATTGGGAGCCATTTTAGTTCTCTGAGTGCTGGTGAGATGTGATCGTATTTCCTGATTCCAATGACCGTTCTAGCTGCTGAGTTGAAAGTGTCATTCCTCGTTTGGGGCAAAGGGCAGGAAGGGGGTACTGGAACACAAGTGTGGGGGCTGGAGGGAAGTGTATCTCATTTTCCTGCCCAAATATGGCTCTAGCAAGTGGGCATAATAGTACCCCATCGCCTCTTGACTCTCAGTGGTAGCAATGGCGAGCAGTCACAGACTGTTCAGTTAGTGTAGGCGAACCAAAAGCAAGCACTCAACAAACACCCAACAGCGTAAAAAACAGACTGTATCAACCCAGAGATCGTCCTTATAAAAGAAAACTGCTTTACTACACTTTAAAACATAATACTGAACACTACAACATGGAGGCACTCTGAGTCTCTGGCACAGAGACTTGGGCAGGGCTCACCATCCCTCTCTCCGCATTCTCTCTACGATAAATAAAGTTTGGTACCAGTCTCAGGCATGGGCGTAGTGTCTGCCTTCCTCCCCCCCTTCCTCAGGCAGAGTTGTGCTCTCAGTCTTAGTTTTCTCACCAATAGCGAGTACTCCTGGGAGGCCTCGGATGGGCATTAGCCTCTGCCAGTTTGTCTCCTCTTCCCGCTGGTCAAGATGTGCTGCCTCGCCCGATACTACGATCGTAGGAGCAGACCCTCGGCGACGAAGGGAGCTGCAAGCAGGAGTGCAGGGTATCTTAGGAGCATGGACCATCTTCCAACTGCACACAATGAGTCAGTGGGTAGTTGCAGCCACTGGTCTTGGCATGATACTTTCTGTAATCTTGCTGTTTGTGAGGAGGTGGCTTTGCTTCACCTAGGCAGACCTTCTAAGGTGGAGATGCCGTCACTTTGAGTATCGGGCCCAGGCAACAGTAGTGCTGCTTCTAGACTCATTCCAGTCTCAGCTGTAGTAACAGAGTCCTATGGTGAGCGCTTCCAGTCCTCAGACAGCTGACACAGGTACTCAGCAGGCGAGTTCCTCCGGATGGAAGCTTCAGTGACAGTGTTGGGGTCTGCACGGGCCCACGTTGGGCAAATGCAGCGGGCCAACCACTTCAAAGTCCAATCCGGCACACTTGGGCTACTCTTATAGGCTTGGCAACAATCAAGCAACAGTTAATTCTTCAGTGGTGCAGAACCCTCGGGACACAGGTGGTAAGTTCCATGAGCTGCGACAGCAGGGGTCTGCATGGGCAGACTTCAGGCAAGCGCCATGAACCAGTAGCAGACAGGTTTCGACAGAATGATCTGCTCAAGGGCCTCAGCATCTGGCTATCAACTGCAACAGAAACAGTGATCAGGAAGAAAGGGAAAAGGCTGGCCTCCTCAAAAAGACCCTTCACACTCTGAACAACAGAGACTGCAGTCCCACACATCGCTCCTAACACCTACCAATTGGTAGCGCTCAGGAAGCCTCCCCAACAAGTCTCTGCAGCAAAAGGATCCAATTGTCCCTCTAAGGGTGGCCATGTTTCCTCTGTCACCAACTCAGTGCCTAGGTCCTCTCCCAGCAGTCTCAGGAATGCCAGCAATAAACTTCACTGTCTCATAAAGTCGACCCTTCTCTATCTTGTGCAAATGAACAGGTCAGGGGCTTCCAAAATGGAACCTACAGGCTTCCTCCACTCTGGTGTACTTAGACACTATGGGCCAGATTCACAGAACTAACTTAAGAAAAAATCCTAAACTTACTACCATTTTGTTATTCACAGAAGGCAAGATCCTAAACTTACTCCCATTTTGGTATTCACAGAAGGCACTTACTGATTTTGGTATTGACAGAAGGCACTTACTCATTTCGGTCTTCACAGAAGTTAGGAGTCCCAACTTTAGGACTCCTAACTGCCTTCTGTGAATACCGAAAGTCTTAAAGTTAGGATTTTTCTCACTTTAGGATTAGTAAAGTTAGGATCCTAACTTTACTACTCCTAAATAGAGAAAAATTCTAACTGTAAGACTTTCGGTATTCACAGAAGGCAGTTAGGAGTCCTAAAGTTGGGACTCGTACTTCTGTGAAGACCGAAATGAGTAAGCGCCGTCTGTGAAAACCAAAATGAGTAAGTGCCTTCTGTGAATATCAAAAACGTAGTAAGTTTTGGATTTTGTCTTAAGTTAGTTCTGTGAATCGGGCCCAGTGTGCATGTATCCCACAGACTACATACATGCATACAGCCACACGTGCAATGGGATATTAGCACTAGGACCCAAGTGAGCTTGCAGCAGTAGAACATTACACGAGTGGGTCAGTCGGCCACCACTACCAAGACAAAGGTGAAAATGTCTGGCCACGATTATAGGATCACGATGACACAGTATGGTGCCATCACCAGGCTACATGCTTCAAACCTGTGCCAGGGACGGTTTTCCACTGCCACTAATGAGAGCCCACTTCTGGGTCTAGGACAGGGAGAGGGCCACACTCACATCAAGAGACAAACCTACGCCTTCACTGATACACAACAGATTTGCCTGGGCTGGGGCCAAAAAACAAAACAGGATAACGGATGTTTGCAGTAGGGCACTCAAGCAGGAGACATTAAGCAGGGGACATTCCAGTCCCAACAGTTAGGAAGCGAGAGTGTAGTCGTCTGGCTCTGAATGGTGGTCCTACAAGAAATATTCAACCATGCATCAACCGTTGCCCTAGACGGCCAGTGTCATTGCGCTGTCTGGAAAGTTGACGGCCCACAATGGACCCTATTGAGACCATGGCTCGGTGACATGCGCTTGAACCTTGTACTAATAACTGAGAGAGTCTTCCAGGGCAGAAGGTGAAGGCGCCCACAGGGGGCCCACCGGCCCCGGGGGCTTCACTTTATGAAGACCTTTGCCAGCGAGGAAGAAGGCATCCCTTCCTGGTCCAGCTGGCCCACGCGGCCTCGAGTGGCCCTTCCGCCCTGGGCGGTGCAGGTCCCCGGGGTGGCTGTTCCGCCTTTCACTCACAGCTGCACCCTTGCCCCGGGCCCTCCGAGGGGAGGTTTATTTAGCTGTCTTCTATGATGCCGTCCTGGGCTCGGAAGGGACGCTTGGACCGTGTGTAATTGTCAATTACGGAGCAGAGAAGCAAGAAGAATGGAAGCCATGTTGGGGCCCAGCCCGGGTTCCTCCTGTGGAAATCAACGGCCTGCCGCCAATTACTGGCTTATCAATGGGGCATGTGACTGCGGAAGGAGACACAGGGCCCCTCTGTGCCCCGGCCCCGCCCCCGGAAGCAGCCCTCGGGGTGAAGGAAGGGAAGGGTGTTCGCGGCTAGGAAGGGACAGGTGTTTGGATCCGCCAGGCCTCAGGAGCACGTGTCAGACCCATCTTTGAATGGGGGGTGGGGTCTCCTAAGCTTTTTGAAATACTTTTCATGCTCGTCACATCTATAAAATATCTGCTCATGCGCCGCTTAATAATGGGCCCTGGGGATATGTGTTTGCTTCGGGATACAACTCCCGGAATTCAAACATGTTGGGGAAATAAAAGAGGGGCCAACACTTTGCTTAAAAAATAGGCACCAGAGCAGGTATGGGGTAAGGGTTGTTAAAGTGGGTGACGATTATTGTAATGTATAGTATGAAAAAGATAAATCTGAAGTTTCAGACCAATTTATCGAAAAATCATAAACTGAGACTGTTGCCAAATTAAGTTTAAAAGCAATATATGACGCTCTTAATCACTAGCATAATAATCGCCTATAATTAATTTTCAATTGAATCATTATCAGTGAAAACAAACAGAACCATGTTATGTTGGGAGTTGTATACTGCTGTTTAAAGTTTGGAACTCAAGTACTGTTCCTTAATAGCCTTTATTTTAATTTTAGTTTACAGTCATGGGAAGGATGAATAACGGAGTCAGCCCAATTCAGGCCATGAAAATGTGATCGCAAGTAATACACAGATGTCAGTGTCACCCACTGAATTATTTTGCCAACGTTTGCCTAGTTATACTGACCTACATTGGGCCTTCTGTACCAAATATTTCCATGCCGAGCTTAGTCGATACTTGACAGCAGCAGGTATGTGGGCAGTATATTTAAACAAACATTGCCAGAGCCAATTGTCTTGCCTTTTGAAGCTTGAAATATGAACAATAGGGTGGTATGACTGAATAAAGGTCCTCATCTTTAACTGCCTCCATGTTGTTGTTTTTGTTTCTACTCTAGCAACCATTAATTGTTATGTTGCAGGCCTCTAGGTCCTCCTATACTTGTAGCTGTATGTCTGCACTATTTCTATAGTGAGTGAGACTGAGATGTGTATGTCTGCTTAATGAATGACTGCGGGAGTGTGTGGGACGTTCATAAACTCTTTTCCTGGTATGAATTTTTAATGATGACACCTATTTAGACCTAAGAGAAAAATATTTTTTCCTGTGTTTGTATATATGCTTTAAAAACTCTTCTTATGGACTCTACCTATAAATTGTCATTTTGTTAAAAATAAAAACTTTTCTATTTTCTCAAACAATTGTGTTGAATGAGTTCTGATATATCATTGGCTCCGATGCGTTAATTTATGTCACCCCCCCCTTATCCCTTTGGATCTCGCTGTTGGGACCATATAAGTATATTCTGGCAGGGTAGTTCTCTCTTTCTATTACAATGACTGAATAAAGGAGTCTGGATAATTTTATAAGGAGGAAAGTCATGCCAAATATGTTATATCCCTTTAGGTCGAATCGTATGGCGCAACTTATCGCCCAGGAGGATATCCAGGAACTGAAGCAAGAACTGAGGTCCAATAGAGCTCTTGTTGAACAGCCAGGTATTCAGTTTCATGTGGAAGTTGAGTAGCAAAGGGGCGGTGCTGATCAGGCATTGGCCGGCACACGCGAGAACAGTGGAGGAGGCAGGGGGTTGGGGGAAGTCAACAGATGACAGTATAGGTAAAATCAAATAAAGAAAGAAATAAAATCACTTACCTTGCACTCACTGCATCGCCGAAGGTAAGTGATTTTATTCTTTTTTTAATTAATTTTACCTATCCCATCATCTATTAACTCCCCCCCTCCCTGCTCCGCTGCGCTCAGTCTCACCCCACCACTCTTACCTGTGCCGGCCGCACCTGATCTGTTGTGGGAGTTCATTCCTGGTCCTGGCGGCGATGTAGGAGATGCAGCGCCCTGCCTCATTTAATTGAGATTTTTAATTGTTAATAGTGTTTTACTTATTTTATTGGTAAGTTTTATGTGTGGGTTGTGGGTGTTATAGGGGTATAAGGTGGGAAGTATTTATTTTAATTAATTATTGATTAATTGTTTATTGATATTAATTAATTGATCATTAATTATGGTAATTGTATAATTAATTTTAGGTGCAAGTTGTGGGGTTTATAGAGGTAAAAGATGGGTAGTAATGTATTTTTAATTAAGTAATAATTCATGGATAATTAATATTTATAAATTGAATGATAGTTACTTAGGGTAATTGTTTAATGATTTTGTGTTGGTTTTGGTTTGATAGGGGGAAAGGGTGGGGAGTAAATTAATTTTGTTTACCTTATAATTGAAAATACATTTGAATTATGTAATTACATTTTTTACAGTTTACAGTTTAATTTTGGGTGTGGGTTGTGGGGATTATAGAGGTCAAGGGTGTGTAGTTAATTAATGTCTATGTGTTTTAATTTGTGTTGTCATCAATAATACTTTTTTAATTGATAATTAGTTATGTTAATTATGCAAGTGCATTTGTTTTATTTTAGGTGTGGGTTGTGAGTTGTGTGGTGTTATGGGGTAGGAAGTAAATAAACAAAATGTATCTAATAATACTTTTTTTGTTTATTACTTTTTCTAAATGTGAATATTTATTTGATTGAAAATTCGTTTTTTTATTTTATTTTATATAATATTTGTAGGTATTTGTGATATGTGTTTAATATTATAATATATATATTTTTAATTTCTTATATTAGAAATATTTATAATTACATTTTAACATATTTATATTTGTCTATTATTTACTTTGTTATTTAAATAATTTTATTTAGTTGATGGTATTTTATTTGTTTTTAATTTTACACTGACTGGAGTGCAAATAGTACATCCCCCCCTCTGCAATTCAACACTTTCCCTATTGTTGCACTGACTGGAGTCGGAATAGTACATTTTATCTCTCCACTATTCAATACTTTACCTACTGTTGCACTCACTGGAGAGGTTATTGTAATGTTTGCCCCTGCGCTATCCAACATTTTCCCTACTGTTGCACTGACTGGATTCGGAATAGTAAATGTTATACCTCCAATACTTTCCCTACTGTGTCACTCACTGGTGTTGGAATAGTAAAAGTTACCCCTCCACAATCCAACCCTTTCCCAATTATTGCACTCATTGGAGTGGGAATAGTAATTTGTACCCCTCCGCAATCCAACAATTTAGCTACTGTTGCACTGACTGGAGTGGAAATGGTAAATTTGAACCCTCTGCTCTTTAACAGTTTCTTTGGTTTTTGTATTGATTGGAATGGTTTCTATGTGCAATGTATCCCTTTTACTACTAAGGGGCTGATTATGATGTTGTTAGAAAAGCCATCTGGATGAGTTGGTCCCAGAAAGCTTTCCGTACGAATTGCACTCCGGGAGTCCCACTGAACGATTACGATTTTTCTGTATGTCTATGGACTCGATTCAGTCGGACTCCTATTGAATTCAATGGGAGCCTGTGTACCCAATGTGAACGCAAGCTCCCATTGAAAAAAGGGGTGAGTCGGGAAAAGCAAGCACGCTGTGGCGTGCCCCCCACATTGTGCATGCATGAAAAGGAGAAGCCCATGGGTACCTTCATCCCGTGACCGATTCGGAGGGCTACAGGTGAAGGGGGGGCCTGCTACAGACCCCAAAGTCTGATTCCCACAGCTCTTTCATCTCGGCAAAACTGATTATGGAGGAGTGCACTCTAATGCTAGCCAAGAGTCCAGCACCTGGGGGGCAGCTCTTGGGGTTAGGGATTCACTCTAACAGAGGCCAGCAGAATTCAGACAGGTCCTGCTACAGGTGCAGGCAGGTCCAGTGCAGCAGATCTGCTAGGCAGTTGCAGGGAGGCCTCTGGAGCTTGTTGCTTCTCTGTAGCTCAGAACAGTAGATCAGCCATTTGACCATTGCAGTGGGTCAGGTCAACCTGGAATAAGGGTAGCAGGTACAGTGTTCCTTCTTAGAGAGTAGGGTAGGCCTCAAGCAGCATGGCATCCCTCTGGGGAACAAGGCGGTTCTTCTTCTGTAATGTCAGCAGATCCAGGAGTGTTCTGAAGAGTAGTTCTGGAGGTTCAATATTTATACTTACACCCATCTGTTAAAATTCTTCCCTTCCCCTGTAAAGGCTCCAAGACATTTGGGGTGACAAACATCTAGTATGAAGTTCTTATGTGTGGGCTGGAGGCAAAGCTCTTTGAAATTTAAGTGGTGCTGGGTACTGCTCTGCCCCTAACCATCCTGGCCGGATAGCTAATTCGGTCCACACATAATCCCCTGTGTGTCACTATCTGGAAGGAATACACAAACCCCAACAGCAGACCCATTCCCAGTCAAGTGACCAAGGTCACTAGAAGAAAACCCCAACGTTCTTAAAGTAGCATTTTCAGAACCGAACTCTACTGTATAAGAGGATTTTAAATTACAATAAATTTGAGATTAAACATGAAATTTGTACCTGCTCCCAATCAAAATGTATCACTTACTAAATGAACAAAATTCTTGGCAGAAATCAATATTCATGCCAATCCACAAAAAGGACCAGCGAGATCTTATCACTAATTATCGGACGATCGGTACGGTTGGCCACGACAGATATATCAATGCATCGACTGTTGGAAGGCTTTGAGCCCTTCTGTACAGCAAGGAAATTGTCCATTAACGTCGATAAAATGAAATATATGATTTTCAATCAAAAACAAAAACTGCGAGTCACTTTTATGGTTTATAAAACATTATTGAAAGAAGTATCCACTCACGATTATCTTCGTATACGACTGAATGATAAACTAAAGTGGTCCCACCAGCAATAAAAAAGTACAATCTTATTGGCACAGCAAGCTGGAGGGGTATTGAGGTTGGCAAATTCATTGGGCAAACATTCAGTGAAATCAGCAGTCCTAGACTACCAAATGAAAACTAGGGCTGCTTGTACATATGGCACCGAGGTCTGTGGTTACAAGAAAAGCACAGAAATTCAAATCACTGGATATAATTTCATATGACGTTTGCTACAATAGGGACCTGGTACGCCAATGTTGGATTTAAGGACCGATTTAGGTATAGTCAAAATTGAGGACTATATTGCACTGGCTCCCCTGAGATATTGGGTTCGTATATGGTTTGAGCCCGTAATGGTATCATATAGACTCACATTGCAAGATATTATGAAGCAGAAAGATTATTACAAACTACTGTGCTTTGCTTATTTGTTAGAAGTTCGGACCACATTTGGCTTAAATAAATATTGGCTTCATTCTGAAACAATCACAAAGGATAGGTTTGATGTGGTAGCAAAGGCATACTGGCACTACAAAAAATGAATAAACATGAGTCACCTAGGTGGCTTATCAAAGTGCTATTTTTCTTTTAATCAAGAATTGGGTTTAATTGATGTCTGGACGACATTTATGCTTCAGGAAAAAGAGCTCTTTATCTTAAATGTAGGTTAGGAATGAATGAATGAATGATTACAAAACTTGGTATAGCGCATGGGTACCCGAAGGCATCCCAGCTCTTTGTGACCGAAGCAAAACACCATTCCTCAGCAAAACAAGAGAGTCTTTAGTCGTTTCCTAAAAACAAGATGGTTGGGTTCAGACCGAATGTTCTCAGGGAGTAGATTGCAGCTTTTAGCTGCATGAAGCGAGAACAGACGGCCCCCCATACATTATCTCTTAACACTTGGGACGGTCAAAAGATTAAGATGGTTAGACCTAAGGACTCTTGAAGATTGATATTGACAAACCAGAGAATGCAGGATAGCCGGGCCATTGTTAGTTGTTGATTTGTGGGCCATACACATAGCCTTGAATCGATGCCTCTCCTGTACCGGCAGCCAATGTAGAGAGCGAACTGCGGCCTTCGCAGAGCAGTGTCTCGGTACCTCAAGTAACAGCCGAGCTGCACAGTTCTGAACCGACTGAAGTATTTTAATAGTGCCCAAAGGGCTCCTAGATAGACCGCATTGGCGTAGTCCAGTCGGTAGAGTATAAGGGACTGGACCAGAAGCCGTCTGGCCTCAAATGGAAGAAGGGTCAGAACCTTCCTTAGCAGCCTGAGCAGTCCATAACAGGTCGAGGCAACCTTTCGGGCCTGCACCTGAAAGCCCAGAGAGGGATCGAGCCAGACTACCAGACGCTTGATTTGGTCCTTAGGAACGGGGGGAGGGCCCAGACACTTCGGCCACCAGGGATCGAGATTAATGGGGGCTTTGTATCCCAGGAGCATAATCTCGGTTTTTGAGCCGTTAAGTTTTAAGAAGGAGGAGTCCATCCATTCGAGCACCCTTGTAAGACAGGGGGACCGATTGTTTGTCCCAAGGACCACATCTTCCGACCTGGCGAGGGAGACAACCAACTGCGTGTCATCGGCGTAGGTGACCCACTTGATTCCCCAGGGAAGAACCACCTCAGCCAAAGGCCTCATATAGATGTTGAACATGGTTGGGCTCAGTGATGATCCCTGGGGAACGCTGTAATGCAGTGGTAGTTGTTTAGATGCAGATTCCTCTTTGAAAACTGAAAAGGTTCTTTCTGCAAGAAAGGATTGAAGCCATTTTAGGGCCACCCCTGAGATACCAGCGTCCCGCAGGCGCCGGCTCAGCAGTGTGTGGTTGACTGTATCGAAGGCTGCGCTGAGGTCCAACAGGACCACCGCAGCACAGCCTCCCGCATCTACACTTTTCCTTGTTTCTTCCACCACCGCGACCAGCGTGGTCTATGTGCCCTGCTTAGTTCTATACCCCGTTTGAGTGGGGTGAAGGGCTCCCTCGTTTTCAGTGAAGGCTGATAGAGCCAGGTTGACATGCGTCTCTGCTATTTTGCTAAGCCCCGGGAGTAAGGAAATGGGGCAATAATTGGCCCAGTCCTCTGGGTCAAGGCTAGGTTTTTTTTAAAAGGGCCTTAACTCTGGCTTGCTTCCATAAAGGTGGAACCACACCAGTGGCCAGAGAGATGTTGATGACGTCCCTGATGACTGGGGCCACAATCTCCGAGACCTGTTTGAGTACAGATAGCGGAGCGATATCTGAAGGTGACCCAGATTTAAGATTATCAAGTAGTCTTTCAACCGTAGGAAGATCAATCAGCGGGAAAGTATCAAGGGTTGAGAGCGGTGCAGGCACAGTAAGATGGTTAGGTACTCTACTAGTAGCTTTTGTGACTCAAAGATGTTGGAACTTACCTTGTGATGGAATGGAGTAGTGCCCTTGCCCTCTTAGAGACTGCAAAACGTGAACACATTTTCTTTTGCTGTGTCACGTCACTTACCACATCCGAAATTATTATTTGCGACCAATCTTCCTAACAACTAATATTAGAACTTGCAAAGAGGCGGAGGCTTCTGTATGAGAACTGATGACAGAGCAATCATAATGGCCGTTCATCTTATATCTGCGCAGCATGGAAACAAAGATCAGTCACACATTTAAACTTGAGCATTGATAGGCAAGTTGGAAAATCTTTTAATGGAGTTGCATAAACTAAGGGGCTCATTAGTTTGGCGTGCGGACTTTGTCCACCCGCCATATCAATGGGAAATGGGACCGCCCGATAAGGATACGGCGGTCCAGCACATCCCATTAGGATGCGCCTGCCACACTGGCGGGCGCATCCTGCATTTCTGACATTGCCGCGGGCGGTGCTGAAAGCACCGCCCGTCGCAATGCCAAAAATGCATGTTGTGCTTTTTGATGAACAACATGACAGGCACCGTGCGATGCCTGCCACATTGTACATTGAAATGACGGGGGTTAACATAAGTACCCCCCATGTGCGCCCCCATCCCCAGAATCCCTGGGGACCCCCACAAGAAATTCCTGCATGCCTTTCTGTGGAAAGGCATGTTTCTGCCAACATTCTAAATGGCTGGCGGTGTCTAGCAGACACCGCCACCATATTGAACTCTTTTCGCCCAGTCGACTTGTCGACCGGGCGGAAAAGCGGCAGACGTTCTTCCCGTCCGCCGTGGTCCCCCGCCATAGTAATATGGCAGGGGGAAATTGATGGCGGGCGGGGAAGGTGTTAGGGAGGATTGCCACCGCCATGCAGGTGGTGGCGATCCGCCTGATATCCTAATGGGCCCCTAAGTTTTCATGCAAGCATTTATGCATACTATTTGTACATTAAGGGTCTCATTAATCCGCCCGCCATACCAGTGGGAAATGGGACCGCCCGCTACGTGTGCAGTGGTCCTGCACATCCCATTAAGATGCGGCGGGCGCATCCCGCATTTGTGACATTAAAGCACCGCCCGCCGCAATGCCAAAAATGCATGTTGTGCTTTTCAATGCACAACGTAACAGAAAGCGCGCGGTGCCTGCCACGTTGTATATTGAAATGTTTCCCATGTGCACCCCCCAGAATCCATGGGGGCCCACAACGGGCACCCACAATAGATTGCCGCATGCCTTTCCGTGGAAAGGCATGTTTCTGCCCACATTCTAATTTGTCTGGCAGACAGGGGACGGGGAAGGATTTTGGGTGGATCGCCACCACCATGCGGGCGGTGCCGATCTGCCTGACATCCTAATGGGCCCCTAAGTTTGCACGCAAGCATTTATACATATTATTTGTACATTAGGGGCTCATTAGTATGCCGGGCGGGTCCGCCCGCCATACCAGTGGGAATTGACCCGCCCGCTAAGGGTGCAGCCGGTCCAGCACATTCCATTAGAATGCACCAGCCACACTGGCGGGCGCATCCCGCATTTCTGACATTGCGGCAATGCCAAAAATGCATGTTGTGTTTTTCAATGTATAACGTGACAGGCACCATGCGGTGCCTGCCACGTTGTACATTGAATGCAGGGGGGTACCATAGGTACCCCCCATGTGCACCCCCCAGAATCCCTGGGGGCCCGCAACAGGCCCCCACAAGAGATTCCCGCATGCCTTTCCATGGCAGCAACGCTGCCACAGAAAGGCATGTTTCTGCCCACATTCTAATATGGCTGGTGGTGTCTAGCAGACACCGACCGCCACCATATTGAACTCTTTTCCGCCCGGTCGATATGTCGACTGAGTGGAAGAGCAGACCGTCCGCCATGGTCCCCCCACCATAGTAATATGGCGGGGGAAATGGGTGGCGGGTGGGGAAGGATGTCGGGCGGATCGCCACCACCATACGGGCAGTGGCAATCCGCCCGACATCCTAATGGGCCCTTAAGTATGTATTCGTTTGGTTCCCAGAGTCAGCGAGTTATGCCATGGATATTATTATTGAAAGAATGTGTATTGACAAAATGATTGGCTAACAAATAGGTTGCTTGTCATTTAATTTAATTTTATCTGGTATCAAAGGGAATAGTGGTATATATTCTCATCCATGTGATTAATAGGAGCTACATTTTTAGTATATGAACTAAGATGATCTTTAATGAACTTCACAGTTTTTAAAAGATTATTAATTGCACTGTAGTATTTGATCTGATAAACTGTTGAAGAGAAATGGAGTTGTATATTGAATTTTAATTGCTATAGCTTCTTCGGCTGAAATAATAGACTTACTCTGCGTTGCAGTAAGGTAACCCAATTTTAGTCAATGCGAGAGATAGGCCGTGCATTAGTGAAAAATGGCTTTAGGAGTTTTTCACTTGTGAGACATGTAAAACCTAAACCAACATGTCCTACTTTTTAAATACAATGTACCCTGATAAACATTAGGGGTATCTTACAAGTACTAAAAAGGTAGGTTAGGCCTGGAAAAAGTTTTATTTTGCCAGGTAAACATGGCACTTTAACCCCTTCACTGCGGGGCTAATTTCCCCGCGGTGCGGGGGGAGGGGGGCCGCGCACGGCGCCGCTGTGCTCATGACGAGCCCAGGCTCGTCATGCAGCACGGTGCTTGTGTGCTCATGACGAGCCTGGGCTCGTCATGAACCCGCCCGCGCAATGGAACGCTCAGCACAGCGGGGGAATTAGCCCCGCGTGTGAGCGTTCCACGGCTCATGACGAGCCCAGGCTCGTCATGAGCACATGAGCGCCGTGCTGCATGACGAGCCTGGGCTCGTCATGAGCACTGAAGGGGTTAAAACTGCACTACAAGCTGAGTTGGCATGTTTAAAAAGTCTAATTCAAATCTAATTCAACGAATTTCGTAGTGCGCACTGCAACGCAAAATGCGATGCAGTGCGCACACGAAATTTGTTTTATTTAATTAATTGTTTACTTATCTCCGATCATCCATATTCCGGTGTTTACTACCCCCACCCTACCCCTCCCCCGCCTTTCCGACCCATGGAACTCCTGTAACGGGGCGCTACTGGTTGTTAGTTTATTTATTATGTCTTTGATCAGCTTCATGTTCTGAAACTGTGGTGTTGTGTTGAAGCCACGCCCGCTCTGTGGGCCTCAGCTTGGCGAACCACCTCATGGTGCCCCAGTCACTACCACTCACTGGGACACAACTGCCCGGCACGGACATCCAACAAGGTATATTGTTGCCTGGTGTGGTTACTTTAATAAAGCACAATACCCCTGGTGAGGCGCTGACGTGCTGCTGCGCATGGGCAGCGTGCACTGTGTGTGACCCCACAAACATGCGTGACATGCAATGTCCAATATTACAGTTGTCATGCTTTCCGTGCCGTGGTCATGGAGTGTGTAACAATCATTTCATGCAATGCTGTGGAACAAATTATTTATATGGATGTTATAAATTGTCATGTCATTTTGAATTTTATGGAATGTTTTACACTATTTTGTCATACATAACTCTAATGCCTTCTCGTGTCTGTGGGATGCAGTTGTGATGCTTTCTAATTCCACTGTCACGCAGCTTGCAACTTCTTCTCAAGCAAAACTGTTGTACAATGTGTAATAAATATCCACGTGGCATATTGTCATGCAATTTCAGATTTTCTGGGAAGTCACCAAAATTAGTAACCTTGTCATGCACCAGGAAGCTATGCATATCATACAATTTTTCAGATATTGGTGATGCTGTTTGAAAGCAATTTAACACAATGGGATGGGTATTATGGGCTGGAAAGAGCTGACATTTACTGACATGTGTTTGCTACAAGCTGTAGTAAAGACCCCATGCTCATTGCCAAGCTGGAATTCTTGAACAAGCTTGAGGGACGATTGTCGGCACCGTACTCCAGTCTGTCTTTCCTCTCTGGTGTAATGGTGTTCTAGTATATGGTGTCCAGACATGCAAAGGTCGCACATTGTGCAATATAAGTTCACATGTTTGCAGAAAATTATTTAAAAAGACTCTTCCAAAGTTAGTAGTCGTAGTGTTTGGCTCGTACAACGCTTATTGTTGTCATTGCACAGACACACATCTCGTGTTCACAGGGTGCGGAGGTCTTTGAATAGGGGGCGGGCCCTCGTCAGTCCTGGCACTGGCAGCCGTTATAGCCAATCAGAAAGGAGCATTAAGGCCACAGCACCCTTGGTGAAATGTTTCGTAACTCTAACCAGCTGGTAAAACTTTGGAACACAAACCGAGGGTGACAACTGTGAAGGTGAATCCTCTACCCGAACATTTTCAAAACAATGTGCACTTAAAAAAAATATGAAAGTACCATTTGGCATGAATTCACCTTTGCACCAGGTCAGATCCCTGCATCATTTGACATTGCAGCATCATTCATCAAAGTATATCATACTTGAGCGTAGAAATGTTCAAGCCTCATGTACATTCATATGACGTCATGTAAGTGCACGTGAGTGCAAGGTTCTAGCGGTAGGCTTGTGGTTGGTGTTTGTAAGTGCAAGCAGCACCCAGTCCACTTGCAGCTGCCCAGCAGCTGCGGGCTCTAGACTGAATGTAAGCTCAGGGTCAGGCCTGTCAGGCAAGAATTACCTGAACTCGCATCCTGAAATAGCAGCAACAATGCTGGATCCAGGGGATTTGCTTGAGTCAAGAGTTTACAAAAGCGTAACTCTCTAAGTCGGCCGTTACTCCCACATCTCAATAGCTGAGAATGACATAAGTTGGCAGCTGATTCTACTTGTTTCCATTTTTCTGTTTATCGACATGCTGTTTTTAGCACAATATTGAGCAACCTGGTCTGCATATTACCAGCGGTCACATAGTCATTTCCTGACTGGTGAGCAGCACACTTGACCATTGCTAGTTCTTTTGGCAATTGTGTTGCTTCCAATAGTTCTTTAACAAATTTCCCATTCCATATAGGGGATCCTGATGAAGTCATAAATCCCTCTGCATCCAAAGTTGTCCAAAATCATGCAAAACCCTCTAACCTTATTGGCTATCAGTAAATATGGTCACTTTCCAATTTTTCCCAATTTTGCATGCTTTTATTACAGCTATCAATTCGGCTACTTGTGCAGCCTTGACTCCAGGTAAACAGGATACTTCTACAACTCCAGTAAATTTGCATACAGCATCAGCTGCACTCAGTCCACCTTCCTTAAACAGGAGCCATCAACAAATAGCTCGTGGTCAGGCTCCTTCAGAGGCTCTTCCTGTATGTCAGGGCGGGGCTTAGTGCACCTCTCGGTCACATATAAGCAATCATGTTCTACCTCATCTCTTACTTCTTCTCATCTTGAGTCCGGCAATAGTGTAGCCGGGTTTACCATGGTACACCGGATTACATTCACATTTTCTTCTCCTAGAATTATTCTTTCATGCCTAGTCATCCGACTAGGGGTAAGATGCTGTGTTTGAGTTCTTGTTAATAGAATCTCAACTGAATGTGGAACATACACTTTTACTGTATGTCGCATCACAATTGACTCCCTTTGTTCTATGCTCATACAAGCAGCTATTAAGCAGCCAGGTAATGCTGAAGCCACAGAATCCAAAGTAGCAGAAAAATATGCTACTGGACGTCAGCTTAGTCTGTGTCTTTGTGTTAAGTCTGAGAGTGCACAACCTTCTATTTCACAACAAAATAGTGCAAATTCTTTCGTATAGTCAGGCATACCTAAGGCTAGGGCCTCACATAAACAATTTTTTAATTTTACAAATGCTTCTACACTTTCATCTTCCCAAACTATTGGATCCTTTACTCTTTTTCGTGTCATCTGAATTAATGGCTTCGCCAGTAAGTAAAAACCAACAATCCACTGTCTGCAATATCCCACAACTCCAAGAAACATTCTAATCTCTCCCTTTGTTTCGGGCAATTGCATTTGCTTGATTATTCTGATTCTCCTAGTGGTCACTTCCCTCACTCCTCCTTCTATTTGGTGACCTAAATATGTTACTCCTGTTCGGCAAAACTGCAATTTTTCTGGAGATACTTTGTGTTCCCCATCAGCCAAATGATTTAGTAATGCGATTAAATTAGTAACACAGTCATCTCTAGATTTCTATGCCACGAGTAAGTCGTCGATATTCTGCACTAGGACAGAATTTAGGGGCATAACAAGCATCTCTAGACACTTTTTCAAAATCTGATAAAAAAATTGAAGGACTTTCGGTATACCCTTGAGGAACTCGTTTCCACACATAGATATGATCCTCAAATTGAAAAGAAAACAGATATTGGCTGTCAGGATGTAAAGGAATTGAGAAAAAGTTTTGACATAAATCAATCACATTAAACCATCCAGCGTTCCAGGCTATCTGATATAGTATTACTGCTGGATTTGGTACTCCAGGACAACATGGTACTACAATCTTATTAATCTTTCTTAAATCCTGCACTATCCGGTATTTTCCTCTAGGCTTTCTAAGTACTATTATAGGTGAATTACAAGGGCTACTTATTATTTCTTTTAAAATGCCTTGTTTAACCATTCTATCAAATTCAGAAGCCACTCCTGCTTTAACTTCTGGATTCATTTTGTATTGTCGGTTGTTAAGATAGACTGCACCTTCTTTTACAGTTACTTTTACTGGGTCTATATCTGCCATTAGACCTATTTCTTTTCCAGTAAAGTCCCACACTTCTGGATTCACAATTCTTTTTAGGTCTTCTGGCAACTCATTATTTGTCATCAGAGAATACATCTCATCAATTTCTGTGCCTTGCTTAGCTAACAATATTTTGTATATCATATCTTCATCAGGTGTCCGAATGGCAACACCCTCCTGTGTGCAATAAATTGCGCAATTCATCTTGCATAGTAGATCTTTGCATAATAAATTCACTGGACTAGAATCACAAACTACAAATGTATGCATACCTTTAAAAGTTCCAATTTGCACTTCCATAGGTTTTGTGATTGGGGTACTAATCTGCTGGTTTGAGACTCCAACTACTAGGACCACTTCTCCCGAGATGGGTAGGTTTGGAATGTATGCTGTGCTCACAGTAGAACGGGTAGCACCAGTATCTAATAAGAAAGTGATATTATTGCCTTCCACTTTCTCATCAATGAAGACACCTGACTTATCTACCGGCAAGGATGCACCAAGTACGCATTCCTCTTCCTCCCCCTCAGGCACCGTTATTGCACATAACTATTTTCTTTGTTATTGTTCTGTAAAAAAGATTGTGAATCCACAGAATTTTTCTTACTACTTTCTTAAAATCCAGCCTCCGCACTGTACAGTGTCTGATTCACAAAATTTGGCAAAGGGGCAGGTGACAACTGACACTGCTGATTAACTACCTGCTGCGGTTGATTCATAAACACCTCATTCTGCGTCTGTGGATTTAAATTTTGATTTGGGCCACTATTATTCTGAATATTCTTATACTCGTTCTTCCAATGTCCAACCTTTCCGCATCCATGACAAGGAAACCTTTTCTTTGCATCTTCTATATTTATTCTTCCTTTTAGTTTACCACCACTTGCCACACTATCACTCTGATTCTGTTCCTTTACCTGACCTTCCATTTCACCATTTAATTTGATTTCCTGCTGTTCTGCCAATTTCATTTGTGCCCTCATCATTTTCTCTTTTAACTTTTTTTGTCTAGCCTCAATGTCATCACCACAATATTTGGCATATTTCAAAATGTCATCAATACTTTTACTTTGCCAGCAAAGCATATGTTGCTGAATCCTTTGACTAATCTCAGGCTTCAAACCATAAACAAATCAATAGACAAAATGACCCAAATCCTTGTCTCCAATGTTCTCAAACCCACTGTACTGCTTAAACACCTGTAACAATTGTTCATAATAAGCATGAACAGATTCAGTTGACTCTTGTGTTGTTCTATCTATCTTTACCCAATCTGTTTCTTTTGGAGGAATTTTCATTTTCAAGAAAGTAATTACTGGATGATATTTCTTCATTACATCATCTGATGGTGATCCTGTTTTCAAACTCTTGGCTATTCTTCACTAGGCCAATAAACTCTGATCTTACATTCTGTCGATAAATCTGCAGGCACTACTATATCAAATAAACCATCTCAATCTTTCAACAGAACCTTCAAAACCTTTACAAATCTTTCAACTTGTTTGTATATTTCAACTGGCTTTTCTCTCAATTTTGGAAAATCATTTGTAAATGATAAAACATCTTGTCGACTCCATGGAACATGAACGTATCCTCCACAAGGTACGTCTCTCATGAGGCACAATCTTTCTACGTTCTCTGTTTCTTTCAATAGATATGCAGTAGATGCTTCCTTTGCCTCTGCTTCCTCCTTTTGTCTTCAACCACCTTACTCTCCATTTGTCAATGTCTCCTCATTTTGTCAAATATTCAGCAACTCCTTTACTTGCAACTTCCTACCAGACACATTCATATTTTCAAAATCTTTGTCAGACAAATCCACTCAATAGGGCTTCTGTAATACTTTTGATTTCCCTTTGTCTATTCCCATCTCAGATGAAAGTTCTGTTAACTTCTCATGAAACAATCTTGCATTTCTAGTTATACTCCTGCATATAAACAACAACTCTTCCTCATTGTAGGTGTTTAAACTATCTACTCCGACATTTCCAGCTATAATTTCTTCCAATTCCACGGTCAGTTTGTAAATATCTAATGTTTTAGGTAGTGAACTCTGTTTTTCTATCCATTGTGCCAATCTTTCTAAGTCTTCTGGAGTTTCTGCTGTGGCACTTCTGACTCCTGAAGATATCACTGACCTTCTTTTGAACTACTAGGCATACCTCTCTTTGGGGATTTACTCACTAAGGGCCCGATGTAGGTAAATCCGATTTACCGACTCTTAAATACCGAATCATACCGATTCGGTATTTAAGAGTCGGTAAATCGGAAGTAGGCAGATGTAGATAATTCTTATATTAGAATTACCGAATCGGTAGGATTCGGTATTTACCGATTCGGTAAATATCGAATCGGTATTGCCCATTGATTCCTATGGGCCTTGAAGCCCATAGGAATCAAGGGGAAAAACCGATTCGGTATTTACCAAATCAGTAAATACCGAATCCTGCAAGGGTGCAGGGGGTGTCACTTTGACACCCTCTAGCACCCCAAGTATAGGCTTGTGTGACATGTGGCACACATACATGCCCTAAGGGCATGTCTGTGTGTCACATGGCACAGGTGTACATGCACAGATGTGCATGTACACCTGAATTCGATATTTTATCACCCAATTGTATTGGGTGGTAAAATACCGAATTCTGAAGGCCTGTAGCACTGTAAACAGTGCTACCTACATCTGGGAGTTACCGAATCGGTAAAATTACCGATTCGGTATTTTACAGAATCGGTAAATTTACCTATTCAGTAAATATACCGATTCTGTAAAATAATGCCCCCTACATCCCAATCACCAAATACCGGTCGGTAACGGCCGAATTCGGCCGTTACCAACCGGTATTTGGTGACCTACATCCGGCCCTAAGTCTCTTAATGCAGAGACATTTTGGTCACATGAGTGGTGGCCTCCGGAATTGGTTATATGTCACTCCCCAAAATCAGCAGTATGTAACCTGGGAATAACGATAGACTGTGCCCTATCCATGAAAAACCATGTCAACCAGGTAACAGGAATCTGTTATGGAATCATGTGCAATCTTCGGAAGATCGTCAAGTGGCTTCCTATTGAAGCCAGGAAACCTCTGGTACAGGGCCTGATCATCAGCCATCTTGTTTATGGCAATGCCCTCCGCGCTGCACTCAACGAGGACCAGCTTTCAAAGCTGCTGACCCTCCAGAATGCTGCAGCCAGATTGGTCCTGAATCTTCCTCCCAGAACAGCCTCTGCTCCCTGCCTGAAAAAACTCCACTGGCTCCCTGTTCGTCTGAGAAGCCATTTAAAGATTATGAGTATGACACACAAGACTCTGTATAACACCGGTCCTAAATACCTTCGAAAGAAACTCAACTGGTATGTACCTAAAAGACCCTTAAGGTCTAGCAACAAATCATTTCTGATCTAACCACTTGTCCGTACCTCCCGTAACAGCCATCGTTCCTTTTCCTACCTTGCTCCCTTGCTTTGGAACAAATTGCCCCCCCACCTTTTATCCATCATTGAACATAAACAATTTCGTAAAACTCTCAAAACTTGGCTTTTCCCAAAATAACCTCCGATACCTCCTACAATAGCTTTCAACATTGTCAACCATTTTGCTGCAAGCGCCTTGAGACCTCATGGTGATAAGCTGCGCTATATAAAAACATCTGACATTACATGACATCTTATGGGTAGATCCATTAAAGAAATTACAGAAACACACTCACCGGCATGGTCATCAGTAATTAAAATATCTTTTCTAGGAAAGTCATGCCAAATATGTTATATTCCTTTAGGTCGAATCGTATGGCGCAACTTATCGCCCAGGAGGATATCCAGGAACTGAAGCAAGAACTGAGGTCCAATAGAGCTCTTGTTGAACAGCCAGGTATTCAGTTTCATGTGGAAGTTGAGTAGCAAAGGGGCGGTGCTGATCAGACATTGGCCGGCACACGCAAGAACAGTGGAGGAGGCAGGGGGTTGGGGGAAGTCAACAGATGACAGTATAGGTAAAATTAAATAAAGAAAGAAATAAAACCACTTACCTTGCACTCACTGCATCGCCGAAGGTAAGTGATGTTATTCTTTTTTTAAATAATTTTACCTATCCCATCATCTATTAACTCCCCCCCACCCTGCTCCGCTACGCCCAGTCTCACCCCACCGCTCTTACCTGTGCCGGCCGCACCTGATCCTGATCTGTTGTGGGAGTTCATTCCTGGTCCTGGCGGCGATGTAGGAGATGCAGCGCCCTGCCTTATTTATTTGAGATTTTAAATTGTTAATAGTGTTTTACTTATTTTATTGGTAAGTTTTATGTGTGGGTTGTGGGTGTTATAGGGGTATAAGGTGGGAAGTAATTTATTTTAATTAATTATTGATTAATTGTTTATTGATATTAATTAATTGATCATTAATTATGGTAATTGTGTAATTAATTTTACGTGCAAGTTGTGGGGTTTATAGAGGTAAAAAATGGTTAGTAATGTATTTTTAATTAAGTAATAATTCATGGATAATTAATATTTATGAATTAAATGATAGTTACTTAGGGTAATTGTTTAATGATTTTGTGTTGGTTTTGGTTTGATAGGGGGAAAGGGTGGGGAGTAAATTAATTTTGTTTACCTTATAATTGAAAATACATTTGAATTATGTAATTACATTTTTTACAGTTTACAGTTTAATTTTGGGTGTGGGTTGTGGGGATTATAGAGGTCAAGGGTGTGTAGTTAATTAATGTCTATGTGTTTTAATTTGTGTTGTCATCAATAATACTTTTTTAATTGATAATTAGTTATGTTAATTATGCAAGTACATTTGTTTTATTTTAGGTGTGGGTTGTGAGTTGTGTGGTGTTATGGGGTAGGAAGTAAATAAACAAAATGTATCTAATAATACTTTTTTTGTTTATTACTTTTTCTAAATGTGAATATTTATTTGATTGAAAATTCGTTTTTTAATTTTATTTTATATAATATTTGTAGGTATTTGTGATATGTGTTTAACATTATAATATATATATTTTTAATTTCTTATATTAGAAATATTTATAATTACATTTTAACATATTTATATTTGTCTATTATTTACTTTGTTATTTAAATAATTTTATTTAGTTGATGGTATTTTATTTGTTTTTAATTTTACACTGACTGGAGTGCAAATAGTACATCCCCCCCTCTGCAATTCAACACTTTCCCTATTGTTGCACTGACGGGAGTCGGAATACTACATTTTATCTCTCCACTATTCAATACTTTACCTACTGTTGCACTCACTGGAGAGGTTATTGTAATGTTTGCCCCTGCGCTATCCAACATTTTCCCTACTGTTGCACTGACTGGATTCGGAATAGTAAATGTTATACCTCCAATACTTTCCCTACTGTGTCACTCACTGGTGTTGGAATAGTAAAAGTTACCCCTCCACAATCCAACCCTTTCCCAATTATTGCACTCATTGGAGTGGGAATAGTAATTTGTACCCCTCCGCAATCCAACAATTTAGCTACTGTTGCACTGACTGGAGTGGAAATGGTAAATTTGAACCCTCTGCTCTTTAACAGTTTCTTTGGTTTTTGTATTGATTGGAATGGTTTCTATGTGCAATGTATCCCTTTTACTACTAAGGGGCTGATTATGATGTTGTTAGAAAAGCCTTCTGGATGAGTTGATTCCAGAAAGCTTTCCGTACGAATTGCACTCCGGGAGTCCCACTGAACGATTACGATTTTTCTGTATGTCTATGGACTCGATTCAGTCGGACTCCCATTGAATTCAATGGGAGCCTGTGTACCCAATGTGAACGCAAGCTCCCATTGAAAAAAGGGGTGAGTCGGGAAAAGCAAGCACGCTGTGGCGTGCCCCCCACATTGTGCATGCATGAAAAGGAGAAGCCCATGGGTACCTTCATCCCGTGACCGATTCGGAGGGCTACAGGTGAAGGGGGGGCCTGCTACAGACCCCAAAGTCTGATTCCCACAGCTCTTTCATCTCGGCAAAACTGATTATGGAGGAGTGCACTCTAATGCTAGCCAAGAGTCCAGCACCTGGGGGCAGCTCTTGGGGTTAGGGATTCACTCTAACAGAGGCCAGCAGAATTCAGACAGGTCCTGCTACAGGTGCAGGCAGGTCCAGTGCAGCAGATCTGCTAGGCAGTTGCAGGGAGGCCTCTGGAGCTTGTTGCTTCTCTGTAGCTCAGAACAGTAGATCAGCCATTTGACCATTGCAGTGGGTCAGGTCAACCTGGAATAAGGGTAGCAGGTACAGTGTTCCTTCTTAGAGAGTAGGGTAGGCCTCAAGCAGCATGGCATCCCTCTGGGGAACAAGGCGGTTCTTCTTCTGTAATGTCAGCAGATCCAGGAGTGTTCTGAAGAGTAGTTCTGGAGGTTCAATATTTATACTTACACCCATCTGTTAAAATTCTTCCCTTCCCCTGTAAAGGCTCCAAGACATTTGGGGTGACAAACATCTAGTATGAAGTTCTTATGTGTGGGCTGGAGGCAAAGCTCTTTGAAATTTAAGTGGTGCTGGGTACTGCTCTGCCCCTAACCATCCTGGCCGGATAGCTAATTCGGTCCACACATAATCCCCTGTGTGTCACTATCTGGAAGGAATACACAAACCCCAACAGCAGACCCATTCCCAGTCAAGTGACCAAGGTCACTAGAAGAAAACCCCAACGTTCTTAAAGTAGCATTTTCAGAACCGAACTCTACTGTATAAGAGGATTTTAAATTACAATAAATTTGAGATTAAACATGAAATTTGTACCTGCTCCCAATCAAAATGTATCACTTACTAAATGAACAAAATTCTTGGCAGAAATCAATATTCATGCCAATCCACAAAAAGGACCCGCGAGATCTTATCACTAATTATCGGACGATCGGTACGGTTGGCCACGACAGATATATCAATGCATCGACTGTTGGAAGGCTTTGAGCCCTTCTGTACAGCAAGGAAATTGTCCATTAACGTCGATAAAATGAAATATATGATTTTCAATCAAAAACAAAAACTGCGAGTCACTTTTATGGTTTATAAAACATTATTGAAAGAAGTATCCACTCACGATTATCTTCGTATACGACTGAATGATAAACTAAAGTGGTCCCACCAGCAATGAAAAAGTACAATCTTATTGGCACAGCAAGCTGGAGGGGTATTGAGGTTGGCAAATTCATTGGGCAAACATTCAGTGAAATCAGCAGTCCTAGACTACCAAATGAAAACTAGGGCTGCTTGTACATATGGCACCGAGGTCTGTGGTTACAAGAAAAGCACAGAAATTCAAATCACTGGATATAATTTCATATGACGTTTGCTACAATAGGGACCTGGTACGCCAATGTTGGATTTAAGGACCGATTTAGGTATAGTCAAAATTGAGGACTATATTGCACTGGCTCCCCTGAGATATTGGGTTCGTATATGGTTTGAGCCCGTAATGGTATCATATAGACTCACATTGCAAGATATTATGAAGCAGAAAGATTATTACAAACTACTGTGCTTTGCTTATTTGTTAGAAGTTCGGACCACATTTGGCTTAAATAAATATTGGCTTCATTCTGAAACAATCACAAAGGATAGGTTTGATGTGGTAGCAAAGGCATACTGGCACTACAAAAAATGAATAAACATGAGTCACCTAGGTGGCTTATCAAAGTGCTATTTTTCTTTTAATCAAGAATTGGGTTTAATTGATGTCTGGACGACATTTATGCTTCAGGAAAAAGAGCTCTTTATCTTAAATGTAGGTTAGGAATGAATGAATGAATGATTACAAAACTTGGTATAGCGCATGGGTACCCGAAGGCATCCCAGCTCTTTGTGACCGAAGCAAAACACCATTCCTCAGCAAAACAAGAGAGTCTTTAGTCGTTTCCTAAAAACAAGATGGTTGGGTTCAGACCGAATGTTCTCAGGGAGTAGATTGCAGCTTTTAGCTGCATGAAGCGAGAACAGACGGCCCCCCATACATTATCTCTTAACACTTGGGACGGTCAAAAGATTAAGATGGTTAGACCTAAGGACTCTTGAAGATTGATATTGACAAACCAGAGAATGCAGGATAGCCGGGCCATTGTTAGTTGTTGATTTGTGGGCCATACACATAGCCTTGAATCGATGCCTCTCCTGTACCGGCAGCCAATGTAGAGAGCGAACTGCGGCCTTCGCAGAGCAGTGTCTCGGTACCTCAAGTAACAGCCGAGCTGCACAGTTCTGAACCGACTGAAGTATTTTAATAGTGCCCAAAGGGCTCCTAGATAGACCACATTGGCGTAGTCCAGTCGGTAGAGTATAAGGGACTGGACCAGAAGCCGTCTGGCCTCAAATGGAAGAAGGGTCAGAACCTTCCTTAGCAGCCTGAGCAGTCCATAACAGGTCGAGGCAACCTTTCGGGCCTGCACCTGAAAGCCCAGAGAGGGATCGAGCCAGACTCCCAGACGCTTGATTTGGTCCTTAGGAACGGGGGGAGGGCCCAGACACTTCGGCCACCAGGGATCGAGATTAATGGGGGCTTTGTATCCCAGGAGCATAATCTCGGTTTTTGAGCCGTTAAGTTTTAAGAAGGAGGAGTCCATCCATTCGAGCACCCTTGTAAGACAGGGGGACCGATTGTTTGTCCCAAGGACCACATCTTCCGACCTGGCGAGGGAGACAACCAACTGCGTGTCATCGGCGTAGGTGACCCACTTGATTCCCCAGGGAAGAACCACCTCAGCCAAAGGCCTCATATAGATGTTGAACATGGTTGGGCTCAGTGATGATCCCTGGGGAACGCTGTAATGCAGTGGTAGTTGTTTAGATGCAGATTCCTCTTTGAAAACTGAAAAGGTTCTTTCTGCAAGAAAGGATTGAAGCCATTTTAGGGCCACCCCTGAGATACCAGCGTCCCGCAGGCGCCGGCTCAGCAGTGTGTGGTTGACTGTATCGAAGGCTGCGCTGAGGTCCAACAGGACCACCGCAGCACAGCCTCCCGCATCTACACTTTTCCTTGTTTCTTCCACCACCGCGACCAGCGTGGTCTATGTGCCCTGCTTAGTTCTATACCCCGTTTGAGTGGGGTGAAGGGCTCCCTCGTTTTCAGTGAAGGCTGATAGAGCCAGGTTGACATGCGTCTCTGCTATTTTGCTAAGCCCCGGGAGTAAGGAAATGGGGCAATAATTGGCCCAGTCCTCTGGGTCAAGGCTAGGTTTTTTTTAAAAGGGCCTTAACTCTGGCTTGCTTCCATAAAGGTGGAACCACACCAGTGGCCAGAGAGATGTTGATGACGTCCCTGATGACTGGGGCCACAATCTCCGAGACCTGTTTGAGTACAGATAGCGGAGCGATATCTGAAGGTGACCCAGATTTAAGATTATCAAGTAGTCTTTCAACCGTAGGAAGATCAATCAGCGGGAAAGTATCAAGGGTTGAGAGCGGTGCAGGCACAGTAAGATGGTTAGGTACTCTACTAGTAGCTTTTGTGACTCAAAGATGTTGGAACTTACCTTGTGATGGAATGGAGTAGTGCCCTTGCCCTCTTAGAGACTGCAAAACGTGAACACATTTTCTTTTGCTGTGTCACGTCACTTACCACATCCGAAATTATTATTTGCGACCAATCTTCCTAACAACTAATATTAGAACTTGCAAAGAGGCGGAGGCTTCTGTATGAGAACTGATGACAGAGCAATCATAATGGCCGTTCATCTTATATCTGCGCAGCATGGAAACAAAGATCAGTCACACATTTAAACTTGAGCATTGATAGGCAAGTTGGAAAATCTTTTAATGGAGTTGCATAAACTAAGGGGCTCATTAGTTTGGCGTGCGGACTTTGTCCACCCGCCATATCAATGGGAAATGGGACCGCCCGATAAGGATACGGCGGTCCAGCACATCCCATTAGGATGCGCCTGCCACACTGGCGGGCGCATCCTGCATTTCTGACATTGCCGCGGGCGGTGCTGAAAGCACCGCCCGTCGCAATGCCAAAAATGCATGTTGTGCTTTTCGATGAACAACATGACAGGCACCGTGCGATGCCTGCCACATTGTACATTGAAATGACGGGGGTTAACATAAGTACCCCCCATGTGCGCCCCCATCCCCAGAATCCCTGGGGACCCCCACAAGAAATTCCTGCATGCCTTTCTGTGGAAAGGCATGTTTCTGCCAACATTCTAAATGGCTGGCGGTGTCTAGCAGACACCGCCACCATATTGAACTCTTTTCGCCCAGTCGACTTGTCGACCGGGCGGAAAAGCGGCAGACGTTCTTCCCGTCCGCCGTGGTCCCCCGCCATAGTAATATGGCAGGGGGAAATTGATGGCGGGCGGGGAAGGTGTTAGGGAGGATTGCCACCGCCATGCAGGTGGTGGCGATCCGCCTGATATCCTAATGGGCCCCTAAGTTTTCATGCAAGCATTTATGCATACTATTTGTACATTAAGGGTCTCATTAATCCGCCCGCCATACCAGTGGGAAATGGGACCGCCCGCTACGTGTGCAGTGGTCCTGCACATCCCATTAAGATGCGGCGGGCGCATCCCGCATTTGTGACATTAAAGCACCGCCCGCCGCAATGCCAAAAATGCATGTTGTGCTTTTCAATGCACAACGTAACAGAAAGCGCGCGGTGCCTGCCACGTTGTATATTGAAATGTTTCCCATGTGCACCCCCCAGAATCCATGGGGGCCCACAACGGGCACCCACAATAGATTGCCGCATGCCTTTCCGTGGAAAGGCATGTTTCTGCCCACATTCTAATTTGTCTGGCAGACAGGGGACGGGGAAGGATTTTGGGTGGATCGCCACCACCATGCGGGCGGTGCCGATCTGCCTGACATCCTAATGGGCCCCTAAGTTTGCACGCAAGCATTTATACATATTATTTGTACATTAGGGGCTCATTAGTATGCCGGGCGGGTCCGCCCGCCATACCAGTGGGAATTGACCCGCCCGCTAAGGGTGCAGCCGGTCCAGCACATTCCATTAGAATGCACCAGCCACACTGGCGGGCGCATCCCGCATTTCTGACATTGCGGCAATGCCAAAAATGCATGTTGTGTTTTTCAATGTATAACGTGACAGGCACCATGCGGTGCCTGCCACGTTGTACATTGAATGCAGGGGGGTACCATAGGTACCCCCCATGTGCACCCCCCAGAATCCCTGGGGGCCCGCAACAGGCCCCCACAAGAGATTCCCGCATGCCTTTCCATGGCAGCAACGCTGCCACAGAAAGGCATGTTTCTGCCCACATTCTAATATGGCTGGTGGTGTCTAGCAGACACCGACCGCCACCATATTGAACTCTTTTCCGCCCGGTCGATATGTCGACTGAGTGGAAGAGCAGACCGTCCGCCATGGTCCCCCCACCATAGTAATATGGCGGGGGAAATGGGTGGCGGGTGGGGAAGGATGTCGGGCGGATCGCCACCACCATACGGGCAGTGGCAATCCGCCCGACATCCTAATGGGCCCTTAAGTATGTATTCGTTTGGTTCCCAGAGTCAGCGAGTTATGCCATGGATATTATTATTGAAAGAATGTGTATTGACAAAATGATTGGCTAACAAATAGGTTGCTTGTCATTTAATTTAATTTTATCTGGTATCAAAGGGAATAGTGGTATATATTCTCATCCATGTGATTAATAGGAGCTACATTTTTAGTATATGAACTAAGATGATCTTTAATGAACTTCACAGTTTTTAAAAGATTATTAATTGCACTGTAGTATTTGATCTGATAAACTGTTGAAGAGAAATGGAGTTGTATATTGAATTTTAATTGCTATAGCTTCTTCGGCTGAAATAATAGACTTACTCTGCGTTGCAGTAAGGTAACCCAATTTTAGTCAATGCGAGAGATAGGCCGTGCATTAGTGAAAAATGGCTTTAGGAGTTTTTCACTTGTGAGACATGTAAAACCTAAACCAACATGTCCTACTTTTTAAATACAATGTACCCTGATAAACATTAGGGGTATCTTACAAGTACTAAAAAGGTAGGTTAGGCCTGGAAAAAGTTTTATTTTGCCAGGTAAACATGGCACTTTAACCCCTTCACTGCGGGGCTAATTTCCCCGCGGTGCGGGGGGAGGGGGGCCGCGCACGGCGCCGCTGTGCTCATGACGAGCCCAGGCTCGTCATGCAGCACGGTGCTTGTGTGCTCATGACGAGCCTGGGCTCGTCATGAACCCGCCCGCGCAATGGAACGCTCAGCACAGCGGGGGAATTAGCCCCGCGTGTGAGCGTTCCACGGCTCATGACGAGCCCAGGCTCGTCATGAGCACATGAGCGCCGTGCTGCATGACGAGCCTGGGCTCGTCATGAGCACTGAAGGGGTTAAAACTGCACTACAAGCTGAGTTGGCATGTTTAAAAAGTCTAATTCAAATCTAATTCAACGAATTTCGTAGTGCGCACTGCAACGCAAAATGCGATGCAGTGCGCACACGAAATTTGTTTTATTTAATTAATTGTTTACTTATCTCCGATCATCCATATTCCGGTGTTTACTACCCCCACCCTACCCCTCCCCCGCCTTTCCGACCCATGGAACTCCTGTAACGGGGCGCTACTGGTTGTTAGTTTATTTATTATGTCTTTGATCAGCTTCATGTTCTGAAACTGTGGTGTTGTGTTGAAGCCACGCCCGCTCTGTGGGCCTCAGCTTGGCGAACCACCTCATGGTGCCCCAGTCACTACCACTCACTGGGACACAACTGCCCGGCACGGACATCCAACAAGGTATATTGTTGCCTGGTGTGGTTACTTTAATAAAGCACAATACCCCTGGTGAGGCGCTGACGTGCTGCTGCGCATGGGCAGCGTGCACTGTGTGTGACCCCACAAACATGCGTGACATGCAATGTCCAATATTACAGTTGTCATGCTTTCCGTGCCGTGGTCATGGAGTGTGTAACAATCATTTCATGCAATGCTGTGGAACAAATTATTTATATGGATGTTATAAATTGTCATGTCATTTTGAATTTTATGGAATGATTTACACTATTTTGTCATACATAACTCTAATGCCTTCTCGTGTCTGTGGGATGCAGTTGTGATGCTTTCTAATTCCACTGTCACGCAGCTTGCAACTTCTTCTCAAGCAAAACTGTTGTACAATGTGTAATAAATATCCACGTGGCATATTGTCATGCAATTTCAGATTTTCTGGGAAGTCACCAAAATTAGTAACCTTGTCATGCACCAGGAAGCTATGCATATCATACAATTTTTCAGATATTGGTGATGCTGTTTGAAAGCAATTTAACACAATGGGATGGGTATTATGGGCTGGAAAGAGCTGACATTTACTGACATGTGTTTGCTACAAGCTGTAGTAAAGACCCCATGCTCATTGCCAAGCTGGAATTCTTGAACAAGCTTGAGGGACGATTGTCGGCACCGTACTCCAGTCTGTCTTTCCTCTCTGGTGTAATGGTGTTCTAGTATATGGTGTCCAGACATGCAAAGGTCGCACATTGTGCAATATAAGTTCACATGTTTGCAGAAAATTATTTAAAAAGACTCTTCCAAAGTTAGTAGTCGTAGTGTTTGGCTCGTACAACGCTTATTGTTGTCATTGCACAGACACACATCTCGTGTTCACAGGGTGCGGAGGTCTTTGAATAGGGGGCGGGCCCTCGTCAGTCCTGGCACTGGCAGCCGTTATAGCCAATCAGAAAGGAGCATTAAGGCCACAGCACCCTTGGTGAAATGTTTCGTAACTCTAACCAGCTGGTAAAACTTTGGAACACAAACCGAGGGTGACAACTGTGAAGGTGAATCCTCTACCCGAACATTTTCAAAACAATGTGCACTTAAAAAAAATATGAAAGTACCATTTGGCATGAATTCACCTTTGCACCAGGTCAGATCCCTGCATCATTTGACATTGCAGCATCATTCATCAAAGTATATCATACTTGAGCGTAGAAATGTTCAAGCCTCATGTACATTCATATGACGTCATGTAAGTGCACGTGAGTGCAAGGTTCTAGCGGTAGGCTTGTGGTTGGTGTTTGTAAGTGCAAGCAGCACCCAGTCCACTTGCAGCTGCCCAGCAGCTGCGGGCTCTAGACTGAATGTAAGCTCAGGGTCAGGCCTGTCAGGCAAGAATTACCTGAACTCGCATCCTGAAATAGCAGCAACAATGCTGGATCCAGGGGATTTGCTTGAGTCAAGAGTTTACAAAAGCGTAACTCTCTAAGTCGGCCGTTACTCCCACATCTCAATAGCTGAGAATGACATAAGTTGGCAGCTGATTCTACTTGTTTCCATTTTTCTGTTTATCGACATGCTGTTTTTAGCACAATATTGAGCAACCTGGTCTGCATATTACCAGCGGTCACATAGTCATTTCCTGACTGGTGAGCAGCACACTTGACCATTGCTAGTTCTTTTGGCAATTGTGTTGCTTCCAATAGTTCTTTAACAAATTTCCCATTCCATATAGGGGATCCTGATGAAGTCATAAATCCCTCTGCATCCAAAGTTGTCCAAAATCATGCAAAACCCTCTAACCTTATTGGCTATCAGTAAATATGGTCACTTTCCAATTTTTCCCAATTTTGCATGCTTTTATTACAGCTATCAATTCGGCTACTTGTGCAGCCTTGACTCCAGGTAAACAGGATACTTCTACAACTCCAGTAAATTTGCATACAGCATCAGCTGCACTCAGTCCACCTTCCTTAAACAGGAGCCATCAACAAATAGCTCGTGGTCAGGCTCCTTCAGAGGCTCTTCCTGTATGTCAGGGCGGGGCTTAGTGCACCTCTCGGTCACATATAAGCAATCATGTTCTACCTCATCTCTTACTTCTTCTCATCTTGAGTCCGGCAATAGTGTAGCCGGGTTTACCATGGTACACCGGATTACATTCACATTTTCTTCTCCTAGAATTATTCTTTCATGCCTAGTCATCCGACTAGGGGTAAGATGCTGTGTTTGAGTTCTTGTTAATAGAATCTCAACTGAATGTGGAACATACACTTTTACTGTATGTCGCATCACAATTGACTCCCTTTGTTCTATGCTCATACAAGCAGCTATTAAGCAGCCAGGTAATGCTGAAGCCACAGAATCCAAAGTAGCAGAAAAATATGCTACTGGACGTCAGCTTAGTCTGTGTCTTTGTGTTAAGTCTGAGAGTGCACAACCTTCTATTTCACAACAAAATAGTGCAAATTCTTTCGTATAGTCAGGCATACCTAAGGCTAGGGCCTCACATAAACAATTTTTTAATTTTACAAATGCTTCTACACTTTCATCTTCCCAAACTATTGGATCCTTTACTCTTTTTCGTGTCATCTGAATTAATGGCTTCGCCAGTAAGTAAAAACCAACAATCCACTGTCTGCAATATCCCACAACTCCAAGAAACATTCTAATCTCTCCCTTTGTTTCGGGCAATTGCATTTGCTTGATTATTCTGATTCTCCTAGTGGTCACTTCCCTCACTCCTCCTTCTATTTGGTGACCTAAATATGTTACTCCTGTTCGGCAAAACTGCAATTTTTCTGGAGATACTTTGTGTTCCCCATCAGCCAAATGATTTAGTAATGCGATTAAATTAGTAACACAGTCATCTCTAGATTTCTATGCCACGAGTAAGTCGTCGATATTCTGCACTAGGACAGAATTTAGGGGCATAACAAGCATCTCTAGACACTTTTTCAAAATCTGATAAAAAAATTGAAGGACTTTCGGTATACCCTTGAGGAACTCGTTTCCACACATAGATATGATCCTCAAATTGAAAAGAAAACAGATATTGGCTGTCAGGATGTAAAGGAATTGAGAAAAAGTTTTGACATAAATCAATCACATTAAACCATCCAGCGTTCCAGGCTATCTGATATAGTATTACTGCTGGATTTGGTACTCCAGGACAACATGGTACTACAATCTTATTAATCTTTCTTAAATCCTGCACTATCCGGTATTTTCCTCTAGGCTTTCTAAGTACTATTATAGGTGAATTACAAGGGCTACTTATTATTTCTTTTAAAATGCCTTGTTTAACCATTCTATCAAATTCAGAAGCCACTCCTGCTTTAACTTCTGGATTCATTTTGTATTGTCGGTTGTTAAGATAGACTGCACCTTCTTTTACAGTTACTTTTACTGGGTCTATATCTGCCATTAGACCTATTTCTTTTCCAGTAAAGTCCCACACTTCTGGATTCACAATTCTTTTTAGGTCTTCTGGCAACTCATTATTTGTCATCAGAGAATACATCTCATCAATTTCTGTGCCTTGCTTAGCTAACAATATTTTGTATATCATATCTTCATCAGGTGTCCGAATGGCAACACCCTCCTGTGTGCAATAAATTGCGCAATTCATCTTGCATAGTAGATCTTTGCATAATAAATTCACTGGACTAGAATCACAAACTACAAATGTATGCATACCTTTAAAAGTTCCAATTTGCACTTCCATAGGTTTTGTGATTGGGGTACTAATCTGCTGGTTTGAGACTCCAACTACTAGGACCACTTCTCCCGAGATGGGTAGGTTTGGAATGTATGCTGTGCTCACAGTAGAACGGGTAGCACCAGTATCTAATAAGAAAGTGATATTATTGCCTTCCACTTTCTCATCAATGAAGACACCTGACTTATCTACCGGCAAGGATGCACCAGGTACGCATTCCTCTTCCTCCCCCTCAGGCACCGTTATTGCACATAACTATTTTCTTTGTTATTGTTCTGTAAAAAAGATTGTGAATCCACAGAATTTTTCTTACTACTTTCTTAAAATCCAGCCTCCGCACTGTACAGTGTCTGATTCACAAAATTTGGCAAAGGGGCAGGTGACAACTGACACTGCTGATTAACTACCTGCTGCGGTTGATTCATAAACACCTCATTCTGCGTCTGTGGATTTAAATTTTGATTTGGGCCACTATTATTCTGAATATTCTTATACTCGTTCTTCCAATGTCCAACCTTTCCGCATCCATGACAAGGAAACCTTTTCTTTGCATCTTCTATATTTATTCTTCCTTTTAGTTTACCACCACTTGCCACACTATCACTCTGATTCTGTTCCTTTACCTGACCTTCCATTTCACCATTTAATTTGATTTCCTGCTGTTCTGCCAATTTCATTTGTGCCCTCATCATTTTCTCTTTTAACTTTTTTTGTCTAGCCTCAATGTCATCACCACAATATTTGGCATATTTCAAAATGTCATCAATACTTTTACTTTGCCAGCAAAGCATATGTTGCTGAATCCTTTGACTAATCTCAGGCTTCAAACCATAAACAAATCAATAGACAAAATGACCCAAATCCTTGTCTCCAATGTTCTCAAACCCACTGTACTGCTTAAACACCTGTAACAATTGTTCATAATAAGCATGAACAGATTCAGTTGACTCTTGTGTTGTTCTATCTATCTTTACCCAATCTGTTTCTTTTGGAGGAATTTTCATTTTCAAGAAAGTAATTACTGGATGATATTTCTTCATTACATCATCTGATGGTGATCCTGTTTTCAAACTCTTGGCTATTCTTCACTAGGCCAATAAACTCTGATCTTACATTCTGTCGATAAATCTGCAGGCACTACTATATCAAATAAACCATCTCAATCTTTCAACAGAACCTTCAAAACCTTTACAAATCTTTCAACTTGTTTGTATATTTCAACTGGCTTTTCTCTCAATTTTGGAAAATCATTTGTAAATGATAAAACATCTTGTCGACTCCATGGAACATGAACGTATCCTCCACAAGGTACGTCTCTCATGAGGCACAATCTTTCTACGTTCTCTGTTTCTTTCAATAGATATGCAGTAGATGCTTCCTTTGCCTCTGCTTCCTCCTTTTGTCTTCAACCACCTTACTCTCCATTTGTCAATGTCTCCTCATTTTGTCAAATATTCAGCAACTCCTTTACTTGCAACTTCCTACCAGACACATTCATATTTTCAAAATCTTTGTCAGACAAATCCACTCAATAGGGCTTCTGTAATACTTTTGATTTCCCTTTGTCTATTCCCATCTCAGATGAAAGTTCTGTTAACTTCTCATGAAACAATCTTGCATTTCTAGTTATACTCCTGCATATAAACAACAACTCTTCCTCATTGTAGGTGTTTAAACTATCTACTCCGACATTTCCAGCTATAATTTCTTCCAATTCCACGGTCAGTTTGTAAATATCTAATGTTTTAGGTAGTGAACTCTGTTTTTCTATCCATTGTGCCAATCTTTCTAAGTCTTCTGGAGTTTCTGCTGTGGCACTTCTGACTCCTGAAGATATCACTGACCTTCTTTTGAACTACTAGGCATACCTCTCTTTGGGGATTTACTCACTAAGGGCCCGATGTAGGTAAATCCGATTTACCGACTCTTAAATACCGAATCATACCGATTCGGTATTTAAGAGTCGGTAAATCGGAAGTAGGCAGATGTAGATAATTCTTATATTAGAATTACCGAATCGGTAGGATTCGGTATTTACCGATTCGGTAAATATCGAATCGGTATTGCCCATTGATTCCTATGGGCCTTGAAGCCCATAGGAATCAAGGGGAAAAACCGATTCGGTATTTACCAAATCAGTAAATACCGAATCCTGCAAGGGTGCAGGGGGTGTCACTTTGACACCCTCTAGCACCCCAAGTATAGGCTTGTGTGACATGTGGCACACATACATGCCCTAAGGGCATGTCTGTGTGTCACATGGCACAGGTGTACATGCACAGATGTGCATGTACACCTGAATTCGATATTTTATCACCCAATTGTATTGGGTGGTAAAATACCGAATTCTGAAGGCCTGTAGCACTGTAAACAGTGCTACCTACATCTGGGAGTTACCGAATCGGTAAAATTACCGATTCGGTATTTTACAGAATCGGTAAATTTACCTATTCAGTAAATATACCGATTCTGTAAAATAATGCCCCCTACATCCCAATCACCAAATACCGGTCGGTAACGGCCGAATTCGGCCGTTACCAACCGGTATTTGGTGACCTACATCCGGCCCTAAGTCTCTTAATGCAGAGACATTTTGGTCACATGAGTGGTGGCCTCCGGAATTGGTTATATGTCACTCCCCAAAATCAGCAGTATGTAACCTGGGAATAACGATAGACTGTGCCCTATCCATGAAAAACCATGTCAACCAGGTAACAGGAATCTGTTATGGAATCATGTGCAATCTTCGAAAGATCGTCAAGTGGCTTCCTATTGAAGCCAGGAAACCTCTGGTACAGGGCCTGATCATCAGCCATCTTGTTTATGGCAATGCCCTCCGCGCTGCACTCAACGAGGACCAGCTTTCAAAGCTGCAGACCCTCCAGAATGCTGCAGCCAGATTGGTCCTGAATCTTCCTCCCAGAACAGCCTCTGCTCCCTGCCTGAAAAAACTCCACTGGCTCCCTGTTCGTCTGAGAAGCCATTTAAAGATTATGAGTATGACACACAAGACTCTGTATAACACCGGTCCTAAATACCTTCGAAAGAAACTCAACTGGTATGTACCTAAAAGACCCTTAAGGTCTAGCAACAAATCATTTCTGATCTAACCACTTGTCCGTACCTCCCGTAACAGCCATCGTTCCTTTTCCTACCTTGCTCCCTTGCTTTGGAACAAATTGCCCCCCCACCTTTTATCCATCATTGAACATAAACAATTTCGTAAAACTCTCAAAACTTGGCTTTTCCCAAAATAACCTCCGATACCTCCTACAATAGCTTTCAACATTGTCAACCATTTTGCTGCAAGCGCCTTGAGACCTCATGGTGATAAGCTGCGCTATATAAAAACATCTGACATTACATGACATCTTATGGGTAGATCCATTAAAGAAATTACAGAAACACACTCACCGGCATGGTCATCAGTAATTAAAATATCTTTTCTAGGAAAGTCATGCCAAATATGTTATATTCCTTTAGGTCGAATCGTATGGCGCAACTTATCGCCCAGGAGGATATCCAGGAACTGAAGCAAGAACTGAGGTCCAATAGAGCTCTTGTTGAACAGCCAGGTATTCAGTTTCATGTGGAAGTTGAGTAGCAAAGGGGCGGTGCTGATCAGACATTGGCCGGCACACGCAAGAACAGTGGAGGAGGCAGGGGGTTGGGGGAAGTCAACAGATGACAGTATAGGTAAAATTAAATAAAGAAAGAAATAAAACCACTTACCTTGCACTCACTGCATCGCCGAAGGTAAGTGATGTTATTCTTTTTTTAAATAATTTTACCTATCCCATCATCTATTAACTCCCCCCCACCCTGCTCCGCTACGCCCAGTCTCACCCCACCGCTCTTACCTGTGCCGGCCGCACCTGATCCTGATCTGTTGTGGGAGTTCATTCCTGGTCCTGGCGGCGATGTAGGAGATGCAGCGCCCTGCCTCATTTAATTGAGATTTTTAATTGTTAATAGTGTTTTACTTATTTTATTGGTAAGTTTTATGTGTGGGTTGTGGGTGTTATAGGGGTATAAGGTGGGAAGTATTTATTTTAATTAATTATTGATTAATTGTTTATTGATATTAATTAATTGATCATTAATTATGGTAATTGTATAATTAATTTTAGGTGCAAGTTGTGGGGTTTATAGAGGTAAAAGATGGGTAGTAATGTATTTTTAATTAAGTAATAATTCATGGATAATTAATATTTATAAATTGAATGATAGTTACTTAGGGTAATTGTTTAATGATTTTGTGTTGGTTTTGGTTTGATAGGGGGAAAGGGTGGGGAGTAAATTAATTTTGTTTACCTTATAATTGAAAATACATTTGAATTATGTAATTACATTTTTTACAGTTTACAGTTTAATTTTGGGTGTGGGTTGTGGGGATTATAGAGGTCAAGGGTGTGTAGTTAATTAATGTCTATGTGTTTTAATTTGTGTTGTCATCAATAATACTTTTTTAATTGATAATTAGTTATGTTAATTATGCAAGTGCATTTGTTTTATTTTAGGTGTGGGTTGTGAGTTGTGTGGTGTTATGGGGTAGGAAGTAAATAAACAAAATGTATCTAATAATACTTTTTTTGTTTATTACTTTTTCTAAATGTGAATATTTATTTGATTGAAAATTCGTTTTTTTATTTTATTTTATATAATATTTGTAGGTATTTGTGATATGTGTTTAATATTATAATATATATATTTTTAATTTCTTATATTAGAAATATTTATAATTACATTTTAACATATTTATATTTGTCTATTATTTACTTTGTTATTTAAATAATTTTATTTAGTTGATGGTATTTTATTTGTTTTTAATTTTACACTGACTGGAGTGTAAATAGTACATTCCCCCCCTCTGCAATTCAACACTTTCCCTATTGTTGCACTGACTGGAGTCGGAATAGTACATTTTATCTCTCCACTATTCAATACTTTACCTACTGTTGCACTCACTGGAGAGGTTATTGTAATGTTTGCCCCTGCGCTATCCAACATTTTCCCTACTGTTGCACTGACTGGATTCGGAATAGTAAATGTTATACCTCCAATACTTTCCCTACTGTGTCACTCACTGGTGTTGGAATAGTAAAAGTTACCCCTCCACAATCCAACCCTTTCCCAATTATTGCACTCATTGGAGTGGGAATAGTAATTTGTACCCCTCCGCAATCCAACAATTTAGCTACTGTTGCACTGACTGGAGTGGAAATGGTAAATTTGAACCCTCTGCTCTTTAACAGTTTCTTTGGTTTTTGTATTGATTGGAATGGTTTCTATGTGCAATGTATCCCTTTTACTACTAAGGGGCTGATTATGATGTTGTTAGAAAAGCCTTCTGGATGAGTTGATTCCAGAAAGCTTTCCGTACGAATTGCACTCCGGGAGTCCCACTGAACGATTACGATTTTTCTGTATGTCTATGGACTCGATTCAGTCGGACTCCCATTGAATTCAATGGGAGCCTGTGTACCCAATGTGAACGCAAGCTCCCATTGAAAAAAGGGGTGAGTCGGGAAAAGCAAGCACGCTGTGGCGTGCCCCCCACATTGTGCATGCATGAAAAGGAGAAGCCCATGGGTACCTTCATCCCGTGACCGATTCGGAGGGCTACAGGTGAAGGGGGGGCCTGCTACAGACCCCAAAGTCTGATTCCCACAGCTCTTTCATCTCGGCAAAACTGATTATGGAGGAGTGCACTCTAATGCTAGCCAAGAGTCCAGCACCTGGGGGCAGCTCTTGGGGTTAGGGATTCACTCTAACAGAGGCCAGCAGAATTCAGACAGGTCCTGCTACAGGTGCAGGCAGGTCCAGTGCAGCAGATCTGCTAGGCAGTTGCAGGGAGGCCTCTGGAGCTTGTTGCTTCTCTGTAGCTCAGAACAGTAGATCAGCCATTTGACCATTGCAGTGGGTCAGGTCAACCTGGAATAAGGGTAGCAGGTACAGTGTTCCTTCTTAGAGAGTAGGGTAGGCCTCAAGCAGCATGGCATCCCTCTGGGGAACAAGGCGGTTCTTCTTCTGTAATGTCAGCAGATCCAGGAGTGTTCTGAAGAGTAGTTCTGGAGGTTCAATATTTATACTTACACCCATCTGTTAAAATTCTTCCCTTCCCCTGTAAAGGCTCCAAGACATTTGGGGTGACAAACATCTAGTATGAAGTTCTTATGTGTGGGCTGGAGGCAAAGCTCTTTGAAATTTAAGTGGTGCTGGGTACTGCTCTGCCCCTAACCATCCTGGCCGGATAGCTAATTCGGTCCACACATAATCCCCTGTGTGTCACTATCTGGAAGGAATACACAAACCCCAACAGCAGACCCATTCCCAGTCAAGTGACCAAGGTCACTAGAAGAAAACCCCAACGTTCTTAAAGTAGCATTTTCAGAACCGAACTCTACTGTATAAGAGGATTTTAAATTACAATAAATTTGAGATTAAACATGAAATTTGTACCTGCTCCCAATCAAAATGTATCACTTACTAAATGAACAAAATTCTTGGCAGAAATCAATATTCATGCCAATCCACAAAAAGGACCCGCGAGATCTTATCACTAATTATCGGACGATCGGTACGGTTGGCCACGACAGATATATCAATGCATCGACTGTTGGAAGGCTTTGAGCCCTTCTGTACAGCAAGGAAATTGTCCATTAACGTCGATAAAATGAAATATATGATTTTCAATCAAAAACAAAAACTGCGAGTCACTTTTATGGTTTATAAAACATTATTGAAAGAAGTATCCACTCACGATTATCTTCGTATATGACTGAATGATAAACTAAAGTGGTCCCACCAGCAATGAAAAAGTACAATCTTATTGGCACAGCAAGCTGGAGGGGTATTGAGGTTGGCAAATTCATTGGGCAAACATTCAGTGAAATCAGCAGTCCTAGACTACCAAATGAAAACTAGGGCTGCTTGTACATATGGCACCGAGGTCTGTGGTTACAAGAAAAGCACAGAAATTCAAATCACTGGATATAATTTCATATGACGTTTGCTACAATAGGGACCTGGTACGCCAATGTTGGATTTAAGGACCGATTTAGGTATAGTCAAAATTGAGGACTATATTGCACTGGCTCCCCTGAGATATTGGGTTCGTATATGGTTTGAGCCCGTAATGGTATCATATAGACTCACATTGCAAGATATTATGAAGCAGAAAGATTATTACAAACTACTGTGCTTTGCTTATTTGTTAGAAGTTCGGACCACATTTGGCTTAAATAAATATTGGCTTCATTCTGAAACAATCACAAAGGATAGGTTTGATGTGGTAGCAAAGGCATACTGGCACTACAAAAAATGAATAAACATGAGCCACCTAGGTGGCTTATCAAAGTGCTATTTTTCTTTTAATCAAGAATTGGGTTTAATTGATGTCTGGACGACATTTATGCTTCAGGAAAAAGAGCTCTTTATCTTAAACGTAGGTTAGGAATGAATGAATGAATGAATGATTACAAAACTTGGTATAGCGCATGGCTACCCAAAGGCATCCCAGCGCTTTGTGACCGAAGCAAAGCACCATTCCTCAGCAAAACAAGAGAGTCTTTAGTCGTTTCTTAAAAATAAGATGGTTGGGTTCAGACCGAATGTTCTCAGGGAGTAGATTGCAGCTTTTAGCTGCATGAAGCGAGAACAGACGGCCCCCCATACGTGATCTCTTAACACTTGGGACGGTCAAAAGATTAAGATGGTTAGACCTAAGGACTCTTGAAGATTGATATTGACAAACCAGAGAATGCAGGATAGCCGGGCCATTGTTAGTTGTTGATTTGTGGGCCATACACATAGCCTTGAATCGATGCCTCTCCTGTACCGGCAGCCAATGTAGAGAGCGAACTGCGGCCTTCGCAGAGCAGTGTCTCGGTACCTCAAGTAACAGCCGAGCTGCACAGTTCTGAACCGACTGAAGTATTTTAATAGTGCCCAAAGGGCTCCTAGATAGACCGCATTGGCGTAGTCCAGTCGGTAGAGTATAAGGGACTGGACCAGAAGCCGTCTGGCCTCAAATGGAAGAAGGGTCAGAACCTTCCTTAGCAGCCTGAGCAGTCCATAACAGGTCGAGGCAACCTTTCGGGCCTGCACCTGAAAGCCCAGAGAGGGATCGAGCCAGACTCCCAGATGCTTGATTTGGTCCTTAGGAACGGGGGGAGGGCCCAGACACTTCGGCCACCAGGGATCGAGATTAATGGGGGCTTTGTATCCCAGGAGCATAATCTCGGTTTTTGAGCCGTTAAGTTTTAAGAAGGAGGAGTCCATCCATTCGAGCACCCTTGTAAGACAGGGGGACCGATTGTTTGTCCCAAGGACCACATCTTCCGACCTGGCGAGGGAGACAACCAACTGCGTGTCATCGGCGTAGGTGACCCACTTGATTCCCCAGGGAAGAACCACCTCAGCCAAAGGCCTCATATAGATGTTGAACATGGTTGGGCTCAGTGATGATCCCTGGGGAACGCTGTAATGCAGTGGTAGTTGTTTAGATGCAGATTCCTCTTTGAAAACTGAAAAGGTTCTTTCTGCAAGAAAGGATTGAAGCCATTTTAGGGCCACCCCTGAGATACCAGCGTCCCGCAGGCGCCGGCTCAGCAGTGTGTGGTTGACTGTATCGAAGGCTGCGCTGAGGTCCAACAGGACCACCGCAGCACAGCCTCCAGCATCTACAATTTTCCTTGTTTCTTCCACCACCGCGACCAGCGTGGTCTATGTGCCCTGCTTAGTTCTATACCCCGTTTGAGTGGGGTGAAGGGCTCCCTCGTTTTCAGTGAAGGCAGATAGAGCCAGGTTGACATGCTTCTCTGCTATTTTGCTAAGCCCCGGGAGTAAGGAAATGGGGCGATAATTGGCCCAGTCCTCTGGGTCAAGGCTAGGTTTTTTTAAAAGGGCCTTAACTCTGGCTTGCTTCCATAAAGGTGGAACCACACCAGTGGCCAGAGAGATGTTGATGACGTCCCTGATGACTGGGGCCACAATCTCCGAGACCTGTTTGAGTACAGATAGCGGAGCGATATCTGAAGGTGACCCAGATTTAAGATTATCAAGTAGTCTTTCAACCGTAGGAAGATCAATCAGCGGGAAAGCATCAAGGGTTGAGAGCGGTGCAGGCACAGTAAGATGGTTAGGTACTCTACTAGTAGCTTTTGTGACTCAAAGATGTTGGAACTTACCTTGTGATGGAATGGAGTAGTGCCCTTGCCCTCTTAGAGACTGCAAAACGTGAACACATTTTCTTTTGCTGTGTCACGTCACTTACCACATCCGAAATTATTATTTGCGACTAATCTTCCTAACAACTAATATTAGAACTTGCAAAGAGGCGGAGGCTTCTGTATGAGAACTGATGACAGAGCAATCATAATGGCCGTTCATCTTATATCTGCGCAGCATGGAAACAAAGATCAGTCACACATTTAAACTTGAGCATTGATAGGCAAGTTGGAAAATCTTTTAATGGAGTTGCATAAACTAAGGGGCTCATTAGTTTGGCGTGCGGACTTTGTCCACCCGCCATATCAATGGGAAATGGGACCGCCCGATAAGGATGCGGCGGTCCAGCACATCCCATTAGGATGCGTCTGCCACACTGGCGGGCGCATCCTGCATTTCTGACATTGCCGCGGGCGGTGCTGAAAGCACCGCCCGTCGCAATGCCAAAAATGCATGTTGTGCTTTTCGATGAACAACATGACAGGCACCGTGCGATGCCTGCCACGTTGTACATTGAAATGACGGGGGTTAACATAAGTACCCCCCATGTGCGCCCCCATCCCCAGAATCCCTGGGGACCCCCACAAGAAATTCCTGCATGCCTTTCTGTGGAAAGGCATGTTTCTGCCAACATTCTAAATGGCTGGCGGTGTCTAGCAGACACCGCCACCATATTGAACTCTTTTCGCCCAGTCGACTTGGTCCCCCGCCATAGTAATATGGCAGGGGGAAGTTGATGGCGGGCGGGGAAGGTGTTAGGGAGGATTGCCACCGCCATGCAGGTGGTGGCGATCCGCCTGATATCCTAATGGGCCCCTAAGTTTTCATGCAAGCATTTATGCATACTATTTGTACATTAAGGGTCTCATTAATCCGCCCCCCATACCAGTGGGAAATGGGACCGCCCGCTACGTGTGCAGTGGTCCTGCACATCCCATTAAGATGCGGCGGGCGCATCCCGCATTTGTGACATTAAAGCACCGCCCGCCGCAATGCCAAAAATGCATGTTGTGCTTTTCAATGCACAACGTAACAGGAAGCGCGCGGTGCCTGCCACGTTGTACATTGAAATGTTTCCCATGTGCACCCCCCAGAATCCATGGGGCCCACAATGGGCACCCACAATAGATTGCCGCATGCCTTTCCGTGGAAAGGCATGTTTCTGCCCACATTCTAATTTGTCTGGCAGACAGGGGACGGGGAAGGATTTTGGGTGGATCGCCACCACCACGCGGGCGGTGCCGATCTGCCTGACATCCTAATGGGCCCCTAAGTTTGCACGCACGCATTTATACATATTATTTGTACATTAAGGGGCTCATTAGTATGGCGGGCGGGTCCGCCCGCCATACCAGTGGGAATTGACCCGCCCGCTAAGGGTGCAGCCGGTCCAGCACATTCCATTAGAATGCACCAGCCACACTGGCGGGCGCATCCCGCATTTCTGACATTGCGGCAATGCCAAAAATGCATGTTGTGTTTTTCAATGTATAACGTGACAGGCACCATGCGGTGCCTGCCACGTTGTACATTGCATGCAGGGGGGTACCATAGGTACCCCCCATGTGCACCCCCCAGAATCCCTGGGGGCCCGCAACAGGCCCCCACAAGAGATTCCCGCATGCCTTTCCATGGCAGCAACGCTGCCACAGAAAGGCATGTTTCTGCCCACATTCTAATATGGCTGGTGGTGTCTAGCAGACACCGACCGCCACCATATTGAACTCTTTTCCGCCCGGTCGATTTGTCGACTGAGTGGAAGAGCAGACCGTCCGCCATGGTCCCCCCACCATAGTAATATGGCGGGGGAAATGGGTGGCGGGTGGGGAAGGATGTCGGGCGGATCGCCACCACCATACGGGCAGTGGCAATCCGCCCGACATCCTAATGGGCCCTTAAGTATGTATTCGTTTGGTTCCCAGAGTCAGCGAGTTATGCCATGGATATTATTATTGAAAGAATGTGTATTGACAAAATGATTGGCTAACAAATAGGTTGCTTGTCATTTAATTTAATTTTATCTGGTATCAAAGGGAATAGTGGTATATATTCTCATCCATGTGATTAATAGGAGCTACATTTTTAGTATATGAACTAAGATGATCTTTAATGAACTTCACAGTTTTTAAAAGATTATTAATTGCACTGTAGTATTTGATCTGATAAACTGTTGAAGAGAAATGGAGTTGTATATTGAATTTTAATTGTTATAGCTTCTTCGGCTGAAATAATAGACTTACTCTGCGTTGCAGTAAGGTAACCCAATTTTAGTCAATGCGAGAGATAGGCCGTGCATTAGTGAAAAATGGCTTTAGGAGTTTTTCACTTGTGAGACATGTAAAACCTAAACCAACATGTCCTACTTTTTAAATACAATGTACCCTGATAAACATTAGGGGTATCTTACAAGTACTAAAAAGGTAGGTTAGGCCTGGAAAAAGTTTTATTTTGCCAGGTAAACATGGCACTTTAAAACTGCACTACAAGCTGAGTTGGCATGTTTAAAAAGTCTAATTCAAATCTAATTCAACGAATTTCGTAGTGCGCACTGCAACGCAAAATGCGATGCAGTGCGCACACGAAATTTGTTTTATTTAATTAATTGTTTACTTATCTCCGATTATCCATATTCCAATGTTTACTACCCCCACCCTACCCCTCCCCCGCCTTTCCGACCCATGGAACTCCTGTAACGGGGCGCTACTGGTTGTTAGTTTATTTATTATGTCTTTGATCAGCTTCATGTTCTGAAACTGTGGTGTTGTGTTGAAGCCACGCCCGCTCTGTGGGCCTCAGCTTGGCGAACCACCTCATGGTGCCCCAGTCACTACCACTCACTGGGACACAACTGCCCGGCACGGACATCCAACAAGGTATATTGTTGCCTGGTGTGGTTACTTTAATAAAGCACAATACCCCTGGTGAGGCGCTGACGTGCTGCTGAGCATGGGTAGCGTGCACTGTGTGTGACCCCACAAACATGCGTGACATGCAATGTCCAATATTACAGTTGTCATGCTTTCCGTGCCGTGGTCATGGAGTGTGTAACAATCATTTCTTGCAATGCTGTGGAACAAATTATTTATATGGATGTTATAAATTGTCATATCATTTTGAATTTTATGGAATGTTTTACACTATTTTGTCATACATAACTCTAATGCCTTCTCGTGCCTGTGGGATGCAGTTGTGATGCTTTTTAATTCCACTGTCACGCAGCTTGCAACTTCTTCTCAAGCAAAACTCTTGTACAATGTGTAATAAATATCCACGTGGCATATTGTCATGCAATTTCAGATTTTCTGGGAAGTTACCAAAATTAGTAACCTTGTCATGCACCAGGAAGCTATGCATATCATACAATTTTTCAGATATTGGTGATGCTGTTTGAAAGCAATTTAACACAATGGGATGGGTATTATGGGCTGCACAGAGCTGACATTTACTGACTTGTGTTTGCTACAAGCTGTAGTAAAGACCCCATGCTCATTGCCAAGCTGGAACTCTTGAACAAGCTTGAGGGACGATTGTCTGCACCGTACTCCAGTCTGTCTTTCCTCTCTAGTGTAATGGTGTTCTATATATGGTGTCCAGACATGCAAAGGTCACACATTGTGCAATATAAGTGCACACTTTTGCAGAAAATTATTGAAAAAGACTCTTCCAAAGTTAGTAATCGTAGTGTTTGGCTCGTACAGCGCTTATTGTTGTCATTGCACAGACACACATCTCGTGTTCACTGGGTGCGGAGGTCTTTGAATAGGGGGCGTGCACTCGTCAGTCCTGGCACTGGCAGCCGTTATAGCCAATCAGAAAGGAGCATTAAGGCCACCGCACCGTTGGTGAACTGTTTCATAACTCTAACCAGCTGGTAAAACTTTGGAACACAAACAGAGGGTGACAACTGTGAAGGTGAATCCTCTACCCGAACATTTTCAAAACAATGTGCACTTAAAAAAATATAAAAGTACCATTTGGCATGAATTCACCTTTGCGCCAGGTCAGATCCCGGCGTCATTTGACATTGCAGCATCATTCATCAAAGTATATCATACTTGAGTGTAGAAATGTTCAAGCCTCGTGTACATTCATATGACGTTATGTAAGTGCACGTGAGTGCACGTGAGTGCAAGGTTCTAGCGGTAGGCTTGTGGTTGGTGTTTGTACGTGCAAGCAGCACCCAGTCCACTTGCAGCTGCCCAGCAGCTGCGGGCTCTAGACTGAATGTAAGCTCAGGGTCAGGCCTGTCAGGCAAGAATTACCTGAAATCGCATCCTGAAATAGCAGCAACAATGCTGGATCCAGGGGATTTGCTTGAGTCAAGAGTTTATAAAAGCGTAACTCTCTAAGTCGGCCGTTACTCCCATATCTCTATAGCTGAGAATGACATAAGTTGGCAGCTGATTCCACTTGTTTCCATTTTCCTGTTTATCGACATGCTGTTTTTAGCACAATATTGAGCAACCTGGTCAGCATATTTATTACCAGCGGTCACATAGTCATTTCCTGACTGGTGAGCAGCACACTTGACCATTGCTAGTTCTTTTGGCAATTGTGTTGCTTCCAATAGTTCTTTAACAAATTTCCCATTCCGTATAGGGGATCCTGATGAAGTCATAAATCCCCTCTGCATCCAAAGTTGTCCAAAATCATGCACAACCCCGTAACCTTATTGGCTATCAGTAAATATGGTCACTTTCCAATTTTTCCCAATTTTGCATGCTTTTATTACAGCTATCAATTCGGCTACTTGTGCAGCCTTGACTCCAGGTAAACAGGATACTTCTACAACTCCAGTAAATTTGCATACAGCATCAGCTGCACTCAGTCCACCTTCCTCAAGCCTTAAACAGGAGCCATCAGCAAATAGCTCCTGGTCAGGCTCCTTCAGAGGCTCTTCCTGTATGTCAGGGCGGGGCTTAGTGCACATCTCGGTCACATATAAGCAATCATGTTCTACCTCATCTCTTACTTCTTCTCATCTTGAGTCCGGCAATAGTGTAGCCGGGTTTACCATGGTACACCAAATTACATTCTCATTTTCTACTCCTAGAATTATTCTTTCATGCCTAGTCATCCGACTAGGGGTAAGATGCTGTGTTTGAGTTCTTGTTAATAGAATCTCAACTGAATGTGGAACATACACTTTTACTGTATGTCGCATCACAATTGACTCCCTTTGTTCTATGCTCATACAAGTAGCAGCTACTGCTATTAAGCAGCCAGGTAATGCTGAAGCCACAGAAGCCAAAGTAGCAGAAAAATGTGCTACTGGACGTCAGCTTAGCCTGTGTCTTTGTGTTAAGACTGAGAGTGCACAACCTTCTATTTCACAACAAAATAGTGCAAATTCTTTCATATAGTCAGGCATACCTAAGGCTAGGGCCTCACATAAACAGTTTTTTAATTTTACAAATGCTTCTACACTTTCATCTTCACAAACTATTGGATCCTTTACTCTTTTTCGTGCCATCTGAATTAATGGCTTCGCCAGTAAGTAAAAACCAACAATCCACTGTCTGCAATATCCCACAACTCCAAGAAACATTCTAATCTCTCCCTTTGTTTCGGGCAATTGCATTTGCTTGATTATTCTGATTCTCCCAGTGGTCACTTCCCTCACTCCTCCTTCTATTTGGTGACCTAAATATGTTACTCCTGTTCGGCAAAACTGCAATTTTCCGGGAGATACTTTGTGTTCCCCATCAGCCAAATGATTTAGTAATGCGATTAAATTAGTAACACAGTCATCTCTAGATTTCGATGCCACGAGTAAGTCGTCGATATTCTGCACTAGGACAGAATTTAGGGGCATAACAAGCATCTCTAGACACTTTTTCAAAATCTGATTAAAAAATTGAAGGACTTTCGATATACCCTTGAGCAACTCGTTTCCACACATAGATATGATCCTCAAATTGAAAAGAAAACAGATATTGGCTGTCAGGATGTAAAGGAATTGAGAAAAAGTTTTGACATAAATCAATCACAGTAAACCATCCAGCGTTCCAGGCTATCTGATATAGTATTACTGCTGGATTTGGTACTCCAGGACAACATGGTACTACAATCTTATTAATCTTTCTTAAATCCTGCACTCTCCTGTATTTTCCACTAGGCTTTCTAAGTCCTATTATAGGTGAATTACAAGGGCTACTTATTATTTCTTTTAAAATGCCCTGTTTAACCATTCTAACAAATTCAGAAGCCACTCCTGCTTTAACTTCTGGATTCGTTTTGTATTGTCGGTTGTTAAGATAGGCTGCACCTTCTTTTACAGTTAGTTTTACAGGGTCTATATCTGCCATTAGACCTATTTCTTTTCCAGTAAAGTCCCACACTTCTGGATTCACAAATGTTTTTAGGTCTTCTGGCAAATCATTCTTTGTCATCAGAGAATACATCTCATCAATTTCTGTGCCTTGCTTAGCTAACATTATTTTGTATATCATATCTTCATCAGGTGTCCGAATGGCAACACCCTCCTGTGTGCAATAAATTGCGCAATTCATCTTGCATAGTAGATCTCTGCATAATAAATTCACTGGACTAGAATCACAAACTACAAATGTATGCATATCATTAAAAGTTCCAATTTGCACTTCCATAGGTTTTGTGATTGGGGTACTAATCTGCTGGTTTGAGACTCCAGCTACTAGGACCACTTCTCCCGAGAGGGGTAGGTTTGGAATGTATGCTGTGCTCACAGTAGAACAGGTAGCACAAGTATCTAATAAGAAAGTGATATTATTGCCTTCTACTTTCTCATCAATGAAGACACCTGACTTATCTACCGGCAAGGATGCACCAAGTACGCATTTCTCTTCCTCCCCCCTCAGGCACCGTTATTGCACATAACTATTTTCTTTGTTGTTGTTCTGCAAAAACGATTGTGAATCCACAGAATTTTTCTTACTACTTCCTTAAAATCCAGCCTCCGCACTGTACAGTGTCTGATTCACAACATGTGGCAAAGGGGCAGGTGACAACTGACACTGCTGATTAACTACCTGCTGCGGTTGATTCATAAACACCTCATTCTGCGTCTGTGGATTTAAATTTTGATTTGGGCCTCTATTATTCTGAATATTCTTATACTCGTTCTTCCAATGTCCAACCTTTCCGCATCCATGACAAGGAAACCTTTTCTTTGCATCTTCTATATTCATTCTTCCTTTTAGTTTACCACCACTTGCCACACTATCACTCTGATTCTGTTCCTTTACCTGACCTTCCGTTTGACCATTTAATTTGATTTCCTGCTGTTCTGCCAATTTCATTTGTGCCCTCATCATTTTCTCTTTTAACTTTTTTTGTCTAGCCTCAATGTCATCACCGCAATATTTGGCATATTTCAAAATGTCATCAATACTTTTGCTTTGCCAGCAAAGCATATGTTGCTGAATCCTTTGACTAATCTCAGGTTTCAAACCATAAACAAATCAATACACAAAATGACCCATATCCTTGTCTCCAATGTTCTCAACCCCACTGTACTGCTTAAACACCTGTAAACATTGTTCATAATAAGCATGAACAGATTCAGTTGACTCTTGTGTTGTTCTATCTATCTTTACCCAATCTGTTTCTTTTGGAGGAATTTTCATTTTCAAGAAATTAATTACTGGATGATATTTCTTCATTACATCATCTGATGGTGATCCTGTTTTCAAATCTCTTGGCTATTCTTCACTAGGCCAATAAACTGTGATCTTACATTCTGTCCATAAATCTGCAGGCATTACTATATCAAATAAACCATCTCAATCTTTCAACAGAACCTTCAAAACCTTTACAAATCTTTCAACTTGTTTGTATATTTCAACTGGCTTTTTTCTCAATTTTGGAAAATCATTTGTAAATGATAAAACATCTTGTCGACTCCATGGAACATGAACGTATCCTCCACCAGGTACGTCTCTCATGAGGCACAATCTTTCTACGTTCTCTGTTTCTTTCAATAGATATGCAGTAGATGCTTCCTTTGCCTCTGCTTCCTCCTTTTGTCTTCAACCACCTTACTCTCCATTTGTCAATGTCTCCTCATTTTGTCAAATATTCAGCAACTCCTTTACTTGCAACTTCCTACCAGACACATTCATATTTTCAAAATCTTTGTCAGAAAAATCCACTCAATAGGGCTTCTGTAATACTTTTGATTTCCCTTTGTCTATTCCCATCTCAGATGAAAGTTCTGTTAACTTCTCATGAAACAATCTTGCATTTCTAGTTATACTCCTGCATATAAACAACAACTCTTCCTCATTGTAGGTGTTTAATCTATCTACTCCCACATTTCCAGCTATTATTTCTTCCAATTCCACGTTCAGTTTGTAAATATCTAATGTTTTAGGTGGTGAACTCTGTTTTTCTATCCCTTGTGCCCATCTTTCTAAGTCTTCTGGAGTTTCTGATGTGGCACTTCTGACTCCTGAAGATATCACTGACCTTCTTTTGAACTACTAGGCATACCTCTCTTTGGGGTTTTACTCACTAAGGGCCCGATGTAGGTAAATCCGATTTACCGACTCTTAAATACCGAATCATACCGATTCGGTATTTAAGAGTCGGTAAATCGGAAGTAGGCAGATGTAGGTAATTCTTATATTAGAATTACCGAATCGGTAGGATTCGGTATTTACCGATTCGGTAAATATCGAATCGGTATTGCCCATTGATTCCTATAGGCCTTGAAGCCCATAGGAATCAAGGGGAAAAACTGATTCGGTATTTACCAAATCAGTAAATACCGAATCCTGCAAGGGTGCAGGGGGTGTCACTTTGACACCCTCTAGCACCCCAAGTACAGGCTTGTGTGACATGTGGCACACATACATGCCCTAAGGGCATGTCTGTGTGTCACATGGCACAGGTGTACATGTACAGATGTGCATGTACACCTGAATTCGGTATTTTATCACCCACTTGTATTGGATGGTAAAATACCGAATTCTGAAGGCCTGTAGCACTGTAAACAGTGCTACCTACATCTGGGAGTTACCGAATCGGTAAAATTACCGATTCGGTATTTTACAGAATCGGTAAATTTACCTATTCAGTAAATTTACCGATTCTGTAAAATAATGCCCCCTACATCTCAATCACCAAATACCGGTCGGTAACGGACGAATTCGGCCGTTACCAACCGGTATTTGGTGACCTACATCGGGCCCTAAGTCTCTTAATGCAGAGACATTTTGGTCACATGAGTGGTGGCCTCCGGAATTGGTTATATGTTACTCCCCAAAATCAGCAGTACGTAACCTGGGAATAACGATAGACTGTGCCCTATCCATGAAAAACCATGTCAACCAGGTCACATGAATCTGTTATGGAATCGTGCGCAATCTTCGGAAGATCTTCAAGTGGCTTCCTAACCAGGAAACCTCTGGTACAGGGCCTGATCATCAGCCATCTTGTTTATGGCAATGCCCTGTATGCTGCACTCAATGAGGACCTGCTTTCAAAGCTGCAGACCCTCCGGAATGCTGCAGCCAGATTGGTCCTGAATCTTCCTCCCAGAACAGCCTCTGCTCCCTGCCTGAAAAAAATCCACTGGCTCCCTGTTCGTCTGAGAAGCCATTTAAAGATTATGAGTATGACACACAAGACTCTGTATAACACCGGTCCTAAATACCTTCGAAAGAAACTCAACTGGTATGTACCTAAAAGACCCTTAAGGTCTAGCAACAAATCATTTCTGATCTAACCACTTGTCCGTACCTCCCGTAACAGCCATCGTTCCTTTTCCTACCTTGCTCCCTTGCTTTGGAACAAATTGCCCCCCCCCCTTTTATCCATCATTGAATATAAACAATTCCGTAAAACTCTCAAAACTTGGCTTTTTCCAAAATAACCTCCGATACCTCCTACAATAGCATTCAACATTGTCAACCGTTTTGCTGTAAGCGCCTTGAGACCTCATGGTGATAATCTGCGCTATATAAAAACATCTGACATCACATGACATTTTATGGGTAGATCCTTTAAAGAAATTACAGAAAACACACTCACTGGCATGGTCATCAGTAATTAAAATATATTTTCTAGGATTGTTAAAGGGAATCGTTGCAACTTGTGGCTTTGGACAATTTACCTTGTCTCCATAAAAAGGGACAACAGGACCTATAGTTACGGGTATTGTCAATGCTTCAGGATTTAAATTTACTTGAGTTATTTTCTGTATTAGTTCTTCCCTATTTTTATTCAATGTTCCTTTTTCTTTATCATATAATACTCTATTAACTGTCTGATCATGTAGCATCTGTGGAATCAAAGGTGGTCCTAGTACTGGTGCACTTAGGGTTATTTTATTTGGTCCTTCTTTATTCGGTGGAGGGTTTTTAGTAAGCATGGGCGAAATTTGCTAATTCGCGTTCCGCGAATTCGCGGATTTCCCCGCGAAATCCCAAAAAAATCCGCGAATTTGCAAATGTTCCCACAAAATCGCTGACTTTTTTGCGATATGCTCTGGATTACTTTCTACTGGCTAATCCAGTAAGTGCTCCCTCATTGGGTAAATGTATAGTGCTTTTACTACACTGCAGCTGCCTAAAGGGCCAGTAGATGTGTCTCCAGTGACCATGTGTGCCTGTAACACAGGCACAGGCACACATGGTCACTGGAGACACATCTTCTGGCCCTTTAAGCAGCTGCAGTGTAGTAAAAGCACTATGGGGCAGATTTACAAGCCGCTTGCACCTCTTTTGCGCCTCAGTTGTGTCACTTTTGTGACGCAGCGGCAGCACAAAAGATGCTCCATGGTGCTGGGTATTAACAACGTGACGCATCTGAGAGATGCGTCACGTTGTAAAGCCGTGCGCTATCAGGAGGCGTTCCGTTGCAGGGGAGGGCGTTCCTGAGCAGGAACGCCTCCTAAAAGTGGCTGAGTGAAATCTACAAGATTTCACTCAGTCACTTTTAGGCCAATGCTGAGTCAAAACCCTGCGCTTGCTTGAAGCAGGCGCAAGGCTTGACGCAGCATTGGGGAGATAGGCCCCCAGAGAATTGCTGGAGCTGCGTCGTGCTTGCCACGGAGCTCCAGCAATGCGCTGCTTTTACAGCACAAATGCGTGACGCATCTGTGCCGTTTTTGCCACATGGTGCGCCGCATTGTTAATGCGGCGCACCATGGGTGGCGGAGCTGCGACGCACAATAACTTGTGCATCCCTGGGGATGCACCAGTTATTGTTAATCTGCCCCTATACATTTAGCCAACGAGGGAGCACTTACTGATTAGACAGTAGAAAGTACTCCAGTTGAGTAGAGGAATTGCACAAAACGGTGGCATCTTCTGTTAAGCTCCATTTGAGTTAGATACAGCTTCAGTACTCACAGGAGCGCCGGGACACCCCGTTGGGGTATCTGTGCGCTATATAAGATTCTCTAAATAAATAAATAAAATCTTTGTGGACAAACACGCAGGGCGGGATTCTTTCTGCCCCATGTTAGACTCGTTTTTTGTGCCCTTCTGCCCTCTGTTAGACTCGTTTGTCCCTTGTTTTTCTGCCCTTCTGCCCTCTCTTGGACTCGTTTTTCCCTTGTTTATCTGCCCTTCTGCCCCCTGTTAGACTCGTTTTTTGTGCCCTTCTGCCCTCTTGTTAAACTAGTTTTTCCATTGTTTTTCTGCCCTTCTGCCCTCTGTTATTCCCTTGTTTTTCTGCCCTTCTGCCCTCTGTTAGACTCATTTTTTTTGTGCCCTTCTGCCCTCTGTTAAACTCGTTTTTGTGCCTTTCTGCCCCCTGTTAGACTCGTTTTTTGTGCCCTTCTGCCCTCTGTTAGACTCGTTTTCCCCTTGTTTTTCTGCCCTTCTGCCCTCTGTTAGACTCGTTTTTTGTGACCTTCTGCCCTTTGTTAGACTCGTTTTTCCCTTGTTTTTCTGCCCGTCTGCCCTTTGTTAGACTGCTTTTTGTGCCTTTCTGCCCTCTGCATCACCACATCATCACTCAGCGCTATCCCAGCATCACTCAGCACCACCACATTATCACTCAGCACCACCACATTATCACTCAGCACCACCACAGCACCACCATAGCATCACTCAGCACCACAACAGCATCACTCAGCACCACCACAGCACCACTCAGCACCACCACAGCACCCCTCAGCACCACCACAGCATCACTCAGCACCACCACAGCATCACTCAGCACCACCACAGCACCACTCAGCGCCACCACAGCATCACTCAGCGCCACCACAGCATCACTCCGCACCACCACATTATCACTCAGCACCACCACAGCACCTCTCAGCACCACCACAGCATCACTCAGCACCACCACATCATCCCTCAGCACCACCACAGCACCACTCAGCACCACCACAGCACTACTCAGCACCACCACAGCATCAATCAGCACCACCACAGCACCACTCAGCACCACCACAGCATCACTCAGCACCATTCCAGAATCACTCAGCACCACCACAGCACCACTCATCATCACCACAGCACCACTCAGCACCACCACAGCACCACTCAGCACCACCCCAGCATCAATCTGCGCAACCATTCAACAACAACTGGCTCAAATATGTTCTCTCAATGTTTCAAGCTTTATTACAAATGTCACAAAAAGATGTTAATATTTCATTTCTGTTCTTGGATTTTCGTCACAATAAAATACACTGAACATAATCTTCACAAAAGTTATTTAAAAAAGTTTAAGCTATTGCCATTATAAATTAAAATCACTTTTATTTAATTATTAATTATTTAAAAAAATTAAAAGCCATTGTAATTTGTAATATCAATATATCTAAGTCATGTAAATACAAAACATGTTGCATTACAAATGCTATAGGTGTCACATTTGCGAAAGTTATAACTATTGGCATTGTAAATGACAAAGCTATTAATTTAGCTATTTTCAAAACTAACACATAAATAAAAAAAATTGCCATTTACAAGACCAATAGCTCAAACTTTCCTAATGCAAGACCTATGGCATTGCAAATGCTTGTTTTTATATCAGTCAGTGCTTCCTGTTGAGGTTTAATTTTCGTGACAGGCTCCTCATTGCCTACTTGTAACTATTCTCTGACCCTGCTTCAAGGGTCAGAGCAGGGTCAAAGAATAGTTGCAAGTAGGCAATGAGGCGCCAGGAAGCACTTACAGGCTTACAGCAGCAGGTGCCCAAGTTGTAGTTAATTTCTTTGTAACCCTTTTGTAAAAGGTTACAAAAATGTTGATTTAACTTTTGCACCTGCTGCTGTAACCCTGTAAGTGCTTGGCTGAAAAGTCGTCCCCACTGATTCGCGGATTTTACCGCGATTTCGCGAGATTCGTGGATCACGAAATCGTTGAAAATCCGCAAATTCCGCGAGCGGAACAAATTTTCAGCCCATGCTTAGTTTTTAGTTAAAATAGCCTCCAATAATTCATCTTCTGATTCTCCATACCCTGTCGTATTCAAGTGTTTCATTTTTTCTTTACACTTACTTCCTGTTTGTTCATCAATATCTAGTAGTAGATATAATCCTTCTGATACCATTGCTCTTCTCCACTGTTTCTTCTGTTCTTCACGCGTCCCATTCATACTTCTTGTATAGAATCCTGTAAATTTTCCTCTTCTATATTTTTGTCACCAAAGTGATTCAGTTTCCCATTTCTCTAATGCCTCATATTGAGTAAATCTAGGTCTTGGTTCCAATTCATACATCTGTATTCTCAAATTCAGTAAAATTCTTCCATTAAAGGTACCATGCTCTGGAAAAGATAAAAGAAATATAAATGTAAATGCCAGCATTTGTAAAGCACACAGCTACCTCCGATGGAGTTGCCCTGGTGCTGCGGGATGTCGGGAAGATTAAGCAAGCTATTGCCAAGAGTCACATGGTGCTGGGCTAACCTGCCGCCGGAGGCAGGGATCGAACCACAAACCCTCTGGTCTGGAGTCAGGCACCCTGGCCGCTGCGCCATACCTCTTTCTTTGTTTACTCCGTTTAATTCTCCATCCATACACATGTATGATTACCTCTTTCCATCATCATAAATGAAACAGGCGTTTTTGGGGGCGGAATAAGTATTCCCTCTCAAGTCAAAACAGATTTATCTTTCCTAAAGAAGCTCTTAATTTCTTTATAAATGACATTTTCCTTTTTTCTACTTACATTTGGGCACGCAATATATGGTTCAATAACTGGCAAGACCTCAAACTTCCTGTTTAGGCAACTCATACCAAAAGGACAGATCAGAATCAGGTACACCAATTTCCGTTAGCCAATCCAAATTCGTCTTTAACCAAAGCTGCCAATCAAGCTTCCAGTCACGCTTTTGGTCTAACCAATGCTAGCGCAGCCTATCAGATGTTGTCAGTCCTGCTCCTTGCTACTGACCCCTGCTTTACAAATCCGCATCAGACACACGCCCGCTGTATTCACCTATCCAAGCGTGGTTCACTGTGACGTCAATCCTACTCCGGCAACTGGCCCTCCCTTCACAAGTTAATACGAGAAACTTCTTTCTCTACTTTTCGTTCAAATAAAACCTTTTAGTAACAACTTAAAAACATTCGCTACTCTGTCTGTTCACTGAACAAAGGGATAGATTAATTCTTTCAATTACAAGTAAAACCTTCCGCTCACTCTTCTTTGAGTAAGACCTTCCGTTTATTTTTCATACACTGCAAGTAAAACTTTCCGTTTAACCTTCAATCAAGCTTGTAAGAACGTGCTACTTCTTCAGTTTTACCCGTACTAGGTGATATAAGACCGTAGTTTCACCAGCGAACTCTTTTGCTATCACTCAAGCTCGGAAGAACCTGCTACTCCTTCAGTGTTACCCTTACTAGGTGATATAACACCAAAGTTTCACCAACGTACTGTTTGTTATCAATCACTCTCATTTTCACACAGAAAATAGTTCCTAGTTTAACACTCCCAGCCCTGCATAGCTTCTCAGTACTATTCCAACAAATGAGTAACCTCACAGCAGTGTGGTTTCTATCGCCACCTGCTATTCAATTTCCCCAGTCATTCTTGACAACATAGAACAAAACGCAAAACTCTTTTTGTTAAACATACATCAATATTCAAAATCACCAAACTAGTCAATAATAACCATAGCTCTGCTACCAGAAAACTGATCCCGCTGCCTACCAGCAACAGGTAATCTAACACTATATACTCACCTGGCCTATACACACATTCATAACATTCTGGTGATAACCGCTGGGGTAATTTTTTTTAATGAATTTCTTACCAATATCAAGATTAGCTACCTCTAGTTCTGAACTAATCTTTCACTAACCAATAGTGCTTTGCTCTGGTCGATGGGCCATTAGTTGAACTAGTTGATGGTGAAATTACTTAAATCACTCATTTACAAATATTACATGATCACAGAGTAGGAAGTATTTTAAATCTTTACCTAAGAATAATTTTCATGTGAACCACTTACAAAGAACAGAACAGTCTCCGTCTATTCATTTGGAAGGAAGATTCAATAAATCAATTATCAAATGTATTCATTTGTACTACACAAAGACTGTGCATGGAAAGAGGAGGATAGAGAGAAAAGGACATAGGCACATAACAGACATATAATTATAGTTGCCAAGTATGGTGTGAAAACCAACCTCATGCCAAGGAGCTGGGAAGGGTCCCAAAGGGAAGATCTGGCGACCAAAGGCTTCAGGACAGGAATCAGGACAGAACAGATGACCTCTCTATCACTGACGCTTGCGTAGCACCCCTCTCTCACACTCTCTTCCTCCTCAAGATTCTTCTGTGATCTTCTTTGAATTAAATTAATTTAAGATAAAGTGGCTCTGAATTCGATTCTTCTCCAGCTTCTCTCGTCACTCCGACAGCATCCCGACATCTGCAGCATTCAGCATCAACATTTCTCTAACTAACTAAGAACTACCTCAAGTATTCACTTCTGTGTTCATGTACCATCCATTAATGTTTCAAATTTATAAAAATACTATCTCTGATTGGACAGGCAACGAGAGGTGATCATTTCACCATGCTTACATCTCACTTTTTTCAGTTAGCCCTTTGTTAATAAACCCAGACCCTTAATTTTTTATTCAAACTTTATTTTCCACCCGCATTACCATTATTTTTGCAACATTTATAATAGCTTCCACAGTTTCTTCCATCCTGGTGAACTCTTCACCACTTGGTTCCCAGGCCAGGACTCTCAGTGGCCTTGGCTTGTATTCAAGTTTGCAGTTATCGTTCCGGAATCACTCTCAATAGGCATGCGCAGATGAACATTTCAGTCACATGATTCTGCTTACTTCTGTCATATTCGACTGGCCCAAAGGCGCACTAATTAAAAAGTCAGAAAGATAGATGTTATTTTCAAGAATAAATGATTTCACTGTATACCACCTATCACTATTCTAGCCCCGTTTACTTTTTAATATTTTCCCTGCGTTAGCATTAGTAAAATAACATTTTAGTTTTCAGCAAAGCAGATGCCAAGCATGTAGGAAGGTATGAGCAACCTCCCCACACGAGTTAGTAGTGGGGTGCTCAGACGACTGGATTAAGTGTCATCCCCGGAGAGCCCTATGAAAAGATACACACATACCCAGGGCAGGTACCGCCTTGGTGAGTAGGTGAAAGTGGCACTGATCATGCCTTCTGGGACTTGCTGGTCCAATATGTCTCCTACTCAGGTTAGCATCTCTGTGGGTGAGCCAACCTGGAGGAGGCCTACCCTACCGCAGGCGTAGCCCTAGAGAACATCACGAGGGATGAAACTCGGTATAGGTGAGTAGCTGGGTGGGGCCCAAGTGTGACTGCTTGTAGCCAGACGGGGCCCGAGCGTGACTATTGCCCAAACAGGGGAGAACCCCAAGGTGGTGTCCCACTACCTCAGTCCACCCTGGGACACCTCTCGAGGTTGCCGAGTCCCCTTTGCAGATCTAGGGCCAGAACCCTACCCCACTGTAGGTGCAGTATGAAAGTTGCACACCCTTCCTACGTCTCATTGGAAGCGGCGCTTAGCTGAGGGGGTGAAACTGATCGCCTACCTCTCATGGCTAGTGGTGGGTGCACTAGCATCAAGGTTGTGCTGGGCTTGTGTTCGGCCTGCTAGTGCTGATCATCCTGAGCCCTTGTGACAGTGATGTTTCTAGGTCCCTGACACCAGCCTTCCAAGATGGGCTGGTGTGCGCATTGTTACCACAGAAGTGCTTAGAGTGAATCCGGAACGCAAATGTCAGCTGGATAGCACACGGACACCACGTGTATCCTGGAGACCCAGACCACCGGCCTGCCACGTCAAGCAGGTGTGTGTGCCAGTTCTCGGGTGGAGTCCTAAGGCTCCGGCTCTTTTCCACTGTACTAAAATGGGAACGTGCAGGCGCCCTTCAACACATGTTAGTAAGTGGTGCAGACATGAAGTTTGTAAACATAGATTAGGCCTGCCATTGCTACCTGGGTGCACCCCTTATACCACTGATAGTCAGTTTACCTACGTGTCCAACCTGCTGTTGAAAACTGGTCTACGCACTCACACAGACCGGTGTGCGCATTCACACAGACTGCGCATTTATACATGTGTCCGACCAGCCACCGCTCAGTAAGGAGGAATGAGTTTGTGTAACGCATTACAGATATGAGAGGGACTCCACGAGGTTTAGTGTGAATGAAATGGGGAGGTTTGTGAAATGAGGCAGTGGGAGAGATAAGACTGCACATTTTCCTTAACTCTTTCGCTGCGGCGGCTATTCCGCCGCAGCGCTAACGGTCGCGGGGGGCGCGCGGGTGAGCTCCGCAGGTGACAGAACCGTTCCGTCACGGCTCACGGGTGAGCTGTGCTCATGACGGAACGGTTCCGTCACGGCCCCGCCCGCTCAATTAAATGCGCCGCGCAGGCGCGGCGGCCGGGCCGTGACGGAACCGTTCCGTCATGAGCACAGCTCACCCGCGAGCCGTGACGTAATGGTCCCGTCAATAGCCTGAAAGGGTTAACGTGTGACTGGGATAAAGAAGGAGGAGAGTAGACTGAACAGTTTAGCGTTGGGAGATATTAGAGGGAAAACGCCATTTCAGACATTATATTTCAAAATATGTATACAGTGAGTAATGTTCTTATTGGCATGATATGAGTTTTAAAATATAAAGTCTAAATGTCGTTGTTTATATTTGTAGTGAACCCCTGAAGAAGTGCGATGAAATAGCCTGAAATGCATTGGGATACAAACAGTACTGAGGATGTTATGTATGTTTCCTGCCTTAGAAAAAGGTCCGGATCGACATATCTACCGCATCAGAATTGATTACATATTGTTTTTTTCTAGTGACGGATGAAATGGAATGAAAAAGTGAAACATGGAATAATGGAATAAATGTACATAATTGATTAAATGGTGGCATCTTTTGTACAACGCAGCGTTTTCAGCAGTGCTTCTGGTATGGGAACGATACTACATGGCCTACAAATGATGATGAAGTATGACAAGCAAACAAGATTTCCGAATGACGAACAAATATGTTGCGAAATGTATGATCTATGTTATGTTTGGAATAATAAACTACAGCCTTTTATGTAACATAAACCAGTGTCCTCTGAATGGTTGGGGGGGGAAGGTAGTACAATGCTTGGGACCAAGAAGAAGAGGACGGAGAGAACTGGCAGGTCTCTGTGGGGACAGTTCTGATTGAGTTAGGACTCTCGCTGCATTGGCAGCAGCCTTGACATTATGGATTCAGGGCTTTTGAGTCCCCCTCTGAGATTGCAAGTTGGCATGGGAGTCTGGGAGGTTTGCTGGGCGCAAGGCCCTTTTACGTATATGTGGCGCTAGGAAATGTTCTTTTATGTAGTATGATTTGCGCACCCTGTTCTCAGTACCTCTAAAGGTGGTCTTATGATGACGAGGTTGTCGTGCATATTTTGATTTTGCTTGTCAGATTCTGTTCCACCCTATGCTCCTTGCCCCTAATGTTAGTGATTCTCAGGAGATTAGGGCCCAATAGTAGTCTGTTGAGATTATGGGAGTACAATGCGGTTGTTGCCGAATGTGGTTCTGTTACAGGCTGTTGCTAAATACAGTGTTCACCAGTGGTCACTGGGTGTTCGTTTATGATCTGTTTTACTTTGACTAAATTTGCTTTGTGATGGTTCTGACAGTGGTCCAGTTGGTCCTATCATTTTTAAACAATTCCCTTGTAAATATTATCTAGTGCCAGGTGGCATCATGTGTACCTAGATGTAGGGCCCAACATATACCCACCTCACTTCCCGGATGGCACATTAGTTCTGATATCTTCACCCGACGTCTGGAATATGTGCCCCCTTTATGTGCTTTTACTTCTTCTCACCACCGCTTTCCTAGTAACACCCTTCTCATATCCCCCCACCCTCCTCAGCCTCATTTCCCCAACATGGCCACCACTCGAGTTAAGGCTGCAATTAATTGCTACAAAATCATTTATCCTCCTGACCAGATTAAAGCAGCAGTAAAACGATTGAAGCATAACACTATTGAACGTTTCCCTGATTGCCTTTTTGTTGATCAATTTTACAATGGTTGTTTTGGGAGGCTCAAAAACGGTCTCATTTTTTCACTCACAACACCCCTTCTTGGTCCACCAGCTTACATAATTTCCTTAAGATCACTACCTCCTCCTCTATCCCTCATGGGAAACAACAAAAACATTTCCCCCTCTGTGTGTTTCAGCAGCTCCCTCACTATCTCACTCTATAATAACAGTACTGTCATGATCCAAGGCAAAGACACCTGTCTTTCTCTCTTTGACCATCTCTTCCCCTCCCTACTCCCCTCCTCAGAGACTGGGTTATCCCCTGACTCTCCTTCTAGCTCCACCCATTACTCCCTTTCTCCTCCCCTGACCACCCTACAGTCCAATAGGCTGCACCCTCGAGAAGCACAAATCGGCCTTCTTCCCTCCCCCTCCCCTGTACCCTCCTCTCCAATTTCTCCCCCCTCACAGTATGTCCCCCCTTCATCACTTCAGCCTTACCTCTAGCTAATACGTTCCTTGTCCAATCTGCACCTTCCCGGTACTCCAATCTCTTCTCCTCCCTATATTCCTACCTGCCACCCCCCTTTTTAGTCCACCTCTCCTCCAACCTTCTCCCCCAGTTAACTTTCCCTACGCTCCCCTTATTCCTCCCTCTCCCCCTCTTCTCTACCCCCTCCTCCCCTCACTATTCACCCTGATTTCCCCCAAAAACCCATTGCATCTCTCTCCATCCCCCCACTCCTCCAGCAATGCTGTGCTACCCCCTATAGCCCCTTGTAACCTTTTCCATTTTCCTCCCTCGTGCCCAGCAGAACCACTTCCTTTCTTCAACTTCCCTTTCTCCCAACCCCCCCTCACTCTGCCAGATGCCCGTTCCCTCACAGCCACCTCTCCAAGCTGATAGGACCTCTCCAACCACCTCCCCTCTTTTCGTCCCAAACTTCCTACAATCCCATGACTCCACACAGTCCTCCCCTCTCCTTCTACCCTACCACCTTGATCCGTACCCATCTCCCCCTAAATATGTCTTTAATTCATTTCCTACTTGCAAAGCCAACATAGACAACTCTCTCTTCACCTCTGATTCACCAACTCCCGCTCTCAACCTCCACCTTTCCCCACCTTTAAACCCTATACCCCAACTCTCCTCCTGTCAACCCACCTCTCCCTGCCTTCCCCACCAATTCCACCCCCTCCTGTTTCCATCGAGGCCCCCAACCTTCCGTGCTCTGCCTTACCCTCTCTGGAAAATAAGCTAGGCTCTCTTATCACCTCCATCTCCCAGCTTGTAGCTGCCATTTCACTTCTAAGCTCCTAGATTTCCACCTTTCCATACACCTCTACTCCTTTGGAAAACCCTCACCTTCCCACGAGATGCACCTCGCCCCCTCAACCCATAAAAGTCAAGCTCAACCTGACATCTGCAAACTTCGTAAACTCACACAAGCCCTTGAACGCCACCCTTCTTCAACCTGCATCTCCTAGTAACCTTACTATCTACACTATTCCGACCATCTCCTCTGTCAGAACCAAGCATCCACCTAAACCCTCCCGAGCACCCTTGTATAAGTACAATATCCCTATCACTCTTCAGAGCCCAAGTGCCCCGTCATCAAAACAGTCTTCACAGAGCTGCGCTGTCTGTTCTAATGTCTAATCCGACTGCGTAAAATACAGATTAGAACGGATCTCCACGGACACTTCCTACTCCAACATTTACGATCTGGCACAATCCCCGCAGGACTTCAAATCCGCAATATCCCAGTCGTATTCACAGACGACCCCGAATATAAGAAGGGGTTTAGTGGAATAGAAACAAAGTGCAGCAGGGACCTCATGGTACTCACCATTGAGACAGCACATAGGATTTCAGTGAAAGAATTGGAGGAAATCGCAGTTTTGGAAAAAGAAATCCAAGACAATCAATTAATAACGGACGCCAAAGGACTCCTGGAAAAGGTAGAGAAAGAAATCGGGGAATTTAAGGATTTCACAGTTGCCCAAAAAAACAACAAATTTGAGTTGGACAAGAAAAACTTCTCCCTGGAATCCATCTATCCATATCTTAGAAAAGACTTTTACTCAAACTCTGACTCAAGGAGATTCTTACAGGACAACCAAGGCCGATCACGTCGTAAGTTTGTTACATTCTCAGATACATCGTCATCTTCAGGAAGTGAATCAAACAATACGAACAGACCCTATCAAAATAGACAGGGCAATCAACAGGAACAACAACAAAGACAGCAACAAAACCAGATTCCTTTTTTAGGGCAGGGCCAACAGAAGGGCAGAGGATGCACACGAACAGTCCAGCCATGGGAAATGAGGACACAACGCCAGTTTTTACAAGAGCTAAACCTACCACCCATATTCAACTTATCTGACAGAAGCTTGACAGAAGCAGAAACATCTATTTTGACAAAAGGGCTTGGTTTTGTGCCATCCAGGCCCACAGATTTCGTCAAAATGAAGTTAGAGACGCTAGAATTCTGCCGTAAGATTCGGCTGAAAACATTCTTTTCAGATATAATAGAAGACCATCAATCCGAAGTGACAGGTTTGAGAAAGAAATCCACTTTTTGTCCAGCTGGCTCAAAAATTCCAAAAGAAGTCATCACTTTTGAACGTACAGTCCTATCTGGAATATCTGCGTTTGAGAAAAGGAGGAACTATGTGAAATATAATCTTGCCAAAGCTGAAAAGGATGCATTGCTTACCTTGAAAAATGACAAAACAGTAGTCGTGAAGCAAGCGGACAAAGGGGGAGCGGTGGTAGTCTGGGACATTAACAAATATAAAACAGAAGTCTATCGACAATTGAATGACATTACATGCTATAGACGCATTGCAAAAAATCCTACAAATGAACTTCAGAGTCAACTGTTTCAGATCATTCAAAAAGGATTCGACCAAGGCTTTGTAGGCCCAAAGGAACTGGCATTTTTACAGAACAAAAATTCAAGAACCCCAGTGTTCTATGTATTGCCAAAAATCCACAAGGATGAAATAAACCCACCAGGACGTCCAATAGTTTCTGGATGTGAATCCTTATTCAAGCCGGTGGCCAAATACATAGATTTCTTCTTGAAACCTTTCATTGAAACAGTCCCAGCTCACCTTAAAGACACAACTGCATTTCTCCAAAAGATCGAGACCATACAGTTTGATGAAAACAAACAACTAATGGTGACGCTAGACGTCGTTTCACTCTATACCCAGATCCTCCAAGACCAAGCCCTTGAAACATTGTCATTTTTCCTGGACACACGTGATAAACCAGTGCAAGTACCTACTGAATTTATTCTAGAATTGGCTTCCTTTGCTTTGCAAAAAAACTTTTTCACTTTTGACTCTGAATATTTTTGCCAGGTAAAGGGAGTAGCTATGGGGTGTCCATTTGCCCCGGAACTAGCGGTGATGTACATGGGACTCTACGAACAAAAATTCATCTATAATGACAATCCCTTTAAAGACAGGATTTCTCACTATATGAGATATATAGACGACGTGTTCCTCATTTGGACTGGAAACCCTGAAACCCTCAATGAATTTGTCGATTGGCTGAATGCACGTACAAATGACATAAAATTTAGCTGTACGGCATCAAATAAATCCATAACATTCTTGGATGTAAAAATTGAACCATTTGACGGAGGCCTTGGGACCACCTTGTTCCGTAAAACGACGGACAGAAACAAAGCATTGTTGTACTCTAGCAATCATCCACGCAGCTTGAGACAAAATCTACCTTTGGGACAATTCCTCAGAATTCGCAGGAATTGTTCAAGAAAAGAGGATTATTTTGAACATGCCAATTTACTGAAGGAGAGGCTTCTCCTACGAGGGTACCCAAAGAAACTATAAAAAAATTTGCTCAAAAGGGCATGGTGGACGCCACGTGAAACATTAATGCAGAAGAAAACCAAAGTGGATCAAAAGCGATTAGTTTGCGTTTCGACCTTTTGCCCAGCGACCAACCAACTCAAAAAATTGATAACATCTAACTGGCACCTAGTTAAAGATTTACATGAGGATTTCAAAGTGCCGCCTTTGTTTGCATACAAAAAAGAGAAAAGTGTGGCAAACCACATCGTGAGAGCAGCCTTACCAATTGAGAAAGGCCCTACTCTAAGAAGTCTGTTTGGATTTCCACCGACAACAGGACACCACAAATGTGGAACCTGCATATGCTGTGACGAAACTATCGAGGAGACGGTTTTTTCATTTAATTACATCAATTGGAAACATGAAGTTTTCACCAATTGCAAGACAAGGAATGTCGTGTATGCTATAATGTGTCCCTGCCCAATGTTATACATAGGAAAAACAACTCAAGAAGTCAGGCAACGCATTACTCAGCACAAGTCAAGAATACGCAGGGAAGTTGAAAACGCGCCCTTAGTGAACCATTGGCTGGCCAAGAATCACGACAAAACCAAACTAAAGTGGACTGTCTTATCAAAAATTGAAAACGATCCAAGAGGTGGCAACTTGGAGACACGACTAAACCAAAGAGAAGCTCTGTTAATAATGAAATTCGACACTGCAGTCAACGGATTGAATGAGATTTCTGAAATCTACAAATCAAATACGTAAACTTCCTCAGAAGTAGTTTCTCACCGCCGCCTATGTGACTACATCTCCCACAATCCCTCAGAGCGCAGCCACACCCACAGTCAATTACATTGTTTGTGCTCATTCACTCCCAGGAGACTGAAGGAGAAGGAGTGGGAAAGTACGAATTGCAGCTGACTTCGAAAACCGGCGTGATTCACAGCCACGGTAAGAATGGCTTCATGGTAATCAGCGGACGCAACTATTGCCATAGACGCGCTTGACAACAAGCGGTAACACGCATCTCCTTTTGATTTTTCAGCGTTTTCACGCGGAAACATCACGACAGAGCCCGATCCATTGGGGACATAAAGCCTTAGTAAACAACGCACAACCGCCCAGGTAGGCGCACAGTTTGACACCGAATGAGTGACGAGAGGACGGACGCATGTGATAACAAAAACTTAGCGCACTTGTCGTTTGTCTCTCTCTTGTGTTCCAGCACCTCCCTCTCCCCTTCATTTGGAATACAATTTTCTTCATTCACGGTTGGAGCCATGACCCAGGAATAGAGGTAGGCTGAGGGAAGCTAGATAGCGAACAAGGTTCTTCTCTTATTAATATCTTTTAGAACATAAGAGTTATGATTGTTTTCCTTTTCTTTGTAGTTACTTTTGGTCCTGAGGAGAACCCTGGCACTAACAGGGTTTGAAACGCGTCGACCGACCCGGTCCCGGGTCATCCCTTTGAATTTATATTGAAATTTTCTCGGCAATCTACAGAAAGACTGTTTGCTTTTCTTTCAATTTTACAAACAATTGTAAAAAACGACTAAAAAAGACTCTTCATGCTTTGTGTATATAGGTTCTTTTGACACCGGGACCAGTATGGATGTGGAGTAGTATGAATGGATGGCCAAGAATGTGTTTTTTGTGAGTCTGTTTGATTTATTGTACATACCCATTTGCATTTTTCATGTTTGTATATAAATTTATATAGATCTTTTTTGTATTCCCATGCACAAAACAAAAATTGACTAAAAACTAAAATAATCTTCAGAAGAAAATTAAAAGCAAAAGTTGCAATTTAAAAAGCAACTGTCCATGTTATATTCATGTATGCTGTTTTCTTCAATTGGATTTGAAAAGTAAGTTCCTCAGCACTGGCAAGTGTATTGTTTCTTTAGTTAATATTGGCTCAGCCTTGCTGAGTTTAGGAGTCAAGACCCTTTTTGTTGTCTAAAGTCTGTTCCACAACTGCAGATTTGCAGTTAAACACAAACTTGCAATCTCCGATACCAACACCCTACACAATATTGACATGCTCTTCCTCACAGAGACCTGGTTCAATAATACCTCTCACTCTATGTTTGATCTCCTATTACCCACAGGCTATTCTATATTTAGAAATGACAGAATTGACAAAGTTGGGGGAGGTGTTGAAGTCATCTTTAGAGACTCCCTTCAACTTATGGCTTTTCCTATCAGCTCCTTCCACACTTTTGAATGCCTTTCTCTTGAGCTTCAATTACACCACCGCTCACCCCTCAGATTCCATGCCATCTACCGCCCACCTTGTAGCGGCCCTTTGTTTATGGAGGAACTCACTGACTTTATCAGCGACCAATACTCGCAAAGTGTCAATCAGACCTTCGTGGATGACTACAATCTCCACTGGGACATACCGCAAGACTGTTCTGCAAACTCACTGGCCACCTTCCTCTCTGCAAACGATCTTATCCAACACTGCACAGAATCAAAACACTCTAAAGGCTCAATCCTGGACCTTGTTTTTCCTAAAGCAGGTATGCTTTCTATCACTACCCCTATTCATGTAGACTGGTCTGACCACCTCCTCATCCCATTCTCTCTTCACCTATCACACGCTATAACTCTTGGCCAACTTACGAGGGTTACCTCCTGGTTCCGTGACGCTAAAAATATTGATGTGGGTTCCCTCTGTGAATCAGCTATGTTGTCACTTCCAAGGCTAGACCCGAACTTAGATGTTGACAAACTCACCTCCCAATGCCTCACCGTCCTTGCAGTCAAAATCAATAACCTTGCTCCTCTCCAAAGCAAAAAGATAAGGCCCACTCCCTCAGCACCTTGATTCAACAAATCCCTCTATGAAGAAAGGAAGCAGCTAAGATTAATGGAGAAACAATGGAGGCAAGCGCCCTACACTGATAATTTGGCCACGCTTCGTTCAGCAAGATCCAAGTACCACAAGCACATCTTCCTTGGGAAAGCGTCGCACTTCAGAACACTCCTTGACTCAGTCAAAAATAGACCCAAAAAACTATTCGATCTCATTAAGAATCCTAACTGCTCTCCCCTGAGGAAAAGTGTTCTTCTGATCAGCATAATTTGTACCGGGACTCCATTGTTTTTTCATTGCCATTTCGTGTCAAACAATTCCACACAGCCCACCTGGTCGTTTCTGCTGATGCCTGAGGAAATTCTAACTGACACAACAAAAACCATCTTCTGCCCAGGAACTGTCGCACACCCAACGCCCCTGTTCATTGCAGTTCGACAGAAAGCTGTGAGACACTCACGCCCTGTGTAAATGATTTGTTTCACCGTGATCAGGTTATCTGGACAATGGTCTGACTGCTGGGCCTTGATCAGGGTGATTGGACAATGGTTTGCATGCCCGATCTTTGATCAAGCTAATCGAACAATGACCTGAATGACCGTGCTTTGATCAAGCTGAGTGAACAATGATTTGAGTACCAAGCCTTGACCAGGTCACCAACTGCAAACATCATCTGGATCTGGTTATTAACCTCAAACACTGCCCTGATTAAACAATGGACTAACAGCCATAAGACTGGAATGAAAAAGTATAAAAGGCTTGTAAGCTGCGGAGTAAAGCAGCAGCCTCCTCTGTCTTGTTTCTAACGAGCTTGGGACTCTGTTCCATAGCCCGGGCTATTAGAATAAATCTGGGTTCCTCCTACAGACAAACGCTCCTGTGTCTTCTTTTACTACGTATGAAGGGTATGGAAGACTTGGGCGGTTCCCCCGCTGCCGAGACCCAGTAAGTGGGTTATTCCGGTTCTTCAAATGGTGCCTGAACAGGGACTCCACGAGTACGAAGGTGAGGCCCGGTGGATGTGAGGTGGTGCACGGAGAGAATCCGATGGAATCGCCCTACCCGAGGGATTCTTGCAATCCGGTAAGCCGAACGACTCGCCCGCTGTTCCTCCCCACCCTGTCTGGGCCACATGACCGCATCCTCGCTGGAGTCCCCTAGCAAATAATTTCTGGAGCAGGACACAGCCCTACGTCTGCAGAAGACAACTACCCCTGTAAGGTAAGGGTGGACTGATCACCCACCAAGTCTGTATGATTCTGCTGTTATTGACTTTTGCAAAAGCCAAGCAAGCGAGGTGAGTTTTTAAAACCCGCTGTAGTCTGTTATCTGTTTACAAGCATGCCAGTCAGTGGTAAGTTCAAGAAATTATGTTGTTGTATGTGTACGCAGGACTCCCAGCTGGAGGTGGCTTGTTCGCTTCCTCCAGAAGGTACCCCAGGCCATACGATGTATGTTAAACATGGCCCTTCTGCCATAATGTTTTCCTCATTCTGGGTAAAATATACGAAACAAAGTAACGTGGAATTACAGTGGCCACTTTAAGGCTCCTTTAATTCCCAAATTCTTGCCAACTTAGAGGAACAATTAATGAAAAGAAAAACATGCCGTCTATGTTTGAATCTGTCCGATTTTGGAGGAAAGAGTTAGAGCAGAGAGCTAGAAAGCAGAAGGCTCAAGAAAGAAAACAGGAACATACGTCAATGACCGATCACGCCAGAGAAATTTACAAAATCAAATGATAAAATAGGTAGAAATAGCCAATAGGGAGCAAGGTGCCCGGGTACAAAAATATTATCCAGCTCATGAGGAAAAAGAAAAGGGCCATATGGAAGAGGGAGAAGAAGGTAATTCCTTGCTTGATTCCATGCTAGAAAGCACACCTGCATATGCTTCAATATACCCTGCCCTGACCCCTCACACCCCGCATGACCCCCTGCCACCGCCCACTCCTGCCCCCACCGCCCCTCCTACTATTCTCCCTGTCACACCAACCTTCCCTATTTTTCCTATGACACCGACCACGCCCGCTAACCCTCTCCTCGCTGCGGAAATGACAACAAGTCTCCATCCGTCCAACCCCTGCGGCTTTACCCCTACCCGCCCTTTTCCTACTTCCCCATGGTCTACAGTTAAGCAGGATTTATATAAAATGTTGAATACCCCCGACTGGCCTCCTTGCGCTCTGCAGTCTGCTTTTCGTCCCTGCAAGAAAATGGCCTACAGAAGCAACAGTGTGAATTTTGGATAAATAACGGGAATATTTATGCCTTTAAAGACATATGGTCCACCTTTTCCCAGTGGATGATTATGGAACAGAGACCACCTGTTCTGAATACATGTGTATGCTGGTCATGCAGATTCGAGAATGAGCTTATGCAGATACCCACCGGATTAGGTCACAAATAAGAAGAGGCAATGTTCAGGGAGAGGGGATGTTTGGCGCTATGTCTGCTTTAATGGCTTACCGTGATATGACCGATTTTTCCAACACCACTCTAGAAACAGCTATGCCAATGAGAGAGGCAGCCCCTGTCTTTGTTGACGCACTTACCGATGCCCAAAATAATAGCCGAGGGGCTGTTGAGGCACACTGGCGCAGGCTTTGGGTTCATGTTCCTTGGAAAAGGTCAGATGTAATGCAGTTAAAAGGACAATTACCAGATCCCCAGAAGATTCGGGGTGCCTTTTAGAGAGAAGTAGGTCAGATTATATCTGAAGGTACTCTCGTTCTTGAGGATATAGCTTTACTTTTTGGTACAGTTGTCCCCACTGAAATTTGGGACAAGATTCGACATACTGACCATGAAGTGGCGTTGGGAGGTAAATGGGCTGACCTAGAGGCTATGGAAGAAGCAAGGGTAGGAGGGACTAAACCAGAAGCTGCCATCCTGACTTTGCCCGGTAAAATAATAATGTTTATGAAAACACTTTTGCCGGAAACTGTCATTAACTGGGATAAAATAAATGCCTATAGGGAGCGAAAAGAAGAGAATGTGGCTGACTTCTTTACCCGTTTTGAGACAGAATACAAGGGACATAGAGGTTTGGATCCCCGGACCCCAGGTTCTGGCCAAGTGTTTGTCGATAAGTTTGTCAGCAACTTGCTTCCTGAGATTTCCGCCAGGCTTAAGAAAGTTGAAAGTACGTGGTCTGCCCAAACTATGACTGGTATCTTGGCTATGGTACAATATCACGAGAATAGGGAGAATGAAGATAGAAACAAGGAAAGTAAGAAGGTTAGGGTACTTAAGACTAAGGCACTTCTGCAGCAGGCTTACCCTCCCCGAGGTCCCGATGCCCGCAGGAATTTCAGACCTCAAACCCAACCCCCTCCGAGGGCTCGCCAGTCTACCCCCTCCAGCCCTCAATATACGGGAGCCCTCCAAACAGATCAGTGTGCTTATTGTAAGGAGTACGGCCATTAGATAGATGAGTGTCCAGTGTTAGCTGAAAACATCCAGACAGGGAAGTCTCTGCCTTGCGCTCCCAGGGAGGGGAGGCCGACTAGGGACCATGGCCCACCCCATCCACAGGATAAAGAACGTAGGCCCAGGGATGACACTCCCGTCCGGCCACGCCCGGCCAATAGGTTTGATGGGTACGAAGCAAAGCGCACTTATTACAATGATGATTATGACGAAGTTGATGAGACAGGGTCCTACCAAGCATAGGACAGCCAGGAAAGGGGTATTACCAGAGTGCAAATTCCAGTGGATCATTGGGGCCCGTATGATCAAATGTCAGTTGCGGGGAACAATCAGAATTTTCTTTTGGATACTGGGGCCACCAGGTCTTCTATTGCACGTCTGTCGGTCTCGGAGGCACCCCTTTCTGGCAATATGAATGTCTCGGTGGGTTTTGCAGGAACACCTGTGATGAGCCCTGTCTCTGAACCCCTCCCTCTTGATATTGGCCCTGCACATGTTGACGCTCCCTTGGGCCTTACTACAGGTTCCAGTGAAAACTAGTTAGGCATGGATTTACTGAAAGCTCTGTATGCGACCATATCATGTAGTCCCCAAGGTGTATCCCTAACAATTTCTCCCACTGCAGCTTCCTATATGTATCTTTCTGGTCCCCTGCCACCAGAATTGCAGTCTTTACCTTCCTCCCTCTGGGCATCATCAGACACTGATGTAGGGTGTCTCAACATATCCCCTCATGTGGTACGCATCCAGCCAGGTGCACTTCTCCCCCGCCTCCGGCAGTATTGACTACCCGCGGAAGGAGAAATTGCCCTTTTAACAATAATATCTGAATTAATGGATGAGGGCGTAGTGGAGGAAGCACGTGGCAATATATGTAACAGTCCCATTATTCCCGTTCTTAAAAAGACCAATGGAGATGATCTCTCCCCTAAAATATACAGATTCGTGATTGACCTGAGAGCCCTTAACAAAATAACAATCTCCCAAGATCCTGTTGTCCCCGACATTACAGACCTCTAAACGATGGTCCCTTCTGACACAACGCACTTTTCTGTCATAGACCTGAAGAATGCTTTTTTCAGCATTACTATACATCCTGACAGCAGACATTTGTTTGGTTTCTCCCTTGGTGGGCGGAGCTTTAGATTCCACCGCGCCCCTCAAGGTTTCACAGAGAGCCCCAGTATCTATAGTCAAGCCCTCAAAAGACAACTAGATTCCTTGGAACTGCCTGATAACTACACGCTATTACAATATGAAGATGACCTCCTCATTGCTGCAAATTCTGCCCCATCGTGTAAAGAAGTTACGCTCTGTTTGTTACGCCACCTTGCCCTCCATAATCACAAAGCCTCTTTGAAAAAGCTTCAGTTTTGTCTTGAGAAGGTGACCTGTTTAGGTAATTTCCTCTCAAAGGAGGGAAGGCAGCTCACTGCTGATCGTGTAGCCATTATCAATGCTATGACAGCCCCATGAACACAAAAGCGGGTGCGAGCCAACATTCGGGCACGGACGCACAGTAGATAGGTGAACAGGAGGGCAGCCGTCAGATTCAAAAGAGTATCTGGCGTGAAGAATTCCCCCGCCGTGAGCCCACAGAAGCGGGACTTGGCAAGTCTTCTTGGTGTTGGACGCTGGGAAAATCCAGGACTGTCCACGAAACCGTGAGTTTGATTCAGTAGCAAATTCAACCCTGAGGTCAGGATACACCTTAGCGAGTGTATACCGACCGGGGTACTTTCTGGTCCTGATGAAAGCAGAAACATGTCGACCAACAATTTTTTACACTAAGGACACTATTGGTTCAAACTTATGACTTTTTGGCGTCCGCCTCACTTGTTTTTAAACAAACGCAATCTGGTCTCTCAATAAAAATCTTTTTGAGACACAGACTGCTTTCTTTTAACATCACCAATTATTTTGCACTATTCACAACACAAAAACCAGCCCTGCTGTAACATCATGCGTCGAAGCACACCGGGCAGACATTCGGTCTACCCGGTGGGAACCCTATGATGAAGCATGTCACCGACCAGGTCGGTGAGTGAGGGTAGTTCATACTAAACAAGAAATTGTCCCCTCACTAACCCGCTCACATCCCTTCCTCCTTTGTTTGCTTTCCTTTGAGGAGTGTAACCTTTACCTTGTTTTGGATGCACACCCTTGATCACTCTTTTGTTCTTTCAATATAATTAGCAGGGGTTGGAGAGTGGTTCTCCACCCTATCTCTCTCTTTGTTTATGCCCGAGCCTTCATAGGCCTAACCTAATACTGTAGACAGTGGATTTCCAACTTTTTGGCCATGGTCAAAGCTCTTCTTGCCCTGTCCACTAAAGACATATCAGACAGTTCCTTTCCATGGACTAGAGAGCATGTGCAGGCCTTCCAAGATTTAAAGAGAGCTCTGTGTACTGCTCCAGTCCTACGTACTCCTGATTATAGCAAACATTTTCTTTTTTGTACATGAGACAGACGGCTGTGCATGCGCTGTCTTGACCTAGATGTTCGGAAGTCACCATCGGCCATGTGCCTATTTTTCAGCCACCTTAGATCCTGTTGCAAGGGCTCTACCAGGATGCCCACGGGCGACCGCTGCGGCCGCCCTCATGGTCCATCAGAGGGCGGGGATCGTCATGAACTCCCCCTGACTCTGATGGTCCCCCATTCTGTAGATACCCTCCTTAATAACACCAAGACACAGTACCTCACTAGCACACGACTCACAGGATATGAACTGACACTCTTTTCCAGCCACTTTAACATTAAGAGATGCACTGTACTAAACCCCGCCACATTACTCCCACTGGATACTCAGGATGCCTGCTTAGACCCACATGACTGCATATTAAGGACAGAGGAGGAGACGAAGGGACGGGTTGACTTGCAGAATCAGAAGGTACACTGTATGTGGACGGATCATGTCTTAGAGGGCAAGATGGCAACACCTCAGCCGCCTACGCCCTCACGACATTAGGGCAAGTAATAGAAACAGCTCAGATTCCGCAGTGCTCTGCTCAAGCTGCAGAATTAGTGGCCCTCACTAGAGCCTGTGAGTTAAGCAAAGGGATGACGGTAAATATTTATACTGACAGCCAATATTCCTTCGGGGTGGCCCACAACTGCGGGAGGTTATGGAAAGAAAGGAATTTCCTTACTTCCCATGGGACCAAGAATCAATAATGCCCCCTAATTCACCGATTGTTAGATTCCCTGATACTCCCCAGAAATATACATTATAAAATGTAAGGCCCATAAGAAAGTGACAAATGACGTTGGGAAAGGCAATGCCCTGGCTGACCAGACGGCCAGACAAACAGCTCTTAGGAAAAGGGAAGGAATGTATGCAGGAGGTCTCGCTAGGTGGGTGGCAGACAAGGGCATGGTGGAAAACACAGTACCGAGTGTGATCGATATTCAGTCCCATACTACTCCTGAGGAACTAAGAGTGTGGAAGGAGCAATTAGCAAAGGAGGGAATTGATGGTTGCTGGGTCCATACGACTATGGAAAGGGAATGGATGTTAACTGACAGTCAAGTGCTACCAGTAGTTACGATGGCCCATGGTCCTGCTCACATTAGTGCAAAAGGGATATGCAAACTGTTGGAACCTACATGGTACAACTCTAAGAAACCAGCATATGCTGAAAAGCTGGTTAAAACATGCATGATTTGCCTAAAGTATAACCTAGGAAAAGGCACAGTTACTCCTAAGAGAGGGTTCTCTCCTCCTACCTTACCTTTTGAAGTCCTCCAAATGGATTACATACAGATGGACCGATGTAACAATTTGAAATATGTCATAGAGGTGGTCTGTACCTTCAGCCGATGGGTGGAGGGCTACCCCATCAAAGACTGCACCGCTATCACTACTGCCAAAATGCTATTAAAAGAGTACCTCCCACAATTCGGTATGCCCCGCTTGGTCTGCAGTGACAACGGGACACACTTTACGGCTCAAATTATGGAATATATCCGTACCGCAATGGGTATGAAACAAAAATTTCATGCAGCTAACGGAGGTGTACAATGGCATCCTAAAAACTAAAATGGCCAAAATAGTAGCCAAGACAGGTGTCACTTGGGTTGATGCTCTGCCCTTGAACAACGGCCCACACCAGGATAGGGCTATCCCCCCATGAGATTGTGTTCGGGAGGCCTGCCAATGTACGGGGTGTCCGGCGACCTAAGAAACTGTCTGATGTTGAATACCCTGTATTAACTGATTATCAGTACAGTCTAACTAATACCTTTCGTACTTGTAGGAAGGTGGCTACCTGACTATGGTTACCCCAGATTTTTTGCCTTGTGTTTAGCTGGTTTTCGACTTAGTTGGCCTGGTTCCCTGCTAATCAGGGCCCCAGGCTATCTGCTCTCTCTGTAAAATGGATTCCATGTACCCTAGGTGCATAACTAGATTGGCTTGGGTCACCTTATCAGCCCCTGTACAGAGCACTATAGGTGCCCAGGGCATAGGTGCATCCAAGGCCTACCAGGGGCTGCAGCATATCTTTTGCCACCCCTGGCTGGCTATCTAAATTGACACAACTGGCTGATCACTCAGCTGGGGCAAGTGGGTGTAATCACCCCTTGCTTAGATATAGTATACCTATATCTAAACCTATATCTGGACACATATATAGCCTGTAAGCCACTCCTATGGAAGGCCTCATCAATCCTGGAGGCAGAGTGCGTGGTTTTATGTGAGATGGTGCTCTGGCATGAGCTGAGCCTGTCTGCAGCTGTCGGGAACAACTCCCTAAGCTGATCCGGGATAATGCCAAACCATATACTATTAAGTGCATGATAATCCTCGCGGTTATATGTTAACTTTGGTTTGGCTTTATCAAAACATGTCGTGTAAGGTGTCATACGAATTGGAATACTACCCCCTCGCCAGTCCTGGCGACGGGGGTAGCATTCCACCCCTCTAGAGGGGACGACATGTTACTTTTGCTAAAATGCGGTTGATTTTTAAAAGAGCCTCAGATCCACAAAATGGATGCTTCTGCCACAGACACATGTCTGACCTCCTGCTGCTGACCGAAACTCAGCAGAGGAGGCCTGGACAAAGGATTTCCTGTCACAGGGAGGTGTGACACCACCCAGACAGGAGATAGTGGATTGTAGCAGGGAGGTTTGAATGAAACCAGACAGTGCCTGGGGAGCACAAGGCTTCCCCTTGCATAATCCTGTCAAACCGGTTCTGGGGCAGCCCAGCCCCAGCTCCAGTGAGACCTGGACAAAGGAAAGGGGGTGTAACCACCCCCCTTCCTGGTCCCACCCATAGGGGAGGGACCTAGCAGGAGATCCACCCCTCAGATTGGAATAAGAGGGGGAGCAGTGCCAATGCAACTCAGATCATCCTGAAATCAACTTTAAACTAAGAAGACGACTGGACTTCGACATTCTGATGACAGAAGACTGAAGAGCATCTCCCTTGTGGCCTAGGAGGGGCCACCCTGTGAACACAGGCATCACCCAGCACCTCGACGTCTGCTTTGCCGCCGCCTCCCGCCGGAGTCCGAGTGCAGAGCCTGACAAGACCCAGCTTTCCAGACTTCCCTCAGCCCGATCTACAGTCCCTGCAAAGAAGGGACCCGTGGAGGCACCGAGAGACGTGGGAGCGGCCATCTTGAAAGACCCCCGAGACGCTGACTGCGCAGCACCCGAGGCACCCTCGACTCTGTGCTTTGGGGTTTGAGAAGCCCCACAACCAAGCAGCATTTGCACCAAAGACCAGCCCTCCAGCATCTCCACGATCTGCGTGGGGCCCTTTTGCTTTTTGCCACTCGACTTGCCATCCCGTCCGCTTGTCACGTAGTCAGCGGCCATCTTGGCGACGAAACCTACGATTTACACTGTGGGTCTGGTTGCTCCAGACCTGCCCTCGCTCCTGTAGAAAGGAGTACCCGCTCTGACCTTGCTGGTCCGAGTAATAAGCCTTTTTCACTTTCCCCGTGGCTTGCGTTAGCCAAGGCTTGTTTGCTTCAATCGAGTTGCCGACACCGCCATCAGCTAGAGCCTTCGAGGGACAGCTCGTGATCGACTCCTGGACGTCCTTGACCTCTTCGTGTCCACGTGGCTGCAGAGAGAAGCAACCCCTGATCACCTGTTTGCACCCGACTTTGCCTGGTTCCAATCTGGTTCCACGGTGGTCACTGGTCAGTGACTTTGAACATTGTCCCCTCTGCTTTCAGGTCTTCACCACTTCAGATCCACCCTTGGATCCACCGGACACTTCTGCTTCACAGCGCCTGCAGCTGCAACAGCTTCAAGCACCAAGAACCTGCGTGACAGAACCCGACGCCACTTCGACCCTGTGCACCCACGGCCTGTGGGTGAGGTAACTTTGCAGCGCCGGTGTCCATACACTGGTACACACCTCTAGGGTCTGTGTCTAAAGTTTTGTGTTCCTAGGTTCAGCGGAAGTATCTTTTAATTCACTTTAACTGACTTACGCACCATTGACAGTGCATTGGTGCGCGCCGCACTTTCCGTGCTGCACCCGTCTCCTGTGGGCTACTCCCGACTTCATCATTGCTAGTCCTGACTGCTCCCAGCGAATCTCTAGGCCCTAGGCCTAACCATTGCTCGATAAGTGTTACTTATACCATTTTTTTAGTATATGGTCTGAGTGGCCACCCGCCCTCATCCATAAACGTGCAACTTTATATGTGTAACAGTGCTTTTGATTTAACGCTTGTGCCCCTTTCCTCATAAAGAGTACTGGGGAGTAATTTAGAAATAAATACATATATTTTTATAATATATACTTGTGTGGTGTCCTTTCATTTGATTACAAGATTGTATGTGGTAAAACAGCTCGCTTAACACGACCTCTTAAGTTAAGCCTTTAAGGCTGCTTAGTCCATGCTACCACTAGGATAGCTTGTCTACAAGGTTGACTTACAACCTGACATCTTTGGGGTTTGTTTGGACTGATACCCAGTGGTTCCAGAATTGGAAACACTACATATCAGGCCAACTTCTCACATTGGTGTGCAGCGGTGCGGATTTGAGCTTGCTGTTTGTTTTACCATTGCAATCTTTATCAAATTGAAAGATCACATCAAGTACCTCTAGGTACATATAAATCAAAAGCTTAGCATATTAAGTTCTACTGAACTTAGTAGTTGTAGATTAAAGGGATTAGCACACCCTGACTACAACTCACTAGCAAGGTACAGTAGGAAACCACTTAGTGTAGGTAAGTGCACCACTTACACCTCACTAGCAGTCATGTCTGATACAGGTAGAGCTTCAGGCTCTGCTCCTGTAATAGTTGATCCTATAGGGACAACATCCAGATATGACAACCTTAGCCACAAAGACCTGAGTGCCTTGTGCACAGCCAGGGGGCTAAAAAAGGGCAGAGGCCCTACCATTCCTTCCCTAGTAGCTCTCCTAGAAAAGGATGACCTAGATAAGGTGAGCCAGGCTCCCTTAGAATCAGGTGAAGGGATAAACTCCCCTGAGAATGAGGATCTTCCTGACAATGAAGTAGTGGAGGAGGAGGAAGAGGAAGACTCTGATTTAGAAGAGCCTGAAGATCAGGATCAGGGGGGAAACCAGGTACAGGTTGCCAGGCTTAACCAGGCCAACTTGGACCTACATGGGAATGGAGAGGGCCAGCACCACTCCAGATCTCATAACCAAATTCTCCCAGGTAATAGAAGGGAGAGATCTCTGTCAAGGGACTCTCACCTTTCTAGTGCCTCAAGAGAATCTCAAAGAGGAATGACTTCCTCCCAGAGAAAAGAGCATAGGGCCAGAATGAGGGCTGTCCAACTCCAGATAGAGAGGGAGGAGGTAGCTCTGGCTCAAGCTAAACTTACCTTAGCTCAAGCTAAACTTACCTTGGCTAGGGAACAGAAATTAAGTGGCTTAGATGCCACTGGTGGCAGCAAAATTCCTAAAGAGAAACCCAGGTCCTATGATAGTAGAAACCTGACAAAGATTGTGCCCCCCTATCAGGAAGGGGATGACATCCACAAATGGATGACTGCTCTGGAGAGAGCCTGCATGGTACAGCAGGTTCCTGAGGAACAGTGGGCAGCAATCTTATGGTACTCCTTTTCAGAGAAAGGGAGGGATAGGCTCCTCACTGTCAGACATGAGGATGCCAGCAATTACAAAGTCCTGAAGAGTGTTCTGATAGATGGGTTTGGCTTAACCACTGAACAGTACAGGTTAAAGTTCAGAGATACCCAGAAGACACAGACTCAGGACTGGACTGATTTTGTTGATTGTGCAACTAAGGCTCTGGAGGGTTGGCTGAATGGCAGCAAAGTACATGACTTCACAGGATTGTATAATTTGATTATGAGGGAGCAGATCCTTAGTAATTGTCAGAACCAGCTCTTACACCAGCACCTGGTGGACTCAGATTTGACCTCTCCCCAAGAATTGGGAAAGAGGGCAGATAAGTGGGTCAGAACCAGGATTAGGCCTAAGAATCAGGACAATAACCAGAAGAAGGAGTCTACCAAGCCTCAAGATAAGGGTGGGGATAAAAGTAAAGAAAACACTTCCCCAGGGCCCCAAAACTCCAAGAAGGGGGGTGGGTCCCAAGACACTTCTTCAACAGAGAAAAAGCCTTATTGCCATGCCTGTAAACAGGTTGGGCATTACAAAACAGACAGCTGTTGTCCCAAGAATGGCAATAAAGAAAACATACCTCCAAAGCCAGCTCCAACACCTCCTGTTACTGTCAGCAGTAATCCCCCAGGAAGTGGGAGCACACCCAGGAATCTGGGTGGGTTTACTTTTGGAGCCCAAGGGGACCCTGGCCTATCCAGGTCTCCATCCCCAAATGATCTTGTCTATGAGACTGGCATGGGGTTTGCCAACTTCTCTGTTTGCCCAAATACCTTGAGCAAATATAGACAGGAACCCATCATCAATGGTTTGAAAGTTGAAGCTTTTAGAGACACAGGGGCTAGCATCACCATGGTGGCTGACTGTATAGTCCCCTCTAAGCAACTTTTACCAGGTGCCACATACCAGGTAACAAACATTGATGGCATCCAAACCAATCATCCCATGGCAGTAGTAAGTCTCAGCTGGGGAGGTGTCATTGGCCCAAAGAGAGTGGCAGTGTCACCAAACTTGCCTGTAGACTGTCTACTGGGTAATGATTTGGAAATCTCAGCCTGGGCTGAGGTTGAACAGGAAATCCATTCTAGAATGGTAAATTCCAATGGAAAGGTTAGTGGGGCTGTACTGGCTATAGCCCCAATTCAAGATGTCCTTCCTGAAAAGGTTGGTAGGGCTGAGCAACTCTCTGCCCCATCTTTACCAGAAGCTCTTCCAAGACAGAATAGCAAAGCTGTTATGATAACAGCAGAAACCCAAACTGAGTCTCCTCCTGAAAAGGTTGGTGGGGCTGTGATGGCCACAGCCCAAACTCAAACAGATATGTGTGTTGTGAAGCCTGAAATGATGGATCACTCCACCCAAACTGAGAGCATGGAGGAGGAAGAGAAATCTCCCCCTCACCAGACAGTAGGACAGGATCAGCCTCCTCAGGGAACTGATCTTACCCCTGATGAAGGAACTGCCCCAGAGGTTGTTAGGCCTGGCCTGACAGAGCCTCTGATGGCAGTGGACCCTTCTCAGGTGGGATCCAGTCTGGAGCAGGTAACCTGCCCCTCTCTACCTTGCCTCAGTCAGCCCAGGGCTGCAGAGGACAAGAAGGACAGTGAGACCCAGAGGGCCCCCTGTCAAATAAAGCACCCCCATCAACAGATTAGGGGCACCAAAACTAGTAGGCCTAGTAAGGTGAAAACTTTAAAAACTCCTGAGGGAGCCCCCTTAAAAACCATTAGGGACCTCCCACAGATGGATTCTGTTGGGCACAGCCAAACCTGGGACCCAAAGGGCCCAATCCTGAACTGTCCCTCCAGCAAGCCAAACAGAGGGACCCAGCCTCCAGCTTTAGGTAGCCAGAGGTTGACCCTGAGAGCTCAGTGCAACTCAGTTGAAGAAAGAAAGGCACACATGGTGGAAGATAATTGGAGGAAGTTGAGCCCAAAATTAGTGGAGCCTCACTTCAATACTCCATATCCAAACCAGCCTTTAACTTTGCATAAACACACCCAAGGTAGTGATTCCCTATGGTGGAGACCCTCTAATACCCCTAGGGTGAGGGACTGCTTAGTGGACCATGAGACAGGGGGTACCCATGCTAGTGCAGGTACTTCCTTATATGGCCACTCAGGCAATAAAGGCTTACCTGGCCAAGGATAGCCTTATCTCCTTTCGTTTGGGGGGGGGTTATGTAGGAAGGTGGCTACCTGACTATGGTTACCCCAGATTTTTTGCCTTGTGTTTAGCTGGTTTTCGACTTAGTTGGCCTGGTTCCCTGCTAATCAGGGCCCCAGGCTATCTGCTCTCTCTGTAAAATGGATTCCATGTACCCTAGGTGCATAACTAGATTGGCTTGGGTCACCTTATCAGCCCCTGTACAGAGCACTATAGGTGCCCAGGGCATAGGTGCATCCAAGGCCTACCAGGGGCTGCAGCATATCTTTTGCCACCCCTGGCTGGCTATCTAAATTGACACAACTGGCTGATCACTCAGCTGGGGCAAGTGGGTGTAATCACCCCTTGCTTAGATATAGTATACCTATATCTAAACCTATATCTGGACACATATATAGCCTGTAAGCCACTCCTATGGAAGGCCTCATCAATCCTGGAGGCAGAGTGCGTGGTTTTATGTGAGATGGTGCTCTGGCATGAGCTGAGCCTGTCTGCAGCTGTCGGGAACAACTCCCTAAGCTGATCCGGGATAATGCCAAACCATATACTATTAAGTGCATTATAATCCTCGCGGTTATATGTTAACTTTGGTTTGGCTTTATCAAAACATGTCGTGTAAGGTGTCATACGAATTGGAATACTACCCCCTCGCCAGTCCTGGCGACGGGGGTAGCATTCCACCCCTCTAGAGGGGACGACATGTTACTTTTGCTAAAATGCGGTTGATTTTTAAAAGAGCCTCAGATCCACAAAATGGATGCTTCTGCCACAGACACATGTCTGACCTCCTGCTGCTGACCGAAACTCAGCAGAGGAGGCCTGGACAAAGGATTTCCTGTCACAGGGAGGTGTGACACCACCCAGACAGGAGATAGTGGATTGTAGCAGGGAGGTTTGAATGAAACCAGACAGTGCCTGGGGAGCACAAGGCTTCCCCTTGCATAATCCTGTCAAACCGGTTCTGGGGCAGCCCAGCCCCAGCTCCAGTGAGACCTGGACAAAGGAAAGGGAGTGTAACCACCCCCCTTCCTGGTCCCACCCATAGGGGAGGGACCTAGCAGGAGATCCACCCCTCAGATTGGAATAAGAGGGGGAGCAGTGCCAATGCAACTCAGATCATCCTGAAATCAACTTTAAACTAAGAAGACGACTGGACTTCGACATTCTGATGACAGAAGACTGAAGAGCATCTCCCTTGTGGCCTAGGAGGGGCCACCCTGTGAACACAGGCATCACCCAGCACCTCGACATCTGCTTTGCCGCCGCCTCCCGCCGGAGTCCGAGTGCAGAGCCTGACAAGACCCAGCTTTCCAGACTTCTCTCAGCCCGATCTACAGTCCCTGCAAAGAAGGGACCCGTGGAGGCACCGAGAGACGTGGGAGCGGCCATCTTGAAAGACCCCCGAGACGCTGACTGCGCAGCACCCGAGGCACCCTCGACTCTGTGCTTTGGGGTTTGAGAAGCCCCACAACCGAGCAGCATTTGCACCAAAGACCAGCCCTCCAGCATCTCCACGATCTGCGTGGGGCCCTTTTGCTTTTTGCCACTCGACTTGCCATCCCGTCCGCTTGTCACGTGGTCAGCGGCCATCTTGGCGACGAAACCTACGATTTACACTGTGGGTCTGGTTGCTCCAGACCTGCCCTCGCTTCTGTAGAAAGGAGTACCCGCTCTGACCTTGCTGGTCCGAGTAATAAGCCTTTTTCACTTTCCCCGTGGCTTGCGTTAGCCAAGGCTTGTTTGCTTCAATCGAGTTGCCGACACCGCCATCAGCTAGAGCCTTTGAGGGACAGCTCGTGATCGACTCCTGGACGTCCTTGACCTCTTCGTGTCCACGTGGCTGCAGAGAGAAGCAACCCCTGATCACCTGTTTGCACCCGACTTTGCCTGGTTCCAATCTGGTTCCACGGTGGTCACTGGTCAGTGACTTTGAACATTGTCCCCTCTGCTTTCAGGTCTTCACCACTTCAGATCCACCCTTGGATCCACCGGACACTTCTGCTTCACAGCGCCTGCAGCTGCAACAGCTTCAAGCACCAAGAACCTGCGTGACAGAACCCGACGCCACTTCGACCCTGTGCACCCACGGCCTGTGGGTGAGGTAACTTTGCAGCGCCGGTGTCCATACACTGGTACACACCTCTAGGGTCTGTGTCTAAAGTTTTGTGTTCCTAGGTTCAGCGGAAGTATCTTTTAATTCACTTTAACTGACTTTTACGCACCATTGACAGTGCATTGGTGCGCGCCGCACTTTCCGTGCTGCACCCGTCTCCTGTGGGCTACTCCCGACTTCATCATTGCTAGTCCTGACTGCTCCCAGCGAATCTCTAGGCCCTAGGCCTAACCATTGCTCGATAAGTGTTACTTATACCATTTTTTTAGTATATGGTCTGAGTGGCCACCCGCCCTCATCCATAAACGTGCAACTTTATATGTGTAACAGTGCTTTTGATTTAACGCTTGTGCCCCTTTCCTCATAAAGAGTACTGGGGAGTAATTTAGAAATAAATACATATATTTTTATAATATATACTTGTGTGGTGTCCTTTCATTTGATTACAAGATTGTATGTGGTAAAACAGCTCGCTTAACACGACCTCTTAAGTTAAGCCTTTAAGGCTGCTTAGTCCATGCTACCACTAGGATAGCTTGTCTACAAGGTTGACTTACAACCTGACATCTTTGGGGTTTGTTTGGACTGATACCCAGTGGTTCCAGAATTGGAAACACTACATATCAGGCCAACTTCTCACAGTACTCTTTATCACCAGGTGCATGAGGCCATTCCTTACAAAAGCGAGGGCCCAGAACACGTTATCCAACCTGGTGATTGGTTCTTAGTAAGACATTTTCAACGGACTAAGAGCCTGGAGCCCCGCTGGACACAGCCCCGTCAGGTGTTGCTGGCCACCCGCACTGCCGTGAAAGTAGAAGGTCAGAAGAATTGGGTGCATTTGTCCCACTGCAGGCCTCTGCCCCTCCCCTATGATCAGTGGGTGAGGAAAAGACAAGGAGACTCAGAAACAGAAACAGTCCCGACGTTTGTCTAATTCAGCGATGCCAGACTGCATTTTACATCTACAGAAACAGAGAGTGACGGTGTACTGAAAGGAAAGGTGGAATCCTCCCTTAACTCTGCTCAACATCAAGAACAATTGTTTCCCGACCATACTGTCCCTACTTCTGACCGATATAACTTGCGCCCCGAGGGAAGGCCTGCCCTTGACTTCGCCTAGGCTGTAGGGCTGTGATCTACCCGGCTGAGAGCAGTGCTGGTGTGTCAGACTAAGGTACGCCATAGGGCTCTTGGCACCTGCGCCCAGTGACGCAACCACCAATCACAGACAGCCACTAGAGGTCCCTGGCTTTGCACAATGGCTGCCGTCCAAAACACCTGTATCCAGAAACAATATGTCACTCTCCGACATAGTAAATGCTTCATGACCACCGTGGTGACGCTGTTTGTCTCCCTCATCCTGTCTATTCTTGGTTGGCTGTTACTAATCTACCATCCTGTTACCTCACCAACTCCTACCCCGACTCCTGCAGAGCACCAGTATTACACGCTACCAGCCCACGAATTACCCCTCCGTGCAGAATTCTTCAATAACACCTTCATCCAAATGTTGCATCTTCATCAGCTGATCATGAACACTACTAACTGCTGGGTTTGTGGACTGATGCTGCATTCGATGATACACCATGTCCCATTCTTTCCCTACCCCTTTTCCATCTCTGGGCCTCGTCTTGCATGGTAGATGTTGATACAGGAGGCCTACATTGACAATGGTACTGCCAATTCTGCCCTTGGAACATTTCGGGATGACTTCTGGCGGAACAGATCTGGCCATACCACTGCTCCTTTGTGTTCGACCAGCTCATCCACATCGCTTCTATCACCAGATGAACTCTGTGAGATGGTAAATTTCAACTCAACCACTCGACGAACATTTTCCAGATTCTGCACAAGAAGGATACTACTCGATGAATGAGACACTGTGAATGTCATAAATGTGCAAGGCTTTGTCTGCATCCATGGCCTAGGGACTAAGAAAGTTGGTACCAGTACTTGTGATATCACAAAAGCTTTAAACTCTACATCTCCTCCGAAGCTGGTGGCATCCCACAAACACCTATTTCATCTGTTGCACTGCCGCCTACACTTGGCTCCCCCCTAACTGGTCTGGCACCTGCTATCTGGTCTTCTTCCTTCCACCAACGTATTCTACCCATGGGGGTTACTACCTGTTGATGAAGGGCGCTCTGCGTCGCTCACGTAGGGGCATCATATCAGCCGAAGATACAGCAGGCCAGGAAACTTGGGACTTCTTTAAAGGTTTCCTTCCATTCTGGGGCCCCATGTAAACAGTCGATGTGTACGAGGACTGACCAGGGTTCTTGAAGCCACCATCACAGTAACAGCTGGTGCCCTCTCCAACATCACTGCATAGCTACAGGCAGACCGCCTAATAATGCTTCAGTACCGCATGGTCCTAGAGGTCATTCTTGCTGATCGTGGTGGTGTGTGTAAATTGATCGGCTCCAGCTGCTGCGTGTACATCCCAGTGTACGAGGTCATCCAATGTCTGCATCACCTTTCTTCCGAAATTCCTCTGGATGAAGGCAACTGGTCCCTCACAGGCTGGATCTGGGGCCTCCTTTCACAGTGGGGGTGGAGGGTCCTCATCCTCCTTGCCTTGGGAATAACTGTCCTGGTCTCCTGCTGTTTGTGCTTTCAGTGCCTGCCAGTGCTCTGTAAAATGGTGTCCAGACCATCATGTCTCCTCCCTCTAACATTCACAACACCAATATGATGATGATGCTCCAACAAGAAACCGATGGCCTTATGAACATTGACATTTCTTAAAGTATTTGCCACTCAATGGCAAAAGGAGGGTCGGAGGAAAAGTGTTCTTTTGATCTGCAACATTTGTACCGGGACTCCATTGTTTTTTGATTGCCATTTCGTGTCAAACACTTCCACACGACCCACCTGGTAGTTGCTGCTGATGCCTGAGTAAATTCTAACTGACACGACAAAAACCATCTTGCAGCATACATTTCTGCCCAGGAACTGTCGCACACCCAACTCCACCCTGTTCTTTGCAGTTCCACAGAAAGCCATGAGACACTCACGCCCTGTGTAAAGTTTTTATTTTCCATTTCCTGCTCCCTGCCCGGTAAACATCCTTGACACCGTGATCAGGTTATCTGGACAATGGTCTGACTGCTGGGCCTTGAACAGGGTGATTGGACAATGGTTTCAATGCCCGAGCTTTGATCAAGCTGATCGAACAATGACCTGAATGACCGTGCTTTGATCAAGCTGAGTGAACAATGATTTGAGTAGCTAGCCTTGACCAGGTCACCAACTGCAAACATCAACTGGATCTGGTTATCAACTTCAAACACTGCTCTGATTGAACAATGGACTAACAGCCAAAAGACTGGAATGAAAAAAGTATAAAAGGCTTGTAAGCTGCGGAGTAAAGCAGCCTCCTCTGTCTTGTTTCTAATGAGCTTGGGACTCTGTTCCATAACCCGGGCTATTTGAATAAATCTGGGTTCTTTCTGCAGACGAAGACTCCTGTGTCTCCTTTTACTAGGTATGAAGGGTATGGAAGACTTTGGCGGTTCCCCCGCTGCCGAGGCCCAGTAAGTGGGTTATTCCGGTTCTTCACCCCCAACCTCCAAGTTGGAGGATTCTACAAAGAAAGCAGCGGATTTAGCTGCATTCTTTGACGAAAAAGTTAAATCCCTCGTGGATCATGTCGCTCAACCTACCCCTCCAGAGGAGAGCAAATCCTTAGCCATTTGTCAGAACTTTGACCCCATCTCTGAAGATGCCCTCCTCAATTGCATCCTCGAAACAAAGCCCATCAACCATTTTATTGACTCCATCCCTAGTGCCATTGCCATTGACTTCTATACTCATTCCCTTTCCTATTGGACCACTCTGGTCAACATCTCCCTCTGTCAAGGCTCCCTTCCTGTCTCCTTCAAAAGTGGGCAGGTCTCCCCTCTGTTTAAAAAACCCACTGCTGATGCGAATGACCTCAAAAACTTCCGCCCCATCACTAACCTACCCTTTCTTGCGAAGATCACAGAAAGATGTTTAGCGAAACAACACTCTTGTCACATCAAGGACAATGATCTTCTTGACAATTCCGGCTTCATCCAAAACTGCAGCAGTAAAACAGCCCTACTGCAAGTGATTGATGACGCGCTGCGGATACTCGATTCGGGTGGGGGGTCCTGTATTCTAATTCTCCTTGACCTTTCTGCAGCTTTTGACACTGTCAATCACAACACTCTCCGCAACACTCTTCAACAGAGAATGGGCATGGAAGGCACAGTGCTTAAATGGTTTGCTTCATTCCTCTCTGATAGATCCCAAATGATCAAAATAGCGAACAGTCTTTCATCTCCTTTGGCGGTAGGTCAAGGTGTTCCTCAAGGCTCTATACTTGCACCCACATTGTTCAATCTCTATTTAGAACCACTGGGAAGTCTAAATAAATCCGGGATCCACTATCATCTCTATGCAGATGACACTCAAATCTACCTCAAGGTTGCCTCCACTCACGATCTCGCCATACTATGCTCTACTCTCGACTCCATTCAAAACTGGATGTCAACTCATCAACTGATTCTGAATCCCTCCAAAACTGAATTCCTCCTCCTCTCCTCCTCACTTTTTCCTCCCCCGGTTCAATCATGGATGAATCAGATGAATATACTTAACAATAAACCCATCATTGTCGACAGTGCAAAATCCCTTGGTGTCATACTCGACAAAAAACTCAATCTAAACTCCCACATCAATTCCATTGCAAAGTCTGCTCGATACCAACTGCGCCTTCTTTGGGGAATTTGTCGCTTCTTCCCGGAGCAAGACCTTAAAACCCTGGTGTAATCGCTGGTCCTCTCCAGACTGTACTACTGCAACCCTCTTCTAACTGGCCTCCCCAAATCCCACTTGTCCTTCGTTAAATCTGTGCTCCATTCAGCAGCTCGTTTCATTTATGGGACCAAAAGAAGCGACTACATCACACCCATGTTATCCACCCTCCGCTGGCTTCCCATCAAGGCTAGAGCTATCTACAAGACTGCCTGTATCACCCACAAAGCCTTGCTCTCCTCCTCTCCTTGCTACCTGGCGAATAAACTGAAACTCTCTAGAGGCTCTAGACCATCACGTAATGTGGAAAATTTACTACTTGAACCTCCCACTTTCAAGAAGGAAAGATCGATGGCCCAATCCTTTTCAAGCAATGCAGTGAGGTCTGGAACTAAAGTCCGCCACAGCTCCGGACCACCACCTCCTCCCAGGCCTTCAAAACTGACCTCAAAGTTCTCCTCCTCCAAAGACACCTCCAAATGTAATTCACACCCTCTCTTTTATCTGGCGGAAGACCTTCCATTATAGAAAATTCTATTCTCCATGACTATGGAAGTGCCTTCCCACCGTGTTCTTGTGGTTGGAGTGTCTGCCATTTATTGAAGCATTATCCTTCTACCTGTGTTTGGTAATCTTTTGTAACATGCACCCGTCACTTTTCTCTTGTAACACACTGTTTGCTACCTCTTACATTTTGTTTGCTATAGATACTTGCACAAGTGCCACCATTGCCTACGTAACGTTTGTTCTTGTGCTTAAGTGTCTGCTTTTTATTGCAGTATTATACCTCTACTGGTACTTTGTATGCTTTTGTAACTTGCACACATGTTACTTTTTCCTCCTGTAATGTACCGTTTGCTACCTCTTGTATTTTGTTTGCTCACAATTGTCACTTTTGCCTCATGTAACTTAACGTTTGCTTTTGTAATTTGTTCACTTGTAATTTTCTCCTCATGTATCATTACTGTTCCTATTGTGAAGCGCTCTGACACCTTCGGGGAAAGTCCACGCTATATAGAATCTCATAAATAAAAATAAATAAATAAGAGGGGTTTAATGGCTCATAGGGCAAGGTGTTTTTTATGCAGTGTTTCCTATACTAGAAAATTAAATGCATGAATAAAGTCTGAGATTTAATCAGTTACATTTAACTTATTGGTATTTTCCAACATACACTCTAATAAAAAGGGCTAGCCTTAACATACGATACTTGTAGAATGAACATCTACAGCAGAAAGGTGTCTAGGCGCTATAGACGTTTGCTGTTATCCTGCTCAGAGGTTCTCATTTTATAGGATGAATCGTCCTCACAAGATTCACACCTGTGCCCATGAGGTCACACGCAAATCCCTACAGGGGATGCTTTGCTGCAGTGAGAGGCCAGATCCAGATTTCCTGTCTGAGATGGTTTTCCGAGTTACTACCGGATCTGAGACACGAGGGGGCCCGGCTCACTTAAAGCCTTCATATCTCAGGTTAGTCAGGCCTTTAAGTTAAGGGCCTGACTGTAGCGTGAGATATTTTCATACATGCAATCTCGGGTGGGCTACCTACTATACAGATGTATTTCCAAGTGTGAAGTGTGCGATAAAGTATAATGCGCTTCCTTGAAGAGTTGCTTTCAGTTTAAACAGGTCCCTGCACTTCTGAGGGACGCCATGTTTGCAATGAACCCGCAGTGTAGGGCGAGGGTATACACGTTGCATTGAGATATGTTACCTGTCACCTAAGGTGCTTTTATTCATGCATGCAGCGTATGAAAGGCGAGCTTTAACTTAAAAGGTTTGTGTATGCGCGCACTCGGTGCCAAAAATACAATGAGGTGTGGTGTGACGGGGCGTGCAGGGAGCCGGGAGAGGCCGTGCCGCCTGGACGCTTGACTTCCACTAAACAATAGCAGAGGCCGGGCCCAGAAGTGTTTTTAATAAGAGCCTGCGGGGCCGGGTCTGCACACGCACAGGATGCCTCACGTCACCGCTGCGAGATGCTTAAAGTGAAACACCGATCGGGACGTGTTACGGAAATGAGCGGGGGGCGTGCAGGCTGGAAGCACGAGCGGGCAGGTGGGGGCTGATCAAGGCCGGGCATCTCTCAGCACAGAGGCGTCGGGCGATGCTAGGGGGGGCATGTGCTTCTGATGGGAGGCCCGTCCAGGCGCCAGGTGGACAAGACTGACAGCTGCCAGGCACCAAGCTCGTGCGAGCCTCTCGGTGGTTTCTAGTGTGCCAAGAACCGGCCAGGAGGTGCCAAGCGCCAAGTAAGGATCTCAGAGTGAAGTGTAGCGCTCGCAAAAGTGTAAACCCCCCACCCCTGCCCCCAGCATCAAAATACCAATCATTGGCTATGCCAATAGTTGTCGAATTTTGGACCGATGTATCGTATTCGCCAATACCCTTTGGCCATGCTGTGCAGTATTGATAAAAAAACATAACGTTTTTGGGTGATGCTGTGTAGCATCAGACAAAAAAAGAAAAGAAATGGGTCACGACACCATATACTAACTTATTGTGACGCTCCTGGTACCCACGTCACCAGGAGGCACCTGCATGAATACATGCAGCATCCCTACTCATACATGGACATGAATGACACCAGCTCCGTTTTCATAATCTTTATTATTTATCAATCCAAGATGTTGAAACCACCGGACACAATATATTAAAAGAAACCTTTTGAATGAGGCAGGTGCTGAGTGGGAGAAAGAAGCATAGGAGGCAGAGAGCTCGGAAAGGCTTGTATCCGGCACCCCTTAAAGGCAGCACATCTCTTTCGGGGGCGCAAGAAATATGATGGGATTTCATTGGCTCCCTGTCCCAGCCTCCACCATCTTTAAAACCAGTCGCATCGTTTACACGTCCACCAGGAGCAGCACCCCCACTTATCTTGCAGGTGGGCTCCCCATCTCTGGTGGCCCTCGGCGCACCGCAGCTAGGACGCCATCTGAGCACAGACCAAGAAGTGCAAAAAAGGGGGGAGGGGGGACTGTACACAACTAGCTACCTCCCCTATCACTTATTGGCCGTATGGTAGTTTTTGACCCTTCGGAGTGCTTAGTGAACAAGCATTAGCAATAACAGAGTGCTTAATGAACAAGCATTGGCAAAGTCATCAAGTTCCCCTAGGTTTTTAGGCACGTTTGGCACATTGTGTACAAAATTATTATTATGTTTAGATATATTATATCACACACACACACACACACACACATACACACACAGATATATATATTCATGCTTCAGTTTTTCTTCCACCAACAAACTGGGTACAGACCCCAATATGCGTCCACAAACTAGTTTATTCTATGACAGCCACTACGCGTTTCGGCTCTTGCGAGCCTTGTTCCCATGAATATGATACATTACAATGCATGTGGTAAACAGCCTTTACAGCACAGCTCGACCCACGCTCTGCTGTTACAATGCAGTCCTAACCACAAATGCATATTTTCAAAGCGTTCTTTTACCACGCTTGTCATTACAATGACTTTCTTTAAGGAAAGGGTTGTTGGACCGATGTTGGACTTTAAATCTGTTGGAATGGGTGAATACGATGTCAATGAATACCCTGAATACCATGATATGTGCAGGCCCGACAACGGCAGTACCATTAAATGCAATATCAATGTACGCCATAATCTATGCCCGCACAACAGTCTCGATACCGGCAATAACAGTGTCAATGTTTGTTTTGATGCAGGCATGCATAACTATGTCAATATCAGCAAAGACAATGTTGATGCACACTGTGACAACTGAACGCACAATGTTGAGATTGTCAGTCAAAATGAAGTCAATGACCGCCATATTATTTTCAGAAGTTCTGATGAACTCGTATCATTGCTGTCGGGTTCACCCAAGGTGACTTACCCACCGACATTGAGTCAGAAAAACGTGATTAGACAGGTCCTACAACCCCAACCAATGCCTATTGAGTGCTGGATCCCAAGTGGGGTCTCACTTAGCCAAGAGACAAACACACACCCAGGGAAAACCCTCATCAATCCCACAGACAGGTCCGAGGAAATTAACCCCAATAAAACACGTTCAGCCAAACGCGCACGTTCACCAATAACACCACAAAGCTAGATGCCACATGTAGAGAACAGGCTTAAGTTGACCAAAGTGTTACAGTACTCAAATTAGTTCTGTCACGGGCACCTTGTTGGTGTATTCATGAAGCCCTCACCCACCAACCTAGTTGGTGGCATGCTTCATCATCGGGCCCACCCAGTGACACCTAGTATGTCCCGGGTGTGCTACAACGCCTGATTACAGCAGAGCTGGTATATTGCTGCGGGTGCAGTGAGGTTGAGTGAGTTGTGATTTAAAACGGCTTGGTGGTGGTCCCAGTACCCGAGGGTAAATTAAATTTTAATAACTGGGCCGTCACCAGCGGTTAAAAGTAAGGCTACAGGACGCGTGAGGGTGGCGAGTTACTGCCCCCTGCGTCCTTCAGATGGTCGACATGTTTCAGCCAGTGCCTTAGAGTATTCTGGCTTTCCTCAGGACCGTTTTTTTAAAAAGGTGTGGTGAAATAAAACAGACTTAGTGTTGTGGTACAGACTATGTGATACACTCACTAAGGCATTTTTCTATATGTGAGAGGGGGATTCCCTTCTCATGCATACGCTTTGGGTTATTAGCCAAGTCTTCCTGGAGGGAAGCGGTAAGGGGATGACCAGTCTTTCTGGTCAGTGCCTGCCTTGTACCTGTTGACCCGCCGGCGGTACAACAGGTACAAGGCAGGGAATCCCCCTCTCACATATAGAAAAACGCCTTAGAGCAGGGCTGGAGTGCCCCAGCAACTGGTTTGAACCGGGCTATGCATGGAGCACCTTGTGTGCCTCAGGCAGTGTCTGGAAAAGCATCTGCTGATGCAGCCCTACCTGCCCCCAGGGGCGTCACTAGGGAGGTGCGGGGGGTGTGGACCGCACCGGCTGACACCACCACATGGGATTACACCATGCAGGCGGCGGCCGGGATGTAAGAGTTAATCCATGCAACCAGTATGCTGCAAAGAAGGTGGCCCCGCGGGGACTCGCGCTTGGAGGGGTATCCAGAGAGGTGCGTGCATGAGGTATGGGGAGCGGAAGCACGAGGCGCCTGCTGGCTATACAGGGCAGTCTGGTACTAAGACAGTCACTGAGGCAGGCAGCGAGACATCCCTCCTGAACTACAGAGCAGATGAACGCCCGCTTGCCTTTCGGGAATCCCCTGAACGTGGCGGCAGCACGTGAGCGAAGGTCACATAGAAAATGGTGCCGGGGTGATGTGAGGGTGGGCGTGTGAGAGGAAAGAGCAAGGGAGAGGGAGAGAGAGAGAGTGCAGTGTGTACGAGTAAAGAGAGACCTAAAGGGAGAGGGCGAATGCAGGCATCAGAACATGAAGGAAGCTGACCAGAGGAGCGCGAGAAGGTGGAGAAAGAGACAGCATGGGAGATCACACTAAAGGGTGTGGAGGAGAGACATCTCTCTGGACATGTTAAATTCCCACCTCAGACATATTCGAAAACTATGGAAGTAAAATATTTTCCGTTTTGGGGCATTTACTTGACAAGATGGAATGTGCATTTCCACTTTTTTCACTTCCTCCACATACAAATGTTTCAGCTTTTATGCCACAGAAAAATAAACAAACAATTCTGCTGATTTACTAATGCTTTTTTTCAGAAGGGACACGAGGCCCCTGTGAGAAGTTTAAAGTTATCCACATGTGTGTATTTTCAGGCTCTGGCTGGAGGAGGGTGGAGTAAACTCACAATCCAAATACTAGCAAAAAATCTAAACAATTACAAGGTCTGCCCCAGGCGCCCCTAAAGGTCCTGACCAGTTGTGGGGCGCACACGCACCCCGAGTCATTATCGACTACAGATCCAGGTCTACCCAGGCCTCGTCCGGACAGCTTGCTTTAGAAATCCTATCTCCCTTGAGGCCTAGTTCTGGACTTAGCCTGTGGCAGCGGAAGCGGGTAGAGGAGAGGCTGTGGTGATTTTGGAGGTGGTGGGGGCTTGTGGAGGGGAACAAACACAATTATCATCCTCACACATTTTTCAGAGGCCATGAGATAAGGACTCCTGGTCCTGGGTGCCAGCACAGCACAGCACAGCACAGGAGGAGCCAGAAATGCCTGCCTGGATTGGAATTGGGAACAAAAGGGGTTAGGTCCTTTATGTGGTGAGGGCTAGACCCAATATCAATAGTGAACAACACAAAGTACCCAAACCACAGTGACTTAATACGTTTTTTTGATACAGGGTAAGAAACCAATTTATTGTCGCTTCCCTAGACACCATTATTTTGTGTCAATCATTTTGTATTTTTTATATTTTCAAAGAATTGCTGACAGAAAAAGAAATTGATTGCAAATATTTACAAGGCTAAACAAACTTTAACAAACATTAAAGGCAAAGACTATTTACACATTTAGAAACCATTGTGTCACACATTAGAAAGTATTCTCACATCAGACATTAAATAAAACAATTATTAAAAAATTAATACAAATATTTTTATCACAAACAACAAAAAATTGCAAACACTGAATGAGAGAAACTAGGGGTTGGGAGGATAGAATATAAGTAATTAAATGACTTATATATATTTTAATGCTGGACCAGCCGGTCCTAGCTTTTGTACAACAATGATACTTTTTATCTCCCAAACAACACTCAATCAGTCAATCAGGAGTTTGTTAAAGCGCGACTACTCACCCATAAGGGTCTCAAGGGGCTAGGGGTGGGGGGGTGGGGGGTGGTGCAGGTTCCATTCCATCAAGAAGGGGGTCTGTCGAAGAGCCAGGTTTTGAGGTTTCTTGCGAAGATGGGAAGCGATGTTGTCTGTCTGAGGTGGAGCGGAAGGGCGTTCCATGCTTTGGCCGCGAGGAAGGAAAAGGAGCGGCCTCCCGATCTGGTCTTTCTGGTGCAGGGGACCACGGCGTAGGAAAGATGGGCTGATCGTAGGGTCCTTTGGGGTGCGTGGAATTTGAGTCTGCTGTTCAGGTATGCTGGTCCCGGTGCCGTGGAGGGCCTTGTGTGCGTGGGTGAGCATCTTAAAGGTGATTCTCACCTCGACGGGGAGCCAGTGGAGTGTGCGCAGGTGCTGGGAGATGTGGCAGTGTTTTGGCAGGTTGAGGACCAGTCTTGCGGCGGCGTTCTGGATGTTCTGTATCTTGCGGATAAGGTTTTTGTTTATTCCGGTGTAGAGTGCGTTGCCGTAGTCGAGTCTGCTGGTGACCAGGGCGTGAGTGACTGTCTTTTGGTGTTCGAGGGGGATCCATTTGAAGGTCTTACGAAGGAGGCGGAGGGTGTGGAAGCAGGAAGATGAGACCGAGTTGATCTGGCGGTCCATTTTGAGCTCGGAGTCCAGGATGATTCCCAGGTTGCGTGCGTGGTCTGTGGGGGTTGGCGGGTTTCCGAGGGCGGTGGGCCACCACGTGTCGCTCCAGGCGTCGAGGTTTGGGCCCATGATTAGTACTTCTGTTTTGTTGGTGTTTAGTTGTAGGTAGCTGTTTTTCATCCATTTGGTGACGGCTTCCATGCCTTCTCGAAAGTTGCATCTGGCGGTGTTGGGCTCGTTGGATAGGGAGAGGATGAGCTGGGTGTCGTCTGCGTATGACACAATGTTGAATCCGTAGGTTCTGACGATGGGGGCAAGTGGAGCCATGTAGACGTTGAAGAGCGTCGGGCTGAGGGAGGAGCCCTGGGGGACTCTGGATTGGAGGCCTTTCCAAAGCACTGGCATGTCATGTTGTGCCAGCGAAGTATTTCATGGCTTCACAATCACGCGAGACTGACTCAGACCCAGCCCTCTTGTCTTTCAGTAGAGACATCTCACTATAGGTTTCAGAACCCCGTTTCCTGCAGTGTGGGTGGGTGATTCTTACATGCATTATTGCAGGAGACAAGGTCGCAGCTCCAAATTCAGGGTTGCGCAATGAGCGCATCTCTCACTTTCTCTTAATCAATATACAAAGAAACACTGATCGGAACTCGTCCGCTTAGTAGCTGCAGCATCCCTGACGCATTGTGTTCTCTTGCGCAGCCACCAGCAAGGGGGAGGGGTGCTGCCCGACAATGATCTTGGTATTCTGCGGCATACTACCTGGGTAAGCGTGGGACAGCTTAGGGTATGAAGGCGTATTCTAATAGAAGGTGTAAACTCTATTGCAAAGTACGATCCAGAGAGGCTCAACGCTTGACAGAGGCGAACAAGTGCCAAAAAAGAGCTCTGGTTGCCCGCACTAGGAGGTGAGGGAGTGGCAACTGTAACTTGCTAAGGCTGCTAAATTGATTAATTCCTAGCTGCCTTTTGTGCCCCTATATGTTTCCCCCATCTTCAATTCTTGATTTGTGCTCGTGTCCAGTCACTCATAGTCGTTAAAACGTCACATAATTTCACAGAAATTATGAAAATGTCACACTGAAATCTAAGTTAAATAATCTAAATACAAATTTATATAATAGTTCTTAAATCACATCGTAGGCCATCTCGGGGCTGCAAGTATTTAACAAACACAGCCCAGGACCCCCAGTCCAGATGAGCTATGCCCAGTGTTAGCAGCTCTCTACCAATGCGGCCCAGAGGTCGGCACGGGCACACATGAAAGCTCCAGCAGACTCCCCACATCAGTACAGGATAGTTTCGAAACGAGAACATGGCAGACTGGACCAAGGCCCTCAAAGTGCCATAACAAGAGAGAGCAGCTTAGCGCGGTGCCAGTGTGTGTAACTGCACCAACCAGGCAAGCCAACCATCACAACAGCACAGACAGCCACCTTCAGTCAGTCTACAGAACTACGGCCTGCAGCTTGAGTGACTCTCTTCCCAGGAATCTGGTGAGAGACGCTCTGGCTCACCCTGGCACTATAGGGGGACACGTCATTACGGCACAGGTGAGGGAGCACTGAAGTAGTGCAATTGTCTGTCAGAGTGTCAGTTTGGGGTAAAATATGGTAAGTCGTGAGGGGGTGACACCATGAGTTACCGCACTGGGTGACACCAACCCTAGTGACACCACTGCCTGCCCCAATACACATCAGCCTGTCTGGGGAGGTGCTGGCACCTCCCTTGACAGGAAACCTATTGTCCAGGCCTCCCTTGCCGGAGTTTCGTCCAGCAGCATGAGGTCAGACTTGTGTCTGTGACAACAGCATACATTTTGTGATGCTGAGGCTCTGTTTTACTTTAACCAGGGTTATCAGTAACTACATGTCTTCTCCCTCTAGAAGGGTGGAATGCTACCCCCGTCGCCAGGACTGGCGGGGTGGGGGGTAGTATTCCAAAGTGTTTGACACCTTACACAACATGTTTTGATAAAGTCAAACCAAAGTTAGCATTAACCGCGAGGATTATAATGCACTTAAGAGTATATGGTATGGCTATATCATAGAACAGCTATAAGGAGATGGTTCCGGAAGCTGCAGAGGGGCTCAGCTCATGCTAGGGCACCCTCTCACATAAAACCAAGCACTCTGCCTTCAAGGTTGTTAAGACCTGCCATAGTAGTCACTTATAGATGCATATATGTATATATATAAGGTAGATATAGATATACTTAGGCTTTCCTGTTTTCAGTTTCTATTTTTGGTAAATTCTGGTGTTTTTTTTTCAGTTTTTTCAATACCTTAAAAAACTGTGTTTATCAGTGGTAACACATTTTCGTGCCATTAAAAACAACAGAAACAGTGTTTTTCCGGTGTTTATGGAATTTTAATTTCATTTTAATTATTGCTTACTTTCTGCCCTGATAGTGCATGTGTATAGGTAGCGTATGCACAGGGTATATAAGGTCCAAATACATCTTTACTGCGCCAGAATGGACTACAAAGTTAATAGCATTCTTCATTAACTCTGAAGATTGTAAAGATGCTTACAGTATACCATCTAGCAAGTGACAAGGATCTCTTACAGGGAACCACTTCAGCTCAGGTATCAATTTTGACAGACCATCATACAACTTTTTCCTATACATAGATGAATTACTGCAAATACAAACAATATCCCTCACTTTATTGAACTTGGATTGAATTTTTTTCAGCAGCATTCCAAGTGACACTGCGTTCTATGTTTACCAAACACCTGGTATCATGTTTTCACCACAATTTCAGAGGCTGGGTGACAAAATTCTTTTCACATATACCTGTCACTACATCTTGCATTGAATGTTTAAAGACTTTGGTGTTTGGCAATTCACTTACAATCAATACTGAATCACTAGAAAAGGGGGCTGATGTATCAAAGGATTTCACCCATTCTCTGTCTGTGGGTGAATGTGGTGGGACATATTAGTAAAGATTCTTATGAAACCAGCTATTTTACCTATTGGTGAAATTAAATGTAGCCAACATTTTAAATCTGACTTTTATATTTACCGATTCTCAACAGTTTATAAAATAACTAAATAAGACCTAAAACATGCCTCTAAACACTGCATCTTTAGTCCGAAGACCACAATACTAAAAAAGCAGAAGGAAGAAGAGACAATGTTTTAGTGACATCCCTGAACAACAGAAATTCAAGCCGAATAATGTTAGCCCAGTCTTTCTTGATGCTACCTTGTATGACAAAGTTACATTGTATTGACCCCTTCAGGAAGAAAATAAAATGACACACTCATCTTTTCCTTTCCATGAATGGCACTGAGTTTGTGGTTGCAAAGGTGTTTTTTCAGTGTTTATATGTTTACACCAGTGATGGTCATTTTCCTTTCGGTGGGGTTTTATCAATTATTATAGGTTTAAACCTAAAACCAGATAGCCTATATACTATATCTAAGTAAGGGGCGATTACACCACCTTACCCAGGCTGGATGAACAGCCTGTGGTGTCAGTTTGGAGGGCCAGCCAAGGGTGGCATAATACATGCTGCAGCCCCTGGTAGGCCTTGGATGCACCTATGCCCTGGGTACCTATGGTACACTATACAGGGGCTCACAAAGGTGACCCAGTAACCAATCTAGTATGTACCTAAAGTACTTGGTATCATTTTAGAGAGAGAACAGCTAGGCTGTGGTCCTGATTAGCAGAGCCACAGCCAGTCTATAGTCAAAAAAACTGAATTTCACAGCAATAAGTGGGAGTGACCATAGAAAGCAGACCCTACTCTCCTACATCCCTCTCGAGTGTTATTTGGCGCTGAAACTGTCTTGCACTAAACTATGTGCATTGCATACATTTTGCTCACAAGTAAGATCAGCCACGCTCTAATACCTTGTGGTGCTTTGTACATGTCACATCCTTCATGGCTTTTTCTTGCAAACAACTCACCACTCACGAGGCAGAATTGTGTACAACAAATTCATTGCAACAATCTTGATTTCAGTTCATTCGTGCTACATGCCTCTAACTCTGAATACATTGCATAGTTATTTTAGTTTGAGTGAGAAATTTAAAAAGTTTCTACGAGAAAAGCTTTGTACATGCCCCGTTTTGGGAGCGACCCAAAACGGGGGTTGATAATAAAGTTTAAATTGCGCTCCCTGGTTGAGGGTTGATTTTTCTGCTCTTGATCAGGCGGTCCCCTCACCTAGAGGAGGAGCGCCCTTAGTCGCACCTGAAACCAAGCTTAGTCGAAGGGCTGGTTGCGCCCACCGACCTTTTTCCTTGATGACGTAGGAGCCACATCTGGAAACTGAAACCTAAGAGTATCGGTTATATTAGGCGGCTCCCCTGGGGTCTCCTCCTCTTTGTCTCCTGGGACCCCGGGGAAGCCGCAAGAACTTTTGAAGTCGGAAGCAGCGAGGTGTGTGGCAGGGTGGGTCCAGGAGGCCATACATAGCTATGAGGAGCTTGTAGCTCTGTACAGCGAGTGTTTGTCTTTAGCGCTCTATATGCATCTGGTGAGGTTCGATCCTCCTATTTAAAAAAAAAAAGAAAAGAGCGTACATAGGAGCGTACCTAAATGTTTACAGATTATAAAATGCATTAATACTGATGTTGAAGGGTAATTTGGCCACTTTACAGTGAAGAGAGGGATGGATTAAGAGTTCATCGAGTCGGGCCTCGCAAGATGGAGGTGGGGCGGTCCTGCTACTGCCTGATCCCGCAAAATATGAACTGTTTGGGATGACGCATGTGGTCAGGTACCTCTGTGGGCCGGAGAGCTATGCGGTGCCCTATATTCAAGTAATGCAATGTTGGCTGTAGCGCGTTGGGGCCTGCCGGCACAAGGTGCGCAGCTGAGTGGATAGGCCGAGTCGGCCAACAAATGTAAGTACATGTGCATAGCTAAGCTGAAATCAAATACAATGATGTGTCTAATTTCCTTACTGCATTTGACATATGGAGATTGCAAAGTCTGTTGCTGCAAATTGTTAATTTATCCAAATAATGCTTTACTCGTTTTCTCCCGTAGTGGTTGTATAGATTTATATGGTAAATGTGATTAAAAGTCTACGCCTTGACAACACAACCGATTCTGGATATTCTTGGCCTCAGCGAAGCTGGGAAGTGTAAGAAGGGTGAGAGAGCGAGTGTTTCCTTGTGGCCATACTATGCTCTGCGTGGCCCCAGTGCTTCTCCAGCGCGCCTCTGGTGTGCGTCATCACTATGCAACCTCTCATGGCGATGATCATCAACACAATAGCCATGTTGTGCTATTGTGTATTTTTAGATAGGGCGGGTGTGCATGTCAGCTACACTTAAGGGATGACAATTAAGCTGCAGCTGTACCTATTGCTGCTCTGCATTTTACTCCTGTGCTTTGTTGCTGACTTTTGGGCTGAGGTGCCATTTGTAATGCATGTGTGCTGTTTTTACTGCTTTAAAATTGTGTGTTTTCATTTTTTCTACCCCCTTTGCTGGGCTTTTAAAACTGGTGTGTCTACCTACAGTTTGCAGTTTCAGTCCTCTTCCCCCACTCCCTGGTCCACCGCTGCTGATAGTCAACTGATTGTGTGGAGGGAGTGTTTTTCTCATGAAGAAGGGCTTTCTCGTGTTTTTCCCACTTCCAGTGGGCCATTACCTTTCTGCCATATTTTTTATTTTTATTTTAAAGGTTTTATATAGCGCTGGCTAGACCCAGAGGTATCAGAGCGTATCATGAGCATCAGATCATATTTACAGGTTACATCGTTAGAAAGGTTACACAGTTATAAGAGCATGACAACATAGTTACTTGTACGGTCAATATAAACAATAGCACATATATTTAATAGGAAAAGAAGGCAAGGGGTAGATACAGGGGAGGGTGGAAGGAGCTGGGGATGTAGACCGGTAATGCAGGCGGGAAAGAGAAGGGGAGGGTGAAGGACATTGCATGGAAAGAGAAGGGGAAGGGCGACGGGGACACAAACCGGTAGACGAGTCAAAGCAACGTCCAAAGTCCAGTAAGCTGTGATCCCAGGGGAAGCGGTATCACTTCCCTATCTCTGTTGCAGGAGGCTCCCTTTATGCAGTGGACTCTCTCAGAGGGGTCTCTGAGACTCCAAGGCCTACATAATAATAATAATAATAATAATAATAATAATAAAGCAATTTATAAAGCGCTTGGTTACTCAAAAAACAGAGTGTCCCCGCCCTGAATACTGCAAAGAAGCTCAGAGGAAAGGAACACGGGTAGGCCAGACAAGGGCAAGGAAGTAGGGATTATGTACGTGGGAAAAGAAAAGTTTTAAGTTTTCCCCGAAACCTGATTTCAGAGGGTTCCATGCGGAGCTCAAGTGGGAGCTCGTTCCAACTCTTGGCAGCCAGGTATCTGAACGAACAACCGCCCATCCTGGCTCTGGTAATCTTAGGGATTTTGAATAACATCGTTCCAGAAGATCTCAGATTCATGTATTGTAAGAAGATTTTGTAGGTATCCTGGCCCAGTGCCATGGGCAATGCGGTGAACAAAGCATAAGGACTTAAATTTAATTTGTTCCTTGATGGGAAGCCAGTGGAGTTTGGACAAGGCAGATTTCCCTGAGGCTCTGCGAGGAAGTTTGAGCACAAGGCGCGCAGCGGCATTCTGAGCACACTGGAGTTGGTGAAGTCCTTTTTTGCTCAAACCTAGTAGCAGGGCATTCCCATAGTCCAGATGGGGGGTTACTAGGGCATGGACAATGGTCTTCCTGGAATCCATGGGAAGGAGATCTAATACCTTCCGGAGAACCTTCAGTACGCTGAAGCACCTAGCTGTGACTTTGCTGACATGAGACATGTATGAGAGGTTAGAGTCAAGTGTTATGCCCAGGTTACGCACCGAAACCACAGGAGAGGGCAAGCTGCCTAATTCCGCAGGCCACCACATGTGAGACCATGCTGAAGGTGATTTTCCCACCACCAGCAGCTCGGTTTTGTCGCCATTAAGGCGAAGACAGTTTTTGTTCATCCAAGCTGCTACGGAAGAAAGACAGTTGGAGAAATTGGTGGCATATTCTTCATGTGGTCGGTCGTAAGCTTGAACATCAATTGGGTGTCATCAGCGTAGCTGACAATGCCCACCCCATAGGTTTCAACTATGCGAGCCAGGGGTTCCATATAGATATTAAACAAAGTAGGGCTCAAGCTCGAGCCCTGAGGAATCCCATGGCACGCCTTCCTGAGAGATGATTTAAAGGGGGGGCAGTGCATCTGAAAGTTCCTGTTAACTAAGAAGGATTCCATCCACGCAAGGGCATGTCCCTTAACTCCCATATCTGATAGCCGAGACAGCAGCGTTGAGTGCAGCACGGTGTAAAAGGCTGCACTTAGATCTAATAGTACCAACGCTGCTGTCTCTCCCACGTCCACTATGCGCCTGAGGCTCTCGGTGGAAAAAAGTAGGGCAGCCTCAGTCGAGTATCCAGCTCTGAAACCTGATTGTGTGGTGTGCAGGAGAGAATGTACTTTCAGATAGCTCATGAGCTGCCTATTCACTACTTTTTCCACAACCTTTGCACAAAAAGGGAGGAGGGAGATGGGGCGGAGGTTTTGAAATTGGGAGATGTGGATGTTGGCCTTCTTTTTAAGGGGGATTACTTGAGCGGTTTTCCAAGCATCCAATACCTGGCATTCTTGGAAGGAGAGCGACACAATAAGACTGATATAGTCAATTATTGTGGTCTCCATGACTCCTTTGCAGCGAGTCGGCGGGCACACATCGCTCGGAGAGCCAGATTGTATACTGTTTACAATGCTAAGTAGCTCTCATTTCTCAGGGGTGGTAAAACAGGTGAGACCAGGAGTCCCCGTGTTGCTGTTATTGGCTGTTACAAGTTTACTCAAACTGGCCTCATCCTTTGTAAAGGTGGCATGAATTTTATCGATCTTGCTTACGAAAAAATCAGCAATGGAGTCACACAGTTCTTTCGAGTAAGTATCTTGAGCTTCCAATCTGGTTGGGATTGTGAGTTCTTTATAGATAGAAAAGAGTTCTTTAGTGGGGTTGTCCGCTAAGTCAATCCTGCTTTTAAGATGACGACTTTTTTCAGATCTCACTAGTTTGTGGTATTTGTTTAGTTCACTCTTATATAGTAATTTATTCTCAGGATTGTAATGTTTTCGCCAGTTGCGCTCTAAAGTTTTGCATCTAACTCTGGCAAGTTGTCCCTGTGTTAATCGTCAATAGCATTTTATACATAGACCATGTCTAAAAAGAAACCTGCTGCTTTGGCCGCAAATACCATGGACAACTATGTTGTACAAACAGTCAAGAAAATCAATGAACAGAGGAGGGAATCACTTGGGCTAAGCCAGTCACCAGACTTGTGTAGACTAAGCCCTACCTTACCTCTGTCTACTGATGATAGCCCTTTCGTGTTGGTGGAAACCAGGGTCTCACCAATTGCTCCACTAATTATTGAGTCTAGCAGCCAGTCATCGACCATGTTACCATCCCCTGTCATTCTGGACGGTGACTCAGAAAATGTTATAGATTCAGACCCAGAAACTGAAACTGGCCCTGTGGAGGATGATTTACCACCGATTGAGTACACACCCCGGCCTGTGCGCACCTGTGTGAAGAATCAGCGGAAGCAGGGTGGCCCAAGGCCAAGAGTGAAAAGGAAAAGAACATTATCCCCTGGTCCTTCGAGAGCTCCCCAAAAGACTGTTGGGGAAGGGTCTTTAAGAAACAGAGGAGATGATGAAATGTTGAGTAAACTGCTTGAGGTTGTAGAGGGTAAACTTATTGAAATTGTTAAACCTCTGATCTCCAAAATCGACAAATTGCAGGCTGAAGTGAAAAGACTTGGTGGTGTGCAAACTAAACTGACGGAGGAAATAGGCAACCTTAATACTTTATTAACAACGAGAAGCAGTACCGAAGGGATTAACCTAGTGGGAGAAGGGTCATCTGGTGTGCTGAGTAATCCAGTACACATGCCGGCCCCGAAAGTTAATCAACCTGTAACAACAGCAGAAGGGCGTCCGTTAACAGTAAATTTACCTCAAGCACAAGTTCACGGTACAGACCCACTGCAGTTTATTGAGGAAGCCTCACCCGTTGTACTGGTGTTAGCTAATGTACCTCCTTTGGATGACGGCATCACCGAGTCATCTAGCTCTCTGAGTAGTAAGGCCCTCCATTGGCTCTCAGGTAACATGAGGTTAGCACCCGGAGGGTCACAGCAACTGTCGCATGATATTAAAACAGTTAAACGTGTCCCTTGGATAGGGAATCGCCCCAAAAGATTTAAAGGGGATTGTGTGGTGGTAACATTTGCACACCCCGATGTACTTCCAAATGTCTTAACACATATTCTTCCGCCTCAGCGTAGAAGAGGTTCGGTCGTTCCCCTAACATTAAAATTCTTCTACGGGGAACATCATAATGTAACCCTGCCTAAAACGCCAGCACTAGGATGGGACAACAACTTAAATATACATAACCGCTGGGCTTCTCCCCTAGTACCAAGCCTGCTATTACATAACAGATTTGATGCCCTGTCTGGTCTTAATAACTGCGATTGACAAGAGGTTAGTCACGAGATTGCCGAAGTGTTCGCAGGAGTAGACTTATATCAGTCCCCAAATTCTATAGGTGGTACATTGCCTAAGTCTGTGGGTGCTATTTGTAATACCGTAAAGGGGGCATCAATATCTTGCCACATTGCCAGTTGGAATATAGCAGGATTAGTTTCTAAATTTGAAGTACTAGGATGGTTAGAACTAATTAGAACATTTGACATTCTTTGTCTACAAGAGACCTGGTGTTTAAATTTTAAGGGACTTGACGGTTTTGTAGCATATGAGCTACCAGCAGTAGCAACTACTTCAGGGAGGGCCAAAGGTGGTTTGCTGACTCTGATTTCTGTGAAAATGCGAATTAGGGTGAAGGAGCATATCACCGTGGGCAATAACTCTCAACTGCTGTGGCTAGTGGATGTGGCAGACAAAAACATTCTGTTGATAAATATGTATAATAATGTTTTTGATGCTAGTAGATATACAGTTATTTTAGAATTAGACGTCGCAATCAAACAATTGATGAAAGCTTCTAATACAGTTTTTGAGTTCATATATGTTGGAGATTTTAATATTCCTGTTTGCCCACTCTCTAATCAAAAGTTGTGTGGCACTTTGAACCGTGTTGGAGAGCCAACCATACATTTCCAACACAATATATATGGAGAAACCCTGAACTCCTTCCTATTGACCCACGATATGGAGATCATAGAGATTGAGCAGGACGAGAAGGGTGATAGCCTGCCAACTTTTGTAGGGAGAGGGGCGAACACTGTAATTGATTTTATCTGCATGTCTTCCGAACTAGCTATTTTTAGTTCTGGTGTCAAGGTTGTAGACCACATGGTTAGTGATCATAACTGTCTTGTTATTGAAACTAGGTTTTGGGATGCTTGTATAACCCCAGATAGTAGCCCTATCACAAACATTGAGGTACATAGGCCGAACGGATTCAGAATAAGGTGGGCTGGGGATAAGGCTGAAGTAACTTCAAATTGTATTATCTCTGGCTGTTTAAATGACATTATATCAATTACTGACGAGAATTCAAATATGAAGGCCTGTATTTTTCACTTTACAAAAATCAATGTTTTTATTAGTGATAAGTTTACTAGGGCTGCTGGAAATTCTAAAAACAAAGCAAGGGGATGGTTCAATAATGCCTGTACTGTGGCACTGAAGACTCTAAAAAAGGCATTAACCATTAAACCTAGAGATAAAACGGTTGTAGCTAAGCTTAGATTTGACTATAATTCAGCTCTTAAGCAAAGGAAAGCTGAATTACGTGAGGAAGCTTGGGAGCGTTTTGATCAAGCGGCTGTTTCAAATAACTGTACTCTTTTTTGGGCAGCAGTTAACAGCCCCTTCTTAAAAGATGACAAACTCCCCGTGTTGACCTCAAACGTTGGTAAGGAATCATGGGTACAGCATTTTTCTGGCATTTTTAATCCTAAAACTGAAGTGTTGCCGATAAGTTGCTCTTGGCCAGTACTTAACATAGATATCACTTTACAGGAGGTCCTAAGTAGTATCCGGGCTAGTAAGGGCGGAAAGGCCCAGGGACCTGACGGTGTCCCAGTTGATGTATACAAATTTGCACCTGAGACTTGGGGGCCAGTACTAGTCAAAGTTTTTAATGCTGCTGTTCCCTGTACTATTCCTTGCACTTGGTCTGAATCAATAATAGTTCCGATTCACAAGAAAGGGGACCGAGGAAACGTCAAAAACTACCGGCCAATCTCATTGCTGGATTCGTCCGTCAAGATTATGAGCCGTGTACTCCTCGCCCGACTAGAAGAGTGGGCAGAGTCTAATCAGATAATGACAGACTGCCAATACGGGTTTAGGAAAGGAAGAGGTTGCATTGAACAATGTTTAAACCTGGAACTCCTGATAGGGAAATACACCCGTGCAAAAAATGGGTCACTCTACCTTTGTTTCGCTGATTTGAGCAGCGCTTTCGACCTGGTGGATCACGCCATACTATGGACTACCTTGCTAGAAATGGGAGCACCTAGGGAAATTATATATTTCCTGGCCCGCCTGTACGAGAGACTCAGCTCGAGTGTCCGGTATGGGACTTCGGGCGAATGTACAGACAAATTCCGGGTCAGGAGAGGTATTAGACAAGGGTGCGTTCTGGCACCCTGCTTTTCACTCTTTTTATTAATGAAGTAGACTCGATCCTTAAGAATGTACCAGCGGACGCCCCTAGAGTAAACACAAGTACCATCCCTGTGTTACTCTATGCGGACGACGCTGTGTTGCTCTCTAGGACCCCCCGGGGTCTACAGCTCTTGATGGACAAATTTGTGGCCTTTATAGAAAAAAGAAAGCTGGTCATCAACAAGAGCAAGACATATGTGATGGAGTGTGGAGCTAGTAATGTTAAAACTAAAAGGCCCTATAGGTATCACATTGATGGCCAAGTGGTGCAGTGTGTGGAAAATTTCTGTTACCTGGGGGTTACCTTTTCCAAAAATGGGCGCTGGGATGTCGAGCACAAGGTGGTGCGCGATAAAATGATCAGGAGTGCCAATGGAATATTTGCTTTCGTAAGTAAATTAGGTAGTAGAAGGCCTAAGGTAATGCTTAAGATCTTTGAAGCCAGGTGTCTCTCGGCTGCTCTCTACGGAGCAGGGGTTTGGGGGGTATCCAGGGTAGAACCTTTACAGGTAGAAGAGAATATCTTTTTGAAAAAATTATTGTGTCTCCCGACATCCACCGCTAATAGTCTGGTCCACAAAGAATTAGGACTACAACATCTAAATGATTTATTACAGTTGAGACCTCTGATGTTATGGCGCTCGGTCTGGATGAAAGACGAAACCTCATTTAACAGGGCTATCATTGAGGATTGTCTACGTCTAGACTATTTTCTCAAAATCCCATGGATTAAATACACAATTGAATCCTTTTCTAGTGTGTTTGGGTTAAACGTTACACTAGATCACTGTTCTGCCTCGGATCTCTCTAAAGAGAGTCTGAAATCAATCTTTTTAAATCATTGTGCAGAAAGACGAGCTACGGATGATCTCAAACTTTCCACTTGTATACGTTATAACCAACTGAACGAATTTGTGGGCCTACATCCCTACCTCCCCCAGGTGACCAAAGGGCAACACCGGTTTGTCCTCACCAGGATGAGGATGGGTACGGTCCACCTATTGGTTGCATTTCCTGAGATTAAGATGCGCCCTATAGGTCCATGTCGGTGCGACAACTTTTCAGAACAAAGCACAGAGCACTTTCTACTTGTATGTAACCTGTATAGTGAACATCGTAAATTCTTTTTAAAATCTCTATTTATTAAATTTGGAGCAAGAACCATCAAAGCGGCAATGAAGTTACTTTTTAATTTGCATCACCCTGACATCTGTTTTTATACGGCTAGTTATATACTCAGGGCCATTAGCTCTAGGAAAAGCATGATTTTTTTAAGCTAACAATTTTAAAGTAATTTATTCATTGGAATCTTTTTTAATATAAAGTGTGCTATCTGACATGTTATATGTATCTTACTGTATTTTTAGCGGATTGCGATTGTCAAGTGTATTTTTTCTTTTAACATGTATTGTATGTATGTACTTTTATGGACATGATTTACATGTTTCCGAATAAAGTTTTTGCCTTTGACTTTGAACTCTGGCAAGTTTTAATTTTTCTGAAAACCAAGGAGCGGATTTGGAATGCCTAACTGGGGGCTTAGATGTCCAAGGAGCTATCTCATCCAGAGCAGTGGACAACCATTTTTCATAGTTTGACCAAGCCTCCTGAAGGGAGTTGCTTTGCGGAGGGGGATTTTTTTGAAGAGCAAGTCTGAAGGCTTCTTGGTTAAATTTTTTCCAGTTTCTTCGTTTCAAAGAGAGGAGTTTGAAAAATCTGTCTTCTATAAGTGTATTGTCAACCAGGAACGGGATGACGAAGTGATCCGACCAAATTATTCTAACCGGAGGGAAGGTTGTGATGCCCACCCAATTGGCAAAGATAGGATCCAAGAGATGGCCATGTTGGTGTGAAGGGGCATCGGATTGAAGATTCAACCCCAATGATGCCAGAGCTGTCGCCACTTCCTGTGCCTCCTTACATTCCCTGTCGTCAAAATGAAGGTTTAAATCACCTAAAATGATTAACTTTTTGTATCGGAGGGCCGGCTGCGTGATAAAGTCAAAAAGCTGACTATCAAATTGTCCAGCTGCTCCAGGCGGGCGGTATACCAACAGACCATTAATAACATTTCTCGGTCCTAATTTAATGGTGAACAGGCCACTTTCACTATGAGGTAAAGTGGCTTTCTCTAAGGTGCATTCTATCTCAGACTTGTGAATAAGGGCTATCCCTCCCCCTCTTTGTTTCTGTCTATCTACTCGAAGAAGACAGTAACCAGGGGGGGTAGCCTCAAGCGCTTCCGGGGATGATTCCTTGTCCAACCATGTCTCGGTTAAAAAAAGCACATCGGGATTATTAGTGGTTAATAAATCGTATATTTCTAATTTGTGTTTTTTCCACGACCTTTAATTTAATAACATCATGTTAGGTTTAGATGGTACCTGTATGTTGTTCATAAGGGATTGAAAAGTCTGATCACAAAAATCACAAGCCGTAGGTAATAGATCAGCTTGATAGCTGTAATCACAGCAATTTGCCACCCTAGGGCATACTGGATCCTTCCCCAAAAAGGGGAGTGGGAGTGCTTTGGCAAGGGGTGCCATAACATACCTCAGCTGTGAGTGGCTCCCTTGGTGCAGTGGTCTCTCTCAGCGGGTTCTCTGAGACTCCAGAGTGTAAATATTGGATCTTTCCTCAACAAGGGGAGAAAGAGTGCTTAGTCAAAGGGCACAAAGGACAGGGGACTAGCCAGACTAGCAGGCAAGGTGAGAGATTCAGGGGAGAGTGGATAGGATCTAGGGAGGTAGACAAAGGGAGAAAGAGTACTAAATGGGTATAAATGTAATTAATGAGTTATTATATAGCGCTGGCTAGACCCGATGGAATCAGAGCGCTTTTAATGATGGACCATAATGTTGCAAACTGCATCAGTTAAAAGTTACATAAGTATCAAGAAAAGTATTTAAAGAACATAGGGGACAAGGTGAAAGGAGCATGAAGGGTAAGGGGATAGGGTAAAGTGGTAGGAGGAAGACACGACGTAGAGACGAGGGGATAATCTGCCCAAGGTCCGGCTGGGTAGGTCACGCTGTAGTCTATAGTTAGCAGGGCTCCAGCCCCTCTATAAGTGGGCTAATGCCACCGACACGCAGAAGACACGCAGCAGACGCATCAGGGGCACGCCGGTGGCGCACCAAAGGCAAGCCTGCCTGCGCCTGTCCTCTTTCGGACAGCGGCCAAGGCTAGCCATGCTGCCCAAATTTTATTTGGAGGCACGAGCGGCTGGGACAGAGATAAGCTTTTAGCACTCAGACATCTATAACTGTGAAATTGAATGTATGATCTGGAGTAGGAATCATCAATCAATTCATACTAGTGATTTCTTCCCCCTTTTTAATTGGAATTATTTTCCTAGTGTGTTGTCCCATGTTTTGTATAATGAACTTTTGATGTGTCACAATGTTCTGTTTTTAATTTTTGCTTTTAAATTTACCAAAATAAAATGTAAATTTTTGTATGACTGTTTCATGTTGATCATTAGCTGCTCCTAGTCTATATGAGTGCATGTACTTTATGTATGCTTAGTGTAAAACTGTTTACTTATAAGTTCACCCAAAGGGGAAACTTTACTGACAGTAAGTCAGTTCTGTACCCACTCAAGGGGCCTGTACCTCGGCTCCCCCCCTCACTGCCCATTGGAGATGTCCCAGGAATCGTTCAAATACCTAGGCATACATATAGCGAAGGACCCTGCAGCCTTCTTTTCCAAGAATCTGGCACCCTCCCTGGAGCGCCTGCGCAGAGACGTGGCGCACTGTGAATCACTACCCCTAACGCTGCTGGGGAACGCATCTTTGTTCAAAATGATGGCCTTGCCCCGTTTTTTATATGTACTTGAAAATACGGCGTTTCCGGTACCTTTGCGATAATTTCAACAGATAATGACAGTGGTGTCCACGCTCCTTTGGGGCAGTAGACCGGTGCGCATTGCACAGGCTAAATTGTACCGCAGCTGGTACGACGGTTGCATAGCACTCCATAACATACTCCTTTACTATTGGGCGGCACACCTCAAAGTCATAAACCAGTGGATACACACCCCTCACACCGACCGTGCATACAAGGCAGATAGGGTGCAGCTAAGAACAGACAATATGTTGGCGGCCTTATATAACAAAAGACGGGCGGTGAAACTGGAGGGCCCAACGAAGCACACAGTCATGCTGTGGTACACAGCGAGGTGCACTTGGGGTAGAGGGGGACCATCACCAAACTCACTCCTCTTCGGGACACGAAACAGCTAGGGTCACTTAGGAACAGCAGAGGTTTTGAGCACTGGGACAGCATAGGCATTTCCACAGTGGGCGACCTGTGGGATAAGGGTACGGTCATCCTGTTTGATCAGCTAAGGAGACAATACAAGCTTGCACCTACAGAAACATTCCGTTACATTCAAATTAAACATACACTCCTGGCAGTACTACCACAGAACATAGACATACTCAAGACTTCTCCCTTAGAAGATAGATTACTCACAAATGTTATGCCTAAACGTGCCACTTCAGTCACATACCGCAAGTTGATCAATAATCAACCAGACCCCACGGCAGCTTTGAAGGATAAGTGGCCAGCGGACATTGGCGCCATGGATGAGGCAGAATGGCGTGCCTCACCCAGGGAGGTGGGAATTCCGGACAGGGTAAGGCTCGTTCAGCTTAAAATCTTGCATCGCGCTTATCTTACTAGAAGTACACTTCACAAAATAGGCAGGGCACAACATCCGTACTGCCTCAAGGGATGTGGAAATGAGGGATCCTTTTTCTATATGATCTGGGATTGCCCACTACTAACTGAATATTGGCGCAAGGTCCTAGGAACGATGTCCCAGACTCTGAATGTTTGCTTATTGCCTGAACCACGACGATGCCTCCTAAATGTTTGGGAACCCAACGACTTATCACGGCATGGGCAAACGTGGGCGACAAGCGGAATGTGGCGCAGAGGTGGGGAGCCACTGACCTGCCGTCGTTAGAGGCTTGGTGCTGGGACATGGATGCTACCATGATTACTGAAAGAGCTGTCTATATGAATCGGACGTGCCCCCGAAAGTGGACTAAAATATGGACTGACTGGAATACTTACAGAGGGGATATCTGCGACCCTGTACCTGAATCTGACGATGATAGCTCAGATGATGATTCCGGAGATGACCGCTAGGGTTGGGTGGGTGATGTGTTATTTGGATTGCATTTCGACCAAGGTGGGAGGGAAAGGAGGTGATGAGACTCTATGTGTCGAAGGCTTGCTAATTACTGTAACTTTAAAATTTATACCTGCAAATTATCTTTCCGATGATTGTTCCAAAATTAATAAAATGTTTAAAAAAAAAGAAATTATGAGTAATATGGGGAGGGTAATCATACAGCAAGAGTACATTTCATGTACACAAGCAACTGCTCATGCCCGCTATTCATGTACTGCTGCATTTTGTGCAGTTTATTTAGCACAAAATGCATTCTCGCATCCATTATTATGAGCCTCAGAATTAGTCATTCACTTAAGTACATTTCAATAGAAAGCTCATGTCACGACCGTGGAAGATCAGTGGCCCTGATCCTCCTCAACCTCTGTGCTGCATTCAACTCCATCTCCCACCACACCCTCATCAACAGACTACAGCATTGGCATACAGTAAACCACTCTTAATAGGATTGCCTCCTTCCTTACGGGTTGCAAACAGAGGACCAGACTGCCCCGCTTTCCCTCTGTACTGAAGGACATCATATGAGGCTTACCACAAGGTTCATCCTTCAAGTCAACCCTGTTCAACATCTACACGACCCCCTCGCAGACATCATCAAAGCCCACTGTCTCAGCATAATCTCCTATGCAGATGATACTCAGCTAATCCTCTCACTCACTGATAACCCCTCCACTGCCAAAACCAACTTCTGTAACGCCATGGCCAACATAGCCAATCTGATGAGAGACAGCTGCCTCAAACTCAACCCTGGAAAAACAGAAGTGCTTATCTTCAGAAAGAACACCTCCACATGGGACCACAGCTGGTGTTGAGCAGAACTCAGACCGACGGCCACACCGACCGACCTTGCACGCATACTCGGCATCGTCCTCGACAGCAAACTGACCGTGAAATGTCAAGTTAATGCTGTCGCCTCCTCCCCCTCCCACTTCCTCCGCATGCTCCTCAGAATCTTCAGATGGATCCCAATAAATACCAGAAAACCCGTCCTCATTTCCAACCACCTCTAGTATGTCAATGCTTTCTATGCCAGAATACCCAACCAGCTTCTTAGAAGATTCCAGATTATACAGAACGCCACAGCCAGGTTCATCCTGGACCTCCCCAAACAGACCACCACTTCACTCCACTCCTTAGAAACTTCCACTGGCTTCACATCCATAAGAGATTCCAGTTCAAGATCCTCACATATGCCTACATTTCTCTGCACAACCAAGAACCTTCCTACATCAACCACCGACTGAACTTCTATCAGCCTTCAAGGAACCTGTGATCCGCATCACTCTCCCTCGCTCACACCTCCCGCATCCAACACAGCTACAGCGGTGGCCACTCCTTCTCTTACATTGCCACCAAGACCTGGTGCAACTTGCCCCTCCACCTACAGACAGCACCCTCCCCGGTGGACTTCAGGAAGAAACTGAAGACCTGGCCTTTCGACGGAGGCATCACACCCACAGAAACAGGGGGAACATGGGTAGTAAAGTACATAGTCACTTAATGATTGATTGATGGTTGCTCCAGGAAGAAAAATATATTTGAGCCTATGAACAAAGAGCAGTGCAATAATTATAAATATTATAACTGTTCTTCTTTAGAGTATTGTAAAAAACGGCGTCCAAGATGGCGGAGTGAGGGCGCTGTAGAGTGGCAGCCAAGCTGGGGGTCCCTACTATCCTTACTGACTGACGTTTGTGTGCAAGAAAATGAGTGACTGAGCAGAAGAATAGGGAAAAAAAAGAAAAAGAAACTTACTCGTGGGTTGCGAGCGGCTGTTTTTCACCGAGGTTCTGTTGGGTTGGCTCGGCGGATGCTGTGGCTGCTCCAGAGCTCCCTGCGGATCGCTCGGCACACGATCCCTCGGCTGGTCAGCAGGTCAGTGCACGGCTGGTCTGGGCTGCGGCTTCGGCGGTGTTTGGCTGCTATGACTCCCTTCACAGGTACTTTGGGGCTGCAGTTCCGAGGAATGGTTCTGAAAAATGTACCAAGGTCCACCCGCACTACAAGAATGCAGTGGGGATTGTGGCGGCTTCTCCTCCCGCACTAGTAGCGGTTTCAGAGACTTCAGAGGTAATGGTGTCTGGGACCGTGATTGACGCTGCCGCTGCTGCTGGTTTCCCGGCAGTTTCATCTAGAGGGGCCGACTCACTGCCTACGGGTAAGCTGGTGCTCCATCCCCCAATGCTGTTAATCCCGGGCAGTTCCATTTACAAAGGCACTATAAAGAGTGGGCTCTCAGACGGATCCATCAACAAGGGCACTACTAAGAGCGGGCTTTCCGGTTCCTCCAAAGGAGACTTGGGGAGAAATTTAACTGATACCATAGCAGTTTTAAGAAGTAACAAAGTTGTTGCTTCTGTTGAACCACCGGAGCCCCTGGTATCTGACATTGTTGATACTGTTGATACTGCTGATACTGTTGATACTTTTACTCTTGAGAGAAAGGAGAGGTTAGATAAAAGCAGTGGTATAGCTTTTGGAGAAGGGGGTCGGGGTCAATGTTGGCTTTGGAACCATCTTATTTGGAGTTCATAAACTCTATTAATTCAGAATCAGCTAACCCCTCAATGCTGGATAAAATAATATCACCTATACCGGGTGGTAGTGATATACCTGATGTCAGCTTGCTTGCTGAGGGGGACGAGGAGAAGGCAGGTGATGAGGGTTCTAATGAGGATTATGAGGAGGACGTTGATGAAGAGCTTGTCAATTCCACCCCAGACACAGTTACATTTCTGATGGACAGAAGGAATAAGGCTAAATCCAAGTCCAAATCTAAAAACAAGAGGGGAAAAGCACTTATTCCTGTAACAAGCCGGCAGTAATTAATGCCTCTGCCTCCAAGAAGGTTTTTATTGGAAAAAGCCCTCTCAGGAAGTGGATACAGGCAAAGGGACTCGTGAAAAACATGACTTTACGATTGTCAGGTACCAGTCCTACGGATCTTGATTCTACAAGAGATTGTCCTGTTCCATTGGTGGGCTTTTCTTTTGACGATAATTTTAATACTTTCCCAATCCCTTCCATCAACAATATTTTACCAAAACCATTGCCCGAGCTACCTCTAACATCCTCTGGCCCTGATTTGACCCCCCCCCCCCTACCATGTTGGCATCTTCAAGTGAAGCAATACCCAGTAATATAAACACCACTTCTATTTCAGAATCTGCTACTCCCCCTATTTTAACTTTATCTGTACCTGCGATATCTGATACACTAAACGTAGCTTCAGCTAGTAGGGGTGAACAAGAGGTTATTATTTCTCCTTTTGATATCATCTTGCAAACTTTAACCAGTCATCACCTAGAGGCACAAGAACATTTTTTGCAATTGGGGGAAGATAACAGCAAGTTGCAGAACTCTCTGCAAGAGATGACTCTTAAACTTGAGGGGTATCACAAGAAATAGAGGATTTACAACACAGGGTGGTAAATATAGAAGAAGGGTCGGCTCGCACTGAATTTGCCGTGAACCAACATGATACTCAGATTATATCCTTACAATTGAAGGTTGAAGATTTAGAAAATCGGCAAAGAAGATCAAACCTGAGACTTTTTGGAATACTGGAAGGTTCAGAAGGATCAGATCCTAGGGCTTATCTTGTAAAACTATTTCAAAAAGCATTCCCAGATCTGTCAGACTAGGATTGGTATTCCCAACTTCAGAGAGTCCACCGTTTACCTTTAGGTCAGAGGAATAAGGAGAGTAAATTTCCCTGTCCCTTTCTTATTTGCTTTGGCAATTTCTTATTAAGACAGGCAGTTTCGTTTAAAGCACGCCCTAACTCTCCTGTTATAATAGAGAATCTCTCTCTTTTTGTTCGTTCTGATCTCAGCAAAGCTACTATGGATAGACGGTGGAAGCTACGTAAACTTATCCACCCATTTAAATCTATGCAAGTGTTCTTGCAAGAACCTGCTCGCCTTAAGGTTATTAAAGGTGGTCAGACATATTTTTTCACTGATGAAAAAGAAGCTGAGATGGCGCTTTCAAAATGTGCTTAATTAGATCAATTTGAGGGGGAGAGAAGCTCAGATATGTAGTTTTAGTTGTTAGATCTGCTATTTTTTTCTCTTTCTCTGTTGTGATTTGTCTCTATTTTTCAAATTTCTTTTTTTTATTTTTATTTTCATTTTTTCAATTATTATTGGTCTTTTTTTCGTCAGTAGGGTCATAGAGTTAGCCCCTGGTTGCCTCTCTTTGTAGCTGCCCATCCAGCGGCAGCAGAGGTCAGAGGGGTGTCCCCTCTCATGGCGGGAGAGGCAGTGGGGGAAGGGGGGTGGTTGTTTCAGGCTCTCCAGAGGGTGGTTTAGTGTGGGGGTAAAAAAATGTTGGAAAAAGCTATCCGAGAAGAAGATTTGTTGGAAATGACAAAAGGGAGACATATACGTTTTTTTTAGCAGAAGGATAATAATCGTTTAAATTGTTTTTTCAAATGTATAAGTTAAGATTTTTAGCATGGAATGTCGCAGGTTTAAATAGTAAGAACAAAAGACGACTAGTATCAGAAGAGTTAAGATTGTATGATCCACATTTTGTTTTTTTATCAGAAATTCACATTATTTACAAAGATAAGAAGCTATTGGGCCAACTTGGCTATGATGTTATAATTTGTTCTACTTTGCACGTTTCAATTAGGGGGGTTGCTATTCTCAAAGACCGACGACTTAGAGCAGAAACTCTCAAAACTGCCTATGATAAAGATGGGAGATGGGCTATGTGCAATTCTCCATTGGAAAATGTAAATATGTATTCTGTGTGGTCTACGGATCAAATTCGGATGAGTCCATTGTTTTTGACCATTTAAATATGGAGCTTTTGGATTGGGAAGGGAACCTCATTATAATGGGAGATTTTAATTGTATAATGGATTACCGACTAGACACCACAAGACAAGGGGCTTTTCAACGCATGTGCAAATTATGGGCTTCAATTCTAGAAATTGGCCGTATTCATAACATTAGGGATATTTGGCGCAGCATTCATCCCAGTATTGCAGGCTACACTTACTACTCTGCGCCCCATAAATTATGTTCTCGTATTGATATGGCCTGAGCTACAGATAATATATTGAATATTAGTTCTATGGAGGTATGCCCTAGGGTCACTTCAGACCATAATCCTATCCTGCTTACATTTTCCATTCAACAAATTCATACGGGTCCAAGGTTGTTCTCCTTCCCTAGGTATTTATTTTCAGATATTAGCTTTATTTCGCAGCTCAAAACCCATCTTATAGAATTTATCAGATTCACTCTCAATTCTACTTCATGCACTATAGTGTGTGATGCCTGTAAGGCTAGCATCAGGGGGTTTACTCAAGAATTTGTTTTGAGACAAAATTCCGAGCGCCGCAAAATGAACAAACTGTTGACCTCTAATATCATATTACAAGAACTACTTTTAGCTGATAATCTGCGTTTAGACTCTCCTAATACGGTTGAATTAGGGTAAAAATTAGGACATTTAAAATCAGTCTTAAAAACAATACTTTTGAAAAAACGCAGCGCTAAATTACACAAATTTAAAATAGCTCAATATGACAGTGGAGATAAGATAGGGAAAATGTTGGCGTATAAAGTTGCGGACGACAGAGCTAATAATTTAATAAAAAATATTAGAGGCTCCGATAAAATATTATATGATCAACCGGCAGAGATATTAGAACAATTTGTGGATTTTTATAGTACTTTATATACTCCTGAGATTTATCCCGGCACAGCTATAATACAGGATTATCTAGATAGGAATATCGCAGATAACCGAGGTGTTTTGGAGCTAGATCAACTGTCTGATAATATTACTTTGCTTGAGATCAGGCAAGCTGTCTTTTCCCTACCCTCAGGAAAAGCAGCAGGGGAAGATACCCTTCCAGTAGAGGTATACAAAATCTGTATTGAGGAACTGTCACCTTTACTTCTTCAAGTCATTCAATCTATTGGTGTAAATGGGAAAGCCCCCAACTCCTGGAACATGGCTAAAATAATTTTCTTTCTGAAAAAGGGTAAACCTACTGAAGAATGTGGGTCATATAGACCCATTTGACATATAAATACAGGCGCCAAAGTATTTGCTAAAATTTTAGCCACACGACTGGCTCTGCTTATGCCTAAAATAGTCAACCCACAACAACATGGGTTTGTAAATGGGAGGGGCACCAAAACTCATAATAATATGGCACTAACTGCATTTGACATAGCTGAGACAGAATCCACCCCACTCAGTATAATTTTATTGGATGCCGAGAAGGCTTTTGACCGAGTGGGGTGGGAATATCTCTGGTCCGAAATGACTACCATTGGGTTTGTTGGCCAATTCATTAGATGGATATGAGCTCTATATGATAACCCAATAGCTAGTATCAGCTATGCTGGTTTGACTTCTTCCACCTTTGATATTTCTTGGGGCACCCGGCAGGGGTGCCCTTTATCACCCCTACTGTTTGCTCTTTCAATGGAGCCTTCACTTTATGCTTTACAGTTACAATCCTGAATCATTCCTTTTAGATCTGGCTCTCACTCCCTGAAAATCACTGCTTATGCCGACAATATCGCTATTTATTCTTCCAATGCTACAGAGACATTACAGGGGTTAATGGCTGAGGCTAGCAGATTCGGAGTTTTATCTGGATACAAATTAAATATAAACAAAACACAAATAGTTGTCAACTTTGAACCATTGGTAGCTGTTTCTGGGATTTGTAAAACTGCTACATGTTTGGGTGTCAAAATTTCATCTAAAATCCATGAGGTCATTTCAATCAATTATGATGCTTTATTGAAAGCAACTGTTCAGTCTTTAAAAAATGGCATAAACTTCCACTAAATATTATTGGTAGAATCAATCTGATTAAAATGAAAGTGCTCTCCAAATTCCTTTATTTATTCTGGTCTATTCCTTTAGCACTTGGTAACCCTTTTTTCAAGAAACTGGATGGAATATTCAGTAGCTTTATTTATGGATACAGGAAAGCCTGTAGGTCAATGGTGCTACTCAAAAACTCTTTAGATAATGGGGGGCTTAACTTTCCAGATTTCAAATTATATTTTTGGGCTACTTTCCTCGGTCGTCTACGTTCTTTGCATAATTCGGGCAATCCATTTTATTATCATACTATTATGTTAAATTCAGACTCTAAAATGTGTTTGTTAAGGCTTAATTACCCTAACTATTTTAAAAGGGTGAAATTTAAGACCGCTAGAGATACTGCCAAGATTTGGTTTAATATCTTGGCATTTTGTAAAACTTCTTTTTTTCATCCCAAATTGCGGTTATGGGGAAATCAGGTCTTCCAGGAATTTTTAATGATGGTACGGCTAAAATATGGTCTGCTCAAGGTTTTGAAACATTAGGAGATTTATATCCCCTGTTAGACTGTGAGGCACTTAAAATGTTATATAATTTGACAGAATCAATGAGATTTAAATATATTCAAATACATGATTTTTTATACGCAATATGAAAATATGTGAAATTTTGGATTCTGATATTTGGAACTGTTTATACTCATTTAAGAATAAATCTTCAATCAGTGAAGGTTACGGGTGCCTCAGTGCCTATTAAACCAACAATTGTTCTAAATTAGCAGATAAATGGAGTTTATAGATGGGGTTTAATATAACCCCTAACCAGATTGCTGCCTCTTTCTCCAATATTAATAACCTTGTTCAATCTTTAAGCTTAAGATTACAACAATTTGAAACCACATGTATGCTATACCATACACCTGAAAAGATCTCTAAGTGGCCTATAAATATCTCTTTTAGTGACCGAACTAAATGCCCCAAATGTGACTTAGCAGCGGCAGACTTAGCGCATATGCTGTTTTCTTGCCCGAATTTGAGTGAGTTTTGGTCAGCTTTTGGCAAGGTTTTGAAACTCAAATGGATAAATCTGCCTTCTTTCACGACTTTAACCGTATAACAATACGGTTGCTGGGTTACTATACCCCAGCAAGCTTTGGTCACTATATTATTGTTGTGTGCTAAATTAACTGTTGCCAGAGCTTGGATCTCCCCGAAACCCCCATACATCATGGAATGGTGGTCATTGGTCAATGAAATCTATGCTATGGAACTAGCTCTTGCAAAACTTAGAGGTGTTCGTTCATTAATGAAATTTGAAAGAATTTGGGGTTGTTTCATTTAAATATGTAAAATTATTTTTACTTTGAGAAGTATTGGGTTAAATATCCTGCAACATTATTTGTTATTATTCACTTTAACCTAATTTTTATAGTAACTGTTTGTATTTCCATTCTGTCATATTGTTTTATTTAAATGTATTTCTTTGTTTTTTCCTCTCGAGTTGTCAATAAAAAAAAAAAAGAAAGAAAAGAGTATTGTAAAAAACAAAAAAACAACAAAGGTCAGGTTTGTAATTAAAAATGTATCTAGAAAGGTTGAGGGGTGCTCCCAAGTAGACATTGATCTTGATGGAGCAGGACCCTCCTCTTTGCCTGTGTCCTTTAGGCCCTAACCCAGTCAATAACCTCTGAGAAGTGTCTGCCCCAGGACAATTTTAATGGATTTCAATATCAATTTTCCATAATTTCATAATGGTCCTAAGCTGTGCCATCCTAATTCACATGATGTCATTGGCATCTATGCTCATGTAGCATAACTTCCTTTGGTCTCATCAACAAGTTGAGGGTCTTGTGTTCGGATAGTAATGTCCCGTTCATGGTGTAAAGTTGAGTCCCCTGCCTGACTCTCCAAACTATTAATATGTAGTAATTTTTTTGATCTTTATCTCTAGTCTCACACTAATCTAGTGTGTGCACTGAGGCCTGAGGGTGAGTGATTGAAATGTTCAACACTCCATCCATCCCCTTTGGTTTTGCTTTGTTCGCCCTAAATTGGCAGGGTATACCCTGACTTGGGTCCCTCGCTCACTTTGCCACTAGATTCAAGCTAGCCTGGCTGATGAAGGGTGTTACCCAGAAACCGGTCTCAGGATGCTTGTTTCCAGTCCAGGGAAGACATGGCTTGGCATTTCGGGCTGGGCTGTTCCCATGAGGCACAAGGTCAGACTGATTTGCATATGGCCATGTCTGGACTGGGATGGCGGAGTGAGCTAAAGATTGATGATGAATTAAACCCAGATCAGTTGACTGGGGGTGAGTACCTGCTATGTTCAGCACTCCGTCCATCATCCCGTTTTGTTTTGCTGTGCACTGAGGCCTAGGCCTGTCCCTTGAGGTGAGTATGGTCCTAAATCAGTATCAGACCTAGAGTGATGCACCGAGCATGCGCTCTGTAGTGACAGTAAATGCCTACCTGTCTCCTAGCATGATTCAAGCATGCAGCGTGGAGTTGGCAGCATACCATCTTTTCACAATCATAGTGTGACCGGACCTTCTTATCTGTGTCACAAGAGTGGGAGCCTATCAGTCTTCTTGTGTAAAGCTCCATCACTGCTACAGCTGAGCTCCAGATCCTTGCACTAATATCCCAAGCACACATGGGTGATGATATGTGTGGTTTGAGTGTTACACACATAGTGCATGTCTAAAGTGAAGGAAGCCCTGACCTGTTTATTTGTGCAGGGTGAAAGCAGGGGCGGTGGGTGACATTTGAAAGTGGTGGGGCGCAAAGTGCTTTGCATACAGCACCGTAGCGCGCGAGCGCAGCATGCGAGCCCCCGAGACATTTTGAAAAAAGAGAAGAAAAATCGTGCATTTTCAAGCAAATTTGAGAAAGCAGGAAGGTTAATAAAACAATTGTGAAAGTGCAGTTATTAAATTAATAGATGGCATAACATAGGTAGCTGTTTATTCAGTATAACCACAGAGCTTCATACATTCCGTCCTATTATGCTCAGGTGCTGAATTCAGACTACAAGACTTTCATGGAAATCTCAGATCTAAGAGTAGAAGAAGTTGCACAGCAGTTAGGAAACATAGTTTACCTACAGGCGTTTGTCATGTACTCACGCTACATGCACAACCACAGCCACAGCCGTCAGCCAACCTCAACGGCATCCCCATGCCCACTCCCCTCCCCTCTTCCTCGTGAAGACCAGTAGCTAGAGTGTCGGAATGTCCGCTCAGTGGTAGACCTTGGCTTTCGTAGCTTCAAATATAGCCATACATATACATTATATACATTTATGTTGTTTTCTGACTGCTTCGCCAACTCATCAGAGGTACAAAGTCTGCCCAGCTTAGCTGCTGCCCCACCCCCGCAATTACCAACACTGGGCGGGAAAACTCCCTCTCTGTAGTCAAGATTATGAGATTCCGGTGTAAGTAGTTTATCTGGCCCGTGTTTTTGCTTTGCATTCTGGGACTTCCTTTGCCGTCCTGTTTAGTGTACGATAAAATCAATACTAAAAATATCAGAATGCAATGATAAAACCTCCTCGTGAGTTATTCCACCGCGGAGATAGGAAATCCAGGCGCCATGTTCAATCTCATGACTAGCGCTCAGAAGATGGCATGCCAGCACTATATACAACTTCAGTGCGAAATGTATGGGAGGCGTCTCTTACCCTCCATGCCTGTTTGGATGTCAGGTTCAGTCCCTGTACTCCTGGTGCTCCTGCCTCCTTTGCCTGCGTGTCCTGCAGCGCGGCTGGCCTCGGCGCTGCCCACCTCAGGAGCATCGACATAGTGCCTGCATGAATTACCCTGCTGCACATGGTCAAAAGTCCCGGCGATGGCACATGAGGGGCTCTCACCACCGTCTGCTTCTCCTCCTGTCCGGGTTCGCGCCACTCTGCCCCCACCCATGCCGCGCCCCCCTAGCCAATCCTGGCGCTGATTGGCTAGGGGGGCCCACTGTGCACTCGCCCTGGGCGGCCTTGTACTCCCGGCCCGGCTGAAGCCGCACCCCCGGCCCCTTCTCTATGGCAAAAGTGTTTTCCGCGCAAAGGCGCATGCGCGGGCAAGTCTCAGCCCGGAGTCCTCAAGCGCAGCTGCAGCAGACCAGCAGACCCCCCCCCCCCACCCCCAACGCCACCACCGCCGCACCAATTACAGTCAGGCATCGACATGATCTGTCCCTCACGCGCTGCCCTAATTTGAAGAACTTGTGCCGGTAGCGGTATGTTTATAAAGCTTAGCTGCAGTGCCACGGTGCGCCCAGGGCTTAGTGGGGCTACCCCCCTATGCCCCAATGGAGGCACCGCGGCTGGTTGGAAGCGATAATACTTTCCCAGAAGATGGAAGTGTCTTGCTGAAATACTTGAGAGTGGAGGGAGTACACCGAGAAAGTGAAGGGAGGAAAGAAGAGGCAGGCTCTCCTTAGAAACTAAGCGGTATATAATCAAGGACCTTATCCCTGCTATTTTGGCTTTAAAAGCCCAAAAAGTGGAGATAATGTTTTTGCCCTATTAACAAGGCAGTGCTAACATGCATTTGCGCATTTTAGCAGCCTTGTTACCAACGCCTCGCTTTGTATCTCTAATGAGCGTCACTGAGCAGTACAACCTTGCAAATATTGCTGATGTGCACATCGCGATACTTACAAGGCTGCCCCAGCATTTGAGCAGACGTTAGTTTTTGGAGAAAACCGCTGTTTTCGTCAAAAACTAACATCTGCTAAAATGCAGATTTACCTATAACTAACTTTGGGGTGGATTATGCTGAAACGACCACTGGGTCGTATCAGCAAGGTTATTGCCGTTTTGCAGGGAACATCGCTGGAAAACCAGCGATGTTCCCTGCAAAACGGCGATTTCCCTTCTATCGCTAGAATTCTTATCGCCCTGGAGAAGCGCGCTGTTAATAACGCGCTACCAAGGTGATAAATTCCAGCGATGGACGGCGATAAATAAAAAATCACTAAGCGCGCTTTGTGTTATTTTTCGCCGTCCCTAGATAATATGCCCCATAGTAAGGTATTGTTGCTGCAGAAACCTGCTGAGTAGTTCCTCTGAGCACTGCCATTTGTTGGTTGATGGGGTGAAGGGTGGGGCTGCAGCTCCTGATGTTCAGAATGTTAGGGATCGGGAGGGGTCCTGTAGAAAAGGTCATCCTTTTGTCTCTCTTCTGTTGAGTGGGGCCATTGATGGCCAGGTGCAGACTGCCCACACCTCTTTGTGCCTCTATTGGGGGTGCTTTAACATGGAAATAACTCTGATGAAGAGAAGCCTCATTCTATTTAAAAGCCGAGCCTGGAAGCCAGCCTGAGAAGGACGCACGAAAGAAAATACCCAGATCGGTTCTAATAGAGCAGAAAAAAAAGAAACAACCCCTGTCTGCTGTACCTGAATAACAGAGGGAGCAGAACAGTCACTTGTTGTTCCTGTTCCAAGCTCACTACGACCAAGAAGGGAGTGCCCCGCAAGCTACCCAGGACCTACTATTCATCCAGAGCTGAAGTGTGTCTGGCACCCAGCTCTCCAGAGGTGAGTGCATCGTGTGACGTCTGATGGAGAGCAAGAGCTGCTTTGATGTCCTGCTGATGCTTGTCATTTAAACTCACAATTGTTTTAAATTGTGAAGATTCACAGAAATGTTCCCACCCAATAATGAATGCACTGGTTCATGAACTACATCAGAGTTGGTACCTCTGTAGAAGATTGCTTTCCGCTGGCAAAGAATAGGTCTTGGCTAATGCAAGTGTAGAGGTGTATGTGCTCACTTGCTATTCTAGTGTTGAAATGTTACAGACTCCACAAGTGTGTGGAATAGAAACATGCAACCCTAAGTAAAGTCTAAAAACTGTATCAGGGCTGTCTCCCAGCAACAAAAGAGAACAAACAGCTATTGAAGTGGGAGCCTGGGTGAGGGGAAAAATAAAATTGAAGTCCTCAACATGCCCATTATCACAAAATATATGTATGAATTATGGACATATTATCCATCTTCAAATACTGCCATAGGTACCTCTAGGCCCAAAGTAGATTGTGTAGCTTAAAGAAATGCATCAGATGTGGGAATTGATCAAGAGATTGAACATCTGGCTTGGCCCGGTCACATGATATATAAATTATCTGAGCAAGTTATGGGTTTGATCCATAAGGTTATAGATTTGATTCTACCATTTACTCCTCTGGGGGTCGGGAGAATATTTGAAGATTTGCCAAGGGCAATTGAAATGTTTTCTAGATGAGCCACGTTGCAGTGTGATGGAGAATGTCAAGTGGAAGGGATGCCAGAGAGTCTGGCTGAAGGACCTGACTCTCAACAATTAGATGATGTAGAGCTATTGTTGATTTGGAGTAATGTAAGCCAGACACAGATATGTTTGAGCTGAGTTGGGCACTTACTTGACTAACTCAAAATACCTTCTGTTCAATTTGATGTAATATGTACTAATTGCAATGATAATAATGTGCTAGGCTTGTATGCATGTATTAAGTAGTGTACACTTTGCAGATTAATGCGGTGAGTAATATCCACTGTACCTTGTTGAATTGTTGAATTGGATTTGTATATTGTTAAGTGAACAAGACAAATACTTTCAAAATTATAAAGATTGGAACTGACTCAAAGATGGCTGCCAAGATGGAGCCTGTGTGCTGAGGCTCCGCAGCCTGGGATCACAATCTTGTTAATATAGCGGACAGTGCGAGCTATCGAGGACCTACTGGACGTGGGATGCAGAGGACTTGGGCTGGGGCTCTCCCTTCTTTCTACATCTTCCCCCAGTCTCCTAATCCTGCCTCAAGATCCTCATAAGCCTCAATGCCTCTGATATTCCTCTGTGCGCTGCCCCACAGGTCCAGCTGTGCTGGTGTGCGGTGCTCTAGCTGTCCACCATCTGGAGACTCAGATTTGATGTTCTACACTGGTTCTGTGGAGGGCACCTTCTGCTTTTGGAACCCGGTGCGGTCCTGGCATGACATGCCACCATCTTTGATCGTGGGACCCACTGTAAGTTTCTTTGTGCCTATTCCTGTTCAGCCACTGCAGGTGATATCCAGCCACCTACATAAATCACTTGGCACCCTATTCTTATGCTACTCCTCTCACTACACTGCACCAGAGGGTGGCCTGACACAGAGACCTCCGGATGCTATCAAAAGCCAGAAGTGTACACGTGAGCCACATTGCACCCCTGTTGGATGAGAGGCCCTGCTGGGGAGATGCAGTCTCTTACCTCTCTCTCACTTGGTATCTGTTTCCTATGCCTCTGTCCACAGGTGGCAGGTAACATTTGAAAGGCGTGGGGCATAAAAGTTGAGTATGACTTTTATGTAGCAAGCAAAGCGAGCAAGCTTAATGGACAATCGTGGGGTCGGGGGGTGGTCCTCCTTCCAAATCAAAATTGAAAAAAGACCGACAAATGGTGCATTTTAAGGGCAAATACATTTAGTGTGAAATCAAGGTTTATAAAGTAGTAGGAAGATTTAGTCTTTAAACAATAAACATATTAAAAACGGCCCCACATCTTACTGCATTGATATGTCTAAGAGTTACAGAAAGGTGCAAATTGTGTACTGCAGCAACATCATGTTCTTTTGAGTGTGTACTTGTCCATTATATTGTACTGCATGCGGTATCAGCTTTGGAAAACAAATACTCTAACCAGGTTTCGAGAAGCACCCACACCAGCTGGCTACAATCAGTCATTTAGAAATATGTTCAGACAGGTCTTTAAGTTGGATGAAACACGTGGGGGCTATCTAAAAGGGAACATGTAAAATATGTTTCTGTGATTCCCATAGTGGGCCACCGAGTCGACATTTTGGTTTCCCTCTAAGATGTTAATGCATCCAGATATATAACACAACAACTGACATACACCTAAAACCTGCCAGTACTCTTGGTTTTGTCAGTGGTTGTTAGATGTTTAAGATAAGTAATAACAATGGGCCCAATTCACAAAAGTAATCTGAGACAACATCTAACTTTATGACTTTCGGTATTCACAAAGGGCATTTAGGAGTAGTAAAGTTAGGTATCCTAACTTTACTACTCCTAGAGTTAGGTATCCTAACTTTACTACTCCTAAATGCCTTTTGTGAATACCGAAAGTCATAAAGTTAGGATTATGTCTCAGATTACTTTTGTGAATCGGCCCCAATGATTCGTTATAAATAATTAGCATTGGAAATGTTTCGATACTGAAATTGTGGCACAGTAAATTAAATATTATTGACGTCTGTGAAATGCCTATTGACCTTCAGTTATGTGCGCTTTTTGTTATCCACGCACACCCTTTTTCTCTGCACATCTCATCAAGCTGCATGGGAAACGTCCTTTAGGACGGAGCCCCAATCACACTGTGCTTTCACAGCGCCAGCCACCGAACGAATGCATCTTAAGCATGCATTCATTCTGCACAAGTTGTTAACAACGACTTCCTTTTGGGGGGTACATTTGTGGAATGGTATTGGAATTGAAGTTCAACACCTGCCCTGCTGTTGCGCAGACTGAAATTGGAATAGTAAATTAAACTATTTCAAAATCCAGCACCCCCTAAGGCAAGTCGTTATGATGACTTGCGTGCAGAATTGATAAGTGCGAAAGACGCGTTTGTTCTAATGACGGTGTTTCCAAGGCATGCGTGATAAACGCATACGGAATACCGTCATACAGTCATCTGCACATCTTTAAATACACCCCTATTCTCTTCAACATGCTCTTTTCACTCTCCCCAAATGCATTTCCTCGTATCTCCCTCACTTCACCACCACCAAACATGCGGCACTCACACACTTAAGGCACTTTCTTTTCTTCTATTTTTGTCTTGTAAACATATAGGCATCTGCGTACCCCCCTTCACACACATTAATACAGATTTCAATTGCATCTGGAATACATGGCCATTGTTCTGTGTGCTCTGGAGAGAGGTTAACAATAGACACTTCTCTTTGCCTTTAGCCTCAGCACCAGAGCTCAGTCAAAGCCCCTCTTAAAGACCTGGCATGCCTCAAAGCATGCACTGTCTAAGAGTCATACAATGCACAAATAAATACAGAAACATAACATGATGAAATAGCTAACATTCTTGGGAATGCAAGACTAAATTAACAATGTGAAATAAAGAGGTGCTAATCACTAACATGCATCACATTAACATTTTTAACATTCGTTGTTCATAAATCAATCTATTTTTTGGCATTAACATTACGGACATGAGGATAGGGCCAGTTTTAACGCCATGCAGCGCTTGACTCGGATATTTGGATCAACTTCGCACAGGAACGAAAACCCTGCTCCTCTTGTGGATCAATATCAAGGGGGAACAAACACTGCAGCTCCACTTCTAAAAGGGGCAGCACCCTGCAGCCATGGGTGTCACAGTGGTGGAGGTTAGTGTGACTTGGGGTCTCAGAAAATATACATAACACAAGATTAGCACTATAACACTTACCATTACTGAGAACAAAGTGCTTCAGTCTTAGTGTGTGAGGAACGGTAAAGGGTGGGTACCAGGGGCGTAGTGAAACCTTTGCTTTGGCAGCTACCACAGGGGGTGAGTTCTTGATGGACCTCTTCTATCTGCAATTCAGCAGGCAAAGACTCATCAACATGAAACGGTGGGAAGGTGTATGAGTGATGGATGGATTGATAGAAGTAGATGGTTAAAAGGATGGATGGATAAGAGGGTGGCTAGATGGATAAGTGAAAGAATGGAGGAGTGAATAAAAAGAAGGGTGGATGGGTGAAAGGGTGGATAGATAGATGAGTGAAATGATGGATGGACGATGAGACAACATATGGATATATAAGTGAGTGAAAATATAGATGGCTGAGTGAAATGGTGGGTGGGTGGAAGAAGTGAAAGGATGGATGCTGGGATGTCATGAACCCCTAACTTTAGTAGCTATAGTTGGGTCAAAGTTCTCAATTGGCCTTTTCTATCTGCAACTTGACAGACAAAGATGAGTGAAAGGATGGATGGATGTGCGAGTGAAAGAATGGATGGATGGGTGAATGAAAGCATGGATAGGTAGTTGGATGAATAAATAAAAGGATGGATGTAATGATGGATGAGTGACAGAATGGATGGATGAGTGAAAGGAAGAGTGGATGGATGGACATGTGAAAAAATGGATGAATGAGTGAAAGGGAGGGTTGTTGGATGAATGGATGAAAGGATGGAAGGATGCTTAAAATAAGAATGATGGAGGGATGAATGTAAGAATGGATTGATGAGTGAAAGGGAGGGTGGGTGGATGCATGGATCAAAGGGTAGAAGAATACATGAGTGAAAGAATTGCTATTTGAGTGAAAGGATGGAGGGATGAGTGAAAGTGTGGATGTATCATTGAGTAAAAAGATGGATGGATGAGTGAAAGAGCAAATGGGTGGATGGGTAGATGGATGAGTGGAAGGGTAGATGGATGAGTGAAAGGATGGATGGTAAAGTAAAAGGGAAGGTTGATGGATAGATGGATGGTTGGATGGATGGTTGGATGGATGGATGGATGGATGGATGGATGGATGGATGGATGGATAGACTGAAAGGGTGGATGATGAATGAGCAAGAGTATGGATGGATGAATGACTGAAAGGATGGATGGATGGGTGGGTGAGTTTGACAGATAGGTTTGGAGATGGATCGATAGGTTGGCTATGGATGCATGGAGGGAAAGAATAGTGAAAGATTGAATGATGGATGAAAGAATGAATGAACAACAGAATGAAATGGTTGATATTAGAAAGTGGATGGAAGGATGAATGGATAGATTCTTAGAAAGTAGAAACAAGAGAGCTCTACTGGAAAGGGTAGTGATAACTTGCTACATTTGCTTGGTGCCATAAGAACTTTGGTTCGAAGTGGGAAGAATTTTAATTTTCTGACTACTCTCTTGCTTGACTGGATGTTCACAGACCCACAACAGCATCTTATTGACACTGTGTGGTGTTTACACAAGGCAGTGGAATATTATAGGTGTTTTGATGATATGAATTGTAGAGAGATTGGAATGTTAGTGATTACAAATGAATTACATTGCGCGCTGCATAGCCGATTTTTTGTTGCAGCGCGCACAATGTACTTTGTTTTATTTATCTATTTCTTTACTCAACTCCGTTCGGCCCAATTCCGGAGTTTACTACCTCCCGCCCCGGCCCTCCGCCCTGCAGCACTCCCTCGAGGAGCCGCCACTGCTCCACACCTTTTGTTGGTGACAAGCGGGAGCAGAAGATGTCAGGAGTTTGGACAACCCCCATTGACAGCATTCATAACCGTAGGTTTATTGCCTCTCAGTGTTGCTGTGTGTCCGTTCCTCTATACATGTTTCCTTTGGGCCGCGCTTTCTTTTAACAGCAGCTTGTTCCAGCGGCTCCGCTTATTTTACGCTCTTATCCCCACATGTTTGTTGTGCTCATTTACTAAGATTTTAATGAGGATGCAGCTGAATGGACATGGAGTAGATACATATGTAACTTCACTTAAAAGTTTAGTTGCAGACTTTGATTTTCAAAACTTTACTGATCAATTAATACCTGATCAATTCATCTGTCTCTTTACTAATAAAGCTATTCACAGGAAGTTCTTGTGATTAAGCAATCCGTCCCTAGTATAAACTTTACAGATTTCTAAAAGCATTGAAATATCTCAGTTGTCTGTGAAGGAACTTAAGGAAAAATAAACACAGTTGGCAATGTTTGTCTAAAGAGGTAAAGTATGGAGACGGAGAACTCAAAAAACAAAGAGGTTTCAAGGTCATCTAAAGGGGTTTTAAGTTAGTCAAATATTTGCTTTGAATGTGGAAATATAACACATTTTAAGACAGGTAAACAATGGACAGCCAAAAATGTTGTTTGCAGAAAATGTGGTAAAGTAGGTCATTTTGTGAAGGTTTGCCGAAGTCAGTGGTAGTCAATGGAATCCAACAGAGAAATGTACCAGGGTTGTAGCAAACTTTGATGATGAAGGTAAAACTCAGAATGGCCCACAGTTTATGGAGTTAGTGGTTGGGGAGGATGTCTATACAGCAGATACTGCAGATTGCGTTGATCCATATATGGAGGTGCTAGTAGGGAATAAATCACTCAGACCTTTGGTTGGTTCTGGTGCTAGAATCACAATGGTTACCCGCAAAGTTTTTGATAAATTGTGGCCTGGGAGAAATTTGGAACCACCAGACTGAGCTCCTATTTCACAGATGAAATTGTCAGGGTATTTTGAGGATGTTTTCATTTTAACCATTTAACTGCAGGGGTTATTCCCCCGCTGTTCTGCGGGGTGTGGGGACAGCGCACCGGTGCTCATGACGAGCTCAGCTCGTCATGAGCCTGAGTGCTTGTGTGCTCATGACGAGCTGAGCTCGTCACGGCCACACCCGTTTCCTTAGAACGCTCAGCACAGCAGGGGAATTATCCCCGCGTGTGAGCGTTCTAACGGCCATGACGAGCCCAGCTCGTCATGAGCACACGAGAACCGTGGCTAATGACGAGCTAAGCTCGTCATCAGCATGGGAGGGGTTAAAGGACTGTAAGATTTTTCGAAAAGTGTATGTGGTAGTAAAGGATTTGTTCATATTAGCGTGGTTTCACCAAGGGCTTTTCAAGATTGTGCTGAGACCTGGCAGAAGAACAAAGTTTTCGGTGGTCATGGAAAACTTAGTAAATGACAACACTGTCACATTTCGTATAAACAATTCAGGAACTTTGGGCACCATAAAAGGGTTCCAGCATAAGATTACGTTCAAGAAAAACCTTATCCTTAGTAATTGCAAGATGAGGAATTTTCTGTTTTCCATCAGGGAGTATAGGAGAAGGAGCTGATGAAATTGTGTGACAGCGGGTAATCAAACCCATAGAGCTATCTTTATGGTTATCTCCACTGGTAGTCGCTCGGAAAAAAATGGTGAACATAGGGCCAGATGTACAACACTTTCATTTAGCGCCTCGCAATTTGCAACTCATTGCGAGGTGCAAATTGTGAGGCGCTAAATGAAATGTACAACAGTATTGTTACACTGTTTTGCGATTCCCAATGGGGTTGCAAATTGCGAGGCTCATTAATATTAATGAGCTTCTTTCAATTTGCGAGCCCATTTGGAATGCCAGCCCTCCCATGGATGGTGGCCTGCTGGGCTCAGCAGACCATCATGTCTAGGACTGCTCTTTAATAAAGCAGCTTTTTTTAAAAAAAAAAATTAAATGCAGACTGTTTTCCTTAAAGAAAAATTTGGATGCCTTTAAAAAAGAAAAAATTAAACGTTTTTGTTTAATTTTTTAAGGGCATGCAGAGGTCCCTGGGACCACTGCCTGCCCTTAAAAATATTTTTAGAGACAGTCACAAAGTGGAAGAGGTCCCCTGAGGACCCCTTCCAAATTTCGACTGCATTACCACCCTCTCGAAGAGGGTGGTAATTTGCAAGTGTTTTGCGACTGCAATTGCGGTCACAAAACATTCACACAGAGCATTGCGGATGCAATTAGGAAGGGACCGCCCCTTCCTAATTGCGACTCGCTATTCTTAAATAGCGACTCGCAAATAAATAGTGACTCGCTATTTAAGAATTCACATGGCCTACAGTTATTTTGCATGCACAAACTGGTCGCAAAGCAGTTTGCGCATGCAAAATCACGTCGTACATCTGGCCCTAAGTGTTTACGCAGTTTTGACAGTGTTATTTGGGTAGATTTTAATCCCCTTCCTAGGATCTCCGACCTTTTGAGCATGGCGACAGGGCGAGTTGTATTTCGAAGCAGGATTTAGCATCCGCTTATCACCAGGTGGGTTTGGAACCTGAGTAAAGGCATTTCTCAGCTTTCGTGCACCAATAGGAACATTTCAGTATTGCTGAACGCCTTCTGGTTTTCCGTCCACGGTATCTGTTTTTCAGAGGATCATATATCAGCTGTTAAAGGATATAAAAGAGATGGTCGTGTTTCAGGAAGACATTTTAATTTTTACAAAAACAAGAGAGGACAATGACATTATTTTATACCAGGTGCTGTCTGTTTTACAAGAAAGAGGCATGGAATTGAGGTTTGAGAAATGTGAAATTGGCAAGGCCTGAAGTGGAGTATCTTAGGCATGTGACATTCAGCCAAGACCAGGATTAATTAATATCATCATTGATGTAAGACCACTGAGTGACAAGTCAGGGTTGAAAAGTGTTATGGGTATGTGTGAATTCTATTCTCGGTTTATCCCGGACTACGCTTCTCATATCAAACCATTGACTATGTTGTTGTAGAAAAATGCCAGTTTCAAGAGGAACATAACATTTCAAGAGTCATTTGAGTGGGTAAAGAAAGAATTAGCAATTTAAAGGCGTTTAAGCCAATTAATCCAAGTTTGCAATGTTGTATCCCAGTTGATTCATCTAATGTTGGGCTAGATGCCAGTCTTACTCCATCCAGTGGTAAAGATGAAAACACAGTTTGCTATGCTTCTCGAGTGTTTATGAATCATAAATCTTATTCTACAATTGAAAAAGAGTTATTAAGTTGTTGGTGGCCTATTCGAAAATCCAAGCCATATCTGTGGGGAAGCAGGTTTATGATTGTGCCTGATCATTAACCATTAGTTGACATTCTTTCTGGAGAGAAGATAAAGGGACAGACCCCTAGGATTGGCAACATCACAGCCGAATGATTGCAATACCAATTTGACGTAAAACACGTCAAAGGTGCCAAGAATGCTAGGGCAGATTCTTTTTCAACGTTTGCCGCTACTGATGGTACCCAGATAATGTGTGTGAGGTGTTGAAGATTGTTTTGTCACTGCCAAGGATTTAGAAGCATTGTGTGCAGTGTCCGAGAAAGAGTGGAGATCCAAGCTGAATCAGGATGAAGTTCTGAAATTAAATATATCCTATGTGAAAAATGAATGACCATCAGAAAGGTCCCTTGTATCATCATAGTAGCCTTTTTTTGGAAAATACATGATGAATTATCTGTAGAAGATGATATTTTGTTGAGAGGAGATAAGTTAGTTACCCTGGTAGATATGAGATTTAGGTTAATCAAAATGCGACATGAGAGACATTTGGGAAAGACCTTTCCAAACGCAGGGTTCATAAGAAATTTTGGTGGTAATCCATGGCTATGGAAATTGAGCTAAAAGGGGTTTGGCAGTCAGAAAACCACAATTCCAGCAGATTGAGCGCCCCTCTAAAGCCTGGGATAAAATTGGGCTTGATGTGCTTGGTCCTGTCAATAGTTTACCAAGCCATCTGCGTTAAGCTTTGCTAGCAGTGGAACTCTATTCTAAGTGGCCTGCAATAAAATGAATATCTGAACATAGTACTAATGCAGTTATTGAATTTTTAAATGAATTATTTATCAAAGAAGGTATCTCCAGGATTTTGATATCAGACAATGACATTGAGGTTGTGAGTGGGGAGTTGATGTTTCTTAAAGCAGGTGACATCAAGCATCTTCGGATATCACTCTATCATCTTCACATTAATGGCCAGATCGAGCGCATGAACAAGGTGCTAACTATGTGTGTGGAATGGCCCGAGGATAATAGATGTGATATCCTGAATGGGGTACATTCCATGCTTTGGTTTAATTGCACTAGCCCACATTCCATTACTCAGGTGTCACCATTTGAACTGTTGAGGGGAAGAAAGCCAACCACAAACATTTATCCTAGATGGATGAGCAGATAGGCAAAATTTGGTACACATTTGGATACGTTTGATGATAGAGTTCAAGGTAACGTGACCAACTCCAAATTAAAAAAAGGAAACATTTGATAGGAATAATCGGGTACATGAAATGGAAGTTGAGGTTGGAGATAAGGTACATATCAAGAAGGGGGTCAGTGTTAAAAAAGGAGTTAAGAAATTTAGCGAACCTTGGGCCATATTTAAAATGGCTTATCGCCACAAGAACATCATTTTTTGCGATGTTCCTTTGGCGATAAGTCCTTCGCCTTATTTACAAGGTGGCATTAAGCTACCTACTGTAGCTTAATGCCACCTTGTACATAAAGCCCTCTTTCATGCTACACTTGGCAGGACATGGGCAGGCAATGGGTGTTGCGGTGGGCATTCAGCTCAACACCCACTGATTTTGATGCTGCCCCCTATTTACAAAGGTGGTGGAAGTACAGGACCAGAGCAAACCTGATCTTAACATGATGAAAGAAGGAGAAAATGTTAATTTCTCCTTGTTCTTGCTGTTTCTATGGGTGCTGCATTGTGCAGCTCAGATAGAAACAGCAAATCACAATGAATGATTGTTTATGTGCAGTAAGGTGTTCCTTCCTGCACATAAGCAATCATTTAAAATAATGATGATTTGGAGCATCTATGTGTGCTGCACAATGCAGCACCCATACGAGTTACAAATCGGCATTCTGGACACCTTCCTGCACATAAACAATTATTCCCTCAATGCAGGCGTCGGCACTAGGTAGCTGAACACGTGTCTAGAGATATACAGCAATGTCTGCACCAACATCGGTGAAAAACTCCAGCTAATTTTGAAGAACGTTTAAACTGCGTACTGCATTGACCAAGATGCAAATGGGGGTTCCATGATGAAATATCGATTACAAAAACACCGACCGACCAACAAAAATATTGTCACAAAAACATTGTCTACAAAAATATCGTCACCATATACTTAAACAAGGATTTACACAAATATCGATAATTTTTTATCGACTACATTAATATCGTTAACAATTATATTGAGTACATAAATATCGACTACTACATTATCGACAACCCTTGAAATAACATTACCATCTACACTAATATCGATTACACAAATATCGAGTAACTTAGTACCTACTTAAATATACTAAAAATATCGCCTTCTTCTCTATAACCTTAAATACACAATACCTTCAACTAATTTACTTTTTTATAATTATTTAAATAATAAAAATGCATTTAAAACATATATCTATATACTATATATTTTAACAATTAATATATAATATTTAAATAAACATTTATAATACACTCTTTTTCGATTAGTTTTAATAAGATTTCACATTATTTACCCTTTTTAACATTATTAACTATTATAATAAAACACATACAAAACATTTTCAAATATAAAGTAGAACAAAATAATTATTACTACAGCCTCACTTAAAAATAACGGTTTCCAATTCAAACTAAGGTTCTCATCCAATGAATTTAAAATACATATAATTGAACCAATCAAAATGAACAATTACTTAAATCAATACTATAAAAACAATTACATACTTATCTAAAAGTACAATTTTTGGCCCAAACTTGGAGAAAAACGGTTTCTTTGCTGAAGAGAAGAGAATACACACCTACAACAACTACTACAACACAGTCTACTACAACTCAAGTAAGTGAACTCCCATTTTATGTAGTATAAAAGCCTCACGAAAAGTATCTAAAATCCTGTACTAAATAAATGCTCACTCTTTTTTGTAAAATAGAACTAAAACATCCTATCAACAACAGCCACAATAAATTAAGAAACGAAAATATGACCAGCCTTATCAATTTCTACTTAGAAAAGTTTTAAATAAATAAGAATATAGCTAACAGAAGTTCCAAATGACTTGATATGGTATGAGCTACAAATATATCCAATTATAATAAATAACTAATATTAACTTTTTTTTCCAGAATATACAAACTTCTTCTACCAATCTACAACTACACAAACAACATCTTCTACTAAATTAAGTAAGTATACCCACTGTGTCAATTAATAACCAGAAAGTAGAAACAAACAAGTATCAAACTATATCATTAATTACTACTATTCTCTACCACAACTACAGGACATTCAAAAGTGAAACTCTGAATATAAGAACGGAAAACATCTGATTAGCAGAAAAACAACATTGTAAGTACATTTTTAAAATTCATATTTTAACCTAGACATTTAAATAAATGTTTATCACATTTACTAAAAACACATATATATGTCTTCACAGATCTACCTTAGAAATGGCAGAAGGAGCTACTTTTATAACTTCTCAAAAGGGGAAAATAATGCTCAGCTACATGGGTTATACCTACACCCAAGAAAGAGTCAAAGAGAATAAAACCCATTGGAAATGTAGTAAATATTATTCAACTGCATGCTATGGTAGAGCAACTACTGTTGATAACAATGTTGTAAATATACATGAACATAACCACCCACCCAATGTAACAGAAGTCGAAGTAAGAGAAGCATTAGAGACACTGAGAGAAGCTAGTACAGACTCCCAAGAAACAAGCACCACTATTTTGAAAAATGTTTTGAGCAAAGTCCCAGAACACGTAACAGGACAGTTACCTTCAATCCCCAACTTGAAAAGATTAATAGCTAAAACAAAACGAGCTTCTGATCCAACTCCACCACCACCTGAAACTTTTGAAGAGATTAAAATATATCCAGCCTATACTATTACCCACAATGAGGATAAATTCTTAATGTATGATAACCAAAGTCATAATAAAAGAATTTTAGTTTTTGCAACAAATAGCAATTTGCAAAAACTAAAATCGTGTGAAACATGGATGATGGACGGAACTTTTAAAGTGTGTCCCAAACCTTTCTATCAACTTTACACCATCCACGGTGAATACCAGGAAACTAATATCCCTTTAATTTATACACTGCTGCCAAATAAAACTAATGCAACCTACATAGAAATCTTAACAACTATCAAAGATTTTACTGATAATTACTATCCATAAAGAATCATAATAGACTTTGAAATAGCTATGATTCAAGCTATACTAAAAATATATCCACACACTTCAACACAAGGGTGTTATTATCACTACAACCAAAGTATATGGAGACACTTACAAAAATCTACTTTAAGCATAGAATATTCTACAAACAGTAACTTTGCTTACCAGATTAAAAAATTAATTGCACTGGCATATGTCCCAACAACAGAAGTAGCTAATTATTACAATGTATTACTTGACAGCCCTTTCTACCGCAGTAATGAGAAAAATTAACTCCCTTCTTAGACTATTTTGAAGACACCTGGGTGGGAAGATTACATCGTTCTGGTCACCGCAGACAACCTAAATTCCAAATTCCATGGTGGAATGTGTATGCTAGTACTATAGCACAGAAAGCCAAAACCAACAACGCGGTAGAAGGATGGCATAATGCCTTCCAAGCCACAATAGAAAGAACACAACCAACACTTCATAAACTAAGCATCAAAAAAGAGCAAAGCTACCAAAAACTAAGAATCGAGCAATCTCTATAAAAAATCAGCCCAAAACTAAGTAAACAAACATTAAGGGCCCCATTAGGATGGCGGGCGGATTGCCCCCGCCAGGCTGGCGGTAGCCACCGCCAGCCTGGCGGGGAAATCCGCCCGCCATCCTTCCCTGTATTCCCCCCCGCCATATTAGAATGGCGGGGGGACCACGGCGGAGCAAAACACCGCCCGCCACTTCTCCGCCCCGGTCGCCTTGCGGCCGGGGCGGAAAATGAATAACATGCAGGCGGTGTCTGTCAGACACCGCCCGCATCATTACAATGGGCATTTTACAATGCCTTTCCGTGGCGGCATTGCCGCCACGGAAAGGCATGCGGTGTTCACCCTGGGGGCCCCCTGTGGGCCCCCAGAGTGAAGGCCAAAGGGGGGTGGCACACGGGGGGTACCTGTGGTACCCCCCTGCATTTACATAATCAAAGCGGTAGGCACCGTGCGGTGCCTGCCTCTTTGATTATGTAAATGCTGCACAGCATTTTTAGTATTGTGGCGGGCGGAGCACAGAGCTCTGCCCGCCACAATACTAAAAATACAGGATGTGCCCGCCAAAGTGGCGGGCACATCCTAATGCTGCGTGCGGGACCCCCGCCCTCAGGGCGGGCGGTCCCGATGTCCGATAGGATGGCGGGCAGGCAAAGCCCGCCCGCCATCCTAATGGGGCCCTAAATATGTACGAATACCTACAACAAAAAACAAGAATGTACCCAAGTATCCAAGGTCTAGAATACTTAGACCTAATTGCAAAATCTATCCTTTAACAAAATACAAATAAGAACGCATCAAACAATAAATAAAATAGACCATGTATTTTTTAATTAGTTAAATTATGTCATGTAAAAATAAATGTAATTTATTATTACAAGACATAATTGAACTAAATAAAAAACAAATTAACCAATAAGCATAATCCACCGCAAAAAATAAATAAACAATAACTTACGGTTCTGCAGCTGTAGAATGTGTTGCAAGTAGATGGTTTCAACACGAATACAACCAAAAGCAATCCACATCGTAAAAGAAATTCCCACAAAATGCTAAAAATACAACTGTATAAAAAGGGTCCAACGTAGCAATCCTCTGGATAACGGAACCATAAAAAACCCGAAAATAAATCATGATAAAAAACGCTCCAAAATCCCCCAAAAACAAGGAAATGTATATAAACATTTCCCTGTATGTAAAAAAAAAAAACGATATGAAATCCATCTGGTCACCAAAACGAACACCTGTAAATAAAGTACAAACAAAACCCACCTGCAATAAATACTAAACCCACAAAGCCTAAAAATAACATATAAAAGACAGTAAAATACATAAAGTAATACTTTAATACAATAGATTAACATGACATCCGTATTAAATATCAAACTAAGTACCTATCACTAACGTCCTTAAAAAACACGTACTTTTCACATAAACAGTGAAATCAAACACATAGCAACACGTAAACACTAAAACTAGCTCAATAATTTCTTAAAATTAACTTAAAAGTAATGAAAATAAAACATACATTAACAAACACGAAGCAGCTCCCAACCGCGAGGTTCCATCTTCTGAAATGACCCACACAACGATGTAGATATACTAAAAAGTGAACAACACAAAACAAAATGGCAGAATAATAAAAACAAAAATAGGACTTATTCCCCATTATAATAAATAAAAAATGTGTAATAAACTACAAATTATTTTCCAAAAATTGTGATAATTTTCTAAATGTTTACAATAAACATATGAATAATGTAAAATATACAATAATTATTTATTATATAATTATATATTAATAAATTATTGTATATTAAAAATATTTTTATTATTGTAAAATATTTTTGTTTATTAGATAAAAATGTGAACAATTTTATGTATATACTTTTGAGAATGCCAATTATATGTAAATTAATTAACATATTACATTTTAATTAAAAACATTAAAATATAATATGCTAATTAACATAAAATTACAATGTATATGTTACAAATACTGCAATGTAAAATTTGAAGAAATAAAAAAATTGTGTTATAAAAATGTTTAAAAATTTCCATCTACAAAAGAATGTAATAAAAACATTTTTTTCACAAGACTATATTACTATTGTACTTTATAAATCTTTTAACTTGTGATGTAAATGTTAAAATGTTTAAAGATCTATATTTGTTTCTTTATAAAAATTATATTAAATATATATCTGTAATAATAATTACAAATATAAAGAATGTTTTTTTTATTTATATATTGTTTTTTTTTTTTTAAATTAACACTTTTTATTAATCTAACCCCAAACCCTACATAACTCTTTGAAAGTGTTTGACAGTAAACCATAATAATTTACTATTCTAACTCCAAATCCAACATAACTCAGGGAAAGTGCTGGACATTAAACCATAATTATTTACTATTCTAACTCCTATTCCAGCTTAAGTCTGGGAAAGTGCTGGACAGTAAACCATAATAATTTACTATTCTAACTCCAAATCCAACATAAGTCATGGAAAGTGCTGGACAGTAAACCATAATAATTTACAATTCTAACTCCAATCCAACATAAGTCAGGAAAAGTGCTGGACAGTAAACCATAATAATTTACTATTCTAACTCCAATCCTACATAAATCAGGGAAACTGCTTGACACTAAACCATAACAATTTTCTATTCTAACTCAAAATCCTACATAACTCAGGGAAAGTGCTGGACAGTAAAGAATAATAATTAACTATTCTAACTCCAATCCAACGTAAGTCAGGGAAAGTGCTGGACAGTAAACCATAATAAATTACTATTATAACTCCAATCCAACATAACTCAGGGAAAGTGCTGGACAGTAAACCATAATAATTTACTATTCTAACTCTATTTCCTACATAACTCAGGGAAAGTGCTGGACAGTAAAGAATAATAATTAACTATTCTAACTCCAATCCAACATAAGTAAGGGAAATTGCTGGACAGTAAACCATAATAAATTACTATTCTAATTCCTACCCAACATAACTCAGGGAAAGTGCTGGACAGTAAACCATACTAATTTACTATTCTAACTCCAATCCTACATTACTCAAGGAAAGTGCTGGACAGTAAGGAATAATAATTTATAAATCCTACTCACCCTTCACCCTATACACTCAACTAATAACTACTAAAACTTAATATTTTAATTGTAATTTTTTGTTTTTTAGATAATAACAACTTTAAAATGAAAATTTTCAAATTTTCCATTTTTTTCAATAAATGTTGCTCAAAATCTAGTTTTTATTATACATTAACACACATTTTTAAATATTACTACCCAGTCTTATCCATCATAATGCTAATTACCCACTCATAAAACATTCACACACTTATTATTAAATTAAAATTTAATTTACAAAAAAATTTCAAATTTTAATTTCGCATTTAAATATATTATTTTCATTTAATTACAATTTTACATTTTCTAAAACATTAACACACATTATTATTATTTACTACCCAACCTTAGCATCTATATAACATACAACACACTAATACAAATATAACACACTTAATTTAATGTAAATTAAAATAAAATTTGCTTTCACATTTCAAATTTCAAATTATTAAATTTCGATTTTTTTTTAAAACAACCCTCTAAATAAACAATCACACACTTTATTTAATGTTAATTTTAAATATATTAATTTCTAATTTAAAATTTCGAAATTATTATTATTTTTTTAATTTATAATAATAAAATAACAAATTTTAAATTACTACCCACCTTTATCTAAATTATTTAAAATTTAATTTTCAAATTATAAAATTCTTTTTATATATATTTTTATTTTACAATTCTAAAAAATATTTACCCAACTATTTTATATTACTACCCACCCTTATCCCCTATAAAACCAATAACCCGCTCCTAAAAAATGTACTAAAATTTTATAAAATGTATTATTTTTTTTAAATTAATAATGACAATACACCTTAAATTACTAAAAATTTAACATAAAAAATACATTTTTCTACATTTATATAACACAACTAATTATAATAGCGATATTATATACAACAATATTTCTCTAAACTATATTCTATACAACAATATTTTTACCTGTCGATATTTTTGTTACTCTACAAAAACGATATTTACAACACCGATATTTTTTTTGTCGATATTTTACAAAGTCGATATTCTTACCTCGATATTTCTGCTAATCGATATTTTCCCGTCGATATTCCTGCTGTATACCGCAATTGGGTGAACTGTGCTGGGACTCTGAGGCAGTGTTCTCCCAACTCTCATTCGGTTTAAAAGGCTCCGTTGAGCTAGCAAGCTGACGAACTTTGGAGATGCACCTGTGTGCCTGTGAGTGGTACTGTGACCTGAGATGAACTTGGCAGCATTTCCTGCAACCGCAGATGATTTTTCTTTGCCCACTAATACTGCTGCTCTCTACTGATGAAGGGCTCAACCCAGAAACACTTGTCTAGAGATATACAGCAATGTCTGCACCAACTTTGGTGACAAACTCCAGCTAATTTTGAAGTAAGTTTGAACTGTGAACTGCATTTACCAGGATACAAAGGGGCGAACTGTGCTGGGACTGTGAGGCAGTGTGCTCCCAACCCCCATTAAGTATCTTATTTTGGTTATCTATAAGGCTGGCTATCTGCATGATTTCTGTATATTTCAGCCAAAAGTATTTTATGCATAGTACAAGTCACAATTTGGTTTTTGCTTAAGTGATTTTGTTTCGTGTAGTTTTTTGCTTAATATTTTATAATCTTGTTGCAGGAGTTTCTGCATTAACTATCAATGGTTTTATATTGAATTATGCTATTGAAGATGTTTTAGTATCGACTTTTATCAAATGTTAATTTAGTTCTTTCCATTTGTTTTTCATTCAAAGGGGAAAAGTAACCTCCCTAAATAACCTACCTTTCATTGAACAAATAATGGAGACCATCTCTGCTAACTCAGATCAACCCACCAACCATATCTTCCTCTGGGACTTCAACATTCACTGAAATGACTCTAATGACCCTTTACTGAACACCTTCAAGGCATCCCACATGGACCTCAACCAGACCCAGTCTGGTAATGGCCCTACTTACAATAGAGGCTCCACCTTTGATCGAATCATCTGGAAATTCAATACAATCCAACTGGAATCTATAACCCCCTGTGACTGGTGGGACAACTACCTGGAGAAGTTAACGACTTGAAAAGGCAAACCGCTTAAACCCAAACATTGGTCCCGAGACTTGAGAAATATTAATCTTTCCAATTTAATCTTTAGGAATAACATCATCCCACAGTCTCCCACAAACATGATGAATGGAATGCGAATGATCTTACTGAACATGTATATCATGTCAAACATACTTGATATGATTGCTCTGTAGCAGCTAAATAAATTATAGATCCAACACTCAAACCCTGGTTCAACAGCTGCCTCAATGAAGAAAGATGCAATTTATGGTTCGCTGACAGAACTTGGAGTAGCTCACCCCATCGCTCACTTCAAGCACCTGATGTCAACATGAAGTTCCTATAACATACTCATCCGAAGTTCCAAAGCAGAATACTTCAGGAAGCAATTAGACAATGCCGAAAACAGACCAAAAAACATTTCAAAATCATCAATCAGTGAGTTACACACACAAATCTAATCAACAACTGGCAGACACCTGATCCTTATCAAGTGCAGAGGTGTTCTCAGCCTTTTTCATTGAAAAGACTAAAAGGATTAAACCAGATCTACTTTGCGCCTCACAACTTCTGCTACCCCAGGTACAGCCCAATCCCTTACCTATACAGCACCAGGCGATTTCCCTTCTTCTGGCTATTCTACTAAAAACAATGCTACTTGGAGTGCCTTCAAAATCCTGGATGAAGCTGCTCCACTCATTTTATTAATAACAATAAAACCCACCAACCACTACAATGACCCCCTGATCGCCAAGTTCATCAAACAGATTATCCCTTCCGTACTACCTCACTGGCCCAAGATTGCCATTGCATTTCTCTTTCAGGGCACATTCCCAACTTCTTAGATAAGACAAGTCACCCCTATTAAAAAACAATGTGTACTTGTCTGACCTCAACAACTACTGCTCTTCAACCAACATCCCGACTCCAGCAAAGCTTTTACAGAAGTATGTACACATGCAAATTTACAACCACATTAAGCATTTTCAACCCCTAGATCAACATCAATCTGGCTGCAGATGGGTCATACACTGAAACGGCTCTAATACACATTGTGGATGAGGCCCTGAGAATTTTAGACCAGAACGTATCCTGTCTGCTTATTTTACTTGACCTCTCCACGGCTGCCTCTCAAAATGGTCAAACACGATACTATGATTGAGTACAATAGTATGACACGTGTAGAAAATGCCCTGGCCAAAAGTAACCTGAGCATTAGAAGGGGACAAAATACCTCATCTAACCTTAACTTTTACATTTTTGGGAAAAAGACAGTAAACAAAAGCAGTAACCACGTTCGTTCCCAAGGCTGTGATGGGTAAAGAGGTGGATGCCCACAAAATTCAATATCTATCATGGAATTTAAATGGCCTGAGGTGTCCTCGTAGGAGAAGATTGATTCTGAAATACTTGGAACTTGCTCCAGTACAGATCTGCCTACTCCAGGACACACACTTAAGCCCTAATGAGTTTAGTGCGATTTTTTCCAAGACTCCTTGGGTATAATGTTTTTGTGTCACTCAACAGACTTTGAGTAGTCGAGGGGTTGCAATAGTGACCAAGAGAAGAGTCCCCTGTAGTATTAAGTCTGTCCAAACCGATCAGTCCGGCAGGTTGGTAGTTGCCCTTTTAGATTTTGGCGGAGTGGAGATTACATATTCATCGTATTATGGTCCGAACATAGATGACCCTTCGTGTTTGATCAAACTACAGGGGTGCTTAATGATGGTAAATCCTCCGCTGATAATAGGTGGAGATTTCAACATTAGGCTTGACCCGACAAGGATAGTTCTAATTTAAAACACACAATTACAACCCCAAAATTACGCAGGGTAATGAAAAACGTAATGCTAAATTTAAATTTAGCGGATATATGGAGATCTAAGAAAGGAAATACCCAGGGATTTACGTATTTTAGTAAAAGGTTTAGACACTCCTCCCGGATCGACTACATGTTGGTAAATAAAGAAAACCTAAATAATATTACAAGTATCTCGATCCAGCCAATACACCTATCTGACCATGCACCCCTAATAATTGTCTATGCAATCAGTGGGAAATACACACGTCCAAGATGGACATTGAATAGAGCAATGCTTGCTGATATAGAGATCGTAGAATCAATTAGTAAATCTTCTTCAGAATTTTTTGCTTTCAACCTGGGATAAACTTCTATTGAACAGGTATGGGATGCCTACAAGGCCAATTTGAGAGGTCAGCTGCATTCCCTAATAAATTCCAAAAAGAGGCAAAAAACTCAAGACATACAAGCTTTAGAGCGGGCGATTGCAGCCCTTGAGGTAGAAAGAAGCAATCCTAGCTTAGGAGATCAGGGGAACTCTGATTTGGTAGATAAAAATGTGGAGGAGGCTAGACAAAAATTTAGGCGACTCTTGGATCAAAAATGCAAAGCACAGTGGCAATCTAGGAATATGGAGCCCTATGCATATGGTGAGAAGACGGGGCACTCCTCGCATGGAAAGCTAGGATGGATAGAGCCAAAAATGACATAAATGAATTAATTATAGATAACAGTGGCAATGAGTCATCCAACCAGAAAGATATACAAAACACTTTACTTTTACTGTTATCGGAACTTTATAAAGAGAATGTCGAGCCTACTCAGGCAGAGATATCTTCCTAGTTAGCAAATAAATCTCTGCCTATTCTCACTGAGACCTCTAGAGAGATACTTGATGCCCCCATAACGATGGAGGAAATAAAAACCCAAATAAAAAGAGCAAAAAATAAAAAAGCTGCCGGCCTAGATGCCATCCCAAATGAAATATATAAATTATTACAGGAAGATCTCCAGCACGTCCTCTTTACTCTCTTTAATTCAATATATTCCTCCAGGGGGGTGATGCCAAAATCGTGGAGTGAGGCTACGCTGGTGTTAATTTTAAACCCTGGAAAAAAACATTGGCTCCAGACTCATACCGCCCAAATCTCCGTGCTAAACGCTGATTACAAGATCTTTATGGCCATTTTAGCAGGAAGATTGGTGAAATTGGCATCTAACTTAATTAACCCAGATCAGAAGGGCTACATGCCAGGCAGGGTGATTCAAGAACAAACTCAGCTCCTCATTGGCAATATTGATCTTGCAATTGTTAAGACTGACCCTCTAGCAGTAGTAGCAATCGACGCTGCTAAAGCCTTTGATCGGGTATGTTGGAAATATCTTTGGGGAACATTAGAGGTTATGGGCTTGTGCCCAATATTTATACAGACGGTGAAGTACTGCTATGCAGATGCTTCAGCAAAGAAGCGTGGAGAAGTGTGGCTCAATGGTGGAGAAGTGTGGCTCAATGATTAGAGCGGCAGACCCTGATGCAGAGGTCTAGCCCGGGACCAGGGTTCAATTCCCCGCCTCTGCGGGTCTTGGGCTCAAAATTCCACGGACCTGATAATTCTCGCCTCGGTGCCTATTCCAATCATGGAGTCCCACTCTGAAACTCTGGGCAATAGCTTGCTTAATCTCCACAACGGCCCCCACAACGCTAAGGATGCCTGGCCTCCACCTTGGGGGTGCCCAGGAGTGGACGTCTCACAGGGAAAGGCAGGATGAGATCCACAGCGGTATTCTTACAAGCGCCTTGAGACCCTTGCGGGTGAGTAGTGCGCTATACAAGTATCAATTTACATTTTACAGCAAAGATTCTATTGAATGGTTCTTTGACCCTCAGTTTCTCAATCCAGAGGGGGGCCAGGCAGGGATGTCCCCTGTCCCCTCTTCTATTCAATTTATATATAGAACCTCTAGCACAGACCATTAGATTGAACAACGTTATTACTCCCTTTAAATCCTCAGCTTAAGAGTGTAAACTGGCATTATATGCCGATGACATTATAGTTTACACTAGCAACCCAGATCACTCTATACCACAACTTGAATGTACTTTGAGGGAATTTGGCAAGGTTTCAGGTTATCTGGTTAATCCAGATAAAACCGAAATAATGTGCTGGAATACTGTCTATAGGAACAGATTAGAAAGCAGAGAACTTAGATACCTTGGAATAGAGGTAGTCAAGGAACTAGATGTAATTCCGCTGATCAACCTGGCCAAAATTGAGAAAGATCTGGATTTTATGTTCGCTAAATGGAAAAACCTCCCTCTGACCATCTACGGGAGGGTCAATTTAGTTAAAATGTCAGTGCTGCCTAAACTCACATATATGTTTCATGCACTCCCTCTAATCTTTCCTAGTTAAGGTATTAACAAATTACAGGGGAAAATTGGCAGCTTTGTTTGGGGTCAGGAAAAGTCCAGAATGTCGTGGAAAAAGCTGAGGAGGAAGCTCCTCAAGGGAGGGTTAGCACACCCGGACATAAATTGGTATCTGATTGCTTTTCAGTTCAAGGGTATAAGGATGTTATTAAGGTATCCTGAGCAATCGGCATGGGGCAGAGTACTCAGGGAAATGGTTATGGTAGAGGAGGGCGGCTTTTCTTGTGGCTTCTTATACAAATTTGGCGCACCAAGATTTTTCAAAAGAGTCAGGCTCAAGGTGTTAAAATTTGCACTCGCCACTTGGTGTAAAATAAGAAGCATCTGGGGCTTAGAATATTTTTCAGATTTTGCCCCAATCTGGGACTCTCCTGGGACACCACTCTGCTTTAAAGATAGCCTGGCGATGCCAATAAAAAATTCAGGGTTGGTTAGATGGTCAGATTTGGTTGATTCAGAGGGCATTCTTCCGTGGGAATTTTTACAAGCTTAGGGCCCGATTCACAGAACTAACTTAAGACACAATCCTAAACTTACTACTTTTGGTATTCACAGAAGTTAGGATTTTGTATTAAGTTTGTCTTAAGACAGACTTAAGACAGACTTAAGACAAAATCCTAACTTAAGTCTGTCTTAAGTCTGTCTTAAGACAAACTTAAGACAAAATCCTAACTTCTGTGAATACGAAAAGTAGTAAGTTTAGGATTTTATCTTAAGTTAGTTCTGTGAATCAGGCCCGAAGATAGGACCCCAGTTTTCGAGATTTAAATACCTTCAGTTAAAATCTTGGTATGAATCAGAAGCCGACGACATTTTAGGCAACTGGGTAGTTGAAATGTTACTACAAGACCCTACCCCAAGGAAGAGAGAGATAGCTCTTTGGTACACACAAATCCAAGAAGCAGAGGAAGTCACTGCGCAACCTCTAGTATTAGTATTGAATTCAATATCAGTTATCCCGAATATTGAAGAATTATTTGACACTTCACTGAAGATTCTATATAAATATGTGAAACCGGCCACACTGAAAAAAAATAATTTCTTTGTAATAAACAGACTATATTACACCCCAGAAAAAATATCGAAATTTGCCCCAGATCCACCACCAAGCTGTCCTAGATGTGCCCAAATAAAGGCAAATGATTTGCATATCTTTTTTCAATGCCCACCCTTAGCCATTTACTGGAAGGATGTCGGGGACACGTTGTCTTCCATCTTTGACCTCGGTTTGGAAGTAGATTTATCTCTAGTCTTTTTTGGAATGAATGAACAAACAATGGGAGCGTTTTCTCAATGTCAAAAAGCATTCATGTTGTACTCAATACTTCTAGCAAAAAGAGAGATATGTATTCTTTGTTAATCTCCGTCTCCCTTCAATCAAGAAGTCTGGCTTAGAGCGGCGTTTAATATGTCAAGATTGGAACTAGACACTGGAAGTGATGACCCCCCTAACATCTGGCAGCACTTCACAAGATGGGCACGGCATAGATACCTGATTACTTAATTAAAGTCCCAATAGTTCCAACCAAGCTCCAGGAGTTCTCTCTTTTTTTTTTTTTTATTCTGGTCCAATGATTACACTAACCCTCAAATTCATGATAAAGGCCAAGGGGCCTAGACAGAAACAGTGAGCCAAGGGGCCATTAGGAATAAAAGAGTGTAATTTGGCTTGTTAAATCTGTGAAAGTCTTGGTGAAGATGAGGACAAAAAAAAAAGAAAGGGATAAGGTATTTGCCATGGTGTTGTAGCACATTACTAAGGTGTTAGAAGTGGTTTGCCACAATTGGGTTTCAAGACAGGAGTGAGAGCATGTATTCTTCCTGTTGCATCATTAGTTGAGACAGCAGCCCTCTCGCACTCATTCCAAGACTCTAAACACCAAGGCCCAAATTTACATAGTCACAAACAGCGCTGCATTACGTATCATTGCATGGTGTGTGAGTATCTGTTGCAATGCATTACGCCATTTTCATGCATCAGGGATGCGCCATATTTACTACACAGCTCACAATGGCACATGGCTGAGAGATGCCTCACGTAGTCTGACACAAGACTGTAGTTCCAGTGCAGCACGCCATAGCGCAACAGCTTTCGGCATGACGCAAAGCTTCTTTGGGTGTCGCAAGACAACTTTAGATAACGCAAGTCAACTGTGTATCACACAGAAGTTCAATGAGCAGTGCAAACATTTAAAATTTCATGCAGTACCACTATAATTGTTTGTTACCACACACAACACTTTTAGAGGCATATTAGGAGCGTCGGGAAGGTAGGTAGGAACCAACGCTGAATATGGATCTGACATGCAGACCAAAAGGAAGAGAAAGGTCAATTTCACAGAGGCTGAAAACTACATTTTGAGAACTGAGGTGACCAAAAGTGAGAAAAGTATGTTTGTCACCTCAAAATATAAGAAAAGATGGCAATGCCACAAATGCAGGAGAAAAGAGAAATTGGCCAGGAACCTGAAGTTACTGCAATGAGGACAGTGGGGGACGTATATCCAGGAGGGGCGGTTCCATTGGAGTAGTAGGTGGAATCACTCATTTCAACTGAGTTGGTTGCTGGAGGTGAAGGCATGTACAGTACTGACCTGACCTTGAGGACCAACTAAATGTACAGAGTGAGTTAACACAAAACACATGTAATATATATCGCCAATATGAGTGTTACATATTAAATTAACCCTTCTATGTAAGTACACATAGGGCAGCAGTGTAAATAACACAATTGACTCCACATAATCATAGAGTGCAGGTAATTTAGAATTACGTGTAATCAGCTGTAGAATTATCATCATTAATCAAAATGCGTGCATGTGTAGAGGTATACTGTTACACACAGGACAGATGTGCATGTGTCTTTGTAACATTTCTACATCCCACCAGGTCGTCTGTGAAGTCTGAGTAAAGTTGCACTACCTGTGCCCAGGGCCTGTAAATTAAATGCTACTAGTGCCACCCACTTAAGTAGCACTTCAAACATGTCTCAGGTCTGCCTTTGCAGTCTGTATGTGCAGTTTTGAAATGCCATTTCGACCTGTCAAAATAGATCTTTTTCCAGGCCCAAACCTTCTTTTTTTAATACATGTAAGTAACCTCCAAGGTATGCCATAAACAGCCCACAGGGCAGGGTGCACTGTTTTTAAAAATTAGGACATGTACTTTTAAGTTTAACATATCCTGGTAGTGAAAAACTCCTACATTTATATTTCACTACTGCAAGTACTACCTCTCCCATAGGCGAACATTGGAGTTACCGTATTACATTTAATAAACCGTAATTTCCAAATGGCAACAGGATTACCAGTTCGTGTCTGGTGTCTTTGGAATTGTAATGAAAAATCCTGACTTATGGTGAAGTCAGATTTTGAATTGCAATTTTGAAAAGGCCACTTTTAGAAAGTTGGCTTTTCCCTGGCATATCCATGTAGTGGCTGTTGCCTGTCTCTGGGACACATGAAATAGTGTAGTTGACAGCTGAGCTTTGTGTATTCCTCCTAGACAGCCACATTTAATAGAGAACTGAACTTGCATGATGGGAGGGAGGAGCTGGGCCCAAGCCCACTTACACTTGAATAGATTGTGTCCTGCCTCCACAAAAGAGGTGCATAACCCCTGTAGTTGGTCTGGAGCCAGGCCAGAATGGCATGCCTGTAGAACTGCACTACAAAGACCCAACTGTATATAAATTGTGTTCCTCAGACGCCAACTCGTCAGTTCACTTCTGGACCTGTGGAGAATCTGCCAGGTAGAAGGACTGCTGCGCTGCTGAAAGGACTGCCACTCGGATGGACTGCTGCTCTGGAGGACTACAGCCCTGCTGTAGCGACCTGCTGCCTGTTTCCATCTTGCCTGGGTGACAAGGACTGAACTTGCATCTTTTGAACCTAGAACCCCAGAGTGACTCCAAGGGCTAGTTGGTTGGCCTCCCGATCTGAAGCCTCAGGGACACCACTGGGTTCCAACACCTTTGCACCTGCACATTGAACTATGCTAACTGTGAGTCTACCATGCCAAGTGGTGCCACCCCAGTCCTGGACCCTTGGAAGTGGGCTTAAGGTGCTTTACCAGTCCCTCTTGCTGCAGCAGAACTGACACTTTGACTCATCTGCGCGACACGCTGATGTGTGGATCAAGCACATCCCAAAGATCCACATTCCATTACAGCCTGCATCCTTTGTGGAACCGCTGCTGTGGAACGCATCCACAGCACAGACCTGCGCATCCCTCATCGATGACAACCTCAACAACGACTGCAAACTCGCATTGCAGCCTTGCAACTCCTCAGAACAGAACTCAGCACCCTGACTGCACAGCGCTTCCCCAAAGCTGGACTTTGCTTCTCAAATCTAAGTATGGGCGAAATTTGCGAATTCGCATTCCGCGAATTTGCGTGAAATTGCACTCGCAATCCGCATAATCCGCAAATTTGTGCGAATTTGCAAATTTTTTTTTTTGCATGTTCGCTGGACTTTTTGCGTGTTCGCGGGCCGCTTGCAGCGCATCGACCGCGAACTTACCCATGCGATCTTACATGGGCGCGGCCATCTTGTTATCGTTGCGTATTTCCGGTTCCGGGGGCTGGCTGCATGCTTGCGTTGTGCGTGTGGCGCGCTTACGGGTTCGCCGGCGTTTGTGCGTGCTCGCGGTGTAAATATCGCGCAAACTTACCCACGCGGTCCTCTATGGGCGCGGCCATCTTGTTTTTCATTCATTGCTATGGCTTTGGGCATGCTATCCTTTCAATCGATCTCTAATCTTTGCAATCCTTTGTATTTCTGAACTTTTTTTTGCACTTTTTTGCTTATTATCTATCTCTCTATTTTCCTAGATCTGTATTTTGTGTTTTTTCAACTTTTTGTTAGTTTATTACCTACTTTATTTGTTTAGCTCTCTCTCTTATTTTATTTCATTTTCACACCTATTCTTTACTTCTTGTGCCCAGGAGCATGGCAAACGTAGCCGGCAAGGGGAAGGGCCAGCACCCCGTAGCCGGCTCCCTTGCGGGTGTTTGAGGGGGGAGGAAGTCCAGGCCAGGGAGATCTTCTCTGCGGTGGAGGTGTCCGCCTTGATATTTTATGTTCAGCGACAAATCCCTAAGACCGTGGCAGCATTTGGGAGGATTGCTTCCGGTTATGGCCTCCAGGAGCGTCGCCAGCTGTGGGAGAAGGTGTGCCAGGCCATGAATAGGGAGTCTGGGGTCCGCCGCACCTACCAGCAAGCGACGCACCGGTGGTCTGACAACCTCGACCGGGAGCAGGACATGCTCCACCTGCTAGGATTGGAGATCCCTGGCCTTGGTGAGTAGCTATTTAGTAACTACTTTGTTTTCTTCTGCTCTGTTATATTGCTAATCTATTTTTTTCCTGAAGAGTACGAATGCTGCTGATTCGATTACATTGCAGGTAAATTAATGTTTAAATAACTTCTGTCATTGCAGGCGCTCGCCTGGTTATTGGCGTTGCTACTATGCTTACTTGCTTGCAACTTTTTGCTCATTTGAGAGCATTACTGCGTAATTCTAGAGACAGTAGACTCAAGTCTAGTCCTTTTTTGTACTCCTGCTGCTGCCACTTTGAAGAGATAGTGGTGGATTGATACATTGAGTATATTATTTATTACTTGTTATAGGACATTTGTTAGTGGTCTGCAATCATGATGACGGACTGTGTCTGTCAAGCGACGTCTCGTGCTGCTGAGTGATGGCAGTTGTAGTAGAACCTTTTTGTTGTTGGTATTGTTAGTGAATTACATAACTTTCCTATTAGACGGTCTGCAAATCCAGATCAGATGCAATTGTTGTTAATTTGTTTCCCCGAAATATTTTTAGATTGTGTTCAAAGAAATCAAATATTTCAAAAAAACAATCATCCATGTTTTGTTTCTTTATTTCATGATCATAGCACCGCCCAGGGTCAAAGGCGACTGAGACTCCGGTGGAAGAAGGTGGACAGGATCGGTCCCTTGCAGGCTCTTCTGCTGGCCCCAGTCAGTTGTTCTATTGTTATATTAATACTTATAGTTCCCTAACTTTTACAGCTCCTATTAATTACAAACTGTTTCCTAATTCTATGTTTTACAAAATAGTCTTTGATCTTCTTCTAATCTAGACTACTTTCTACATTCTTATCCTGCCTCTACCATCACTCTCTGTGATACTACTATTTACGATTATGATTATGAGTTGGTCTGTGTAGGTAGCTAAGCTTGCCCAGTCGGCAAACGGTGTTAAACAAAACTCTGATCCAGCAATAGCTCTAGGCACTGAGGGCAGTCCTCTGGATTGCCCTTGCTGTCTATTCCAGTCTTCTTATCTTAATGTAAGTGCTTTGACAATTTCCAACAACAAAATGTCATTGTTTACACCAAGTAAAAGGTAGCAGTTCCTTTTTTGATTTGAGAGGAGCACATCCCATATTGCTAGTGTTTCAGGGACTATTCTTCACATAAAGAAGTATGGACAAGAGAAATAGGACATTGTTGATGATAGGTGCAGTTCGACTTTCAACATACCTCAGTCCGAACAGTAGTTGAACCCCCAATCCCCTGACTGTCTATTTAGTGTGTCTGACCAATGATTTTACGACCCAGAAGAACAGAAGAAGACTACAACGGAGTCCCGGCCTATCTGAGTCACTGAAACATGACTGCCAAGTGCAGTAGTGCAAACCCTTCCGCTCACTCACTCGTGAACAAAAACCACACAGTGTTTGTAAGTTTAAAGTTTTATTTTAAATTAAGAAATGAAAACATTATTTCTTTATTTTTAATAGCGTAGTATTCAGAGCGAGCAATGGTGATGGATGAAGATGACGTTAAAGTTTAAACAACATTCCCATGAATGAAATTAGTATTACTCAAACTTAATAATAGTTAACAGACACATGAAATTATTAGAATAACTGTGCGGGAGCCCCACCTTCTTTAAAGTACTTAAAGTACTGCTGGTGATGACTGACTAGTAGTTGGTGAATCATCCTGTTGGCAGAAGGGCAATGGAATCTTCTTTCTGTAATTAGAAAAATGGTGCACGTTAAGCAAGCATTCATCAGTTGTCATAAGAAGTGTAGCATTCAATGGAATAAGCATATAAAAGGTTAACACCCTCCCCAAAACCGTTACTTTTTTCAATCCCAGTAATAAAAAATGTGTTATGTAACATTTTCTTCCATTACGAGACAAAATATGGCATCTGAAAATATGACTTGTTTTTCCTAGACGTCACAACATCTGATGCGGCACAGATGACCACCAGTGCCGGGGCCAGCAGTGCGGAGAGGTCCATTCTAGGGCTGGATGCGGCGGCGCCAACAGGAGGAGCTGGGGGGGAAGACTCAGCGGCGGCGGACGGTGGTAAGTTATTATACTCCTTACTTATTGAAATTATTTTTAGAAGGCTCGCAAAGGAGTGTTTGATGTACTGTACAGTAGTACACAGTACACTAGTATAAGTACACTGTACTGTTAAGAACAGTTACTAATTTAGAACTACTTTTTGGGCTATCACGGAGAAGACAGTCAACCTTGACTTGTAATAGCATTAGCTGCAGTACTTCTCGGGTAAGCAATGGCCCCCTCTATTTCACTTTAACTCAGCTGGCAAAATGTTTTTGTGAAGCCAAGTCATATCAGATGCAGTTTAGGGATTTGAAGAACGAAAAGTGAAAGGAGGGTGAAACGAAGGACGAGCGAGTCTTAATATTTATGACTGTAAAGAATTTTTTTTTAAAGCAAGTTAAGATAAGAAGACGGTGGATTCCAAAATATAATGAAAATGGTGTTAGTTTGTTGTTGACAAAAAGAAATTTTGGTACATTTGAGACATTAAGAAGAATCATAGACGTACTTTGGAAGCCTGGATGTTATCTTCTTTTTCCTCATCGATAGCAGAGGTGTATGATGTAGTAGAGCAGATGCTGTTTGGATGAAGTATGCCACCCCTATAGAAAAGTAAGACCTTCCTATCCCCACCTGCATGTACTGCCGAAAGTACTGCGAGTCTGCGTCATCATGGCTTGTGTCTGTATTTCTTGGGTGTAAGCTGAGTGAGCTGCCATTATGCCGACTACCACAAGTTCACGTACTAGTAATTTCTTTTGCAAAACAAGAGAAAAAAGTAAAAAAAGGAATTTTTTTTGTACTCTCTGACTGTGTATGTAGTAGTGAGTCCACCCATAGTGCTGCTAGTGGAATTCCTGAAACTCCCAGTAATGTCACAGGCTTACAGAGGCGGCGGAAAGATACATGCCAAAATGTTATACTGTGTTTGCTACTTGCTGGTGTTACTGAGAGTCAACTTTCCGTTGAAGTATTTTAACTTTATGGTAAAGACTATTGGCTACAGTATTTTTCTTTCTTTCTTCATAAATGCTACTCTAAAAAAAGATCACCCACAAGGAGATGGCTGTCCGGGCCAGGGCCCGTAAGCTGGAGGCTATTTGTGCCGAGTATCGGCGACTGTGGGCTCGGTAGCAGGAGGAGACAGCAACCACTACATCCTCCTCCAGAGCTCCCGGGTCCACCAACCAGAAGCCTCCAGCCAAACGGAGCCGTGGCCCGACAGCCTCCCGCCACCGCCGCACAGCAGCAACAAAATCAGCTGTCACCCCCAGATCCTGGATGGTACGTCAGCGCCGGCTCTGTAAAAGAGTGGACTACCTGGAGCGGTTGGGCGAAAAACATCAGCGCCAGCTCTGGGACCTCCACAAAGAGCTGCGGGACGTGCAGCACCAGCTGTCCACACTATGCCACCGGAGGAAGTGACTGTCCTTTGCCCCTTTTTCAAAGACTGTTGGGGGGGTGGGAATTGGGTGTTTGGGAAAGGAGACTTTTGGACTTTTGGACATTGGTTTGGTTAGTTAGGGGGGGTGAGTTGGGGTAAATTATTTTATTTTTGTGGCAACAACAGCAATAATATATATTTCTTAATAATTATATTTTTCATACCAAAACACAGTATATGCGTTCATATATTATTTTGTGTGGGGGGTGGCGGTGGTTACTGGGCATTTGGTATCTTCAAACTTACCAGCATGAATGAAACATCTAGTCCTGAAATGTACCAAAATGCAAGTAACCGAGTTAGTGAATTCAGTAGCCCTACTACTGTACTTTACTAGTAGTACTGCCAGTCTCTGCTCTCCTCCCAGTCCTAGCCCATTATTCTACCTCTCCAAAATGCCTATCTTACCTGGGATCCGTGTTTGAGAATAGGGGTAGCCACAGGGCTGCCTGCATTGCAAATGGTGATTAAGGTTGGTTGTTGACTTGAATCCTCGACGGATGCAATATCATTGTTGTGCTGGTAGCAGTAGTGGTACGCACTGGCAGTAGCAGCATATGAAAAAAAAGGAAATGAAACATTGAGTGGCCTGAGCGTAGCATTAGAAACAGTACAATAGATAGTACGGTAGGGAACAGTGCCATAAATTGTAGCCTAAGCAGTGCTAAATTAATGTAAATATAAAAAGTAGTTGCGTGGAGTTCGACTGCTATTAGAAATTAAGGCAAAGAACACATCAACGTAACGTAAGCATTAAGCATTTGATTCTTCATGTCGTGTAGGAGGAGGATGTTCTTGATGATCATCAATCCACGATGGCGCACATGAACTTCTGATTGGAATGATTTCGGTTGCTTTGACCTTATCCTCCCCAGAAAGTGTATGGAATTTATTGTTGTTGTCAGTCACACCTCAATGAAATACCACACAGCCCGGGGGAAGAGGGTTAGGGTTAGCAAATTGGATGGGAATGGGTTTTTTTGGGAAAGTTTGGTAGAGAGGAAAAAAAACAGCATGCACAAACAACAAATGAAGAGAAACAAATCTTAGGATTTGAAGATATTGATAAATGTTAGGGACATAAAGGAAGTGCACTACTGCATGCATGAAGTTGTTTGCTAAATGGATGGTTAGGTTACTGAAAAGTAGTACTACTACTGACTGCAACTTACAAGTAACTACGAAGAAGCAAGTTGACAGTACAGGGCTGCAGTAATTACGCAATTTCACTTGCCTCTCTGCCCTCATTATTATTAGAACATTAAATTAGTTTTAAAAATAGCAAAGACGTATCAAATAAGTGGAGGGATGAATTTGAAGCAGAGATCAAACAAACGCACAGAGTCACACTCGTAGAAGTAAGTTCCAGTTCACAACAATATCATTTAAAACATAAGGAGAATTTAAGAGGATATTGTAACTGTATGTTGTAGTTGTCCTGTTGAATTTGTGTGAAGTTGATGGATCCAGCCATTCCTCTTATTCGCGGTACTCCTTCATTCCATCAGATGCTCCGTCGATCAATCTTGGTGACCAGACACACTGTCCACTGCCTGCCTGATGCGGAATTGTGGATCGCTAATGGTAAGCCTGAGTACATCGTTCGATGGCACAGGGTAAAAGCCTGCCTGTAATTGTTGATGTAAAAACACAACAGTACGTGATAAAAACACCACGGATTAACCCCTTCGCAGCTGGGCAAATTCCCATGCTGTGCTGGGGGGCGGGGGCGCGCACAGCGCCCCTGTGCTCATGACGAGGTCAGCTCGTCATGAGCCACGGTGGTCGTGTGCTCATGACGAGCTGAGCTCGTCATGACCACACCCGTTTCTTTAGAATGTTCGCACAGCAGGGGAATTAGCCCAGCGTGCGAGCGTTCTAAAGGTCATGACGAGCTCAGCTCGTCATGAGATGCGAAGGGGTTAAAAACTATATAAGGTACGCTGTGTAGTGAAAAAAGTAACACTTTCAGTTTCAGAGGTGACAGTATCACTCCCCAAAATCTAGAACACCCCACATTACCCTCCCAAAAACGTGCAGAATACTGCTACCTGCCTACCTCGCAGAGGCCTAATTTCAAATCGTGCCAAAACGCACTCAGAAAGTATGCCTCAAACCCCCCTTTCCCACCATGGATTTTCTTCAAACAACTTGCAACCAAAATTAGACATTCCCACGAGTGCTTCAAGACCCCAGAACCCAGTCGCAAAAATCTAGAACACCCCCAAACACATGCAATACTGCTAACCCTAACAAGCCCTAAGTTAGAAATAGTGCCAAATGCTTTCTGCAACTAGGACAAATCCCCCCTTTCCCACCATGGATTTTCTTCAAACCACTTGCAACCTAAATTAGACATTCCCAAGAGTGCTCCAAGACCCCATAACCCAGTTGCAAAAATCTAGAACACCCCCATACACATGCAATACTGCTAACCCTAACGAGCGCTAAGTTAAAAATAGTGCCAAACGCTTTCTGCAACTAGGACAAATTCCCCCATTCCCACCATGGATTTTCTTCAAACCACTTGCAACTAAAATTAGACATTTCCACGAGTGCTCCAAGACCCCAGAACCCAGACGGAAAAATACAGAACACCCCCAAACACATGCAATACTGCTAACCCTAACGAGCCCTAAGTTAAAAAATAGTGCCAAACGCTTTCTGCAACTAGGACAAATCCCCCCTTTTCCACCATGGATTTTCTTCAAACCACTTGCAACCACAATTAGACATTCCCACGAGTGCTTCAAGACCCCAGAACCCAGTCGCAAAAATCCAGAACACCCCCAAACACATGCAATACTTCTAACCCTAACGAGCCCTAAGTTAAAAATAGTGCCAAACGCTTTCTGCAACTAGGACAAATCCCCCCTTTCCCACCATGGATTTTCTTCAAACCACTTGCAATCAAAATTAGACATTCCCACAAGTGCTCCAAGACCCCAGAACCCAGTCACAAAAATCTAGAACACCACCAAACACATGCAATACTGCTAACCCTAACGAGCCCTAAGTTGAAAATAGTGCCAAACGCTTTCGGCAACTAGGACAAATCCCTCCTTTTCCACCATGGATATTCTTCAAACGACTTGCAACCAAAATTAGACATTCCCAGGAGTGCTCCAAGACCCCAGAACCCAGTCACAAAAATCTAGAACACCCCCAAACACATGCAATACTGCTAACCCTAACGAGCCCTAAGTTAAAAATAGTGCCAAACGCTTTCGGCAACTAGGACAAATCCCCCCTTTCCCACCATGGATTTTCTTCAAACCACTTGCAACCAAAATTAGACATTCTCACAAGTGCTCCAAGACCCCAGAACCCAGTCGCAAAAATCTAGAACACCCCCAAACACATGCAATACTGCTAACCCTAATGAGCCCTAAGTTAAAAATAGTGCCAAACGCTTTCTGCAACTAGGACAAATCCCCCTTTTCCACCATGGATTTTCTTCAAACCACTTGCAACCAAAATTAGACATTCCCACGAGTGCTCCAAGACCCCAGAACCCAGTTGCAAAAATCTAGAACACCCGCAAACACAAGCAATACTGCTAACCCTAACGAGCCCTAAGTTAAAAATAGTGCCAAACGCTTTCTGCAACTAGGACAAATCCCCCCTTTCCCACCATGGATTTTCTTCAAACCACTTGCAACCAAAATTTGAAATTCCCACAAGTGCTCCAAGACCCCAGAACCCAGTTGCAAAAATCTAGAACACCCCCAAACACATGCAATACTGCTAACCCTAACGAGCCCCAAGTTAAAAATAGTGCCAAACGCTTTCTGCAACTAGGACAAATCCCCCCTTTTCCACCATGGATTTTCTTCAAACCACTTGCAACCAAAATTAGACATTCCCACGAGTGCTCCAAGACCCCAGAACCCAGTCGCAAAAATCTAGAACACCCCCAAACACATGCAATACTGCTAACCCTAACGAGCCCTAAGTTAAAAATAGTGCCAAACGCTTTCTGCAACTAGGACAAATCCCCCCTTTACCACCATGGATTTTCTTCAAACCACTTGCAACCAAAATTAGACATTTCCACGAGTGCTCCAAGACCCCAGAACCCAGTCGCAAAAATCTAGAACACCCCCAAACACATGCAATACTGCTAACCCTAACGAGCCCTAAGTTAAAAATAGTGCCAAACGCTTTCTGCAACTAGGACAAATCCCCCCTTTCCCACCATGGATGTTCTTCAAACCACTTGCAACCAAAATTAGACATTCCCACAAGTGCTCCAAGACCCCAGAACCCAGTCGCAAAAATCTAGAACACTCCCAAACACTTGCAATACTGCTAACCCTAACGAGCCCTAAGTTAAAAATAGTGCCAAACGCTTTCGGCAACTAGGACAAATCCCCCCTTTCCCACCACGGATTTTCTTCAAACCACTTGCAACCAAAATTAGACATTCCCACGAGTGCTCCAAGACCCCAGAACCCAGGTGCAAAAATCTAGAACACCCCCAAACACATGCAATACTGCTAACCCTATTGAGCCCTAAGTTAAAAATAGTGCCAAACGCTTTCTGCAACTAGGACAAATCCCCCCTTTCCCACCATGGATTTTCTTCAAACCACTTGCAACCAAAATTAGACATTCCCACAAGTGCTCCAAGACCCCAGAACCCAGTCGCAAAAATCTAGAACACCCCCAAACACATACAATACTGCTAACCCTAACGAGCCCTAAGTTAAAAATAGTGCCAAACGCTTTCTTCAACTAGGACAAATCCCCCCTTTTCTACCATGGATTTTCTTCAAACCACTTGCAACTAAAATTAGACATTCCCACGAGTGCTCCAAGACCCCAGAATCCAGTCGCAAAAATCTAGAACACCCCCAAACACATGCAATACTGCTAACACTAACGAGCCCTAAGTTAAAAATAGTGCCAAACGCTTTCTGCAAATAGGACAAATCCCTCCTTTCCCACCATGGATTTTCTTAAAACCACTTACAACCAAAATTAGACATTCCCACAAGTGCTCCAAGACCCCAGAACCCAGTCGCAAAAATCTAGAACAGCCCCAAACACATGCAATACTGCTAACCCTAACAAGCCCTAAGTTAAAAAATAGTGCCAAACGCTTTCTGCAACTAGGACAAATCCCCCCTTTTCTACCATGGATTTTCTTCAAACCACTTGCAACCAAAATTAGACATTCCCTCGAGTGCTCCAAGACCCCAGAACTCAGTCGCAAAAATCTAGTACACCACCAAACACATGCAATACTGCTAAGTTAAAAATAGTGCCAAACGCTTTCTGAAACTAGAACAAATCCCCCCTTTTCCACCATGGATTTTTTTCAAACCACTTGCACACAAAATTAGACATGCCCAGCATTGCTCCAGAACCCCCAACACCCGCCCAAACACCAGGAACCCCCCAAACAGCCCCCTGAAAACACGAAAGTGAGTGAAAAGTTCGAAAAAAGTAAAATACTTTTTCACCATGGATTTTCTCCAAACCACCTGATTCCGATGTTGGACCTTCCCCACATTGCCCCCAGACCCCTGAACCCACCCTAAAAAAAGCAGAACACCCCCAAACAGACAAAAACCAAAACTAGAAAAAATGACACTTAGAAAAATGTAGGCCTAGTTCCCAGATCACTCCATGCGCCCTCTGCAGCTAGGCCCTAACTCCTCTTTCCCACCATGGATTTTCTTCAAACCACTTGCAACCAAAATTAGGCAAGCCCAGCTTTGCTCCAAAACCCCCCAACCCCCTCCCAAACACCAGAACCCCCCCCACTCAACCCCCTGAAAACACGAAAGTGAGCGAAAAGTCTGAAAAGTTAAAAACTTTTTCACCATGGATTTTCTCCAAACCACTCGATTCCGATATTAGACCTTCCCCGCATTTCCCCCAGACCCCTGAACCCACCCCCAAAAAAAGCAGTACACCCCCAAACACATGCAATACTGCTAACCGTAACGAGCCTTAAATTAAAAATAGTGGCAAACGCTTTCTGCAACTAGGACAAATCCCCCCTTTTCCACCATGGATTTTTTTCAAACCACTTGCAAACAAAATTAGACATGCGGCCCAGCATTGCTCCAGGATCCCCCAACACCCCCCACAAACACCAGGAACCCCCCCAAACAGCCCCCTGAAAACATGAAAATGAGCGAAAAGTCCGAAAAGTGAAATACTTTTTCACCATGGATTTTCTCCAAACCACTTGATTCCGATATTAGACCGTCCCGCATTGCCCCCGGACCCCTTAACCCACCCGCAAAAAAGCAGAACACCCCCAAACAGGCAAAAAGCAAAACTGCAAAAACTCACACTTAAAACATTTCGGGCCTACCATCAATTCAGTCCAAATGCGCTCTGCAGCTAGGCCCTAACTCCCCTTTTCCACCATGGATTTTCTGAAAAACAAATGCAATCAAAATTAGACTGTGCCAGCAGTGCTCCTAGGCCCCAAAACCCACCCCAATAACCTAGAAGCCCCCCAAACAGCCCCCCAAAAACAGGCAAGTGAGCAAAAACGTAAAAACAATTCACCATGGATTTTCTCCAAAACACCTGCATCCGATATTAGCCCTTCCCAGCAATGCCCTAGACCCGTCAACCCACCCGCAAAAAAGTAGAACACCCCCAAACAGGCAAAAAGCAAAAGTGGAAAAAGTGACACTTAGAAAAATGTAGGCCTAGTTCCCAAATCAATCCATGCATGCTCTGCAGCTTGGCCCTCACTCCCCTTTCCCACCATGGATTTATTTCAAATCACTTGCAACCAAAATTAAAGCTTCCCACGAGTGCTCCCAGACCCCTCAACCCACTCACAAAAATCTAGAAGACCCCCAAACAGACCCCCAAAAACATGCTATACTGCTACCTCGCAGAGGCCTGCCCTTCCACCTCTAGGAGGCTGTGATTGTTTCCTGTTTTTTTCACCCTTGCAGCATGTCCAATTGTATGCAGCAACTCCAGCAAGCAACATAGCCACAATTTTACATGAACTGCTGTTTGGACTCCGCATGGCATAACAACATTACACTGGCTCGACCACTCCGCCACGACTAGACAAACATGTAGTACTGCTGTAGTAGTTGTTGTTGGCTGGGTTACCTGTTTGCCACTCACGAATTGGACATACTTCTTCCGTAAACCGACGATGATGATCCATCCATCCCAGCGAGTGACTGTAAAGAAAAAATATATATTAGTTAACTTGGTATATGGGCAAACAGTGAGTCCAAGGACATTTAACATATTGTAAAATGCAACGTAGTGGACCCAACAGTTGAAGTACAATTTCAATTAAACAATAACAGAAGAGATTCATTTCATGCACAACAAACAAACAGCAATTGCTTGCTTCCATCAGAGCCAGACAGCCATTGATGTCCACTGCATGACATCTTCTCATTATTCGTTCATTACCTGTTCCACTTTTTGTCCGCATCTTCTTCTGGAAGTGAAGTCCCACAGGGCAGCCTCTCCTGTCAATTTCAGATGTAACTGTGTCAGCCATCATTAATGTGGACTCATTCATTCCAGTTCCACTTGAGGCGACTCGTCTACGAAGACAACGTTCTTTCTTCATTGTGCGTAATCCAGCCATCTGCTTTGTGGGAAATGGATAGGAGTCTGGAGGAGGAGGATAGAGGAGCATGACTGAGTTCTTGTGAACTTGTGAACCTGAGGAATGCAGACTAAGGCACCTTCAAATCAATAAGGAAATAAGTGAAGACAGTTCTGCTGATGGGCTTGTTGTTGTGATTAGGTGATTAAAGTTTTGTCGTGGTAAAAGTTGCTAAACAAAGAAAGACACACAGGAATAAAAGTGAATAAGGACGAAAAAGAAAGTAAGTCATTTTCAGGGCTCAGTGTCAGGGTAGTAGAGCTCGTTACGTTAGCTAATTCGGTGTCCTCCTCTTCCACTGTGCATTCACATATTTTGTAATCTGGTGGTATGAAGTGCTGATTTACCTTGATCATTGTTTACCTCTCCACATTTTTGGCCGAGAGGGGGCTCCTTTTTGAAGTTACAATGCCACCAGCAGCACTGAAAACACGTTCAGAAGACATGCTTGCGAGTGGGCAAGACAAGTAACTTATAGCCAGGTTGGTGATCTGTCGCCATAGATGCCTTTGCCCATATCAATACACCAATGGGTTCTGATTAACATAGACCTCTGTTGGGTCATCCAGATAGGTCTGCACCATCGACTCAAGGTTCTCCAGGGTTCCTCAACTTTGCGTACTTTGTTCTGTGGCCTTTGCATCTCTGGAACGAGCAAACCCTTGCTGAGTTAGCCAATCCGCTTCCGACAATATTATGGCTGGGCCTGGTGCAGGTGAGGATGATGATACGGTTGCTGGTGTCATTAACGGCTGAGAGGGGGAAGTGACTCACTTCGGCCACAGATTCAGAAGTGGACCTTCACACCGGATGGCCTGCTGATTCAGTACTACTACTGCTGCTTCCTTCAATTTGCTGCCGCTCTCTTTCGAACCGAGTGGCTGACACAGCTTGTAATCGAGTACATGTTTGTACTTTGTAACATCTGCTTCATCAAAAGGAATGAATGCTTTGATGGCCACTGCCTTTTTGTACCGCGGATCCAGGATAGTGGCACAAATGTAATGTTGTTCTGTATGTATGTTTTGAAACCTTTGATTGCCAACCAGGCGGCTTAATAAGATCCTCGCCAACTGATATGCGTCTTGATTCGCAGTATCATTTTTGAACGTTGAACACACCGCCTTCAGTTGGTGCTCTAGCATGCGCAACAATGGGATAGCATTGCCCAAAGTACAGTCCTCCCTGCTGACTTCACGCGTGAAGACCTCAAAAGGACGAAGCATGTCTATCAGGCTTTTAACTAGCTTCCAGTCCTCCAACTCTAGCCACATGTCTTTCATAGTAGAACCCAGTCTAAAGACATACTGATTTATTACCACCCACTGCTCAAACAGACGCTCGAGCATGTAGAACGTTGAGTTCCAACGTGTTACCACCTCCTAGATGAGTCCTTTGACTGGCAGTCTACGTTCATGTTGCATGCGCCTCAGCTCCTTCTGGGCCTTAAAAGAATGGCTTAAATGTGTGCAGATTCTTCGGCAGGTGGTCAGTAACTTGCTGACTGTTTTTTCTTTTTTCAAGAAATCTTGCACAACCAGGTTAATACAGTGCGCCAAACACGGCTCTCTGAAATATTGACCTTGCTGCATGGCCTTAACTACATTGTAAATTGCAAAAAACACAGTTGATGGACAGAATGCCGAACAATGTCTTACATTCACCCCAGTACAAAGATCTGGGCCTAAATCCATCGTTTTTTTGCACTCCACACCACCCTAGGTCAGACCCTGGCTATATGCAAATCAGCCTTGACCCTGTGCCTCATGGGAACAGTCCAGCCCGAACTACCAAGCCATGTCTTTCCTAGACGGAATCAAGCATCCAAGGACCGGTTTCTGGCTATCAGCATTCTTCAGCCTGGATAGCTTGACTCCAGTGGTGTGGAGAGCCTGGGACTCACGTCTGAGCATACCCAGCCCACTCGGGGTGAAAATTGCAAACAACGCAGTTGATGGACAGAATGCAGAACAATGTCTTACATTCACCCCAGTACAAAGATCTGGGCCTGAATCCATTGTTTTTGCACTCCACACCACCCTAGGTCAGACACTGGCTATATGCAAATCAGCCTTGACCCTGTACCTCATGGGAACAGTCCAGCCCGAACTACCAAGCCATGTCTTTCCTAGACCGGAATCAAGCATCCAAGGACCGGTTTCTGGCTATCAGTCTTCTTCAGCCTGGATAGCTTGACTCCAGTGGTGTGGAGAGCCTGGGACTCACGTCTGAGCATACCCAGCCAACTCGGGGTGAAAATTGCAAAAAACACAGTTGATGAACAGAATGCAGAACAATGTCTTACATGCACCCCAGTACAAAGATCTGGGCCTAAATCCATCGTTTTTTTGCACTCCACACCACCCTAGGTCAGACACTGGCTATATGCAAATCAGGCTTGACCCTGTGCCTCTTGGGAACAGTCCAGACTGAACTACCAAGCCATGTCTTTTCTAGACCGGAATCAAGCATCCAAGGACCGGTTTCTGGCTATCAGCCTTCTTCATCCTGGATAGCTTGACTCCAATGGTGTGGAGAGCCTGGAACTCACGTCTGAGCATACCCAGCCCACTTGGGGTGAAAATTGCAAAAAACACAGTTGATGGACAGAATGCAGAACAATGTCTTACATTCACCCCAGTACAAAGATCTGGGCCTAACTCCATCGTTTTTTTGCACTCCACACCACCCTAGGTCAGACACTGGCTATATGCAAATCAGCCTTGACCCTGTGCCTCATGGGAACAGTCCAGCCCGAACTACCAAGCCATGTCTTTCCTAGACTGGAATCAAGCATCCTAAGTCCGGTTTCTGGCTATCAGCCTTCTACAGCCTGGATAGCTTGACTCTAGTGGTGTGGAGAGCCTGGGACTCACGTCTGAGCATACCCAGCCCACTCGGGGTGAAAATTGCAAACAACGCAGTTGATGGACAGAATGCAGAACAATGTCTTACATGCACCCCAGTACAAAGATCTGGGCCTGAATCCATCGTTTTTTTGCACTCCACACCACCCTAGGTCAGACACTGGCTATATGCAAATCAGCCTTGACCCTGTGCCTCATGGGAACAGTCCAGCCCGCACTACCAAGCCATGTCTTTCCAAGACCGGAATCAAGCATCCAAGGACCGGTTTCTGGCTATCAGCCTTTTTCAGCCTGGATAGCTTGACTCCCTCTATAAGTCATATTTGATGGCCCTTGTTTTAGAATTACACCTGCGCTGGAATGTGTTTGCACCCCTCCCTCACAGCCACCCCCCTTCCTTATTTCAGATATGCGGAAGTGCTCGCTGCCATCAGCAAGAAGCGCATCGATTGCAGTAATAATGCTTCTCTTGATTGTCAATCAATTTCCGGATGCGCATCTTTCATCGTGGTGGAAACGAGGAGGCGGTCGTTATTGCCGCTACGAGCCCCTACCACGCAGCATGGCCACTTCCGGTCTCGCGGGTTACGGAAGAGTGCCATCGACAGCACTTCTGCAAATATCTGCTCTCCCATCAGCCAGACAAGATTACAGAGAATTATTATGGGTTGAGGTGCCATCCGCGGCCTCTTTTCTCATTCATGGACTTTTCCCCATTCCCTAGTTTATAAGTGTTTAAATCACCGCCGAGCAGTCGGGTGTGTGGGTTTTGCTCACGGCGTTAATCGCTCGAGACGGCAGGTGTAATGGCTCGCATCGCAAGGAAACCCAGCAGTTTAATAGTGTTGCGTGTTATCAGGTCGTTGTGAATGGCAAAATCACTGCGCTCTTCGGAAGAAAAATCTCATTTTGCATAAGGGAGCTTGCTCGTACAAATGAGTCACTGCGCTCCTCGGGGTGAGGCTGTCAGGGTGTTTGGAAGCGGAGAGAGAGCGGCCCTATCTCCGCGCAGCTGGCCGGGCTGCATTGGTCGCCGGTGGTCAGCCAGGCGCGGCTTACAGCCTTAACTATGACTCACTCAGCCTTCGGGAAGATAAGGCTGGCTTACCTGCCGAGGGTAATCAGATACAGGCCCCTGCGCATTTTCAGATCAGCTCAAGGCACGTGACTCCACCAAAAGTGAGAAAGATTTATGGCCTCATTTCGCGTCTGATGAGCTGGCTGCCAAACCTCTGGAGCGGTGGAGACTGCACCACTTCCGGTCCAGCTGCGGGTAGCTTGCCATACTCATTCTGTTTTTTGCCTCGGCGGTGTGTTTTTTTTCATCGAAGCGGCTCCTCATCTTCATTGAGGGAGCAGCTTTCGTTAAACAAGCAATGGCAAAGCCTATCGGTCTGGCTTTAAAGTATGAAAACAGAATTTGTGCAGGCCTGTGTTTGCATATTCCATTCACACAAATTGACATTGCCAGTACACACATGATAAATAGACAACAATTAACCAACAATTAACAAGTGGCGGCGGGACTTCCGGCTCGCTTGCGGCCCGGCCGGACCAGATTCGGGGGCGTTCCCGGCTTTTGGCTGACGTAGCATGACGTAGCCAAAAGCCAAAAATTCTCGGGAACGCCCCCGAATCTGGTCCGGCCATGACGGACGCCTCTCTGTTCCAATGGCTAGCCTCCATTTATGGAGCTAGCCAATGGAACAGAGGGCGGATTCCCGAGCAACATACTGTAATCATTAGATTTCTCCTGCGCAAAAGCTGCTTGTGCAGCTTTTTTGCAGTCGAAACCTAAAAAGGGAGAAGGTCCAGCGCTAGCATTTTAGCCAGCTTTGCGTTATACAGACGCGCCGTTGGGTGGTTGGGTTTAAATGGCGCATCCGACCAAAGCATGCTTCTAATGGGGGGCTGGTGCATTTTACTGGATGATGATGATGTTGGCTTCAACCCAGTTAGGCTCATTGGTTTACTTTTTTGCATTGGTGTCTCTCCCAGGACTCTTAGTGTGCCTCACAAATGTTAAAGGTGTAGAGGGTGTGCTGCTGCCAGGGGTACTGGGTGTACCTGAAAAAATGTCTGTCGCTTCTTCAGCCCCCACCCTGCACGATAGGCCCCTCGGCATCATCATCAGATGCAATATCAACGGATACATTAGGATTTGTTTTACTTTTGGCTTCCTCCTGGATCTTCTTTAGGTGCGGCTCCCAACTGAAAGGGTGGTGTTTTAAGAGATGACCTCTCTGGCCTCCAGTGCCATAGTTGGTACCAAGCTTACCACGACTAACACACATCTTACAAATGGAACAGATGGCCATGTTTTCCTGCTTTTGGATAACACTAAAGAAGTCCCAAACTGGGGACTGGAAATGTCTGCTGGTGGTGGAGGTGCTACTTTCACTTTCAATGCCAGATGAAGTGGAGGATGGGCGTTGATGACATTTACTGTGTTGTGCACTTATTACAGCACCACTACTTGAGGTAATGGAGGTCGTGCTGGATGGAGGTCCATGCCGGACCTTCTGACGAGAAATTATGGACGCTGTAGGTGGTGTTGGTGTACTAGTTAACTGCGTTGGTGGTGGTACCAGTTTGACGCCACCCACATCCCTTTCAGCAGCATTTTGGGATAGGGTAAAAATGTCTGTTTGCTGCCTGCCCGCTGTGGCTGGAGTCACGTCTGTGATGACTGAGTCGTCGTCAGATTGTTCAGCAGAATACACCACTTCTTGTTTGTCGTCCTCACCCATAATTAAAAGCTTTTCGGGAACCTTCCTTTTAGACTTAGCTACCTTTGTCGGCTCATGGCGTGCCTCACTCTCAGACTCAGAATGCATTGCTGTTTGCGCTGGGTTCCAATCAACATCAAGGTCATCAGAAAGAAGCGGGCTTGAAGAAGAACATGTAGTATCGCTCCTTGATCTTTTTCTTGCTGGGGATCTGGAAGACAATGAATCATCAGGAGGAGTGGCTTCCTCAGATGATACCTCAGCTTTGATGTCGATTTCCTGATGTGCCCCTACTTCTGGAGGAACAAGCATTGTGGGCACTTGTGCCGCTCCATGCGACTCTAGTTGCGCATCTCTTTGCGCCTCTCCTTGTGCCTCTCTTTGCGCCTCTCCTTGCACTTGTACTTGGGCTTCTACTTGCTGCACCTGTGGTTATTGTTGCGGCTGTGGTTGCTGAACACTCGTCAAATGACTTACAACCTGTGTTGATTGGATGCTACTTTCTTGCGATGAGCCAACATCACTGGTCGATGGTGATTGAACAAGTAAAGTGACTGCCTCTGCAGCACTCATGGACTTGGGCCTACCTTGGCGTGGTGTTGGCACTGAGCCCAATGAAGTGGAGGTGCTGCTCCCAGCTCGGTCCCCGGAAGACCCCGCTGCTGCTGCAGACGTAGTTTTTTTTTCCCCAAAAAAAGTGGCGGTTGGCACACCAGTCTCCTTGGTAAGTGGTGTAACTTGCTTCTTCTGCTCCTTCTTACTGGCAACTTTCTTGCTAGAGGAGCTGCGGGCACCTTTTTTTGGGGCCATCTTCTTCAGATGTCAAAACAGCAGGCCGCAGTTGCGCGAGTTGCAGAGTTGTCTGTGGCCACACGTTACGTTGTGCTGCACAAACCGCAGCAGGACTTCTTCCTGGCACTGATGATGAACGATGAGGCTGATTCGTCTTTGTGCACCTAAAAGCAAACGAAGCCAGAGGAACATCAGTTAAATAAATGTTGCATATGTCGCGCTTCAATTAATAGTTTACAAGTAGGCATTTATTACTACACACACCCAAAAATTGAAATACCAAAAATTAAAATTGCTAATTTATTTCTAATAAAAAAAGGATGTTTACATTAATAGAAGAAAGACCACACAGAGAGGGTTGTTTGTTTCATACACCACTGAGTACCCCTGGGCATAATGGATGAAAGCATGGCAGACTGGGTGCAGGCCTATGGCACAAAGCACACTGCTTGGCTTCAAAATGGCCCCTAGACCACCACCCACATGGCCAGGCCCTGGACCAGGCCTGAAAATGGCCCCCACCCACATAGCCAGGCCCCAACAAAAAAAACCAAATGTAGAACAACACACAAAAATCACCACAATCCAATGCCATCCATGCCCTCAATGATGTTTAAGTTCAAGACACCCCACATAAAGACTTGGTCCATGCACCACTCACTACCCCTGGGCATAATGGGTGAAAGCAAGGCAAACTGGGTGCAGGCCTAAACACACTGCCTGGCTTCAAAATGGACCCTTCACCCCAGCAACATGGCCAGGCCCTGCCTGGACCAGGCCTCAAAATGGCCCCCGCCCACATGGCCAGGCCCCAACAACACCCCCAAAAGTCAAAAAACACACATAAAATCACCACAATCCAATACCATTAATGCCCTCAATGATGATTAAATTCAAGACACCCAACAGAAAGACCTTATGCAGGCACGACTCACTACTACAGGGCATAATGGGTGAAAGCAAGGCAAGCTGGGTGCAGGCCTGAGCACACTGCCTGGCTTCAAAATGGACCCTTGACCCCCAGCAACATGGCCAGGCCCTGCCTGGACCAGGCCTCAAAATGGTTCCCACCCACATGGCTAGGCCACAACATCACCCCCAAAAAGTCGAAAAACACACAAAACTCACCACAATCCAATGCCATCCATGCCCTAAATGATGTTTAAACTCAAGAGACCCCAGAGAAAGACTCGGTCCATGCACCACTGAGTATCCCTAGGCAAAATGGATGAAAAAAAGGCAGACTGAATGAATGAATGAAAGCCATCTTATAATGAGCAGACTTAGCCCTTCGGGCATCAAGGCGCCTAACAAAACCATGGTATGGAAGCCAAAGTGCCAGATTACAGATAAGCCCCGGCAAAAAGCCACGTCTTTAGTGCTTTCCTGAAAAGCACGATAGAGGTTGTGCTTTCAGTTCCGGGAGGAGGGTGTTCCACAGCTTAGGGGCCAAGAAGGAAAAGGCCCTACCTCCTCACCTGACTCTACAAACCCGAGGAACAGACAGGAGCTTCTTTCTGGATGAACGAAGATTTCTGTTGGGTAAATAAGAAACCAGCATAGTTCTTATGCCGTCAGAGCTTTCACCAAACAAGGCCCCATAAACAAGGCACAGGATCTTAAAAGAGATCCTGGCTTGAATCGGGAGCCAATGCAGGCTCTTCCTAGCTGATGTGGCAGAGGAGAGGCCGGGAGCAGCAAGGACAAACCTGGCTGCCGCATTTTGAACAGTCTGAAGGCGTTGTATCAGGCCTTTATTAATGCCTGAGTAGAGCGCATTGCAGTAGTCTAACCGTGAGGCGACTAAGGCAACCACGATCTGTTTACGGGTTTGAAAGGAGAGATAGTGGGTGATTTTCCAAAGGATCCTGATAACCCCCCAACAGGTGGAGACCGTTCTGTTTACCTGCTGAACCATGGCCAGCGAGGTGTCAATCATCACGCCCAAGTTCTGAGCGGATTTCGTGGGCAGTGGACAGGCTCCAAGGGATGGGGCCACCAGTCACTTGACCAGATGTCCAGAACTCCACCAAAGACCAGGAACTCGGTTTTCTCTCCTTTCAGCTTCAATGAGTTCCAGACCATCCACTGTGCGACTGCCTCCATGCAGTTTCTGAAGCTGAAAGCTGGGTGCAGGCCTATGGCACAAAGACCCCCACCCACATGGCCAGGCCCTGGACCAGGCCTCAAAATGGCCCCCAATCACATGGCCAGGCCCCAACAACACCCAAAAAATCGAAATACACACAAAAATCACCTCAATCCAATGCCATCCATGCCCTAAATGATGTTTAAATTAAAAAAAACTCACAGAAACAGTTGTATCATGCAACCATAACTAACCCTGGTCCTACTGGATACTGTGGCTACGTACAATATATTTTATTTAAAGTTGTGAAAAAGTTTCAAAATTGTATTTGCAGCAACTGCAATGCCCCAAACAAACAACACCAACTTACTTGTGAAATTTCTAATCCAAAAGTGATCCAAAGAAAGTCCAAAAAGTCCTCAAAACCAAATATCCAGCAGCAGCCACAAAAAGTAATCCTTCCAGCTCCAGATCCAAATGAAAAGTGAGCAGGACATGGACAAAGCACTGGGAGGAGCCTCCTGGACAGGAACAGGTAGTTGGAGACTGTGGGGCACTTCCTTCCTCCCACCCCCCCAAAAATGGACTCCTTGCACACACATAAAAGTGCAGACAAATGTCAATCTGAGGAGTTATTCTGATAAAAATCATCATTTTCAGAAGGTTTATGCTGCCTGCTGGTGGATTTCTTGTGCAGAATTGCAATTTTTGCAATTTCGCGAACGCGAACTTGTAGCTGCGCGCCGCATCTACGTGTTCCCAATTGTTTACTCCTGTGATGCGTGATCGCGGGCCCTTATGACGTACTCGCGTTGTCAAACTCTCGCTGTGCAAGGTGGCGGGCCGCAATGACGTAATCGCGGTCGACAAACTTCTGCGGGATCACAAAGCAAGATCCAAAATGGCGCAGCACACGCAAACAGGCAGAAAAACAACTCTTCCAACTCAGAATCAGGGTAAGTGAGCGCCGCGCGCCGCGATATTGTATTTGTCAAGGGCGACCAAGCAAAAAAATCTGCGACCTTGCGAATTGCAGATTTTTGGGGAAATTCACGCGATTCGCGGAACGCGAAATTGCCAAAAATCCGCAAATTCCGCAAATGGAACGGATTTCACGCCCACGCTTACTCAAATCCTAGTTTATTTATTTATTTATTTAGAGAGTTTTATATAGCGCTACTGGACCCAAAGGTATCAGAGCGCTTTACAAGGTCGATATACATACACGAAATAGTTCACAGTGTGCATTAATCATCAAAATTCCAAAACATTACATTCACATGGAAAGGAGGTAGTCATATAAGACGGCATGGCCGCGTGCCAATAATCATGGAGGATGAAAGTGGGGAGGAGAGACAAGGAGATCAAAAAGAGGACGGAGGGTATAGAGAGTCGGAGAAATAGGGGGTGAGAGACAGGAGGAGAGGAGGTTAGATAGGTGAGAAAAGGGGTGGGGTGAAGGGAAAGCAGGGGGGCGGGAGTCGGGCAGTACTCGAATCAGAGACCTTAGGTGCCCCAATATTTGTTGAGAAGAAGTGATTTGAGCCTTTTTTTGAAAAGAGGGTAGGATGGGTTGCAACGGAGATCTTTGGGGAGAGAGTTCCAAATCGTAGGGGCATTACCAGAGAATGCACGGGATTGGGCTTTTTTGCATTTTAGGAGGGATTAGGACAATGGAGTTCGTGCTCCTAAGGGCCATAGAGCACCTAGCTTTTTGTAGTTTGTCAGCCAGATAAGAGGGGGTGTTTAGGTGGAGGGCTTTGTACGTGATACAAGCAATATTGTATGTGGATCTTTCTTCAATTGGGAGCCAGTTGAGGTTTTTAAGGACAGGAAAGAGGTGGTCAAATTTTTTGCAATCGGAGATAAGTCTGGCGGCGAGGTTGAGAACACATATAATCGGTGCCAGGTGGATTTTAGGGGTGCCAGCGAGTGTTGCGTTGTCATAATCAATTTTAGACAGGATTAGTGATTAGACAACGATTCTAAAGTCATTGGCAGGAATAAAAGGTTTTAGTTTTTTGAGGTGATGAAGGGTGAAAAGGGCACTTTTGCTAGCATTTTTAATGTGTGGGATAAGATTCAGGTTTAGATCAATACTGATGCCTAAGGATTTGACAGAGTTCGAGGTGGAGAGGGGCAGTTGAGAGCAGTGATATCGTTGATCCAGAGTCGAATATGGAGAGAGTTGCTCTTGGGACTAAATAGGATGATTTCAGTTTTTTTAGGGTTCAGTTTGAGATGATTGAGGTGGAACCAGGCTTTAACTTCATTCAATGTGTCGTTGAGGTGAAGGATGTCATTGTGGGATTTGATCTTGTAGTAAAGTTGGGTGTGGTCGGCATAGAGGTGGTAGGATATTTTGGCTTGTTTGAGAATGAGGGTGAGTGGTTCCATGAATAGATTGAATAGTGTGGGAGAGAGGATAGAGCCTTGTGGAACGCCAAGTGAGACCTGTTGGGGTTTGGAGAGGCATTGACTGAGCTTAATTTGTTGGGATCTGTTTTGAAGGAATGAGGAGAACCATTCGAGTACGGTGCTCTCAAAACCAAAGCGAACTTTAAGGGTGTTAAGGAGAGTGGGATGGTGTACAGTATTGAATGCTGCCGAAAGGTCAAGGAGGATTAGAAGAGAGGATTCACCTCTGTCTAGAGAGCGATGAATGTCATCGGTAATATTGAGCATCAAGAATAGAATTGTTGTAGTGTTCTGTTAGCTTGTTGGTGCTATGTGAGAGAGGGGGGAGAAGTACGCAAGATTTGATGGTGGATTCCAATTCGCCCGGCGGAATGAGGTGAAGTTTACGAGTAGGTTTCAAAGGTAAATTGCCTATGGGGGTCGGGTGTATAATGGAACCATTTAAGTTGAAGAGGATAAGGTGATGGTCGGACCAGTCATCTGGAAGGATCTTTGAGAGTGAGGCGAGATCCTTGCTAGTCAGGATAGCATCAAGGGTGGCCCCTTTGGTGTGAGTTGGAGATTGGCATTGTTAGATCAGGTCGGTAATGTCTATGATATCGTTAAACTGGGAGACCGCAGGGTCGTCATTTTTATTCCAGTGGAAGTTGTAGTCCCCTAGAAAGATGTTTTTAGAGTGGGAGAGTGACGCTAGCGTAATAAGATCGGACATCTCTTCAGTAAAGGAGATAGAGTTTCCAGGGAGTGATAGATAGTGTGAAGCCTAATGGTAGGGAAGCCAGGGGTATTGATATCTGCGCAGAGGTATTCAAATGTGGATGTGTCTTGCAGTTGGACAAATAAGAGATTAAGATTATCTCTGAAGATAATGGCGAGGCCCCCTCCTATTTGTTCACTTCTATCTTTTTTAATGATGAAATAACCAGGGGGAATCAGCAGATCTACAATAGGAGTGAAATGGGGGTTCATCCAGGTTTCAGTAAGGAATGCTATGTCTAAGTTGTCACTGAGAATAGTTTCCGCAATCTCAGTTGCGTGGCAGGAGGCGGATCGGCAGTTAATCAGCATGCATGACAGGGGGGTGGGGTTGGGTAATTGGGATGGGGGACAGGGCGGTACGGGTTTTAGTTGTTGTGGGAGTCTAGGTGATGTAGGAAGAAGGGGTAGTCTGCTTGTACCCAGGAGAACAGGTACAGTGTACTGAAGGCTAGGGGGAGTAGAAGGGTAGGATTCTTGGGGAGATGCAAAAGAGCTATTAAGGGAGTCGATTTCAGTGGATGGAGGGCATGTATCATGAGGTAGAGGGGGGAAGTGTTGGCACTGAAGGCATGGGTGATTTTGCTGAGTTCAGTGGGTGTGGGTGAGGTATTGAGGTTACGAGGGAGGGTAGGGCAAGGTGGAGTGCTGGTATAGGTGGTATTGCAAGGAGATGTGTTGGTGTTGGTAACAGCCTCAGTGCAAGGAGGGCAGTTCTTGGGGGATTAAGAGTAGAGGAGTCGGTGTGTTATGATTAGGGCTCCCGGTTTTATGGTATTTATTTTTTTGCCATTTCCGTCTGTATTTATCCATATTTATTTTTTGGGCATGTTTTCTGTATTTATCCACATTTATTTTTTCCACAAGCAAAAGACGACGCTACAGCTAGTATTTTTCCACATATATTTCAGTCACGTGCAACTGCTTGTACACGGACACAAGAGCCAAGGGAACAACAAACTAAATGGCAACAAACTCAACACACACCAATCACAATGCAAAACAGTCACCACAAGCCACCAGGCATCAGACAGACATGGGGTTAAGTGTGCGTTCAGCTACAAGAGTTGGATCTAGGACTAGTTGTTGCAGACCCAGAACATTGAAATTGCCAGCAAGAGCCAGCGTCTAACTGCTAGTGAAATGTGTAACTTTATAGTTTATGCCCATAATTTACAATGCTGTTACCTGTTCGTTGTAACTGTTTTATGACCATATATCTTAAGGTGACATTTAAAATGGCCATGGCCTTACAATCCTACTCGGTAACATGATTTGAGGCCCGTGGGCAGAGCAGCATTATTCACAGTAAACAAAGAACAAGAAAATGAGCTTATGAAGCCGAAGGCACAACATGCATAGCTGATAACCCCTATAGGTCACATGAATTAGCCTCCCAATGGGACAGAGCTGATTTGCCCATTTATAGAGTGTAGGCCGAGGGTGTAATTTACAACAGGCAGTGAACAAACTCAGAGCGCTGAGGGACACACAAAAACATGTATTAAAAAGCCAATACATAGCTTGGTTTTATTTTTCATGGAACCACCCTCGGCCATTGCCTACACTGTCCAAGGTAATAGCACCCAGTAAAGTATGAAAGGCATTTTAAAACTTTACACTTGAGTTTACGCACATTTTTTTGTTGCTCTGGAAATAGCGAACACAAACCACAACAATGAGATAAAATAGGCTTCTGTGTGGGTGTCCTGTTTGATTTTCGAGTGCCCTATTCCCCTTTTTATGGAGATTGATGACACAGGTTGACTTCCTTTGGCGCTGCATGAGTAACACCTCAGTGATTGCTCGCTAATGTGCCCTGCCAAACATCCTTGGTTTTGCTAATGCCGTGCTCCCTTCTACCTGTGCTGGGATGTAGAGCCACATTTCAGGGTGAGGGAGGTGCTGATCCTCCCAGCAATATGCAGAGCGGAGATGCAGGGACGCTAAGAAGGGGTGAGACAACACAACAAAGCCTCGTTAGCCAATAAATGGTATTTTAAAGACCTGTGAAGTACTTTGTGTGTGCCAGCCCGGGAAGGTGTCCCAGCCGTGCTGACACACATGGTGGGGGAGGGGTGGGGGGGAGGGGGGGGGGGGGGATTTGAGCGGGGTTCACCGGTCTGAAAGAGCCCAGTGGCGTTGCGCGCTATTAATCTGTCCCCTGCTGAATTCAAAAGAAGGGCTGGGACAGCAACATCACTTTTGTTAAAAATGGCACTTCACATTTCTCATTTGCGTAATGCCACTCAGCTGCTCATTACAGATCACACAGCGTGTGCCATCCATGAATAATGCTTAAGGAAGGACTTCAAAACAGCTCACCTAAAGGTCTCACTTTGGTTCTCCAGAACAAGTCGCGCGGAATGGAGTTACCTCAACACAGTCATCATTGGCTTACACCATGTGAAAGGAGAGCACAAATAGAGAGTAGAGGTATGCACGTGGGACCTCATTATATTAAAATAAATATGAAGAAGGTTCAACACTATCCCCATAAACTGAAAAAAGCAGTGTTATGTAAACCGCTACCTGCCTGGTGAAAAGTATGGTTTCGGATATTGCCTAAAAACGACGCAGTATGAATGCTTTAGATGGGCTCCGGAAAATATTATGAATTGGCTAAAAACGTAATACCAATTACAAAACTGCACAAGAACTCACACGGATCAATAAAAAAATGACTATTTTTAATTTAGAGAGCATTAGAAGATGTAACGGACATAAATTGTATCCAAATTTTAAATTGTAGGAGAGTTGTCGGGCGGCGGCAGTAGAAAAGGGTAACAAAATGGATCTAGGGAAGACAGTACAAAAAAAACAGCTTTTGTGCAACATTGGCCAAAAGAAATACACTTGCCGAACAGATGCTGAATTTAAAAGAAGGGCTAGGGCAGCAACAAAAGAAACAGTGGTGTGGCAACTCTGGGCTGAAGCACGGCAGTCTGGCAACATTTAGTAGTATTTTGCAGTTTTTACATATAAATACAGACAAAGAGGAAAAAAAATCTGTCTGTATTTATATGTAAAAATCCGTTTAAACGGCAAACCGGGAGCCCTAGTTATGATAAAAGGATAGAGATTAGTGAAGGGACCAATGTGTGAGTCTGGTCAGAGGGGTGGGCTTTAGTGAGGAGTGAGACATCAGTTCTGAGAGAGGCGAGATCAACAACAAGGGACATCAGGAGTAGTTCAACATTAAGGAGTGATTGTGTGGGAAGTGAGGAGTGCAGAGGATCGATAGTATTTGGGAGGTAAGAGGAGTTAGCGTAATTCAGGGGACGGAGATTGATGAGTGGAAGGGGGGATAGCCTGGAGGGGGGAGGGGGAGAGGAGTTTGAAGTAAGGTGTGTGGCGTGATCATTTTTGAGGGGAAGGGGGGCAATGGCGGTCGACGTGGAAGGGAAATTCGTAATGGGTGGAGGATGGGGCAGGGAGACAATATGGGTTTGTGAACCGAGAGTATTAAGGAATATATGGGATAAATGAGAGGCCGATGGAGAGAGAGAGGGAGTGGTCAAAGTGGGAGGTGTGGGAGAAAATGAGGGGGAGGTGTGTGTCAATTGGCGAGGTGGGAGGGGAGAGAGTGGATCAGAGAGTGAGGAGAAATGGGAGTTAGAGGGCGAAAGGGGAATAGAGGCGAGTGGACTAATGGAATGAGGAGTGATCGGGACAGGGGCATTAAGTGGTTTAGGATAGTCGAGAGGGGGGTGTGCAAGTGGATTGGGCACAGGGGATGTGAGGGGTGCATTAACATTAGATGTTTGGGAGACATGGGCTTCGTAACAGATAAAACCGCTAGGCGCGAGGGATGTGAGTAGTGAAAGGCCATAGTTTTCAGGATGGGGGAGAGGAGGGTGGAGTCATGTGGGGAGTAAGGGGGGAGGGGGAACTGAGAACCAGCACAAAAGATAGAGGTAGAGACGGAGGCCAGGGAGGCCAATTGAGGCTGGGTGGGGGCAGTAGTGTTGGGTGTGGGAGTGGGTGAATCTGTGTAGGTGGAAGGGGGTGCAGGGGGTGAACGGGTGTTAGAGATGCCGGTGTAGTTGGGGGTTGGGGTAGTCAGTAGAGGTTGGTGATCAGGCGATATTGTGCATCTAGAAGGGGTGTAGGGGTGGAGTTGAGGGCTGGGGAAGTCAGTAGAGGCTGGGTTTAGATGTCGAGGATGGGGGGTAGAGGGTAAGTTCTGGAGAAGCAGTGGGGGGGTGAGAGATATCGTGGATCGTGAAGGATCCAGGAGTCGGGGTGTGTCAGAGAGAAGAGACGTGGGGGTGGGGGAAGAAAAGAGAGGTGAGGAGTCCAGGGGTTGAGGGGGTGAGAGGGGGATTAGAGAGCTGTGAGAGGAGTTGGGATAGTGCATTAAAGTGATGTTCAAAGATGTGGAGGTGATTTTCAGACGCTTGGATGAGAATGTTTCCAGATTTGAAGATGGAGATGTCAACTTCACCCAAGAAAGAGGAAGATGGATTGGTGGATAGTTTGAGACCGTAAGGAATCTTGCGGGAGACAGTGATGGGTAGGTGATGGGATCCTCAATGACGAAGCAGATTCTTGCATCACAGTCTTGCCGCATCACAGAACTGATGCATTGTTTCAGCGCATTGCATTTTCGACACAGTTCCTTCAAAACTATGCAAGTCAGGATTTAAGGTAATCTATTCAGCAGGCTTAGCTGGGTCACTGCAGCCACTCCATTGCGGTTGGCATGAACTTGTGCCTTTGTCTGTCTCAGTCCCGCATGACCAGATATCCCCAGTGGGAGCTTTCTGCTTTTGGTGCTACTTTGACTGAAATTTGTCAAATTGAATATCTCCGGTTCTACAGATTGGATTTTTGTCGTTTCGGTCTTCTTTTATTTATTAAAAATTAACCCTATTTCTCTAAATTGTTGTGGGATCAATTTTGTGTGGCATTTCTCACTCTTTTACTGTTTGAAGATTTACACAAATGCTTTACACATTGCCTCTGAATTAAGCCTGCTCTGTGTCACACTGCCAGAGGGTTGAGCACTGCTTAACTTAGGGTTGGTTTGTGCATCACCCTGTTAAGGATTGTGGTTGCGACTTGACCAGGACTCACACCCCAGTCAAGCAACAACCCAATTTCTTACATTGTGTGTAGTACTGGTCAACACACATGATAGCACTCCGATATGTAAACAAAATGTGTGAGACCTTGCATCTATCCCTTCTGGACAGCCATGTATAATCTAAATAAATTCAAACCATGTACAAATACCAACAATGTATACTGGAGATATGACTAGCCAGCTCACAGTATTACACTGACATTAGAATCTATAATTGTAGCATCTCTAACACTGTAAGGAAAAGCTAGCCCCACTACCGATAACACAAAGCAGTCGCTGTAACTCAGTGTTCTCGTTGAGTTATCAGGCAGCAGTCAACATAATATGGAGATATGTGCAATGTCATAGCATTTGCATTCAAATACACATATGTAGAAATGTTGTTGAGTTGCTAAATAAAATCCATGACAGATGCTAATGTTATAGTTTCTCAAATATCTCACCTTATCCAAACATTTTGTAAAAGTGTTTCTATTAAATAAATATATCAAGCACACAAGTACAAAATAATTATTAAAACCACTACACACCAAAAAAACTTAACTAAAACTATCTAAAACCTATCTCCTGAAACTCTTATCATAACTCCTCTATATATACTAAACGGACCCCTACTTATCTAAATCTAACATGAGGCATTTTAAACATCATCCTTCCAAAAGCTTATTCCCAAAACACATTCCAAGGTATCAGTTGTGGTTGCTAAGGTCTCTGTAGGTACTGCAAGTCTGTCTCATGGGAAGCAACATCCACCCTTCGATGTTGTATCTGATGGACGGGGCGCTCCACCACGGTGGCCCGGAGAAAGTGTTTTCATCCCACTCCCAGCGGCACTGAGCTCGGTCAGGCCAAAACCCTGGCTTATTCTCCTTGAAAGTATACAGTGTGGTCTTAAATCATCCATTGGACTTGCTTAACATGCATCACGCATTCTCCATCTTCATACAGTGATGCCATTGATGATGTCATATGCGAGCTCATCAGCAGTGTCATCAGTGGCGCCAATTTAGCAGTTTTGTTTCCAATGTCATATGTGATCTCATGCGAGAGACCAAGAACATAGCATGGCTGAGGCACACATTAAAATTGGCACAGCTAACCATAAGTGGCCTGTTTCAAAATTTTGTCTTAGGGTTATTTATCTAGTAACATCACTTCAACTGTGTTGTTAGGAAGATTAAGACTTTTTTAAGAATGTGTTATAAATAGGCCTATCAGTTTTGTGGTATTTCTTTTTTCAAAATTTCCACCTGTATTTATCCATATTTATTTTGTGGCCATTTTATCTGCCTTTATCCAAATGTATTTTGTGTTTTGCGTATAAATGTAGTTGAAAAACTATACATTTCCATATTTACTTAACTGATAGACATGCACTTATAATTTGATAGTTGTTTTCTTTTAGCTATTTAAACTGTCAGATATTACATACCAATACATCCACTGGTAAAAACTAGCATTATACCAAAAATATATGTTGACATGCCGTTATTTAAAGAAATTTCATCCTGTTTTTTAATTTCCCATGCTGTCCATATTCTCAGCTGCTGTTTTATAATTCATCAAAGACAGCACGGAGAGCTACTTAAAAAGAGCACAATTTTCTGTATTGATCCACTTTAAAAAATAAATGCAGACAGAAAACACATTGTTTTCTGTCTGTATTTATCTGTAAAACTCAGTAAAAATGGAAAACAGGGAGCTTTTTTATAATCTTATGTACAAAAGAAACTATAACTTATCCTTAACATACGAAAGCACTCAAAAATAAAATATGAGCAGGGAATTTTTATAGGACCATTACAAAGGACTTTAACTGCGTGGTTTGTAGCTCACTTGGCCTTCATATTATGTAATTGATTGATGACTTAATTTAATTGTATTACTCACTTTGACTGGGCATTCGATAGATACATTATCCTATAGTAATTATTACCTGGATTCATCAATTGTTATGATATTAAAACATTTAAAATGGTAAATACCATATAAAAGTGAGATAGAATGTCTCTTTTATATAGTATAAATCTCACTACGTGGCATATTGGTTTCACTTGGCAAGTTTGTTATGAGGGGAAATAGCACTCATTCAGTGCCGCCTCTTCACTCGACGAAGTGAATGGACTGAGACTTTAACCAGGTCTGATCATCCTCATGTAGCTTGGAACGGCCCGCTAGCGTATTGCTATAGCGTAAAGCACCAACCTGGTCAGTGGATCTGTATTTTTATTGCATGTGTTCCAGGAGCACCGACCAGTTAGAAGCAAAAGAGATGCCGTGGCAAGATACATCCTGCTTGACAAGTTCATCGACAGACAAGATAAGAGTTAAAGTACCATGTGCGCCAGACAACCTCCAACTGAGAGTGGATGCTGGTGAAAGACCGCACACAATTCATTTGATTCTGGCAGAGGCACCTTACTCTACAATATTATGCCCGGCTATTGATGATTTCATCACTGTATGAAATGGCTAAACGGAGGTAAAATTGTGTGCAAAATAACAATGGACTAGGAAGCAGCACCGAGTAATTAGCAGTGGCTGAGATTAATTCAATCATTCCATTCCATCCATCAATCTTTTGTATACATTAGTGTGTTGCCCTAAATAGAACGAGTATGCCCAGAAATGTATAAGTGCAAACTGTGTCACTGGAACCAAGCTGTACCTAGCTGATGAGCCCATAAGTAAGGCACAACTGTTCCTGGGTTGCTGTGTTCTGGTTCAGGGAGGGCCTGGCTAAGAGGTTCAGGCTGGACTGTTCCAATTGGAGCAGGGTCAATACTGATTTGCATATAGCTGGGTCCAAACTAAGGTGGCATGGTATGCAAAATACTGATTGACTGGGATGCAGGCCTGAATAATTAACAATGACTGACATTAATTCAAGCATTCCATTCATCACTGTTTTGTATACTAATTGTGTCGCCCTAAGTGGGACGGGTATGCCCAGACGTGGGTCCCCGGCTCACTGTCACTGGAACTAAGTTGTACCAGGCTGATGGCGAAACCAGGACTGTTTTACTTGTGTTACAGTACAAGTATGACTTGGCTTAGCAGTTGAAGGTGGACAGTTCCAATCGGAGCAGGGTCAAGACTGATTTGCATATACCTGGATCCAAACTGAGGTGTGCAAAATCACGATGACTGGGATACAGCTGAGATTAATTTAAGCATTCTATCCATCACTTTTTTGTATACTTTTGCTCTACAATGCAACTCAGGTGTGGTTTATGCAGGTTCACACCAATGACGATTATAACTATCACAAACAAATACTATAGTATTAATCTGCAGTGATTATGGCTGATTTTCATAACATATATACCACCATTTTTTTTAGAGTTTTATATCAAGACATCGGGTATCAGAGCACTTTACATGAGCACCAGTTTTGTTACAGGTGAACACACTCATTTTTGTTAGGCACGGGGAGATTACGTGATTTGCCCAGAATCACAGGATGTGTAGCGTCGTTGCCGAGACTCGAACCCGGTTCCCCAGGTCCGAGATCCACCGCTCCAGCCGTTAGGCTACATACTCTCCCCTGATGAACTATTGATGTAGTACATGCGGTATACCTAGACAGCTACATCAATGAAACCAGGAGCCACAAACCAAGGAGATACAGAAGAAAGATGCAGCCTGGAAAAAGAAGCACCAAGAAACACCACACAAAGGAGCTTAAATCACTAGAGAGAGCAAAACAATACAAAAAATCTTTAAGCCTGGGTGTGTACTCAGAAGAAAATTAAGAACAATGTGGGGATAACATTCAGTGAATGAACTGTGACCAAGAAGGCATACAATGTGCCTAAATGGAAATGCCTCAATAGCCCCTCCCCAGCGACCCAGAAACGTCCTTTACTTGGCCAGAGTTACAAGTGCCTACACTTACCTTTATAGAGTCGTGAACCCGGGATGAGTGTGTTTTGCCTATTTGCAGAGCTGGGACCACATTGTCCAGAAAAATAGTGTATGATGGCATGAATCGTGCCACACTGTTTATAAAATCCAGAGCTATCAAATTAATGTTGAATGGCCATAGCTTTTACCAAGTCCACTAAAAAGGAGTCTATCATATTTGGGAATTCTATAGGGAAAAAAAGAGATATTTGTAAGATATTAGGAAAATGTATTAATGAAATTTACAGCCAGTGGATGTCCACAAAGGCTTATAAACATGGCAGTGAGAAAAGCGAGCTCAGAAAAAGTGAAGAAGTGTTGTTCAGGGTACAAAAAAGGCAGTCTAAATCTGTGTCAGGCTGGTCTTGACCTACAACAGTGAATCTTCTTACATATGTCCTTCAGAGACATTGACAAAAGTTGAACATTGATCCAATCATAGGAAATGACAGGTCACACACAGACAAACAAGATCCCTCACAGGTGATTTGACGTCCAGCCACTTCCCAAAGATATATAACAACAGGATCCAAAAACAAGATTGTGAATTCAAGAAATATTTTAAACGTAAAACACATAAAGTAGGATACATTGTAAAAATTATATTTCCCCTTTTTAATCTCATTCCTATCAAAATAATAAAAAGTTGACCTCTAATAGTGATGTGGGTACCACGATTTTCCCAGTATTTAAGAGAGTGCTGGAAGACCTTGCAGTGATACAGAACATGAATACAAATTATCCTGTGGATAGGCACTTCAATCAATTACTTAATGGGGGTGAATGTATGTTAAAGTAATTTGTGATAGATTGTGTATTAAAGTCGTCATGATATGGTAATAGAGGTCTGGCCTTCTGCTATCTGAAGTCAAAGTATATTCTTGAATTTAGGTTTTGGAACTATGTGGTCTTAATATGGATGAAGAGATGTCAGCACATTTATGAGTCTCTAATTGTTAAACTATGATACCCTCGTTTTTTAATTGATTTTAATGTCTTAATGTTTAAATATTGTATATAATTTAAGGCTTTGCAGCATTTCATGGACCCCCGCCACTGCGGACTGGCGGTCCTCCCATTATACTCATAATTGGCCCCTAAGTGTGTTGGTCAATGAACTCATTGCAAGTTGCTGTTTGAGTTTTGCCTCTTTATTGAACTCAGTGAAGTAAATTATGATACACATGTATATTTATTTCCAAACGAAATGACCACATTCCTGAGAGTTGTTGAATTTTAGACGATTTTAAGGCTTATTTGACATGCTAAAGATGGAACTGACAGTGTGAGTGCACAGTACACACATTTTTGGATGTTTTTACTGGTTTCAACTTCTTCAGGACATACGGGTTTTGATAATCATAGCAAGTGATCCGGGTGTAATCTAATGCACACTCTCTTGAGACCTGTCTCAAAGTGGCCATAAATTAATACTCTCAGCAATCGCCATCCACGTTGAGCAACAAACATTTCCTAAAACACAGTGTACCCACTGTCAGGTGACAAATACCACTGTAATATATACAATGAAGCTATATCCTTTGGTATAGTCTTAACCAAGAACAACATATTAGAGTAATATGGCAAAGTATAACAGTGTCCACAGCAGAAATCATAATGTACCACAGTGCATGTACAAACTCTTACGTAAGATGCAATTACTAACGATGTTGTCTATCACATGTGTACAATGAAAACCAAATAAAAAGACTATACAAAAAAAGTGCTCCGGGTGTAAGGTAAAGAAAGTGAGAGGGCTGCAGTGGCATGTTCCTGAGCAACATTCTTTTTTCTTCTAGCATCTAGGCTAGTGCATTGTGGTAGTTGAAGTCATCTTTAATGTTTTCTATAGTAGAAATCCTAGTGCATTTTTCAATAATCTATGCACAAAAAACAACAAATGTACAATTCCAGCTAATACTCATTTTGATGTGAAAGGTTTTTTTCATTATCCCACAAATTTGTCATAATGTAGATTTTCTGCATACAACTATCCGGAAAAGGAGGAAAAGGAGTGCAGGCAAGTTCATTTGTCCTCCACTAAAGGTGGGGTATGAAATTAGATGAAAGCCAAAGTTCTGCAGACTCCATAGTCAGGTGATATGCTGGGGGTCATATTCACTAATGGCCTAAAAACAAGCATTAAAATGTTCTACAATTTATCCACTCATGTTATTGATGCCAATTCTTTTGAACGCAATGTTTGGTGTTCCACTGCAGCAGGATGGCTACATCCAGTGCTACTGCCTCAGTTTTATGGCAAAATATTGTTGACAAAAACATTGTTTGACATGAATATTGATTCCCATATATTTTTTCATTATAGTGCCTCAGTGGGAGTAGGTTTTCTGTTGTTAACTACAATGGGGTACTATTTATGTAAACAATATTAAGTCCATTATATTTTTGCAAGACAATATGTATTCCACGCAATTCTGGTACCATATGTCTGCCTCAATGCCCACTAGGGATTTGGCCGCCGCTCTGTTCGGTACCACAGTCCCTTCATCTCCTGGGCATCGAGCATGTTTTTGGGGTATTGCACCGTTACAACGCAACTTTTACAAAGGACTTCTATTACAACGCAACTTTTACAACGCAGGATCCATTACAATGCATGCCTTTACAACGCATGTCATTACATTGCAGATGCTATTACAACGCATGCCATTACAACGTAAGTATAGGTAAGTATATAATTTTTTTTTTTTTATTTAATATTATTTAATTAATTTGATTAATATTAAATGTACATAAATATATTTATTTTTAGGTTTAAGGGCAAGGTTTGGTTTTTGGGGTACAGGGGTATTTTTAGGTTTTAGGGCTGGGTTTGTTTTTTGGGGTACAGGGGTATTTTTAGGTTTTAGGGCTAGGTTTGGTTTTTGGGGTACAGAGGTATTTTTAGGTTTTAGGGCTGGGTTTGGTTTTTGGGGTACAGGGGTATTTTTAGGTTTTAGGGCTGGGTTTGGTTTTTGGGGTACAGGGGTATTTTTAGGTTTTAGGGCTGGGTTTGGTTTTTGGGGTACAGGGGTATTTTTAGGTTTTAGGGCTAGGTTTGGTTTTTGGGGTACAGGGCTATTTTTAGGTTTTAGGGCTGGGTTTGGTTTTTGGGGTACAGGGGTATTTTTAGGTTTTAAGGCTGGGTTTGGTTTTTGGGGTACAGGGGTATTTTTAGGTTTTAGGGCTGGGTTTGGTTTTTGGGGTACAGGGGTATTTTTAGGTTTTAGGGCTAGGTTTGGTTTTTGGGGTACAGGGGTATTTTTAGGTTTTAGGGCTGGGTTTGGTTTTTGGGGTACAGGGGTATTTTTAGGTTTTAGGGCTGGGTTTGGTTTTTGGGGTACAGGGGTATTTTTAGGTTTTAGGGCTGGGTTTGGTTTTTGGGGTACAGGGGTATTTTTAGGTTTTAGGGCTGGGTTTGGGTTTTGGGGTACAGGGGTATTTTTAGGTTTTAGGGCTGGGTTTGTGTTTTGGGGTACAGGGGTATTTTTAGGGTTTACTTTTTAAGAAATCACGACTTTAAATAAATTAAATTAATTAAATTAAATTAAATTAAATAATTATATTATTTAGAATTTTTAAATTAATTAAATTACATTAATTAAATTAAATTAAATTAAATTAATTATTATTTTAAAATTATTAAAATTAAATTAATTATATTAAATTTAATTATATGATTTACAATTTTTAATTTATTTAAATTACATTAATTAAATTAAATTAAATACATTAAATTAATTACAATTTTAATATTAATTAAATTACAATACTTAAATTAAATTAAATTAATTACTTTTTTAAAATTAATAAAATTACATTAATTAAATTAAATTAATTAAATTAACTTAATTACATTTTTTTTAAAAAGATTACTTACCTATACTTACGTTGTAATGGCATGCGTTGTAATAGTATCTGCTATGTAATGACATGCGTTGTAAAGGCATGCATTGTAATGGATCCTGCGTTGTAAAAATTGCGATGTAACGGTCTGCGTTGTAAAATAACGCGTTGTAACGTCATAGAACCTGTTTTTGGATGGTGCCTTTTATCCCATCCTCAACAAAGCCCACCAAGTCTAAAGCCATTGTGTGACCTTGGACACACCTTCTGCTCAGCATCCTTGTTGCCATTGGTCACAAGTAGCGCCATACTTTGTAGTATCCTAGTGCTTTTTTTGGTCACACTCTGTGTCCAGAAGGTCTGTCTCCAGTGACCACCTGGTGCAGACTGTGCCCACGGAATGTAGGCCCTGGGTACAAGACAAGACTTCAGCCCCAGTGTGTGCCAAGTATGTCGATTTGCGAGTCACAAACTCTGCCTAGTAATCAAGTCACTGTAAACAACTCACCCTATAGTCATGTGCTGTGCCTAGTACCCTAGCCCCTAGTGCCAGCAGCCGTGCTCAATAGGCATTCAGCACAAGGCCACACCCTCTTTTCAAATTCCAACCCTAGTGCTAGTAGGACAGAGTATGAGGCCTCGAACAATAGCTGTAGGACGCGGACGCACCCAGATCTACATCCCCTACGCCAGTGCTTGCTGGCCTTTGGGCACAATTCATAGCCTAAGGCAACCTCTGGACTTACTGAGTCAGAACAATGGCCATGCCCACGGGGAAAGAAGGAGTGCCCTTTGATCACATCCAGTGCCCCAGTATGCGTGGTCTGAGTACCAATGGCCATGGACTATGGATGTGCTGAGCAGGCATTGGGCATTGAGGGGACACCATGACCTACTGGGCACAGCCTATCACCATGTCCAGTTGACAACGGGCACAATGCATAGCTTTGGCTACATCCTGCACCACATGTATAGTGTTGTAACAACATTGCTGGAGGTAAGCACTGAAATCCCAATCGTGGCAGGCTGGTGACGGCTCTCAGCAGCTCCCAGCCATAAATGAGCAGAGGCATTGACCGCCTGGACCATTCCTTAGTGCCCCGCCTTTACTGGGCACAGGGCATGGCCTCCTGGATCACTCAGTAGTGCCCCGCCTTTACTGGGGACAAGGCATGACTCCTGACCCGCTCAGTATTGCCCGCCTTTACTGAGGACAAGGCATGACTCCTGACCCGCTCAGTAGTGCCCAGCCTCTTCTTGTTACAGGGCCTGGTCTCCTGGACCACTTAGTAATGCCCCGCCTTTACTAGGGGAAGGACATGGCTTCCTGGACTGCTCGGTAGTGCCCAGCCTTTACTAGGGGAAGAACGTGGTTTCCTGGACCGCTCAGTATTGCCCAGCCTTTACTAGGGGAAGGGTGTGGCCTCCTGGACCGCTCAGTAGTGCCCAGCCTTTACTAGGGGAAGGGTGTGTCGTGTCACGCGTCCTTCAATAACTCCGACACACAGGTAGGGTGCATGCAATCTTTATTCTCTGTGGTGCATTGATACACGTCTTCTCCCTCTGCCCACTTCCTTGGCTCTGCCCATTCCCCACACCCTGACGGGATGTGGTGTCCAGTGACCTTCCTGCCCCCTTGTCCATCCCAGGGTCCTAGTGCCCACTCCAGGACACTACATCTCCCCCCTTTGTCACAAAAAAAAAACATGGCGAGAAACACACAGTCAGAAATCAGAGATGGAGTGATAGACAGCAGAGATGGAGCAATAGATAGATACATAGAGAGATGTATCACATTTCTTCTATTAGTCTTTTCGGCCTCGTTGTCACTCTTCCTGGTCGTGCCGCCTTATCCTGACCTCCGGCTGGCCCCTTATCATTTTCTATTTCCTTTTCATTTCGCTCTAGCTCTGTGCCTGGTGTTCGCTCTTCTTTAACCTCCTTTTTCAGATCTTTAAAGTGTGAGCTGTTTCGGGTGATTCTTTGGCGTTCTAAATCTGCCGTGATCATTGTTCCTTTCATCTTTGTGATTGTAAGCGGATCCTGTGAGAACATGCTATCAGACTTCCGGTGCTGTCGCTGTCGCACTATTACGGTGTCTCCTTCTTGTAGTTGTGACGTGGTGTCATGTCGTCTTTTGTCCGCATATTCTTTCATTCTCTCTTTGGCCTCCTTATCTTTTTCTGCTATGCTTCCATGCCCCGACGGTGTGGTTGCTTCTCCTTGTGGGAGTCTTGCCCTGCTTGTCCTCCCCAATACTAGCTCCGCCGGGCATTTTCCTGTGGAGACGTGTGGTGTGCTTCGGTAGTCTTGTAGCACCTGGCACAGTGCTTGGCCCAGCGAGATCTGTGACATCTTCGCCCTCTGAACTGCCTTCTTGATGTTTCCCATGAACCGCTCAGCTATGCCATTTGCCTGTGGCCATAGCGGTGTTATTTTCTTGTGTTGTATTCCGAGGTAGGCCATGAATCTGCAAAATTCATCCCCCGAGAACGGTGGACCATTGTCTGTTTTCAAAGTCTTTGGTGAACCCCAGGCTGCAAATATGTCAACCAGAATCGGTAATGTGGCTACTGCTGATGTTGAGACTGGCCCCATGATGGGAAATCTGGAATACTCATCGATGATCACCAATAGTTTATTTCCTGTGTCCAACGGTCCAAAGAAGTCCGTTGCTAGTGATGTCCATACCGCTCTTGGCAGTTCCGACATGTGCAGTGGTTCTCGCTTTGCTGGCTGTCCTGTCACTTGACAGAGGTGACAGGTCGCGATAGTGTCTTCGACTAGACGATCTTGTCCAGGGAACCATACCTTCTCTCGTAGCAACTTTTTGGTTGCAACAATGCCTCTGTGTGATTCATGCGCAATATTGACCACTTGGCGCTGCAGTGAATTTGGTATCACTATCCTGGTGCCTCGCATTATTATTCCATGATGTGTCCCCGATAGTTCTTCGCTTATCTTTTGCAGTGCGAGTATCTCTTCTTTGGTAACTCCTTTTTTCCAAGTGCAGTTATTGTTGATATGTCTCCACCTTTGTTGTCTCATTGTCTCCTTGGCCATTTGTAGCGTGGCATCTTCCTTGGTTTCTTTTTCTATCTCTGCTAATGTTATTGGCGCAGGAGTGCTTTGATTTAGCACAAAGTTGAGGTATTCCTCAGCTGCTGTGAGTATGCCTTTTCAATGTCCTTCAGGCTTTTGCTGGCATAGGCAACAATTTTCCTTGGCGAGTCTCTCCCTGGCAGATGTTGCGCTAATACCGCCCCTAGTCCTACTGGGCTTGCATCAACCATCAGCTCAGTGCAGAGCAGAGGGTCAAAATAGGCAAGATGTTCCATAGCCATCACGGCACTCCCGAAGTCCTCGAACGCCTCATTGCATTGCTGAGACCAGATGATCTTTTGGCCTTGTTTGGTCAGTTCTCTTAGCGGTGTGCTCACCGTGGCGAAGTCTTGTATGTACCTTGTGCAGTAGCAGGCTAGTCCTAAAAATGACCTTATCTCTGCTACATCTGTCGGGGTTTCGTGTTCTTCAGCGTCTCCACCTTGCTGGGATCTGGCCTCGTCCCTTTTTTTTAGAATATGTGTCCGAAAAATATGAGTTCTGTTCTTCCTAGTTCGCACTTTTCTCCATTCAATGTCAACCATGCTTGTTCTAGCTGCTTGCATACTTGACGTAGAGCACTGTTATGTTCCTCGGCGGACTTCCCGAATACTAGAATGTCGTCGCTGTAGTTGAAACTGTTCTGTACTGGCCGTATTACCTGCCTGATCGTCTCTTGGAATATCTCAGCAGTTGACGATATTCCAAAGCTTAGTCTTTTGAATCTGAACAGGCCTAGGTGTGTGGAGAATGTTGTCATGTATCTTGATTGTGGGTCTAGTTCTAATTGATGATACCCTTTACACAGATCTAGCTTCGAGTACCTGCACGCCCCCGTTAGCCGGCTGATCATGTCATTCAAGTGTTGTCCCGGGTGGCGTTCTCTTGAGATGGCTGTGTTTGGTACTCTCATGTCCACACAGATGCGTATTTTGGAGGTGTTCTTCTTTGGAACCGCCACTATTGAGGATACCCATGGTGTGGGTCCTTCCGCTGGCTCAATTATGTCTTGCGCTAGAAGGTTTTTTATTTCTTCTTCCACTTGTGGTTATAGATGTATCGGTACCCTCCTGTGGTGCTGGGCCACCGGCCGGACTGCTTCATTGATGTGTAGTGTGATCTGCTTGCCTTTCAATTTTCCCAGACCTTTTAGTATTGCCGGAAATTCTTGCAGTATGTTCTCCTGTCCCGACATGTGATACGTCATGGCAAGTAGCCCCATGACCTGTGCAGTAACATTGCTCAGCAGGCAAGGTCCTGGGATGTCACCTTTCAGCACATGTATTTCTTCTTGGCGTGTTTTGCCCTGGTATGTTAAAGTCTCAGTGAATTTGCCCATGTTTTCAACCGGCTACATTGATTCCAATGTGAACACATCCACGGTTGACGGTAGTAGAGTTGGCTTGACTCTCATTTTCATGTATTCAGACACGCACATGATGTTGCACGTGGCTCCGCTGTCAAGCACGAACTTTGCTAGGTGGTTCCCGACCTCGATGTCCACAGTGGCGGTCTTCTTTATTTGCTGTTTTTCCACCAGCTGGATGTGTTCTTGCCGTCTTCCTTCTTTGGGCATATTGGACATTAGATAGAGCTGTGCTTCCCTTTCTGGCTCTGCAGTTCCGTCCGACTCGTCGGACGAGCTCCTCTCCGCCGTCTCCATATGTCGAGCGTATACTGTGCTTGTCATCCTTGGTCTGGCTGCTTGTCCCCTCTCACTTCTGAACTGTCTGCCCATGCACATGCTTGCAAAATGGCCGCCCCTGTTGCATTTTCTGCATTTCTGGACCACTGCTGGGCATGTACCAACATGTGGGAACTCAAGGCCACACCTGTAACATGTGTTGTTTGTCTTCCTGGGCGGTACTGGCTCTCGGTGTTCTCTTTTTTTGAAATTTCCAGTGACATGATGTGCCAGTAGCAGTCCTTTTTCTTTGCCCATTTGTATTTGCTTGGCATGGTCTGCAGCCCGTGCTTCTGTCCGAGCCATCTCCAGGATATTTTCAAGTGTTGTCGGTTCCTTTAGGATGCGTGCTCGGAATTCCATCGACTGGCATCCGTCGATGAGGCACAGTTCGTTGTCAAACTTCTCAAATTCGCAATACCTAACCAGTTTCCGTAGCCTTGTCGCGAAGTCATCCATGCTCTCCTCTGCTTGTTGGCATGCCATGTTGAACGTGTACCTCTCGAAATCGATATTCCGCTGTAGGTCAAACTTCTCTGTGAGGCATTCTTTTGCGCCTTTGTAGTCTGTTGTTTTTTCCTTTGGGAATGTTAGGAGCAAGTCTTCGATTTCATCCACCGCGAGATTTATAAGCAGATCCAGTTTCTTGCCTTCCACGACGTCCTTTGCTCGCATGTAGCGTTCGAATTTCCTTATCCATTTCTCCCATCTGATACCTGCTTGAGGTTCCAATGTGTTGAATGGTAATGGCCTGTGGAATACAGCCTGTGCGCTCTTTGTGTCGTCGTCACTCATCTTCCTTCTTTATTCTTTGTCTTTGTTTCCTTGTTTAATTGCTTATTGCACCTTTTAGTTGCTTGTTTGTCCTTTCTTGTTCAACTGTTTGCCGTTATTTGCTGTTATTTCCTGTAAATCTTGCTTTTTTAAAGTCTTTTTTTAATATTGCCTGACTTCAAAATGGCTTCCTAGCTTTCCTCTGCTCTGATTGGCTCTCTTTGCCTGACCTTAATATCCCCGCTGCGCTCTCGCGTGATTTCAGGCTGTTTTTTGGATTTGACTGACCTCAAAATGGCCGCCTTCGATCTTGCGATGTTTCTTTAACTTCGGCGCGCGAGATCCTTATCTGCCAATTCAGCGCTACCGCTCTTCAGCCTTGCATCGCGCTGCTTCTGCTCACTTGTGTTTTTGTTGACCAGGGTGGGCTCCTGGCTCCGATCTCGGCGCTCCGGACCAGGGTGGGCTCCTGGCTCCTATTTTCTGCGACCGGGTGGGCTCCAACAGTCGCTGCTAAGACGTGTTCGCAGATCCCTCCTTCGTTCGCAAGATGTCGTGTCGCGCGCCCTTCAATAACTTCGACACACAGGTAGGGTGCATGCAATCTTTATTCTCTGCAGTGCATCGATACACGTCTTCTCCCTCTGCCCACTTCCTTGGCTCTGCCCATTCCCCACACCCTGACCGGATGTGGTGTCCAGTGACCTTCCTGCCCCCTTGTCCATCACAGGGTCCTAGTGCCCACTCCAGGACACTACAGGGTGTGGCTTCCTGGACCGCTCTGTAGTTCCCAGCCTTTACTAGGGGAAGGGCGTGGTTTGGTGGACCGCTCAGTAGTGCCCGCCTTTACTAGGGGAAGGGCGTGGCTTCCTGGACTGCTCAGTACTGCCCAGCCTTTACTAGGGGAAGGGTGTGGCTTCCTAGACTGCTCAGTAGTGCCCGCCTTTACTGGGGATAGGGTGTGGCCTCCTGAACCGCTCAGTAGTGCCCAGCCTTTACTAGGGGAAGGGCATGGCTTCCTGGACTGCTCAGTAGTGCCCGCCTTTACTGGGGATAGGGTGTGGCCTCCTGAACCGCTCAGTAGTGCCCAGCCTTTACTAGGGGAAGGGCGTGGCTTCCTGGACTGCTCAGTACTGCCCAGCCTTTACTAGGGGAAGGGTGTGGCTTCCTAGACTGCTCAGTAGTGCCCGCCTTTACTGGGGATAGGGTGTGGCCTCCTGAACCGCTCAGTAGTGCCCAGCCTTTACTAGGGGAAGGGCATGGCTTCCTGGACTGCTCAGTAGTGCCCGCCTTTACTGCGGATAGGGCGTGGCCTCCTGAACCGTTCAGTAGTGCCCAGCCTTTACTGGGTATAGGCATGGCCTCCTGGACCGCTCAGTGGTACCCAACCTTTACTGAGGGAAGGGCGTGTCCTCCTGGACCGCTTAGTAGTGACCCGCCTTCACTGGGCAAAGGGCACGTCCTCCTAGGCCGCTTAGTAGTGCCCCGCCTTTACTGGACACAGGGCCTGGCCTCCTACACCAGGCCCTGTGTCCAGTACTCATTTGCTCATTAGGTTTAATTCCCTTCACCTTCCCTGCCAATACACCATCGCACGTATTCTAGTTTTTTCACGACGAAGCCTCTCCTAGTCACCTAAACGGGTAATGCCCACAGGAGTCAAATCTACGCTCTAGTCTCAGCCAATCCAATTCCAAAATTAGATTCTAATTTGCTTTGTGAATTGGTTCGTGAATTTCAACCGTCGGATTTCTATAGTTTTTTGTTTCAGCTTTTTGAAAGTCCGCTCCTGCCTCGTGCAAACTCGGGGATTATTTTTAACCGCAGCGCGGGACGAAAACCTCTGGTCAGATTGTGAATGTGAACCTGGCGCTTCAGACTCGACTCCTGTCCGCGGCCGTCGGTTCTGCGCAAGACTTTAAAGGAGAGACGCCCTGGGCCGTGCCAGCTCATTCTTTGGAGAATACAACCCACAGATTGTATTGGGGCAGTGGGGTATAATCACTCAAAATCTCGGAGCGCGCTTCTCATCGATAATTACTTATCGGCTTTGGCCGGCACTGTCATATTTGTATTTCTTTTAGATGTGTGTACAGTGCAAATCTATTATTTTAGGTGTCTGTGAGATTTACATTTAGGCAATTATGGGCATGCATGTTTCGAGAACAGAACATGCATTATAATGGATTGATAAACTTCAGTGTACAGAATGTTGAGAGCTCCGCTCGTGGGAGGGATCAGGGCACATGATGAGTGACATACGCCTCCTACGTCAGCATTTGAGTACTGGTGTTTCGGTTTCTCCATTTTTAATGTATAGCCCACATCTACCCTCAGTGGTTGAAATGTTTTTATAGCATTTTATGGCCTCTGCCTCGGACTCTATCGGTCGTTAAAGCCCACTGCCTCGTTTTCGAGTTCAGGGCTTTTAACAACCAATATAGGCCTCGGCAGCGGGCCATAATGTTATATAGCAGCCCGGGCCAGCAGCCTGGGTCCCGCGATAGGCAGGCGCCGTTTCTTCAGTCTAGGCCGCCTTCAAGCTGCCATGCTGATCGTGTTCTCTCCTCCAGACACTGTTGGCACCCCATAATTTCGTTCTTCCTGGACCAATCAACATCAACTTTTCTAAAGAGGTAAAAAAAAAATACAACACTGCAGAGGCCCCGCCATAATTATGTTTTTCACACACAAACACCGTCTCGAAGAGTGGCTGGCGAGCGTGGCGGGGTCTTTACACCGGAATCACGCGTTCTGATGTTTAATCCTGCTGTCCCCTCCAAAAAGACTCCAGGGCTGCAGAGATTAGCAGGAAAGAAAGAGAAAATGTTTTCTTTGAGCCGAGAAACTTTAGAAGATGTATTTCCCCCCTCAGTATCAGAGCCCGGGCTGCGGTGAAACCCGATCGAGGCCGGGGCTCGAATGAACATTTGGCCCTGTTTTATGCCAATTGCTCCAAGCTGTTTTTGATGCAAATCTTGGGATTTAAGTTAAAGGCCCCACGCGCCCAGGGCAGGCCAGTCCTGCCTTTTGAAGAGAGCGGGCCATGGCTGGGCCACGGAGTGGGGTGGGTCACCTCCCTGTGCCGCGCCGACTGGAGAGACCAGCGCGACGCCAGCGCTCTGAAAACTAGGACCGGCTTCAAGGCTCTGAATTAGGTTCACCTCGGCCCGCTTCTTTGCTATGAATCAGTACTGAGTTCTATTTTCTTGCCATACTTTCTTCATTGGACACATTATAGTACTTCCTTTATGGGGTCTTAGTCATTTTTTTCTCTCCTCTTTATTTACCTATACAATGTGACTTTGGTTTTCCCTATGGTGTATGTCTTTCTTTCTGTCCGTCTGTCTTTCTTTCTTTCCTTCGTTCTTTTTCTTTCTTTCATTCGTTTGTTGTTCCTTTCTTTCCTTATTTCTTTCTTTTTCTTTCTTTCTTTCAATTCGTCTATGTCCTCTCTCGCTCTCACTCAATCGTAAGGTCTTTCTTCTCTCTTTGACTCTTTTCGGTCTAATCTCTTTTACTTTCTGTTTACCTAAAACGTACACGTCCATTTAATCCATATATTATCTTTTTCTTCCTTCTAGCTATCTTTCTTTCTTTCTTTCTTTCTTTCTTTCTTTCTTTCTTTCTTTCTTTCTTTCTTTCTTCCTTTCTTCCTTTCTTTCTTTCTTCTTCCTTTCTTCCTTTCTTTCTTTCTTTCTTTCTTTCTTTCTTTCTTTCTTTCTTTCTTTCTTTCTTTCTTTCTTTCTTCTTTCTTCCTTTCTTTCTTTCTTTCTTTCTTCCTTTCTTCCTTTCCTTTCTTCCTTTCTTTCTTTCTTTCTTTCTTTCTTTCTTTCTTCCTTTCTTCCTTTCTTTCTTTCTTTCTTTTTCTTCCTTTCTTCCTTCCTTTCTTTCTTCCTTTCTTTCTTTCTTTCTTTCTTTCTTTCTTTCTTTCTTTCTTCCTTTCTTCCTTTCTTTCTTCCTTTCTTTCTTTCTTTCTTTCTTTCTTTCTTTCTCTCTTCTTTCTTTCTTTCTTTCTTCTTTCTTTCTTTCTTCCTTCTAGCTATCTTTCTTTCTTTCTCTCTTTCTTTCTTTCTTTCTTTTCTTTCTTTCTTTCTTTCTTTCTTTCTTTCTTTCTTTCTTTCTTTCTTTCTTTCTTTCTTTCTTTCTTCTTCTAGCTATCTTTCTTTCTTTCTCTCTTTCTTTCTTTCTTTCTTTCTTTCTTTCTTTCTTTCTTTCTTTCTTTCTTTCTTCCTTCTAGCTATCTTTCTTTCTTTCTTTCTTTCTTTCTTTCTTTCTTTCTTTCTTTCTTTCTTTCTTCTTTCTTCCTTTCTTTCTTTCTTTCTTTCTAGCTATCTTTCTTTCTTTCTTTCTTTCTTTCTTTCTTTCTTTCTTTCTTTCTTTCTTTCTTTCTTTTCTTTCTTTCTTTCTTTCTTTCTTTCTTTCTTTCTTCTTTCTTTCTTTCTTTCTTTCTTTCTTTCTTTCTTTCTTTCTTTCTTTTCTTTCTTTCTTTCTTTTCTTTCTTTCTTTCTTTCTTTCCTTTCTTTCTTTCTTTCTTTCTTTCTTTCTTTCTTCCTTTCTTTCTTTCTTTCTTTCTTTCTTTCTTTCTTCCTTTCTTTCTTTCTTTCTTTCTAGCTATCTTTCTTTCTTTCTTTCTTTCTTTCTTTCTTTCTTTCTTTCTTTCTTTCTTTCTTTCTTTCTTTCTTTCTTTCTTTCTTTCTTTCTTTCTTTCTTTCTTTCTTTCTTTCTTTCTTTCTTTTCTTTCTTTCTTTCTTTCTTTCTAGCTATCTTTCTTTCTTTCTTTCTTTCTTTCTTTCTTCTTTCTTTCTTTCTTTCTTTCTTCTTTCTTTCTTTCTTTCTTTCTTCCTTTCTTTCTTTCTTTCTTTCTTTCTTTCTTTCTTTCTTCTTTCTCTCTTTCTTTCTTTCTTCTTTCTTTCTTTCTTTCTTTCTTTCTTTCTTTCTTTCTTCTTCTTTCTTTCTTTCTTTCTTCTTTCTTTCTTTCTTTCTTTCTTTCTCTTTCTTTCTTTCTTTCTTTCTTTCTTTCTTTCTTTCTTTCTAGCTATCTTTCTTTCTTTCTTTCTTTTCTTTCTTCTTTCTTTCTTTCTTTCTTTCTTTCTTTCTTCTTTCTTTCTTTCTTTTCTTTCTTTCTTTCTTTCTTTCTTTCTTTCTTTCCTTTCTTTCTTTCTTTCTTTCTTTCTTCTTTCTTTCTTTCTTTCTTCCTTTCTTTCTTTCTTTCTTTCTTTCTTTCTCTTTCTTTCTTCTTTCTTTCTTTCTTTCTTTCTTTCTTTCTTTCTTTCTTTCTTTCTTTCTTTCTTTCTTTCTTTCTTTCTTTCTTTCTTTCTTTCTTCTTTCTTTCTTTTCTTTCTTTCTTTCTTTCTTTCTTTCTTTCTTCTTTTCTTTCTTTCTTTCTTTCTTTCTTTCTTTCTTTCTTTCTTTCTTTCTTTCTTTCTTTCTTTCTTTTTTCTTTCTTTCTTTCTTTCTTTCTTTCTTTCTTTCTTTCTTTCTTTCTTTCTTTTTCCTTGTCTTTC